>NC_133386.1:85354942-95354942 GCF_047511655.1 Castor canadensis
GAGAGTGGGGACTTAGAGGAATGTACACCTTGCAGCTCCTGGTACCTTTACCAGAACTTTTGAGTGAAACACTTGCTTAGTAGCTATGGTAGCTCCCTAAGACTACTGGTAAAAGCCAGCAGCAGAGGTGCTTGGGACAACCTCTCCAAACCAAGAGAGGAGCAGGAGGGGATTCTCCTACCTCTGCTGCAGTGACCTGAGCATCCTTAATGGCCACGTCAGGGACAGCAGGGAAAAGTGTGAGTAGCACATTCCTTGATACTTGAATTCCAGACCATTTCCAGGATTCATCATCTGCTGATATATTTGTCACAGCCACCTCTCAGACCAAAGTCTTGGCCTTCATGATGGAAGTCTTTCTTTTTAAAGATAGAGTCATTTCCTGTTTGCCTGGAGGGCCTCAAACTCATTAATTTGTCATCCTTTTGCACCAGCCCTCTGAGTGCTGGGATTACAGGCATGAACCACCAAACCCAAGGCTATATTTTTTAAAACCAGTGTTATTGTTGTTACGAATTTTACTTTTTTGGGTGGCTACTGCCCTTTGAACTCGGACACATGCTTGCTTCATAGGTATTCTTACTACTTGAGCAAATTTCAAAACAAAAGTGGAAAAAAATCCTTAATTCCATTCCTTTAACAAAATGATTCATTTTCATGCTCATCACTGGTGTATTTATATGAATTTATAATTTAAATTTTATTTTAAAAATTTATAAGGTACTTTGTTTTCAAATGTATTTGAGGTAGTTTATAAGGTTGGCCATTGTCAGTTGGAAACAAAACCAAGACAAAAAAAAAATCTGCTTTTTCTCAAAAGTGTTTTTATGGTCTCCATTAAGATTATTTCTATTGTTGTTAATTTGTTTTGGTGGTAACCGGGGTTTGAACTCAGGGTCTCATGCTTGCTACGCCGGCATTCTACCACTTAAGCCACTCCACCAGCTCAAGATCATTTTTAACGACTCAAGACACTCCATTGAAAATTGACATTTCATAAATTACTTAATCATCCTCTATGGTTGGATATTTATCAAACATTGCTTTATATCAATAGAAAAATCTATACATTTCTTTGTTTTTTCTTACAGTGACATTTCCTTAGAGTATATTATCTTGACAGAAATTACTCATACAAAGAAATAACACTAATCTGACTTAATATTAAATTGCTACCTACTAGTCAACACTTTTAAAACAATTACTCATAGTAACATGACTGTGGTAAAGGCAGTGAGAATTCTTAAGGAATAGGCCACCTGTTTGAGAAGACTATTTTGAGAACCTGTCTAATTCAAAATGACGCCCTCATCCTCTTTAAAAGATGCTTTTAGCTCACAGCAGATTTGTCCAGCAACCTTTGGCATATAATCCACACTGTTAAATTCAACCCATTGGGCCTGTATTCAAGCGGGGCCATTCACAGGCCTCCTGTGGGAATCTGGATTTGAAAGTAATGGGAGATTCAGTGTCTGTCAGTGATTGACCTATAGCATGTATTCCACAGGCTATAAAAAAATTAAAAAAAGAAGGAAGTCTTTTTTTAATTGATTTTATTTTAATTTTGTACCTATCACTTGTGTGGATCTTTTTTTTCCTCTTTTTTTATTGCTGTGCTGGGGGTACATTGTAACATTTATAAAAGTTCTGTCAATTTATCAAATATATCATATTTGAATTTACCCCCTCCATCATTTTCCTTTATCCCCCCAGCCCCATTCTTGGAATAGTTTCAAGAGGTCTCATTTTTCCATCTACACACATGTATACACAGTATTTGCACTATATTCATGCTCCCATACCCTTTCCCCACATCCTCCCCCTCCCACTGGTACTACCCCCCCCACAGACAGGATGAAGTTAGTCTTAAAAGAATGAGCAAGAAGCTGGTCAAAGTGGTAAATGTCTGTAATCCCAGGATTCTAAAGGCTGAGGCAGGAGGATTGTGAGTCTGAGACCAGCCTTGGCTTCATGGCAATACCCTGTCTCTAAAAAAAGTGAGCAAGAATGAGAAAGCAAGGATATATAAGGGGTGAGATCAGAAATCGAGAGAATGTTTGATGCTTTCTGGGCTGTGGTTTCAGTTCCTTCTTGATGACTATAATCCTTATATTAAACTCTTCTGTTTTGTTTAGTTAACTGGGTTTTTTCCCCTACTATTTGTGCCCAAGAGCCCTAACTGATACATTGGCAGCATCTGATATTGAGTGAGTAACTTCAAAGATGATGTATGTCTATAAAAATCATGTTATTCTTTGATTGAAACCCTACCATTAAAAAAGAGAAAAGTGACATTGATTCTTCACTGCCATATATCAGATCTTTTCAAGAAGATACTTCATTTAAACTATGCAGTAAGTCCCTAGAGCCCTTTTCTGCAGATGAAGGCACTCATCATGTCTAGAAAGGTTAAAGACCTTTTCCAAGGTTACATAAGAATCAAGGAGTGGACCTTATAAGTCAAAGAAGTTGTAGTGATATGAATTTCCAGAGCTTTGCATTTGCTTTGTGGAGGTTGTAGGAATTTGATTATATCTGGAATTCCTGGTTACCTGGTTTCAAAATTCCAGCCTTAATGTCACCTGGGTTTCCTCTTATGCTAAAATTGAGTCTTCAGGTTCTCCAAAGTGGCTAACTCCTCTATCTTTATCCAGAATGGAGTTCTCCTTTTGAAAGAATATTATTTGTATATTTTTATTATTCTGCTTTTTCCTCCCACTGTTATTATTTAATAAATACTTTTTCTATTGAATTCATTTTAACTGATTCATAAAAATATAAAAATTGTACTTAGTAATGGGATTCTGTGAGGTGTTTTGATACATGTATATATTCTGTAACGATTAAATCAGGTTAAGCTTACTCTCTGTCTTTGATTTTTGACATTTTGATTATAGTATGTTTGGATTCAGTCCTTTGGATTGAAAGTGATTGGAGACTTATGAGCTTCCTGCACTTGGGTATTTAAATCTTTTATCAACTTTGGGAAGTTTTCAGGCCTTATTTCTTTAAATAAGCTCTGTCCTTTTTTCCCTTTTCTTATGTTGTTAATTCATATAATGCTTACATTAGTTCACTTAAAGGTGTCCTGTAAGTCCTTTCTTCATTCCTATTTAGTTTTTACATATTCTGTCTTCTGCCTGGATAACTTCAAAAGACTTGTCTAAGTTTGAAGATTCTTTTTTCTGTGTATTGATTTTGCTGTTGAATTCTTTTTTAATTCATTTATTCATATATGCATACATTGTTTGAGTCATTTCTCCCCCTTGCCCCCTGCTCCCTTCCTCTCTCCCCAACCCCATTGCTTCCAGGCTGAACCTGTTCTGCCCTTTTCTCTAATTTTGTTGAAGAGTAGACATAAGCAATAATAAGAGAGACATAGCATTTTTGCTAGTTGAGATAAGGATAGCTATACAGAGAGATTCCTAGCATTGCTTCTGGACACAAGTGTATTACAACCCAAATTGATTCATCTCTAACTGACCTCTTCACTACTTCCAGGTCACCTTCTCAAACTGACCTCTGTCATTTTAAGGTTACTGTATTAGCTCTTCTGCAGTGGGGAAATCAAACACTTTCAAGTTTTTGGTTTCGTACCTATCCCCATACCTCCCGTATGTGCTCTCCCCTTAGTGTGTGACCCATGTCCAACAACATTACTGCCTTTGCCCTAGATCTAAAGTCCACATATGATGGCGAACATATGATTTTTGGTCTTCTGAGCCTGGCTAACCTTGCTCAGAATGATGTTCTCCAGTTCCATCCATTTACTTGAGAATGATAAGATTTCATTCTTCTTCATGGTGAGTAAAACTCCATTGTGTACAAGTACCACATTTTCTTAATCCACTTGTCAGTAGTGGGGCATCTTGACTGTTTCCATAACTTGGCTATTGTGAATAGTGCTGCAATAAACATGGGTGTGCAAGTGCCTCTGTAATAACCTGAGTCAAATTCCTTTGGGTATATCCCTAGGAATGGGATTGCTGGATCATATGGCAGATCTATGTTTAGATTTTCAAGAAGCTTCCATATTTTTTTCCAGAGTGGTTGCACCAGCTTGCATTCCCACCAGCAGTGTATGAGGGTTCCTTTTTCCCCACATCCTCACCAACATTTTTTGTTGGTGGTGTTTTTGATGATGGCTATTCTAACAGGAGTGAGGTGGAATCTTAGTGTGGTTTTGATTTGCATTTCCTTTGTGGCTAGAGATGGTGAGCATTTTTTCTTGTGTTTTTTGGCCATTTGAATTTCTTCTTTTGAAAAAGTTCTATTTAGTTCAGTTGCCCATTTCTTTATTGGCTCATTGATTTTGGGAGAGTTTAGTTTCTTAAATTCCCTGTATATTCTGGTTATCAGTCCTTTGTCTGAAGTACAGCTGGCAAATATTTTCTCTCATTCTGTGGGTGGTCTCTTCAGTTTAGAGACAATTTCTTTTATTGTGCAGAAGCTTTTTAATTAATTCTCTTAGGTGCTGGGCTGCTGGGGTTCTATTGAGGAAGTCCTTGCCTATACTTACTACTTCCAGAGTATTCCCTGCTCTTCCCTATACTAACTTCAGAGTTTTGGGTCTGATATTTAGGTCCTTGATCCATTTTGAGTTGATACTAGTACAGGGTGATAAACATGGATCTAGTTTGTTTTTTTCAGGTGGATAACCACTTTTCTCAGCAATTTGTTGAAGAGGCTGTCTTTCCTCCATTATATGTTTTTGGCTCCTTTGTCAAAAATAAGGTGGGCATAGCTGTGTGGGTTCATATCCAGGTCCTCTCTTCTGTTCCACTAGTCTTCATATCTGTTTTTATGCCATCACTATGCTGTTTTTATTGCTATGGCTCTGTAGTATAGTTTTAAGTCAGGCATTGTGATACTGCCAGCGTTGCTCTTTTTGCTGAGTATTGCCTTAGCAATTCATGGTTTCTTGTGTTTCCAAATGAACTTTAGGGTAATTTTTCAATATCTGTGATGAAAGTCATTGAGATTTTGATGGGAATTGCATTAAACATGTAGATTGCTTTTGGTAGTATAGCCATTTTTACTATGTTGCTTCTACCAATCCATGAGCATGGGAGATCTTTCCATCTGCTATAGTCTTCCTCAAGCTCTTTCTTCAGGGGTTTGTAGTTCTCCTTATAGAGGTCATTCACATCCTTTGTTAAGTTTACTCCTAGGTATTTGATTTTTTTTTAGGCTATTGTAAATGGAATTGTTTCCAAATATCCTTTCTTAATTTGTTTATTGTTGGTGTATAGAAAAGCTAATGATTTTTGTAAGTTGATTTTGTATCCTGCCACTTTGCTATAGCTGTTTATGGTGTCTAGGAGTTTTTGGGTAGAGTTTTTTGGGTCTTTAAGATCTAGGATCATGTCATCTGCAAATAGAGATATTTTGACAGTTTCTTTACCTATTTGTAGGTACCTATTTCTTCTTCTTGCCTAATTGCTCTGACTAGCAATTCCATTATTATGTTTAATAGGAGTAGAGACAGTGGGCACCCTTGTCTTGTTCCTGATTTTAGGGGAAATGATTTCAGTTTTTCTCCATTAAGTATGATGTTGGCTGTAGGTTTTTCATAAATAGCCTTTACAATGTTCAGGTACATTCCTTCTATTCCTAGCTTTCTTAGAGCTTTTATCATGAAGTGGTGTTGGATTTTGTCAAAGGCTTTTTCTGCATCTATTGAGATGATCAAGTTGTTTTTGTGTTTGCTTCTATTAATGTGCTGTATTACATTTATAGATTTGCATATGTTGAACCACCCTTGTATCCCTAGGATGAAACTGACTTGGTTGTGGTGAATGATCTTTCTGATTTGTTGTTGGATTTGTTTTGCCATTATTTTATTGAGGATTTTTGCATCGATGCTCATTAAGGAGATTAGTCTGTGGTTCTCATTTTTGGAGGTGTCTTTGTCTGGTTTTGGGATGAGTGTAATACTAGCTTCATAAAATGAGTTAGGCCATGTTCCTTCCCTTTCTATTTTGTGGAAAATTTTAAGGAGAGTTGGTATTCATTCTTCTTTAAAGGTCTGATAGAATTTACCAGAGAATACATCAGGTCCCAGACTTTTCTTTTTTTGGAGACTCTTTATTGCTTCCTCAATTTCATTTTGTGTTACTGATCTATTCAGGTGATTGATATCCTCTTGGTTAAATTTTGGATGGTCGTAAGTATCTAGAAATTTGTCCATTTCTTCAAGATGTTCAAATTTATTAGAATATACATTCTCAAAATAGTCTCTTATGATTTCCTGGATTTCCATGTGATTCCCTGGATTTCTGTGGTGTTTGTTGCATTTCTGATGTTACTGATTTTGGCTGTTTTCTCTCCTCATTTTAGTCTGGTGTGCCAAGGGTCTGTCAATCTTGTTTATTTTTTCAAAGAACCAGCTTTTGTTTTGTTGATTCTTTGTATGCTTTTTTTGGTTCTATTTCATTAACTTCAGCATTTACTTTTCTTATTTCTCTCCTGCTAATTTTGGGATTCGCTTGAAGTTCAAACTTTTCTGAAGTATGGCCCCAGATTCACTTTTCAGAGTTTTTTTTGTTATTGTTGTTGTTCCTTATCCTTCCCTTGTACACATTGAACATCTAGTTGTCTCTGAAAGCTGCCTATACTTTGCGGTCTTTCAGGTTTAGGTGTGGTCCTGATCTTTCCTTCACCTTGTAGTGATGACTTTGTCTCCACCAGTCTTACCTGAAAGTCCTTGAAGCTCCATTTCAAATGCCACATGGACTTTATGCAACCTTCCTAGATCTGAACAATTCAAAGTGACCCTTTTCCTCTTACTTGTATGTATATCTTTGCATCTACTTTATGGCAGCTGTTAGGGTTATGTGGAAACTATCCCTTTCCTTGAGCAGATTTTAAAAGCTGGGAAGAGAGATCCAAGATAGGGACACAGCCGCAGACCTCCTGAGTTCCATGGACCAGGGACTTTGCTGAGAGGCTGGAGACACCCTCGGCTGAGGTAAAGCACCAGGGAGAGCTGAAACATCAGCACTCTGAACCGCTAGCTAGTGGAAGGCTTCTCCAAGACACAGTATACTAAAAGAATACCCAGTGCTGGTGCTGCACGCTAAGCCCCACCAAATAGGCCCACGGAGCCGCTGCTCTGCAGGCCATGGGATCTCTGATCCTTGGGCCTGGTCCTCAGCCTCGCCAGGGCCACTCCCCAAATTCCCACCCCTCAGACCCACAGGATCTCTGCTGAACCCAGCCCTTAAGGCCTGCCAAGCTGGCGACCCATAGGCATTCACATTCTCTGCTCTGCCAGGCCCACACCCCTAAGGCCTGCACAGGCCTGCACAATCTCCACTCCTCCAGCCTGCGCTCCTAAGGCCTGCCAAGCCGGCAATCCACAGGCATAGATGATCTCTGCTCTGTAAGGCTGTGCCCTCAGGCCTGCATAGGCCTGCACAATCTCCATTCCTCCAACCCATGCCCCTCAGGCCTGCCAAGCCCATGATCCAAAGGCATTCACAATCTCTGCCTGGCCATGCCCCTAAAGCCTATGAAGCTTGCAATCCACAGACACACACAATCTCCACTTTGCCAGGCCCATGCCCTTCAGGCATGCCAGGCCCACACTCCAAAGGCCCACTAGTTTGCTTCAACAAAAGGCCTCCACCTGTAGGTCCTTGGGACCCCACCCACCTGCTACCTACCACAGGAGGGCTCCAAACCTGCCTAAGAGACACACACAGACAGGTCTGGATGCTAAAGAAGTAATGTCAGAACAACTAAGACTCTAAATCTACTTTTCCAGAACTGGTGATTTGTTTTTTCTTTTTTCCCCCTTCTTTAAGGGTTTTGCTGCCTGGTTTGCTGTTTGATCACCCATCATCTCTCTCATTTTTTTTCCCTCTCTTCTCTCTTCCTTTTATCTTTCTGTCTCATTCTCTTTTTTATCCTTCTCTCTTGGTTTTGTTAGTATTAATATTGTAACCCAGCTAATACTAAATTACATATAGTCCAGGGATAGAAACAGTACCTAGTGGAAATATGGGAAGAAGAAAAAGGGATGGAAACCATTCTCCCCCACAAAAAAATGGAGTACAGGATTTAGAGCGAAATGAAGAAAACACATACCCAGATACAGACTCTAACAAAATAAAGATAAACTATACCAAGGAATCCAACGAAGCCCACAAGAACACCCCAAAAGAAGAAATCCTACAAGTAATTAATGAGAATTTTACTGAGATGTTACTATACATAGTCAACCAAAACGTACAGGAGGCACTCAAGAAATTCCAAGACAACAAAATTAAAGAATATGAGAAAACACAGAAACAAATAAATGAAATCATAGGAACCATAAATAAATGCCAAATTGAAACAGAGATCACCATAAACAGAGAGATAAATGAATTAAGGGCAAAAATTGGCAATATTCAAGAGGAAGTAACCCACAATATGGAAAACCTCAGAAAAAAAGAATGAAACAGAAATACAAAACAATATGGAAGGTCATGCCAGCAGAATAGAACAAACAGAAGACATAATCTCAGAACTTGAAGATGAAGTGGCAATTAAAGGAAAAACTGAAGAACTATTAGTTAAACAACTCAAGACCTGTAAAAAGAAAATGCAAGAACTCACCGACTTCATCAAAAGACCAAACCTGAGAATCATGGGCATTGAAGAAGGAGAAGAGGTGCAAGCAAAAGGAATGCATAATATATTCAACAAAATAATAACAGAAAATTTCCCAGATCTATACAAAACTATGCCCATTCAGGTACAGGAAGCCGAACAGACCTGACCAAAATAGAACTACCCCATGACAAAGTATCATTAAAACAACAAGTACAGAGATGAAAGAAAGAATATTGAAGTCTGCAATAGAGAAAAACCAAATAACATACAAAGGTAAACCCATCAAAATCATAGCAGACTTCTCAAAAGAAACATTAAAAGCAAGAAGAGCATGGAGTGAAGTCTTCCAAGCACTGAATGAAAATAAATTCAATCCTAGGATACTCTACCCAGCTAAACTATCATTCAAAATAGATGGAACAATAAAAGTCTTCCATGATAAGCAGAGATGAAAACAATATATGACCACCAAGCCACCACTGCAAAAGATTCTCCAAGGAATTCTGCACACAGATAATGAAAGCAAACAAAACCATGAAGGGACAGGCAATACCAAACCACAGGAGAAGAAAAGGCAAGAAAGTAAAGAGTAACATTGATTCAGCTACACACAATCAAACCCTTAATCAACAAAGAGTACTACATGACAGGATCACCACATACTTATTAATACTAACACTGAATGTTAATGGACTAAATTCCCCCATCAAAAGACACTGTTTGGCAAACTGGACAAAAAAGGAAGATCCAACAATCTGCTGCCTACAGGAGACCCACCTCATCAACAGAAATAAGCACTGGCTGAGAGTGAAAGGCTGGAAGAAGATGTATCAAGCCAGTGGTCCCAGAAAACAGGCAGGGGTAGCAATACTTATCTTGGACAAAGTAGACTTCAAACTTAAATTGATCAAATGAGATAAAGTAGGACACTCCATACTAATAAAAGGAGAAATACACCAAAAGGAAATAATAATTATCAACCTATATGCACCCAACATCAATGCACCCAAGTTTATCAATCATACTGCAAAGAACCTAAAAACATATATAAACTCCAACACAGTGGTAGTGGGAGACCTTAACATCCCCCTATCACCAATAGATAGGTCATCCAAACAAAAAATCAATAAAGAAATCCTAGATCTAAATCACACCATAGATCAAATGGACCTAGCTGACGTCTACAGAATATTTCATCCAACTTCAGGAAGAAGCAGGAAACTCTCTGGAACTAATAGGCAAAGGTAAAGACTTCCTCAGTAGAACCCTAGCAGCCCAGCAACTAAGAGAAAGGATGAATAAATGGGACTTCATAAAATTAAAAGCTTCTGCTCAACAAAAGAAATTGTCTCTAAACTGAAGAGACCACCCACAGAGTGGGAGAAAATATTTGCCACCTATACATCTGACTAGGGACTGATAACCAGAATATACAGGGAACTTAAGAAACTAAACTCTCCTAAAATCAATGAACCAATTAAGAAATGGGCAACTGAACTAAGCAGAACTTTCTCAAAAGAAGAAATTCAAATGGCCAAAAAACACATGAACAAATGCTCACCATCTCTAGCTATAAAGGAAATGCAAATCAAAACCTCACTAAGATTCACCTCACTGCTGTTAGAATAGCCATCATCAAAAACATCACCAACAACATGTGTTGGCAAGGATGTGGGGAAAAAGGAACCTGTCATACACTGCTGGTGGGAATGCAAACTGGTGCAACCACTCTGGAAAAAAAAATTTGGAGACTTCTTAAAAATCTAAACATAGACTGCCTTATGATCCTGCAATCCCATTCCTGGGGATATATGCAAAGGAATGTGACACAGTTTACTCCATAGGCACCTGCACACCCATGTTTATTGCAGCGCCATTCACAATAGCCAAGTTACAGAAACAACCAAGATGCCCGACTACTGATGAATGGATCCAGAAAATGTGGTACTTGTACACAATGGAATTTTACTCATCCACGAAGAAGAATGAAATGTTATCATTCGCAGGTAAATAGATGGAACTGGAGAACATCATTCTAGTGAGGTCAGCCAGGCTCAGAAGACCAAAAATTATATGTTCTCCTTCATATCTGGACTTTAGATCTAGGGCAAATGCAGCAGTGCTGTTGGACTTGGATCACATGATAAAAGGAGAGCACATACAGGAGATTAGAATAGGTAGAAAACCCAAAACATGAAACCATTTGATGTCCCCACTCCAGAGGAACTAATACAGAAATCTTAAAGTGACAGAGGTTGACTTGAGAAGGGGATCAGGAACCAGTGTAAAGATCAGTTAGAGATGAATCAACCTGGGTTGTAACATATTTGTACATGAAAGCAATGCTAGGAATCTCTCTGTATAGCTATCCTTAACTCAACTAGCAAAAATGCTTTGTCTTCCTTATTATGCTTATGTCTTTTCTTCAACAAAATTAGTGATAAGGCAGAACAGGACCTGCTTGGAACTGAGGGGGCGGAGAAGATGGGGGAGGCGGTCATGGTGGAGAAATGACCCAAACAATGTATGCACATGTGAATAAAAGCTGGGAAGGCAGGAATGCCACCTGTATCAGCCAGATTGTAGGAGGAAACAGATGGCACACTTAGCTGAGGGTAGTTTGGTGAGGATTTATTTATAGAAAGACAAATTGCAAATGTTTAGGAAGGTACCACAAGAGATACCAAGGGAACATGGGGCCAAACAAGGAAGCTATCACAGCTCCTGGAGTGTTAAGATGAAGGAAAGCAGAAAAATAAGGACCAGAAATGAGTGTCATGTAATCATGCAGCCTCAAGAGGTCCAGTGACTTGTCAAGGGTTACATTCATCCAGTGTAGTCTTCCAGAGAATGTACAGGGGACTGCATCTCCTCTCTAGTCTCCTGCTGGAGCTCCCACTGGTTACACCAATTGAGAAACCAAGTAACAGTGGATTCTATTGATGCAAACAAATATGCCAGTCTTTTGTGACCAGAGAACAAGAGTAAAGAGTATTTCTGGAGTAGAAAACAGAAGCAATAGAACACATCTGGTACAGTGCTTTGCCAATCTTTTCACATTTTTCTATGCCTTACTTGAGCCTAGTTTGTTTTGGGCACCATTAAAAGTTTAAGTTACTCTACACATTTCATGCTTTTGGGTTCAGCACAGGTAAACAATTATGGAGTTTTTTGCCTTTTAAAAAGCTTAATTGTGTCAACAAATAATCCTCCTTAAAGTGGGAAGTTTAAGTACTTGAGTGATGTCTCAGTGACCAACCAAACTGTTCTTTTGCTTTGGGCTATATGAAATATGTATATGTCTATGTGAATATATGTCTATGTACACATGTATATATGTATATAGCTATTGATATACATTCATCAATATGTCTATAACAGTGTTCTCAGCCCCAGAGAAATGGTTGAAGTTAAGAGGAGAAAGATCAGTAGTCATCTATGTCAAGAAAAGATTTGAATACTGTACTGCTATACTGAATACAAAGTATTGCTGGTAGATGGCTCATATGAATGATTTTTATATTTATACTGAACTATATGCACCATGATTAGGAGAATTGTAATAGTTTCCTTCCAAGAGAGGAAGGAAGGTAATTTGGATTAATAATTTTTAGTAACTTAAGAATTCATCAAATTCAGCCAATCACCTTATAGAGTATATAGCATTATTACTATAGCTCATTGTTTAAACCTTGGGAAATGAGAGTCAGCAGAATTATTCTTTGATGAAAGCCTCATAAGGATTGCCTTTAAAAAATGCTTATACAATCAGTAGTGTGAGGCAGTGGGAATGAGTATGACTGCAGAGAGATTGAGGCTCCTGCCTCAATGCCCCAACCAAGTTTCTATTTTGCAGTGAGCACAGGAGAAGTTTAATGTCACCTTGCTTTTTTTTACATAAAAACTGAATACTTCATGCTATAAATGCAAGCAGTCAACATACCTAAATGAAAAAGAAAAATACTAGAGATTTGATTTCAAACCCTAGTCAGAAAATTAGCTGTAAATACAGATTTTTTTCACCTAGAATTGTGAACTGACATTGAATTTATTTTATTTTAGCCTTTTAAAGCAGATTAAACTCATATTAAATTTGATCTTTCTTTTTCTCTTATTGTTTAAATGTAAATCTTTAAACAACAGTCTATCAACACCACTTCTTTGGCTGCTGTGAAATGGGTCTAGTCTCCCACTGCAGTGACCAATGGTTAATTTTCCTGAGCCTCCTAGTTTTCCACTGATGAAAATTTAAGTAGCTTAAATATTTCCTATAAATTACCAGGTCATTGAAAAAAAATTGGGCTCATTTTAATCTAAATCCTAATACACAACTACCTGGGGAGTTATTTTCAGCTCCGTTTGTTGCAGTTTGCAATTATACTGCTCCTTTTAAAGAAAAGAAAAGTAACAGGACTATATTTTATGTGAATTACCAGTGATCTTTCACAGAAACGCTTATTTAATGTGAGTACCTGGAGACGTGAAAGATAAAATGGGTAATGATGCAGACCTGCGAAGGTCCAGCAAAAAATAGAAATGAACGAAGAGACAGAGTCCAGGTACTAACAGTTTACCTTACTTGAAGGTAAAAAGAAGGTCCAAGGGTTGAAAATAATGAGAATTAGTGTAAATAATTGGAAGGATTTGATGATTTTTCTAAGCCTGCTGAATCTTTGATTCCATGGGCTTAAAGCTGCCAGCAGAATTTTACTTTGACTATTTCTGATTTCAAGAGGACAGGACTTGTATGCTTAGTTTCTTAAATGAACACTGTAATTCAGTCATTGATTAAACCAGAGGGAAATGCTTTGTCTCAACAATGTTTTGCCTCAACCAGAGGGAAATGTAATGCCCCAGATTACAAATTCAGAATTGATTTCTTACTCTTGCAAGTTCTATGCATTATAACAGTGTGAGAATTATAGGAATCCTTTTCCCAGCTCAGATGGAAGTGTCTGTTTCTAATATCGTGCATATTAACGCAGAGAAACTAAAGCAGATACCTTAAAGCAACTGAGGCCAATAGGAAAAGGGGAACAGGTACTAGAGAAAAGGTTAGATCAAAAAGAATTAACCTAGAAGGTAACACCCACGCACAGGAAATCAATGTGAGTCAATGCCCTGTATAGCTATCCTTACCTCAACCAGCAAAAACCCTTGTTCCTTCCTATTATTGCTTATACTCTCTCTACAACAAAATTAGAAATAAGGGCAAAATAGTTTCTGCTGGGTATTGGGGGGGAGAGGGAGGGGGCGGAGTGGGTGGTAAGGGAGGGGGTGGGGGCAGGGGGGAGAAATGAACCAAGCCTTGTATGCACATATGAATAATAAAAGAAAAATGAAAAAAAAAATAAATAACAAAAATAAAAAGCAAGAAAAAAAAATAATAATATCGTGCATAGTGTTGTTAGATTCACTGGTATAGAAGCACCTGCAAGGTGTAAATCAAAGATTGCAGAAACTCAATGGAAGGAAAGATGGTGTTTGGTTTGGGAAGGGGGAGGTGGAGTAAACAGAACTTATTCATGGTAGAGGTGGCATTTGACAGTGTATTAGTCAGCTTTCTGTTTCTGTAGCAAATACCTGAGCTAAATCAACTTAGGAAGAGAAGAGGTTTATCATAGTTCACAGTTTTGGAAGTTTCAGTCCATGTTATGGGCAGACACATTGTTTTTCAGACTTGGGATTGGGGGCAGCACATCATAGCACAAGCTCATGGTTGAGCAAAAAGATATTAACTTTGTGGCTAGGACAAGAAAGAGGGGAAGAGGAAGAGATCAGAGTCCCATAATCACCTTCCAGGGCATGTCTCCTATTAACTAAGTACCTCCCACCAGTCCCCGCCTCTTAAAATTTTCACCACCTCCCAGTAGTCCCAGCCTGGAGACCAGGTCTTTAATTAAGGGGCTTTTGAGGGACATTCTAAATCCAAACTTTAGCAGACAGGAAGTTTTATCGAATATAGTACAGTACTAATGGGGTTACATCCAACATTTAGATTAAATGTAATGGCTTAGGGAAGGTAAGTTTGGCAAGAAACTTAGTTTTGGATAGGGAACTAGTGGGTGACACACTTACTGCAGCAGGTGGACCAGATGGCAGAATGCTTAACCAAAGTGTTTCAATTTTCTGCTGTGGACAGCAAGGAACCAATAAAACCTTTTGGAGAATAAAATACTAAATCAGTTAAGACAAGCTTGGGAATCACTTTTATTCCTTCAAACTTTCTGAATAAATGCCATTATGTTGTTTTGCTATTCTGGCATTTTAATGGAGACTTTAATTCTCCTCTCCCCCCAATTTAGAGTGAACAGAAGGAGCTGTATTTCTAAAATAATATTGACATATAAGCTAGCTTCTACAAACATAAAAGATGATAATTAGCAAACATATGTTTGATTCAAATTTAGGTTAAAAACACATGTCTTTAAAAGTGGATAACTTACCCTTTGGATGACAAATAACTAATAAATTGATTTTATTTGGTGCAATGTCTTAAGTCTCATATGCAGATGGTGATGACAATGACCATAATAATACAGGTAGCCAGTATTCCTAATCATAATGTAAGTGTTTTATACATAGTATTTCTGTAATCCTTGCAACATCATGAGTTTGGTACTATTATTACCCATATTTTGCAGATGGAGAAACTGAAACACAGAGAGGTTGAATATTATGCTAGAGACCATGCAGTGAGTGGCAGAGCTGGGATTTAACCTAGCATTTGGGCTCCAGAGTTCATGTTCCTAAGTGTTTTTCCATTCTGTCTCTTCTAATGTAGTAGGGATTATAATCCAGGCCATGGAAACATACAAAGACATTAGAAGTACAATGACTTAAAGTCTCCTAAAAATAGTTAACTATAGGGTTGCTAAATGTACTTTTAACACAGTAGTGTCTAGAAATTAATAAACCTTTTTATGACTTGCAGCAAGTGGAAGGTTTTTGTTTTGTTTTGTTTTGTTTTGTTTTTTTAACTTTTGTAACTATTATTCAATTTGAATTTCGCTAAAGTTAGATTAAGTGTCCATCCATGCCTGGAGTATGCACTCCTCTTCAGTGCTCTTACTGATGCACGGATGATACATGCAGGTATTTTCTGGTGCTCAGGGTTCTTGGGTCCACACTGAGAATAAAAACACAGGTGGATTCCAGCAGCAGAGGTCAGATTTTTATTTGTAGAGAACAGAAGAGAAAGACTGCATGGGGGCACACAGGGGGACCCAGAAACTGGTGGTCCCTTGGGTCAGGTTGGAAATTGGGTTTTTATAGCCCTTTTTGTATTGCCCAAGGGTGGAGATGTCTCTCAGGTACAGACAGAAGTTTCCTGGGAAGGAGAAATGTCTCCTTGGCCAATTATCATCTTTGGGTCCTCCTGCAGTATGTCTTTCATTATCATAGCCCAGGTAAAGTTCTAATATGACTTTTTCAAAACAAATTGCTGCTCATCTGTTTTTCTCTTTCTCTTTCCCTCTCTTCCTCCCTTTCTTCCTTCTTCCCCTCTCTGTTTTTCCTCTGCCCTTCCCTTTCTTCCTTCCCTCCTTCCCTCCCCTTCCTTCCTTCTCACTCATTCAAAGAAAGTGCTGGGGTCCAAACCCAGGGCCTGTGCATGCTAGGCAACCACTGCTGTACACCTTCAGCCCTTGGTTCTGTGACTCAGGCTGACCTTGAACTTGTCATCCTCCTGCTTCCATCTCTTGAGTGTTCAGATTACACTGTGCACCACCATGCTTGGCTTCTGTTTCTTTTGAATGGGCTTCTCAACTTCTATATTCTGGAGTTATTGGGCCAGTTAATTGTGTCCTATGTGTTGTACCAATATCTCTGGCTTCTTCCATTATAAGCTAATAACATTTCTCCAGTTTTGACAATCAAAATTGTCTTTAGACATTGCCAAATATACCCTACAAATCACCCCCACTTGAGATACACCTTTTCTCTCTCTACCGGGTGGACTGTGTCCTCAGTCAGTCTTCTTCAGTCAGCAAGGGGGATTTGATCTCAGAATAGAACAGAGGATTTTAAACTGGAGTCCAGAATCTCTGGATTTGTCAACCAAGGTTCCCCAATTTCTTGAAATTATCTTAAATGTTTTGTGTATGTGGCTTTTGCTCAGAAGAGTCCTTAGCTTTCCCAAGAAGGGTTGGAATTTCTGAAATGATTGTGATTGTGCCTCTTTAGGCAGTGATGTAGACCACACATCAGAGACTTTTTCCTTGATCACAGTGTGTGCATGCATGAACACATGTGTATGTGCACACACACACATACACACATTTACATTGAAGACTAAACATTCCTCAGAATAGTAGTACTATATTCAGTTTTGTTCACAAAGCTGAGCCAAGCTTGTTTAAACAAGGACACTGCCAACAAAGATACAATTTGAAGTAGGGTATGTTATCCCTGTCAGTGAAGAAAGGCAGGCGCCGCCCTCTGGTGACTCAGGCAGGTAAGATGGGGGTTGTCATGACTCATGGTGTGAGGGTTGGAGATCTCATCTTGAATACTATTCTGTTGTAATCTTGAAGGTTACCACAGGGAAGAGCACATTTCCAGAAGGAGAGGCAGATAGGAAGCAGCTACTGTAAATGCTTTAATTTTTTTGCCTCTAAGCAATTACTTCTCATCTCTACATCAAACCTTAAAATTCTTAAAGTAGAAGTAGCATATTTTTACATAAGGGCAGTAGAAGAGATGGCATGAGTGAAAAAATGAGATAAGGTCAAATTCCAAAAATTGAAAATTGTAGAAGGTCAGGAGAGACCTAGAGATGCTGATTCACTGTCTGGAGGGTCCTTTACCTCAAAATGTAAAAGTATTTAGGATATCAGACATCAGTTCCATTCTATAATTTTTTAGTGAGATGGACTAAAGAATATGAACTGATTCTCTGTTTTGGGTTTGGTTACTATTTCTGGTGATGAACCTAGTGATCTAGGCTATGATTCTAAAACATACGAGCTGTTAACTACTGATGAGTTTCAGGGGTCTTCATGGCTCACCTCAGAGTAATTCAAATATTCTTCCATTTTTTCAAATAAATGTCTTATAATTTGTGCTCTCAATCATAATATACAAGCATGGGATGCTTATAACCTACTAAATGACTTATTAACACTTTCTAAGTGTGTGCACTATTTGACTATTATGGACTGAATGTTTTGACTTCTCACTTCATATGTTGAAATCCAAATGCCTACTGTGATGATATATGGAGGTGATGGTCCTAACAAAGTAATTAGGTCTGAGGGTGTGACCCTAATGAATAGGAGGATTGTTGTCCTTACAAAAAAAAGACAAGGGTCTGGGGGGTTAGCTCTGTGGTAGAGCATGTGTTTAGCATGTGTGAGGCTTTAGTTCAATCTCCTATGCCTAAATAAATAAATAAGTAAACAAACAAACAAATAGAGGAAGAGATATGGACTCAATCTCCTCTGCTTTCCCTCTCATCTCTTCTCCATTTGAAGACACAGTAAGGAAAGGCTCTCTGCAAAGCAGGAAATATGTTCTCACCAGATATGGAATCTGTGAGCACTTTGATCTTAGACTTCCCAGCCTCTGAACTGTGAGAGATGAACATAAGGACTGTAGTTGTAGGTGCCATTTTAATTGGCACAACTATGTACAAGAGGACATCTTATTTGAGAATGGAGGTACTTCCAGGAAAAACAAAGAGGAGATAGACAAATATTTCTAGCGGCATCATTTGATCCTTTATCAAATGATAAAAATAGTAAGATTTGCTATCCCTGAAGCAAATCTTACTGTTTCTATTTACAGAAGCCAGATTTCTCTTTATACTCAACCACTGTAGGTTCTGCTTTCTGTCATTTGTGACTGTAATATTTCTAACCCATTTACTGACCTGTCTGACTGATGCCATATTTTTCTTGTTTTAAATCTAGTTGGTACTTTTTCTTCTTGGGAAAAAATACATAGCCTTGGCATGATGTTGTGATTTTGATATGAAATGACCACCCCCTGACCCCCCCAAGATCATGTCTTAAAGCCTATGTCCCCAGCTGGTGGTGCTCTTTTTGGGAGGTTCTGGAAACTTTAGAAGGTAGGGCATAGCTGGAGGCAGTAGGAAACTAGAGATAAGTCCTTGGGGATATCTTTGCCCTGACCTCTTCTCCTGTCTTTCTGCTTCCTGTCTACCATAAGGTGAATAGCTCTCCTCCACTGCATACTTTTACCATCATGATGTTCTGCCTCACCATTCACTTAATCAAGTGATTGGGGACTGAACCCTATGAAACAGTGAGCCACAATAAATCCTTCATTCCTTAAGTTGTTTCTGTGAGGGTGACACAAAAGTAACTAATATACATGAGATAGTCCTGGGTTCAAATTGATTTTTTTCTAGTCATTAGTTATATTACTTAGGGGTAGGTGTTTAGCCTTCAAAGCCTTAGTTTCTCCATCCATAAAGTGAGAATAGTAACTCATCTCTTAGAGTTGTAAACAGCATTAAGAAAAATTCCATAAAATATTTATTAAAATATGTTTCCTTTCCTCATTCAGTTAACCTTGGGCCTCAATTATTCCTGTAATACTCATTTTGATAGACTTATCTTCAACTTTGAAAATAAAATAATAGGTCCAATTTTAAAAATGCTTATGTCTAAGTGATTGCATATAACTATTCATATGATTATATATACCTTCATTATGGAACTAACATAGTATACTCATTGTACAGATAAGGAAAGTAAGAGTAAGCAAGGATTGAGGTCTTCAGTCCACAGCTAGGAAATGCCAAAGGAGAGCATCAAACTCAAGTGCTTTTAGCATTCTCTTATTTCTAATTGCTCTCTCAAATTGAGCAGCAAGAACAGGTACATGTGATGGAAAATGACAGGAAGGTATTTCTATAATTCAGAGAGGACATGTCAGAAAATTGACCTGAATGATGAAAGTGAGTCCAGCTGTTTGAAAAAGTACCAACTGTCTACTGATGTCTCTGGTCTATTTGCAACCCTTTGGGAAAAGTCCACAAAAGAAACAATTATTCCTCATTAAAATTCTTTTCTTATACATGTGGAGAAAGTACAAGAGCACTTCCTATCATTTTTATCACTCTAGTAGGACTGCTTTAAATTCCCTTTGGTTGAGTACATGACTTAAAACACCAGGTAGGACACAGACTTGGCAGCTTCCATGCTCAATGGAGGCCTTTTAGAATTTGCCAGTCCTTACTGTTCATGTTTCTTTCCCCATCTCTCCTACTCTGCAGATGCTGTATAGATCTGAGCTACTCTATAGGCAAATATGTGGAAGGATGGATACAATGTCTTGTTTGGATTGTAAAGACCTCATCTTCTCTGTAGGACTTTGCAACTATAAAATTTCTGAGGGCAGTATTCCAGCTTTGTTTTGTTATGTACATGCACAATTGTCTCTTCTACCAGAGACAGACATACTGGGACATACTGGGATGGTAGGTCCACAGTTTTCCTAGTAACAAGATCCATCTGAAAGGCTAATCCTCACTTATTTTAATGTTCATGTACAATGCTGTTAGGAGGCAAGAGATGCAGAGTAGTGAAGCCCAGAATAAAATTGGAAGTATTATTGCCTTTACTCTAAAAGCAAAGTTGAGAAATCCAAGAGAATTCACAGCACTCCACTCATTAATATGTCTAACACCTTTTCTTCTATTTCCTATTCCATTTCAGAAAATCTATGGTGTCATACTAGAGTGTGAATCCACAAATAGCAAGGATTTCTATGGCAGATACATATTTTCAAAATATTTTTAAAATCTGTGGATTTCAATGACAGACATTGAACATTCTCAATTTTCTTAGCAGTCTAAGTGACTTGGGGTGGGAAGGTAAAGTATCAATGATGGTTGCAGTAAAAAGTTGCCTCAGTTTAATATCCAAGTCAGTACAAGCTCAGATGCATCTTTCTAAACTGAGCATAAGAAGGATGTGAAACTCAGAAAACAGGAGACCCCATCTCTTTTTTTTTCCTTCCAGAACTAGAGACTTCAAGTGGAGTTTGGGCTGCCAGTTTGCAGTTTGCCAGTTTTGCCAGTTTGCCAGTTTTGCCAGTTTGCCAGTTTTGCCAGTTTGGTATTGCTATACCTTATGAATCTTGGTTGACAAGACAGGGCTATTGCTTAATCTGACCCCAATCTATTATTTTTAGGATTACCTTACAAGTTTGCAGACAATTTTACTGTCCATGTAATTACCAGTTAATGTATAGTATTTCTACTCATATGACTTATAACACTTCTGTCTTTGCATAAAAAGACTAATTATGGTTTCCAAGACCATATGCAGAGCTATTTTTGTCAATTTATAGAAGTTTGTCAAGTTGGAGAAGAATATTCTGTACCCATGAAAGCCACCTTTGGGGAGGGGAAGTGGATATTAGGTGTTTTCTGGAAAGTGTGTTGAAAGTCACTTTGGCATTGTGGATCTACTTATAATCTTCCTCCATAGCTGTTATGTCCTTGGTAACTGAAAAACCCAAGGACAGAGACAGTTAGGGTTTTTTTGTTGTTTGTTTTCTAGACATTTTTATTAGTATATAATAGTTGTACAGGGGATTTCATTGTGATATTTCCATATATGCATATAATGTATGCCAGTTTGGTTCATCTCCTCCATATTCTCCCTCTTTCCCTTTCTTAAAATGACTTCTATAGGTTTCAATGTTCCATATTTATACACGTGTTGAAAAACACATCAACCATGTTCACCCTACTTTTCCCAGTGAGGTTATTTATTAATGGCTTTCCTCTGCTGACATGTCTCTGACTCCCAGATTTGAGGTGGGCTCTGGTCTTGGTCTCTGTCTGAAGCATGTATATCAGAGATTTAATTTGGTTAAGTAGATAAGTTAAGACACCCAGGTATAATGTAGGCTTGGCAGCTTTCAGGTAGCAGTCTGTGGAGCTTCTTAGAAGTTTCCAACCCTTGCTGTTTGTGTTTCCTTTTTTCTGTCTTCTGCTCAATAGACGCAAGCTACTTTGTAAGATTCTGGAAAAATGCTCAACAGTGTGGATAAAATGTTCCATATGGACTGAAAGACCCTGTCTTCTCTGCAAGATTTTGCTACTGTATAATATTTGAGGGCAACCTTTGTCTGGGTAAAGATCATGCCCTCAGAGCTGATCCAAAACTCCTGGAGAGGGAATTGGTGCATACCTAGTTATGAAGGGCATGGTTTTGGATACTTTAAGGAAATGTAAAACACAATCCCTGTTTTCAGTGTTCTGCTCACCTAATGATGGTGGTATGGATATTCCAGGTACTGGTGCACAGTGCTAGGCAATGGTGTTTAGTGACTGAGATGTATGGAATAAAGCTTTGTAGAGTGAATAATAGGGAATATGACTGGTAAGTTAAATTCAGGCTAAATTTTAGAAGGCCTGGGATGAATGTTAAGAAATGAGCCATTGATTGTTATAGGTAATAGGGATCCTTGGATGGGATTCATACAAGGTACTTACAATTGCCAGGTAGGATTTTTAGAAAGTACATGAAATAAGAAGGACTACTTTTTATGGTCATTCTTGAATCCTCACCACCTTTTACAGAATGTGGTTTAAAAAAAAAACCAAGAGGATTTTGAGCTCATGCAACAACTGGAAAGTCTTGGGGCTATTTTAATTCCTTGGCATGGATGGATCCAGGACTCACCACTGTCATTGAGTCCCCACCCTTCCATTTCTCACCACTTACTCCCTCCATGTAGACTTCTAGACAAAATATCTCACTCTTGCCACAAACAGTTCCCTCTGTTACATGCTCTCTGTTTAATGAGCTCCACCAGAAAATACTTTGTTTTTAAAACAATGTCTAGTTATACTCTTATTCAATATAGTGCATGAATTCCTAGCTGGAGTAATAAGGCAAGAAAAAGAAATAAAAGAGATACAAATAGGAAAGGAAGATGTCAAATTATCCCTATTTTCAGATATGATCATATAATTAAGACTTCACCAAAACCCACTTAGATCTGACAAACACTTTTGTCAAAGTAGCAGGATACAAAATTAACATATAAACATCAGTAGTTTTTCTGTATATCAATAGTGAACATGCTGAGGAAGAAATCAAGATATCAATCCCATTCACAAAAGCCTAAAAAAATTAAATAGCTAGGAATAAACCTAGCAAAGGAAGTGAAAGATCTCTACAATGAAAACTCTAAAACCTTGAAGAAAAAAATGGAAGAAGACACTAGAAGATCCATCTTCATGGATTGGCAGAATTCATGTTGTGAAAATGGCTACAGCAATATACAGGTTCATGGAATTCCAATGTCATTTTTCACAGAAATAGAAAAATCAATCCTAAATTCATGTGGAAGCACTAAAGACACCAAATAAAGCAATCTTGAGCATAAAGAGAAATGATGATGATGATATCACAATACTGGACTTGGATCCATAGTAGCAAAAACAACATGGTACTAGAACAAGAACAGACATGTACACCAATGGAATAGAAGAGAAGATCCAGAAATAAGCTCACGTAGCTACACCCATCTGATTTCCAACAAAGGTGCCAAAACATACATTGGACAAAAAGACAGCCTCTTCAACAAATGGTGTTGGGAAAACTAGATATCTACATTAGAAGATAGAAAATAGATACCTATGTCTTACACTGTACAAAAAAATCCAAAATAGAACAAATATATAAATTTAAGACCTGAAACTTTAAAACTATTAGAGAAAAACCTAGGGAAGACACTTGAAAATATAGGGATAGGTAATGTATTTCTAAATAAGACTCCAATTGCTCAGGAAATAAGAGCGAGAATTGACAAGTAGGATTGAACCAAATGTAGATGCTTCTGCACAGCAAAGGAAACAATGACTAGAATCAAGAGACGGTCTATAGAATGGGAGAAAAATCTTTGTGAGATATTCATTGGATAAAGGACAAATACCCAGAATACAAAAAGAGTTAAAAAAAACCTAAATACCCAAAGACAGACAATCCAATTAATAAAAGGGCAAATGAGCTGAGTGCCAGTGGCTCATGCTTGTAATCCTAGCTACTCAGGAGGCAGAGATCAGGAGGATCATGGTTCAAAGCCAGCCCTGGCAATTAGTATGCAAGACCCTATCTTGAAAAAACCCTTCACAAAACAGGCTGGTGGAGTGGCTAGAGTGGTAGAGTGCCTGCCTAGTAAGCATAAGGCCCTGAGTTCAAACCCCACCAAAAAATGGGCAAATGAATGAAACAGTTCACAAAAAATGAAGTACAAATGGCCAATAAATACATACAGAAATGTTCAACATCCGTAGCCATAAAAGGAAATGCAAATCAAAATGACAATGAAATTCTATCTTACCCCAGTTATAATGGCAATCAAGAAAACAAAAAAATGCTGGTGAGGATGTGGGGGAAAAGTATCCTTTACATACTGTTAGTGGGAATGTGAATTGGTGCAGCTGCTATGGAAATCAGTATGGAGATTCTCAAAAAAACACCCAAAAATAAAATTGACTTTTGATCCTATTCTACCATTCCTGAGCATATATCTTAAGAAATGTAAGTCTGCGTACAATACAGATACTGGCACACTTGTATTTATAACATCACTATTCACAATAGGTAAAATATAGAATCAGCCTAAGTGCACATCAACTGATGAATGGTTAAAGAAAATGTGATACACACATACACACACTACAATATTATTCAGTCCTAAGGAAGGATGAAATTATGCTGTTTGCTGGAAAATGGATGGTACTGGAAATCATCATGCTAAGTGAAATAAGCCAGACTGAGAAAAACAATGTTACATGTTCTCTCTCACATGTGGAATGTAGACCTTAAAAAAAAAGGCATGACTGTCAAATGAACTGTTTGAGGGGTAGAAGCCAGCTGGAGGGGAGAGGGCAAAATCAGAAGGTGGGGAGGGGTAAATATGGTTTAAGTACTTCATGTACACATATGAAAATAGAGTAATGATACCTACTAAAATTGTTTTAAAGCCAGACACTGTGGCCTTACCTGTAATCCCAGCTACTTGGGAAGTGGAGATTGGGACAATCCAGAATTAAGGCCATCCATGGCAGAAAGTTTCTGAGACCCCATCTCAACTAATGGTTGGACATAGTGGCATATGCCTGTCATCTCAGCTATTCAGGGAAGCACAAATAGGAGGATCACAGACCAGACCTGCCTGGGTGTAAAATAAGACACCATCTCAAAATAATCAACACAAAAAGATGGCAGAGTGGTTCAGTAGTATAGCAGCTGCCTAACAAGGAGACCCTGAGTTCAACCTTCAGTACTGCCAAAAAAGGTTTTAAAAAGCTTGAAGGAGGATAAAAAGAGTAGTAGAGGAGGTGAATTTGATCAAAATACATTTTATGTATGCATGGGAATATTGCAATGACAATCTTTTTTTTTTTTTTCTGTAAATGGTAAATAGCTATTAAGACATTCTTTTTTTTTTTTCATTTTTCTTTTATTATTCATATGTGCATATAAGGCTTGGTTCATTTCTCCCCCCTGCCCCCACCCCCTCCCTTACCACCCACTCCGCCCCCTCCCGCTCCCCCCCTCAATACCCAGCAGAAACTATTTTGCCCTTATCTCTAATTTTGTTGTAGAGAGAGTATAAGCAATAATAGGAAGGAACAAGGGTTTTTGCTGGTTGAGATAAGGATAGCTATACAGGGCATTGACTCACATTGATTTCCTGTGTGGGGGTGTTACCTTCTAGGTTAATTCTTTTTGATCTAACCTTTTCTCTAGTTCCTGGTCCCCTTTTCCTATTGGCCTCATTTGCTTTAAGGTATCTGCTTTAGTTTCTCTGCGTTAAGGGCAACAAATGCTAGCTAGTTTTTTAGGTGTCTTACCTATCCGCACCCCTCCCTTGTGTGCTCTCGCTTTTATCATGTGCTCATAGTCCATTCCCCTTGTTGTGTTTGCCCTTGATCTAATGTCCACATATGAGGGAGAACATACGATTTTTGGTCTTTTGAGCCAGGCTAACCTCACTCAGAATGATGTTCTCCAATTCCATCCATTTACCAGCGAATGATAACATTTCGTTCTTCTTCATGGCTGCATAAAATTCCGCAATGACAATCTTTTGTATTGTCATTGTATTGCTAGTTGAAAGAAGAAAAAGGGAAACATGAAATATTTTGTGTGATAATAAAATGGTGGACACCTGTCATAGATTTGTCTCCAAACCCATGTATCAAAAGTCACTTTCTGTTGGGGGATGTTGATAATGGGGGAAGCTATATACACAGGTGGGGCACAGGGAGTATATGGAGAGCTCTGTATTTCCTCTGACTTCTCTGTGAACCCAAAAGTGCTCTAAAAATAAAGTCTGTTTTGTAAAAGTCTGGTAACTAGGTCAAGGAAGGAAGGACTGTGGTTGACTCTGCCTTGGTGACAAGACCCAGAAGATGGTGAGTCATTTTATCCAGAGTAATGGGATGGGGTGCTATTATTGGCCAGATCTGGATTGCATGCAACTTTTGTGGCCAGGGGCTGAGTGTGTGAAGGCTGCTGGGAAGGCAAAGATATCTACCATAATTGATCATATTTACTCAGCCAGCCATCTCCAAATGAAGTCTGGGAATGTTTCCATCCCTACAGGTGGCCACAGAAAACCATAGAAACATTGTTCATTATAACTCTTCCTAGTTTAGTTCTTCCTCAGTGAAAAAAAACAACCAAGATGCACTGTCTTCTAAAATTCAGTGCATCTGGAATAGTGAAAGAACACCAGACTGTGGTTTCAGCTGGACCCTGGGGGCTTGGATATCTGGGACCATTTTGAGAACTGGTTCAAAGTACTTGCAGAACACGTTCACTTTCTTCTCTTCTTGCACCATAGATTTGCTTTCCCTAACTCCTCTGGACAATGTGAAGATGAACAAATTAATATTCACAGTTATCCTTACTATCCTTATGTCTAAAGAATTAAATACTTCCCAACAATGCTTTCCTTGTCATCCTTTTATGAATAATTCTAAAACAGAGATTGTTGCTCTTTTAATTTTAAGAAGCTAAAGCTGTCCTCTCTCTCCTTTCCTTCTTTTCTTTTCTTCTGTTTCTTTGAAAAACATACTATACACTTAGACAGTGTTAACATTCATAATATTGGGTAGCTTTAAACACACAGTCGGGTCACCTGAAATTCTCCCAAGTCTCATACTTTGTTCTGGATTCCAGATCCCCTGTGTCTCATGTATTATTCACTGTATAATAAATAATATATTATTTACAGGGTTGTAGGATTTTTGAAATTCCACAAGCTTTCTTGTGAACAGCATGGTGGTTTAGACTAGATTGCTGAGTCTATAGCTTGTACAGACATCATGATTTATTGAATTCTTTATTCTCTAGATGATATCTTGTTTCCAGTATTTGCATATTGGGGCAAGAGAAAGTTTGATGCTTTGTATTTTAATGTAGCCTATCAGTTATATTCCTCCATAATGTCCAGAATTTATATAATTAATGGTGTTCAACCATAGTTATCATAAACAAAATTATTGATTATGTTTGATGCCTAGAATTGCTGGCTTCAACCCAATTTCTAGAAAAACATGCAAGAGTTTGCTTACCACTGGAGGGCAGTAGGGTGATACATCCTAGAGATAAGAGTTTGTGGGACCCTTTAGTTTTTCTTACCTTTGTGGAAAATATTGGTTCTAGAAATTTTTAAAAAGAAAGCTTTTAATTTTTTGTCATTGGACTGTGGTGGGGTTAAGACAAATTGACATAATTCCAATAACACTTTAATTTTTCTTTAGTTAGTGATAGGCTGCTAAATGTTTAACAACCTACTGGGAGGGGAGGGAGGGAGGGAAGTCATAATTTACAGTATTTGCCAATTTCTATGTTGGATACAAACCTATTTTGGTTAATTTAAAGCTACCAACTTGATATCATTGAATGTGGAGTTGGAAAAAGACATCTAATCCACTCATACAAGCTCAGCATACCTCTGTGGGCTCTTCTCACTGTTATTTATCGTGTACAACATGAGTTTTGTTTTCAGATGTACAGGTCTTAACTCTTATCTAATACTTTAAAAGACAGGAGATTCACACCCTGATACCTTTTGTTTCCCAGCACTGTATTCTGTACAGTGACCTAGGTATTTTGACGTTTTAAGTGAAAACTTTGTTGAAGAATAATATACGTGGACTGGGAGTGTGGCTCAAATAGTAAAATGCCTGCATAGTAAGTATGAGATCCTGAGTTCAAACCCTAATACTGCTGTGAATTGGTCCAATTTAGGGTGTTAGGAATAGGGCTACTATGTTTATTTTAGTATGTGTAAAGGTAAATAAAAGTATAAAGTTTTGTTTTGCACATGCATAGGAGTTGAACTTGTAGATAGTATGGCATGTGTGTATCACAGTGTTTTAGATCTCAAAGGCATCCATATCTGAGGGATAAGCATGGAAGGATAAATGGGACCCAAGACTGGGTTCAGGTAAGGAAGGGTTTATAAGATAGTAGAAATACTTACCCAGTTGTAAACTTTGGAAAGAAAAATCGTTAGGCAGGCTGAATATGGGTGGGGAATGGCAGAGTTTATCTGATGGTTGTCTGTATCTGGAAAATCCAAAATGGTGAATGGAAGTTGGTACAGTGTCACTGTAGGGAGCCTGGGGGCAAAATAAATATCTCTGATGTGTTGAACAATGTAGTAGGTACTGGTGATACGATAGCAATTTAAGCATCATTGTGCTTTCCGGGAACTTAGACTCTAGCTACACAGAGACAAGCAGCAAACCACTGGTTGCACAGGTGGTTTAAGGGCATTACAAGGTGCCTGGGGAGAATGGAAGAAGAGAATGTCATAACCCAAACTAGGCTGAGGGTGAGGAATGGGCCCTGGAGAGGTTGAAAGGGGAGAGATATAAAGGTAGACTTCCTAGTTGTGCTTGAGGTCAGACCCAAGCAATGAGAAGGAGGAGGGAGGGTAGACTGCAGAGATAACGTACGCAATGGACCAGAGGTAGAGATGGTAGAAAAGGGGAATGGGAGATGATTTACAGTGGGCTGGAGTATAGTGAAGACAACAGAGGGGAGGAAGATAATTAGAGATGAAGCTGAAGTGGAAAATAGAATCAGACTAGGAGAGACCTTTTTTTCTATACACTCTGTTCTAAATGCATTGGCAAACTACTGAAAATTTTAAGAAAAGGTAGCTGTGCATTTTCTAATTCCTAGTGGTAGAGTAGGTGGGTATGTAGCATAATTAAAGCAGAGCCTGTTCCCCTTAAGGTGTAATCTTGACCATAGAAATAAGGTTGCAGCTCACCTATGAGTACTTGGACCTATGATCAGAGTATTATGGTAATTGTGTTTTCACAAATGGGTTTTCTTAGAGTGGGGAGATCTGATCTGTAGTGCTTCCAAAGTTACATCACAGTGTTTGCAAATTTCCATGGTGTAAATATTGCTAACCAGTTTTCAAAATTCTTGAAAAATTGTCAGTTTGTTTTTTCAAGCCCATGTGAGCCTTCTTAATTACTACTAGCTATGTCGCCATGTTTCTGGATGATAAAGATCTTAAATATTGTATTAGATATCTTTAACCAGTAGGTCTCAATATAATTTGAAAACTTTTAGGCACAGATTGCTAGGGCACCCCCAAGAGTTTCCAAGGGTGGGGCCTGATCACTGACATTTCCAACAAGTTCCCAGGTGATAAAATGTTGCGGATTTGGGGTCCTTGCCTTAAGGACAACTCCCTTTAAATCACCCCTTCATTCCTACCCGTAGGTGAGATTAGTCCTAGATATCTTATGGAAGTATTCTGGCTCCCCTGTGTAAAGAGAGAGGAAATGAGATACAGATTCAGATCAGTCACAAAGGAGGAGACATTAAAAGCAGTATCATGATGTAGAAGGAATCAGAATATGGACTCATAAGATCTGGAACTGAGTACTACCTCTGCTAGATAAACACAGGTATGTTATTCCTGTTTTATTCCTCCCATTGCTATTTTTTCAATGTTTGTTCTCTCCAAAATGTATGTTGAAAAGGTAACTGTCTTTGTAACAGTATTAAGAGATGGGAACTTTAAGATGTGATTAGGCCACAAGGATTCCATCTTCATGGGCAGATTTAGTGCCTTTTGAAAGAACTTTTGGGAGTCGGTTTCTTCTTTGATTCTTTCATTCTTCTGCCATGTGAGGAACAGTGTTCCTCCCCATGGAGGATGCTGCAAAAAGGCGCCATTTTGGCAGCAGCCTCTAACCAGACACCAAAAATAGTGGTGCATTGGTCTTGGACTTCCTAGTGTTTGGACCCATGAGAAGTAAACTTTTGATGCTTATAAATTATCCAGTCTGTCATATTCTGCTATGGCAGCACAAAATGCATGAAGACATTCATCTCCAAAATAGGGACTTTGAATCTATTTATCTCACCAGATTACTGTGATGATCTTATGCTATCATTTGGATAAGTGTTTCCAAAAGTTCCATGTGACAAAAGGCTTTGTCTCCAGCCTTTGGTGGAATCTTTAGGATATGGGGCCTAGTGGAAGGGGGCATGCTCTTGAAGAGGCCCCTTCCCGTCTCTCTCTTTGCTCCCCAGCTGCCTTGAGGTGGACAGGTTTCCTGCTCCACATGTTCTCACCATGACATATTGTGGCACCACAAGTCCAAAGCAAGAGGGCTAAGCTGCTATGGATTGAAATCTCCAAAACTGTGTGCTACAATAAACCACTCCTCCTTATAAGTTGATTTATCTCAGGTGTTTGTTAGAATGACAGAAAACTAACACATCATGTGAATCAAACAGCTGACTACTGTATATTATTGTAAACTATCACTTATAACCACAAAATACTATGCCAATTGAAGTTCTTAGAGCTGACCAAGTGAGAAGTTGAAGTTCAGAGAGATTAAATAATTCCATACCTAAGAAGAGAGGCCTGCTAATTTTCAGTTGAGTGCCCTTTCTCTTACATTAGTGGTTTTCAAATATTTCTTTTAGTCAAGGGACACTTTCTTCAAATGAAACCTTAGGAGGAAGAACAATATAGGAAATAACAAAATAGAAGCTGCTTTTATTAAAATGGAAGAGGGTAACCGAAGCTGGAGCCCTGGGGCAATGCCTCTGAAATGCCAATGTGAGTTTGCACAATTGAGCAAACATTCACTCAGGAACTGGTTGTTTCTTGGAAGCAATTTCTTTGTGGAGTGGCAGTGAGCAGGTTCACTGAGATGGAGCTCTGATGGACTTGATGGATTTTAAGGTAAGGTCAACACCAGTGGCTCTCACATTGGCAGCAATGAAATCCCAATGTCCAGGCCACATCCTAGACTAATTGCATCAGACTATCTGGAGTGCAAATCACTTACTACATTTTGAACTGTCCTGGTGATTCCACTTGTGCAACTCTGGTTCAGAACCAGGTCTATACTAAGGGTTCCCAAAGTGCAGTGCCCTCACAGGGGCATCACTTGGGGCCCTGTTAGATATGCAGGTTCTCAGGCTCTGCCAGGAATGATGATTCCCAGGCATGCTGTCTTGAGAATCAAATTTCAAGTGCCATAGTTGTCACATGAGTATGTATCAGAATTACCTAGAAGATTTATGAGAGACAGAGATACCTGCATTGAAGTCCAGAGACTGACTCATTAGGTCTGGGTAGTGGCCTAAGAATTTGAAGTTCTTTTAAATGTGCCATGAATTAATTGTGCAAAGTGAGGGGTTTCATTGTAATATTTTCATACATGCCTATAATATGTTTTGACCATATGTACCCAAAATTTGAAGTTTTTATGCACTCCCTTTGGTAGTTTTGAGGCAGGTAATTTGTGGGCTGTTTATTGAGAAAAACTGCGTTAAAGCATTTGTTACTAAACACAGTGAGTAGATGGGCTGTACAAGTATCATATAAGGGCCACAATACTCCGGAGCTTAAAATAATGATTACTTAGTCTCATCCATCTGCACATTTGTTGAAGTAACCCTACTTCATGAAATGGGTCTAGGGGTTCAGGTCTACCCCACAAGTTTTATTGTGAGGCCCAGGCAGAAAGAGTTACTAGAGGATGCTGTTCTCATACACTGATAGAGGGACCAGAAGGCACATTGAAGTGTATGAGTAATTTTTTAGCTCCTCCTTGCAGTTTTGACTGTAATAAACTATTGTTACAGCAAGGCACAGGCCCAGTGAAAAGTCAAAGGGATGGGAACTTCACCTTGTAGTCTCTCTTATATTACTACTTGCCTTACAATTTAACCTATAAATGTTATCTTCTTCCCAGCTATATCATCAACTACTACAGGGTGACAAGCATGCTTTATCTTTCTGTTTTTTTCAACTGAGCTTAGCATAGCAGATACCTTAAAATCTGGCCTCCAATGCACATTTGCTGTTGTACACATTATTAAAAGAGACATAAACCCACAAGATATTTAGTTATTGAGGGTTTTCCATGGACTGCCAACCCCAACAGTGCAGGGACTGTATTTATTTAATGTTATGTATGTCCAGATAAACTTTAATACAAACGAGACTCTTACTGATTCCATCAGAGGGTGAAATGGGTCATCTAGAAGGCACCTGTCCAAACTCTAAAACTTCTACAATACCCTTGAAATTACTACCTGGCTGGGTCTTTAAATATCCCCCTCCCCCCACCAAATGATGGAGATCTCAATATTTCATGAGGCAATGGAGACCAGTCAATATCTCTGAGTGAATGCATAGTTCTTTTTCACAAAAGTTCCTTATTAAGTCATTTACCTGTAGCCCTAGGCAATCACTACCCATTTTTTGTCATACTTTTCCCCAGAATGCTATGTAAATGAGATAAAATACTAGGCAAACTTTGTGAGACTTTCATCTGGAGGTGTGGCTCCAGTGATAGAGTGCCTGCCAGTAAGCAAGGCCCTGAGTTCAGACCTCAGTACTGCAACAAAACAAAACCTTTTTGAGACTCTCTTCCTTCACTCAGCATAGTACATTTGAGACTAATCTATGATGGTAAGTCTAAGGTAGTTTTCTCTTTTTTGCTGCATAGTAGTCTATCATTTGGATGCATCCCATTTTGTTGATCCATTCACCCATTAAAAGACATTTGAGTTGTTTGTAGTTGTTAGCCATTATAATTCATATCTAGGGTTAATTGAGAGGAAAATGGGAGAGAAAAAAAAGCTACATGGGTTTACCTTCCCCCAGGGATAAAGATCCCCTGAGGAAGAGGAATCTCCTCCCTTGGAATTTCGGGTTCCTGTGGGCACCTCTTTCTTCTGCCATTCTAACTGTTGCTAAGGCTGTGCTATTTGGGTGCTGCAGTCAGTGCAATAGAAAACAGAAAAAAAAAAAGAAAAAAAGCTCAAGAGATTTATTATTCTTTCTTAGTGTTAGGGGGCCATTTTCTTTTTGTTCAGTCAGAACTAAAATGCCTTTCTGAAAGCTCTCTGTCAGCACAAATTCTTAGTTCTGGATTTGGGATGGAACTGATCTCAGGTTAGGGAAGAAATGGTAAATCCACCTGACTGGTTTGGTGGGACTTTTTCTGGAGGTCCCCAATACTCCTGTTGCTGATTGCTTTCAGAGTCCTGGAATAACTGCTCTGTGCACTCTGCCCAGGTTTCATAGCATCATTGGGGAGGGGGTTGCTAGGGGGAGAAAAGAAGGAATGTGCTCACCTACTCCTTCTTACTGCAACAGAACATTCTTTGAGTTTTAAATACTATTATATTTTTAATTCCTAATTTGGTTCTTTATAAAGCCGGGTTGGTAATGTTTAAAAATAATTTATTTGTATTTATGATTCCTTCTTTTCTTTCTCAAAATGGCTAAGAAGGCTTTTTTTATTTCAGTGTCTGATAATTTCTGTGCCTGAAATCTTTACAAATCTGTATCTGCTTCTTTGTGTATATTAAAATGAATTATTATCCCTGAAAATATATTTCAGGGAATATTGCTACTGGGAATTCTTTGAAACTCAGGGAAAGAATGGATTATCTGTAGAGTGAATTTTGCCTGGGTCCTTGGGATTTAGCAGAATGGAACAAATTTAAACTAAATTTGTGACGAGGTTTTGTGGGAAGCCATGTAGTATGACTTCAGACAGTGAAGCTCACGTGAAGTCCAGCTTATGAGTTAAAAATTCTGGGCATTCTTTTTCCCCTTGGTGTTGAGGCAGGTTAGAATTAGAGAAAGTTCGGGACTCACAGAAAATATTTGACTTAGTATTGTACGTGTGTGTAGGTTGTCCACGCTCTGCCTCAGCAACAGAGGGGACCGCCCTATCCTGGCCCAGGAACCGCACATGCCAGGCCCCATTCATTGATTATTGGATGGGAATCACCTGGTTCCTCCCTTCCCAAAGGTCAGCACAGGTTTTAAAAGCACATGGAGAAGGGAAGCACTCTCTGCCTCCAGCTTCCATCTGTGCCCACCATGCTCCCTTTTATATTTCCCTTCCCTAACTTTTAATAAACTCCATTTACACCCATGTGTCCTGCCATGGATTCTTCTTTGTGGGACACAAAGTATTGGGAGGGCTTCTGATCACAGACTGCACTGTCGGCCACCAACAGTGTCACTATTCCATCAAGGTAACCTTCTTTGTAGTCATCTGGAAAGAAACACTTAAAAAATGATTTGCCCATTTACAGAACATATACATATTTGGGCTCTTGATTTTGTGGGGTAGGACCAGCATAAAACTGGGTGTCCCTGAGCTTGGTCCTTTTAGCCCAGCAAAATGTAAAAAGCAATGTCAGTTGCAGATTTAATAATTGCACTTAAACTGAAAGCTGGTTCAGTGCCTCTATTTTCATTTAGTTCTGTTTTAGCCTCGGTATTCCTTATTTTATTTCTGGGTTATCATTGCATTTAAAGGTTTATTTTGTTTGTTTGTTTTTGCTGTTCAAGTGTTTTACCTCTTGAGTTATTCTGCTAGCCCTTTTTTGCATAGGTTATTTTTGAGATAGGGTCTCACTTTATCCTTGACTGGCCTGGACCACAATCTTCCTATTTATGCTTACTACATAGCTTGGATGATAGGCACACATCACTGTGTCCAGCTCTTGGTTGAGATGGGGGTCTCACTAACTTTTTTGCTGGGGTTGGCCTCAAAGTACAATGTTCCCGAACTCTACCTCCCAAGTGGCATTTAAGGTTTTTTTGTTGTTGTTTAATTTTAGTAGAAGGTCATTTAGGTTACTTGACTGCTATGTTCCTAGAAGCTGAATATTTTCTCCATTGCCTGTGTCATTGCAATTCAATTAGATCTCAATCAAAATAATATATATTGAATACATATGGTATAAAAGGGAGGATTGGGAAACAAAAATGGTGATTTAGCATTTTTACTGCATTGGTATTCAGACAGGAAGAAACTCTGTCCTTTTTCTGAACCTTGGTTCCCTTATTTTTATGTGACAGGATTGGTTTAGATCATCTCTGAGAGTTTGAAACTTTGATTGCTCAGTAAACCATGTTTTGGAGGTAATTATCACAATTTCTTCCCGTGTAATTTATGTTATCATCACTACTTTTTAAACAGTCCATGTTCAAGGTATTTCAACACTTTAGCTAGTGTAATCAAAGGCGTGCTGAATGGTGTCTTGTTGAATTTTTTCCAGGTGGAATTCTGATTGTTAAGAATAAGATAATTTAGTATAACGTGATAGTATTATTCAGGCAGGCAAGAGTGCAATCACTGTGGCGGGCTTGTTACTAGTGTATCTAAAATTAATACCCCACACTGCAAATACGCTTCCCTGCTCAAAGACTCAGGAGGCTACCAGCAGTCATGGGTGTATTCGTTGGCTGTGGCTGTGTATGCGTTGATGTGTGTCTTGGCATCTGAGAGTAATACAAATGGCACCATATCTTTTTTTCAAAATGAAAATTGTTTTTCTGCCTACCTATGAGAACAAACTATTTGCTTAAAAGGCAGCAATTGCCCATTTCTGTAGTAAATGGAATTCCTGTTGAAATGATACAGGATACTGTGTGACTTTCTTGTAATCAGAAGCGTTTGGGATTCTCTGAGGTAACAAAATACTGTGTGTCTAAATTCAGAAGGTACTTAGAGATGACTCACTCAAGTTGTGTATTAACTTGTATAGCTGCAGAAGCTTTTATTTTTTTCAAGTGAAAGAATTGGAAGCTCAACATGTGAAACATTCTAAGACAGTATTTTGACAGCATAAATTTACAACCTTGAGTTTTATAACATTTATTTAGTATAATACTAATAAATGAGATCATTTTAATGAAACATCTCAAACCCAAAAATTGAAATTAGGACTTCATTTGTTCAATAAATATTTACTCATTTTCAATTTGGTCAGAGATACTGTGCAAACATATATGTTTCCCATATTGAGTTTTGGGGCTGTGTACAAGTCATAGGGACACAGGACTTCCATTTTGTTAGACATGGCTTTCATTTTTGTCCCTCTACCTGTTGAGGAGGCTTGGAGTTTGTTAACATCTCAAAGAGAATGAGAATGCAGATAGCCCTGGAATGTCCATAGCCCTGTTCTTTTATCTTAAATACCTAAAAGGAGATGGGAATGGGTGGCTAGTTGCTCTGGCTTTAACAAAGACAATGTTTGAGACCCCATCTCAGTAGAGAAAAGCTGGGTCTGGTTGTACATGCCTGACATCCCAGCTATGATGGGAAGTCTAAAATAGGAGGATGGCAGTTCAGTCTGGTCTGGTTAAAAATGAGAGTCCCTATCTCCAAAATAACCAGAGCAGAAAGGGCTGGAGGTGTGGCTTAAGTGGTAGAGGCTTGGCCTGGTCAGCACAAAGCCCTGAATTCAAACCCCATTATCACTAAAAAGAAAAAATTGTAAATTAAAATTTACAGAACTCTCAACATACCTACATGGGGCATTCCACAGTACAACATTTGAATTACACAGGTTTAATATAATCCTACTAGTTTAGAGATTTTAAAAAAATAGAATATGCAAAAAAGTTCATAAATTTCTTAAGCAGGAAGGCAAAATGACATTTATTATTTGCTTACAAAGTGCTGGTGTTGGGATATGTTCCAAGTGTACTTGGGAAGTTTATCTTATCTTTGTAATATTATTGATATTGATATCATCCCACTATTATTTTTGTTACCATTATCTCCATATTATAGAGGAGAAAACAGGTGCCATGAAGCTGAAGAGACAGGCAACAGCCAATAAAAAGCAGCCATTTATTCTCAGTGATGACTTTGGCTATCAGTTTCAGTAGTAATGATTTGAACTGATGTGTGTTTTAAATCCTATGTTCTATGGACATCACACATCATTGAAAACATTTAACATTTTTTCTTGAATGATTTCCCCTTCCATACAATATAGAAATTTCACTACTGGTAGCTTATATAATCAACTCCACTCATTATCAAAAGCATTTCTCTCCCTTCATAGTCAAACAAAAATCTAACTCCCACCTGTCCTCTGAGGAGGATTTTTTTTTCAATAATGAAGAAGGGGTTTTCAGCTGGAAAAATGACATTGTCCCATTTTACAAGTGAGCAAACTGAGGCCCAGCAAAGATGGGTAACTTTGTTTGGGAAGTATGTGGTGGGGAGGGAGTGGTGGAGCTGGGATTTGAACATAGGAGCTATGTCCTTTTGAGCTAAGTTGTGGTCAGTACTCTGTACCTGAAGACCACCAGGAACAGGCCTTTGATTCAACAAGTTGGATTCAGTGGTCATTGCAATAAGGGAGAAAGCCAGGGAGGACCACAGTGTCTCCATAAAAGGTCGTTAGGACTTATGTGATTGGGGCTTCTGCTAAGTGAATTGAAGAGTCCTCCGGCATGGAAGCTTTATTCTCATTTTATATGCTGCTGTGGAATGGGGTAATTCTGTGACTGGGAGTCTTAATAAATCTTACCTTTATAAAGAAGAGAAGACTGAGGTTTGGATAGAGTTGCAATTGATAAAAGAAAACAGCCATCATCATTATCCAGGATAGGGGAGCTATTTGGCCATTTTTATGGTTTAACAATTCTCATCTTAAGTCTGTTTCAGACATGATTAGGAAGTTATCTCTTTTCATCTTGATCCATCACTACAGAGCAGCCTCATTTGATGTTGGTGTTCTGTGAGATTGTTTATAGTCCACAGGAGAACACCCAGGCCTCCTTGTTAGTCCCAAGCTGCTGGTGCAGGCCAGGTCCTCAATGTCAGGGACTGCTTTTCTCTTCCACGATATACAGCCTTGCATTAAAGATGACTTCTTGGATCTGTGTGGGGAGTGAGTTTGGAGGGAGCAAGAATGGATGCAATGGTACCAGTCAGTGGGTAATTGTTGGAGACCAGAGGATGGATGTTGGTGTCTTGGTGACATGATTGGAGAAGGTTGCATGGGCTTGAGAGCTTTCACGAGGTAGAAATCCGTTTCATGGGCACTACTATTTTCTCTAAGAATCCAAGCTTCAAGAGGTTGGGGTTGAGGCACACAACCATCTAAAAATACAAAATACTCATCAGCCCTTTGTGGTCATGGGATAATGAGGAAGGGAAATTTGTAAGAAATACTAACTTAGTTTCATCTACCTTACATTCTTGGTCACTGAAAATCTTTGCTTTCCAGAGAGGGATTAACAAAGACATTTTATACCTCCTTGCCCCCCAAATTATGTGGATTCTTTTTCCAGATGGCTTGAGACCTTGAAAAATAACTTTTTCCAGCTGAAAACCCCACCTCATTATTGAAAAAAAATCCTCCTCAGAGGACAGGTGGGAGTTAGATTTTTGTTTGACTATGAAGAGAGAAAAATGCTTTTGATAATGAGTGGAGTTGATTATATAAGCTACCAGTAGTGAAATTTCTATATTGTATGGAAGGGGAAATCATTCAAGAAAAACATGCCCATGTGGCCAGCAAGCCTGATTATCTCCTTGAGCCCTTCCAAAGTTAAAATATACTACTTCTTGAAGAATAGTTTTAATTTTTTTCCTCTGCTGCATCCTATGCTTTGCCCTTTACTCTCAATACCACAAACCCTCCTCTCCTTAAATGGGGACAAATCAGAGCAGTTTATACTAAACTGGGGTCTGCCTCCATATGTATTAAAACTGAACCTCCAGGGATTTGTCATACCTTGTTTTGTCATGTTTAACTTTGTCAGAAATATAATGTGACAACCCAGATTGAATTCTAGTGTCATAACCTTGTCAGAATTCTCATTTTAGAATCTAACAAGAATTTTGATGTTATAACTGTAGGGCTTGAGGCACCCATTAAGATATAAGACAAAGAAACAAGGCAGACAGAACCCAAAATATTACTTTATCATGGCTAATGTCAGGTAGTAAAGAATATGCCCGATATTTGTATGCAAATGAACTTTCTCTGAATCCATCTGAGAATCAGGCAGCATTAGCTGCCTCAGTTTAGCATCATAGTCTCCCTTGTCTGGGAGAGGAGTGAAGGAATGGAGAGAGGCTGGGAGCATTGTAGACAAATATCGAGGGAAACACAAAACTAAATATTAAACTAAACAATATTGTGTCTTATAGAATTTGCATGTCTTCCTATCGCCACCTACCTTGAAATGCAGTATCATACATCAACCTGAACTTTAGTATGAAAACTCAGACAGGATTCTATAGTTATAACTGAACAAGTTATAGATGTTTAAAAGATTAATACATTCTGAAAATAAAAGGCCATATTCAGAGCTAAGAGCATATTATTGAGTTTAAATTATAATCAGAGATTTTTAGGCAAATAATAGAACTATTTTGGTGTGCCATTTAGGCTTGTAGTTTTATTGGTCAAGAACAAGTGCATTTTCTTTTGGGGGGGAAGAAAGTCTGTCTCTTTTCCAAATAAAACAGTAAGGAAGTAAAAGGATAAGAATTTGGACTCAGAGTCTGGCTTAATTTTTTAAGAAATCTGTTTATCTCTTTGATTTGTTATGAATTTATTTGTGCATGGGCCAGTTCCAAGCATTTTGTTTGCATCCTCAGATTTTCGCTATCACAGTCCACTGAAGAAGTTTAAATTATTCTCCCCACTTTAGAAAGGAGAAAACTGATGCCCAGAGGTTTATAGTTTGGTCCAGTTCACCTAGCTAGAAAGTGATAGAACCAGGATTTAAATGTGGATCTGTCTTACATCACAGTTTGCATTTTTAGTTTGTGTCTCCAGGGTTCTAGTTTTACATTTTGAAAAGAGGGACGTAAAAGCCTCATGGAAACTCTTTCAAATTCTTGTAAGACAAAATCAGATAGAAATTTGGTTGTTTGGGTAGTCCTGAAGGGGTGCCCTTGTCTCACTCATCTCGACCTATATGATGTTCTGTAAGAAAAAGTTCACAAGAAAATGGACATTTAATATGTACCTATTATTGTCACATGTTATTTGCATTGGGAAATGACAGACATTAATTCTGACCACATGAAAATATTTATTAACTGTTCCCCCAGTGGACATGTACTATTTTTGCAATTTCAGAGTTTTCCCTCTTCAGTGGAGGCAGGGAAGGAAGGGATATTATTTTACACTGCAGAAAAGAGCTTTTCTCTTAGATTTTACTCATAGGACTATAGGGAGATTGAATATTGAATCTTAGACTGTAAGCTTTATAACAATGGAATTGAACCAACTCAGATTTTCACTGATTTTGAAAAAAAAATAAATCTAAGGATCAAAACAAATTCCTCTTAAGATTCTGGCCAGACATTCCATAAACATCTTAATTTTTGTTATGAACTTCAGAACAAGAGGTTTGAATATAGAATGAAGAAAATCTTGTGTGTGTGGTCTTCCCTTAATGAAAGAGATTATCTCCCGGGCTGTGGGACCAGATAAGCACCTACTGAAGTGCTTTGCTTGATGTTTTAAGCAGGAATGACCAGGTAGGTTTTTTACCTGCATGCAGAATGGGAAGCTGTCAGGGGCTTGTTGATTAGGTCTGGCATGGTTTAGCTCAGGGAATGACTTTTGTACTGACATCAAATAGCAGTGATTTCAGGTTTATGACAGCTATCAAATATAATGATATGGAATGAGACCAAATTGTACCATAATAGCAATAAAAATCAACCTGGAAGGAGAAGTAATTCATCTGTTTGCTGTTGTTCAGGGAGTTTGATTATGGGCATTCTAAGCTGGTAATCTGACTGATAGATCAGATTTTGATTCCCCCTAAGTGAAAGATTGGGCAACCTGGACTGCTGCGGTAACAGAGGACTTGGACAATGACAGCTGTTTCTTGGACAGATATCAACTGTCAGTTGCATAATCAACACTGATGGTTGTGTTCTTGGGAGTCAAACCAAGGGGAGGGGAGAGATGCCTTGAGCAGGTTGGAATGAACCTGCTAGCATTAAAATAGAGTAACTATCATGCAAACTAGACTGTTGTTGCTCTCCACGTTTGCCCACTCAGAGCTTTACTGACTAGGATCTTTGGAGAATGTTTCCTTAGATTTCTTACAGGATCTTTTGTATATTACTTGTCCCAAGAGAGTCTTTCCTACTCCAAATAAACAAGCAAATAAAAAACAAGCTCTGGTTAAATGAGTTAAAAAGTATTGCTTGTGATATTATTATGGGTGGAATATTTGTGTCTCACCCAAACTCATTTGTTGAGGTGGGATATTTGGGAGGTGATCAGGATTAATGCCCTTAAAGTGGAGGCCCCAGAGAGATCCACTCATACCTTCTTGCCATGTGAAGACTCAATGATGAGCACCATCTATAAACCAAAGAGCAGGTTCTCAGGAGGCATGGACTCTGCTGGTGCCTTGATCTTGGACTTCCCAGCCTCCAGCATTGTGAGAAATAAATTTCTGTTATCTATAAGCCACCCAGTTCATGGCATTTTGCTGTAGCAGCCCCAAAATGGACTAAGATAATCTATTTTCCCTGCTTAAGGTTAACCTTGCACATGAATATGCTAGAGGCCTCAACAATTCCTGCATTTACCACCTCTGTTTAACTGGAAAATTTACACACATATTTGACCATGAAATTTTTACTCATTACTGTTATGTGGAGCTAGTGTGTTAAGATATATATGTTTCTAATTACATTTACAAAACTGTACTTTATTAGTGTACAGTGCAAGAATAGAAGTGATTTTTCTGTACATTCAAGGTGGGAATAGTATTAAGAATGCCACACGTCTTGATGTCTGACTTCTTGTCAGAGCTGGATGGATGCTACCTCATGCTCAAGTATGGTCACTAGATGGGGCGAAGTATTGCCTATGATTAGAGGTGCACTGAGCTGGAAACAGTGTTCCTAAGGCAAGGGATCTCAACTTCAGGCATTTGTCTATATCCATTTATTTTACACTTAGAAAGGACAGCTGCATGGCCGTGGAGAGTGCACACTGGCAATAGGAATCAGTTTGTGCTCCCTCCTTAGCCATCGATCAGAGGAACACAAAAAGAGATGATGTCTAGGAGACTTTAGTAAGGCTTTGCAATCTTTGTCATGGCTTTTGTTGTTATAATTGTTGATTTGAGTAATCATCTTGGCTGGATTAAGAGGCACTCAGCTAGTGGAACATTAGTTATTCTCAACTCAGTAGTCATTGAGCCTATTCCTCTTCTAGTAAAAGGGGGAACCCAGCTTGTTTGTCATTTGTTCAGAATGATTGGGCTGTCCCAGCTGTGTCTGTAAGGGAGTTTTCTGATGGATTGGTGTGTGATTCCATGGACTGAGTGGGGAAGATCTACCCTCACTGAGGGCAGGTACTATCCAATTGGCTAGGGGCACAGATGGAACAAAATTGGAGGAAAGGTAAGTTGTTGCCCTCTTTTCTTCAGAACCAGTGTAACCTTTTTCTTCTACCCTTGAATATCTAAATTCCAGGTTCTCCAAGCTTTGGATCCCAGGATTCACACCAGTAGCCTCTAATTGAGGGTATATCATTGGCTTCCTTGGTTCTGAAGTCTTCTGAACTTAGACTAAGCCATGTTATTGGCTTTCCTGTTTCTTCAGCTTGCAGACAGCTCATTGTAGGATTTCTCAGCCTTCATAATCAAGGAAGGCAATTCTCCTAATAAACTCCCTCTCATATGTTTTTCTGTGTAAATTGACCATCTCTTATTTGAAATGCTTTGAATTTTGGATCATTTGTATATGCATAATAAGATATTTTGGAGATGGTACCCAAGTCTAAACACAAAACTCATTTACATTTTGTATACATGTAATATACATAGGCTGAAAGGGGACTTTATACAATATTTTTAGTGCACATGTGTTTTGACTGTGACCTAGCATATGAGATCAAGTATGGAATTTTCTACTTGTGGCATCATGTCAGCTATAAAAACATTTCAGATTTTCAAGCATTTTGGATTTTGTGCTTTGGGATAAGGAATGCTTAACCTATATGTCCCAAAGAGTCCCTTTAGTGCGTCACAGTAATTTAAAGGAACATAGCGACCTTCCTGGGTGGCAATAGTCCCCTTAGAGATCACAAGCCTGTGGCAGCCTCAGCAATATGAGGCCCATCTCAAAGGTTAGCGTGTATGCTTGAGCAAGTCTAACATAGTTCTGAGAGAGTATTTATTCCAGAATTTGATTTCACAGTTGTATCCCAATGTAAGGTCCCTCATTACTTACCATCTGTATTAATCAAGAAGTTTTAGTTTTAGAAAAATCAAGTTCCAATTCAAACCTCAAGACTGAAAGAATTTGATGGATTGCATGTGGGAGAATTTGGGAATACTGTTTCAGATACACAAGCACAGCAATTTCTTCAGGCATTGGAGTCAGTCAGTGTTTGTCTCTCTCTTTCTTCTCCATGATTCAGTTTTACATTTTTCTGAGCTGTCCTTCATCTCAGCTAAGCCTTCTACAAAAGATGAAAAACATAGCTTCTGGAAACTCCTGGACTCACATTTTTGTGGTATAAACAGCAGCAGCTGCAGCAGCAGCAAGAACATCATCATCAAACTGAATACTATTTTCTCTTTCCCTAAATTTCTAACAAAAGTCTTTGAATTCAAGTTCTGTCTTACTTCATGCTGCTATAGCAAAATGCCTGAGACTGGATAATTTATAAAGAATATAAATTTATTTTGCATAGTTCTGGAAACTAGGAAGTCCCACATTAAGGCACTGGCAAAATTGGTGTCTATTTTCTAGGATGGTGCCTTTTACTGCATCCTCCAGAGAGAACAAATACTTTCACATGGTGAAAGCAGACAAGCAAAGGGGATTTAAGCTAGTTCCCTCAGCCCCTTTTAAAGCACTAATCCATGAGTCTGAAGACTCTGCTCTATGACTTAATCAGCTGCCAAAAGGCCCCATGGCATGATCAGGATTGAGTTTCAACATGAGTTTTGGGGGTGGCGGGCATATTTAAACCATGGTAGTTTCCTTGGCTGATTTGAATCATAGGCACATTGTTGACCTCATCACCATGGAGCCATGGTTCAGATGATGAGCTGTGCTGACTGGCTAGCAGGGTCACATTCCTGCTTCTCATCGTGGGGCTGGGAAGTCACCTGAATTGTATGGGCTGAGAGGGAAGTTTGCCTTAAAGAAAAATAAATGGTGTTACCACCAGAAAAAGGGACAGTATACTGCAAAGGAAAAAACAATGGATATTCTTTATAATAGAGAAATGCTCTCATCAAAAAATGAACACAGAGGGGCAGCAGTGTTGAGCATTTGATCAAGAGAGAAAGAATAAACTAAGGCATCTTTACAAATACCACATAAAACCACTTTGGGATCAATCCGAAGTATTTGTATTTTCTTGTGTGAATCATGGTAACTTGTGACTTATATTGGTTGGACTGTTTTTTTCCTTCTTTGTCCTTGCCCTAATCCATGCCTTGTTCTCCTCTGCCCTGTCATGTGGTCCAGGGCTCTGACTCCTATGACCTGTGTCATCTGGACCCACTTAATCTCTGACTTCTAAGTGGCTATGAGCAATGGGAGATATCACTGGGAGCCTGGAGAGTAGGAGGGGAGAAGCTGCAATATTTCTTACCCAGAGATTTTGCTATACCTCATTTCTGGTATCAGTGACTTCAGTTTGTCAGACTAAGTCCTACATGGGCATCCCTTTGCTTTGGTACCAAAATGACTCTTTCCTGTCCTGGTTCCTACAACCCAGAGAGGTAGTTATGGTATTCTGGCTTGCTGCTATGGGGTTATTCATAATCCCTCTATGAGTTCCTTAACCTTGTCCCCAACTCTGTAAATATTTCTGACCTTGAATTCTCTTTAGAATCCCCTCTGAATATCCTTTTTTTCTTTGTAGTTCCTTGATCTTCATTCATCAACATTGCAGGGGTTTGATAGACTTGGAGATTTCCCCCCCTTTCCTTATAGTATCAATAGGTATAAATATCCAGACTAGTGTGGTTCTTACATTTTAACTAGGGGAGTGGGAAGCCTTTTGAAAGGTGCCAACAGAGGGAAGGTTATCAGAAGATGGCTGTGTTCATAATTAGGGAGAGAAAGAAAGAGGGCCATATGAGCATTTCATTCCAGAATGACAGGGGGTCACACAATATTTTCATCTGGAGCATCTAGGATCCCAGATGCTAACTGAGGAGCTGGAATTGTTTTCCTAGTTCCAGCTGAAATCTTGGTCACAGTCACTGCTCTTTGCAGGCCCTGTGTGATGAGCCTGTGTGCTTTTGGATGAGGCAGGCTGTAAAAGGAGAGGCTGGAAAGACTGAGTTGGAGGTGACAGCTGAGCAAGAGAAAGAGGAAAAGGGAGAGTCAGTGCTGGAGCTGGGGGAGGAAGCTGGCTAGGAGAGAAAATGTGTGTCTGAGTCCCCAACTGACAGGATTTCCCTCTGGGCTCCTGTGAAATCTGTGATGTGGATTTAGTACTCAATTTCTAACACACTGTTGGGTGGATGGACTGTTTGGGGAGTTTTGGGACCTGAATGGCTCAGCTCACTCAATATACTAGTTCCTCTGGATCTTGCTCTTTAGCCCCTGCCCATGTCAAAGGTCCTATCAAAGACAAATTATGACTGCATCCTTAGTCAGATATGCTTTGTGAGCTGAGACTGTGTGGCGTAATGAAAAGGGCCCTACCTAGGAAGCAAGGGCTGTTTCTTCAGCTTAGTTTTTAAAGTTTTTGACCTGAGGATAACGTACTTAACTTGCTGAATTTCATTGTATTTAACCATAAAATGGAGATAATACTATATATGCTGTTTTCATTATGCAACATGAGGCATGAAGTTCGATTTGGAAATGAAAGGCCATTCATTTTAGTGTTTTGTTTTCATTTTAATTATTATCATTTGATGGTACTGGGATTTGAACTCAGAGCCTTGCACTTGCTAGACAAATGCTCTGCCACTTGAGCCATGGTCCTGGTCAAAGACAAGTTATGACTGCATCCTTAGTCTGATATGCTTTGGAGCATATCCAGCCCTTTTTGCTTTAGGTTATTATTTATTATTATTATTAGAAAATGTCTTGTGTTTTTCCCTGGGTCAGTCTGGGACTGAGATCCTGCTACCTATGACTCCCATGTAGCTGGGATTACAGATGTGTTTCACAACACCCAGATTATTTGTTGAGATGGGGCCTCACTAGCTTTTTGCCTGGGCTAACCTTAAACTCTGTCCTCCTGATCTCTGGCTCCCAAATAGCTGGGATTTATAGGCATGAGCCACTATGCGCAGCCAAGTGTTTTGACCGGATAGAATAGAGTTGATATTCTCTTACAGTTACTGTTTTGAGGGCAAAAACAGTATATCTACTCACAGCATGATCAAGACGTGAACATAGATGGCAAGCCAATTATCCTTGCTTGGGTGAGGTAAAATACTTTTTAAAGGATCATAGGAAAGACAGACAAGGATAGACAAACATTTCAGACATAAGATGCAGTTAGCACAGCAACATGACAAGAAAACAGTAGCCCTAGGGACAGTCGTAACCCATCAGGCATGGCTGAGTATGCTGGTCAAGAGCTGGACCACGGAGGCACTTGTACATCATGCTAAGGAATCTGTATGGATTATGATTTTCCAAAGTGCCTCCTTTAGAATGGGAGTTTTGGGAGAAGAATGCCATGGTTACTTAATATGGGAAATTACTTCCCTTTGTCAATTTCTTAGAGATTTCTGACAAGTACTACATAAAAAACATAGCCTGTTTAATCTGTTTTGTGCCTTCTGATTAAACACGGAGCTCTTTCAAAAAGAAAACAAACATATTTTTAATACCTCTTTCAATTAATGATCCATAGAGCTCATTTTGGGGCAGGAGTGAAGGGAGGTTACAACTAAAGGAGTGACATGGCTACATCTGCATTTTAGAATGATCATTGTAATGGCTGGTGAGCAAGATGGAGTAGAGGGGACAAGTGAAGGCAGGGGACCACTGTAATTCTGAAAAAACAGTGTACTGTAAAAGGAGTAATGAAAAGAACCAGATGCTTAGGAGAGAGACTATACCACTCAGTACTTGAGTGATTGAATGAGGTGGCAGGCTATGAATGCAAATATATTTTTAAAATCATTTATTAAGTATATCACAATCCTGACTGAACCCATATCTTGTGCCAAACCATGTTCTAAATGCTTGTAAGGAGTTATCTGATATAATCCTTACCAAAACTCAATCAGGGAGGTGCTAACTTTATATACAATTACTCAGTTACATATAGTTATAATTCTATATCCAAGCCCACATAGTATTAAGTGATAGGGTCAGAAAACTACAGACCATTGACCCAATGTGGTTTGTCACTTGGTTTTGTATGGCTCAAGAACTAAGAATGATTCTTTATTTTTAGTATTTTAAATGGTTGGAAAAAATCTAAAAAGCAGTACTATTTCAAAGCACATGAATATTATATGAAGTTTAAGTTTCCACAGGGAAAGTTTTGTTGCAACGCTACAATTCTTATTCATTTATTTGTTGTGTTAGGCTACTCTTTGTTACAATAGGTACAGAGTTTAATAGTTGTGACAGCGCTCTTATAGCCCTCCAAGTTGAAAATATTTACAATCTTACCTCTTGCAGAAAAAGAAATTGTAGACATTTGAATAAGTGGCACAGCCAGGATTCAAGTCTGAGATTGAAAACCTGATCTGGTCTGTATAGGCAAAGAATGTCCAGAGCCTGGAAATACATGTATAGGACTCTTCAAGGAGCCTTTGAGGAGCTCATGGAGGGATGGGCATGGAAAAACAAAGGTCCATCCAACGTGGCAGTGGTTGCAGTGAGTGCAGAAATGCAGCAGGATCTTAATTAGGATCTGAGAAGCAGCAACTTGTTTGGAGGGCCAGGATGTGTCAAGAAAGGTGAGTCAGTTATGGAGATGGGACATGAAGCACCCAGAAAAGTAGAGTGCTGTGATAAAGACATCACAGAGAGAGAAAGTTTTCCCTGCAGCCCATTTTTACTTTTCCATATTCCCCAATCCTTGGCTAAAGAGGAAGCCCAAGATTCAAAAAGAACCCCTGATATGAAGAAGCAGAGTAACGAACACAATGAAGTTTAATATCATGCTCTTGGGGAAGATAGTCATCTTGTGTTAAAATAGAATGGAGCGTGGTGTCTGGGAGCTTCCCCAGCTTTGTTTAACAGTAGCAAGCTGGTGACAAAATCGACAGTCTAATTTCTTCCACTCAATGCTGTGAGCAGCTTTACTACAGAAACACTTTTCATCCCAATACCATGATCAGATCCATTTCATTTCCAGCTGGGACGTGGCTGGCAGTTCAAGTACACCTGCCCATGTATTCTGTGAGAGCATATATGGTCGATGCCCTCTGTGGGTTTTCTGAGCTGTCTGTAATGCTCTTAGAAACTGCTCCTGATCAGTGATAGTTAAGCACATGGAAGCCAATGCTTTGGGCACATTCGTTACAATATGTCTTAGCAATCTTGGGAAAACCTGACTTGCCTTTTATGCCACAGTTATAGTTCCTCATCTAAGAAATTAGGCTCAAAGTGAAAGGAGAAATGAGATGGAGCTGGCATGCAACACTGACTCAGGAGCTTGTGTCCATGGCAACACAAGGAAATCTCATTAGTGTCGCTTTCTTGAAGCCAAGTTTGTTTAAAAAGAGCATCAGAGGGGCGAGAAATGGCTTTATGCTTATTGGCTGCCATCATGGGAATTGAACCCCTGGTTCTCCTATTCAATAAATATTTATAAGGTTTCCATTTTTACCTATTCAGGTAATTTGGACACAGTAGTATCCCAAAACAAACACAGACCCTGACACCAGAAAGGGAGTATGCACTCTGTTTGTACAGATGTCAAACAATCAAATATGAACCTTGCTTGTGGTTAGTGCTGTGTGGAAGACATTCATGTACCTTGAGAGGAGATGACAGGAGGATTTGATAAGAATAGGGAGGGTAGGAACTGGAGGAAGTGGGGATCTACCTGAGATTTTAAAAGTAGCATGAATTACCCAAGTCAAGAAGGAAGAAAGCAAGAAAGGTCCATGCAGAGGGACGGCATGGCGCTGTGACCGTTAAGTAGCTTTGCCTAGTTTCACAATCCATCTGGGGCTAGTTTAGAAAGCCAGGGTTGCATGCATCCCTGTTCTGTATGTCTACCTGCACCCTATCATGCACCTGATATGAATTCATTTGTGTTTTGGCTGGCTTATTTCGTTCATCAAGTCAGTGGTCTTTATTAAGAGCTGGGTGCTGAATGGGAGTATTAAGATGATGGCAATCTTCACCATCAGCATCTCCAGAGATGGCCCCAGTTGGGACACAGGGAGACCTATGTGTGAATTCTAGGTGTGCCTTTTCTGAGACTTGTAACCTAGACACAAAAACTTCATCTCTGTGAGACTTAGGTTCTAATCTACATAAAAATAAAAAGGCTGGTAATGTGTATTTATTCTGCTTATTGTGAACATTAAGTGAGAAGCTATAATGAGCTGCATAGTTCCTGAAACAAAGTAACGACTTTCTGAATGCTTGTTGATAGAATAAAAGAGTTTGTCTTGAACCAGCCCTGGACTTTGGATTCTAGCCTTATCCATGTCAGTTTATGCACAGATTGTCATGTTCTACAACTCTGTTCATCAATTCTCCTCCCTTACTAGTTCAGAAACAAGTACATCATCTAATAACCTTTAGCTGGTCCTTTTCTGGCCAAAGCATGATTGCAGTATTAAAGAGTCATTTATTTAATTATGCATAACCACTGTAAAATGATTGTTCAGCTAGGTGCTGGGGAAAAAAACATGAGCTTCTAGTTACTTTTTACATTAACACTTGACAAATAAAATATATGTCTAGCTAGCCGTGTCATCTTTCAGTTTTGAATGCTGTTTTGACTCAGATTCTATCCAAATAATATTCTTGTTTTAGTGTTGACTGTGATGTCAGCAGTGCCCATGGGAAACTATCCCATTTCATTTTATTAGGAGATAACGTTTGTGTGAGTGATGGAATTATGTATTTTGTTATTTAATATCTCCCAAACCTGGAAGCATTATCCAGAGCTCGTTTACTCATTGTCTTTCAGAAAATTGAGGTAAGTGAAGCCTCAATTTCACTCTGGACTAGCAATCTTGAAGAGTCGGGTGAGCAGGAAAGAAATGCAGGGAGCAGGGTCATTTGGAACTTGTAAGTTCATGCATGTGAAGTCGAATTCCATTAGATGAAACCAGGGTATTGCCAGAAACTGAACAGAGGAATGTCAGGAAGTCACTTCTTCTTTCTCATTAGAAATTCGCCATTGATGATTAATAACATACTACTTTTTCTTAAATTTATAGAGACTGAGATCCACATGGCAATGAAATAATGCACCATGGCATCCTTGAACCCTAATAGTCAAGGAATTTGGTTCCTTTTTTGTACCCTCATGCCTATTTTTTTGTGGCATAAGGATTTTGACTCTTAAGGCAGTCGTGCTTCTTATTTGTATCCAAACAAACAAACAAAAGTGAAGGCACATCCCTACTTTCTTCTTTTGAATTATATTGAGAAGCAGTATGTAAAAAGAAGTCTCTATATTCTGCATGGGTTCAGATCTAGGTTCTTTTTAAATATCTCTGTGCCTGAGTTTTATCTTTATTGTAGTTCCTGCATTATGAGACTGTTGTGAGAGTTAATGCATCGCACAAGAAAAATACTTAGAACTTTACGGCATATAATCAGTGCTAAAAATGTTATGTTAAACATAAAGATAAGACCACTAGCTTTCTCTTACTAAGTGTGAAATAATTGTAGTGTGTTCTTTATAAAATCTCTTCAAGTTTTGACTTTTGGGAGATACGGTGAAAAAGAAAGTAAGTAAATATGCCCAAATAGCTCTGTTAACAGTCTCTCTCTGTAGTGGTGCTTATTGAGCTTTGGGCCTTGCACCTGTTGGGCAATTGCTCTACCACTTGGCTCCTGTTGCTCTTAGTTGATCAGATAATATCTCACTAACTTTTGCTTGGGTTGGCCTTAGACCACAATACCCCTCTCTCTGCCTCCTCAGTAGCTGTGATTACAGGTGTGTGCCACCATTCTTGACCCTATAGACTCTTTAAGTAGAAATATTCATTTAAGTCAAAGAAAGGATCAAAAATTGTCATCTGGATAGCATGCACTTTATAGACCCTCATCTAGGCTTGGGAAAAGATGAGACTTAGTTCTGTTCCCATTGAGAATATTCTATAATTACATATTATTAATTTATGCTGTAGCAAAGTTAAATTTCTATGGCTAATTCATTGTTGCTTCAAAACTGTATGTTTCTCTGCCTCCTTTCTGCCCACTTATCTATGACTTTCATGGCTTATTTGGAGGAATGCTTTTATAATCTATTTTTTCCCACAAAACTATCTAATGACTAAATAGATACTTACTATAAAGAACCAAAATAGATTTGAAAAATATGCATAAAATATGGATTAAATTGTGAATTCCTTATTGGTTTATGACTTAACTGTTTCTTAACCCTAAGAACATACCTTCTATAATCTTCATTTTTCATGAAACCATTCTCTCTGAAATCTTGGCATTTTCACCACTCTTTGTTTCCATTCTATCTTATACAGAGCAACCAAGGCAATAATGACTGAATAAAGGGGGGAGGACAGGCCCCTTCAAGGCAGACTGTGTTTGGCCCAGGCACATGGCTTGGTGCAGAAGGCACTGTGGGCAGATGAGGATACTAAGATGAGAACACGGGCTGTGGGACACCAAAGACTGCAGGTGTTCCCTCATTCCTTGAGGCAGATAAACCTCTTATTTTGTCAGACTACAATTTTTCCAGTGTGAGTTTGATGTCAAACACTGTAATTTGCCAGAGACCGAGGATCCCAGAGGTTTATGAGAACTGCAGTGGTGCTAGCATGGAGGAATTAACTCTGGCTTAATTTCATTTCTTGCTGTAGATTTAATTCCTGTTCTTGATCATTACCCTTCAGCCACATTGCCTACACTATCTGTCTTTTCCTTTAATGTAGTGTTTCTTAATTGGGTGTTTGTGTCCCCCTGGAGCAAATACCTGATGACATTTTGGTTGTCACAATTGCAAGGGTGGGATGCCATTGGTATTTTCTTGATAAGGCCAGGGACTTTGCTAAGCATGTCACAGTGCACAGGACCATGCTCAGTGACAAAGAATTATCCAGCCCAAAATGCTACCAAGTGTCAAAGTCGAGAAACCCTGCCTAAAGTGACAGAATTGTTCCTGCCTCTGGGTGTCCCCTCTGCCTGACTGTTCTTCCTTTGTCTTTGTGGCATGCAGAATGTGACTTGAATGATACCCTCTTAGATGGCTTTTCCTGACGGGTCTGCTCAGCTTAAGCTTCTCCCTTCTGCCCTCAGTTACTCTTCATCAAATCTTCCTCTTTCAGCATTTTTCCCTAGCACTTAGCTCTGTGAATTATGAGTTGCTCAATAAAGACACGTACTTTATAAATCACACATTTGGTTTTTCACAAAGCAAAGAAATTACAAACACATTTGAATTTTTGATTTGTCTTCTGTTTATTGACATTTCTGTATAGAAAAGCTTTCAAACACCAACAAAAACCCTTTTCACTGGTTGAAAAATGCAAAATCATTGTGTCGTAGTAATTAATTTTTTTTTGCTTTCACCTAATTAAATTTGCGCAAAAAATGAGAAAGGTCTTTATCATCCACAGGAGAAACAAGTTTCTCACACCTGACTTCAATCACTCTGAATAACTACGTCATTAGGATGGAGGCAAGCCCAGTGACAGATCATTAATTTTCATGGATATAATCTGGAAGCCAAATGTTTGTAGAAGGGGAATCTGGCAAGAATGGCATAAATGTATTAGCACTTATTAAAAATACACTGCAGGTCTCTTTGTATGCTGCCTCCATCACATTATGAAATAAATGTAACTACTGTAACATACACAAGTAACAATTTGTTGAGGAAAGAAAAGTAGATATCATCTTCATTCTTGAACAGCCTGGGTCTTTTACCTTCTTGAACTTGAATTTTTCAGAGCTAATGAAAAGAATGAAATCCAGAAACATATGTGCTCTCTCTTGCTGTAATTACACTCTTTCTGCTATTTTGGATAGAAAGAAAGCTGAGACAAGTATGTACCTATGAGAATGAAATACTCTGTCTTTATACCCATACCATCTGATAACTTTTAAATGTATCTGTCTTACACCTTCAAAGATAGTCTTAACATCAGAAAATAAATATAGGGTTATTGGCAAAATTTACTTTCTCCAAACTAATCAGTTTTGGGGGAAGTGATTTTACTATTTCTGACTTTTCCCATACTTTCTGAGAAATTGAAATCTGAGGATACTGACAACATGCTAATCTACTTGTTTAGCAAAATCATTGCCACTAATTGGAAAAATGTTCTTGTCAACTGTAAACTACTTCATTTGCTAAAGCTGATAGAAAGGAACCTCCCTTCTTCAAGGCTAAACTTTTTATTTTATCCCTTTTGCTCTGAGTCCAGAGTCTTCCAATATGGGCTCAATTCCCACTTCTGTTACCTACACATAGTCTGTGTATAGAAGTTTAATTAGGATTAGGGTGTGTGCTGATTTGAAATCAATCCAGTAGAAAGACAATAGCCCTTGGAATAAAAACAAGACTCTGAAATAATCTAGTGGCTTTGCCACTTACTGTGTTGGGCAATGACCTTTGCTTCTTAGAGCACTAATTGAGACTTTATATACTTAAACTGGCACACAGTAGATGCCCAGTAAATAGAGGTTCCTTTCCTTCAGCAATTGTCATGCTAGGCTTTGTGCTGAATTTCATTTGTCCTGGTTTTGTGTGGGTTTTTTTTTTCTTGTATTGGGTGATCATACTTGGCATCATTATGTTTATGGCAATTTAAAACCATATGGTCAAACACAGAGTATTTTATTCTTTTGCTCAGGCCTTTTTAGTTTTTATCCAGAAGCCGGAAATCTGGGTTTCCCTAATGTGTATAATATACTCGTTGATTGCACTTGTCTTTGAGGGAAACTTCATATCTGCATCTCAAATAGAAACAAGTGGTCTCAATACAGTGGTCCTAAGTCCTTTACACTAGGACTGCCCTTAAGAAATCTGGAATGATATGAAGCCACACAACTATGAGCAACTTATCTTTGATAAAGGAGCTAAAAATATACGATGGAGAAATAGCAGCCTCTTCAACAAAAACTGCTGGGAAAACTGGTTAGCAGTCTGCAAAAAACTGAAACTAGATCCATGTATATCACCCTATACCAAGATTAACTCAAAATGGATCAAGGATCTTAATATCAGACCCCAAACTCTTAAGTTGATACAAGAAAGAGTAGGAAATACTCTGGAGTTAGTAGGTATAGGTAAGAACTTTCTCAATGAAACCCCAGCAGCACAGCAACTAAGAGATAGCATAGATAAATGGGACCTCATAAAACTAAAAAGCTTCTGTTCATCAAAAGAAATGGTCTCTAAACTGAAGAGAACACCCACAGAGTGGGAGAAAATATTTGCCAATTATACATCAGACAAAGGACTGATAACCAGAATATACAGGGAACTTAAAAAACTAAATTCTCCCAAAACTAATGAACCAATAAAGAAATGGGCACGTGAACTAAACAGAACTTTCTCAAAAGAAGAAATTCAAATGGCCAGAAAACACATGAAAAAATGCTCACCATCTCTAGCAATAAAGGAAATGCAAATTAAAACCACACTAAGATTCCACCTCACCCCTGTTAGAATAGCCATCATCAGCAACACCACCAACAACAGGTGTTGGCGAGGATGCGGGGAAAAAGGAACCCTCTTACACTGTTGGTGGGAATGTAGACTAGTACAACCACTCTGGAAAAAAATTTGGAGGCTACTTAAAAAGCTGGATATCGATCTACCATTTGATCCAGCAATACCACTCTTGGGGATATACCCAAAAGACTGTTACTCCAGAGGCACCTGCACATCCATGTTTATTGCAGCACTATTCACAATAGCCAAGTTATGGAAACAGCCAAGATGCCCCACCACTGACGAATGGATTAAGAAAATGTGGTATCTATACACAATGGAATTTTATGCAGCCATGAAGAAGAACGAAATGTTATCATTCGCTGGTAAATGGATGGAATTGGAGAACATCATTCTGAGTGAGGTTAGCCTGGCTCAAAAGACCAAAAATCGTATGTTCTCCCTCATATGTGGACATTAGATCAAGGGCAAACACAACAAGGGGATTGGACTATGAGCACATGATAAAAGCGAGAGCACACAAGGGAGGGGTGAGGATAGGTAAGACACCTAAAAAACTAGCTAGCATTTGTTGCCCTTAATGCAGAGAAACTAAAGCAGATACCTTAAAGCAACTGAGGCCAATAGGAAAAGGGGACCAGGAACTAGAGAAAAGTTTAGATCAAAAAGAATTAACCTAGAAGGTAACACCCACACACAGGAAATCAATGTGAGTCAATGCCCTGTATAGCTATCCTTATCTCAACCAGCAAAACCCCTTGTTCCTTCCTATTATTGCTTATACTCTCTCTACAACAAAATTAGAGATAAGGGCAAAATAGTTTCTGCTGGGTATTGAGGGGGGGAGCGGGAGGGGGTGGAGTGGGTGGTAAGGGAGGGGGTGGGGGCAGGGGGGAGAAATGAACCAAGCCTTGTATGCACATATGAATAATAAAAGAAAAATGAAAAAAAAAAAAAAAAGAAATGAGATCATGTAATGTCACATAAATAATTAAAACCACAGCCCAGTGGTTACACCATTAAAAAAAAAAAAAGACTATTACTACAGTTTAAAGAAATAAATTGTTTCCCAAAAATATGCGAAAAAAAAAAAAAGAAATCTGGAATGTATCATGGTGGCTAGCGATGAATTTATGCAACAAGGATTATATTTACTTATATTTTTTGTTAATCATAGTGCTCTCTCCATACAAATTTGCTAAGTAAATAAATGAACTAGACACAATGACTCCCAGTTTTCTCCTTTATTTTCCAAATAATCAAGTCATGTTTAAGGAATGTTAGAAATGGGGTCATAGGAAATAAGATAGTAAAACTAAAAGTAGGCATAACAGATAGAATATAGATGTAGATTTAGATATTGAACCTGTCAATAGCTGAATGGATCTGGGCAAGGTGTTTGGTCTATGTGAATCTCATCTTTTTTTATAAAATAATAATTCCTCTCTCTGGACATGTTTAGATCTTCATGGTGACTCAGTGAGATAATGGTTGGAAAACACTGCATAGCACAGAGTAAAGAGGCAGTAGATGCTGAGAACAACAATAAATACTTTTGTATTCAAGAAAGTTTGCCTCCATGAGACCTGCTTTGGGGGTAGAGCTCTACTCTAGTTATATCCTAAGATTCTCCATTTCCTTGAAGATAACAGTGTAAATTTCCTTTGAGTTGTCTGGTGAGCATAAAGAGTGGCTCCTGGGAGAAGATCAGAAAACTACCCCTGAGACACATCAGTTTGCTGGGATAAAGGTCATCCCACTTAGCTACATTGCTTAGTTTTTGAACCAAAGAGCCTGCCTCCATGATAGCTAAGGTCTACCAGTATGCTCATTTTACATTTTTTATTATCTATGGTGCATGAACACACAGCTAAAATATGGTATTTATCTGAAAATATTTCATGAAAATAGTGTGGTACTGAGAAATGCACTAAAAGTCAGACACAGTTTTAAAATGAGTGTGCTAACTTTCGCAGAAGGTATTCAATCACAGCATAAATTACATTTGTGCTTTCAGTAGTGAAAGCACTACTCTGAACATGATGTTAGCCTTAGTCTCAACTGAAAAAAATCCTATCATGTTTAATAATAATCTCCTTCACTTTAATTTTCCTCTGGACTCCCAAGAGACACTGTAAGAGACTTTCCCCATTCAGTATATTCGTTCATTTTGCACTTTGCTGGGATCTTCCATGCAACCTCCTCTCCCCCTTCTAATGATCATCATTCTTCCAAAGAATACATGTAGAGCAGTGGGTGATCTGATACTGCAACATAACATTGACAATGGCAAAAATTCTCATTGTTTTGTCCAGTTTAACAGTTAAAAAATCTATTTTCTATAAGTGATATGGACTTAAGAATTCAGTGGGTTGTAAATAAATGGCCCTGATAATATAATGGTAAGATAATATATTCTTACTACTGGTATTTATTTCCTGGTGATTCTGTAATAAAGTACTATAAGCTCAGTGGCTTAAACCAAATGCATTTTATTGTCTGACAATTCTGGAGGCTGGGCTCAAGGTGCAGCCAAGACAATCCTTCCTTTGAGAGCAGTACAGAAGGATCTGTTAGGAGCTTCTGGTATTCTTGGATTGTCATAACTTGCTAGGATTTGGATATGGTTGTTCTTATCAAAACATGTGTTCAAACTTGATTACCAATGTAATGATGTTGAGAGATGGGGAAGCCTTTTAGAAATAATTAGGGCCTGGGGGCTCCACCTCATGAGTGGACTAGTCTTTCCAGAGAGCCTTGGTTAGATCTCTCAGGATTAAATTGGGTCTCATGGGATGAATTATTTACTACAAGAGTGATTGTTACAAAGCAAAGTTTACCCCTCATGTTTTGGCCTCTTCCACTTGTGCTTTCAACATGTTGTCCTTCCTAAGACTCTCACCAGATACCATGTTCTTGGATCTCTAGAATGTAAACAAAGCAAACTTATTTTCTTTACAAATTATCTAACTTCAGGTATATTCTTATAACAACACAAAGCTATAAGCACAGCTTAACTTCAGTTTCTTCTTGAATTCTGTGTATGTATGTATATATGTGTGTGTGTGTCTGTCTTTGTGTCTAAATTCTTCTCTTTGTATAAAGATACAGTCATATTAGATTAGAGACTACTCTAATGACCTCATTTTAACTTCATTAAAGTTTATAACCTATTATGTAAAGACCCTATGTCTAAATAAGGTCTCATTCTGAGATATTTTGGGGTTAGGATTCCAACATATCTATATTTTTGGGAAGACAAAATTCAACCCATTTTGTGCATTGTAGGAATTTCTAATCTCTTATGTAACTCTTTCTGAACACTTGCTTGCAGTTGGTCATTTGTGGTTAGATAGAGGATTTCTTTCTTTTTTTTTTAGTTTTTAAATTTTTTTAATTTTTATTTTATTCATATGTGCATACAATGTTTGGGTCATTTTCCCCCCTTCCCCCCGCCCCCTCCCATAACCTCCAACCCCTCACTACCCAGCAGAAACTATTTGCCCTTATCTCTAATTTTGTTGAAGAGAGAGTATAAGCAATAATAAGAAGGACCAAGGGTTTTTGCTAGTTGAGATAAGGATAGCTATACAGGGAGTTGACTCACATTGATTTCCTGTGCCTGTGTGTTACCTTCTATGTTAATTCTTCTTGAACTAATCTTTTCTCTAGTTCCTGGTTCCCTTCTCCTGTTGGCCTTAGTTGCTTTAAAGTATCTGCTTTAGTTTCTCTGTGTTGAGGGCAACAAATGCTATCTAGTTTTTTAGATGTCTTACCTAGAGGATTTCTTTCTTAGAAAAACATGTATCTGAAGTTTGCCCTGGTGATGCTTGGTTACATCTTAAACCCTGTGTTATTTCCTTCCATGGAGGGACAGAAGTGATTTACAGGAAGTGAACCCAGTTTTTTTCTCTACAAGAAAAAAAGACTTAACTTTGGTGAACCTCAGCTTTCATTGTTGAAAAGTATTAAAACCTATAAAGAAAAGTTTTTTTTCAAATTATTTATGAGGACCATAAAAAATGTAGCCACCTGGCAGATAATCACAAAATATAAATCCCCCCCTCCCGCCTTCTAGATTCAGTAGGTTCTCTCTCTCTCTCTCTCTCTCTCTCTCTCTCTCTCTCTCTCTCTCTCTCTGTCTCTCTCATTTTTTTTTCGGGAGGGAGGAAGGGAGTGCTGAATTATGGAATGAAAATTCTCTTAACTTATCTTAGAATCATGGAAATCAGGAAATCAAGAACCAGAGATTAATAAATGATTTCTCCAAAAAAAAAAAGTCCAAATACATACTCTGCAGTTGTCTTTGGTTGAATATCATAGAGGAAATAATCCATTTATTTTTTCGTTGCTGTTTAATGGAGCCAGATTCTAAGCACTGATTTTAGGAATGTGACAATAGGGTTTATTATGGGATTTGTGTATAAAAGCTCCCCTGTTGATAAGATGCTTATCCAGTAGTGCTCCAAATCCCTCTTTGGGTTACTGTTACTTCTGATGACATTTTTCTCATGTAAACTCAGTGATGTAATTTCTAGCAGGTTCTGTTTAATGCTTTGTGCTCATTGATATTATTGACATTTCATTCTTGACAGATGAACGTATCTAAGATTTATGTATTTACAAAAAAGGAAATATTGTTATTAAAACAGGGATACCTTTATTGATTTCATCTATTATTACATATATCTGATTTAATAGCCCCTTTGGAAGATGTGACTGGGATGTGTTAACTAACTTCTAAACACAAAAACACTTACATACATTTCAACACTACACACACACACACACACACACACACACACACACCACATGCCACATATGTTTGGCAGTACTCAGGGCCTTCCACTACTACTTAACCAGTATTCTCAGCCTTTTTTGCTGTAGTTATTTTTCAGATAGAGTCTTCTACTTCTGCTGGGCCATGCTTGGATTGTGATCCTCTGACTTACACCTTTCATATAGCTGAGTTACAGGCACATACCATTAAATTTGGTTTGTTCTTTGAGATAGAGTCATGCTAACTTTTTAGCCCAGAAAAAATAATGATCCTCCTATCTCTGTCTCTCAAGTAACTGGGATTACAGGTATGAGTCATTGTGCCCAGCACAGTTGTATTGTTTTAATGGATCTTTATTTTCTTTTTGTTGACCAGGGGCTTAATGTATTTGTGCCCTTAATTTTTCATTTAAGAAAGTGGAGTTCATCTTTAAACCTCAAAGCCAGTAAGAAAGCTGTACCACAAACAATTGAGCCAGCAGAGATCAGATCATCCTTCTTTGTTACATTGACCTGAAAGTCAACAAATACGTTCTTTTGCCTCTTGTCATCTCCCCATCCAAAATGAGGCTTTGGGCCAAATACAGATTCATCTCTCATTGAGTTTTCAGATGTATTCTAACTGAGAAAAAAGAATTCCACCTCAGATCTGTGTTTATTTTTAACATCTCTAGAATTATGCTTTTGGAAAGATTGATGACAATTTGGAGGAAGAACGTGCAGCTGTGTGGCCAGCTGTGTTGTTGATCTTGAATCTGTATGCCGCTCCAGGTTCCATCTGGGACTGACATTTAACTAGACCTTCTCAGGACAAGAGGTTAATTTCTGAAGTATTAGAATTATGGAGATTAATTTCTGAAGCTCCTTCTAATTAAGATGCCTCTGGCTTTTGCATCTGGGCTGAAGATAGCAGGCATTAGTGATGATAATCCACTTCCTCGGAGGGATGACTGAGGTCTGCAGTTTCAAGCTTGACTAGCTCCTTTATAGATTGAGAATGAATTGGTGACCTCTACAAACACAATGTCCCTGCTCACCTGAGATGGTATACCGAAGGGTATAATAAATACATTCTTTCTTTTTATGTCAGCTAAAACAATGATGATAAGGACTGATTGTTGAGTTGGCAGCTAGTCTAAGCCAATACATAAATTGCTTCATTTAATCTTTCCATCACCCTAAAAGATAGGCACTTTTTTTTGAGACAAGGTCTGATGTGTATCCTAGACTGACCTCAAAATCATGATCCTCCTGCTTCTACCTTCTGAGTGCTAGGATTACAGCCACATCCCACAACACCCATTTTGTAGGTAACTGGGAAGATTAAATAATTTTTGCAGGATCACCCAGTGAGTATTTTGGAAGAACCAGGCGCTGAAGATTAGTGTATTTCATTCTGAAGCAGTGTGGAAAAGGTCTTAGATAAGTCTTTCTCAAAGCGTGTCTGAAATAACCAGTGCAGCTCAACCAATAAGCTCTTATTTGAGACTTAGGCATCTACCTTCTGTTTTAAGCTCCCAGGTAATTATAATGGGAAGCTGGGGTTAAGATTTGCTGTTCTAGGTAAGCAGTTTAGTCATAAAAAAGAAATGATCCACTATAGGAAAGGTAAAAATTATGTACTATATCTAGTGGTTACTGTTCTTTTTAAGGACTTGTGAGTTGGGTGTCTCAATACTTCGTGCCTTTCCCTCTCAAAAAACATCAGAAATAAACTTCAGAGATAGTTAGAGAATGTTGATGTTGATTTAATTAGCTCATGCCTTACAACCCTATTAATCTGGCCTGGTGCCTCTGATATGTAGCTATAAAGTTTAAGCATTTTCATGGCTTGTGATTTATTGCTTAGTTATAGCACAAGTAACCATGAAATGCCCCAATTAGCGACCTGTTGTTTGGATTGGCTACAGAGACTTTTTAGTTCTTAGGATTTGCTCAGCCTCACTGTGTTCTGTCAAACTTTCAGGTTCTGGTAGTCTGAGCAGCAGCCTTGTCATCTTCCTTCTATAGTTCTTCCCCTTCTCTCTCCTCTTTCTCCTGTGGATATTCCATCTAAGAAGACAAGCTGGAGGGACATGTTTATAAGATAAAATGGAATAAACAATGGCTCCATTGAACTTAGTTTTGTAGTATGCACCAATGAATCCATATAGTTAAAACAGCACACATCTTTTGTTTTCAAACTCTTATGGTGGTTACAGACTTTGAAATTAGAAGATTTGGATATCTCATCTTAAGACACATACATAACATGTGCCACTAAAGCCTCTTTGTTTTGTTTGTTGGACAGATGGTTTTTTTAAGAGTTTTGTTATATATAGAATTCCCTTTAATTTAATTTTGAACATTGAAACTGTCATATACTGTGACTTTGTATTAACTTGTATTTCTGGCAACAGAATGAACATTAGGATTTTTGAAAAGTCAGAGAGATTACAAATAACAGAAGTAAGAGATTGAAGTAAGCAATGCTGATGTTACATTGAGCATACTGAAGAGAAGCTACCATGTAATTTTCCTGAGTTGTTTTATTTTCATTTTCTGTGTTCTCATGGCTTATACATTCTACTGTGTCCACAAAAGGCATAACATATAGCATTGTGATTAAGAAAAACACACTACCAACATCCTTTAGGACTTTTTTTTGAAAATGTGGGCAATTTGGGGAGACTGAAGAAACAGTGGGAAAGGGCTGATACCCAGGGGACATGGCTCTGCAGTCAGATGCTCTACCCCTGAGCTGTATCCCTGGGACATAGCTCAGGGATAGGATCATTATGTGATCTGACTTCTCCACAACCCCATTTCTTCACATATGGAATACTGGAGAAGAGGAAATGATGATTAGGTTAAATCAGGGTTCTCAGTATGATCCCACGACTGTCAGCATTAGCATTATCTGGGAATCTGTTAGAAACTTAGATTTCTTCTCCCTGCTTTCTAGATCAGAAACTCTGGGTTTGAGGCCCAGAGTGATTTAATAAAACTTGCAGGGGATTCTGTTTACAAATACATTTAGATATCTACTGAGAAAAGTGATCTTTTTGTCCTATCTATTTCTAACATTTTAGTAGGCTTCTTGATTTTCCAACAATTAAGTAGCTGGTAAATATTCCAATTGTATAGAAAATATTGTAGTTTATTTTTATACAGATGACATTTTGAACATAATGGTTATTATTGTGCTGGGTAAATATGAATATGCCAATTAATCTAGCATTACATTAGATATGCTAGGTTTAGCTAGTTGATACAATGCCAACTAAGCCTAACTATGGAAAACATTATGGAGGCTCCTTAAATAACTAAACATAAATCTGCCATATGATCCAGCAGTACCACTCCTAGGGATATACCTGAAGGAATGAGACTCAAGTTATAATAAAAGTACCTGCTATTCATGTTTACTGCAGCACTATTCACAATAGCCAAGCTGTGGAAACAGCCAAGATGCCCTACAACTGATGAATGGATCATGAAAATATGGTATTTATAAACAACGGAATTTTACTGAGCCACAAAGAAGAATGAAAAATAATTTCTGCTGGGTAGCGAGGGGGTTGTGGGGGAGAGTGAGGGGGCGGGAGGGAGATAAGTGAGGGGGTGGAGGAAGGGGGGAGAAATGACCCAAACATTGTATGCACATATGAATAAAATAAAAATTGAAAAAAAAAAGAAGAATGAAATTTTATCATTGGCAAGCAAATGGATGGAACTAGAGAACATCATCTGAAGTGAAATTAGCCAGGCTAAGAAGGTCAAAAATTGCACGTTCTCCCTTATATGCGGATTATAGACCTAAAACAAATGCAGTAATATTATTGTACATGGGTCACACACTAAGGGGAGAATGTGCATGGGAGGAATAGGGAAAGGGAAGGAAACCTAAAACTTAAATGTGGTTGATGTGCTCCCTGCTGAGCAAATAAAGTAATCTTAAATTAGCAAAGGCCACTATGGGAAGGGGACCAAGAAGTAGTGAAGAGGTCTGATAGAAATGAACCAATGTGGGTTGCAATACACAAGTACATGGAAGTAACACTAGGAATCTCTCTATATAGCTGTCTTTATCCCAAACTAGGAAAAACACTATGTCTTTCTTATTATCTCTTATGTTTTCTCTTCAACAAAATTGGAGAAGATGAGGGCAGAACAGGTTCTGCCTGGAAGCCATGGGTTGGGGGGAGGTGTGGGGGGGATAGCATAAATAATGTATACACATGTAAGTAAATATAAAAATGATAAATTATAAGGAGAAAAAAACATAAAAAAAAGAAACTCTGAAATGTTAGAAATGGAAGAAAGCTTAGAGTTACTTAGGTAACTTATTTATAGGGACTATTTTCCAGTTGTGGAAACTAAGGTCCTCATGGCTTTGTGACCTTGACATCATCTTTGAGATGAGAGAAACCTTTGAGGCTCAAGTTAGGAACCATCATTACAATTCACTATTTTGTGGCTTATAGGCAATGCTAAAGACCTATCCAAGCAACTAAATTCATTTTATACCTGTGTGCACACACAAAACACAAATTAGGAAACAGTGTGTAGTAGATTTGATGTGTATGAAATTATAGAACCGATTACTTCTTACAAATCAACTCATGACAGTCATTGCAAACAAAGAAGACCTTGGAATCCATGTTTCTTCCGGACATGGTTGACAGAATGTCTCATTGTCTGGAGAGCAGATAGGAGAGGGTGAACTGGAAGAATAGATTAAAGAAGTTAGTTTAAATTAAGGCTTTGCTGTTTTCAGGGTTGCTTCATTAAAAAAAAAAACAGTTGCAATCAGTTAAATATCCTCCTCTTTCCTGTGGGTTGTAATGGAAGGAATGGTTTTGTAGGTATTCAGGTATATAAGAGCTAATCTTATTTTCCTATTTCTTGCTGTAGTCTACTATTTGCAGAATGTTGAGAAAATCACAGAACCCTCTGGTCAGTTGACTTATCTATTAAACAGGCATATTCATATCTAGAGCATCTCAAAACACAGAGCAAAGACCCAGGGATTCCTTGATAAAAACCACAAAAATGGGAAATAAATGAAGGAACTGATTTTCAGAGAATTAATTCAGAAGTCTGTATAAATAAGACACTGCTTCTTGAAGTATACTTAAGAGTTAGAAGGACCTAAGTTCAAATCAGATAGTTACTACCATTGTGACCTTTGGGCCGTCAATGTTTGGGAAGAAAAACAGCCTCAAGGATTGATTAAAACTAATTGATTTATCACAAGAAAGCACATGGCACAGTATCCAGCACATTTTTTGTGTCATTATTAAAAACAATGTGGAGGTAGACAGTGATGGCTCAAGGTATCTAGAAACTTCTGCTTCTGTCTATATAGAAACATCTCTTATGGGACCTGTCTTCCATCCATAAGCAAGCAGAAAACTGGGTAAAATGCACACGGCAATGATTTTTGAACATTGAATGGTAGGAAATATAGGACTGTGATTCATAGGAGAAGGCAAAGAAATTAGGTGATCCCTGTGGGTACACCCAGTCTTTCTTCCTGGAAGCACCTTCTCCACTGTGGTAGAGGAAGAACCCCAAAAAAGCCTGATCTCTCAGCTCGGAAGGTATAGCTCAGCATTCAGGGATGCTGGAACAACTAGAATTTGAGGTAAAGAACATTGAATAGAAGGTGGCTGCACAGAGAAAGAGATATATTTGAGGGGAAGAGCACACTCTGGTGATCTGTAGAAGAATCCTCTTCAATCTTTGACCAATACCAGTAGGTACACATTGTTCTTTCCCATGAGACTTGGCAAAGGCCAACTGGAAAGGAAGAAACAATTACTGGGGAGCTGTCAGCCCAAGTTCATATAGAAGGAGCCTTTTGAGTTTCCTCTAGTAAGAATAGAAAGACATCACAGAACAAAACGTGGCATTTAGTAACACTTTAATAGTGGAGCTAAATTATCCCTAAAGTGAAAGCTATAAAATATTGTCTCCTAAAGTCAATTTACAAACAAACCTGGAAATTATTATCTGGACTTAAAATAACTGTTGAACTGCCTAACAGAAAAATGCCAACTCCCTTTCAGGAAATTCATGTACCAAAAATAAAAACATAAATAAAGAAGATAATATAAATAAAACACAGAGAAAAATCACTTACTAGGAATAGATCCAGAAATGAGAGTTGTGATAGAAATAGCAGAAAAGGACCTGAGTCAACTATTGTAAGTGTGGTTGATAGTACAAAGGAAAATATTTAAGAGAAAATATGACAAATGTAAGAGAGAAAGAGAAGATATAAAAATAGATCAAGAGAAACGTCAGAAAAATTTTAAAACACAATACCTGAAATAAGACTTTTGCTGAGTCAATGGTAGACTACACTGCAGAAGAAAGGATGAATGAACTTGAAAACACAGAAATAAAAAATATCAATGTAAAACACAGAAGGAAAAAGACTCAAAAGAGGCTACAGTCTCAGTAACCTGTGGGGCAATGCAAGCAGCCCCATAGTATAACATTTAAGTCACAAAATGGAGATTAAAAAAAATTACATCTGAAGAAATGATAGCAGAAAAAATGTTAAATTCATCAACAATTTTTAGCAAATATTTTCAAGTATTTTAATAATACAGTGTTCAGCACTGCAAAGCCTCATATAGAAGCTTAACACAACACAAATGAAATTAATACACACACATTCACAATCCATATGTAGCCTCATTATAATTCAAACCTCTGAAAACCAATGATGAGAAGAAAATCTCAAAGCAACCAGAAAAAAAGACATGTGCAGAGGAACAAAATTATGAATGACTACAGACTTCTTATCAGAAATTATATGAACCAGAAGATACAGGAATAATATTTTTAATGTATTGAAAGGAAAATCAAAACCAAAACTGTCAAATGAAGATTTTGTTACACTGGATATAAAAGCACAGCCCAACTATATGCTTTATATAGGAATCCCACTATACACACACACACACACACACAAATATGTAAAAAGTAAAATAATGGAAAATTATGCATCACGGAAAACTAATCACCAGAAATTGGGAAATGTAATATTAATATTCTACAAGTAGACCTCAGAACGAGGAATAATGCTGGGGATAAAAATGTTTCATAATGAAATATTTTTCATTGAATCTGGAAAGCTTGTGCACCTAAAAACAACTCTAAGATGCCTGAAATAAAACAGACCTGAAAAGAAAAATATATGAATTTCAACCCTCTTTTCTCTGTGACTGATGAAACATATAGAGCAAAAATCAGTAAGGACCTTGAAGGTTTGACCAACTGTACGAACCTGTCCACATTGATGTTTACATAACGTTACCCCAATAATAGTAGAAAGTGTTCTTTTAATGTACGTGTGGAATAGGCACCAAGCTTATTATATTCTAGGCCACAAAGCAGCTCAGTACATTTGAGGACGAAAATCATTTAGTTATTTTCTCTAACAAAAAATTCAATTAAATTGGAAGTTGCCCATGGAAACTATCTGGAGTATCACTGAGCATTTGGACATTAAACAATATACTACTAAGTAACCTATGGGTCAAAGAACAAGCACAATAGAAAATTAAAAAACATTTGAACTAAGTAAATATACAAATGCAGAATACCAAAGCCTGTGGAATGCATTCAAACCAGAGCATAAAAATATGTGTATAGAATTAATTGTATTAGAATTGTTTGAGTCTGGGAGTTTAAGAACAACCTGGGTAACATAGTGAGACCCCAATCTCAAAAAAATATCTAGCCAAGTGTGGTGGCTCATAACTGTAATCTCAGCAACTCAGGAGGTGGAAATTAGGAGGGTCATGCTCAAAGTCAACCTGGACAAAAAGTTAGATCTCATCTCAACAAAACAAACTGGGAGTGGTGGCATGTGACTGTCATCCCAGCTATGCAAGAGGCCACAGGTAGGAGGATCACAGTCTGAGGCTAGCCTCAGGTAAAAAGCATGACTCTATTTGAAAAATAATCTAAAGCAAAAAGGGATGCAGGTATGGCTCAAGTGGCAGAACACTTGCCTAGCAAGTGCAAGGTCCTGAACTCAAAATCCAACACTGCTCCCCTTCAACCCCCCAAAAACCCTCCCAAGCAAACAGACAAAACAATACAAAAATCTAGAGTAAACAAGACCAAATTAAACTTAAACTAGAAGGAAGAAAATAATAAAAATAGGATGAAAAATCATTAGCCTAGAAACCAGACTAATTGGGAAAATAAATGAAACTCAAAGCTTGGTCCCTGAAAAGATCAATAAAACTGACAACAAATCTCTAGCCACAGTGACAGAAAAATAAAAGAGAAAGTGCACATTACCAGTATCAAGAATGAACTGGGGATATTGCCATATGTTCTATAGATAGTGGAAGTATAATATTTTGACAAATCAATTGTACGTACATAAATTTAACAACTTAGATGAAATGCAAAAAAAAATCTCTGAGGAACCTATTTTGATCAAAATAGGCTGAATAGCCTATTAAAAGAGTTAGATTTGTAAGTAAAATGATTATCTTATTAAATGAAATGTGGTATCCTGGGTTGGCTCTTCACATGTAAAAAAAAAAGATGTTAATACAAAAATTGGTGAAGTCTCCATAGTTTATAGTTTCTTTAATAGTATCGTGGCAGTATTAATTTCTTAGTTTTGACTGTGGTTATGTAATATGTTAACATGAAAACAGTGGTTCACCATCAAAGATAATCCCCCCAGGAGACATTTGATAATGTCTAAAGACTTTTTTGCTATCGCTCCTGGGGTAACAGTGCTTCATCATCTAAGGTAGAAGCTAAAGAGATCAGTAAGCATTCTCAGTGCATGGGACAGTCCCCAACAACAATAAAAGTGAAGGAAACTGTAACGGTGTATATAAAGCATATACAGTAAAATGATGTCTGGATTTTATACAAACATGAGGTTGAAAAACGTGAGGCTTGGCAGTTCATATGAAAATTCACTTTGATCAGGGTTCTCCCAGACCATGAATTTGCTTATGAGGCTTTAAAGTTCTTTATCTGGTTCTGTGTTCAGTGCAATTAAACAGAGTTATTGATGCATCACAGTTAGGACTGTAGTGATTTTGGAATAAGGTTTTAAGCTGGTGAAATGTAAAGTTTACCTTTGCTGTTACTGAGAGAGATACTAAATTGTTAAGATGGATATAATGAAAGTTTTTGGTTATTTAAATATAGGGAGAGCTCCTGATTCACTCAGTATTGATTGGGAATCACTTATTTTCCAGAATCCATAGTAGCCACTTGATAAATACTATCTTGCTTATTCTGAATTACAACCTATGAGATTGGTATTATTTTCTCCATGCTGCAAAGATGAAAACAAGCTTCTAGACATAAATTGCCCCAAATCACATATCGATAATGTGGAAAGCATTGTCTTTCCCCACATCTATTTTGAGATGGCCAATGTTTTTAAGCACTTGAATTGGATACTTGTACCATGATCATTTTAAGCCTGATGTATTTTTGGGGGATTTATATTATATTTGGATGATGTTATCTTTTGGCATCTTTTATGCCAGGATGCTGACAGCTAGGTTCTGTTGCAGTTTTCCTATATCTGAGTAATACTTGGTAGAGAAAATAAATCACAGCATAGAAGGCATGCATGCACAGCATTCTACTACTTATCTGTGGGAGAAGTGAAAACACATATAAACTACCGACAAGCATCAGCTTCCTCCCTCCATTTTTATGCTGGTTTTGTATCACTCAGGGAGGAAAAGTGTTTGCCTTTTGATTTATTTTCACTGACAGTGAAATGTCTATGATGATTAATTGCACAGCCCTAAGATTTTGCTGTGGTGCTTACCTCTGTGGCCCCAACTCTGAAACAAATGAATGTGTTATGCCTTGTCATAGACAAACAGCTAAACTTTCTTATAACCAAGTGATACACAGTTTGTGTTGGACAGAGTATTTTAGAAATTTATTTGTAATCCAGATTTTCTATCATTGAGAAGGAGGGTGGTTCCTAATTTTGAAATGAGCATATATAACTTTATTTTAGGGACATATCTTAGATACTATTTGATGGGAGTTTAAAGAATTGAGAAAAGTATATTGTAAGTCTCAAAAATGTTCACACTCTGTAATTTCACTTCTTTGAGTCTATACTAAAACATTACCAGATATATGAAAGAAGATTTACATACAAAGATGACCATCCCAGCATTATATAAGGGATAAAGTAGAATATCCAAATGCCCAAGTAAAAGGGATAAATAACTAAATCTTGAGATAACTAACTATATGATAGAATTTTATATAGCTATTAAAACTCATGTTTATAGAAGTTTTAATTTTATGAAAATTCTTTATGGTATATAACATTAAGTATAAACAAGCAGGATATAAGCCCATTACTGCAATAAAATCTGAAAAAAGATACACATACAAAGAAAGAAATATGTTAATTTTTTAGCTTTTACTTTTGAATACTACAACTAGAGATAATTTTTAGTCTCTTCAAAATATTCTCTACTCTTCTGAGTTTTCAATGATATTTATTTTTTAAATATCACAAAATATAGACAAGAGGTTAGAGTGTCTTAAGAAAATTTTATTTTTTTCCTAACATAATATGCACAAAAATTGTGACTGGAGCACATGTGTACAAATTACCACTTATGGGTCCTACCTAGCTTGCTGTCTATTTTGTAAAAGTTTTATTGTAACACAGGTACTATGCCCATTCACCTACCTATTGTTTATGATTGACTTTGCATTCTAATGACAGGATTAAGTATTTGTGAATGGAAAGCCTAAAATGTTTACCACAGTCCCTTTTCATATGTCAATCTCTGTTATAGAGTAATAAATTAAAGCAACTTTAATAAATTAATTTATTCTCATGCGATAGCTTATTTTCCATGAAAATTTGTCTAAATACATATCCTGGAAGCATATACTTGAACTCAAAAGCAATGGAACGGCTAGAGGTAATCTTCAATTTGTATCTCATACACATTCATATTCAGACATAGCTGATTTATTTCTAAATAGTTTTTTCTGAGACTTGGAACTTGTAAAAAACTTTAAGTGGTTAGAGCACATAGCAGAAATCTCTTTTAGATATTATGCAATAAAAAATGAGGGCATTCTTCAGTCTCTTTTCTCTAGCCTCCCATTCTTCGTTAGGTTTATTTTTACATTTTCCAGGTAGAATACTAATGTTTAGTTAAAAGACCACAAGTCACACTGTCCCATCTTGCTTGTGGGAAATTGCGAAGCCAGCCTGCCTTTTCCAATTCATTATTTGCCTACTCTTCTTGTATAACTTAATGCTTTTTTATGCTTTCAATGTACTATATTGAACCAAGACAGAGTTCTGTGTTGAGCCTTCTGTGTCACATTTCCATGTAATGAAGTGTATTCTTTTAGGAGTCATAGTCTCCTCTCCCCTTCACAGGGAGATTTCCATTATTGTATTATATTTCTTGGGCTGTATTTATTGATTATTCAGGAATACCAATAATCCGGATTCCTACACCTAACCAGTAAGTTGTCAGTTTTCTGTATATATTTATTTTTCTCTAACTGTTTTTATTTTCTGGGGTTTTTTGTTTTGTTTTGTTTTGTTTTGTTTTGGGGGATTAACCCCATGGGTTTGAACATATCACCGAGTGGCAAACACTTCACCACTAAGCTACCTCCCCCAGTTCCAATTTTCTGTCTTGTAGATCTGCATTTATAATTTGTTATTAAGCATTTCTTATTAAAAATTAATTCTTGCTAAGTTGTCCTAGTAGGATTCTGGCTAAAGACAGGCCAATGACTTAGATATCAAGGAGGGGACGAATGAGAAACAAGGCTAGAGATCAGGGGTGGGGAAATTCTAACCGAGCATCATTCTTTGCTAAAGGCGGTCTCAACAAGAGCAGACCCTTGGCTGTCAGCAAGTAGAGAACTCAGAGTAGCTTGATGGAAGGCATCTTTGTCATTTCCAATTTCCTATATGATTTTTAAAATGCATCCAAACAGAAAGGTTCATCATTTTGGTGTGCTGTACAGTTAAATGGGATTTGACAAATGCATAATGCCACAGGTCCACAGAATTAGACACACAGCTTTGTTTCACTGACTTAAAAATGTGTGTGCCACACCTCTTCAGCTCCTCTCTTGTTCCTCTGCTGCTCTTGTGATAACTGAGTTTATTGTCACTACAGATTTGCCTTTCCAGTAAGTGTATCATTTAATTTAATAATCCAGTATGTTGCGATTTAAAACTCACTGCTTTCACTTAATAATAAGATTCATTCATGGCTTAATAGCTTGTTTCCTTTCTGGTTTTCAAATAATCCTTTGTATGGATATAATTTAATTTGTACATTTGCCTTTTGAGGGATATCTTGGTTGTTTCTAGTTTGGGGTAATTATGAATAAAAGTGCTAAATATATTGACATGTACAATTTTGTGTCTATATACATTTTCAGATCAATTTTATAAACAACATAGAAGTGTGATTGCATGGTAAGAGTATGTTTAGCTTTGTAGGAAACTGTTACACTGTTTTAAGTTTCAAGTTCCAATTGTTCATTGTGCTGGTATATAAGAAAGCAATTGATGCTTACATATTAACTTTGTGTGTTGCACCTTTGCTATATTTGTTTATTAATTCCAAAATTTTTTGAGATTTTTCTACATAGACAATATCATTTGTGGAAAAAAGACACTTTTGCCTTCTATTCCCACCACTTTGTCTTTTATTTCCTTTTCTTGTCTTACCTGTACTATTTATGTGTGACTTCCAGTATGATGTTGAATAATAGTTTTTAGAGAGGACACTTTTGCCTTGTGTTACAAACTGAATATGTCTCCCTGAAATTTATATTGAAATGTTATCCCCACTGTGATATTTGAAGGTAGGGTCTTTGAGAGGAGCTTAAGTCATGAAGGTAGAGCCCTCACAAGTGGGATCAGTGCCCTTATAAAACACACTCAGGGAACTCCTTCACCCCATCCTTCATGTGAGGATATAGTCAGAAAATGGCTATCCATGAGTCAGGAAGCAGGCCCTCACCAGACACTGAATTTGCCAGGTTCTTGATTTTAGATTTCCTAGAAACCAGAATTGTGAGAAATAAATTTCTGTTGTGTATAAACCACCCAGTCTATGGTACTCTGTAGTAGTTGACCAAATGGAATAGACATTTAGTTCCTTACCTTAGGAAAGTGTGTTCAGTTTCTCATCACTAACTGTAGTATTAGCTGTTGGTTCTTTGGAGGTGTTCTTTTTTCAAGTCAAGAAAGTCCCTTATAATTTTCTTAGAGTTTTTATAACGCTTTGGTTAGATTTCATCAAGTGCTTTTTTTTGTACAAATGAACATTATTGTGTGACTTTTCTTCCATTAGTCTGTCGATGTGGTGGGTTTTCTGACTGACATTTAAATGTTGAAGCTGTCTTACACACCTCAGATAAATCCCACTTAATCATTATGCATTGTTGGATTTAATTTTCTGATAATTTGTTGATTATTTTTGCATTTATTGTTTGAGAGATTTTTTGATTCGTTGACTGATTAAATTTAATTGACAAGTAAAAACTGGATTTATTTATCATGTACAACATGATGTTCTGAAGTAGCCACACTTTGTGGAATGGCTAAATTGAGTCCACTAACATGTGCCTTACATCACATACCATTTTTTGTCATAGAAGAACGAAAATCTACTTTGTTAGCAATTTTCAAGTATATGTACATTGTTATTAACGATAGTTGCCGTGTTGTAAAATGGATCTCTTGAGCTTATTCCTCCTATCAAATTGAAATTTGTATGCTTTGACCAATAGCTCGCCAGCTCCCTGCTTTCTCCCAGCCCCTAGTAACCTGTTTTCCTCTCTGCTTTGTTGAGTTCAACTATTTTTCAGACACTACATATAAATGAGAGCATGCAGTGGTTTCTTCCTGTGGCTGGCTTATTTTCTTTACCATGTCCTCTGGGTTCATCCATACTGTCACAAATGATAGGATTTCCTTCTTTGTAAAGGCTTGCTAGTATTCCACTGTGTGTGTATATAGCATGCTTTCTTTCCCCATCTACCGACTGATGGACATTTAGGGTGATTCTGCATGCTGGCTGTTATGCTGCAGTGGACATGGAGCTGCAGGTGTCTTCTTGGCGTTCAGATTTCATTTCCTTTGGATACATGTACAGTAGTGAGATCATATGGTAGCTCTATTTGTAATCTTCTGAGGAATCTATAAATTGTTTTCCATCATGTGTGTGCTAAGCTATATTTATATTCCAATGTGCGAGGGTTCCCTTTATGCTTGTTATCATTTGTGTTTTTCATAATAGCCATTCTGACAGGTATGAAGTGATATTTCATTGTGGTTTTTAATTTGCATTTCCCAGATTAGTGATAAGCATTTTTTCATATTTCTCTTTTGTACATTTTTTCTTTTGTATTTTTTGCAGTACTTGGGATTGAACTCAGGACCTCAAGCTTGCTAGGCAGATGATCTCCTGCTTGAACCACATCTCCAACTCCTTTTGCTCTGCTGATAGCATCTTGCCTATTTTGGTGGTAGCCTTGCTTTTTGCCCATGCTGGCCTTGACTACAGTCCTCCTTAAATAGCTTCTTCTTAGCTAGGATTGCAGATATTCACCACCATGTCCAGCCATTTGGTTGAGATGAGGTCTTGCAAACTTTTTCTGTGCGCTAGCCTTGAACCATGATTTTGGTCTGAGCCACCATGCCTGGCCTGTACATTTTCTTTGGAGAAGTGTTCCTTTAGTTCTTTTGTCCACTTTTTAAAATCCAAGTTGTTTTCTTGCTATTGAGTTTTCTTATATGTTTTGGTTCTTACTACTTTTTCAGATGTATAGTTTGCAAGTATTTTCTCCCATTCTATAGGTTAGGTTGTCTCTTCACTGTTCATTCCTCTGCTGTGCAGAAACTTTTTGGTCTGGTGTACAGTCAACCATCCATAGGTGGGAATTCTGCATCTGTGAATTCAATGAACCAAGAAAGAGTAATTGAGGGAGTGAATGTGATCAAAGTGTATTCTATGCACCTGGACATAGAACGTGAAACCCCCAAGTGTATAAGTAACATGCTACTTAAGAAGAAAATTAGAAAAAAGAAAATATTCATAAAAATACTTGACATGTACAGAATTTCCCATTATTAATCCCTAAAGTGTAGTGACTAGGTAGCATTTATTTGGAATTGAGTATGTAGAGACAAAGTATGCAGGAAGATATCTGTAGGACAGAGGCAAGTACTATGCCATTTTATTTCAGGGACTTGAGCATCTGCAAAGGGGCCTGGAACCCATCCCCTATGGATAGCCAGGGATGACTCTGATCTCATTTGTCAAATTTTGCATTTGGTATACTGTGGCATGAGAGATAACAATGTGTAGTTTTACCTTCTTGTAATGTGTTTAATTGTGTTCCAGTAATGCTGTTCTCATAGAACAGTTTAAAAGGTGATCCTCAACATCTATTTTTTGAAGGAAGTTGTGGGTAATTGGCACAACTTCTTTCTTAAGCATTTGGCAGGATTCACCACTGAGTCTTCTTGGACTTGATACTTTTTTGTTAGGTTATTATTGATTCAGTTTCTTTTTTAGGCTTCAGATTATTCAGATTGTCTGGTTCTGTTTTTGTGTTTTGGTAGTTTATATCTTTCAAGTAATTTGCCCATTTTATCTCAGTTATCACGTTTGTAGCTATTGGATTTTTCATAGAATTTCTTTTTTTCCCTTGTAGTACTGGCATTAGAACTCAGGGCCTTGTGCTGGCAAAGTGCTCTAGCACTTGGGCCATGCCCCTAGCTCTTACTGCTTTAGCTATTTTTCAGATAGGGTCTCAGTTTTTGCCCAGGACTGAGATTGCAGTCTTCCTGTCTATGCTTCTAAAGTAGCTGGGATTGACTATAGCTGTATACCACCATGCGCAGCCCTCACAGAATTTCCTCTTTGTCATTTTTTTGTTGGGGGAAGCATTACTGGGATTTGAATTGAGGGTTTCACTGTTGGGAGGGAGGCAGGTGCTCTCTCACTTGAGTCACACCTTCAGCCCTTTGTTGAGATTTCAATTTCCTTGAAATCAGCAGTGATAACTTCTCTTTGTTTTTCATATCAATAATATGACTCCTTTGTCTTTTTCTTGCTTATCTTGGCTGTGTCAATTGAGGTTTATTAATTTGACTGCTCTTTTCAAAGAGCATGGTTTTGATTTCACTGACATTTTTCTGTTGTTTTCTTGTTTTCAAACTCATTGCTTCCCCACTATGTTTTTTCTTTTTTTTTAATCATTTCTTTATTCTTTTTGCCTCAGGTTTACATTGGTCTCCTTTCTAGTTTTCCATGATGGAAGGTGAGATTGGCGATTTTTATTCTTCACTGTTTTCTAATATATGTATTTGCTGTAGATTTCCCTCTGCACTCCATTTTGGATATATCCAATACATTTTGGTAATATGTATCCTGTTTTTATTTAGTTAAAAATATTTAAAAATTTATCTTGAGACTTTTTTGTGTTTTTTAAAAATATTTTTAATCTACAAAGAGTGAAGAATTATTCATTTACTTTTCTGCTATTGAATTTCTAATTTAATTCCATTGTGGATTGTGAACATGCTTTGTAGAATATCTGTTATTTTAAATCTGCTAAAGTGTGTGCTGTGGTCCAGAATGTGGTCTCTCTTTGTGACTACTCCATGTGAGCCTGAGAAGAATGTATATTCTGCTGTTATTGAATGCAGTATTCCAACGATGTCAGTTAGATCAGTCGAACTCTTGTGTAGTTTGGGTTGTTTCTATTCTTACTGATTTTCTGTCTTCTTGATCTATCAATTACTAAAAGTAGACTGTTGTCATTTCCACCTATAAAAGCAGATTCTTGTATTTCACTTTGTAGACTCTTTCTGTTTCATGTATTTTAATATTCTGTTGTTGGTTGCATATACATTAAAATTGGTATACCAATCTAAACATTGTATGCATATTAAATATATTATTATGCAATGCTCTTATTGTTCCTCATAAGTTTCCTTTGTCAGAATTCTGTTCTGTCTGCAATTGATACAGTTAGTTGGGCTTTCTGTTCTTTTTTTTTTAAGTGCTGGATATCACACTTAGGGCCTCTAGCATGCTAGGCAAGTGCTCTGGCACACTGAGCTACACTCATGCCCAGTACTTATCACTTTCTTTAGAAAAAAGAAAACATGGTATATTTTCTCCATCCTAGTATCTTAATGGTAGCAATAAAAAATTAACTTGCTTATGAAAGTTTTACTGTTTATGAAATATACATAATTAATATAAAAAGCTAAGAAAATGCAGGAAAAACAAAGTTATTCATAATTTGTATTTAAACCTGGCCTCTGAGCTTCTTGTTTCTCTTCCCTAGAAATAACTATTTTAATGGCTTATTGTACATTTGTATTTAGAAAACATTCTGGATGTATTCAAGAATGTACAGTTTCATAGGATACAGTGTATATACTTTATGCTCTAAACAGTGTCTTTCCCTAGTCCTTGAAGGGTAATTATATATCTCAGAGAATTTTCTGTTTCTGTAGCCACCTAGCCCTCCTTCTTTTGAACAGCTGCCAATTTTTCAATTGTATGGATGAAAGGTCATTTATTTAGCCTTTCTATATTGCTGAACATTTAGGTTGTTTCTGGGATTTTGTTGTCATGTATAAACACTGCCATGATGAATCTCTACATACACACGACCTCATAAATATGTATGTGCACATGTGTGTATTGCACTTCATAAAGATGAGACTCCTTGATAAGTGTGTATTTTAAATTTTGGTAGATAGAGATATTAATAAATTTCTGTCCAGGAATGTTAAACCAAGTTGCTTTTCCAAGAGCCACATATAAAAATCCTTCTTCCGTAGGCCTTGCCAACATGGATTTTATAAATCTTCTTCAGCATTCTATAGTAACAGGTTTGCTATCTTGTTATTGTTTTATTTCTCTAAAAAAGAAAGGTTAAGAATCATTTCATGTGTTTAACAGTTGCATTTGTCTCTGAGCCAGCTGCTCATATTGTTTACCCAGACTTCATTTGTATTGTTGGTCTTCTTTGCAGTTCATAGAAATTCTATGTATATCAAATAAACTGGTGTTCTGCCTGTGATTTTTTTTCTGTCACTTTTCTTTCAATTTTGTTTAGATTTGCTTGTTGTTATGAAAATATTTAAATTGTTGTGTAGTTGAAACCAAATCGTTTACTTGTGTACTTCTAGAATCTAGTTTTACTAAGGATACGTTTGCACCCTGGCCTTATTAAAGAAAATTTCCCATGATTTCTTCAGGAACATTTATAGTTTCTTTTTTATTTAATTATTTTATCCATCATGTTTTTAAAGATAGGATTCAATATTATTTTTCCTAGATTGACAATTTTTTGAGCATTAATTTTCAATACAATTATGTTTCTTCTTATTTTGAAATGTTATACTTACAGTATATTAAATTCCTATTGGTACTTGGGTGTACTTCTGGATACCCTATATTGTTCTCATATCTGTGCACATGCCAAAAATTACATTTATTCTAATATATAGATATATATTGCTATACATACAATGTATGTCTGTCATATATTTAATATTTGTTTAGGGATGATTCTCTTACTAATAATCATTGTGTGATGCAAACCTTCTATACTTCCTTGGATCCCTCAGCCTTAATTCTTTTGTTCTTTGCCCCTACTATTGACCCACATTGGCTGGTTTTCCCTTCTACTTTTGGACTTCAATGAAACCTCATAGTTTAGAGCTTAGATCTTTTTCCTCAGTGGCCCTGAAAGGATGGATATGGCATCCTGGTAGTGTGGGAAAGTTAGTTCCCTGTAGCCAACGCAACACAGGAGAGAACCAGACAGATACATATCCCTCTCCTTGAGAGTCTTCTGGAGGAGTCTTCCATGTTGACTCCAGGAATTGTGGTGAGATGTAGCCAGTGTGTACAGTGAAATGTACAGTATCAGGTTAGTGTTGTCAATATTGTATTTATTCCAAAAACAAGAAGGCAGAAACATTATAATTTACTTTTCAGATATCATTGTGACACTCTTTGTTTTGTAAGCTTTATAATAGTATTGGGAATATGCAAGAAAGTCTCAATTTGTATATGTAAGAAATAATGATTTGGTGGGGGAAAAGATTGAGATAATTTCACACAGATTATCATGGTGTCTAATTCTGGATATTTCATAGCAGGAGAGATGTTGCATGGATGGATTTTACTGTGTCTTAGCAAAAATATTTGCTCTTTTTTGAATCCCATTTTTACCATGATCAAGACACGTGTGAGCCACCATTCATGCTAGACTGTGCTCATTGGTCTCTTCCTACTGTTTGGTATCATGGTAGACACTAAGGAAGTAGAAGCTAAGGGTTCAAATGGGAAGTGTAAGATATTTCCCTCTCCTTTAAGAACATGAAGGATTGTGCTATAAAAGTTGAATGTAAAGGGAATAACCTGCAATATTATATGTCAGCGATTTCTCTCTCATAAAATCACTTACTATATGTAGTCCTTCATGGTATTTAAGCATTTCTTTCTCCTAAAGACTGAAGCTGACTGAATATTGGGACGCATAATAATGGCTTTATCAATAAATATTTGCCCTTTCCAGTGAAAAACTATGAATTTTACTATGATTGGATATGGTCCATAGCCTATAGCAAGGGATTTTTTTTTTTTGAGACAGGGTGAGGACATGTAGCTAAGGCAGACCTTAAAGATCACTCTTTGCATTTCTCAGCTTCCCTCTTGCTGGGATCAGGCATGTACCACCATGCCTGGCTTGCAAGTGAGTTTTAGAAAATGCTTTTGAATGCTTCCTCTATTTTAATATTAAGCCTTGGGAAGAAAGCCTCTTAAAATATATTCGGTGTTTATTTTTTGTAAAAAAAAATAGATCTCCTATAACATGCTGTTGAATGTTATAGAAAGTGTTGACTATATGCAATAAAGGTACAGCTTACAAAATGCAATAGCATAACTTTACATGCAGTTTTGTGGCAATGACAAGAAAAGGAATAAAACTTCGTGTTCTGAGGTGACTGAGAGATTTTTCACACAGGAGGTGGAAAAGAGCTTCAAGGGGCGATTTGTGCAGAAAAGGCTGCAGTTGTCCTTAGGTTTTGGAATTATGGTGGCAGCGTGTGATAATTAAGGGCACTAGTGGTGAAGGTCAATTGATCTAAAGGTCTTCCACTAGACCTGATATCTTAAGTGCCTCACTTCTTAAAAGTCCCGACTTCTAATATCACTGTACTGAGGACTAACCTCTCAACACATGGACTCTCGGGCAGACCACATCCAAATCAAAGAAATACCAAACAGTTTTAAATATACTGTTTTTCCTATATGCCTTCTGCATTGCCACTTAGACCCAGAGTCAACACTCCCATTCATGTTTTATGTCCTGGTGCCTTCTTTGCATCATTCTAAGAATTACAATAAAGGTTATTTGAATGTAGTTACTGTGATAACATGACAGTCAATCTGATAATCTAGTTTTTTTTTCCTTTACTTTTGGCAGCACTGGGGTTTGAATTCAGCCTCACACTTGCTAAGCAGGTGCTCTTCTGGCTTGAGCCACTCCACTGGTCCTCAATCTGATAATGTAGATGATCACAAAGTGACTGACAGGTGGGTAGACATGTGAGAGAAATGGTTGATTTATATCTTGGGCATGAGAGAGTGGGATAGGGTGAGATCTCCTGCTACCCCTAATGGTGCACATTTTAAAACTTCAGAATTGCTTATTTCTGGAATTTTAACTGAATATTTTCAGACTGCATTGAACTGCAGTTTATTTGAACCTGTAGAAAGTGAAGCTGCCACTAAGGGGGGAGTGGTAGTTTATTACAGTCCTGTGTTTTGTCCATTTTTAGCATTATTGTTGTTTATATACTTCATATGGCTAGATGAGTGAAGGCTTACTTGGTCACTCTATTTGACGTTGGCCACCAATAGGCCTGACATCAGCATATGCATCTTTCTTTACCCTTTCCTTTGTTACTTTTTAGCTATTTCCAGCATTATTTTCTACAGGTACCTGGAAATCCCTCTCCTTTGATCTCCACTGCTCCTTCATTTTTACTTCACTATGGCCCCTGGCTTCATCATACTCCTTTCCTTGTGTTTAAGTCTGTAAAATTCTTTTATGATATTACTCCTTGTATATGTGTAAGTGTTCTGATTTGACCCAGAGGTACTCATTGGTTACACCCATTCATAGTATAACTTTGGTGTTTTGTTATACTGAAACACCTCTTCATTATCAGGGATAAGGATGAAAGCAATTAAGGGGGTAATGGGATTTTGAACCCCATCCTTCAAGTCATATATGACATTTTAACTGTATATTTTTAAAACTTGTGGATATGAGTCTAGAAAGCAGGAACTGTGTCTTTCCTCTATGTAACCATCATGCAGCATTGTTCACAATAAATAGTATGGGTCAGTCAGTGTTTTGTTGAGCTGAACAAAATATTTACATGTGTTTTTCTATTGATGGGAGGCTTGCTGTGCTTATTAATTACATCAGTTTGTTCGAGGTTTCCTTGGACAGCATTTAGTGAGAAAGGGGTTGACAGCTGACAGTTCTTGGCTGTGGCACCAAGATAAGATCCCTAGATGATTTAGGTTCCTAATATTGGTCTGATCCAAATTAGAGAGCATTTAGGTATTAGAAAGACCAGGGAAACATAGTGGTATAATATGTTATCTCTCCTCTTAAAGAGTTTAAATCTGTTTGAGTAGGTGAGAAAGAGACCAGTGTAAGGTGGTCCCAGGCTGGATGTTAAGAAGAGGTATTACTTTGATATAACCCCTATATGAGGGTGCAATTAGACTTCTGTGGTGAGATTGGGGGTGGGGAAAGCCCAGCACTAATTAAGAGTATTGGTGTAGAAAATCAGGAGATTTATGAAAAAGTTATTGATTTTTTATTGATTTGCCATATAGAAACAATGAGAAAACACATTATCTGGTAAAAGATGATGGTTCTAATTAAATATGAGAAATAAATATAAAAAGTTAAGTTTGTTGCAATATAAAATTACAATATGATTTATAAATGTTATGAACAATCCCATTTGAAAAAGAAATGAGTACAAAGTCTGTGAATGTATACTTAGGCTAGAACTACACTGTGTTATTTGCTTCATATAGTTTTTGATGTTTGCCTACAAAGTGATTTCAAGTGGCAGTAACAACTTTCTGAGGGAAGAAAGGGAAGAGAGTCTGAGTTGGGAGGAGGATGATCAGTTTTCACTTATTTCATTAAAGGTAAGAATTATTTTGAGGTCACTGGGAATATCATGTTATGTGATGGAATATATTCAACTTCTATATACATTCCATGCCTCAGTTTCCTCATCTGTAAAAAGAAGTAACAACAGTGCCTACTTCAATGGTTTCTTGTTTGAAATGTGTTAATTCAGAGAGCTCTTCATGCAACGTCTGGTAGACAGTGAGCTAATGTTACATGTTGTGTCAATACTATTAGTTTCCTTCTTAATAAAGAACTTTGCAAGTTCCAACAACTGAAAAACAAGTACTAGGAAGTCCAAAGTAGACATCCATAGGTTTTGGTAAAACAATTTATAAAATCAGTCTTTCAAGAAGTAGCTGTATCTTCCAGAAAGATGAGAGAGGAAAGAAAGAGAATAACTTATGTAAGAGAGCATGAAGATCAGATGAAGAACATAGCAACAGAAAGTGATAAAATGAGAGATGATATTATCTCTTTCAGGTTATTAATAATTTAAACATCCTTGCAGTTTCAGAAAGATCTACCTTATATTTCCAGTTCTACCATTAACTGTTAAGTAAAAAATGCTTGCCACTTTATACTAAGCATGTACCATGTGCCAAGCATCTCATTAAGTGCCTTATGTATACTGTCTTATAAACTCACAACTAGGAAGAGCTAAATAAACTGCATTGTACAGATGACAAACTATGGGGTTCAAGTTTGGCATCATAGGTTTGAGAAAAAACAAAGTGGAATATAACAATTCTGAATTTCAGCTTCCTCTCTTTTAAAATGATGGTATTATATTCCAGATTACTCTTTTGGAGTCCTTGTGCTAGACCGTTCACCTTTTTTTTTCATGACTACTGCCAAGTTGTCTCTTTTGCTACCTAGTGGACAAAATAGTAATGACCACATTCAGCATTTCTAATCTCAGGTTATCAGCATTTGAACTTGGACACTTGGTGGGGCTTCTGTGTGTGTGTGTGTGTGTGTGTGGTGTGGTGTGTAGTTTTGTTCCACTTTATGCATCCCCTTTGATGAGACAACTACAGAACAACATCTGAGGCACCAACTCCAGGACTGGAGATTGAGATGGACACCCAAATTATTAAGACTGAAACTGCATTGCATATAAACTTGGAAGTTTTTTGGTTTTTTTTTTTAATTTTCTATTTTCCATTTTATTTTAATTCATTTTTATATATAGATATTACTTTCATTTACTTATTTTTTATTTTTTTATCTTTGATTTTCAATCCTCTCTCTGTCTCTCTAATGTCTGTTCAGCTTACTGTCGATTAGTACACTAACACTCCCTGTTTATACCTTTGAAACTCTCTTGTCTGATACCTTGTTCTGCTTTCTCCCTCTTGTCTGTATATTTGTTTTCCCCTTTTCTTTAACTTCTTGCTTTCCATCTCAGCTCACTCTTCCATTCTAAATATTACCATTGTTATTATTACAAGCTAGAAAATACTTCATTGCACACAGTACAGGGACAGTAACAACACCAATGACAATGACGGGAAGACAGAAAAAACAGGGAAACCAGTTTCCCCACAGCAAAAAATTAGTACAGGAACCAGAGGGGAATGAAGAGAACAGAAACTCAGATCCAGACTCCAACAAAATGAAGATAAACTATGCCAAAGGACCCAATGAAGCCCACAAGAATAATTTAAAAGAAGACATACTACAAGTACTCAATGAGAATTTTATAGAGATGATACTGGATAGGGTCAACCAAAATGTACAGGAGACACTCAAGAAATTCCAAGACAATAAAAATAGACAATTTGAAAAAGCAAAAGAAGAAATAAAGGAAACCATAGAAGCATTGTATAAACACCAAAGTGAAAGAGAGAACACAATAAATAAACGGATAAATGAACTCAGGACAAAAATAGACAACATTAAAGAAGAAAACTGCCAGGATATGGAAAACCTCAGAAAAAAGAACGAAACAGAACTGCAAAACAAAACGGAAGGCCAATCCAGCAGAATAGAACAAACAGAAGACAGAATCACAGAACTTGAAGATTAAATGGTAATTAAAGGAAAAACTAAGGAACTATTAATTAAACAACTCAAGACCTGTGAAAAGAAAATGCAAGAACTCACTGACTCCATCAAAAGACCAAAGTTGAGAATCATGGGCATCGAAGAAGGAGAAGAAGTGCAAGTGAAGGGAATGCGTAATATATTCAACAAAATAATAACAGAAAATTTCCCAAATCTAGAGAAAGATATTCCCATACAGATGCAAGAGACCTCCAGGACACCAAACAGACCAGATCAAAATAGAACTACTCCACGACATATCATGATTAAAACAACAAGTTCAGAAACTAAGGAAAGAATATTGAAGGCTGTAAGAGAGAAAAAACAAGTAACATACAAAGGTAAACCCATCAAAATCACAGCAGACTTCTCAACAGAAACATTAAAAGCAAGAAGAGCATGGGGTGAGATCTTCCAGGCACTGAATGAAAATAACTTCAACCCCAGGATACTCTACCCAGCAAAGCTATCATTCAAAATAGATGGAGCAATAGAAGTCTTCCATGATAAGCAGAAACTAAAACAATATGTGACCACAAAGCCACCATTACAAAAGATTCTGCAAGGGATTCTGCACACAGAAAGTGACACCCAACTTAACCATGAAAAGGCAGGCAGCACCAAACCACAGGATAAGAAAAAGCAAGACAGTAGAGAGTAACCTCAACTTAGGTACACACAATCAAACCTTCAAACAACTAAGACAACTAAATGGCAGGAATCACCACATACCTATCAGTACTAATGCTTAATGTTAATGGACTTAATTCACCCATCAAAAGACACCGTTTGACAAAATGGATTAAAAAAGAAGATCCAACAAATTCTTGCTTACAGGAGACTCATCTCACCGACAGAAATAAGCATATGCTTAGGATGAAAGGCTGGAAGAAGATTTACCAAGCCAATGGCCCCCGAAAACAGGCAGGAGTAGCAATACTTATCTCTGACAAAGTAGACTTCAAACCTACATTGATCAAATGAGATAAAGAAGGACATTCCATACTAATAAAAGGGGAAATAGACCAAAAGGAAATAATAATCATCAATCTGTACACACCCAATGTCAATGCACCCAATTTCATCAAACATACCCTGAAAGACCTAAAAGCATATATAAACTCCAACACAGTGGTTGTGGGAGACTTTAACACCCCATTATCATCAATAGATAGGTCATCCAAACAAAAACTCAATAAAGAAATCCAAGATCTGAAATATGCAATAGATCAAGTGGACCTAGTAGATGTCTACAGAACATTTCATCCAACCTCTACACAATATACATTCTTCTCAGCAGCCCATGGAACCTTCTCCAAAATAGATCATACCCTAGGGCACAAAGCAAGCCTCAGCAAATATAAGAAAATAGAAATAATACCATGCATACTATCTGACCACAATGCAGTAAAAGTAGAACTCAACAACAAAAGTAAAGACAAAAAACATGCAAACAGCTGGAAACTAAATAACTCATCACTTAATGAACAATGGATCATCGATGCAATAAAAGAGGAAATTAAAAAGTTCCTGGAAGTCAATGAAAATGAAAACACAACCTACCGGAACCTATGGGACACAGCTAAGGCCGTCTTGAGAGGAAAGTTTATAGCCATGAGTGCATATATTAAAAAGATTGAAAGATCCCAAATCAATGACCTAATGATACATCTCAAACTCCTAGAAAAACAAGAACAAGCAAATCCCAAAACAAATAGAAGGAGAGAAATAATAAAAATAAGAGCTGAAATCAATGAAATAGAAACCAAAAAAACCATACAAAGAATTAATGAAACAAAAAGTTGGTTCTTTGAAGAAATAAACAAGATCGATAGAACCCTGGCAAACCTGACTAAAATGAGGAGAGAAAAAACTCAAATTAGTAGAATTAGGAATGCAAAAGGGGAGATAACAACAAACACCATGGAAGTCCAGGAAATCATCAGAGACTACTTTGAGAACCTATATTCAAATAAATTAAAAAATCTAAAAGAAATGGACAGATTTCTAGATACATGTGATCATCCAAAACTGAACCAAGAGGAAATTAATCACCTGAATAGACCTATAACACAAAATGAAATTGAAGCAGCAATCAAGAGTCTCCCCAAGAAGAAAAGTCCAGGACCTGATGGATTCTCTGCTGAATTCTATCAGACCTTTAAAGAAGAACTGATACCAACCCTCCTTAAACTGTTCCACGAAATAGAAGGGGAAGGAAAACTGCCAAACACATTTTATGAAGCCAGTATTACACTTATCCCAAAACCAGGCAAAGACACCTCCAAAAAGGAGAACTATAGGCCAATCTCCTTAATGAACATTGATGCAAAAATCCTCAACAAAATAATGGCAAACCGAATTCAGCAACACATCAAAAAGATTATTCACCACGACCAAGTGGGCTTCATCCCAGGGATACAGGGGTGGTTCAACATACGAAAATCAATAAACGTAATAAACCACATTAACAGAAGCAAAGACAAAAACCACTTGATCATCTCAATAGATGCAGAAAAAGCCTTTGATAAGATCCAACATCATTTCATGATAAAAGCTCTAAGAAAACTAGGAATAGAAGGAAAGTTCCTCAACATTATAAAAGTTATATATGACAAACCTACAGCCAGCATTATACTTAATGGAGAAAAACTAAAACCATTCCCTCTAAAATCAGGAACCAGACAAGGAGGCCCACTATCTCCACTCCTATTCAACATAGTACTGGAATTCCTAGCCAGAGCAATTAGGCAAGAAGAAGGAATAAAAGGAATACAAATAGGTAAAGAAACTGTCAAAATATCCCTATTTGCAGATGACATGATCCTATACCTTAAAGACCCAAAAAACTCTACTCAGAAGCTTCTAGACATCATCAATAGCTATAGCAAAGTAGCAGGATATAAAATCAACATAGAAAAATCATTAGCATTTCTATACACTAACAATGAGCAAACGGAAAAAAAATGTATGAAAACAATTCCATTTACAATAGCCTCAAACAAAATCAAATACCTAGGTGTAAACCTAACAAAAGATGTGAAAGACCTCTACAAGGAAAACTATACACTTCTGAAGAAAGAGATTGAGGAAGACTATAGAAAGTGGAGAGATCTTCCATGCTCATGGATCGGTAGAATCAACATAGTAAAATGTCAATACTCCCCAAAGTAATCTACATGTTTAATGCAATTCCCATCAAAATTCCAATGACATTCATTAAAGAGATTGAAAAATCTACTGTTAAATTTATATGGAAACACACGAGGCCACGAATAGCCAAGGCAATACTCAGTCAAAAGAACAATGCAGGAGGTATCACAATACCTGACTTCAAACTATATTACAAAGCAATAACAATAAAAACAGCATGGTACTGCCACAAAAACAGGAGGACCAGTGGAACAGAATAGAGGATCCAGATATGAAGCCACACAACTATGAGCAACTTATCTTTGACAAAGGAGCTAAAAATATACGATGGAGAAATAGCAGCCTCTTCAACAAAAACTGCTGGGAAACTGGTTAGCAGTCTGCAAAAAACTGAAACTAGATCCATGTATATCACCCTATACCAAGATTAACTCAAAATGGATCAAAGATCTTAATATCAGACCCCAAACTCTTAAGTTGATACAAGAAAGAGTAGGAAATACTCTGGAGTTAGTAGGTATAGGTAAGAACTTTCTCAATGAAACCCCAGCAACACAGCAACTAAGAGATAGCATAGATAAATGGGACCTCATAAAACTATAAAGCTTCTGTTCATCAAAAGAAATGGTCTCTAAACTGAAGAGAACACCCACAGAGTGGGAGAAAATATTTGCCAACTATACATCAGACAAAGGACTGATAACCAGAATATACAGGGAACTTAAAAAACTAAATTCTCCCAAAACTAATGAACCAATAAAGAAATGGGCATGTGAACTAAACAGAAGTTTCTCAAAAGAAGAAATTCAAATGGCCAGAAAACACATGAAAAAATGCTCACCATCTCTAGCAATAAAGGAAATGCAAATTAAAACCACGCTAAGATTCCACCTCACCCCTGTTAGAATAGCCATCATCAGCAACACCACCCACAACAGGTGTTGGCGAGGATGCGGGGAAAAAGGAACCCTCTTACACTGTTGGTGGGAATGTAGACTAGTACAACCACTCTGGAAAAAAATTTGGAGGCTACTTAAAAAGCTGGACATTGATCTACCATTTGATCCAGCAATACCACTCTTGGGGATATACCCAAAAGACTGTTACTCCAGAGGCACCTGCACACCCATGTTTATTGCAGCACTATTCACAATAGCCAAGTTATGGAAATAGCCAAGATGCCCCACCACTGACGAATGGATTAAGAAAATGTGGTATCTACACACAATGGAATTCTATGCAGCCATGAAGAAGAACGAAATGTTATCATTCGCTGGTAAATGGATGGAATTGGAGAACATCATTCTGAGTGAGGTTAGCCTGTCCCAAAAGACCAAAAATCATACGTTCTCCCTCATATGTGGACATTAGATCAAGGGCAAACACAACAAGGGCATTGGACTATGAGCACATGATAAAAGCGAGAGCACACAAGGGAGGGGTGAGGATAGGTAAGACACCTAAAAAACTAGCTAGCATTTGTTGCCCTTAACACAGAGAAACTAAAGCAGATACCTTAAAGCAACTGAGGCCAATAGGAAAAGGGGAACAGGTACTAAAGAAAAGGTTAGATCAAAAAGAATTAACCTAGAAGGTAACACCCACGCACAGGAAATCAATGTGAGTCAATGCCCTGTATAGCTATCCTTATCTCAACCAGCAAAAGCCCTTGTTCCTTCGTATTGTTGCTTATACTCTCTCTACAACTAAATTAGAAATAAGGGCAAAATAGTTTCTGCTGTGTATTGGGGGGGAGGGGGAGTGGGTGGAGTGGGTGGTAAGGGAGGGGGTGGGGGCAGGGGGGAGAAATGAACCAAGCCTTGTATGCACATATGAATAATAAAAGAAAAATGAAAAAAAAAACAAGCAGAAGACAGAATCTCAGAACTCAAAGATGAAATGGAAATTAAAGAAAAAACTAAGGAACTATTACTCAAACAACTCAAAACCTGTGAAAGGAGTATGCAAGAACTCACCAACTCCATCAAAAGACAAAGCCTGAGAATCATGGGCATTGAAGAAGGAGAAGAGGTGCAAGCAAAAGGAATTTATAATATATTCAATAAAATAATAACAGAAAATTTCCCAATCTAGAGAAAACTATCCCCATTCAGGTACAGGAAGCTTCCAGGACACCAAACAGACTTGACCAAAATAGAACTACCCCATGACATATTATCATTAAAACAACAAGCACAGAGAATACAGAAAGAATATTGAAGGCTGTAAGAGAGAAAAGACAAATAGCATACAAAGGTAAACCCATCAAAATCACAGCAGACTTCTCAACAGAAACATTAAAAGCAAGAAGAGCGTGGGGTGAGATCTTCCGGGCACTGAATGAAAATAACTTCAACCCCCAGCAAAACTATCATTCAAAATAGATGGAGCAATAAAAGTCTTCCACGATAAGCAGAAACTAAAACAATATATGACCACCAAGCCACCATAACAAAAGATTCTTCAAGGAGTCTTGCACACAGAAAATGAAAGCATACAAAACCATGAAATGACAAGCAATGCCAAACCACAGGAGAAGCAAAGACAAGAAAGTAGAGAGTAACATTGATTCAGCTGCACACAATCAAACCCTTAAACAACAAAGACAATTAAATGACGTTTAGAGTTTTAAGTTTTATCTCCCTGCTATGCCCTCTCCTCCCCACTGCAACATTATCAGAACACAGACTTGTTTGTTTTTTTTTTTTTAAGCCCTCCTTCCTGCTACATTATCTTGGGTCCTGAAAGAAATTTAGAAGTGTGTGGTAAACTATGGGGCAGGTTTTGAGAAGTCATTTTGCATTAAGCAAAGAGGAATCCTTATGTGCTAACCACCTTTCGAAGGCCTCCCCTCTTAGTACTATTACGTTGGACATTACGTTTCAATGCAAGAATTTTTGAGAAGACACATTCAAACCATAGCATATGGTATGAATCAGAATGGGGAGGGAGAGAGCCCTGTTGGAGAAAATCCTCATTGCCTAGGAGATTGGTGATTTAGGGAGCTTTGGCTGGATAAATTGTTCTTGGTGTGGTTGTTGATATCCCATGGTAGAACCCAGTAACAGTGATAGTGTTCAGATTTCTCTTCTTTCCACAGTCTTCATGAGCAGAGAACAGGGCTGAGCTGGGGGAAAGGACAGATGCTGTCAGTAGCTGAGTCTGGTTCTTGGGCACTTGTGAAAGAGCTTGTGAAGGCTTCAGAATCCCCAGGGTGAGTCTTATAGGTGACTGCATACAGTTCTTGATTAGGTGAGGGCAAGAGCCAGTAAAACATGTGTCATTAAGAATAAAGTGGCTCCATCTTTACCCTGATACCAGTGAAGACTGGGGAAACTTGCATTTCTCACAAACGAAACACAGGGCTCTATTCCTGAACAAACTGAGCAGAGAACAGGATATTTACTTGGATCTGAAATCTGTTAATGATTAGCACATGGATCTGATCCCAGCAAAAGGGGTTTGATTTATAATCATTGCATCAAGGACATTTTCCTTTAAGCTAAAACATGAAGAGATGTCACTTGAGTGGAATTTTTTGTGGAGTGATATATTGTAAGCTTACGATTTCATGAATGGCACAAGAGAAGAACTCCTTCCTCACAATCTATATATAAATCATCTGGAATTGTGATGAATTAAATATTTTTTCTCCTAGCAACTGTAATAAGTGTTATGAGCAGGTTTTAATACTTAGAAAGACAGAAGGGATAAATATCAATTACTATCAGAGGAAGTATTTAAAACCCACTTCCTCACTTTTTCCCATGATGAAGTTAATTATTTATGGCAAAGGCACATTAATAATTTCACCTTATCTCTTTATCCTAGTGACAAATGAATTGTAACACAGGGGAATTTGGACAATCAATACAACAAGAATGTATTTAAAAGTTTTGTATTCCCTCTAAAACTCATTTTGTCTCAACCGGAAACAGTCCTTACATTAATGTCTATTTAAATTTCTCATGGGTGGAACGGAATTTGTGTTTTCTTTTAACATTTTTCCTTACTAAGAGGCAAGCCAGGTGGAAATGGCAGTGTGCTTGGAAAACGCTGTAGGGATCAGGATGCTGAATTTAGTTCAATAAATTAGCAAACAAGTATGAATCCATTTCTAGTTATTCCTATTTAAAAATTTGTGGAAATAAATAATGATCAGCCGAAGGAGAAAAGCAAAGGCTGTTATTCTGAGCTTGCATATAGTATATGGTTTTGTTTGGCAGAGCCCCAAAGGCAGGCAGAGGAAGGGGAAATATCTAGAGGTGGGGAAACAGGAGACTTCAAGCGTGCTGTGATTGGATGCTGATGGAAGCTGGAGGCAGGCTGACCCTGTGCAGTTGGAGAGGGCTTTCTCCTTTGTCTTCAGTTGGAAGTGGAAACAAAAATTAGGGAGGCTGTCTGTTATTATGTCAATTATTAAGTTATTAATCAAGTCCGCTTTGGACTGATTGTCACCAAAGTTATGCTTAGCTTTCTGAATTGTCACTAGAGATAGCAATCTGGGTTGTACTCCCTGGGTTGTTTATTTACAGATAAAGGATTGGTTTCCTGGCAGGTTGCCATCAGTTATGGGTCAATTTTACTTTTATATGTGATTTCACCATTTTCTGTTTGTATATTCAGTCTTTCAATTCATTTATTTATTGACATATGTTAAAATTTGTTCTTTTGGTGTACAGGTTATTGTGAGTTGTTGATAAATGCATAGTGTCCTGTATTTACTACCACAATCCAGATCTAGAAAAGTTTCTTTGGCTCCAACAGCTCCCGTATGCTGTTGTGTTGGAGGCAACATCTGCCCCTCTCTCAACCGCTGGCTCCTACTGGTCTGTTCTCCACCCTGCAGCTCTGCCTTTTTCTGCAAGAGGGTCTTTTTGCATGCTCTTGTCTGGATGCCTCTGTGACTAGCGAGATTGTTAGGCTGATGATGTTGGAAGGTGGGGGAGTTCTGTGGTTCTCATGAAGACTCAGTCCCAGGGAGATCCTGCCCCTGGGTCTCTGATGTCCCTTCTCAGCACTCCAGCTGAAGGTTGGTCCGTGTCTGGAGTAGAGGACTTTTCTTCTTTCCAGTGCCCTTGAGACAAAGAGCGTAGCATGCTTGTGTTAAGGAACAGTGTCTAGGGCTTGCCATACTTTTAGGACTCTCTCTATCTAATGTGCTAACTTTATTTTAAATTAAGAAAATAGCTGGCGGAATGTCTCAAGCAGTAGAGCACCAGCCTAGCAAGTGTGAAGCCCTGAGTTCAAACCCCAGTACTGCCCCCAAAAGTTAAAAAATGCAATAAATAAAAATACAAAGTGATTATAATAATAATGAATGTTAAGTAATATATTCAGCCTGGGTTACATTTATATTTACATCAGCGGAATTGTAAAATATATTTATACATATATTTATTTACTTATGGAAAAAGAGCCCATGAAGGCAGAAGTGCCTAAGGCTGTGGGATACCTGAGGTGGCCCTGGAGACAGTTTCTTGCCTGTCCTTCAATGTTGGAAGGCTGTAACTACATTGAGGAAAAGGCCCTAGTAGGTAATGAAGGCTTCTTGCCTTTCTTTTCTCTTAGGGCTGCTATTTTCTTCCCCAGGCTTTCATCTCAAGGGATGCTTTCTTAAGACTCTAGCTAATTTTTTTGTGGGAGAAAAGCTTACAAGTAGATACACATTCCCCTTATGTATGATTCCCAGGGATTCTATGTTCTCTCATTAGCCCCCATTCAGTCTTTGTAATGTTTGTTAAACATTTTAGGTGAATTCTTCTTACCTGTTCTGGAACATGCTAGTCCCAATGTATGAGAACTGGTTCCAAGGTGCTGCTAGACCAAAAAAAGAGCTGACAGATCTAGGATTGTCCAACACACAATTTATTTGGTGACTTACTAACAGAAGCACAGTCCTGGTCAACCACAAGGCAGAGTATATCCCCACAGTTTGGGTCAGAAAGGGGAGCAAGTGTATTGACCAGGACAAAAATGACTTCATCCAAGTTGGAACGCACCTAGTTTATCTTAAGCTAATACCAAAGAGTGAGGCATGTGTATAGTGGCAAGGCAAAGCCCACATATCATGCTAATGTTTTTGTCTTTTTATAGTATGCTGGGAAGCTATTTAGAAAAAATCAACCAGGGTTGTTCAGGGGCAATCATGGGGATTGCTACTCAAGATGGCTGCAGTTATGTCAAGCTAAATTTGTATATAACCTATGTCCAGAAAGGTCTGCTCCAGACAAGGAAGAGCTGATGACTTGGGCTGTCTTTCCTTGCAGGTACCTGTTTTTGCTTATATTTGGGGTTAGTCAGTTGCCCTGTGACCTCAACCCTCTGAGTTGTTGAAAAAAGTTGTGAATTTACCTATTGTCTCTCTGTCTTTACTTGTCCTGAAAAGAGCAATGATCTTGCTGCTGACTGTATCCTAAGCAGAAGGTGGGGTCAGTGTATATCTTTAAACCCTAATATCTCAACTGATATTCTGGGCTGATATCCTCCTATGTTATTGCAGTTATTTGTTTTGTGATTTATTCTTAATTTGCTTTTTTGTCTCTCTTTTAGTGACTCATTCCCAATGTGATTGTACTCTTAGTTTTGTAAACACAACCTTGTAAGACAGGTGGGTAGTAATTACTCTGAGCCTTTACAACTGTGCTCAGGGAGATTATGATGATGCGTTGAACTACTTCCTCATGTATCTTGAGAAACAAATGTGAGGATTTGCTTGAAATATGGGTGGTGGACGTCATCCACTCCCTTTTCTAGTATTCTCATCACCATTGACCACTGTGTTCCAAGGTATTAGGGATAGAGGTAACATTCTTTGGAATTCTCCATCTTGAAAGGTTCTCTGTGTACTCTCTTCATGACCATGAAGGAGGGAAGCAAGAAATGAATAATTTCAGGGGTATTAGAAGTTTTGCAATGTTCTGGTTAGTAACTAGAGAGTATTCCCCTCCATCATTTTATCTCTAGCTCTGATTATTTCTCCTGAACAATCTCCTTCAAAGTCATTTGGAATAAACACAGAGAGCAAAGACTTACACACTCTCCTTAAATTCTTCAGTCTCATTTACCCATGTCTGTTTGGAGGAAGTCATGATAGGCACTTGGGTCAATGCTGAAAAGCTGCTAATGGGCTTTATAAGTCATGCTGAGTAAGAAGAAAAGCAGGGCATTTCAAAGCCATCATGGAGCACTGTTCAGTAATGTAATCAGGGTGCTGACATGAATCCCTTCTCTCAAATTGTTTGGCTGTAACCTTTTTTTAACAGGAATAAATGGAAGAAGGTCCTCTTTTTCTGGAATTATGCTCCTGTGTAGATCTGTTAGCTGCCACCCGTATATTAGGATAAAAAAAATAATGTGTGTTCCTCTTTTCATTTTATTTCCCACAGAGGTCTGTAAGAAATTTAGGGGTATAAAAGGCAATCCAGATAAACACTGGGTCTTGAACTTGTTCTAACAAATTTTATACCCACATTTGTCTGTTGTTACACCCATTCACATTATTAATTTATTTAAAAATAAATATTTATTAAATGACTTCTATGAGCTGAGATGATGGAAATATAGTCTTAAAGAAATGCCTATCACAGAACCTGACATATAGTGTATTCTTAAAAGATATTTGTTGAGGAGTAAAGACAAGATCCCTGCTCTTTTGATTTGTGAATTATCTATATATGTATTGACTCTGTGTGTGCGTGTGTGTGAGTACATTGAAGAATATCCTATGATAATGGTAAATGGAAAATTTGTTTGGAATAAAAGGCAGGAGGCATTGAAGGTAACTTGGACAATCAGGGAAAGTTTCTGAAAGGAGGTGACATTTCAGTCAAGTTATTAAGTAGCATCTCATTCATAGTGTCTGAGAAGGGGGGAGACCCAGTGAAGATATTTACTACTTTTTAGCACTTGTGCTGGGTGGTTTTCAGGCTGGTCTTGCAAAGCCAGGGAACTCTTACAGAGTTTGTAAGATGATTAAGAAGTGGAGGTCATGAAGAAACTTTGGAAAAGCAAGCTAATAGTCTTAAATTTTATTTTATTTGAATCATTGCCTATTCCAAAAGGAAGATTTCCTGAAGTAAAGCACTCAGCTATCTTTACCTTGCTCTTAAAACTGTTTAACTTGAGATAGGAAAGTTCTTACTAGTTATGTGAGTTTTGAAAAGATTTTTGGCTTTTTGTCCCCACCCAACTGGCTTTAAACAGAATCTGATAGAATTAATGAAGTTAAAGGAAGTTTTAATGAGATAAAATGTGTTAGCACATGGAACCTGTAGTGTCTATAGAAAGCACGCATTGTTGGACGTAGAGTGGTCACCATCAGAGATCTGCATCAAAACCCTAATGATGCAATGATGCTGATGATACATAGTCTAGAAGGTTAGAGTCCTGTGGCTGTGGTCCCGGGTTTCTCACTCATCTCATGACCTTGGGGAGAGGGATTATGCTCTCTGGTGCTTAATTTCTTCCTCCATGAAATAAAGACATTTGCTGTCTTCATTTCACAAAGGATTTGTAAAGTTTCCTTCTGGTCTGTGAATAAATTTGCCCTGGAGAAAGTTGTCCTGTAACCTTTTTTGTAGTGGAGCTCACATGTCTGTACTAGTCTCTTGTGGGCTATGGAAAGTTTAACTCACTTTTGTGAAGCATTTATGTTTTCAGCTGCCTTAGGGCATTTCTGTACTGCTAAAGGGAACGAGAAGGCTGGGCGGTTAAGATATTGAGCCAGGATGTTCTGCACCATTGGGCTCAGGGTCCCCATCTGACCTAATGGGATGGATTATTTCAAAGAAAGATAGAAATTGTAGTGGGGCTCAGCCACACTGTGGTATAAGTCATTGGAGAATTTTAACTAATAGTAGAGTCAAGAGCAAAGAGCACAAACTTGGAATCAAAATAGCCTCATTTTCCTCTCTGCCATTTTGGGAAGTCACTTTACTTTGCTGAGGGTTGGTTTCTCTATCTCCAAAGTAGAGATAATGACAATGAGACCACTGTACTGCTCAAATGAGACAGGGAATAAGATGGTCTTCATAAACGAAGATACTTTGCCAGTGTGAGCCTACATTGCTTTTGAACCTTCCACCAAAATTTACTGAGGTTTTCTACTTGCCATGACCTGGAACTAGGGAACACAGCAGTTGAATGAACCAGATTTCTCCATTTGCAGTGAGCTTATACTCTGGTATAGGAGGGACTCTTCTCAGAACAAAGCAAGTACTCTTTACTTATGGGAAGCTTTGTTTAGAAACTTTTTCTTTTTTTGACTTGAAAGGAAGAAGGATGGGAGCTGAAGTTTATTGAGCACTCCCCATGCCAGCTCTGGATGATGTTTCTTCATCTTTGCAGAAGTAATCATTGTTCCTACTTCACAAATGAGGACTTTGAGATGCGGAAAAGTAGTCTGTACAGTTTGAGTATCACTAATCCAAAAACGTGAATTCTAAATGCTCTGAAATCAGAAACTTTTTGAGCACTGGTGCTAAAAAAACTGTCTATGCAAATGTTCTAGACTCTGGATCACCTTTAGTCTCAAGCATTTTGGATAAAGAATACTCAATTTATACTATGGATTTAATTCCATGTTTCTCTGATAACAAAGTTTGGCTGTGAGACACAGATTACCATGTGCTCTGAAGCCTCAGAATCTTTGCATTTGTGTCTTATCCTTAAGTATGAAGTTTTTCTAATTCTTGTAAAATTGAACTGCTAAACTGTATCTATGTCACTTTATGGTTTCTTAAACTCTGCTTGATTTTGTTTGTAGAGACATTGCATTTGCCTTGGAGTTTCCCTTCCTTACTCCCTTCCTTGCCTTTGTCCCCTCCCTCTTTTCCTCCCTTCCTTCCTTCTTTTTTTTTTAGCAATAGTTGAACTGGGGTTTGAATACAGGGCCTTGCACTTGCTAAGAAGGTACTCAACCACTTTAGCCACTCCCCCAGTCCTTTTTTGCTTAGTTATTTTTCAGATAGGCTCTCATGGTTTTGCCTGGGCTCGTGATCTTCCTATGTATACCTCCTGCACAGCTGGGTTTACAGATGTACACCACCATGCCCAGCCCTAAAATTTCCACTGTATGCATTTGAGCTGACTAATGAATAATAATAGGCACTGCGGAAAGAACTTTCTTCTAGTTAACTCCTATATTATTTAGTAAGTGTCCCAGAAATGTTAGCTATTGACATTGTTACTTTTACCCATCCTGAGTCAAGAAATTAACAGTCAGCAGGTAAGAGGGACTAAAAGGAGAAAAATAGGCTTTAGGCTCTAGATTTAAAAGGACATACACTTCTTATCTGGATTTAGGGCTTGAGGACCAGCTTCTAGAGCCCCAAGAAAAAAATTGGGACCTGAGAACTCAGCAAGTGGAATTCTGGGGACCCCCTCAAAACAGATGGATTTCCCCCTCAAGATGGATTTCAGAAAGGCTCCCCCCATTCCTATTTGGGTTACTGATCATGATATAGGTGAGATGAGATGGATTTATTGCTGAAGCAGGAAGATCACTATTTTGTATCTGAGAAAACCAGAGAGTAGAGAGTTTTCCTCCTGATACATTCAACTGGGGCTGGCAATGAGTTGGGATATCACATGTCCCCTGGGTGGAGTTAGTTCCCATTGTCAATGAGCAGACAAGAGAGAAGAAAGCATAGTCACTTGAACATTGCATCCAGGAAAAGAATAAGCAAAATACTAAGGAATAAAATGGCCTGTCACAAAACAGAACTGCTGTAAGAGACAGATAACAATTTGAACATGCAACTGATAGAGCACTTGTGCAGATTTCATAATAGCAGATTAATATATATATATTATGTATTAGTATATATATAATTCATATATGTATAACTCATATGTACATAATTCATACATATATATAACTCATGTATATAACATTCATGTATATATATGTATTAGCATGGCTCTCAAATGGAAATATTAATCAAAAGATAATAGGTACTATACAGACTTAATACCCTTGATGATTGAGGGAGTGAAGCAAAACAGAATGCAGAATTACATTAGGAACACATGAAAATTATGAGGGAAAAGATCAGATACTTGGAAGTCAGACCCAGGGGCTCTTCCACGTGAATACTAGCCCATTCAGAGGGAGAAGGAAATGATAGGAGAGTCATATTAAATAAATAATAGAAAAAAATCTCCTTTTGCTAAAAAAGACTTGAATCAGAGACTGTAATGACTTCTAGATTTCTAGACAGAATTAACAAGAATTTCATGAATTGGTAAAATTCATTAGATGTGAGCTTGAGAAGAAATCTTTTGCTACACTGGACATTAAAAGAAGGAATAAAACATCACTTATAATTTATTAAAGAAAAAGTATCCTTTCCAGGCCAAATGAAAGATATTTTAGATATGGAAGAATTTAGGCACTTGACTCATACAGCTATAAGTAATTTATTTTTAAAAATATTGTAACCAAACAAACGCATCACAGTATAGAAACCTTAAGGTAGAAAAAATATGGAGGGGAAACAGGTGAAGAACAGACCTTGCAACATGTTGTACATATTTGTGTATGAAAGTATATTTAAATCAAAGTGGATAATAATAAATGACATGGTTACTAACTATCAAGTCTCAAAATTGTAATTGCTAGCCTAAGCATAGTACGGAAGTAAAAGAGCTGAACTCTGGAGAATCAGTTTGATGTGGTTGATTTTGAGCCTGATTTAGCAGAAGTATTTGTTTGAAAAATGAAACCTGTTTGATACTTCTTTTTATAGCTTGTGTTTTAGTCAAATACTTTTCTCTACAATTTAATAAATCTTGTATTAAAAGAGAAAGGCAAACTTAGGATTTGGTGGAGAAATGTGAGGTGCAAAATTCCCAGAAAAATTTTTAGACAGACAGGTTATTTCCTAAAAATATTCAGTATCTGTTTAAAACTCTATTTGAGTCCATCTTAAGACATGAGATGAATCCATAAATTCAAAATATCTCTGATTAAAATTAATACTCTTGGACACTGCTGGTGGCAATGTGAAATGCTGGGGCCATTTTGGAAAATAGTCTGGCAGTTTTTCAGAATGATTAACATGGTTACCGTATGACCCTGCCCTTCTACTCCTAGGTATTTACCTCAGAGAAAAGAAAATATATGTACTCAGATTATCTTGCATACAAATGTTCTTAGATGCATTCTCCAAAGTAGTTCTGAAGAAGAAACCAACTCATGTCCATCAACTGATGAATAGACACATGAAACGTGGTACAGTGGAATACTGGGATAATGTTTGCAAAAAAGGAAGCCCTGACACATGTTAAATTATGGAAAACCCTTGTAAATATAATGCTAAAGAGCAATGCCAGTTAGAAAGGACCACATATTGTATGATTTTGTTGATATGAAATATACAGAATAGACAAATTTATAGAAACAATTAGTTGATAGAGGATAGATGAAGGGGGGGCAGATAAAGTAATATAAGCTTTTCTTTGGGGGTGATCACATAACTGCAAGGATGCTAAAAAGCCATTGAACACGCACACTTTAAGTGGGTCAATTATAATTATGTGAGAATTATATACCAATAAAGCTGTTTCCAAAAAAAAAAAATCCTCAAGCTTATCACTTCGTTCTTCTAGACTGTCTTTGCAACAGTCTCTAAGTCTTTTTTTTTAATTATTATGTCAAAATGCATGATCAAAAAGTGGCAGTAAAATTTCTCCCAGATTATAAACTCTATGAATGGAATGGTTAGTTTTTGGTGCAATGTTTTTGGAAAATCACATATCAAAATGACAGGAAATCAAATTGACTTTGTGATAGATCTTCAGTTAACATTTTAAAACACTGAAGATACCTAAGTCTACTTTTACTGAAACTATATTAGACATTTTCTTTAGAATACTTTTGGTTTCCATGGGGAAAATGAAATATGAAAGAATTTTTGTATCTTACAAAGTTTTCTGCTAAATAACTTTTGAAACCAAGAGTTCTCTCAAATAAAAGTAGCTGAAAATAAAATGATCAGTCCTGGGACAAATTCCCAGGCCAGATAGCAGTTGGGAAAATGTCCACTGGACCTAAAGAGCCAAAGTATTTTAGAAGAAAAATGGGGAAGAAGAAAACATATTTATACCCAACATAATTGGCTGTAGCTAAGAGGAGCTGGGCATTGTGAAGCAGGCAAGGTCCTGGGATTGAAGGAAGGATTACCAGTAGAGTGAAGTTTTTGCTACTTTTAGGTTGGTTGATTCTAAAAGTAGAATGTGATATTGCCTTGGTGACTAATCTTCAACACACTAGGAAGGAGTGTGGAACAGCTTTTCTCTTTTTTTTTTTTAAGGATATTCTTTTTTTTTTTCATTTTTCTTTTATTATTCATATGTACATACAAGGCTTGGTTTATTTCTCCCCCCTGCCCCCAACCCCTCCCTTACCACCCACTCCACCCCCTCCCGCTCCCCCCCTCAATACCCAGCAGAAACTATTTTGCCCTTATCTCTAATTTTGTTGTAGAGAGAGTATAAGCAATAATAGGAAGGAACAAGGGGTTTTGCTGGTTGAGATAAGGATAGCTATACAGGGCATTGACTCACATTGATTTCCTGTGCGTGGGTGTTACCTTCTAGGTTAATTCTTTTTAATCTAACCTTTTCTCTAGTTCCTGGTCTCCTTTTCCTATTGGCCTCAGTTGCTTTAAGGTATCTGCTTTAGTTTCTCTGCATTAAGGGCAACAAATGCTAGCTAGTTTTTTAGGTGTCTTACCTATCCTCACCCCTCCCTTGTGTGCTCTCGCTTTTATCATGTGCTCATAGTCCAATCCCCTTGTTGTGTTTGCCCTTGATCTAATGTCCACATATGAGGGAGAACATACGATTTTTGGTCTTTTGAGCCAGGCTAACCTCGCTCAGAATGATGTTCTCCAATTCCATCCATTTACCAGCGAATGATAACATTTCGTTCTTCTTCATGGCTGCATAAAATTCCATTGTGTATAGATACCACATTTTCTTAATCCATTCGTCAGTGCTGGGGCATCTTGGCTGTTTCCATAACTTGGCTATTGTGAATAGTGCCGCAATAAACATGGATGTGCAGGTGCCTCTGGAGTAACAGTCTTTTGGGTATATCCCCAAGAGTGGTATTGCTGGATCAAATGGTAGATCCATGTCCAGCTTTTTAAGTAGCCTCCAAATTTTTTTCCAGAGTGGTTGTACTAGTCTACATTCCCACCAACAGTGTAAGAGGGTTCCTTTTTCCCCGCATCCTCGCCAACACCTGTTGTTGGTGGTGTTGCTGATGATGGCTATTCTAACAGGGGTGAGGTGGAATCTTAGTGTGGTTTTAATTTGCATTTCCTTTATTGCTAGAGATGGTGAGCATTTTTTCATGTGTTTTCTGGCCATTTGAATTTCTTCTTTTGAGAAAGTTCTGTTTAGTTCACCTGCCCATTTCTTTATTGGTTCATTAGTTTTGGGAGAATTTAGTTTTTTAAGTTCCCTGTATATTCTGGTTATCAGTCCTTTGTCTGATGTATAGTTGGCAAATATTTTCTCCCACTCTGTGGGTGTTCTCTTCAGTTTAGAGACCATTTCTTTTGATGAACAGAAGCTTTATAGTTTTATGAGGTCCCATTTATCTATGCTATCTCTTAGTTGCTGTGCTGCTGGGGTTTCATTGAGAAAGTTCTTACCTATACCTACTAACTCCAGAGTATTTCCTACTCTTTCTTGTATCAACTTAAGAGTTTGGGGTCTGATATTAAGATCCTTGATCCATTTTGAGTTAATCTTGGTATAGGGTGATATACATGGATCTAGTTTCAGTTTTTTGCAGACTGCTAACCAGTTTTCCCATCAGTTTTTGTTGAAGAGGCTGCTATTTCTCCATCGTATATTTTTAGCTCCTTTGTCAAAGATAAGTTGCTTATAGTTGTGTGGCTTCATATCTGGATCCTCTATTCTGTTCCACTGGTCTTCATGTCTGTTTTTGTGCCAGTACCATGCTGTTTTTATTATTATTGCTTTGTAATATAGTTTGAAGTCAGGTATTGTGATACCTCCTGCATTGTTCTTTTGACTGAGTATTGCCTTGGCTATTCGTGGCCTCTTGTGTTTCCATATAAATTTAACAGTAGATTTTTCAATCTCTTTGATGAATGTCATTGGAATTTTGATGGGAATTGCATTAAACATGTAGATTACTTTTGGGATTATAGACATTTTTACTATGTTGATTCTACCAATCCATGAGCATGGGAGATCTCTCCACTTTCTATAGTCTTCCTCAATCTCTTTCTTCAGAAGTATATAGTTTTCCTTGTAGAGGTCTTTCACATCTTTTGTTAGGTTTACACCTAGGTATTTGATTTTTTTTGAGGCTATTGTAAATGGAATTGTTTTCATACATTCTTTTTCCGTTTGCTCATTGTTAGTGTATAGAAATGCTAATGATTTTTCTATGTTGATTTTATATCCTGCTACTTTGCTATAGCTATTGATGATGTCTAGAAGCTTCTGAGTAGAGTTTTTTGGGTCTTTAAGGTATAGGATCATGTCGTCTGCAAATAGGGATATTTTGACAGTTTCTTTACCTATTTGTATTCCTTTTATTCCTTCTTCTTGCCTAATTGCTCTGGCTAGGAATTCCAGTACTATGTTGAATAGGAGTGGAGATAGTGGGCATCCTTGTCTGGTTCCTGATTTTAGAGGGAATGGTTTTAATTTTTCTCCGTTAAGTATAATGCTGGCTGTAGGTTTGTCATATATAGCTTTTATAATGTTGAGGAACTTTCCTTCTATTCCTAGTTTTCTTAGAGCTTTTATCATGAAATGATGTTAGATCTTATCAAAGGCTTTTTCTGCATCTATTGAGATGATCAAGTGGTTTTTGTCTTTGCTTCTGTTAATGTGGTTTATTACGTTTATTGATTTTTGTATGTTGAACCACCCCTGCATCCCTGGGATGAAGCCTACCTGGTCGTGGTGAATAATCTTTTTGATGTGTTGCTGAATTCGATTTGCCATTATTTTGTTGAGGATTTTTGCATCAATGTTCATTAAGGAGATTGGCCTATAGTTCTCCTTTTTGGAGGTGTCTTTGCCTGGTTTTGGGATAAGTGTAATAGTGGTTTCATAAAATGTGTTTGGCAGTTTTCCTTCCCTTTCTATTTCATGGAACAGTTTAAGGAGGGTTGGTATCAGTTCTTCTTTAAAGGTCTGATAGAATTCAGCAGAGAATCCATCAGGTCCTGGACTTTTCTTTTTGGGGAGACTCTTGATTGCTGCTTCAATTTCATTTTGTGTTATAGGTCTATTCAGGTGATTAATTTCCTCTTGGTTCAGTTTTGGATGATCATATGTATCTAGAAATCTGTCCATTTCTTTTAGATTTTCAAATTTATTTGAATATAGGTTCTCAAAGTAGTCTCTGATGATTTCCTGGACTTCCATGGTGTTTGTTGTTATCTCCCCTTTTGCATTCCTGATTCTACTAATTTGGGTTTTTTCTCTCCTCATTTTAGTCAGGTTTGCCAGGGTTCTATCGATCTTGTTTATTTTTTCAAAGAACCAACTTTTTGTTTCATTAATTCTTTGTATGGTTTTTTTGGTTTCTATTTCGTTGATTTCAGCTCTTATTTTTATTATTTCTCTCCTTCTATTTGTTTTGGGATTTGCTTGTTCTTGTTTTTCTAGGAGTTTGAGATGTATCATTAGGTCATTGATTTGGGATCTTTCAATCTTTTTAATATATGCACTCATGGCTATAAACTTTCCTCTCAAGACTGCCTTAGCTGTGTCCCATAGGTTCTGGTAGGTTGTGTTTTCATTTTCATTGACTTCTAGGAACTTTTTAATTTCCTCTTTTATTGCATCGATGATCCATTCTTCATTAAGTAATGAGTTATTTAGTTTCCAGCTGTTTGCATGTTTTTTGTCTTTACTTTTGTTGTTGAGTTCTACTTTTACTGCATTGTTATCAGATAGTATGCATGGTATTATTTCTATTTTCTTATATTTGCTGAGGCTTGCTTTGTGCCCTAGGATATGATCTATTTTGGAGAAGGTTCCATGGGCTGCTGAGAAGAATGTATATTGTGTAGAGGTTGGATGAAATGTTCTGTAGACATCTACTAGGTCCACTTGATCTATTGCATATTTTAGATCTTGGATTTCTTTATTGAGTTTTTGTTTGGATGACCTATCTATTGATGATAATGGAGTGTTAAAGTCTCCCACAACCACTGTGTTGGCGTTTATATATGCTTTTAGGTCTTTCAGGGTATGTTTGATGAAATTGGGTGCGTTGACATTGGGTGCGTACAGATTGATGATTATTATTTCCTTTTGGTCTATTTCCCCTTTTATTAGTATGGAATGTCCTTCTTTATCTCGTTTGATCAATGTAGGTTTGAAGTCTACTTTGTCAGAGATAAGTATTGCTACTCCTGCTTGTTTTCGGGGGCCATTGGCTTGGTAAATCTTCTTCCAGCCTTTCATCCTAAGCATATGCTTATTTCTGTCGGTGAGATGAGTCTCCTGTAAGCAACAAATTGTTGGATCTTCTTTTTTAATCCATTTTGTCAAACGGTGTCTTTTGATGGGTGAATTAAGTCCATTAACATTAAGTGTTAGTACTGATAGGTATGTGGTGATTCCTGCCATTTAGTTATCTTAGTTGTTTGAAGGTTTGATTGTGTGTACCTAACTTGATGTTACTCTCTACTGTCTTGCTTTTTCTTATCCTGTGGTTTGGTGCTGCCTGCCTTTTCATGGTTAAGTTGGGTGTCACTTTCTGTGTGCAGGATCCCTTGCAGAATCTTTTGTAATGGTGGCTTTGTGGTCACATATTGTTTTAGTTTCTGCTTATCATGGAAGACTTTTATTGCTCCATCTATTTTGAATGATAGCTTTGCTGGGTAGAGTATCCTGGGGTTGAAGTTATTTTCATTCAGTGCCCGGAAGATCTCACCCCACGCTCTTCTTGCTTTTAATGTTTCTGTTGAGAAGTCTGCTGTGATTTTGATGGGTTTACCTTTGTATGTTACTTGTTTTTTCTCTCTTGCAGCCTTCAATATTCTTTCCTTAGTTTCTGAACTTGTTGTTTTAATGATGATATGTCGTGGAGTAGTTCTATTTTGATCTGGTCTGTTTGGTGTCCTGGAGGCCTCTTGCATTTGTATGGGAATATCTTTCTCTAGATTTGGGAAATTTTCCGTTATTATTTTGTTGAATATATTACGCATTCCCTTCGCTTGCACCTCTTCTCCTTCTTCGATGCCCATGATTCTCAAGTTTGGTCTTTTGATGGAGTCGGTGAGTTCTTGCATTTTCTTTTCACAGGTCTTGAGTTGTTTAATTAGTAGTTCTTCAGTTTTTCCTTTAATTACCATTTCATCTTCAAGTTCTGAGATTCTGTCTTCTGTTTGTTCTATTCTGCTGGATTGGCCTTCCGTTTTGTTTTGCAGTTCTGTTTCGTTCTTTTTTCTGAGGTTTTCCATATCCTGGCTGTTTTCTTCTTTATTGTTGTCTATTTTTGTCCTGAGTTCATTTATCCATTTATTCATTGTGTTCTCTCTTTCACTTTGGTGTTTATACAATGCTTCTATGGTTTCCTTTATTTCTTCTTTTGCTTTTTCAAATTCTCTATTTTTATTGTCTTGGAATTTCTTGAGTGTCTCCTGTACATTTTGGTTGACCCTATCCAGTATCATCTCTATAAAATTCTCATTGAGTACTTGTAGTATGTCTTCTTTTAAATTATTCTTGTAGGCTTCATTGGGTCCTTTGGCATAGTTTATCTTCATTTTGTTGGAGTCTGGCTCTGAGTTTCTGTTCTCTTCATTCCCCTCTGGTTCCTGTACTAATTTTTTGCTGTGGGGAAATTGGTTTCCTTGTTTTTTCTGTCTTCCTGTCTTTGTCCTTGGTGTTGTTACTGTCCCTGTACTGTGTGTAATTAAGTATTTTCTAGCTTGTAATAATAACAATGGTAATATTGAGAATGGAAGAGTGAGCTGAGATGGAAAGCAAGAAGTTAAAGAAAAGGGGAAAACAAATATACAGACAAGAGGGAGAAAGCAGAACAAGGTATCAGACAAGAGAGTTTCAAAGGTATAAACAGGGAGTGTTAGTGTACTAATCGACAGTAAGCTGAACAGACAATAGAGTGACAGAGAGAGGATTGAAAATCAAAGATAAAAAAAATAAAAAATAAGTATATGAAAGTAATATCTATTTATAAAAATGAATTAAAATAAAATGGAAAATAGAAAATTAAAAAAAAACAAAAAAACAAAAAACTTCCAAGTTTATATGCAATGCAATTTCAGTCTTAATAATTTGGATGTCCGTCTCAATCTCCAGTCCTGGAGTTGGTGCCTCAGATGTTGTTCTGTAGTTGTCTCATCAAAGGGGATGCATAAAGTAGAACAAAACTACACTCAAACACACACAGAAGAAAAAAAAAAAAAAAAAGCCCCACCAAGTGTCCCCAGTTCAAATGCAATACAGTTTCAGTAAGTTTTTCGGCTTGCAGGTGTAATTCGGTTGTTCTCTCATCAAAGGTAGGGAGAAAAAGAAAAAAAAAGCGTCTGGAGGCAGTTCTGAGAGTGGTATCTGCAACTGTGGCTTGCCTGCCTGCTGCTCTCAGCCTGTAGCTGGCGGCGTTATTTATGCAGATCTCTGGGGTGAGCTTAGCACTCACCTGGTCCCACAGGCTTTGTTTGCTCAGAGTTCTCCTGTGCGGGGGAGGGGAGCCTCTGCTTCGGGCTTTTCCCTTTCCAAGCACTGGGAAAGGTGACACTGCCCCGCGTTGTCAGGCCTGCGTGTTTATTTACAGTTCACGTGGGAAGTGGGTCTTCCCTCCTCTCACAAGCGTCCCCGCTCCTGGTTGCTGGCGCGCCCCGCTCCCGCCAGAGCCTCTCTGGCCCGCCTGGCTCGTTTATTTCCAGTCCCGGGAAGGATTCCCTTCCCCCAATCTTCAGCGCTCAGGGCGCCCCACCCTCTTTCCAGCGTGTCTTAACTGTTCTTATTGCTTAGTACTCAGTTTCTCTTTTTTTCCCGGGTGGAGGTCAGTGTGTCCAGGGGGCTATGCTGCTCTGGCCCAGGCTTGTCTGTGGGGGAACCGCGGTACCGCGAAGCTCACCTGGTCCGCGTCTTCCCAAGCCGTATGGGCGCCGGCCACTGGCGGCCCGGGGGCCTCCTCGGTTCTCCGTTTAACGTGAAGTGGAGATTCTCTGCGCCGGCTGGAGATGTGGAGGAGTCAAAGTTATGCCTTTTCTCGGTGATTATGCCTGCAAAGTGTGTCTCCAGCGTCTCTCCAAGATTTCACTATAGGAGGGTCGCTTTCTGCTTCCTACCTCTAGCCTCCATCTTGGAATTTTTCTCAGCTTTTCTCTTTTTCTTTGTTGATTTAGCTTGAAACTGTCAGTTAAATTTCCCTTATCTCTTTCCTCCCTCCATCCTCTGGCCTGTAACTTAATTTAGGACCTCTCAAAAGTCTAGTGGGTCTGGCTCCAATGAGAGAAAACATTCAGTCTTCTTTTGCCCTTTTTGAAGATTTTGTATAAACAGCTCATCAGTACATTAATCAAGTTTTATTCATTTGGGTAGCCATGGAAGAGGTTAAGAAAACGTATATTGATTTGAGTTCCTGTCCTCATGGAACATCCAGGCAAGGTGCAAAGGTCCTCGGAAAAAAAGTGCATCTTTCTCTTTTTCATATGAGCTTCAAAATGAAGGTATGACACCACAGGCATGAGGCACTTCAATCTCTAATTCATTCTTGACACTAAGCTGGAGGCATCTCTGAAATTGGCAAAGGGGATCTTGTTACAGCCCTACTTGAAACCCGTCAATAATTTCTTACCAATTTAGGGTAAAGAATCAAACCTTTCATATGGCCTTCAAGGTGATGAGTGAGCTGTCCTCTGTCAGTCTCTCCAGACAACATTTTATATTCTGACTTACTTCATTTTCCCTGAGAATATTTACTAAGCTTTGCTGAGCTTTCATATGGATTTATGTTAAGCTGTCTCTAAGTGAGCTCATTAACACTGGCAGCTTACAGGATCCCTGAGGTTTAATATGTGCTTGGGTTCTGATGAAGATGAGGACTGTCATTGGAGCTGTGCTTAATGTCATTTTCCAGTTATGCTGCAGTGGATGGTGCAAACATTTGTGTGTTTATAGATCATCCCATTGCTAGGTCACCTGGTCAGTTGATAAGATTGGGGTGGTAGGACCTAACTGAGGCTCATTGAGAAGCATGGTGACCTTTTCTTCTTTGTCTGGCCTTGGTGTCTGTTCTCAAAAAACAACTTTCTGACTACAGTGAGAAGAGAGAGAGAGAGAGAGAGAGAGAGAGAAGTGGGGGATTTGTCCCAATTGTGTCACTTGGGAGTACCACTGAGCCTCACTGTGTACCTCTTTGATCTTTGGTGCCTACAACTATTCCCACATGCGCAAATTACTCATTGAGTGTATCTGCTCCATAAACCTGCTTTTCAGTGGCATCACTTTGTATCTTTCCAAGAAACATTATTGTGAATATGCAAAGCTTTTGTCGAGAGGCTGGCCTTAGTTCATCATTTTCAGTTTTTCTATGAATCATGTAAACTATATTTAAACAGATAATCCCTTAATATGGACAAGTTCTGACTTCCCAAGAGATGCTCCCTAGGGAGAGTGCTTGCTTCTTTTGAGAAACATTTTCCAAATAAGATGATTGTATATCTGACAGGAATGAGGGCAGACATTTATTTTGGGGGCAGACAGAGCTCTCATCCTGTATCTTGGCAAATCCCTGGAGTCATCAAGGGAATGGTGGCTGGTGGTGATAACATTGAACCCCAAATCTTGACTTAACTGGTTAACTTCTTAGGGAATTAAATTCTCAGCTGTCATTACAAGACCTTTCCTCTCTCTTTCTGGCTATTGACTTTATTCTCTCTTCCTCTGTGAAACCTGCAATCTCAGGTAGATTTTGCTCCAAGTTGTGATTATTTTTGTTATGCCTATGAGTTTTCACCCCTGGAAAACGAGAAGAAAACAGATTCTTGCAGCAGTTTCCAAATGCCTGTCGAATCTGGGCTGCACAGTTATGAAACCTTAGAGCTATGTTTCCAACCATCGTTTAGTTAACTACTTTATATCTTGTAATGTCTTCACGTTTTTAAGATGAGCATAGTTTGGGGCTCATTTATTTTCTACTTCATGAGTTACCTGAAAAGTTTAACAAAGGTTTACAACAAATTGATATACAATTTTAACTTAATGAGTTAACCTATGGAAGAAGAAGATTATGTCACATTGGATCCAACCAGAGAAATCGGATGAATTAGTGTATGTTTATTTTATTTTATCATTTTTACATTTATTAACATGTGTGTACATTGTTTGGGCCTCATCCCCCCGCCCCAGCACTGATCCCCTTACCCCTGTCCCCTCCACACCGATTCCAGCCTCTTGTTCTCCAATTTTTTTAAAAAAAACCAAAGGTTGTTTACTTTTTATTATTTTTTAATTTTTATTTTACTCATATGTGCATACAATGTTTGGATCATTTCTCCCCCCCTACCCCCACACCTTCCCTTACCCCTCCACCCCCCCACCCCCTCACTACCCGGCAGAAACTATTCTGTCCTTATCTCTAATTTTGTTGAAGAGAGAGTATAAGCAATAATAGGAAGGACCAAGGATTTTTGCTAGTTGAGATAAGGATAGCTATACAGGAAGTTGACTCGCATTGATTTCCTGTGCATGTGTGTTACCTTCTAGGTTAATTCTTCTTGATCTAACCTTTTCTCTAGTTCCTGGTCCCCTTCTCCTATTGGCCTAAGTTGCTTTAAAGTATCTGCTTTAGTTTCTCTGTGTTGAGGGCAACAAATGCCATCTAGATTCTTAGGTGTCTTACCTATCCTCATACCTCCCTTGTGTGCTCTCGCTTTATCATGTGATCAAAGTCCAATCCCCTTGTTGTGTTTGCCCGTGATCTAATGTCCGCATATAAGGGAGAACATATAATTTTTGGTCTTTTGGGCCAGGCTAACCTCACTCAAAATGAAGTTCGCCAATTCCATCCATTTACCAGAGAGTGATAACATTTCATTCTTCATGTCTGCATAAAATTTCATTGTGTATAAATACCACATTTTCTTGATCCATTCATCAGTAATGGGGCATCTTGTCTGTTTCCATAACTTGGTTATTGTGAATAGTGCTGAAATAAACATGGTGTGCAGGTGCCTCTGGAATAACCTCAGTCACATTCTTTTGGGTTTATCCCCAAGAGTGGGATTGCCGGATCATATGGTAGATCAATGTTTAGATTTTTAAGTAGCCTCCAAATTTTTTTCCAGAGTGGTTGTACGAGTTTACATTCCTACCAGCAGTGTAAGAAGGTTCCTTTTTCCCCGCATCCTCGCCAACACCTGTTGTTGGTGGTGTTGCTAATGATGGCTATTCTAACAGGGGTGATTTTCATATGTTGAACCATTCCTACATGCTTGGGATGAAGCCTGCTTGGTCGTGGTGAATGATCTTTTTGATGTGTTGTTGAATTCGGTTTGCCATTATTTTATTGAGGATTTTTGCATCAATATCCATTAAGGAGATTGGCCTATAGTTCTCCTTTTTGGAGGTGTCTTTGTCTGGTTTTTGGATGAGAGTAATATTGGCTTCATAAAATGTGTTAGGCAGTTTTCCTTCCCTTTCTATTTTGTGGAACAGTTTAAGGAGGGTTGGTATCAGTTCTTCTTTAAAGGTCTGGTAGAATTCAGCAGAGAATCCATCAGGTCCTGGACTTTTCTTTTTGGGGAGACTCTTGATTGCTGCTTCAATTTCATTTTGTGTTTTTTATCTATTCAGGTGATTAATATCCTCTTGGTTCAGTTTTGATGATCATATGTATCTAGAAATTGGTCCATTTCTTTAAGATTTTTTAATTTATTTGAATATAGGTTCTCAAAGTAGTCTCTGATGATTTCCTGGACTTCCATGGTGTTTGTTGTTATCTCCCCTTTTGCATTCCTGATTCTACTAAGTTGGATTTTTTTCTCTCCTCATTTTAGTCAGGTTTGCCAGGGGTCTGTTGATCTTGTTTATTTTTTCAAAGAACCAAATTTTTGTTTCATTAATTCTTTGTATGGTTTTTTGGTTTCTATTTCATTGATTTCAGCTCTTATTTTTATTAATTCTGTTCTTCTATTTGTTTTGGGATTTGCTTGTTCTTGTTTTTCTAGGAGTTTGAGATGTATCAATATGTCATGGATTTGGAATCTTTCATCCTTTTTAAAATATGCATTCATGGCTATAAACTTTCCTCTCGGGACTGCCTTTGCTGTGTCCCATAGGTTCCGGTAGGTTGTGTTTTCATTTTCATTGACTTCCAGAAACTTTTTAATTTCCTCTTTTATTTCATCAGTGACCCACTGTTCCTTAAGCAATGAGGTATTCAGTTTCCAGCTGTTTGCATGTTTTTTGTCTTTACTTTTGTAGTTGAGTTCTAGTTTTATTGCATTGTGATCAGATAGAATGCATGGTATAATTTCTATTTTCTTATATTTGCTGAGGCTTGCTTTGTGCCCTAGGATATGATCTATTTTGGAGAAGGTTCCATGGACTGCTGAGAAGAATGTATATTGTGTAGAAGTTGGATGAAATGTTCTGTAGACATCAACTAGGTCCATTTGATCTATTGCATATTTTAGATCTAGGATTTGTTTATTGATTTTTTGTTTGGATGACCTATTGATGATAATGGGGTGTTAAAGACTCCCACAATCACTGTGTTGGAGTTAATATATGCTTTTAGGTCCTTCAGGGTATGTTTGATGAAATTGGGTACATTGCCATTGGGTGCATATAAGTCGGTAATTGTTATTTCCTTTTGGTCTAGTTCCCCTTTTATTAGTATGGAATATCCTTCTTTATCTCATTTGATCAATGTAGGTTTGAAGTCTACTTTGTCAGAGATAAGTATTGCTACTCCTGCCTGTTTTCGGGGGCCATTGGCTTGGTAAATCTTCTTCCAGCCTTTCATCCTAAGCATATGCTTATTTCTACAGTGAGATGAGTTTCCTGTAAGCAACAAATTGTTGTATCTTCCTTTTAATCCAGTTTGTCAGACGATGCCTTTTAATGGAGGAATTAAGTCTATTCATGTTAAGTGTTAGTACTGATGGGTATGTGGTGATTCCTGTCATTTAGTTCTTAGTTGTTTGAAGGCTACTTAAAAAGCTAGACATTGATCTACCATTTGATCCAGCAATCCCACTCTTGGGGATAAACCCAAAAGAATGTGACTGAGGTTATTCCAGAGGCACCTGCACACCCATGTTTATTTCAGCACTATTCACAATAACCAAGTTATGGAAACAGACAAGATGCCCCATTACTGATGAATGGATCAAGAAAATGTGGCATTTATACACAATGGAATTTTATGCTAACATGAAGAATGAAATGTTATCACTCTCTGGTAAATGGATGGAATTGGCGAACTTCATTCTGTGTGAGGTTAGCCTGGCCCAAAAGACCAAAAATTATATGTTCTCCCTTATATGCGGACATTAGATCAAGGGCAAACACAACAAGGGGATTGGACTTTGATCACATGATAAAGCGAGAGCACACAAGGGAGGTATGAGGATAGGTAAGACACCTAAAAATCTAGATGGCATTTGTTGCCCTCAACACAGAGAAACTAAAGCAGATACTTTAAAGCAACTTAGGCCAATAGGAGAAGGGGACCAGGAACTAGAGAAAAGAGCCGGCTTGTTGTGAGGGATTTCCCCTCCCCACCTCTTCAGTGCTCAGGGCACCTCACCCTCTTTGCTACATGTCTTTTTTGTTGTTATTGCTTATTATTCAGTTTTTTTCCCTTTTTTCTCTGGGTGGGGGTCAGTCTGTCCAGGGGGCTATGCTGATCTGGCCCAGGGTTGTCTGTGGGAGTACTGTGTGCCGCTTAGCTCACCTTTTGGTCTTCTTCCCAAGTGGCCTGGACGCTGGTGTCTGGCTGCAGCATGGGAGCCCTTCTGGTTTCTCTGTTTAATATGAAGTGGGAATGCTATGCACAGGCTGGAGGTGTGGAGGAGTCAAAGTTTTGCCTCTTCTCTGTGGTTTTTCCTGTAAGGTGTATCTCCAGTGTCTCTCCAAGATTTTACTTTAGGAGGCACGCCTTCTGCTTCCTCCCTCTAGCCACCATCTTGGAATCTCTCTCTCCAATTTTTTTGAAGAGAAAACATAATAGGTAGGAAGAAAGGCATAGCATTTTTGCTACCTTGAGATAAAGATAGGTATACAGAGAGATTCCTAGCATTGCTTCCATGAACATGTGTATTGCAATCCACATTGGATCATCTCTAACAGACCTCTTTGCTACTTCTGGGTACCCTTCCCATAGTGGCCTCTGCCAGGTTAAGATTACTATATTCACTCTTCTACATTGAGCACATCAACCACATTCAAGTTTTATGTTTCCTTCCCTTTCTTATCCCTCTCATATGTATTCTCCCTTAGTGTGTGACCCATGTCCAATAATATTGTTGCATTTGTTTTAGGTCTACAATACATATATGAAGGAGAACATGTGATTTTTGGCTTTCTGAGCCTGGCTAACTTCACTTAAGATGATGTTCTCCAATTCCATCCATTTACTTGTGAATGACAAAATTTCACTCATTTTTATGGTTAAATAAAATTCCATTGTGTATAAATACCACATTTACTTAATCCACTCATCAGTTATGGGGCATCTTGACTGTTTCCATAGCTTGGCTATTATGAATACTGCTGCAATAAACATGGGTATGAAGGTGCCTCTGGAGTAACCTGAATCACATTACTTCAGGTATATCCCTATGAGTGGGATTGCTGGATCATATGGCAGATCAATGTTTAGTTTTTTAAGAAGCCTGCATATTGTTTTCCAAAGTGGTTGTACTAGTTTGTATTCCCACAAGCAGTGTATGAGGGTTCCTTTTTCCCCACATCCTTACCAACATTTGATGTTAATGGTGTTCTTGAAGACAGCCATTCTAACAGGAGTGAGGTGAAAACTTAGTGTGGTTTTGAATTGCATTTCCTTTATGGCCAGGGATGGTAAGCATTTTTTCTTGTGGTTTTTTTTTTTTTTTTTTTTTTTTTTTGCCATTTGGTTTTCTTCCTTTGAAAAAGTTCTGTTTAGTTCAGTTGTCTACTTCTTTCTTGGTTCATTGATTTGGGGGAAGTTTAGCTCCCTGTATATTCTGGTTATCAATCCTTTGTCTGATGCATAGCTGGCAAATATTTTCTCCCACTTTGTGGGTGTTCTCTTCAATTTAGAGACCTTTTCTTTTGTTGTACAGAAGCTTTTAAATTTCATGTAGTCCCATTTGTCCATTCTTTCTCTTAGTTGCTGGACTGCTTGATTTCTACTGAGGAAGTCCTTGCCTATACCTATTACTTCCAGAGTATTCCCTGTACTAACTGCAAGGTTTCAGGTCTGGTTTTAAGGTCCTTAATCCACTTTGAGTTGATACTAGTACAGGATGATAGGCATGGATCTAGTTTTAGTTTTTTGCTGGCAGATAACCACTTTTCCCAGCAACATTTGTTGAAGAGGTTGTCTTTTCTCCATTGTATGTTTTTAGCACCTTTGTCAAAAATAAGGTGAGCATACTGTGTGGATTCATATCCAGGTCCTCTATTTTGTTCCACTGCTCTTCATGTCTATTTTGTGCCAGTACCATGCTGTTTTTATTGCTATGGCACATTAATAGAAACAAAGACAAAAAACACTTGATCATCTCAATAAATGCAGAAAAAGCCTTAGATAAGATTCAACACCATTTCATAATAAAAGCTCTCAGAAAACTAGGAGTAGAAAGAATGTACCTCAACATTGTAAAGGCTGTATATGACAAGCCTGTAGCTGACATCATACTTAATGGGAAAATCTGAAATCATTTCCCCTAAAGTCAAGAGTGAGATAAGACTGTCCATTCTCCCCACTCCTATTCAATGTACTCCTGGAATTCCTAGCCAGAGCAATAAGGCAAGAAGAAGAAATAAAAGGAATACAAATAGGTAAAGAAATAGTCAAAATATCCCTATTTAAAGACAGCATCTTCTACCTCAAAGACCCAAAAAACTCTACCCTAAAACTCCTAGACATCATAAACAGCTTCAGCAATGTAACAGGATACAAAATGAACTTACAAAAATTAGTAGCCTTTCCATACACTAACAGTGAACAAATTGAGAAAGAATATAGGAAAAGAATCACATTTATAATAGCCTCAAGAAATTGAATACCTAGGCATAAACTTAACAAAGGATTTAAATGACCTCCAGAAGGATAACTACAAACCACTGTAGAAAGAGACCAAGGAAGACTGCAGAAGATGGAAAGATCTCCCATGCCAATGGATTGGCAGAAGTAACATAGTAAAAATGGCTATACTACCAAAAGCAATCCATATGTTCAATGCAATTCTCATCGAAATCCCAATGACATTCATCACAGAGATTGAAAAATCTACCTGAAAGTTAATTTGGAAACACAAAAGAAGACTGTGAATAGCCAAAACAATACTGAGCAAAAGAACAATGCTGGAAATATCACAATACCTCAAACTATACTACAGAGCCAGAGCAATGAATTAGTGTCTTAAGGGTAACATAATCCTCTGGAAATTAGAAGTGTTAAAAAGCCTTATGCTGCTTATTATAGGCAAAGAATATTTGATATTTGAAAGTAGCCTAAATACTTCTAAAGCAAGTCTCAGAAAACCTCATTGATGGAATCTTAATCTTTATGAATTATAATATCTTACACATAGAAAAACACATTTCTGTGGTGTTATATCCATTGAGTATTTATTGAATTACGCTGTTTGACCATATGCTTGGTCTTGTCAATTCTCTTAGCCTAGGCTTAGAGCAAAATGTAAATACAAAATTACAAAGAAATAAACATAAATTAACCAGGAAACTTGTGGCTTACAGTCCTCCAAGATACCCTAAAATATCCCAGAGGACTTAAAACATCTGACTTTTGGCCACCACAGGCTCTGTTCCTGATATTTTAAAGTCATTTACTACTCCTTTGTCATTTCCCCTGTTTAATCTGGTTCTTCTGAAACAAATGAGTTAAATGTAGAATTCTTAGCAATTTCATTGAGGATTCAAGGAAAACTTGTTTTCCTTTATCTGAGATGTCTGCCAGTTACTTCTTTTTTCAGATAGCATGGGCTCTAGCACCAACAGTTATTTTCAGCTTCTTTTGTGGACATCTATTCTCTGATCAATCTGGATGAAAACATCTCCTTCTGTCTGTAAGGGACTAGATGTTACTCATGGTTGCTGTACAGGCAACTTCACATATAGTTGTATATTGGATGCATTTAGGGTAAGTTACACTATATGGACTTTCCTAATTCCAACATGCTACTAGTGAATTATTTTACTGCTCCTCTACCATCCAGCACCTGAGAATCTTTTATATATTGAGCAAATGATACATTTTTGTTCATTGGAAAAGTGTTTTCATCTAATGAGGCATATAAATGTCTTGTAAAGAAACACTTATGTCAATATGGCTAGCTGTATACTAAAATGAGGTAGTAAATGCTGCATTAGAAAAGGAAGTGCATGATGCAAATGTAGAGGGATTAATTAGCTCACATGTTAAATTTTATTTTTAAAATCAGCTGAAATGTTTTCCTAAGGACATGCTTGTTTTTAGATACAATTTTATTAACAGTGATACAAGGCAGGACATTTGAAAATGTCAATTGCTAATTAAAATCTAAATCTAGACTAATAGGTATTAAATTTTACAGTGATGATGTTATGTTTTGAAAATACCAAAGGCTGTTTGATAATCCACCTGTCAAACAAGGGGCCATCTTGGTGTCATTGCCCTAAATGAAAAACGTTATTTTTCCATGCTGTTAGGCACCTGCTAACATCTTACAGGAAAATACTTCAGCTGAGAACAGTGATGTGGTTGTGCAACAAACAGGTGCCAGACTTATTTCCCTTTGGAATATATCATTTCTTAGATTCAATTTGGAGTTAGTGTAAATTAATTTTTATTGAGTCATATGCTTTTATACAATGATATTTTTAATTTATTTTCAAAGACTAAGGTAAATGTTTTTTTCCCATCTTCCTAGGTTTGTACAATATGTAGGGGAGAGAGAGAATATAAACCCAGATCCTCTGGTTCTAGGTCTAGTGATTTTCATACATTGCCACAGTAATCTTGTACATCATGAGAAAACCCAGTTATTCTAGATGAGGGGTCTGCACTACTTTTGAGGATAAATCTTCATTGTTACTAAAATATGTTTGGACTCTTTTCAACCCTGCTTTATTATTTCTTTCCATAATTCCTTGAACATCCTAACTTTTTCAAAATCATAGTCTAAAACTACTCATATTAATATGCATGCAGGTAGGTACCACAAAGCACATCTTTCTTAGGGTAGTCACTGTCTAAGAGGAAGTCAGGGCTCACACTCCAAAACTGATGCTCTAGGGAGCAGATAAGAAAATTCTGATCAACAGGAAGAATTATAATAGTTGAGAATACAAGATTTGGAGTCAGAACTACCTAAATGTAAAGTTTCTCTATCTTGCCTGAACTCAGTTTCAATCTGTGAAATGGTGGTAACAATAGAATCTGCCTGTTATGGCTATCATGGGGAGTACTTAATATAATGCAGGCATTGCACAGCACCTAGCACTCAAATAATCATGGTTACTGTCATCACTTTTACTATGTTTTTGCTGTGTTCATCATTCATCTTGGCCAGCCATTCAGAAGTCCAGTCTTTGAAAGTTTACCTCCATGTCCTTAAGACTGTGAGGCACTGATTGGCACATATACCATGGTTTATGCTGTTACTGTAGCAGGATCTTTGATTCCTGGAACAAGAATTTTCCTTCTATGTTCACAGAATAGTTTATATGAATCTTGTTCCTTATGCCTCTGGATCATGGAGTGACAACTGAGTGGGGTGTAAAAGACCATTTCCTCAGGTTTTAACCCCAGCAAAACAGAATGGAAGTTAAAAAGTCTTCTTTATCACCAATTGCTTTGGGAAATGAGAAAACTTCATGCATGCCCCCATGATCAGTTGACATGACTCAGAGTTCTCAGTAAATGATATAATATAGCCTGGGATCAAGCCCAAAGTCACCTTTGGGGATTTATCATGAAAAGGATAACAATAAAGGAATATTTTTCTTTTCTTTTTCTTCTCTTCTTCCTCCTCTTTTTTTGGCGGTGCTACACTTTGAACTTAGGGCCTTGTACTTGCTAGTGAGGCCCTTTACTAGTTGAGCCATACCTCCAGCTCCTTTTTTGCTGTAGTTATTTTTTGGATAGGGTCTCCCATTTGGTTTTTTTTTTTTTTTTGCCCAGGGCACCACAGGCCTGTGCTACCATACCCGGCTTATTGGTTGATATGGGCTGTCATTAACTTTTTTCCTGAGCTGGTCTTAAAACACCATCCTCCAAATCTCTACCTCAGAAGTAGCTGGAATTATGGGCATGTACCACTATGCCCAGCCTAAAGAGATATTTTTCTTTTAGTCAATCTTTGGGAGCTCTAAGATCCAATTGTCATGTAACTTAATGCATCTGTTTTCTAAGAGCTAAATACAGAGTATTTTAGCTATCTAATGACATAATCAATATAATGCTTCTATCATGATTTTGAAATATGCATCACACATACAGTAGTGGACAAATTCAAAGTGATCCTTGACCTCATGGAAGCTATATCTTGGAGACAAAGAAATAGGAGCAGACACTAACTATTAAGCAGTAGCTTATAAAATATGATAGGTGCAGTGATTGGGGAACAAAAGAATAAAATGAAAGTATTTAATAAAAGCATGTAGTCATTTTGGTACATGTACTTGGGAGAAACTTCTAGGAAGAATTCATGTTCATATGTTCATGCCAAGACTTGAAAGATAAGGAGGAATACACCAGGCAAAACTGGGGAGCAGGGAGTTTCTTATAGAGGAGGATCTGCATTAGTTTCCAATTGCTGCTATAATAAATTACCAGAAAGGTAATGACTTAAAACATCACCTATGTATTACCTTACTGTTCTGGTGGTTATAAGTCCAAAAATGGTTTCCCTGAGCTAAAATTAACCTGTCAGCAGGGCTGTGTTCCTTCTGGAGGATACAGAGGAGAATCCACTCTCTTGTCTTTTCTAGCTTATAGAAGCTTGTGGTCCTTCCTCTGTCTTCAAAGTCAACAGTGTAGTATATTCCAGCCTTTCTCTGACCCTTCTCTCTCCCTTTTATGAGGACCCTGTGATTACATTGGGTCTATCTGAATACTCTAAGAAAATATACCCATCTCAAAATCCTTAATCATGTCTGCAAAGCCTATTCGCTATGTAAAGTAATATAGTCACAGGTTCTAGGGATTAGGATGGGTATATGTTGGAGTGGGGAAACCATTCTGTGTGCTATAGAGTCTTTCTTTTCATAGAGAAATGGGGAACCAATATTCTTTTGGAGAGTGGTACTGGGGATAGAACCCAGTGCCATATGCATGCAAGGCAAGCACTCTTGCTGGTAGTTATTTAGGCTTTCTGGTTCTAATGGGAGCATGGGCTCTTCATTGGGCCATTGAAAACTGTAATGAAATGGGGAAAAGAAGGTGGCTTCCTCCTCTTCTTTTATCATGCTGCCCTTCAGAGCTGCTCTGACACTCGTGCCTTCTTCAAGGCTTCCTTGTGGACGGACTCAGACCCTGGAGCTCAAATGCCATGCTGTCCTTACCTGCTTAATTCCTCTTCAGCCTGCAGATCTCACTTTGACTATCAATTTTTTTGAAGTTCAGTTACCCCTGTTCTTGGGAATTGTGCTAGGAATACCATGCTTGAATCATGGTGGGGCCACTCCGGATATGAGGGCATATTCATTCCTTCCTTAATTCATTTAACAAGTATGTATTTAGTAATGTTATAGGTTGGTGGTCTCTGGAAGCAGATACTGAGTCAGAGTTAGGGTACAGTTGTATATTAGAAATCAGTACTTGTGAAAAGAAGAGGAGGAATATTTGGGTGGAAGGAGAAGTCAAACAATGATAGAGGCACCAACTAATTCTAACCACCCCAAGGTGTGGGCTCCATAGCAAACATTGCCTGTCAAAGTTACCTGTGCCAGCATCCATTAGGCAGAGCACTGTGGTGCTCTGCCCTGGGATGGGTGTGACCCTGGGCAAGCAGATCTCTGCAATGAAGGCTGACTTTGAAGGAGCTGGAAGAATTTAGTCAATCATATTCCCCACAGTGGGCAGCAAGCGAGTACTTGAAGGAGGTTCTAGATGGTACTTGTCTGGATGTCTACCATATGTACCTACTTGTGTCAAGATCTTCTCTAGGCACTAGGGGTATGTCAGGGAATAAAATAGGTGAAAATTGTTACCTTTATATGCTTTACATAGTAGTGGTGGAGACATATTAAATGAAGGAACAAAAATAATATTTATCATGTAAATAGTGATGAGTGCTATGGAGAAGATAAAGCAAGTAAGGACAGCCAGCTTGTTGGGGGAGGTGTGCAGTTTTTTAAATGGAGTCTGGGAAGGCCTTACTGAGAAGGTAACACTTGAACCTATGTGCCAATAGGAAGCCCCAGGCGCTAGAGCCTGCAGGAGGTAGCCCAAGATCATGAGCTGCCTGAGACTTAGGAATAGCAGCAATGAACCTGGTGGAGGAAGAAAAGGCCCAGGAGTCTGCCTATCTGTGGAGGCCAAAGACTAACTGCAGATGACACCCTGGAGCTGCAATGTTGGTGTCTATGGACTCTCAGGATGAAGGTGGGGAGGTGGGTAGATGTTATGACCTTTAAATGTCACCTAAGCAGCTGTTGACTTAACACCCTCAAAAAAGATTATAGCTGAACTCTTAGTGATTTCAACTGGAGGAAGAACACAGAGTGAGAGAGAATCAGAGAGAGGGAGGACATCTCTGTCCTCAGCCCCACATTCCTGCCATTGTGGTGATGACTCATGTTAGAGCAGAGGGATTTTTGTCTCCAGCTATTGTCTGGATGGTTCTTACTTTGGTGGAGCAGGGGAGAGATCTTGCTCTTGTGGCATCTTAAGCTGATATACTTCTTAGAGCCGACTACTAAGGGATGGTGATGTTTCAGGGTCTTCTGGAAATGCTTCTGAATCAGACATTGATGTGATGCCAGTGCTTTTTCAGTCCCCCCACCCCCAATCCACTGCTCTCTTAGCAGTAGCTCTGAAAATATTTTCCTGGATTTTCAGTCATCCATACCTTTATTACTCTAATTCTTTGCACTACTCCTTGCTGTTCATCAGTCATTAGTTAAGCATTCTGTAAACTAAATTACAGTACTTAGAGAATGAAGAAGTTTTTCCAATATTTTCCCCCTGTGCTGTGATAACTTCTCTAACTTGAGGTAAAGTATTAAATTGATTTTGAGATCTTGATGTTAAATAAATTATAAGCTTCCAAATGGCCTAACCTTGCATTTTCTGCATGATATTTAAGTTACTTGCTTATTAAAATATTTTTTTCTAAAAGATTTTTACCTTTTTTTCTCTGTGGGCCTTTTATTGTTGCCTGGAAGGGCTTCCATAAAAGGTATATTTTTACATGGATTTTTCAATTGTTAGATTTCTAAGTGGATTTGTTAGGTGTTTAAGAGTTATAGCGCTCAGATTGAGTTGTTTAAATGGAATTGTTTGTATTCTTTTCTTCAGCCTCTAGCAGGTGCTTATAATCAGAGAGACTAAATCCTGTTGTTAAGTATGGAGAGTTTCATTTCCAAAGCAGGAGAGCATTCTGGATTGACTCCTAGCTGCATTTCAGTGACATTCTTTCTTTTGGCTGGTGTTTCAAGTTGATGAGTGAGACTGGGCATGTGTGCTAACAATATAAAAAGCTGTCAATAGTGTGACTTTTGCCATAAATGTATTCAGTCTTCATCTGGACAAGTCTGAAGTTAAGTACTTTCAGACTTCTGTGGGTTTTAAGGTGTCCATGATTTTTCATTCCTTATAGAACTCAACAGATGAATAAAGTTATGTAAAGTGAATACGGCTGTGTATTGTTAGGCTCTAGCAATGTATACATGATATATAGAATAGCATAAATACAAGGGGATAAAGCAATATAGGAGTGAAGTGGGGCTGGGCACTTGTGGCTCATGCCTATAATCCTAGCTACTTGGGAGGCAGAGGTCAGGAGGATCACAATTCAAAGCCAGCCCAGGCAAATAGTTCATGAGACCTCCCCCCATCTTGAAAATACTCAACACAAAAAAGGACTGAAAGAATGGTCAAGTGGTAGTGCACCTCCCCATCAAGTGTGAGGCTCTGAGTTCAAACCACAGTACCACCACATAAAGAAGAGTGAAGTGAGAGTGTAAATTAGTACAGCCACTATGGAAATCAGCCTGGAGGTTCCTTAAAAAACTAAAATAGAACCAGGTGCCTTTGGCTCATGCTTGTAACCCTAGCTGCTCAGGAGGCAGCGATCAGGAGGATCACAGTTCGAAGCCAGCCCTTGGCAAAATGTTCATGAGGCCCTATCTTGAAAAAAACAAAACAAAACAAAAAACTAAACTTACACAAAAAAAGGGCTGGTGAAGTGATTCAAGTGGTAAGAGTGCCTGCCTAACAAGCATGAGACCCTGAGTTCAGACCCCAGTATCGCCAAAACAAAAAAACTGACTGACTGAGTAACTAACTAGCTAACTAACTAACTAAAACAGAATGACGACATGACCCTGTTGTACCACACTTGGACAAATGTCCAAAAGAGTACAAGTTAGCATATATTAATGACACCTGTGTACTGATGTTTATTGTAACACTATTCACAATAATCAAGTTATGTGATCAGCCTAGGTGCCCATCAACAGATAAATGGATAAAGAATATGTGGTATATATGCCCTAGGAAGTATTATTCATCCATAAAGAAGAATGAAATTACACCATTTGCAGGAAAATGGGTAGAACTGGAGATAATCATGTAAAACAAAAAAAGCCAGACTCAGAAAGAGAAATGCTGCATATTTTCCCTCATTGTTGAAACTAGATCTAAAGAAAAATAATGGACATGAACATAAATGGGGGGATATTAGGGTTAGAAACAAGTGGGAGGTGGGAGGGAAACAAAAGGTGGGGGAGAATATGATAGAAGTACATTGTATGCCTTTATGAAAAGGTCATAATGAAAACATTTTTAAACATTGCAAGAAATTTTAAAAGGGATGGGGAGGGGAGATAAAAAAAGTAATAGAGGAGGTGAATATGATCAAACATTGTGTAATGAATTAACTCCAATTAATTAATATAATTAACATGAAATTATTATATACATTGATCTGTTGATGGACACAGGTTGATTCCATACACTGGCTATTTTCAATAAGGCTACAATAAATACATAAGTGCAAATATCTTTTCGACAGACTGATTTTATTTCCTTTGGATATATACCCAGTGGTGGATTATAATTATTATTTTGTGGTACTGGGATTGAACTCAGGGCCTTGGGCTCACTAGGCAAGTATGCTACTACTACAGCCATGCCCCCAGCCCTTTTTGCTTTGGTTTAATTTTCAGATAGGGTCTTGTGGTTTTGCTCAGGCAGGCCTTGGATGGTGACCCAATTACCTCTGTCTCTGCTGGATTACAGACATATGCTTATTTTTTAAGATAGTGTCTCACTATTTCTTTTTGCCTGGGCTGGCCTCAAACTACAGTCTTCCTATCCAAAGTAGTTGAGATTATAGGCGTGAGCCTCCATTCAGTATTATAGTAGTTCTCTTTTAAATTTTTTGAAGAAACTCCATAGTGTTTTCCATAATGATTATATTAATTTACCTTCCAGCCAAAGCATTTTAGGGTTCTTTTATCTTCATAACCTTACCCACTCATGTTATCTTTTGTCTTTTCTTAAAACTTATGATCAAGATGAGGTGATAGCTCATTGAAGTTTTGATTTTCATTTCCCTGATGTCTAAGTGATAATGAACATTTTTTTTCTTATACCTGTTGTCCCTTTGTCTGTTTCCTTTGGAGAGATGTCTATTCACATCTTTTGCTCATTTTTAAGTTGGGTTATTGATTCACCAGTGGATGAATGGTTAAAAAGATGGGATATATCAAAAAGAATTAACCTAGAAGGTAACACCCACGCACAGGAAATCAATGTGAGTCAATGCCCTGTATAGCTATCCTTATCTCAACCAGCAAAAACCCTTGTTCCTTCCTATTATTGCTTATACTCTCTCTACAACAAAATTAGAAATAAGGGCAAAATAGTTTCTGCTGGGTATTGAGGGGGGAGAGGGAGGGGGCGGAGTGGGTGGTAAGGGAGGGGGTGGGGGCAGGGGGGAGAAATGAACCAAGCCTTGTATGCACATATGAATAATAAAAGAAAAAAAATAATAAATGAATAAATAAATAAATAAAAAGATGGGATATAAATAGGCAATGGTAAAAGAATAATCCTGCTTTTTATGGCAAAATGGCTGAATGTGGAGGACATATATTAAGTAAAATAAGTCAGACACAGAAAGACATATACTGCAAGGCTCTGCTTACATGTGGAATCTAAAAAAGTTGATATCATAGAAGTTAGAGTATAGTGATGATTACCAGGGACTAGAGTGGTTAAGGGGAGAGAGAGACAGTAGACATTGATCAATGGATACATAACTGCACTTAGATAGGAAGAATGCATTCCAAGAGATACATTGTATAACAGTGTGACTCTAATAATTGATGATATATTGTAGTCTTGAAAAATGTGAAGAGTGAATGTTATCACCACAAAAATGACTGTGTGAAGTGACACATTTGATTATTAGACAGATTTGATCATTGCATGATATGTGTGTACTTCAAAACATCATGTTGTTCATGATAAAAACATGCATTATCTGTTAATTAAAAATATGTAGTTAAAATAATTAAAGAGAATTGGAACCTCTTTCCTTGCTGGCCACTTTGGAAAATACTATGGCAATATCTCTAGATATAAAATACAAGTTACCACAGCCTAGATATTTCACTCCTAGGAATCTACCCAAGAGAAATCAGATGTATGCCCACAAGAAAACTTGTACATTAATGTTCATAGAAACATTCCTAATAGCTAAAAAATTTAAAACGGCTCAAATGCCTGTCAACTGATTAAAGAATAAATAAAATGTGGCATATTACTAATTACAGAGTATTATTTGGCAACAAAAGGAATGAAATACTGACGTATGCTACAACATAAATGAACCTTGGAAATATTATGCTAAGTGAAAGAAACTAGACAAAAAAGGACACACTGTATAACTCTTTATATGAAATGTCCACAATAGGCAACTCCAGTAAAGAAAGAAAGCAGATTAATGGTTTCCAGAGACTGAGAAGAGGAAGGAGAGGGGAGTAATGCCCTTGGGCATGAATTTCTTTATGGAGTGAGAAAAATATTCCAAAATTCTATTGCGTGAATGGTTTATCAACTACAGAGTATAGCTACAAGCATTGAGTTTAAGTATATGGCATATAAATTACATCTTTGTAGAGCTGTATAAATCCTGCTTTATACTTTTTGTAAGCAATGAGTAGATTCACAGTGTTCAATGTCAATGCTGTATCTATGCTTACTGGGTAGTAACTGGGCAGGGAGGAAAACTCCTCCAGTTTCCCATTGAGGAAACTACATGCCTGTGATTTCAGACAAAGGAACCTTGTTCTCCTGATGTGTCACACGTTTGTTTCAAGAAGGCTTGAGGGTCTCATTGCTACCTTCTGTTGCCTTGACCCAACACAAACACACACACACACCAGAAAAAAACTTTTTATAAAGTCCTTGGAAAAATATAGAAAATTGTAAAGAAGAAAATGAGCCTGAGTAATATCACCCAGAAATAAAAATCTGAACATTTTAATACAATGATCTCTACTTTTTCCTCTTCCTTCATGAATCTATGAATTCATTTTCATTTTGAGCATAATTCACATGATAGTGATTTAGCTTATTTTAATATTCTGATATTATCTCCTGAGTAATTCCTTATGGCATTGTTCAGAAACACAATTTAATAGCTGCCTAACATTTACTCTTATGCCTCATGATTTAGTTAATGCTTCACTATTGGACATTCAAATGGATTCAAGTTTTCTTAAAAAAATTATTTTTTGGCAGTACTGGGGTTGGAACTCAGGGCCTTCATCTTGAGCCACTCCACCAGCCCTTTTTTTGTTGGGCATTTTTGAGATAGGGTCTCATGAACTATTTGCCCTGGGCTGGCTTTGAACTGAGATTCTCCTAATCTCTACCTCCTGAGTAGCTAGGTTTACTGGCATGAGTCACAGGTGACCAGTAAGTTTCATAGTTTAAGACAAGTTCTGTACATATAAACTGTCATTTAAATGTGACTATTTACTTTGAAGAAATTCCTAGATATATGAACTTTTAAAAGGATATTAATATGTATAGCCAAATTGTTATCTCTAACATTTGCACAAATGTTTCCTAGCAACAGAGCATTTATAGGGAGGCTATAATGGGTCATGGAGTAGGCTAAGATTTTGAAAATGTGAAAATACAACCTGGCTCCACCATATGCTAAGTATATAATGTATATAGTCAGAGTTCCCTGAAGAAACAAAACCAACAGGATATGAATGCACATACATGTGCGTGTATGTGTGTGTGTGTGTGTGTGTGTAAAGACAAGCATGAAGAGAGAGGAGGAGGAGGGAGGTCAAGGTATTAAGGAATTGTTTCATGCAGTAATGGAGATAAAAAAGTGTTCGTGAGTCCCAGGTCTTGCAGGTGAGCTGACAGACTGGAAATCTAGGAAAGAGTTGCAGTTCAAGTCTGAACATAGTCAGTGGGTAGATTTCCTTCTTGCTTGGGAGAGTTCAGGCTTTGTTCTATTTGCACCTTCAGTTTATTGGCAGAAGCCCTTTCATGTTATAAAGGGTAATCTGCTACACTCAAAGTTCATTGATTTTAATCTCATTGAAAAAAAAAACAAAACCCTTCACAGAAATAACTGGAGTGATATTTGACCAAATATCTGGGTACTGTAGAGAGTCAACTGGCGCAAAATGAACCATCATGCTACATATGTGTCCATATGTGCTGTGGAGTTTGTTTTCTTACCTGAGAGTAGAGTAATGAGGTGTCTGGGGAAAGTAGGTGAGATGGATGAAACATGTCTGCCACCCAGGGAACACTCAGTAGCTATCGGCCACATTATTGCATCACCTTGCCATTGCTAACAGTGCTTATCATTGGAAAACTTTGATAATGACACTATTTATTTGTCACTTGGGTTTTCCTAAAAATTAACTGTTCATATATGTCTTCTGCAGAATTTTGGTTGAAGTTTTACTATTTCTTTTTATTTTTGACTGATAATTATAAAATTTAGAAATTGAATGTATTAAATATGGGATTATTCTATTTACTTTTATTAATAATGTTAAATATATAATTTATACTTAATTATTATATAAAAATTTCACACACATATATATGCATACATTCTAGATCTTCTAGCTTACAGCTTCCTTGTGGGCAGAGGATAAGTCTTAAACTGCTTTATGTTTTTGTTATGAATTGAGTCTATGAGTCTCTCTAAAATTCACACGTTGGGACCTAAGAACTAATGTGATTAGGAGATGAAGCATCTAGGAGATGACTGTCACAAGGGTATGATGCCTTTCCACCATGGGAGATGTAGCACAAGGCTATATCTTGGAAGCAGAGAGTGAAACTTCACCAGACTCTAAATCTTGGGGTGTCTCAGTCTCCAGAACCATGAGAAATAAAATTCATTTCCTTATAAATTTCCTGGTACCAGGTATTTTGTTTTATGTATGCCAATTCTCAACTAGTAAGTACAATGCAGCCCTTCTCCTGAGAGCAAGAGCTAACAAATAGGAATAAAGACAAAGTAGTTACCCTTATGTTGTCTCCAGCATATAACCAGTGAGGATGGCAGGCCAAGTGGGAAGGCATTGATTCCAGCCATATTTCATTAGGTACTAGTAATTGGAGATCTTAAGCAATATACTGCTTACCTCTAAATTGTAGGGTATAAAGGTTCAAGTTTGCAACTCTAAGGAGTTCAAATTTTAGCTAAATAAGAGTTGGGGGTGTGGCTCAAGTGGCAGAATACTTGCCTAGCAAGTAGGAAGCACTGGGTTCAAACCCTAGTACCACTAAAAAATTAAAGATAATGACATTCTAACCAATAATCACAAATATCTTATGATATTTACAGAATTTTATGGACATATAGAAGATCAAATACTAATAGCATGTGATCAAAGGATCATAGTGAAGGTTTCACGGTGGGGGTGATGTGTGAAATGAGTTATTAAAGAGTCAGTAGAAGTTTCACATTATTAGGAATGGGAATTGGGTGTTTTTGATCCCAAGGAGAGAGTACTTTGGAAGAAATGGAACTCTAGATCAATGATTCTTAGTCCTGTAATGCTTATAAATATTACATGGAGTGTTTGTTAAAGGTATAGATTCTGGATTCCACTGTTAGAAACATGTTAGTCTTACATGGTGTCTAAGAATGTGTTGTTATTTTTTAATAAACGAGGGCAATTCTGTGGCAGGTGGTCCATCGATCACATTTTAAGATGTGGTTTACTGGCATTTGAAGAGTCTGTCTCAGTGATATCAAACAACAGATTTATAAATATGTCAGATATGCCAGTGATTTCTAATGGAGTAGATGTATGATTGGATTAGTTAGGAAGTATGGCCACTGATTGTACAAAGCTGTTATTTACTTTGCCAAAGATTTATTTTTCTATTACACTTAATTCTAAAACATGATCAAAATAGTATCACATGATTAAAAATCAAATAGTATTAAGGAGCCCTAATGGAACAGAACGGTTCCCTACTTTCACCTATCCTTACTTTCGCCTCAGTCTTTCCCCCATCCTTCCCTCCTCCCAGTCTCTGTCAGTTGCACTTGTTTGTTTTGATGTTTAATTGTTGTTCATGCTGATTTTACATTCTATTCTGTAACTTTAATTAAGTCTTCTGTGCATTTTCTATAGATTGGTTCCAAATACACAGTGTTTTGTTATTGTACCTAGGAAAATATTGTTCTCACAAATCCATGGAGTATTATAATGATATTCCCTTCTCAGTAGCCCCAAAGACACAACTCTTGTGCTGTTCAGTGTAGAGCATCCAGATGGGGACTTCTTTCTTGGGAAGATCAATTACCTTGAAGTTGTAAATTCATGAAAATGCATATAAGAGAGGGCTGGCAAATTAAAACCGTATGCTATAGGGATGGTCCTAAACAAGGTACACTTGTATTTTACAACCTGCAGTTTTACCAAGTTCAAATGGACAGGTTTATTGTGACTCCCAAGAAACACAGTTAGGGATAGGCATGGCTCAAGTGTCTCAAGTGGTAAAGCGCTCTCCCAGCAAGCACAAAGCCCAAGTTCAAACCCCAGTATGCCAAAAAAAGTTTTTATTCTCTGTGTTTTCAGTAGAGTTTTGTTGGTAAATTATATAGTGATATATTCAATGCATATTAAAACATATCTTCTGTATGCAACTATGTATTCTCTGTGTGTATGTATAACTAGGTATGTTCTCTTTCTATATAGCTAGGCATACACTCTCTATATATTTAACTAGACCTATTCTCTCTCTGTCTCTCTCTCTCTCTCTCCCTCCTTCCCTCCTTCCCTCTCTTCTTCTCTTCCTCCCTCTCTCTCTCTTTCTCTCTGTGTGCATAAAACTAGGTGTACTTTCTATATTTTCTCTCTTCTCCCTATGATCTATTTGCAAGTATGTGTATATGTGTATATACATATTGTTTCTCTCTACACATATATTTTTCTGTCTTCATATACATTTATGTGTATATGTCATATATATGATTGATATATATACATATCATATATATATCCTCTCTCTAGCTCTCTGTTTTCCCTCTAACATTTTCCCTTTTCTGTCTGTCTCTCCCTTTGTGTATGTGTATATTAGTTTTCTATACATAAGTATATAATTTGTATACTGATCCTTAGTGTGCTGCAAGTTCCACAGTGGCCCCTGTTATGCAAGATGAAAATGAAGGTATTTGAATTTTTCTTTTATTCTGAAATTTTCTTTCATTCTGAACAGGTTCAATTATTTATTTCCTTTACAAAGGTTCATATTTTAAGTGTAACAGATAGGATGGTGTAGTGGGGAAAACTGGGGTGACAGGAGATGTGGTAGAATCTTTGATGTCTGTGGGGAGGATGGCACTGTTTCTTAATCTCCACAAGATTCTCCTGAGCTAACACATCCTGCCTTCATCTGCTGATTCTTTTCTCAGTTGTAACTGTTCTTCAAGGTCCATCCTAAATGCCCCCTCTTCTGGGACCCTGCTAGCTTGATACTATTCATGGTGGATGCCAGTTTTACCACTAGCAACATTTTCTATTGTACATTATATCAACACCTTGAGGTTGGCAGTAGGGTACCTATTTTAGGATGAAGAGAGAAGACTTGGAAAGCCTAAAAGAGCAGCTCAAGTTTTTATAGCCTGAAGAGGCTAGAAGTGAAACTCAGGTCTACAAGTTTTATGTGTGCTTATCTTGCCCTGTGGCACTGTGGCCTCCCAACCCTGCTTCCCTTGAGGTTTTTTTCCCCTTTCATTTCCTTAGCATTAATCATATCATATTTTTTCCTCTGTGTATGCTCTCTGAGAACAATGTCATATATTCTTGGTTTTTCAGCATTTCTGTCCTCTACAGTATCTGTTCTGTGGTGTGTAGATATTTCAGAAATGTAGTCACTGAAGTCCTAAGACATAAGGAGAGATTCCCATAGATCTTGGTCACCTCATAGAAGTCTCTTTAGCATGAAGCCCTCCCTGTACTTCAGAATCATGCATTCAACTATCAGATTCTCTGTTCTTCAGGGACACATCTCAGACATCTCTGAATTACATGTCCAAACTAGCTTCATGATTTTTTCCTCTCAATCTTGCATTTTCTACTTATTTTCTAGTTGTTCAAGTCAAAGACCTTGATTTCTTATTTTCTCTCATTCTCTATATCTGGTTAATGTGTCATTGTTCTTACTTCTATAGCTAGAGTATATTTGAAATCCACTTACTTCTGCTTATGTCCTTTCCAGTGCTCTGACACAAGCCTGCATCCTCTTCCACTTTACCATGTGCCATTCTCTGTCTTACTCTGCTCCAGGCTTATTTTTATTTGCTCCAGTGCTCGCACTTGTAAAGCCATTTGCACTTCAGTACTTTTCCACAAATGAGGTATCTTCTCAAATGTTCTTTTTTTTCACTTTTCTATTGATGGCCTGCTCTTCTCCCTTTGTGTCTTCATCTCTCTTCCTCCAGTTCCCTTCCCATCATCCTATCTTACGTATTTGCTTCATATACTCTATAACAATTCTGTTCCCTACTGTCAGACTGTAAACCCCATGAGGATAGCAACCTTGCCTGGCTTGTTTAGTTCCATCCGAAAGGACTGGCAGGCTGTCAGTGCCTCATAGGTTTCTTGGATATGTGAATGGATGAAAGACGGAAGGAAAGAAGGAAAGGACAGAAAGAATAACTGTGGAAAGAGGCTCCAATGATTAGTTTAATGTTAGAGAAATGCTCAGACAGAGAAGGATATAATTTTGTTCACTTGGCCTTATTTGAAGCATGTAGGCTTTACTACAAGTGGCCAAAACTTGACAACTTTAAACCACTGGGTTTCTGGAAAAGATCCTGGAGTAAAATCAACTGAGTGTATAGTAATAATTCCATGTGGGACTATTGCCCTGAGCCTCAGGGAGACATCCCTAAACATAAACCTTCTTTTATAAGGTGGAATTTGTAATCATCCACATTGTAGATTTTTGGAATGCTAGCAAATGTTCCGCAACCACCTCCCAGCCCCAAAAACTGATACTGCCAGGACTTCTGAAGGCATATTACCAGGATAGGTAATAACCCTGTAACCCATTAACAGTCCCTGTCTTGTGTGCAGGTTTCCTAAGTGTCTTGTGGGAAGAAGGTACCAAACATAGAGGTTTTGAGCAAGAAGGAAAGAGAATTCCTGGACACAGGGAGGTAAGGCCTGGCCAGAGGAATCCACAGGATGGCCTCAGACATGGGGGGAAATCTAATTGGAGAGTGGTGATTGCTCCTAGGAGAAGCACATGTGATGAATGCATACCATGATTCTGTTCCCTAAAGTATGTCATACCATTCAAAGGAAGCTCAGAAAAGACACTGGTACACAGATAATGACCAGGAATTAGGGACTAAACATAGAAAGATACTATAGGTTTCTCTCATAGCTAAAATTTCTCTTAAACATTGAACTTCTTTAAATACCTCCAGGCATGGCTTTTATAGATAGAGTACTCTGCTTTCTTTTGAGGGTAATCTGAATTTAATAATATTGTTCCGCTATTTATATTTCACTTTGAACTTCATATCTGAAAACCTTGCCTCCTATTTCTATTTTTATCAGGACTATAATGATCATTTTTTGCCCAGCAACTAACATCCCACCTCATTTTTGGCTCATTTTGACTCATTTGTAGACTTGGTTTTCTTTCTTCCATGGCCTAATTTCTGCCTTTTTCATTTTTCTCCATTCCTCTTATTTTCTGTACATTTGAGAACTCAATGTGTAAAGTGTGTCTGGCAGAAGGATTCACCTTTACTTTACAAGAGGTCAATAAGAACTGGAAATAGTGTTGACAAATAATTAACATGAAAAAGTATGAACTGTTTCTAACTTACTGAAATATTTGCAATCTTACTTGTGTCAAGGTTAGTTTTCACATAGTTCTAATTATTCCTGAAATGATCATATCTGTTGACTGTACAGTTGTTTTTGTATTTCTCCATATTCCTCCAGCTCTAAAGCTGACTTTTTCTTGCCCTGCTATCAGTTATACAGTGCTAAAAAATAGATCAATACAGTGGTTAATATTAATGGCACTTGAAATGTTAGAATGGATTATTTTTAAAACTCTATATGTGGTATGTTTTGATTTTTTAAAAGGAAAAATCAACCTTGAAATTTAAAAAAAATAAAAAATTTTCCACATACAATTCTATGAAACTTTGTCAGTTGGAGGACATAGTTATCAGAATGAGGAAGTATGACAACATTCCTTGGGTTCTCTCTTCTCTGACTCTTCATTTGCTCTAGTTCCATGGTCTCTCTTGCCTATGCCCTGATGCAGGTCCACAGTAAACTGGGAAGTGGCCCTACATCAAGGCAAGTGCAGACGGAAGCTGACTGACATCCTTCCTTTTCTTTCCCTCTAGCTTTACCTCTTCCTTTTCTCTCTCTCTAGCTTCACCCCTTCTAGCTTCCACTATACAGATCTGGATTGAAGGCAGTCATTGCAGGATTTTTCATATATACCTTTGGTAGTTTACAGCTATTTAATTCATATCATTAGTTTAGAACAGGAATGCTGATGCTAGAGTGCATATGTAAATATCACAAATGTCATTTTTAAAAAGTCCAATTTATGACTACCTCATACCACACCAGTTTAATTAACATCTTGACAATGAACCTGAAGCCCATAGGGAATAAGTGAGGTGGAACTTTGTCCTAAATCTGGCCCACTTGATAGAGAGGAATGGGAAGGAAGGTAGCAGAAAGAAAGCTGTTTTTCAAATAACTTCTTTCCTTCCTACCTTCCTTTCTTCCTTCCCTCCTTCCTTCCTTCCTACCTACCTCCTACCTACCTACTGGGGTTTGAACTAAGGGCCTCAAGCTTGCTAGGCAGGTGCTCTTACCATGGAATCACTCCACCAGTCCTTTTCTGGGATAGATTTTTTTTGAGATAAGGTATCTCAAGTTATTTGCCTGGGGCTGACTTTAAACAGTGATCCACCTGATCTCTGCCTTCTGAGTAGCTAGGATTATAGGTACAGGCACCCAGCTCACATTTCTTTCTTAATCATTGGCATTTTATGAGTTATTATTTTGTCCTAAACATGCTTTTAAAATGATTTTTTTCCTCCTGGAGAAACATGTTTTCTTTTGCTTTCACAGAGTCTCAAAGCCATAATAAAAGCTACAAACTTAAGGAAATATATAAGGACATGGGTTTACTGCAGGATAGGGAAGAATCCCATCCAGTTTACTGTATGAGTCTGTGTATAACCCTGATACAGAATGCAATTTTATAAGGCCAAGTCTGTGTGGTATCACTTCAAAGAAATATACTTAGGTAAAAGTAGTTAGACTCTTTACTGATATCTCTTCTAAAACTCATTAATGGAAGGAAAATACATCTCTATATTCATCAAAACATCTTAAAAATCTGTGCTATAGCTGCCACTTTCAATGTCATTTGCTTGGAAAACAAAATGTCTATATCTTACTAACCCAACATTGCAGAACAAAGAATAAAGGTTTAGCTGGGGGCTCACGCCTGTAATCCTAGCTACTGAAGAGGCAGAGATCAGGAGGATTGTGGTTCAAAGCCAGCCCATGTAAATAGTTTGCAAGACCCTATCTTGAAAAAACCCATCACAAAAATAGGGCTGGTGGAGTGGCTCAAGTTGAAGGCCATGAGTTCAAACCCCAGTACCAGAAAAATAAATAAATAAATAGTTGTAAAACCAAGTCTTTGCCATTCTTTCCTACCCTCTGCTTATCTCCCTTCTCTATTCTTACTCCTTTCTTCCCAGAAAATCTCATCACTTACTGATCTGATTAATATCTTAATCTCCAAGACCTTTCTCCTTACACATTTTTTCTGACTGTACATCATGAAAGCCAAGAAATCAAAATGGAAAATCGAACATTCTTATTTGAAGGTGAAGGAAGATTGTAAAGATAGCAAATATCCTCAGATTCATAATTTTTTTTCTCAACTCATCTTCAGAAACTGTGATGATATAAGAAAACTATATTTTGGTCTGCATCCAGTTCCCTTAACCCTTGGAATTTTTGAAGTGCTAAATGTCCTTTTGTATGGTAATGTGATGATTGATGGTATGGGGGAGCATGGATCTTAAATAGCCTTAGGAAGGAGGATGGTTGCTATGGAGAACTGACTCTGTAATTAGAGTGTTAAAGTTTTCAGCCTTACCCTTAAAGTCTGCAAGAGGGAAGAGGGCCTGAAGGTTAAGTTGATCATCAATGAGCAAAGGTTTACTTATTTATGACTTTGTAATGAAGCTTCCATAAAAATCCAAAATGGCTGGATTTGAAGAGCTTCTTGGTTGCTGATGACATGGAGCATGGAACGCTTGGAGAAGGCATGGAACAGTCTGCACCCATTGCCTCATTCAGTACATGGCAACTCTGCAGCCCTTCTCACATTTCTACCTGTATGCATAATATGAAAGCCACATCTTTTCATATTAAATACATAATAGTAAGTAAAGTGTGAGAAGCTTCAGCAAATACTATAACCCAAAAAGGGGATTGTGGAAAGCTCTGATTTATAGCCAGTCTGTCAGAAGCACAAGTAACAACCTGTGATTGGCTTTCAAGGTGGGAGGCGGTGTTGTGGGACTGAATCCATAACTGTGAAGTCTGTGCTAATTCCGGTTAGTGCCAGAATTCAGTTCAATTTTGGGATACCCGATTGGTGTTCACAGTGCTGAAATAAAATAAAAATCAACAGAGTAGTAGCAAAGAAAGCATTTATTCAGGGTTTTAAAAGAATTGCAGTTCAGGAATGTAAATCTAGTTAGAAAAACCAGATTGCATTACAAAGAAATTCAGATTGTTCAGGGCTTTTCAAGGGAGGGGAAAATGAAAGCAAGGAATTTCTAGGAAGCTTGTGTAAGTTTTCTAAGGAAGGTGATTGGTGCTACCTTGCTATTAAGTTGTTTGTGGTGGCATGCTTGGGCTCTTTCTGGGTAAATAGTTCATTTGTGACAGATAGAACTGTCATTTAAGGGTGTTTGTGGTTTTTGGAGACTTGGCTTAGTTCAAAAGTTCATACTTCATTCCAGGTAAGAGATATTGAGAGTTCCCTCTCAGAATGGCTTCTTGACTCTGTTTTACATGATCCTGAATACCATGACTCCATTTTATTAACAACAATTTCATGATGGAGAATTGCTTGGTGTGGTGTCAGACGTAAAACATTGAAAGTGTGAGTATAATCGGAGAAAACATTTTCCTACTATTAAAAACAGTAATCTTAATCTTTGCACTTGTTGGGGTACTTTAACTTGCAGCCCACCTAGCCTAAAAATCAGCTATAACTGGCATGACCCTTGGGTAACCTCGAGCCCCACTCCCTGGAACAAAGGGAGGTGAAACGGTTTCTGGGAACAGGGAGGGTTTCTGATTGATCATGCTGAACGCCATGTGAGTCAATATGTTAAGACATCTGGTGTTTTTCACATTCCTGACAGGTAAACCTGATAAGTAAATGCCTGGTGTTTTTCCAGTTCCCAATAAATAATCTTACCCCACCACCAGGATGTGGGCAACGTCAGGAAAATGTGACCCAGGGGCATGAGGAATTCCTATGTGACAATGATTGATGCTTCAAAGAGTGTAAGACCTGCTTAAACTTTGCATTCATGGTCCTTGTTCAAACCTGCTGTGTCAGGCGGATACTCAGACCCTAGCTAGCTAGAAATAAACCCACCTTGTGACTTCCTTTGTCTCGAGTGTCCTTTGTCCTCTCAGAAGGAGGCTGGCCTCGGACCCTAACAGCACTGTGTTAGTGTTTCATTGCTGTGACAAATACATGAGAAAAATAACTTACAGGTGGAAATATTTATATTGACTCATGGTTACAGAGGTTTCAGTACATGATAATGTTGACAGACAGTGTTTTACAAGGTGGATTTAGTTGATAAGTCAGAGGTGGCAAGTAAAGATATTTTTGAAATATTACTTAAAGAGATGTGAACCATGCAAAAAGTCAGACATACCCAGCATGGGTTGTTGAGGCAAAATAATAAACAGACTTACTCTGTGTAAATGACTCAAGTTGCAGTCCAGCTGCTATGATTCATATTTTTATAGTGGGGATAATAAAAATATCTTTGAATTTAAAAAGGTCAACAGAAGTATATGGAATAAGATAAATTGAATTTTGGATGTAAAATGTTTATAGGGAGAGAACTATGAAACTTAGTACTTTCTACTTTTAAAAAAATTGCTCTTGCTTTCTCCTGTTTGCTATCTTTTCCTTCTCTTTTTCTCTAATTCTAGAAGTCCATTTACTTTTCTTCCTGTAGTTCATTCTCCATTATATAAAAAAGTCTTTCATGTCTTCATAGGAATATGTAGGAAAGCAACTTTAAGTCCACCTATACCTTGGATATCTATTTTAAGTAATATGTGTTTGAGTTTAATATGTCACTTCTACTTCCATTTAATGGACAGAAGAACTGTTTGTCTGATATATCAGGGAGTAAGCATCATATCATAGTAAGAGCAAAGACCCAATCTTTTCATAGTAAGGATGGTATGAAGATATTTAATACAGCTGTTTCAGACAATGAGTTTTTGCCTTCCACCTGCAGTAGTTATGAGTTCTTTTTGTCCTTACTTGCTGTGATTAGTTGCATACATAACTAATCACAGTTCTCTGAACTGAAGTTGCTAGCAGGGAAAGTGGCAGTGGGTCCCTTGGGGAGCAGCAACTCCCTCCTATTTAACTAACCTAATTTTCCTTCCCCTAGTCTTCAGAATTTAGGGAGACACTGTGTAAATCCAGGAAACCAGTAATTCTCTAGATTCATCATGATATTTGCACAAAGATTCACACCTGCTCCTCATGTCTTTGGGGAAATCATAGAAAACCCCTCTCTTGTGATTTGAACTTGACAACATTTTCTTGAGAAATCTGTGTATTTGAAATGAACAGGGTGGTTTTCTTTTGTTGTGAGCCTTAGAAGTTGCATTTTAAATTACTTTTAGAACATTCCTATTGCTTCTCTGAAATGTTTGCCAGGTGATGGGAACACCTCTCTGATATGTGGTAAACTGAATCTTGTTCTGTAGTAACTAGACCATGGCTTTAAATAAACTTAGGGTGCTCTCTCTGTCTCTCATTCATTCTCTCTCTCTCTCTCTCTCTCTGTCCCTTTCTCTTTCCCTCCCTCCCTCTCCCCAGTAGAATCTGATCCTCCAGCTGAAGATACATGATTTATTTTCATTTTACTTAGCATTTTTCTGACCCCTGAGCTTGGTTGTTCAGAATGATGATGCCTTGGGTTTTTATTTCTTTTTAAGTCCATTTATTTCATTTGATGGGGATATCGTAATTTTGGGCAGGTGGCACCTAAAAGCAAGTACAGAAGGGCTGGTGGTGGTGGCCTCTGATGAGGGACTGTGGCTCAATTATACTAAGTCACCATGATTCCACAACTGGGACTCCAGGGTATATCCTCCTTAGAGAAGCTCACAGCTAGTCTTGGTTTACCAGTCACAGCACTGAGAATCCAGAATGGTAGATTCCAAGTCTTTCATTGTGAAATTCAATCTGAGAGAAGTAAGCTTCTAAGATGGAATATGCAAAAGCACCTCCCAGTTTTCAGAAGATTAGTTATAATATTTTCAAAATTCAAATTTGTATTCCTATGAAAATTTCTTTCCATTTTCTTTTTTTAAAATTCAACCTTCATCTCTTCCCTAAGATTTACTTTACTAGCTTAAAGGATCACTTTTGCTATCAAGGGAAATACAGAGTGACCCATGGCTCTGGTGGTTTTTATTCAAATTGAAAATTAGATGAGAGTCATTTTGATCCTTTTATGTGTTTTTTTCATCCCTATCTCTACCTAGGACTTTGATTGTATTTAGACTATCTGACTCCCTTCCACCTCACTATTGGGTTCTAAATTTTTCATGTTTTCAGCTTTCCACATCCAAACTAATCTGGCCTTCCTGGGAGTTTCCCAGGACCCAGATGAATGCTGGAACAAATCTGATAAACTCCTTTTGTACTAAAATGAAACTGGTTATAAGGGGAGTTGCGTCTCCAACCCAGGCAAGATATTTATATTTACCAGGGATTTAGAAATTTCAACTATCAAAGCTTTATCTTATTGAAGAGAAAAATGAAACTCACATAAGTTTCATTACATGAGTTGGTAATATGGCCTTTTATTTTTGTCATAGCACTGGAATTTAGGTCTTCTATTTATGACTCATCTTACTTATGCTACATCAAGCTTCTCTTACTTGAGTCATCTCCATATACCCTTTGTGAGTTTCGCTCTATATATGTGCATCTATATTATTAGCTACCTAACAGAGTAATTAACTTTTTAAAGTTTTTCTGAATATCATGAAAATTACATATTTCAAAATTAATTATAAATTTGAGATTTTATACATTTTTAGATCCTCATATTATAATAAACACTAACACAAATCTCTGCTCAAATGGGGAAGCAATGGTTATCTGTAAGCTGACTAAAGTCATCGTGGGGATCACCAGTGGGTGTAACTTCACTTGGGGAAAGTTGGAAACACTGAATCACAGCTGTGGTCTTGTGAGGGGAATGAATGACTGGTGATACATTTTGAATGAGGGAGACACTTTAGAAGCAGACATCTGGAGGGGTGTGAGAAATAACAGACTTCTCAGAGAAATAACAAGCTTCTCACCAAAATAACAGGATGCAGCTGCAAGATGTGGTGGTGGGCCCCAAGGTCAGGATGAGCTGATCAGACCTTCTCAGAATGTTTTTTTTTTTTGATAGGGATGGGGATGGGCAGGTGGCCAGGTTCAACAAGAGGTTGACTAGGTGCCAATCATTCATAAATTTAATTTCAAGGTAGAATAATTGGACCTAAGCCAGGCAGAGCCCTACATTACTCCTAGACTCCAGCTATACTAAGACTTAGCTTTCCTAAGTCCCTCCCATGCTGGGAACTTTGTTGTCTTTTCAATTAACCTTGCCCTCGCTTTACTCTTAATTCCTGGTCTGGTGTCCTCAATCATTGACTTTGCCCAGACAGGAACTCAGGGTCAGTAATCCAGTATAATTCTCTGTTAATAACTTCTTTAGGGAATGTTGGCAGCCTGAGAAGATGCAAAGAGAAAGCTCACTGTTCAAATTACTGCATGGAGCTAGTGGTTCACCCCTTGAAGTCAGCTATTTATGGGTTTTGAGTTAGGTTTGAGGCCAGGACAATTGCACTAGCATTATTGTGCCTTTTAAAGTTAGACCTTGATTTCAACTAGAAGTTTTTTTTTTTAAAAAGATAAAGCCAGTGATTCCTATAATATCAGATACCTGATGGTACACAAAATAATAATTAAGAGATGGTCCTTGTCTTTAAGCAGGCTCTGTCTATAAGCAGAGATAACTGCAGGCAGAGAGACAAGTTCCACTCTAACTGCAGGTAAATGGGGCACATTTCATAATTGTTTCTCTGAAGCACAGGAGATAGTCCAAGAAGTGGAAACTGTCATCCCACGGTTAAGAACGGAGGGATTAGGATATTGGGAAAACCATTGCAACATAACACTAAACACGTACAACCATTATAAGTCCCAAATCTTTGCAAGTGTGCTTATTTTAGGGACAGAAATGTAGAGGGAAGTAGAGAAATGTGACGTAAAGTTCAGCACAGAATAGATTCTTTGTAATAGTCAGTTATCTAACACTGTCACTGAAAATCTTCATTTATAGTCATTCTATCATGGTTTCATCAGTTAGCCTGGGAATCCAACTATTGTGTTTATCTATCTATATGTACGTGTATATATATATTGTACATATACATATATGCACAGTACAGACCAACCAACTATGTATTTTTGGACATCAAAGAAAAGATTTTTATAAAAACAGATTAAGGAAAATATGGCAACCAGTTATTTACCTAAGGCAAGCTGAGGTTGTAATTTTATTCTCTCTTGCCTTAATGATGACATGGTTTTAAAGCTGTGGCACAGTGCTTGCTAGTATGCTGTTTTCTGGATATTAATTCACTTCCTTCACTACTGCTCTATGTACCTGGAATCCTACAGTGGATTCAGCCTTGGACTTGAAGGACCCTGGTGGTTGAGGATGACATTTATGTAAGATCTGTTAGGTGGATTTTGTAAATTCTTTGAAAGATGTCTTATACTGGATCTTTTTTAAAAGACTGGAACAGGAATGCTGTAAAAAGGACAAAATGGTAATCCTTTTGAAATGTCAAAAAAGTATTTGAAAGTAAAATAGGTCATCACTATATCAATCTAAAGCTTCTCTCAGCAGTTGGCACCATCCTATAGTAATCAGACCATGAGGTTACTGCTTTTCTAGATAAGCAGAATTATATCCTCTGACTGTTTCCTTCAACTTCTTAAAGTTCTTAAAAGAAAAAATCATAGTAAATAACACATAATTAAAATGACCTCTCAGTTTCATTGATTATAAAATAGTTTTTTGCATAATAGTAAATCAAAAGACTTACACTATTAATTTATCTTTAGTGAATTCAGAGCTTGATTTAGCAGAATTGATAGTAATTCACTTCATTTCTTTGGGGTTCAATGTGCTTAGCAAGGAAAGAAATTCAATAATGAACATTCCATATTTTATTTAAAGTAATTGAGAAAATTCTTAGACTTTTTCAGAAAATAACACATGCATTGTTTTATTTGACAGGCAAAGAGCAAGCCATAGAAATAGTTACATTTTTCATGCAAATGTGATTTCCTTATCTGCACCTACCCAAGTCTGTTTTACCTATATTTTTCTGGGACTTTCCAAAGAAGATAGATCAGGACAAAAATTTAACCAAGGCGAGATAGAAATTAACCCTCATAAGATAAAAATTTAACTAGGCCAATCATTAATCAAATAAGTCAGGCTGTTTTTATAAAGTTTTATTGGAACAGGGCAACATTCACTTGTTTACATATTCTCTGTGGTTTTTTGCTGACCAAAATGTTAGAGTTGAATAGAATAGTCACAATGGAGAACATATGGCCTACAAGTCTAAAATGTCTATGTCGTCCTTTGAAGAAAAAGTCTGCTGGCCCCTGACCTATGCCATAGGTTTAAGAGGATTGCCTTTGATTATAGGCTCTAAAGAATCCTGGATGAATTAAAATGGAAAAATGTGTCCAAGTTCAGTTTAGAGCTGTTTCTGTTGCAGGAAATAGGCAAGGGAAGAAATGGACTGCTTAATCCAAGTGTTTGTACTGGTAGAAATTTGTCACCAGCAGCCTAAAGAACTGATAAAATTAGTGCTTTGTACCCTGGCACCGTCTTATTGGTATAGAAACAGCATAGGAAATACCATGGGAAGTTCTGGTAGAGGTTCATGAGGCCTTTTGTGCTCTTCCATTCTCTAGGATAAATAATTGAAGATAATATAGACAAGCAGATCAGGTACATAGACTCTTAGCATTTCAGATTTCAGCTAGACTGTTGTCTCTATCAAAGAAAATCAGTGTTTTGTGAATTAAGCCAAGTGTTTCATCACTAAAAGTGAACAATGACAATTTAAATTTAATATATAGTTCAAAAACTAAATGGCTACACTTTCTTAATTTTAAGCTTTTTCCTTTAAAATTTTCAACTCTGGTTCTGTTACATTTGTCCTTATTTCTAACTGTATATGCTCAACATTTTTTTGGATAGGCTTACTATGTGCATGTACAGATTCAGTGCTAGGGGGTTATAATACAATGATGAAGAAATAACTTTTTTTCCCCATGAGACCTGTATCTCACAGGCAGACATTAAACAAGCTGTTACTATCTTCTGTGTCCTACTTGTCAAATCCCAGTACCTCCACTTACCAGCAGCATAATCTTACACCCTGATTCTACAGGATATGCTGTGCCAGACTAATATCACCATTTTACTCCTTGCAAACCAGGCATACTTCAAGTACCATTTACTAAATGACTGGAAAGGTCATTTCATACAATAGCACAATATTTGAAGGTTGTGAGTCACTCATACTATGATATATTAATCAAATATATATACATACCTTCTCCCCATTGGATATAAAATGAACGGATCATTTATATACCCTGTCCCCTAAAATATTATGAGGATTTATTCATTAAACTAATAGTGACAATGATAAGTAATGTACTAAGTAGATTTTTTTAAATGTTACCTGCCGCTTGCCCAGAAACATCTGCATTAAAATAATATATGTAATCTCACTGAAGCTCCTTAAAAACCAGTGATATTGCTATTACTATTATTATTCTAGTCATGAAGATAACACTTCGAACATTTAATTCATATAACTAAGTACTTAGAATCAAGTTTGATTCTCTACTTCTCAGAAGATCTAACTTGAAAATAGACATTATTCTGAAACTACTGTATTTCACATCTACTAATAAATATGAAAATGAATTTAAGAAAAAGAAGCCACTTATTATCATCAATATCCTCTATGTTGTCCAGATATTCTACTCATAATTTGTAGTGGAAATTCTAAAAATAGATATGCTATTTTTATCACAATATAAAGGAACATACATTTTAATACTTAAGGAATTTTAACCACTTTTAAAGAATTTAACATAGTGATTTCTTCATGTTTGTTATATTTTAATAGTCATTTATCTACCAAAAATACAAAGGATACTGCATGAAATAGATATTAAACTAGTCAAAGAATGACATCACGTTAATAATTTTCTTTGGTTACAATTTTAAGCAAATGCTTGTCTTGTAGAAACCATCATAAGGAAGAAGAGTGATACAAGATTATTGAAATACTTAGAAGTATCTCAAAAGGTTTTCGTGCACAACAGTCAGAAATCTTGAGAGTAGAAGAAATGTAGAGAGCAGAAGAAGTAAATCCAGATACTCTAGATGACAACATATAAGAAGTAGGATATTAATAATATACATAATAATTCCTTGAAAAAAATAACAGAGAAGGAGGTCAGTTATGCATAAAGTTTAGAATTTCCCACAATGGGTATGCAATGACTCTCTACCCTGGTTACTTAGAAGAATCATCTGCACAGCTTTTAAAGAGTTATGAGTTATGAATTGCTGGACATCTATCTTACATATTTTTACTCAATATATGTCATCTACAATGTAAAAAATATAAAATAAGTCTCTTCAAAAAATTCTGTTTTACAGGGAGGAGTACTGGGATTTGAACTTAGGGCCTCACATTTTCTGGGCTGGTGCTCTACCACTTGAGCTATGTCCCAGAACTTTTTGCATTGTCTTTTTTTAATAGGGTCTTGCTTTTTGCCCAGGCAGACCTAGACTATGATCATCTTAGTTTTGCTTCCCTGAATAATTGTGATGACAGGCTTGAGCCACTGAGCTCAGCCATTGGTTAAGATGAGGTCTCATGGACTGGAATTGTGGCTTAAGCAGCTCAACACCTGCATAGCAAGCTTGAGGCCCTGAGTTCAAACTCCAATACTGCCAAAAACTTGAGTGAGATGAAATTTTGCACAGCTTTTGCCTGGGCTGGCCTGGAACAACAATCCTCCCAATCTCTGCCTACTGACTAGCTGGAATTACAGGCATGAGCCAGAACACCCAGCCTTCTTCAAAAGGTTTTAATGGCCATCCAATGTTTAACCATAAGTACATCAAAAAATCATAAAATCTTAATTTCAGATAGAAATTTTATATTAAATTGGATTTTTATGTAATGAAGTGTATTAATGATGTTACTTAGTTCAAAAAAGAATAAATAAAAGCAGTAGCAACAGAAAAAAATGTCTAGAAGCTACATGATTGGAAAAATCAAACCATAAATAATAAAGAGTGGGATTAAAGACACAGTGATGGTATTTAGTTCATTTTTAACTTAAGGATCTTAGTAGTATTTGATATTTATAAATATTTGATGTATCAATTAATTATGGTAGAATACATTTAGCTAGTAATAAGAGAACTGCCTCAGAAGTTTGGAAAAGGAAAGGTTATAATTGCTTCATTATATATAACTTACATGGAATGTTCTTAGTAAAATGCAACAAGAAGAAATGTTCAAAAAACACCCATTTGTGGCCAAAAAACACATGAAAAAATGTTCACCATCTCTAGCAATAAAGGAAATGGAAATTAAAACCACACTAAGATTCTACCTCACCCCTGTTAGAATAGCCATTAGCAACACCAGCAACAACAGGTGTTGGAGAGGATGCGGGGAAAAAGGAACCCTCTTACACTGTTGGTGGGAATGTAGACTAGTACAACCACTCTGGAAAAAAATCTGGAGGCTACTTAAAAAGCTAAACATTGTTCTACCATTTGATCCGGCAATACCACTCTTGGGGATATACCCAAAAGACTGTGACACAGGTTACTCCAGAGGCACCTGCACACCCATGTTTATTGCGACACTATTCACAATAGCCAAGTTATGGAAACAGCCAAGATGCCTCACCACTGATGAATGGATTAAGAAAATGTGGTATCTATACATAATGGAATTTTATGCAGCCATGAAAAAGAACAAAATGTTATCATTTGCTGGTAAATGGATGGAATTGGAGAACATCATTCTGAGTGAGGTTAGCCTGGCCCAAAAGACCAAAAATTGTATGTTCTCTCTCATATGTGGACATTAGATCAAGGACAAACACAACAAGGGGACTGGACTTTGAGCACATGATAAAAGCGAGAGCACACAAGGGAGGAGTGAGGATAGGTAAGACACCTAAAAGATTAGCTAGCATTTGTTGCCTTTAACGCAGAGAAACTAAAGCAGATACCTTAAAAGCAACTGAGGCCAATAGGAAAAGGGGACCAGGAACTACAGAAAAGGTTAGATCAAAAAGAATTAACCTAGAAGGTAACACACACACACAGGAAATTAATGTGAGTCAACTCCCTGTATAGCTATCTTTATCTCAACCAGCAAAAACACTTGTTCCATCCTATTATTGCTTATACTCTCTCTTCAACAAAATTATAGATAAGGGCAAAATAGTTTCTGCTGGGTATTTCTCCATGCATTGAGGAGAAATGACCCAAGCCTTGTATGCACATATGAATAATAAAACAATTTTTAAAAAAAGATCCAACCAAGAGCAAAAAAAAAAAAAAAGACAGCTCAAAAACTTTGTCACACAATTACACTCTCATGAGTTTATCCACAGTAGTGAATCTAAATTTTAAGGTATTTATCTTATTAAAATACTTACACTATAACCTTTAAAAAGAATTAAAAATCATTTAAAAAGTGAAAAAAATCCAGCTCTTAGTTTAAACCCCAGTCCAATCAACAATTTTAAAAAGAAACAGAATAAAACCTAGGCTCAGAAATACATATGTAGGTTTATTTTATATCTTTATTTTAGAAAGTTGAGATGTAAATAAATATGTTCTAACCCTCAAGGATTTTAAAAGAAAGAGATCTGTAGGGTTCCTCCTTAATTCCTAGCACACTGTTTTGAATATAAGATGTTTTTAATAAAATTTAAGATGGTCTTAGATATGAATTTCTACAAAATAAAACTGTGGCTATTGACCTGGGAGGAAAGAATATGCCCACCATGGAGAATAATACAGCTACTGAACAAACTGATTCATAAGCTAATGATTTTAAAGAGAGAGATTATACTCAAAACACTGAACAATCAACATAACATGGACATATCAACTGCAACAAAATCCACAGTTCACTAGTACAAGTGACCAAGGCACAGCAGCCTCACATCAACACTGTAAATGGGGAATGTTTTAAAGTAATATGAAGTAAAGTGCTCCCATCAAGAATAGCATACACAATTGTATAGGTAGAGTGTTGTGAGAGTTAAGGCTCATGATAAGCTAACTTTCATAACCAAATTCAGAGGACCACATGCCTCATAAAATGCTGGATAGCACACGAAAAGACAAGCAAGAACCAACCAATGCCAGTGTCTGAAGGGTTCATCATCACATTCATAGACACCAGTGCTCTTTGACTGCTATTTTGCTTCTGTCATCCTGAACATGAAGAGATCCAGCTAGATGAGTTCATAATGTAGAATATGAAAGAATAAATGGTCATGGTATTAAGTTCAGTTGTTTAGGCTCAGATCAGTGACATCCTCCCATGGAAGCATGAATGAGACTGACATTGTATTTTTCAACAAAAGAGAGATTTCAAGATGTCCAAAATTAAAGAAATTTGGCAAGAATCCTGAACAGCCTATGGTAACAACAAAATCCTAGAGCTCAGAAATAGACACTAGGCTGCAATGTATAAACAAACTGTAAAGGTTACTTCCAGTCCTCAGATTGACTTAAAAGTTTTTGTTAACTGATAGTGTAATAGTTTCAGAGCAGAGAACTATTTCTAAGAAGTGGTAGGTGAGCTTATGGGACAAAGGAATGGTATAGTTTATACTTGTGGACATATGGATGTTATCAATAAATTACATTAAATGGATTCTTTAAAGCAAATAAGTGAGAATTTCAAGTGATTAGTTACCCTGGATACTTCTGAGACACACACAAATTTAAAATTAATATGAAAGGTGGTGGCTGCTGCTTTTGACTTTGAGAAGTTATGAACCAGGAAATAAATCCAAACATATGGGAATGTTACTGATACAATTCAACTCTTGTATTATCAACATAAAACTTAAAGATTTATTTCTAAAATATAAAAATAAAATTCTAAAACTTTAGAAAAGTAGGCCTATTGAATAAGTTAGGCATTTACAATTGAAAGAAAGAAATCATCATTTAAACAATTACATTTTAATAATTATAGCTTATTTCATCATTTACTAGAAGTTAGTTTCAAAATTATGTAAAACTGCATGCAGCAGATTTTATTCTACATATTTCACAAGTGTATTTAATATCTAATAAAATAGCTATTTCCATGCAAATCATGAAATTTTATGTTTTTCTGTATCCTCCCAATATTGTCTAATCCCAGTTCTATTTTTCCAAGTTTTTCAAATACTGAACAGAGAAAAATTATTTCATATTTGTTTAAAGAAAATAATAGAAAACTAAGAAGGAGGTATTGTAAACTAATTTATTTTACTTTTTTCTTCTAGGTCTATATAACTTGAGTTTATTTTTAAATATGTATTTCAATTGAAAAATAAAACTATGTTTATGGTGTACAACGTGGTATTTTTATAATATGTGTACATTGTGTAGAATTAAGGATCTTGGATTTTTCAGATACCTGATTCTTGAGTCTCACAAAATGACTTATCTGGTTGATCCATGTAGTGACTAATTAATTAATTAATTAACGGCTTCATGAGACAGACAGGGTGGAGCACTTTTCCACTACTCTTCTAATTCCCATAGGATGTTATTAAAGCAGCAGTGCTGCTCCTTTAGTTTTATATCTACCACCATTCATCACACAATATAAACAATGCTTAATTATTATTATTAGATAATTAAAAATTTTTTATAAGATCGATCTTCAAAATATTTAATAATTTATTTTTCAATTTTAAACAAACTCTAAACTATTGCATTAGGAGTGTAATTCAAATTTACTAACTCTCCCCACTCAATTTAGCTCCTATCTACATTTCTATCCTTGTTTTTCCTTGTTTTCCCTTTGCTCCTGATACATTAGCCACAATGGACTTCTTTGAAGCATTTAAAATGAAAATAATATCACAACAATAACTTTTCCTTTTAAAGCTTCTCAAGTCATTTTGTTTTTACTAGGATATGAATTTCAATGAGAGTTTGGCCCTCCAAATAGCTTCCACTTCTCAACTATCACAAGTCACAACTTGTAACAGATTTGGTTAAATATCTACCAATCCAAAACATTCTCATTTTGAAAACACAGCTCACAAAAATCAAGTCACAAACATCAGAAGCCTTACTATACACTAACAATGAACAAATTGAGAAAGAACATAGGAAAACAATTCCATTACAATAGCCTTAAAAAAAATCAAATACCTAGGAGTAAACTTAATGAAGGACATAAACGACCTCTACAAGGAGAATTACAAACCACTGAAGAAAGAAATCGAGGAAGACTACAGAAGATGGAAAGATCTCCCATGCTCATAGATTGGCAGAATCAACACAGTAAAAATGGTTATCCTAGCAAAAGCAATCTACATGTTCAATGCAATTCCCATTAAAATTCCAAAGACAAATCATCACAGAGATTGAAAAATCTATCCTAAAGTTCATTTGGAAACACAAGAGACCGCAAATAGCCAAGGCAATACTCAACAAAAAGAGCAATGCTGGAGGTATCACAATACCCAATTTCAAATTATCCTACAAAGTTATAGCAAGAAAAACAGAAGGTACTGACACAAAAACAGATATGAAGACCAGTGGAACAGAATAGAGGACCCAGATATGAATTCATACAGCTATGCCTACCTTATTTTTGACAAAGGCACCAAAAACATACCATGGAGATAAAACAGCCACTTTAACACATGTTTCTGGGAAAAGTGGCTATCTCCCTGAAGAAAACTAGATCCCTGCCTGTCACTCTGTACTAGTACCAACTGAAAATGGATTAAGGACCTTAATATCAGACCCAAAATCTTGTGGTTAGTACACAAAAGAGCAGGGAATACTCTGGAAGCAATAGGTATAGTCAAGGACTTCCTCAATAGAACCCCAGCCTCCCAGCAAGTCAGAGAAAAGACAAATGGGAGTACATGAAATTAAAAAGCTCTGCACAACAAAAGAAATGGTCTCTACAGCACAGCAACTAAGAGATAGCATAGATAAATGGGACCTCATAAAGGAGTCAAAGTCTTCCACTTCACTATCAACATCTGGCAGCTCTGGGAGCAGGAAATGGAAGCGACTGGAGGACCCACTGACCGTGCCTTTACCTCCCCTGCTTGCCTGTGCCAGCCCTCCTGAAGCCCACAGAGCGAAGAAGGTCAGATTGGAGTGGTTTAATGAGGCCTGGGAGGACAAGACTGATGAGGTCTCTAACTGTGTCACCAAGGAGCCTCCTCTCACTTTAACTCAGCCTGCATCAGGGACAGTTTCCTGGCCAGCCTCCTTCCCCACCCCTGCACCTGACCCAGGTGCTACCTCACTGCTGGCCAGCCTAAAGACCATGAAGAATGCTGACAGTGCCCCATCATTATCAGGACATGCTGATGCAGTGAACACTGAAGCCCCTGGACTTGCCAAGCCACCTCGACCTCCACTGACCCGCCCTGCAGCAAGACCAGCTTCCTTGCCAGCCTCCTTCCCCACCCCTGCCCCTGACCCAGGTGCTACCCTGCTGCTGGCCAGCCTAAAGACCATGCACCCTGACTTTGCTCCATCATTACCAGGACCTGCTGGTGTGGTCAGCACTGCAAACCCTCCACCTGCCAAGCCACCTCCACCTGCATTGACCCTGCCTGCATCAGGGCCAGCTTCTTTGCCTGCCTCCCTCCCCACCCCTGCCCCAGCCATAAGCACTATTTCACCCCTTGGGCAATTGAACAAGGTGCAGAATCTGCAGGCCCCACCATCACTTGCAGTGCCCATTGCAGTACTTACCAGTGTAGCTCCTGCAACTCCCAAGACAACCAGCCTTCCAGCTGTTCTTAGTTCTTCACAGCCAGGGCCCTTTGCAGGCCAACCTGCAACAGCTTCCAAGGGGCAGGCACCTACTTCTTACCCACTTACACTTGTGGATCTCTCCCATCCTCCCCCACTCCAAGCTGCAGTACCAGCCACACTACAAGGCCTCCCCACATCTTCAGCACCTTCCCAGGGGCAGGCACCTACTTCCTCCCCAGTTGCACCTATGGATACATCATCCTCTCTACGTCTGGATACTGTAGTATCAGCCAGACTACAAAGTCTCCTTTGGCCTGACCTCATAAAGCCAAAGCCACTTGGTAGCACACCTACCAAAAATTCCTCCCCAACAGGTCCTGGCCTGGCCTCTGGTGGTTTCATGATGAAGAGCCTTTTGGCGACCCCGACTAAAAGCCAGGGAACCAACCCCACACAGGTAGGCACATTGCCAGCCTCTTCCAACCAAACCATCCCCTCCAAAACCAGCACCATCACTCTGCCCATCAAGGCCCGAATTGGCCTCATTAGACCCCCTACTTTTGTGCACATTGCAACCCAGCCTTTAATGCAGACAACTGCTCCGCTTAGTACTGCCTCCATGATCACCAGTCCGGCCACACGCACCATCACTGGTCCAGCCAGCCTATCTTCTTCAAAGCCTGTGAGTGGTTTTGGGGTAAACAGCATAGCCAGCCCCAGCTCAACCACCACCACCATCTCCACCACCAGCTCTGCCACCAGCTTGACATCTCAGGGCTTCCTCCTTGGGCCTTCCACTACCTCTGTTGCCCACAACCCAGTGGCCCTGAGCTCCATCCAGTTCCCCCAGCCCTCTGCCCTGTCCACATCTGCACCACTCACCTCCTTTGGCCTGCCATTACTTAGTACCAATCCCAGCACTCATGCCATCAGTGGCAGTAACCACGGGCTCACTATCTCTACCTCCACCACTACCAGCCTGGGGATTCTTAGAGTTGGGGACACCAACAAGCCTACCTCCAACACCCATCCCATTCCCCCACCCAATATGGGACCCAAATCACAGCCCACAAATGGAGGCCCAAAGAAGCAGAAGAAGGGGAATACCATGCCAGCCCTTGTTCGAGCATTTGCTGCTCTTTCACTGTCCAATACTGGGCAGAACCAGGCCCACAAGCAGCGCAGGTGGAAGAGCCAGTGCAAAGCCATGAGGAATTTGGTGGCTATGTTTTCTAAACTTTCCTTAGTTTAAGGGGCACTGCCTCAGTTCTGTCTACTTTCATTTGTAATTTTTAATATATATATATATATATATATATATATATATTTCCATTTGTTTCAATATAAAAAAATTTCTTTATTTAAAAAAAAAGAAACACACAGTCATCAAAGTGAAGTATGCATCTGGAATTTCAGCCAACTAGAGGCATGTGTCTATTTCAGCTAAAAGAATGTATTACCTCAAGATCCAGCTGTTAAAATCCTTCCCCACAATCCCTCATGCTCTTTGCATTTTCAGGATGGGTGGAATTGGGGTATATGCCAGGATGCATCATGCTGGAGGTGTCAGAGACTCCACTAGAATGGGTCCTTTATAACTCTGTGGATTTGTTCATCTTCTTTTACATGAATAAAAGTTCTATTATTTTTAAACCAAAATTTTGGAATTTGTCCTCATGGCAGTGTTTACCTTTACCAAAACACAGAAGTGCTGCCTTCAGCAACTGAGAAGGGGGATTGAGCATATGCAAGTTGGTAGCTCTGGGAGAAGTTGGAGATCGGAATGCTAGTAGTATGGGTTGCTAGATATTTACTCCATTTGTGAAAACTATTACACACAAACAATGATTTTGGGTAAGAATTTTTGACTCATGAACTGAAATTGAAATAAGTATAGAAACTTAAGCCATAAGAAATTAGGTTTAAAAAAGACACAATAACAAATGTTTATCAAGGGTTCTTATTAAAAAGAGGAACTCAGGTTTGAAAGGTTTAAGTTAAAGATTTTTCTCTTCCATTCAAGGATATTGCTTTATTTGTCCACAATGCAGCTTGCATAGAAAGATGCAAGGATACAGATGTGAGGAAATAAATCAGAGTTGAGAATCAGAAGAAAATTTAAGTTGTAGTTATTGGCATCTCATAGTGACTGGAGGTACCTAGTACTGATTAAATCTACTGTTTTTGGAAGAATTATTTTTCCAATGAAATTTGAGACTCAACCAAAGATGTTTTGACAATTGAAGCCTTAAAACAACTGCCTAGCTACCAAATTGCTATGTGTAATGAGTAAGGACATGAGAAATCAGTATAGTTCTCCAAGAGGACATACTCTTCAATACTCTCCTTTAGATGTCCTTTTGAAAGATAATATACAAACAATAGAGCTTCTTTCAAGTGACAGAATTTGTGTAAGCAAAGGACCTTCCCTCACTGGCAGGATGAGAACCTTCCAAATGACTGTCAAGGAAAATACTCTGACTGCTGTGGATTTATGATTGTTGCATATATTGTATTTTTCAAAATTTTTTGTGGTTGTTTTGTTGCTATCCTTGCTCCCTTTGTAAAATGGGCATATGGGATCAGGGGATGAAAACAATTGACCTTATAATGAATGGGCCATTAGATTGTGACAAGTTACTTCTGGGCCTGATAAAGAATAGCAATCAGGATATCTGAGATATCCTGGGCTGTGTTTTGAGTGGGGTGAGTGGATCAGGCTTTGAGTGATCATCTTGGGGATGAGATGATGAGAGGGTGATACAGGTAGAATGTAAAGACATGTTAACTGTCAACCCAAAATACACATTTACTCTTCTGTATTATGGAATTTTTCATGAGAATAGCAAAGCAAAATTTCCCATGCCCTATTGCATCTAGCTTGGATTATGTGACCAATCCTATCTAATGAAAGGTAAATAGAAAAGACTTGGGCAACTTTCAAAACTGGACCATGAAATGTCCCTGCCATTCATCTCATGGTTTAAAAATTCATTATAGCCAGCTGGAATTCATTATAGCCAGTGTGTTTTTGCAAGCGATATATTAAAGATAGCATAGTCCCGTTCAGTTTATTTGTGAAGTATCGTGGGATGAGGACTTGTTATGGTTTGCATATTAAATGTCCATTAAAAGCTCATTGTTACTGTCTTGGTCCCCAGCTGTGTGGGGAGTGGTAGAAATTTTAGAAGGTGGGACCTGATAAGTTTGAAGAAGTATATCCTTAGGGTGTGTCCCTGAAGAGTATCCTGGGGTGCTGGTCTCTTCCTCTCCATCTCTTTGCTCTTGGCCACCAGTAGATGAGAAGCTGCCCTCCTGTACATGCATCTGTCATGATTTACTGCCTCACACAGGACTGAAAGCAACCAGGCCATGTGACAATGGATTGAGACCATAGAAACTGTGGCCCCCCCAAAACCATTTTATCCTTTAAATTGATTCCTCTCAGGTTATTTTGTTACAATGGAGAGTTGGTTAATGCAAGTTTGTTCTGTTGACAAACTCTAATAATCTCTAAGAGCAAATACTGAATTTCTGTTGTGTTACAGTGATTAAATATGTATGGGTCTATTTGATAAGTATTCCTTCAGAGGACCTTCCTATTCATTTCACTCCCATCTCCATCCTGGACACATAGAAAATGTTCTGTAAATATTTTTGAATGATTAGTGAATGCAAAGTTTTTGTTTTTGTGGTGCTGGGTGTTGAACTCAGGGTCTCATTCATACTAAACAAGCAGTCTATCACTGAGTTATATCCCATGCTGAAACATGTAATTTTTAATCCAACCTCTGAGTTGGAGTTTCAACATAGTAATTCCTTTCTCAAAATTTTATCAGCTAAAGTAGATTCACTATTTGGATATACACACCCAAATACATGCACCAAATGCCTCCTTATATAAGCTGCCAGTTTGTTGTTTTTCTCTTAATTCCCAATATAATAAACCTCAGTTCCTCAGTTATGGCATTTTTCTAATTTTGTTCCCCCTGGATAATTTCTGAAAACTGTTACACACACACATACACACACACACACACACACACACACACACACTCACACACACACACACACACACACACACACACACACACACACACACCTCATAGAGAAGTAGAATTCCTGGAACTATCACAGCAAAAGTCCTCTTGGAACTGCCAATTCATCCTTTTACTCTCTGAAGGAAATTAATGCAGTCTTAAGCTACTGATGATGTGATGGACTTTTTTTTAAATATGATAAACATTGAGGATTGTTGACCTTATTTTGACTCCACAAATTTATTATTTAGTTCTTCACAAAAATATCTAAGCTGTTTTTCATATCCATTCTTTTGGCTCAAACAGACAATGAATTGGCCACAGGCATTGAAAAAAGGTTTTGCATTTTTTCCTCTAGTACAGGGCTTGGTTTAATGACTTCCTAGTGTCTAACTCCTTTGCTATATGGGCCCAGAGCTGTCCTAAGAATCAAAAATTCAGGAAATGAACAATATAATGAATTATTACATTAAGTGATGAGTAATTTTAACTTGGCAATGTATAAGATTTATTTTTATTACAGAAAAATGCTCCTTTCAACATATCTTCTATTTAAAGCCACATTCTAAGGACGAAGGCTTTATCATGAAAGTTTAATGATCATAGTTGACTCTGTAGTGATATTCTTGTAATATAAAGCTTCAGTGGAAGCATATCTCAAACTCGCAATTTTACTGAGTGTTTAAAATGAGGTTTAGGTTGAAAAAGTGGAATGTGTAGCTATTAAATCAAATGTTTCCTGGGATAAAAATTTTATCCTTCATTTTAGCACAATCAGCAATAGTTTCAAAAATATATGCATCTATAGAACTATTTCACAGAAACAAAGTAATTCTTATCTTTTGAGTTAGAATCTTTCCAAGAAAAATGTTATTTTGGGGGGTAAACCTAAAAAGGCTAACAGAGTCATGAGTTTAAGAATTTGCTGAATGTGAATGTATAAAATTTCAGCAATAAAAATTTTCTAGTAAATTCTATGCAATACAGACCATCCAATAGGTGACCAACCCATCTCAGTTTACTTTGGACTAACCATGATGTCCTTAAAGTTACCCTTGGCCTCACTAAATTAAGCAGGACTTTTCCTGACTGTAGGACTTTCCTACCTTTTTTGTTTGAGAATTTACTTTAGGAAAATATAATTATATGTTTTTTCTCTGTGCTTTTTTATGATGTAAATTCTCTCTTAGCCTCTTGAGAGTTTTTTAAACCAGGAACACTTTTCTCAAAGGTCTGGAGCCTTTATTTCTCAAATTCTGAGGGAGCATGAGCCTAAATTTTTTTGTGAAAGTAAGCGTATAACTTAATCACATTGATCAATCTACTCCTTAACACCCTCTAGGACTTTTCAACTACTTCTCCCAGTGGAGTTTTATTTCAGTGGGATTGAGTTCAATCTCCCTACTTTATTGCAATAGTTTTGAATGAAGTCTTCCTTGCTTACTTTTGTGCATCTAATATCTTTTCTTCTTTAACAGGACTTCCCAAGAAATAAGAGTGGAAGTCCAAGTCCTAGGATTTTTCCCAGTACCAGACAAACTGAGACAGTTAAGCTTATTTTTTTTCCATTTGTATGTTTTGCACAATTATCTAGCTCATTGAAAAATAGTTCTGCAGCCTACTGATCTCTCAGGAGAGTAGAAGTTGCCAAAGACCATGCTCCTCTGTGTGATGTTTGTATATTATTCTTCCTGACACATGAAGTGTTTCATAAACATTTGTCTGATAAGTAAATGGAGAACATTAAATATAGATATGATCACACAGAAATGTCCTAGCAGAATTTTTCTTCATTCTTAGATTGATGCAAAATATGTTAATGAATAAATTTATTCAGTCAACAAATAAATATTAGTCTTCTTATTATCAGCCTACCAGATTTGTTTCTGCCCTTTAGTGGTTTACAGACTAGAAGAATAAACAACTACAAATCAAAAACAATAACAGCAGCAAGAGCAACACACATATTCTTACACAAATACACAAGTTAAAATTAAAGTTAGTAGTAGTATCATAGAATGCAAAGTAGATGTTAACTATAATTTTCTGTTTTTACTGTATAATATTGTAAAAACCATAAAACTCACTATTTGTTTTCTACTATGGTTTTCCAAACACTGTTTTGAATTTCATGAGGTGCTCCAGTGTATTTTTGTCAACATACCAAATTGTTAAGGGAAAGAACATGAGAATCCACAGAGGTCTTGACACTAGCTACTATAAGGAATGATTTGGCAAATGTTGGAAATAATTTTTGTTATCTCAAATTTTTAAAAAATGATTTAAAATGTCAAATACTGAATTTCAAATTTATGTTTTAAGATACAAAGATGAGTACTTTGGAAGAGGTTATCTTGTGAGCTAAGGGACTTCAGATGGCCAAACAGATGGAATTTTTGCTACTGACATCAGTTTTTCCATCATTCTGAGAGACAAAATGTTATTCCTATTCCAAGTATCTCAGGATAAAGGCTAAAATGATGTCTAACTAAGATTTGTGCATACAAATTGGATCACAGACCACTTTTATGCCTTTTTGCACAACAGCACACGTACATAATCTGTAGGGCATTCTATTTAAATGAGTACAGAAAGCTAAAAGGTACTTGCTTTGACTATTAAGGTAGAACCTAGGATGCTTAGAAATGACTGAAAACATTTTTCTCACATGTATTTTTGTAGTTCTCCGATCCCATTGTTCACACCCTAGCATTCACCATTCAAATTTTAACCTTGCACAGGTTCCTATGGGGTTGTCCAGATGAAGTTAGATTGAAAATTTGTCACATACATCAAAAGAGCTTTGTTTTTCACAACAAACAAAATTCCTACATGTCGGAAGACTTGTTAGTCAAGTGTTACCAGCACAGGATATGGAGGTCAAATTTCCATTTATAGTGGTTAGGACTATTCTAGTTGTTTAAAAAAAAATACAAAATACAACACAAATAAGTATAATGAACAACCAAAAAATAATATATTGACCTTTCCAACTCAGACTTCCATATAATGGGTATACATGTGACTCATCACAGAGAATAAAAGCCACTAATTTTTTTTCTAATTTTTTTCTGTCTCTTTGCTATGTCTTCCTTAGTACTTGTAGTCTTTTCTCTACTTTATCTGGTGGCCCTGATTACCTCTATGATGACCCAAATCTGCACCTCGTCTCATTTCATTAATTTGTCTAGTGGAAGAGAAAGGCTACTTTTCAGTGACTTGGGAAGAGAACTAGGTTAAATTAGACACCAAAGTCATGGGGATAAATTGAATAGGTTGGTGCATTTGCTCAAACCCACCCAAACGACATTGTGAACAGCATAGTGACTATGTTGTGTGAAGAAGTAACTCTTCCTTCAAAGAAATTAGGGCTACTTTTGACAGAAGAAGAAAGAAATGCATGCTTGCCACACTGAAGTATGGAGATGACCACGAAAAGTGCCTTAGAGTTCATGTGAAGATTCAGCCATCAAATGTCTTCCAATGTTGCTCATGGACACTGAAACAATGTCCTCGCAATATCTCTCCTCTTTTTAAGTCACTCATTGCCTTCCAAAAAGTTCTCTAGCATTGCTCTCCTGGGGTGGCTCTATCCTTCCTGTAGCTCTGCTATTTCTTTTTTCTACCCAAGTCTCTAACTCCCAGGCCCTATCAATTTTGCTAGGCTCCTCACACTTCTATTCCTTTATTGACTCTCACATGTGCATTTTATCTGTGACCCATTATTGCTGCATGTCACATCATTAACAAAAGAAAACTACTTTTTCTTTTCTTGTAGATGGTCTTAAACCATAATCATCCAGTCTTTCTTCCTAAAAGACAGGGAATTTATTTTCATCCAGTTTTGGAAAATAGTCCTTTTTTCATCAGAATGAGGAGAAATATTATTTAAAATATTCAAAGAGAAAGGTAGCAATAATCTGAATTTAGTATTCTATTCTACAATATTACTAAATCATATTTTTCTGAGAAGATGTTCATAGAGAAGATAGACTGTGATTTGAAAATTCATACTAACTCTACTTCCCATTTTTTCTGTCTTCAGATGAGCTAATTAAAAGTAAGATGATAGTAATAATAACAAACACACATATAAGACCTACTTGGTGTCAGGGAATGTTCAAACACATAATGATTTATTTAATTCTCACAGTAGCAAGATTTAAGTTCAGAAAACCATATCATAGAGAAAATAAGCAACTCGTCCAAGGGACACAGCTAACTTGTGACAGAGCTGGTTAAATTGGTTTCAGAATCTGTGTTTTCATGAACTAACACTATTCTACTATGAATAGTTACCTATTCATAAGATATAATTGAAATGATGAAATTCAAAATCAGAAAAATATTCCTATTCTTGTTATTCATTTTAGAGTAGATTAGCACTCAGAGAGCATGATAAAGGGAAGCTGAAACCTTTATCTTCTTCTGTGATAATTCCAGAAAATACAAACTATCTGCAAATCTTGCTTGTCTAGGAAGCTTAAGATAGGATCATTGCAATTTAGGATTCAATGAACTTTCAGAATCTTTAACTTAATCTTCTACCATTGCTGCATCATTTCTGTGAGTCCCAACTAGAGTTTCCACTTATTATTCTAAGATGAACATTGAACTCTTGGTTAGGAATTTGGTGAACCGGTAGGAAATAACAAACTGATATTTTCATAATTTTTATTATTAAGAAGACACTGATTAAAGAATATAAAATTTCAGTTAGACGGGTCTGGAAATCTATTGTACAACATTGTGACTATAGTTAATAACTGTGTATTGTTTACCTGAAAATTACTTAGAGCTTGTTTAAATATTCTTACCACTTAAAATAAGTCCTACTTTAAGTATGAGGTAATAGACATGGTAATTAACCTGATTTAAACATTTCACTAAATAAAAGTCTTGGAAATAAATGTCATTTGTGCAAATACATAAGTGTATGATCTTTTACTCTTTCCACATACACCCAATATACTTCCTTTTAATTATTCTTGATTCATTTTAAAGGTATAGGTATTTTTATCCTAATTTGAATCTTCCTATATAAGGATTAGAATTGTCATGGATAAGATAATGGAATAAATATTTGCATGTTCCTGTGTAGTCAGGGCTTTCATAGAAAAGGAAACTTGAACTTGGATTAAAAGATAGATGATTAAATAGATAATGAAGTTAGTGAGAGATATTTAACACTTTATCTCCTTGGTGTTTGCTTACTATTTGTTTACATTTCAAAAGATGTAACCCAGATGCCTAGGGTGGTGCAGGAAGAAATGGGAGAATCAAGCCCCAGACAGGCATGGGTAAAAGCATGAGACCCTATTTAAAAAACAAACTAAAATCCAAAAGGACTGAGGGCATGACTCAAGTGGTAGCTTATTTACCTAGCAAAGCAAGGCCCTGAACTGCAAAAAAATAAAAGGGGGAGAAGGGGAGGCAGGCTGTAACCAAGAAACATCCCTTTACCTTTGTAAGTATATAAAACCTTAGGGAGCAAAGATTTATCTTCCTGTTTCAGGAAATGGGGGGGGGGGGGTAACTACATAAATCCCTACTCTCACATTCTTAGTTTTGAGCTTCCTCTACTGCTATACAAAACACAATCTTATACACATTCTTGGCTCTTCTGGTCTCATTGCATTACTCAAAAGGAAGAAGAATGGTGTGTAAAAAAAATGTAGCATTAAATGATCAGTCCCTGATCTGGAACCTTGATGTTTGCTTTCTAGACAAGGTAAATAAATATAGATGTTAAAATGTATTGAACTGCTTGCTCAAAGTTAATAGTTCCAAGAATATGTTCCACAGATGGATTGAAATTTTACCAAGAGGAATGGAAACACAAGAGTGGCATACATCTCTAAGAATAGAATCCATTAAAATGAAGCTCAAAATAAATTGAGACATGAAAAATAAGAGAAGCCAGGTGAGGCAACCCATGTCTGTAATCCCATCTACTTGGAAGGTGTACATCAGGAGGATCACAGTTCAAAGGCAGCCTGGGTAAAATGTTAGTGAGATTCCATCTCAACCAATAAGCTGGGTGTGTATGCATCTGTAGAGCATAAATCCCGTCTGAAAAATAAGCTAAAGCAAAAGGTCTAGGGTCATGGCTCAGATGGTAGCAAGTACAAGATACTGAGTTCAATCTCCAGTAGCTCACACACACACACAAAAAAGGTGGGGGTTGGGGAAGAAAAAGAAGAGAAAGAATATAAAGGAATTTACAGATACTCTTTAAGTAAGCAGATAAACAATGAAGGAAAGAGAATTTAATATTAACAAAAGATAGTGTCTATTTATAAGGAAAATAACTTTTGTTTCAACAAAACAAATTATAGTAAATAAAATTAATTTACTCTTTGATTAAGGTAATAAACTAGATATAATGGAATCTGTTCATGCAATCTATTTTGGCAACTAGTAACAAATGTTTGTAAAATTTCAATAGGCTCAAATTATATGGTTGTTGGGTAGATTTGTGCCAAGTTCTAAAATTTTGCATAGCATTAATGATCAATAGCACCTTGTAGGTCTAGAAAAGATTAGACAATCATCTGGGAAAAGATTTGATCTTATTTCACATTTCATTCAGAGTGAAAGTATGTGTCCTATATGTAAATGGAAAATGTTATCTTTTGAAGCTGTTCCAGGAATGGGGGGAGAGGAGAATGAAGGAGAATGGTAGTGGGGGTGAATTCAAGTATGATATATTTGATATATTGTAAGAAGTTTTATAAATGCCACAGTGTATGCCCACCCAGCACAACAATAAAAAAATCTGATAAAATGAAAGCACATGTGTCCATTTGGATCACAGAATTATGATTCAAAACTATCTTAGATAGGTATGCCAAAATGTCTAAGACTGAAATACAACTAGCAAGTTCTCATTTGAATTCAGAAAATCAGTTACAAAATAAGGAACCATTTTAGTCAGTACTTTTGTCACTGTATGACAAATACCTATGAAAAATGATTTGAAGAAGGACAGATTTATTTGGGCTTATGGTTTCAAAGTCTTCAGTCCATGGTCAGCTGGTTCCATTGCTTTTAGGCCAGTAGTGAGGCAGAAAAGTGAAGAAGGAAAGGCATGGTAGAAAAAAACTGTTCACCTCATAGCAGCCAGGAAGCAAAAATGCTAAAGAAAAGTCCAAATACTAAGAAATTCCAGTACAAAAGGAAAGATATGCACACATTTTTCTCTTCTTTGTCCATTCCTCCCTTCTGGGGTTACTTGGGATTAGAACTCAAGGCCTCACACTTGATAAGCAGCATTCTACCACTTGAGCCACTCCACCAGCCCTTTTAGTGTTGAGTACTTTTGAAATAGGGTCTTGCAAACTTTTTGCCTGGGCTGACTTCAAACCACAATCCTCCTGATCTCTGCTTCCTGAGTAGGTAGGATTACAGGTATGAACCACACCAGTGTCTGGCTCCCCATTTTACTCTATTTCTAAATCCATTTACTGCCTAGCAAAGCAGTGATGGAGATGAAATATAAAGACCAATGGCAACAAAGGAAGGCATGGTTCCACTTATAAGAGGCTGTAATTTGTTAACAAAAAGCATTAAAAATGTCAAATTGATGTCACAGATATTGATGTCAGAACCCTGAGCAAAATCAAAGTGTGAGCAGCATCTTTTAGCTTCTTTAGAGAAAATTTTCTTTTTGATTAGCTCTCCCATTTCCTGTGTCTCCTATTTCCTTTCTTTTTTATTATATATTGGGAAATTATATATTTGCAAATAGTACTTATTAGCAAATATGCACATATTCATACAAAATTATATTATAGTTTTTAATGCAATTGAGAATGACCAAATGAAGTCAAAAAGCTACATATAACCTCAAGCACTTGACAGATTCCATAATGAGAACATTCAAGATCCACCCTCCTAGAGACATTGAAATGACCAGCACTCAACTGTTTCTCTACATTAACCACTCTGTGAAACAACCCCCAAAATATTGACCTCATTCCTTCAACCTGAGGCTTTTTACTCTTGATCATCTCCCTGTTCCCCCATGCCCTTAGACTCAGACAACCACAATTCTACTCTCTACTTCTGAGTTCAATTGGTTTAGAGTCGACATAAAAGGGGGTAACTTCCGTGTTTGGTTTATGTCACTTAGTATAATATCCTTCTATTCTATTCGTGCTGACACAAATGACAATTTCTTTCTTTTTTAAGGTCCACTGATATTCTGTTGTGTATTAAGATCACATTTTCCAGTCATCCACTGATGGACATATTGGTTGATTCTATTATTTGACTATTGTAAATACTGCTGCATTGAATGTGGGTATGCAGACATCACTTTGACATACATATTTCTTTGAATCTTTCAATTCTGAATCTAAAAGTGAGATTGCTAGATCATATGTCCTATTTTATCATGTTGTATTAATTTAGATTCCCACTAACAATATAGAGGGGTCCCTTTTCTCAACACCCTCCACAATACCTACTGTCTTTTGTCTTTTTGATAGTAGTCATTTAATCAGGTATAAGAGATCTCATTGTATTTTTAATTTGTATGTCCCTAATGTTAATGCTGCTAAGCATTTTTCACAAATTACCACTTGTGTTCCTTCTTTTGAGAAATGTTTATTCAAGTCTTTTGCCTATTTCTTAGTTGGATTATTTGTTTCTTTGCTATTGAATTGAGTTCCTTGCATATGCTGAATATTAATTGCTTAACAAATATATTATATTCAAATATTTCCCCTTATTCTATAGCTTGCCTTTTCACCCTGTAAATTGCTTGCCTTGTTGTGAAGACATTTTCTATATTGAAGTAATCTGACTCATCTATTTTTCTTTTGTAGCCTGTACTTCTGGGATCAAACCTTAAAAAATCTTTGCCCAAACCAATATTACATAGATTTTTCTCTATATTTTCTTCTATTACTTTTATAGTTTCTGGTTTTATTCATGTTTTAAGTCTACTTTGCATTTATTTTTGTGTATAGTGTGAGATAAGGGTCCAATCTTATTCTTTTGTATATAGACATATAGTTTTTTCAACATTGTTTATTGAAAAGATTCTCCTATTTGCATTGTATATTCTTGGCACTTTTGTCAAAATTTGTCTGACCCTAATAATGTGGTTACATTTCTATACTCTGTGTCCTGTTCCACTTGTTAATATATTTATTTTCATTCTAGTGCCATGCTGTTTTAATTGCTATCACTTTTCAGTACAGCTTGAAATCAAGTAGTGTGATGCTTTTAACTTCGTTCTTTTCACTCTTGATTATGTTGACTCTCCAGGATCTTTTGTGGTAGCATACAAATTTTTATATGACTTTTTATATTTTTTATGGTTTTTAGCTATGAAAAATTACACTGGAACTTTTTAAAGAACTGCACTGAATCTTTAGATGGTTTTGGGTAGTATGGACACTGAACGATATTAGTTGTTTAATACATAAATATAGGAAATCTTTCTACTTACTTATGTCTCCTCTGTTTATGAAAGTTTTATAGGTTTTGGTACAGAAGTTTTCTCACACAGTTATAATTTATCCCTAAGTGCTTTATTTATTTATTTTTGTAGCTATTGAAGATGAGTCTGCTTACCTGACTTCATTCTTAGAAAGTTCATTCTTGGTATAAAGAAATGTTGGCTGGAGTTTGGCATTTTGACTTTGTATTCTGTAAACTTATTGAATTAGCTTATCGGTTTTTAAAAAGCTTTTCTGAATTATTTTGGGGTTTCTACATATAGCATCATGTTTTTAGCAAACAGGTTCAGTTTTACTTCTTCCTTTCCTAATTGGATTCCTTTTCCAGAACTGTATGAATAGAAGTGGCAAAAGTGAACACCCTTGTTTTTTTGTGGATCTCAGAGGAATGTGTTCCAGTTCTTCACAGCTCAGTATAATGTTAGCTTTGGACTTATCATATAAGGATTTTATTGTGTTGAAACACATTTCTTCTATACCACAACTGTAGAGTGCTTTTACCATGAAAGTATGTTGAATTTTGTCATGTTTTTTCTGTATGTAATGAAATGAACATTAATTTTCATCCTTGATTCTTTTAATACTGTGTATCACATTTATTGACTTGCAAATACTGAGTGATCCTCCCATCTGAGGAGTAAATTCAACTTGGTAGTGGTGAATGATCTTTTTCATGGGTTGTCAAATTCAGTTTGTTAGTATTTTGTTGAAGTACTTTTGCATCTATGGTTATCATAAATAGTGGTCTTTAATTCTCTTTTCTGGTGATGTCTTTGCCTATTTTTGGCATCTGGGTAATGCTGGACTTCTAAACTCATTTGAAAAGTATTCTCTCCTCTCCAAGTATTTGGGAAACTTTGTGGAGAATTAGTATTTGTTGATAGAAAATTTGGTGGAATTCAGCAAAAGTTATCAGATCCTGGGTTTTTCTTTGACGGGAGCCATTTTGTTGCTGACCAATGTTCTCATTCATTATTGAGCTATACAGATTTCCTATTTCTCCATAATTCAGCCTTAGTAGTTTGTCTGCATCTAGAAATTTACTAGTATCTTCAAAGTTACACATTTTTTGTTGTTGCAGTACCAGGCTTGAACTCAGGGCCTACACCTTGAGCCACTCCACCAGCCCTTTTTTGTGATGGGTTTTTTGAGATAGATTCTCTCAAACTATTTGCATTGGACTCTGTTCCTGAAATCTGTGGTATGAAACTTGGAGAGTAAAAAGGTCATTAGATTTAGCTGGTCAAAAATAATATTTCACAAACTGATTTCAATTGTCAAGCAATAGCACTGGCTTGGGATCTAAAAGCCAGAAACTCACTGGAATGGATTAATTGACATCTTTAAAAATGATAAATTTATTTGTAGTATTTAGAAAAATGTGTAGTTTCCATGAAAATAAAACTATGTTTTAAAGTAAAAGTATATTTTAATCATGACATGGAATTGGAAAAGACATTTAATATTTTATATAATTTGATAAACTTCATACACTTATCAATAATTTTCCCTCATTCCTCATCGCCTCCCAGGCATGAGACTTCCAAACCACCAAAAAAATTTTTCAGAAAAGAAATTATTGAAATCTTAAAATTTGTTATTTGTGGATGCTTCCCTGTTTCCTGAAAAGGTATTCCTTTGTATGCACAGCCAGAACTCCTCCACTCTATCTGCCAATTGATGAGACCAGGATGTTTAAAATCCTAAATTAAGAGAGTTGTAGCTTATAAAGAAGATGTTATATTTTCTACAGGTCATTAATGGTCTGCAAGACAGACATTTTTCTCATATTGATAACATACTTTTTTCTTGAATTTATATGACAGCTGCCTCCGAGATGTATGTTGACCAAAGGCAGGGGACACCATTGCACAGCTACAATAGGGAGCCCAACATTTATTTAAACCAAGCTGCTAGCATACGGGATTCCTCCCGCAGCTACAGAGCTTCAGTTGGTTGCAGGTCTTCAAGAATCCCCAGATTTAGAATGAAGTGTTCATTCTCTCTCTTTAATGAAAAATATTGTCAATAATTTCTACAAAAAATCTCAGAGTCCTGATCTATGAAGTTCTGTCATACAGAGTTTGGATAAGAAAGATGCATTTCTTTGACATCTGGGAGTGCTTGTCTAAAGGTTACAACCTGTTTATATGGTCTAGATTGTACTTATCATAAAACAACTTACAGCAAAAAGCAATTTAAATTTCCTGGTACAGGTTTCAGATTTCAGATCTCAGAATGTACTCATAGATGTACATATGAATTCTTTACCTAACCATGGAAATATGTATGCATGCATGGATGTATACATGTAAACACATATTTTTTTTTATAGAGTATTTGTTCTTGTCCTCTTCTCTGGGGAAGATCTAAAGACATTATTCCTTAAATCTGGCTGGCTGCTAGAATCACCTGGGAAACTCAAGAAATTCACCTGATAACACACACGCACAGAAAATTAATTAATGTGAGTCAACTCCCTGTATAGCTATCCTTATCTCAACCAGGAACACTTGTTCGTCCTATTATTGCTTATACTCCCTCTTCAACAAAATTAGAGATAAGGGCAAAATAGTTTCTGCTGAGTATTGAAGGGGTGGGGGGAGAGGGGGGGGCGGAGTGGGTGGTAAGGGAGGGGGTGGGGGCAGGGGGGAGAAATGAACCAAGCCTTGTATGCACATATGAATAATAAAATAATTTTAAAAATAAATAAAAAATAAAAAAATAAAAACACATGTATCACTCCAAAAAAAAAAGAAATTCACCTGAGATCCACACCCAGTTATTCTCACCATATTAGATTAGAATAGTGATATTTTTAAGATCTTTAGGTATTTCTAATGTAGAACTGAGGCTAAGAACCATTTGGCCATTATGAGATGCTAGATATCTTTCGTCCTACAGCAACTCCTATTTCTTAAATTTTAAGTTTATTCTTAGAGGTATCTGAGATTGAGCTCATGCTTGTTGCCTACTAGCTAGATTGGGCCTCGCAAATTTCTAAGACTCACATTACTTCTTTATGTGCTGTACAGAAAATAATAATAGCTATCTCATGAAACTGTTGGTAAGATTAGAGGAGATTCTGTAACTTATAATTGTTAACCAAGGACTTGGCATAGAATAACTTCAAAATATATAAGCTGTTACTGTGGTTACTGATGCTGCTTTTATACTTTTCTGAATATTAACCATGGTATCACTATATCTGCAGTAGAGAGATAACCATGGCTACTGACTGCTTACATACTCCTCATCACAGAGTAAGGCCAAATTCCTTCCAAGCCCCCAGTGTGGCTTCACATCTTACTATTACTGTTCATTAATGAATCCTTCCCATGTAAATTTGTAATCGCTCTCTTAGATTTATGTTGCTTACTGAAATGTAAGCAAGATGAAAGTATAGAAATCACATTCAACTTTGCACTGTGTATTTTCAGTATACTTGTGCATATTAAACTGAAATTACTTTAGTTTTGCTACCAAGATTTGAGCTAAGGGTCTTGCATTCCTAGACAAGCACTCTATATCTTGAGCCATGCCCCCCAGTCCTTTTGTTTGTTTGTTTTTAGTTTAGTTTTCATATAGAGTAAAAAATCTCTGCCTCCAACATAGCTGGGATTAAAGACATGAACCACCATGCCTAGCTTTGCTTTTTATTTTTTCTTCCAGTACTGAGGTTTGAACTCAGAGCCTTTTGCTTGCTAGGTAGATACTCTACCACTTAAGTCATGCCTTCAGCCCTCAGCTTGCTTTTTGATATAGGGTCTCACTAACTTTTTTGCCCAGGCTGACCTCCAACAGGGATCCTCCCATTTCCACCTCCTATAGACTGAAATATTGAAATCAGAGTCTACTTCCAATTCTTAATTTTAAGACAAATCCTTGCATAAAGTAACCACTCAATACAAGAGAATACATAAGTCAAAAATTAATACAGTATCTCATGAAGATTACATCTTGCATTGCTAAGTTTTAGTATTAGGAAAAGCAATCCAGAACTTAATATTTTATGAACACCCATAACACTTTATGGCAATTTTATTTCTTGTCAGCTGAAATTTGCCAATGGCATGAACACTGTAACTCCCTTTTCCAAGGAAACTTCTCTTATAGAGTAGATTCTCTATAAATACCTGGAACAGGATATCATGAATTTGTAAATAAATGTTTGGAAGACAAGTTCTTCCTTCTCAGGCAAATCTTTCCTGAGATTTACAATCACATGGATATTTTCCTCTCTTCAGCCAATTCTGTCTTGCATCTTACGAGTCAATATATCCATGCCTGATGCTTTGTTCTCTCATTGTGTGTGTGTGTGTGTGTGTGTGTATGTGTGTGCGCGTGTATGTGTGCCTGATGCTTTGTTCTCTCATTGTGTGTGTGTGTATGTGCATGCACAAGTGCAGTTCCTCCCCTAAATTAGATTATAACTTTCTCAAGAGAAGGTGCCAAAAGTTTCCTTTCTTTACATCACCCATGCTGCTTAGCCAAGGTGTAGCCATGTACTCAATGGTGATTAATAAATATTTATTCATTGCTTTATTCTGTAGTAGTAAAAGAAATATATTTTTGCTCTTATCTTTTAGTTTTAGCTTTGTTTTATGGGGATGGCTAAGAAATCCCTTTCAGAAGGGAAATCTTGTAGCAGGTTGGGCCCTGCTCCGTGCACAGGAGAGGGAGTGCACAGCCTGACCCCAAACCCATCCAGTTCTATGTCTCAGGGACCTCAGCAAGGGAGTAAACAGGGTCTTAATGCATTGTGCAGACGATGCTAAAATGGGAAATGTTGGAATAATAAAATGGTCCCTAGCAAGGAAAATAAAATAAAGCTCAACTTGGAAAAAAGAGCTAACACATCTATGGGGAAAAAAATTAAAAACACAGATTCAGTAGGAGGGACAAACTTGGATACCAGCTCTTCCAGCAAGCCATCCCCTCACATCCAGAGTCTGGAGTGACATTTCGGGGGATTTATTCTCTTCTCTTCCCCCACCCCTGAAAAGGGTAACACTTTTGTACAGTTCTGATTGCAGCTAAGGCTGAAACTATCAGATTTCAAGTTTAGGAATTTAAGGTCCACTTTGACATAAATAAGCAAATGTAACTAAATTCAGATGTTATAAATAAAAATGTAAATAATGAAATTGACAAAGGAAACTTTCAAGCATTTACTATAATTATACTTTATCAGAGCAGAACAGGATCAGATAATCAGAACAGAAATAACATAGCAGAACACACTTTTTAAGATAAAAAAGATCAATAGTAACAAGCCAGCACAAAATCAGGAATGTTTGTTTTATGGCCACAGCACAAGGGCCCTTAGTTTGGAGAAAGATGAATTTAGAATGTTCTTCAGTGGTTTTGAATGTGTTAGCATTTTCATTTCTACCCCATGGCCACAATATATCTTGTTTACAGCATTATTATGGCCTTCTCCTGGCCTTCTGCTCCCAAATGTCAGACTCAAAGCCCTTCAATTCCACCCAGGAAGAGAGAGAACCCACATTTCTGTTTTGCCGTGAGATATGTTGGTCTTAATCTTTAAAACATTCTGCACAATAAATTGTTTTAGTCTAACTTCATAAATACTCCTCAAAAATTTATAACAGCTTCTATCTATAACATTTTTAATCATTTCAACCCATCTTTTCTGGACCCATCGACTTTAGATCCCAACCATATCAGGGTTGAAAAGAAGCAGAGACACCTCTCTGTGTCAAGTAGATTTGGGATCTCACACAAGTTCAGATTAGCATGAAAACCAGACAAAAGGAAGAACAGACTAAATACACTATGATTCTCATCATTAGACAGTTGTTCAATTCTCATTTGCTCCACCCTCATTTCTCTTAGGCCAAGAATATGAAACTGAAATTATTTTCAAGGTTTCTAAGAAAAATTCATTTGTCCCCCTTACTTCAATGAGCAAGAGATCTGATATTTTCTAGGGGTGAGTACATTTCAGACAATGTATAAATAGTTTTATTCTTTTATGTAATTTTTGAAACTGGAATTTGTCCATTTAAAGGCTCTCATAGATTTCTACCCCTAAGAAAGAGGTCTTAGACTGTCTGAAATTTTAAAAAATGAACAAAATATGTGAGAAGGGATTAAAATGATGCCACACATCAAACAATAAAAAATACTGATATCCGTCAAGCATGGTTGTGCAGGCCTGTAATTTTAGCACTCAGGAGGCTGAGGCAGAAGGATCATGAGTTTGTGGTGATACTGGACTATATGTGTACCAAATTCAAGGCCAGCCTGAGCTCCTACACTAATCAGCAAATGTGTGAAAGGAAATACTCAAGTCCTTAAAAATTGCCTAAAAAGACACAAAGTGACATGGTTTAGCAATGCTCACTCAGGAATAGAAATAGTACATATCTATTCCCACTACCCAGTCTGGAAAACCTCAATCTCCACGGACCATTTTGTAAAGTACATAAAATAATTGTACGCCAATAGTGGAAAACAATTAGTCATAGAATGATACCTTCTCTGGACCTGTCTGACAGATTTTAAAAGCAAACCAAAAAGTTAAACTACTTTCTTATTTCTTAATTTCATTTTAGAATAAAACTCAAGAACAATTGTGGTAACACAAAAATATTCATCACCCAAGATAAAATTAGGTGTTTAGCATCTAATAAAAAGTTACTAAGTACAGCAAAGTAGGAAAATGCATCCCACAATAAGGGTAAACAAACAAAGCCAATTCAGAACTCACACCGACGTTAAGTCATACAGGCAACTTTTTCATGTTTTTTATTGGCATTTTATTGTTATACAGGGGATATATTGCGATATTCACACATGTGCTTGCAATATATCTTAATTAGATTCACCCCTTTTCTCTTTTATCCGCCTCCCCCTCTTCTGAGAACATTTTCAGCAAGTTTTGTTTTCTTCTCATACATGAATGCAGGACACTTCTACCATATCCACCTCTCTTTACCGTTCCGTAAGCCTGCGCACCTCCTACTGGTACCCACTTCTCACACTGGACCTGTTTTATCCCTCTGCCCTTCATTTCTTAAGATGATTTTGTTAGCTTATGATGGTTAGGGGTTTCACTGCAACATTTCCATATATGTATGTATTATACCCTGACACGATTCATCCCTTCCATTATTCTCCTTTCTACCCCAGTTCCCTTCTTATGGTGACTTCAACAGGTTTCAATGTTCCATAATTCATACTTGTATATAAAATATTTCAACCACATTCACCTTCTTTATTTTTTTCATTGATCCTCCCCTTCCCACTACTGATCTGTCCTTAACATTCCCTATTTTACATTCTTGTCCTTCATTATTTAGGTGTCTGTTCATTGTTCAGTGGAATTTTTGCCTTGGTATTATACCTGCAAATGTACTGTGAATAAGTCAGTCTACCCCACCTCCACTACTCTTCCTCACAATGAGGACTAAGCAATCAAAACAATTCAGAACTCACACATATGTTAAGTAGTAGAGATAAACATTGAAACATATGTTAAAAACATTTTGCATGTGTTTTCAAATTAAAGAGACATTGAAAATATTTTAAAATTAAACTTCTAGAGATTAAAATGACAGTTCATGAAATGGAAAAGTCACTGGGTGTTATGAGTGGCAAATATGGTACTTGAAACTGAAGAAGAGAAGGTTAGTAAACTCAAAAGTACAAAAGAATGAAACCCAGAAAGATAAAGAGAGCATCAGTAAACTGTGGGGAAAATCCAAATGGTTTCATAGGCTTGTAATTCAAGTCCTAGAATATGCAAAGGGAGAGTGACAAAAAAAAAAATGAAAAAGCTACTAAAAAAAATACTTCAAATTTGAAAGTCTCTAAATCCACAGGTTCAAGAAGTTAAGTGAATTCTAAACACAAGAAACAGAAAGAAAAGTACAAGGCACATTGAAAATAATTTCCTTAAAACTAGTAAGAAGGAGAAAAGCCTTAAATTCCTTTTTTTTTCCTTTTTCTTTTATTATTCATATGTGCATACAAGGCTTGGTTCATTTCTCCCTCCTGCCCCCACTGCCTCCTCCCTCTCCCCCCACCCTCAATACCCAGCAGAAACAATTTAGCCCTTATTTCTCATTTTGTTGTAGAGAGAGTATAAGCAATAACAGGAAGGGACAAGAGTTTTTGCTGGTTGAGATAAGGATAGCTACACAGGGCATTGACTCACATTGATTTCCTGTGCGTGGGTGTTACCTTCTAGGTTAATTCTTTTTGATCTAACCTTTTCTCTAGTACCTGTTCCCCTTTTCCTATTGGCCTCAGTTGCTTTTAAGGTATCTGCTTTAGTTTCTCTGCGTTAAGGGCAAATTCCTTGAATGAAAACTTATTAATAAAAATAAAAGCATGTTTAAAAAAAAAAAAGATGGACTTGAGAATACAATGAATTAACATTTTAAAGTAATGGAATACAAAAAAAGTCAATCCAAAATCAGAGGGAAATCAATTAAATTTTTATAAAAAGACAGAAATTAAATAAAACCTAAAGCTAGTTCTCTGAGAAAATAAATGAAATTAATAAATCTCTGGTCTGAAAAATGAAAAAAGAAGTATAAATTTTCAATGTTAAAAATGAAAACGAGGACATAAATGAAGGTTCGACAGATATTAAAGACAAAGGAGAATGCTCTCAACAACTTTTTATCAATATCTAAAACTTATTAAATAGACAAAATTTTTAGGAGAAACTGCTTTCCTCATCTCACTTAAGCTAACTCTAGAAGAAACAGACAACCTTAGCAGTATCTATTAGAGAAACTAAAATTTAATTTAAACAAAAACAAGCTTTATACAAAGTACCTAGTACATGAAATAAAACAACAAAGAAAAAGTAATACCATTTCTATTAGAGCTCTTCCAATAAAGTGAAGAGTTGATGTATGATTTTCCAACTCGTTCTGTGAGGATAGGTTCCTGGAAATCCAAACCAGAATTATATTCCTTATGAATATAAAAGCAAAATTCCTAAATGAAATTTTAGCAACTAAAATACAACAAATATGAAAGCTGATACTTCAAGATCAACAACTACTTAGGGTTTATCCTAAGCAAATAAAGTTGGTTTTAGATTTGAAAACCAGCCAATATAATTTACCATATCAACAAACTATATAGATATAAAATCATCTTGATAATTGCAGAATAAGTGTTCGACGAAACTTAAAGTGTCATCCTGATTTTTAAACAAGCTTACAACAAAATAGGAGTAGGACGGATCTTTTTTAATTTGATAAAGAACACCTATGTGTTTTTTTAAAAAACTAAGTACTTTGTCTGTAAGTTTAGGAACAAGGAAAGGATATCCACACATTCTCATTTAGTTTGCAACTAGAGGATCTAGCAAGTACAATAAGTGAGGAAAAGAAATCCATCTAGATAAGAAAGGAAGAACTACATAGATAACATCAATGTGCCTGCAGAAAACCCAAACCAATCTGCAAAATACTACCAGAACTAACAAGTTTTTTCAAGATTTTAATGAGGCAAAAATCACTTGCATTTGTGTATACTAGCAACAAACAGTGAGACCTGGAAAATGATAATGGATATCATTATAGTATTATCAAATATGTGAAATGTTTAGGGAATATTATGCAAAAATGCCAAAGACTAGTGCCATGAAAACTATAAAACATTCTTCAGAGAAATTAATCATGTCAAGAATAAATAGAAAAATATAGTAGGATCATGGTTCAAAAAAGCCAATATTGTTAAGATGTCAGTTCTACCCAAATTTATCTATAGAACCAACACAATCTCAATCAAAACACTACCCAGTTCAATAGAAATTACTAAACCATTTTTAGGGGCCAGACATGGTGGTATACCCGTGTAACCTCATCTATTCCAAAGGTGGACATCAGGAAGATCACAGTTCAAAGCCAGGCTATGCAAAATAAAAATGTTAGCAAGACATCTCAACCAATAAACCTGGTGTGGTGGTGCACACCAGTGGTCCCAGCTACACAGGAGGCATAGGTAGGAGGATCGAGGTCCAAAAGCTGGCTCCAGGAAAAAATTCAAGACCCTATCTGAGAAATAACTAAAATAAAGAAGGGTTGGATAGCTAGCTCAAGTGATAGAGAACTTGCATAGCAAGTTGAATGCCTGAGTTCAATCAACAGTACTGTTAAAAAAAGACAAAGTAATTTTAAAATTCATATGGATGTACAGAAAAGTAAAGACATGTCTGAAAAAGAATAGCTTTCAAGACTAAAATTATCTGGTTTGAAATAGTATTAAAGTGAACATAATCTATGCAGCGTAGTATTAAGATAGATAAATGGATTAATGAAATAGAATAGGATCCAAAAATAAAACCACACTTTTATGGGAAAACTGCTTTATTTTACAAAGATAAAAAGGAAAATGCATTGAAAAAAAAGGTGACTAAAAACATTAAATTATTGAATCATTCATACTTTTAAAGTATTTATAGCTAATCAGAACTAGTCACAATCTCCCTAAAGTATATTCAGTGATATAAAGAATAAAGTTTATTAACTCTGTGGGAGAAGAAGGATAAAATTATTCTACAGGTGAAAGGACATGTATTACTAAGCATGGGATCTGAATAGAGGATGCACATGTTACTGTCGGTATCATTAGTGTCTAATCATGGATATCTGGAATTCACCTGAAACCGTTCAGTCTATTAACAGCGTTATGAGTTGTTAGTCCCTGAGGCTCCCAGAAGATACTGCGAGCCTGTCAAAGGGAAATTCAGCATAAACTTCCCCCCTTCTTCCACCCTTGATGATACAGCCATGTCTACTCAATATTGCATTACTATGTTGATGGCAAGAACGTAAATGCTGGGAATGCATGAAACGTTGCAAAAGGGGAAGAAGTTTCAAGGACTTACAACCAAAGTTGTGGACATGCAGGATCTTGTGACATCTATCGGCATAAGAATACACCAAGTTATTTCTTTTCTACTCCAGAAATCTCAAGGATTGAAGCACTAAAAGAAGTGGCATTGGTAGTCATAAATGAGGTATAAATCATTCCCCTTGCTTGCTATCTGATTGCTTTTCTTTTTCTCCAACTTAGGAAAGAAAGCTAACAAAACAATTTTGATGTTTTACTATTACATCAACTCTTGCTAATAAAGATTATTGACTGAATACCTACTATGAGTTAGACATGGTACTACTCAATTTTTGTTATTCCATTCATTCTTTTAAAAAAAATCCTATGCAATTGTTATTGCATCTGTTACTTATAGATAAGAAATCTGAGGCTTAGAGAAATTAAGTAACTTCCCCAAAGATATATAGCTGGTAAATACTATGAATAGGATTTGAACTCAACTGTCTAATTCTAGAGTCTGTAGGCTCTCAGTGTGCAATGCATTGCAATCTGGGCACCTTAGGTTAAGATTGTTTCTGCACTTAACTCTGAGTTAAGGCAGTGGTGTGGATGTGAATGGGCAGAAATATTTAGACAATAGGACATGATCATGACCCTTTTGTCTCTCAACAGGAAAATAATTGCCAGCATTTCTTATTATCAGAAAAATTTTAGTTATAAGGGAAAGCGCTCTGTGGTTAGAATCATATGTTGACTTTGTCTTTGTTAATGTAATTTTGAACAAATTATTTTCTCAACTGTTCTATTTAACCTAGTGTTTTCTTACAAAAGAAAAAAGGGACATTCAGTTGTGTAAAATTGCTTTAAGATTTTATGATACATAGAAGGCTGCTTCTTGATCATTATGGTTATGATTTCCTAACTCATACTAGGAAGGAATTCCAAGGTCCTTCAAAACTTAGTAATTAAAAATATCTTGTTAAATTAAGGTTAGATACTGAGAACAGGTGACATCCTTAGAATTTATCATAATTACCCAAGAGAGATGTTATTGTGATCACAAGATGATAGAAAATCATGGAACAAACATTAAGACATTTGGTACATGAACAAAGAAGTCCATCCTCATCATAGAAAAATGTAACACTAGCATGTTGTTATTCCCATTTACTTTCATACCTCCCTCCACATATAAGAGAAAACATGTGATACTTGACTTTGTGAGACTGCTTTATTTCACTTAACACTGCTGGGAATATAAATTAGTATAGAGGCTCCTCAAAAAATTAAGAATAAAACCTCCATATAATCCAGTCATATCACGTCAGCAAAAGAATCAAAATCAACTTACTATACAGATATCTACATACTTGTGTTTAAGGCAATATTATTCACAATAGCTGAATTATGGAATCAGCCTAGGTGCCCATCAGTGGATGAATGGATAAAGAAAATGTGGTACATAGACACGATGATGTGTTAAGTGCTTTTAAAGCAGCAAATTTAACAGCAGAGCTATCACACTTCACTGGTAATCTGAAGTACAATGATATCATGTTAATGTGCTAGTTTGGAACCTAGATCAAAGTTCAAAGTCAGGCTCCACCTCTTACAACTTTGACTACTATAAATAGTTCCCTCAGTTTCAATTTATTTTTTAAAAAAGAAGAAGGCAATTATGATAGCAAGTAGTTATAACATCTAATTTTTTATGATCATGGCATTGAATGATTTTCTAAAATGGAACATACAAATCAATCTTAAAGCTTACAAGCAACAAATAAATGGCAAATTGTAGTTATATAGATCAGAAGGACAGCTAATCTAAGCTTCAGACACTATCTTCATATATAAGTGTTTCACACAAGTTTAAACTGAACAACAAAGACTCAAAGATATTAAATGAAAACACTGGAATTTTTTTCATCAAAGTTCATACACATTCAAGGGACATCATAGAATGGAATATATATAGATAAAATTATGTACTAGGCTGTCAAAATTAACTGAGAGCTTAGCATGGTGGTGGTGTATACCTGCAATCCCATTTTTTTAGGAGACAGAGATAAGACAATCTCAAGTTTGAGTCCAACCCTGGCAAAGTTAGTACCTATCTCAGAAACAAAATACCAAACAAAAGGACTAGGGGCGTGGCTCAAGTGGTAGAGTGCTTGCCTAGCATGCGTGAGATCCTGTATTCAATCACCAGCACCACAAAAAATAAATAACTGATTTATTCTAAATTAAATGAGACACAACTTATACCTATCCCAGAATAAATGTGTAACTGTTGTTATAATGTAGCCTTGAAGACATTAACCTAATGGCAACAAATGAAAGAGGTTTCCAAGGTCTGATTGCCAGGGACAATAAAGATCATCAGATTTTTGGTTTATAACTGTGTGCTGTATAAATAGAAGAAATTTATATTCATAGAATTCCACCTTAGGTTACAAAATTGGAAAAATTAGTGCCCTGCCTCAAAAAGAAAAGAAAGATTCAAACTGGCAACTGCAAAGCTACTGATGAGAGGCGGCTCTCAAGTTTGATCTCTGCTTTGTGTACTCTGGCCTCACAAACATTTCAGTAACATCTCTTGGATACAATAAAGGACCTTGATTTAGAGTCCACACAGTCTCCTCTCTGTTAGACGCACATTGAATTGCTCCTGGGAGGATAATTCATTGCCACAATATAAATGGGAGAAAAGTGGAAAAGAGGAAGAAGGATCAAACTAAGTAGATAAATCTTGTTTGTGCTTAAATTTCAGGTTTAGAAGCTTAGTGATCTGTATTTTTAGTTTTGAAAAGCAAAATTTTTGATACTTTTATTAGTGGTACAGCTAAAGGACTTAACGTATTATTTATGTGGTACTTTGATAATCTGTGCCAAAAGCATTTAAATACATCAGAAGTCACTGGAATAAAGACTCAAGACTTTCTCTACAAAATGCAATTAGACACTAAATTCTAAAAAGTTGAGGCAGGATGTATGCAAGAAGAGACATCCATTTACCATACTATACCATCTGGTATCTACAGACTATAAATATATCTAAATTTAGTTTATATTCTCACCAAAGGCAATTGCATGAAAATCCATTGACATTACAAGGATCTTTTTACAATAATACATCCAACTAATTTGTGGATGAGCAATTAACATTTGCAAAGTGCTGATACAAAGAGGAATGCTAAGACATGTATATCTGCTCCACATATACACTTTAGGCACATATTGGTTTGCAAAACATAATACCATAGACAGTTGGAGAGAGATTCTTTCTAGAAAAGATACTTTTACTAATCTAGCCATCTAATTTGCTTATGAGTTTTTATTTTAATATGATCTGTTTGGGCAATTTTTTAGAGATAAAATATAATATCTTGGATTATACCTTATATTGCAAAATTTTCTCCTAATGAGCTAGAAATGTGAATGAATATTCATAACTTCATGTAAGACTTAAAATTTATGCAAGACAAATGTGAGATAACCTGTGTTCATTTGCTAGGGCTGCCATAACCAAGGATCAGAAACAGTGCTTTACACTCAGACTGAAAGTACAAGCTCAAGGTGTTGGTCTGAAAGCAGGAGCCTCCAGCCTACCTTCGAGTACATGATTTCTCCCAATACCACATTCCCTCTTTACACATCCCTGTGTTTAAATTTCCTTTTCTAATACAAACATCAGTTATTTTGGAGTAGGGGCCCACTGTGCAACAGCTCTACTTCCCTTAGATCATGTTCTGAGCACTGGGAATTAGGACTGAGGTGTAGTTGAGGGAAGACACAGTTCAACCTATCAAAAAGTTAGAAAGGTGCTGAAAACTTTATAACCATTCATTTTACCCAATTGTTGGACCTACAGCAACCATATTTAAGTTTTATGCTTAATTATTTATGCTGAATATAGTTCAAATTAATTAACAGATTATAAATCCTAGCTTGTAATTATGGAAATTTATTAAATTCACAGAAGAACTTCTAACCTTACCGAAAAGGAGCAGGAGAATCGTCAAAGACATTAAAATCAAACTCTCAGGACAAGCTGTCAGCATGAAGTTTTCATTTAATGGTTCCCAAAGGCGTATTAACATTTACTTATGGAAAACCTTTGATAACATTTTAGCACGCAGGAAATCAGTACATAACTAAGGATGTATGTACCTGGATTTGGTTCAAATATGACATAGATGTGATCATTACTTTTTCAGAGCTCCACTAACTTTGCTGAACTCTTTGTAAAGACCAGGAACTTTCGAAATTTCTTAACATGGATTTTGTCACTTAATATAAGTCTGCAAACAATATTACTCCCTTACACTAACTTAAGGAAATAAGTATACTCACAGTGGGGACACATAAATAAACCCCTCTGAAAAATGACTTTGGAATTAACAACAAAATGCAGGACTGTAAAATAAGTACAGTATGTGGAGAGGTACTTGTGTGAAGGGGGAGGGTGAATGGAGAAGATGAAGGTGACAGAATATGGTTGATGGGTTACATTTACATATACAAAATAGAATGATGAAACCTCTCGCAAGTACTTTAAGTAGGGCCGGGAAGGGGAGCTTGGGGGGGCGATCTAACCAATGTACAATGTAAGCCTATTTGAAACTGTCACAATGAATCGCCCCTGATAATGAATATATCTTAATAAAAATGAAAAGAAAAAGGATTTTAGTAGGTTATCTAACTCATGGCTTTTTGGGGCCCATAAAACTACTCCTGAAATGCATCAAATGTTAGAGATTATAAAATTTTAGAGAAAATTGGGAAGCTCTTCTACTTTTCTCTAAACTTTTGTAGTTTCCTCTAAATTCTTCTTCTAGCTATTTCTTGATTGAGAAAATGATGCAACATTAATTTTTTAGATTACAATATTACATTAATAAATTTTCCAAACATTAACAAGCAAAAACTTGGACAAATTAATTCCCCCAAAAGCAGCAAATCTTATTTCTGTTTCAAAGTAAATTACAAAACGACCCAAATCTACATTCCTCATCTGGATGACAAATCAGATTATATAATCCGCACATTTCAAAAGGGCTATGATAATGAAAAGACAAATTTCTAAACAAAGAAGAACTGGCAGTTTGGTGATTACTAGTGCTCACCCACATCCAGTTGTCCCTATCACTCACTACTTCCCTGCTTTTTCTTATTAGGTGGGCCCTTGTGACTGGACAAAAATGACACTTGCAGGAGTCAAGCCACCAAGTGTCTGAGGTGTCTTTCTCCCCAAAGCACAGCTTAGTCTACCCTGACTAATTCAGAAACACCAATTTTCAGGTTTGATCTATCTAATTAATTATCTGTCACTTTTGAGCTCTGTAATGATTTGTCAAAGAATGTAATCATTCCACCTGGACAGGTACTGATGTCTAACAAAAGATGACTTCTCCTTGGAGCAATCACATTGGCAACTCAAAAAAGGAAAGGCCTACTTGCAGTAGCATGAAGTCCATTCTTCATAGCAGTTCTAAATGTATGGGACAGATGGAGGAGCAAATTGCCGTCAGGAAGTTTCCAACTTTGACATTCCTGGGACAAAAAAATGCTTCCAAAAGGGCATAACTCCATAAGCCTTCAAAATCTGGAGGACTAATTCACTTCATCACCCTCCTCAAATTGTTAGGAACAGTAAAATGTTCACTGGCATAAAACTAATGAAGAAAACGGAATATCCTGGAGCCTTTGTGCAAATTAGGCATTTTATTTTAACTTTAGAATTTTTCACAGATGACCAAAAATTTTTTTTGAATTTAAGGAACTGTTAACCAATCCAGTTTAATTATTCAAAAGCTACATGCATACATTACATAATTGTCTACAGAAATGATAAAAATGTCAGACATACCTGGAAAGAATGTATTTGTTATATTTGGGGAAATATTTGGATTGAACTATTAACTAGTATTACAGGGTCTGCAATCTGACTGCTTTTGACTCCCAGCTTCTCTGCTTAATAGAAATGTAACTGTGGACAAACAAGTTGCTTTACATCCTGTAAATTGAAGATTATTTCCACATTAGGCCAAAGTTAGGCTAAAAATCCATTTATCATAGGGAATGACATATGTATATATGTCTATTCATTAATATTGCTATTGTAAAGAACACACATGAATAAGTTTAGGTAAAAATACAGGTTACGGCAACTTGCAATCTTTAATTTGACTGGAGCAGGCACACTTTATTAGTAAACAGCTTAAGCTCCTGCACTTGACAACTGGGTTCAAAACTCTGTTCCACAACTTCATCATCGTGGATATTGGGGTAGGTTACGTAACTGCCCAATTCCTTAGTCCTTTTCTCTGTACACTGTGGTGAATGGTCTCATTTCCTAAGCCCAACTTAGGAAAATGTAAGGAAGAAATGTGAAGAACCATGAAGATTCTCTTTTCACAAAATTATGATTTCTGAAAGTCAGGAGGGACACTACATTATATCATTTCTATTCAGAAAAGTGTTATTATATCTAAGTACAAAGATGTACATTTGATCCAGACTGTAGTTACACTCAATGATAATTACAAAGCAGCATGTGTTAATATAGGAAGCCAATACTCAAAAGAGTACTTTTCAGAAATCTTATGGAAAATTACTATTTGCTTTAAGAAATGCTAAAAAATGAAATAAAAAAGGAAATCAGCACTTTGTTTCTAACAGCTTCAATAGAATGCATGGTTCATAATTGGATGTAGAGGGATTTATGCACAATAAAACCCTTGATGTAGTGGGATTTATACACAATAAGATCCTTGTGGAACATGTTAAAAGAAAGATTTGAAACAAAAGTTAAAAACACTTTTGTATTCTTCTAGTCAGGTAGTTACAGAATGGTGTGCAGACAACATACACAGTTATAATAAACAATCTTTTATTTGGGGAGAGGATTTTTTTAATAAAAAGGACAGAATAGAGGCATAAACCCAGAACAGAAACAATTGCAACATGCTGTCTATAAATTTTCCTTCCCTTAGGCAAGGACACTGTTAAAACAGAGAAAAAGCCAAGAAATCAGCTTTCTACTTTGTTGTTACTCTTTTTAATGGAGAAGTACTTTTTCTTCAGTCTCCATTTCCTTCAGATTACCATACTCACTTTCAGGGACCCCCGTGCTCTGAGTAACAACTCGTTTTCCCCCAAGTACATAATTCCCTCACAGGGACTGAGTGGGAGCTATGGCTGCGAGTGATCTCACCCCTGCCCCAGCGGAGGCCACATATGAGTGGAGCACTCCTCTCTGGACTTCTTACTCTGTCACCTGCAGCCAGGAAAAGCCCACCCCACACTGGAACCAAATAAACCCATCTTCTCTGACTTTACCTCCATCAGCAGGAATCACAGAGGGATTACTCAAACTTCATGCTTCTTTCCAGTTCCCTCCAACACCACCCAAATCCAGGCCTGTGCAGCTGTGACAATTATCTCTTCGGGTTAAGGTGTTCTTTTTTTTAATTTAAATTCTGTCATCTGAAGAAGCAGTGGATGCTGAAGACACTTCTCACTCCTTGCATACTATCCTCTTCTCTCACTTCTCCTTCTTTCTCTTATCTTAGATCTCTTCTGATGTGTCCTTTGGAACACATGGTCCAGCATTAGGAAAATCCCCTTTATCCTTCAACTATTTCCATAATGTTCTTTTCAAAATCTGTTTCCTCTAAAATCCTAACTCTTCCTGAAGTCACTACTTGTCCTTTCTCCATACCAGTTGTGTCTGCTCTTCATGACACAGTACTTGCTTCACTGGGCCTGGAAGTAACTGTCACTGCTCTTCACTGCTGCTTTCAGACCATCCTCTCTCCCTTCTCCCTAAAAAATAAGCCTGCCTTAATCTCATATCATATTACCTGTAAACTCTCATTTTTGCATATACATATTTACATATACATATATAGAATTTGAATTCAGGGATTTGTACTTGCTACACGGTTGTTTTATCAATTGAACTATACTTCCAGTCCTTTTTCCTTTTTTCTCTGGAGATAGGGTCTTGTTCTTTGTCCAGAATGGCCTAGACTGTAATCTCCCTATTTTATGCTTCCTGCCATCTCTGGGATGACAGGTATATGTCACCGCATCTAGCTTTTTGGTGAGTCTTGCAAACTTTTTTGTCCAGGCTGGCCTAAACCATGATCATCCCAGTCTCAGCTTCCTACAAAACTTGGGATGACAGGTGAATGCCACCACATTCAGCTATTGGTTGATATGGGGTCTTGTGAACTCCCTGCTCAGGCTGGCTTCAAACTGCTTCCCTCATCCCCAGTCTCAGTCTCCTAAGTAGCTAGGATTGCAGGTGTGAGTCACTGGCCCCTGGAAATCCCTTATATTTATGCATGACTTTAGATTGTGGCTCATTGCCAGTTCCCCCAACTTGATACTGCAAGTTCTAGATTTATGCTGGTGCCCTTTCCTCTAATTCCCTCACTCTAAAATGCTTAGAACATACTTGGATCTCCAAACCATTGATTTTACAACCATATCCCCATCCCTCATCTTGGTATCGATCCTCTCTCCCTTTACTTCATCTTAAATTCTACGGTTTTAATGACCATTGCATTGTACATACTTTTGAATTCCTCACCTTTCTGTCAATTTATTTAACTGCCTAACAAAACCACAACCCTGGTTAAATTCATCTCTAATTGTTACTACTCTACATCCATGGTTAGGAAAAAAAAAAATCTCCCAACTGTGCCAATCATCTCACTCTGAATTTGTGACCATTAAATATCAATAATCTTTCAAAATCCAGTTCCTCCATTTGTTCTCTACAGCTTCTCTTTGCTCACTCACCTAAAATTATCATTTCTGATTTTATTATGCCATTCTTTCTTCTGTCTCTCATCTCTTCTCATCTCATCTCATCTCTCTCCCACCTCTGTCTACCCCCTCTCTGTCTCTCTCTGTCTCTCTCTCTCTCTCTCCATCACTATATCCCTTATTTTTGTTTCCCACTAACATGAAATTATGCTGATATTTCTACCACTTTAAAATAGTCTTTTCATGATTCCACCAACTCCTCAACACTTGTTGCTCCACTTTTTTCTTCTCCTTTGAAGCAATCCCTCAAAATTATTATCTATATTTACCTTTTACCATTCTTTCCCCTCAATTCTGGCTTGGTCCCACTACATTCTTGATTATGCTCCAAGTACTTCATGAATACTGTTTTTAATCAAACTTACATATGACTTTAATCACTAGATAATTATTTCTTGGTCTTTATTTCACTTGACCTATCAACAGCTTTTGACGAAGTTGATTGCTCTTGACAGGAGGATGTCCAGGATAGTATACTCTTTCTCCTTCATGAGTGTTCACTTCTTCTCAGTTTCCTGTGCCTGTTGTTCTTCTTATCCTTGTCTAACTGAAATGCTGCAAGGCTAAGGTCTTGATCCTGTACTACCACTCAGTTTCTAAGTAATCTTATAGCTTTATACCTTTGAAATTAAGCAATTTGTGGGTAACTCTAAAGTATTTAGCACTAGTCCAAACTATTGCTTCAAGTTTTAGATTCATATACTCAAATATTCACTTACTATTGCTAGTGGAGGTATAGTTGCATCAACACATCCAACAGTTGAACATAAGTAAGTCTAAAAATATAATACAAAGATTGTCAGGAACTATGATGGTTCATACACTCCTATTAGAGGTTGTTTGATTTATACAAAACAAAGTCATACAGTAAAGACAAGCTAAAAGTACTACAAAATGTAGTAACTTTTAGAAATTTAATGTTAATGAATATAAGCAACTACCTCAGTGTTATTTATTTTATGTAATTTCAAAACTTCTCCTTTTATAAAAAAAACTCTTTTTGAAAAGAAAACAGACAGAAAGAGTGAAATAGGAAGTATTTGATTGCTAAAAACATACAAATACCTAGGCAAACCAACAGAAACAGAATCCTCCAAAATTTGTATTGTACTACTTTGAATATTCTATTTTCTACCTCCCAAATGGCTTGGTATATCTCTCCTTAATAAGGATGCAAATACAGAGATAGCCACACCACACTAAAATTTCCATTGCTTTTTTTGTTATGCAAACTAAAATATAAGTAAGAGTTGTAAAATGATTTATTAGCATTTAAAGAAATGATAGAATAAATCTTTTAGTATGAGTTAAAGAATAAAATAGAAAATAATCTTACTAAATCCAAATTAGTTTTATGGGTCTTACTTATTCCTTACTAAAAGGAATATAGACTAGTATCTGTCATGAAAAAGTTGTAATTCCTCACAGTATAGAATCTTACAATTTAAAAAATAGACACTATTCCTAATTTGAAATCCAAAATGCACAATAAGGGAGAAAAAAGAAATAAAGGGCTTAAGGGGAGAAAACATAAAATTGATGTGATTTGCAAATGTGCAGTCTACATGAAAAAAATCTGAAAAACCTAAAACAATTGCAAAAAATATATACATAAAGGAAACTTTTATAAAAATCAAATATATTAAAATTAATTCTTCTCTACCAAATAAATTGTATAGAGAATGAAAAGTTAAGCCCCAAATTAGAAGATGTCTTTACCACAAGGACTATTGTCTGTAATATATAATATGTACCCATAAAGCAATAAGAAAGAGGAAAATATGGGTCAGGGTCATTATGCAGAATAAATGGCCAAAACATGAAAATATTCTGCATGGCATTGGTCTCTACTAAGATGTAAACTGATTCCCAGCTATATTGGTATTTAATAAAATGTGAATTAAAACCATTATGAGGCACCCTTGCCTCAGGAGTCGAGCAATTTTTTTTCAACTTACCATACAGTGTGGGTACAGATAAGAGACAATAGCAACACCAGCCCCTCATAGGAACCATTTCTTGGAAAATGAAGTGACCATGCTAGACAAGGTGAAAATTTGAATCCACAAATTCTATCCTTGCAGCCCATGAGTGACTTGTATAACAACATCGACATTGTCTAGGGGAAGAATTTAGAAATTTAATAAATATATAAAACAGAAAAAGCACATAAATAAGAATAACTTACTTTTACTTAATAGAATGAGCAGGTCCTCAGAAGAATAAATATTCTGTTATTTCTATATAAAATTAAAGCAGGCAAAAGTAAATGAAACAGAAGTATAAAGATATCATGAATCCAACCTGTGCATATGGAATCTTCAATGGAGGACAAAGGGATGAGATCAGAAAACAGTCAAAAATCTAGAAAGTAGTCAAGAGTTTTATTTTTTTGTTTGTCTAAGTTATGGGTTCATAAAATTCATTTTACAACTATTTATTTATGTATATTATAAATATTATTTTACACAGTACAGATATTTAATTAAAACATATAACAATGTCATTGTGATATCTAATGAAGGTAATGTGGTAAGCTTACCTTTAGAGATGTTCTTTGCCCTGAACACATAGAAATACCAGTTAAAATGTGAAGAACAAAAATCTACAGGTCATGTGAGTGTTCAAAATCAAGAAGCATTAAAACTATAGCACAGAAAGTCAAGCAGGGGTCCATGAGTGTGCCCAGTGCTTTCTCTGTGAGAGAGGCCTTAGGAGCAGGAGCATGTGGCATTAACTGTTGACCTGAGCATCTGGAGCAGTCTTCAAGGTTGTCTTGAAGTGCAACACTTTCATTATCATCGTGGAACATGGTGGGACACAGCTCGCCTCTGTAAAGTCTAGTTTCTGGGCCTGGTGAATAGAAGAGACAGAGAAGAACACTAAAACTGAAAATGCTCTCTCTCAAATGGAGATTAGAACTCAAAATTATGAAACAATTGAAAAATTCAAATATTGAGAAAACCTAAATAGAAAGAATCATTAAAATAATTATGTCTAAGATGTTCAAAGAGATCAATTTTAAATGACTTTATGGAAAATTAATAAGAATCAATGAACTGAAAAAGGCAAAAATGAGATGAGCAGATGGAAATACTCATTGAGCTTCAAAAAAATTTCAATTGAGGGAAAGCTAAACCAAACATAGTTTAAGATTTAACTAATTGGAAGAAATTCTCCCAAATGTAGCATAGAACAACAATACATTTTTTAAATTAAAGAGCATTTATCAACTAGTAAGAATTCCAAATACAACTGAGGGAATAGAAATAAAAGTTATTACTTAAAATTTTCCAGAATTGAAAAAAATGTCCTGAATCAAGAAATTCAGACAGCATAATGAGTTTTAAAGCAAGTTTGTTTTAAGCTAACCCAATTCTAAATTATGGCCATTATTTTACATATTTTATTCTTGATATTTCCTGTAGATCAAGAAAAAGCAGATAGTCTTTAAAATCATCAAAGTGAACAAGACAACTAATACTACTAGAATTAACAATAAATGTCAGAAACAATGAAGAAATATTTTCCAAGTCCTTTGGGCAAAAATCCATAACTCTTAAATTAAAAATGACAGCAGAAGATATTTTTGGGGATGCATAGAATTAAGTTATGTCACAGCAAGAAAAAAATACTCCCTAATATAACTCTTAATATAGACAATAGATAGATAGGCAAATCCTAACTAATGTGATTAATAATTAGTCATGTCATTACTATTGATAATATGTCCATACAGATTTTTAGCTACCCATTTTTGGCATTAATAGAGTGAATGATAGAGATCCAGCAGAACTCCATTCTTCCATTAAGTAGGCTCTGTACTTGGTGTGAAATATAAAGCTTTTATCATTTGTTTTCTAACATTCACCACAGAACATAGTCAAAATCTCAATTATCTGTTCTTATTCATGTCATATTTCATTACCACTAAACACATTTCTGTAAAATATTGCACACCATTTTCTTCTTTCTCTTTTTCCTAAAAATATTATTCATAACTTCAGTAAAGGTAAATGCTTTAATCTCTGTTGTTCAGTCAGAAGTTCAAACCTGCCCTCTGTGACAGGAAGAAGTCTGCCCTCCTCTGAATGTGATGGTGAGTTAGAACAGCACTGTGCACAGTTACTGTTGCTTTCCCTTGTCAGCACTTTTATTCACAGTCCATCTTTCCACTCTTTCCTCCTACTCACTGCATGAGTCAGCTATAGACACTTGTCTGGGGCTAAGATAACAAGAGTCCATTATCGTGACTAAAGATTTTATCTTTCTTTTTCTTTTCTTCCTGCCTTTTTCTATCCTGCCCCCTTCCTCCTACTCCATCTCTTCTCCACTTTATCTCTCTCTGTCTCTGTCTCTCTGTCTCTGTCTCTGTCTCTCTCTCACCCAACACCTATCCTACATAACAGTCCCTGGCAGCTGGAATATTTTCATAAGATTTGTGCTGCATAGATGGTTAGTCCGGTAATGATGGGTCATTAATATGTCCAGGCAGGTGCAGCAGTATTCAAGCTTCACAGCCATGTGGACACACTTAGCTATTAGGTTGTCCAAACAAATACACTATTTGTAAAAGTCAATATTTCTGAGTATAAATCTCATGTGCACTTGTAAGAATATATTTTATCAAAGAAAATATTTAGAACAAATTTAAGATTATAATTAGGTTTCTATCTTGCTCTTCCAGTTACACCCTTAGCCTGAGCATTTTCTGATTCAAATTCCATGACATGTTTAAGGTTTTTGGAGGGGTTGTTTGCTTCTTGACTAAGGTCTTTCTGTTTGGATGTTTGGATGTTTGGTTGGTTGATTTTTCATTTGTTTCTTTTTGGTTTTGGTGCTGGGGATTGAAGCCATGGCTCATACTCTAGTATACCCTCAGCCCATGCATAGTTATGATTAATCTAATCATCTGGTAGATTATTTAAAATACTTATTGATAGTACCTGGTCATAGTATGTATTTATGTTGGTTTGTCGTAGGGCTTTTCATAGAGAATTTTTTATTCTAAAAAGGAATGGAATTCATGTAGATCTACTAGTTTCTTATAGATAGCAAACACATTTTTTCAGATACCTATACTCACAAATATCAGGAAAGCCCACTATGCTGAGTGTATATGAATCCCTTCTGTAAGTAAATGACTTCAACTGGGCAAAGCATATTCAGAAGCACACACACGCTCTTAGCACTCACAACTGCACCTGCACATTGGATGAAGGTATGCATAGTACATCTGTAAATACCTTCGAATAGAGTCTACCGACCTTAGGAAGTAAGGTCCTTTGACTCTGAAAAAATGCAATCATGGTATCTTGGAATTAATCACCTTATATCACAGATTAAAGAACTTAATCCTTGGAAAGTTAAAGGATTTTTATCAAAAGGTACCTTCATTCACCTACCCATGCTGGATTGAGGAAAGAAGTGTGAATGAACATCAGCTCTATCATTGGATGTATAGAATCACATGAAATATTATTGATGACAGAATAATTATTTATTGACTGAAATATTTGAAAAACATTTGAAAATTTAATTTTAATGGGTGCATGAGTAAAAGATAAAATTGTACATATTAGTGAGGTAAGATGATGTTTCAATACCCACATGCATTGTGTAATATTTAGACAGACAAAAGAGAGCTATCTCTTCAAACATTTCTTACTTCTTTATGATAAAAATTTCAAAGTCCTTTCCTCTTTTTAAAATGTGCAGTATGTTATTCTTATCTATAGTCACAATGCTGTACAATAGCATATCAGCCCTTCTTATTCCTACTTAATAACTATAACTTAGTACTAATTAATCAACCTCCTGCACCCCAACTCTCCCCAGCCTGTTCACCATTCTGCTCTCAACTTCTATAAGATCAACATTTTTAGATCCCAATTATGAATGAAACCATATGGTACTTGTCTTTCTATGCCTACCCTTTGCTTAACATAAGGGTCTCCAGTTCTATCCATGTTGTCACAATAACAAGTTTCATTGGTTTTTTTATGAGTGAATATTATTCCACTGTACTTATATACCACATTTTTTATTTATTCGTAGTTAATGGACACAGTTAAATTGTTTCACTTCTTTGTTATGGTGAATAACATTGCAATGAACATGTGAGTGAAATGTCTCTTCAACATACTGACTGAATTTCTTTTGAATATATCCAGGAGTGAGATATGGCAATTCTATTTTTAATTATTTCAGGAACCTCTTACTGTTTTCTATAATGGCTGTACTTATTTATACTCCCATTCACAGTGTGTGAGGATTCCCTTTTCTCCACATCCTTGCCTTATTTCTATAGGTTTTTGATAATAGCCATTCATACTGGGGTGAGGTGATCTCATTGAAGTTTTTATTTGCATTTCTCTAATGACTGGGGATGTTAAGAAGCTTTTCATAAACCTATGGGACAATTATATGTCTTATTTTGAGAAACTGCTATTTAAGGATGTTATAGATTTTTAGATTTTTTTATTTCTAATTAATTGTACAAAATAATGGATTTCATATTTTCACACTTGTATACTGTATTGATCATATGCAATCCTATTTTTTCTCTTCCCCCCTCCATTCTCCCACCAATCCTTCTTCTTCTTTCATGTCTTTTTGATTTTACATATGAGAGAAAAACAAATACTATTTGTCTTTCTGAGTCTGGCTTATTTTAGTTAACAAGATGATCTCCAAATCCATCTATTTTCCTGCAAATGGCACAATGTTGCTATTTCTAACTAAATCATATTCCAATGACCAAGGCGAAACTTTGTGTCACCATTGCCACCACTTCTTCACTGGCGCTATGGAGCTGCAGTCCCAGTCAGGTTCTCCTTCCTTCCCTGTGACGTCATGCTCCAGGACTGCACGCACCATTGTGGGTTATGATCTCAACAGTTCAGTCCTCTCAACGCAAAGGAGAATTTTCCAGTCATATTAGTTTTACAACAAACAAAAGGGGAACAGGTACTAGAGAAAAGGTTAGATCAAAAAGAATTAACCTAGAAGGTAACACCCACACACAGGAAATCAATGTGAATCAATGCCCTGTATAGCTATCCTTATCTCAACCAGCAAAAACCCTTGTTCCTTCCTATTATGGCTTATACTCTCTCTACAACAAAATTAGAAATAAGGGCAAAATAGTTTCTGCTGGGTATTGAGGGGGTGGGGGGGAGAAGGAGGGGGCAGAGTGGGTGGTAAGGGAGGGGGTGGGGACAGTGGGGAGAAATGAACCAAGCCTTGTATGCACATATGAATAAAAGAAAAATGGGAAAAAAAAGTTTTTCCTCAGAACATTGTAAAAAGTAGCATAAGATTTTAGAAATTAAAATTTTCTGCTTTTTCTCTTTCTTTTACAATAATTAGATGCTATAATTTCAAGCTAGAACATTTTCCCTACAAAATGACATTCCATGATGGTGATTAATCACTACTGAAAGAAAATTACAAAAAAGAAATATAATTTACTCCAATGACAAAAATGTGAAACATTTTTATTATTTATTTATTTATTTTTATTAAATTAATGTTTAATGTTGAATTAATATTTGATAAATTAATATTAAATTAGTAAAACACATCTAAAAGCTTAACATGACTATTTAACATAAATTAACACAGAAAACTAGACCATTCCTTTCATAAATTGCACTTTCTAAAATTACATGCTAACACATATTAACTCTACAAATGGAGGTTTTCTCTGACATTCCCATTCATGCCTACACCATGCACTAACCATTTCCACCCTCCCTTCTCCCCTCTGTCTTACTTTCCCCTCTAATGGCATTTTTTAGCTTTTCATGATTCTAGATTTATAAATAAATTTAGTTTATTTAACTCATGCTATTCTAATTTTAAATTTAAGTGAAACTCAATATGTATTTAATGTTTTTTTCATGGCCTATATAACTTATGACCTTTTTGGAATACATTAAAAATAGTAAGTGGAATGACTCAGTCCAGGGGAAAAATGTTATTTTCTAAAACATCAGTTTTCTGGTTGTAGGAAAGCTTATGATGATGTAAGAGCATACAGTGATTCACACAGAGATGGTTATACTTACATTAAAATATTTTTCCTGGCAGTGGACTTGTTAAACATTTGTATATATACATATATATATATATATACACACACTTATATACACATATGTATATAATGTAAGAATCAGTACAAGCACATATTAACAAAAAGGGACAAAACATACAATATTCAGGAACCCTAATACACTTATGAGACCAGTTTAATGAAAATAAGGGTCATTATACTTGTTTTCCTAGTGTGAGCTGTGCCACCTATCTTAGGATATAATTAACATCCAGATTCTCTCCACTGGATTGATGATTTTTCCAAGGAAGAAATAGCAAATGCTTGCCAGAAATATATGGATCCTTTAACCAAGTTCCTTAAGTTTCACATAATAGCTATCTCCACATGGGGACTACAAAGATACCTTAAAAGATAGGCCTCCACATCAGTGCATGAGCCCACACAAAGACTATGAAAACAACTCTTGGTGAAAGAAATACTCTCATAGTTTAGAAGTAAGCATATACACACCCACTGAGAATTGTCTAACAAACACCTTTCCTTTAAATTTTTTGTGTAAACTTATTTTTAACTGATACATAGAAAAACAAAAGGTAAACATTATTTAAAGAGTGTTATATGTTTTGATGCATCTATATTTTGTATAATGTTTAAATCAGGGTAAACATTTTTATGTCATGAAACATTTATCATTTCTTTGTCATGAAAACATTCAAAATTCTTTCTTCTAACTTTTTGAAATACATGGTACATTAATATTACCTGTAGCCATCCTACTGTGTAAATCACCCTGGAAATTTTCCCTGTTAAGTAGGACTTTTTGTGGTACCGGGGTTTGAACTCCTGGCCTCATGCTCGCTAGGCAGGTGCTCTACTACTTAAACCACTCCACCAGCCATTTTTGGTGTTTGGCGGTTTCAAGATAGGGTCTCACAAATTATTTTCCTGGACTGGCTTTAAATCTCAATTCTCCTGAACTCTGCCTCCTGAGTAGTTAGGACTACAGGTGTGGGCACCGGTGCTCGGTTTCTATTAAGTATTACTTCCTACTCACTGATCAACTTTTCCCCATACCTGCCTGCCACCTAGCACCCCCATGTCTGGTAATCACTATTCTACTCTCACCTTTTCTGTGGTCAACTTTTTTAGAGCCCACTTTCTTGATTTAATTTAAAAAAAATTAAATTTTAAAAAAACCAAAATATTATATATTTTCTACATTAAAAATCTCAACCTGATTTCTACTTGTATAATTTCATCCATGGCTTCCCCATCTTGTTAGTTCATTGCTTGAGTTTCATTTTATCTTTCACATTCTGAATTTCAATTGGTTCTTCATGATTGCATCTTGCTTTATGCTATTTTATGCATATTTTAAATTATGGATTTGTGTATTTTATTAACTTTTACTTGTGTGATGAGATTATCCATTTTGTCTTTATTTTTTTTGCTTCCTCAACCCTACTGAATGCTCCTATAGTTGTATTTTCACCAGAATAGTTGACAGAATGCATCCATTAACTTTAGTAAAATAGAGAAATTTTCAGAGGAACCACACATAGAAAATGGACCAAAATTAAACTAGGCAAACCTGGACTAAAAAGCTGGTTTTCCATACATGGAGTTAACACTGTTTACCCTTGACTTTGGAGAATACATTCAAGTCAGACTCTGAGACCACAGGGTCAGAAAACAACCGTCTTACTGGGGGTGAGAATTTCCTTCTGAAAAGATTAGAAATTTCTATAGCCAGTTGTTAATACTGGAAATTGGATTAAAATTTTGGAAGCAAATATTAAAAAGGAGAGGGGAAAAATATCCCTCCTTTCTAAAAGGAGGATATGTTTAGTAAGGATAAGACAAACTCAACCAGACCTGGCCTTGACAGTCTAATGTCAAGTTTCAGGCAATTGTTTTAGGAGTTGCCCTCCAATTTCAACACATAAACACAATGATGGAGTGTCATATCATGGTTTTGCTTTCCCCAGAAATAGACATTGTACAGTCCAGACATAGAGCTTGGGTCAGGTACAAGCAAATCACCAAATCCATTATAATCAACAATAGAAACTTTTTCACTTTTAATCATAACAGAGATATATGCTTATTTCTGGGGAGCATTTTCAGGATGATGTAAGCTTAGTGATCTTTCAGTAAGTGTAAGTTGGGAAAGCCGGCCTGAGAGTTAATGTAACCCAAAAGCAAGTAAGCAAAAGAAAAGGGGAGAGACAGAAAAATGAAAAAAGGAGAAAGAATTGGTAAAATTATTAACATATCTGAATCCATCTGTGCCTTAAACTGTAAAAGTTTGTTTGTTTGCATGTGTGGTTTTGACTTAAACAAGTTTGAGTTGTAAACAAACAATGTTATAAAGAATAAGGTAATCCTGGCTACTAATCGTGGCTAACATAAAAATTGATACCAGTAGTGAAATCCTTAAAATAATGAACTGGCTCATTTTAAACTCACTGGGATAAGTGCACAAAAATGTAACTATGCTTAACACTGATGAATCATTGCATAAAATGGTTAACATGGTAAATTTTGCATTATTTTATCATATTTTCTTTAATTTTCAAAAAGACAGTATGTTGCTATTGACCAACCAAAGGGAAACTTCAGCAGAAATTTTTCTTATGTCTGGGCCACCAGTTCTTTTAAAAGTTCTTTTTCTGCTTGGAAAATATCCCATGCTCTGAGTCCATGCCAGGGACTCATTTTCTCAATTTTTCCTGTAGTCAGAGAGCAAACATACAGATGACTTAAAAGCAACACACAGATTCACCCTTGCCAAGCTTCAGTTCCAATGCAATGTGTCGAAGCGGTCACCTCCTAGGATTTGTTCCACTAAAGGTGAGGCATATAAATCAGCTTTCAGAAGCTGAAATCCAGTGGTGTGCCTCTCACTGTCTGTGCCTGGTAATAGCCATGAGATCTCTAAGAGGGCACCCCAGAGTATGATAGGTGTTTTATTCTCAATGCTGCAGGGTCTACATCTGACCCTCTGCCTCTCCAGGATATTCTGTGAGATTCCTACTATCTTCAATAAATTATTTTTCTCATTAAATTGACTCTACATCTTTACACTGGGCTTCCCAAAACACAACCTGAGGCAAACATTAAGGTATATGCTACTAATTTGTTATTTATGCCTATGTGAAGTTAACATAATTATAACTTTTAAAATTGATTACAAAGGCTAGAGAGAAAAAAATAGCAAACTGGCTGTATTAAGGTAAACAGTAGTGAATGTTTCTCCTTTCCTATAGGAAAAATTGGAATCTTTGTTAGATAATAACGAACAAGTTGGGGAAACTTGCAGTAGTTCTGTGGGATTCAAACTCTGCCTAACAAGATTGAAACACAAAAAAAATTTAAGTGTATTGGCTAATTCTTGCAATCATCTTTCAAGTTCTACCAAAAAGTGACATATTTGTCCCAGGCCAGCCCCATAAGAAACAAAACAATGGAAAATACATAGGCCAAGAGATGTGCTTTCTGATTAAGATGTTTCAGGGAATTTCCATTAGACTTTAATTAAAATCTACATTAATATTCACTATTTGATCTGATTCTTTGTAGCATTTGTCACTTCAAAATTCTACCAATACATTTTCGCTTATTGTTATTATTACTTCCTCTTCTAGAATATACTCAATTTTTTGCTATTTACTACATCCTCTGAGCCAAAAGAGTGTCTGATAGAATAGTTTCTCAACAAATGTATTGGGTTAATATTAATTTTATAAAATAAATTATATATGCATAATGTATACAAATATGTAATTGTGGATATAATTTTTGATTCTCCAATTTCCAAGTTACCAATGACTTGTTTGATATTTAAAATCAAATTTTAGTTTCTGTAAGAATTCTGTCAGATATGTATTTTTCTTCTTTCATAAAAAGAAACTACAGCTCAAGATTTAGGAATCATGATACAGGTCATGTGTTTAAAAAGCTATAGAGATTTGACAGAAAGATTGGACTGACTACAAAGTTTATTCATAATACGTCATTTTGAATTTAACATGTGACAAGACACACAAATAGTCCCTTCCCTGTGTTGTACCTCAATCCTTCCCATATGTTTTAGGATTTTTTTTTACAGGTTTTATTCTTCTGCTTTCATATATACATCAAAATACATCCACCATATTCACACTCATTTACCCTTTCCTTATGCCCATCCCCTCCCACTGGGACCCACCCCTTGAAAAGACCTGATTTTACCTTTCTGTCTTTCATGTTTTTTGAAAGTGTATATTGATATCCAAGGGGGTGGGGGTTGCTGTGGCATTTCAGATCTGTATATTTCATATTTTAATCAGATTAACCTCCCATTACTTACTCTCTCTCTACCACCATACTCCCCTATTATTCAACAGCTTACAGTGCATTATATTATATTATATCATATTCACATATAAATGAGATGTTTCAATCTTTTTTCATTCTCTAACATTTTCTTTCCCACCTCCTTAGCCCCCTCAGACAGGTGCCCAATGTGTCACTATCTATTACCATAGGATTAGATATAGGAAAAGTTTCAGTATAGTACCAATTATAACACTACGCCACTAAGTTCATGGGAATTCTTGCTGGTTTTAGTACATAGTTATGACTTCTTATCTTTTTCTTTTTCTTTTTTTTTTAATTTTGGTTTTGGTGGCACTGGGTCTGAACTTAGGGAGGGCCTGACACTTGCTAGTCATTTGCTCTTTTCACTCAAGCAATTCTATTTAAGGAAAAATATAAACTCTGAAACTATAAAGAGTATCCTTCTTTTCACTAGTGTATAATGATATAGATTTTCTCATTATAAATTTCCCCATTGTTAATTTAGCCATGAAATAATATTGCTATATTAATAAAAATGTGAACTGTCATTATTATCAAAATTTACCATTTCATTTATTACTATTTTTTTTGGGTGGCACTTGTGTTCAAACTCAGGGCCTCATGCTCGCAAGGTTACCACTATTACCACTTGAGCCACTCTGCCAGGCTGAAATTTAGCACTTTCCAAAGCAAAATTATGCAGATTTTTTTCCAAACACATCCTAGATACCTCCAGCTGTTTTAATTGGCTTCGTGGCAAACAACAGCAAGACAGAGGGTCACATCAAAGTGGCACCTGATGTATAGAAAGAGCTGTCTCAGTCAGTGGTCCCTAACAGAGGGTCTGTGGGGCTGAGATCGTCTCAGAGAATACTGTTTGCCTTGCTTTTTAGTTTATTTTCTTAACCAATAAAGTATTTGTCTACATGATAGTTTAGCAAGGTCCATAATCCCAGAACATTTCTTAAACAAAAAGTCCTTTTGTCTAGCATAGGAAGAAAGAGCAAGTATATCTGAGTCTTAAACAAGGTGGCTCAACAATTTTGAATATTCTTTATTGTGAATTATGAAAAATACTTTTTCTTTTGAAGACTTCTAAGGTTTTTTTCTCCCTAATTCAGGTATTGTGCTATCAGTATAAAATCAATTGAACTGATTATTTTTAATCAAAATTAAAACATACCAAAAACTGTTTAACATGGAGAAATGAGGTAGGTTAAAAAAGATTAACATAAATGGGGTGAATTTGATTGAAGTACATTATATACATGTCATAAATATCACAATGAAAAGCTTTGTACAATTAACATATGCTAATAAAAAAATTAAGAAAAATAAAATATTATTTGGGATTGAAGAGCTGCCTCACTTCTCTGAAAAGCTCACCTATGATCTTGCACCTAACTTATTGCACTCTTTTTTTTGTTGAAAAGTAAATGACTTCCTTGGGGAAAATCCTGGTAATAAGAATCAGAATTAGATTTGTTTTTTTAAAATTACCTGTTAGGATCTGATATGCTTGTTCTCCATACAAACACATTTGGACTTTTCACTTTCAAAATTACTAGACTGAAATTAGGCAAAAGGTTCACATCCCATCCCATCCTGTTTTTCTCCCATCCCACTCTCTTTGCAAAATGACTGAGTTCTATGCCTAAGAAAATAACTTACACTCCCAAGGCATAAAGAAGTTACTGCTCAAGATGTAATTCATTTGCCAAACACAGCTCATAATTTGAACCAGACACAGAGTGATATAGTTTTACTCATGTACTCATAAGGACAATTTACAAAAGCCTGAGGTTTCTTGAGTAAATTCTCTGTAAAGTGCTACTTGCAGTTGGCAGATGAGCTGTACCATCTTTCACTTCCATGCCTTTTGATGGGCTGCTCGCTGTATCAGGAAAACCTTTTTTCACATACTTAGCTCCTGTTAGAACTTAAACTCACAGCTCAGGTCTATTTTCCCAGGAAAATCTTTTTTTTTTTTCAGTACTGCAGTTTGAATTCAAGGCCTCACACTTGCTTGGCAGGCAATGTACCACTTGAGCCACTCTACCAGTCCTAGAAAACCACCATTGTTTAGTCCTGGTTAGATGTCTCTTCATTTCTTCCCAGGGACTCCTACATTAATATTTATTCTATAACATTATAATTATTAGTTTCTCTGCCTCTTGTAATAGAGCTTAAGATCCCTGAAGAAGAGGGCTGGTTTGGGTCATATATTAAACCCATAACACTGTGCCCAAAGTATTGTAGAATCAATAAATTTTTGCTGCATAAATATACTGACATGGAAATTATGAATGCTTATATACATTAAGGCATAAGTTATATACTCCAGATGAAATTGTCATTTCTGGTTGACTGCAGCATCCATTCCCCACCACTTACTCCATGGTCTCCTTTCTTAGGCTAACAGATTTTCATAGGAAAATAACTGCTCCTGCATTTTTTGCCATGTGGATTTTGGAAAATTGATCCCTTGGTCCTTAAGGAAAGGTTTAAACCAATCTATACATCTTGCCCATCTTGCCCCTGGCCAACAGAGAGAGGCTTCATAGATATGAGGGTGACCTAATCAGAGCTAGTGAGAGCTAGCCAGTCAGATCCTTTTGCAGGTCCTATGGAAAAGGTTCACCTCTGTTCTGAAATACACAATCAAAAAGAATGAGTACAGCCTCAAAATCTACTGAAGATCATCTTATAATTGAAAGAAGGAGATACATGGAGAAAGGAGAGTCAAAAGTCAGCAATAGAAAATGTTTCCTGTTCATAGTACTTGGGGAAGAAGAAGTTCCTGAATTTAGTCAATATTCACTTAGGAGAATTGATATTATTGTTATTAAACAAATTTTGAATTAAGTTTTATGCTTCTTCAAAATAACTAATATGTTTTACTTAATGGTTCACTTTTTTCTATCCTCATCTGAGGATAACTTGACCTTCCAGTTGTCTCATACTGTCATAGTGGAGACAGCATGTATCCAAATAAAGACACATTTTAATTTAAACTGTCTCTTTCTTTTTAACCTCCATACTGGGCAAGTCATTTTACCACTCTGTGTCTCATTTTCCTCAACTACCCCTATCTTAGAAGTTGCTGGAGGATTTAATGAGATAAATACATTTACCATTCCTAATTGCATGCCTAAGCTATATAAGTTAACAAGATAATCAAAACTTTGGTTTCTTTCTCTTACAATTATCCTCACTAACTTGAACTGCTTTGTGGAGTGACACATCTCACACTCTGTTATCTCCAGCATCAACACGCTCTATTCTGCTTCTACAAGGTAACATATTGGAGCTCCCTCATCTCATTTTCATCTGGGCATCTTTCCTGGTATTACTCACTTTCTGTTATGCCAGCCTCTTTGATTCTCCTACCACTCATATCTTCGTGCCACAGTTCTGCATTTGTGTTGAAGACCAGACTGCCAGCTTTCCCAAGTCTGCACTCCCCATTCATCTTTTTTGATCACCCGACTCTGATTAGTTTCATTGGCACTGAGTGAACACCCGCTGTATGGCAGCTCTAGAGATAATAGGTGAATTACAAAAGGGTTCCTGGCCAGAGGATCTGTAACCTAAAAAAGACATGCAAGTTCTCAACCAGATAAATTCAATATAAAGCAGTATTTAAGTCAGTGCATTTGAATAAGGTTAAGAAGGAAACAAGTATAGATAGAAAATAAAGGAAACCCAAAGATAGGTTTGGACTCCAAAATTAAAACTTTGAGAAATATAAGTACATATACACAGAGAAAATTACTAGAATTATGAGTACCAAAATTTTATGTGATTAACAATGGAAAGAAAGATCTTTGTTCTTCTCATTTTATATTTTAATAATGAAAATGTATTCTTTGTATAATAAAGACTGATAAAAATTAAAATGAGGCATTTGCTAGTCATACATAGGTTCTGTGGGTTAAAAAAAAGACAAATGATTGATTACTCAACCTAAGATTTTATTTCTTTCAAGAGCTTTTAAGTAACTCCAGAACTTGGTATTTTCTGCAGCAGATGAATCCCAAATGGTACAATTCTCATCTGCATCCGATTTTTGCCCCAGCCACTGATAAGACAAGCTTTGTATGATCAATTTGGAAATAATCCTAGTGTTCCTTAAACAAATACAGCCTTAAATCACTACCCCATCTGTTACTGTGATGGAATAATTGGGCTATACTGAGGACTAAGCTTCACTTGTCCTTTTGAAAAACTAAACTTCTCTCTCACTGTTTGCATATATACTTTCTTTTCCTTACCCATCTGGCATTAGGATATACTTCAAGATGTTTTAGTCCCAAATGAAACAAGTATTCAGACTATGCCTAAGCTACTGTTTTATTTAACATAATAGAATATTCTCCTTAAATATTACCTTCTTTATAGACAAAATAATACCTTTTGTAATTTGTAATTTTCCAGATGTCATGTGGATAAGAGAAAAAGTTCACAAAGGTCAACATTATAGGTATAGAGAAAAAGACCATGTTTAAGTTGTCATTTAATTAACAAGATATTTGTTATAATTGCTTATCTTGAACCTACTTGTTTTATAACAAGCTGAAAATTTATCTAATGTTACTCACAATGAAAATGTTTAATGAATATATCTTGAAAGCACACAAAACTAAAATTGCTTATCACCATTGTATTCAGTGAAATTTTCATCTACATCTCTGAAAAACAGATTGAGATGTGTGTGTGTGTGTGTGTGTGTGTGTGTGTGTAAGACTTTTGAGAAATTATCCAGAGGAAACAAATTTAGAAAAATGTCATAACTGATAACTGAAGTTTCTTATATTGGGAATTGAGAGAAAAACAACAAAGAGACAGCTTATATAAGGTGTTTGGTGCATATATTCAGATGTGTATATCCAAATAGTGAATCTACTTAGCTAGTAAAATTTTGAGAAAGGAATTACTATGCTGAAAGTCACAATACAGAGATTGAATTAAAAATTATGTTTCAGCATGGGATATAACTCAGGGATAGACTGCTTGGTTAGTATGAATGAGGCCCTGAGTTCAACACCCAGAACCAAAAGAAAAAAACCCAAAAACTTTGCATTCACCACATATTCAAAAATATTTACAGAACACTTTCTATGTGTCCAGGATGGAGATGGGAGTGAAATGAACAGGAAGGTCCTCTGAAGACATACTTACCGAATAGACCCATACATATTTAATCACCATAAAACAACAGAAATTCAGTACTTGCTCTTAGAGCATATTAGAGTTTGTCAGCAGAACAAACTCGTGTCAGCCAACTCTCCATTGTAACAAAATAACCTGAGAGAAATCAATTTAAAAGACAAAAGGGTTTGGGGGTTTCATACTTTCTGTACTTTCAAATCATGGTCACTTGGCCTTGTTGCTTTCAGTCCTGTGAGGCAGTAAATCCTGATGGATGCATGTACAGGAGGGCAGCTTGTTACCTACTGGTGGCCAGGAGCAAAGAGACAGAGAGGAAGAGACCAGCACCCCAGGTATCCTTCAGAGACATACCCTAAGGATGTATTTCATCAAACTTATAAAAGTTTCTACTACTTCCTAATAGCACTATCAGCTGGGGACCAAGACAGTAACAATGAGCTTTTAATGGACATTTAATATGCAAACCATAACAAGTCCTCATCCCACATTACTTCACAAATAAACTGAATGGTGCAATTCTACCTTTAATATATTGCTTGTAAAAACACACTGGCTATAATGAATTCCAGCTGGCTATAATGAATTTTTAAACCATAAGAGGAATGGCAGGGACATTTCATGGTCCAGTTTTGAAAGTTGCCCAAGTCTTTTCTATTTACGTTTCACTAGATAGGACTGGTCACAAAATCCAAGCTAGATGCAATAGGGCATGGGAAATTTTGCTTTGTGATTCTCATGAAAAATTCCATAATACAGAAGAGTAAATGTGTATTTTGGGTTGACAGTTAACATGTCTTTACATTCTACCTGTATCACCCTCTCATCATCCCATCCCCAAGATGATCACTCAAAGTTTGATCCACTCACCCCATTCAAAACACAGTCAAGGATATCTCAGAGGTGAATGCTATCCTTTATCAGGCCCAGAAGTAACTTGTCACAATCTAATGACCCATTCATTACAAGGTCAATTGTTTTCATCCCCTGAACCCATATGCCCATTTTACAAAGGGAGCAAGGATAGCAACAAAACAACCTAACAAAATTTTGAAAAATGCAATTTTTGCAACAATCATAAATCCACAGCAGTCAGAGAATTATTGTTGACAGTCATTTGCAAGGTTCTTATCCTGCCAGTGAGGGAAGGTCATTCATGTACACAAATTCTGTCACTTGAAAGAAGATCTAGTGTTTGTATATTATCCTTCAAAGCCACATCTAAAGGAGAATATTGAAGAGTATGTCCTCTTTGAGAGCTATACCGACTTTCATCTCCTTATGCCTTACATATAGCAATTTGGTAGCTAGGCAGTGGTTTTAAGGCTTAAATAGTCAAAAGACCTTTGGTTGAGTCTCAAATTTCTTTGGAACCATAATTCTTTCAAAAACAGATTTACTCAGTACTAGATGCCTCCATTCAGAACTAGATGCCAATAACTACAACTTAAAATTTCTTCTAACTAATTCTCAACTCTGATTTATTTCCTTGCATCTGTATCCCTTCTCTCTATGCAAGCTACATTATGGCCAAATAAAGCAACATCCTCGAGTGGAAGAGAAGAATCTTTAACTTAAACCTTTCAAACCTGAGTTCCTCTCTTTAAAAGTACCCCTGATAAACATTTGTTATTGTGTCTTTGTAAACCTAATTTCTTATAATTTAAGTTTCTATACTTATTTCTATTTCAGTTCATGAGTAAAAAATTCTTGCCCAAAATCATTGTTTCTGTGTAATAGTTTGAACAGATGGAGTAAATATCTAACAACCCATACTACTAGCATTCTGATCTCCAACTTCTTCCAAGCTACCAACTTGTACACGCTCAATCATCCTTTTCAGTTGCTGAAGGCAACAATTCTGTGTTTTGGTAAAGGTAAACCCTGAAATGAAGATAAATTCCAAAATTTTGGTTTAAAAATAATAGAAATTTTATTCATGTAAAAATAGATGAACATATCCACACAGTTGTCAAGAACCCATTCTAGTGGAGTCTCTGACATCTCCAGCATGATGCACCCTGACAGGTACCACAATTCCACCCATCCAGAAAATGTAAAGAGCACAAGGGATTGTGGGGAAGGATTTTAAAAGCTGGACCTTCAAGTAGTACATGGTAGGTCTGTTCACATCCCTTTAGCTGAAAAAGGTACATGGCTCTATTTAGCTGAAATTCAGATGCATACTTCACTTTGATGACTGTGTGTTTCTTTTTTTAAATAAAGAAATGCTTTTACATTGAAACACATGGAAATATATATATATTAAAAATTACAAATAACATTAAATACAACTGAGGCAGTGCCCCTTAAACTAAGGAAAGTTTAGAAAACATAGCCACCAAATTCCTCATGGCTTTGCGCTGGCTCTTGCACCTGCGCTGCTTGTGGGCCTGGTTCTGCCCAGTATCGGACAGTGAAAGAGCAGCAAATGCTCACACAAGGGCTGACATGGTATTCCCCTTCTTCTGCTTCTTTGGGCCTCCATTTGTGGGCTGTGATTTGGGTCCCATATTGGGTGGGGGAATGGGATGTGTGTTGGAGGAGGGCTTGTTGGTGCCCCCGACTCTAAGCGTCCCCAGGCTGGTAGTGGTAGAGGTAGAGATAGTGAACGGGTAGTTACCGCCACTGATGGCAGGGGTGCTGGGATTGGTACTAAGTAAGGGCAGGCCATAGGAGGTGAGTGGTGCAGATGTGGACAGGGCAGAGGGCTGGGGGAACTGGATGGAGCTCGGGGCCACTGGGTTGTGGGCAACAGAGGTAGCGGAAGACCCAAGGAGGAAGCCAAGAGAGGTCAAGCTGGTGGAAGAGCTGGTGGTGGAGATGGTGGTGGTGGTTGAGCTGGGGCTGGCTATGCTGTTTACCCCAAAACCACTCCCAGGCTTTGAAGAAGATAGGCTGGCTGGACCAGTGATGGTGCGTGTGGCCAGACTGGTGGTCATGGAGGTAGTACTTAGCGGAGCAGTTGTCTGCATTAAAGGCTAGGTTGGAATGTGCACAAAAGTAGGGGGTCTAATGAGGCCAATTCGGGCCTTGATGGGCAGAGTGATGGTGCTGGTTTTGGAGGGGATGGTTTGGTTGGAAGAGGCTGGCAATGTGCCTACCTGTGTGGGGTTGGTTCCCTGGCTTTTAGTCGGGGTCACCAAAAGGCTCTTCATCATGAAACCACCAGAGGCCAGGCCAGGACCTGTTGGGGAGGAATTTTTGGTAGGTGTGCTACCAAGTGGCTTTGGCTTTATGAGGTCAGGCCAAAGGAGACTTTGTAGTCTGGCTGATACTACAGTATCCAGACGTAGAGAGGATGATGTATGCATGGGTACAACTGGGCAGGAAGTAGGTGCCCACCCCTGGGAAGGGGCAGAAGATGTGGGGAGGCTTTGTCGTGTGGCTGAAACTTCAGCTTGGAGTGGGGGAGGATGGGAGATATCCACAAGTGTAAGTGGGTAAGAAGTAGGTGCCTGCCCCTGAGAAGTTGTTGAAGGTTGGCCTGCAAAGGGCCCTGGCTGTGAAGAACTAAGAACAGCTGGAAGGCTGGTTGTCTTGGGAGTTGCAGGAGCTACACTGGTAAGTACTGCAATGGGCACTGCAAGTGATGGTGGGGCCTGCAGATTCTGCACCTTGTTCAATTGCCCAAGGGGTGAAATAGTGCTTATGGCTGGGGCAGGGGTGGGGAGGGAGGCAGGCAAAGAAGCTGGCCCTGATGCAGGCAGGGTCAATGCAGGTGGAGGTGGCTTGGCAGGTGGAGGGTTTGCAGTGCTGACCACACCAGCAGGTCCTGGTAATGATGGAGCAAAGTCAAGGTGCATGGTCTTTAGGCTGGCCAGCAGCAGGGTAGCACCTGGGTCAGGGGCAGGGGTGGGGAAGGAGGCTGGCAAGGAAGCTGGTCTTGCTGCAGGCAGGGTCAGTGGAGGTCGAGGTGGCTTGGCAAGTCCAGGGGCTTCAGTGCTCACTGCATCAGCATGTCCTGATAATGATGGGGCACTGTCAGCATTCTTCATGGTCTTTAGGCTGGCCAGCAGTGGGGTAGCACCTGGGTCAGGTGCAGGGGTGGGGAAGGAGGCTGGCCAGGAAGCTGTCCCTGATGCAGGCTGAGTTAAAGTGAGAGGAGGCTCCTTGGTGACACAGTTAGAGACCTCATCAGTCTTGTCCTCCTGGGCCTCATTAAACCACTCCAATCTGGCCTTCTTCGCTCTGTGGGCTTCAGGAGGGCTGGTACAGGCAAGCAGGGGTGGTAAAGGCAAGGTCAGTGGGTCCTCCAGTCACTTCCATTTCCTGCTCCCAGAGCTGCCAGATGTTGATAGTGAAGTGGAAGACTTTGACTCCTTCCTTGTGCTATCATCTTCAGCCCTTTCTCCATGGGACTCCTTGTCCTGCACCTGAGGAGCAGGAGCAGGAGCAGGAGTACTCGATCCATGACCCAGCTCCTCTTCTCTTGTGTTCTCTGCTGTCCTCTCGGGCTACTGGGATCCTGAGGAAGCTGGTCCAGTGAAGAGGGATGAGGTGGGACCCCCTCTTCTTCCCCAGCTGAGAGACGCCTCCAGTGGACCTGTAGGAATTCCTGATGGAGTTATGCTTGGGCACTGGACTGCCACATGTGAGCTTGCTTGGTGGGGACCGCCTTGAATACATGCGTGCTTTCCTATTCAAGATGTCATCTGAGGTCTCAGAAGAAAGACTTCTCTTCAGTGACACAGGTTTCTGTGGAAGACTCACAGAACATCCATGGAGCAGGAGGGGTCCAGATGTTGAACAGCTGCTCCCACTGCTCTCATGGCACTTTTTCTTCGTTTCCTGGCCATCTCTGTGTATTTGGGACTCTCCCTCCATTCTCCTTTTCATTGTCTCTTTGCGAGTGGTGTCCTTTGCACCTGGCTGCTGTGCGTTTCTTGCTGGCAATGCCAGCATGGAGTTGGTCATCTGCCCTGGTACTTTTTTCTTCACTATTCCTTTATTCATGCCTTTCAGGGCACTCACTGTGCTCTCGGTTACTCTTCCCCTGGAGGACTGTGTGGAGCAGACCATCTGTCGTGGCACTGGAGGAGGTCTTTGATTGCTCCTGGAGGGGTGAATCCACTGGGTCCCTGGGTTGCTGCCCATCCTGGAGTTCCCAGAAGTTACCATGGTCTCTTGGTGGCGACTGGTCCAGCAAGAGGTGGGCATCGCCTGCTGGATCGTGTACCATCTTCCAGTCGGTACCTGGAACCATGGCGTGAAATCCCCAGGTGGGCGGTACCAAGGCCTCCTATGGGCCCAGTATCTGTGCATAGTGAACAACTCAGCAGGTTAGTTCTCCTGAGCAGAGTCACGGAGAGTTGCTCGACGAGCTCTCTGTTTCCAGGGAACTTGTCCTTAGAGACTAACAACATTCCATGCCATGACGTTGAGGTTCCAAGTCTTCGAGGATGGCCTGTGAGAGCCTCAAGTTCGCGGTTTCAGCAGGAATGAGGATCAGGTGCACAAATCTTGGTTTTGAGCCTCAGACTCCACAGTTTCCCTGGGGGCCCCACTGGTAAGCAAATCCCTGGGGGCACTGGGGAAAGCATGAGGCCCAGCAGGGCCTGGACAGTTGGATTAATAACAGGAGCACACATGATTGTACTGCTTACTTTTTGCAAAAATAAGCTGAACATGTACATTTATGCAAAAATGTGCACATGAATGTTTATGACATCTTTATTGTAATTGGCAAAACTTAGAAGCAACTGAGACATCTTTCAATGGAGAAATGTAAAATATACAATGGAATACTGTTCAGTGATAAAAACAAATATACTACCAAGTCATGGAAAAACATTGAGTTACCTTAAATGTCCATTTTTAAGTAAAAGAAGCCAATTTGAAGAAACTACATGCTGCATGTAAGAACTTACAAGCATCCTGCCTAAGGCTCTTCTTCAAACGAGTGAGTGGTAGTGTGTGACTGTCATTGCAGCTACATGGGAGGCATAAATATGAGAGCAAAGTCTAAGGCAATCTGAGCAGAAACATTACACTACACTACATGCAACTACATATTGCATGTAAGAACTTACAAGCATCCTGCCTAAGGCTCTTCTTTTTACTGTCTCTGATGGTTGATAACATGCTGATTAGATCTAAAGAGAAAAAATTTTAATTATTCTAAACTCATAGATAAGACATTTGCTTGTCAAAGGATGAGTTATAAACTGACTAAAATTCAGGGACCATATATATATATATCAGTGAAATGCCATAGGATCCAGTGATGTAGGGTGATTTGAGATGCCCCTTCTAAGGTGAAAGGTAAGTTATCACATCTGACTATCCTACAGCATGAAAGAGGCAGTGACTAGTGAGCCATTAGAGTTTGGAGACAACATATTATTTTTCTCATTTAGATATGTTACTTCAGCCCATATGTTAAGTGATACAAAAAGCTACCAGTTTTAAGTAGGACCCACAAAATATAAAACTCGAGACAAGCCTGGCTCCTGGGCAAGCTTCTATGACACTTGGGCCATATGACCCAGTAGAACCAATGGTGCTGTTGATATGGATGACAGTGGCAGATAAAGATGATGTTCAAGCCTTTGACAGACTCCTTAGGTGAATCACACTGCAAACCTTTTAGTAGTCTGGAGCAAGGACTTGCCATCACCAGTAATAATGACTCTCCTTTTGAGAGAGAGCTCTTGGACTACTCCTGGGCTGTAGAAGAAACTGAATGTTTGACTATGAATCACCAAGTTATCGTGTAACCTAAACTATCATGAACTGGGCATTGTCAATCCCATGAGTCATTAATTTGACCAGGCACAGTAAATTCTATCTTCAATGGAAAGTGGTTTCTATATGACCTGTCCTGAATATTCCTCAAGGTTCAAGTAAATTACAGGAATCAATGACTTAGATGTCTATGATCCCTTCTCCTGTTACTCTGCCTTTCCTCTCCCTTACACTGTGCCTCTCGCCTCTTGGAGAGTCTACCACAATCAATTGAGAGATGAACAAATGAATCAGATCAGGTTTAGAGACAGTTCTGCATATACACAGTCACTACCTAGAAGAAGACAGCTATAGCTCTAATGCCTCTCCCTGGCATCACTGAAGGAAAATAAAGAGTTATATTCCAGTTGGGCATAGTTTTAGTCAATGAAATTCCTGGAACATTTTTAGGGGAGAAAAATTAAGACTGCAAATTTGACAATAAATCATTTGGGAAAAGAGGCACATGAATTGACCTCTCACTGAAGAAGAAAATGTGAAGACATTTGCATCCCATGTGATTGCTCAACAAAGGGTGCCCTTAGCAAAAGAAGGCTTTAATAATCAAGTGGGTCGTATACTTGTTCTAAAGGTATCAGTCAGGTTTTTTCTCTAGCCACCCAGGTTATCACAAAATGGGCTCATGAATAAAATGTTTGTAGGTTTATTCATTGGCTTACCAACACCAGCCTGGCTATAGCCACTACTGAATGCCCAATCTGCCATCAGCAAAGACCAATACTGAACCTCTAAGATGGTTCCATTCCTAAATGATCAGCCAGCTACTTGGTGACAGGTTGATTCAACGGGGCAGTTTGCATCATGGAAGTGACAGAATTCTATTCTTATTAGAGTACACAAGTATTCTGGATTTGTTTGTCTTCCTTGCATTCACTGTTCTGTTAAAATTTTGTATATACCTTCATGACACCCTGTGCAGTATTGCTTCTGATCAGGGAACAAACTTTACACCCAACGAAATAACTCACCAGTCTTATCATGTCTCTTGCCATCCCAAAACAGATGGTTTGATAGAAGAATGCAATGACTTCTTGAAAATTCAGTTATAGTGCAAGCTGGGTGAAAGTACTTTGCATCCCTGAGCAAGTTTCTCTACAAGCCTTGTAAATATGCTATACAAATGCAATTCAGTATATAGTGCTGGCATACACTATACAGCACTGCTTCTCCAATAGCCGGGGTTCACAGGTTCAAGAATCAAGGAGAAAAAAATGAAAGCAGCACCACTCATCATTATTCCTATTGACCCATACAAAAATGTTTGCCTCCTGTTTGCACAACTTTATACTCTGCTTGTTTATCTTAGTTCCAGAGCTAGGAATGCTCCCACCAGGTGACACATGATTCTACTCAACTGGAAATTGAGATTGCCACCTACTTTGGGCCTTTCATGCCCTTGAGACAGTAAGTCATAAAGGGAGGTATCTTGTTTGCTGGAATGAGTGACTCTGACTACCAAAGGGAATCTGGACTACTCCATATGGAGGTGAGGAAGAGAATGTCTGAAATATAGGAGCTCTCTTGGGGTGTCACTTAGTGTTACCATGCTCTGTGACAAAGGTCAGTTGGAAACTACAGACACACTATCCAGGCAGGATAATGAAAGGCCCAGATTGTTGAGAAAGAAACACTTGGATCACCCTACCAAGTTGAAAACCATGACCAGCTGAGGTGCTTGCGGAAGGCAAGGGCTCACTGAACATATAGAGAAGTGGCATTAAAAGTGGAAGCTAAGAGGTGCCAAGGTTTAGCAGATTGCTGACAGGCACCACTTTCCTGACTGTCCCCATATCAGAAATAAAATCTCAGGGATGTGGCAGCTAAGAAGTGTGGGGAAGTTAGTAGCTAAACCAATAAGGACAGATAGTTGCTAGAGAAAAATCAAGAAATGCTGATTGTTAATGAAGCCTCTTAAAGTTTAAATCCAATGTAGGCATGAATCTGCTGCATACCAGGCCCCTCCCAGCCCAGTTTTTTTTTAATTGTGTGGGCTTGAATTGCTTCATGCAAGAGCCATACACATAGGACACCCTATGAATAAAACAACTTCCCAGAGGACTAAGAGCAGGTGGACAAGACTTGCCCAGGCCACCAGACAGAAGCTGACTGACATCTGTGCCCAACTACCTGGGGCAAAAAGGCAGGGATGGAAATAAGCCAATGGAGTAAACCAGTTCTGACCAGGAAGGCCCCCACACAGGACTGGGCAGCACGTGGATGAAGATACCTCCATTCCCTGAAAAAACTTTTGGTTAAGAGCTTATTAAAGTCCCACACACCCAACCCTGGATGGCAGGGCTAAACCACTGTAACCACTGTTAGTGCTGAAGACCACTGTTCATCCCTGTATAGCACACATGCAAATACACTGGATCCCCAAAACACTTTTGGTTAAGCAAAAGTGTTAAAGGCTCCCATAAATAGACCTGGTTCAGATCAGCAGGGGCAGGTGAAGTTGCTCAGCCCAGAGTCTCTATCCCTAGGACAGGTGCAGAAGTGAGCAGACAAGCTGGCTAGAGCTCAACATCCAGGTCTCGGTTCCAAGAGAAAGAGGTCATGGATGAGAGCTGGCCAGCTAGCTAGAGCCTTAACACCACCCAACACACAGTGTATTCATATACACAAGTGACAGAAACCCCTCACTCTTCAAATGAAATATTAGACTGGAGGCCTAGGAGGAAAAGAGAAAAATGGCTTGTGGTGGACAAGCCAGAGCAGCCACTGGACTCCTTGAACAGGGAAATGTGTAGGCTTTGAAAGCAACAGAGTGATTTCTGACACACTATCTGTTCTCAGAAATCCCACTAACCACCCCCAACTGCTACCTCATGCACCTAAAACTGCCCCACCTCCCTCCTACAGCTGCTCTGATCAGAGCCATCCTCCCGACTACATCTGGTAAATCCAGAGCCCTGAGGGGACCCATTAGTAAATACAACAGGAGAACTACAGACAGAAAACAGAGGACCAGGAACTGTAGGGGAGCATCGAGTGTACTGACACATTCCAACAGACCATTCTGTTTTGTCATTTATGGTAGGAATAACAACTTTTTTAAATTGTTAAAAATTTTGTTTACCTTTTTTATATTGTCATTTTGCTCTTTACTTTTTCTACTTTTTTTCACTTTCCCTATCTCTTGCTTATTAACTATTCAACTGGTGTTTTATTCTTCCTCCTTTTATTATTTTTCATGTTTCTATCCTTTTGTAATTCCTGGTGATAGTAGATTTCTCCACAATTATTGAACTATCTTCCAACAAACTAATGTTTTTTTTTACCTGCAGCCCTCATACTTCATTCCCCTTCCTCCACTTTTTTCTTCCTGTCTTTCTACCCTCTTGATTTTTATTGTCTAAATTTCAACTCCTAGAAATTTTAACTTTCTAATTCCTTACAGTACTTTATTCTTACCATATAAGAATACTAGGCCCATATTCATAATGTGATTGGTTATATAGATAAGTTGCCAATGGTATTTTACTTCATGTAAATATATGGTTCGATACTGAAGGTGAATTTGTTATTGCTGAGTAATATCCCCAGGCCAGTGGTCAGAAATGGCACATCAACCCTGCCACTAAACAGTTCTGCCAGAACATAGAGAATAACTCAAGGAAAAAATTTCAGGTGACTAAAACTTTAAACCAACTAGCTAACTACAGATGAGCAAACATAGAAATAGAAGCACAAGAAATATGAACAACAAATGTAATATGACAACTCAAAAGATCAACAATCATGCAACTTGGTCTGATTGATAGTGAGGGGGATGAAAACTTGATTTCTGAGCTCAAAAGTATGATGATAAAAACAATTAATGAGACAAAAGAAGACAGACTTAAACACCTCATCAAAATCAAAGAGAATATGAATAAACAGCTAAATGAATTCAAAGAGAATACAATTAAATAAATGAACTCAAAAAAGATACTACTAAGCAGCTGAATAAACTCAAGGAGGGTACAAATAAATAGCTAAATAAAATAAGGAAGATAGTGCTCAACACTAAAGGGGAATTCAATAAATATTGAAGAAGACTGAAAAAAATAAAATTGAAGGTCTGGAACTGAAAATCTCCTTAAGTCAAATTAAAAAATTCATTTGAAAGCCTCTCCAACAGATTGAGTTAAATGGAAAACAGAATATCAGGGCTTGATGATGAAGTACATGTAATAGAAAAATCATATGAAGATAAAGAAAAAAGGATAAACAAATGCAGATGGAATATGCAAAAACTCTGAAACTGCCTTAAAAGATCAAACCTATGCATTATGGACATTAGAGAAGGAGAAGTAGTGCAAGCTGAAGGCATGGAAAATACATTCAATAAAATAAGAGCAAAAAATTTGCCACATCTTGGAAGAGTTGCCCACCCAGGTATAGGAATCCTTTAGAACTCCAAACAGACAAGACTGTAATAGAACTACTTCTTGGCATATTATAGCTAAAACATTAAGCACAAGCAAAAATAAAGAATGTAACAAGCTGCAAGCGAGAAGCATCAAATCACTTACAAAGCAAACCCACTAGAATAATAGCAAATTTCTCAAAAGAACCTTAAAAGTAAGGAGGGCATGGACTGAGGTATTTGAACTTCTGAAAGGAAATAGCTTCAAACCTAGATTACACTACCTAGCAAAGCTATTAGTCATAATTGCAGGAGAAATAAAAGCCTTCCATGATAAACATAAACTAAAGTAACTTATTACCACCAAACCAGCAATTCAAAAGAGAAGATGAAGATAAATATAGCCATAAAAATATAGATATCAATGAAGGAGATTAAGGAGAGGGTTTATGTTTGATGAATTTAATATACTTATATGAAATAGAACAAAGAAACCTCTTGTAATTGCTCTAAGTGAGGTGGAAGGGAGTTGAGAGGGAGAGATGATGAGAATCATCTAAGTAATGTACAATAAAAGCCTAATCAGAATTGCCACTATGAATCCCCTCCCTGTATAACAAATATATTCTAATAAAAATTTATAATAAAAAATGGAAAAACTATATAGATAGCAATAAATCTCACCAGATCAGTAGACAATAAAATGAAGAGTAGAAAAGAATCATACGGTGCAACAACATGGAAAAAATTACTACACACATTTCATATTAGCACAGAATGTTCATGTTCTCAATTCCCCAAACAAAAGATATAGAATGGTGAACTGGATTTAAAAGCAAGCCACTACCTTTTGTTGCCTATGCTGGCTTAGGATGAAAGAGGGGAAAAACATTTTCTGAGGAAATGGATCCTGAAAGCAGTCGAAAATAGCTATTCTCATGTCAAAATTCATCAGAAGAGACCAAAAAAAAAAAAGGCCACTTCATATTAATAAAGGGAATGCTACATCAAGAGGAAACAGCAAGTGTTAATATATACATTCCAAATGTTGGTGAACCCAGCTTCATTAAATAAACACTACTAGACTTAAGCATCACAGATAGAGCCCAATACAATGATAGTGGAAGATCTCAATTCCTACTATCACTAATAGATGGATCATCCAGATCAAAAATCAGCAAAAAAACCTCAGAATTAAGTGACATTATAAACCAAATGGAGTTAACAGATATTACAGAATATCTCCTCCAGCAGCTGCATAATATGCATTTTTTCTCAGCATCCTACAACACTTTCTCCAAAATAGATCATATTTTAAGACACAAAGCAAGTCTTAGTAAATATAAGTAGAAATAAATCCTTATATTCTATCAGATCATAATGGAATAAAACTAGAACTTAACAGTGTAAAATTACAGAAAATAATCAAACCCATGGAGAATAAACAACATTTTGTTGAATGACCAGTAGGTCATGAAAGAAGTAAGGGAGCAAATCCAAAATCCCCTAGGGTCTACTGAAAATGAAAACAAAACCACCAGAATCTGCAGAATATAGAAACAGCAGTGCTGAGGGAAAAACTTATAGATATGAAGGTATGCATACAGAGTTCTCAAATGAGTTGCCTAGTTATTGTCCTCAAGTGCCTAGATAAACAAGAGCAAGTCAATCCCCCAAAACAGAACATTGAAGGAAATAATAAAAATGAGGGCAGAAATTAATGAAATAAAGACCAAAAACTACAAACAATTAATAAAACAAAAAGTAGATTCTTAGAAAAGATAAATATCATTAGGAAACCTTTAGCCAATCTGACTAGAAAGAGGAGGAAAAAGAGACAAATTAATACAATTAGAGATGGAAAGGAGGATATTGCAACAAATATCAATAAAATCCAGAGGATCATGAGGGAATACTTCAAAAACCTATAGTCAAATACACTAGACAACCTAGAAGAAATGAATAAATTTCTAAATACATTTGACCTAGCAAAATTCAACAGAGGTATAAGTCACTATAATAGTCATACAAAAAGCAATGAGATTGAAGCAGTAATAAATTCTTTAAACAAAGTTGAGCCAGGACCAGACAGATTAACACCAATACTCCTCAAACTTTTCCATGAAATTGAAAGGGAAGTAACACTACCAAACCTACTCCATGAAGCCAGTATTACACTCATTCCAAAACCAGAGGACACACCAATTTAAAAAAGGGAAATTATAGGCCAGTATTTTTAAATGAACATAGACATAAAAATTCTCAATAAAATACTTGCAAACTTAGTTAAATAACACATAAAAAAGATCATACACCATGATAAAATTGGTTTCATTCTAGGGATGTACAGATGATTTAACATACAGAAATCAATAAATGTGATACAGCATACATGTAGAATCAAGAAAAATCACATGATCACATCAATTGATGCATGAAAAGCCTTGACAAAATTCAGAATCCTTTTAAGATACAAGTTCTGAATAAACTAGAAATAGAGGGAAGTACATCTAAATCATGAAAGTTATATATGACAAGCCAATATCATATTAAATGGGAAAAAACTGAAATAATTTTATTATTTTTTTTAATTTTATTATTCATATGTGCATACAAGGCTTGAGTCATTTCTCCTCCCTGCCCTCACCCCCTCCCTTACCACCCACTCTGCCCCCTCCTTCTCTCCCCCACCCCCTCAATACCCAGCAGAAACTATTTTGCTCTTATTTCTAATTTTGTTGTACAGAGAGTATAAGCAATAACAGGAAGGAACAAGGGTTTTTGCTGGTTGAGATAAGGATAGCTATACAGGAAGTTGACTCACATTAATTTCCTGTGCGTGTGTGTTACCTTCTAGGTTAATTCTATTTTAAAGTCAGGAACAAGACAAAAGGGTCTACTTTGCCATCTCACTCAGTATAGATTGGAATTTGAAGCACAGAAATAAGGCAAGAGAAAGAAATAAAATAGATTCAAATATGGAAGGAGGAAATCAAATTATCCCTATTAGCAGATGATATGATTCTATACTTGAAAGACTTCCCTCAAAACTCCTAGATCTGGTAAAGACTTTCAGCCATGTAGCAGGAAATTAACTCAACATGAAAAAATCAGCAACATTTCTATATACCAACAATGAACAGACTAAGAAAGAAATCTGCAAAGCAATTCCATTCTTATCCTTCAGAAAAAGAAAAAAAACTGTGAATAAACTTAACTAAGGACCTATTCAAGGAAAACTGCAAAACCTTGAAGAAAGTACTTAACTAAGACACCAGAAGATGCAAAGATTTCCTATGTTCATAGATTGAATAGAATTAATATTGCAACAGTGGTTTTACTAACAAAAGCATTCTAGAGATTTAATGCAATGCCCATCAAAATTCCAATGTCATTCTTTTCAGAGACAGAAAAATCAATCATAAAATTCATATGGAAGCATAAAAGAATCTGAATTGCAAAAGTAATTCTGAGCAAAAACAGCAATGCTGGAAGTATCATAATAATAGACTTCACTTACTCTAGAATAGTAGCAACAAAAAGAGAATGGTACTGACACAAAACCAAACACAAAAACCAATGGTGCAGAAGACCCAGTAATAGAACAACACAGTTACATCTTTCTGATCTTTGATAAAAGCCAAAAACATACAGTGGAGAAAAAAGACAGATTCTTCAACAAATGTTGTTATGAAAAGTCACAGAAGACTGAAATTTGACCCCTATCACTTTTCCTACACAAAAATCAACTCCAAATAGACCAAATACCTTTTTTTTTTTTTGCGGTAATGGGGCTTGAATTCGGGGTCCTCACCTTAAGCCACTCCACCAGTCCAATCTTTTGTGACAGGATTTTTTGAGGTAGGGTCTCATGAACTATTCACTTGGGCTGGCTTTCAACTGCAATCTTCCTGATCTCTACCTCCTGAGTGGTTAGGATTACAGGCGTGAGCCACCAGTACCTGGCTTTAGATCAAATATCTTAATATAAGACTTGACACATTGAAATTCCTACAAGACAATGTAAGGAACACTCTGCAAAATATAAGCATAGATAACTGTTTTCTGAATACAACAAAATGTCCAGGAAATAAGAGCAAGAATTGACAAAAATAAGACTGCATCAAATTTAAAAGTTTCTGCACACCAAAAGAAACAATTACCAGAATCAAGAATGGGAGAAAAATCTTTGGCAGCTATTCATTAGGAATATTATCCAGAATATACAAAGAACTAAAAAAACTAAACAGCAAAAGAACAAATAATCCACTCACACAAACACACACAGTCACACACACAAACACAGTCTCTTACCCTCAGTCATACACACTCACACACATAGGCACATACACACACACAGACACACAAACACTAGTTACACACACTCATACAACCATATACACACACTCTCACACTCACACGCATACAGTCACACACATACATACGCACACACACTCACACACACAAGCAACAGTCTCTTTACTCAGTCACACACACTCACACACATAGGCACATACACACACTCATACACACAAACACTACTTACACACACACACATACACTCACTCACAGAAACACTCACGCACAAACACATGCACAGTCACACACACAGACACAAACACAGACACAGTCACACAGTCACACACACCTACACACAATCACACACATACACACTCTCACATGCACTCACACACACTGACACACACCCACACACTCATATACTCTCACACATAAACACACACACTCATATACACATTCACACACTCACTCATACACACTCACACACTCACACACATCCATACACACTCACTCACACACTCCTACATGCTCATTCACACATACAAACACACTCACACACATACCCACACTCATACAAACACACACACAAATACCCACATAAACACACTCAGACACACTCACACCAACTACAACACTCAGACACACATGAACACACACAAGCCAACACACACACACAAGCCAACAAACACACATGCAGTCACACACAGACACACACACACTCACATGCACAAGCATACACATACACACACACAGATATACACATACTAGTTTTCAAAAAAATTCACAAAATATAAAGAAAAAAATTGGTTTGTTCAAAATTAATAAATAAACCAACAAAACCATGAGAAAACCTGATGGCATGTGTACCATAACTTTAAGACAATCATCCTGAAAATATTCAAAGAACTAAAGGAAGCCTTGTGAAAAGTTAAGAATAAATGCATAAGTAAAGTAGAATATACTATCTGCATCACATGAGCCATTATCAAGGATTGACAATATATTATAACATAATTTAATACTCAGTAAACTGAAAAGATAGATATTGTACAAAGAACCTACTGCAACCACCACAACACAAAGCTAGAAATCAATACCAATTCACAAATTTTAAAAAATTAAATAATACATTCTTAAGCAACCAATAAATAAAAGAATAATTCTGAAGGATAATTTGAAAATTAAAAATGAAGCCAATAAAAATATATAACATTCCAAAATTTCAGTCACACAAGAGTATAAAGAGGAAAGTTCATAACTTTAAATGGTTATGTTAAAAAACCCTAATTCATCAAGCTAACTTTGTAACTTAAGGAACTACAAAAGCATAACAAACTAAATGCAAAGCTAGTAGACAGACAGATATAATAAAAATTGGAGCACAAATACAATAGATAGTAGAAAAGCAACTGAGAAAATCAATAAAACCACTATCTGGCTCACTGAAAATATCAACAAAATTGGTAAATCTTTAGCTAGATTTATTGAGAATGAAAGTGGAAGACTAAGATTATACAAATCAGAAATAAAACTACGAAATAATACTTGTCCACTAACAAATTTGGGAATCTAACTAAAATGATCAACTTATTAAAGCCGCAAGTTCTCCCAAAAGAGTCACAAAGAAATAGAAAATCTCAATAGACCCATAAAACTTAAGGAGACTAAAATGTTAATAAAGACTCTCCCCTGAGCAACAAAAAAATTGACCTCCTCACTTCAGTCTTGAATCTAATGAATGAATAATTAATATCAGTTTTCTAAAAACTTGAGCAAGAAGAAATTTTTACCATCCAATGTTAGGATACTAAATCCAGAGAAAGATACACTGGAGAATAAAATTGAAAACTGTTTCTCTATGACTCATAAATTTGGGTATTTTGTATGTTCCTAAGTTTTGTTCCATTTTTTAGGTATTTCCTTATAAATATTATGAAATAATACTTAGCAAACTAGTGAAGTTCCCTGACCAAATGGGAGTTATACCTCTAATTCAAGAATGATTACAAATACAAAAATTGACCCATGAAATACATAACATTAGTGGAATCATCTCAATTGATGAGAAAAAATCTATTGGACACGATTGAACACATATTCATGATAAAAAGAATCCAACAAATACTTCCACATAATAGAAGGAAATCTCAAAGTCTAGAGCAAACACAATAACCAATGATGAAACACTGAAAGCTTTTCATGTAAGATCAGAAACAGTGTCAGGATGCTTGCAAGGGAGAGAAAGGACAAGGAAGGGAAGATAAAAACTTGAATGTGGTTGATATGCTCACTGCACAGGAATGAATATAGAAATCTTAAAATGACTGGGACCAACATGGGAAGGGAACTAGGGAGGAGTGAATAGGACTAAAAGAAATGAATCAATTTGGGTTGTAATAAATATAGGCACCAAAACAACACAAAGAAATTCCTTGTGTAGCTATCTTTATTTCAAGCTAGCAAATACATGATTTTTATAGTTTATATTTTCTCTTCTACAAAATCAGAGAACAGGGGCAGAACAGGTGATGCAGTGGAGGAGGGTGTTAACAGTGGTGGGGGTTGGTGAGGTGGAAGGGAAAGGGGCGGGAGGATGAATATGGTTCAAATAATGTGTATACATGTATGTAAATGAAAAAATGATACCTGTTGAAACTATTCCAGGAATCAGGGGAGAGGGGTAAGAAGAAGAGTAGTGGAGGGGATGAATTTAAGTAGGATATGTTTGATACATTGTAAGGACCATTGTAAATGCTACAATGTACCCCCACCTAGCACAGCAATAAAAAAAGGGGAAAATGTCAGGTTTTTCTTTTTTTAAAAAAAACAAAATGGAGAATAGGATGGCAAAACAGGTCTTTTCTTGGGGGTTGGTACCACTAGGGGTAGATGTAAGGAAAGGGTGGAGGAGGGTGAATGTGGTGGAAATATTGTGTACAAGTGCATGTAAATGGATAATATTCCTCCAGGAAGAGAGGGAGAGGGAATAAAGGACAATGATGGAGTGGGTTGGTTTAACTATGACATATTGTAAAACTTTTATAAATGTGACAATGTTCCCCCAGTATAACAATAATCAATAAAAATAAAAAGAACAAAAAGAAAAATAGCTCTAGACAAAGTGAATATCCATAAGTAATAGTGAAATTGGACTCTTGCCCAACATATTATACAAAAATTAGGTCATAATGAAACAAACACCTAATCATAAAAGCAAGTACTATAAAAATCTCTTAGAAGAATATATATGACCAATACTTCATAACAAGATTTGACCACAGGAGATTCCAAGATGGCAGCTAGAGGTAGGAAGCAGAAAGCGACCCTCCTATAGTGAAATCTTGGAGAGACGCTGGAGACACACTTTGCAGGCATAATCACCGAGAAAAGGCATAACTTTGACCCCTCCACATCTCCAGCCGGTGCAGAGAATCTCCACTTCACGTTAAATGGAGAAACGAGGAGGGCCCCCGGGGCCGCCAGTGGCCGGCGCCCATACAGCTTGGGAAGACGCGGACCAGGTGAGCTTCGCGGTACTGCGGTAGCCCCACAGACAAGCCTGGGCCAGAGCAGCATAGCCCCCTGGACAGACTGACCTCCACCCGGGAAAAAAAAAAAGAGAAACTGAGTAATAAGCAATAAGAACAGTTAAGACACGCTGGAAAGAGGGTGGGGAGCCCTGAGCGCTGAAGATTGGGGGAAGGGAATCCTACCCGGGACTGTAAATAAACAAGCCGGGCGGGCGCCCAGCAACCAGGAGCAGGGAAGCTTGTGAGAGGAGGGAAGACCCACTTCCCACGTGAACTGTAAACAAACATGGCGGCCGGCAGGAGCAGCAGCACCGCACAATAAGCAGGAGCAGGAAAGCTGCTGAAAGTGGCAGTGGGAGGAAAACTCCAGAGGAGAGGGGCTCCCAAATGAACTGTAAATAAATACGCAGGCCTGACAACACGGGGCAGTGTCACCTTTCCCAGTGCTTGGAAAGGGGAAAGCCTGTAGCAGAGGCTCCCGCACAGGAGAACTCTGAGCAAACAAAGCCTGTGGGACCAGGTGAGTGCTAGCTCACCCCAGAGATCTGCATAAATAATGCCGCCAGCTACAGGCTGAGAGCAGCAGGCAGGCAAGCCACAGTTGCAGATACCACTCTCAGAACTGTCTCCAGACGCTTTTTTTCTTTTTCTCCCTACCTTTGATGAGAGAACAACTGAATTACACCTGCAAGCCGAAAAACTTACTGAAATTGTATTGCATTTGAACTGGGGACACTTGGTGGCGCTTTGTGTGTGTGTGTGTGTGTGTGTGTGTGTGTGTGTGTGTGTGTGTGTGTGTAGTTTTGTTCTACTTTATGCATACCCTTTGATGAGACAACTACAGAACAACATCTGAGGCACCAACTCCAGGACTGGAGATTGAGACAGACACCCAAATTATTAAGACTGAAACTGCATTGCATATGAACTTGGAAGTTTTTTGGTTTTTTTTTTTTTAATTTTCTATTTTCCATTTTATTTTAATTCATTTTTATATATAGATATTACTTTCATTTACTTATTTTTTATTTTTTTATCTTTGATTTTCAACCCTCTCTCTGTCTCTCTAATGTCTGTTCAGCTTACTGTCGATTAGTACACTAACACTCCCTGTTTATACCTTTGAAATTCTCTTGTCTGATACCTTGTTCTGCTTTCTCCCTCTTGTCTGTATATTTGTTTTCCCCTTTTCTTTAACTTCTTGCTTTCCATCTCAGCTCACTCTTCCATTCTAAATATTACCATTGTTATTATTACAAGCTAGAAAATACTTAATTACACACAGTACAGGGACAGTAACAACACCAAGGACAATGACGGGAAGACAGAAAAAACAGGGAAACCAGTTTCCCCACAGCAAAAAATTAGTACAGGAACCAGAGGGGAATGAAGAGAACAGAAACTCAGATCCAGACTCCAACAAAATGAAGATAAACTATGCCAAATGACCCAATGAAGCCCACAAGAATAATTTAAAAGAAGACATACTACAAGTACTCAATGAGAATTTTATACAGATGATACTGGATAGGGTCAACCAAAATGTACAGGAGACACTCAAGAAATTCCAAGACAATAAAAATAGAGAATTTGAAAAAGCAAAAGAAGAAATAAAGGAAACCATAGAAGCACTGTATAAACACCAAAGTGAAAGAGAGAACACAATGAATAAATGGATAAATGAACTCAGGACAAAAATAGACAACAATAAAGAAGAAAACTGCCAGGATATGGAAAACCTCAGAAAAAAGAACGAAACAGAACTGCAAAACAAAACGGAAGGCCAATCCAGTAGAGAGTAACATCAAGTTAGGTACACACAATCAAACCTTCAAACAACTAAGATAACTAAATGGCAGGAATCACCACATACCTATCAGTACTAACGCTTAATGTTAATGGACTTAATTCACCCATCAAAAGACACCGTCTGACAAAATGGATTAAAAAAGAAGATCCAACAATTTGTTGCTTACAGGAGACTCATCTCACCGACAGAAATAAGCATATGCTTAGGATGAAAGGCTGGAAGAAGATTTACCAAGCCATGGCCCCCGAAAACAAGCAGGAGTAGCAATACTTATCTCTGACAAAGTAGACTTCAAACCTACGTTGATCAAACGAGATAAAGAAGGACATTCCATACTAATAAAAGGGGAAATAGACCAAAAGGAAATAATAATCATCAATCTGTACGCACCCAATGTCAATGCACCCAATTTCATCAAACATACCCTGAAAGACCTAAAAGCATATATAAAGGCCAACACAGTGGTTGTGGGAGACTTTAACACTCCATTATCATCAACAGATAGGTCATCCAAACAAAAACTCAATAAAGAAATCCAAGATCTAAAATATGCAATAGATCAAGTGGACCTAGTAGATGTCTACAGAACATTTCATCCAACCTCTACACAATATACATTCTTCTCAGCAGCCCATGGAACCTTCTCCAAAATAGATCATATCCTAGGGCGCAAAGCAAGCCTCAGCAAATATAAGAAAGTAGAAATAATACCGTGCATACTATCTGACCACAATGCAGTAAAAGTAGAACTCAACAACAAAAGTAAAGACAAAAAACATGCAAACAGCTGGAAACTAAATAACTCATTATTTAATGAAGAGTGGATCATCGATGCAATAAAACAGGAAATTAAAAAGTTCCTGGAAGTCAATGAAAATGAAAACACAACCTACCGGAACCTATGGGACACAGCTAAGGCAGTCTTGAGAGGAAAGTTTATAGCCATGAGTGCATATATTAAAAAGATTGAAAGATCCCAAATCAATGACCTAATGATACATCTCAAACTCCTAGAAAAACAAGAACAAGCAAATCCCAAAACAAATAGAAGGAGAGAAATAATAAAAATAAGAGCTGAAATCAACAAAATAGAAACCAAAAAAACCATACAAAGAATTAATGAAACAAAAAGTTGGTTCTTTGAAAAAATAAACAAGATCGATAGACCCCTGGCAAACCTGACTAAAATGAGGAGAGAAAAAACCCAAATTAGTAGAATTAGGAATGCAAAAGGGGAGATAACAACAAACACCATGGAAGTCCAGGAAATCATCAGAGACTACTTTGAGAACCTATATTCAAATAAATTTGAAAATCTAAAAGAAATGGACAGATTTCTAGATACATATGATCATCCAAAACTGAACCAAGAGGAAATTAATCACCTGAATAGACCTATAACACAAAATGAAATTGAAGCAGCAATCAAGAGTCTCCCCAAAAAGAAAAGTCCAGGACCAGATGGATTCCCTGCTGAATTCTATCAGACCTTTAAAGAAGAACTGATACCAACCCTCCTTAAACTGTTCCATGAAATTGAAAAGGAAGGAAAACTGCCAAACACATTTTATGAAGCCATTATTACACTTATCCCAAAACCAGGCAAAGACACCTCCAAAAAGGAGAACTATAGGCCAATCTCCTTAATGAACATTGACGCAAAAATAATCAACAAAATAATGGCAAACCGAATTCAGCAACACATCAAAAAGATTATTCACCACGACCAGGTAGGCTTCATCCCAGGGATGCAGGGGTGGTTCAACATACGAAAATCAATAAATGTAATAAACCACAGTAACAGAAGCAAAGACAAAAACCACTTGATCATCTCAATAGATGCAGAAAAAGCCTTTGATAAGATCCAACATCATTTCATGATAAAAGCTCTAAGAAAACTAGGAATAGAAGGAAAGTTCCTCAACATTATAAAAGCTATATATGACAAACCTACAGCCAGCATTATACTTAATGGAGAAAAATTAAAACCATTCCCTCTAAAATCAGGAACCAGACAAGGATGCCCACTATCTCCACTCCTATTCAACATAGTACTAGAATTCCTAGCCAGAGCAATTAGGCAAGAAGAAGGAATAAAAGGAATACAAATAGGTAAAGAAACTGTCAAAATATCCCTATTTGCAGATGACATGATCCTATACCTCCAAGACCCAAAAACCTCTCCTCAGAAGCTTCTAGACATCATCAATAGCTATAGCAAGGTAGCAGGGTATAAAATCAACATAGAAAAATCATTAGCATTTCTATACACTAACAATGAGCAAACGGAAAAAGAATGTATGAAAACAATTCCATTTACAATAGCCTCAAAAAAGTCAAATACCTAGGTGTAAACCTAAGAAAAGATGTGAAAGACCTCTACAAGGAAAACTATACACTTCTGAAGAAAGAGATTGAGGAAGACTATAGAAAGTGGAGAGATCTCCCATGCTCATGGATTGGTAGAATCAACATGGTAAAAATGTCGATACTCCCAAAAGTAATCTACATGTTTAATGCAATTCCCATTAAAATTCCAATGACATTCATTAAAGAGATTGAAAAATCTACCATTAAATTTATATGGAAACACAAGAGGCCACGAATAGCCAAGGCAATACTCAGTCAAAAGAACAATGCAGAAAGTATCACAATACCTGACTTCAAACTATATTACAAAGCAATAACAATAAAAACAGCATGGTACTGGCACAAAAACAGACATGAAGACCAGTGGAACAGAATAGAGGATCCAGATATGAAGCCACACAAGTATAACCAACTTATCTTTGACAAAGGAGCTAAAAATATACGATGGAGAAATAGCAGCCTCTTCAACAAAAACTGATGGGAAAACTGGTTAGCAGTCTGCAAAAAACTGAAACTAGATCCATGTATATCACCCTATACCAAGATTAACTCAAAATGGATCAAGGATCTTAATATCAGACCCCAAACTCTTAAGTTGATACAAGAAAGAGTAGGAAATACTCTGGAGTTAGTAGGTATAGGTAAGAACTTTCTCAATGAAACCCCAGCAGCACAGCAACTAAGAGATAGCATAGATAAATGGGACCTCATAAAGCTAAAAAGCTTCTATTCATCAAAAGAAATGGTCTCTAAGCTGAAAAGAACACCCACAGAGTGGGAGAAAATATTTGCCAACTATACATCAGACAAAGGACTGATAACCAGAATATATAGGGAACTTAAAAAACTAAATTCTCCCAAAACTAATGAACCAGTAAAGAAATGGGCAAGTGAACTAAACAGAAGTTTCTCAAAAGAAGAAATTCAAATGGCCAGAAAACACATGAAAAAATGCTCACCATCTCTAGCAATAAAGGAAATGCAAATTAAAACCACGCTAAGATTCCACCTCACCCCTGTTAGAATAGCCATCATCAGCAACGCCACCAACGACAGGTGTTGGCGAGGATGTGGGGAAAAAGGAACCCTCTTACACTGTTGGTGGGAATGTAAACTAGCACAACCACTCTGGAAAAAAATTTGGAGGCTACTTAAAAAGCTGGACATCGATCTACCATTTGATCCAGCAATACCACTCTTGGGGATATACCCAAAAGACTGTTACTCCAGAGGCACCTGCACATCCATGTTTATTGCGGCACTATTCACAATAGCCAAGTTATGGAAACAGCCAAGATGCCCCACCACTGACGAATGATTTAAGAAAATGTGGTATCTATACACAATGGAATTTTATGCAGCCATGAAGAAGAACGAAATGTTATCATTCGCTGGTAAATGGATGGAATTGGAGAACATCATTCTGAGTGAGGTTAGACTGTCCCAAAATACCAAAAATCGTATGTTCTCCCTCATATGTGGACATTAGATCAAGGGCAAACACAACAAGGGGATTGGACTATGAGCACATGATAAAAGCGAGAGCACACAAGGAAGGGGTGAGGATAGGTAAGCCCTAAAAAACTAGCTAGCATTTGTTGCCCTTAACGCAGAGAAACTAAAGCAGATACCTTAAAGCAACTGAGGCCAATAGGAAAAGGGGACCAGGAACTAGAGAAAAGGTTAGATCAAAAAGAATTAACCTAGAAGGTAACACCCATGCACAGGAAATCAATGTGAGTCAATGCCCTGTATAGCTATCCTTATCTCAACTAGCAAAAACCCTTGTTCCTTTCTATTATTGCTTATACTCTCTCTGCAACAAAATTAGAAATAAGGGCAAAATAGTTTCTGCTGCGTATTGGGGGGGATAGGGAGGGGGCAGAGTGGGTGGTAAGGGAGGGGGTGGGGGCAGGGGGGAGAAATGACCCAAGCCTTGTATGCACATATGAATAATAAAAAAATAATAATAATACACTATTATACAGGCCTATGGAGCCCAAGAATTTTCTAGTGTTAAAGAGAAGGCTGTTGAATTTTGTTTGCCAATAGCCACCAACTGTCCCATGGATACTACCTAAAAAAAATAGTGGATGAGTTTAATTTTTTGCTAAAGCTATTTGGATCTCAATTGAAGTTATATTTATCATAATTTTAAGCATATACACAAATTCTTGATTTAAAGAAGTTTCAAAACCTTTTGAAAGCTAGAAAAGCCTTCTTGACAATACAGAGTATAAGCTAGGAAACAGAAAATGATAAGAGTAAAGCAATTCTGATTAGATTTTTTTTTTAAATCATTATTTTTAAATTCTCAATTCTAATTTCTCTTCTGTTCTTAATTTTCGATGACACATAATACTTGTGCATACTTATGGGATATAATATAACATTTCAATACACGTATTTAATGTGTAATGTTCAGATTAAGGTAATTGGCATATCCAGTCCTTCAAACATTCCTTTCTTTCTGTTGGTAAAAACCCTATTTGTGATTGAGAAGAATACAAAGCTCCACTGGGAGAACTGAATTAGCAAAATTGTCCATGGTGGTAATTATTATTTTCCCTTTCTTACATTTTACGATTTTCCATAATGAATCTATGCTGTCTATCTAACAGAAATTTAAATTTTAAACATAGTATAAATTTTAATTATCTATTTTAAATTGAAAATGCATGTATAGGTGAAGAAAGAAAAAAGATATTTAATTGTGGTGCAAAAAACACAGGATATAATGTTAAAAACAGTAAGTTAAGTGTAGGCATAAGGTGGACATCATTTAAGATAATTGTAAAATAGATCATAAACTTATATTCTATAAGAGATTACCATATAGCTAAATTCCTTCTGTTGTTTGTTGCCACTAACCACCAATGCAAAAGGTGATCCACCTAGACAAAAAAAAATAGTAGTTAATATGTACATATCAAGGGCAAGAGAGTCTAATTATATTGTACTTATCAAGTGAGTTTTAGGCATTACCTTTATATTTTCATCTCTTGTTTTTAGCTGGATGTATGGTTTACTAGGAGATGTAAACATGCCATGAACTGCCTACAAAAAAGAAAGAAAAGCTATAAATTTTCATCTTCAATAACCTGGAGAAAAGATGTTACTAGCTGAATAATTACTGAAAGCCGAAATCACTTTCAGTTTTTCTCATTCACCAGACATTGGCTCTTCATCATTTTCTAGCTTATACTGTAAAGAATCTGCTAGCTTTAAAAGACAGAACTGAGGGTTGGAGATTTAGCTCAGTGGAAGAGCGCTTGCCTGGCAAGTGTAAGGCCCTGAGTTCGGTCCCCAGCACCGGAAAAAAAAAAAAGGAAAAAAAAAGAAAAAAAAAAAAAAAAAAGACAGAACTGCCATATGATCCAGTGATACCACCCCTAGGCATCTACCCAAAGGAACATAAGTCAGAATACAACAGAGACACCTGTACACCAATGTTCACTGCAGCACTATTCACAATAGCCAAGCTATGGAAACAACCCAGATGCCCTACAAATGATGAATGGATCAAGAAATTGTGATATATATACACAATGGAGTTTTCCTCAGCCATAGGAATAATGATATGTGGTTTGAAAGTAAATGGATGCAACTGGAGGACATGATGTTACATGAAGTAAGCCAGTAAGCCAGGCTCAGAAAGACAAAGGCTGCACGTTTTCTCTCATACATGGAAGATAGATCCAAAAGGTAAGCATATATGCAAAAATTGGCATGATCATATGCAAACTCATGTGTAGAACATGTTACTAAGAGTTAACCACTCTATGGAACTCGGGGAAACAGGGAAAGAAAAATAGAAAGATAGCGCATCAGTAATATCGTAAGACATAACACTGTGAAGGTAGAAGACATAAGGATATGCATTGAAAGCTGCTGGAAAAGGGGGTTGGGAGATAAAGAGGTAAGAGAGAGAAATGGAAGGGGTTGAACAGACCAAAATAAAGTACACCCACAGCGTGGATAAACAGAAAAACACCTTTGAACATCAACTTAAATATTAATAATAAAGACAGGACTGTAAATAGGTATAGTGTGTGTCAGGGTTGGGGGGTATTTGCGGGACACGGGAGGGTGAATGAAGGAAAGGAATGTGAGGGTACATGGTTGATGGACTTCAAATACTTACATGAAATAGAACCAAGAAACCTCTTGCAATTGCTTTAAGTGGGTCGGGGAGGGAGGTGAGAGGGAGAGAGGATGGGGATGATCTAACCAATGTACAATATAAGCCTAATCAGAACTGTCACTATGAGTCCCCCTCTGTATAACAAATATATACTAATAAAAATTTTATAATAAAAAAAGAATCTGCTAGCTTTAAAACATGGGAATGGATCCATGCTAACATAACCTAGAGAATTTCAAATGACTGAAAAGTCAACCTAGATGAGGGTTGCAGGACATTCACTGTACCTTCATATTGCTGTTCTTCTGTGTTCCTCCAAATCAAGGTAAAAGGTAACATTCAGAGTAACCCTTCCTTGCTGTCATTATGCTACTTCTACCATTTTCTCTTATTTTCAAGAAAGATAAAAACATGTCTACTTCCTCTGGACTCTGAGCTCTGACAGGTTGAGTGCTACCCCGAAAGTAGAACTGTAAAGGTGCTGCAGTGACATAGTGATGGGAAGCAGACGGCACCTTCAATTGCAGCTCACTGTAATCGTCCAGAGTTGGGAATTCAATCTTGAAGATCCCATTTTGGGGGACAGTACAGTTTATGGTCTGGACATTGTCTGTTTCCTGATTTCCACTGCTCCACCTGGTCCAGGAACTGGTACTGTTCCTCTGTGTCACTGCTATTACTACATTATTGCTTCTTTCTTCAGGAGTCAATCGATTGCCATCAGAATGGGTGATCTTGACCTAATTGTCAAAACAAGATATTTTTAAAACAGGGAACAAGAAAAGCAAGGACTTAAGTTCAATTGAATCCAGTTTCCCATACTATTCCCATGAAACTGAACTACTTTCCAGATTCACTGACCCTTCTCTAGGAGGTGTCTGACCCCACAGTCTCTGCCTTTTAGTTCTATGGCTTCCTCATCTTCCCCAGCTCCACAACAACCTCCTTCACTTCATACCTCTGTTTCTGCATGCTCCCCTCAGTGTCCCTTTTGGGTCACCTTCCCACTCTAAACTCCCTCTAAATGTGGGAAATTGTCAAGGTCAAATATTCAATTGTCTATTCTTTACCCTTCCTCAAAGGTCTCAGCATTCCTATGGCTTCACTTGTCATCTATTTGTGTTTAGACCCCAAATCTAAAATCCCCACCCTCACCTTGCTCTGGAGCTCATAATATTCTAAAGTTCCATTTCTCTGTAGGAAATTTCTACTTGGATGCCCAGTCACCTCAAATTCAGCACATCTAAGAATAAGCAACCATTTTGCTTTTTCTGTTTTTAACTGACACCATAATCTTTATTATTATTATTATTATTATTATTATTATATTGTCCTGACATTTACAAAAGTTCTTACTATTAATAGATCATGGTTGAATTCACCTCCTCCATCGTTTTCCTTTATCTTCCCTGCCTATTACTGGAATAGTTTCAATAGGTCTCATTTTTCCATTTACATACATGTGTAGATAACATTTTCACTACACTCACCCTCCTATTTCCTTTCTTCAAATCCTCCACCCTGCCACTAGTATCAACCCCCAGACAAGACCTGTTTACCTGCCTGTTCTCCATTTTTGAAAAAAGGGAGATATCTCATCAAATCTCTGATGATGTTAACTACTTAATCTATGCAACTGTAAGTCTACCAACTTTTCTGGATTTTGCTTCTTGTATATTTGGAATTATGAGAAGTACAGTGATATCGTAAATATACAGAGCAAGAGATGTCTGGAGATGAATTAAAAGAAGAATATAGGGGCCAGACTGTGGAGGATTTGACTTGCCATGTTTACAAAGTTGGACTTTTACAGGCAAGTGTAAAAAAAAATTTTAAATAAATAACGTTTTGTTCAAAAAAGAACAAGACACTTTTTTTTTGCTTAAGATAGCTATACAGAGAGTTTCACCATAACACTTCAATCTATATGTGTTATTATAACCCAAACTGCTTCATACCCCCTATTTTTCTTTCCTTTTTTTTTTTTTTGGCAGCACTGTGGTTGAACTCAGGGCCTCACATTTATAAGGCAGGTGCTCTACTACTTGAGCCACTCCACCAGCCCTGTTTTGTGTTGGGTTTTTTTCAACATAGGGTCTCACGAAGCACTTGCCCCAGTATGGCTTCGAACCACAATCCTCCTGATCTCTGCCTCCTGAGTAGCTAGGATTACAGATGTGAGCCAGCAGCACCCAGCTGACACCACAATTCTTCCAGACTTACTATCTCTGAATTTTCCCTCATTCTCTCCACTTCTCAAACACCAAGTCCCATATTTTTTCTGCTCCCTCCTCTCTACCAGCACAACTACCATCAACAAGGCTCTTCCTGGCCTCACAACTGGGCTGTACATAGCCCTGCTCAGTCTTTCTAGAAGACTCTCACCATATCCCACCCATGTTCCTAAGTCTTCTAGGTTTCTCACTGCCCACAGGACAAAGTTTAAACCCCAGGTTTTCCTCCTGTTTTCCCACTCCTGGACACAACCCTCCTGTCCAGTCACTATTGTATGAATATGCCCTGATCTTGCCAACCAGAGCTCCAGTTCTTTCAGCTCATCTTACTCTCTACCTCCCACTGCCGTGTCCAAACATTTAAAACACTAACAATCTTGAAATACATCATTTAGAGCTTCCTTTCTCATAAAACATCCCTTAATAACCCCCACCCCTATCCCCAAACCAGTGCTCCCTCAGTGAACTCCCATTGTTCCACTCTACTCATTTGGAAATGATCATTTGCAGCTTCACAGTTTTTTACTTGCCTTTCAAACTATCTATGTTACCAAGGTCATTAAAATCAGGAACTACCTAAAACTTTTCTTCATATATTCAAGAAGAAGAGACTCCCCCACTACTTTCTTTAAATTAAGGGACTAGCAAGCAGGCATGCCAATCTATTATTTCTATAAGTAACATTTAGTTGGAACATAGCCACTCTCTTTTGTTTATAAAATGGCAGAGTTGAGTAGCTGTGACAAGAGACCGTATGGCTTACAAAGCAGAAAATATTTAGTGTCCAATGCTATGTAGAAAAAAGTATACCAGTCCCTGCTTTAAATCCCTATAGAAATTAATTCATGATCCTAATATTACATTGCCTGGAATTGTACTTCTATGCTTAGTTTCTTGTCACCATCACAAACACTGTGAACTTCAAGCTAGGGACTGGGTCTTTCTTAGCTTTTCAAGCCCAGCCTAGCACAATGTCTTGTACACCACCAAAATTTACTCAGGTAATATTACTTCAACAGTCTCTGAAAAAAAAAGAGTATATTTGTTGATAATTTTGAATACTATATCTTTGCTACAGCTAAAAGTACTCATTCTAAAATCAAGTTTAAACTAAGTTTATGATTGCCCATTAATAAAAGCCTCAATAAATAAATCTACATTGCTTATTAAATAAATTTTCAGGAAAATATTTTTGTTGTTGTTAGGACCTACTTTAAAAAAATAATATTAGACAAAGGCCATTTGTAAACAATTCTACGTGTCTCACACATCTAAAGAGGAAAAATAATTATCTACTTTTTGGGTTAAATTTTTAAATAAACATGGAAAATATTATTTCCCTTTCATTGAATTGAACTTATTACTACAGACTTGTAAGAAATATACCAACTTACAGTGGCTGTGAAGTTGAGAGATGGCTTCAAGACAGTAGAATAATCAAAAAATTCAATGATGTAATCATGCTGCTTGAAAAACACATTGGCACTTGCATTTCTTGAGACACCTATTTGGAGAATTGCACAATTTACAATGCAAAAATATTATTTCACCACAATTTCTATCCACCTAATTTCTCCATATATGCTACTTGCCAAATGGGTTTGAGGGGATTAAGAAATCAGAGGACTCAAGCCTTGTTTCCATATTGGCTTTGACACTAAAAGAACCACATCATTCTATTATGTTCTTTACAGACTCCTAAACACCCCTACTACTCCATCAGTGACATGAACATCAGCAAACTAGAGCTACTGAAAGAATGGTACTTTGCTTGTTCAGTAATTGGTTAAACTTGTTGAAATACTGACAGGTTCTAATAATTAATCTTTTTCCTTTTATTTTCTTTTTTCCAGTATTGGGTTTGAACTCAGGTCCTTGTACCTGCTAGACAGGAGCTCTTCCACTTGAGTCACACCCCTAGCTCTTATTTTATTATTAAAGGAGAAAACTATCTAGTTAAGATGTCAGACTAAGTGATTTTTAAAAAGAAAGAAGAAGGAGAAACAGAGAAAAAGAAAGAAAGGGAGAGAGGGAGGGGAGGGAGGAAGAAAAGGGAAGAAAAGAAAGAGAGAAGAAGAGAGAGAAAGGAAGGAAGAAAGAGAGAGAGAGAAAGAAAGAAGGAAGATAGCTTTTCTTGTGGTTTCAGGCTGAAAAATAAAGAAAAGAGTAGAAATGCAAAGTATTGCAAATAGCTATCACATGATTGAAGTACAGACTTGCATAGAAAATAAGTTTCACTTTTATTATGAAAGAGTCCTAAAAGTTAAACTAGTTAATAGTTGTGATAATTTCAATATTCATTAACATCTTTAGAAAAGCAACAAATACCTCAAATGAAAGTGCTAGTTACACTGAGAGAGACGACAGAGGAGCAGCACATAGACAGCTTTACATTCACTTCAAAGTAATTCTGTCACTGTGGCTACAATTTCTATTGGCCCAGGGATAGACAAATCCATGTGTTCAGAATGCCCATCTGAAAAATCCATTACCTTTTTCATCTCTTCATCATTAAAAAAGAAGTTTGCAGATCCATTTATCTGTTTTGTTTAAAAGTTCAATTTTATTTTTCATTTTAGGAATTCAAACACTAGAAATAAAACTCACAACAATACAATGCTCTGACTGCATTTTAATCACTATAAGTGGGTACATTCTCACTTTTCCAATGCTTTTGGAAAGCGCTTCATTTTCTTATAGCCCACTTTTGTTAGTTCAGTACAAGATCTTGTTTCTAGAAAAAAAAAGTTTAAATTTTCCCCACTACCAGTGATAAAATATCTGCAAAAGTTACCTTAAATTTTTTTGTAATATTTTTCTTCTCTCCCCAAAACGACAGAGGTAAAAATGTAAGGATTATATCTCCTTTCACTGGCTTCCCATATGTATACCTGAAAAACAATAAACGGTTAGTTGTTTTCCTTTTTTATTTTATATTTTCAACATGAGAGTGCCAGAGGGATACAACGGATATACAATTTTCAGTACCATATTTTAAAAGTACATTATTAAAACTATACTTTTACTACAATTTTTTAAAATAAGCACAAACCAGGCATCATGGTGATGCATACCTGAAATCCAAGTATTCTGGAGGCTGAGGTTGGAGGGTTATGAGTTTAAGACCAGCTGGGACCTAACTGATGTCTACAGATATTTCATCTGACAACAGCACAATATACATTCTTCTCAGCAGCCCAGGGAACTTTCTCCAAAATAGATCATATCTTAGGGCACAAAGCAAGCCTCAGCAATTATAAGAAAACAGAAATAACTCCCTCCATTCTATCTGATCACAATGCATTAAAACTAGAACTCAACAACAAAAGCAATATCAGAAAATATGCAAATAATTGGAGACTAAATAACATATTGCTCAACTATCAGTGGGTCACGGAAGAAATAAGAGAGGAAATCAAAAGGTCCCTGGAGCTAATGAAAATGAAAATACCACCTACCAGAACCTATGTGACACAGCAAAGGCAATCCTAAGAGGCAAGTTTATAGCCATGACTGCATATATTAAATGGACAGAAAGACCTCCAGTAAATAACCTAATACTACATCTCAAATTCCGAGAAAAATAAGAATAAGCAAAACCCAAATAAAGCAGAAGGAGAGAAATAAAAATAAGGGCCAAAAATAATGAAATGAGACCCAAAAAAACCATACAAACAATCAACAAAACAAAAAGCTGGTTCTTTGAAAAAAATAAGCAAGGTTGACAAGTGCCTGACAAATCTGACTAGTTTACTAGTTTGGGAAAAGACCCAAACTAGTAAAATCAGAAATGAAAAAGGGGGGGGATAACAACAAATACCAAGAAAATCATCAGAGACTGCTCTGAGAACCTATATTCCAATAAATTGGAAAATCTTGAAGAAATGGACAAATTTTTAGATACTTATGACCATCCAAAACTGAGCCTGGAGGATATTAATCACCTAAACAGGACTATAACATATAATGAAATTGAAGCAGCAATAAAGAGCCTCCCAAAAAAGAAAAGTCCAGAACCTGATGGATTCTCTGCTGAATTTTACCAGACCTTTAAGGAAAAACTAGTACCAACTCTTCTTAAACTTTTCCATGAAATAGAAAGGAAGGAACACTGCCTAACTCAGTCTATGAAGCCAGTATTACACTAATCCCAAAACTAGACAAAGACACATCCAAAAGGGAGAACTATAGGCCAATCTCCTTAATGAATATTGACATAAAATTCCTCAATAAAATAATGGCAAACTGAATCCAACAACATATCAGAAAGATTATTCACCAAGAGCAAGTCGGCTTCATCCCAGAGATGCAGCGAGGTTCAACATATGCAAATCTATAAATGTAATACAGCACATTAATAGAAGCAAAGACATAAACCACACTTGATCGTCTCAATAGTTACAGAAAGTCTTTGGTAAGATTCAACACTATTTCATGATAAAAGCTCTAAGAAAACTAGGAATAGAAGGAATGTACCTCAATATTATAAAGGCTATATGACAAACCTATAGCCAACATCATACTTAATGGGAAAAAACTGAATCCATTTTCCCTAAAGTCAAGAACAAGACAAGGGTGCCCACTCTCCCCACTCCTATTCAACATAGTCCTGGAATTCCTAGGCAGAGCAATAGGGCAAGAAGAAGAAACAAAAGGAATACAAATATGTAAAGAAATAGTCAAAGTATCCTTATTCACAGATGACATGACTTTATTCCTTAAAGACCAAAAAAACTCCTAGATACCATAAACAGCTTCAGCAATGTAACAGGATACAAAATCAACTTACAAAAATCAGTAGCCTTTCTCTACACCAACAATGAATAAATTGAGAAATAATATAGAAAAACAATTCCATTTACAATAGCCTCAAAAAAAATCAAATGCTTAGTAATAAACTTAACAAGGAATGTAAATGACCTCTACAAGGAGAACTACTAACCACTGAAGAAAGAAATGGTCCAAACAATGTATGTACATATGAATAAATGAATTAAAAAATGAACAAATTTGGAAAAATATCAGTAATCACTGGAGTAAATAGTTAATAGCATTTTATTATTCTATACTCTAATTTTGTGTACACTTAAACTTTTTCATAATGAAAAGGTTTTTGTTAAGGCATGTATACTGAAATGATTTTAAAGGATTATGCTCATCTATTTCCCTTAAGACTATAGGGCATAAGAAACTGAAATAAAAGATAATCTAGGTTTTCAAATCAGATCACTTGCTGTGCAGTGATAAAAGGGGATAGGGTAGGGATGATTGGGCTTAACTGAGTAATGATTGGAATTCTTTTTCCACTGTTATGTTGTTTGGCAATCAAGTCCAAAGGTGGGGTAATTTCCCTAAGCCTGCATCATAGCAGTCATTGTATACCTTCCCACGTCTAAATAATCAAAATGTCAACTATGAAAACAACAACTGTAAAACATAATTGAAGACATCAGAAATAAAGAGGTCAACAGACAGACACCTGACCCCAGTCCAATCCCACACAAACTTTGGACAGTCCTTGCTATAATTTGGATTTTAAATGTCCCTAAAGGCCTCTTTTTTGTGTGTGTCTGTGGTACTGGGGTTTGAACTCAGGGCCTACACATTGAGACACTCCATCAGCCCTTTTTTGTGATAGGTTTTTTTTACAGATAGGGTCTTGTGAACTATTTGCCCAGGCTGGCTTTGAACCTCAATCCTCCTGATCTCTGTCTCCTTAGTAGCTAGGATTACAGAAGTGAGTCATCAATGCCTGGCTTCCCTGAAGGCTTTTTAAGGAGGAAAGTTTATTTTGGCTCACGGTTTCAGAGATTTCAGTCAATGGCTACTTGGATGTGTTGCCTTGGAACTGCGGCATCACAGAACATCATGGCAAGAGTGCATAGCAGAGCGTATTTGTTCATCTCATGGGTAGCCGGGAAGAGAGATGAAGAAAAGGGACTAGAGGATTAACATTTCCATCAAGAACACACCCTCAATGACCTAACTTCCTTCCACGAGACCCATCTCCTAAAAGTTCAGCACCTCCCAATAGCACCACAGGTTTGGGACTAAGCCTTTACCACCTGGGCCTTTGAGGGACATTCAAAATCCAAGTTTTAATGAGTTATATTTTTAAAGCTTAAATTCATAAAAACATAATGTAATGAAAGTTGTCAGGGGTTAGAAGGAGGGTGAGATGGAGAGTTGTTATTAAATCTGTATAAAATTTTAAGTTATGTAAGAGGAATAAATTCTGGAGCTATGCTGTACAATATGATGTCTACAACTAATGAGGCTGTACTATCCACTTAAAAGGTCAAGTGGCCCCGGTGCTGATGGCTCATGCTTGTAATCCTAGCAATTTGGGAGGTTGAGAATGGGAGAACTGTGGTTCAAGGACAGCCCAAGCAAATAGTTTGCCAGCCCCATCTCCAAAATAAACAGAACAAAATGGACGGGAGGTATGGCTCAAGCAATATAGCACCTGCTTTGCAAGTGTGAAGACCTGAGTTCAAACCCCAGTCCCACCAAAAAAACATAAATAAGTCAAGAGGGTAGATCTCACATTAAATGTTCTCACAACAACCAAGGAGATGGATGTGTCTAATAGCTTGACTGTGGCAATAATTTCACAGGTGCAGGCAACTAGCTAACCTCATCTAACTGGATGCATTAAATGTGTGCAGTGTTTTGTATATCAATTTTGCCTTAATACAGTGTTTTTTAAATTCTATTGAGTTCGGGGTTTCATTTCTGACCATTAGTTCCTGAGGCACTATGCCTTTTGTTAGTCATAAAATATATGAATGTCTAGGTAGAAAGAATTCTGGGACCCAAAAGGACTATCAGGAAGGGCTGATTCAATAACACTGTGGTTTCACATGCACTTAGGACAGATTTGAACCTTAATCTTCTAATCTGCCTGCATCACTCAATTTTCAGTTGCTTTGTATGCATTTTTAGCTCACTTCTGAAGGTCATTCTGTTTCTTGTATGATTCCCTCAGTTGGTATACTATCTGCTCCATTGATGTTTTATATTTGCAAATTTTGACTTAAATTTCTCTGAAGTCGAAGAGATAAAACTATGTTTCCTTAAATTTTTCAGGATATTTAAATTTTAGATATCATCTCTGCCAGGCTTTCACAGAGGCAATATTAGTTACATCTTTTTTTTTTTTTAGTGTCCCCCTCCATCAAGGAAAACTAACAAATGAAATGCCACATAATTTGTAAACAACTAACAATCTCACATTTTATATACTTACCATTAAAATGATTTTCAAGACTAACCAAAATTGTGCTCAAAAGTTTTAAGATATAGGGCTGGGGGCATGGATCAGTAGTGGAGTGCTTAGCTGGCAATCCTGTCCCCAGGTTCCAGCCCCAGCACCAGGAAAGAAAGGGAAGGAAGGGAAGGAAGAGAAGGGATTGAGGTAGAGAGAGATGTAGAGTTAGAAGGAGGGATAGAGGAAATTAGTTTTAACATGCAAAGGAAACACACAAGGTATAGAAAATAAGGGAATTATAAAGAAGTATCATCCTAGGATTTGAATACAAGGAAAGGCAATACATCTTAATTGTAATAGTGACTGTTGCTGACCTTAGACATATCACTTCATTCAATTTCCATCTATTAGTTCTCCTCTTCAAAATGGCAATAGTAATACTTGTGAGCTGAGGATACAGCTTAGCAGTAGAGTGTTTGCTTACCACGTGTGAGGCTCTGGGTTCAATCTGTCAGTAACAGGCAGACAGACAGACACACACACACACACACACACACACACACACACACACACAAATATGCTCACATGTCTGTATGAGGTAAGAATTACACAATTGTCAAGTTGTAGAGTATTGAGGAAAATCAAACTCTGCTATGAAAATCATGAACGTATGCTTTCATATAAACATGACAGAAAACTGCACCTTTCCCATCTTATTTTGTTTTTATATTGATCACTGTCTGAGGACAACTGACAGAACAGCTGCCTAAATAAAATATGGGGAAAGTGGCTCAGCTTTTCTGAGCCACCCCCACCCCATACAGGGGCTTTTCTTCTCTTTTCCTCTCTGCTAATAAACCTCTGGTCTTTTGCTCAAAAAACAAAAAAAAATAAGAAGATATGGGAAAATATCCTCATGGAGCACAGACTAATTTTAAAATTCCTTCCTAAAAATATTACCACTCTTCTATGGGAAATACATTATTCATTTAAAACTTGCTCTCTAGAATCTATAAATAAAAATATTCCCCCTAACTTTCATAACTGCCAGGGCAGTACTTTATTTTTCCTTGGACAGTATTAAGAAATATTTCCTTCAGGGTACTTGTATGCTCCTTGAATGCAGAAGGCATATTTATATACCTTTCATACTCCCATAGCAACCAGGACAGGGCCTGACACATAATATAGGGCTTCAAAAATATCCATTCTCTCTACTCAGAGCTGGAAATGGAAGATAAGTCAAAATTCCAGATCTAAAGCAATGACTCACCTACTATTAGAGTGTCTTAGATAGCTCTAAAACAATGTGCTACAGTAAAGAGGTATACAGCATACACAAAAGCACTGAGTAAGGAAAAGATTATCAAGGAATCATTAAATAAAAGGTGACATTTACCAAAAAGGACAGATAGGAACTCACCATACACATAAACAAACAGGTGGAGGGAACAACACAAGGCAAACATGATATGTGCAAGGATCAGTGAACAGAACAGTGTGTGATGCACACAGAAGGTGGCAGCCATGGAGAAAGACGACACTGAAAATGTGCACTGGGTATCAAAGATTAATACAGAAAAAGAGTATATGTCAATAATTTTATGTTGGGTAGGTATGCAATTGATAATTTGTGATATAGTAGGTTAAATGATATGTATTATAAAATTAATTCTGCCTTTTTATTATTTTTTAATGTGGCTACTAAAAAATTTTAACTTATATATGTAGCTCGAATTGTATTTCTACTGAACAGTACTGGTCTAGAGTGTTGGTAAAGGAATTACCAACTAAAAATAAATGAGTACCATCAACAACAATCTTTATAGTATTGTGCAATCAGAAAATAAATGCCACATATAAGGGGTGGGAAATGTCGTCTTACACTTTTTTCTTTAATCCTCTTGGGAAGACTCTAAATCAAACAAAAACAACAACAGCAATAAAGTACCTCCACTAGGTCTAGGAAGGTCTACCCAGGGCCCAGATGTTAGTTTCCAATACCATTCTCTTTGGAGAAATAACAGGGGCAGAGAACATACAAGATGAACCTAGACACAGGCGGTGGTAGCTCAGGCCTGTAATCCTAGCTTCTCATGAAGCAGAGATTAGGAGGATCATGGTCTAACATCAGCCCAAGTAAACAGTTGGCAAGACTCTATCTCAAAAATACCTAGCACAAAAAAGGGCTGGTGGAGTGGCTCAAGCAGTACAGCACCTGCCTAGAAAGCATGAGGCCCTGAGTTCAAACTCCAATACCATAAAAAAAAAAAGATGAACCTAGATAAAACATCTTACTCTACCAGAAAGAAAAGCATTGCTCAAAACCATAACAATGGAAGCATGTAAAAAGATACAGGAGCCAAAAGAAAGTACTCCTAATCACCAAATCTGAAACAATTTGATCAAGAAAATAAATGACAGAGTATGATCAATAATGGAGGGATTTAAATCCAGTGTATAAAATAACCTAGACTCTATAGCAAGAGACTTGTTATAGCAAGTCTCCCATAACAAAACAGTTGTGCCTTCAAAGTGGTGGAGCATAACTCCCCACCCTTTAAGTGTAGGCTGCACATACTGATTTCCTTCCAAATAGCAAAGTATAGAAAGGGAGTAAAACAATAATTTTGGACTGTAATGATGGCTAAAGAGATGGAGTGCCTGCCTTGCAAGTGTGAAGTCCTAGTTCAAACCACAGTACCACCAAAAAAGAATTTTTTTGCAGTGGAAAAAATCTAACAGACCTTAATTCAGGCATGCAATGAAGCTTAACATAATTAGTAGTAATCATCAGTGATAAATCATCTTGCCAGCACATTCTCTGGAAATTATGTGAGGAGAATGGCTCTACAGCCTTTCTCTAAAACAACCCAATTAATTTTAAGGAAAACATTAGACAAATCCAAACTGAGAGACTTTCTATAAATCCTACCAATACTCTACAAAACTGTCAAGGTCAGCAAAAATGAGGAAGGTGTGAGAAACCATCATAGCCAAGAGGAGCCCAAGGACACACAAGGACTTAATGTAACATAGCATCCTAGATGGATCCTGGGACAAGAAAAAAATCCAAAGAAACTATGAATTTCAGTTAATAACACTTATCAATATTGGCTTAATAGTTGTGATAAGTGTGTCATACTAATGATAACAGATCATGTTAGGCAAAAGGTATAGAAAACTCACTGTACTGACTTTGAACCTTTTCTGCAAACCTAAAACTTCTCAAATAAAAAATGTACTAAGGTTCTGGTGCATGACTCAAGTGGTAGAGGGCCTGTCTCGCAAGTGGAAGGCCCTGGGTTCAAACCTTAGTACTCCAAAAAGTAAAAATAAAATTAAAAATTAACAAGTTTTTTTAAAAAGAGACTTGCTTTACTTTGAAATCTTTCAAGACTGTTGGAATCTTTATTTCCTTGGCCAAGTCCTTTATAACCTTACTATTCAGTGTGGTCATCTGGAAGATGACCCACTCACCCACCTCAGATGTGTTGGGGTTCTCAGAGAAACAGAACCAATGGGGGGAGGGAGAGGGAAATAGAGAGAGGGGTATGAATATGGTATTGCTTCTACAGGCCCCACTCCCAGGAGAAGGATGGTGGAAGTGGAGGGTACAAGGGTGTGAATGAAATCTGAATTCAGTCTGCTATCAAGAATCCCCACTTTGCTTAGGGGGAAAAGGGACTGTAGGGAGGCTGGAGTTTTTGTTCTAGAGAGTTTTTGTTCTATAGAGGACAATTAGCTTTACAGATTATGAGTTAACCTGACCCCTCAGTGTTGACAGGTAAAATTCCACACCAGGCCTGCCGACTCAGAATGCACTTTTTTTCTTTTTCTATACTGTTACTTGAATTCAGGGCCTACACCTTGAACCACTCCAGGAGCCCTTTTTTATGATAGTTTTTTTTGATAGAGTCTCTGGCACTATCTTCCCCAGCTGACTTCGAACCACGATCCTCCTGATCTCTGCCTCCTGAGTAGCCAGGATTAAAGTAGTGAGCCACCAGTGCCCGGCTCAAAATGCACATTTAAAAAGTATCCGCTCGGTGACTGTGTACATATTCGAGTATGAATGGAACAGCTCTACAATCCTCAGAGTTTGAAACACACCTGGCAATTTCAGTCACCGGATCTTTCATGTTTTAATTTGATCAGGAACCTTAGGGATGCCCGCAGAAGGCCTCCCACCTGGACCTCACAATCCTCTTACCTGGCTCACTGAATTATTGCTTGCAACCTTCCCGGCTGGCAACTACCACATCTTATCTTATCCGTCTGTCTCCACAGAGATGACCTTTCTTGCCCAGACAACAGCTCCCCACTGGTTCGTGTTTCCTAGTTCCTCTTAGAGTCAGCAACTAGGAGAATCTAAGGGAATTAGATCTGCAAGGAAACGCACACAGCAGAGGATTAGACAGGCTGAACCACAGGACACCCCTATATCGGGCTCTTTTCAACTAGAGAACCGGCTATTTCACTGGACTCTATTATTTCCATCTGCAGTTTTTCTACCTCAAAAGCTAGTTTAGGAAAGACCAGCAGTCACGGGGTAAACGGCACAAAGGCTGCTAATATTCCTATCACTTTGGCGACTGACAGCTGAGCGTCAAGCTCGCACCACTTCCCGAGTCTTACTTAGAGGCTCAAGTGGCAGTGCAAGACCCCAGGCTTCGAGTCACCCAGGTCCTCCAGCGCGGCCTCGCGCTTTACAATGGTCGCCAACCGGACGTTCCCAAGAGCACCCGCGGCCACGCTGGCTCCGCCCACCAGGCCGGAACTCCGGAACCTTGCTTTCCCCGCCCAGACTTGGCCGGAGCTGCCCGAACCTAAGATGGTGGGGGACGGAGTAGGCAAGGCCGGCTCAGGGCGGGACCTCGGTGACAAGAAGGGGCGGGGGCGGGGCCAGATGGGGCGGGGCCAACTCCTTGCAGAGTCGCCAGCACCTCAGCTGTGGCAGGCATCATGAGGCCAACGGCCCGGGGTCCGGCTGTGAATGATGAGGACGAGAACACGGACAGCACCCCGCTCCTGCACGGCGCCCGCCAGGCCGAAGCCGGTGAGCGGCGGGACAATCGAGGGGCGGCGGGCCGGCGACACTCCCGGGACGGGCGGTGGTACCGGCGCAGGTGTGTCCCATCCAGGGTACCGGCGCAGGTGTGTCCCATCCAGGGTACCGGCGCAGGTGTGTCCCATCCAGGGTACCGACATCTTGGCTGGCCGGGCGGAGCTGTCAGGCGCAAGGGGACTCAGCGGAGGGGAAGCCCATTCAGGGACCAGCCCGACCGGCCTGTCCGGTGCAGGGACGCCCTCGGGCGGAACCCCGGCAGGTGCAGGTGCAGGTGCAGCCTCACGGGGCCCGCCCGCGGTAGTGCCCACCCAGGGAAGAACCACCTGGGAGGGACCTGCAAATCAATGAGCCGAGGCCAGACAGAGCCTCTGGCTCCCTTCCCTGCGACCGCCAGGTTTCCGCAGCTGCACATCAGCAAGCATGTGATCTGGTGGCTCCCGGGCGGGAGGCCAGATGAAAAAGGATAGGGTCAACATTTGTGGGTGTGCAGAGCAGTCATTGCATAACCCAGCGAACATCTGCCATTGTGCTGAAAGACACAAAAGATTGCAGACTTTTCAGGGTTCTTCCGTGTACGATTTCTATTAGGAAACAGTTCGGTTATCGTCAACATAGGGTATCTATGGAGCTCTATGACAATTGGTCAAAGTTCTTCTAACAAATCGAAAGGGAAGAACTTCAAAAAGTATCTTCCCAGAATCTAGAGAAACTACAGGATTTGCTATTTGATACTTTTGTAATGTAGCTTCTTAAAAAGTAATAAAAAAAAAAAAAACCTAAAGAGCAAGTTTGATTGCATGCATTCCACAGTATCAAAGGCGTGCGTGACAAAGAGTTAAACTGGAAATAGGACTTCTGTTGACCAAGAACAAGTTTTCCGTGGTCCACCCTTTGTATTTCTTTTTAACATTACCAGACGGTGGCAGTAGAGATGGCAACATTGTTTTTCCACCTGGCCTGTGAGAGCTTATTTTAGTCAAGGCTGAAGAGAAATATGAGACCAAAGTGACATTTTATCCAGAAATCTTAGTTCCATAAGCTGATGTGGCTTATGCTGTTAAAATTAGGTGGCCCAGTGACTGAAGTGCTAGAGTGCCTGCCTAGCAAGGGTGAGACCCTGGTTTCAAAATCCCATTACCGTGGGGGGGGGGGGGGGAAGGACGAGGGACAGACGGACACTGATATAATCTTACTTTGTAAAATAATCCAAATGCCTTAATAGAGACTACTGTACTCAGTTGCAATTGGAATACATATGTTATCAAAATTTAGCTCAAATGTCAAACATCATTCATTGTCAGAAAATGCATATTGAAACCACAGTGGGCCATTATATACTCCTAGAATGGCTGAAATTCAAATCAGTGCTGACAAAGAGCTGAATAACTACAACTTAGTCAGTTGGTGAATGGATAAACAAATTGTGTATCCACAGAATGCAATACTACTCAGTACTAGAAAGGGACAAAAAACTGATCCACGTAACATGAATAAACTTCAAAAACATGCTGAGCAAAAGAAGTCACCATTTTAGCAAGTGATCTCATCGATTTGGAGTTTTAGGACAAGTAAAACTAATATGTAATAACGCAAATCAGTGATTGGCTGGAAACTGTGGGCAGGAGGGAATCTACGAAAAAACACTGAGGTACTTTGGGGGATGATATGAAAGTTTTACATCTTGATCTTGATTGGATTAGACATTAGTCACTTTCATTGTACTTTGATAAAGTTGAATGAGAAGAAGTCAGGCATGTAATCCCAGCATTTATGAGGCTTGAGGCAGGAGGATCATGAGTTCCAAGCCAGCTTAGGCTACATAGTGAGACTCTGTCTCCAAAACAAAACATATTTAGGGGTGTGTGTGTTTCTGGAACATGCCAGTAGGAAATCAGCTGTACCTTATTTGTGCTAAGTATATTGTTTTCTTTTTCTGAAGAGAGAGGCTGAGGAAATGTCCTAGCCATAAAATTTTACAGCAGTAAAAAGACCCAAGGTTCCCACTTTTATGCCAGTGTCATTTTTATGCCAGCAGTGAGGGCCAAAGAGGCTTAGTCAGTTGCAGAAGCTCGCACACAGTGGTAAAGACTAGATTCCAAGGTCCCTTGGATTTTAGTCCTAACCTCCTTCCTGGACACATAGTGCTACACATATGTTACATTCAAGAAATTTCTACTTGAGATCCAGGTTCTGATGCACAAAAGACAGGCAGGAATTTCAGGGTTCTTGGGTCCACTCTGAGAATGAAAGCAGCAGAGGTCGGTAAGATTTTATTCATAGAGAAGAGAAAGGCTTCATGGGGGCATGCAGGAGGACCTGGAAACTGGTGATCCTGTGGGTCAACTTGGGGATTGTGTTTTTATAGCCTTTTTTATTGCCTGAGGACGGAGATGTGTCTCAGGTGCAAACAGACGTTTTCTCGGAAGGAGAGGTGTCTCCTTGGCCAATTACCACCTTTTAGGACCTCCTGCAGTCCGTCTTTTAATTCCCCTCTCTCAGTGATCACCCTAACTCCTCTTAGGGACAGGGATAAGTCTATTCAGTGACTGCTTCCTGCTGACAGGGGGCGATGAAGGGGCCCGCAGCATCAGGGCTGACCATGAGAAGAGTCATTTTCATGTTCATCAGGAGCATCTGTAGTTTGATGGATTCTAGGCAAGAGGAAACAAACTTGACAAGTCAGTTTAAAATGCAAGGCCCAAACACAAGCAAGAGATAATGGCAACTATAGGCCCCAGAACAGGTAGGAACCAATCCTGGAGGGGAGCCAGGATTTTATTTGGTTCCTTACCTAGGTAGAATCCTGAGTTTTGAGAGACTGTTATTGCAGCCACTTAGCCTGTTGGAGAATGTAGTCTGCAGTTTCCTCTAGGATGCCTGAAGTGTTTATTTATGTGCAACAGGAAGTATTGGCAATAGCACATTGGTCTTGTTTATTTTTTTTTTTGCTCAATTATTTTTTTTCTTTTATTATTCATATGTGCATACAAGGCTTGGTTCATTTCTCCCCCCTGTCCCCACTCCCTCCCTTACCATCCACTCCGCCCCCTCCCTCTCCCCCCTACCTCCTCAATACCCAGCAGAATCTATTTTGCCCTTATTTCTAATTTTGTTGTAGAGAGAGTATAAGCAATAACAGGAAGGGACAAGGGTTTTTGCTGGTTGAGATAAGGATGGCTATACAGGGCACATTGATTTCCTGTGCATGGGTGTTACCTTCTAGGTTAATTCTTTTTGATCTAACCTTTTCTCTAGTACCTGGTCCCCTTTTCCTATTGGCCTCAGTTGCTTTTAAGGTATCTGCTTTAGTTTCTCTGCGTTAGGGACAACAAATGCTAGCTAGTTTTTTAGGTGTCTTACCTATCCTCACTCCTCCCTTGTGTACTCTCGCTTTTATCATGTGCTCATAGTCTAATCCCATTGTTGTGTTTAGCCAAAACAAAATCTAGGACCAGGCAAGAGACAATAAAGACCTTCATATGTCCTTAATGTCAAGGCCTACCTGGTCTGAGGTGCTCTCTACTACTTTGATTAGGTTTTTTAGTTACATGATCCACAATCACCCTATAGCTGATTCCAGTTACAGCTGCAATCCATGCTGAAAACTATTAGAATAACTTCCCTTTTGAGTTTAAAATTCTCACTAGGTCATGTGGGGTGTAAAGTGGCAGGAGCCGGCTTAGGACCAGTTTTTCATCTTTAGGCACCAGAAGGCTAACTGTAGCAACTGCTGGAAGACATCCTGGCCATCCCTTGGCTATCTGATCTGATTCTTTGCTTAAGTAGCCCACTGGCTGGGGAGTGATGTCCCAGGGCTGAGTCACCAATCCCAGGGCCATTCTTCCCTTTTCATAGACATATAATTGAAACTTGTCCTGAACTGGGAGACCCAGGGCTGGAGCTGTCATAAAGGCCTTTTTTAACTGGTAGAATGTATTTACTGATTTGTCATCCCATTTAATAAAGGGCTGGAGATCCTTTTGTGTTTCCTTAGGGATTTGATATAAAGACCTAAATATGTAACCCTGGACTGACCCAATTGGGCTTTTTCTTTAGAGATTATTTATCCTCTGTCTGCTAGGAAGTTTAGTAAGGATTCAGTGGCTTGTGAAGTGACAGGCTCAGTCGGTTCACAGAGCAGGAGGTCATCTACATACTGTAGCAGAGGAGCTTGTGGATATTGCCACTCTGCCAAGTCTTGGGTTAGAGCCAACCCAAAGAGGTGGGGGCTGTCTCTGAATCTCTGGGGGGAGGACAGTCCAGGTGACCTGTCCAGACTTTCCTGTGGGGTCCTCAAAGGCAAAGATAGGTTGACTTTTAGGATGTAAGGGAATGCTAAAGAAGGTGTCCTTTAAGTCCAGGACAGAGTAGTAAGCAGTACCTGGAGGTATTTGGGCTAAAGCGTATAGGGATTTGGAACTACAGGGTGGAGAGGCACTCCTGCTTCATTGATCAGGCAGAGATCTTGGACTAGCCTCCATTTGTTAGGTCCCTTGCTGACACCAAGAATAGGAGTATTACAAGGGCTGGAACATTCTATTCATATTCCCCATCTTTTTAAGTCTTTGATTATGGGAATTAGTCCCTCCTTAACTTCTGGTCTTAAAGGATACTGATTTAGATAGGGAAACCAAGAGGGATCCTTTAGATGAATTAGCACTGGGACCGCTGTTCGTGCCCATCCCACGGTATGTCTGTCTGTCCACACTGTGAGGGGTCTACTGTTCCTCTATCAGGAGCAAGAAAAAGTACTCTGCTGGGGATAAAAGGAGCTACACCCCCAAGTTAGAAGGTCTCGCCCTAGCAGAGGAGTAGGGATTTCTGAGGCTAGAAGCTTAGTGAAATAATGATCTAGAGGCTGGCCTGATATGCCTCAAACAGTAATTTTCTTGGAGGACCTGGGTCAGGAGAGAAAGGAATAGCTGAAATGCTGGCTCCAGTTGAAGCTTTCTACAGATATCTGGGGCTGTGTTAGAAATTTATCTTTTAGGATGATTTCCTCTTTCTGTGACTCTGGTACAATGTTGGTATGCTCTTGTAAACTCCTTAAGTCTCTATAGGAAAGCTATGGGGTTTCTACAGGTCCTTGCTGCACAGCTCTGACTTGGGAGTAATTAAGGGGTTTTACCTTGGCTCTCCTTAGATCCTCAAGAATGCAATGGATGAAATGGTTACAGCTCCATTCATCCTTGTCCTTTTCAGGATCCCACTTAGGATCATACCTAGGTACTGCCTGATCTCCTGTTGGAACTGGGAATCGGGGTTCCCTTTTAGGTATCCAATGTCTTTGTCTTTCTTCTCCCTCCCCCTCCTCCTCCTGTGAGGGCCCAGTCTGAGATAGGCATGTTGGGCTACATTTATCTAAGTGATAATCATCCCCAGCTGTAGCTGCCGGATCTAGTACTGGCTGTTCCTCCAGAGAAGAATGTCATTATTGGGGGCCCTTGGGCATTAGATGGGCTTTTTTGGTTCTGGTTCCTCAAGAGAGTTTGGGGGCTTTTTGGAAAGGGTCACCATGGTCTGGGTATCCAGCCTGCATTTGCTCAGCCATTTTGGGTGGTCTCTTAGGTGAAAGAAAAATTGAATATATGGGACTTGAATCCACTTTCCCTCCTTTTTACAGAACATATCTAATTGAAGAATAGTATTATAATTAATCTCCGTCCTTCTGGCCATCTTTCCCCATCTCCCAGAGGATACTGTGGCTAGGCCTGTGTTCAGAAAAACTTGAGTTGTTTTGGCTGAAGACTTTCTAGATGAAGGTCTTTCCAGTGTTTTAGTAAGCAGGCAAGGGGGAAATCCTTCCAGGATCCTTGAAGCCTGATTTCCCCATCTAAAAAGGGAAGCTAGGGAAAATTGATCACGTTAACAGTGGTTTTCTCCTTTTACCTAGGCATCCCCAGGTGAAGAAATACTCTACATGGGAGACGGCGACCCTCTCTCCCTTGCTCTCCTGCCCCTGCCACCTGTGGCTAAGGTCATGGGGAAGACATTTAGGTAAGTCCGGCTACAACCACCCCACCAGAGTGCCCTCTGATCAATTTTTTTATCTACTCATTTTGACTTGCCTGTTTGCCTCGTGACCCAGGTACGAGCTTCTCCTCTACCAGCTGAAGGCTTTTAATTTTAAAACAACTCTATCAAAGTAACCAAGAGGGCTTACAAGGCCAGAGAGAGGACCCCTGCAGAGGCATGGACGGGAACTCCTGAAGAGGTAGACTTTGTCCCTCTATATATCCTATGAGTCATATATATTTTCTATGAATAGAGCAGGAGCATCTGAAGGCACTGTTTTGTTTTGTTTTGTGTTTTCCTGTAGTAAGGGACAAAATCATAGAAGACCTTTGAGGTCTCTTTAACTGGTTTTTTTTTCCCCCTGAGGGCAGACTATGGAACCTACTTAGTCAGATAAGCCCAAGTTAGAGAGCAGCACTTTCTGGTGTCTGTCATGGGGGATGTAGGGATCTCTCCCAGACTCAGCTGAAGACGGAAGCCCACTGCTGTTTAGGACAAAGCGGAGAGGCCACTCATCCTGATCTAAAAGGAAAGAGGAAGAAGAAGCTGAGGATTGGGTGAAGGAGAGTTTCCAGACTCAACCATCAGGTATTATTGGTCATCACTGCTATCTAGGTCAATCCTGGCAGAGGCAGTACTGGAGCACTGGAAGCAAGAGGTGACCTCCAATCTCAGGCATGGGAATCGTGAAGAAAGTGTAGAGATCTGATTGTCTGTTTACCACAGACATGGCTGGAGGGGTTGCGATACTTAGCCACCTTTGGAGCCTCAGGGTGGGTCAGGAAGTTGAATCTTCAGCCTTCAGGTGTCACCGGGGAGTTGCCCAGGTCAGAGCACCCTTATAGCTTGAAGAGAAACTTTCCTTTCTACCAGCTGTTTTCAGACATTTTCATAAGCAGGTCAGATCTTGAAAGGGAAGGAGTTTAAGGAGGGAAGGAGCCGAGAGTTGAGAGGAGAAAAGCGTAGGTTCACTGAGGTTTTAGCTCTGCCCCTGTAGCATTGGCAGTCTGGTATAAGCCCCCAGCCAGACTCTGATTTCTTGGGTTGCCTGCCTTACACCTGTAGAAGGCTTAGAGCTTTTCCTCAGGTTCCCAAGGGAGAAACCCTCCTTAATGAGAGAGAGGAGGAGAGAGAGAGGGAAAGAGAGAGAGAGAAAGAGAGTGAGTCAGCTTGAGAGGTCCACCACAGCTAAGCCTTGGCAGGGTTTCGGGGGGTGAGGCGCTCTCCTAGAAGACAGACTCCATTGGAGTGCCAGACAATCACAACCATTTCCTAGGCAGTCCCCTCCAGTTTGGTGCAACCTGTACTGACCTCAGGTAAAGAAGTGTCCCTCTGTGGTCACCAAATATGATGCACAGAAGACACACAGGAATTTTCAGGTGTTCAGGGTTCTTGGATACACTCTGAGAATTAAAATACAGCCAGACTCAAGCAGCAGAGGGCAGAAAGATTTTATTTGTAGAGAAGAAAAAGGCTGCATGGGGGCATGCAGGGGGAACCACAAACCAGTGGTCCCGTGAGTCAGGTTGAAAATTGGGTTTTTATAACCTTTTTTGTTGCCCAAGGGCAGAGATGTCTCTCAGGTACAAAGGGAAGTTTCCTGGGAAGGAGAAGTGTCTCCACCCAATTATCACCTTTTGGGACCTCTGGCAGTCTATCCATCAGTTTCAGTGGCTTCACCTGTAATCCTATTTACTCAGGAGTCAGAGATTGGAAGGATCAAAGTTCAAAGCCAGCCTGGAGAAATAGTATGTGAGATCCTATCTTGAAAAAAAACACCACAAAAAAAAAAAGGGTTGGTGGAGTTGCTCAAGGTGTAAGCCCTAAGTTCAAACCCCAGTACTGCAAAAAATGAAAAAAAGAAAGAAAAGGAAAGAAATTTCTATTTGAAAAATACTTTATCATTTTTACGTGATCCTTCACAAATTTGAAAATATTCCACTTCTACCTGACCATAAGTAATGGGACATGGTTTTAAATTATGCACAGTGTTTTTTTATTAAGAGAGCTAAAGTTAGGATATGTTTCTTTACTGTTAAGAATTAATACCATACCATATCACTTTGATATGACAGAATTCTCAGTACCCAGCTGTGTCATTCCTCTCAGTGAAGCACCTGCTTTCATTGAGCCTGAGGATTCAAAGATGCACACCCAAACAATGGGGGAAGGGTGGCTCAGTGCTGATAACAGTAAGTCTGCAGGTTTTTCTTCCTAATTTAGATATGGGAAATGGAGGGTATTAATAAAAGCAAAGTTTTTGCTGATATACATAAAAATTCGTTCATCATAGTTTCCATCAGTTGAAGGCTTGCTTGTATATAAGTGGGATATCTCTTGTATTTGATTATTGATTGATTATTTGTATCAGTTCAAAATACTGTTGCACCAATGATGTGCTCACTCATGGTTCAAGAAGTCAGCTTTAGGGGTTCTAATACATTTCTTGTGTTTACAAAACAACATAGATTTGCTGAGTGCCTAATTGTCAGTCCCAACTCCACTAACTAACTGTGTGAGTGTTGACATGTCAACTAACCTCTCTGTGCTTCCCTTATCTATAAATCAGGAAAAGTAATATACTTTAATATAAAGTTATTGTGAGGATTAAAATGAACTAGTAGAAATGGCTTAGAATAGAGTTTGGCACATGTTAGTTTCTATCATCATCATCAAAGACCATTTGCTGTTTGTATTCCTCAGAGAACTTAGTACTGAAAAAGGAGGGTCCCATTCTTCATGGTCACACTCTGCTGGAATTTGTGATTATTTGTGATTTTCTGGCTTATAAATACAGAAACTTGCATGCATCCTGTGCTTTGTTTCCACTGGTTTTAGTTTAGGTTACTTGCCCTATTCTTCTGTTAGTAGAAGGAAGGGTTTACATTCAAAGCCACAAGCATACCAGTTCTACCAGACACTGCTCTGGGCACTGGGAATACATAGCAGTGAACATCACAGAACAGAAGCTTCTGCCTCATAGAACTTTTATATTCCAGTATGTATTTTCCTAAACTATTAGCCCTCTCTATTTTACTTTCTTCTTGGTTTAGAATCAGAATCTGATACTTTATATCCTTGCCAATCTCTAAATTCCCTTGCCCTCTACTGTATCATCCTATCTATCTCAGTGCTAGCTCTCTGATGTCTCAGCACCTCCCATAGCATGGATGAGCAGTGCTTGAAGTTAACACAGGGCAGGTGCTCCCACTCCCCACTTAGCAATCCTGCTTCACTGGGAGCCTCATGCCCCACAAATCCTAACTTCTCACAAATGAGAAGTAACTACAATTCCTACCTCAACTTGTAATATATCTAGAAAAAGTAATGTACTAAGCAGTGTTTTAAGTATTTACTAACTCAGTTCATCTTTATAATGCCCATAATACAGGCAAAATTCTGGTCTGGTACCAAGCACATAGTAAGTACTTGACAAATATTAGCTATTATTTTTTGTTAGTAAACTCAATACCAGCTGTCTCACTCAATAGCATTAGTTCTCAGAGTTGCAGTTCCTAGGACTGCCACCTCAGATCCTATAGGATTTCCTGCTCTCCCTCTGCCCACCTTTCTCATTTCCATGCTTCCTTTTTCAATTCTTTATTACCATATTATTGTTGTACTGAGGGTACACTGTAGCATTTACAAAAGTGCTTACAATATATCTTAGTTACCTTCACCCCCTCCATCATTCTCCTTTACTCCCCTGCCCCTATTTTGCTTGGGTTGCTCTTCTTCCTCTGACCTGCCTGGTGACTTCCTTCCTGCTCATAGAGGAAGACTCAGTCAAATATTCCTCCTCCAAAAGTCTTTCCCACCCCAAGCTCATGTTATACATGTATATATATGTAAGGCCTGAACTGAGGGTCTTCACCTTGAGTCACTCCACCAGCCATGGGTTGTGTTTTTTTTTTTTTTTTGAGATAGGGTCTCACAAACTATTTGCCTGGGCTGTCTTCTAACTATGATCTTCCTGATCTCTGCCTCCTGCGTAGCTAGGATTACAGGCAAGAGCCATCAGCGCCTGGCTCAGGTCAGGTTTTTTAGTAATTTGAAATCATTTTTCTCACCTTTCACTTCCCAAGCTTTCAGCCCCACATCTACTCACATGATAAAATACACCATAGTCCAAGTCAAGCATCCCTTGAGGGAAAACTAATAACATACAGTAAAGGAAGGTAACTGCAAAAAGAATAAAATAGAGTAATGACAGTGCAAGTCAGAATGGCATAAAATAAAGTTACTTAGAGTAACAGAATTTAGTAACTTCATTCCTTCCTTTTACTTACTCTCATATCTAGCCTTTAGGTGAGGCCTATTAATTCTGCATTTAAACTTACCTCAACTCTGCCCACTTCTCTCCATTACCTCTGCTTTCACCACCATTTAAGCCATCTTCATCTCCTACTTTCTTTGGAAAGCTCCAACAGTCCCCTAAGCAATCTCCCTCAATCTACATCCGCCACACCCATTAACACTTTTCCCCTGAGTAAACTTTACAAAGCAACTATGGGCTTTTGGGGGACAGGGCAGGAGGGAAGGAAGGGGCTCACTATGTAGCCCAAGCTAGTCTCCAAACCATGATCCTTCTGCCTCAGCCTCCAGTGCTGGAATTACAGGAATGTGCAACCATAACCTTTTTAAACCAAAAATCACTACTGAAGCAGATAATAAGCTTTTTAAATACTACTTTGACAAAGCAGATATAGTGCATGAATCTGAATTTTTCTTCCTCTAAATTATTTGAAGTAACCTATTTTAATTACCCAAATTTGGTGAGATTATAATTTCCCCATCTAGATTTCCATGTAATATTGCCTGACAAAGCATTGATAAAGAAAATGTGCTGTGGAGGTGTGACTCAAGTGGTAGAGTGCCTGCTTTGCAAGCTGGAAGCCCTGAATTCAAACCCCAGTACCACCAAAAGAAAAGAAAGAAAGAAAATGTGCTGTGCTATGTTGTAAAACATGCCTTTTAGTACCCAAACTGTCCTTAACTGGACAGCTGCCTATTTCATGGAAATGGAAAGCAAATTTGCATAAATTCAAATAAGAGAAAGTATGAATGGAGCTTTAGAAATACAGCTCTGGACTGTAAGAGTGACACAAGAGGTGGAGTGCCTGCTTAGCAACCATGAGGCCCTGAGTTCAAAGCCCAGTATCACCACAAAATTAGAAATACAGCTCTCACAGATCTGGATCTAACCATAATTTTAATAGCTATATTCCTGAAAAAAAGGATTCAAAAATACCAAATGAAGAGTTTTCTGTTAACTTGCACAGGCAAAAAAATTGATTACAATTGTTAAGTGTGGGAAGGCTCTTAGGAAAATGAGTGGGATTGTAGTTAATTAATTTATACTCAGGTATAATATTGTCTGAGTTTCCATCTGAATCAGACTATCTGAATCAGGACCAAGACCTTTATACTCTGAAAAAATATATTTTTGTTTAAGGTCACCAAAAAGTGCCATTGGATAACAAATTATAACAACATTTAGCTAGAAAAGAACCTGAGATAAAGCCATCTCACCTTATCTAAGTGGAAGCACCCCAAAGTTTGAAGCTTCACTCAAGTTGGGAGAAAACAATTTCCATGGGAGACTATAGCTCATACTTTAGGAGATGAGAAAATAAACCACTTGATTTTACCACACTTTACACAGTTTGTTGTTGAATTGTTTTATTTTACTTTTAAATTAGTTCTCATTCATGGAACTTCCTCTTTACCATTTGTTCTTTTCTTGTTTCTGATCCTCTAACTTACAGAGACAAATCATTTATGATTTTATATAACTATCCCAATTTAGTTCTATGATTCTTCTGGACTTTTCTGCTGTAAGAATTGTTATTATTAATTTTCATCTCTTTTTCTCTCCTAAGATGTCCATAGATCATTTTTAATTATTTTTGTTTGTTTTGGTTTTGATGCTGGGATCATATCTGGGGCCTTGAGAATACTAAATATGCATTCTAACTCTGAACTATACCCTAAGCCCCACTTAAGGAACTCTTAATTCCTATCTTTCTTTTCCTCCCACCTCTCTTTTGTATACCTCCATCTTTAAATAGTGATTTCTCTTCCTTTGTAACTTTGAACATCTACCTTTGAAACCTAGGCATAGATTTATTGTGCTGTCTTACATTTCTTTAACTTAAACACAATAGTGGCATGCATGGAGCATGAAGGTTATGTTAGGTAGCACTGTATGATACGTGTTGGAAAGAACACTGAAATAGTGTGAGAAAAATCAGAGTTGGAGTAATAGCTCCACTGTATCTAACAGTAAAACCTTGAGTAAAATCTAACCTCTAGTCCTCATTTCCATGATTATAAAAATTGGGATTAAAGCTAGGCATGGTGGAGCATGCCTGTATTGCCAGCTACTTGGGAGGCTAAGGTGGGAGGATCAAAAGTTTGAGGCCTGCCTGAACTACATAATGAGTTCAAGGCTGGCCTGTGCAGCTAATTAGACTCTGTCTCAAAATAAAAATTAAAAAGGGCTGAGAATGTAGCTCTGTGGTAGAGCACTTCCCTAGCATACACAAGGCCCTAGGTGTGATCCCCAGTACTGCCAAAAAAGAAAAACAATTGTGACCAAAATACCTCCCCATCCTCAGTCACAGGATAAATATAAAGCTTATATAGGAGAAAGGTTACTAAAGTACTTTGAAAATCTCCGAGTACTGTTTAAAGTTGTGTAATTTATCAGAGTGTTCTTATTTTATCCTTATCATCTTTGCATCTCATTTTTCTCTCTATTAGTACTAATAATTCTGTTTTTATCTTTACAATAATTTTTTTGTGGTACTGGAGTTTGAACTCAGGACCTCACACTTGCTAGGCAGATGCTGCACCACTTGAGCCACTCTGCCAGCCCTTTTTTGTATTGAGTATTTTCAAGTTAGGGTCTAATGAATTGCTTGCCTGGGCTGGCTTTGAACCATGATCCTCCTTATCTCTGCCTCCTGAATAGCTAGGATTACAGGTGTGAGCCACCAGTGCCAGGCCTTTACATAATTATACAAGATTATAGTAGTCTAATAACCCTTCTTGGTTACAAAGTAAAAATTATCTCTATTACTAGGCTATCCTTTTTCTTACCTAAATAAAATAAATAAAATATATTTATTTATAGTATATTTTCTTTGATCTAAGTAGCCAATCTCACCTTGGGCTGTAGCTCTGTGGTAGAGTGGTTGCCTAGCTTGTACAAGGCCCTGGGTTCAGTATCCAGCACTGCAAGGAAAAACAAAAGCACAAAAAACTTTAAAACAAGTAACAAATCTCCTTAATATATTCTCATACTTTGGCTTCCTGTCCGTTTATGGAACTAATTGAACATTACAGCATACTCTTTGCATTACTACTCATGGATGTTCCAGGGTATAGATAGCGTACATCATCTCTGCCTCCCATGGTACTTCTCCATTCCTTTTTGTTCTGAAAGAATCAGCAGAAATTATTAAAGCATGTTTTATCTCTGCTAGTAATAATTCTAACTACCTTTTATCTTTACAATAGTTAGGCAAGATAGAGAACATTATCTCTTTTTTTACAGTTGAAGAAACTGAAGTTCAAGATGGTTGACTAGGGAGAGAGGCCCAAACAATGTATGCACATATGAATAAATGTACAAACAATTTTTAAAAAGATGGTTGGCTAGTCTTTCTAAGGTTATACAGCTAGGGAGTGGCCAAGAAGTGTGAATTTGTTGATTCGTGAATTTACCAAAACCCATTCTCTCTTCCTGTCTTGTGTATCTCCTGCTCTGCCAAGTCTCCATGGGCCTCCTGGTGTCCGTGTTCCATTACCTCTCCATATCAGTAATTGGCATTTACTGAGCTTGTTATCACTAGGAGGGAAGAACTATGAACACTCTCATTGAATTCATTCTTTTCTAAAAGGACCATTTTTCCTGCTGATTTAATTTTAATATCCTCTAGTATCCCAAAGTATTAGCTCAGTATTTTTAAAATTTACAAACTGGTAATAGTCCCATTTCATCCAGATCACTAACAAAGAGAATGAATAAAATTAACCTTGAGAGTGACCCTGTGTGTCATCACCCAGGACATTCTTTCAGATTTATTGTAACCCTTACATTATAGTCCCCAAACCAGCCCACAAGTCCATGAACCTTCATCCAGATTTTGAAAGTATTTCATTTTTAGGTGTTTTCACTTAACACTGACACTATTTTAACACTTTAAAGACATCTCACTTGCTAGAATTTGATTCTGGTTTGGTTCTTATCCAGGAACTTCTTTTGTAACAAAATACCTAATTTTAAGCATTAGCAAAACTACCCTGTATTTCATCAGAAATATTCTCCACACCCCTCCCAGGGTGTTACATTTCCAGCTATGCATGCCATGTGGTCTTCTTGGGCTCCTCCTCTTGAAAGAAGCACACTTCTCAGCATTTCATATGTAAGTAAGATAACCATTACATTAAAGTTTTGCTACAATGCACTATGTGTACACTAATGTGGGGAGAAAAGTAAGTGCCTTCATGCCAGAATTGTACAACACTGGATGACTCTTTTGGGGGAAAATAAACTTTTTGGTGTATAATTTTATTATTAATTTTCCTCTTTGACTCAACAATATACAGTAATGTGTCTTGGTTAACTAATATCATTTTACCCATCTACCATCATTTATTTCAAAGTATGCTGTCTTTTTAATGGTATAGAATGCTATTAAGAGAAGGAAAAAAAGACCAATAGCATAAAAATTGAGAAGTTTTGTCCTTTAATTGTGGTTTCTAATTTGATTGTATAATAAACATACCATGACTCTCAATCCTTCATGCATCTTTTTTTCTATGCATTTATTTGTCATCACTTTGAACTATAGGTAAGATAACATGAGCTTTCTATATGTGAATTATAATTTTACCAAATTACATAAGAACCTCTAGCTCTTCTTGCATGTGCGTGTGCGTGCATGCATGTGTGAGTGACTGGGATTTTAAGTGCTGGTGTTTGTTTTTATTTTTGTTTTTGGAGAGTTAGGGGTGGGGTTGCTTTTGTTTTTGTATGTTTTTATTTCTTTAGTTATTTGGTTTTTGGTGTTGGTGTTTTTTTCTTTGGTTCTGTTCATGATTTTTTTTTTTTTTTGAGAGTAGGTAGCCCAGTGTAGCCCAGGCTGGTGTTGAACTCATGATCCTCCTGCCTTAGCATTCCAAGTGTTATTACAGGCACATACCACCGAGCCTGCATCACATTAAAGGTTTTTACAAGTGAGAGACTGGATCAAACAATTGTTTGTGCTACTCAGAGGTAACTAAAAAGTTTACTTTTATTTCAACGAGTTTCTTATTAGCCCTACGGAACACTTTTGAACCTTTCCCAGACACTCAAATTTCTAACACATGGGTGGTTTACTATATCATGTGCGTGTGAGTGCGTGCGTGTGTGAGTGACTGGGATTTTAACTTAGGGCTTCATGCTTACAAAGCAGGCAATATACTACTTGAGCAACACTTTCATTTTGCTCTGGTTATTTTGGAGATAAGGTCTTGCAAACTATTTGCCGGGGCTGGCCTCAAACCTCAGCTTAGCATTACAGTCATGAGCCACCAGAGCCCAGCTCATACTTTTGGGTTTTTTTGAGACAGGGTCTCACTATGTAGCCCAGGTTGCCCCAGAATTTAACAATCCTCCCACATCAGCCTCCCGAGCGCTAGCATTACAAGTATTCACCACCACACCCCCATGGTATATCATACTGTCATGAATCTTCATATTGATTGATTCCTTCAATACAGCTGTCAATTACAAAGATGTAACTACATTAATGTGTAGATGTTTAAATATTGTCAGTTTTCTAGAAAGTGATCCACTAAGAGAGTAGAGGAGTGTTTACATTTACATAGGACTAATGTGACTCCTTTAAATTTTTTTTTTCTTTTTTCAGTACTGGGGCTTGAACTCAGGGCCTACACCTTGAGCCACTCCAACAACCCTTTTTTGTGATGGAATTTTTCGAGATAGGTCTCACCAACTATTTTCCTGTGCTGGCTTTCAACTGTGATCTCTGCCTCCTGAGTAGCTAGGATTGCAGGTGAGAGCCATTGGTGCCTAGTTCTCCTTCAGATCTTAGTAGTTCTTTCTAGGCAGGTGTTCTATTGCTTCAGCCACCCCTCCTGGTCATGGGTTTTCATAGTTCTTCTTTTATTAGCTGCTCCCTATCCTTTTTAAGCAATATGCCTGTCCCTTCTTTGTTCATCTTTCTGGAAAATTTATAGTCTTATGTGTTATTCTAGGAGCACAGCTTGGAACAGTAATTTCACTTCCTCTTTCTGGACTCATTTGCTACTACATGAATTGGACTTATGTCTTCTACTTTTTTGATAAGTTAAAATTTGAACCTAAGTTTTATAGCATAACAAATCCAAACTGTAATAATCAGTTAATATATTTTAATATATAATAAGACATATATATATGTCTAATCATCAGTTAAAATATATACATTATTCCAACTTGCTGAAGTAATCATCTCCTAAACCACAAAGTTCTAAATCACTGACACCTGCTTTTCAATTTCCCATGGTTAAAAGGATCTACCTGAGTTATCACCTGATGTTAGTTTTAGACTATTTCTCAGTAGAAGCTGCTGTTGAATCCTGAAATTAAATGCCACACTACCAAAAGTTACTGTGTTGGGTACTATAAAAAATGTGTTGGAAAATATTTCTTCTCATCAAAGCAGGTGGGATGCTCACATTTGGCCCTTATTTTAGTCTGAGGACATGTCTCAGATTCATTGGCAAGATAAGATACATTCTGAACAAATTAGATTTTCATGTAGACATTTCATGCAGGAAATACATCTACCATCAAAAACAACAGCAGGAGCATGACTAAAATGGTAAAGTGCTTGCCTAGCATGTGCATGACCCTGAGTTCAATTCCCCCTGTACTGAAAAAAATCTGACTACTAAGTCATGAGAAATCAAAACAAATGAACAAAGTAGACACTTATGGAAATATATAGATTGTAGAAATTTATTTTCAAAAAGGTTTGTCAGGTGGTCCATGACTGCAATCCCAGCACTGAAGAGACTGAGGCTGTATAACAAGACCCTGTCCCCCAAAAAAAACTTGTCTGGTAGATCCTGATAGGCAGAGCCATGTGGTTAAAAGCTGTTTTCTCAAAATGTATAGGAATTACACATTAAAGAATTGAAACTTGAAATTGAAACTCATTTTACGTTGAATTTACAGTTAGGTTTTCTTTCAAGTCATGTAAAAATTGCTGTTAATACATTCTAAATTTACTTAACTATTATTTTTCTATTTTAAGGTATAATTGGAATACCTAAAATAATACATAAAATACATAAATAAAATACATAAATAATACATAATACATACATAAATACATAAATAATATACATACATAAATACATAATACATAAATACATAATACATACATAATAAATACATAAATAAAATACATAAAATAATTGTTTATTTTATGGATCTGGCTAGTTAGTGATACACCAAAAACTCACAAAACAATCTCCCATTATGAAAAACAATACATTCTTTCATCATTAAAAAAATCAGGTATGGATTTTATTTATTTTAAAATTTGGTACATTTTTTTTAATTTCAGGGATTGATAAGAGTGGCCCAGGTAGTGGAGTGCCTGTATAGCAAACATAAAGCCCAGAGTTCAAACCCTAGTACTATACAAAAACAGAAAACCAACCAGTGTTTTCATATCTGTGTTTTGTTTTATTTTGTTTATTTATTTTGCAGTACTCGGGATCCAACTCAGAGGCCTCATGCAAGCTAGGGGAGTACTGTACCACTTAACTACATCCCTATCCCTACCTAGGGATCTTACCTCTCATCTACCCACAAAGTATTAAATTGGTCAAGTATGATGCTGGCCTCAGAATTTTTAAAGCTTCCCTGGTGATTGCCTGCAGCAATGTATAGGAGCCAATGCTCCATAAAATCATCTAAAAGTAAAATTTCAATTCCTTGGCAGACTTTTTGTCATTTGTTTGCCTTGGTTGTGTTCTGTTTATTTAGTAGGTCTGGAGTAGAGTACAAGCCCCTGTAATTTTAACATGAGAGAGGCAGTGTGAAGGACAGCTGGAACCAGAACTATTGCTGCAAAAGTACAAGTGCACTATTCCCTGTGTCCCTTGCACCTTTGTTACACGTTGACAGGCCAACATGCTAAATAAAAAGTCCCTAATGCAAAAACAATAAAAGACCCAAAAAAAAAGAAATCCCTAGCAAAAAGGCCACAAAAAAGTTAATACTAGAAGACAGATTCCAAGATGGCGACTAGAGGGAGGAAGCAGAAAATGTGCTTCCTAAAGTAAAATCTTGGAGAGACGCTGGAAATACAAGTTACAGGAAAAACCACCAAGAAGAGGCAAAACTCGGACACCTCCACACTCCCAGCCCATGCATAGCATCCCCACTCCACATTAAACAGAGAAACCAGGAGGGCTCCCGCACCACCAGACACCAGTGCCTAACCTGCTTGGGAGAAGCAGACCACCAGGTGAGCTAAGAGGCACGCGGTACTCCCACACACAACCCTGGGCCAGATCAGCATAGTCCCCTGGACAGACTGACCCCCACCCAGGGAAAAAAGAGAAAAAAACAAGCTGAATAATAAACAAGCAGCTGAAAAAAAAAGAAAGGTAGCAAAGAGGGCGGGGCACCCTGAGCTCCAGAGGGTGGGGGAGGGCACTCCCTCGTGGAACTGTAAATAAACAAGCCCACTAGAGAAGCCAGGAATGACAGCACCCGCCCAGCAACCTTAGAGTGGGAAAGCTTGTAACAGTGACTGTCGTGAGGAGGGTTCCACTGGAGAGTGGGGGAGGGGTACTTCCCACGTGAACTGTAAATAAACATGCTGGCCAGAGTAGGCAGGTGTGGTGCAACCTCCCCAGTGTGCTTGGAGAGGGGAAGGCTTGCAACAGCAGCTAAAGTGTGGCACGCTGCACTGGAGAGTGGGGAGGGGCACATCCCATGTGAACTCTAAATAAAAGAAAAAAACAGACTGCAATTGTAACAGGTGGGTAGGGCTGCATACTGGAGAAAATGAAAGGGGCATGTGTCCAGGAGAACTCTAAATAAACAAAGCCTGCAGCAGCAGATGACTGACAGTAGGAGGCAGGTGAGCCACAGCCTCAGGTAGACATTCACAAACCTGTCTCCAGACTCTCTTTTTTTTTTTTTTCTTCCTTTGATGAAACAACACTGGTTGCTGAAGGACTAACTGAAACTGTACTGCATTTGAACTTGGAATTTTTTTTTCTTTTTTCTTTTTTCTTTTTTCCCCTTTGATGAGAAAATGACAGAACTACTTCTCAGACATTGAGAAGTCTTTAGGACTGGATTGCTGAAGGACTAACACCAAAATTATTAAGACTGAAACTTTATTGCATTTGAACTTATGGATTTTTTTTAATTTTTTATTATTATCCTCTTTCTGTCTCTCTAGTGCCTATTTAGCTTACCATTGATTAGTACACTATCTCTCCCTGTTTCTTTCTGTTTTTTTTGTTTGTTTGTCTCTTTGGTTGGGTTTTTTTGTTTGTTTTGTTTTGTTTTCCCTTTTTCTTTACCTCTTTGCTTTCTGTCTCCTCTCACCTTTCCATTCTAGATATCACCATTGTTATTATTACAAGCTAAAGAATACTGAATTACACACAATATAGGGACAGTAACAGTAGCAAGGGCAATGATGGGAAGACAGAATAAAGAGGGAAACCATTTCCCCCCAATAATAAATTAGTACAGGAACAAGAGGAAAATGAAGAAATCAGATACCCAGATCCAGACTCCAACAAAACAAGATAAACTATGCCAAAGAACCCAATGAAGACCACAAGAGCACTCTGAAAGAAGAAATCCTGCAAGTAATCAATGAGAATTTTATAGAGATAATACTTGATATGGTCAACCAAAATGTACAGGAGACACTCAAGAAATTCTAAGACAACAAAAATAGAGAATTTGAGAAAGCACAAGAAGAAGTAAAAGAAACCATAGAAGCACTGTATAACCACCAAAGTGAAACAAAGAATACAATAAATAAAGAGATAAATGAACTCAGGGTGAAAATAGACAATATTAAAGAGGAAGTGACTCAGGCTATGGAAGCCCTCAGAAAAAAGAATGAAACAGAACTGCAAAACAAAATGGAAGGCCAATCCAGCAGAATAGAACAAGCAGAAGACACAATCTCAGAACTCAAAGATGAAATGGTAAGTAAAAGAAAAACCAAAGAACTATTAAACAACTCAAGACCTGTGAAAAGAAAATGCAAGAACTTACTGACTCCATCAAAAGACCAAACCTGAGAATCATGGGCATTGAATGAAGGAGAAGAGGTACAAACAAAAGGAATGTGTAATATATTCAACAAAATAATTACAGAAAATTTCCCAAATCTAGAAAAAACTATGCCCATAAGGTACAGGAGGCCTCCAGAACTCCAAAGAGACCCGACCAAAATAGAACTACCCCACGACATATTATCATTAAAACAACAAGTACAGAAACTAGAGAAAGAATATTGAAGGCTGTAAGAGAGAAAAACCAAATAACATACAAAGGTAAACACATCAAAATCACAGCAGACTTCTCAACAGAGACATTAAAAGCAAGAAGAGCTTGGGTTGAGCTCTTCCAGGCACTGAATGAAAATAACTTCAACCCTAGGATACTCTACCCAGCAAAACTATCATTCAAAATAGATGGATCAATAAAAGTCATCCATGATAAGCAGAAACTACGACAATATACGACCACCAAGCCACCACAACAAAAGATTCTTCAAGGGATTCTGCACACAGAAAATGAAAACAACCATAACCATGAAAGGGGAGGCCATACCAAACCACAGGATAAGAAAAGGCAAGAGAGTAGAGAGTAACATCAACTTATCTACACACAATCAAACCCTCAAAAAACTAAGATAATGAAATGACAGGAATCACTACTAACTCTTAATGTTAACGGACTTAATTCCCCCATCAAAAGGCACCATTTGACAAACTGGATTAAAAAGGAAGATCCAACAATTTGTTTCTTACAGGAGACCCATCTAATCAATAGAAATAAGCATAGGCTTAGGATGAAGGAGGAAGAAAATTTACCAAGCCAGTGGCCCCCAAAAACAGGTGGGAGTAGCAATACTTTTCTCTGACAAAGTAGACTTCAAACCTACATTGATCAAATGAGATAAAGGAGGACATTCCATACTAATAAAAGAGGAAACAGACCAACAGAAAATAACAATTATCAATCTATATGAACCCAATGTCAATGCACCCAATTTCATCAAACATACCCTGAAGGACCTAAAAGCATACATTAACTCCAACACAGTGGTCCTGGGAGACTTTAACACTCCACTATCATCAATAGATAGGTCATCCAAACAAAAAATCAATAAAAAAAAGTCCAAGATCTAAAACATACCATAGATCAAATGGACCTACTTGATGTCTACAAAACATTTCATCCAATTTCTACACAATATACATTCTTCTCAGCAGCTCACAGAACCTTCTCCAAAGTAGATCATATACTAGGTCACAAAGCAAGCCTCAGCAAATATAAGAAAATGGAAATTATACCATGCATTCTATCTGACCACAATGCAATAAAACTAGAATTCAACAACAAAAATAAAGACAAAAAGCATGCAAACAGCTGGAAATTGAATAACTCATTGCTTAATGAACAATGGGTCATTGATGAAATAAAAGAGGAAATTAAAAGGTTCCTGGAAGTCAATGAAAATGAAAACACAACCTACCGGAACCTATGGGACACAGCAAAGGCAGTCCTGAGAGGAAAGTTTATAGCCATGAGTGCATATATTAAAAAAACTGAAAGATCTCAAATCAATGACATAATGTTACATCTCAAACTCATAGAAAAGCAAGAAGAAGCAAATCCCAAAACAAATAGAATGAGAGAAATAATAAAAATAAGAGCTGAAATCAATGAGATAGAAACCAAAAACACCATAAAAAGAATTAAAGAAACAAAAAGTTGGTTCTTTGAAAAAATAAACAAGATTGACAGACCCCTGGCAAACCTGACTAAAATGAGGAGAGAAAAAACCCAAATCAGTAAAATCAGGAATGCAAAAGGGGAGATAACAACAAACACCAGGGAAGTCCAGGAAATCATCACAGACTACTTTGAGAACCTATATTCAAATGCATTTGAAAATTTGAAGAAATGGACAGATTTCTAGATACTTATGACCATCTAAAACTGAACCAAGAGGACATTAATCATCTGAATAGAACTATAACACAAAATGAAATTGAAGCAACAATCAAGAGTCTCCCCAAAAAGAAAAGTCCAGGACCTGATGGATTCTTGGCTGAATTCTATCAGACCTTTAAAGAAGAATGGATACCAACCCACCTTAAACTGTTCCACGAAATAGAGAAAGAAGGAAAATTGCCTAACACAAACTCTAAAGTTGGTACAGGAAAGAGTAGGACATACTTTGGAACTAATAGGTATATGCAAGGACTTTCTCAGTGAAACCCCAGCAGCTCCATAACTAAGAGCATGGATAAATGGGACTTCATAAAACTAAAAAGCTTCTGCTCAACAAAAGAAATGGTCTCTAAACTGAGGAGACCACCCACAGAGTGGGAGAAAATATTTGCCAGCTACACATCAGACAAAGGATTGATAACCAGAATACTTAGGGAACTCAAAAAACTAAATTCTCCCAAAATTAATGAACCACTAAAGAAATGGGCAAGTGAACTAAACAGAACTTTCTCAAAAGAAGAAATTCAAATGGCCAAAAAATACATGGAAAAAATGCTCACCATCTCTAGCCATAAAGGAAATGCAAATTAAAACTACACTAAGATTGCACCTCACCCCTGTTAGAATAGCCATCATTAGCAACACCACTAACAGCAGGTGTTGGCAAGGATGTGGGCATAAAGGAATGCAAACTAGTACAACCACTCTGGAAAAAATTTAGAGGCTTCTTAAAAATCTAAACATAGATCTACTATCCCCAGCCCCAGAGAAGCCTTCTTTTTCTTTTTCTTTTTTTTTGAAACTAAATACATTTTAATATGTTGCCCTTAACGCAGAGAAACTAAAGCAGATACCTTAAAAGCAATGAGGCTAATAGGAAAAGGGGACCAGGAACTAGAGAAAAGGTTAGATCAAAAAGAATTAACCTAGAAGGTAACACCCACGCACAGGAAATCAATGTGAGTCAATGCCCTGTATAGCTATCCTTATCTCAACTAGCAAAAACCCTTGGTCCTTCCTATTATTGCTTATACTCTCTCTTCAACAAAATTAAATATAAGGGCAAAATAGTTTCTGCCTGGTAGTGAGGGGGTTAGGGGGAGGGGGAGAGGGTGGGGGGGGTAAGAGAGGCAGTAGGAGGGTAAGGGAGGGGTGGGGTTAAGGGGGGAGAAATGACCCAAACATTTTATGCACATATGGATAAAAGAAAAATTTTTTAATAAAATAAAAAAGTTAATACCAGTTCATCTCTTTTGAAATAGCAGTGAACCCTGGAGGCAGACATAGACTTCTCTTGAAGGAACCAGAGCCTCAGTTTAAAGAAAATTTAAAATTCTGATGTCCCAGACCAGTCTCTGCCATCCACACATTATCCAAATGTACTACTGTACTTATTTACATCATGAAGTATATACAAAAATACATGACATAAATATTTACCTAAATTTTAATGGAAGCCCCTTTTGCTGTTACTTACAAATGATAACAATTTGTTACCATACTAATGTCTAATGAGACCAGTGTGTGTGAATATGCTATATTTGATGATCCAGAGTAGTTAACAAAGCACTCCTGAGGAAAAATGGCAGCTCTGGTATTTTTCTTAGGTGTTCATTGTGTTGTATATTTCTAGAATTCTCTTCTATTGACTGTCGCTCCACAGGAATCTTTTGAAGACCCTGTCAATTTTGTGAGACTTGTTTTAATTAAAACTGACTTAAAAATCCCTAAGTCCACCTAAGTACAGAGGTATAAACTGTGATCTCAAGTTCTGCCATAATACACTGAGGGCAGACAAAAAAATGAGAATGCCATTGTTAAGCCCTCTGAATTGGGGAAATTATACTGTGGGTGATCATCTGATCTATTTCAGGGCCAACTTATTTACTAAGTATAGATAGGGCTTAATTTCTTCCTTTACAATAAAAATGAGTATAAACAGAAACTCTAATGTGTCTTTTCCCAACTCAGTGGATCATTCCCCTGGGGTGCTTCTACCCTACTTTGAAGAGCGCTTCTCCACATGGTGGTATATAAAGCCCTCTGTTGCACAGATCTTCTTTTCTTTTTCTTTTTTCTTTTCTTTCTTTCTTTTTTTTTTTTTTTTGAAACAGGGCCTTACTATATTGCCTGGATTGGTCTCCAACTCTGGGCTTAAGTGATCTTCCTCCCTCAGCCTCCCAAGTAGCTAGGTGCATAGATGTACTAATTCATATAAATCATTTCAGTTGAACCAAGGTTGAATAAAGAAATATGATTTGTAGGCTGGGTGCCAGTGACTCACACCTGTAATCCTAGCTACTCTGGAGGCTGAGATCGGGAGGATTGTGGTTTGAAGCCTACCCCAGCAAAGAGTTTGGGAGACCCTATCTCGAAAATACCCAATACAATAAAAGGCTGACAGAGTGGCTCAAGGGATAGAGTGCCTGCCTAGCAAATGTGAGGCCCTGAGTTCAAACCCCAATACCGCAAAAAAAAGAAAGAAAAATGAATTGTAATAGACTCAACCTTAGGCCATAATTATGAAACCATTCTCTATTTTATAGAGAAATTAATGCTGAAGGCAGTATTTATGAGAAGTGTTTAGGATTGACACTGTCACTCTAATATTACATTTCCATTCTTTCCTCTTAATAATAATCATCTCTAGCTAGTATTTTTAAATGAAACATATTTATCATGTATTTTGCTATTTAATATTTCAAAGGAGTTGATTTTAAATTCTGGAATTTACTAGTCAAGGCTGATAGTTGAGACTGTTTTAGGTTGAACTTTAGCTAATAAGGTAGAGCGCTAAGCATTAGCACAGTGGTTGCTTATCCTAAGTTTTTCTGTTTCCTCAGCTTTCTTCACAGAAGCCAGTACCACGGAAACCTATTTTAAAATCATTGCCACCTTGAGCTATAGAGGTTGCACATTTTTCTTACAACTGGACTTTTTATACTTTATTGACATTATTGCCTACTTACATGAAGGATATCCTAAGATTCAATGTTCAAGAGGTAAGAAAACCATCTACTTCTTATGTAGAATATATATACGCATATACTTTATACATAGAATTTGTTTTCTTCTAGATGAAATTCAGTCATTTTATATCTTCCATTTTACTGTGCTTATTAAATTTTATACACATCTTTTTTTGGTTTTTTGTTTCTTGGGCTGTTGGGTTTTTTGTTGTTTTTGGTGGGACTGGTGTTTGAACTCTAGGTTTCACACTTGCAAAAGAGGAGCTCTACCGCTTGAGCCACTCCTACAGTTCATTTTCGAGATAGGGTCTGGTGAACTATTTGCCTGGGCTGGCTTTGAACCTCCTGATCTCTGACTCCTGAGTAGTTAGGATTACAGGCATGAGCTACTGGCACAAATACTGAAAAAAAAAAAAAGAGAGAGAGAGACAGTGCCTGGTGAGGAAAGCCACAATAGGAGGAATAAAAACACCAAGAATACTTACCTGGCAGGGGAGATACCATGATCACGAAGGTGGTTTTCCCAGGGCGAGGCTTATCCATTGCACTCCAGATGTGCTGACCTGTGCGATTTCCCCAAATGTGAGAAACTCGACTGCATAATTTGTGGTAGTGGGGGACTGCGTTCGCTCTCTCCCCTGAAGAAAAAAAAAAAACACCAAGAAATATTCCCAAGCTCTGGAGGGAGGGAGTGTGTGTGTGTGTGTAAATGTAAAATGGACTTACTTTTTTTTTTTTTTTTGCAATACTGGGGTTTGAACTCAGGGCCTACACCTTGAGTCACTCCACCAGCCCCTTTTTGTGAAGGGTTTTTTTCTCCAACTATTTGCCCAGCTGTCTTTGAACTATGATCCTCCTGATCTCTTCCTCCTGAGTAGCTAGGGTTACAGGAGTGAGCCACAGGCGCCCAGCAGATTTTCAGCTTGATCTTTTAAAAATAAATAAAATATGACCTAGGTTCTTTAATAAAATTATAAGAAAAAAGGAATTGAAGGGATGTGTAGATTAAAAGCGACATAAAAGACACATGAAAAATTATTAAATAATTAAAGCCTCAACTAGAGTTTAGTTAAGACCAAACTACAGTATCTAGGGTTGCACCTTGGGTGATGCAACCATAGACAAATGTGAGCATGTGTAACCAGGATGATTCTTACTTATGGAGAAAGGAAGAGGTTGTGATTGGACTAGGACAATGAAAGGCTCTCCAGGAGGCTGGCTATTTCTTGATCTAGATGGTCCTTAGAATAATCCGCTAAGGTATCCATTTATTTAACTTGTGTGGCTTTCTGTGCATGAATTTTATTTTATAGTAAAAATATTTTAAAATAAGTAAGTAGAGATTGAGGACAAAGTGTTCCATAGAGAGAATCCAGAGGCTAACAGGAAGACTTGTCTTCTCCAACAGCTCAAGTTCAGAGTAACAGCCAAGATTATGTAAACAGACAGGACTGTGATGGACCTGGTTTCCCTCTGAGACAGCTCCTTGGAGACTATGTTAAACTGAATCCCATAATCTTTCCAAATGGAAAATTATTTCCTATAATTCTAGAAACATTAACAGAATATTCCTGTTTTTCTCGTTTTCAAATGGTAGTAGTGTGTGTGTGTGTGTGTGTGTGTGTGTGTGTGTGAGTGTGTGTGTGTGTGTGTGAGATGTGTGTGTGTGTTTTCCTTCTACCATAATTAATCCTGTGTCTTCTTATTCCTTCCAGAAGGGGTTTTTATCTGCATTGCCTTATTTTGGCTGTTGGTTATGTATGATCCTGTCTGGTAAAGCAGCTGACAATTTAAGGGTAAAATGGAATTTTTCAGCTCTAAGTGTACACAGAATTTTTACCATTATAGGTAAGTGAAGTGAATCAAGTTTTGCTTTGGTTTATAGTTACTAAAGATAAGAAAAAAAATGTTTTCCTACTCTCACATATTCATACAATATACAACACCAAAAACACTTCTCTGGTTGCAACGTGTGTGGAGACTTTTCCACACACATCCAGTTCTGCAATAGACACCAGCTGGATGTGCTGTGCTATAATTCAGTTTCTCCACTGTCTTCCTGGAGATGTGTTGGTATATGTACTGCAAGCTGAGGATAAGTTCACAAAGCTGCCCCTGCCTACTTGAGATGCCCAGCACACGTCCCAGGTTCTGGCCTGTACTGTTCACTGACTGACTATAACTTGGGGTCATGACCCATCTCAGGTTCAAGTACTTTGTTCAAGTAGCTCACAGAACTCAGGGAAACACTGTATTTGTATTTGCTCACATATTACAAAGGCTATTCCAGAGGCTGCAGAGGAATGGCCAGGTGGAAGAGATGCTCAGGGTGAGTATGTTGGAAGGAGCTTGGGGCTTCCATGCTCTCCCCAGGCGCACCTCCCTCCAGTAACCTCCACATGTTCTGCTGCTTGGAAACACGTCCAAAACTTCTTGGATGTTGGGTTTTTTTTTGAGACAGGATCTCCCTACTTTTCCCAGGCTGGCTTGAACTAGCAATCCTCCTGCTTCTGTTTCTGTGTTCCAAGTGCTGGGATAATAGGCACGCACCAGCACATCTGCCCAGTCCTTTCCTTTTGAGTTTCTGTGGAGACCTCATCGTGCAGGCGTGATGAAGTAAATCTTTGGCCATTGTGATCAACCCAACCTTCAGCCCCTTCCCTTCCCCAGAGATTAGAGAGTAGAGCTAAAAGCCCCACATTTTCTTTTTTTTTTATTGTTTTATTATTCATATGTGCATACAAGGCTTGGGTCATTTCTCGCCCCTGCCCCCACCCCCTCCCTTACTACCCACGCCACCCCCGCCCTCTCCTCCATATCCCCTCAATACCCAGCAGAAACTATTTTGCCCTTATCTCTAATTTTGTTGAAGAGAGAGTATAAGCCATAATAGGAAGGAACAAGGGTTTTTACTGGTTGAGATAAGGATAGCTATACAGGGAATGGACTCACATTAATTTCCTATGCATGTGTGTTACCTTCTAGGTTAATTCCTTTTGATCTAACCTTTTCTGTAGTTCCTGATCCGCTTTTCCTATTGGCCTCAGTTGCTTTTAAGGTATCTGCTTTAGTTTCTCTGCGTTAAGGGCAACAAATGCTAGCTAATTTTTTTGGTGTCTTACCTATCCTCATACCTCCCTTGTTTGCACTCACTTTTATTGTGTGCTCAAAGTCCAATCTCCTTCTTGTGTTTGCCCTTGACCTAATGTCCACATATGAGGGAGAACATATGATTTTTTGGTCTTTTGGGCCAGGATAACCTCACTCAGAATGATGTTCTCCAATTCCATCCATTTACCAGCGAATGTAACATTTCATTCTTCTTCATGGCTGCATAAAATTCCATTGTGTATAGATACCACATTTTCTTAATCCATTCATCAGTGGTGGGACATCTTGGCTGTTTCCATAACGTGGCTATTGTGAATAGTGCTGCAATAAACATGGGTGTGCAAGTGCCTCTGGAGTAACCTGTGTCACAGTCTTTTGGGTATATCCCCAAGAGTGGTATTGCTGGATCAAATGGTAGATCAATGTTTAGCTTTTTAAGCAGCCTCCAAATTTTTTTCCAGAGTGGTTATACTAGTTTACATTCCCACCAACAATGTAAGAGGGTTCCTTTTTCCCCACATCCTCTCCAACACCTGTTGTTGGTGGTGTTGCTGATGATGGCTATTCTAACAGGGGTGAGGTGGAATCTTAGTGTGGTTTTAATTTGCATTTCCTTTATTGCTAGAGATGGTGAGCATTTTTTCATGTGTTTTTTGGCCATCTGAATTTCTTCTTTTGAGAAAGTTCTGTTTAGTTCACTTGCCCATTTCTTTATTGGTTCATTAGTTTTGGGAGAATTTAGTTTTTTAAGTTCCCTATATATTCTGGTTATCAGTCCTTTGTCTGATATATAGTTGGCAAATATTTTCTCCCACTCTGTGGGTGTTCTCTTCAGTTTAGAGACTATTTCTTTTGATGAACAGAAGCTTTTTAGTTTTATGAGGTCCCATTTATCTATGCTATCTCTTAGTTGCTGTGCTGCTGGGGTTTCATTGAGAAAATTCTTACCTATACCTACTAACTCCAGAGTATTTCCTACTCTTTCCTGTATCAACTTTAGAGTTTGTGGTCTGATATTAAGATCCTTGATTCATTTTGAGTTATTCTTGGTATAGGGTGATATACATGGATCTAGTTTGCAGACTGCTAATCAGTTTTCCCAGCAGTTTTTGTTGAAGAGCCTGCTATTTCTCCATCATATATTTTTAGCTCCTTTCTCAAAGACAAGTTGGTTATACTTGTGTGAAAACCCCACAATTCTAATCATGCATTGGTTATCTGCCCATCCAGAAGGTAACCAGGGCCAGTCATGATGGTACACACCTAATAGTACCAAATTCCAAATACTGGAGAGGCTAAGGTGAGAGGATTACTTGAGCCCAGAAGTTTGAGGCTAGCCTGGGTAACATAGTGGGACTCCATCTCAGAAAAAAGAAAAAATAACAGAGTGGAACATAGTGGTACACACTGTAATCCCAGCATCCCAGCCCTCAGGAGGCTGAAGTAGGAAGACCATGACTTCAAGGCCAGTCTGGGCTGCATTAAAGCCCTGTCTGGCACTGTCCCAGTGTCACCAGTCATTTTGTTAGCAAGCAAAAGACAATCTTATCACTCTAGAGATTCCAAGGATCTTAGGAGCTGTGTGCCAAGAACCAGAGAGCGAATACAAATTACAAATATGTAATTTCTTCTTATATCTCAATATCACAACAGTGCAAGGCAAAATAGAAATGATGATGTTAGTCATTTATTTTGTTTACATATTAAAATATTAGGATGGATTAGTGCATTTCTGTACAATATAGTCCTTTTTGAACCATGAATTTTGAGATGAAGACTTATCCTTCTTCAGTGCTGACTCTGGAAAAAGATTTTTAATACCCTGTTATTTCCACTTTGTAACAAAAAAAAAATGGCTTGCTCTGCTCAACAACATCCGCAGAGTTTTATAAATCACTTTGTTTTCTTTTCTGGGGGGAAGAGGGGGAAGCCTTTCTAACTTTTTGCCTGGATTGTCATTGACTGTTTTCAACTATTAAGTTTGAAGTGGAAACATTTAAAGCCTTTTTTGAACGAATACACATTGAATTTCAAAAATACTTAATAACTAAAATAAGTTCCTTTTTGTAGCATATAGAAATACATTTCCATTACATAGTTACTGGGTGGCACTGCTGTAGACTCACCTGGAAAAACTGGCAGCTGTTATTTGTCTATCATGCTTAACTGCCTGTAATGTCCTGTGCATAGTGTTATCAGCTGTTAGAACTAAGATGGATCACTTACCTAACTCTTCCAACAGAATGGATTATTTAACTGATCTACTTTGGTATATGAATTTTAAGCATATTCTGTGTCAGCTGTTGCTTCTCTCTACAACCATAATTTTGGTTGTTTACTTCTGTATCTTCTCTAACACTGGAGACCTTTAGCTGAGTCCTGGTCACATGCATTATGAGGTTTTCTTTGTACTACTACATTAGGTATAATATACTCAAACTTGGTTTCGGTGGGGTTTTTTGTTTTGTTTTTCTGTTGTGCTGGGAGGGGGTACATTGTGACATATACAAAAGTTCTTACAATATATCATAGTTGAGCTCACCCACCCCATCATTCTCCTTTATTCCTCCCCCTGCCCACCCCCACCGCCTGCTTCCTCTGTGTTGTTTTCTTTCTTATTGTTCTGGTGGTAGTACTGGGGTTTGAACTATGGGTCCTGCACTTGCTAGGCAGGCAATCTACCACTCAATTGAACCAGTTTTTCTAATGAGAGTCCTTTCACTAGAAAAGGTAGTTCAGTGATTCTACAGTAGGTGGCAGCAATTTCAAATTTCATTTTACTGTTTTTTGGTGTAACAAATGCTAATACTAGAGCTTCTTTTTCTTTGTAACAGGTTGACTCCAGGCATGACTGGACCTTCGATATTCCTGATAGCCACTGGATTTATAGGCTGTGATTATTCTTTGACTGTTGCATTCCTAACCATATCAACAACTCTTGCTCTTCTGGATTTGGCATCAACCATATGGATATTGCTCCTTTGTGAGTACAAATATTAAGAATTTGCTCTGATTGACTTTAAATTCTTTTCTTGTACTCATGATAAAATATATGTAAATAAATGTTACCATTTTAGCCATTTTCAAGTTACAGGTCATGCCAGTAAGTACATTGACCTTGTTGTGCAACTATCTTTACAACTTTTCATCTTCTCCCACTGGAATCCTACACCTGTTAAACAGTAATGCTGCATTTCTCCTCCTCCCATGCCCTGGTAACCGTCATTCTGCCTTCTGCCTCTATGAGTTTGACCACTGTATGAATGACTTTAAATCTCTTCACGACTTCAATTTACACAATAAATTGTTTTTAATTTTTTAAGTCAATCACCTCGTCTAGAGTATTCTCATAAAAACATTGCAATAACATAGTATAAGTGTGTCTCTCCACCCATCTAGAACAGGAACTCTGGGCAACTTCGGCTCATCATGGTGCTTGGCACATTGTGGACATTTAGTCAGATAGTGAATGCCAAGGAGCAGACCAATTGATGTGTCCAATTTTGACATTACCTGTGCAAATGGAACTGTGCAGTACTTGATAGTTTACAGAGCACATTCTCAAACATTAGCTTAATTTATCCTTAACACGTAACAGTGAGGCAGGTGTTCTTCCCTATATTAAGGCTGAGACAATCAAGTCTAGAGAAATTAAGTGGTTTGTCTTAAATCACATACTATTAAGTGATAGAGCCATAATTTGAACCTGAAATTCCTACTTTTAAGCCTGAAATTCTGCATCTCCATCTACGTCTCTGGAAGCATTGAGCCACATTCTTCTAGAATTCTTTTTTGCCAGCTGACAAGGTAAAGGAAGGGACTGTATAAACATTTTAACCCACAAGATTTAGTACACTTAATTTGTAAAAATAGTGAATATGATTTTTTTTTAGAAAAGAGGGTCTTTTACCCTTTTTTGTCTATCCCAAATTCTTCAGAATCCTGATTCCTGTTGATCTTCTCCCTTCCCTTCAATATACACTCCAATAGAAGCTCCACTACATACCCTTTCTTTTTCTTTTTTTTTATTGGTACTAGAATTTGAACTCAAGGCTTGGGCTTGCAAAGCAGGCAACTCCACCACTTGACCAACATCTCCCGTCCATTTTATTTTCATTATTTTTTATATCAGACTCCCAAGTAGCTAATATTACAGGTGTGAGCTACTGGTGCTCAGTTCACTACATACCTATAGACTTTGTGTGTGTGTTGGGGGGGAGGGTACTGTAGAGTAAATTCTGGGCCTCAGTAGGCAGGTGTTTACCACTTGAGCCACACCTCAACCCTTTTTTTTCTTTCCTTTTTTTTTCTACCCCAACCCTTTTTGGGAGGCAGAGGCAAGAGGATCTTGAGTTCCAAGCCAGCCTGGACTACATGGTGAGACCCTGTCTCAAAAAAATAAATTAAAAAGTAAAATGTAAAAAAGGCTGAGGAATATAACTCAGTGATAAAAGAGCTTGCCTGACATGCACAAGACCCTGAATTCAAACCCCCATGCCACAAAAACAAACAACAACAATAACAAAAAACACCTCACTAGTTCTTTCTAGTCCCCTATGTCTTGGTTAACAGGAGTTACATATCTTATCATCATGTTGTTTTTTAGTTAATTCTTGTTGCAATAACAACCCACTGTCCACTCAGTAGTCCAGCTCTCCTAGTTAGAACAAGAACACTTGAGGACCATAGACACTTAAGCATTCAGCACCAGGCCTTGTGGTTAAAAAAAAAAAAATTCATCGAGGTCAGTGATCACTGTGGTTTTAGCAAAGTGCATTATAAGGCATAATATTACTAAGTGTTGATTTGGAGTCAAACACATTGGATAGCATTTTAAGACTTTCTTCATCTACAAAATGACAGTAATGATCCCTACCTCATGAGACTGATTTCCTGTTAAATGAGATGATAAATGTAAAAGACTTAGAACCAGGCCTGACAGGAAGTTTCCAATAAACAGTCAATATTCCTATTAACATATAATTGTGTACATGGTATTTTCCAAGACTTTTCTTCCATGGATTGAAATAGAGGGTTTCTGTGGGTTATTTTATGTCCCATATTTAATCCCTTAAATATTTTAGGTTTTCAGCTGTTATTTCCACAGAATTCTGGTACTCCAGCAGCACAGAACCCAGACTGATGCCATACCAAAGTTTTCTTCGAAGCAGTCATCACTCTTTCATGGCCTTCCCTGGCCAACTGTGATATAAGTACTTGAATGAGCTTCTTAGTGCTGACATTTAGAATTTTACAGCATTCGTCTGCACTTAATAACTGTCACTGAAAAGGCCTGCCAACACTGCATTTGGTTATTCCTGTTGCCAAGGTGTCAATGGTTTAAAAAAAGAGACAGGTCCTGCCAAGACTGGGTAATTTAACATATGCTCCCCAAAGGGGTAAGCCAAAAAGATTTGTGCTCATGCTTTTCTTATTGTGTCATATATGTACAGATTTAAAACAGAAAAATTTATGGTGTTTATAGATAACTGAATTAAATTCAGCAGAATTTTTTTTTTCATGGGACTGGGGTTTGAACTCAGGTCTTCACGCTTGCAAAACAGGCACTCTCCTTCTTGAACCACACCTCCAATGCAGTTTGATCTTTTATTTTGGAGATGGGGGCCTCACAAACTATTTCCTGGGGCTGGACTCAAACCATGGTCCTCCCGATCTCAGCCTCCCAAGTAGCTAGGATTACAGGTGTGAACCACTGGTGCCCAACAAGAGGATTTATTATTATTATTATTATTATTTAGGTACCTTTCCATCCAAAATGGTAAGGAGAATTCAAATCAGCAGGCTGCAACCTAGATATTGAGAATCCTAACCCTAATAGAAGTGTTATTATCCCGCGGTAAGACTACATGGGCCAAGAAAACATCAAGCCTCTTGAATTTTGTCCAGAATTTACTTTATAATTACATGATTATCTCCCCCCAAAATAAAAGCTATAATTGGACTTTGCATATATCTAGGTGACCTTTATGAAAAATAAGTGCCATTACTTAATCACATTTTTTAACTTAGCTCCTTCACCACCTCTAAATTTTATTGCAAAAATATCAACTCTATATTGCAAACAATGACAAAGACTGAAGAAGAATGCCACAAACTAAAAAGTTTAGCTGGCACAGTGGCTCAAGTGGTACAAGCCTGCCTAGCAAGTGTGGGGCCCTGAGTTCAAACCCCAGTGCTCCTAAAAAGAACCAAAAGTTAAACTCAGATCTACACTCTTCCAGGTGCATTTTTTGGACTGGCAGAGTGGCTCAAGTGGTAGAGTACCTGCATAGTGAGCCTGAGGTCATGGGGTTTGAACCCAGGACCACAACAACAAAATTTTAAAAAGTTTAAAAGAAAAAGAAGTTATGGGGTAAACTAAGTTTCCATTTCCTAAGATGTGAACCATTAAATTTACAGAAAATAATTTCAAATACTGAAGTTGGAAAAATAAAAGTTCAAAGATATCCAGCTGTGACAGGCAAGCTACAACAGGGACTGTGTTTGTAAGATGAGGGACAGAATGCCAAGGCATCTAACAGAAGGCATAGCCAGGACTGTGCAAGTCAAGTTCCATTACCCAGACTCAAAGAGCTGTCCATAGACTTGTTGTTCTAGAATTTTCTCAGACATTGCCTGAAAATTGTATAGTATTGGTTGCCTTTGTAAAGAAAACAAAAATCCTGCTTAAAAATGATACTGACTTTAACCAGTTAACATTTTTTTAAAAAAGAAAAGAAAATATCAACTCTAAATATGATGAACCTTCTAGGACATAAAATTATGTTAAATTAAAACTTAGGGATTCCTAAAAAAGAAACATTTCAGTTTCTTCAATTAAGACAGTAATTAAGGGCTGGTAGAGTGCCTGAGTTCAAACTCCAGTACTGGAAAAAAAAAAAAAAAAGACAACAATTAAAAGAAATGAACTGGTTGAGACACACCACAGTTTGTGATGACACTCTGCAACCCTAGTATGTAATCCAAAATACTGCATATTGTATGATTCCATTCATATAAAATTCCTGACTGGGAATTGACAGTCATTGGAGTCAGTGCCCAAGACGGGTATGAGTCTGCATGGAATGATGCTCCCTGGATAGTGGAGCCTGGTCAGGAATCTTTAGGCACCTAATGGCCAGTTCATTATAGATAATGATAAGCATTTCATTCTTAGGATGGTGAGTCCTGATGACCTTGGCCATGGTGGCCTTTCTTAGTCTCATGTGTTCCTAATTTAAACACACACACATACACATATTGTAAACCCAGTTTGTCTGCTGGGGCAGTGTGCAAAGATTTGGCTGTAAGCAAATATGTAATTGGTGAGACAGGTGAGCTATGAAATTGTATGATCTCATGTCTATAATCATAAACTAAAAATACAAATATAGAGAAAAATGCTTAGAATGTTTACTAAAATGTTAATGTTAATTATCTCTATTTGAAAGAATTATAAGTAATTTTAATTTCTTAATGTTTTCCCTTTTTTATAAATTGGTGGGGGTGGTTCTGGGGTTTGAACCCAGGGCCTCCCTCTTGCTAAGTAAGTGCTCTACCACTTGAGCCATGCCCCAGCCCTTTTTGCTTTAGTTATTTTTCAGATAGGGTCTCACACTTTTTGCCCAGGCCAGCCTACAACTTTGATCCTCCTACCTATGCCCTCCATATAGCTTGGATTACAGACATGAGCCTCCATACCCAGCTTGCTAGTGACATGGAGTCTTACTAACTTTTTGCCCCAGGCTGGTGTCAAACCACAATCCTCCCAATCTCCACTCTTCAAGTGGGCTTATTTAATTTTCAGTAAGTATAATTCAATTACGTAATCTGGAAATAATTTTGGGTTTGTGGTGCTAGAGATTGAATCCAGGGCCTCAAGCATGCTAGGCGAGCACTCTACCATTGAACTATAACCCCCCAGCTCATAAACTTTTTTAACTTTAAAAAATTCAAGCTAGACACACCAAGCCTCCTATCCAGAAACAGCATGAATGAAAAATCGTATGTCAGCACTGTTCTGTATCACTTTAAAGGGATCAATTTTCAGGGCACTAATGGCTCATGCTTATGATCCTAGCTACTCAGGAGGCAGAGATCATGAGGCTCGTGGTTCAAAGCCAGCCTGAGCAAATAAGTTCTTGAGTCCCTATCTTGAAAAAAGCCCATCACAAAAAAAGGGCTGGTAGAGTGGTTCCAGGTGTAGGCCCTGAGTTCAAGCCCCATACCAAAAAAAAAAAACAAAAAAGAGTAAAGGGATCAGTTCAAAGGCCATGATCCTCTATGCAAATAGTAATAATAATAAGTCACTAAAATTTTAATGAGCTATTATTTCAGACCCCTAAGGTAGCAAAGATTAGAAAGTTTGAAGCTGCTCCTGGCTGGGGGTATAGCTTAGGAGTAGAGTACTCATCTAACAGGCTTGAGGACCTGGGTTCAATCCCTAGCACCACAAAAAAAAGGAAAGAAAGAAAGTGTGAAAACACTAAGGGGAGGTAGGGAACATGACAGGCAAAGCAGTTCCACAAAGCAGTTCCACAAAGCAATTGAAATCAAACAGGACTCCATCCATTGGCACCATTGCCCCCATAGGCAGACGTCAAGAGTAATTCTTGTCCCACAGTTGATAAGGAAGCATGTACACCACACTGACGGTTGTGACATACATGGAGATGACCAGGAGTCCATCATTAGGGAAATATAAGTAAATGTATGGATGTCTACTGAGGAACAGTGTAACATAGGAACATGGAAGTCTGAAAAAGTATTCAGTTAAAACAAAAAAGAGAGAGGTGTGGCTCCAGAGGTGTGACTGCTTTGCAATCTCCAAGCTCCGAGTTCAAACCCCAGTCATGCAAATAAATAAGTAAACAGCATAGCACAATACCACTTCCAATTTTTAAGAAAATATAAAAAGTGATACTTTTCTGAGGATACTTGTATAATTTAGAATATGTATATTGAACATACTAGAGTGGGCAGCAATGCATGGGAGGAGAGTGAGAGCAGACATGGGGAGGGAGAGGGAACAATTGAAAGCAAAGCTGGGTGTGGTGGTACATGCCTTTAATCCCAGCAGTCAGGAGGCAAAGGCAGGAGGATCACAAGTTGGAAGCCAGCCTGGCCTACACAGGAAGATCCTATCTCTTAAAAAAGAAAACAAAACAGATATGTGGGCCAGCATTGAACATAAGCTCTACAAACATGCGAACAAGAGGTAAAAATCACTTTTAGTGCATACTGGATATGTTAAAGTAGAGGAGGAAAGAGACGCTCTCTAATTTTCACTCCTCTGCATTAATTCTTTTGCAAGGAATGTGCACTGCTTGGTAACTAAAACGCTGCAGATGCAAAGTTATTAGGACTGTGGGGAAATGTCGTTGTATATATTCTAATGGGGTTACTTTTTCAAAATGCTGTATTGAGATATAATTCACATACCATAAAATTCACATTTTAAAAGTGCACAATTCCTGGGTGCCGGTGGCTCACACCTGTAATCCTAGCTACTCCGGAAGCGAAGCAAAAATCAGGACAGGAACAGTTCCAGGCCAGCCCCATCAAATGGTTTGCAAGACCCTGTCTGTAAAATACCCAACAAAAACCAGGGCTGGTGGAGTGGCTCAAGTGGTAGAGTGCCTGCCTAGCAAGCATCAGGCCCTGAGTTCAAACCCCAATACCACCAACAAAAAAGACACAATTCAGGGCTGGGGATATAGCTCAATGTTACAGCATTTACATAGCACACACAAGGTCCCTGCTCTACCCCCACCCCCAAAAAGTGTACAATTAGAAAAAAAGAGGTGGGGGGAGGGGCAGTGGTGTAGTACTTTATTAGCATGTAAGAGGCCATAGGTTCAAGGACCTAGGTTCAACCCCCAGCCACACACACACAGACACAGTACAATTTAGCAACTTTTATTATACTCACAGTCATTCAACTATCAAATTTCTAATTTCCGAACATTTCCTCACCCCAAAAAGAAACCGTATATCAACTAGCAGTCCCTCCCCACTTCCCCGCTGCCCACCCCCTCCAACTCAAAGTCTACTTCTCTCCTCCATAGACAAGCTTGTTCTGGACATTTTCTATAAATGGAGTTACACAATCTATGGTCTCTTGTGGTTGGCTTTTTCCTCTGAGCATAACGTCTTCAAGGTCCAGCTTGAAAATGTACCATGCTTCCTGCTTTTTTATTTACCTCTTCATCCGTTGGGCATATTTGAGTTTTTGTACTTTTGAAAACATTCGTGAACAGATGCATTTTACTGGCATATGTTGTCAATTGAGTATAGTCATTTTACTTTTGTTTAAATAAAGTAGGCCCAGAAAAATCAATAAATAAACCGTGAACACTTACACCAAAATGTAAGAATGACTGTTTCTGATCTTTTGTTTTCCCCCAGGGCCAGGGATCAAACCCAGGACCTTGCACACGTTAGGCAAGCACTCTTCACCCAGCCACATCCCCGGCCCTTTGCCGTGATTATTTCTGATAGAGAATGAAAGATCATTTTTTTCTCCTTTGTGCTTTAATTATTTTTGAAAATAAAAGCCTTTAGTCAGGAGAAAAATGCATTGCTCACTATCACTGTTCCCCCTGGCTCTGGCACTGGCATTCCACACCCAGGGATGGGCAGGACGGCACGTGGGTTTTCTTTACTCACCAGAAAACCATCCTGAAGAAAAGCTCCGGGAGCTGGAGTGTGCCTCACTGGTGGAGCACCTGCCGGGCGTGTGTCAGGCCCTGGGTTCCAACAGCCAGGCGTGGTGGTACATACCTATAATCCCAGCACCCAGGAGGCTGAGGCAGGTGGATGCATAGGGGTTCCAGACCACCCCAGTGTACATATCAAGATCCTGTTGACAGAAAGAACAAGGAAGGGAGGAAGGAAGGAAGGAAGTTAGTTAGTCAGTTAGTAAGTTAAGAAGGAAGTTGGGAAAATCCACCTCCAAGCCTTTGCTTCCAACCCAGAAGGGAGCATTTCGCTGGGACCAGAGGAGGCCAGTTTGTACCTCACAGGGTAAGAATTTGTCCTTTCTGGCAGGAACAGGAAGCTAACCCTGGTAGTTAGAAGAGCATTTCTGCAAAATGCAATCCTCTAATAGACTCTGTTGAGTGTGGGGGTTCTTCTGCAGGTTTGTACTAAGAACAGAGGCTAAGGCCAGCATTCTAAAAGCCAACAGAATGTGACAAGTACCCTGCTTTTTGTCCTTGAGGCACTTGGTGGTACATGGACTAAAAGGAGGTCCAGCTGCGGCTGGCTGCCTCTAAACATCTCCAGGAAGTCCCATCCATGCCCATGGTGGCCCTCAGCCTGGACAGTTTGGACCCCAGCTGGCCTGTGCCCAGGGTCCACAGAATGCCCCAGCTCCAGCATTGCCTGTGGGCCATGTGCTGACCAGCACCTCAGCCCCTAGTATCATGGTCACCCTGAGCCCTGCCCAAGACAGCTCCCTGCCACCACCCAACCCCATCTTGACAACCAAACTCAAAAGCTGCCCCGCTAGGTCCCTTCTGCCATCCCCAGGGGTACACTTCCAGCTGTACACCAGTGTCTCCAATCCACCAGTGCAGTCCATCTTCACCTCCTTTACTTTCCTTCCTTTCTTCCTTCCTTCCTCCGTTCCTTGCTCCCTCTCTCCCTCCTCCTTCCTTCTTTCCTTCCTTCTTTTTTTTTTTTTTTTTGGTTCTGGGGCTTGAACTCAGGGCCTACACATTGAGCAACTCCACCAGCCTTTTTTGTGATGGGCATTTTCGAGATGGGGTCTCTTCAAACCTTGATGCTCCTGATCTCTGCCTCCTGAGTAGCTAGGATGACAGGTGTGAGCAACTGGTGCTGGCAAGACCAACTTTTTAATAGAAACTCTTACAGCACATACTGTGGAATCGGAACCCAGGCAGTCACTGCCACAGCCTTGCTCTGAAACACGAAACCTGGCCTCTGAGTGCTCCCTAAGGGCTGAAAGAGAGGTGAAGCGCTTGATTAGGCCATGTACTCGGGCATCAGTGATATGTTTACTAGGAGGACATTGTCCATCCTCCTAATACACGTTCCCATCAAAATCCCAGAACAAAGCTGCTACTAGGCTCCACCCCAGTGTTCTAAGACCGTGAGCTGGTGTGCTCCAGCCTTCTTTCCTCTAACCTGCAGTCTCAGCTAACCTAAAATTCCAGTTTACACACTTCTGCACATCTTCTCTCTGCTTTTCCCTCTATCTGGACTATCTCTCGAGTCACCCCTCTCTACCCAACTTCTTCAGCTGAAACCATGTGGACGTTCAAGGCCAAGATCAAGGGGACATTCCGCTCCCACACAAGACAGTCTCTCCAGAGTCTGAAATCCTACAGCTTTTATCTGTCCCCCTCACAGCCACATGTCTTATCTGCCCGACTTGGTCAGCAATTGCTTTGCACACAACACTGAGGCCAGCACATTTCCACATAAGTAGCTCTCAGTGGATGTATATCGCACATTGTTTGCCTTTGTCCATCATCTCTGCTAAATATCTGTAAAGAAGTATGATCTGTTCATTATTTTAAAGACAGAAGACTTCCTCCTAAAAAGGAAGCCATGATTTTGTTCAGGAATTTAGCACACAAAAATAAAAAGAGAACTGCCATCCACTAGAAATAGGATTATAAATTTTCTCGTAGTGACATTAAAGAGTAAAAGCAAGCATGTGAAATTAATTGAATAAATTTTATTTAATCCAGAATATCTAAAATGGGTTGGGGGTGGAACTCAGTGGTAGAATGCTTGCCTAACATGCTTAAGACCCTGAGTTTATCCCCAGTGCTGAGAATAAAAACAAAAATTTTAAAAAGAAGAAGAAGAGCGGAGTCAGGTGTGGTAGTACATGCCTGTAATCCCATCACTTAGGGACTGAGGCAGGAAGATTGAAGGGGAAGGGGCCTGAGCACCACTGCCTCATGCCTATAATCCTAACTACTCAGGAGATAGCGCTCAGGAGAATCTCTGGTTCGAAGCCATCCTAGGCAAATAGTCCACAAGCTCCTATCTCAAAAAAAAAAAAAAAAAAATCCCAGCACAAAAAAGTGCTGGTGGAGTGGCCCAAGGTGCAGGCTCTGGGTTCAAATTCCAGTACTGCAAAAAAAAAAAGGAGAGGTGGGGGCTAGGACTAAAGAGAGGGAGAACAGGGAGGGCAGGGGTAAGAAGAAGATAATGTACAAAAAACATTATTTCAATATGTAATCAATACAAAAAGAATAGATTTTATTTTTGTGTATGTGAAGTGTTTAGAATCTGTGGAGGATTTTACATTTACAACACATATTAATTCAGATCAGCCACAGTTCAGGTGCTCCATGGCCCCAGTGGCCCCATATGGCTAATACCTCCCTACGTCCAGGGCAGGTCTGAGCCCTCCACAAAGGCCGTATTGCTCCAGAGGTTGTAGTCTGGAGACCTGAGTTGGGCTGATCAGACTGAAGGAAATGATTTCCAGTCCTCGATGGGAGAGGTTTCCTCCCAACACTGGCAGCCTCCGTGGGAATCATCTGGGAACCCTAAGGGAGATCCCACAGGACTGGTGTCACGATGATGCCAACATGTAGGATGGAAGGAGTAGACGACAAAAAGAACCCGTGCCCCTAATACCAGCACCGATCACACAGGGCCTGCGGCTCACTCACCCTGCTTCTAGTTACAAAAAAATAGTACATTTTCCTTTTGTTTCAGGCAGACTGAGTCAGAATTTCCCTAGCATCCAAGAGCATCCCCAAGTCAGAGCTAACTCAGGAAGCCAGGTCTAAACCTCCTATGGCCAGCCTCTCCACCAGGATGGCTCGAAAGAAAGATTTGTAGCACATTCATTCCATGGCACAGTGCTGGTCCTGCCAATAAAGTGGAAGTAAGGATCCCTCACTCACCGAGTGAGGCAGCACAGCTGTAAATGTCACCTTGGAGCCCAGGAGGGTGGGAAGTCCCAGCTCAGGCAGCAGCTCTGCTCTGTGTTCCAAGTGAGCCCTGTGTGCCAGGGCAGGCATTTCAACAGCCCTTCAACACCTCCTCTGCATCCAGCAGACCCTGGAACTGCCCCAAAGCTGGACAGGCACGCGCCCTTTGCCAGGAGGCAGCCCAGGAAGCCACACTTGCCACTGTGACATGGCAGCATTTTCTGGCAGGGTACTGAAGATAAGATCACTGCGTTCCAGGCTAACGGCTGGTGTGAATAACTTGCAGGTAAACTCAGAAAGATTGACAGTGAGGACAGCTGTGTGCCATCGACTGCAAAGCAGCAACTGGGAAAACACACTGAGGAAATGGTCACAAGCGGGGGAGGAAACGGCTCATTGCATTTTGCTCATAAGCAGCAGCAGTGTGTGGACAGACCTGTGCTCAGGCGGACAGACGACATGGCTCACTGACAAGGCCCGGAGCACCTGCTTTACAAGTGGGAAGTCTTAAGTTCATATACTAAAATTGCAAAAGAAATGAGAACTTGAAGTTGTGCACAGGTGGCTCAGGTCTGTAATCCTACTCAGGAGGCAGAGATCATGAGGATCAGGGTTCAAAGCCAGCCCAGACGAGTAGTGCTCAAGACCCTATCTTGAAAAAAAAGGGGGGGGGGATTTAATGAGAACATCACTTTGTAGATATTTAAAACTATAAATATAAATTTCAAAAATTCAGGAACTTTTTTTGTTGGGTGGAACTGGGGTTTAGAACTCAGGGACTTGCACTTGCTTGGCAGACGGTCTACCACTTGAGCCACAGGACCTTTGTAACATTGATAATCCAACACCTCGGTCCCAAATCAGGCAAAAGGTCTACGGACTTGAGATTTACATAGTTGGGCCTGATGGGAAAAACCTCTTCTGATAAATCTTGCCATTCATTATTCTTACGACAGTCATATTCAAACTGTGTGACTGAGTTCAGATGGGGTCTATCTGCTGCCATCTTATGAAGAATTGAGTCTAGGAGAATGCTGGGGGGTGAATTCAGCTGTGATATATCATAAGAACTTTTGTAAGTATCACAGTGTGCCCCCAGTACAACAATAATATGATAATAAAAAATGTAAAAACAAAACTCAAAGTATCTGCTGGGCTCTGGTGGCTCATGCCTTTAATGCTAGCTACTCAGGAGGCAGAGATCAGGAGGATCACAGTTCAAAGCCATCCCAGGCAAATAGTTCCACAAGACCCTATCTCAAAAAACAAAAAAAAAAAAACCTCACAAAAAAGGGCTGGTGGAGTGGCTCAAGGTGTAGGCCCTGAGTACAAGCCCAAACTGCAAAAAAAAAAAAAGTATCGTGAGTCCTCTATTTCCTATACAGCACTTCCTAATACACATTTAACTGAATGTTCCTTCTCATTGTTTGTTAAAATTGAATGTTTTAACTTTAGAGGTAATTACCTTTAAGGTTAAAATTAATGTACTAAAACCTCGCCAGGTGCCAGTTAGTCACACCTGTAATCCTAGTAAATCATGAGGCACAGATCAGGAGGATCTCGGTTCAAAGCCAGCCAGGAAAAATAGTTTACAAAACCCTATCATGAAAGAACACGTCACAAAAAAAAAAAAAAAAAGATTGGCAGAGTGGCTCTGGTGTTAAGAGCACCTGCTTAGCAATTGTGAGGTCATGAGTTCAAGACCCATTGGCAACAAAAAAAAAATACATATTTAAAACTCCAGTTATTTGTCACACTTCCTGAAATTTTCCTACTTTATATTCCAAATGACGTTGTCCAGGACAAAAGCTGGTCTATCTAGTTATTTGATGTCCTTACTTTCTTTTCCAGTCCCTGTGCTGCCATACCCTACAAGGCAACCATGTTGACAAATTCACTTGCTTTGTCGCCCTGCTTTCTTGACCTATTTAGAGAACCCTCACTGATACCCCAAGACTCAGGTCCAATGTCATGTCCTCTGGGGTAGGTTTTGGGCTCCATCAGTCAGCTTTCCCACACATACCTCTGTGTCAATACTTATTTCCTTGCTGAAATTATCTTTGTCCGTGCCTGTCTTCTCTAAGTGTCCTAAACGCCCTATGGTCTGACACCATAATCTGCTCGTCTTTGTAGTTCCAGTGACAAGTCTGGTGGTGCCTGACATTCAATCAGTGGGGGACAAATGACTGAGACTGAGCAAATGAATCCATGAATGCATTATGACACTGCAAAGCTATACTGAAAATAATTTGCCTGTGTGCCGCCAGAGAACTTCGGGAACATGGTTAAGTATGATGCACAGACACCCAAAGAGGAAGCACTTAGCCAAGCACACATTGAACTTAGACTGGGAGGCAGCTGGCCACACCTGCGAGCAAAACTGAACTTCCACGGCGGGCTCTTGGCTCATCCGTATCCCTACAGCTACGTGGCTGCAGAGAAATTTTACAACCATAAAGCACATTCTGTGTTGAAAGCCTGCTTACTCATCACGCCTTGCCCAAACCCTGCTGCTCAGTCCCGACTGCTCTCTTCCCACAAGTTTTCCAAGGAATACTGCCACCAGTGTGTCTATTGGGGTGAGCTGAGGGAAAACCAGCAACTCCCGGAAGCCAGGAAAAGTGGGTTGTGTAATCAGGAGATGCCCGCAAGATTAGCTGCACCTGGAACTTGCTGGACCCCACAGGATTTGACCTTCCGCTTTCCAAAGATGGTCCAACGGGACAGCAGCCTGATCTTCCACTTTATAAATGTGACTCTCCTGAAATGATCATATAGTCTATGTAGTGACATCCTTGATTTGTAAAGACATTATTATAGCTAAAAACATACTTGTTCAACTATTATATTTAACATGTACACAAAGTAATGGAAGATTTATAACCCAGAGCAAAATGCCAGGGAAACAGTCATTCTGATCTTGTTCTTGCAGGCTAGCAGGATTTGGTGCAGGGAGGCACAGGGGAGTATAGCACGAGCCGCCTAGTTTCTGTGTCTGATCTCTGAAACTGATAGTTTGCTAAACCAGCCACCATTTTCAGGCAATGGTTCTCCAAGTGAGGTACAGGCACCAAGTTTCAAAGAACCAGAAACTTGTTCAAATGCACATAATTATTTGGGATGGGGGCAGTATTGGGATTTGAACTCAGGGCCCTATGCTTGCTAAGCAGGCCCTCTTCCACCTGAGCCACTCCACCAGCCCTCAAATGCACATTATTGACCCTACCCAGACCTACAGATGCAGTAGCCCTGGGGCCCATTTTACCTGTATTTTGGCCTGGCCTCCAGATAAGGTGCATGTGTCCTGAGGTGAGACAGACAGTGTTACGCTCCAGGGTAAAGACCTGAGCCGGGACTTCCTCCTCTGGTGTGCGTGTCACTGGAACCAGGCAGCCCCAGGCCTGCTGTATCCATGGCCACTCCAAGAGCCACTCTCCTCCTCAGTTCAGTCCTAAGCTGTTTAAGTCCTAAATCCTTTGAAAATATGGAGCAATTGCTGTTTGCTCCATGTATATAGAGCTTCAAAACATTTTTCAGGTTGGGGATGTAACCAGTGGTAGAATGTTTGCCTAGCACCTTCAAGGCCCTGAGTTTGATTCCTAGCACTGTAGAAAACAAATGAAAACTTTTAAAAAGTATATTTTGTTGGCTGGCAGAGTGGCAGGAGTGGAAGAGCACCTGCCTAGTAAGCGTGAGGCCCTGAATTCAAACCACAGGCCACCAAAAACAAAGTCTCCTTTACTGTTCAAAAAGTACATTTTTCCCCTCTGGGAAAAAAGAAGGTTATAAAATAGGTTTTTTGTTCCTTTTCGTCAGAAATTATGATTGTTTTAAAAGTTAAACAAAAAAGTTCTGAGATTCATGATTTCCGCAGGCTCAGAGGACAGGGAGCTGCATTAGGTCAGATTGTTTCTGACACCCTGTAGAGCCAGTCCCCATGGAGAACAAGCACACTTACATTTCTATATAACTCCATCTTCTAACAACGCCATTTTATCACATTAATAAATTATTAAATTGCTCCAGAATGAAGGGTCACAGTCTGCCCCATACTTCCAAAAGACAAGTTACAATTTTGTGTGTGTGTGTGTGTGTGTGTGTGTGTGTGTGTGGTACTGATGTTTGAACTCAGGACCTCATGCTTGCTAGGCAGGTGTTCTACCACTTAAGCCACTCTGCCAGCCCAGCCATTTTTTTTTTTTTAAATAGGGTTCCCTATTTAATCCAAGTTGGTTTTCAACTCTCAATTCTGAGATTAGGGATTATAATGGTGCATCACTAAACCTCTCTCTAGAGTTCTTAGGGGATTTTGTTTGTTTGTTTTTGGCAGTATTGCGGTTTGAACTCTGGGCTTCACACTTGCTAAGCAAGTGCTCTGACATTTGAGTCATTTTTAAGACAGGGTCTCTCGACCTATTTACCCAGACTGGCTTCAAACGACAATCCTCCTGATCTCTGCCTTCTGATTAGCTAGGATTACAGGCATTAGCCACTGATGCCCAGCTTCTAAAGATCTTAATTACACTTGTTCAAAGTTCACTGTATGCATCTATGAAATTATCACAATGAAAGCCCTCATACTATCAATGTATGCTAATTAAAAAGTAAAATAAAATTTTGTTAAAGAAGATCTTAATTAGCATTTCTTTTTTTTTAAATGGTGCTTGGGATGGAAGCCAGAGCCTCATAAATGCTAGGCAAGAGCTGTACCGCTGAGCGTCTTCCCCAGGCCTGGCCCTGTATTTAACTCTAGAATCAGCAGCACTTCATTCAGTATGGTAGAAACTGCTTCTGAAGGGCTCACAGAAGAGTCTGCTTTTATAGACAAAGGCTGAAGAAAGAGCAAAAGAACAAAAAGTAGATTGGTCCTTCAAAGTCATTTTCATTGTAACTGAGGGATAGAACATTAGGAAATAAATGATTAGGTCACATTAGGACACTTCCTTGTGTGTGGATTAAAGCAGAGGGAACATCATTTTCGTGCCGATTGACATTGCCCAGTTGGGGCAAATTGGCTATTATCTCTTTAATCTGCTTTCGGGGAAGGTCAGATAAGCCGCTCAGTTTCAGCTTGGTGACCTGGAAGTGGCAAGTAGCTCCATTTTGAGTATCCAGCCTGGTTTCTGTAACATTTATTTACAGAGCACTAGTGTCAAGCACCCTGGGCAGTCAAACTGTGCAAGAACCAACAAGACAAGAGTGGTCTTGCCCTCATTCTCGTTTCGCTCAACCTTTAATCTTTTGGAGTTTTTTTGTGGTACTGGTGTTTGAATTCAGGGCTTCACGCTAGCTAGGCTCTACCACTTAAGCCAGTCCACCAGTCACTGCCCCCACCATGCTTTTATTCATTTTTTTTGCCTGGGCTGGCTTCTGGCTGCTATCCTTCTGATCTCTGCCTCCTGAGTAGCTAGAATTACGGTTGTAAGCCACCAGCATCAGGCTAACCTTTAATCTTATTTCCTGTAAACACCTGGGAATTCTTTCAGGACAACTCTGTGTCCTTTCAATATGTATCCATCTTTTTTAAAAAAATTACTTCTTTACTTCTTGCCACTACAAGGTGCCAAAATATCCAGAGATTTCATGTCTGTATATGAATGTTTTATGTGTATACATGTATATTTTAATATATGATAATGTATTTCATACATTGACTTACAAATTTTATATAAGACACACCAGGGCTGGTGAAGTAGCTCAAGTAGCAGAGCACCTGCCTAGCAAGGGAGAAGCCCTGAGTTTAAACCCCAGTATGCACCTCCCCAAAAAACTAAAACTTCAAAACCCCCACAAAGAAAAACCACACACAACATAATTTTATCTTAGAGATTATTCCATGTAAGTGTGTACATGTAGAACTCAGCCATTAAATATGCTAGAGTGCTATATAATTTATTGATTTCAGTTGACATATAGGTAACTTATCTTTTACAATTATAAGCAATGTATGTGGGAAGACATTTATAGGATGAAATTTTAACAAAAAGTGGGTTTTTTTTTGATAGCTGGGCATTCCCAGAAATGATATAGCTTTAAAAGTTCTTAATGTGAAATAATACACAACTAGGAAAGCGCCCAGGATATAAAAGCACAGGTCAGTGAGTTATCACAACTCACCCACTGTGTTAATGACCCCTGAGGCTACAAAGAGGCTGTTGTCAACAAGCCCCTCTCCCTACTCACTTGCTCGCCTCCCTTTTTCAAAGTTATTCTTCCCATCTAGCTGAAATTTGGTACTTCGACTGACACCTCCCAATTCTCTCACCCCAGTCTCTCTCTGATAATTACCATTTTACTCTCTATTTCTGAGTGCAAGCTTTTTATTTTTATTTTTCCATTCCGTATATGAGTGAGATCATGCAGTGCTTCTCTTTCTGAGCACTGCATGATGTATATGTCTTCCACGTTCATTCATGTTGTTGCAAACTCCAGGATTTCCTCCCTTTTTAAAGGCTGACTCGTATTTAATTGCATATATATATATATATGGCACACTTTCTTTATTCATTTATTGGTAGGCAGTCCACATCTTGGTTGTTGTAAATAATGCTACAATGAGCATGCAGATGCAGACATCTCTTTGAAATATGGGTTTCATATCTTTTAGATATATAATCCAATAATAGGATTGCTGGGTTCTGTTCTTAATTTTTTGAGGAACCTCCATGCTGGTTTCATAATGGCTATGCCAAATTATATTCCCATCAACAATGTGCCAAGGTTCCCTTTTCTTCAGATGCTCCCGAATACTTATCTTTTGTCTTTTTGATAATAACCATTCTAACAGGTGTACCATGACACTTCATGGTTTAATTTCATTTCCATTTGATTCATACACTTTTTGGCCATTTGTGTGTCATCTTTTCAGAAATGTCTAGTCAAATCCTTTGCCCACTTAAAAATGAAGTTGTTTTCTACTGAGTTGAGTTCCTGATAGGTTTTTGATATTAACTCCTTATCATAAATATGGTTTACAAACATAGTTCTCCTATTCTGTACATTGATCCTTCATTCTGTTGTTTCCTTTGCCATGCAAAAGCTTTTTAGTTTGGTGTATTTTCACTTGTCTATTTTTGCTTTTGTTGCCAATGCTTTTGGGTCATGTCTAAAATTGCCCAAAATTGATCAATGTCACAGAGCTTTTGTCTTATGATTTCTTCTAGTAGTTTCATAGTTTTTGGTCTTACCTTTAAGTCATTAATCCATTTCAAGTTATTATCTTAGCTCTACTTTAGTTGCACAAGCTGGCCTCAAACTTGAGATCCTTTTTTTTTTTTGGAAATAAAGTCTTGCTTTAATGTTGTAAGATGCAATATAGGTATGCCAGGCTGCCAGTTATTATTGAGACAGCAATGCCCCAGTCAGTGATCCAGAGGGCTGGGAAACACGTGAACTCACATTTCAGAGCATGTGAACTGGCATTTACAGTTTCTCTTCCTGAAATCTACCTGGACAACATCTGACCACACAGGCATTGCCACAGCACTTGCTTTGATGCTAGGATACCACAGAGTGAGTTCAGTCTTATGATCTGTGGGTCCTCCAAAGGTTTGGTTGTTAACATCAAGCAAACCATACTAAACAATATAAGATATGGCTACCAAGTACTGGAACTTATTCATGAAACCAAATAATAAAACATTTCCATGTAGATCTATACAAAAGATATAAAGTTAAAATTAAAAGCACCAACTATCTTTAAGTATTCCAGTTCTCCTACAGTGCATTGTTCCACATCTGTTGTTACCACTACTGAATGTTTTTAAGGGGAGAGTTAACAAAAATCAAAATAGATAAAGATATTGAAATCATTGGATCCCTTTATTCCATGGCCTATATCAAAACATGAAAGTGGCCAGATATTTTCTACTACAGCTTAAATATCAAGATTTATCTGTAATTTATAATTAGTAATGAACTCTATACTGAGTCATTTTTGGGGCAGAGGCATAAAGACCAATACTAATGATGTGTTACAGGTTGCCAAAATAATTTTGAATACTCCAAATCTTGAAATATAATGCAATGAGTTGATGTTATGACAACAAAATTCCAGGCATATCAGAAGAGCAGGTTAATTGATGCCTAATTTTAATGTCTTGGATAATGGAGGGAGGGTTACTTATTTGAAAATACAGCTAAGTACATTCTTCTCTGATTATTTATGTTCATATATGGAAGAACTTGTGATCCTTTTGCCTCAGTTTACGTGGGTTAGAGGCTCCTGATATCACACCTGGTTTTATGAATTTTCAGTGTAGGATCTTTTATCTTCTTGGTAAGATTTTTTTTTTTCACAGTACTGGTGCTTCACACCTGCAAGGTGGTGCTCTACAATTTGGACCACTCCACCAGCCCCTTTTTTGTGATTTTTTTTTGAGATAGGGTTTTATGAACTATTTGTCTGGGCTGGGTTCAAACCTCAATCCTCCTGATATCTGCCTCCTAAGTAGCTTGGATTACAGGTGTGAGTCACTGACACCTGGCGGTAAGAATTTTTTAAATGTATATTAATTGAACAAAATAACTGTTTCCTTTATGGCATGTTTTTAAAATGGTAATCACTTCCTTGCTTTTCTTTGTAATTTTATTATCTAAGCATACAATCCTAAATTCTATATTTAAATTTTGCTTTATTTATGAGTTTTGTAAGAAAAAAATACATTGTATGATTTTTTTGTGTATATTATTTATTCAATATGTATTGTGAGATTCACCCATTTTGCATCTTGTAGCTGTATTTCCTTCATTTTCCTCATTGTATAATATTCCATTGTATAAGTATGTACCACAATTCACATATCTATTCCACTGGTGATGGGACTTTGTTTTCAGTGTTCAGTTGTTACAATTAATGATACAGTGGGCATTCTTGTATGTGTCGCTAGTGTTTAGCCACATATATAACTCTTGGGAAGGAATATATTATCATCTGATGTTTGTGTGACCTGCCACTGCTCCAAAATCACATGTTGAAATCCTAACCCTTACTGTGATACTAGGAGGTGTGGGACATTAGGAGATAATGAGGTTGCAAAGGTGGAGCCCTCAATCAATGGGATGAGAGAAATGATTCTTGACCATGTGAGAATACAATAAAAAGAGACACCTGAAGCCAGGGTGGGGACCCTCACAGACACCAGATCAGCTGGCACTTTGATCTTGGATGTCTCAGCCACCTGAACTGTGAGAAATAGGTATTCACTCTTCTTAGAGCTAAGTGGGTGATAAAGTCTTACAGTGGTTGATTTTTATATTTTTCTGAATGAAATTGAACACCTTTTCATATATTTATCCTTTTGAGGATTTTTTTTGCAGGGTTCTCTATTTTTCTTACTTTATATATATATATATATATATATATATATATATATATATATATGCTGGGCATGAGCCTTCTGTTCATCAAATGAACAAAAATAATGCAACTATATTCTCTGTTCTGTGGCTCACCTTTTTCATTTTATTTTATCACTTGAAGATTTTAAAGAAGTTTAATGCCTTTCAGTTAGTCAATTTTCCCTTTATGGTTGGTGCTTTCAGTATGCTGTTTAATAAATTTTTTTCCCAGTCAGATGGCTCCATTTTTCTTCTAGAAACTATTGTTTCACCTTTTGCATTTAAGTCATAATTTACTTGAAGATTATTTTAACTTAAATTTTATATTGAGATAATTGTAGGTTTATGTGTAGTTCTAAGAAATAATACAGATGTATTGCAAAAATTTTGCACAATGTCAACCTTTTGAAGAACTGTAGTAAAATATCGCAGTCAGAATATTGATATCAATATAATCCAGTATTTTCATGTTTCATTTGCATTCATTTATGTGGTGTGTGTGTGTGTGTGTGTGTGTTTGTGTGCACACATACTTATTTAGGCCTGTGTGCTTTTTCATCTGTATAGGTTTTTGTTCCCATCACCATTGTCAAGATACTGTCTAGTTTAGTACCACAAAGATTCCAACTTTCCTCAATAAATACCCACCCAAACCAAATGGATTTTTGTATATAATATGTTGTAGAATCTCCTTTCTTTTTCTTGTTTTCTTTTTAAAATTATATATAGTCAATTCCCTAGCATCATTTCTTGCACTACTCCACCTACCACCTTTGCTTAAACCAGCTCTTCATGTATGCATGTTAGTCTTGATGATTTATTTCATGTGTCTTTTTTGTCAATTCACATCAATACTCCTGTCTAATTATTGCAGTTCTAAGAAGTTTTTTTGGGGGGAAGGGGGTATTAGGATTTGAACTCAGGGCTTCACTCTTGCTAGGCAAGCACTCTTCAACTTTTTCACTCACTTGCCCTGTTTTGTGTTGGATTTTTTTCTTGAGAAATGGTCCCACAAACTTATTTGCCTGGGCTGGCCTTGAACCACAATCTTCCTGATCTTTACCTCCTGAGTAGCTAGGATGACAGGTGTGAGCCATGGGTGCTGGACAAGAAATCTTGATGTATAGCAGAAAAAACTCTTCCCTCTTAGTTTTCTCTTAAGGAAGTGTCTTAGCTCTTCTTGGCCCTTTATATTCCTATAAAATTTTCATTGTTTATTTTTTCATATAAATATGGTGCTGGAGATTGAAGACATGGACTTGAGCATGCTCTACCACCGAGCTACACCTCCTAACTCCTCCCTATAAATGTTAGAGTAAGCTTGTCATTACCAAAAAGAACCTGTTAGGTCTTTGATTGGTATTGCAGATCACCTGTCTCAAACGCCATCTCAGGTTGTCTTAGATTGTTTTTATATGTCTGCCCTTCAGAACTTGTCTTTTGTTTCTTTAAAGCGTGGCCTCTGTCTTTGCCTCTTCCTTCCCTGAGACACAGAAGTCATTAGTGTGCATTTCTCTTATCATCCTTCAACATGCCATGAAGTAAAACCTTAAGATCTGTGACACATCATTCTATTAGAATTCACTGAAGTCATACAAGAGTCTCTAGCTGTCACAGAAAGTGGCTCAGGAGCAGTAGCTACAATTTGTTCCCCATCAGTGCTCTTACGTGCTTTAATTAATTTTTGTGGTACTGAAGATTGAACTCAGGGTCTTGTTCTTGCTAGGAAAGTGCTCTACCACTTGAGCCACACCCACACCGACAATCTTCTTACCAAATTTAATCTCCAGGTTTTTGTTTCTTTTCTTTTCCCTTCTTCCTTCCTTCCTTCCTTCCTTCCCTCCCTCCTTTCTATCTTTCTTTCTTTCCTTTTCCTTTTTTTTTGTGATACCAGGATTTGAACTTGGGGCCTTCACCTTGAGCCGCTCCACCAGTCATATTTTTGTGAAGAGTTTTTTTTTTGTTTTGTTTTGTTTTTGTTTTTGTTTTGTTTTGTTTTTGTTTTTTGTGTGAAGAGTTTTTTGAGATATGGTCTCATGAACTATTTCCAGGTTGGCTTTGAACTGTGATCTTCCTCATCTCTGCCTCCTCATTAGCTAGGATTACAGGCATAAGCCACCAGTGCCTGGCCTAGGTTTTGGTTTCTAATTTATTACAAGGAGCCAGGACACAGGGTGGCTGCTTCTGAGCCTTTGGTTCTGTAACATCTCCCTGACATAAGGAGTGAACAAGCTTGGCAGGCCATGTCAAGTGTTGTCCCCTTTTGGACTGGAATTGTTGACACCCATGCGGTGACTAGTTGACTGTGACAGATCTGGTGCTGTGAGTGTCAGGAGGTGGGAGGGAAGCTGTGAGAGGTGGCAGGGAATTCTTGGAAGTCTTGCCTCAGGAGACTGAGATGATGGGCCACTGCCATGTTTGCAGGTTGAGTCCCTTGGGAAGCAGACTCTGAGTTTGATGTCTATGAGTAGGAGCCTCTTAGGGAATCGCCATCTGGGGAGGGGAGACAAAGGAAGCCAGATTGGGCAGAGGGGAAGTTGAGCTATAATGCTGACCCAGTGCAGCCTCAGGTGACCTCATGGGAATCTTTGGACCTGGGATGGACCTTCAGAGCTGAATTGGGCTGAGGCATGAGGGATAAGCCTTGCCAGGTGTGGTGGTGCCCACTTGTAATCTTAGCTTGTGGGAGGCTGAGGCAGGAGTTCAAGGCTGGCTTGAGTTACATATCAAAATCATGTCTAAAAAAAAGTTAATTTTTTATATTTCCATGTCAATCAGTCATTGATTATCAAGACTCGTCACTGAAGGTTTTCTGGTCCTGTACTTCTAACAGCTGAGTGTGTAAGCCCCTCATTCCTGAGGAGAAATCTAAGTGTTGTCATTTGGATCTATTTCTTATGTGAGCTTGGGGACAGTAACTCCAGGATTCTAGTGGCCCTCATTTCTTAGAAATAACTTAGAAAAGAAAGGTTAATGTAATGACCCGCAGGGATGGATGGCAACTGAGCCTCATTTTCTCTTTCCTATTCATTTTAGATTCCCCTCACCCTCTCTTGGCACCTACGCTTGTCTCAGTGGTTTGCTTGGTAATGTGACCCAGACTGTCATCCATGAGAGATCCAAATCCCTACTACCACATTCCTTTCAGGTCATGCCTGCTATACATTTCCACTTGTCATCAAAATAAAACAAGAGAGTGCCAAGAGGTGTCCAAACAGAATACTGGACTCTCTTATCCCTGCTCTTATCAGCACCAGTTCTCCCTGCTCCTGATAATCAGGGACAATTATCGTCATCAAGATATTGATTATTCTTGCCTGCTGATGGCTGAAGACAGGGACCCAAAGGGTTCAGACACAAGCTTGGCTTTTAGTTCAATAGGACTCTGTCTGTGTCCTCTGGTGGAAGTGTCCCATATTTGGGGACCAGGATCAGATGCCAAGGTTGGAGAGGCAGGGAGCAGAAATTCCTCACATAGGTCACTTGTACAGGATGGGCCCTATCCTTCTTTCACCAATTCATTCCTAAACCCTTGTATTCTACCTGTTGGTCATACAGAACCATAGAAATTCCATTGGTTTAAGTATAGACAGCTTCCAGGAGGATGGCATCTCATCCTGGGAAGGTATCACCTCTGAGTTGGCACTTCAGTTGTGTGTTCCACAGGTAATTCTGGCATTTTATCAGATTGGTAGCTTCTCCATGTGGATCTTCTGGTTGTGTGACTACTTCTGCTCCACTTTTGCTCTAAAATAGGCTTTCTTGATCTCAGGTGATGTTATGTGGGATGAAACATTTTCTAAGGGATGCTGAATGTGGTCCTGGGGCAGAAAAACAAACCCATATCTGGAATATGAGTCTATTTCCATCAAAGTGAGCTGTTGCCCGCTTCAGAGTAGAAGGGAGTGTAATGTTGAATTTCCCCTAAGTGGCTGCTTGGTCTTCTTACAGGATAGTGCATATTAAGGACTTAGTGTTACTCTGTTGCTGTCAAGATTGATATTCACCAGTGACAGTTGCTAGATTATCCCTGGAGAGTGGAGCCTATGCTTATGAGCTCAAATACTGTCCCTGTGATGGTTCATCTTAATTGTCAACATGATTGGATTGAGAGATGTCTAGGAGATTCCTAAAGCACACTCATAGGTGTGTCTGAGAAGGTGTTTTAAGAAACGATTAACATTTGGATCAGCAACTAAGGGAGAAGGAACTGCCATGAATGTGCGTGGTGCCATCCAGAATGGGGGTCTAGATGGAATAAAATGGGAAGGAGGAGGAAGCCAGCCAGAGTGTGCAGACGCCACTCTTCCTGATGGAGTGTCTATTGTTGCTGTCATTGCCTGTGAACCTCAGAGGCCAGCTTCTTTAGCCTTTCAACTCAGACTTACACCAGTGACCCTTCAGGGAACTTCCAAGCTTTCAACCTGAGACTGGGACTGCATCACTGGTCCCCCTTATTCTGCAGATTCCAGATTCTTGAACTGAACAACTATGGGGTTCTCTGCAACATCTCAGCAGACAGCCATTGTTGGACTCTCCACCCTCCAGGCGTGTAAGCCAATCTAATAATGCCCCCTTATTTGGTAACCACTGTGGGTTGTCACCAGTCTTGCCTTCTTGAGCAGCTTTTCTGTACCATGTGGATAGGCAAACAGTAGTTTTCCCCTTTTCCTTTCTCTTTCTAAATATGATTGTTTACAGGGAAGTTTTGGAAATTTGGAATGCTTTGGAAACAAGCCTAAAACTGGAGACAAGAGGCCTTTGCTATCTATCTTTTCTTTTGGTGATACTGGATGTTGAACTCAGGCTCTCCCACTTGCTAGGCAGGTGCTCTACCACTTGAAGCAGCTCCCAGACCCTGAATTTATCTTTGAATGAGCTAGTTGATATCATCAAGAAAACAGCAAACATGTGAGGATGTGAGAGATAGGGGTGGTGGAAGAAAACCTATACACTGTTGATGGGAATGTAATTGAGTCCAGTTACTCTGGATATCAGTATCGATGTTCCTCAAAAAATTAAAAATAGGACTATGATTATTATCCAGCTGTATCACATCTGAATATATACCCCAAAGAATCAAAGTCAGCTTACAATAGAGACACCTCATAGCCAAGCTATGGTATCAGTATATGTGCCCATCATCAATGAACCAGTTAAAAAATTTGTGATATATGCCTGTAATCTCAGCTACTTGGGTGGTGGAGATAGGAGGATTGTGGTCCAGCCTACCAAGACAAAATCCCAAGACCCAATCTGAAAAACTAATGCAAAGAAGACTGGGTGTGTGAGGCGGGGGAGTGGTTCACGTGGTAGGGTGTTTGCTGAGGCCTTGATTTCAAACCCCCAGAACCACCCAAAGGAAAGAAAATGTATATATGTATGTACACACACACACTCACACAACCAGAAAAGAGAATAAAATTGTGTCGTTTCCAGGAAATTGGGTGGAACTAGAGATCATCACCTTAGGTGAAATAAACCAGTCTCACAAAAACAAGCATCACATGTTTTCTGTCATATGTGCATTCTAGGGTGAGAGTAAAAGGAGGACTGTTAGAAATGTGGAAGTGGGAAGGGAAAGAAGATAAGAAAGGGCAATGGTGGTGATGAATGTGTTAATAGTCATTTTATATATATATATGGAAATATAATGTAAACCATTATTTTGTATAATTAATACATGTCTTTAAAAAAGTCTACCTAAGCCAGGTGCCAGTGGTTTACATCTGTAATCCTAGTTATGTGGGAAGCTGAGATCGGGAGAATGGTGGCTCCAAGGCAAACCAGGGAAAGTTCTCAAAACCTCCTCTCCAAAATGACCAGAGCAAAATGCACTGGAGGTGTGGCTCAAACAGTAGAGCACCTACTTTGCAAGTGGCAATGCCCTGAGCTCAAATCCCAGTCCCCAAATGAATGAATGAATGAGTGAATTAATTGATTAATTCATTAATAGCTAACTAGAAGGGAATGGAATTAAAGTAAGATTGTGCCCCATCAGGTGGCTAATGTTTGGAATGACCAAATTTGGAAATGCGATTCTCTTAAAAATAATAGAAAATAGGTCATAAAATACATGAAGAAGGCATAGATGCCAAACCAGAAAATTAAGTGTACAGACTTTGGGAGGTTTGGTGAAATTCTTCCCAAAACATTGGAAGAAGATGAATACAAAGTTCCGTAGCAGTGGGGCACTGGAGACCCATGCCTGAAATCCCAGCTATTTGGGAAGCTGAGACTGGAAGGGCCGTGGTTTGAGGTCACCCTGGGCAAATAGTTCATGAGAACACATCTCCCAAATGACCACAGCAAAATGGACTGGAGGTGTGGCTCAAGCATTAGAGTGCCTGCTTTGCAAGCAAGGAGCCCTGAGTTCAAATCCCAGTCACACACATACAACTATCACTGTCTTTCTATGACAAAACAAGTCCTGTGTAAATTAGAGTGCGATACAGTCCACCTACCCGCGGAGATCTGTGTATTCTGTATACATGGATTCAACCAGCCTTGAAACAATAATGTTAGGCCTAGAATTCCGCTTCTGCACTGAACATATACTAACTTTTTTCCTTATCATTCCCTGCACAGTACAGTATAACAACTACTTACATTGCATTTACATTGTATTACGTGTTGTAATTAATCTAGAGAGGATCTGAAGTATATGACAGGATGTGCATAGGTTAAATGCAAATACTGCACCCCCCCCACCCATTTTTTGGGCAGTTCTGGCAATAAAACCCAGGTCTTGCACATAGTAGGCAAGTGCTCTAACAACGAACTACATTTCCAGCCACGCTACATCATCTTTTTAAAAAACCTTTAAACTTCTAGGGATTTTGGTATTCAAGGGGGTCTTGGAACCAGTGCACTGCAAAAACTTAGATCTGGATGTATTTATAATTCAAAGTAGCAAAAGAATCCTTCATAGGTAGTTTGAAAAGAGGAAGGCCAGAAATGGTGGAGAAGTCTGATATCTCAAGAGAAAGTGCAGCTATGAGAGCAACATGGAATTGACATACAGGCCTGACACATAAGGTTGCTGTTAACCCCAAAACATTTCTCAGACACCAGAAATGGATGCCTGAGTATATGGGTGATGGGGAAGGAAAGTGTTGCCCTTTCCTGTACTGTGGTTATCTAAAATCAAAAAGAAGGGAGAGCTGAGATGTAGCTCAATGGTAGAGCACTTGCCTAACATGCTCAAGACCCTGGTTTAATACCCAGCATCTCTCTCTTTCTCTCTCTCTCTCTCTCTCTCTCTCTCTCTCTCTCTCTCTCTCTCTCTCCCTCTCTCTCTCTCTCACACACACACACACAGACAAACACACACACACACACACACACATGGAAAGAAAGGTGATGAACATTCAACAAACCAAAAAATTAAGGAAACAAAATGGTGAAAGCAGAGCCAGTGGAATAAGAAACAGGAAATAGGATAAGCAAAAACACAAGTTGGTTCTTTAAAAAGATTAATATAGGTCGGCACTGGTGTCTCACCCCTGTATTCCTAGCTACCTGGTAGGCTAAGATGGAAAAGAATGCAGTTAAAGCTAGCTTGGGCTAAAAAGTTCAGGAGACCCCAATCTCAATTACAAAAGAGATGGGCTTGATGAGGTACACTTGTATTCCAGCTATGGCAGGAAGCCTAAAACAGGAAGATTGTGGTCCAGACCCAACTGAGCAAGAAGCAAACCCTATGTCCAAAATAACCAAAGCAAAAAGGGCTGGAGATGCCCTTGCTAGCACCTGCCTGGCAAGCATAAGCCTGTTCATCCTGAGTACCACTGAAAAAAAGATTAGTATAACTTGGATCCCTACAAATAAATGATTGAATAACTGAGGCAGAGTAGACAAATCTCCCATGCAGAACTCCAAACAATTTGTGCAGACATCCTGCTCTTATGGAGGTAGAGCACAACCCCTGGTCCTTTCATTAAGTGTGAGATGTACATAGTGACTTCCTTCAAAAGGACACGGCATGAAAAGGGGAGGGATGTGTAACCCTGCAGTGGAGAAACCTGAGCAAGAGTAACTCAGCCAGATGATCAAGGTCAACATCCAAAGTGAAGTAAGTCATGGTGAAGACATGTACCTAAGACATGGTGAGATGAAAATGGCCCTTTACCTTGAGGGCATCTTCCTTTTCAAAATCCATAAGACTTGTCTAATCATGACAAACACATCAGATTCAGCTACAAGGGTATCTTACAATATATATGACTCGTATGTGTAAAAAAATGTCCAAAACAAGAGATGTCTGAGAATGTTTCACAGCCAAGAGGAGCCTCAGGAGACATGATGACCCAGTGCAAAGGGGTCACCAAAGGGATCCTAGCAGAGAAAAATGACATTAGGTAAAAATTAAGGAAATCAGAGGGCTGGCAGAGTGGCTCAAGTGATACAGCACCTGCCTAGCAAGTGTGAGGCCCTAAGTTCAAACCCCAGTAACACCAAAAAAGAAAATAAATAAATTAAGGAAATAAGAATAAACAAGTAATGTTGTATCAATATTGGTCCATCAGGTGTAACAAACATTGATAATGGGATTGGCTGTGGGATAAATGGGTGCTCTACTGCCTTCATGGTATTTCTGTAAATGTGAAACTCTTCCAAACAATTAAATTTATTAAAAAAAGTTAGTGTTAGTCAGCTTCACATTATGACAGTGGCGGGCATGAGGCAATTAGCTATAAATGGAAAGGGTTACTTTAGTCAGTGGTTCTGGAAGGTCCAGCCCATGGTCAGGCAGCCTCACTTGCTGGGGGTCTCTAGTGAAGGTTCCAGCTGGCAACAGCAGGAAGCATGTGTCAGAGCCAACTGCTCACATCTCAAGTGCATTAGTCACTTTTCTTGTTGCTGTGACAGAATGCCCAAGTAAACAACTTCAAAGGAGAATTTAATTCGACTCCCAGTTTCAGAGATTTCAGGTCATAGCCCTTAGCTTTGTTGACTCTGGACCGTGAAAAGCAAAATATCATGGTGACAGGAGCATGTGGAGGAGGAAGCAGATGGGAACCAGAGAGGGGGAACAGAGAAGAGGCAAGATAGAGTCCCAAGGACACACTCCAAGTGACTTACTTCCTCCAACTAGGCCCCACCTCCTACTTTTCCTCATCCCTCAACAATGCCACCAGATTATGAATTCATCAAAGGATGAACCCAGTGATGAGGTCACAGCCCCATAATCTAACCATGTCTGAGAAGGTCTTCACAGAACACCCAGAGGCGTGCTTTACCAATCTCCTGGGCACTTCTCAACCCAATCAAGTTGCCAAGATGAACCATCACAGTCAGGGAGCAGAGAGTAAGAGAGAGCAATAGAGAGATTGGGTACCACAATGTCCTTGAATGCATGCCCCCAATGACCTAATGATCTTCCAGTAGGCCCCAATCCTAAAAGTCCATAGTACTTCCTAAAGCACCATCCTGGGCATCAAGCTTTTAACCCATGGACCTTTGGAGGACATTATCCATATTCAAACCATAGCAGTTAGTAAGAAATCTGGTAAACCTTACCAGAAGCACAGAAGAAAGGTGGATGGAATGAAGAAGAGTGAGGAATGACTGGTACAAAAGCATTAAAATACAATGAGCAGCCAGGAAAGGAGATACACACCTATAATCCCAATACTCCAGAAACTAAGACAGAACAGTAACCTGGCCTACTGTCTTAAAAACAAAACAAAACAAAATAATACAAAAAACAGAAAAATGACACCTGTTGAATCTATTCTGAAAAGGGGGATAGGAAGGATGGATAGAATGATGGAGGTGATGAATCTCACTAAGTTACGTTGTAAGCACTTTTGTAAATGTCACGAAGTACCCCCAGTACAATAATATGCTAATAAAAATAAAATTAAAACAACCCAAACCAAAACAATAGCTACAAAAACCTCCTTACAAAACAAACAAACAAACAAACAATGACAGTAACAACAAAGCAGCCCCCACAGAAATCTTAGTAGCAATGGCAGCCAGCATCAGGCCTGTGACATGTTTAAAGAGCTGAGACAGAAGAGTCAGTTGATGGTTATGTATCAAGGAAAACTCTCCTGTAATAATCAGGGTGAAATAAAAGATTTTTTGGGGGAAAATGGCAGATGAAGCAGATGTATCTAATTTCATATTGTCTCAACTTTCCATAAAAACAAGGATAATTGGAATTCATGAGTAAGAGACCCAGTCTGAGCAAATAGTTCATGAAACCTACCTCTAAAATAACCAAACTAGCCATGCACTGGTGGCTCACGTCTGCAATCCTAGCTACTCAGGAGGCAGACATCAGGAGATCAAGGTTTGAAGTCAGTCCAGGGCAATAGTTCGTGAGATCCTATCTCAAAAAACCCATCAGAACAAAGGGCTGGTGAATGGCTCAGGGTGAAGGCCCTGAATTCAAGTCCCAGTAACACAGAAAAAAAAGTGAAGTGGACTGCAAGTGTGAGTCAAGTGATAGACCTCCTGCTTTGCAAATGTGAAACCCTGATTCAAATCCCAGTCCCAACAAAAAATGAAAAAATTCCAGTCCCAAAAAAATGAAAAAAGAAGGAAAAAAAGTAATATGGGTCTTTTGTATCTCCTGGAAACCTAGCACAGTACTGACTACACATGAAACTGCAACTGACAGTGTTGCTGAATTCTCATCATTTTCCAAGTCAACTCCTGGCCTGCATTTTAATGAGAGCTACTTATGAACTGATAGTGAGTTGCTAAAGTCTCACAGTTACAAATAAGCCTTATAAATTGAGCAATGGTTAAGCGCGCACGCACACACACACAGACACACACACACACACACACACACAAAACACACAAAAAAAAAAAAACCCTAAGAATTTAGTGAGATTTCTGTTTTGTTGGCAGTACTGGACTTTAAACTCTGGGCATCCATTTTCTAGGCAGGAGGTCTACCACTTGAGCTGCTCCACCAGCACTCTGTGTTTGCAGTGGGTTTTTCCAGATAGGGTCTCTGGAACTAATTGAGTGGAGCTGGCTTTGAACCGTGATCCTCTGATCTCTGCATTCTGAGTAGCTAGGATTACAGGCGTGAACTTTAGGTGCCCAGCTACTGAGATTCTTATGAAACTATCCTTCCTGGACAGGAACAATTCAACACTGATGAAGATGAAGCAGAAAGTGACTAAGCAGGACTAACGGAACAAACTGGTGTGGGGAGGGAGGGGACAGAGATTTAGATCATGCCTAATGGGTGATTAGCAGTGAAAATGACTTCAAAAAGAGCTCTTGAAAGAGAATAATTAGCATGAATGTTAATTAATGTGCACTTTGCAGCTCTACTTAAAGAATTAACTTGTTAGCCAGAGCAAGATCTTGTTTCATCCAAATAAACCTGAGTGGGAAATGTTAACCATCTGGCATGGTGGTCCACTCCTGTAATCCCAGCACTCCAGAGCCTGAGGCTGGAGGATTGGGAGTTAAAAGGCCAATCTGAGCTATGTAAGGAAACAAAAACAGCAACAAAAAAGTCTGGAGGCATGGCTCAAGTGATAGAGCACTTGCCTAGCAAGCATGAAGACCTGAGTTCAAATCCCTGTCCAACCAAAAAAAACCCGAATAAGGTAAGAAAGAAATGTTGAAGGGCTGGGAATGGAGCTCAGTGACAGAACACTTGCCTATCATGCATGGCACCCTGGGTTGGATCCCCTGCAAAAGAAAAAAAAAGAAAGAAAACAAGAAGTTAACGTGTTTCACAAGTAGTGAAACTCGGAGCCTAAATAGCTATGAAAACCTCAGTGCAAACAATGCACTAATTAAGAACAGAGGTAGTGAAATCACTACAACCTGTCACCAATCTCTGTTGGGCCCGAGAGCTAAGAAAATTAGAGACAGGGTATTCTGAGCAGTAAGCAACAAAATGGTTAAAAAGAAGCTCTTGTAATAAAAGCATTGAGGCTTAACTATTGATGTGAAATAATTCTACATACAAACAAATATTTTATCCATTCATCTAACTTGCAAAAACAATTGCAACATGTGGGGGCACACACCTGTAATCCCACCATTTGAGAGAACAAGAGGATCTGGAGTTCCAGACCAGCCTGGGCTACCACACAAAACCTTGTTTCAAAATAACAATATTAAGTGCTCGAGTGGGCAGCACATAAACTAAAATTGGAACCATGCACAGGAGACTAGCATGGCCCTATCTGGAAAAGAGAAAAATAAAAGCAAAGGACTGGGGGCCTGGCTCAAGCAGCATAACACATTCCTAGCATACAGAAGGCCCTGCACTGAAAAGCAAAAAGCTAAAAACCCAGGGGCTGCAGCTTGGGGGTAGAAGATCTTCTTAATGAGCAAGGTTTACACTTACATCTCCAGCAGCAAAAACAAACATAAATAAGTAGTTGGAAAAAGTACCTCTACAAGTACTTAAAGTATGACATTGCATGTAATAAAGTTAATTGCACATCCTTAATTATCAAAATAACCATTTGGTTAATTGGTTAACTGCAGGGAAACAATCATTTGGTTAACAACACTAAGAAGACAACAGAAACAATGGGCCTAATCCCTGCCTCCCAGGGAACTGACTAGCTAAGGAGATGCAAGGCACACGACTCGCAAAATGAATCCTGAATTGTATTCTACACAGTACAACCACGGGGACTGTGAACTATAGGATGGATGAGGCTCCTCAGGAAGGCATCGAAACTGCAAGTCTTCAAGGAATAAATTCATGACAACTGCAGGAGGCACAGAATGGCTGGGAGAAGGGGCAGCACATTCTAGATGTGGCACATCAGGAGGAACACCAGGGGGCAGCAGAGAGAAAGCGGGGCCTCCAACAATTTAGGAAGGGAGAGGACTGGTGCTGGAAAACTGAGATGAGAATGGGGAGACTTGCTAAGGAGATCACTAGACCTTAACAAGCAGAAGAAGTCATTGACAAAGTACATCTTCTTTCAGTCTCCCAGCAGTGTATCCAATGCTTAGAAACGATGTATCAAATGCCAAGCACAGCACCCCATCCCTTCCTCTTTTCCTTGAAGTGCAAGGAATCAAGAAACCTTGAATAGGTTGCCTCAGTGGCAACTTTCACATAATTGAATTATGGTTACAGCCAAGGTAAATTCTTCACCTCTGATAACAGAGTACCACCGAATCAAGAAAATAAAACATGGTTGAAAGGCTTGTAGCTGTAAAGAACACCATAAGCACATTTTTACTCAAATACAAATGCTTTATATTATATACAATTAAAATCAGTCCTCATGAAGCCTGTGACGTTTGTAATTCCACCTAGTTATGTCCACTTCCCTATTCACAGAAAGCAAAGAACAACCTAACCCCAAATGAAACCTGCAAATTGATTTGCTATTTGACATAATAACCAACACACTGCTTTAAGAACCTACCAGGAACCAGGTTCTTCATGAATGTACCCATTTAGGCATTGCACCTTGATAAGGGTGTTACACTCTTTTATAGAAAAGAGAACTGAAGTTCAAAGAGCTCTGTAACAGCACATGCCCATATTATCTTCCAATAAGGGAACCAGAACTGGATCCCAACCTGTCTGACACAAAGCAAGTTGCTCCTCTGTCGCCCCGTATTGACCCCATAATCTGCTTTGACAATCCCTGCTCAATCAACTAGTTTCATTTTACACTAGTATGGGAGATCTCAATGTGGCTGGCCCAAGGATATTCAGCTCACTCTTTCTACATGTCCACACACACATATGCCTAGGGCAAAGGTGTCACTGGAGGCAAAAATGCTCTCTATAGATTTATGTGAGCATTTGCAGTTAAGACATGTTACATTACCACAATGACTGCAGGTTGCTATTGACACTTAGTGGGTGAAGATCTGCTATATTCACAATTGCCCCAAACAATGAAGAATTGTCTCAAATTCCTCATCATTCTTGAAAGTGTCTTTAGATTTATGTAAAGTACCTGTTTAAACTGTCCTGAGCCTTCAACTGGAGTCATTCCACCAGCCCTATTTTTGGAAAGGATATTTCCAGATAGGGCCTGGTAAATCGTTCACCCGGGCTGGCTTTCAACCACAGTCCTCCTGATCTCTGTTTCTTGAGTACCTAGAATTACAGGCATGAGCCACTGGTGCCGGGAAATTCCAACTTATTTATAAAACCAAAGCATTTCTCAGTACATGTTGAATTTCTCACAAACACAACTATTTTGTGAATCAAGAAAAGATTGCACTTTGCTTTGTTTGCAACTTCATTGAAAGTTGTCCACCAGAGCAGAAATACACATTCCTGCAAGTAGCATCACCCAAGATGTCTGAGATACTGAAATAATGCATGTATATCAACCCACACTTATTGCTGTTATACAGAGGATGAGTCTATGCATGGCATAAACATTTAAAATACAGCACACCTAAAGCAACAATCTTTGACCACTTCAATATAAAATACAGATTATGTCACTGTACATTTCTTCCTTTTTATTTCACCTAGTCTTTTACTTATAGCATCATGTTAAGTTTTGGAAAATATGTTATACTTTATATAAACTTAATTCTTGGATGGCAAAGGTGCAACACAAAACATCTCTTTTAATTCGAGGCCTTGACATGTAACACAAGTGAGAGGTATTGGTCTAAGGCCACTCATGGTGGTTTATTCTACTTAGCAGCTGGAAAACTAAGGCCAGACATGTTACTCAAGTGGTAGAGTGCCTGCCTAGTTAGCACAGGGTCCCGAGTTTAAACACAAGTACCAGAAAAGAATAAAAATTGGGAAATAACATGTGGTGCCATTTGATTAACGACATAGGAAGCAGTGTCTGCTAGAGGGACATATTAAGACGTTCCACTTGTCCTTGAAGGACAATGGAAATACTTTCCCCCTCTTCAAGCCATTGGGTCTTACATCAGGTCAATAATAAACTTTTCTACCCCAATGTAATTATGGACCTAGCACATTTACCAATTTAATATGCTTTCATTCTAAAATTTAATACACATGAAAGGTAAAACCAAAGAATCTCTAAGAAATGAGAAGCCTCATAAGCAATCAGTTTTGTAAAAATCTATTGAGTAGCTAAAACTTTCTAAGCTTAATGACACTCTAATATTAGTGAGAAACCCTTCAACATGCTACCTACCTCCACTGGAGCAGTTGATAGTCTAAGACCTAAGTCTTCAGAGATCACAAAGGCAGTAGCCACCTAGGGACTGATAGGATTAGGTACAGCAACTTCAAATTCTTGGTAAATCTTGAATATGAAGTCAAGATAACATAAAGTATAAAACCAATAATCACACATATCAAAATAAGTCAACAAAGCCTGAAAGAGTTTTTGGATGAATTTTAATTCTCTATGTCATTTATACATACAATTTCATAACCACTGCACATAAAAAAAGTAGATCCCAAATTCTCAAGGAATACTTCATAAGGTCAGAATACTGGGTACTGACCCTTACTCCAGGAAAATTTTTCTATGATGATTATATCTTAAGAATGACCACTATATTGTCATAAGTGTTGGGTGGAGAATAAATATGTATTTTCAAACTTCACTCCAATTTTCTTCTCTCAATTTGCAAAAAACAAGCATTCTGTCTGTATTCCTATCACTGCTGGGATATTTTTAAAATTTGACTTATGTCATTTCAACTATTGATAAATGGCTGACTATAAAACTCCATGTACATTTCACCAATTATCTGCTCAATTCTCAGGTGGCAAAGAGTTTATGAACTCAACTGAATTCCTTCCACCACACACACACCATCTCCCTGTGGTTATGGGAATGTTCTGAGGAGTGGGGTTCACTTAGCAGCACTGTCACATAGTCCAGGAGATGATGGGGACTGTTTCCACTCCATGCAACAAACGTAGTTCAGCTATATTTCTGCCCATAAGAGCCATGAGCCCTCAAGGAAGTTAAAATCACCCTTCCCTTAAAAAGGCCTACTTAAATGCAAATCAACACCACACTAAGATTCTACCTCACTCCTGTAAGAATAGCTATGATCGAATGTACCACCAATAACAAATGTTGGTGACGATGTGGGGACAAACAGACCCTCACACACTGCTGGTGGGAATGCAAGCTAGTACAACCACTCTGGAAAACAATATGGAGGCTTCTTTAAAAACTAAACATAGGTCTGCCATATGATCCAGTAATCCCACTCCTAGAAATATACCCAAAGAATGGGACTCACGTTACTCCAGAGGCACCTGCACACCCATGTTTATTGCAGTGCTAGACACAATAGCCACATATTTTTTGAGGCATGAATTTTAAAGCTAAATCACATTATTAAAGTAATCTGCAATTTTTTGACTCTCCTCTTCTTAGCACCTTCCTGCTGATTACCAATGGCTATGCCACCCGTAGATGTTACAAACATCTACTTTATTAGATTTTATAATTTAAAAAGTCATGTGACCACACACAGTTTGGATCATCGATCTCCATTTTTTCAACATTTCTGTAACTCTAAAATTATGTCAAAATAAAATGTAAAGAAATTTAGGCTGAAATATAATGGCCAACAGTACAAAGATGAATACGATGAGCTCTATTCATAGTCTATGGAGACAGCAAATAGAGAATTCTGATAAGCAATAAAGGTGATGTTAGATATATGCAGAAGCTCTATTACCCAGAGAACACCAAACTTTACACAAAATCTGGTTAAAAGGGGTATGGCTAGAAAAAACTTTCATGTTGCATGCAGTTTCAAAACACTGGCTGCTTTTAATTAATTTCAAAATAATAGCATAGTTTGCAATACACACTGGAGCCACACAATCTTCCAAAATGTCCAAAATATAACCACCTCAAAGAATTTCAGAGAACAGGACTGGCCATGGTTCAAGTGATACAGTGCTCGCCCAGCAGGTACAAGGTGCTCAGTTCCTGCCACAGCACCTCAATAAGAAAAGAAAGGAAAAGAATGACAGAAAACCAATAGAGAGCAATCATTTCAATGATCTAGAGAGGAGCCCAGGTGAAAATTCCATGTCATAGCCTAGATGTTCTTCCAAGTACATTAAATTCCACACATCCAACTCTTCATGTTCAACCAGAAAGTATTCACACTGCTGGGGATGTGGCTCAATGGGGGAGTGCTTCCCTGCCATGCCCAGGGTCCTGGGTTCAATACCAGGCACCAAGAAAAGAAAAGGGGAAGAAGAGAGGGGGAGAAAGAAAAGACTTTTTACAAACATCTTGCTAGGCTTTACTTACAAACACCATCAATAGAATCCTTTACAAGGTTTGCATCCGTCAGTACCCAAAGACTATACTCCCAGAAAACAATTTTCATTTTCTTCAAAAATCAAAGTTTCAAGACAATAAAAATGTTAAAATAAAATCAAAATCAAAGTTTAAATGCTCTCTACTCATGGAAACTTCCCACACTCTAGACTCAATTGTGCTCATTTTTGAGGGATTTTTTTTTAATGTTCTCTCTTTTTTTTGGTTTTTTTTGTTTGTTTGTTTTTGATCTGTCAAAAAGTTGTGTCTCTCTTTTTTTCACAAACATGCGCAAACATTCACTTTAACAGTCATTTCAAAGTCAAGGAAAATCATATAAAGAAAAGACATGATTCTGTTAATGGCAATTCCTTAACCGCTCTAATGATGAATTTTTCATTTGCTTTTCAAACTGAGGGGAGAATTGTCTCTCCATTTCAGACAACACAAATGTAAGAGTACACCTGAGCAACACATCTAATAAAAGCTAACATTTCATTATGATCATTGATTCTGAAAGTGTTTGAACAGGAAAAGACAACAATAGCTTTTCAAATTATCTTGCAAACCAAACATACCTGAAAGACAGCAAACAAATTCATGAAGATGCCTACAATTCACAGGCCACCTACAAAGAAGATAAAACACAGTATGAGTGGATTCATAACAACCAGTTCTGCCTTTCACACATTTCGTTTAAGTAACATTCATTAGACTTGGTCTTCATGCTTATCAAACTTGAAAATGACACAAATCAAAGAGTAATGAATATGCAAATGCTTGCTCATGATTCAATCAGTAGAAATTATGTTACTTATTTAAACTTATTTTTACTCTACCCACAAATCCAGAATACCCATGAAGTAGGTGTGGACTTGAGTTTTATCCAGAGAGAACATAAATGTCACTGGTTAACAAGATCAACACGTACACATCAACATGAAATATGACCTATCTGCTTGTGAGAGGTGAATGGCTAAATTGGATGAAGATTAGTATTAATTCTGTAAGATCTCAGTCACCTAAATCAAAAACAGTCAATTTTCAAAGGAAGAACTGTAAATGCTAATCAGCAGAACAAGGTTCACCCCCATTGATAAAGCAATACAAATTTAACAAATAAAGAGTTTTCAATAATGAGATGTTTAAATGTATCACATTGTCAATGCTTTTTGTTGCTGTTCCTGTTTTAGAGTTGCTTTGTTTTTTTTGGTTTTTTTTTTTTCATTCCTGGGGTTGGAAGTCAGGGCATACACCTTGAGGCACTCCAGCAGCCCTTTCTTGTGAAGGATCGTTTTCAAGGTAGGTCTCTTGAACTATTTGCTTGGGCTGGCTTTGAATTGCAATCCTCCTGATCTCTGCCTCCTCATTAGCTAGGATACAGGTATGAGTCACTTGCACCCAATCCAATGTTACCTCTTTAAGAACAGTGCTCACTTCTAAGAAGAGTGGGTAAAACAAGGCTAAAAACTGGGCATGGCAGTACATCCTATAATCCTACCACATGGAAGGGTAAGACACGAAAATTTTGAGTGTAAGGCCAGCGTGGATTACACAGCAAGACCCTGTCTCAAAAAACCAAAACAGAAAATGAAACAAAATGCATGAAATACTCACTCTTAGTGCATCACCACACACAAGTGACTCTTTGCATTAGTTTTTCAGATTGGATCTTGCGCTTTTGTCCTGGCAGGCTGTACCACAATCCTCCTATCTCCACCACCCAAGTAGCTGAGATTACAGGTATGTTTCACAATTTTTTTTAACTGGTTCATTGATGATGGGCACATATGCTGATACCTTAGCTTGGCTATGAGGTGTCTCTATGATAAGCTAACTTTGATTCTTTGGGGTATATATGCAGATGTGATACAGCTGGATAATAATCATAGTCTTATATTCAATTTTTCAAGGAACATCAATATTGACATCCATAGTAATGGGACTAATTCACATTCCCATCAACAGTGTATAGGTTTTCTTCCATCACCCCCATCCCTCACATCCTCATGTTTGCTGTTTTCTTGATGATACCAACTAGCTCATTCAAAGATAAATTCAGGGTCTGGGAGCTGCTTCAAGTGGTAGAGCACCTGCCTAGCAAGTGGGAGAGCCTGAGTTCAACATCCAGAATCACCAAAAAAAAAAAAAAGATAGATTGCAAAGGCCTCTCATCTCCATTTTTAGGCTTGTTTCCAAAGCATTCCAAATTTCCAAAACTTCCCTGTAAATAATCATATTTTTAGAAAGAGAAAGGAAAAGGGGAAAACTACTGTTTGCCTATACACATGATTCAGAAAAGCTACTCAAGAAGGCAGGACTGGTGACAACCCACAGTGGTTACCAAATAAGGGGGTGTTATTAGATTGGCTTACACACCTGGAGGGTGGAGAGTCCAACAATGGCTGTCTGCTGAGATGTTGCAGAGAACCCCATAGTTGTTCAGTTCAAGAATCTGGAATCGCAGAATAAGGGGGACCAGTGATACAGTCCCAGTCCCAGGTTGAAAGCTTGGAAGTTCCCTGAAGAGTCACAGTGTAAATCTGAGTTGAAAGGTTAAAGAAGCTGGCCTCTGAGGTTCACAGGCAATGACAGCAACAATAGACACTCCATCAGGAAGAGTGGCGTCTGCACACTCTGGCTGGCTTCCTCCTCCTTCCCATTTTATTCCATCTAGACCCCCATTCTAGATTTACATTCATGGCAGTTCCTTCTCCCTTAGTTGCTGCTCCAAATGTTAATCATCTCTGAAAAACACCTTCTCAGACACACCTATGGGTGTGCTTTAGGAATCTCCTAGACATCTCTCAATCCAATCAAGTTGACAATTAAGATGAACCATCACAGGGACAGTATTTGAGCTCATAAGCATAGGCTCCCACTCTCCAGGGATAATCTAGCAACTGTCACTGGTGAATATCAATCTTGACAGCAACAGAGTAACACTAAGTCCTTAATATGCACTATCCTGTAAGAAGACCAAGCAGCCACTTAGGGGAAATTCAACATTACACTCCCTTCTACTCTGAAGCGGGCAACAGCTCACTTTGATGGAAATAGACTCATATTCCAGATATGGGTTTGTTTTTCTGCCCCAGGACCACATTCAGCATCCCTTAGAAAATGTTTCATCCCACATAACATCACCTGAGATCAAGAAAGCCTATTTTAGAGCAAAAGTGGAGCAGAAGTAGTCACACAACCAGAAGATCCACATGGAGAAGCTGTCAATCTGATAAAATGCCAGAATTACCTGTGGAACACACAACTGAAGTGCCAACTCAGAGGTGATACCTTCCCAGGATGAGATGCCATCCTCCTGGAAGCTGTCTATACTTAAACCAATGGAATTTCTATGGTTCTGTATGACCAACAGGTAGAATACAAGGGTTTAGGAATGAATTGGTGAAAGAAGGATAGGGCCCATCCTGTACAAGTGACCTATGTGAGGAATTTCTGCTCCCTACCTCTGCAGCCCTGGCTTCTGATCCTGGTTCCCAAATACGGGACACTTCCACCCGAGGACACAGTGAGGGTCCTATTGAACTAAAGGCCAAGCTTGTGTCTGAACCCTTTGGGTCCCTGTCTTCAGCCATCAGCAGGCAAGAATAATCAATATCTTGATGACAATAATTGTCCCTGATTATCAGGAGCAAGAACTGGTGCTGATAAAAACGATGACAAGAGAGTCCAGTATTCTGTTTGGACACCTCTTGGCACTCTCTTGTCCTATTTTGATGACAAGTGGAAATGTATAGCAGGCATGACCTGAAAGGAATATGGTACAAGGGATTTGGACCTCTCATGGATGACAGTCTGGGTCACATTACCAAGCAAACCACTGAGACAAGCGTAGGTGCCAAGAGAGGGTGAGGGGAATCTAAAATGAATAGGAAAGAGAAAATGAGGCTCAGTTGCCATCCATCCCTGCGGGTCATTACACTAACCTTTCTTTTCTAAGTTATTTCTAAGAAATGAGGGCCACTAGAATCCTGGAGTTACTGTCCCCAAGCTCACATAAGAAATAGATCCGAATGACAACACCCAGATTTCTCCTCAGGAATGAGGGGCTTACACACTCAGCCTTTAGAAGTACAGGACCAGAAAGCCTTCAGTGACGAGTCTTGATAATCAATGACTGATTGACATGGAAATATAAAAAATTAGCTTTTTTTTAGACATGATTTTGATATGTAACTCAAGCCAGCCTTGAACTCCTGCCTCAGCCTCCCACAAGCTAAGATTACAAGTGGGCACCACCACACCTGGCAAGGCTTATCCCTCATGCCTCAGCCCAATTCAGCTCTGAAGGTCCATCCCAGGTCCAAAGATTCCCATGAGGTCACCTGAGGCTGCACTGGGTCAGCATTATAGCTCAACTTCCCCTCTGCCCAATCTGGCTTCCTTTGTCTCCCCTCCCCAGATGGCGATTCCCTAAGAGGCTCCTACTCATAGACATCAAACTCAGAGTCTGCTTCCCAAGGGACTCAACCTGCAAACATGGCAGTGGCCCATCATCTCAGTCTCCTGAGGCAAGACTTCCAAGAATTCCCTGCCACCTCTCACAGCTTCCCTCCCACCTCCTGACACTCACAGCACCAGATCTGTCACAGTCAACTAGTCACCGCATGGGTGTCAACAATTCCAGTCCAAAAGGGGACAACACTTGACATGGCCTGCCAAGCTTGTTCACTCCTTATGTCAGGGAGATGTTACAGAACCAAAGGCTCAGAAGCAGCCACCCTGTGTCCTGGCTCCTTGTAATAAATTAGAAACCAAAACCTAGGCCAGGCACTGGTGGCTTATGCCTGTAATCCTAGCTAATGAGGAGGCAGAGATGAGGAAGATCACAGTTCAAAGCCAACCTGGAAATAGTTCATGAGACCATATCTCAAAAAACTCTTCACAAAATATGACTGGTGGAGTGGCTCAAGGTGAAGGCCCCGAGTTCAAACCCCAGTATCACAAAAAAAAAAAAAAGAAAGAAAGAAAGAGAAGAGAAGAGAAGAGAAACAAAAGCCAGGAGACTAAATTTGGTAAGAGGATTGTGGGTGTGGGTGTGGCTCAAGTGGTACAGCACTTTCCTAGCAAGAACAAGGCCCTGAGTTCAATCTTCAGTACCACAAAAATTAATTAAAGCACGTAAGGGCACTGATGGGGAACAAATTGTAGCCACTGCTCCTGAGCCACTTTCTGTGACAGCTAGAGACTCTTGTATGACTTCAGTGAATTCTAATAGAATGATGTGTCACAGATCCTAAGGTTTCACTTCATGGCATGTTGAAGGAAGATAAGAGAAATGAAAACTAATGACTTCTGTGTCTCAGGAAAGGAAGAGGCAAAGACAGAAGCCATGCTTTAAAGAAACAAAAGACAAGTTCTGAAGGGCAGAGGTACAAAACCAATCTTAGACAACCTGAGATGGCATTTGAGACAGGTGATCTGCAATACCAATCAAAGACCTAACAGGTTCTTTTTGGTAATGACAAGCTTACTCTAACATTTATAGGGAGGAGTTAGGAGGTGTAGCTCAGTGGTAGAGCATGCTCAAGTCCATGTCTTCAATCTCCAGCACCATATTTATATGAAAAAATTAAAAATGAAAATTTTATAGGAATATAAAGGGCCAAGAAGAGCTAAGACACTTCCTCAAGAGAAAACTAAGAGGGAAGAGTTTTTTCTGCTGTACATCAAGATTTCTTGTCCAGCACCCATGGCTCACACCTGTCATCCTAGCTACTCAGGAGGTAAAGATCAGGAAGATTGTGGTTCAAGGCCAGCCCAGGCAAATAAGTTTGTGGGACCATTTCTCAAGAAAAAAATCCAACACAAAACAGGGCAAGTGAGTGAAAAAGTTGAAGAGTGCTTGCCTAGCAAGAGTGAAGCCCTGAGTTCAAATCCTAATACCCCCTTCCCCCCAAAAAAACTTCTTAGAACTGCAATAATTAGACAGGAGTATTGATGTGAATTGACAAAAAAGACACATGAAATAAATCATCAAGACTAACATGCATACATGAAGAGCTGGTTTAAGCAAAGGTGGTAGGTGGAGTAGTGCAAGAAATGATGCTAGGGAATTGACTATATATAATTTTAAAAAGAAAACAAGAAAAAGAAAGGAGATTCTACAACATATTATATACAAAAATCCATTTGGTTTGGGTGGGTATTTATTGAGGAAAGTTGGAATCTTTGTGGTACTAAACTAGACAGTATCTTGACAATGGTGATGGGAACAAAAACCTATACAGATGAAAAAGCACACAGGCCTAAATAAGTATGTGTGCACACAAACACACACACACACACACACACACCACATAAATGAATGCAAATGAAACATGAAAATACTGGATTATATTGATATCAATATTCTGACTGCGATATTTTACTACAGTTCTTCAAAAGGTTGACATTGTGCAAAATTTTTGCAATACATCTGTATTATTTCTTAGAACTACACATAAACCTACAATTATCTCAATATAAAATTTAAGTTAAAATAATCTTCAAGTAAATTATGACTTAAATGCAAAAGGTGAAACAATAGTTTCTAGAAGAAAAATGGAGCCATCTGACTGGGAAAAAAATTTATTAAACAGCATACTGAAAGCACCAACCATAAAGGGAAAATTGACTAACTGAAAGGCATTAAACTTCTTTAAAATCTTCAAGTGATAAAATAAAATGAAAAAGGTGAGCCACAGAACAGAGAATATAGTTGCATTATTTTTGTTCATTTGATGAACAGAAGGCTCATGCCCAGCATATATATATATATAAAGTAAGAAAAATAGAGAACCCTGCAAAAAAAATCCTCAAAAGGATAAATATATGAAAAGGTGTTCAATTTCATTCAGAAAAATATAAAAATCAACCACTGTAAGACTTTATCACCCACTTAGCTCTAAGAAGAGTGAATACCTATTTCTCACAGTTCAGGTGGCTGAGACATCCAAGATCAAAGTGCCAGCTGATCTGGTGTCTGTGAGGGTCCCCACCCTGGCTTCAGGTGTCTCTTTTTATTGTATTCTCACATGGTCAAGAATCATTTCTCTCATCCCATTGATTGAGGGCTCCACTTTTGCAACCTCATTATCTACTAATGTCCCACACCTCCTAGTATCACAGTAAGGGTTAGGATTTCAACATGTGATTTTGGAGCAGTGGCAGGTCACACATACATCAGATGATAATATATTCCTTCCCAAGAGTTATATATGTGGATGAACACTAGAGACACGTACAAGAATGCCCACTGTATCATTAATTGTACAACTGAACACTGAAAACAAAGTCCCATCACCACTGGAATAGATATGTGAATTGTGGTACATACTTATACAATGGAATATTATACAATGAGGAAAATGAAGGAAATACAGCTACAAGATGCAAAATGGGTGATTCTTACAATACATATTGAGTAAATAATATACACAAAAATCATACAATGTATTTTTTTCTTACAAAACTCATAACTAAAGCAAACCTTAAATATAGAATTTAGGAATGTATGCTTACATAATAAATTTACAAAGAAAAGCAAGGAAGTGATTACCATTTTAAAAACATGCCATAAAGGAAACAGTTATTTTGTTCAATTAATATACATTTAAAAAATTCTTACCGCCAGGTGTCAGTGACTCACACCTGTAATCCAACCTACTTAGAAGGCAGAGATCAGGAGGATTGTGGTTTGAACCCAGCCCAGACAAATAATTCATAAAACAAACAAAAAAAAATCACAAAAAAGGGGCTGATAATAGCTTCTGCCGGTAGAGGGGGTGGGGGGAGAGAGAGGGGGTGGAGTGGGTGGTAAGGGAAGGGGTGGGGGCAGGGGGGAGAAATAACCCAAGCACTGTATGCACATAAGAATAATAAAAAAGGAGCCTGGTCCACCTGGCCAGCCTCCACTCGTGCGCTCGCCTCTGTGTCCCGGTCTTGTCTGTGAAGTGGGCATGACGATTGTTGCCACCTTCCAACCTACCTCACAGGGGTGTTGTGGGGACACCATGATATCTGATTGTTGATGTTGTGATGCGCCGGAGCCCATCCGCCTCCTCCCTCCCGCTTCCTGTGCCTCTCCTCTCCCTCTGTGGCCTCTGCTTCTCTCTGCTGCCTGTCCCTTCTCTCTTCCTCCATGGAGCTGTCTGACTTCAACTGAGTCCCTATGAGACTAGACAGTGACAGTCCTCTCCCTGGGCCAGCACAGATTTGGGAGGGGCTTCCTGGCCCTCCCCATGGTGCGGCCTCTCTTCGCCCCTCTGCCCCTCCCCGTAGTGACCAATTCCTATCTCTTCCCTCTCCGCAGGCTCAATGAATCGAATGAATGTGAACTTCTTCATCTGTGAAAAATCTTTATTTTTTTTTCTCCATTTTGTTCTGTTTGGGGGCTTTTTGTTTTGTTTTGTTTTTTACTTGGTTTGTTTGGTGAGAGAGCGATGGCCACCTGGGGTGCCAGGGAGCCCTCGCAGTGAGTGGCCTGGGGCTCTCGCTCTCTCGCTCACTGTGTCTTGCATCCTTTTCCTTTTAAAATTGGGATTCTTCATGTTGAGCCAGCCTTAGAAAATAGCGAGAATTAAATCTCTGCCAAAAAAAAAATTTAAAGATTAAAAACACAAAGAGCAGAACAAAACCTATAAAATGATATATATATATATATATAAATCTCTATCCCCCAGCCTTCCCAGAACGCCTCTGCTGAGGATTATGCGATTCGTTTTCTCCCTCCTGCCCATGGCCCTCTTGTTTTTAAAATAAACTTTTAAAAAGGAAAAAAAAAGTCACTCTTGCTATTTCTTTTTTGGTTTTTTTAGTTAGAGTTGGAACATTCCTTGGACCAGGTGTTGGTACTGCAGATCCCTTCCGCCCCACCTATCTCTCCTCCTCTCCTCCCTAGCTCTGCCCTGCACCCGCCCAGGATTGGTCTAGTCTGTTGTCTTTTCATCTGTTTAAGAGGAGATAACGAAGAACAAAACAAATTGTATGGCAGTTTTTACTTTTTATCGCTCGTTTTTAACTTCACAAATAAATGATAACAAAACCTAAAAAAAAAAGAATAATAAAAAAATTAAAATAAAAAAAAGGGGGGCTGGTGGAGTGGCCCAAATTGTAGAGCACCAGCTAGCAAGTGTGAAGCACCAGTACTGAAAAAAAAAAAAATCTTACCAAGAAGATAAAAGATCCTCCATTGAAAATTCATAAAAGAAGGTGTGGAATCAGGAGGCTTTAACCCAGGTAAACTGAGGCAAAAGGATCACAAGTTCTTCCATATATGAACATAAATAATCAGAGAAGAATGTACTTAACTGTATTTTCAAATAAGTAACCCTCCCTCCATTATCCAAGACATTAAAATTAGGCATCAATTAACCTGCTCTTCTGATATGCCTGGAATTTTGTTGTCATAACATCAACTCATTGCATTATATTTCAAGAAGATTTGGAGTGTTCAAAATTATTTTGGCAACCTGTAACACATCATTAGTATTGGTCTTTATGCCTCTGCCCCAAAAATGACTCAGTATAGAGTTCATTACTAATTATAAATTACAGATAAATCTTGATATTTAAGCTGTAGTAGAAAATATCTGGCCACTTTCATGTTTTGATATAGGCCATGGAATAAAGGGATCCAATGATTTCAATATCTTTATCTATTTTGATTTTTGTTAACTCTCCCCTTAAAAACATTCAGTAGTGGTAACAGATGTGGAACAATGCACTGTAGGAGAACTGGAATACTTAAAAATAGTTGGTGCTTTTAATTTTAACTTTATATGTTTTGTATAGATCTACATGGAAATGTTTTATAATTTGGTTTCATGAATAAGTTCCAGTACTTGGTAGCCATAGCTTATATTGTTTAGTACATTTTGCTTGATGTTAACAACCAAACCTTTGGAGGACCCACAGATCATAAGACTGAGCTCACTCTGTGGTATCCTAGGCATCAAAGCAAGTGCTGTGGCAATGCCTCTGTGGTCAGATGTTGTCCAGGTGGATTTCAGGAAGAGAAACTGTAAATGCCAGTTCACATGCTCTGAAATGTGAGTTCACATGCTTCCCAGCCCTCTGGATCACTAACTGGGGCATTGTTGTCTCAATAATAACTGGCAGCCTGGCATACCTATATTGCACCTTACAACATTAAAGCAAGGTTTTATTTCAAAAAAAAAAAAAAAAGGATCTCAAGTTTGAGGCCAGCTTGTGCAACTAAAGTAGAGCTAAGATAATAACTTGAAATGGATTAATGACTTAAAGGTAAGACCAAAAACTATGAAACTACTAGAAGAAATCATAAGACAAAAGCTCTGTGACATTGATCAATTTTGGGCAATTTTAGACATGACCCAAAAGCATTGGCAACAAAAGCAAAAATAGACAAGTGAAAAAACAACAGAATGAAGGATCAATGTACAGAATAGGAGAACTATGTTTGTAAACCATATTTATGAAAAGAAGTTAATATCAAAAACCTATCAGGAACTCAACTCAGTAGAAAACAACTTCATTTTTAAGTGGGCAAAGGATTTGACTAGACATTTCTGAAAAGATGACACACAAATGGCCAAAAAGTGCATGAATCAAATGGAAATGAAATTAAACCATGAAGTGTCATGGTACACCTGTTAGAATGGTTATTATCAAAAAGACAAAAGATAAGTATTCGGGAGCATCTGAAGAAAAGGGAACCTTGGCACATTGTTGATGGGAATATAATTTGGCATAGCCATTATGAAACCAGCATGGAGGTTCCTCAAAAAATTAAGAACAGAACCCAGCAATCCTATTATTGGATTATATATCTAAAAGATATGAAACCCATATTTCAAAGAGATGTCTGCATCTGCATGCTCATTGTAGCATTATTTACAACAACCAAGATGTGGACTGCCTACCAATAAATGAATAAAGAAAGTGTGCCATATATATATATATATGCAATTAAATACGAGTCAGCCTTTAAAAAGGGAGGAAATCCTGGAGTTTGCAACAACATGAATGAACGTGGAAGACATATACATCATGCAGTGCTCAGAAAGAGAAGCACTGCATGATCTCACTCATATACAGAATGCAAAATAAATAAAAATAAAAAGGTTGCACTCAGAAATAGAGAGTAAAATGGTAATTACCAGAGAGAGACTGGGGTGAGAGAATTGGGAGGTGTCAGTCAAAGTACCAAATTTCAGCTAGATGGGAAGAATAACTTTGAAAAAGGGAGGCGAGCAAGTGAGTGGGGAGAGGGGCTTGTTGACAACAGCCTCTTTCTAACCTCAGGGGTCATTAACACAGTGGGTGAGTTGTGATAACTCACTGACCTGTGCTTTTATATCCTGGGCGCTTTCCTAGTTGTGTATTATTTCACATTAAGAACTTTTAAAGCTATATCATTTCTGGGAATGCCCAGCTATCAAAAAAAACCCACTTTTTGTTAAAATTTCATCCTATAAATGTCTTCCCACATACATTGCTTATAATTGTAAAAGATAAGTTACCTATATGTCAACTGAAATCAATAAATTATATAACACTCTCTAGCATAGTTAATGGCTCAATTCTACATGTACACACTTATATGGAATAATCTCTAAGATAAAATTATGTTGTGTGTGGTTTTTCTTTGGAGGGTTTTGGAGTTTTAGTTTTTTTGGGGGGGCGCATACTGGGGTTTAAACTCAGGGCTTCTCCCTTGCTAGGCAGGTGCTCTGCTACTTGAGCTACTTCACCAGCCCTGTTGTGTCTTATATAAAATATGTAAATCAATGTATGAAATATATTAACATATATTAAAATATACATGTATACACAAAAAATATTCATATATAGACATGAAATCTCTGGATATTTTGGCACCTTGTCGTGCCAAGAAGTAAAGAAGTAATTTTTTTAAAAAGTTGGATACATATTGAAAGGACACAGAGTTGTCCTTAAAGAATTCCCAGGTGTTTGCAGGAAATAAGATTAAAGGTTAGCCTGATGCTGGTGGCTTACAACTGTAATTCTAGCTACTCAGGAGGCAGAAATCAGAAGGATAGCAGCCAGAAGCCAGCCCAGGCAAAAAAAATGAATAAAAGCGTGGGGGGGGTGACTAGTGGACTGGCTTACGTGGTAGAGCCTAGCTAGCATGAAGCCCTGAATTCGAACACCCGTACCACCAAAAAACTCCAAAAGATTAAAGGTTGAGTGAAACGAGAATGAGGGCAAGACCACTCTTGTCTTGTTGGTTCTTGCACAGTTTGACTGCCCAGGGTGCTTGACACTAGTGCTCTGTAAATAAATGTTACAGAAACCAGACTGGATACTCAAAATGAAGCCACTTGCCACTTCCAGGTCACCAAGCTGAAACTGAGCGGCTTATCTGACCTTCCCCGAAAGCAGATTAAAGAGATAATAGCCAATTTGCCCCAACTGGGCAATGTCAAGTGGCACGAAAATGATGTTCCCTCTGCTTTAATCCACACACAAGGAAGTGTCCTAATGTGACCTAATCATTTATTTCCTAATGTTCTATCCCTCAGTTACAATGAAAATGACTTTGAAGGACCAATCTACTTTTTGTTCTTTTGCTCTTTCTTCAGCCTTTGTCTATAAAAGCAGACTCTTCTGTGAGCACTTCAGAAGCAGCTTCTACCATACTGAATGAAGTGCTGCTGGTTCTAGAGTTAAATACAGGGCCAGGCCTGGGGAAGACGCTCAGCGGTACAGCTCTTGCCTAGCATTTATGAGGCTCTGGCTTCCATCCCAAGCACCATTTAAAAAAAAAGAAACGCTAATTAAGATCTTCTTTAACAAAATTTTATTTTACTTTTTATTTGCATACATTGATAGTATGAGGGATTTCATTGTGATAATTTCATAGATGCATACAAATACAGTGAACTTTGAACAAGTGTAATTAAGATCTTTAGAAGTTGGGCAACAGTGACTTATGCTTGTAAATCCTAGCTACTCAGAAGGCAGAGATCAGGAGGATTGTCGTCAAAGCCAGCATGGGCAAATAGTTTTAGAGACCCTCTCTTAAAAATGACTCAAGTGACAGAGCACTGGCCTAGCAAGTGTGAAGATCAGAGTTCAAATCGCAGTACTGCCAAAAACAAAAACAAAAAAACCAAAAAAAACCCCAAAGAACATTAGAGAGAGGTTTAGTGATGCACCATTATAATCCCCAATTTCAGAATTGAAAGTTCAAAACCAGCTTAGATTAAATACAGAACCCTATTATAAAAAAAATGGCTGGGCTGGCAGAGTGGCCTAAGTGGTAGAGCACCTGCCTAGCAAGCATGAGGTCCTGAGTTCAAACACCAGTACCACACACACACACACACACACACACACACACACACACACAAATTGTAACTTGTCTTTTGGAAGTAGGGGTAAGACTGTGATCCTTCATTCTGGGGCCATTGAATAATTTATTAAAATGATAAAATGGCATTGGTAGAAAATGGAGTTATATAGAAGTGTAAGTGTGCCTGTTCTCCTTGGGGACTGGCTCTACAGGGCATCAGAAACAATCTGACCTAATGCAGCTCCCTGTCCTCTGAGCCTGCGGAAATCAAAAATCTCAGAAAGTTTTTGTTTAACTTTTAAAATAATGATAATTTCTGATGAAAAAGGAACAAAAAACCTGTTTTATAACCTTTTTTTCCACAGGGGGAAAAAATGTACTTTTTGAACAGTAAAGGAGACTTCTTTTGGTGGACTGGGGTTTGAATTCAGGGCCTCACGCTTGCTAGGCAGGTGCTCTTCCACTCCTGCCACTCTGCCAGCCAACAAAATAAAAAAATTTTTTTAAAGCTTTTGTTTGTTTTTTACAGAGCTAGGAATCAAACTCAGGGCCTTGAACGTGCTAGGCAAACACTCTACCACTGGTTACATCCCTAACCTGAAAAATGTTTTGAAGCTCTATATACATGGAGCAAACAGCAATTGTTCCATATTTTCAAAGGATTTAGGACTTAAACAGCCTAGGACTGAACTGAGGAGGAGAGTGGCTCTTGGAGTGGCCATGGATACAGCAGGCCCGGAGCTGCCTGGTTCCAGTGACACGCACACCAGAGGAGGAAGTCCCGGCTCAGGTCTTTACCCTGGAGCGTAACACTGTCTGTCTCACCTCAGGACACATGCACCTTATCTGGAGGCCAGGCCAAAATACAGATCCAATAGGCCCCAGGGCTACCGCATCTGTAGGTTTGGATGGGGTTGATCATGTGCATTTGAGGGCTGGTGGAGTGGCTCAGGTGGAAGAGGGCCTGCCTAGCAGCCTAGGCCTGAGTTCAAATCCCAATACTGCCCCCCCCTCAAATAATTATGTGCATTTGAACAAGTTTCTGGCTCTTTGAAACTTGGTGCCTGTACTTCACTTGGAGAACCATTGCCTGAAAATGGTGGCTGGTTTAGCAAACTATCAGTCTCAGAGAACAGACACCAAAACTAGGCAGCTCGTGCTACACTCCCCTGTGCCTCCCTGCACCAAATCCTGCTAGCCTGCAAGAACAAGATCAGAATGACTGTTTCCCTGGCATTTTGCTCTGGGTTATAAATCTTCCATTACTTTGTGTACATGTTAAATATAATAGTTGAACAAGTATGTTTTTAGCTATAATAATGTCTTTACAAATCAAGGATGTCACTACATAGACTATATGATCATTTCAGGAGAGTCACATTTATAAAGTGGAAGATCAGGCTGCTGTCCCGTTGGACCATCTTTGGAAAGCGGAAGGTCAAATCCTGTGGGGTCCAGCAAGTTCCAGGTGCAGCTAATCTTGCGGGCATCTCCTGATTACACAACCCACTTTTCCTGGCTTCCGGGAGTTGCTGGTTTTCCCTCAGCTCACCCCAATAGACACACTGGTGGCAGTATTCCTTGGAAAACTTGTGGGAAGAGAGCAGTCGGGACTGAGCAGCAGGGTTTGGGCAAGGCGTGATGAGTAAGCAGGCTTTCAACACAGAATGTGCTTTATGGTTGTAAAATTTCTCTGCAGCCACGTAGCTGTAGGGATACGGATGAGCCAAGAGCCCGCCGTGGAAGTTCAGTTTTGCTCGCAGGTGTGGCCAGCTGCCTCCCAGTCTAAGTTCAATGTGTGCTTGGCTAAGTGCTTCCTCTTTGGGTGTCTGTGCATCATACTTAACCATGTTCCCGAAGTTCTCTGGCGGCACACAGGCAAATTATTTTCAGTATAGCTTTGCAGTGTCATAATGCATTCATGGATTCATTTGCTCAGTCTCAGTCATTTGTCCCCCACTGATTGAATGTCAGGCACCACCAGACTTGTCACTGGAACTACAAAGACGAGCAGATTATGGTGTCAGACCATAGGGCGTTTAGGACACTTAGAGAAGACAGGCACGGACAAAGATAATTTCAGCAAGGAAATAAGTATTGACACAGAGGTATGTGTGGGAAAGCTGACTGATGGAGCCCAAAACCTACCCCAGAGGACATGACATTGGACCTGAGTCTTGGGGTATCAGTGAGGGTTCTCTAAATAGGTCAAGAAAGCAGGGCGACAAAGCAAGTGAATTTGTCAACATGGTTGCCTTGTAGGCTGTGACAGCACAGGTCTGGAAAAGAAGGTATAGACATCAAAAAGTAGAGGCTAAATCGGTCTCTGTAGTCAGTGGAGGTGAGCGGCCACTCCTTCACCCCTCAGTGGCCCTGGGTCAAGGAAGGGTCACCGGGCTGAGCACTAAACACCTCCAGCACCACCTATCTCACGCAGATTTTTAGCCCTTGTTCCAGGTAATTAAAAAAACATTTCCCTGAGGTTCGTGAGGGTGACAGGATGCCAGGCACCTGTGGGCACCATGCTGACACACGTACCACTTCCCGTTGAAGCTCCTCTCCTCCAGGACCCTCAATCTCCCCACTAATCCTCCTGCAGGTCAAGGACCTTTTCTTTTTGGCTGCACTGGGGTTTGAACACCTACCACATGAGCCACTTCACCAGAGCTCTAAAGGGCCTGTCTTCTGTATTTTTGGATCACCAATGACACTGCTTGGTACATACTGGGTGAATTAATCTGGTTCACTGAGTTCAGTGGTAATTCATTGCAACAAGACCATTCATTCACCGGAGTGTTCACTGGGGTTTTGTTTTATGTTATTATTTTGTTGTTGTTTTATCTGTTTTTGTGAGACTTAGGTTTGAACTCAGGGCTTCACAGTTGCAGAGCAGGCACTCTACCTCTTGAGCCACACCTCCGGTCCATTTTGTTCTGGTTATTTTGGAGATGGGGGTCTTGCAAACTATTTGCCCATGCTGGTCTCAAACTCGGGTCCTCCTGATCTCAGCCTCCCAAGTAATTAGGATTATAGGCCCACCAGACCCCGGCTTGAATTCTTTTAAATCCTAGCTACTCAGGCGGCAGAGAGCAGGAAGATCGAGGTTCCAAGCCATGCCAGGCAAATAGTTTGTGAGACCCAATCTCAAAAAAGAAAAAACACAAAAAAGGGTTGGTGGAGTGTCTGAAGGTATAAGCCCTGAGTTCAAGCCCCAGAACAAAAAAAAAGAGAGAGAGAGAGAGAAAGGTCAGAATATAAATTCTTGTCACCAGGCTGAAGGTGTGACTTATTTGAGAAGTCCTGAGTTCAAACCCCAATACTGCCAAAAATAAATGAATGAATGAATCAAATAAATCACTACTGCCTAAGTTTTTTTCTTTTACAGATGTAGCAAATGGTAAGTTTGCAAATCCATTTACTTTTTTCTTTGTGTGTACATATATATACTGTTCAAGTTCACATTTTCCTATCACTCAAAAACCTTCATTGGTACTTCCTATTTTCTGCATCTCACTGAAGTGTCACCCACAAGCCTAGCACTTAGTCTCTAAGGTCAGAGCAATCCCAAGTCAAAAGTTGAGGACAGGGGCCAGGACATGACTCAAGTGGCTGAGCGCCTGCCTCACAGCAAAGGCCCTGAGCTCAAAAGCTGAGAACAAGTGTGGCTGAGGTCCGTCCTGACTCGCTTTGTAAAGCTGGGCCTCCAGCAGTGCTGACAAGAACAGTGTAACAAACCATCATGCTGGAATTGTTGGTAAAAATGCTTGCAACTATTTTCCCATTTTTTTCTGAAGAATCAAGGCTTTTGCTTTTAGGATTATTTAAAATGTTTGAATGAGATCTTCACAATGCAAAGGAAAACTTAAGAATGGAGATAGTTGAAATAATTTTCATGGCTGAAAATGCACCTGGAGCTACAATTCCTTCCCTAATAGCAAGCTGGATGAGGGGCATAGCGAGACAAGTGTGTGGGTGTCTGGGGTGTCCTGTTTGTCATTCTCAGTGGGCTCCAGCAGCTGGGGCTCAGCCAGGGCTGCTCTGCTCAGCAATCCTTTCTTCCCCAGAGCTGGTCTGCCTTCTCCCTCTGTGCCTTGCAGAGAATTTTAGCTGTTTCAAGCACACACTGAAAAATTAACAATCTCAGAGTAATTAAGGAAATTATCTCAGCCCCATGGCCCTGCAACTGAGCCTGGAGTACTGGGTAAGAGGGATTTTGTTTGTTTGTTTTTCCTTTTGCTGGATGTACTGGGCTGGTCATTTCCTGTTCTTTTCTTTTTTGTTTTCCTCATGCTTCAAAGACAAAGGTTCAAGCCCCAGTGCCACAAAAAAAAAAAAAAAACTCTTCCAATAATACAAAATAAACATGTGTTTCACTGATTTTCTTTTATCTTTTTTAAGAATTAAGAATTACAGGACTGGGGGTACACACCTGTAATTCCAGCACTGGGAATGCTAAGGCTGGAGGATCACAAGTTCGAGGCCAGCCTGGGCAATTTGGTGAAGGGGGAGAGTCTGGGGCTGTAGCTCAATGGTAGAGCACTTGCTCAGCATACACAAGGACCAGGGTTTGACATCCAGCACCACAAAAAAATTTTTTAAAAATCTAAGAGTACCTTCATTGAAGTAAGGAAATAATTTCTAAGACCGTTTTTAAAACTGGAGTGAACTGATTTTTGATGAACTCTTGTATTTTTGTTGGATAACACAGGGAATCAGAACAGTGTGACCAGCCCATGAGATGAGGAGTTGACTGTCTCCTTATCTGGAGGATGTTAGAAAATAGCAGGGGAATTACAAAGAGGGGTCTCCACCTCCGGGAGAAAGAGGCCATGACAGACTTGGTGTGGCTTACACTCACATGCCAAGAGCAGACAGTGGGTCTCTCATTCCCACAAGTGCCATCAGCTGCCTTCCTAACAGGAATTCACAGATGAGGTGGGCAGGAAGTCAGTCATCAAGAAAAAGAGGAAACAAACCAGACAAATAGTTCTAATCTTCCCTTACAATTTTCAAAAAGTACACTTCATGATGAAGATACAAAGTAATTAGTTGCTCCAGTTTCTCTTCTTTTTAAGGCAGATGGTGGTGGTGGTTCACACCTGTAATCCTAGCTACGCAGGAGGCAGAGATCAGGAGGATCATACTTCAAAGCCAGCCTGGGGAAATAGTTCATGAGACCCTATCTCAAAAAAACCCATCACAAAAAAGGGTTGGTGATATGACTCAAGTAGCAGAGCACCTGCCTGGCAAGCATGAGGCCCTGAGTTCTAAAACCTTTACTCTAGTACCTGTTTCCCTTTTCCTATTGGCCTCAGTTGCTTTTAAGGTATCTGCTTTAGTTTCTCTGCATTAAGGGCAACACATGCTAGCTAGTTTTTTAGGTGTCTTACCTATCCTCACCCCTTCCTTGTGTGCTCTTGCTTTTATCATGTGTGGTTAGAGCAAAAAGAATTAACCTAGAAGGTAACACCCACGCACAGGAAATCAATGTGAGTCAATGCCCTGTATAGCTATCCTTATCTCAACCAGCAAAAACCCTTGTTCTTTCCTATTATTGCTTATACTCTCTCTACGACAAAATTAGAAATAAGAGCAAAATAGTTTCTGCTGGGTATTGAGGGGGTAGGGGGGAGAGGGAGGGGGCGGAGTGGGGGGTAAGGGAGGGGGTGGGGGCAGGGGGGAGAAATGAACCAAGCCTTGTATGCACATATGAATAATAAAAGAAAAAGGAAAAAAAAATAAAACCTTTAAAGTCTTCCTTGGGTGGTCGTGCCTCAGTTGACTCATAACAAGCAGATACTGGTTATTTAGACTTCTACATAGGGTAGTTTAATTTCTTGGGATAACTTCTCAGTGTTTTTACTTCATGCTAATGATAAAAGGCTGATGGGAGCTGGACACTGATGACTCACACCTGTAACTCTAGCCACTTAGGAAGGCTAAGATTGGGGGGATCTTGATTCAAGGACACCCTAAGCAAATATTTCATGAAACCCCTTTTCCAAAATAACAAGAGCAAAATGGACTGGAGATATGGCTCGAGCAGTGGAGCACTAGCTTTGCAAGCATGAAGCCCTGAGTTCAAACCCTGGTCCTATCAAAAAAAAAAAGCATTTCTTGGAGCTTATAAAAATATTATTGGGTAAAGAAACTACACTTACTCTACCCTTCCCCCTTGCCTGTGTGTACAGCCGGATGGTAGAACACTGGTGTTCATGAGGCTCTGGGTTCAATCCCCAGCACCAAAAGAACAAAAACACAAAGAACTAAATAACTGTCACTCCATTGTTATGAATAAACACCAACCACAACATTCTGTTGACATAAAACAGAGTCTGCCCCCAGGCTAGACTATCTTCCTCCTTACTTTCTCTGTACCTCTGTCAGCACTTCCTGGTCTCAGTACACCTCCGAACAAAGCTCTTCAGGTGATGACAGTGCTGTCTCCACTCTTCGCTCAAGTCCTATGGTTTTGGGTGTTACCCTAGGCAAACTGATCGGCTATCCGGGTTGCAGGCATTGTTCTGGTGATGACATTACCAGTGCTGACCAGTAGGAACCTCAAGTAAATAAAATTAAACAGATCTAAGTAGGAGACATTCTGGTTACTTCCTGTTCTTCCACAAACAAAACTTAGAGATCTGGCTCTTTCTTCTAGGACTGATAATGTAAATGACCTCTGTAAACTGAAAAGTGGTACACGTCTGTAATCCCAGTACTCAGGAAGCTAAGCCAGGAGTTCCAGGCCAGCCAGGAGGAAACCTGTCTAAAAAACACAAACAAAAAGAACCATGATAGATACCCATATTGCCTATATGTCCACTTTCCTTGACATATGCTACTTTCCTTGACATATTCTAACACTGTTGCTATATTTTAAAATTTAGATTTAAATTAAAAAATTTTTAATTTACATTAAATTTAGAGTTGGTTGTGGTGGTGTGTTTCTATAACCCCAGCTACTCTGGAGGCAGAGGCAGGAGGATCTCAAGCTTGAGGCCAGCCTGGGCAAAGGTAGTGAGACTATCTCAAAAATAATACTGGCTCAGTGGCTCACACCTGTAATCCTAGATATTGGGAAGACAGACATCAGGAGGATCAAGGATCATGGCCAGCCCAGGCTAAAAAATAGTGAGACCCCATCTCAACCAATTAAAAAGTTGGGCATGGTGTTCCATGCCTGTGATGCCAGCTGTGCAGGAAGCTTAAATCAGAGAATCACAGTCTGCACCAGCTTAGGCATAAAAGTGAGACCCTATTTTAAAACTAACTAAGGCAAAACTACTGGTGCGGCTCAAGTGGTAGAGGAGTGCAAGACCAAGGCCCTGCATTCAAGTCCAAGTACCTCAAATATTAATTAATAAAATGTATATGAAATCCTTTCAATTTCAGTTTAAGTGTTTTTCCTTTGGAGCTTTAGGCACCATGTAAAAATAGTAGTGTGGATCAGATTGCCTGGTGTGAGCATCTTCTGTCTGCATGGTCTTTTTGCCTGAGCACTTTATCATTGTAACACCAATCCTAGCAATAGCCATCACTCTAAATCATGGAATTAGGAAGTGATAAGACCTGCTCCTTGCCACTATTCTGCAGCCTGTGCTGCACCAGTTTCATCCCTTACAGAACAAAGCCCACTGTCCCTTATCTCCTGCCACCTCCCTTTGCCTGTCCCAGGCCTTGCTTTCTCCCAAATGCTACTTAAGGCCAGACCCATCAAGAGAAGCTGCTGCAGCATTTTTTTCTCAGCCAGCCAGCCTGTTTATTAAACTTTGGACATGAGATACCTCTCATGAGCCTCCTTTGTGTGCGGTGTGAGATGTTTTCCAAACATTTTGGTGCCCAGACCCAAGCCTAGTTTGGCCACAAGGCAGACATCCCCTATATAAGGGTGCCTGGCTGGGGGATTATACCGGCAGGAAAGCAGTATCTTGGGGATGCCCACCATATTCTTCCTTGGACTGGGTTTCACCATGGAGACTGGACCTTCCTAATGCCTATGTTCTTGCTCTTGCTAATCAAAATTTAACCAGTTGTACCTCCAGGAATATCAACCTCTCCAAAATCATCCAGAGGTCTGCTATGAGGGCCCCCACCGGGACACAGGAGCCTGAAGATCCTGCCCCATACAATGCCCTCTGCCAGCCAGAAGCAGCCAGAGGATCAAACTGTGCCCCAAAACCCAACCCTTTTCTTCTCTCTCTCTCTTTAAGAAACAAAAAGTGGGGGAATGATAAGAACTGCCTCTTTCCACCATTCTGCACCTAAGCCGCAGCTGGTCTCATCCCTTGCAGAACAAAGCCCACTGTCCCTTATCTCCTGCCACCTCCCTTTGCCTGTCCCTAGCCCTTGCTTTCTTCCAAATGCTACTTAAGGCCAGACCTGCCAAGAGAACCTGCTGTGCCATTTTTTTCTCTGCCAGCCAGCCTGCTTATTAAGTTTCTGGACATAAGATACCTCTTGTGGGCCTCCTTTGTATGCAATGTGCTGAATTTTCCTAACAGGAAGGAAGTGTTCTGCCATGTTAACTCTTCTTTCCTTACTGCAGGAGACAGGACTAGACACTCTCGGTGGCGGGCACTTGTAAGCTGCCACTTTGAGCAAGTTTTTTGATTTCTCAAATCCCCAGTTTCTTCGTCTGTGAAATGGTTATACTGTCTATCTCAACTAATTTGTAAGGACTCAATGCTGTAACATAGTGCAGGCCTCAGGCCAGCCTGAGCAAACAGTTCTGAAACCCACCTCTAAAATAACCAAAATAGCCAGGCACTGGTGGCTCATGTCTGCAATCCTACCTATTCAGGAGGCAGAGATCAGGAGGATCAAGGTTTGAAGTCAGTCCTGGGCAACAGTTCATGAGAGCCTATCTCGAAAAACCCATCACAACAAAGGGCTGGTGGAATGGCTCAGGGTGAAGGCCCTGAATTCAAGTCCCAGTACCACAGGAAAAAAAAAAGTAAAGTGGACTGCAAGTGAGAGTCAAGTAATAGAGCACCTGCTTTGCAAATGTGAAACCCTGCAAAAGAGAAAAATAAAAGCAAAGGACTGGGTAATGGCTCAAGTGGCATAACACATTCCTAGCATACAGAAGGCCCTGCACTGAAAAGCAAAAAGCTAAAAACCCAGGGGCTGCAGCTTGGGGGTAGAAGATGTTCTTAATGAGCAAGGTTTAGACTTACATCTCCAGCAGCAAAAACTAAATAAGTAGTTGGAAAAAGTACCTCTACAAGTACTTAAAGTATGACATTGCAGGCAATAAAGTTAATTGCACATCCTTAATTATCAAAATAACCATTTGGTTAATTGGTTAACTGCAGGGAAACAATCATTTGGTTAACAACACTAAGAAGACAACAGAAACAATGGCCTAATCCCTGCCTCCCAGGGAACTGACTAGCTAAGGAGATGCAAGGCACACGACTTGCAAAAATGAATACTAAATTGTATCCTACACAGTACAACCACGGGGACTGTGAACTATAGGATGGATGAGGCTCCTCAGGAAGGCATCGGAACTGCAAGTCTTCAAGGAATAAATTCATGACAACTGCAGGAGGCACAGAATGGCTGGGAGAAGGGGTAGCACATTCTAGATGTGGCACATCAGGAGGAAATGCAACGAGGCAGCACAGAGAAAGTGGGGCCTCTAAGAATTTAGGAAGGGAGAGGACTGGTGCTGGAAAACTGAGATGAGAATGGGGAGACTTGCTAAGGAGATCACTAGACCTTAACAAGCAGAAGAAGTCATTGACAAAAGTGCCTCTGCTTTCAGTCTCCCAGCAATGTATCAAATGCTTAGAAACGATGTATCAAATGCCAAGCACAGCACCCCATCCCTTCCTGTTTTCCCTGAAGTGCAAGGAATCAAGAAACCTTGACCATGTTACCACAGTAGCAACTTTCACATAATTAAATTATGGTTACTGCAAAGGCAAATTCTTCACCTCTGATAACAGAGTAGGGCAGATTCAAGAAAATAAAACATGGTTGAAAGGCTTGTAGCTGTAAAGAACACCATAAGCACATTTTTACTCAGGTACAAATGCTTTATATTATATACAATTAAAATCAGTCCTCATGAAGCCTGTGAAGTTTGTAATTCCACCTAGTTATGTCCACTTCCCTATTCACAGAAAGCAAAGAACAACCTAACCCCAAATGAAACCTGCAAATTGATTTGCTATTTGACATAATAACCAACACACTGCTTTAAGAACCTACCAGGAACCAGGTTCTTCATGAATGTACCCATTTAGGCATTGCACCTTGATAAGGGTGTTACACTCTTTTATAGAAAAGAGAACTGAAGTTCAAAGAGCTCTGTAACAGTACAAGCTCATATTACCTTTCAATAAGGGAGCCAGAACTGGATCCCAACCTGTCTGACACAAAGAAAGTTACTCCTCTGTCACAGTGTATTGCCCCCATAATCTGCTTTAAAAATCCCTGCTCAATCAACTAGTTTCATTTTACACTAGTGTGGGAGATCTCAATATGGCCGGCCCAGGGATGTTCAGCTCACTCTTTCTACATGTCCACACATACATGTGCTTAGGCCAAAGGTGACACTGGTGGCAAAAATGCTCTCTACAGGTTTATGTGAGCATTTGCAGTTAAGACATGTTGCATTGCCACAATGACTGCAAGTTGCTATTGACACTTAGTGGGTGAAGATCTTCTATATTCAGGATTGTCCCAAACAGTGAAGAATCATCTCAAATTCCTCATCATTCTTGAAAGTTTCTTTAGATTAATGTAAAGTACCTGTTTAAACTGTTCTGAGCCTTCAAGTGTAGCCATTCCACCAGCCCTATTTTTGGGAAGGATATTTCGAGATAGGGCCTGGTAAACCATTCACCTGGGATGGCTTTCAACCACAATCCTCCTGATCTCCATTTCTTGAGTACCTCGCATTACAAGCATGAGCCACTGGTGCCAAGAAATTCCACCTTATATACAAAACCAAAGCATTTCTCAGTACATGTTGAATTTCTCACAAACACAACTATTTTGTGAATCAAGAAAAGATTGCACTATTTTGTTTGCAACTTCATCTAAAGTTGTCCACCAGTGCAGAAATACACATTCCTGCAGGTAGCATCACTCAAGATGTCTGAGATACTGAAATACTGCATGTATATCAAATCGCACTTATAGCTATTATACAGAGGATGAGTCTATGCATGACATAAACTTTTAAATTCATGACACCTAGAGCAACAATGTTTGCCACTTCAATTTAAAATACAGGTTATGTCATTGTACATTTGTTCCTTTTTATTTCACCTAGCATTTTACTTATAGCATCATATTAATTTTTGGCAAGTATGTTATACTTTATATAAACTTTATTCTTAGATGGCAAATGTGCAACACAAAACATCTCTTTTAATTCGGGGCCTTCACATGTAACACATGTCAAGTAGCTGGAAAACAAAGGCCAGGCATGTTATTCAAGTGGTAGAGTGCCTACCTAGTTAGCACAGGGTCCCGAGTTTAAATCCAAGTACCGCAATAGAATAAAAATCAGGAAATAACATGTGTTGCCAGTTGATCAACAACATAGGAAGCAAGGTCTGCTAGAGGGACATCTTAAGAAGTTCCCTTGTCCTTGAAGGACAATGGAAATACTTTCCCCCCCTTCAAGCCATTGGGTCTTACATCAGGTCAATAATAAACTTTTCTACCCCAATGTAATTATGGACCTAGCATATTTACCAATTTAATATGCTTGCACTCTAAAATTTAATATACGTGAAAGGTAAAATGAAAGAATCTCTAAGAAATGAGAAGCCTCATAAGCAATCAGTTTTGTAAAAAATCTATTGAGTAGCTAAAACTTTCTAAGCTTAATGACACTCTAATATTAGTGAAAAACCCTTCAACATGCTACCTACCTCCACTGGAGCAGTTGATAGTCTAAGACCTAAGTCTTCAGAGATCACAAAGGCAGTAGCCACCTAGGGACTGATAGGATTAGGTACAGCAACTTCAAATTCTTGGTAAATCTTGAATATGAAGTCAAGATAACATAAAGTATAAAACCAATAATCACACATATCAAAATAAGTCAACAAAGCCTGAAAGAGTTTTTGGATGAATTTTAATTCTCTATGTCATTTATACATACAATTTCATAACCACTGCACATAAAAAAAGTAGATCCCAAATTCTCAAGGAATACTTCATAAGGTCAGAATACTGGGTACTGACCCTTACTCCAGGAAATTTTTTCTATGATGGTTATATCTTTTGAATGACCACATAAGTGTTGGGTAGAGAATAAATATGTATTTTCAAACTTCACTCCAATTTTGTTCTCTCAATTTGCAAAAAAAAAAAAAAAAAACAAGTGTTCTGTCTGTATTCCTATCACTGCTGGGATATTTTTTAAATTTGACTCGTCTCATTTCAACTATTGCTAAATGGCTGACTATAAAATTCCGTGTACATTTTACCAATTATCTGCTCAATTCTCAGGTGGCACAGAGTTTGTGAACTCAACTGAATTCCTTCCACCACACACACACCATCTCCCTGTGGTTATGGGAATGTTCTGAGGAGTGGGGTTCACTTAGCAGCACTGTCACATAGTCCAGGAGATGATGGGGGCTGTTTCCACTCCATGCAACAAACGTAGTCCAGCTACTTTTCTGCCCACGAAAGCCATGAGCCCTCAAGGAAGTTAAAACCCTTCCCTTAAAAAGGCTTACTTAAATGCAAATCAACACCACACTAAGATTCCTCCTCACTCCTGTTAGAATAGCTATGATCAAATGTACCACCAATAACAAATGTTGGTGACGATGTGGGGACAAAGGGACCCTCACACACTGCTGGTGGGAATGCAAGCTTGTACAACCACTCTGGAAAACAATATGGAGGCTTCTTTAAAAACTAAACATAGGTCTGCCATATGATCCAGCAATCCCACTCCTGGGATATACCCAAAGAATGGGACTCACGTTACTCCAGAGGCACCTGCACACCCATGTTTATTGCAGTGCTAGACACAATAGCCACATATTTTTTAGGCATGAATTTTAAAGCTATATCACATTATTAAAGTAATCTGCAATTTTTTGACTCTCCTCTTCTTAGCACTTTCCTGCTGATTACTATTGGTTACGACACCCCTAGATGTTACAAACATCTACTTTATTAGATTTTATAATTTAAAAAGTCATGTGACCACACACACTTTGGATCATTGATCTCCATTTTTTCAACATTTCTGTAACTCTAAAATTACGTCAAAATAAAATGTAAAGAAATTTAGGCTGAAATATAATGTCCAATGGTACAAAGATGAATATGATGAGCTCTATTCATAGTCTATGAAGACAGCAAATAGAGAATTCTGATAAGCAATAAAGGTGATGTTAGATATATGCAGAAGCTCTATTACTCAGAGAACACCAAACTTTACACAAAATCTGATTAAAAGGGGTATGACTAGGAAACACTTTCATGTTGCATGCAGTTACAAAACACTGGCTGCTTTTAATTAATTTCAAAATAACAGCATAGTTTGCAATACACACTGGAGCCACACAATCTTCCAAAATGTCCAAAATATAACCACCTCAAAGAATTTCAGAGAACAGGACTGGCCATGGTTCAAGTGATACAGTGCTCGCCCAGCAGGTACAAGGTGCTCAGTTCCTGCCACAGCACCTCAATAAGAAAAGAAAGGAAAAGAATGACAGAAAACCAATAGAGAGCAACCATTTCAATGATCTAGTGGAGCCCAGGTGAAAATTCCATGTAATGGCCTAGATGTTCTTCCAAGTACATTAAATTCCACACATCCAACTCTTCATGTTCAACCAGAAAGTATTCACACTGCTGGGGATGTGGCTCAATGGGAGAGTGCTCCCCTGCCATGCCCAGGGTCCTGGGTTCAATCCTGGGCACCAAGAAAAGAAAAGGGGAAGAAGAGGAGGAGGAGAAAGAGAAGACAATTTACAAACTTCTTGCCAGGCTTTACTTACAAACACCATCAATAGAATCCTTTACAAGGTTTGCAACCATCAATACCCAAAGACCACACTCCCAGAAAACCAATTTTCATTTTCTTCAGAAATCAAAGTTTCAAGACTATAAAAATGTTAAAATAAAATCAAAATCAAAGTTTAAATGCTTTCTACTCATGGAAACTTCCCACACTCTAGACTCACTTGTGCTCATTTTTGAGGGATTTTTTTTATGTTCTCTCTTTTTTCTTTTTCTTTTTTTTTTTTTGGTTTTTTTGTTTGTTTTTGATCTGTCAAAAAGTTGTGTCTCTCTTTTTTTCACAAACATGTGGAAGCATTCACTTAAACAGTCATTTCAAAGTCAACGAAAATCATACAAAGAAAAGAGATGATTCTGTTAATGGCAATTCCTTAACCTCTTTAATGATGAATTTTTCATTTGCTTTTCAAACTGAGGGGAGAATTGTCTCTCCATTTCAGACAACACAAATGTAAGAGTGCACCTGAGCAACACATATACAGAAAGTTCACATTTCATAATGATCGTTCATTATGAAAGTGTTTGAACCAGGAAAAGACACCAATAGCTTTTCAAATTGTCTAGCAAACCAAACATACCTGAAAGACAGCAAACAAATTCATGAAGATGCCTACAATTCACAGGCCACCTACAAAGAAGAAAAAACACAGTGTGAGTAGATTCATAACAACCTGTTCTGCTTTCACACATTTTGTTTAAGTAACTTATGTTAGAATTGGTCCTCATGCTTATCAAACTTGAAAACGACACAAATCTGAGTAATGAATATACAAATGCTTGCTCATGATTCAATCAGTAGAAATTATATTACTTATTTAAACTTATTTTTACTCTGCCCACAAAACCAGAGTACCCATGAAGTAAGTATGGACTTGAGTTTTATCCAGAGAGGATGTAAATGTCACTGGTTAATAAGATCAACACATACAGATCAGCATTAAACATGACCTAACCACTTGAGAGAGGTGAATGGCTAAATTGGATGAAGTTTAGTATTAATTCTGTAAGATCTCAGTCACCTAAATCAAAAACAGTCAATTTTCAAAGGAAGAACTGTAAATGCTAATCAGCAGAACAAGGTTCACCCCCATTGATAAAGCAATACAAATTTAACAAATAAGAGTTTTCAATAATGAAATGTTTAAATGTATCACATTGTCAATGCTTTTTGTTGTTGTTCTTGTTTTTGGGTGGCTTTGTTTTTTGGTTTTTTTTTTTTTTTTCAGTCCTTGTGTTGGAAGTCAGGACACACACCTTGAGGCACTCCAGCAGCCCTTTCTTGTGAAGGATTGTTTTCAAGTAGGTTCTCTTGAACTATTTGCCTGGGCTGGCTTTGAATTGCAATCCTCCTGATCTCTGCCTTCTCATTAGCTAGGATACAGGTTTGAGTCACTTGCACCCAATCCAATGTTACCTCTTTAAGAACAGTGCTCACTTCTAAGAAGAGTGGGTAAAACAAGGCTAAAAACTGGGCATGGCAGTACATCCTATAATCCTACCACATGGAAGGGTGAAACATGAAAATTGTGAGTGTAAAGCCAGCGTGGATTACACAGCAAGACCCTGTCTCAAAAAACCAAAACGGAAAATGAAACAAAATGCATGAAATACTCACTCTTAGTGCATCACCACACACAAGTGACTATAATTATTTATAGCCATAGGTATAACCAAAATAGGAAGCACTTCAAAATGATCTAAAGCTCTCCTCCCATGGCACCCAACACTTTGCAAGTCAATTTCCTAGTATTTTCTCTTTTAAAAAAGAATTCATTTTTACAGGTTTGATCCCCACAACTGCAATTTTTTATTCTTAACTGGTATATGAAAACAACAAAAAAAATACATATTAATGTGGTATCATGTCATGTTTCTATAGACTGTGTAATGTTTAGATCAAGTTAAACATACCTATCTCCTTAAATATGAAACACAGTATATAGATGTAAATGACTAAAAAAGACTTGATACTCTCTATACTCATACTTCCAATTAAATTTTAAAAGTGGCAATTATTTCTAATATATATATATACATACACCTGTATGTCATCACATGCACATTAGAAAACAACTCTGCATTACCAGGAGGATGGAGGAAAGGATCTATTAGGTTTGTCAACAGAGATAGTGGAGATAAGAAGCATCATCTATTTGTTGTCAATTATCCATTTCCATTTTATGTAAGACTCCAAATATTTACCTTTACTAAAATCTTCTGGGTGATAGCATCAGAAGCAGTGGGTGAGACAGCAATGACTGTGAAAGGAATTTCCCCCAGATGTGTGGGCTTGACAGGGAAGAGAACAGTGGCCCCATTCTCACTGGGAACAAGAATGGCATGCTGGTGGTCTGTGGCATTAATTTTATTTGAAGTCATTAGAATATCAAATCTGTCACTTTGGTCAATGATTACCTTAACCTGGAAGAAAAAAATTAAAGGTTTTCTTTAATAAATGCCCTTTGGGAAGTGTTGATACCACTCTAACTGCTCTTAATCTGTGAGGATCAAGCTTAAAGAAAGAAGAGGTAAAGATTTGGCCAAAAGGAGAAGAAAGGGAATCAGGAAAAATGTTATTTTATGGAATATTCCATTCTCCCACAAGAAACATGGAGGTATCCTCCACCTCCTGATTAAACTGCCGTCTTAGGAGACACTGCTCCCATTAGAAAAATACCAGTCAAACAGAACAATGTGTCATGTCCATTGAGAACTCTGAAAGATTATTCCAAGAAAAGTGCGATGTTAGTCCTGAGTTGTGTCATGATTACAAACTTCGTAAATTATGCCAAAGTTGCAAGTCTCATCACAAGCAGAATTTTTCTTAGGTTCTATAATGAGGGTGCCTAGATGAGCTTTAGGACATCTGGGAAACCTTTGTCCATTGAATAAAAGACAGTGGGACCTCCTGGCCAAGATCTGGCCAATACCATGTAAAGTTTAAGGAAGAGGCAAAACTCCTCTGCTGTGGGGGGAGTGAACTGGATGTGAAACACCCTCCGTACCCACCCACAGCCAGCTCCACATTGGTCTGCTCCAGCTGTGAGGTGAGCCTTGGGGTTCCAGGCAGAACTTTGAGTGTTTGTTGCCTTTTGAGGCTCAGCCTGGTCTTGGCAACAGCCAGAGCAGCCTCGGAGCCATGGATGGGACCAAGGCTGTCACCCAGCCGTACTTGAGACTGGTCTCAAAGGGCTTTTTCAGGGTTGTCACAACAGATCGTGAAGAAATGAGACCAATGGCCAGTGATTTTCCGTGGGAACTGCTGCTATATGGAGCCATTACTGAACTTTTTTCCATTATTTTGCTTTTGTGGAGAAGTTTTCAGTCACTTAGAAGCCGACTTTATGTGAGAAGAGAAACAAACCTGGCCACAGAACTTTCTGGACTCATTGAAGAAAAATGTCAGCTACTTGAAAAAGTTAGCCTTGTGGAAAAACAGCTTGATGCCTTCGTGTCATCTTTGAGAGAGGCCAGCTTTGAGCCATGCTCCATGGAAGCACAGACTTTGGAGGCAGCCTGTGAACAGCTGAAAAGATCCAAGTCTAAACTTGATGAAGTCCTCCTAGAAAAACAGCTGAAAGCAGAGAAATCTAAATGTTCTAAACAAGTTGAACTGATGAAGGAAATGTCAAAACTGATACCAGCCCTAGAAGATAAATCGAAATCTCTGGAATCCAACGTACTGAATGCCAAAACAACCTTAAGAATACTTCAAAACACTGGAGCGCATCTGAAGGACTCAGTAAGAGATGCTCGGAAGGAAAAGGCCCAGCTTCAGGAAAGCTGCAAGCAGCTTTCACAAGAAGCACAAGTGTGGAAGGAGCGAGTGAGTGAACTGACAAAACAGAAGACAGCAGTTTACACTCAGTTGGGTGAAGTAGATAAAGGAAGACTTCACAGAGCATATTAAAAATCTCCAGACTAGACAAGCCACTCTACAGGCAGAGAAGACACGGTTTGAAATTGAGACTCAGAAGCTTCAGCAGAATCTTAAGACCACCACTGAACTGCATGAAGAAAAGAGAATGATATACTGCATGAAATTCATGGCAGCGGATCATTACTGGCTAGAGACAGAGAAGAAACTTTCCCAAGCACGAGAAAAGACCAGCCACGCAGCAGAAGAGCTGGAGACCTGTAAAAAGATAGCCAGAGAACTCGAAGAAAACTTAGAGATAATCAATCGTTATTATCAAAAGCAGACTCTTTATTATGAGAAAAAAGCTTATTTAAATTGGCTGGTAGCCCAGAATTCTGAAAAACAACTCAACTATCTTACAATGGTAAATGCCAGTGAGAGATAAAAATTCACCAAAATGAAATTAGAATTTGAAATGCTAGAGGATTCTTATGCATTTGATATTTCACATGCAGCATATGCCAGAGAGCCTTTTCCACCTGGTGGCCCACCATTGGGTAACCCTTCACCTGAAAGGAAAGCTCTTCTCACTCCACTTTTGTTGGAAGGACCACTCAGACCCCCACCTTGGCTTCCTCAGGTAGGAGGAAAAAGCTCAAGAAGCCCAGAGAATCCTCTAGACCATCCCATTACCAATGGAAGAGTAGAGCCATGCTGTGACAGTGTACGTGGCTCTTGTAGAGCACCTCCTGAGACTGGGTCACCTTCCCGTCCATCCCAACAGGACGAAAGATGATGATCCCTCTATCAGGCCAACCAAACACTGATCCAGCTCTTCCTCCACAGAGGCAAGACAGACTTTGTTCTCCTTCTGGTAAAATCTCTGGACCAGCAGAACTCAGCAGTTTTGATATGCCTTTAAGAAGTGTCTTCACAAAAAGAATCTAGTAGAAATGATACCACCGATGGTTGTGATCATTGAAATGTGCCTGACTCATCTCTGCCTGGGGAAAGCAAAGCACTGGGTCCTGGTTGTGTTCCTCCTGTCCGAAGTCCAGTGTTCCCAGGGGATCCCAGGAGCCACTTCCTGAGAAGAGGGCTGCCTTTTCCACCACCTCTCCCAGGAAGTATGTTTGGAGCTCCTCACCATTTTGGACCACCATGGGCAGTGTTCCCAATGGATCCCAGGAGCCATTTTCTGAGAAGAGACCCACCTTTTCCACCACCTCCTCCAGACAAGATGTCTGCAGCTTCCTCAGATCATTTTATATCAAGGGGTTTCCCTGACCCACCACATCCTCCATTCCAGTGAGAAATGTCTCTTCACCCAGGGCTGTCCCCAATTAACTTCCCTCAAGAACTGGATGTCCTCTGCTGCATACACATTCTCAAAGTAGAACTGAGTTTTCTTCAAGGTCAATCCTACCTTCAAACCAACCTGCTACTGAACATCTAGAACCACAAGAAACCCAGCAACATTTTGATCTCTCTTCAAAGTACTTCTCACTTCTCTTATTTTCAGTTTAAATTGCTACTGTTAATTTGTATGCTCATTAGTTATTATTATTTACTTTCAATTCAGTATTAATAGAAATTGAATTCTCAGAATAGTATATTATAAACAGGTGAGTTAAATGTGAATCTTATTATTTTATTTCCAATCTCTTTTATTTAGATAGTATATTTTATGTTCTTTTTTTGTATTTAATACAGCTATTTTAATTTATCTAATCCCATAGACATAAATAAGAATTGGGGTTTTATGTCTGTAAGCCTACCATGGGGCTATTTTCAACTCCAAATGCTGTTGTCCTTATGCCAAAAAATGTATTGCAATTGTAGACCAAAGTTAAAGTAAGATCTCTTATCAAAGTACTTTCGACTGCTCTCTCATCTTCATTGTAAATTACCACTGTTATTTAGTCATTATACTTTACATCAAATTCAAGCTTAATTGCAGTATAAGACTCAGGACAGTATGTATTACATACATAATGTATGTAATGTACTGTTACATACATAATAATCAGAGTTTTATGGATATAATCTTGCAGTGGGGATACTTTAAACTCCAGAGTTTTTGTCTTCATGCCAAGAAATTTATTTACTGTAATTATAGACCAATGTGAAAGTAAGATATCTTTTCACAATACCTTTGACTTCTGTTTCATTTTCATTTGGAATACTGTGATTTAGTCATTACATTTTACATCAAACTCGAGATTAATCAAAGTATAAGTTTCAGAAGAGTATTTTATAAATATATGATTTAAGTATGAATCTTATTATTTTATATCTGTTCTACTATATTTTCATTTTATTCTAGATAGTGTAACTGTTTTAACTTTATTATTTAATGCACTATTATATAAATAATTGGAGTTTTATGGATATAATCTTGCAGGAGGGCTACTTTAAACTCCAAAGTTTGTGTCTCCATGCCACATAATGTATTTACTACAATTATAGACCAATGTGAAAGTAAGATCTCATTTCAGAGTACTTTTGACTGCTGTCTCATCTTCATTATAAATTACTACTGTTATTTAGTCATTATAATTTACATCAAATTCAAGCTTAATAGAATTGTAATTCTCAGGATATTATATTAACAGATGCTTTAAATATGAATTTGTTTTATTTAGATAGTCCATTTTAATTTTATTTTATTCTAGACAGTATAACTACTTTAATTTGATTATTTAAAACACTATTACATAAACAACAATTGGGGTGTTAAGTATGGAATCTTCGGTGGGACTATTTTAAACTCCAAACTCTGTGTGTTAATGGCAAGAAATGTATTTGCTGTCATTGTAAGGCAATGTAAAGGTAACTTTATACTTAATTAAATAAATTTTAATTGGTTTAACATCTGGTTTGGCCTTTTTTTTCTTTTTTGGTAGACAAAGAGGTTCATTACGCAGGTCAGGAGATGCTTGGGAAGAGGTAGAGTAAGCACACAGCTCATCTTCAGCCATCTTCGCGGTGCAGACATGAGCTATATGTTTAAGTAGACAAAGAATTGGGGTCAGGGGACAAAGATATGCATAGTTAAACAGTCCCAGTCACATGTGTGCTCTGGTTGACCTTTATCTCAATTTAAGAGTTCCCAGAGGGGTTCCACAAAAGATGTCATTGCTGTCATCACTAGAGGGGAGCCATCTGGTTCCCATGAAATTGATCATTCCTGTCCTTCCATGATTCCAAGGTGGCTGCAGGAAAGACTGGCTCAGAGCAAAGGACAGCAGGTACAAAATGGAGACAGAGATGCCAAGCATCTCCTGTTTTTAGTTAATTCACAAGCCCAAGTAAGAAGTCAGTGCTTTTCAACAAAACAAACTTGAGTGCCTTTTACAAGTGTGGATATTGCACACACACACACCCCCCACAGGGGACTCAGCACAGACACAATCCCCAATATAAGGGGAACAAGGCATAGAGAAGGTGTCATTGTGCAGATGGTGGGTCCTTAGGCCCGGAGATCTCCTTAGAATCATCTGGAGACATCATGGTCATCATTTAGTTTTGCTTGTCTAGGGGGAGACTGAGGGGCCCCGGGTCTCAGCTTGGGGCCCAGGCTGGCTGATCCTCCCTCTGAGGGTCTGTGTAAGTTGGGGGAATGAAGGCAGAGGCTTGGGCGGGGAGCTGGAGGCCAGAATCCTGTGCTCTGTCCTGCCAGTTGGACCCTGGAGTGGCGTCACCTCTTTTCTTCCCAGCTTTGTTAATGTCGCACTGAGGGTGTGACACCATGAATCTGCATATCCTGGGCCCTAAGCTCTCTGGAGACAAATGCCCAGCTGGCTCAAATCTGTGTGACAAAGCTAGCAGAGCCACTGCTCTGTGTGTTCTTTGTGATTGGTGTCCTCCATCTGATCCAGCTGTTGTACTCCACCAATCCCTGGCATGAACACACCCTATGTCAGGTTTCTGTCCTGTTCATGGCAGTGGACAGCTTCCTCAGGGACAGTCTTTCTCCTGGAGTTATACATGAGTGTCCCTAGAGACTCATGGGAGCAGGACACCCTTTTTCTATCACGCTGTCTGCATGCCCTGGGAGGAAAGTTTAATTACAGCTGCCAATGCTTGGAGGAGAAGTTCGGTCTCCAGGGTCTGCCCTTCTTCTCAGGACACTCCTGTTCTGTTTGTGCAGCTGCCTCTCATTGTGACATGGGAAACACGCAGTGCTTGTTCAACGACCCATCCTGAGGGAGAAATAAAACCCTTGAAAACAAGATGTTCTATACATCTTGTTTATACTTCTTTATTTATATATAAATTCATGAATTTAAAATGGGTGGATCCAGTAGCTTAAGCTTGTAACTCTAGATATTTGGGAAGTGGAGATTAGGAGGATTGAAGTTCAATTCCAGTCCTTGCAAAAACTTTGAGACCCCATTTCACTCAATAAAAATCTGGTTATGGCGGTCCACGCCTGTCATCGCAGTTAAGAGATCCATGACATCCTAGGTACAAAGCAAGACCCTATCTCAATAACCAACACAAAATGGCTGGAGGAGTAGCTTAAGTGGTAAGAGGGTCCACCTGGCAAGCATGAGGCCCAGTTGATCATCAAAAAAACCCAATTTCTGATGTGAAGGACACCTACCTCGGCTCTACTGAAATGGTCCCGGCTCCTCACATGCCAGATTATGTCCACCAGCCACTGCCTTGCCTGAAGGGGTCCGACAATAGTGACTCGAGTCTGGCCTGTGGCTGTGAACCACCACTCCAGCTGAATGAGGGTGTGACTGTGCAGCTCAATGCAGCGAAGTTATGCGTCCCCTTGCCCTGTAGACATAAGAGGTCAGGGAAGGACAGGTAAACCTCCAGCACTGGGGTGCTCGTGCAGAGAGGAGAGAGGTGAGAAGGAAAGATTGGAAACTATGAACGGGGTAGGAGAAGTGGGCAAAAGCCACTCACCAAATATGTACTCCTCCAGGTCCTCTTCCAGGCAAAACACCAGTGGAGCACTGAAGTGTATAGGCACAGCCCACCACGCTCTGTTGCTGCCCTGCTCTTACTATCCAGAATGAACAAGTCCAAGTAATAGGCTGGACAAAGTGAATAAGGGCCCATCTCTCTCACATATACTCACTCTAGCAACCCACCCTTTGCCACACCATAGGGAGGAGCCTGGAGCTCCTCCCAGGAAAATCCACTCAATCAATTGTAAATTTAACCTTTGAATTTTTAATTCTGACTTTAACTCATTGGTGCAAAACTAGATAACCTAGTCTATGTTTGCCTTTCTGATACCCAGAATCCAAACTTTGCTTCACTTCTAGTTCACTGAGTGAGTATGAATTAGGACAAAGATTGAGGAACGACTGTACTGAGGTAGGAAGGCTCCAGAATGTGCTCCCTAGATTTTGACAGGTCCCAGTAGTGACCAAGCAAAACAGAGTTTATTCAGTGTGCTGCCTTAGAGACGGAAGATATTATAATGTATTTGTATGTAATTTGGTGGTCCTCCTGGCACCCATGTTGGAACCAATCAGCTAGCCCACCTCAAGAGGAACTTCTGGCCTATATGCATTCTGTCCTCAAAAACAATGAAGAGGAGGGTGGGGCAGGCACTCAGCTAGGTCAACTATTAGGGCAGGATAACACCCTAAAGTTCCCCATTTTTCTTTTAAAAATTCAATCTGTTTACCCTCAATGGAACAATTGAGTGGTTTCTAACAGAACCTGTGTCTCCTCATTTGCAAATCTATTCTGTACTCAAATGTGAGTATTTGAAGCTCATTTATGGTTTGTCAACTTATAAGAATTGCCTGATTTGTATTCCTTTCATTATATGGTTTTTGTCATTGTGTATATTGACCTGGTCTGTTGACAATTAAAACCTTAAGTCTTATTTGTATTTTATGTAAATTAAAATGGTCAAGTGGTCAATTGTTCTCTAAGAATCCAATGAATCAAATGTGGATGGTGGCTGTTTCCTTCACTTAACTGAAGCATCCTTACTAAGGCATCACTAGACCCTTTTTCAATTTAATTTTGTCATGTGTGATCACCATTGTTACTCATCTTTTCTGTTCTTGGTATAAGTCCAGCTTTTTCTACATTCCTTTGTTTTACTCACAGTTTTATAAATACACCATTCTCTACTTACATGGAGAAAATGTGGATTGTTTAATAGCCAGACCAATATTTAGTAAAGGATTTAATACTGAAATGTTTACCCTACTTCCAATCAAAATTAATACAGGCCAATCATACCCTTTTATGTCTCTTACTCATGAAGTCCAATTATTCTTGTTTTTATAGAAAGTTGAGACATATGAAATTAGATACATCAGCTTCATCTGCCATTTTCCCCAAAAAACCCTTTTATTTCACCATGATCATTATAGGAGAGTTTTGCTTGATATGTAATTGTCAACTGACTCTTCTGTCTCAGCTCTTTAAACATGTCACAGACCTGATGCTGGCTGCCATTGCTAGTAAAATTTCTGTGTGGGGCTGCTTTGTTGTTACTGCCATTGTTTGTTTTGTAAGGAGGTTTTTGTAGCTATTGTTTTGCTTTGGCTTGTTTTACATTTTATTTTTATTAGCATATTGTTGTATTGGGGGTGCTTTGTGACATTTACAGAAGTGCTTAGAATGAATCTTAGTGAGATTCACACCTCCATCATTCTCTTCCATCCTTCCTATACCCCTTTTCAGAATAGATTCAATAGGTGTCATTTTTCTGTTTTTTGTATTATTTTGTTTTGTTTTGTTTTTAAGACAGTAGCCCAGGTTACTGTTCTGTCTTAGCTTCTGGAGTATTGGGATTATAGGTGTGGATCTCCTTTCCTGGCTGCTCATTGTATTTTAATGCTTTTGTACCAATCATTTCTCACCCTTCATTCATCCACCTTTCTTCTGTGCTTCTGGTAAGGTTTACCAGATTTCTTACTAACTGCTATGGTTTGAATATGGATAACGTCCTCCAAAGGTCCATGTGTTAAAACCTTGATGCCCAGGATGGTGGTTTAGGAAGTACTATGGACTTTTAAGGCTGGGGCCTACTAGAAGATCATTAGGTCACTGGGGGCATGCCTTCAAGAATATTGTGGTACCCAATCTCTCTATTGCTCTCTCTTACTCTCTGCTCCCTGACTGCGATGGTTCATCTTGGCAACTTGATTGGGTTGAGAAGTGCCCAGGAGGTTAGTAAAGCACGCCTCTGGGTGTTCTGTGAAGACCTTCTCAGACAAGGTTAGATTATGGGGCTGTGACCTCATCACTGGGTTCATCCTTTGATGAATTCATAATCTGGTGGCATTGTTGAGGGATGAGGAAAAGTAGGAGGTGGGGCCTAGTTGGAGCAAGTAAGTCACTTGGAGTGTGTCCTTGGGGACTATATCTTGCCTCTTCTATGTTCCCCCTCTCTTCTTCGCATCTGCTTCCTCCTCCACATGCTCCTGTCGCCATGAAATTTTGCTTTCCATGGTCCAGAATCAACAGAGCTAAGGGCTATGACCTGAAATCTCTGAAACTAGGAGCCAAATAAAATTCTCCTTTGAAGTTGTTTATGTCATGTATTCTGTCACAGCAACAAAAAAAGTGACTAATGCACTTGAGATGTGAGCAGTTGGCTCTGACACATGCTCCCTGTTGTTGCCAGCTGGAGCCTTCATTAGAGACCCCCAGCAAGTGAGGCTGCCTGACCATGGGCTGGACCTTCCAGAACCACCGACTAAACCAACCCTTTCCATTTATGGTTAATTGCCTCATGCCTGTCACTGTCATGATGTGAAGCTGACTAACGCTAACTTTTTTTTATAAATTTAATTTTTTGGAATAGTTTCACATTTACAGAAATACCATGAAGGCAGTAGAACACCCATTTATCCCACAGCCAATCCCATTATCAATGTTTGTTACAGTTGATGGACCAATATTGGTACATTACTTGTTTATTCTGATTTTTTTGGTGGTACTGGGGTTTGAAATCAGGGCCTCACACTTGCTAGGCAGGTGCTGTACCACTTGAGCCACTCTGCCAGCCCTCTGATTTCCTTAATTTTTACCTAATGTCATTTTTCTCTGCTAGGATCCCTTTGGTGACCCCTTTGCACTGAGTCATCTTGTCTCCTTAGGCTCCTCTTGGCTGTGAAACATTCTCAGACATCTCTTGTTTTGGACATTTTTTACACATACGAGTCAGATATATTGTAAGATACCCTTGTAGCTGAATCTGATGTGTTTGTCATGATTAGACAAGTCTTATGGGTTTTGAAAAGGAAGATGGCCTCAGAGGTAAAGGGCCATTTTCATCTCATCATGTCTTAGGTACATGTTCTCGCCATGACTTACTGTTAGGACCCGGAATCCTATTCCCCCGAGAGACAGAGAGCCAGGCGTGAATGCAATCAACAAAGCAGAGTTTATTGGACTGGCTAGCCAGGGTCGAGCTCCCACACGGACACGCAGGACCGGTTAGGAAAGCAAGACCCTGAGCCTCTTAGGGGGAAATCTTATATAGACTGCAGTGGCGTGCATATTTTTGTTATCAACATTAGACAAGCAGGCAGAGCACATCCTGCACGTACTTCACATCTTGCACGTACCGCACATCTTGCTCGTACCTCACATCTTGCTCGTACCTCACATCTTGCTCGTACCTCACATCTTGCATTCCTCACATTCTATATCTTATCTACACGGGGTGTTTGGTACTGGTTTCTCCAACAAGGGGGTTGGGGCCCGCTGAAACCTCATATTCCTTTCATTCCCCCCTTTCTTATGGCCTAAATTGAGGAATCATCCTCAAGAGGATGAAGAGCCTGATATTGTTGGCGGAGGACCAGAAGTTGGATAGTATTAATTCGACTTTTGACAAAAGTCATAAGTCGGTTTAGAATCCAGGGTCCTATGGTAACAAGCAATAGGATGATTATTATTGGCCCTGCCAGTGCAGATAAAAGGGTAGCCAACCATGGGGACTGGTTAAACCAAGACTCGAACCAGCTTTCCCCTGCCTCTTTTTCTCGTTTTCTTTGTTCCAGGCTCTTTCGGAGTTTAGACATGGAGTCACGAACAACTCCGGTATGGTCAGCGTAAAAACAACATTCTTCCCCTAGAGCAACGCATAGTCCCCCTTTTTGGAGGAACAACAAGTCCAGACCTCGTCGGTTTTGAAGTACTACCTCAGACAGAGAAGTGAGGGATTTTTCTAGGTGGCTAATGGAGGTTTCTATTCTCTCTATATCTTCGTCTATGGCTGCGCGCAGCGAAGACATCCCTTTATGTTGAGTAGCCAGGGAGGCTATGCCGGTCCCTGCCCCAGCCACCCCTAGGCTAAGTAGGGTAGCAATGGTTAGTGTAGAAATAGGCTCTCTCTTCTTTCTCTCACCTGTTCCTATATTCCAGTATGAATATAGACTTTCCTCCGAATGATAGAGGATGCGGGGCAGAACAACCACTATAACACAGAATTCTTTAGAGCTGTTAAACACCTTAGTTGATAGGCATGGGGTGAGTCCGGACCGCGAGCATAGCCACCACCCATTGTCCTTTGGAATTACCCATTTAATAGCATTTCCCCAGGTAGGACTGGCGTTAATAACAGTACATAAGTCCCGTCTGTTCTTTGGCACTTTTCCTAAGCAGGTTCCTTGGCCGCTTACCTGCTGTATGGTCAGACCTCTCTTACGGTCTCCCCAGGAACAGTGAGTAGGGTTTTCCTCAGATGAGGTATCGTGAGTGGTGTTTAGCCCTATTGCCTCATAGAATGGGGGCCTCACATCATAACATAACCAACAGGAGTTAGTCATGTTAGGGTTGGTGTGGTTTAACGTCAGGAAGGCAGCACCCACTAGCTCCCAGAGGGGGTCTTTAGATGCGGTCATGAGACTGGGCTTCACCAGGGGAGGGCTGGTTTCTGATGGTCTTGGAGTTGTAACATTAGCCCGAGCTACGGTTGAGGGAAGGTGGTGAGTTGTGGAAGGTTGGGGAGATGGCTTTACATTGGGCGGCCTAAGTACCTTATTAGGGCCTACTGCTGTGGACGGTGGCCCTATGGGCTCAATCTTTAATCTGACCACTATGGTCAAGCCAGCATGTCCACCATATTTATAAAATACAATTCCCCATACCTTACCTTGTATCCACCCAGGGGTGTCCTTCTTGCCAGTTTCAGTGAAAGTGACCTTGATTCTATCTAGATTCGTGGGCTGGCATTTATGGGTGGGTATTGGAATTCTGTGCCCCCTTAATATCCCATTTACAAAGGCAAATTTGACTAGGTCTGATTTTGATATCCCCCATTTCCATTCACTATCATTGGATGTGACACATGCCCATGACCTACAGAAGGAGTATTGTATCCCCCCACATTCCTGGTTCTTTTTGTGGCCGGGGCAGGCATAAAACCCATAACGTCGGGCTGACTCCGGGGCAGTAGACTTGTAGGCAGGATTGATGTCTCTGAAGCAGAACTGAAGCTCCGGCCACCAAGTTCCTATGGGGGCAGTGCGAGTAGTCTCGTTGAGGGTGGTATGAGTCTCCCCATCGGTGAGTATCCAGGTTTGCTTATAGGGCTGGTGAGGGTTGGTTTCTGCGAGGCTCCCGCTCTGGGCATTGAGCAAGATCAGAGCGATCAGCCACCCCATCCGTGGCTGCTCCTGAAGGCTCTGCATGTTCCCGGGGCCACAAAAGCTTTAGCTTTAATGGGTTGTCTGGGTGCCGCCGTACAGTCCACTCCTTGACCCCTTCTTGTTTTTGATGATTGGCTCGACGCACGTGGGAGTGGTGGATCCAAGGTCCAATGCCATCAACCTTGAGGGCGGTAGGGGTAGTAAACAGTACAACATAAGGTCCTTTCCATCTAGGCTCTAGGGTTTTGGACTGATGCCTTTTAACCCATACCATGTCACCCGGGACTATGCCATGTTCCGGAGCCGGGTCCCTCTTAACAGCGTGGTATGCTTGAATTAAGGGCCAAATCCGTTGTTGCACTTTAGCTAAAGCCTGCAACATGGTCAGGTAATTTGGGGCCAGATCACCTAGTTCTGGGCTTAAGGTCCTCTGAATGATGGGGGGTGGAGCCCCATACAGGATCTCAAAGGGAGTTAGCCCATGGACATAGGGGGAGTTCCGGACTCGGAAGATGGCCAAGGGAAGGAGCGTCACCCAATCACCGCCAGTCTCCAGGGCCAATTTGGCTAAAGTCTCCTTTAGTGTCCTATTCATCCTTTCTACTTGCCCTGAGCTCTGGGGGTTATATTCACAATGTAGCTTCCAATTGGCCCCCATAGTCTGGGCTAGTCCCTGCAGGACTTTACTAACAAAAGCCGGACCGTTATCTGACCCAATTGCCTCGGGCACCCCATATCTGGGTATGATTTCCTCTAGCAAAGCCTTTGCCACTACCTGACTTGTCTCCTTCTTTGTAGGAAAAGCCTCCACCCAGCCTGAAAAGGTATCTATGAATACCAGCAAATATTTGTACCCAAACTTTCCCGGTTTTACCTCAGTAAAATCCACTTCCCAACTTCTTCCCGGAGCCCTCCCCCGTTCCCGAGTACCTGTATGGTGCCCCTCCCTTCGTCCTGGTTTCATGATTGTGCAGCTGGCACAATTTTCCACAATTTGGCGGACTGCTATGGTCTGGTTCGGAAATCGGAGCTGCGCAGATGTCAACAAGTCTAGTAATTTTCTCCGCCCCAAATGGGTGGACTTATGTAAGTTAGTCAACAGGAATCGTCCGAGTTTTTCAGGCAGAATTAACTTGCCTTCCAAGTCGCTTTTCCATCCGTCTTCCCCTTCTCTAAAGGGGGAGTGGGCTCTCATCCAAGTGAAATCCTCTGTGGAGTATTCTGGTCGGGGGGGTAGCGGAGGGAGCTCTGGGACCGGCACGTCTATCGCCGCAACCGTGGAAGGTTGCCCTGTCTCCATGGGAGGACTCACCATTGCTACTCTCTTTGCTTCTTGATCTGCTCTGTTGTTACCGACAGCTTCCGGCGTCTTGGCAGACTGGTGGCCTGGGACATACATCACTGCCACTGCCTTCGGTTTTTCCACTGCCATTAATAGACGCTGGACTTCGGCTAGGTTCTTTAGATGTTTTCCTTCTGCTGTGCGGAATCCTCTTTCGCGATAGATGGCCCCGTGGACATGGATGGTACCGAAAGCATAGCGGCTATCGGTGTAGATATTGACTCGCTTTCCTTTTGCCCTCTCCAGGGCCTCTGCCAAGGCAATTAATTCCGCTTTTTGGGCTGATGTTCCGGGTGGGAGGGCGCTGCTCCATACCGTATTTCCTTCTTGGTCGACTACAGCTGCCCCTGCCCTTCGGGCTCCATCTTGGAAAAAACTGCTTCCATCCGTGTACCAGTTTAATTTGCAGCCGGACAGGGGGGTATCCTTTAGGTCAGCCCGTACCTGTGTAACTTCGGAGAGGAATTCTTTGCAGTCATGGACAGGTGTCTGCAGTTCCGGGTTAGGCAACAAGGTGGCAGGGTTCAGGATTACGGGATCTGTGAATGTGATCCGAGGGGAATCCAACAAGAGCCCCTGGTAATGGGTGAGCCTGGCATTCGTCATCCATTTCCCAGGGGGTTGTTTAAGGATTCCCTCCACCGGGTGAGGGGCCGTTACCCAGAGGGCCTGTCCAAAGGTTAGTTTATCGGCTTCTCTCACCAGCACGGCAATGGCCGCTATGATGCGGAGGCAGGGGGGCCATCCTGCCGCTACTGCGTCTAATTTCTTGGAAAAGTATGCCACTGGTCTCTTCCAGGGACCTAGCTGTTGGGTCAAGACTCCCTTGGCTACGCCCTTTTTCTCATCTACAAACAGAGTGAATGGTCTTGTAGGATCTGGCAAGGCTAAGGCAGGGGCCTGCAAAAGAGCGTCTTTTAGCCTGTTGTTCTCTCTCTCCCCAACTCCAATCTGGAGCTTCTTTGGTGGCCTCATATAGGGGTCTGGCTATTTCCGCAAATCCTGGAATCCAGAGTCTACAGAACCCCGCGGAGCCCAGGAATTCTCTCACCCCCCTAGTGGATGTCGGGGATGGGATAGCCAGAATAGTCTGTTTCATGGCATCAGTCAGCCACCTTGCCCCATCTGCAATCCGATAACCCAAATATGTCACTGACCTTTTACAGATGTGAGTTTTCTTGGCACTTGCCCGATACCCCAGCTCACCTAATTCCGTTAGCAGGTGTTCAGTAGCCTTGATGCACTCCTCTCGGGTTTCTGCCGCTAACAGTAAGTCATCAACATACTGTAATAGAGTGACTCGTGGGTGGCTCCGACGAAAAGGTTCCAGGTCCTGGCTCAGGGCCTCATTAAACAGGGTGGGAGAGTTTTTAAATCCTTGCGGCAGTCTGGTCCAAGTGAGCTGTCCGGATTGGCCCCCATCTTCTTGCCATTCGAAAGCAAATAGCGGCTGACTAATTTCTGACAATGGAATGCTGAAGAAAGCATCTTTCAAATCAAGGGTTGTATACCATACTTGCGAGGGGGGTAGGTGGCTGAGCAAGGTATAGGGATTCGGAACGGTGGGATGAATGTCCTCCGTCCGCTCGTTTACCTTTCGTAGGTCTTGCACAGGCCTATAGTCCCCGCTTCCCGGCTTTCGGACGGGGAGCAGAGGAGTATTCCAGGCAGACTGACAAGGTCGCAGTACTCCTTCCTTTATTAGCCTGTGGATATGAGGGGCTATGCCTCTTCGGGCCTCCTCAGGCATAGGATACTGTTTCACCCGAATGGGGAGAGCAGAAGCCTTCAATTGTATAACTACGGGCGGGAGGTGTTTGGCGAGGCCGGTTCCCGCAGTCTCCGCCCAGGCCGTGGGAAATCTTTTTACCCAATGAGTCATGTCCCCTCCTGGTTCCTGTTGACTCTCAAACAGACGATGCTCGTCAGCCAATGATAGGGACAAGACATGAATCGGGCTCCCTTCTCGATCAGTCACAATTATTCCATCTGGTTCAAAATGGATATGGGCCCCTATTTTGGTGAGTAGGTCCCGTCCGAGCAGGGGAGTGGGGCTCTCAGGGACGACCAAGAAGGAGTGTGTGACCTGGTGTTTTCCTAAGTTCACCTTTCTTTTGGTAGTCCATGTACATAACTGCGTACCGGTGGCCCCCTGAACAACACTTGTTCGTGCCTTGTTCAAAGGTCCATGTGCCTTATTTAAAACCGAATATTGGGCGCCAGTATCCACCATGAACCCCATCGGCTTCCCCTCCACATGCATTGTTACCCAGGACTCGGGGAGGGGGTCCGAGCCCCGTCTCCTTCAGTCCTCTTCTCCGGCTAGGAAGACTCTGGCCTGCTCTACTGCTCGTTCCCTTTCCCTGTTTTCCCCCGGTCTTCTTCCAAACCCTCTTCTTCCCTTTAACTTAGGACATTCTCTCTTCCAATGCCCCATTTCCTTACAGTAAAAACAGTGTTCCTTATCCGGGGTCCTGGTGTGGCCCCCTCCCCTGGGTTGGTCCCGGACACCCGCTAGGAAAATACGAGCCATTTCTCTCTGTTGCTTTCGGTTTTCCTTAGCCTGGAACTCCCGGTCCTCCTTTCTCAATTTCTCCTGGGCTTCCCTGTCTTCCTTTCTCTGTCTTTCCTCCCTTTCTTCTGGAGTTTCCCTAGCGGTAAAGACCTTTTCTGCTACCTGTAGCATTTCCCTTATAGTCATCTCCCCTAAGTTTTCCTGTTTATTGAGTTTTCTCCTAATGTCTGGGGCTGCCTGATTAATGAATGAGAGTACCACAGCAGACCGGTGGAGGTCCGCCTCAGGGTCAATTGGGGTGTACTGACGGTATGCCTCATAGAGGCGCTCTAAGAAACCGGCTGGGCTTTCGTTTTCCCCTTGAATGACTGCTTTTACTTTTGCAAAATTGGTGGGCCTTCTAGCGGCCGCTCGGAGACCGGCCATAAGAGTCTGGCGGTAGATCCGAAGACGCTCCCTACCTTCTGCGGTCCCGAAATCCCAATCAGGGCGGTGTAGGGGAAAAGCCTCGTCTATGGCCGGTTGGAGAGTTGTGGGTCTCCCATTATCCCCCAAGACGTTCTTCCTCGCTTCGTTGAGGATGCGCTCTCGTTCCTCCGTCGTAAAAAGAGTATTGAGCAGCTGATGACAGTCATCCCAAGTGGGGCGGTGTGTATGCATGATGGACTCCAAGAGATCTATGAGACACTTGGGGTCTTCAGAAAAGGGCGGGTTCTGCGTTCTCCAGTTATATAGATCACTGGAGGAGAAGGGCCAGTACTGAAACTGTTGCCCCCCTCCTGGTCCCCCTTGGCCTACCATCCGGACTGGAAGTGTAGGGACAGTTTCCTCCCCATGTGTTGATGAGGAAGGCCCATCTTCCCCCTCCCTTTCCCGGATCCCTCGGGGGCGAAGTCTTCGACCCATTCCTCCTCCTGCTGCCAGTCCTGCTGAGGAGGATGAGGAAATTTCCTCCTCCGGGGCACTGGCTTGGCCAGGGGGAGTCACGTATGGAGGCGGCCGATCTTCCTCTGCCCCTGCGAGGGATGGGTAAAGGGGGGAACTCTCTGGTAAGATCAGAGATGGTGAAGGAGATGCCCTAATTTGAGGACCGGTCAAGGTGGGAAGGGGAAGTTTTTCCTCCTCCTTTATGACCAAGGCGGGCGTGACTGGGGTTTTAGCCCCGGGGGCCAAACTGGAGGGGTGGGTCAGAAAAACTGTTAACCAAGGGGGAGGGTTCCTCACCAGATCCTCCCAAACCAAAATGTAAGGAACTTGGTCTGGATGGCCTCGATTGTCTGGCTGAAAAATGACTGCTTTAACCTTAGTGATCAGGTCTAGGGAGAGGGAACCTTGAATGGGCCACCCGACTCCAAAGGTGGGCCACTCTGCAGAACAAAAGGTGTCGAACTTACCTTTCTTGATGACCAGACCTGCATTTAAGGCCCTTTCTTTAACTTCTGAAAAGTGAGAAAGGATCAGAGACTTTGGGGTTGTTTGTCCCTGTCCCATTGTGGAAGGAGACTCAAACACCAAGAGAGATAGAACAAAAAGGGTAAAGGCAACAATAATTCCACACACACACAACACTCTCCAGCACTCGCTCGGACCGGTCCTTCTCTCACACTGGTGCGCACCCCATTCAACCTCCTCACCGTCCAACTGGGATATCAGGCCGAAAGGCGTCCACTTGACGGGTGGTCGGTCGACTAGCTCAATTAGTTCTTCACCTGGCGCCAGGGTTCCTAAAATGCTCGAGCCCAAATGAGAGGAAAGCCTCTCCCAATAGGACCCTGTGGTCCTCCTTGCAAGATTCCCAGAATGAATCTCCCTGGGGATTGGCCGAATCCCCGCCGTGGCCCAAATGGAACACTCAAGTTCCTACAAATGAGGGTCTGAGATCCCCTCCCAACGCCTAGGACTTGGGATTGCCCCTGCTTTCTCGCAGGCAAGTTCTGTCTCTCGAGAAAATGGAATCTCGGTGGGACCTCCAAATGTTAGGACCCGGAATCCTATTCCCCCGAGAGACAGAGAGCCAGGCGTGAATGCAATCAACAAAGCAGAGTTTATTGGACTGGCTAGCCAGGGTCGAGCTCCCACACGGACACGCAGGACCGGTTAGGAAAGCAAGACCCTGAGCCTCTTAGGGGGAAATCTTATATAGACTGCAGTGGCGTGCATATTTTTGTTATCAACATTAGACAAGCAGGCAGAGCACATCCTGCACGTACTTCACATCTTGCACGTACCGCACATCTTGCTCGTACCTCACATCTTGCTCGTACCTCACATCTTGCTCGTACCTCACATCTTGCATTCCTCACATTCTATATCTTATCTACACGGGGTGTTTGGTACTGGTTTCTCCAACAAGGGGGTTGGGGCCCGCTGAAACCTCATATTCCTTTCATTACTTATTCACTTTTGATGTTGACCTTGATCATCTGGCTGAGTTACTCTTGCTCAGGTTTCTCCACTGCAGGGTTACACATCCCTCCCCTTTTCATGCCGTGTCCTTTTGAAGGAAGTCACTATGTACATCTCACACTTAATGAAAGGACCAGGGGTTGTGCTCTACCTCCATAAGAGCAGGATGTCTGCACAAATTGTTTGGAGTTCTGCATGGGAGATTTGTCTACTCTGCCTCAGTTATTCAATCATTTATTTGTAGGGATCCAAGTTATACTAATCTTTTTTTCAGTGGTACTCAGGATGAACAGGCTTATGCTCGCCAGGCAGGTGCTAGCAAGGGCATCTCCAGCCCTTTTTGCTTTGGTTATTTTGGACATAGGGTTTGCTTCTTGCTCAGTTGGGCCTGGGCCACAATCTTCCTGTTTTAGACTTCCTGCCATAGCTGGAATACAAGTGTACCTAATCAAGCCCATCTCTTTTCTTTTTTTTTTTTCCTATTATTATTCATATGTGCATACAAGGCTTGGTTCATTTCTCCCTCCTGCCCCCACCCCCTCCCTTACCACCCCCTCCCTTACCACCAACTCTGCCCTCTCCCCCCCCCAATACCCAGCAGAAACTATTTTGCCCTTATTTCTAATTTTGTTGTAGAGAGAGTATAAGCAATAATAGGAAGGAACAAGGGTTTTTGCTAGTTGAGATAAGGATAGCCATACAGGGAGTTGACTCACATTGATTTCCTATGCGTGGGTGTTACCTTCTAGGTTAATTCTTTTTGATCTAACCTTTTCTCTAGTACCTGTTCCCCTTTTCCTATTGGCCTCAGTTGCTTTTAAGGTATCTGCTTTAGTTTCTCTGCGTTAAGGGCAACAAATGCTAGCTAATTTTTTTGGTGTCTTACCTATCCTCACCCCTCGCTTGTGTGCTCTCGCTTTTATCATGTGCTCAGAGTCCAATCCCCTTGTTGTGTTTGCCCTTGATCTAATGTTCACATATGAGGGAGAACATATGATTTTTGGTCATTTGGGCCAGGCTAACCTCACTCAGAATGATGTTCTCCAATTCCATCCATTTACCAGCGAATGATAACATTTCGTTCTTCTTCATGGCTGCATAAAATTCCATTGTGTATAGATACCACATTTTCTTAATCCATTCATCAGTGGTGGGGCATCTTGACTGTTTCCATAACGTGACTATTGTGAATAGTGCTGCAATAAACATGGGTGTGCAGGTGCCTCTGGAGTAACCTGTGTCACAGTCTTTTGGGTATATCCCCAAGAGTGGTATTGCTGGATCAAATGGTAGATCAATGTTTAGCTTTTTAAGTAGCCTCCAAATTTTTTTCCAGAGTGGTTGTACTAGTTCACATTCCCACCAACAGTGTAAGAGGGTTCCTTTTTCCCCACATCCTCGCCAACACCTGTCGTTGGTGGCATTGCTGATGATGGCTATTCTAACAGGGGTGAGGTGGAATCTTAGCGTGGTTTTAATTTGCATTTCCTTTATTGCTAGAGATGGTGAGCATTTTTTCATGTGCTTTCTGGCCATTTGAATTTCTTCTTTTGAGAAAGTTCTGTTTAGTTCACTTGCCCATTTCTTTATTGGTTCATTAGTTTTGGGAGAATTTAGTTTTTTAAGTTCCCTATATATTGTGGTAATCAGTCCTTTGTCTGATGTATAGTTGGCAAATATTTTCTCCCACTCTGTGGGTGTTCTCTTCAGTTTAGAGACCATTTCTTTTGATGAACAGAAGCTTTTTAGCTTTATGAGGTCCCATTTATCTATGCTATCTCTTAGTTGCTGTGCTGCTGGGGTTTCATTGAGAAAGTTCTTACCTATACCTACTAACTCCAGAGTATTTCCTACTCTTTCCTGTATCAACTTTAGAGTTTGTGGTCTGATATTAAGATCCTTGATTCATTTTGAGTTATTCTTGGTATAGGGTGATATACATGGATCTAGTTTCAGTTTTTTGCAGACTGCTAATCAGTTTTCCCAGCAGTTTTTGTTGAAGAGGCTGCTATTTCTCCATCATATATTTTTAGCTCCTTTCTCAAAGACAAGTTGGTTATAGTTGTGTGGCTTCATATTTGGGTCCTCTATTCTGTTCCACTGGTCTTCATGTCTGTTTTTGTGCCAGTACCATGCTGTTTTTATTGTTATTGCTTTGTAATATAGTTTGAAGTCAGGTATTGTGATACCTCCTGCATTGTTCTTTTGACTGAGTATTGCCTTGGCTATTCGTGGCCTCTTGTGTTTCCATATAAATTTCATGGTAGATTTTTAAATCTCTTTAATGAATGTCATTGGAATTTTGATGGGAATTGCATTAAACATGTAGATTACTTTGGGGAGTATCGACATTTTTACTATGTTGATTCTACCAATCCATGAGCATGGGAGATCTCTCCACTTTCTATAGTCTTCCTCAATCTCTTTCTTCAGAAGTGTATAGTTTTCCTTGTAGAGGTCTTTCACATCTTTTGTTAGGTTTACACCCAGGTATTTGATTTTTTTTGAGGCTATTGTAAATGGAATTGTTTTCATACATTCTTTTTCAGTTTGCTCATTGTTAGTGTATAGAAATGCTAATGATTTTTCTATGTTGATTTTATATCCTTCTACCTTGCTATAGCTATTGATGATGTGTAGAAGCTTCTGAGTAGAGTTTTTTGGGTCTTTAAGGTATAGGATCATGTCGTATGCAAATAGGGATATTTTGACAGTTTCTTTACCTATTTGTATTCCTTTTATTCCTTCTTCTTGCCTAATTGCTCTGGCTAGGAATTCCAGTACTATGTTGAATAGGAGTGGAGATAGTGGATATCCTTGTCTGGTTCCGGATTTTGGAGGGAATGGTTTCAGTTTTTCTCCATTAAGTATAATGCTGGCTGTAGGTTTGCCATATATAGCTTTTATAATGTTGAGGAACTTTCCTTCTATTCCTAGTTTTCTTAGAGCTTTTATCATGAAATGATGTTGGATCTTATCAAAGGCTTTTCCCATCTCTTTTCTAATTGAGGTGCGGGTCTCCTGAACTTTTTAGCCCAAGCTAGCTTTAACTGCAATCTCTTCATCTCAGCCTTCCAGGTAGCAAGGAATACAGGGTGAGCCACCAGTGCCGAGCTATATTAATCATATACTCAAGCATCCATTTCTGGTGTCTGAGAAATGTTTTGGGGTTAACAGCAACCTTATGTGTCAGGCCTACATGTCAATTTCATGTCTGCTCTCATAGCTGCACTTTCTCTTGAGATATCAGACTTCTCCACCATTTCTGGCCTTCCTCTTTTCAAACTACCTATGAAGGATTCTTTTGCTACTTTGAATTATAAATACATCCAGATCTAAGTTTTTGCAGTGCACTGGTTCCAAGACCCCTTTGAATACCAAAATCCCTAGAAGTTTAAAGGTTTATTAAAAAGATGGTGTAGTATGCCTGGAAATGTAGTTCAATGGTAGAGCACTTGCCTACTATGTGCAAGACCTGGGTCTTATTCCCAGAACTGCCCAAAAAATGGGGGGTGCAGGATTTGCATTTATCCTATGCACATCCTGTCATATACTTCAGATCCTCTCTAGATTAATTACAACACGTAATACAATGTAAATGCAATGTAAGTAGTTGTTATACTGTACTGTGTAGGGAATGATAAGGAAAAAAGTCAGTATATGTTCAGTGCAGAAGTGGAATTCTAGGCCTAACATTATTGATCCAAGGCTGGTTGAATCTAAGCATGCAGAATCCACAGATATCCGCAGGTAGTGGGACTGTATCACACTCTAATTTACACAGGACTTGTTTTTGTCATAGAAAGACAGTGATAATTGTGTGACTGGGATTTGAACTCAGGGCTTCGCACTTGCAAAGCGGCACTCTAATGCTTGAGCCACACCTCCAGTCCATTTTGCTGTGGTCATTTGGGAGATGTGTTCTCATGAACTATTTGCCCAGGCAGACCTCAAACCATGGCCCTTCCAGTCTCAGCTTCCCAAATAGCTGGGATTTCAGGCATGGGTCTCCAGTGCCCCACGGCTATGGTACTTTGTATTCATCTTCTTCCAATGTCTTGGGAAGAATTCCACCAAACCTCCCAAAGTCTGTACACTTAATTTTCTGGTTTGGCATCTAGGCCTTCTTCATGTATTTTATGACCTATTTTCTATTATTTTTAAGAGAATCTCATTTCCAAATTTGGTCATTCCAAACATTAGCCACCTGATGGCGCACAATCTTACTTTAATTCCATTCCCTCCTAGTTACCTATTAATGAATTAATCAATTAATTCACTCATTCATTCATTCATTTGGGGACTTGGATTTGAACTCAGGGCATTGCCACTTGCAAAGTAGGTGCTCTACTGTTTGAGCCACACCTCCAGTCCATTTTGCTCTGGTCATTTTGGAGATGAGGTCTTGAGAACTTTCCCTGGGCTCCCCTGGAGCCACCATACTTCTGATCTCAGCTTCCCACATAACTAGGATTACAGATGTAAACCACTGGCACTTGGTTTAGTTACCCTTTTTTTAAGATACATATTAATTATACAAAATAATGGGTTTCATTATATCTGCATATATGTATACAATGACTATTAACACATTCATCACCTCCATTGCCCTTTCTTATCTTCCTTCCCTTCCCACTTCCACATTTCTAATAGTCCTCCTTTTACTTTCACTCTAGAATCACCTTAACTGAAATAAACCAGTCCACCCATTTTACTGGAAACAACACAATTTCATTCTCTTTTCTGGTTGTGTGAGTGTGTGTGTGTGTGTACATACGTATATACATTTCTTTCCTTTGGGTGGTTCTGGGGGTTTGAAATCAAGGCCTCAGCAAACACCATACCACTTGAGCAACTCCCACACACACCCAGTCTTCTTTGCATTAGTTTTTCAGATTGGTTCTTGCAATTTTATCTTGGCAGGCTGGGAACACAATCCTCCTTTCTCCACCACCCAAATAGGTGAGATTACAGGTATGTATCATTTTTTTTAACTCATTCATTGATGATGGGCACATATGCTGATACCATAGCTTGGCTATGAGGTGTCTCTATTGTAAGCTGACTTTGATTCTTTGGGGCATATATGCAGATGTGATACAGCTGGATAATAATCATAGTCCTATTTTTAATTTTTTGAGGAACATCGATACTGATATCCAGAGTAACTGGACACAATTACATTCCCATCAACAGTGCATAGGTTTTCTTCCACCACCCCTATCCCTCACATCCTCACATGTTTGCTGTTTTTTTGGTAATACCAACCAGTTCATTCAAAGATAAATTCAGGGGCTAGGAGCTGCTTCAAGTGGTAGAGCACCTGCCTAGCAAGTGGGAGAGCCTGAGTTCAACATCCAGAATCACCAAAAAAAAAAAAAAATGATAGATTGCAAAGGCCTCTCATCTCCATTTTTAGGCTTGTTTCCAAAACATTCCAAATTTCCAAAACTTCCCTGTAAATAATCATATTTAGAAAGAGAAAGGAAAAGGGGAAAACTACTGTTTGCCTATCCACATGGTACAGAAAAGCTGCTCAAGAAGGCAAGACTGGTGACAACCCACAGTTGTTACCAAAAAAGGGGGCGTTATTAGATTGGCTTACACGCCTGGAGGGTGGAGAGTCCAACAATGGCTGTCTGCTGAGATGTCTGCAGAGAACCCCATAGTTGTTCAGTTCAAGAATCTGGAATCGCAGAATAAGGGGGACCAGTGATGCAGTCCCAGTCCCAGGTTAAAAGCTTGGAAGTTCCCTGAAGAGTCACTGGTGTAAGTCTGAGTTGAAAGGCTAAAGAAGCTGGCCTCTGAGGTTCACAGGCAATGACAGCAACAATAGACACTCCATCAGGAAGAGTGGCGTCTGCACACTCTGGCTGGCTTCCTCCTCTTTCCCATTTTATTCCATCTAGACCCCCATTCTGGATGGCACCATCACATTCATGGCAGTTCCTTCTCCCTTAGTTGCTGCTCCAAATGTTAATCATCTCTGAAAACACCTTCTCAGACACACCTATAGGTGTGCTTTAGGAATCTCCTAGACATCTCTCAATCCAATCAAGCTGACAATTAAGATGAACCATCACAGAGACAGTATTTGAGCTCATAAGCATAGGCTCCCACTCTCCAGGGATAATGAGCAACTGTCACTGGTGAATATCAATCTTGACAGAAACAGAGTAACACTAAGTCCTTAATATGCACTATCCTGTTAGAAGACCAAGCAGCCACTTAGGGGAAATTCAGCATTACACTCCCTTCTACTCTGAAGTGGGCAACAGCTCACTTTGATGGAAATAGACTCATATTCCAGATATGGGTTTGTTTTTCTGCCCCAGGACCACATTCAGCATCCCTTAGAAAATGTTTCATCCCACATAACATCACCTGAGATCAACAAAGCCTATTTTAGAGCAAAAGTGGAGCAGAAGTAGTCACACAACCAGAAGATCCACATGGAGGAGCTACCAATCTGATAAAATGCCAGAACTGCCTGTGGAACACACAATTGAAGTGGCAGCTCAGAGGTGATACCATCTCAGGATGAGATGCCATCCTCCTGGAAGCTGTCTATACTTAAACCAATGGCATTTCTATGGTTCTGTATGACCAACAGGTAGAATACAAGGGTTTAGGAATGAAGTGGTGAAAGAAGGATAGGGCCCATCCTGTACAAGTGACCTATGTGAGGAATTTGTGCTCCCTATCTCTGCAGCCCTGGCTTCTGATCCTGGTTCCCAAATACGGGACACTTCCACCCGAGGACACAGTGAGGGTCCTATTGAACTAAAGGTCAAGCTTGTGTCTAAACCCTTTGGGTCCCTGTCTTCAGCCATCAGCAGGCAATAATAATCAATATCTTGATGACAATAATTGTCCCTGCTTATCAGGAACAGGAAGAACTGGTGCTGATAAGAGCAGGGATAAGAGAGTCCAGTATTCTGTTTGGACATCTCTTGGCACTCTCTTGTCCTATTTTGATGACAGGTGGAAATGTATAGCAGGCATGACCTGAAAGGAATATGGTACTAGGGATTTGGACCTCTCATGGATGACAGTCTGGGTCACATCACCAAGCAAACCACTGAGACAAGCATAGGTGCCAAGAGAGGGTGAGGGGAATCTAAAATGAATAGGAAAGAAAATGAGGATCAGTTGCCATCCATCCCTGCAGGTCATTACACTACCCTTTCTTTTCAAAGTTAATTCTAAAAAATGAGAGCCACTCGAATCCTGGAGTTACTGTTCCCATGCTTACATAAGAAATAGATCCGAATGACAACACCCAGATTTCTCCTCAGGAATGAGTGGCTTACACACTCAGCTGTTAGAAATACAGGGCCAGAAAGCCTTCAGTGACCAGTCTTGAGAATCAATGACTGATTGATATGGGAAAATAAAAGTTTGACCTTTTTTTTTAGACATGATTTTGATATGTAACTCAAGCCAGCCTTGAACTCCTGCCTCAGCCTCCCATAAGCTAAGATTACAAGTGGGCACCACCACACCTGGCAAGGCTTATCCCTCATGCCTCAACCCAATTCAGCTCTGAAGGTCCATCCCAGTTCCAAAGATTCCCCATGAGGTCATCTGAGGCTGCCAGCTTGTTCACTCCTTATGTCAGGGAGATGTTACAGAACCAAAGGCTCAGAAGCAGCCACCCTGTGTCCTTGCTCCTTTTAATAAATTAGAAACCAAAACCTAGGCCAGGCACTGGTGGCTTATGCCTGTAATCCTAGCTAATGAGGAGGCAGAGATGAGGAGGATCGCAGTTCAAAGCCAACCTGGCAAATAGTTCATGAGAACCTATCTCAAAAAACTCTTCACAAAAATATGACTGGTGGAGTGGCTCAAGGTGAAGGCTCCGAGTTCAAACCCCAGTATCACAAAAAAAAAAAAGGAAAGAAAAGGGACGGAAGGAAGGAAGGAAGGAGGGAGAGAGGGAGGGAGGGATGAAGGGAGGAAGGGAGGGAGGGAGGGAAAAAAGAAAAGAAATAAAAACCTGGAGACTAAATTTGATAAGAGGACTGTGTGTGTGGATGTGGCTCAAGTGGTAGAGCACTTTCCTAACAAGAGCAAGGCCCTGAGTTCAATCTTCAGTACCACAAAAATTAATTAAAGCACGTAAGAGCACTGATGGGGAACAAATTGTAGCTACTGCTCCTGAGCCACTTTCTGTGACAGCTAGAGACTCTTGTATGACTTCAGTGAATTCTAATAGAATGATGTGTCACAGATCTTAAGGTTTTACTTCATGGCATGTGGAAGGAAGATAAGAGAAATGAAAACTAATGACTTCTGTGTCTCAGGGAAGGAAGAGGCAAAGACAGAGGCCACGCTTTAAAGAAACAAAAGACAAGTTTGAAGGGCAGAGGTACAAAAACAATCTTAGACAACCTGAGATGGCATTTGAGACAGGTGATCTGCAATACCAATCAAAGACCTAACAGGCTCTTTTGTGGTAATGACAAGCTTACTCTAACATTTATAGGGAGGAGTTAGGAGGTGTAGCTCAGTGGTGGAGCACGCTCAAATCCATGTCTTCAATCTCCAGCACCATATTTATATGAAAAAATTAAAAATGAAAACTATATGGGAATATAAAGGGCCAAGAATAGCTAAGACACTCCTTCAAGAGAAAACTAAGAGGGAAGAGTTTTTTCTGCTATACATCAAGATTTCTTGTCCAGCACCCACAGCTCATACCTGTAATCCTAGCCACTGAGGAGGCAAAGATCAGGAAGATTGTGGTTCAAGGTCAGCCCAGGCAAAGAAGTTTGTGAGACCATATCTCAAAAACAAATCCAACACAAAACAGGGCAAATGAGTGAATCAAGTGGAAGAGTACTTGCCTAGCAAGTGTGAAGCCATGAGTTCAAATCCCAATACCCCCCCAAAAAAACTTCTTAGAACTGCAATAATTAAAGACAGAAGTATTGATGTGAATTGACAAACAAGACACATGAAACAAATCATCAAGACTAACATGCATACATGAAGAGTTGGTTTAAGCAAAGGTGGTAGGTGGAGTAGTGCAAAAAATGATGCTAGGGAATTGGCTATATATAATTTAAAAAAGAAAACAAGAAAAAGAAAGGAGATTCTACAATGTATTATATACAAAATTCCATTTGGCTGGGTGGGTATTTATCGAAGAGAAAAGTGAGGACTCTTTGTGGTACTAGAACTAGTCAGTATCTTGACTGTGGTGATGGGTACACAAACCTACAGAGATGAAAAAGCACAAAGGCCTAAATAAGTATGTGTGTGCACACACACACACACACTACACATAAATGAATGCAAATGAAACATGAAAATACTGGATTATACTGATATCAATATTCTGACTGTGATATTTTACTACAGTTCTTCAAAAGGTTGACATTGTGTGAAATTTTTGCAATACATCAGTATTATTTCTTACAACTACAAATAAACCTACAATTATCTCAATATAAAATTTAAGTTAAAATAATCTTCAAGTAAATTATGACTTAAATGCAAAAGGTAAAACAATAGTTTCTAGAAGAAAAATGGAGCCGTCTGACTGGGAAAAAATTTTATTAAACAGCATACTAAAAGCACCAACCATAATGGGAAAATTGACTAATTGAAAGGCATTAAAATTCTTTAAAATCTTCAAGTGATAAAATAAAATGAAAAAGGTGAGACACAGAACAGAGAAGATATTTGCATTATTTTTGTTCATGTGATGAACAGAAGACTCACGCCCAGCATATATAAAGAGCTCCAAAAAATCAGTAAGAAAAACAGAGAACCCTGCAAAAAAAAAAAAGTGGACAACTTCTCAAAAGGATAAAAATATGAAAAGGTGTTCAATTTCATTCACAAAAATATAAAATCAAACCATTGTAAGACTTTATCACCCACTTACTTAGCTCTAAGAAGAGTGAATACCTATTTCTCATAGTTCAGGTGGCTGAGACATCCAAGATCAAAGTGCCAGCTGATCTGGTGTCTGTGAGGGTCCTCACCCTGGCTTCAGGTGTCTCTTTTTATTGTATTCTCACATGGTCATTTCTCTCATCCCATTGATTGAGGGCTCCACCTTTGCAACCTCATTATCTCCTAATGTCCCACGCCCCTAGTATCACAGTAAGGGTTAGGATTTCAACATGTGATTTTGTTTTTTGTTTTTTGTTTTTTTTTTAATTTCTTTTTTTTTTTTTCATTTTTCTTTTATTATTCATATGTGCATACAAGGCTTGGTTCATTTCTCCCTCCTGCCCCCACCCCCTCCCTTACCACCCACTCCACCCCCTCCCGCTCCCCCCCTCAATACCCAGCAGAAACTATTTTGTCCTTATCTCTAATTTTGTTGTAGAGAGAGTATAAGCAATAATAGGAAGGAACAAGGGTTTTTGCTGGTTGAGATAAGGATAGCTATACAGGGCATTGACTCACATTGATTTCCTGTGCGTGGGTGTTACCTTCTAGGTTAATTCTTTTTGATCTAACCTTTTCTCTAGTTCCTGGTCCCCTTTTCCTATTGGCCTCAGTTGCTTTAAGGTATCTGCTTTAGTTTCTCGGCATTAAGGGCAACAAATGCTAGCTAGTTTTTTAGGTGTCTTACCTATCCTCACCCCTCCCTTGTGTGCTCTCGCTTTATCATGTGCTCATAGTCCAATCCCCTTGTTGTGTTTGCCCTTGATCTAATGTCCACATATGAGGGAGAACATACGATTTTTGGTCTTTTGAGCCAGGCTAACCTCACTCAGAATGATGTTCTCCAGTTCCATCCATTTACCAGCAAATGATAACATTTCATTCTTCTTCATGGCTGCATAAAATTCCATTGTGTATAGATACCACATTTTCTTAATCCATTCATCAGTGGTGGGGCATCTTGACTGTTTCCATAACTTGGCTATTGTGAATAGTGCCGCAATAAACATGGATGTGCAGGTGCCTCTGGAGTAACAGTCTTTTGGGTATATACCCAAGAGTGGAATTGCTGGATCAAATGGTAGATCGATGTCCAGCTTTTTAAGTAGCCTCCAAATTTTTTTCCAGAGTGGTTGTACTAGTCTACATTCCCACCAACAGTGTAAGAGGGTTCCTTTTTCCCCACATCCTTGCCAACACCTGTTGTTGGTGGTGTTGCTGATGATGGCTATTCTAACAGGGGTGAGGTGGAATCTTAGTGTGGTTTTAATTTGCATTTCCTTTATTGCTAGAGATGGTGAGCATTTTTTCATGTGTTTTCTGGCCATTTGAATTTCTTCTTTTGAGAAAGTTCTGTTTAGTTCACATGCCCATTTCTTTATTGGTTCATTAGTTTTGGGAGAATTTAGTTTTTTAAGTTCCCTGTATATTCTGGTTATCAGTCCTTTGTCTGATGTATAATTGGCAAATATTTTCTCCCACTCTGTGGGTGTTCTCTTCAGTTTAGAGACCATTTCTTTTGATGAACAGAAGCTTTTTAGTTTTATGAGGTCCCATTTATCTATGCTATCTCTTAGTTGCTGTGCTGCTGGGGTTTCATTGAGAAAGTTCTTACCTATACCTACTAACTCCAGAGTATTTCCTACTCTTTCTTGTATCAACTTAAGAGTTTGGGGTCTGATATTAAGATCCTTGATCCATTTTGAGTTAATCTTGGTATAGGGTGATATACATCAACATGTGATTTTGGAGCAGTGGCAGGTCACACAAACATCAGATGATAATATATTCCTTCCCAAGAGTTATACATGTGGATGACACTAGAGACACGTACAAGAATGCTCACTGTATCATTAATTGTAACAACTGAACACTAAAAATGAAGTCCCATCACCACTGGAATAGATATGTGAATTGTGGTACATACTTATACAATGGAATATTATACAATGAGGAAAATGAAGGAAATACAGCTACAAGATTGCAAAATGGGTGAATCTCACAATACATATTGAGTAAATAATATACACAAAAATCATACAATGTATTTTTTTCTTACAAAACTCATAACTAAAGCAAAGTTTAAATATAGAATTTAGGAATGTATGCTTACATAATAAAATTACAAAGAAAAGCAAGAAAGTGACTACCGTTTTAAAAACATGTTGTCATAAAGAAAGCCATTATTTTGTTCAATTAATATACATTTAAAAAATTCTTACCATCAGGTGTCAGTGACTCACACCTTGTAACCAAGCTACTTAGGAGCCAGAGATCAGGAGGATTAAGGTTTGAACCCAGCCCAGACAAATAGTTCATAAAACCTTATCTCAAAAAAAAAAAATCACAAAAAAGGGGCTGGTAATAGTTTCTGCCGGTAGAGGGGGTTGGGGGGAGAGGGAGGGGATGGAGTGGGTGGTAAGGAAAGGGGTGGGGGCAGGGGGGAGAAATAACCCAAGCACTGTATGCACATAAGAATAATAAAAAAATTAAAATTAAAAAAAAAAGGGGCTGGTGGAGTGGCCCAAATTGTAGAGCACCACCTAGCAAGTGTGAAGCACCAGTACTGAAAAAAAAAAATCTTACCAAGAAGATAAAAGATCCTCCATTGAAAATTCATAAAAGAAGGTGTGGAATCAGGAGGCTTTAACCCAGGTAAACTGAGGCAAAAGGATCACAAGTTCTTCCATATATGAACATAAATAATCAGAGAAGAATGTACTTAGCTGTATTTTCAAATAAGTAACCCTCCCTCCATTATCCAAGACATTAAAATTAGGCATCAATTAACCTGCTCTTCTGATATGCCTGGAATTTTGTTGTCATAACATCAACTCATTGCATTATATTTCAAGAAGATTTGGAGTGTTCAAAATTATTTTAGCAACCTGTAACACATCATTAGTATTGGTCTTTATGCCTCTGCCCCAAAAATGACTCAGTATAGAGTTCATTACTAATTATAAATTACAGATAAATCTTGATATTTAAGCTGTAGTAGAAAATATCTGGCCACTTTCATGTTTTGATATAGGCCATGGAATAAAGGGATCCAATGATTTCAATATCTTTATCTATTTTGATTTTTGTTAACTCTCCCCTTAAAAACATTCAGTAGTGGTAACAGATGTGGAACAATGCACTGTAGGAGAACTGGAATACTTAAAGATAGTTGGTGCTTTTAATTTTAACTTTATATGTTTTGTATAGATCTACATGGAAATGTTTTATAATTTGGTTTCATGAATAAGTTCCAGTACTTGGTAGCCATAGCTTATATTGTTTAGTACATTTTGCTTGATGTTAACAACCAAACCTTTGGAGGACCCACAGATCATAAGACTGAACTCACTCTGTGGTATCCTGAGCATCAAAGCAAGTGCTGTAGCAATGCCTCTGTGGTCAGATGTTGTCCAGGTGGATTTCAGGAAGAGAAACTGTAAATGCCAGTTCACATGCTCTGAAATGTGAGTTCACGTGTTTCCCAGCCCTCTGGATCACTGACTGGGGCATTGCTGTCTCAATAATAACTGGCAGCCTGGCATACCTATATTGCACCTTACAACATTAAAGCAAGGTTTTATTTAAAAAAAAAAAAAAAAAAAAAGGATCTCAAGTTTGAGGCCAGCTTGTGCAACTAAAGTAGAGCTAAGATAATAACTTGAAATGGATTAATGACTTAAAGGTAAGACCAAAAACTATGAAACTACTAGAAGAAATCATAAGACAAAAGCTCCGTGACATTGATCAATTTTGGGCAATTTTAGACATGACCCAAAAGCATTGGCAACAAAAGCAAAAATAGACAAGTGAAAATACACCAAACTAAAAAGCTTTTGCATGGCCAAGGAAACTATAGAATGAAGGATCAATGTTACAGAATGGGAGACTATGTTTGTAAACCATATTTATGTTAAGGAATTAATATCAGGAACTCAACTCAGTAGGAAACAACTTCATTTTTAAGTGGGCAAAGGATTTGAATAGACATTTCTGAAAAGATGACACACAAATGGCCAAACACGTGCATGAAAAAAATAATCAATAGCATCAATCAAATGGAAATGAAATTAAATCATGAAGTATCATGGTACACCTGTTAGAATGGTTATTATCAAAAAGACAAAAGATAAGTAATGGGGAGAGTCTGAAGGAAAGGGAACCTTGGCACATTGTTGATGGGAATATAATTTGGCATAGCCATTATGAAACCAGCATGGAGTTTCCTCAAAAAATTAAGAACAGAACCCAGCAATCCTATTATTGGATTATATATCTAAAAGATATGAAACCCATTTCAAAGAGATGTCTGCATCTGCATGCTCATTGTAGCATTGTTTACAACAACCAAGATGTGGACTGCCTACCAATAAATGAATAAAGAAAGTGTGCCATATATATATGCAATTAAATACGAGTCAGCCTTTAAAAAGGGAGGAAATCCTGGAGTTTGCAACAACATGAATGAACGTGGAAGACATATACATCATGCAGTGCTCAGAAAGAGAAGCACTGCATGATCTCACTCATATACGGAATGCAAAATAAATAAAAATAAAAAGGTTGCACTCAGAAATAGAGAGTAAAATGGTAATTATCAGTGAGAGAATTGGGAGGTGTCAGTCGAAGTACCAAATTTCAGCTAGATGGGAAGAATAACTTTGAAAAAGGGAGGCGAGCAAGTGAGTGGGGAGAGGGGCTTGTTGACAACAGCCTCTTTCTAACCTCAGGGGTCATTAACACAGTGGGTGAGTTGTGATAACTCACTGACCTGTGCTTTTATATCCTGGGTGCTTTCCCAGTTGTGCATTAATTTCACATTAAGAATTTTTAAAGCTATATAATTTCTGGGAATGCTCAGCTATCAAAAAAAAACCCACTTTTTGTTAAAATTTCATCCTATAAATGTCTTCCCACATAAATTGCTTATAATTGTAAAAGATAAGTTACCTATATGTCAACTGAAATCAATAAATTATATAACACTCTAGCATATTTAATGGCTCAGTTCTACATGTACACACTTATATGGAATAATCTCTAAGATAAAATTACGTTGTGTGTGGTTTTTCTTTGCTTAGGGGGTTTTGGAGTTTTAGTTTTTTTGGGGGGCGCATACTGGGGTTTAAACTCAGGGCTTCTCCCTTGCTAGGCAGATGCTCTGCCACTTGAGCTACTTCACCAGCCCTGGTGTGTCTTATATGAAATATATAAATCAATGTATGAAATATATTAACATATATTAAAATATACATGTATACACATAAAATATTCATATATAGACATGAAATCTCTGGATATTTTGGCACCTTGTAGTGCCAAGAAGTAAAGAGCTAATTTTTTTTTAAAGATGGATACATATTGAAAGGACACAGAGTTGTCCTGGAAGAATTCCCAGCCTGAAAGAAATGATCAAAGTTAGAATAAGATAAGCAGCAAAAATAATGTTAGTGTTGGAAATATATTCTGAAGGAAAATATATGTAAATCCACAACTCCATATAAATAATGGAATAAGTACATAAATTGGTGAAGAGCAAAAACTTCCATAAAGAAAAATTGTAATTAATAAATATAGAAGGTGCCAGTGGCTCACGCCTATAATCCTAGTTAGGCTCAAGGTGTGGGCCCTGAGTTCAAGCCCTAGTACCACAAAAAACAAATAAATAAATAAATACAGAAGGAAGGCAGGCACCAGTGGCTCACACCACTAATCCTGGATACTTGGGAGGCAGAGATCAGGAGGGTAACAGTTTGAGACCAGCAGGGGCAAAAAAATTCACCAGACTCCATCTCAACCAGTAGCTGGGTGTGGGTGGCCTAGTGCCTGTCATCCCAAGCAGTGTGGGAGGCTGAGATGGACAGGATCATGGTTCCAGGTCAGCCTAAGCAAAAGTTTGTGAGACCCTCTCTCAGAGGAAAAAACTGGACCTGGTGGTGTGCACCTGTCATCCCAGGGATGGTGGGAAGCACATTGTGGTCCACGGCAGCCTGGGGAAAAGCAAGACCAGACCCCATCTCAAAAATAACCAAAAGACGAAGGGCTGGAGATAGGACTCAAGCGGTAGAGCACCTGCCTAGCAAGTGTGAAGCCCTGAGTTCAAACCCCAGCACCATCAAAAGTTAATTGATTAATTAAACGTCAACAGACTTAAAGCTAGAAAGTCAACACTGGAACACCACAGTAATCATCACCACAGGCAATATTTACACCATGCTAAAATTAGTGGGTAATTCTGATTCAAGCAGAAACAGGATATTGGTCGGGGAGGCAGCTGTTTGTTGTTTATTTTTGAGACAGGGTCTCACTTTGTAGCCCCACCTGGCCTTGAACTCAGTGATCCTCCTGCTTTGGCTTCCCAAGAGCTGGGATTACAGACATGTACTAATGTACATTTTAGAAATGGGGTATTTATTTGCATAACTTGAGTATCTTTCCCACAATACATATTAGCTAGAAAGAGAGAAATTATAAGTTTATAGTGAGGAATACAGGCAAGTAATTTCTTAGCCAAATAATCAAAGTTCACAGCACCTGTATCACATACTGACATCATGTATCCCCTGAGAGGATGCACTAAGAAAGGCACATGATCACATTATCTCTAGCCATGCATAACTTTAATCTAACCATGAGAAAACATCAGACAAACCAAAGGAGGTACACTATAACTAGCTAGTACAAAATAACTAGCTAGTATTCTTCAAAATTGCAGAGGGAACCCAGTGGCTCAAACCTGTAGTTCTACCTACTTGGGAGGCTGAGATCAGGGAATCTCAGTTAGAGGACAGCCTGGGCAAATAGTTTTCAAGACCCCATCTCCAAAAAACCAGAGCAAAATGGACTGGAGGTGTGGCTCACTCAGTACAGTGTCTGTTTTGGAAGCACGAAGACCTAATTTCAAACCCCAGTCTCACCAAAAACAAAAAGTGCATAGGTCATGAGAGACAAGGGAAGACGGAGGACTGTGAAAGACCAGCAGAGACTAATGAGACAACTAAATGAGACGTGGAATGATGTGGATCCCATGATGATGCTGGAACAGAAAACTACATTAGTGGAAAACAGGAAACCCAAAGTTTCTTAGTTTTGAAAATATTCTATGGTTAGGTAAGTTATTAGTGTTAAGTATAAGCTGTACTGTTCTTGCAATTCTTTTGCAAATCTAAAACAATCTCAAAATTAAAAATACAACGTACAGCTAGACACCTTCCACACAATAAAATATATAACATTTACTATACGAACATACAAAATATGCATATACCGACCAACATAAAATCTTTTGTGGTAGAGAATGGATGATGGGGAGGAAGGCTTGCCTTTCTCCACTCATCTTTTGTATCCTTTGGTTTTCTACCATACGTATTATTGTGTTGGGGAATATTTTGACAGATGAGAAGCCAAGTGACACTCGGAGGAGTGGAGAACTCAGATTTTATTTTTATGCCAGCGGGCTCAGACATGTACCTGTGTCTGAGCACTGAACAAAGGTTTCAAAGGATATTTAGAAAACCCAAAACATGAAAGCATTTGATGTCCCCACTCCAGAGGAACTAATACAGAAACCTTAAAGCGACAGAGGTCAACATGAGAAGAGGATCAGTAACCAGGGTAAAGATCAGTTAGAGATGAATCAACATGGGTCATAACAAGTATACACGAAAGCAATGCTAGGAATATTTCTGTATAGCTATCCTCAACTCAACTAGCAAAAACCACTTTGTCTTCCTAATATTATGCTTATATCTTCTCTTCAACAAAATTAGTGATAAGGGCAAAACAGGTTCTGCCTGGGGGGGGGCGGGGGCAAGGGGGAGAAATGACCCAAACAATGTATGCACATGTGAATAAATGAATAATTAAAAATAAATAAATTAAATAAATAAAAATAAAAGGCAGTGCAGGACATCAGGTTACAAGGAATGTGCTCTCCCATTAATTAGGGGCTAGTAGTAGGTTAGAGACCTAGGTTTAGATAAGAACAGCAGGGGAGTCCTGCTTTGGAAAGTTTATTTACAAGTGGAGGCAAAGGAAGGTGGGAATGAGTGTTTATCTCTGCATGGTGCCCTTCACCTTGATCCTGAACTTTTTGCATGGCTCTATGGGCAATTCCTCATGCTTTACAGCTCTGTCTGAGGTTACAGCTTTTAATTGACAGTTTACCATGTTTTATGACCCTGTTTCAAGGCTATCTTCCTCTTCAATTGTACTATCTGTTTAATTTGAAGTAAAATCTGATGAAAGTCAGGCATAAAGAGGTTACTAGACTTTACTTAGCTGAATGATTGGCTCGGGTTTCACAGAACTGGACCACAGTCTAATGTCCTTCCAAAAATCCATCAGCCACCAATGTGGTTGGTCTAGAGTGTTTTTGTTTGTTTGTTTGTTTTATGCGGGGGGGGGGGGGAGGTCTTATAAAATTACTAAAATCCAAAGAAAGCATAAACATATTTCCTGGTATTATTATTATTGTAATTCTGAGAACATATGTAACAAATTGCATTCCACTCATACTAAAGTAAGTACAGACATAATAAATAAATAAATGTAGGCTTGGGTGTAGCTCAGTAGTAAGGTGCCTGCCTAAAAGGGAACAGAGAGCAAGAAAGAACAAGAAAGCAAGAGAGAATTGATTTGCTAGGCATAGTGGTGCATGCCTTTAATCCCACCTACTCAGGAGGCTGAGACAAGGAGGATCAAGAGTTCAAAGCCAGTGGGCAAATTAGTGAAAATTCATCTCAAAACAAACAAAAGTTGGCAATGGTAACACATACCCTGCACAGGGGAGGCTGAGGCAGGAGGACAGCAAGTTCTAGGCCAGCCTAAGCTACATAGTGAGACCCTATCTCAAAAAAAAGAAAGAAAAAAAAACAAAAAAAAGCAGATTTGTAAGATCCTAAATTTTGGCTTATTAACTATGAAAGCAGGTACTAAGTACTTACTGTTTTTTTATTCTTGAAATGTTAATTATGTCATAGATTAAGCAGCTCAAGATTAAGCACAGTATAAATAAGAGTATTCTGGCCTGGAGGTATGGCTCAAGTAATAGAGTGCCTGCCTACCAATCATGAGGCCCTGATTTCAAATCCCAATACCACCAAAACAGCGTATTCTTTCTCTTTATGCAGAATGAATCTCCTCATAAAACTCCCTGAATCCTCACTCTTTCTGCCTCTGTCACTTATGCTCCTCCTCCTACCAAAAGCTGCTCCCTCCTCCCCACTCTGGAGTCCATCCAGACTCTGGCTTTTACTGCAAGAAGGCTTCAGTTATTCGAATTGGCCCCCACGGGGTAGTGTTTTTGTTTTGTTTTGTTTGTGGTACTCAGGTTTGAACTCAGGGCCTAAACCCTGAGCCACTCAACAAGCCCTTTTTTTTTCTGATGGGCTTTGCCTGGGCTGGCTTCCAAACATGACCCTCCTGATCTCTGCTTCCTGAGTAGCTAGGATTACAGATGTGAGTCACCGGTGCCCAGCTAGGGTGGTGTGTTTTACTCCCTCCGGACCTGCAGCCTCTCCATTCCCAGCTATGTCTTTGTATCCCATTAAAAAAAAAAAAAAGTCCAGATTTTTCCACCCAGGAGCATCAGCTCTGCTTACCAAAAGAGCCACTAGCTCTTATTCCATATACATCTCCATTGACATTCTTCACCTCACACCAACCTCAAGTTGCAACCAAGCTGTTCCCACTAAAGCTGGCAGGGAGTCCTCTGGTATACAAGCTGACTTCTGGGCAGCATCCCCACAACAGACAGCTACCTCCTGAAACTCTCTGCTCTACTCAAAGTGGTAGTGACCCAGGTGAAAGAGGAGAACTTGAATCTACAGCAAGGGGCACTGGGAACTCCAAAAAACTTTCATACACGTCCCCAAACACTGAGGAGTCAAACTACGTTTTGAAAACGCTTTTTCTCTACCTCTTCCTATCGTGGAAGGAACACTGACACACACAAAACTGATAAAAAGTTATTTATTATAAAATCATTGAAACTTCACTTAAAAGCTGGATTTTACAGTAACTTCAACCATGACAATTAAGAACACTTGCCCCACACCCATCTCCACCTTTCATGGCACAATTAGAACTGCAGCCTTGACTTTCTCATCTCCAGGCCAGTAGTCCTTCCACAGGCAATGCCATTTCTGTCCTGAAGTCCTACCACAAGCACATCATCTGAGGGATTCCACACAGATCTCAGCTTTAAATGAAGTACCTGGAGGCCCACACAGGATTTTGCAGCCCCCTGGCCATGCTCTAGCTAAAAAGAAAGCAGCTGGTCAGGTGTATGCCTTACAGGGGTGACTCTAGGACAGTGATTTTGAAACTTTAGCATGCATCAGAATCACCCCAAGGGCTTGTTAAAACATCAGTTGCTATGCCCCATAGAGTTTTTAACTCTGTGGCAGTGGGGTGGGGCCAGATGCATCTTTAAACAGCTTTTAGGTGAGGCTGCTGCCTTTGACTTACAACGTCATTATATATCTAAGTGATCTGATGAAAGGCAATCTCCTGGAGGAGCTTCCCGGAAATCGCCGGGATTTCTGAACCTGGAGTGTACACTTACCTGGATCATTCTCCCTTCTTACTCAGAAGCCAGAATCCACACCCAGGGATTTTTTGATTTACTGATTGCTTTTAGAATTGTCTGTCCCAGGCCTTCAGACTAAGGTACTAGCGTGTGCCTGACAAATACAGGGCGCCATCTTTCCAACCCTCTGGGCCATAGCACGTGAAGCCACTCACCTCGGTTTCTGCGGATGCGCAGACAGACGGACACGGACACAATCAGGAACATAGCAAGGGTCTGTGAAAAGGGCTGCCCATAAATGAAGAGCAGGACTCCGCCTACCGTGTCCGAGGCGACTTCCACGTACACTATGTAGGTGTTCTGGAAGTCGCACAGCCTCTCGCCAGTCATGCCTGGGAAGGAGGTGGACGCTCAGCTACAAGAAGGGACAGCCCCGGGGTACCGCGGGCAGGAAGGGACCGGACAGATGAAGTGGTAGGAGTAGGGTTCGCGTTGTAAAGAATATGGGCCGACGCATAGTGTAGGATTCCTAACTTTTTTAGAGGACACTTAGTTAAGCGCTCCCCCACCCCCTGCTTTGGCGAGGGGAGTAGCGTAGTAAGCACGGGCCAAAGCGTGGCTGGCATCTCAAGGCCACAAGCTCCGGGCTAGGTCACCAAACAACGCTGAGAACATCCACGACTCGACGTACACGACGAGTGGGTCATGATTGTCCCCCCAAAACCAAACCACTTGTGGGGGGCGCCAGAGCGCCCTGCGCCGGTGGAGAACATAGGGCAGCATCCTAGCGCCCGCGTCCTCAAGGGTCGGGAGCGCGGGGCTGCGGTGCCAGCCGCCCTGACGACCTCGGCGCAGCCCGCCCCGCCCCCCTTCCCGCCCCTTCCCGCCCCGCTCCGCCAGCCTCTCCACGCGTGTTTGCGACCCAGGGACTCACCTCGCTGCCTCTGCTATTCCATTGCCTAAGAGTCTTATAAAACGCCTCAACACCGCCCCCTTCCCCTCAGAAGGCACGACCACACGAGACGCTGGCCAAGGACGCCAGGACGCGCTCTCTGAGTGCCAAGGAGAGGGGGGAAATGGGGAAATGGGGTCCGGAGGAGGGACCGGAGTAGCGCCTATAATGGAACACTCGTCTTCTCTGAAGACTTCGCTAGCCTCAAAGCCTCCACTTCTCCTGTAGCCTCTGGAGCCACACCTGCCCTCCTGGGGGACCTGCTACCAAGCGGTGGAGCTCTGACTGATGTCAGGTACGCGCATTCACCTTACTGTCAGCTTAAACCGTGACTGCCCAAGAGGCCACTGAGGCGCTTGAGACGTGAACCAACTTGTTTGGAGAGGGGAGTACTTGCACTCAGGCCCAAGGCTCTGTGGCTCCAAGGCCTGAGGCGCCCCTAAGGTGCTAGAGTCCTTCTAAGCACACATTTGAACTTCCGCTCCGGAACATGGTGAGCAGAGAGAGGGCAGATACCTGGACGACCAGGTCTGCTCCAATACAGACAGACTCTGCTCCGGCTCCCTCTCCCAGTCTTCTACTCTCAACTCTCTGATGGTTCCCATACACCTGACGCAGAGTAGGATGGGGTGGGTTCGGGTTGGAGAGCCAGGCCCAATCCCTGGTACTTTGGAACCACCTCAGACAGAATTTAGGTTGCTCCACCTCACCAATTTGAGTAGGGGAATAAATAAATTGGCCCTCTACACTCGTGTCTGCAGTACCCAAGAACCTGAGCTACAAATAGTGGAAGGGCATGCAGCTGACATGGAGCTCTGAATTTGAGTGGTTCCTGCTGGGCGTCCGTGCAGAAGAGGACTGCTAGAGATGCCTCAGTACCCTTCATAATTCATCACAGAAGGGAGGACCACAGAGGTGGGAACAAATTAGGGAAGTAGTAAGGAGAATAGAATCTGCCTGACCTTGGTTGGAGTTCTGATTTAGGTGTTGCATAATCTTGAGCAGTTTACTTATACAAGCCTAGGTTTTTCATGCAGAAGAGGAATTAGAGAAAAAAAGTTTAAGTATTTAAGGGTTACTAAGGCATAAAATATTGCAGCTATTATTTTTGTATATTAATGTCTCACTGGAAAATGCTTCCTCCCTGACCACTTCATATGTATACCTTCCCATCAGTGCTGAATAGAAGGTAGAGGCAGGCAGCCTTTTCTTTCCTTTTCATATACCTGTGTTGACAATTTGCATTTATACTTTTTTTAAAGTGGTACTAGGGTTTGAACTCAGGGCCTCATGCTTGCTAGGCAGGCACTCTACAATTTGAACCACTCTGCCCTCTTTGTGTGGGATAGTTTCAAGATAGGGTGTCTTGAACTATTTGCCTGGGCTGGCTTAGAACCATGATCCTCCTGATCTCTGCCTCCTGAGTAGCTAGGATTGCAGGCCAGAGTCAACAGAGCCAGGAAATATACTAGCTATTTTTTAAGATAGAGCATTCCTGGACCAAAGGCACTGACCTATACTTTTTTCTTTTCTTTCCTTTTCTTTCTTTTTCTTTCTTCATTTCCTTCCCTCCTTGCCTTCCCTTCTTTCCTCCCTTCCTCCCTCCCCCATTCCCTCCTTCCTTCCATTTTTTGCTTTCTTCTTTTTCAGTGCTGGGGACTGAATCCTGAATCCAGTGCTTTGCATGATGCTCTACCACTAAGCTACACTCCCAACCCCTGAACCACATCTTCAAAGACTGCATCACCTGTTGCTATTGCTTTTTCACATTGCATGGATTAATGGGTCTAGGACTCCAGAAGTAAGGCAATCATGAAATTTTTTTTTTTAGTTACTTCAAGATCAGACACCCCAAAGCAAAGTAAGAACCATTGACTCAATCAATGCATTATCCAGAGATCCATGCTAGCTTCATGGAATCTGCACTTGTCAGTCAAGTGTGCTTAGCTTTCAACAATTCTCCAAGGTAGCACTGTTGCATTGACTTTTCTGCAATGACAGAAGTGTATGTTTTTATTGCCCAGTATTGTAGTCACTATCCACATGGGCTATAGAGCACTTCAAAGGTGACAAATGGCATGAGGAATTGAATTTTTAATTTTACTTAATATAAATAATTTCAGTTTCATTTAAATTGTCACATGTAAGGGCTGGCAGAGTGGCTCCAGTGGTAGAGGGCCTGCTTTGCAAGTACGAAGCCCTGAGTTCAAACCCCAGTCCCATCAAAAAAATAAAACAAGTTAGGTACCATGCCTCTGACAGAAATGCAGGCTAGAAAACTGTTGAACATTTTCTCCTTCTTCTTCTTTGTACAACTGAACATTAATTTGGCATTTTACTAAAGGCAAGTCTTACATATTCCCAACAACAATAACCATGCTTTCTATTAAAGCTAAGGAAAAAAGAACTCCCATAGTGTTAGATTGAGCTTTTGATGGCTACAATCAAATTGGGATCACCAGATGCATCCATTTCTGACATAGAAATTACAAAATGGCCACAGGGGGACTTGATAAAACAAACTCTCTCAGGACAAATCCTTGCTTTCAAGTTCTAGTGCCATAAAAATAACTCTCTCTCTCTCTCTCTCTCCCTTCCTCCCTGTCTCCCTCCCTCCCTTCCTCCCTCTCTCCCAACTTCCCCTGTCCTACTGTATAAGCCCACCCCAAGAGTAAAACATTTCTTGTGGCCCTCAAAAAATTATATACACATTTAAATACTGATATATAATCCCAGGAAGGTGGTGTGATTGGGCAATTTCCTTAACTATACTACTTTGAAAATTTAGTGAACAAGGAATAGGGATCCAATAGTTAGCTATTGTCATTACTATTAGCCACCTGGGTTTGGTGATTTTCACTTGATTTGAATCCACTTTTATCAGGGTTGTCGTTTTTTTGACGCAAGGTGTCTCTGTGTATTCCAGGATGCCCTTGAACATCCTCCTGTCCCTGCCTCCTTGGCCCTATCAGCTTTTTTTTAAATGCTCTCCAGGACTATGCCCTTGCTCCTCTTCTCCAAAACTCTGCAGCTCCTAGTTTGACCCTCCTTAGTGCTCACCTCTCTCATTTACACAACAATGAAAGTTTGTTTTGTTCCTTATAATCATTACACTTACCCTTAGTAAAAAGCAGGTCAACAGCTTGAAATAAAATAAGAAAGGACTGGGGTGTGGCTAGAGTAGAAGAGGGAAAGAAAAACAAGTCCTGTCCAGGGGTGGGTACCAGTAAGAAGGGGGAGGGCAAATGGAGAGGGTGGAGGAGGGTAAGGTGGATGTACTTTGTATACGTGTATGAAAATAGAACAATAAAACCTATTGACATTGTTCTAAGGGGGGAGGGAGAAAGAGGGTGAATGATGGAGGGGGTAAATGTAGTTAAGATACATTGTAGCACATATGTAAATGTCACAATGAAACCCCTCTGTACAACTGTTATATGCTGATAAAAGTAGTTTTACAAAGATGGGGAGGAGGAGAAGGGAGAAGAAGAAAGAAGGAAGGAAGGAGGAGGAGAAGGAGAGAAAGAAGAAAGGAAGATGAAAAGGAAGGAGAAGGAGGGGTTAGACAAAAAAGTTGCAAATCATGCCTGGGTGAAGCAACAGGAAAACAGGTAATCTCACATATTACTGCCAGGGGGCAACTCTTTCCATCTCCTACAGAAGACAAGTTGGTAATGTCCAGTTAAATTACATTCTCTCCCTTTGGACCAGCAATTCTCTCTCTGGAAATTTAGTCGACAGGATACTTGCAAAACAATGGCATTCAATGTATTCACCACACTTTTCTAATAGCAAAAGAACAGAAATAACCCCAAAAGTACTTTTGCAGACAACTAATTAAATTGAATAATAACTAAATATAAGGAAGGAAGGAAAATAATCTACATTTATTATTGCTTATATTTGCATTAAAAACAAACTCTAGAAAGGCACAAAGGAAAATAAAGTTTTTTATTATTGAAGTAGGAAATGCATGAATATGAAATATGAGGGAGACTATCATTTTAGGATTTCAGTCCTTGTAAATGCACTAGTTGTTTAAAGTTTTCTTTCTTTTCTTGTAGTGCTGAGAATTGAACCCAGGGTCTAATGCAAGCTAGGCAAACGCTCACCCACATGTCCAAGCCCTTTAGTATTTGTTTAAAATGTAAGTAAATTTAATACTAAATAGTGAAGGAAAACCGAGTTTCACTTTTCTGACATCCTCAGGAAACAATTTTTTTTTTTTTCAGTACTGGGGTTTGAACTCAAGGCCTACACCTTGAACCACTCCAACCCCTTTTTGTGATGGGCTCTTTTAAGATAGGGTCTCATGAACTATTTGCCTGGGCTGGCTTTGAACTGTGATCCTCCTGATCTCTGCCAATCCTAGCAAGTAGCTAGGATTACAGGTGTGAATCACCAGCGCCAGAACTCAGGAAATAATTGTTAAAACAGTTGCATCCTTAATTTTGAAGTAGATACAGGTAAATGAATTTTCTCCTATTTGGAGTGTCAGAGGGAAACTTGGCTCAGCTCCACGTGGTAAGAAGCTACGATGAGCTACAAAGGTTGGTCTGCCATCTGGAATTCTTCCTCCCAGGGATTTCTTGCTACTTGAGAAATGATTTTTATGCAGGACGATGAACAGCAGGATGAAATATTATGTACACATCTATGTAAATGGAAAAGTGAGACCTGTTGAAACTATTCCAGGAATGGGGAAAAGGGGGATGAAGGACAATGATGGAGGGGGTGAATTCAACTATGATATATTGTAAGAACTTTTGTAAATGTCACAGTGTACCCCCAGTACAACAATAATAATAAAAAAAGAAAGAAATGAATTTTAGCTGGGCATTGGTGGCTCACACCTATAATCCTCAGGAGGCAGAGATCAGGAGGATTGAAGTTCAAAGCTAGCCCAGGCAAATAGTTCATGAGACCCTATCTCCCAAACACCCAAAGCAAAAAAGGGCTGGTGGAGTGGCTAAATGGTAGAGTGCCTGCCTAGCAAGTGGGAAGCCCTGAGTTCAAACTCCAGTACCACAAAATAAAAACTTTTATTCCAATGTAGTACAACCAACCTTTTATTAATTGCTGCTTATCACAAGTGTGCCAAGTTTCTCTTCATGCTCCAAGTAGGAGGAAATTCATTTATCTGTGCTAGTTACTTAAAATCAAGGATGCAACTGTTTTATCATATCCTGTGGATATGGGAAATGTGAAAAAACTTAATTTTCTTTACTGGAGCCAGGTGTGGTGGCACACTGTGGCAGGAGGGTTGAAATTTCTGGCTATGTAGTAAGACCCTGCCTCAAAAATAAGAAAGTTTTTATGGTCCTTTTTAGAGAAGGGGACATGTGATTTACATTTTAAAACTTAAGTTTGGCTGCTATGGAACAGACTGACATGACCAAATTAAATCAGTACCTGTTAAAAGTCTCTTTCAGTAGTCATGGCAACATAGGATAGGACTGTAGTTGCTTAAGGATTTCCTGTTGGGGTGAGGCATCAAATTTGACTCCTAGCTGCACACTGGTGGCTCATGCCTGTAATCATAACTACTTGGGAGGCTGATATCCAGAGGATCGTAGTTTGAGGCCAGCCCAGGCAAATAGTTTGAGACCCTATCTCCAAAATACCCAGAGCAAAATGGACTGGAGGTGTAGCTCAAGTGGTAGAATGCAAGGGCAAAGCCCTGAATTCAAATGCCAATACTGCCAAAAAAAATTTTTTTGTCTTATTTCTGGCCTGAGCCATTGGGTTAAACTGATGGCACCTTTGTTCCTGGTGGTTGCTTAACTGGCCACAGTATACCAAAGGGGTGAGGCGGGCAGATGAATAAGGACCCACTGCATGGAACCTGTCTGGACTTGGGGTTTATCCAATTGGTTGGGGTTACTAGATGTTTACCAGATTACTGAAGCCCTCCCCTTATGACCACACCCCAACAACTGCTCAGGCTGTCCTGGTGTGGAAGGCACAGGGCTAGCATTTAATCCTCTTTTGCCCTTTCCATTTCAGCACTGCCAGTGAAAGGTCCAAGTCCTATCAGTCTTTCTGTGTGTGCATTTTTATTTTGGTTTTTTTGTTTTTGCTTTGCTTTTACTTATCTTTATTTTTATCACATCAGCCACTATTACCCTCAAATCAAATGCCTGCCTTTTATCCACAAGGAAGGGCTATCTTAATTGTTGGCCCTGGATGTGGGCCATCTGAGGTTTTAGGATAGAATCTTATAACCCAGGGCATCTCTGCCTAGGACCTTCACTTACTGACAGTGAAAGGGAAGCAATTATTTGATGGGCATGGTAGAAAAACAGCTCAGCATTAGTATTCTCTCCCATTATTAATCTCTCCAAGAAATGGTCAACATTTGGTACTACATATGAAGCCCGTTCCAGGTGCCCTACCTGTATTAACAATTAGCCTCACAATCCCACAGAGTCAGATTGGGTTAAACTTGGTCATAGGACCAGGATGCTCCCAAGTAGGATTCATTCTAGGTGAACTATCAAACTAGTTTCCACTGTGGAGAATTGTGGTGCTTATTTTGGTGGCTCCCTACCGAACGCAAGTTTCACCTATGGCAGTGACTTCATCTACCCCAACTCCACTTTGCCTTTGGGTGCCATGCAGCAATTCAAGTTTCCTTAGGGAAGCTAGCACTCTTTCCAAGGGGTCTTTGAGATTCTCCTTTGGCACGGATCTATTCGTATAAAGCTGGTTTTTGTTCATATACTGCCACCTAGATAATATTTCACAACAAATTGAAATGCAGAAGATGAAGACCCAGCAGGCTGCCTTCTATTAAGAAATTTACAAGGATATAAAACTGCTACACTGGAAATGGCCTTGGCTCTTTCATATTTTTGTTTTGAAGAACATTTCCTTTTCATTTTATACATTAACCTATTTTAGGGCTGTTTTAAATGAGATTCAAAGGCACATATGAATAAAATAAAAATTTAAAAAACAAATAAATAAATTAAATAAATGAGATTCGAAGTCAGTTATAGATAGTATCATACCTCCCCTTAAGTTTTTGGTTCAGAACTGGATCCCAGGATTAACCTCCTATGTCATTTTTTACCCTAGCCAAATTGGCCCTTGTACCTCTTTCCAGTTTGGGGGGTTTCAATTAAGATTTAAGATTAAGAACCACACCTCCACAGTGCATCAGGTATCTGTCCATCAACCACAATGTCAATTTACTTATTTAAAATTTTATTCTTTAGTTTGCAACCTTGGAAAGAGACATTCACATCGAAACTCACAGCAAGACAGAGACCCAATGTGTGGTTTTTCCTTAACTCATTTGGATGTAGAGACTATAGCAAAGCTTTTAAGCCAAGTCAGAACCACTCTAACTCTGGCCGCAGCCTAATCTCTACCTCCTGGTCCCACATACTGGCTGGAAACTGGCTTCACTTCATCCAAGGGCCTAGTTCAAGGTCGTTCATGGCTTCCTCAAGCTTGACATTTCCTGCACCAGAAACACCAACAGCAGAATGAGTAAGGGGAGAGAGGAAAATAGTCATGACAATTCTCCCCCTCTTTCAGGGGGTGTGTATGTGTGGGGGGGAGGGGGAAAGGGAGGGAGAGAGGGAGAGAGAGAGAGAGAGAGAGAGAGAGGGAGAGAGAGAGAGGGAGAGAGAGAGAGAGAGAGAGAGAGAGAGAGAGAGAGGGAGGGAGAGAGAGAGAGGGAGAGAGAGGCAGAGGCGGGGGGTTTGAACTCAAGGCTTCTTCCTTGCAAAGCAAGCATTCTACCGTTTAAGCCATAACTCCAGTCCATTTTGCTCTGCTATTTTGGAGATGGGGTCTCTCAAACTATATGCTGGGGCTGGCCTGGAACCATGATCCTTCCAATCTCAACCTCTCAAGTAGCTGAGTCACCAGTGCCAAGCTTTTTGTGGACCTATTGTAACATTTTCCAAGCAGCCTGGGGGAAAAGGGAGAGGCTGAGTTGAGATATCTCAGGTGACCCTGCCAGAGGCGACCAACCCCAGTAGCCTCGCCCCTTGCGCCCCGGACTCCCTAAGGACTCTCAGAGACGGCCAAGGGCGCCCCTGCCAAGGCATGGGTGGTGATTGTAAAGACTGAGGGGAGAAGTAAGCCGAGTGCTGGAGGAGTAAATCTGTCCCCAGTGCCCCTGTCAGCCAATATCTCACCTTGCTCCTGCTGTTGGAGGTGACACTGGGCCATGGACTCGAGCATCCACCTGGTGCGGAACTTGCATAAGTAGGAGCCATAAACCAAGACCTCGGTAAATTCCGAAGATTCCAGCGCCTTCAGCTCAAGCATGACCTTGCTCATTTCCTCGATGTAAGGTATTCGAGATCCATGTGCTCCTGTGGGAGAAAGAAAATAGTGCTCTGAGCCGCGGAGACCTAGACGCCTGGGACCGGACGACTGGGTCAGGACGCGGCACTCACCAAATAAGGCTTCCAGCAGGTGCGTCTGGATCTTGAACACCTCAGGTTCCTGCAGGTCTTCGGGAACTTTCAGCCACGGTGGAATATCTTCACGTTGCGGGGTCGCTCCCATGCCGAATCCCTCAAAAGCAAGCAGTCCCACGTTAACCTTGTGGTGCCCAGGGGCGGTGCGCAGAACTCTAGCACCTGGGCGGCCACGCCCCCGCCCCGGCCCCATCCCACAGTCCTAGGGATCCGCCCCGCCCCGGTCCCATCCCACAGTCCTAGGGATCCGCCCCGCCCCGGTCCCATCCCACAGTCCTAGGGATCCGCCCCGCCCCGCGCTAACTTCTGGGCTTTCCTGTCATGGGTTCAAGTGTGCTCTGGAGACCCCGCCGCAGGCCCAGCTGTCTGCAAGTTGGCGGGAGTTTTCGTCTGCATTGGCAGTGGGTGGGGAGAAGATGCTGTCGCCTCCTCTTCGAAGCGAAAACAGCTGGTTGGACCCGAACCCACAGAGCGGGAATCCAAGCTGGAGGGTGCGAGGACTACCCAGGAACTCCGGGGAACGAAAGAGGGTCATTTCCCCTCGTCGCAAAGGAGCCAGGCCCCTGGTCTTCATTTCGTGGGCTGCCTGGGCAACTTCCAGAAACTCATCAGTAATTCCTGCTACTTAACAAACAGGAAACCGAGATTCGGAAACTATTGCCTTCCTTGGGAGCACACGATAGGGGCTCTTTCATGCTCCCACGATTAGGGTTCCTCAAACAAAACCCCTGGCCTGGAGCTTTTGAAGTGACCCGGATTTCAAAATTCATGTGTGCCTCTCTCACCACTCAGCCCCAAACCGGGCTAGGCTTCCCACTGCCTCTAAATAAACTCGATTTATTGGGTTTTTTTTTTTATGTTGTTTGAAATGAGTTTGAAGTGATGGTGAGGTGGTTTCAATGTTTTATGGCTTTACAGATGAAGCTGAAGCTGGCTTTCCCCAGGCCAGCTCAAGTAACATCTAATATCTTCAGCTGGCTATTGTTAGGCAGCCTTTTTTTTTTTTCCTCCCCGTGGTACTGAGGTTTGAACTCAGGACGTTGCTCTTGCTAGGCGCTCTACCCCTTGAGCCACACTCCCAGCCCTTTTGGCTTTAGTTTTTCAAATGTGGCCTCACATTTATGCCCAGGGCAGCCTGGACCCTGGTCCTCCTATTAGCTAGGGTGATAGGCCCACGCCATCATGTCCAGCTTTTTTTGGTTGAGAAAGGGTCTGACGACTTTTTGCACGGGCTAGCCTTGAACCTCGATCCTCCTGCTCTCCAACTACCCAGTAGCTAGGATTACATGGTGGCTCACGGCCACCATGCCCTTAAAGGCAGACCTCATCACAGCCAAAAAAAACAATGGGTTCCTGACTAGGGGCATGGCTCAAATGGTAGGGCACCTGCTTAGCAAGCAGGAGGCCCTGAGTTCAAACCCCAGTACCACAAAAAGAAAAACCTCCATGAAGCTAAGAAAAGTAAAGATCCATGTATACAGTGGCTTTGTAAGAAAAACTGGTGGCTCTTTTGCAACCAGTGCAATCAATTTAGAAAATAATCAGCAGCTTCAACTATCTGGGAAAGATTATTGAAAACTAGATATTTAAAAGGTCTGAAAGATAGGTGCCGGTGCTCATGCCTTCAATCCTAGCTACTTAGGAGGCTGAGATCAGGGTTCCAGACCAGCCTGGGCAAGTAGTTCAAGATGCCATCTGCAAAATAAGCAGAACAAAATGCACTGAAGATGTGGCTCAATCAGTAGGTGCTGCTTTGCAAGCTCAAGGGAGCCCCTGAGTTCATACCTCAGTCCCACCAAAAAAAAAAAAAGTCTGGAACTCCTTGCCCACCAGATTCTGAGTTATAAAAGAGAAAAATATTGCTTTACAATAGAGATTTAGAGGGCACCGCCCTAACCAAAGACCAAAATTACCATCACCAATAATGGGAGAAATGGATGGTTTGTCAATTTTATGAAAACAAAAAATGAGAGGCCTGTCTTACTAATTAACTGAAGAAACAACAAAATGCTTTTGAATCAAAGACAGACTGTTCCAGGACAATGGAGGAAATTTAAATATGGAGTAAATTGCAAAGTTGTGTTTTAATTTTTAGGGATTTTAAGAGTGGGGCCAGGTGTGGGTTTGTGCCCACAGCACTTGGGAAGCTGAGGCAAGAAGATTATCAATTGGAGGCCGGCCTGAGCTACCTGTGTCAATTTTTTTCCTACAGTGGGGAAACCTGGCACCAGTAGCTCACACCTGTAACCCTAGCTACTTGGGAGGCTGAGATAGGGAGGATCCTGCTTCCAGGGTCAGCCTAGGCAAATAGTTTGTGAGACGCCCCCCATCTCCAAAATAACCACATCAAAATTGCCTGGGTGTGGCTCAAGTGGTAGAACGCCTGCTTTGCAAGTCCAAAGCTGCGAGTTCAAACCCCAGATCCACCAAAGAATATATATTCTTCACCTCAAAATATATATATTCTGGTGAAGGACAAAAATTTTTTCAGAGCTTTGCACTTGAAAAAAATTCCTTCTATACTCTCAACTTTTCTGTAGTTTTGAAATTTTAATGAAAAGGATGACTAGCAAGTGTGAGGCCCTGAGTTCAAACCCTAGTACCGCCAAAAAAAATTAACCAAAAAAAAAAAAAGAGGAAAAGGAAACAGTGTAGTCCATGGTGTGGATAATAAAAAGAAACATGGAGGTTGGGATCTAACTCTCCAGTGAGAATTTTCCTTATGCTTTCTAAATCATCCTTATCCCCCATTTTTTTGACTGGAAGCTCAATGTAGTATTTAAAAAAAGAACATAGAGGAGGAATGGAATTGTCTCCAACTTCAGGGTATAGAGACAAGCCTGCATTGCCCATACAAACTTATTCTGTACAATAAGTATCCAAGACTTAAATTGGTCTTTCAAAGCCAGCCTGGGCAAATAGTTCACAAGACCCTATCTCAAAACAACCCATCACAAAAAAGGGCTAAATGTGTAGGCTCTGAGTTCAAACCCCAGTCCACCATCAACAACTTTAAACAGCAATGACCAACCCTTCCTTCTACAGAGTTCATCTACAGTCAGCAGTTTGTACTGCAGGGCCAGTTCCCCATTCCTGTCAGTGTTTTTCAATTATTTTCACCTTCCTACTGAGAAAAATGACAACGCATGTTTCATATTTTGGGGGTTTTATTGGTTTTGCATTTACTTACACGTGTACACATTATTTGGGCCACCTTCCCCCTCCTTTTCAGATTGTGAACCAAGAATTGAAGATTCATAAGTTGCTGGGAAGGGGTTGAAGGGTAGTGTGATTTACTAAGAAGAATAAGACCCCCCCCTTAAAAAATAGTGTCATCACCCACCCTTTCATGCTAGCAGGAGGCCTCTTAATTTTGTTATCTACCACACATAAATTGTGTATTTCTAGTCAAGCCTTTAGATTTCCAGCCTGAGTCAGAGCAACAGCTCTGATGGAAAATTCACTCAATCCTAGATATTAACCCGCCTGCAGTTTTGGTTTCTTTCCTTTTTTTTTTTTTTTTTTTTTTTTTTAAAAAAAACTCAGGGCTTCACACTTGATAGGCAGGTGCTTTAGAGCTTAAGCCAGTCCTCTAGCCCCCGGGGCTGGCTTGGAACCCCAATACTCCTGATCTCTGCCTCCTGAGTAGCCTGTGCCAGGCTCCACCTGCAATTCTTTCACTTGAAGGAAACCCATCCACAGGCTGCTGGCCACTGTACCCATCAGGGTTTTCTTCCCTCCCATTTGGAATCTTAGGCTGCTAGGAGCAGTGGGCAAAATTATGCAGAGCATGGAAAACACCTGTATTACCCCCACCTCAGGCCTCAGTGGTTAAGCAGGTAACCGCCAGAGGAGAGGTGCCTCTGAGGTTCGACCCTGGGAGACTTAGGGGCTCTCTCGAGATCTGGCCCTCCCCCTCAACAGTCAGCTGAACGGGGATCCTAGAACTTCTCAGCCTCTACAGGCGAGCCTGTGTGGTCTGGGAGAGACCCAGATTGCGTGGCTGAATCCAGCCACATGGAAATCACATCCTCCAACCCAAGAGAGTCGCCAACCAGTCCTCTTGTTATGACCACAACCAGGAACAGCTGCAGGACACCTCTGCCAAGTCCAAGGTAGCCCTTCCCAGTGCCCCAGCTACAGAATTGTTGGGTATGATGCGGTAGGAGAGGCTGTCCTGACAACACTAATTACACCCATTTGATTCTCTATTTTCTCAGGAAAAAGTTGCTAAGGTGACGTTGGCTCTGTGATCAGTAGGTCCCACAGGCACAGGGCGCCAGATTTTACGGGAGAGCTAAGCAAATGATTCCATGCGTCCAGCTCAAACACGGCAGTCTACACACCCTTTTACACATATAATTATATATATATATATATAATCTTTGCATTACTGGGGCTTGAACTCAGGGCCTGCACCTTCAGCCACTCCACCAGCCAATTTTTGTGACGGGTTTTTTCGAGATAGTGTCTTGTCCTGAGTTCGAATCGTGATCCGTGATCCTCTTGATCTCTGCCTCCTGAGTAGCTAGGATTACAGATGTGAGCCACCAGCACCCAGCTTAGACACCTTTGCTGGTCCATCTTTTCCTATCTCTCCTCCCCATGCACTAAGATCCAGCAAGCCATCTTGGTCTTTCCAAGGACTGCGCTGTTGAGCCAACCTGTGCAGGTAAACTCTGTCTGCATCTCCACCCTGGAGGTGATGAGGGTCAAAATCCTGGTGGGCTGCCAGCTTGCAGCTAGACACCCACGAGTACCAGAGCCCACCTTCTGTCAGTCCATTCAACTTCTTTGATTAATTTAGTCAAACTGTCTCCATAGAGACCTGGAGAAATTAACTGCTTTATGAGAACTATTACTGGAAAGCTGAGGCAGGAGGATTGCAAGTTTGAGGCCAGCCCCAGCTACATAGCAAGATTTAAAAAAAAAAAAAAAAGAGGGGCTGGCAGAGGGGCTCGAGTGGTAGAGCTCTTGCCTAGCAAGCATGAAGCCCTGAGTTCAAATCCCAGAACCACACATGCAAAGTCTCCATTCATTGTTTGAGACAAGCATCCTGGAAAACCTCTTAGATACACCCTGCTTGCCACCTACTTATTAATCAAGCAGTCGTACTCTGGAATGAGAGGGGGCAGTTAAGTACTGGGGCAGGCCCTCTTCCTCCTAGAAGCACCTAGGTGCAAAGTGATGGCTCTATTTCCTGAGGCCGTGATTGGCTGCAGAGACAATTCAAGGTTTTTAACAGACCTTAGGTCTCCTGGTTCCAATGCTAGCCACTTCCCTGAAGTAGATGGGGGGACGGGGGCCTATTAATATATTGAGGCTGCAGAAGACTGAGCCATTGCTTTGTACATTTGCAAATGGCTGACATTTTAGGAGTAAATGCTTAAATGCCCTTTCCCCCCCGCTGGTGGAGCCTTAAAGCTGAAAGAATGAGATTGCAGCTAAACCTTCCCATAGCAACAGGGTTTCCTTTTTCTTTTTCCTTTTTTTTTTTTTTTTTCTTTTTTGCTGTCAATGGCCTCATAGTTTACAGGAACACTTGCTTTGAAAGTTGAGCCAATTCAACTTAAACAATTTGATCTTTTCTCTGCACCCCTGTTAACCTGTACTACCCTCTTTGTTTGGTACACAGTTGTGCTATGTACCTTTTGCCTCCCCAAAAGCTTGGGTTTGGAATACCATCGATAAACCTTAACTTTCAAACCTTAAAAAAGAAAAAAAAAAAGGAAAAAGCACAGTTAAAACTCAGTCGTGGCCTGTAATCCTACCTACTCAGGAGGCAGAGATGAGGAGGGCTGTGGTTCAAAGCCAGGCCCAGGCAAACAGTTCATAATCTCCTCAGATTCTGCATTTTTAACAGCTCCCCAGGTAGTGCTGATACTCCTAGTTAATGGACCTCACTTTGGGTAGTAAGGTTATGGTCACCTAAGACCAGATCTAGAAGATTAAAACCAGTAGGTGAAAGTGGGGGAAATTTAACAAATGAGCTCTGGATGCTGTTTTAACATCCTGGATCCCATACCTATAGTCTAGTAAACAGTCTGCCTCACCTCTTACCACACCAGGACCCTCTTTCCCATTCCCATATAAAAAGGGCAACCACTATTTATTACCACTGGTTAACAGCCACGCAGAAATGTAGTCCCAAGAATTACCAGGATTCTGATTTTAATGTGAAATCTCTCCCTTTTTAACTGTTGGCACGATTCAAAACTTAAAAGAAAAAATGTGGGCTTAGCCAATAGAGGACCTGCCTAGAAAGTGTACTGCCCTTCTCCCCTACCCTTCCCTGCAAAAAAAAAATAAAAAATAAAAACATAAGTAACTCACACCTGTGATCCTGGCTACTCAGAAGGCAGACATCAGGAGGATTGCGGTTGGAAGCCAGCTCAGGCAAATAGTTCATGAGACCCTTTCTCAAGATAAAACCATCACAAAAAAAGGGCTGGTGGAGTGGCTCAAGTGGTAGAGCACCTGCATAGCAAGTGTGAAGGCCTGAGTTCAAACCCCACTACCACCACAAAAAAAAAAAAAAAAAAGACATGATCCATAGAAAGAAAGATTAACTGAACCTCATCTCCAATATGCAGATTTGCCTGGAGAATCCTGTTTAAGAAAGTGAATGTTCCCTCCTCTAAACAGACATGATCATAGAGTGGCATTTTACCTCTGTGACTAACTGGTCAAGATGCTGGTGACCACCACGGAGGCGGAACTCAGGCAAAGACCCCAGAGTCTGCTGCGACTTTGCGGGGAACACCCCGCAGCCCCCACAAAGGAACGTGGCTTTTTCCTACAAACGCATCTATCTTATTAAGCAACTGCCCCGCCCAGGGTGGTTTTCTCTCCAGCGCTGGGGCCTTCTGCTGGGCAAGGACCCTGAAAGGAGGAGATGCTAGCCTCAACGCAATTACAAGCAGCAGTTCGCTACACTCCCTTATTTATTTAGCTTCTTACAGCTGCACCTTCTCTTCTCAATTCTTCCCTCAGGCTCCCTTATAAAGGAGAGTAGTATGTTAAGACATTGCAAATTACAGAGAAGTTCTTCCACAAGAGCAGCTTAATCTGTATAAAAGTTGCTAATAAGTGGAGGAATTCCTGCTAGGGCAACGAGACTGTTCAGTTCTTGAGAAGTGCAAGTTGGCATAGTGGTGCATGCCTGTAATCCCAGCACTGAGAGGCTGAGGAAGGAAGATCACAAGCTTTGTTTTTTGTTTTTTTGAGACAGGGTCTCAGGAATTATTTGCTTGGACTGGCTTCCAACCATGATCCTCCTGATCTCTGCTTCCTGAGCAGCTAGAATTACAGGCGTGAGCCACTGGCGCCCACCTTTTTTAAAATTGTACTGGGAGCACATTGTGACATCTATCAAAGGACCACGAGTTTTAAGACAGCTTGGGCTACATATCAAGCCCCTGTCTTTTAAAAAAAAAAAAAAAACTAAGAAGAAGAAAAAAAGAAAACTGCAGTCTTTCATGCAGTGCTAAATTGAAGAGTTCTCAAGATACAGTATTAAATGAGAGAAAAGGTGAAAACTGTGCATATTGTTTGGTATAATTTGTGTTAAAATATACATGTTTGTATATCTTTGTATTTGCATAGAATAGTTTTGAAAAGATATAGTGGATGGCTGGGCATGGTAGATCACAGCTGTAATCCAGCATTCTATAGGCTGAGGCAGGAGAATTCCAAGTTCTAGGCAAGTCTGGACTACACAGTGAGATCCGGTCTAAAAAAATACTTATACATATGTGTATATACATGTATACATATATATGTATTGTATAATCTTTTGTGTCACATATATTACACATCCAATATATTTTGTAAAGGCACATGTTAGATTGTGCCTAATTTCAGAATAGATGGTCTGAAATTAAGACTTTTCTCCTTTTGGAATCTGATGAGATTACCCTAGTGTTAGAAAGACACATACCTCAAAAAATTACAAACACCAAGAGTGTATAATAAATGTTTGTAATTAAAATGTAGACAGGAAAGTTTAAGAGTGTTAAGTTTTGGTAAACCATTTAAATACAGTGTGATAATAAATCTTACAACTATTCTGATTTGTCTACTTGGTGTGTGTTGGGCGAACTCAGGGAGATCATATACATCAGATTTGTTGTTTTATTGAAAAGTTTATGAAAATTTGAATACATTTATTGTGGTAAGGGATTTAAAGATTCAGTAACATTTTGCTAAGTTCCTAAATTCTATCTTGCCAGCTGGGGAGGCAATTATTAAGTTTTAATGGAATATTAAGGCTGGGTGCTGGTGGCTCACGCCTATAATCCTAGTTACTCAGGAGGCAGAGATCAGGAGGATGGAGGTTTGAAGCCAGCCCAGGCAAATAGTTCGGAAGACCCCATCTCAAACCAACACACACACACACACACACACACACACACACGGTGGGCAGAGTGGCTCAAGTGGTAGAGTACCTGTCTAGCAAGCATGAGGCCCTGAGTTCAAGCCCCAATGCTGCCAAAAAGTAAAATAAAATGAAGGAATATTAAGGTTTATATGATTTATATAAATGTATTTGGCATTTAACAAAGTACAAATCATTAACTGTCCTCTCCAGTCATAAGAGTCCTCTTAATGTGGATGCTACACACCAAATTAGACAGAAGCTGTTGGGCTAGGGGCATGGATCAACTGGTGAAGTGCCTGCCTCACACGTGCGAGGCCCTGAGTTCAGGCCCCAGTATTACCAAAAGGGGAAAAAAATAGAAGCAGCTAGTTATGGCATGAATAATTTCACTAATACACACCAAGTGTCTACTATGTGCTGATGCTGTTGAAAACGCTATAGATACACTGGTGAACAGAAAACAAAAACTCCTAGCCTAGTAGTGCTTGTATCTAAGTACCTACTCTGAGCTGGGGAAAGAGCAGGAAATCAGAAGCCAAAATGCTCATACCTATGGGACTTACAGCTTTAGAAAAGCAAAAAAGAACAGATTCATAAATGTAGTGTGTTACACAAGGTGAAAGGGAGAAGAGTGAGGGGTTTGTAACTTATACCATGTTCTGAGATAATTATAGAGAGAGGCTGAAGCTCTAGGGAAACAAAGAGGACAAAGCACTAGAACAGGCTGGGGTATAGCTCAGTGGTAGAGCACTTGCCCTGCAGGAAGGAAGCCTGGGGTGCTAGTCCTGGGTAGAGGGGGGACCAGGGCTTTAAAAAATTCTTTGCATTTACTGCAAAAATTTAAGAGTGGTAATGGGGCCAGCAGGGTGGCTCGAGTTTTAGAGCACCAGCCTAGCGGTCGGGAGGTCCAGGGTTCGAGGCCCACGGCTGCCTGAGAGAAAAAGAGTCGTAATGGTATACATATTTCATAGTGCTTTTCATCACTAAGAGATCTATGTCCATAAACACAGATATAAATAATGATTATCAAGTCTCCTAAATAGTTAAACAGTTAGGTTTTTTGAAATATTGAAGCATTTCAAGCTACATTAAGTTCTGAGTACCCAGGGCCTAATGCATATTGTACAAGCTCTCTACTGCTAAGCTGTGCTTTCAACCCACATATGCGAGTATTGCATCCAGTACTCTGCAGAGAAGAAAGCGTCTTTCAACCAGGGCCTCACATGTTCAATGATAATCAGCTCATCCTCCTTCCCCACCAAATCACGTCCCAGATCTTGCTGTCCCCATCTGAGAGGCTCCCTGGAGGTCTACGAACCATAGCTACATGTTAGAGGTTGATTGAAGTTCCAGCCACTAACAAGGAGAGTCAGCTGGGACCTCCCAGTCCATCCTGTTTCCACCTCTTCCTTACAAGGGATTGGATGAGCATCTTCTGCAAAAACCCCACTGTGACATGACCTGCAGACTGAAACTTGTGGAGAAGCCACCAGTGTGGAGGCTTGAAAAACTTTGTGAAGTCTCCACTCCCTTTAGGGTTGGTCGCTCATGAAGAGTATGGTACACACCTGTAGTCTCAGCACTTGGGAGGCTGAGGCAGGAAGATGGACAGTCCTAGGGCAGACAAAGCTAAACAGTAAGAACCTGTATTTAAAAAAAAAAATTGAGAGACAAATTGTGCTTCACAAAATTAACAGAGAAGCAATTTTCTCCCGATCTCAAACAAAGACTAGAAACATACTTAATAGAATAAAAATATTTATTTGAATGGATCAAGGAAATGCAAAAATAAATAAACTATGATTTGTTCCTAAGGACCAGAGTAAAGAAATGGAAGGTCAGTTTATAAATTCACTGGCCACAATCTACAGAAGTATCAAAGTAAGGCAGGAGGAATCCATCTGCACCCGGCTCCACTATGCTGCACCAACTCACACCTCACCCCAGAACCTGCTCGTGGTTTGCCATCTGCGGGTCTCCGACTCCAGGGCCAGTTAGACATTTGAGTACGTGCAGCACCTCTTCTTTAGGGCCCACCAGAAAGGAAAGCACAGGAGAGAAGCTTCTCAATTCCCTCCAAGATGGATGGTAGCCACCTAATGGGGGATGGGATTATTGTAAGGACCTAGAACACCTGGCTAATTTGGCCCTTGGTGAGAGGCAGGCTGGGTGTGGAGATGGGGAGAGATACAGGCTGGAGTCAAGTCTTACCCTCTCCTCCCTTCACCGACCAGCCTCGTAAGCTGCCATCCCCTCCCCTATGCCCCATACCTTGTCCCAAGGCTGGCTGTGAGGGCATGCCAAGTTAACAGTCATGAAACAGTCTCAGCCTGTACTTCATTTTCACCTGCAAAATAGTTTTCAATGCCAGCTTCATATGAAGAAAACAGGGACCTACGACCGACCCCATAGGTGATGGATGGCCTCAAAGAGCACCTACATGAAAAGACCTACTGCACTGGGACTCCCAAGGAAGAAAGAGTCTCCTAGTGTCTTCCTCGGTGATGGCAGGTAAAGACAAACTGACATACTTAGAGCTTCTAGTAAGTTTTTTAGTTCCCAAGGATTCATGTTTGGGAGAGGGCATAAAGCAAAGACATGAAAAAGAATACCAGTCTAGAAGGCCACATGTAGAATATCAAGGAATTCTAGAAAGATGGAAGGGAAAAAAGATGATTAACAAAACAATTCAAGAACATTTTCCAATCGTTAAGATCAAAATGGTTCAAAATTCTTAAAAGCTTTTCTGGGCCAGGTGCCAGTGGCTCACATCTGTAATCCTAGTGACATTGAGGTTCAAAGGCAGCCCTGGGCAAACAGTTCCCAAGACCCTATCTCAAAAAACACCCATTACAAAAATAGGGCTGGTAGAGTGGCTCACGGTTCAAATCCCAGTACTGCAAAAAAAAAAAAAAAAAAAAAAAGAGCATTCCTGAAAGTTAGAAGACTATGAAGCATATTTTTTTTTCAGTACTGGGGTTTGAACTCAGGACCTCATGCTTAGTAGGCAGGCACTCTACCACTTGAGCCACTCACCAGACCAAAGCATAAAATTTTGATGGAAAAAAAAATTTCTAATCAAAATTCTATAGCCGCTTTGATGAATGAAATATAATAAATTATTTATATTGAAATGTGTACAATTTCATTACCTTTGACATATATAGACACACAGTGGAAACATCACTGTAATTGAGGCACATTTCCATACTTCTCAGGAGCTTCCTAGTTCTTTGTATTCCACCCCTTCCTCAACATCCATCCCCAGGCAACTGCTCCCTGGCTTCTGTCACTATAGATTAGTCTGCATTAGCTAGGATTTATTTTTCTTTTGGTGGTACCAGGGCTTGAACTCAGGTCTTCGCACTTGCTAGGCAGGCACTCTACCAATCTAATAACACCCCCTTATTTGGTAACAACCAAGTAAGAGGCAGGTACTCTACCCCTTAAACCAGGCTTTCAGCCCTTTCATTCTCATTTCGGAGCTAGGGTGTTGCTTTCTGCCCACCCCAACTTGGACCTTAATCTTCCTATTTTATGCTTCCTGCTGTAGCTGGGATGACAGTTGTGTACCACCATACCTAGCTGAGATGGAATCTCTTGAACCATGATCCCCCGATCTCAGCCTCCCAAGTAGCTAAGATTACAGATGTCAGCCACCAGCACCAGCTACCGAGAATTTTTAACACAGTCATTCTATGGTTTTAATATTCTTAAAATGTTCCTCCACTCTACACCCAATTCTGAAACTTCAAGAGAATGAAAGCTCTCTCTCTTCCCACCCCCTTCCACTCAAACATGCCAGAACTTCCACACAATAACATGCTAGAACTGTCCTCTTAGCCAACTAAGGAGCAATTCTATCATTTTAGCATAAGAACACATTTCAGAGCACAGATATTCCCGAGTATGCTGAATGGGATTTTGTTGATGAAACTGATGGCACCACAAATTTCAATTTTCAGTTGTTATGTCGATGACACACAATCTCCGAGATGCCATGGTTATGGAACCCAGATCCTTGAGTGTCAGTTACAGTTTCACCTAATTGTTCTGTCCACCAGCAGAAGTTTGTAACTACCTCCTGTGATACCCAAAATGGATTTTGCCTTCCTTTGGTTGCCCCCACCCAGGTCTCAGGGCCTTTGTCCTATTAAGTACCTGTAACTTCTCAGACACTTCCTTAATCTTCAAGGTACTCAGAGAGTACAAGAAGGATCTAGGAGGTCTCTTACACCTGCATCTGAGCATTAGGCCCCAACTACTGACACCAGAGTTATAACTTCAGCTTCTTGAACTGTTAATAAATAATTATTTAAGGCTAGGCATCAGTGGATCACAACTGCAATCCTAGCTACTCGGGAAGCAAAGATCAGGAGGATTGCAGTTCCAAACCATCCTGGAGAAATAGTTCAGGAGATCCTATTTCAAAAATCTCAAAAACACCCAGAAGTCTGGAGGAGTGGCTCAAGTGGTAGAGTGCCTGCCTAACAAGTGTGAGGACCACAAAGGAAGGACATAAGGAAAGAAGGGAGGGAGGGGGGAGGAAGCTTTAAGTGAAAAAAAAAAGACATGGAATATAACTTTCGTATTTACAGAGTGAAGGCATTAAAAAATGTTTTAAGAGATTCCGTCTGGTGTCCAAACCACGTGGACCATCTGTTCTGCTGCTTTTATTGAGGCACTTTCCCTTGCACCTGCTCAGCTGCGTCCAGAAGGTGATGGAAGAATCTGGAAGTTCTCTAATGCCAGCACTGCGGGAGCCGAGGCAGAACGAGCATGAGCAGGAGTTCAACGCCAGTCTGAGCTACTTGGCCAGACCTGTTTCAAAAAAACAGAAGAATGAAGAAGAATCTGCAAACGTGGTGGCCAGAGGGAAGGATTTCAATAGCCAAAGTTCAGGCAGATAAGCAGGACTTAATTTGGCCCCTGAAGTCCAGTATCAAATTCCTTCTTCGGGAAGGGATTCTGTCTTGATGTTGGGTTGGGACTATCCTCACCTTCCAGCTTAGGACTCCCTCCGCCTCCCATGGCGAGTCTGACCACTGTGAGCGAGAAAACTGTGCATTGGCGTGGGCTGGGGAAGAAGCCCGGGTGGTCTTCCGGGCTGGGGAGGCGCGGCCTGGGATCCAATGAGAAGGGCGAGAATGGGAAGGGGCTGGTCAAAAGCCCTTGAAATAAGGAGCCGGCGGGTCGCAGCTTTTGGGCTGACCAAGGCATCACTAGCCTGCAGCAAGGCCCCGCAGCATGGCCTCTACCAAGAAGCTTCAGACGCTGGTGCAGCTGCAGCAGCGGGAAGGGATGGTCTTCGAGGTGCTCGGAAACCTCACCGAGCTGCCCAGCTGGTTCCACGCCGAGTACCTGAGGAGCCCCAAAGCAGTTCAGCTGGAGGCGTGGCTGGTGGAGACGATTTTTGGTGAGCGGGGCCGGGAACGGGTGGTCCATTCAGCCTCCTCCTCTCACCCTCACCTATACACCCCCACACCGTCTGGCCACGTCCCTGAGGAAATCTGACCACATCCCCTGCTGCCTTCGCCCACCACCGTTCCCTCTCAAGCCACCCCTACCCTCGCGACCTCCCTGCACCCCGCGCAGGCCCGGACGGAGCGTACATCCCGCACGTCGAGTGTGTGACCCGCACCCTGCTTCACCTGAATCACTGGAACCCGGAAGGCGATGCTGAGATTTTGATATTTGGGCGGCCTTATTACCAACAGGATGTATCCGAGATGATCATGAACTTGGCCAACCATTTCCGCCAGCTCCAGATGCAAAGTAGGGGGCTGGAGGGCGGGAATGGGGAGGGCTACCCGAGCTCCCTGGGAGGGATCCTGATCTTCTTGGGCTCCCAGTCAGCCTGGGAGAGTCTTTTGGTTTGGGGAGAGATCTACAAAGCCAAACTGAGCTCGTGTCCTCGGATCCCGGGTCCCTACCCTGCTCCAGTAGGGGTGACTGTACTTTCGGACGAGGTACAGGGACCCAAATGCAGGCTCCTCACTCTTCTCTCTTCCGGACTCAGAGAACGCCTCTGCCCAGAAGGCTAAGTCCCAACAATTCCCCGAGCCTGGCTTTGAGGACGAGATCCAGGAGTCTTCGGACCTAGTCCCGGAAGACGGGACTCAGAGGCCTCCCGAGGCTGGCTGGGCCCCCCCACCCCCGTCACTAGGTTGTGAAGACGTCTGAGACTCAGGAGTGACAGCCAGGTGGCGGAAGTCTTCCAAGAGTCATTCTAGGGCAGAAGCCCTAGAAACTGGTGGAAGAATGGTGTGGGTTGCTTTTGTTTTCCCCTTGTACTAAACGCTTGCAAACACGAATTGTAAAAGTTTAAATAAAAATTACCTCCCCCTTAAGGTCTGTTAATTAGAAGGTGAAGGATAAGGAACACATTTTCCTCCAGCTGCCTTCTCACCACCACCACCCACCACCCTGGTCCTGGGCATCGAAGCCAGGGCCCCCTACACGCTAGGGAAACGCCCGACGCCGAGCTGCATACCCACCCCCAAGTCCTCCAGCTGCCTTATGCTGCTCCCATCACCCCTGAGACAGGTGGGACCTCTTAGATTGCTAGCCGCCCGGCCGCGATCATCCCCCTGCGTCAGGTGCTTCCCGCTTTCCTTATGATTGTTTGTTTGTTTCCCCTTATATTGGTGATCGATCTGAAGGCATCGCGCTAAACCTCGCTTCTCGCCCGGCGCATCTGGCTTTGTCAGCACAACGACCTGGAAGCCACTTAGCTGGCAACTGGCCGTCGGGAGGAGGGAAACTGAAAAAGCGAGGCTGCATCGTGGTGGTTCTTAAGCCTTCCCGGGTCACCTGAGCTCCCCTGAAATTTGATGTGAGCGAAACATAGGCAGTGCGGTGACTATCTCGGTCACCAGTCGTCACGGAATGCGGCTCTCGCCCTTTCCGCGGTAATCTGAAGTTGCACCCCAACAGCCAGGTGCAGTAATCATGGTGACATGAATCGTTTTTAAAAGTTAAAAATTCAAGGAGGAAGATTCGGGCACTAGTGGCTCACGCCTGTGATCCTAGCTACTCAGGAGGCAGAGATCAGAAAAATCACGGTTCAAAGCCAGCCCTGGTAAATAGTTCAAGAGACCCTATCTCGAAAATACCCATCACAAAAAGGGGTGGGGGCCCTGAGCTCAAACCCCAGTACCGCAAAAAAAAAAAAAAAAGACGTGAGCACCGTGGAGGGGAGGGCTGGAAGCAGTAGTTGGGAGCGAGTGAGGCACACCAGAGCTGTTTGGGGCAGAAAGTGACCACGGAGATGAACTGAGCATGCCTGACGCTGTGATCTGCCTACGGAACTTCTCACTGTGCCCTCCTGTTACAAGTCATTCCTTTTAAAGAAATCTGTGTGTGAACATTGGGTTCGCTTCAATGCATTACAGTTTCTACTATCTGAAAGATGTAAGCGTCCTTGAACAAACAGGAAAGTTCCACTTGCTGGGCTTGGGCTTTGTGCAGCCGGAGAGAGCTTCCCTCGCATGCACAAGACACTGTGTTGGCTCCCCAATGCTGATGGCAACAACTGCTTCTTAAGAAGCTTAGCTCTAGTAATTGACCTTCCCAGCTAAAACCTCTAGAAAGAAGTTCTTTGTCCAGAGAGGCCGGCATGCGCCTGTACTCCTGAGAGGCTGAGATTGGGAAGATGGGTTGCCTGGGCAGCCAGGCAAAAAAGTTTGAGAGACCCGACCTAATAGAAATAGAAAATAGAAGCTGGACGTGGTGGTGTGTGCCTGCCATTCCAGTGATGGCTAGGGAAGCTTAAAACAGAATCACAGTCCAGGCCAGCCTGAGCAAAAAGTGACATCCTAGCTCCAAAATAACCAGAGCAAAATGGGTTGAAGGCGTGACTCAAACAATACAGTACACAAAAAGCCCTGAGTTCAAACTCCAGTACTTCAAAAGTCCAGGGAAATGGTATATGTGTCTCAACATCTTATTGCTGCTAATAGTCACTCCAGTTTTATTTTTTGGTGGCACTGGGGTTTGAACTCAGGGCCTCATGCTTACTAGGCAGGTACTCTTACTACTTCAGCCACTCCACCAACACTTTTTTTATGATGGGTTTTTTCAAGATAGGGTCTCAAGAACTATTTGCCAGGGGCTGGTTTCAAATCACAATCCTCCCCATCTCTGCCTCCTGAGTAGCTAGCTAGGATTACAGTCCTGAGCCATCACCCTGCGTCACTCCAGTTTTAAATAAGCATTTATCCTGTAAAAGGCTTAAATATGTAAAGCTGAGTTTACAATAGCTTATTGGCTATTTTATTAGACCGAAGATAGGCTGAGTGCTTACTCTCCTCTTCCCACAGCGTATCCCATACTGTGTAATAAATCTCCTTTCTCTCCCTTCACCGTGTCTCCTCTTATTTGACATAGATGGGGGAATGGCCAGAACTAACGTGTTGAAAAGACTGTCTTTTCTCCAGTTTGTTTTGGCTCCTTTGTCAAAGATCAGGTGGGTGTAAATGTGTGGTTTTATTTGTAAGTCTTCTATTCTGTGCCATTGGTCCTTGTGTCTGTTTTTGTGCCAGTATCATGCTGCTTTTATTACTATGGTTCTGTAGTATATTTTTTCTTTATTTTTAATGATCGTATTATTGTTGTACTAGGGCTGCATTGTTACATTTACCAAAGTTCTTATGATGTATCACTGTTGAATTCACCCTCTCCATCATTCTCCTTTATCTCCCTTACCCCATTCCTGGAATAGTTTCAACTTGTCACATTTTTCCACTTTCATATATGAGTAGGTAATATTTCCACTGTATTCACCCTCTTCACACTTCCTGCTGGTACCAATCCCCAGACAGGACTTATTTTACCTCTCTGTTCTCCATTTTTGAAAAAAGGCATTTTTGTTTAAGATAGCTATACAAAGAGTTTCATTGCGATATTTCTGTGTATATATGTATTATAACCCCAATTGGTTCATCCTATTTTTCTCCTTTCTATCTAAGTCCCCTTCTTATGGTATAGTATAATTTAAGTCTAGTATTCTGATACTTCAGTGTTTCTCTATTTGCTTGGGATTACTTTTGTTATCCAGAGTCTTATTCTTCCATATGAATTTTGGAATTTATTTCTCTGTTTCTGAGAAGAATGACATTGGAATTTTGATGGACACTATATTGAATCTACATTTTCTTGATATTAATTCTGCCAGCCCATGAATATAGGAAGCCTTTTCATCTTGTGGGGTCTTCTTCAATTTTTTTCTTGAAGGTTTTATAGTTCTCATTGTAGTGTTCTCTTGCCCCTTGGTTACGTTTATACCTACACATTTTATTTTTTGAGGCTATTATGAATGGAATTGTCTTCCTGATTTCTTTCTCAACCTGTTCATTATTGTATATAGAAAAAGTACTAATTTTTTTTTTGGAAGGACTAGGGTTTGAGCCCAGGCCTTAGTGTTTGCAAAGCAGGTGCTCTGCCTCTTGAGCTGGCAGAGTGGCTCAAGTATAAGAGAGCCTGCCTAGCAAGCATGAGGCCCTGAGTTCAGTCCATTTTGTTCTGATTATTTTGGAGATGGGGTCTCATGACCTATTTGCCCTGGCTGGCCTCAAACTGAGATCCTCCTCATCTCAGCCTACCACTAGGATTACAGGTTTGAGACATTGGTGCCCAGTTCAAGAAAAAATCTTGAACTCTATTATGTACTATGCCAAATATATATATACATACATATACATATATATAGAGAGAGAGAGAAAGAGAGACAAAAAGAGAGAGAGAGGGTTTTTTAGTGGTGGGGATGAACCCTGGGTCTTGCACATGCTACACAACTGGTCTACCACAAACATACATTTTTCCAACCCCACCAAATGTTATGTCCTCTTGTTACCAGAGGAAGGGTAAAATCACAGGTCCTTGAGAGCCACAAATGCGAAAAACGTTTCAAGATATCTCACAATAAGAAGACTCAGAAAGTAGAAGTTTTAACAAGGATTTATTTTAGAGTAACATGATAAAATAGGGAGAACAGGGGGAGGGAGAAACATTTACTGCTTTCCTTGCAGGAAATGGGAGTAAAGACCCAAAATAGTGGTTTATATCTGTGGTCTTATACTTTCCTACGCTGGGGAAATACATGTATTAATATCTAGCACTAAGACAATGGATCTGGAGACCAGGTGCCAGTGGCTCACACTTGTAATCCTAGCTACTCAGGAGGCAGAAATCAGGATTGGGGTTCCAAGCCAGCCCTGGTCAAATAGGGTCTTAAGAACTATTTAGAAAACCCATCACAAAAAGGGCTGGCAGAGTAGCTCAACCACAAGAGTGCCTACCTAGCAAGTATGAGGCCCTGAGCTCAAACTCCAGTGCTGCAAAAAATAAATAAAAATAAAGCAATTCTTAAAAGTAATTAAAAAGTAATTTAATAGACTGGGATGTAGCTCAGTGGCAGAGCACTTGCCTAGTATGCATGAAGCCATGGGTTCAATCCTAGCATCGAAAAAAAAATTGAAAAATTAAAAACTTAAATGGAATATTAACACTTATTTACCCAATACAAAAGAACGATGTAAAAAAACAACAAAAGACATGTAATTGTAAAACAAATAGCAAAAGAACAGAATATCCAATGACAGCAATAATTACATTAAATTCCAAAGAACTACTCAATCAAAAAGTAGATATAGTCCAAGCATGGTGGCACATGGTAATGACCCCACCACTTGAGAGGGTGAGGCAGGAAGATTGTTTGATGCCAACCTGGGCTACATAGTGAGATCCTGTCTAAACAAAGCCAAGACATTCCAAAAACGTCACATGAACTGAATGTATTGGCACATGCCTGAAATCCCAGCTGAGGCAGGAGGATGGAGTTCAGGCCAGCCTGGGCTACATAATGAGTCCCAGGAACATAGTAAAACCGTTTCACAAAAGAATGTCAAATGAAAAAGACTACATTTCCTATGGTTCTATTGATATTAAATGTCTAGAAAAGGCAATTTTATAGGGACAGAAAGCAGATTGGTTGTCTGGGGCAGGAGGGGATGGTGGCAATGGACTGCAACAGGCTGTGAGGGAAATGTCTACCACAGCATTCCTCCCATCCTTTCTACACACTAATGTGAATTTATGTGAATGCAGTGTGAATTTATGCATACCTTATAACCTGGTAGTGCCAATCCCAGGTATAGAAATGTCCGCAGGTATGCACTAAAAGTCATATTTAAGAATGTTCATAAACAAAAAAAAAAGAAAAAAGAATTTTCATAATAGGCCCAAGCAGGAAATGACCACATATGTATTAACAGAAAAAACATATTTTATTCATACAAAGGAACTATGACTACACAGAACATGAATTTCAATGTTAAGTGAATGAAGTTAGACAAGAAGAAATACGGATTTTATGTAAGTCAGAATAGGAGGCATTCTTTGTAGTGTTGAGGTGGTACAGATGGGAGGGGATTCTGGATTGTTGATATTTTTACTTCTGTGGGTGCCTGGCTAAATGGATGGTTCCTTTGCATTGTTTCATGGATCCTTTCACGGGTAGAATTTACATGTTTTTTTAACTATTATGCATCTGTAAAGTGTTATTAATAGATATTTGGAGTAATCAAAAGCTACTTGAAGGTAATATATGGACAAGAGAATGTTTGAGTGAGTCCTATCTTCTTAATATTATGTTGGGTTTTTTGGTGGTACTGGGTTTGAACTCAGGGCCTCATGTTTGCTAGGCAGGTGGTCTACCACTTGAGCCACTCCACTAGCCCTTTTTTGTGTTGGGTATTTTCAAGATAGGGTCTCGTGAGCTATTGCCTGGGCTGGCTTCAAACTGTGATCCTCCTCCTCTCTGACTCCAGAGTAGCTAGGGTTACAGGCGTGAGCCACCAGCACCTGGCTGCTATATTGCTTGTTTTCAAAAACTATATATTGAGCATAGGGCTGAGGATGTAGCTCAGTGGTTGAGCACTTGTCTGGCATACACAAAGCCCTGCATTTGATCCCTAGCACTGGGTAGGGCAAGGGGAGAAGTGGGAAGCATGTAGGTTTATCAAGAAGTTAATGCTATTTTATTGTGAATTTTGTACTAGCAAATATCTTTCCTCAATAACCTCTTAGAAATACACATCCTTGTTCCTCAATAAAAGACTCTAGATTCTTCACAAGTATATTCCATTTCCTCTTTAAAAAAAAAAAAAGCTGGGCACAGTGGTACACACTGGTAATCCCAGCTACTCAGGAGGCAAAGGCAGGAGATCACAAGTTCCAGGTCAGGTAGTCAAGGTTAGCAAGACCCTATCTCAAAAAAGGACTAGGGGCATAGCTCAAGTGGTAGAGCACTAGGTTCTCTTGCCAGTACCAGATTAAACATGCGCGCACACACGCACACACACACTGACAAAGGAGTTAAGTTCAGCTGGGGAGAAAAATAAAAGCAAATGGGGAAGTACCAGTACAGAGGTAAGTCTGGATCCAGGATTCAATGTTTTGGTTCAAATCTTTCACCTTCACCTGGCAGTCCTAGCACTAACTTGGCAAATTATTTATGCTCTTATTTAGTTCAGGTGTTCTGCACAGGGCCAATATACAGCTTTTACTTTGAATTCTGAAAGATAGTACAGAGCAACCATCCCTTTTAAATATTAACAGGCTACAAAGCTAATAAAATAGTGTAATATTGCCAATGGATCAAAAAGAACAAATATTAAATGTAGAAGGTTGTATTAGTTTAGTAGGGCTGCCACCCTACTGAAACACCACAGATGAGATGGCTTAAACAGCGCATGTTCTTACAATTTTGGGGCCTAGAAGACCGAGATCAAGGTTTCAACCAACAGGTTTCATGTTCTTCCAAGGCCTCTCTTCTTGGCTTGCAGATAGCCCCCTTCTTTGTCTTCACATGGTCTTTTTTTCTGTGCTCACATTTATCTGTGTCCACATTTCCTCCTATAAGAAATTGGTTATACTGGACAAGGAACTATCCATACAACCTCAGTTTTACCCCCATCAGTTTTTCAAAGGCATCATCTCCATATACAGTCACATTCTGAAGTGCTGGGGGTAGACTTTAGTACCTGATGATACACCATGAAGGATGGAAGAGTGCAGAATCAGCCAATATTTTATTTTTTGAAAAACTGAATTTTTGTCGGTACTGGGGTTTAAACTCTGTGCTTTGTGCTTGCCACTTAAGCCAGGCCACCAGTCCTAAAATTGAATTTTTAAACACAAGCCTTCCAACAAATAAGTCAAAAGATGGTCAATGGTTTTGTAAAATTCCTATCAAAAAAACTTGGCAAATTTTCATGGGAGAGAAAGCAGAATTTCCTAAGGTTAAAAGCATGTAGAGAAATCAAGAGGAAGCAGTCATTGACTTAAGTAGAATAAGTATCTTTCCTCTGCAAAAGCTTAGGAGACAAGACGGTGGGAAATATGGGTAACAATGGACTACTGTTTGTTATGAAAGCTTATACAAATAAAATCTTCAGAGTTGAAAATCAAGACAGGAACAAAGTAGAAAGCTGAAGGCAATGTTGAACATCCATCTGTGATTAAAGCACAATTTAGAAGACTTGCAAGAGTGCAAAACTGCAAAGGGTTTACTGCCACGAGGATGGGAAAAACAAAACAAAAAGACCAGCACAACTCAAACCAACACCAATTTCATCTAAAGCCAGAGCTCTTGGCACTTTGTGACTCAGAATATTCTACTTCCCAGAAATGGCGATGGCAAGGGCAGAAGCTGTTTTGCAGACTAATTACTGCGTTACTGGTGTAATGGGTAATGTAAAAACAGCCCAGCCCATGAGGATGTTCTGTGATGTGCTGCAATACAGAAAACAGACACAAGAGGATTGATTCCAAGGCAGGAATTAAATTACACTGCTGACAATAGGAAAAGGGAACCAGGAACTAGAGAAAAGGTGAGATCAAAAAGAATTAACCTAGAAGGTAACACACACGCACAGGAAATTAATGTGAGTCAACTCCCTGTATAGCTATCCTTATCTCAACCAGCAAAAACCCTTGTTCCTTCCTATTATTGCTTATACTCTCTCTTCAACAAAATTAGAAATAAGGGCAAAATAGTTTCTGCTGGGTATTGAGGGGGTGCGGGGGAGAGGGAGGGGGCGGAGTGGGTGGTAAGGGAGGGGGTGGGGGCAGGGGGGAGAAATGACCCAAGCCTTGTATGCACATATGAATAATAAAAAAAAAAAACCATTCACCCAGAAAGATAAATAAATTACACTGCTGACATAAGTGCACCTGTTGCATGTTGAAAAGCCACCAGAGGGCGCAAGCAGGAGACTGGCTCCAAGAAAACTCGCACCTGTTGCTCTGCTGGGTCAAAGTACCAGCTTCAAAGTGAGTGCCTCAAAGAGTCACTGTGGCACTGTGTGCTTGTTAGAAATGCAAATTATAAGCCCCTCCTAATAAACTTAATCAGAATCACCAGAGAAGAGAAGGTGGCCTGGGAAATTGTGTTTTAACAAGCTCTCAAGGTGATTTCCAAACCCTGAAGATTAGAAACCAATTATGTAAGGGAAAAAAAAAAAGGATGGGGATAACAGCTAAGGTAAGATTGTTCCAGGAGTTGAGGGGCAGCATGAGCAATATAGGGAGACCCTGTCCCAAATAAAAACATCACACACACACACACACACACAAAAAAAACCCCACAGATCAACTATCTGATGTCATTTGCTCCCTGTCCTTGAGGGTCTAACTGACCAGAGCCAGAAGAGGATTTCAAAACTGGCAGAAACTTTAAAAGAACAATTGTTATCAGTCTTCTGCCCACCCCTCGAATCAAGACATGAGCAGTCAATATTTGATAAGCTTGCTTTATTTTATGTGAGCCACAGTCTTTATGACTGACCAAAATAATCATTAAAGTAGTTCTCACTATCCATGAAGGCACAGGAAAAATGAATGCAAAAACTTAAGAATATTTAATCTCTTAAATTTTAGTAGCAGAAGCAGGGATGTCCTTGTAACGTTCACAATTTATGCAGTCTTAAAGAGGATGCTGAGGAGTGTCTGACCATGATGAATGGGACTTCAAGAACTCTTCAAGTTGTTTTATCTTCTTAGCTAGAAGACAAGAAACTGATATCAACTATAAAGAAAAATGGTCAGAGTATCCTAGACTGGAGAAGGGAGAGAGATTTGGTAACATTATTTCTAAGAGTGGAGGTCCTGAACCTAGGATCTGTGAATAATGATGCCGCCCAACTAAGGCTGACTTGGGTGGTTATGGGCCTGAATGAAACTCATTTCCGTTGTATTTCCCAAGGTCCTCCTAAAGGAATTTCCCAGGGAATCTGCGCAGTTTCCTGGAATTTAGAAATGTATAAACTGTGAGAAAGTTAAGGGAGGCTGGAAAGAAGCCATCAGGCCAGAAGGATCACCTGTGGCTTCCTCCACATGCAAATTCTCAAAGACCTCACCTCGTTGGAAACGGAGGTCTTTGTGCCACGATGCCAAGCTCAGCAGAATGCTCTTCACTCGATTCTGTATACGTGGCCGTCCAAAGATGGTGATTTCGGCTAGGTTTCCAGAGTCCACGGTGTCCACCCTCAGCAAGGCCTGGCTCATCCACTCCATTTCTGGAATTACGGTTCGGTCTGAACCTACACAGATTAAGGCGAGATTCTAAGGAGCAGCATGGTTTCAGGTCAGGAGGTGTTGGGCTTGTGGGGAATACTGGCCAGGGAAGGGAAGAGCTGGAGGCTGGACATCCCCAGCAACACAAGTGGCCTGCAAATAAGGTCGTGAAGTTGTAGAGTTGCTCAGCTGGGCTTTCCCAAGCTGGAGGGAGCTAACCCAAATACACCCATGGACGGGTGGCTCACCAAAGATGCTGTCTGCCAGCCAAACCTCCAGATAGAACACCAAAGGATCGCTCAGTTCCTGTGCTGGAAACCACCATGGCCTGACACGAATCCGGGGTGCGGGAAGGGGCCTGCTAAGCAGCCGCCCCAGTGAGGAGGCCAGCGTCGGCGTGTCCCCCGTGGCCTCCACAGCAACAGCATGGTCGACCATAGTGGAACCAGGCCCGGCAGAGCACACAGCAAAGGCTCTCTGGGACTTCCTCCCGACACCGTGGACCGAGCTCTTTTACTGAGCCGACAGGCCCCGCCCCTTCCGGCAGCAGCCCGCCCCCTGGCGTCGAGCGGGCCCAATGGCAGCGACCGCTTTGCATTCCCGCCCGGATTTCCTCTTCCATGTGCAACCACTACTGGTTCGAACTCCACTGGAGTCTCGGGCGCTCTGGGTTGTCTTCTCCACCTGGTATCTCAGCCTCAGAGGCTCCTGTCCCTACACGTCGTGATTAAGTGTGAAGTTGATTGGATGACCATAATCCCCTTCAGTGCCTTTTTTAAGGTTTCCAGTTACCTTCCAAAGACAGGTAGGTAGGTAGGTAGGTCAGGCGAGGGCAGGCTTACGGAGTCTGTGTTTTCTGTCATCTGCTGCCCGTTATCATTTCATTCTCCAGAAGGTGACCATTTGAAATCATTCAAAACCAAATGTCACAGGTGGTCGTTATAGAACAAGCAACAAGTTAGACAAATTCATTTATTTCTAATATCCTAAGACAACTAGTGTCTTGGCACGTTTCTCCCAATGCTCTTAATTGTAATTAAAAATTCAAATTATGTACGATTTAACACTTTCAAAGACAAATGGTATACTTCATGTAATCTAGGCACCAGTGGCTCACATCTATAATCCTAGCTATTTGGGAGGCTGAGATCCAGAGGCCAGCCTAGGCACATAATTTGTGGGATCCTATCTCCAACATACCCAGAGCAAAATGGATGGGAGATGTACATAGCATTGTGATGTATAAAGTAATTTGTTCTTCGGATTGACTATAATTTGTTCTTTAAATCTTTTTAATGGAAATTTTAATTGCATAAGGGGGTGATATTAATATACTGAATTTCTTCATTCATATACTTTAGACGTCAACATCCCCTATCTATGACAGGAGGGGGATGTAGCTCAGTGGTGGAGTGTGCTTAGCACACATGAGACCCTGGGTTCAATCACCAAAATGACAAAAAAAACCTGTGAGAGGAGATACTGATTCTAATTTTAGTGACTATTTCTACTTTATGTCACTTTTTAAAATTGGCATAATACATGTGCTGCTGGTTTACCCTAATCGTGATCCACCTGGCATTAATTCTTTAGAGATTTAGGTAGAGATATAATTTCATCTTTTTTTTTTTTTGGCAGCATTGGGGTTTGAACTCAGAGCCTCACACTTGCTAGATAGCCACTCTTACTTCTTGAGCCACCCCGACAGCTCGTCATGTTTTCATAAATCAGTACTTTTTTACTTGAGCCATTCTCCTGATGCTGCATCCAACTTGAGGCCTCTTTACATATAATCTCCCTGTGATTTTCAGACTTGAGGGCTGACAGAGTGACTCAAGTGATAGAGTGCCTACCTAGCAAGTTTAGGCCCTGAGTTCAATCCCCAGTATCTCCTCCCCCCTCCAAAAATATGTAGCTTGTGTTAGCCAAAAAGCTGGTATGTGGTCATTAATTATGTCAACACATTTGAGAAAGCCAGGATCCTTTGTCATTTTCATCTGGATGACAGTTTATTTCTTAATTTTATTTTGGAGGTGTATTCCTTCAGGGACTTTACCCCAGCTTTATTCTGTTTCTTCTTTGGGAAGCCCTATGTTTTATTTGCTGACCCCATATCAACAGAATTACAGTATTTTTAGCACTTAACAGACTGTCAAGTTGAGTCCCTTTTTTAATTATTACTTCCAGGGTGTCCTGTTTTGCTTCAAGGTTTTGGGAGTTTTTTTGTTTTTGTTTCTGTGGCACAGGGGTTTGAGCTCAGGGCCCCACACTTGGTAGGTAGGTGCTCTACCATTTGAACAATGCCACCATCCCCCAGGTGTTCTGTTTTGACTATGATTGGGAGAATGGTGAGCAAATGATAGACTGTGCATGTGTGTTGCAGGTAGCAAAGGTTATATGGGAACGCCTCATACTTTCTGCTTACTTTCTGCTGTGAACCTGAAACTTCTTTTAAAATAATGTCTTGGGTGAGCATAGTGAAGACAACTGGGGCAAAAAAGTTAGCAAGAATCTATCTTAAAAATCAAGTCAAGCCAGTGCCAGGGGCTCACGCCTGTAATCCTAGCTACTCAGGAGGCAGAAATCAGGAGATCACAGTTCAAAGCCAGCCTGGGCAAATAGTTTGCAAGACTGTATCTCAAAAAAAAATCACAAAAATAGGGCTGGTGGAGTGGCTCAGGGTGTAGGCCCTGAGTTCAAACCCCAGAACCACCAAAAATAAATAAATAACTGATCAAGCCAGGTGTGCTGCACGTCTAGAATCTCAGCTACATGGGACGAAGAGGTAGGAGTATCAAGGCATCAAAAGCATGAGACTTTGTGAAAAATAAAGCAAAAAGGGCCAGGATGCAGCTGGATGTGTACAGTTTTAGTGGTAGAGCACTTATCTAGCAAACAGGAGGCCCTGAGTTCAAGCATCCATACTGTCAAAAAATTTTAAGTGTAATTTTTTTTTTTTTTGGCAGAACTCAGGGCCTACACCTTGAGCCATTCCACCAGCCCTTTTTTGTGATGGGTTTTTTCCAGATAAGACCTTGTGATGTATTAGCCAAGGCTGGCTTTTTTTTTTTTTTGCACTGAAGTTATGTATTTTAACAGCTTTACATGTAGTATTCATATATAAAAAACTTTAAGTGCTTTTCTCCAATTAAAAAATCTAAGAATTCAAAAATAAGGCATTCAATTGTTTGAAAAAAGTACAGATTTACAAAATGTGTATATTCTGTCATGAAACCTCCATACCAACATTACACACTTGGAAAAAATACAAACAGGATATGTTATAAATTTATGTAGCAATAACTTAGTTCACACCATGCAATAAAAAGTACATTAATACACAAACTTTTGTAGGTTTTAAACTGAAGGACTTTCTTTTTTCTGCAGAATCCTTAAAATCTGTGGCACTTAAAATTTGTTAGCCTTTCTGTTAGGAGGTAAATTATAAACAACAATGATGAAAAGATGAACAGACCACTTCTCTTTTATGAATCATTCCTGCTTTGTTAAACAATGGCCAAACTCTTTTCTCATCCTCTCATCATCTCCTTTGTTTTCCTGATAGAGCTGGGTTGCCTGGCTATTGACTGAACTGTTTAGATTTGGTTCATCCAACAGAGACTGAATTGGTATTGATGGTTTTCTTTTTTTTTCCTCTTTCTTTCTTTGAATTGATGTTCAGACAGAAGACAGCATATGTTGGACTCCATCCATTCTGAAGGATATCTAAACACATGCTACATCAGCATACACATTTAGAAACATTTTGGATAAAAACCTCTCAACGGTCGGCAGTTTATTTGGATATTCTTCAGAAAATTCTACTACTAATTTAAAAGTACCATCCTCAAAGGGTGTCCCTTTTGGTCCCAATATAACTGCATCCACTGCACGATATTGTTTTCAGATGGGGTGCCACTGACCCTCCCAGGTGGGTCTTGCAATCATCTGAGATCCTGCATGAGCCTCCTGAGGGTCGGGTCCACATACCCCCCACCTGCCCCGCAGTCAGTATGAAAGGAAAAGAGGCCATGCACCCCCACCCCGGTGCAGCCGAGAATCACTGTGGGCCACCACAGGCTGGCTTTGAACCGTGATCCTCCTGAGCTCTGCCTCCCAAGAAGTTAGGATTACACGCACGAACCACTGGAGTCGTGTTCCTAGGGCTCTTTATCTGGGGCTTTGAGTAGAAGTCCTCTTCAGGAGCCCCTGTGGAGGCCTACTCGTGGGGTAGACGAGGAAACCTTGAAAACTTTACCCCCAGCCCTGACTATGCCAAGTACTTTTCTGCTGTAGCCTTCCCTCCCGCCACCCACCCAGGCTCCATAGAACTGCTCTTAACTGTGCGAGAACCCCTGTGACCAAACTGATCAACCTGACCCTCCATCTGTAGGTTTTAGCCTCTGGTTTTATTACCATTGCAGTAAGTGATTAAAGCTCAACCCTTTCCATTGTAAATTGCTGCTTTGCCTTTAAAAAAACAGGATATTCTAAGGATAGAACCGGGACTTCGGGCATACTAGACAAGCACTCTACCACTGAGCTACATCCCCTAGTCCTAGCTGGCTGCCGTCATAAGCTATCCTTACAAACAGCTCAGTATTCTTCTCTTTCATCTCAGTTGAACACAAGAGCCAAGGCATTCCTAATGACAAAAGGAACTTATCTAATTGTGTTTGAATAATCTCAATAAAACTCTTGATGTTTTTGAACTCAACTTTGTGGAAATCATCAAAAACTCATCACTAAGGCCCTAAGCTTGTTCTCACTTGGATTTTTTTTGGGGGGGGGGGTTGTTGATGGGACTGGGTTATGAACTCAGGACTTTGAGCATGCAAAGCAGGTTCTCTACTGCTTGACCAACACCGTCAGTTCATTTTGCTCTGGGGTGGGGGGGGTGTCTCATAAACTCTGCCTCTGCTGGGGCTAACCTCAAACTGGAATCCTCCCCATCTCAGCTTCCCAGGTAGGTAGGATTACAGGCATGAGCCACCAGCACCCAGCTAATTTGGATGGTCTATATTTGCATCCAAGATAACCCATGACTTTGCTAACTGCTGAAGCTGTGATGAGCACAGGATATGGTCATTCGTTTATACTCTCCTCTCAACTTTTTGTCGTTTGAGATGTTGCACAACAGGGCTGGCAGAGTGGCTCAAGTGGTGGAGCACCTGCCTAGCAAGCATGAGACCCTAAGCTCAAACCCACTACCATCAAAAGAAAAAAAGAGAAAAGATGTTCCACAATTAAAATTAAGGATAGTTCAAAATGTCAATATTATCAAAGACTAAATAAACAAGGAATGATTCTAGGTTAAGAGATCAGAGATGTGACAACTAAATGCAATGAACCCTCCCTCCTTGATAGAAGTGAAAATTAACTACAAAGAATCTTTTGTCCCTGTTGGCAGGACTGGGGTTTGAACTCAGGGCTCGCCCTTGCTAGGCAGGCACTCTACCATTTGAACCACTCTACCAGCCCTTGTTTTTGTTGATATTTTCAAGATAGTGCAGCCTGGCCTCAAACCTTCTGATCTCTGCCTCCTGAATAGCTAGGATTACAGGTGTGAGCCACCGGCGCCAGCAACTATAAAAAATCTTAATTGACACTTGGGAGGCTGAGACAGGAGAATCTCAAGTTTGAGGCCACCCTAAGCTACATATGAGACTCTGCCTCAAAAAAAGTGGAAATTGGACTCTATGTCTGTATTAGATAATAGTACTGGACTAATACTGAATTTCCTGAATTAATAATCATATAGGATTATATAGATGTCCTTATGCTAAAGGGATAAATGTCATGAGGTTTGTCAATTACAAACAGTTCACAAAAGAGGCCTATTTAGTAAGAGAGATAAAATAAATGTTAGTTTGCTGAGCTCCTGCAAGCAGACCTGGGGCCTGTGGGGAGCGGGGCAGGGCTGTCTCTCCCAATCCAGGAAAAAGTCATGGATAAAGCCAGTCTCTGAACATCCATGCCAATTCCTACCCAAAAGCATAGAGGGAGAAAAAGAACAGAAGAAGCAGTCTGGCGGTCTAAGAAGGGGTGGGACTCATCTGAAATTAAGAGAGTGAAGGGAAAAGGCACCTGGAGCCTGGAATATTCAGCTGCTACCTCTGCAGCATAAATTGTAGGGGTGTAGAAATCCCCGCAGTCAACACTCTCTGATCACATCAGAGATAAATGTGACAGGGAGCTGGATGCCAGTGGCCGGCCCATGCTTGTAATCCTTGCTACTTGGGAGGCAGAGATCAGGAGGATCAAAGTTGGAAACCAGCCCTGGCCAAATAATTTACAAGACTCTGTGTCAAAAATATCCAACACAAAAAGGGGCTCATGGAATGGCTCAAGTGGTAGACTTCTTGCCTAGCAAGTGTCAAGGCTCTGAGTTCGAGCCCCAGTACTACCAAAAAAAAAAGTGTTAGGGAATAGAAAAATTTCTCCTCCTCCTTTTTTCCTCTTCACCTTCTTTCTTCTTTCTCTTCCTCTTTCTTCTTCGGGTCAAAATTGGACATAAACTCTGCCTTTTAATCTTTATCAAAACTTCTCAGTGTCTGGAGAGGGAAAGTGGGTGCTGAAAGCCCTACAGTCATGTCTGTTCTCTACTGGCTTAGTGGATACCCTTCTAAATCCTAAACCAAATTCTAGAGCAAGAGAATCTATTGCTTTTTATTGAAAAAGGTTTAGGGCTCAGCCTTTCTGAGACCCCCTCCCCATATGGGGGCTTTTCTTTTCCTCTCTGCTTAATGAGTCTCTGCTCTTTCACTGAAAAAAGAAAGGAAAAAGGTTTAGTGTCACAGATCTGGGGGGAAATGAGGTTGGCTCTATTTTGTGAAAAGTTTAAATGCAGAAAAGTACATAGTTTCATGTTACCTGGAATTACCATTTTATAATGCCTTTCCTCACCACCTCGCCCTCTAAGAAAGCAGAATCAAAGTCTCATTTACTCATCAACTCAAGCACAAGGAATTAGCTAATTTTTTGTTGTTGTTGTTGATGGTTTTTGGGCAGTAGTGGGGTTTGAACGAACTCAGGGCCTCATGCTTGCTAGGAAGGCGTTCTACCACTTGAGCCACTTCACTAGCAAATTAGCTAATTTTTTTTAAAGACTTCTTTATTTATTTATTTTGGCAGTATTGGGGCTTGAACTTGCCATGGGTGCTCTACCACTTCAGTCACATGCCCAACCCTTTGGTTTAGCCTTTTTTTTTTTCTCCCTTTGTTTGCTGTACTGCATGTTGAACTCAGGGCCTCATGCCTGCTAGGCAGATGCTCTTTTCACTTTAGCAGCCCTTTTTTTGTGTTGGTTTTTTTTTGGGGGGGGGGCGGAGATAAAATCTATTTGCCTGGGGTTGGCTTCAAACTTCTAGATCTCCTGATCTCTGCCTCCTGAGTAGCTAGGATTATAGGTGTGAGCCACTGTACCCAGCTTGGTTTAGGTTTTGTTTTGTTTTTGCAGTACTAGGGCTTGAATTCAGGGCCTACCCCTTGAGCCACTCCACCAGCCATTTTTTTGTGATGGGTTTTTTCAAGATAGGATCTTGCGAACTCTTTGCCTGGGCTGGGTTTGATCCATAATCCTCCTGATCTCTGCCTCAGAGTAGCTAGGATTACAGGCGTGAGCCACCAGTACCTGACAAAAGTGGACTTTTTTTTGGCAACACTGAATTTGAACTCAGGCCCTCAAGCTTGCTAGGTAGGTAGATGCTCTACCATTTGAGCCACTCCACCAGCCCTGTTTACAGGTATTTTTTTTTATTCATGTGTGCATACAATATTTGGGTCATTTCTCCCCTCTTTACAGGTAGTTTTTTAATAGGGTCTCACATTTACACATGGGTGGGCCCAAACCTCGATCTTCCTATTTATGCTTCCTGCATAACTAGGATGTCAGGCACGCACCATCACTCCCAGCCTTTATTCATGGAGATGGGGGAGAGGGTCTCAAACGTTTTGCCCCTGTGGGCCTTGAATTGATCTCCTTTTAGGAGTAGGTAAGGTTGCAGGCCTAAGGCTTTTTTTTTTTTAAGTTACCATTATAGTTAATTGGATGCAATTTAACCCATTCAACACAGGAGGGACTATGTCTTGTACTTTTTTTTTTTTCAATCTCTGACACTAACCATAGTGCCTAGTATCATGAGTGTCCATTATGCTCAGTGGATGACTGAACTGCTATTTGTTCAGACAATGCGAATATATTAATCAAAGCAGAGGCATTCTAACCTGGCCTACGGCCCAGAAATTATACGACCGGCCAGAGCCAGAGTGCAATGATAGGAGTGCTTCAAGCATGAATTCAACTTATTTTCTTAGCTCTAAAACTATAGCAAACATTCAGGTGATTAGTGTGTGAAGGATTGAGCAACGCCTCTCAAGCCAGTAATAGTAAAACTAGATCATTACATAAATTGTGTGCACTAGGACCATTTTTAATACTAAAATAGGCTTAAACACATCGAAGGGCTTCCTCATGTAGCAAGGAAGGATATTTTCTCATCTTTTTGTTTCAACTTTTTTAATGAGTGAATTGGAACATGCTATAAACATAACCCGGGCTTTGGAGGCATAGTTAAAAAAGGTTTCCTAAGCACTGAGATGCTGTGTAGCCACAATTCGCGTTTAATAATGCGTGGGCGAAGTCCCGCGCCTGAAAAGAAACACACGCTCTAGGTAGTGACTAGTTCAAGGCACGCCCCCACGATTAAGAGAGCGGATTGGCTGAGTCGGGAAGGTCCCGCCCACAATGCCCATCTGCCAATGACTGTGCGGCAAGAGCAGGGGGGCGGGGCGAGTCTTGTGCTGGCTACTTAAGTAGCAACCGCGTGGCGGCCCTAGCATGGGGTTTCCACGACGGCACGGCGGCGTGGTGTAGAGCGGACGACTACTACGGCGGACGCGCGGAATCTTCTCAGAACCATGTCCAGGCAAGAGGCAGGAGCTAACGCTTCGCGTTGGGTCGGTGCTTCAAGGCGAAGCTCTACAGCGTACCGTACCCAGGAAAGGAGGCCGACGGAGGAGTCGAACAGAAGAGGTCGGGGAGGAAGTAGGGGCGACAGAGGTAGCGGCGGGAGAGACTCCTCCGGTCCCCCGGAACCTGGGGCCGCTGGTCGCCGGGAACCGCCGCTCTGCTTTGGATTGAAGGACGACCTGGTGGGCGTGGTGATCGGTGAGTGCCGGGGGAATGGGCGCGGCGGGCCGGGAGGGGACCAGGGGACCAGGGGACCACCTCCGCGTTGGCTTCGCTTTAAGTCGGCGGCCGTCTAGTGAGATCCAGGTCCCTCCCTGGTGTCATTTTTAAGACCTGGTGCTAGAATATCATAGGATGCATCTTTTGGTTGTCCATTAACATGTTTGACGGAGAGCAACTCATAAGTCTAAAAGACTTAGGAAATCTCTGGGATAAAGAGAGATGCTAAAAAAGGTGTTTTGACTGTCAGCTTACCCTTAAGAACAACAACGGTGCTGAAATTAACCTTTCTGTGATCACGATTTAGAAGTATTAATTTTTTTTTTTAAGAAAGAGATGTAGGATGTTGTAGAGCTACTCAAATCTGCCATGTCTTGGACTTAGTTTCTTGAACTTTACATATGATTTATCTGCTGCTAGAAAGGCATTTTAGTACATGTTGACTCTCACAATTTTAAGAAATTTTTTGGAGAAGCATTTAAAAATAGAATTATTGCCCCTATTTGTTGCTATTAAGACAGTATAAATTACAACATTATGCTCATTGGGTTATTGGAGTTATATTTTGTTTTTGTTTTTTTATGGTGGTACTTGGGTTTGAACTCAGGGCTTCAGGCTTTCTAGGCAGGGGCTCTACCACTTGAGCCACTCCTTTTTTGTGTGTTGGGTATTTAAGATAGGGTCTCAACAGCTATTTGCCCAGGCTGGCTTCAAACTATGGTCCTTCTGATCTCCGTCTCCTGAGTAGCTAGGATTATAGGGGTCAGCATTGGCACCCAGCTTGTTTTATTATTATTTTTTTAAACCTGTTCTGAGAAAATGAGCAGATCTTGTAGACTGCTATTCAATAGCAGCTAGCCAAATAAGGCTATTCAGTAGTATTCAGTAAGGTTATTGCTAGACTATTCAGCAATTTTTTGCAAGCACAAAAGATCTGAAGAATGATATTCCATGAGAGACCCAATAGGGTTGCAATTAAGAATCAGTTCTCAGCAGTTAAGCAAGCAGATGTAAAGATGTAGGCACTGTGTTGCAGTGTACTCACTTGATGTGGGAGCTGGAATTTTTTTTTTGACCCAGGGCCTCCCAAACACTAGGTACACACTGTACCTACCACTGAACTACAGCCCCAGCCCTGCAACCAACTTTTTAAAACTTGTGTTTTTTAGAAAAAAAAAGCATAACAAATTTACCTTTTAATTTTCTTTCTTTTTTCTGGTGGTGCTGGAGATCAAACCCAGAGTCTCCCAAATATTAAGGAAATTGCCCACTACTAATCTACCTAGGTCTACTTTACAAGCACATGGCACAGTGCTTAATGATAAACACAAGTTGTGCCCTAGATCTCAAGAGCTACTATGACTGAAACTATACCCAACTTCCCTTTTGTCCCTGCTCCCATCCCTGAAAACCACTTTCTGTTCTGTTTGAATGTATTACTTTAGATAATCAAATAAATAGTCATGAAGTAATTATTTTTTGTGATTGACTTATTTTATTATAATGTCCTCATCCATTTCATAGCATGTGATAAGATTTTCTTTTTTTTTTTTTTTAATGGCAGTACAGGAGATTGAAGCTAGGGCCTTGCCCTTACCTGCCTCCCAGTTGAGCTACACCTCTAGCCCTTTGTTTTGTGATAGGATCTTGCTAAACTTTGCATCTAACTTTCCCTGGGCTGACCTTGAACTCATAATCCTGCTTTGCCTCTGGAGTGACTGGAATTGCAGATGTGGGCTACCAAGCCTGGCTAGGATTTCCTTTTTAAGGCTGGATGATATTCTGTTGTTTTGTATGAGTACACATTGTGCATCCCTTGAACACTTTTGGGTTGTGTCTACCTTTGGCTGTTGTAAACTCAGGAGTGCAATTATATCTCTGACATCCTGCTTTCACTTTTTTTGGATGTATGCCCAGAAGTGGGAGTGGCAATCATGTGACAATGATTTTTTTGTGTGTGTGAGACTGGGATTTGAACCCAGGGCTTCACACTTGCAAAAAGTACACACTCTACCCCTGGAACCACACCTCTAGTCCATTTTTCTCTGGTTCTTTTGGAGATGAGGGTCCTACAAACTGTTTGCCCAGTCTGGCCTCAAGCCTTGATCCTCAATTTTGGCCTCCCAACTATCTAGGATTACAGGTGTGAGCCACTAGCTTTTTTTTTTTTGAACCCTCCATACTTTTAACATAGTGGTACTGTTTTACAATTCAACCAACAGTGCACAGTGGTTTCAGTTTTCCCAGATCTTCAACACGTGTTTTTTTTTTTTTTTCCAGATAATGGCCATCTAGGGCTGGTGGTGTGGCTCAGTGGTAGAACGTTTGCCTAGCATGTGCAAGGCCCTGGGTTCAAATCCCAAACACTGCAAAAAGAAAAGAATGGGCATCCTACCAGGTATGAGGTGGTCTCCTACTGTAGTAGATTAGTGATGTTGAACACCTTGTATACTTGCTGGCCGATTGCATATCATTGGGGAAGTACCTGTTCAAGTCCTTCACTTTTTTTTTTTTTTTTTTTTTTTTTTTTTTGGCAGAGTTGAGGATCATATTCATGGCTTTTGGTGTGCTAGGCATGTGCTCTACCACTGACCTATACCCCAAACCTCTTAGCCTTTTTTTTTTTTTTCCTAGTACTGGGGACTGAGCCCAGGGCCTCAAGTGCTAGAATGCCTGGCTAGCAAGCACGAGGCACTGCATTCAATCCTTAGGACTGGCAGAGAGAGAAAAAGAGACAGAGAGGTTGGCTTACGCTCCTAACCCCCTGCCTCCACTTTCCAAGTAACTGAGATTATAGGTGTGCGCCACCTTACCCAGCTTTGCCCGTTTTTGTAAACTGGATTTATGTAGTAAGCAGTGGTTCAAATTTCTTCACACCTTTTCCAATACTTTGATCCAGTTAATTCTTATATGAGCTAGTAGGTAATGCTTAGTCTCCAGCTCTGGAAAGGAGCTTCCTTCCACCATGACAATTTGCAGTAGAAACTTCTTAACCTCTTTCCAGACAGAAAGTGGTTACTAGACCCTGTGAGCCTTTCTTTGAGCTCAGGCTTTTTTTCACACTTGATTTGGCAGGTGGTCTACCACTTGAACCACACTCCCAGTCTTCATTCTTTTACTTTTATTTTCTGTAGTGAAAGTGATAATAAAGCTTATGACCTATTTTATTTATAAAAACAGGTCGTGGTGGGTCAAAAATAAGAGAAATCCAGAATACAACAAACACCAGAATACAGGTAAGTCATCGTGTTCTTAAGCCCTAAAAACATTGTTCATTCCTAAGGGAACACCTAACCCTAGGTTCTGCTCAGTTTAATTATTTTTTTTGTGGTCCTGGGGCTTGAACTCAGGGCCTACACCTTCAGCCATTTCACCAGCCCTTTTTTGTGTAGGGTTTTTTTAAGATAGGGTCTTGAAGAACTATTTGCCCAGGCTGGCTTTGAACCCTAAACCTCATGATCTCTGCCTCCTGAGTAACTAGGATTACAGGTGTGAGCCACCAGTGCCCAGCTCAGATCTTAAACTCAGATTCCTGGGCCTGGTCCTCTTGATTTGGCCTGTTTTAACCCACTTCCTAACATTCTGCTGTCATAGTTGTGTCCCTATAGGTAGCTCGTACTCACGTCTCAGGTAAGCTTAGATATCACTTCCTCAAGGAGCTCTAAGGCTTTCTACCTCCTTTTCCCCCTTTCTGTCTGTAAGCCCTGTGGATGATAAGCATTGACTCATCAGCCTAAAACAGCATCTTGTGTATGTTTCTAGATAAACATTAAATCAGTTAAGATAGCTAAAATTATGCCTATTTCAAGGTGTTACTTGTAGATTCTATCCTCTGTGTCATAACATCAGCCTTGATGTTATGTTAGCTCCATAGCAGTATACATGTGTAAATAGAAAATCCCATCAAGTTAAAATATAACTAACCTGACAGTTCAGTGCACTTTTTTTTGTGTGGTACTGGAGTTTGAGCCCTTTTTTGTGATGGTTTATTTTTCAAGATATGGTCTCGCAAACTATTTGTCCCGGCTGGCTTCCAACCCTGATCCTCCTGATCTCTCCCTCCCTAGTAGCTAGGATTATAGGTGTGAGCCACCAACACTGGCTCAATATACTCTTTATCTGCATAGGTTAATCCACTCCAGCCCTATAATTCTGTAAGATATGCCAAACAAAATAGTACCATTTTATAGATGAGAGAATATAGACTCAGTAATAGCATCTCTCAGATGAATGTTTTAATTTTCCCTCTGACACTTTTTTCTAAATTTATTCTCTAGGAGTTGATTTTTTTTAAATTTATTAATTGTCTTGCTCCCCGCCCTAGCCAAACAGGAGGCAAATCCCACTGCTGATACAAGTAACATCCCACTCAAATAGACTTTTAGACACTGAATGATAGCAATACCATGTTTTCTTTAATTTCATATTGTTAAAAGTTGAGGAATTATTGGGACTGGGTCAGTATCACCTGTTTTTCTCTTCTGTCTCTAGATAATAAAAGGAAATCCTGAAGCAGAAGTCAAAATTTTTGGCAGTAAGGCCATGCAGACAAAAGCAAAAGCAGTGATAGATAATTTTGTTAAAAAACATGAAAATTACAATTCAGGACGCAGATTTGGTAAGTAACTTTTGCCCATTGTGCACTTTAGAAATTTAAATTTTCTTACAGATTGTTTTGTTTATTTTAATTTGAGACACTATGTAACCCAGGTTAGCCTTAAACTTGGGATCCCCCTGCTTCAGCCTCCTGACTCTTGGGTTATGGGTTTGCACTACCACACCTGACTGCTTTCCAGGCCATGTAATAAGCCATCATTCATACTTGTTTCCTTTCTTCATGCAAAGTTTAGGATTTCCATAATCTAGTTAAGCACTTTTCTGTGAAAGCTCAGATTACTTTCACTCTTCAAATTAATATCTGTGATTAAGTGTAGTTTTACTTTTAGCCCAGATAAGTGAAAATGAAATAATTTAATACGCATACTTTGGTACTAGTGGTAAAGACTGGTCTTGGGCTCTTAACTATGTCCTTAGATCTGAGATTGACTTTGAAAACTGCTTAATTATTTGATGTTTTCAAAATCTCAGATCTGTTTAGACTGGAAAAAAAGACCATTATTGAACCATACCTAGATGCAACATGGAGTAAAATCAAGAGGCAGAATTCAGACAGCAGTGTTGCCTCTTATAGTTTCTTGGAAAAGAACTTAAACTTTAAGGCTCCGTTTCTTCATCTGTTAACCTAGGTGATATCTGCCTCTCAGGAATATTATAAAGATTATAAAGATTTAACACACATTAAGCTCTTTGTGCTAGTTTCCATCCTTCTCCAATAAATTTAAACTTTTATACGTCAATAAATGATGCCAAGGTGATCAAATTGTCTTGTTACTATAGTACAAAAACTGCAGATTTTACATTCAAGAGTTAGCATCTGATTACAAATAAATACAAAGTAGAAAAATAGCTTTGGGGATTTTGTATCGGCAGGATTTATCATAAAACTAATTTTATAAAAATATTTTTTTAACAGATGGTGCATTCAAGCCTTCTGTTAGAAGAGATGTAAGCACAAATGACAATGGAACAGAAGATCAGCCATTGATAGACTGGGATCAGATCCGAGAGGATGCATTGAAATGGGAAAAAAAAAAGTGGGCAGGTCAGTGTCATGGAGCTGGGATTTCTTTCTCCTGTGGTACTTATCCTCTCTAATGTCTGCCTTATTTTTAATGATGAATCTGTAGGAAAAATAGTAAAACTCAGTTTGCCAGTAGTCCGAAGGTCATTATAGTTTCTATGTTGTCTGTACTGATTTATTTTATAAATAAGCTAAATATTAAGCTTATTATTATATTTCTTGTATTGTTTAAGATGACTCAATAATGCAAAAGGTTAATAAAATAGAGAAGGAAATAAATAAACTTGCTAACCTTAAGTTACTATAGTTGCTGTAATTCAGCAAAAATTGATTGCAGAGTGGCCTAGCTGACATTGACTAAAAAAGGGAACATCGTTAAATCATAAGAAACAACAATTCTTTTGGGGGGGGGGGCAGTACTGGTGTTTGAACTCAGGACCTCACACTTGCTAGGCAGGTACTCTACCACTTGAGCCACCCCACCACCCTTTTTGTGCTGGGTATTTTTGAGATAGGGTCCTAGGAACTGTTTGCCCTGGCTGGCTTCAAACCAAAGTCCTCCTGATCTTTGTCTTCTGAGTAGTCAGGCCACCAGTGCTCGGCTCCACATAACAATTCTTGATAAGTTTTTGTTCACTTGACTTTTAGACAGGGTCTTGCTATGGAACCCAGCTGGCCTCCAACTCCCTGTATAGCCCAGGCAGGCCTTGACCTCATAATCCTCCTGCCTCAGCCTCCAGAGTGCTGGGATTATAGGCATGGGCCATTTTACCTGGCATGTTTGCGGGAATTTTAAATGAAATTTCTCACGTGCTATAAATGTGAGACGTTTCATAATAAACTTGGACACTAATGTAGGCTATCAGCAATACATCTTTTATTTAAAATTAAAAAGTTGATGCACTAACAGAGTGACCAGTGACTCAGCACCTCTGTGTATTTTAAGTTTCCAAACAATAGATGTGTTGTAGGATTTAGTTTTAGGGGACTAGGGAAAGGATTTAAGTTTGGAAGATAAGAATTTAAGAAATATAGTCTCAAAGTAGAATAAGGTTGTAAATATAATTCCTAAAAGTAATGGTATGGGGCTGGGGATTGTAGCTCAGTGGTAGAGTGCTTGCCTGGTACACATAAGGTGATGGGTTCAATTCCCAACTCTAAAACAAAAAGTAATGGTATAGTCTTCAAAGGAAAATTAATGTACTATGTTTGAGAGCTGATTCATCAGGTGTGGTGGCTATATGTCATGCTTTCCTTTATTTGAAAGTTTAATATTAAAGATCCCTTTCCTGGGTGAAGAATGTAATTGAAAAACAAGCCAAAAGATCTTTTGTTAGGGCAGAAGCCTGAGTGGCAAAGCATAGAACTGTCTAAAACTGTATGCGTGGAGAACTTCATATATTTTGGGTTGATTTCTGTAGCTTTGAGTAAATGTTAATGAAATGTAAATTCTCATTACTTATCAAAGTTTGGATTTTCATGTTTATCCCAGATTTACCTCCAATTAAGAAAAACTTTTACATAGAGTCAGCAACAACAAGCTCAATGTCACAAGCACAGATAGACAGCTGGAGGTGAGTAGTTTTCTTTCATTACCTAATGTGTTCTTGTAGTTTGTACTATTAACTGTTTAGCCAATTATTGTATTTGAACACTATACTCATCTTCCATGTTTATTCAATTGAAAACTTGGTTGCATCCTACACGATAGCTTTTAGAACATTGGTATTAAATAAACATTTCAGTCAAGGAGGCAGAGGCATGAAGATTAACAGTTCAAGCCCAACCGGGGCTACAAAGTGAATTTGAGTCCAGCCTGGGCTACATAGCTAGAACCTGTCTCAACAAAACAAAGCAAGCAATTCAGGTGCCAGAGGCTCATGCCTGTAATCCTAGCTACTCAGGAGGCAGAGATCAGGAGGATCTCAGTTCAAAGCCATCCCAAGCAAATAGTTTGCAAGACCCTATCTTGAAAAACCCTTCACAAAAAAAAGGACTAGTGGAGTAGATTAAGGTGAAGGCCCTGAGTTCAAGCCCCAGTACCAAAAAAAAAAAAAAATCATACTGCCATGATAGAGACTGGTCTGTACATGTCTAGAGTAGCCATATAGCTGTTGAGCACTTAATCTGACTCATACAATTGAAGAATAATCATGTGCATGCCAACATTCCATACTACAGAATTATTTCTCCAACAGTTGAAAATTGAAAGAAAAATTGATCGGCTTTCTACATTGTAATTATTTTAACTCCTTAATTTTTTTTTTACTCCTTTTTTTTTTGGTCAGTACTGGTTTGAGCTCAGGGCCTGATGCTTGCTAGGCATATGCTCTACCACTTGAGGCATAACCCTAGCCCATTAACTCCTTAATTCTATCTAAAATCAAAAGTTTTAGTAGAAATTTGAAAAACTGATACAAAGTTGTTAAGAAATAAAAAATCTACCCAGGCACTGTAATCCCAGCTTCTCAGGAGGCAGAAATCAGGAAGATCGCAGTTCAAGGTCAACCTGAGCAAAAAGTTAGCAATAACCCATCTCAATTAATAGGTGAGCATGGTGGCATGTGCTTGTCATCCTAACTGTGAGAAATGTCAGTAGGATTGCAGCTGCCCCAGGCTCGAATAATAGAGCTCCTGCCTAGCAAATGGAAGTCCCTGAGTTTAAAACACCCAGTACACATACGCACATATACACACACACAAAATCTGCCTGGTCATGGGGGCATGCCTGTAATCCCAGCACTCAGGAGGCTGAGGACAGCCTACTACAAAAACCTGTCTCAAAAAAAATTGTTACAAAACTGTGAATGATCGCAGAAAGAGGGGAAAGAGGGTTGAGGTAGGGCTCAGACCTTTGGCAAAAAACTAATGTTATGATCACCTAGGGATGGTTTTTTGTTTTAAAAACTATTAGCATTTATTACTGGTACAAAGGTTTTACTGATATTTCCTTACATGGTTCTAATGTACCTTATCAAGTTCACTTCCTCCCTTACTCTTACCTCAACTCCCCTTTATTTTACATTTTAGGGGGCTTCATTATGTTATTTTCATAAATACATATGATGTACTTTGATCATACTCACCCCATCACCCTCTCCTTTCCCCTCCCTTCTCCCACTTGATCCTCCCCACAACAGTCCCTTGCATCCATGTCATCGCGGTTACTGTTACTGTTCTTTAGGTCTCTGTTCTGCATATGTAAGAGTATCTTTCTGACTTACCTCATTCAACTTGATCACTTCTGGTTGCATCCATTTTCCTGCAAATGATGAAATTCATTCCTTTCTGGCTGAATAGATGATCTCCTATTAAAAGAGAATACTTCCTTACCTAGTCCTCTGTGAGGACTAGCTAAGACCACAAGTGTGAAACATTGCAGGCCCTCAAGAACTTGCTAAATGTGGTTTTGAATTATGAAGCACATGATTTTGGGGTTGTTTTTCATAATCTTTCACCCATGAAACTCATTGACTCACTCAGCATCCATGTAATTGATTTTCCCTTCCCTCTACAACTATTCTTCCACATAAGAGAGATGGGCTCTGTTGCACTTTCTTTTCTTGGTACTGGGGTTTGAACTCAGAGCCTCAGGCTTGCTAGGCAGGCACTCTACCACTCGAGCCACTTCACCAGCCTCTTTTGTGTGCGTGCATTGGATATTTTTGGGATAGAATCTTACTTTTGTTGCAGGAACTGGTGTCAAACTGCAACCCTGCTGATCTTGGTCTCCTGAGTAGCTAGGATCACAGGATGAGCCACTGATACCTGGCTCTTTCTTTTTCTCTAGTTTGTTTTTGAGACAGTCTTGTATGTCTCCAGCTGGCCTCTGCATGTGATCTGTATCCGTTACATGCTCTGTATTTCTTAGTATGTTTCACTGTAAATTTTGTAACAAGTTGGTTTTAATTAGTTGCACTGAATTTCTATGATCTGAAGTGGTTTTGTAAAGAAAATTCTTTCTTAGGTATTAAAGTAACCAAAACCACTAATCCTTATATTTTTCTGTAAAGGAAGGAAAATTTCAACATAACATGTGATGACTTGAAAGATGGTGAGAAACGTTCTATTCCCAGTCCTACCTGTAAATTTGAAGATGCTTTCCAGAGTTACCCAGAAGTTATGGAAAATATTAAAAAGGCAGGTTTTCAAAATCCAACACCAATTCAGGTATGCTTGCCTTAGTTCTAATATTTCACTGTATGTGTGTATCTGACTGTTAGAAGTTATGTCACCAGGGAACAACTGTCTCTCAGGAGCATGCCTGTACCTCCTGCTAGCACCACCCAGCAATGCCCAGCACCCAAGGCCTTTGAAAGAAGCTTTGAGCTGGGAGAAGAGGGGCAGAAAGAGATGGCAAAGGGAGGTGTACTCTTTGCTTCAGTATTTATCATTCTTTTTCAGTCACAGTCATGGCCAATAGTTCTGCAAGGAATAGATCTTATTGGAGTAGCACAAACTGGAACAGGGAAGACATTGTCCTATCTGATGCCTGGGTTCATTCATCTAGACTCTCAACCAGTGTAAGAATTCCTGTGATTGTGTTCTCTTCTTAGGGGTTTGATAGACTCCAAAAGTGTGATTAATTCTGTCCTCTATCACACTGGTAAAAAGTTAATACCTTACTGTGTCAGAATGCAAGGAATTACACGATTACATTGTACTGATAAAAGTATGAATTAGAAAGAATTTTAGAAGCAATAGTCTATGTCTACCAAAAGCCTTACTAGAGAAACCTTGAAGTCAAGTTATTTAAATTGTAATAAGTAAAATTGTTTAAATAAAATTAGGCAGATGAATTGTCCAAAACATTTCCCTATTCAGTAAGAAAATGTTTAAATGAAATGTTAATAAAAAGGTCAGGTTAAAGGAGAAAGCCAATAGAACACTGGGTTTTTGCTGTATGTGGCTTATTTTCTATATTTCCCCACTTTGTGGTAACTTTCTAATCTGAGCACATTTATAAAACCCTGTCAAACAAGCAGATTTTAGGTATGTGAATTATAGTTAGTGAACCAAAGTCTAAGTTTTAATCATATACCTCACAAAAAGTGCAAATATGTCTAACTTTGACAGTCATTGCTACAAATCTAGCTTTGAGTTTAATCTCCAGAAGCACAAAAATAAATAAATACTCAGTCTTACACTGAATGAATGTACCATGCATCTGTGACGGGTAATTTAATATTGATGTTTCCTTTTCAAAGAGCTCGAGAAAAAAGAAATGGACCAGGCATGTTAGTCCTCACACCCACCCGGGAATTAGCGCTTCAGGTAGAAGCCGAATGTTCTAAGTATTCATATAAAGGTCTTAAAAGGTAAGTCATTTTCTTGGTCATTTCCATACCAATTGATGTATCTGTGGCAATTTTCTTTATTTTAATTTCATAATTTGTGACTCTGGAAATTGAACCAAGGGCTTTAAATATGCTAGGCATATTCATATACTGAGCTGTTCCCCATCCATATAAATTAAATGTATTTTAATTGATACATAAAAAATAAAATCATACATATTAACAGGGTATTATTAAATGTTTTAATACATGTATATAATAGAATGCTTAAATCAAATTGAACCCTGCTGTGCAATAATACGGCAGAGCTTCTTGCTTGTATTTAGTGATGAGTTTTATATTTTTAGTCATTTGTAGTTTGAAATATCCTCTTCATTATTTGCATACATTTAGAATCTGAGTGGCTCATAATGGGTCAGGCATGTACCCCTCTCCTGATCAACAGTAGCCATGTAATAGGGTCAAGTAATGGCACAAACATGGTTCCTTAGGAAACACCCCTGTGGGTTGATATGTGTGGATAGTTCTCAGAAAGGGACAGATACAGGTACCCCTAAATGTATCTAATATTTTATTTCTTACTGTATACCCAGAATGCTTAGGTTGGTTGGGATTTTGAGTTGTGATGGGATATTCTTTGGCTAATCCTGAACCTCTGGGTTTTTTTAGTGTTTGCATATATGGTGGTGGAGATAGAGATGGACAAATACAAGATGTTTCAAAAGGTGTGGACATCATTATTGCAACTCCTGGAAGACTGAATGATCTACAAATGAATAACTACGTCAATCTGAAAAGTGTAACTTACTTGGTAAGTGTGGAGTAGGGGTTTGGAATACTGGGAGGAAAAACTCAAGATTTTTAGGATGGCTGTCTATTTTACCATGGTTTTTGATTCTGGAATATTTCCCATTCCCTTTAGCATGTTAAGAATTAGAAATTTGAGGCCTTTAAATATTCTCATTAAATAGACTTAGAAACTATTGGAAAGTGAAGTAAACAAATCAGTCAGTATTCCTTATAACTGGAGAGCCTAGTTACTTTGATCTCTGAGGAAAAATTAAAGCAGTGGCTTAGGTAGTAAGGGAAATGAGTGTTACATCCATAGGAAAGCACAACTTTTCTTAGGACAAGCTGTGATTAACCACATTCTTCATTGTTAATTCAGGTTTTAGATGAAGCAGACAAGATGCTGGACATGGGATTCGAACCTCAGATAATGAAGATTTTGTTAGATGTGCGCCCAGACAGACAGACAATTATGACAAGGTAGGTATGCCTAGTTATTGTCTGCAGGGTAGAAGTCAGTGGATTAGAATCCCGTCTGTTTGGTTGATTTCCCCATAGTATTTTAGAGCATTACTTGAAAGGATTTTGAGATCCTTAAGTCTTAACTGTAACAATGACTTTTTTTTTTTTTTTTTTTTGGTGGGACTGGGATTTGAATTTAGGGATTTGTGCTTGCCAAGCAGGCACTTTACCTCTTAAGCCTACCTCAAGTCCATTTTCTATGGTTATTTTGGAGATGGGGGTCTCATTAACTGTTTTCAAGGGCTGCCCTTGAACCACAATCCTCCTGATCTCAGCCTTCCAAGTACCTGGGATTATAGGCATGAGCCATCAGCACCCAGCTGTTTTACTTTTTTTTTCTTTTTATTATCATTGTTTTACTGGGATATATTGTTCTTAGTGTGTACCATAGTTAAATCCACCCCTCCTTTATTCTCCTTTATCCCCTGCCCCCATTCTTAGAATAGTTTCAACAGGTCTCATTTTTCCATTTTCATACATAGTATTACAATATTCACCTTCTACTTCCTTTCATTAAACCTTCCCCCCCGTTTTATTCTTGACTGTTGGGTTTCCTAAGTTACATTTACTTTCATGGAATACCTTAAATTGTGTAAGGGTTCATCCATCCTTAGACATAAGCATTTGATTCCGAAAGAATGGTTTTTTGCCCAAGCTAAAAAGTGAGAACGTAATTTGAATCTAGAGTGACCTATAAAGACCAGTTTCTGCTGGGCTTAAATCCTTTTCTTCATTAGCATGAGGCATGTTCTGTGATTAAAAACTATATTATATCCCCTCCCTTTGTTTTCTGTGATCTTGTTATTTCAAGAAGAGTAAGGTTTGATTTTGTGTGATTACTGTGAAGGTAGAAAACATGGTCACTTTCATTGTTTTATATAAATGATTGAAGAAACATTTATATTTATAGCCCTTGACCAGTATACCTAAAATTATTTGCATTTGGCATAAGCAGTTGGTTTTGACTGCTGACATTGTATGAAAAATACAACTTTTGTCTTTTATAAAGGTCAAGATAAAACTAACCTAACGCTAATTCGTTTAGTATCTTTTCACAGATTAAAATTTAGTTGAAGGCATATATATCTCCTTAATCTTTGGGTTATAAACCTTTTTATTAAACCTATGTAAAGGTTTCATTGAATAGCTTTGCTACAGTTGAGCAATTCTTAGTGGGATTTACTTGTAAAGTCTGCTTTAGTTACTGAAAAAACAGGAATACTATAGTAGTCTTTATGAATAACTTTGATTCATACTATGTTTAAGGAAATATATAATGTATTATAAATTTCTGAGACAGAGTCTCACCATGCAACCCAGGCTGGCCTGAAACTTGCAGTTCTGCCTCAGTTCCCCAGTGCTGGGCTAATTTTTAATACTGGTATTATCTTGTTTTGTTTCCAGTGCTACTTGGCCATCTGCTGTTCGTCGTCTTGCACAGTCTTATTTGAAAGAACCAATGATTGTCTATGTTGGTACTTTGGATCTGGTTGTAAGCTTGTTTTTTTTATTATTATTAAAACTTACTGACTGGCTGGGATGTAGCTCAGTGGTACAGCGCTTGCCTAGCATGCGTGAGGCCCTGGGTTCGATCCCAGCACCAAAAAACAAAAGACAAAAAAAAAAAAAACTTACTGACATTTAAAGTATAGGTATTGGGCTAGGGGTGTGGCTTAGTGGTAGTGATTGTGCTAAAGTATAAAATGATGCTTATTTTGTAAACTGATCAGTAACATTCAGGAAAGCCATATAAATGTTTGATCCTTTCCCTTCACTAAATGCTATTGAAATCTATTTTATCTAAATAGGTAAATATTTTATTTCTTTATTGCTTAAAGAATGGTACCAATAGTATTTTGAAATTTTGTATTAAATTGCCAAAATATTGAATTGAGACTTGTGTCATAGTCGTAATCATCCTTCCTTTTGATGCCCAAAATTCAGGAAGGTATTTTGGGAAGCATGCATTACCTCATGGTTGTTTTCCTACAGTGGCAACCAGTAGCTTTCAGTATATTCTGCTAAGCATTCAGTTGTTCTCAACTTTGCATAAATTATAAAATTTTTGAACTGATGATGGGGTTTCTCCCTCAGGTTGATGTGCTATGATCTTTGAATCTTGTAGGCTGTAAGTTCAGTGAAACAAAATATAATCATCACTACAGAGGAAGAGAAACGAACTCACATCCAAACGTTCCTAGAAAGCATGTCACCTAAAGACAAAGTCATTGTCTTTGTCAGCAGAAAAGCTGTGTAGGTATTTTCTTGTACTTCTCTTGTAATCATGAATCAGATTGATTTGTCTAGGATTACTTCTGTATACTGGTTTCTGATGGGGGCAACCTGTCGCATTATTCCAGTTTTCTAATAGATGTAAAGCTAGTAAATTGATGGTGGTATTAGAGTAAGTGCTAAAAACCATTATCTTTTTACCTTTTTTATCTTTTGCTTCAGGGCTGATCACTTATCAAGTGACCTGATTCTCCAACAAATATCAGTAGAGTCTCTGCATGGTAACAGAGAACAGAGTGACCGAGAGAAGGCGTTAGAGAACTTTAAAACAGGTAAATTTATATAATTAGCATCTGTTGTAACCAGTACCTGGGCTTGGCTCAGTGACATCATCTTTTCATGAAACCCATTTCTAAGCAGTGTCCTCACTTGCATGTCCCCAAAACACAATTGATAGAGCTCTAAATATTAATAATGCTTCTAAGAACTAAGGTCAAAGGGTAATGTCTAAACCCAGGTGTTAAGATATTACTTTGCATTGGAGCTATATCTCAATTTTCTTCAGGCATATATTTTCTGACACTGTTCAGATAGCTGAGGGACCATTTGCTGAGCCATTGTGTTAGAACTTGCCAGTAATTTTTTTAAAACTATCCCAGCTAGACACCTGGGGCTCACACTTGTAATCCTAGCTACTTGGAAGGCTGAGATTGGGAGGATTGAGGTTCAAAACCAACCTGGGCAAATACTTCATGAGACCCTATCCCCAAAATAAGCAGAGCAAAACCCTGAGTTCGAACCCCAGTCCCACTGAAACAAATCCCCTTTCCATTTCTTACGAAGCATTTAAATGTAAACAATAATAGTTCACCTGATTAAATAATAACATACATTTTTCATGTGTTTTGGGCTGGTTTGTGACAGGATGATTCAATATGCATTTGGATTTACTCTTTAGGTAAAGTGAGAATACTAATTGCTACTGACTTGGCATCTCGAGGTCTTGATGTCCAAGATATCACACACGTTTATAATTATGATTTTCCACGGAACATTGAAGAATATGTTCATAGAGTTGGGCGCACTGGAAGAGCAGGGTAAGTAAACTTAGTCCACCTTTGAAAGAGACCAATTCTGGGTTCTCATGACTCCACACTGTTCTTGCCCAGAAAACCATTTTGTTCTGTTACACGTGTACATGTTCTGTTCCGTTTGCTCCTATCCCTGTTCACATGGATGAACTGGATCCTGCCATTATTCGCTTCACATAACTGTTGCTGATACTATTCGGTCCTAGATCTATAGTGTCTCTGTAATTACTTTGATCATTGTTGACAGATTGTCCAAATTGGCCTGAGGGTGAGAGGACCTTCCCCCTACTGTAAACCCTTGGGCAGTTTAAGGTAGTTAGACCTCTGACTAAATCCAGCAGGTCAAAAATATTTAGAAAAAAAATTGCATGTACAGATTTCTCTTTGTTCTTACTCTCAAAACAATGTAGTAAGACAACTGCTTACATAGCAATTACAGTGTAGTAGGTATTATAAATCATCTAGAGCTGATTTAAAGTGCATAGGAGGATGTGCATACTTTATATGAAAATGCTATGCCATCTTACATAAGAGATCAACTATCCCCAGATTTTGATATCCTCGGGGAGTCCTGAATACTCCACCCCCTTGGATACTGAGGGATGGCTATATTTAGGTTCTAAATTGGTACTTGCATGACTTTCAGTCTGAATACATAACACATATTTGGACTTGTGTGAAAAAGTTGAGGTTTCCCTGTTTTTATTCTCTTCTATATTAACTGAGTTATGAATGCATAGTAATTGCTTTTAGAAATTACATGAGCTTTTTCCCCCTCTCTTTTAAAGGAGGACTGGCATGTCAATTACCCTTATCACCAGAAATGATTGGAGGGTTGCCACTGAATTGATTAATATTCTGAAAAGAGCAAATCAGGTAAGAATATGCAGCTCATTAGAAATCTGTATCCTAGTGTTTTGGTCGTATATTAAGCCAGGTACTGGAGTGTATTGCTTATCAGGAAAGAGAAAAAAATCAAACTTATTTGGGCTGTATCATGGCAAAGCTATGAGAACATGTAATTGGGGAACATAAACTAGTGTGAGTGAGAAAGGAGGGGAGTAGAGATGGGGAGTTGTAGGTGTGGCTGATGTTCTGGCAGAGGAGAACATTCTTGGTCCAGAGGTGAGACGGAACATGTAGGGAGTACTACCAGAAGAAAAGGTAAGGTAAGGGCACTTGAAAGCAGCTGAAGAGCAGCAATATGATCATGAGGATGTATGTTTTTAAGATCAGTTTAGAGCCAGGTGCTGGTGGCTCACACCTGTCATCCGAGCTACTCAGGAGGCAGAGATCAGGAAGATCAAGGTTTGAAGCCAGCTCGGGCAAATAGTTCTCGAGAACCTACCTGGAAAATATCCAACACAAAACAGGGCTGGTGGACTGGGTAAAGAGGTAGAGCGCCTGCCTAGCAAGTGTGAAGTCCTAAGTTCAAACCCTAGTACCAACAAAAAACTGGAGATGAACTTGGTCTGGTAGGCAGAGACATTTCATTCATTCTGGGAGATGTCATGTAATTGTGCAAATTCTCAGAAATGATTTCAAAGCATTTTAGAATATTGTAGATAGAAAACTGAGCATCCTAACAACATACTTAATAATTTCAGAGTATTCCTGAAGAGCTTGTCTTAATGGCTGAGAGATACAAAGCAAATAAACTGAAGAGAGAAACAGAAAAAAAAATGGGAAGACCTCAAGGAAAGTTTCATTGATGTCTTTTGTGATACTACCCTACTAGAGGTACAATTTATGTAACAGACTCCTGCCTTGTAGAACTAGGCTTTGATAGTGTGTTTATGACATTTAGTTTGTATCTTAAGAGCCATTACCTCTCTGCTTATTACTCCTACCCAGTATGGAAAGTCTGGGTAATGTATCTTTAGAATTAGAAGTACTCGTTCAGAGTTAAAATAAACTTGAAGTTGTACAGAAAGCTCGTTAGAATGGAATTAGTTGGACAACTAATTCTGAGCAACTTGATAATGTGTCAGTTATAAATACCAACACCCTTTGATCTAGCAATTGCTCTTCTAGGAGTGTATTCTATAAATCTGTCTGTAGTCAGTTTGTCACAACAATATCTGTAGTAGCAAAAAGATTAACCAAAATATATACTAGCAGAGCAGATGAATAAACAGTGCTAAATTTAACAGTGCAGCTGTTAAAGAACATTTGAACCATCTTTAAGATACCTTAAGTGAGCCAGGCATAGTGCCCCAGGCCTATAATCTCAGCACTTGGGAGGCTGAAAGCAGAAGTATCACAGTTTGAGGCCAGCCCAGGCAAATAGTTTGTGAGACCCTCATCTTCAAAACAACCAGAAAAAAGTGGATGGTAGGCATGGCTCACTCTGCAGAGTACCTACTTTGCAAGTGTGAAGCCCTGAGTTCAAATTGCATTTCACCCAAAAAAAAATTCAACTGGAAAAATTGGACATCCACTTTTAAAAATTATAAAATGGACCCTTTACTTACAACATAAACAAAAAATAACACAAGCTGGATTAATGAGTAAAAAGTAAGATCTAAAACTATAAAACTGGAAAGGAAACAGGAAAAACCTATAAAAACAAAAATCCACAAATGGGACTGCATCAGACTTGAAGATTTGTGCCTAAGAGGACACAACAAAGTGGAGGCAGCCTGTGGAGTGGGAGGAAACACTTGCAAGTCATCCTAGTAGAAACCATTATGGTTCGGATCTGATAATGTTCCTAACAGGCCCCTGTACTGGGGACTGGGTCTGCAGTTAAGGATGGTCTCTTTAGAAGTGGTGGATCCTGAAGTCTCTGCCATAATCAATGGATTATTTTCTCCATGGATTCATAATAAGATGGCATTATTGGGAGTGGTGAAAAGAAGGAAGTGGGGCCTATTTGGAGGAAGTAAATTTTTAAGGTTTACTAATCAGTAAAGAAAATCCTCAATTCATACCCATTAAGATGGCTACTATCTGGCTGGAGATGTAGGAGAGCCCTGGTTTTGATTCCCAGCACCACACCTACATACACAATAAAAGATGACCACTATCAGAAAACAAAATGACAAGTATTGTGAGCTTGCAGAGAAATTGGGATCCCTTGAGCATCACTGGTAGAATTGTAAAGTGGTACATCTGTAGCAAACAGTACGTGTTTGTTTAAAGAAAAATAGAATGACTATATGTCATCAATTCACTTCTGGGTATATAGATTCAAAAGAATAGAAATCAGGGTCTCAGAGATTTGTACACTCATTTGTAGCAGTGTTATTGATAACAGCATTCACTTGTAAGTAGTGCAAGTGTTCATGAGTGGTTTAATACAATGTGTGTTATACATAGCAATGGAATATTTAGCCTTAGAAAGGAAGAATGTCACATGCTATAACCTAGATGAACCTTGAGGACATTAGGCTATAAATAAAACAAGGAAAAAAGTTCAGAGAAACAGTAGAATGGTTATTAAGGGCTGGGGGAAGAGAAAGGTGTCACTCTTCAATGGATGCAGAGTTCGGTTTTGCAAGATTAAAACATGAGAGACTGCATAGCAATGTGAGTATAGTTAACACTGTTGAACTAACATGGGCCTAGGGTGTGGCTCAATTGGAGGCCTCAGAGTTCAAACCCAGTAGGTAAGATAGTAAATCCAATGTTAAGTACATTTCATCACACTTACACTTTTAAAACAAAGAATTTGAAAGAGAGTAATTTACTTTTTTCTGTTTATTTTTCAGAATTCAAGATTTTTTTGAAATAGATACTATTTTAAATGGAAATATTGAAACTGTCAGTATGAAGAGACTTGACTGATTTTTTTTGATTCTTAAAATAATAGTGCTTTAAATGTAGAATTCAATATTTTATACTTTCTTTAATAAAATCAAAAGTATTTAAACTTGAGTTGACGTTTTTTCATGGATATTAAGGATGTAGCATTTGAAGGTTTTCTTTTACTTACATTTTTTACTTAGAAAAGAAAAGGGGTTGGATGTGATGTAACTCAATGGTAGAATGCTTGCCTAGCATGCACAAGGCCCTGGGTTCAATACCAAGCACTGTAAAAATACATATGTATATTTTTTAAAAATTATCCCTTGTAATGTTGCTGTACTAAGGTGTGTCTTTCAAGAGTTTAATACTTGCACAAATGTCATGGCAGTGTAAAAGGTACGTTACCAAAATAAATGTTAATTTTTGTGATAACAAAAGTAATTTGTCTTTCTGTGTGTTACTTTAATTTTGTATTTGCTAAATAGTATTTTATTTGGGTATATGTTCCTTAATTGCCTATGCTTCACCTACTTTGAAATTAAAGTAAAATCATAATGTAATGAGACCAATATATGCAACAATTGTTTATCTTCATTTTAGCCCTGTAACTCGCTAAAATCCTAGGAAAATCAAATTTCCACATGTTTCATTGATCACATTCATATTTCCCCATATGGTTTTCTGTTCCTCCATAAATGACAATTATTAATTCTAGAATTTGTATTTATATTTGTATATAATTAGTGTAGGCCTTCATCACATCATCTTAAATTATCATCCAGACAATAACTTTCCTGATAGTATAAGATTAATAAGAGAACCTACCAGGTGTGGTGGAACACACCTGTAATCCCAGGACTCTGGAGACTGAGGCTGAGGCACAAGGGTTGTGAGTTCAAAGCCATCCTGGGCAACAAAGTAAGACCCTGTCTCAAACACAAAACAAAGATTAATAAGAGAACCTAACAGAAGAAAGGAAATAAAGATCTGAAATCAATGAATTAGCAAATAAAGTTTAGTGAAAACCAATAGCTGATGCTTTACTAAGACCAAGCAAATAACGTAAGTCCTGGAGAGAATGGAAGCAGAATGTTGAAGGCCTTAAACTATGATAAGAGTTCTGTGTACAGTTTTGTGAATAAATATGAAAATCCACAAGATTGACAGCTTCATTTTTCCCTGAGTTACCACAATAGCTCAGGCAGTCTAGCTGAACAGACAAAAAAGAAATATGAAATGTAACCAAGGACCTTCAACAGGACAAAAGTTCCTATATTTAAAAAGATGAAGCCACTCTGATAAATGGATGGAATTGGAGAACATCATTCTGAGTGAGGTTAGCCTGGCCCAAAAGACCAAAAATCGTATGTTCTCCCTCATATGTGGACATTAGATCAAGGGCAAACACAACAAGGGGATTGGACTTTGAGCACATGATAAAAGCGAGAGCACACAAGGGAAGGGTGAGGATAGGTAAGACACCTAAAAAACTAGCTAGCATTTGTTGCCCTCAATGCAGAGAAACTAAAGCAGATACCTTAAAGCAACTGAGGCCAATAGGAAAAGGGGAACAGGAACTAGAGAAAAGGTGAGATCAAAAAGAATTAACCTATCAGGGTAAATATTTGGCATATGATAGATGACACTCTCAATAATGACATGGTCTAACTCTTCTTCTACTCTCTGGCTTGCCCTTTGATGGGTTTTTTAATTTGGGCAAACAAAATACTATATGGCCTTTACATTTTCTAATAACAGCAACAATAATGAGATAATAAACTACTATTATACACAAAAAAAAAAAGAATTAACCTAGAAGGTAACACACACGCACAAGAAATTAATGTGAGTCAACTCCCTGTATAGCTATCCTTATCTCAACCAGCAAAAACCCTTGTTCCTTCCTATTATGGCTTATACGCTCTCTACAACAAAATTAGAAATAAGGGCAAAATAGATTCTGCCGGGTATTGAGGAGGTAGGGGGGAGAGGGAGGGGGCGGAGTGGGTGGTAAGGGAGGGGGTGGGGGCATGGGGGAGAAATGACCCAAGCCTTGTATGCACATCTGAATAATAAAAAAAATAAAAATAATAAAAAAAAAAAAGATGAAGCCAGGAATGGTGGTTCCTGCCTGTAAGCACTCCCAGTCCTTGGGACTGAGACGAGATTGTGAGTTCCAAGCCAGCATTGGCTACATAATGAGAACCTGTCTCAAAGAAAAGGCGGCAGCGGGGTCATCCCAGGAGTAGTCCTGGTAGAACACTTGTCTAGCATTTTCATGAGGCCCTGGCTTTGATCCCTCGCACTGAAAAAAAAAATGGAAAAGATGAGCTGAGGTGAAAACTATATTAGACTGCATGTACACATATTAAGCATAGAGTGATGTAAGAAAAAGCTAGGGGTAATTGCCTCTGGGAAGGTGAGTGGGTGGCTGATTTAACTAGAGTGAAATACTTTAACTGCTTTTTGAATTTTGGCATTTGCATGTGCCCCCTTATGAGAGGGGTATATTCAAAACCTTCAGTAGATTCCTGAAACAGTGGATGTAATGAACCATACACATGCTGTTTTTCCCGAATCTGCATAGCCGTCCATGCAGGAAAGACTCGTGTTACCTGTTTCAAGCTCCTTTACTGAAGTCTTGGTATAGGTTTAACTCTTTCTGGTGCACACATTGCTGTCAGTTGAAACTCATTTTCCATCCATGTCTTCTACCCACAAATAAAATGCCTTTTCTACCTTAACTAAGCACTTATGTGCTATGGTCATAACTTTTACAGTTGAAGGTGCAGCAGCAAAATTAGCACAGTTATCTTTTTCCTTCACAATTTCATGGATAGAAGATTTGTTCTTATTATAGGTTTTAGGGACCTCCACATATGATTTTTTCCTCTCCTTATTACTCAAAAAACCAAAAATTGTATGTTCTCCCTCATATGTGGACATTAGATCAAGGGCAAACACAACAAGGGGATTGGACTATGAGCACATGATAAAAGCGAGAGCACACAAGGGAGGGGTGAGGATAGGTAAGACACCTAAAAAACTAGCTAGCATTTGTTGCCCTTAACGCAGAGAAACTAAAGCAGATACCTTAAAGCAACTGAGGCCAATAGGAAAAGGGGAACAGGAACTAGAGAAAAGGTGAGATCAAAAAGAATTAACCTAGAAGGTAACACCCACGCACAGGAAATCAATGTGAGTCAATGCCCTGTATAGCTATCCTTATCTCAACCAGCAAAAACCCTTGTTCCTTCCTATTATTGCTTATACTCTCTCTACAACAAAATTAGAGATAAGGGCAAAATAGTTTCTGCTGGGTATTGGGGGGGGAGAGGGAGGGGGCGGAGTGGGTGGTAAGGGAGGGGGTGGGGGCAGGGGGGAGAAATGAACCAAGCCTTGTATGCACATATGAATAATAAAAGAAAAATGAAAAAAAAAGAATCAAACTGGATGTTCCACTCAAAAAATAAATAAATAAATAAATAAATTGAGACCTTTTGACTTAAAGTACATCACAACTTCTTTTTGGTATATCAGAATTGCCAGCATCACGACTCTTGCAGTTTGGGGCCATTACTAAGTAAGATGATAAGTTGAACACAAGCATTTCCATACTGTGATAATCAATCTGATAAGTGAGACCTCCGCTCTGCGACTAATGGGAGGGCAGCATATACAGCGTGGATTTGAGGAACAGTTATGGTTCGTGGCCCAATCAAGGTGGAGTAGGACAGTGTGAGAGCAGGATGGTGCAAGATTTCATCATGACACTCAGAATAACATGCAACTAAAAACTTACAAATTGTTCATTTCTGAACTTTTCCACTTAGTATTTTTGTACCATGGTTCACTGTGGGTAATAGAATCATGGAAAACAAAACTGTGGATGAGTCTATTGCACACAAAAATGAAGGTTTCTTCTCTCAGTATTTTACTGGGCCTCTAAATTAAACTTTATCTCAGTATAGCTGTGTTTAGGACAGCTATACTTTAACAAGCCAGGCACTGGTAGCCTCTGATGGTCTTGGCTTCTTGCAGAACCTGTGCCCTAGTGGTATGATAATGTGACAGCAATCAGGACCAGTGACAGCAAGAAGACCAACATTCCTTTCAGAAACACAATGCTGAATTAAATACACACCAAAAAAAGTCTTACGCACAGAGTTTCAATTGAGATGATGGAAATATACCGAAGAAAATCACAGCATTTTACATCTTAAATGGATGGGTTGTGTGGTATGTGCACTACAGTTCAATACGATAGTTAATTAAAGTCTACTTAAAAGTTGAGCTGACTGGATAAAAGGATCTAGTAACCCAAAATCTTAAGGATGAGTCAAACTCAGAAAAGCAGTGCCTGGGTTGGGAGCGTGGCTCAATTGTATAGTACCTGCCTAGCAAGCACCAGGCCCTGAGTTCAAACCCCAGTACTGAAAAAAAAGAAAAAGTAAAAGCAGTTCCGAGCTCAGGCAACTCTAAACCACTTTTGGGTTTTTGGTGACCCTCCATCAGCCCCAGGACACATAGGTTGGAGCTGGTCAACAGTCACATTCAGGACACCACCAGTGGCCATCCTTGGCATCAGATTCTGTCAGGAGCATATGAGACAGGAGCCTGGCATGCCTGGGCAGCATTGCCATGCTGATAGGAGTGGCCTCATAGCTGTCTGTATAACCATGTTGAAGTTCTTCTTGTCACCCCAGGTGCCAGTGGAGGGGCAAGAGACCAATCCACTTTGTCAGGTGTGTACACCTACACCTACATCTAATTGGCACCCCGTGGCCCACAGGACGCAGTGTATTTCCTGGGCTTCACAGAGAAGGAAGCCTAAAGCCATGGCATCCTGTACAGAAAAATGGAATTTTGACTTTGGTAACAAACACCAAAGGCCTGGCGAATTTATTTATTTTATTTATTTTTTTCTTTTATTATTCATATGTGCAAACAAGGCTTGGGTCATTTCTCCCCCCTGCCCCCACCCCCTCCCTTACCACCCACTCCACCCCCTCCCGCTCCCCCCCTCAATACCCAGCAGAAACTATTTTGCCCTTATCTCTAATTTTGTTGTAGAGAGAGTATAAGCAATAATAGGAAGGAACAAGGGGTTTTGCTGGTTGAGATAAGGATAGCTATACAGGGCATTGACTCACATTGATTTCCTGTGCGTGGGTGTTACCTTCTAGGTTAATTCTTTTTAATCTAACCTTTTCTCTAGTTCCTGGTCCCCTTTTCCTATTGGCCTCAGTTGCTTTAAGGTATCTGCTGGTTAATTCTTTTTGATCTAACCTTTTCTCTAGTTCCTGTTCTCCTTTTCCTATTAGACCTGGCGAATTTAAATAAAACCTTCCATGAATTGAATCAGGACCCCAAACAGCTATTCTTTAAGAGTGAACCAAAAGTAAACCTCACTGCCAGATACAGTAAGCAAAATTGCCCTGATACTTAGACAAATCAGAGAGAAAAAAAAAGTGAAAAATATTGAGAAATTGGTCACAGACGTGAAGTCCAAGTTCACACTGCCTGCGTGGTCCACAAAGCCTCAGGAAATAATTTCAGCTTAAGGAGCCTGATTGAATGTTAATGTCCCTAGAAGTCTCACACCCTCTCTAGGATGAAGGAAGGCACTTCATAGTCTAAAAGGAATCCCCAAATGGCCTGAAGACGTGGCTAATCAGTAGAGCACCTCCCTAGCAAGTGTGAAACCCTGAGTTCAAACCCCTGTACCACCAAAAAAAAAAAAAAAAAAAAAAACCAAACAGATACTTTTTTCAACAATACTGAACTGTAAAAATGAATAACTGGCCAGGTGTGGTGATTCACATCTACAATCCCAGCATTCAGAAGATTGAGGCAGTAAGATGAAGTGAGACCCTGTCTCAAATCAAACAAACAAACAGCAAAAAAAGAAAAAAAAAAAAAAAAAAAAGAGCAAGCACCACACGTGAGAACCAGGAGCAACAATAGAATCAACAGAAGCAGACAAAAAAAAAATTGAAATTATCAAACATAATAAAACCGCTCTGTTTAATATGATTAAATAAATTCGAGTTTTAAATTACCTGCTAGAAATTTTGGGAGAGAGGGTATTGAGAGGGTTCAAGCTTAGGACTTCACACTTGGTAGACAGGTGCTCACCACTTCAGCCATGCTGCCAGCCCAGGCAGGCTTCAAACGCAATGCTCTTGATCTGTCTCTCGAATAGCTAGAATTACAGGCACAGTGCCCTGCTCAGAAATTTTTTAAAATATAAAACATGACATAGCAGATAAGATAAAACTTCTAGAAAAGAGGGCTGGAGGTGTAACTACAGGGCTCTACAGGGCAGAGCATTAGCCTAGCATGCTAAAGGCCCTGAATTGGATCCCCGGCCAATTCACATAAACACACACATACACACACACAGAGTATTGTAGGATGGCTCAGACAGAGAGACAGGACACCAAAACTTTCGGGAAGCAAGTTTATTAAGCAGGCCAGCAGTGACTCAGTGGACTCGAGTCCAAAGGCTGGGCCCCCAAGATCAAAGGGGGGAGAGCAGAAATTACAGAAATGAGGGTTACAGCTTGTCCCATACATGGTGACATATTATTTCATTGGCTATTTTAACCTTTGGGATAAGGTGACCCATTCTCTGGTGTTGCCCCAGGTGCTATTTGACATTCCTCAAATCTGGTTGTTTTTGTTTGTTTCACTGTTGCACCCATTTTTCTCTCATTATCTCCCTTCCCCCTCCCTGACTTCCCGCCACATTCCCACCTTTGATGCTCAGACCCTCTTCTGGGTCAGAGAGCATCATCTTAATCTAGGGGTTTACATTTTCACAGCATCATTACATGAGCAGCTATCTTTCCGGTACATACACTTATCATTTGACATATAAGTTTTCTCCCAGGCCAGGCCTCTGCAGGTGTTTCCAATACCCTGAAGTCAATAGATGGAGTTTTCAGCTATTACAGCACACATCAAAGTATACAGATACTGGCCTTTTGAGATTGTAAACCTGTGTCCAGCTAATAAGCTCACTAGTGCTGGTGAAGCTCCCGTTCTCCCTGCTTTGTGGCGTCATAAAGGGGTTTTGCCAAAAGAGAGTAATTGAGGTTCAAGATCCAGCAGAAACCTGCAGGCCCTAGAAATTCTCTAATCTGTCAATGGATTTTGGGGGCCAGAATAGAAGAGACGGCCTGTTTCCTCTCAGAGCCTGGTCAATGTTGTCCTTGTGACAGGTGAAACCTGAGGTATTTGACAGTATCCTGGCAAATGTGGGCTTTCTTTGGGAAACCTTATACCCTACTGTCCAGAAAAGGAAGAGAAGGAGGCAAGTTCCTTCCATACAATCCTCCTAAGTTGGTCCAGCCAACAGCAGGTCATCTACATACTGGAGGAGTGTGCAACCATGCTGATCAGTCGAGAAAGCCTTTAGGTCAGATGCCAGGGCAGTCCCAAAGATAGTGGGAGAGTTTTTGAAGCCTTGTGGCAACTGATTCCAAGTCAATTGTCCCTTCTCTCCAGTACTAGAACTTTCCCACTGAAAGGCAAAGATGGGTTGGCTCTGTGGGGCCAGATGGATGCAGAAAAAATGTGTCCTTAAGGTCCAGGCAGGTAAAGAATTTTGCCTCAGCTGGGATAAGGCCCAAAAATGTATACAGGTTTGGGACCACCGGGTGTCAAGTGACAGTGGGGGAGTTGACTGACTAGAGGTCCTAGATGGGCCTAAAGTCTTCAGTCCCTGGTTTTTGGACAGGAAGCAAGAAGTGTTCCAGGGAGACTGACAAAGCTAGAGAATCCCACACTTTAGGAGTCGGTTAAGATGCTTTTGGATCCCAATTTGGGCCTTGACAGGAATATAGTATTGCCTCTGGCTAACAAGAATAGCTCCCAGCTTTAATTCTATCACCACTGGAGGTATGTTCTGAGTCAGTGAGGGGGCTGAGGGTGGCAGAGCACAGAGTCGCCCATCCTACTACTGTGCAACTGTAAGAGAGTCTTGGCTTCAGGCCCTCTCAGCTTTAAGGCTGCCATGCCGTCAGAGTCAAAAAAGTCATCTGTGCCCTTAGTTTGTACAAGTCTCTGCCCATCAAAGCCACAGGGCAATAAGGAAGGTAGAGGAACTCATGCCTTCTTCCTGTTTTCCAAGATTGCATTTTCTGGAAACAAGGAAGGGGTGGCATGTCTGACCTCCCATGGTCCCAACAATGGTCGCATGTCTCTGTGAGAGAGAACCCACAGGTTGGGTTCCAACTGAATGGGTCACACCAGTGTCCACCAGTAGGTCAGCAGGATGGCTCCCTATCTTCATGTGGACCATCAGCTCCTGAGGGCCCAGTAGAATAGAGCCTGGTTCATTCTAGTCCTCCTTATAATCCTCAAAAGTGGCCAGCCAATGATGACTTCCTCCCACAGACCACTTCTCCCCTGACCAGGCCAATACTTTCCTTTGACAACTGGTCTCTGCCTCTGGTCTGGGGGCCTTCTGGCGATCCCTGGGATATTCATTTTTCCAGTGTCCTTCCTGACAACAGTAGGCACACTGGCCTCACCTTAGTTCCTCTCTAGGGTGAGGCCATTCCGGGGGTGTTGACCACTGTCCATGGGGATTGCCTCTTCCTCTGCCATGGCCTGCATGCTGGGGCCCACCCAACTGTTCAGCTAGAGCCGCAGCAAGGAGGTCCACCTTCCTTTTCATCTTTCTGTCAACCTGCTGTTTGGTCTCCTGATCTTTATTGACAAACACTTTTGTGGCCACCTCCAGAAGCTGGCTGGCATTCATACCAGCAAACCCCTCAATCTTTTGTTATTTTTGCCTTATGTTCCCCTGGGCCTGGCTGACAAAGGCTGCATTAATCATCCTGTGGTTTTTGGCCATCTCTGGGTCAAAAAGAGTGTACAGGTGGAAGGCCTCACATAGCTGCTCATAAACCTGGTTGGGGCTCTCAGCTGGTCCTTAGGAGGACTTCTGTTGTCTTAATCATGTCCCTGGCCTTTTTCCCTCTGTCCTTCACGCCTCCTAATAATGCCTCCTGATCCCGTTCAACTGCTAGTAATCTCGATCATCGTTAGGGTCCCATGGGTCCTCCTCAGAGAACTGGCCCTGAGTGTAGACTTGGGCATTTAGAGTGTCTGCAGGGGCATGGTCTTCCAGCCACTTTAGAGCCACCAAGGTTATACAGCATCGCTCCTCAGTATTACATAAAGTCAGAAGAAGCTGTCGGCAGTCTGTCCAGGTGGGCTTACGAGTTTGGATGATGGACTGCACTATGTCAATCAGAGCCTGAGGCTTTTCCCTGAAGGAGGGGGTTATGGTGCTTCTGATTTAGGAGGTCATGGTGGTGAAGGGCTGGTAGATGAATGTCCGCCTTCCTCCTTGTATCTGACCATGCTGGTCATAATATACTGGGCCCTGGACCTCTCTCAGGGGCATCTGAGAGCAGTGGGTCCCAGGAGAGAGGCTAGGCCTGTAGTGGGACTATTCAAGTGGTACTGGTTGAACCTCGGGGCCAGTCTCACAGGGAGCTGCAGAGTGAGGACTGGTGGGCTCAGAATGAGCATGAGGTTCATGGGGCCTGAGGAAGGTGGGTTGTTGCAGTTTCAAGGACTCCCGGGCCCAGTCTTGTAGGTGTTTGCTGCTAGGGCTTACCTGTTTGATGCTGCTTCCCCTTCTGAGGGTGCAGGCAAAGGGACAGAAGGTGGTGGGTACAGTGGCACATGAGGGGGTGGGGTCTCCTTGGGGTCCCCCACTAATATGGGTTTCTCTGGCTTTTTACATTTTTCCTTGCACTTGGAAGCTGCTGCTACCTTGGCTCTAAGTTCATTTTAGCCATGTGAGCTGACTGAGGACTGCATCCTGCCAGCGGTCAATATAAGGAAACTGATCTGGGTGTCCAGGCTCCCCTACAACCACTTCAAAAACTCTATTGACTCTGACCTTATCTCATGACCCCTCTAAGGGCCATCCTACACCAAAAGCAGGCCAGTCTATTTCACAGAAGGACCTAAGCTTGTCAGTAGTCAGTCTGACTCCATAATTTCCATTAAATCCCTTTTTTAATTTCTTAAAACATGCACTTTATGAAGGTTTTCTTACTCTGACCTCCTCCCATTCCTCCCATTACCAGACGTCAAGACAGAGACAGAGACAGAAGGGATGAGGTCTGTGGTGAGGAGGTCAGGGGTCCTCTTCTCTGGCACACAGGGGAAAACAAATACCACTCACTTCATCTGTCTCTGGCCACTCCCTTCCAGGGATTTAGGCATCTCTTGACTGTAGTGAGTCTAAATAAGCCCTGGACTGAAGGCCCTGCTAAGGATCACCCTGGACCATATAAGTTTACCACAGACCCACAGATAGGGACTCTGCATTCACTTCACAGCTGGGCTACGTCTCAGGCTCACATTTCCACTCTCACACAGCACAGTACTTCCACCCCACTCTCTGAACCTGAAAGACATGGTTTTACCCCAAAAGGTGGTTACTAGAGTGTCTGATTCAGATTCAGGCAGGTCTGAATTCGAAGCTGGGTTCTTACCAGTCTGATGAGCAGGGCTCCCAAGTTGGTTCCCAAGCCTTTCCAAGTTCCTTTGTGTGACCAAAACTCACTTCTTCGGTTTGCTGGGAGAGAGTTTCACCTGGCAGGGGTGACCCTCCTTGTGGGCCAGGGACGCTGAGCCAGCAACAAGGAGATGAAAACACCACCCTCTGAATCTCAGACAAATGCCCAGAAATATTGTGGGACAGCTCAGACAGGGATGGGGCACCAAAGCTTTTGGGCAGCAAGTTTATTAAGCAAGCTGGCAGTGACTCAGTGGACTCAAGTCCAGAGGCTGAACCCCGAGAATGAAGAGGGCTTTCCTTATATACCATTTAGAGCAGGTTACAGAAATGAGGTCCCACACATGGTCACATATTATTTCATTGGCTATTTTAATCTCTGGGGTGAGGTGACCCTTCTCTGGTGTCACCCCAGATATTACGTGACATTCCTCAAATCTGTTTTTTTCTGTTTCACTGTTCCACTCGTTATCTCTCATTATCTCCCTCACTGTCTCTCATTATCTCCCTTCCCCCTCCCTGCCTTCCTGCCACAACACAAATCTAAAAATAATAAAGTTCACACTCAATGACCACAAATGAAACCGGAAAAGTAGAATGCTAATATTGTTGAAACCAGGTAAGAGATATGTGGGAATATGATATTATCCTTTTTTATGTACATCTGAATATAGTAAAAAAATTTAAATGAGTTTACTAGCAGATTAGATGTAAAAGGAGAGTAAAAAAGAATTGGAAGATAGGGCAGAATCTAGATTGCAGCACAGAAAGACAAAACAGATGTAACATCAAGAAAACAAACAATAGAGCAATAGAGTTTGGGTGTGGCTGAAATGGGAGAAGAGAGAGGATGAGGAGGAAAGAAAGAAAAGGAATCCTTATCCATTCTTGGTGGGAATATACATTAGTGCAGCCACTGCACAGATCAGTATGGAGGCTCTTCAATAAACTAAAAACAGAGCTACCACATGACCCTGGGTATATACCAGAAGGAATCAAAGTCAGCAGTCAATAGAGATAGCTTCACACCAATGTTTATTGCAGCACTATTCACCACAACCAAGTTATGGAATCAGCCAAGGTGCCTGTAAACAGATAGATAAAGAAAATGTGGTATATATACCCAACGGAGTATTATTCAGCTATAGTGAACAGAATGTCATTTTCAGGAAAATGGACAGAACTAGAAATCATGTTAATTCAAATAAACCAGACTTTAAAAGAAAAATATCATGTTTTTTCTCATATGTGCATTCTAGATTTTTTTTTAAGAAGACATGAAAGTAAAGGGAACTATTTGAAAAGATGAAGGGGACCAGTGAGGAGTGAAAGTGAAGAAAAGAGCAAGGAATGGTGGATATGATCACAGTACATTATATACGTATGAAAATGTTATGACATTTATTATATGATAAATATATGTCAATAAAAAAGAACACATATGTTTACCTATTTGAAAAAGATGGAAAATACAAAGGTGGGTAAGATAACAAACACAAAATTTTGCTGGGCACTGGTGGCTCAAGCTTGTCATCCTAGCTACTCAGGAGGCAGAGATCAGGAGGATCGTGGTTGGAAGCCAGCTAGGGAAAATAGTTCATAAGACCTTATCTTGAAAATACCCAACACAAAAATAGGGCTGGTGGAGTGGCTCAAGGTGTACGCTCTGAGTTCAAGTTCCAGTACTGCAAAAAATAAAACAAAAAACAAAAAAACCCTGAAATTTTAGTTAGATGTTCTAACATATGTTTATTGGAATCCTAAAGAAAAAGAGGTTGGGGCAAGGCAAATATTTGAAGAGATGATGGAAATTTTTCCAGAACCCATGAAAAATATCCATAGAACCAAGAACCCAACCAATAGATAAAGGCATGAGTGGTAGACATACGTGTGTTAAACAAAACTGTAGCATCCCTCTTGTTGGGTCCTTACCTTGCTGGCTTTGAAGAATTGAGCTACTGCTGTGGATTATGTTGGGAGAATCATATGCTAAGGAATCCAAGGCAGCTCCTAGTAGCTGAGGGCAACCTGCACTTGTAGCAAGAAATCCAAACGCTCAGTTCTACGGATGCTACCAACAAAAGTGAACCCTTTCTCTGTGGAGCCCCAGATAAGCCTGTAGCCTCAGTTGACACCTTGACTATAGCTCTGCAAGACCCCAAGCAGAGCCATGCCCAGAATGCTAACCTAGAGAAACTATTTATTTTGCACTTTTATTGTACAAAACAATAGGTTTCACTATGACATTTCATATATTTATATAATTTGCTTTAATCATATTGTTAGAAATAAGACTCAGGAGTCATTCAGCAAGGCAAAATGTTTTACTTCTTTAAAAGGGTGTGCCACCAACAGTTTAGATAAGCAGCACACCGAGAGGAAAGTCTGCTGGGTTATCCCTGACGCAACACTGCCCCCTTCTCCTATTGCTAAGTCAGGGTTCACAGTCTTGCTGACTGATGATAGATGAGTTCTGTTTAAAAGTGAGGCCTTTGAGGTGGGCATGCTGTGGCCTCGGTGGGTCCTGAGCCTGTGGACCTGACCCAGGAGCCTACCTGCACCCTCGCACCACTGTCCAGCCTGGCAACACACCTGCACTGCACACCCAACATTTGGATGCCACACAACTAGAGCGGCTGAGTCATGCCCTTCATGCACTTGTCTCATGGTCACCGTTTGACACCACCTTCTACCTGTGCTGCCTCAGCCAGCCTCCACCCGTCGACCCCGACAATGCTGAGGTGATGGACTCCCAGTGGTTATCTCTGTCAGAAGCAACTGAAAGCTTCATGCCCAAAAAAATTTGCTTGGCACCCCCTCCCTTCCGCCCAGTTCTATGAAGTAAGAAGACTTGAAAACTTTGCCTTTCTCTCTGCTTTGCACAGATTTTGTTTGGCTCATGCATCAGAAGGGCCTGAAAGGTGGCTACCCATCACACCAATCACTGAGGACTCTACACTCCAGCTCTTTCCAGGAGATGAGCTGTACATAGAAGACTCACATATATAGAAAATCTTATGTCTACTGATAAAAAGACTGAAGAAATGATGAAGGAAGGCAAGAATTTTCACAGACGAGTGATGCATAATAACCATCTTTACAGTATCCAGGTGACTGTTCAAAGTATAAACACATTTATCCCAAGAGCTACACAGCAAGCAGGAGCCACCTGTAGGGTGCTGCTAGCTCAGATGCTGGCCACTTGCAGGAGCACTGAGTAACAGAGGTCGACTAAGCCACGATTGAAACCTAAGGAATTTTGTGCCACAAAAGAGATAATGCAGTGTTTCTTATAAAGTATTAATGATCTTATTATCTGAATAATCTTATTCCAACTTCTGTATTGTTTTTTTAGCTCAAAGGTTTGAGATGTTCTCTTGCCCTTATGCTAACTGTCCTGTGTGTTAGCACTTTCTGGGATGGGCTTTGAAGGTTGATCCATGACTTTCTGTTGGGATTAATTCAAAGGCATTTGATTAGATGCTGATCTGTAGACTGAGGCAACCTTCAAGTGACAATATTGTTTTCTTGCTGTCTTGAGCTTGGTGATTAAGATACAGTTTTGGTTTAAAACCAAATAGCATTAGTTACTGTATTTCACAAATTACAAAACCACTTTAGTTAATATTTTAAAGAAATATAAAGCCATACTACAACCATCAATTTTTATGCTCTAAGTGGTACTTAAGGAATGCACAAAGGTTAGAGAGATAATGGTGCTATAAAATTAGTGAGGTTTATTTCCAATATGCTTACTATGGGTCATTTTTTCACATCCATTAGTTTTTTGTTTTGTTTTTGGTGGTACTGAGTTTGGATTCAGAGCTTCACAATTTTCGAGGCAGGTGCTGTACTGTTTCCTCACACCCCTCATTTTGTGGATATTCTCACTGCATAGCCCAGGCTAGCCTCAAATTCAGAATTCTCCTGCTCAGCCTCCAGAGTGCTGGGATTACTATGTCTGGCTGGAATAATCTTTTACTGGTTAAAGGTAGACAATGATAGGAAGTCATCAATTCTATTTCAAGATCTTTGATAGTGATGTTTTTAGGAAATGTCTTAGTTTTCCTATCAATAAAATAAAGGCAATGATTTTAAGAAGTGGATTTACCTAGGAAAGGACAAGGTTAACATTTAAAATTTGGAAGCTGTGAGTTAAGCAAGTATAATGGGTTGCTGCTTTGAAGTAGATTTTCCGGGGTTAGGTACATAATTCTATTTCTTTGAAGGAAAAAGACGCAGTATTTACCACCATCGCCCTCTTTTGTCCTCCTCCCCTCCTACTGTCCCCCCACCCTCACAAACAGGCCTCCTAGTATGTTCATGTATTTTGTTTGTTTTTAGGTATCGACTCCATATATGAGAGAAAATGTAGTCTGGCTTATTTACTTAACATATTGATCGCCAGCTCCCTCCATTTTCCTGCAAATGATGTAATTTTGTTCTTTATAGCTAAATAATACTCCACATTTTCTTTATCCAATAATCCATTGTTGGGCACCTAAGCTGATTCCATAATTTGTCTATTACGAATAGTGCCACAATGAACATCTGACACGTAGAAACTCTGAAATTAATGAATGTGCATTGCTTTAAGTCATTTAGTTTGTGGCTGTTATACAACAGTAGAAAACCAATGTAATCACCACTCCCTCCTGCCACTTTCACCAGACAGGCACTCAGGTGGTTGGCCTATCCTTCCCTACACAGGTGAATCACAGTATTAATAAAACCAATAGTCAATTGTTGTATTGCTATGATTTTATAAATACTTACATCTGGGCAACAGCCGCAAATCAGACTACAACTACTTTTCTTTTTTGTCTTCATTCTTTTTCATGCTGGGAACTGAAATCAAAGCACTGTACCACTTGAGTCACCTGTGTACTTTTCTTTTTCTGTGCACATTTTTATAATGTTAAGTGTAGCTTAGATTTTTTTGTCTGCTTTTCTATTTATTATTATTAATTATCCCCCAAAACTCCCCTCCCCATGCCTAACTTTTCTCTTAGTATGTTCAAACATAGTAGTTTGTTAAGAAGCATAGAACACAAAGTATAAATAAATTCAACCACATTAAAATTTTACAATCTCACTTTACTAAAAGAAACCCAAAAAAGTGACGATAACCCATATAGTAGAAGTTGTTACATAGACAGCAAACAAAGGTTAAGTACCAAAAACATACAAAGAGCTACAAAGCAATGAGGAACCATAAGCAAAAAATTGCCAAACATATGAACAAGAAACAGTTAATGAACACCAGTTGTCTCTAGGTTGAATACTGTTGAATAAAAGGACAGTCATATTTTACCCCACCACCATGTATCACAGTTTGGTACTATATGCGTGTTATCACCTTTCCAGAAACACATACAAGATAAAAATAAATAAAAGAAAATAAGTTATGTTTTATATCTAATCACATACAATTAAAGTGCCCCATATTTTCCTGTAAGATTATATATTTCCTAGAGTCTTTACTTCCATTTCCTACATGGGAAAAAGGAAATGTCTTTTCTACCTCTGCCTCAATTCTCTGCTACTTTATCCTACTATATTAAAATTAATCCTTGAAAAAAAGATTATATATTTCCTAAGAAATGTAGAAGTGATGCAGAACTTGTTTTTTCATTTCCTTCTTTCCTATCGTAGCATATAGGACAGCCCATTGCTTCTAAATGTATTTGTAAGAAGAACCCAGCCTGCCAAGGAAGGCAACCATCACTTCTAATCACATTTGTGCTCAGTGAGAACTGGTGGTCTGTAAGTACTTGATGAAGTCAAGAGAGGGGGTGCATTTTATACTTCTCCCCCCTTCCCAAACTGGTAGAGCTCTTATTTTTTACTTTAATTGATTATTTATTTATTTATTTATATTTGAGGCAGGGTGTCACTGTGTCACCCAGGCTGATCTCAAACTCCTGGGCTCAAGTGACGCTCTTGCCTCAGCCATCCAAGTTGCTGGAACCATAGGTGCACCATTGTACCTGCCGTGGGAAGCTTTCAGATTTTAAATACTATTTTTGCTTCTTATTTCTTGACTTATCCCTCTCCTAGTGTCGTCAATTCTTTATATTTTATCTAAAATCCTTTATATTAGGGTTGAGAATAGTTATTTACATTCATTTTAGTCATTTACTGCTATGGCAGTCACAATTATTGTACAGTCACTAAATCTTGAGGTTTTTTTTTTTTGGTGGTTCTGGGGTTTGAACTCAGGAGGCAGGAGTGGTAGCACTTGAGCCACTCCACCAGCCCTTTTTATAAAAGATAATTTCAAAATTCATCAAAAACTGGAAACTGATTGTTTCTTTCATATTCAATTTGCCTTAGCAGAAATTCTTTACTTATTTTGTCAATATTGTCTCGAGAAAACAAATTAACATCAGGAATAAAATAATGGCTCAGTTTTTCAGTTCTGAGGCACTCAAGAAAGAATGTCACACAGCTATCAAAGTGCAGCGGTAGGCCCTTTAAGTCCCACTGCGAGTCCAGTGGGTCCCGGGTGCATAAGTGAAAAAAGGCCGTTTTCACATGGTAAGAACAGAATTTATTCAGTTCTTTACGGTTTTCAAACTTTTTTTTCAGCCGTTCCAAAAGGAATTTCATCAATTTTAAGCAGTCTTTCCTGTTAAGTAAAACAGAAAGCCTTTTACTTTTACCATTTACACCCTACATCATTTCACAAAGGACTTTAGGCATGTTGCAGGAAAAACATATTTAAACAATAAAGATATAACATTATAATTACAATCACCTTAAACCTGATTATGTTATCAAATACATGCTTTGAAGTCTTCAACACATTTTCTTTCTCTCCCAATGCTAGTTAACCCATTTTATTCTACCAGAATTAATCAACTATACAGAACTAACAAATACTTAAATTACTCTTTAAATATTTAAAGTATCTACAAAAAATGTTCTTTTAGCTGGGCACTGGTGGCTTATGCCTATAATCCTAGCTACTCAGGAGGCAGTGATAAGGAGGATCTGGTTCGAAACCAGCCCAGGTAAACAGTCTGAGAGTCCTATCTTGAAAAAACCCATCACAAAAGAGGGCTGGTGGAGTGGCTCAAGGAGTAGGCCTTGAGTTCAAACCCCAGTACGCAAAAAAAAAAAGTTTCTTTTATAAATGTTTTACTTTATGGGACTGCAGATATTTACAATATTCATCCAATTTAGTATTTTTTATAAGTAAATTCTTTTAAATGTTGCTTTAGAACACCTTTGTTCTTCATTGACTGTCAATTATCTAGCCTCCTTAGCAACATGACTTCCCTAACGCTTGCTTCAAAGCCTGCATAACTTGTGGGAAGGGGGATGCATGGAGGAGATGAAGGTGAAGGAGTAGGGTTGATGGGCTTCACATACATAAAGAAAATAGGATGAGGAAACCTTGTGTAATTGCGTTAAGTATGTGGAGGGGTAGGGGACCTAAGCAATGCACAGCATAAAGCTATTCAGAATTGTCACAAGAAATCCCTCTTGTACAATGAATATATACTCATAAAAATGAAAAGGAAAAAAAAAGCCTGCACATAAGACTTTGAAGAGCCTCTTCGCCAAGACACTGGGCATTCTTATTTTCACTTTTGATCTTTCGTGACCTTTATACTGGTCAACTTTATTTGTTCATTTATTTTCCCCTGGCTACTGGGGTTTGAACTCAAGGCCTCAAGATGGAAAGCATTCTACCATCTAAGCCACACCCCCAGGCCTTTTGCTTTTTGGGTTTGTTTTTCAGATAAGGGCTTGCACTTTTGTTGAGGCTGGCCTTGGGCCTCGATCCCCTTACAAGTAATTGGGACCCAGACATGCCCCACTATGCCATCCTTGGGTTTTTTTGTTGTTATTTTGGTTTTTGGCAGTCCTGGGGTTTGAACTTAGGGCTTCACACTTGCTAGGCAGGCGCCCTTACCACATGAGCTACTCCACCAGCCTTTTTTGTGATGGGTTTTTTCTAGACAGGGTCTCACAAACTATTTGCTCAGGGTTGGCTTCGAACCATAATCCTCCTATCTCTGCCTCCTGAGTAGTAAGGATTACAGGCATGCGCCAGTGGTGCCCAGCACCATACTTGTTTTTGAGATAGGGTCTTGAGAACTTTTGCCCAGGCTGGCCTCCAACTAGGATTCTTCTAGGTCCACCTTCTGAATAGCTGGAGTTACAGACATGTACAACCACACCCAGTTTATACTGGTCAACTTTAGAAAGTCAAATTAACAACTTCTATTTTCAGTGGTATGTATGCTACCAAGAAAAATAACTACTCAGTTTCTCCAGTCAGTCCCTTAGCATTTGACTCAGCCACACCATCCCAGAGCAAGAACGAGTGTTCAATTAGACTGATTCTCTGGTTTCTTCACTCTTCTCAAAAAGAATATGCTCACACTCTCCCAGGTCATCCATTGCTGCTCTACACCCAACCCAAGCCAGCAACAGCATCCTCACATTTGAGCAAATGTCAACAAAGAATTAAACATATCATAGATAATGTGCCAATTAAAAAATAAGGTCAGGGCCAGTGGAGGGCTAGAGCACCTCTCTAGCAAGCCTGAGGCCCTGAGTTCAAACCCCAGTACACCCCTCCCCCACCCCACACACAAATAAGGACATTACCTGCAACATTTCACTCCATTAGTTTCACAACATGTTTTAGATTTTCCATGATTGTTCAAAAGGTTCTTTTCAATGTGAGAGAACGATAGCCTCCACGTCCCTTCTTAATTTTAAAAAATAAATATAGAAAAGCATGTTACTGAAAGCAAACATATCTAAACAGCACAATATTTAAGTGATTCCCATTCTACACTGGGCACTGGTGGGTGGCTCACACCTGTAATCCTAGTTACTTGCGAGGCTGAGATTGGGAGGATCTCAGTTTGAAGCCAGCCCAGGAAAATAGTTCCCAAGACTCCATCTCCAAAATAACCAGAGCAAAATGGACAGGAGGTGTGGCTCAAGCAGTAGAGCACTTGCTTTGCAAGCATGAAGCCCTGAGATCAAACTGCAGTCACACACACCCACACACACACAAAATATACATACACACACACATATACACACACATACACACACACACACACATCACTCTGAAGAAATTCTAGAGGGAGATCAACCAAGATAAGTAAACAGATATATAACTATTAAAATAAGCGTTGTAAGCAAAAAAGTGATAAGGTAAATGAGAAGAAATGGTAGGGTAAAGAAGGAGATCAGAGCTTTATATAGATAACCTGAACTCAGGGCTTCTCATTTACAAAGCAAGAGCTCTGCTGCTTGAGCCACACCTTCTGTCCATTTTGCTCTGGTTATTTTGGAAATGGGGTCTCATGAACTATTTGCCTGGGCTGGCTCCATCCTCCTGATCTCAGTCTCCCCAAGCAGTTAGGATTACAGGTTTGAGTCACCGGTGTCTGGCAAGATATATTACCTTTTTTTTTGCAGTACTGGGGCTTGAACTCAGGGCCTTCACCTTGAGCCACTCCACCAGCCAATTTTTTTATGATAGGGTTTTCCGAGATAGGGTCTTGCAAGCTATTTGCCTGGGCTGGCTTCAAATTGTGATCCTCCTGATCTCTGCCTCCTGAGTAGCTGGTATTACAGGCGTGAGCCACTAGCGCCTGGCTATTTCCTTTTATATATTGCTAAATTCTGCTTGTCAATATTTTATTTCAATAGTAATTTGTTTGGGTTTTTTTGAGATGGGTTCTTTCTTTGTGGCCCAGGTTGGGCTGAAACTCCTGGGCTCAAGTGATCCTCCCACCTGAGCCTCACAAGTAGATGGGACAAACAGATGTGTACCACTGTTCCTGAATCTAAATAATAATTTGAATCAACTGATTCAATTTTTGTACTAGCTTTGCAAGTTATGGTATTAATGTAAACTAAATTTGGGAACATTTCTTTTTATTCTTTGTGAAAGTTTATATAAGAATAGGATCATTTTTTCCCAAGTCTACCATGGCTAGCTCTTTTAAATTCTACTCATCCTAGTACCTAGGAGGTTTTATATCAGTAATGCATGATTGGTCTATAATTAGAAGCTCAATCAAAATGATCTGTCAGATTAATAGAATAAAGGAGAAACATAATATGATTCTCTCAACAGATACAGAAATGCAGCCAATAAAATTCTACATTCACTCATTATTTGAATAAAAAATGCCTCTCAGCAATTTAAGTCTAGATGAGCTCTTACTCTGATAAAAAGTAGATTTTTAGAAACCTATAGCAACATGCTAATAGGAGGTAAAAGTTTTGAAGGTTTTCCGCTTGAAATCAGGAAGAAGGGAAGGATGTCTGAAATCCCTATTTCAATGTGCAATAGGTGTCCCAGTAAACAGCAAGAAGAAAGAACAGTACTAGAAAGGGGAAACAAAGTTACCTTTTTTAAGTGGGGAGGACAGATGCTTGTTATTATTATTACTTTAAAATTTGATTATAACCAAGCCAGGTGCCCCGTCTTCCTTCCCAGTCTATCTTCTTGTATCAGAAAGATAATGGTTCTGGACTAGCCTGGGTAAATAATTTGCAAGACCTCACCTCCAAAAATAACCAGAACAAAAAGGACTGGAGGTGTGGCTCAAGTGGTAGAGTGCTTGCTTTGCAAGTGAGAAGCCCTGAGTTCAAATCCTAATTCGACACACACACACACAAAGATTACAACTAATTTTATTGGCATTCAAATTAGAGACATTTTAAATTTAAATAATGATCCAGAAAATATGTTTGGTAAAACTAGGATAGTTTCCCAGTAATTTAAAAGTTATCATTATTGATAAGCTGACATAATTGTACATATAGAATATGCAAAAGAATTTACTAAGTTCACAAAATTGACTGCATAGATGAAAGCCAAATGTATTTCAATATATAACTATTATTAGTAATGCATATTAATTGTATATATTAATGGGTTTCACTGTGACATTTCCCTATATGCAATTATCCTACTTTATTCTGTCCTGCCTACTACTTTTCCTTGCCCTTCCCTCTCCCCCAACCTCTCTTAATACCCCTTCCCCTTCCCATTCACTACTATTTCCTCTATACATTGAGGTCATCTTTTCAAAACATGAGTTTTTAAGGGAGACATTATTTATAATGGCATAAAATATGAATTACCAATGACATTTCATTTAAGCAGTGAAATACAGAAGAAGGTAGAACATGTTAGTATTCTCTGTTAAGAAACGCTACATGACAAAAGTAAATTCAAAACTGGCTGGGGAGAAGCTATAAGTTAAAAGGGATGTGGTGGCAGATACCTTAAAAGCCAATAGGAGAAGGGGACCAGGAACTAGAGAAAAGGTTAGATCAAAAAGAATTAACCTAGAAGGTAACACATGCACAGGAAATTAATGTGAGTCAACTCCCTGTATAGCTAACCTTATCTCAACCAGCAAAAACCCTTGTTCCTTCCTATTATTGCTTATACTCCCTCTTCAACAAAATTAGAGATAAGAGCAAAATAGTTTCTGCCGGGTATCGAGGGGATGGGGGGGGATAGGGAGAGGGCGGAGTGGGTGGTAAGGGAGGAGGTGGGGGCAGGGGAGAGAAATGACCCAAGCCTTGTATGCACATATGAATAATAAAACAATAAGTAAAATAAATAAATAAAAATAAAAGGGATGTGGTGGACATGTCAGACATTCGTGATACGGAAACCTTATTTGAAGCCTAGTGAAAATAAAAGACCAGTGGAAAAAAGTATAATAAGAGACAAGTGGAAATTTAAACAATGACTAGATGTTTGATAATTAGGGAATTATTATTCATTTAAGTACAATAATTGAATTTGTAAGTCCTATTCTTTAGAAATGTAAACTGAAATATATATATGCATATATATGTAAATTACATTTCATTAGCCTCAAAACAGTAAGAAGGAGAAGTGAACAGGGCTGTAGATAAATCAAGACTGGCAAGTTCATTACTGTTGAAGTATGTGGGAGTTTAGGAGTTTAAAATAGTTCTCAGTCTACTTTTCTACTGGTTTAAAATTTTTTTACAATAAAACTTTTAAGATAGATCAATTACCTGTGAGTAAATCCAACAAAAGATATACAATACCTCTGTAGAGAAAACTAACACTTCTCTAAGAAGTACTGGAAATCTAAATAAATATATAGACATGTGACGGTTTAGATTTTTTTGTTTTGGGCAGTATTGAGGTTTGAACTCAGGGCCTCACACTTGCTAGGCGGGTGCTCTACCACGTGAGCCACTCTGCCAGTCTGCAAGTGATGGAATAGAAGAGTCAATATTGTCAACATATCAAGCCTCCCCAAATTTGTCTACAGATTCAATGTTATCTCTGTCAAAATTTCAAAAAGTGTTTTGTAAAACTTGACATACTAATTCCAAAATTTATATGAAAATGCAAAGGGTCAAGAATACCTAAAATAGTGCTGGAGGTGTGCCTCTTGAGCACCTGCCTAATAAGCACAAAGCCCTGAATTCAAATTACAGTCCCAACAAAAAAAATAATCATGAGTAAAACTAATGTTAAGTCTGGAAGCAACTTATCTTCCACCCTCAAAGAAGCATAACTCCTATTCCTTAAGACTGACTTCCTTCCAAATAGTCCAGTATAAGAAAGGAGAAAAAAAAGAACTTAACGGTGAAGAAACCAAACAAACAGCACCTCATCCAGGTGATCAAGGTTAACATGAGTGCCAAGTTGTGTTCATGACAGATATCCTCGATATGTATGATGGGATGAGGATGGCACTTTACCTCTGTGACCTTACTCCCCCAAAACCATATCTGCAATGTAATGGTGAAAACTATCAGATAAATCCCAGTCACAGGACATTCTACAAAATACCTGACCAGTACTCCTCAACACTGCCAATGTCATCAAAAACAAAGACTGACAAAGGGTCACAGTCAAGAGGAACCTAAGAGATATGAATAAATGACATCGTTGATCGGATCCTAGAACAGAAAAAGGACACTAGGTAAAAGCTAAGGCTATCTAGATAAAGTATGAACTTCAGTTAACAACAGTGTATCAATATTAGTTCATTAATTGTGACAAATAAATCGTATTAATCAAAGGTGTTAAAAATAGCGAAAGGGTTTGGGGTATATGGAAACTCTGAGCACTGTTTCTGTAAGTTTTCCATAACTCTAAAACTTTCCAAAATAAAGTTTAGTTTTAAAAAAAAATACACTGAGGGTAAAGGCTGGGGGCATGCTCAGTGGTAGCGTCCTTGCCTAGCAACATGAGGGGCCTGGGTTTGATAAAACCCAAATGCTGTAGAAAACAGCAACAAAAATACACTGAGATATTTCTTCTCACTTCTTGGGCTACTTGCAAAAATTCTCAGTGGCAAAAAGTTTAATAAGTTCTGTTTATGAGCACTGGGGCTATAGTGCAGTGATAAAGCACTTGCCTAGCATGCAGGAGGCCCCTGGGTTCTGCTCCCAGTACCACACACACACACACACACACACACACACACAAAAAGTGGAGTCGTCTCTCAGCTTCTTCTACCCCTCATTACACTTCCGTTGATGAGGCTGAGGGTGAAACAGGTACTCTGACAAATTCCTGTGGAAATGCTAATCGATATAAGGTCTCTATGGAGGAAAATTTGGCAATATAGAACAAAATTAAATTTAAAAAATTATTAACTTTTAACCAGTTTTAAAAAAAAATAGACTGTGAACTGGTGGTTCACACCTATAATCCTAGCTACTTAGGAGGCAGAGATCAGGAGGATCTTGGTTCAAAGTCAGCCTGGGCAGATGGTTAGTGAGACCCTATCTCAAAAACACTCAACACAAAAAAGGGCTGGCAGAGTGGCTCAAGGTGTAGGCCCTGAATTCAAACCCCAGTACCCACCCCCCAAAAACAACTGTAAAAAGGAATATGAATTGGCTGGCGGCATAGATCAGTGGTAGAATATATGTTTAGTGTGCACACACACACACACACACACACACACACAAAAGGAATGAATGTTATCTCTCCATAGAGCTATGGTGTGATACCCACAATGTTTAGTGAAAAAAAGGGAGGTGTACCTTTTATCTTAAAAGGAGTGGCATATGAATCCATCTATCTATGTATCTGTCTATCTAGAAGGGCAAAGTGAAAACAAGAGTATCTGCTCATATAAGGAATGAAGAGTGGTGGAGACATGAATAGAATATATGTTCCTATACATATACCTTTTTCTGAACTTGGACTTTGTAGCCATATGAATGAGTGCTTGAATAAATGCTTTATAAATTTATGAAACAAAAGTACATAAAACTCAGGCATTGTGGCACATTCCTGCAATCACAGCACTTAGGAGGCTGAGGCAGAGGATCACTTGAGCACAGCAGTTCAAGACTACCCTGGAAACATAGCAAGACCCCATCAAAAAAATTAGATGAAAATTTAAAAATCAGTATCTAAAAACAGAAGCTATAAAGAAACAAGTGAATTTAACTATGGAGAGCTGGTAGTCTAATTGCTCAGGGAAATTTTTCAAGTAAGTATAAAACCTAATATCTGTAGTATGTTCACTTTTAAGAAAAAATAAATACATAAAAAATAAATCCTGATATTTGACTATTCTAATATCCTAAGAACAGAAGAACTGCAAAGAAATCATAAAATGAAAAGAAATGTAAATCATAATTATGTTCTTGATAATTATACTGATGCCAGTTTTGAAACAGATTTGAGACAAATTAAAATTTTAATTAAAAGTCAATAAAAACAAATTATATTTTTAAAAATATAGTTTGTGGCTGGTAGAGTGGCTCAAGTGGTAGAGTGCCTGACTAGAAAGAATGAGGCCCTGAGTTCAAGCCCCAGAACAACCAAAACCATAAACAAAAACAAAAACAAAAAAGCACAGTTTGTGGTCTGGAGATGTGGCCACACCTCCAGTCTTGTACTGCCTTTATTTATTTAAAAAAAATTAAATTCAGGCCAGGTATGGCTCATGTGGTAGAGTGCCTGCCTATCAGGCTCAAGGCCCTGAGTTCAAACCCCAGTAGTGCAAAATAAATAAGTAATAAAAGTAGTTGCAGGCTACTGCACATTTTAAAGCCAAGTATTTAACAATACTGTTATAACTATATCATTTTCTTTTTTTCTTTTTTGTGGGACTGGGGTTTGAACCCAGGGCTTCATGCTTGCAAAGCAGGCACTCTACTGCTTGAGTCAGGCCTCCAGTTCATTTTACTCTGGTTGTTTTGGAGGATTCTTATGAACTATTTGCCTGGGCTGATTTCAAACTGCAATCCTCCCAATCTCAACCTCCAAGTAGCAAGGATTACAGGCATGAGCCGCTGGTCCCTGGCTCAACTATGTCCTTTTCAATTCCATCTCTCACCAAATTCATTTCCTCACCTCTCTACCCTGGGGCTCTTGAGATGCCAACGTCATTAGGTCTTCTACTGCCCTAGCATAAAACACTAGCAACTCTCTTATGTCCTTACCTTGGTCTTTACATTCAACATACCTTGAAAACTATTTCCTTCTTTTGCATGCTTGGGTACAAGGTAAAATGGCTGTCGTCTTAGTTTGTTCCTGACTTTTGTACCAAGCCAGTTCTGGATGGGCAGGCCATCCCAGGTGCGGGCAGGCCAGCTACTTCTTGATTCCAAAGCCAGGATTATATCCACAGATATTTCTTCAGGTTTCCTAATAAGAAGCGTTACAGCAGGACTGCCTTTCTTTTTCTTCATCATACTGACATCTGCATCTGTTTAAACATACAGAAGAGAAGGCTTATAATTATAATTGAAGACCCAGAAAAGTGGTAAATATAAAGTGATAAAACAGAAACAGGCCCCACAAGACAGTGATTTACTAACTTAAACAATGTTTATTGATACCTATGATCAAGAGATATTGTCAAGATTCTGTCTACTACATATGATGAAAGGCCCCTGGAGACTTTAAGGTTTGGAAGTGCTGTGATTAAATTTTCATTTAGAATTGTGGAGGGAAACCTGCAAAAGAGGCCACCTAGTGGCCAAGAGGAGAGAGGCAGGATAGCAGACCACAGCCACAGTCTTGCACAAGCAGTGAGCATCAAGACAGGAAGCAAGCCAGACATGGTGGTGGCACACCTGTAATTCCAATACTCAGGAGGCTAAGGCAGGAGGATCTCGAGTTTGAGGCCAGCCTGGGCTACAAAGTGAGACACAGGAAGAAGTAAGAGCAATTAAACAAGTTTGAATCAGGGATGGGGCTGGGTGAGTGGGTGGGTAATAGCTGAACGTGCACAAAGCCCTGAGTTTAATCTCTAGCGTCCCACAGAATGTTTTCCAGACCAACCTGGGTAATGTAGCACAATCCCATCTATAAATAAACAAACAAATAAATAAACAAAAACCCTCAAACAACTGGGGAGCCTATCAGGTGGGTGAGAAGCAAGCAGGAGCCTGAGAGGCCATCCAAGATTTTGTCCTGAAAATCACTGATACTGGTACAGCTCCTCAAAACAGAGCAAGTGGGAGGAAGAAAGACTAGGTGAAATTGAACTTCACTTTATTTAGTTATTTATTTACTTGCTTATTTATTTATTTATTTATTTATTTGCAGTACTGGGGTCCACTGCGGGAGTCAAAAGAATCAGGACAGGAGTGTATAATGGCAATTAGTAGGCAGTGTTAGAACTTTAAGAAGCAAAAGTCGAGAATCTTACCTTCGATGTTTTTAATTTCTTCCTTAATGATTTTCCTAAACTTTAAAAGCATCTTGGAGGCTGACAATATGTCATTTTCTAAAAACTGATTCAGAGGATTTCCTTTGGGATTTCTTTTGAACTTCACAAAGTAATGAGCACCACTGTTAGAATATTCTTCTAGCTGAATCCTAGGGACTTCCAGTTTGAACATGACATCAAACTCATTAGGTGCAGAGATCTAGGAAACAGTAAAAACACCACTGAAATTGTTATCCAAGCAATTGCAATTTTTTCCTGAAATGTCCATTTGGAACCCTACTTTGAAAAGCAAGATTCCTAATATTAGTGCCTTCTGGAAGAGTGCCTACTGGGAGAGGGAAATAGGTGGAGAGCATTACTGGCTTTAGTTGTAGACTTTCTCAATTTTTCTTTTTCTTTTTTATAAACAAGCATTATATTTTATAACTAGAATAGTTATAAATGATATATGTAAGCTTTAAAAGCATCTACACCAGGGCTAGCAGAGTGGCTCAAGTGGCAGAGCGCCCATCTAGAAAGTGTGAGGCCAATAAATAAATAAATAAATAAAAATAAAATCTACACCAGATTTTTCTTTAGTTTAAAGTCTCATAAAATTAAAAACCATTAGAGGGCTGCAGGAGTGATTCAAGTGATAGAGCACAAGCCTGGCAAACTCAAGGCCCTGAGTTCAAACCCTAGTACAGCCAAAAAACCCAAAACCAACTAACAGAAAAAATTAAAGTACCATCCTTATGTCATAAGATATACACTGTGGCCACCTTCCTGTCACAGTGGTCTCAAAAATATGTATAAAGCCAGGCACAATGGCTCACGCCTATAATCCTAACTACTCTAGAGGCAGAGATTAGGAGAATCATAATCCTCCTAAATTTGTAAGACTCCATCTCAACCAACAGCAGGGCATGGCCGAATATGCCTGTCATCCCAGTTACTGCAGGAAGCATAAATGGGGCAGTCCAGGCATAAATCAAGACCCTATTAAAAAAAATAACTAAAGCCCAAAAAAGGGAGGAACCCCAGTATCACCAAAAAAAAAGAAAAAGAAAAGAAGGTGGTTCAAGTAAAAAAATGGTCCTGGTTATCAAGCTGCAGTCCAAAAAAAAAAAAAAAAGAGCTACCTCCTGCTCTGCTGCTGGCCAATTGAGCAAGTGTTATGGGATTAGAACTACTGGCCACTCAAATGAGTGTGACTCCAATTCAACGCACTACACTAGTGCCTATGAACCATGGTGTTTGTAGACACTCTAAAGAATCTTCTTTTTCATCCTCACAATTATAGCATACATTATATATATACACACACACAATTTTTTTTTGCAGTACTAGAGCTTGAACTTGGGGCCTATACCTTGAGCCACTCTACCAGCCCTTTTTCACGACCAGTTTTTTTGAGATAAGGTTTTGTGAACTATTTGTCTGAACTGGCTTCAAGCCACAATCCTCCTGATCTCAGCCTCATGAGTAGCTAGGATTATAGGCCTAAACCACTGAAACCCAGGTTATTCTTTCCTATATTAACAATACCCCAAATCTTTCATTAGTTAGAGATATTTTTTTTTAATTTATTGGACTTGGGGTTGAACTCAGGGCTTTAGGCTTTGAGCCACACATCTAGCCTATTTTGCTATGGTTATTTTGGGAACGAGGTCTTGGGAACTATTTGCCCAGGCTGACCTCGAACCACAATCCTCCTGATCTCAGCCTCCCAAGTAGCTAGGATTACAAGTGTGAGCCACCAATGTCTAGCTAAGGGTAGCTATTGGACTACACTGCTCAACACAGAATCACACATGTCTATTTTTTCTTTTTTTGGTGGTACTGGGGTTTGATCTCAGGGCCTCACGCTTGCTAGAAATGCATTCTACCACTTGAGCCACTTTACCAGTCCCACACGTATACTGACCACATGAAATATGGCTTATCCAAACTAAGATATGCTATGCCACACACTCTCAAAATCCGTATGTTGAAGCCTAACCACAATGTGACTGTATTTGGAGACAGGACTTGGAGGTAATTAAAGTGAAATAAGGTCATAAGTGTGGGGCCCGAATTTGACAGGATTGGTGGCCTTTTAAGAAGAGAAGCATACACAGGCACCACACATAGACACCGAGGAAAGGCCATATTGCACACAGTAAGAAAGCAGCCATGAAATAGAGAGTCCTCACGAGACCTGGATCTGATGACGCTGTCATCTTAGACTTCTAGCATCAAGCACTCTGAAAAACTAGATTTCTGATGTTTAAGCCACCTAGTCTGGTATTTCATCATGGGCATTCTAAGCTAGACATATCATGGGGGGAAAACAAACACTTGTAGGACAACAGTAGAAATAGTGAAGGAAGAGCCTCCAAAACTCAGCTCTTCCATAAAAACAGTCAGAACACAGGCAGGAACCATCAAATCCAACTTTTTCAAGGCTCTATAAATTAAAGGCTTGCAGCAAACCAAGGAGAATTTAGTAAAAAAAAAAAAAATTCTGATACGATGAGTTTGTTGCACTCTAACTTGCCATTTATAGCCTCAGCACCACAGAATCTTCGCCTGTGTAACTCTGTACCAAGGGTTATTCTGACTTCTCACACCATCGTGAGTTTGGATTTGCTTCCTTGGGAAAGCCACGTAAGTGGAAAAAGATAGAAAGTACTCTTTTATATGCGTTTCTTTCATCAACATTGTGTTGGTGAGGTTCATCAAATTGTATTTATTGTTTGTTCTTTTTCATTCTATATAATGTAATATGCCAAAATATATCCACTCATTCTGTGGATGGTTATTTGGATTGTTTCTCCTTTTCTTGTTTCGGTGCCTGGGATTGAACACAGGGCCTCTTGAAGGCTAGGTAAGCAGTTTACTACTGAGCTATAGCTCCAATTTTTAATTATTACGAATACTGCTGGACTGAGGATACAGTTCAGTGGGACAGCACTTGCCTAGCATGCATGAGGCCCTGGGTTCCATCCTTGACACTGCAAGACAATAATAATAATAAACAATAATGCTTTTGTGGCCATATGGACATAACACTAATTTCTATTGTATGTATAACTGGGAGTGGAATTGCTAATTCATAGGGTAGGTGTTTCTTTAACTTCAGTTTTCTAAAAAGGTAGTACCAATTTACCCTCCTTCATCAAAGTGAGGGAAATCCAGTTGCTCCCACATCTTCTCTAACACTTGCAATTGTCATGTTTTTATTTTGTTGCTATTAATTTTAGTCATTCTAGTGAGCAGGTGTGTAGCAGGATGTCATCATAGCTTTAATTTGTATTTTCCTGATGATTAATGATAAATCTTTCGTGTTTATTGCTATTTAGGTTGCTAATTGAAGCTGTTTCTTTGCCCGATTTTAAATTGGTTTATCTTTTTCACATTGATTTGTAAGAATCACTTGTCAAATACATACATAAATTACAAATATCTTTCTCTAGTTGTAGCTAGTGTTTTCACTCTTCAGTGGTGTCTTTTGATGAATGGAAGTTCTTAATTCTAATGGAGTCCAATTTATCTATCATTTATGTTTGGCAACATCAGTGTCCTGTTTTGAAATATTTGCATTACCCCAAGATTATAGAGATGTTTCCCATGCTTTCATCACCATTAGTCTATGTTACATCTCCAACTAATCTTAGTGTACAACAGGGATCAGGGCTCATGACCCAGTACCATTTATTTTCCTTTTATTATTAGTGTGTACTAATTGTACAAAATAATGGGCTTCATTGTGGCATTTTCATACCTGTACATGATGTACTTGTTCAGAACACAGGCGGGAACCATCAAATCCACCTGCTATTTTCCTCTCTCATTCCCTGTCCCCACTCCAGCTGGTCTCCTTCTTCCCAAATAGTCATTTTCTACTTTAACATCTTTTTTTTAAAAGTTCTAGATTCTGCATGTGAGAGATAACATATGATAGCTCCCTTTCTGAGTCTGGTTTACATGATAATCTCCAGTTCCATCCATTTTCCTAAAAACAACATAATTTCATTCTTCTCTATGGCTGAATAAAACCATTGTAAGGGGTTAGACTAATCAAGTACAATATGTTCACTGGTGAAATACCATGGCACACCCCTTTGAACTATGAATATATACCTCAATAATGAATGTAAACAGATCCTATTATGGGAAGAATAAAAAAGGGAGGGGGAATAGAGAGGGTAAAGGAGGGTGAATATGGTTGATGTACTTTATATACTTGTATGAAGATAGAACACTGAAACCTGTCAAAATCATTTTAAGTAGGGGGGAGGATGAGGGAGAATGACGGTGGGGATGAACCTAACCAAGGTACATTGTAAACATATATGGAAATGTCACAGTAAATCCCCTGTACAAATAATACATGCTAACCAAAATGTTCTTTAAAATATTTAATTCACACAAAAAATAAAATAAAGAAATGCTTAATTACCCCCAAAAAAACCATCCATTGTGTATACATACACATTTGCTTTATCCATTCATTAGTTGTCGGACGCTAGGCTGATTCCATAACTTGACTATTATGAATAGTGCTGCAGTAAACATGGATGTCCAGGTGTCTCTATTGTCTGCTGACTTCGATTCCTTTGAGTATATACCCAAGAGTGGTACAGCTGAATCATACAATAGTTCTGTTTTTAATTTTTTGAGGAAATTTCATACTGATCTCTGCAGGGGCTGCACTAATTTACATTCCCACCAACAGCAGATAAGGGTTTCTACCCTGTACCCTCACTGCATCCTTGCCAGCATTTCTTGTTTGTTTTCTTAATGGATAGCCATTCTGACTCAGTTGAGATGGAATTTAATGTAATTTTTATTTGCATTTCTCTAATAGTTAAACATGTTGAACACTCTTTCATGTATTTATTGTGCTTCTTTTGATGGATCCAATTCAATTTTTAATTTACTGATTAGGTTATTTGTTCCTTTGGTATATATATATTTTTTTTGGTGGAACTGGAGTTTGAACTCAGGGCTTCATATTTGCAAAGCAGGCACTTTACCACTTGAGTCACTCTCTAGTCCATTTTGGTCTAATTATTTTGGAGATGGGGATCTCACGAAGTATTTGCCAGGGCTGGCCTTGAACTGCATCCTCACAATCTCAGCCTCCCAAGTAACTAGGATTACAGGCATAAGCCACAGGTGCCCAGCCTGATGTTTTTTTGAGTTACGGGGGTTGAACTAAGGTCCTTGCACTTACCACATAGACATCTATATTCTAGATATTTATCCCCTATTAGATGAATAGCTGGCAAAGATTATCTCCTGTTCTGCAGGTTGTTTCTTTACTCTGGTAATTGTTTCCTGTATTGTACAGAAACTTTAATTTAATGCAATCCTTTTTATCATTTCTTGCTCTTATTTCCTGAGCTATTGGAGTCTTCTTCAAAGTCATTGCCTAAGCCAGGTGGGGTGGCTCAAGGCTGTATTCAGGAGGCACAGATCTGGAGGATTATGGTTCGAGGCCAATCCATGCAAAAAGTATGTGAGATTCGGTATCAGTCAGTGGGGCTGGGTATGGTGGTGCCTGTCATCCTCAGCTACACAGAAGAGCGTAAATAGGATCATGGTCCAGGCTGGCCCAGTCATAAAGCAAGAACCTATCTCAAAAATAACCAACACAAAAGGACTGGCAGAGTGGTTCAAGCTGTAGACTGTCTATGTAGTAAGTGCAAGGACCTTAGTTCAACCCTCTGTATCATCAAAATAAAAAATAAGCAGTTTCATATATTTTTAAATGTTTTCCTCTACTAGTTTCAAAGTTTCGGGTCTTTGAGCCAGATGTGTTCAAAGGACAGTGTGACAGAAATTCAGTATCAGGCATCATTCATTTTCTTGACTTTTGTGCAGGTTAAACCTGGTATTTCTATTGATACCTTATTTTTATAGTTTCTTATATTAGTTCAGGTTGATACAGTCATAAATAGAAAACACTTTTCTTTTTCTAGGGTTCAGCAGCTGAAAACCAGGCAGATCCATACAATATAAAAATGATTCAAAATAAATTGTTTGAAGAAATTAGATCCCAAAGACCTCAGATAGAGATCTATGAAGCTGTCATCAGTAACCTAATTCTGGAATTCAAGTGCAGTAATAATTCAAATGGAGATAATTAAAGTGGAGATAGCAAGTAAAAATTCAAGTGGAAATAAAAGAAGCCCAAATACAATAATTGTGGGCTGGTAGTACACTGGATTAAGCATCAGTTCCTTTAAAAAGCGTGATCTTGGTGGGCACTGGTGATTCACACCTGTAATCCTAGCTACTCAGGAGGCAGAGATCAGGAGGATCATGGTTCAAAGCCAGTCCAGGCAAATAGCTGGTGAGACCCTATCTCAAAAAAAAATCACCAAAAAAGGACTGGTGGAGTGGATCAAGGTGTAAACCCTCAGTTCAAGCTCTAATACTGCCAAAAAAAAAAGCGTTATCTTGAAGAGAAATTGAATCTTGAACTTCAGTTTTAGAAGAACTATGTTGACCCTGGTGTGTAGTGAAACTCTTTAAATAAACATGTAAAAAGCTTTTGATCCATGTTAAATTGGTTTTTGTACAGGGTGAGAGATAGGGGAGTCTAGTTTCTGATCTCTACATGTGGATATCCAGTTTTCCCAGCACCGTCTGTGGAATAGGCTGACTTTTCTCTGGTACGTGTGTTTGCTTTATTTCTGTGCTCTGTATTCTATTCAATTGCACTGTGATTTTTGTGCAGTTCTATGCCATTTTTTGTTATTATGGCTCTGTAGCATAATTTGAAATTAGGTATGGTAACTCCAGCATTGCTCATTTTGCTCAAGATTTGTTTTGGCTATTTGAAATCATTTGTGCTTCCATATAAATTTTAAGATATTTTTTCTAGTTCTATTAAGAATATCATTGGAATTTTGATGGAGATTGTACTGAATCTATAGATCATTTGGGTAATATGACGATTTTCACAATACTAGTTCTGTTCATCCATGAACATGGGAGTTCTTTCCATCTTCTAGTGTCTTCTTCAATTTGTTCCTTCAAGATTTTTTTGTTTGTTCATTTTGGTTTTGTTTTTTTGGCAGTTCTGGGGTTTGAACTCAGGGCTGTGCACGTGCTAGGCAGGAACTCTGTCTTCAGTTTTTTATAGTTTTCATTGTAAAGGTTTTTCACCTACATGGTTAGGTTTGTTCCTAGGGGCTTTTTTTCTCATTTTTAACACTTTCATTATATTTTGGAACTAGTATATGCTAATGTTAGAAGGGGACTTCAAGGTGGTAATTCCACACATGTATATAGTGTACTTTGAAAAAGTTCACCCCCCTCCAGTGCGCTCCCATTCCCTCTCTCTCCTCACTCCTTTTTCAAGCAGTATTTGATTGGTTTTATTATGCTGTCCTCATACGTATATATGAAGTGCAATTTGATCCTCCTCACCCCTCAGTATCCTTTCCTTTCCCCTTCCTTCTCAGAGCATCCCCCAGACCACCCCGTTTTCACACCATGTCCCCTTATTATCATCATCATCATTTAGATCTACATTCCACAGAGGAGCAAGAACATGTGGTATCTGGTTTTCCGATCTTGGCTTATCTCACTCAGCATGATGATCCATCCGTTTTTCTGCAAATGACATAATTTCATTTTTCTTTATGGCTGAGTGATATTCCATGCTATATATCTCGTATTTTCTTTATTCACTCATTGGTTGTTAGGCACCTCGCTGACCCTATGGTTTAGCTATTGTGAGCAGAGCTGCAATAAACATGGGTGTGCAGGTATCTCTCTTGTATATTGATTTACACTTCTTTGGATATATGACCAAGAATGATATGGTGGGGTCATAAGATAGGTCTATTTTTAGTTTTTTGAGGAACCTCCATACTGTTTTCCATAGTGGTTGCACAAGCTTATATTCCTGCCAATAGTACCATTCCTTTTTCACCACATCCTGGCCAGCATTTGTTTTGTCTTCTTGATGATAGTCATTTTGACTGGTGTGAGATGGAATCCTAAAGTGGTTTTATTTTTGGGGTGGGGTGGGGGGGTTGGCAGCAATGGGGTTTGAGCTCAGGGCCTCATGCTTGTTAGGCAGGTACTCTTATGACTTGAGCCACTCTACCAGTCCTTTTTTGTGATGGGTATTTTCAAGATAGGGTCTTGAGGAACAATTTGCCTGGGCTGGCTTTGAATTTGAATCCTCCTGATATCTGCCTCCTGATTAGCTAGGATTATAGGTGTGAGCCACCAGTGCCCAGCTGGCATTTTCTTTATGGATAAGGATGTTGAACATTTCTTCATGTATTTGTTAAATATATAAATATATTTGTTTGTCTTTCTTCTGAGAACTGTCCAATTCATTTGCCCCTTTATTAATTGGATTGTTTATTCTTTTGCTGTTTAGTTTTTTGAGCAATTTGTATATTAATCCTTTCTGTTGAATAGCTAGAAAAGATTTTCACATTCAGTGAGTTGTCTATTGATTCTGGTAATGGTTTTGATGTACAGAAATCTGTCCAGTCCCATGTTTATGGATTGGCAGGATTAAAATCAAGAAAATGGCTATAAGACCAAAACCAATTTACAGATTCAATGAAATGCCTATCAAAATTCTAATGTCATTCTTCACAGAAATTTTAAAATTCAATCCTAAAATTCATATGGAAGCATGAATGGTCCCAAAGAGCAAAAGTAATCCTGAGCAAACAGAACAACACCAGACTTCAAGTTATACTACAGAGCCACAGTAACAAAAACAGCATGATACTGGCATATAAACAGACATGAACACCAATGAAAGAGAAGACCCAGAATTAAAATCAGTTACTGCCATCTGATCTTTGACAAAGGCATCAAAACATACACTGGAGAAAAGACAGCCTCTTCAAAAAATGATTCTGGGAAAACTGGTTATCAGCATGCAGAAGACTGAACCTCTCACCCTCTACAAAAATCAATTCCAAATTGATTAATTTGAAACTGAAACTTTGAAATTACTATAGGGAAAAACCATGGAAGATACAGGCATAGGTAATTATTTCCTGAATAGGACTCTAACTCCCCAAGGTATAAGAGCAAGAATTGACAACTGGGGACTGAGTGGCTCAATTGGTAGACGCCTGCCTAGCAAGCAGAAGGACCTGAGTTCAAACCCCAGTCCCACAAGAAAAGTAATGTAACTAATAAAACAAGAATAAAAATAAAAAGAATTAACAAATGAGACTGCATTGAATGAGGGGGGAGTTTTTTTGAGGCTGGTGTGAATGGGATTGTTTTCCTGATTTCTTTCTCAGCCTGTTCATTGTTAATATATTAAAAAGCCACTGATTTTTGCATGCTGATTTTATATCCTGCTACTTTGCTAGAAGTGTTTACCAAATATAAGAGTTCTTTATCTTTTTTTTGGCTGGAGTCTTTATGGACTTTTATAGTTATAGGATCTTATCATCTGCAAATAGGAATAATTTGACTTCTTTTCCTATTTTCTTGCCTTGTTGCATTGGCTGTATATATTCTTTTGCCATGGGTTTTTATCTATTCAACATTATTTTTGGATTTCATTCATGTTGAATGCTGCTATAGTTTTTCCTTCTTTTTACTTTTTTTATATATTATTATATAAAAACATTACAGTTTATTTTTATTTAGCTTTTTCTTTTTTTGAGGTACTGGGGTTTGAGCCACCTGAGTCACTCCACCCGCCCTTTTTCTTGAAGGGTTTTTTTCTCATCAACTATTTGCCTCAGCTGGCTTCGAACCCTGATCCTCCTAATCTCTGCCTCCTAAGTAACTAGGATTACAGGAGTGAGCCACCGATACCTGGCTTATTTCTATATACTTTTTTCACTCAGTCTCAACTATAAAAATAGTAAAGTACATTAACATCTAGGATAAAAACATTATGTTAGGAGGCTGAGGTAGGTTTTTATTTCAAGGCCAGCCTGGACTACAGAGTGAGCTTGAGGTCAGCCTCATGCACTGTAAGTTGTTGAGTAACGGGAGCAGGGCCATAGAGAGAGAGAGAAATAGAGGGGGTTGATCTGATTTAAACACAATATATACATATGTGAAATGCCAAGGCAAAACCCCCTTGAACCATCAATATAATACTTTAAAAAAAAAGAAAAACAAAAAGGTAAAACAGGTCCCATCCAAAGATAGGTTCCAGTGGGAGGGGGTGAGGGCATAAAGAGAGGATGAGTGAGAGTGAATACGGTGGATATGTTTTGTATTCACGTATGAAAATAGAACAGTGAAACCTGTTGAAATTGTGCTAAGAAGAGGGGAGGGGGGATGAAGAAGAATGATGGGGGGGTGAATCTAATAAGATATATTGTAGGCACATATATAAATGTCGTAATGTATACCTCCTGTACAACTATTACATGCCAATAAAAAAAAGACCCTGCCACACACACACACACACGTGTTAAGGACTAGACAGTTCCTCAAGGAATATTTTTCCTACACATTCTGAAGATTTTCACCTAGAATTTATCACAATAAAATATACCATGAAAACTCTGTCAATAGGGAATCATGTAAATAAATTATTGAGAAGTTTATTTTGTCCATGCTCTCACCAAATACAGAGCTTTTTAGAACCCAATTTTGAGGTTCAAGGCCAAGCAAGGTGGCACATGTAGTAATCCCAATGCTTGGGAGGCAGAAATAGAAGGATTATGAGTTCAAGCTCAGCTTGGACTATGTAATGAGTGTGAAGCCAGTGAACCCTGTCTCAAAAGAAAAAAAAGAAAAGAGAAAAAGAAACAGCCTGGTGCAGAGGCTCACCCCAGTAAATCACAACTACTTGGAAGGCTAGATCAGGAGGACTACAGTTCAAAGCCAGTCCAGGCAAATAGGCCAAGAGACTCCATCTCCAAAATAACCAGAGCAAAATGGTCTTTAAGTGTGGCTCAACTGGGAGAGCACCTGCTTTGCAAGTGCAAAGTCCTGAGCTTGAACCCCAGTACCACCAAAAGAAAGGAAGGAAGGAAGGAGGGTGGCAGGAGGGAGGGAGGAAGGAAAGAAGCAAGAAAAAGAAAACCAAGTTTTTTAATGTCTTTTTTTTTTTTGCAGTACTGGGGCTTGAACTCAGGGCCTACACCTTGAGCTACTCCACCAGCCCTTTCTTATGTTAGGTATTTTTGAGATAGGGTCCCGCGGAATTAATTGCCTGGGGCTGACTTCCAACCACAATCCTCCTCATCTCTGCCTCCTGAGTAGCTAGGATTACAGGCATGAGCCACCGGCACCCGGCTCAGAAAACCAAGATTTTGAGATGAGGATCTTGCTATATTGCCCCTGCTGGTCTCAAACCCCTGGACTTAAGTGACCTCCTGCCTCCCAATTAGCTGGGACTATTGGTATGTACCACCATGCTCAGCTACGTATTTTAAACGAAACACAGTTCAATGAATTTCTTTTCATCAGCATGATTTTTTTTTTGGTGGTACTGGGATTTGAACTCTGGGCCTCATGCTTCCTAGGCACGCACTCTACCACTTGAGCCACTCTGTCAACCATCATCAACGTGATTTTTAAAAAGAGAGTCGTTTTATTGGAGATTTCTCTAAATGTCTTGTCCTTTAGTTCTAATATCTTCCTGTTTGCTTTGCACCTTTATGCAGTTCAACTAAATTGACATTTATGTGGTAAAAATCATGCTCAAGTCACAGTCTGATAAAAGCTTTGCTCACCTGGTTTCAAGAAACTTAGGTGGGAGAGATTCCAAGAACAGGCAAAACTCCGCCTCCTCCACACCCCCAGCCCATGCATAGCATCCCCACTCCATGTTAAACAGAGAAACCAGGAGGGCTCCAGCACCACCAGACACCAGCTTCTACCCTGCTTGGGTGAAGCAGACCACCAGGTGAGCTAAGCGGCACACGGTACTCCCATAGAGAACCCTGGGACAAATCAGCATAGTCCTCTGGTCAGACTGACCCCCACCTAGGGAAAAAAAGGAAAAAAACAAACTGAATAATAAACCAGCAGCTGAAAAAAAAAGACACGTAGCAAAGAGGGTAGGGCGCCCTGAGCTCCTGCGAGTGGGTGAGGGCACTCCCTCATGGAACTGTAAGTAAACAAGTCGGCAGGAGAAGGCGGGTGTAGCGCTACCTCCCCCAGTGTGCTTGGAGAGGGGAAGGCTTGAAACAGAGGCTGAAGTGTGGCACGCTCCACTGGAGAGTGAAGGGGGGGGCGCATCCCCACGTGAACTCTAAATAAAGAAGGACTGCAACTGCAATAGGTGGGTAGGCCTGTATACTGGAGAAAACAAAAAGGGCATGCATCCAGGAGAACTCTAAATAAACAAAGCCTGTGGGGCTAGGTGAGTGTAAAGCTCATTCCTGAAATCTGCGATAAATAAAGCCTGCAGCAGCAGCTGGCTGACAGTAGGTGGCAGGTGAGCCAGCCTAGACAGACATTCACAAAGCTGTCTCCAGACTCCTTTTTTTTTTTTTTCCTTTGATGAGACAATGACAGAACTACTATTCAGACACCAACACCAGGTCTTGGTGTTGAAAGACTACCACCAAAACTATTAAGAACGAAATTTTATTGCATTTGAACTTGGGGATTTTTTTTTTTTTAATGCTCTCCCTCTCTCTCTAATGCCTGTTTAGCTCACCATTGATTAGTACACTATCTCTCCCCATTTATTTCTTTGGCTCTGTTTTTTTTTCCCCCTTTTTATTTACCTTCTTTGCTTTCCTTCTCCCCTCACCCTTCCATTCTAGATATCACCATCATTACAATTATAAGCTAGACAATACTGAATTACACACCGTACAGGGACAATAACAGTAGCAAGGGCACTGATGAGAAGATGGAAAAAAGAAGGAAACCATTTCCCCCCAATAATAAATTAGTACAGGAACCAGAGGGAAATGGAGAAATCAGATACCCAGATCCAGACTCCAACAAAATGAAGATAAACTATGCCAAAGAACCCAATGAAAGAAGAAATCCTACAAGTAATCAATGAGAATTTTATACAGATGATACTGAATGTGGTCAACCAAAATGTACAAGAGACAATCAAGAAGTTCTAAGACAACAAAAATAGAGAACTTGAGAAAGCATAAGAACAAATAAAAGAAATTATAGAAGCACTGTATAAACTCCAAAATGAAAAAAAGAACACGATAAATAAAGAGACAAATGAACTCAGGACAAAAATAGACAATACTAAAGAGGAAGGGACTCAGGATATGGAAAACCTCAGAAAAAGAACCAAACAGAAATGCAAAACAAAATGGAAGGCCAATCCAGCAGACTAGAACAAGCAGAAGACAGAATCTCAGAACTCAAAGATGAAATGGTAATTAAAGGAAAAACCAAAGAACTGTTAGTTAAACAACTCAACACCTGTGAAAACAAAATGCAAGAACTTACTGACTCCATCAAAAGACCAAACCTGAGAATCATGGGCATTGAAGAAGGAGAAGAGGTGCAAGAAAAAGGAATGTGTAATATATTCAACAAAATAATAACAGAAAACTTCCCAAATCTAGAGAAAATTATGCCCATATGGCTACAGGAAGCCTCCAGAACATGAAACAGATCTAACCAAAATAGAACTAACCCATAACATATTATCATTAAAACAACAAGTACAGAGAATAGAGAAATAATATTGAAGGCTGTAAAAGAGAAAAAACAAATAACATAAAAAGGTAAACCCATCAAAATCACAGCAGACTTCTCAACAGAAACATTAAAAGCAAGAAGAGCTTGGGGTGAGGTCCTCCAGGCACTGAATGAAAATAATTTCAACCCTAGATACTCTACCCAGCAAAACTTCATTCAAAATAGATGGAGCAACAAAAGTCTTATATGATAAGTAGAAACTAAAACAATATATGACCACAAAGCCACCTCTACAAAAGATTCTTCAAGGGATTCTGCAGACTGAAAGTGAAACCCAACATAACCATGAAAGGGCAGACAGTACCAAACTACAGGAAAAGAAAAAGCAAGAAAGTAGAGAGTAACATCAAGTTAGCTACACACAATCAAACCCTCAAACAACTAAGACAACTAAATGACAGTAATCACCACATACCTATCAGTATTAACACTTAATGTTAACGGACTTAATTCCCCCATCAAAAAGCACCACCTGACAAACTGGATTAAAACAGAAGATCCAACAATCTGTTCTTTACTGGAGACCCATCTCATCGATAGAAATAAGCATAGGCTTAGGATGAAAGGCTGGAAGAAGATTTACCAAGCCAATGGCCCCCGAAAACAGGCAGGAATAGCAATACTCATTTCAGAGTAGAATTCAAACCTACATTGATCAAACGAGATAAAGAAGGACATTCCATACTAATAAAAGGGAAATAGACTAAAAGGAAATAACAATTATCAACCTATACGCACCCAATGTCAAGGCACCCAATTTCATAAAACATACCCTAAAGGACCTAAAAACATATATCAACTCCAACACAGTGGTCATGGGAGACTTTAACACCCTATTATCATCAATAGATAGGTCATCCAAACAAAAAATCAATAAAAAAATCCAAGATCTAAAACATATCATAGATCAAATGGACCTAGTTGATGTCTACAGAACATTTCATCCAACTTCTACACAATATACATTCTTCTCAGCAGCCCATGGAACCTTCTCCAAAATAGATCATATCCTAGGGCACAAAGCAAGCCTCAGCAAATATAAGAAAATAGAAATTATACCATGCATTCTATCTGATCACAATGCAATAAAACTAGAACTCAACAACAAAAATAAAGACAAAAAAACATGCAAACAGCTGGAAGCTGAATAACTCATTGCTTAATGAACAATGGGTCATTGATGAAATAAAAGAGGAAATTAAAAGGTTCCTGAAAGTCAATGAAAATTAAAACACAACCTACCGGAACCTATGGGAAACAGCAAAGGCAGTCCTGAGAGGAAAGTTTATAGCCATGAGTGCATATATTAAAAAGTCTGAAAGATCTCAAATCAATGACCTAATGATACATCTCAAACTCCTAGAAAAACAAGAACAAGCACATCCCAAAACAAATAGGAGAGAAATAATAAAAATAAGAGCTGAAATCAATGAGATAGAAACCAAAAAAACCATACAAAGAATTAATGAAACAAAAAGTTGGTTCTTTGAAAATATAAACAAGATCAATAGACCCCTGGCAAACGTGGCTAAAATGAGGAGAGAAAAAACCCAAATCAGTAAAATCAGGAATGCAAAAGGGGAGATAACAACAAACACCATGGAAGTCCAGGAAATCATCAGAGACTACTTGGGAACCTATATGCAGTCTACAGCCATACCACCCTGAATGCGCCCGATCTCGTCTCATCTCGGAAGCTAAGCAGGGTCAGGCCTGGTTAGTACTTGGATGGGAGAACCTATATGCAAATATATTTGGAAATCTTGAAGAAATGGACAGATTTCTAGATACTTATGATCATTCAAAACTGAACCAAGAGGATATTAATTACCTAAATAGATCTATAACACAAAATGAAACTGAAGCAGCAATCAAGAGTCTCCCCAAAAAGAAAAGTCCAGGACCTGATGGATTCTCTGCTAAATTCTATCAGACATTTAAAGAAGAACTAATACCAACTCTCCTTAAACTGTTCCACGAAATAGAAATGGAAGGAAAACTGCCTAACACATTTTATGAAGCCAGTATTACATTTATCCCAAAACCAGGCAAAGGCACCTCCAAAAAGGAGAACTGTAGGCCAATCTCCTTAATAAACATTGATGCAAAAATCTTCAATAAAATAATGACAACCGAATTCAACAACACATCAAAAAGATCAAGTTGGCTTCATCCCAGGAATTCAGGGGTGGTTCAACATACGAAAATCAATAAATGTACTACACCACATTAACAGAAGCAAAGGCAAAAACTTCTTGATCATCTCAATTGATGCAGAAAAAGCCTTTGATAAGATCCAACACCATTTCATGATAAAAGCTCTAAGAAAGCTAGGAATAGAAGGAAAGTACCTCAACATTATAAAAACTATTTATGACAAAACTACAGCCAGCTTATACTGAATGCGAAAAACTGAAACCATACCCTCTAAAATCAGGAATGAGACAAGGATGCCCACTATCTCCACTCCTATTCAACATAGTACTGGAATTCTTTGTCAGAGCAAGTAGGCAAGAAGAAGGAATAAAAGGAATACAAATAAGTAAAGAAACTGTCAAAATATCCCTATTTGCAGACAATATGATCCTATACTTTAAAGACCCAAAAAACTCTACTCAAAAGCTCCTAGACACCATCAACAGGTATAGCAAGGTAGCAGTATGTAAAATCAACATAGAAAAATCATTAGCATTTCTATACACTAACAATGAACAAGCTGAGAAAAAAGAATATGTGAAAACAATTCCATTTACAATAGCCTCAAAAAAAAAATCAGATACCTAGGAGTAAACTTAACAAAGGATGTGAATGACCTCTACTTTCTTGTATAAACTTCTGGAAAAAGAGATTGAGGAAGACTATAGAAAGTGGCGAGATCTCCCATGCTCACTGATTTGTAGAATCACATAGTAAAAATGTCTATACTCCCAAAAGCAATCTACATGTTTAATGCAATTCCCATCAAAATCCCAATGACATTCATCAAAGAGATTGAAAAATCTACCATTAAATTTATTTGGAAACACAAGAGACCATGAATAGCCAAGGCAATACTCAGTAAAAAGAACAATGCTGGAGGTATCACAATACCCAACTTCAAACTATATTACAAAGCAATAGCAATAAAAACAGCATAGTAATGAACAAAAACAGACACGAAGACCAGTGGAACAGAATAGAGGACCCAGATATGAAGCCACACAATTATAACCAACTTATCTTTGACAAAGGTGTTAAAACATACAATGGAGAAAAGACAGCCTCTTCAACAAAAACTGCTAGGAAAACTGGTTAGCAGTCTGCACAAAACTGAAACTAGATCCACACTTATCACCCTATACCAGTATTAACTCAAAATGGATATCAGATCCCAAACTCTAAAGTTGGTACAGGAAAGAGTAGGAAATAATTTGGAACTAAGAGGTATAGGCAAGGACTTTCTCAATGGAATCCCAGCAGCTCAGCAACTAAGAGATAGCATAGATAAATGGGACTTCATAAAACTAAGAAGGTTTTGCTCAACAAAAGAAATGGTCTCTAAACTGAAGAGACCACCCAGAGAGTGGGAGAAAATATTTGCCAGCTACACATCAAAGGACTGATAACCAGAATACATAGGGAACTTAAAAAACTAAACTCTCCCAAAATTAATGAACCAATAAAGAAATGGGCAAGTGAACTAAACAGAACTTTCTCAAAAGAAGAAATTCAAATGGCCAAAAAACACATGAAAAAATGCTCACCATTTCTAGCCATAAAGGAAATGCAAATTAAAACCACACTAAGATTCCACCTCACCCGTTAGAATAGGCATCATTAGCAACACCACTAACAACAGGTGTTGGCGAGGATTCAGGGAAAAAGGAACCCTTTTTTTTTTTATTTTTATTGTTTTATTGTTCATATGTGCATACAATGCTTGGGTCATTTCTCCCCCCCCTGCCCCCACCCCTTCCCTTACCACCCATTCCGCCCTGTCCCTCTCCCCACTTTACCTCCTCGCTACCAGGCAGAAACTATTTTGCCCTTATCTCTAATTTTGTTGAAGAAAGAGTATAAGCAACATCGCTGGATCATATGGGAAAAAATTTGGAGGCTTCTTAAAAATCTAAACATTGATCTACCATATGATCCAGCAATACAACTCTTGGGTATATACCCAAAAGACTGTGACACAGGTTACTCCAGAGGCACCTGCACACCCATGTGTTATTGCAGCACTATTCACAATAGCCAAGTTATGGAAACAACCAAGATGCTCCACTACTGACGAATGGATCAAGAAAATGTGGTATCTATACACAATGGAATTTTATGCAGCCATGAAGAAGAACGAAATGTTACCATTCGCTGGTAAATGGATGGAAGTGGAGAAAACAATTCTGAATACCAAAAATCGTATGTTTTCCCTCATATGCAGACATTAGATCAAGGGTAAACACAACAAGGGGACTGGACTTTGATCACATGATAAAGCGAGAGCACACAAGGGAGGGGTGAGGACAGGTAAGACACCCAAAAAACTAGATGGCATTTGTTGCCCTCAATGCAGAGAAACTAAAGCAGATACCTTAAAAGTGACAGAGGCCAATAGGAGAAGGAGATCAGGAACTAGAAAAAAGGTTAGTTCGAGAACAATTAATTTAGAATGTAACACATATGTACAGGAAAGCAATGCGAGTCAACTCCCTGTATAACTATCCTTATCTCAACTAGCAAAAACCCTTGCTCCTTCCTGTTATTGCTTATACTCTCTCTTCAACAAAATTAGAGATAAGGGCAAAATAGTTTCTGCCTGGTAGCAAGGAGGTAAGGTGGGGGGGAAGGGGGGAGAAATGACCCAAACATTGTATGCACATATGAATAAAAGAAATTAAAAAACAAAAAAGAAACTTAGGTGGGAGCTGGGCGCCAGTGGCTCACATTTATAATCCTAGCTACTTGGGAGGCTGAGATCTAGAGGATAGCAGTTCGAGGCCATCCCAAGCAAAGAGTTCGAGGCCATAATAACCAAAGCAAAATGAAGTGGAGGTGTGGCTCAAGCCATAGAGTGCTTTCTTTGCAAGCACAAAGTCCTGTGTTCCAACCCCCATCCCTGCAAAAAGAAAAAAGTATATGAAAGATTTAATCTCCATTGAAGGTATCAGGCCAAGTGCTTGTCATGGGAACTAAATCTGAATTTGCTCCCCTGAGAAGTCTGGAAGAGATCACACTTTCTTTCTTGGTGATCTCATTGATTTTTCATTTGTAGCCTTGACTGTATTGACACTTAGTAAAGATGCACAGTATTTAGTCTGTCTCTTAAGATCTTTAGAATCCTAAAAGGAAAGTAAACACATAAATGAAAAATGTTTATAATGCTGGAAGAGGGGATGAGGGAGAATGATGGAGGGGGTGAATCCAATTAAGACACATTGTAAGCACATATGTAAATGTCACAATGAAACCCCCCCATACAATTAACATAAGCTAATAAAAACATTTTTTAAAAAGTTTATAATCCCAAAACCTTAAGTCTAGATTTTACAATCATCCACCTACTAGAAGAGAGCAGTTAGTTGAATAAAGCCAATATATAACTCTAAAATAAATTATGGTTACTTAAGGAACATATGCTACCAGTCTCCATTTTTGTTTGTGCTACACGGAAGATTTTACACAAAATTAAAAGGAGGTGTATAGCCTTGGTCTCAGAAAACTGATTGAATACACCAAAAACACAGTAAAGGAATCTGTCACTTGTCAGGGAAGGAAGAGTCAGGAACTCACTCCCCAACCTTCATTTTATAGTGACAAGATTACTATAATGATTCAATCACTTGAAAACAAATGGAGCTGTGGAATATATCAAGAGCAATTCTATTAGATGTGAATTTAGGAGGTGTGCTTTTTAGTGTCTGTGAGAATTTTTCCTTAATTGTTTTCAATCCCTCCCTGTGAGCTTTCCATATACATATACATTTGTATAAGATTTTGGAAAGAGGGGCTGGGGGAGTAGCTCCGGGGTAGAGTACTGCATGCACGAGTTCCTGGGTTCAATACCCACCGCCTCAACAAAACAAAGAAAACTGGAGAGCGGTCCCAATGGGAATGGGGCCCTTATGTGGGGCGGGAGATGGAAGATACTTTTCCTGTAGAGTACAGGTGTCTTCGTCATAGGAAAACGTTTCTTAGATATATTAATTTGGGGCACCTTTTCATAACACTTGATGATCTTGGTCCACATCACCCTCGCATAGCAGTAGCTGCTGGCATGAGTGAATCTGTACAATTGAATGGCTCCAAAGCGGTGTCCTGAGAGCATCTGGCAATCATTATCAGATGGTTTGGGGCTGGAAGGAGTGTCTCAAATGATAGAGAGCCTGCCTAGCAAGCTCAAAGCAGTGAGTTCAAACCCCGAAACAGCAAAAAAAAAAAAGCGTCGGTTTGCTGTTTGATCCCTGGATGTACCGATGAATAAACGAACAATTTGAATGAGAACCATGTTCACAGGCCACCGAAGGAAAGTGAGGGATCCGCCCCCGGGGAAAAGGGGAATCCCAGGCAGGCGTTGAGGAAGGAGAGCCCGGGAAGTGAGGCGCCCCGCGCCCGGGGAAGCGGGGACGCCCAGGAGAGTGGGGAGCGTAGGGGGCCGCTCACCTTCACGCGCTCGTAGTAGCTCCCGGAGGGCAGCAGAGCGACGCCCTTGAACTCCGACTCGTAGTTGTGCAGCCTCCGCAGCAGGTGGCCCACGACCCTGTTCACTACCTCGGCGGCCGCTGAGATTTCCTGGCGTTTTAGCCTCAACTTCTCGAGCACTGACCGGAGCTTCCAGCCTCCTGGCGGCGCCTCGCTGAGGCCGAGACTCGGGGTCTGCTCCCACGCGCCCCGGCCCGACCCCTCCTTGGGCGCCGGCGGGGGTCTCGGTTCTCGAGTGGCAGCCCCTCCTCCTTGGCGACGGGATCCTGCCCCGGCGGGGGGCGGCCCGGGTACGGCGCGGGGCTCTGGTTCTTCTGCGGGTGCCGCCCGCGCCCGGACTCCCGCCGCGCGGGGCGCGCTCGAGGGCTGCGCATCCTCGGGGCGCAGAGCTGCCTTCTTCTGCCGGCCGCTCGGCGCGCGCTCCGGGCTCTGCGGGGGGTCCTGGGCGCCCTGGGTCTGCTGGGATCGCGACCCCCTGGCCCCGCCGCGCCTTCCTGAGTCAGGTTGGGGAGCAGCCGGAGGTTCGCTGGGCTGCGTCGGGGCGCTCTTGGTCTGCTGGGATCGCGATCCCCTGGCCCGGCTGCACTTTTCCGCGTCGGGTTGGGGGACAGCCGGAAGTTCGCTGGGCTGTGTCGGGGCTCTCGAGGCGCCCGTCGCACCCTGCCTAGATGCGCAGAGGGTAGCAGCTCCCGCCTTCGAGGTTCTCGGAGTCGCCCTTCGGCGCCGAGGGTCCATGGCTGACGTTCTCTGTTCCCCTAAAGAAGAATCGACTTCGAGAAAAGGCCACGGGAAGAGGAACTTGTAGTGACCGCTGGAAATGAAACTTAAAAAATGTGGCGCGAACTGCGCGTCTGCGGCGCGGGAGCCGGCAGCTCTAAGAACCCACGCGGAGCGTCGCCGGAGCCACGCCCCTGCCGGGAAGTGGCGCGCAGGTCGCCCGCCTGGCCAGAGGCTGCCGATTTTCTCACCCTTCCGGACCAGCGGAGCCACACGGAACAGACAGACGCCCAGACACCGTTGGGGGACCTCGATGATCAACTTATTGGCATTCTGCCTAAATTGTTTCGGAAAACTACACACTCCTGCACATTTGAAGTTGACAAACTTTTTCAGTGTAAGCTAATATAAGGGTTTTTCTTAATGGTAAATACAAAACATTCAACCTTTGGAAGATAGAGTAAGATGAAGATTGACTAACTGGAGTAAATAGTTCATTTTATTTGACTTAAAAAAAAAGTGGTACTGGGGTTTGAATTCAGGGTCTTGTATTTGCCAAATTGAGCCACGCCTCCAGCTCTTTTTGTCTTTGTATTTCTCGATGGGGTCTCAGCCGGCCTGGACCTTGGGCCTTGTTATTTAGGTTTCCTGTGGTAGCTGGGAGTGACAGGGGCCAGCCACCTGTGTCAGCATTTACTGATTCAGTGCTAAAAGTTTCCAAACTTTTTGCTCTGTGGCCTGGAACCTGGATCCTCCCGATCTCCAATCTTTAAATTAGAGATTTTTTTTTTTTTTTCTGGCAGTACTGACTGGGGTTTAAACTCAGAGCCTCACAGGCAGGGGCTTTAAAGTTCCTGTCTATAAGTTACCCCCATTCTTCTCTAAAGCTGTCAGAAGAATGCACTTAATCATTTACATCATCCATACTGCCTGGTTGTTATGATTTTGGAGTATCTTTCAAACATCAATTTTGAAAGCCAAGCTTCTGTGTGTCTAATTCTTTGGGAGTTGTTCTTGGCAGGGTTACTTTTGCTTCCCCTGCCTTTGCCTGACACACAAAATCCTGAAGAAATCATGCCTAAATTATTAACTGCTAAATATGTCTTTTTTTAATAGTAGTGGGATTTGAACTCAGGGCCTCACACTTGCTAGGCAGGCTAGGTTGAGCCACTCCACCAGCCCCATAAATACTCTTTCTTCAGATTTACAGAACCCAGAACATAATCAGGTGACCTTCAGCTAACATCAGAATGTGTAACACTCCTCCATATTCCTTAATCCTATGCATCATCCTAACAACTAAACATTGCTAGGATGTTTAGCTTGCAGAAAGTGTGTACATTTACACAAGCCTCTTGAGGTCAAGGACCATTGCAGTGTTCTGGCCAGAGGGAAAAAAGAAGTACACACTAGTTGAGAAGACTCCGCTCAGCACCTAGCCTTCCTCCACATTCCCACCTGCGACTTCTTTCCCTCCCTGTGAAAGTCCTTTCCTGTACCTGAGTTCCCCAAGATGGAACTTTGAGGATGACAGCTCCTCCATCTCCTCAGGGCCAGCCCTTGAATAAACCTAATTTCTTTCCCATAAACTCTTGTTTCCTGAGTTCTGGCTTTCCAGTAGTGGGGAGCCATTCCTGGGCCAAATAACACATCCACCTTTATAGAAATCCATATTAGAGGAGAACCCTCTGGGTTTAGAATGCCTTGATTACTTTTTAGAACATTTAAACCATTTCTAAGTATACAGTTTAGTGACAAGTGCATTTACATTGTTGTGCAAATACCACCACTGTACATCTCCTGAACTCATCTTGCAGAACTGAAACCATTAAGCAATTCTACCTCCTCCCAGTCTCTGACAATCCCCACTTTACTTTCCATCTGTGATATTGACTGCTCTAAGTCCCTTCACTCAGTGGAGTCATACAGTATTTGTCTTTTTATAACTGGCCAGAAGTACCATCTTCCAGTAATTTACCAAAGTAACAAACACAAAGGGAATGAAGAGAGGTACCCATTATATGTTCATTAGGCCTTGTGGAAAGCATGGATTTTTTCCTTTGGTCACATATGCAAGTCTGTAAGAAGGGAATGAATGAGTACTGTTTGTAAAGGAAGCTCCACAGCCACTGTGCTGGTGCACACCTATAATCGCAGCTACTTGGAAGGAGGAGGCAGGAGCATCCCAAGTTTAAGGCCAGCCCTTGCAACGTTATTGGGGCCCTATCTCAAAAATAAAATACAAACAAAAGAGCTGGGAGTATAATGCAACTGGTAGAACTCTTGCCTGGCATGCTTGAGGCCTGTTCAATCTACAAAAAAAAAAAAAAAAAACAGGTGGGGGGAGGGAATGTCTCACAAATGCTACCATAGCAAAACTTGGAAGAGTCTACAATGTCACCCAAGAGAATTAATGTCAGTATTGAGCATATTAAGTGCTCTAAGAGCTGAGATAGCTTTCTGAAATGCATAAAGGGAAACGATGAGAAAAAGAAGGAAACCAACAGGAGAGGTGCCTGGGTTCAACTAACACAGCAGACTGCTCTACCCAAAAAAGCATGCTTTGCAACAAGCATTGAACAGGAGCCTGGTTTGCTGGAAGCAATTCCCTATGAACTCAGCATAATAAGTATAAAAAAAAATTAAAAGACCTCAGGACTGTTATTTAAAAAAAATTCATGTCACATATGTAAGCATTTTCTTCCTCTTAGGGCTAAATGTTCCATTGTATGCTGATGTCACACTGTGTTTAAACCTTAATCTGTCAGTGGACAAAAATGCCAAACACTTTTTTACTTTCCCGTTACTTTTCTTTCCTTTTCCCCCCTTTTTTCTGCTCCCCTTGCTCTTTCCAGGTGTTCCTGTAGCAGGGAGAATGACCAGAAGAGAAACTGACAGAACGGTATTCTGACAAAGTAGCAAGGAGGAAGGGATGGCATAGCAGAGAGATAAAACTTAAAAATCCAAGACATAGTCAGGCACCAGTGACTCATATCTGTATTCCTAGCTACTCAGGAGGCAGAGATCAGGAGGATCGCAGTTTGAAGCCAGCCCAGGCAAATAATTCATGAGACCCTATCTCAAAAAACTTTCACAAAAATAGGACTGGTGGAGTGGCTCAAGGTGAAGGCCCTGAGTTCAAGCCCCAGTACTGCAAAAAAAAAAAAAAAAAATCTAAAACGTGAAGAAGGTCACATAGCACTGAGGGTGAAGTAACCAACAGAGTACATGTAATCATATATGGGCTAAACCCTACCTTTTGCCACTGTAACCTGCTTGCAAGGATATATAAAGTGAGACCCCTGTGTTCTCAGGGCTCAGCCTTTGGACATGAGTCCACTGAGTCTGTGCCGGCACAATAAAGTGTTACTTGCTTGCCTCAGAGTCCCATGTCTCTGTACAAGTTTCCTATAACATTCCCACAATGGGAGCCCCATGGATCAAGCCCCTCTGAAGGTGTCCTGTTGACCAAAGTGACCCCCTTGATGATTTTAAAAGGGAACAGCATGAGTGCTTTACAGAGATGAGCAGTTAGGCTATCCAGAAGGTGGCAGGGCCAAGATGCCATATACCAGTACAGCCCACAACGTCCCCCCTCACTTCTCTTCTTCCCTGCCCTTCCCAGAATGGATGAATACCACCAAAACTCTGACCCCTGGCCAGCCCACCTTCCCCTGACATCCACTCCAAACTCCCAGCCTAGAGGGTTGCACCTGTGGGGGAGGGGCAGGGAGAGAAAGTGACAGAGCAGAAAGATGGTCAGCACCTGCTTGCTCAATTGTTCTTCTTGCTGCCCCCTGGGCTGGGCTGTGGTGGGCATTGGTGTTGCTAGATGGTTTCTCCTTGAACCTGTGTACCTTCCAGGATCCCTTACCAGCTACTGGGGGTAGGGTATGAGGCAAACATGCTGGGAAAATGTGGTGTCATCTGACTCCATCAGGCCTCCTTTTCAAGTTAGTCCCTTTCCACTGAAACTCCCCTTCCGTACTTCCAGTCCTGCCCTTCACCTCATTAAAATACAGAAAAAGAAAACATGCCCAGTTCCCCCAACACTGGCTCTGCCATCTGATTACTGTTTAAAATTTCCCTGAGATCAGTTTTTTGGACATATCCTTCTCTACTATAGAAAACAGGTTTTTAACACCCCAGAGTAATGAGACCTGGTTTGAAATGGGATGCCAGAGAGGTATATTTTTCTTTTGTAAAATGGAAGCAGGACTGTTGAGTAGTCAAGCTTGCCCTCAAGCTGATCAGTTTCATGGAAGAGTAAAATGAAAGTTGAAGTGTGGAAATCAATTTCCTTAGAACTGTAGAGCACTTGGGTAGTCTTCCAAACCTATGCTTAGGCGTGTGCTTACCTTGTTCTGAAGACCTCTGCTCTGTTTTCTTCAAGGGTTCCAGATGCTTGTTGTGGAATCCTATTCATGACTTTACAGCCAGTTTAATGCTCTCTTTCCTCAGTTCCTAAAATCACCAAGAAAATTATTTTGGGGGGCAGTACTGTGGTTTGAACTCAGGACCTCACACTTGCTAGACAGGCATTCTTCCACTTGAGCCACTCCACCAGCCCTTTTTTGTGTTGGGTATTTTTGAGATAGTGTCTCTCGAAGTATTTGCAGGTGGTTGGCTTCAAACTGAGATGCTCCTGATCTCTGGCTCCTGAGTAGCTAGGATTTCCATTAGTATTTGCTTAATAAAAAATGTACATGCAACATTCCACTGGGCCAGATCAAATACTTCTGCTGGCCTATCAGAGGAGGAAAACTCATTCCTTGCTCAATCTTGCTGCAGCAATCAGTGTCCAAATCACAGTGGGAAAGTCTTTTTTTTTTATTTTTCAGTACTTTGGATCAAACCCAGGACCTTGCACATACTAAGTAAGCAGTCTACCTCTGAGCTACCTCTTGGGATTGCAGGAGTACACCACCATACCCTGCTTAGTTGAATTCTAGTGCAGAACTTGAACTTTATCTAGTAGGAAACCCCAAGAAATTTGTTTCTAGATATATATCTATTTGATTTTACATAATATTCTTTTTTTCTTTGGTGCTGGGGATTAAATCGGGGATTCATGCTTGCTAAGCATTTACCTTAACACTAAGCAACACCCGCATCCTTTTTCTTTTCTTCCTGTCTTTTTTTTTTTTTTTTTGTGGTACTATAGTTTGAAACCAGACCCTTGCTTATGCTAGGCAAGCACTCTATCACTGAGCTACATCTCCCGCCTTTTTAAAATTTATTTTGTATTTTGAGACGGGGTCTCACAAAGTTTCCCAAGCTGACCTTGAACTTGCAATCCTCCGGCTTCAGTCTCCCAAGACTAGCCTGGGCAAGGACCTATCCCACACAAACAGCAACAACCAAAAAAAAAAAAAAAATCCAAGTATCAACTTGAAGACCCTGCACTGAATAACAGGTAAGGTCAGCATAAAGAAGAGTTTTGTCTACATTTACAACACAAATTCAATTCATCACTATGCCTAAACACTCTGTCACTGGGTCTGCAAGTTCTGTTTCTGTTGAAAAGAGAAGGGTCTCACTTAAATGTACACCACATGAAGTGATTAATGGATAGCTCTCAAATAAAGAATGTAGACATGGGCTGGGGGTGTGTTTCAGGAGTAGAGCTCTGCCCTAGCATGAATGAAGCTCTCAGTTTGATGCATAGCACTGCAGTTGAAAAAAAAAAAAAAGGTCTGTGGTTCTCTAATTAATGAACTTATTGAGTTAAAATATTTAAGATAGCTTCAAAAAATTAAAATACCTAGGCATAAATTTAACAAAGGAGGTGACCGACCTATAGGAAGAACACCACAAGTCGCTGAAGAAAGAAATCAGTGAAGACATAGAAGATGGAAGGACATCCCATGCTCATGCATCGACAAAATCAGTATTGTGAAAATGAATATACTGCTGAAAGCAGTCTATATGTTCAATGCAATCCCTGCCAAAATTCCAATGTCATTCTTCACAAAGACAGTAAAGTCAATCCTAAAGTTCATATGGAAGCACAAAAGACCTTTAGTAGCCAAAGCAATCCTGAGCCAAAAGAGCAATGCTGGAGGTATCACAATCCCTGACTTCAAACTATACTACAGAGCTATAGTAATAAAAACAGCATGGTACTGACACAAAAACAGGCATGAAGACCAGTGGAATAGAAGACCCTGACACAAACCCACACAGCTACAGCCATTTGATTTTCAACAAAGGAGCCCAAAATATGTGCTAGAGAAAAAATAGCCTCAACACAGTGTTGGAAAAAATGAAAAAGAATGAAGCTAGATTCACAATAGCTAAGCTATGTGTCCCACAATTGATGAATGGATTAAGAAAACTCCACATACAATGGAGTTTTATTCATCCATTGAGAAGAATAAAATTGTGTTGTTTGCAGGTAGGTGGATGGAACTGGAGAACATCATGTTAAGTGAAGGTCACGTTTTTCCTCATATGTGGAAGAAGATCCATAAGTTAAATGTACACGTGAGCAAATATATATAAAAGATTATTTATGTGTATGTGTATGTGCATGTATGTGTGTGTGTGTGTGTGTGTGTGTTTGTGTGTTGAGAGACCAAGATTGTGTTAGTGGATCTGCTTGAGGGGACTATGGAAGACCAGAAAGAGAATGTCAAAGAATGAAAAATATTGAAACAACCCATCTATATGTTAATATAATGAAATGCACTGCAAGCTGTTGAATAATAGGGGAGCAGGGCGATAGAGAAAGAGTACATGATGTCAAGGTGAAACCCTCTTCAATATCAATATAGACTTAAAAAAAAAAAAAAGATGAACCATTAGGTAAAAAGGTCTTTTCCAGGGGTGGTACCAGTGGGACAGGGAGGGCATAAGGGTGAATGAGAGTGAATATGGTGGATGAATTTTATATTCACATATGAAAATAGAATAATGGAGCCTGTTGAAATTGTTCTAAGAAGGGGGGAGGAGGCAGAATGGAGGTGGTAAATTTAAGATGTATTGTAAGCAAATATGTAAATACCACAATGTATCCCCCCTGTATAACAGTTTATGCTAATAAAATATTTAAGAAATAGTATATTTCAGGAATAAAGGCATGGCACAAGTGGTACAGCTCCTGCCTAGCATGTGCAAAGACTTGAGTTCAAACCCCAACATCACCAAAAAAGAAGAAAGAAATAGTGTATTTCAGCTTTTTGTGGTGGCACATGTCTATAAACCCAGCACTCAGGAGGCTGAGGCAGGAGTATCTCAAGTTGGAGCCTAGTCTACACAGTCCCCAGCCAGCTTGGGTTACATAGCTAGACTCTTCAAAAAAAAAAAAAAAATCCTGGCAGGCTTGATGGCACACACTACTTGAGGCAGAGATAGAAGAATCAAAAGTCAGAGAACAGCCCAGCTAAAAGTTAGCAAGACACTATCTCAAAAATAAGCTGGGCATGGTGGTGAACGTATGCAATCCCAGCTACTACAGAGGCAGCAGTAGGAGGATGGCTGTCTGAGGTAAGCCTAGTCAAAAGCACAAAACCCTATCTGAAAAACAAACTAAAAGCAGAAAGACTGGGGGCCCAAATTGCTTCAGCTATTGTCCTGATTCAATCTCCAGTACCAAAAAAGGGGGAAAATCCATTGTTGGATGAAGTGTGGGAAAATAATCTCATAAACTGTTAGTGAAAGATGAGACAGTTTTTGGAAAGTATTGTAGCAGTTTATTAGAAACTGAAACACTGAGAAGCTTCTTAACTCAGGACTTAAAGAGTACCACAAATTGGGATGGCAGAGTGGCTCAAGTGTTAAAGCACCTGCCTAGCAAGCGTGAAGTCCCGAGTTCAAACCCCAGTGCTGACAAAAAGGGAAAAAAATTATATATATATTTAAAGATATATGTACAATAAAATAAAAATAATCTACCCATTAATTTGAATTGATTAAATAAATCAAGGTTCCATACACAATTGCATGCTATATAACACTGAAAAGTAAAATACATACAACATACATATACGCTGGCACGGGAGAACATCATGAGATACTAAGTGGAAAGAAGAAAAATGTGGAACAGCATAATATACAATAGCAGCATTACTATATGTGTATGTGTGGTTACGAGTTCTTTAACTCTCCTACAAGCAACATTTATTTATTTGCGGTACTGGCGTTTGAACTCAGGGCCGACAACCTTGAGCCACTCCACCAGCCCTTTTTGAAAAGGGTTTTTCCAGGCAGTCACGCGAACTATTTGCACAGGCTGGCTTCGAACCTCCTGAGTAGCTGGGATTACAGACGTGAGCACCAGCATTGCTCAAGCAATGCTTATTATTAATAAAATAGAAATTACGTATCTAAAAATCTTAATAACCACAATAAAACTGCCACTTAGCTCGCTTCATTATGCGGCCATGACGCCCCGCAGGACAGGGAAAGGATACCCTGCGCCGTTGGGCGCGATCCCTGGGAAGCCAGAGTTACGCCAAGCCGCCAATCAGTGGCGACGCTGGACGTAGACGTGTTACGTCGTGACATCACGGCAAGATGGCTGCGCCCCGTAGGTTTTTTCTCGCCTAGACCACCGCTTGCCGGTGTCAGGTTCCTGGGCTTTCTGCTGGCATGCTCTCCCTCCGAGGCTGCGGCCGCTGGGTCGCCGCCTCTCTCGGCAAACAGCGCCTTCCTTTGGCCCGGTTCAGCGGCGACAGCGTGGCGCCGCGGACTCCGCACTTCGACGTGGTCGTTATAGGTGGAGGACACGCCGGGACCGAGGCCGCCGCGGCCGCCGCTCGCTGCGGCTCCCGCACTCTGCTCCTCACGCACCGCGTGGACACCATCGGTGAGGAGCGAGGAAGAGGTGGAGCTTGGCGCAGGACGCGGGGCCCAAAGCCTCATGGGGCGCCCTCTTCCCTTTCTGAGGCTGAAGACAGTCGTAGCCTGGGGTTTTGGCAGGGATCAGGCTTTTGTTTTCTCCGTTGTCAGTGCTCCTGCACTGATTGTTGATTGTGGTCCGTGGGTGTTGTGAATAGTGTTACAATAAATAGGGGAGTGCAATATTTCGTCAACATACTGATTTAAGTTCTTTTGCATATATACCAAGTAGCACAAAACCCCTCTTCTTCTGTGATCTAAGTTCTCTGGGGAGATAGATACCTTTCAGAGATATTTTAATGACTTATTTCTTTTGGCGGTTCTGGAGTTGACTCAGGGCCTCATGCTTGTTAGACTCTACCGCTTAAGCCTCTCTGCCAGGCGTGCGTGCGTGTGCGTGCGCGTGTGTGTGTGTGTGTGTGTGTTAGAGTCTCAGTTTTTTGTTAGGTAATTTGGTACCGAATCAGGTATTCGTACTTGATCTCAGCAAAGAGGGTTGGCTTTGAAGGTTGAATCCATAGGAATGCAGGAGACAAGAATGATTCAGTCGAATTATAGGCTTACAGCTCCTTTTAAAATTAGAGACAAATTTATTTTTCTTTATTTTCTACTAACCTGGAAAATAACGTTGTTTAGCAAACTACTTTTTGCCTTTCTCAACAGAAGAAAAAAATGTATGCATTTCATGGAGGCTGTTCTGCATTAGATTCAGAATTTAGGTTCCACTGTGTATCTGCTGTGTGACTTTGGACAAAAGACAATTTATCTAAGCCTCATTTTCTCTGTAAAACAGAAATAACAGCAGTTATCAACCTGATAGTGTAGCTGTAAAATTTACCAGAAAATACGTGTAAATCACCTGGAACTGCATTAAGTAGTCAGATATTATATGTTATTTTATCATGGCTTTTTACATTGCTGATTTAAATTCTTTAGTAGAGTGAAATAAACTGACTTGACACATTTCTATTACCACCACTATGTGAACCTTTCACATAGTAGGCAACCGCTCTACCACTGAGTCACATCCCCAGCCCCTAGACTTTTTTTTTTTTTTTTAGCAGTACTGGGATTTGAACTCAGGGCTTCACACATGCTAGGCAGGCACTTTACCACTTCAGCCACTGTGCCAGCCGTGTTTTTTATTGGGTATTTTTGAGACAGGGTCTCCTGAACTACAGTGCTGGCTTGGAACTGCAAGCCTCCTGTTTTCTGCCTCCCAAATAGCTAGGATTACAGGCATGAGTCACAGGTGCCTGGCTTAGATTTCATTTTTTTATATGAACTCCAAATGATTGAGAGTGAATGCTGGCCTTTCTGAGTTTGGTTTTGAGAAAGATTTTGAGGGCTAAGCAGAAGAGAGTGTCGTGTTCAGCTTTCATGCCTGTAAGGAAGGGAGCTCAACATTGATTCACATAGTTCCTTGAGAAAAAGTTGTCAGCAGTTTAGAAGACAAGGATTTTTCTTGCACTTGATTTTACAAATGTAATTCTTGTAAATAGTAAAGTAAAATATTTCAAAAAGTGCCTAGAAGTTGTTAAGCATGGTGATATAAAGAAATGGTGGAGTTTCAGTAATTTGTTCTTAGGGTTGTTCTTTCCTCTGATAATGCTACTAAGTAATAAGAGGTGAAAGCTAAGTCATTTAGCGAAGTAAAAATAGACACCACAACTTCAGATGCTCTAGGAGCCAGCATGTCATTTAAATGTGTGAAGCTAGGTGATGTAAAACAGCATAGAATGAGGAAACCAAGGTGAACTGGAAATATGGTTCTATTCAGTGAGTATAATTGTTTTTAACAAAAGCCGAGTAGAACCTCACAGGAAAGCCACTGGATTGTAACCTTTGATCTACAATTATCTGAGATGTGAAAAGCATGGCTTGGGAGTCCTACAGAGTAATAGAAAAAAAAGAAATCAGATTTGGTGACGTCATTTCACATTTCTAGTTTGTAGTTTGGTTAGTAACTCATGAGCAATTCAAATGTTTCAGGTATGATTTAGTTACTGTGTGGGGGATTTTATTCTAAATAAAAAGCCCTTGTCTGAAACATTTACAGTTGATAATGTTTTTATATAAATAATTTGTTAAATTAGATACTCAGGAGTGCAAGTTGCTTCCTTTTATATGAACTTAATAGTGTGATAAATTTTCACTATGCTTATTGATTTTTTCTTACTTTGCTTATTGATTTTGTACAAAGTGTATAGAACACTTGTCCAAGATTCATGTAAGGGCATAAATACTAATTGCTTACTCATTTGAGAAAATAAGAAATATTGAAGGATTTTTAAAATGTGGCTGGTGATAAAAATTATTTTAGATTAAAAATAAATCTAGGTCTGGTAGAGATGAACCAGTTTGGAGTTGTAATACACATGTGCCTGGAAGCAACACTAGGAATCTCTCTGTATAAGCTATCTTCTTTATCTAAGACTAGCAAAAATGCTATGTTTTTCTTATTATCTCTTTATGTTTTCTCTTCAACAACATTGGAGAATAAGAGGGCAGAACAGGGTCTGCCTGGAAGCCAGGGAGGTGGGAGGGGAGGGGCAGGGGGCAGGGGAGAGAGGTTCAACCCCAGCACCACAAGGAAAAATATTCAGTGTAGTTATGAGACTTTTTTTTTTTTTTTTTTTTGATGGCATTGGGGTTTTAACTCAAGGCCTTATGCTTGCTAGGCAGGTGGTGTTACCACTTGAGCCACTCCATCAGCCCGAGTTATAGGATATTTTTAAGGTAAAAGATGATAGGCAGATAATATTTTGTGCTGATCTGAGAAAAAAATTAGGATAATTATTAGTAAATGTTACTTATTTTTATTGCTTACTCTGTGCCACTTTTTTTTTTTTTTAATGATACTGGGGCTTGAACTCAGGGCCTTCACCAGCCCTTTTTTGTGATGGGATTTTTTTGAGATAGGGTCTTGCGAACTATTTCCCCAGGCTGGCTTCAAACCTCAATCCTCCTGAACTCTGCTGCCTGAGTAGCTAGGATTACAGGTGTGAACCTCTGCCACCGGCCCAGACACTGTTTTAAGTGCTTTATGTACATTTTCTCATTTTGCAAGTAACAGAAAATCCTTATTCTACTAGTTTTAGCAAAATGAATTTATTATCTAGTCCACATGTAGATCAACTCTTAAGGTTGGTTAAGTCAGCAGCTAACACTCCAGTTTTCAGAGTGGAAAAGCTAAAGGATGGAAAGGTAGCCTTCCAAAATTACAGAGCTAATAAGACCTGGAAATTGAGCTTCCATCTCTTTCACACATTCCTCATAGTCATACCCTCCAAATGCTTATAATCGCAGCACCTTTCACCTTCCCAGTGGACACCACCAAAGCTTTCAGAGGGCTTCATGGTCACTGCAGCAGATGTGCAGATGGTGACATATTTTCCACCCCTCCTCCTCCCATAAAAAACTTTGAGGGCTGGCAGAGTACTCAAATGGTAGAGCACCTACCTAGCAAGTGTAAGGTCATGGGTTCAAACTCTAGTGCCTCAGGAAAAAAAAAAAAAATTTGAGGTAGCCAGGTGCTGGTGGCTCACATCTGTAATCCTAGCTAGTTGGGAGACTGAAATCAGGAGGATCAAGGTTCAAGGCCAGCCCAGGGAAATAGTTTGCAAGTCCCCAACTCCTAAATAACAAGAGCAAAATGGACTGGAGGTGTGGCTCAAGTGATAGAGTGCTTGCTTTGCAATTATGAAACCCCAGTCCCACCAAAAAAAAAAATCCTTTGAGGTAACCACATAAGTTTCTACCTACAATTGACTGATGGATTTAAAGAGAAGGTAAATAGATAATATGGTGTCTACTTTCAAGAAGTTTTTAACAATTATTTCTACAAAATACAAGCAGAAAGAAAACAGTATGTGGCATTTATGAGAACTAATTTATTATAACCATGAGCCAGTGCCAAGGAAAATCTTAAAAGTGTGCTTTAAAAAAAAAAAGTACTTGAGGGGATGGGGTGTGGCTCAAACGGTAGAGCATTAAAACCTCCTTGCCACAAGAAAAATTTAAATAATAAAGTTTGCTTGATTTAGGAAGGTTTCATGAGGTAAGAATTCCATGTTTTAAAGGAAAAGCAAACCTAATGAAGCTAAAAATACGCATGAAGAGAAAGGTTAGAGAGAAAGTTCAGGTACTGGTTGATCTTTCAGGGTGGCCTAGACAACTCTTGCATCCCATTTGGGACTTCGGGATTTTCCTTACAGTTTTCTATTTTCCCAAGTTTTCCATTTTCTGTCATGTAAGGTGATTCTGGTTACCTGTAATAATAGTTCTCTGTTAAGCACTCACTCTGCAGGGTGTTCATGTGTTTATTTTGTGTCCATTCTCTTTAGGTCAGATGTCCTGTAATCCTTCCTTTGGTGGCATTGGAAAGGGGCATTTAATGCGGGAAGTGGATGCGTTGGATGGCCTGTGTTCTCGAATCTGTGACCAGTCTGGTGTACATTACAAAGTACTAAACCGGCGTAAGGGACCAGCTGTGTGGGGACTAAGAGCTCAAATTGATAGAAAACTCTATAAACAAAACATGCAGGTGAGAATTGGGCATGAGACCGGGAAGATGGCAGCGAGTACGTAGCTGTGTGTGTCAAGTGGCATTGTCTTTTGGCAGAAAGAGATCCTGAATACACCACTGCTTACTGTTCAAGAGGGAGCGGTAGAAGACCTGATTCTTACAGAACCAGAGCCCAAGCACCCTGGGAAGTGCCGTGTCAGTGGTGTTGTTTTGGGTATGTGCTGACTGATAATGTTAATGACAGCATATAACATTCTGGGTGAGAAACGTGTTTTAGAACATGTGGAGACGTTTTTCTTATACCAGGAAATTACTGTGTTTTCTCTGCCTGGATATGGAAAGCTGTGCAGATATTCATGTTTCTCTTTTAATTTTGATCATTGTGAAGCTCAGTCAAATTCTGAGCTCATTAGTACTATCTTAGTGTAGAATTCGACATCTACATACTGGTGTCTTTTCCTCCTGGTCCTTCTGTAATTTCTAGTTTTTCTAGTTCTGACTTCAAATCTTTAAAAAAATTTATAGCTTACCAATTTATATGTTTTTATTTAAAAGAGTTTTGTATTTCAATGAAAGTGATTCACACAATTTTTGTAATTAAATGAAATGTAGAAAATTGTCAGGGAAAACAGCTACCTCCTTGCCTGAAGATAACCAACTTTTTTAGCTGTCACTTTTGGCATATGCTTCCATATTTCTTTTTTTTTTTTTTTTTTTTTTTTTTTTTTGTGGTACTGGGGTTTAAACCCAGGACCTTGTGCTTGAGCCATGCCCCCACCCTTGAATTGCTGTCAGTATATTTCGCGTGTGTGTGTGTGTGTGTGTGTTACTCGGGACCTAGTGCTGCTAGGCAAGCTGTCTACTACTTGAGCCATGCCCCCAGACTTAAAAAGTAAATAAAACAAAAATTTCTTTATTTTTCAGATAGAGGCTGCTCTGGACTGTGATCCTCTTATTTAAGCCTCCACTAGCTGGGATTACGAGAGTGTACTTCCACACCCGACTTTTTTGTTGAAATGGTTTTTCACTAACTTTTTGCCCTCCCCATTTCTACCTCCTGGGTAGCTGGGATTATAGGCATGAGCCACCATACCTGGCTCTTTCCTTTCTTTTTTCCATTCTTTTACTACTCTGTTCTTTTTTTTTTAATGACCCAGAGTCTCACTCTGTCGTCCAGGATGCCCTCAAACTCAAGATCCTCCTGCCTTTACTTCCCGAGTGCTGGAATTACAGGTGTGTACCACCATACCTGGTATGATCCTTTCTTTTTGGAGACAGGGTCTCACTATATGGTCCAGATTGGTTTTAAACTCCTGGGTTCAGGCAATCCTTCTACCTCAGCCTCCCAAGTATCTGGGAGTACAGGCATGTGCTGCATGTGCTTCCGTGCCAGAATATCGTTTTCTTTCTTTCTTTCTTTTTTTTTTTTTTTTTTGTACTGGGTTTGGAATCAGGGCCTGGTGCTTGCTAGGCAAGCAGTCTACCACTTGAGCCTCACATCCATCCCAAATATCACTATCTTTTTTTGTTGTTTTGTTTTTGTTTTTGCTCAATGTTACTGGTATTATAAGAACAAGCTGTTCCCAAAATCTTGCTTTTGCCAAGGTGTGCATGATGCCAAGATCTGCACCTTTGATGGGGGTGGGGAGAGTGGATGATTTTCCACTTTGTGGCACATGGTGTCTGATGAACATGAGCAGCTCTCCTCTGAAGCCCTGGAGGCTGCTCGTATTTGTGCCAACAAGTACATGGTAAAAAGGTGTAGCAAAGATGGCTTACATATTTGAGTTCAGCTGCACCCTTTACACATCATTCACAGGCACAAGGTGTCCTGTGCCGGGGCTCACATGCTCCAGACAGGGATGTGGGTGCCTTTGGGAAGCCCGAGGGTGCAGTGGCCAGGGCTTACACCGGCCAGGTAATCGCGCATCCATACCAAGCTGCAGATAAGAAGGAACATGTGATTGAGGCCCTACACAGGGCCAAGTTCAAGTTCCCTGGCCACCAGAGATCCACATCTCAAAGAAGTGGGGCTTTGCCAAGTTTAATGCAGATGGATTTGAAGACATGGTACTGAGAAGCGCCTCATCCCTGATGGCTGTGGGGTCAAATATAGCCTGCTAGTGGTCCTCTGAGGGCTCCCACTGTGCTGCCCCTCCCTAATCACCTTAATCACCAATAAATCCTCCCGTCCACTTAAAGAAAAGTGCTCGTATCATGTTTGACTCTCCCAGAACGTACGGGCTGATAACTTGCTGTCAACCAAAGCCTTACCAGTAAAAATACAGTTAACGTGCATGTTATATGTTGTATGTATGATATGTTTGGTGAAAAATGGACAAGAACCACTGGATTCTCCTGCCTCAGAGCTAAGAGCTCCTAAGAGCTGGGTTTATGAGTGTGCACTGCCATCCCTGGCTGTAATAATTTTTTTAATTGTAGCAAAGTATGTATTTGAACATATAAGTATATATCATATGTAATTTACCATTTTAAGCATTTTAATGTCATTAAGTACATTTACAATATTGTGCAACCATTACTACTGTTCATAATTTTTGCCATCCTAAACTGAAATTCTGTACCCATTAAACAACTGCTCATTACCTGAAGAATAAATCTCTTTTCCTGTATGGCAGATCTGTCTGGATGCAGAACTTTAATATGTAGATTTTAACTTTTTCTCTCATTTTAGCCCCAAGCTTCATTGCTACATTCTTTAGTTATTCTCAGTTTTCCAATTTTGAGCCTTTAAGGACAAATCAGGTCATTCTCACTGATGTCTTCCCTTCTTCTAACTGCTTTTTGTCATTCAGAAAAAAGGTTGAGCTTTCTTGTCCTCTGACAAGTTCTCTCACATTACTTGTCTTTGTTGTCTTATACTTTTTTCATTCTTTTATTTCATTTTCTAGGATTTCAGGAGGGAGAAGAAATCCTGTGAGGCAGCCTGTCATATTTAACCAGAATTCTAAAATTAATTCACTTTTAAAATGAATTGCAACTAATTTTTTGGTGCTGATAATGATTTTAGGAACATGTGAATTGATAATAATACTTTGTGTTTTCTCAACCATATTTCTTGGTTTCTTGGGATTGATGACATACAGTCTTCTGATTCATTTAGAATTCTTTGTCTGGGTTGGGGGAAATGGGGAAATGTTGGTCAAAAGCTACAGACTTTCAGTTATGAGATGACTACTCTAGAGAGCCAATGCACAGCATAGTAACTTCAGTTAATAGTCTATATTTGACATTTGCTGAAGGTGTAGATATTAAATATTCTTAGCTCACTGGAAAAAACAAAAAGATCACCTTGCCAGGCCTATGATCTCACCATGGGGAGGCATAGGTAGGAGGTTCAAAATCCAAGGCTGGTCTGGGCAAAAATGTGAGACCCTCGCCAAAAAATAACTAAAGCAAACGAGGGCGGGGTTGTAGCTAAAGTTGTAGAGCACCTACCTAGCAAGTGCAAGGCCCTGAGTCCAAACCCCAGTACCAAAAAAAATGTAACATTAAGGTAATGGGCATGTTAATTAGCTTGATTATGGAAATTGTTACACTTACAGCAAAATACCGAGTTAAATGTATAACAGTTTTTAGTTTGTCAACCAAACCTCAGTAAAGTTCAAAAACACAAATACCAAAAAAAGATGCTCAGGTTTCTAAAGACAAAGGTTTTCTGTAATGTAAAATAGTTTTTTCATTTTGATCTGTGGTAACAATCAGAAAACATTTTGCTTTTTTTCACTGTATTCAGTGGATGGAAGTACAGTTTATGCAGAGAGTGTGATTCTGACTACTGGGACATTTCTGCGGGGCATGATTATAATTGGATTGGAGATGCATCCTGCTGGACGTTTAGGGGATCAGCCTTCTGTAGGGTTGGCTCAGACTCTGGAGAAATTGGGGTTTGTGGTTGGAAGACTGAAGACTGGGACTCCACCCCGAATTGCCAAAGACACCATTAACTTCAGCATTCTGAACAAGCACACACCAGATGACCCATCGAGACCATTCAGCTTTGTCAATGAGACAGTGTGGATTAAGGTAAGACAATTTCTGAAAACCTGGCTTTACAGCTCATATTGACTATTCACAGCAAGAAGGAGCCTAACCATTTCTTTTCTTTTTTAACAGTTTACTTTGTATCACTATTGCTTAGGGTGCATAGAAGTGATCTTTAAAAGTTTTAGCTAATTTGGCTACGTGGGCGCTTCCCATTAAATTCTTAAGTTTCATTGCTTGTATAACCTATTTTGAGAATTAAACTTTTTGAAATAATTTCAGACCTATAGAAAAATTGCAAGGCTATTATTAAAAAAAGTCCTGTAAACTATTAAAGTCACCCATTCATCAATTTTTACCATGTGTATCCCCATAGGTAGGGACATACAGATATATATGCATATCTAATATGTATTTAATGTGTAATATTATAATATATGCATTTATTCTTATTTTTTTCTGGAACATTTGAGTGTAATTTGCAGAAATCATAAACTTTTACCTCTATAAATACTTCAGTCTATATCTCAACTAAATTTAAAGAGGTGTGTTTGTAGAACCTCAACACAATGCTGAAATTTCGGACTGATCCAGTCCATACTCAGATTTTGCTCATTTTTCCAATATTATTCAAAGTCACCTTTTTTCCCCAATCTAGGGTCATTTATTACTGCCCTTTTTTTGAATATATTTTTTTGCCCTTTTTATGTATACTGAGAATGGAACCCAGGATCTTGAACATGTTAGGCATGTGCTGTACCACTGAGCTATATCTCCAGCCCCATGCATTTCATTTAATTGTCATTTCTCTTTAACGTGAAAAAGTTCCTCTGACTTTTGTGAAACTGACATTTTTGAAGAGTATAGGTAACTGTTAACCTGTCTTTTAAGTTAAAAAAAAAATGTATAATGTATGTGTGAAATTGATGGTCCCAGTTTCTGGTAAATTTGTACTGTACTGATGACTGGCTCCAAATAATTCTATTACTTTAAGCAAGTCAGTTTTGTATTTTTACTTTGGTAAAATGCAAATTATGATGATACTTTCTTAGTATACATGCTTTTAAACTTTTTTGAGACAGGGTCTTGACATAAACTCTTGATTCTTCTGCTTTACCTCCCTAAATGCTTTTAAGCATTTTTTTCTGAATTGTACCCCAGCCCCACTTTTAAATTTTCTACTGTAAATTTTCAGTTTTTGAGCCAAGCATGATGGCACACACCTACATTCCCAGCATTCTGGAGGCTGAGTCTAAGGCAGGAGGATCAAAAGTTTAAGGCTACTTTGGGCTACATGGTGAGATCCTGTCTCAAAAATAATAAATAAAACCAAGCATGGTGGCTCACGCCTAAGGATTGCAGTTTGAAGTCAACCTAAGCAAAAAGTTAGAATATCCCATCTTAATAAGCAGGGTAAAGTGGCACAAGCCTGTGGTCTCAGCTACTTGGGAGGCTGTAAGTAGGAAGATCACGGTCTGAGGCTGCCCCTGGGCAAAATCATGAGACCTTACCTGAAAAATAACTAAAGCATGAAAGGGCCAGGGGCATGGCTCAAGTGGTAGAGTGCCTGCCTAGCACACACAGAAGAGGCCTCCAACTAAAACCCCGGTATCATAATAAATAATATTTTCAGGTTTACATAAAGTATGGAAATTGTGTAATGAATTCACATTTCCATCACTCAGCTTTAATAACATTTTGGCCTTGTTTCACTCATTGCTGAGGTTTTTTTTTTGTGAAGGGTTTTTCAAGATAGGGTCTCACAAACTATTTGCCTGGGTTGGCTTTGAACCACAATCTTCCTGATCTCTGCCTCCTGAGTAGCTAGGATTACAGGTGTGAGCCACCTTCTCCCAGCTATTGCTGAATTTTAAAACAATTCTAAATATCACATCATTTCGTTTATACTTTTGTATATGTCTTTAATGGAAAAGAACTTTTTTTTTCTTTTATTCATATATGCATACAATGTTTAGGTCATTTCTCCCCTATTCCCCCCACCCCCTCCCTTACCCCTCCGCCCCCTTCCTCTCCCCCCCACCCCCTCGCTACCAGGCAGAAACTATTTTGCCCTTATCTCTAATTTTATTGAAGAGAGAGTATAAGCAAAAATAGGAAGGACCAAGGGTTTTTGCTAGTTGAGATAAGGATAGCTATACAGGGAGTTGACTTGCATTGCTTTCCTTTGCATGTGTGTTACCTTCCAAGTTAATTCTTCTCAAACTAACCTTTTCTCTAGTTCCTGGTTCCCTTCTCCTATTGGCCTCAGTCGCTTTAAAGTATCTGCATTAGTTTCTCTGCATTGAGGGCAACAAATGCTATCTAGTTTTTTAGGTGTCTTACATATCCTCCTACCTCCCTTGTGTGCTCTCACTTTATCATGTGATCAAAGTCCAATCCCCTTGTTGTGTTTGCCCTTGATCTAATGTCCGCATATGAGGGAGAACATACAATTTTTGATCTTTTGGGCCAGGCTGACCTCACTCAGAATGATGTTCTCCAATTCCATCCATTTACCAGCAAATGATAACATTTCATTCTTCTTTATGGTTGCATAAAATTCCATTGTGTATAAATACCACTTTTTCTTAATCCATTTGGTCAGTAGGGGTATCTTGGCTGTTTCCATAACTTGGCTGTTGTGAATAGTGCTGCAATAAACATGGGTGTGCAAGTGCCTCTGGAGTAACCTGTGTCACATTCTTTTGGGTATATCCCCAAGAGTGGTATTGCTGGATCATATGGTAGATCTATGTTTAGATTTTTAAGAAGCCTCCAAATTTTTTTCCAGAGTGGTTGCACTAGTTTGCATTCCCACCAGCAGTGTAAAAGGGTTCCTTTCCCCCCACCCCCATTCTCGCCAACACCTGTTGTTGGTGGTTTTGCTGATGATGGCTATTCTAACAGGGGTGAGGTGGAATCTTACCATGGTTTTAATTTGCATTTCCTTTATTGCTAGAGATGGTGAGCATTTTTTCATGTTTTTTGGCCATTTGAATTTCTTCTTTTGAGAAAGTTCTGTTTAATTCACTTGCCCATTTCTTTATTGGTTCATTAATTTTGGGAGAATTTAGTTTTTTGAGTTCCCTATGTATCCTGGTTATCAGTCCTTTGTCTGATATGTAGCTGGCAAATGTTTGATATTAAGATCCTTGATCCATTTTGAGTTAATATTGGTATAGGGTGATAAACATGGATCTAGTTTCAGTTTTTTGCAGACTCTAACCAGTGGAAAAGAACTTTTTAAAAAAAAACAGCCATGCCATTATCACCCCAACAGGACATTAATTCTCCCGTTTTTTGTTTTGTTTTGTTATGGCAACATTAGAGTTTTAACTAATATTGTTTGCTAGGCGAGCACTCTACCATTTGAGCCATGCTCCAGCCCCACTTTATTATTATCATTACTATTACTACTATTATTGGTGGTGGTGGTTCTGGGGTTTGAACGCAGAGCCTGGCACTAGTAAGATGCTAGTCATCTACTTACTAGTCAGATGCTCTGCCATTTGAGTAACACGTCAGCCCTTTTAATATCATTTTATGCCATGTCCATTTTTCCTAGTTGCCTTTAAAATGTTTTTTATAGTTGTTTTATTTGAACTGGAAACCAAAAAAGATCCACACATTAAACTGGAGAATGTGTTTTATAACCTATTCTTTTTCCTTTTTTTAAGTTTTAGCATTTATATATAGAAGAAATTAAGTCTTTCTTTTTTTCTCTAGAACTTCTCACAATCTGTATCTGTGTGATTGTACCCCTCTGGAACTTTATTTCTCTACCGTTTGTCCTATAAACTGATAATTAGTTCTAGAAGCTTCCTTAGATTTAGGTTCATTTTTGGAGTTATTCGTTTATTTTTGGCAAGAATAGTTCATAAGTACTACTGGCTTTATGAAAAGAGTTAAGTCTATTAAAAGTAAGTAAATATTGTGTGGAACTTATTTGGATAAGAGAAGGAAAACAGTACTGCCTGTGGTTGCTGTTTTTTAGCCAGAAGACCAGCTGCCTTGCTACTTGACTTATACCAACCCTAGAGTGGATGAGATTATCCTTGAGAACCTTCACCTTAACAGTCATGTTAAGGAAACTACAAGAGGGCCTCGGTAAGGACACACAAAATGTCAGCACTTGGGTACTGTAGGGAATGATGTCAGCCCCTTTTTTGTTCAATTTTTTAAATTTATTTATTTTTTACTTCAATGTCCTATTCTAGATACTGTCCCTCTATTGAATCAAAGGTTTTACGTTTTCCAAACCGTGTACATCAGGTTTGGTTGGAACCTGAAGGAATGGATTCTGACCTTATCTACCCACAAGGCTTGTCTGTGACACTACCAGCTGAGCTACAAGAGAGAATGATCACATGCATCAAAGGCTTGGAGAAAGCTAAAATGATTCACCCAGGTAAAGAGACTCACAGAGCTCCTTCAGTGGAAGCTCAGTATTACCTTAGCAATGAGTGGGGAGGTCCTAACTGCTTTCATTGTGGCTTAGAGCCTCAGAAGGTCAACTTCTGTACATTTAAAATAGTCCTTATTTTTGAAGGACACTGATAAAATCTTTGCATCACTACCTTAAGGCAAATCCAACTATGTTTTTGCTTACTTTACACATTTATTCTTTTATTAGGCTATGGTGTTCAGTATGATTACTTAGATCCCCGTCAGATCACTCCTTCCCTCGAGACTCACTTGGTTCAACGACTCTTCTTTGCTGGACAGATAAATGGCACCACTGGTTATGAGGAAGCTGCAGCTCAAGTAAGCTTGTTCAGATGTTACTGTAAACCAAAAGGGACTATTTAATTAGTGTTCCTTTTTTTCTAATTTGTTTTTGTTTTTGAAACAGGCTCTCAACTATGTAGCCCAGGCTGGCCTATCTTCTTGCTTCAGCCTCCTGATTGCTAGAATTACAGGCATGCACCACCATGCATGTTTGTTGTGTTAACTGTATAGATCTTAGCTGTAACCCATAACTGTAATAGGAGACTATTAGTGTATCAGAGTGTATAGAGATGGTTGTTGATGGTAGAGTGGCTCAAGTGGTAGAGCACCTGCCTAGCAAGTGCAAAGCCCTTAGTTCAAGCCCCAGTACTACAAAAAAGAGTGAAAGAAAGAGAGAGATGGTTGTTGTATAAGCTAGGATTTTAAAAACATTTGTGGCTTTATTACTGTTTTCTGAGCTCCTAGATCTGATACTAAATTTTAATTAGATTTGTAGTATTGCTTCTGAAGTTTCTTTAAAAAGAAAACTTAGTTCTTTTAACATAACTTTATTGAAAAATCATCATATAATTATTCCTTATAAGTGGGAAATTGTGTTCGTTTTATTTGTAAGTGGGAAAAAGCTAGAAAATTCTTACAGGTAGATTTAAAAAAAAAAAAAAATTAGCCCTCCCTAGGCTTTTACTCATAGCATGTTAACATGGTACATTACCCATATTCTGTTTCTGAATATGGATCACATTTTCTGCCTCTTGTTATATTCCTTATGGGCCTGCTTTGTTCCCCCATGTAGTTCTTCCCAGGTAGAATTCTAATATGATAGTTCTCAGTTCAGTTCGTAATAGCCTTTTAAACATTTCAGTCCTCTTGTAGGGTGTGATAGCTGGAATCAATGCCAGTCTTCGAGTCAGTGGCAAGTCGCCCTTTGTTGTTAGTCGAACAGAAGGCTACATTGGAGTCTTGATTGATGACCTCACCACACTGGGCACCAACGAACCATACCGAATGTTTACCAGCCGAGTGGAGTTCCGTTTGTCACTGCGCCCTGATAACGCCGACAGCCGGCTCACATTCCGAGGTAGCTCTTCACCAAGTCCTGTAGCCTGGTTTACTATTCTTTAAAACTTCTCTCATTATATTCTCTCCTTTTCCTAGGGCATAAGGAAGCTGGCTGTGTGTCCCAAGAACGATACGAAAGAGCTTCTTGGATGAAATCTTCTTTAGAAGAAGGCATTTCTGTGCTGAAATCCATTGAGTTTTCGAGCTCCAAGTGGAAAAAGTTAATCCCACAGGTTTCTATCAGTGTTAAAAAAAGTCTGCCTGTCAGGTATGACTTTTTTTTTTTTTGAGTTTGAACTCAGGGCCTCACATTTGCTAAGCAGGCATTCTACCACTTGATTGAGCCACACCCCAGGCCTGGTATGCACTTCTAATATAAACCTCTCACTTCTTACAGTAAAATGAAATCATTTCAGAGAGACATTACTTATAGGCATCATACCTACACATTTGGGAAGGGGGTACTGGGGTTTGAACTCAGAGCTTTACACTTGCAAAGTAGGCATTCTACCACTTGAGCCACACTTCCAATCCATTTTGCTGTGGTTATTTTGGAGATGGGGTCTTGCAAACTATTTTTCAGGCTGACCTCCAAATGTGATCCTCCTGATCTCAGCCTCCCAAGTAGCTAGGACTGCAGGCATGAGCCACCAGCACCTGGCTCTACACATTTTAAATGAACATAGCTTGCTTATGGTTTTTTTCCAGTACCCTTGAGATGTATTTTATTAATTTACATATATATATAAAATGTCTGTGGTATAGCTCTGATGTGGTAAAAATTCATTTGCAAATTATACCAAATTAGGAGAAAATGTCAGACTGGAAGAGTACTTTTTAAATATGTCATTTTTACAGTCTCTTTACAGAGACTTAAAACATGCTCATAATGGCTTTTCCTTCCTTAAAAAGTTCTTTAAAAATAAACAAACACCTCTAGCATAGTTTCCAGTATGCAAGAAAATGACTCATTCACAGGACACGAGGGTATAAAGCATATTCCCTGCTCTTTGGGAAGGTGGCGGGAGCCTTGTTAGCAGAGGATATTCTGTCCTGAAACAAGAAGGAGGATGAGTGGATTATACCATGCTACCCTTACCTCAACTTAATTCTCATGTTAAGGAATTCTGAAATTTGGTATTATTCCAGAGATCCTTGGTCTTCATCTACCTTATACAGTGTGGATCCTTTTGTTAATGAAACTTTTGTGTTTTTTCAGCGCTCTGGATCTTCTAAGGTATGAGGAAGTCGACATGGAGTTACTAGCCAGTGCAGTTCCAGAGCCCTTAAAGAAGTATACTAGATGTAAAGAGCTAGCTGAAAGACTGAAGATAGAAGGTAAAAAGTTATTTTTTACTTAAGATGACTACATACTTTTTTCCCCATCTGTGCAAGTTACATATGAACAGCATATCTATTAAGAGCTCCATACCATAGCAAAGGCCCTGAATTCAAGCCCCAGTACTGTAAGAAAAAAATTTTTTTTACCTTGAACTGCTTTTTTATATTTTCCCCATCTAATGTTATAGTACTACTGTCTTTGGCTTTCACACTCTACCAGTAACAAATACTCACTCTGTATCAGGCAAAGAAATCTGAGTGGGCCTGCATACACTGTAGCACACATTGTGCTCACATGTTCTTGGTCAGTGTATTGATTGTCATGCCACATGTTCTCAGGTTTCTTTTTTTTTTTTTTTTTCGATAGTGCAACTCCACCAGCCCTTTTTTATGTTAGGTATTTTCGAGATAGGGTCTAGCGGAATTAACTGCCCAGGGCTGGCTTTGAACTGCAATCCTACTGAGCTCTGCCTCCTGAGTAGCTAGAAATACAGGCGTGAGCCACTGGCGCCTGACTTCAAATTTCTTTTACTTGTTTTTTTTTCCTTCAACTTTTTCATTATGAAAATTTTCAAACAAAAAGTACTGAGGGCTTACTTCAGTATTTAAATATTTATGGCTTACCTGGGCATCAATGACTCACACCTCTAATCCTAGCTTCTTGAGAGGCTGAGATTGGAGGACCAAGGTTCAAGGCCAAACTGGGCAAAAAGTTTGCATGACCCCATCTCAGTGGGAAAAAGCTGCATGTGGTGGGGCATGCCTATCATCCCAGCAACAACAGGAAGTAAAAAACTGGAGAATCACCAGCTCAGGCAAAAAGTGAGACTATCTCCAAAACAACCAGAGAAAAATGGGCTTGGAGGTGTGATTCAAGCCTAGAGCACTTGCCTCAAAAGTCTGAAACCCCAAGTTCAAACCCCAGTACCACCAAAAAATAAGTATTTATGGCTTACCTTTGGGAAAAGGTGATTGATTTAATTGCATATTTTATACTTGGTTTGCAGTTTTCCTTTGTTCAGTAAATATTAGGCTGGAGGCAAGGTGCAAAGTACATGACCCTGAGTTCAAACCCCAGTACTGGCCCCTGCAAAAAAAAAAAAAAAAAAAAATCTAGGTTAGAATAATCTAGAACTATCATTACTTTTTTTATAGGAAACCGTGACTTTAATTACAGTGTTGCTACTGTTTTTCCTTGTTCTTTAAAGACTAGAACATATAAAGATTCTAGTATCTATCTATGGCTTAAAAGAAACCACGTTGGTTAAAATATGACACATATGTATCTCCCCAACTAGACAAGTTTCTTGAGGACAGAAATCAATGTCAGTTTGTATTATCTTTCTTGTTCTGCTGTATGTATTTATGAGATTAAATAAATATACCCTTAAATGTGTATTACCTTAGGTACTCCATCAGACCCTGAAATCTATTCACGAATCATAAGATTAGGTTACAACTTGTGGTACTAACATGTTATATTACAATACTGCATTATACCTTTTACAGCATTATTTCATTTGATACTTAGAACTGCCCTGATCAGGATAGACATTAGTGTTGTTGACCAGATTTTACAGATAAATGATAACTTGCCAAAGATCATTTGGTTAGTGAGTGGCAGAGCTAGGATTTGAACCTAACTTGTCTGACTGCAAAGTCTGTTTACTTTTCAACTGTCTTTAGTTGCTATAAAAACCCTCAGAAGTCATCTGAGCCAGCCTTTACAATGTCTAGACAAAGAAGCTGATTCCCAGAGTGATGGTGGTATACCTCATTGGTAGAGCCAGTCTCAGATGACATTGTTTGGCTGCTATACAAGTGATAGAAGCAAATCCTACCAGAACCTCAGAGGACTCCCTTTCCTAAACAGGACAGAATGACCACTTCAACTTAGGTCTTAAAAGCAGAGGTTTTGAATTTATTTTTCTAAGAACAGTATGCTTTAATTACCAAAAAAGTTACCAAATTCTCTTCTTAACATCACTTCCAAATAAAACCTAACTATGTCCACTTTAAAAAAGTATAGCTTTCTTACTGGAACTAGTATTGTCTGTCATGGACAAGGCTGGGGTGTGTGTGTGTGTGTGTGTGTGTGTGTGTGTGTGTGTGTGTGTGTGTGTGTGTGTAGATAATTCAGAAAATTGTTTTCTTGGAGAAACAAGAAACATTCTCCTGTCTTTAGGACTTAAATAGTATTGTCTTTAGGACTTAAATAGTATAGCCTGTTGAGGGAAATAACCAAGATTTGCAGTGACAGGAAAAGCAAATTTTTTTTTTTCTTTATTAAAATTTTTTAGTGAGACTAGGATTTGAACTTGGCTTCAGGCTTGCAAAACACGCACTCTTCCACTTGAACCACACCTCCAGTGCATTTTGCTGTGGTTATTTTGGAGATGGGGTCTTGTGAACTATTTGCTTGGGCTGGCCTCAAACCATGAGCCTCCAGCACCTGACTTTATTTCTTTTTTTTTTTTTTTTTGGTGGCACAGGGGTTTGCACTCAGGTGCTCTTGCTGACCACTTGAGCCATTTCACCAGCCTCTAATTCTTAAGAAATTTGAAGTGGGCACTGGTGGCTCATGCCTGTAATCCTAACTACTCAAGAAAGAGATTGGGCGGATCACAGTTTGAAGCCAGCCTGGGCAAATAGTTCAAGAGACCCTATCTCCAAAAAAACTCATCTTATAAAAGGGGCTGGTGGAATAGCTCAAGGTATAGGCCCTGAGTTCAAACCCCAGTACTGAAAAAAGAAAAAAGAAAGAAATTTGAAATGAAAAGGATTTGCATTAAACTGCTAGTCAGGGTCTTGTAGTTTAGCATGCAAGATACTATGTCTTAGCCTCAGTTTTCTCATTTGCAAAAGGGAATACATATACCACCAGTCCCATGGTGCTGATGTAAGTGTTGAATAAGATGAGGCATGCAGCCAGGTGTGGTAAACAACACTTATAATCCTAGCTATAAGGGAGGCGGAAATCAGGAAGATCACAGTTCAAGGCCAGCCTAGGCAAAAGTTAGCATGATCCCCATCTCCACAAATGAACTAAGTATGGTAGTTGGTGCCTCCAGCTTTGTAGGAGGTATAGGTAGGAGGACTGTGGTCTGAGACTGCCCTTGCGCAAAAATGTAAGACCATGTTGGAAAAATAACTAAAACACAAAAGGGTTGGAAATGTGACTCAAGTGATAGATCATCTACCTGACAAGCATAAGGCCCTGAGTTCAAACCCCAGTACTACCAGGGGAAAAAAAAGATGATGCATACAAAAGCTGTTTGTAAATAGTAGGTTATACAAATGTAGGTTATTAGTATAATGTAGGTATCATAACATAATCCTAATTTTGTTCACCAGCCACTTATGAGTCAGTACTGTACTATCAGCTACAAGAAATAAAGGAAGTTCAGCGAGATGAAGCTCTCCAACTACCAAAAGACCTAGATTATTTGACTATCAAAGATGTGTCTTTGTCCAGTGAAGTTCGAGAGAAGCTACACTTCAGTCGTCCACAGACGGTAAGAAAGCAGTTAGTAGAATAGGAAGGAATAAGTTACAAATAAAGAGCAGTATTTCGATTTTTCAAAACTTGGGAGTTACAGTGACCACATAGCTAATATTTTATTTAATCATAAAAAACTTAATGGCTGGGTGTGGTGATGCATACCTGTAATTCCAGCTACTTGGGAGGTGGAGGCAGGAGGATTGAGAGTTTGAGGCCAGCCCAGGAAAAGGTAGCAAGACCCTATCTCAAAAACATGAAAACTGAAGGGCTAGGGAATATGGTTCAAGTTGTAGATCACTTGTTTAGCATGCACCAAGCCCTGGGTTCCATCCCCAGTACTGGGAGAAAAAAAAAGGAACTTCATATTTTCTTTATGTTTGACAATTGTTGGTACATCTGTATGAGAGATGATAGAGTTTAGCAGTTATACTGTAGTCACTACCATGTGCTAAACCATCAGTGCAAATTAGTGTATGTCTTAAAAGAAAGCATTGTAGCTGGTCACTGGTGACTCACACCTGTAATCCTAGCTACTCAGGAGACAGAGATCTGGAGGATTGCTGTGTGAAGCCGGCCACAGGCAAATAGTTCAAGAGACCCTATTTTGAAAAAACCCATCACAAAAAAGGGGTGGCAGAGTGGCTCAAGTGGTAGAACGCCTGCCTAGCAAGCATGAGGCCCTGAGCTCAAGCCCAAGTACTGCCAAAGTAAAAAAAAAGACTGTCCTCAGTTCATGTGAGGCTTTTTGTGGTTTTTATACCACTTAGAGTGAATGTTCATACCTTTGTCTGAAACATACACTGCTGACATATTAGTGGGACTAAAATTGTGGGGTACTGCCCCTATCATCACTGGGGATATTATCCCTTAGGTACAATGCTACACTTTGTCACAAAAGTTTATGACCCGTAGTATTTCTTCTTTTTTTTTTTTTTTCAAATTTAAATTTCAAGACAGAATTTTCTTATGTAGCTCAGACTGGGTTGGAACATGTGATCCTCTTTCCACAAACTCTCAAGTGTTGGGATTACAGGTATGCACCATCACACCTGGCAGGATTTACAGTTGAAGAGAAGAACTCAGTTACAGTTTTTCTTAGTTTAATAGAAAGAAAAAAATACTGTAACATCTGTTTGTTATATGGTCTTCTTTAAAAAATTTGGCAGTACTGGAAATTGAATTTAGAGACTTGTGTTTGCCGGGCAAGTGTTGTACACTTCGGCCATGGCCCAGTCCTCGTTACTGTATTTTGAGACAGGGCCTTATCATGTAGTCCCAACTGGGCTGCTACTAGGATCTTCATGCTTAAGCCTCCTAAGCGCTGAGATTATAGGCATACACCACCATTCCTGGTTCAGTTATGTGATCTTGCACAAGTCATTTTAACTTCTGAGATGAAGATACAAGTAATGATTTCACATTTCCTTTATCTGCTTTACAAAGTTATTTTGAAATCATTACTTGTAATTAATTATAATTATAATTACAGTAGCCCACACGTGTAATCCCAGCACTCAGTAGATGGAGGCAGGAGAAACTCAAGTTCAAGGCCAGACTAGGTTACAAGAAAAAAACAAATAATTTTTAAAAATAGCTCCGTGTACCCTGGTCCCACCAAAAAAAAAATAATAACAACTTAATTAGTTCTATGTGTGGTACATGCCTGTAGTCCCAGCTGCTTGGAAGGCTGTGGTGGGAAGATCACTTCAGCCCAGGAGTATAGGGCCAGTGTAGCTAACATAGCCACACCCCATCTCAAAATCTTAAGTATTTTGTAACCTACACTATAAAATTGCAATGAGGAAAAAAAAAATTGTTATGAGGAGGAGACTTGACACAACTCACCTGTGGTTCTCTTGTGGTTTTTAACTCCTAGATTGGGGCTGCTAGTCGTATACCTGGAGTGACGCCTGCTGCCATCGTCAATCTGCTCCGCTTTGTCAAGACCACTCAGCAAAGGCAGGCGACTGTGAATAAGATGCCCCAAGCTGAGCAGTACTTACTGGACACAGACAGACTTCAGGAGTTGTAGCTTTCAATTCATACAAGACCTTTAAAAAGGGTGCATGAAGAGTATTAGTAGGAGATAAGGACTATTTTAGCATCTATGAAAATAGCTTGATTAAGTTATTATAGTCTCCTAATTAATTTGTGAGAGGACAAAGATTATAATTGGGCTTTTTTGTGTAGCTGAAAAACATAGTTGTAAGTGATTTATACTTTTTTTTCTGGAGCTTTAATACAATGAGCCTATCCTTATGCAGCATTCATCAAAGAAAGATAATAGTGTAGCCAAGGGCTGGCAGAGTGGCTCAAGTGGTACAGTGCTTGCCTAACAAGCATGAGGTCCTGAGTTCGAACCCCAGTAACACCAAAAAAAAAGAAAAAATAGTGTAGAAAAAACTAAACCTGAAGCTGGCAGACCTATAATCCCAGCACTCAGGAGGCTGAAGCAGGAAGATGGTGAGCTCAGTTCCACCCATGGCTACATAGCAAGACTCTGTGTCAAAAAAGATAGAACAAAAAACAAAACACTCTGAACCTGAAAAAATAATATTAATTTATATAAGATTTGCCTTACTCATAAGGACTTTGCCCATGGAATATAGCAAATTACAAGCTTATCTTTTAACATATTTTGAAAGATAGGAATTTTTGCCTGGTTATACTAAGTTAGGAAGCAGTATTAAAGAAAGCCCTCAGATTATTACAGCTGAAAATTGAGACTGTGGAATATGATCAAAAATTGTTCAGCTTGAACCAGTTCAGGATATAGTACATATACACATGGAAATGTCATAATAAAACTCTCTGTATAACTAACTTAAACAAAAATTTCTTTTTGTTTTTTCTTCAAAAACAGGACAGGAACGAAAATCAGGTCCTGTCTAGGGACTGGTACCAGTGCAAGAGGGGAGGATATAAGGAAAGGGTGTGGGAGGGTAAATATAGTGGAAATATTATGTACTTATGGATGCAAATGGAAAATCATATGAGATCTGTTGAGACTGTTCAGGAATGGGGGGAGGGGAGGATAAAGGAGAGTGATGGAGGGGTGAATTTATGTTACATTGTAAGAACTTTTGTAAATGTCACAATGTACCCCGAGTACCCCCAGCCTAAATGGTAGAGTGCCTGCTTTGTAATCATAAAGCCCTATATTCAAATCCCAGCCCACCAAAAAGAAAAAAATCATTCAGCTTAATTTTTGGTTTTGGAAGATAATATGTAGGGTGAAAATTGATGTGTAAGGTTTCTGATCTTATTCAGGGAAGCCTATCAGTCATTGGCTTTGACATTAATGGAGAGAATAGAACAATCAGGAACCACCATTGTTCCCACAGTGTACAACTTGTTTGGTAACCGGGTTAAGAGAAAATAAAGGCAGTTATTTTGTGTCATACAATAAAAATATATTCTTATGAAGCTCCTGACCATCATTTAGCGCTGAGGGCAGATCTATACTAACTGGTGAATAGTGTTTCCCATTTTTTAAGTCAGAATTAACAGAAAAAGCAGAATATCCTCCTCTTCCCTCTGTAGTACTTGGATGGTAGGTATGCAGACATAAGGGCTGGATTGGGTTGACCTGCTGGACCTTTCAGCTAGCTACTCAGACACCTTTCTCCTCAGATGCCTTTCTAGGTAGACTAGAAGATGAATACATCCAAATGAACTGGAGGGGGCTGTGGAGTGGCTCAAGTGATAGATCACCAGGCATGCAAGTGTGAGGCCCTGACTTCAAACACCATTACTACCAAAAAAAGAAAAAAAACCTAATTGTTAAACCAAATGAGTCAGAGGACCCTGTTTGTTTGCACCTGGAATACCAACCTGGATTGCTATATTAACCCAGGGAGAGGCTTCTCTGTTAGCCTAGGCTAAAATGAGTTCTAACTTAGGAGAGTTCCAGAGCCTCCAAAGTCACTTTGGGTATGGACCTATCTCTTAAGCCTGGTTATGAATGTGAGGCAATCAATGTCTTATTACAATTGCTATGGTCACTGAATGCAGCTCAGTTTTCATGAGTTGGTTTCATTTAGTTTTAGTCTTTCCATAAAGCTGTAACAAGTAAAAAGACCAATAACAAGTAAAAAAGTATTTGTAATCCCGAGTCATTGAGCAATGATGAATTTTTTCTTTTTTTTTTTGTAGAGAAAGTGATATTACATAAAGCTTATTAGGAAAGAAATACACTTTCAGTAGAGTGAAAATGGGTAACCTCATACTTTCAATTGACAAGAAATTATTTTTTAAACTTCCAAGTAGCTAGTGAGCAGGGAGTGGGGTGCCTATTAAGTGAAATGTAACAAAAATTGGTCTTTTAAGGAAACAAAGCTCCTAAATGCTTTGGGGCCTTTTAACAGCTACAGTTTGAGCCTAGAGACTACACATATAAGGGAACTTTAGGGTTGTAATGCTGCTCCATTACAGTAGTAACTATCACTGAAAAATGTGTACTGGAAAGCACTTGTTTCAGGTTCTTCCATTTTCTTTAGAATATGAAACCCCACTCAGCACTAGAGTGTTTAGCATATGGAATGCCCTGGCTTTGATCCCCACAAAAAAGGCAGAGGAGGGGGAAGGGAGGGAGGGAGGGAAGAAGAAAGGAAATACAAAATCTCTTTAAATCCAGTCTTTTTTGGAGTCAGGGTCTCCTTATATTGTCCAGATTGGCTTCAAACTGATGATCCTCCCACCTTAGCCTCCTGAGTGCTAGAATTCCAGGTGTGCCATGCCTGGGTCTCAAATTCTTGTTACTGTATTATTTATTTATTTGGGATGGGTTGAACTTGAATTCAGGACTTCACACTTGCAAAGCTGGTGCTCTAATGCTTGAGCAACACCTCAGTCTATTTTACTGTTATTTTGGAGATGGAGGGTGTCTCTCAAACTATTTGCCTAGGCTGGCCTTGAACTTCGATCCTCCTGATCTCAGCCTCCCAAGTAGCTAGGATTATAGGTGTGAACCACTGGCACCAAATACCTCACACTTGCTAGGCAGGTGCTCTACCACTTGAGCCATCCTGCCAGTTCTGTATTTTTTATTATTCTTGAACAACTTGAGAGTGAAAGTAAGGCAAGCCATATTCATTGCAGGCTGGTTTGAAAACCTTAGCCAACACATCCTGCTCCTCCCAGATGGCAAAGGGGTAGAGAACTCGGTAATGGGGCTACTTCACTGGTCTGAGGTCACATGATAGAGTCTACACCCACAATTTTAAATGCTAACTTACTTAAAATTACATCACTATGGCACAAGCAGTAAAGCACTGCCTAGCCAGCATAAGGCCCTGAGTTCAAACTCCAGTATCACACAATTAGATCACTTAAAATAATATTTCAAAATAGCCGACTTTCTGTGCTGGGCATTGATGGTTCAGACCTGTAATCCTAGCAACTCAGGAAACAGAGATCAGGAAGATATCAGTTCCGACCTAGCCTGGCAAATAATTGAGGGACCCTATCTTGAAAATACCCAATGCAAAAAAAGGCTGGTGAAATGGTTCAAGTAGCAGAGTGCCTGCTGAGCAAGCGTAAAGCCCTGAGTTTAAACCTCAATACTGCCAAAAAAAAGAAATAGCTTACTTTCTGTACTGTTAATAGATGTGCTAGTAGAAAAAAAAAAAATAGCTAATGCAATTTTGCTCAATCCAGTTACTTCAAAAAAATCCTCATACTGACCACAAGTCAGCCTCCAATGAAAGTTTCCCATGTGTGATTTCCTCTCACCACAGGCCACACTGCCTTGTAGTTGGAAAAACCTGGTACTAAAGTTCATTTCAATAGAAACAGAAAAATTATTTTTAAAAAATGATGAATAAGAAACACTATGCATTAGGCATTGGGGCGGATAAAGATGTGGACCTAGGCTTACTTAAACTGTTATGGCTTTGAATATAAGGTTCTATTATAGGCAAGAACTTGATTTTTGTGAGTAAATATAAAAATCAAATAAAACTTTTATACTGATTGTTTTTTAAAATATTTTGTCATTTTTGAATACACGGAAATTACCATGGCTTTTTCTTTTTTTCTTTTTTCTTTTGTTGGGACTGGAATTTGAACCTAGGGTTTCCCACTTGCAAAGCAGTTGCTCTACCACTTGAGCCACACCTCCAGTCCATTTTGCTCTGGTTATTTTGGAGATGGGAGTCTCAAGAACCATTTGTCTAGGCTGGCCTTGAACCATGATCCTTTCGATCTCAGCCTCCCAAGCAGCTAGGATTATAAGTGTGAGCCACGAGCACCAACTGACCATGACTTTTCCATTTCAGAAATTTCAACTCCTTGAAGTTGGGAATATCATCAGGAAAGCCACCAACAGAGATTTAAGGGCTCATTCTGAGCTGGCTGAGGTGCTTTTACTAGAATGCACACATGAAAATGAACTGTTCCTCTGGGACCCCCTCTCCCTAATATTGCTATTACTGCACTTATTCCATTCTACCTTAATTTTTTTTCTTTATGGTGCTGGCGCTTTAACCCAGGGCATCATGAATGCTAGACAAACACTTCACACTGAGCTAAGCCCCCAGCCCTGCTATAATTTTTTTTTTAATATATAAGCTAATGTTACATGTCCTTAATATATAAGCCTCTTGAGTGCAGGCAATACAGTAGTTGTAGACACTCGTGCTTTTCAAATTTATGAACATTACTAGAAGGAAGAAATAGTAAAACCCATGTTCATAGTAACATTCAAAATAGCAAAAAATAGAAGAAGCAACCCATGTGTCCATCAGTGCATAAATGGATTAACATAAGGTAAAATACTGGCCTTAAAAAGGAAGGAAATGGCCAGGCACTGGCGGCTCACACCTGTAATCCTAGCTATTCAGGAGGCAGAAACACCCAACACAAAAAAGGGCTAGCAGAGTGACTCAAGTGGCAGAGCACCTGCCTAGCGAGTGTGAGGCCCTGAGTTTAAACCCCAGTACCATACAAAAATAACAAATAAAAGAAGGAAATTCAGACAAATGCAACAACATGGACGAACAGTAAGGACTTTATGCTAAGCAAAATAAGCGAGTCATAAAAAAGACAAACTGATTCCAGAGCAGTGAAGTTCATAAACACAGTAAGTGTAACAGTAGTTGCCAGGGTGTTGGGAGCAGGAGAAATCACTGCTTAGTGGATACAGTTTGAGTTTGCAAGAGGAAGAGTTCTGGAGATGGTTGGTGCTGAGAGTTCACAAGTTTGAATGTATTTAATGTCACTGAAGAGTACATTTTAAAATGACTAGTATGGGAGCCAGGCGCCAGTGGCTTGCACCTGTAATCCTGGCTACTCAGAGATTAAGAGGATCATGATTTGAGACCAGCCCGGATGAATAGTTCAAGAGAGCCTTTCTCAAAAAAACCCATCACAAAACAGGACTGGGGGAGTAACTCAAGTGGCAGAGTGCCAGCCTAGCAGGCGTGAAGCCCTGAGTTCCCAGTACCACCAGACAAAAAAAAAGAAAAAAGAAAAAGGTTAAGATGGTAAATTTTGTTGTTTTATCAGTTTTATAAAAGCTGGATGTATTAACTCATTTATCTTGGTCCACTAAACCTATTTCATTTATTTATTGATAATCCCCCACTTACTTCTTAGAACATAGTTGAGACATTTTAAGGAAAACAAAACAGTTCAAGACTAGAAGTCAGCTGAGGAAAAGGCAAATTACACTGAAATATTAATGGCTCCCAGCTTCCTGTCATATAGTTCTATCTTAAAGGTACCAGGAGGGCTTGGGATGTAGCGTAGTGACAGAGCACTTGCCTGGTGTGCATGAGGCCCTGGGTTTAGTTCCTAGCACTACAAATTTTTTTGCTACTCCAGGCCTCACACTTACTAGGCAGGTGCTCTTACAGCTTGAGCCATTCTGCCAGCCCAAAATTTTTTAAATTTTTATTTTATTTTTTAATGGAACGCTTCACGAATTTGCATGCATCCTTGCGCAGGGACTATGCTAATCTCTGTATCCTTCCGATTTTAGTATATGCTGCCAAAGTGAGCACCCAACATTTTTTTAATTTGAAAGATAGGAACTTGCTCCATCCACTCTCCAAGCATTGACTTAGTATTGCAGTAACTCCAGGAATAGTGCACTCCTTCAGGAGACTTAAATAACATTAAAATACCTGGAAGGAGGGAGAAAGGGAGAGATTTGTTCACTTTCCTTTGCTGCTCCAGAGTTAATAAATCTTCATAAGTTTAGATCAATCTTAGTCAGTGCAGGCCCCTCCAGTGTTTGGTTTAGGCCTGGGGCTAGAGTGTGAATTGACCTAATGAATTTTTTTTTTTTTTATTGATAATGGGGTTTGAACTCAGAGCCTTGTGCTTGCAAGGCAGGTGCTATACCACTTGTTTTTTTTTGTTTTTTGTTTTTTTTTTTGGGCTTCTCACTCTTATTTATAACAAGTATTCCACACCCACAATTTTCTCCAGTCAGAAGTTCTTTGAGAGGATGCCATCAACCTTGGCCAATCGGAGAATGGAGTCATCTGATTCACCCGCCCTGAGAATGTCCCCACAGATACGTATGTCTTAAACTGGCCGTTAACCCTGCCTGTGACCTTGTTGACCTCGGCCACACTCATCTGGGTGGACCTGTGGTCCTTGACACCAGTGATGCGACTGCTGGCGGAGCACTGCCACAGCATGTGGAGGTCCACGAACCCACCTGCATCGTTCTGCATGTTGGAGCCGCGCCTGTTGCCTCCAAGACAAGCGCGAGGACACAAAGTGTGCTGTACCACTTGAGTCATGTTCCAACCCTTTTTGTTTTAGTTTTCAGATAGCGTGCCTCCTTTTTTCCCCAGACAGCCTGGACCACTGTCCTCCTACCTACGTATTTCTGTGTAACTGGGATTTCAGGCACAAACCACCATGTCCTGTTTGTTGTTGAGATGGGGTCCTGCTAATTTTTTTTGCCCAGGCTGGCCTTGGACCTAGATCCTCCCAATCTCCACCTCCCAAGTAGACAGGCTTACAGCTGTAAACTTCTGTGCCCAGCCATGATCTTATGAATTCTAAAGGAAGTTTTGTAGGTGACTTCTTTGCCCTTCCTTAAAGGGGTAACATGCTGGGCATGACGGTACATGCCTATAATACTAGCACCAGGGAGGCCAAGGGTACAAGGATTCCCCAGTTTGAAACCATTCTGGGCTGCTAGCAAGACCCTGTCTCAAAAAAAAAGAAAAAGGTGGTTGGGGTGGGGAGAGAGTCTCACCTTTTGGAGTGATGAAAATATTCTGAAATTAGATTATGGTGATGGTTCTGCAGCTCTGGGAAGATATTAAAGACTGTACACTTTAAACTTGCTAGGCAGGCGCTCCACCGCTTGAGCCACTCTGCCTGTCAAGTGTGAATTTGAGGCTGGTAGGGTAGCTCATGCTAGAGTACATGGCTATCATGTATGAGGCCCTGAGGTTAGATATTCAGCACTGCAAAAAAAAGGGCATGTGAGTTTTATATTATGTGACATATATCAATAAAGCTGGTTGGTGTTTTTTTTTGTTTGTAGTTTGCTTGTTTTTGTTTTTCTATTTTTCTAGAACTGGGAATTAACCTCGGTGTAAAGCTATTATCTAAAATAGATAATAGGGTTACAGGCTGGGTGCTGGGGGCCTGTAACCCTAGCTTCCTGGGAATCTGAGATTGGGAGGACTGCAGTTCGAGGCCAGCCTGAGCAAATAATTTGTGAGATCCTTTCTCCAAAACAGTCAAAGCAAAATGGACTGGAGGCAAGGTTCAGTTGGTTAGAGTGCCTGCTTTTTGAGCAAGAAGCCCTGAGTTCAAACCCCAGTCTTACCCAAAAACAAAAACAAAATCAACCTAACGGAATATATGAATACCAAGCCCTTGAGCATTGATTCTCAAATCTGATTGCACATCAGAATTTTATAAAGATCTTGTAAAAATGTAGATGGTCAGGTGTTACCCACACAATTCTGATTCAGTTGGCCTGGGAAGGCTTTGGCATCTGTTTTACAAGCTCCATAAGTAATTCTGATGGCCAGCCAACTGTGAGAACCCATGGCTCACTTCCATAAATATCCATTGTCACAGCTACTTTCGGTGGACGCTAGATTGCAATTAATTTAACTGCGAGGTGGTTTAGGAGCCCAGAATATAAATAATGTGTTATTGATTGAAGTACTGGAGTGGTTCAGCTTGTCAGCAAGCCAAATTTACATTCTATTATAAAAATTCTGGTGGTGCTTGCCTGTGATCCCAGCACGTGGGAAGCAGAAACAAGGGGATCCTTGAGTTCAAGACTAGCTGGGACTACAATGTGAGCTCAAGGCTATCCTGGGCTATAAAGTCCAGTTTCAAAACAAAACAAAAATTCAAAGTCTAAAGGAATGCCATTTCACCTGAGAGGTGGACTGTGGCTACTTGTGGGCAAGTAATCCTAGCTACTTGGGAGGCTGAGATTGGGAGGGCAGAGATTCATGGCCAGCCTGGGCAAATAGTTCATGAGACCCATCTCCAAAATAACCAAAACAAAATGGTCTGGAGGTATGGCTCAAGTGGTAGAGTGCCTGCTTTGCAAGTGTGAAGCCATGAGTTCAAATCCCAGTCCCACCCAAAAAAAAAAAAGTTTGAGCCAGGCATGGTAGTTCACATCTATAATCACAGTACTTGGGAGACAGAGTGAGGCACAAACTCAAATTAGAGACCAGGGCTGTAGGAGTGGCTTAAGTGGTAGAGTGTCTGCCTAGCTATCGTGAAGCCCTGAGTTCAAAACCCAGTACCGCCAAAAAAATAAAAATTGGGACCAGCCTGGGCTACATAATGAGTTCAAGACTAGCCTGGGCTACATGGGGAAACCCAGTCTCCAGTGAAAATAAATTTAAAAAGGAACAGGTTACTGTTTGCTATATTAGCTGTATGAATCTCAAGTGCATCCTGTTAAATGAAAGAAGCAGGACTCAAAAGGCTATACACTTTTTGAGGCCAGTTATATGACACCCCTGCAGAAACAAAATTAAGATAGAAACTAAATCAGTGGTTACCAAAGGCCAGGAGTGCAGAAGAGGGTTGACTACATACAAAGGGCTACAGGGGAATTTTGAAGCACAGTAACTGTTCTATATTTTAATTGTGGTTAACTGTATACATTTGACATAACTTACAGATCTATATACCTTATTTTTTAATTATGTGATTCTTGTACTGGGGGTACATTGTGACATTTACAAAAGTGCTTACAATGTTTCTTAAATTCACCCTCTCCATCATTCTCCTTTATCCTCCCTCTCCCCATTCATTCTTAGAAGCTTCAACAGGTCTCATTTTTCCTGAAACTATATACTTTAAAAGGACAAATTTTATGGTTGGGGGTGTAGATCAGTGGTAGAGCCCTTGTCTTTCAATCCCCACTACTACTACCACTACTCCACACATACATACACAAGATGAATTTTAGTATAGGTAAAAATCTCAATGAAATGTGAACATTTAAACTCTTTTGCTTAAAATTTTCTAATATCCTTTGCTTATAGGAATAGAATTACTGCAATATTAACTTTATCTTTGTTGTCATGATGTCCCCTGTGGAGACCACAAACTGAATTCTAATCCCTTAATTACCCATGGGCCTACTAAGAGGAGTCTAAAGTAAATAATAATGTTCCTTCTACTCATTTCACTTCCATATAAATTCTGCTGGTAATAGATAAATGGGACCTCATAAAACTAAAAAGCTTCTGTTCATCAAAAGAAATGGTCTCTAAACTGAAGAGAACACCCACAGAGTGGGAGAAAATATTTGCCAATTATACATCAGACAAAGGACTGATAACCAGAATATACAGGGAACTTAAAAAACTAAATTCTCCCAAAACTAATGAACCAATAAAGAAATGGGCATGTGAACTAAACAGAACTTTCTCAAAAGAAGAAATTCAAATGGCCAGAAAACACATGAAAAAATGCTCACCATCTCTAGCAATAAAGGAAATGCAAATTAAAACCACACTAAGATTCCACCTCACCCCTGTTAGAATAGCCATCATCAGCAACACCACCAACAACAGGTGTTGGCGAGGATGCGGGGAAAAAGGAACCCTCTTACACTGCTAGTGGGAATGTAGACTAGTACAACCACTCTGGAAAAAAATTTGGAGGCTACTTAAAAAGCTGGACATCGATCTACCATTTGATCCAGCAATACCACTCTTGGGGATATACCCAAAAGACTGTTACTCCAGAGGCACCTGCACATCCATGTTTATTGCGGCACTATTCACAATAGCCAAGTTATGGAAACAGCCAAGATGCCCCAGCACAGACGAATGGATTAAGAAAATGTGGTATCTATACACAATGGAATTCTATGCAGCCATGAAGAAGAACGAAATGTTATCATTCGCTGGTAAATGGAGGGAACTGGAGAACATCATTCTGAGTGAGGTTAGCCTGGCCCAAAAGACCAAAAATCGTATGTTCTCCCTCATATGTGGACATTAGATCAAGGGCAAACACAACAAGGGGATTGGACTATGAGCACATGATAAAAGCGAGAGCACACAAGGGAGGGGTGAGGATAGGTAAGACACCTAAAAAACTAGCTAGCATTTGTTGCCCTTAATGCAGAGAAACTAAAGCAGATACCTTAAAGCAACTGAGGCCAATAGGAAAAGGGGAACAGGTACTAGAGAAAAGGTGAGATCAAAAAGAATTAACCTAGAAGGTAACACCCACACACAGGAAATCAATGTGAGTCAATGCCCTGTATAGCTATCCTTATCTCAACCAGCAAAACCCCTTGTTCCTTCCTATTATTGCTTATACTCTCTCTACAACAAAATTAGAGATAAGGGCAAAATAGTTTCTGCTGGGTATGGAGGGGGGGGAGCGGGAGGGGGTGGAGTGGGTGGTAAGGGAGGGGGTGGGGGCAGGGGGGAGAAATGAACCAAGCCTTGTATGCACATATGAATAATAAAAGAAAAATGAAAAAAATAAATAAATAAATTCTGCTGGTAATGGCCTCTTTTTAGAAAACAGCACAATCATGGTCCCTCTCAGAGATTACCATTGGATGAGATCAACAATCATTTAGTAACCATGATATGGTTCCCTAAAGTTAAAGAATTTTTACTCTTCAAAATCAGTACCCACTGAGAGAGCAGTGAGTTATACTTCAATTCGAGTTTAACTAGTTATGGAAGTTTCCAAAGACCTGTAAACAATGGAGGTGATTTTGATGCCACTTAAGCAATACTGAGTAAGAGAACACTTATGGATTTTGAAGTGTAAAAAAAAAAAAAAAAAAGCTAGGAAAAGCAAACCCAATTAGGAAAGAAAATCCTCTGGAAAACCAGAAGTGGGGAAGGATATAGTATTCTTTCTTTCTCTCTTCTGAAAGCATGTTCTCCTCTCATCACAGGACCTAGAACTCTTGGCTGTTCACTGACTTCAAAGATGCTGGTCATAACTCCAGAATGCAACTGTAATTCTCAACTGAATAGGATTAATTTCTGCAGTGTTCCATGACAAATGAACTAGCACTACCAATCTAAAACATGTTGAGCTATTTTTGACACACAGGATATTTGTACTCTTGTTCTAGAAAGTTTTCCATTTCACGAATTGTGACTGCTATGGCCAAAAAAGTTTGCTTTGGCATCAGCTCAGTGCTCAGTTCAGTAGAACAGGCTATGGAGGTAAATGATTTTATTTTTGTTTGTTTGAGGTGGAATCTATGCTGCCCAAGCTGGCCTCAAATTCCTGGGCTCAAGTGACCCTCCTGCCTTGACCTCCTCTGTAGCTGAACAAGTGAGCACCACCACACCTAGATAACAGATCTTAATGAAATAAAATCCATAGTTCTGGTATTCACTAGGATTTTTACAGACCATACAGAAAAGTACGGAAAAAAATCAACAGCTCCTAATTAAGCAGTTAATAGACTTTGCTGGGTAAAACCAGGACCCAGTTGAATATATCCAAGATGGATACCTTGAAAAATTTGCTGCTTTGCCAGGCACCAGTGGCTCACACATACAGTCCTAGCTACTCAGGAGGCAGTCCAGGCAAATAGCTCGAGAGACCTTATCTTGAAAAAAACCCATCACGAAAAAAAGGCTAAAAGAGCGGCTCAAGGTATAGACCCCAAGTTCAAATCCCAGTACCAAAAAAAAAAAAAAAATGCTGCCTCTAGGGTGGTAATGTCACTGCCCTGTCAGACTGCAAACTTAAGTCAAGCTCTTAGTTTAACAATTTATCATCTATGAGATTTTCCTACAAGACACTTAAGTTGTGGTCAGTTTTCAATTTTTGTCATCTAAAAGGAAAATTTTAAATCAGGCATGGTGGTATATGCCTGTAATCCCAGTTACTTGAGAGGCAGGATTGTGAGTTCGGAGCCAGCCTGGACTATATCACAAATCCAAGGTCATTCTGGGCAACTTAACTAGACTGTTTCTAATATTTTTTAAAAGGTGGAGGAGGCTAGGAATGGTAGAGCAGTTGCCTAACATGCATGAGCCCATGGGTTCATTCCCCAGTACTGGAGTGGCTGGGGGAAGAAAGTATCAAATGTTCAGATCTAAGGTGGTTTTATTAATGTTTTGACTATAGGAGGGGGACTCAAATTTGTTGGGTTTTGGCAGCACTGGGGTTTGAACCCAGGGTCTCACACTTGCTGGGCAGGTGCTCTCCCACTTGAGCCATCCACCAGCCCTTTTTTGGGTTGGGTAGTTTTGAGATAGAGTCCCGTCAACTATTTGTATGGGCTGGCTTTGAACCGTGATCCTCCTTACCTCATTCTCCCAACTAGCTAGGATTACAGTGTGAGCCACTGACACCTGGCAAATTTTGGTTTTTTGTTTTGAGAATCTTGCTATGTAGCCCAGGCTGGCCTCAAACTCATGATCCTCCCGCCTAAGTTTTCTGAGGGCTGGGATTACAGATGTGAACCATCATATCTGCCACGTAATTCAAGTTTTTGATTGCTGCAAATAATCAGAGCAGAGCAGGGATATTTTTTTTTTTTTGCTTATTTTGTGGTACTGGAGCTTGAACTCAGTGGCCTACACCTTTAGCCACTCCACCTGCCCTTTTTATGTTAGGTATTTTCAAGGTAGGATCTCACAAACTTATTTGCCCAGGCTGGCTTCGAACTGCAGTCCTCATCATCTCTGCCTCCTCAGTAGTTAGGACTATAGGTGTGAGCCACCAGTGTCCGGCTGAGCAAGGATATTTAAATAGCAGGGTCTCTAGTTAAATAAAACTACTTTGAATTAGCACAGTAAGATATAAAAGGTTATAGTTACTAAAATCTTAAGTCTGAAACATTAAAACATTATCAAGGGCATGACAAAGGCTATCTGACAGAAGAAAAAAACAAAAAACCTACTCACTCAGCACAAAAACAAAACTTCCTCAATGCTGAGATTATGGTCTATTGACATAAGTTGTCAAAATTCTTTATCAAGCAATGGGAACCAATGGAGCCTGAGAACATCACTCAAGTGGTAGAGTGCCCGCCTAGCAAGCCAAGGTCCTGAGTTCAAACCCCAAGACCACCAAAAACCAAAACAAAAATGCGTCCCACTAGAAGCAAGCTAGGTTCTTCAGTCACAGCTGAAACCAGATACATTTGAGATTTAGAAGACAGACATCGATAGTGTAAATATAAGGTAGGGACCCAAAACTTCTGATTCTCATCTGGCCAGTAATTTTTTTTTTTCCTGAGTTATGAGAAAAGGTAAAAAATCAAGTAAGGCTGGAGCTGTAGCAGTAGTGTGTGTCAGGCCCTAGATTTGATCGCTTGTACCACAAAAAAAAAAAAAAAAAAGAAATTGGGCATGGTGGAGACAGGGAAGATTGCAAATGGAGGCCACCAAGGGACACCCTATCTATAAAATAACTAAAGATACAAGGGCTGGGGACTCAAAGAGGTACAGTGTTTGTTAGGCAAGGACAAGGTAAGTGTCCAAAACCCAGTATGTCCAGGAGGGGGGGGCGAAAAAAAAAGATAAGCCTTATGTACTTCCCTAACACAATACCTTCCCTATTTTTCATATTTTGAAGTTGTTTCCAATTCCTCGGGGCAAATTCAGCAAGTTATTTGTAAGTAGACATTTTTAAGTAGACATGGATGATTCAACCAGTTGGGCCACTTAAAAGTATGGTTTTTAAAGTCAAGCACTAGTTTTAAGTATTCAAATTGTTTTCTCAAAGCCCATTCCAAGTATTTTGCCTATAATTAATTAAAAAAACAAGTTACTGGGCTGGGAATGTAGCTCAGTGGTAAAGCACTTGCCTACCACGGGCAAGGCCCTGGGTTTAATCACCAGCACCAAGGGAGAAGGCGGTACTTTAGCCTCGTTTAGTTTTTTGAAAGTTACTGCCAGTAGGTGGTGCTGAAGCTGAGTAATTCCATTAAGCATACACATACTGAACTCTCAGAGGAAGTTTAATCTCCATATTCAACTGGCTAAACTGAAACTTTGGGACTTCCTCATCCCTAAACCAAGCAAAATAGTTCTATAAACAAGAGGCAAATGACTTTATACCTTTATGTGACTGAGTTCAAACCCCAGTGCCCCCAAGAGTTGGGATTACTAGGCTGACCACTCTACCACATGAACCATCCCCCAGCGAATTTACACCTTTAGTCATTTGGATTTGTAGCTCCCTATGCCAGGTCAGAAGGCAATTTACCCAGTTGAGGATTCTTGGATATGGCAGCAACTTCCTAGGATGTTTATGGTCCTTATACCTAAACAGGACTTTTGACCCAAAACATGCTGCCAACCAGTTCTTTAAGCCCCTCATAGTCCATGCAACATAATCTAATTCTATCTTTTAATTTTTTCCCTATCATAAAATTTTTTTAACAGTGCTGGTGATAGCCAGGGCCTAGCACAGTTAATCACATATTATAGTGCTGAATATCCCAACCCACAAAACACTCCCGTAGATTAAACCAGAATTTGATGTGCTGTTAAGAGGTTGGAAGAGAGACTCAAGTGGTAACAAGCATGTGTACCAAGTATGAGACCCAGTACTGCCAACCAAAAGCACACAAAACTAACTGTGCACCAGTGGCTCAGGCCTTTAATCCTACTCAGGACCTTGGCTCAAAGCCAGCCATAGGCAAATAGCTCAAAAATGCCTAACACAAAAGGGCTGACTGAGTAGCATTAAGTGATGGAGTGGCTAGCAAGCACAAACCCCAAACCCCAGTACAATAAAAAAAATCCTTCACCTAGATACATCAGGGCTGGCTTAATCAGAGAACCCTCCCTTAAATCAGGTGTTTCTCCTCCCTCCTTAAAACTTCCAGGGCAATTTACAACAGGTGCTTATTTCCCACTGCCCCAAGCCCAGATCTTTGATGCTAAACAAACTACTAAAGCTTTTCAACTAGTTTCTTTCCCAGTAACCTGTCAAGTTTCTCTCTAAAAATAATTTCCTCAAATTCTGCTTTTTCTTTTGAAAGTCACTTGGATTTGCTTAGTTTTCATTACTGTGCCACTTTTATTTTTCTGTTAAAACAACTGAGTTTTAGTTGCTAGAACCCTAACACAGCTCAGTATTTAAGCTTCACACTACTGTAATATTTATAAATAGAATGCCTAATATATGGCAATTACAACTATCACACTTAACATTGATAAAAGCTAATGCAACATCTTGAGACAGGGTTATACACTATACAGCCATAGTCACACCTCACCATTAGGCTTTCCTTTAGGTCAATTGTTCCTATTGGGGGGGAATGTATCTCAATTATCTTAACACATGTTCTTCAGAACTACAGGACTTGACCTTGCTTGTCCATTTCAGAATTTTTTTTTTTACAAGATACTTTAATTTTGTCCCTCCCCCTGACCATGCACTTCCCTCCTAGAATTACTTTTAATGTTCACATTAAGTTTTCAGTGCTGACCAAAAGAAGACACAGTTATCTCATTAAACTTTGTTTTAATGGGTCTCAAAATTCTGTGACAGATTTTTGGTCAAGTCGTTGCCATTAAAAAGTACTGATTTTTAAAAACTAATAACTTAAAACTGCCACACACAAAAAAAATGGTCCACAAAACATTTTCCTTTCCTTCTGAAGGTTTTACGATGCATTGTTATCATTAACCAGTCTTTTACTATTAAACTTAAATGGCCAATTGAGACAAACAGTTCTGAGACCGTTCTTCCACCACTGATTAAGACTGAGGTGGCGGGTGTTAGGGGTGATATTCATTTAGCCTTCTGAGCTTTCTGGGCAGACTTGGTGACCTTGCCAGCTCCGGCAGCCTTCTTGTCCACGGCTTTGATGACACCCACAGCAACTGTCTGTCTCATATCACGAACAGCAAAACGACCTGTTAAGAAACAAATTTTGCATTTCTATGAGAAACACTTGGTTCACAAAAGCAATTTCTGTAGCACAATTTTACTTATAATAATACTTACCCAGAGGAGGATAGTCAGAGAAGCTTTCAACACACATAGGCTTGCCTGGAACCATATCAACGATGGCAGCATCACCAGATTTCAAGAACTTAGGGCCATCTTCCAGCTTCTTACCAGAACGTCTATCAATCTTTTCTTTCAGCTCAGCAAACTTGCAAGCAATGTGAGCTGTGTGGCAATCTAGCACAGGGGCATAGCCAGCACTGATCTGTCCTGGGTGGTTCAGAATAATCACCTTGAAAAAGATTCAGAATTTTAGTTGGTCTCTGGTCAAGTTCCAAAAAACCATCTGTTTAAAAACTGTTACCCAAGAGACTGGGGATGTAGCTCAGTGGTTAAGTGTTTGCTTATCTTGCATTAGGCCCTGGTTTGATCCATCACAAAAAAAACCTGTTACCTGAGCAGTGAAGCCAGCTGCTTCCATTGGTGGATCATTCTTGCTGTCACCAGCAACATTACCACGTCTAACATCTTTGACGGACACGTTCTTCACATTGAAACCCACGTTATCTCCAGGAAGAGCTTCGCTCAAAGCTTCATGATGCATTTCAACAGATTTTACTTCAGTTGTGACATTCACTGGAGCAAAGGTGACCACCATGCCAGGTTTGAGAACACCAGTCTCCACTCGGCCCACAGGGACAGTACCAATACCTAAAATATTTACAAAGTATACAGTGAATGTAGATAGCTGCATTGTCTGCCCAAAACCATTTACAGTATTCTGATGTCCAACTTACCACCAATTTTGTAGACATCCTGAAGGGGCAGGCGCAGAGGCTTGTCAGTTGGGCGAGTTGGTGGTAGGATACAATCCAAAGCTTCAAGTAGTGTGGTTCCACTGGAACTGCCATCTTTACGGGTGACCTTCCATCCCTTGAACCAAGGCATCTGAAACAAGATTGTCAATACCTCCATCAACTTGCCACTTCCAACTGCTGTAGTTTTATTTCTTGAAAGTCACTTACATTAGCACTTGGCTCCAGCATGTTGTCACCATTCCAACCAGAAATTGGCACAAATGCTACTGTGTCAGGGTTGTAGCCAATTTTCTTAATGTAGGTGCTGACTTCCTTAACAATTTCCTCGTATCTCTTCTGGCTGTAGGGTGGTTCTGTGGAATCCATTTTGTTAACACCAACAATCAGTTGTTTCACACCCAGAGTGTAAGCCAGAAGGGCATGCTCACGGGTCTGCCCGTTCTTGGAAATGCCAGCTTCAAATTCACCAACACCAGCAGCAACAATCAAGACGGCACAGTCAGCCTTTGGAAGAAAGGGACATAGTACATTAACAAAACCATAACAAGGGGAAAAACGAAATTTTCCCATTATAGAAACCAGCCCAAAGATATCTAGAGTTGCTTATTTCACAAACCTGAGATGTGCCTGTAATCATGTTTTTGATAAAGTCTCTGTGTCCTGGGGCATCGATGATGGTCACGTAATACTTGCTGGTCTCAAATTTCCACAGGGAGATGTCAATGGTGATACCACGTTCACGCTCAGCCTTCAGTTTATCCAAGACCCAGGCATACTTGAAGGAGCCCTTTCCCATCTGTCAAAATTTAAAATAGTTATATTGTTACTAAGACATGATTAGCTTCAAATTCCTTGCCCCCTCCTAAATGTGGAAATACTCCATTTTATGGTTTCTAGCCCTGTCGTCTGACTTTGCATTGTCCATAGTCTTGCACACCTAAGTGATTGTGAAACTGGAATTTCAGCCAATTTTGCCTGTAACGTCCAAATCACTTTTCGAAAATTTACTGCAGCTCAGAAAGTTTCTGCCAACAAGTCTTAGCCCATTTTATTTATTGTACTTGCCTCAGCAGCTTCCTTCTCGAATTTTTCAATGGTTCTTTTGTCAATTCCACCACATTTGTAGATCAGATGGCCAGTAGTGGTGGACTTGCCGGAATCTACGTGTCCAATGACGACAATGTTGATGTGAGTCTTTTCCTTTCCCATTTTGGCTCCGCTTTAGTGGTGGTTTTTCACGACACCTAAAACGGCAGTTCAAAAATACCTTTGTGTGTACCACCATCCAGAGGCTTGAGAATAAGCCACGGTCCCAACTCAAAAGGGCAAATTCCAAGGAGAATTACAACCAGTGCCAAGCTGGCCTCACACACCAGTCTCCACCCACCAAGAGAGGAAACTCCGGGGGACCAAATCCCCTCCCCCGGCAGGAGGGCGCCGAGCCTCCAAGGCGACATCGAGGTGCCGGGACGGCGCCCGAGCACTGCAGGGTCACAGGAAACAGCGACCGAAGAGGGAAAATCCCTTTTCCTTTGTGTGGGTGACTCACCCGCCCGCTCTCCCGGCCCGCCGCGTCCTCCATTTTGAGCTCCCTGTAACTGGGCCCGGGAGCGGCCATCTTTCCGCGCACGCAACTGGTGCCGGGCGGGCCGGGCCAAGCCGGGAGCCACGGCCATGGGTGCTCAAAGCAGGCCGGACAGCTGTGTCGCTCGGCCCGCTACTCTAAGCCCACGCCGGCCCGGACTGGCGGCCGGGGCTCCCGGGCCCCGCCTCGCCTCCCCGAGGCCGCGCAGAACATGTGCGCCGGGACGGGCGGGCCCAGCCGCCGCCGCCCCGCGCGAGCCGACGGGCGTGTGGTTCCCCGTCCACGCACGGCGGAAAAAGGCATCGAATCACGGCTGCTAGTTGTGGGTTCAACGAGCCGGCGACACCCAATTGTAAAAAAAAAAAAAAAGAGAAGGGAAAAAAAGAAAAGGCAGTGGGGCGGGCGCAAATGTACGACGGGATTCGCACGCGACGGCCCGGGAGCCCAGACCAGGCCTCAACACAAGCACGAGGCGAAGCCGCTTCCGAAAAAAACGCTAGGCCTCGAACTCTCCCACCCCTCGCAACCCGAAATTCGGGGCCAAGAACCTCGAAAAAAATGACCCAGCAGCACGACTGGACAGAAAGGCGTGCGAAGGCCTCAATCCGCTCAAGGCAAGGCGGCCAGGCCCGCGGAAGCCACACCCGAAACTCACCTGCGTTCTGACGGCAAACCCGTTGCGAAAAAGAACGTCCAGGGCGACTACGGCACTTATATACGGTTCTCCCCCACCCTCGGGAAGAGGGCGGAGCCCGCACACGACACCACTTTCCCAGTTTACACCGCGCAACCTCCAGTAGGCACTCGTTCAATCACCGCCCCTCTCCCCTCCCCCCAACCAGTTCTCGGGGACCATGGGCGATGTGCGCTGAGCCCACTGACCCGTACCCAGCTCCTTGCGCATGCTCCTCTCGACCCCGAGGTTGACGAGAGCCGGGGGCGGGGCCCCGGAGATCCTTCGCTTTTAAGTTAGTGGGAGTTTAACCACGGTCCCTGGGATTCCCCGAGGCAAAGGCGAGTTCTTCTGTATGAATTACTCTCAGCTTCACCCGGGAATGGGGCGGCGAGGAAAAGGCCAGTAGGGGCGCCCAGAATGTTCCTCTGCCGTTCCTGGCTCAGCCGCCAAGAGTGAGGTGTCCCTTTCCCCTGTCGCCCACCTGCCACCTGGCCCGTTGGGAGCCTCTAGGCGTGATGCTCGCACCCCGGACCAGGCTTGCTTCTCCTGCTCCGCCCTCCTTGGTCCTCGGGTGGGGAGAGGGGGCCGAGGGAGGGGGATGGGGAAAATCCCAGACGGGTCCAGGGTTCAGCCCGGCGCCCAAGAGCCTACAGACCTGCCCGAGCTGGCCCCTCGGTTCGGTGCATTCAAAGCCAGCTGCTTTTGCAGCCCAGGAGCCGTCCCTTCCCCTGCCCCGACTCCAGACGTCCATGTTAGACTAGGCTTTAGTCCCACAACTAGCTTTTACTTCTAATTCTAGTCTTGTAACGCTAGAAGGGTCCTGGATGTGCGTGGTGCCTACTCTTGTACATTTTTTAAAGCGTACAGTCATTTGATTGCAAGCACGAGGAACCTCAAAAGACTCCGCTTCAATCTTTCCGCATGATCTCATTTAGAGACTAAGATCTACAGCATCAGCAAGCTACCCACCCAGATCCAGTCCTACACTTGTGAAGTCATGCTTCCTGTTGAAATGTTTTATGTTCTGCCGTCCTATTCTTCGTTAGCTGCATCTTGACATAAATCTAGAACGAGATAGGATGAGACTTGACTTTTTTGAGTTAAAGGAGGTTTGTTTGACTTGGGGTCTTGCTATGTTGCCCAGGCTCGTCTATAATTCCTCTGCTCAACTGATCCTCCTGTCTCAGCCTCCTCAAGCATATGGCACTACAGATGGGCCTTGTGGCCTTTTCGGATGGCTATCAGGACAGGCCCAGGGAAATATTCCTCTGAGCAAAGAAAAACTTTTGTTTTTTGGTGCAAGGAATTGGGAAAAAAAAAATTATTTTTTTGGTAGAGTGGTGGGGATCAACCAAGAGCCTGGTGCATGTTAGGCAAACACTACCTCTGGACTACATCTTCAGCCCTAAAAACATTTATTTTTAGTAACCTTATTACTGGCTCATTGTGTCTTTTTTTCCGGGTGTGAAACATCACTGCCCAACTTCTGAAACAACCTACCAATAAGTATTTGAGAACTTACTATACATGCAATGCTAAATGAAGCACTGTGAGTATGCAAAATAAGTACTTGTTTCTGGAGAAGAACCCCAATCAAATTAGAAGAGGAAAACTAATACATAAAACATTTGAGAAGCAGCTAAAGGCAAACTTAACATGGTGCTTACTTGTTTTCTTTTTCATTTTAAATATGTCTAGTCCTAGCTTTCACAGTCCAAACTTTTTTTCTTTTGAAGTGAAAAAAAAAATCTTCTGCAATCGCTCTCCTAAATCTTGTTTTACCAGTCTTTGTAGATAGAACTTTCTAAAAATCAGGTTTATTTCTTCATGACGTTTCTAGTCTTTTCATTTTCACTTAGCTGATAATTCTAATCAAAGAATCTGGGACAAAGATTCCCTAGAAATAAGTATATAACTAATCTTCATGCACAAAAGCTTTTCTGTAATGCCTGTATACTAACTTCTTTCTTCTCACAACTTTTTCCACATCAAATTGTCCTAGTGCTCTTAGCTAATCATACACATGTGGAATAATTATCTTGGCACCCTAGTCCCTGTCTGTAATAAGAGAAAGATAAAAGAAGAAACATGAAAATCAGTCACCAGCTATAGAACAATTCAAATACTTCTCCTCTTATTTATTCCCTTAGAACTATTTAATGACCAATCTCTGGAGTATAGAGTTCCACAATGGGTCATATTAGTATAACACTGAACACTGTTATTTCAGATTAAGATTAGGGTGCCTACACTAAACTTGTTATTTTCCATCCTGTGTTAATAGTGTATGCCTCAGGTGGTTTAGGTTTGTACATTGCTGGAGATAAAACATTTTAATAGGAATGGCAAATTTTTGAGAATGTAAAGGAATGGTTATTTAATGACACAAGGGAAGACAGCAAAAATTAACCAGACCAAAACTTGAATATTTGAAAGTTTTGGGCTGGGCCCGGATGGCAGAGATCAGGAGGCTTGAGGTTCCAAGCCAGCCTTGGACAAATAGTTTGTGAGACCCTATCTTGACTCATCACAAAAAGGGGCTGGTGGAATGGCTCAAGCAGTAATAGTACCCAGTTGTGAGGCCCTGAGTTCAAACTTCTATGCCATTAAAAAAAAAAAAAGTTTTATGTAGGATCCAGAATCATAGCTAACATCTAATCTAAGAAAAGTTAAAATGAAAAGGAACCCAGAGCCGGTGACTCATGGCTCTAATCCTAGCTACTTAGGAGGCTGAGATCAGGAGGATCACAGTTCAAGACCAGCCTGGGCAATAGTTTTCAAGACCCTCCCCTCCCCCATCTCCAAAATAATCAGAGCAAAATGGACAGAAGGTGTGCTGAATCAGTAGAGAACCTGTTTTGCAAGCACAAAAGTCTGAGTTCAAACCTCGGTCCTGGCTCCCCCCCCAAAAAAAGAAAATGAAAGTGAACGTTGCTAAGAAAACAAAGGATCAGATAATTTCAGTTCAGTAAAATAAAAGTGAGAAAAGAGATCTCTGAGATATGCAAAATTTATTGAAATGTGACATTGCAAATGTACTTTTATACAGTTCTAAAATTGGAATTGACGTATACTTTCAGTTGAATTTTTTTTTTTAACTTTTTTTTGGCGGTACTAGGGGTTGGACTCATGGTCTTGTGTTTGTTTGGCCAGAACTCTTACCGCCTGAGCCATTCCACCAGCCCTAGTTGAATGTTCTGTGTGAAAATATGGACCTTCTACATTTTAAGCTATTTTGTGTGTGTGTGTGTGTGTGTGTGTGTGTGTGTGTGTGTATTCAGTGCCATGCTAGAATTCTTTGGCAGTTGCAAACACTTCCATAGTTTATTAAAACTACTGCTCCCAGGTGAATATGGTGAAATTATTATGTACTCATGTATGAAAATGGAAAAATGAGACTTGCTGAAACTAAAATGGGTAGAAGGGAAATAAAGGAGAATGATGGGGGGTGAATTTGACTAATATATATAGTAAGCACTTTTATAAATGTCACAATGTACCCCCAGTACAACAATAACATGATTTAAAAAAAAAAAAAAAAAAACTCATTCAAATGTGACCTAAACCTTTTCTACTACCTCAACCTTACTACTTTGGATGTTCAAAAAAAAGAAAAAAAAAATCCAACATTCTAAATACAATCAAGCTAACAAAATGACCCAAAAGTATTCTGAAGCAAAAATAAGGGTAGCCAATTTTTTATTCTATGCCCACAGAAAGGAAGGAACACTAAATATGACTCCAAATCTATCCTAGAATGTAGGCACATTTTCCCCAAGCCCCTGTAGTCGCAGCTAAGAGTACACACTAATTTATAAACGCCTTATAGAGAATACGTTTTAAGCTATCACCTAAGGAAGACAAAGTCGTCCGTTCGTCCCTGGTTTGTGTCTAAGTGACCCGCGCGCAGCACTGACAGGGTGCTCTTAGTTTTGTGATGGGGGCGGGAAGGGAGAGCTCCACACCTGTGCGTCCAGCAGTTACCTCCGAGCACACGCCAGCAGGGTGGATTACCGCGCGTTTGGGTGACCCGGCCCCAGGCTCGCTCTCCAGGCGCAGCCCGCACGCGGCGTCCGCTCGGGGCGCCCCGAAGCCCGCGCACCTGCGCCCCGCGCTGCGCGGAACCGCGGGTATCTTGGTCACGCCCCGTCGCCGAGGTCACTTTGTTCCGCCCTCGCACTGCGGAAGAAAGGGCCCTGGAAGTGTCTGAGGACTCATGTGACTCCTTCGAAAGGATCGAAGCAAATAGGGTTTTTAAAAAATCTCTTTTCCCCAGACCCTAGCACTGCCCTAAGGCGTCTCCGCTCCCCCACACCGCCCAGCAGATACGGTATGCCTTTTACTAAGTTAAATGTTAAAACAGTAACGGTAACATTGTCAAGGCTTAGGAGCTAATGTATTTTGCTCCATATTTTTCTTCTTTTTTGAAGCTTAGCAAGGATTTCTTTTACTATAGCAGGATAAAGTAGGGAGAAGTGGGGGGAGGGGAGAAACATTTGCTGGAAATGGGAGTAAGGACTCCTCCATATTTTCCTTAACCTTGCTCATACTGCTTAAAGCAGCACACTTAAAATATAGTGGAAGGAAACAGCAGAGTGCTTTTTTGAAAGAAAAACAGGGATTTTAGTTATATACATAAAGTGCGCAGTAATATATAAAGTTGTGATTTACCAAGCATCTTTCAATATTCAAGTAATTCAGGGGTTTTTTTGTTTGGGTTTTTTGTTGTTTTTGTTTGTTTTGGTTTTTCTTGCTGTGGCTTGCCATATTGTCATCTTGCTGGTGCCAATTAAAAATGATTTTTTTTTTTTTTTAGTCTGAGCCCGGGTCCAAGCCAGGGTGGTCCAAGCACCTGCCTCAACCTCTCAAATCCTGGGATTACAGGCCTATGCCACCACACCACACTGAAAACAAATTTTTAAACTTAGCTTATATTGACTGGACAAAATAATAGGTTGCATTGTGACACTTTCACGCAGGATATTACATGTTTTGATCATATTCACGCCCACACTCCCCTCTTTAAATTTTTTTTTTTTTTTTTGTGGTACTGGGGTTTGAACTCCAAGCCTACACCTTGAGCCACTCCATCAGCCCTTTTTTGTGATGGACTTTTTAAAGATAAGGTCTCAAGAACTGTTTCCCCAGGCTGGCTTGGAACCTCAATCCTCCTGATCTCTGCCTTCTGAATAGCTAGGATTACAGGCATGAGCCACCAGTGCCTGGCTTCCCATCTTAGTTTTTCAGGCTACAAAAACAAAACACCTTAGACTGATTAATTTATTAATAACAAGCTTATTGTTCACAGTTTTGGTGTTGTGAAGTTCAGATCAAAAGAGTCAGCAGAGTAGGTATCTAGTGACTGTTTCAAAAAGCGGCACCTTCTAGCTGTGTCCACATATGATGGAAGGTGAAGAGAACTCTCTTTTATAAGGATACTGTTATGGTTTGGATCTTAAATGCCTTCCCCACCCTCAAAACTCATGTTCCTCAATGGCTGGCAGAGTGGCTCAGGTGGTAGAGCACCTGCCTAGCAAGCATGAGGCCCTGGGTGCTGCTGACCCCAGTGCCACAAAAAAAAAAAAAAAAAAAAACCCAACAAAGAATAGTAAAGCTCATGTTCCTCAAAGCAGTAATATTCAGAGGTGGGCCTTCAGGAGGTGACTGGATCCTAAAGACTGTAATCTCATGAATGGGTTGATCCATTTTTGAGTTTATAACTTAATGGGCTATTGGAAAGAGGCGGAAACCTTGCGAACTATGTCTTAGTTGGAGGAAGTAGATTACTGGGGATGTACATGCCTTTGAAGGATGCCCTTGAAGGGCATATTTCTTCTCTGTCTCCTTCCATCTCTCTGAAACAGTAAAGCCAAGTCACCATGGACCGAAACCTCAGAATCCGTTAGCCAAAATAAATCTTTCCTTCTTCAAGTCAGTTATCTCAGACATTTTTTTTGTCACAGCGACTGGTTTGTAAACACAAAGTCCTCAGTTCAAACCCCATTCCTCAGCAGGAGGAGGGGGAGGGAATAATCATGCAGACTGAAGAAGCCATAAAAAATAAAATACACACTATATGATACTTTATCCGTATAAATTTTAGAAAGTGCAAGCTAATCTGCAATGACAGAAAGCACATTAGTGGTTGCTAGGGGATGGGAAAGGGTACTAGGGAGGACAGGAGATTACTAAGGGATGTGAGCAGTCTTTGGGGAGTGATGAATGTGCTCAGGACCTTGACTGCAGTGATGGCTTTATGGGTATGCACATAGGTGACATCTTATCAAATTGTATACTTTATTACAAGTATTGTAATAATTATAATTATCTATTTGAATATTTGAACTCAGGGCTTTCAGCTTGCTAGGCAGGCACCCTACTGTTTGAGGTACACCTCCAGGCCTAAATTGTATACTTGAAATATATGTGGGTTTAGCACATAGCAATCCTATCTGAAAAAGTGGAGGAAAGCCAGGTGTTTATGGCTCACACCTGTAATCATAGCCACTTGGGAGGATGAGATCGGGAGAATCTCAGTTCAAAGCCAGCCTGGGGAAATAGTTCGAGATACCCTATCTCTAAAATAACCAGAGCAAAACAGAGCAAAATGGACTGGAGGTGTGGCTCAAGGACTGAGTTCAAACCCCAGTCCCACCAAAAAAAAAAAAAAAAAAAAAAACCTGGGGAAAAATAGAAAAAAAAAAAAGAAAAAGAAGAATAGACTTTTGGATAAAAGAAAACCAAGGTGGGGGCGGGCACAGGGATAGCTTGGTTGTGGACTGCTTTGCCTGGTATGTGTGAGGACCTGGGTTCAATTCCCCAGCACCATAAAAATAAGAAAATTTAAAAATTATGAAAAGGAAAGAAAAAGATACCTAAAAGAATCTGTTGTCAGCTGACTTGGGTTATAAGAAATACACAGATTTGGAGGCGTGCCGCAAGTGGTAGAGTGCCTGCGTAGCAAGTCCAAAGTCCTAAATTCAAACCCCAGTACCACAGTAAATAAATAAATAAATAAATTCTATATCTGGGTGTAGTGGCACCAGCTTGAAATTCTAGTTCTTGGGAGACTGAGGCTAGCCTGGACTACATAGCAAGATCCTGTCTCAGCAAAAAACAAAACAAAACAAAAAAACAAACAAAACAACAACAACAAAAAACAAGCTATAGGATGTTCTTCAGCAGAAAAGAAATAATAGCAATCAGAAACACAAATTTTTAGGAAGGAAAAAAGTACAAATATAAATACATAGATAACTATAAAGACTAATTTTCCTCTTAATTTCTTTAAAATATATAAGATCATTTAAAGCAAAAATGATAGAAGTGTCTTGTGGGGTTCATAACATGTGGATTAAATAAACACAAAAAATTATATAACAGTTACAGGTTAAAGGACAGGGACAAGAAGGTGCATAGGCCTATAGAATTTTGAGGTTTCTAATTGTTCAAGAAGCAATGTAGAGGAGGCTGGCAGAGTGGCTCAAGTGGTTGTGAGGCCCTGAGTTCAAACAAGCCCAGTTCAGCAACAAATAAATAAATAAATAAATAAAATAAAAATGCTGGGCACCAGTGGCTCACACCTGTAATCCTAGCTATTCAGGAAGCAGAGATTAGGAGGATCGTGGTTGGAAGTCAGCCTGGACAAATAGTTCTTGAGACCCTATCTTAAAAAAGAAACATCACAAAAAAGGGCTTGTGGATTGGCTCAAGGTGAAGGCCCTGAGTTCAAACCTGGAAAAAAAATAAAAAAGTAAATAAAATAAACAGCAAAATAGACTGGAGGTGTGGCTCAAATGGTTGAGTGCCTCCTTTGTGAAGTCCTGAATTCAAACCCCAGTCCCACTAAAAAGAAAATAAAAAGCACTGGGTTAATGTTCGGTGTAGTTGTTTGTAACAATGACTTTCAGCACATTCTAATGTGATACATACTTATTTCTTCTTGTGACCAAAGAAATTGATTGAAAAGAAAACCTGATGTTTGACAACTTATTGAGTTGTGTACTTTGGGTACTACTTGTAAGTCTGTTCATCTGTTCAACAGACTATTTTAATAAACTATCACCTTATGCCTTGAAATAATCCGCTTTGATGTTCACTTCGATAGCAAGTATAATGAAATTGGAGTGACAGAGATTAGCAGGACTTCTGAACAAGGAAAACATGGAAATTTGTGAAATATTTCTTTTTTTTCTTTTTTGGTGGTGGTACTTGGGTTTGAATTCAGGGCCTTTGCCTGGAGCTATTCCACCACCCTTTTTGGTGATGGATTTTTTTTTAAGATAGAGAGGATCTCATGAACTGTTTGGCCGAGCTGGCTTCTAACTTCAGTCCTCCTGCTCTCTGCTTCCTGAGCAGCTAGGATTACAGGGTGAGCCCCTCGCTTCTTCCATATTTTGAAAAACTTACTTTCTTGTATCCCATTACATGATAAGATGTACAAGAGCAGGGCCAGGCCAGTCTTATTTATGGTTGTTTCTGAATCCTAACAGCCTCCCATGTTATGTTTTTCTTTTTTTCTTTTTAGTGGTACTGGGGCTTGAACTCAGGGCCTCAAGCTTGCTAGGCTTGCTAAGGTTTCTAGGCTTGCTAGGCAGGTACTCTAACACTTGAGCCACTCCTCCAGCCCTACCTCCCATACTATGAGCTGTGGAAGGTCCTCAATAATAATTATTATTACTACTTTTTTTTTTTTAAATTTGGAACACTTCATAAATTTGCATGTCATCCTTACTCAGCGGCTGTACTAATCTCCTGTGTATGGTTCCAATTTTAGCTTATGTGCTGCCCACTCGAGCACTTAATATTGTTATTTTGAAACAAGGTTTTGTGTGGTAGCCCAGGCTTGTCTGGAACTTGAGATCCTCTTGTTCTCTCAAATGCTGGGATTACAGGTGTGTGCCCCCACACGTTGCAATTGTTTTTGCAAGATAGATGAATGGATAAAATACTAGTTTGTATGTAGAATTATTTCACATCAATAATTAAGCCTCAATGCTTTTATTACAAGAGCTTCTTTTTAACTATTTTGTTGCTTACTGCTCAGAATACCTTGTCTCTAATTTTCTTAGCTCTCGGGCCCAACAGAGATTGGTGACAGGTTGTAGTGATTTTGCTACCTCTGTTCTTAATTAGTGCGTTGTTTGCACTGAGGTTTTCATAGCTATTTAGGCCCTGAGTTTCACAACTTGTGAAACAAGTTAACTTCTTGTTTTCTTTCTTCCTTTTTCTTTTGTAGGGGATCCAACCCAGGGTGCCAAGCACGGTAGGCAAGTGCTCTGTTAGTGAGCTCCATTCCCAGCCCTTCAACATTTCTTTTTTTTTTTTTGAACGACTTTTTAAATTTTTATTTTATGTACAAATACGGTCTTTCATTGAGTGGTATGGTCTTGGATAATCCATTCAAGGAAGATCACTTAGTCCAACTTAATGAAGCCGATGTCCTTCGCGTACTGACGGAAACACTGCCGGCACATATTGAGCCCGTACTTCCGGATCAGACCGTGCCGGTTTGAGCAGACGTGGCAAGAACGAGATCCCTGGCCGAATTTTCACGGGTGACTCCAATAGAGCTGCTGGTGACCCATCTTGCCTTCAAACGTCCAACAAGAAGAAAGGGTCAACATTTCTTTCTTACCTTCTTCGGTTTTTTTTTTGGTTGGACTGGGATTTGAACTCAGGGCTTCATGCTTGCTAGGCAAGTGCTCTATCACTTGAGCCACACCTCCAGCCTTTTTTGTTGTTGGTTTTGTTTCATTACATAGCTCAGATTGGCCTTTTAACTCCCAATCCTCCTGCCTCAGGCTCTGGAGTGCTGGGATTACAGGAGTGGACCACCATGCCAGATGGTTAATATTTCCCACTCAGGTCTACATGGATGAAACAAGATCTTGCTCTGGCTAACAAGTTATTCTTTAAGTGGAGCTGTAAAGTGCACGTTAATTAACATTCATGCTAATTATTCTTTTTCAAGAGCTCTTTTTGAAGGCATTTTCACTACTAATCACCCATTAGGCATGATCTAAATCTCTTTATCCTCCCTCCCCACACCCGTTTGTTCAGTTAGTCCTGCTTAGTCACTTTCTGCTTCATCTTCATCAGTGTTGAACTGTTCCCGTCCAGGAAGGATAGTTTCATAAGAATCTCAGTAGCTGGGAACCAAGGTTCATGCCTGTAAGCCTAGCTACTCAAAATGCAGAGATCAGAGGACCATGGTTCAAAGCCAGCTCCAGTCAATTAGTTCCAGAGACCCTATCTGGAAAAACCCATCGCAAACACAGAGGGTTGGTGGAGAAGCTCAAGTGGTAGACCTCCTGCCTAGCAAGCAGAGGCCCAGAGTTTAAAGTTCAGTACTGCCAACAAAACAGAAATCTCACTAAATTCTTAGGGTTTTGTTTTGTGGTGTGTGTGTGTGTGCTGAACCATTGCTCAATTTATAAGGCTTATTTGCAAATGTGAGACTTTAGCAACTCACTATCAGTTCATAAGTAGCTCTCATTAAAATGCAGGCCAGGAGTTGGCTTGGAAAATGGTGAAAATTCAGCAACACTGTCAGTTGCAGTTTCATGTGTAGTCAGTACTGTGCTAGGTTTCCAGGAGATACAAAAGACCCATATTACTTTTTTTCTTTTGTTTTTCTTTTTTTTGTTGGGACTGGGATTTGAATGAGGGTTTCACATTTGCAAAGCAGGTGCTCTATCACTTGGCTCACACCTGCAGTCCACTTTACTTTTTTTTTTTTTTCCTCTGTGGTACTGGGGCTTGAATTCAGGGCCTTCACCCTGAGCCACTCCACCAGACCTTTGTTGTGATGGGTTTTTCGAGTTAGGATCTCATGAACTATTGCCCAGGACTGACTTCAAACCTTGATCCTCCTGATGTCTGCCTCCTGACTAGCTAGGATTGTAGATGTGAGCCACTGGTGCCTGGCTACTTTGGTTATTTTAGAGGTGGGTTCTCATGAACTATTTGCTCAGGCTGGCCTGAGGCCTGCATTATGTTAAGTTGTAAGCATTGAGTCCTTACAACTTAGATGAGCTAGACAGTATAACCACTTCACAGATGAGGAAACTGGGCTTTGAGAAATCAAAAAACTTGCTCAAAGTGGCAGCTTACAAGTGCCCACTACCAAGAGTGTCTACTCTCCTCTCCTGCAGTAAGAAAAGAAGGGTTAACATGGCAGAACACTTCCTTCCTAATTCCATGATTTAGAGTGATGGCTATTGCTAGAATTGGTGTTACAATGATAAAGTGCTCAGGCAAAAAGACCATGCAGACATAAGATGCTCACGCCAGGCAATCTGATCCACACTACCATTTTCACACAGTGTCTAAAGCTCCAAAGGAAAAATGATTAAACTGAAATTTAAAGGATTTCATCTATAGTTTATTAATTAATATTTGAGGTACTTGGAATTGAACACAGGGCCTTGGTCAAACACTCCTCTACCACCTGAGCCACACCACTAGTTTTGCCTTAGTTCGTTTTTAAATAGGGTCTCACTTTTATGCCTAAACTGGCCCAGACTGTGATTCTCTGATTTAAGCTTCCTGCATAGCTGGCATCACAGGCATGGGTCACCATGCTCAGCTTTTTGATTGGTTGAGATGGAGTCTCACTATATTTTAGCCTGGGCTGGCCATGATCCTTGATCTTCCTGATGTCTGTCTCCCCAATACCTAGGATTACAGGTGTAAGCCTCTGAGCCAGCATTATTTTTGAGATAGTCTCACTACCTTTGCCCAGGCTGGCCTCAAGCTTGAGATCCTCCTGCCTCTGCCTCTAGAGTAGCGGGGATTATAGAAACACACCACCACACCCAGCTCTAAATTTAATGTAAATTAAACTTTTTTTATTTAAATCTAAATTTTAAAATATAGCAACAGTGTTAGAATATGTCAAGGAAAGTAGCATATGTCAAGGAAAGTGGACATAGAGGCGATATGGGTATGTATCACGGTTCTTTTTGTTTGTGTTTTTGAGACAGGTTTTCTCCTGGCTGGCCTGGAACTCCTGGCCTAGCTTCCTGAGTACTGGGATTACAGACGTGTACCACTTTTCAGTTTATAGAGGTCATTTACATCATCAGACCTAGAAGAAACAACCAGATCTCTAAGTTTTATTTGTGAAAGAATAGGAAGAACTCAGAAAGTCTCCTACTTAGATCTGTTTAATTTTATTTACTTGAGGTTCCTACTGGTCAGCACTGGTAATGTCATCACCAGAACAATGCCTGCAACCCGGATAGCCGATCAGTTTGCCTAGGGTAACACCCAAAACCATAGGACTTGAGCGAAGAGTGGAGACAGCACTGTCATCACCTGAAGAGCTTTGTTCAGAGGTGTACTGAGACCAGGAAGTGCTGACAGAGGTACAGAGAAAGTAAGGAGGAAGATAGTCTAGCCTGGGGGCAGACTCTGTTTTATGTCAACAGAATGTTGTGGTTGGTGTTTATTCATAACAATGGAGTGACAGTTATTTAGTTCTTTGTGTTTTTGTTCTTTTGGTGCTGGGGATTGAACCCAGAGCCTCATGAACACCAGTGTTCTACCATCTGGCTGTACACACAGGCAAGGTTATTTTCAAGTATAACTCTATGATGTGAGTAGATAATAGGAACTCTCTACCTTACTTTCGTAGATTTTCTGTAAATCTAAAATTATTCCAAAATAAAGTTGAAAAAAAAATCTCTTGTGATAAACTTGACTATTTCTCATTTTCTTGGCAGGGGAGAGGTGTAAGGGTAGGAGTAAGTGTAGTTTCTTTACCCAATATTTTTATAAGCTCCAAGAAATACTTTTTTTTTTTTTGGTAGGACCAGGGTTTGAACTCTTGGCTTCATGCTTGCAAAACAAGTGCTCCACTGCTCGAGCCATACCTCCAGTCCATTTTGCTCTGGTTATTTTGGAGATGGGGTTTCATGAAATATTTGCCTAGGCTGTCCTTGAATCAAGATCCTCCCAATCTTAACCTCTCAGATGGCTAGAGTTACAGGTGTGAGTCACCAGTGTCCAGCTCCCATCAGCCTTATATCATTAGCATTTGAAGTAAAAACACTGAGAAGTTATCCCAAGAAATTAAACTACCCTATGTAGAAGCCTAAATAACCAGTATCTGCTCTCATGAGGGAATGGGTTTCAATTTCAATTTCATTTACACTGTTAGTACATAGTTCACCTATAAATAGGGACCATTACAAATTACATTATTTACATTTTCAAAGAATTAAAGCATTGTAAAACGGGAAGGGATAAAGGTACAGTAGAAACTTTCTAACATCTTAACTGGAAAGCCCAAGTATCCCCTTTCATTGAAAAAAAAAAAAAAAAAAGTTCCTGAGACCCTATCTTAAAAATACCAAACACAAAACGGGGGTAGTGGAGTGGCTCAAGTGGTAGAGTACCTGCCTAGCAAGCATGAGGTCCTGATTTTAAAACCCCAGAACTGCCAAATAAAACCAATAAAGGTTCAAGGATAGCCTGGACAAATGGTTCAAAAGACCCTATCTCCAAAATAACCAGATCAAAATGGACAAAAGGTGTGGCTCAAGCAGTAGAGAGCCTGCTTTGGAAACACGAATCCCTGAGTTCAAACTCCAGTCCCACTAAAGAAAACCAAACCAAAACAGTAGTGACTTTTATGAAAATCTAAGAAAGACTAAGTCACTTACAGTTGTAATCAACTTTTCCAATAACTACTTACAAATGGATAAGCTTTTGTTAAGTAGAAATTAACATTTATTTACCATATACTAGGTATTTTACAGTGTCTCACTCAATCTTCAGTGGAAGTAGTTGATTGTCCTGTTTGCCTGTGAGCAAAGATTCAGATATTACCTGAGTTTCTACAGACCTGCAGCAGTAAAAAAGTGCAGGCAAGTCCTGGGGATGTAGCTCAGTGGCAGAGTGGGTGCCTAACATGGCAAGGTTGTGGGATAAATTCCCAGAACTCATTGGAAAAGGAAAGGAAGGCAGGGAGGGAGGGAGGGAGGAAAGCGGAGGGAAGTTTAGATCTCAGATTTGACAAATTGTGAAGACTTCTCCCACCACCTGGATAGTGGAGACTGGGGGTCTTTTGGCATGGAAATAACCAAAATAAGACTGGGCCACATGTGCAGGAAATACAGGCAAGGCTGTAAGGGGGCTTCAGCTTGCAAGCAGAAGGGGGCCAGAAGAGGACCAGGCTGCTTGTAGGACTGAGGGGGAAGCAGGCCTTCATTGGTTTGCAGGAGTGGGTTAACGGAGGGTCTTCATCTCGCCTTGGGACATCAGCAGCACCAGGATGTGGCAGAAGCTGCAGGACTCTAAACTGAAAGAGACAGGGTGGAAGGCCAGCTCCATCAGCAATCAACATGCCTGCTTCAGTCACTCATCAGACATCTGCAGGCGTAAATAGTCAGTGTTTTCTGCAAAGGTGGTCTTCGGAGTCCCTGAAAATCAACCTAGGTTAGGATGATCATAACCCACAGTCAGAGGTGTTATCTACTGCCAAGTTAATGGGAAGCTAATCATATTTGACCTAGCGTGTGACCTTCAAAGTTAATGATTTTTTTCTTTTTGTTTTGGTGGTAGTGGGTTTTAGAACTCAGGGCCTCATGCTTGCCGGGCAGGTGCTCTGCTACTTGAGTCGTATCACCAACCTTTTTTTGTGAAGGGTTTTAAGAGATAGGGTCTCCTGAACTACGTGCCTGGGCTGATCTCTGCCTCATGAGTAGCTAGGATTACAGGTGTGAGCCGCTGGTGCCTGGCCAAAATTAGTAATCTTTAAACCAACTAAGAGCAAGTAAAAGCAGGGGGCTCATTAAGGGTTTCCCTGAGAAACCATCCCACATGTCTAGCAAGATGCATCAAGTGTCTGGGTATAGTGGTGCATGACTGTAATGCCTGCACTAGAAGGCTAAGGCAGGATGGTCAGGAGTTGAATTTGAGACCAACCTGGGCTACTGAACAAGACCTTGTCTCACCACCACCCCCCAAAAACATGAAAAATCTCTTCTCTTCCATTTAAGCATAATCTTCCTTCCAGTTAAATGATTGCTAAGTTTTAATGCATATGGTGTTACTCAAAGTGTCTGACCAAAGTACAGTACACTAGAACTGCTCAGGCTACAGGCTAAAGATGTAAAGTTTGGCGCTGGTGTTATTGCTTGGTGGTAGAATGCCTGACTAGTGTGCTCAAGAGCCTGGGCTGGATCCCTAACACCTCAAAAAACAGATTTTGGGGTGTTACCTAACCTTAGTTCTACTGAATCACAATTTCTGGGGTGTGCCTGAAATACGGCCGGTTAAACCCAGTTCCCCAAATAATTCATGCATTCAAGTAGAAACGAGGGTATTTTTCAACAATCCATCCGCACTTTTTGATCTCGTGCTCTGCTGCAGCTGCTGCCAACTCTGAAAAATCAATCCCTTGGGCTGGGGGCGTGGCGCCAGGGGGCGTGGTTCAAAGGGGGGCGTGTCTCAAGCGATAGAGCCTAGCAAGCAGGCAACCCTGAGTCAGCCCCAGAACTGCCAAAACACAAAAATAAAAAATCAATCAATCACTTCACTTTGACAAAGCTTTGTGGGTAGCCTTGAACTCCAGGTTGTTAGGGAGATAAGAGTTTCTGTGTTAGAAATGCAAATATCAGTTACAGGAGTTAGGAATTCCAGATCATATCTCAAAACTAAATAGACTGCTGGGGGCTTGGCGTGGCTCAAGTGGTAGGGCGCTAGCCGCACAAACACAAGGCCCTCAGTTCAACCCCAGTACCAGCAGGAAAAAAAAAAAAGTTTAAAAGCAAATAGATACAACTCCGTCCATTATTTCATGTGGCAACTATAAAAGATGAATGTATTTGACCTTCTTATATAAATAGCACCAGGCTTTCAACACCTAATGCTATTCTATGTAAGTTTTTTTTTCTTGTTCTGGAGTTTGAACTCAAATCCTACACCTTGAGCCACTCCACCAGCCCTGTTTTTGTGATGGGTTTTTTTGAGATAGGGTCTCATGAACTATTTCCCCGGGCTGGCTTTGAACCTCGATCCTCCTGATCTCTGCCTCCTGAGTAGCTAGGATTACAGGTGTGAACCACCACCACCGTCCGCCTTAAAAAGGAGAGAAACTGGGGCAACTAATTACTTTGTATCTTCATCACGAGGTGTACTTTTTGAAAATTGTAAGGGAAGATTAGAATTATTTGTCTGGTTTTTTCCCTCTTTTTCTCGATGACTGACTTCCTGCCCACCTCATCTGTGAATTCCTGTTAGTAAGGCAGCTGATGGCACTTGTGGGAATGAGAGACCCACTGTCTGCTCTTGCCACGTGAGTGTAAGCCACTCCCGGAGGTGGAGACCTCTCTTTGTAATTCCCCTGCTATTTTCTAACATCCTCCAGATATGGAGAAAGCCAGCTCCTCATCTCATGGGCTGGTTACACTGTTCTGATTCCCTGTGTTATCCAACAAAAATACAAGAGTTCATCAAAAATCGGTTCACCCCAGTTTCAAAAACGGTCTTGGAAATTATTTCCTTACTTCAAAGAAGGTACTCTTACATTTTTAAAAAAAATTTTTTGTGGTGCTGGATATCAAACCCTGGTCCTTGTGTATGCTGGGCAAGTGCTCTACTATTGAGCTACAGCCCCAGACTCTCCCCTTCACCAAATTGTCCAGGCTGTTCTCAAACTTATGACACTCCAGTCTTAGCATTCCCAGTGCTGGTATTACAGGTGTGTACCACCAGGCCTGTAATTCTTAATTCTTAAAAAAGATCAAAGAAAATCATCGAAACGCATGTTTACTTTGTATTATTGGAAGAGTTTTTTTTTTTTTTTGTGGCACTGGGGCTTGAACCTTTGTCTTTGAAGCATGAGGAAAACAAAACAAAAGAGAACAGGAAATGACCAGCCCAGTACATCCAGCAAAGGGAAAAACAAACAAACAAAATCCCTCCTATTCAGTACTCCAGGCTCAGTTGCAGGGCCATGGGGCTGAGATAATTTCCTTGATTACTCCGAGATTGTTAATTTTTCAGTGTGTACTTGAAACAGCTAAAATTCTCTGCAAGGCACAGAGGGAGAAGGCAAACCAGCTCTGGGGAAGAAAGGATTGCTGAGCAGAGCAGCCCTGGCTGAGCCCCAGCTGCTGGAGCCCACTGAGAATGACAGACAGGAGACAGGACACCCAAGACACTCACATGCTTGTCTCCCTCTGCCCCTCATCCAGCTTGCTATTAGGGAGAGGAATTGTACCTCCAGATGTATTTTCAGCCATGAAAATTATTTCAACTATCTCCATTCTTAAGTTTTCCTTTGCATTGTGAAGATCTCATTCAAACATTTTAAATAGTCCTAGAAGCAAAAGCCTCGATTCTTCAGAAAAAAAATGGGAAAATAGTTGCAAGCGTTTTTACCAACAATTCCAGCGTGATGGTTTGTTACACTGTTCTTGTCAGCACTGCTGGAGGCCCAGCTTTACAAAGCGAGTCAGGACGGACCTCAGCCACACTTGTTCTCAGCTTTTGAGCTCAGGGCCTTTGCTGTGAGGCAGGCGCTCAGCCACTTGAGTCATGTCCTGGCCCCTGTCCTCAACTTTTGACTTGGGATTGCTCTGACCTTAGAGACTAAGTGCTAGGCTTGTGGGTGACACTTCAGTGAGATGCAGAAAATAGGAAGTACCAATCAAGGTTTTTGAGTGATAGGAAAATGTGAACTTGAACAGTATATATATGTACACACAAAGAAAAAAGTAAATGGATTTGCAAACTCACTATTTGCTACATCTGTAAAAGAAAAAAACGTAGGCAATAGTGATTTATTTGATTCATTCATTCATTTATTTTTGGCAGTATTGGGGTTTGAACTTAGGACTTCTCGAATGAGTCACGTCTTCAGCCTGGTGACAAGAATTTATATTCTGACCTTTCTCTCTCTCTCTCTCTCTCTCTCTCTCTCTCTCTCTTTTGTTCTGGGGCTTGAACTCAGGGCCTATACCTCGAGCCACTCGCCCATTTTTGTGTTTTTTCTTTTTTGAGATTGGGTCTCACAAACTATTTGCCTGGCATGGCTTGGAACCTCGATCTTCCTGCTCTCTGCCGCCTGAGTAGCTAGGATTTAAAAGAATTCAAGCCGGGGTCTGGTGGGCCTATAATCCTAATTACTTGGGAGGCTGAGATCAGGAGGACCCGAGTTTGAGACCAGCATGGGCAAATAGTTTGCAAGACCCCCATCTCCAAAATAACCAGAACAAAATGGACCGGAGGTGTGGCTCAAGAGGTAGAGTGCCTGCTCTGCAACTGTGAAGCCCTGAGTTCAAACCTAAGTCTCACAAAAACAGATAAAACAACAACAAAATAATAACATAAAACAAAACCCCAGTGAACACTCCGGTGAATGAATGGTCTTGTTGCAATGAATTACCACTGAACTCAGTGAACCAGATTAATTCACCCAGTATGTACCAAGCAGTGTCATTGGTGATCCAAAAATACAGAAGACAGGCCCTTTAGAGCTCTGGTGAAGTGGCTCATGTGGTAGGTGTTCAAACCCCAGTGCAGCCAAAAAGAAAAGGTCCTTGACCTGCAGGAGGATTAGTGGGGAGATTGAGGGTCCTGGAGGAGAGGAGCTTCAACGGGAAGTGGTACGTGTGTCAGCATGGTGCCCACAGGTGCCTGGCATCCTGTCACCCTCACGAACCTCAGGGAAATGTTTTTTAATTACCTGGAACAAGGGCTAAAAATCTGCGTGAGATAGGTGGTGCTGGAGGTGTTTAGTGCTCAGCCCGGTGACCCTTCCTTGACCCAGGGCCACTGAGGGGTGAAGGAGTGGCCGCTCACCTCCACTGACTACAGAGACCGATTTAGCCTCTACTTTTTTCTTTCTTCACTAATTCGACCTCTACTGTCACAGTTTTGTTCTGTTTTCCACTCTCCTCCCCTCTCCACAGCTTCCTATGTTGCCTTTCTGAACAAGAATAGCAGGTGCACCAGCTGCGGGTGGTTGGTTTTGTCAGTTCAGGTGCGAGAGCCTAGGGCTGCTGCCCTTGGTCCCTTTGTTTCTCTTTGACGGAAGAACATAAGGCAAGTCTTCCAACTTTGTACTTGGAGTTCTCACTCCTTTCTTCCTAGTGTTTTCAAAATAGTGACCCAATCTTTTTGGCTTAATTTAGTACAGACTTCATCTTGAACCCAGTTCTTCCCAGCATTGACTGCTGGCATTAACAATATGAACAGAAACGTGTCCTGTTGATACAGAATCTGTGGCATCACCCTCACAGAAACTCAGGAAAAGCCCACAGGGATCTACGAAATAACTTAAAGGTTTAAAAATTTTTTTTCTGGCAGTACTGGTGTTTGAACTCAAGGCCTTACCACTTGAACCATTCCACTAGCCCTTAAAAAAATGTTTTTTTAAATTACCTGGAATAAGGGCTAAAAATGTCTGTGAGATAGGTGGTGCTGTTTCTATTTTATTTTATTATTATTTTTTTGGTGGGAGTGGAGCATGAACTCAGGGCTTTCCACTTGCAAAGTAGGCACTCTAATACTTGAGCCACAGCTTTGTTCACTTTGCTCTGGTTATTTTGGAGGTGAGGTCTTATGAACTATTTCCTCAGGCTGGCCTTGAACTACTATCCTCCTGATCTCAGCCTCCCAAGTAGCTAGATTACAATGGTGAGCCACCAATACTGGGCTTGTTCTCTATTTCAAATAGCAGGGAAGTAAGGGTTGAGGTGATGAGTAAGGATCATACAACAGAAAGCAGAACTGGAGCTGGTAGAACACCTGATTAGCATGTACCAGGCCCTGGGTTTGATCCTCAGCATCAAAACCAACAACTAACCAATCTAGCAAACAAAAAAATCCCAAAACACAAACCAGGCACATGCCAGGTGCCAGTGGCTCATGCCTGTAATCCTAGCTACTCAGGAAGCAGAAATTAGAAAGACTGAGGTTCAAAGCCAGCCTGGGCAAATGGTTCTTAAGACCCTATCTTGAAAAAACCCTTCATATAGAAGGGCTGGAGTGGCTCAAGGTGTAGGCCTTGAGTTCAAGCTCCAGTACTGCAAAAAAAAAAAAAGACAGAGTCTTGCTGTGTATCCCAGGCTGACCCCAAACTTTCCATCTCTCTGCCTCTGCCTCCCCTGTGCTGAGATTATAGCTATATCTCACCATGCCAGGCTCTAAAATCAATTTTTTTGGGTTTTCTTTTTTTTGACAGTACTGGAGTTTGAACTCAGGCATTCTACCACTTGAGCCCTAAGCTCAGTTTTTATGAAAGAGATAAAACAGAACTGGGCCTTAGATGCTTAGTTTGTAGTAAACAAAGGAGACAAAGAAATTAAGTGAGAAGTGTGGGGGATAAAGGGAAAGGGAAAGAGCTCAGCTAGAGGAGCCCAAGGTCACACAGAGGTTGTACTTTATTATTTTATTTTTGTGCAGTACTGGGGCTTGAACTCATGAGCTACACCTTGAGCCACTCCACCAGTCCTTTTTTGTGATGGGTAATTTTGAGATAGGGTCTCGTGAACTATTTGCCCAGGGTTGCTTTGAAACTTGATCCTCCTGAGTAGCTAGGATTACAGGTGTGAGCCACCAGTGCCTGGCCAAGTGTACTTTATTTTTAATTTTTAAAATTTTTGGCAGTACTGGGATTTGAACTCAGGACCTTGTGCTTTGCTAGGCAGATACTCTACCCATTGAGTCACGCTGTCAGCCTTTTTTTTTTTCCAGATAAGGTCTTACACTTTTGCCACTCTGGGAGCTGAGTCTAAACCACAATCTTCTTAACTATGCCTACTGTGTAGCTGGGATTATAGTCATGACCACCACACCCAGTTTGTTGGTTGAGATGTACCACGGCTGGCTTTGAACCAAGATCCTCCTGATCTCTGTCTCTCTAGTAGCTGGGATTACAGGCATGAGCCACATTGCCCAGCACCAAAATGTTCTTTAGAATAGGAACTGGCAAACTGTGGTGTACTAGACAAGTCTAGCTCACTGCTTGTTTTTGTACAAGCTACTAGATAGGAATGGTTTTAATATTTTTTAAAGGGCAGGAGAAAATTAAAAAGGAATAAAACTTCCTAACATGAAATTCATATTTAAGGTTCATCAAAAAGGCTTTACCGGTTGGGCCATTTACTCAGGAATGGCCCAAGTGGTAACAGTGGCTGTAAGCATGAGGCCCTGTGTTCCAACCCCAATACCACCAAAAAAAGAAAAAAGAAAAAAGCTTTACTGGGGCATAGTAATTTCTTTTACACGGTGTTTGTGTGTGTGTTGTGCTGAGGACTGAACCCAGGCCAGTGCACACGCCAAGCAAGTGCCCTACTGCCCAGCCACATCCCCAGCCCTATCTGCTTTCATGCTCCAAGGGCAGAATTTGCAGGACAGAGACCAATGGCCGACAGAGTCTAAATCTTTGCTACCTGGCCATTTACAGAAAAAGTCTGCTGACACCCACTGTGAAGCTTCACCACTCCCAGGGTGGTCTGCAGGCCAAAAACAGGGGACAATTCTCTACCAGCAGCTCCAGTACCCCAAACTTTCTAGTCCTGCTGATTCTCAGCAACAGGGGTGGAAACTGGAGGGCAGTTTCTGGTCTGTTTTCTAAGAAACTTCTGAATTCTATTATCTTTACAAATATAAGACGAAAAAATAATTTTTCAATATTTTTTATTAATCTTTTTTATGAAATGAAAAGAAACTCCTATGATCGATTAAGGAAGGTGGTTGTGTCTGGGTGGTTTGTGGGGTTGTGTGGTTTTTTTTCTGTTTGTTTCTTTTTCTCTTTTTAACCTTAAGCTTTAAATTGAAACATTCTCAGATGTTTGGGAGGAAAACATTCTGTGAAAATGGGTCCTCATGCTTGCCTTCTGGGGAGGCGGTCCCGAGCAGGTGAACCATATGGCATTTGTGCATATGTTACATGCAAACCGCACCCTCCTGGTCTCCCCAGCCTTTGCTCTTGGGTTATTGTGCTTTCCCCTTACTTTGCTACATTTCTATAGTTAAGTTGGTTTTATGTGAACAATTCATGTTTAGGGGAAAAAGAAAAACACCCTTAAAATCTCTTTCAACTCCTCCTGCAAATAAAAACAATAAATGAAAAAAAAAAAAAAAAAAAAACCCCAAAACGGGACAACCCTCAGGCCCTCCCAGTCTTGTTCAAGTCAAATCTGCAGATTTGCAACTTCCCAAATGATTGTGTACACATCTAAGGTCTAGAAGCCTTGTGAAATGACTGCTGTTTAGGTTCAAGGGTTGGAGAAGAGCAAGCATAGGAGGCAGAGGCAGAAGGGACAAGGTCCACAGGCACAAAGAATGTCAGCCATCTGCTGTCCTTTGACAGCCACACATTCCTGCCCCTGGCCTCAGGGATTCCTGCATATTGAGTGCAGAGAAGGAGGAGCAAAGGAAATACAAATCTGCATCTGTTATTAAACTGGGCTTTGCCTCCATCTTGAACCAACAGGAGGCTAACCGAATTAGTCACTGTGCAGCCAGCCAGTCTGGGGATGTAACCTAGCATCAGAGCACTGGCCCAGCGGGTGTGAGGCTCGGGTTGGATCCCAGCACCAAAAAAACCCAAAAAAACCAACCAAACAAACAAAAAAACCCAACTTCCGGTCCTCTGGCCAGCAGGACGTCCAGTCTGGGAGAACTGGCCTGAAGCACAGCTGTAGGGAAGTTGGGTTTTTTTTGTTTGGTGGCACAGGGAAGTTTTAAGAGATAGTAGCTTGGCTGAGTGCTGGTGGCTCACACCTGTAATCCTAGCAGAGATCAGGTGGATCACTGTTCAAGCCAGCCTGGGCAAATAGTTCACAAGACCCTATCTTGAAAATTCCCATCACAAAAAATAGTGCTGGTGGATTGGCTCAAGGTGAAGGCCCCGAGTTCAAACCTCAGTACTGCAAAAAAAAAAAAAAAATGAGTAGCTCAGAGGTTTTGTTAAAGCATGTCTTGCAGATGCTAGAATAGATAGGAGTAAGATGACACAGGCTACAGTCCTGCCTCACAGACACCCTGGAAGGACAGAGCTTCCTAACTTGCTCTTTAATCATGAGTCAATTCTAGGAAGAAATAAGTGCCTGGCTCTCCAATGGAAACCATACTGGAGTTTAATTTATAAACTCTGTTCCCTGCCACAAAACATCACTGTGTATCCATTCTCTGATGCTATGGTCCTACCTGACCACAGAACAAGCTGTACAGGTGGCCTACTGCCTGAGCCATGTCCCCAGCCCACACCTGTGCACTTAAATCTGATTTACACCCCCTGACAGAATGTGCCAGGCAGGCTCCAGGACGTATATATAAATGAACAAATGGGTCTGAATTCAAGAAGTTGACTGTGTAAACAGAAGATAGATATGGAAAACAGTGAACCACAAAACCACCTTTGGGACAGCACAGAGAATGAAACAAGTGATTCTAAATAGAAATACGTATTTCTCTCCCTCTCTCTTTCTCTCTCTATATATCAAATATTTTTTATTTCAAAACATTTTATTAACTAATTATTTTGGTGGTGCTGGGGTTTGAACTCAGGCCCTTGCACTTGCTAGGCAGGCACTCTATCATTTGAGCCACACTGCCAGCCCTTTTTGAGTGTTGGGTATTTTTAAGATTTATTTATTTGGATACATGTACTTTTAACTTAGAAGTTGTTTTTTTGGTCCTGGTTTGAAGTCAGGGACTCAGGCACTGAGCCACCTAGCCCTGTACTTTTAACATTTGTGGAAAAGTTCAAATGTACACAAACGTAGAATGAATGAGAGAATAATCCTCCCTACCCCCCTATTCTTCCCCCAACCACTTACACCTTTCCCACTGAATCACGTGCCAGGCCTCACACACATGTCGGGGATGCAAGGCTTCTTTGAGTTAGATTTGAAGGATGCATAGGAGCTCACTACACTGAAAAGAGAATGAAGAGGCTCCAGGGGAGGGACTGGCTTGAACTCCAGTAAGAGGGCAGGAAAATGCAATTCCAGACCAGCTGGGCTTGAGGGAAGAATTTTACAGATGTTTGCAGGAAATAAGATTAAAGGTTAGCCTGATGCTGGTGTCTTACTCCTGTAATCCTAGCTACTCAGGAGGCAGAGATCGGAAGGATAGCAGCCAGAAGCCAGCCCAGGCAAAAAAAAAAAAAAAAAAAGAAAAGGGTGTGGGGGGATGACTGGTGGAGTGGCTTAAGTGGTAGAGCCTAGCTAGCGTGAGGCCCTGAGTTCAAACACCAGTACCACCAAAAAAACCCCAAAAGATTAAAGGTTGAGCAAAACCAGAATGAGGGCAAGAACACTCTTGTCTTGTTGTTTTTTGCACAGTTTGGAGCCACTTGCCACTCCAGGTCACCAAGCTGAAACTGAGCGGCTAATCTGACCTTCCCAGAAAGCAGACTAAAGAGATAATAGCCAATTTGCCCAAACTGGGCAATGTCAGTTGGCACGAAAATGATGTTCCCTCTGCTTTAATCCACACACAAGGAAGTGTCCTAATGTGACCTAATCATTTATTTCCCAATGTTCTATCCCTCAGTTACAATGAAAGCGACTTTGAAGGACCAATCTACTTTTTGTTCTTTTGCTCTTTCTTCAGCCTTTGTCTATAAAAGCAGCCTCTTCCGTCAGCCCTTCAGAAGCAGCTTCTACTGTACTGAATGAAGTGCTGCTGATTCTAGAGTTAAATACAGGGCCAGGCCTGGGGATGTTGCTCAGCAGAACAGCTCTTGCCTAGCATGTCTGAGGCTCTGGCTTCCATCCCAAGCATCATTTAAAAAAAAAGAAAGGCTAAGTGAGATCTTCTTTAACAAAATTTTATTTTACTTTTTATTAGCATACATTGATAGTATGAGGGCTTTCATTGTGATAATTTCATAGATGCATACAGATACAGTGAACTTTGAACAAGTATAATTAAGATCTTTAGAAGCTGGGCATCGGTGGCTCACGCCTGTAATCCTAGCTACTCAGAAGGCAGAGATCAGGAGGATTGTCGTTCGAAGTCAGCCTGGGCAAATAATTTGAGAGACCCTCTCTTAAAAATGACTCAGGTGACAGAGAGCCTGCCTAGCAAGTGTGAAGCCCAGAGTTAAAACTGCAATATTGCCAAAAACAAAACAAAACAAAAAACTCAAAGAACTTTAGAGAGAGGTTTAGTGATGCACCATTACAATCCCCAATCTCAGAATTGAGAGTTCAAAACCAACTTGGATTAAATAGGGAACGCTATTTAAAAAGAAAAACAAAAACATGGCTGGGCTGGCAAAGTGGCTTAAGTGGTAGAGCACCTGCCTAGTAAGCATGAGGTCCTGAGTTCAAAACCCAGTACCACAGGAAAAAAAAAAATTGCAACTTGCCTTTTGGAAGTAGGGGTAAGACTGTGACCCTCCATGCTGGGGCCATTGAATGATTTATTAACATGATAAAATGGCATTGGTACAAGATGGATTTATATAGAAATGTAAGTATGCCTGTTCTCCACGGGGATTGGCTCTACAGGGCCTTAGAAACTGACATAATGCTAGTCAGGCAGCTCTACCACTCCTGCCACTCTGCCAGCCAACAAAATATACCATTTTAAAGCTTTTATTTGTTTTTTACAGTGCTAGGAATCAAACTCAGGGCCTTGAAGGTGCTAGGCAAACATTCTACCACTGGTTACATCCCCAACCTGAAAAATGTTTTGAAGCTCTATATACATGGAGCAAACAGCAATTGCTCCATATTTTCAAAGGATTTAGGACTTAAACTGCCTAGGACTGAACTGAGGAGGAGAGTGGCTCTTGGAGTGGCCATGGATACAGCAGGCCTAGGGCTGCCTGGTTCCAGTGACACGCACACCAGAGGAGGAAGGCCCGGCTCAGGTCTTTACCCTGGAGCCTAACACTGTCTGTCTCACCTCAGGACACATGCACCTTATCTGGAGGCCAGGCCAAAATACAGGTCCAATGGGCCCAAGGGTTACTGCATCTGTAGGTTTGGATGGGGTTGATCATGTGCATTTGAGGGCTGGTGGAGTGGCTCAGGTAGAAGAGGGCCTGTCTAGCAAGCATAGGGCCCTGAGTTCAAATCCCAGTACTGCCCCTCCTCCAAATAATTTTGTGCATTTGAACAAGTTTTTGGTTCTTTGAAACTTGGTGCCTGTACTTCACTTGGAGAACCATTGCCTGAAAATGGTGGCTGGTTTAGCAAACTATCAGTCTCAGAGATCAGACACAGAAACTAGGCGGCTCGTGCTATACTCCCCTGTGCCTCCCTGCACCAAATCCTGCTAGCCTGCAAGAACAAGATCAGAATGACTGTTTCCCTGGCATTTTGCTCTGGGTTATAAATCTTCCATTACTTCGTGTACATGTTAAATATAATAGTTGAACAAGTATGTTTTTAGCTATAATAACGTCTTTACAAATCAAGGATGTCACTACATAGACTATATGATCATTTCAGGAGAGTCACATTTATAAAGTGGAAGATCAGGCTGCTGTCCTGTTGGACCATCTTTGGAAAGCGGAAGGTCAAATCCTGTGGGGTCCAGCAAGTTCCAGGTGCAGCTAATCTTGCGGGCATCTCCTGATTACACAACCCACTTTTCCTGGCTTCCGGGAGTTGCTGGTTTTCCCTCAGCTCACCCCAATAGACACACTGGTGGCAGTATTCCTTGGAAAACTTGTGGGAAGAGAGCAGTCGGGACTGAGCAGCAGGGTTTGGGCAAGGCGTGATGAGTAAGCAGGCTTTCAACACAGAATGTGCTTTATGGTTGTAAAATTTCTCTGCAGCCACGTAGCTGTAGGGATACGGATGAGCCAAGAGCCCGCCGTGGAAGTTCAGTTTTGCTCGCAGGTGTGGCCAGCTGCCTCCCAGTCTAAGTTCAATGTGTGCTTGGCTAAGTGCTTCCTCTTTGGGTGTCTGTGCATCATACTTAACCATGTTCCCGAAGTTCTCTGGCGGCACACAGGCAAATTATTTTCAGTATAGCTTTGCAGTGTCATAATGCATTCATGGATTCATTTGCTCAGTCTCAGTCATTTGTCCCCCACTGATTGAATGTCAGGCACCACCAGACTTGTCACTGGAACTACAAAGACGAGCAGATTATGGTGTCAGACCATAGGGCGTTTAGGACACTTAGAGAAGACAGGCACGGACAAAGATAATTTCAGCAAGGAAATAAGTATTGACACAGAGGTATGTGTGGGAAAGCTGACTGATGGAGCCCAAAACCTACCCCAGAGGACATGACATTGGACCTGAGTCTTGGAATAAAAGTGGGGATTCTCTAATCTAGGTCAAGAAAGCAGGGCGACAAAGCAAGTGAATTTGTCAACATGGTTGCTTTGTAGGGTGTGACAGCACAGGGACTGGAAAAGAAGGTATAGACATCAAATAACTAGACAGACCAGTTTTTGTCCTGGACAATGTCATTTGGAATATAAAGTAGGAAAATTTCAGGAAGTGTGACAAATAACTGGAGTTTTAAGTATGTATTTTTTGGTGCCACTGGGTCTTGAACTCAGGACCTCACAATTGCTAAGCAGGTGCTCTTAACACTAGAGCCACTGCCAACTTTATTTTTCTGTGACATGTTATTTCATGATAGGGTTTTGTAAACTATTTTTCTGGGCTGGCTTTGAACTGAGATCCTCCTGATCTCTGCCTCCTGATTAACTGGGATTACAGGTGTGAGCCACTAGCACCTGTCGAGGTTTTAGTATATTAATTTTAACCTTAAAGGCAATTACCTCTAGAGTTAAAACAATCAATTTTAACAAACTGAATGAGAAGGAACATTCAGTTAAATGTGTATTAGGAAGTTCTGTATAGGAAATAGAGGACTCACGATACTTTTTTTTTTTTGCGGTATTGGGACTTAAACTCAGGGCCTACACCTTGAGCCACTCCACCAGCCCTTTTTTGTGAAGGTTTTTTTTTTTTTTTTTTTTTTGAGATAGGGTCTTGTGGAACTATTTGCCTGGGCTGGCTTTGAACTGTGATCCTCCTGATCTCTGCCTCCTGAGTAGCTAGCATTAAAGGCATGAGCCACCAGAGCCCAGCAGATACTTTGAGTTTTGTTTTTACATTTTTTATTATCATATTATTGTTGTACTGGGGGCACACTGTGATACTTACAAAAGTTCTTATGATATATCACAGCTGAATTCACCACCCCCATCATTCTCCTAGACTCGATTCTTCATAAGATGGCAGCAGGTAGACCCCCATCTGAACTCAGTCACACAGTTTGAATATGACTATCGTAAGAATAATGAATGGCAAGATTTATCAGAAGAGGTTTGTTCCCATCAGGCCCAACTACGTAAATCTCAAGTCCGTAGACCTTTTGCTTGATTTGGGACCGAGGTGTTGGATTATCAATGTTACAAAGGTCCTGTGGCTCAAGGGGTAGACCGTCTGCCAAGCAAGTGCAAGTCCCTGAGTTCTAAACCCCAGTTCCACCCAACAAAAAAAGTTCCTGAATTTTTCAAATTTATATTTATAGTTTTAAATATCTACAAAGTGATGTTCTCATTAAAACCCCCCACCCCTTTTTTTTCAAGATAGGGTCTTGAGCACTACTCGTCTGGGCTGGCTTTGAACCCTGATCCTCATGATCTCTGCCTCCTTGAGTAGCTAGGATTACAGACCTGAGCCACCTGTGCACAACTTCAAGTTCTCATTTCTTTTGCAATTTTAGTATATGAACTTAAGACTTCCCACTTGTAAAGCAGGTGCTCCGGGCCTTGTCAGTGAGCCATGTCTGTCTGTCCGCCTGAGCACAGGTCTGTCCACACACTGCTGCTGCTTATGAGCAAAATGCAATGAGCCGTTTCCTCCCGCGCTTGTGACCATTTCCTCAGTGTGTTTTCCCAGTTGCTGCTGCTTTGCGGTCGATGGCACACAGCTGTCCTCACTGTCAATCTTTCTGAGTTTACCTGCAAGTTATTCACACCAGCCGTTAGCCTGGAACGCAGTGATCCTATCTTCAGTACCCTGCCAGAAAATGCTGCCATGTCACAGTGGCAAGTGTGGCTTCCTGGGCTGCCTCCTGGCAAAGGGCGCGTGCCTGTCCAGCTTTGGGGCAGTTCCAGGGTCTGCTGGATGCAGAGGAGGTGTTGAAGGGCTGTTGAAATGCCTGCCCTGGCACACAGGGCTCACTTGGAACACAGAGCAGAGCTGCTGCCTGAGCTAGGACTTCCCACCCTCCTGGGCTCCAAGGTGACATTTACAGCTGTGCTGCCTCACTCGGTGAGTGAGGGATCCTTACTTCCACTTTATTGGCAGGACCAGCACTGTGCCATGGAATGAATGTGCTACAAATCTTTCTTTCGAGCCATCCTGGTGGAGAGGCTGGCCATAGGAGGTTTAGACCTGGCTTCCTGAGTTAGCTCTGACTTGGGGATGCTCTTGGATGCTAGGGAAATTCTGACTCAGTCTGCCTGAAACAAAAGGAAAATGTACTATTTTTTTGTAACTAGAAGCAGGGTGAGCGAGCCGCAGGCCCTGTGTGATCAGTGCTGGTATTAGGGGCACGGGTTCTTTTTGTTGTCTACTCTTTCCATCCTACATGTTGGCATCATCGTGACACCAGTCCTGTGGGATCTCCCTTAGGGTTCCCAGATGATTCCCACGGAGGCTGCCAGTGTTGGGAGGAAACCTCTCCCATCGAGGACTGGAAATCATTTCCTTCAGTCTGATCAGCCCAACTCAGGTCTCCAGACTACAACCTCTGGAGCAATACGGCCTTTGTGGAGGGCTCAGACCTGCCCTGGACGTAGGGAGGTATTAGCCATATGGGGCCACTGGGGCCATGGAGCACCTGAACTCTGGCTGATCTGAATTAATATGTGTTGTAAATGTAAAATCCTCCGCAGATTCTAAACACTTCATATACATAAAAATAAAATCTATTTTTTGTATTGATTACATATTGAAATAATGTTTTTTGTACATTATCTTCTTTTTACCCCTGCCCTCCCTGTTCTCCTTCCTCACCCTCTCTTTAGTCCTAGCCCCCACCTCTCTTTTTTTTTTTTGGCAGTACTGGGATTTGAACTCAGGGCCTGCACCTTGGGCCACTCCACCAGGGATTTTTTTTTTTTTTACAAAAAGTATTTTTATTAAATGAAAGAATCAGTCTGGTGGGTCAAATATGAAATATACAAAACTTTACATCAGATCTCCCAAAGCAGCACAAAGCCTCTCAAGAGCAGGGAGGCTCCCGCTTACCAAGATGCCACAGCAGGAGGTCACAGCTGCGGTAGCCCAGGTTGTGGGGAGGAGCCCCATCAGAAGCTTCAGGTCACCTGTGGGTCCTCTCAGGCTTGCCCACACATCTCAGTGTTCTGTACAAATGCTCTGTTTCATTTAAAAATCCTTCAAAATTCTGACAGCTTCGACCAAAAAAACAAGCAGGACAGGATGCCAGGCTCTTGCTACATTGTTCTCTAAAAGTCTTGTTGGACCCCCAAAATTTTCATCCTATTGACATGCTTGTGACATCTACAGGGACCCCCCAAAACCCTCCTTTGGGACAAGAAACCACTCACTCCAGTCTCGCTGCACAAGGCTCTGCTGAGCTCTTTGGCACTGACTCCCCGTAACACTCTGCCACTTTAAAAAGTAGACGTTCCTATAGTAAAACTTCTTAAAAACACCTATTTCTGCAAAATAATGTGTTTCTGTATGTGGAGCTCTGCAAAATATACGTCTTTCTCTAGAAAGGGACCTAAGCCAAGGGCTAGCGCAGGGCAAGTGAGGTGGCTGCCCTCTGAGGCCCAAGTCCTCCTTACAGAGAGTGTAAAGCGGCATCGACTCGGACGTACTGGGGTGTCGCTTTCTTCTAGCAGGGCCAGGCTGCTCTCCATCTCCAGCACTGGGCAGCTCTTCACCAAACATCTGCTGCTGATGTGGCTGAACAGCTCTGAAGTGGACAGGTAGGATGCTGGGAGACACTGGCATAGGACCTTGTGAGCCTGTTCTGATGAGCTTGCCAGTGTGGGAGTCATAGATCCGAACTTCCAGGCCAGGCTGGACCTTGGGGTGGACAGGTGTCGGTGGAACAAGGCTGCTGGAAGCATAGTCTGCCTGTCAGGAGAGGCAGCAGGGCTGTTCTCCCTGTGTGCCCAGGCGTCGTCATCTGTGAGTGGAAAGAGATGCTCCTCCACTTTGTCCCAGCGCTCCAGGCAGCTCCACAGCCAGTCTGGACTGACCACGTGCAGGTGCCAGCACTCCTGTTGCCTGGTGCACCTTCTCCGTGCCAGCCCGTGCTGCAATGAGGTGGGTAGCCCTATCAGGGGCATCAGGACTCTGCACCAGCTGGGTGAGGACCTTAGCTCCCAGGGCCGTGGCATGGTAGTGCTCCCGGGTCTTCTCAACTGGGAAGTTCGTTGGGTGCAGCCCACTGAATATCACAGCCACATCTGCCAGCACCTTGCTCTTGAGTTCCCGCACAATCTTCCGTATGCCTGGAGCCTCCTCCAGCTCCTTGTTGAGGTACCTGTCGTATTTCGCGTAGTAGTCAGTATGCGCGCGCACGAGGATCTCCTCCAGGTATATCAGATGGTCATCATCCTCTGTATCCTTCTCGTTCTTTTCCTCCTCCCCTGCGCTCTGGTCCAGGCACTCGCCTGCAGTGACACCTGACTGCTCACTGTTCTGGGACTCTGTCTCAGCCTCCTTCCAGTCTGCACAGCCATTGCCCAGGCCACAGAGACAATCTCGCTCTCCCTCCTCCTGCATGTCCAGATCTGGCCCTTTGTCCTGTAGATGAACACTGGGCCCAGACTCTCCTGGGGGTCCCACTCCTGCAGATCTACCTCTACTTGCATCAGGAGGCCCTCCCTGCTGTGGGACTCTAGCTCCATCTTGGGCAGCTGGAGACTTTTCCTGGCCTCTTTTCTCCTCACATTCCCCATCAGAGGTGGTACTGGAGGATGACTTCTGACTTTCTGACTCGCCGCTGTTGCTGTCACTGGACAAATCAAAATCCAAGTCTGAGCCAGATGTGCCCTGAGTGGGTCTTGCCCCTGGTGAGGTCTGATTAGCCTGTTCACAAGACATCTGGGGCTCTGAAGCATCTGCTGGCTCCTGGCCACTGGAGCTGCTGACAGAGGAGACCTGGATGGGGGAGCAGGAGTCCCGCTCATCTGCTTTACTGGGAGAAACTCCCAGCACAGCCTCACCACCATTGAGCTCCCAGAAGGGCTTCCCAAGGCCGTTGCTCTGCTCTGCCCCCAGGAACAGGTTTGCCTTCCCCTTCCTCAGAGTCTTTCACAGATGAACCTTGTTCCAAGATGTTGGCACCTTTAGAAGAATCGTTTACTTTCTTTCTTGTCTAAGATTCCCGGGACCCAGGGGGTGCGTTCACATCACCTGTGCCTGGGAAATATACATACTTCTTCACAGTTATCAGGTTGGGGGCAAACTTCCAGACATCTTCTCGATCATCAACAATACAAACCATTTAGTCTCCACATGGGAAGAGATTTCTAAGGTTTCCTGTTTTAGAAAACGGGTCAACACATTCATCCTGTGACAATATTCGATGAGAAAAAAGCTTCTTCTTGGGGTATAAAAAGCCTGCGATGGTGTGTGCATAGAGTCGGCTGCCAAAAGTGAAGACATGCAGCTCATACAGCTTGGCAGTCTTCTCTAGAAAGTCCTTGCAGTGAGGCCACAGACGGGTGGGCAGCATTGGCTCACCCCGACCCAGCTGGAAGTGGAAGATGCCTTTGTTTGACATCTGGGGACAGTGCTGTGTGGATCAGTGTCTGGTCCAAATCAATCATGAGGGCCAGTTTTCTGTTTTGATGTAGTCGTTGCTGGTCCTCTCTTCCTAGTAGTTCAGCTTGCTCAGAGCTCACCATCAACTCTGGCACACTGTGAACCGTGGACACGGTCGCTGTGGACAGTGGCACCTGCTGCTTCCCATTCTTACTTTGCAGCTGGGTCAGGTCTTGGCCGCATTCAGCACACAGGCCCTTCATGACAACAGGGTGGCTGCATCCCTCTAATCTCACCAACAGTGCCCCGGGGACCACAACCTGGCCCGGCTGCGCGCACAGCTCACGCACCACGCCGGCGCGCTCCGACCTGTGCCCGCGTTCGGCCCGCTGGGCGCGCACACAGCCCCCGGAGGCGGCGCGGGCTGGGGCTGGCCTGGCAGGCTGCGCGGAAGCGGCGGCCTCGCACACGGCTAGCACCGAGCCGATGCGCACAGTCGCGCCAGCCGCTACCCTCCACTCGAGCAGGCGCAGCGGCGCAGGGCACGGGCAGCGCACCTCGGCCACGGCTGCCATCAGGGAGCCGTCGGCGGGAACGCGGGCGGCGGGCAGCGCCTCCATCGCGGCTGGGGCGGGCGGAGGGGCGGTGAGGACCGCGGGCGCTCAGGGCACGGCGCCCACCGCGGGCGGCGGCGACACTTTTTTTTTTTTTGAGATAGGGACTTGTGAACTATTTGCTTAGGCTGGCTTCGAACCAGAGATCCTCCTGAGCTCTGCCTCCTGAGTAGTTAGGATTATAGGCATGAGGCAGTGGTGCTCGGGCCCGTTCCCCTTCTTTTTCTTCGTATTTTAAGACAGGGTCTTACTATGAGGCAGAGGCCGGATTTGAACTTTCAATCTTCCTGCCTCAGCCCCTAAGTGATGGGATGACAGGCATGTACTACCACACCTGACTCCGCTCTTCTTCTTCTTCTTTTAAAATTTTTGTTTTTATTCTCAGCGCTGGGGATAAACTCAGGGTCTTAAGCATGTTAGGCAAGCATTCTACTACTGAGTTCCACCCCTAGCCCCTGTTTTAGATATTCTGGGTTAAATAAAATTTATTCAATTAATTTCACCTGCTTGCTTTTACTCTTTAATGTCACTACGAGAAAATTTATAATCCTATTTCTAGTGGATGGCAGTTCTCTTTTTATTTTTGTGTGCTAGATTCCTGAACAAAATCATGGCTTCCTTTTTAGGAGGAAGTCTTCTGTCTTTAAAATAATGAACAGATCATACTTCTTTACAGATATTTAGCAGAGATGATGGACAAAGGCAAACAATGTGCGATATACATCCACTGAGAGCTACTTATGTGGAAATGTGCTGGCCTCAGTGTTGTGTGCAAAGCAATTGCTGACCAAGTCGGGCAGATAAGACATGCGGCTGTGAGGGGGACAGATAAAAGCTGTAGGATTTCAGACTCTGGAGAGATTGTCCTGTGTGAGAGCGGAATGTCCCCTTGATCTTGGCCTTAAACGTCCACATGGTTTCAGCTGACGAAGTTGGGTAGAGAGGGGTGACTCGAGAGATAGTCCAGGTAGAGGGCAAAGCAGAGAGAAAATGCTGATGTGCAGAAGTGTGTAAACTGGAATTTTAGGTTAGCTGAGACTGCAGGTTAGAGGAAAGAAGGCTGGAGCACACCAGCTCACGGTCTTAGAACACTGGGGTGGAGCCTAGTAGCAGCTTTGTTCTGGGATTTTGATGGGAACATGTATTAGGAGGATGGACAATGTCCTCCTAGTAAACATATCACTGATGCCCGAGTACATGAGCCTAATCAAGTGCTTCACCTCTCTTTCAGCCCTTAGGGAGCACTCAGAGGCCAGGTTTTGTGTTTCAGAGCAAGGCTGTGGCAGTGACTGCCTGGGTTCCGATTCCACAGTATGTGCTGTAAGAGTTTCTATTAAAAAGTTGGTTTTGCCAGCACCAGTTGCTCACACCTGTCATCCTAGCTATTCAGGAGGCAGAGATCAGGAGCATCAAGGTTTGAAGAGACCCCATCTCGAAAATGCCCATCACAAAAAAGGCTGGTGGAGTTGCTCAATGTGTAGGCCCTGAGTTCAAGCCCCAGAACCAAAAAAAAAAAAAAAAGAAGGAAGGAAAGAAGGAAGGAGGAGGAGGGAGGGAGCAAGGAACGGAGGAAGGAAGGAAGGAAGGAAGGAAAGTAAAGGAGGCAAAGATGGACTGCACTGGTGGATTGGAGACACTGGTGTACAAGTGGAAGTGTACCCCTGGGGATGGCAGAGGGGACCTGGCGGGGCAGCTTTTGAGTTTGGTTGTCATGATGGGGTTGGATGGTGGCAGGGAGCTGTCTTGGGCAGGGCTCAGGGTGACCATGACACTAGGGGAAGAGGTGATGGTCAGGACATGGCCCACAGGCAATGCTGGAGCTGGGGCAGCCTGTGGACCCTGGGCACAGGCCAGCTGGGGTCCAAACTGTCCAGCACTGAGGGCCACCATGGGCATGGATGGGACTTCCTGGAGATGTTTAGAGGCAGCCAGCCTCAGCTGGACCTCCTTTTAGTCCATGTACCACCAAGTGCCTCAAGGACAAAAAGCAGGGTACTTGTCACATTCTGTTGGCTTTTAGAATGCTGGCCTTAGCCTCTGTTCTTAGTACAAACCTGCAGAAGAACCCCCACGCTCAACAGAGTCTATTAGAGGATTGCATTTTGCAGAAATGCTCTTCTAACCACCAGGGTTAGCTTCCTGTTCCTGCCAGAAAGGACAAATTCTTACCCTGTGAGGTACAAACTAGCCTCCTCCGGTCCCAGCGAAATGCTCCCTTCTGGGTTGGAAGCAAAGGCTTGGAGGTGGACTTTCCCAACTTACTTCCTAACTTACTAATTAACTAACTGATTGACTGACTAACTAACTGACTGACTGACTGAATAACTAACTAACTTCTTTTCTTCCTCCCTCCCTCGTTCCTTCTTTCCTCAACAGGATCTTGATATGTACACTGGGGTGGTCTGGAACCCCTATGCATCCTCCTGCCTCAGCCTCCTGGGTGCTGGGATTATAGGTATGTACCACCACGCCTGGCTGTTGGAACCCAGGGCCTGACACACGCCCGGCAGGTGCTCCATCAGTGAGGCACACTCCAGCTCCCGGAGCTTTTCTTCAGGATGGTTTTCTGGTGAGTAAAGAAAACCCACGTGCCATCCTGCCCATCCCTGGGTGTGGAATGCCAGTGCCAGAGCCAGGGGGAACAGTGATAGTGAGCAATGCATTTTTCTCCTGACTAAAGGCTTTTATTTTCAAAAATAATTAAAGCACAAAGGAGAAAAAAATGATCTTTCATTCTCTATCAGAAATAATCACGGCAAAGGGCCGGGGATGTGGCTGGGTGAAGAGTGCTTGCCTAACGTGTGCAAGGTCCTGGGTTTGATCCCTGGCCCTGGGGGAAAACAAAAGATCAGAAACAGTCATTCTTACATTTTGGTGTAAGTGTTCACGGTTTATTTATTGATTTTTCTGGGCCTACTTTATTTAAACAAAAGTAAAATGACTATACTCAATTGACAACATATGCCAGTAAAATGCATCTGTTCACGAATGTTTTCAAAAGTACAAAAACTCAAATATGCCCAGCGGATGAAGAGGTAAATAAAAAAGCAGGAAGCATGGTACATTTTCAAGCTGGACCTTGAAGACGTTATGCTCAGAGGAAAAAGCCAACCACAAGAGAACACAGATTGTGTAACTCCATTTATAGAAAATGTCCAGAACAAGCTTGTCTATGGAGGAGAGAAGTAGACTTTGAGTTGGAGGGGGTGGGCAGCGGGGAAGTGGGGAGGGACTGCTAGTTGATATACGGTTTCTTTTTGGGGTGAGGAAATGTTCGGAAATTAGAAATTTGATAGTTGAATGACTGTGACTATAATAAAAGTCGCTAAATTGTACTGTCTGTGTGTGTGTGGCTGGGGGTTGAACCTAGGTCCTTGAACCTATGGCCTCTTACATGCTAATAAAGTACTACACCACTGCCCCTCCCCCCACCTCTTTTTTTCTAATTGTACACTTTTTGGGGGTGGGGGTGGAGCAGGGGCTTTGCGCGTGCTATGTAAATGCTGTAACATTGAGCTATATCCCCAGCCCTGAATTGTGTCTTTTTTGTTGGTGGTATTGGGGTTTGAACTCAGGGCCTGATGCTTGCTAGGCAGGCACTCTACCACTTGAGCCACTCCACCAGCCCTGGTTTTTGTTGGGTATTTTACAGACAGGGTCTTGCAAACCATTTGATGGGGCTGGCCTGGAACTGTTCCTGTCCTGATTTTTGCTTCCCGAGTAGCTAGGATTACAGGTGTGAGCCACCGGCACCCAGGAATTGTGCACTTTTAAAATGTGAATTTTATGGTATGTGAATTATATCTCAATACAGCATTTTGAAAAAGTAACCCCATTAGAATATATACAACGACATTTCCCCACAGTCCTAATAACTTTGCATCTGCAGCGTTTTAGTTACCAAGCAGTGCACATTCCTTGCAAAAGAATTAATGCAGAGGAGTGAAAATTAGAGAGCGTCTCTTTCCTCCTCTACTTTAACATATCCAGTATGCACTAAAAGTGATTTTTACCTCTTGTTCGCATGTTTGTAGAGCTTATGTTCAATGCTGGCCCACGTAGCTGTTTTGTTTTCTTTTTTAAGAGATGGGATCTTCCTGTGTAGGCCAGGCTGGCTTCCAACTTGTGATCCTCCTGCTTCTGCCTCCTGAGTGCTGGGATTAAAGGCATGTACCACCACACCCAGCTTTGCTTTCAATTGTTCCCTCTCCCTCCCCATGTCTGCTCTCACTCTCCTCCCATGCATTGCTGCCCACTCTAGTATGTTCAATATACATATTCTAAATTATACAAGTATCCTCAGAGAAGTATCACTTTTTGTATTTTCTTAAAAATTGGAAGTGGTATTGTGCTATGCTGTTTACTTATTTATTTGCATGACTGGAGTTTGAACTCGGAGCTTGGAGATTGCAAAGCAGTCACACCTCTGGAGCCACACCTCTCTCTTTTTTGTTTTAACTGAATACTTCTTCAGATTTCCATGTTCAAACTTGGCTAGAAATTTTAAATATTGTATTTTTTTATAATATTGTATTGCTAGATGCTATGACATTCAATTCTGAACACATCTCTTCACTGTTTCTTTATCAGCTTTAATGTTTGTTCATTTGACCCCCAATCTTAGATAGTACGAGAACAATCCATTCTACCTTCCTCCTTCTGTTTTCCTAATCTCTTTAGATTTGAAGTGGAAAAATTGGGACTCAGAAGGTTTAATACAGTGCTCACAAGCCTGCCTACACCTTTGGTTAGGCTAACCCTGGAGCCTCTGTAGGCTCCATTTTACTGAGTGAGTCAAAAGCAAGGGCAGAAAGAACTGGTGTGCCAAGAAGCCACCCAGGAATAACAGAGTAAGGTATGTGCTGTACAGAAGCTATTAGCATAGGCTTCTCTGACCTCAAACTCATAACCTCCTGCTTCAGCCTCCTCAGTGCTAGGATTACAGGCCTGCACAACCATGCCCCCTTGCATAAGTTTTAAAAGTATGTTACAATAGACGTTGTACGGGTGATTTATAGGATATACAAACGTGAATTTCCTCGACTAGCATCCCAATACTTCCCACAAAAAACACTTTTTCCCCCTGTGCAAGGCAGCAAGCCTAGGGTGTTGTGCATGCTAGGCTAGTGCTCTGCCACCAAGCTGCACTCCTAGTTCCCATTCTTGAATATTGAAAAGGTCCAACTCCCTGTCATACCCAGATTGCTTTCAATCTCAACTAAACTTCTGGGGAAAGCTTAAGTTTCAGATTGTGGAGTGCCACTGTAGAATGCTTTTGTAAAAGCAAGTGCTATTTGTGGTGCAGAAAGGAAGACCGGGACTAACGTGCATACTTGATTCCGACAGGGGACGATGCTCTTGAGAATATTAGCCTGTTTGTCCTCCTGCCAATGAGAGTGAAGTAGAAATAGATTTAGATTATGTACATGTGCTTGTTTATTTACTTACTTATATGTCCCCCTGAAAGTGGCACGAGGACTTGTGCATGGAGAAACAGATGGTCAAGTACGATTTCAGCCCAGTAGTGCAGCAATGGCTTCTCGCTTCAAGCACAGGACTGGCAGTGACGTGGAACTTCTGTGTCCTCCTCCCCCAACACCGAGATAAAGTGAAAGTAAACAGAGGGTGGAAAATTACAAGTGTGCTTCCTCCTCCAGGCCCATGGGAACAGAGGACAGAAAATTAATTTCCTTTCTTTTCACGATTGCTTGTACTCACAGCTCTCCTGCAAAGCTCCTGGGAATAATGTTCTATGTTACCCTTTGAGAGTAAAAACTTTTATAGTTGACTTTTCTGCTTCTGGTTGCCTTAAAAAAACTGAGGCATCTGAAAAGGCGTAGTGATCCATCTTAATTTACATTTGTATGAGAGAGAATTTATTCTTCAGCTGAAATGAGACATTTACCCCTGACCATTCATCGCAGGCAGGAACATGCTTTCACAGAGGAACTAGGCCATTTCCTAGAGTTCATCCTGCTTTTAACTTTAAATACTACACCAATGGTTTTGTATTTGGGGGAATTTCATTTTGAACAGTGATGTGCCGATCTCAGGGAGGAGATTAGGTTGTCTACTTGGAGCTAAACTCAACATCTCTTTCTGATTTCTTGCAAATGAAACAAAGGCTGAAGAAAAACATTCGAATGCCTAAACCAAACTGCTGACTTCAGCGTTTGTCTCTCTTTCGTAAACCTGATTCTTGAGGTCAGTCAGTACACTCATGCTCACAGGATTTGATTGTTGGGTGGATAATGTTATTTTGCAGGGTAGCTTTCAAAGGCTGGAACTTATGAAGAAAAAGATGGATAATAAGATTGTGAGCCCCATGAGAAAAGAGACTTGCTTTTTTCTTTTCTCACTCCTGTCTCCCTGTGTAAGGAACAGTGCCTGGCACATATGAATGCTCAGGAAATATTTCCTGAATAAGCAGGAAGAATATTTGCCTCTACAGACCTAAGATGCTTTCAAAACCATTTATTGGGCTGGTGGAGTGGCTCAAGTGGTACAGCACCTGCCTAGCAAGCACCTGCCTAGGATTGAGTTCAAACCCTAGTACCACCAAAAGAAAAAGAAAATTATCACTAATTGCCACCTACAATTTATTTTGAAGTTAACAAGGTGTCATTTCTTCATTGCCAGAGTTAAAGACACATTTATTTGGCTTTTTGGAGGACAACATACTGAAAAAATATATGAGATGAAAAGGTTCTCTTCCTCCTTTAACTGAAGAATTATTTACTAAATATTTATTAATTAAAATGGAATAAACACTTGTGAGGAGACCATGCTGAGGTGAATCAAAGGGATCCTACCCTTAAGATACTTGTGAAGAATCTAACGGGGAGATAGGACATGTGCTCATAAGTACAATAATGAAGGAGAAAGGGGATCAGGAAGCCAGCCTGGGCTCTGGGGAGTGCAGGACCAGGTCAAGTGCATCTTGTATCCTTATTGTCTAGCAAAGGATAGATACTTAATATTTGTGGGATGAATCAATTATCTCCTTATAACTGAGCCTAACTCCAAATAACAAACAACACAGTGTTTTAGTGGATGAAAGAGGTTACACATTAATCAGAGATGTTGGGGAAAATTAGGGGTCATGAGTGGGTGGGGATGAAATGCAGGAATGGAGGGACGATGTAAATCAGGTATGGAGGAGCACCATAGCTGGGTGCCACTGCCATGGGCATGGTGGGAGATGAGGCTGGACTAGGTTGGGCTTGGGAGTCAGGGGGAATAGCAGCTAGGTAGACAGAGGGAAGCCCTGGGGCTCCCCAAGGGGTGTGTGTGGGGAGAATTAATCTAGCACTGGTGGGAAGCTGGGACACAAGAGGATCAAAAGGTACTGAGACCAGATAACTTTTTGGTTCTGGTTGGAATCAAAAGCCATTGGAGGTGGCAGAGGGATTAAAAAAAATCAAAGACTGAAAAACCTGGCATGGAAAAGATGGGTGGCTTATTAGACGTGGGGTTGGGGGCATGAGACTAGGGAGGACAAAAATATACTCCAGGTCTAAGCTTCAATGACTGGGGAAATGGTAGTTCTGATAGGAACAGAGAATGTGGCTCAAACAGCTGGTTTTATTTGAGCTGGGTGGTGAGCAAGGTTGGGTTTGCACAGTCCCAGGAGTGAAAGGAGTCACAGAGGGGTGTGCAGTTGGTATCTGAGAACCTCATGGTGATGACACAACAGCTTGAGCGATGGGGGTTTCGCTTAGGAAATGAAGTCCTTATAGAATAGGTTATATGGCACACCGGGTAACCTAAAAATTAATCCCCTTTCCTACTTCTGGGGTCTGTTTCTCTCCAGAGGTAACCACTGTTTCATTTCCGAGTAGCATCCTAGAGATATTCTGGATATATGTTTTCTATGTTCCCAAACACTTTCATATTTTTGTTTAAAGGCTACAGAAGACTTGTACAGAAGGAAAAGAATAAGAGAGATGGAAGGAATGAATTAAAGAGGATTCCTGAAGCAAGAGGAAGCAGAACGTCAGTGACATCTAAAGTATGTACTTTAGAAAGAAGAGTGCACCCCTTTCAGAACTAGGAAAGGCAAGTGGAGGGCAACAGAGATTTCTGTGACTGTCATTTTGAAGGCCTAAGGCTCCTTAGCCAGTGTGGCAGAGATGCTCATAGAGGTAGATGGATGGCTTGATGAGGATGCAGAAAAGATGTCAAATACTCACTGCGGATGCTAGAAAATACCACAGAACCATCAGATCCAAAAATCGATCCAAAAACGTTTATTTTGATTATTTATAAAAGAAATACAACATAGCAACTTAATTTGTGTTTACAAATTTAAAAATAAATTTACATAAATGTATTCACATCGTTACATTAAACAAGTTTTAGCTAAATGTTACAGGTAGTGTTGAACAAACATAAAATATGAACCAAATTTTATGGTTTCTTTTTTTGTGGTATGGGGGACCAAACCCAGGGCCTTGTAAATGCTAGACAAGAGCTCTAACACTGAGCCATCTTCTTTCTTTCTTTCCTTCCTTTTCATAAACTCTTCAAATCTTAAATTCTATAAATATCCTCAGTATACATTCAACAACTACCAGAAGATGGATCAGGAAAAAATTGGACAAATATGATTTCAGGAACCAAAAGTAAAGATGATTATACTTGCTTCAGGTGTTGTGGTAACTTTTACTTTATTTTTTGTGGTGCTGGGGATTGAACCCAGGGCCTTTGAGTAGCCTTCTATCACTGGGCTACAACCCCAGCCCTGAAAGTCACTGAACTTTAACCAGAAGCATAACTGAAGTAAGACTGAAGAAAAAGTGAGTAAAAAAATTTTTTTATTTGTTTTGATAAAGCTCAAAACCCAGAACTTGGAAATTTATACTTTGAGCCGCGAAAAGTAGTTTTAACAAGGGCAACACTATTTGTGATTGGTGGGTATCAGACTTTCTTTTGCAGGTTACCTGCCAGCAAATAGCCCGGGTGTGGGGGAGGGAGTGCTAGAGGCTGTGTGGAGGTCACATGTGAGAACTGCTTCTGTCTGCTCAGGGCTTTACTTTCACGGTAACAGCATCCAGACTTGGCGCTGGCTCTGGGCCTGGATGCTGCCTCAGATAAACGCTGGGCTCCTGAAGCCAGGAGAGGATGTGTGGCAGCTGCGTGGGCATGCTTCCCTCAGGCTATTTCCAGGCCAATTACACAGTGGCTGGCAGCTCTGTGCAAAGGCTAAGGTTTGAGACCTACATCTGAGGGAGAGCTGATCACAATTTTTATGAGGAAAGTGGACAAAAACAGGTGCTTACCAAGACCTGAGCACTGCTACCTAGTTTAAGTAAGCAAAGGAAGTAGGGGTCCATTTCAGCTTATTCCTTGAAGCATGGCTCTTAAAAATCAGTAGAGCGTGCCTACTTCATGGTGCCTAACTTGCAGCCACCTATGTGAACCTACAGTATAAATAAGGTCCAGCTTGTGTATCAATAATTAAACATAGCTAATTTTACTAATCTGGAAGCTAGTGGCATTTCCTGATTGTAAGCCTTAAGAATTTTACATTTTCCTATGTGTAGAATGCTTATACAGTAAAATAGCAAAGGCACTTTCAGGTTATATGATAAATAAAAATACATGAATAGAGATAGGATTATTTATTGGTTTCTTCAGTTCCTGTGTCCATGGTAATCATCGAGAGCCCAGTTCTGCACTTCACCTTTGGCAAATATCGTAAAGAAAATGGCACCAAATATGTCAATAGCAGCAGCGATGCAGAAAACAATCTGCCATTCTCTAACGGTGTTCTAAGAGAAAGAAAGAAATGCAAATGAGAAAGTTGTGTTTGTAGTCCACTTTAAAAATAAGATGGAGACACAAGAGTTTTACACTGGCAGCATTATTCGTAAAAGTCCCATGCTTGAAACAACCCAGCAGAACTGTGGTGCATTTGCTCAATGGAACACCATACAGCAAGGACATGAACGAGCTCCCAAGCAGACACTTCTCACAAAGTGCCAAGCAACAAAGCCAGGCAAACAGGACCTGCTGAGTGACTGCCATTTACATAAAGCTCAAAAAATCAGACTAATTGCCTCTGCTTTTGGTGGGGTGAGGGAAGAGTGGATGGAAGGCACCTGGGGCTTGCTGCGGAGTAATGTTCTGTTGTGATTGGGAAATGTTTGCTCGGACAGAATGCTTCTAATATTTATATAGCTGTATACTTAGTATTCGTACATTTTGATTTTTCTTTCTTTTCCTTTTTTTTTTTTTGTGCTAGAGATCAAACTCAGGGTGCCGGGCATGCCATGCATGCACTCTACCCCTCAGCTACATCCCCAGCCCCAGGATTTGTGCCTTGTAAAAATAAATGTTAAGTCAGGCTTGGTGGCACACATCTGTAATCCAGACACTCAGAAGGATCCTCAGCATGAGGATTGTGAGTTTCAGGCCAGCCTGGATACCCTGTCTCAAAAAGCAAAACCAAAACAAAAAAGAAGATAATGAAAATAAAAGGTGTGGCGTGTCCTTGACTCATGTGTTACTAGGGAAGTTATGCCTGTGGCTAATCTCCAAATTCTGAAGTGTGAAGTGTCTTGTCAATCATATCAAGGAAGGATGAGTTGAGCTGGATCCTGAGGTGCAGTTTCAAGGGTCTGGGATGTCCTAAGGATACCTGTCCAGTGTGAAAGGTCTCCAATGGCACACGAAGCAGGGCATGTACCTCCAACAGCATAAAAACACCAAGGTTATCCTAATTTGGGATCTTTTGATACCGTCTGCAACCACTTTAATTTTCATAATTTCAATCCAACCAGAGTGCTACCTTTGCATCATTTTAAACAAACAAGCAAGCAATAGAATGGGCAATATGAAAGAGGAAGGGATGGCACTAGGAAGCAGTATGAAGTCATTTATTACTTAGGGAAAAAGGGAAACAAGGAGAAAGAAGAAGACCTGTGGCTGTTATACTCATCTGAAGTGAATGCTTTTCAGTGAAATGTTTTTTAGAAATCCACCGTAAATTTTAGTGATTAGCAGGGTGTGGCAGCTCAAGCTCGTAGTCCTAGTTACTTGGGAGGCAGAGATCAGGAGACTTGAAGTTCAAGGCCAGTCCAGTCAAAAAGTCCTCAAGACCCCATCTCAACCAATAGCTGGGTGTGGTGGCATGTGCCTGTCATCCCAGCTTTTCGAGGAAGCACAAATAGGAGGATAGTGAGACTGTCTCAAAAATAACCAACACAAGAAGGGCTTGACAGAGTGGCTCATGTGGTAGAGCTCCTGCCTAGCATGCCCAAGGTCCTGAGTTCAAACCCCAGGTGAGACAGCCTATTTTTGCTCTGGTTATTTTGGAGATGGGATCTTAAGAACTATCTTCCAGGGCTGGCCTTAAACTGTAATCTTCCTGATCTCAGCCTTCCAAGTAGCCAGGATTACAGGCATGAGCCACCACACTCAGCTCTCTATATACTCTCTAAATGGCAAATTCCTTAAGTGTAGAAGAAGCTTGTCATTTTGCCATTGAACATAACTTTGTATAGTTTACCAATAAGCATTCCAGAAATGCTCATCGAATAAAGGTTTGACTATTTCAGGGTTTCACTACATGTAGTAGCATAGTGTGTGTGTGTGTGTGTGTGTGTGTGTGTGTTTGTGTGTGTGTACTGGGGACAGAACACAGGGCCCGAGCATGCTAAGTAAGTGCTATCACTGAGCTGTACCCTGGGACCGATACAGTAACAACTTCAATAGGACCTTTTCCTAATATCTCCCATACCTTCTGTCTTTGCAGAACTGCTTGCTGAGAGTAAGTCTCCATCTTTCACTTAGCAGCCCTTCAAATATGTGAGGACACCTATCACATCTTCCCAAGTGTTTGGGTCCTGTAAACATTTTCAACTACTTTAACTTTTTCCAGGGCTGAGTGGGGGTTCAGGTGGGAGAGCTCAACTAGTTAGTGCAAGGCCCTGAGTACTACCAAAAACAAACCAATAAACAAACAGCAACAAAAATGCATCACTGTGCCTTACTCTCTCTCACATGACCTCCTCACATTTTACTCACCTTTTTGGTCCACTTTTTGTCCAAACCAAACACACCAATCATTTATTTGGTAATATCACACCTTTTAAATACTCATGTGATTTCAGCTGTAAGGTCTTCATTAGTTCTACTGTTCTGTCTAAATTCAAAGAGTGGTTTTTGAAAAGTATACTTTCCTGTGTGGATTTTTGTTGCTATGGAGAATTTCTTAAGAGTAGACACTCTGAATTTTACCATTAAAAGTAGTCAAGTGACACAGGTGTGCTCCTCCCACGTTTTCAGTTTACAAGCAAAAGAACTACTTACATCCGGGGTCAGACTTTTGGCAATGCCAGGCCCAACCATCCCGGGAATGGTGGCGAATGTGTTTGTGACGCCCAGGAGGATGCCCGCATATCTGTGGAGACATTTTCACAGGCTTACTACTGGGTTATGCATTTATGCGGCTCCTTTCAATAAACAGCCATCCTACTCCCAGGTTGTGTTCGGGTGAAATTGTATGTCTTAGTGGAATGACTTACTGAACTAGGATTTTAATTTAGCAAGTGACAAACCCACATTTCAGTAGTTTGTTAGTAGTTTGACATTGCATAGAGGAACACAGCCTTTGAACTGATCCCTTTGCTCTTTTGTGGTTTTTTTGCAGTATGGGGCTTGAACTCAGGGCCTACACCTGGAGCCACTCTACCAGCCCTTTTTTTGTGATGGGCTTTTTTCAAGATAGGGAATCAAGAACTATTTTCTCAGGCTGGCTTTGAACCACGAGCCTCCTGATCTCTGCCTCTTGAGTAGCTAGGATTATAAGCGTGAGCCACAAGCGCCCTGTAAACTGATCCCTTCAAAGTGATACAGAATAGTGCTGACATACAAGTTTTCATACATGCTGTTTCTGGATGGGGGGCTTGGTGTGTCTAGCTTGAATTTTTTAAAGTTAAAAAAAGTTTATGAGCTGGGGGGTTATAGTTCAGTGGTAGAGTGCTCACTTGGCATGCTTGAGGCCCTGGATTCAATCTCTAGCACTGCAAAAACAAAATTATTTCCAGATTACATAATTGAATTATACTTACTGAAAATTAAATAAGCCACTTGAAGAGTGGAGATTGGGAGGATTGTGGTTTGATACCAGCCTGGGGCAAAAAGTTAGTAAGACTCCATGTCACTAGCAAGCTGGGTATGGAGGCTCATGTCTGTAATCCCAGCTATATGGAGGGCATAGGTAGGAGGATCAAGGTTGCAGGCTGGCCTGGACAAAAAGTGTGGGACCCTATCTGAAAAATAACTAAAGCAAAAAGGGCTGGGGCATAGCTCAAGTGGTAGAGCACTTACTTAGCAAGAGGGAGGCCCTGGGTTCAAACCCCAGAACCACCCCCCACCAGTTAATAAAAAAGGGAAACCATTAAGAAATTAAAATTACTTATAGTTCTTTCAAAATAGAGATAATTAACATTAACATTTTAGTAAACATCCTAATTATTTTTTTCTATACTTGTATTTTTAATTTATGATTATAGACATGAGATCATACAATTTCATAGCTCACCTGTCTCACCAATTACGTATTTGCTTACAGTCAAATCTTTGCACACTGCCCCAGCAGACAAGTTGGGTTACAGTATGTGAGTGTGTGTGTTTAAATTAGGAACACATGAGACTAAGGAAGGCCACTATGGCCAAGGTCATCAGGAATCACCATCCTAAGAATGAAGTGCTTATCATTATCTATAACGAACTGGCCATTAGGTGCCTAAAGATTCCTGACCAGGCTCCACTATCCAGGGAGCATCATTCCATGCAGACTCATACCCGTCTTGGGCACAGACTCCAATGGCTGTCAATTCCTGGTCAGGAATTTTATATGAATGGAATCATACAATATGCAGTATTTTGGATTACATACTAGGGTTGCTGAGTGTCATTACAAATTGTGGTGTGTTTCAACCAGTTCATTTCTTTTAATTTTTGTCTTTTTTTTTTTTCAGTACTGGGGTTTGAACTCAGGACCTTGCACTTGGTAGTCAGGCACTCTACCACTTGAGCTACTCCACCAGCCCTTAATTGCTGTCTTAATTGAAGAAACTGAAATGTTTCCTTTTTTAGGAATCCCTAAGTTTTAATTTAACATAATTTTATGTCCTAGAAGGTTCATCATATTTAGAATTGATATTTTCTTATTTTTTAAATGTTAATTGGTTAAAGTCAATATCATTTTTAAGCAGGATTTTTCTTTACTTTACAAAGGCAACCAGTACTCTACAATTTTCAGGCAATGTCTGAGAAAATTCTAGAACAACAAGTCTATGGACAGCTCTTTGAGTCTAGGTAATGGAACCTGACTTGCACAGTCCTGGCTATGCCTTCTGTTAGATGCCCTGGCATTCTGTCCCTTGTCTTACAAACACAGTCCCTGTTGCAGCTTGCCTGTCACAGCTAGATATCTTTGAACTTTTATTTTTCCAACTTCAGTATTTGAAATTATTTTCTGTAAATTTAATGGTTCACATCTTAGGAAATGGAAACTTAGTTTACCCCATAACTTCTTTTTCTTTTAAACTTTTTTTAGTTTTTGTTGTTGTTGTGGTCCTGGAGTTTGAACCCAGGACCTTAGTCTTGCTGGGCAGGTACTCTACCACTTGAGTCACTCCGCCAGCCCAAGAAATGCACCTGGAAGAGTGTAAATTTGAGTTTAACTTTTGTGTGTTTCTTGGCAGTACTGGGGTTTGAACTCAGGGCCCCACACTTACTAGGCAGGCTTGTACCACTTGAGCCACTCTGCCAGCTAAACTTTTTAGTTTGTGGCATTCTTTTTCAGTCTTTGTCATTGTTTACAACATAGAGTTGATATTTTCGCATGAAAATTTAGAGGTGGTGAAGGAGCTAAGTTAAAAAATGTGATTAAGTAATGGCACTTATTTTTCATAAAGGTCACCTAGATATATGCAAAGTCCAATTATAGCTTTTATTTTGGGGGGAGATAATCAGTGTAATTATTAAATAAATTCTGGACAAAATTAAAGAGGCTTGATGTTTTCTTGGCCCATGTAGCCTTATCGTGGGATAATAACACTTCTATTAGGGTTAGGATTCTCAATATCTAGGTTGCAGCCTGCTGATTTGAATTCTCCTTACCATTTTGGATGGAAAGGTACCTAAATAATAATAATAATAATAATAATAAATCCTCTTGTTGGGCACCAGTGGTTCACACCTGTAATCCTAGCTACTTGGGAGGCTGAGATCGGGAGGACCATGGTTTGAGTCCAGCCCCAGGAAATAGTTTGTGAGGCCCCCATCTCCAAAATAACAGATCAAACTGCATTGGAGGTGTGGTTCAAGAAGGAGAGTGCCTGCTTTGCAAGCGTGAAGACCTGAGTTCAAACCCCAGTCCCATGAAAAAAAAAATTCTGAATTTAATTCAGTTATCTATAAACACCATAAATTTTTCTGTTTTAAATCTGTACATATATGACACAACAAGAAAAGCATGAGCACAAATCTTTTTGGCTTATCCCCTTTAGGAAGCGTATCTTAAATTACCCCATCTTGGCAGGACCTGTCTCTTTTTTTAAACCATTAACACCTTGGCAACAGGAAGAACCAAGTGCAATGTTGCCAGGCCTTTTCAGTGACAGTTATTAAGTGCAGATGAATGCTGTGAAATTCTAAATGTCAGCACTAAGAAGCTCATTCAAGTATTTATATCACAGTTGGCCAGGGAAGGCCATGAAAGAGTGATGACTGCTTCGAAGAAAACTTTGGTATGGCATCAGTCTGTTCTGTGCTGCTGGAGTACCAGAATTCTGTGGAAATAACAGCTGAAAACCTAAAATATTTAAGGGATTAAATATGGGACATAAAATAACCCACAGAAACCCTCTATTTCAATCCATGGAAGAAAAGGCTTAGAAAATACCATGTATATAATTATATGTTAATAGGAATATTGACTGTTTATTGGAAACTTCCTGTCAGGCCTGGTTATAAGTCTTTTACATTTATCATCTCATTTAACAGGAAATCAGTCTCATGAGGTAGGGATCATTATTGTCATTTTGTAGATGAAAAAAGACTTATAAAATGTTATCCAATTTGTTTGATTCCAAATCAATACTTAATAATATTATGCCTTACAATGCACTTTGTTAAAACCACAGTGATCACTGAACTCGATGAATTTTTTTTTTTTTTTTTTTTTTAACCACAAGGCCCGGTGCTGAATGCTTAAGTGTCTATGGTCCTCAAGTGTTCTTGTTCTAACTAGGAGAGCTGGTCTACTGAGTGGACAGTGGATTGTTATTGAGACAAGAATTAACTAAAAAACAACATGGTAATAAGATATGTAACCCCTGTTAACCAAGACATAGGGAACTAGAAACAACTAGTGAAGTGTTTTTGTTGTTGTTGTTGTTTGTTTTTGTCCATGGGGGTTTGAATTCAGGGTCTTGTGCATGTCAGCCAAGCTCTTTTATCACAGAGTTATATTCCTCAGCCTTTTTTACATTTTACTTTTTAATTTATTTTTATGAGACAGGGTCTTACCATGTAGTCCAGGCTGGCCTGGAACTCAAGGTCCTCCTGCCTCTGCCTCCCAAGTACTAGATTACCATATGAAAGCAAAAAGGGGTGGGGTAGGAAAAAAAAAAAAAGAGTTGGGATGTGGCTCAAGTGGTAAACACCTGCCTACTGAGGCCCAGAGTTTACTCTCTAGTACCACACACGCACACACACACACACACAAAGGCTAAAGGTATGTAGTGAACTGGGTACCAGTAGTTCACACCTGTAATCTTAGCTACTTGGAAGGCTGCTTTACAAAATAATGAAAACAAAACGGACTGGAGGTGTGGCTCAAGTGGTAGAGGGCCTACTTTGCAAGCACAAAACCTTGAGTTCAAACCCCACTATAAAAAAAAAAAATTAAAAAAAAAAATAAGAAGGGTATGTAGTGGAGCTTCTTTTGGAGTATGTATTGAAGGGAAGGGAGAGGATTACCAGGAATCAGAAGATTCTGAAGATTTTGGAATAGACGAAAAAGGGTAAAAGACCCTCTTTTCTCAAAAAAAAAAATCATATTCATTATTTTTACAAATTAAGTGTACTAAATCTTGTGGGTTAAAATGTTTATACAGTCCCTTCCTTTACCTTGTTAGCTGGCAAAAAAGAATTCTAGAAGAATGTGGCTCAATGCTTCCAGAGACGTAGATGGAGATGCAGAATTTCAGGCTTAAAAGTAGGAATTTTAGGTTCAAATTATGGCTCTATCACTTAATAGTATGTGATTTAGATAAACCACTTAATTTCTCTAGACCTGATTGTCTCAGCCTTAATATAGTGCAAGAACACCTGCCTCACTGTTACGTGTTAAGGATAAATTAAGCTAATGTTTGAGAATGTGTTCTGTAAACTATCAAGTACTGCACAGTTCCATTTGCACAGGTAATGTCAAAATTGGACACATCAATTGGTCTGCTCCTTGGCATTCACTATCTGACTAAATTTTCACTATGTGCCAAGCACCATGATGAGCCGAGGTTGCCCAGAGTTCCTGTCTAGATGGGTGGAGAGATACAGTTATACCATGTTATTGCAATGTTCTTATGAGAATACTCTAGAAGAGATGATACACTTAAAAAATTAAAAATAACTTATTGTGTAAATTGAAATCGTGAAGAGATTTAAAGTTATTCATACAGTGGTCAAACTCACAGAGGCAGAAACAGAATGATGGTTACCAGGGCATGGGAGGAGGAGAAATGCAGCATTACTGTTTAACAGGTGTAGGATTCCAGTGGGAGAAGATGAAAAGTTGTACAGATAGTTGCACAACAAGGTCAATGTACTTACTGGCACGACCTGTAACTTAAAAATGGCTAAAATGGTAAAATTTATTTATATATATATTTTATCATGAGTATAAGAAAAGAATTTAAAGTCAATCAGAGCAAATTCTTAATATTTGTACTCACGAAGGAGCAATATCCAGATGGTTGATGCTAAATCCAGAAGAGCAAAAGCCTCCCAGTGTTGTTGATATGGTTAGGAATACAACAGCCAAAGAATAATCACAGCCTGTAAATCCAGCGGCTACCAGGAATATTGCAGGTCCAATCATGCCTGGAGTCAATCGGTTACAAAGAAAAAGAAGCTCTAGCATTAGCATTTGTTCCACCAGAAAACAATAAAATGAAATTTGAAATTGCTGCCACCTACTGTAGAAACACTGAACTGCCTTTTCTAGTGAAAGGACTCTCACTAGAAAAACTGGCTCAATTGAGTGGTAGATCGCCTGCCAAGCAAGTGCAGGACCCAGAGTTCAAACCCCAGTACTACCACAAGAACAATAATAAAGAAAAAAACACCAGAGGAGGTTGGGGGTGGTGGTGGGGGTTGGGGGGAGGAATAAAGGAGAATGATGGAGCAGGTGAGCTCAACTATGGTATATTGTAAGAACTTTTGTAAATGTCACAATTCACCCCTTCCCAGCACAACAAAACAAAACAACAAACAAACAAACAAACAAAAAGTTTGAGTATATTATACCTAATGTAGTAGAACAAAGAAAACCTCATAATGCATGTGACCAGGACTCAGCTAAAGGTCTCCAGTGTTAGAGAAGATACAGAAGTAAACAACCAAAATTATGGTTGTAGAGAGAAGCAACAGCTGACAAGTACAGAATATGCTTAAAATTCATATACCAAAGTACAGAATATGCTTAAAATTCATATACCAAAGTAGATCAATTAAATAATCCATTCTGGTGGATGAGTTAAGTAAGTGATCCATCTTAGTTCTAACAGCTGATAATACTATGCACAGGACATTACAGGCAGTTAAGCATGATAGGCAAGTAACAGCTGCCAGTTTTTCCTGGTGAGTCTACAGTGGTGCCACCCAGTAACTGTGTAATGGAAATGTTGTATTTCTATATGCTACAAAAAGGAACTTATTTTAGTAAGTATTTTTGAAATTCAGTGTGTATTCGTTCAAAAAAGGGTTAAAATGTTTCCACTTCAAACTTAATAGCTGAAAACAGTCAATGCCAATCCAGGCAAAAAGTTAGCAAGACACTCCCCTCTGGCCCCCCAGAGAAAACAAAGTGATTTATCAAACTCTGGGGATGCTGTTGAGCAGAGCAAGCCACTTTTTTGTAGTTACAAAGTGGTAATAACAGGGTATTAAAAATCATTTGTTGCCCTCAACGCAGAGAAATTAAAGCAGATACCTTAAAAGCAACTGAGGCCAATAGAAGAAGTGGACCAGGAACTACAGAAAAGGTTAGATCAAAAAGAATTAACCTAGAAGGTAACACACATGCACAGGAAATCAATGTGAGTCAACTCCTTGTATAGCTATCCTTCTCTCAACTAGCAAAAACCCTTGTTCCTTCCTATTATTGCTTATACTCTCTCTTCAACAAAATTAGAGATAAGGGCAAAATAGTTTCTGCCGGGTATTGAGGGGGTAGGGGGGAGAGGATGGGGGTGGGGGCAGGGGGGAGAAATAACCCAAGCATTGTATGCACAGACGAATAACAAAAAAATAAAAATTAAAAAAAAAATCCTTTTCCAGAGTCAGCACTGAAGAAGGATAAGTCTTCATCTCAAAATGCATGGTTTAAAAAGGACTGTATTGTACAGAATGCACTAATCCATCCTAGTGTTTTCATATGTAAACAAAATAAATGACTAACATCATTTCTAGTTTGTCTTGCACTGTTGTGCTATTGAGATATAAGAAGAAATTACATATTTGGTCTCGGTCTTTGGTTCTTGGCACACAGGTCCTAAGATCCTTGGAATCTCTGGAGTGATAAGATTGTCTTTTGTTTGCTAACAAAATGACTGGTGACACTGGGACAGTGCCAGACAGGGCTTTAATGCAGCCCAGACTGGCCTTGAAGTCATGGTCTTCCTACTTCAGCCTCCTGAGGGCTGGGATGCTGGGATTATAGGTGTGTACCACTATGTTCCACTCTGTTTTTTTTTTTTTTTCTTTTTTCTTTTTTTTGAGATGGAGTCCCACTATGTTACCCAGGCTAGCCTCAAACTTCTGGGCTCAAGTAATCCTCTCACCTTAGCCTCTCCAGTATTTGGAATTTGGGACTATAGGTGTGTACCATCATGACTGGCCCTGGTTACCTTCTGGATGGGCACTGGTCACCAGATAACCAATGCATGATTAGAAATGTGGGGTTTAGCTCTACTCTCTAATCTCGGGGAAGGGAAGGGGCTGAAGGTTGGGTTGATCACAATGGCCAAAGATTTACTTCATCACGCCTGCACAATGAGGTCTCCACAGAAACTCAAAAGGAAAAGGACTGGGCAGATGTGCTGGTGCATGCCTATTATCCCAGCACTTGGAACACAGAAACAGAAGCAGGAGGATTGCTAGTTCAAGCCAGCCTGGGAAAAGTAGGGAGATCCTGTCTCAAAAAAAAAACCCCAACATCCAAGAAGTTTTGGATGTGTTTCCAAGCAGCAGAACATGTGGAGGTTACTGGAGGGAGGTGCGCCTGCAGAGAGCATGGAAGCCCCAAGCTCCTTCCAACATACTCACCCTGAGCATCTCTTCCACCTGGCCATTCCTCTGCAGCCTCTGGAATAGCCTTTGTAGTATGTGAGCAAATACAAATACAGTGTTTCCCTGAGTTCTGTGAGCTACTTGAACAAAGTACTTGAACCTGAGATGGGTTATGACCCCAAGTTATAGTCAGTCAGTGAACAGTATAGGCCAGAACCTGGGATGTGTGCCAGGCATCTCAAGTGGGCAGGGGTAGCCTTGTGAACTTATCCTCAGCTTGCAGTACATATACCAACACATCTCCAGGAAGACAGTGGAGAAACTGAATTATAGCACAGCACATCCAGCTGGTGTCTATTGCAGAACTGGATGTGTGTGGAAAAGTCCCCACACACGTTGCAACTAGAGAAGTATTTATGGTGTTGTATATTGTATGAATATGTGAGAGTAGGAAAACATTTTTTTTCTTATCTTTAGTAACTATAAACCAAAGCAAAACTTGATTCACTTCACTTACCTATAATGGTAAAAATTCTGCGTACACTTAGAGCTGAAAAATTCCATTTCACCCTTAAATTGTCAGCTGCTTTACCAGACAGGATCATACATAACCAACAGCCAAAATAAGGCAATGCAGATAAAAACCCATTCTGGAAGGAATAAGAAGACACAGGATTAATTACGGTAGAAGGAAAACACACAGACACACACACATCTCACACACACACACACACACACACACTACTACCATTTGAAAACGAGAAAAACAGTAATATTCTGTTAATGTTTATAGAATTATAGGAAATAATTTTGCGTTTGGAAAGATTATGGGATTCAGTTTAACACAGTCTCCAAGGAGCTGTCTCAGAGGGAAACCAGGCTCATCACAGTCCTGTCTGCTTAACACAATCTTGGCTGTTAGTCTGAACTTGTGCTGTGGGAGAAGACAAGTCTTCCTGTTAGCCTCTGGATTCTCTCTATGGAACAATTTGTCCTCAATCTCTACTTACTTATTTTAAAATATTTTTACTATAAAATAAAATTCATACACAGAAAGCCACACAAGTTAAATAAATGGATACCTTAGCAGATTATTCTAAGGACCATCTAGATCAAGAAATAGCCAGCCTCCTGGAGAGCCTTCATTGTCCTAGTCCAATCACACCCTCTTCCTTTCTCCATAAGTAAGAATCATCCTGGTTACACATGCTCACATTTGTCTATGGTTGCATCACCCAAAGTGCAACCCTAGATACTGTAGTTTGGTCTTAACTAAACTCTAGTTGAGGCTTTAATTATTTAATAATTTTTCATGTGTCTTTTATGTCGCTTTTAATCTATATGTCCCTTCAATTCCTTTTTTCTTGTAATATGATCCTAGGTCATATTTTATTTATTTTTAAAAGATCAGTGCCAAGTAAAACTTTAGTTCAAAGAAACTATCTGAAAGCTGAAAATCTGCTGGGCACCTGTGGCTCACTCCTGTAACCCTAGCTACTCAGGAGGAAGAGATCAGGAGGATCATAGTTCAAAGACAGCTGGGCAAATAGTTGGATAAAAAACCCTTCACAAAAAGGGGCTGGTAGAGTGACTCAAGGTGTAGGCCCTGACTTCAAACCCCAGTATTGCAAAAAAAAAAAAAAAAAAAGTAAGTCCATTTTACGTTTACATACACACACACACACTCCCTCCCTCTAGAGCTTGGGAATATTTCTTGGTGTTTTTTTTCTTTTCTTCAGGGGAGAGAGCGAACGCAGTCCCCCACTACCACAAATTATGTAGTTGAGTTTCCCACATTTTGGGAAATCGCACAGGTCAGCACATCTGGAGTGCAATGGATAAGCCTTGCCCTGGGAAAACCACCTTTGTGATCATGGTATCTCCCCTGCCAGGTAAGTATTCTTCTTGGTGTTTCTTATTCCTCCTATTTTGGCTCTCCTCACCAAGCACTGTCTCTTTTTTTTTTTTTTTTTTTTTTTTGGTATTTGTGCCAGTGGCTCACGCTTGTAATCCTAGCTACTCAGGAGTCAGAGATCAGGAGGTTCAAAGCCAGCCCAGGAAAACAGTTCACCAGACCCTATCTCGAAAATGAACTGTAGCAGTGGCTCAAGCGGTAGAGCACCTCTTTTGCAAGTGTGAAACCTAGAGTTCAAACACCAGTCTCACCAAAAACAACAAAAAACCCAACAGTCCAATAAACAAAAAACCAAAAAAAAGAGATGTCTATAAAATTTAATAAGCACAGTAAAATGGAAGATATAAAATGACAGAATTTCATCTAGATGAAAACAAATTCTATGCATAAAGTATATATATATATTCTACATAAGAAGCAGATGGTTATTTTTCTTACCTCTTGAACATTGAATCTTAGGATATCCTTCATATAAGTAGGCAATAATGTCAATAAAGTATAAAAAGTCCAGTTGTAAGAAAAATGTGCAACCACTATAGCCCAAAGTGGCAATGATTTTAAAATAGATTTCCATGGTACTGACTTCTGTGAAGAAAGCTGAGGAAACAGACAAACTTAGGATAAGCAACAGCTGTGCTAATGCTTAGCGCTCTACCTTATTAGCTAAAGCTCAACCTAGACCAGCCTCGACTATCAGCCTTGACTAGCAAATTCCAGAATTTAAAATCAACTCCTTTGAAATATTAAATAGCAAAATACATGATAAATATGTTTCATTTAAAAAATGCTAGCTAGAGATGATTAGAATTAAGAGGAAAAAATGGAAATGTAATCTTAGAGTAACAATGTCAATCCTAAACACTTCTCATAAATACCACCTTCAGCATTAATTTATCTATAAAATAGAGAACGGTTTCATAATTATGGCCTCAGGTTGAGATAAGGTAAAAGAAAGCTATTGGGTGTATTATAATTCATATTTCTTTCTTTCTTTTTTTGCAGTATTGGGGTTTGAACTCAGGGCCTCACACTTGTTAGGCAGGCACTCTATCCCTTGAGCCACTCTGTCAGCCTTTTATTGTATTGGGTATTTCAAACCACAATCCTCCCGATCTCAGCCTCCAGAGTAGCTAGGATTACAGGTGTGAGTCACTGGCACCCAGCCTACAATTCATATTTTTTTTATTCAACCTTGGTTCAACTGAAATGATTTATATGAATTAGCACATCTGCGTACCTAGCTACTTGGGAGGCTGAGGGAGGAAGATCACTTAAGCCCAGAGTTGGAGACCAATCCAGGCAATATAGCAAGGCCCTGTTTCAAAAAAAAAAAAAAAAAAAAGAAGAGAATAGTAAAAGAAAACAAGATCTGTGCAACAGAGGGCTTTATATGCCACCAAGTGGAGAAGTGATCTTCAAAGTAGGGTAGAAGCACCCCAGGGGATGCAAAAGTTGGGGAAAGACACATTAGAGTTTCTATTTGTACTCATTTTTATTGTAAAGGAAGAAATTAAGCTCTATCTATATTTAGTAAATAGGTTGGCCCTGAAGTAGATCAGATGATCACCCACAGTATAACTTCCCCAATTCAGAGGGCTTAACAATGGCATTCTCACTTTTCTGTTTGCCCTCAGTGTATCATGCTACAACCTGAGATCACAGTTTATACCTGCATACTTAGGTGGACTTAGGGAATTTTAAGACAGTTTTAATTAAAACAAGTCTCATAAACTTGACAGGGTCTTTAAAAGATTCCTGTGGAGCAACAGTCAATAAAAGAGAATTCTAGTAATATACAACACAATGAACACTTAAGAAAAATACCAGAGCTGCCATTTTTCCTCACGAGTGCTTTGTTAGCTACCGTGGATCATCAAATATAGCATATTCACACACACTGGCCTCATTAGACATTAGTATGTTAACAAATTGTTATCATTTGTAAGTGACAGCAAAAGGGGCTTCTGTTAAATTTTAGGTAAATATTATTTATGTTATGTATTTTTGTATATGCTTCATGATGTATATAGGTACAGTAGTACATTTGGATAACTTGTGGATGGCAGACACTGGTCTGGGACATCAGCATTTTACAATTTCTTTAAACTGAGGCTCTGGTTCCTTTCTCAAAAGCAAGAGAAATCTATGTCTGTCTACAGTGTTCACTGTTATTTCAAAAAAGATGAACCAGTATTAACTTTCTTGTGGCCTTTTTGGTAGGGACTTCTTTTTTTTATTTTTGTTGTCTTTTGTTGTTTTTATGTTAGGGACTTTTTATTTGGCATGTTGGCCTGTCAATGTGTAACAAAGGTGCAAGGGATACAGGGAACAGTGCATTTGTTCTTTTGCAGCAATAGTTCTGGTTCCAGCTGTCCTTTACACTGCCTCTCTCATGTTAAAATTACAGGTGCTTGTACTCTACTCCAGACCTACTAAATAAACAGAACACAACCAAGCCAAACAAATGACAAAAAATCTGTCAAGGAATTGAAATTTTACTTTTTGATGATTCTATAGAGCATTGGCTCCTATACTTTGCTGCAGGCAATCACTAGGGAAGCTTTACAACTTCTGAGGCCAGCATCACACTTGACCAATTTAATACTTTGTGGGTAGATGACAGGTAAGATCCCTAGGTGGGGCTAGGGCTGTAGTTAAGTGGTAGAGTACTCCCCTAGCTTGCATGAAGCCTCTGGGTTGGATCACCAGTACTGCAAAATAAATAAACAAAACAAAACAAAACACAGATATAAAAACACTGGTTGGTTTTCTATTTTTTATAGTACTAGGGTTTGAACTCAGGGCTTTATATTTGCTAGGCAGGCACTCCACTACCTAAGCCACTCTACCAATCCCTGAAATTAAAAAAAAAAAAAGTACCAAATTTTAAAATAAATAAAATCCATACCTGATTTTTTAATGATGAAAGAATGTATTGTTTTTCATAATGGGAGATTGTTTTGTGAGTTTCTGGTGTATCACTAACTAGCCAGATCCATAAAATAAACCAAAGTATTCCAATTATACCTTAAAATAGAAAAATAATAGTTAAGTAAAATTAGAAAGTATCAACAACAATTTTTACATGACTTGAAAATCTAAGTATAAATTCAATGTAAAATGAGTTTCAATTTCAAGTTTTAATTCTTTAATGTGTAATTCCTATACATTTTGAAGAAAACAGCTTTTAACCACATGGTTCTGCCTATCAGGGTCTACCAGACAAGTTTTTTTTTGGAGACAGGGTCTTGTTATACAGCCTCAGTCCCTTTGGTACTGGGATTGCAGGCATGGACCACCTGACAAACCTTTTTGAAAATAAATTTCTACATTCTATATATTTCCGTAAGTGTCTACTTTGTTTATTTGTTTTGATTTCTCCTGACTTAGTAGTCAGATTTTTTTCAGCACGGGGGAATTGAACTCAGGGTCTTGCACAAGCTAGGTAAGCACTTTACCATTTGAGTCATGCTCCTGCTGTTGTTTTTGATGGTAGATGTATTTCCTGCATGAAATGTCTACATGAAAATCTAATTTGTTCAGAATGTATCTTATCTTGCCAATGAATCTGAGAAATGTCCTCAGACTAAAATAAGGGCCAAGTGTGAGCATCCCACCTGCTTTGAGAAGAAATATTTTCCAACACACATTTTTTATAGTACCCAACACAGTAACTTTTGGTAGTGTGGCATTTAATTCCAGGATTCAGCAGCAGCTTTTATTGAGAAATAGTCTAAAACTAACATCAAGTGATAACTCAGGTAGATCCTTTTAACCATAGCAAATTGAAAAGCAGGTGTCAGTGATTTAGAACTTTGTGGTTTAGGAGATGATTACTTCAGCAAGTTGGAATAATGTATATATTTTAACTGATGATTAGACATATGTATATATGTTTTGTTATATATGAAAATATATTAACTGATTATTACAGTTTGGATTTGTTATGCTATAAAACTTAGATTCAAATTTTAAACTTACCAAAAAAGTAGAAGATATAAGTCCAATTCATGTAGTAGCAAATGAGTCCAGAAAGAGGAAGTGAAATTACTGTTCCAAGCTGCGCTCCTAGAACAACACATAAGACTATAAATTTTCCACAAAGGCGAACAAAGAAGGGACAGGCATATTCCTTAAAAAGGATAGGGAGCAGCTGATAAAAGAAGAACTATGAAAACCCATGACCGGGAGGTATGGCTAAAGCAACAGAACACCTGCCTAGAAAGAACTACTAAAATCTGAAGGAGAACCAGGAGCTGGTGGCTCACGCCTGCAATCCTAGCTACTCAGGAGATAGAGATCAGGAGGATCACAGTTCAAAGCCAGCCCAGGAAAATAGTTGGTGAGATCTATCTCGAAAAAACCCATCACAAAAAAGGGCTGGTGGAGTGGCTGAAGGTGTAGGCCCTAAGTTCAAGCCCCAGTACCAAAAAAAGAAAAGAAAAAAACAAATCTAAAGGAGTCACAATAGTCACATGTAAATATAAACACTCCTCCACTCTTTTAGTGGATCATTTTCTAGAAAACCGACAATATGTAAACCTCTATATATTAATACAGTTACAGCTATGAAACTGATAGCTGTATTGATGGATCAGAAGGAATCAATCAATATGAAGATTCATGACAGTATGATATACCATGGGGGTGTGGTGGTGAATACTTGTAATGCTAGTGTTCAGGAAGTTGATGTGGGAGGATTGTTAAATTCTGGGGCAACCTGGGCTACATAGTGAGACCCTGTCTCAAAAAAAAAAAAAGTATGAACTGGGCTCTGGTGGCTCATGACTGTAATGCTAAGCTGAGGTTTGAGGCCAGCCCCAGCAAATAGTCTGCAAGACCTTATCTCCAAAATAACCAGAGCAAAATGAAAGTGTTGCTCAAATAGTATATTGCCTGCTTTGTAAGCATGAAGCCCTAAGTTAAAATCCCAGTCACTCACACACACACACACACACACACACACACACACACACACACACGCATGCGTGCACATGATATAATAAACCACCTGTGTGTTAGAAATTCGAGCGTCTGGGGAAAGGTTCAAAAATGTTCTCTAGGACTAAGAGGAAACTTGTTGAAATAAAAGTAAAGCTTTTTAGTTATCTCTGTGTAGTACAAACAATTGTTTGATCCTGTCTCTCACTTGTAAAAACCTTTAATGTGACGCAGGCTCGGTGCTAGAGCCTGTAATAACACTTGGAACGCTAAGGCAGGAGGATCACAAGTTCCAGACCAGCCTGGGCTACATTGTAAGACCCATTCTCAAAAAACAAAACAAAAAACCCAGAACAGAACTAAACAAAATAAAAAAACACCAGTACCAAAAACCAAACAACTAAACAAATACAAACACACAAAAACAAAAGCAACCCCACCCCTAACTCTCCTAAAACAAAAATAAAAACAAACACACACCAGCAGAGATCAGAAGCCAACCTGGGCGAATAGACCCTATCTGGAAAATACCCAAGGCAAAAAATGGCTGGTAAGTGGCTTAAGTAGTAAGTGCCTGCCTAGCAAGTATGAGGCACTAAGTTTGAACCCCAGTACTGCCAAAGAAACAAAAAAACCTCCAAACCCTCTAATGTCTCCCCATTGTATTTTGGGGGGGGATGAATGAAATCATCATCCCTTCCCATGGCCTGGCTCTTGTCTGTATCTCTAGCCTTATCTTATGCTATTAGCCTCTTTATTTACTATCTTCTAACCACCTTCAGTGCTTTTTCATTTCTTTGAACTCTTATGCTATTTCCTTCCTAAGAGTCCTTGTACATTGCTGTTCTGATTGACTGGAATGTTCTTTTTTCTGCTCTTTGCATGACTGGTTTGTTCTTATTGTTCAGATTTTAACCTAAAAGTCACCATAGACAGGTCTTGGTCAACTACTGTATTTAAAATTAGTTTGGTAGAGCCAGGCATAGTGGGTTATGCTATAATCCAGCACTCAGGAGGCTGAGAAAGTAGGATTTTGAGATGAAGGCAAGCTGGGCTACATAGTGAGTTTCAGCTTGGGCTACATAGTGAGAGCCTGTCTCAAAAAAAAACCAAATAAAATAAACAAAAAGTCAGTTAGCTGGAAACTTTTCTATTCATTTAGTGCAAGAAGAGCTAGAGGTTCTTATGTAATTTGGAAAAATTATAATTCACATATAGAAAGCTCATGTTATCTTACCTATAGCTCAAAGTGATGACAAATAAATGCATAGAAAAAAAGATGCATGAAGGATTGAGAGTCATGGTATGTTCATTATACAATCAAATTAGAAACCACAATTAAAGGACAAAACTCAATTTTTCTGCTATTGGTCTTTTTTTTTCCTTCTTTTAATAGCATTCTATACCATTAAAAAGACAGCATACTTTGAAATAAATGATGGTAGATGGGTAAAATGATATTAGTTAACTAAGACACATTACTGTATATTGTTAAATCAAAGAGAAAATTAATAATAGTTATACACCCAAAAGTTTATTTTCCCCCAAAAGAGTCATCCAGTGTTGTATGATCCTGGCATGTAGGCACTTACTTTTCTCCCCACATTAGTGTACACATAATGCCATTATAGCAAAAATTTAATATAATGGTTATCTTACCTGCATATGAAATGCTGAGAAGTGTGCTTCTTTCAAGAGGAGGAGCCCAAGAAGACCACATGGCATGCATAGCTGGAAATGTAACACCCTGAGGGGGGAAGGCAGAGAATATTTCTGATGAAATACAGGGTAGTTGCTAATGCTTAAAATTGGGTATTTTGTTACAAAAGAAGTTCTTGGATAAGAACCAAACCAGAATCAAATTCTAGCAAGTGAGATGTCTTTACAGTGTTAAAATAGTGTCAGTGTTAAGTGAAAACACCTTAGAATGAAATACTTTCAAAATCTGGATAAAGGTTCATGGACTTGTGGACTGGTTTGGGGACTATAAGGTAAGGGTTACAATAAATCTGACAGAATGTTCTGGGTGATGACACACAGGGATCACTCTCAAGGTTAATTTTATTCATTCTCTTTGTTAGTGATCTGGATGAAATGGGACTATTACCAGTTTGTAAATTTTAAAAATACTGAGCTAATACTTTGGGATACTAGAGGATATTAAAATTAAATCAGCAGGAAAAATGGTCCTTTTAGAAAAGAATGAATTCAATGAGAGTGTTCATAGTTCTTCCCTCCTAGTGATAACAAGCTCAGTAAATGCCAATTACTGATATGGAGAGGTAATGGAACACGGACACCAGGAGGCCCATGGAGACTTGGCAGAGCAGGAGATACATAAGACAGGAAGAGAGAATGGGTTTTGGTAGATTCATGAATCAACAAATTCACACTTCTTGGCCACTCCCTAGCTGTATAACCTTAGAAAGACTAGCCAACCATCTTTTTAATAATTGTTTGTACATTTATTCATATGTGCATACATTGTTTGGGCCTCTCTCCCTAGTCAACCATTTTGAACTTCAGTTTCTTCAACTGTAAAAAAAGGGATAATATTCTCTATCTTGCCTAACTATTGTAAAGATAAAAGGTAGTTAGAATTATTACTAGCAGAGATAAAACATGCTTTAATAATTTCTGCTGATTCTTTCAGAACAAAAAGGAATGGAGAAGTACCATGGGAGGCAGAGATGATGTACGCTATCTATACCCTGGAACATCCATGAGTAGTAATGCAAAGAGTATGCTGTAATGTTCAATTAGTTCCATAAACGGACAGGAAGCCAAAGTATGAGAATATATTAAGGAGATTTGTTACTTGTTTTAAAGTTTTTTGTGTTTTTGTTTTTCCTTGCAGTGCTGGATATTGAACCCAGGGCCTTGTACAAGCTAGGCAACCACTCTACCACAGAGCTACAGCCCGAGGTGAGACTGGCTACTTAGATCAAAGAAAATATACTATAAATAAATATATTTTATTTATTTTATGTAGGTAAGAAAAAGGATAGCCTAGTAATAGAGATAATTTTTACTTTGTAACCAAGAAGGGTTATTAGACTACTATAATCTTGTATAATTATGTAAAGGCCTGGCACTGGTGGCTCACACCTGTAATCCTAGCTATTCAGGAGGCAGAGATAAGGAGGATCATGGTTCAAAGCCAGCTCAGGCAAGTAATTCATTAGACCCTAACTTGAAAATACTCAACACAAAAAAGGGCTGGCAGAGTGGCTCAAGTGGTGCAGCACCTGCCTAGCAAGTGTGAGGTCCTGAGTTCAAACTCCAGTACCACAAAAAATTATTGTAAAAATAAAAACAGAATTATTAGTACTAATAGAGAGAAAAATGAGATGCAAAGATGATAAGGATAAAATAAGAACACTCTGATAAATTATACAACTTTAAACAGTACTCGGAGATTTTCAAAGTACTTTAGTAACCTTTCTCCTATATAAGCTTTATATTTATCCTGTGACTGAGGATGGGGAGGTATTTTGGTCACAATTGTTTTTCTTTTTTGGCAGTACTGGGGATCACACCTAGGGCCTTGTGTATGCTAGGGAAGTGCTCTACCACAGAGCTACATTCTCAGCCCTTTTTAATTTTTATTTTGAGACAGAGTCTAATTAGCTGCACAGGCCAGCCTTGAACTCATTATGTAGTTCAGGCAGGCCTCAAACTTTTGATCCTCCCACCTTAGCCTCCCAAGTAGCTGGCAATACAGGCATGCTCCACCATGCCTAGCTTTAATCCCAATTTTTACAATGATGGAAATGAGAACTAGAGGTTAGATCTTACTCAAGGTTTTACTGTTAGATACAGGGGAGCTATTACTCCAACTCTGATTTTTCTGACACTGGTTTAGTGTTCTTTCCAACATGCATCATACAGTGCTACCTAATATAACCTTCATGCGTCATGCATGCCACTATTGTGTTTAAGTTAAAGAAATGCAAGACAGCACAATAAATCTATGCCTAGGCTTCAAAGGTAGATGTTCAAAGTTACAAAGGAAGAGAAATCACTATTTAAAGATGGAGGTATACAAAAGAGAGGTGGGAGGAAAAGAAAGATAGGAATTAAGAGTTCCTTAAGTGGGGCTTAGGGTATAGTTCAGAGGTAGAATGCATATTTAGTATTCTCAAGGCCCTAGATATGATCCCAGCATCAAAACCAAAACAAACAAAAATAATTAAAAATGATGTATAGACATCTTAGGAGAGAAAAAGAGATGAAAATTAACAATTCTTACAGCAGAAAAGTCCAGAAGAATCATAGAACTAAATTGGGATAGTTATATAAAATCATAAATGATTTGTCTCTGTAAGTTAGAGGATCAGAAACAAGAAAAGAACGAATGATACAGAGGAAGTTCCATGAATAACAACTAATTTAAAAGTAAAATAAAGCAACTGAACAACAAATTGTGTAAAGTGTGGTAAAATCAAGTGGTTTGTTTTCTCATCTCCTAAAGTATAAGCTATAGTCTCCAATGGAAAGTGTTTTCTCCCACCTTGAGTGAAGCTTCAAACTTTGGGGTGCTTCCACTTAGATGAGATGGCTTTATCTCAGGTTCTTTTCTAGCTAAATGTTGTTATAATTTGTTATTCAATGGCACTTTTTGGTTCATATACACACCACAGACTGATGGTTTTAAGAAGAGGAGAACAAAATATCAGGTAAAAAGTAAAACAAGAGACAAAAACTTTACCTCTCCTAGTCCTTCCAGTGCTCTAAGTACAATGAGAGCTATGACTCCCAGATCTGCAGCGATGGGTGTGAACAGAGTGAAGACAGCAGTGCCAAGTATCCCAAACCCAAGCAGCAGTTTCCCACCTACTTTGCTGGCCATATATCCTCCAGGGATCTGTGTGATGATGTAGCCATAAAAAAAAGAACCAAGAATCCATCCTTGAGTTCCTGCATCCCAGTGATACCTTTTACCCTGTAAAATGCAGGAAGAAAAAAAAATCTTTTAAGACTTGATTAAACAGTTTCTTTCTCTTACTGGCATGTAAGTACATATAAATGAAATGGTGAACCACTGTTGTGGATTGCAGTACATGCAAACATTTTAGTAGGTGGGTGAGTCACTGCAATACAGATGTGCAGTTTTCTAGAAGTGAGTGGAAAAGAATTGAAAGTCATCAGCCAGGTGCAGTGGCTCATGACTATGGAAAGCAGATTATTGAGAGGATCACAGTTAGAGATCAAGCAGGGCAAAATTCGCAAGACCCCATATCAACCCATGGATGGGCAAGGTAGTACGCACCTGTCATCCCAGCCAGGCAGGAAAGCACAAATAAGAGGGATTGTGGTGCAGGTCTGCCTGAGTATTAAGCAAGACCTCATCTCAAAAACAACCAATGGAAACAAAACCATAAAAGGGCTGGATGTGTGGCTCAAGTGGGAAAAACAGCTAACAGACACTGGTGGCTTACACCTGTAATCCTACCTACTCCAAGGTAGAAATCTGGAGGATCGTGGTTTGAAGCCAGACCCAGGCAAATAGTTCTTGAGACCCTATCTTAAAAATACCCAACACAAAACAGGTCTGGCAGAGTGGCTCAAGTGGCAGAGTGCCTGCCTAGTAAGTGTGGGGCCCTGAGTTCAATTCCACAGTACTGCCGAGAAAAAAAAAATTGAAAGTCATAAACTTCAAAAAGTCTTGCTATTTTATGAAACTAGACTAGAGGATAAGCTGTGGTGGCTTTGTAACAACTCTGACCAAGAACACTCAAAAAAGAGCCATGGGCTTAATCTAGGAAGCTATTAAACCAAGCTTTAAAGTCAGGCCTGGGTTTAACCTTATCTCTGTCACTTACTGGGTATGTAATGTAGGAAGAAATAAATAAAATAAGGTCTGATATACAGTGAGTATTCACTTAATGTTGGATGTTAGCATGCACAAATATACATAGTACCTCTCCATTTCAGACTAACCACTTGAACAAGCACATGGGACATTTTATAGCAAGAATTTAAACTTAGCCATAAACTCCATGTGAGGAGACCTGCCTTTTAACTAGCAGCAGACAACAGTAAGATAACAATGAGGGTTTAGTGACTCATCTGAATAGGTGACATCTTAATGAATGAAGCTGTATAACTAAGTCACCCATTCCAAGATTTCTTTTTACTGCCTCTATAAGGTAGATGAAGACACATGGCTAGGTCAACAAATGTACTTGCCAAAGGGAAAGATACAAAGCAAACCATTAATTATATAGTTTGCAGTTTATTTGTGGAATTTTAGATTTCATGAACTCATCCAGCAGAACTACCCCTGAAGGAGGTGGGCTTTAGTGATATGTAACCAAATGTGCTATTCAGTAATATTATTAATGTTACATAAGGCAAAGGAAAACATTTAAGTATGTTAACACTCCATTCTAAACAAAGGATGATCACACATTTATCAATTCCACTATAATGTGAGGCAGAACAAATGCCTCACATAGGTTAAGCATATATAAATGCTGGCAAAGAATGCCTTTAGAAACTGACCAGTTTTCATTTCCCATTCTGCACCTAAGAGTACCCAAATTCCACTGCAACTGTAACCGTGCAAGTGAAGTACACTAGCAACTAATAGTCCTTAGAAAATACTCAGTATTTAAAGCAATCTTATTTTCTGCTATGCCAAACAACTTTTTCCACATTCTCTACGTGTTTAGAAGAAACTGAGGAGCTAGTTTTAAACAGATCAAGGTGTTTGACTGCACAGCAGCAACTATAGTTATAAGTTACTGTTCAACCAGTTCCTGGGGAAACACAAAAAGAATGTGACTCAGAGTACACATGGAAATAAGTGTTTTAGTTTCTGTTGGATGAAGGCAGATGTTTCAGTATTTTTACTTGGACACATTTTAGGATTAAGTAAGATTGTTTGCTTAAAAAGTACCACCTACCGTTTGATTATGAAGAACTTTTATGGAAGATGAGTGCTCTGCACACTCCTTGGAAGTTCTGTTATCTATGGAAGTTGTATTTGAATCTACCATATCCACTAATGCAACACTCAGATTCACACGCAATGCATAGAGAACGAAGAAACCAAAAAAAGACAAAATTGCTAAGTTGTAACGAGCAGAGCAGCACACTGGAGCTGAAATAAATATTGAGAGAAACTTTAATTAAGAGAGTAAATTACCTGATGTTGTCTAAATCATGAAAAAATCATTTTTTAGAAGTGCACAGATAAACTGATAGTCATGAATATTTTCTGGAATAGCCTGAGATTAAGTATATTTGAAAAGATTTACCAAAAAGAATTTGTTCCCTGTATCTAGTTTTGATAAAAACTTAACACCTGAGAGCCCAAACTTTAGGACAGTCCATTAAAACATGGGAGTAATAGCTTTGTCAAATTTGGTCACAAAAATCTCTGTTCCACATTCAAAGTGAACCACTAATCCCACTCAGCTGGCAAAGACAAGGCATAAAAAAAAATAGATAAGGGAGTTTAATGGTATCACTATTCCTAAAAACCTAACTAATTATTGTTGGTAAGTACTTGAGCACTTACAATGAATGGCATATATACTACTGACTATGGGTGGTAGCCATCTCACTGTAAATGTAGCACAAGAAAATAAAGAAAAAGAAAAAAAGAAATATTGAATAGGACACAAAACTCTTGATAAATTTCTTACCTTGAAGAATATCCTCAGAAGCTAGGTTTAAATCAGAAGCCATGATTAATACTTAAGGCTCTCCTAAATTAAATGTATTTAAGAATCCAGAAGAAAACTTACAGAATCTATGACAATTGCAGCATCTATGACAGTTGCTCAGTAGCTATTGTGCTTAAAGGGCCCACAGTGCAAAGGTAAATAAGTGAATGTACCAGAAGGCAGAGGAAGTTGGAGGAACCAATGAAACAAGGGACATGTGAGAGGATGAGTTTGACCCAGTCTTCACTTGAATTATATGCTTACACATGGATTTTCTTTCTGTGGTCAACACTGAATGTTTGATAAATGTCCGTTTAACAGCTGGGCATGGAAGGCTCAGATGTGAGGGTCACTTGAGTCCATGAGTATGAGAATAGTTTGGGAAATACAGAGAGACCCTGTCCGTTTAAAAAGAAATCTGGGCTGGAGATATAGGTCAGTGGTAGAGCATTTGCCTAGCATCTGGGAGGCGGGGGTTCATTGTTCAACACCACAAACAAAACAAAAGGAGAACAAAACAAAGAGTAGATAAATGTTGACATATGAACATCTGGACTGGGGTATAGCTCAGTAGTAGAGTACATGCCTAGCATGCACAAGGTCCTGGTTCAATCCCTAGCACCACAAAATAAACAAACAAAATATCCACTTATTTCACCAGGCGATGGTAAGTTAAAATTACATATGTAAAAAACCCCATAAAATGCACATATGAAAACGTCTATGCTCTTATTTGGTAATGACACTAATAGTGTCAAAACTCAGGATTCTACATAAGTATGGAACCAAATAAAATCCTGGCTCCCCTTCAGGATTGGTTCCTACCCGTTCTGGGGCCTATAGTTGCCATTATTCTCTTGCTTTTGTTTGGGCTTTGCATTTTAAACTTACTTGTCAAGTTTGTTTCCTCTTGCCTAGAATCCATCAAACTACAGATGCTCCTGATGAAGATGAAAATGACCTACTATCTTGGTCCCCTTGATAACCCCTCTCATGGGTCAGCCCTGATGCTGTGGGCCCCTTCATCGCCCCCCTGTCAGCAGGAAGGAGTCACTGAATAGACTTATCCCTGTCCCTAAGAGCAGTTAGGGTGATCACTGAGAGGGGGGAATTAAAGGACAGACTGCAGGAGGTCCCAAAAGGTGGTAATTGGCCAAGGAGATACCTCTCCTTCCCAGGAAACTTCTGTTTGCACCTGAGAGACATCTTCATCCTCAGGCGATAAAAAAGGTTATAAAAACCCAATCTCTAAGCTGACCCACAGGATCATCAGTTTCCGGGTCCCCCTTCACGCCCTCATGCAGCCTTTCTCTTTTCTATGAATAAAATCTTTCCGACCTCTGCTGCTTTCATTCTCAGAGTGGACCCAAGAACCCTGAAATTCCTGCCTGTCTTCTGTGTATCAGAACCTGGATCTCAAACAGAAATTTCTTGAATGTAATATCAATGTAGAACTATGTGTCCAGGAAGGATTTAGGACTAAAATCCAAGGGAACTTGGAGTCTAGTCTCTACCAGTGTGTGTGAACTTCTGCAACTGACTAAGCCTCTTTGTCCCTCAATGCCGGCATAAAAATGACACTATACTAAGTGGGAACCTTGGATCTTTTTACTGCTGTAAAATTTTACAGCTAGGACATTTTCTCAACCTTTCTCTTTAGAAAAAGAAAACAATATACTTAGGCACAGATAAGGTACAACTGATTTCCTACTGGCATGTTCCAGAAACACACACACCCCTAAATATGTTTTGTTTTGGACACAGGGTCTCACTATGTAGCCTAGGCTGGCTTGGAACTCATGATCCTCCTGCCTCAAGCCTCATAAATGCTGGGATTACATGCCTGGCTTCTTTTCATTCAACTTTATCAAAGTACAATAAAAGTGACTAATGTCTAATCCAATCAAGATCAAGATTCGAAACTTTCATATCATCCCCAAAGTACCTCAGTGCTTTTTTGTAGATTCCCTCCTGCCCACAGCTTCCAGGCAATCACTGACTTGCATTATGTTATTACATATTAGTTTTACTTGTCCTAAAACTCCAAATCGAGGAGATCACATACTAAAATGGTGACTTCTTTTGCTCAGCATGTTTCTGAGGTTTATTCATGTTGTTATGTGGATCAGTATTTTGTCCCTTTCTAGTACTGAGTAGTATTGCATTCTATGGATACACAACTTGTTTATCCATTTGCCAGATGACTAAGTTGTTTCCAGTTTTTGACTGTTATGAATAAAACTGCTACAAACACTGTGTGGTTCATGGTATTGTATGTTTACCTTCAAAAAGATTACCCAAGAGTTTTCCAGAGTGGTTGTCCTATTTTACACAGTTACTAGCAATGTGCTGGAGTTGTTATTTCACCTCTTTGTCAGTACTGATTTGAATTTCAGCCATTCTAGGAGTATATAATGGCCCACTGTGGTTTCAATATGCATTTTCTGACAATGAATGATGTTTGACATTTGAGCTAAATTTTGATCACATATGTATTCCAATTGCAACTGAGTACAGTAGTCTCTATTAAGGCATTTGCATTATTTTACAAAGTAAGATTGTATCAGTGTCCGTCTGTCCCTCGTTCTCCCCCCCCCCCCACGGTAATGGGATTTTGAAATCAGGGTCTCACCCTTGCTAGGCAGGCACTCTACCACTTCAGTCACTGGGCCACCTAATTTTAACAGCATAAGCCACATCAGCTTATGGAACTAAGATTTCTGGATAAAATGTCACTTTGGTCTCATATTTCTCTTCAGCCTTGACTAAAATAAGCTCTCACAGGCCAGGTGGAAAAACAATGTTGTCACCTCTACTGCCACCGTCTGGTAATGTTAAAAACAAATACAAAGGGTGGACCACGGAAAACTTGTTCTTGGTCAACAGAAGTCCTATTTCCAGTTTAACTCTTTGTCACGCACGCCTTTGATACTGTGGAATGCATGCAATCAAACTTGCTCTTTAGATTTTTTTAATTACTTTTTAAGAAGCTACATTACAAAAGTATCAAATAGCAAATCCTGTAGTTTCTCTAGATTCTGGGAAGATACTTTTTGAAGTTCTTCCTTTTCGATTTGTTAGAAGAACTTTGACCAATTGTCATTGAGCTCGATAGATACCCTATCTTGAAGATAACTGAACTGTTTCCTAATAGAAATCGTACACGGAAGAACCCTGAAAAGTGCAATCTTTTGTGTCTTTCAGCACAATGGCAGATGTTCGCTGGGTTATGCAATGACTGCTCTGCACACCCACAAATGTTGACCCTATGCTTTTTCATCTGGCCTCCCGCCCGGGAGCCACCAGATCACATGCTTGCTGATGTGCAGCTGCGGAAACCTGGCGGTCGCAGGGAAGGGAGCCAGAGGCTCTGTCTGGCCTCGGCTCATTGATTTGCAGGTCCCTCCCAGGTGGTTCTTCCCTGGGTGGGCACTACCGCGGGCGGGCCCCGTGAGGCTGCACCTGCCGGGGTTCCGCCCGAGGGCGTCCCTGCACCGGACAGGCCGGTCGGGCTGGTCCCTGAATGGGCTTCCCCTCCGCTGAGTCCCCTTGCGCCTGACAGCTCCGCCCGGCCAGCCAAGATGTCGGTACCCTGGATGGGACACACCTGCGCCGGTACCCTGGATGGGACACACCTGCGCCGGTACCCTGGATGGGACACACCTGCGCCGGTACCACCGCCCGTCCCGGGAGTGTCGCCGGCCCGCCGCCCCTCGATTGTCCCGCCGCTCACCGGCTTCGGCCTGGCGGGCGCCGTGCAGGAGCGGGGTGCTGTCCGTGTTCTCGTCCTCATCATTCACAGCCGGACCCCGAGCCGTGGGCCTCATGATGCCTGCCACAGCTGAGGTGCTGGCGACTCTGCAAGGAGGAGCGCTCGGGCCCACAGCCCAGGCCCCGGGGCCGTGCAGGCCGGGCTGGGCAGGGGCACGGGCATTGGTCCCGCCCCATTTGGCTCCGTCCCGCCCCGTCTTGTCATCAAGGCCCCGCCCAGATCCGGCCTTGCCTACTCCGTCCCCCACCATCTTAGGTTCCGGCAGCGCCGGCCAAGTCTGGGCGGGGAAAGCAAGGTTCGGAGTTCCGGCCTGGTGGGCGGGGCCCGCGTGGCCGCGGGTGCTCTTGGGAACGTCCCGCTGCCAACCGTTGTAAAGCGCGAGGCCGCGCTGGAGGAGCTGCGTGACTCGAAGCCTGGGGTCTTGCACTGCCACTTGAGTCTCTAAGTAAGACTCGGGAAGTGGTGCGCGCTTGACGCTCAGCTGTCAGTCGCCAAATTGATAGGAATATTAGCAGCCTTTGTGCCGTTTACCCCGTGACTGCTGGTCTTTCCTAAAATAGCTTTTGAGGTAGAAAAACTGCAGATGGAAAATAGAGTCCAGTGAAATAGCCGGTTCTCTAGTTGAAAAGAGCCCGATATAGGGGTGTCCTGTGGTTCAGCTTGTCTAATCCTCTGCTGTGTGCGTTTCCTTGCAGATCTAATTCCCTTAGATTCTCCTAGTTGCTGACTCTAAGAGGAGCTAGGAAACACGAACCAGTGGCCTTGGCAGGGCAGGCCTGGAGCTGTTGTCTGGGCAAGAAAGGTCATCTCTGTGGAGACAGACGGATAAAATAAGATGTGGTAGTTGCCAGCCGGGAAGGTTGCAAGCAATAATTCAGTAAGCCAGATAAGAGGATTGGTGAGGTCCAGGTGGGAGGCCTTCTGCGGTCATCCCTAAGGTTCCTGATCAAATTAAAACATGAAAGATCCGGCGACTGAAATTGTCAGTTAGATTTCAAACTCTGAGGATTGTAGACAACTGCCACTCATACTTGAATATGTACAGAGTCACCGAGCGGATCCTTTTAAGATGTGCATTTTGAGCCGGGCACTGGTGGCTCACTTCTGTAATCCTAGCTACTGAGGAGGCAAAGATCAGGAGGATCGTGGTTCGAAGCTAGCTGGGAAAAATAGTTCGACAGACTCTATTAAAAAAAAAACCCATCATAAAAAAGGGCTGCTGGAGTGGTTCAAGGTGTAGGCCCTGAATTCAAGCAACCGTGTAGCAAAAAAAAAAAAAAAAAAAAAAAAAAAATTCTGATTCAGCAGGCCTGGTGTGGAATTTTATGTGTCAACATGGAGGGGTGAGGTTAACCTTTAATCTGTAAAGCTAATTGCCCTCCATGACTAGAACAGAAACACCAGCTTCCCTACTGTCCCTTTTTCCCCTAAGCAAAGTGGGGATTCTCTATAGCAGACTGAATTGAGATTTCACTCACACCCTTGTACCCCCCACTTCCACCATCCTTCTGGGTGTGGGGACTGTAGAGGCAATACCTTATTCATACCCCTCTCTCTATTTCCCTCTTCTCCCCCCCCATTGGTTCTGTTTCTCTGAGAACCCCAACACATCTGAGGTGGGTGTGTCACTCTGGGTTGCTAACCATCTTCCAGATCACCACACTGAATAGTAAGGTTATAAAGGACTGGGCCAAGGGAATAAAGATTCCAATAGTCTTGAAAGATTTCAAAGTAAAGCAAGTCTCTTTTTTAAAAAAAACTTGTTAATTTTTAATTTTATTTTTACTTTTTGGCAGTACTAAGGTTTGAACCCAGGGCCTTCCCCTTGCAAGACAGGCCCTCTACCACTTGAGTCATGCACCAGAACCTTAGTACATTTTTTATTTGAGAAGTTTTAGGTTTGCAGAAAAGGTTCAAAATCAGTACAGTGAGTTCTCTATACCTTTTGCCTAACATGATCTGTTATCATTAGTATGACACACTTATCACAACTATTAAGCCAATATTGATAAGCATTATTAACTGAAGTTCATAGTTTATTTGGATATTTTTTCTTGTCCCAGGATCCATCTAGGATGCTATGTTACATTAAGTCCTTGTGTGTCCTTGGGATCCTCTTGGCCATGATGGTTCCTCACACCTTCCTCATTTTTGCTGACCTTGAGAGTTTTATAGAGTATTGGTAGGTTTTAAAGAAAGTCTCTCAGTTTGGATTTATCTGATGTTTTCCTTAAAATTAATTGGGTGGTTTTAGAGAAAGGCTGTAGAGCCATTTTCCTCACATAATTTCCAGGGAATGTGCTGACAAAATGATTTATCACTGATGATTACTACTAATTATGTTAAGCTTCATTTCATGCCTGAATTAGGGTCTGTTAGGTTTTTTTCTACTGCAAAAAAATTCTTTTTTGGTGGTACTGGGTTTGAACTAGGACTTCACACTTGCAAGGCAGGCACTCTACCTCTTTAGTCATGATTACAGTCCAAAATTATTGTTTTACTCCCTTTCCATACTTTCCATACTTCCATTTGGAAGGAAATCAGTATGTGCAGCCTACACTTAAGGGGTGGGGAGTTATGCTCCACCACTTTGAAGGCACAACTGTTTTGTTATGAAGACTTGCTCATTCTCCCCCATTTATTTAGTTATTTATTTATATTACCATAGACTCCAGGTTATTTTATACGCTGGATTTTAATCCCTACATTGTTGATTTTGTTGGTGGTATCATACTATGTCATTTATTTTGTTGATCAAATTGTTTCAGATTTGGTGATTGGGAGCATTTTCATTTGGCTCCTGTGTCTTTTTTTACATGCTTCCATTGTTATGGTTTTGAGCAATGCTTTTCTTTCTGGTACAATAAGATGTTTTATCTAGGTTCATCTTTTTTTTTTTTTTGTGGTACTGGAGTTTGAACTCAGGGCCTCATGCTTTCTAGGCAGGTGCTGTACTACTTGAGCCACTCCACCAGCCCTTTCTTGTGCTGGCTATTTTTGAGATAGAGTCTCACCAACTATTTACTTGGGCTGCCTGCCATTAGACCATGATCTTCCTAATGTCTGCCTCAAGACAAGCTAGGATTACAGACCTGAGCTACTGCTCCCTGTGTCTAGGTTTGCCTTGTATGTTCTCTGCCCCTGTTATTTATTTCTACAATGAGAATGGCATTGGAAATTAACATCTGGGCTCTGGATAGACCTTCCTAGACCTAGTGGAGGTACTTTTTTGCTGTTGTTGTTTTTGTTTGATTTAGAGTCTTCCCAAGAGGATTAAAGAAAAAAGTGTAAGATGACATTTCCCATCCCTTATATCTGGCATTTATTTTCTGATTGCACAATACTATAAAGATTGTTGTTGATGTTATGCATTTATTTTTGGTTGGTAATTCCTTTACCAACACTCTAGACCAGTACTGTTCAGGAGAAATACTATTCGAGCCATATATGTAAGTTAAAATTCTTTAGTAGCCACATTAAAAAATAATAAGGCAGAATTAATTTTATAATATATACCATTTAACCTAATATATCAAAAATTATCAATTCTGTACCTCCCCAATATAAAATTATTGACATACACTCTTTTTTCAGTATTAATCTTTGATACCCAGTGTGCATTTTCAGTCTTATCTTTCTCTATGGCTGCCACCTTCTGTGTGCTTCACACTGTTCACTGTCCTTGCACATACCATGTTTTCCTTGTGTTGTTCCCTCCACCTGTTTGTTTATGTGTATGATGAGTTCCTATCTGTCATTTGTGGTAAATGTCACCTTTTATATAATGATTCCTTGATAATCAATCAGGACAAATTCAAACTAAGATTTATATGTTATAACCCACCCAACTTCTCAACTTAGAGAAAGAGCTATCCAAAGATGGCTTTTATGGGAAAATATCTGGTCTTGGTTATCCTCGTTTCTTCCCTTCTTGGGATCTCTTTTTTTTTTTTTTTCTTGTGGTACTGGGATTTGAACTCCGGACTTATAGCTTGCTTAGGTGGGTGCTGTATAGCTTGAGCCATTTCACCAACTCTCCTTCTTGGGACCACTAATATCTATTTTAGTCCTTTTTTGCTATTGGTCCTTGCTTTATTAATGTTCTTATCAGATTTCTCTCTTTTTGCCTCTTGGTCATAAAATTATAAATGATGTGACAACATGTGTTCCATCCCCTACCACCTGACCCTTCAGTGCCTCTTATCCCTCCCAGTGAGACTTCCATATAATTTTATTCCAGTATTCAATTAGATCCTGCCATGGACTACTCCATAATTCTTTGCCAGAACAACAAATACATAGTTAGGGACATCTCTATGATCCTACCCAGCTCAAAGCAATTTCAAGAAGAAGAGAACTTCACCCCATTAAAACCAGGATTATTTTTTTGTTCTGTCAGGAAAGAATATGGAGGAGGCCCCCATTTTGAGGAAACGTGGCAGACAAAGGCATACCAAGGAAGAGATGGAATGTAGCTAGTGGATCCAGGGCCCTGGGAGAAACCAGATGGAACAGGTATGTTCCCTTGTGTGAGAAATTCAAACCACAATCCAAGGAAGAGACAACCCACCAGTAAGGCCCACAAAAAGGGAGATAGCCAATCAAAAGAAGTCTAACCTGAGGTATAAAACTTAATCTAAACTCTGTTTTAGCACACTCTGGCTCTTTGCATAACTGCCTGTCATTCTATTCCTTTTCAGTGGTGTCCTAATAAATCTTTGCTTTCTCCTAAAAAAAAAGTTTCTTTTATAATTAACGTCTTGCAATGGTGCATTGGTGTGTGCACTTGTTATAACTGATGAACCAATATTAACTAAATTTATAATTTACATTAGGGTTCAGCCTTTGTGTTATATAGTTTTCTGAGTTTTGCCAAATGCAAAAGTCATGTGTCTACCATTGCAGTATCACACAAAATAGTTTTTATGCTTCACAATCCCTCATGCCCATTATTTACTCTTTTCCTCAATCCCTGGCAAGTATTGATCTTATTGCCTTAATAGTTTTGCCTTTTCCAGAATGTCATGTAGTTGGAATCATACATCATTATGTAGCCTTTCTGTATTGATTTCTTTCACTTAGATATAGCATTTAAAGTTCCTTCTCATTTTTTTCCTTGATAACTTATTTTATTGCTGAGTGCAGACTCATTGTATGGATGTACCACAGTTTTATCAGTTTACCTATTGAAAGTCATCTTGGTTGCTACCAGTTTTGGTAATTATCAGTAAAGCTGGTATAAACACTTTTGTGTAGGTTTTTGTGTGGACATAAGTTTCAGTTTATGTGGGTAAATACCTCAGAGTGCTATTGCTAGATTGTGTTGTAAGAGACTGCTTGACTGGTCATGGTGGCACATGCCAGTAATCAATAAGGCAAAGGGGATGAGGCAGGAGGATCACGAGTTCAAGGCCAGCCTGGGCTAACTTTAAGGCAGGCACTGGTGGCTCATGCCTGTAGTCATAGCTACTCAGGAGGCAGAGATTAAGAGGATCACAGTTTAAAGCCAGCTGGGGCAAATAGTTCTCGAGACCCTATCTTGAAAAAACTCTTTACAAAAAAGGCCTGGTTGGAGTGGCTCAAGTTGTAGACCCTGAGCTCAAGCCCCAGTATCGAGAGAGAGAGAGAGAGAGAGAGAGAGAGACTCTGAGAGACTGAGACTGCTTGATCTTGTAAGATAGTGGGAAACCATATTCCAAAGTGACTACTGTGCCATTTTTACATCCTCACTAGCAGAATGAGAGTTTTTGTAGCTCCACATCCTCACCAGCATTTGCTGTTGTCAGTGTTTTGGAATTTGAACCATTCTAACCTATATACGTCTCAATGTTTTAAAATTTGTAATTCCCTAGTGACTTATGATAGTGAACATTTCTAATTATCCTTTAATCTATGAAAGTTATACTTTTCTTGTTTTGTCACACCACTTCTTTTGTAAAGAAATCAGGCTAATGCTGGTGTGGTGGTATACATATGTAATCCCAGCACTTGGAAAACTGAGGCAGGAGAATTGAAAGTTTGAGGCCAGCCTGGGCTACCTAGTGAGATTCTGGCTGAAAAACAAGATAAAACAAACAAACAAAAGAAATCATTGCTTTGTAGGATTTTCTGCACTAGGGCAGGCTCATGCTGTTTTGACAGAGATTTAGTTTTGTCATTTCCATGCTCGAAGATGCACAAGAAAGATCTTATTGGGTGGAAAACCTTTAGATTCTATGGCATTTTGCACAGTAATAATTAAGTTTGATATTTAAAAATGTCTTGCCTACATAAGGATACAGACACAATGTTTTTTAGACTCCCTTACACATCTTAGATGACAACATCCTTTTTGTATGATTTTGCTGGTTCTATGTCAAATAATTGGTTTATGGCCAATGCAGAGTTAAAGTTCTTTAAGGTTTATTCAATGGTGCTTATTTCTAGGACTTTTAGGTGTACGTCAAAAACATTTTGATCCCACTACCACCAAAAAAAAAACCATTTTGAAAATAAAACTTTATAAAAAAGCTTTATGCTAATTATATATTTCAGAGAAACAATATTCTAGCTCTCTTTAGGAATCAGTAGAATTCAAGGAAAGTGATTTAAGATAGATTCAAGGGGGTTTTATCAGTGTTTTACTTTTTTTTTTTGGTGGTACTTGGATTTGAACTCAGGGCTTCACACTTGAGGTGTTCTAGCACTGGAGCCATTCCTTTTTTGTGTTGGGTATTTTTGATTTAGGATCTCAAGATCTGTTTGCCTGGTCTGGCTTTGAATCATGATCCTCCTGATTTCTGCCTCCCGTGTAGCTAGGATTACAGGCATGAGCTACTCACTGTGTCTTGGTCATGATGCTCCTGTCCTTCAGGCAGCATTTTCTCTTGACAAGTAATATTTTTTTAAGAAATGATCTACTAGTGCATGGCTCATTACTCTTTTTAATTTCTGTGTCTTAACGGGCAGCGGGAAGAATTGTAGTGTTGATAATCATTAATTGATGTACATAATACATTGAACACTGGGTTAAGAAGCATTGACTACAGGCATGGCAGTATATGCCTGTGCTCCCAGCACTTTAAGAGGCTGAGGAAAGAGGGTTGGGAGTTTGAGGTCAGCCTGGGCTACATAGCAAGACTCTTGTCTCAAAACAAAACAAAACAAAATAAAACAAAACAAAAAATCCAAAGAACAAAACAGTAATACCCCCCAAAAATTTGAAAAGAAAAAAGTATACAATTTGTTTAGAAGCAACACATTACTTAAAAGAAAAAGACTTGATTTAGTGAAGACTATAAGCTGTAGTGTGCATTGTCACTTGTAAACTTTCCATGTCACATCTATTTTGGGGGATCAACAAATTTTTATCAAGATGTCTAGTATTTCTATAGAAACTGTCCTTTAGTCTGACAAGTCTACCTGTGCTGCTCAGATTCATTCCTGTTCATAAAAGTTCTCAAATTCTTTGCCCCCTTGCAACTAATGGAAATAGTTCATTCTGCTATCTCCTGTCCAAGGTTAAATAAGTGTTCTATTTATGTATGTTAATTTATTTACAATTTGGACTCTGTGCAAGTTTGAAAGCTATATAAAAGTAATATCAAAGCCTCTCCAGAAATATTCTTGGGAGTTCAGTGCTACCTAAGATAATTCCGAATTTCTACAATCAGATCCTTATTTGGTAATGAATAGAATCACTGGGGATTAGGTTGGGCTATTTTTCCAAGGTCTCAGTTCAAGTCTGATAGACACTACAAAAGATCAATGGCCTATGTGCCATTATGGGTACATCATACATCTCAGATGGCCTGCCTCACAGTATAGCTCAGCCATTCCCACCAGTGCAAGGAGAGCTGACCTTCCCAGTCACTATAAGAAAGGCATGTTTTGAGCCACACCACATCTTGTGTTTAAGCACGAAAAAAAATACAAAAGAGATTTTGTTCTCATAGCTGCCCATTTCAGCCCAGCATGAAAATGGCTTAGCACTTACTGCTGATTGGAGAAATATTCTTTGCTCTTTTGGACATTAGACTCAGTGGTGTTACTGCTAGGCTTCTAGCCAGCTGCACACTTCCCCATTTTGTCAGTAAACTGGAAGGCCTGAAACAGTCTCAGAATCTCATCTACAGAGTGGCCAACAGGAAGTTTACAGTGATCTGCTAAGAGGCCCCTGAATGAGGCACCTTCATCAGTCTTCAAGACCTCATAATCCTGAGTAATGGTGTCCTTGGGATCTGATACCAAGGGAACGTTCATGAATCCCAGTTCTCTTTGTTTTTGGTTGTGTTGGTCTATGGCAGATGACAAAAGTGAGAATCCACAGAAGCACCAATGACTTGGCAGTTGAGTTTTTAAAATTCTTCTGCTCTGTTGCTGAAAGCAATGATGTCCATGGGGCACACAAAGGTGAAGTAAGGGGGGAAAGAGAACACATTTTTCCCTTTGTGGTCAGATAGGCTGATATCTTTGAACTGATCATTTGGCATAACAGCTGTGGTTTGGAAGTTGGGGGCAGGGTGCCTGATTTTGGTGTTTCCTGAAGACATCTTCCTATCAGTGGTTCTGACTTAGATGTCCCCAAGACAGAAAGCACTACAACCAGGCAGGAAGAAGATGCTAATTTTGGCTATCTTAAGGAAACAAGACTGAAGTAGCCACCATTTCCTCAAATTTTAGGAATCTTTTAAACTTTCTGATTGGCTTTGGAAAGGTAGAGAAAGGGCAAATCTTTTAAGGATCAGTATAAATTCAGTATATATAAAAATAAACAATTCCAAACAAAGCAACCTGGGTATCCTAAAGGACATTTTTAGAAATGTATTAGGATTTTATTTCTTCTAATAACCAAAGGATCTATTGCCATTAATGATTTTTGCATATGGCTTTCTCTCTCCCTCACTCTATGTATATTTATTTATATATACATATATATTCCTCTTTTTAAGTTGTGTTTTAAACGATTCAAAACTAATCTTTTATCATGTGTAAACTAGGATTAATACTTGGCTTCAGTTTGATAGCTACTATATTCATTCTGTGATTCTTGCAGGGTCTTCTTTTTTTTTTTTTAAAGAGCTACCATCAAATATGTTTATTTTATTTTTTGCAGTACTGGGGTTTAAACTCAGGTCCTATACCTTGAATCACTCCAGCCCTTTTTTCATGATGGGTTTTTTCTGAGGTAGTCTCATGAAGTATTTTCCCTGACTGGCTTCAAATCATGATCTTCCTGATCTCTGCCTCCTGAGTAGCCAGGCTTAGAGATGTGAGCCACCGGTGCCTGGCATTATTTTTTATTTTATTTTATTTTTTGGTGGTACTGGGGCTTGAACTCAGGGTTTCATGCTTGCTAGCCAGGCACTCTACCACTTGAGCCACTCCAACAGCCTTCTTCCAGGGTTTTTTTTTTTTTTTTAATCTCATTTAATCTTTCTGGTTCCCTCTTCCAGACACGATCCTTGAGGTTTGGAGATGGTAAGCAATTTGCTTATGGATACAGATGGTAAATAGTAAAGGAAGAATCTTATTCTAGGAACAGTACTATCTTCCAAGTTTATAAGTTTGAATGTTTAAGTAACATACAAGTTACTACAATGCCAGGAGCAGTGTAGTGATCCATGAATGATCTCCTAGACCATGGGGAAGAAAGGCCCCCTTTACGTGTATTGTCCTGTCCCCACTCTTTTGCCCTTAAACATGTAAGACCAGTTTGCTAGCCTTATCTTACAGTGGACCATATTAATATATGATTTCAAGTCAACAAGAAGTGAAAACCTTTTCTGTCCTAAAACCAAACCAAACAAACAGACAAAAACCAAACAAAACTCTCAGCATATCAGAGCACAGCACTAATTACCCAAATCAGAGATTAGCATCATCATGAGGTTTTGGGCTAATGATGCCTTTTGAGTACGTATAAACTAGAGGTGAGGACATGAATGATCCATGAATAGTCCCTACAATGTCTGGCTTTGCATATCTAGGGCTCTGCATTTAGGGCCTAGTCATGACATTGCTACTCAGTACCACCACTCCAGAGTCTATTGCCCTGTGGCTTGCTCTCCGCAGATGTTGCTTTTGGAGATGCCTGAAGTTCAGGGATCATTCGACTCTATCCTGAGAATTTGTGGGGTTGGCCCAGAGTAATCCCTTTTCACAGCAAAGGTCTAGATAGACTCAAAACTGTTTTTGAGATGAGCAATGTAGTTCAAGTTTCAGGTACTGGAAAACTCTGTTCTCCAGGAAGTATAAGTGAAAGATATTTATAGACTACTGGTATTTGTCTAAGGTTGAGCTTGGCTTGGAGTTAAGGTCATCTTCATATTTTATTGAATGAAATTAAAGTTCTTTTTCCTACAGTGATATCTATAGTGATGAATGTACTTATGATAGGGTAGCAATCCTGAAATCCCTATGGTCTCTCTCTCTCTCTCTTTTTTTTTTATGTTCTTCCCTTCTCTCTGTAAGACTGAGCTGACAGAGATGAAATAGATGCTAACAGTCATGGGAAAAAAAAAAAAAGACTGAGCTGACAATCTGTAGTGTAGGCCAAGATTATTGATGGACTGTTTCAGTGATTTTTTTCAGTACTGGGGATTCAACCCAAGACCTCAAGTAATGCTGGATAAGCACTGTATCATTGAGCTACCAGTCACATCACTGGTGTATTTAAACAAGTGACATTAAACAATGAGCTCTTATTTATGTAATAAATTAAGAATTACATCTCTTTATAATTAGGAGCATCTTCTTGTAAGAATTTTATCAAGAACTGTATTACTACTGCCACACTGTGCTCTGTTCTCAATGTTTGTGTCCCGACACCCCAATTCATATGTTGAAACCTAATTGCCAATGTGAGGGCGTTCAGAGATGGGGCTTTGGGCAGGGTGACCAGGCTATGAAGACAGAGCTCTCCTGACTGTGATTAGGACCCACACAAAAGTGGCAACAGAGCACTTCCTTTTCCCTTCCACCATGTGAGGACAGAAGACCGTACTATCTGGGAGCCAGGAAAGGGACTCTCACCAGATATGGAATGTGCCAAAACCTGGATTTTGGACTTTACAGTCTCCAGAACTGTGAGAGATAAATTTCTGTGTTTATAAGCCACCCAGGCCTACACACAGCAGCCTTATTGTCTAAGACACATTGTAACAGGAATGTCTATTCTCCTCTCCTTCTTGATTTTACCCAGTAAGCATTGACTCAGGCACAGAAAACAATGAGGTTATACATACAGTTTGTGTGGTGACCCTAGTCACACAGTGCATAAACTTCTATGACCACTAGGTGGTAGTGAGTGCAGACTGGCTACTGTGGAAAAAACTGGACAGAGCTGTAGCCAGGTGCTGGCATGGTGATGAATATTTACAGCATGTAGTTCTTGGATTCAGAATATAAGATCTAGATGAATTGAAGCCTCTGTTGCCTATGGACCTACAACCCCAATTAACTGTTCCTTCTCATTTCTGCTTCTAGACCAGATAAAAGAAATATTTCCTTACTTTCTTAATGTTATTCCAGGAGCCCGAGAGAGACACCTAGAACCAAGAAAAGCCACAGTATAAATTTTGAATATTTTCTAAAGCTCATATAATCATGGAAAAAAAGATTAACAAAACAAAACCAAATCCCCCAAAAAGCCCAGAAGTGGAGATGGGAAATGTAAAGAAGAATTTATTAACTTCAGTTCCTGGATAGACACTGCAGCCCAACAAAATTACCTTCCTTTTCAATGTTTATGAGAAGTCAAAAGGGTTCGGCCTAAATTAGCTTCCAGTGGTTCATCATTGGAATTCTGATCTTTTCTCTTTTACCTTACTCTTTTTCTCCTTTGTAATGGTATTGCCTCCAGTAGAGGGGTACAGCGTGTCAGCCAAAACAAAGCAACTTTTTAGATTGCACAAAGTCTATTTTTGACCCAAATTAATCTGACCTAAATGGCCTCCATAGGAGTGATGTCATTGTCCTTGTTACTTTCTCTGATACTTGACCCTTTTCAGACTCTCCCGTCCTCTTCCTCCTAGCACGCCAGCTCTTGTCTTTTGTGGCTCTACTTGGCTCTAGTTGTAGCACATCCATCCTTCTGCTGTGTGCTAGCTTGTGTCCTTGACCAGAACCCCAAGCTTGCCTTGTTAGTCTTGTTGCCTTGCTACTGACTAGGCTCTCCTACTATCCCCTGAGCGTCTTACCGTATCACTCATGATCAAAACTCTTTATCCTGCTCATCGTCCCCTGTTCTCATCTCCTTATTGTTCCTTTATTGAAGCTAGTTAACAGAACATTCAAGACTCCACAGACAAACTTTTAGAACAAATAAGAATTTGGCAAATTGTTGATATAAGGTCAATATGAAAAAACTAATGATATTGTATCTATTATCAATGACTCATTAGTAATGGAATGGAAAAATACACCGTTTACCATCTCACCAAGGTTTACCAGTCTGACATATAAATATGCATACCTCTATGAAGAAAAATTGCAAAATATTATTGTAGTACATAAAAACACAAATATAGAACTATACAGTGCCCAATTGTAGAACATTCAATTCATAAAGTGCTGATTCTTTCTAAGCTAATCTGTAAGTTAAGTGGACACATAATGACAAAAAGAATGCCATCCTGGTTCCCACTGGAACTAGATGGACTGAAGCTTATATGGAGGAGTAATAGTCTAATAGGGATTTCCTTAGTAGACATCAAAACTTGAGCTGAGAGTGTATTTCAGTAGAAAAGTGTTTCCTTCACATGTGTAAGGTCCTAGGTTCTGTCCCTAGCTTAGCAGGGAAGAAAGAAATAAGAAGAGATGGAAAGGTTAACTAGATATCAAAACTTAATACAAAGACTGGGAGCATGGCTCAATTAGAAGAGTGCCTGCTTAGCAAGTGTGAGGTGCTAAGTTCAAATCCCAGTACTGCAAAAACAAACAAACAAAACCCAAAGCCAAACCAAAAAAACCTTAATATGAATTAAATGATTAATACTCAATTAAATAATTAATGCTTACATACTTTAATTAATACTTAATTAAAACATGTGGTGTGTGGCCCAGGGAGACAGATAGATTAATGGAAGAGAAATGGGAGCACATGAATAGATTGAAGCATGCATGACAAAGGGACATAAATGTGGTATATTTGAATTTTTTTCCTGTGAGTGATAGAAAACTTAAAATAGCAATGGGGTAAGCAATGGACCTAAAGGTCCAGAGGAAGTCAGGGACATAGACTTATTTTTTATACAGCTGTGCTTGTCCTCCTTTTCTAATCTCAACTAATGGTTCAGGATAGCCTTTCGAGCTCCAGCCATTCTGTGGGGATTCCATCAGAAGAAAAAGGGGAAAGGAAGGAAAAAGGCTTGGCTCCTCCCTTTGGGGACATTCCCTGAAAGATGGACACACTACTTTTACTAGTGACTCATTTGCCAGAAATGACCCCACCCAAGCTGCACATGAGAATGGGAAAGGTAGTCAGTTCTGGGTGCCATGGTTCCAGCTAGAAATTCCTTTACTGTAGAAAAAAGAGGAAATTATCCAGAAAATCAGATGATTCTGCTACAGATGGCAATATGAATCATTGTAAGATAGATTTTTTCCCACATATATGTTGGAACAGTTAATTCATATGGAAAATAAATTTGAATATCTTCCTGTGACTCTACATAGCAAATCTTAGATGGATTAAAAACCTAAATGTGGAAAATAAAACTTTAAGACTACTCAATGAAGATATAGAAAAATATCTTTATGATTTTGTGGTAGGAAGAGCTTTTTTAAAAACAGGAGACATAAAGCAGAACTCATTAAGGAAAAGTTTGATAAATTTGCCTGTCATAATTAAAAACTTCTGTACCACAGGGGACAGAATAACAAAAACAAGAAATCAAGAAAGACATTCATTACATATGTTAAGATAACATTTTAGATTCCAAAACATACACATTTCCTACAAACCCATAAGAAAAAGACAACTTAGGGCAAACTGGGCAAAGGATTTCATGAAGCAATTTATGGAAGAGGAAAACAGATTGGCAAATAATACATGAAAACATACTCAACCTTACTAGTAAAAGTATTGACTGGAAGGATGTATAGCAAATTACACTGATGGCTGTTTCCACCCAGATAATGTCAAATATTCAGTGAGGGAGAGGAATAAGAACGGAAGAGCTAAGAAAGAGTTCAACTTATTACATAACTCCTAGTATTTTTTCTTTCTTTTTTATTTTTTGGAGGCACTGGGGTTTGAACTCAGGGTCTCATGCTTGCTAGGCAGGTGCTTTTACTGCTTGAGCCACTTTGCCAGCCATTTTTTTGTGGTGGTTTTTTTTTCAAGATAAGGTCTTGGGAACTATTTGCCTGGGCTAACTTTGAACTGTGATTCTCCTGATCTCTGCCTTCTGAATAGTTAGGATTATAGGCGTGAGCAATCTGGCTCATAACTCCTAGTCTTTTGAGTTAAAAAAAAAATGAAAGAACCAAGCTAACCCAAGCCGTCTTGGATGGGCTCAAGGTGTACTCACCCACTAGCCCTGTCTGCATGACAGCGAGGAGAGGGGACAGTCAGAAGTCCATCCTGATGATTGCATTTCTTCTGTCCTTTACCAAGGCCACAGCTGAGGAAGTGGCCCACTGTTTATGCAGAAGTCTCTGGCTCTTGTTCTCTTGGCAATCATATCTCTACAAAAGGATATATCTTGACTTTTGACCAAGATACCTGTTCGTTCCCTGATCTTGCAATGAACTGAAACTCCCTGACTCCTGGAGGCATACAGGCCACCTGAAATGATTTGTTCTTTCTTTCTTGGCAGGATGTGGGACAAGAATTTTTTTTTTTTTTTGTGAGACTGGGGTTTGAACTCAGGGCTTCACACTTGCAAAGCAGGTGCTCTATTGCTTGAGCCATACCTCCAGTCCATTTTGCTCTTGTTATTTTAGAGATGGGGGTCTCTTGAACTATCTGCTTGGGCTGGCCTGGAACCGTGATCCTTTGCATCTTAGTCTCCCAAGTAGCTAGGATTACGGGTGTGAGCCACTGGCACCTGACTGGGACAGGAACTCTTAACAAAGGACCTGATGATGGTCCATGGGTTGGCAGTATGCAATTATACTTGCAGATTGAAAGAAGTTTCTGAAATGAAATCCTAATTAATATTTCCTTTTTTTTTTTTTGAGGTACTGGGTCTTGAACTCAGGGCCTTCACCTTAAGCTACTTCACCAGCCCTATTTTTTTTGTGAAGGGTTTTTCAAGATAAGGTCTTGTGGAACTATTTGCCTGCGCTGGCTTTGAGCTGTGATCCTCCTGAGTAGCTAGGATTACAGGCATGAGTCAATGGCGTCCAGCAATATTTGCTTTCTTAACATGTCTAAAATGAAAATGTCATTTCTCTGTCAGAGAACACACATGAGGCTCATTTGGTGGTGGTCCTGTAGGAGTCAGAGGCATGTCTGTAGCACCTGTGAAAGCAAAGAGCCAAAAGCAGCAACCGTGTGACTTTGGGGCACAGCAGAGCCTGGGAGGGAGAGAAAGCCAAAGGAGCTAAATGTGTACAAATGGTGAGTCTAGAAATGTGTTCAGGATGGGTTTAGAAATGGGACCGCATGGCCCAGCAAACCAAGCCAGGAAAGAGATACATCAGAACGAATGAAGTACAACAAAATGTACAAACAAAATTGCATGTGAAATTTAAATAAATCATTACTTTTTAGATAAATTTTAGGGAAAATGGTTATATTCCAAGTTTCTCAAGCTCACTTCTAAAAGTTTCTGCAGTTTATGGTGAAAACATCCCTAGTCTTGTACCATCAAGTAATTTAAAAACAATGTAATGTTTTATCAACCAGAGAAAAGCAGAATTTTATGTTTTAATACTAGCAGCAATAGAGGAAAGTAAATGAGAAAAACATACATATTTTAGTTTTTTTAATTTAAATTTTTTATTGTTTTACATTTACTTACATGTGTATACATTGTTTGTGCAACCTCCCCTCCTCCCCTTCACTTCCAAGCAGAACACGTTCCGCCCTCTTGTTCTCCAATTTTGTTGAAGAGAAAACATAAGTGATAAGAAGAAAGACATAGTGTTTTTGCTAGTTTGGGATAAAGATAGCTACACAGAGAGATTCCTAGTGTTGTTTACCATGCATGTGTGTATTATAACCCGAATTGGTTCATCTCTACTTCATTCATTCTGATGTATCTCTTCCCTGGCTTGGTTGGCTGGGCCATGCGGTCCCACTTCTAAAGCCATCCTGAACACATTTCTAGACTCACCATTCGTGCACATTTAGCTCCTCTGGCTTTCTCTCCCTCCCAGGACCTACTCCCCTTCCCAAAGTGTCCTCTGCCAGTCTAAGATACTTTTATACGGTGAGCATATCAATCACATTCACGTTTTAGGTTTTCTTCCTTTTCCCTATTCTTCCCATGCGCAGTCTCCCTTTAGTGTGTGACCTGTGTCCAATAATATTACTGCATTTGTTTTAGGTCTATAATCTGCATATGAGGGAGAACATGTGATTTTTGGCCTTCTGAGCCTGGCTAACTTCACTTATGATGATGTTCTCCAGTTCCATCCATTTACCTACAAATGACAAAATTTCATTCTTTGTGGCTGAATAAAATTCTATTGTGTATAAATACCACATTTTCTTAATCCATTCATCAGTAGTGGGGCATCTTGGCTATTTCCATAGCTTGGCTATTGTGAATAGTGCTAAAATAAACATTCAAGTGACTTTGCAATAACTTGAATCGCATTCTTTCTGGTATATCCCTAGAAGTGGTATTACTGGATCATATGGCAGATCTATGGTTAGTGTTTTAAGAAGCCTCCATATTGTTTTCCAAAGTGGTTGTATTAGCTTACATTCCCACCAGCAATGTATGAGGGTTCCTTTATTCCAGCATCCTCACCGACATTTGTTGTTGGTGGTGTTCTTGAGAGCTTGTTTGGAGGTTCTAGCAGGGGAGTGCAGCTACTTATATATCCTTGACTGAAGAATGGTCCTCCTTTATTGGGGAGGACCGTGCATGGAGCAGTGAGGGAGGAAGGAGACACCTGCCTAGCCAGCCAGATTAGCTGAATCACCCTTGTGATCAATGGGGTGACAGATGTCGCAGCCACATCACCCTTACATCCGTTGTTGACATTCTTAATGGCAGCTATTCTAATAGGAGTGAGGTGGAATCTTAATGTTTTGATTTGCATTTCCTTTATGGCCAGGGATGGTGAGCATGTTTTCATGTGTTTTTTGGCCATTGGGATTTCTTCCTTTGCAAAAGTTCTGTTTAGTTCAGTTGCCCATTTCTTTATTGGTTCATTGATTTTTGGGGAGTCTAGTTTTTTGAGCTCCCTGTATATTCTGATTATCAGTCCCTTGTCTAATGTATAAGTAGCAAAGATTTTCTCCCCCTCTGTGGTTGGTCTGTTCAGTTTAGAGACCATTTACTTAGTTGTGCAGAAGCTTTTTAATTTTATGTATTCCCATTTCTCAATCCTTTCTCTTAGTTGCTGGGCCACTTGAGTTCTATTGAGGAAGTCCTTGTCTATACTTATTGTTTCTAGCATATTCCCTGCTCTTTCCTGTACTAACTGCAAGGTTTTAGGTCTGATATTAAGGTCCTTAATCCACTTTTGAGTTGATACTGGTATAGGGTGACAGGCATGAATCTAGTTTCATTTTTCTGCAGGCAGATAGCCACTTTTCCCAGCAACACTTGTTGAAGAGGCTGTCTTTTTTTTTATTGTATGTTTTTGGCGCCTTTGTCAAAAATAAGGTGGGCATAGCTGCATGGATTCATATCCAGGTCCTCTTTTCTGTTCCACTGGTCTTCATACCTGTTTCTGTGCTAGTACCATGCTGTTTTTATTGCCATGACTTTGTGGTATAGTTTGAAATCTGGTATTGTGATACCTCCAGCTTTGCTCTTTTTGCTCAATATTGCCTTGGCTATTTGTGATCTTTTGTGTTTCCAAATGAACTTTAGGGTAGCTTTTTCAATTACTGAGATGAATGTCATTGGGATTTTGATGGAATTGCATTGAACATGTAGATTGCTTTGGGTAGTATAGCCATTTTTACTATGTTGATTCTGCCAATCCACGAGCATGGAAGATTTTTCCACCTTCTGTAGTCTTCTTCGATCTCTTTCTTCAGTGGTTTGTAGTTCTCCTTGTAGAGGTCATTTACATCCTTTAAGTTTATTCCTAGGCATTTGATTTTTTTTGAGGCTATTGCAGATGGAATTGTCTTCCTATATACTTTCTCAATTTGTTCATTGTTGGTGTATAGAAAGGCTACTGATTTTTGTAAGTTGATTTTGGATTCTGCTACATTGCTGAAGCTGTTTATGGTGTCTAGGAGTTTTTTTGGTCTTTAAGGTATAAGGTCATGTCATCTGCGAATAGGGATAGTTTAACTATTTCTTTACCTACTTGTATTCCTTTTATTTCTTCTTCTTGCCTAATTGCTCTGGCTAGGAATTCCAGGACTATGTTGAATAGGAGTGGGGAGAGTGGGCATCCTTGTCTTGTCCTTGACTTTAGGTATAATTTTGAGGTATGTTCCTTCTATTTCTAATTTTCTTAGAGCTTTTATCATGAAATGGTGTTGAATCTTATCAAAGGCTTTTTTTGCACCTATTGAGATGATCAAGTGGTTTTTTTCTTTGCTCGTATTAATGTGCTCTATTAAATTTAATGATTTGTATGTATTGAACCATCCCTGCATCCCTGGGATGAAGCTGACTTGGTCATGGTGAATGATCTTTCTGATATGTTGTTGGATTCGGTTTGCCATTATTTTATTGATGACTTTTGCCTTTATGTTCATTACGGAGATTGGCCTGTAGTTCTCCTTTTTGAATGTGTCCTTGTCTGGTTTTGGGATGAGTGTAATATTGGCTTCGTAGAATGAGTTAGGCAGTTTAAGGAGTATTGGCATTAGTTCTTCTTAAAGGTCTGGTAGAATTCAGCAGAGAATCCATCAAGTCCTTGACTTTTCTTTTTTGGGAGACTCTATTGCTTTTAGTTTTGTTACGTGTTATAGATCTGTTTAGGTGGTTAATAACCTCTTGGTTCAGTTTTGGATGGTCATAAGTATCTAGAAATTTGTCCATTTCTTCAAGATTTTCCAATTTATTGGAATATGGGTCCTCAAAGTAGTCCCTGATGATTCCCTGGATTTCCTTGGTGTTTGTTATCTCCCCTTTTTGTTTCTGATTTTACTACTTTGGATCTTTTCCCTCCTCATTTTAGTCAGTTTGCCAGGGGCTTGTCAATCTTGTTTATTTTTTCAAAGAACCATCTTTTTGTTTCATTGATCCTTTATATGGTTTTTTTGGTCTCTAGTTCATTAATTTCGGTCCTATTTTTAATTATTTCTCTCCTTCTGCTTGTTCTTGTTTTTGTAGAGCTTTGAGATGTAGCATTAGGTTGTTTATTTGAGATCTTTCTGTCCTTTTAATATATGCAGTCATGGCCATAATTTAGTTGTGTTCTTGATGAACCATGTTATACAAGGAATGTTGAAGACAGTGTTTTTTTTCAGAGAAAATAGAGCTGTAGGGGCTGGCAGAGTGTTCAAGTGGTAGAACTCCTGCCTAGGGAGCACAAGGCCCTGAGTTCAAACTCCACTATTCCCAAAATAAATAAATAAATAACAGTAAATAGAACAACAAATGGCTGAAAAAGAATTGAATCCAAGATCTCAGGAAGGTTACAGTGATAGTGATGCTGGGACCAGAAATCCAAGGGTCTGAGTGAATTCATGATTTATTTCTATTTTGTCTGTTTCCATTACAAACCATTTTTTTGTTCATTGTTTTCTAAATATATTAGCTACACACTTATGTAATTATATTTGTTTTTTTTAAATTCTTTTTCTTTTGATACTTTGAACAATATTTCTGATTTGCTAGCTGTGCAATAGGCAAACACATTTTAGTACAAGAAGGTAAATATAATCTTATGACAGTCCCTGAAGCATATCTGGATGATACTTGTAACTAAAATATGTCTGTGGAAGGGTGTGCCATACTCAAAAAGTATTTAAGAATAGGCAGAAGAATTGCCCCTATGCCAAGAAGGCTTCACTTTGGTAGGAATCATTGATTTTAGGGGTGTTGTGTTTGTCGGGGCTGGCAGGACATGAGAGATTAGCTTTCCTATTAAATACCGCACAGGGTGTGAAAGAGAAATGGCTCCAGAGAGCTTCGGGACAACAGTAGGATCACAGCACAGCTGGCCAGGCTTGCCCATGGGATAGTCTGGGTGGGAAAGGTCCATTCGTGAAAGCCTGGCACTGACTCATGAGTTCCTTCCCACAAAGTGGACCCATGCAGAAGGGGGCATTTGGAGTCATCCTGGGCTGTTGCAGCTGCTTAATTGTGCACTCAGCAACCCAGTGCTTTCTAACTTTCTGTTCTTCCTCAGGTGGCTTTTGTCTTCTGAGTTGCAAAGTATGATGCCTGTGTGTTGGCAGGATGAATGGAAGAGCCAAAGACGAAGGTTCCCTTGAGGTGTGATCTCTACTCAGGAGGGAATGCTCCCCACAGTCTTCTTTTTACCTCTCATTGTCTAGAACTTCCTCACATGGCCATGCCTCCCTCACTGGAGCCTAGAGAGTTGCCTGCTTTAGCTTCCAGCCTCTTCTGGCAAAGGAATACACAGGCGGAGTCAGTGGTCAGTGGATAGCTTTTCGTAGCTCATTTCTAAGGCAAATTGGTGTTTACACAGAAGGTGTCCAGAAACCAGAAATGAATAATTAAATGAAATGTAAGGAGACACTAAAAAGCTAAAATGTAGCTTACAGAGCAAAGCAAAAAATTTTGAGAGTTTTTTAATTATGGAAACATGTTGAATTTTATCATATGCTTTTTTTGCATTATTGAGATGATCGTAATTTTTCATTCTGTTATTTCCATTCTGTCAGTATCACATTTATCAATTTGCTCATGTTGAACCATACTTGCAATTCAGGATGAAGTCTTATTTGATTGTGGTGTATGATTCCTTTAAGGTGCTATTGAATTCAGTTCGCTAGTATTTTGTTGAAGACTTTTGCATCTGTGTCCATCACGGATGTTGATGTGTAATTTTCTTTTCTTTTTTTTTTAATTATCCTTGTCTGGCTTTGTTATCAAGGTAATGTTGGCCTTATGAAATGAGTTTGGAAGTGTTCTGCCTTCTTTAAATTTTTGAAAGAGTTTGAGAAATTTTGTCACTAATCTTCAAAATGTTTGGTAGAATTCATGAGTGAAGCCATCATGTCCTGAAATTTTTTTTTTGGGAATTTTTAGATTATTGGGTCAATCTCCTTACTTGTTATTGTGTCTGTTCAGAGTTTCATTATGATTCAGTCTTGGTGTGTAATATATTCCTAGGAATTTATCCATTTCTTCTAGGTTACCCAATTTTTTGGTAAGTAAATTTCATAGTAGTTTCTTATGATTCTTTGTATGTTTATGGTATCCATTGTAATGTCTTCTCATTTATATTTTTGAGTCTTTTCTTTTTTTCATTAGTCTAACTAAAGGTTTGTCATTTTATTTATCTTTTCAAAAAATGATCTCCTAATTTAATTGATATTGTCTATCATTTTCTAGTGTGTATATTTCATTTATTTTTGTATGATTTTCATTATTTTCTTAATGTGGGAGTGACTTGAAACCTGGGTTCATGGAGGCTGACCTGGCACCTGGGGAATACCTGGAGTTTGGGATGCTAGAAATGGGCCTACTCTTAAAAGTCTGCTGGTGCCAGCTTAGTTCTGACGTTTACTGGGATGGGCTTGGAGACTGAGTGCTTGGGGGCAAGCCTGAGCCCGAGGCCTCTGAGCAGCCTGGCCCTGGGGTAAACTGAGTGGCATGATGCTGAGGTCTATGGCAAAGTCAGGTTTTCACTTCACTCTCCTTCCCACAGGTGGAGGGTGTCTCTCCCTCCCTGTCCTGTGCTTTGCTGAGTGGGCTTGGAGGAGGGGTGATGTGGGTAATGTGACACTGTCCTTCCTCTCTCTTCAGGGTCTTTTAAAATTCTGTGCTTGATTCAGGAACAAGAATCTCTTATCTGGATTCCTTAGCTCTTGTGAAATTATTCTCATGTGGATGGTTCTTTAAATTGATGTTTCTGCAAAGTAATGAACACTGGAAACTCTTATTCCACCATCTTGCTAAACTTTTAAAAATTAATATATATTAATTGTACAAAATGATGAGTTATACTGTGACATTTTCATAATGTATATAATGTATGACATCATATTCACCCCCCTATCACCCTCTCTTGTTGTCCTTATACCTCTTTCTGGTCCCCTTCTTCTTCCCAAGCCCCCTTCTACTTTTATGTCTTTTTTTAAATCTAGATTTTGCATATGAGAAAAAACATGTGATATTTTTCTTTCTGAGCTTGACTTACTTCTATTAACATAACGATACTCAGTTTTTATCCATTTTCCTGCAAATGACATAATTTTGTTCTTCTTTATAGCCAAATAATACTTTATTGTGTGTGTGTATATATATATATATATATATATATATATATATATATATATGTATTTTCTTAATCCATTTATCTATTGATGAGCACTTGGGTAGATTCTAAACTTGGTTATTGTGAAGAGTGCTGCTAAAACACGGGTGTGCAAGTACCTCTATTGCATGCTGACTTTGATTCCTTTGGGTATATACCTAGGAGTGGTACAGCTGGATCATATGGTAATTGCATTTTTAGTTTTCAAGGAAACTTCATGCTGATTTCCATAGTGGCTGCACTAATTTATATTTTCACTAGCAGTGTATAAGTATCGTAGTTTGTTTCTTTGATGATAGCCATTCTGGCTGGGGTGCGATGGACTCTCAGTCTAGTTTTGATTTCTGTTTCCTTTATGGCCAAGAATGTTGAACATTTTTTATGTATTTACTGGCCATTCATACTTCTTTTGAGAAGTGTCTGTTCAATTCATTTGCCTGTTATTGATTGGCTAATTTTTTCTTTTGGTGTTTAAATTTTTTAGTTCTTTATATGTTTTGGATATTAATCCCTTGTCAGATGAATAGCTTGCACAGATTTTCTCCCATTCTGTAGGCTGTCTCTTCACTCTGGTAGTTCTTTCCTTTGATATGCAGAAACCTTTTAGTTTTAAACAATCCCAGCTGTCAACTCTTACTATTATTTCCTGAGCTATTCCAGTCCTATTCAGAAAGTTGTTGCCTATGCTTCTATCTTGAAGTGTTTCCCCTTTTTCAAAGTTGTACGTCTTACATTAAGGTCTTTGATTCATTTTGAATTGATTTTTGTGCAGAGTGAGAGATAGGGATCTAGTTTCAGTCTTCTACACGTGGATATCCAGTAACCAATTGTTGAAGAGGCACTTTTCTCCAACCTGTGTTTTTTGGCACCTTTGTCATGAATTAGATGGCTGTAGCTATGTAGGTTTATTTCCAGGTTTCCTATTCTATTCCTTTGGTCTGTGTGTCTCTTTTTGTGCCACTACTATTCTGTTTTTATTACTATTTTTGTATAGTATAATTTGAAATCAGGTATTGTCATACTTCTAGCATTATTCTTTTTTTTCAGGATTGCTTCAGCTATTCAGGGTCTTTTGTGTTTCCATGTAAATTTTAGGATTGTATTTCCTATTTCTGTGAAGAATGTTATTTGAGTTTTGATGGGGATTCATTGAATCTTTAGATGGCTTTTGGTAATATGGTTTCCATATCATTGCTCGTTATAGATCTGTTTAGGTTGTATAGATCCTCTTAGTTCAATTTTATAGGTTATATGTGCCTAGAAAATTTCAAATTTATTGAAGTATTAGTTTTCAAAATATTCCAAATGGTGCTATGTATTTCAGTGGTATCTATTGTACTATTGTAATTTCCCTGTTTTCTAGTTTTATTAAATTGGGTCTTTCTTTTAGTTACTTTAGCTAAGGGTTTATCAATCTCGATTCTCTTGAGAGAGTCTACTCTGTTTCTTCAATTGTTTTGTTCATTTAGTCTCATTTCTTTAACTTATGCCTTAATCTTTATTATTACTTTCTATCTACTGCTTTTGAGTTTGGCTTGTTCTTATTTTCTGAGACCTTGAGGTACATATTAGGTAATTTATTTGAGATCTCTCTGATTTTTAAATGCAGAAACACATAGCTTAAACTTCTGCCTTAGAACTGACTTTGCTGTATCCTAAAGGTTCTGGCAAGTTGTGCTTTTATTTTTATTTTGTTATAGGACTATTTTAATTTCCTCCTTGATTTAGTCAGTGACCCATTGATCATTCAGAAGTGTATTGTTTAATCTCCATTTTTTGGTATAGTTTTTGTAATTTCTTTTGCTTTTGATTTTAATGTTAGGAGCTCCAGTGGCACAATCGGTAGCGCATGGTACTTATAGGATTTTAAGTTTATTTCATTTTTGATCTGATAATATACATGGACTTATTTATTTTTGGGTATTTGTTAAGACTTGGTTTATGGTCTGAAATGTGAGTTATTTTGGAAAAGGTTCCATAGGCTTATGAGAAGAATGTAGCTGTTGTATGGAATATTTTGTAGATGCCTGTTAAGTCCATTTGATCAATGGTGCAGTGTAACGTTGACATTCCTGTGCTGATTTTTTTTTCTGATGATTGTTGATGAGAGTGGAATATTGCTTGAAGGCTTTTTTTTTTTCTTTTTGGTGGTATTGGGGTTTGAACTCAGGGCCTCATGCTTATGAGGCGGGTGCTCACTTGAGCCACTCTGCCAGCCGGAGAGTGATATATTGAAATCATACATTCTTACTGTATCTATACATACTTGCCCAGTAGTGTTTGTTTTATGAAACTAGGTGTACCAATGTTCAGTATACAATCATTATATCTCATGGATGGATTATGGAAAGTATCTTCTGCAGTACTGGTTTATTGATCATCATACTTTAGTTGTGCTTATCTTGGAAGGCACAACTTATCTTTATTTCTCTATTGATTTTAAAGGATAAATTTGCTTGATATCGCAATGTTGGTTGGCAGTTATTTACTCTCAGGGCTTGAAATACATCAGCCCACGTTTTCCTGGCTTTTAGGGTTTCTGCTGAGAAGTATGATACAATTCCAATGAGTTTGCCTTCGTAAGTAAATTGGTGTTTTTCTCTTGCAGCTTTTGATATTCTTTGTTCTAAAGTATTGACTTTCTACTCTAATGTGATGTGGGGGAGTTTCTATTCTGGTCATGTCTTTTGGCGGTTCTTAATTCCTCCTGTATTTGGATTTCATATCTTTGCTAAGATTTTGAAATTTTTTTGCCATAATTATACTGAATAGGCTTTCAATGCCTTTAGTTTCCTCCTTCTACTGCATAGGTTCTTAGATTTGGTTTCTTGATTGTGGCCCAGAATGATTGAATATTGTGGTCATGCTTGTTTATTTTTTCTTCATTGATGTTTAAATGTAATATTTCTTTGACTTTGTCTTCAATCTTTGATATTCTTTCTTCTGCTTGATCTAGTTTATCGATAATGTCTTTTGCTGTGTTTTTTGATTAATTGAATTTTTAATTTCCCCCTCCTCCCTCCTCTCTCTCTCTCTCTCTCTCTCTCTCTCTCTTTCTTTTCCTTCCTCCCTCCCTCCCTAACAGAATCTCAATTTCCTTGCTGAATTTCTCATTTATGGACTTTCTTGTCCAGGTCTTAAATTGACTTCTTTATTTCATTCATTGGTTTGTTTGAATCCCCTTTAAGGCCATTGTTCATTTTATTTAATTTTATTTTCATTTTTCTTTTATTATTCATATGTGCATACAAGGCTTGGTTCATTTCTCCTCCCTGCCCCCACCCCCTCCCTTACCACCCACTCCGCCCCCTCCCTCTCCCCCCCTCAATACCCAGCAGAAACTATTTTGCCCTTATCTCTAATTTTGTTGTAGAGAGAGTATAAGCAATAATAGGAAGGAACAAGGGGTTTTGCTGGTTGAGATAAGGATAGCTATACAGGGCATTGACTCACGTTGATTTCCTGTGCGTGGGTGTTACCTTCTAGGTTAATTCTTTTTGATCTAACCTTTTCTCTAGTACCTGTTCCCCTTTTCCTATTGGCCTCAGTTGCTTTAAGGTATCTGCTTTAGTTTCTCTGCGTTAAGGGCAACAAATGCTAGCTAGTTTTTTAGGTGTCTTACCTATCCTCACCCCTCCCTTGTGTGCTCTCGCTTTTATCATGTGCTCATAGTCCAATCCCCTTGTTGTGTTTGCCCTTGATCTAATGTCCACATATGAGGGAGACATACGATTTTTGGTTTTTTGAGCCAGGCTAACCTCACTCAGAATGATGTTCTCCAATTCCATCCATTTACCAGCGAATGATAACATTTCATTCTTCTTCATGGCTGCATAAAATTCCATTGTGTATGGATACCACATTTTCTTAATCCATTCGTCAGTGCTGGGGCATCTTGGCTGTTTCCATAACTTGGCTATTGTGAATAGTGCCGCAATAAACATGGATGTGCAGGTGCCTCTGGAGTAACAGTCTTTTGGGTATATCCCCAAGAGTGGTATTGCTGGATCAAATGGTAGATCGATGTCTAGCTTTTTAAGTAGCCTCCAAATTTTTTTCCAGAGTGGTTGTACTAGTCTACATTCTCACCAACAGTGTAAGAGGGTTCCTTTTTCCCCGCATCCTCGCCAACACCTGTTGTTGGTGGTGTTGCTGATGATGGCTATTCTAACAGGGGTGAGGTGGAATCTTAGTGTGGTTTTAATTTGCATTTCCTTTATGGCTAGAGATGGTGAGCATTTTTTCATGTGTTTTCTGGCCATTTGAATTTCTTCTTTTGAGAAAGTTCTGTTTAGTTCACATGCCCATTTCTTTATTGGTTCATTAGTTTTGGGAGAATTTAGTTTTTTAAGTTCCCTGTATATTCTGGTTATCAGTCCTTTGTCTGATGTATAATTGGCAAATATTTTCTCCCACTCTGTGGGTGTTCTCTTCAGTTTAGAGACCATTTCTTTTGATGAACAGAAGCTTTTTAGTTTTATGAGGTCCCATTTATCTATGCTATCTCTTAGTTGCTGTGCTGCTGGGGTTTCATTGAGAAAGTTCTTACCTATCCCTACTAACTCCAGAGTATTTCCTACTCTTTCTTGTATCAACTTAAGAGTTTGGGGTCTGATATTAAGATCCTTGATCCATTTTGAGTTAATATTGGTATAGGGTGATATACATGGATCTAGTTTCAGTTTTTTGCAGACTGCTAACCAGTTTTCCCAGCAGTTTTTTTTGAAGAGGCTGCTATTTCCCCATCGTATATTTTTAGCTCCTTTGTCAAAGATAAGTTGCTCATAGTTGTGTGTTACATATTGCTTTGTAATATAGTTTGAAGTCAGGTATTGTGATACCTCCTGCATTGTTCTTTTGACTGAGTATTACCTTGGCTATTCGTGGCCTCTTGTGTTTCCATATAAATTTAACAGTAGATTTTTCAATCTCTTTAATGAATGTCATTGGAATTTTGATGGGAATTGCATTAAACATGTAGATTACTTTGGGGAGTATCGACATTTTTACTATGTTGATTCTACCAATCCATGAGCATGGGAGATCTCTCCACTTTCTATAGTCTTCCTCAATCTCTTTCTTCAGAAGTGTATAGTTTTCCCTGTACAGGTCTTTCACATCTTTTGTTAGGTTTACACCTAGGTATTTGATTTTTTTTGAGGCTATTGTAAATGGAATTGTTTTCATACATTCTTTTTCAGTTTGCTCATTGTTAGTGTATAGAAATGCTAATGATTTTTCTATGTTGATTTTATATCCTGCTACCTTGCTATAGCTATTGATGATGTCTAGAAGCTTCTGAGTAGAGTTTTTTGGGTCTTTAAGGTATAGGATCATGTCATCTGCAAATAGGGATATTTTGACAGTTTCTTTACCTATTTGTATTCCTTTTATTCCTTCTTCTTGCCTAATTGCTCTGGCTAGGAATTCCAGTACTATGTTGAACAGGAGTGGAGATAGTGGGCATCCTTGTCTGCTTCCTGATTTTAGAGGAAATGGTTTTAATTTTTCTCCGTTAAGTATAATGCTGGCTGTAGGTTTGTCATATATAGCTTTTATAATGTTGAGGAACTTTCCTTCTATTCCTAGTTTACTTAGAGCTTTTATCATGAAATGATGTTGGATCTTATCAAAGGCTTTTTCTGCATCTATTGAGATGATCAAGTGGTTTTTGTCTTTGCTTCTGTTAATGTGGTTTATTACGTTTATTGATTTTCATATGTTGAACCACCCCTGCATCCCTGGGATGAAGCCTACTTGGTCGTGGTGAATAATCTTTTTGATGTGTTGCTGAATTCGGTTTGCCATTATTTTGTTGAGGATTTTTGCATCAATGTTCATTAAGGAGATTGGCCTATAGTTCTCCTTTCCATTGTTCATTTTAAAAACTAGACTTTTGAATTCTTCGTCTGGCATTTCAGCCATTTTGGTATCTTTTGATTTGGGTTTTTGAGCTTTTGGATGAGTCATATTTTTCATATTTCTTGTGTTTGTATGTTGCAATTTGCACATCTTTTGGTATAAATATCTCTCTCTCTTTTTTATTTTTAACTTTATGGGGTCTTCTCAGTAGCCTACTCTTGTGGTTATGATTTTCATTGCAGAGTTCAGGCTGCAGCTCCGCCAATGTTTTCACCCTAAGCTTCCCTGTCTGGTACAGCTTATGGCTTGTACTTCCCACCCAAGTAGATGTGTGTCCATGAATCTGAGTCTGAGTCACAACCAGTTTCCTGCATCCACATTGACTTTCAGGATGGTTTGTTTTAGCCAGTGAAAGAGGGGAGGACTTTGGGGTTTGCAGATATAAAAATGAGTGGTCTTTTGTTCTTCTCAGCTAGAAGATTTGACTGTTAGGCCTTTAAGATGATTCCCATTTATAGCACCAGTGAGTCAGGTAGGAAGTGCAGACAACCCCTTCTCTAGTGTCAGCTTGCTGCACAACCCCATCAGTTTGAAGATACACTTCAAATAATACACTTATTGCATGTATTAGCAAGAAAGAAAATGTGAAAAATGTGTTCAGAAATGATGAAACATTGTGCTTAAATCTTCTTTATCAATGTTTTTGTTCTGTAAGTTATAAATCAATAAACATCAACACGATTATGTATTTTTTTGCTGGAAAGTGAACTAATGAATTATGGTTATATTTCCTTTTTTGGTTGTCTTTTTTTTTTTTTTTGGCAGTATTGGAGTTTGAACTTAGGGCCTCAAGCTTTGAGGCAGGTACTGTACCACTTGAGCCACTCTGACAGTCCACACTTCCTTTTTTGTACAGTGTTTAGTTTCCCTTTGAATTTGTAAATCTTTCCCTCACCCCTTATTTTTGAGATAGGATCTCACTTTGTAACTTAGGCTGGTCTTGAACTTGAGATCCTTCTGTCTCTGTCTCCATCTCCTGAATGAATGCTGGCATTATAGCACTTTCCCTTTCATTTTACTTTATCACAGTCTCAATTTATTCCTTTATTTTTCATAAAGTATATGTTTTATCAAGAGTCCTTTTATGTCCTTGAGACCTTACTCCTAGAGTTTTTCTTGTTGGAATTTCTTTCTCCATTGCTCTGTGGGGTTATAAACATGTTTTTCTTTTTCTTGGCCTCTTTCTTGGTTTGCTAAATATGTCCTCCTTCAGTAACTTCTTAAGAAGAGTTTATAGAAGGCAAAGTTTCTAGGCCATTTCATTTCTGAAATCTACCTAAATCATTCTCAAATACATGAGTATAACTAGATATTAATTCATCTATAATATTTCTGAAATGTCATAAAATTTGAATATGTAAAATCAAATAGTATTACAACAATCTCTAGGATGTGGTATGTGCTCAAAATTGGCAATGAATGTTTTTCTCCCAAAATCAAGGGATAGAAGTAGGAGTGATCCTCCATTACCTCTAGTAATATCCACTAGTGAAAATTTTGTTTCCTAATCCTGCAACATTGACCTCAGTTCCGAGGTGTCAGTTCCAAGACAGGAATGCTTCAACTAGGGGACACTGCAGTGGTTCAATTAAACTCAAAAGTATGGTTCCTAATACTAGTGAATCAGCAGATAGAGAAGGGGTTACTCTACCAGCTGGAGTGATTGAATGATCCTAATTGTCAAGGGGTTGCCACTACAGAGTGGAGATAAAAGGAGTACTGGAACACAGAAGGTAACACCAGGGCATTTCTTGGTACTCTTGGGTCATATGATTAAAGCCAGTAGAAAACAACAATAGAGGGAGGAGTGCTAATGGCCCAGACTCTTCAGGAATGAGGATTTGGACCACCTCACCATGCAAAGAACCATTACCCCCGTGGTGTCATGTCATTTCTGAGGGCAAAGAAATGGCAGTGGAAGAAGGTATTTATAAATGTGACTAAAAACATAATGTGACTAAAGACAGAAATAAGAACTATAATGGCAAACAGACATTATAGTTCTTATTTTGATTTAAATACATTTATGTATGTATTAGCTGTAGTTTCCTTTTCCCTCTTATTCAACTACTATCTACTATGTGTTACTAGTAGTTAACCTTAAACTAAGTATTTGAGTCTTAGAATATAAAAAAGAGAATATGATTTATCTAGAAGAGGCAGAGGTACATCTAGAGATGGATGAAGGGACTATATGCTCCTTTGAAGAGAAAATTAAGGTGTCTTTGGTTGTATGACTTGGATAGTTGTATCATGTTAGGTGAAAGCAAACATGTAAATCCAAAAACCTATTTTTCTGTAAGTTTAAACCTTTCAGCAAATGTTCATTGAGAGAAGGAAGACATGAACAGGGAGATTGTATCAACTTAAAATCTGCACAAATGTGATTTAATAAAAAAAAAAACCCTAAGTGATTCTAAGTGTTTCTTGAAATGCAACATTATCAGCTAATCTTTTGGAGTCCCATATTTATTTGCCAGCTGAATTTATTGTCCACCGTTATGAAATGAAAGCTTGGGAATTTCAATCATCTAGCTTCTTTTACTCATCAGAGTACCATCAAGTCGCCCCTACTTATACACACTCTGTGGTCCACTGTCTGCTAACGTAAAGTGGAATCTCAGTCCCCACTCTGGACCTGCTGAATCAGCCTCTGCATCTTAATGTGATTCTCATACACATTAGAGTGTGAGAAGCACCCACCCAATTAGATCTTGGCACTTTGCCCATACTTGAACCCAATCCTCCTCTCTGAATGATAGAGGTGAGATCATCTTAGCAGCAGCAGCAGCTGTGTTAGGAACAGGATGTACCCAGGGATGGACTCAGACACTTCTCACCATACCCAAGTCCTGCATGTCCAGGAAGATGGTCACTAAGGATAGGCTGCCCCTAGGAGAGGACATAAAGGACGCCTGCAGGATTTTCACCAGGGTGAAAAAGGGCGGAACAGGAAAGGGAGGAAAACAAGTTCCTGGACTCTAAAAACCACAGTTTGTTTAGGTGCTACTTTCTCCCTTATTTAGCACATAGCTGTGCCATGAAACATCTCTTTGCTGAACTCTTTTTCCCGTTGCATTTTGCCTCATATTAAAATGTCCTCATCTAAAACTTCTCCATCAATTAGGAAGTTTTTAAGTTGTCAGGGACTGAATGTGCTTGTTTTCCAACAGTCTCTGGCAGTTTTCTGCTTTTTGTGTAGTCATGGTGAAATCTGAGTCATCTGAAGATGGTGGTGCCAAAGAGGGTGGCAGGGAAGAAGCCATAGACAAGCCAGGACAGAGAGGAGCTGAGGATCTGTAACTGTTGGGCACCACTGGCCTTCATTCCAACAGGAGTGCTACCCTGATCCTCACTGTATTTAGAGGAGGCACTCCAAGTTTTACCATTCTAAAGAATACCTTCCCTAGCAAATGTGTTTTGAGATAGCCTCAAGTGTAAACACATCTTCCCAGACAATTGTTTCTCAGAGTCCCAAGTGGCATCACCTAACCTTTATGCACATGCCAGATTTTTTTTCTTTCCCCTTCCTTTCTTCCCTCTCCCCAGTTCTGGGGATCCAGGGCCTTGCATCCTTCTTTGTAAAACTGGAGAAACTGTAACATTTTCTTGGATAGGAAAGCAATGTGCTTCAAGTTTTTGTTTTAAGGAAAAAAGTTTTTCTCTGTGTCCCCATTCATATACATTAAACAAGTACTCAGAAAATACACCCTGACTTGGTGTGTGGTGTATGTTTGCCATTTCTCTAAAATTCTGACTCATAGTCTGGAGGACAATGATTGATTTTTTTTTTTCACTTCACATAGCTGCTATGAATTTCTCCTCACAAGGATAGGCCTGTTTATTCACTCTGGGCATCGTTTGGAAAGCGCTAGTGTAAACAGCCCCAGGAACCCGGTGGGCCAGGAAGTGGGCGCCCTCTGTTCTCTGCGGGGTGTAGGGAAGGTGGGGCCAGGTTGGGCTGACCGCGTTTAGAAACCACTTTCTTAACCCCGCTTGGGATGGCGAGGAGTGCCAGAGAAGCGAAAAGCGCCACTGTGATGCGGGTGAGAGGGGTGGAGCCACCAAATCCTGTCTCAATTTAGATCGCTCCTCTTTTAAGGCGCGCCCATTTCAGATCGCTAAACCCGAGCCGAAGGGGAAAAACCGGGGAGGAGGTGGCCAGCCACACCCCGCCAGGCCCGCGAATTTCCCCGGCAGCCGACAGTCGCCCAAGCAGACGCCGCCGAGATGCTGGGCCAGCTGCCCCTGATCGCTGCTCACCTTCTCTGCGTGTGCACGGCCCTGGCCGCGGTCCCCGGGTAGGAGCGCGGGCGCGTGGCGGGTGCGGGACGGGTGCGGGACGGGAGCCCCGGGCGCGTGCGGTTGGCTCTGGGCTGTTTTCCCAGCCTGGGCCCGGGCTTGGGGACACTGCGCGGCCGCAGCCCCCCAGCCTGGCGCTGGCCTGGAGGTTTGACTATAGGTGGCTTTAGAGTGGCTCTCCGTGGGACAGTATCTCCACCCTTAAAGTTGATTGTCTCTCTACCCACAACTTTCTAAAGAAAGTAATTTTATTTTTAGTTCACGTTGCCTCGCCTTCTGCTTCTCAACTGTTTGCTCCTAAGCAGTGTGGCTTCTCTAAAAGACCTGATATATTTTCTTCTAAACAGGATGTCTGAACTTGGCATTGTCAAAATGTGACTGAGGTGACTGAAGTATAGGTTCAAGTGCAGGCATTGTAGGAAGATACCTAACAAGAACTTCTGCATAATAGAAAGTGCCCCATTCTTTTAAAGATTTTTGTAGGTGAGCCCTGACCTCTAGCTAAAGCAGAGAAAAAGGGCTGTTTTAGTGACTTTTATGTTCTGCTATGCTTGGAAATTTCACCAGTGGTAGTTTCTTTTCAAATTAATGATATCATTTAGATGATCCCTCCCAACCCCCGTATGTATGTCCAAGCATACATATTTGAATAGGAAACAAGCTAAATCCTAGTTTTTCTTTTTCTTTTTTTTTTTTTTTTTAAGCCAAGAAAATAATCACACCTAGATGAGGTTGTCTGTAAAGGAGAATCTTGGAGGCTTGTACTCTGTGGTAACTTCTGCACTCCCCAGCATAAGGCTTTCCCCATGGGTCCTCCTGTGCTGTTTATGGTTTGTAAGGCATGAGTAATAGCACAGGCCTTCTTCTAGTGTGGTCCCTGAGTTACTGCATTACAATTTCAGTGTTCTAGTAGCATTTCAATGCATTGCTAAGTAGGGCAGTGGGGCAGCGTTAATTATGACAACAGTACCAGGCACAGCATGGAGAGCCTCAGTATCTGTGAAATTTGAGGATCAAAAAAAGAATGGAGATGTGACGATAAGAAACTTTGCTTTCCCTCTGTTGGGAATTCTTTAGGCCCAGTTTTCTGGTGACAGCCCCAGGGATCATCAGGCCTGGAGGAAATGTGACGATTGGGGTGGAGCTTCTGGAACACAGCCCCTCACAGGTCACTGTAAAGGCAGAGGTGTTGAAGATGGCATCCAACCTAACTGTCTCTGTCCTGGAAGCAGAAGGAGTCTTTGAAAAAGGTAAGATAAACTGCATATCCTTATCTTTCTGCAGTCATAGTTAGAATATGTTAAAACCATGGGATAGGTAGCAGAACAGAAGAACCCAAATATACAGTGACTTACATTGGCACTCACGTGAAGTCTGACATGGTGTCCCCAGGTGCGTTTCCAAGTGTGGATTCTGGGACCCAGGTTCCTTCCATCTGTGGCTCCATTATCAGCATTATCAACAAGACTGCAGGGGGAGAGCATGGCATTTCATGGGCTGGCCTAGAATTGGATCATGACACTTCTCATTCTCAGATGGCAAGAAGGCTGGAAATGTAGCTTAGCATGTACCCTGAAGAGATAGAGTGTCGCTAAAAGCTAGTCTCTGACACAAAACCATAGTTATTGGATGAAGAAGATTTTAGTAAATAACCCATGGGAAGAAAAAAAAGCTACACAATAGTTAAAAAGTCCAGTTTTATGGAATATTTTTAAAGTTTTTAAAGTAGCAGGAAAAAATTAAGTGAAAGTGGGAGCCATTTGTGAAAGAACCAATATTTCTTGTTTCAAGATTGAGTTCTAGGGCTGGAGGTGTGGGTAAGTGGTAGAGCACCTGCCTAGCAAATGTGAGGCCCTGGGTTCAAGCTCAAGTACCTCCAAAAAAACCAAACCAAACCAAACACCAAATAAACAATCAAGTTTGAGTTCTAATCTGCTCCAGGATTACACCGGGCCAATGAAATACTAAGGGGAAAATAATTTTAGAGCTCGACATTTAAATACTGAAGATTTTTTTCATTAAAATGAATCTTACTATATTTTTTTCCTAGTTACAAGAACAATATATGCTCAGTGTTTGCAACTTATACTAGAAGTGGGGGAAATAAACTCGAATCAACCACAATTCCACCATCCTCAAATCAACATAAATCCATCATCCCCAAATAAACACTATTAGCTAGAAGCATATTTAGATATTTGTTAGAGGCCAGAAACTGAGGCATCAGTTCTTATAATGTTAAGAGTTATCTTTAAAAAATAATTTAAGAGCACATAATGAAAGTTCTTTACATAAATATTTATCCTCTAATGGCATAGAGAAATTAACACCATCATCAAAGGACATGATGTTTATCTCAGAGTTTACCTACATCTGTGGATCTTTCTCCACTGGAAATTGATTAGAGGGTAAATTTCAGATAGGAGTCAAGAAGAGGGGAGTGTTTGCAGTGCCCACGCCACTTCGTTACCTACATAGCAATGTCAGGGAGGTGGGGGGCTTTGTTTTCCTGGAGAGGAAGTGTAGGTTAGTTCTTAAATCTGGGCTTGAGTCCTAGCACTACTGTCATTCTAGTGAAGTGGTCCTGTGCATTTTCCTCATCTGTAAAGTTCAAGTAATGAAACCAACCTACCTGGGTAGTTATAAAGTTAAAAACAGTATGTAGCACCTATTAGGCACTTGATACCCAACAAATAGTAATATTATTAGTGGTAATAATACTTCAGAAGATGCAGAAAGTATCATGTCCTCTTAACACAGGGCCAGACCTCAATATACTGAAAGTGAATGAACCCTTGTCATATGAGTATAGCCAAATAAAATATCGAAGCATTAAATCACAGGAGATAACACTTAAGGTGGTTCCACATTTATTATTTATTCATTAAGAATTTATAATTTTGGCTTGAGGAATAAGGTAGGAGGTGTAGAATAACATGGATGATTTTGATAACTATTGGCCTTTGCTTGGACATTCACATACTCTTATTCTAGATTGTCCTACTATCATCTTTTCTACAATTTCTTTTTATTAGTTTCTCTCCTGTAGCAAATAGTACTTTATTGGGGGGTACATGTTATTGTGGCTTGGTTTTAAATTTTATTGTTAGACTTTTGTTTTGGGAAAAGTATCCCTCACATACTCAAGACTGGATTGGACAACCCTGTCCAGGTTACAGAATGGATCTATGAAAAGGGAGATGCGAAAATGCTGCTTTCCCCATTGGGTGTTTTTTGATTGTGGACATACAGTGTCATTGAAACTGTCGTTGCTTGGAGCACTGTCCCTCTTTGAAAGGAGAATGTTACTATACTATTAGAGGCTGTACATATTGTTCTCAGAGCAGATGCTTCCTGTAATGGTAGGATGTAGGGATCAAGACATTTCTCTCTACTTATCCTCACATCCTTTGGTTTATCTGATGTCTCCAGTTGCAACAATATGTAGATAAATTAGGACTTCTAAATCTGTGGGGTCTGGATATTTGCAGAATTAAGTTTTGTTTTGTATTTTTTCCCATCACATAAAACAAACAAATAAATACATTTTAGATTGGGTTGCTCTATCAATTATGGTCCCCTCCAAAAAAAGGTTAGTTTTAGTAAAGATTTACCTTCTAGCAGCGCTAGAGAGAGACTGTTTTTGAGCTGCCTGTTTCCAGGAGTCCTGGACCTCTTAGAAATCCCTGGCGTGGGAGTGTTTCACCACAACCAGAATGTATATCTAGGTTAATTTGTGTTAGAAATAGTAGTAACTAAAGGATTCAGATTGTAGGATGTACTTTAATAATGGCATAAAAGTATGACTTTTTCTCAGGAATGAGCTCATTTGTTTGACAGATACAGAGGAAATTTTATTTTCATTTCCATGCTGGAGGCCACCAGCATTGGTTGCATTACAATTATTAAAATTATAATTAAAAGTTTTTACAATTTTTAAAACACGTTAATCTGGCCAGGTGTGGTGGAGTGTGCCTGTAATCCCAGTACACAGGAGGCAGAGGCAGGAGGATTATGAGTTGGAGGCTAGCCTGGGCTACATAGCAAGGCCCTGTCTCACAAACAAATAAACAAAGGGAAAAAAAACCCAAAAAAGAAAATCAAACCTGTGTTTATTGGGGATTGTTTTTATAGGTTTTTTTTTGTGTGACAGCCCTTTAGAAAAAGTTTTCAGAGTTCTGTGCAGGCCTTTCAATGCCTCTGTAGTGTGAGATTCTAATTTGGTCAGGTGTTCTTGTCATTATCACCTTTGTTACTCCTACCACCACCAGCACCAGCACCAGCCGTATTATCACCTCATCTCTATGGTGGACACAGGTGGGTTCATTCTTACCTTCCTTTCTATAAAAGAGGAAGTTCGATAAACATAACTGACAAAGTTCAGTGAAAGCTTACCAAGAAATGAATGCCAGAAGGAAGAAAGTGGAATGACTCTCCTCTTGTGAAACCTTCCCTTTTCTCTTTCCTTACTGGTTTTTATCTCTTTCCCACTGGAGCATTGCCAAGTCAAGAATAAAGGTTAAGAGCATTTTAATTCACAGATCATAAATAAGAGCTCTGTTTGCATCTGTTAAGGCATATGAAAAATACGAATTATTGTGACGTCCCTGCAATAATAATCTCTTTTTTATTTTCCTTTCTCTTTCTATAATTTGAAATTTGCATAATTATAATTAAAAATCTTTACAATTTTAAAAAAATACATTGAAATCATGAAAAGGAGCAAGATTTATTCCTTTTCAAGTAACAAAGACTATAACCTTTCCCCAATGAATGAATTGATTGTTGCTGGCTTCATGTAATCTTGATTTAAGGAGAATCAGCCATCTGAGACATTTGGGGACTCTGCGGGAACATCTCTGTTGAGTGCTGCTGGTCCGGAGGCACTGTTTTTTTTTTTTTTTTAATTCCACCAAGTTCACTTCTTCCCTCCCACCAAGGCACTGGGATGAGACACTCTCCATGTCTACATGCTCAGATAACTTGCTTTTTGTTTTTGTCCTGAAATCTTGGAGAGTGACTAGAGTATGTTCATCTTTTATTTTTTAAGAATTAAAACTCTATCTTGTCCTTTATTATCTTTCTTATGTTGACTATGGGTATTTTGTCTTCCATTTTGGCCCAGTAAGGGTGAGAAGTTTTTTTTTTTTATTCATGCCATTTTTTTTATTGCTTTATTATTCATATGTGCATATAAGGCTTGGGTCATTTCTCCCCCCTGCCCCCACCCCCAAGGGTGAGAAGTTTTTAAATTTTAAGATATTAGCTGAACAACTAAAAAAACCAAAATAAAACAAAACATCATCCAGTTTAGTTAGGAAGGCTTTCTGGTGGAAACAAAGCTCGTAAACTACCTTTCCTGCTGCATAGATCAAAATCAGTAGCATGGCTTTTCTGAAAGTAGATTAATTAGTGTAGTGTGTAGGCAGATCTCCCAGGGCAGGTTTTCACAGGCAGTTCTGTTGGTGGAACCTAGTCTGAACCCGTAGTTACGTGAGAATTATTTTTAAAGGGTGTGGGCTCTTTATTCGCATGGCTTTGCTATTGTGTGGGATCTATATTAACAGGTCGGTGGAGCCTGAGGATAAAGGACCATAGTATAGTAGATGTGCTTGGTTTTGGAGCCAGGTTACCTGGCTGCAGGTGCTGCTATTGCACTTGATGGTTGTGCAGCTGTGAGAAGTCATGAGCTCACCAGGCTTCACTTTTATTGTCTGAAAAATAGTAGCTTCTGCCTTATACGATTATATGGTTGTTGTGAGGATTAAATGAAGTAACATACTTAAAGCATTCTACCCAGTGGAATTTTTGAGAAAATGGTACCTATTGTTATTAGAAAAGAACAGAAATAATTCATGTCAAAGGCAATTATTAATCACCTATTGGGACGATCTTGAACAGGGAGTGCTGTGACCTGTCACTATGTGGAAATGGGAAGAGATTCAACACAGGAGATACTGAGTTTCCTCATAGTGCTGGGGACTTCAATGTGCAATATTTAACTTCTACAAACCTATGAAGTAGGCATTGTTATCTTCATTTTGGAGATGAGGAAACAAGCAAAAAGAGAACAATTAATTTTCTGAGTTAAATAATGGTGAAACCTGAACTTGAAGTTAGTTCTGTCTGAGGTCCAGAGATTATAAAGTTTTCTATTGTCTGGAAGGGAATGAACTATTTTTAATTGCTTCATTTTGGGATATTGATGCAATGTTGTATAGTCATCATCTTTTAAGATCATTTTTCACATTTGTTTGTAGTACTTTAGACTTGGATCTAATGAAATGTAATGCAAAGTGAGCCAGGTGTAGTGGAGAACTTCTGTAATTCCAGTACTTGGGAGGCTGAGGCAGCAGGATTGTGAGTTTGAGGCCAGCCTGGACTACATAGTGAGTATGAGGCCAGTCTGGGCTACATAGCAAAATGTCTCAAAAAAAAGAATTGCAAGATGAAAGGCCAGTTCTTCTCTTAATTTATTATGAACTTCATGGAGTTTTGGATCCTGAAAGGCCCTCAAAGATAAGCCAACTCAGTTACCTAAGTTATGGCTGAGGATACTGAGGAGAGACATGAAGTGTGGCAACTTATCCAAGGTCAAAATGGTTATTGGTGGCAAAACTGGAAACAGATTGTAGTTCTCCAGGTTTGTAGCTCACTGTTATTTCCATTATCCTCTAGGAAACTTTCCTAATATATGGGCAGCTGTGTGTAAGACCCAAGATATATTTGCAAATGTTGATTTTCTGATATGGAAGAAAATAAGGCTAGGGAGCTTAAAATGCTGACTTGCATGTTTGTGCATGTGTCTTATTTCAGCTCAAGTTGGAGTTGCTTTTTCTGGAGTAATAGTTCTGATAACGGATGGGGATTGGTCTAGTAGCATCATAGATCTTTGAAAAGCTATATTCTAGGGCTGGAGATATGGCTCAGTGGTAGAGTACTTGCCTGGCACACACAGGGCCCTGAGTTCAACTCCCAGCACCACCAAAAAAAAAGAAAAGAAAAGCTATATTCTATTGTATTTCTCAAAGTGTGAACTGTGCTTATTAAAAGTGCAGATTCATGACCACCTTCAGGTCATGGGTGAGGTACAGGAATCTCAAGTCTGTTCAGTCATGGCCACAGGGGATTCTTGCCTACTAGTATCTCACAAATTGTACTTGACCAAGTGCTGGGATGCCTGAGCACAAGAGACATGTCCTTGCAAGCCCTGGTGACTCATGGCAGCCGAGAGAAGGCCCCTCCTGGATTTCCGCAGGTGCCTTTCAAGCAGCCCCCAACCCTAAGCATTGATGTTAATTTTCAGCAGTGGGAAAACATGTCTTGGGGTTTGCTTGTGAATTAATGATGGAGAGAAGATGAAAGTAAACATACTCATTCTTTAAACTTCAAGTTAAACATTCATGGCTCCTCTTCTAATGCTGAATGAGTCACTGTCCTAATGACTCACTGAAGGCTTGTGGTGGAAATAGAAATCAGACCCTGTAAGAATTTGGTCTGGGCTACTGTTGATCATTTACGTTCTGTTAAGATGGCTTTCTAATGTTGAAACAAGTCATTTCCTAAAGGTGTTTTCCTAATATCAATTTGGTATTCATTTTTTTGAAGTGTGAAACATGAATGAATGGGGGATGGGCGTGAATAAGTGGAAGCATAGAACTGGAGATTCCAGAAGAATAATGCATAATATTAAAAAGTACAGAGAGGTGGAGCAGTGGGTAGTAAGTCATAGTAGATAGGAGAAGGAGTTCTGGAGTGCTATTGTGCAGTAGGGTGACTTAGAAAACATAATATTATACTGTATATCAAAAAGCTAAAAAGGATTTTGGAAGTTTTTATCATAAAGAAATGATAATGTTTGAAAAGATAGATATGTTTAGCCTGATTTAAGCATTACATAATGTATATAAGTATGGAAATATCACTTTGTACACCATGGATATGTATTTTTTATTTTTTAAAAGCTAAATTAAAATTTAAAAAGATTTCTGGCTTGGAAGTCTGGGTAATTGCTAATACTACACCGCCTCCCTCCCCCCACCCAAGTGCAGAACACTGGAGGAGTTTTTACTTCTTGTTTGTGGATGTATAAAAAATTCAATGTGGTTTGCAAATAGTGCTCCCTGTGTATGACTCTGTGTCTGGTACTGTTACCTTTTCCTTCCAGAGGGTTACAGATGTCCATTCATAAGTGTCCCAGCTCTGTTGACATATTGGGCATTTGGTGGGAACCATTATTTCACATTCTAGAAGAGAGAAGGGCGTGCTGGAGGAAAGAGCTGATAGTTGGGAGAGGCAATTATAAGGAGGTTACAGTTTTTGTATGTGTTTACTGAAAATAGGCTTCCTTCTGCTCTGAATGTGAGTTTGGGTGGTGGAGGTATCCAGCAGATAATTTCGAAATTGTAGCTGTGGCAAGAACTTAAGGCATTGTCTTCACCGAGACAGACAATTTTTGGAACCGTGAGAACACATGAGATGTATACAAGAAACAGTGTAGGGGAAGAACAAAGTTGAAGGCAAAAGCTCAGGAGTCAGAGATGAGTGGATTGATGATGGTGAAGAGAGAGTTCTAAGAAGGTACTTATGTGTACCCATACCGACCTCTAACCTCACCCTTTCAACTGCTGGGATTACAGGTGTGTACCACCATACCTGGCTTGAGAAGGAAGGCTTTAATAGTACCAAGAAGCCCAGAAGATCAAAGAAGAGAAAATGAGAACGGAGGAAAGAATGTAGGTGACCCAAAAGTGAATGTTGGGTGAAAATGCAAGTTTTAAGGAAAAAACAGGTGGTGAGAAAATATCAGAAAGTGATTCTACTTTTTAAAGTAGTTTAGGAAGAGAGGTGGATGGTTTCTTAAGGCACAGTCAAGAGATAAAAGTGGTAATGCAAAGAAGAGGGGTAAATAACTCATGGGACAGAAGTGGTGGGATTGTGAGTTGGATTATTTTTAAAAAAAATTTGTTTGCTCTCTTTCTCTCTGTTTCTCTCTTTTCTTTCTTTCTCTTCTCTTTTTTGGGATGGGACTGGGGTTTGAACTTGGGCTTCATGCTTGCAAAGCAGGCACAATACTGCTTGAGCTACACCTCCAGAGAATTTTACTCTGGTTATTTTGGAGGTAGGGGGCCTCATGAACTATTTGCTAGGCTGGCCTCGAACCACAATCCTCCCAATCTCAGCTTCCCAGTCTATCTTCCTTCCTTCCTTCCTCCCTCCCCCACTCCTCCCTTCCTCCCTCTCCCCTCCCTTTCCTCCCTTTCCTCCCTTTCCTCCCTTTCCTCCCTCTCTCTTTCTCCGTCTCTCACTCTCTTTCCAGTGTCTTGACATGTAATCCATGCTGGCTTGGAACTTGCTTTGTATCCCAGGGTGGCCTCAAACTCAAGATCCTTCTGCCTCAGCCTCCTGAGTGAAGGGATTATAATAAGTGTGCACCACCACACCCAGCACCCCTTTTTCATTTGATGAAAGAAAGGAATAGAAGAGAATGAGTAAGGGAAGAAATATTTTGAAGTATAAAATTGAGATGAACAATAAAATTAAAGTGCAATTTTAGGAAAACTTTGCCACATGTACCTTCTTCTACCTTTATAGAATGTGGGGATAAACATAGTGTTACATCAGAAAGAGAAACACAAGAGAGGAAATATTCCCTGGCAGTGCCCTAACCTGGATCACTACTGGACTATGGGAAATTAGAATGCAAAGACTGGAACTTATATTGGTACCTGGGAAGGTAGCAGGGAATAAAAAGAAAAAAGCTGTTTGTGATGATATTGTGTCCTCCCTGAAAGGTGAGATGATGGAGTAGAGTTCCTTTATTACTGCTATGATTGTCAGTGGAAGAAGTGGCATTACAACTTGACATCTCTTGGTCTAGGTTATTATGACCTCATACAAAGGTATAGTGACAGAATGTGAGGAAGAGGATTACAGTGGATCCTGGTCTTGCTTTACCTCTTCTACCCTTTACTTCCCTTAGGAAAGTTTATGAAGGGTGAAATTGGTCAGAAAAGATTGGTGGGGAGAATAGCAGTAGGTGGCTGGTGGGAAGATCTGTGAGTCTTTTTGTTCTGAGGAAATGATTCACAAATGAAAATCTAAAAACCAGAGTGGTAAAGCAGTTGGAAATAAACGGAAAAGAAGGTTTTTTTTTTTTTAAGACTATCTGGTAGCTTCCTTTTGGCAGAGCAATGTTAGGAATTTGCATTTATGAAAATGCAGCAGGAAAAATGATTTTATATTACAGACTTAAATTTTGCTTAAATATGTGTCAAACCTTCTCAAGAACATAAAGATGTGCCATTTATTATTTTGAGCAGTTTAAACTTTTATTATGTGCCACATTATATGTGGCACAATTCTGGTTGACAAATATTAATGACCACACAAAATTCTTTTCCCTGTGCTCTTCCTAGGGAAGCAAAGTAGGCTTCATTTCATGTGCCAGCTTGAGTTGATGGTAGAGGCTGGTTTTAGTGCTGTGTGGACAGTTTCAAAGTCAAATTGGGCTTATTGGACTAGAGAGCTGGAAGAGTTAGCTGTGTCTGCTACTGGGAGCAGGGAATGTGGTATGAATGCCAGTGCTGTGGATGATTAATGAGGTTGAAGAGGGATGGTTGTCTTTTACATGGCTGCATATGGGCTTGCGATAATAACACAAATGAGAGAGAAAAGATGAAAGTTCTTGTATCTAGGTACTAATATGAGTGCAGCGAGGCATGGAGGAGGGACAGGAATATATTTAGACTACTATTTTGGAAGGAATAGCTAGCTGGGTTTTTCCTATACCATTTGGGTACATTTGAGGCACAGTGGGTTAGGGTGAGAGTTCTGGAGCCACATTGAAATTGAACTCTTATGTCATCAAATAATAGTACCTACCTTATAGCATTGTTGTAGCTGTTAAATGAAATAGTGCTTCAGAGCTGAACCATGTAGCTGCTGGTTGCAGGTAGTTTTCCAGTACTTTAAATGTGGCTCGGGTAGGTTGAGTTGGTCTATGAATAATAGAATAAGCACTGTGTTTTGAATACTTGGTACCAAAAATGCAACAAAATTCATAATATTTCATATTGATTGCATGTTTGATGATAATACATTGGACATAATGGGTTAAATAAAATATGCTATAAAATTAATTTTACCCATTCTTTTTTTCTTTTCTTAATGCATTGCTCTAAAACATTTATCACTATCTGCATGTAGTAAATACTCAGGGAACATTAGCTACTTTTTACCTAGCATTTCCCAGTGGCAGATGCAAATGTCATCCTTCTTAGTATAAGCCAAGGCTCTCTGTTGATGACTTATTTTGGCTTGAGTGAATCTTCATCCTTATTCCTCAAGGAAGGAGGAGGAATCTCTGAAAGCTTTTTTTATACTTCAGTGGTGTCACTTTTTTCTGTAAAGCATAAATAATGTAAGTTTTGCTGACCTTGTGGTCTATACTCCAGCACAAACAGTGCCTTTGTAGCTTGAAGGCAACCACAAAGATAAGTGAGCATGACTGTGCAGCAACACAGTTTGCTTATGGATGCTGAAATTTGCAGTTTGTATAATTTTTACTTATCATGAAATAACATTCTTCATTTGCTTTTCCCCCCTTATTTAAAAATGCAAAATCAAGGTAGGAGGGTTGAGGTTGAAGGCCAGCCTAGACCTTATCTGAAAAGCAAACTAAAGGCAAAAGAACTGAGACCCTTAAGCAGTAGAGCTCAAGTGTGAGTTCCTGAGTTCAATCCTTAGTACTGGGGTGGAAAAAACCAAACCAAACCGAACCGAACCAAACCAAACCAAACCAACCAAACAAAAACTCCCAAATCATTTGTAGTTCATGAGCTATACAAAAAACAGGTGTGGGCCAGCTTTGGTCTATAGGCCATAGACTGCCCTGCTTGCCTTAATGAATGCCCTACACATTTAGCAGGAGGAACTTTTCCTCCTGATACTTGGTTTTTTCATTTGTATTGAACCTAACATTTATTTTATACTGTCACATTTTATTTATTTTACTATTAGTGAGTTTTTGTTTGATCAGATTTCCTGAGTGCTCTAAATAGAATAAGGCCTTGTGTCTGCAACTCATATTTATTAGGGAATTTGTAAGCAAGGAGAAGCAGGAGAGAAAAAACCCAAAGGATCATTTTCTTGCTTGAAAGTGACATTAAATTTTAGTGGAAAATGTGTTTTAAAGTTTTATCTTCCACAGATTTGTGGGGGCAACCTCTCTTCATGTTGTCCATCTGCAGATCAAAGAATAAGCTGCACAATGAGAAAATATTTAATAAATGGGTAAAGAGGTCAAAATTGTTAGCTAAAAATAGTAATAATAATCTTAAATCTATTACTGCACGTGGCTGAGTAGCAAGAACTGCCAATGACAATTAACCCTCAAGCACTAAGTCAGGCGTGTGTGTGTGTGTGTGCGTGTGCGTGTGTATGTGTGTGTGTGCGTGTGTGTGTGTGTGTGTGTGTGTGTGTGTGTGTGTGTATGTATGTGTATGGTGGAAGATCGTTTTTCCTTTCATGGAGAGTATTTCTGGATCTAGTTGCATTTCCAATTACACACTCTTCTTTCACTTCAACATTTCCCAGAACTATCTGTGAGGACAGATGTCAGAAGAGGCAGCATATGGTATTGCAGACTGTGTTTAAAAAGTTAAGAAAAGGTTAGTTTTTGTGTATGCTTATTACACAATTTAAAAATAGCTTTGACTGTATTTGTAAACCAAACGGCCAGTTTTCAGGCTATGCCAAGTGTGAAGCCTTAAAACAAGGTTTCTTTTGAGTTGCTGAGGTGATATGGGAAAAGAGACAACATGGAAAAGGTTCTGAGATTGATTTTGGTGGCACAGGAACACGATCCAGTTTTACACAGTTATCTAGAACAGCACTAAGAAGAACTTTACATAACAGAGTGCATCTTTGGTCAGTGATTTAGAAGCGTGCCAGGCACATTTTCAAGAGGTAGTGACTACTTCCCATGTCCAAGTGAAGCCTTGCCAAAAGGGAGAACACTGTTCACAACAGTTTGCAAATATGATCTATTTAATTCTCAACCTAGTAACAGCAGAGAAAGAGATTATTATTCCTCATCTACACTCCCTCTACCTCTAGTTTTATGTTTTAGTGATGTAAATTATTGCTGAAATGTTAGGACTTTCAAATAGATACTATGCTAAGACTTAGTAAGTGCCTAGGAAATTCTAAGATGTATTTTTAAATTTAGAGAGAAGACAACAAATGAGAAAAAGTGAAGTATTTAAAATTGACCTTTTAATAAGGATCAGTGAGACTAGTGAGTAGGCCTCAAGTTGGATCTCTCTACATATCCAGCAAGAATTAGAGGTGGGTGAGACAACTCTGCCCTACATTCTCGATTTTGGGTGGAGTATTTAATTCTGGCTCGGTGTCTTTCCTAGTTCTGTGACTGATGCCATGTGTCTGCAGTGGGTCCCAGGAATGCAGTCAACCAACTCTTCTCTCTAATAAGAAAACTCTTCAAAAGTTTGCTGTAACAGCAACATTAAAAAAAAAAAAGTTCTACTGTGAAATGAGATTTCCTGCACTTCAGATCTGGTGAACTTGTTTTGAATTACCAAAATGCTTGTCCTTCAGTTAATCAGATTACGAGATTTATTTGGATTGTAGACTCCCAGCTGCTTTCTACTTTCTCCTTGTTTGATGTCATTTGGATAAAAATAAAACCCCACTCCCTGACCCCTCCTAGTCTTTGTGAATTTGCTGGCAGTGGGAGGTAGACATGTCAGACCTGGGCAGAAAGGAAACACATTGTTTCCTCCATTAACTGACCTGACAGAATAGTCAATGTTTGATGATTTATCCTAAAGTAACAAAAAATAAGTACCTCTCAGTAATGAGGGTGCTGGTTTGTGGGGGCACAGCTCACTTCACTTTAAATTTTTCCATTTTATTCCAGCATGGGACACTGGTGGATGCTGTGCTGTACCACCAGGTCCCCCTGTAGGACAAAGGACTTCTTCCTGAAGGCTGTTGGGAGCATCTCCCCCCACCCCCCAACTCAGTCAGTGGTTGTTTGCCACTGCATCAGCTAGAGAGTCCCCTTCCCCAAGGCCAATATAAGCTGCAGAATCCACAGGTTCTGGTGACCCATTAAAGTAGAGTTGAGGCAAGAAAGGCATTCAAGATAAGTGAGATTTTAAACTTCCATGACTGAGGAGGTAGGGATAGCGACACTCACAAACAAGTCATGCAGGCTGTGGAACTTTGACAGTAATAACGGTCTGGGCAATAAAAGAACAAGAGTGAATGGCAAATTGTTCAGAGTCAGGGCAAAGTGGTGGTTGAGAACTCAGACCAAGACCAAGGCTGCTTGGTGCGAACCTTGGCCCCACCACTTCTTGTCTGTGCCACCCTGGCTAAGTTCCTTCATGTGTTGGTGGCTCAGGATAAGGATAATAATAATATTACTTAATAGGATTGTTGTGAGAGTTAAGCCAGGATTGTTGTAGGGAAAAATCTCTGTTCGCTAACCTGTTAGTTTTTTTTTAGGCCCTAAGCGAATGCAAGCATGTCTCTAAACAGATAGGTACACTTGGGTAGGATGTAAGTCAGCAGTTTACACCTGAGACATAGTTGACACAAGCGGGTGAACGTTCTGTACAGATGGTCTGAACAGGTATTGAACATCACTAACCTTTTAATTTTAATGGGATACTTACATTAGACACTGAATTGAAGTGAAGTTGAAAAGCCCTACAAAATAGCAGCCACTAAATTTGGAGAAACCTTCCAAAGATCTGTAAACACAGACTATTTACTTGACAAATTCTGTCTTGTAAAAATATTTCTTGAGCTGGGATATAGCTCAGTGGTAATATTTGTAGTGATTTTCAAACACTTTATAAAAGTATTTATATTATTTATTCCTTTATTTGTAAAATTAAAAAATTGTGTTCTGTTAGATCTATTGGTTGTTTTATTGTTTCTAAGAAAAGTTTTAAGAGTTCCTCCCTGTAGGCCAGGGCTGTGCAAATGAAAGTACTTGAGAAATGTGTAGTGGACACATTAAAAACCTAAAAATGGGACTGGGGGAGTGGCTCAAGTGGTAGAGCACCTGCCTAGTAAGTGCAAGGCCTTGAGTTCAAACCCCAGTGCTATCAAAAACAAAAATAAAAGCTGAAACTAAAAAGGAGCAGGTGAAATTAATCTTAATAATACACTTCATTTAACTTAATTCACAAATAGTATTTTATTCAACATGAAAGTCCTATAAAAATTATTGATGAGATACTTTATATTCTTTTTTTGTTTTAAATCTTGCTGTGCATTTCAGTGGCTCAGTGGCCACATGGGGCTAGAGGCCATGGTGTAGGATTACTCAGCTATAGATGTTCATTAGTTATTTTTGCGGCACTGGGGCTTGAACTCAAGGCAGGTGCTCTTGGTGCTTGAGCTACTCCACCAGCCCTGTTTGTTTTTGAGGCGAGGTCTGCCTATGTTGCCCAAGATGCCTAGAACTTGATATCTTCCTGCTTCGAACTCCTGAGTGCTGGGATTAGAGGTGTGTGCCACCATTCCTGGCTGAGGTTTGCTAGTTAATCCTCCTTGTTTCAAAAATGTCCCAATTATCTATTGCTGTGAAACAAGTCATTACAACAAAAATTTAGTAGCTTAAAACAATAGTGATTTATTATTTTTCACAGTTTTCTCCCAGGTTCCACCTACTTAGATGATTATTGTCTGAATTATTGCTCTGATAGTTTGGAACTATTCCAACCTCAGGATTTCTTCTTTTATTGGTTGAAAGTCTATGTAAAAAAATGTTTCTTCTTCCTCATTTAGTCACTTATTTAATCATATGCCTGTATGAGTGCATAGAGTCATGTTTTATTGGGAAGGTTGTAACCCATTATTTATTTTAACGTTCAGGCTGTCTGGCCATGCTATTTCCAATGGACAAAACACTCTTTCCATACACACTGAGGAACCTGGTTAGGTGTACATTGCCGGAAAATTCTGCTCTATGGAGATAATCTCAATTTCATAGTTTCCTGCCATATTGAAATGTTTAATGCTTCAGCACATTATTTCTCAGGGCCTGTTATTTGGCTTGCAAAGCACCGTGCCTTTTTTTTGTTTTTGGTGCACTTGGCACTGGGATTTGAATTCAGGGCCTCACACTTGCTAGGCCTGTGCTCTTACCACTTGAGCCACTCCACTAGCCCCATGCCTTTCTTCAACGACAATAAAAAAATGGGGGTGGGTGGGCGAGTGTGCTGCTGAGGATGGAACCCACAGCCTGTGCATGCTAGGCAGGTACTCTACCACTGAGCCCAACAAATATTTTTATAAGACAAAATTTGTCAAGTAAATTGTCTGTTTTTATGGTGCTTTAAAAAGTTTCACCAAGTTAGTGCTGCTATATCATAGGGCTTTCAATTTCATTTCAATTCAGTATAGAATATAAGTAACCCAATAAAAGTAAAAGCTTAGCCAGGGGTGTGACTGAGTAGTGTGAGCAGGAAGACTTTCATTCAAACCCCAGCACTGCCAAAAAAAAGAAAAAAGAAAACTGAAAGTTTAATGAACAGATGTTTTCCTCCACAAATTGAGCTATTTCCAAACCATGACTGGGTCTATATACAAAGGATGTGAAAGAGGCAGCTGCATGTGCATGTTTACTGCAGTATTATAGCTAAAATATGAATCAACACAAGTGTCCAACAAGGAATCAATGAATAAATGGGTAAAGAAAATGAGTATATATTCACAATGGTATACTATTTGGATCTGAAAAAGGAAACCCTGGCAGTTGCAACAATATGAATCTTAGGATTATATGTATATATATTATAATTAAAAAAATTTAGGTGGTACTGTGGTTTGAACTCAGGGCCTCACACTTGCTGGGCAAGTGGTCTACCACTTTGTCTTCAGCACTTTTTGTTTTAGTTATTTTTCAGGTAGGGTCTTATGCTTTTTGCTTGGGCCAGCCTAGGACTGCAGTCTCCTGACCTGTACCCCCTGAGTATCTGGGGTTATAGCCATCATGCCTGGCTTATTTCTTGAGGTAAAATCTTGATAACTTTTTTGCCTGGGCTGGCATCGACCCTCTATCATCCCAATCTTTGCCTCCCAAGTAGCCCTGTGGCCCTCTCCCTCCTGTTGGCTTGGTCCACCTGGCTATTTGCTTCAGTGATGACCTGTGCTGCTGTGTGTTTGCTGCTTCTCTGCCCAGAACACTCTTCCTCTCTTTCCTTACTACCTCATTTCTCTTGTCTGGCAGTATCAGTTTCTGTAGATGAGGTGTCTCCATTTTCAGTGTGCTCCCTGTCCCCACTCCAACTGTTTGTCCTTCTTCACCTTTTCAAATTGCTTTGTCCAATGGTCTCTTATGTAAGACAGTCGTCAGATAAGCTGGTCAGGGCTGGATGATGAGTGATGGTGATGAATTGCTTATCCGCTCTTGAAAACATGTTTGTAGTTCCTTGATGCCCACTGGGGGTGTGATTGTGTAGTGGGTACACACACCTCTGGGAGTTCTTGAGACCATTTGTGAGGGTGGGTGAAAGTAGAAAATGTACTTTTTTGTTATTTTGGTGGTATTGGGGTTTAAACACAGGGCCTCGTGCTTGTAGTTAAGTAGGCATTCTACAGCTTGAGCCAAGTCTCCAGTCTGAAATGTGCTAACTTTTATATTTTATTATTTTATTGAGCAGAACTAAGAAATTAAGGTTTCCTAAAATTTAATGATTTGGATGAGAAGGTACTTGTATCACTCTGTTTTGGCATTGGTGATGTGCACTAAATGTTTTTTATTATTATTATTTTGATAGCACTGGAGTTTGAACTCAGGCCTTGTGCTTGCTAGGCAGGCTGTCTACCAGCCCGGGATTGTTTCATTGTAAAGATTTGGAGAGTGTTGTGCATAGGGATGTGACATCCAGGGATGACACCCCAAGCTTTCTGGCACCGCAGTAGCTCACATACCAGTGTTTCCCACGTGCTGGACACTGTTCTGTATACTTCACCAGTGTCAACAATCCCCCACCCTCCCACCCTTCCCCATCTTATCTGTTTGGTTCAATTTGTAACATTTTCATTTTATGGATGAAAACATTGAGCTGGAGAATCAGGTGATTTGTTCTAGGCCAGGGATAATGTGGCAAATTCATGATAGAACCAATGTGGCCTAATTTCAGAGGCTACTGGTCACTCCTACCCTGTTCTGCAATGTTCTTGTGCGTCTCTGCTCTCACATGGTAGACATATGCAGCTTCCCAGAGGAGAGGGGATGTGTTGGCCATGTTCATCGAGGGGTACTCTTAATAAATAGTTCTTGAATGAGCTTGCAGAGTGGCTAAAGTGGTAAGAGCACCTGCCTAGTAAGCATGAGCCCTGAGTTCAAACTCCAATGATGCCAAAAAAAAAAAAAACCTTCTTAAGTAAATGAGGGCATGGAGGGCCTGTACCACCTCTGATGGGAACTTTGGATAAGTCCTCTTAAAATTTTTAACTTAAAAAAATTTTTTTAACTTGGAAGTAAAAGGATACAGTAAGAAATTGGCATGAGCTAAATTAGCAGTCTTACATTTAGAAAGTGGAGTTAAGAAAAAGTCCACCACCCTGCTGTCTTGGGCCAGTTATGAATCCCAGCTCACCCCAATGTGACTAATGCCTTCCTTGTCTTCCTTTATCACGAGGGTATGAGAACATAGCAAATTAAAAAAAAATAAACGTGCTGGGGTGTAGCTCAGTAGAAGAGCTCATGCTTAGCAGCACAAGGCCCTGGGTTCAGTCCCTGTATACCACACCCACAAAGGAAAACAACAGTAACAAAAGATCCCCCCAACCTCAGGTTCCCTGTTATACTCCATGAAGTATCCCTTGAGTGTGAATAACCTTACACAGCAAAACGAGAACGGAGCAACTGTGACAAAAAAAATGATTATGGCCATGAGAATCAGAACTTTCTGGTATTTTCTGCTTACTCACTGGTATTTTTTTAATCTTTTTCTTTCTTTCTTTTTTTGTTTTGTTTTGTAGGACTAGGTTTGGAACTCAGGGCTTCATGCTTGCAAAGCAGGCACTCTACCGTTTGAGCCATGCCTCCAGCCATTTTTCTCTGGTTATTTTGGAGATGGAGACTGATGAATGATTTGCCTGAGCTGGCCTTGAACTGTGATCCTTCTGATCTCAGCTTCCCAAGTACCTAGGATTTCAGGCATGAGCCACCAGCCGGCTCGTTTTAATCTTGATCTTTAATTCTTTGGCATGAGGATATGTATAAATTTCTAGGGTATTCAGGGCACTAATAAAATTGTTTTAGTTTGACTGATGATTTCCTTTACATCTAAAAGAGTATTAGGAGAGTTTTGTAAGTTTTGTGTTGTTAGCATTCAATTGTGTAGCATTCAAATTATAAAAAATCTGTTTTCTTTTCTGTTATCCTTTTAGGCTCCTTCAAGACACTTACTCTTCCATCAGTAAGTATCCATTTAAATGATTGTGTTTCAGTTCAGGTTATAATACATATATACATGGAAATGTCACAGTGAAACTCCCTGAATAACTATTTTTAAAAAATAATGCTTATTTTTTCTTTTTTCTAAAAACGAAGAACAGGAAGATAAAACAGGTCTTCTCTGGGGGTTGGCACCAGTGGAAGTGGGGGAGGATATAAGGAAAGGGTGTAGGAGGGTGAATATGGTGGAAATATTACGTATGCAAATGGAAAAATGAGACCTGTTGAAACTATTCCAGGAATGGGAGGAGAGGAATAAAGGAGAATGGTGGAGGGGGTGAATTCAACCATGATATATTATAAATGTCATAATATACTCCCAGTACAATAATATGATAATAACAAAATTAAAAAATTGATTTCACTGGAGAACATTATGTTGAGCAAGGTAAGCCAAGTTCAGAAAGGAAAATATTTCATGTTTTACTTAGATGCAGATTCTAGATATAATAATACAATAATAAAGACATGATGTAAAAGGGAGACTGTTTTGGTGGGGTGAACCAGCAGGAGGAGGGTAGAGGGGAGAGGAAAAGAGGGTGATGGGGTGAATATAATCGAAGTACATTGTGTGTATGTATGACAGCAGCACAGTGAAACCCACTAAATGCAGTTTAAAAAGAAGAGGGGAAGGAGAAAAGGGAGTTAAGAAATAGTCTGGGCTGGCAAAGTGGCTCAGATGTTAAAGCGCATGCCTACCAAACATGACGCCAAAACCCCAGTACCACAAAAAAAAAAGGAATATCCATAGGATGAATTTGATCAAAGCACATTATATGCATGTATGTAAATACCACAATGAAACCCCTTGTACAATTAATTTATGGTAATAAAAATTTAAAAAATGATTTCACAAATATCTTGGGTTAGTGACCAAAATAAGTTTTGTTTGGCCTTTATATCAGTTTGTATTTCTTGTAAGTTTGGCTTGAGTTCAGGTCAGAATATTTAAGAATTATTTTACAATATTAAGAATTATTTAAGAATAGTACTTGAGGTAGATTGGTTCTTCACACGCCCAGCAGGGATTTTCCTCTTGTAAAATAGAGCACTTGATGTGATCCATCTGTTTCTGCCTTAATGGTCTTTGTAGTCTTGAATGTGTAATTAGCTCTGTTTCTTAGTTTCATTGTCTTCTAAAAGGGCAGTGTGATGTTCAGCACTTTTCCCAGTTAGAGGGAGAAAGACAAGTCAGTAATACTGGTCCTGTCTTTGTTTAAAGTTTTGACTTTTATGAGTCAGATAATTTTGTACCTTAACTTTGGTATGCTAAAATATTGTATTAAAATATCATTTTTTTGATTACTGAGTTGTTTGTTTCTTTTTTTGCCCCTGAGACAAGTGCCTCATTCAACCTTACCATAGCCCCGGCCCTTTAAAAGTGGATAAAGGTCCTAGCTCTCTCTCATATGGATGCCCCTGAATGAAACGAGATGTAAAATTTACTAGAGAAATGGAAGGGGTTATTACTTTGTCAAGGGTTATCAAACCTGATTATTAAGGTTGTTTGTGAACTCATCCTACTTCCTGTTGAAGTTTGTGTTTTTATTGCTGTGCTTTGTTTTGGAGCTTTACAGGTTTAATGTACGATAGTGTAGACTACAGCATCCAGAGTTTCTCTGAGAATGCATTACTAATGAATTTGGCCTTGATGTATTACAAACTTACATAGATCAGCATTACCTCATGAGCCAGGTTTACTTTTCCTCTTGAAGGTTATCACTTTCATCTTGGGAGTACCTAGAAAATAATGTGACCCAAATAGTATTAGATAAGAATTACTTAATATGCCATAAGTTTCTAATACTATATTAAGTTTCTAATATTATATGTTTGTATGTTCCTTACTAAGAAATATACTGCTGTTAGCAACTGAAAGTGGAAGGAAGAAAAAGGCATAACAGGCAGAAGTCGGGGGAAAAAATCCCTACCATCTTTATGACAATAAAAGATTAGATTGCATTTATATAACCTAAAACAGTAGATTCTGGCCCAGACATCTGCACTTGGGCAGTAGTTTGTGCTGTGGTTTAGCACCCTCTCTCTCTTTCTGTTTCTTTTTTTTTTCTTTTCTTTTGAGGCAGTGTCTCACTATATAACCCAGCATGGCCTCTAACTCAAGGTCCTCCTGCCTTAGTCTCCCCAGTGCTGGGATTACAGGCATTTGCCACCATGCCTGCTTAGTAAAGCACATTTAAAATACTTAGTCATAGCATGTATGGGAAAATTTGATGACAGTTGGAAAAAATAGAAGATTTCTGTATATCTGTGAGTTTTCAATTAAAGTAGACCCAATTTTTAAAGTACACTTGCATTCTGATGCTTGTAAATACAATATTTTGAATTATTTTGTTCGGACTTTGTGACTTTTTACTGTAAAACATTAATACTTCAAGACCTTATTAAAATGAATATGCTTTGCCTGCTTTAGTCATGATTTTAATCTTGATACAAATAGCCCTCAAGGGGAATGAAAAACCATAACTGATACTTAATATGAGGATTATTTTTCATATAAAGTATAATGGGAAATTAATTTTTTTTCTAAAACAATCCAAGTTAAAATGAGGGAGTGGTTTTATTTAATTAGAATTTTTTAAAATGTCTTTTGTCTGGGCGTGGTGGCATGTGCCTGTAACCCTATAGGCACTATAAGAGAAGCTGAGCTGGAGGATTGGAAATTTGAGACCAGCCTGGGTAACATAACCCCATTGTTATGTGCCTGGTAACAGAGTGAGACCCTAGCTCAAAAATAATTTATTTTAAGGACAACTATGAATATATTTTTAATAGAAACTGTCAACTTAGATTTCAGATTTTATTTAAAAAATTTGTCTTTCATTATTTTCACAGTTTTGTTTTGTGGTGCTGGGCATGGAACCTGGCAAAGCACACTACTACCCTTGAGCTATACTCCAGTCTTTCCATTACTTTTAGTAACTGCCATTTTTCATGAAGTAAATAAAGATAAATACCATTTACTCAGTTTCCCTAAAGCAATAAATCTTTCAGAAAAAGTAAAATAGCTCAGATTAGAATAAGTAATCCTGTTGGGCGTCGGTTGCTCATGTCTGTAATCCTAGCTACTCAGGAGGCAGAGATCAGGAGGATTGTGGTTCAAAGTCAGCCTGGGCAAATAATTCTGAGAGACCCTATCTCAAGAAAACCCTTCACAGAAAAGGGATGGTGGTGTGGCTCAAGGTGTAGGCCCTGAGTTCAAATCCCAGTACCACAAAAAGAAAAAAAAAAAAAGAAGTAATCCTATTTACCGTCCAGCAAGGATCTTTCTGAGATCCTCCATTATGTTCCCTGGGCAGGGAACTATCATCTGCTTAGAGAATTTGCATATATGTCTACACAAAATAGACCTAGCATAACTGAGAATCAACATGCCCAACTCCAAGGCTGACATTTTGTTGATCAAGGCCTCTACTATTGTCAACTTCCAGACCTGTTCTGTTGCCAGACAGTCTCCAGTTGTGAGAACTGCACCTTCCTCCAGCCCTTTGCACCCAGGTCAAGGAATAGGAGTCCCAAATCTTTGTCTCTTGTGAGGGGACTGCAGTATTACCAGTTCTGGGAGCCACTTTGCATTAAGCACGGCCCCAAGAAAGTAGAAGGCATGTGATGAGCAGAGATGCAGGAGCCTCCACTGCTCAGATGCTCAGAGCGTCCACTCTGCTGGGGAAGCAGGCTATAATCCATCCTAAGCCTGGCACACAGAGACTTCCAAACACACTGCTCAAATACCCCAGTATTTTCCCCAGTTGTTCTCATTATGTGCCCCATTGTTAACAGTGGAGAACCAACATGTGTAGTGATGCTCAGGACTCTGGAGCACCACCCCGAGTCCCCAGTGACACCCTGAGAGAAGTCATGATGATGCCCATGCCTCACAGAGATACCCAGGTGGTGGATTCACCAAGGCTCATGTGCCGCTCTGATTTTCCAGCCCTGGGATTAACACTGAATCTTTGGGGAAACCCAAAGACTGAATTTTACATATAGGGAGATAGGGTTTCTAATAGGGGACGCTGAAACGAACTGTATTAATTTAGTTAAGGTACCAAAAGGAGCAGAATGATGGTTAGTAACATCTCCCCTTCAGTCAGTGTCAGCTCCTGAGGGGGAATGGACGGGGTGGTGGGGGGGGACAGAAGAAAGTGTTTTGGGCCCCATTTTGTTCATTCTAATTCTCTGACTCTTTGACCTTCCTGTGGTTTGTAAGCCTGTGTATCACTACTTTGACATTAGCCTTCAGTCTATCCCCTGCTCTGGGGCCTCTGTACCAGTAAAGATGATCAGACTATATCCAAATCCTAAAGAGCAATCCCAGCAAATACTGTATTTGCAGACATGAAATATTTATAAGTATATGCCTTTTATAAGCATATGATACATTCGTTCCTGGCATGTGAATTTTCCTGCTTATAGGTAAAGGAACCTGATTGAAAGTACCAGAAGACTGAAATATCGTGAGACAATAGAACATAAAAATGCAGCTTTCAGGCAAGACTCTCAGCTCCAGAAGGGCACAGGTCATTGGTTCATGTTGTAGCCCAGTACCTAGGATGACTTGGTACATAGAAGATTTTTATTATAAATATTTTTTTTTGGTGGTACTGATATTTGAACTCAGGGCCTCACGCTTGCTGGGCAGGTGCTCTACCACTTGAGTTACTCCTCCAGTCCTTTTTTTGTGTTGGGTTTTTTTGAGCTAGGATCTTGTGAACTATTTACCTGGGGCTGGCTTTAAACTGCTATCCTCTTGATTGCTGCCTCTTGAGTAGCTAGGATTACAGGCATGAACCACTAGCGCCCAGCTATATTTTGGCATTTCTGATTTGGGATATCGTGAGCTCACAGTCAAGATGTTAGCCAGGTCTGGAGATCTTCTGCGAGGCAGTTCATTCTCCAAGTTCAAACAGGTGGTACTGTCGGTGAGAGGCCTCAGTTCCTCCCCTGAGGGTCTCTACACAGTTCTGCAGAGTCCTCATGACAGTTGGCTTTCCTTCTGAGCAGAGAGAGAGAGGGGAGGGGAGGGAAGGAGAGAGGAGGGGATTGAACAAGGCAGAGGTATTCTTCATTCTAGGCTTTAGAAATAAGTCACCCAGTCTGGGAAATTAGGCTCCATCTTTTTCTTGTTTCTTTCTTCTTTTTTAGCAGTACTAGGGATTGACTCAGAGCCCCGTACTTGCTAGGCAGGCATGCTACCGTTTGAGTCATGCCCCTCATTGCATTAATTATTTTTGGGATATCTGGGCCAGCCTGGACTGAGATCCTCCTATTTACATGTCTCATGTAGTTGGAATGACAGCGGTGCGCCATCTTGCTCAGCTATTGGTTGAGATAGTTTTGCTAACTTTTTGCTTGGGCTGACTTAGAACCATGATCCTCCCCATCTGTACCTCCCTAGTAGTTAGGATTACAGATGTGAACCAGTGCACCCAGTCTGGTCTCCATCGTTGAAGGGAGGGAGGTCATAGATTTTTCAGATGTATTTTAAAATCACATCAAGGTTCTTATTAGAGTAGTATAGCTGATGTTGGGTTTGAATGTGGGCTGGTACCCTGGACTAACTTCCCTAACTCTAAGCCTTGCTTCCTTGTTGGTGAAATGGTTTTCTAGAAGCATCCACCTGAGAGATTGTTGGGAGGGAAAATGACACAACACAGGTAAATTGTTTAATATGGCTTCTGGTTTGTTAATGGCAGAAGACACAATTCTTTTATGAATAATAGCAGTAAAATTAGCAGCATCACCATGCTTATGAAGAGCACAACACATGATGAACAAGATCCAGGAAGAGAGTGCCCTGCAAAGGAGAGCCTGAGAGAGGATATAGCAATTGTGCCTTTCTTGGACTGACTGTCTCAAACACGGCAAGTGTAGGAAAGAATGTCGAGGGATGGTAGATAGTCTGACCCCCAGTAACTGTTAGTGAGGACAGATTTGCACTTGGAATAAGAAATGGCAAGGTGACTGCACTGACAGAGACGCTTCAGGGTGTGTGTCCTCTTTTCCAGGAACCCTGTGATATAACTGGAGAGCAAACTGCAGGATGCTAAAAGAAGGAAGACAAATTGTTTAACTTTGTTGCCCAGAAGGGCCAAATTTTCAGCTTTGCAATTACTTTTGAAAACACTATGTATTTAAATTTTCTACTCTAACTTGCAATTAAAACATTTTTGAGGTAAAACGGCAAGACCCTCATCTGTCTGATCTCTTTTTTCCCCCCAGCTACCTCTGAACAGTGCAGATGAGATTTATGAGCTGAGAGTAACAGGACGGACCCAGGATGAGATTTTATTCTCTAATAGCACACGCTTATCATTTGAGAGCAAGAGAATGTCTGTCTTCATTCAAACAGACAAGGTGCTATATAAGCCAAAGGAAGAAGTGAGGTTTCGTGTTATTACGTACTTCTCAGATTTCAAGCCTCATAAGGGCTCCTCGGACATTCTAATTAAGGTAAGTGGCACCAGAAACTAAGCAAGGAGTTCAAGCCATCTTGCTGAAGCTGACTTGGAAGTTCTTAACATTGTAATACCTTAGTATTTCAAAACCTGATAGGCTTCTCTCTCGATGTGGGAATCCTCTATGAGGGGAGGTGATAGAGCCACCCTGGATTAAGAGCTCAGGCTCTAGTGTCAGCCCATTCAGGTTCCAGTCTTGACTTCATCACTGATTTATTCATTTGTCAAACATTTATTGAATTTCTACATTCTAGCCACTGACATAAGGCAGTGAACAGCATAGATTGAGTCTCTGCTCATATTGAGTTTACTTTCAGTGGGTAGTGAGGGCACAGTAAACAATACACAGATATACATGTATATATAAATCAATATAGATATATAAAGGGATAGATATGCATGATTTGTGTGTGTGTGTGTGGGGGGGGGGGAAGGTAGGGCAGAGAGAGAGAGAGAGTGATAGTGAGAGAATGAGAATTTTCTATAAAATTGTCAGGGAGGATCTATTTAAGCAGAAACCTGAAGGAAATAACAGAATGAGCCAAAACAAACAAGAGTGAGCCACATGTACAAAAGCCTTGAGGTGGGAGTGGGAGAGCTTGTTTGGCACATTGAAGGAACAACAGGCTGGCAGCTCACGGAGCCCAGGTTGTGAGGAGACAAGTATTAGGAGATGAGGTCAGATACAATTGTTGGGGCAGGGTTGAGCTCATGTGGGATCTCGTTAGCCATTATGTAGACTGGGTTTTTCACAGAGTGAAATGGGAATTCTGAGGAGAGGCATGGATTGGTCTGACTTGACAGTCACTGTGAACTCTAATAAGAATAGATACTCTACCTTTGTGACCTTGAGAAAATTAGTTTTGAATCTAGTTCTTGTGAGGATTAAGTAAGAATTCAGGTAAACTGTTTAGATCCGTGCCCAGCACCTAGTACATGCTCACTAATCATTACTGTTGCAATAGGAGCTCCTTTTGTAGGGAAGGAGTCACTTGACCTCTGTTGTTTCAACACCCCAGATCTGGAGGCATCATGGTTAGCTGACTGAGTGCTTTCCTGGGAGGGTCAAGTTGAAGACAGTCAAGCTCCAGTGGGCCTGGTTTTCTACACTTAAGCTGAGGAATATATTAAACATTTGATCATCATGTGAAAATAAGGTGACTAACTCATCCCAGTTTGCCTGGGATGCTCCTGATTTTAAACTGTATATACCTGGTCCTGGGGACCCTCTCAATCTTGGGACAATGGTCACCCTAGTGCCCCAATAAATAGTATATTATGGAAGGCCTTTTCTTTTATCTCTTATTCTTTGTAGTTTCTTTGCTGTTAAGAGATCAAAACCCCACCAAACAAATGTGTAAACTATATTTTCAAAGCAAGATATATTTGTAGCAAATATACAGTATACAATATAAAGTTTGTAGCTTGGAAAGGCCTTCCTTTGTTAGCTGTGGCACTGAGGATCCTACTGGCCAACATGTGGCCCTCTTCCCAGGGGAAGGGCGCTTAGTCTGGAGTTCAGGGCTTGGGCACAGCAAATGAGGGTAGCCATCCTCCCCTCAGTTCCTGGGCAGTGAAGCTGGGGTGTGGACTCAAGTCTAGCTTCTCCCTCCTGTTCCCTTACAGAGAGCAATGGCTGCGAATGCCCACATAATTTTCCTTCTGATGAAAGCAGTTATTTGGGACAGAGTTGACTAGACTGTGATGTTTTCTACATTTTTTTTTTTTTTTTAGTGTGGAATAACTTTTTTTTTGGCATAACTTCTAAGAAAAACGTAGGACTTGGCAAAACTGATCCTGATTGGGATGGTTGCACTCCCAGCACAGCACCACCTGCAGGCTAATGTGGAGAAGTACATCTGAGAGCTTTTGTCCTCAATTTACTCAGCTAAGAATGGTTGCAGGATGTGGCTACGATATTGATCATCACAGCATAGTGAGGAATACTTAGTGTTTTCTTTAAAATTTTTTTGGCAGTGCTTGTGGTTGAACTCAGGGACTTGTGCTTTCTAGGCAGATACTCTACCACTTGAGCCTCTCTACCAGCATCTTTTTGTGTTGGTTTTTTTTGAGATAAGGTTTCACTTTATGCCTAGGGTGGGCCTCAACCACAACCCTCCTATTTGTGCTTCCCTAGGGGATGACAGGAGTGTGCCAATGTGCCCAGCCATTGGTTGAGATGGAGGTCTAGCACACTTTCCCTGGGATGAACTTGAACCAGGATCGTACTGATTTCTGCCTTCCTAGTAGCTAGGATTACAGGCGTGAGCCACATGCTCAGTAATATTCACTGTTTTTAATTCGGTGTTTTAATTGGGTTACTGGGTAGTGTTTATTCTGTCTGCCCCAGTAACTCCCTTTTCAGGAAGAAAAGGGGCTTTAGAGGCCTTTTTTTGGCAGTGGAAATAGATGTTTTATCCCCTTATTCTGGTCTCCTCCAGGAAGTTTAGCCTGCTAACCTAACTTTATGTAAGTAAGTGCTTCTGATGCTGTTATGGCAGCTGGAATGGATGGCCTTCTCATTTAAGAAGTTGTTGCTGGCCTGGTCATGGTGATTCATGCCTATAATCCCAGCACTCGAGAGGTTGAGGCAGGAGTATTGAGAGTTCAAGGCCAACCTGGGCTACACAGTGAGCTCAAGGCCAGCATGGGATACATAGCAAGCCCCTGCCTCAAACTAAAACAAACAAACAAAAAGAAGTTGTTGCTCTGGGTCTAGGTGGACAACCTTGCATGGGCACAGGTATTTGTAGCTTAGAGGGTATCCTTGTGATTATGCCCTGACACTGGCCTGGAGAAGCTGTGGCAAACTCAGAGCCCCAGCCCTGGCCAGGTGGGAACTACTCACCTGAGTGATCTGACTTCCTTACTTCTATACGCTGGACAGGTCTATACCTTGTCTGTGTAGTATAGCCTTCCAGATTAGAGCTTTCTGACACATTCTCCAGCTTGACACAGTCTGGCACAGGTATCAGGTGCTGTGCTATGTGGAGGCATCTGACAGATGCAGAGCCATCACAGGTGACCCTATGAGCATGAGTGGCCATTATCCCAGTGTCTCTGGCACACAACTGCTCTGGCTGTGGTATGTGCACCTTTCATGCTATAAGTCGTCTTGTCTGTGTTCCAGCAGGAGCTGACTGTATGTGGCCCATTCAAGTCCCAATGTGCTCTGTAAAGACTTCTGGTATTTCTGCACTGTTTCTCTGACTTCCTTACTGGAGACAGCCTAGGTTCAAGATTGGCTTGGGAAACTAGAGGGATTATTTCACTCACTCCCCTCCTTGTCCCCCAAGTTGTATGTTGTCAAAGGGATCAGTTCAGCCTTCTTTTGTTTAAAGAGTCATGACACCATCTAGGAGAAAAGTTCACTGTCATCACAATAATGTGTCACCAGAATATGGACATTCCCTTTCCCTATACTTTAGGTAACACCAAGAATTATTGTTAGTAGTTTTTTAATCTTTGTCCACTCTGACAGAGAAAAACCAGTATTTCATTGTTTTTATTTTCATTTCCTTAATTGCCAGACAGCATATATTTATTAGCCGTTTGCATTGCTTCCTCAACCTTTTAACTCCATAGCCCTGTATGCATCATTGTATGGCAGGCATAGTGGAGCCAACTGCCGGTTTCACAAGAATTCGCCCAGGAGACAGTGACCTGCTTGTTCTTGAATTACTTTTGATCATTGGTTTTAACAATTAGTTCTTTCTGGCTGCCACTCCCTACTTGATTCTCAGCATTGTGCTATCCCTAACTTTCATATCCCCATTCCAGGAGAGAAATTTCTTCTGGCTTGTGATAACTGGGCCAGTTCACTACTTCTATTGAAAGACAGAGAATAAGAATAGGAAAATATTTGATCCCTACTCTCAGAGTCCATAGGGTACTTGGGAAATCAATCAATCAATCAATCTATCTATCCAATCTATAAAATGAAACATAACAAACATATTTTACTGCTATCAGCAGTAACATATACTAAGAAGGAGTAAATTCCAGATGTACTGGGGGCTCTCCACAAAGTGTTCATCTGTGCCTGTTGGAGGCAGGTGTGGAAGGCAAGAAACTGGGGCTTATTTCACTAGTGAACAGCAAGGGAGGGCATCCAGGCAGCAGTGTGTCAGATGTGTGGACTTTTGAGGTAAACTACAAGCAAATCTGTATGTTGGGAAGAAAATGGATCTAGAAATGTAGATGGGGTCAGATTAGTAAGAGTCCTGTGAGCTGTGCAGAAGAATGTAGACTTTCTTCTGTAGACAAACAAAAGGCACCATTACCTAGGGGTCTGTTCCAGTGATCATAGCCAGTTCTTACTCATGGCTTGTTGTGCTTCATCCTCAGATCTGTGTCTCAGGTGGACCTCACTGTGGGGGAAATGTACTAGGGACTGGAGAGGGCAGATTACTTGCATTACTTAGAAAACAGGATATATGGTTGGAAATGAGGATGGAAAAGAGATAAATTAGAGAGAGAATGAGACAGAGTTGACAGGGCTGGGAATGTGAGGAGAGTCTGTGATGGCTGCTGAATGGCTTGTATGACTCTTATAGGAAAGAATCATTGTCTGGGGGATTTACAGAAAGACTGTAAATCTTTTTTTTGCTGCCAACTTGTATCCATGTCCAAGCCTCCAGGTTATACTTCTCCACACTTCATTTTCCTCATCCTCATCTACACACTGAATTTAATAAAACCTATTTTCAGAACTGCTATTGTAAGGCAAAAAAAAATGGGGCACAGGTAGGGGTATAACTCAGTGATAATATACTTGCCTAGCACATGTGAACTCAATGTTCAATCCCCAGCACTAAACGATAATAATGATAATACCTAATCAAGTGGCAGAGCACTCAGCACAAGGCCCTGAGTTCAAATCCCAGTACCACCAAAATTAAAAAAGAAAGAAAAGAAACAAAGCAGCAATAAAGGTGATACCTAAAAGTGAGCAAATGTTTACTTAAACTAAGTAATGAACACATAACTATTATTTGGTACATTTTATGTCTCAGAATAATGATTCCTGATGAATGATTCGATTGACCTACTTTGTCTTTGTTTTACAAAACAGTGACTTTAAACAGTCACATTGACTTCTGTTCCTTAATCATTGGTTCTTTCAGAGCTTCCACCTTCTTCCTTTTTTTGCTGCCAACTTGTATCATGTATCCCTGATACATCGCTCTGATACATTTTGTTGAGTTGAAAGACAGACAGGTTTGATTCCTAAATTCCATTACACCCTCGTGTTTAATTTTGTGTCATGTCAGTCACTCACAGTTGAGTGCTTATGTGACATTTCCAGGCATCAGTTTTCTCAATGCTACGAGGGTGATCTCACTTGAAGGAGAATCAGAATGGTTTAGAGATAAGGCAGATCATAATGAGTGGGGCCTGGTATCTCTACAGTGGGAGTTTCTTTTAACATCACCATTACCACCATTATCCCAGGCTTGATGCTATACATGTTTTCTGTAGAAGGAAGTCTAGTGCCAGGAATTAAACTGTGGGGCAACATGAAGGTGATTTCATGAGAACTATTAGAAAAGAAGAAATGTCTTCTTTAGTAGTATACACCTGACATTTTCCAAAAATTAACTTGGTACCATATTTTGGGGAAAGTTCTCGACTTGTCTGGTGCTGCAAGGCATCATTCCTAACCAGATGGGATACATAGGTACACAGGCAGCCTTATGGAGTTAACATCTATGGCTTTTGTTCTAGGACCCCAAGTCCAATTTGATCCAACAGTGGTTGTCACAACAAAACGAGCTTGGAGTTATCTCCAAAACCTTTCAATTATCCTCCCATCCAATACTTGGCGACTGGTCCATCCAAGTTCGAGTGAATGTGAGTATGCATACATTTTTGGGGGAAGATATTAAAATGATTTAAATAGTTCATGTGGGGAAATACCTCTAACGTCATTTATTCAACGAACAGAGAAATTTAAAATGAACGTCTAGACAATGTAAGTTGTTTAATTTTAATTTTCTATGTTTATCAAATGGATTTGCTGTCCTTACAATGTGTGATCAGATAATCAACATTGTCTTTTTCTCTGATAATGTTTGAAGGTTAAACATTTTGGTATTTGGTATAAAACTGGTGAAGCGAATGTTTACTTAAACTAAGTAATGAACACATAACTATTATTTGGTACATTTTATGTCTCAGAATAATGATTCCTGATGAATGATTCGATTGACCTACTTTGTCTTTGTTTTACAAAACAGTGACTTTAAACAGTCACATTGACTTCTGTTCCTTAATCATTCGTTCTTTCAGAGCTTCCACCTTCTTCCTTTTTTTGCTGCCAACTTGTGTGTAACAGGGCCAGGGGCTTTAAAATGCTCCCATCCCTCTCTGCCTCAAGTTTTCTCTTGTGCATCACTGTGTGATACTTGAAGAGTTTTTCTGTGTTTTCCCATTTTTCTTCAGAGCTTTCAAAATAGTTGTATTAGTACAGGGCTTCTCAACTACTGATACTTTGGACACAACTTCTTTGTTGTAGGCACCATTCTGTGAATGTACTGTATTCAACAGCATCTCTGGATGTTACCTAGTAGGTGCCAATAGCAACTTCCCCTCCCCCTATGTTGTGGCAAATGAAAATATCTGCCAAATATCTGTTGTGGGCAATGACCCTCTTCCTGTGCCGATGAGAGCCACTGTGTTAGAAGGAGTGGTCATTCGTTGGCACATGGCCTGAGTCAGATAAAAATGCACCCAGTGTTTAATATTTGCTCACTTTTAGGTATCACCTTTATTGCTGCTTTGTTTCTTTTCTTTCTTTTTTAATTTTGGTGGTACTGGGATTTGAACTCAGGGCCTTGTGCTGAGTGCTCTGCCACTTGATTAGGTATTATCATTATTATCGTTTAGTGCTGGGGATTGAACATTGAGTTCACATGTGCTAGGCAAGTATATTATCACTGAGTTATACCCCTACCTGTGCCCCATTTTTTTTTTTGCCTTACAATAGCAGTTCTGAAAATAGGTTTTATTAAATTCAGTGTGTAGATGAGGATGAGGAAAATGAAGTGTGGAGAAGTATAACCTGGAGGCTTGGACATGGAAAGAAAAAGAAGCAAGATTTGAACTCAGGTCCCTGGTGCCAAAGCCCAGGCTCCAACTGACTCTGTGACCCCATGGCCCCTCCACAACTGTGCAAATACCTTGAGTCTAGACTCTGGTTAGAAGACATTAGATATAATAAACCCTTACTTGGTTTGAAAGCGGTATCTCTTAGAACAGTTTAAAAAGAAAAATGATAGATTATTAGGTACAAGATGAAATGCTGTTTTTACGGTTGAAAGTGCCAAATATCAGCAATTTTTTATGGTTCAACTTAACATGTAAGAGGAGCCACAGCAAACAAATGAAAATATATGATTTTTAATCACATCTTAGGGTTATAAATTTATTTCTAGAGCATCCAGAAAGGAGCAACCCAGGGGAAGAACTTAGCTTGGTTTTTGAAATATTTATATTTAGTATTCTTGATATTTTATTTGGAATTATATTCTTGCCTTTGCTCTTTTTTTTGGATATTCACCACCACTACTAGCTTACTCTACTTAAAAATAATGGAGTAAGATAGGAGGATTGTGGTTTGAAGCCAGCTGGCGCAAAAGTAATTGCAACCCTTGCTCAAAAACAAGCTGGGTTTGGTGGTACATGTCTATGGTCCCAGCTACTCTGAAGGTGGAGGTAGGAGGATCAAGGTCTGAGGCAGCCTGGGCAAAGTTAGCTTAAGCTCTTATCTGACAAACTAAAGAACTAAAAGGGCAAGGACCTGAGTTCAAATCCCAGTACCACAAAAAAGAAAAAATAAGAAGCATGTAAAAGCAAAAGGGCTAGGGCATGGTTCAAGCAATAGAGCACTAGCCTAGTGAGCATGAGGCCCTGAGTTCAAACCCTAGTACCAACAAACAAATGAGCAAAGCAATGAGACCAGTCTTGGGTGTTCCTTTTTATAGTTCCAGGTAAAGGAGTTGTAGCTGATATAATTGATTAGCTCATGTGTCTCGTGTTTCTGACGTAATTTGATGTAGCCACAGATGAAATTCTTAATTGGCACAAATCAATTAACAATTTTTGCCTCAAAAAATGTAATGGGTTTTGCCTTAAAAAAGGAAGGCTGTTCTGACACACGCTACACCCTGAAAGACATTGTTCTGAGTGAAGAAACCATTCGCAAAAGGACAAATGCTGTGTGATTCCACTTGTATGCGATATTTAGCATAGACAAGACATGGAAGTAGAAGGTAGAATTGTGGTTGTGGAAGCTGGAGGGAGGAAATGCAGGAGTTGTTTAATGGTGTAGAGTTTCAGTTTTGCAAGGTGAAAGGTTCTGGAGATCTGTTGGGCTGCAATATGAGTGTACTTTACGCTACTGAATGGCACACTTCAAAATGACTAAGATGGCATATTTATATTATGTGTATTTTGCCATAATTAAAAATAAAACTCAGTAAAATACTGGGACTTAGTTTTATGTGAGATAAGTTGGTCATATGTGATGATATAAGTGATATACATGTGATGTGAGTTGTATAATAGACAAGTATGTGTTTCTATAATGTTTGTTTCTACTGTATCTGTCTATCTATCTATCTATCTATCTATCTATCTATCTATCTATAGTATGCAATCAGGTTTTGTTTATGTAAGAAACAGCACGTGTAAAATGAGGTGCATGAAATAGCAGCTTATTTGCAACAACATAGTTAAGGCATGTAATGTAGAATTCAGTTAGGGAACTGACTTAGAGGAAAGAAGTCAGTGCTAGGGCTGTAATGGACTCTTGATATTTGGTGGATGGCCAGCCTGCATCTTTATGGATTCTTACATGTTGTATTTACCAATTTTATCCTTGGAGTTTAGCAGGAGCGCTACTGAACACATGACATAGCTTTAAAGAATATTGGAGTCAAGGATATAAAAGAGGTCCATACTTGGGGAGAATAATGTAGTACAGCAAGTATTACAGTCATGGTTTTAGGAATTGCATTTGAGGTCTTTGCTTATTTCCTGTATTTATAATGTAGTGGAGAAATAACCAAGACAAAAGTACAAACGTTAGAAAAGACAAATCAGTGAGGCACGGACTGACAAAGGGTCTCTCACAACATAACACTGGGCCGTCACACTATTTGGGGTGACCAGCTGTCCTCTGTAATGTGTAAAGAAGGTTGAGCATCTACTGTTGGCCAGGCACAGTCTGAGGTATATATGGTTTCAAATTTACTCTGTATGCTGTATAATCCTGGGAGGTGGGTATATATTCTCATATTCATTCTGCATGTGCAATCTCGAGAGGTGGGTGTAACTATGCCCATTTTATGATGAGAAGGCCATTGCCCAGCAACACTGAGCAACTTCCTCAGCTGTAGTCAGCTAGAGTACCAGAGCTTGTTTGACCACCTTCCATTGCAGCTTTAGTCCACTTTAGATTAAATGACAGCTTTTTATTCACTACATTGCTTTAAGATTCTCCAGTTTTCTGTGTCAGAGCAACAAACTTAATAATATTAATCTACAAATATATGCGTGTGTTCTGTGGACCCAGTTCTTTCCTTAAAGTGAGGGATTAAAAATTATTTTATTTCTTTTTATTGTTGCTCTCATTTTTGGGGGCCACATCCAAAAAAGTCCAGGTATGTTCCTCATCTTTATGGAGATGTACAAAACATGTGCAGGACAGAGATTGTGGTACAGAGAGAGAGAGGCAGAAACGAAATGGCAAGTATGGAGAAATGCACCTGGAGTGTGGGAGCCTAAGGCAGGGTGTGATGAATTCTGCAGGACGAAGACATTGGAGCTTGTAGAGGAGGAGGAAAGAGTAGGTACTTGTGAATCTTAGAAGAGAGGGAAAGATTGTGTAGAGTCAGGGAAATAGAAGAGAACCTATGTGTCTTGGGATTTGGGAGAAATTTGATGCTACTGGAGCCTGTGGAGGATGATGGGAGCTGGGGATGAGGAAACATTGAGTTTTAGGGAGGTAGGATGTTATTTTCAGTTCCCACTTAAATTCTCCAGGAATCAGTTGTTCATTCATTCAACCATCTACCCAGTCACCCATCCATCCAATCCAATCCATCCATCCATCCCCCATTCATTTTATCTGTGTTGGGGATTTAAAGAACTATGAAGAGTACAAGGAAGTACATGTGCTCTCTGCTTCCTTTTTATTTTTTATTATTCATATGTGCATACAATGTTTGGGTCATTTCTCCCTCTTTCCCCCACCCTCTCCTTTACGCCCTAACCCCTCCCTCTCCTCCCCACCCCCTCCCTACCTGGCGGAAACTATTTTGCCCTTATCTCTAATTTTGTTTAAGAGAGAGTATAAGCAAAAATAGGAAGGACCAAGGGTTTTTCCTAGTTGAGATAAGGATAGTTATACAGGGAGTTGACATGCATTGATTTCGTGTACATTTATGTTATCTTCTAAGTTAATTCTTTTTTATTTTATTTTATTTTATTTTTTATTCATATGTGCATACAATGTTTGGGTCATTTCTCCCACCTCCCCCACCCCCTCCCTTACCACCCACTCCGCCCCCTCCCTATCCCCCTCACCCCCTCAATACCCAGCAGAAACTATTTTGCTCTTATCTCTACTTTTGTTGAAGAGAGAGTATAAGCAATAATAGGAAGGAACAAGGGTTTTTGCTAGTTGAGATAAGGATAGCCATACAGGGAGTTGACTCACATTAATTTCCTGTGCGTGGGTGTTACCTTCTAGGTTAATTCTTTTTGATCTAACCTTTTCTCTAGTTCCTGGTCCCCTTTTCCTATTGGCCTCAGTTGCTTTTAAGGTATCTGCTTTAGTTTCTCTGCATTAAGGGCAGCAAATGCTAGCTAATTTTTTAGGTCTCTTACCTATCCTCACCCCTTCCTTGTGTGCTCTCGCTTTTATCGTGTGCTCAAAGTCCAATCCCCTTGTTGTGTTTGCCCTTGGTCTAATGTCCACATATGAGGGAGAACATATGATTTTTGGTCTTTTGGGCCAGGCTAACCTCACTCAGAATGATGTTCTCCAATTCCATCCATTTACCAGCGAATGATAACATTTCGTTCTTCATGGCTGCATAAAATTCCACTGTGTATAGATACCACATTTTCTTAATCCATTCGTCAGTGGTGGGGCATCTTGGCTGTTTCCATAACTTGGGTATTGTGAATAGTGCCGCAATAAACTTGGGTGTGCAGGTGCCTCTGGAGTAACCTGTGTCTCAGTCTTTTGGGTATATCCCCAAAAGTGGTTTTGCTGGATCATATGGTAGATCAATGTTTAGCTTTTTAAGTAGCCTCCAAATTTTTTTCCAGAGTGGTTGTACTAGTTTGCATTCCCACCAGTAGTATAAGAGGGTTCCTTTTTCCTCGCATCCTCGCCAACACCTGTAGTTCGTGGTGTTGCTAATGATGGCTATTCTAACAGGGGTGAGGTAGAATCTTAGTGTGGTTTTAATTTGCATTTCCTTTATTGCTAGGGATGGTGAGCATTTTTTCATGTGTTCTTTGGCCATTTGAATTTCTTCTTTTGAGAAAGTTCTGTTGAGTTTACTTGCCCATTTCTTTATTGGTTCATTAGTTTTGGAAGAATTTAGTTTTTTAAGTTCCCTATATATTCTGGTTATCAGTCCTTTGTCTTATGTGTAGCTGGCAAATATTTTCTCCCACTCTGTGGGTGGTCTCCTCAGTTTAGAGACCATTTCTTTTGTTGAGCAGAAGCTTTTTAGTTTTATGAGGTCCCATTTATCTATGCTATCTCTTAGTTGCTGTGCTGTTGGGATCCATTGAGAAAGTTCTTACCTATACCTATTAATTCCAGAGAATTTCCTCCTCTTTCCTGTATCAACTTTAGAGTTTGTGGTCTGATATTAAGATCCTTGATCCATTTTGAGTTAATATTGGTATAGGGTGATATACATGGATCTAGTTTCAGGTTTTTGCAGACTACTAACCAGTTTTCCCAGCAGTTTTTGTTGAAGAGGCTGCTATTTCTCCATCATATATTTTTAGCTCCTTTGTCAAAGCCAAGTTGGTTATAGTTGTGTGGCTTCATATCTGGGTCCTCTATTCTGTTCCACTGGTCTTCATGTCTGTTTTTGTGCCAGTACCATGCTGTTTTTATTGTTATTGCTTTGTAATATAGTTTGAAGTCAGGTATCATGAAACCTCCAGCATTGTTCTTTTGACTGAGTATTGCCTTGTCTGTTCGTGGCCTCTTGTGTTTCCATATAAATTTAACGGTAGATTTTTCAATCTCTTTAATGAATGTCATTGGAATTTTGATGGGAATTGCATTAAACATGCAGATTACTTTTGGGAGTAATGACATTTTTACTATGTTGATCCTACCAATCCATGAGCATGGGAGATCTCTCCACTTTCTATAGTCTTCCTCAATCTCTTTCTTCAGAAGTGTATAGTTTTCCTTGTAGAGGTCGTTCACATCCTTTGTTAGGTTTACACCTAGGTATTTGATTTTTTTTGAGGCTATAATAAATGGAATTGTTTTCATATATTCTTTTTCAGTTTGCTCATTATTAGTGTATAGAAATGCTAATGATTTTTCTATGTTGATTATCTATTCTGCTACCTTGCTATAGCTACTGATGATGTCTAGAAGCTTCTGAGTAGAGTTTTTTGGGTCTTTAAGGTATAGGATCATGTCGTCTGCAAATAGGGATATTTTGACAGTTTCTTTACCTATTTGTATTCCTTTTATTCCTTCTTCTTGCCTAATTGCTCTGGCTAGGAATTCCAGTACTATGTTGAATAGGAGTGGAGATAGTGGGCATCCTTGTCTGGTTCCTGATTTTAAAGGAAATGGTTTCAGTTTTTCTCTGTTAAGTATAATGCTGGCTATAGGTTTGTCATATATAGCTTTTACAATCTTGAGGTACTTTCCTTCTATTCCTAGTTTTCTTAGAGCTTTTATCATGAAATGATGTTGGATCTTATCAAAGGCTTTTTCTGCATCTATTGAGATGATCAAGTGGTTTTTGTCTTTGCTTCTGTTAATATTGTTTGTTACGTTGATTGATTTTCGTATGTTGAACCGCCTCTGTATTCCTGGAATGAAGCCTACTTGGTCGTGGTAAATAATCTTTTTGATGTGATGTTGAATTCGGTTTGCCATTATTTTGTGAGGATTTTTGCATCAATGTTCATTAAGGAGATTGGCCTATAGTTCTCCTTTTTGGAGGTGTCTTTGCCTTGTTTTGGGATAAGTGTAATACTGGCTTCATAAAATGTGTTTGGCAGTTTTCCTTCCCTTTCTATTTAGTGGAACAGTTTAAGGAGGGTTGGTATCAGTTCTTCTTTAAAGGTCTGATAGAATTCATCAGAGAATCCATCAGGTCCTGGACTTTTCTTTTTGGGGAGACTCTTGATTGCTGCTTCAATTTCATTTTGTGTTATAGATCTATTCAGGTGATTAATTTCCTCTCAGTTTTGGATGATCATATGTATCTAGAAATCTGTCCATTGCTTTTAAGATTTTTGAATTTATTTGAATATAGGTTCTCGAAGTAGTCTCTGATGATTTCCTGGACTTCCATGGTGTTTGTTGTTATCTCTCCTTTTGCATTCCTGATTCTACTAATTTGGGTTTTTTCTCTCCTCATTTTCGTCAGGTTTTCCAGGGGTCTATCGATCTTGTTTATTTGTTCAAGAACCAACTTTTTGTTTCAATAATTCTTTGTATGGTTTTTTGGGTTTCTATTTCGTTGATTTCAGCTCTTATTTTTATTATTTCTCTCCTTCTATTTGTTTTGGGATTTGCTTGTTCTTGTTTTTCTAGGAGTTTGAGATGTATCATTAAGTCATTGATTTGGGATCTTTCAGTCTTTTTAATATATACACTCATGGCTATAAACTTTCCTCTCAGGACTGCCTTTGATGTGTCCCATAGGTTCCGGTAGGTTGTGTTTTCATTTTCATTGACTTCCAGGAACTTTTTAATTTCCTCTGTTATTTCATCAATAATCCATTGTTCATTAAGTAATGAGTTATTTAGTTTCCAGCTGTTTGCGTGTTTTTTGTCTTTACTTTTGTTGTTGAGTTCTAGTTTTATTGCATTGTGATCAAATAGTATGCACGGTATAATTTCTGTTTTCTTATATTTGCTGAGACTTGCTTTGTGCCCTAGGATATGATCTATTTTAGAGAAGGCTCCATGGGCTGTTGAGAAGAATGTATATTGTGTAGAAGTTGGATGAAATGTTCTGTAGACATCAACATAGGTCCATTTGATCTATAGTATATTTTAGATCTTGGATTTCTTTATTGATTTTTTGTTTGGATGATCTATCCATTGATGATAATGGGGTGTTAAAGTCTCCCATAACCACTGTGTTGGAGTTAATATATGCTTTTAGGTCTTTCAGGGTATGTTTGATGAAATTGGGTGTGTTGACTTTGGGTGCATATCGGTTGATAATTATGATTTCCTTTTGGTCTATTTCCCCTTTTATTAGTATGGAATGTCCTTCTTTATCTCGTTTGATCAGTGTAGGTTTGAAGTCTACTTTTTCAGAGATAAACATTGCTACTCCTGCCTGTTTTGGGGGGCCATTGGCTTGGTAAATCTTCTAGCCTTTCATCCTAAGCCTATGCTTATTTCTGTTGGTGAGATGGGTCTCCTGCAAGCAACAAATTGTTGGATCTTCCTTTTTAATCCATTTCATCAAACAGTGCCTTTTCATGGGTGAATTAAGTCCATTAACATTAAGTGTTAGTACTGATAGGTATGTGGTGATTCCTGTCATTTAGTTGTCTTAGTTGTTTGAAGGTTTGATTGTGTGTACCTAAGTTGAGGTTACTCTCTACTTTCTTGCTTTTTCTTTTCCTGTATTTTGGTGCTGCCTGTCCTTTCATGGTTATGTTGGGTTTCACTTTCTGTGTGCAGAATCCCTTGAAGAATCTTTTGTAATGGTGGCTTTGTGGTCACATATTGTTTTAGTTTCTGCTAATCATGGAAGACTTTTATTGCTCCATCTATTTTGAATGATAGTTTTGCTGGGTAGAATATCCTGGGGTTGAAGTTATTTTCATTCAGTGCCCGGAAGATCTCACCCCAAGCTCTTCTTGCTTTTAATGTTTCTGTTGAGAAGTCTGCTGTGATTTTGATGGGTTTACCTGTGTATGTTTCCTCTCTTACGGCCTTCAATATTCTTTCTCAGTTCCCTGTGTTTGTTGTTTTAATGATGATATGCTGTGGGGTAGCGTATCATGTGGGAAATTTTCTGTTATTATTTTGTTGAATATATTACGCATTCCCTTTTCTTGCCCCTCTTCTCCTTCTTTGATGCCCATGATTCTCAAGTTTGGTCTTTTGATGGAGTCGGTGAGTTCTTGCATTTTCTTTTCACAGGTCTTGAGTTGTTTAACTCATAGTTCTTCGGTTTTTCCTTTAATTACCATTTCATCTTCGAGTTCTGAGATTCTGCTTTCTGTTTGTTCTCCTGTGCTGGATTGGCCTTCCATTTTGTTTTGCAATTCTGTTTCATTCTTTTTTCTGAGGTTTTCCATATCCTGAGTCGTTTCCTCTTTAATGTTGTCTATTTTTGTCCTGAGTTCATTTATCTCTTTATTAATCATGTTCTTTGTTTCACTTTGGTGTTTATACAGTGCTTCTATGGTTTCTTTTATTTCTTCTGTGCTTTTTCAAATTCTCTATTTTTGTTGTCTTGAAATTTCTTTAGTGTTTTCTGTACATTTTGGTTGACCATATCCAGTATCGTCGCTGTAAAATTCTCATTGATTACCTGTAGTATGTCTTCTTTTAGATTATTCTTATGGGCTTCATTGGGTTCTTTGGCATAGTTTAACTTCATTGTTTTGGAGTGTGGATCTGAGTATCTGTTTTCTTCATTTCCTTCTGGTTCCTGTACTAATATTTTGCTGTGGGGAAACTGATTTCCCTGTTTTTTCTGTCTTCCCATCATTGCTCTTGGTGTTGTTATTGTCCCTATACTGTGTGCAATTAAGTATTTTCTAGCTTGTAATAATAACAATGGTGATATTTAGAATGGAAGGGTGAGAAGAGATGGAAAGCAAAGAAGTTAAAGAGGGAAAAAGAAATAAACAAGTAGGAAAAAACAAAACAAATTAACAAAGAAAAGTTTCAAAGATATAAACAGGGAGAGACAGTGTACTAATTGACAGTAAGCCAAACATGCATTAGAGGACAGAGAGAGGATTGAAAAAAAAAATAAATAAATGAAAAAAATAATTAAAAAAAAATGTCCAAGTTCAAATGCAATAAAGTTTCAGTCTTAATAATTTTGTTGTTAGTCCCTCAGCCTCCAATCCTGGATATGGTGTCTCAGAAGTAGTTCTGTTGTTGTCTCATCAAAGGGGAAAAAAAAACCAAACCAAACCAAACCAAACAACACAAAACAAAACAAAACAAAAAAACCACAAAGTGTCCCAATTTCAAATGCAGTATAGTTTCAGTAAGTTTTTCAGCATGCAGGTGTAGTTCGGTTGTTGTCTCATCAAAGGAAGAAAGAAAAAAAAATCTGGAGACAGTTCTGTGAATGGTATCTGAGGCTATGGCTCACCTGCCCGCTGCTGTCAGCCTGTTGTTGCTGGAGGCTTTATTTATGCAGATCTCAGGCGTGAGCTTAACACTCACCTAGCCCTGCAGGCTTTGTTTACTAGCCCTGCAGGCTTTGTTTACTTAGAGTTCTCCTAAGTGGAATGCCACTGCTACAAGCTTTCCCCTTTCCAAGCACACTGGGGGATGTGACACTGCACCTGCTTTTTCTGGCTGGCTTGTTTATTTACAGCTCACATGGGAAGTGGGTCTTCCCCCTTCTCCTGTGGAGTTTTTCTCCCACTGCCACTTTTACAAGCTTTCCCACTCCTGGTTGTTGGGCAGGTGCCGCCACTCCTGCCTTCTCTGGCTGGCATGTTTATTTACAGTTCTGTGAGAGATTGCCCCTCTCTCCCCCCTTTGGCAGTCTGGGCGCCCTGCCCTCTTTGCTACGTGTCTTTTTTTTTGTTATTGCTTATTATTCAGGTTTTTTTCTCTTTTTTCCCTGAGTGGGGGTTGGTCTGTCCAGGGGGCTATGCTGATCTGGCCCAGGGTTGTCTGTGGAGTACCGCGTGCTGCTTAGCTCACCTGGTGGTCTGCATCTTCCCAAGGTGTCTGGGCACTGCCGTCTGGTGGCAGTGTGGGAGCCCTCCTGGATTCTCCGTTTAACGTGATGTGGAGATGGTATGTGCAGTCTGGAGGTGTGGAGGAGTCAAAGTTTAGCCGCCTCTTGGTGGTTTTTCCTGTAAGGTGTATCTCCAGCGTCTCTCCAAGATTTTACTTTAGGAGGTACGCTTTCTGCCTCCTCCCTCTTGCTGCCATCTTGGAATCCCAGGAGGCTTCAGCCGGGGCAGAGCTGCACTTTGCAACTTCTACGGAGTCTTGCACCCTCCCTCACAACCCTGTGCTCTCTACTTTCAAAGATCATACTTGTCATGACATGAATCATATGATAAAAGTTAAACCACACAAGATGACAGAAAAACACAGGCAGTGCAATCACAGGGGAATCATAAGGTGCCTGGTCTACCTTGTTGATAAAGAGGGCATATTGTAAGGATGAGTGCCAGTGCTTTGCTAGGTGTTCTCTTTTGTTGTCTGTTCCATTTTCCTCTCACTTTTTTTTTTTTTTTTTGCTATCTTTGAGAGTCTAAAGTCTAAATACCAGTAACTGGGTACATGGACTCAGTTAAATAACCACCATCCTCAGATTCCTGCAAAACAAGCCTCTTTAGGGGTTGGTGGCAGCTACCAGTGGGCCACCCTTGGATCAGGGAGTTCATCATTGGTCCATTCAGAAGCCACCTCTGCGCAGGGATTAACACGGGCAGTTTTAGCTGGGCGGTAGGTCCTGAGAGATTAATGGGTTCAGTGAGTGGTGAACAGAGTAAGTATCAGTGGCTGGAGGAGGACAGAATAGTGGACAGAGTGGAAGATGTGAGCTTGGGTATTGAAGGATTGATAGCATTCTCCACATAGTAGTGGGTGGACTTAAAAAAAATTGAAAAAAATGTTTACCAGATCTGGCCCCTGCTCACCTCTTAAGCCTTGTTAAGAGCCACCCTTTCCTTTGAACTCCATGCTTTAGAGTATTATATTGCTCTGAGTGAGTTTTCACTCAGAACCTTTCATACGTGGTTCCCTCTGTGTGGAATGCTGTTTTTCTTCTGCTATTCCAGCTACTTGCTTCTTCCCTTCAGGCATTCTCTGAAATAGCCAAATCCCTCCACACAGCCCCACGGCACCTCTGCTTCTCTTGCTTCACCCATATCACTTTTACTTGGTGGCCTCTGGTAGGGTACACTGTTTATAAGGACAGTGACTCTTGCTTGTTTGCCCTCCATCCCCAGGACCAGAACAATGTGGAGCATGTACGTAAATGTCAATAGTTAGTAAATATCTTGAAGTAAATACAGTTTCTCCCCTTTCCATGTTTTTAAGGTATCTTTATCCTTTTGAAGACAAGTAGATTGGTCAGGTACTTATTGTTGATGAAATGTCAATTCAAGGTACACAGCTAAGAAAAAAATAAGCCCTCTGTTTAAAAAAAAGGTTGCACAAAGGCCGCTAGGGGGCGGTATAATCAAAGAAATGTGTGGAGCCTCAACCCTGGACTCAGCCTTCACTTCTAGTTTTTGTCTTGATCCTGCACAGCATTAAAGGACTGTACATTGCTTATTATTAACTTCTGTTTTAGCAGTGAAAATGGCTATGGAGGAAATGTATTACTTAAGTAGTCCATCATAATAGAGTATATTTTAATTTTTCCGAGGCAGTGATCATTCTCAGTACAAAACTCAGGGAGGGAAAATTATTTTCAGGAGGTTATTTTGAAGTTCTCTTCTTCCTCCTAGAAAATATACGGAATGATACTAGTATAATCACTGAAGGACAATGTATTAGAAATACAGGAGTTATCAGAGCTTTGATTTGTAGTGACTGTGCAGATGACAAGAAAGTGTATTCATTAGTCACCCATAACCATTGTCAGGAAAAGCCTTCTTTGGGAAAATACAGCCCTTGATCCAACTGTAACTTGTTTGTAGAGTAGCATGATGAGGCTTTTTTTAAAAACTGCTAACCTTTCTGGAATGAAGCTTTCTAAAATTGCATTTGACCTTCATCCTTCATGTATTGCTTTCACCTTCAGGGTTTTTGATGATGATAATTATTTTGGTGTAGTATCGTTTCTAAGTTTTTATTCTTTTTGGCAGTACTACCATTTGAACTCAGGGCCTCATGCTTGCTAGGCAGCTGCTCTACCACTTGAGCTATTCTGCTAGACCTGTTTTGTGTTGGATTTTTTCAAGATAGGGTCTCTTGAGCTATTTGCCTGGAGCTGGCTTCTAACCTCAGTCCTCCTGATCTCTGCCTCCCAAGTAGCTAGGGCTACAGATGCCCTGCTTACTCTTACTTTTTATGCACTTCATTGCTCAGTATATGATGGTGGGACATAGTATGTTTTCTGCACATTTGTAGACAAAGATTTTTTAATAGACATAAAGTCAATGGACATCTATTTTTCTAATGTAAAAGGACATAACTTTTTTAGAGGGAAATGGAACAATTTGAAAGAAATCAGAAGACATCTTCACGTTAATCATTCTTTTCCTATACTGCAGATTGTACTTACTGCCTTTTTCTTTCTGGACCTTTCTAAAGAACATGTGGATATTTGAATTCTCTACTGAGAATTATATAAATTGTCTTTTGGAGGTCGATTCTTCTCAGGAATGGACAACAAGCTTTTTCTGCCTATACTTGCCAGATTCTGTTTAAAGCTAAACAATATACCTTCATATGAATACACTAAATGTATTTGCAAATGGTACTTAAAAATTGTGTTTCAGGTTACTAGAAGAAAATTAAAAAAATTTTTTTTTGGCTAGTACTGAGGATTGAGCTCAAAGCCTCATGCTTGCTAGGCAAGTGTTCTACCACTTGAGCCACGCCCCCTGTCCTTTTTTTTGCTGTTAGTTTCTTAAATAGGGACTTCAGCTTTTGCCCAGGCTGGCCTCAGACCATGATCCTCCTACATCTACCTCCTGAGTAGCTGGAATTACAGGCGTGAATCACTATGTCTGGCCAAAGTTTCTTTTGTAAGTTTAAAATTTATTTGTAGTCAGGGCATCAAACCCAGGGCCTCAAACATACTAGGCAAGCACACTTCCATTGTGGTATAGCCCTGACCCCTTTAAAGCTTCTTTTTCAAAAGAAAGGCTAATGATGGTGTCTGAGAACCAGACTTCTGGGAGCCAGGGCATTTGTCATAGCAACCCTCTTCCTCCATGTTTCACTATGGACAACCCAAGTTGTCCTGGGACCTGAGTCCCAGGTCTCTGAGGGACCCAAACATTGGTGCTTGTGTTCTTTTGAGAGATCAAGGGAAGAGCTTGAATCACTGAGAGATTTCTTTCTTTCTTTCTTTCTTTTTTTTTATTGTTGTGCTGGGTTGGAGTACATTGTGGCATTTACAAAACTTCTTATAGTGTATCAAATACATCATTCTTGAATTCACCCCCTCTGCTGCTCTCCTTCATCTCCCCTCCTTCCAGGGAGAGTCTTATTCACTTAGGAACTGCAGCCCTGTGCCCTCTTTCTTCTCAGATGGAAACCTGCTCTTCCTTCCAGAGCAGCTCAGACAGCTGAGTTTACCACCAGGGTCACCTGAAGCTGTAGCCTGCTAGAACTTACTAGGAGCCTTGAAACACGGATGTGTGTCAGAATCAGCTGTCCAGACGCTTATTCCAGACCTTACCTTTCCTCCATCATAGTTTGCTCACTGTGGTTTGGGTCCTAAGAATTTGAATTTTAAATCAGCACCCAGGAAATTCTATTTGTTTTCTGGACTTGATTTTGAGAAGTACTGATAAATGCCCATAGTGAGGCCATTTCAGTATTTATTCCATGAAGAGGCACTGCTGGGTCATGGACAAGGTAGGGAGGTGGGGACAGGCCATGACTTCCTTAGTGGTTATACTCTCAGCTGTTTACTTCATTTCTCTAGGTGACTGTCTCAGCAGAGCTCCTTGGTACCTTAGATTTACTAACTCAGAATCTTTGGAATAATCTGTAGTTTTACAATCGCTTCCTGGTGTTCTGCTGCTCAGTTAGCTTGGGAGCCACTGAGTCATCTTGTGGTCTCTTCTAACTGTCATTTCTCAGCTCTTGTCTTAATCTTCACCCAGTCTTGGAGATGGAGGATGAAAAATACCATCCTGAAAACTTACTGGGTTTACGATTTGAAATCACTTTCAGGGAGAACTGTCTAATGAGTTGTGGCTGTCAAACTGTCAAATTCTTATGTAATTCAGACACAATCTACATTGAATCACTCCTTTGCTTATGTGTCTTCTCTTGAAAGTAGCTGTAGAAAGGTTAGGGGAAGACTGCCACATCTCACTGCTTTTTATAGCTTTTGAGAGAGAATACTCCTTATCTCTTTGCCTTGCTGCCAGTGGTTTCCTGGGTCAGCTAGCTTCTGCTCTCAACTTTCTCTGGAGCCATTTTTCTTGGAAGCAAGCACAGCTTTGTTTGGGCAGCTCTTGTCCCTGAAGTATTGCACAAGTAGCATGGGATAGTCTCCTGGTTGTGATGACAACTTAACAAAAGCATGGAGCAAACTGTGACAGGCCAGAAAATGGTGGCATCTTCTCTGGAATGTGGCCTCCAAAATACTTTTGCAAGCTTCTGCTTATAGGAAGGATTGCTTTTTGTGGAAAGACCTCAAGCTGTTACTTCATGTGCAGTTTGAGAGGAGTTAGTTTATAAGGTTGAGTTTTTTTAGAGCATCAGCTGGCTGAGCGCAGCATGTCATTCTCTGTTCCTTAGGGATAGCTCCACAACAACACTTAACTGATCAGTTTTTTTTTCCTTTTAACATGCATGTATATATATACATATAGATATATAATCAAATCATATACATATATAACATACATTATATATAAAACAAATTTATCATTTTAACCATTTTTTTGGTGGTGCTGGATTACAGGGCCTTGTGCTGGCTAGGCAAGTGCTCTACTGACGGAGGTACTGCAGGAGGTCCTAAAAGGTGATAAGTGGTCAAGGAGACATTTCTCCTTCCCATGAAGATGTCTGCACCTGAGAGACATCTCTGCCCTCAGGCAATACAAAAAGGCTATAAAAACCCAATCTCCAACCTGACCCGTGGGACCACTGGTTTCTGGGTCCACCTGCATGCGCCCATACAGCCTTTCTCTTCTCTTCTCTACAAATAAAATCTTTCTGATCTCTGCTGCTGGAGTCCGCCTGTGCTTTCATTCTTAGAGTGGGCTCAAGAACCCTGAGCACCTGAAATTCCTGCGCTTGTCATCTGTGCATCATATTTGGCGACGCATGAAGGAACCAGCCTTCACCTGAGATCAGTACAGGTTGTGCCAAACTGGAGAGGGTTGTCTAGGACGTGACCGTGATAATCTGGCACTCTAGTAGTCTATGCTGCAGGAGAGACCCCCCTACCACAGCCTAGCTATGGTGGACCTCTTGAGCTGACCTTCTCTCTCTTTCTATCTCTCTCTCTCATTAAGGAGGGGGTATCTCCCTCAGGAACCTGAGGAAATGCTCCAAGCCCATTATAGCTGTAAGGCAGGCAACCTGAGAACTTGGGAGCTGGCCAGGGCTTATTACAGGACTGCCAGTGCTACATGGGCTGAGCTGAACGTTAGTGCACCGAGGCTTTTTTTTCCCCTCTCAACTCTTGGCTTTTTCCTTAAACTCTGCTTAAACTCTCTCTTTCAAGATCTGACCCTCTTAGGAGTAGGTCTGAAAACAGCTGGTGAAAAGGATAGTTTCTCTTCAAGCTACAAAAGGTGCTCTGGCTGGGGCACTCCCTAGCGTCACCTGAAGGCTGGAGATGCAACTTCCTGACCTGCTCTGAGGCTCCAAAGGCAGCTAAATCTTGGACCCCTCCAGCCATGTCCGCGGCAAACAATCAGATCTCTTAACACTTCCTTTGCTGTTCTGTGGCTTGAGAGTGGAGGTCACCCCTTGCTTCCAGTGCTCCAGTGCTGCCTCTGGGCAGGATTGACCTGGACAGCAGTGGTGACCAATAATCCCTCATGTGTTGAGCATGGAAACTCTATTTTCCTTCCTCTTTCCCAAGTAGTTCAGGATGAATGGCCTCCCCCCTTTGTTCTAAATAGCAGTGGGCTTCCTTCTTCAGGCAAGTCCAGGAGTTAATTCCTGGAGGGAATAGGGCTCACGTTCCTTTTAGAGTAAGTGAACTTAAAAAATAAAAAAGGATTTGGGAAATAACACAGAAAACCCAGATCAATACATCCAGGCATTCAGAGAAGTCAGCTAAAACTTTAAACTGAGCTGGAAAGATGTAATGCTGTTGCTATCTCAGACCCTTACTTCTCTGGAGAAACAACAGGTTCTAGATCAGGCAGCCAAAACAGGGGATGATTATCACTTAGATAAAAGTGACCCTACTGGCCTATCTCAGATTGGGCCCTCACAAGAGGAGGAGGGGGAGGGAGAAGAAAGACAAAGACACTGGATACCTAAAAGGGAACCTTGATTCCCAATTCCAACAGATCAGGCAGTGCCTAGGTCCATGTAGCCACATCTGCATACTATAATACTGTAATAGGGATTTAGAAAAAGAAAAGAAGGACCTGGAGAGGGAAAGAAAAAAGATAAATGACTGGAGGCTCTGATAAGAGCACTCAGAGAGGCTTCCCTGAGGCAAAGTCCAAACCTGAGGACATGTTTTCAGTGTGGACAGGCAGGCCATTTTAGGAGGGAGTGCCCCTGGAGGAAACCACCTCCCGGACCTGCTCCATTTGTAGTGGAAAACATTGGAAGGCACACTGTCCTTGGTTCCCAGGGGAACGGAGGCCAGAGCCTCCCACCCAGTGACAGTCCTGGGGCCTCCCATCCACCAGAAAAGCACAAGGTCAGCCTTCTTATCGATACTGGAGCCAGCATGTTCAGTATTCCTTTCTCTCCTGGACCCAGGTCCTCTAAGAAAATTACTGTTCGAGGCATATTAGGCCAGCCTCTAGAGCATTATTTCACTCAATCTCTAGCCTGCTCCTGGGGAGATTTCCATTTCTGTCTTTCCTTTTTAATTGCTCCAGAAACCCCTACTCCTTTGCTAGGGTGAGACCTTCTATCTAAATTGGGGGTATAGCTCCTTTTATCCCCAGGAGAGTACTTTTGCTTGCCCCTAATAGAGGAACAAGGAGATCCTACAGTGTGGACAGATGGACACCACCGTGGGACGGGCCCAAACAGCTGTCTCAGTACTAATTCATCTCAAGGACCCCTTCTGGTTTCCCCATCAAAAACAATATCTTTTAAAGCCAGAAGTTAAGGAGGGGATAATTCCCATAATGAAAGACTTAAAAAGACAGGAATAGAATGTTCCAGCCCATGTAATACTCCTATTCTCAGTATCAGGAAGGGACCTTACAAATGGAGGCTAGTCCAGGATCTGTGCCTGATCACTGAAGCAGTAGCGCCTCTCCACCTTGTAGTTCCAAATCCCTATATGCTTTTAGCCCAAATACCTCCAGGTACTACTCACTACTCTGTCCTGTATTTAAAAGATGCCTTCTTTTGCATTCCCTTACACCCTAAAAGTCAACCTATCTTTGCCTTTGAGGACCCTACAAGAAAGTCCGGACAGGTCATCTGGACTGTCCTCCCCACAGGGATTCAGAAATAGCCCCCACCTCTTTGGGTTGGCTCTAACCCAAGACGTGGCAGAGTGGCAATATCCACAAACTACAATATATAGATGACCTCCTGCTCTGTAGACTGATGAGCCTGCCATTTCACAAGCCACTGAATCCTTACTAAACAACCTAGCAGATAGAGGATATAAAATCTCTAAAGCAAAATCCCAATTGTGTCAGTCTAGGGTTACATATTTAGGTCTTGTCCTGGAGAAAGAAATGAGGGCTATAGGAGAAATAGAATCCGTCCAATCCTGATGTTTCCTCTACCTAAAACTCTAAAGCAATTGAGGGCCTTTTTGGGGGTGACAGGGTACTGTAGAATTTGGATCCTGGAATATGCAGACCTAGCCAGGCCCTTATATCAAATCCTTAAGGAAGCACAGAAGGATACCCAGCCCTTTATTGAGTGGGATGACAAGTCAGAAAATGCATTCCACCAGTTAAAAAAGGCCCTTATGACAGTTCCAGCCCTGGGTCTCCCAGTGCAGGACAAGTTTCAATTATATGTCTATGAAAAGGGAGGACTGGCCTTGTGAGTGGTGACTCAGCATGGTAGTGCCTGAAGCTCAAAAACTTATTCTAAACTGCCCCCTAACGATTTATAGCCCACATGACCTACAGGGAATTTTATTTTTTTTAATTTTTAAAGTTTTAATATTATTTATTTATTTTTTTCCATTTATTCACATGTGCATACATTGTTTGGGTCATTTCTCCACTCTGCCCTCCTCCCCCAGCCTCCCCCGCTCTCAGTTCCAGGCAGGTCCTGTTCTGCCCTTATCACTAATTTTGTTGAAGAAATGACATAAGCATAATAAGGAAGACAAAGCGCTTTTGTTAGTTGAGTTAAGGATAGCCATACAGAGAGATTCCTACTATTGCTTTTATGTATCCATGTGTTATGACCTATGTTGATTCATCTCTAACTCAATGATCTTTTTTTTTTTTTTTGTCTTTTCTTTTTTGGTGCTGGGATCGAACCCAGGGCCTCAGGCATGCTAGGCAAGCGCTGTACCACCGAGCTACATCCCAGCCCTAAACTCAATGATCTTTACATTGGTTCCTTATCCCCTGCTCTTGATAACCTCTGTTGTTTTAAGGTTTCTTTCTGTATTAGTTCCTCTGGAGTGGGGACATCAAACGCTTTCATGTTTTGGGTTTTCTACCTATTCCTATATGTCCCGTGTGTGCTCTTCCCTTGTCATGTGATCCAAGTCCAACCACAATGCTGCAGTTGCCCTAGATCTAATGTCCGCATATGAGAGAGAACATACGAGTTTTGGTCTTCTGAGCCTGGCTGACCTCGCTCAGAATGATGTTCTCCAATTCCATCCATTTACCTGGAAATGATAAGATTTCATTTTTCTTCATGGCTGAGTAAAAATTCCATTGTGTACAAGTAACACATTTTCTTGATCCATTCATCAGTAGTGGGGCATCTTGGGTGTTTCCATAACTTGGCTATTGTGACTAGTACTGCAGTAAATATGGGTGTGCAGGTGTCTCTGGAGTAACCTGTGTTGCATTCCTTTGGGTATATCCCCAGGAGTGGGATTGCTGTATCATATGGCAGATCTATGTTTAGATTTTTAAGAAGTCTCCAAATTTTTTTCCAGATTGGTTACACCAGCTTGCATTCCCACCAGCAGTGGATTAAGGTTCCTTTTTTCCCACATCCTCGCCAACACCAGTTGTTAGTGGTGTTTTTGATGATGGCTATTCTAACAGGGGTGAGTGGAATCTTAGTGCAGTTTTGATTTGCATTTCCTTTATAGCCAGAGATGGTGAGCATTTTTTCATGTGTTTTCTGGCCATTTGAATTTCTTCTTTTGAGAAAGTTCTGTTTAGTTCACTTGCCCATTTCTTTATTGGTTCATTAATTTTGGGAGAATTTAGTTTTTTAAGTTCCCTGTATATTCTGGTTATCAGTCCCTTGTCTGATGTATAGCTGGCAAATATTTTCTCCCACTCAGTGGGTGGTCTTTTCAGTTTAGAGACCATTTCTTTTGTTGTACAGAAGCTTTTTAGTTTTATGAAGTCCCATTTATTCATCTTTTCTCTTAGTTGCTGGACTGCTGGGGTTCTATTGAGGAAGTCTTTGCTTATACCTATTTGTTCCAGAGTGTTTCCTGCTCCTTCCTGTAGTAACTTCAGAGTTTCAGGTCTGATATTTAGGTCCTTGAGACATTTTGAGTTGATACTAGTACAGGGTGATAGACATGGATCTAGTTTCAGTTTCTTGCAGATGGGTAACCACTTTTCCCAGCATCATTTGTTGAAGAGGCTGTCTTTTCTCCATCAGATATTTTTGGCACCTTTGTCAAAAATGAGGAGGGCATAGTTGTATTGATTCATATCTGGGTCCTCTATTCTGTTCCACTTGTCTTCATGTCTGTTTTTTTTCCAGTACCATGCTGTTTTCATTGCTACTGCTTTGTAATATAGTTTGAAGTCAGGTGTTATGATACCTCCAGCGTTGCTCTTTTTGTTGAGTATTGCCTTGGCTGTTCCCGGTCTTTTGTGTTTCCAAATGAGCTTTAGGGTAGACTTTTCAATCTCTGTGATGAAAGTCATTGGGATTTTGATGGGAATTGCATTAAACATCTAGATTGCTTTTGGTAGTATAGCCATTTTTACTATGTTGATTCTACCAATCCATGAGCACGGGAGGTCTTTCTATCTTCTGCAGTCTTCCTCGATTTCTTTTTTCAGGAGTTTGTAGTTCTCCTTGTAGAGGTCATTCCCATCCTTTGTTAAAGTAACTCCTAGGTATTTGATTTTTTTTGAGGCTATTGTGAATGGAATTGTTTCCATGTATTCCTTCTCAGTTTGTTCATTGTTGGTGTATAGAGAAGCTAATGATTTTTGTAAGTCCATTTTGTATCCTGCCACCTTACTGTAGTTGCTTATGGTGTCTAAGAGTTTTTGGGTAGAGTTTTTTGGGTCTTTAAGGTATAGGATCATATCATCTGCAAATACCTATTTGTATTCCTTTTATTTCTTCTTCTTGCCTAATTACTGTGGCTAGAAATTCCAGTACTATGTTGAATAGGAGTGGGGATAGTGGGCATCCTTGTCTGGTTCCTGATTTTAGAGGGAATGGTTTTAGTTTTTTACCATTACATATGATGTTGGCTGTAGGTTTGTCCTATATAGCCTTTACAATGTTGAGGTACATTCCTTCTATTCCTAGTTTTTTTAGAGCTTTTATCATGAAGTGGTATTGGATCTTGTCGAAGGCTTTTTCTGCATCTATTGAGATGATCAAGTGGTTTTTGTCTTTGCTTGTATTGATGTGCTGTATTTCATTCGAATTAGGCAAAATTTTAAGTTCAAAAGGAAAACTTTGGCTATCTGACAGCCGTCTACTTAAATACCAGGCCCAGCTTCTGGGAGGGACAGAAATAACTTGAAGGACCTGTCAGAGCCTAAATCCTACATTTGTTCTATCAGAGACAGAGGGAAATCCTGAACACTAAATGTAAGGAGGTACTTATGGAAAATTATGCTGCCCGACCTGACTTAAGTGATTGGCCCTTAGAAGGCTCAGAGCAAAAATTATACACTGATGACAGTTCCTTTGTCAAAAATGGTGTCAAACATGTAGGGTTTGCAGTTATAACAGAATTTGGCATCCTTCAATCAGGTCCTCTTCCTCCAAATACAAGTGATCAATTGACAAAATTAGTGGCCCTAACAAAAGCCCTAAAACTGTCAAAAGAACAGAGTCAACATCTATACAGATTTTAAGTATGCCTTCCTGATCCTACATGCTCATACAGCCATCTGGAAGGAAAGGGGAATGCTAACTACAACAGGAACAACGTCCCATGGAGGTAAAAGGGAGATTACTCTAATAGTTTTAGGGATAACTTTTATCCCTAAAAATAGTTTTAAGGATAGTTGTAGCCCCTAGCTGGAATCAGCTATGGAAGATTGCCAATCATGTAACTGCAAAAAACCTAACCAGACCAGGTAGGCCTTGCTATTAAGGACATGCAAAGGTCTTGGACTACCGCCTGACCTTAGATTTTCTTTTGGCTAAACAAGGAGGGGTATGTGCCATCGCCAGTACTTCCTGTTGTTCATATATAAACACTTCAGGCATTGTAGATTAATGTACAGACTACATTCTCCAACAGGCTAAATGGCTCCAGGAGCAGTCTCTGGAAACTCAGGTTTCCACACAGGTAGGGGACCAAATAGAATCCTGGCCTCCCTCCAGGACTTGGTTCCTACCCTTTCTGGGGCCTATAGTTGCCATTATTCTCTTGCTTGTGTTTGGGCTTTACATTTTAAACTTACTTGTCAAGGTTGTTTCTTCTTGCCCAGAATCCATGAAACTACAGATGCCCTGATGGAGATGAAAACGACCTACTATCATGGTTCCCTTTAACTCCTCTCTCATGGTCAGCCCTGATGCTGCGGGCCCCTTCCATCACCTGCTGTCAGCAGGAAGCAGTTATTGAATAGACTTCATAGTCCCTATCCCTAACAGCAGTTAGGGCTGTCACTGCGAGGTGGGTGCGAGGCAAGAATTGAAGGACGGACTGCAGGAGGTCCCAAAAAGTGATGAGTGGTCAAGGAGACACTTCTCCTTCCCAGGAAGGAGATGTCTGTACCTGAGAGACATCTGAGCCCTCAGGCAATAGAAAAAGGCTATAAAACCCAATCCCCAACATGACCCACGGGACCACCAGTTTCCAGGTCCCCCTTCATGTCCCCATGCAGTCTTTATCTTCTCTACAAATAAAATCTGTCCGACCTCTGCTGCTGCAGTCTGCCTCTGCTTTCATTCTCAGAGTGGGCTCAAGAATCCTGAACACCTGAAAATTCCTGCACGTGTTATCTGTGCATCACTATCCTAGCCCTTTTTGTTTTAGACTTTTTTCAAATAGAGTCTCATGTTTATGCCTAGCCAGGATATAATCCTCCTGTTATGCTTTCTGTGTAACTGGGATGACAGGCATGCAGCAGCACACCCAGCTATTGATTTAGGTGGGCTCTTGCTAACTTTTGCCAGGGTTAGCCTGGAGTCATGATCCTCTCTATCTCTGCCTCCTCAGTAGCTAGGATTATAGGTGTGAGCCACCATGCCTGGCTCATTTTAGCCATTTTTAAGTGCATCCACATTCTAGTGCCACTAGCACTGCCATCCGTCTCCCGATCTTCCCAAGCCATGACCAGTGCAGTTTAAGAAAGCATGTCTGCCTCACTTACTAGGTAGAACTCCTTGAAGATGGGAGCTCTAGTTAACTGATCTTGACATTTGTTCTGTCTGATGTAGCATCTGGCCTGTTGTAGGAGCTCATGTATGCTGTGGGCTGGAAGAATGAGTGAATGGAGTGAATGAATAGTTCCTCCTGGAGTCTGACTACGGATGATTCATTTGTGTTGTTCTTCACCTTCATGCTTCTGTGCTGCATGATTCTACAACATAGTAGAAACATGCTCATGTATTTTTGTCTTGAAAATATGTATGTTCTACATTTGATGTACCTTAGCCATTGGAAAACAGCACTTTCTGATTTTGAAAAGTAAAAAAGATTTCAGTCAATAACTGATTATTTTTACCCCTCATTAAATATAAAGTATACTCACAGTTTATGTACTATATTATTTCTGTGACTTTATAGAGTCATTTGATCTGTAACTGCCAGTTTTTTGATGGTGTGCATTTCAGTTTCTGAACTCCTTGCAAAAAAAATTTTATTTTGAAACAGGGTCTTGCTACGAAACTGTCCTTGAACTCATGATTCTGTACCCTCAGCCTCCTGAGTTCTGGGATTACAGGTGTGCATGGTCACGCCTGGCATTCTGTGCACATTTTTTTGAGGAATTATGTTATTTTTTTCCTTCTAGAAGCCACCCTAGGAATGCCTTCTTTTCCAGTGTCTCTTTCCTACCCTTCTCTGCAGGTACATCTTTTTAACATGAGTTAGAAAACTTTGGGATCAGACTTAAGTATGTCACGGTCATCATTGAAATGTAGGATCTGAGAAAACCATCAACATGTATCTTAGAGATCACTTAGGTCCGCCTCCTCATTTTTTTTATGGAGACAGACTCTGAATGAAGGGATTTTCCTTGATTATGTTTACACAGTGTGTTATAGTTAGATTTGACTGAGAAGCTGAGTTTCCTGATACTTCAGCTCTAAAGAGTTAAATTATTTAACATGTGTAGCTATTATTGTTTTAAAACAGTTACCCTTTTGGCTTGAATTTAGATGTCATGAGGGCCTGCTGTATGCATTGGTGGAGAAGATGCCCGTGTTATATGGTTTGAGGGTGCCACATGGATCACCACACACATTGGATGATTCTCAAGGTGTTTCAGATTCTGGCCACAGCAGCCATGTCTTTAGATTGAGGATTTGAGTCCAGGAGACTTGGGTTGAAGTATTGGGCTCCCTAGTAACCATTGTTCCCTATAACCATTGTTATTTTATATTAATATAACTAATACTCATTAATATATTGTTAGAGATTTGTTGTCACCTAGCCAACTATGTATCCTTGGTTATATGAGGCATAAGAAGATTAAGTTTTAATATAACTTTTTTTTTCAGGAGAAGATTGACAGAAAGTTGCGAGGATAGTACAGAGAGGTCTTGCATGCTTTACTCATTGTACCCAATGGTTATATTTGTATAGCTAGAGTGGAACATCAGGAGCAAGATTTTAAGCTGGTGGGATATGTATGTAGTTCTATGTGATGGCTATTTTCAGTGGCATAGAGGGAATTTTGGAAAATCGTCACTCATCTGGCTTTGACCTAAGGTGATAGTACTGGGTACCAGAGTAGGACATTAAACTGAGCACCAAGTCCTTGGGTGAGGTGAGAAGAGGAGGAAAGAGGAAGAAAGGGAATTATGTCTCATCAGGGCTAACTTTCCATTCCATATGATGCAGTAGCTGTGCTGCTGCTTTCCCCCCTTGCTTGAGTTTGTGCTCAGTGGGGGTAGTAGTCATGTTTTATGTCTATAGTCTTTAAAAACCATAATTGTTTTCACTTTTTCAGTAGGACAGAGAATTACACAGGTATTTTTTGTTTGTTGTTTGTTTTTAAAGAGAGTATGCATTAAGAAAACCTGTTTGTCTTTTGTACAGCATAATGTACCTATATGGAAATGGTAAAAGTTTTTGGTAATATGAATGTACTCATGGCTTTGGAGGCCTGGTCATTGTCCTTATGACTGGAGTCTTTACTGGTTTATGTCTTGTCCACTGGTTAGATCCATTTATCCCAAGTCCTATTACTATGAGGAACTTGGATATATGTGCTTCAGTTCTCCAGCTACTTGGCTGTAGTTTTCATGAGAACCAGAATACTGGTAATCAGTTCCAGTGAAAGGAGGGACTCAGGAAAAATCCGCCTCTTGGGGAGTTTCTGGCTCCTCTCTCTTCATTGCAGGTAGATTTTCTCTCTCTCTACTTCATAGAGAAAACAGAAGTCATTCAATGGGAATTTCTTTAGCTTCTTCTACCTGCCTCTGTACCCATCTCGTGCTTATTCTCTTCTTTTACAGAAGAGTCATCATTCTTCATATCTAAGACCAATACTTCTTCTGCCTGGCTTCTTCCTTCTCTTGCTTAACTTCTGATTTCTCTCATGTGTTTAGCCTGGATCTCTTTCTCTTTAGGATCTTTCCACAAAATCTAATGTGCTTAAAACTTACACATAAAATAAAAACCCCCCAAAACAGAGAAATAGTAAGTTGACTTTACTCCCTCTCCAGTGATTCCATATCCTCTTTCTAGCCAGTTCCTTAAAAAGAAAAATTAGTAGTCTAATCTCTCTGCTTCCATCTCCCCAAGTCATCCAGTTTTGACTCCTAAGATGTCTTTGTTCTTGTTTGGATTCTTCTCCTTGGCCGCTCTTGTCATTTGTTCACTCTTACATATTGGCATTTTACAAAGTTTGTTTTTAAGTTTCATTTGTTTTTCACTCTAGGCAAGTTCACCTACAGATATGACTTCAATTTACAACCTCACATCAATGCCTATCAAATATGTCTCTCTGAAAGAACCCAGACCCCTGATTTCAGACCTACATAACCATCTTCTTAAAAACACCTCTGTCTGGATGTTTCAAAGCACCCCAAATTCTTGAGGTCCAATATCATTCTTAGGATCTTCCCCCACTGGCAATTCTCCAACATTTTCCACCTTTCTTAGTTATACAGCCTCCATCTAGCTGTGCAAGTTGGTAAACTGGGAGATCTCTTTGGCATTTCGTGCTCTCTTTCCACCCATATCTGCACCTTTACAAATTCCATAGCTTTTACCCTTAAATACATTTCAGATCCTCCTACTTCTCTAGATTTCCACCTCTACTTGTGCCTAAACCACTGTTGTGTTTTCCCTAGATATTTGCAGTGTCTTTTAGTTACCCTGTCTAAATTTACTTCCCCCTCCCTTGCAACCAGTACTCTATACAGCAGTAAAAGTAGTCTAAACACTAGTTGGATCTTGTTACTGTCCATCTTAAAAACTTTCCAAAGACTTTCATTGCTCTCAGAATAAAATACATGTGTACCATTGCCTACCCTAGGCCTTATCTGACTTGATCCTACTTTTCCCCATCTCACCTTTAGATTTCTTTATTTTCTGTAAGTTTAATCTATAGACTTTCTCATTGTTTATGATTGTATACTTATGTGTGTGAATGTTTGATAAGCACCCTTCTTTCTACTAGACCTAAGTCTCAGTGCAGGGAAGGTATATCCCTGTTACCCAGCACACTGCCTGGCACATGGATACAGTTATTTCTGTTGGAGGAGTGAATGAATGAATGCCTTTGTGATCATTGGGCCTCAGTCCTGGTGGCTTTGATTCAGTAGCTTTGGGGTGGGAATTGGGCATCTTGATTTATTAAGCTCACTAAAGTTGATGCTGCTGCTCATCTTGGGTTGAAACTCCTAGAGAAATAATTGCAACTGCAGTTTGGATCACAGATGTTTAGGCTCTAAACAGGAAAGGAAAGGACAATGAATAAACCTTTTCAGTCATTTGGCACATCCTGTTAACTCTGTCATTCCTCTAACTAGGAATATACATTTATGGACACTTTTACAGGCTATTTCCATTGTGATTTTTTTGTTTGTTTATTTTTAAGCTCTGCCATTTTATGGTAAAAATAAAGAGGGCAAAAGATTGTCTACTGTTAGATAGGCACTAGGTTTAAACATAGCAAGATTAGTAAGGATCTCAATAAAGCTAAAATCATGGAACTTTTCTCTTGTGTGCTAGGTTGGAAGAAAATCAGTCAGTAAACATCCAAAGAGGATAAGACACAGACCCTCCTTTCAGGGAGCTTACAATCAGAGGTGGCTTCTTGTACTAAATGCAAAAAAGCAAGACTGGGGTCCTGATTCTCAGTCAAAGGACTGAGGGCAAGTCCTGTCAGCTCTAGCCCTCAGTTTCCTCAGCTGTGAAATAAAGGGCGTGGATCAGAGAACCTTTAAGGTTCTTCACATCCTTACAAGTCCATGCTGTAACTAGATGCGGCTGGAGACCCCTGAGGACTTGGATAGGGAGCTGTGGGGGTGAAGGTGGGATGAAGCTCTGAGATAAGTGAGATTGCACTGTGGAGTTGGGAGCAGGCAGCTGGGAGCAGGCATGTGCTTGAAGTGGATGGCTTGGAGACAGTAGAAGTTCAAGAGAAAACTGGGAAAATTTATGTGCTGAGCCGTGGAAGATGGTGGATATTAGGCTGAATTTTTGGATCTTATTTTTTCAGACAGTCAGTAATTTTAAAAACATTTGTTTCTTTTATTCTGAATGCCAAGCAATGTTATAAATTTTATGTAAGACTTCTGAGGACAAAGAAAGGAAAAGGTATATGAACGAATTATATAAGGTATAGCATTTCCTTTAATTATAAATTTTAATTTATGTATATATTTGCATATAAATTTAAGTGTATAAATGTACACATCATTTATATATAAATGTAAATTTTCCTTTTATTATAAAAGTAATGACCTGTTTAATGTGAAAACATCTAAACATTATATAGTGGAAAGTATGATACCCTTATGATAAACTCCCAAACAAAAAAAATCATTGATTTTTTAAAAATTGATTTTGTAGAACATTTTAGGTAATGGTAAGACATGATTAAAGTAGTATTTAAGGAAAATTATTTTGATGATAGAATGTGGTGTGATTAGAGAGGAGAGAAACTGAAGTTCAAGATTAGTGTCATTGTGTAAAATACATGAAAATCTTCTGTGTTAGGTTGTAATAGTCCAATCTGAAGGTAAGAACAGACTGCATTAGGGGAGCAGCAAATATTAAAGAGGGATGAATGGATTCAAGACATAGTTTCAAGGAAGAATCATCAAGATTAGTGACTGATGGGATTGTGATTAGGGCAAGAGAGAAAGAAGAGCAGAAGGTGACTGAGATTTCAAGGTGGGACTTTGGGAGAATCTTCCATTATAAGCGCTAGGGAAGTCAGAGATGGAAGGTTAAGGGAGCAAAATGTATCTGGGCAGAATTATCAGAAATCACCACTTTCAGGACCCGCCTACAGCAATAGAAAAGATCAGCCAGGCTTGGGAAGAGAAAATCAAGAGAGTGTTGGTACAGAGCAGAGGGGAAGATTCAGAGAGGATGGGGCTACAGCCTCAGGTGCTTTGGAGGCCTCAGAGGGAACAAAACCCCAGAGAAGCAATGGCAGATTAGAGCCAAACTGCTGCCTCTGGCTGAGTATCCTTTAGTGCTGGGAAATGGGAAAGGCAGAATCCAGATTACAGGGACAATGAAGTGTAAATTGCTCATTTTAAACTTTTGTTTCTAAGGAGAGAATTAATATAGTATCTAATAGGGATCTTAGCAAAATACTGTGTAATTTCATTCATGTTATGATATTCACATTCTTACTTAGCATACTTATGTCAAATAAACTTTTGTGAATCAGTCTAGAGCTCTAACCATAACTGTTGCTATGGAAAAATGTTTTATGAGGTAGAAATTTGGCTATCTTCTTTATCCTTAGTCTTTCTTGACAAGAACAGCTGCCTAGTTTGCTGTGAATGAATGTAACTTGAATGTAACGGTGATGCTGAACATTTATCACTCAATAAGTATAATAAACAACAAAAACAATAATAACATTATCCTTTTGCCATTTAATCATAGTTCTTTTTGGGACTATTCTTCCTTAGGTGAAATGCAGAGCAAATCCCATAATTGTTCTGGTTACTCTTTGGTAATAAAACATTCACTTCCATAAAAGGAAGTGCTCTTTTCTCCCACCTTGAGTCTTTGGCATGGCCTCCTATCCCCAACTCAATAGACTGCCATTGACTCCTCCAGGTTGAATTGGGTGAAGAGAATAGAGATAAAGGGTAAAAAATTCTTACTTGGTGTATAAAGTGTTATGAGACACAGGAATTTGCCAATATTTGACCTACAAAAATCTGGTTCACCATAATACTGTTGTCTCCTGCCATCAGAGCTCCCTGGGCTTACAGGCTTTTGAAGCTAAACCTTTTCCTTCTTAGAACTCATTTGTGGATTCTTTGGCATGCTTTTACCATTGCTAGGGGCACCTTTTGTCCAAAGAATCTTGGGTGTTTTTGACTCTGTCTTCAACCACTGGTGCCTATAACCTCTGTCTTTAGCTCCTGGGCCAGAGTACACGCATCTAGCTTTACCTCTTCAGGTTGTCCTAAACGTCCTGATGCTGCTTTGATCAAGATAGAAAACAGATTCATGATGACTCACTCTGGTTTGCAAATCTAGATAAGGAAAAATGCTTTCTTTGCTTCCACTCTGAGTAGGTACAGACCTATCCCAACATAGCACACGTTTAGCTCTGCTGTCAATATGGTTGGCAGTACCAGTCATCTGTCTTTTAGATTTTTCAGGTGTTCCCAGAATGTCCCCACTGATAGCTCTCTGGGCTTTCCCACTGAAGCCTTATTTCCCTAGGTTTGAAGTAAGGGGCAAGCAACTCCAGAGTTGGGGGTAGGGTGTGTGCCACTCTTACTTCATTGAAACCTTTCTCCTAAAATTCTCTTCTAGCTTATTTTCATCTTGATCCTTTTATATCCTCTACTTAAGTGAGAGGTTAACAGTTGCAAAGCCAGGATTTGGAAACCTCCTTTCCAAGTCCTGCTTGGTAGTCTTGCATTTGGCTTTGGAATGTGGATGTAACTGGCATCCATTGTCTTTAGGACCAAGGCCAAACTGAGTCTGCAATAGATCCATTTTAATATTCTGCTATGTAAATTTAAAAAATTCAGTGCCTTGCCTAATCTTTAAATGAAAAGTAAATCCAGACACTGAAGATCAATGCTAAGACAAACTGTTAGGAAATTGAAATTATCATACATGAAAATAAAAATACAAATAATACATTTAACAAGCAATTTACTTCTGTTTCTAAGCATTTTTTTAATTACAGAAGCAAAAGTTGGAAGAAATTGACCTGCATTTTAAAACATATTTTTAATGGTCATGTAGTATGCCATATTCCTTTAAAAATAGAAACTCTTCTAAGAGTTGGATGGTTTCATGGTTGGAAAAGGGAAATTCTGTAACTGAAATAGATGGTTCAGTAATTCACGTTTACAATTTGCTCTCTAGTCAGAGAATATATCTTAGAAGGGTAGTAAAAACAATATTTTCTCTCTTTCTTGTTCATTTGACTGATTCCTACACCACATAAACTAATAATGAGTTATTCAGGGACAAGTGTTTACAGAAAATACAGAGATTTCTGAGAATACCTACTGGTGCTTTTTTTTTTTTTTTTTTTAACCTTAGAAGGTGTTTAAAACATCTATTTGAGGCAGGCTTACATCTAATACAAACAATGTATGTGCTTTTTTTTTTTTAGATATAAACGTGTATTTATTATAGCAAAATATAATAGTAGATATTAATTACGCATATCCTGACTCCAGAAAGAGGAAGTTTAAATTTTACTCAGTACCCCTACTCTGTGAATACCAGGAAAGATATAACAAATATTTATAAGATATTTGTAAAACAACTTTTATTTTTCTTTTATTAATATATGCATACAATGTTTGGGTCATTTCTCCCCCCTTTCCCTCCCTTACCCCTTTACCCCCCTTTACCCCCTCTCTACCAGGCAGAAACTATTTTGCCCTTATCTCTAATTTTGTTGAAGAGAGAGTATAAGCAATAATAGGAAGGACCAAGGGTTTTTGCTAGTTGAGATAAGGATAGCTATACAGGGAGTTGACTCGCATTGCTTTCCTGTCCATGTGTGTTACTTTCTAAAAATGCTTCTCAAAGTAACCTTTTGTCTAGTTCCTGGACCCCTTCTCCCATTGGCCTCTGTTGCTTTAAAGTATCTGCATTAGTTTCTCTGCATTGAGGGCAATAAATGCTATCTAGTTTTTGGGTGTCTGCCCTAGCTTCATACTTCCCTTGTGTGCTCTCACTTTATCATGTGATCAAAGTCCAATCCCTTGTTTTGTTTACCCTTGATCTAATGTCTGCAGATGAGGGAGAACATACAATTTTTGGTCTTTTGCGCCAGGCTAACCTCACTCAGAATGATGTCCTACAGTTCCATCCATTTACTTGCAAATGATAAGATTTCATTCTTCTTCACGGCTGCATAAAATTCTGTTGTGTATAAATACCGCATTTTCTTAATCCATTCATCAGTAGTGAGGCATCTTGGCTGTTTCCATATCTCAGCTATTGTGAATAGTGCTGCAATAAACATGGGTGTGCAAGTGCCTCTGGAGTAACCTGTATCACATTCTTTTGGATGTATCCCCAAGAGTGGTATTGCTGGATCATATGGTAGATCTATGTTAAGATTTTTAAGAAGTCTCCAAATTTTTTTCTAGAGTGGTTGTACTAGTTTGCATTCCCACCAGCAGTGTAAAAGGGTTCCTTTTTCCCCCGCATCCTCGCCAACACCAGTTGTTAGTGGTGTTGCTAATGATGGCTATTCTAACAGGGGTGAGGTGGAATCTTAGTGTAGTTTTGATTTGAATTTCCTTTATGGCTAGAGATGGTGAGCATTTTTGTCATGTGTTTTTTGGCCATTTGAATTTCTTCTTGAGAAAGTTCTGTTGAGTTCACTTGCCCATTTCTTTATTGGTTCATTAATTTTGGGAGAATTTAGTTTTTTAAGTTCTCTATATATTCTGGTTATCAGTCCTTTGTCTGATGTGTAGCTGGCAAATATTTTCTCCCACCCTGTTGGTAGTCTCTTCAGTTTAGAGACCGTTTCTTTTGTTGAGCAGAAGCTTTTTAGTTTTATGAAGTCCCATTTATCTATGCTATCTCTTAGTTGCTGTGCTGTTGGGGTTCCATTGAGAAAGTCTTTGCCTATACCTGTTAGTTCCAAAGTATTTCCTACTCAAAAGGGGACCAGGAACTAGAGAAAAGGTTAGAGCAAAAAGAATTAACCTAGAAGGTAACACCCACGCACAGGAAATCAATGTGAGTCAGCTCCCTGTATAGCTATCCTTATCTCAACCAGCAAAAACCCTTGTTCCTTCCTATTATTGCTTATACTCTCTCTTCGACAAAATTAGAGATAAGGGCAAAATAGTTTCTGCCGAGTATTGAGGGGGTGGGGGGGATAGGGAGGGGGCGGAGTGGGTGGTAAGGGAGGGGGTGGGGGCAGGGGGGAGAAATGACCCAAGCCTTGTATGCACATATGAATAATAAAACAATAAAAAAACAAAACAAAACAAAACAAAACAAAGTTGTTAGGTTGACGCTGATTGGAAGGCCAAATTGGAGCCAAATAATAAAGCAAGCAGGCTTTAAGCAGGCTTTATTGAGAGCGCGCTCTCGGGCGAGGTTCACCGTCCCCAAAGAGCAGGGCTGGAGAAGTCATGCCGGAGAAATGGCAGCCCAGTTTTTATATCCTGGGTGAAGTCAAGAGCTTAAGGTATTATGGGGCATCGGGATAGGTTGAGGTTTGGTGGGGAGGAGCTCGGGGTAATATGGGTCAGGACCCATTGCCTGCCAGCAGGAGTTGCCATGGTAATAGTGAAGGGAAGGAGGGGATGGAGTGGAAAGTGAGCAGAGAGTCCCTGATCACCATGGGGTGGCTGCCCACTGGCCAAACAAAAGTATTTCCTACTCTTTCCTGTATCAACTTTAGAGTTTGGGGTCTGATATTAAGGTCCTTGATCCATTTTGAGTTAATATTGGTATAGGGTGATAAACATGGGTCTAGTTTCAGTTTTTTGCAGACTGCTAACCAGTTTTCACAGCAGTTTTTGTTGAAGAGGCTGTCTTTTCTTCATCGTATATTTTTAGCGCCTTTGTCAAATATAAGTTGGTTATAGTTGTGTGGCTTCATATCTGGGTCCTCTATTCTGTTCCACTGGTCTTCATCTCTGTTTTTATGCCAGTACCATGCTGTTTTTATTGCTATTGCTTTATAATATAGTTTGAAGTCAGGTATGGTGATGCCTCCAGCATTGTTCTTTTTACAGAGTATTGCTTTGGCTATTCGTGGTCTCTTGTGTTTCCATATAAAATTAACGGTAGATTTTTAATCTCTTTGATGAATATCATTGGGATTTTGATGGGAATTGCATTAAACATGTAGATTGCTTTTGGGAGTTTAGACATTTTTACTATGTTGATTCTACCAATCCATGAGCATGACAGATCTCTCCACCTTCTATAATCTTCATCAATCTCTTTCTTCAGAAGTTTATAGTTTTCCTTGTAGAGGTCATTCACATCCTTTGTTATGTTTACACCTAGGTATTTGATTTTTTTTGAGGCTATTGTAAATGGAATTGTTTTCATATAATCTTTTGCTGTTCTTTCATTACTAGTGTATAGAAATGCTAATGATTTTTCTATGTTGATTTTGTATCCTGCTACCTTGCTGTAGCTATTGATGGTATCTAGGAGCTTTTGAGTAGAGTTTTTTGTGTCTCCAAGGTATAGGATCATATTGTCTGCAAATAGGGATATTTTGACAGTTTCTTTACCTATTTGTATTCCTTTTATTCCTTCTTCTTGCCTAATTGCTCTGGCTAGGAATTCCAGTACTATGTTGAATAGGAGTGGAGATAGTGGGTATACTTGTCTTGTTCCTGATTTTAGAGGGAATGGTTTCAGTTTTTCACCATTAAGTATAATGCTGGCTATAGGTTTGTCATATATAGCTTTTATAATGTTGAGGTACTTTCCTTCTATTCCTCCTTTTCTTAGAGCTTTTATCATGAAATGATGTTGGATCTTATCAAAGGCTTTTTCTGCATCTATTGAGATGATCAAGTGGTTTTTGTCTTTGCTTCTGTTAATGTGGTGCATTACATTTATTGATTTTCGTATGCTGAACCACCCCTGTATTCCTGGGATGATGCCTACTTGGTTGTGGTGAATGATCTTTTTGATGTGTTGTTGAATTCGGTTTGCCATTATTTTATTGAGCATTTTTGCATCAATGTTCATTAAGGAGATTGGCCTATAGTTCTCCTTTTTGGAGGTGTCTTTGCCTGGTTTTGGGATAAGTGTAATACTGGCTTCATAAAATGTGTTAGACAGTTTTCCTTCCCTTTCTATTTTGTGGAACAGTTTAAGGAGGGTTGGTATCAGTTCTTTTTTAAAGGTCTGATAGAATTCATCAGAGAATCCATCAGGTCCTGGACTTTCCTTTTTGAGGAGACTCTTGATTGCTGCTTCAATTTTATTTTGTGTTATAGATCTATTCAGGTGATTAATGTCCTCTTGGTTCAGTTTTGGATGATCGTAAGTATGTAGGAATCTGTCCATTTCTTCAAGATTTTCAAACTTATTTGAATATAGGTTCTTAAAGTAATCTCTGACGATTTCTTGGACTTTCATGGTGTTTGTTATCTCCCCTTTTGCATTCCTCATTTTAGTCAGATTGCCAGGGGTCTATCAATCTTGTTTTTTCAAAGAACCAACTTTTTGTTTCATTAATTCTTTGTATGTTTTTTTTGGTTTCTATTTCATTTATTTGCACTCTTATTTTTATTATTTCTCTCCTCTATTTGTTTTGGGATTTGCTTCTTCTTGTTTTTCTAGGAGTTTGAGATGTAGCATTAGGTCATTGATTTGTGATCTTTCAGTCTTTTTAATATATGCACTCATGGCTATAAACTTTCCTCTCAGGCTGCCTTTGCTGTGTCCCATAGGTTCTGGTAGGTTGTGTTTTCATTTTCATTGACTTCCAGGAACTTTTTAGTTTCCTCTTTTATTTCATCAATGACCCATTGTTCATTAAGCAATGAGTTATTCAGTTTCCAGCTGTTTGCATGTTTTTTGTCTTTTCTTTTGTTGTTGAGTTCTAGTTTTATTGCATTATGATCAGATAGAATGCATGGTATAATTTCTCTTTTTTATATTTGCTGAGGCTTGCTTTTTGCCCTAGGATATGATCTATTTTGGAGAAGGTTCCATGGGCTGCTGAGAAGAATGTATATTGTGTAGAAGTTGGATGAAATGTTCTGTAGACATCAAGTAGGTCCATTTGATCTATAGTATGTTTTAGATCTAGGATTTGTTTATTGATTTTTTGTTTGGATGACCTATCTACTGATGATAATGGGGTGTTAAAGTTTCCCATGACCACTGTGTTGGAGTTAATGTATGCTTTTGGTCCTTCAGTGTATGTTTGATGAAATTGGGTGTGTTGACATTGGGTGCTTATAGGTTGATAATTGTTATTTCTTTTTGGTCTGTTTCCCCTTTTATTAGTATGGAATGTCCTCCTTTATCTCGTTTGAGCAATGTAGGTTTGAAGTCTACTCTGTCCGAGATAAGTATTGCTACTCCTGCCTGTTTTCGGGGCCATTGGCTTGGTAAATCTTCTTCCAGCATTTCATCCTAAGCCTATGCTTATTTCTATCGATGAGATGGGTCTCCTGTAAACAACAGATTGTTGGATCTTCCTTTTTAATCCCATTTCTCAAACGGTGCCTTTTGATGGGGGAATTAAGTCTGTGAACATTAAGTGTTAGTATTGATAGGTATGTGGTCATTCCTGTCACTTAGTTGTCTTAGTTGTTTGAGGGTTTGATTGTGTGTAGTTAACTTGATGTTACTCTCTACTTTCTTGCTTTTTCTTTTCCTGTAGTTTGGTGCTGCCTGCCCTTTCATGGTTATGTTGGGTTTCACTTTCTGTGTGCAGAATCCCTTGAAGAATCTTTTGTAGAGGTGGCTTTGTGGTCATATATTATTTTAATTTCTGCTTATCATGGAAGACTTTTATTGCTCCATTTATTTTGAATGATTATTTTGCTGGGTAGAGTATCCTAGGGTTGAAGTTATTTTCATTCAGTGCCTGGTAGACCTCACCCCAAGCTCTTCTTGCTTTTAATGTTTCTTTTGAGAAGTCTGCTGTGATTTTGATGGGTTTACATTTGTATGTTATTTGTTTTTTCTCTCTTAGATCCTTCAATATTCTTTCTCTATTTTCTGTACTTGTTGTTTTAATGATAATATGTCATGGGGTAGTTCTATTTTGGTCAAGTCTGTTTGGTGTTCTGGAGGCTTCCTCTACCTGTATAGGTGTAGATTTCTCTAGAGTTGGGAAATTTTCTGTTATTATTTTGTTGAATATATTATGTATTCCTTTTGCTTGCACCTCTTGTCCTTCTTCAATGACCATGATCCTCAGGTTTGGTCTTTTGATGGAGTCTGTATGTGGTTTTTAAGGGAGCACCTTCCCACAGAACAGTGGCCATGTTGGGAAAAGAAGCACTTAGAAGAACTTAGGGAGTTTGTGTTCCCAGGTGCCCAAGTCTGTGGGTCAGTATTCTCTCCAGTGCTGGCAGTATGCATAAGTATAGCCATTCTATGCTACAGTTAGCATAAGGACTTATTTTGAAGCAGGGTAAGTTCCTTTGTAATGGAAGGAAAATTATTTAGTAAATGAAATTTGTTCCCCCACCCCACCCATGGTTTTTGTGAAATTCAGTCAGGTCTAGTTTAGTTCAGCAACAGCTAACATAGAATAATTTGGAAGTATATTTAATCCCTTTATATTTGATTTGTTTATTATTTATTTTTTTGGTGGTATGGTATTTGAATGCAGGGCCTCATACTTGTTAGGCAGGTGTTTCACCAATTGAGCCACTCCTGCTAATTCCTGGATTTTAGACTAGGAGTCAGCAAACCCTGGCCTGAAACCAAATCCAATCTGACACCTGTTCTTGAAATAAATTTTTATTTGAAAACAGTCACACTCATATTTTAACATATTATCTCTGGCTGCTTTTGTACTGTAACAGCAATGTTGAGTCATTTGAGAGAGATCATATGGCCTGCATGCCTAAAATATTTATTGTCTGGCCTTTTACAGAAAAAGTGTGCAGATGCCTGTTGAAGACTAGTGAAAGCACTTAGTATCAGTGTTTTTGTGGTTAAGTAATTCTAAGAAGTTTACTGTCTTCCACTATTATTTTTTTTTCAGATGATAGTGAGGATCTTTGGGGTTCACTGTGGGATTTACAATGGTTTTTATAGTATATCAAATATACCATACTCGAATGCACCCCCTCTGTCATTCTCCTTCCTCCTCTCCTCCCCTCATTCCTGGAATAGTTTCATTTTTCCATTTACATACATGTGTACACACTGCTTGCACCATATTCACCCTCTATACCATTTCCCCTCATCCTCCTCCCTCCCACTTGTACCAGCATCCCAGACATGAATGTTATGCCTTCCTGTTCTCCAATTTTATAAAAGAAAAAAAAAGACATTTTTGTTTGTGTAAGATAGCTCCACAGGGAGTTTCCTTGTGACATTTCCATGTACAGATGTATTATAATCTGAATTGGTTCATCTTCTCTATTTTTCTTCTTCCTACCTTAGTCCCCTTCTTGTGGTGGTTTCCACAGGTTTAAAAATTCTATATTCATTCTTGTATAGGAAGTCCATCAACCACATTCACCTTTTAGAAACTTCAAGAAAGGATTTGGAAGAGGATAAATCTAGATCAGTAAATCGAGAACATTTTTTAGGACTTTGGGTGGAGATGTCCAGCACAGGTTGCAGTATGGGCCAGAGATAAAAATTTAGCAGTCTTTAGTATAGAAATAGCATTAGGAACATGAGTACTGGTGGGGTCATCTCTAAGACTGGAGTGGGAAGAGCAGTGGGTTCATGATGAGAAGGGCAGACAGTTGAGAGTTACATGAAGGAAATAGAGTCACATACAGAGTGAGAGGTATAGAAAGGAAATAAGGAATGAGTGAGAAAAATATGTTGGAGTACTAAGAGCACAAAAGACTTGAAGAATGTTTATTGCTAAATGAGGGGAAGGAAACAGGTGACAGAAAGATGGGGAATCCAGGAGTTGTGAGGGATGATTGGCAGTATAGGAAGTGCATGTATGTGTGGGGGTGTAGACAGTTTAATGCAGTCTGTTTAAGTACTTAATATGTTAAACAAATCATTTCCTTAAATTTGGTTTCAAGGCTTTTGTTCAGAGCGGGCTCAAGTAAATGATTTGATTTCCTGCATTTGGAAAAGGTGGTAATTTTTATTTAATTGAATCCTTATTTGCTGAGCATTTTTTTCTAATCTAGGCACTGGGGTAGGTTGCTAACCAAGGGATAAGAAGAAATTCATTGTGGACCTTGACCTTGAAGAACTTGCAGCAAGATAAGCTGTATACCTGCATAGTTATGATACAGGACGATACGGGGTAAAAAGCGACAGGAAGTAAAGGAAGGACTACAGTGCATAGTGGCTTAGAGGACAGAGAGATTGCTTTTACTTTGGGGACTCAGGGAAGCATCAGTATTTGAGCTAAGCCTTGGAAGATGGGGAGAGGTGGACGCATAGGAAAAGTAAGAGCAAAAGCATAGTGCGTGAGACCCTGAGACACTGTCACTCCTGGGCAGTCATGCTTCACTTAATGGAGGGGGCATGGTAGGAGAAATGCCCCAGTAGGCAATTTTGTCATGTGTGAACATCTTGGAGCATACTTACACAAACTTAGTACAGTCCACTGCACACCTAGGCTGTATGGTATAGCCCCCATCGTGATGTGGTACCACAACTATGTTACTGCTTTTGTGTATGTGTTTCTCTATCACTATATTCCCTGATACTGAGGACGTAATTCATCTTTTGTGTTTTGCATATACTAGCTAATTAATGTCTACTGTATGAATTTACCTGAACAGAGACATCATCATGGTTAAATTATTTATTCCACAACCTTAAAGCAAGACTAATTCATAGACAGAATTCTTTGTTCATCAGTGAAACAAGTAATATAGTAGATTACCTTCTTAATTTAGTTTTTAAAGATGAAAAATTAGAACTTGTAAGTGAATCAAGTACATGTAATTTATACTATTCCAATATGTGACATACAAAAAATTTAAGTGCATATCACAAATATGGAGATTCTTAAGACTTTGATCTAAACAGTACAATTTATTTGAGATATTCTTTAAATGATAATATTGAAACCAAGTTTTAGACAACTATTTTGTTAGCATATAAGTAATTAATACCTGTTTTGTATTTTTAAGTGAATTATATACTTTCTTTAAGATTAAAGAATAATTTCTTGATATATAGATGCCTTGGGTTAAAAATGATTTTTAAGAAAACTAATATTTTGTTGTTGCATCTGTGTTTGCTTTGATAATTTAGGAAATCAGATTTAGTATACAAATTTTATCAGTGGAATTCCTTAGCTATTTTGAAAATGTTCTACTTAGTGTGTTACTTTTTAAAAATTGTTTATTCATTTATTCATATATGTATACATTGTTTGGGCCATCTCTCCTCCCAGTGTGTTACTTATGATTTAGAACTGACAGAAATAAGAGTTAGACAGGGGGATTCTGGGCCATCCTGGGCAAAAAGCTAGTGAGACTGCACCTCAGTCAATAAGCTGGATGTGGTGTGTGCTTATGATCCCAGAAAGCTGGATGTGGTGTGTGCTTATGATCCCAGCTATGTGGGGGGGATAGGGAGGAGGATTGCAATCTGAAGTCAGCCTCAGAGAGGGTGAGACACTCCCTGAAAAATAACTAAAACTAAAGTAAAAAGAGAAAGAGGCATGGCTCAAGTGGTAGAGTGGAAGTATGAGGCCCTGAGTCGAACCCTAGTTACTGTCAAACAAATAAAGAAATATGAATTTGAAAAATGATAAAATAGGCCACACATTTTCTTCTTGCTCTGGGAAAAGGCAATAATTAATAGTATCTGTTAAAACAGAGCAAGGTGCATTGATTTAAGGGTTACACTAGAAAATAAAATAATCCAAGGAATAAGGAAGGTAGAGGATATTAGTTCATAATGACTTTGTATTCTCGAATATGTATAAAAGTTTAAATTATGCATAAGTTCATTTTGTCCATTAATGAATTATCTAATTATATTTTTGTTTTGCAAATTAGGGAAATAAGATGAAACAGCTAATTTAAATGACCTGCAGGGAGACAGGTCACTTTTTTATGTAAGGAAGTTAGGAAGAACAGTTTGAACTCTTATAAGCTTAATGTTATAATTGACTAAAAAATAAGCTTCCATGAATTAAGATCAATTGTCTGTTCATTAAATCATTATAATGTAATTTCAAAGTAATTTTCTAAGCCTTTCTATGCAGGTAAGAGGACAGAGTAATTAAATAAGAACTCATATGTTTTCTTGTCTTTTTCTTCTTCCTCCCAATAGGACCAGACATATTATCAATCATTTCAGGTCTCAGAATATGGTAAGAGTTCCTCAATTTATTTTGAAGGGAAAAAAAGTGAACATTTATTACTTTCTACAGAGTAAGAGAAATTTTCAAGAGATGTGCTATTTAAGTAAAAACCCAATGGAGATAAAATTCTGGAGATAAAAAGGATAAGCATATATTATCCTTTGGAAAAGTTCTAAAATCTCATTATGAAGAAAGGAAGGAGGAAAAATATTACTTAAGTTCCCAATTTAACAGCTTTTCTTTTTCTCTACTTTGTTGCGATCATATAAAAATTTTGACTTTTTAAGAACTTAACATTGGGACTGGGTCAGTAGTTCAGTGAAAGAGCATGTACAAAGTCCTGGGTTCCATTTCTAGTACCAACACAAAAACAAAACAACAAAAACACCAAGGGGACACCAATTATTTTCCATATTTTTATTTGGTTAACACTGATAAAGGTAGTTTGCTTAACTCAGGCAAATCTCTCAAGTGCTGTGCTTACAAGATTGTAGTACAAATGCACATGAAACAGTGTCTTCAGCCATTTTCTTGATGGATGGAGAGGAATACGAGAGTGAAACCACAGAGCTCAGCATTAATTCATAATTTAAATATCTGAGTTATATATGAGGTTTTTTTTTTTTTTTTGCTTTTTTATTTTGGTTTGGAAGACAAGAGTAGTTTAAAACTAAAAAACCAATCAATATAATTGGATGCATTAACAGAATACATAAAAGTTATCGCAGTAAGTGCAGGCAGGCCTTCTGATCAAATAGACCAGTCCTTATATATGAGCTTTTTCATGTGATCTGCTCCACATTAAGAGATTGTGTTTCTTTCAGACAATAGATGTTGTGGAAAGTACTTTGCTCATATAGCTCATACAGTACTTTCAGATCTAAGTCTCATGTTCCCCTAGAACAGGAAGCAACAAAGTATTTTCCTATAGTGGGTCAGAGAGTCATATTTTAGGCTCTGTGGACCACAGGTCTCTGTTGTAACTACTCAGCTTTGTAGAATAAGCACAGCCACAGGCAGTATGTAAGTGCATGCTGTGGAGTACAATAAAGTTTATTTTATGGACATAGAAATTCAAATTTCATATAAATTTTATGTGTCATGACATATTATTATTATTATTTTAATTTTTTTCAACCAATTAAAAAATAGTAAAAAACACTCTTAGCTCATGATGGTCATAGTTTGCTGACCCATTATAATTGTGTTACTCAATATGGAGCCACTTTTCACCTGTGGCCGTGCAGCACTTGAAATGTAGCTAGTTCAAATGGAGATGTGCCATAAGTGAAATTTGAGACTTGAGAGTTTGAGACTTGGTATGAGAGAAAAGAAAGAAAATGCTTCATTAATGATTTTTATTTGATTGTATGTTGAAGTGATATTATTTTGAATATATAGGGTTAAGTAAAATATTGCAAAAGTTGATTCCACCTGTTTCTTTTTACTTTTTAAATGAGACTGCTAGATATGAAAAATTACACATTTGGCTCACATTTTCTTTCTTTTGGACAGGGCTGATTCATTAGAATAAATCATAAGGGTCCAGCATTTTTACAGGCTATTTACATATTACACTGTGGTGGTGCTAGGTGGTTTGTATGTACAGTGAGGGTTGGGATTAGCTGCCAAGCTATAAAGTTTGAGGAGGAGCCACTTGATTTCCTTGGGGGTGTCATAGTTGACCCATGTGACTTTAGTTGTCCTCTTGTCTTAGGCTGATCTGGAGTCCAGGAATGTCTTGACACATTAAGAAGCCTTTAGCCTTACTTGCAGCTGCAGGTTTTCCTTATATTATTTATCCATGGGCCTTTTTGATATTTGTCTTATGTTAATTGAATTGTGAGTTGCCGCATTATGAGACTTTGGTCTGTTTCTTTGATCAGTGATGTTATAGAAAAAAAAGTTCTATAGACCAGAAAAAAACTTTTTTAACTCTGGTGGAGTACTTTCTGTCAAGTAGTATTAATTATTAAGTATTTTATGCTTAATTACATAAAACTGGAACTTACAATTTTGAATAAAAGACTTTTATCCTGATGAATCTAAGTTCAAGTAATAGCAATTGTCCACTTTGGCAGAACAGTCCTATTTTTTATTTTGTTTAGTTGAAGATGATAATAAATAGAACTGTAAATGATTGCTTTTTCTTTTCCAGTATTGCCAAAGTTTGAAGTTGCTTTGCAGACACCATTATATTGCTCTTTGAATTCTAAGAATTTAAGTGGCACCATCACAGCAAAGTAAGTATCATTTTCCTCTTGATATGACTCAGAACCATTATAAAAACTGTCTATAACAAAAATCTTAAGATACAAGTCTGTCATCCTAGCTACTCTGGAGGTGAAGATTGGGAGGACTGCGGCTTGAGACCAACTTACGCAAAAAAGTTCATGAGATCCCATTTCAGCCAATGGCTGGGCAGGGTGTTTCATTAGTATCTTTTAGAGAATAAATAGGAGGATCACAGTCCAGGCTGGCCTGGACATAAAAGCAAGACCTAAATGGGCTGGTGGAGTAGCTCAAGTGGTAGATAGAGTGCCTGCCTAGCAAGCATGAGGCCCTGAGTTCAAACCCCAGTTGCCTCCCCCTACCCAAAAAAAAAAGAGCAAAGAAAAATACCTAAAGCAAAAAACGTTAGGTATATGGCTCAAGTAGTAGAGTACCTATCTATCAAGTAGTGTAAGGCTCTGAGTTTAGATCCCAGTACCACACACACACACACAAATCTCTTTGTGTACTTCAGAATATTAACAACATTTTGCTTATTAAAATATGCTAAGGGGTAGTTAAAATGATTTAGAATAAATAAGGATTGGATAACTCTCCCTAGATCTTTGCAGTTCAGTCTCAGTTTCTAAGCTGATTCAGTCCTAAAACATTTCCCATAGCCCAGTGTCTCACACTACTTAAAGGAGTTACACTATAAATAATAAGATTTTAAAAAGCTTGTATCTTTACTTAATAATATGACATGGAGTTGAAGCAACTTACCTCTTCTTAAATCCTTTTTTTAAAAAAAATTAAGAATGGAGGTTGGGAGAGGGAAGGGGTTGTCTTATTGTAATTAGCAGATGAGTAAATAAACCATACTCATCCATTTAATGATATGTCCACAGAGACCTTTTGCCCACCCTGTATCACATGTATATGGTGGCTGTCATCATTTAGATCCACTGGTTTGACCAGCACAGCACTTTGTATTCCTGAAGCTAAAAGCATACTAACAGTTCCAGACTACTGGCTTTCAAAAGTACTAGGATGGGATGGATGGCCCTCAAGTAATTCATGGGTGGTTCTCTTGTAGCATTTATTTTTGATGTTTCAATATCTGTGCTTTGGCTTCTGAAAGTTATTTGGTTTCATAATTGATTTCTAAGAGCTAATAAAAACTGGCCCCTACCCTTACTATTTCTCACCACTGTATTCTCACAGGGTGAGGTTTTGTGGCACTGGCAAGCGATGGCAGTGAGTCTCCTGGTAGAAGCTGTTCAGAAACCAAAAATGTTCTGGGGACCCCTGCTTTAGACTTGTGCAAAATGTCACCTGAATCGCATGCAACACAAAGGCAAAAGCATCTTAAGACTTGTACCAACTAGTTTGTGCTTGTGTTCAACCAAGAGACAACTTTCTCTCTCTCAACCTTCTCTTCCTACCTCCTTTACTCCCTCCCTTCCTCCTTCCTTTCCTTCTCTCTCTGTCTTACTGGATTCAGATATTTATTAGGGCTAACTCCAGTAGCTTCATGAGTCCATCTCAACATATTTTACTGCCTCCTACTCTCGTACTCTGATGTAAAACTTGGAATGACCTATCATCCTTCATTTTTGGAGACAACTTTCAATATGAATTGAAACTGTGCATGGATTTATAGTTTAGAAAACACATAAATGTCTGCATTTTATATAAGTATTCTATTGCACTTGATCTTAGGCAAAGGTTGAGCATTCTGTTTGAGTTTTATTTTGAGTTCTTTGTCTGATGTTTATAAAACTTGGTACAAAACTGCACAAACGATTGCACCCACTTGATGAGTGCAAAATCACACAAACACTGTGTTTGGATCCATCCAATCCATGTCTATGGATTGAACTGAGTCTGGATACATTCTTTGATTGCTTTTCATTTTTAGAGGTGTGCCTGGAATTTAAAACTCTTAGTTACAGCAGTGATTCTTTATTTTTAAATTATTGTTGTGCTGTGGGTAGATTGTGACATTTACAAAAGTTTCTACAATATATCAAATATATCATAGTTGAATTCACCCCTTCCATCATTCTTCTTTATTCCCCTCTCCACCATTTCTGGGACAGTTTCAACAGGTCTCATTTTTTCCATTTACATACACATATACACAGTATTTCTCCCATATTAACCCTCCTACATGCTTTCCACATCCTCCCCCTCCCACTGTACTTACCTCCCCCTTAGACAAGACATGTTCTGCCCTCCTGTTCTCCAATTTTTTAAAAATGATATTTGTACAGAGAATTTTCTTGTGATATTTCTATGTACATATGTATTATAACCCGAATTGGGTCATCTCTTCTATTTTTGTTCTTTCTCCCTCAGTCCTCTTCTTATGATTTCAATACATTTAAAAAGTCTATATTCATTCTTGTTTAGGAAGTACATCAGGCTCTTCACCTTCTTAACTTCCATCTCTGGTATGTGACCTCCTCTTAGCGTGACCTGTTTTTCATAAGATTGCTTGTATTAGGTCTGTATTCCACATGTGAGAGAAAACATGGGACTTTTGGCCTTCTGAGCCTGACTAACTTCACTTAAGATGATGTTCTCCAGTTCTATCCGTTGATCTGCAAATGACAAAATTTCATTCTTTATGGCTGAGTAAAATTCCATTGTGAATAAATACCACATTTTCTTAATCCATTCATCAGTAGTGGAGCATCTTGGCTGTTTCCACAGCTTAGCTATTGTGAATAATGCTGCAATAAACATAGGTGTGCAGGTGCCTTTGTTGTTACCTGACTTACATTCCTTCAGGTACATCCCTGGACTGGAATTGCTGGATCATATAGTAGTTCTATTTTCAGTGTTTTGAGGAGCCTCCATACTGTTTTCACAGTGGTTGTACTAATTTACATTCCCACCAACAATATATGAAGCTTCCTTTTTCCCTACTTCCTTGATAACATTTGTTGTTTGTTCTTGATGGTAGCCATTCTAACAGGAGTGAGGTGGAATCTTAATGTGGTTTTGATTTGAATTTCCTTTCTGGACAGGAATGTTGAGCATTTCTTCATGTGTTTTTGGCCATTTGGATTTCTTCCTTTGAAAAAGCTCTGTTCAGTTCATTTGCCCATTTCTTCATTGGGTCATTGATTTTTGGAGAGTTTAGTTTTTTTGAGATCCTTGCATATTTTGGTGATTAATTTCTTTTAGATGTATAGCTGGCAAAGATTTTCTCTTACTCTGTGGGTGAGTCTGCAAATCCATGAGCATGGGAGATTTTTCAATCTTCTGTAGTTTCTTCAATTTCTTTCTTCAGTGGTTTATAGTTTTCACTGTAGAGGTCTTTCACATCCTTTGTTAAGTTCATTCCATGGTATTTTTTTTTGAAGCTATTGTAAGTGGAATTGTTTTCCTATATTCTTTCTCATTGTTCATTGTTGGTGCATAGAAAGACTACTGATTTTTGTAAACTGAGTTTGCATTCTCAAACACTTTGCTGAAGGTGTTTATAGTGTGGAGGAGTTTTTTTGGTTCTTTTAGGTATAAAATCATGTCATCTGCAAATAAGGATAGTTTGACTTCTTCCTTTCCTATTTGTATTCTTTTTATTTCTTCTGCATGTCTCATTGCTCTGGCTATGAATTTCAAGACTATGTTGAATAACAGTGGAGAGGGTGGATACCCTTGTCTTGTTCCTGACTTTAGAGAAAAGGGTTTCAGTTTTTCGCCATTAAGTATGATGCTGGCTATGGGCTTGTCATATATACTTTATTATGTTGAGGTACATTCCTCAACATAAAAGCTACTTTCATCAGAGTTTTTTATCAAGACAGGATGCTGAATTTTGTCAAAGTCTTTTTTTGCAGGTTATGTTTTTAATGTTCATGGGAACTTAAACAGATCCCCAGAGTTCACAGAAGTGAGGTAATATTCATATATTCTGGCTACACAATAGGATTTTAAAAAGTCCATATAAACATAAAAATTGAGAGCCCATTCTTTATATCAAGCATAAAAAACCTTATTAACATTTTTTTGTTGGTGCCAAGTTTGACCTCAGGGCTTCATGATTGCTAGGCAGGCATTATACTACTTGAGCCACACCTCCAAGCCCTTATTTCTCTGCTCTGGTCATTTTTGAGATGGTGTCTAGCTTTTTTTTTCCTGGACCAGCTTGGCCCACAGTCTGCATCCTTCTGTAGCTGGGATAATAGGAATACACCATCATTGGAAAAATTCAGGTTTTCCAATGAGGGGGGTCTTGCAAACTTTTTTGCCTGGGCTAGCCTGGGACTCTGATCCTTCCTATCTCATTCTCCCTCATAGCTGGAATGATCATTTTATGCCACCATGCCCAGCTATTGTTTGTGATAGTTGGCCTCCCAGGTAGCTAGGATTCCAAGTGTGAGCCACTGCACCCATCTTATTTCTATGACTTATAGATAGATTTATTCATATGTAAGGAGTGATGGATACATTTAAAACTCAAGGCTTCTTCCTTTTATGTATTTATGTTCATCTATATCTATATCTCTATCTCTATCTCTATCTCTATATCTATAGATATAAATATATGGACATGCATGTCTGTGTTGTATATACACTGCTTCCCCCAGTATTCCTACACTGTGAAGATGTCAAAGCAGAATTTATTCTCCTAAACAGAAAGCCATTTAATTCTTTTTAAGAATTACAGGCTCATGTCTGAAATCCTAGGTACTCACGAGGCAGAGATCAGGAGGGTTGCAGTTCAAAGTCAGCCCAGGCAAGTCATTCAGAGACCCTATCTTGAAAACACTAAAACAGGCTAGTGGAGTGACTCAAGTGGTAGAGCACCTGCCTAGCAAATGTGAGGCCCTCAGTTCAAATCCCAATACACCCCCCAAAAAACTATATTTAAGGTTCCAATAAGGTTTTATGCATATGGACTGTGTATTAGGAATTGTATAAACCCTAGAGGTGATATTTAAAAGGCTTCTGAGAAAGCTTCATAATTCCTGACACCTTAAAGACCTAAAATACTTAGATGTCATTGACATGTTTGCTTCAGTTATTTGTAAAGCACAACTCTATAAACCAACCATTTATGATGGTTAATTTTATTTGTCAACTTGTGGGAACTTCAAGTTCCCTCAAGATTAAACATTGTTCCTAGATTAAACACTGATTCTGGGTGTGTCCATGAGGGTTTCCGGGTAAGATTAGCATTTGAGTCAGTAGTCTTAGGAAAACAGACTGCCCTCAAAAATATGTGTGGTAGGGCTGAGGTGTCACTCTGTGGCACAGCACTTTCATAGTATTTGCAGGGCCCTGGTTTGATCCCCAAAACTACAAAAAATGTATGAGCATTATCCTATACACTTCGGGCCTGACTAGAACAAAAGAAGAAGAGGAGGGGTTCGTCCCTTTTGCCTGCTTCACTACATGAGCTGGAACATCACAGCTCATCTTCTGTCCTGGGACTGAGATTTATGTCATCTGCTCTCACAGGCCTTAGGCCTTCAGACTCATTCTGAATGACACCACTGACTTTCCTGAGTCTCCACCTTGCAAAGGAAAATCATGGGACTTTTCAATGTTGCCACCACTCTAACTGCTGTTAATCTGTGAGGATCAAGACCAGAGAAAGATGAGGAAGAGATTTGGCAGAAAGGAGAAGAAAGGGTATCAGGAATGTTATTTTATATAGTTTCCCATTCTCCCTCTAGATACCTGGATAAAAGGCACGGTTTCTTTTTTCTTTGAGGCAGCGTCTAGCTCTGTATCCCAGGTTACCCTGAAACTTAAGATCCTCCTGCCTCAGCTGGGATTACAGCATGTGACTCCACACTAGCTATGGAAAAAACACTGTTTACCTCTGTTTCTACTTCTATCAGCAACACCAAATTGTCTGGTTATGCAAAGTCATTGAGTGGTGAGGTTGTGCCGAGAAAAGCTATTTCAACTATGGGTATCCTCCTCCTCCTGATTAAACCGCCATCCTAGGAGACACTGCTCCCATTAGGAAAATACCAGTCAAACAGAACAACGTATTATATCCATTGAGAATTGTGAAAAATTATTCCAAGAAAAGTGTGACTCAGACTTTAGTCCTGAGTTGTGTCATGATTACAAACTTTGTAAATTATGCCAAAGTTGCTAGTCTCATCACGAGCAGAATTTTTCTTAGGTTCTATCAATGAGGGTGCCTAGATGAGCTTTAGGACATCTGGGAAATCTTTGTCCATTGAATAAAAGACAGTGGGACCTCCTGGCCAAGATCTGGCCAATACCGTGTAACGTTTAAGGAAGGGGCAAAACTCCTCTGCTGTGGGTGGAGTGAAATGGATGTTAAACAACCCCTCATTCCCCCACAGCCAGCTCCACATTGGTCTGCTCCAGCTGTGAGGTGAGCCTTGGGGTTCCAGGCAGAACTTTGAGTGTTTGTTGCTTTTTGAGGCTCAGCCTGGTCTTGGCAAAAGCCAGAGCAGCCTCGGAGCCTTGGATGGGCCCAAGGCTGTCAGCCGTATTTGGGGCTGGTCCTAAAGGACTTTTTCAGGGTTGTGACAACAAACCCTGAAGAAATGAGACCAAAGCCCTGTGATTTTCCATGGGAATTGCTGCTATATGTAGCGATTACTGGACTTTTTTCAATTCTGTTACTTTTATGGAGAAGTTTTCAGTTGGTTAGAAGCCGACTTTATGTGAGAAGAGAAACAAACCTTGCTACAGAACTTTTTAGACTCATTGAAGAAAAATGTCAGCTTCTTGAAAAAGTTAGCCTTGTGGAAAAAGAGTGTGAAGCCTTCGTGTCATCTTTAAGAGATGGCAGCTTTGAGACAGGCTCAATGGAAGCACAGACTTGGGAGGCAGCCTGTGAACAGCTGAAAAGATCGAAGTCTAAACTTGATGAAGTCCTCCTTCTAGAAAAACAGCTGAAAGCAGAGAAATATAAATGTTCTAAACAAGTTGAATTGATGAAGGAAATGTCAAAACTGATACCACAGCCCTAGAAGATAAATCGAAATCTCTGGAATCCAACGTACTTAATGCCAAAACAACTTTAACAATACTTCAAAACAATGGAGCACATCCGAAGGACTCAGTAACAGTGCTTTGAAGGAAAATTCCCAGCTTCAGGAAAACTGCAAGCAGCTTTCATGAGAAGCAGAAGTGTGGAAGGAACGAGTGAGTGAACTGAAGAAACAGAAGACGGCAGTTGACTCCATGGCACATGCAAAACAAGTTCTAAAAAATAAAGAAGATCACATCAAGTCTCTACTGAACAGTTGCTCAACATGAATGTGTGGGGTCCTGTTCTTGGAGAAGACATGACACACAATGGTAACTGAATTACAAAGGAAGACTTGATCAGGAGATGGTGCTTCCTTACATAATGAGACAAGAGGAGCTGTGGAGAGACTGGTGTATGAGGTGAAGTTAAATGCTTCTTTCAAATCCTTAGAAGGAGAATAAAACCAAATTTATACTCAGGTGGGTGAAGTAGCTAGAATGAGGGAAGACTTCAAAGAGCATATTAAAAAATCTCCAGACTAGACAAGCCACAGTACAGACAGAGAAGACATGGTTTGAAATTGAGAATCAGAAGCTTTAGCAGAATCTTAAGACCACCACTGAACTGCATGAAGAAAAGAGAATGATACACTGCATGAAATTCATGGCAGAGGATCATTACCGGCTGGAGACAGAGAAGAAACTTTCCCAAGCACAACAAAAGTTCAGCCATGAAGCTGAAGAGCTGGAGACCTGTAAAAAGGTAGCCAGAGAGCTTGAAGAAAACTTAGAGAGAATCAATCGTTATTGTCAAAAGCGGACTCTTTACTATAAGAAAAAAGCTTATTTAAATTGGCTGGTAGCCCAGAATTCTGAAAAACAACTCAACTATCTTAGAGTGGTAAATGCAAGTGAAAGACAAAAATTAATTAAAATGAAATTAGAATTTGAAATGTTAGAAGATTCTTATGCATTTGATATTTCACATGCAGTATATGGCAGAGAGAATTTTCCACCTGGTGCCCCACCATTGGGTCAACCTTCATCTGAAAGGAAAACTCTTCTCACTCTGCTTTTGTTGGAAGGTCCACTCAGATCCCCACCTTTACTTCTTCAGGTAGGAGGAAAAAGCTCAAGAAGCCCGGAGAATCCTCTGGACCATCCCATTACCAATGGAAGAGGAGAGCCAAGCTGTGACTCTACTTGGCCCTTATGGAGCACCTCCTGAGACTGGGTCACAGTCCCATCCATGTGAACAGGACGAAAGAATGATGATCCCTCCATCAGACCAACCAAATACTGATCCAGCTCTTCCTCCACAGAGGCAAGACAGACTTAATTCTCATTCGGGTAAATTCTCTGGAATAGCAGAACTCAGCAGTTTTGATATGCCTTCTTTGGATAAAGAAATATCTTCACAAAAAGAATCTAGTAGAAATGATACCACTGATGGTTGTGATCATTCAAATGTGCCTGACTCATCTCTCCCTCTGAAAGCAAAGCACTGGGTCCTGGTTGTGTTCCTCCTGTCCGAAGTCCAGTGTTCCCAGGGGATCCCAGGAGCCACTTCCTGAGAAGAGGGCTGCCTTTTCCACCAGCTCTCCCAGGAAGTATGTTTGGAGCTCCTCACCATTTTGTACCACCAAGGGCAGTGTTCCCAATGGATCCCAGGAGCCATTTTCTGAGAAGAGGCCCACCTTTTCCACCACCTCCTCCAGACAAGATGTCTGTAGCTTCCTCAGATCATTTTACACCAAGGGGTTTCCCTGGCCCACCACATCCTCCATTTCCGGTGAGAAATGTCTATTCACCCAGGGCTGTCCCCAATTAACTTCCCTCAAGAACTGGATGTCCTCTGCTGCATACACATTCTCAAAGTAGAACTGAGTTTTCTTCAAGGTCAATTCTACCTTTAAACAATAGTGCTACTGAACATCTAGAACCACAAGAAGAAGCCCGGCAATATTTTGATCTCTTTTCAAAGTACTTTTGACTTTTCTCTAATTTTCAGTTGAAATTACTACTGTTAATTTGTATGTTCATTAGTCATTATTCTTTACTTTCAATTCAGTATTAGTAGAATTTTAATTCTCAGAATAGTACATTATAAATAGATGTTTTAAATATGAATATTATTTTATTTCCATTCTCTTTCATTTTGATAGTATATTTTATGTTCATTTTTGTAGATAGTATAGCTATTTTCATTTGATTATCTAATCCCACATGACATAAATAATAATTGGAGTTTTATGTATGTAAGCTACAGTGGGGCTATTTTCAACTCCAAAGTTCTTTGTTCTTATGCCAAAAAATGTATTAACTGTAGACCAATGTGGAAGTAAGATATCTTATCAAAGTACTTTTGACTGGTCTCTCATCTTCATTTTAAAGAACCACTGTTACTCAGTCATTATACTTTACATCAAATTCAAGCTTAATTGAAGTATAAGTCTCAGGATAGTATTTTATAAGTCGATGATTTAAATATGAATCTTACTTACTTTCATTTTATTCTGGATAGTGTAACTATTTTAACTTAATTTTTTAATCTACTATTACATAAATAATAATTGGAGTTTTGTGGATATAATCTTGCAGTAGGGCTTCTTTAAACTCCAAAGTTTGTGTCTTTATGCCAAGAAATTTATTTACTATAATTATAGACCAATGTGAAAGTTAGATCTCTTTTCAGAGTACTTTTGACTGCTCACTCATCTTCATTATAAATTGCTACTGTTATTTAGTCATTATACTTTACATCAAATTCAAGCCTAATCGAATTGTAATTCTCAGGATAATATTTTTTTTAACAGATGCTTTAAATATGAATATATTATTTAGATAGTGTATTTTAATTTCATTTTCTTCTAGATAGTATAACTATTTTAATTTGATATTTAAAACAGTATTGCAGAAACAATAATTGGGGTTTTACGTATGGAATCTTCAGTGTGATGATTTTCAACTCCAAACACTGTGTCTTTATGGCAAGAAATGTATTTGCTGTCATTGTAGACCAGTGTGAAAGTAACTTTATGCTTAATTAAATTAATTTTCATTGGTTTAAAGTCTTGTTTGGCCTTAATAATAACAAAGCCTGTTAGTTTTCCATTAAAAATAAAGAATAGTATTTTTCTAGGCCATACATTTGATGAACTGTTTTCCAAGTTATTTTCTCATCTGCTTCTCAAAAGACTTATGTTGGTAAAAATTGTGATTCCCATTTTATAGATAAGGAATTAATAATTAATACTCTATGAGTGACAGAGTGGATAATGGGCCTCTGACTCCAGATGTTTTGCTTATTACACTGGACCATGCCAACTATATTAAAAACGTACAATTAAAAACTAAAAAGCTGGACATGGTGGAGCACCTCTGAATCCCCGCTATTTGAGAGGCGAAGACAAGAAGGTAACGGTATGAGGCCAACCTGGGCAAAAAACACACGTCCCTATCTGGAAAAGAGAAAAACAAAAACAAAGGACTGGGGCATGGCTCAAGTGGTATAACACATTCCTAGCATGCAGAAGGTCCTGCACCAAAAAACAAAAAGCTAAAAACCCAGGGGCTGCAGCTTGGGGGTAGAAGATGTTCTTAATGAGCAAGGTTTAGACTTAGATCTCCAGCAGCAAAAAACAAAAATAAATAAATAGTTTAAAAACGTATCTCTTTAAGTACTTACAAGAAAGTATGACATTGCATGCAATAAAGTTAATTGCATATTCTTAATTATGAAAATAACAAATTTGGTTAATTGGTTACTTGCAGGGAAACAATCATTTGGTTAACAACACTAAGAAGACAACAGAAACAATGAGTCTAATCCCTGCCTCCCAGGGAACTGACTAGCTAAGGAGATGCAAGGCACATGACTCACAAAATGAATCCTGAATTGTATCCTACACAGTACGACCATGGGGACTGTGAACTATAGGATGGATGAGGCTCCTCAGGAAGGCATCGGAACTGCAAGTGTTGAAGGAATAAATTCATAACAACTGCAGCAGGCACAGACTGGCAGGGAGAAGGGGCAGCACATTCTAGATGTGGCACATCAGGAGGAAACACAGGGACACAGCAGAGAGAAAGAGGGTCCTCCAAGACTATAAGGAAAGGAGAGGACCAGTGCTGGAAAACTGAGATGAGAATGGGTAGACTTGCTAAGGAGATCACTAGACCTTAACAAGCAGAAGTCATTGACAAAGTACATCTGCTTTCAGTCTCCTAGCAATATAGCAAATGCCAAGCACATCTTTTCCTGTTTTCCCCTGAAGTGCATGTAATCAACAAATCTTGAATGTTACCTCAGTGGCATTTTTCAAATAATTGACTATGGTTACTTCCAGAGCAAATTCTTCACCACCAATACAGGGTAGGGGAGAGTCAAAAAGATGAAAAATGGTTGGAAGGCTTGTAGCTGTAAAAAACGCAATAAGCACATGTTTTTATTCAATTACAAGTGCTTCATATTATATACAATTAAAATCAGTCCTCACGAAGCCTGTGAAGCTTGTAATTCCTCCTAGATATGTCTACTTGGCTATGAACTGAAAGCAAACAACAACCTAATCCCAAATGAAAAACTGCAAATTGATTTTCTATTTCACATAATAACCAACACACTGTATTAAGAACCCACCAGGAACCAGGTTCTTCATAAATTATCTCACTTAGCATCGCACCTCTATGAGATTTTACAGTATTTTATAGAAAAGAAAACTGAAGTTGAAAGAGTCTGTAAATAATACAAGCTCATATTACCTTCAAATAGGGGAGCCAGAGCTGGATCCCATCCTGTCTTATACAAAGCAAGTTGCTCCTCTGTCACAGAGTTGACCCCATAATCTGCTTTAAAAATCCCTGCCCAATCAACTAGTTTCATTTTACACTAGTGTGGGAGATGTCAATGTGGCTGGCCCAGGGATGTTCTGCTCACTTCCTTTTACATGTCCACATACACATGTGTCTGGGGCAAAGGTATCACTGGTGGCAGTAATGCCCTCTACAGATTTTTGTGGACCTTTGCACATAAGACATCTTAAATTGTCACAGTGACTGGAGGGTGCTATTGACACTCTGTGGTGAAGGTCTGCTATACTTAGGATTGTCCCAAACAGTTAAGAATTCTCTCAAAATTGCATTGTATATAGATAGTACATTTTCTCATTCCATTCATCAGTTGTGGAGCTACTTGGCAAAAGGGTGGTTCTTAAATTTGGGCAATTATCCTGAGAATTTTTACATGTAATTTTAGGGTGTTGTTGTATAAGGAGCATCACCACTGACATCTTCTTTCCCCTCGCCTAGTAAGAACCTAGTAGTGTCATAGCAGTTCTTATTGGTTGAGTCTCTGAGATAAAAATGGTTGAGAATGATGTGACAGTTGTGATGGCCTCTTGGCATTTCTTTAATGCCTACCAAATTGTTTCATCGTTTACCTAAATATGGAATAAGGTAAGATTCAACCTAGCGACTCAGAAGCAGTTGGAGATATCCATTTATAGATTTATTACAAGGAATTGATTTATCTGACTGTGGGGTGGCTAGAGAAGTCCTAAATTCACAGGATGGTTTGTCAGGAAAGAGAGGCTGGGAATTTCAGGCACGGACTAAGTTGTTCCCCCAAGCAGAATTTTTGGGAAATCCGTGGTCTGTTTTATTTATTTAAAATTTTTACTAACATATGTTAATTATTCAAAGTAAGGGGTCTCATTATCACATTTTCATACATTCATACAATGTCCTTTCTTCTGTTTTTTTAAAAAAATGTTTGGTAGCATTTATTAGTTGTACAGGGGGTTTTATTGTGACATTTCCAGGTATGCTTACAAAATACCTTGGTTAGATTCATCCCCCCATCTTTCTCTCTCGTCTCCCTCTCGCTCATTTAAAATGATTTCCATAGGTTTCAGTGTTCTGTCTTCATACAAATATATAACGTACTCCACCATTTCACCCTCCTTTACCTTCTCTATTCACCCTCTCTCTCCCATGTTTATGCCGCCCAGTAGGACCTGTTTTACATTCCTGTCCATTATTTAAGTGTATATTCATTGTTCCAAGGGAGTATTTCACCAGAGAATATATTGTACTTTAATCTGTCTTAATCTCCTCTGTTACTCTTCTTTACCCTTCCTCCTTATCCCCTATTATTCAAGAGTTTTCATTGCATTTCATTATGTCATCTTCCTACACAGATAAAATAGATTTCAATAGTATCTACTCTCTATTATTCTCTTTTCCTCTTCCTCCTCCTATTTTTAATTTTTTTTTATTTTTGTGATTTTACAGCATTGGGGTTTGAACTCAGTGGCTTATACTTGATTGGCAGGCTTTCTACCACTTAAGCCATGTCCCCAGCCCCTTGGTCTGCTTTTAAGGGCTGTGAACTGATTGAACCCAGCCTACCCAGATAATCTAAAATAATCTTTACTTACAGTCACTGACTTGTGAACCATAATCATATCTATAAAATACCTTCACCTCAGTACCTAGATTAGTGCTTGGTTTAGTAATTAGAGACTGTAGCCTGGGCAGTTGCCACACGAAAAAGACCACCACAGTGTGTTTGATTTGACTTTGTTGTCATTTAAGGCTCTCAGGTCTGGCTAGTTCTCATGGTCATCCATTGTCTACTTCCTTCCTGTAAAAATCTCCTTCATTTAGATTTCAGTTGCCTGGAGATAATGTCCACAGGTGTGGCATAGGATGTTTCTTCTATTCCAGGCCAGTACAGATCTTTGGTGTGACTTCAGAGGAATTGCCACCAACATGGCTTGGATCCCTTTCCCCAGAAGCCTGTGAATCAACCATGAACATTCCCTCTTTACTCAGCTCTCATGAGGTCTGGGCCTACCAGTGCAGTTTCAGGACAGTGTGCTTTTACCTCTAGGGTAGAGAATCAGACTGAGAATATAATTTACAACATTGCAGTAGACTAAGGAAATGTTTTTAAAATCAGGCTATAGAGATTGGCATAAAATTAGTCTTTAGGTACTGTGCCTCAGAAAAGGTGGACACGATAACCACCCTTTGGCTCATCCTCATCCCCATCGTCTGGCTGTCTGTCATGATGAAGGCAGCCTCCCTCCTCCCTTTACACAAGTCCTCCACTCACTCCCGGATATGGGCTCCTATCAGGAGTCCTAATCCCGCTTCTTCTTGTCCGAGTCTGAAGTTTTCCATTTGGTATCTTTAACCTTTTGCTCTTTAGTGGCATCTTCACTCTTAATCATTTCAATTGTTAAACTAAAAACACTTCCTTGAGTTCTGGGCTGCTGTCTATCTCAGACCTCTTCTTCACAGCCAGTGAGAGCTGTCTTTTCCACTCCACATTCCTTCCATTCTTCAGCCACCTGCTGTCAGCCCGTCACTCTCACCACTCCTTGGAATCACTCTTATGTGGTCACAGAGATGCCCTTCCTGCTCAATCTTTTGGTACATTTTTAGATTTTCACAATTGTTTTTCAGCATTTGACATTGTCCTTCACTCTCATTTTCCTCATTTCCCTCTATCTTCTCCTTTGTGACAGCAGGCAAGTCTCTTCCATCCATCTTTTAAAGTGTTTGCTCTGCAGAGCTCCATCTTTGGCTCTCTTCCTTTTTTTTTTTTTTTCACCTTTACACATGAACTTGATGTTCTCCATGGCTAGGACTTCTGCTACTGTACATAATTTTATGAGCTCCTGACTCCATGTTTTCAACCAAATTTCAGTTTTGATTCATACCCTCAGACCCCCATGCTCAGTAAACACTGTCTTCTGGTATCCCACAGGTGCTTTTTTTTTCTTTCTTTCTTTGCAGTGCTGGAGATTGAACTCAGGGCCTTGCACGTGCCAGGCAAGTGCTCTACCACTGAGCACTTTTCAGCCCTCATGGGTGCTTTAAACATTTCAGCCTGACATTCCTCTTTTGTCCCTTGGTGGGATGCACCACCATCTGTTTAGCTGCCCCAGTCAGCTGTGCTCCTCCTACTCAAATCCAGTCAACACCCAATACTATTGATTATGTTTCCTTACTCCTCAGACCCATCTGCTTTTCTCCACTGACCTTACCTTGAGTTGGGCCAACATCATGTCTTCCTCCTCACTTACTGTTGGCTTCTTAAGTGTTTTCCACTTTTATCCTTTCAATCTTTTCTCTACAGTGGCTTCATTTATTTTATTTTATTTATTTTTTGGTGATACTGGGGTTTAAACTGTGGGCCTTGCACTTGCTAGGCAGGTGCTCTACCATTTGAGCTATTTCCCCCCCTTTTATGCTTTAGTTATTTTTCAGGTAGAGACTTGACTTTTTGCCCTGGGGGTGCCTTGGACTTTAACATGCCAACAGAACCTAGCTTATCTGTTGAGTTGAGGATCTTGCCACCTTTTTCCTCTGGTTGGCCTTGAACCGTGATTCTCCTGATATCTGCCTCCCAAGTAGCTAGAATTATAGCTGTGAATCACCATGCCTGGCATGCGCTTTCTCTCTCTCAACTAAAAGGCAAATCTAATTTTATCATTCCTTTGCATGAAAAATTTCAAACCATGGTCTTGAGGGTGGAATTCAAATTATCATCATTACTATTATTATTAGTCTTGCTATATATAGCCCAGGCTGGCCTTGAACTCATGATCCTTCTGCCTCTTTCTGGGTGCTGGGATTATATGCGTTGGCTTCAAATTCTTTCATATAGATTGTAGGGTTCTTTTCTAGTTTCATGCCTTTTGATATATCCTACCCAGTTACTTTTCTACTCTCCTAATTTCTATTCCCAAATTTTACTTATGTTTCCAAGAATGCAAATACTTCTCTTTTTCTTGTTTTTGGTGGTAGTGGGTTTGAACTCAGGGATTTGCTCTTGTTATGGCTTGAGCCACACCTTTACCCTGCACCTAGGGGAGCAGGACCTGATACCGGGATTAGCTTTGGATTTATTTTGAAAGATAGTTTCTGTTGTGTTAGCATCTGAATGTCATGAAATCTCAGGGATGGTTTGTAAATATTTCTTTGACCAGAGCTATCATAGTCCTCTTGATAGGTGGCTGATAAACACTTCAGGCTACTTTTTTGTCAGGAGTCATCAGTCCATAAAGGCTATAGTTACTGTGCAAGGCATTGCTGGAAATTTCTCAGGATGGGTTAACAGGCTCCATTTAGTTTGGAAATCTTTAACTGAGGCAAATAAAAACTAAAAGAGCACATTTGTTTATTAGTTTTGAAGCAAACATCTGCTTATTATTCTCTCCTCATTAAAAATAAATAATAGCCTCTTTCCCACTACCCACTGTGAGTTGTAGACCATTCTGAAGAAAATAAAATGTATCTATTTTCTTCTGTTACTTCTGCGAAGAGTAGACTTTAAAAAATATCAATCTAAGGTTCATTAAAATGTGTTTATTTCACAAACTGAGATATTTGTACCCTGGAAATGACATGGAACAAAAAAAAGGTAAGTGGAGAGAAATACGAATTATAGGATTTACTTTTTCTAGGTATTCCTTTATGAATCTTTTGTGCTATATTTATGTTCAGAAAACATTTTTTTTCTTTTTTTTTTGTATTGTTGTGCTGGGTGGGGGTATATTGTGGCATTTATTAAAGTTCTTACAATGTATCAAATGCATCATTCTTGAATTCATTCCCTCCACCTTTATCACCCATCCCCCATTCCTGAAATACTTCCAATAGGTAATATTTGTGCATTTACATTCATGTGTACACATTTTTTGTACTGTATTCATCCTCCTACCCCCTTTCCTTGTTGCCTCCCCCACCACAAGCACTGGTAACTCCGTACCCCTCATTCCCTGCAGGATCTGTCCACCCTCCTGGTCTCCAATATTGTAGAAGAAAAAAAAAAAAAAGACAAGAAATGGCATTTTGCTTATTTGGGATAAAGATAGCTACACAGGGAATTTCCTTGTGACATTTCCATGTATATATGTATTATAACCACAATTGGTTCATCTCCTCTATTTTTCTTCATTCTGCCTTAGTCCCTTCCTCATGGTGGTTTTAGTCGGTTTAAGAATTCTATATTCATTCTTTTATAGAGAGTATATCAGCCATATTCATCTTCTTAGTTTCCTTTTTTACCATACCCCTCTTGTATGTGACCTCCCCTGAGGGTACCCAGTTTTTCATAAGATTGCTGTATATGTATTAGGTCTATATTCCATGTATGAGAGAGAACATGAGGCTTTTGGTCTTCTGAACCTGGCTAACTTCACTTAAGATGATGTTTTCCAGTTCGATCCATTTACCTGCAAACGACAAAATTTCATTCTTCTTTGTGGCTGGGTAAAATTCCATTGTATATAAGTACCACATTTTCTTAATCCATTCATTACTAGTGGAGCATATGACTGTTTCCATAGCTTAGCTATTGTGAATAATGCTAAAATAAACATGGGTGTTCAGGTGCCTTTGTTGTAACCTGACTTGCATTCCTTTGGGTGTATACCTAGGAGTGGTATTTCTGGATCATATGGCAGATCTAATTTTAGTTTTTTTCTTTTTTCCATAGTGGTTGTACTAATTTACATTCCCACGAGCAGTGTATCAGGTTCCTTTTCCCTACCTCCTTGACAACATTTGCTGTTGTTTGTGTTCTTGATGATAGTCATTCTAACAGGAGTAAAGTGGAATATTAATGTGGTTTTGATTTGCATTTCCTTTATGACCAGGGATGGTGGGCATTTTTTTCATGTGTTTTTTCAGCCATTTGGACTTTTTTGCTTTGAAAAGGTTCTGTTCAGTTTATTTGCCCATTTCTTCATTGGGTTATTGGTTTTTGGGGAGCTTAGTTTTTTGTGCTCCCTATATATTCTGATTACATATAGCCAGCAAAGATTTTCTCCCATTTTGTGGATGGTCTCTTCAATTTAGGGACCATTTCTTTTGTTGTGCAGAAGTCTTTTAATTTCATGTAGTTCCATTTGTCAATCCTTTCTCTTAGTTGGTGAGCCATTTGGGTTCTATTGAGGAAGTAATTGCCTGTGCCTATTGCTTCCAGTGTATTCCCTGCTCTTTCCTGCACTACCTTCAAAGTTTCAGGTCTTAAGGTCTTTAATTTACTTTGAGTTGATACGTGTACAGGATGAAGACAAGTATCTATTTTCATTTCTGCATGCTGATACTTAGTGTTCCTAGCAACAGTTTTTGAAGAGGCTCTTTCCTCCATTCTGTGTTTTTGGTATCTTTGTCAAAAATCAGGTGGGCATAGCTGCATGGATTCATATGTGGATCTTCTATTCTTTTCTACTGATCTTCATGTCTTTTTTTTTTTTTTTTTGCCATTACCATAGTTGTTTTTATTGCTATGGCTCCATAGTATTGTTTGAAATCAGGTATGGTGATACCTCCAAGCGCTGCTCTTTTTGCTCAGTGTTGCCTTGGCTATTTGCAGTCTTTTGTGCTTCTAAATGAACTTTAGGGTTGATTTTTCAATCTCAGTGATGAAAGTCATTGGGATTTTGATGGGAATTGTGTTGAACATGTAGATTGCTTTTGGTACTATAGTGATTTTCATTATGTTGATTCTATTAATCCATGAGCATGGGAGATCTTTCCATCTTCTGTAGTCTTCTTCAATTTTTTTCAGTGATTTGTAGTTTTCCTTGTATAGGTCGCTCACATCCTTTGTTAACTTTATTCCTAGACATTTGATTTTTTTTGAGGCTACTGTAAATGGAATTGTTTTCTTTTGTTCTTTCTCAGTTTGTTCATTGTTGGTGTGTAGAAAGGTTACTGAGTTTTGTAAATTGATTTTGTATCCTGCTACTTTGCCAAAGCTGTTTATAGTGTCTAGGAGATTTTTGGTTCTTTTATGTCATGTCATTTGCGAATAGGGATAGTTTGACTTCTTCCATACTTATTTCTGTTCCTTTTACTTCTTCTTCATGTTGCATTGCTCTGGCTATGAATTGCAAGACTATGTTGAATAGGAGTGGGGAGAGTGGGCATCCTTGTCTTCTTCCTGACTTTAGAAATACTGGTTTCAGTATTTCTCTATTAAGTATGATGTTGGCTATAGGCTTGTCATGTATACTATTTTTTTTTAGTTTTTATTTTTTTTATTATTCATATGTGCATACAAGACTTGGTTCATTTCTCCCCCCTGCCCCCACCCCCTCCCATACCACTCACTCTGCTCCCTCCCTCTCACCCACACCCCCTCAATACCCAGCAGAAACTATTTTGCCCTTATTTCTAATTTTGTTGTAGAGAGAGTATAAGCCATAATAGGAAGGAACAAGGGTTTTTGCTGGTTGAGATAAGGATAGCTATACAGGGCATTGACTCACATTGATTTCCTGTGCGTGGGTGTTACCTTCCGGGTTAATTCTTTTTGATCTAACCTTTTCTCTAGTTCCTGTTCCCCTTTTCCTATTGGCCTCAGTTGCTTTTAAGGTATCTGCTTTAGTTTCTCTGCGTTAAGGGCAACAAATGCTAGCTGATTTTTTAGGTGTCTTACCTATCCTCATCCCTCCCTTGTGTGCTCTCGCTTTTATCATGTGCTCAAAGTCCAATCCCATTGTTGTGTTTGCCCTTGATCTAGTGTCCACATATGAGGGAGAACATATGATTTTTGGTCTTTTGGGCCAGGCTAACCTCACTCAGAATGATGTTCTCCAATTCCATCCATTTACTAGCGAATGATAACATTTCGTTCTTCTTCATGGCTGCATAAAATTCCATTGTGTATAGATACCACATTTTCTTAATCCATTCGTCAGTGGTGGGGCATCTTGGCTGTTTCCATAACTTGGCTATTGTGAATAGTGCTGCAATAAACATGGATGTGCAGGTGCCTCTGGAGTAACAGTCTTTTGGGTATATCCCCAAGACTGGTATTGCTGGATCAAATGGTAGATCGATGTCCAGCTTTTTAAGTAGCCTCCAAATTTTTTTCCAGAGTGGTTGTACTAGTCTACATTCCCACCAACAGTGTAAGAGGGTTCCTTTTTCCCCGCATCCTCGCCAACACCTGTTGTTGGTGGTGTTGCTGATGATGGCTATTCTAACAGGGGTGAGGTGGAATCTTAGTGTGGTTTTAATTTGCATTTCCTTTATTGCTAGAGATGGTGAGCATTTTTTCATGTGTTTTCTGACCATTTGAATTTCTTCTTTTGAGAGAGTTCTGTTTAGTTCACATGCCCATTTCTTTATTGGTTCATTAGTTTTGGGAGAATTTAGTTTTTTAAGTTCCCTGTATATTCTGGTTATCAGTCCTTTGTCTGATGTATAATTGGCAAATATTTTCTCTCACTCTGTGGGTGTTCTCTTCAGTTTAGAGACCATTTCTTTTGATGAACAGAAGCTTTTTGGTTTTATGAGGTCCCATTTATCTATGCTATCTCTTAGTTGCTGTGCTGCTGGGGTTTCATTGAGAAAGTTCTTACCTATACCTACTAACTCCAGAGTATTTCCTACTCTTTCTTGTATCAACTTAAGAGTTTGGGGTCTGATATTAAGATCCTTGATCCATTTTGAGTTAATCTTGGTATAGGGTGATATACATGGATCTAGTTTCAGTTTTTTGCAGACTGCTAACCAGTTTTCCCAGCAGTTTTTGTTGAAGAGGCTGCTATTTCTCCATCGTATATTTTTAGCTCCTTTGTCAAAGATAAGTTGCTCATAGTTGTGTGGCTTCATATCTGGATCCTCTATTCTGTTCCACTGGTCTTCATGTCTGTTTTTGTGCCAGTACCATGCTGTTTTTATTGTTATTGCTTTGTAATATAGTTTGAAGTCAGGTATTGTGATACCTCCTGCATTGTTCTTTTGACTGAGTATTGCCTTGGCTATTCGTGGCCTCTTGTGTTTCCATATTAATTTAACAATAGATTTTTCAATCTTTTTAATGAATGTCATTGGAATTTTGATGGGAATTGCATTAAACATGTAGATTACTTTGGGGAGTATCGACATTTTTACTATGTTGATTCTACCAATCCATGAGCATGGGAGATCTCTCCACTTTCTATAGTCTTCCTCAATCTCTTTCTTCAGAAGTGTATAGTTTTTCTTGTAGAGGTCTTTCACATCTTTTGTTAGGTTTACACCTAGGTATTTGATTTTGTTTGAGGCTATTGTAAATGGAATTGTTTTCATACATTCTTTTTCCGTTTGCTCATTGTTAGTGTATAGAAATGCTAATGATTTTTCTATGTTGATTTTATATCCTGCTACCTTGCTATAGCTATTGATGATGTCTAGAAGCTTCTGAGTAGAGTTTTTTGGGTCTTTAAGGTATAGGATCATGTCGTCTGCAAATAGGGATATTTTGACAGTTTCTTTACCTATTTGTATTCATTTTATTCCTTCTTCTTGCCTAATTGCTCTGGCTGGGAATTCCAGTACTATGTTGAATAGGAGTGGAGATAGTGGGCATCCTTGTCTGGTTCCTGATTTTAGAGGGAATGGTTTTAATTTTTCTCCGTTAAGTATAATGCTGGCTGTAGGTTTGTCATATATAGCTTTTATAATGTTGAGGTACTTTCCTTCTATTCCTAGTTTTCTTAGAGCTTTTATCATGAAATGATGTTGGATCTTATCAAAGGCTTTTTCTGCATCTATTGAGATGATCAAGTGGTTTTTGTCTTTGCTTCTGTTAATGTGGTTTATTACGTTTATTGATTTTCATATGTTGAACCACCCCTGCATCCCTGGGATGAAGCCTACCTGGTCGTGGTGAATAATCTTTTTGATGTGTTGCTGAATTCGATTTGCCATTATTTTGTTGAGGATTTTTGCATCAATGTTCATTAAGGAGATTGGCCTATAGTTCTCCTTTTTGGAGGTGTCTTTGCCTGGTTTTGGGATAAGTGTAATACTGGCTTCATAAAATGTGTTTGGCAGTTTTCCTTCCCCTTCTATTTCGTGGAACAGTTTAAGGAGGGTTGGTATCAGTTCTTCTTTAAAGGTCTGATAGAATTCAGCAGAGAATCCATCAGGTCCTGGACTTTTCTTTTTGGGGAGACTCTTGATTGCTGCTTCAATTTCATTTTGTGTTATAGATCTATTCAGGTGATTAATTTCCTCTTGGTTCAGTTTTGGATGATCATATGTATCTAGAAATCTGTCCATTTCTTTTAGATTTTCAAATTTATTTGAATATAGGTTCTCAAAGTAGTCTCTGATGATTTCCTGGACTTCCATGGTGTTTGTTGTTATCTCCCCTTTTGCATTCCTAATTCTACTAATTTGGGTTTTTTCTCTCCTCATTTTAGTCAGGTTTGCCAGGGGTCTATCGATCTTGTTTATTTTTTCAAAGAACCAACTTTTTGTTTCATTAATTCTTTGTATGGTTTTTTTGGTTTCTATTTCATTGATTTCAGCTCTTATTTTTATTATTTCTCTCCTTCTATTTGTTTTGGGATTTGCTTGTTCTTGTTTTTCTAGGAGTTTGAGATGTATCATTAGGTCATTGATTTGGGATCTTTCAATCTTTTTAATATATGCACTCATGGCTATAAACTTTCCTCTCAAGACTGCCTTAGCTGTGTCCCATAGGTTCCGGTAGGTTGTGTTTTCATTTTCATTGACTTCCAGGAACTTTTTAATTTCCTCTTTTATTGCATCGATGATCCATTCTTCATTAAGTAATGAGTTATTTAGTTTCCAGCTGTTTGCATGTTTTTTGTCTTTACTTTTGTTGTTGAGTTCTACTTTTACTGCATTGTGGTCAGATAGTATGCATGGTATTATTTCTATTTTCTTATGTTTGCTGAGGCTTGCTTTGTGCCCTAGGATATGATCTATTTTGGAGAAGGTTCCATGGGCTGCTGAGAAGAATGTATATTGTGTAGAGGTTGGATGAAATGTTCTGTAGACATCTACTAGGTCCACTTGATCTATTGCATATTTTAGATCTTGGATTTCTTTATTGAGTTTTTGTTTGGATGACCTATCTATTGATGATAATGGAGTGTTAAAATCTCCCACAACCACTGTGTTGGCGTTTATATATGCTTTTAGGTCTTTCAGGGTATGTTTGATGAAATTGGGTGCATTGACATTGGGTGCGTACAGATTGATGATTATTATTTCCTTTTGGTCTATTTCCCCTTTTATTAGTATGAATGTCCTTCTTTATCTCGTTTGATCAATGTAGGTTTGAAGTCTACTTTGTCAGAGATAAGTATTGCTACTCCTGCTTGTTTTCGGGGGCCATTGGCTTGGTAAATCTTCTTCCAGACTTTCATCCTAAGCATATGCTTATTTCTGTCGGTGAGATGAGTCTCCTGTAAGCAACAAATTGTTGGATCTTCTTTTTTAATCCATTTTGTCAAACGGTGTCTTTTGATGGGTGAATTAAGTCCATTAACATTAAGTGTTAGTACTGATAGGTATGTGGTGATTCCTGCCATTTAGTTATCTTAGTTGTTTGAAGGTTTGATTGTGTGTAGCTAACTTGATGTTACTCTCTTCTGTCTTGCTTTTTCTTATCCTGTGGTTTGGTGCTGCCTGCCTTTTCATGGTTAAGTTGGGTGTCACTTTCTGTGTGCAGGATCCCTTGCAGAATCTTTTGTAATGGTGGCTTTGTGGTCACATATTGTTTTAGTTTCTGCTTATCATGGAAGACTTTTATTGCTCCATCTATTTTGAATGATAGCTTTGCTGGGTAGAGTATCCTGGGGTTGAAGTTACTTTCATTCAGTGCCCGGAAGATCTCACCCCATGCTCTTCTTGCTTTTAATGTTTCTGTTGAGAAGTCTGCTGTTATTTTGATGGGTTTACCTTTGTATGTTACTTGTTTTTTCTCTCTTGCAGCCTTCAATATTCTTTCCTTAGTTTCTGAACTTGTTGTTTTAATGATGATATGTCGTGGAGTAGTTCTATTTTGATCTGGTCTGTTTGGTGTCCTGGAGGCCTCTTGCATTTGTATGGGAATATCTTTCTCTAGATTTGGGAAATTTTCCGTTATTATTTTGTTGAATATATTACGCATTCCCTTCGCTTGCACCTCTTCTCCTTCTTCGATGTCCATGATTCTCAAGTTTGGTCTTTTGATGGAGTCAGTGAGTTCTTGCATTTTCTTTTCACAGGTCTTGAGTTGTTTAATTAATAGTTCTTCGGTTTTTCCTTTAATTACCATTTCATCTTCAAGTTCTGAGATTCTGTCTTCTGTTTGTTCTATTCTGCTGGATTGGCCTTCCGTTTTGTTTTGCAGTTCTGTTTCGTTCTTTTTTCTGAGGTTTTCCATATCCTGACTGTTTTCTTCTTTATTGTTGTCTATTTTTGTCCTGAGTTCATTTATCCATTTATTCATTGTGTTCTCTCTTTCACTTTGGTGTTTATACAGTGCTTCTATGGTTTCCTTTATTTCTTCTTTTGCTTTTTCAAATTCTCTATTTTTATTGTCTTGGAATTTCTTGAGTGTCTCCTGTACATTTTGGTTGACCCTATCCAGTATCATCTCTATAAAATTCTCATTGAGTACTTGTAGTATGTCTTCTTTTAAATTATTCTTGTGGGCTTCATTGGGTCCTTTGGCATAGTTTATCTTCATTTTGTTGGAGTCTGGATCTGAGTTTCTGTTCTCTTCATTCCCCTCTGGTTCCTGTACTAATTTTTTGCTGTGGGGAAACTGGTTTCCTTGTTTTTTCTGTCTTCCTGTCATTGTCCTTGGTGTTGTTACTGTCCCTGTACTGTGTGTAATTAAGTATTTTCTAGCTTGTAATAATAACAATGGTAATATTGAGAATGGAAGAGTGAGCTGAGATGGAAAGCAAGAAGTTAAAGAAAAGGGGAAAACAAATATACAGACAAGAGGGAGAAAGCAGAACAAGGTATCAGACAAGAGAGTTTCAAAGGTATAAACAGGGAGTGTTAGTGTACTAATCAACAGTAAGCTGAACAGACAATAGAGAGACAGAGAGAGGATTGAAAATCAAAGATAAAAAAAATAAAAAATAAGTATATGAAAGTGATATCTATTTATAAAAATGAATTAAAATAAAATGGAAAATAGAAAATTTAAAAAAAAAAAAAAACACCAAAAAACTTCCAAGTTTATATGCAATGCAATTTCAGTCTTAATAATTTGGATGTCCGTCTCAATCTCCAGTCCTGGAGTTGGTGCCTCAGATGTCGTTCTGTAGTTGTCTCATCAAAGGGGATGCATAAAGTAGAACAAAACTACACTCACACACACACAGAAGATAAAAAAAAAAAAAAGCCCCACCAAGTGTCCCCAGTTCAAATGCAATACAGTTTCAATAAGTTTTTCGGCTTGCAGGTGTAATTCGGTTGTTCTCTCATCAAAGGTAGGGAGAAAAAGAAAAAAAAGCGTCTGGAGGCAGTTCTGAGAGTGATATCTGCCACTGTGGCTTGCCTGCCTGCTGCTCTCAGCCTGTAGCTGGCTGCGTTATTTATGCAGATCTCTGGGGTGAGCTAGCACTCACCTGGTCCCACAGGCTTTGTTTGCTCAGAGTTCTCCTGTGCGGGGGCGCCTCTGCCACAGGCTTTCCCCTTTCCAAGCACTGGGAAAGGTGACACTGCCCTGCGTTGTCAGGCCTGCGTGTTTATTTACAGTTCACGTGGGAAGTGGGTCTTCCCTCCTCTCATAAGCGTCCCGCTCCTGGTTGCTGGGCGCACCCCGCTCCTGCCAGAGGCTCTCCGGCCCGCCCGGCTTGTTTATTTACAGTCCCGGGAAGGGTTCCCTTCCCCCAATCTTCAGCGCTCAGGGCGCCCCACCCTCTTTCCGGCGTGTCTTAACTGTTCTTATTGCTTAGTACTCAGTTTCTCTTTTTTTCCCGGGCGGAGGTCAGTCTGTCCAGAGGGCTATGCTGCTCTGGCCCAGGCTTGTCTGTGGGGCTACCGCGGTACCGCGAAGCTCACCTGGTCCGCGTCTTCCCAAGCTGTATGGGCGCCGGCCACTGGCGCCCATCAAATACACCTAGGTATTTGATTTTTTTGAGGCTATTGTAAATGGAATTGTTTTCATACATTCTTTTTCCATTTGCTCATTGTTAGTGTATAGAAATGCTAATGATTTTTCTATGTTGATTTTATATCCTGCCACATTTTCTTAATCCATTTGTCAGTGGTGGGGCATCTTGGCTGTTTCCATAACTTGGTTATTGTGAATAGTGCCGCAATAAGCATGGGTGTGCAGGTGCCTCTGGAGTAACCTGTGTGACAGTCTTTTGGGTATATCCCCAAGAGTGGTATTGCTGGATCAAATGGTAGATCGATGTCTACCTTTTAAGTAGCCTCCAAATTTTTTTCCAGAGTGGTTGTACTAGTTTACATTCCCACCAGCAGTGTAGGAGGGTTCCTTTTTCCCCCCATCCTCGCCAACACCTGTTGTTGGTGGTGTTGCTGATGATGGCTATTCTAACAGGGGTGAGGTGGAATCTTAGCGTGGTTTTAATTTGCATTTCCTTTATTGTTAGAGATGGTGAGCATTTTTTATGTGTTTTTTGGCCATTTGATTTCTTCTTTTGAGAAAGTTCTGTTTAGTTCACTTGCCCATTTCTTTATTGGTTCATTAATTTTGGGAGAATTTAGTTTTTTAAGTTCTCTATATATTCTGGTTATCAGTCCTTTGTCTGATGTGTAGCTGGCAAATATTTTCTCCCACTCTATGGGTGGTCTCTTCAGTTTAGAGACCATTTCTTTTGTTGAGCAGAAGCTTTTTAGTTTTATGAAGTCCCATTTATCTATGCTATCTCTTAGTTGCTGTGCTGTTGGGGTTCCATTGAGAAAGTTCTTGCCTATACCTATTAATTCCAGAGTATTTCTTACTCTTTCCTGTACCAAATTTAGAGTTTGGGGTCTGATATTAAGATCCTTGATCCATTTTGTGTTAATATTGGTATAGGGTGATATACATGGATCTAATTTCAGGTTTTTGCAGACTACTAACCAGTTTTCCCAGCAGTTTTTGTTGAAGAGGCTGCTATTTCTCCATCATATATTTTTAGCTCCTTTGTCAAAGCCAAGTTGGTTATAGTTGTGTGGCTTCATATCTGGGTCCTCTATTCTGTTCCACTGGTCTTCGTGTCTGTTTTTGTGCCAGTACCATGCTGTTTTTATTGTTATTGCTTTGTATATAGTTTGAAGTTGGGTATCGTGATAGCTCCAGCGTTGTTCTTTTGACTGAGTATCGCCTTGGCTATTCGAGGTCTCTTGTGTTTCCATATAAATTTAACAGTAGACTTTTTAATCTCTTTAATGAAGTCATTGGAATTTTGATGGGAATTGCATTAAACATGAAGATTACTTTTGGGAGTATAGACATTTTTACTATGTTGATTCTACCAATCCATGAGCATGGGAGATCTCTCCACTTTCTATAGTCTTTCTCAATCTCTTTCTTCAGAAGTTTATAGTTTTCCTTGTAGAGGTCCTTCCCATCCTTTGTTAAGTTTACACCTAGGTATTTGATTTTTTTTTGAGGCTATTGTAAATGGAATTGTTTTCATATATTCTTTCTCAGTTTGTTCATTATTAGTGTATAGAAATGCTAATGATTTTTCTATGTTGGTTTTATATCCTGCTACCTTGCTATAGTTATTGATGGTGTTTAGGAGCTTTTGAGTAGAGTTTTTTGTGTCTCCAAGGTATAGGATCATATTGTCTGCAAATAGGGATATTTTGACAGTTTCTTTACCTATTTGTATTCATTTTATTCCTTCTTCTTGCCTAATTGCTCTGGCTGGGAATTCCAGTACTATGCTGAATAGGAGTGGAGATAGTGGGTATACTTGTCTTGTTCCTGATTTTAGAGGGAATGGTTTCAGTTTTTCACCATTAAGTATAATGCTGGCTGTAGGTTTGTCATATATAGCTTTTATAATGTTGAGGTACTTTCCTTCTATTCCTAGTTTTCTTAGAGCTTTTATCATGAAATGGTGTTGGATATTAACAAAGGCTTTTTCTGCATCTATTGAGATGATCAGTGCTTTATGTCTTTGTTTCCATTAATGTGGTTTAATACGTTTATTGATTTTCATATTTTGAACCACCTCTGCATTCCTGGGATGAAGCCTAGTTGGTCGTGGTGGATGATCTTTTTGATGTGTTGTTGAATTTGTTTTGCCTTATTTTATTGAGGATTTTTGCATCAGTGTTCATTAAGGAGATTGGCCTATAGTTCTCCTTTTTGGAGTTGTCTTTGCCTGATTTTGGGATAAGTGTAACACTGGCTTCATAAAATGCGTTAGGCAGTTTTCCTTCCCTTTCTATTTCGTGGAACAGTTTAAGGAGTTTTGGTATCAGTTCTTCTTTAAAGGTCTGATAGAATTCAGCAGAGAATCCATCAGGTCCTGGACTTTTCTTTTTGGGGAGACTCTTGATTGCTGCTTCAATTTCATTTTGTGTTATAGATCTATTCAGGTGATTAATTTCCTCTTGGTTCAGTTTTGGATGATCATATGTATCTAGAAATCTGTCCATTTCTTTTAAGATTTTCAAATTTATTTGAATATAGGTTCTCGAAGTAGTCTCTGATGATTTCCTGGACTTCCATCGTGTTTGTTGTTATCTCTCCTTTTGCATTCCTGATTCTACTAATTTGGGCTTTTTCATTTTAGTCAGGTTTGCCAGGGGTCTGTTGATCTTGTTTATTTTTTCAAAGAACCAACTTTTTGTTTCATTAATTCTTTGTATGGTTTTTTTGGTTTCTATTTCATTGATTTCAGCTCTTTTTATTATTTCTCTCCCTGTGTTTGTTTTGGGATTTGCTTGTTCTTGTTTTTCTAGGAGTTTGAGATGTATCATTAGGTCATTGATTTGGGATCTTTCAGTCTTTTTAATGTATGCACTCATGGCTATAAACTTTCTTCTCAGTACTGCCATTTCTTAGTACCATAGGTTCCGGTAGGTTTTGTTTTCATTTTCATTAACTTCCAGGAACTTTTTAATTTCCTCTTTTATTTCATCAATGACCCATTGTTCATTAAGCAATGAGTTATTCAGTTTCCAGCTGTTTGCATGTTTTTTGTCTTTATTTTTGTTGTTGAGTTCTAGTTTTATTGCATTGTGATCAGATAGAATGCATGGTATAATTTCTATTTTCTTATATTTGCTGAGGCTTGCTTTGTGCCCTAGGATTTGATCTATTTTGAGAAGGTTCCGTGGGCTGCTGAGAAGAATGTATATTGTGTAAAAGTTGGATGAAATGTTTTGTAGACATCAACTAGGTCCAATTGATCTATGGTATATATAGATCTAGGATTTCTTTATTGATTTTTTGTTTGGATGACTTACCTATTGATGATAATGGGGTGTTAAAGTCTCCGAGAACCACTGTATTGGAGTTATTATATGCTTTTAGGTCCTTTAGGGTATGTTTGATGAAATTGGGTGCATTGACATTGGGTGCATACAGGTTGATAAATGTTATATCCCTTTGGTCTATTTTCCCTTTTTTTAATATGGAATGTCCTTCTTTATCTTATTTGATCTATGTAGGTTTGAAGTCTATTTTTTCCGAGATAAGTATTGCTACTCTTGCCTGATTTTGGGCTCCTGGTTGCTGGGTGTGTGCTGCAACTCCTGCCTTCTCCAGCCAGCTTGTTTTTTTACAGTTCCATGAGGGATTTCCCCTCCCCTCCTCTTCGGTGCTCAGGGCACCCCACCCTCTTTGCTACATGTCTTTTTTTGTTGTTGTTTATTATTCAGTTTGTTTTTTTTCTTTTTTTTCCCTGGTTGGGGGTCGGTCTGTCCAGGGGGCTATGCTGATCTGGCCCAGGGTTGTTTTTGGGAGTACCACGTGCCACTTAGCTCACCTTGTGGTCTGCTTCTTCCGAAGCAGTCTGGGAGCTGGCATCTGGCGGCAGCACTGGAACCCTCCTGGATTCCCAGTTTAATGTGGAGTGGGGATGGTATGCGCTGGCTGGTGGTGTGGAGGAGACAGAGTTTTATCTCTCCTCCATGGTTTTTCCTGTAAGGTGTTTCTCCAGTGTCTCTCCAAGATTTTACTTTAGGAAGCATGCTTTCTGCTTCATCCCTCTAGTCCCCATCTTGGAATCCCTCATCTATGTTTATTACAGAGATTGGCTGTAGTTCTCTTTGTTGTTGTTGTTGTGTCCTTGTTTGGTTTTGGGTTAAGTGTAATGCTGGCTTCATAAATGAGTTTGATAGGGTTCCTTCCCTTTCTATTTTGTGGAAACATTGAAGAGTGTTGGTATTAGTTCTTTAAAAGTTTGAAAGAATTCAGTGGAGAATCTGTCAGATACTGGGCTTGTCTTTTTTGGAGAGACTCTTACTGCTTCAATTTAATTGCTTATTATAGATCTGTTTAGGTTTGATTAATATCCTCTTGGTTCAGTTTTGGATGGTCATATGTATCTAGAAATTTGTTCATTTCTTCTAGATTTTCCAATGTATTTGAATATAGGTTTTCAAAGTTGTCCCAGATGTTCCCCTGGGTTTCCTTGGTGTTTTTTGGTATCACCTTTTTATTGTTCCTAATTTTTTTAATTAATTTGGGTCTTTTTCCTCCTTATTTTAATCAGATTTGCCAATCTTGTTTATTTTTTCAAAGCACCAGCTTTATGTTTCATTGATTGTTTGTATGGTTTTTTTATTCTCTATTTCATTATTTTTGGTCCTTATTTTTATTACTTCTGTCATTCTGCTTCATTTCGTTTTTGCTTATTCTTGTTGTTCTAGGAATTTGAGATGTAGTATTAGGTTGGTTACTTGAGATCTTTCTGTCCATTTAATATATGCACTCTTCGCTATAAACTTGCCTCTTAGGATTGCCTTTGCTGTGTCACATAGGTTCTGGTAGGTGGTATTTGCATTTTCATTAGTTCCAGGATTTTGATTTCCTCTCTTATTTATTCTGTGACCCACTGATAGTTGAGCAATATGTTATTCAGTCTCCAATTATTTGCATATTTTCTGCTATTGCTTTTGCTGTGGAGTTCTAGTTTTAATGCATTGCAGTCAGATAGAATGGAGGGGGTTATTTCTGTTTTCTTATAATTGCTGATGCTTGCTTTGTGCCCTAAAATATGATCTATTTTGGGGAAAGTTCTCTGGGCTGCTGAGAAGAATGTATATTGTGCTGTTGTCAGATGAAATATTCTTTAGACATCAGTTACGTCCCAGCTGGTCTTAAACTCACAATCCTCCTACCTCAGTCTCCATAATACTTGGATTACAGGTATGCATCACCATGATGCCTAGTTTGTGCTTATTTTAAAAAATTGTAGTAAAAGTATAGTTTTAATAATGTACTTTTTAAATATGGTACTGAAAATTGTATTTCCGTTGTATCCCTCTGACACTCTCATGTTGAAAATATAAAATAAAAAGGGAAAACAATCATAAAACAGCTAACCATTTATTGTTTTTGAGGTACACATATGGGAAGCCAGTGAAAGGAGATGCAATCCTTACATTTTTACCTCTGTCATTTTGGGGAGAGAAGAAAAATATTACAAAAAAATTTAAGGTAACTTTTGCAGATATTTTATAAGTGGTAGTGGAGAAAATTTAAACTTTTTTTTTTCTAGAAGTAAGATCTTGTACTGAACTAACAAAAGTTGACTATAAGAAAATCAAGAGATTTCCAGCATTGGAAAAGTGAGAATGTACCCACTTACAGTGATTAAAATGCAGTCAGAGTATCGTATTGTTGTAACTTTGTTTGAGTTTTATTTCTAGTGTTTGAATTCCTAAAATGAAAAATAAAATTGAACTTTTAAACAAAACAGATAAATGGATCTACAAACTTCTCTTTCAATGATGAAGAGATGAAAAAGGTAATGGATTTTTCAGATGGGCATTCTGAACACATGGATTTGTCTACCCCTGGGCCAATAGAAATTGTAGCCACAGTGACAGAATCACTTACAGGTTTGTAGACTTGGAAGTGAAGGTAAAGCTGTGTATGTGCTGCTCCTCTGTCATCTCTCTCATTGTAACTAGCACTTTCATTTGAGGTATTTGTTGCTTTTCTAAAGATGTTAGTGAATATTGAAATTATCACAACTATCAATTAGTTTAACTTTTAGGACTCTTTCATAATAAAAGTGAAACTTATTTTCTATGCAAGTCTGTACTTCAGTCATGTGATAGCTATTTGCAATGCTTTCCATTTCTACTCTTTTGTTTATTTTTCAGCCTGAAACCACAAGAAAAGGTAACTTCTTTCTTTCTTTCTTTCTCTCTCTTTCTTTTCCTTCCTTCCTTCCTTTCTCTTTCTCTTTCTCCTTTTCTTTTTCTTTCCCTCCCTCCCCTACCTCTCTCCCTTTCTTTTTCTCTGTTTCTTCTTCTTCTTCCTTTTTAAAAATCACTTAGTCTGAAATCTTAACTGCTCCTAGATAGTTTTCTCCTTTAATAAGAAAATAAAAGCTAAGGTTGTGACTCAAGTGGAAGAGCTCCTGCCTTGCAGGTACAAGGACCTGAGTTCAAACCAAGTATTGGAAAAAAGAAAATAAAAGAAAAAGGATTAATTATTTGAACTTGTCAGTATTTCAACAACTTTAACCAATTACTGAACAAGCAAAGCACCATTCTTTCAGTAGCTCTAGTTTGCTGATGTTCATGTCACTGAGGGAGTAGTAGGGGTGTTTAGGAGTCTGTAAAGAACATAATAGAATGATGTGGTTCTTTTAGTTTCAAGGCCAGTATGGAAACAAGGCTTGTGTCCTCTGATTTCTTAATCCCCTCAAACCCTTTTGGCAAGTGGCATACATGGAGAAATTAGGTGGATAGAAATTGTGGTAAAATAATATTTTTGCATTTTAAATTGTGCCATTCTTCAAATAGGTATCTCGAGAAATGCAAGTGCCAATGTGTTTTTCAAGCAGCATGATTACATCATTGAATTTTTTGATTATGCTACTGTCTTGAAGCCATCTCTAAACTTCACAGCCACTGTAAGTTCGTGTACTTATTACCAGTCCATAGTAATAAGTTCAATTCAATGAAAGGGAAATAATATTTTCTGTGTTTATTTCAAAATTTAAACCAAAAAGTAGATAATTACTTTTCCTCTTTAGATGTGTGAGACAGGTAGAATTGTTTATAAATGGTCTTTATCTAATTTTATTTTTTTAAAGTAGGTCCTAACAACAACAAAAATATTTTCCTGAATATTTATTTAATAAGCAATGTGGATTTTTTTATTGAGGCTTTTATTAGTGGGCAATCATAAACTTAGTTTAAACTTGATTTTACAATGAGTAATTTTAGCTGTAGCAAAGATATAGTATTCAAAATTATCAACAAATATACTTTTTTTTTCCTGGAGACTGTTGAAGTAATATTACCTGAGTAAATTTTGGTGGTATACAAGACATGGTGCTAGGCTGGGCTTACAAAACTAGGAAAGACCCTGTTCCTAGCCTGAAGTTCACAGTTTTTGTGATGGTGACAAGAAACTAAGCATAGAAGTATAGTTCCAGGCAATGTAAGATTAGGATCATGAATTAATTTCTATAAGGATTTAAAGCAGGGACTGGTAAATTTTTCTACATAGCATTAGCCGCTGAAGAGTTTCCACTTTGTAAACCATTTGGTCTCGTCACAACTACTCAATTCTGCCATTTTATAAACAAAAGAGAGTGGCTATGTTCCAACAAAACGTTACTTATAGAAATAATGGATTGGCATGCCTGCTTGCCATAGTTAGCCAATCTTTGATTTAAAGAAAGGAGGGGTCTCTTCTTGTTGAATATATGAAGAAAAGTTTTAGGTAGTTCCTGATTTTAATGACCTTGGTAACTTAGATAGTTTGAAAGGCAAGTAAAAAACCGTGAAGCTGCAAATGATCATTTCCCAATGAGTAGAGTGAAACAATGGGAGTTCACTGAGGGAGAGCTGGTTTTGGGATAGGGGTGGGGATTATTAAGGGATGTTTTATGAGAAAGGAAGCTCTAAATGATGTATTTCAAGATTGTTAGTGTTTTAAATGTTTGGACATGGCAGCGGGAGGTAGAGTAAGATGAGCTGAAAGAGCTGGAGCTCTGGTTGGCAAGATCAGGGCATATTCATACAATAGTGACTGGACAGGAGGGTTGTGTCTGGGAGTGGGAAAACGGGAGGAAAACCTGGGGTTTAAACTTTGTCCTGTGGGCAGTGAGAAACCTAGAAGACTTATGAACATGGGTGGGATAAGGCGAGAGTCTTCTAGAAAGACTGAGCAGGGCTATGTGCAGCCCAGGTGTGAGGCCAGGAAGAGCCTTGTTGATGGTAGTTGTGCTGGTAGAGAGGAGGGAGCAGAAAAAATATGGGACTTGGTGTTTGAGAAGTGGGGAGAGTGAGGGAAAATTCAGAGATAGTAAGTCTGGAAGAATTGTGGTGTCAGCTGGGTGCTGCTGGCTCACATCTGTAATCCTAGCTACTCAGGAGGCAGAGATTGGGAGGTTCAAAGACAGCCTGGGGCAAGTGCTTCATGAGACACTATCTTGAAAAAAACCAACACAAAACAGGGCTTGGTGCTCTCAAGTAGTAGAGCACCTGCCTTATAAATGTGAGGCCCTGAGTTCTACCCCAGTGCTGCCAAAAAAAAAAAAAAAAAGGAAAGAAAAATAGAGGGTGTGAGCCAGTTTGGGTTATAATAACACATATAGATTGAAGTGTTATGGTGAAATTCTCTGTATACCTATGTTAAGCAAACAAAAATATCTTTTTTTTTCTGAACAAAACATTCTTTATTTAAAATTATCTTTTCTACACTTGCCTGTAAGGGACAGTCCAACTTAGTAAAAATGACAAGTCAAATCCTCCACAGTCTGGCCCCTATATTCTTCTCTTAATTCATCTCCAGACATCTCTTGCTTTGTATATGTACAATATCACTATACTTTTCATAATTCCAAATATACAAGAAACAAAATCCAGAAAAGTTGGTAGACGTATAGTTGCATAGATTAGTTAACATAATGAGAGATTTGATGAGACACCTCCCTTTTCTCAAAAATGGAGAACAGGCAGGTAAAACAGGTCTTGTCTAGGGGTTGGTACTACTGGCAAGGTGGAGGATATGGAAAAAGGGAATAGGAGGGTGAATGTAGTGAAAATGTTATCTACACATGTATGTAAATAGAAAAATGAGACCTATTGAAACTATTCCAGTAATAGGCAGGGAAGATAAAGGAAAACGATGGAGGAGGTGAATTCAACCATGATCTATTAATAGTAAGAACTTTTGTAAATGTCAGGACAATATAATAATAATAATAATAATAATAATAAAGAATTATGGTGTCAGTTAAAAACAGGAAAGGCACAATGGTTGCTTATTGTTACATGTGCTGAATTTGAGGTGACTGGGCATCCAAGTAGAAATTTTGTACAGAGAAATGGAACTTTAGAATATGAGGAGCTCCAGAGCAAGGTGAGGGTGGGGATTTTGTATTTGGGGTCTAAACACAAATAGATGACAACTTATAAGCCATAGGAATGCTGAGACCTTTGAGGAAGGGTAAAGAACCAGTAATTGAATATTTGACCTTGATGAATTCCCACATTTGGAGGGAGTTTAGAGTGGGAAGGGAACCCAAAAGGAACACTGAGGGGAGCATGCAGAAAAAGAGGTATGAAGTGAAGGAGGTTGTTGTTTAGCTGGGGAAGATGAGGAAGCCATAGAACTAAACAGAGACTGTGGGGTCAGACACCTCCTAGAGAAGGGTCAGTGAATCTGGAAAGTAGTTCAGTTTCCTGGGAATAGTATGGGAAACTGGATTCAATTGAATTTAAGACCTTGCTTTTCTTGTTCTCTGTTTTAAAAATATTTTGTTTGACAATTAGGTCAAGGTCACCCGTTCTGATGGCAATCGACTGACTCCTGAAGAAAGAAGCAATAATGTAGTAATAGCAGTGACACAGAGGAATAGTACCAGTTCCTGGACCAGGTGGAGCAGTGGAAATCAGGAAACAGACAATGTCCAGACCATAAACTATACTGTCCCCCAAAATGGGGTCTTCAAGATTGAATTCCCAATTCTGGACGATTCCAGTGAGCTGCAATTGAAGGTGCCGTCTGCTTCCCATCACTATGTCACTGCAGCACCTTTACAGTTCTAATTTCGGGGTAGCACTCAACCTGTCAGAGCTCAGAGTCCAGAGGAAGTAGACGTGTTTTTATCTTTTTTGAAAATAAGAAAAAATGGTAGAAGTAGTGTAATGACAGTGAGGAAGGGTTACTCTGAATTTTATCTTTTACCTTGATTTGGAGGAACACAGAAGAACAGCAATATGAAGATACGGTGAATGGCCTGCAACCCTCATCTAGGTTGACTTTTCAGTCATTTGAAATTTTATTTTGGAAAGATCTGAAATGAAAGAGGACTATGTTTACACTTGCATGCCTTTGCTGGGCTGTCTTTCCCAGAATGGCTCATCTGAGAATCCCCCACCATTTCTGTGACCTTTCTTTTGCTTATCCAGCCCTGCCATATTAGACCCCTCCCTGGTTGAACAGGTGCTTCATAGGAGTGGCCGCTTTGATTTTTACTCTTTTTATTTTATATTTTATTTTGTTTCCTATTTTTTTGAGCTGTGTGTTGTTGAAAGAAGGAAGGTATGTCTTTTTCATTTTACTCTCCCCTTTTCCAGGTTCCATGATGAAAAACCTTTGTTTCTGAAGTAAGTTAGGGCTGTACTTTTTTCCCTCTAGGTTATGTTAGCATGGATCCATTCCCATGTTTTAAAGCTAGCAGATTCTTTTTTTTATTATAAAATTTTTTATTAGTATATATTTGTTATACAGAGTGACAGTGTCACTCATAGTGACAGTTCTGATTAGGCTTATATTGTACATTGGTTAGATCATCCCCATCCTCTCTCCCCCTCACCTCCCTCCCTGACCCACTTAAAGCAATTGCAAGAGGTTTCTTGGTTCTAGTTCATGTAAGTATATGAAGTCCATCAACCATATACCCTCACCTTAATCTCCTTCATTCACCCTTCCCTGTCCCGCAAGTCCATGTCATCCCCACCCCCCCCCGCCCCAACACACACTCTACCTCTTTTATAGTCCTGTCTTTATTTCTTTGTTTATCCCCGCTGTGGGTGTACTTTATTTTGGTCTGTTCAACCCCTTCCATTACTCTCTCTTACCCCTTTATCTCCCAACCCTCTTTTTCAACAGCTTTCAATACACATCCTTATATCCTCTACTTTCACAGTGTTATGTTTTACGATATTACTGATGCGCTATCTTTCTCTTTCCCTTTCCCTGTTTCCCCGAGTTCCATAGAGTGGTTCACTCTTACTAACATGTCCTACACATGAGTTTGTATATAATCATGCCTAGTTTTGTGTATATGTTTACCTTTTAGATCTATCTTCCATGTATGAGACAAAACATGCAGCCTTTTGTCTTTCTGAACTTGGCTTACTGGCTTGCTTCACATAACATCATGTCCTCCAGTTGCGTCCATTTTCTTTCAAACCACATGTCATTATTCCTTAGGGCTGAGTAAAACTCCATTGTATATATACCACAATTTCTTAATCCATTCATCATTTGGATTGTTTCCATAGCTTAGCTATTGTGAATAGTGCTGCAATGAACATTGGTGTACAGGTGTCTCTATTGTATCTTGACTTACGTTCCTTTGGGTAGATGCCTAGGGGTGGTATCACTGGACCATATGGCAGTTCTATCTTTTAAAGCTAGCAGATTCTTTACAGTATAAGCAAGAAAATGATGAAGAGCCAATGTCTGGTGAATAAGAAAAAGTGAAAGTGATTTAGGATTTCAGTAATTATTCAGCTGGTAATATCTTTTCTCCAGGTTATTGAAGATGAAAATTTATAGCTTTTCTTTCTTTTGTTGTAGGCTCATTTTCTTGATAGTGTAAGTAACATGGCAGTTCATGGCATGTTTACATCTCCTAGTAAAACATACATCCAGCTAAAAACAAGAGATGAAAATATAAAGGTAATGCCTAAAAGTCACTTGATAAGTACAATATAATTAGACTCTCTTGCCCTTGATATGTACATATTAACTACCAGTTTTTTTTCTAGGTGGGATCACCTTTTGTGTTGGTGGTTAGTGGCAACAAACAACGGAAGGAATTTAGCTATATGGTAATCTCTTATAGAATCTAAGTTTATGATCTATTATACAATTGTCTTAAATGATGTCCACCTTACGTCTACACTTAACTTACTATTTTTAACACTATATTCTGTGTTTTTTACACCACAATTAAATATCTTTTTTCTTCATGTATACATGCATTTTCAGTTTAAAATATATAATTAAAAATTATGTTTAAAAGTTAAATTTCTATTAGATAGACAACATTTTCATTGTGGAAAATTATAAAATGTAAGAAAGGGAAAATAATAATTACCACCATGGGCAATCTTGCTAATTCAGTTCTTCCAATGGAGCTCTGTATTCCTCCCAGTCAAAAATAGGTTTTATTACAACACAAAGAAATGAGGAATGTTTGAAGGACTGGATATGCCAATCACCTTAATCTGTACATTATACATTATATACATGTATTGAAATATTATATCCCATAAGTATGCACAAGTATTATGTGTCATTGAAAATAAAGAACAGAATAGAAGTTAGAATTGAGAATTTAAAAATAATGATTTTTAAAAAAACAATGAATCAGCTGTTAATCTAATCAAAATTGCTTTAATCTTATAATTTTCTGTTTCCTAGTTTATACTCTCTGTATTGTCATGAAGGCTTTTCTAGCTTTCAAAAGGTTTTGAAACTTCTTTAAATCAAGAATTTGTGTATATGCTTAAAATTATGATAAATGTAACTTCAACTGAGATCCTACTAGCTTTAGCAAAAAATTAAACTCATCTATTTTTTTTAGGTTGTGTCCAGGGGACAGTTGGTGGCTGTAGGCAAACAAAATTCAACAACCTTCTCTTTAACACCAGAAAATTCTTGGGCTCCAAAGGCCTGTATAATAGTGTATTATGTTGAAGATGATGGGGAAATTATAAATGATGTTCTAAAAATCCCTGTTCAACTTGTTTTTAAAAATAAGGTAAGATTTAAAGTAATGATGTTTAAAAGAGAGCTATATTAGTAAAGTCTGAGAACTGTAATATTTCTTTACAAAAGTGTAATTAAACCATGTACTTAGAGATTTATGTTACTCATATATATATAAAATGATTGGTCCCAGGTCTTAATTGTAGTAAGTGGTGCTTGGTTTTAAGACCTTAACTCAAATCTATGAAGCGTTTTCAGGGTTTTTTAAATAGTTGGGTCAGTATTGCTCTGGCATGGAATTCCAGTGAAACAGAATTGGTGTGGTGTTGGTATTGACATGAGAGTGTAGGAGGGAGTGAGGCCATCTGAGATGTTTGTGGAAGGAGAGCTGGTCTTTGGTTTAATCTGTTTTATCAGCTGGAAACTGAGACAAATTATCAATAAGCTTGCATGCTTTGCATGTGAGGATCTGCGTAGAGTCTGGTCTTTAAATGCACCTGTGCTTCTCATCGCCTAAGTAACCAGCTTGTGTAGAAAATCACCTTTCTTGTCAGATCCCAAGTCTTATAAAAAACCTGATCGAGTCATCTCACGTTTATCAAATGAGCTGTTTTTCTCACTACAAATTGCTACCTCTCAGGTCCTTTTAAATAAAGAGATCATTTGTTTTAAAGTAGTGACATGCACTGTATGATTTTACTAGTATTTCTTTTTCTTTAATTTGTTAAAGTGTTGAGTAGTAGCATCAGTTATCTATGCTTTCTTTTGTTGAGAATTGTTAATCTGCTTTTTTTTTTGTGGTGCTGGGGACTGAATCTAGGGTTTTGCACATGCTGGCAAGCATTCTACCACTAAGCTGGATGCCCAGCTATTGTGTTAACCTTAATTTTGATTCAAATTAAAATATAATGGAAACTTGTATTTTTCATGTAATGAGAAGTGTTTTAAAAAGTCACTATATTTTGTTAGTTTCAGAACACAGTTTTTCATTTTTAGTGATTAGAATAATCACCTGATAAAGGTGAATTTTAAAATAGGAGTCATAGAAGCTTAAGCAAGGAAGCATACGTCTATGAGAGTGAGATCAGGTTGTAAAGCTAGTAACAGTGTGCAGGATCATTGACACTGAGCAAGCCAACTGTGCTAACAGCATGTTTTCAAGACATTTTTAGCTGTAGAAGAATGTTTCAATTCTACTTGCAGAGATATCTTGTTCTAATTTTTATTCAAAACTAATCATATTTACAAAGTAAATAAAATGTTCAAAACTAACCATATTTACAAAGTAAATAAAATGTGTTTTAAGCAAAACAACTGTGAACAGTTAATTAAAAGAAAATTAGTGACTTTGTTGATGTTATAATGACTATGGAATAAAATGAATGAGGTGTACAAGGGCCAAGAGATTTAGTGTAGAAGTCACGTACACAGAAATGCAAGCTGGAGCCAGGGGGTCTCTGAGGCCAGAGTGTGTGGTGAGAACTGAGACTGAGTCATGAACATGCTGTATCCCTCCCTGTTGAGAGTGTGAAGAAGGTAAGCTAGATAAAGTGGCTTGATAGGTGTTTCAGAGAAAAATTGCACTGGACCAGTTAAGCAGGAAAGGAAGACTTTATTCATGACAGTACAATAGAAGAGAAATTGAGGACTGGAGGTGTGGCTCAAGTGGTTGAGTACCTCTTTTGCAAGCACAAAGTCCTGAGTTCAAACCCCAGTCCCACAAAAAATAAAAAGTAAAAAAAAGAAAAAGTGATGGGAGATTGAACACAAGTGTGCTGAGACAAAAGGCAGGAGGGTGTGAAAGCTCTGGGGTGAGTTAACGTCAGTGCCGGAGACATTGTGGGGAGGTTGGACCAATGTGGTCAGTCCTCTGTGTTTGCAAATCAGCACTTACTGAAATTAGGCTTCCACAGAGACTGAGGAAACAGCTCTGTCTTTCTTGATATTCTTGGGAAAGACATTTCTGGGCTTTAAAACTGGCAAGAGGCTGGGAGAAGATTAGCATCTCAAAGGGGCAGAGAAGGACTTTGCAATTTCATGTTTGCTCTAAGGAAAGGGAGATCAGGGGCTGCAGCCAGTGAGAAGTTTATGTAAAATTTAGTCAAATTCAGGGGAACTTTAAGACCATGTTTGTCAGGTGGTTCAGTCACTGGTGCAGGGAATTGTTAGATAGAGCTACATGGAAAGAAAGTTCTCCGTAGGAAGGGGGGCTCATGACAAAGTCCTTTGGTTCAGTAGTGAAATGGTCGATGGTCTTTATGAAGTATTAGTAGGATGATGCATTGATGAATGTAATGACCGCAAGTTCAGGCAGCCAGGGAGACATATAGCATGGAGCCTGACTAGTGTTTGCTCTGACCACTCCCTCCTTAGAAAGAACTCCCCTCACCCCACACCCCATGTAGTGCTGGGAGCCCCCAGGGAGCTCTTCTTGTATTCATTCCTAAATCAAAGTCACCAACACTGCAGTTTCTTCCCTCTTCTGAGCTCTTTCTTTTGAATGTTAGTCTTCCCCAGGAGTGCTAGACACTTCTGTCTTCCGTTCCTCACTGGCTGGGGACTGAGGGATGGGAGATGGAGAGAGAGAAGAGAAAAGATAGAGAAGTGAAGGAAAATTCAGAAATCTTAAGATGTTTCATGAATTGCAAACATGTGAGAGTAGTTTTTTTTTTTTACTGTTCCTTTCCTCAGAAGGGTTATTACAGTTTTGAAATTTTCCCTAATTCAAGGCAAATGTAGAATCTTTGTTACACTTGAGTCATTGATCTAGTATTGGTAAGATATATAAACAATGCTTTTAAAAAGTGAAATAAACCCTGATTTCTTTCTTTCTTAGATAAAGCTATTTTGGAGTAAAATTAATGCTGAACCATCTGAGAAAGTTTCTCTGAGGATCTCTGTAACACAGCCTGACTCCTTAGTTGGGATTGTAGCTGTTGACAAAAGTGTGACTCTGATGAATGCCTCAAATGACATTACAATGGAAAATGTGAGTTTAGCTTTATTACTTATAAAAATACATGCTAATGAGAAAAAACCTATTTCATAACTTGAAATATTTAAAGGAAGTCCATTAGTTTATTTGCATGCAAAAGCCAATGCAGAGTAAAGCCTCCAAATAAAAACGACTCTGTGAGGTCATTGGTTATGTTGGAAGGAAGCTGGTGTGTTTAAGAGTTCTCTGTCTTACGTGAGAAATACCTCCTAAAGCTAGGTAGGAAGAATAAATTCTAGAGAGTTAGTGTACAGCATGGTGGCAGTAGTTAATAATAGTGTACTGTGCGCTTAAAATTGCCAAGAGGGAAGATTTTAAATGTTCTCTTAAGAGATGGTAAAAATGTGAGGAGATGGATATGTTAATTGTCTTGATTTAATCATTATACAATGTGTACATGTATCAACATCATATTGTGCCCCAAAATATATGAAATTAAATGAAAATATATGAAATTAAATGAAATACTCCACCCAGAGTTTGTACTCATTTTCATACTACATTTTAATTTAAGACACTGAAGACAGTACTCAGAAATTATACCCTACAAAGATTGGCTGTTTTCAAAATGATTAGAGGTTGCATGGATGTGGAGGAGAAGGAACACTTGGACACTTTTGGTGGAAATGTAAATTAGTTCAGCTATTATGCAGAACAATGTGGAGGTTCCTCAAAGACCAAAAATAGAGCTACAGTATGATTTAACTATCTCACTACTGTGTAATGCATCCAAAGTAAATGAAACCAGCATATGAAGAGTCATCTGCACTGGCACATTCACTGCAGCACTATTCACAACAGCCAAGATATAGAAACTACCTCAGTTGTTTAACTGATGAGCAGATAAAGAAAATGTGGATCATATACACAATGAATAGTATTCATTTAGCCATAAGAAGAATTAAATTCTCTCATTTGTGGTAACATGGGTAGAGCTGGAGGTGATTACATTAAATAAAATAAGCCAGGCATGGAAGAAGAATACCACGTGACCTTACTTATGTGGAATCTAAAAAGTTGACCTCATAGAAGTTGAGAGCAGAATGGTGTTTGCTAGAGGTGGGGAATGCAGGATGGACAAAGGTGGATCATGGGCTCTAAGTTACAGTCTGATAGGAGCAGGGAGCTCTGGTGTGCTTTTGCTCAGCAGGTGACTACAGATAACAGCAGTGTGTTGCATATTTAAGGAGATAGGTATATTTAACTTGATCTAAATGTTACACAGTCTATAGAAACATGACATGATATCCCTTAATATGTATATTTTTTGTTTTCATGTTCCAGTTAAAAATAAAAAAATTGCATTTGTGGGGATCAAACCCATAAAAATGAATTCTTTTAGAAAAGAGAAAGCACTAGGAAATTGACTTGACAGTGTTGGATGCCATGGGATGAGAGCTTTAGATAATTTTGAAGTGTTTTCTATTTTGGTTATAACTATGGCTATAAATAATTGTAGTCACTTGTGTGTGGTGATGCACTAAGAGTGAGTCTTTCATGCCTTTTGTTTCATTTTGTGTTTTGTTTTTTGAGACAGGGTCTTGCTGTGTAATCCAGGCTGGCCCTAAACTCACAATTTTCATGTTTCACCCTTCCACGTGGTAGGATTATAGGATGTACTGCCATGCCTAGTTTTTAGCCTGTTTTACCCACTCTTCTTAAAAGTGAGCACTGTTCTTAAAGAAGTGACATTGGATTGGGTGCAAGTGACTCATACCTGTATCCTAGCTATTGAGGAAGCAGAGATCAGGAGGATTGCAGTTCAAAGCCAGCCCAGGCAAATAGTTCAGGAGATTCTATCTTGAAAAAAATCCATCACAAGAAAGGGCTGCTGGAGTGGGTCAAGGTGTATGCCCTGACTTCCAACCCCAGAACTGAAAAAAAAAAGTAAAAGCACCCCAAAAACAAGAACAACAAAAAAACCATTGACAATGTTATGCATTAAAATATCTCATTATTGAAAACTCTTATTTGTTTAATTTGTATTACTTTATCAATGGGCGTGAACATTTTGCTGTTTATTAGCAATTTACATTTCCTCTTTTGCCAATTGACTGTTTTAGTTGTTTTTTTAATTTAGGTAACTGAGATCTTACAGAATTGATATTAATCTTCATCCAGTGTAGCCATTCACCTCTTACAAGCTCATAGTTCATATTTAATGTTGATTTATACGTGTTGATCTTGTTAACCAGTGACATTTAAATTCTCTCTGGATAAAACGCAAGTCCACACTTAACTTCAAGGGCACTCTGGATTTGTCGGCAGAGTAAAAATAAGTTTAAATAAGAAATGTAATTTCTATGGATTGAATCATGAGCAAGCATTTGCATATTCATTACTCTTTGATTTGTTCTGTTTTCAAATTAGTTATGCATGAAGACCAAGTCTAACATAAGTTACTTAAAAGAAATGTGTGAAAGGCAGAACAGGTTGCTATGAATCCATTCATACTGTGTTTTATCTTCTTTGTAGGTGGCCCATGATTTGGAAGTTTACAACACAGGATATTATTTAGGCATGTTCATGAATTCATTTGCTGTCTTTCAGGTATGTTGGTTTGCTTGATAATTTGAAAAGATACTGGTGTCTTTTACTAGTTCACACACTTTCAGAATTAATGATCATTATGAAATGTTAACTTTTATTAGATATGTTGCTCAGGTGCACTCTTACATTTGTATTGTCTGAAATGGAGAGAGAATTCTCCCTTCAGTTTGAAAAGCAAATGAAAAATTCATCATTAGAGAGGTTAAGGAATTGCCATTAAGGGAATCATTTCTTTTCTTTATATTACTTTCTTTGACTTTGTAATGACTGTTTAAATGTCTGCTTGCACATGTTTGTGAATAAAAGAGAGACAGATCCAGGGAGAGAGAATATACAAAAAAGCCCTCAAAAATGAGCAAGAGTGAGTGCAGAGTGTGGGAGGTTTCCATGAGTAGAGAGCATTTAAACTTTGATTTTGATTTTATTAAATTTTTATTGTCTTGAAACTTTGATTTTTGAAGAAAATTAAAATTGTTTTTCTAGGAATGTGGTCTTTGGGTATTGACGGATGCAAACCTTGTAAAGGATTCTATTGATGGTGTTTGTAAGTAAAGCCTGGCAAGATGCTTGGAAAATTTCTTCTCTTTCTCGTCCTCCTCTTCTTCTTCTTTTCTTGGTGCTCGGTGTTGAACCCAGGACCCTGGGCATGGCAGGGAAGCACTCTCCCATTGAACCACATCCCCAGCAGTGTGAATACTTTCTGGTTGAACATGAAGATTTGGATGTGTGGAATTTAATGTACTTGGAAGAACATCTAGGCCATGACATGGAATTTTCACCTGGGCTCCTCATTTCATTGAAATGATTGCTTTCTGTTTGTTTTCTGTATTTCTTTTTCTTTCTTTCTTTACTGAGGTGCTGCGGCTAGAACTTAGGGCCTTCCACTTGCTCTCTATCACTTGAACCATGGCTAATCCTGTTTTCTGAAATTCTTTGAGGTGGTTATATTTTGGACATTTGGGAAGATTATGTGGCTCCAATTTGTATTGAAACTATGCTGTTATTTTGGAATTAATTAAAAGGAGCCAAATGTTTTTATTTTATTTTATTATTCATATGTGTATACAAGGCTTGGGTCATTTCTCCCCCCTGCCCCCACCCCCTCCCTTACCACCCACTCTGCCCCCTCCCTCTCCCCCCTACCACCTCAATACCCAGCAGAAACTATTTTGCCCTTATCTCTAATTTTGTTGTAGAGAGAGTATAAGCAATAATAGGAAGGAACAAGGGATTTTGCTAGTTGAGATAAGGATAGCTATACAGGGCATTGACTCACATTGATTTCCTGTGCATGTGTGTTACCTTCTAGGTTAATTCTTTTTGATCTAACCTTTTCTCTAGTTCCTGGTCCCCTTTTCCTATTGGCCTCAGTTGCTTTTAAGGTATCTGCTTTAGTTTCTCTGCGTTAAGGGCAACAAATGCTAGCTAATTTTTTAGGTGTCTTACCTATCCTCATCCCTCCCTTGTGTGCTCTCGCTTTTATCATGTGCTCAAAGTCCAATCCCATTGTTGTGTTTGCCCTTGATCTAGTGTCCACATATGAGGGAGAACATATGATTTTTGGTCTTTTGGGCCAGGCTAACCTCACTCAGAATGATGTTCTGCAATTCCATCCATTTACCAGCGAATGATAACATTTCGTTCTTCTTCATGGCTGCATAAAAGTCCACTGTGTATAGATACCACATTTTCTTAATTCATTCGTTGGTGGTGGGGCATCTTGGCTGTTTCCATAACTTGGCTATTGTGGGTAGTGCCGCAATAAACATGGGTGTGCAGGTGCCTCTGGAGTAACCTGTGTCACAGTCTTTTGGGTATATCCCCAAGACTGGTATTGCTGGATCAAATGGTAGATCAATGTCTAGCTTTTTAAGTAGCCTCCAAGGAGCCATGTGTTTTTGAAACTGCATGCAACATGAAAGTTTTTCCTAGCCATACCCCTTTTAATGAGATTTTGTGTAATGTTTGGTGTTCTCTGGGTAATAGAGCTTCTCCATATTTCTATCATCACCTTTATTGCTTATTACAATTTTCTATTTGCTGTCTCTATAGACTGTGAATAGAGCTCCTCGTATTCATCTTTGTATTGTTGGCCATTATACTGTACCATAATTTTCTTTACATTTTATTTTGAGGTAATTTTAGATTCAAAAACTGGAAAAGTTGAAAAAAATGAAAATAAATGATCCAAAATCTATATGACCACTTAACTTCTCAAATTAGGAAATCCAGTATGCTCAATGATTGTAGCATCTTTGATTGGCCTAGCTAATGGTAATCAGCACAAAGGCACTGAAAAGACGGTAGAAAAATTGCAGGTGACTTTAAAAATGTGATGTAACTTTAAAAATTCAAATTAAAGGGCAAGGAGGTGTGCCTCAAATGTGTGTAGCTCTTGGATAGCAAGTACAAAGCCCAGAATTAACACTCCAGTAGGATAACAAAAGCAAATTAAAAAATGTAAAGCAACTGAAGTGTGAGTAGGTTTTCAGTTATTGGTCACAGGACACGGGACACTTAATTATTTCTGGCTGTGAAGTCACTGCTCATATGTTTTTTGGTAAGTCACTTGAGTTCTCTGCCTCCATCTGTAATAGGAGAGGGTTGGACAAATTCTAAAAATCCCATTCAGCTGAGAGGTGCTAGCATTCTGTAAACCAAGGTTCAATTCATTCTGTCCAATGACTGTTTTCCTAACCATCTACCCTGTTCATTTTTAGATGACACTGCAGAGTACGCTGAGAGGTTTGTGGATGAAAGTGAGGGATATCTGGTAGATATTCATGACTTTTCTTCAGTTAGCAATGCACGTGTCAGAAAGCATTTTCCAGAGACTTGGATTTGGCTAGACACAAATATGGGGTAAAAATTTATGAAGTTCTTTTTTCATATAGGTTTTTCTTAGTGTATATTTTAAGTAGATATTGCCCTCTTTCTAATGCTTAAGTAGAGATTTAGTGTGAAGGTGAACTAATTAGACTAACAGGTTTTTATTTCAGAATGATGTTGATAGAATTTCACTATATTATTTAGTAAAGCCATGTTGAGACTGGAAGGAGAGTGTCACCAGAGAAAAGATAGGCCTTCTTAAGTGAAGGATGATTTCAAATTCCTTGAAGGCTCATGACTCTTACTGGGGGACAAATGTTTGGAGTACATTTGTTGCCATGGAGTAGGAAGCAGTCCCCCTTATCTCCTGTACTTTGTGGCAGTGCTGTTAAGTGAACCCCAGTCTTTAGAACATTCTATGAGCCACAGGGAGAAGAGGTGTGGGTTGTGGAAGGAATTCAGTTTAGTTCATAAACCCTGGGTTGCTTGATAATTGATCAGATTCTAGTTGGTGAAATCTACACAGTATTTTATAGTTAGCCATGTATCAATACTAGAAATAATATGTGAGTCAAATTTCAAAAATATCCCAGCATTGACAGGAATACAGACAGAACACTTGTTTTTTAATTGCAAATTGAGGGAACAAAATTGAAGTTTGAAAATATGTATTTATTCCTTATCCAAAAGTTTTGAACACATTAGCTATTCTGAAGATATAAACATTGTAGAAAGAGTTTATTGGAATATGGGTTAATACACAGCTTTATGACCTCATGCCCTATGAGAAATTAGGATCTACTTTCTTATGCAGAATGATTATTAAATTATATGTGTAATTCACATAGAAAGTTAAAATTCACCCAAAAATATTATAGGCTTTGTTGACTTACTTTGAAATGTGTTAGTTGTTGGTTTTATACTTTTTATGTTTATCTTGACTTCAGATCCAAGATTTACCAAGAATTTGAAGTTACTGTACCTGATTCTATCACTTCCTGGGTAGCTACTGCCTTTGTGATCTCTGAAGACTTAGGTCTTGGCCTAACAGCAGCTCCAGTGGAGGTAGGTAGCATCTTGAAGGGTTTCTCACTAACGTTACAGTGCCATTAGGCTAAGAAAGTTTCAGCTACTCAACAGATTTTCTAAAAACTGATTGCTTTTGATGCTTATTGTACTTTAGAAATTCTTTGGTTTTTACTTCTCATCTGTTTTAAATTTTAGAATCAAAGTGTAATGAATTGGGACATGGGCTATGTCCATAATGTAATTTGGATAGAAAAGCTTATTATTGATCTGATGTAAAATCTTCCAATGGCTCGAAGAGGGAGAAAGTATTTCCATGGTCCTTAAAGGACAAGTGGAGCTTCTTAAGATGTCCCTCTAGCCGACATTCCTTAATATTTCTTTGGTCAAATGGCACCACATCTTGTTTCCAGCTACTTTTTTGTTCTTTTGTGGTATGGGGGTTTGGACTCAGGGCCTTGTGCTGACTAGGCAGGCACTCTGCCACTTGAGTAACATGCCTGGCCTTTGTTTCCTGCTAGTAAAAGGAATATAACACCATGAGTGGCCTTACACCAATACCTCTCACTTCTGCTACATGTCAAGCCCCCTACTTAAAACACATATTTTGTGTGACATCTTTGCCAGCCAAGAATACAGTTCATAGAAAGTATCACATATTTTCCAAAAAGTAATATGATGCTATAAATAAAACTCTAGGGGAAATAAAAAGGAAGAAATATACAGTAACTTAATCTGTATTTTCAATTGAAGTAATCAGACATTGTTGCTCTAGGTGCAGTGGTATATTTAAATGTTTATGCCATTCATAGACTCATCCTCTGTATAATACCTATAAATGTGGTTTGATATACAGGTGTTGTTTCAGTAACTCAGACATCTTGGGTGATGCTACCTGCAGGGATGTATATTTCTGCAGTGGTGAACAGCTTTCAGCAAAATTGCAAGCAAAACAATGTGCAATCTTCTCTTGATTGACAAAATAGTTGTAGTTGTGAAAAATTCAACATATATTAAGAAATGCTTTGGTTTTATATATAAATTGGAGTTATATTATAAGATCAGGTCATTTTAAGCAGTTACTTTACATGAATCTAAAGAAACTTTCAAGAATGATGAGGAACTTGAGATAATTCTTCACTGTTTGGGACAATCCTGAGTATAGCAGACCTTTACCCACTGTCAATAGCAACTTGCAGTCATTGTGACAATGTAACATGTCTTGTCTGCAAATGGTCGCATAAACCTGTAGAGGGCATTTTTACCCCCAGTGACACCTTTGGCCTAAGCACATGTGTGTGTATACATGTAGAAGGGAGTGAGCAGAACATCCCTGTGCCGGCCACATTGAGATCTCCCACACTATTTGATTGGGCAGGGATTTTAAAGCAGATTATGGGGTCAATACATTGCAACAGAGGAGCAACTTGCTTTGTGTCAGACAGGTTGGGATCCAGTTCTGGTCCCTTATTGGAAGGTAATATGAGTTTGTACTGTTACAGACTCAACTTCAGTTTTCTTCTGAAGTTGCAATGCTATGTGAGATAATTTATGAAGAACCTGGTTCCTGGTAGGTTCTTAATACAGTGTGTTGGTTATTATGTAAAGTAGTAAATCATGTGCAGTTATTCATTTGGAATTAAGTTGTTCCTTGGTTTCTGTTGATAGTCAAGTGTACATATCATGGTGGAATTATAAACTTCAGAGGCTTTGTGAGGATTGAATATAATATGAAGCACTTTTACTTATAAATACATGTGCTTATTGTGTTCTTTACAGCTACAAGCCTTCCAACCATTTTTCATTTTCTTGAATCTCCCCTACTCTGTTATCAGAGGTGAAGAATTTGCCTTGGAAGTAACCATATTCAATTATTTGAAGGATGCCACTGAGGTAACATATTCAAGATTTGTTGACTACTTGCACTTCAGGGGAAAACAGGAAGGGATGGGGTGCTGTGCTTGGCATTTGATACATTGTTTCTAAGCATTTGATACATCGCTGGGAGACTGAAAGCAGATGTACTTTGTTGATTTCTTTTGCTTATTAAGGTCTAGTGATCTCCTTATTAAGTCTACCCATTCTCATCTCAGTTTTCCAGCTCCAGTCCTCTCCCTTCCTAAATTCTCGGAGGCCCCCTGTTTCTCTGTGCTGCCTCCCTGCATTTCCTCCTGATGTGCCACATCTAGAATGTGCTGCCCCTTCTCCCTGCCAGTCTGTGCCTGCTGCAGTTGTTATGAATTTATTCCTTCAACACTTGCAGTTCCAATGCCTTCCTGAGGAGCCTCATCCATCCTATAGTTCACAGTCCCCATGGTTGTACTGTGTAGGATACAATTTAGGATTCATTTTGTGAGTCATGTGCCTTGCCATCTCCTTAGCTAGTCAGTTCCCTGGGAGGCAGGGATTAGGCCCATTGTTTCTGTTGTCTTCTTAGTGTTGTTAACCAAATGCTTGTTTCCCTGGAAGTAACCAATTAACCTAATGGTTATTTTGCATAATTAAGGATGTGCAATTAACTTTATTGCATGAAATGTCGTATTTTAAGTACTTATATTATAGAGGTATGTCTTTATTTATTTTTGTTTCTTGGTGCTGGAGTTCAAACTCTGAACTTTGCTTATCTAAGGACATATTCCACCACCAAGCTACAGCCCTAGTCTTAGTTTTTTAGTTTTCTTCTTAGGTGCAGGTCCTTATGCATGCTAGGAATGTGCTATACCACTTGAGCCATGCCTTTATTTTTCTCTTTTCTAGATAGGGACATGTGTTTTTTGCCCAGCTTGGCCTTATACCATTACCTTCTTGTCCTCGCCTCTCAAGTAGCTGGGATTCAGAAGTGTCCAGCTTTTAGTTTTTAATTGTACATTTTTAATATAGTTGTCATGGTCCAGTGTAATAAGCAAAACATCTGGAGTCACAGGCCCAGTGTCCACTCTATCATTCATAGAAAATCATTTAATTATTATTTCCTTATCTACAAAATGGGAATCACAATTTTTATCTACACAAAAGTCTTTACAGAAACAGATGAGAAAATAACTTGGAAAACAGTTCATCAAATGTATGTTCTAGAAAAATACTATTCTTTATTTTTAATAGAAAACTAACAGGTTTTGTTATTATTAAGGCCAAACAAGACTTTAAACCAATTAAAACTTATTTATTTAGCATAAAGTTACTTTCATGTTGGTCTACGATTTTAGCAAATACATTTCTGGCCATAAAGACACAGCGTTTGGAGTTTAAAATTGTCACACTGAAGATTCCATACATAAAATCCCATTTGTTTCTGTAATAGTGTTTTAAATAATCAAATTAAAATAGTTACACTATCTAGAATAAAATGACATTAAAATTCATATTTAAAGCATTTGTAAATAAAATATTATCCTGAGAATTATAATTCTATTAAGCTTGAATTTGATATAAAGTATAATGACTAAATAACAGTAGTAATTTATAATGAAAATGAGTGAGCAGTCAAAAGTACTCTAAAAAGAGAGTACTTTTTTCAATTACTTTGAAATTGGTGTGCAAGTATAGTAAAATAATTTCTTTGTATGAAGACACAAAGTTTGGAGTAAAAATTGCCCCAATGCAAGATTATATCCTCCAATTATCTATGTAATAGTGGATTAAATAATGCAGTTAAAATAGTTACACTATCTAGAATTAAATGAAAATATAGTAGAAAAGAAATAAAATAATAAGATTCATATTTAAATCATGTATTTATAAAATACTATTCTAGCACTTATACTTCGATTAAGCTTGAATTTGATGTAAAATGTAATGACTAAATCACAGTATTAATTTGAAATGAAAATGAGACAGAAGTCAAAGGTATTCTGAAAAGAGATCTTACTTTCACATTGGTCTGTAATTATAGTAAATAAATTTCTTGGCATGAAGTCAAAAACTTTGGAGTTTAAAATTGCAAGACTATATCCATAATACTCCAATTATTATTTATGTAATAGTGGGTTAAATAATGAAGTTAAAAGAGTTACAGTATCCAGAATAAAATGATAATACAATAAGATTAATATTTAAATCATCTTTTTATAAAATACTGTCCTGAGTCTTATACTTTGCTAAGCTTGAGTTTGATGTAAAGGATAATGACTAAATAACAGTGGTAATTTACAATGAAGATGAGAGAGAAGTCAAAAGTACTTTGATAAGAGATCTTAGTTTCACTTTAGTCTACAATTACAGTACATTTTTTGGCATAAGGACAACAGTCTTTGGAGTTGAAAATAGCCCAGCTGTAAACTTACATACGCAAAACTCCAAATATTATTTATGTCATATGAGATTAGATAATCAAATGAAAATAGCTATACTACCTAGAATAAAATGAACATCTAATGTACTATCAAAATATGAGAATGGAAATAAAATAAAAAGATTCATATTTATATTGTCTATTAAAACATACTATTCTGAGAATTAAAATTCTATTAATCCTCAATTGAACATAAAGAATAATGACTAATGTACAGTACAAATTAACAGTAGTAATTTAAATTGAAATAGAAGTCAAAAGTGCTTTGAAAAGAGATCAAAATATTGCCATGTTTCTTCTTGTAGTTCTAGATCTTCAGTACCGGGAAGTTTAAAGGTAGGATTGACCTTGAAGAAAACTCAGTTCTACTTTGAGAATGTGTATGCAGCAGGGACATCCAGTTCTTGAGGGAAGTTAATTGGGGACAGCCCTGGGTGAAGAGACATTTCTCACTGGAATGGAGGATGTGGTGGGTCAGGGAAACCCCTTGGTGTAAAATGATCTGAGGAAGCTGCAGACATCTTGTCTGGAGGAGGTGGTGGAAAAGGTGGGCCTCTTCTGAGAAAATGGCTCCTGGGATCCATTGGGAGCACTGCCCTTGGTGGTACAAAATGGTGAGGAGCTCCAAACATACTTCCTGGGAGAGGTGGTGGAAAAGGCAGCCCTCTTCTCAGGAAGTTGCTCCTGGGATCCCCTGGGAACACTGGACTTCGGACAGGAGGAACACAACCAGGGCCCAGTGTTGGGCCACCAGGTGGAAAAGGCTCTCTAGCATATGCTGCATGTGAAATATCAAATGCATAAGGATCTTCTACTATTTCAAATTCTGAGTTCATTTTGATGAATTTTTGTCTTTCCCTGGCATTTAACCATTGTAAGATAGTTGAGTTGTTTTTCAGAATTCTGGGCTACCAGCCAATTTAAATGAGCTTTTTTCTGATAGTAAAGAGTTCGCTTTTGATAATAACGGTTGATTCTCTCTAAGTTTTCTTCAAGCTCTCTGGCTACCTTTTTACAGGTCTCCAGCTCTTCAGCTGCATGGCTGGTCTTTTCTTGTGCTTGGGAAAGTTTCTTCTCTGTCTCTAGCCGGTAATGATCCTCTGCCATGAATTTCATGCAGTATATCATTCTCTTTTCTTCATGCAGTTCAGCGGTGGTCTTAAGATTCTGCTGAAGCTTCTGATTCTCAATTTCAAACCATGTCTTCTCTGCCTGTACTGTGGCTTGTCTAGTCTGGAGATTTTTAATATGTTTTGTGAAGTCTTCCTTTATTGTGTCTACTTCACCCAACTGAGTATAAACTGTTGTCTTCTGTTTCATCAGTTCACTCACTGGCTCCTTCCACACTTGTGCTTCTTGTGAAAGCTGCTTGCAGCTTTCCTGAAGCTGGGCATTTTCCTTCCAAACATCTCTTACTGAGTCCTTCAGATGTGCTGCATTGTTTTGAAGTATTCTTAAGGTTGTTTTGGCATTAAGTACGTTGGATTCCAGAGATTTTGATTTATCTTCTAGGGCCAGTATTAGTTTTGACATTTCCTTCATCAATTCAACTTGTTTAGAACGTTTAGATTTCTCTGCTTTCAGCTGTTTTTCTAGAAGGAGGACTTCATCAAGTTTAGACTTGGATCTTTTCAGCTGTTCACAGGCTGCCTTCAGCATCTGTGCTTCCATTGAGCACATCTCAAAGCTGGCCTCTCTTGAAGATGACATGAAGGCATCACACTGTTTTTCCACAAGGTTAACTTCTTCAAGTAGCCTCATTTCTTTTAATGAGTCCAGAAAGTTCTGTGGCCAGATTTGTTTCTCCTCTCACATAATGTTGGTTTCTAAGTCACTGAAAACTTCTCCACAAAAGCAATAGAATTGAAAAAAGTCCAGTAATTGCTACATATAGCAGCAGTTCCCACAGAAAATCACGGGGCTTTCATCTAATTTCTTCAGGGTTTGTTGTCACAACCCTGAAAATGTCCTTTAGGACCAGCCCCAAGTATGGCTAAGCAACAGCCTTGGGCCCATCCATGGCTCCGAGGCTGCTCTGGCTGTTGCTAAGACCAGGCTGAGCCTCAAAAGGCAACAAACCCTCAAAAGTTATGCCTGGAACCCTAAGGTTCACCTCACAGCTGGAGCAGACCACTGTGGAGCTGACTGTGGAGGGGGATGGTGTGGGGTGTTTGACATCCAGTTCACTCCCCCCACAGCAGAGGAGTTTTACCCCTTCCTTAAACTTTACATAGTATTGGTCAGATCTGGCCAGGAGGTCCCCCTCTCTTTTGTAAAATGGACAAAGATTTCTCAGATGTCTTAAAGCTCATCTAGGCACCCTCATTATAGAACCTAAGAAAAATACTGCTAGTGATGAGAATAGCAACTTTGGCATAATTTACAAAGTTTGTAATCACAATACAACTCAGGACTAATGTCACACTTTTTCTAGAATAATTTTTCACAGATCTCAATGGATATAACACGTTGTTCTGTTTGACTGGTATTTTTCTTTTTTTTTTATTCATAAGAAGAGGGGGTCATTTTTCCCCCCTACCTCCACTCCCTCCCTTTCCCCCCCACCCCTCGATACCCGGCAGAAACTGTTTTGCCCTTATCTCTAATTTTGTTGTAGAGAGAGTATAAGCAATAATAGGAAGGACCAAATGTTTTTGCTAGTAGAGATAAGGATAGCTATACAGGGAGTTGACTCACATTGATTTCCTGTGCATGTGTGTTACCTTCTAGGTTAATTCTTCTTGATCTAACCTTTTCTCTAGTCTGGTCCCCATCAGCTATTGGTCTCAGTTGCTTTAAAGTATCTGCTTTAGATTCTCTGTGTTGAGAGCAACAAATGCTATCTAGTTTTTTAGGTGTCTTACCTATCCTCATACCTCCCTTGTGTGCTCTCGCTTTATCAAGTGATCAAAGTCCAATCCCCTTGTTGTGTTTGCCCTCGATCTAATGTCCACATATGAGGGAGAACATACGACTTTTGGTCTTTTGGGCCAGGCTGACCTCACTCAGATTTCCTGGACTTCCATGGTGTTTGTTGTTATCTCCCCTTTTGCATTCCTAATTCTACTAATTTGGGTTTTTTCTCTCCTCATTTTAGTCAGGTTTGCCAGGGGTCTGTCGATCTTGCTTAATTTTTCAAAGAACCAACTTTTCGTTTCATTAATTCTTTGTATGGTTTTTTTGGTTTCTGTTTCTTTGATTTCAGCTCTTATTTTTATTATTTCTCTCCTTGTATTTGTTTTGGGATTTGCTTGTTCTTGTTTTTCTAGGAGTTTGAGATGTATCATTAGGTCATTGATTTGGGATCTTTCAGTCTTTTTAATATATGCACTCATGGGTATAAACTTTCCTCTCAGGCTGCCTTTGCTGTGTCCCATAGGTTCCGGTAGATTGTGTTTTCATTTTCATTGACTTCCAGGAACTTTTTAATTTCCTCTTGTATTTCATCAATGACCCATTGTTCATTAAGCAATAAGGTATTCAGTTTCCAGCTGTTTGCATGTTTTTTGTCTTTACTTTTGTTGTTGAGTTCTAGTTTTATTGCATTGTGATCAGATAGAATGCATAGCTATTTTCTTATATTTGCTGAGGCTTGCTTTGTGCCCTAGCATATGATCTATTTTGGAGAAGGTTGTATGGGTTGCTGAGAAGAATGTATATTGTGTAGAAGTTGGATGAAATGTTCTGTAGGTATCAATACATCCATTTGATCTATGGTATATTTTAGATCTTGGATTTCTTTATTGATTTTTTTGTTTGGATGACGTATCTATTGATGATAATGAGGTGTTAAAGTCTCCCAGGACCACTGTGTTGGAATTAATAGATGCTTTTATGTCCTTCAGTGTATGTTTGATGAAATTGGGTGCGTTGACATTGGATGCATATAGGTTGATAATTGTTATTTCCTTTTGGTCTGTTTCCCCTTTTATTAGCATGGAATGTCCTCCTTTATCTCGTTTGAGCAATGTAGGTTTGAAGTCTACTCTGTCCGAGATAAGTATTGCTACTCCTGCCTGTTTTCGGGGCCATTGGCTTGGTAAATCTTCTTCCAGTATTTCATCATAAGCCTATGCTTATTTCTGTTGATGAGATGGGTCTCCTGTAAACAACAGATTGTTGGATCTTTCTTTTTCATCCCATTTCTCAAACAGTGTCTTTTGATGGGGGAATTAATCTGTGAACATTAAGTGTTAGTATTGATAGGTATGTGGTCATTCCTGTCATTTAGTTGTCTTAGTTGTTTGAAGGTTTGATTGTGTGTACCTAACTTGATGTTACTCTTTACTTTCTTGCTTTTTCTTTTCCTGTAGTTTGGTGCTGCCTGCCCTTTCATGGTTATGTTGGGTTTCACTTTCTGTGTGCAGAATCCCTTGACGAATCATTTGTAGTCGTGGCTTTGTGGTCACATATTGTTGTAGTTTCTGCTTCTCATGGAAGATTTTTATTGCTCCATCTATTTTGAATGATAGTTTTGCTGGGTAGAGTATCCTGGCGTTGAAGTTATTTTTGTTCAGTGCCCGGAAGATCTCACCCAAAGCTCTTCTTGCTTTTAATGTTTCTTTTGAGAAGTCTGCTGTGATTTTGATGGATTTACCTTTGTATGTTAGTTGGTTTTTCTCTCTTACAGCCTTCAGTATTCTTTCCCTAGTTTCTGTACTTGTTGTTTTAATGATGTTATGCTGTGGAGTCGTTCTATTTTGATATGGTCTGTGTGGTGTTCTGGAGGCCTCTTGCGTCTGTATGGGAATATTTTTCTCTAGTTTCGGGAAATTTTTTGTTATTATTTTGTTGAATATATTACGCATTCCCTTTGCTTGCACCTCTTCTCCTTCTTCAATGCCCATGATTCTCAGGTTTGGTCTTTTGATGGAGTCGGGGAGTTCTTGAATTTTCATTTCACAGGTCTTGAGTTTTTTACTAATAGTTCTTCGGTTTTTCCTTTAATTACCATTTCATCTTTGAGTTCTGAGATTGTGTCTTCTGTTTGTTCTATTCTGCTGGATTGGCCTTCCATTTTGTTTTGAAATTCTGTTTCGTTCTTTTTTCTGAGGTTTTCCATATCCTGAGTTTCTTCCTCTTCAGTGTTGTCTATTTTTGTCCTGAGTTCATTTATCGCTTTATTAATCGTGTTCTTTGTTTCACTTTGGTGTTTATACAGTGGTTCTATGGTTTCTTTTATTTCTTCTTGTGCTTTTTCAAATTCTCTATTTTTTTGTCTTGGAATTTCTTGACTGTCTCCTGTACATTTTGGTTGATCATATCCGGTATCATCTCTATAAAATTCTCATTGATTACCTGTATTATTTCTTCTTTTAGATTTTTCTTGTGGCCTTCGTTTGGTTCTTTGGCATAGTTTATCTTCATTTTTTTGGAGTTTGGATCTGAGTATTTGTTTTGTTCATTTCCCTCTGGTTCCTGTACTAATTTTTTGCTGTGGGGAAACTGGTTTTCATGTTTTTTCTGTCTTCCTGTCATTGCCCTTGGTGATGTTATTGTGCCTGTACTGTGTGCAGTTAAGTATTTTCTAGCTTGTTTTAATAACAATGGTTCTGTTTGGAATGGAAGGGTGAGAGGAGATGGAAAGCAAAGAAGTTAAAGCAAAAGGGAAAAACAAGTAGAAAAAAACAAAACAAACAACTAAAAATGTTTCAAAGGTATAAACCGGGAGAGATAGTGTACTAATCAACAGTAAGCTGAACAGGCATTAGACAGATGGAGTGAGGATTGATAATAAAAATAAATAAATAAATGAAAAAAAAATCTCCAAGTGCAAATGCAATAAAGTTTCAGTCTTAATAATTTTGGTGTTTGTCCCTCAGCCTTCAGTCCTGGAGATGGGGTCTCAGAAGTAGTTCTGTCATTGTCTCATCAAAGGGGAACAAAACAAAACAAAACAAAACAGCACAAAACAAAAAAAAAACCCACAAAGTGTGCCAAGTTTGAATGCAATACAGTTTCAGTAAGTTTTTCAGCATGCATTTGTAGTTTGGTTGTTGTCTCATCAAAGGTAGGGAGAGTAAAAAGGAGTCTGGAGAAAGTTCTGTGAATGGCTATCTGAGGCTGTGGCTCAGCTGCCCACTGCTGTCAGCCTCCTGTTGCTGGAGGCTTTATTTATGCCGATCTCTGGCATGAACTTAACACTCACCTAGCTCCTCAGGTTTTGTTTATCCAGAGTTCTCCTGGGCGTGATGCCACTGCTACAAGGTTTCCCCTTTCCAAGCACACTGGGGGGGGGGTAACACCGCACCAGCTTTCTCAGGCCAGCTTGTTTATGTGGGAAGTAGGTCTTCCCCCCTCTCCTGTGGAGTTTTCCTTCCACCACCACTTTTACAAGCTTTCCCACTACTGGTTGCTGGGTGTGTGCTGCCGCTCCTGCCTTCTCCAGCTGGCTTGTGAGGGATTTCCCCTCCTCTCCTCTTCAGTGCTCAGGGTGCCCCGCCCTCTTTGCTATGTGTCTTTTTTGTTGTTATTGCTTATTATTCAGGTTCTCTTTTTTCCCTGGGTGTGGTGTCAGTCTTTCTAGGGGTATGCTGAGCTGGCCTAGGGTTGTCTGTGGGAGTACCGCTTAGCTTATCTTGTTGTCTGTGTCTTCCCTGGCCATCTGGGCGCTTCTGTCTGACTGGTATTTTTCCAATGTGAGCAGTGTCTCGTAGGATGGCAGTTTAATCATGAGGAAGATGATAACAATATTTGAAATAACTTTTCTCAGCACCACCTTATCACTCAATGACTTTGCATAAACAGATAATTTGGTGTTATTGATAGAAGTAGAAACAGAGGTGGACAGTGTTTTTTCCATAGCTAGGGTGCAGTCACATGCTTGTAATCCCAGCAATTGAGAGGCTGAGGCAGGAGGATCCAGGGTAGCCTGGGATACAGAACTAGAGCCTGTCTTCATCGAAAAAAGAAATCGTGCCTTTTCTCCATGTTTCTTGTGGGGGAATGGGATACTCTATAAAAGAACATTTTTCCTGAATCCCTTTCTTCTCCTTTTGGCCAAGTCTTTACCTCATCTTTTTCTAGTCTTTATCCTCACAGATTAACAGGAGTTAGAGTGGTGGCAATACTTCACAAAGAGCATTTATTAAATAAAACCTTTTATTTTGTTTTCTTCCAGGTTAAGGTAATCATTGATAAAAGTGACAGATTTGATATTCTAATGACTTCAAATGAAATCAATGCCACAGACCACCAGCAGACCATTCTTGTTCCCAGTGAGGATGGGGCCACTGTTCTCTTCCCTGTCAAGCCCACACATCTGGGGGAAATTCCTATCACAGTCATAGCTGTGTCACCCACTGCTTCTGATGCTATCACCCAGAAGATTTTAGTAAAGGTAAATATTTAGAGTCTTAAATGAATAAAATGGAAATGCATAATTGAAAAGCAAACAGAAGATGCTTCTTATCTCCACTAAGTCTGTTGACAAGCCTAATAGGTCGTTTTCTCCATCTTTCTTGTAATGCATAGTTGTTTTCTTATCTGCATGTGAAGATATAACAGGTATATATTTTAGAAATAGTTGCCATTTTTCTTTTAAAATTTAATTGGGAGTGTGAGTTTAGAGACTATCAAGTCTTTTGTAGTCATTTACATCTACATACTGTGTTACATGCAATCCTATAAATCATGAAGTTGATTAGCAGATATGAGATTTTGCAATTCCTTAGTGCAGGTAAACTAAATGTTGTAGACTTTTTTTGAGAAGACATTCAGATAAAATATTAATTATTTCCTTTCCTCATAGGCTGAAGGTATAGAAAAATCATATTCACATTCCATGTTATTAGACTTGACTGACAACAAAATCCAAACTACCCAGAAGACTTTCAGTTTCTTGTTTCCTCCTGATACAGTGCATGGCAGTGAAAGATTTCAGATCTCTGTAATAGGTAAGATAGAGTGTATCACTAACTACTGGTTTATTTGTAGGTGATTATATACATACGTGTGTGTGTGTGTGTGTGTGTGTGTGTGTATTTATATGTGTATATTCTTATTTATATCTGAGAGATCATGAAAGCTTTTAGTTGTTCCTAAGTGTTGACTGCAGTAGATAAGTTAGCAAATTATGGTATCCCAACTAGTTCTTCTCAATCTTCAATGTGCATATGAATTGTCTGCAGAATCTTTTTGGTTTGTTTGTTTTTTGTTTTTTCAGACAGGGTCTTGCTAAGTAGCCCAGGGTGGCCTCATACTCTTGATCATCCTGCCTTAGCCTCCTGAGTGTTAGAATTACAGGCAAGTGCCAGCACATCCAGTCTTGGATTCTTACTTAAAAGCAAATTTTGGCTTATATAGGGCTGTGGTGGGGCCTGAGATTCTGCATTTCTTCCTTTCTTTTTTTTTTTTTTTTTGATTGTACTGGGGTTTGAATTCAGGGTCTCATGCTTGTTAGGCAGGTGCTGTACCACTGAAGCCATACTCCCAGTTCATTTTGCTTTACTTATTTTTTAATAGGGTCTCACATTTGTGCCCAGGTCAGTCTGGAGTGTGATCCTTCTAGTTACACTTCTTGTACAGCTGAGATGACAGTTGCTTTCTAACACACCTATGTTTTATTGGTTGAGTTGGTTCTTGTGAACATTTTGCCCAGGCTGGCCTGGATCTCTGCCTCCCATGTAGCTAGGATTATAGGCATGAGACAGTGGGCTCAGTTGAATTCTGCGTTTCTAACAAGCTCCCAGGTGATGGTGAGTCCTTGGTAGGCAGACCCCATTTCCGTAGCAAGACCCCACTAAACTGTGGCCAGAGGGAAGGATCATTTCTCTATATATTGTATTTAGGTGATTTTTTGGCAATACTTGGGTTTGAACTCAGAGTCACATGCTTGCTGGACAGGTACTCTACCACTTGAGCCACTCACCAGTCCCTGAAGGAACATTTCTAAGAACAGAGCAAGCACAAACATCTAGGCTCTACTCCAAATCTACTGAATTAAAATTTCTTGGGCTATGTAGGGCAGGTACATTCTGCAAAGGTTCCTCGAATTATTTTGACCACTGCCTATGTGGTTCTCTGTGCAGTTTATAAGTAAGCTTTACAATAGTAAACTACCCATGAACTTTAGTTACTTCTCTTAGTTACCTTCCAGTTAGCTAAAATACTTCTGAATTACACATAGCTCTTATGCAGTGGTGTCTTAGACATACATAAATGTGGATTTATTATGAGGAATTTGCTCCTGTGATTCTGGAGCCTGAGGAGTCCCATGATCTTCTTTTGCAAGCTGGAGACTCAGGAAAGCCAGTGGTGTCATTCAGAATGAGTCTGAAGGCCTGAGGCCCATGAGAGCTGATGACGTAAATCTCAGTCCAAGGACAGAAGATGAGATGTGATGTTCCAGCTCATGTAGTGAGGCAGGCAAAAGGGACAAACCCCTCCTCTCCTCCTTTTGTTCTAGTCAGGCCTGCAATGTATAGGATAATGCCCATACATTTTTTTTTGTAGTGTTGGGGATCAAACCAAGGCCCTGTGAATACTATGAAAGTGCTGTGCCACTGAGTGACACCTCAGCCCTACCACACATATTTTTGAGGTCAGTCTGTTTTCCTAAGACTACTGACTCGAATGCTAATCTTAACCAGAAACCCTCATCAGTGTTTAATCTGGGCGCCTTAAAGTTCACTCGTGTTGATAGAAAAATTACCCATCATAAATGGTTTGTTTACAGAGTTGTGGTTTACAAATAACTGAAAAAAATATCTAAAATTAATGATGTCTAAACAGTTTAAGTCTTTAAGGTATCAGGAACCATGTCAATTTTTCAGAAGTCTTTCAAATATCACCTACAGGTGTCATGCTTTTTTTTTTTTATTAGAACTGCTAATAGACAGTCTTTATGGAGAGGACCTTATTGCTGCCTTAAGAATAATTTTTTGGGGGCTGTATTGGGGTTAGAACTCAGGGTCTCACATTTGCTAGGCAGGTGTTCTACCACTTCAGCTACTTGCCAGCCATTTTTAGTATTTTCAACTTAGGGTCTCTGAACTGTTTGCCTGGGCTATCTTTTAACCTCCTTATCTCTGCCTCCTGAATACCTAGGATTACAGACATGAACCTGTAATTCTTAAAAAGAATTAATAGGTGTTCTGTTTAGGAGAATAAATTCTGCTTTGACATCTTCACAGTGTTGTGATACTCGGGGAAACAGTTTATACACAACATAACACAGACATGCCTATGTGCATATATGTATATATGCATATATACACACACAAGGAAGAAGCCTTGAATTTTAAATACATCCATCACTCCTTACATATAAATCAGTGTATCTAGGTCATAGAAATAAGATGGGTACTGTGGCTCACACCTATAATCCTTGTTACCTGGTAGGCCGACCATCTCAACCAATAGCTGGGCATTGTTGCATGAGCTGATCATTCTAGTTATGAAGGAGTCTGAGATAGGGAGGATAAATGTTTCCATCCAGCCCAGGCAAAAAAGTCTGTATGACCCCATCTCAATGGAAAAACCTGGGTGTGGTAGCATATTCCTGTCATCCCAGCTATAGCAGGAAGTAGATTGCGGTCCCAGCAAAAAGCAGCTAGACCCTATCTCAAAAATAACCAGAGCAGAGCAATAGGGCTGGGAAGTGTGGCTCAAGTGGCAGAATGCCTAGCAAGCATGAAACTTTGAAGTCAAACCCTGGCACCACCAAAAAATTTTCAGTGAGGTTTAATATTAATGCTTGATTAAAAAGAATGCCTTATCAACTTTTACTTTCATATGGTACTCTAACAACCTATTGTGTAGCCAGAATGTGTGAATATAACCTCACTTCTGTGAATTCAGGGATCTGTTTATGTCACCATGAATATTAAAAACATAACCTTCAAAAAAGCCTTTGACATAATTCAACATCCATTCATGATAAAAACTGTTATGAAACTAGGAATAGAAGGAATGTACCTCAACACGATGAAAGTTATATATGACAAGCCTATTGTCAATATCATACCAAATGGAGAAAAAAATGAAACCATTTTCTCTAAAGTTAGGAATAAAACAAGGGTGTTCACTCTCTCCACTCTTATTCAACATAATCTTGCAATTTCTAGGCAGAGTAATAAGACAGGAAGAAGAAAAAAAGGAATACAAATATAACAGGAAGAAGTCAAAGTATCGTTTTTTTGCAGATGACATGATCTTATATCTAAAAGACCCAAAAAACTCCACCAAAAATCTCCTAGACAACAGAAACACCTGCACAAAGTACTAGAATGCAAAGTGAATTAAAAAAATTAGTAACCTTTCTATACACCATCAATGAGCAGACTGAGAAAGAATACAGGAAAACAATTCCATTTATAATAGCCTCTCAAAACCACCTTGAAATAACCTTAGCAAAGGATGTAAAAGGCCTCTACAGTAAAAACTATAAACCACTGAAGAAAGAAATTGAAGAAGAGTACAGAAGATGGAAAGATCTTCCATGCTCATGGATTGGCAGAATCAATATTGTGAAAATGGCTGTACTACCAAAATCAATCTACATGTTCAATGCAATTCAAAATTCCAATGTCATTCCAGTGACATTTATCAAGAAGATTGAAAAATCAACACTAAAGTTCATTTGGAAGCAGAAGAGATCACAAATAGCCAAGACACAAGTTTGAGCAAACAGAGCAACATTGGAGGTATCACAATACCCAACTTCAAACTATACTATGGAGCTATAGCAATGAAAACCATATGGTACTGCTGCAAAAATAGACAGGAATACCAGTGGAACAGAATGGAAGATCCACATATGAATTCACACTGTTACGCCCACTCGATTTTTGACAAAGGTGCTAAAAACATATGATGGAGAAATGACAGGCTCTTCAACAAATGTTGCTGGGAAAACTTGGTATCAGCATGCAGAAAACTGAAACAACTTCTATGTTTTTCACCCTGTTTAAGTATCAAAGCAGATTAAGGACTTTAATGTAAGGCCTGAAACTTTGAAGCTAGTGCAGGACAGAGCAGGGAATACACTTGAATTAATAAGCATAGGCAATGACTTTCTAAATAGAACTCAGATGGCTCAGCAGCTAAGAGAAAGGATTGACAAGTGGGACTCATGAAATGAAAACCTGCACAACAAAAGAAATGGTCACCAAATAGAAGAGGCTGGTCACAGAATAGGAGAAAATTTTTGCTAGCTATACATATGAAAAGGAATTAGTAACCAGAATATACAGGGAACTGAAAAAACTAAACTCCCCAAAAGTTGATGACCCACTGAAATTGGCACATGAACCAAACAGAGCCTTTTCAAAGGAAGCAATCCAAACGGACCAAAACACATGAAAAAATGCTCAACATTCCTGGCCAGAAAGGAAATGCAAATCAAAACCATGTTAAGATTCTATTTCACTCCTGTTAGAATGGCTACCATCAAGAACACAAACAACAAATGTTGGCAAGGATGTGGGGAAAAGGAAGCCTCAGACCCTGTAGGTGGGAATGTAAATTAGTATAACCACTGTGGAGTACAGTACAGAGGGTCCTCAAAAAACTGAAAGTAGAATTACAATATGATCCAGCAATACCACTGCTAAGGATATACCTGGAGGAATGTATGTCAGGTTACAACAAAGACACCTGCACACCCATGTTTATTTCAATCACAATAGCTAAGGGATGCAAACAGCCAAGGTGTCCCACTAGTGATGAATGGATTAAGAAAATATGGTATTTATACACAATGGAGTTTTACTCAGCCATAAAGAAGAGTGAGATTTTGTCATTTGCAGGTAATGGATGGAGCTGGAGTGAAATAAGCCAGGTTCAGATAGCCAAAGGCTGCATGTTTTCTCTCATATGTGGAATACAGACCTACTATAAATACAGCAATGTTATGAAAAACAGATTATGCTAAGAAGAGGTCACATATGAGAAAGGAGGGTAAAAGAAGCAGTTAAGAAAGCAAATATGGTTGATGTATTTCCTATAAAAAATGAATAGAGAGAGATTCCAAGATGGCGACTAGAGGGAGGAAGCAGAAAATGTGCTTCCTAAAGTAAACTCTTGGAGAGACACTGGAGATACACCTGGCAGGAAAAACCACCAAAAAGAGGCAGAACTCCAACACCTCCACACCCCAGCCCACGCATAGCATCCCCACTCCACATTAAACAGAGAAACCAGGAGGGCTCCTGCGCCACCAGACACCAGTGCCTAACCTGCTTGGGAGAAGCAGACCACCAGGTGAGCTAAGAGGCACACGGTACTCCCACACACAACCCTGGGCCAGATCAGCATAGTCCCCTGGACAGACTGACCCCCACCCAGGGAAAAAAGAGAAAAAAACAAGCTGAATAATAAACAAGCAGCTGAAAAAAAAAGAAAGGTAGCAAAGAGGGCAGGGCACCCTGAGCTCCAGAGGGTGGGGGAGGGGCACTCCCTCGTGGAACTGTAAATAAACAAGCCCACTAGAGAAGCCAGGAATGACAGCACCCGCCCAGCAACCTTAGAGTGGGAAAGCTTGTAACAGTGACTGTCGTGAGGAGGGTTCCACTGGAGAGTGGGGGAGGGGTACTTCCCACGTGAACTGTAAATAAACATGCCGGCCAGAGTAGGCAGGTGTGGTGCCACCTCCCCCAGTGTGCTTGGAGAGGGGAAGGCTTGCAACAGCAGTGAAGTGTGGCACGCTGCACTGGAGAGTGGGGGAGGGGCACATCCCATGTGAACTCTAAATAAAAGAAAAAAACAGACTGCAATTGTAACAGGTGGGTAGGGCTGCATACTGGAGATTATGAAAGGGGCATGTGTCCAGGAGAACTCTCAATAAACAAAGCATGTGGCAGCAGATGACTGACAGTAGGAGGCAGGTGAGCCACAGCCTCAGGTAGACATTCACAAAGCTGGTGATCAGACAATGACAGAACTACTACTCAAACATCAACACCAGGACAGGGTAAGGGGGATTAAGGGAGGGAGTGTGGTGGGGGGAGTAAGACAGGGGGAAGAGGGAATGGGGGAGGAATGACCCAAACATTGAATGCACATATGAATAAAATTAAAATTAAAAAAAGGAGATAGGCCTACAGTTCTCCTTTTTTGAGGTGTCTTTGCCTGGTTTTGGGATAGGTGTAATACTAGTTTCATAAAATGTGTTGTTATCAGTTCTTCTTTAAAGGTCTGATAGAATTCAGCAGAGAATCCATCTGGTCCTGGACTTTTCTTTTTGGGGAGACTCTTGATTGCTGCTTCAATTTCATTTTGTGTCATAGGTCTATTCAGGTGATTAATTTCCTCTTGGTTCAGTTTTGGATGATCATATGTATCTAGAAATCTGTCCATTTCTTTTAGATTTTCAAATTTATTTGAATATAGGTTCTCAAAGTAGTCTCTGATGATTTCCTGGACTTCCATGGTGTTTGTTGTTATCTCCCCTTTTGCATTCCTAATTCTACTAATTTGGGTTTATTCTCTCCTCATTTTAGTCAGGTTTGCCAGGGGTCTATCGATCTTGTTTATTTTTTCAAAGAACCAACTTTTTGTTTCATTAATTCTTTGTATGGTTTTTTTGGTTTCTATTTCATTGATTTCAGCTCTTATTTTTATTATTTCTCTCCTTGTATTTGTTTTGGGATTTGCTTGTTCTTGTTTTTCTAGGAGTTGGAGATCTATCACTAGGTCATTGATTTGGGATCTTTCAGTCTTTTTAATATATGCACTCATGGCTATAAACTTTCCTCTCAGGACTGCCTTAGCTGTGTCCCATAGGTTCCGGTAGGTTGTGTTTTCATTTTCATTGACTTCCAGGAACTTTTTAATTTCCTCTTTTATTGCATCGATGGTCCATTCTTCATTAAGTAATGAGTTATTTAGTTTCCAGCTGTTTGCATGTTTTTTGTCTTTACTTTTGTTGTTGAGTTCTACTTTTACTGCATTGTGGTCAGATAGTATACACGGTATTATTTCTATTTTCTTATATTTGCTGAGGCTTGCTTTGTGCCCTAGGATATGATCTATTTTGGAGAAGGTTCCATGGGCTGCAGGGAAGAATGTATATTGTGTAGAGGTTGGATGAAATGTTCTGTAGACATCTACTAGGTCCACTTGATCTATTGCATATTTTAGTTCTTGGATTTCTTTATTGAGTTTTTGTTTGGATGACCTATCTATTGATGATAATGGAGTGTTAAAGTCTCCCACAACCACTGTGTTGGCGTTTATATATGCTTTTAGGTCTTTCAGGGTATGTTTGATGAAATTGGGTGCGTTGACATTGGGTGCGTACAGATTGATGATTATTATTTCCTTTTGGTCTATTTCCCCTTTTATTAGTATGGAATGTCCTTCTTTATCTCGTTTGATCAATGTAGGTTTGAATTCTACTTTGTCAGAGATAAGTATTGCTACTCCTGCTTGTTTTCGGGGGCCATTGGCTTGGTAAATCTTCTTCCAGCCTTTCATCCTAAGCATATGCTTATCTGTCGGTGAGATGAGTCTCCTGTAAGCAACAAATTGTTGGATCTTCTTTTTTAATCCATTTTGTCAAATGGTGTCTTTTGATGGGTGAATTAAGTCCATTAACATTAATCGTTAGTACTGATAGGTATGTGGTGATTCCTGCCATTTAGTTATCTTAGTTGTTTGAAGGTTTGATTGTGTGTAGCTAACTTGATGTTACTCTCTACTGTCTTGCTTTTTCTTATCCTGTGGTTTGGTGCTGCCTGCCTTTTCATGGTTAAGTCGGGTGTCACTTTCTGTGTGCAGGATCCCTTGCAGAATCTTTTGTAATGGTGGCTTTGTGGTCAAATATTGTTTTAGTTTCTGCTTATCATGGAAGACTTTTATTGCTCCATCTATTTTGAATGATAGCTTTGCTGGGTAGAGTATCCTGGGGGTGAAGTTATTTTCATTCAGTGCCCAGAAGATCTCACCCCATGCTCTTCTTGCTTTTAATGTTTCTGTTGAGAAGTCTGCTGTGATTTTGATGGGTTTACCTTTGTATGTTACTTGTTTTTTCTCTCTTACAGCCTTCAATATTCTTTCCTTAGTTTCTGAACTTGTTGTTTTAATGATGATATGTCGTGGAGTAGTTCTATTTTGATCTGGTCTGTTTGGTGTCCTGGAGGCCTCTTGCATCTGTATTGGAATATCTTTCTCTAGATTTGGGAAATTTTCCATTATTATTTTGTTGAATATATTACACATTCCCTTCGCTTGCACCTCTTGTTCTTTGATGTCTATGATTCTCAAGTTTGGTCTTTTGATGGAGTCAGTGAGTTCTTGCATTTTCTTTTCACAGGTCTTGAGTTGTTTAATTAATAGTTCTTTGGTTTTTCCTTTAATTACCATTTCATCTTCAAGTTCTGAGATTCTGTTTTCTGTTTGTTCTATTCTGCTGGATTGGCCTTCCATTTTGTTTTGCAGTTCTGTTTTGTTCTTTTTTCTGAGGTTTTCCATATCCTGGCAGTTTTCCTCTTTAATGTTGTCTATTTTTGTCCTGAGTTCATTTATCCATTTATTCATTGTGTTCTCTCTTTCACTTTGGTGTTTATACAGTGCTTCTATGGTTTGCTTTATTTCTTCTTTTGCTTTTTCAAATTCTCTATTTTTGTTGTCTTGGAATTTCTTGAGTGTCTCCTGTACATTTTGGTTGACCCTATCAAGTATCATCTCTCTAAAATTCTCATTGAGTACTTGTAGTATGTCTTCTTTTAAATTATTCTTGTGGGCTCATTGGGTTCTTTGGCATAGTTTATCTTCATTTTGTTGGAGTCTGTATCTGAGGTTCTGTTCTCTTCATTCCCCTCTGGTTCCTGTTCTAATTTTTTGCTGTGGGGAAACTGTTTTCCCTGTTTTTTCTGTCTTCCCGTCATTGTCTTTCGTGTTTTTACTGTCCCTGTACTGTGTGCAATTAAGTATTTTCTAGCTTGTAACAATAACAATGGTAACATTTAGAATGGAAGGGTGAGCTGAAATGGAAAGCAAGAAGTTAAAGAAAAGGGGAAAACAAATATACAGACAACAGGGAGAAAGCAGAACAAGGTTTCAGATAAGAAAGTTTCAAAGGTATAAACAGGAAGCGTTAGTGTACTAATTGATAGGAAGCTGAACAGACATTAGAGAGACAGAGAGAAGATTGAAAATCAAAGATAAAAAAATAAAAAATAAGTAAATGAAAAAAATCTATATATAAAAATGAATTAAAATAAAATGGAAAATAGAAAATTAAAAAAAAAAACCAAAAAACTTCCAAGTTTATATGCAATGCAGTTTCAGTCTTAATAATTTGGGTGTCCTTCTCAGTCTGCAGTCCTGGAGATGGTGCCTCAGATGTTGTTCTGTAGTCTCATCAAAGGGGATGCATAAAGTAGAACAAAACTACACACACACACACACACACAATACAGTTTCAGTAAGTTTTTCGGCTTGCAGGTGTAATTCAGTTGTTCTCTCATCAAAGGTAGGGAGAAAAAGAAAAAAAAAGAGTCTGGAGACAGTTCTGAGGGTGGTATCTGCCGCTGTGGCTTGCCTGCCTGCTGCTCTCAGCCTGCTGTAGCTGGCGGCGCTATTTATGCAGATATCTGGGGTGAACTTAGCACTCACCTGGTCCCACAGGCTTTGTTTGTTCTGAGTTCTCCTGTGCGGGAGCCTCTGCTACAGGCTTTCCCCTTTCCAAGCACTGGGAAAGGTGACACTGCCCCCACGTTGTCAGGCCTGCGTGTTTATTTAAGTTCACGTGGGAGGTGGGTCTTCCCCCCTCTCCTGTGCAGTTTTCCTCCCACTGCCACTTTCACAAGCTTTCCTGCTCCTGCTTACTGGGTGGTGCTCCTGCTCCTTCTGGCCGCCATGCTTATTTACAGTTCACGTGGGAAGTGGGTCTTCCCTCCTCTCCTGTGGAGTTTTTCTCCCTCTGCCACTCTCACAAGCTTCCCTGCTCCTGGTTGCTGGGTGCATGCCCCGCTCCCGCCAGAGGCCGGCTTGTTTATTTACAGTCCTGGGAAGGATTCTCTTCCCCCAATCTTCAGCACTCAGGGTGCCCCACCCTCGTTCCAGCATGTCTTAATTGTTCTTATTGGTTATTACTCAGTTTCTCTTTTTTTCCCCGGTTGGAGGTCAGTCTGTCCAGGGGGCTATGCTGCTCTGGCCCAGGCTTGTCCGTGGGGGTACTGCGGTACTGCGAAGCTCACCTGGTCTGCGTCTTCCCAAGCCGTCTGTGTGCCGGCCACTGGCGGCCCGGGGGCCCTCCTCGTTTCTCCGTTTAACATGAGGTGGAGATCCTCTGCGTCGCCTGGAGATGTGGAGCGGTCAAAGTTATGCCCTTTCTCAGTGATTATGCCTGCAGAGTGTGTCTCCAGCGTCTCTCCAAGATTTCACTATAGGAGGCTCGCTTTTTGCTTCCTACCTCTAGCTGCCATCTTGGAATCCCCTTGTAAAAACTTTTGTGTGTGTCACAATTTTCCCCCAGCAGAGCAATAATAAAAACAGAAAAAAAATCCAACTGAACTAGTATTATTATAACCTCTATTTATTTCTCTGTGTAACTTTCAACAGTTTAAGACATGCATGGGATGGCTGCAGTCTATTTACATAAAGGAGGTCTTCCTCTCCTTTTTTTATTCATTTTGTTTTAGGATCTGATTTTAGATAGGTATTTGGACTAGGTATTTTAACTAGTAGTGGGGTTAAAACCAGAACTCAGCATTCATATTTCTGAATTTTATTTTTTTTCCTGACTTGTGGTGTTAGATATTGTGTGGAAGAGTCTTTTATTCAGCCTGGTCTCGAACTTGTGATCCTCTTGTCTCAGCTTCTGGAATGCTGGCATTACAAGTGTGCACCACCACACCCAGCTTTAGAAATGTTTTTTAAGCGTATCTCATTTAATTTTAGATTATTTCCTTTGAAAAATGTTCATAATTCTTTTTGATTCTGATATGCATTGAAATACCCGTGTTGGTTTTACTTTGTTATTGAGATCACATTGAAAAACACTATAATCTTTGTTGTCTTAGGAATTATTTCTCAATTAGTAAGAAATGAGCATAAAGTTCTGCTGATGTGGGAAATAATAATAATAAAATATTTTTTCCTGTATGAGAGTGTGATGATTCCTGATGGTAAATTCCTGAAATTTTAATGCTAGATTTAAACAAAAAATTTTTTTTGCCTAGTTTATGCCACATCTTTCACTGAGATGAAACTCTCCTAATTTAATACTCAGTCTTCAAGAAAGGACCCTACTTTGTTGTTGACCATGTCACATGGTTTGAAGTTTCCACTGTGTTCTGTTGCCTCAGTGACAGATGCTTCTGTATGCAGTGAAGACCTTTGCCATGGCAGGTAACAGTTACTGTACTGACAGAACTGATTTTTTTGTGTCTTCAGGAGATATTCTTGGTCCTTCCATCAATGGCTTAGCTTCACTGATTCGGATGCCTTATGGTTGTGGTGAACAGAACATGATAAACTTTGCTCCAAATATTTACATATTGGATTATCTGACCAAAAAGAAACAACTAACAGATAATGTAAAAGAAAAGGCCCTTTCATTTATGAGACAAGGTAAGCATTTTAGAAGTATTCTTTTATTTGTAAAAAGAATGTCCTGGGCAGGGGTTTGGCTCAAGTGGTGGAGCACCTGCCTAGCAAGCATGAGGTCCTAAGTTCAAACGCCAGTATTGCAAAAAAAAAAAAAAAAAAAGTTTGTCCTCGTTGTTAGCTGGGTTTGCTGTAGACGGTATTTTGCAATGGTTGTTGTCTCTGTATGTGATGGTGGGCTAGAAGGTATTGAGATGTGCTGGAACTGCAACCAATGGGAAGCTGTCCCCAGTCTTCCTGCAGCTAATGTTGACTAACTGCTGCAAGGTGTTTGTTAGTGATGGCTTAAACAGGTAGTTTCTGGAGAGTTTGATAATTATAACTCTTCGAAAATCTAAAGGATTGAGTGTTCATTTATTCACTTAGTGCCAGGTTGTTCTATCGCTGAGAAAACAGGAAGTCAGGGCCTTTCCTCTCAAGTAATTCACTGTCAGTGAAGACAGTGTCATGGACAAGGACTTTCTCAGTGCTATATAAATGTCCTGTAGATGGGCATTAGGGCAGACATGTTTATATGGGGGGGCCTGGTGTCCCTCAGAAAATGCCCCGACGATGATAATCCTACCCTGATTGCCTGAACGGTAGGAACCATTCACAGATACCAGCTGTACTGACCACTTGGTAATAGCCACAGGTAACACAAGTTGAGTGCTTGCTCTGTGGTGGGCAGTGTTCTATGCACTTACATCTAATATCTGTTTGAATCCTCACAGTCAGTCAGTATCAGCACTAATCCAGATGAGGAAGCAGAGGCATAGAAAAGTTAACTAACTTGCCCAGGGTCATAGAGCAAGTGAGTGACAAAGCTGGAACCTGAACTTGATATCTTGATCCACAGCCCACCTTTAGCATCCACATCTAGGAGAAGAGGTAGCCCTGGGACAATTTTGATAATAATAAAGTTGTACAAATGATTTTCTGAAATACCCTGAAAATCAACACAAAATTATAGTCTCTGTTTTGCATTTCTTTCTTAGGGACATTTAGCAAGATCTCTGTGCGGATTAATTTTATTGTACAGTTTATATGCTGTATGATTTATATTTAGAAATATGTGTATGTTGTACATATATATGTACATCAATTTCATAAGAATTGAAGAGTTTATACAAAATGATTGGAAATGAATTTTAGTATAAGAAAAGTATAGATTAATGCTTTTGTTTTTTTAATAACAAATAGGTTAAATGGAAAGCCATTTACTATTTTGCTGATTTTTCCACAGAAGAATTACAAAGCTCAGTAAAGATACTATTTTGATATGATCCTTTCTTTCAGGTTCCCTCATTATATAGAGACTTGTTTATCCTAAACTAAATTCTATGTAATAGTAGTAATAGCAGCTAACCCATGTTCCATTCAGTTCTCACAGAAATCCTAGAAGGTAGGTGTACTATTATATCCATTTTACAGATGGGAAGATTGAGGCATAGGGAAGTTAACTTATCCACGATTATCCTCAAGTGCTCTGGTTCTAGAGTCTATGCTTTGCCTCAGAACCATGCAGGATAATTCTCATGTGCAATGTTCTTTGATTGCTAGAAGCAGTGGGCATAGAATGGAAGAGGAATTGGGTCAAGATGGTTGAATACCACCAATGTGCCAGAGGTCTCAGTGGGGTTCTGATAAAACAGTGAGGGAGAAACGTGGGGTTCTGTGGAGAAGGAGTGTTAGACAGTGCGAGCTGTGAGATGTTGACCCCAGTGGCTAAGCTGGTGTCAGTGTCCAAAGGTCTCCATGGAGTGGGATGGTACAGACAAAGGCTGAGTGCAAATCAAGGGCTTAGTTAGACACCATGCAGTGCAGGAGAGAGAAAACAAGGGAGACCAAGGTTTGGAGGCAGGGCTGAATGTGGCCTAAGTTGTGATGTAAAGAGGGGGATAGTGATTATATTTTCCCTCTGATTAGGGCCACACGCTGTGCAGATATTCTGGCTGGCTCTCAAATCCAGCTTCAGTTTTCCTACCCACAAGACAGAGATAAAACGAGTACCTATATGATATCATTGCTTTGAAGATTAAATGAGATATTTTAAAAGGGCTCCAGGGAACTTGCTAAGGTACCTCTCCCCTTCTGTGTCTTTTGCCATGTGAGGACATAGCAAGAAGTTACTCTCTTGGAACAAGAGAGCAGATGTTGCTGTATTTGCTAGCACTTTACCCTGGATCTCTCCAGAATGGTGAAAAATAAGTATTTATTCTTTAAATTAAAAAGAAACAAACAAAACAACAACATCAACAAAGAGATGTTTTAGCACTTTATTCAACACATTCTAGTGCCAAACAGATGTCAGCTATACTAGAGTTAGCTGCTTCTAAACCTGAAGTTAGGGTCTTATGTCAGCACCAAATCCTGTCCAACCCACCTCTAAAAATGAAGATAAAATTCTTGCACTTCTCTCCATCCCACTGCTAATTGTTCCACCCACTGCATCCTTGTTCACCTAGATTATCCCAATGGCTTCCTACAGAAGTCTCTGCTTCTGTATGCACTTGTTCTTCAGTGCAGTCTTCATATATTACAGGAAGGGATCTTTAGAAAATGTCAAGATCATGTTGCTTAAAATCCTCCAGTGGGTTGCTGGCCTTGGCCCATCTTTAGCCTCATCTGAAGCCATTCTCATCTTCAATTCTGGTCCCATCTGGAACACTTTTGACTCTACAGTGCTTCAAGCTTTGAGCTTGCTCATCCTTCTCCTAGAATGCTATTCCCTCATATTTTTCCATGGCTGGCTTCTTCCCATGATTCAGATGTGTATTTCTTAGTATGGCCTTCTTTGATCACTTGGGGATTTAGGTTCATCATTTACTGTGGAGAGTCCTGAAGTGCTTCCACAGTGGAGTCCTTATCTGTGCTAATGATTCTACCTGTTGGCATGTTTTTATCAACCAGGAAATGTAACCAGTGGTTTCAATGTGTTATCCTTTGAACTGGTGAAGTGGTTGTTGGCAGTCAGTGAACTAGAGATCCCCAAAATACATCTTCTATTGTGAACCAAATTATATTCCAAAATAGTGGACAAAAGTTTCCTGGTAAAATACTTTTTATTATGAAATCAGTGTCTCATTTCAGATATGCTGTTTTTCTTTTCCATCACATTTGCTAAAGTCCTTTAAATTTAGTGTAGTTGTTATTTTCTAAAAAGTTAAAGTAGCTGTGAGTCATGATCATATCATTTAAATGTCATTTATGCACGGCACATTGTTTTACTTAAATTATGCTTGGCCCAGGAGCCCGGTAACCTAACCCATTGATTTTTTGGTCAAAACAACAGGTATGTCATTGAAGTGTGTTTGCTGTCAAAAAGAAAAGCAGAACCATAAAATGAAACTTTCTGATAAGGATTGGAAATCTTGAACCTGTTAATTAAAGATTTAAACTGCATGTTTTCCTCAGATATTTAAATCACAGTGCCTGCAGCTCTATTTTTGAATAAGACTCAGGTCAAATCTAGCAGAAAGCACATTATGTTTTCTCTATTCCAATAGCAACAGGAAGAAAGTAGAGTTCAGAATTCTGATGCTGCCTTTGGTTATCCCAAGTATAGCTCGAGGCTCTAGTGAAGAAGCCAAACCTGGGAGCTGTGGATTTCCCACTTTCCATTTCACATATGCAAGTTGATAATGATTACTTTTCCTGTCCTACAGAAAATAATTTTTATCAGCTTTTACCAGAGCAAGTGCTTCATATAGTCACAAAGAGCTGATTTCACCTCTTAATTATATGCAGTTTTGATCCTTTGTGTAAACCAGGTCAAATTCTATTCAGAAATTTTTTTTTTTTGGCAGTGCTGGGATTGAACTCAGGGCCTTTTCACACACGCTAGGCAAATACTCTATCAAGATACATCCCCAGCCCCAGAATGTTGCTTTTAAAAAGTATTTTTATTATACTTTTGCGTTAGTATACATTAATAATTTGAGGGGGTTTCATTGTGATCATTCCATATACTTTGAACCTCCATTATATTCCAATTTCTGCCTCCCTCCTTTCCTGTTTTTCAAACAGTATTTAATGGGTTTCATTATGCTTTATCACACACACACACACACACACACACACACACACACACACACACCCCCCTCAGTATATTTTCCTTTCCCATCTCCCATTTGCCCTCTGCCCAGATTGTTAATTTTTGGTGTATGTCTGTGGGCAGCAATTTTGTCTTTATTATGATACATTATGTTTATGGTTAATCCCAAGAAAATTCGTGACCCAGAAAAGTGTGTATTTTACCTGGCCCTTTACAAACAGCATTTCCTGGATTATTATCCTAACAGCCTCTTGACTTCTTTTGTATTTCAGTTTTTAGAAGTATCTGATAATTATGACTATACTATTAGCAGACTCAAAAGGTACTCTTATTTCTTCATGAACTTTTGGACAAAATCATGTTTTGACTTTCTCACCTGTTGTGAGAAAGAGCCTCTAATTTAGGTGACTGAAATGTTGAACAGTCTATTAAAATGTTGAATAACAAGCATCATGGCTGTGACAACAGTGTCCTTTTGTGTTCATGGAGTGGAAATTAGGCCTGACAAGCTGGGATGTTTTAGAGGACACACAGCTGAGGGTTCTCCAACAATACTACATGGCTGGTGTGGCATGAAAGACACCCCACAGGAGACCCCCCACAAAGTGGTCACAAAAGCTCTCTTCGTAGATTCTGCTTATTTTCTTATTTTTCCATTGGAGCAGAGCTGGAGGTTTGGGTTCTGAGTTTTATCTAAACTGGGTCAAGAAATTTACTGTACAACTGGAGACTAGAGGTGGCTCCTCTTGTGCCCTGGGCTGACTGCCCCTGGTGGAAGAATGGTGCTAGTTGTTGATATTACTGGAGAATGTTGGAGGTTAGCCACCTGAGAGGTTATTTCCGTAAGCACTGACCTCATCTCCATGATCTCAGCTCTCTGACTGGTTTTATAATATCTCATACTTGGAACCACAGTTGTTGACGTGATCTGGGGGCTTGGAGGCATATGGTTCTCTCCTTGAGGTTAGTCCTTCTCACTGATGGAGGGCCCCAGATGTTCTCTGCTCCTTCCTTTTTCCTCCCCTCCCGCTTTCCCCCCTTGTCTCTCCTTCACTTTTCTGTCCGATTGAATTTAAATCAGTTATCTGGTGGATTTAGTTCTGAATTTGAAATTGAGGGAGAAGGTCTTAGACTCTTTTGCTAATTTTGTCTCTGAACATTAAGAAATTATTCTGCTTTTCTGTGACACCTGATAATCTCTGAGAAATGAAGAGATTATATGATGTATTTTCTCAAGGTCATATAAAAACTAAAACATGATAAAGTGAGGGCTGAGGCTATAGCTCAATGGTACAGTGGTTGCCTAGTATGTGTGAGGCCTTGGGTTCAACATCTAGCACAACAAAAAACAAACCAAAATAACAACAATAAAATGATAAAGTGAACTAAGTTAGTATTAATAATAGTATTTATCATATTTCCATTCTTATTTTAAGAATATATACATCAACACATTTCCAAAAGTCAAACTCATTTTGAAAACTACAAAGGGGGCTATCTTCTTACCTAATTTTCCTTGTCCCTACCCCTGTAGGTAACCCACAAATGAGTTTATAGTTTATCTGCTGTCTTTCTCACTCTCTTTCTGCAAAAATAACTATATGAATGCATGTTTTCTTGCTTTTTTTTTTTTTTTTTTGTCTTTTTCCCTTTGGGGTTTTTTTTTTGGTGCTGGGGACGGAACTCAGGGCCTTGCCTGGCAAGTGCTCTTCCACTGAGCTAAATCCCCAACCCCGATGAATGCATGTTTTCTTATTTCCTACTTTTTTCTTGCAGAAAAGGTAGTATATTATATATGCTACTTTAGGCTCCACCTTTTCAGTTAACAAGATACCTAGGAAATTACCCTGTACTAGTTCACAAAGAGATATTTCTCATTCTTTTTTTCAAAGCTAGGTAATACTTCATTGTGTTTACGTGTCATTGTTTATTCAACCATATCTCTCTGATTTAGTGTCTTTTAGATAGTTTCCAATATTTTGTAATTAAAAATAGTACTGCAGTGGATAATCTTCTGCACATCTATTTTTGTATTATTGGAGGCATATCTCCATGCTAGATTCCCAGATGTGGAATTTTTGGGTCAAAGGGTAATGACATTCTTCTGCATAGTAGCACCATTCAGAATTTCCTATAGCAATGGATGTCTTCCTTACAGAATGAGTGATCAAACTTTTGAGACTTTGATAATTTGATGGGTAAAAATGGTAGCTCAGTGTAGGTTTAATTTTCATTCTTTCTACTAGGAAGTTGAACATTTTTCATATACATAAGTCCATCTTTATATATTTCTTTGACTTGTCCATTTTTGTCTTTTCTTCACAATTTTCTATAGGAGATTTTTAACCTTTCTCCCTAAATTTAAATGTGTTCTTTATGTAGATTATATTAATATATGTTATATCAACATATAAGCATACAAATAAAATTTATATATGAATATTATTACTACTGGATATTTATTAATTTTATATGTTGCAAAAAATATAGTGAAACCTCATTTATAGTGTGTATTGCCATGGAAGAGTTTAAGAATTTTTTTTATAGTCAAACTTACCAATTTTTATCTTATCACAACTGGTGCTTAGAAAACATTTCCTTTCACTGTGCTGGAAAGTAATGCCTATAGTTCATTGAGAGCTTCCCAATTAAAAGCTACTGTCCTATGACTTTCACATATCACCATGGCTAATCATTGGAAGATTTCTGTGAACTATGTGGAGACTGGCTTCGGAGCCAGTTAGACCATTGCTAGTCCTCCATCTACTGTGTACTGTCATGTGACTTTGCACATGGTATTTGCATCCTCTGAGTTCCAGTCTCATCATCTGCATAAAACGGATAACAGTAGCATCTACATTATAGGGATTTGGTGGAAATCACCTCAGTCAATATCTACAAAGAGTCTTCAACAGTTCTTGACACCTAGTTTTAAATAAAGTTTGTCTATTTAACTACTGTACCATAATATTTCATTATAACCATAATGATTATAATCTAATGCTCAAATTAAGCAGAATTTTGTTATCACTTTGAATGTCCATTTTCCTTTTATTATAGGTCTTAAAGATAACTATAAAATATAGCACCATGTGGGTTTTTTTCTTTTACACATTCTGTCATATTATAACTTAAGTCAGACACTCAGATACAGGATTTCTAGTGGGAAGACTCAAGGAAAATAGTTTGGGACTTAATGGCAAAAGCCAATTAGTGAATCCTTTGTGTTTGGCCTATAATTTCTGTCACTTGACTTTGAGAATTGTATGCATGGTTTGCAAATATGAAACATCTGCTTTTAAAAAACATTTTAGTAGTATATGATAGTTGCACAGGGAGTTTTATTGTGACATTTACATATATACATGTATTGTACTCTGGTTCGGTTTATCCCCTTCATTTATCTTCCTCTTCTCCCTCACTCCTCTTCTTGAAATGACTTTGACAAGTTTCAGTGTTCCATATTCATACATGTATAGGGCGTACCTCAACCATATTCACCTTCTTTTACCCTCTTCATTTACCTTCCTCCTCCTGCTGTTACCCTCCCTTTGATAAGACTTATTTTACATTCTTGTCCTTCATTGTTTAAGTGTCTGTTCATTGTTCAGTGGGGCTTTGTCTTGCAAATATATTTTACTTTAATCAGTTTAACCCCTTCTATTACTCTTCCTTATCTTTTCCCCATACCCTGTGTTGTTCAGCAGTTTTCAGCATGTTTCATTGTGTCTTGTTCCTACACAGGTGTGTATTTCATTATTATTCACTATCATTCTTTTCTTCTTTTCCTCCTCCCTTAGTCTCCTCTACCAGTCCCACTTTTGGAAACATGTTCTGGATATATATATATATATATATATATATATATATATATATATATGTATATACACACACATACACACACATGTATGTATATGTGCTAATGCTTGTATTTGTATTTGGATCTATCTTCCACATATAAAACATGTGATCTTTGTCTTTCTGAACCTGGCTTACTTCACTTAACATGATGTTCTCTTCTTCTGTCTGTTTACCTGCAAATGACAAAATTTCATTCTTTTTTATGGCTGAATAATATTACATTGTATATCTATATGTCATTTTCTTAATCCCTTCATCAGTAGTGGGACATCTTGGTTGTTTCCATAGCTTGGCTATTATGAATAATGCTGCAATGAACATGAGTGTGCAAGTGTCTTTTCTGTATCCTGACTTACATTCCTTCAAATATATGCCTAGGAGTGGTATTGCTAGATCATATGGAAGTTCTATTTTTAGTTTTTTGAGGAGCTTTGATACTGCTTTCCAGAGTGGTTGTACTAATTTACATTCCTACCAACAGTGTATAAGGGTAACCGCCCCTACCCTGCGCCCCCGCATCCTCGCCCACATTGAAACATCTGCTTTTATTAAAGCAGGTACACAAGCCTTAACTTTTCCCAATTTACTTTTATAGTAATAATTAATTACTACCACCAAGTCCTTTTTAAAATAGGAAATGTGGAATTGGTGTGGTAGGCATAGCAGTTGATTTTTTAGTTCACTCCAGCTGGCTATGACCAAAAATTTACGAGACATTGTCTTAGATTTTTTAACATTTTCCCCTGTCTGTTACTGGGCTAAGAAGGTACTTCACTTTCTGTTTTGGCCATAAGCTTTGATTATGATACCATACACAATATTTTGGGCAGCATGTAATTTTAGATGACTAAGCATTGAAACTGTTGTGGTGAACAGTAGAAGGGTAAATAAATCTCCACCTTTTCTTTCTTTTGAATGGCAAAGACGTGTCATCCATCCTATAATCTTTTGAATTTGCTTTAATTGTCGGATATCACAGTTCTTATTTCTCATATTTTGCTTGAAATTTACTGGTATTTAAAATTTCCTACAACATGTAACATAGAAAATACTTGCTGTTAAGTATTGGTTTGGTGTTTTCTTCTTTCCCCTTCTCTGCCTGTTCCTCAGTATTGTCATTATTAGACATGTTCCTTATGGCAAGTTGATTACGTTGTTTCTTATGTCTTTAGGTTACCAAAGAGAACTTCTCTATCAGAGGGATGATGGCTCTTTCAGTGCTTTTGGGAATGCTGACCCTTCTGGGAGCACATGGTAATTTGACAATTTAGCAAATCTTTTTCATGGAATGGGCTTTTATTTGATCACAATGACCATGAAATTGACAAATATGTATTTTGTGTAGACTTGGAATTTGCTTTTCCCATAATCCGGCTTTTAAAGAGGTTGTGTTTTTAAATTATGATTTTTAAAATATTAACAATCAAATGCTTTTTATGTAGAAAAGATAAATCATGATTATTTTGTTTATGGGAAAAGCATCAAAAACACTTTATGATGATGGTGCATCTGATAAAATAAGTTTGTTACTGTGACATTGTTCTTTCCATAATCTAATATTCTAGCACAAGTGTTTTGTTAATACAGTCTGTGTAGTTTCCTTAAGGTTTTTCTTTTTTTTTTAATAAGCAATGATGGAATTAAATAATGTACATCCAGCATTTCCTCCTGAGTGGAGTCTCTATGTGGCTGATTTTGGACAATGAATCTCTCCTTGCACTGTCTGCAATCTCATTTTTCAGAATCAGACTGACCAACTGTGTTAGTTGGCTTTCTGTTGCTAAAACAAAACACCTAAGAAAATAAACTTACAGAGAAAAAAATTTATTTTGGCTCATAGTTTTGAAAGTTACAGTCCATGGTTAGTTGGCCTCATTACTTTGGGCCTATGCGAGACAGCACATCACAGTGGCAGACTAGAACCACTCACTTCATGGCCAGGAAGCAAATGAAAAGGAGACCTGAGTCCTGTAATCCTTCTTAAGTGTAAGATCTCAATGACCAAAGGCCCTTCCATAAGGCCTCATCCTACCACTTCCCAATAGGACCATTCTGGGGACCAAATCTTTAACACATGAGACTTTGGGGGATATTTGAGATCCAATGAATATAGCTCTAATGCTATCAGTCATTTAGGCTAAGTGTGCTTGGTAACAACCTTCTGACTCTCAGTAGCTTATTAACAGTATCTTATGTTTTGCCCATTGCATCAGCAGGAGGAGGTCCGTCTAGGTTTCAGCAGGCATCTAGGTTTCTCACTGTCTTAGCAGGAGACTCTTAGCTGGCCATAGCCCTGAAAGAGAAGGCTGCAGTATCTAGCACTGGCAACTAGATGGTTCAGTCTGAGCATAACATTTCTGCTCACTTTGCCATTCTCAGAGCTGGTCACTTGACCAGCTATAGGTTCAAAGGTATAAGGAAGTAAATTCCTCTGCATACTCAAAGTAATTTTGAATATCAGGCATTAATAATGTTTGCCACATTAGCTTTTTATAAAAACAGACAGATTTGCTTCAGATTTTCTCTCATCAGGAGCCAGGACATAGATCCATAAGTAGAAAGATTTCTTTATTTTATTGCTTGACATTCTTTTCACTTTAATATAGTATTCTAGCCAGGCATGCTGGTGCATACCTGTAATCCTAGCACTTGGAAAGCTGAGGCAGGAGGTCTATGCTTTGGAGGCCATTCTGGATTATGAAGTAAGGCCCGGTCCCATTCCACTCCCCAAATATAATGTTCCATATCAGGGTTGGCAAATTTGTTTTCTGTTAAGCATTGGATAATAAATAATTGAGACATTTTGGACTACAAGGGGTCTTTGTTGCATAAACTCCCCTCTCCTTCTTTCCCTCCCTCCTTACTCCTTTCTTGCATTCCTTTCTGCCTTCTTCTCTGTCTGTTGTCTTTTCTTCTTCTCCTTCCCTCTCTCCTTACGACCCTTCTCCTCTCTCCTCTTCTGTCCTCCCTTCTACTCTCTTATCCTTTCCTTGCCTTTCTTCTCTTGCTTCCTTTAAAAATCATTCTTAGGTGTTGGTGGCAGGTAGGCTGTGTGCATGTGGGTCAAGAAAATTTGGCCCACAGGCTGTAGACCTATAGGAGAGAAAAAAATATCCATTTCCTCACTTAAAGTACTCCAGTTCGCCTGCAAACTGTGTTTACTTCATCCACAGATTTTGGGCTGTATGATACCTTTTTTTGGTACATGCTTGAACAGTCCAAAGATGAGCAACCTTGGGCAATTTCTTTAACTATCTTTAATGTCAAATTCTCAATGTGTGAAAGAATGAGGATTAGACGATTTCTAAATTCCTTTCTAAGCAAGATGTTTTATGAGTTCACTTAGAATTTCTTGGTCATGCTAAGTGGAAAGTAGGTCCACCTGCTAGGCAGGTTGTTGAAGTTGTTTTAGCAAGTTGTCTCTGTTTTCTACCCTTTTTTCCTTCTTGGGAGATTCTATCTTTGACACATTTTCTGGTGGGGGAAAAATGTGTTTTTGTTTTGCTTGCTCAGTGTTATTTAGAGGACTTAAGTGTACTTTATGTCCCCTTCCTTTTTTTTTTTTTTTTTTTTGCCAAGGTTGTCAGCTTTTGTTTTAAGATGTTTCCTTGAAGCTGATTCTTACATAGATATTGATCAGAATGTGTTACACAGAACATATACTTGGCTCAAAGGACGTCAGAAATCCAATGGTGAATTCTGGGAGCCAGGAAGAGTTATCCACAGTGAACTTCAAGGTGGCAACAAAAGTCCAGTAACACTTACAGCCTATATTGTGACTTCTCTCCTGGGATACAAAAAGTTTCAGGTACTTAATCTTTTTTTTTTTTTCAATTATTCATTTAATAGATCTCTCTTTCTCTTTCCTTCCTTAAGGTACTTAATCTTTAATAGATCTTTTTTCTTTGCTCCCTCCCTGTTTCCCTCCCTCTCTCCCTCCATTTCTTCTTTCCTTTTTTGTAATGGGGTTTGAACTCATGGTTGCTGGGCAGGTACACCTACATTCTGAAAAGCCTGTTGAAAGGGCATGGACACTTGGACAAGAATAAGTGTGCATGGGAATTTATGCTGATGTACATAATTTTGCTTTAGAGCCGTCTTCCTGTCGGATGCATTATTGCTTATTGCTAACTGCATTTTACAAGATCAACAGCTATTTTCTTTTTTTATTCGTTTATTCACATGTGCATACATTGTTTGGGTCATTTCTTCCCCCTACCCCCCCACCCCCACCTTCTCCCCCCCACCCCCTCGCTTCCAGGCAGAATCTGTTCTGCCCTTATCTCTAATTTTGTTGAAGAGAAGACATAAGCAATAATAAGAAAGACAAAGCATTTTTGCTAGTTGAGATAAGGATAGCTATACAGAGAGTTTCCTAGCATTGCTTCCATGTACAAATGTGTTACAACCCAAGTTGATTCATCTCTACCTGACCTCTTCTTCATTACTTCCCAGGCACCTTCCCACATTGACTTCTGTCACTTTAAGGTTACTGTATTAGCTCCTCTGCAGTGGGGACATCAAACACTTTCAAGTTTTGGGTTTCTTACCTATCCCCATTCCTCCCGTATATGCTCTCCCCTTAGTGTGTGACCCAAGTCCAACAACACTACTGCATATGCCCTAGATCTGAAGTCCGCATATGAGGGAGAACATATGATTTTTGGTCTTCTGAGCCTGGCTAACCTTGCTCAGAATGATGTTGTCCAATTCCATCCATTTACCAGCGAATGATAACATTTCGTTCTTCTTCATGGCTGCATAAAATTCCATTGTGTATAGATATCACATTTTCTTAATCCATTCGTCAGTGCTGGGGCATCTTGGCTGTTTCCATAACTTGGCTATTGTGAATAGTGCCGCATTAAACATGGATGTGCAGGTGCCTCTGGAGTAACAGTCTTTTGGGTATATGGCCTCAGTTGTTTTTAAGGTATCTGCTTTAGTTTCTCTGCGTTGAGGGCAACAATCTCATGCTCTTTTCAAAGGCTTCAATTCCAAATGTTCTGATGAACAGAAGCTTTTTAGTTTTATGAGGTCCCATTTAAACTGAAGAGAACACCCACAGAGTGGGAGAAAATATTTGCCAACTACACATCAGACAAAGGACTGATAACCAGAATATACAGGGAACTTAAAAAACTAAATTCTCCCAAAACTAATGAACCAATAAAGAAATGGGCACGTGAACTAAACAGAACTTTCTCAAAAGAAGAAATTCAAATGGCCAGAAAACACATGAAAAAATGCTCACCATCTCTAGCAATAAAGGAAATGCAAATTAAAACCACACTAAGATTCCACCTCACCCCTGTTAGAATAGCCATCATCAGCAACACCACCAACAACAGGTGTTGGCGAGGATGCGGGGAAAAAGGAACCCTCTTACACTGTTGGTGGAAATGTAGACTAGTACAACCACTCTGGAAAAAAATTTGGAGGCTACTTAAAAAGCTGGACATCGATCTACCATTTGATCCAGCAATACCACTCTTGGGGATATACCCAAAAGACTGTTACTCCAGAGGCACCTGCACATCCATGTTTATTGCGGCACTATTCACAATAGCCAAGTTATGGAAACAGCCAAGATGCCCCAGCACTGACGAATGGATTAAGAAAATGTGGTATCTATACACAATGGAATTTTATGCAGCCATGAAGAAGAACGAAATGTTATCATTCGCTGGTAAATGGATGGAATTGGAGAACATCATTCTGAGTGAGGTTAGCCTGGCTCAAAAAACCAAAAATCGTATGTTCTCCCTCATATGTGGACATTAGATCAAGGGCAAACACAACAAGGGGATTGGACTATGAGCACATGATAAAAGCGAGAGCACACAAGGGAGGGGTGAGGATAGGTAAGACACCTAAAAAACTAGCTAGCATTTGTTGCCCTTAACGCAGAGAAACTAAAGCAGATACCTTAAAGCAACTGAGGCCAATAGGAAAAGGGGAACAGGAACTAGAGAAAAGGTGAGATCAAAAAGAATTAACCTAGAAGGTAACACCCACGCACAGGAAATCAATGTGAGTCAATGCCCTGTATAGCTATCCTTATCTCAACCAGCAAAAACCCTTGTTCCTTCCTATTATTGCTTATACTCTCTCTACAACAAAATTAGAAATAAGGGCAAAATAGTTTCTGCTGGGTATTGGGGGGGGAGAGGGAGGGGGCAGAGTGGGTGGTAAGGGAGGGGGTGGGGGCAGGGGGGAGAAATGAACCAAGCCTTGTATGCACATATGAATAATAAAAGAAAAATGAAAAAAAATATTTCATTCTTCTTCATGGCCAAGTAAAATTCCATTGTGTATAAGTACCACATTTTCTTAATCCATTCGTCAGTAGTGGGGCATCTTGGCTGTTTCCATAACTTGGCTATTGTGAATCGCGCTGCAGTAACCATGGGTGTGCAGGTTCCTCTGGAGTAACCTGAGTCTCATTCCTTTGGGTATATCCCCAGGAGTGAGATTGAACAGCTATTCTCTTTATAAAATTCCTACTATTTTCCTAGCTCAGTTCCAAGCATATAGAAGGTAAACTTTTCCTTGAATTTAGAGGTTCATTTTCTGAGATTAAATAGGAGCATTATCTTTCTCAAACTGTATTTTCTTCTCTCTTCTGGGTTTATGACACTCAGTGGGACAAACAGTGGCAAAAGATCCACCTTTTATGTCCCTTTCCTTCTAAAGGAGGTGCCTATGGAATGCTAGCAACTAAAAAGCAGTATTGTTTTCAAAACATATAGCACATTTGTTCTTACAAATGAGCATTGTTGATTCCCTTTGCCAGTACAAGGTCAGGTGCTTAATAGACATTGGAATTAAATTTTGGATGAATGTTTCAATGAATGTACTTTTTGTTTTAATGTGTGGTATATGCTATTTTGAATGATAAAATAGTATTTGTTTTCTTCCAAGCATAATTTTGACATACAAGACTCGGTCAAGTTTTTGGAGTCTGAATTTAATAGAGGAGTTTCCAACAATTATACTCTAGCTCTTATTACTTATGCACTGTCGTCAGTTGGAAGTCCTAAAGCCAAGGAAGCTTTGCAAATGCTGACTCTTCGTGCTGAACAAGAAGGTAATGCTGGGACCCCACTGAAGCTGGTAGACTGTTAAGCACTATGGAATATATGTGAAAAAACTTTGTAAGCCAGATATGAAGTTGATCACATTTGCACCTTCAGAATGAAAAATGAAATGCAGAACGAAATCAGGACAGGCCTGACATGGTTAGTTAGAGCGCTTCTACTGAATTTGGGGCTTGAGCATCTCCTTTTAGATGTGTTCTGCCCTACCACTAGTTACCCTTTGAGTTTCCAATACCATTTCTGATTTGGTGGCCTTGTGTACTGCTTAAAACCTTGAATTCTGTTGCAGAATCATGTTTTGATTCTTCAACTTACCTTCATCACCTTCAGTTTCTCCCACTGTAAAGTGTAATAACCCCCAAGTTAGGAGAATTCAATCAGGTAATGTGCAGTGCTCACCTTATCACAGCAAGTGCTCAAAACTATGACTTAATGCAGATATCAAAAAATGCTGCTAGTAAGTAGGTTGTGTGTGTGATTTTATTTGAATGCGTACTACTTTTGGGTTACAAAAGGACAAAAAGCACATAGTAGTTACTACTGTGGTCTCTATAAAGTAGTCAGGAATCCAAGTCTGGGGGAGGGGAGGGAGGAAAAGGGAGAGAGAAAGAGAAACAGAGAGAGAGAGAGAGAGAGAGAGAGAGAGAGAGAGAGATAAATATGTTCAGATAATATCCACTGATTTAAAAGTTTTGTTCTGTTCATTCCAAAAGGATAGCTATAGAAAGTGCTTACAGAGCTGAGACTGTAGAAAATATTATATTGATATTAACAGTAATTAATTAATTTAGATTGGACCCTTAATACTTATTCCAATGAAGAGGATTGGGTAATTATTGCCTAGAGGCCAGGTGTACTTGGCATTTTTTCTTTGTTTAGCTTTGTGGTAATCATTTCACATCCCAGTAGAAATTTTCAGAGAAGGGGGGTGGGGCATCGCATAGGATGCTCTTCTGGGGGCTAGAGCAGAATCATCTTCAGGAGGTTGTTGAATTGGCTGGGAGCCCTTACTTTTTTTCCTTAGGGGCTTGTATTTCAAACTTATTTTACCAAATTTCAGATAATGAAAAAGAGAGAGGTTTCCCAGAATGTGAGAACCAGTTAACAACAGATTTCCCAGAATAGTATTCTTTCCCATGTGTCCTAAACTATTTTTAGGATGACCTGGTCAGATAAGTTATATACGTTATTTTCTGGAAGACATTATGTTTTATTCTTTTATTTATAGCTATTTAGTCTTGAGCCAAACATATGGAATTTCTCTTGGGAAAAATATTTTCGTCAAAACATTTTCATCAAAACATCTTCAATTACAGGCAATAGGAGAAAGATGAAAATTTATAAGTTACAATCATTTAATAAGTAACATATAGGGCTGGTGGAATGGCTCAAGCCTCAAGTGGTAGAGCAGCTGCCTAGCAAGGTGAGGCCCTGAGTTCAAACTCCAGTCCCACCAAAAACAGAAAAAAAAGTAACATATATAGCTGCACTTTTGTGTATGTGTGTATTCATATGTTCCAGGTTGATATACACAGAGAGTTTTTTAATGCTAGTCAGGCAGAAGTTGGACCGGTTCAGAATACTTACTGGTGTAAAACATAAGTTTTGGTAGTTGATCTGAATATCATTGCTTTTCTCTTAAGGAGACATGCGATTCTGGATGTCACCCATGTCTGTACTTTCTGAGTCCTGGCAGCCACGCTCCCTGGATATTGAAGTTGCAGCCTACGCACTGCTCTCACATTTTCTGCAGTTTCAGGTTTCCGAGGGAATCCCAATCATGAGGTGGCTAAGCCGGCAAAGAAGTAGCTTGGGAGGGTTTGCATCCACCCAGGTGAGAGTGACCGTTTTTCCTTTATGCTGTATTATCTGTGTCTGTGTCTATGTGTGTACCTATGCCTATGAGTATACCTATATATCTGTAAATTCATTGGCCACTTTTTCATGATTTCATAATATTACTTCATTTGAAAGCTTAATAACTTAAGATGAAGGTCTAAGGTATTAATTTTAGCTTTTTTTTCATATGAGCTTCATGTTTGTATTTATATGGAATAATCAGTTTTGCATCTGGATTAGCTGTTTTGTACCTGTGGTAACCGAGTCGGGGACAGTTGTTCTGTTCTGTGAAGCCCTGGTTTTTTGAGCCTTTTCTGTACTCTGAGCCATGAGCTTCAAAGGGTCAGGACGCCCTCCCCTCTCACAGGGGTGGAAGGATGGGCAGTGGGTCTTCTGACTGCCTCTGAATTTATTCTTTGGAGGCCGTGACATGTACTTATATGAGCCGTCATTTTTCCCCTCTCAACAGGATACCATTGTGGCTTTAAAGGCTCTCTCCGAATTTGCAGCCCTCATGAATACAGAGAGGACAGACATCCATGTGACTGTGATGGAACCTCACTTACTACATCCCCTAACGTTTCAGATCGACACACACAACCGTCTTCTCCTTCAGACAGCACAGGTGTGGACAAGGAGTAGTAGTTCAAAATCCTGTGTTGATGCTTCTTTATACTGCGGGACTGCTTCACTTCTGTCTACTGATGCTAGCAAACACTTGTAGATCCCCATAGAGGGATAGGGCAGGAGGTTCTCTTATTTTGTTGAGTTTGCTGATCTCAGGAAGGGTGGAGGGGATGGGAACTCTGGAGAGGTTGGTGGAAAAGGAGAAAACATAGCCACTTCACATTGGGAAAACAATAAATACTCACAGAGTTCCTTATTTTTAGGGAACTGGGCTAGGTTACTTTGATATGTTATTGTGTTTACTCAAAGTAATTCTAAGATAAACACTTTTTTGTGTGTATAGTGTTACTGGGGTTTGAACTCAGTGCCTTGCACTTACTAGGTGAGTGCTCTACTTCTTGAGCCATACCTCCAGTCATTTTTGCTTTAGGTAATTTTTCTGATAGGGTCTAACTCTTTTTGTCTTGGCCAGCATTGGACTGCAATATTCCTACCTATGCCTCCTGAGCAGCTGGGATTACAGTGTGAGAAACCATGCTCAACTTGTTTGTTGAGATGGAGTCTTGCTAACATTTTGTCTGAGCTGGCTTCAAGCTGTCATTCTTTCCATTTCTACTTCCTGAGTAGCTGGGATTGTAGGTGTGAGCCACTCTGCTTGGCAATATAAGCACTTTTATTATCATTATACACATGATAAAATTGAGACTGAAGGAATGTGTTACTACTAACAGTAGAGCTAAGATTTGAACCCATGACCAGTGGTAGACTTCTTTCTTTGTTTTGTTTTCTTGAGACAGGATCTCACTATCTCATTATCAACTGGCCTTGAACTTGTGATCCTCCTTCCTCAGTCTCCTGAGTGCTGGGATTATAAGCCTGCACCATGACACCCTGCTCAAATTCTTACTTTAAAATAGAATATAGGAATATGCTGGTCTGTAGCTTTACCCCCTTGTTTAACCTTGTGGAAAGCTGAAGACAGTAATTGAAGGTGACAACTTTAAGGCTAGAAACCGAGGAAGAGGGGTGATGGCAATGATGTTGTGTCACTGTGTTCTCAGGGAAGCCAGAGGGCCAGATCCAGAGATGACATCCAGAGATGTCAGGGGGCAGACATGCTTCTACCCCAGCTGGAGGACAGACCTGGTAGTAACGTTGCCTCCCAAAGGGTTGAGGCAAGGAACCTGAGCGAGTTCATGTTCACAGCCATCCCCGCTTCCTTGCTGCCCATTGCTTGTCATACTGGAACCAGGCCAAGGTCCCAGCATGCTCTGTGGGCTGCTTCCACTTCTCATGTGGGATAACACTTTCTCTTGTGCTGCTTAGAAGGATCTGCATGTGGAAAATGAGCTTCATTCACTTTTGTTTCTGCCTGTGTTCAGCTCGCTGCAGTACAGCCAGTGGCAGTTAATATTTCTGCAAATGGTTTTGGATTTGCAATTTGTCAGGTATGAGATAATGCTTACTTTTTTCAGTTAATAATTGTTTTGGGCCATTGCTAAATTTTCAACTTAGATAACTTGTATAAAATTCTTAATTGCTTACATTTATGACTTAGGCAAGATTCATTATTCTCTTTAATAAAAAATGTTAAAAATGTTATCAGCTAATAAGTAGACAGCAGTTGTATGTGCTCCACTGAGAAATATTTCTTGCCATTTGTTTGGCTTTTGAAGGGAGGACTCCAATCCTCCAATACGATTCATGCTGATACTTGGAAACTCACACACCGTGTGTGTGTGTGTGTGTGTGTGTGTGTGTGTGTGTGTGTGTATGAAATAGTTAAAGAATTGTAATGCTGGTAGAGTTTGTACTATGACCTGATAAACAAATACACGTTTTTCATAAAGATTATTTGTTTTTGGAGCAAGTGTCTTACTATGTATCCCAAGCTGGCCTGGAACTCACGATCCTCCTGCCTCAGCCTCCTGAGTGTTGGGATTACATTCATGTACCACTATGCCCAGTTTGTTTACAAATTCTAATATTCATTTAAGAATATAAAGTTCACCATGATATCACAGGTTATTGTCTTAAAGATAGGAAATGTGTTTCTTTAATGTAAAACCTTACAAAATACCACATGTAACAATTACAGCATCATTCTGTTCAATGCTGTGGTATGGAAAGAAAATCCAAAGAAGCCTCCTTTTTTTCTAATGTACAGTAGAAGCTACAAAAAATGGAAATAGTACAAAAATAATGACTGGAATCATCATTACACTAAATGTACAAACATTATGAAGACTTTAAAATCAACTTCTTGGAAACCTAAAATAATATGTAATAGGACCAAAATGATGTGCTTGGGTAAAAACAAGTAAGCCGAACAAAACCTGAAATGCTTACTGAGTGATTAATAAAATGCTTTTTTAGAGAAAAATCAGTCCAGTTGTTCTTTTAGGTACACTGCTACTAAGACCTTCCTAAGCAGGTATAATTTGGAAACTTGGAAATAATTCTAAGATTATTTTGCATGCTGTTGAAGATATTGCAGTGTTTTTTAAAAATCAAGGAAAATGATCATAATAAAAAGTAATGACATTCAACAAAAAGACAGAAGAGAGTGAATAATTTATATTGGTGTTTACTAAAAAGGCCATGGGAAAATTCCAGTTCTCATCCTGACTTTTTTTCGCGGTCCTGGGCTTTGAACTCAGGAGGTTACATTTAAGCCATGCCCTCAGCTGCCAGGATAGCAGAGGTCCTTGACCTGAAAGGGCTCAGGGAAGGAATGAACAGACAAGACACATGTCCAGAGGGCCAGAAGGCTGATGACCAACTGGCAAATTTTTAATTTTTCTCAGCAAGCTTTAAACAAAAGAGGAAGAAACTTGAACATCAAAAAGACTCCGACCTAGTTAGGACCTTTCTGTTTTGGCCACCCTGCATTCTTACTGCCAGTGTCCTTGACTAAGTATAAATTTCTTTTTAATAAAGGGAAACCGTTTAGCATTCCTTTCCACCGTGATAGAGACACGGTGCACCTGCAGATTCCTACCTTGTTGGAATGCTGCTAGGTTGCAATGACCTTGTCAGATTGAGGCTCATGGCTCCCAACACTCAGCCCTGTTTGCTTTAGTTTATTTTTCAAGTAGGGTTTTGCCTTTTTGCCTGGGGCCAGCCTTGGATTGTGATCTTCCTACCTCGGCTCCTGTGTAAGTGAGATAATAGGCATGTACCTGGCTTGATCTTTAAGAAGGGTCTTGCTAACTCTTTTGCTTGGATCCTCCCATCTCTGCTTCTCATGTAGCTGGGATTACAGGAGTGTACCACTACCCCTAGCCCCTCAAACTGTTTTCAATGCAAAGAGTAGATCTAAAAGTAAATATTTGGTATATTTTAGATAAAATTAATAATTTTTTATACCTAAATCATCAAGTTTGTTGGAATTCATTTGTGATAAACCAAATATAGCTACATCACTGAAACCAAGTGATTGTTGCTTGAGGTTTGAGGGATGCAGTGGTGTATGTGGTATCTACTGGTCAGAATGTTCTCTAGTCCCAGCCTATGTCAAACTGCAGAAAACAAAGGAGAGGGACCAATGGCATTTTTCATGATGGAGGAAAAAACTGCAAAAAATATTGGCCACTGGTATTGATATTTTCATGATATTTTATAAGTGCTCTGGAAAAAAGGAGAGCAAATAAAACTCTCAGGTTTGCAGTAAATGTTAGCTTCTTTTGGTTAATAAAATGCTAAACTGTAGGAAATATTCTGCAAAGTCTTTTGAAGTTCTCTGAGAAGTTGAGCCTTATTGTGGGCCAAATATGAACCCCAATACTTAGTTTTAAATGGGAGTTAATTGTGACTCAAGGTGTGAATCTATAGCCCTTGTTTGATGACATTGATTGCTAGAGGGACAGTAGCATGCCACTGGAAAGGGGTGATGACAATAACAGAGACCATCCCTCTGATTTTATAAAGCCATTGTCCTATTGCTCCAGGAATCATTTTAATTTTTATTTAAATTAATAATTAGTTGTGGTTTAAGAACAATTTGGAGAATGTGCAGAGTAAGATAACCAGAATGATCAAGGGGATGAAGGATTATGTGAACTCTTAAAAGTGAAGACTTAGCAAGAGGATTTAAAAAAATATGTAAATCCAGGAAGGATACTAGATGTTTACTTCTGAAGGGTGTATATGTTCCAAGTAGAAGTAAAGGAAAATACAGTGTTATATAGCAGTATTTAGTTTCATGAACCTTGGTTTCAAAATGAGAGGATGAGGAAAAACATTTAAATAGATTCCATTTCATCTTGGGATGAGGCTGACCTAGCACATTTTGAGTACTTTCCTAAGCTTCTCATTTAGGATCTCTTTGAGAAAGACACTGGTTCTCATGCTACCCCAGTGTTCCCATACCACCGTTGACATCAGTGTAGGCCCAGAGTGTACATAGCTAGAAAGAGCCAGCTGACTTGAAATCCATAATTATTTCATTATCTTTGAAAAACGTATGATGGAAGAGAATCCTCAGTAGAGGAGCAGGTGATGTTTTAGTTTTGACATATCTCATTGAGAGTTTATAGAGTTCCAACTGTGGAAATCAACTCCATTTGTGTGCACAGCTAAAAGTGAGTGAAAGCTTTGAAGGAAGTTGGCAGTCACTTGTTCTTCCTTCCAGGGAGTGTTCCACATGCCTTCATCCATGGTGTTCTATGATACTTTGGAATGTTACCTAATAATTTCTCAATTTAAGATAATTTAAAATAATGTTTTATGACAGTGTCAGTTAATAATGTAACTTGTCAGTAGACCACGTTTCTCGCCTTTGAAGAATACAAATCTGGTTGGATTTATCACAAAAAGGAATTACCCATTGCCTAATATTTAGAATGCACAATGATGGCAATTTATTGCGCATTTATTACTTATGCTAATTTTTAAATTTATTGCAGCTCAATGTGATTTATAATGTGAAAGATTCAGGGTCTTTTAGAAGACGGAGAGATATTCAAAATCAAGAAGCTTTTGATTTAGATGTCAGTGTAAAAGATAGCAAAGATGATATCAATCATGTGAATTTGAATGTGTGCACAAGGTAGGTATCTGTTTATATCTCTTCTTTCCATCCTTTTTATTTCTTTAAATAGATTTGAAGGTTTACTTATGTATAGTTATCGAGCTAGATCAATGTGAGTCATGTTAATAAAGAATTCAGTTTTATTCTTCAGATTATAGGCTACAAATAATAATTATATCTGAGTATTTCTTAGACATGTCCAAAATTATTTATAAGTTTTCCTTGAATTTATAATAAATTTGGATAGAAAAATAAAAACTAATAAAAATCAAATCTAACTTAGGAAAACTTTAAATTAACAACCATGTTTAAAAATCCAAAATGGTTATTCTTTCTTTTCTTTCCTTTTTTTTTTGGCTACTCTGGGGTTTGAACTCAGGCCCTCACGCTTGGTAAGCATGTACTCTAACCATTTGAGTCACTCCACCAGCCCAAAATGGTTATTTTTTTATTGTGAGTTATTTTTCTATTGGAATAGTTTCATTTCAGGTCATATTTTAACTTTCATTATTGTTATTTTGAATTGCTGGTGTTGAACTCAGGGCCTCATACTTGCTAGGCAGGTGCTCTCTCACTTGAGCCACACCTCCAGCTAACCTTAACTTTTATCCTACTGACCCAAAACTTCATAAGGTCATGCAAATCCAATGAAAAGAATAGTTATTTTGGATACATTTAAAATACCTCAGTTTAGGAGATTTCCATCTTGGATAGTTATGCTTTGGTAATGGAAGATTCTCGAAGCAATTCTTAAATAGGTCTGTATATCCAAGGCATCTGAGGATCTTGTTAAAGAAGAGATTTTCCACCTCAGTTCTGCTGACTTCAAATAGGGTTGTGAAGCTGCCCTCTTCGGCTTCTTGGTTATTCTGGAACAAACACAAGTTTGAGAACAACCCTTGGAGAAAGTTCTTGAATCAAGTGGCTTTGCAGTTTCTTTTCTGTCAGTCTATCCTCTGACAGCCGCATTACTTGGTGTTGAGCTAGATGTTACTATAAGGATGCTCTAGCATTGAGGAGCTGCTATCTGTTCTTTCCAAACATCCTGTAGCACTGTGGTTAAACTTAGCTTGTTGTGGGGCTGGAAGTCACTGATGTGGTCCTGACCTACACATGTTCCTCAAAGTCATCCAGGTGGTCACGTTTCTTAGCCATTGCCTAAATCCAGCCTCCTCCCTTACTACTGTCATCTACACTGTCTTTGGACCTTCTTGGCCATGATTGTGCTACTATTGTACTATTATTATCCCTTCTTTTCTTTTTCACTTGTTCATTCATCAAGTACATTTGTTTGCCTCATTTCTCACCTTCTTGAGCATTCTGGACCCCAGCAGGGGTGTCAGTAACAGCGTGTCTGCAGTAGCTTCCTTTTCAGCTGACAAGAAAATATACCTTCTGTTATTCTTTACTAAGCTTGCAATTGGTCTGTATTCCAGAACAACATCAAGTTGTTATTACCATCAACAACAACCTACATTTATCATAAACTTCACCTCCTAGCATTGTAAAAATCACTTTTACATATATTTCATTTAGGCTTTACAATAGCTGTGTACAGTAAGTACTATTAGTATCTCTTTTCTTTTGCATTTGTTCATTCATTCATGTATTTATTCAGTATATATTATTGAGACTGCTGTGTGCCAGCACAGTGTCAGGTGTAGGGATGTAATGGTGAGCAAAAAAAAGACACCACCACTACCTTTGTGGAATTTATTGTCTGGAGGAGGGAAACAGAAATTAATACCCAAAATCATGCTTGCTTCAGCAGTACATACGCTAAAATTGGAATGATATAGAGAAGATTAGCATGGCCCCTGAGCAAGGATGACATGCAAATTCATGAAGCATTCCATATTATTTAAAAAAAAAAACAAACCCAAATCTTTTTCATTAAGTCAAAAATCCTGCTTTTGAAAAAATCAGTGAGCTTCATGGAACTGTGGGAGGGAGATTTTTATTTCTCAGGGAGCTCAAGTAAAGAAATTGGTGAGGAAAATGAGGAAGAACCAGCATTCAGAACATGGAGAGGCATTGTTATTTATATAGGGCTCATGTAAGGATTCTAAATCTTTATTTAGCCTCAGGAATCACAAGTGGGCAACAGACTCTGGCTGGTAGATAGAACCAGAAGAAGGGAAATGTCGTCAGGTGAAGGTAGGGCTTTAGAAGAAGGTTTTAACTGTTAGTACTAGTTTTCTGAGAAAAATATGCTATCAAACACAAATAGCCTTTAAGTGGATGTTTCAGTGGCTCTTTATAAAAAGACTGTCTGGTATTTTAGGCACTTTATTTCCATCAATGGGGCCAAGACTTGACCTCAGATGAGGTTTTCTGTGTGGCATTGCAATTTCACCAATTCTGCCTCTGGCAGGAAGAAAGACTACTTGTTCATGTTCCTTTGCTCAACCAAGGTACTTTGATGATATACTGAAGGTACAATCTGCAATATATTTTAAGTATTTAAGTAGATTAGCTTTTTTCCCCCTTGATCTGTAATTTTTGCTCATGTATAAATCCCTCTGATTTTCATCCAGCTATTATTTTTCAATAGCATCTATTTTGGCCAAGGGTGTCCCTCAGCAGATAGATTCAATCGCTTTGGGGTGCTGAGCCAGCTGAAGTCAGCAGTTGTACTGTATGGCTTTTCTGTCAGTCATGTTTGGCAAGTGTCTGTTTACTGCTCTAAAAGCAAGATTTCCTAACAGCTCTTTTGGCTTTTGCCTTCTAAAAGGAAGTCACTTAACAATAACATAGTCCTTTCATGTGGGAGGCAAACTTCTTTTCCATAAGCACACTATTTCTGCTCCAAATGAAAAGCTTTTGTCATCTATTTGTGTTAGAAAAACATTTGTATTCAAGAAGACAATGTTGGTGCCCAGATGCTTTGATGTTCACATTGTGTACAATGGGGTGAGGGAAGGATCCAGTACAGTCAAACTTTCTTTTTAAAAATCTTCTTACCTAAAACCAATTTTGAGGGTTTCCAGAGAGCCCTAGAGGATCTCAGAAGAATTTATTCCTTATAAAATAGAGGTATTAACCTAATCATGCTTACTTGAGCTATTTAATCTTTCTATTATTTTTTATTAGTACGAGGGGTGTCATTGTGATGATGCCATAGATGTGAATGCCAACAGTGTATTTTGAGCAAGTTCACTCCCTTTATCATATTCCCTTAATCCTTGCACCCCATTTTTCAAACAGCATTTGGTGGGTATTATGCTATCATCATACATATATGTATATACATATATACTGTACATATGCCATATATGTACTTTGATTGTCACACCCCACCACCTTCTCCTTTTCCCCCTCCCCACTCCTGCTGATCCCCAGCACAGATAATCCCACTTTTATATTCAAGTCCTGTCATCATCAGCATCATTTTAGGTCTAGATTCCATATATGATCAAAAGCATGCAGTATTTCACTTTTTTGGTCAAGGTTTACTTTTTGGTTATAACAGTGTGTGTACACTGGGTTTCACTGTAAAATGTACTTCCTGTTATGGAATGCAGTGAAACTTTATTGCAGTACTGGGGTTTGAACTGTGGGCCATGTGCTTGCTAGGCAGGTGCTCTACCACCTGAGCCATGACCTCAGCACTTTTTGTTTCAGTTACTTTTTGGGTACGGTCTTGTGCTTTTGCCCAGGGCTGGCCGTGGACTGTGTTCTTCCTGATTTCACCTCCAGTGTGTTTAGGATTACAGAGATGTTCTACCACTCCGAGCCATGGTGAAAACTTTTGAAAAACACTGGCCTAGGCCAATCAGGGGGTTTTTATGTGCCCATTCCCAGCCCCACTTGTAGCAAGAATGGCCTTGGTACGTACTTTTAGCCAGTGTGACCAATGCTGGAAATGAGAGGGGTCTGGAAAGCTTTTTGTCTTTCTGATTAAAGGGCAGACATGGCTGGCATAGCACCTGCTTTCTTCCTGTTTATTTTTTTTTTTATTGTTGTGCTGGGGGAATATTTTGACATTTACAAAAGTTCTTACAATATATCATAGTTGAATTCACCCCCTCTGTCATTCTCCTTTATCCCTGCTCCCTCCATTCCTGGAATAGTTTCAACAGGTCTCTTTTGTTTTCATACATGAGTGAGCTTGGTTTATTTTGCTCAACATAATGATCTCCAGTTTCATTCATTTTCCTGCAAATGACATAATTCTTTATGGCTGAATAATACTCCCATTGTTTACATATACCACATTTTATTTATCTACATATTTGTTGTTGGGCACCTATGCTGATTCCACAGCTTGGCTGTTGTGAACAGTGTTTCTATCAACATGGCTATGAAGGTATCTCTCTTGTTTAATTTATACTCCTTCAGACATATGCCCAAGACTGGTATTACAGGGTCACAAAGAGGTCTAATTTTGATATTTTGAGGGACTTCCATACTTATTGCAATGCTGGTTTCATTAGTTTACATCACCACCAACATTGTATGAGGGTTCCTTTTCTTCGACATCCACTCCAGCGTTTGTTGTTGTTTGCTTTCTTGAATACCATTCTGACTGGAATGAGATGGAATTACAGTGTAGTAATCTTATTTTTCTTTTCATATAACCAACTTCTCCCCCCATTGTTTTTTTGTATTTTTTTATGTATCCAGTTCATTAACTTCTGCCCTACTCTTTATTATTTCTTTCTACCTGCTAATTTTGGTTTTGGCTTGTTTTTGTTTTTCTTGGAGTTTGAAGTATATAATTAAACTATTCAGTTAAGATCTCTCTTTCTCTCTGTCTTTGTCCTTTACTCTCTTTTGATGTAGGTGCTCGTAGCTATCAACTTTCCTGTTAGAACTTCCTTATTGAATCCCAGAGGTTCTTGTAAATTGTGCTGTTGTTTTCATTACATTTTGACTTCTCCCCTTATTTCTTTGATGAACCACTGGTACTTCAGCACTGGCTTGTTTAGTCTCCATGTGTTTGAATATTTTCTGCAGTTTCTTTTGTTGTTGATTTTGAGTTTTATTCCTTTGTAGTCTGAAAGAATATAGAGGGTTATTTCAGTTTTCTTATATTTGTTAAACTTGCCTTGTGTCCTAAAATATGACCTGTTTTGGAGAAAAATCCATGAGCTGCTGAGAAGAATGTGTATTGTGTAGCTAATAGATGAAATATTCTGTTGACGTCTGTTAAAGTCCATGTGGCTATAGTGTAGATTATTCTGAAGTTTCTTTGTTGATTTTTGTCTGGATGACCTATCTATTGGTGAGAGTGGAAGGTATTGAAGTCTTCCACTATTTTTATGTTGGGGTCCATCTGTGTTTGAAAGTTTAGTAGTATTTGTTTAATTAAATCGAGTGCACTGGTATTTGGTGTGTACGTTATCAATTGTTATCTTCTTATGATGAATTGTTCCCTTTGTTAATATAAAGTGAACTTCTTTGTCTCTTCTGACTAATTTTGATCTGAAATCTGCTTTTAAGGTATAAATATAGCTACTCTTGTGTGCTTATGTGGTTAATTTGCTTAGAGAAATCTTTTTCCATCCTTTCATCCTAAGCCAGTGTTTGTCTTTGTCAGTGAGCTGCTTTTCTTGTAGGCAATAAATAGTCTGGTCTTGCTTTTTAATCCAGCCTGCCATTGTATGTATTTTGATTAGAGACTTGAGACCATTCATGTTATTGAAAGGTATGTAGTATTTCCTGCCATTTTTTTCTGATTGTTGCTTCATTCAAAAGGTTTATCTGCTAATCTATTTTTCTAGTGGGATTTATTCTTTCCTGTATTTTCCTGGTCATGTTTATCTTCTTCTTCTGTGTGTGAGATTCCTTTAGGTATATTTTGCAGTGCTTATTTTACTGGTCATGAATTCCTTTATTTGTTGTTTATCATAGAAATTTTTATTTCTCCTTCAGTGTTCTTTTAGGACTTGGCATATATCATTCCATGACTTCCTTGCTTTTATAGTTTCTGTTGTAAAATCTTTTGTTATTCTGATGTGTTTGTCTTTGTATGTGACTTGTTGCTTCTTCTGTCTTTCTGCTTTTAATATTCTTTCTTTGGTCTGTATAGTGTTTTTAACTATAACATGTCCTGGGGTGTTTCTTTTTTGAAAATGGTTTTTATTAGTATAGAATAGTTGTATAGGGGTTTTTGTTGTAACATTTCATATATATGTTCAATGTACCCTGGTCTAGTTCATTCCCTCCAGTAGTCTCTCTAAGCATGTTTCTTTTTTGATCTTGCCTGTTTGGTATTCTTTTTTTTTCTTATTTGGTGATACTGGGGGTTGAACTCAGGGCCTCATGCTTGCTAAGCAGGCACTCTACCACTTGAGCCACTTTGCTACCCTGCCTGTTTGTATTCTGAAAGCCCCCTTTATCTGGATGACCCTATCTTTATTAAGATTGGGGAATTTTTTGCTATTATTTTGTTAAATGTGTTTTCTATGTGCTGTATGTTTTTTGTTTTTTCTATATCTGTGATTCATAAGATTGGTCTTTTCATGGTGTCCCAGAGGTTCTGCATGTTCCATTCATATTTTCTAGGTATTTTCTCTTTTGTTTGTCTGATAGATATAATTCCTCTACTAATCTTCAGTTCCTGATGCTCTGTTTGCAACTTGTTCAATCCTTTTAGTAATGCTTTCAATTCTGTTTTTAAATTTGGATTATTGAGCTTTCCTTTCCAAAATTTGTTTTTTTTTTGTATTTCTTTATCTTTATTGAATTCCTCCTTTATATCTTTCATTCTCTTCTTTGTTTTGTCCACTTATTTATTTGAATTCTCTTAGAGTTCATTTCGGTTGTTTATTTGTATCCTCTTTGAATTCATTCAGGTGTTTATACATGTCTTCTTTAATTCATTGATCATTCTTATCATTGTTCTTTGAGTTCATTGTTTAGTTTAAATTTTCATCCACTTCACTATTGTTCAAAACCTTTATTGTGGAATTATTGACTTTTGAAGGAGATATGTAGCCTTCTTTTTTCATATTACTTTTGTTTCTACATTGGGATTTATGCATCTTAGGTCAAGTCATTGGTTGGAAGTTTTAATAACCTGTATTCTTTCTTGCTTTTCTTCTTCTTCTTGCAGTACTGAGTTTTGAATTCAGGGCCTTATGCTTGCACTCTCATTTGTGCTGCTTTGCCATCCCCTTAATCACTTGTTTTACTTCAGTTGAAATAGTTTCAGTCCTCAGGTGGGACAGTGCAGTAGACTGTGGGGTATGGATTGGTAGCTAAGCATTTGCCCATGTGCTCAGGGCACCTGGCCTGATGGTTGGCACTGCTCATATCAAGATAAACTATCTGGATTCTCTTGTAGAAGGGTTGGTTTTCTGCTTCTGTGTTGCTTTAGTTATAGGGGCTTCATTTCTTTGTGTACTGGGAGCTGCTTTTGGCTGCAGATTGCTTTACAGCTTGTGGGATAATCATGTTCCCATTCTTCCATTTGTGTCTCTAGGAGCAGCAAGTAACTCTTGACTGTGTCAGAGACTAGGGGAAGCAAATAGAGCACTGACTTCTGTACTGGCTGGAGGAGAACTGAAGGGACTTGTTTGCTCTTCCTGCTGTTCTCAGTGCTTACAGACCCCATCCAGCAGTTCATCTCCCTTTGCAGAGGAGAGGCAGTGCACATTTCATGATTCATAGGGTCTGGACTCTAGTCCTGTCTGTCAGCAAACACATGCCAGGATGCATCTCCCAGGGGCAATTCTCAGTGCTTTCAGGCCCTGAGGCCCCTCTCTGTTGAGGTGGAGGAGACTATGGGATTTACATGGTTTAGAGGATTTGGGTGTATGGCTGAGACCCACCCTGCAGTCAACATGTGCAGCTAGAAGACAGGCCTGGAGACAGAATAGTAAGCCAGTCAGTGACTCAGAACGTTGTTTCTACTCTAGCCTCAAGTGATGGGACTCACTCTTGGCTATGGAGGTTCAGACCTTGGACCACCATGCTGTTCTACCTTTGAATGCTGCTGGGTACAGATCTATGCAGTTTGAACTTCCCTATTGGGACACATCAGACCCTCCCTCTCTCCTTGACAACCTCTTGTGGCTGTCTCTCACTCAGACTCTGTAGCACAGTGTTCCAAGTTTTCCTGGGCCATGATTATTCCTTGTTTTCAGGATCCTAGTCTTATTCTCAAAACAATAGGTCCTCTTTCAAGATGGTGCCTTTCTATTGTTATCTGAGATAGGGGGAGCAGCAAAATGTCTTTTTTCACCAAGCCTTGCCTTTCACACCAGGCCCCCTGTCTTACAGATCCCCACACTGGGTTTGAGGTTTGTGAGAGGTGTGGGATTATCTTTCTTGCAGTTAGAATTGTCAGTCTGTTGCCAAGGTCATGTGTTTAACTTGTGATGGCATCCTCAGCTTCCTCTCCTCCTGTGGGGGAAGGAGGAGGAGGGCAGGCTTAGAGCTGTTTGTTGCCTCAGTTTCTTTGTGGTTTTCCATCCTTTTTCTTCCACTTTTGTGGTTCCTGATGCTTTTCCTCACTTTCTCTCTTCCAAATATAGTCTGTTCTGTTTTACCTGACTCTTCTCATTCACAGTCATGCAATCAAACTTTATAAGGCCAAAGAATATGCAAAATGTGCCCCATGTATGCAGGAGAACAAAGGGAAAGATTCTCACTGCTAGTCTTCTTTTTCTAAAACCAGATGAAGAAAAGGTACTAAGACTGGGCTGCGGTCTACTGCTAAGTGGCCAAGTGATGCATGCTCTTCAGGTCCTGTTTTTGACTGGAAAGTTTGAGGCTGTCAAACTTTTGAGAAAATGATAAATGAAGTTTGGTTTAGAATCATCACTACAAGCATTACTAGTATTCATTGAAAGGATGTGTGCTGTATCTGTTGTAACCTACAAGCATCAGCCTGTCTACTGAACCCACTTTTATATAATTATTATTCTTCATATTTTTAAAAGTTATGAGACTATCACATATGTAGGAAGAAGATAATTTGTTTAGAAAACTTCTACTATGAATTTTATTTGAACTCAAGCAGGATTTGGAATAACACTTGGTAGTTTTAAGGTTTTTTTCTTTATTCATACTTTCATATGTGCCTACATTGTTTGGGTCGTTTCTACCCCCTGCCTCCTCCCTCTCACCCCTACCCCTTCACTTCCAGGCTGAACTTGTTCTGCCCTTTTCTCTAATTTTGTTGAAGAGAAAACATAAGCATAATAAGAAAGAAAAAGCATTTTTCTAGTTGAGATAAGGATAGCTATACAGAGAGATTCCTAGCATTGCTTCTATGCACAAGTGTATTATAACCCAAATTGATTCATTTCTACCTGTTCTCTTCACTACTTCCCAGTCACCTTCACATATTGACCTCTGTTATTTTAAGGTATTAGCTCTGTCATTTTAAGGTATTAGCTCCTCTGCAGTGGGGACATCAAACATCAAATTTTGGGTTTCCTACCTATCCCCATTCTTCCTGTATGTGCTCTCCCCTTAGTGTGTGACCCAAGTCCAACAACACGACTGCCTTTGCCCTAGATCTAAAGTCCACATATGAGGGAGAACAAACTGTTGTTGGTCTTCTGAGCCTGGCTAACCTTGCTCAGGATGATGTTCTGCATTTCCATCCATTTACGTGTGAATGGTAAGATTTCATTCTTCTTCATGGCTGAGTAAAACTCCATTGTATATAAATACCACATTTTCTTAATCCATTCAAGTGTAGTGGGGCATCTTGGTGTTTCCATAACTTGGCTATTGTGAATAGCACTGCAATAAACATGGGTGTGCATGTGCCTCTAGAGTAACCTGAGTTGCATTCCTTTGGGTGTATCCCTAGGAGTGGGATTGCTGGATCATATGGCAGATCTATGGTTAGTTTTTTAAGAAGCCTCCATACTATTTTCCAGAGTGGTTGCACTATCTTGCATTCCCATCAGCAGTGTACAAGGGTTCCTTTTTCCCCACATCTTCGCCAACACCTGTTGTTGGTGGTGTTTTGATGATAGCTATTCTAACAGGGGTGAGGTGGATTCTTAGTGTGGTTTTGATTTGCATTTCCTTTATGGCCAGAGACAGTGAGCATTTTTCATGTGTTTTTTGGCCACTTGAATTTCTTCTTTTGAAAAAGTTTTGTTTAGTTCAGTTGCCCATTTCTTTATTGGTTCATTGATTTGGGGAGAGTTTAGTTTTTCAGCTCCCTGTATATTCTGGTTATCAGTCCTTTTTCTGTTGTATAGCTGGCAAATATTTTCTCCCACTCTGTGGTTGGTCTCTTCAGTTTAGAGACCATTTCTTTTGTTGTGCAGAAGCTTTTAAATTTTATGTAGTTCCATTTGTCCATTCTTTCTCTTAGTTTTTGAGCTGCTGGGGTTCTATTGAGGAAATCATTGCCTGTACCTATTGCTTCCAGAGTATTCCCTGCTCTTTCTTGTACTAACTTCAGAGTTTTGTGTCTGATATTAAGGTCCTTGATCCATTTTGAATTGATACTAGTACAGGATAATAAACATGGATCTTGTTTCAGTTTTTTGCAGGAAGATAACCGCTTTTCTCAGAAACATTTGTTGAAAAGGCTGTCTTATCTCCATCATATATCTTTGGAGCTGTTTTCAAAAATAAGATGGGCATAGCTGTGTGGATTCATATCCGGGTTCTCTATTCTGTTCCACTGGTCTTCATATCTGTTTTTGTGCCAGTACCATGCTGGTTTTATTGCTATTGCTTTGTAATATAGTTTGAAGTCGGGTATTGTGATATCTCCAGAATTGCACTTTTTGCTGAGCATTGTCTTGGCTATTCGTGGTCTCTTGTGTTTCCAAATGAACTTTAAGTTAGATTTTTCAATCTCAGTGATGAATGTCATTAGGATTTTGATGGAAATTGTATTAAACATGTAGACTCCTTTTGATAGTATAGCCATTTTTACTGTGTTGACTTGACCATTCCATGAGCACAGGAGATCTTTCCACCTTCTGTAGTCTTCCTCACTCTCTTTCTTCAGTGGCTTGTAGTTCTCCTTGTAGAGGTCATTCACATCCTTTGTCAAATTTACTCTTAGGTATTTGATTTTTTTTGAGGCTATTGTAAATGGAATTGTTTCCATATATTCTTTCTCAGTTTGTTCATTGTTGATGTATAGAAAACTAATGATTTTTGTAAGTTGATTTTATATCCTGCCACCTTGCTGTAGCTGTTTATGGTGTCTAAGAGTTTTTGGGTAGAGTTTTTTGGGTCTTTAAGATATAGGATCATGTCGTCTGCAAATAGGGATATTTTGACAGTTTCTTTACCTATTTGTATTCCTTTTATTTCTTCTTGCCTCATTGCTCTGGCTAGGAATTCCAGGACTATATTGAATAGGAGTGGGGGTAGTGGGCACCCTTGTCTCATTCCTCATTTTAGGAAAAATGGTTTCAGTTTTCTCCATTAAGTATGATGTTGGCTATAGGTTTGTCATATATAGCCTTTACAGTGTTGAGGTACATTCCTTCTATTCCTAGTGTTCTTAGAGGTGTTATCATGAAGTTGTGTTGGATCTTATCAAAGGCTTTTTCTGCATCTATTGAGATGATCAAGTGGTTTTTGTCTTTGCTTCTATTAATGTGCTGTATTACATTTATAGATTTGTGCATATTGAACCACCCCTGCATTCCTGGGATGAAGCTGACTTGGTCATGGTGAATGATCTTTCTAATATGTTGTTGGATTCAGTTTGCCATTATTTTTTTGAGGATTTTTGCATTGATGTTCATTAAGGAGATTGCCCTATAGTTCTCCTTTTGGAGTTGTCTTTGTCTGGTTTTGGGATAAGTGTAATACTGGTCATAAAATGAGTTATGCAGTGTTCCTTCCCTTTCTATCTCATGGAAAAGTTTAAGGAGAGTTGCTATTAGTTCTTCTTTAAACATCTGAAAGAATTCAGCTGAGAATCCATTATGTCTTGGACTTTTCTTTTTTGGGAGACTCTTCATTGCTGCTTCAATTTCATTTTGTGTTATAGATCTATTCAGATGATTAATGTCCTCTTGGTTCAACTTCAGGTCATCATAAGTATGTAGAAATTTGTCCATTTCTTCAAGATTTTCAAATTTATTGGAATATAGGTTTTCAAAGTAGTCTCTGATGATTCGGTGGATTTCTGTGGTGTTTGTTTTTACCTACCTTTTGCATTTCTGATTTTACTGATTTGGGGTTTTTCTCTCATTTTAGTCAGGTTTGCCAGGAGTCTGTCAATTTTGTTTATTTTTTCAAAGAATGAGCTTTTTGTTTCTTTGTATGGTTTTTTTGGGTTTCTATTTCATTAATTTTGGGCTTTATTTTTATTATTTATGTCCTTCTGCTTGTTTTGGGTTTTGCTTGTTATTGTTTTTCTAGGAGTTTGAGATACAGCATTAGGTCATTGATTTGAGATCTTTCTGTCCTTTTAATATGTGCACTCATGGCTATAAACTTTCATCTTAGGACTGACTTTGCTGTGTCTAGGTTCTGGTAGGTTGTGTTTTCATTTTCATTAACTTTGAGGAACCTCTTAATTTCCTCTTTTATTTCATCAGTGACCCAATGATCATTGAGCAATGGGTTCAGCTTCCAACTGTTTGCATGTTTTCTGCTGTTGTTTTTGTTGTTGATTTCTAGTTTTAATGCATTGTGATCAGATAGAATGCATGGGATTATTTCTATTTTCTTATATTTGCTGAGGCTTGCTTTGTGCCCTAAGATATGATCAATTTTGGAATAAGTTCCATGAGCTGTTGAGAAGAATGTGTATTGTGCAGCAGTTGGGTGAAATATTCTGTAGACGTCAGCTAGGTCCATTTGGTCTATGGTGTGATTTAGTTCTAGAATTTCTTTACTGATTTTTTGTTTGGATGACCTATCAGTGATAGGGGGGTGTTAAAGTCTCCCTCTACCACTATGTTGGGGAGTCTATATATGCTTTTGTGTCCTTCAGAGTATGTTTGATGAAATTGGTTGCCCTGACATTGGATGCATATAGGTTGATAATTGTTACTCCTTTTGATGTATTTCCCCTTTTATTAGTATATTGTGTCCTTCTTTATCTCATTTGATAAATGTAAGTTTGTAGTCTACTTTCTCCGAGATAAGTATTGCTACTTCTGCCTGTTTTAGGGGGCCATTGGCTTGGTAAATCTTCTTCCAGCCTTTCACCCTAAGCCAGTGCTTGTTTATGTCAATGAGATGTGTCTCCTGTAAACAACAGATTGTTGGGTCTTCATTATTAATCCAGTTTGCCAGACGGTGTATTTTGATGGCGGAGTTCAGTCTGTTAACATTCAGGGTTAATATTGATAGGTATGTGGTGTTTCCTGTCATTTAGTTGTTTTTGTTGTTTAAGGGTTTGATTGTGTGCAGCTGAATCAGTGTTACTCTCTGATTCCTTGTCTTTTCTTCTCCTGTGGTTTGGTACTGCCTGTTGTCTCATGGTTTTGTTTGCTTTCATTTTCTGTGTGTAGTATTCCTTGAAGTATCTTTTGTAGTGGTGGCTTGGTGGTCATATATTGTTTTAGTTTCTGTTTATCATGGAAGACTTTTATTGCTCCATCTATTTTGAATGATAGTTTTGCTGGTAGAGTATCCTAGGATTGAAGTTGTTTTCATTCAGTGCCCGGATAACTCTATGCCCTTCTTGCTTTTAAGGTTTCTGTTGAGAAGTCTGCTGTGATTTTGATTGGTTTACTTTTGTATGTTATTAGTCTTTATTCTCTTACAGCCTTCAGTATTCTTTCTCTATTGTCTGTACTTGCTGTTTTAATGATAATATGTCATGGGGTAGTTCTATTTTGGTCAAGTCTGTTTGGTGTCCTGGAGTCTTCCTGTACCAAAATGGGCATAGCTTTCTCTAGGTTTGGATATTTTTCTGTTATTATTTTGTTGACTATATTTCACATTCCTTTTGCTTGCACCTCTTCTTCTTCAATGCCCGTGATTCTCAGGTGTGGTCTTTAGATGGAGTCTGTGAGTTCTTGCATATTCCTTTTGCAGGTCTTGAGTTGTTTGACTAATAGCTCTTTGGTTTTTCCTTTAATTTCCATTTATTTTCAAGTTCTGAGATTCTGTCTTCCACTTGTTCTAGTCTGCTGGAGTGGCCTTCCATTGTGTTTTGTATTTCTGTTTCATCCTTTTTTTCTGAGGTTTTCCATATCATGGGTCACTTCCTCTTTAATATTGTCTATTTTCATCTTTAATTCACTTATCTATTTATAGTGTTCTCTGTTTCATTTTGATGTTTATTTAGGGATCCTATGAGTTCATTTATTTGTTTCTGTGTCTTGTTATATTCTTCATTTTTGGTGTCTTGATATTTCTTGAGTGCCTGTTGTACATTTTGGTTAACCATGCCCAGTAACATCTCTATGAAGTTCTCTATGATTACTTGCAGGATTTCTTTTCTCAGGATGTTCTTGTGGGACTTGTTGGGTTTCTTGGCATCATTTATCTTTGTTTTGTTGGAGTCCAGAATTGGGTTTCCATTTTCTTCATTTCCCTCTGTATCCTGTATTAAATTAATTTTTGGTGGTGAATGGTTTCCATCCCTTTTTCGTCTTGCCATTGCTCCACTTGGTCCTGTGCAACTATGTTCTTGATAGGCTACTTGGTGGTTTCAGTCATGTGTTTTCCTTCCCTTGGTTAATTTTGTTTTGTGACTGTATTTGGTTTGTAGCTAAGTGTGTGTGTATGTGTGTGTGTGTGTGTGTGTGTGTGTGTGTGTGTTATTTGTGTCACTGATCTGGGTGTAATTTAGTATTTGCTAATTCACAATAGGAAAACTAGCAACAATGACAACAACAAAAACCTAAAGAAATCAGTGTGGAGAGATGAACAAACAAACACAAACAAAGAAGAAACAGAACAAACAAACAAACACAAATTCCTGTGTTATTCCTCCAGCATCCAATCCTGGTGTTGTTAAGCAGAAGCTCTGTGGTAGTCTCACCAGGTGGTTGAGAGCTGTCTTTCAGAGTCAGCTCCTCCCTCAGTGGGGTGTGGCTGTTTAAATTTGTATGTTGTCCTCACGTTCTGGAATCAGCTCTGTAGCCCACCAGCAGTCCTGCTTTGGATTTGGAATTTCACAGTGCTTGATTACTGGGGGCTTGTTTGTTTGCCTTGCCCCCTTTCTCTGGGGCAAGTTCAGTGATCCGTCAGCAGCCCCCTACTGTCAGTTGGTTATGATGGTTTGCTGATTATTTTTCAATGTTGCAGTGTCATTTGACTTTGGGTGTTGCTCACTGGCTCAGAAGATGAGCTTTTTGGACTGCTACTTGCCCTATTTCAGGAAGCAGCTTATCACCCACCCACTATTGGCCTTCTGCCTTTCCAGCCTTTGTTTGGTAAAAGTTCACATGGAGATCAGATCCTTGCTTTTCCCCCTTCTCTGGTGCACTTTCAGCAACTCTGTCCCTCTGCTGTGTGTTAGTTTTCAGTTTTTTAATTCCTTGTTTATTGCTCATTTTTTTTTGTGGGGGGGAGTCAGTCTGCCCAGGGGGCTATGCTGGTTTATCTCAGGAGTGACTGGGGAAATACCATGTGATGCTTGGTGCTCACCTGTTGGTCTGCCAAATTTTTCCCAAGCAGGTTTTGAGTCAGCCTCTGGCAGTGTGGCAGCCCTCCTTTCTCAGTATAATGTGGTGTGGAAAAACTTTCCATGGGCTAGGGGTTCAGGGTGTCAAAGTTTTGATTCTCCTTGCTGATTTATTTCCTGCAAGTGTGGCTCCAGCATCTCCATGAGGTTTTGAAGTCACGGAGCTCACGCCATATGCTTTTGTACCCTAGTTGCCATCTTGGATCCCTCTCGGTAGTTTTAACTTTTGTATGAAGACCACTTGGTAATAGCTTTGAGTTTTTCCTGACAGGTTTTCTTTCTTCCTTCCTTTCTTTCTTCATTCCTTCATTCATTTGTTCTTTCATTCCTTCCTTCCTCCCTCTCCCTCTTCTCCTCTTAGTCCTCTTCTTCCTCCCCCTCCTCTTCCTTATCCTTCTTTTTTGGTGGTTCTGGGGTTTGAACTCAGGACTTCATGCTTGGTTGGCAGGTGCTCTACCACTTGAACCACATCTCCAGCCACCTTTCTCTTCTTTTTGATGTAGGTTTTTGGGCCCGGATAGGAGTGGAATGGCCCTTATGGAAGTCAGTCTTCTCAGTGGCTTTACTGTGCCTTCTGGTGCAATTCCTCTGAGTGAGATAGTGAAGAAAGTTGAACATGATCCTGGAAAACTCAACCTTTATTTAGATTCTGTAAGTAGCAAAGCATAAGTTTCATAAAGGTCGTTACTGAAAAAGCTACCATTTATTATGCTCAAAAGTCTATCTCATTTTAAGCATGCTTTCTGTATGTCATTGCTATTTCAGCTTTTTGTGGTCCTAAAAGACTTTGAAATGGAAACCCTATGTCTTCATTAAAAAAGACATCACTATGAAATTAGTTTAGTTACTATTAATGATGAGCATGAGGAAGGTCTTGATAGCTAAATCATTGTTTCATGCCAAATGTAAAAAATATAGAGTTCCTCAGTATAATTTCAGAAATTCAGTCCAGATCTCAGTTTGAGAGCCCCTCTCCCTTAGAGAATTGCTAAGCGTATTTGCTTAAAATACATGCAGGGTCTCTTGCATGTTAGGCAAGTGCTTTACCACTATGCCTCAAGTCCCTTTGTTTTTGTTTTTGTTTTTGAGAAGGGTTTTTACTAACTGAGCTAGTGACTTTCCTTCCTCTGTCTCCAAAGTCACTGGAATTATTCATGCACTACTGCATCCTGCAGAAGAAAGCTTCAATGGCAGCCTTTAAAATGCTTCCATGAAGTTTTCTTTAAACAAATCTCCCAATGGTTAATATACCTGCCTTGAAAAGTAAGGTGGTTAAGTCATAGAAGAATATTCTCAGAGGTGTGGTCTTGACAAAGTGTACTATTGATCCAAGAATAAGGTGCATAAAATATGCCAGGGAAATATAGGTGAAGAACTCCAGATTCTACTCGTTATGTCTCAAAATTACTAACTTGTAAGTTTATTCTTTTTTTCTAGCACCTATATGAAATTCATATGTTGAATTGAAATTGAGTCTTAGGATTTCATATAACATGGGAGGAACACATATGTTTCTTATTCTTACTCTAGTTTACCTAAATATGAGTCAGAAATATATTGCTAAATATTTACCTTTAAAAACAAGTATTCTTATTTGATTTTGCATTTCAAAAATGTCTTGTTAAAATGAATTTAGTCTTTAGATTCTGTGTTCAGGAATTTTCTTATATTAAATACTGCTTGAAAACCATTGTCTCAATTTGAAACTGGAAAATATTTAAACTTTTTATTAAATCCTGTTATTGATTTGAGAATCTGTCTTGTTTCTCTGATATTCTTGCTAATGGTTATCTTAATTTGAGTGTCCAATAATGTCTGATTAACTTGACTTTTCATTTACTGCTATTGGCAAGTAATGAATGTTTGAAGGAACTTACTAAGTTTTTTCTTTTGACCGTACTGGGGTTTGAACTCAGGGCCTCATGCTTGCTAGGCAGGTGCTATACCACTTGAGCAAGCCCTGTTTTGCATTGGGTATTTTCAAGATAGGGTCTTGCATACCATTTGCCCAGACTGGCTGGAGCCATGATCCTCCTGATCTTTGCCTCCTGAGTAGCTAAGATTATAGGTGTGAGCCACTGGTGCCAGTGATTCCTTAATTGGTAGTGTTTGTCATTTGTCATCAACTGCCCCTGCTGTCCTTTTGTACACTATATCAATCAGTTGTTGAGTTGTTGTGGTGTGCACTGCCCCCTCCCCCTTCCCTGGGCTACCTCACTTAAGGTGAGCTGAGGGCAATTCTCTGCAGAAGGGAGCTTTTCTGTGGCCATTAGCAGCAACTACAGGTGGGGTGCACTGCCTAAGACAGGGGCAACTGAGTGAGGCACTATTGTTCCAGGTGCATGCGCCCTTGACTGTTTGTTTAGCAATTGTAATATCTCTTTCAGTAAAAAGGAACTAAGAATGATCCCTATCTTGAAAGGGTTGTTTTGCAAGTTAAAAAAGATCATTCCTAGAAGGTACTTTATGAAGTATCTGGTGCATATAACTCCTCCCTAAGTGTTAATTTCTGTTTACTAAAATTATAAGAAAAAGAAATGTCTCTTACTTTATTATGAACACATATTGTGCCAACCCCTTAAGAGTCCTTTGTATTTTTCAAGGTAAATGAAACCGAGTTTTGTGTTGATATTCCTGCTGTGAGAAACTTTAAAGTTTCAAATACCCAAGATGCTTCAGTATCCATCGTGGATTATTATGAGCCAAGTAAGTGGGATCCAGTGTCTCTGATGCTTTAGAAGTTAAGCCAGACTTCATTCATCCAATCATTCAAAGTGGATAGGCATTGGATTAGTTTTGTGGGGTGCTTGGTAGGCAAAGGTATGGGAGGTGGGGACACAGGAGGTGAGCTTTCCATTTACATGAAGACTTGGTAATTTACAAGGGTCACATGCAAAATGTTAATTTTTCATTTTTATGTAAATGTCACATTTTTTGCACATAATGTTTTAGGTTTTTAGCTCATAATCACAAATATTACAAGAAAAATTGAAATAGAAAATCTAATTATCCTTGGTTTCCAAGGTTTTGCTTAATTTCAAGCATCAGTTCCATGTGGTGCCTGTTGTGAAGTGGGTGTTCCTTAGGAACAGTGAGCAGTGCTCAAGGTGGAGTGGTGGTCCTTGGGGCTGGCTGTTTCTTCTCCAGGGATGCTGATATTTTGCTAAAGCTTACACATTACAACAGGTTTCTTTTTTTGTTAGTGCATTAAGAAAAATAGAGTCTGCTTAGAAAATAACTTTAGTGTCTTTGATTTGACTGGTAACTTCTTATGTTCTAAAACAGCAGGAATTTAGCATGGGGAAGTAGCTGTCTGGAGATCCTCAAGTTAACAATGAATAATTCCACTCAGTCTCGGTGTGCCTTTTTGTGAGTGTGTGATCTCTGACCTATGGTTTCTAATTGTAATTATTCTGATTCTGAGTAACCACTCATGGTGGCTCAGAATCATCAGAAAGCAAAGCCTGAGAAAGGAAAACATTTTCATGTGTTCGGAAGTTGCAGATAGTTAAACTTTATTTTTTTATTGTTTTATTCATTTATTCACACGTGCATACATTGTTTGGGTCATTTCTTCCCCCTACCCCCCTTCCCCACCCTCTGCCCTCCCCTCACTTCCAGGCAGAACCTGTTCTTCCCTTCTCTGTAATTTTGTTGAAGAAAAGACATAAGCATAATAAGCAGGACAAAGCATTTTTGCTAGTTGAGTTAAGGATAGCTATACAGAAAGATTCCTAGCATTGCGTTCCTGTACACATATGTTACAACCCATGTTGATTCATCTCTAACTGATCTTTACACTGGTTCCTGATCCCCTTCTCATGTTAACCTCTGTTGCTTTAAGGTTTCTGTATTAGTTCCTCTGGAGTGAGGACATCAAGTGCTTTCATGTTTTCGGTTTTCTGCCTATTCCTATATCTCCTGTATGTGCTCTCCCCTTGTCATGTGATCCAAGTCCAGCCACACTGCTACATTTGCCCTAGATCTAATGTCCAGATATGAGGGAGAACATACGATTTTTGGTTTTCTGAGCCTGGCTAACTTCGCTCAGAATGATGTTCTCCAGTACCATCCATTTACCTGCAAATGATAAGATTTCATTCTTCTTCATCGCTGAGTAAAATTCCATTGTGTACAAGTACCACATTTTCTTGATCCATTCATCTGGAAAAAATGTGGAGGCTTCTTAAAAATCTAAACATAGACCTGCCATATGATCCAGCAATCCCACTCCTGGGGATATACCCAAAGAAATGCAACACAGGTTACTCCAGAGGCACCTGCACACCCATGTTTATTGCAGCACTATTCACAATAGCCAAGTTGCCAAGTTATGGAAACAACCAAGATGCCCCACTACTGATGAATGGATAATTACACTTTAAAGGAAAATGAACTTGTTCATATTTTTGGTAGTGCTTAATAGAGTATTCAAGACTAAGGCATAGTACCAGTTGTCTCTCCTTCTAAGTGGATAAGCCAGGTCCTCTTGTCTTTTCTTCCTGTTTGAATTGAGGAACAGGATATACCCAGGTTTTGTGGGACATTTTAAGAAAAGAGGCATACTGCTTTTTTCCAGGTGGAGGGATGGTAACCGTTGTGGAGACCCAATAACAGTACCTTGTTATCCATAGTGTTATTTAACCTAGTTTCAAAATCCCCTAATTGATGTTTCTTAGGTGCAAGGAAGACATTCTAAACATTTAAGAAATGAATAGAATTTTTTTTTTTGTAGAAAGCAACTTATTTGAGGATATCACTTTAAAATGAAACTATGGGAAATATAAGAATAATCAAAAGGTGTCAACTCATTTTAAACAACCTGAAACCACATTTGTAATACAGAAGCCAATCTGAAAAGTCATGAAGAAATTTGAAAACAGAATGTGGTTTTTAAAACATTTTAAAAGCATACTCATTTTTGTTTCGTTGTGAATTTACTGCAGTGTTATAGGTACTTTCCATATCTTGTACCCAGAATGAATGTTTTGTAGATAGTGTGCTCCATGTTTTGAAACACTGAAGGAAAGCCACGTGTATACAGACTTCTCTTCATGCTTCTGTGTCTTAATAAAGCTGAGGATCACTATCTCTTTTCAGTAGTTCTAATGATTAGAATTTTATTTGAATGCATAGAAAATGTGATCCTAAAATCAATTCCTGAGAAGGTTAAACAACTCTCAGCTTTAAAATGTTCCTGTTCTAGTAAGAGATTAAAGTAGTGTTTGCGGCTGCAGTCAGCAGCTGCAGCCACTTGTTCTCCTTTAGCACTGGCTAAGGACTGGTAGTGGACAGATTGGACTGAGCACATCGTATGTTTCTCTCTTGGATTTGGTTTGCACTTTGGGTCCCTCATGAGCATTTCAGTTGTTTCTTGCAAAGAAAAGTAAAATTGTGCGAAGGGGAATGGAAAACTCACAAAAATGTATTGAAATGCTCTTACATTTTGGCAAGATGACTGTTTCTGAATTGACGTCTGCCTCTTTGACCAGGGAGACTGGCGGTGAGAAGTTACAACTCCAAAGCGAAGCTGTTTTCTTGTGACCTTTGCGGAGATGCCCAGGGCTGCAGTCCTTGTGAGAAGACTTCAGGGTCTCTTCGTCACTCCCCAGTCCTCTTCATTTTCTATTTCATGCTTCTATGTTCATTGCAACATTGGCTGTGATTTATTTTTTACAGACTTTATGTAAAACTAACATTTCTAAAACAATCACGTGATTGTTTTCTTTTCATAATTGAATATTGCCTTTGACTATTTTGAAGAAATTTTTTTTCTTTCAATGGGACTCATTGCAGGGGGCAGGGATATTCCTAGAAGGTTGTGTTGCATTGATCTCTTCACCTGACTTTTGTGTGGAAGAAAATCAGAATGATTGCAGTTGCATGTCTTTACTTCCCCCTCTTGAAATCTTTTAGAATTTTTTGGGGGGAGAATTTTTTTCTCCAGAATGAAAGTATTAGATTATTCTTCTCATTTTGTTAAATCATGAGCATAGGAAGTTTGCTTTAGTATTAATGATGGATTTACCTGGGGGATAGTGGGAGGAGCTTGTTCCCTTCTTTCCCACCTCCAATCCAACCCTGCTGCGGGTTCCCACCCCATGGTCTCTGTAGAGCTTTCCTAACTGGATATTACTTCTTTATTTTTGTAGAATGTTGGTGGTAAATTTTTTAAAGTTCAATTGTCTTTTCCACTCTAGCTCCGACCACATGCCCAGAAGTTACCCTTCCTCTCTTTTTCTTCTGGAGAGAATGAGGGGGGTGATGTGTTTTCCTGTGTTGTGCTGACTCATTCAGAGAGTGAGGACACATTGGTAACTGTCTTCAGGGTTAATAGGCGCCCTCTCCCTCTCATGTCCTCAGCCCCACGCACCACCTCTGCTTCAGGGTGAGAGTGCTCCGTGTGCCTTTTGTGACTTGGCTCAAAAGAGCCTAGGCCTGGAGACACAAGGTCACAAGAAAGACTGTATAAGTTGCAGTCCTCTCTGTGGTCTGGGAAAGAAGGTGGGGCTGGCAGGGCATAAAGAGTCTTGGCATGATTGCTGACCTGAAGTGTGGTAGTGTTGGTAAGGGGTCCTGCAGAACATCTTCTAGGCTCAGGGGTCTGAGCCTCAGACGGCCAACTGTCTGACATCTGATGCTTACTGTGAATCTTAAGAAGATTCCTAAATTTTGAGCCCTCAGATCATTGGTTATCTTTATTTTGTAGGGTAATATTCATTTATCTGGGTGAGAATTTTAAAAGAAAAATTCTTTTCCAGTTCTTTTCCTCTTGTTCTTCCTTTTTCCTTTTCTTCCTTCCTTCCTGGGTATATTGAAATAGTTTATATATGTTAAGAATTAAGGATTTAAAAACTAAATCCAAGAAGTGGTTTAAGTTTGCTCCTTAACTCCACGGTTTTATTCTCAAGTGTACATGGAAAACTAATTGCCAAGGGTTCCAAAGAGTTTGCTTTATAGTATTTTTAGTTATTTAAAAATAATCAAAGGCAAAGTATATAAATACATTATTTACAGTTAATTTTAGGAGTAATGCTTTTATTTCATTAGTTTTAAGAAATTATAGTGGAGTGGACATTCATGTATTGCTTATGGATACTTTGGATACCAAGGGAGAAATGATCAACAGCCAGTATTTTAATGCTTGCATCTTAGAGTTAGAACATAGATCCTCAGACTGTGATATATGAGGAGACTGGTTAGATATCAAATGAACAAATTTTTATATTTATATTTTCAAATGAAGAAAAGTTCTTGATCTTTTACACCTTAGAAACAGTCTATTCTAAAAAAGGCACGTTTTGTGTTTGGGTCTCCCTGTGATGAAGTCTTGGCTTTCATACTCTTTTTTTTCCTTTAGAGATGAACTCATACTGAAGTTGGAGGAGAGTGTTGGCAAAGGATGTCCTCTCTTGTCCTGCCCAGGGAACCTTGTAATGACTGTCAGTACCTTATATTCTGCAGTGAATAATTTATACTGATTGTTTACCTCTGTATATTAGGAAACAGTAGAAAGAAAAGGCTACTGGAAGACAGATCGTTTTAGATTTGAAAGAAAAATCCTTAAGTGAAATCTCCTTCATTTAAAAGCTAGAATCTGGCCTGGGGACGTGGCTCAGTGGTAGAGCTTATGCTACATGCTCATTGAGACCCTGGGTTTGATCTCTGATGCCCAGCACTGGTAACAAATAAACTACCACTAGAATTTAAATACGTTTTTGTAAAGTACTTTAGATTTCCAGGTTAAAAGTTACCTGCAATTCATCTCATTTTATTAAGAGTGAGGATGAGGCAGAGGAGGAGAGGGGTTGGTTATCACCGCCTCATGCTGCACACATGCTGCACCTCATGCTGCACACAGGCTTCATATTTCAGAGAACTTGCTCTGCTACAAGCAGTGGGCTTGGACTGGAAGTGATCAAAAGGCCACAGGCATAAGGAGAAAAAGTACATGTAGTAGTAATAATGCTACAGATATTTTCTTCACATGCTATGAGTAGTAATATTAAAAACCTCATTTAACCTTTAAGTTTGCTTATGTGGAAGCTCATCCATTGAGAAGACTGTCAGCCCCACTCACTGTTATGAACTAATTTAAAGTCTAGCCCTTCTTTTTCAGTGCCATGAGGCTTAAGACACCAGCATATCTCACTTCTATTTTTCACTGGCCCATAGTTCCAGAGACTTCATCTTGGGAATAACCAGTAGCTAGAAAATTCTAGGACAGAGCAACACTTTAGTACTTGGATTCTCCATCTTATTATTCTTAGTTACAGTTTTAAAAAAGAAATGAAAGCATATTAAAAGGTGCCCAGTCGATGAAATGCCTCCTTTGATGGTGCTGTCCCACAGCACTTTTCTTTTAAAATATTTTAGAAGTAGTGTTATTGGTTTAGTGCTGTAGTTATGGTGTAATGCAGGCAGCATTGTGATCATATAGGATGCAGATATACAGCTATTACCCAGCAGTTTGTTAACTTATCTATGCGATGCCGTATCCTACAGGGGCAGTTTTCAGAATTATAGGCATAACTCTCCCTGCTCCTACTGTTTGGAACCTGAATATAATGGGGTTTTTTAAAAGTCATATTTAGTCTCTTATACTAAGTATAGTTATAAATAGTCTGGTAATGTAATGTTAATCATCTTTATTTTGAAATAATTTAATTATTTCTTTTGACATTTCTGGCCATCCCATGATGTTTAAAAAATTGGAGCTATGACTTTTTGCCATTTTTTAAATTAAAAAAAAGCCATTATATTAACCTCTAGCATATAATCTGGAGTTCTTTGTAACATTCCCTTTTAATTTGTTTTATTGAACTATTGAACACTCGTTTCTATAAAATACGTTGTAAATACCTCCTTGGCAATATTTCTCAGCCTAAGGGTGGTCATTATTTTGAGTCTGCTAAGTGGCTGGCATGGGTCAAGGTACTGTCATGTGTTCTTGGGTGCATCATTTCTTGCATGGTGTAAATTTACGACACTTACAGTAAGTGGACTCACTGTTAGACGTGCTTCAGAGCCTTTCACAGTCTCAGTGGGCTCTTCTGTTAGGCGGCAGAAGGTCACGTTCCTCATTTTCCTTTGTTCTCAAACTCCACTAAGGCACAGCACTTTTAAGAAGTTAAAAGTTTCTTGTCATTTTTTCAATGATATTTATGTTACTATTAAATATATTAAGTTACATTGAGAGTAGTTTGAGGTGATTCTTACTCTACTTTGAACAAAGGACCATTATTCTGTTTCAAGAAACTAAGCAGTAAATACAACGTTTTAATTAAGTATATATCAAGGAGAATAGGCTTGTTTTGAAACTATTTCTAGGCAGTGAGTTCTGTTTTCTTGTGCCTCATCAAAAGATAATGCCACATTATTTCTTTCCATAAAATGCATTGCATTTTCATTTAAATTTAACACAGAAAAACATTTCCTAGGTGGGTTCCATGGTTCTCTCTTCCAAGGACATTTACAGAGAGTCTGTGTGTGTCTGTAGTAGGGATGATTTTTTATGTGTATTGCTATATTTAGAATCTTCCCATCTCATTTTCACGGGGCCAAGATTTACCACTCTTCTGCACAGCATATCAAATTGTAGAGGGCAGCATGCATTTAATTCTTAGATTTTTAGTATTTATCTTTGATAGCTTCAATGGAGTGTGATTTGATTTTGATCCTTCAAGCCTTTATGTTTTGGACTTTTAGTAGGTTACAATTGACATGGTGAGAGCAAGTCACTTTTGTATACAGTAAGCTTTATAAAGTCTCATTTATAAGCCCCCTATTTTGAGAAGATGTTTTGCATATAAGAAGAGTACTGTTGAAATAAAACGTTATTTTTTTTAAGAACAAAAACTTTACATATCGATTGAGGTGATTCTAAAAGTTTTATTTTAAATGTTAGAATTTATTTAAATGTTATGTTATTGTTAATTGTACTGTACTCAATAGGAAATCATGGTTTACCAATAAAAATTGAAAGTTCCTATCTATTTATTATCTGGGTTCTTTTTATTTTAGCTTCAAGTGTGTTTGTAGCACACCTCCTTTATCTAAGTCTGTTTAATTATGAGAAATGGGATGTTTGAGGTCTTTTAAAGCATGCATTAAAAAAAATATATGTTGCAAGATGTTGACATGTGCGGTTTAAGAAATTTGGTCATACAACCTCTCACCTTTATTTTCATTCTTTGTTTTAGTGCTGTGTGGGGTCTATGGAGAGGTGAGTGATACACACACACACACACACACACACACACACACACACGCACACACACACATAGAAATTGATGTTAGATGAGCACTCACTCTACTTATGGCAACTATATAGAATACAGGGTTTGTGCCCACAGAGAAGCATGGACTATCACATCCAAAGTGTGACACTTCAGGTACAGTTTCTTGATTACCGCTATTGTTGTCCAATGTTTCTTTCTTTCTTTTTTTGGTGGCACTGGGGTTTGAACTTAGGCCCTCACACTTGCTAGGCAGATGCTCTTATTGCTTGACCTACTCCACCAGACCTTTTTTGTGATGGTTTTTTGAGGTAGGGTCTTGTGAACTATTTGCCCCAGGCTGGTTTCGAACTGTGATCCTCCTGATCTCTGCCTCCTGAATAGCTAGAATTACAGGTGTGAGCCATTGGCACCCGACTTGATGTTTATTGCCACAAAATTTCTGGATCTCTGTGAAGCATTAAGGATAGCATAGTGTTTCTCAAGTCGTGATTTTGTAGTTGGGTGACAATGTTTGGCGGTAGTTTTGATTCTCACAACGGGAGGTAATTCTGTTGGCATCAAGGGGGTAGAAACCAAGGATGCTGGTAAACATCCTGGAATGCATGAGACAGCTGCCTACAACAAAGAATTATTTGGCCCAAAATATCAAAGGTTTGAGAAACCATGTAGACAAGTGTCGCTGGGCACTTCTTGTTTACCTAGTATTTCAAATGATTAATTTATTCCTCTTTACTGCTATGGTTTGAATGTGGTTTGTGCCCGCCCAAACTCATGCTGATGCTTAATTTCTCAGTGCAAGTGCTGTTGAGAAGCGAGACCTTTAAGGGATGATTTGGTCATGAGGTTCCATCTTCATGAAGGGATTAATGCAGTTCCTATGGGAGTGGGTTGGTTAATACAAGAGCAGGTTGATATAAAGCAGGTCAGCTTCTTTGTCCCCTCCCTCTCTTCTGCATGTACCTTCTGTATTGCCTTGTGACTCTACAGAGTTCCCTACCACTCAGAGGGACCTCATCAAATGCAGCCACCTGGTTTTGTTCTTCTCAGCCTTTAGAACCATGAGCCAAATAAACCTTCACTTTTGAAATGACACAGTCTCAGGAATAGCCACAGAGAAGGTATTAAGATATTTATACAATGGAGTCACTAGAATCACTGGACTGATATTTAGATTAACAAATCTATATTCCACATCAAGGAAATGTAGCTTAGAGGCTGGGAAAAAGATACAGTAATTATTTTTTGAAAATGTCCATAATGGTTATTTGTAAACTTGACAGACCATCGAACTCTGCCAATGAGCTTGACTTCACAAAAAATCCTGGCCTAACTTAATAGAAATCCTAGTTCAGAAATTGAAGTTTTGATTCTGAATTGTTAAGCAAACAGGTGATCCTGATGACTGTTTCAGTTTGGGAACTGGAATATATGATGAGTTCTCCAGACATCATTGGCCTGGGTGTGAAATGTGATGCTGAAAATACATCACCCCTGCATCCTCAGTGATTTCCCAGCCATTTCCTGGAGGCTCCAGGAATGTTTAATGCTCTCCTAAAAGATCCTGAGAGCTGTCACGTGAGATCCTCGTTTTCTTTCCTATCTGGACCACTTTATTAATGTCCAATACAACAGAGACCGACCCTTCCCTTCTTCTACCCAACCTCTTCTCCTCTTTCTTAGTTTTGGAATTCTGAATTCATTTGGAGTGGCAGCTTTATTTCCCAGCTTCTTTTTTTTTGAAATATGCTCCCTTTTACTCTAGCAAAGGTCTATTTAAAACAAAAATTTCCCAGCTTCTTTTGCCGCTAAGTGGTATCTCAGACTATATTCTATCCAGTGGGATATCAGCAGAAATGCAAGTGACACTTTTAAGAAGTATCTTAAGAGGAAGGGGAAAAGGCCTTTTTTCTTTCCTTTCCTATCTTTTTCTTTTTCTTTTCTTTTCCCTTCTCTCCTGCCCTCTTTTCCCTTCCTCTCCTTTTCTCTTTCTTTCATGTATCTTTTGCTTCATCCTGCTGCCTGGATTGTGGATGACTACTTGGAGGTTTGTCAGCCTTTTAGTCCATCAGGAGGGAAACCAAACTTAAGGATTGTCAGCTGGAGAACCTGAAGGAGCTGGGTCCCTATCATGATGGAGCTACCCTCAACCACCTGCCTTCGGATTTCTTTTACTATAGAGAAATTCTGTCTTGTTTAAGATAGAATAGTCTGGTGGGCAGGCTCTGTTCACTCCAGTGTAGATTCCCTCCTTGACTGTGGCTGTGACCTATGACTTTGTTCTAGCCAATAGGATATGACAAAGGTGGCAGAGTGCACGTTATATTGTAGAACTCCTTTTGCTGGCGACTCTTCCTCCTTTTCTGACTGTGAAGACGTTAGCTGCCTTGTTATGGGCTGCCTATGCTAGGAGGCCAATGTGTTGAGAAACTGGGAGCAGCTTGTAGGAGCCTCTAGCCGACAACCAGCAGGAAAGAAACCCTACAGCTGTAAGAAGTGAGTTCTGCCCAGAAAAGTGGATCCTTTTCCTCTGAACCTTAGATAAGACTGTAGCCTTAGCTAGCCCTAATTTTACCTGTGTGAGACCCTAAACAGAGACCCCAGCAAAGTACTCTGGCTCTTGACTCATAGAAACAGTGAAAGAATAAATAGAAAACTAATACATGAGTTAAAAAAACTTAGAGGCTGTTTGTGGTGGTGGCTCATACTTATAATCCTCATTACTCAGGAGCTGGAGATGGGGAGGATCATGGTTCAAGGCCAACACTGGAAAAATGTTTGTGAGACCCCCACATCTGAACTATTGGCTGGATGTAGTGATGCTCCTCTGTCATCCCAGCTACTCAGGAAAGCATAAATAGGAGGATCACTGTCCAGGTTGACCTGGACGTAAAGCAAGACCCTAATGGAGACTGTCTTTTTTTCCTTTTGCAGTACAAGGGCTTGAACTCAGGACCTGTGCTTGCTACCACTTTTGAGCCACACCCCCCAGCCGTTTTGGCTTTTAGTTATTTTTCAGATAGGATCTCCTGCTTTTTGACCAGCATGGCTTCAGACCACAATCTTCCTACTTCTGCCCCCCACCACATGTAGCTGGGATTACAGTGTGCACCACTGTACCCAGCCTGGAAAATGTTCTTTAACTTTTACTTGCAGTCTCTGTCTCTTTCTTCTAGTATCTCTCTCTTCTCACTCTCTGTCTTGCTTTCTCTCTCTCCCCATCTCTCATCTCTCTCATTTTCTCTTCTGGCTCAGATGAGGTCTAAGAGGCTGGGAGGATTTTCCCCTAAATATTCCCAGATTCGCTTTCTCTTAATTTACTCCACCCCAAAGGAGACAGAGTGCTTTTCTGCATTGTCACATTAGGAAGAGTTGATGGTAATGGTGGGCTCACCTCCCCCTTCTCCATGTTGGGATCCATCCCAACATGCTTCTTGGCTCCTATGTGCTGACCGAGATCCTGCCTAGGCCCTGAGCTGTCTGGGATGATTGAGGAAGTCTAGCCAGGAATGGGCTGCTGATCCACAATTCTCACACTACACTGTGTTCTCTAATTCAGCCTTCATCAGGAATAAATATTTGAGCTCCTTCTCAAATATTGTATAACAGGTGAGTGAGGGATGGTATTTATTTCACTTTCTCATGGATCTGTCACCTTAACAAGAGCATGATCTTAGACAAGCTTTGCAATGTCTGTTACATTCCAGATGATTAATAAATTTTGGTTGTACTCTGTGTGCTTGTATGTATCAGGATATATTTCAGGGTTTGGGCACATGTATATAACTTTGAGCAGGGAGCAAAGAAACTCTTACTCTCCAGTTGAGTTGTTGCCTCTGTGTGGGTCCTTTGGATGCCTGTGGCCTGATCTGACATTATTTCTAATGTTCCCATGGACCTGAGGAGGTGTCTGGATTGGGCTCGATGAATATTCTTCTCCCTGCTACTGTCTGTGTCATCATTCCTATGAAGGTGAATGTACAAATGGGACCTTGAAGAAAGCTCAACTAACAATTTATTCAAGGTCACTGGTGATAACTCCAGAAATAGGAATATTGTATCCCTGACTCTTGCTGTACTTACATTATCCTTTCAGATTGTTCAGGAAGAGAAACCCTCAACTGCCCAGAATTTTGCACTGTCCATGCAAGTACATTTTCCTGATAGCAGAAAAATTTGTGGGTGGATTCTTGCTGCTTTCTTTAGGCCATACTTCTGTCTTCCCCTTCAACCCTGTATTTTATATTTGTTCTCTGTTCTAAAATCCTCACCTTTCCTACTTTCCTGTCAGTCACTTTCTTTCAGAAATCAGCAAATCTCAAGTCTCCTCTTTTGTCTTAAGCTTTCTCTTCCTCTCACATGAGCTAAGGATGGATCTGAGCTTTCTCCCTCTGATTGTTTTGCTACTAGGACATATCTCTAGGGTGAAGAAATAATGAAGGAACTTAGGATGATTCTTTACTCTGATTGGTATTTGACTTTCATTCCATTTTATGATATTCCAAATATCTAAAAATCAGATAGCTACATGAGTTTAGGATGAGGGAGACATCAGCTAGCAGCACTCGTGAAACAGACTTGATGGTTCAGGAAAGTACAAGTCACTGACAAGAGAACAAATGTCTCCAGTCTCTAGAAAAGTTCTAGGATAGCCAGACTATTTCAAGGGATTAGGCCTGGTTACTAATGTCACAATTTAAGAAAGTAGACCAACAGGAGTCCTTATGAGGTAGAATGTCTATAATGGCATCAGATGGACAGATCAAAGGATGTGCAACACTCAGCTGATGAAATAGACAACATGGACTCTTTTAACACTTGTCTTTGCATATCAAATAGCTGAATGACTACAGTTGCAGAATTAGTATAGTGGGTAGATGTTGACTTAACATTTGGAGGAACCAAATAGAACATCCTTATTTCAGAAGGTGGTGGGTACATGGTCCCTGTTGTTGATTAGCAGAGGCTGATGATAATGAGTGACTGGTACTTCTAAAAATGGTACAAGATCCATTACTTTTTTTTGCACTGAGTATTGAAAATGATGGACTTTAAGTCGTTTTCCAGTTTAGCTCTTATGAAAGGTTGAATAGTGTCCTTTCCAAAAGGATTCTTTGAAGCCCTAACTCCTAGTACTTCAGAATGTGGCCATATTTGGAAATAGGGTCATTGAACATGTAATTTGTTAAGATGAGGTTATAATGGTGTAGAGTGGCCTCCTAATCCAATATGACTAGGATTCTTAAAAGATTATTAAGAGATGATCATGTCAAGACAGATATGCCATGTGAACACCATGTAATGATGAAAGCAAAGCTTGGAGTTATGCAGCTACAAGCTAAGGAGTGCTTAAGATTGCCAGCAAACTACCAGAAGTTAGGGGGAGGTGATGCAGACGCTCCTTATGGGGTTCAGAGGGTGAGTGCACCGCTGACACCTTAATGCTGTCTCTAGGGTTGAGATGAGAAGTTTCTGTGGTTTCAAACCAACCCAGTTCATGGTTCTTTGTTACAGCAGTAAGAGGAAACTGATATCTACTATTCTAATTATGCCAGTGATACTAAGACTTGTACCTTGCACAATTCATACAACTTTTTTTTTAATGGCAGTGGTACTGGGTGTTAAACTCAAGGCCTGTGCTTGCTAGGCTGGTGCTCTACCACATAAGCCCTGCCCCCAGTCCTTTTTGCTTAGTTATTGCTTGAATAGGGTCTCACATTTATGTCTGGGTCAGCCTAGACTGCAATACTCCTATTTATGCTTCCTACATAGCTGGGATAACAGTCATGTGCCATTGTGCCCAGTTATTGGTTGAGATGGGGGTCCCCATCTCAGTTTTTGCCCAGGCTGGCCTCCAACTGCAATCCTCCTGATCTCCACTTCCTGAGTAGCTGAGACTACAGTTGTGAACCACCACACCCAACTTCTACAACTTCTTAAGAGCAAACTCTGGGGAGTCAGATAGATTTTCTCTGGAGTTGCAGATGAACTCGGTTAGAAATGACTGTCTAGGGGTTCTGCCAGAGATTTGGAGGCCACTTCTGGATCCAATGGAGATAAGAGCTGAAATCAGATGTGGATGTTTGCAAGGGTAAGGCAGGGCCAGATGAGCTGGGACTTTGTCACTCTTGATTTAGGGTCTGTGCTGTGCAGTTTAGCAATTAATTATATTAATTGCCTTGCTGTGAACTAATTGTTTTTATTGGTGTTGGTTTTGAATCACTCACCATAATGTAATTCTACACTTTTGGAATTTTCTACTCTATACCACAAGCTTTCTTTTTCCTGTATATATTTATGAATATTTATATGATAAATGCTATCTGTCTGATGTGCCCTATGCACACTGTGGACTCTCAGTTGTAGAACTGACAAGTAATATTATAACATATAACAGATTATAACATATCAATAACAATGCTATGCATTAAAGTCCTGTCATCCCAAACAAGTGCAAGCAGATGACTTTTCTTCTTTAAGGTTTTGATTTCTTAGTTTTCATGCCCCCCCCACTCCCTGCAAATTACATTTTTTGTTTTCTTGGGAATTGTTTGACAGATACTGAAGAATAAGAAATTATTTAGGAATATAAGATAATTTCATAAACTGACAGGTAAAATTTGCTTTGAAGGATTTGATTTTTCTTACTGGTTTTAAAGAAGCACACTGGAAAGGATTTTTTTTTCCTTTTCTCAGGAAATTCAAAGTGTTTCCATTGTTTCTTGTGGTAGCTTCTGAGTGTTCCATGTTTAAAATGTTCTACCCTTAAAATTTCCTCTTTTCTTCCTTCATCTTTATATGCCAGACACATGAGAATCCCATTCATGGAGGGCAGGGATGGCACTTTGTTCAGTTTTTAGATTTTAGCATCTAAGTTTGGCCTGTTTTAGATCCTCATTACAGAGGATACCAAATTTTGAATTTTTTTGGAATGAGTGAAGCAAGCATTATTTATTTTCTAGGTCTGTTGTCTGATTCCCTTCACATTTGTTTAGATGCTAAGTATAAGGAATAATACCATATTACATCTGCATTCAGTCTCTCAGAGCACCTAACATTACCTTCAACCCTGGAAGTTTAGAAATATTTAACCGAATAATAGAATTTGAGGTATCTGCAATTAACAATCTTCCTCACATGAATAGAGAAAAGACTCAGGAATATGGACAGAGGAAGTTAAAGGGAGAAAAGAGTGGAAAAAAAGAAACTCAGATGAGAGAAAAATAAGGAATAGTTCTAAGTTTAAATTGTTAAATTTCAGTTATGAGGATTAGACAGGAATTTGAAATGCTTCCCAAACACTAACAATATTTCAGTCCTGTGTTTTAAGTGCTCAATAAAAAGTTAAGCTTTATTTAAAAAGTCATAAACAGTTGTTGCTCTGTGTGTTCTTATTAAACCACCCAGTTTCTTGCTGTCCCTGTCTAAGTCTGTAAGAATAAGATTTCAGTTCTTTTAACTATTTTCAGTAATTAATGTAGTAGTTATTAATTACTAAATATGCTTTGGGGATATTATACAATTGTGAAATAAGGGATATTATAAAAGAATAGTGGTTAGGACTTTTTGTTAGCAGAATTGTAGAAAAATCCTAATGCTTTTGCATATTAAAAATTCTGTATCTCTCTCAGTTATGACTTTATCTCTTCTCCTTTCTTACCTAAAGTTGAAAGATTTTTCTGTATTTATTATCTATATTTCCTTTCCTCTTACCCACCTTAAACCACTAAAACCCGGGCTTATATTACAGATGAGTCTCTAAATAAGGGGATCACCTCTTTTTATTCTGCTCTACTAGATACCATCCTTCCTTCTCTTCTTGACATCTTTTTGTTTGTTTTGAGACAGGGTCTTGCCATGTAGACCAGGCTGGTCTTGAGTTTATGATCCCACTGCCTCAGCCTTCCACGTGCTGGGATTGCAGGCATGCCCTGCAATGCCTGGCTTTCTTCTTGACATCTTGTGGTGCTCGCATCAAACCTGAGCCTCACACATGCTAGGTAAGCCCTCTACCCCTCTGTTACATCCCCAAATCCTTTTCTTGACAGCTTAATAGCATTGACACTCTTAATCATTCTTCTTGAATCTTCTTTTTCTCTTCCTGCACACTCTCCCATCTGCAGGGACATTTTCTCAGTTTCCTCTGCATTCTCATTTCCCGTTCTATATTTTTAGATGTAGACTTTGGAGATTTGGGAGTTAGACTAGGAATAGATCAGATGTAGGAAGTAAGGAAAAGAGAGAAACCAAAAAGCCAGGTCTCAGCATCCAGGTGGTGGGGTCAAGGCATTTACCAAGCTGGGGAAGAGACCAGAGAAGGAGAAAGTGTGTGTATGTGTTTACCAAGGATATTCTATTTTAGGTCACACTCATCTCATTTGATTCCCAGGGAAGAGGAACAGCAGATAATTATGACCCTCAAGCAATCGTCTAATGTAGATAATAACAACATATTACATAATTATTCTTATAGAATGCTCTACCTCTATTTTTGTTCTTTTTTAAGTTAGAGGATTTTAAACATTATTGAGGAATTTAGAAAAGCCCAGAAGAGTTCATATTGTAAACTCCTTGTGTGGACCAAATTAAATTTTTAAAAAATAATTATAGTATAACCAGAAAATTTAAAATAGTATTCAGAGGCTTGCGTCCCCCACAGTGACTTAACCAGTGCATTATTAAGCTGGGACACAATTAGCATATACAGTTAATGAGACTACAGGCCTGCCTTAGTATTTGTGATCTGTTTTGTGTGCTTTGATTTTTTTTTTTTATAATTCAAGGACATTTTTGTTACCTATATAGAGTTACATAACCACCTTTCTAATCGAGATATGGATTAATTCTCATCACAACCAAGGAGCTCCCTTTGCTGCTTATAGCACACCTTTCCTTCCTTATAGCTGCTTTCCTTCCTAATCCTTGACAACTATTGTCGATTCTCCAGCTAGATAAGTGTAGTCATTTTGAGAATGCTACATAAATGGAACCATGTAGTATGTATCCTTTGGAGATTTTCCTCATTGAGGAAAATGCCCTCAAGGTCACTCAAGTTGTGTGGTATTTGAAGGATTCAATTTTGTTACCTTACTGGAATCCTAGACATGGAGCATACATTGCCTTGCCAACCTGATATAAAATACTCAAATGGAACAACTGAAGGTTATACAATGAGCTATAGTAGGCGTGACATAGGAAGAAGGACTGCAAAGAGGGAAATCCCTAGCTATTCTCAGAAGAAAAAAGTGGGCCTGGGAACAATGCCTAAATGCCCACATTCCCTAGGCGTATTTTACAGGATGACAACAGGGCTACCATAAAAGAAAACAAAGCAAAACAAAACACCATGTTTAATGACAAAGTTTTAAAAAAATTGTAGGATTTGTCATTAATATGGTAATGTGTACCTTGAATTTTAAGAAAAGGATGTGATATTTTGTGTCTTAGGCCACCACAGAGATGCCATTTCGCCCAGGATATTTCTGGGAGTTTTTCAGGGAAAATATTTTGGTAAAATTATAGTGAGATAATACATAATTTTTAAGTACTAAATGATATGAATCCTATCACATGGTAGTATGTGTTCACATGGTAGTATGTGTTCGTAGTAGGGATAAGAGTTACTTCATTAGAAGTAAAATACCAAAATATTCTGCCACCAGGGGGCAGAGAAGGATTAAGGAAAGGACCAAATCGCTGCCAAATTTTAAAATTCCTGTGTACTAAAAACGAAATGATAGCTGAGGGCTTTTTTTTTTTTTTTCTGTGTAAGCAGATAATCTAGTTATTAAAGTACTCTGTTATTACCACAAAACTTTTAGGATGCAATCTTATCTTTGGCATGTAATTCATGCATACTAATTTGTTATTCTTAGAGAGAGAAAAAAAAAAAAAGGCCCAGAGTGGGAATTGCGTTTTGACTTTAAAACATAAGAGATCATTAACCTTTGAACAGTTTAGAAAGAGGTATTATTGCCAAATTCTAGTATCATTCTTCTAGTCTGTTTGGCTAGGGAATGAGTTGTAGCAAGTAAAGTTTGACATAGAATTTGTGGAATTTTAATCTCAGAATCAAAGAGTCTTGATTAATCATCTAACAAGTATTTATTGCTATCTTTGTCAAGTATTTATTTCTATCTTTTTCCATCTACTTTTGTTTTGTGCTTGGAGGATTCCCCTCACCCTCTGTGCTTCTTTTATATTCACAGTTGGAGAAGAATAAACCTAACTGAAAAGATAGCAAGATGGACGCTTGTTAGTGGAGGTTTGGTTGTCTCTCAAGGCCTGTTTTATTGTACATCACAAGACTTCAACAGGTTCTTCTCCATTATGAACTAGCGTATCTGTATAAAAATGTTCTCTGAGAACCCAGAACACTCTCATTCAGGAGGACAGTCTAGAAGCTTTGTAATAGGAAAGTCTATTATTGGGGTTTGACACTATAAAGAAGGGACCTCTCCTCCACAGAGGTTGACCGTCTCTTCTTCCTTTCCTTCAAATGAATACTTGTTTGTTAATGGTTGCCTTGGTGAGGGAGGAAGGGTCCTAAGATGGGGATTTATCTCTCCAAAGGAGACAATCACTACTGGGGCCATTATTTGGGAAAGTTGTGGGTCCTTAGGAAACTGGAAATCAGGAGATGGGAGAGATGTTTTTACATATGTGCTCTTGGTCAGATTATTATTTTTTTTGGTGAAACTGGGGTTTAAACTCAGGGCCTTGCAGTTGCTAGGCAGGCACTCTACCACTTGAGTCACAACCCCAGCTCCTCAGAGGGGCTTAAAATTGCCTCTGACGTACAGATGAAGGCTGGAAGAAGCTGAAGATGAGTGAGTTATCCCTTCCGAACTAGATTATTAATTGCTCACTTTTTTCTCCTTCTGTTTTCTGTTAGGTGTTAACATTTCTAACTTTTTTGGTCCTATTTCAGTAGTACTGAGGGGAATTTAAGAGCTGAAGTTGTAAGGAGTGAGCCAGACCTCCAGGTGAGGCCAATGTGGAAGCACTAGCATTAGTTGATGAGATACTGCAAGTAGAACTTGAATATGAGGTCAAAAAGTTAATGCCAGGGCCACAAGGCCAACCCCTCAGTTCCCATGGGAGCCTTTGTCCATTGCCACTGTGAAGGGTGATGGACTTCTCTTAGACACCCTGACTGGGACATGTGGAATGAGGGGAAAACAGGGATATCTTACACAAAATGCTGCAGAGAGCTCTCCCCTGACAATGTTCTTTCAAGGTCTCTCAGTTACTAGGATGAGAGGGTCAAATACACGATTGATGTGTATATTTATAAATAACTTCAAATCCAATCCCTTGCACAATTGTTTTCAAGTGAGGAAAGCAAGCACAGGGTCAGAAAGGTTAAATGATGTTTCCACGTTACAGGTTCAAGTTGGGGTAGGGGCTAAAACACAGGTTCCCGATCCAAGTTGTTACCATATTGTTATCACAATAGAGATGTTTCTACTTTCTTGGGCAGGTCCTTCTCTGCAATGAGATGAAAGTTTCAAGGTACCAAGAACAGAGAACAGTCTAAAAATAAAAAAGTTTCTACAGATTAGTTTCCACCCAAGAAAGTGCTGAATGATAAACAGCATGGTCATCAGTCTCGTGTTGAAAGTCGGGTTCTCCAAGGATTCTGGAATGCTGGGAGCCCAGCAATCTGTGGGTTCTTCCTCCAACCTACAGCCAAGCCTTGAGGGTATGACAAAGTATATACTTCAGAGGCCTCTGCGTGTGTGTGTGTGTGTGTGTGTGTGTGTGTGACTTTTGTTTTTTTGCTTTTTTCAGAAAGAACTGTTAGACCAGGGTAATGGCAAATCACTACTGTTTTCCTTCATCCAGTACACTGAAGGACAAAGTACTCTCTCTAATTCATTGAAGATGGAATAAGAAGCCAATTTCAAATAAAGGGGCACTGAACTGGAAGTCTGAATGTTCTGCTCCTCCACAGTGTGGTTTTTCCTGGGAAAGGAATACCAAGACACTGATGACAATTGCTTAATAATCACAGATTGTTGACCCTGTGAGAGAAGGAAGTCACTGCATAGCATTGTCAGAGACTTTCTGTTATACATGTCCAGTTCTTTCTCCAATATGGCAGCTCTCAGTGGCCAGCATGTGTCACTTGTGGCAGTAATTGTTGGTGAGTTTTTTTTTTAATTGCTATAACAAAATACCTAAGAAAATAACTTAAGGGAGGAAGGATTTATTTTGGTTCATGGTTTCCGTCCATGCTGGCTGACTCCATTCTTTCTAGGTCTAAGGGGAGGCACTGCGTTATGGCAGAAGGTCATGGTGGAGCACAGCAAAGAGGCTGGCCTCATGGCAGCCAGGATGGAGAGAGAGAGAAACAGGAAGGGAGCAGGGAAATAGTTCCCAGGGACATACCACCAGTGACCTGCTTTCTATAGCTAGGCCTCATCTCTTAAAAAAAAGTGTCCAGAACTTTCCCAAGTAACACCACAGGCTGGGAACCAACCTGTCAACACATGAACCTGTGGGAAACATTTCATATTCAAGCTATAAATAACAGCAGCTAACACTGCTCACCCACAATGTGTCTAGTACATTGTTGCTAAGCTCTATGTTTTGTGCCAAGAAATCCATCCAAATACCTTGAAAAGTAAGTACATCATTGCAGATGAAGATGCTGATAAAAAGAGGTTAAGTATCTATCACATGAAAATTGGTGGAGAGTCTAGACTCAAGGCCTAGCAGTCTGGTTCCAGAGCCTGTGCTCCTGACACTATATTACCTTGTCCTCTGCTCACGCTCATCTGACTTCTATGGAACACAATCAAATGTATGTAAAAGAATTTATCCTCAATCCCTCAGGTTTTGGTGTGATCACATACATGGGATGTGCCTGTTTTATTTGGGAGAAACACTGTAGAATAAAAACTGTAGTTGGATGATACAATAAGTGTCACCTTGGGAATAATGTGACCTGGAATGTGATTCCCTATATTTGGACTAACACTATTTTCAAGTGATAAAGCTGATGCTTGTTGAAATAGTAATACTTAACCAAATGCCTTACAAAATGTTAACATTTGTTATCTCCTAATCCACCTAGTGACAAAGGAGCAAGAATTCTGGTTCTCCCTATTTTAAGATGTATTTAAGGTTACTGAGTTGTTTTCCAGCATTATGTAACTTCTTTAAAGGCAGAAGTGAGGTTTGAACCAAGTGGCCAATTCTTCATCTGTTATATCAATATCCTAGTTTGTTGTCTTGTTTTTTTTTTTAATTTTTATTTTATTCATATGTGCATACAATGTTTGGGTCATTTCTCCCCCTTTCCCCCCACCCCTCCCTTAGGGCCCCTCCCATCCCCTTTCCTACCCCCACCTTCCCCCTCGCTACCCAGCAGAAACTATTTTGCCCTTATCTCTAATTTTGTTGAAGAGAGAGTATAAGCAATAATAGGAAGGAACAAGGGTTTTTGCTAGTTGAGATAAGGATAGCTATACAGGGAGTTGACTCACATTGATTTCCTGTGCATGTGTGTTACCTTCTAAGTTAATTCTTCTTGAACTAACCTTTTCTCTAGTTCCTGGTTCCCTTCTCCTATTGGCCTCAGTTGCTTTAAAGTGTCTGCTTTAGTTTCTCTGAGTTGAGGGCAACAAATGCTATCTAATATTTTAGGTGTCTTTGTTATCCTCATACTTCCCTTGTGTTGACTTGTAATTCAAAACAAACATCTTTCCAATCAGTTAGATTTCCTGAAAAATTAGGAGCAGTACAGACTTGGTCTCTGTGTTCCTAAATTTTGTTTTGCTGATTCTGTTCTTTCCTTGAACCATTTGCGTGCCATTCTTTCTTTAGTATTCAACTTTTATCATCTGGTTTTGATTTTCTCAAGCTCTTTTCTCTATGCAGTTTGTATTCTTTTAGTTTCTCTTTCCTATGGAAAACTTTGTTTGTAGTTAATTTAATAATACATGTTTTTAGCACTTTGAAGTCTTATTCTTTCACTATGGTAAAGGAAGTTACATAGCACAATAATGGGTAGTTTTAGTAAAAAATGAACATAATGGTTATATGTAATTTTGAATTTATGAATTTTCATCCGTATTACCTCAATTATTCAATTATCTGTCTGAATTAATTGTCAAACACTCTAACTGGCTCAAATTCACTTGTCAATGGCACCTTTTCTCCACGATATAATTTGTAGAGTCAAGAAAATGTTTTACCCTAAAACCTTTGTTAATATCAAAGGGAAATAAACTAAGGTCACCCAGGAAGGAACATGTACTAATTTAAGAGCCATCTGAGTTGTTGTGAGTTGTTGAGAGTGGGGCGAAAACCTTGGCAAAAGGGGTATAGCACAGAAAGTTCCTCCTGGTTGAGAGCATTGCACTTGTGGCACGTATGGATAGATCGATGTGTTCAGAGCGTCTGAGGACCTTGGAGAAATTGGGTGTTAGTAGGGTAATAAGAGGAATTTAAAAAGTGTGAAAAGCTTAAAATGTGTGTGGGCTTGTAGTGACCATCTATACAGTTGCCACGCCAGCTCACAGTTGTTTCCCCCTCTCTGGTAACTTCTTGTCCCTGCCCCTGTCCATACCACGTGATTACACAGGGAGCAACCAGGTTCACATAATATATCTCTCTGTCCTCACAGTTAACTGGACAACTATGGGACAATAAGTCCCTTCACAAATTTAGCCCTTAGACTAAGACATTCTAGGCAGTTGACTGTTGTAAACAGAAAAGATAGAAAACAGGATTACAGTGAGAGAGAAAAGGATAAGGCAGATGCTAGGCAGTAGCAGAGATGAGATATAGAATTTCTTGGTTTTTTTCCCTCCTTTTCTGATCCATTCCCTAAGACCATTTGTAACTCTGCCTTTGACATTGATAGACACCTGTGGTTTATAACATATTTGCCTTCTTGCTTAAATTGATTGATTCCTATGTATATTACTAATCACTTTTGATTATGAATATATGTATGCAATACATTTGTAATAATATATGTAATACATAATATATATATGCATATCACAACATTTTACCACTTAAATGTTTTAAATGTGTAGTTCAGTGGTATTAGGTATATTTATACTGTTGTGCAATCATCACTGTCCCTCTCCAGAATTTTTTTCATTTCTCCAAACTAAAACTCCATTAAACAATTCCCCATTCCTCCTCCTTATATCCCATGGCAATCACCATGCTACTTTCTCACTCTAGGTGCCTCATATAAACAGAATTGCAGTTTTTGTCCCTTTGTGACTGACTTGTTTTACTGAGCACAACGGCTTCCAGATTCATTCACATTGTAGATGTGTCAGAAATTCCTTCCCTTTTATGGCTGAATAAAATTCCATGAGTGTACAGAGCATATTTTGTGTAGGCAGTTGATCTATCAGTAGACTCTTGGATGGCTTCCCCCGTTTAGCTATGTAGGTACATAGCGAGAATTGGAGTGGTTGGAACATATGATAAGTGTGCACGCATTTGAGAAACCACAGTTCTTTCACAGTAACATCACTGTACATTCTTACCAATAGTGCACAAGGGTTCCAACTTCTTCCCATCTTTGTTACTTTCTGTTATTTTTGATAATAGCTATACACATGGGTGTAAAATGGTATCTTTTTATGGTTTTAATTTCCATTTCCTTAATGACTAGTGATGTCTAGCATCCTTTCATTCTTATTGGCCATGTATATATCTTTTTTGGAGAAATGTCAATTCAAGTATCCATTTCGTAACTGGATTATTTGTTGTTTCTGAGTTGTGTGAATTATTTACATATTCTGATATCAATGAGATGCATGGGTTGTAAGTATTTTCTCCCATTACATGGGTTGTTTTTCACATTATTTATTGTGTACTTTCATGCACAAAAGTATTTGATTTTGATGTAGTCACCCTTTATTATTCTTCTTTTGTTGCCTTTGTTTTTGGTGTAATATCTAAGAAATCATTGCCAAATCCAATGTCATGAAGCTTTTCTCAATTTTCTTCTAAGAATTTTAGCTCTCACATTTAGGTCTTGATCCATTTGAATTTTTCTTATATGATACAAAGTAAGGGTCCAACTTCATTTCTTTGCATGTAGATACCCAATGTTCCTGATGCTATTTTATGAAGACATTGCCTTTTTTCCCATTTAGTGGTCTTGTAACATTTGTCAAAAATAATTTGATAATTTATGCAAAGATTTACTTTCAGTCTTTCTATTCTATTACATTGGTCTATACCTGTCTTTATGCCAGTACCACACTGTTTTCATTTCCATAGCTTTATAGTACATTTTGAAGTTAGGAAGTGTGAGGCCTCCAAATTTGCTCCTTTTTCAAGCTTATTTTCACTGTTCAGCATCCCTTGAAAGTATACATGAATTTTAAGATAGGTTTTTCTACACTTGATCTTAGCCAAAGTGCCAAAAGCAATGGGATAAGTTTTTCTATTTCTGGAAAAAAAAATGTCACTGGTTATTTCAAAAGGATTATCTTGCTTAAACTCTGATGTTTCACTGTGAGCTCCAGTTTTATAGAAATAATTAGTTCATTAAAATTTAAAGTTTGCTTTCATCTGCTCTATGAAAATATTGTTCTTTGCAGTTTGCATTTCTAGTCTTCTCCTCCTCTTCCCCTTCCTTCTCTTCCTTTCCTTTACCTCTCACCTCTCTCTCTCTCTCTCTCTCTCTCTCTCTCTCTCTCACTGCTTTTCCTCTTCCCTTCATCACTGTCTCTGTCCAATCTCTCTCTCTCACCCTCCACCCCTACTTTCTGGTGGCATTTTGCTGAGGTGTATCAATTCTTCATTCATCTTTGAGTAAGTAGACTTCTTCCTGCACCATGTATTAGATGAAGGGTTTTTTTTTTTTTTTTGGTAGTGGGGCTTGAACTCAAGGCCTATACTTTAAGCTACTCCACCAGCTTTTTTTTATTTTGGTGATGGGTTTTTTTGAGATAGAGTCTCATGCACTATTTTCTTGGGCTGGCTTTGAACTGTGATCTCTGATCTCTGCCTCCTGAGTAGCTAGAATTACAGGCATGATCCAGTGGCACCGGGTACAGGAAGTTATTGTAAAGAGGAGTTTCCAGGCTTGAAGAAAATTTCCATTACAAGTAAGATTTCTTATACAAGGTTATGAGAGCAAATGCTTTTATTTCTTAATAGCCACCTGAGATTGGCGGCCACAGCATTATCCACAATGTGCTCTATCTCGCCCTACACCTCCTTCTGGTGGCTTCTAAAAATATGGAATCCATGAATGATTTCTGGTTTACTCTTCCCTGCTCCTCCTTGATCCAGCCTACATACTCTCCCAGGTTGTCCCCCCAGCCATGGAGATCTGGGCTCTGGCCGCCTTGTTTGAGATCTTTAGCTAAAGGCACTTCTCTGAGTGTCTTCCCCCACCTCTTTTTGACCTTGAATGCATTTGGCAGCCCATCTCACATATTATGTTTTGGGATCATAAACCTCTCTGAATTTTATTAACAATAGAGCTTAACTTTCTGTTTCTCATTCTCCTAGTTGTTTTGGGGTGATTTCCTGAAGGAAAAGAGTCTAGTCTTAACATTTCCAACAATGAATCTGGAAAGCAAGAACTTTAGCTAGTTGAAATAGCAAGCATGGAAAGTTGACTATCATGTGAGGAGAATGGATAACATCAGAACACCAAACAGTTTCTTTATGGTGAATTCTAGTTAAGTAAAGACACCTGCATGTCTGGGAGAACTCGTAGACCAACTGCATGAATGACTACACATGGAATGCAGAACTGATGTGAATTAGTTGCCATTGCCCTTAACACTGGGCCCTGGAGAGCTGTGCTTAAGTCTTACATGTGTTTCTCAGATTTTGCTTTGGAATCTGGGATTGTGTTTTCATTTGCTGTTTACATCTCTGACTATCCTGGGTCTGATGCACTTCATATTCTTCCTAATGACCTTTGTTTGCCCTTGCCTAGTTCATTGCCTCTATTACCCTTTCTTCCTTCCACCCAACACCAGTCAACAGGTACCTGCTTAGAAGACTGAGTAGGTTTTCAAGATAATGTGAATGTGACAGGGAGCAGTCTACATTTCCATGGATGCTGCTGCAGCTAAATTTATGCAGAGGATATAGGAAATCTCTGGCTGTACCTTACATTCAGGATATGACTAGAAACCATAATACGATATAAATAAGGAGCAATTATGCATTTCCTCTGAGATCAGAAGTGTCCAAATAACACTAGTGCTTGGTCAGTGAAGGAGTGGCCGTGGATATCCTCAAGCTGCATGTGGCAGACAGGCTTAGATGAGGATATATTTCACCTATAGTTGGTATCTGCAGAAGTATTGCCCAGGACAAAATGTGCCATCAAATGCATTAGTGGATAATATTGAATATTAGAGGATCAGATTAAAGAAAGTGCATTGGTGGGTGTGATGAAAGGGAGGAGTGGCTGGACAGAGATTCACTGAAGCTGTGGATTCTTCCAGCTGTGGCTGCACAGTGATCCATCAAAATATTCTCTAAGGTTCCTCAAAAAACTAAAAATAGAACTACTATATGATCCTGCTATACCACTCCTGACCACATACCCAAAGTAATTACAATAGAGATAACTGCACACTGAGGTTACTGCGTAATTCATAATAACTAAGTTATGAAATCATCCTAGGTGTCCAATAATAGATGAATGGATAGAGAAGTTATGGTATGCACATGCAATGGAGTGTTATTCAGCTGTAAAGAATGAAATTATGTCATTGTAGGAAAATGAACAAGAAGTCACCATGTTAAGCAAACTAAGCTAAACTCAGAAAGACAAATACCTCATGTTTCTCTCATATGTGGATTATAAACTCCAAAATAAACAAACAAGCATAAATATACAAAGAGGGCTACTTGGTGGGGACCAGTAGGATGGAGGAGGGGGAGAACAGAGGGTGATGGATGTATGAATTCGATCCAAATACATTGTATACATTTACAAAAATGTCATAATGAAACCCACTATTTTATAAAATAATAAAAATTTCTCCAAGATAACAGGTGGAACTTCCTTTTCTTTTCCAACCTTGCCATTCTCTTTTGCTTCCCATGCAATTCCTTTTTCTCTTCATATCTGCCTTAGATGTTTATTTTGCCTTGTATGAAATGTGAGATAAGGCAGATGATTCAAGAGGTTGATGAACTTCCACTGGTAGAGATGGCCCTATCTTAAGCCATTACAACAGAGAACAGAAGACTTACTCAATCAAGACCATAAGATTAGCTACATGTTCAAGTTCTATATTTAGTTATTTAAATACTTTAAAAAGACTAATTTCTGTAATATGTATGTCAGTTTCTAAGTAGTTTATGGTATTAACTGCTATGAACTTTCCAAATGGAGAAAATCAGAAACTTTAAAGGAGAAATCACATACTTGTTTCTTAAAATGAAATAATATTTTGCCACATTTTAAAGTCTTTCTTATGCTTTAATTTCTTGAATTGATCCCATTCTTTCCCAGCTATGTCTCTTATTATATAGAATATATGCTTTTCAAGTTCTAGGAAAGATTCTTGGTTAAATTTATAATTTCCAGAGCTGGCAAATGATATCAGTGGGAAATATTAGGAATTATTCCAAATAATTGAAACTTTGGAAATGAAATTAGTAATCCATACAAGTAAAAGAAATTTTCTGCCTAGAGTGCCTTTTAATTCAAATTTTATTAGCCATTTAATTTGCATAGTTTTCCTACTTTTTATTTGGAAAAAGTAGAGAATAAAATGACTTTATACATTTCAGTTACTAGAAACTGTAGTAAAATAAGTAAAAAGTTAAAAAGATACACTTTTAGAGCAAATGTTTCCATTTCTATTACATAGGAAAGGACTCTTTCAATGCTGAACTGAGACATTCTTTTTAAAAATAGTATGTGCCACATTTATTTGAATGAAGAACCTGGATCTAAGGATTAGTTCATGTTTTCAGATGCCCAAGTTAGATAACTTCCAGAGCTCTAACCAAGCTCACTTCCCCCAAAGGAGAAATGGAGTCTCCACATTTTTTATTTACTAATACAGACTTTTGTTGGCAGAAGACTAATTTACATATGAAATCTAAGAATGGTGGACTTCTTCCTGATTGTTTCCTGAGTCCTGCAATGCTGGTTTAGTCAGGAATTGCTAAACTATAACATCAAAAAGTCAAATTTAGTTCTTGAATGAAAACTGAGCATTCTGATTAGGTGCAATCCTTGGCAAATACCTCTGTGTAATCTCAGGCCTTCCACTGGATGGATTTGATGCATTTCTAGGAAATGATGGTTTATAGATTGATTAGTTGCATTCCTACACCAATGAGTGATATTTTCATTAAGCATTTACGGGGTAGGTAATAATGCTGAAAATCTGGACAGAGTATAGGAAACAGTGAATATAAAAAATGAATTTCTATTGTGAAATATTAGTAATCATTTAAAAAGCTTATTGTGTGCCCAATATGGAAAAAATCCCTTTTACTTGCACTTTTTTTTTGAGGTAGCGAGTATTAAATTCAGGACCTCAAGCCTGGCAGGAAAGTGATCTACCATTTGAACCATGCTCCCTGTCCTTTTGCTTTTTTTTTTTTTTTTTAAATATTTTTATTAGTGCATAATAGTTTTTATTAGTGCACAATAGTTTCACAAATGTTTTGTTGTGACATATCCATATATATGTACAATGTTTGGTTTGGTTCATTCCTTCCATTCTCCATCTTCCTCTCCCTCTTGTTAAAATGACTTCAACAGGTTTCAGTGTTCCATATTCATACATGTATAGACAATTCATCAACCATCTTCACACTCCTTCACCCTCCTCAGTTACTGTCCCCCTTCCACTATGACCTTCCTCTTAGTGTGACCTGTTTTACATTCCTGTACATCATTGTTTAAGTGTCTGTTCATTGTTCAGTGGGTTTTGCCTTGGTGTTTTACCTGTAAATATACTGTACTTTAATTATTCTAACCTCCTGCACTTTTGCTTTTTAGTTTGTTATTCACGTTGAATCTCAGGCTAAATTCGCCCAGGGTGGCTTTGCACTGCCTCCTAAGTTGCTGGGATCACAGGTTGGATGCTGCCCCACTTGGCCCTTCCTTGCATCTTAGAGTACATGTGTGCTTTTGCATAATGAACTAGTTCCACACACAAAATATTTTTCTAGGTGATACTGAAGATAGAAGATGAGAAAGGCATGGTTTTTTTTTTTCAAGGAAATGAAAACCTAGCAGAAGAGTTGATGCACACAAATGCAATGTAAGGTGAAATAAGATAAGAGATGAGGAAAATATTATTAACTGAGTTTCAGATGTACATAAGGCGCACTTATGAATAGAAAATATACATAGTTTAGTAATATATGTTCACTTTTATTAAAATGTGAATTTTAGCTATTTTTTTATTCATTTACTTATGTATTTTTGGTGGTTTTGAGGTTTGAACTCTGGACCTTTGCTTCCTAGGCAAGCACTTTACCCCTTGAGCCATACCTCTAGCCCTTTTTGTGCTTTAGTCATTTTTCAGATAGGATCTCGAGATTTTTGCCAGGGCTGCCCTACTGTTTCCCACATATGCTAGGAAGATAGGCACAGCCTGTTCTTTGAAATAGTGTCTTACAGGTGTTGGCGAGGATGTGGGGAAAAAGGAACCCTTGTACACTGCTGGTGGGAATGTAAGGCAGTACAATCACTCTGGAAAAAAAAATATGGAGGCTTCTTAAAAATCTAAACATAGATCTGCCATATGATCCAGCAATCCCACTACTGGGGATATACCCAAAGGAATGCGACATGGGTTACTCCAAAGGCACCTGCACACCCATGTTTATTGCAGTGCTATTCACAATAGCCAAGTTACAGAAACAACCAAGATGCCCCACTACTGATGAATGGATTAAGAAAATGTGGTATTTATAATGGAATTTTACTCAGCCATGAAGAAGAATGAAATCTTATCATTTGCAAGTAAATGGATGGAATTGGAGAACATCATTCTGAGCGAGGTTAGCCACGCTCAGAAGACCAAAAATCATATGTTCTCCCTCATATGTGGACTTTAGATCTAGGGCAAATGCAGCAATGTGGTTGGACTTGGGTCACATGACAAGGGGAGAGCACATACGGGAGATATAGGAATAGGTAGAAAACCCAAAATGTGAAAGTGCTTAATGTCCCCACTCCAGAGGAGCTAATAAAGAAACCATAAAGTGACAGAGGTCAACATGAGAAGGGGATCAGGAATCAGTTTAAAGATCAGTTAGAGATGAATCAACTTGGGTTGTAACACATTTGTACATGGAAGCAATGCTAGGAAACTCTATAGCTATCCCTATCTCAAGTAGCAAAAACGCTTTGTCTTTCTTACTATGCTTGTGTCTTCTCTTCAACAAAATTAGAGATAAGGGCAGAACAGATTCTGCCTGGAAGTGAGGGGGGTGGGGAGCAGAGGGTGGGGGGGGTGGCGCTGAGGGAAAATAACCCAGTGTATGCACATGTGAATAAATGAATAAAAAATAAAAGAAATAGTGTCTTGCTAACTTTTTTAACCAGCTCAGGCTGGTTTGGGAACTGCCATTCTCTTATCTCCTCCCCCCAGACAGATAGGATTACAGGTGTGAGGCACCACACCCAGCCCAAAGTTGTAAATTTTAAAACACTGTTTTCTTTGTGTATGTAAACCTAACCTATAAATCTTTTTTTTTTTTTAAATTTTGAGACAGTGTGTTATTTTGTTTCTCAGACTGGCTTTGAACTCTATACATCCCAGGATGGTTTCAAACTCATGATAAATATTATAAATCAAGCTTATAAACACAAGATACTTGATATATCAGATCATGCTTAGTGTTTTAAAAATCACAAAAAACAAAATATACAAACTAAAAACTTCTGAATATCAAAGGAAACAGTCACCAGTCCAAAGAGACTGCTTACAGAATGGGAAATATCATTCCCATCTATACATTTGACAAGGGATTTGACCAGAATATATAGGGAGCTCAAAAACCTAACCCTGCAAAGAATCAACAACCCAATGAATAAATGGGCAAGTAAACTGAACAGATAGGTCTCAAAAGAAGAATTACGAAGGGCCAATAAATACTTAAAGAAATACTTGACATCCTTGGCCATAAAGGAAATGCAAATCAAAATGACACTGAGATTCCACTTCACTTCAGTAAGAATGGCTATGATCAATAACAACAACAAAAACTATAAACCATTGAAGAAAGAAATCAAGACTACAGAACTTTGAAAGATCTTTCATGCTCATGGACTGGCAGAATTAATATTGTGAAAATGGCTGTATTACCAAAAGCAATGTACATGTTTAATGCAATCCCCATAAAAATTTCAATACCATTCATCACAGAGATTAAAAAAATCTACCCTATAGTTCATTTGGAAGCATAAAAGACCATGAATAGCCAAGGTAACACTGAGCAAAAAGAACAACGCTGGAGGTGTCACAATACCTGACTTCAAACTATACTTGAGAGCCATACCAATAAAACCAGCATGGTACTGGCACAAAAACAGACATAAAGACCAGTGGAACAGAACAGAAGACCCAGATAGGAATCCACACAGTTAGGCCCACCTGATTTTTGACAAAGTTGCCAAAAACATACTATGGAGAAAAGACAGCCTCTTTAACAAATGTTGCTGGGAAAACTGGATATCAGCATGCAGAAAACAGAAACTAGATCTGCATTTGTCACCCTGTACAAGTATCAACTCAAAGTGGATTAAAGACCTTAATGTAAGATCTGAAACTTTGAAGCTAGTGCAGGACAGAGCAGGGAATACACTGGAAGCAATAGGCATAGGCAATGACTTCCTCAATAAAACTCAAATGGCTCAGCAGCTAAGAGAAAGGATTGACAAATGGAACTAGATGAAATTAAAAAGCTTCTCACAACAAAAGACATGGTTACCAAATTGAAGATGCGGTCCACAGAATGGGAGAAAGTCTTTGCCAGATATACATATGATAAGGAACTGATAACCAGAATATACAGGGAATTAAAAAAAAAAACCTAAACTCCAAATCAATGACCCAATGAAGAAATGGGCAAATGAACGGAAGAGATCTTTTTCAAAGAAAGAACTCCAAATGGTCAAAAAGCCCAAAAAGGGGGCTGGCTAAGTGGCTCAAGTGGTAGAATGCCTGCCTCGAAAACATGAGGCCCTGAGTTACAAACCCCAGTGCCACCCAAAAAATAAATAAATAAATAAATAAAGTAGCAAAGAACACATGAAGAAATGCTTAACATCCCTGGCCATAAAGGAAAAGCAAATCAAAACTATATTAAGATTCCACCACCTAACTCCTGTTGGGATGGCTACCATCAAGAACACAAACAACAAGTGTTGGTGAGGAAGTGGGGAAAAGGAACCCTCATACACTGCTGGTAGAAATGTAAATTAGTGCAAACACTGTGGAAAACAGAATGGAAGCTTCTCACAAAACTAAAAATAGATCCAACAATTCCACTAACAGGGATATACCTGAAGAAGTGTGAGTCAGGTTACAATAAAGGCACCTGCCCACCCATGTGTATTGCAGCTTTATTCACAATAATTAAGCTATAGAAATAAACAGGATGTCTCACTATTGATGAATGGATCAAAATAAAATGTAAAAAAAAAGTGATGGGAGATTGAACCCAAGTGTGCTGAGACAAAAGGCAGGAGGGTGTGAAAGCTCTGGAGTGAGTTAACCTCGGTGCTGGAGGACATTGTGGGGAGGGTGGTCAATGTGGTCAGTCCTCTGTGTTTGTGAATCAGGGCTTATTGAAGTTAGGCCTCCACAGAGACTGGGAAAACAGCTGTCTTTCTTGATATTATTGGGAAAGACATTTCTGGGCTTTAAAATTGGCAAGAGGTTGGGGGAAGATTAGCATCTCGGGCAGAGAAGGACTTTGCAATTTCATGTTTTCTAAAGTAAATGCTCTCAGGAAAGGGAGGTCAGGGGCTGCAGCCAGGGAGAAGTTCAGGTCAAGTTTAGTCAAATTCAGGGGAAGTTTAAGACCATGTTTGTCAGGTAGTTCAGTCACTGGTGCAGGGAACTGTTAGAGCTGCATGGAAAGAAAGTGCTCCATAGGAAGGGGGCTCATGACAATGTCCTTTGGTTCAGTAATAAAATGATCGATGGTCTTTATGAAGTATTAGTAAGATGATGCATTGATGAATGTAATGACCACAAGTTCAGGCAGCCATGGAGACATACAGCATGGAGCCTGACTAGTGTTTGGTCTGACCACTCCCTCCTTAGAAAGAACTCCCCTCACCCCACACCCCATATAGTGCTGGGAGCCCCCAGGGAGCTCTTCTTGTATTCATTCCTAAGTCAAAGTCAGCAACACCTGCAGTTTCTTTCTGCTTCTGAGCTCTTTCTCTTGGAGTCTAGCCTTCCCCACATGTGCTAGATGTGTCTATTTTCTGTTCATCACTGGCTGGGGACCAAGAGATGGGAGTGGAGAGAAGGAAGAGAAAAGGTAGAGAAGTGAAGGAAAATTCAGATTTATACAACCATGAGATGTTTCATGACTTGGAAACACATGAAAGTGAACTTTTTTTCCATTCCTTTCCTCAGAGAAGGGTTTTTTATACTTTTTAAAATTTCCAAGGCAAATGTAGAGTCTGTTAGATTTTGAGTCATTGATTTGGAATTGGTAAGATATGAAAATAGTACTTTTATGAAATAAATGCTGATTTCTCTCTTTCTTAGATAAAGCTGTTTTGGAGTAGAGTTAGTCCTGAACCATCTGAGAAACTTTCTCTGAGGAGCTCTGTGACACAGCCTGACTCCTTAGTTGGGATTGTAGCTGTTGACAAAAGTGTGAATTTGATGAATGCCTCTAATGACATTAAAAGAAAAATATGAGTTTAGCTTTATTACTTATAAAAATACATATTAAATGAGAAAAAAATCTATTGTATTACTTAAATATTTAAAGGAAGTCTATTGTCAAAGTCAATGAAGAGCAGAGTCTTCAAATAAAAATGAATCTGTAGGTCCATTGGTTATGTTGGAAGGAAGCTGGTGGCTTAGGACTTCTCTGTCTTATGTGAGAAATACCTCCTAAAGCTAAGTAAGAAGAATACGTTCTGGAGGGTTAGTGGACAGCATGGTGGCAATAGTTAATAATAGTGTAGTGTACTGTGTGCTTAAAATTGCCAAGAGGGAAGATTTTAAATGTTCTCATAACAAGAGATGGTAAAAATATGAGGAGATGGATATGTTAATTACCTTGATTTAATCATTATACAATGTGTACGTGTATCAACATCATATTGTACCCCCAAAATATATGAAATTAAATGAAATACCACCCAGAGTTTGTACTCATTTTCATACTGCATTTTAATTTAAGACACTGAAGACAGTACTCAGAAATTATACCCTACAAAGATTGGCTGTTTTCAAAATGATTAGAGGTCGCATGGATGTGGAGGAGAAGGAACACTTGGACACTTTTGGTGGAAATGTAAATTAGTTCAGCTGTTATGCAGAACAATGTGGAGGTTCCTCAATGATTAAAAATAGAACTACAGCAGATCTAATTATCCCACTACTGTGTATACATCCAAAGTAAATGAAATCAACATGTGAAGAGTCATCTGCACTGGCACATTGACTGCAGCAATATGCACAACAGTCAAGAAATAGAAACTACCTAAGTTCTTTAACTGATGAGCGGATAAAGGAAATGTGGACCATATACACGATCATTCAGCCATAAGAAGAATTAAATCTCATTTGTGGCAGCATGGTTGGAACTGCAGGTGATTACATTAAATGAAATAGGCCAGGCATGGAAATAGAGTACCACGTGACCTTACTCATGTGGAATCTAAAAAGTTGACCTCATAGAAGTTGAGAGCAGAATGGTGTTTACCAGAGGTGGGGAATGCAGGATGGACAAAGGTGGATCATGGGCACTAAGTTACAGTCTGATAGGAGCAGGGAGCTCTGGTGTGCTTTTGCTCAGCAGGTGACTACAAATAATAGCAATGTGTTGCATATTTAAGAAGATAGGTATATTTAACTTGATCTAAACGTTACACAGTCTATAGAAACATGACATGATACCGCATTAATATGTATATTTTTTTGTTTTCATGTTCCAGTTAAAAATAAAAAATTGCATTTGTGGGGATCAAACCCATAAAAATGAATTCTTTTAGAAAAGAGAAAGTACTACGAAATTGACTTGACAGTGTTGGATGCCATGGGATGAGAGCTTTAGATAATTTTGAAGTGTTTTCTATTTTGGTTATAACTATGGCTATAAATAATTGTAGTCACTTGTGTGTGGTGATACGCTAAGAGTGTCTTTCATGCCTTTTGTTTCATTTTGTGTTTTGTTTTTTGAGACAGGGTCTTGCTGTGTAATCCAGGCTGGCCCCAAACTCACAATTTTCACGTTTCACCCTTCCACATGGTAGGATTATAGGATGTACTGCCATGCCTAGATTTTAGCCTGTTTTACCCACTCTTCTTAAAAGTGAGCACTGTTCTTAAAGAAGTAACATTGGGTTGGGTGCAAGTGGCTCATATAGTAGCTATTGAGGAAGCAGAGATCAGGAGGATTGCAGTTCAAAGCCAGCCCAGGCAAATAGTTCAGGAGATTCTATCTTGAAAAAAATCCATCACAAGAAAGGGCTGCTGGAGTGGGTCAAGGTGTATGCCCTGACTTCCAACCCCAGAACTGAAAAAAAAAAGTAAAAGCACCCCAAAAACAAGAACAACAAAAAAACCATTGACAATGTTATGCATTAAAATATCTCATTATTGAAAACTCTTATTTGTTTAATTTGTATTACTTTATCAATGGGCGTGAACATTTTGCTGTTTATTAGCAATTTACATTTCCTCTTTTGCCAATTGACTGTTTTAGTTGTTTTTTTAATTTAGGTAACTGAGATCTTACAGAATTGATATTAATCTTCATCCAGTGTAGCCATTCACCTCTTACAAGCTCATAGTTCATATTTAATGTTGATTTATACGTGTTGATCTTGTTAACCAGTGACATTTAAATTCTCTCTGGATAAAACGCAAGTCCACACTTAACTTCAAGGGCACTCTGGATTTGTCGGCAGAGTAAAAATAAGTTTAAATAAGAAATGTAATTTCTATGGATTGAATCATGAGCAAGCATTTGCATATTCATTACTCTTTGATTTGTTCTGTTTTCAAATTAGTTATGCATGAAGACCAAGTCTAACATAAGTTACTTAAAAGAAATGTGTGAAAGGCAGAACAGGTTGCTATGAATCCATTCATACTGTGTTTTATCTTCTTTGTAGGTGGCCCATGATTTGGAAGTTTACAACACAGGATATTATTTAGGCATGTTCATGAATTCATTTGCTGTCTTTCAGGTATGTTGGTTTGCTTGATAATTTGAAAAGATACTGGTGTCTTTTACTAGTTCACACACTTTCAGAATTAATGATCATTATGAAATGTTAACTTTTATTAGATATGTTGCTCAGGTGCACTCTTACATTTGTATTGTCTGAAATGGAGAGAGAATTCTCCCTTCAGTTTGAAAAGCAAATGAAAAATTCATCATTAGAGAGGTTAAGGAATTGCCATTAAGGGAATCATTTCTTTTCTTTATATTACTTTCTTTGACTTTGTAATGACTGTTTAAATGTCTGCTTGCACATGTTTGTGAATAAAAGAGAGACAGATCCAGGGAGAGAGAATATACAAAAAAGCCCTCAAAAATGAGCAAGAGTGAGTGCAGAGTGTGGGAGGTTTCCATGAGTAGAGAGCATTTAAACTTTGATTTTGATTTTATTAAATTTTTATTGTCTTGAAACTTTGATTTTTGAAGAAAATTAAAATTGTTTTTCTAGGAATGTGGTCTTTGGGTATTGACGGATGCAAACCTTGTAAAGGATTCTATTGATGGTGTTTGTAAGTAAAGCCTGGCAAGATGCTTGGAAAATTTCTTCTCTTTCTCGTCCTCCTCTTCTTCCTCTTTTCTTGGTGCTCGGTGTTGAACCCAGGACCCTGGGCATGGCAGGGAAGCACTCTCCCATTGAACCACATCCCCAGCAGTGTGAATACTTTCTGGTTGAACATGAAGATTTGGATGTGTGGAATTTAATGTACTTGGAAGAACATCTAGGCCATGGCATGGAATTTTCACCTGGGCTCCTCATTTCATTGAAATGATTGCTTTCTGTTTGTTTTCTGTATTTCTTTTTCTTTCTTTCTTTACTGAGGTGCTGCGGCTAGAACTTAGGGCCTTCCACTTGCTCTCTATCACTTGAACCATGGCCAGTCCTGTTTTCTGAAATTCTTTGAGGTGGTTATATTTTGGACATTTGGGAAGATTGTGTGTCTCCAATTTGTATTGAAACTATGCTGTTATTTTGGAATTAATTAAAAGGAGCCACGTGTTTTTGAAACTGCATGCAACATGAAAGTTTTTCCTAGCCATACCCCTTTACACAAAGGTAAAGTTTGGTGTTCTCTGGGTAATAGAGCTTCTCCATATTTCTATCATCCCTCTCCATAGACTATGAATAGAGGTCATTGTATTCATCTTTGTATCATTGACCATTATACTGCAGCCTGATTTTCTTTACATTTTATTTGAAGGTAATTTTAGAGTTACAGAAATGTTGAAAAAATGGAGATAGATGATCCAAAGTGTGTATGGCCACATGACTTTTTAAATTATAGAATCCAGTAAGAGGATGATTGTAGCATCTATGGGTGGCATAGCTAATGGTAATCAGCAGGAAGGTGCTAAAAAGAGGAGAGTTGAAAAATTGTGGATAACTTTGACAATGTGCTTTAACTTTAAACATTCACGGCTCAGAAAATACGCGGCACAAATTGTAGAGTGCTTCCCTTGCATGTGCAAGGCCCTGAATTCAAACCCCAGTATGACAAAAAGAATCAAATTAAAAATTTTAAAGAAAGGGAGTGTAAGTGGGTTTTCAGTTATTGGTCATAGTGACAGGGGACACTTAAAAATTATTTCTGTAAAAGAAAAATGAAAAAAAAAAATTATTTCTGGCTGTGAAGTCGCTGCTCATATGTTTTTTGGTAAGTCACTTGAGTTCTCTGCCTCCATCTGTAATAGGAGAGGGTTGGACAAATTCTAAAAATCCCATTCAGCTGAGAGGTGCTAGCATTCTGTAAACCAAGGTTCAATTCATTCTGTCCAATGACTGTTTTCCTAACCATCTACCATGTTCATTTTCAGATGACACTGCAGAGTACGCTGAGAGGTTTGTGGATGAAAGTGAGGGATCTCTGTTAGATATTCATGACTTTTCTTCAGTTAGCAATGCATGTGTCAGAAAGCATTTTCCAGAGACTTGGATTTGGCTAACACAAACATGGTGTAAAAATTTATAAAGTACTTTTTTCATATAGGTTTTTCTTAGTGTATTTTAAACTAGATTTTGCCTTCTTTCTAGTGCTTAAGCACAAATATAGTGTAAAGGTGAACTAAGTAGACTAACAGGTTTTTGTTTCAGGATGACATTGATATTCTTTAACTATATTATTTAATAAAGCCATGTGCAGCTTGTGGAAGGAGAGTGTCACCAGAGACAAGATAGGCCTATTTTTTTTCTCACTTACTCCTTTTTTTTCTGTATTCATTTCTTCACATGTGCATACATTGTTTGGGCCATTTCAGCCCCCTGCCTCCCACCCCCTCTCTCTCCCCAACCTCCCCTCTCTTCCAGACAGAACCTGTTCTGTCCTTTTCTCCAATTTTGTTGAAGTGTAGACTTAAGCAATAATAAGCAAGACATAGCTTTTTTGCTAGTTGAGATAAGGATAGGTATAAAGAGACATTCTTAGCATTGCTTCCACACACAAGTGTATTACAACCCAAAATGTTTCATCTGTACCAGACCTCTTCACTACTTCCAGGTGACCTTCCCATATTGACCTCTGCCATTTTAAGGTTACTGTATTAGCTCCTCTACAGTGGGTACATCAAACACTTTCAAGTTTGGGATTTCCTACGTATCCATCCCTATTCCTCCTGTATGTGTCCTTCCCCTAGTGTGGGGTCCATGTCTAATAATATTACTGCATTTGTTTTAGATCTAAAGTCTGCATATGAGGGAGAACATACCATTTTTGGCTTTCTGAGCCTGGCTAACTTGGCTTAATGGATATTCTCCAGTTCCATCCATTTACTTGCAAATGCTAAGATTTCATTCTTCTTCATGGCTGAGTAATATTCCATTATGTGTAAATGCCACATTTTCTGAATCCATTAATCAGTAGTGGGGCATCTTGGCTGTTTGCATAACTTGGCTATTGTGAATAGCATGGCAATAAACATGGGTGTGCAGGTGCCTCTGGAGTAACCTGACTCACATTCCTTTGGGTGTATCCCTAGGAGTGGGATTGCTGGATCATATGGCAGATCTATGTTTAGTTTTTAAAGAAGCCTCCATATTGTTTTCCAGAGTGGTTGTACAAGCTTGCATTCCCACTAGGAGTATGTGAAGGTTCCTTTTTCTCCACATCATCATCAACATTTGCTATTGCTGGTATATGGTATATTTGATCATAGCTATTCTAACACGGGTGAGGTGAAATCTAAGTGGGATGTTGATATGCATTTAAGATAGGCCTTTTTAAGTGAAGGGTGATTTTAACTTCCTTGAGCACTCATGGCTTTCATGGGCAGGAAAATAGCTGGATTATGTTTGTTGCCATGGAGTGGAAACAGTCCCCATCATCTCCTGGACTATGTGACAGTGCTGCTCAGTGAACCCCACTCCTCAGAACATTCCCATGACCACAGGGAGAAGGTGTGCATTTGGTGGAAGGAATTCTGTTGAGTTCATAAACTCTGTGCCACCTGAGAATTGAGCAGAGAATTGGTGAAATCTACATGGAATTTTATAGTTAACCATTTAGCAATACTTGAAATGAGACGAGTCAAATTTCAAAAATGTCCCAGCAGTGATAGCAATACAGACAGAACACTTGTTTTTTTTTTTTTTTGGAAATTGAGAGAACAAAATTGGAGTGAAGTTTGAAAATAGGTCTTGATTCTCTACCCAACAGTAATGACAATATAGTGGTGCTTCTGAAGATATAACCATCATAGAAAATTTTTCCTGGAGTAAGGGTCAGTACCCAGTATTCTGACCTTATGAACTATTCTTGAGAATTTGGGATTTACTTTTTTATATGTGCAGTGGTTATGAAATTATATGAATAAATGACATAGAGAATGAAAATTCGTACAAAAACTACTTTAGGCTTTGTTGACTTATTTTGAAATGTGTGATTATTGGTTTTATGCTTTTATATTATCTTGACTTCAGATCCAAGATTTACCAAGAATTTGAAGTTGCTGTACCTAATTCTGTCACTCCCTGGGTGGCTACTGCCTTTGTGATCTCTGAAGAATTAGGTCTTAGACTATCAACTGCTCCAGTGGAGGTAGGTAGCATGTTGAAGGGTTTCTCACTAATGTTAGAGTGTCATTAAGCTTAGAAAGTTTCAGCTACTCAATAGATTTTTACAAAACTGAAACTTTACCTTACAGTTTCTTTGGTTTTACCTTTCATCTGTTTTAAATGTTAGAATGCAAGCATATTAAATTGGTAAATGTGCTAGGTCCACAATTAGATTTGGATACAAAAGTTTATTATTGAACTGATGTAAGAGCCAATGGCTTGAAGAGGGAGAAAGTATTTCCATTGTCTTTCCAGGACAAGTAGAACGTCTTAAGATGTCTCTCTAGTAGACATTGCTTCATATGTCGTTGATCAAATGGTACCACATGTTATTTCCCAATTTTTGATTCTTTTGTGGTACTTGGGTTTGAACTTGGGGCCTTGTGCTGACTAGGCAGGCATGCTACCACTTGAGTAACATGCCTGGCCTCAGTTTTCCGGCTACTAAGAGGAATATAGCACCATGAATGGCCTTAGACCAATACCTCTCACTTGTGTTACATGTCAAGCCCCCTACTTAAAAGAGATATTTTGTGTTGCATCTTTGCCATCCAAGAATAAAGTTTATAGAAAGCATAATGTAGTTTCCAAAAATTAATATGATGCTATAAATAAAACACTCGGTGAAATAAAAGGGAAAAAATATACAGTAACATAATCTGTATTTTAAATTGAAGTGGTCAAACATTGTTGCTCTAGATGTCATGTATTTAAATGTTTATGCCACGCATAGACTCATCCTCTGTATAACAGCTGTAAGTGTGGTTTGATATACATGTTATTTCAGTATCTCAGACATCTTGGGTGATGCTACCTGCAGGAATGTGTATTTCTGCTCTGGTGGACAACTTTAGATGAAGTTGCAAACAAAACAAAATGCAATCTTTTCTTGATTCACAAAATAGTTATGTTTGTGAGAAATTCAGCATGTACTGAGAAATGCTTTGGTTTTATATATAAATTGGATTTTCTGGGCACCAGTGGCTCTTGCCTGTAATCCTAGGTACTCAAGAAACAGAGATCAGGAGGATCGCGTTTCAAAGCCAGCCTGGGCAAATAATTCACCAGGCCCTATCTCAAATACACTTCCCAAAAATAGGGCTGGTGGAGTGGCTGCAGTTGAAGGCTCGGGACAGTATAAACAGGTACTTTACATGAATCTAAAGAACTTTCAAGAATAATGAGGAATTTGAGATGATTCTTCACTGTTTGGGGCAATCCCGAGTATAGCAGATCTTCACCCACTAAGTGTCAATAGCACCTTGCAGTCATTGTGACAATGTAACATGTGTTACCTGCAAATGGTCACATAAACCTATAGAGGGCACTTTTACCATCTGTGACCCCTTTGCCCTAGGCATATGTGCGTGTGGACATTTAGAAGGGAGTGAGCAGAACATCCTTGGGCTGGCCACATTGAGATCTCCCATACTAGTGTAAAATGAAACTAGTTGATTGGGCAGGGATTTTTAAAGCAGATTATGAGGTCAATACACTGTTACAGAGGAGCAACTTGCTTTGTCAGACAGGTTGGGATCCAGTTCCGGCTCCCTTATTGGAAAGTAATAAGAGCTTGTACTGTTTCAGAGCTCTTTGAGCTTCAGTTGTCTTTTCTATAAAATAGTATAACACCTTTATGGACGTGCAATGCCTAAATGGGAACATTTGTGAAGAACCTGGTTCCTGGTGTGTACTTAAAGCAGTATGTTGGTTATTATGTCAAATAGCAAATCAATTTGCAGTTTCTCATTTGGAATTAGGTTCTTTGCTTTCTGTTGATTGGCAATTGGACATATCTAGGTGGAATTACAAGCTTCAGAGGGTTCCTGAGGACTGATTTTAATTGTATATATTATGAAGCATTTGTCCTTGAGTAAAAACATGTGCTCATTGTGTTCTTTACAGGTACAAGCCTTCCAAGCATGTTTCATTTTCTTGAACCTCCCCTACTCTGTTATCAGAGGTGAAGAATTTGCCTTGGAAGTAACCATTTTCAATTATGTGAAAGTTGCCACTGAGGTAACATATTCAAGGTTTGTTGATTACTTGCACTTCAGGGAAAACAGGAAGGGATGGGGTGCTGTGCTTGGCATTTGATACATTGTTTCTAAGCATTTGATACATTGCTGGGAGACTGAAAGCAGATGTACTTTGTCAATGACTTCTTCTGCTTGTTAAGGTCTAGTGATCTCCTTAGCAAGTCTCCCCATTCTCATCTCAGTTTTCCAGCACCAGTCCTCTCCCTTCCTTATAGTCTTGGAGGCCCCCCTTTCTCTGTGCTGCCTCCCTGCGTTTCCTCCTGATGTGCCACATCTAGAATGTGCTGCCCCTTCTCCCTGCCAGTCTGTGCCTGCTACAGTTGTCATGAATTTATTCATTTAAGACTTGCAGTTCTGATGCCTTCCTGAGGAGCCTCATCCATCCTATAGTTCACAGTCCCCGTGGTTGTGCTGTGTAGGATACAATTTAGGATTCATTTTGCAAGTCATGTGCCTTGCATCTCCTTAGCTAGTCAGTTCCCTGGGAGGCAGGGATTAGGCCATTGTTTCTGTTGTCTTCTTAGTGTTGTTAACCAAATGCTTGTTTCCCTGCAAGTAACCAATTAACCAAATCATTATTTTCATAATTCAGGATATGCAATTAATATATTGCCTGCAATGTCATACTTTCTTGAAGTACTTGTAAGGGTACATTTTTCAAGTATTTATTTAGTTTGTTTTTGCTACTGGAGATCTAAGTGTAAACCTTGCTCATTAAGAACATCTTCTACCCCCAAGCTGCAGCTCCTGGGTTTTTAGCTTTTTGGTTTTTGGTGCAGGGCCTTCTGCATGCTAGGAATGAGTTATGCCAACTTGACCCATGACCCCCATCCTTTGCTTTTATTTTTCTCTTCTCCAGATGGAATTCAGCTGGGATTCAGAGGTGCTCCACCATGTGCATCTTTTGAGTTTTTGATTGTCCTTTTTGAATATAGCTAGCATGGTCCAGTGTAATAAGAAAAAAATCTGGAGTCAGAGGCCCATTGTCCACTCTGTCATTCACAGAAAATGATTTAGTTATTATTTCCTTATTTATAACGTGGGAATCACAATTTTTGTCTACACAAAAGTCATTTGAGAAGCGGATGAAAAAATAACTTGGAAAACAGTTCATCCAATGTATGGCCTAGAAAAATGCTATTCTTTATTTTTAATGGGAAACTCGCAGGTTTTGTTATTATTAAAGCTAAACAAGAAGTTCTCTGTCTATTTAAACTTGTAACTCATGTCTGTACCTGGAAGATGACCGAGGATGTGCTGTGTCCTTCCTCTGCCTCTTCCCATGACATGTCCCAAGCTGTGTAATAAACCTCCTTTTTCTGACTTCACCATGCCTCTTTACTTGGAGTTTAGGGGCAGGTGACCTGAAGTGGTATGTGGAATCTCAGGACTTTGGGCCTTGGGTCCAAAATTCCGGTTTCACTCCCACCATTTTTATTGGACGAAGACCATCTGCATGGAAGCAGATTTCTCACTGGTGACTGTCAGGCAGGCACAACTGAACATGGACAAAACTCCACCCAGAATATAAGATCCTCAAACACAACCAAAACCTTTACCTAAGCTGCAGCAAGCATGTTTTGCTTCAAGAGGTCTTTCTAGTGGCTTTGTGCCATTGCTGACAACTCTCCCTGGGGACAGATGCTACAGAGAACAGATGGAGGTCACAACCACCATATTGAAGACTTAGTAAGTGTTTGATGTCTTCCCAGATCCTGCAAAGGGGGCAAGGCACCCAAAGGTGCCCTATGTCCCGTTCTCTGAGGAGGCAGAGGACACACTGGATTCTGCAATGGGGAGAAGAGAAGATGGCTGAGTCTACAGAAGTGAGACGCACTGTCACAAAAATGGTGACAAGAGATATGGTGGACGTAGGACAGACTTTTGTGATTGAAAATTTGCCATATCATGTTAGGAAGTATAGACCATCTTGTCCTCAAGTTTTTGTTTTTCTCTCAAGACGGTTTGTTGAACAAGTACTGCGAGTTTCCCACGTCATAATGACAGGAGACTACACAAACAGAACAGGAGTGTCCTTGAGTGGCTGAGAAAAAGGGCAGACCCTGGAGACCGAACTTCTCCTCTGAGGATTGGCAGCTGTAATTAAACTTTCCTCCCAAGCCGTGCAGACAGCGTGATATATGAATGGTGTCTCCCTCCCATGGCAAAAATGCCTCTAGAGATGCCTCATGTGTAACTGCAGGGGAAAGACTGTCCCAGAGGAAGCTGTCCACTATGATGAACAGGACAGAAACCTGACACAGGTTGTCTTCAACCCGGGGATTGGTGGAGGAAAAACAGCTGGATCAGATGGAGGAGGACACCAATAACAAGGAACACACAGAGCAGTGGCTCTGCTAGCTTTGTCACACAGATTTGTGCCAGCTGGACATTTATCTTCAGACATCCTAGGGCCCAGGATGTGCAGATGCGTGGTGTCACACCTGCAGAGCAACATTAAGAAAGCTGGGAAGAGAAGAGGTGACGCCACTCCAGGGTCCAACTGGCAGGACAGAGCACAGGATTCTGGCCTCCAGCTTAGAGGATTCTGCCCAAGCCTCTGTCTTCATTCCCCCAACTTACACAGACCCTCAGAGGGAGGATCAGCCAGCCTGGACCCCAAGCTGAGACCCGGGGCACTCTACAATTTGTGCCACATATTTTCTGAGCCGTGAATGTTTAAAGTTAAAGCACGTTGTCAAAGTTATCCACAATTTTTCAACTCTCCTCTTTTTAGCACCTTCCTGCTGATTACCATTAGCTATGCCACCCATAGATGCTACAATCATCCTCTTACTGGATTCTATAATTTAAAAAGTCATGTGGCCATACACACTTTGGATCATCTGTCTCCATTTTTTCAACTTTTCTGTAACTCTAAAATTACCTCCAAATAAAATGTAAAGACAATCAGACTGCAGTATAATGGCCAATGATACAAAGATGAATACAATGACCTCTATTCATAGTCTATGGAGAGGGTAAACAGAAAATTCTGATAAGCAATAAAGGTGGTGATAGAAATATGGAGAAGTTCCATTACCCAGAGGACACCAAACTTTACACAAAATCTGATTGAAAGGGTATGGCTACAAAAACCATTCATGTTGCATGCTTTTTCGAAAACATGTGGCTCTTTTTAATTCATTCTAAAATAACAGCGTAGTTTGCAATGTAAATTGTAGCCACACAATCTTCCCAGATGTCCAAAATATAAGCACCTCAAAGAATTTCAAAAAACAGACTGGGCATGGTTCATGTGTCCCAGTGCTTGCCCAGCAAGTACAAGGTGATTACTTCCTGCCACAGCACCTCAATAAGAAAAGAAAGAAAAAGAATGACAGAAAACAAATAGCAATTATTTCAATGATCTAGACAGGAGGCCAGGTGAAAATTCCAAGTCATGGCCTAGATGTTCTTCCAAGTACATTAAATTCCACACATCCAAATCTTCATGTTCAACCAGAAAGTATTCACACTGCTGGGGATGTGGCTCAATGCGAGAGTGCTTCCCTCCCATGCCCACACGGTCCTGGGTTCAATTCCAGGCACTGAGAAAAGATAAGGGGAAGAAGAGGAGGAGGAGAAAGAGAAGAAATTTTAGAAAATTCTTGCCAGGCTTTACTTCAAACCATCAATAGAATCCTTTACAAGGTTTGCATCCATCAATACCCAAAGACCATACTCCCAGAAAAATAATTTTCCTTTTCTTCAAAAATCAAAGTTTCAAGACAATAAAAATGTTACAAGAAAATCAAACTCAAAGTTTAAATGCTCTCTAATAATAAAAACCTCCCACACTCTAGACTCACTCTTGCTCATATTTCAGGGCTTCATTGTACATTCTTTCTCTGTGGATCTTTCTCTCTTTTTGTTCACAAACATGTGCAAGCATGCACTTAAACAATCATTTCAAACTCAATGAAAAGCAGATGAAGAAAAGACATGATTCCTTTCATGGCAATTCCTTAACTCTCTAATGATGAATGTTTCATTTGCTTTTCAAACCGAGGGGAGAATTCTCTCTCCATTTCAGACAACACAAACATAAGAATACACCTGAGCAACACATCTACAGAAAGTTCACATTTCATAATGATCGTTCATTCTGAAAGTGTTTGAACTAGGAAAAGACACCAATAGCTTTTCAAATTGTCTAGCAAACCAAACATACCTGAAAGACAGCAAACGAATTCATGAAGATGCCTAAATAATATCCTGTGTTGTAAACTTCCAAATCATGGGCCACCTACAAAGAAGATAAAACACAGTATGAATGGATCCATAGCAACCTGTTCTGCTTTTCACACATTTCTTTTAAGTAACTTTTGTTAGACTTGGTCTTCATGCTTATCAAACGTGAAAAGCACACAAATCAAAGAGTAATGAATATGCAAATGCTTGCTCATGATTCAATCAGTAGAAATTACATTACTTACTTAAACTTATTTTTACTCTGCCCACAACTCCAGAGTGCCCATGAAGTAAGTGTGGACTCGAGTTTTATCCAGAGAGAACGTAAATGTCACTGGTTAACAAGATCAACACGTACACATCAACATGAAATATGACCTATCTGCTTGTGAGAGGTGAGTGGCTAAATTGGATGAAGATTAATATTAATTCTGTAAGATCTCAGTCACCTAAATTAAAAAAAAAACCCTAAAACAGTCAATTTGCAAAGGAGGAAATGTAAATTGCTAATGAGCAGAACAAGGTTTACACTCACTGATAAGCAATACACATTAAACAGATAAGGGTTTTCAATAATGAGATGTTTCAGTGTATCACATTGTCAATGGTTTTTTATTGTTGTTCTTGCTTTTGGGTTGCTTTTTTTTTTTTCAGACTTGAGGTTGGAAGTCAGGGCATACACCCTGAGCCACTCCAGCAGCCCTTTCTTGTGATGGATTTTTTCAAGGTAGTTTCTCTTGAACTGTTTGCTGGGGCTGGCTTTGAATTGCAATCCTCCTGACCTCTGACTCCAGAGTAGATAGGATTACGGGTATGAGTCACTTGCACCCAACCCAATGTGACTTCTTTAAGAACAGTACTCACTTCTAAGAAGAGTGGGTAAAACAGGCTAAAAACTTGGCATGGCAGTACATCCTATAATCCTACCATGTGGAAGGGTGAGACAGGAAAATTGTGAGTTTGGGGCCAGCCTGGATTACACAGCAAGACCCTTTCTCAAAATGAAAAAACAGAAAAAAAAAAAAAGAAAAAACAATATGTGTGAAAGACTCACTCTTAGTGCATCACCACACACAAGTGACTATAATGATTTATAGCCATAGGGATAACCAAAATAGGAAGCACTTCAAAATGATCTAAAGCTCTGCTCACATGGCACCCAACACTGTGCAAGTCAATTTCCTAGTGCTTTCTCTTTTCTAAAAGAATTCATTTTTATGGGTATGATTCCACAACTGCATCTTTTGTATTCTTAACTGATACATAAAACAGAAACATATACATTTTAATGGGGTATCATGTCATCTTTTTATACACTGTGCCATGTTTAGATCGAGTTAAAAATACCTATCTCTTAAATATGTAACTCAGTATGTAGATGTAAATGATGTCAAAAGACTTGATGGTTTCTACACTCACACTTTCAGTTAAATTTTAAAAGGAAACTGGGAATTATTTCTGAAATACATATACCTGTATGTCTTCACACACACATGAGGAAACAACTGGGCATTACCACAAGGATGGACGAAAGGATCTATTAGGTTTGTCAACAGTCTTAGTGGAGATAAGGAGCATCTTCTGTTTGCTTTTCAATTATGCACCACCATTTTCTTTAGTTAAGACTCCAAATATTTACCTTTGCTAAAATCTTCTGGGTGATAGCATCAGAAGGAGTGGGTGAGACAGCAATGACTCTGATAGGAATTTCCACCAGAGGTATGGGCTTGACAAGGAGAACAGTGGCCCCACCCTCACTGGGAACAAGAATGGTGTGCTGGTGGTCTGTGGCATTGATTTCATTTGAATTCATTAGAATATCACATCACTTTGAGCAATGATTATCTTAACCTGGGTGAAAAAAAATTTAAGGTTTCTTTTATAAATGCTGTTTGGGAAGTCTTGCCAAAACACTAACAGCTGTTAATCTGGGAGGATCAAGCCTAGAGAAAGATGAGGTAAACATTTGGCCAAAAGGAGAAGAAAGGGAATCAGGAAGAATGTTATTTTATATAGTTTCCCATTCTCCCTCAAGAAACATGGAGAAAAGGCATGATTTCTTTTTTCGATGAGGACATCCTCTAGCTCTGTATCCCAGGCTGCTCTGGAACTTATGATCCTCCTGCCTCTGCCTCTCAAGTGCTGGGATTACAGGCATGTGACTCCACCCTAGCTATGGAATTTTCACCTGGGCTCCTCTAGATCATTGAAATGATTGCTCTCTATTGGTTTTCTGTCATTCTTTTCCTTTCTTTTCTTATTGAGGTGCTGTGGCAGGAAGTAATCACCTTGTACTTGCTGGGCAAGCACTGGGACACATGAACCATGCCCAGTCTGTTTTTTGAAATTCTTGAGTTCCTCACCATTTTGTACCTGCCAAGTGTCTCCTCTTTTTAGTTAATTCATGGGCCCAAGTAAGAAGTCAGTTCTTTTCAGCAAAAGATACTGGAGTGCCATTTAAAAGTGTGCATGTATGGCCCCCTCCCCCCCGTCAGTGCATGACCCCAACACCCTACTTCCCCACAGTGAGACTCAGCACAGACACTATCCCCAATAAAAGGGGAACAAGGCATAGAGAAATTGTCATTGTGCAGATGGTGCATCCTAAGGCCAAGAGAGCTCCTTAGAAGCTTCTGGGGACTTCATAGCCATCAGTTAGCTAAGGGGCCCCGGGTGTATTTTAAATTAGATTTTGCCCTCTTTCTAATGTTTAAGTAGTAATATAGTGTGAAGTTGATCTAAGTAGACAAACAAGTTTTTGTTTCAGAATGATGTTGATAGAATTTAACTATATAATTTAATAAAACCATGTGCAGACTTTGGAAGGAGAGTGTCACCAGAGACAAGATGGGCCTATTTTTTTCTCACTCATTTTTTTCTTTATTCTTTTATTCACATGTGCATACATTGTTTAGGCCATTTCAGAGCCCTGCTTCCCACCCCCTCCCTGTTTCCAACCTACCTCCCCTCTCTTCCAGGCAGAACCTGTTCTGTCCTTTTCTCCAATTTTGTTGAAGTGTAGACATAAGCAATAATAAGCAAGACATAGCTTTTTTGCTAGTTGAGATAAGGATAGCTATACAGAGAGATTCCTAGCATTGCTTCCACGCACAAATGTATTACAACCCAAATTGTTTGATGTCTACCAGACCTCTTCATGACTTCCAGGTGACCTTCCCATATTGACCTTTGTCATTTTAAGGTTACTGTATTAGCTTCTCTGAAGTGGGGATATCAACCACTTTCAAGTTTGGGGTTTTCTACCTTTCCCTGTTCCTCCTGTATGTGTCCTTCCCTTAGTGTGGGTTCCATGTCTAATAATATTCCCACATTTGTTTTAGATCTAAAGACCACATAAGAGGGAGAACATACCATTTTTGGCTTTCTGAGCCTGGTTAACTTGGCTTAATGGTCCACCTCGTCCGGATCTGCTCTCAACCACCACGATGCCTGTTGCTGATCCGTAGGAAGTGGCCATGGTTTCGTGGTGAGTGGCATTTAATACACATCATACATAATACTCATAACAACTTTGAAATGATTGTTTAAGTGCATGCTTGCACATGTTTGTGAATGAAAGAGGGACAGATCCAGAGAGGGAGAATATACAAAAAAGCCCTCCAAAATGAGCAAGAGTGAGTGCAGAGTATGGGAGGTTTCCGTGAGTACAGAGCATTTAAACTTCGATTTTTATTTTCTTTCAACATTTTTATTGCCTTGAAACTTTGATTTTTGAAGAAAATGAGAATTGTTCTTCTGGGAGTGTGGTCTTTGGGTATTGATGGATGCAAACCTTGTAAAGGATTCTATTGATGGTGTTTGTAAGTAAACCCTGGCAAGATGTTTGTAAAATGTCTTCTCTTTTTCCTCCTCCTCCTCTTCTTCCCCTATTCTTCTCTTGGTGCCCAGGATTGAACCCAGGACCCTGGGCATAGTAAGGAAGCACTCTCGCATTGAACCACATCCCCAGCAGTGTGAATACTTTCTGGTTGAACGTGAAGATTTGGATGGGTGGAATTTAATGTACTTGGAAGAACATCTAGGCCATGACATGGAATTTTCACCTGGCCTCCTGTGTAGATCACTGAAATGATTGCTGTCTATTTGTTTTCTGTCATTCTTTTTCTTTCTTTTCTTATTGAGGTGCTGTGGTAGTACTTGTTGGGCAAGCACTGTGACACTTGAACCATGCCCAGTCCTGTTTTCTGAAATTCTTTGAGGTGGTTATATTTTAGACATTTTGGAAGATTGTGTGACTACAATTTGCATTGCAAACTATGCTGTTATTTTGGAATCAATTAAAAGCAGCCTATGTTTTTGAAACTACATGCAACATGAAAGGGTTTCCCAGCCATATCCCTTTCAATCAGATTTTGTGTAAAGTTTGGTGTTCTCTGGGTAATAGAACTTCTCCATATATCTATCATCACCTTTATTGCTTCTCAGAATTCTCTATTTGCCCTCTCCATAGACTATGAATAGAGGTCAGCGTATTCATCTTTGTATCGTTGGCCATTGTACTGCAGCCTAATTTTCTTTACATTTTATTTGCAGGTAATTTAGAGTTACAGAGAAGTTGAAGAAATGGAGATAGATGATCCAAAGTGTGTATGGCCACATGACTTTTTAAATTATAAAATCTAGGAAAGTGGATGATTATAAGATCTACGGGTGGCATAGACAATGGTAATCAGCAAGAAGGTGCTAAGAAGAGGAGAGTTGAAAAATTGCAGTTAACTTTAGTAATGTGGTTTAACTTTAAAATTCATGCCTCAAAAAATATGTGCCTATTGTGAATTGCGATGCATTAAACATGGAGGTGCAGGTGCCTCTGGAGTAAAATGAGTCACATTCCTTTGGGTGTATCCCTAGGAGTAGGATTGCTGGATCATATGTCAGATCTACATTTAGTTTTTAAAGAAGCCTCCATATTGTTTTCCAGAGTGGTTGTACTAGCTTGCTTTCCCACCAGCAGTGTGTGATGGTTCCTTTGTCCCCACATTGTCCTCAATATTTCTTGGTGGTGGTATATTTGTTCATAAGTATTCTAGCAGGAGTGGGGTGGAATCGAAGTGTGGTGTTGATTTGCATTTAAAGTAGGCCTTTTTTGCTCACCATCTCTAGCAATAAAGGAAATGCAAATTAAAACCACACTAAGATTCCACCTCACCCCTGTTAGAATAGCCATCATCAGCAACACCACCACCACCAGGTGTTGGCGAGGATGCGGGGAAAAAGGAACCCTCTTACACTGTTGGTGGGAATGTAGACTAGTACAACCACTCTGGAAAAAAATTTGGAGGCTACTTAAAAAGCTGGACATCGATCTACCATTTGATCCAGCAATACCACTCTTGGGGATATACCCAAAAGACTGTTACTCCAGAGGCACCTGCACATCCATGTTTATTGCGGCACTATTCACAATAGCCAAGTTATGGAAACAGCCAAGATGCCCCAGCACTGACGAATGGATTAAGAAAATGTGGTATCTATACACAATGGAATTTTATTCAGCCATGAAGAAGAATGAAATGTTATCATTCGCTAGTAAATGGATGGAATTGGAGAACATCATTCTGAGTGAGGTTAGCCTGGCTCAAAAGACCAAAAATCGTATGTTCTCCCTCATATGTGGACATTAGATCAAGGGCAAACACAACAAGGGGATTGGACTATGAGCACATGATAAAAGCGAGAGCACACAAGGGAGGGGTGAGGATAGGTAAGACACCTAAAAAACTAGCTAGCATTTGTTGCCCTTAATGCAGAGAAACTAAAGCAGATACCTTAAAGCAACTGAGGCCAATAGGAAAAGGGGACCAGGAACTAGAGAAAAGGTTAGATCAAAAAGAATTAACCTAGAAGGTAACACCCACGCACAGGAAATCAATGTGAGTCAATGCCCTGTATAGCTATCCTTATCTCAACCAGCAAAACCCCTTGTTCCTTCCTATTATGGCTTATACTCTCTCTACAACAAAATTAGAGATAAGGGCAAAATAGTTTCTGCTGGGTATTGAGGGGGGGAGCGGGAGGGGGTGGAGTGGGTGGTAAGGGAGGGGGTGGGGGCAGGGGGGAGAAATGAACCAAGCCTTGTATGCACATATGAATAATAAAAGAAAAATGAAAAAAAAAAAAGTAGGCCTTTTTAAGGGAAGGGTGATTTTAACTTCCTTGAGGGCTCATGGCTTTCATGGGCGGCAAAATAGTTGGACTACGTTTGTTGACATGTAGTGGAAACAATCCCCATCATCTCCTGGATATGTGGCAGTGCTGCTAAGTGAGCCCCACTCCTCAGAACATTCCCATGACCACAGGGAGATGGTCATTAGTACTGAAAAGAATTCAGTTGAGTTCATAAACTCTGTGCCACCTGAGAATGGAGCAGATAATTGGTGAAAACTATACGGAATTTTATCGTTAGCCATTTAGCAATAGATGAAATGAGACGAGTCAAATTTCAAAAATATCCCAGCAGTGATTGGACTACAGACAGAACACTTGTTTTTTTGCAAATTGAGAGAACAAAACTCGAGTGAAGTTTGAAAATACGTATTTATTCTCTACCCAACAGCCATGATGATATAGTGGTCATTCTGAAGGTATAACCATCATAGAAAAATTTTCCTGGAATAAGGGTCAGTACCCAGTATTCTGACCTTATGAACTATTCCTTGAGAATTTTTCATCTACTTTTTTATGTGTAGTGATTATGAAATTATATGTATAAATGACATAGAGAATTAAAATTCATCCAAAAACTATTTTTGGGTTTGTTGGCTTATTTTGAAATGTGTGACAATTGGTTTTATGCTTTTATGTTATCTTGACTTCAGATCCAAGATTTACCAAGAATTTGAAGTTGCTCTACCTAATTCTGTCAGTCCCCGGGAGGCTACTGCTTTTGTGATCTCTGAAGACTTAGGTCTTAGACTAGCAACTGCTCCAGTGGAGGTAGGTAGCATGTTGAAGTTTTCCCACTGATGTTAGAGTGTCACTAAGCTTAGAACGTTTCAGGTACTCAATTGAGTTTTACAAACCTGATTGCTTCTGGTGCTTGTCATACCTTAGAGATTCGTTGGTCTTACTTTTGTTCTGCTTTAAGTTTTAGAATTCAAACATATTAAATTGGTAAATGTGGTATGACCATAAATATATTTGAGTAGAAAAGTTTATCATTGACCTGATGTAAGACCAAATGGCTTGAAGAGGGAGAAAGTGTCCCCATTGTCATTCAAGGACAAGTGGAACTTCTTAAGATGTCCCTCTAGCAGACGTTGCTTCCTATGTCATTGATCAAATGGCACCACATGTTATTGCCCGATTTTTTATTCTTTGATGGTACTTGGGTTTAAACTTGGGGCTTTGTGCTGACTAGGCAGGCACTCTACCACTTGAGTAACATGCCTGGCCTTAGTTTTCCAGCTACTAAGTGGAATAAATCACCATGAATGGCTTTAGACCAATATCTCTCACTTGTGTTACATGTCAAGCCCCTTACTTAAAAGAGATATTTTGTGTTGCATCTTTGCCATCCAAGAATGAAGTTTATAGAAAGCATAACATAGTTTCCAAAAATTAATATGATGCTATAAGTAAAACACTACGTGAAATAAAAAGGAACAAATATACAGTTTTAGGATCTGTGTTTTAAATGGAAGTGGTCAAAGATTGTTGCTCTAGGTATGGTGCATTGAAATGTTTATGCCATGCATAGACTCATCCTCTGTATAATAGCTATAAGTGTGGTTTGGTATAGATGCATTATTTCAGTATCTCAGACACCTTGGGTGATGCTACCAGCAGGGATGTGTATTTCTGCACTGGTGGACAACGTTCAGTGAAGTTGCAAACATAACAAAGTGCAATCTTTTCTTGATTCACAAAAGAGTTGTGTTTCTGAGAAATTCAACATGTGCTGAAAAGTGCTTTGGTTTTATAAATAAGTTGAAATTTCTGGGCTCCGGTGGCTCATGCCTGTAATCCTAGGCACTCAAGAAATAGAGATCAGGAAGATTGTGTTTCAAAGCCAGCCCTGGCGAATAGTTCACCAGGCCCTATCTCGAAATACCCTTCCCCAAAATAGGGCTGGTGGAGTGGCTCCAGTTGAAGTCTCAGGACAGTTTAAACAGGTACTTTACATGAATCTAAAGAAACTTTCAAGAATGATGAGGAATTTGAGACTATTCTTCACTGTTTGGGACAATCCCGAGTATAGCAGATCTTCACCCACTAAGTGTCAATAGCAACCTGCAGTCATTGTGACAATGTACCATGCGTTATCTGGAACTGCTCACATAACCCTGCAGAAGGCATTACTGTCACCAGTGACCCCTTTGCCCTAGGCACATGTATGTGTGGACATGTAGAAGGGAGTGAGCAGAACATCCCTGGGCCGGCCACATTGAGATCTCCCACACAAGTGCAAAATGAAACTAACTGATTGGGCAGGGGTTGTCAAAGCAGATTATGGGGTCAATACAGTGCAACAGAGGAGCAACTTGCTTTGTGTCAGACAGGTTGGGATCCAGTTCTGGCTCCCTTATTGGAAGGTAATATGAGCTTGTACTGATACAGAGTTCCTTGAACTTCAGTTTTCTTTTCTATAAAATAGCGTAACACTCTTAATGAGGTGCAATGCCTAAATGGGAACATTTGCGAAGAACCTGGTTCCTGGTAGGTATTGAAGCACTGTGTTGGTTAGTATGTCAAATAGCAAATCCATGTACAGGTTTTCATTTGGGGTTAGGTTGTTCGTTTGCTTTCTGTGGATGGGGAAGTGGACATATGTAGGTGGAATTACAAACTTCACAGGCTTCATGAGGACTGATTTAAATTTTATATAATATGAAGCATTTGTACTTGAATAAGAACATGTGCTTATTGTGTTCTTTACAGGTACAAGCCTTCCAGCCATGTTTCCTTTTCTTGAATCTCCCCTACACTGCTATCAGTGGTGAAGAGTTTGCCCTGGCAGTAAGTAGATTCCATTATGGGAAAGTTACCACTGAGGTAACATATTCAGGTTTGTTGATTCCTTGCACTTCAGGGAAAACAGGAAGGGATGGGGTGCTGTGCTTGGCATTTGATACATTGTTTCTAAGCATTGGATACATTGCAGGGAGACTGAAAGCAGATGTACTTTGTCAATGACTTCTTGGGCTTGTTAAAGGCTAGTGATCTCCTTAGCAAGGCTACCCATTCTCATCTCAGTTTTCCAGCACCAGTCCTCTCCCTTCCTTATAGTTTTGGAGGCCCCGCTTTCTCTCTGCTGCCCCCTGGTGTTCCTCCTGATGTGCCACATCTAGAATGTGCTGCCCCTTCTCCCTGCCAGTCTGTGCCTGCTACAGTTGTCATGAATTTATTCATTTAAGACTTGCAGTTCTGATGCCTTCCTGAGGAGCCTCATCCAACCTATAGTTCACAGTCCCCATGGTTGTAGTGTGTAGGATACAATTTAGGATTCATTTTGTGAGTCATGTGCCTTGCATTTCCTTAGCTAGTCAGTTCCCTGGGAGGCAGGGATTAGGCCCATTGTTTCTGTTGTCTTCTTAGTAGTGTTTGTTAGGAAAACACCGTACCTGGCACACAAAGGAGGCTCACAAGAGGTATCTCATGGCCAAAAGCTTAATAAGCATGCTGGCTGGCCAAGAGAAAATGGCACAGCAGCTTCTCTCGGCAGGTATGGCCTTAGGTAGCATTTGGGAGAAAGCAAGGGCTCGGGACCAACAAAGAAAGGTGGCAGGAGATAAGGGACAGTGGGGCCTTGTTCTGTAAGGGATGAGACCAGCTGTGGAAGCAAGGTCTAGAGGTGGACAAAGGAAGGTGGTGGGAGATAAGGAACAGCGGGTTTTGTACTGCAATGGGTGAAACCAGCCGTGGCTTAGGCTGTAGAAGGGGCAGTTCTTATCATTCCCCCATTTTTTGTTTCTTAAAGAGAGGAAGAGGAAAAAAAGGTAGGGTATTGGGGCACAGTTTGATCTTCTGGCTACTTCTGGTTGGCAGGGGGCGGTGCATGTTCTCAGGGGTGGGGTCCTTAGGGTTTGGTGTCTTCGTAGGTGTTAGCTTGGGGGTCCCCTTGGTGGCCCTAGTGTGGTTGATATCCTTGGAGGAGGAGTTGATTGAATCTTTGGTTGGTGGCTGTAGATTGGCGATCTAATAAAAAATTTTGTAAAGTTTTTATAATGCAGGGAAGAAAGCTCAGGAGGATAAAGACAACAATAAGGGGCACTAGGAAAGGCAAGCGCTAAGAGAGCAGAGGAGATTGAGTCCAGTCTAGGGCAGGGGAGTTTTTAGTCCTCTGATGTTGGATTTCTTCACTTAAGCAAGACAGGGTATTAATATTCTGTTCCACTAGGCCTAACTCATAAATATAGTAACAACATTCTTCCTGGGAGGAAAAGGCAAGTGCCTCCTTTTTCAGTGGTTAAAAGATGTAGGGCCCTGTGGTTTTGTCAGGCAACCTGAGCAAATGAAGTGAGTTGTCGCTGAAGGGAGGCTAGAGAAACTGAGGTTGATTCAGGAGTGACCTGAAGGCACCCCTCAAAGTCTTTTGCAGAGATGACACTATGACCCAGGGCTCCACCTGTAAACCCAGTGGCAGCGATGGAGGAAGCCAGGCTAATCCCGACCATAATGAGTAGGAAGGAGGCTCGTGGTTGTCGGAGCGAATATAACCAGATGAATTCATCCTTTCCATAGAGAGTAAGTTGGGGAACTGTTATTACTGAGAGGCAGGGGCCTGGAGTAGAGGCATTTATACAGGTGTGTAAGGAGCCGTTGCACCAGAGGTATAGTCCAGAGGGTGGGAAGGTTTGAGTAGTTGTAGAGACGTTAGAGAGACAGAATTTGAGGAAACTAGCTCAGGAAGAGGAGTGGACAGAGGTGTAATAGCAGGTGTAGGAGGGAAGTGAGTATTGGTCTGGGTCAGGTTCCCACAGAGGTATAGAAGTCAAAGGGGGGGGGGCAGCACTTAGAGCTTTGGGACATAGAGGTGGGGGCAGGGATAGAGAGGTTGATGGGTACTGCTGCCAGCAGAAGGCACTGGAGAGAGGCACACAAGAACCAGTAGGTAGTGTTTATGGAACTGGTGGAGTTAAGAAACTGTATAGAGGTTTCTATAATTTGGATCCAGGATGATAAGGTTGTGTTTGTAGGACCTTTGGGGCGTTGGTCCTGGAATGTCTGCTCAGCTTTTAAGATGTTTGAGGAGAGTTCTATCTGTGATTGGGGGGCCATAACCCATTCCCTAGATATAAAGAGGGTTCCTGAGTGTTGTGAACTAGCACCTGAGTAGTACATGGAACGTTTGACCCCGTCCTGCCAACGCTGGTGCCAGGGATCGGGCATATAGAGGAAGAAACCTGAGTTGTGGTGGGCACCTACCATACTACCTGTTGGACACTGTTCTGAGATCCCATGTTTTTTGCAGTTCCGATATGGGCAGCCCCCCTATTTTTCTGACCATTTACCACCCTTTTTACAGTATGGCTGGGTTTGATCAAAGAAGAAGCAGATATAAGGGAAGTTGATGTCTATCCCCACAGGATGTGGTACAGTGGATTTAGGTGTAAACAGGATGGTGAGAGCCCAACTACACCCCATAGGGGTGGCAGTCTCCAGAGCCCACGTGATGTGTGATGTTGGCTGAGCCTGGTTTATAGGTTTCCTGGATCTTGAATCTCCAGAGATATGATGGAGATAGCTGACTGGGAGAGTAATAAAGATCCAGGTTATAAGAATAAGGAAAGTACAAAAAATAGGCTGCAGAGAGCGAGATACCCAAGGCAGAGCACTGTGTGGTTGATCCAGCTCCATTTGGGTAGAGAAGTTGTCCATAGGCCTTTGCTTAAAACAAGGGGAATGAGGACAATAATCACCCATACGAAGGGAAGGAGTGAAGGCACAAGAAGTATGGCTTATAATAGGGCAAAGAAAATGTCAGAGAACGAGTAGATCGCCTCAGGAGTAAAGTCTGAGAGTGTACCCTGGAGATGGAGATCAGATACCCAATCTATAAAGCAAGGGTAAAATAGGTATGAGAAAGGAGGGAGGTTGATCGTGTTGGGAGGTGGGAAGTCTAAGACCTCAGAGTAGAGTGTATATATGAAAGAGTAAAAGCATGGGCAGGAACTGACAGGAAAGAATGGGAGAGGAGAAGTATAAAGAGTAAGTAGGCGAGATGCTAGGTCCCCAAGCATAGGGCTCCTGCATATGCCCTGGGAATCTCTGTGGGTGTGTCTCCATCTTCTGGGATCCTGGGGAGACAGGAGATCTTTATTTTTGTTGGTCCTATAAGAAGAGATTGATAGGTCTTTTGTGGGGCTGCCAGTTTTAGATTTTCCCAGGAGGGGAATCCTGCTAGCTTTGCAGCCATAGGTATGGTAAGGATGACCTTAAATGGACCTTTCCACTTTTGTGTTAGATGGCCGGGGGTGGCTGTGTCTTTTAGATAGACAAGATCTCCCATCTGGAGAACTGAGGCACTTTAGTAGCGTCAGAAGATTGTGGTAGTTGATTATGAGCATAAGACCAAAGGAGAGAGCAAAGAAAGGTAAGGAAGGATTGAGGAGAGAGGGGGGAATGTTGGGGGGCTTTGGAGGAACCGTGATAGGGAGAAGCAGATGGCCATAGAGGAGCTCGAAGGGGGTGAGCCTAAGTTGTCTCTTTGGGAGAGCCCGGAGGTGGAGAAGGGCTAAGGGCAGGAGCTTTGTCCAGTCTAGATGGAGTTTGAGAAAGAGTTTGGTGAGAATATTTTTGAGTGTGCGATTGGCACGCTCGACCTTGCCTGAGGATTGGGAGTGATAGGGGATGTGAAATCTCCAGTAGATGTTTAAGGTTTATGCCAGGTTTTGGGAAATAGAGGAAACAAACTCAGGCCCATTGTCTGGCTGAATGGAGGCCAGGAGGCCAAACTGTAGGATGATATCTGTTACCAGGATTGTTGTTACTGTGGAGGCCCTTTTATTAGTTGTGGGGAAGGCTTCCACCCATCCTGTGAAGGTATCAACCAGTACCAGGAGGTATTTAATTTTCTTTACTGGGGGCATATGGTTAAAGTCCACCTGCCAGTCCATGGCATGGAGGCATCCTCTGGCTTGGTAGGTAGGAAAGGGAGGGGGGTCTAACATTGGAGCTAGGGTTTTTGCGCTGGCAGATCGAGCAGGATTGGATAATCTGTTTGAGGTATTGTATGTCTTCTGTTGATAGGGAAAGGGATTTGCAGAGAAAGGTGCAGAGAGCATGACGATTAGGATGAAAAAGCGTATGTAAATAGGAGAGAAGAGTTTTGACCTCAGAAGAGGGGAGTGAGAGCTTAGTGAGAGGAGGAAGGGAGGCCATGGTAAAGGGGGTACATGGTCTGGAGTGTAGATTGGAGGGCTCCTCGTTTTCCTTCTGTATCTGCTCAGTTGTTTCCTTTGGTAACAATGGAGGAATCAGTCTGAAGAGCTTTACAATGGGTGATGCCTATTTGGGAAGGAAAGTGCGAGGCCTTCAGGACTTGGGTTATTAAGGCAGCATTAATTATGGGGGTTCCTTTTGTAGTTAGGAGTCCCCTTCCCTTCCAGATTGCAGAGTGGGACAACAAAGTGTGAAAGGCATATTTAGGGTTGGTGTAAATATTAATAGTTTTGTCTTTAGCCAGAGTTAGAGCTCTGGCCAGGGCAGTTAGTTCAGCCTTCTGGGAAGTTGTACCCAAAGGGAGGGGACATGCCTCAATGACAGTGGAATTAGAGACAATAGCATATTCTGCTCTCCATTGTCCATTGTGAATAAAGGTGCTACCATCAATAAACCAAGTGTAGTCAGCCTGAGAAAGGGTGCCCTCCTGAATGTGGTCTGAGCAGGGGAGGAGCTCCTCAAGGATCTCAGGGCAGGAGTGAACAAGGGGTGTTGAAGAGAGAGGAAGAAGAGTGGCTGGGTTAAGTGGGGGACATGAGATGAAAGTTACTGTGGAGTCCTCAACCAAGGCCACCCGGAGGGACAGGATACAAGAGGGGGGCATGGAGTGAAGTCCCTTCTATGTAAGGAGCTCTGAGAGGCTATGAGAGGAGTAAACAGTAAGGGGGGACACAAAGGTGAGCTTTTTACTTTCTTGAATTAGGAGAGAAGCAGCTGCTAGGGCCCTGAGGCATGGGGCCCATCCCCTGGTTGTGGGGTCTAACTGTTTTGAGAGGTATGCTACTGGAGCAAAGGAGGGCCCTATGTTGTGTTCTAAAACTCCTAGGGAAAACCCTTGCCTCTCAGAGACATAAAGGAAAAAAGAACAAGTGAGGTCCGGCAGGTGAAGCGCTGGGGCTTGTGTCAGGGCTTGTAAGAGGGACTTGAAATGGCCTGACACAGGCCGAGAGGGGTCCAGGGGCTCTTGGATGGGAAGCCTGGATGCCTCATGTAGAGGTTTGGCCATTAGACTGAAGTTGGGCACCCAGGCTCTGAGGTAGCCAGCCAGGCCGAGGAAGGAGAGAATTTCAGCCTTGGTGGTGGGGGCAGGGAGAGAGACTAACAAGGCCTTATGATCTATGGTGATAGCCTTATGAGTAGGGGAGATAGATAGGCCCAGGTAAGTTACCTGGGTGAGAGACAGTTGAGCCTTGTTAGGGGACACCCTGTATCCCTTTTTTCCCAGAAAATTAAGCAGAAGGGCAGTGTGTTGTTGGCTATCCTCGAGGGAGGGGCTGCAGAGCAGGAGATCATCTACATACTGTAGGAGTTTACTCAGGGAGAGATAGAGGGTGAGGAGGTCCCTAGCCAGAGCTTGTCCAAAGTGGTGAGGACTGTCGCAGAACCCCCGAGGCAGAATAGTCCAGGTCAATTTGTGGGAAGTATGAGAATCTGGATCAGTCCACGTGAAGACAAAAAGGTTTTGGGACCATGGTGGGCAGCGATAGTGAAGAAAGCATCTTTCAGGTCCAGGACTGTGAAATGGGTGGTGGTACCGGGGATGAGAGACAGGAGAGTGAGGGGTTGGGTACCACTGGGTGTATAGGAGTCACTGCTGCATTGATTAAGTGGAGGTCCTGCACCAGCCAGTAAGACACATTGAGCTTTTTTACAGGCAGATAGGAATGTTGTAGGGAGAGTGAGCTAGGTGAAGCAGGCCCTTAGCAAGAAGCTCCGAGATAATAGACTTTAGACACTGTAGGAGGGTTAGAGAGATGTGATGTTGAGATTGGTTTGGGAAAGTAGAAGGATCTTTGAGAGTAATGACAACTGGCTCATAATGTGAGGCAACAGGGGGGTTTTTGAGATCCCATACAATAGGGTCCACCAATGTTGCCGGTAAGGGCAAGGAGTTGGGAGAAGCTTCTGGAAGCAAGTCACCTATGATGGTGAGGAGGGACCGTGAGGATGGAGACGAGGAGATGGTGGGTCGCAGCTTTTGTGGGGATGGATGTAAGGTGAGGGAGGCCTGAAACTTTGTTAAAATGTCTCTACCTAAGAGTGGAGTGAGACAATTAGATAGCAGTAGGAAGGAATGGGTAAAGAGGGAATCTCCCAGTATGCAAGTTAAGGGAAAGGTCATTCAGGGCTGGGTAGGAGTTCCCTCCACCCCTACTATGGAGGTTAAGGAAGGCTTGGTAGGTCCCCAGAACTCCGGCAAGGCTGAAAAAGTGGCGCCAGTGTCTATGAGGAGAGAGATAGGCCTACCATCAATGATGGCCATTACCGTGGGCTCCTGTGAAGTTATGGTCGTCGGGTCTGGGAGTCCTGGGCTCCATCAGTCTTCTGTCACAGTTGTCAGTCCTAGAAAATCAGTTAGGGAGGAGGAACGTTGAGGGGGTCTAGACCCCCACCTTGAGGGGTGGAGGGGCAGTCCCTCGCCCAGTGGCCCTCCTGTTTGCACTTAGGACATTGTCCTGGTGGGTGGCGTATCTTAGGACAGGCCCAGGCCCAGTGTCCCTCAAGGCCACACTGAAAACATGGGCTGGGAGGCATTTGGGATTTTCCCTGGCTTTGTGAGTTGGAGGGCTTGGGCCAACATCTGGAATTTGGTCTTATCTCTCCTCTCCTTATCAGCCCGTTGCTGTTCATCATGGTAATTATAAACCTTAAAAGCCACATTTAGAATTTCAGCCTGTGGAGTCTGAGGCCACTTTCCAGCCTTTTAAGTTTTTTCTTATATCTGGAGCTGACTGGGAGATAAAATGGGTCATAAAGATAATTATCCTGTCCTTAGTTTCAGGGTCAACCTTCATGTGGTGTTGTAATGCCTCTGTAATCAGGACAAGAAACTGGCTGGGTTTTCTTTTTCCTCTTGTTGAACTTCTCTGAGTTTGTCAAAATTAACAACCTTTTGGGCAGCCCTTTTTAACCCTGACACTAGGCAGGTGGCCATCTGGTCAATGGAAGTTAGGTCATTAGTTTGATAGTCCCAATGGGGTTCTGCCTCTGGAACTGCCGGCATTCCCACAGGGTGGGCAGGGGTGGTGTGGTGAATCTCATCTGCATGTGTCTCAGCCGCATCCCAGACCCTTTGTCTCTCCTCCGGGAGGAGTGTTGAGGAGAGGATGGTATAAATGTCATGCCAGGTGAGGCTATAGGATTGAGCTAAATATTGAAACTCTTTAATATAAGAGTCAGGGTTAGTGGTGAAAAAACTGAGGTGTTTTTCAATTTGAGACAGGTCTGTGAGAGAAAAGGGAACATGAATTTGCATGATACCCTCCGCGTTGGCCACCTCCCGGAGAAGGTAGAGGGAAGCCGGCTGACTGGGGGTGCTGTGAGAGTGGGTGTGTGGGGGACTCAGGGGATCCTGTGGCTTTGGGTTGGTGGAAGGGCAAGTGGAAGGGGGCGCAGAAGGAGTGGAGGGAGGGGTGGAAGGAGAGGCTGGGGAAGTGGTGAAAGGAGCAGCAGGAGGGGAGGCAGAAGGAGTGACGGGGGAAGCATTGGGGGCCAGCTGCTGAACAATGGAGGCTTGTGTCTGATAAGGTGGAGGCTCATTAGCAGGATCAAAAGAAGGGAAACCATCAGAGTCAGGGAGGGTAGTTGGGGTTTTTGTAGCCAGAAGGACCTGGGCAGGGGAGCAAGAGGTGCAGAGAGAAGGCTTAGAGTGGAGATAAGAGAAGGCTTGGACATAGGGAATCTCCTACTTTCCAGTGCATTTGCAGAAGTTATAGAGATCTCTGAAAATGTTAGGGTCAAGTGTGCCATCTAGTGGCCATTTAAAGTTATTGTCCCACTGGTATTGTGGCTAAGCCTGATTGGAAAGAAAAATGAGTTTTTTTGCCTTTGGATCAGGTGACAGCCATAGGGGCTTAAGGTTGGCCAGTAGACAGCCTAGAGGGGTGTCTGAGGGAATTTTGGAAGGTCCAGTGCCCATGGTGAGACCCGGTCTGAGGAAAAATATAGCGGGCATCCCTGAGATATTGCTTTTGTGGGCGAAACAGAGGAGTGGAGGACCTCAAGGGAACATCTTCACTGAGAGGATCTTCCACATCCCAGGACCCCGGTTCCTGGGGGGAATGAGCTGGAACCTAGTACTAAGATTTTTGATGAACTGAGAGAGAGAGAGAGAGAGAGAGAGAGAGAGAGAGAGAGAGAGAGAGAGAGAACCATGACTCACGGCGCAGCAGCGCGAGGGAACTCACCAAGGGAAGACTGAGGAAATCAACCGGTGGTGGGAGAATAATGGGAACGCACTGGCCTTGAGGAGGTTCCCTGTGAGCGAGAGTGGTGACAGCAGCACTAGTCTGGGGTCAGGGGTCCCAGCAAAGCAGCTGAGATCCCAGTAAGTTTATCCAGGCTTAAGGAAGGCAGCCCCCACCTACGTGGCTTTGGCAGGCTGGTGTAATCACCTGCCTTGGCCCCCCTATATAGGGGATGTCTTCCTTGTGGCCAAAGTAGGCTTGGGAGCACAGCATATATCGGGAGGGCCTGAATTTAATGACTGGGAGAGCAAGATTGATGCCGGAAGATCACCTGTTCCTGGTCAACGCACCAAAATGTTAGGAAAACACTGCACACTGCACACAAAAGAGGCTCATGAGAGGTATCTCATGTCCAAAAGTTTAATAAGCAGGCTGGCTGGCCAAGAAAAAATGGTGCAGCAGCTTCTCTTGGCGGGTCTGGCCTTAAGTAGCATTTGGGAGAAAGCAAGGGCTAGGGACGGACAAAGAGAGGTGGTGGGGGATAAGGAACAGGGGGCTTTGTTCTGCAAGGGGTGAAACCAACTGTGGCTTAGGCTGCAGATGGGGCAGTTCTTCTCAGTGTTAACAAAATGATTGTTTCTCTGCAAGTAACCAGTTAACCAAATAGTTATTTTTTAAATTAAGGATATGCAATTAACTTTATTGCATGCAATGTCATACTTTCTTTAAGTACTTATAGAGGAACGTTTTTCAACTATTTATGTTTGTTTTTTGCTGCTGGAGATCTAATTCTAAACCTTGTTCATTAAGAACATATTCTACCACCAAAGTGCAGCCCCTGGATTTTTAGCTTTTTGTTTTTTGGTGCAGGGCCTTCTGCATGCTAGGAATGTGTTATACCACTTGAGCCATGCCCCTAGTCCTTTGCTTTTATTTTTCTCTTTTCCAGATAGGGACGTGTGTTTTTTGCCCAGGTTGGCCTCATACCATTACCTTCTTGTCTTCGCCTCTCAAATAGCTGGGATTCAGAGGTGCTCCACCATGTCCAGCTTTTTAGTTTTTAATTGTACGTTTTTAATATAGTTGGCATGGTCCAGTGTAATAAGCAAAACATCTGGAGTCAGAGGCCCATTATCCACTCTGTCACTCATAGCAAATCATTTAATTATTATTTCCTTATCTATAAAATGGGAATCACAATTTTTATCTACACAAAAGTCTTTTGAGAAGCAGATGAGAAAATAACTTGGCAAACAGTTCATCAAATGTATGTTTTAGAAAAATGCTATTCTTTATTTTTCATGGGAAACTTGCAGGTTTTGTTATTAAGGCCAAACAAGAAGTTCTCTGTCTATTTAGACCTGTAACTCATGTCTGTACCTGAAAGATGACCGAGGATGAGCTGAGTCCTTCCTCTGCCTATTCCCATGGCATATCCCAAGCCGTGTAATAAACCTCCTTTTTCTGACTTCACCATGCCTCTTTAGTTGGAGTTTGGGGGCAGGTGACCTGACCTGGTATGTGGACTCTCAGGACTTTGTCCTTGGGTCCAAAACTCCAGTTTCACTCCCACCATTTTTATTAGATGAAGACCATCTGCATGAAAGCAGATTTGCAGTGGTGACTGTCAGGCAGCCACAACTGAACATGGAAAAAACTCCCACCAAAACACAAGATCCTCAAAACACAACCAAAACCTTTACCTAGGCTGCAGCAGGCAGGTTTTGCTTCAAGATGTCTTTCTGAGACAAAAACCACTTGATCATCTCAATAGATGCAGAAAAAGCCTTTGATAAGATCCAACATCATTTCATGATAAAAGCTCTAAGAAAACTAGGAATAGAAGGAAAGTTCCTCAACATTATAAAAGCTGTATATGACAAACCTACAGCCAGCATTATACTTAACAGAGAAAAGGTGAAACCATTCCCTCTAAAATCAGGAACCAGACAAGGATGCCCACTATCTCCACTCCTATTCAACATAGTACTGGAATTCCTAGCCAGAGCAATTAGGCAAGAAGAAGGAATAAAAGGAATACAAATAGGTAAAGAAACTGTCAAAATATCACTATTTGCAGACGACATGATCCTATACCTTAAAGACCCAAAAAACTCTACTCAGAAGCTTCTAGACATCATCAATAGCTATAGCAAGGTAGCAGGATATAAAATCAACATAGAAAAATCATTAGCATTTCTATACACTAACAATGAGCAAACGGAAAAAGGATGTATGAAAACAATTCCATTTACAATAGCCTCAAACAAAATCAAATACCTAGGTGTAAACCTAACAAAAGATGTGAAAGACCTCTACAAGGAAAACTATAAACTTCTGAAGAAAGAGATTGAGGAAGACTATAGAAAGTGGAGAGATCTCCCATGCTCATGGATTGGTAGAATCAACATAGTAAAAATGTTGATACTCCCAAAAGTAATCTACATGTTTAATGCAATTCCCATCAAAATTCCAATGACATTCATTAAAGAGATTGAAAAATCTACTGTTAAATTTATATGGAAACACAAGAGGCCACGAATAGCCAAGGCAATACTCAGTCAAAAGAACAATGCTGGAGGTATCACAATGCCTGACTTCAACTATATTACAAAGCAATAACAATAAAAACAGCATGGTACTGGCACAAAAACAGACATGAAGACCAGTGGAACAGAATAGAGGACCCAGATATGAAGCCACACATCTATAACCAACTTGGCTTTGACAAAGGAGCTAAAAATATACGATGGAGAAATAGCAGCCTCTTCAACAAAAACTGCTGGGAAAACTGGTTAGCAGTCTGCAAAAAACTGAAACTAGATCCATGTATATCACCCTATACCAAGATTAACTCAAAATGGATCAAGGATCTTAATATCAGACCCCAAACTCTTAAGTTGATAATGGAAAGAGTAGGAAATACTCTGGAGTTAGTAGGTATAGGTAAGAACTTTCTCAATGAAACCCCAGCAGCACAGCAACTAAGAGATAGCATAGATAAATGGGACCTCATAAAACTAAAAAGCTTCTGTTCATCAAAAGAAATGGTCTCTAAACTGAAGAGAACACCCACAGAGTGGGAGAAAATATTTGCCAACTATACATCAGACAAAGAACTGATAACCAGAATATACAGGGAACTTAAAAAACTAAATTCTCCCAAAACTAATGAACCAATAAAGAAATGGGAAAGTGAACTATACAGAACTTTCTCAAAAGAAGAAATTCAAATGGCCAGAAAACACATGAAAAAATGCTCTCCATCTCTAGCAATAAAGGAAATGCAAATTAAAACCACGCTAAGATTCCACCTCACCCCTGTTAGAATAGCCACATCAGCAACACCACCAACAACAGGTGTTGGCGAGGATGCGGGGAAAAAGGAACCCTCTTACACTGTTGGTGGGAATGTAGACTAGTATAACCACTCTGGAAAAAAATTTGGAGGCTACTTCAAAAGCTAGACATCGATCTACCATTTGATCCAGTAATACCACTCTTGGGGATATACCCAAAAGACTGTTACTCCAGAGGCACCTGCACATCCATGTTTATTGCGGCACTATTCACAATAGCCAAGTTATGGAAACAGCCAAGATGCCCCAGCACTGACGAATGGATTAAGAAAATGTGGTATCTATACACAATGGAATTTTATGCAGCCATGAAGAAGAACGAAATGTTATCATTTGCTGGTAAATGGATGGAATTGGAGAACATCATTCTGAGTGAGGTTAGCCTGGCCCAAAAGACCAAAAATCGTATGTTCTCCCTCATATGTGGACATTAGATCAAGGGCAAACACAACAAGGGGATTGGACTATGAGCACATGACAAAAGCGAGAGCACACAAGGGAGGGGTGAGGATAGGTAAGACACCTAAAAAATTAGCTAGCATTTGTTGCCCCCAGACAGAGAAACTAAAGCAGATACCTTAAAAGCAACTAAGGCCAATAGGAAAAGGGGACCAGGAACTAGAGAAAAGGTTAGTTCAAGAAGAATTAACCTAGAAGGTAACACCCACGCACAGGAAAATCAATGTGAGTCAATGCCCTGTATAGCTATCCTTATCTCAACCAGCAAAAACCCTTGTTCCTTCCTATTATTGCTTATACTCTCTCTACAACAAAATTAGAAATAAGGGCAAAATAGTTTCTGCTGGGTATTGAGGTGGGGAGAGGGAGGGGGCGGAGTGGGTGGTAAGGGAGGGGGTGGGGGCAGGGGGGAGAAATGAACCAAGCCTTGTATGCACATATGAATAATAAAAGAAAAAGGAAAAAAAAAGATGTCTTTCTGGTGGCTTTGTGCCATTGCTGACAGTTGTCCTGGGGACAGATGCCATAGAGAACAGAATGAAGTGACAACCACAAATGGCAGATTTAGGAAGTGTTTGACTTGTAAGCAAAACTACCTGTCTTCCCAGATCCTGCAATGGGGGCAAGGCACCCGAAGGTGTCCTATGTCCCTTCTGTGAGGGGGCAGAGGACACACTGGGTTCTGCAATGGGCAGAAGAGAAGATGGCTGAGTCTACAGAGGTGAGAAGCGCTGTCACAAAAGTGGTGACAGTAGATATGATGGATGTAGGATCTACTTTTCTGATTGAAAATTTGCATATCATGTTACGAAGTATAGAGCATCTGTTCTCAAGGGTCTTATTTTTCTCTCAAGATGGGTTGTTGAACAAGCACTGCGAGTTTCCCACGTCACAATGACAGGAGCCTGCACAAACAGAACAGGAGTGTCCATGAGTGGCCGAGAAGAAGAGCAGACCCTGGAGACCCAACTCCTCCTCCAAGGACTGGCAGCTGTAATTAAACTCTCCTCCCAAGCCATGCAGACAGCATGATAGATAAAGGGTGTCCTGCTCCCATGGTGAAGTGCCTCTAGGGACACTCATATATAACTCCAGGGGAAAGGCTGTCCTGGAGGAAGCTGTCCACTACCATGAACTGGACAGAAACCTGACACAGGGCATCTTCATGCCAGGGATTGGTGGTGTCCAACAGCTGGATCAGGTGGAGAAGGACACCAATCACAAGGAACACACAGAGCAGTGGCTCTGCTAGCTTTGTCACACAGATTTGTGCCAGCTGGACATTTGTCTCCAGACATCCTAGGGCCCAGGATGTGCAGATGCATGGTGTCACACCTGCAGAGCAACATTAAGAAAGCTGGGAAGAGAAGAGGTGATGCCACTCCAGGGTCCAACTGGCAGGACAGAGCACAGGATTCTGGCCTCCAGCTCCCCGACCCAAGCCTTTGCCTTCATTCCCCCAACTTACACAGACCCTCAGAGGGAGGATCAGCCAGCCTGGACCCCAAGCTGAGACCGGGTCCCCTTAGTCTCCCCCTAGACAAGCAAAGCTAACTGATGGCCATGAAGACCCCAGATGCTTCTAAGGAGCTCTCTTGGCCTTAGGACGCGCCATCTGCGCAATGAAACTTTCTCTATGCCTTGTTCCCCTTATATTGGGGATTGTGTCTGTGCTGAGTGCCCCTGTGGGGAAGTGGGGTGTTGGGTTCATGCACTGACTGGGGGGCGGTGGGCAATATCCACACTTGTAAAAGGCACTCAAGTTTCTTTTGTTGAAAAACACTGACTTCTTACTTGGGCTTGTGAATTAACTAAAAACAGGAGACGCTTGGCATCTCTGTCTCCATTTTGTACCTGTTGTCCTTTGCTCTGAGCCATTCCCTCCTGCAGCCACCTTGGAATCATGGAAGGACAGGAATGACCAATAATATCTTTATGACAATGACTGAACCTTCCCATGAGGAAGAGTGGAGACTTGCAGGACAGACCACCCCTCTAAATGAGGACAATGACCTATAATGATGAGGCTGCACCCTGGAGCAGGAGCAATCATCTCATGGGAACAGGATGGCTCCCCTCAAGTGATGACAGTGATGACATCTTTTCTGGAATTCCTCTGAGAACCCTTGAACTGAGATAATGGTCAACCAGACCATGCCTGTGACTGGGACTGTATAACTATGTATACCTTTGTCCCCTGACCCCAATTCTTTGTCTACTTAAACCTATAGCTCATGTCTGCACCGCGAAGATAGCTGAAGATGAGCTGAGTGCTTACTCTACCTCTTCCCAAGCATGTCCTGAGCTGTGTAATAAACCTCTTTTTCTGCCAAAAAAGAAAAAAACAACAAAAGGCCAAAGCAGACATTAAACCAATTAAAATTTATTTAATTAGCTATAAAGTTACCTTTACATTGGTCTACAATGACAGCAAATACATTTCTTGCCATAAAGACACAAAGTTTGGAGTTTAAAATAGTCCCACTGAAGATTCCATACTTAACACCCCAATTGTTGTTTATGCAGTAGTGTTTTAAATAATCAAATTAAAATAGTTATGCTATCTAGAATAAAATAAAAATAAAATGCACTATCTAAATAAAATATTCATATTTAAAGCATTTGTTAATATAATATTATCCTAAGAATTACAATTCTATTAAGCTTGAATTTGATGTAAAGTATAATGGCTAAATAACAGTAGTAATTTATAATGAAGATTAGACAGCAGTCAAAAGTACTCTGAAATGAGATCTTACTTTCACATTGGTCTATAATTGTAGTAAATACATTACTTGGCACGAAGACACAAACTTTGGAGTTTAAAGTAGCCCTCCTGCAAGAGGGCTATAAAATTCTAATTATTTATATAATAGTGGATTAAATAATAAAGTTAAAACAGTTATACTATCTAGAATAAAATGAAAATATAGTAGAACAGATATAAAATAATAAGATTCAAATTTAAATCATCTATTTATAAAATATGATTCAGACACTTAAAATTTGATTAAGCTTGAGTTTGATGTAAAATGTAATGACTAAATTACAGTATTAATTTGAAATAAAAATGAGGCAGAAGTCAAAGATATTGTGAAAAGAAATCTTACTTTCACATTGGTCTATAATTATAGTAAATAAATTTCTTGGCAATGAAGACACAAACTCTGGAGTTTAAAATGTCCCCACTGCAAGATTATATCCATAAAACTCCAATTATTATGTATGTAATAGTGGATTAAAAAATCAAATTAAAATAGTTACACTATCCAGAATAAAATGATAATTAAATGGTAATATTCATATTTAAATCATCTATTTATAAAATACTGTCCTGAGACTTATACTATAATTAAGCTTGAATTTGATGTAAAGTATAATGACTAAATAAGAGTGGTAATTTACAATGAAGATGAGAGAGCAGTTAAAAGTACTTTGATAAGAGATCTTGCTTTCACATTGGTCTACAATTGCAATATATTTTTTGGCATAAGGGCAAAAGCCTTTGGAGTTGAAAATAGCCCCATGGTAGGCTTACAGACATAAAACTCCAATTCTTATTTATGTCATACGGATTAGACAATCAAGTTAAAATAGCTATATTATCTAGAAAAAAAAACATAAAATATACTATCTAAATAAAAGAGATTGGAAATAAAATAATAAGATTCATATTTAAATCATCTGTTTATAACATACTATTCTGAGAATTAAATTTCTATTAATACTGAATTGAAAGTAAAGAATAATGACTAATGAACATACAAATTAACAGTAGTAATTTAAACTGAAAATAAGACAGAAGTGAAAAGTACTTTGAAAAGAGATCAAAATGTTGCTGGGTTTCTTGTGGTTCTAGATGTTGAGTAGTAGGTTGGTTTGAAGGTAGGATCGACCTTGAGGAAAACTCAGTTCTACTTTGAGAATGTGTATGCAGCAGAGGACATCCAGTTCTTGAGGGAAGTTAATTGGGGACAGCCCTGGGTGAATAGACATTTCTCACCGGAAATGGAGGATGTGGTGGGCCAGGGAAACCCCTTGGTGTAAAATGATCTGAGGAAGCTACAGACATCTTGTCTGGAGGAGGTGGTGGAAAAGGTGGGCCTCTTCTCAGAAAATGGCTCCTGGGATCCCCTGGGAACACTGGACTTCGGACAGGAGGAACACAACCAGGACCCAGTGCTTTGCTTTCCGCAGGCAGAGATGAGTCAGGCACATTTCAATGATCACAACCATCGGTGGTATCATTTCTACTAGATTCTTTTTGTGAAGACACTTCTTAAAGGCATATCAAAACTGCTGAGTTCTGCTGGTCCAGAGATTTTACCAGAAGGAGAACAAAGTCTGTCTTGCCTCTGTGGAGGGAAAGCTGGATCAGTGTTTGGTTGGCCTGATGGAGGGATCATCATCCTTTCGTCCTGTTGGGATGGACGGGAAGGTGACCCAGTCTCAGGAGGTGCTCTACAAGAGCCATGTACACTGTCACAGCATGGCTCTACTCTTCCATTGGTAATGGGATGGTCTAGAGGATTCTCTGGGCTTCTTGAGCTTTTTCCTCCTACCTGAGGAAGCCAAGGTGGGGGTCTGAGTGGTCCTTCCAACAAAAGTGGAGTGAGAAGAGCTTTCCTTTCAGGTGAAGGGTTACCCAATGGTGGGCCACCAGGTGGAAAAGGCTCTCTGGCATATGCTGCATGTGAAATATCAAATGCATAAGAATCCTCTAGCATTTCAAATTCTAATTTCATTTTGGTGAATTTTTGTCTCTCACTGGCATTTACCATTGTAAGATAGTTGAGTTGTTTTTCAGAATTCTGGGCTACCAGCCAATTTAAATAAGCTTTTTTCTTATAATAAAGAGTCTGCTTTTGATAATAACGATTGATTATCTCTAAGTTTTCTTCAAGTTCTCTGGCTACCTTTTTATAGGACTCCAGCTCTTCAGCTGCGTGGCTGGTCTTTTCTCATGCTTGGGAAAGTTTCTTCTCTGTCTCTAGCCTGTAATGATCCTCTGCCATGAATTTCATGCAGTATATCATTCTCTTTTCTTCATGCAGTTCAGCGGTGGTCTTAAGATTCTGCTGAAGCTTCTGATTCTCAATTTCAAACCGTGTCTTCTCTGCCTGTAAAGTGGCTTGTCTAGTCTGGAGATTTTTAATATGCTCTGTGAAGTCTTCCTTTATTGTATCTACTTCACCCAACTGAGTATAAACTATTGCCTTCTGTTTCGTCAGTTCACTCACTCGCTCCTTCCACACTTGTGCTTCTCGTGAAAGCTGCTTGCAGCTTTCCTGAAGCTGGGCATTTTCCTTCCAAGCATCTCTTACTGAGTCCTTCAGATGTGCTCCATTGTTTTGACCCACTCTTTTTAGAAGTGAGTGCTGTTCTTAAAGAGGTAACATTGGGTTGGGTGCAAGTGGCTCATACCTGTATCCTAGCAATTCTGGAGGCAGAGATCAGGAGGATTGCAATTCAAAGCCAACACAGGCAAATAGTTCCTGAGATCCTTTCTTGAAAAAAATCTATCACAAGAAAGGGTTGCTGGAGTGGCTCAAGGTGTATGCCTGACTTCTAGCCCCAGGACAGCAAAAAAAAAAAAAAAAAAAAAGAAACGAAACGAAAAGGAAAAGCAACCTAAAAACAAGAACAACAACAACAAAACATTGACAATTGTGTGATACATTTAAATATCTCATTAATGAAAGCTCTTATTTGTTTAGTATTTACTGCATTATTGGTGGGGGTAACTTTGTTTTGCTTATTAGCAATTTACATTTCCTCTTTTGCAAATTGACTCTTTTAGGGTTTTATTTATTTATTTATTTATTTATTTATTCATATGTCCATACAAAGTTTGGGTCATTTCTGCCCCTTTCCCTCACACCCTCCCTTACCCCCCCAACCCCCTCTCTCTCCCCCCAACCCCCTTGCTACCAGGCAGAAACTATTTTGCCCTTATCTCTAATTTTGTTGAAGAGAGAGTATAAGCAATAATAGGAAAGAACAAGGGTTTCTGCTAGTTGAGATAAGGATAGCTAAACAGGGAGTTGACTCACATTGATTTCCTGTGCATGTGTGTTACCTTCTAGGTTAATTCTTCTTTTTTTTAATTTTTATTTTTTTATTATTCATATGTGCATACAATGCTTGGGTGATTTCTCCCCCCTGCCCCACCCCCTCCTTTACCACTCACTCCACCTCCTCCCTCTCCCTCCCAACCCTCTCTACCCGGCAAAAACAATTTTGCCCTTATTTCTAATTTTGTTGAAGAGAGAGTATAAGCAATAATAGGAAGGAACAAGGGTTTTTGCTAGTTGAGATAAGGATAGCTATACAGGGAGTTGACTTGCATTGATTTCCTGTGCATGTGTGTTACCTTCTAGGTTAATTCTTTTTGATCTAACCTTTCTCTAGTTCCTGGTCCCCTTCTCCTATTGGCCTCAGTTGCTTTAAAGGTATCTGCTTTAGTTTCTCTGCATTGAGGGCAACAAATGCTATCTAGTTTTTTAGGTGTCTTTACCTATCCTCATACCTCCCTTGTGTGCTCTAAGTTGTGATGTAAAGAGGGGGATGGTGGTTATATTTTCCCTCTGATTAGGGCCACACGCTGTGCAGATATTCTGGCTGGCTCTCAGATCCAGTTTCAATTTTTCTCCAGTTTCAATTTTCCTACCCACAAGACAGAGATAAAATGAGTACCTATATAATATCATTGCTTTGAAGATTAAATGAGATATTTTAAAAGGGCTCCAGGGAACTTGCTAAGGTTTCTCTCCCCTTGTGTTTCTTTTGCCATGTGAGGACAGAGCAAGAAGGTACCATCATGGAACAAGAGAGCAGCTGTTGCTGTATTTGCTAGCACTTTACCCTGGATCTCTCCAGAATGGTGAAAAATAAGTTTCTATTCTTTAAAAAGAAACAAACAAAACAACATCAACAAAGAGATGTTTTAGCACTTTATTCAACACATTTTAGTGCCAAACAGATGTCAGCTATACTAGAGTTAGCTGCTTCTAAACCTGAAGTTAGGGTCTTATGTCAGCACCAAATCCTGTCCAACCTACCTCGAAAAATGAAGGTGAAATTCTTGCACTTCTGTCTATCCCACTGCTAATTGTTCTACCCACAGCATCTTTGTTCACCTAGATTATTCCAATGGCTTCCTACAGAAGTCTCTGCTTCTGTATGCACTTGTTCTTCAGTGCAGTCTTCATATATTACAAAAAAGGGATCGTTAGAAAATGTCAAGATCATGTCATTTTCTTGCTTAAAATCCTTCAGTGGGTTCCTGGCTGTGGCCCATCTTTAGCCTCATCTGAAGCCATTCTCATCTTCAATGCTGGTCCCATCTGGAATACTTCTGGCTCCACAGTGCTTCAAGCTTTTAGCTTGCTCATTCTTCTTCTAGAATGCTGCTCCCTCAGATCTTTCCATGGCTGGCTTCTTCCCATGACTTGGATGTGTATTTCTTAGTATGGCCTTCCTTGATCACTTAGGGTTTTAGGTTCCAGGGCTGGTGGAATGGCTTAAGTTGTAGAGTACTTGTCCAGCAAGCTTGAGGACCTGAGTTCAAACCCCATTACCACCAAAAATTGCCTAAATATAATATATACAGAAATGACCCTTCTCTCTGGCTACAGTTTAGTGGGGTCTTACTGTAAATTGGAGTCTGCAAATGACAACCACTCCAGCAGCCTTTTTTAGTGTTTTCAAAATAGGGTCTCTGAACTATTTTTCTGGGCCTGTTTGAACTGCAACCCTCCTGATCTCTTCTTTCTGAATACTTAGGATTATTGATATGAGCTTGTAATTCTTAAAAATAATTCTTAAAAAGAATTAATAAGCTTTCTGTTTAGGAGAATAAATTCTGCTTTGACATTTTCACAGTGTTGGTATACTGGGGGAAGCAGTATATACACAACATAACACAGACATGCATATGCACATATATATGCACATATACACACAAGGAAGAAGACTTCAGTTTTAAATGAATACATCACTCCTTATCTAAGAATGAGTCCAACTATAGGACATGGAAGTAATATGGGTGCAGTGGCTCACAACTCTAATCATAGCTATGCAGGAGGCTTTCCATCTGAACCAGTAGTGGGAATGGTGGAATGAGCTGATCATCCCAGTTATGAGGGAGGCTGAGATAGGGAGGATCAATGTTTCAGGCCAGTCTAGGCAAAAATGTTTGCAAGACCCCATCTCAATGGAAAAATCTGGGTGTGTTGGCATATTCCTATCATCCCAGCTACAGCAGGAAGCAGATTGTGGCCCAAGAAAAAAAAGCTAGACCCTATCTAAACAATAACCAGTACAGAGCAATGAGGGCTGAAAGGTGTGGTTCAAGTAGTAGAATGCCTGCTTAACAAGCCCTGAGTTCAAACTTTGGTACCATTAAAAAATTTTAATGAGGATTTTTATACTTGATATAAAGAAGGGCTATCAACTTTTATATTTGTATGTTATTTTTAAAAAACCTATTGTGTAGCTTAAATGTATGAATATTACTTTGCTTCTGTGAACTCTGGGTGTCTGTTTATGTCCCTGTGAATATTAAAAATATAACCTGGAAAAAAACCTTTGACAAAATTTAATATCCTGTTATGATAAAAGCTCTGACAAAAGTAAGAATGGAAGGAATGTACCTCAACATAAAAAAGGCTATATATGATAAGCCTATAGCCAACATCATAGTAAATGGGGAAAAACTGAAACCATTTCCTCTAGAGTCAGGAACAAGGCAAGGGTGTCCATTGTCTCCACTCTTATTCAACATAGTCTTGGAATTCCTAGCCAGAGCAATAGGATAGGAAGAAGAAATAAAAGGAATACAAATAGGAAAGGAAGAAGCCAAACTATCCCTATTTGTAGATGACAAGTTCTTATACCTCAATTATCCAAAAGACTCCACCAAAAAACTCCTAGACAGCATAAACACCTTAATCAAAGCAGCAGAATGCAAAATCCATTTACAAAATTCCATAGCCTTTTTATACACCAACAATGAACAGACTGTGAAAGAATATAGGAAAATAATTCCATTTACAATAACCTCAAAAAAATAAAATTCCTTGGAATGAACTTAACAAATATGTGAAAGACACTTACAATGAAAACTATAAACTTCTGAAGGAAGAATCAAAGAAACTAGAGAAGATGAACACATCCCATTCTCATGGATTGGCAGAGTGAATATGTGAAAATGTCTACATTATCAAAAACAATCTACATTTTCAATACAATTCCCTTCAAAATTCCAATGACATTCATCACAGAGATTGAAAAATCAACACTAAAGTCCATTTGGAAACACAAAAGATCACAAATAGCCAAGGCAATACTGAGCAAAGAGAGCAACGCTGGAGGTATCATAAACTTGACTTCAAACCATACTACAGAGCCATAGCAATAAAACAGCATGGTACTGGCACAAAAACAGATAAGAAGACCTGTGGAATAGAATAGAAGACCCAGATATGAATCCACGCAGTTATGCCCACCTGATCTTTGACAAAGGTGCCAAAGATATACTGTGAAGAAAATACAGTCTCTCTAACAAATGTTGGGAAAACTGGATATCAGTATGCAGAAAATGGAAACTAGATCCATGTTTTTCATCCTGTACAAGTACAACTCAAAGTGGATTAATCATCTTAACATAAGACCTGAAATTTTGAAGCTAATGGGGAACAGAGCAGGGAATACACTGGTATTAGTAGGTATAGGCAAGGACTTCCTCAATAGAACTCAAATGGCTCAGCAACTAAGAGAAAGAATTGACAAATGGGACTACATGAAATTAAAAACCTTCGTCACAGCCAGAGAAATGGTCACCAAATTGAAGGGGCTGCCCACAGAATGGGAGTATGCCTTTGCCAACTATACATCTGACAGTAGACTAATGACCATAACATACAGGGAGCTCAAAAAACTAAACTCCTCAAATTAATGACCCAAAGAAGAAATGGACAAATGAACTGAACAGAGATTTTTTGAAGAAAGAAGTCCAAATGGCTAAAAAACATATGAAGAAATGCTCACCATCCCCAGCCATAAAGGAAATTGAAATCAAAACCACGTTAAGATTCTACCTCACTTCTGTTAGAATGGCTACCATGAAGAACACAACAATTGTTGGCGACGTTGTGGTGTGTGTGTGTGTGAGGAACCCTCATACACTGCTGGAGGAAATGTAAATTAGTGCAACCAATGTGAAATACAGTATGGAGGTGACTCAAAGAACTAAAAACAGAACTGCCATGTGATCTAGCAATTCTACTCCTAGGGTTATACCTAAAGGAATGTAAATCAGGTTACAACAAAGGCACTTGCATACCCTTGTTTACTGCAGCTTTAGTCACAATAGGTAAACTATGGAAACAGCCAGAATGCCTTACTACTGATGAATGCGTCAAGAAAATATGGTATTTATATGCAATGGAATTTTATTCAGCCATAAAGAAGAATGGTATTTTGTCATTTGCAGGTAAATGAATGGAATTGGAGAACATCATCTGAAGTGAAGTTAGCCAGGCTCAGAAAGATAAAGGTTGCATGTTTTCCCTTGTATGTGGAAGCTAGACCTACAAAATAAATATTTTCCTAAATACATATATGATCTTATATACACATACATACATATATGTATACACATGTACATATTGTTAGGGTAAGAGGCCGGCCACCTTCCGAGAGGACAAAGGACACTCGAGACAAAGGAGGTCACACGGCGAGGTTTATTTCTAGCCGGGCTAGGGTCCGAGCATCCGCCTGACGCAGCAGGTTTCAGCAAGGACCCTGAGAGAAAAGCTTAAGCAGATCTTATACTCTTTAAAGCATCAATCATCGTCACATAGGAATTCCTCATGCCCCTGGGGTCACATTTTCCTGATCTTGCCCACATCCTGATCTTGCCCACATCCTGGTGGTGGGGTAATATTATTTATTGGGAACTGGGGAAACACCAGAGGCTTACTTATCAGGTTACAAGGAATGCGTTTTCCCATAAATTAGGGGCTAGTAGTGGAATAGAAACCTAAGGTTTAGATAAGAACAGCAGGGGAGTCCTGCTTTGGAAAGTTTATTTACAAGTGGAGACAAAGAAAGGCAGGAATGGGTGCTTATCTCTGTATGGTGCCTTTCATCTCGGTCTGAACTTTTGCATGGCTCTAATGGGCAATTCCTCACAGCTGTTACCTCAGATAGGGAGGTAAGGGACTTTTCTAGGTGACTAATGGAGGCTTCTATCCTTTCTATGTCCTCGTCTATGGCCACGCGCAGCGAGGACATCCCGCTATGTTGAGTAGCCAGGGATGCTATGCCAGTTCCTGCTCCGGCCACTCCTAGGCTAAGTAAGGTAGCAATGGTTAATGCAGAAATAGGCTCTCTCTTTTTTCTCTCACCTGTTCCCGTATTCCAGTGTGAATATAGGCTCTCCTCAGAATGATAGATGATGCGGGGCAGCACAGTCGCTAGGACACAGAATTCCCTGGAGCCATTAAAGACATTAGTCGATAGGCAAGGGGTGAGCCCAGACTGTGAGCATATCCACCATCCATTGTCTTTTGGAATTACCCATTTAATACCATCGCCCCTGGTGGGGTTGATATCTACAACAGTACATAGGTCCTGTTTTTCCGCCGGCACCTTCCCTAAGCAGGTTCCTTGGCTGCTCACTTGTTGTATGGTCAGACCTCTCTTACGGTTTCCCCAGGAACATTGAGTGGGGTTTTCACTGATCGAGACATTTTAGGTGGCATTTAGTCCTTTTGCCTTATAGAATGGGGGCCTCACATCATAGCACAGCCAGCAGGAGGTAGTTATATTAGGGCTGGTGTTGTTTAATGTTAGGAATGCGGCATTTACCAAATTCCAAAGAGGGTCTGTGGACCCGGTAGTGGGGCTGGGCCTTCCCAGGGAAGAGCCAGTTCCTGGTGGTCCTGGAGTTGCAATGCTAGCACTTTTGTGAGGCCAGGAAGGGACCGGGGTTGTATGAGGTTGGGGAGGCGGCCTTACATAGGGCGGTTTAAGTACCTTATTTGGGCCTATCGCTCGAGTAGGGGCTGGTTGCTGTGTGAGTCAGATGGTAAATAGGGCTCCCTGGTCTCGGGCCCCGAGCCTGACTGGGTCGTACAGGCGAACTCCCCAGCTGAGACCTGATATCCAACGAGCATCAGTTTTACCTTTCTCGGTAAATTTGATGGTTACAGGGTTACAATTACTTTTCACAGTCTTGTCTAGTGGGTGGCCTTGGTTACATGGAATATTTTGGGACCCTGGGGGTCGAGACACGTTAATTAGGTCGGTTGTCACAGGGGGTGTTCACCAGATGTCACCAGTGGACACACAAGACCAGGAGGCACAAAAGTAATTTCTTGACCCCCACATTGCTTGCTGTTACTTTTACCTTTTAGGTATCTGGGACAGACATAAAAATGGTGTTTTTGAACAAATTTATCATTCTAAGTTAGTTGAAGCAGTTTTGTGAGATTGAAGGTTAAATCGGGGAACCAGACGTTGGGAGGGGTCACCTTGGAGGTCTGGTTGAGAATCTCCCCTGTGGACGTATCTATGACCATCCAGGTGAGGTGATAGGGCTGGTGGGGATTAAAGTTCTGGGCAAGTCCCATCCCGCATAGACATAGAAGACTTAGAATGCACAGGAAGGATTTTACCATCTTGCTGGCTAATGGGCCTTGGGGTCTGCCCTGGTCCGGAGGTCACTGCATGGGGGGCATTGAAAGTCACGTGGAGAGTTGCTCTGTATGTCTCCTGGGCCGGATGAGCTTCAGTTTTAATGGATTAGCCTCTTCCTGTTTTTGCTGACTGGCTTGACGCACGTGGGAGTGATGGACCCAAGGCCCGATGCCGTCAACCTTAAGAGCAGTGGGGGTAACCAGAATGACCATGTAAGGGCCCTTCCATCTTTTTTTCTTTTTAAAGTGTAGGCTCTGTGTCTCTTTACCCATACCCAATCCCCTGGGACGATGCCATGTTCCAGGTTTGATGCATCTTTGGTCTCATACAAGAAGCGCACTAAGGGCCAGATCTCTTGTTGGACCTCCTGTAGAGCCTTTAAGCTAGCCAAGTAATTTGGGGCCATACTGGGGTCTTGGTCCTGTAGAGTTTGGACAACAATGGGGGGCAGAGCCCCATATAGAATTTTAAAAGGTGTCAATCCATGTACATATAGTGAATTTCGAACCCGGAAGATGGCATAGGGTAGGAGGGCCACCCAGTCTTCGCCAGTCTCGATGGCTAATTTGGATAAGGTCTCCTTCACAGTCCGATTCATTCTTTCTACCTGCCCTGAGCTCTGGGGGTTATATTTACAATGTAGTTTTCAATTAGTCCCCACTGCCCGGGCCAGCCCTTGTAGGACGTTACTGATGAAAGCCAGACCGTTATCAGAGCCTAGAGTTTCAGGGATGCCATATCTGGGTATGATTTCCTCCAGCAAAACCTTAGCTACAACCTGGGCAGTCTCTCATTTTTTTTTTTACCCAGCCTGAGAAGGTGTCTATCAGAACAAACAAATACCTATACCCATACTTTCCCGGCTTCACCTCAGTGAAATCCACTTTCCAGCTCCATCCTGGCACCCTCCCCCGTACCCGTGTACCTGTATGTAGGAGTCCCTTTTTGCTGGGTTTCATAGCCTGGCACCTGGCGCATTGGTCCACAACCCTTTGAATCTGGGCTGTTTGGTGTGGGAACCGGAGGCGGGCCGACTCGAGGAGGCCAAGTAGTTTCTTCTTGCCTAAATGGTTGGCTTGATGTAGGTTGGAGAGAAGAAACAATCCTAACTTTTCAGGAAGGATCAGTCGCCCTTCATCATCACGATGCCAGCCTTGCTGATTGGACTCCTGGCGTTGGTGACCTTGGAACCACTGTCTGTCTTCCGGGGTGTACTTGGGTTGTGGTGGTAAGCGTGGAAGCTTGGGCATGGGTAAAGTCAGCGCTAGGGTCATGGAGGCCAAAGCAGCGTTTTGGGCCGTTTCGTCCGCCTGCTGGTTCCCCATAGCTTTCGGAGTCTGGGAAGACTGGTGACCAGGAACGTGTACTATCGCCACAGCCTGAGGCTTCTGCACTGCGATCAGTAATCTCTGGATCTCTGGTAGGTTACATAGCTCCTTTCCTTTCGCTGTAATGAAACCCCTTTCCCGGTAGATGGCGCCATGTACATGGATGGTGCCAAAAGCATAGCGGCTGTCGGTATAAACAGTCACTCGTTTTCCCTCAGCCCGCTCAAGTGCCTCTGCCAGCGCGATCAGTTTGGCCTTCTGGGTTGAAGTCCCCGGGGGCAATGGGGCATTTTAAGTTATGTTTTTACCTTGGTCCACCACCATTGCCCCCGCCTTATGCACCCCATCCAAGACGAAGCTACTCCCATCTGTATACCATACTAGCTTACTGTTGGGTAGGGCTGAGTCCTGGAGATCGAGGCGCACTTGGGTGATTTCAGCTATGATCTCTTGACAGTCATGTAGGGAGGGTGAAGGAATTTAGAGGGTCTGGCAGCGCCAGGGCTGGAGCTCTCAGGAGGGCGGTCTTGAGCTCCTCAAAGGTCTTTTGTTGATTTGGCCCCCAGGCCCATGGGGCCTTATCTTTAGTTGTCTCTTATAAGGGTTTTGCTAGTTTAGCATACCCCAATATCTACAGCTGGCAGTAGCCCGTCATCCCCAGGAACTTATGAACTTCTCGAGCCAAGGTGGGGATGGGGAGTCTGAGAATAGTTTTTTTTTTCCATAGCATTCATTAACCATCTGGTTCCCCCTTTTAGTTTATACCCCAGGTTGGTTACTGTTTGTCTACAAATTTGGGCCTTCTTTGCACTGGCCTGATAGCCCAATTTCCTCAGCTCCTGGAGGAGGTCTCCAGTGGCTTGCCGGCATTCAGCTTCAGATGCAGCTGCCAGAGGCAAGTCATCTACATACTGTAAAAGTGTGACGGAACTGTGGCTCCAGCGATATGAGTCCTGATCCTGATTAAGAGCCTCATTGAACAGAGTAGGGGAGTTTTTGAAACCCTGTGGGAGTCTAGTCCATGTTAACTGTCCAGGGGTTCCCGTATTCATCATGCCATTTGAAGGCAAAAATGTGTTGACTGTTGGGTGCCAGGGCTATGCTAAAGAAAAGCATCTTTCAAGTCCAAAGTGGTATACCAAACACGGGAAGGGGCGAATGGCTCAGCAAGGTATAGGGGTTGGGGACTGTGGGGTGGATGTCCTTGACCCTCTTATTTACTTTCCTTAAATCTTGGACTGGCCTATAGTCTTTTCCCCTGGGTTTTGTAAAGGTGCTCAAGGAATGTGGCTGGGCTTTCATCCTCCCCCTGCACCGTCTTTACCTTAGCCAGATTGGTAGGGTGGTGAGCTGCCGCCCAGAGGCCTGCCATAAGAGTCTGGAGGTAGACCCAGAGATGCTCCCTACCTTCTGCGTTCCCATAGTCCCAATCGGGTCTGTTTAAGGGAAAACGGTCATCAATCAGGTTTGGCAGGGTAGTCGGTCGCCCGTCGTCGCCGGGGACATTTTTTCTGGCTTCAGTGAGAATCCGCTCCCGTTCCTCAGTGGTGAATAGAGTCTTAAGGAGCTGCTGACAGTCATCCCATGTAGGACTGTGAGTATGTAAAATGGACTCGAACCGATCAGTCAGGCCTCTAGGATCCTCAGAAAAAGGAGGATTCTGGGCTTTCCAGTTGTACAGGTCACTACTTGAAAAGGGCCAATACTGATAGATGCGTACCCCATCAGGACCAGAATTGCCCAGAGCCTGCACTGGGAGGATGGGGGGGCGGTGGAAGTGGAGGAGGGCTCCTCCTCCGGAATTTCCTCTCGCTGCCTACGGGGCCTGAGTCCCCTCGCCGGTCCAGAGACTGGGGCAGGGGGTGCAGACGGGGAGGCTGATGAATGGGGAGGTACAGTGGGGGCAGCTGCCTCTGGCTGGAGCAGCGCAGCAGTGGCATACAGCGGGGGGCTTGCCTCAGAATCTAAGTCTATCAAGGACAGATGGGAAGTCGGTTCTTCCTGCAGAATAGGCTTCTTAGGGGAATTAACAGGAGTGGAGGCGTTCCCCAACACGGCCAGTATCGTCGGCCGGTCTGTAGGTGTCTCATGGGTAAATGGCCGCAGCCAGGAAGGGGGGGGTGTCCTCTATTAAGGTCTGTCACATAAGGACTTAGGGATATTGATCAGGGTGGCCATGAAGACCAGGTTTATTAATGACATTGTGGACCTTCTTAATCGTGTCCAAGGAGAAGGTACCCTGAGGAGGCCAGACTACATTGAAGGTTGGCCATTCCACTGAGCAAAGGGCATCAAACTTACCTTTCTTAATTTTCATGCCATAATTGTGTCCCTTAGTGTGGATTTCTGAAAAATGACTCAGAAGAAGGGACTTAGGAGTTATTTGGGCCTGTCCCATGATGATCAGAAGAGATGGACAAAGGAAACAACAAAGAACAAAAGAGACAATTCCAGCAGACAAATTCACACAGGACTCTCCAACATACACAAGTACCGGCCGGTCAACCAGACTACTCTCACAGGCGCACTTCCATTCACACCAGATTCAGGATCCTTACCCAAAGACTGCCCAAACAGCACCCACTGAGGATGCCGGCACGGTTCCTGACTGTCGGGGACGTCTCCCACGACTTCCAATAGTGAAGCCTCCAGGGCTGGAACCCCTTCCTTTCACTCAATGAGAATTCTCAACCAAATTCAGACAGGGACTCTAAGTCCCTTCAAACAGAGGTGGCCAATCCTCCTTCCGCGGTCTTTCCCAATTAAACCTCGGTATCGGAGTCTGTTTGTTCCTCTCAGGGAGGGGCCGATCTCACTGGGGCCTCCAGCTGTTAGGGTAAGAGGCCGGCCACCTTCTGAGAGGACAAAGGACACTTGAGACAAAGGAGGTCACACGGCGAGGTTTATTTCTAGCCGGGCTAGGGTCCGAGCATCCACCTGACGCAGCAGGTTTCAGCAAGGACCCTGAGAGAAAAGCTTAAGCAGATCTTATACTCTTTAAAGCATCAATCATCGTCACATAGGAATTCCTCATGCCCCTGGGGTCACATTTTCCTGATCTTGCCCACATCCTGATCTTGCCCACATCCTGGTGGTGGGGTAATATTATTTATTGGGAACTGGGGAAACACCGGAGGCTTACTTATCAGGTTACAAGGAATGCGTTTTCCCATAAATTAGGGGCTAGTAGTGGAATAGAAACCTAAGTTTAGATAAGAACAGCAGGGGAGTCCTGCTTTGGAAAGTTTATTTACAAGTGGAGACAAAGAAAGGCAGGAATGGGTGCTTATCTCTGTATGGTGCCTTTCATCTCCGTCCCAAACTTTTGCATGGCTCTAATGAGCAATTCCTCACAGCTCTGTCTGAGGTTACAGCTTTTAATTGACAGTTTACCATGTTTTACAACCCTGTTTCAAGGCTATCTTTCTTTTCACGAGGTTACCCAAGGGTCATGCCAGTTATAGCTGATTTCTAGGCTAGGTGGGCTGCCAGTTAAAGTACCCCAACAACATATACATACATGTGTATATACACACACATATATATGTGTATATATATGTATATATATATATATATATATATATATATAGAGAGAGAGAGAGAGAGAGAGAGAGAGAGAGAGAGAGGGAGCACGATTGTAATGGGGGACTAGGAGGAGGTGGGAGAGAAAAACAAAATGATAGAGAGTGAATAATAGTGAAATACATTGCATCTATATATGAAGATACTATAACAAAGTGTACAAAAAGCTGTTGAATAATAGAGGAACAGGGCAATAGAGAAAGAGTAAGTGATAGAAGAGGTAAATTCATATTTGAAATACCAAAGTGAAATCCTATTTAACAATCAATATACACATAAACAACATGAAGAACAGGAGGGTAAAACAGGCCCTGTCGGGGATGGGTAGCAGTGGGAGGGGCAGGTTAAATGGAGAGGGTGAAGGAGGGAAAATATGGTGGCTATAGTTTGTATATATGTATGAAAATAGAATAATGAAACATGTTGCAACTGTTCTAAAAAGGAGAGGAGATGAGGGAGAATGATGGAGGGGATGAATCTAATTAAGATACATTGTAAACACATGTAAATGTCACACCAAACCTTCCTGTACAACTAATATATGGTAATAAAATTGTCAGAAAACAAAAAAATACTCAAAGTAAACAGTGATTATAAAACTAATGAATATTGGTGCTTAATCTAACTAGTTACTGATATGTAACTTAATGTCTTCATCACATTTTTACTTTATTTTTTTGGTGTTGGGTATTGAACCCAAGGCCTCACACATATAAAGCTCATGCTCTCCAACTGAACAACATCTTTAGCATCATTATCTTTTTAATTATCTTAATGTCTTGCTAGGGTTGCAAGGGTACCTTCATAATCAAGAGGTGCAGTAATCTACATGTTTAATGCAATTCCCATCAAAATTCCAATGACATTCACTAAAGAGATTGAAAAACCTACTGTTAAATTTATATGGAAACACAAGAGGCCACGAATAGCCAAGGCAATACTCAGTCAAAAGAACAATGCAGGAGGTATCACAATACCTGACTTCAAACTATATTACAAAGCAATAACAATGAAAACAGCATGGTACTGGCACAAAAACAGACATGAAGACCAGTGGAACAGAATAGAGGACCCAGATATGAAGCCACACAACTATAAGCAACTTATCTTTGACAAAGGAGCTAAAAATATACGATGGAGAAATAGCAGCCTCTTCAACAAAAACTGCTGGGAAAACTGGTTAGCAGTCTGCAAAAAACTGAAACTAGATCCATGTATATCACCCTATACCAAGATTAACTCAAAATGGATCAAGGATCTTAATATCAGACCCCAAACTCTTAAGTTGATAATGGAAAGAGTAGGAAATACTCTGGAGTTAGTAGGTATAGGTAAGAACTTTCTCAATGAAACCCCAGCAGCACAGCAACTAAGAGATAGCATAGATAAATGGGACCTCATAAAACTAAAAAGCTTCTGTTCATCAAAAGAAATGGTCTCTAAACTGAAGAGAACACCCACAGAGTGGGAGAAAATATTTGCCAACTGTACATCAGACAAAGGACTAATAACCAGAATATATAGGGAACTTAAAAAACTAAATTCTCCCAAAACTAAAGAACCAATAAAGAAATGGGCATGTGAACTAAACAGAACTTTCTCAAAAGAAGAAATTCAAATGGCCAGAAACACATGAAAAAATGCTCACCATCTCTAGCTAAAGGAAATGCAAATTAAAACCACGCTAAGATTCCACCTCACCCCTGTTAGAATAGCCATCATGAGCAACACCACCACAAACAGGTGTTGGCAAGGATGCGGGGAAAAAGGAACCCTCTTACACTGTTGGTGGGAATGTAGACTAGTATAACCACTCTGGATAAAAATTTGGAGGCTACTTAAAAAGCTAGACATCGATCTACCATTTGATCCAGCAATACCACTCTTGGGGATATACCCAAAAGACTGTTACTCCAGAGGCACCTGCACATCCATGTTTATTGCGGCACTATTCACAATAGCCAAGTTATGGAAACAGCCAAGATGCCCCAGCACTGACGAATGGATTAAGAAAATGTGGTATCTATACACAATGGAATTTTATGCAGCCATGAAGAAGAATGAAATGTTATCATTTGCTGGTAAATGGATGGAATTGGAGAACATCATTCTGAGTGAGGTTAGCCTGGCTCAAAAAACCAAAAATCGTATGTTCTCCCTCATATGTGGACATTAGATCAAGGGCAAACACAACAAGGGGATTGGACTATGAGCACATGATAAAAGCGAGAGCACACAAGGGAGGCCTGAGGATAGGTAAGACACCTAAAAAAGTAGCTAGCATTTGTTGCCCTTAACGCAGAGAAACTAAAGCAGATACCTTAAAGCAACTGAGGCCAATAGGAAAAGGGGAACAGGTACTAGAGAAAAGGTTAGATCAAAAAGAATTAACCTAGAAGGTAACACCCATGCACAGGAAATCAATGTGAGTCAATGCCCTGTATGGCTATCCTTATCTCAACCAGCAAAAACCCCTTGTTCCTTCCTATTATTGCTTATACTCTCTCTACAACAAAATTAGAAATAAGGGCAAAATAGTTTCTGCTGGGTATTGAGGGGGGGGGAGAGGGAGGGGGCGGAGTGGGTGGTAAGGGAGGGGGTGGGGGCAGGGGGGAGAAATGTACCAAGCCTTGTATGCACATATGAATAATAAAAGAAAAATGAAAAAAAAAAAAGAGGTGCAGAATTTCCACTTCATGCTTCCAAGTTAGTTTGTGTTATTGAAATTGGAATATGGCCTATGGGTGAACTTTCTAGGATGGTTTGATCCAAGCATGTGCTTTTTAGAGTAAGTCTAGAAAGGTGGGTAGGTATGAAAATGAATTATCTCAAATGCAAGAATTTGAACTTAACCATGGTAAGACCTATTGTCGACTTTGAGTAAGAGAAGTAGAAATCATGGTTGGGCTTTACAGAGATTGATAAAGTTTCAAATAACTTTCATTTATTTGTCTACTGGTTCTTCTATGAATAATTACAGAATGGAATTTTATTCTGAAATTGAAAATAATCAGAATATTTGGTGCAAAATACCCCTCCTTCCTTCAATCAGTTAGTGCACATCAGTGGTTCTCAAACAGGGACAACTTTCTTGCCCTCAAGGACTTTCTTCTCAAAGGATATTTGACAGTCTGGAGACATTCTTGGTGTACATTGTGAGGAAAGACGGGGTATACTGAGGAACACTGAAGAAATATTCTAGATTAAGGAGAGGAGATAGATATGGCATGCTATGAATAAGAATATTAGCACAGTTGGCAAATTTTGAATAGGCACTACATATTAGGACTATTATATTATAGAAAGCATAGAAGTCAAGGACTTTGCTAAACATCCTATAATATGTAGGACAGTTGTCCAGAACACAGAATTACCTGGCTACAAATGTCAAACCCTGGTTGAGGGCACACTTTCTATATGGCACCAAATTTAGCTTTTGTAACTCCCTAATTTTCAGTGTTCTTTGAAGATTGTGCTCTTCTTTGAGGGACTTGGGTGATATTAGTTTTTTCTTTTGACTTTGGTACCATTTTGACTACTTATATAGAATGCTTTGAAAAATTTTAGAACATTATGATATTAAAAATGGAGTTCTTTTTTATTGAAATATATCTTTGTTTTATCATGTTTCTGAAATACTACATATGAACCTGGAAAGAGGGTGAATATCATAAAAATATTATGCACTCATGTATAAAAATGGAAAAATGAGACTTGTTGAAACTATTCCAGGAATGGGAGAAGAAGAGATAAAGGAGAACAATGGAGGGGGTGAATTTAATTATGATATATTGTGAGAACTTTTGTAAATGTCACAATGTGTCCACAGTACAACGACAATATGATAAAAAATAAGGACTAAACAGCTCACATCCATAAGTATTCCTGGGGTCCCATAAAAGTAGAGCTATAAAACCTAAATTTTATATAGGACAGCCTAAAGATTACTTGTAATTTTCCTCAACTAATAATGTTGCAATTATTTCTCCAGAGACATGTTTAGTAATTTAAAAAGTCATAAGAAGAGGTGATCAATGTGTTGATGACTCACAGCTGTAGTCCTATCTATTTGGGAGCTTGAGATTGGGAGGATTATGGTTTCAGGTCAGCCTGGGCAAATAGCTCTAGAGACCCCTATCTCCAAAATAACCAGAGCAAGATATACTGGAGGTGTGGCTCAAGAGGTAGAGTGCCTGATTGGCAAGTGTAAAGCCCTGAGTTCAAATCCTAGCAAATCCTAGTCCCAGAGAGAGAGAGAGAGAGAGAGAATTATAAAAATTGAAAGCCTAAGAATCCTGTGGACAAGACCTGTGCCTTTGTTATCAGATTTAAAAATTGTAACATTTTTATCTGAAAAAAACCCCTTTAATTCGTGCATACCCTTCACTTAAATTCACTAACATTTTGTTCCATTTTTTTTCTCTTTCCTTCTCTTGATGTGTGCATGGACACATATATCATGTTTCCTTATTTTCTGTGCCTCCTAAGAACAAGGAATTCTTTTACAAACCATAGCTGCACTATAATGATCAGATTAAGGAGCATTAAAGTTGAGACAAAATTATCTAACATATAGTCCCTAGTCAAAATTTACCAACTATACTAATGTTCTCATTTATAGTGTGTTGTATCTGTCTTATCTTCTTACTATTGAATATACCCTAATTTTTTTTGTTGTATGATATGTTAGGAAAAGTCAGGACAGTTATTTTTCAGAGTGTTCCTTAATTTGGGTTTGCCTGTTCAGTATTTTTATTAAGATACATTTTGAGTTTCTAACATATAAGAGAGGTTGTATCCCTCTTTCTGATTCATACTAGGAAGCATTTGATGTCAGTTTGTCCCATTGTTGATAATGGTATCTCCCATAGTTTCCCACTATAATGGTACCACTAGCCCCCTTTTAAACTTAATCAATAATATTCTGTGGGGAAGATATTTTAAGATAGTATAAATTATTTGTTCCTCACAATCTTGCATTCAGTAATTTTAGCATCCAATTATGGGTTTTGTCTGAACCAGAGTACAGCGGCTTACAAAAGACTAATTTTCCAGCTGTGGTATTTCTTCTACATTTATTAGTTGGTTTCCTAAAGAACATTTCTCTCTAAATTAGTTTGTTGCTTTGGTATCACTATGAACTCAGATTATTTTTATTTAAGATACAATATTCATTTTGATGCTCTATTTATTATAAATTTGGACAGCAAGAAGACTGCCAGCCTGGTTTCTTTGTCTCTTTGATATATTCCACCATTTTGTTCTTGTCTCTCTGAGAAAAGATCTTGTTATGTAGCCCAGGCTGGCCTCAGACATGGCTCTCCTGGCTCCACCTCTTGAGTGCTGAGATTACAGGCATGAGCCACTGTCCACTGATGGCCCATCACCAGTTTTTGAATCTTAGTTTACTTTTTGATGGAACTAAGGATTTTAAGAGATTTAGGTTCATAGCAGATGCCAATATTAGGGTATTCAGAAAGATGCTTTGTGAATTAAAAAAAATTTTTTTGATACTATGTATTTTACTTCATTCAAAAAAATTTATGGTTTTATATTTAATTCCTCTTATCTTTGTTTTTATTTATGTGATGTTTCTTTATTTTGTAATTGGATTTTTAATCTCTTTCCATTTTCTTCTTCCTCACATTTCTTTCTTTTCCTTCTACTTTTTCTTTAATTTAACCTACCTTTCTTTTTTACCCATTCTAACCCCCTCCTTTAATTCATTCTTTTATCAGTTTTTAGCTTCACAGTTTATTTTTGTTATTTTCATTTCTATGGTTATTGATGGTGAGCCAGTGGCCTTTGATTTTTACAATTCTATATCTTTCTTTTTTAACTTTTAAATCATGTTTATTATTTTTCCCTTTTAAATTATCATATTATTGTTGTACTGGGGGTGCATTGTGACATTTACCAAAGTGCTTACAACATATCTTAGTTAAATTCACCCCCTCCATAGTTCTCCTCTATTCCCACTCTCCCCCAGTCTCAGAATAGTTTCAACAGGTCTTATCTTTCCATTTTCATATATGAATATGTCATATTTCCACCATATTTACCCTCCTACACCCTGTCCTTATATTCTCCTCCCTCCCACTGGTAATTATCCCCAGACAGGATCAGCTTTACCTTCCTGTCCTCCATTTTTTTTTAAAGATATTTTTATTTGTTTAAGATAGCTATACAGGGAGTTTCATTGTGACATTTCCATGTATATATTTATTATAACCTAAATTGGTCCATCCCCTCCATTTTTCTCCTTTCTTCCTTAGCATTTTTCTTATGGTGAGCTGAACAGGTTTCACAATTCTATATTCATTCTTGTATAGAAAGTATGTCACTCATATTCAGCTTCTTTACTCCCTTGTTTTACCACCACTCTCTATTAGTGCCCTCCCCTTAGTGTGATCTGTTTTTCATTCTTGTCCTTCATTGTTTAGGTATCTGTTCATTGGTTAGTGGGATTTTTGCCTTGATTTTATACTTATATGTGCATTGTGCTTAACTCAATATAACCCCCCTCCACTACACTACCTAACCCCTTTCCCCCATCATGTGTTGTTGAACAGTTTGCAGTGTGTTTCTTTGTGTCTTGTTCCTACACATATGTGATGTAGTTCATTATAAAATTCTATATCTTGTTTGTTTTGGTCTTATTGATGTTATCTCCATTTTTCTCCTCTGTGATTGGTACTAGGGTTTTGAGACCTCAAGAAAAGGCTGCTCACTAAGAAGGCACCTAAATAAAACCAGTAGAGAAGCTGGGCACTGGTAGCTCATGCCTATAATCCTAGCTACTTGGGAGACTGAGATTGGGAAGATCACAGTTTGAGGCCAGCCTGGACAAATAGTTTGTGAGACTTCATTTCCAAAACAATCAGAGAAAAAGGGACTGGAGGTGTGACTCCAGTGGTAGAGTGCCTGCTTTGCAAGCATGAAGCCCAGAGTTCAAACCCCAGTCCCACCAACAAAACAAAACAAAACAAAACAAAACAAATGGAAAACATCTGCAATAGACTAGATCATGAGGAAGATAAATATCAGGGACTGAATAGAAGATTGAGAAATTATTACATTCAGGTAGCAATAAAGAAAAGGCAATCATGATCATAACATTTAAGACCTCTGGACACACTTAAGGGACAAAAACCTATGATTATCTGGTGTAGAAGAGCGAACTGAGATATAGATTAAAGGCATAAAAAACCAATACCTGTATTTTGAAGACAGAAAGAGAGAAAGAGCATCAAGAATCATGAAAGAGATAGCAGGATGGTAGAAAAAGCACAGAAAACCTGAGGCAACAGAGAAAAGCAACAAATAGTTATAAGCTCATTCTTGGCTTCCCAGGTTGGTGGGAGAGGAAGCTGAAGCTACCTTCACAAGGGAGGTGAATTGGTGGGCAGAGCTTGAAAACTGTGAGACCTACTGGTGGTAACTTCCCCAACTCAAAGGCTTTAAAGCTTCCTGCAGCTAACAGCAGTTCCCATTACACAAAGAAGGGAAGTTTCTATAATGAAAGTAACCTATAAATGGACAACTGACCCTTCTTGAAGAGATTCCAGAAAGTTTACCTCAATCTGAAGAGTGCTAGGAATTAACCCAGTGCTCTGACTACATGAGTGAGTGCTTGGCTACTGAGCCATACCTTTAAGTTAAGTGGGTAGAAATAGCACTTTAACCTGGCCACTACATTATCTAGGTGAACATCAAGACTATTTCAAGTGAAAGACTATAGGTGATTAAAGCTTCTAACCAAGGATTTGGCCACAGATGTATAAATCCCAATGTAGAAACACAAGTAATATGGAAAAAAACCAATGAAACATATCTCTTCCCAAAGTCAACAATTTCACAATAAAGGGCATGAAAGACAGTGAAGTGGATAGAATTTTAAACAATGAACTGAAAGAACAATTATGAAATTAAGGAGAATATCACTTGAGTGAATTCAAAGAGAATAAAAATAAACAGCTGAATGAGCTCAAAATAATTGAAATACACAGCTACATGTAATAAGGAAGGCAACAATGAATTTGAAAGAGGAATTTAATACAGATACAGAAATCCTGAAGAAAAATCAAATTGAAATCCTAGAGAAGCTCAATAACCTGAATAAAAATTCAGTTGAAAGTATTACTAATAGAATAGAACAAGTTGAAAATAGAGTATCAGGGAGCGAAGATGATGTAGAAGAATTAGATCAATCAGACAATGACAAAGAAAATAATAAGAAAATATGAGTGGGATTTGCAAGACCTCTGGCATTCCATCAACAGACCAAACCTACATATTATGGATGTAGAAGAAGCAAAGAGATATTAAGCTAAAGGCAGAGAAAAATATATTCAATAAAATAATATCAGAAAAATTCCCCAATCCTGAGAAAAACAGGGTTTTTCAGATACAGAACATCAAAAAAGTATAGTTAAAACACTAAATATACAGGACAACAAAAGGATATTGAAAGCTGAAGGACAGAATTAAGAAGTCATATAAAAAGGCAAACTCATTAGAATAACAGCAGATTTTTCAACAGAAACTAAAACAGTAAGGAGGGTGTAGAATGATATATTCTAAGCCCTACAAGAAAATATCTGTCAACCTAAATTAATGTATCCAACCAAGCTATCCTTCAGAATTAAGAAGAAATAAAAACTTCATGATAAGCAAAAACTAAAGGAATCTGTGACAACTAAGCCAGCCCTGCAAAATCTAAATGAATCCCAGACAAAGAAGAGGAAGTTAAATGCAAATGGTAAAATACAGGAAAGAATAAATCTCACTAGACAAGTAGATTAGCAAATGAGGATTTCAGAAGAAGCACACACCAACAAACAAACAAAACCCAGCAAAAATGACTGGAAATGCTACATAGCTTTCCATATTAATGTTGAATATTAAAGGTCCCAATTCTCCAATCAAAAGACATAGAATGGCAGTTTGGATTAAAAAGCAAGACCAGACCATTTGTTGCCTATAAGAAATGAATCTCACTAACAAAGAAACATTTGTTTAGGTGAAAGAATGGAAAAAGATTTTCCAAGAAAATGAACCTCAAAAGCCAGCAGGAGTAGCAATACTCTTGTCTGATAAAACAGATTTCAAACCAAAATTAGTCAGAGGAAACAAAGAATGTCACTTCATAACGACAAGGAAAACAGTCCATCATTATGAAATAATTTTTAACATATACACACAAAATATTGGCAAAATCAATTTCAAACACTATTAGGTTTACAAACACAGATCAATAGACCCCAGCACAATAATTGTAGGAGACTTCAATATCCAACTGTCATGAATAGATAGGTCATCCAAACAAAAATCAACAACAAAAACTTCAGAATTAATCAACACTATTGACCAAATAAACTTATCAGATCTACAGAGTATTTCACCTAGCACTTGCACAATACACATTTTTCCCAGCAGTCTATAGAATTTTCTACAAAATAGATTGTGTTTTAGAATATAAAGCAAGTTTAGGAAATACAAGAAAATTGAAATACTCCCCCACCATATTCTATCAGACTACAATTGAATAAAACAAAAAAAACAACAAAAGAAACTACAGAAAATATTCAAACACATGCGGGCTGAGTAACACATTTTTTTTGTTGTTGTTTTTCCTTTTTTTTTTTTGGTGCTGGGACCGAACCCAGGGCCTTTTGCATGGTAGGCAAGTGCTCTACCACTAGTCTACATACCAGCAGCTGAGTACACATTGTTGAATGACCAGTGGATCACTGAAGAAAGAGGATGGAAGTAAAAAAATTTTTAAAATGAAAACAACTTACTAGAACTCTAGGACAAAGCAGTGTTAAGAGGAAAGTTTATAACTATAAGCACCCATATAAATATAAAATAAAACAGAGAACTCTCAAATAAATAGCTTAATAATGCACCTTAAACTCTCAGGAAATCAAATCCAAAATGCGTAGGCAGACATGAAAAAAAAACCTGAAAAAATTATAAAGACTCAATAAACTAAAAGTTGATTTTTTAAAAAGATGATATGATCTAAATTCTTAGCCATACTGACTCAGAGAAGGAGGGAAAAGACCCAAATTAATAAAATTAGAGATTAAAAAGGAGATTTCACAAATGCCAAAGAAATCTAGAGGATCATTAGGGAACACTTTAACAGCTTATATTCTAATACACTAGAAAATCTAGAAGAAATGGATAAATTTATAAATGCATTTGAAACAAAATTTATAGATGCAAAATTGTACCAAGAGGGTCTAAATCGTTGAAAGAAATCTGTAGCAAGCAATGACTGAAGCAGTAACAGTCTCCAACAAAGAAAAGCCTAACAAATACAGCAATGTGATTGGACTTGGGTCACATGATAAGGCGAGAGCACACACGTGAGGTATGGGGATAGGTAAGAAACCCAAAAAACATGATAGTATTTGATGTCTTCAATGCAGAGGAACTAATGCAGAAACTTTAAAGTGACAGAGGTCAATAGGAGAAGGGGATCAGGAACTAGAGAAAATGTCAGTTTGAGAAGAATCAACTTAGAATGTAACACATCTGTACATGGAAGCAATGCTAGGAATCTCCCTGTATAGCTATTCTTATCTCAACTAGCAAAAATGCTTTGTCTTTCTTATTATTGTTTATACTCTCTCTTCAACAAAATTAGAGATAAGGGGAGAACAGTTTCTGCCTGGAAGCGAGGGGGGGCAGGGAAAGGAAGGGGTGGTGGGTAGGAGGGAGAAATGACCCGAACATTGTATGCACATATGAATAAACGAAAAAAAAAAAAAAAAGCCCAGGACCTGGTGGATTAACAGCCAAATTTGACCTGACTTTTAGAGAGGAACTAACACTAAAGTCCTCAAACTATTCCATGAAATAGAAAGAAAAGGAATGCTACAAACTCTTTCTATGAAGCAGGTATTACCCTGATAATAAACTGGAGAAGCACACATTAAAAAAAGATAATTTCTGATCTCTTTCTTTGATGAATGTAAGTACATAAACTCTCAAAAAAAAAAATAAACCTTGCAAACTGAATTCAACAACATGTTAAAAAAGATCATACTTCAGGAGCAAGTTAGTTTCATTCCAGGGATGCAAGTATGTTTTAACATAGGCAAATCAATAAATGTAATACAAATATGAACAGAATCTAGGACAATATCACATGATCATCTCAATAGATGAAGAAAAACCTGTGACAAAATTCAACGTTTCTTAATGATAAAAGTTGTGAAGAAAATAGGAATAGAAGGAATGCACTTAAAGAACACCTTCTCATTCACCCATTGTCCCAGCTCTTGGCAGTCACCATGCTGTTTTCCATCTCCATGAATTTCACTGCTCTAGCTAACTCATATAAGTGAAATCACAAAGTATTTGTCTATTTGCAACTGGCTTATTTCACTTTGCATTTCTTTATTCATGAATTCAATGAGTATTTTTATAGCAGCATATGATAGATTCTATTTAAGTTGATCAAACTTGTTTGACAAATGCCATTTTAGAAATAAAAACTTTCAGATATGCTTATTCTAGTTGAGGATATTGGTCAAGTATTTGGTGTCTAAATAGTTTGGTAAGGTGGCCTTGGTAGCCTATAAATCTCATCTACTTTTCCTGAACACACCTATTTTTTCTTCTGGAATTATGTTAGTATTTGAAAAAAATAACATGATTTAAGATCTATCCTCTTAAATAAAAAAGGGATAAATGAGTATAAGTAGTTCATGCTCACTGATGAACATGAACTTGATATTTTTTCCAGCTGGAGCCCTGAGAAGTCACCTAATTATTTTTAATGATCTATCATCTCTCTCTCTCTCTCTCTCTCTCTCTCTCTGTGTGTGTGTGTGTGTGTGTGTGTGTGTGTGTGTGTGTGTGTGTGTGATTCAAATGTGAAGCATCCAAGTTCCTAAGAGGGTGCTTCAAATATATGAGGTGATGAAGATAATAACTGAACAGGGAAGACAAACACTACAATGGCTGTAAAGGATGGATACTTTGGAACTGCATGTGTTTCAGAAGATTTGGATGGGTCCACAAAGTTTGGTTCAGAAGAATATTTGAACAAATTTGGGTTTAATCTGTGAAGTTTTCTTAACATATTGCCAGCTATATATTTATCAGATAATAGTGAAAGGTTTTTGTTGAACATAAGTTAAATATGAGCCAGATAGTCTAATTATCTCCATCAACTTTTTAATTCTATTGTAATATATTGGTTATTTAAAGTGATACAAGTTAACACTATTTTTGAATATTGAGTGAAGAGATCTGGTGAAATTCACTATGAAATATGGGTTCAAGAATTTGGGCTATGAGCACAAATTGGTTCATCAAAGTAAGTTTTTCATTGGGGTCACTCAATCACTGGGCTAGAAGACACATCCACCATAAAGGTAGTTCAATGCTCAAACTCTGTGACAGAGATTGCTAAATATACATCCTCACTGTTCCCCCAAAGCATATCATTCCTTCATTAGGAAACTCTGGCTGCTAGTGAGCAGTCTCTTTATTACTTCCATCCCCTTATTCTGGCCCAATCCATTGGTGCCATAAGGAAATGTCTGTTCTCTCTTACATATGATTGGCCTTCAAATATTAAAGATAACATGATTTAATTTTCATAGACTAGAGTCTTTCATCAATATGGCTTAGGGCTCAATTAAGGGGGCAGAACAGATGCAGAAGGGGAAAACAAAGAACTGCCAGAATTCAGTACCTGTCCACCTTGCCCCTCACTCCCAGTGCCCCATCTGTCAGAAAAAGACTTGCTAGCTCTACTGGTCAGATGTAGCTTCCCATCCCACTGCCTCTCTGCAGCTTCTATTATTATCAGTCAGGATTGTGCAGCGGTACTCCAAATTCCAGTCAACTCTTAGTGGTTTATTGTATTTAATGACAATCATGGATAAATAAAACATACTTTTCCTTGAAACCATTTAGGGAGGAGCACAATTTGTAGTTTCACAAGTAAGAATAAATCAGGGCACTGATAGTTCTTCCAAAATAATGGAGACTAAGTCTGAGGGTAATTACATCTATCCCTTCTTTTACCTAGAACATTGACTTAAAAACACATTTGAACTGCAATTGTTATAATACTGTATCAACTGTGCATAAGCTTTGTGAATCTAAAAGCTCAGGAAGAAAGAGGACCTTGAATTCACATTCAGTATTCTCACTTTTATTGCTCTCACTACTTTGCACACTACAGTGAGTACTGACAGTGCCACCTGCACAGCAGAACCTTGATTTCATTCCATGACTCACTGTGTACTTTAGGATAGGTGCAGCCATACATATCCAATTCCAGGTGCCGTTGGTGATTCTCATTGTGTGTGTGGGGTGGGGGATGGTGGTGAAGGAGAAAGAGAGACAGAGACAGAGATTTTAGGCATTAAATTCTTTGCTTTGGGTCACTATTTCATGCCTTTTACAACACTTCACATTCCTAATCTCCATTGTATAAATTTCAAGAACATCTCCGGATGCAAGATCCTTGTGTGGTGCTGGGAGAGGTATCAGCAGGAGCTGCGCTGCCGCCAGGGCTTGGAGCTGACTTGTCTGACTTCCCGTCCCTGCCGAGCCCACTCAGGTCACAGCCGTGTCCAGGGATGAGAAGACTATAAGCAAGAAGAAAAAGAGAAGCCTTTTATGTTAGATGAGGAAGGGGATGCCCAGAAAGAAGAAACCCACACCTCAGAAACAAAAGAAGTGGAGTCAGAACCAACTGAGGACAAAGATGTGGAAGCTGATGAAGAGGAGAGTAGGAAGAAAGATGCTTCTGATGATCTAGATGACTTGAACTTCTTTAATCAAAAGAAGAAGAAAAAAACAAAAGATGTTTGATATTGATGAAGCTGAAGAAGGTGTAAAGGATCTTAAGATTGAAAGAGATGTTCAAGAGCCTGCTGAACCGGAGGATGACCTTGATGTTATGCTTTGTAACAAAAAGAAGAAAAAGAAGAATGTCAAATTCCCAGATGAAGATGAAATATTAGAGAAAGATGAAGCTTTAGAAGATGAAGACAGCAAAAAAGATGATGGGATCTCATTCAGTAACCAGAGAGGGCCTGCTTGGGCAGGCTCAGAAAGAGACTACACTTATGAAGAGCTACTGAATCGTGTGTTCAACATCATGAGGAAAAGAATCCAGATGTGGTTGCTGGAGAGAAAAGTAAGTTTCTTACGAAATCTCCACAGGTCGTCTGAGTGGAACCAAGAAACCTTCATTTGTGAACTTTACAGATATCTGTAAACTATTACATCATCAGCCCAAACATCTCCTCGCATTTTTATTGGCAGAACTGGGTACAAGTGGTTCTATAGATAGTAATAACCAACTTGTAATCAAAGGAAGATTTCAACAGAAAAAGATAGAAAATGTTTTGAGAAGATACATCAAGGGATACGTCACTTGTCATACGTGCCGATCACTGAACACAATCCTGCAGAAAGACACCCAACTCTATTTCTTACAGTGTGAAACTTGTCATTCTCTGTGCTCTGTTGCCAGTATAAAAACTGGCTTCCAGGCTGTCACAGGCAGGTGAGCACAGCTCAGTGCCAAAGCTAACTAATTTGCTAATCACCACTGATTTTGCAAAGTGTGCTGTGGAGATTTGGCTGGACAGGTTTGCCATCAGAATGGATATATCATTGTATTAAAAACAAGATAGAAAAGCTGCCAGGTTCTTTGGTGAGCAGTTGATCTGAAATCTTTGCAGGATGCTCAAGCTGTTGACATACTCATTGCCTACTTTTAACAACTGTCAGAGAAATGTGATGGGGTAAGGAGGTGCTTTTTAAAAATCGTTCATAGACTTCTGTAAAATGCAAGATAAATTAAAGTTACTATAAAAGTGAAAAAAAATCTCCTACCACGGTGACCACTGAAAATATGTGCAGATTATGGCTGAGGAGAACTTTAAGAGGGCATGTTGGGAGTGATGGGTGGGACTAGTTCTACTGACCACCGGAGCAGCTAATCCCCAGTAGGGCAATCACAGGGCTCCTTTACTTGTACCAGTGATTGGTGCAGGTGTAGTATTCTGAAACAGTTCTGGCCAATGAGATGAGAGGGAAAGTTTTCTACAGTGGTTCTGGGAAAATTTTAACCGATTGATAAAATGGGACACTTGAGAAGCAAGTTCACTGTATCTTGCAATGGTCATGAAGACATGATGTGTAGAAACTGTGGCTGTCATTAGCTTAAGGATGAAGTGAATTTGCTGTAGACAGCTAAGCAAAAATGGAAAGAACCTGAGCCTTAATGTCACCCATGAGCTGCTAGTTCAGGCTGTCCTGGAATTGTTTCATATTTTGACTTCTTACTTTGTGAGCTAATAAATTCTTCATTGATTGAGTCAATTGAGTTAAAGTTTTAAGTTTAAGTTAAAAGCATGTTAAAAATATACTTTATTCTGCTTTCTTCCTCCTACTGTCTATATCTTATAGATCACTGTATTGACACACATCAATATGAAAAATATTCACACTCAAAGCAAATACCAATGATCTTTGAAAGATAGTCCTGGATATCTCTTCTACACTATTCATTTATCTGATTGAAATAAGTCTTGAAAATAAAGGCTGTGTCTTAATTCCAACAGATGATTCTAAATCCAGAACTAAATCCAGAACTAATTCTACGGGTAGTTAAACATTTTCCTTTAAAAACTTTACTAGCATTTGAACGCTATTCATATGACATCATGTCATGTCACAATATTCAGTCATATTCAGTCACGGTGGCCTTTCCTTTTTATCTTTGCATTCTTACTTGAATCATAACAATAATTTTTAATGTTTTTTTCCAGCTGATGTTTCTCAATTTGACGATGACTTATGCCTGAAATATAAATATATACTTAGAAACTAAGGACAATGCCTCATGAATGAATCTATTAGTGTTTATCTTAGATCTCATGTTCGCAAAGCTTAAAAGTTTTCACAGGTCTGTGGTATGCATAAATTCTTTTTAACCATTAACTGAGTGGGGAAAATTGGGTGGTAGAGTGTATTTTAGAGCTGATATAATTTCTTTAAGAAATAATAGTCATGTTTGTAATTAAAGACACAGTAGAACACTGTAGTTCCTCTGATCCTAGCTTAGACATTTTTCAGATGCATGATATGACCAATTGATTTACTTCAGTTTCTTGATCTATAAAATGGGTTTTAAAATATTAGCTCTGCTTGTTGTGAGAATTAAAGAAACCAGTGTATTTAGCTACCAACACAACAACATTCTGCTGGGTGAATTTATTTTGAGTAAGAGCTGTTGCAGATACAAATTAAAAATAAAAATTCCATATTTATTGAGACTACCTCTGCCTTTCTACTAGGTTCACTCTATCTGTCATCAACCTCTGCTTGAACATCACTTCCCTTCTTCCCTCCCTCCCTCCCTTCCTCCCTCCATCCCTGTCTTCCCCCTTCCTCTTCTCTCTCTCTCTCTCTCTCTCTCTCTCTCTCTCTCTCTCTCTTTTGCCAGGATCTCATATAGCTTAGGACGGCCTTGATTATAGACATGAACCACCACACCTGGCTCTTCCCTGTTCTTCCTTAGTGTCTTGTTCAGATGTTGCTCATAGCACTTGTCTCTGTCTTTTTCAGCAGTGATTCTTAGTGTGCCCAAGAACCATCAGGAACTCATTTGTTTAAAGAGATTACTGGGCCCATTCCAGTAGGGCCCAAGACCTGAGAATCTGGATGTTTAACAAATCACTGCTGGGGATTTTGATGAAATGGTCTTTAAGCCACACTATTGAGCTCTCACTCATCTTGATGGAATCTCCATGAGAGCCAAACTTTTATTTTCTTCTGGAATATTGTGTACTTAGAATGAGGCCAGATATATGGTATGTTTTCAGTAGAAAAATATGTAATGAATGCCAAATATTTTGTGAGGTTCACTTTATAGAAATAATTTCTCTGATTTCCCGCATGTAATGTACATATATTTGAAAAAGCAATATATCCCTAAGAAGTTTTGCCTTCTGTAGTCTAAACATTCATATTTCTGAAAATTTATCATTCTGTTAAAACTGAAGAAAAGATTTCAGTATTTTTCAGATGTTAGAGAAATGCAGAGAAAATCTTCATTTATTAAAGCCAATTTATTGGTTACCTTCACCATGTATGTGGTGCATTTGCTATCACAAATAAATGTTAAGAATCGAATTGCCCACGAACTGGATGTCCTGGGAAAATAGGAGAGTCATGTAAAATAGCTTTGCATTAATATGAATGGCAGAATGGAGAGTTTAGGACATAATTTATGGAGTTACTGAGCCTTGATGAAATGGAAAAAGAGAAATGCTTTTTTTTTTTTTTTTTGGGTGGTAGTACTGGGGTTTGAACTCAGGGTCTTGCACTTGCTAGGCCAGTACAATACCACTTGAGACACAACCTGAGCTCTTTTTGTTTCAGTTTTTTTACAGATAGGGTCTATGCTTTTGCCTGGGCTTGACTGGGACCATGATCCTCCTATCTCTGCCTTGCAAGTAGCTGGGATTATAGGTATGTACCACAATGCCTGGCCTGAGAAATACTTTTGAGTAAAGTGGAATCACCTAATACATGATGTTAAATGATGGATATAATAACTTGCTTCATTTATAGTAGTCATTTTTCTGCCTATTATGTAGCTCATAACAATATATTATACACCTTAAATATGTACAATAAAATTTATTTAAAAAATAAGCAGGTGGGAAAGAGATACAGCTAAGGTCAGCAAGAAATGACTTCTCCCAGGAATGACCTCTCCCAGGAGAATATAACAATAATATCCACCCTTGATGGGAAAGGTAGCCATGAGCAGGAGTACTAAGGTGCTTACTAAATTGTGCTAACTCCTCCCCTCCCCAGTGGTGAAGAAACAAATTAGAAAAAAGAGTAGCAGATGAGAAACCAAGGTATTGTCTTCATGTCTGATAAAGGCTAAATCTGAAATTCTAGTCTTACTTGAGAGCCAAAAGATCTGTTAACTGATCCCTAGAGAAGTAGCACAATAGATGATGATAGTTTGCTTCAAAGAGGAGGAATGGACTGAGTTGGGTATGCTCCCCATATTTGCTAATCACTACATAATCGCTTGCTTTGAGAGAGGAAAATAGCAACAAGGGGTCAAAGGTGCCACTTTAGTTAAGCTTCCAACACCTGGAAGGAAACAACAGGACTGTGGAGGAAGTCTACTCCCTACTAGTCCTTGCTTTATGCTCTCATACCTGCAGGGATTACTCATTAAATTCAAGGTCAACTGGGGCAGAGATACCCCTTTGGATGATATGATTGGCTGTCCTCAGGACAGTCTTGATTCCACCATCAAATACTCACTATCCAATAACAATCATTGCTCCTTTAGGCCTAGTTCTGGGACCACTTGCAGGTAAAATGGATTTTTGCGGGGAGGGGTACTGAGGTTTGAACTCAGGTCCTGAAGCTTTCTAGGCAAGCACTCTACTACTTGAACTATTCCCCCAGCCCTGGAAACAGAGATTTTGACCTAGAAGATGCAGAAATGGTTAAGATGCATACTAACTAAATAAATTAAAGACCACTTTGTGCCCTAGGGCGAAAAATTATTCCCTCTTCTAATTCTCATCTATCCTACTTTATGTTCAGCGTTGTGATCAAAGATCACCTTTTGAGGCTTCAGTGAGATTATGTGCAACTAATAAATAAATCTAATAATAAAATCCAGCATAAATCCTTTGTATATAATGCAGGCTCTTAGTTTAGTTTTCCACAACACCATAGAGATTGACCAAAATCTGAATTTAAACTCCTTTACTCATAAAATTCCCTGAGTCAAATTGAAGGCCCACATCAAAAGAAATTAAGATCCAAAGGCTTTGTGAGTTAAAAGCATAAAATGACAGTCCTCTCCAATTTCTCATTCTGTTTACTCTTGTTAAAAGTTCTTGGCTCCTGTGCTTAGACCTCATGCATCATCAATATGAATTGGTTCAGGGTCTCAGAAATTCTGATGCCAATTCTCTGACAAAAACTTTTTAAAAAGACTGTATAAAGAGTCAGTAGAACCTCATAGCACCTCCATCCACCAAGTTCAGGGAATAGCCTAGGTAAAATTATATTTATAGAACCTAGGATGTAGTGTTGTCAAAGAAATACGTTATCTAAGGTAAGGAGTAGAGATGACATGAAATGAAGCAATGACAACCAACCAACCAACCTCAGTGACAAACACAGTTTTAGTTTCATTGGGATGTCGATCAATGCTGGTTATCCAGAAACCACAGTGAATTAACTTAAGATAACTGAAGAAAGTTAATAAATAAGATAGCTGTGGTGACTTCCTCCTGTGATTTTAGCTATGCCTGGGGCAGGGGGGTGGTGGCATAGGTAGGAGGATCTCAGATCTTGGTCTGAGGTCAGCTTCCATCAAAAACTCAAGACCCTACCTGAAAAATAACTAAAAGTGGAAAAGGGCTGCCTAGCAAGTTTCAGGTCCTCAGTTCAAACCCCAGTAACACTGAAAAAAAACAAAAGACAGTACTTAAGGCATTGCTTTCTTGCAAAGCTTAGAATTCTGCAGTGGTGGCAGCCCCACCACTCTTATCTTGTGTGCAGCCATTTTGATGCTGTATCCCAGTAGCCCAGAAGCTGATTCCACTAACTCTTCCTGTGGAATTTGTTAAGCCTCCTGGGAAATGCTTCTTTCTTATGCGTGATTAAAATGAGAGACTACTTGATAGTCTTTGCTAGTGAATGACTCTAGATATTTTGATAAGCTGTGAAGTTGGTAGTGGAAAGAGTTCCCTCCTTAGAAATGCAAAATGAAATTCAAGCCTAGTGCTGGTTTACCTAGTTCTGACACTAAAGTGATAACTGTAAAGTCCTGAGAGTGCTCAGTAGCATTGGTGGAACTCATCTGCCTTATAGACCTGGCTGAGAAACACAACAGCCTAAAAATAACTATTATGCCTATAACTGAATCCTTACCCCCACCTGCCTTTGCTGCTCACTAGCTTCTGTCAGGACTTCTAAGGCACATCTCCAGCTGTAGCTTCCCTCAGAAATGCAAGCTCAAGATGAAGTCTTGCCTCTGCTCTAAGACTACCCGAGAAGGGCTCACCTGCCATTTGACTTGGCCCTCCCCATATGTGTCTCACAAGTCTGAAGCCCCATGTCCTTGTCTGCTCTACCCATACTGTTCTCTCTCTCCCCTGACCCTAAAGTCAGGCTTGCTGAAGACCCTCACCTTTGCTGAGCCTGTACATCCCACCAGTGGACCCAGGTCCACTTGGGGCTATCCAGGACAAATTATGTCTATGTTTAGCTGCACTGAGGTGAGTTCCATTTAGTGCTCCAACTTAATATCTTGTGGGCAAGCAATTAAAATAAGAAGGGTGGTGCTAGATTTGGCTCACCACATACAGGAACTCTTTTCATTGTTGTCATTCATTCATTATTGTGTTGGAAGTGTCAGAGCTGCATAAACTTCCTTGTTTTTCATAAAGGCAGATGTGGTGTGCAAGTTGCTCTGCAGTATATAAGAAGATTGACTTTGGAGTGGATGTGGGGTTTTGGAGGCTACTCCAATAATCCAGGTTAGGGAGGTGGTGAGGACAAATGGAATTTTTTTTGACATATCCAAAAATTGGAAGGGATACATGACAGGATCAGTGGGATGCAAAATCTTGCAAGCACTGCTGACAGCAAACCCCATCTTTCCCATTCCCTTCTCTCTGTCCTTATAGCTCTTGAGTGGAAGGGTGCATTGGTTAGGGAGTTCAAAGGAGGCTTTTATTAGCTGACAGTGGAGCAGTTGTAGCAGATGTCATGAAAGAGTCTTGGCATGCCTCAAGTTTTTTCTGATGTACAGCATTGGAATGTGTGTCTGCTTTTTCCTCTCAGGTAGTTAAAAGATGCCCTCTTGGACCGAAATAGATCTATCCTAATGATAGCCCTAGATTTCTGGGGTTAAGACAATGTTCCTGATAACATTTTAAATAAAGGAAAATATTGTATAAGGAGACCTCACTTATTTCTAGGATCTAAATGGCACCTGAGTCACTAGACATGTCATTGTTAAAAAGTCTCCAGGGCTCTAGGGAGCTGAGAATAATAAGAATCTTTCCAATTTCTCCAAGTTTCTGGGCCTCAATTTAAAGAGCATTCCCCTTACAGCCTCATATCTCTGCCTCCTTTAAAAAGAGAGAAATTACTTTCTATCTGATGACTATTGGCCACCGTGGTAACAGTGTGCCCCTGTTTTCTACAAACACAGATGTTTTATTTCATTCCAGGAGAGCTAAGTAAAAGCGTTTCACCCATCACCAGCACTTTGCTGCTAGGGCTTGACTGGAATCCAGACTGACATAAATTCCTAATGATCTCCTAATGAAACTGACCAAAACTGGGCCCCATGCAATTTTCCCCAGAAGAAATGGGGATAAGATGCTTTGTCTCAAGAAATTTTGCCACTTCTGTCCCTAGGGCCATTTGTATCCCATCACTGAAATATTTTAGTAATAAAATGTTTTAATGGACTCCTAGTTAGAAAGGAAACATCTGGAGGAAAACAAGTCTGTTTTTGTGTCACTTGAGAGTTACCACCAAAATGAGCCTAAGGAAAAATTGAGCATTGCTTATGGATAAGGCTCTGGGCCTAATGCTGAAGAAGATTAAAAAATAAAGATAATGTGGTTTCAGCTAACAGAAAATTTGTAGTGTAGGTGGGCCTCGCTACTGATGACCCCTCACTGGACCTATAGGACACAGTCCTCTTGATCAGCTGCTGTCCCCCATTACTACTCCACAGGCATCAGTGGAGACCCTTCATGGGTGGCCTGTGCCTTTGTCTTCCCAAATCACCAGACAACCTGTTCAGGTGTTTGTGACTCTCTTTTCTGAAGGGCCTAGACAATTTAAAATAAGAGAAATTTAAACAAATGGGTAGAAATTAAAATAATGTACTTAGTAAGAGTGTCTCCAAAGTACAAAGGGGAAAGGAGTTAAGAAAGAGGCCAGCCCTTCCCTCTGAGAGGGTTTGGAGCATAAGCCTCTCAGTGGGACCAAGGTGGGTTAGGGGCTCTCTCTCAGCCTGTGCATCCTTTATGGTGCCAACTAGTGATTCAGGCTTGCTTAACTCTTCACTATTCTGTTAAAGTCAGCAAGTGCTCACAGTATCTTCAAGGTCAAGCTTTAATTCAGTCTCAACTCCTAAAAAAGATGAAATGCCATTTCCATTCACTGGCAACCTCTGTTCTACTTTCTGTCTCTACAAATTTGACCAGATTATGTTCCTCATATAAATGGAACTACAAGCATTTGTCTTTTTGTAACTGGCTTACTTAACTAAGCCCATTGGCATTTTGGGTGTGTTAATTCTTGGTTACGTTTGGCTGTCAGTCCCTTGCATGATATTTGGCTTCTAGGGTTTCCTCAGACACTAGATGTCTATGGAAATATCACTGCATTGTGACAATCAAAACTGAAGGATGGTGTTGCTCCCAATTGAGGACTCAGTTTTGGCCAGGTCCAAAACCTCCAAACCATCTGAAGTTGATTCTTTCCAAAGCAAATATGTATCTGAAATGTAAATAGCTTCTTATCCCAATCTGTGTAAACAAGCCCCAGATGCCACCCTCAGACCTGAGAAAATCAAGCCAAGTTTCATCAAAGGCTCTTTCAAAGTTCAGTTCCTTACCAGGCACTTGTAAACAAGTTTAAATGCTTTGCTTGGAGTGTGTGGTTGACATTTGGACTGTTAGAATCCACAGTCCTTAACTTCTTCCATCCATAATAGACTATACTAAGCTTCTCAACTTCCAACTTCCTCAGCTTCCTCCCCAACAAATCACTTTTGATAGTTCCACTTAGTACCCTCTGTGCAAGCAGTTTACGATCACATGTATTACTTACTGCATTTTTCCATATGTTTATTCAGTAGAAATACCACAAATAGCTTAGAAATGCTACAAGTAGCTATCTTGACTTAAGTGCCAGTGTGGAAGTTGGAGTTGAGAGGAGAAGCCTCCTAATAGAAAAGGGCTTCTCCTTGACTCTGGGCTTTCATGAGGCACAAAGAACAGGTGATCTTGAAGATTATTATTGCCACACAGTCTCATCACTTATCCTATACATGATAGCCAAGTTATGGAATCAGCCTAGGTTTCCATCAACAGATGAATGGATGAATAAAATGTGCTATGTACACAAAATGGAGTTTTACTCAGCTATAAAGAAAAATTAAATCAGGTTATTGGCATGAAAATGGATGGCACTGGAGATCATCATGTTAAATGAAACAAGCCAGACTCAGACACTCAAGTGTCACTTGTTTCCTCTCATATATATAACTATAGGGTATAAAAGACTTGAAAGTAGAAGGGGGACTATTTGGGAAGAAGAAAGAGATAAGAAGGAGGAAAGAGGGAAGACAAGAGGTAGTAATGGTGAAGGTGGATATGATCAAAATACCTTATATACATGTATTAAAATTTCCAATGCAACCTATTATTTTGTACAATAAATATATGCTAATGAAAAAAAACTAAAAAAAGCCATCCCAGAAAAAAGGAAATATCATCATATGTGTATAAATGGCTGTATTAATCTGGATACTTTATTTTGATTTTGTACTGCTATAAACATGGGTACACAAGTTTCTCTGATATATATTGACTTGCATTTCTTTACCAGCCTAAGAGGTTTTAAATATATACTGAATTTTTATTCAGGTTGTTGAATTTCTCATCCAAGTCTTGACTTCTTTAATTAATTCATCTATTTATTTGAAAAGGACAAAGAATCAGAGAAGCTTCTTTTGGGATCCTCTACTTTTGGAATCTGCCAGTTGGGGGTGGGTGTGTAATGAGTCATATTTATTATAGTGTCTAGTATTGAGGCTGGAGCTGTTTGAGAGGTGAGGTCTGGGCTGCCCAGGATCAGTTGTCAGCTACAGGGCTGCATTCACTTTACAAGCTTCCCTTTACATACCTGAAGCCTTGCTGGTCCTAATGAGCCGTATGGTCTGTGGGTTGGGCAGATTTCTACTCTCTATGGGGCCTCCCATTTTGTGTACCCAGGGGCATCAAACATCCAAGCTTAGTGTGTCCCCTGAGTGTGTTGAAGAGTAAGGGGAGCAAACAAGATAGATACAACTGGAGGGGGAGAACTGAGGGAACTTGGCACTCTGCCTGTAGGTATCAATGCTTTCAGACACTGCCCAGCAGTAACCCATCCTGAGGGCAAGAGGAGGCTGGGGAAATTGAGCAATCTACCAGTTTGGGTTCAGAGCTGTTTAGTCCCACCTGGCAACAAACCATATGTGGCAGGGGAGGCATCTCCAGAACTTGAGTCATCTGTTGGCCACAGGCTCAGAGCCCTCAGTCTTCACAGTAATCCTCAGGTGATGGGGCTCACTCCTCACAACAGAGGGCAGGTCTATTGACCAGCATGACTTTTATAGCCCTAGATCCTGCTACTTAAACTTTTCAGTGAGTCTGCATCTGACCCTCCTCTCTCTCCATGACTGTTTCTTGTAGCCTCCTTTCATATAGACACTGTGACAGTGTCCCCAGGCTCCCTGACTTGCAATTGTACCTTATTTTTAGGTCCACAAAATAACCCAGGCTCAAACAATAGGCCCCCTCTCAAGATTCCACATAGCACTCCAATATTGGGGGCAGCATAATGGATTTCTTCTCCAAAGCTGGCCTGCTGTGCAGGTGGAGTCACTGGCACACCAAATTCCCTTACTGGATTTAAGGTTTGTGAGAAATATAGGCTTATCCAGTGACTAGGACTGCCAGTCTCTTGTCACCATGGCTGCCTGATTACCTTGTGGTAGTGACTTTCACCTCCCCTACCCTTTAGGGAGCAGAGGATAAAGCTTCAGGCTGTTTCTTATTTTTCTCTGCATAGAATGTCTATTTTTCCATGTTTTTCAGCTGTCCTGTCATCCTTTTGTGATTCTCAATGCTCTTCCTTTCTTCTGCATGTAGTCATTTACTCTGACTTTTCTCATTCATACAGTCACATGAAGGAAGCGTCTTAACTGACAGCCTCATGATATATTCTTTTTAGGGATTTCAAAAGAATTCATGATGAAAGGATGTGTATTAACCATGTGGCTGTTCTCTACCACATGGTTGATGCATATCTTCTTGAGGACCTTTTGATGATTACTTGTGCATTCAGTCCTCCAAATCAGACTATATTTCTGGAAGGCCTCACCTATAATTTACATTTCCCATATTTTTCTTGTTTAATACAGCACAGATCAGGTACATGCAGGGCTTCCATAAGCATATGTTTACCATCCCCCAGGGGTTTTAGGGAATAGTGACAAGAATTCATGGTAGTGTTGCTTTGCCTTCAGGGCTAGGTGGGTGATGGAAGGAGGAAGATCATAGATGATTTGGGATTGCAAGCTTAGGTATTCATAAATGGAAGAGAAGCAACAAAAGGATGCAGTGAAGGACTTCAGACTCCCAGAACAAACTGCAGTGACATTGAGTTTTGCCCAGAGGCAGTCCTGGAGGTAGAACTTGCCTCAGTGTGGTCATTTAGAAACCAGGTACCTGGAGAGAAAAACATTTGTACTATCTCACAGGTCAAGCCCTGCCTAGTTGCCTCTGCTGAAATGCTATCCCTGCCTCCATCTTGCCATTCAAATCTTGGCTTGGATGCCTCTCTCTGAAAGGCTTTTTCTGCCCACTCAGTCCAAGTCATCCACAATTCTGTCTCCCAAGAAATCACTTTCTATTTCACTGCTAGCTTACTTCTGTATTGTCTTTGTCATTGGTTGAAATGATACCAACACTTTGAAAGTTAATCTTGTTATTGTTTTTTTCTCTAGTAGATCATAAATTGTAAACTCTTCTCATCTTCTCTCTCGTTTGCTCTTAGCACTGCCTGGTGATTGAAATTAGCAGTTGAATAAATAAATGAATTACATGCAGTCACATTTAGCTCTAAAGAGACACTCGTTTATTTTACTGAGTTTAAATTTTGTTATCAAATATTTCTTAAAATTACATCATTTGGATAAGGATCAGAATTATTGAAGCATAGTTTTTATAGGGCAATGAAACTTCAACTGATTGTTATATTATTTATCTTACTGTTGATGGCAAAATGATGTTTTCAGAAGACGTTGGTTCTTGCGTTTCAGCACGGAAGAATCCAAGCAGAACGTGTCAGTGTAAATGGGGCTTATTAAAAGTCAGGAAAGGAAATACAAAGCGGGCATGGTGGGCGTAGGTGGAGTCCACTAGCCAAGAGAGTGTGTTTCTGCTCCTCAGGTGCTTTTAAAACCTATGATAACCTATGGAAAGGGCAGGACAAGATTGTTTTCATTCAATAGCCAGTAAATGGGGAGGGGCATGGGTGGTTCCTGGCCAGGTGAGGGTGGTTCCTGAGCCAAAGCATGGTTAATCTAAGATGTAATATTTTTCTATGGGTCCCGATCTTTCCCTAATTTAGCCTGCCTCATTACTACTGGATGGCCAAGGAATAGTGAGGATGGAAAAAAGTCAGTGTAATAAACAATCACATATAAGGGTCTCTGTATCTCCATTTTCTCAACAGTCAGGTGATAGGTTTTTGAATAGTGAAGATCTCAAGGGAACTGTAATTTTGTGTTCTTTTTGTAAAAGGAAGTAGAGCACAGAGTTTTACTATGTGCCTAGAAACTGACATGTTAAAACATTTCCTTAGAGCAAAATAGGATGACCTTTTAAGCCATTGTGAAACATGTCAATTGAACTGATTGTGGTTCAGTCTTGTAGGAAGAGTTTAGAGAGAAAATGAGGTAGGAAATAATTTCCAACAGTTTTTATTGTTGAACAGACAGTTGTCTAGTCAATACAAGAATTTTCCTTTAATTTGGACTAGAGTTGATGACATAAATTGGCTAGTCTAAGCGTCCTGGGAAATTGTAGCCAAACTGAAGTTTTTTTTTTTTTTAATCATTAGTTTTAATCAGAACTAATGTTCTGACTCAAAGAATAAGCTGCTGCTACTCTCTTTTCTTGCTGCAGGCTGTTGTTTTCAGTTCTATCTGATTGTTATCTTGGGACTAGCTTGCCATGTGAGCTAACAAAAGCATTTGAAGTAGAAGATAGAAGGTCCATGCTGCATTTTTAGAGAATTTGAATCCCTTTCTCTCTTTAAATCTACTACAGATGAGTAAGTAAAGCAATGGCAACATTCCATGAATGGAGGAGGTGGAAAAGCACTTACAGTGGCTTCATTGTGGATTGTGACAGCAGATGCCAAATGATGCTTAACTTCAGTGGAGTGTCTCAGTGTCTGGGCACGTATAATGCACCGTCTTAGATATTAGAGTCTTCTGCTGTCTCTGTAACATACGCTACTCACCATTTATAAAAATGGTTTCATTTTTACTTTGTTAAGAAATGTCATTTACTTTTGTTAAAAAATGAAAGTCATTAAGGTGATTTTCTCACAAAAATATACAGTACAAATTCCAGACAGGGAATCTTAATTATCATTTATTCCTGTGTTGCTTATTAAAGTAAAGCTATGAATGCCATTGATGGTTATAGGGAGACAAAAATATGTTCTGATTGTTCAGCAAAATTACTTGGTTGTGAATTAAATCATGATGATTTCAATGAGATTTCCTCTAAAATTTATCTTAAAAATATGTATATGTATCATTATCACAAAAGCAGCTTAGTAGAGTAGAAAGAATTCTGGTCACACACCTGGGTTCAAGTCCTGTCTCTGCTACAAATGGGGAACTTTTATAAAATGTCCTGATTTGATTTCTTCTTGATCCTGGGGATTTTAGGATTTATGCAAAAATTGTATTGATCTTTGAAAGAATGAACTTGAGAATATCAGAATGAAATTGGTATTAAATGGTTTTAAGATTGCTATTAATATTTTTGATTAGGATTTTCTAATTCTTGCCCCATCTTCTCTTTGCAAGGGAACTCAGCACTCCCTATAAGTTTCAGGGAAAAGTGTTTTTCCTTCCCACGTGAGGGGTAGAATTGATTAAAACATCATTCAACTAAAAATGGCTCGTCTCTTGGCTTCTATTTGAAAAGCAAAAGGAAACAGTAGAATAAGCTGGGAGATCCTGAGATGTGGTTTGGCATTCCCAAACCCTGGTGCCTTCTGGAATCTGTGTTGTGGGGCTTAGGGCTTGTACCCGGGAGCATAGCTTGTGGTCTTCATGGGAGTGGTGGAGTGGTGGTAATAGTGGTAATGGTGGTGGTTGTGGTGGTGGTGGTGGGTGTGTGTGTGTGTCTTTGTTTTGCTTATGTGAAGGGTATGTGGAGGGAGGCTTAAGAAACTCATTTTTGTCTGCCTGGCAGAATAAATTGATTTGGTCTTCTTTATTGACCAATCAACCTCATTAAATGTTTTAAGTACTGACTCATGAAAAAGGAGAAAGGAAAAAGGCTCTTTTCCAAAGAGTTACTGTTTTGTGCCAGGGATCAGTCATTACTCCATGCATGCCACGTGACACAGGATGTGGTCTGATATTTAGTCTAAACACATGCTCCACTTTTTTGTTTTTTTGTTTCTGGAAGGCACTATAATACTTCCTTTGTTAAGGAGTAACTTCTTATAAAAGTGCTTTCTCTCCTCCTTAAAAGTCAGAATTACTCAGACTACAATGAAAACACAAAATAGAACATTGAAACTCTCTGGTCTAACATTTAAGTACTTCCTGGCACCCTGCAGCCATTTTGGTAGGAGGTAATGAACTTGTCCTAGAGGCTACTATTTCTGTAGGGTGCGCAGGGCCAGTCTCCAGAGGTGGAGCACAGGCCTGCTGATCCTCCTGCAGCCTCCAGTCTCATTGGGAACACCTCCATATTTCATTTCCCTTGGTTCTGTTGACAAAACAATGAACATTATTGGGATAAGTGGAATGACTGTAATAAAACAAGTATTTTCATTCACGTTAGGTATATGTGATAAAATGTAATCCTGCTTTGTAATAAATGCCTTTAGTCAGTTAACATTTATCTAGAATTTTATGTGCAGTGGGGAGATATTTCTTTTTTTTATTGTTTTATTATTCATATGTGCATACAAGGCTTGGTTCATTTCTCTCCCTTGCCCCCACCCCCTCCCTTACCACCCACTCCACCCCCTCCCTCTCCCCCCCTCAATACCCAGCAGAAACTATTTTGCCCTTATCTCTAATTTTGTTGTAGAGAGAGTATAAGCAATAATAGGAAGGAACAAGGGGTTTTGCTGGTTGAGATAAGGATAGCTATACAGGGCATTGACTCTCGTTGATTTCCTGTGCGTGGGTGTTACCTTCTAGGTTAATTCTTTTTGATCTAACCTTTTCTCTAGTTCCTGGTCCCCTTTTCCTATTGGCCTCAGTTGCTTTTAAGGTATCTGCTTTAGTTTCTCTGCGTTAAGGGCAACAAATGCTAGCTAGTTTTTTAGGTGTCTTACCTATCCTCACCCCTCCCTTGTGTGCTCTCGCTTTTATCATGTGCTCAAAGTCTGATAACCATGTTGTGTTTGCCCTTGATCTAATGTCCACATATGAGGAAGAACATGCGATTTTTGGTCTTTTGGGCCAGGCTAAGCGGGGAGAGATTTCTTATACAGGCTCATTTCAATGCTTGTCAAATCAAAGCAATAGAGTTTAATGATTTTTCTATAGCTCTGAATGGTTATCGATATTTTCATTAACTTGCTGGTGTTCTTGAATTGTAAGACAGACTTATTAAATAAAAGCTTTGGGAACTATTCTTACAATTTCTAGGGCACTGCTTTTTTTCTTTCTATATTGCTTTAATTACTTCTGATAGTTTTAACTATTCTCATGAGTGACAAGAGCCTGTGTTTTTGTTTTCTTACACTGTCCTGATACAGTTTTAGGAAAAAAAAAAACCAAAATCCTGTTTGATTGGATAGGCTTAGATTGTCTTTTTTTCTTTTTACTGTTTTCTGAAATGAATAGTTTAATATAGAATTTGATGTTTCTTTGAAAATTTGATGTAATTCACATAAAAACTATTTGTCTTTTTTTCTTTTTCTTTTATTATTATTACTTAATGTGGGGGAAGGACATCTTTTCTTTTGTATATTCTTTAATGCTTACTGATTTATTCAGGTTTTCTATTTCTTCTCACACCACCTTTGGCATTTAAATTTTTTTCAAGCAATATATCCATTTCACCTAGGTTTTCAAAATTATTCATATGTAATTGGTCATAAAACCTTAAGATTTTTAATTCTCTAAAATTTCTGTATTTCGTCTCTAGTGTTTCTTACTTCGTTTTGCTTACCAGTTTCTAATCTCTATTTTTCATGACTTTTGTCAGAAGTTGGTCTGTGTTATTAAACCTGTATTTTAAGAACCAGCTTTTGGTTTTATTTCTTCTCTCATTATGATAGTTTGGATATGGAATGGCCCCCAAAGGCTTTGTCTTATGGGGAGGTAGTAGAACCTGTAGGAGGTAGGTCTAGTGGAGTGAAGTTAAGATACTGTAGGTATGCCATTAAAGGAAAATCAGGTCCCTAATTCCTCTTCCTTTTCTCTTTTCACTTCCAAGCTGCCATGAGTTGAGTGGGTTTCTCTGCCATGCCCTGCCACTGTGATGTACTGCCTTGCCATAGGCCCAATGTAGCCATGGACTAAAACCCAGAAGCCATAAACTAGTAGAAATTTTCCTACTTTTAGGTTGATTATCTCAGGTATTTTGTCACAGTGACAGAAAGCTGACTAATTCATTATTTAATATCTGTTCTTTTTTTTTAACTCACTTTTTTTTTTTTAATGGGACAGAGTTTCACTATATAGCCCAGGCTGGCCTGGAAGTCATTACGTAGTCCAGGCTGGCCTCGAACCCTTTCTCCTTCTGCCTTAGTCTTCCTGTTACTGTATGAGGCTGAGGGGTTTGCCTCAGTTTCCCAGTTTCTATGCAAAATCAGAAATACTTGAGATCCACAAATGTAAAAAGAATTTCAAGGTATCTTACAACAAGGAGATTCACAAAGTGAAAGTTTAACCAAAGGATTTATTTTAGTATAACAGGATAAAGTAAGGAAAAGTGGACATAAAAAGGGAGAAACATTTCCTATTCCCAATGTAAGAAATTGAGGTAAAGGCTCCAAATGGTGCTTCTCATTTGTAGTCTTTGTATTTTCTCAGCTGAGGAAATACACATGGCCATGTCATCTAGCAATCCTTAATCATTAGATGCAGTGGTTCTGGGTGGCTAAGATGGGTACTGTTTATTATTTTAAAACATTTATGTGATCTAAGGCTACCCAAAATAATACAGGGACAATAGGTAAGTTTTAGGACTTCCTTTTGCTAACATGCCTTTCATTTTTCTGTCCCTCTACCCTTTCAAGGAGACTTATAGCTTCTTAACATTTCAAAGAGGAAGGCAGATGTACATAGTCCTTTTATGTTTCCCTGTTCTTGTACTTTCACATCTGAAAGAAGGTGGGAGAAAACTTGGCTGCTCTTGTTTTTCAGTTTTTTCTTCCTATTTCTAATGTCTGAGCCTGACCCTTTCAATATTTATTAAAAGTAATATATTTTCCCTATCTCCTCATCTATCTATCATGCTTCATTTTCCCTCCTAAATGACTTTGGTCCCTTTTAATCTTAAAGGGGATGTAGAGGGCTGAAGGCCTATTTGCTATAGGTGCTTCATGTTGACAGAGGATTCTGGCCCAACCTAGAAAGGGAACCAAAAAGTCATTTCCCTATCTTATTTAGGAGGTGACAGGGAAATTTAGTTGACAGGCTGTCATGATCAGACCAGAAGACAAATTATTGAAAACCATCCTTTAAAGTAAAATGTGTTTTCTGTATATAGATAAAGCTAATGGGATTTTAAGAAGAATTATAAAATATTAAACAAATGTAAGTCAACAGATTTAATGTATTGAAAACATCTGTCATCCACAGAAACAGCACAGTAGATTGATAGCTACTATAGCCATCTAATGTCTATTTTCGATAACAATGTCAGTTACAATTACCCTCTATGGGTAATTGTGTGCCTCTTGGAGGGAGAAGGTTGATTTTAAATCCTTTAATGACTCACAGGAATAAAATTTTTCAGTCCTTAATGAATCTAGCTGTTTTTGCTTCTGTTGTAAGCACTTACAAGAGAAATAGGTTTTATTTTTGAAATATGAATCCAAAAAGCATGTCCTTGAATATGATAGTATTTAATTGCTTTGAAAAATAATCCATAGGCAGATTTTTTTTCTACCTTTGAATAAAAACTTTTGATGTCCTGCCTTTTAATTACATATGGAATGAAAGGCTTATTTAAATTTGGGATATTTAGGGATGGGGTCAATGCCACTAAACCTTTCAGTTTTGAGAGGCTTTTTATTGTTTTCCAGTTTACTCCAGATTGTTTACCATCAGGTTCTGGGTTGCCTGAAATTATATGAAATTATGTACATTCCAAAGTCAGGGATCCAAATCCTACAGAACCCAGTCATGTACATATTTTGAGCTATTTCTTTGAGGTGGGCCTAATTTGAAAAAGGCCTTTTATTTAGGGCAAAAGTTAGTTCCCCTGGACTTACAATGTGATCTAGATACATTACATTTTGCTTGGTGGGGGTGATCTGTGTCTTTTCTGGAAAGACGCAGGGTCCTGTAGACCATGAAATGAAAATCGTTTGCATAGTGGAGTAATCCCCCGCAGTTTAAAGGTAAGGATCTTAATATCCTTGCTACCCTTGCTAATACGTTTTAGTTATTAATCTTTTCTTTAGGGCAACAGTTTTAGAATCTACACACTACGCTGAACTGTAGAGAATGAAAAGTTTCATTAGTCTCCAGACAGCTTTAATGTTGTTATCCCTTGCAAAAATAAGACCAAGTGTATAATTAATGATATATGTACCCTGATGGAATAGATTTAATTGTTGAGAATAAGGTATCTATTTAAATTGCCTGTATGAGGTTCTCACATACAAGAACCAATTTTTTATAACCTCTTCACTTTAGTTACTTTGGAAGTGTTGGAAGGATTGACTCCATTTTTATTCTGACAACTTTTCCATTGTTAGTGAAGTTTTTTTCTGAAGACATCCATTGACCAAACACTCTGGTTTGGCTGTAATTGTTCTTCTTGCTGGGTGAGATGTCTGGAATGGTCTGATGTGATTCCCTATCAGGAGAGAAGTGACAGACAGGCTGAGTCAGTGCCAATAAAACCTTTTTTTTTTTAACCAATTTTAAGAAATTGGAAGGAATGAACTTTAGGCTGGGCTTACATGGAATTCATTTTTAAGTCTAATTTTATCTGTTTTGTAGGTAATGTCCTGGCATCTTAAAAAAATGTTCCTCAGTTTACTTTGTTAGATAGAAATTGTACTTTTGTAGAATGTCAACAGACAACAGTTACAAAGGTTTGCAAGGTTATAAAAGGTTTATAAGTGATCAATAGAATTTTTTAAATGTTCAGCAATTAAAAGAGCGTAGTTATTTTCATTTCATATTGCATTATAGGACAATAATTATTATTGATAGCATTGATCAGTACCATTAAGCTCTCCTTATTTTTTTATTTCCTTATTATATCTTAACTAAACATTTATACTTCTATTTTAGTGTAAAGAATGACATTACATATATATCATCAATAATAGCTTTATATGTAATACCCAGTTAATTTTGTCTTCTGTGTTAATGAATTTTATTTATATATATATTTTTATTATTTATTTATTTATTTATTTTATTCATATGTGCATACAATGTTTGGGTCATTTCTCCTCCCCCCTCCACAGCACCCTCCCTCTCCTCCCCACCCCCTTGATACCCGGCAGAAACTATTTTGCACTTATCTCTAATTTTGTTGTAGAGAGAGTATAAGCAGTAATAGGAAGGACCAAGTGTTTTTGCTAGTTGAGATAAGGGTAGCTATACAGGGAGTTGACTCACATTGATTTCCTGTACATATGTGTTACCTTCTAGGTTAATTCTTCTTGATCTTTTTTCTACTTCCTGATCCCCTTCTCCTATTGGCCTCAATTGCTTTAAAGTATCTGCTTTAGTTTCTCTGCATTGAGGGCAACAAATGCTATCTGGTTTTTTAGGTGTCTTACCTATTCTCATACCTCCCATGGGTGCTCTTGCTTTTATCATGTTGCCAAAGTCCAATCCCCTTGTTGTGTTCGCCCTTGATCTAATGTCTGCATATGAGGAAGAACATACGATTTTTGGTTTTTGGGCCAGGCTAAACTCACTCAGAGTGATGTTCTCCAATTCCATTCATTTACCAGCGAATGATAACATTTCGTTCTTCATGACTGTATAAAATTCCATTGTGTATAAATACCACATTTTCTTAATCCATTCACCAGTAGAGGGGCATCTTGGCTGTTTCCATAACTTGGCTATTGTGAATAGTGCCGCAATAAACATGAGTGTGCAGGTGCCTCTGGAGTAACCTGTGTCACAGCCTTTGGGTATATCCCCAAAAGTGGTATTGCTGGATCAAATGGTAGATCAATGTTCAGCTCTTTAAGTAGCCTCCGAATTTTTTTCCAGAGTGGTTGTATTAGTTTACATTCCTACCAGCAGTGTAAGAGGGTTCCTTTTTCTTGCATCTTCGCCAACACCTGTTGTTAGTGGTGTTGCTAATTATGGCTATTCTAACAGGGGTGAGGTGGAATCTTAGTGTGGTTTTAATTTGCATTTCCTTTAGCTAGAGATGGTGAGCATTTTTTCATGTGTTTTTTGGCCATTTGAATTTCTTCTTTTGAGAAAGTTCTGTTTAGTTCACTTGCCCATTTCTTTATTGGTTCATTAGTTTTGGGAGAATTTAGTTTTTTAAGTTCCCTATATATTCTGGTTATCAGTCCTTTGTCTGATGTGTAGCTGGCAAATATTTTCTCCCACTCTGTGGGTGTTCTCTTCAGTTTAGAGACCATTTCTTTTGTTGAGCAGAAGCTTTTTAGTTTTATGAAGTCCAATTTATCTATGCTATCTCTTAGTTGCTGTGCTGTTGGGGTTCCATTGAGAAAGTTCTTACCTATTCCTACTAATTCCAGAGTATTTCATACTCTTTCCTATATCAACTTTAGAGTTTGGGGTCTGATATTAAGATCCTTGATCCATTTTGAGTTAATCTTGGTATAGGGTGATATACATGGATCTAGTTTCAGGTTTTTGCAGACTGCTAACCAGTTTTCCCAGCAGTTTTTGTTGAAGAGGCTGCTATTTCTCCATAGTATATTTTTAGCACCTTTGTCAAAGCCAAGTTGGTTATAGTTGTGTGGCTTCATATCTGGATCCTCTATTCTGTTCAACTGGTCTTCATGTCTGTTTTTGTGCTAGTACCATGCTATTTTTATTGTTATTGCTTTGTAATACAGTTTGAAGTCAGGTACCGTGATACCTCCAGCATTGTTCTTTTGACTGAGTATTGCCTTGGCTATTTGTGGCCTCTTGTGTTTCCATATAAATTTAGCGGTAGATTTTTCAATTTGTTTAATGAATGTCATTGGAATTATGATGGGGATTGCAATAAATATGTAGATTACTTTTGGGAGTATAGACATTTTTACTATATTGATTCTACCAATCCATGAGCATTGGAGATCTCTCCACTTTCTATATTCTTCCTCAATCTTTTCTTCAGAAGTTTATAGTTTTCCTTGTAGAGGTCATTCACATCTTTTGTTAGGTTTACATCTAGGTATTTGATTTTTTTTGAGGCTATTGTAAATGGAATTGTTTTCATACATACTTTTTCAGTTTGTTCATTATTAGTGTATAGAAATATACACTAATCTATGATGATTTTCTATCCTGCTACCTTGCTCTAGCTATTGATGTCTAGGAGCTTCTGAGTAGAGTTTTTTGGGTCTTTAAGATATAGGATCATGTTGTCTGCAAATAGGGAAATTTTGACAGTTTCTTTACCTATTTGTATTCCTTTTATTCCTTCTTCTTGCCTAATTGCTCTGGCTAGGAATTCTAGTACTACGTTGAATAGGAGTGGAGATAGTGGGCATCCTTGTCTGATTCCTGATTTTAGAGGGAATGGTTTCAGTTTTTCTCCATTAAGTATAATGCTGACTGTAGGTTTGTCATATATAGCTTTTATAATGTTGAGGTACTTTCCTTCTATTCCTAGTTTTCTTAGAGCATTTATCATGAAATGTTGTTGGACCTCATTGAAGGCTTTTGCTGCATCTATTGAGATGATCGAATGGTTTTTGTCTTTGCTTCTGTTAATATTGTTTATTACGTTGATTGATTTTCATATGTTGAACCACCCCTGTATTCCTGGGATGAAGCCTACTTGGTCGTGGTGAATAATCTTTGTGATGTGTTGTTGAATTCAGTTTGCCATTATTTTGTTGAGGATTTTTGCGTCAATGTTCATTAAGGAGATTGGCCTATAGTTCCTTTTTGGAGGTGTCTGCCTGATTTTGGAATAAGTGTAATACTGGCTTCATAAAATGTGTTGTGCAGTTTTCCTTCCCTTTCTATTTCATGGAACAGTTTAAGGAGGGTTGGTATCAGTTCTTTTTAAAGGTCTGATAGAATTCATCAGAGAATCCATCAGGTCCTGGACTTTTCTTTTTGGGGAGACTTTTGATTGCTGCTTCAATTTCATTTTGTGTTATAGGTCTATTCAGGTGATTAATTTCCTCTTGGTTCAGTTTTGGATGATCACATGTATCTAGAAATCTGTCCATTTCTTTAAGATTTTCAAATTTATTTGAATATAGTTCTCGAATTAGTCTCTGATGATTTCCTGGACTTCCGTGGTGTTTGTTGTTATCTCCCCTTTTGCATTCCTGATTCTAATAATTTGGGTTTTTTCTCTCCACATTTTAGTCAGGTTTGCCAGGGGTCCGTCGATCTTATTTATTTTTTCAAAGAACCAACTTTTTGTTTCATTAATTCTTTGTATGGTTTTTTTGGTTTCTATTTTGTTGATTTCAGCTCTTATTTTTATTATTTCTCTCCTTCTATTTATTTTGGGATTTGCTTGTTCTTGTTTTTCTAGGAGTTTGAGATGTATCATTAGGTCATTGATTTGGGATCTTTCAGTCTTTTTAATGTATGCATTCATGGCTATAAACTTTCCTCTCAGGACTGCCTTTGCTGTGTCCCATAGGTTCCAGTAGGTTGTGTTTTCATTTTCATTGACTTCCAGGAACTTTTTAATTTACTCTTTTATTTCATCAATGATCCATTCTTTATTAAGTAATGAGTTATTTAGTTTCCAGCTGTTTGCATGTTTTTGTCTTTACTTTTGTTGTTTAGTTCTAGTTTTACTGCATTGTGATCAGATAGTATGCATGATATAATTTCTATTTTCTCATATTTGCTGAGGCTTGCTTTGTGCCCTAGGATATGATCTATTTTGGAGAAGGTTCTATGGCCTGCAGGGAAGAATGTATATTGTGTAAATGGGATTTAATGTTCTGTAGACATCAAGTAGGTCCATTTGATCTATTGTATATTTTAGATCTTGGAATTCTTTATTGATTTTTTGTTTGGATGATCTATCTATTAATGATAATGGGGTGTTAAAGTCTCCCACAACCACTGTGTTGGAGTTAATATATGCTTTTAGGTCTTTCAGGGTATGTTTGATGAAATTGAGTGCATTGACATTGGGTGCATACAGGTTGATCATTATTACTTCCTTTTGGTCTATTTCTCATTTTATTAGTATGGAATGTCCTTCTTTATCTCATTTGATCAATGTAGGTTTGAAGTCTACTTTGTCCGAGATAAGTATTGCTTCTCCTGCCTGTTTTCAGGGGCTACTGGCTTGGTAAATCTTCTTCCAGCCTTTCATCCTAAGCCTATGCTTATTTCAGTCAGTGAGATGGGTCTCCTGTAAGCAACAAATTATTGGACCTTCCTTTTTAATCCATTTTGTCAAGTGGTGCCTTTTGATGGGTGAATTAAGTCCGTTAACATTAAGTGTTAGTACTGATAGGTATGTGGTGATTCCTGTCATTTAGTTGTCTTAGTTGTTTGAAGGTTTGATTGTGTGTACCTAAGTTGAGGTTACTCTCTACTTTCTTGCTTTTTCTTTTCCTGTGGTTTGGTGCTACCTTTCTTTTCATGGTTATGTTGGGTATCACTTTCTGTGTGCAGAATCCCTTGAAGAATCTTTTGTAGTGGTGGCTTTGTGGTCACATATTGTTTTAGTTTCTGCTTATCATGGAAGACTTTTATTGCTCCATCTATTTTGAATGACAGTTTTGCTGGGTAGAGTATCCTGGGGTTGAAGTTATTTTCATTCAGTGCCTGGAAGATCTCACCTCACACTCTGTTGAGAAGTCTGCTGTGATTTTGATGGGTTTACCTTTGTATGTTATTTGTTTTTTCTCTCTTACAGCCTTCAGTATTCTTTCCCTAGTTTCTGTACTTGTTGTTTTAATGGTGATATCTCGTGGGGTAGTTCTATTTTGATCTGGTCTGTTTGGTGTTCTGGAGGCCTCTTGCATCTGTATGGGAATACCTTTCTCTAGATTTGGGAAATTTTCTGTTATTATTTTGTTGAATATATTATGCATTCCCTTCGCTTGCACCTCTTCTCTTTCTTCGATGCCCATGATTCTCAAGTTTGGTCTTTTGATGGAGTTGGTGAGTTCTTGCATTTTCTTTTCACAGGTCTTGAGTTGTTTAATTAATAGTTCTTCGGTTTTTCCTTTAATTACCATTTCATGTTCGAGTTCTGTGATTCTTTCTTCTGTTTGTTCTATTCTGGTACAATCTGTTTCATTCTGCCAGAAACTGTCTGGCAGTTCTGTTTCATTCTTTTTTCTGAGGTTTTGCATATCCTGGGTGGTTTCCTCTTTAATGTTGTCTATTTTTGTCCTCGGTTCATTTATCTCTTTATTAATCGTGTTCTCTGTTTTACTTTGGTGTTTATACAATGCTTCTATGGTTTCCCTTATTTCTTCTTTTGCTTTTTCAGATTCTCTATTTTTGTTGTCTTGGAATTTCTTGAGTGTCTCCTGTACATTTTGGTTGACCCTATCCAGTATCATCTCTATAAAATTCTCATTGAGTACCTGTAGTATGTCTTCTTTTAAGTTATTCTTGTGGGCTTCATTGAGTTTTTTGGCATAGTTTATTTTGTTGGAGTCTGGATCTGAGTATCTGTTTTCTTCATTTCCCACTGGTTCCTGCACTAATTTTTTGCTGTGGGAAAACTGGTTTCCCTGTTTTTTCTGTCTTCCCGTCATTGCCCTTGGTGTTGTTATTGTCCCTGTACTGTGTGCAATTAAGTATTTTCTGTCTTATAATAATAACACTAGTGATATTTAGAATGGAAGAGTGAGAGGGGGTGGAAAGCAAAGAAGTTAAAGGAAAAGGGAAAAACAAATAATGAAGTAGAAAGAAAAAAACAAAACAAAGAAACAAACAAAAAAAGTTTTAAAGATATAAACAGGAAGAGACAGTGTACTAATCAACCGTAAGCTGAAAAGGCATTAGAGAAACAGAGGATTGAAAATAAAAAATAAAAAGAATAAAGATAAAAATAAAAATAAAAAATAAGTAAATGAAAGAAAAAAATATGTAAATATAAAATAAAACAAAATGAAAAAAAAAAACCTCCATGTTCGAATGCAATGAAGTTTCAGTCTTAATAATTTTGATGTCCGTCTCAGCCTCCAGTCCTGGAGATGGTGCCTCAGATGTTGTTCTGTAGTTGTCTCATCAAAGGATGCATAAAGTAGGAGAAAACTGCACACACACACAAAAAATAACCCACAAAGTTTCCCAAGTTCAAATTCAGTACAGTTTCTGTAAGTTGTTCAGCATGCAGGTATAGTTCGGTTGTTTTCTCATCAAAGGTAGGGAGAGAGAAAAAAAAAGAGTCTGGAGACAGGTCTGTGAATGGCTATCTGCGGCTGTGGCTTGCCTGCCCGCTGCTGTCAGCCTGCTGTTGCCGGAGGCGTTATTTATGCAGATCTCTGGGGTGAGCTTAACACTCACCTGGTCCCAAAGGCTTTTTTACTCATAGTTCTCCTGTGCAGGAGCCACTGCTACAAGCTTTCTCCTTTCCAAGCACACTGGGGGAGGTGACACAGCACCTGCTTTCTCAGGCCTGCATGTTTATTTACAGTTCATATGGGGAGTGGGTCTTCCCCCCTCTCCTGTGGAGTTTTCCTCCTTCTGCCACTCTCACAAGCTTTCCCGCTCCTGGTTGCTGGGCACGCACCCCCGCTCCCGCCAGAGCCTCTCTGGCCAGGCCCGGCTTGTTTATTTACACTCTTTGGAGCTCAGGGTGCCCCACTCTCTTTGCAATGTGTCTTTATTGTTCTTATTGCTTATTACTCAGTTTCTCTTTTTTCCCTGGGTGGGGGTTGGTCAGTCCAGGGGGCTATGCTGATCTGGCCCAGGGTTGTCTGTGGGAGTACTGCGTACCGCTTAGTTCACCTTGTCCACGTCTTCACAAGCCATCTGGGCATGGATGTCTGGAGGCCCGGGGGACCTCTTGGTTTCTCTGTTTAACGTGAAGTGGAGATTCTCTGCGCTGGCTGGAGGTGTGGAGGGGTCAAAGTTTTGCCTCTTCTCGGTGGTTTTGCCTGCAAGGTGTGTCTCCAGTGTCTCTCCAAGATTTCACTATAGGAGGCTCACTTTCTGCTTCCTCCCTCTAGCCGCCATCTTGGAATTCTAATCAATATTTTAAAATTTTCTTGATTTATTTCACCACAATGAATTTTCCTGTCTTGGAGACACAAGATGGCTCAATGCCCTCTTTGATGAACAGTTTAGTGTGTTAGCTGTGATGTGTTCAGTGATTAGTAGCAATAACCTCTCAATTCATGGGAACAACCTTGAATAACATAGAAAAATGAGTATCTGAGGATGGGGTTACTTTTATATTACCCTCACAGATGGAAGGACAGATTTGTAAAAGAAGGAAAAATGAACTTTTGGTAGGTTTTAACACTCCTGAAACATAATCATCCTCAAATTATTAGCTCTCAGCAAATGCGCCGATATACTTGAAGTAGTGTGATGGATCTAGAGTAAGCATGTGAACCACTTCTGGACAATGAAGTGTAAGGGCCATCTACTGTGTACTCAGGGAAGACCTCATCTTTATCTGATGAGAGCAGTGGCTGAGAGAGCCACTTTCAACTGACTCTTTTCCTTCCTGCTTGCACCGTCAAGAACATGATGATGAGTTGTTGCAGGCCCTCTGAGGTCAGGCAGAAGAGGATGAGCTGAGGATTGAAGACAGGAAGATTGGAAAGGGTGGTTGGAGTCTTAGTTAACATCATAGACTTGCTGAATCCACCTATGGGCCATCTACCTCTAGACTTTCATTTAAACATATGTTTAAACAATGTTCAAACATAATAAAACATACTTGTTTATATCATTGTCTTTTTAGTAAGAGGAATTATACTCTGGTTTGACATATTTTCATAAGTTGGTTTGTAGTTCTTCATGTTTTTCCTCAGTCTGATATAAGGTGTTTGTTTCAAAGTTCACACTGCAGGTCTTGGGGTCACTGGTTTTGATTCCTATGATTGACAAGGCTGTATTTTCCAAATTTTGTGAGCATTGGGGCTGGTGGTAGAAGGAAGGTAATGGAAAATAGAATTTAGAACTTGAAGAATAAGAGGTCTGGTGGATTGAGGATTTGGGTAGTAGATTTCATGAAATAAGAGGTAGCATAGATGCTCACTGTCTAGAACCAATATTTATTACCTTATAGATAGTATGTGTTTGTACTATCTATAGTATAGTATTTATAGTATGTGTTTGTAGTAAGTATGCTTAAAATGTTTTTCCTAAAAAATAAAAAGGTTTTTCTTATCATTCTTAACTCTTTTTATATTACTGATTTTTTCTTATCATTCTTAACTCTTTTTATATTACTCCAGATGTCCTTAGCCTCAAGCTGATTTGCTTCCTTCCTAAACAATTCCATTTTTTAAATAAAAACCCATAAAAACAATATTTAATCTCCACTTTTTCCCATGTTGCATAACTTGTCAATGATAGAAGATATTTTGTTGAAAATATTTTCCAAAATTTTGTTTTGGACAAACACCAGGAAAGAGCACCAGCCTAATGATAAATCATTCCATGTAACTTTGAACAATTGAAACATGTTAGTTATTAGAAATTGTTGAATATTTCCCTGGATTTAAGGCTTCTGATGTCAGTTTCACACCATTCACGCTTATAAAAAATAAAGTTCTGCCATGACCATGAAAGGGTCCAAGGTGCATAGAAGAGAAACTAAAACAGTGGTAGGAAGAATTTAAGGTGATGCTTTATGACCCTCACCCTTGTACAGTACCTTTCCTTTGAGTGTGGGTAGAAATGGGCTATTAAGAAATATTACTGTCCTGACTATATTATGTTATATAACAAAAGGAAGATTATCCTGGGTGGGCCTAATATAATCACCTGAGTCCTTTAAAAATTGACTTTTATTTGGCTTGTTGAAGAAGTGAGAGAGACATGCTCTGGATAGCTTAGAAGAAAGTGTTCATCTGTGCTGAGAACTGCCTGTGGTAACCACTTGCAAGGAACTACAGCTCCCCTCCAGGTGCTGAGAATGGATCCTGGTTGATAGCTATCAGTAAGATGGAGATCTAAGTCTTACAATCATGAGGAAATGAATTCTTCAACACTAATGACTTCAGAAGAGGTCCTGTGCTCCAGATGAGACCTGTAGCTCTGGCTGATAACTCAATTTCAACCTTGTAAGACTGAGCAGAGAGTAGCACCAAGCCATTTGTGGACTACTTATCTACAGAAACTGTGAAATAAATTTATATTGCCTTAAATTATGAAGTGTGTTGTCATTGTTATGCAGCAATAGAAAATTGACACAATTGGGAAAAAGCTGTTCAGAGCGAAGGTCAGTGCTAGTCTTCCATTAGCCCTAGCGCTCTGTGCTCACATGGTTCAATTCCACCATGTTGGCTATTGTTGGCTATTGTCCTGTGACTAAGCCTAAAACCACAGGTTTACAAAGCTGTTTGGAATTTTCTTTTTTGTTTGGATCCTCACTGAGGCTTTGTATCACAAACCTTACCCTTACATAAATATTCCCAATTGAATATAAATAACAAGATGGCCACTGAGGTGCATAGCAAAAGCAAAGATGTTCCATACCTTTTCTTGCCATACCGTTCATGCTTCTTCCAAACTCTTAAAGAAAGTCAACATGAAAAACTAAGGTGATTCATTGCTAAGTGAAAAGAATGATACCATCCTGAGTTGCTCTAATAATCAGTAAAATTTAAAGTACATGACATTCTAGAAGAGAATCCAAAGCCAGTAACTTGCAGTATAATTTTGCATAAATAGGCTGAGAAAGACAATAAATTCCATAAGTAAAAGATAGAGATCTTGGGAAAGCCTTAAATATAGAAAATGTTAGATCTTTATGAGCAAGTAAGTGTCTAGCTATTAAAGGTTGAGTGTGTGCTGCCCAACTGATGTACTGAGGTCCTAATGTCCAGTACCTCAAAATGTGACCTTCTTTGGAAATAGGGCCTTTGACAATATACTTAGTCAATATGAGGTCATACTGAAGTAGGCAGTCCATTAATCCAGTATAATGGATATCCTCATAGGACGATGGCCATGCAATGATAGAGACATGCTAGAAGAACGGCATGTGAAGACAGAGGGTTGGAATAATGCAGCTACAAGCCACAAAGCCACGAAGATCATCACAAAACCTCCAGAACCTGGAAAGGTTCCTTTGTAACTTTCAGTGGAAGTGTGGTTCTGAATTTTAGTCTCATAGTGACACAATAATTTCTGCTGCTTTGATCCACCCAGTTTGTGGTAGTTTGTTAGAGTAGTTCTAAGAAATTAGTATATCTGCTGAAGCTTTTACTGAATTAAAAAAGCCTGAGTCCTTGCATCTGGCTTGAATTTCCCTGAAGGACTTATGTGCAAGAGGTCTATCATACCACATGCTTGGCTAACTGCTAGAAAGCAGCAAGATAATCTCTTGGAAATGTTTCCCAGACAGTCCTTTTCCATTTCAAGAGAATGACCCCAATTAATATTTTATAATTATTATTCTAATCAATTAATAGATTAATACTTCATCAAGGAATCCACCTTATACCCTTTAACTTGATTTGCATTGACTTTGGGTCACAAAATTAGATCTTGTTTCCATTTATTTACACATTACCTAGCAACCTTTACTTTCTTCAGTAATTTTTTGTTTTGGTTTGTTTTTTGAGACAAGGTGTCACTATGTAGACCAGGCTGGCCTTGCATGTGAGATCTAATACTGTGATACTGTGATTACAAGGGTGTACCACCTTGCTTGACTACCTTCAAATTTTTAATAACTACTTTTTTGGGAAATTTTTCTTTATTGAGAGTAATTTTCTCAAGAACATCTTTGCTAATACATTGAACACTAGCTCTGAAAGCGAGGCCCATGACTGTCAAAAGATACTATTTAATGAAAGATGTATAAGGCCAAATAAATTTAGGAAGTGGTAAATTAAACAAAACCAAACATGCTTTCTCCTCCCCTTCCTTATAGAATTTCTCATGGTCTTTACTTTGTTTATGTGTATTGGGAATCTCTTAAGGAATAAAGAGGAAATGGGAAGAAATTATCAGGGTCTCCTAAAGTTATTTATATACACACATTTTTTTTTTTTATTTTGCAAGAACATTACATGGATCAATTGTCTCCAAAGTTCACTTTGAAAAATTCTAGAGCAGAACCATAGAATTTTTAGACCTGGAAAGCAATTTGGTGATTTATCCCAATTTTAAGATTTTGAGTTATCTGGAGTTATACAAATAATTAATGACAGAGCTGAAATTTACAGTTCAGGCCTCTGATATGGCTACTGTCAAACATTCTGCATAACTTACACTTTAAAATGGCGTTTTAAAAATTGCATAAATTTATTGTGTCAAAACAAAGGAATTAAGACTGTGTTTTTAAGTCTAAGTTAAATATAAAACTGGTGCTCTACCTTTCTTTCTGTTGTCTGAGTAATACTTGCTAGAATTGTTAGCATTTCCTGTTTGATCAGAACTATGCCTGCTTTTCATGAGAGGAAAGTGTTACCACTAGATTTTGGCATTGTCTATTCAGGCAGAAAGCAACTTAGAAACAGATGGGGGTCAGGAGGTCTGCAGTTTGGAGTGAGAAGCATGGGGGAGTGGGAGACAGAGGAAGAGCCGCCCAAATGAGTGATGCTGGAGCAGCTGAGTCAAACTTAAGCTTTATTAAACTTTCCAATTTTTGTCCCAAAATTTGGAAATATTAGCATTCTGCAGTTCCCTTAGGAGTTTCTACTTGCCTTTTCACAGACTGGGGAGGAATGGCAAGCAGCCTGCTCCATCGTCATTCCCAAGGACTCCTGCATCTTTAGTGCTTGTGCTTGTCTTGTGCCAGCAAGCTGATAACTCAAAGGAGCTGATCTCATCTCAGTCACTTAGGAAAAAAGTATGTGTCCTATTACTGGGAAAATACTTGTTAGCTCATTCTATTGGGTAGCATCAAAGACAATTGTGAAAGTCTCCTCAAGTCATTTTCTAGCTCCCTATCTTCCTGACCTGCCTGGGAAAACTCACAGAATTCAGTGATTTAAATGGACTTTTGGAGATCTCTGGGATCTGGTCCAAGGTCTCATGACCATCAATCTATGAGTCCTTTGAAGTACTTAAGGACCATGTATGAAGTTCAAATGGTCTAAAAATCCCTTAAATGGTATAGTTCTGGGAAAAAGTTCATCCCTACATCATATTCTTAAATGAGTTGATAGCCTAAGAAGGTTTTCAAAAAAAGTCACTGATGTAGCCTAACTCTCTTAGCTTAATATTTGAAGAATTGAGTCTCTGAGAAGCTGGGTAACGTTATTTAAGAATAAAATCATGGTATTTTCAGCAGAGGTTAGGCTTGTCGTAGTCTTCCAATCCAAATCAAATTCATTAGTTAGCATTAAATGGCTCTTAAGTAACTGAAAAAATATAAATATATTCCATATATAATAGGTCATATATATTATATATATATTATATTTGGATATTCCAATTTTGAAGAAAATTTCAGTTCCATATGAACTGAAGATGAAGTTCTCAGTAATTGTGAGACAATCAGGAGTGAGAGGACAGAACTTCTACCTTGCTATATTATTGCTCAAATTTTTCACCTGCCCTTTTTACTAAGGATATCTTCTTTCCTAGCGGATTATAAATAATCATAATAAGGAATAAAAATTGTAAAATTCTGTCTTTTATATATGACTTAGTTTCTATGTCAGTAAAAAGTCCAGCCAGGGCATAGCATAATCACTCTAGGCCTTTCAGAGAAGGAATTTAACAAAGGGAATTTATCAAACAGGTGGCAAAACAGCTTAGCAATCAAACAGGAGAGGGGTGAGGCAATCCAGAGAATAACAACAGCACATTTCTCCCTTCATCATGTCAAAGGGACAATGGGAAAAAGGACATCTCCAGACCTTAAAATTTTGGGTTATCTGAAAGGACTTAGAACCATGGTAGAGGTTGTTTAGCGGGATCTGAAGCTGCAGACAAGAAACAGGTATTGTTGGTTGTACCGCCAAAAACAAAAAGAGAGAGCGGAGAAGTACTCTGGCTTCACTGTGCTCACATTGCATTTTTTTGCCAATGCTTCCCATTGGTCAAACCACCTGGAAGTCAGAGAGAGGGCCAGAGACCCTGGGAATTGTGCTTCTCTGAACTAAAGGACAAAATTAGATATTATGGACAGAAGAGCAAAAAAGCAGTCACCTGGTATAGATTCTAAAGGTAACATAAAAAGCAAGATTTTGTAGAATCAAAATTATGCTTAATAAGTCCTTAGGGAAATGCTGCTTTGGAGATAGGCTCACATCCTTTCTGAAGTTCAGTACAATCAGTTTCACCTCTGGTGCTGGAACAGAAAACTCTTTGATTGAGCAATAGATGACATATTTGGCTTTGGGGTCATCTTGTATGGAAACAGAAATATTTCAAGACTAAAATCACACAACTCAGTAGAATTTCTTGAGAAGTTGTCAGAAACTAAGAAGAACGGGTAAAGGCAATTTCAGACCTTGTATTTCACACTATGCAGAAATCTATATTCCTGTCTCTCCATCTCTCTTTGTCTCTGAATAAAGATAGCTACCTAGCTGGATAGATAGGTAAAAATAGATAGCAATCAATATGTATTGGGTGAAAGAATTATATATAGTATATAATTACTATTTATCTTTTCATTCTTCTCCTTTTACTTCTTTCTATTTTTCTAGAGACCATTTTGTATAAGTTAAATGCTGCTATACTGTTGCTCAATTCTATTGAATTCAACTGTGTGCCAAGTATTCTGCCTAGAATAAGAAATAAAAAATGAGCAAGACATGATTTCTGAATTTAAAGAACTTGGAATAGTTTATTCAGACTACTGAAAAAGAATTCAAGAAGACAAAACTGTACAAGAAGCTAGTTTGGTGAACTATTTCTTTTGGAAATCTATTAAGAAATCCATCATTTGAAATGTGTTAATCACTCCTAAACAGACTTACTGATACACCAAGAAACTAAATGTACCAAGCAATATCCAGCTAATGACATACTTTTAATGACCTCTTGCCTACATAAAGATTATTCTAAAATAGTGATACAGTATGCTATCCATGATTTCTCTCTCATCTGTTCTGCTTATTGTGATATTGTGATTACAATAAGAAATATGTAGCCAGACATGGTGGAACACACCTGTAATTCCAGCACTCAGAAGGCTGAGGCAGGAGGATTGCAAGTTCAAAGTCAGCTTGGCAACATGGTAAGTTCAAGGCTAGTTTGAGATATATAGTGAGATCCTAGTCAAAAAAGAAGAGGAGGAAGAGGAGGGAGAATGCAAAGAAAGGGAGAAAGAAGAAAAGGAGAAAGAGGAGGAGAGAGAAAGGGAGTAGGGGAGGGAGAGGGAGGAGGATGAGGAGAAAGAGAAGGAGGAGAAAGAGAGGGAGAGGCAGAGGGAGGAGTTAGAAATATGTATATTTAGTCTTCATTCCAATTTTCTGGCTCCCTTGGAATCTCTGAAGTGAGAAAATCTTTTGAATGCTAAGGAGGTAGATGACTGATGCCTGGGGCTCTTGGAATACCTTAAGGATAGGATGTGTTTTCCAAGGAAAACCACTAAGGGATTGGAACTTTCAGTCCCCCCCTCACAGCAGGAGAGGGCTTTAAAGTTGAATTGATCATCAATGGCCTTTGATTTAATGGATCATGTCTATGTAAGGAAGCCTCCATAAAATTCCAAAAGGTAGGAGTTCAGAATGCTTCCCTGTATGGCTGAACATATAAAAGTGCTGGGAGGGTGGTGCACCCGGAGGGGGCACAGAAACTCCAGGCCTTTCCTTCATACCTTGTCCTGTGCCTTTTTTCATTGACTGTGCATGTGTACCCTTTAAAATAACCTTTGTCAAAAATCAGCAGTAGTAAGTAAACTGTTTTCTTAGACTTTGTTAGCCCTCTAGAAAATGAGGAAATCCAAGAAGAGGGTCATAGTCACTTCTGGTTTATAGAAGTTGTGGGTAACCTGGGGCACAGGTGCTTGTAACTGGCATAAAAGTGGTAAAGGGAATTCAGCTCAGAGCCTTCCAGATCTACTTAAACTTTGGTTTATTTTAGAATGGAATTGAATTGTAGGACACCCATTTCTTGTCTGCAGAGAATTGGAGATCCTCTTCAATATTTAGTGACACAGTGTTGTATGTCAAGAGTGAGTATAAGGAAAAAATGGAATTTGCTTTTTCAACTCACTCATCAGTTGAGAAAATAACTTATTGATTAGTGTATGACAAGATCTTATTTTGATGAATTTAAAAGGAATCAACCATCAGTCTTCTCTGGGTTAGCTTGAAAATGAAAGAATCTTGATTGGTATAGTCAGTGGACTTTATTATTAACCAGCAAGCAGCAATCAATACTGATATTGTGGAAATATTGTCTGAGGAGAAACCAAGTGACACTCAGAGAAACAGGAGAAACTTTGACTTTATTTGACGCCAGCGGTCCCAGATGAGATCACACTCAAAATTGTGGGCCCCGAGCAGTGAAATTACAGAATTCTTACAGGGCAGTGCAGGGAATTGGGTTATGGTGAACGTGCTGGCTGCTAATAGGTGGGCTCACTTTGGGGGATAGGGGTCAGGGTTGTTTAGGTGGGAGCAGCAGGGGACCTGTGTCAGGAAGTCTGTTTACAGAAGGTGGCAAAGAAAGGCAGGAATGGGCTGTTATCTCTGTGTGGGGCTTTTTATCTTGGCCCTGGACCCATTTTATGGCTTAACTAGAATTTCTCCTGTCCTTATAACTTGCTTTAGGATGATCTTTCTGTTCACTGATGAATTGTTATTTAATGTGATATACAATAAAAAGTGCAATGATGATACTTCTCATTGATCATTCAAGGTGAGTATGTCTCCCATTTTCATGTGAGAAGAATCAGGTATTAAGTAATTTGCAAAAGGTCATGCAGTTACTTGTGGCAGATCAGGGCTCAAACCACATTCTTCTGACTACTGAACTTGTTCCATGATACCACATGATGTCATGAAACTTGCTGGCTAGAGGCAAAAAGGGTTATGGATTGGTGCATAGGTAACAATTTGGCTGAGAAAAGAATACAAGTGATTTGGTAATATAAATAATTTGGTAAAATGTTTGACAGAACATTTTTATTAGAGTTACCTGATTTCTTATAACAAAATACCCGATGTGACTTTCAGCCATAATGAGTAAAATGGGAACATCAAGAGAACATATTGTAATCCTTTACAAATCTTTTGATTTGAGTTTTAAAAGTATCTTGGAAAATCTTGCCCTCAGAACAAGAAGAGAGTAATTTATCAGAACAGATTGCTAGTTCTGTTCTGCCACTCACTGGTGGTGTGAATTCTCACAGCCTAATTTTATGCTTTAAGTTCTTTAGAAACAGTGTGATATGTAGAAAGTGAATAACTTTGGAGTTAGAAAAACAGTTTGATTTCTTCTCTATAGTTGTCTGGCTGTTTGACCTTGGACTAGACATCTAATCTGCTAGAGCCTTCTTTTGTGTGAGATGAGTACAATAGTACCTATCATGCAGAGTTGCAGGATGCAAAATAATCACTACACAGCATCTGATATTAAAGAGGTGCTTATTATCTACACTGGCTATTATTGTGGATTTGTAATTCCCTCACATTGGTTTTTTTAAAACTTTGGTTTAAAAGTAAGATTCATTACTTCTCAAAAGGGGAATTTTAGAATAGTTTCAACAGGTCTCATTTTTGCATTTACATACATGTGTACACAGCATTTGCACCATATTCATCCTCCTACACCCTCTCCCTATATCCTCCCCCCTCCCACTGGTACCAACCGCCAGGTAGGACCTGATTTGCCCTCCTGTTCTCTGAGTTTGTAAAAGGAAAAAAATTTGACATTTTTGTTTGTTTAAGACAGCTATACAGGGAGTTTCCTTGTGACATTTCATTGTATATATATATATATATATATATATATATATATATATATATATATATATTGTAACCCAAATTTGTTCATCTTCTCTATGCTTCTCCTTTCTACTTTAGTCCCCTTCTTATGGTGCTTATTTCAACAGGTTTAAAAACTCTACATTCATTCTTGTACAGGAAGTACACCAACTATATTCACCTTCTTAACTTCCTTCTTTTACCTTTCCTCTCAGATGTGACCTCCCCTTAGCACGACCTGTTTTTCAGAATATTGCTGTATTTGTATTAGGTCTATATTCTATTTACCTGCAAATGACAAAATTTTATTCTTTGTGGCTGAATAAAATTCCATTGTATGTGGAAGGGGAGATAAAGGAGAATGTTAGAGGGGGTGAATTCAAGTATGATATATTTGATATATCATAAGAACTTTTATAAATGCCACAATGTACCTCCAGCACAACAATAAAAAGGAAAAATAAATAAAGAAAGCTTATGGAAATTTTAAAAAGGAGGGAATTCTAGTCAAAATTCAACTAAAAAAATTCATTTTCTCCTGAGACTTCTTTTTAGTTATTGGTACAGTTTTCTATGAAGGTTCTTTTTGTGGGTTTTTTTTCCAGTTTTCTATGAATTTTGGTACTCTTGCACATTTTATTTTATTTTATTTTATTTTTTCATTTTTCTTTTATTATTCATATGTGCATACAAGGCTTGGGTCATTTCTCCCCCCTGCTCCCACCCCCTCCCTTACCACCCACTCCGCCCTCTCCTTCTCCCGCCCCAATACCCAGCAGAAACTATTTTGCCCTTATTTCGAATTTTGTTGTAGAGAGAGTATAAGCAATAATAGGAAGGAACAAGGGTTTTTGCTGGTTGAGATAAGGATAGCTATACAGGGCATTGACTCACATTGATTTCCTGTGCGTGGGTGTTACCTTCTAGGTTAATTCTTTTTGATCTAACCTTTTCTCTAGTACCTATTCCCCTTTTCCTATTGGCCTCAGTTGCTTTAAGGTATCTGCTTTAGTTTCTCTGCGTTAAGGGCAACAAATGCTAGCTAGTTTTTTTAGGTGTCTTACCTATCCTCACCCCTCTTGTACATTTTAAAGCAGTGTTGCTGAGAGTTCAACAATTGCACTTTTACTGCATGGGCCTCAGGTAGATTTGTGCTGGTTGACTGCTCTTTACTAAGCTCCTGTGCATTTGTCAGTCAAAATAAAAGGAATGTTTTTTAATTACCTAGAATATTTCAAATATGTTTAGCTTTTAAATTTAAATCTATTCTCCATGTTCTAGGGATATCTGGATTGTTTTTTCTACTTGTTTGCTTCAGAAGCAGTTGGGTAAGTTTTGAAAAAAGTTCATTATTATTGCCTGCTGTGTGCTTAGGAGCAACAAAATTCTTGATATGAGCTCCAAATTTTTGCTATGGTATGGCCAGGCTTTTGGAAATCATAGAACTTTTAAAAATCCCATATAGCAAATGATAGGTTGGTGTATTGACTTTTGTTGCTATCTGCAGTTATTCTCACAGCAAGAACAAATCTGTTGCTGGAGGCTGAGGGTGTAATCCAGAGAAAGAGAAAAAAAAGAAAGAAGAGAAAAGAGAAAAGAAAGCACATCTGTTTCAAGCTGCAACCTCCTTCTTCCTGTTCTCTTTTTTCACCATTTCTTGGTTTCCATTTTGTGTCTCCAACCGCCCATTTGTTACTTTTCCTGTAAGATATTCACTTCACTCTAGTCAAACTTGCAAAACTCATTCTTATGTTATTCTTAAATGAGTGAAGAAATAAATTTGTGATTAGTAAACCTCTGCTTTCCAAGTCTACCTAAGCACAAGCCACTGAGTCAGTTTGCAACCACTCCCACCTATTTGTGCTCAAGCTGATGGTATTTTCAGGATATAGGCTTTTGCCACTAATGAGAAATGGAGCAGCTACTTAAGTGATGCTTTTCCTTAGTAAGTTCTCGAACTGGAAAAAAATGTTATGTTCCTAGAGTCCCATGAAGTTCTTATATCTCCTCTTCATGAGGCCAGGCATGGGATTTACATTATAAAGTCAGGATGATAGAGTTCTCTGTGTCATTTTCAATTCCTGTGATGGTGAATGAGAACACTGACAACTTGATACAAACAAGCAAGGTCAGGGAAACTCTTAAGTAATGTTCTCATTAGTTCCTTGTGGCTGACTGGCTGCCTTGCTGATTTGTTTCCACTACAGAAACACACAAAGCAGCACATAGCAATTTTGGAACTAAAACATCTATTTATGTGTACTGCATCATACTCTACATGAACAACTTAAGTCCTAAACTAGAAATCCTTGGGATACAAAAATGTCAAAACTTAAAACCTAATCCTAAAAACTTTCATCAAATTGTCATGAGATAAAGTATACAAAATGGCTCAAACTTCAAAGCAAATCAAGAATAGAATGGGAAAAAGAGCTTCAGTACCTTGACTGTCAGCTCAGGCAAGAAGGTAAGCTCTTCACTATATCTTTACTTACAAGGGGAAACTAATAACTATAATCAACAAATACGTGCTGGTGTTTCAAGAAGTTTGGCTGAACCAATAGCCCTGTTTGCACACAGTGAGACTGAGAGGTGCTGTTGGAAAGAAGGAAAAAAATAAAAGAAATGAGGGACAGAAGGGAAAAGTGTGAGAGGGCCTGCATGGGGCACACATATCTTAGCTTCTCAGGCAGCAGAGATTGGGAGGATAGCAGTTTGAGGCCAGAGTTCATGAGATCTCATCTCAAGCAATGAGCAATAAGACAACATGATGGCACATGTTGTCTGTGATCCCTGCCATGCAAGAGGCAAAGGTAGCCTAGCCTGGGCAAAAAAGCAGGAGACCCTACCTGAAAAATAACTAAAGGAAAGAAAGGCCTGGGGCATGGTTCAAGACTGCAAGTCTAATAAGTGCAAGATCCTGAGTTCAGATCCTAGTACTTCCCTCATCCCCCAAAAGAAGCATGAGAGGGAAGAAGTAAAAGAAGAAAGATAAAAGAGAGACCAGGTGATAATTCACAGTGCCCTAGAAATAAAGGGAAGGAATAAGGCAGAACAGCACCTCTGCATGAGAAGTTCAGCTGTATGTGTGTTTCTCAGTCTAGACCCAGCCTTTCTCTCAAACCTTCACCAATGCTCTTTCCAGCATGCAGGTAAAGGCTCAGTACCATTGTCTATAGGAAGCACTGGAGCATAGTATTTGAACCTCTTTCAAGTTCCATTTTAACCTTTCTTTTATCATGTTCTTCAATTTGCTTTAGGTGAAAACCCTATTAGACTTCTATGTTTCCTGCAAAATATATTCTCTTTCATGTCAGCATTATAGCTGCAAGCAACAGAATCCCAAGTTAAAATGGCTTCAATGATAAAAACGATTATCCCTCAGACAGCAAGAAGTCCAGTGGCAGACAGGGTTGATCATTCAGCTGTACAGAAATCACCAAGCACACAAATAATTTAATGTCTGATTTGCATTCCATACAACTCAGTTGTGGCTTTGTGTTCAGCCCCAGCTCTAGGCTCCCCACAAACATACCCAAAAGAAAAAATGTATTTCATCTTGCAGGTAGGTTTGTTTTATTTTTGTCAGAGTGGAAAACCTTTTCCAAGAAGGCTCCCAGTTGACTTATAAAAAGCTCTCATAAGTGAATGTGGTGGAGATATTATGTACTCAAGTATGAAAATGGAAAAATGAGACCTGTTGAAATTATCCCAGGAATGGATCTAAGAGGGATAAAGGAGAATGATGGAGGGGGTGAATTTAACTATGATATATTGTAAGAACTTTTATACTTGTCACAATGTACCCCTGTGTAACAATAATATGATAATAAAAATGTAAAAAATAAAAAAGGTACTATTTGTTAAGGGTAGGTCACATGTTCTTGGCAAAATAACAGTTATATTAATCCCCTGTAGTTGGTGGTGGTGGGGGTCATCTCCTAGAGGGTGTTGCTGCTTCATTTTTCAAAGCTTGTGGGTCTGTTACAAGGATGAAGTGGAGTTGGAGCTTCTTTTATGTACTCTGTCTTTGCACTAGTTGTCCTACATGTCTTGAATGCCCTGCTTCTCTTCTCTACCTGGTTTTCCTATTTATCAAGACCTAGTTCAAAAAATTACTGCTGCATAGCATTTCCCTTAACTCATCCTACCATGTCATATCTATTTATTTAAAACCACATTGTTTAGACATGAAAGGAGAAACAAATCACAGTGGTAGTGTGAAACTTGAATATGGTTCTCTTAGAATATGACCTATGGAATAGTCAGCAAAGAAGAGACATATTGGTAGTTTGAATAATAAAATTAGTAATCTTTCATCTGTCTCTCTCTATTATATAAAGAATATTTATTTTATTAAAATTCCAATGAGACATTCATAAAGTGTGATTGTGTATTTATTAGTTATACAAAAATCTCAGTGAGTTCCATAAAGTAAATAAGTGTGTATTTCACGAACATATGAAAGGAAAGGAGAAAAGACTGAAAAAACTAGATTTAAAGAATTTAACCTATACATTTAGAAATTAAAAATACTCTTAAAAATCATTTTGTACTAGAGTCAAGTGAAAATTAAAATAATCAATTATTAGAAATAAAAGAGCACTTAAGGCTACAGAAGCCTATAAGATACTGCTTAAATAGCACTAGATATTTTGGTCTTAAAGGCATCCATTATGCTGGGCGTGGTGGTAAACACATGTATTCCTAGCTACCTGGGAGGCATAGGTAAGAGGAATGAGGTTTGTGGCTGGACCCAGCCAAAAACCACAAGACCCTATCTGGAAATTACTGAAGTGAAAAGGCCTGTGGGCCTGGTCGGAGGTGGAGGGCTGGGCTGGCCAAGCAGGTGTGAGGCCTGAGCCTCCAAACAGAAGATATTTATGTACTTGCAGCATATAAAATAAAAGCTTAATGAGCAAAGTAAAGATAGCATATGTAAATGTTAATAAAGAGGACTGAATGTAATCAGAAAATGGGTAGAAGATATGATTAATTCAGATGAAATGCATATGACCAAACTTGAAAATACGTAAATTAAAAGAAAATGAGATAATACTTCTTGCTTATAAAAATGGTAATCATTGTAAAGGTCGATAAGTCTGGTATGTGGTGAGCATAGGAAGAAGCAGGTGCTCAGATAAATGGCATAGGGAGAATAAATTTACATAGCATCTTTGGTGAGCCAATTGGAAATACCAATTTACATTAAAACACATGTCCTTCTTGATTTCACAACCCACAAATGGATTATGACTCCCAGTTTGAAAAACACTGCAGTACACTGTGCTAAAACTTCAAGTCCAGTCAGAATTTTCACCACTCCCACTGGTACAACCTTAGACTAGGAAGCCATCATCTCACAACGGAATAATGGAAAGTGCCTCCTCACTGGGTTCCTTACTTTTGCTGTTGCTCCATTCTCCACACAGCAGCTAGAGGAATCTTTTGAAAGTCCAAATCGTGTCAATCTTCTATTCAAAATCCTCCAAGATTTCCTATCATACTCAATAAAATCCAAATTCATGATTTTGGCCTACAAAGTCTTGCATAATCTGGACACTACGTTACTCTTCTGGTGTCATGTCATTCTTCTCTTTTTTTGTTCCTGGAATACTGCAGGTAGTTCCTACTTAGTTTTGCCCTTGCTTTCCCTCCATTTGGAATTCTGTGTCCCACTTTTCCCATGATTGGCTCCTTCTCCTTCAGATATCAGCACTAATATCACAACTTAGAGATGACTTTTCTACTCTAAAGTACCCCTAAAGTCACCTAGTTTCCTCTTTCATGACACCCCATCATTTTTCCCATGTAGCACTTATCAGTATTCAAAATTAAACATATTTTGTTAAAAAACCCCCACATGTCTTTGAAACAGTTGTTTCAATTCTATATATTTATTCAACAGTATTTGCACGATTATCATTTTAATAATATTTGTCATTGAAACAATAAAAGAAATACCTCATATGTATGTAAATTTGGGAATTGTTCAGTGAGTAATACATAACCATTTTATAAAACAACAGTTTAGGAAAAATGTAAATATCTATGCATGCTGACATAAAGATGACTATCCTATATTATGAAGAGACAAAGGAAGTTGCAGAATGATATTGCAATATGATTCTATCTACATTAAAACTATATATATATTGATGCCAAATTCTCACATTTCTAAGATGTGCATTTCCCTCTTCTTAATATATCTGCAGCTGGAGTGCAGTGTGGAAAAAGTTGTCTTCCAGGCATAGGAAAAACTTATGACATAATTGTTATTGTACATGCAAAAACCATGGTATGCACAGATGTCATCGACTCATATAATTGCCACTTCAGTATACTCATGGCATTATTACCTCCACACATGGTTGAGCTTTCAATCTGGATCTTAATGGGCACAGACACTATTCACAAAACAGCTCATAGTATAACGTACAAGTAAAATAAAAAGTTGTTTCTGCCAAAAAATGCATGCCATTCTATAGACAACGCAATGAAAAGTAGAATTACCAAGTATCTCAGAATAGATCATAGAATTTTCAAAGACAGAAGCACTTGTTCTTTTTATTTAAGAGATTATTGCACAGATAACGAACACAAATTTCAAAAAACTAATCTTTCATGAAAGACTGCTTAACTTTATGTGATTGGAAGTTTAATTGAGAACCCCGCCCCCAGGAAATGGAGTTAATATCTTCAGTTTATCTTGAGATTCCATTGTCTGTCCTAAAGATGTTTAAATGTCAAAATCATGATCTTGTATCATAAAGAATAGAAGTCACCCCTTGTACTATACACAACTGCTGATGGTTAAAAGTTACTCAGGAGAGTCTAGAAGAAGCCTGAATTCAGATTTGGTTGTAACACTGGAGGAGAGGCCCATATGTAATTATATAGACACATGCCAGACCATTAGGGATTTGTGTATCTGTTCAAAATGCATTCCTCTCTAGCAGATCTCACTGTTTAGTCACTACTATGAATGGAGTTTACTTTATGTCTCCTTAACATCAGATTGTCAAGTGCTGTATGTGGTCCAATGTTCCTTCTAGCTTTCTACTTTATCATTCTTAGTGCTGGTTTTTATTCTCATGGATCCAAGATGGCTGTTTTTCTCTCTACATATTATATTCATATTCTAAACAGGAAGAAGGGGGAAATGTAAAGGGAAAATGAATGTGCTGTCTTCCTACTTTTAGAGCTACATCCAGAAACTCATTGATCAATATGGTGTTAATGTAACTCCCATGTGCAAGGGAAGCTGGGAAATAAGTTTTCGGATGACCACATTTTGGTTGATGACTTAGGTTGAGTTCTTGGGGAAACATATTGGCTATTTACATGAAAGACATTTACTGGGGAGAATTCTTAGGGTCAACAACTGTTGGGAAGTAAAGAAAGTTGTGATGGGCATGGGAAGATACAGTTGAGATGAGATTGTAACAAAGTCACTTTCCTTCATTTTGGTGATAGTGTAGACTTTCAGAGTTTGCGTGCTTAAAGTCAAAGGAAGACTAGAACTTTGTGTTCTGTGGTGCTCAGTCAAAGCTACAGAATGTCCCTCTTGGGTGTTAACTTAGGCCAGGTGGCTCTGCTTAGTTGGGGATAATTTCTAAGGTAATAGCTCAGCTGAAGGTGGCAACTGCCAACAGTCTCAGGAGTTAGAGGAAGTGACTTTTCTAAGGGGGCATATGGGTGGTCCAGGGCAGCATTCACAGCTGTATACACTGTTTCTCTGAATGAGATTAGATTTCAGCCATATATGTTGCAAATAATTTTTCCCAGTTTGCTATTTCCTTCTAAATTTAGGTTGTTTTTGGATATATAGAATTTGAAACAATGTATCCATTTTTTTCTCCATGAGTTGTTTCTTTCATATTTTGCTTAGAAATATAATTATTTTAAAGTTTTAGAAATCTTTATAAAAACAGTAGCAAACTTAGAGAAAAGCTGTAAGAACTGTACAGAGAATGTTTATTACCTGAACCACTTGGGAATAGATTACTTGTTTCATGTCCATTATTCCCAAATCTCCAGTGTGCATTAATTTAACTCATCCCAATCCCAAGGTTATTTGCTTATATAACCACACTTTAGCCTTCAAAATTAAATTAGCATTAATACATGACTTTATATGTCATCAATCCTACTCAAATTTTGGTAACTTTCACAGTAATGTTCTTTATATCAAGAGGATCGAATACAGAATCGTATTTAGTTGTCATGTATTTTTTAAATCCCTTCAGTCTGCAACAGTTCCTTGATCTTTTAAAAATGTTCATGTCTTGGTATTTTTAAAAATTTCAAGCCAGTTATTTTGTATAATAGCTCTCGATTTGGTTTTGTCTGATATTTTTGTCACGGTGAAGTTGATGTTATACATTTTCTTTTGTCAGGAATATCAGAAGTAACACTGAATTCTTGTTGTGTGATTTTGATTTTTTTCGTGTGTGGTCTCAATTTTGATCACTTCATTAATGTGATGCCTGCCAGGCTTCTCTATGGTAAAATTATTCTTTTTTCTTTTGTAAGTAATATGTATTTTGTGTGGTGGTACTTGAATTCATTCCTTATCAAATTTTCAATACATCCACTTATTTATATTGACATAGATTTAGGATTTTCTATTTTAATTGTATGAGTTATAATTATTACTATCAATTATTTTCATGTTTAAATGTCTTCTAATTTGGCTAGTGAAAGTTTATTCATGTCATCTGTTTTGTTCTTTGACTACTTTCTTTTTTTATGGCATGATCAGATGTTTACGTCAGGCTCATCTTGTATATACCCTGCTCCAGTCTTGAAATGAGCCATTTTTCCAAGGACCATGGTTCTGTTTTGGTAGAAATGATACTTTTTCTGATTAGCAAGTTTTTTTCAGAGGACAGAACAAGAGTATATATTGTACTGAATCATATCTATGTGTGGCATCCAAATGTCAGCAGGTTCATTGTAGTTTTCTCCTTTTCCCCATTTTTTTGTAACTATCTTCTCTAACATTATTTGCTCCACAATCTTTCATATTCCCTGCTTCTTAAGGGCAGGGAACTCCTTGGCTCTGCATATCAACTTGCTTTTCACAAGAATGACCTCTTTGCTTGTGCTCTAACACTTCATGCCATGGACACATTCATTTTTCTCTCTGCTGAGGTTCTGATTCCCTTTGCTTGGTTTCATTGACATCCTCTCCCAGTGTAAATATCCTTACCCTGTCACACTCTGAGACATCCCCTCTTGCAGTATGGATATACTCCTCATTTCACCTGTGCTCTGACACTTTACTTTGAGTGACTGCATCACCTCTATCTCTGTTGTAGACACTAAACTTTTCTGCCCCAGCTAGTAGCTTTAAGATGGGAACCATTAAATAAGGGAAAGGAAGCAAAGGAAGGGAAGATAAACTGCTGTGGAGTGAATTTTGTCCCTTCCTCCACATTCATATATTGAAATCTTAAGTCCCAGTACCTCAGAATGTGACTGTATTTGGAGATAGGGTTTTGAAAGAGGTAGATAAGTCAAAGTGAGATGAACTAGCATGGGCTTTAATTCAACACTACTGGTGTCTTTAAAAGAAGAGGAAATTAGGCTACACACATAGACAGAGAAAGACCAGTGAAGACACAGGGCCATTTGCAAAGCCATCTATAAGCCAAACAGAGGTGCCTCAGTAGAAACCGAACTTTGCCATTACTTTGATCTTGGACTTCTAGCCTCTAGGACTCTGTGAGAATAAATTTCTGATGGTTAAGTTACCCAGTATGCAGTACTTTATGATATTAAGCCCTGTAAAATTAATATAGAAAGTATTTAATTTTTACATTTAACTCTAATATATTTTGGTTTATACCTTTAGGTAGGAGTATAATCTAATTCAACCTACACCCAACCCCCAAAAGTTAACCAATTGTCCTAGAACTATTTGTAATATAATATTCTTTTACTCATGTATTGTATTTTCTTATAAAACACTTAATTTTATACATTTCAGGGTCTACTTTGGCCTTTCCACTGGATTAATCTGACTACTTTTGCCCCAGTTCTTATCTATTTAAATCAATACATTCTTAAGGAATGCTACAATATTGAGTAGTAAAAGTCCGTCTTCTTTTCTCTTCTCCAGTTTCTAAAATATATCCATTATCTTGACACATAGAATCACTTTATAAAATAGAATAATAATCCTATTAAGATTTTCAATTGGAATTGATACACTAATTTAGGAAAAATGCACGTTTAAAATATTGAGTCTTCTTATTCAGGAACATAGAATACCTCTTAGTTAAAAATGTTTTATTAAAACCTATGTTCTACTAATATATTGTTATTTTCTTTAAAAATAAGGATAATTCCTGTATGCTTTTTGTGAAGCTTATTTTAGCTGTCAGAAACCACGGTGCTAAATATTGTAGACTGCTCTGCTTATTGACTTCTTGTTCTGATTTAATGGTTCTTCTACTTCTTACTCTTGCTGTCTCCTACTATGCTGTTTATGTGCACTGCTGATCCAAGGTCTCATTTAGAATACGCTGCTTGTAATGTGAGAGGGCTGGGGAATGAATTAATATGATGGCTAATTCATTGAATATTTACGAGGTGCCAGGCATTATTTGAAACACTCTGAATGGATTATTTAATTTCATCTTCCTAACAACCTAAGACATAGTGTCATTTTTTCCTATTGTCCAGATGGGTCTTGGAGGAGCTAAGCCAAGTTTACATAGTTAATAATCACTGGTTCTGGAATTCAAATCCAAGAAGTTTGACTCCAGAGTTGTTTTCTTATGTCACCTCATTGTCTAAGATATTTGTTTGAAAAAAAAGAGTCATCATTGAGAATAGAGTTATGTTTGGTTGCCTAAACTGAGTTAATTCAGCTTTTACATTTTTATTCTTATTTTATTTTACCTCTGAGGCAGCAACTACAATTTGATGTTAGAGTGATGCCCAACAATTTATGCATAATTTTTGCTATTCTTCCATAAATCCTGCTTGTATTTATCATGATTATTTTTTTAAATGCTATGAATTTTAATCTCAGATTAGATGTGCCAAAATCAAATTCAGTCATGGTGACCTTGATCTTTTATCTAAGTTCTCCCATAATTTTAAGAAGCATTTTTAAGAGGGAAGTAAACAAAATTGGTATTGCATCTTAGCATTTGCTTTCAAATCTGACTTACATGCTTGATGAAAATAACTCAGCCTTCTGATCCATGACCAATTTCTCCATTAAGATAAGCCTCTTCATTTTAATGATCTTTTTAAAAATGCACATTTTGTTAAAACAATAAAATAAAAGGAGGAAAAATGCATATTTTAAAATATGTAATTTGTTTATTCCAGTGGAATTAGTATAACTAAGGATGTGGGGCTCAGATAATAGAAAATGAAAATCCTACTGGCAGACTTCCCATACATCTTATATTCATGTCACTTGCTATTTAAAATTTTTTTTTCCTAAACATCCAGGTGGAAATTTTGTACATTGTGGTACCTTGATTGTCTTTTGATTCTAGGAAGAGATGTTGAGGGTAAGAAATAAGTCTACTCTGACTTCCAAAAATCTCCATAGTGCTTGCTAAATGTGTGTGTGTGTATTAATAAATGGAACATTTCTGATAGTTTGAGGATAAAAGTTGTAAGAGAAATAATCTATGGTGATTAAATAGTTCAACAAGTTTCATTTATAAGGTGGATGTATATGGTAATTTCTCTAGTATAGCAAGTTAGTCGATATGGGAAAAAGGAAAGGATGAGAGATACTTATTTTATATATTTCTAGTTATAGTTTTGTCCATTAGTTAATCATTCATTTTGAAGCCCTAATCTTCATTCACTTCCTTATTTCCAATTTAGTTAGAATCAGACATATGGTTTTTTGAGGAACTGCAAGTAATGAGCGTAGAGTGGTGATTACATAAATGGATTGGCCCTGAGCTCTTTTGGTTTTAATTCTCTTTTATTCAAAATATTTAAAAAGATTGGTATCTCATCTCATTACAGCTTTTATGCAAGGGCGATGAAAAATTAAGGCCATAAATTACAAGCTCTAGGCTATAACATCAGAGTCAGATGGTTGATCATTGTTAAAGTGCACAATCCCTTGAAGTAATGGCTTACTACATGCATTTTAGTGGTTGTGAGAGAAACACAGAGTAGAGCAATAAGCACTGGATTTTAGTTCTGGCTCTGCCATTTACTGATCACAGACAAATCATTTGACCTGTCTGGGATTTAATTTATTTATTTGAAAAAGGAAAGACTAGGGATAATAGTGAATTTCTTCCATCAGTACTGTGTAGTGACATCTTCTAATATCTGGCAGTTTCTGGAAAATCTTAGGCATTTCTTTTTCTCAAGTACCCAGTCACTCTAGTCAGTTGCATAGGTTCTTAATGGGGAGGGTTTGGTGAAAAAGTAGCCTATAGTTTTAGCATGCTAAATAATTCTTCGAAGGGATCTGATCTCTCATCCAATCAAGAAGGTACCAGGTCTATGAACTTGCTTAGCTCTGAAAATAGAATGAGAGCCATGACTCTCTACTGTATAACTCAAGTCAGGTTTATGATCACCAAGATGACAGATTTTCATCTTTTAGTGGCCATCTATGTCTTGCATTTCTAAGAACACTGTCACAGATTCCTGCAGGTCAAGTTAATAATTGTAATAACCCATTGTCCTGTATTCGATCCTCTTGATATAAAGAACATTACTGTGAAAGTTACCAGTTTAGTGCCAGAACTATCTCCACAGTGCATTTGCCTGAGATAATCTTTTGAATATAAAGTTTTAAGCACTAGTACTTATAATATCCTCTTTGGGTATGATACACAAAATAAGAGGTCCCATGCAAGAACATTTTTTTCTTTTCCCACTATAGATTTATTTACTTAATCACCACAATGAATTAAGAATTGACTATCACATGATAGTATTTTAACTTAGTTCCTATTTTAGGAACAAAACCTCCACTGTAAAGCCTCTTAAAATTATAACGTTTTGCTGGATGCTGGTGGCTCATGCCTATGATCCTGTCTACTCAGAGGCAAAGATCAGGCAGATAGCAGTTCAAAGCCAGTCTGGGCTTTGATGATCCAGTGATGAGTCTTTTTCCTTGTCCAAAAATGATGAGTCTCTGAAGTGGTTGAATCATTTTACATGAACTTTAAAAAATAAGTGAATATGAGAAGAATAGAAGTAGCCGTTACACTCTTAGAGTGCAGCTGAATTTGAAATATGTACAAGGGACAATTATGCTTCAATGAAAAGCAAGAGGTCACAACTATGCACCCAATACAAAAAAGGGCTGGTGGAGTGGCTCAAGTGGTAGAATGCCTTCCTAGCATGTGTAAGACCCTGAGTTCAAACCTCAGATCTGCCAAAAACAAAGCAAAACAAAAAACAAAGACTAGAATGTGTTGTCTTACATGCAACTACTGTGGCTTTTCAATCTCTGCTTTAAGAAAAAATCAGAACTATCATAAATCTGTAATGTGTTGGATGCTAGAATAATGTTATTCAATAACATTGAGTAATATTGAATACTATTTATTCTTTTCATTGGTTTACATGAAAATTGTTGCGCATACTGATGTTAAAAGCAGTGAGATGACAACTTTCATTTCACTTCTTTCTCTACAATATGTTGGCTGTCTCAGAGCTATCTGAAGCCTCTCTGTCAGGAGTCAGTTTGATTAGTGTGTCCCTTACAATGCTTGATCTTGCTAATCAGACCTTGTAAATGTCTCCCTTGTCTGCATATCTTATTTCATCCCTAACTTTGGCAGTATGCATTGTTATTTATAATTTGCAATCATGTTTTTTGTTATAAAGTGTAATATAATCTTGAACTTAGGAACTTTGTTTTATGTACCCTATCGGTGAACAATATAGTATATCAACCCAGTAAATAGATGTAGTAAGTTCAGTAAATGTAGTGGGTGATTAATTATTCAATTTTATCTTCTATAATTTGATTTTTTATGCTTTTAGATTTTAAAAATCTTAAAAGTGTGTTAATCTAATTTATTACATTTATAGACTTATAGTGACATACTTGAGGAATTGTGACTTCATGACTTAAAATTCCTTTACAGTAGAGTTATAGTTTTTGTATCTCAGTTTCTTCTGCTAGGAATTTTAATTTAGCACATATTTTCTTATTTAATTTGCATAAATCTGTTTATGTCTTATGTTCAGCATGGGCACAAAAATGGCAGGATGCAATTCACTAGATGCTGAGCTAAATTTTCTCTAATAATGAAAAATTTACCTAGACTCTTCCAAGTAAATCCAGTCCAGCCCAATGACTTTTCATTCAAATTTAGGATTGTCCAATTTGAAAGGTCCATGTAGTGTTTTTTTCTTTTCCTCTTACTGGTCCTGCCTGCTATTTTATGGAGATGTATCAGTACAGGTATATGTGTTAATGTGTGAATTATGTGTAGTCATAGCCGGTATCTTTGTGTTTATGTGTGTTGTATGTCTCTCTCTCTCTCTTTCTCTCTGTATGTGTGTGTTTACTAGATGTGGGCTTGAGAATTTATAGGTATGCTTGCATGGATACATGTGTGAGTTTGTGGAGGGAGAAGAATCCTCTTCCATGACTGGCCACACACTGACGGTACAGAGGGCTTACTTTCATCTGGTCTCATAAGCTTGTCTCTTTTGAATGGTATCTGTGTTTGCTTTGTTGCTGTTGTCTGCTACCAGTGTCAGCATCCACTGAGATCCCTTGTGTGGATAGTAGTGGTCAATGCAGCCTCCAAAAAGTGGTCATTAGGTGGCCTGGAGTTGCCTTTTGAACCTCTGTGTGGTCTCTGGATGTGGGTGAACCCCCAGAGATGTAGCCACTCCTGCTCCCTCAAACCTTTCTGATGGAAGGACACCAACCACTCTGCTGGAGGGATTGCTGGTATGCTGGATCATCGTCTAAGTTAATTTGGGGTTCATAAGACTTTATTCTCTACTTCTCAGGGACCATTGAGGATAGAAAGGGGGCTTAATGGGTGTTCTTCTTGAAATTTTTGTAGACTTCAGTTCTGTACTATTTCTTACACAGCCCTACTTCTATCATTTTGAAATGTCTTCAGCAGTTCTCAAACTTTCAGTAGCTTTATCTTCTGCCATCTTTGGGTTATGAGGGGAAGGGAATATACACAGACTTCTTTCTGGAAGCACAGGTTCATGGGTAGCCTTGGCTGTGGCTGAGAAATTAATTTCACAATAGGCAGCTTGACAAATAACCAGTGGTGAAAAGTTGCTGATAATTTCAAAAAATAAAAACTTGTAATAGTTGATTTAAATGATAATAATAATAATAAAACTTTAAATAAAGTTCACCTATTTATTTATTTATTTTGTAATTTGCCAATTAATTATATATTGGGAACTTGCCACGGGACTAGATGTTGGGGAATTAGAAGACTGATGGGGGCTTTTCTAAAATGTTAAAAATGGTTTTCCCTGTGCAGATGGATCTCAATGATTTTGTTTTCCTTTGTTTTTCAAAGTCTCTAAAATGAAGACATTGCTTTTACTAGTCAGATAAGAATATGGAAAATATTTTTCCTGGTTTCTCTTTTAAGAAATTTTTTTTAAGAAGAGAAACAAATCAATTGACTTTGCATGAAGAGAGATTTGGGGTCAAAGGGAGAATCTGAAACATGGAATAGGTTTGCTCATAGGAGCATGGGAATGGGAGGGGGAAAATGGGACGATAGCTGTAGGGAGGAATTTCAACTTCCTCACCCCAAACACTGGCCAAGCAGAGAAAAATCGAGGACTAGACCATTTCTCCCGTCTGTTCTTACCCACACACAAGCATTAACTTGGAGAGCATCAGAAAACCCACTGACAGCTGCTTGTGTCAGTGACCTTTATATTCTTTGTGAATAAGATAAGACCATCAACTAGGAAGGGGAGGAAAAAGTAGCCGGACTGAGTACTTCAGCAGACTGCTAAATAAAAGGAACAGCTTCAAGGTAGAATGTGGAGGAGAAGCCACTCAGGAAGATTAATAATTATCTCCCAGCATTGAAAATATAGCTGGGGTGCCAGACCATAAATATATAGGAGTTTAATTTCTCTCATCTCATAGTTCATTTGCAAAATGTTTTTATCCAGTGGCACCTAGTAACCTGGATTTGGAGCAAAGAAAATTGAGCAATTGGGTTGGTTCAGAGGTGCCATATTTCTGGAAGAGAAAAGTGGAGTGGCAAATGGTAAGGGAATTTGGGTCTCATAAGTGAGACCATCACTTTAAGTGATGGGTGTAGTAAATAAGAAAGAAAAATAAATAAGTAAAATATAAAAAGAAATAACCCGTATTGAAAGATTCAGTGAAGTTGAAACATAAGTTATGTAAGAGGGAATGAGAGAGCAAAGTGAACAAAAGTAGAGATGAGATAGCAGAGCACTGAGATACAACGTGTCAGGGCTGGGGACAGCAAGGTGGAAGCAGGATGCCAGGTAGCTGCCACGAGAGGGAATGTGGGAAGGAAGAAGTAAATGAAGGTTATGAAACTAGGGTAAGTTGGAGAAAAGGCAAGGAACACTTGAGCCATGAATTCCTTCAGGATAATGGCTATTGGGGTGACACATCCTTCATGCTTTCCCCCAAATATTGGCCAAGCTAAGCAAAGCATGAGATTATGACTTATTCATGACTGGAAACTCTAGTACATAGCAGTGCCTGGGGCATAATCAGTGCTCAAGACATGGTTCTTAAATGAACAAATGAACCAGAGGTGAAAGGTAAGTTAATGTTCTTTGAACTTTTTAATTTATCATATGAGACAAACCAAATAGTAGTCCTTGTTTTCCACCAAAGAAAAGACTAGATAAAAAAATAAGTGCAGCTGAGAATTGTGCAGAGTTGTGAGAGTTTCTTATAAAAGAAGCTTGTGATACTGGCTCAGGTGTTTGTGATTGTCACCATTATTGATATCTGTGCCTAAGCTTATAAGAAAAAAGACTGTAAACTAGCCAAGTTATCCATTTTCCTACTACATGAAGTGATTTTTGGCACTAAGCTTTGGCCTTTGAGATCTGGAAACCTAGGGCAGAGATTGGGAGTTAGAACCAGGTTAGTTATTTTTCTGTAGCCTTTTGTGGTTGAAAAGACAATTCCTGCTCTTGGTTCCATGGAACAAGGAGATCATCCTGCAGTCTACATTCTTCAGCTTCTAGGCATACAATGCTTTCAGCCAGGGCTGATCTTCAGGCTCCTGTCCAGTCTCCTATCTGCTCTGTCATCAGGGTGGGGAAACCACAGTTGGAGCTGCCAGCAGTGGCATATGGCCTTGGGGTTCTACAGGGACAGAGGAGATAAGTTGCTTGGGAATAGTACTTTAAAGAGAACTGGTCCAGCTGGATTTGGGGACCTTCAGAGATGTTGACTGAAAAAGCATATCTGGGGTGCTCTGGCTGAACTTAAATGAAAACTAGATTGTAAGACCACTTCTGAAAAGATGAAACTAGGAAAACCTCAACCTCTTACTGTTGTCTGAATGGTAGCAAGTCTGAGGGCAAAGATCTGTCTGGGGATGTAGTGTTCCTTAAAGAGTCACATTTTATTCCAGCACAACATGCTGACCCACTCATACAAGTTTCACGATTGAAATTTACAGAGGTGCCACCAACCTTACTTTCTCTGACTTTTGGAGTCTCCTACACTTGACCTCCTGAGATATTTTGTCTTGTTTGGGCTGAGTTCCTCTAGCTTGTAATTTCCTTGGCTCCTTTTTAAGCTTTTGACATTTGGCTCATTCTTTTTAGCAAATGTGTTTCCAATGACCAATCCTTTGGGGATGGAAATGCATGAATGATTGAGAAGAGGATCTGAACAGGTCCAGGAGATATTTTACTTACTCTGTTCTCTATTATGGGGATTTCACTGGTATTCAGTAGTGAAAAATTGGTAGCAATGCAGCTTTAGTAGCAGTGTATAATTAGAGAGAATTATTGTTTTTGCTGTGTTTTGTAGTTTTTGCTTTAAAAACAAATATTTGGAAATGCATCCAATTATTCTCAAGTAATATTTTTATTTTTTATAGTCTTTGAATTACAAGCATACCTTTAGATATGTTCAGGGAAAGATCTCTAAGATTAGTAAATCCATCTAATTTATATTCAATGTAATGTGGTCCAGAAAGGAGAATCTGACTGAAAAGTGTCTAACATGGCCTTTGTCTATGTGACTGTGCTACATGATTAAAATAGTACCAGCTCTTTTGAAAATGAAAATATATTCAATAGTCATTTCATTATTTTCACTATACTCTCTTAAAATTGTCCTTTCCCCCTCTCTAATTGTTTGTAGCAATAGAAACAGCACGAGACATTCCAATAGAATATCAGGAGCTTTATCTGTTGGAACAATAATTCATATTTTTAAGATACTTTAAGTAAACATGAGATAGTTATATATCTTCCATTGGTACTATTTACATTCCAAAATGATTTAGAATATTATTCTTTAAATAACAAAGTTAATTCAGTTGAAAATGGAATTCAGCTTGCTAAAACAAGGCTTTTTTTTTCAGTACAATATCTATTATGTAAATAGCCTTTCAATGTGGTTGAGTATAGAAAGGGGTTTTGTGTTGTGGGGATCCTGGAAAGGCCAGGAGTCTTCTGTGGAAACGTGTAGGTCATTTCAACCTTCTGCCAAAATCCTGTGTGGTGTGTTATTGTTCATGGGTTGTTGACCAGCCACTGATTCTAACATTCCTGAGCATTTGGGATATATGATTTTTGAAGGAACTGTCAAGTTTAATTACTTGTAGCTGTTTGGTCCTAACATAGGTGATTCCCAACTCTACGTATGTAGAATTGTGAGATCGTTTTCTAATAAATAATATCTTTGGGCTATTGAAAAGTTTCCTTAAGCAATAGAAATCTTATCTCAAAAGCTGTCTCAGTGTTTCCCATTGATGATCCCCATGGAGGTCTTTTTAAAAATTTTATTTTTGAATTATCATTCACTAATAATAAAAGGGGATCTCATTGTGATAATTCAATACATATGTGCAGGGTACCTTGAACCCCTTCATTGTATTCTCCTGTCCTCCCTTTTCCCCACCTCTTTCAGTGTTTACTGGGTTTCATTGTGGTATCTTCATATGTATCTATGTTGCACACTTCCATCCTCTTCACGCCTCAGGATCCTTTTCTGTCTCCCCTCCCTGGTTATTCCCCTCCCTGCCAACACTAGTTCCCCATATACATTCATTTCCCACTATTATTATTAGGTCTAGTTTCCACAAATGAGAAGAATGTGCAATATTTGGGCTTTTGAGCTTGGCTTATCTCACTCAACATGATCTCTGGTCCCTGTGGATCTATTGCATGTGCATTTTACTTTTGCAGACTACTTTTGCTTTGAGTTCTTTACCTCTTAGTCTTGGCATACATTTTGTTCAATAACCATAGAGTAGCAACAGAGAAGAGGAGGTCTGCCTCAGGCAGTTCGGAATTATCATAGGGCCAGAACAAAGGGGCTTTTTTATGTTGTTATGGCATGCTCTGTATTTCACATTTGATCTAGTAATAGGTTCTAGCACATTTAAATATGAATTTAAATAGGAGTTTAAACTAATTTTACACCTTATCTTTTCAAAGCTGCTTTCATATTAATATTATTCTGGATATGATCTTTGAAAAACAAAACTTTCCTGCTGTCAGCATTTTCTTCTCCCTAGAAAAAGAGCCAAGGATTTAACTTTAGTAATCTGAATTGCTGATTGGTAGCTTGAGTGTATTTTTTTTTTTTTTTGACATGGGGCTTCACTATGTAACCCAGCTTGGCCTCCAAGGCTGGCCTTGAACTTTCGAGCCTCCTGCCCCAGCTGTTCTTCTACCTCAACCTCCCTCCTGCAAGGCTTGCACCACCATGTGGCCTGTTGCTTGATTGCATTTTGAAAGAAACCTGTTCACTTCAGTGTTAACACAATTGGCATATATGTCTGCTAGAACTTTTTAGCTTTAATTAAAAATTAAAAGCTTTTATTTTTCCTCTTAAAGAAATTTTAAGCACCAGTTAGGTGTGGAGATAAAATGTAAACAATTATGTCAAGGTTACATCTGATATGGTGGCTTTAAGGAGTAATGAGGATGGAGATTGGGATTAAAAGAGCAAGTGACCCAAGAGGTAGCCCTGGGTATCTTCTCCACAGGGTTCCCTGTACCACAAGAGGCTGAGTTCACCTGAAGGATGCTGGGGTTTTAAATTTATCCATTAGATTCAGCCAGAGCCCACAACTACTTGGCTGTGAGTGACAAAAACCCCAAATAATGGTAGCTTAACCAAGTTAGACTTTTTCTTCTATATATGATTTTGCAGATAGCTAATGCTGTGGGTTGAATTGTGTATCCCAAGAGGTAAGTTCTTTCCCTCCTCCCTTTTCCTGGAGATGTGTCTGTATATGGAAATAGTCTTTCAGATATTAAGTTAAAATGAGAAAATTTGTAATTATAAATTTTTCTCTGCCTTTTTGAAATGGTTGGAAATCCTTTTAAAAAGGAAAGAAGTCTCTTGCCAGCTTTCTGAGCTGCAGAGTGTCTTTCTCAAGTACCTCTTTGGAATGCAGTTATTTCTTTGAAAGAGTTAAGAACTTCACTTCAGTAGGCACTTTGTTCAAAACCACCTCTTACTACGAAGATATGAGAAGTTTATTTTTCCTTTGCATAAATCAAATTATCAAACACAGATGGCCACCCCAGTTCCCAGGTGGAATCTCAGATGTGTGAAGAATAGTGCTGTCAAGTCCTTTTTCTTGAGGACTAGTTATTGTTTATCTTGAGAACATGAGTGGGAATGGGTTGTGCTGACTTGGGTCAATTTTTTTTCTGTCTTTGTAATTTTTTTTGTGGATTGCCTATGCTGAGCATTACATTCTAGTTTAATGATTATTTAATAATAAAATTGTTTTCTTTCTCCTTCTACCTTTGTTGAAACATTTTCTGGGATAGGAGAGGATTTTGCTTTTAGTTGTCTTTCCCCAATTCCAGCAACCGGATTTACCCCTGCAGGCTTCAGAGGGAGCAAAGCACTCCTTACATGTTGACTTTCAACTTGTGGCCTCTAGAACTGTAAGAGAATAATTTTCTGTTGTTTTGAGCTACTCACCTTGGGGTAATTTGTTACAGCAGCCCTAGGAAATTGATTCAATAATCCAGGTCTGATATGTCAGCTCAGCTCCAGAAGTCCTCAAGGACTGATGACATCTGTGGCTTTTTCATCTGCCTTTCCTAGGGTGTGCTGTTTGTGCTCATAGTTGGAGATGGAGATCAAGACATCATATCTGTATCCAAGCAGCAAGATGGGGAGAGGAATAGGAAAGAGCAAAGGGCTACCACCAACTGTTTCTTAATGAAGGTACTTGATAGCTGTTATGGGCACTTCTACTTATTCCCTACGGGTAGAACTTACAGGTCACATAGCCTCGTCCCACTTTTTGGAAATATGTTATTCTAGGTGGCCATGTGTAGCACACATGACTAAAGAGTCAGTGACTGTAAAAGAAGGGCAAAATGGGCACCAAGGACAATTTGTACTGTCTGAATACACTGATATATACTCTTTCCTGTTTTCTTCTGCTGAATACATTATAAGCTTTTGCTCACATTCTTAACCTAAATTTTTCACATCTTATACTTTTCCTCTCCACTAACTGGTGAGAGTCATATTCTGTAAATTCCACTAGGTCTGATTGTTATTATTTCATTAGATTTGATTATTTAAAAATATTTTTACAGATTTGACTTAATACCATCCCTCAATTTGATGTCTGAAATGTACTTCCATGACTGAAACACATGGCCCACCTCAAGTAGTAAGATATCCAATGCGGCAGGGTAACGGGGAATTATTCACTAGAGTTGGATTGTTAATATGGTTAGGTTTCCACAGAAAAAGTGAATTCAAGAAAAATAGAAAATAAAACTGTCCTTAATTATTCATACATGACCTAACTCTATTGCATTACAACATGTGGCACTGATTTTAACGTAACCCTCTGTCTTCTTGCAGACAGGGTGTTCTAGAAAATATAAATGGGAGGAGCCTTCAAAAGTAGTCTAAAATTTATGTAGGAATTTAGAGACAAAAATATTTTAATTTTTAGTTTTTATTATACTATAAACTAAAATGATAGGGTCTTTAAAAATGTCTAAATTTAGTTTTTATTGAATATTAAATTCGTGGGATGGAAGAAGTGATTAAGTTGGGGTCCTGAGTTTCTAAGCTTTGCTCTGCAGTTGCACACTGTCTAAATTCTCACAACACAGTTCCCATCTGTTTCACAAAACACTGATAAAGACATTTAGTGTTCCGATATATGTCTTTGAATACATGGGGATTGTTTTCAGCTTTCTGTTCTGTTTTTACATGCATTGAGTCAGTTTAGCTATCCTCTTTATTCTTGGCATGTTTCTGTTTTGTTTCAGCAATGTGTACAGCACATTCTTTTTTGCCCTTAAAGTTGTCATATGGATTGTTTTGACTGTTTCCATGACATGTAAATGGAGAAGGATTTTAAAAAATGTTCTTGGTACTAAAACAAACTGTATTTATTTACACATCTAGGTAACCAGAACTTCTCTTAAACTTAAGCACTTTTTCTTCTTCTAGCTGAAAAGAGAGTATTTCTGTACTTTTATTAGATGTTGGCAAAGTGCCTCTTAGCTCTCTGACCTCCTGCTAAATATCACTGTGGACTTTTACCTGCTCTATAGCCTTTTAGTTATTAATAGTGTCCTTGGACAAAGCTTCCACAGTCTTGCCTACAGCTAGTGGACAGAGTTTCTATGTAGGAGGGTACCTGGCAAATAAGGCTAGAATCGTAGCAGGGGGTTGAAGGGCTTTTAGGTTTCCATAAAGCTAAACTACTTGAGGTAGGAATTTCTAATGACTGAGTCGATATTTGGAATAGCAGGAAGAGGAAAATCTAGGGAGAGACCATACAAAGTTAATATCACACAAATGATCCAGTACTGGACTTCTGCCTGAAGGTCAGCTGGTTATGTAGACTTGAGAGCCATCTGTATAGAGATAATAATCAAAGTTTCTAACAAAGAGAAGCATTTGAACAAAATCTTGGGAAAACCTTGGGGAGAAGGAAATGGGGTGAGATGCCATAATCAGGGAGGCCAATGACTGGGAAGACAATGACTTGGTCAAGGTCCTGTGGTTACTGGTTGAGAAACCAGTTTTAGCAACTTCATGGGGTGAAGAAATAAGTAAATGATGAATCCCAAACAGACCTTTTGAGAAGTTGTGTGGCAGGAAGTAAGGAAGAAAGAGGAATAGTTAGTAGAGGTTGTTTAGTGGCAGAAAAGGCTTTTCCAGAATAAAGTTTCTGGTAACTTTGTGTGCAGAAGCAGAAAAGGAGAAATCAGCAATGCAAAAGAATTGAAAAAGGCAATGGGGAACCTGTTTTGAGTAGGCAAAGAAACAGACTTTAAACAACTTATGATGTTGGTCAAGTTAATTGACCTCCCTGAATAATTTTCTTCATTAGTAGAATAGAGATAAAACCTAGTACGACAGATTGACTCCTCGTATGACAGGATATTAAGGTTAGAAGAGATCTTACAGATGGTCTCAGTGTGTTTATTTTTACAAAGAAAGGAGACTATGAGAATAGAGTAACTTGTATGAAGTTATGCAACTGGTTGAAGAACAAGAATTTGCAAATGGAATTTCTGATTCTTCATCTTCTTTTCTGTCACAGTACTGACAGAAAGAAACTTACAAGAGAAATGTTGCCTGTAAAGTTCTAGGCTTGACTTAAAAAATAAACTGTGTGAGTGAAAAATAAACGGTGTGAGTACAGGTTGGTTAGAAAGGTGGAGAGAAAGGACAATGGGCTTCAAACCAGTTCATATGAAAAAGATTTGAGGGATTTTAGTTTTCTATAAGTATAACATGCAGCCAAAAAGGGTGAGGTGGGAATGGCTCAAATCAAGGAGGTCAAGCCACACCACAAGCTCCCTGTCCAGTGGTGTGCCTTGCTTCACGAGGGTTACTGGCAACTCAATGTTGACAGCAGAGATCAGTGAACAGGGTATGGAGCTGGAGATCTCCTTTGGTGAAGACCTTAGCATTAAAATCATAATATTTAAAGGGCTATTATAACTATTTACATAAAAAGTTGGAGCTATAGTACAGAGTTCTCTTCTATTCCACATACAGATTTTAGGATCCACTCTGAAAGAGTAAAAATCTATCCAAGACCAAAAGAGTAAAATTTATCTCACAAAGGAAAAAGCAGCCCTGTCCTTCCTGCTGGGGTCACAGACTTGGGTAAGTGAAATGCAAAGTTAACAAGAACTACTTTTCCTACCCAAGTTGTGCAATGGCAGTAAAATGCCTTAATAAGCCCTGTGTGTGAGTGACTATTGAATTTCTAGAAATGATGCCCCAGGTCTGCTTTTTAGTACCCAACCATTCCTGGGGCTGTTTAATTGCCAAACCAACCTTGACTCATGCCTGTACCCAGTCTCTAGAAAGCCTCATTTTTTGTCTTGTCCCAGAAGCAGTAACTAATCCAGAACTGGTCTCTGATTCCCTTAGATCTTCCTTAAAATCTTTCCAGAACTCCAACTTTAGAAAAGATGCCTCCCTCCCACCTCCTGCTGAGCAGAAGCCCATGTTTGCTCTGGAGCACCCTCCCTTGCTGTACTAATAACTAAGTTTGTCAGAATGTTGGCTTGTCCTTGGTGGTCTTTGGTGGATTAGGCTGTAATACTTCATATAAGCTGAATGTCTGGTAGACTCTGCCATACCATTTAGTGATTTGAAATTGACTTTGTGCATGAATATATTAGAATGGTCAATTTGATGTGATTCTGGAGGCAACAGGTGAGCAAGATGTCAAGTAGTCTTCTGGAATGTGTGCCAAGATGGCTTGGTTTGTGATGATGGAACCAGGTCCCTGTTATACTAGCAGGTAATAGAAGATACTACTTCTGTTTTGGTAATGGACAATTAGTTATGGCCATAGTGCTAATATCCCCTTCTATTTCTGAAAATTTTATTTATAAAGCACATAGAATATGTCAGGCAGTGTGCTTCCTGCATTGTTTCATTTAATTCCCACAACTTTCCAAATTTCAAGTAGAGAAAGTGAAGTTCTGAGAAGTTACTTTTCCTAGATGGTAAATAGCAGAATTAGGATTTGAACTCACAGCTGTCTCCTCTGTGTTCTTAGCTCCTGTGAATCTCTATCTTCACAGATTCTCAGTAGCTCCCAGCATACTAGATTTCAGTTGTGGCTCCACCTCCCCCTGCTACATCACACTTGCCCTTGCCCAAATTAAATTTCAGAAAAATCTTTTAACCTTTTTAAATTGCAAATGAGTCTTCAATAGGGAAGGAACTTGGCTTTGCTGCCCCTGCACTGATGGAGAGAAAGCACCAGTTGTTCTGATTTTGGCTTTCCATGACCTCCTGATTATCTTCATACAGACCACAGTCACCAAAATAGACCCAGAATCTCTTTGACATTTAGTGAGCTAAACTGAAGTGTGTGTTTGAACATTGCTGTTAGTTTTAATAAAGTCATCTAAATCTTTAGAATGTCTTTATAAATCTCTTACTTAATTAGGAGAGCCCAGTGATGGACTGATAAGTTTTGTTTCCTAGAAGAGCCTTGAGTATCTCAGCCTCTCAGCTGGTAGAGTTTAGTTGGGACCAAGCGCAAGTTGGTTCTCAGTTAATTCATGAGGTTGTGGTACAGTGAAAAAAATTTGTTTTTGCATATTTGGGATACCTCCACAGGGAAGCAGCACTTCTTCCTGAGAACGCTTCACTGACGCATACTATTTCAAAAAGCCAGCCAGTTCTACTATGAGGACTGGGGTCCTCTTTCTTACAGAACTTTAGTAACAAATGTTTGCCACAAATGTGACCACTAAGAGGGGACCCAGCCTCTCTACAAGGTTGGGGTTCAGGTTGTTGCCACAGTCTCTTACTGGTGGTCAAAAGCTTCTAGTTAACACTGTCCCTCCACTGGAGTTTCATGAAGACTTAGCCATGGAAGACATGATTCTGGAGTTGAAATGGCAGCATGTTTCCATTGGTAAATAGAAAAGTTGGAGTGTGGGAAAGTATTTTTGAGGGGCTGAAGTGGGAGATGGGAAATACTTGATACCATTTACATGGAAATCTTGAATATTAGTGGCATGGCTTCATAAGGGGCATAATATAAGAAATGTGATATTTATTATAAATATGTTTGGAGCAATAAGTGTATTATAGGGGAAAATTCTATTCTTGGCAGTGAACTGAGAGACTTTTTTCCATATCAAATTTATAGATTAAATCAAGGTTTTGAATCATGAAGAAATGTATTTAGAGCCTTTAGCTGTGCTATAAGGGCAAAAGATTAGTTTAAAATATATTGCTCAGTAGAAAGCAAAGCAAGCAGCTACATATGCGCACACTACACAAGAATTGAAGTCAGAAAGATCCAAAGTCAAATATCTACCCTGTTACTCTTTGGTCATGTTGGGCAATTTGAACATCAGTTTTATTATCTTTAAAAGCAAGAGAATAATTCTCAAATTATAGGCCTTTTGTTAAAATTGAAAAAGAACATAAAAGAGAGTGTAGTGTACAACAAATAGTAATTTTAATCATTATTTAGGTCCTATAAACAGATGGAACCTCAAAGTCAAAGAATAGACAGATGAGAACAGAAAAACTTAGCTCTAGAACCAAGAATTGATTTAAGAGATAAAACACATTAAAACCCATGTTAGAGTGAGCAGAACAATAGTTTAAACACAAGAAATCTGCCTGCAGCGAGTGAAAGAACAGGGTGGGTGTGTCTCTGGCGAGAGTGAGTGCTCCACATTCACTCTCCAAGTGCAACCGTGGTTTCTAAAGGGCTTTTGGACCATGCCCTTTGGCAAGAGGGAATACCAAAAGGATGAGTAGGGACCTCACTAAGGCAGCTGGCTCTAGAAGCTCCTGCTTCCCTTTCCAGACATTTTAAGAGTCTGGCAACCAGAAGCCTTTTCTCTTTGGTTAACAGTAAGGCTTATGAGAGTGTTCTTAGAATCCAATTAAAGGAGTTATTTTCCATTTACAATTAGTCAGTGGTTGCTCAACTGCGGAGATAAAATGAGGAGCCTTAATGCTACTGAGGTACCAGTCATGCTGTCTGGGGGTTCTGGGTACCTCCCAGGTGTGAGTGATTCAGGTTCTTGGCAAATTGAACAAAACGCACAGAAGTAGCAAGAAAAGCGTACATTTACTAAAAGTGGAATACTACCACAAATGGAAGCAGACCAGAGTGAAGAAGCTTCAGGCCCCAATTCCCCATTCCTGTTGCAATTATGACCCAAGCTGGGGATGAAGGAGGGCTGAAAGAGGGTTTGAGAGCTTTGATGGATAGAAGGATGTTATATAAATTATTTTTGACTGTGCATATCCCTACCCATAATGCATCCTGTTATTACTACATGCATGGGATGCAGTCCATATATATGAAGCTTTAAGTAGGGGGGTGTGTCTCAAAAGGTCATCTTAGGATAGGATCTCCAGTCCTTGGCGTATGCACTAGCTCCGGGACTTTTCCCTCTGTGCAAACATCCTCCCTTACCATCATGCAGCAGTCACTGAACTGACCACAAAAAGGATGTTTACAACCAGATGCTTTTTGAGGGGCCGTATCCTAGGCGGGACTTGGGGCATGTCCTAAGGCAAAACTTGGATTAGTACCCATTTAGCCCTTCTTGGCCAGCCTACGCTTCCCTGTCCTGCTGTCTCCGTCCCTATGTAATGTAAGTTTTTTGTAAAGATCTTTGGGTGCTGCAGATCTTGCTCAGGTGATATTTACTCTGCATACAATATGGCCACCCTTGTGAGTCTATTCCACTACAGATTCATTTCCGTCACTTAGATTGAGATATACATTCCCCATCTGCAGAAAGCAGCTCTATTGTCTCCAGGCCCATTGTCTCCAAATTATACTTAAAGCACACTGCAAGTGTCACCATTTCATATTTGCTGGTTACTTCAGTCCTCATGGATCTCTCTTTCCTTTGGACCACAAAAGTTGGTATGGTTGTTTTTTTATTTGAATTGTTTTTTTCTCCCTGACAATTGTAAGTCTAAGAGTTGGGCTTATATTTTTTACTTTGTTTTTTTTGTATTTCTCTTTGTGTCTGCCTTTATTGCCTTAACTTAATAGTTAATAATTAATGAAATGATTTTTTCCTTTTTTTTTGACACAATGTCATACCCTATAGCTAATTCTGGTCTCAAACTTATGATTCTTTTGCCTCTGCCTTTTGATGCTGGGATTACAGGTGTGCACCACTATACTGTTCTGATTAAATGATTTTTTGGGCACAAATACTAAAATTTTAGTATGATAAAGTGAGATAAAAGTATTTATAAGATAAACAATGTGCAAATAGAATGAAAAGTAAAAATTCTCTTATTTTAATTGACTTTTGCTTAGATTTATTGGGAATTGATTTTTGGTTAGTAAAGAACAACAATGATCTGTTTCTCAAGTCTTTGTAAGAAGGGACTCCACCATGGTTATTTCTAAGTCTTGACCAGGTGTGGTTTCTTTTGGAGTGTGGGTACTAGTACAAGCTCCTGCTCTTTTTATTTAGAAGACACTATTACATTATTCAGTCAGTATTGCTGATTTTAAGTAAAACAATTTATAGCTAGATTGCAATACATCCACTAGATGGCAGGCGATTGTTGGAGGAACAGATAACCTGAACTCTGGTTAGTTTTGGGATTGGTATATTTCCACTGACCTGTCTCAGTCAACAGGTCTTGCCAATAACTCCTTAATTTCTATAAAGTTTTTTTACTGCTAGCTTTCCAGAGATTTTAAAAGTGCGGAACATTCTGTGGAACATACCGGTCAGATATTTTTCCACTACCACATCTAACCCTAGGCTGACCTTTTATTCCCCCTAATTTTATTAAGTCATACATGGTGTACTGACCTAACATGGGAATTAAAATAAACTACAATAGAAAAAATGCATTATTCAGGGAGATGGAGAAATCACTCACATTCTTATTTATATGAACTCTACAGTTTTAATTTTGTCTAAGAATTGCTATTTTTTTAAAAAAATGGAGCAAAATATAGTTCTGTCCACAACTGTATAAGTGCTCTTTGAGAACTTGGTGAATATTGTATTGTGTTTGTCCCTACTTGCATTTGACATGTCCTATGAATGTTTGACACAACTGAAAACCCTGTCAAAAAAAAAAAAACACAAACAAAAACTCCATTCCACTCCTGTTCATTCACTTCTACAAGTAACCAGAAACACAGCATAGTGTTTGTGCATCCTTTTGGGATTAGCTAGACTCTCTCTATCCTAGTTATGCATACTGTCTTCTTTTTTTCTATATTTTTCATACGTGGTCTGTCTCTAAGAGATGTTAAAAAGACTCACAGAAGAAATGAAGAGCTTATTAAACACTATAAATGAGACTGTAGATGAAACCTGCTGATTTCCACATCTTTACTAAAGTCATGTATTTTTCCATCATTAGAAAGGAGACTTGAAGTGAATACCACCCAATTAGTTTACAGTAGTCAGACTTAGGCCTTTGAATTTATATATGTTGTATTAACAACAGATGCTATTTTGTATGGGCTGATTATAATAAGCTTTGTATTTGCTGCCTGCACCATTAGTATCTGTATCCAGTGGAGTTAATTGAAAGATGCGCTAATCAAGAATTATGAAGTTTTAGAGTTATGAAAAGACTAAAGTCTTGTCAAACAAATTTGGAATAGTATGAGGATGAATTAACAACACATGCATTACCCACCTGTGACCTGAGGCTCCTTTCTGCCTTACTATGAAACAATAAATGAGGAGTAAAGTGCCTGGGGTCAAACGTGCTGCTTGTTAATGTGCAGAACTTATACCTTCCCATCCTCAGCTGAAGATTTTGAAAGTTTCATCTAGAGGTGAAAGCTCAAGAATGCCCCTTACCCCCAGCTTTAAAAAAACACAAGTTCGTACATTTGGCATTCAATTTAATGTGCATCTTTTCAATGTGTAATTGTCCTTTATTTTCCCCTGAAATGTAACATATAATACCTAATGTGATAAAATGAATGGGTGATTGCAGCATTTACTTCATTTGTATACAGACCTAATAAAGAGGCTTTGTTCCAATAGCAACTGACTTTTTTTCCCCCTCCAAAAACTGTTTATTTAGCCTAAGGAGTCATTAGGAGAAAAGACATTGGGAGAAAATTAATTAGTTTATTCTTCAATAACTTTGTGACTAGTATTACCAAAAGAAAATAGTACCTTGAAAGAAATGGGAAACAGTGCAAAGTTCTTATAACAAATTTCTGCCCGGTCCTAAACATTTTTTTGACAGCCAAGAAATAATCTTCTTATTAGAAGTGGCTGGCTCTTGTCTTTGCGTGTCTTATGAAGACGTTCTGCTTTATCACATGGTGTTTGTTTGTGCCGCTCAATGATGAAGATCTAATGTCTTCCTAGGTTGGCTAAGAGTATGGTGGCCTTGACCGTTTAATTGGTTTTTCCAAATCAGGACAGTTTTGAAGAGGAAAGGGCATTTAATGCTTGTGTCAGCCAATAGTTATAAATCGGAACAGTCCTACACAAGCTAGATGTATGATCACCCTACTTAACAGGCCACTTTTGACTTGGCTTTTTCTTGCACTTTTTGTTCATATTTGAATCAAATAAATTTAGATGATCAGTTCCAAAGTAGGTGGTGATCACATCAGTCTCTGACACCTCATTAGAAATTCTTAGCACTATGGATATTTGATTTCTTTACTTCCATTTTTAAATTGAGGTATAATTGACATACAAACCCTATACTCTAAAGTGTACATGTTGATAAGGCTTAACGTGCATATTTGTGAAATTATCATCTTGATAATTTCTTCTATCCTCAGGCAACCATGAATACATGTTTTGTCACTACAGATTATTTGCATTTTCTAGAATTGTGTATAAATGGAATTTTATTATTATTATTTTGTCTGACTTCTTGTAGTCTTCCTTGTTGTTTTTTCTATCAATATTTTTGTTGTTGTGGAGTAGTATTCCAATATTCAGATATTTCACAATTTATTTACCTACCCCGATGATGGTCACTTGTGTTGTTTCCAGTTTTTACTTATTAAAAATAAAGCTGTTATAGACATTTATGTATATCTTCTTTTACTGAAAGGTACTTTTATTTTTTCTGGGTAAGTAATTATAAATGGAATGATTAAATTGTATGGTAAATTTACACTTAACTTTTAAGAAGTTACATAGCCAGGTACCACAGCTATAGAAAAACCCCAGCTATTCGGGAAGCAGAGAGTGAGAAGATCACAGTCTGAGGCCAGCCCCAGGAAAAAAACACCAGACCCTACCTGAAAAATTACTAAAAGCACAAAGGGGCTAAGAGCGTGGCTCAAGCGGTAGAGCGCCTGCCTATCAAGCAGGAGGCCTTGAGCGCAAACTTCAGTACTGACCCTCCCCCAAAATAGAAGTTGCAAACAGTTTTCCAAAATACTTGTATGAGTTTACTTTCCAACCAGTAGTGTATGCAAATTACAGTTGCTTCATATCCTTGTCAACACTTGAAATAATCAAGCTTTTAAAAAACCCTAGGAATTATAATAAATGACATTGAATATCCTTTCAGCTCGTTATTTGTCATCCACAGAACATGTTTGGTCAAGTATTCATTCAAATTTTTGTCTTTCACTCTTGGGATTTTTTGTCTTTTTATTATTGTGTTTTCTGTATTTAAAAAATGTATATTGAATACTAGTTTTTAATCAGATATGTGATATTAAAATATCTCTCCTGGCTTGTGGCTTGACTTGTTATTTGCTTAACGATGTCTTTGGAAAGTATGGGTTCTTGATTTTGATAAAGTTTAATAAATAGTAATTTTTTCTTTTATGGATTATGATTTTGTTGTTTTATCAAAGAAATCTTTCTGTAACCTGAGATGAATAATTGATTTATAACCAAGACTGGCCAGGGTGAATTTAAAATCAAGACATCTAGCCATCCCAATCTATGTAATACATAATTATTTCTATTTTGGCATTTATTGAACTTTTGAAATAGTTCATGAATTAACAATATTTTGATTTCTATTTTCTTTTTTGGTGGTTGGAACTCAGGACCTCTTGCTTGATAGGCAGGCACTCTACCACTTAAACCACAGCTCTGGCACTTTTTTGCTTTGGTTATTTTTCAAGTAAGGTCTTGCTTTTTGCCTGATTCAGCCTCAGACTGCGATCCTCCTACCTATGGCCTCCTTTGAAGCTGGGATTACAGAGGCACACCACTGTGCCCTGTTTTATTGATTGAGGTGAGATGGAATCTCCCTAACTTTTTGCTTGAGCTGGTCATGAACTTTGGTCCTCTCAATCTCTATCTCCCAAGTAGCTGGGATTATAGTGTAAGCAACCGTGCCCAGCCAGATTTCTATTTGCTGTATGTAGCATAATTGATTCTCACTCACTTAAAATACAACATGGATCAGGACTCCTTCGTTAAAGTCTAGCCATGAATGGCCTGCTAGATTTTGAAATCAAAGTAAGTTGAAAGCACTTCCATGATGAAACTCTTCTCAGCCCCATTACTAATTTCTACAGCTCTCAAGGAGTCTCTAATGCAGCTGCTGTGACTTCCTTGAGTTTACCCATAGCTTTCTATTTCTTTAGGCACTTTCCTTTTCCTAAGAGCCATCATCTTTTGCTGAAGGTTCCAATTGGAACATTTTTCTAGCTACTTTGTCTTCTAATATTGCTCCTTCAACCTCAGAAGACAGAACTATCTTCTTAAAATAAAAATGTGATCACATCATGTTCTTCTTTATAATTCTGTCATGAAATCTCCTGGTTCTTTAAAATAAAGTCCAGCCTCCTTTAGGTGGTTCCAAACCTGTGTGTGCCAATTAGATGATTATCATTCAAATGTGTTTATTAATGGCCACTCCATTCTATGTCCAAAGTGCTCTGGTTTGATTAATAATTCATATGGTTGCTTTCCTTATTATAAGATCTTCCTCATGCTTTTGTACTGAAATTATACTAAACTGCTCTCAGTTTCTTTTCTTTATGAGGTATCCCTAACCATTGAGCTTTGGACTCTCTGTTCTTTCCTCCTAAACACTTACCCTTTTGGCTACTGAGCTCCATTTCTTCCAGATCATCCTTACATATCAGTGTGCACATGTGTTTATATTCATTCACTTGTCTATGTGAAATGAACTAGACTGAAACCTTTTTGAGGACAGGGGATTTATATGCTTCCTTCTAGAATATATCTACCACTTAGAATGAGTACATGTTAAACAAATATTTACTGATCTATCCTCTGCATATTAAGACTTGGAGGCAATAAAAGGAACTGATCCCTACTTAAAGAACTCAGAAACCCATGGCCTAGGACAAAAAACAAAACAAAACAAAAACAAGGGCTCTCATTATGTTCCAAGTAATCAGATTGCTTATATAAAAAATGCAAACACTATAAGAACTTTCACATTGTATCAACAGCAACTCAAAGTGGATCAAAGACCTTAAGATGAGGCCTGTAACTTTGAAACATCTACAGGAATTTGTTGGAAATATGCTGGAACATATAAGGATAGGGAATGACTTCCTAAATAGAACTCCAGTGGCTCAGCATCTAAGAGAAAAATGAACAAATGGGACTACAGCATACTAAAAAACTTCTGCACAGCAAAAGAAACAGTCACTAGACTCAAGAGACAGCCCACAGAATGGGACAAAATCTTTGCCAGCTACTCATCCAATAGGAGACTAATATCCATACTCTATAGGGAACTAAAAAAACTCAGCCCTCAGAGAATCAACACCCCAATGAAGAAATGGGTGCATGAAATGAATAGGGAATTTTCAAAGGAAGAGATACAAATGGCCAATAAATGCATGAAGAAGTGTTCATCATCCCTGGATATAAAAGAAATGCAAATCAAAATTACACTAAGAGTTCATCTCACCCCAGTTAGAATGGCCATATTCAAGAGCAAAAACAACAACAAATGCTGGCAAGGATGGGGTGAAACAGGAACCCTTATATTCTGTTAGTGGGAATGCAATTTAGAACAACCATTATGGAAAGCAGTATGGAGATTCCTTAAAAAGCTAAAAATGGAACTATTACCATATAATCCAGTGATGCCACTCCTGGGCATGTATCCAAAGGAATGTAAGTCGTGATACAATAGAGACACTTACACAGCAATGTTCATTGCAGCACTATTCATAATAGCCAAGCTATGGAAACAGATGCCTTACAAATGATGAATGGATCAAGAAAATATGACATACGTGTGTGTGTGTGTGTATAAAGCTGAGTTTTACTTATTATAAGGAGGAATAAACCCATGTGATTTGAAGGTAAATGGATGCAATTGGAGGACATCAAGTTAAGTGAAGTAAGCCAATTTCAGAAAGATGAGGGTTGCGTGTTTTCTCTCATATGTGGAAGACCCAAAAGATAAACATACACACAAAACATACATGATCATATATAAATGTATATGTAGAACATGTTTATAATAGTAGAACTATGCTATGGAACTCGAGCAAGGGGGGAAAGGAAAAGGGAATAATAGAGTGTCAACAAGATCATAATACATAACATCTCTGAAGGTAGAGGATATAAGGATGTGTATTGAAAGCTGTTGAAAAATGTGTGGCGGGAGGTAAGGGGAGCGTAATGGAAGGGGTTGAATGGACCAAAGTAAAGTATACTCACAGAAGGGATACATTGAGAAATCCCTTTGAATATCGACTTGGATATTAATGATGAAAGACAGGACTGTAAAATAGGTACAGTGTGTGTGTGTGTGTGTGTGTGTGTGTGTGTGTGTGTGTACTTGTGGGAGGGGGAAGAGTGAACAAAGGAGATTAAGTGAGGGAATATGGTTGATAGGCTTCATATACTTATACAAAATAGAAGAAACCTTTTGTAATTGCTTTTAGTGGGGTGGGGAGGGGATCGAGGGGGAGAGATGGTGGGGATGATCTAATCAATGTACAGTATAAACCTATTTGGAATTTTCACAGTGAATCCCCTCTGAACAATGAGTATATCCTAATAAAAAGTCAATAAAAAAGAAAGATTTTCTGAGCCAGGTATGGTGGTTCAGGTCTATAATCATAGCTACTTGGGAGGTGGAGATAGGGAGGATTGTAGTTTGAGGCCAGCCCAGGCAAAAAGTTTGCGAGACCCTATCTAAACCAATAAAAGCTAGACATGGTAGTGTGCGTCTGTTATCCCAGCTACATGGGAAGTGTAAATAGGAAGATCATGGTCTAGGATGACCCAGACGTAAACATGAGATCCTATCTCAAAACTAACCAAAGCAAAAATGGCTCAAGTGGTGGAACACCTGCCTGGAAAGCATGAGGCTCTGAGTAAAAACCTGTTATCTCCCTCTCTCCCTAAAAAAATTCTCTGATGGGAAATGCCCAAGTATGAGATTCAAGTGTTCTACAGAGTCCTCCCTGAATTCTTGTCTTGCTTTGTGGCACCTATCACTTTGATTTCTGTTGCATTTCTTGACTCTCAAGAGTTCAGTTTTTCCTTATTTTTCCCTTAAAGATGAAGAATTTCTTAATCCTATTATACCTAACTGAAAGAGAGTAGAACTATTTCTAATAGATAATGCAAGACCAGTGACAACTCAAAGAAAGGAAAAATCAGGAGGGAATAGCAATGACCAGAAAAATGACCCAAGCCATAAAAGTAGGCAAGTTCTCAAAATGTAATTTTTCATTTTAACTGTTTAAGTAAAGACAACAGTAAAATGGACTGTGCCTCACATTTCCTTATTCCTTTATCCAAAACAATGACCATATTGCAATCCCAAATAGGCTCCCAAAGTTATTTGTCTGTTCATATTGAAGTCCTTGGGTTTTATCTTGTTTCCTCATCATTTGGAAAATAGTTTGGGCATCTTACCCAGTTGAAGGGTTAATATCAGTGTCCTTAAGCCAGTTCTTCTTCATTCAACTTTTGTGTGGATCTGTCTCTTAGACTTGGTTCCTAGTGTGAAATGAAATCCACAATAGCACAGGACTCCTTAAAGTACCATGGGATTGCCCTAACTCTCCCAGTTCAAGGTTTTAGTTTTGCTTTCCTTTGAAATCTGGAGTGATTCATAGCATACTTATGCAATGCAGTATGCATAGGCAATACACAGGGAGAAACCTTGTTCAAATTTATCCAATTCACTTAAAGATTATAATAGCCCTCATGTTATAAACATAACTTGCATAAAACAAGATTGAAATTAGTCATCACATGTGAGCAGATATCTAGAATTAAACTCATTTGAATTGGTTTGTGTGGTGTGCAGAGTGTGGTAGAATATTCTTAAAATATGATCTTTGGATCTGCTGCATCAGCATCATCTGTGAACTTTCTGGAAATGCAAAATCTCACGTTCCACTCCAGACCTCAGAATCAGAACTCTGGCGGGGAGATTCAGATACCCATGTCTTAGCAAGCCCTTCAGGTAGGTCTGAAATGAATGTGTGAGAAGCATTGGGTGAGAAGAATAATCTCCATTCTAGAATAATATATAGAGAGTTGATTGTATTCAACTACTAAATGCTTTGATAATAGGAAGAACATTAAACAATGAAACTTCACCTCTTCCAGCAAGTTCCTGTGTGTCTATTAAACATTTTTCCATTGTAACAGATTTGGCAGGAATGGAACGAAGTGCAAAGAGGCAGATTATAATCTTGAAGCAGCGAATAAACTAAAATTCCCCCATCCCTATTGTGGTTAAAGGCAAGAAAGAAGAAGAAAAAGACCCTAAAGTCAGAACAAAAACTCTAAAAGGACAGGAGCAAGGTACTCTTCAGAATGGAATGTGGCACAGGCCCTAGCCACGGGATGTGTTATAAATTCTGAGTACTAATTCTATCCATATTTGGCTTTCACTTCTGTGGCTTTCATTTGTGACTGGATCTGCCTTACAGGTTCTCTGTACTCCAGAGTGGAGGTCAAGGAATCTACAGGAAGTTACTTCTCAGGACATCAGCAATAAACAGCCAAGATATGAAATACTCGTGTAGCATTGCTATTTGTTTTCTACAGGTGAGGTATCTAGGTATTTCAGGGGAAGATATCTCCTTAAAACAACAGCAGCAGCAGCACGACCACCACCACCACCAACTCCTATGTAAGGACTTTTACCTAACATTTACTTTCAAGTTTTCAATACTCCTAACATTGCTGCTTTCTCATAATCATTTCAGAGGACATGCTTTATAATAAACCCAGGGGATAGACTAAGCAATGTCTCACTTTGCCAATAACTTTGAATTGCTGCTTACTGATGTACATTTCACATAGCCAGTGCTCAAGTCCTGCCCAGGTCAAACAGCTGATGTGTGATAGAAAACCCTCAGTGGCAGTGGAAGTTACTGAGAATGGCAATAGGTGTCCTGACACAAGTTGACAGGAGAAAGAGAAGCAGACATTTTTTTCTACCCTCTGCCTATAGAGTTCCACCATATCCTATCTGGAATAGCGTCATTTTGGCTTCCAAACTGGTATTTCATCTGGAAACCAGGTTTTCCTTATCTGACCATTCATATTAGAATTTGTGAGAGGAGTCATTTGTAATCTTGCTTTATTGACCTGAATATTCTAGGTCCATTCCAACATATGTTGCTGCCACCTATTTTTTTCCTCCTCAAGTCGGATACTACGTTTGGGAACTAGAAAAATGTTAGCCCATTCTAGGAACAAACCTTTGTGGTTGCTATATGTGGAAAATGCATCTCGATGAGGGTTTCTCAAGTGCCGCCTCTCAAGCTGTGTTCTCGGTGTGCGCCTGGCAACGTATCATGTCTGACACAGAGATCTGGGCTTATGTTGACTGCAAGCCATTCCATTCTAGGATTCAGCTATTTTCCCCTTGGCGGGCACTCTAGGTGTATCAGATCCAAATATATTTGTTATTTATTTATTTTTGTTTCTAGATTTCAACAGTATAGATAAAATACAGAGTTATAATGTAAGTTTTTAAAAAATGTTAATTTTTTAAAATGAAAAATAAAAATTGCATTTGTTGTGTACAACATGATCTTTTGAAATATGTATGCATTATGGGATGGCTAAATCTAACTAAATAACATATGCATGACCTCATATTTATAATTTTTTTGATATGAATCCTTAAAATCTTCTTTCAGCAATTGTCTGTTTTTATGCCAGTATTGTGCAGTTTTGGTTACTATAGTTTTATAGCATAATTTGAAGTCAGGTAAGTGTGATGGCTTCTTGCTTTGTTCTTTTTGCTCAAGATGGCTTTTGCTATTTGGAGTCTTTCGTGGTTCCATGTAAATTTTAGGAATTTTTTTCTATTTCAATGAAAAATGTAATTGGAATTTTAATAGGGATCGGATTGACTGTAGATTGCTTTGGGTAGTTATGAACATTTTAACAATATAAATTCTCCTACTCTATGAACATAGGATACATACAATTACCCTCATTATCAGTGAGGGTCTAGTACCTGCACAGTACCAAAATCTATGGATGCTCATGTCCCTTATATAAAATGGCATGGTATTTGTATACAGCCTTTCCACGTATTCCCATATACTTTACACAATTTCTAGATTATTTATTATGCCTAATACAACGTAAATGCTGCATAATATTCTTTTTACTGTACTGTTTAGGGACATGATAAGAAATACAAGTCTGTATATGTTTACCATAAGCACTTTTATCTTCTGAATATTTTTGATACTTGGTTGGTTGACCCTAAGGACTCGAGAACCTAAGGATAATGAGGGTTGACTATATTTGTGTCTTCTTCCCTTTCTTTCATCAATATTTGGGACTTTTCAGTTATGTCTTTTACTTTCTTGGCTAAATTTATTCTTGATTTTTGTTTGAAGCAGTCCTAGGGATTAAATCTAGGGCCTTGCCTAGGCAATGCTCTATCACTTAAGCCACACACCTAACCCAAATTTCTTTATAAGTACTTCACTTTCTGGCAACTATTGTAAATGGAATTTTTAAAAACATTTCTTTTTCAGACAGTTCTTGTTAGAATACAGGTTAGAGTACTTGTTAGAGTACTGGTTTTTGTAAATTTATTTAATATCCTGAAAATTTATTGAATTCACTTTTTAGTTCAAATAGTTTTTTGGTAGAACCTTAAGAGTTTTCCACATACAAGATCATGTAGTTTGCAAACAGGAACAATTTCAATTTTTTTGCATTTGAACATCTTTTACTTTTTCTTTTGCCTAATTACTCTGACAATATTTCCAGGACTGTTTGGAACAGAAGTGATGAGAATCTGCATCTGTGTCTTGTTTTTGATCTTAGAGGAAAACTTTCAACTTTTCATCGTTGAGTATGATGTTAGTGGCGGATTTGTCGTACATGAGATTTGTTGTATTGAGGTACATTCCTTCTATACGTATTTGTTTTTTACCACGAAAGGTAAAAATTTGTCAAATGTCTTTTTTCCATCTATTGAGATGATCATATGGCTTTTGTCCTTCATACTATCAGTGTGGTATGTCACATTTATGATTTGTGTGTGTTGAACCATCTTTGCATCCAGGGGCTAAATCCTACTTCAACATGGTGAATGGTCCTTTTAATGTGCTGTAGAATTTAGTTTGTTAGTACTTTGTTGAGGATTTTTTTGCATCTATGTTTATCAAAGATATTGGCCTTTATGAACCTGATTGATTTTTCAAAAATCCTTAAGTTATTCTGGTACACTAGTAGGTAGAAGAGAATATAGTCAGCTCCAAATAAAATTGCTGTTAGATGGGACAACTAGCCATGGATCCATGGGGTGGTTACATTCCCAGAACTTCATTTTGAGGCCACAGTTACAATAATAACACCTTGTAGTGCGGTGTTTATTGGACTGGGAGACTGGAGACCTAGTTTTTTTGTTGTGACTCTGCGATCAATAGGCTATGTCAACGTCAACAAATTCCCTCTCTCAGCGTTGGCGTCCTCATTTAGAAAATGAATACTGATTTTTAAAACCCTTGAGCTTAAAAGGCCTAGGTATCTTACTAACTCCCTGAGTTCTAATGCCAGTATCACAAAAGAAAAGAAAAAAAAAAAAAAAAAAAGAGCTCCATTCCACCATTGGAGACATGGTAGGGGGGGATATGAGAAGATGTCTTACTAATTCCAGAGCCTGTTGGTCTTTAGGAAAGCACTGGTTTTACACAGGTACAGCTTTAAATTCTTAAGCTTCTCCTCTATTTCTTGCTAGTATCTACTCAGGAACCAGCTTCTATATGTACCTAGCTACTCTCACTGTAAGAGATGTGATTTCTGGTCCCCAAACCTTCAGTCACAGTCTGACATCTGATTTCAAAGGAAGGGGAAATGACCCTCAAGGGATACATGGTGCTTTTATCTACCAGACTAACGGTACAGAACGCACCCTGGTGACTTCTGCTGTCATGTTCCCTCTACCATTATGATCCTTGGGATTTGGATGGTAAGTCTTGAGTAAGTACAAAGTTTCCAAATCCTCTCTGCAATTTGGACTCCAGATATCCCTTGACTCATAACTCAATCACTTCAGTTTTTCTTATGCATGACCATTGAAATCTTAATTTCTACCAGTGAACCATGTAGAGTTTGATAAAGAGGAAAATGAGCTTTCATGTTACCGACATTTTAGATTATGCAGAGAAGTCTCTCAAGGGTTTTAGTTATTTGGCATACATTTCCTCTGGAAATATGAGAATACAAGCATTCTAGAAGCAAAATGTTTTAGAGTAAAATTGATCACATCAATGGAAATGCTTACACATTTTTTTTTGTCTTTAATGGCGACTATTGCATAGCAGCTCTCCCTGTCAGAGCTAGTGGGGAAGTTAGTTGGTTGCCTGTTTGGAACACATGGAGTTACTTTTAAGTTTCCTTAGTTCATTTGTCCAAAAATATTCTCTGAAATGAATTGAATATTAGATTTACTACCTATAGTTTTGTAATTTGTAGCTCAATGGTGGGAAGCACCTTTCATTTAATAATTTAGGAACAATTTTGGTAGAGTTGAGTGGAAATAAAGATATTAGATTGTGCTTTATGCACTCAATGGTTTTGGACAACATTTATGAGCTTGACCAGAAAACCTTTGGATTCTCATTAGTGGTCACAGCTGCACACTGTGAACGTGGCAAGTGAGCTGCTTGAAATGCTGCTGGCTAGCAGCTCAGTTGTTAGGTCTAAAGGTGTGAGGCAAAAAATGACAAGATGTTTTTGAGTGCTTGAAACGTCTCTTAGAAATTATTCTTATTCAAAATGGTACACATTTTTCAAAAGATGTAAAATGTTTTGATATTTAAAATAATTACAGGGGCGTTGTTACTTATGGTCGTTCTAGCTCTTCGACCCATTGCCAAGGCTAAACCTTTTATGATATAGACGCCTGATTGGTATGAAAGTAGGATCGTCCCAGACCTTGGAGGCACCCAGCAGAATCGATTTCAGAGAATTATACAGGGCAAAGCTTCAAGTGTCCTTTGAGAAAATTTAAACCAGACCCTCATTTCAAAGTTGAAGGAACTGGGACTCAGGAGGTTAAAGGAGTTAAGGTCACACATCTTCTTAGCAGAAGGGGTTGTAGAATTCAGGATTCCTGAGTCTCAGTTTGATCTTCCTTGTACCCTCTGCTGGAAAGGATTAGAGCTAAATGAGAAAAACATGAGCTGAAATCCTGCTTTCTTAGGTGTTTTTGTATGGTCTTCTGGTGATGAGGCTGAGACAACATTTGAAAGGGATTTTGCTTAGCCACCTTTTAGTTTATTACCTTCCTTTGAGATGGGTCTATGGTAGCCTGTTCTTTTTGTTCCCAGTTTTAATACGTTGACTTCCTTTGAATTTTATGCATAGTTAAAAATGAATGTTTCCTTTGGATTTAAAAGTTGGCCTTGGTTTTCTGTCAGTTTATGGAGATGAGGCAGATAAATGAGTTCAAATGAATTATGCAAAGTTTCTGTGAAGTAAGGGCTAAGTATCCCACATGCTGAGAAAACGTGCTTTTGTCTTCTTGTTTGGTGGCTGTGTGTTTTTAATTATGTACAGAATGTGCTGCCGAGAGACACTTTGACAGGATGCACTCCACTTAGGAAAGGCTGGCAAGTGATAGTGATACTGAGTCTGAGGCAAAGCAGGCGTCCTCTAGAGGGCAGTGCTAACTTACAAGTCAGCTGTCAAGATCCAAGTGTGAGGCCAAGGAGAACAAGAAGTACTGATGCCTTGGACATGCACTCCTCTAGGAGTTCACTCCATCCAGGGATTGTGTTAGTGTTGGTACATTCTTTGAGTCTGGATGCCCTGGACTCATTTTGGACTTCTAATCATTGTGGTGTAGGGAAAAGGACAGTAGACGGTATGAGCAGATCTGGGATCTAGTTCTTCATGGGCCACTCATTAATTGTGTGCCCTTAGGTCTCCTGGCTTCAGTTTCCTCATTCGAAAAGTTAAGAGCCTCTAAATTTTTTTTTCTGAAACCTGTGGGCCAGCTGGGTCTTCTTTTTTGTCCCATCTCCTTAGGCCTTACTTAATATTTAACTTCATGCCAAGAGCTAATCATAGGTTTACTTACCTCTGATGCTTAAAGAGGTACATTGAGACGTAGATAAATCTCTCCCTTTTCTGCATTGGCTATCAGGTCAGGCTTCTCTTCCCAGATGCTTTCTGGCAGCATCACACTTCCAACATAGCCTCTATGGCTCTGTTAAGCCTCAACAGCAAAGCTTTTTAGCAAAAATGCTTATTGATGCATTTATAACTGGTGGGCAAAATCACTGTTGTTTTTTGCAGTACTAGGATTTGAACTCAGAGCTTTGCACTTGCTATGTAGGCACTGTACCACTTGATCCATGTCTCCAGCTATTTTTGCTCTGGTTATTTTTGAGATAGAGCCTTGCTTTTCTGCTTGGGCCAGGATCCTCCTATTATGCTTCCTTCTGTAGTTGGATAACAGATACTTGCCACTGTGCCAGGCCTTTTCTGTTTGCAGGGGAGTCCTGCAAACTTTTTCTCTGGACTGGCCTCAAACTGTGATCCTCCTGATCTCTGCCTCCTGAGTAGCTAGGATCACAGGTGAGAGCCATTAACGCTTGACTAGAATCAGTAATTATTGGCTTATTAACTGGACTGGACATGTGACTCAAGTGGTAGAGCTCCTACCTAGCAAGGGCAAGACCCTGAGTGCATTCCCCAGATCCACCTCTTTCCCCCCAAAAACCAGTAAAGTGATTCTGCTGTGATTGAGTAGAACAGTAATTCTTGGCTTACTAACTCCAAATTATTATCCTCCAAATTCATATGTTAAATGCCCAGTTCCCAGTACTGTGAAATGTGACCTTATTTGGAAATAGGGTCATTCCAGATGAAATAAGTTAGGATGAGGTTGTAACAGAGTAGGATAGGCTCCAAACTCATCATCAGTGGTGTCCTTATAAAATGAAGAAATTTGTACACAGACATGCAATGAAGAGAATGCTATGTGAAGAGTGGAGTTATGCTGCCACAAGCCAAAACTACCAGAAACTAGGAGAGAAGTCTGGAATAGATCCTTCTGTAGTGCTTTCTGAAGGAACGTGGCCTAGATGACTAGAACTGTGGAACAGTAAGTCTCAGTCAGTTAAGCTACTTAGTTTGTGGTGCTTTGTTACAGCAGCCCTGGCAAACTATTATGAAACCATAACAGAAATCCATAGGTCATGATGAGTGTAGTTTTTCTTGGACGATTAGCAAATCATGATAACTTTGTCCTGCTTCATGTAAATCACTGCAGCCCTTCAAGGTCAAGGATATGTGATAAATTTAGTGGAAAGAATGCACCCATCTTTGGGTAATAAAATTTATCCTTCTTTGATACTTGATAAACTTTGTTCATTCCCAACTTAAATTGGTTTTAGAAGCAACCAAAATGGGCTGGGAGTTCAGTTATCAAGTTCAGTTATTTCAACTTTTAAGCAGTATTTGAAACTCAGGAATTCTCATTTACCAAATAAACAAGGGCAAAATTTGATCTTAAAGTGTTCCAAACAGAATAGCTCAATTCATGACTAGCTTTTGATCAGAGCAATGAAGATAGGAATTAACTGTGGTCACTTATGTTATTGGGACCTGTCATCTAAGTCTGTCTCCAAGGATACCCCCAAATCAAAATATACTGAGAAAACTAGGACAGAAGTTGTGTGCCAGAGAGTGGGAGGCAAGAGTGTGATTAGAAAAGCCTGGAGAGAAAGGCACGTTTTGTCTACATCTAGATTCCAGCTGCAACCTCATTAATACTTATGACCAAGGACTGCCACTAGATGGTCCCTAATCCCTAAATGAGGGAATACGTCCTTAAAATCAACACATGCTATCCAGAAAATTCCAAGACTTTTAGATATCTTGGAAATTATTTGGAAGTTTTAGAGCTTTGGCTAACACTATTTAGTTGGTGTTGTCTGAAACTCCTTGAATCAGATACTCACTCTCTCTTCATGGTGTCAGTTAAATTCATCTTTGATTTCTATGCTATTTGTGTCTCCACTTACACTAGTGGATGCTGTCCAATCCCCAGATAACTGTAGTCTGGGAGACTAATATTGACATGCCAGCTAATTTGAGTCCTAGGCATGGCAAGGTCAGCATTATCTTTTAAAAAAGATTTCTCAACTATGCTTTTGATATTAAGGTATATTTTCGGTGAATTCCTTTACCTTACAAATGGGGAACAAAGGATTAGCATTATCTCTGTTTGGTGCTAAAGAAGAAAGATAATTTGTTACAAAATATTTCTGATAAACTATAATCTATCAGAAGAAAGAACGAAGGTAAAATTTATTTTCATGTCCTGGTGAAGCCAACTTAGTGGTTTAAAAACGTACGTCTTTAGCCCTGTACATGCAAGATCATTTAGTACCTATAATACTTTAAGGGATAAAAAGACATTGATTTTAAATTTTATTATGTTTCCATACTAACCAAAACTTTAAATTTCATACTAGTAAAGACAAATAAAGATATCATGATCACTAAAAAAAAGGCCTCACTTTTTTTAGTATAAGGAAGCATATTATTCATTTCATCAAGAGAAGATTGAGTAACTAGATAAGGTTAATAGGAAATGTCCTGGCATTTGGTGACATGTACCATGTTGGCAGAAGTCTTGGCAAAAGTTTTATAGACGGGTCTATTCTTTTTTTGTTGTTTCCTTTATTCATATGTGCATACATGATTGGGTCATTACTCCCCCCTTCTCCCCGCCCCCTCCCTTTCCCCCACCCCCTCCTTCTTACTCCCACTCCCTCGCTTCCAAGCAGATACTGTTTTGCCCTTATCGCTAATTTTGTTGAAGAGAGAGTATAAACATTAATAAGGAGGACCAGGGGTTTTTGCTAGTTGAGGTAAGGATAGCTATACAGGGAGATTCCTAGTTTTGCTTCCATGTACATACGTGTTACTTTCTAAATTGATTCTTCGCGAACTGACCTTTTCTCTAGTTCCTGGTCCCCTTCTCCTATTGGCCTCTGTTGCTTTAAAGTTTCTGCATTAGTTCCTTTGCATTGAAGACATCAAATGCTATCTTTTTTTTTTTTTGGGTTACCTACCTATCCTCATACCTCCCTTGTGTGCACTCTCCTTATCATGTGATCAAAGTCCTATCCTTCTGTGTTTGCCCTTGATCTAAAGTCCGCTTATGAGGGAGAACATACGATTTTTGGTCTTCTGGGCCTGGCTAACCTTGCTAAGGATGATGTTCTCCAATTCCATCCATTTGCTTACGAATGATGAGTAAAACTCCATTGTGTATAAATACCACATATTCTTAATCCATTTGTCAGTAGTGGGGCATCTTGGCTGTTTCCATAACTTGGCTATTGTGAATAGCGCTCCAATAAACATGGGTGTGCAGGTGCCTCTGGAGTAATCTGTGTCGCATTCCTTTGGGTATGTCCCTAAGAGTGTGATTACTGGATCAAATGGCAGGTCTATGTTTAGATTTTTAAGAAGCCTCCAAAATTTTTTCCAGAGTGTTTGTACTAGCTTGCATTCCCACCAGCGGTGTATAGGGTTCTAGACGGGTCTATTCTAAGTAAAAGGAGACTCTAGAAATACTGTTGAACAAAGTACGCAGAGATTTATTAGTTACCATGTATAAAATAAGTTGTTAGTAACAAATTTCCTTTGATAAAAGCAGGGTGGCCCATTTGGGGCTTGTGTTCATTCCATGGAGCTCTGTTTTCTTTTGTGCTTCTGTGGAGAATAGATCTTCAATCAAAATCAGCTGGAAATTGATAACTAATTGTCAGCTATCAGCCTAAACACTGAAATCTCTTTCATTATTCCTAATTTTATTCCATGCACAAACCTGGCTATATATTCTATTATCTATAGCTGCATAACAAATTATCCCTAACCTTCATGGCTCAAAATAACAAACCTTTTTTATACCTCAGTTTCTGTAGGTCAAGAATCTAGGAACAACTCAGGGTCTTTCACTGGTTGCATCGAGATGTTGACTGGGGCTGCAGTATCTCCAACTTTGCTGGGGAAGAATCTACTTCTGAGCTCACTCAGTGTGGGTTTGGTAGGATTCACCTCCTTGCTGGTGTTGGCTAGAGGCCTTCCCCACTGCTTTTCCACATGGAACGCTCCATAGGGTAGCTTTCAAGATGGCTGCTGGCATCCATCAGAGCAAGTAAGTGAGAAAGCAAGAGATAGTAAACAAGACAGAAGTCAGAGTCCTTTTGCAGCCTAAGTTTGGAAGTGATATTTTGTCACTTTTGTCTTATTTTGTTTGTTAAAATAAGCCAATATGTCTGGATCATATGCAAGGGAAAGCAGGATGTAGGCATCATTGAGAGTCAATTGGAGGTTGCCTATCATACAGGCAATAGGTGTTGTTGAATTAAGTCTAGTTGTTTTAATTGAGTAATTTAAAGGAGTATGTCATTACCTTTCTCTATGAAAGATAGTTTATTCCACAGGAATTAGTCAGAAGAATGTGTATTTAATAAGCTACTTGCCTTTACTATTTTATGATACAATATTAAATGGCACTTGTGTAGTATTTCACCATTTCAAAAGCATAGAAGTACCAATATTCTCAAAGACTTTGGGAAGTAGGAATTAATATTGTCATTTTATAGGTAAAATAGGTGCCATTTAGAGAAATAAGTATTCTTTTACAGTATTATACTGCTTAAAATATGGTTTTCGTGATTATTTTTAGTGTATAATTTATGGAGACTTATTTTTAAAAATTATTATTTTAAAAAATGTTTTTATTAGTATATGATAGTTATATAGGGGGTTTTGATGTGACATTTCCATATATGCATATATTGAATCTCAGTTTGGTTCATTCTACTAATCTCCCTCTTCTCCCACTCCCCTTTCTTGAAATGACTTTGACAGGCTTCAATGTTCTATATTCATACATGTATAGAAAGTACCTTAACCATATTCACCCTTATTTTACCCTCTTCATTTACCTTCCCTCTCCCACTAGTATCCTCCCCTTAACATGACCCATTTTACATTACCATCCATTGTTTTAGTGTCTGTTCATGTCTACTGGGGTTGTGCCTTGGTATTTTAATACTAAATATATTGTATTTTAGTTAGTCATACCCTCTCTATCACCTTTCTTATCCTTGTCCCTCTTCCCTGCATTGTTCAACTTTGTTCAACAAAATGAATTTTGTTGTGTGTTGTTTCTATACAGATGTGCTATATTTCAAATATTACATGCTCCCTATCATTCTTTTCCTCCTTCCTTAGTCTCTAACAGTCTCACTTCTGGAAACATGTTCTCTCTCTATATATGATATAGATATGATATATATGATATGATAATGCTTGTACTTGGATGTATCTTCAACATATAAGAGAAAACATGCAACGTTTATCTTTCTGAACCTGGTGTACTTTACTTAACATGATGTTCTTGGTTCTATCCATTTCCTGCAAACAACAAAATTTCATTCTTCTTTATGGCTGAATAATATTACAATATTATATATGTAGCACATTTTTAAATCCACTCATCAGTGGTAGGGCATCTTGGGCTGTATCCATAGCTTAGCTATTGTGAATAATGTTGCAATAAACATGGATGTGAAAGTGTCTTTATTGTAACCTGACTTACATTTTTTTGGATACATGCCTAGGAGTGGTATTGCTGGGTCAGATGGCAGATCTATTTTTAGTTTTTTGAGGACCCTCCATACTTCTTTCCATAGTGGTTGTACTAATTTACATTCATACCTACAATGTGTAAGCATTGTTTTTCCCCTGAATCCTTGCCAAAATTTGTCATTGTTGTTATTCTTGATGGTAGCCATTCTAACAGGGGTGAGGTGGAATCTTAACGTAGTTTTGATTTGGATTTCCTTTGTGGCCAGGGATGGTGAGCATTTCTTCATGGTTTTTTTTTTTTTTTTTTGCCATTTTTACTTCTTCCTTTGAAAAACTTCTGCTCAGTTCATTTGCCCATTTCTTCATTGGGTCATTGATTCTTTGGGAGAGTAGTTTTTTGCACTCTCTGTAAATTCTGGTTATTCATCCCTTGATAGATATCTAGCTGGCAAAGATTTTTTCCATTCTGTGAGCTGTCTCCACTCTGGTGACCATTTCCTGTGCTTTTAGTTTTATGTAGTACTATTTGTCAATCTTTTCTTTTAATTGCTGAACCTCTGTAATTCTATTCAGGATGTTATGGCTTATGTCTGTATGTTCCAGAGTTTCCCATGTTCTTTCCTGCAATATTTTCAAAGGTTCAGGCCTGTTTTTCCTTGACCCTATATTACAGACAAAAGCAATCTTCTGGCTATCCACATTCTATCCTTCCTCCCCGCTGGGGCCTTTGACCATATTCTGCCTGAGTGCTGCCTGAGACCGGGAGTTGGGGGTCTTGAGGCTAAGGACTAATTGGAGCTTAGGGAATCTTGGTCCCCTTTGGTCACTATTTGTGCCTTATGCTGGTGCCATGTGGATCCTGAGACAGTCAGCCCTAGCTCTTGGTTTCCAGATTTTTCATCAAGAAATAAACCTTTCCTCTTTGTTTTGTTCTTTTGGCCACACTGGGATTTGAACTCAGGTAGGCAGGTGCTCCACCACTTGAGCCACTTCACCAGTCCAGGCTACTAACAGGCCTTATATTAAGGTCTTTGATTCTTTCTGAATTGATATTTTTGCAGGGTGAACGACATGGGTCCAGTGTCAGTCTTCTATATGTGGATATCCAGTTTCTGCAGCTACATTTGTAGAAGAGGTTGTCTTTTCTCCATCCTAGGTTTTGGGCAACTTGGTCAAAAATCAGGTGGTTGCAGCTGTGTGGATTTATGTCTGTGTTTTCTAGTCTGTTCCACTGGTCTTCATGTCTGTTTTTGTGCCAGTTTCATGTTGTTTTAATTGCTATGGCTCTGTGGTGTAGTTTGAAGTCATGTATTGTGATACCTCCAGTGTTGCTGGAGTGTTTTGGTTCTTTTAAGTATAAGATCATGTCATCTGTAAATAGGGATAATTTACTTCTTCCTTTCCATTTTGAATTCCTTTTATTTCCTCTTCCTGTCTTATTGCTCTGGCTAGGAATTTTATGGAGACTTTTAGTGTGTTAAAAAGTTCTGCATTAGGGCTTCAAGGATATATTTGTATATCTATGTCTATACCAACATTATTCAAGATAGCTAAAACATTGAAGCAAACCAAGTGTATATTGTTGAATGAACAGGTAAGCAATATGAGTACATATAGACAATGAAATATCAACCAGCCTTAAAAAAGAAGGAAATTCTACAACAAGAATGAACTCTGAGTACATAATACAAAATAAAGGACTGGAGGCATGGCTTAAGTGGTAGAGCATCTACTCAGCAAGCACTAGGCCCCAAGTTCAAACCCCAGTACTGCCAAAATAAAATAAGCTAGTAAAAGAAGGCAGCAGCTGTGCAGTTCCATATGTATGAGGAAACTAGAGCAGTTAAAAATTTCAGAAACAGAAAGTAGAGTGGTGGTGGTTTCCAGGGACTGCCATAGTAGAGAAAAGATGGGGGCTTATTTAATGGGTACCCATTTCAGTTTTGCAGGATGAAGAGTGTGGAGGTGGAGGATGGTGATGGTTGCACAATAATATGAATTTATTTAATATTACTGATCTGTACACTTCAAATAATTAAAACAGTACAGTTTACATTATTTATATTTTACCACAATAGAAAATTTTGGAAGAAAAATTTCAGAAAGATTAATATATATTAAGCTAAAGTCAATATGTAAAAATTCATCTATCTTGTTACATTTCAGTCATCTTTGAGAATTCCCATATTTTTCTAAGCACATAAAAAAGCCAATCAAACTGGATATAAATGGTATTCTTACTTAAGGCTGCAAATGATAGTATCAGTTTATTAAGACTGCTTATGATTTAACAAAAGATGCTTTCAATTCTGAATGATTTAAATATTAGTTTACAATACTGTTTATAGTTTCACATTGTACATGCAGCTTCACAAAGATACTGGTCTAGACAGTAATTACGCACTCAGCTTAATGCTTTAGTTCATGGGGGTGTGTTTCAGCGATAATCGAACATGATGTACCTTTATGAGCAGTGTAAAACAAAGCCAGCTTCTACCAACCGAAAAACCATTCTGCACTAGACAGGCACTGGTGGCTCACATCTGTGATCCTAGCTACTCCTGAGGCAGAGATCAGGAGGATCGTGGTTCAAAGTCAGCCCAGGGAAATAGTTTGAGAGATCCTATCTGGAAAAAGTCAAACACAAAACAGGGCTGGTAGAGTGGTTCAAGTGATAGAATGCCTGCCTGCCTAGCATGTGTGAAGATCTGAGTTCAAATCCCAGCACCACCCCCCTCTCAAAGTTCTGCATTAATCTAGGGAAAATGTGATTGTTTCTTTTACTAACTTTTGGTCATTTACCTGTATAGGTAACAAACAACATGTATACACATAAAATCTGAATTATGTTATTTGGTATCCCTTCAGTCGTTCTAGGGACCCTGGCCAGGAACTGGGTTGCAGTTCTCTGGGAAATGTTTTTGCTGTGAAGTCTTATCCAAGCACATGGACCTGTTGGAACACAGGACCTCCTGCAGATAGATGACTCAAAACTGCAATCCACTCAGAAAGGGATATTCTGCATTCTCTTTCTACTTGCTTTAGAAATTTAAAGAGTAGGGTTTACAACCTGAAGGCAGTCAGAACATAGAGGAAGGAAGTAGAAGGGAAGGATGACAAAATTTGGAGTTGGCAGACAGCAGCACAGAACACACGGTGGATTTCTAGTTAGACCCAAGATTGAGCTGCCCTGAACAAGCCACTGCATAGATCCTGGAAGAGGAGTAACTGATCCGTTCTCTTCCACTGGGCCTGGCTAATGTATATGGAAATTCCACCTTGGTTAGTTCAGTTGTAAAACACTGGGCCAAGCAGATTGAAGACAGTGGATTGTTTGACAGACTGATATGAATTTACAGGGATTTTGATGACCATAATTGATAAATCAGCTGTGCATGCATGAACTGTCATGTTTATAGTCTACTTGATGAAAAATAGTAGGATATGCCTAAAAATTATGAGAAAAATCTGAACTTTCTGGCCTCCTAAAGATCATAGTCAGAAAAAAGATTCTCTTTCCTTTCTTCCTTCCTTCCTTCCTCTTCCTTCCTTCCTCTTTCTTTCTTTCCTTTTTTCTTCTTTCTCTGTCTCCCTTCCTTCCTTCCTTCCTTTTTTCTTCCTTCCTTCTTTCATTAGTGTTTTCAGTTTGAATTATGTTTCTATAGAAAATAAATTCAATCCTCTTGAATTCAGATGACCTAAGTTACGACCTCATAAGTTTTCTCACTCCTAGATAGTGTTCACTCCTTCTAGCCCAGTACCCTGCTGTAATATTAAACTTCCTACAACACCTATGTCACTGTCTGCACAGAAATACTAAATAGCTTATTTCCCCAAATAAAAACCCACTTTCTTAACATTTATTACAGGTTTGCCCAATCTGCATTAACCTTCCTGCACCTTTGTAACATTCTTAATGAATATGTACCCTTACCATACATTGCTTAGTGTTCAAATCCAGCTGACCACTTAATATCTTGCCTTATGTATAGATAAACATCCCACATTTGATGTTCAAGACAGACTATTTGTTCCTTACTTGTTCTTCCTTCAGCCTTTTCCATTGCTGCACAAATAGTCTTCAACTTGAAATGGTTCAACTTAAATTTTTCATGGTGTTAAAGTAATACATATTCAACAGAAATTGTACTTCCAACTCTGATCTTTGACCTTCTCCCTGGCTAACAATATGTAGATGCTCTCTTGCAATGCTGAGTACTATCGGAGAGATGCAGCTCCCACTCAGCTACAAGATTATGAGGCTGTGTCACTAAGCTACAATATTTGGTAGTTTAGGTGTATTAAATGCACATTTGATATGCTATTCTCAACTTATGATGGGTTTTGGGGCATCGTATGTTGAAGAGCATTTGTTTCTGGCATCATCATCCACCATGAGGTCAAAAGATCAGAAGCCCTCTTGGATTCCTGTGCTGCCTCATGACCATCATAGTTAACCTACCCAGATTTCTGTTTGGGTTACCTTCAAATACATCTGAAGCAGGCTATTTTCTATCACATGCAGTGCTGCCACCGAGTCTGAGTTGTCATCCCCTCTAACTAGAGGACTGCAGTAGTCTTCTAAATGTGTTCCTGTTTCCATTGTTCCCTCTAAAAACTCAACTTCTACACAAAAGAGTGATTTAAAAAATTTTCCAGAATTACTTATTTATATGTTTAATTGTCACATAATTGTACATACTTAGGGTAAAGAGTGTGACACTTCAATGCATGTATGCAATGTATAATGAACAGATCAGGGTAACTGCCATATCCATCACCTCAAACATTTATCATTTCTTTGTGTGGGAAACATTAAAAATCTTCTCTACTTGCTATTTATGATAGATGATGAATTGTTTTCAACCATAGTTGTTTTCAACATAGTTACCTACTATGTTATGGAACATTGGAAGTTATTCCTTCTGTCCAGCACTCCTGTACCCATTCACCTTCTTCTCCCCATTCCTTCTCTTGCTATACCATCTGCCTTCCCAAGCTCTGGTAGCTACTATTCAATTCTTTTCTACGACATCAACTTTTTAAGCTTTCACGTACAACTTAAATCATGTGGAATTTGTCTGTCTGTGCCTGACTTATTTTACTTAACATGATGTTCTCCAGTTTCCTTTATTTTGCTGCAACAGAATTTCATTGTTTCTGTGGCTAAATAATATTCGTGTGTGTGTGTGTGTATGTGTGTGTGTGTGTGTGTGTGTACATTCATCTAGCATGGATACTTAGGTTGATTTTACATCTTTACTATTGTGGATGTTGCTGCAATAAACATGGTGTGAAGATATTGCTTTGACACACTGACTTTCTTTCCTGTGGCTATATAGCCAGTAGGAGAGTTCAGAAATTCTCAGTTATTACATTTAAAAATTTTAAATGAATCTGCATACTGTTTTTTTTTTTACCATAATGGTTGTACTAATTTAAATTCCCACCCAGTTTATGATAGCTTTCATTTTTCCACATCCTTGCCAGCCTTTGCCATTCTGTGTCTTTTTGATAATCTTAATATGTTATTATGATTTTGGTTTACATTTACCTGATGATTAATGATGTTGAGCATTTTTCATATACTTACTTGCCTTTTGTATATCTCCTTTTTTCCTCCTCCCTCCCTTCTTCCCTTCTTTCTTGCCGTTCTGAGGATTGAGCCCAAGGCCTTGCACATGTTGGACAATCATTAAACTATGGAACTACATCCCCAGCCCTTCCATTTGTATATCTTCTTTTGAGAGATATCTGTTTAGGTCATTTGCTCATTTCAAAACTGGATTGTTTGGTTTTTTTCTGTTAAGCTTTTTTTTAGCTCTTTATATATTTTGGATATTAGACCATTGTTGGATGATAGTTTGTTAATATGTTCTCATATTCTATAGGCTGACTCTTCACTTTATTGATTGTTTCCTTTGTTATATAGGGGTTTTCATTTTGATATAGTACTATTTATCATTTTCACTTCTGTTGTCTATCCTTTTGGGGTCATATCCAAAAAAAATCTTTAGCTAGACCAATGTCCTAAAGCCTTTTTTTAATGTTTTACTTCTAGTAGCTTTGTATTTTATGGTATTAAATTTAAGTCCATTTTGAATTGATTTTTGAGAAGAATGAAATTAGATCCATACCTCACACCATAATAGCTTCCTTGAAAATTGTGTGAGGATTAAATGAGTTAAAATATTGAAGCACCTAGCATGATGTCTGGTACACAGTATGTGCTCAATAAATGTAAGCCTCTATGTAGTTATGCACTGTCTTGTATTTTAGTCAATTGTGTACATTCTTATTAACAAAAATCATTGGTAGTTAGGATCTTGTCTTTCAGTTTCCACTTGGTTTTGCTTTGTGTTTTGTAAAGTAGCAGATAAGCAATTTTTAAAATTACTGAATTAAAAACCTATCAATCACAAGGTGTTAATAGCCTACTTTAATTCAATCCAGGTTATCCTTATAATCTTACATGTTTCAATACCTCATACCTCAAATAATAAATATTAATACCAGATGTTGAAATTATCCCAGGAGAAGCCTTAAGATAAACTCTGTTAAATTTCCAGTCTTCAAATTGAATGGAAACTTTAAACCCTGTTAAAGTTATCTCACTTTGTTAGGGAATATTTTATGACATGGAGAGAAAAAAAGTAGTCTATTTATACTAAAGAAAAACCTACAACAAGTAAAAATTATGGTGAACTAAATCATAGAAGTGAATATACAGCTGAGTCTCACTCTTTACGAATTCAGTATGCAAATCTGCCCACTCACTAACTTTAATCTGTAACCCCAGAATCAGCACTTACCATACCTTTGTGTCCATTTACACACTGACATGTGCAGAATGGCAAAAAAAAAAAAAACCACATTACCTGATGTGCATGTTCCAAGCTGATGTCAAACAAGAAAATCCTCTGCCTTGTTTCATCTGTCATATTGCAAACAAGTGTCCATTTCATAGTGTTCAGGTTTGTGTTTTTGGTTACTTTGATATTTAAAAGGCCCCCAAACATAGTGGTGAAATGATGTCTATTATTCTTAAGCACAAGAAGGCTGTGATGGGTCTTACAGAGAAAATACATGTTAGATAAGCTTTGTTCAAGCATATGTTACAGTGTTATTGGCTGTATGTTAAATGTTAAGGAATCAACCATATAGCATATATGGTGTCTTTAAGCATAAATACACAGAAAAACAAGGTTATGTATAGACCAAGTGATAAAAACATGATCAGAGTCTCATAAGATTCTAACCTTGTCTTTCCCCTATGAATAATGATTCAGTGTTCATTAATTTATTATTGTCTATAGTGACTTTATGGAACACAGCTACTGCAAGTAACAGAATCTACTGTATAAAAATTTTTCTTAAAAGCATTCATTCTTTTGTTTATGATACCATTTAGGTGGGGGAGATGGTAAGAATTTAGGAAAGGTATAAATACAAGGATGGAGAACATATAATGTACATTGAATTGATAACCATGAGAATGAAAACTCCTTGTTTTTTTGCTGATTAATTGGCTTCTTATTCCTCCTGAAAGGAAAATGTCAGATTACTAGGGAGTAGAATCCTACCTTTGGAAATGACTCTACCTCTGAGTGTCATGGACCTTTGTGGAGTCATCCTTCTTCCACTGGGACTGTCCTCAGTACTGGAGAGGCTTCATCCAGTGAGACATGCAGTATGAATGACTGAAAATATTTCTTCCTAAAATATGTTGAAACCATATCAAATCATTCCAAATTGCACATTCTTAGTTTAATTTAGAAGGAGCTCATGTTCCCTAATTAATCACAGTTTACAGGGCACATTACAAAAGAAATGAGAACTTGATGATAAATTCTACTTCAGAATGTTGGGAATATAAAACATTGTGTTTTCATTTTTAGCCTCTTCAGAAGTTGCATTCCAACACAAAGCTACTGATTATTATAGTCTCAAGTTATTTAGCATCTTTTAAATAGTGATGACTGTGGTGATTATATACTTTGTAAGCCTAAAATTCTAGGAGAGATGGAGTTCTCAAAGCAGCACCAAAATGGTTCTTGTTACTTCTGTCTCACTTCATGGGTCCAGTTGCATGTGTGTTTTAAGCAGTCCAGAGTACACTTTCTTCTTTTCCTTGCCTGAGAATGTGATTTCTGGTGCAAATGGTAAGGCAGAACCGAATGAAATTTGCAGTGCCTGAGGATCTTCAATGTTTTCCAAATGATTCATGAATCAGTAACTGATAGACCCAGCCTGGCAGGGCATTTGTTTGTTGCCTCTTATAGTCTGGATTCTTCCTCTTATAAGCAAATTCCTTTTGAATAATAAAAGACACAAAATAAAACCTCATGGTAATGCCCCAGAAGCTGGCACTCTGTTAGCAGCTAAGCTCTGCTCTCAAGATTTATGGGAAACTGCTGATTGTAATTAACTGAAAACATTCAGAAGTCTGACTTGAAGTAAATAATGAGGAACTCTCAGTGCCGTTATTTATTTATTTATGGCCGTGGTAAGGGAAAATATCAAACCAATAAATCTAATGCATTATCTCAGGGAATTAAGGAATCCAATGTTTGAAATAAATATGTAAAATATTTGTTTCTATAAATCTTCCTTTTTTTCTAAGAACAAATACTGGACCCTTTTGATTTATCTAAGAAGATGGAAAATACATTTCTCTCTTAAAATGTGTCGATCATTACTGGCTTAGGTTGTGATAACTAGGGATTAGAACAGGTGTCCTTTTCTTTTTAAATGAAATACTACATATATACATGGAAATGTCTGTATAGCTATCTTAAGCAAACAAAAATGTCTTTTTTTTTTTTCCAAAACAGAGAACAGGAAGGCAAAACAAGTCCTGTCTGGGGGGTAGGGTGGTCCCAGTGGGAGGGGGGAAACATAAGAAAAGGGTGTAGGAGGGTGAATATGGTAGAAATATTATTTACTTATGTATGTAAATGGAAAAATGAGACCTGTTGAAATATTCCAGGAAAAAGGGAGAGAGGATAAAGGAAAATGGTGGAGAGAGTGAATTCAACTATGATATATTGTAAGAACTTTTATAAATGTCACAGTATAACCCCAGAACAATAGTAATACGATAATAAAAAATAAAAATAAATAAATAAATAAATAAATAAATAAATAAATAAAAGGGAAAATTCTTCTGAGTCTTTCATACCTATTACAGACCCCAATAACAACTAACAGTACCTAAAACATCCTCATACAGGAATCAAAACAAAGACAAGTATATATTTCCTACTAGTTTGGTACTGATCCTTTTTTGACTCATATATCTTATTGTATCTTATGGCATGGAACATTGTCTTCTACCTAGTTTAACCGACATCTCTCATTGCCTTTACCCATGGCTCTAACTGGACAATCCCTATAAAAGAGCTAAGACCCTTAGAGTGACAAGTGGGTACACTGTAGAAGTTATAAATGGTCACTCAATGGCAATAAATGTAACCTATTTGGAACAAGGCCTAAGGGTCCATAAATCTTTAAAAAATTCTAGACAAATAGATTTAGTGCACATTCTTATATCTCTATGAAACTGTTTTATTGTTCATAACTATATCTTTCCTCTGTATTTGACATAAATTATATATTTCATATTCTGGTTAGACTATCATTTTAAATTGTAAATATTATACTGGATTTGTCTAACAATGGTAATTAGGTTATGGGTTCATTACACACAATCGTTGGAGACTAAATTGGGCCAATAAAATGGCAGCAGTTTTGCTCCATGGCACCAATCCTTATGCTGCAGTGGCTCTGTCCAGGCACACCATGAGTGTGTGTGGGTCACTACTGACTTTTTTGCAGGAGTGAACAGTCCTGAAAGAACTGGGAACCTTGAATACATTTTGATTTAATTTTTTGCCTTAGGGGTGAGAATATTCAAATAGCACCAGAACAGCAGGCATTCATGGCTTTATAGATTAATGATTTCAAGAAGACCTACCCAACTCCTTTGTTTAAAGAATTTTAAGTATCTTCAGAAGCCAATCTCATGATGTGAACACATTTAATTAGTCGAAGTCATTTGAGAATTCAAAATGGAGATTAGAAAATTAAGATAATTTTTTCAATGCATACATCTAAGTCTTATCTTAAATTAGCAAACTGAGTCGTTTATGCTGAAGGTAGTTGCTGCTGACATGGATAAGATAGAACTGGCATGTGACCTAGTAGTAAAAAGGAATTTCTACCCTGGTAAACATAATGTGTGCTTAATTCTGGAGTGACTTTAAAAGCTAGCATCAGAACAGTTGTCTGATTGGCAAATGCTCTGAATGATTGCGATGACTTCAATGTGAAATGTCAGGTCCTTCTCTGGGAGTGTCTGTGATCCACTTGTGTGAACAACAGCAGGATTGCATTGGGCCAACAGGGGGTCAGTAGAGAGCCAGACAGATGTCCAGGTCTGAATTAAGTCAGTGATTTGGGAGCCAGGAAATGAAAACTAGGGAGTTAGTAGTTTAATGTGGCCAAGAACAAGATGGAGTTCAGGAAGCTAGGACATCAGACAGGTCAGGGAGGAGTAATCAGGTCTAGGCAGTGAAGGGTGAAAGAATTGGGAGTTCAGAAATTCAGATCATTTGCAAAACTGGTAGAGCACAGGCAAACAAACACAAGTAAAACCTGAACCAGCAAGTATACAACCTTTTATCATTTTTTTGTTTCTTTTCTGACACAGTTGTCCTTGTAGATTTTACTTAGTAATTCTAGAAGATTCCAGAGATGGGATCTTTTCCAAATTATAGTGTGTTCTACTTATTAGTTATATACCCTTGGTCTAGTCACGTAGTATCCTTAAACTTTAGTTTATTCACTTGTTAAATGGGAATACTGTTGCTTATATTCCATGAGTCTTCTAAAAGTGTGTTAATTTTCTGATAATTTACCTGTGAACTTAAGATGTTTATACCTTTCTGATTATATGGTATGTAAGGCAATAGAAAATATTATTAGTGTTTTAATAAGTGATACATGGGGCAGCAATTAGACTCTTGATAAAGTTACATTTGAGCAAATTCTTTAAACTTGGTTGCACTCATCAATCAAACAATCCCCTACAAAAATTCATAGGAATAAATTTAATGAAAGAGGTGAAAGACTTCTACAATGAAAATTATAAAACATTGATGAAAGAAATTGAAGAGGACACAAAATAATGGAAGGTATTCATGGATTTGTTGAATTAATATTGTTAAAATATTCATATTACCCAAAGCAATCTACAGTTTCAATGTAATTGCTACCAAAACATCAATGACATTCTTCAGAACAAGAAAAAAATATTTATGGAACCACAAAAGGACCTGAATAGCTAAAACTATTTTGAACAAGAAGAACAAAGCAGGATGCACATAAAATACACTGTAAAAGGCTGGAGATACAGCTCAGTGGTGGAGCATTTGTCTAACGTACCAGTCTGAAAAAGTACTATAAAACTATAGTAATGAAAACAGCATGGTATTGGCATAAAAATAGACACGTGGATCAATGGAACAGAACAGATACCCTAGAAATAAACCCATGCATCTTCATCCAGCTGATTACTCACAAACGTGCTATGAGTATGTATTGAACTAATGGGGTTTTATTCAGTAAGTTATTGCCTATGTCTATATGTTCCAGAGTTTCTCCTATTCTTTTCTGTAGTAGTTTCAAAGTTCCAGGTGTTACATTAAAGTCCTTGATATACTTTGAATTGATATTAGTAAAGGGTGAAATACAGGAATCCTGTTCCAGTTTTCTACATGTGGATATCCAGTTTTCCCAGCATCATTTGTCTTTTTTCTAATGTGTTTTGGGGTCCTTTGTCAAAAATCAGATGGTTGTAGTTGCATGGATTTATGTCTGGATTTTCTATTCTGTTTCCACTAGTTCAGCAATTAAGAGAAAGGATTGATAAATGGGATGCTCAAACTAAAAAGCTTCTGCACAGCAAAGGAAACAGTCACTAGACTCAAGAGACAGCCTACAGAATGGGAGAAAAGCTTTGCCAGCTATACATCTCGTAAGAAACTAATAACCAGACTTTACAGGGTGCTCAAAAATGAAACTCCCAAAGATTCAACAACCTGATGAAGAAATGGGTTGCATTCTAAATGAACTAAATGGAAATTTTCAAAGGAAGAAAGACAAATGACAAAGAAATGCATGAAGAAATGCTCAACATCCCTGGCCATAAAGGAAATGCAAATCAAAACCACATTAAGATTTCATCTCACCCCAGTCAGAATGGCTATCATCAAGAATAAAAACAACAACAAATTCTGGTGAGGATGCATGGGAAAGAGGAGCCCTTATATACTGCCTGTGGGAATGTAAATTAGTATGACCACTATAGAAAGCAGTATGGAGATTCCTAACAACAACAACAAAAAGACTAAGCTAAAAATAGAACTACTGTATGATCCAGTGATACTACTTCTGGGCATATACTGTAAGGAATGTAAGTCAGGATACCATAATGATACTTGCACACCCATGTTTATTGCAGGACTATTCACAATAGTCAAGCTATGGAAATAGCAAGATACCCTACAACTGATGAATGGATTAAGAAAATGTTATATATATACATATATATATATGTATATATATATAATGGAGCATTCTTTAGCCATAAAGAAGAATAAAATTATACCATTTGAAGATAAATGGATGGAACTGGAGATCATTATGTTAAGTGAAGTCAGGTTCAGAAAGACAAAGGTCACATGCTTTCTCTTATACGTGGAAAACAGATCCAAAAGATAAGCATATACACAAATACAAACATGATCTCACACACATAGACACACACACATAAACACACACATACATATATATGAAATGATTGTAATTCTGGGACTGTTTGATGAGACTGGGAGAAGGAGAGAGAGGAAAAGAGAATGATAGAGAGTGAACACTGTTGAAATACATTGCATTTGTGTGGGAAGATGGCATCACAAAACACACTGAAAGCTGTTGAAGATAGACGGAAGGGGGAAATGATAAGGGAGAGTAATAAAGGAGGTTAATCTGATTAAAATACAGTATATTTATAGGTGAAATACCATGGTTAAAACCCTTTGAACAATGAATATACACTTAAAATTTAAGAAACAGGATTGTAAAACAGGTCCTGCTAGGGAATGGTATTAGTGACATGGGGGAGGATGAATGGAGGAGGCAAGAGAGGGTGAATATGGTCGATGTACTTTATATACTTATGTGAAATAGGACAATGAAACCTGTTGAAATAGTCTTAAGTGGGGAAGGAGGGGGATGAAGGGTGTAAACCTCATCAAGGTATACATGGAAATGTCACAGTGAACCCTACTGTATAACTAATATATGCTAATACAATGTTAAATAAAAGCTTCTTAACTTTTGAGTGTTCATTCATTTTTCTTTGAGTATTTATTGCTGGAATAGTATGTTCTAGCTTTTCTTTGATTTCTGGAATATGTGAATGTTAAAGATATTGACCTGGAGTCAATCTTTTGGATATTAGCTCAATGACTTTGAAACTGCCATAGCCTGAACCGCTGACTTTGGGTGACATTTTTGATGAGACGGTGTTGGGGGTTGGGCATTAAAAGGTTATCTTGTATGGAAAAGTCAATTAAAGATGTTATTATTTCAGTAAAGTAGTCCTCAAAGTTCCATTTGATTCAATGCTTTTCATCAGTTGTCTTCTCAATGTTAATGTGTCTACCAAACTGAAATAATGGGTCATCCTCTAGAAAGCTAGCCAGTTAATGAAAAATTATTCTAAAATGAAATATGACATATTTAATCAATATGTCAGACTTATTAATTAATGTACATAAATACATTGGTGGCCATTTGCAAAAAAAATATATTTTGTGGTGCTGGGGTTTGAACTCAAAGCCTACACCTCAAGCCATTCCCTCAGCCCTTTTTTGTGATTTTTTTTCTGAGATAGGGTCTCATGAACTATTTGTCCAGGCTGGCTTCTCACCATGTTCCTTCTAATCTCTGCCTCCTGAGTAGCTAGGATTATAGGTACCCAGACATTTGCAAAAATATTTTTGAAGTTGGTATCATCAACCTTATGGTGTCTTGAAGATATACTATATATGAAGTAAACATGGAGCCAGCTTTGGGCAGGAGTGGATGGTCTTCCTTATTTATTTATTTATTTTTACCAAGAATGGCCCAGGGCAGTGCACTTGATACCAATCCCAAAGTAGATAACCCCACACAGGGTCAATGATGGTGATTATGGCAATAGTGCTAAGTGTGGCTTGCCTCTGTCAGCTCTTTTGGAGGCCTCTTGATGACAGCTGCCCAGTTGCTAGTCTGTTTCCAAAGCAGTCCTGAGCCCAGACTTTTAGGACAGATTTCTTAACTTAGATCTAAAGGGTCCCCAGCAGGTCTACCATAGCTTAGCAAGCTGGGCCGCAGACCCAGAGCAGTGAAATGCTTGCCTGATGGCTACTGTCCTCTGTGTATCTCCTTCTGTACAGATGTATTTCTCAGGTTGCTGCAGGGGAAGGAGGCATTTAAAGATAGGATTTTGAATTAAGTTCATAGGCCTGGGCCATATTTTTCTGTATTTTTGTAACCATAAGCCTGTACCCATTGATGATATAAGGAGCTGAGCCTTTCAAATATAACTGATAAAATAATTGAATTTTGGACATGTGACATAAGCCATTCCAGTAATTGAAATGTATAAGCTTTCTTGGGACACAGGTCTTTATTTTGTCTACTAGCTTTGACCTAGGGGGATTTAACCCTGGTTGCTGTTGGGCACAGGGAACCTGGGGAGATAGGCTGTGTGAAAAGGAAACCTTCACATATGTGTCAGGAGAGCCTGTCCTAGGAGTAAAAAGCCTTGGTGTGGGTTTTATCATTTTATTCCCTCTATCAAGCTATGCCCAAGGCAAATCCTCCTTGGACTCCAGTTAGGGGAGAGAAAAGTTTATGTTTTTAAGAAGTTCATTTGTGATTAGGTTTTCTGTTATTTGTAACCAAAAAAATCATAATACATGAAGGAAGATAATTCTTTATTCATTGGGCAGGAAGGCAGAAGAGATCAGTGGTGAACACTGGAAACTTTTTTTTAATATATTTTTATCTATTGTTGTGCTGGGTGTGGGTACATTTTAGCATTTATAGAGGTTCTTACAATGTATCAAATATATCATCCTTGGACTTCCTTCCTCCACTTCTCTCCCCCATTCTCCTTCCCCTGATTTGTGGCACAGTTTCAACAGGTATCATTTTTTCATTTACATACATGTGTATACATTGTTTGCACCATATTCACCTTTCTACCCCTTTCCCCACCACCTCCCCCACTCCCACTGCTGCCAACTCCTCCCCTCACTGCCCTGCAGAACCTGTCCTACTCTCCTGTTCCCTGATTTTGTAGAAGAAAGACATAAAATGATAAGACAAGAAACATGAGGTTTTGCTAGTTTGAGATAATGATAGTTACACAGGGAGTTAACTTGTGATGTTTCCATGCACATGAGTATTACAGCTTCAGTTGATTTGCCTCTTCCAGTTCTTTTCACTCCACCCTAGTCTGCTTCCCATGGTGGCCCTGGCCAGTTTAAATTCTCTGTATTCATTCCTGTGCAGTGAGCACATCAATCTCATTCAAGTTTTTGGTTTCCCTCCCTTGCTGTATCCTTCCCTTGCACAGCCTCCCCTTAGTGTGACCTGTGTCCCATAATATTGCTGTATTTGTTTTAAGTCTACAATCCACATATGAGGGAGAACTTCTGAGCCTGGCTAATTTCACTTAAGATGATATTCTCTCAACTCCAGCCATTTACCTGGCAATGACAAAATTTCATTCTTCCTTGTGGCTGTGAAAAATTCCATTGTGTGTAAATACCACATTTTCTTAATCCATTTGTCAGTAGTGGGGCATCTTGGTTATTTCCATAGCTTGGCTATGGTGAATAGTGCTGCAATGAACATGGGTGTGCAGGTGCCTTTGTTGTAACCTGACTCACAGTCCTTTGGGTATATTCCTAGGTGGTATTGCTGGATCTTATGGCAGATTTATTTCTAGTTTTTTATGGAACCTCCATACTGTTTTCCATAGTAGTTGTACTAGCTTGCATTCCCACCAGCAGCGTGTGAGGGTTCCTCTTCCCTGTATCCTTGCCCACATTTGTTGTTGGTGCTGTTCTTGATGATACCTATTCTAACAGGAGTGAGATGGAATCTTAGTGTGGTTTTGATTTGCATTTTCTTCATGGTCAGGGATGGTGAGCATTTTTTTCATGTGTTTTTAGACATTTGGATTTCATCTTTTGAAAAAGTTCTTTTCAATTCAGTTGCCAATTTCTTTATTGGGTCATTGATTTTGGGGGACTTTAGTTTTTTGAGTTCCCTGTATATTCTAGTTATCAGTCCCTTGTCTGATGTATAGCTAGCAAATATTTTCTCACATTCAGTGGGTAGCCTCTTCAATTTAGAGACCATTTCTTTTGTTGTGCAGAAGCTAATTAATTTCATGTAGTCCTGTTTGTTGATCCTTTCTCTTAGTTGCTGAGCCACTTGTGTTCTACTGAATAAGTCCTTGCCTATGCCTATTGTTTCCAGTGTATTGCCTGCTCTTTCCTGCACTAGCTTCAAGGTTTCAGGTCTGACATTAAGGTCCTTAATCCACTTTGAGTTGATACTTGTACAGGGTGAAAAACATGGATCTAGTTTCAGTTTTCTGCAGGTAGATAACCACTTTTCCCAGCAACATTTGTTGAAGAGGCTTTCTTTTCTCCATTGTATATTTTTGGCACCTTTGTTGAAAATCAGGTGGGCATAACTGTGTGGATTCACATTTGGGTCCTCTATTTTGTTCTACTGGTCTTTATATCTGTTTTTGTGCCAGTACTATGCTGTTTTTATTGCAATGGATCTGTAGTATAGTTTGAAGTCGGGTATTGTGATACCTCCAACTTTGCTCTTTTTGCTCAGTATTGCCTTGGTTATTCGTGGTCTTTTGTTTCCAAATGAACTTTAGGGTGGATTTTTCAATCTCTATGATGAATGTCATTGGGATTTTGATGGGAATTGCGTTGAACATGTAGATTGCTTTTGGTAGTATAGCCATTTTTATTATGTTGATGCTACCAATTGATGAGCACAGAGATTTTTCTACCTTCTGTAGTCTTCTTTGATTTCTTTCTTCAATGGTTTCTAGTTTTCCTTGTAGCAGTCATTTACATCCTTTGCTAAGGTTATTCCTAAGTATTTGATTTTTTTGAGGCTATTGTAAATGGAATTGTTTTCCTATTTTCTTTTTCAATCTGTTTATTGTTGGTGTATAGAATTGGCAACTTTTTAGTTGGCTTCTAAAAGCTTCAAAATGTACGATAATAGCATTTAAATTAGCACAAAACATTTTAAAGAAAGCCAAAGAAATTCTTACGAAAATTTTTATGAATAAATAACAAATAAGAGACACTATACTGTAAACACTTTGCCAAATTCATGATAAATCCCAGAAAAATAACAGAGAATTCATAGTCTACTAATGACATTGAGTTATGAGTCACCCAAGTAGACTGCTGACTCCATTCTTAGTTTTAATATAATATTTATGTTCTGTGAATTATTTGGACACATGCTAAACAGTAAATTTTTATGATTTAAAAAATTTTAGGAATATATTATTCCAATTTTATTTGTAAATGTTCATTGCCAAATATAAAATAATTCATGTTGATAGATAAAAATAAGTAGTTTAAAACTTATTTTTAATGTTTTTACTTATATTCATGTTTTTCAAAGATAGCAATTGTAACCTTTTCAACTTATTATTTTGACTTTTCCTTCTAACTAGAGTGATACATTGAAATTGATAAATTCCTACAAACATTATTTTTTTCTTTGAAAAAATGTAACCTGTGTGAACATATCATGCTTAGAAAATAGTAATAAATGAACTATAATGGGAAAAAATTGAGCAGGGTGAGTAATTCTATAATTATTTTGTAACTGGGTAAAAATTATTTATTTTAAAGGTGCTGGATCAATATTTGACTTGGAGAATAGAATCTCAAGCTTCTTAATTTTTTATGATTGGCAGTAAGCTAAGGAATTATTCCTTTAAGCTAATCCAGGCTGAACTTGTTGAAAAAAAGGAAAAATGAGTATCTTTCTAATTGTTATGGATATTTTACTAAAGCATTATACACTTCATATACTACATTAGAAAACTCATTTTTACATGAGAAAACTCCTTTTTTATCTCAATAATATCTTTAAGTATGTTTTGTCTTATAAAAAGCTAATATATTTTTAGTAGAAAAATAGGCAATAAAGGAATAATGCCAGAAGCACTAACAATAACACCTTTTGGCTTCCTATTCATTTTTTCTGTTTTGGTGAATGATTTTCTTTTATAGCCTCTTCAATAGTATCTTTTCAGACAATCAAATCTTCCTTCCATGTGTCTTTCTAGAAAGCTAGTATAGGAGGAGTGACCTTTTTACATCTTTTTTTGTATTTTAGAAGGTAGAAACCATAAAAAGAAAACCATTTTCCTGTGCAGACTTCAGTCATTGTGTGAATATGTTAGGAATATAATTTTTGTTTATAACAAGCATCTGTTTACCTAGATTTTAGTGTACATATCTTTAAAGGAGACATTTATTTACCTAGAATACAAATATCTAGAAATTTGATACAGTCAGATTTCCCCCATTTTTCTCTATATTGAAGAATCAGGACCAGAGAAATGACTGATCAAAATGAACTGGAGAAGACAGAGGAGAGGAGTCTAAGAAGGTCCATTTATTTAGGTAAAATTACCCTTGGGGCACATATGAAACAGTTTACTGAGAATATGGGTGTAAATGAAAGAACTTAAAGGTGATACAGGGTGCAAAGAACAAAGTTGAGTTCCGTTAATGGGGGATGAATGCATCAAGACACAAATGATGCCATTAATTCATTCATTCAACAAATACGTCTTGAACACTTGCTCTGTATCATGTGTTTTTGGGATCGGAGGCATCAACAATATGGATAAGGTTTCCCTGGTAGCACTTAGGCTCTGTCAGAAAGACATGCTCAGAAAACATGCACAGTACTGTGTGGTGGTAATGAATAGGGTGAGAGTTTGTTTAGACAGATGGAGAAGCATTTGCAAAAAAGCTAAGGGATTCTAACAGGGGTAAGGTGGAATCTTAGCGTGGTTTTAATTTGCATTTCTTTTATTGCTAGAGATGGTGAGCATTTTTTCATGTGTGTTTTGGCCATTTGAATTTCTTCTATTGAGAAAGTTCTGTTTAGTTCACTTGCCCATTCTTTATTGGTTCATTAATTTTGGGAGAATTTAGTCCTTTAAGTTCCCTATATATTCTGGTTATCAGTCCTTTGTGTGATGTGTAGCTGGCAAATATTTTCTCCCACTCTGTGGGTGTTCTCTTCAGTTTAGAGACCATTTCTTTTGTTGTGCATCATTAGGAACACCACTAACAGCGGGTGTTGGCAAGCATGCGGGGAAAAAGGAACCCTCTTACACTGTTGGTGGGAATGTAAACTAGTACAACCACTCTGGAAAAAAATTTGGAGGCTACTTAAAAAGCTAAACGTTGATCTACCATATGATCCAGCAATACCACTCTTGGGGATATACCCAAAAGACTGTGACACAGGTTACTCCAGAGGCACCTGCACACCCATGTTTATTGTGGCACTATTCACAATAGCCAAGTTATGGAAACAGCCAAGATGCCCCACCACTGACGAATGGATTAAGAAAATGTGGTATCTATACACAATGGAATTTTATGCAGCCATGAAGAAGAATGAAATGTTATCATTTGCTGGTAAATGGATGGAATTGGAGAACATCATTCTGAGTGAGGTTAGCCTGGCCCAAAAGACCAAAAATCGTATGTTCTCCCTCATATGTGGACATTAGATCAAGGGCAAACACAACAAGGGGATTATACTTTGATCACATGATAAAAGCGAGAGCACACAAGGGAGGGGTGAGGATAGGTAAGACACCTAAAAAACTAGCTAGCATTTGTTGCCCTCAACACAGAGAAACTAAAGCAGATACTTTAAAGCAACTGAGGCCAATAGGAGAAGGGGACCAGGAACTAGAGAAAAGGTTAGTTTGAGAAGAATTAATTAAGACGGTAACACACATGCACAGGAAAACAATGCAAGTTAACTCCCTGTATAGCTATCCTTATCTCAACTAGCAAAAACCCGTGGTCCTTGCTATTATTGCTTATACTCTCTCTTCAACAAAATTAGAGATAAGGGCAAAATATTTTCTGCCAGGTAGGGAGGGGGTGGGGGGGAGAGAGATGGGGTGGGGGGGTAAGAGAGGAGGTGGGGGAAGGGGGAAGAAATGACCCAAACATTGTATGCACATATGAATAAAAAAAAAAGCCAAGGGAAACAAGAACTTTGTATCAAGCTGAGAGAAGCAGTATGGCCAGTGATTTTTTTAAAAAAAATTGCATATGTTAGTTGCAGAGGAGGATACGTTGTGACATTTACATGCTTACAATATATCTTCATTAGATTCAACCCTCCACCGTTCTCTTTCATCCACCCTCTCCCCTTCTTAGAAAAATTTCAGCAAGTTTTATTGTTCTTTTTTCATACATGAATACAAAATACATCAGCCATATTCACTCTCCTTGTCCTCTCTATTTACCCTCTCTCCTCCCACTAGTCCCATCCCTGGACAGGACCTGTTTTACCTTCCTGTTCTTCATCCTTTTGAAGTGTATATTGATTATTCGAGGGGATTTTGCCTTGGTATTTCAGACATGTATATATCATGCTTTAATCTGACTAACACTCTCCTTCCATTACTTACTCTTTCTCTATCATCCTACTCCCCTATTAGTCAACAGTTTTCAGTGCCTTACACTGTAAGATCTTTATACACAGATGCATTTCATTTCAATGTTATTTGCTCTCTATCATTCTCTTTTCCTTTCCTGCTTCCCTGAAGTCTCCTCAGACAGACCTACTAATACAATCATGTTCTTCCAGAAAGTGATCTGGATACTAGAAGGGAGAGGGGCTAGAAAGTGGGCAGGTGCTGGATTGTGCAGAACCATGCAATATATATTCGGAATTATATTGTTTCTTTTGCTTATAAACAGTGGAAAGTAATTTTGGCTAATTTAAAAGGAAAAAAGAGAGTTATTGGAAATTTGGTATTGGGTTTGCTGATAGATGGAAGGAAAGCTGAGCAAACAAGCATTGTGTAGAACAGAGACTGTACAGCTCCCAGGATCTTGGCAACAGGATATTATATAGATAATGCTACCTTTAAACTTGAGCAAAAAGACTGGGTATGAGGCTCAGTGGTAGAGCATTTGCTTAGAATGTGTAAGGCCTTGGGTTTAATCTCCAGTACCACAAAATAACAACACCATCATCAGCAACAACAATAAATCTAACCAAACCAATTAACCAATCAACCAACCAACCAACCAAACAAACCAAAACGAAAAATCAAACACTTGAGCGAAAGCTATCCCCGTCCTTGGCCCTGTCCTGCTTTCAACTACGCCTGTCCCCACACAACAAGGGGTTCTCAGGGCCAAGGGTAGATGCCCATCCAAAGCCTATACCCACTCTGTAAACCATACCTCAGCACCTGGGATTTGGTCTTACCTGCACTAAAGGTCCCACACCTACTTTTGGGATTTGTGTGGAACTTTTTTTCCCCTAAGGGTAAAATCTTCACTGCAGGTAAAGTTGTATGAAAGGCTTATGTTTGGAGTTAGGAAAGGCAGGCTGAGGTGAGGTTTATTGCCTAACACATTGCTTGGTATATTACAGGTACTCAATACATTTCTGATTAATAGATGAACAGAACTCAGAGGAGCATACAGGTATATGTACAAGGCCCTTACAGAGTCAGATGGAACCAGCAGATAGAAAGAAAAGAAAGGTATTTTATTCAGAACTTTTAGGGAAGGCTTTTTGCTCAGATCTTTCAGGAATCTAAAAATTCTAAATTCAAACCTGCATTTTGATATCCTTGAGTAAGATGGAAGACAGCATATATTTTTCTTAATGGTAAGTTTGTTAAATGACTTTTAAACACTTTGACATATGGTATATTAGCCCCCGTTTGTGCTTTATATCGTGGGTCCTGCAAATATTAGTGATGAGTCTGGTTGTAGAATTCCTCTAAGGTTCTTATGTTGAGTAGACACAGGATCTAAGTACAGTTCCTGTTCTCTCTGCCTCCTTAATTATACTTCAAATTCCCAGGAAAGAAAACCTGAGGGCAAGGCCACCTGAAATAGACAAGAAGATTAGGGGAAACTTTGGAGGTTGAACAGGTACTTGTATGGGTATGTATTTCAAGAATTTTTAGATTTATTCCAAACCATTGAAAGATTTTAATCAGGATGGTGACATGTTTGGATCTGATTTTTGGAAGGATTCCACTAGTTTTTTTTGTGGCAAATGGACCTTAAGGAGCCAAGAATGGATACTGTGAGAACACCTAGGAAGTTATTGGAGTAGTGCAGGTGAAGAGATGATGTTGGTTTGGTCAAGAGTCTTGGATAATGTTTGATACATTATAAGAACCTTTGTAAATGCTACAATGTACCTCCACCCAGCACAACAATAAAAAAATTGTAACTACAAAAAGAGTCTTGGATAGTGACAGTGGGACATGAAAGAAGTTGACAGAGACATGTTCAGAAATAGAATTAACAGATATTGTTGAGTCATTGATTGTAGAGGGTGAAATGAGATTAATCCTAAATTTCTGTCTTGGCTAAGACTGCTACACTGCAAATATAGAGAGCTACATTCTCTTTTAAACCTGCCCCAATTATTTTGTCCACCATTTCTCCCAAACTTGCCTTACCAAGGTCACCAGTGATTTCCACAGAGTCAGATGCAATGGCCAATTCTCATCTGTCATCTTATTCTCCTATGAGAAGTATTGGGCATGCTTCATTTCATGCTGGGTAAAAATCAAAGTCCTTACCAAGACCTACTTGGCTTTATATTATTTCGCTGTCTGCTGTCTTACAAATATCATCTCTCACTGCCCATTCACTTCTCTTCCATGTTACAAGGGTCTCACACACATTCCTCAAACCTCCAGAACTGCTTCCATTTCAGAGTATTGCAATCACTGTTCACCAGAAAGGTAATTCTTCCAGGTATCTATATCACTTCCTCTCTCCTGGTCTTCAGGTCTTTGCTATAATCCCATTTTGTCAGTGAAGGCTTTCTTGACCACCCTTTCAAATAACCATAGCCCTCCCTCCTACTCCATCACCATGTCTATTTTCTTATTTTTATCTTGATTTTTCTTTACAGACTTAACTATCAGACTGTTTTTGAGCCTCTTCTCTTCCCTAGAAAGAAAGCTCTGGCTGGCAGAGTGGCTCAAGTAGTAGAATGCCTGCTTAGCAAGCTTGAGACACTTAGTTCAAAGCCAATACCACACACACACACACACACACACACACACACACACACACACGCGCGCGCGCGCGCACAAACACACACACGTGAGCTCTGTTTTACCTCAAGGCTTGGCATAGAGTACAGGGTCAGTAACTCAATGTTGGGTAAATGAGAGAAACACATAAACACACACATTTGACTACAAATGTTTGAAAATGAGTATGTAGATCTTTATTGTGATTTTCTTCAGGGATTGGCTGCATGGAAGTACACAGCATAGGCTAAAGGAAAACGTTCCTTTCTTCCAAGGACATTTTTCAAGTCCAACCCCTCATTTCCTTTCCTATTTTGTTCATTTTTATGCCCCTATCCGCATATGAGTTTGTAAGTCATCCTTACTTTCTTTGTTTCTCTTTAATCTAGTTCCTATAGAAAGAATTTTAGCTCTAGGCCACTAGTTCTTTAAATTTGGAGCCAAGAAAATTAGAGATAAGCAAAACAAAAATTAGAGATAAGCAAAACCCCCCTTGCTTGGAAGCAAGGGGGTGGGGACGAGAAGGAAGGGGTGAGGGGAAAGGGAGGGGGCGGGGGGGAAGAGGGGAGTAATAACCCAATCATTGTATGCACATATGAATAAAGGAAAAAAAAAATTTGGACCCAAGGTGAGTTGGATTAGCATTACTGGAAAACTTGTTGGAAATGCAAATTCTAAGGTTTCATGTCACATCTGCTGAGTAAGAAATGCTAGGGTGGGGCTTAGCAGCCTATACTTAATAAATCCTTCAGTAATAACACCATTTTCCTTTCCAATTATGGTCTGAATATTTATGTCCCCCCAAAAAATCATAGGTTAATGTGATACCAATAGAATGGTATTTGGAGGTGTGGGTTTTGGGAAGTAATTAATTTTAGACAAGGTCATGAGGATGCATCCACCTGTAATCATGGGATTAATATCATTATAAGAAGAAGATAAACCAGTGTTTTTCTTTCTCTCTACTATTTGGGGACACAGAAAGAAAGTGGTCACCTGTCGGCCAGGAAGACAAGAATCAAATCTATTGGCACCTTGGTTTTGGACTTTGTACTCTCCACATTGTTTGAAATAAATGTATATTGTTTTGGTCACTCAATCTTTGGCATTTTGTTATGGAAGACTGAGCCAACTGAGACAACCAACTACACCCATCTGCCCCACAACGGGTTCAGTGGTTTACTGAGAAATTGTAGAACACTTTTTCCCTAGAAGGTAGAAGGGGTGTGGTGTGTGTGTGTGTGTGTGTGTGTGTGTGTGTGTGAGTTTAGCTATAGAATTGCAATGTTTATAACATTACATATATTTTTGCAATACCCCAAACCTGTTATGGAAAAGAGTCACATATTCCGTCTTTAAAGTTCCTTGCACACCCCAGTTGGGGTAAAAGTTGCTGGCGGTAGAGCTGCAGGGCTTGTGATGGGGCTGACAGTGGGTCCAAGGCATTGTTTTAGTTCCCTGGATTTTCACTCAGAAGCACTTCTGGGAGCAATGCACATTCCTGACATCTCCTTCCCTAGTGCTTCTCCTAGATTTGCTATTAACTCTTTTTTCAAAGCCTTGGATTCTTTTTAGAACACGTTTTCCCAGAAAAACGTGAATATATGTGCCTTCATGGATCAGATCAATGTTACAAACTTCTGGGTGAGTTGATCAACTGTTGAGAAAGTATGTTACAACCATCTGATCAACAAAAGTTGACTTTACAAAACATCTCTTATGAAAGTGGTGCTCAGGAAAGATGAGATATTTTTATTCTGTGACAACAGAAAGTCAGATTAAACAATACTGAAGTACTCATTCTGCATTCCAGCTAACAAAAAAATTCTTTCCTCTTCTACAGTGAATGAGAGGACATTTGATCAGGTCATAATTGCAGACACTGAATAATGTGGAAATTTTCACTGTTGAGATTTTGGTTAATATCCTTTTAACATTTTTCCAAAACTTATAGAAAAAACAGGCTAAGTGTCTACTACATGCTTTTAGTTAAGCAAAAACTGACTTGTGTTATGCATTATTTGCTTCATTCATCTCCTATTATCACATTGAAATTAGTTTCAGTTTTAATGATGTTAACAATTATTAATAATACTTTCAAATGCCCCTTATTTAACTTTTAAAATTTATTCTGTTCTCCTGTAATTTGAATGTTTCCTTCAGATTTGGTGATTCCCTATCTGCTGGTATGTTGCAGTTTTGTATTCTGCATTGCCCTTGTTCTCTCATCATTCCTTTTGTGTGCCCGCTTAGGACTGACTTGCTCCCCCAGAACCTGAGTTCTTACCCCGCCCCTGTTTTTTTTTTTTTTAAAGTGAAAATAGTGCTATTTTATACACAACTGATTAAAAAAAATCAAAACTATATGGGTTAACAGAGTTACATTTACATGTAGCTGAAACACAGGTAATTTTTCCCCCCTAATGGCTCAAATTAAAAGAAACAACTTAACCCAGAGTTGTAACCTTCCCCTCCATTCCAACTTGGTTTTTCTATGTGACAAGGAGGGAATACAAGAGTTTAAGATTTAAAATGGGCCGAACATTTCCTACTGTCACTGGAGCAGGGAGTGAAATTATGAGGTTACATTAACTCATTTCCTTTCAGCAAACGTCTTTTACACCTTTCTCAAGTGCTGGCTTCTTTGGTGAGTTGTTCAGGGAGCACAAAGCTCTGCATCTGGTCTCTTCTCTGTCCTTTGCTGTGCTTCCTTCAGGTCACCAGCACTAACCTGGACTCTAATCTGGTCCCCTTGGCCAATGTTTGAAGAAGACGAAGTTCAATCTGTCAGTGTGACTCGTCTGAGATCACTTGGTGGGAATATTGACAGTATACTTCAGTTTCAGGTATCTATTGATTATATAGTTTTGGTTTATTTTATTGGGGAAATTTTTGAATACTTATTATTTGCAGTAATAATCAATTAAGAAAAAAATCATTATAGTTTGAATTGATATCCACATGTTGTTAACCAACATGAAAAATGTGCACTTCAATCTCATGTGATTTCTTTATATGGATACTCTTTAGTCAGGAAAACTCAAAAGAATGAACCACTACATAAACACCACGACAGAAAATGTAAGTCAGAATAGATGTCTTCTGATTTTCTGCAATACTGACAATTCTAAATCACCAATGAAATAATTTTCTTAAAGATCAGCACTTTTCTTTCATCAAATTAGGTTTGAAATATTTCATTTCCAAATTATTTCCCTTCTTACATATTTAATGTCTAATGAAGTATCTAACAACTTTTTTCACTTAATTAAAGGTGGATTCTGCTTTTTAAATTTCTAGCACAGTATGTAATCATGGAGTTCTAGATTAGAAATTATACATCTATAACTCCAAGTATTTTCTTTTTCTTTTAAACTCTAACTTCTTTTTGTTTCCTTAAACTTCTTTCTTTCTCTTCCTCCTTTTGCTTTACTCTTTGGAGTCATCATTGTTCAGCCCAATATTTTCAGCTTATATCATCTCAACCATGACTTCATATGTAGTTTTTCTTACACTCTCTACTAAAACAGTACTTCTTTTATTGCTTTCTCTGTCTTTTATTTATTCTTTCTATATGGTAATTATAGAACTTAGAACTTAGAAACTTAGAAACGCCCCATAAAACAAACACTATCACCAATCACTGATGTTGGCTAAATGGACAAAAAATTTATACCCTATTATTTAAAGGAGTTTAAAAGGGACATTTTTGTTTTTACCATTAATTATTGAATTAGTGAATTCTTTCATTTAAGGATGCAATAAAATTGAGCATGTTCTTAACATAGTTTAATAATATATTTTTAACCATTAACACTTACTAATTCATTACCTAATATGAGTGTGAGGCATCAATTAATTTTTAAGGGAGTGAAGTTCAGACACTATATCATGTGCCATCAGAGCAAATGTGGTGAAGGTAATGTTGGAAGAAGGATTTAGGGTAAGATAGGACACTGCAAGACTGGGAAAGTGAGGTTAAAGTTTTGTAGAGTGATTCTTCAAATCAAAACAAATCAGAATGAGATAAAGTTTAACAGGGGAAATGTGCTGTCTTTCACATTTTGCAGAGGGTAGTGTCAGCCTGACTCATATTCAGCTTTTTGACTTCCTTTGGTCAAAACATGTCATTTGACCAGTTACCACTTACACACATAGCAGCTGGGTCTCATGTTTAGAAGTTTGGTGGCCTGGGAATACTAAATGATAAACAGCTAAACAGATCTTACCATAAAGTAAATAAGATGCATCTTAAATTAGCCTTGAAATGCTTAACTGGCTGGATTCTCATACGTTCTCTGGTTAGACCTGATAAGGTCATGGGAAAATGATTTCAGTCTAACAGAGAAAAGACTGGCTTATTGGTCTGCATAAACAGAAAACTGAAAAATGACTGTTTTTTGGATGACTAAATTGAAAGATTTATATGACAATGACTTCATCATTGCATATACATGCAAAAATGCTATGAGGAAATGGAGATAAAAACCTAATATGACTTGATATAAGTTTATTCTTTTTATGTAACCATGGAGAGTGTCTAAGTATGCACTATCTTGGTACAGTGTTTAACATGTACAACATAAATATTTCTGAGTGTGACTAAGACTGTCACATCTGGGGGTGGGGAGATGGAGAAGAGGGGGGACAAACAATGCATCCACATGTAAGAAAATGTAAAAACAATAAAATAAAAGGAGAAAGAAAAAAAACCCTGTCAAATCATTGATGGTAATTCCTTGTGTTTTTCTTATTGTGAAAGAAGATAAAAATTCCTTGACATATGTAGTTGTTAAACTTCCCTTATTTGCTTAAATATTACTGTCTTGTTCATTTCTCCTATGCCCTTGGATCTAACCAGTTAGCAATTTTCTGGCAATTCTTTTTCAAGTTCTCTTACTCACATTGCACTGCTACCTCAGTCTCTCCTGAATTTGCATCTTTCTAATGGTTATTGCTACTGCATTTCCTGGCATCTGAGCTCTCTTTGTGCCTCATGTCTTTTCTTTTATGATTACTATGTTCTATGTCCTGATTAGGAAATAATTCTATCACAGGTCATAAAAAATCTTCTATGCTCTCTTCTAGAAATTTTATTACTATTTTTGCCATACTTAGATTCACAATCTATCTGGAATTGAATATCACGTGTGGTGTGAGGTAGAAGTTTACTTTTTCCCATATGGGTATCAGATTGACCACAATAATAATCATAAAAAATGCTTTATGTAGTACCTTCCACATAAATCATCTTTTCATACATGTTATTCTTTCTCTTGACTTTCTGTCCTGTTCCATTGGTCTGCTTGTCAAAGTATACCAAAGCCATACTGGTTTTGTTGATTTTCTTGGAAAGAAAAAGTACTTTGACCCTGGATTCATGTCAATAAGGGTAGCAGAATGTATGAATTTGTATATGTACCAAAATACATAATACTATGTCACACTTATGGAGATATAACATATATATATTTATGAACATTATGTATGTCATATATTTTTCAATATAATTTACATACCACAAAATTTACGTATAGTAAAATTCACTCACCTTAGCTATATAGTTCAGTGAATTTGGACAAATGCAAACAGCTATGTTTCCACCACTATAATCAAGAGATAGAAAACTTACAAATTCCAAAATTCCCTTTTGTTATCTGTACCAAACCCCTTCCCCTAATTTCAGCCTTTGACAAGTACTTATTGTTTTCAGTTCTTATAGTTTTTGAAAATTGTTTTATTTTTAAATTATAATGCATTAATAATAGGTGATTTCACTGTGATAAATCCATTCTGTTCCTGTGGTTTTCATTCTCTAAACAGTATCTTTTGCAGAACAGATAATTTAAATTTTGATAAAGTGTAATTCATTGACCTTCCTTCCTTCCTTCTTCCCTCCCCTTTTCCTCTTCCATTCCTTTCTCCCTTCCTGTATCACTCCCTTTCTTTCTTCTGTCCTTTATTTTTGACAGGGTCTCACTATGTAGCCCAGGTTGTTCTCAGATCCTCCTCCCTCTGTCTGCTGAATGCTAGGATTACAGGTATGAGCTGCTATACCTAGCTCTTTAAAATTTTCCCTATGAATTATGCTTTGGTGTTGCAACTAAGAAAACTTTGCTCAATGTCAAAATTTTTCTCTTATTGTTTTCTAATTTTTGGTTTTACATTTAAGTCTATGATCAATTTTGAGTTAGTTTTGTATAAGATATGAAGTGTGGGTTTCTCTTTTTTTTTTTGCAAATGGCTTTTGAATTGTTAAAGCATTGTTCATTGACCATGTACATAAGTCCTCCCCATTGTCTCTTTGCCTTCCTATACACTTTTAAAATCAGGTTACAATTTGTATAAATATGTATTGCTGGGATTTGGTTGGAGTTACATTGACTCTATAGACTTCTTTAGGGAGAGTTAACATCTTCATACTACTGAATCTTTCAAAACACAAACCCAGTGTATCTCTCCATTCATTTGTATATTTAAGTTATCAATATTTTATAGTTGTCAGCCTATAGATATTGTATATTTTTGACTCAATTTATACTTAAATATTTCATATTTTTTGGTATTAATTTATGTTTTATTTTTGTGATGGATTTGAACTCAGGGTTTTTTACTTGGTAGGCAGGTGCTCTACTACTTGAGCTATGCCCCACACACTCTCCCCCTTTTTTTGCTGTAGTTATTTTTCAGGTAGAAAATTGCATTTTTGCACAGGGCCAGCCTCACACAGTGACTCTCCTACCTGTGGCCTCCCATGTGGTGGGGACTACACACACGTACCACCATGCCCAACTTTTTCATTAATGTGGGGCCTCGCTAACTTTTTTCTCCAGCTGAGCTTTGGTGCTGCTTTAAATGTTACTTTTAAAAAAGTTTAACTTCCAGAAGATGATGGAGGAATAGATGCTTCTTGCATCAGGCCATATGAATTAAGAGTTTGGATAACAAAGAAGAGACTACATATAGAAGAACAAAAGGGAGGAAAGCATGGGAGGAACCTTAAGAGTAAATAGATATCTGAAAAATATGTTGAATCAAGAAGACAACAGAAACAGTTTGCATTGAGTGGCCGTCCATCCCTGCTCCCCCTGCGGGAAGAAGAAGACTACCTGGAGTTAAATCAAGCAATAGCTGTGACAGACTAGCAATACTAGCTCTGGAACAATATTCATACCTAACCCCAGTGCAAGGATATCATGAGACAATAATTTCCTCTGCATGGCAGGTCAGCAGCAAAACAGGACAACCCCATATTTCTCATAACTCAGAGGGCTGTAACAAGGTGCTATCTTGAGACAGCCAGGGGACCCCCACTTATGGCTTCTCAAGACACCTGACTTGAACTTGCAGCTAGCTGAGAAGTTAAGAGGGGTTGGGGATAGGGAAATGGTGACTCCACCTAACTGCAGGAGAGAATTCACCAAAGCAAAACAGCCAGCCTTCCTTGGGACAGAGCTCAGATATCTGAAGCTCCTTGTAGGCAGACCAGTTTGGAAACTGAGCAATTGGGGTGACATAAAAAAATGACAGACTATAGACTTCTGGGTTTCCCAGCCATGTTGTCTGTGTACAAACCTTCCACCAGAGCAGCCCAGCAGGATAAGTCCAGAGGTCTGTTACTCCTCTAAACTTCCCACAAAAATAGGTCAATTAAAAAAATAAAATAGCCAGCTCTCACTGACTGAGAACCCCAGTTAGTGCAGCTGCTTAATAGCAAATTACAAGAAGCATCAATACTATCTCAGTGACCAAGGCTGAGATTTAAAAGGTCATACCCTTGGGCACTCCAGGTCTCCAAACCAGGGTCTGCTTGGTAGTCCAGCACCAGAAGCACATATAGGCAGGGGGATTTGGACTGGTCCAAGTGGGAAAAGCAGTTGGTGGACCTGTCCTCTCAATCCACCTGTCCCACCTAACAGAAGGAGTGGCTCCACCAGCTCTGAGCTCTCCACACTTCAGCAGGAAGTCTCAACCCCCATCTACTGAGGATGCCCAGACCCAAGTAAACTCACAGCACAAAGCACTTTAAGAAAATTGACATTTGCCCCTCCCTGAGGCCTTGGCTAGAAGCACAGCTGTGCCTTTCTGAAGCTGTTTTCAGGACATCCAGGGCAAGAAGGACAAACTGCTTGTCATGGACAAGAAACATAGCGTTCTTTTCTTTTTCTCTGTTTGTTTCTTTGTTCTGTTTACTTGTTGTTGCTGTTGTTGATTTTGTTTTTGTTTTGGTTCTTTGTTTATTTCCTCTCAGCCAATTTGTCGTTGTTTAAGTGTTTTTAGCCTTTTTCTTTCATTCTTAATTTACCAGTTACTAATATCTATTGCCCTCCCGTACCACTATCTCTTACTCCTCCCCCTTCCATTCTCCATAGCAAAACTCCACAATACTCAATTCCCAATCCTTATACCCTTCAACTAGTGTTAAGCTCCCAGATAATCTCCCTAGAAATAAGAATTTTGTTCCCATAAAACCTTACTGGAGAGACAGGGCTTCAAATGTTTCTTTCACATTGAAATACTTGGTTTATTGCTGAATTGTTTACCTTGCTTTTGCAGTAAGTTCTCCACTCAACCAAGGAAGTAAAAGGAATATTAGAGCAACAGATGAGCAAAACACAATGTAGAAGTTTAAATATGAAAAACCAAGGCAACATCTGACCTCCAAGTTCTCACAACTCAACATGTGATACAGAAGACAATGAATTGGTTGAAATGCCATTGAGAGAATTAAGAAGCCTTTTGTTAATAATGATCAGAGACCTTAAGGAGGTCTCAAATAAACAGATTAATGAAGTTAGGAAATAAATCCAAGACCTAGATAAGAAAGTCAGCATTATGAAAGAGAAATTCAGCAAAGAAATGGAAATTATGAAAAAAATCAAGTTGAAGTGTTAGAAATGATAACCTCAATAAATTAAGTACAAATCTTAGCAGACAAGATCAAACAGAAGAAAGTATCAAAGATGGAGGACAAGATTGCAGAGCTATTGTATGCAAACAATCATAAAGAAAGAAATTAATACACATGAATACATCATATAAGAACTCTGGGACATGGTGAAAAGATTAAGCCTAAGAATTCATGGGGTAGAGGAAGGATCTGAAATACAAGCTACAGGCATAGAAAATCTATTCAATGAAATTATATCATAAAAATCCCCAAATCTGTGTAACAATATAGACACCCATGTACAGGTGGTATTTTGAACTCCAAATAGACATGATCAGAAAAGAACAACCTCACAATACATCATAATTAAAATGTCAAATCTAGAAAACAAAGGATACTGAAAGTTTCAAGAGAAAAACACCAGCTCACATACAAAGATAAACACATTGATAATCACCTCAGACCTCTTAGTACAAACCCTAAAATCCAGGAAAGCATAATTCAAGCTCAGAGAGAGTAACTGCCAACCAAGAATACTACATCCCTCAAAGCTGTCCTTCATCCTTCACAGAAAAATAAAGACCTTCCAACACAAGGACAGGTGAAAGCAGTTCATGTCCACCAAGCCTAAATTATAAAGAATACTTGAAGGAATAATGCACGTGGAACAGAACAAAAAACAATCACCTGTATGCAAGGCTAGGAAAGAATAAAGCTTAAGGAGAATTGACAACCTACAAGAGCTAGGAAAATGGCAAGCACAATTAACTCAGAAACCCAGCAAAACCAGAAGTTGAAGTAAAAGTAAAGAACAAAAAGTAAAGAAGAATCATAAGAAACAAAACAAAACAACAACCAAAACAACAGAAACACAGGAATCTGTAAACACCTCTCAATCATAACCTAAATGTAAATGAACTTAACTTTCCCATCAAAAGACACACTTTGTCAGACTGGATTAAAAACCAAGATCCAACAATCTGTTGTATATAAGAAACACACCTCACAACCAAAGATGCACACAAAGTGAAAGTAAAAGTTTGGAAAAAGATTTACCAGGCATGCAGAAACTAAAAGTAAGCGGGAACACCTAATCTCACATCAGACGAAGCAGATTTTATGCAAAAATCAGTCACAAAAGATAAAGAGGGTTATGACCTATTAATAAACGGAACAATCCAACAAGGAGATGTAATATTTCTAAATATATATGCACTGAACATTGAAGTCCCCACATTCACAAAACAAACACTTCAGAACTTAAAGGAATAGGTAGGAACAGATGCAATAATTGTGGGAGATCTCAGCACTCCACTCTTTGTTTTTTTTAAATTGTTTTATTATTCATATGTGCATACAAGGCTTGGGTCATTTCTCCCCCCGCCCCCACCCCCTCCCTTACCCCCTATTCTGCCCCCACCCCCTCCCTTACCCCCCACTCTGCCCCCTCCATCTCTCCCCCACCCCCTCTATACCTGGCAGAAACTATTTTGCCCTTATTTCTAATTTTGCTGTAGAGAGAGTATAAGCCATAATAGGAAGGAACAAGGGTTTTTGCTGGTTGAGATAAGGATAGCTGTTCTGGGAGTTGACTCACATTAATTTCCTGTGCGTGTGTGTTACCTTCTAGATTAAATCTTTTTGATCTCACCTTTTCTCTAGTTCCTGGTCCCCTTTTCCTATTGGCCTCAGTTGCTTTTAAGGTATCTGCTTTAGTTTCTCTGCATTGAGGGCAACAAATGCTAGCTAATTTTTTAGGTGTCTTACCTATCCTCACCCCTCCCTTGTGTACTCTTGCTTTTATCATAGCACTCCACTCTTTTCAATAGATAGAACATCCAGACAAAAAAAGCACCAAAGATATTCTAGAACTAAACAATACCACAGACAAAATGAACTTAACAGACACTATGGAGTATTTCATCCTATGCCAGGAGATTTTACATTTTTCTTAGCAGCCCATGGAACTAAACAGACCACATCCTAAGTCATAAAGCAAAACTCAACAAATATAAAAATATTGAAAGAATCGCCCATATCCTAAGAGAATATAATGGAGTAAAATTAGAAACCAATGATCCAGCAATACCACTCTTGGGGATATACCCAAAAGACTGTGACACAGGTTACTCCAGAGGCACCTGTACACCCATGTTTATTGCGGCACGATTCACAATAGCCAAGTTATGGAAACAGCCAAGATGCCCCACCACTGACGAATGGATTAAGAAAATGTGGTATCTATACACAATGGAATTTTATGCAGCCATGAAGAAGAACAAAATGTTATCATTTGCTGGTAACTGGATGGAATTGGAGAACATCATTCTGAGTGAGGTTAGCCTGGCCCAAAAGACCAAAAATCGTATGTTCTCCCTCATATGTGGACATTATATCAAGGGCAAACACAACAATGGGATTGGACTTTGAGCACATGATAAAAGCGAGAGCACACAAGGGAGGGGTGAGGATAGGTAAGACACCTAAAAAATTAGCTAGCATTTGTTGCCCTCAATGCAGAGAAACTAAAGCAGATACCTTAAAAGCAACTGAGGCCAATAGGAAAAGGGGACCAGGAACTAGAGAAAAGGTGAGATCAAAAAGAATTAACCTAGAAGGTAACACACATGCACAGGAAATTAATGTGAGTCAATGCCCTGTATAGCTATCCTTATCTCAGCCAGCAAAAACCCTTGTTCCTTCCTATTATGGCTTATACTCTCTCTACAACAAAATTAGAAATAAGGGCAAAATAGTTTCTGCTGGGTATTGAGGGGGTGGCAGGGAGAGGGAGGAGGCAGGGTGGGGGGTAAGGGAGGGGGTGGGGGCAAGGGGGAGAAATGACCCAAGCCTTGTATGCACATATGAATAAAAAAAAAAAAGAAAACCACAAAAACCATTTAAACTTATGGAGATTGAACAACATACTTTTGAACAATCAATGAGTCATTGAAGAGATTAGGAAAGAGCTTTCCAGATTCATATGAAAATGAGGGTACAACTTACCAGAACCTGTGGGACAAAGGAAAGGGCATCTTAAGAGTGAAGTTGATAGCCATGAACACCCACACAAGAAAACTAGAGAATTCCCAGATAAATAATTTGATGATATACCTCAAACTCTTAGAAAAACATAAATAAGTCAACTCAAAAAGTAATAGAGATTATAAAAAGGGTGAAATCAATGAATTCGAGATAAAAGAAATACAATGAATCAACAAAACAAAAAACTGGTTCTTTGAAAAATAAATAAAATTGACAGACCTCTAGCCAAGTTAACTAAAAGAAGAAAGGAGAAGACTGGAATTAATAAAATCAGAGGTGAGAAAGGCAATATGACAAGAGATGCCAATGAAAGTCAAATGATCATATGGGAATACTTAAAAAACCTACACTCTTGAAAATTGGAAAATGAAGAATAAATAAATTTCTTGACATGTATGACTCATGATAATTGAACCAAGACGTCACTAAAAGCTCATACAGATCTAGAATGAGCAATGAGATTGAAACAGTTATAAAGAACCTCCCAACAAAGAGAAACCCAGGTCCTGATGGACTCACTGCTGAATTCTACCAGATCTTTAAAGAAGAACTAATACCAGTGCTCCTCAAACTATTCCATAAAGTACAAAAGAAAAGAATACTATCAAACACATTCTATGAAGTCAGTATTACCCTAATACCAGGTAAAGACACATCAGAAAAAAAAAAAAGAAAGTTATAGGCCAATATTCCTGATCAACATAGATGCAAAAATCCTCAATAAAGTACTTGCTAACAGAATTCAACAACACATTTAAAAGATCATACACCATCATTAAATAGGCTTCCTTCCAGGGATACAAGGATGGTACAACATTCACAAAAAAACCCCACAATATAACACATACAAAAACCACATCATCATATCAAAAGATGCATAAAAAGCCTTTGACAAAATTCAGCTTATATTCCTGATGAAAAGTCTGAAGAAACTAGGAATAGAAGGCACATTCTTCAACATTATAAAGTCTATATATGACAAACATAATAACCAACATCATACTACATGTGGGAAAAACTGAAACCATTTCCTACAAAATCAAAGAAAGAGGCAAGGGTGTCCACTTTCCCCATTCTTATTCAACATAGTGCTGAAATTCCTAACCAGAGCAGTAATGCAGGAGAAAGGTATACAAGGGTTTCAAATAAGGAAGGAAGAGGTCAAATTGTCCCTATCTGCAGATGATATGATTCTATACCTAAAATACTGTAAAAGCTCAACCCAAAAGCCCTTAGAGCTCATAAACATTTTCAGCAATGATACAAAATCAATATGCAAAAAACAGTAGTATTTCTGTATACAAACAATGAACAATCTGAGAAAGAAATCAGGAAAATAATACTATTCACAATAGTTAAAAAAAAAAGTACCTAGGAATAAATTTAATGAAGGAGGTGACTGACCTATACAATGAAAACTGTAAGTCGCTAAAGAAAAATATCAATGAAGACATCAGAACATGGAAGGACAGCCCATGCTCATGGATCATTAGAATCAATATTGTGAAAATGCTTATACTGCCAAAAGCAATCTATATGTTCAATGCAATCCCTATCAAAATTCTGAAGATATTCTTCACTAAGAAAATTCAACCCTAAAGTTCATAAAGAAGCACCAAAGACCTTGAATAGCCAAAGCAATCCTGAGACAGAAGGACAATGCTGGAAGTATCAAAGTACCTGACTTCAAACTATACTACAGAGCCATAGTAATAAAAACAGCATGGTACTGGCGCAAAACTGACCTGAAGACCAATGGAATAGAATAGAAGACCCTGACAATTACAGCCATCTGTTTTTTAATCTGTTTCTCAATTTATACTGGGGGTACATGGACATTTACAGAAGTTCTTACAATTTATCATAGTTGAATTCACCCCCTCCATCATTCTCCTTCTCCCCCCACCCATTCCTGGAATAGTTTCAACATGTCTCATTTTTCCATTGTCATACATGAGTATATAGTATTTCCACTACATTTACCATCCTTATGTCCTCTTTCCTTATATCCTCCCCCCTCCCACTGGTACTAACCCCTAGAAGCCATCTGATTTTCCACAAATCAGATGCCCAAAATGTGCACTAGAGAAAAGACAGTCTCTTCAACAAATGGTGCTGGGAAAGCTGATTTCCACCTGAATCTAGTCTGAAACTAGATCCCAGAATCTCACATTGTACTAGCATCAATTCACAATGGATTAAATATCTTAATGTAAGATCAGAAACAGTGAAATTACTCTAGGATAAAATAGAGAGCACATTGGACCACCGAGGCATAGGTAATTATTTTATGCTTGGAATTCCAATAGCTCAGCAGTTAAGAGAAAGGATTGACAAATGGGACAGCATGAAATTAAAACACTTCTTCACAGTAATGGAAACAGTCACCAGACTGAAGAGACAGTTTACAGAATGGGAGAAATCTTTGTCAGCTATACATCTGACAAGGGATTAATAACCAGAATATACAAGGAGCTCAAAAAACTAACCTCTCAAAGAATCAACAATCCACTGAATAAATGGGCAAATGAACTGAACAGATAATTCTCAAAAGAAAATGTACAAATGGCCAATAGACATATGAAGAAATGCTTAACATCTTTGGCCATAAAGAGGATGCAAATCAAAATGACACTGAGACTCCACCTCACCCCTGTCAAAATGGTTATCATCAAAACACAACAACAAATGCTGGTGGGGATATAGGGAAAAGGAACACTCTCACACTGTTGGTGGGAATGTAAATTAGTGCAACTGCTATAGAAAGCAATATGGAGGTCCTTCAGAAAACTAGAAATAGAAATACCTTATGATTCCCTTATACCACTTCTGGGATGCTCCAGGATATGATAGAGCCACTTATACATCCATGTTTACTGCAGCACTGTTTACAATAGCCAAGATTTGGAAGCAGCCCAGGTGCCCCACAACTGATGGGTAGATTAAGAAAATGTATATATACACAATGGAGTTTTATTCAGATATAAAGAAGAATGAAATTATTTTGTTACAGATAAATGGATGGAACTGGAGAACTTCATGTTAAGTGAAGTAAGCCAGGCTCACTTCACTTCCACATATGTTTTCCTTCATATACATATCTGATCACACATACATATATGTAACAATACAAAATTGTATAAGTAAGTCTGTCTGAGGGGACTATGGGAGGCGGGAGAGGTAAAGAAAATGTTAGAGAATGAAAAATATTGAAATACCCCATCTATATATGAACATAATAGAATGCATTGTGCTCTAAGTTGTTGAATATTAGGGGAACATTACGATAGAGAATGAGTAAGCAATGGTTGGGTGGGGGTTTAATTTGATTAAAGCATGATATATACAGGCTTGAAATAACAAGACAAAACCCCCTTGGACTATCAACATACACTTAAAAAAATGAGGGTCTGGAGGGAAAAATAGGTCTTTTCCAGGAGTGAGTACCAGTGGTAGGTGAGTGGGCATAAGGAAAGGGAGAATGAGGAGAGTATGGTGTCTGCCTTTTGTATCCATATATGAAAATAGAAGAATGAAACCTATTTAAATTGTTCTTGAAGGGGGAAGAGAGGAAGAGGGAGAATGACAGAGGGGGTAAATCTAACTAAGGTATATTGTAAAGACATATGTAAATATTACAATATATCCCCCTGTACAACTACTATATGAAAATAAAATGATTTAAAAAAATTTAATTTCCAATTATCCTTTGCTAGTATGTAGAAATATAATTGTTTTTTATTCTGGCCTTATATCTTGTAATCTTCCTACATACAATACATACAATTTTTAGAGAGTCTGGGATTTTCTTTTATTATTCATATGTGCATACAAGGCTTGGGTCATTTCTCCCCCCTGCCCCCACCCCCTCCCTTACCACCCACTCCACCCCCTCCCTCTCCCCCCTACCCCCTCAATACCAAGCAGAAACTATTTTGTCCTTATTTCTAATTTTGTTGTAGAGAGAGTATAAGCAATAATAGGAAGGAACAAGGGGTTTTGCTGGTTGAGATAAGGATAGCTATACAGGGCATTGACTCACATTGATTTCCTGTGCATGTGTGTTACCTTCTAGGTTAATTCTTTTTGATCTCACCTTTTCTCTAGTTCCTGGTCCCCTTTTCCTATTGGCCTTAGTTGCTTTTAAGGTATCTGCTTTAGTTTCTCTGCATTGAGGGCAACAAATGCTAGCTAATTTTTTAGGTGTCTTACCTATCCTCACCCCTCCCTTGTGTGCTCTTGCTTTTATCATGTGCTCAAAGTCCAATCCCATTGTTGTGATTGCCCTTGATCTAACGTCCACATATGAGGGAGAACATACGATTTTTGGTCTTTTGGGCCAGGCTAACCTCACTCAGAATGATGTTCTCCAATTCCATCCATTTACCAGCAAATGATAACATTTCATTCTTCTTCATGACTGCATAAAATTCCATTGTGTATAGATACCACATTTTCTTAATCCATTCGTCAGTGGTGGGGCATCTTGGCTGTTTCCATAACTTGGCTATTGTGAATCGTGCCGCAATAAACATGGGTGTACAGGTGTCTCTGGAGTAACCTGTGTCACAGTCTTTTGGGTATATCCCAAGAGTGGTATTGCTGGATCAAATGGTAGATCAATGTCTAGCTTTTGAAGTAGCCTCCAAACTTTTTTCCAGAGTGGTTGTACTAGTTTACATTCTCACCAACAGTGTAAGAGGGTTCCTTTTTCCCCACATCCTCGCCAACACCTGTTGTTGGTGGTGTTGCTGATGATGGCTATTCTAACAGGGGTGAGGTAGAATCTTAGCATGGTTTTAATTTGCATTTCCTTTATTGCTAGAGATAGTGAGCATTTTTTCATGTGTTTTCTGGCCATTTGAATTTCTTCTTTTGAGAAAGTTCTGTTTAGTTCACTTGCACATTTTTTTTTCTTTTATTATTCATATGTGCATACAAGGCTTGGTTCATTTCTCCCCCCTGCCCCCACCCCCTCCCTTACCACCCACTCCACCCCCTCCCGCTCCCCCCCCTCAATACCCAGCAGAAACTATTTTCCCCTTATCTCTAATTTTGTTGTAGAGACAGTATAAGCATTAATAAGAAGGAACAAGGGGTTTTGCTAGTTGAGATAAGGATAGCAATACAGGGCATTGACTCACATTGATTTCCTGTGCGTGGGTGTTACCTTCTAGGTTAATTCTTTTTGATCTCACCTTTTCTCTAGTACCTGTTCCCCTTTTCCTATTGGCCTCAGTTGCTTTTAAGGTATCTGCTTTAGTTTCTCTGCATTAAGGGCAACAAATGCTAGCTAGTTTTTTAGGTGTCTTACCTATCCTCACCCCTCCCTTGTGTGCTCTCGTGTTTATCATGTGCTCATAGTCCAATCCCCTTGTTGTGTTTGCCCTTGATCTAATGTCCACATATGAGGGAGAACATACGATTTTTGGTCTTTTGAGTATTGGTTCATTAGTTTTGGGAGAATTTAGTTTTTTAAGTTCCCTGTATATTCTGGTTATCAGTCCTTTGTCTGATGTATAATTGGCAAATATTTTCTCCCACTCTGTGGGTGTTCTCTTCATTTAGAGACCATTTCTTTTGATGAACAGAAGCTTTTAAGCTTCATGAGGTCCCATTTATCTATGCTATCTCTTAGTTGCTGTGCTGCTGGGGTTTTGTTGAGAAAGTTCTTACTTATACCTACTAACTCCAGAGTATTTCCTACTCTTTCCTGCATCAACTTTAGAGTTTGTGGTCTGATGTTAAGATCCTTGATCCATTTTGAGTTAATATTGGTATAGGGTGATATACATGGATCTAGTTTCAGTTTTTTGCAGACTGCTAACCAGTTTTCCCAGCAGTTTTTGTTGAAGAGGCTGCTATTTCTCCATCGTATATTTTTAGCTCCTTTATCAAAGCCAAGTTGGTTATAGTTGTGTGGCTTCATATCTGGGTCCTCTATTCTGTTCCACTGGTCTTCAAGTTTGTTTTTGTGCCAGTACCATGCTGTTTTTATTGTTATTGCTTTGTAATATAGTTTGAAGTCAGGTATTGTGATACCTCCAGCATTGTTCTTTTGACTGAATATTGCCTTGGCTATTCATGGCCTCTTGTGTTTCCTTATAAATTTAATGGTAGATTTTTCAATCTCTTTAATGAATGTTATTGGAATTTTGATGGGAATTGCAATAAACATGTAGTTTACTTTTGGGAGTATCGACATTTTTACTATGTTGATTCTACCAATCCATGAGCATGGGAGATCTCTCCACTTTCTATAGTTTTCCTCAATCTCTTTCTTCAGAAGTGTATAGTTGTCCTTGTAGAGGTCTTTCACATTTTTTTTTAGGTTTACACCTAGGTATTTGATTTTTTTTGAGGTTATTGTAAATGAAATTTTTTCATACATTCTTTTTTAGTTTGCTCATTGTTAGTGTATAGAAATGCTAATGATTTTTCTATGTTGATTTTATATTCTGCTACCTTGCTATAGCTATTGATGATGTCTAGAAGCTTCTGAGTAGAGTTTTTTGGGTCTTTAAGGTATAGGATCATGTTGTCTGCAAATAGGGATATCTTGACTGTTTCTTTACCTATTTGTATTCCTTTTATTCCTTCTTCTTGCCTAATTGCTCTGGCTAGGAATTCCAGTACTATGTTGAATAGGAGTAGAGATAGTAGGCATCCTTGTCTGGTTCCTGATTTTAGAGGGAATGGTTTCAGTTTTTCTCCGTTAAGTATAATGCTGGCTGTAGGTTTGTCATATATAGCTTTTATAATGTTGAGGTACTTTCCTTCTACTCCTAGTTTTCTTAGAGCTTTTATCATGAAATGATGTTGGATCTTATCAAAGGCTTTTTCTGCATCTATTGAGATGATCAAGTGGTTTTTGTCTTTGCTTCTGTTAATGTGGTTTATTACATTTATTGATTTTCGTATGTTGAACCACCCCTGCATCCCTGGGATGAAGACTACTTGGTCGTGGTGAATAATCTTTTTGATGTGTTGTTGAATTCGGTTTGCCATTATTTTGTTGAGGATTTTTGCATCAATGTTCATTAAGGAGATTGGCCTATAGTTCTCCCTTTTGGTGGTGTCTTTGCCTGGTTTTGGGATAAGTGTAATACTGGCTTCATAAAATGTGTTTGGCAGTTTTCCTTCCCTTTCTATTTCATGTAACAATTTAAGGAGGGTTGGTATCAGTTCTTCTTTAAAGGTCTGATAGAATTCAGCAGAGGATCCATCAGGTCCTGGACTTTTCTTTTTGGGGAGACTCTTGATTGCTGCTTCAATTTCATTTTGTGTTATAGATCTATTCAGGTGATTAAATTTCCTCTTGGTTCAGTTTCTGATGATCATATGTATCTAGAAATCTGTCCATTTCTTTAAGATTTTCAAATTTATTTGAATATATGTTCTCAAAGTAGTCTCTGATGATTTCCTGGACTTCCATGGTGTTTGTTGTTATCTCCCCTTTTGCATTCCTGATTCTAATAATTTGGGTTTTTCTTTCCTCATTTTAGTCAGGTTTGCCAGTGGTCTATCGATCTTGTTTATTTTTTCAAAGAACCAACTTTTTGTTTCCTTAATTCTTTGTATGGTTTTTTTGGTTTCTATTTCATTGATTTCAGCTCTTATTTTTATTATTTCTCACCTTCTATTTGTTTTGGGATTTGCTTGTTCTTGTTTTTCTAGGAGTTTGAGATGTATCATTAGGTCATTGATTTGGAATCTTTCAGTCTTTTTAATATATGCATTCATGGCTATAAACTTTCCTCTCAGGACTGCCTTAGCTGTGTCCCATAGGTTCTGGTAGGCTGTGTTTTCATTTTCATTGACTTCCAGGAACTTTTTAATTTCCTCTTTTATTTCATCGATGCTCCATTGTTCATTAAGTAATGAGTTATTTAGTTTCCAGCTGTTTGCATGTTTTTTGTCTTTACTTTTGTTGTTGAGTTCTTTTACTGCATTTTGAACAGATAGTATGCACAGTATTATTTCTATTTTCTTATATTTGCTGAGACTTGCTTTGTGCCCTAGGATATGATCTATTTTGGAGAAGGTTCCATGGGCTGCTGAGAAGAATATATATTGTGTAGAAGTTGTATGAAATGTTCTGTAGCCATCTACTAGGTCCATTTGATCTATTGCATATTTTAGATCTTGGATTTCTTTATTGATTTTTTGTTTGGATGACCTATCTATTGATGCTAATGGAGTGTTAAAGTTTCCCACAACCACTGTGTTCACAATTATATATGTTTTTAAGTATTTCAGGGTATGTTTGATGAAATTGGGTGTGTTGACATTGGGTGCATACAGATTGATGATTATTATTTCCTTTTGGTCTATTTCCCCTTTTATTAGTATGGAATGTCCTTCTTTATCTCGTTTGATCAATGTAGATTTGAAGTATACTTTGTCAAAGGTAAGTATTGCTACTCCTGCCTGTTTTCAGGGGCCATTGGCTTGGTAAATCTTCTTCCAGCCTTTCATCCTCCTGTAAGCAACAAATTGTTGGATCTTCCTTTTTAATCCATTTCATCAAGCGATGCCTTTTGATGGGTGAATTAAGTCCATTAACATTAAGTGTTACTACCAATAGGTATGTGGTGATTCCTGTCATTTAGTTGTCTTAGTTGTTTGAAGGTTTGATTGTGTGTACCTAAGTTGAGGTTACTCTCTATTGTCTTGCTTTTTTCTTTCCTGTGGTTTGGTGCTGCCTGTCTTTTCATGGTTAAGTTGGGTCTCACTTTCTGTGTGCAGAATCCCTTGCAGAATCTTTTGTAGTGGTGGCTTTGTGGTCACATATTGTTTTAGTTTCTGCTTATCATGGAAGACTTTTATTGCTCCATCTATTTTGAATGATAGTTTTGCTGGGTAGAGTATCCTGGGGTTGAAGTTATTTTCATTCATTGCCTGGAAGATCTCACCTCACACTCTGTTGAGAAGTCTGCTGTGATTTTGATGGGTTTACCTTTGTATGTTACTTGTTTTTTCTCTCTTACAGCCTTCAATATTCTTTCCTTAGTTTCTGAACTTGGTGTTTTAATGATGATATATTGTGGGGGTAGTTCTATTTTGATGTAGTCTGTTTGGTATCCTGGAGGCCTCTTGCATCTGTATGGGAATATCTTTCTCTAGATTTGGGAAATTTTCTGTTATTATTTTGTTGAATATATTACTCATTCCCTTCGCTTGCACCTCTTCTCCTTTTCGATGCCCATGATTCTCAAGTTTGGTCTTTTGATGGAGTCGGTGAGTTCTTACATTTTCTTTTCACAGGTCTTGAGTTGTTTTATTAATAGTTCTTTGGTTTTTCCTTTAATTACCATTTCATCTTCAAGTTCTGAGATTCTGTCTTCTGTTTGTTCTATTCTGCTGGATTGGCCTTCCGTTTTGTTTTGCAGTTCTGTTTCGTTCTTTTTTCTGAGGTTTTGCATATCCTGGGGGGTGGTTTCTTCTTTAATGTTGTCTATTTTTGTTCTGAGTTCATTTATCCGTTTATTAATCGTGTTCTCTGTTTCACTTTGGTGTTTATACAGTGTTTCTATGGTTTCCTTTATTTCTTCTTTTGCTTTTTCAAATTCTCTATTTTTGTTGTCTTGGAATTTCTTGAGTGTCTCCTATACATTTTGGTTGACCCTATCCAGTATCATCTCTATAAAATTTTCATTGAGTACTTGTAGTATGTCTTCTTTTAAATTATTCTTGTGGGCTTCATTGGGTCCTTTGGCATAGTTTATCTTCATTTTGTTGGAGTCTGGATCTGAGTTTCCATTTTCTTCATTCCCCTCCGGTTCCTGTACTAATTTTTTGCTGTGGGGAAACTGGTTTCCCTGTTTTTTCTTTCTTCCCATCATTGTCTTTGGTGTTGTTACTGCCCTGTACTATGTGCAATTAAGTATTTTCTAGCTTGTAATAATAGCAATGGTAACATTTAGAATGGAAGGGTGAGCTGAGATGGAAAGCAAGAATTTATAGAAAAGAGGAAAAGAAATACACAGACAAGAGGGAGAAAGCAGAACAAGGTTTCAGACAAGAAAGTTTCAAAGGTATAAACAGGGAGTGTTAGTGTACTAATTGACAGTAAGCTGAACAGACATTAGAGGGACAGAGAGATTATTGAAAATCAAAAATAAAAAAAAATAAGAATAAAAATAAAAAATAAGTAAAGAAAGAAATATCTATATATAAAAATGAATTAAAATAAAATGGAAAATAGAAAATTAAAAAAAAAAACAAAAAACCAAAAAATCCAAAAAACCTCCACGTTCAAATGCAATGAAGTTTCAGTCTTAATAATTTGGGTTTCCGTCTCAGTCTCCAGTCCTGGAGATGGTGCCTCAGATGTTGTTCTGTAGTTGTCTCATCAAAGGGAAGGCATAAATTAGAACAAAACTACACACACACACACACACACACACACACACACACACACACAAAACCCACCAAGTGTCCCAAGTTCAAATGCAATACAGTTTCAGTAAGTTTTTCAGCTTTCAGGTGTAATTCGGTTGTTCTCTCATCAAAGGTAGGGAGAAAAAAGAAAAAAAAGAGTCTGGAGACAGTTCTGAGAATGGTATCTGCAGCTGTGGCTTGCCTGCCCACTGCTGTCAGCCTGCTGTTGCTGGAGGCGTTGTGACCCTGCAGGCTTTGTTTGTTCAGAGTTCTCCTGTGTGAGAGCCTCTGGTACAGGCTTTCCCCTTTCCAAGGAGATACTGCACCTGCATTGTCAGGCCTGCATGTTTATTTACAGTTCATGTGGAAGGTGGGTCTTCCCCCTCTCCTGTGAAGTTTTCCTCCCGCTGCCACTTTCACAAGCTTTCCTGCTCCTGATTACTGGGCGGTGCTGCTGCTCCTGCCAGCCACCATGTTTGTTTACAGTTCACGTGGGAAGTGGGTCTTCCCTCCTCTCCTGTGGAGTTTTCCTCCCTCCGCCACTCTCACCAGCTTTCCCGCTCCTGGTTGCTGGGCGCGTGCCCTGCCCCCGCCAGAGCCTCTCTGGCCCACCTGGCTTGTTTATTTACAGTCCTGGGAAGGATTCCCTTCCCCCAATCTTTGGTGCTCAGTGCTCCCCACCCTCTTTCCTGCGTGTCTTTATTGATCTTATTGCTTATTACTCAGTTTCTCTTTTTTCCCTGGGTGGAGGTCAGTCTGTCCAGGGGGCTATGCTGCTCTGGCCCAGGCTTGTCTATGGGAGTACCACAGTACTGTGAAGCTCACCTGGTCCGTGTCTTCCCAAGCCATCTGGGCGCTGGCAACTGGTGGCCCTGAGGCCCTCCTTGTTTCTCCATTTAATGTGAAGTGGAGATTCTCTGCACCAGCTGGAGGTGTGGAGGGGTCAAAGTTATGCCTCTTCTTAGTGATTATGCCTGCAAAGTGTGTCTCTGGCATCTCTCCAAGATTTCACTATAGGAGGCTCGCTTTCTGATTCCTCCCTCTAGCTGCCATCTTGAAATCCCTCTGGGATTTTCATTGTAGACAATCATGTAGCCTGTGAATATAATTTTATTTCAATCATTTCCAATTTGTTGCCTTTTAATTTCTTTTTCTTGCATTATTTGCATTGCCTAGCACCTACATTATGATGTTAAATATAATTATCCTGAATAGACATCCTTGCCTTGCTTCTGACCTTAGGGAGAAATCATCTTTCAGCCTTAAGCATGTTGTAGTAGGAGTTTTTATAGATTTTAAAAATCATGAAAGTTTCCTGGGAGTTTATTTTTAATCAGGAAAAATGCTGGATTTTTGTCAAATCTTTTTTCTATAACAATTGGAATGATTATAGGACCACCCCAAATTGGTTTCTTTGGTGTTGTCCACAGTTTTTTTATTCTTAATTTCATTGATAACCACTCATCTTTATTATTTCCTTCCTCATGCTTGATGTAGGTTAAATTTGCTCTTCAAAGATTTTTTTTCTCATAGTGGAAGCTTATATACTGATTTGGCCATTCATCTTTCTTAGCTGCAGTGTCTCAACACCTTCTTGCAGATTTTGATATGCTGTTTCATTTTCATTCAATCCCTAAATTCTCCACTTTCCTTTTTGATCCATAGATTATTTACAAGTTTGTTGTTTGATTTTGATATACTCATGGATCTTCTATATGTGCTCTTTTATTGATCTCTAGTTTAATTCCATTATATGAGTTAATATAGAAAAACTGGATTTATATTTGCAGTTGCTATGGATGGCTGAAGGTTTAGCTTAACATGTGCCTTTTTTTTTTTTTGGCAATACTGGGGCTTGAACTCAAGACCTCATGCTTGCTAGGCAGGTACTCTACCACTTGAGCCCCTCCACCAGCCCTCAGCTTGAACAGTGCTCCTCTGCCAGAGATAGGGCCATTGTATTATTTCCCCTGAATTGTTGACACTTCTGGCTTATTACTTAGTATTTACCAAACCAATGGGGAGTTGGGCAGAAGGTCTTCCTTAGTTCTGGTACAGCTTCAGGATAAGGTAAGCCATTTTCCACTGGTCTCTAAGGATTCTCAATGCTCTTTCTCCCAGTGTCAGGCAGCCAATTTTCTGCTGGTATATGTGCCAACTTCTGTGCAGGGAATTTTCTTGCCCTGCTTCACTGATAGGAGACTTCTGGTAGCACTGATGAAGAATCCTGGGCTCAGGACTTGTTCTTTTACTCCTCTCCTCAGGATAGAGTTATGTTCTTCTTTCCTTTAGGAAACAATGTTTCTGTCCTCTTGGAGATGACAGGGTTTACTGCCCCAGAGGCTCAAGCCTTTTGAAAAGAGGGTCCAAACAGTAGAACAGGCCTTCTAATGGTGGTGTGGCTGATTCTCTCCTCCTTGCCTAAATCACAGAGGGAGACTCTCTCCACTCTCCTATCTGCCTCCAGTATTTCTTGTTGGTACCAGGTGAACATCAACAAAAGAAAAAAAAAGCCTGAAGGAGCATGGGACTCCCCAGTGTCTGCAGCACCCTCTGGTCTCATGGTAGCCACACCATTACTGGCTGATCCACTTGAAAGGAAATTTCATCCTCTTCCCTGCTCTGCCATACATGAGACTGTCCTTGCTCCCATCTTAGCTTGGAGAGGACTCTGCTCCTGGGAGTTCAGGTTGCTCAGTTCCACTGTTAGGAATGATTTTCTTTCTACATCATAGGTAGAAGTGGAACAAAATATATTTCCATGATTAATCAGAAAAAATTGTTACTCTGAGGTGATGTAATAAATTCCTATTTATTAGACATCTAAGTCAATACTCTGTACATAACATCAATAGAGTCATATTGTTTTCTGAGTTATTTTATAATGATAGTCATTGTTCATAATTACATCATTGAAGCATCTTTAGGTCCCCAAATTGCCATTTGAACCATATTCATGTGAAGAATATTTCTTGAGCAGAAAGAATTTAACTATGGTGTCTATGATTATATTCTATTAATTTTCTAAGTAACAGAATTTGAATACACAAGATTTTACTGTTTTCAGGTAGTTTAAGGCAGTAAGTATTTATTTAAAAATTTGAGGCAATGTCTGTATGCTGATTACATGTAGCTAACACACTTGGCCTGAACATTCCATGTTAATTATTCTATTGACTAACAGACAGGAGAACTTTCTAGCACAAATAAAGAAAAGTTTTACCTTTGATTTTTTTTTAACCTCTTCTGACAAGCGTCAAGTTTAGCAGGCTAAGAAATTAAATATATACAATACTATCCCATGGCCCATTTTAACTTTATTTTGCTTTGAGTTTGCACTTTTGTATTTGCATTCTGTGAAGTAGAGGTATTGTCTAATTTTTCAATCCATACAGTATCTGGAAAATTGCATGGTAATACATAGGCATTGTTGAAACTCATTGAATGTAAATAACTATACATTTGGCGAAAGCAAGAGTTTGGAATACATATGGATTAAGAGTAGTAAAGTACATTGTGTACTTTAGAAATTCTTATTATCAACTATTATAGAGGAATATTTTGGGTATTTATTTATTCTGAAAGATCATATTCAACCATCTGGGTTTTTTGTATATGCAGAACACACTTCAAATGATTACATCGGTGGCCCTTATGTAACAAAGTAACTAATAAGATAACTAAACTTTTTCTTACTGTGAAATGAATCTTAGGATCAATTACAAATCTGATGGAAGGGAAGGAATTTTGTACTTCAGCTTTATGCTGAGTTCAAAAAGGCTTTGTATTATTACCAATTTAGACTCTAATACTATAAGGTTAGTGAGAAATTTATTCAGGGAAATTGGAGAAAAAGAGGTAGCAGGATGAGGCACAAGTGTCTTGGACTTTCTTCTTTCTTCTACATGAGACTTTTGCTACTGGGAATAAGAAGAAAACAGTGTTTATTTGTTTGTTTTGGCTTGGGAAGAAGGGCCACATGAGTGAGGATTAGATTTAGAATATAAATAAAGTTAAATGATTCTTGGTTGTGAACACTGACTAGGATCTGTATGATATTTATTAGGAAGCAGTTAATCAATAACACCTTTGTACTACTGCCCCAGGGGGAATGATCTTTGTGGTTATACAGAGTGTTGTAATGGAGCACAGTGAAGAGAATTCAGGTCCCTCTTTAATAATCATATCATATTAACATTTTTAGGTCTAGATTCCAGATATAAATGAAAACATGATATTTGTCTTTCTGACCTTGGTTTACCTCACTCAACTTGATCTCCTTTTCCATCCATTTTCCTGAAAACAACATAATTTCATTCTTCTTTATGGGTGAATAATACTCCAGCACCTTCTTTATTTATCAATTGTTGGGCACATAGTTTCTTGGTTATTGTGAATAGTGTTACAATAAACATAAAATAGTTTTCAGGCATTTCTGGTGTATGTTGACTTACATTCCTTTAGTTATATACCCAGGAGTGGTATGGAATCATATGGTAGTTCTATTTTTAGCTTTTGAAAGAAGAACCCATGGGGACTACTTTCAAGGAAACAATTACTTGGTAAGAACTTGGGTTTTAAAGTGAAGGTTAAAAATTCACAGATACCCACTAAAGACAGCAAAGAACAGATATGACAAAATGGAATTAGAACAAAGCAAATCCGGAAGATTAGCTCCATAGATGAGATCGGGCGCGTTGAGGGAGGTATGGCCGTAGACAGATTAGCTCCATAGAATCTGAGTTAGCCAGTTGGACCAGAGTAGAAATTGTACCCGTGTGTGCTAAGGATCTACTACTTCCCCAAGGGGTGTTTGGAAGTGGACATCAGAATCTACTGTATACTCTTTGTAACTGTGGTGTATATTTAGGAACAAACTACTCTATGATACAATGTGCATAATTCACATTCTGTAGAGTGGGGTCAGCTGCACCCCAGTACCTTTTTGCCATTTTTATAATGCTCTGGAGTTGTGAACCTATTTGAGCAGTGTTAAAAAGTATGTGTTCAGATTGAGCAAAGAACAGGTAAGTGGCATTTCTTTGAAAATCTTGTCTTAAAACACTTAATTTCTGTTTTCATGTCCTGTACTTTACCATGGATACACGGTCAATAGAGATGATTGCTCCCTGGGTCTGCTGTCACTGGAGAGGCTTTCATTCTCATGGTTCAAGATGCCACAGATCTTTTACCATTGTTACACGACAATGGTAGATGTATATTTATAAAATATTTCACTCCACTTCAGCTAACAGGTATCTTTTTCATAATTCTGCTTTTAATCTAACTTACTTATTATTCCCATAATAGAAACTTAGACATAAAACTTGCTATTAATATGCTCTTTTGCATATTATCTCTGCTAGTGAATTCTAGAGACTCTGTCCTTTATATTGAAATGGAAGATAGTAGCAATAAATAGTTGGGTGGCAAATGCTCTGAGAGGGCATCTACCCTTCTCATCTTCCACCCTGTAGAAGGGTAAGTGTGAAATGGTAAACAAGTAGGGGACACTGGCTATCATTCTCTCATGCATGTGAACTGAGTGCTATCTAAAGGGAGAAAGCAGTTCTTTGCTTCAGATTCAAGTCTATAGGGCTTTGAGATTTGGCAATGGTGCTTTTAGAGAGACCTTTGGTCTATTTTTTTTGGTTTATTTATTCATTTATTCATATGTGCATACATTGTTTGGGCCAACTGTCCCCCTGCCCCCCCCCCACACTCCCTCTCCCCCACAATCCCCCTTGCTTCTAGGCAGCACCTGTTCTGCCCTGTTCTTAAATTTTGTTGAAGAGAAGACATAAGCAATAATAAGCAAGACATAGCATTTTTGCTAGTTTGAGATAAAGGTAGCTATACAGAGAGATTCCTAGCATTGCTTCCATGCACATGTGTATTACAACCTGAATTGGTTTATCTCTACCAGACCTCTTCACTACTTCCTGGTCATCTCCCATAGTGGCCTCTGTTGTTTTAAGGTTACTGTATTAGCTCCTCTCCAGTGGGCACATCAACCACTTTCAAGTTTTGGGTTTCCTAACTTTCCCTATTCCTTCTGTACGTGTTCTCCCCTTAGTGTGTAACCCATGTCCAATAATATTACTGCATTTGTGTTTAGGTCTAAAGTCCACAAATGAGGGAGAACATACAATTTTTGGCCTTCTGAGCCTGGCTAACTTCACTTAAAATGATATTCTCCAGTTTCATCCATTTACTTTTCTGAATGACAAAATTTCATTCTTCTTTGTGGCTGAGTAAAATTCTATTGTGTATAAATACCACATTTGCTTTATCCATTCATCAGTAGTAGCGCATCTTGGCTGTTTCCATAATGTGGCTATTGTGAATAGCACTGCAATAAACATGGGTGTGCAGGTGCCTAGGGAATAACCTGAGTCGCATTCCTTTGGGTATATCCCTAGGAGTGGTATTGCTGATCATATGGCAGATCTATGTTTTGTTTTTTAAGGGCCTCCAAATTGTTTTCCAGAGTGGTCATACTAGATTGCATTCCCACCAGCAGTGTATGAGGGTTCCTTTGTCCCCATATCCTTACCAATATTTGTTGTTGATGGTGTTTTTGATGATAACTATTCTAACAGAGGTGAGGTAGAATCTTAGTCTGGTTTTGATTTCCATTTCCTTTATGGCCAGAGAGCATTTTCTCATGTGTTTTTTTTTTTTTTTTGCCATTTGGATTTCTCCCTTTGAAAAAGTTCTGTTTAGTTCAGTTACCCACTTCTTTATTGGGTCATTGATTTTGGGGGAGTTTAGTTTTTTGAGCTCCCTGTATATTCTGATTATCAGTCCTTTGTCTGATATAAAACTAGAAAATATTTTCTCCCACTCTGTAGGTGGTCTCTTCAGTTTAGAGACCATTTCTTTTGTTGTGCAGAAGCTTTTTAATTTTATGAAGTCCCATTTGTCCATCCTTTCTCTTAGTTGCTGAGCTGCTGGGGTTCTATTGAGAAAGTCCTTGCCTATACCTATTGCTTCCAGAATATTCCCTGTTCTTTTCTGTACTACTTTCAGAGTTTCACGTATGATATTAAGGTCTTAAGTCCACTTTGAGTTGATACTAGTACAGGGTGATAAACATGGATCTAGTTTCAGTTTTCTTCAGGCAGATAACCACTTTTCCTAGCAACATTTGTTGAAGAGGCTGTCTATTCTCCAGCATATGTTTTTGGCGCCTTTGTCAAAAATAAGATGGGCATAGCTGTGTGGATTCATATCTGGGTCCTTTATTCTGTTCCACTGGTCTTCATATCTGTTTTTGTCCCAGTACCATGCTGTTTTTATTGCTATGGCTCTGTTTTATAGTTTGAAGTCAGGTTGGTAGTATAGCCATTTTTACTATGTTGATTCTACCAATCCATGAGCATGGAAGATCTTTCCATTCCACCTTCTGTAGTCTTCCTCAATCTCTTTCTTCAGGGATGTAGTTCTCCTTGTAGAGGTCACTTACATCTTTTGCTAAATTTGCTTCTAGATATTTGACTTTTTTTTTGAGGCTATTGTAAATGAAATTATTTACAATTGTTCCATTGTTTCCATCTTTCTCAATTTGTTCATTGTTGGTGTATAGAAAAGCTAATGATTTTTGTAAGTTGATTTTGTATCCTGTCACCTTGCTAAAGCTGTTTATGGTGTCTAGGAGATTTTTGTAGAGTTTTTTTTGGGTCTTTGAGGTATAGGATCATGTCATCTGCAAATAGGGATACTTTGACAGTTTCTTTACCTATTTGTATTCCTTTTATTTCTTCTTGCCTTATTGCTCGGCTAATTCCAGGACTATGTTGAATTGGAGTGGGGATAGTGGTCACCCTTGTCTTGTTCCTGATTTTAGGGGAAATGGTTTCAGTTTTTCTCCATTAAGTATGATGTTGGCTATAGGTTTGTCATATATAGCCTTTACAATGTTGAGGTACTTTCCTTCTATTCCTAGTTTTCTTTTTTTTTTTAAATTATTCATTTATTCACATGTGCATACATTGTTTGGGTCATTTCTCCCCCCTGCCCCCCCTCCCTCACCCTCTTCCCTCTTCCCTCCCTCAGTTCCAGGCAGGTCATGTTCTGCCTTTATCTCTAATTTTGTTGAAGAAAAGACACAAGCATAATAAGGAAGACAAAGTGTTTTTGCTAGTTGAGTTAAGGATAGCTATACAGAAATATTCCTAGCATTGCTTTCATGTACACATGTGTTATGACCCATGTTAATGCATCTCTAACTGATCTTTACACTGGTTACTGATCCCCTTCTCATGATAATCTCTGTTGCTTCAAGGTTTCTGTATTAGTTCCTCTGGAGTTGGGACATTAAATGCTTCCATGTTTTGGGTTTTCTACCTATTCCTATATTTCCCGTGTGTGCTCTCCTCTTGTCATGTGATCCAAGTCCAGCCACATTGCTGCATTTGCCCTAGATCTAAAGTCTGCATATGAGGGAGAACATACGACTTTTGGTCTTCTGAGCCTGATTGACCTTGCTCAGAATAATGTTCTCCAGTTCCATCCATTTACCTGCAAATGATAAGATTTCATTCTTCTTCATGGCTGAGTAAAATTCCATTGTGTACAAGTACCACATTTTCTTGATCCCTTCATCAAAATAGAGGGGCATCTTGGTTGTTTCCATAGCTTGGCTATTGTGAATAGTGATGAAATAAACATGGGTGTGTAGGTGCCTCTGGAGTAAGTTTTCTCAGAGCTTTTATTATGAAGTGGTGTTGGATCTTATCAAAGGCTTTTTCTGTATCTATTGAGATGATGAACTCTTTTTTGTCTTTGCTTCTATTAATGTGCTGTATTACATTTATAGATTTGCATATGTTGAACCCCTCCTACATCCCTGGGAGGAAGCCAACTTGGTCGTGGTGAGTGATATTTCAGATATGTTGTTGGATTCCATTTGCCATTATTTTATTGAGATTCTTGCATTGATGTTCTTAATGGAGATTGGCTTATAGTTCTCCTTTTCGGATGTATCTTTGTCTGGTTTTGGGATGAGAGGAATACTAGCTTCATAGAATGAGTTAGGCAGTATTCCTTCTCTTTCTATTAATGAAAAGTTTAAGGAGCATTTGTATCAGTTCTTCTTTAAAGGTCTAATAGAATTCAGCAGAGAATCTGTCAGGTCTTGGACTTCTCTTTTTTGGGAGACTACTGCTGCTTCAATTTTATTTAGTGTTACAGTTCTGTTTAGGTGGTTAATATCCTTTTGGTTCTGTTTTGGATAGTTATATGTATCTAGAAATTTATGCATTTCTTCAAGATTTTCAAATTTATTGGAATATAGGTTCTCAAAGTAGTCTCTGATGATTCCCTAGATTTCCTTCGTGTTCCTTGTTGTTATCTTCCCTTTTGTGTTTCTGATTTTACTGATTTTGGTTTTTTCCCTCCTCATTTTAATCAGATTTGCCAGGGGTCTGTCAATCTTGTTTATTTTTTCAAAGAACCAGCATTTTGTTTCATTGATTCTTTGTATTTTTTTGTCTCTATTTCAGCCCTCGGTTTTATTATTTCTCTCTTTTTGCTTGTTTCAGGTTTTGCTTGTCCTTGTTTTTCTAGGAGTTTGGTATGTAGCATCAGGACGTTGATTTGAGATCTTCTGTCCTTTTAATATATGCACTCATGGTTATAAACTTTCCCCTTAGGACTGCCATTGCTATGTCTCATAGGTTCTGGTAGGTCATGTTTTATTTTCATTAACTTCAAAGAAGCTTTTAATTTCCTCTTTTATTTCATCAATGACCCACTGATCATTGAGCAATGTGTTGTTTAGTTTCCAATTGTTTGTGTGTTTTCTGCTGTTGCTTTTATTGCTGAAGTTCTAGTTTTAATGCATTGTGATCAGATGGAATGCAGGGAAATATTTCTATTTTCTTATATTTGCTGAGGCTTGCTTTGTGCCCTAAGATACGATCAATTTTGGAGAAAGTTCCATGAACTGCTGAGAGAAATGTATATTTTGTGAATGTTGGATGAAATATTCTGAAGACATCACCTAGGTCCATTTGATCTATGGTGTGATTTAGTTCTTGAATTTCTTTATTGATTTTTTTGTTTGGATGATGTATCTATTGGTAATAGGGGGTTTTTAAAGTCTCCCACTACCACTGTGTTGGAGTTTATATGTGCTGTTAAGTCCTTTAAAGTATGTTTGATGAAATTGGGTGCACTGAACATTGGGTGAATATAGGCTGATAATTGTTATTTCCTTTTGGTGTATTTCTTTTTTTATTAGCACAGAGTGTCCTTCTTTATCTCATTTGTTCAATGTAAGTTTGAAGTCTACTTTTTCTAAGTATTGCTACTTCTGCCTGCATTTGGGGGCCATTAGCTTAGTAAATCTTCTTCCAGCCTTTCACCCTAAACCTGTGTTTGTTTCTGTCAATGAGATGGGTCTCCTGTAAACAATAGATTGTTAGATCTTCCTTTTTAATCCAGTTTGCCAAATGGTGTCTTTTGATGGGGGAGTTCAGTCTATTAACATTCAGTGTTAATATTGATAGGTATGCGGTGATTCCTGTCATTTAGTTGTTTTTGTTGTTTAAGGGTTTGAATGTGTGCAGCTGAATCAGTGCTACTCTCTGATTCCTTGTCTTTTCTTTTCCTGTGGTTTGGTATTGCCTGTCCTCTCATGGTTTGTTTGTTTTCATTTTCTGTGTGCAGAATCCCTTGAAGAATCTTTTGTAGTGGTGGCTTTGTGGTCACATATTGTTTTAGTTTCTGCTTATCGTGGAAGACTTTTATTGCTCCATCTATTTTGAATGATAGTTTTGCTGGGTAGAGTATCCTGGGGTTTAAGTTATTTTCATTCAGTGCCCAGAATACCTCACTTTATGCCCTTCTTGCTTTTAAGGTTTCTGTTGAGAAATCTGCTGTGATTTTGATGGGTTTACCTTTAAATGTTATTTGTTTTTTCCTCTCTTTTAGCCTTCAATATTCTGTCTCTATCTCTGTGCTTGTTGTTTTAATGATATGTTGTGGGGAGTTTCCATTTTGGTTAAGTCTGTTTGGTATCCTGGAGGTTTCTTGTACCTGAATGGGCATAACTTCCTCAAGATTTGGGATATTTTCTGTTATTATTTTACTGAATATATTATGAATCCATTTTGCTTGGGCCTCTTGTCTTTCTTCAGTGCCCATGATTCTCAGGTTTGGTCTTTTGATGGAGTCAGTGAGTTCTTGTATTTTCCTTTCACAGGTCTTGAATTGTTTGAGTAACAGTTCTTCAGTTTTTTCCTTTAATTTTTATTTTATGTTCAAGTTCTGAGATTCTGTCTTCCACTTATTCTAGTCTGCTGGAGTGGCCTTCCACTGTGTTTTGTGTTTCTGTTTGGTTCTTTTTTCTGAGGTTTTCCATATCATGGGTCACTTCCTCTTTAGCATTTTCTATTTTCATCTTTAATTCATTTATCTCTCTCTTTATATTGTTCTCTGTTTCATTTTGGTGTTTATTTAGGGCTCCTATGAGTTCATTTATTTGTTCCTGTGTCTTTTCATATTCTTTATTTTTGGTGTCTTGAAATTTCTTGAGTGCATTTTGTATGTTTTGGTTAACTGTAAGTAGAATTTCTCCATGAAATTCTCGGTGATTACTTGCATGATTTCTTCTTTGAAGGTGTTTTTGTAGGCATCACTGGGTTCCTTGGTGTCATTTATCTTTGTTTTGTTGGGGTCAGGAACTGGGTATCCATTTTACTCATTTCCCTCTGAATCCAGTATTAAGTTCTTTTTTGAGGAGAGTGTTTTCCATCCCTTTTGCTTCTTCCCATTGCTACACTTGGTACTGTGCAATTATGTTCTTGATAGGTTCGTTGGTGGTTTTAGAAACCTGTTTTCTTTCCCTTGATTTATTTTTTGTTTTGTTGTTGTCTTGGTTCTTAGGTAGGTTGGTGTGCTGTTTCTGTCCCTGGTCTGGGTGTAATTTAGTAATAATGAATTCACAGATTCAATATCCAACCAGACCCCTTGGTGGTAATATCTATAAGCAGGGGAATTGGAGATATAATGTTTGTTAGACTAGCTATAGAAATTTGGGGAGTTGGATAGGATAGCACTAAAAGGGGAGGTGGGAAGTGGGATGAGTGAGTAGGGGAAGCAGTGTGGGAGTTGCTGGGTTTTGTTGTCTTTGTGTGTGTTTGGGTGTATTTCTGTTGTTATAGTGAAGGGTGCTTGTGTCAGGGATTGCAGGGGGTTGGGGCTGTGTAAAATTGGTATAGTAGGTTGGTCAGAATGTGGTGAGTGTGTAGGAGGGAGGGGTAGTCTGGTGACAGATTGGGGGATAATGGGAGGGGAAGGTGAGGGCAGGAATGAGTTGTTGGGGAGGACAGCAATGAATTTCAGTGCAGGAGAAGGAGGGAGAGTGAAGGAGGTGAGAGTGGGGATGAGAAGATGATGATGGTAAAGTTGATAGTATAGAAAGAAAAAAAGATAATAGGAATAGAAATAAAAATAGAAAACCCACAATAACAAAACAAACAAAAACCACAAAAACAACAGGAAAAGACAAACAAACAACACCAAGTTCAGGAACAATAGAATTTCAGCCTTAGTATAAGATCTGGAGTTACTCCTCTGGCATCCAATCCTGGTATTGGCACATAAGCAGAAGCTCTGACTTGGTTTCACCAAGTGATTGGCTTGTGAGTAGTGTTTTGTTCTTCTGTCTACCAGTTAAATTGAAATTGTGTAGATTTTCCAGATCATGCAGGGTGGTCAGAGCTATTATTTTCCCTAGCTGATAGCAATGTATCCTTCAGCTGCAGCTGTTTGGTCAGCAACTCCCCCAGCAAGGTGGGGCAGTTCAGTTTTTAATGCTGACCTCTGGTTCAGGAGATCAGCTGTGCAATCCACCGCTTGCCCTGCTTTGGATATGGTTTTCACTTTGTTTGTTTACTGGGATTTCCATGCTGGGGGAAATCTTTGCCCTGCCCCCTTTCTCTGGGGCAGGTTCAGTGTTCCATCAGTCCCCTCTGCTGTCCATGTGTTATGATGGTTTGCTGTTTGTTTTTCAGTTTTGCAGGGCAGTTTGGTTTTGGGTGCTGCTTACTAGCTCAAGAGATGATTTCTGTGATCTGATCCACTACCTGACCTGCTTTGGGGAATGGCTTATCGCCTGCCTGCTCTTGGCCTTCCTGCCTTTCCTGTGTTTGTTTACTGATAGTTCAGCTCTGAGACTAGCTCCTTGCCCCTCCTCCTTTCTCTGGTGCACTTTTAGTGTTTCCACCCCTCTGCTGTTGTGCTAGATTACAGTTTGCTGTTTTTTATTCAGTTTTGTTGGGGGGGGGGTGTCAATCTACCCAGGGACTGTGCTGGTTTATGTTCCCAGGAGTGGCTGGGGGAGTCTCTCATGGTGCATTGTGCTCACCTGTTTGTTCTGTCAAATGACACACAGGCAGGTTTGGAACTGGTGGCAATGTAAACAGTGAGAAATGGCTCTGAATTTTCTCAGTGTAACATGGTGTGGGGAAGGTTTCCCCAGGCTAGGGGTTCAGGGTGTCAAAGGTTTGATTCCAGTTGTGCTTTATTTCTGCTTGATGGAGGAAGGGGAAGAGAAGGAAAGAAAAAAGAAAAGAGGAAAGAAAAAAAAATTGCCACGGAGAAGGAGGGTTTCCCCAAGGCTGGACCTGCCTGGCTGGCTGTGCAGTACATCACAGCTGTCACTTGCAATTAAAGGCTGATTTGTGGGTCAGTCTTTGAATTTTTTTCCTGTACCTAGTGTGACAGCAGTTATTATTTTGGCTAGAAGCAGTCAGAGTTACTCAGGTGTGGCTCCAACTTCTCAGGGAGGTTTTGGAGTCACAGAGCTTAGGCTTTCTGCTTCCATACCCTAGTCATCATCTTGGATCCTCCCTATTTTAGTATGACCCATTAAGCTAAGATTGGTTGTTACATTTTTGAAGAGTTTGAAAGAACAGGAAGACAGAGGAGAAAATGGATAAGGCAAAGAAAGAACAGTATGTAACTTGCTAAGCTTGACATATTCACTATAATTGTCTTTTTACAGAGAAGTTTAGCTATCCTATTCTCAATGATTTAACTCATCCTTATACCATTTTTAAGGCATAAAGCCTCATTCTTGAGGACTCTTGGATTTCTGCACAGATTCATGCCCTCAGCTGGCAAAGAATGCCTTCATGGGTTCTTTCCCCTGCACCCTCCATTCCTTTTCCCACTGTCTCTTGGTCCATTTGAACTATTCTTGCCTTCTCTCTCATCTTCTACCCAAACTTTTCCCTTTTTGTGTCTAATATCAGTCAATCATTTCCTAATTCTCTGGCTTCTAGCCATGTGATTAGGGACTAGTCAAGGGTGCTTATTATTTTTACTATTTATTATATATGTGTGTTTTAGCCAATTAAATAAGGGAAATCAATTAGAGACATAGAATTAGGTAAAGAAGAAAAAAGAGCTCTTTTATTTGTAGATGAAATGATGACATACTTGGAAAACTACAGAGAATCTACAGGTTTTGAATACAGCATTAAAATACTTCAGTAAGTTAGCAGAGTATAAAATTAATATCCACACATAAATTATCCTTATATATCCAATAGTAACCAGTTGGAAGATATACAGTACAGAAAAATTCCACTTGTAGTACCAAGAACAATGTAGAAATGCTAAGATTTAAGCCTAACAAGATATATATGAAACCTCTAAAAGACAATTATTAAATACATCTTAAAAACACCAACTGAGGGAAGGTGGTGAATTGCTTACAGTCACCATGTCCCTGAGTCTCCATGAACCTGAAAGAAAATCTCAGGTTCGTGGCTTCAAGGGTACGTGGTCAAGTTAGTTGGCTAAAAAGGAGGTTACCAGTATAAGGACAGATTAATCTCTAACTAAACATCTAAAAGTGCAAATCCTCATGCATGTGGGTTCCTGCAGGGACCTGCTCCACCTGTTCTACCACCTGAGATTTCTCCATGGCACTTCAGACATTTTTATATTTGATCAGATTAACCCACCCTCCCCTATTATTTTGCTTAACATGATGTTCTCCAGTTCCATCCATTTACTTAAAAAACATAATTTCATTCTTCTTAATATCTGAATAATATTCCATTGTGTATATATCAATTTTCTTAATCCATTCATCAGTTGTTGGGCATCTGGGATGCTTCCAAAGGTTGGCTACTGTGCATAGTGCTGCAGTAAACATGGGAATGCAAGTGGCTCTGTCATACCCTGGAGCACAATCCTCCAGATATATGCCCAGAAGTGGTATTGCTGGATCTTATGGTAGTTCTATTTTTAGTGTTTTGAGGAACCTCCATATTGCTTTCCACATTGGTTGCAATAATTTACATTCCTACCAACAGTGTGTAAGTTTTCCTTTTCCCCCACATTCTCACCAGCATTTCTTGTTGTTTGTGTTATTGATGACAGCCATTTTGATTGGGTGAGATGGAATCTCAATGCCATTTTGATTTGCATTTTCTTTATGGTCAAGGATGTTGAACATATTTTCATATGTTTATTGGCCATTTGTACTTTTTCTTTTGAGAATTGTCTGTTCACTTCATTTACCCATTTATTCAGTGGGTTGTTGATTCTTTGTAGGGTGGTTTTTTGAGCTTCCTGTAAATTGTGGTTATCAATCCTTTGTCAGATGTATAGCTGGCAAAGATTTTCTCCCATTCTGTGGACTGTGTCTTCAGTCTAGTGACTATTTCCATTGCTGTGAAGAAGATTTTTATTTTCATGCCATCCCATTTGTCAATCCTTTCTCTTATTATTATATTCATAAAGTTGTTACCTAAGCCTATATGATTTTGCCTTGTGCAATTTCACCATTTCAGATCTTCTGTCCTATTTCATTGGTCTTCAATGTCTTTGTGCCAGTACCATGCTGTTTTTATTACTATGGCTCTGTAATATACTTTGAAGTCAGGTATTATGATTCCTCCAGCATTGCTCTTTTAGTTTAGGGTTGCTTTGGCTGTATGAGGTCCTTTGTGCTTCCATATGAACTTTAGGATTGGCATTTCTATCTCAGTAAAGAATGTCATTGGAATTTTGATATAAATTGGACTGAACACATGCATTGCTTTTGATAGTATAGCCGTTTTCACAGTATTGATTCTGCCAGTCCATGAAAATGAGATGCCCTTCTATCTTATTATGTCTTTATTGATTTCTTTCTTTAGTGACTTATGATTTTATTTTATAGGTCTTTCACCTCTTTCATTAAATTTATTCGAGGTATTTTATTTTTTGAAACTATAGTAAATGTTGTTTTCTTGATTTCTTTTTAGATTGTTCATTGTTTGTGTATAGAAATACTATTGATTTTTATCCTGCTACTTTGCAGAATGTGTTTATGAGATCTTAGAGGATTTTTGGTAGAATTTTCAGGTATAAGATCATATCATATGAAAATAGTGATAATTTGACTACTTTTGTAGCTTCCCTATCCTGTCTTATTTGTTTCTTTATCCTGTCTTATTACTCTGGCTATGAATTCCAGTACTATATAATAAGAGTGGGGAGAGTGGACAGTGTTGCCTCATTTATGATTTTAGAGGAAATGGTTTCAGTTTTTCTTCATTTAGTATGATGTTGGGTACAGGTTTGTCATTATTTATAGCCTTTATAATGTTGAGGAATGTTCCTTCAATTCCTAGCTGTTATCATAAAAGGATGTTGAATTTTGTCAGAGGCTTTTTCTGCATCTATTGAGATGATGATGGGTTTTTGTCCTTGATTCTGTTTATGTGTTGTATTACATTTACTTATTTGTTTATGTTGCAGCATCCTTGCATCCCTGGTATAAGCAATAACTTCCCAAAAGAACTCCAACAGTTCAGCAATTAACAGAAAGAATTAACAAACGGGATGAATCAAACCAAAAGCTTCTGCACAGCAAAGAAAACAGTCATTTGACTGGAGAGACAGCCCACAGAATGGGGTAAAATCTTTGGCAGCTATATATCTGACAAGGTATAAAAACCAGAATATACAGGGAGTTCACAAAACTAAACTTTCAAAGAATCAATCACCTAATGAAGAAATGGCAAGTGAAGTGAACAGAAGTTTTTCAAAGGAGGAAGTATGATGATATCCTTAAACACATGAGGAAATGCCCAACATCCTTGGCCATTAGGAAATGCAAATCAAAACCACATTATGATTTTACCTCACTCCAGTCAAAATGTTTATCATCATTGGTGAGGATATGGGGAAAAAGGAACACTTATACACCACTGGTGGGAATGTAAATTAATACAACCACTACGGAAAGGAGTCTGGGGGTACCTAAAAAAAACCTAAAAATAGAACTACCATATGATCTGATGATACCATCACAGGCATGTATCCAAAGAAATGTAAATTATGACACAATAAAAACACATGCACACCATGTTTATTGCAGTACTCTGCACAATAGCCAAGCTATGGAAACCTCTCAATTGTGCCACAACTGATGAATGGATTAAGAAAATTTGCTATATATGATATATTATATATATTCACATACATAATATATTAGGACAGAATATTATTTAGCCATAAAAATGAATTAAATTACGTCTTTTGTAAATAAATGGATGGAACCAGAGATTATCATGTTAAGTGAAAGATGCTGAGTTCAAAAAGGCAAAGGACACAAGTTTATATCTATACAAACATGATCATATATATACATGTATATATATGAAACGTTATCAATAGTGGGGCTGTTTGAGGGGACTGGGGGAGGAGGGATAAGAAAGAATGATAATGAATAATATTGAAATACATTGCATCTGTGTAGGAAGAATGCACCACAAATCACATTAAAAGCTGTTGAATAATAAGGGGTAGGAGAGAAAGGGTAAGTAAAATTAATGGGGGGGGTTATACTGGTTAAAATACAATATATTCACGGGTGAAGTACCATGGTGAACCCCTTTGAACAATGAACATACACTTAAACAACGAAGGACAGGAATGTAAAACAAGTTATGGTAGGGGGAGGATAGTACTGGAAGGGGTAAGGTTAATGGAAAGCATAAAGGAAGGTGAATACAGCTGATATGTCTTATATACATGTATGAATATAGAACTCTGAAACTTGTTTAAATCATTTTAAGTAGGGGAGAGAGAAAGATGAGGGAGAGCATATGTAGAAATGTCACAATGAATTTCCTTATACAACTAATATATGTTAATAAAAATGTTTTAAATGAAACCAATACCCCCCAACCCCTCACCAGGTTAAACATGGACAAATGGCAAGCATCCTTGCATAGGTTTGCTCAGTGTCATTACAATGTCTGATTTTCCTAGTTAATAAATTTAACATAAGTTCAATGAAAATACTAATATGATTTCCAAAATTGGAGGCATATAAGTTTATACCAATGTTCATGTTGAAAAAGTATATATGCAAGAATGATGAAAAGCTATGAAGAGATTCTGCCCCCACAAAATTTTAAGACATACTATAGAAACTTTGTATTTAAAGCAGTATACTGGTACTGAATGGAAAGATCAGTGAATAGAGTAGTAAGTACAGAAAAGATCCAAGTATATAAGAAAATTGAGTATATGAAAAAGATGACATCTCAACTTCTGAGGAAAAAGATGAAGTTTTAAATAACTGGCACTGTTAGAAATGGGTAGCATTTTAAAAAAGCTAATTAGATCCACACCTCACAATATACACAAGAATAAATTACAAATGGGTCAGAGATCTAAATGAAAAGATGAAGCCATACAAGTACTTGAATAAACAGTCAAATTATTAATTACAATTACAAAATATGTAATTATTAATTAAAATAGTAACTTTATAATGAAGAAATAGTAAATGCACAGTGGATATCATTTTCCCTAAGTGATGAAAATTAATGTGTCCAATACAGGAACAGGAGGCCCTCATGTGTTCCTGAGTGGTTCTCTGAGGAGACCAGCATCGCTTTTGTGGCATTCCTGCCAAAATGGGTCACTGGAATCTACTTAGTATAGCTCACTAGCAAACTCAATTGAGGGGCATTCTGAAAATTATCTGGTCTTTGCTCTTCAAAAATGTCAAGGTCAAGAAGTAGAAAGAAAGGTGGAGCAATTATTTCAGATGACAAGCAACTGAACAAATAAAACATCTCTATATAAATATGATCTTGGATTGGATCTTAGTCTGAAAAACTAGTTTTAAAGCTTATTATTGAATATTTGTGAAATTTGAGTATGAACTATGAATTAAATTATTGTAGTAATATTAAATTTCATGATTTTAATACTCTACTGTCAGAAAATAGTAATGCTATATGAGAATAGCCTTGCTTTCAGACTGTACTTAGAAATGAACTTAAGAGGCAAAGGAACAGTTATCTGTAAGTTACTTTTAAATGGAGCACAAATAATAAAGCAAATGTAAATAATTGATGAATCCGGTTGAAAGTATTTTATTAATCTGTCTGGGCTGCCATCACAAAATACCACAGGCAGGGTGACTTAGACAACAGAAATTAATTTTCTCACAGTTCTGGGGCTGCAAGTCCAAGGTCAAGGTGCCAGCAGGACTGTGTCTGGTGAGCCTCTCTGGCTTGTAGATGATCCTCTCACTGTCCTTATATAGCTTTTCTTCTGCCTGCACACAGAGGGAAAAAGATCTCTGGTATCCCTGATTCTCCTTTTAAGAACACCAAATTAGGGCCTTCTTTGACCTTAATTACCACTATGAAGGCCTTGATGGCATATGCAGTCACATTGTGGGTTTAGGATATATAGTGACTGTTGAGGGACAAAATTCAGTCCCTAACAGATATAATGGATGTTTTGAATTATTCTGGAAACTTTCTATAAGTCTGAAATTATATACAAATTAAAGGTACAAGAAATCTCTCTTTCTCCTACCCCTCCTCCTCTCCCTCTCCATTTTTGATTCCAGCATGACATGGCTTTGGAAGGCATGAAGCTAATGGAACAGTAACAGACACCAGAGATCTTTTTTCAAGGTGAAGGAAAAAATCTGTGATTTTATCAGCTTTGGTTAACTGTGAACGCTACTGACTTTTCTTACTGTATGTCAGAAAAGGAAAGCTTTTGTTTCATTATAAGCACTAACTTGTTCTCTCACATTTTTAAAACCTGGAGAAAAAAGGAGTTCTATCAGAGGTAATGTAGGCACAATGTAATTCCTCATTCATCTTTAAAATTCCAAAGGAAGTCAATTAGTTTATGTACTAGGTGTCTGTGACCTGGTACACAGGGTTAAGTTCCTTTGGAGGGAAGAAAATAATTTACTTAGAAGTCTTTGGGGTAACTTGATGCTGTGGAAATTTGGGTTGGGAGAGTTAAGTTACTTCATTTAACACTTGGGTAATTTTTAAAAACTTTGTTAGGTAAAACCTGTGTAGCCTTTGGTTTAGGGCTGATGCTTCTCTCCTTTGAGGTGATACCCAATGTTGTATCATTTACCATGTTTCCCACTGTGACTGGAAGTTAACATGGACCATTCCAGACCTTGTGTGATTGCTTCCTCTGCTCCTTTTGGATGCTGATTGACTCTTTTTATGATAGTTTCCTTGCATGTCAGTCTCATTTGAAGGCTTGTAGGGACCTTCTGAAGACCTATGTGTGTGGACTTCTCCTTGCTGGTACTTTACTCTTGAACTACAGCATCCTTGGTGTACTGGATTCCTGTGACTACTGTGTGAGCCTGCAGGGCATCTTTGGGTCCTCCTTGCCTGCTTTCTGCCCCAGACATGCTTTCTAGTCAACATGGTGGGGCAACTACAGGGCCCTCCTTATTTTCTTTCTCACAGGATTACTGTGCAGTCCAAATGTCTAATGTATGAAAATCATCTTTGTGTACTTTTGTCTGTCTTTTTAATTTTTTTGGTTGTTTCAGGTGGGAGGCTAAATTCTTCTGTTTGAAGTGGAAATGTCCTTCATGTATTTTTTAGACTCCTCCATGTCCTCCATTTTCTCTTCCCTGAAACCCATTTGGTTTGTGCTTGGGTTGAGCTAAAGAAGGAGGAGAAATAATGCGTGTGTGTGTGTGTGTGTGTGTGTGTGTGCAAGTTTAAAATGTCACAATGAAACTCATTATTTCATATAATTAATATACACTAAAAATCATATACAACTAGGCATAGAGCCCCATTGAGACTAAAGGGAATGTTCTGGAGACTTCAAAATACCTGCTTTTGTTATATTGCACCTATGGTGTAACCTTGTTCCTACATACCCCAGGCTGGGTGCATTTCAAGTACAGCTTTTCTCGTCTGGTGTATATTAGACTCTTTCTGTTCAATCTCCAGAACAACCCAGTGGTGGCAATGGTAGCCCTGATTAATCCTTACTTTGATGGTATCAACAATAACTGCTTAGGTTGCTCTCACTTTCTCAGTAATACTAAATCATCTCTTTTGCTACTGGAAGCTGTCTTCAACTCTATTAACCTGAACTAGCCTTGCCCTAGCTTGAAGGCAGAAAAATTTTATGATTATAAAAACATATAATGTGCTATTTCTGTGTTAAAATGCCATTCCTGGTTATGAAATTAGAGCTATTTTTCTGAAGTTAAACACTAAAAACTGGGCTAGTGTTATCAATATTCTTTTGAAAATGCTTCTGAAATCACAGAACAAATGTGGCTAGGCCAGTCTGGCCTACAAACTATTAACTTCTAAAAATGCTTGCATCCTAATCTCTAAAACCTGTGAACGTATCACTTGACTTGGCAAAAGGGAATTTGCAGATGTGATTTCATTGAAAAATTTGAGATGGGGTGATTATCCTGGATTATCTGTGTCAAACCAATCTAATCACATGGGTTCTTTCCTTGCTGGTAAAAACAGGAAAAGGTGAGCAAATGGACTCTTCCTTAGCACCTCTAGAAAGGATTGTAGTCTTAGAAACACCCTAATTTTAACTTAGTGAGATACATATTAGATTGTAAGAGAGTAAGTTTGTGTTGTTTCCATTTTGTGGCAATTTGTTGCAGGAGTCATAGAAACCCTTGAATGAGCTACATCATAATAATGTTGCTGTCAGAACCGGGAAAATTATCAAGGGGGTATTACATAATGACAAAGGAGTTAATTCTTCAAGAGGATCTAATAATTCTTAATTTGTGTGTGTCTAACAAGAGAGTATCAAACTATGTGAGGCAAAGCTGGTTAAAGCTGCAGAAATAGATGATTCCATTATTATACTTAGGGAAAGTAACACCCTTCAATCAGAAATGGACAGGTACAGAAGAAAGAAAATCAATGAGGCAGTTGAACTTCAGAACATCATCAATCAACTTGTATATAATGGACACCTATAGACTACTTTATTCAACAACAGTAGAATATGTGTTTTTTTTCAAGCTTACATGGAACATTCACCAAGACAGACCACATTGTGTGTCATAAAACACATCTTAACAAGTTTGAAAGAATAGAAATGACATAATGCTTACTCTTAGATCACAATGGGATTAAACTAGAAAATGGTAAGAGAGAGAAAGCTGGAAAATCTCCAAATAATTTGGTGATTACACAACATACTTCTAAATAGCACATGATGAAAGAAGAAATCTCAAGAGAAACTAAAAATTATTTTGAATAAAATGAAAATGAAAACACAACTTACCAAAATTTGTGGGTTGCAGTGAAAGCAGTGGTTGGAGAGAAATTTTTGCCATTGAATAATTAAGTCGTTAAAAATGCAGATTCTGGGGTCTTGTCACAGATCCATTGAGTTGGATCTTAGTTAAGGTAGAATTAAGGAAGGGCAATTTAATTAAGAGTCTCAGGTGATTTTAATATATTCTAAAAGTTTAGAGTTCCTGTATTAAACTTTAAGAAAATTGTTAATCATCAAAATGAAGAAAAATCTATTAACAGTAAGCTTTTGAAAAGAGCCTAATTCTTTTTATATAAATATAAACACTTCTTTCTTTTCAATAACAGCCACATTACTATTCAAATACACTTTCTTCGAGAGCACACAAGGGAGGTATGAGGATAGGTAAGACACCTAAAAAACTAGATAGCATTTGTTGCCCTCAACTCAGAGAAACTAAAGCAGATATTTTAAAGCAACTGAGGCCAATAGGAGAAGGGGACCAGGAACTAGAGAAAAGGTTAGTTCAAGAAGAATTAACCTTGAAGGTAACACCCATGCACAGGAAATCAATGCGAGTCAACTCCCTGTATAGCTATCCTTATCTCAACTAGCAAAAAGCCCTTGGTCCTTCCTGTTATTACTTATACTCTCTCTTCAACAAAATTAGAGATAAGGGCAAAATAGTTTCTGCCGGGTAGCGAGGGGTAAGGGGGTTAATGGAGGAGGGTAAGGGAGGGGGTTGGGGGAGGGGGTTGAAATGACCCAAACATTGTATGCACATATGAATAAAATAAAAATTAAAAAAAAACAAATACACTTTCTTTACTGGCTAGAAATATTCTTAAAACATCTTCAGCCAGATTCTGTGATTTCTTAGCTACCTTTAACCACTATTAGAATTATTTTATCCTGTTGTCTATTATTCACAGGGTTTTATTTAAAAACTTCTATCTGCTTAAAAGATCTTCTGTTCCTAAACTCATTGCAGGATATTTTGGGGCCAGGGAGAAAGAGAGCTAGAAGGAGGCCAGAGGAAAAGGCAAACATCTTATTTGATGAGGTTGCGTCTTCCTCTGGGATAGGTGTGTTTGAATTTGTTACCCAACGGTTTGACTTTGGATGGTCCCAGCATGTACCTCCAGTCAGCCCCCTTGGGTACAGATGACTGCTGGTGAGATCCGTTCATATCTTCTGACTGCCTTCAGGTTAAAACAGCAGAGGCATCATTATTGGCCCCCTGCATACAGTAGTCCCAACAGGAGCAAAGCCTTCCAATCTCTCCAGCTCCCAGGCAGCATTTAGATCTTGAGCATTTGGTGCTCCCTTAAATACAGGTATCTGTTTTTTGAGATAGAGACTTCAAGTTCCTTGACAGTCTTGTATCGCTTTGTCCTTCCCTTACTTGCAAGACTTTTGGCCAAGCATGCAACCAGAGATCCTGTCTTCACATCTTTCCCTTGGCTTTAGGCAAGGGATGCACTTGACTATCCTTCATCAAAGTACAGAAGGAATGGTCTCCAAAATAGAGGCCTGTCCATTGCCCATACCCCCTACCAAGGTGATTTCCTTTACTTCTCAGTCATTTGCTTTTATTTCCCAATGGATGTGTGTGGGAACTAGGGTTTATTGTTAGGCCAAATTTCTGAATTAATCTTTCATAGTAAACCCTTTGGGAGATCATAGGTTCCTAGAATTTAGTAGATGAGATAGCCAGAATTTATAGTCTTAAGCTATGGGCCTTGGCCTTGGTTCCAGGAAAATAAGAAAAATCTCATTCAACATCCTGTTATATTCCCTGATGGGATATTTATATGGACTTCTGAGCCAAGAAATAACAATCACCATTAAAACTATTTATACAATATATTAACTTATTTTATGTTTTAACGATATAAATTTTTATAAATGAATGCATCACGTCAGAAATTCCAAATCATAAGCGAAATTTTACTCCTTAGGTTAGGATGCCTTTAAAAAACTATCTGAACACAACGTTCCTAGGTACAGTCCTGTGCAGTGCTTCCCAAGTTGATTAATGTGAGTCTGGCACTAGCTGGGTAAGTTTTGGAATATCAACACTCTTCATGTTTGGAAAACTGGCCAATTATTCTAAGACTCTTTGGGGGCAGTCTAAGGGTTAATGAATTTGTTGAAAATGCTTGGGTTAATTTGAAGAAATTTCTTAGTGCAGTAAAATCAGCCATGAGTTTAGGCTATGCAGATAGGTTCTTTCATCCAGTTAAAACTCTTTGCAAGTCAAAGTATTATTTTTACTTGATGTCACTTGGTTTGTTTTAGTAATACTTTCTACTAGGTTGAGTTTTCTCATTTTGCAACTAACATGGGGAGAAAACTTGAATTCTTAATTTTATAACAATAAGGTAAATTTAAAAACATAAGCAAATTCAAAATTTATAAAATTATATTGTGTAAGGCTTAAGTCAAGTGGGAATTATTGAGATCAAAGTAAAAATGAAATAATTTAGATGTTTGTGAACACATAAAAATATTACTTAATAGCCGGGATCCAGTGGCTCACACCTGTGATCCTGGCTACTCAGGAGGCAGAGATCAGGAGGATCATGGCTCAAAGCCAGCCTGGGCAAATAGTCTTGAAAAATGCTTCACAAAAAAAGGGCTGGTGGATGACTCAAGGTGTAGGCCCTGAGTTCAAACCCTAGTACTACAAAATTATAAATAAATAAATAAATAAAATAAACTTATTAAGTGTACATCTTTTTGACCTTATAAATGTCACAAGTTATTTTTAAAATATTTGGCACTTAATAAAATCCAAGCTTATGTGCTCAGTATTTTCTCCACTTATTTATTTTTATACCATATGTAATATTTTAAGGGAAATTTAATTCACATTTTGGATTCATTTGGCTATGTCATCAAAATTCTGTTTTGTAAGAACTACATTGCATCCAAGTAGTCTTTTAATGTACTTGAAAATAAGTTTTTTTCTATTATGTCATTTTTTCCCTTGTTAAATGGGACCATATTTTTTGTTCTGTTAGATGAATTAAAACACAAAGACATTTGTTTTATTGAGAATTCTGTAATTCTGAACACTAGATTATTTATTAAACTTAAACACTAATTTCCTATTATTATAAAAATACCCAGTTTTATTTAATGTTTATATTCAGACAGCATTCTGTAGTGATAATGATAGACAGGACTTGGTGATTATGAACCTAATCTAATTTTTAAAATCATAAGCTAAAAGTTCCAAACCCAGTCTTATTTTTGGCATATGAAACAGGACTGAACAAGTATTGTTGAGCATAATATATATCGTCAACATTTATAATATATCATATGTAACATTAATGCTTATAATATGTTGTTAACATTTCACATATTATTCAAAAGCATTTATTTTTACATCATTCTGAGGTGGGCATTTCACAGAAGAGACAGTGAACATTCAATTGGGCTAGGTAATCAGAGTAAATGATAAAATCAGGATTTGGATCAGGGCAGTGCAATTCCAAAATGGGTTCTTTGTTTGCAGAGAATAATTCACATCTGATTAAAAATAAAAATGTATTATCAATTTTCCTAGAGAGTAAGTAAATTTAAATACAAAAGTTATATTCCATATATGTTATAACTTAAGGATACAAGATACTTATGAACTTGGCCATTTCATTGTCTGCTAGTTAGACATCTTAAATTCACTCATTACACATTTATTATTATATGCAAGTAAATTGTTATTGAAAAAATAATTGATTCCCAAATATTCTGTCACAAAGCTCTGCATAAAAAGTACCAATTAATTTTTAAAGATAATCTTAGTAGATTAAATAACAGAATGGTTAACTATTATTGCTACCACTACACTAGAGGAGGAAAATGCTGATATGCTACAAAGCAAGTTTTCTTATCTAATTTTATCTTTTTATAATAGTAAAGTTCACATTTATTTTGCCCTCAAATCTCAGTAGCTTAAAATAACAAAGATTTATGTCTTGCTCACGCTCTATGTCTAATGCTTTATGGTAGGTAAAGATGGGATGACTTAATTTAGTCATTCAGGAACCCATAATGAGAGGCTCTGTCTTAACAGGTGAGGAAAGCAAGACAGTTGCTTCTATGAACAATTGATTTTTCCGGAGGTAGAAACACAGCATGCTAATCTTCCAGAATGGCAGGAAATGCAAATATGAAAGCAGAAAACTAGAAATCAGTGAATAGTATAATGTCTGATATAGTGCCTAACTGGTCTTTGTTTTTAATGAATGAACTAATATCTCCAGAATTTTTGCTGATTTTAGAATTGCTTTTGGAAATTAAAAAACAATTAGAATAAATATGTGCAGTACAGATCAAATTCATTTAATGTATAGCCACATTGCTTTCTTAAAGTAATAAATATGTGCTTTTATATTAGTTAAAAGTACAATCTGAGATGTGACTTAATATATTACATAATTTGATGTTTGTACTTGAGTTACAAAGATTGCCAGGGTTATTGTATTATTTTTGGTAATTGTCTTAGTTAGATATTTGATGTGCTAGTTAGTAGTTAGCTGATCCTCATTTCTACCAGCTGTGCTGAGTCCATCTTTTTCTCTATAAGTCTTCTCTGTATTTCATTGTACTACATGGATTTTAAGATCTGACCTTTTCCCTCTTGTGAGCTTATAAGTTAACTCTAGGGTCAAGAGAAAACCACTTTTTATAATACAGCAGGGGAGACAGAGTTTTAGCTAGGGTACATTTTCTTCTGCACATGCGAAACCAAAGCCTTCCATTTTCCCTGTGGCCTCACCATCTGTAGCAAAGCTGTATGGAAGAAGGCCAGAAAATATAAAAAACAGGTAGGTGTTGGAAATTGTATAGAAGGTTTTGGTATTAGCCCTAAAGATTGTTCTATATTATTTACACAAAGTTTTTCTTTTCTCAGACATCCTTAGCATTCATTAAAATTTCCAATATTAAACCTCATTGTATAGTATTAAAATTATAGTCTTATGAGTTGAAAAAGATCACTTTGTCTTCTTTTAACAATGGCTTGACATTTTCTTAAGAAAAAGTATTTCTTGATCTAAAATATTTTGTAAGTCTCAAGTCTAAGTTCCTTTCCCTCCCACTATGGGAAATTAGCTCAAGTCTGATGATGTGAGTCAATGAGACACTATCAATGTATAATAATTAAGTCTGAAAATTTTTATAACCTTTATTTTACAAAGTAAAATCAAAGAGAAATGCCTTTAAGATAAGACACCTTATAGTACAAAGTTGCAAGTAATAAAAGCATTGCTTTGCTAGGAATATCTCTGTATAGCTATCTTTTTCTCACGCTAGCAAAAATGCTATGTCTTTCTTATTATCTCTTATGTTTTCTCTTCACCAAAATTGGAGAAGAAGAGGGTGGAACAGGTTCTGCCTGGAAGCGAGGGGAGTGGAGGGGGGAGGGGAGCAGGGAGGAGAGATGGCCCAAGCAGATGTATAAACAAACAAAAAAGCATTGCTTGAAAAGAATAAATTCATGTGTGTGGGTGTTGGGAAAGGAGCAGATGTTTGTATAAATGGTTATGAAAATATAAAACACTTGAATAAAACCTATGAAGGGAAATTTTGACTTTGTATTTTTCTATTTCTTTATTAAGTAGTTGTTAGTTTATTTTCTTCCAACTTCAATGCAATAAAATCATTAAGAGCTCCTTGAGATTTAAGAATAGTTATAAAAAACAATGACTGAAAGAAAACTATAAATAACAAAAACTGAACCATTTCCTTAAGACTGTTGAGTTTAATTAAAAATTTTCCTTGGAGGAAGGTGGGAGGATAGGTAAGACACCTAAAAAACTAGCTAGCATTTGTTGCCCTTAACGCAGAGAAACTAAAGCAGATACCTTAAAAGCAACTGAGGCCAATAGGACAAGGCGACCAGGAAGTAGAGAAAAGGTGAGATCAAAAAGAATTAACTTAGAAGGTAACACACACGCACAGGAAATTAATGTGAGTCAACTCCCTGTATAGCTATCCTTATCTCAACCAGCAAAAACATTTGTTCCTTCCTATTATTGCTTATATTCTCTCTTCAACAAAATTAGAGGTAAGGGAAAAATAGTTTCTGCCGGGTATCGAGGGGGTTGGGGGGCGGAGAGAGTGGGTGGAGTGGGTCTAAGGGAGGGGGTGGGTGCAGGGGGGAGAAATGACCCAAGCATTGTATGCACATATGAATAATAAAACAATAATAAAAAAAGGCAACAGATATAAGATGATAAATTAGTAACTACCTTTGAGTATATGAAACAATGATAGTTTTCTAAAAGCTGTATAAAGAAAAAAATAAAATGTGGACAAATCACAAAAAAAATAGTTTTCCTTGGAAAATTAACTATGACATGTGACTTGGCAATTGTGTTCATTTGTATTGTTTATTTGCTGCTCTATGGAGACTAGACCTCACACCAGTTTAATAGTGAGGTGCATTGGCAATTGTTTACTTATAGTGAGGTGTATTGTCAATTGTTTACTTGAAAGAGTCATTCTGAAAATTCTTGTACTAAAATAACTTTTTGATCATTGTATGCAATTAAAATTTTTGAGAAAAGTACACATTTTTGTACCAGTCAAATCTATGACTAATGTAATTTAATTATCACTCAATATTTTGGTTTATTTTTTATTAGCATAAATTATACAAAGGGTTTCACTGTCTCTGTATAGCTATCTTTATCCCAAGTATCCCTATGTCTTTCTTATTAACTCTTATGTTTTCTCTTCAACAAAATTGGAGAAGAAGAGGGCAGAACAGGTTCTGCTTGGAAGTGGAAGGTTGGGGGTAGGGTGGGGTGGGGAGTGAGGTGGCACAATTTATACATATGTAAGTAAAGGTAAAAATGATAAAAGGAGAAAGGATAAAAAAGAAAAAAACTCAAAAATAAGAAAAACCAAAGAGTTTCATTGGATATTTGCAACATTCATGTAATGTACTTTGATCAGATATTGTTTTAACAGTCTTCAAGTTTTTCATGTTTATCATTACCTTGGAGATTTAAGGAAAGTTACCACATTCAATAGATTTTTCCATGGCCCCGGATGGTTTCTATAGTGGGTAAACTCAGATTTCTCTTCATCTTTTAATGTTTTGCTTCAAGATTGATAAGCAGTGAAATGTTTACTTTTAGGTTTTAAAGTAAGTTTTGCCATTGTTGCCTGTTTTCCTACTATGGTGGTAAGAAGAAGACATTTCTGACATCAGAAACAAGGATGTTTCAAACTTAAGAGAGGTACAGTTACATGGTTATTATTTTTAGGCTCTTGAGGGTGTTCATGTCTCCACAAATCTCTGATTTTGATTGGTTGAGTCTTAACATCTTCATTTGTCTGAAACTCTGCTTACAAGCAGAGAACCAGTTGCAGCTTATAAGTCAGTGTAGTCAGTCAGTGACTTTCCCATGTTTTTAGACAAATGAGACAGGGATGCAAGAGATGTCATGAGTAGATCTGGTGGAAAAAGGAAATGGGACCTAGGGAAAGCAGGGTAGAGAAGAGCTATCTTAAAATGTCTATTGCTTAAGCTCATTGAGAAATTATTTTATGTGTTAATAGCTTTGCAGAAATGTGGAAACCAGTAAGAAATACTTTTTGTATCTAAACTATGACTGTCATTTTTCAGGATAGATCTAAACAGGCAAGACAGTGCGGATCTAACTTCTTTTGAAATCAGTAAAATGTGTTTTTCAAACACATTTGTGTCTTGCTTTTTTTTTCTCTTCAGCAACACAGCAACTGAATAATTTCTAAGTCAATGAGTTTTCAGTTTTCAGGGAAATGAATCTCTTTAATTGTCTACACAAAGATTGTAAGAGACTGGTTGACAAAATGTCACAACTCACTAAACACATGGATGCAGCCTGGATATAATTTTATATATGTTTATAATTCAACCAATTATTTCCTGGTTTAGCCTTGAGCCTATCTTCGTGGATGAGAGTTAGGCACTTTTTTGAGCTGTTTAAATATGTATGTGTGGTAAACAACATCACTACTTGTCACCTGCCACTTAAGACCTAAAGCAAATATTTCCCAGTCACATCCTCAGAACAGGTGAAGCACAGGATGTGAACGGGGCATGCATCCTGGATACTCTTTTGTTGCTCTCATTAGCTGGGTGAGGAAGCCCATGCAACCCGGGAAGTGACAGCAACATTAACCAGACTTTCCAGATGCTCAGGCGTATACTCACTCCCGTGCAGGAGGGAAGGAGCCCGTTGGATCAGGGCCATTTTCTACAGCTTTGGCAGCTGTTGAGCCTGAGGGGCCAGGGCGATGGAGGTGGGACTGGTTCTAGTTTCAGTAGCTATAAGGGAAGCACGTTTCCTTTCATAAGGCTGAAAGTAATTCTGCAAGGGAAAAACGTTTCTAATTTTACTGTATTTGAAAAATTCTAAGAATCATAGAATTAGACAACTATGGAGTTGGAAGATTAGTTAGAAGTCCAACTCTAGTTTGTAGGTGAGACTGTGAAGTCAAGTTTGTGTAAGGGTCAATGGTTTTGTAGTCTTTTAAATAAGTGTGTGAATATGGCAAGTACAGGGATTTTGGTTCTTACTCTGCTATGTTGTTACCCTGTTATGGTTTGTGCCATGTCAGTGTTCTGCTTGTCCATTGTACATGAAATGTCATGTGCAGGGCTGCTTACACTGGGTAGTCCAAAGCTATTTGGTCAGTATCAGCATTTCCACCATTTCTTCTTTTCTTCCACACAAGTTTCTCATGTCTCTAAATATTAAGCAGAGCTTGAAAGGAAAGCTTATAGTCCCTACAACGTGGTTCTCTCATTTTGTCCCAGAGTGCCCACTTAGGTTTCCCCAGAGACAGAGTCCTGCCAGACTCTCATGCAAATGGCAGTTGAGCTGTGGTGTGAGTTTATTCCACAAAAGCATCACATACTCTGAGCCCTGGGTTTTCTATGAGACCTCAAGAAATGACCTCATGTCTGGCGGCCTGCAAGTCTATGTCCTGAGTTCTGCTCGCTTTTCCTGCTCTGTCTACTCAGGCTCCTCACCACTCACCCTGATCATTCCTGTTTTCACGTACCGAGAGAGCTAATGTAGCCTTCCCTTGCCTTTATTTCTGTGCAAGTTTGCGTCACAAGAATAGACTCATATATGTCTTTGTAATGAAGTAATTGAATCTCACAATTACTCTTATCTTGTTATTCTCAAAGCTATGTACATGAGGATTGCTAAAATAAACTTTTTTGATTAGTGTAAAAACCAGAGAGTTTTGCTTTTTTTCCCCTTAATAACATAAATCATTTGAATTATAGATCAAATTGCTGATTTTCTTTTAGTTAAATATATCCAACTCTCTTTACAAAGGACAGTTCATCTAAAATTCACCACTCAAAAGTATTGTCAGATACCTTTATACAAATTTTATTTTACCCTAAACTCATGAAGAAATGTTGCTCTTTGGAGAACTATTTGCCAGACAGCAAACCAGTGCAATGACTACCTTTTCTCCTTGGCACTGTGTGGAAAGATATTTTTAACCAAAGTTTTTGAACACTTTTATTAAATCTTGGTCAGAATCAAGCTTTTATAAATGATTAAAAGCAGGAGCTCTATTTTAGTTCAAATCTTAAAAGAGAAGAAATTAACTCTCCATCTTTTTCTCCTCTCTATCCCTTGCAACCTCCCCCAAGTCCTTAACCTTTGAGAGAAAAAAAGATCAGAACACAGTTTTAAAAGCATAATTTTAAACAACTAAATATTTATGCAAGCAGTTTCAAAATTAGTAGTGGGTTATATTCCAACAATATGTAAATAAATTGTTTAAAACTCAGAATTTATTTCCTCTTAAGAGGTTTCTGTTTGGAGAGTAAATTGTTAAAGCATGTGGGAGAGTGAATTTGGCAATGTAAATTAAAATTGTTTTTCTATCCTAGTAAGATTCAGTAATTCTACTTTTAGAATTTATGCATGCAAAATAATCAATGAAATATCAAGGGTCTATGTATACATATGCAAGTCATAATGTTGCATAAAATAGTGAAAGAGCAATCTAAATGCTAGACAAGATAATATTTGTATATATTTTGATGCATTAGTTCAGTGGATTACTAACCAGCTTTCAAAAAAATAGTGACACAGTTATATCTTTTTAAAAAATTTTCTTGACATGGAAATGTCCATAATATGTTAAATACCAAACTAAATTTTTATCTTGGAACCTACATATTATCTATATCTATACATCTGTATCTGTATCTGTCTCTCTTTCTCTCTGTTTATGTACTCTAGGTAACTATTCACCAGAAATATTCAGTGATGATTCTATGTGATGAGATAATTTTCAAAAAATTTTAATCTTTATATATTTCTTTTTCTTAAAATAATGAATATATGCTTTCATAGTAAAAAACCACCAGTATTATTTTTGGTATTTTTATTAATAAAAATGTGATATTACCAATTTCCATAGTTAATTATTCCATACAGAGATTGGAGTCTTTTGCCCACAGAGGGTACGCTTTCTTCTGTTTGCTTTCTGAGGTCAAATCTGGATTCTTTTGAACTTTGCCCACTCTAGGACATAGGTGAGCTGAAGCTGAAGGACTATGTGAACTGCTCATGATTACACCCGCCTAGGTGGCATGGGGAACTTTATCAGAGATCCAGAGAGCCCAGTGATGTTTTTATGGTCATTCAACAATTGTATGTTCTCAGGCTGGGGCTGCAGCTCAATGGCAAAGTGTTTGCCTGGCACCTGCACGATCCTAGTTTTGATTCCCAGCACCACAAGAAAACAAACAATAAAGCACATACAACACTTTCCTGTTATTAAGACAAAGACTATGTGTATCAAACATCACCATAAAGTGACATTAACCCTAAATTAAAGTAGAACATCTGTGAAGTCAGCAAATGACTACGTTAAAACACACTTTCTAGGATAACTCTCACTGTCTCGAAAGATGAAACTTTCTCTAGTCACTCAGCAAATCATTCCTATATTCCAGATGTATAGTTTATCTCTTCCAGCAAAGGAGTGTGGGAATTGTTTCCTTCTAGAAGTATTAGATTTATTTTTTTCCATACTGATTCTTCCTGGCTGCACTTTTATCCTCTAAAGATTCTTTAGTGCTATGGTACAACTAATAAGAGCTAAAGCTATTTAAGGACTAGATTGTTAGACCAAATTCTCACTCAGTCTTTCAGCCAAAGGACTCAATCATCATTACCTTTAAATGAAAAGACAATGTTTTGTGTATTTATAAAAATGTGTTTGTATCTGTACCTATCTGTATCTGTATTTATCCATGTGTTTGTGAACACACATGACAAAATTATCTCAATAAAGTCAAGTAAAAGAGTTCAACTAGAACTGGGTCTACATGACCACAAGCTTGATTTAAAAAGTTCAGCAGTGGTTAATTAGATGCTCTGTAGACAAGTTGCCTTGTATTAGATATGATCAGGAAAATATGCAATAGTTTGAGTGAGGCTATTGAAAGACATCAAGAGAAGGTAAAAAGTTCATTTTGGAGGTTGGTCCTTGAGGAAAGACTCAAGATGGAAAAGTCTTTCTGGAAGAAAATGTTAGATGTGGATTATTGAAGAGGACAGATAACTAATTTCAAGTAGAGGGACAGTAGAACAACACAAAGGCAATGTGTCTGTGATTTTTAAGGGATGGTAGGAAAGCTGGAGAGACTATAACTAAGGGTCAGCGAGGGATGGTGAGACTGCTGGGGGCACCATAGTTATTTGGGTAAACAGTTCCTCATTTTCTGGGAATTCCAGGATCTCAAGCATCCTTGGCTGCTGGGTAATAAAAGCTGGTAGCTCTTCCCAGTCATTGTGATAACCAAAAATGTCCCACAAGTTTCCAAACATCCTGGATGAGAGATTTATCATCTAACCAGTGGGCTAGATAATGAGAGCTTCTGAATGCCAGGATGCTGTCAAGTTTTTATGTGTGAAATAGTTCTGTTTTTATTTCCTTTATGTAGGCATACTGTGAAACTATACTTTTCTTCATGGTTGACAACACATCCACATCCTCTATTATCTGTGGTATAATTTAGTTCTGAGTTAATTCTGACTCCTATAGCATCCATTACATACTGCCTTAACCTTGGTTTATTGCTGTTTATAATTATCTTTATTTATAGCAGGCTTGGGTGAAACATAGGGACACCAGGGGGTTCATCAAACATCTGGAACAGTTTTTCAAAAATTTTGGATTTGTTAAAACCCAAACATTCTGCCAACCACTTCTCACCCCCTTTCTCTAAACTTTAAAAACACATATATTTTAGAGAACAGTGATTCCATGTGCTTTTAATTCATTTTAGTTTATATCATCAAAAATTTTAAAAAAGCAATTTAGCTTCCAGGAAGTTCATTGAGTCTTTAAAACAAGTTTGAATAACTTAAAAAATGTCACATAAATACATTGAAACAGCAAAAAGATGTTTTTTTCACTTTTTAAATATTTTTTATTTGCATATAATAGTTGTACATTGATCTCATTGTGACATTTCTATCTATTCTTACAATGTGCCTTGGTTAGGTTTATCCTTAAAGGATGAAGTTTTGATGGAGGTTGATTGAAATTGAAATTTGGCAAAGTTATTTTTCCACATATTTATAGTGTTCTATCCAACTTCTAATACACAGTCTGATAAGGATGAATTGGATTTGTTAATCTAAAAAAATACTGTATAAGATTCTCTACATCATGACATACATCATCAAGGAAAAATATTAAGAAACCAGCTTTAATCAAATGGTTTATTAGTTCTTAATAATTAGGGTTTTTACTATATAGTAGGCAATAATGATGTAAGAAACTCATTAGATAACCATAAGGAGGGGCAACATCCATTGCCACACAGCCCAATATATGAACCTTAAGAAGGGCAGAGACACTGGGAAAGCCCCTGTCAAATGTGTCAGCAGCTGGATTTGAAATCAGAGAAAAGAGTCCAGAACTTTCAATGAACTGATTTTTGTTTTCTATTTTATTTAGTACCTGTATTTATTATTATTTTTATGTTTATTTTTACTTTCTTCATGTTCTTTTTTTTGTTAATGATCTCTTCCATTCTGTCCAAATATCAATTTGCTTAGCCCTCTCTTGCCCCACTTTCCTCTCTCCCCCCATTCTTCTTCTCTTTTCTTCTATTCTCTCCTCTTTATTTCTTCTGTTCCTCTTCTCCTCCTACCTTTCTCCTCACTGCTCCTACATGCTCCACAGTCACCACTCACCGAATAGTCTACTATACTAACTCTGTGCATTACACCCATCCATCCTATTCTCCTACAATCCCTGACAATAGCACTTCCCTCCCAATGGCTGTACTACACCTTTGTACACATGAGGGCTCCATTACCATATAGTCCCCACACCTCATACCTCTTTTCTCCTTGTCCCATCCCCCCTCTCTGCCCCCTCTTCTAGCACTATCTTCTTAATTACTCAAGTATCTCTCTATCCAAACAACTGTTATCCCCCAATATTCACTATTGATAGACAATATTGCCAAGGGATTTCTTGCATATTATGTAAAAACTGGTTTGGCATTGAATTTGTGAATTTATTTTTGCTTAGTTAAACCTCCAGCTTAGGGAACAGAAATATTACAACAACCTAGTTAACAACTGAGCTAGTCAGAGCACAGAAATTAAGTCATGGGAAAGAAATCAGGTAATTAAAACCCACAACTAACTAATCAAGAACACATGAGCAAAGCATAAAATAGAAGCATGGGGAGAAAAAGAAGGCAGGGGAATATGACTCCTCAAAAGGCTAAAAATAAATAGAAGACTTAATGGAAAGTAAGAGGATGAATACCCAATTGTTGACCCAAAAGAATGATGAAAGAAAGGTCAGTGATCTTGAAGAGATGCTTAAAGAAAACATACAAAAACAATTCAATGAATATCAAGAGAAAATGAATAAACTAATAAGACACAGAAACAACTAAATGAACTCAGGGAGGATTTCAACAAACTCCAAAATGAAACTAAGGAAATGAAAAAAAAAGAGTTATATGAAATAAAGAAGACAACACAGGATATGAAAGAGGAGTATAGCAAAGATATGGAAAGTCTCAGGAAAAAAATCAAACAGAAATCTGGGAAATAAAATGTCCCTTAAATCAACTAAAAATACAGTTAAAAGCCACTCTAGCAGACTGTAACAAGTGGAAGACAGAAGAGCTGTGAAAGGAACATGCAAGAACTCAGCAATTCCATCAAAAGACCAAACCTACAGAAGATGAAAGTGAACAAAACCATTAGAGGATGGGCAGTATCAAACCACAGGAGAAGAAAAGACAAGGAATCAGAGAGTAACATTGATTAAGCTGCACACAATCAAATCCTTACACAACAAAGAGAACTAAATGGCAGGAATCACCACATACCTATCAATATTAACATTGAATGTCAATGACTCAACTTCCCCATCAAAAGACACCATTTAGCAAACTGGATTAAAAAAGAAGATCCAACAATCTGTTGCTTACAGGAGACCCATCTCATTGACAGAAACAAACATAGGTTTAAGGTGAAAGGCTGGAAGAAGATTTACCAAGCCAATGGCCCCCCAAAACAGGCAGTAGTAGCAATACTTAATATACCCAAACTCTGAAGTTAGTAAAGGAGAGAGCAGGGAATACTCTGGAAGCAATAGGTACAGGCAAGGACTTCCTCAACAGGAACATTGCCAAACCCATTCTGTGAAGCCAGTATTACACTCATCTCAAAACTGAACAAGGAAACAACAAAAAAAGAGAATTGCAGGTGAATCTCTTTAATGAACACAGGTACAAAAATCCCCAATAAAATAATGGCAAACTGAATTCAAAAGTTTATCAAAACGATCAAACACCATGATCAAGTTGGCTTTCTTTCAGGGATGCAGAGACAGTTCAATATAAGTAAATCATTAAATGTAATACAGCATATTAACAGAAGCAAATACAAAAATCACATGGTAATCTCAATAGATACAGTAAAAGCCTTTGACAAAATTCAACGTCCTTTCCCGATAAAAGCACTGATGAAACTAGAAATAGAAGGAATGTACTTCAATAAAATAAAAACTATATATGACAAGTCTAAAGCCAAAATCACACTAAATGGGGGAAGAACAGAAACCATTTCCTCTAATGTCAGGAATGAGACAAGGGTGTCCACTCTCTCCATTCTTATTCAACATTATCTTTGAATTCCTAGCCAAAGCAATAAGACACAAAGAAGAAATAAAAGGAATACAGATTGGAAAGTAAGTAGTAAAACTATCTTGATTTGCAGACAACATGATCTTATAATGAAAACACTTGAAAAACTCCACCGAAACACTCCTAGACACCATACACAGTGTCAGCAAAGTTGCAAGAAACAAAATCAATCTACAAAAATTAATAGCCTTTTTTTTTTAAAATCCAGTGGCCAGTTCATCTGGATTCACTTATGGTTCAGCATTTCATCATGTGTTAGTGCTTTCTTTCCAGAGAAATTGACCTATTACTGTTGTTATTTTTATCAATAGCCTTTTTATACACCAACAATGAACAGCTTGAGAAAAAATATTGGAAAATCATTCCATTTACAATAGCTTCAAAAAAATACCTAGGAATCAACAAAGGATGTGAAAGATTTCTACAAGGAAAACTATAAACTATTGAAGAAAGAAATTGAAGAAGATTACAGAAGATTGAAAGATCTCCTATGGATTGGTAGAATCAATGTAGTGAAAATGGCTGTATTACCAGAAGCAATCTACATGTGCAATGTGATTCTCATCAAAATTCCAATGACATTTATCACAGAGACTGAAAAATCAACCCTAAAGTTTACTTGGAAGCACAAAAGACTGCAAATAGCCAAGGCAACACTGAGCAAAGAGTAATGCTGGAGGTGTCACAATACCTGACTTCAAACTGTACTATAGAGCCGTAGCAAAAAAAACAGCATGGTACTTGCACTAAAACAGGTATGAAGACTAGTGGAACAGAATAAAATATCCAAATATGAATCCACACAACTATGCCCACCTGATTTTTGACAAAGTCGCCAAAAACATATGATAGAGAAAAGGAAGCCTCTTTAACAAATGTTGCTGGGAAAACTGGATATCTACATGTAGAAGACTGAAGATAGATCCATATTTGTCATGCTATACAAATATCAATTCAAAGAGAATTGAGAACCTTAACATAACACCTGAAACTTTGAAGCTACTGCAGAAAAGAATAAGGAATACACTGTAATTAATAGTCATAGGCAATGACTTCCTAAGTAGAACTCAGATGTTCAGCAACTAAGAGAAAGGATGGACAAATGGGACTACATGAAATTATAAAGCTTCTGCACAACAAAAGAAATGGTCTGTAAAGTGAAGAGGCTGCCCAAGGAATAGGAGAAAATCTTTGCCAGCTACACATCAGACAAGGGACTGATAATCAGAATATACAGTGAGCTCAAAAAACTAAACTCCCCAAAATTCAATGACTCAATGAAGAAATGGGAAAATGAACTGAACAGAGCTTTCTCAAAGAAAGAAATCCAAATGACTAAAAAACACATGAAGAAATGCTCAACATCCCTGGTCATAAAAGAAGTGCAAATCAAAACCATGTTAAGATTCTTCCTTACTCTTAGAAGAATGGCTACCATCAAGAACACATATAAGTGTTGGTGAGGAAATGAAGAAAAAGAAACCCTCATATATTGCTGGTGGGAATGTAAATTAATACAACCACTATGAAAAATAGTGGAAAATAGTATGAAGGGCTCCTCAAATAACTAAAAATAGAACTGCCATACTATTCAGCAATTCCATTCCTGGGGATATATCCCAAAGGAATATAAGTCAGGTTACAACAAAGGCACCTGCACACCCATATTTATTTCAGCATTATTCACAATAGCTAAGCCATGGAAACAACCAAGATGCCCCACTACTGACAAATGGATTAAGAAAACGTAATCCTTATTATGCTTATGTCTTCTCTTCAACAAAATTAGAGATAAGGGCAGAACAGGTTCTGCCTGGAAGTGAGGGGTGTGGGGGGAAATGGTGGGGGTAGGGGGGACAAATGACCAAAATAATGTACGCACATGTGAATAAATGAATAATAAAAAAAGAAAATGTGATTCTTATATACAATGGAATTCTATTCAACCACAAAGATGAATGAACTTTTCTTTTTTGCAGGTAAATAGATAGAACTAAAGAACATAATCTTAAGTGAAGTTAGCCAGGTTCAGAATGACAAAAGCTGGCATGTTTTCTCTCCTATGCAGAATATAGACCTAATACAAATGTAGCAATATTATGAAAAACAGGTCATGCCATAGCATAGGGAGGTCACACACGAGATGGGGAGGGTAAAAGAAGTAAGTGAAGGTGAATTTGGTTGATGTACTCTCTATACAAGAATGAATATAGAGTTTTTAAAGGGATTGAAACCACCATAAGAAAGGGACTAAGATAGAAAGAAGAGGAAATGAAGCAAACTAGGCCATAATACATATATACATGGAAGTTCCACAAGGAAATTTCCTGTGTAGCACTCTTAAACAAGCAAAACTGTAATTTCTTTTTCCTTTCTTTTGCAAAATTGGAGAATAGGAGGGAGGAACAGGTCCTGCCTGTGTGGGTAGGGGGTTGATACCAGTGGGAGTGGGGAGCAGGTGGGGATATGGTGCAAATACTGTATACACATGAATTTAAACAGAAAAAGATTCTTGTTAGAAGTATTTCTTGAATTGGTGGAGAGAGGAATAAAGAAGAATGGTGGAAGGGATGAATTCAAGTATGATATATTTGATATATTGTAAGAATCTTTGTAAATGCCACAGTGTACTCCCACCCAGCACAACAAAAAAGAAAAAAAGAAACTCCTTGGATAAATAGCAAAATGTCAGAAGGAACAAGTATAATAGTAATTTGATAAAGAAAATACATGTGCTTATGAATTAAGATATGATTGTGATATGTCATTGATTTTTCTCATAATTTGAGAGAAGACTGAAGATTAGCTTGCTGATGTTCTTTAATGATAAATATATAAATTTTCTCTCTCTCACACACATATGCACACACATAGAGCTAAATTAATATTCCCATTCATACATTTGTGTAAAATCCACTATAGCAACTGAAGTAAATGACTTGAGTGTTATAAAATAGTTATAAGCCTTATTTAAATTTATCCACTTAGAGATTATTTTCAGGGAGATTATAGAGATCACTTCTGAGTGTTTGAAAGTGAGAGCTCTGAAATTATACCAAAAAGTAGAGTTATAGTTATTAACACCTTTGTGAAAGATGCTAAATATTGTAAGTATGAAATGCAAATGTAAATGAGATGCCATTTATGGTTAAAAGATGTTTAGATTAAGAATATCATAGGATCTTCTATATCTTTCTTCTACTTTATTCAAGATCTCCAGTGAGTACATTCATGTATTTCTGGTGAAAATGTAAGCTAAATTTGAAGATGAACCTCAAGAGTCTAAAATGTTAATCTTTAACAGAGTGATTCCAAACTTGCATGCACATATAGATGCATGCACACACAGATGCATGCACACACACGCATGCATGCACACACATGTATGCACACACATGCATGCATGTACACACACGATATAGACTGTTTTATGCCAATTGAGGCAAAAAAATTGCAGCAACATAATTGTCCCCAAACAAACAAAGGTTAAATGTATTACGATAGCCATATAATATAAAACTGTACAATGTTTAAAATATTGATGGGGCTGGGGGTGCAGCTTGGTGGTAGAGATGTACCTAGTATGCAATAGGCCCTGGTTTCAATCCCCAACATGGTAAAAATTGTTGATGAAAGTCTTTTGCTAAATTAGAGAAACATTTATGTAAAGTGAAATACAAAAAATGATGCTGTCAATATTTTAAGTTGTGTAGAAGAAATATGATCTACAAAAAACAATAATGATTTTACTTTATCCACTTCATGACATTGAGACACTCTTGGTTGCAGAGCTCAAGTAAGCAGTAGTTTTCTGACTTTATTTTAGCATATGGTAAGTATTGGGTAAATAGAGACTATTTTCATATTAAATTCATTATGTGTAAGATTAATTTTCTTTTTTAATTAAAAGGAAGTTATTATGAATAAACCAAGATTTTTCTCATAGTATTTGAAAGTAAAAGTTATGTGGTTAACTAGTTTCAGAAAACTGATTTTCTTCTTTCCTTCTTTCTTTCTGTAGTGTTGATGCTCTAACCCAGGGCCTTGTGCATACTAAGCAAGCACTGTACTACTGAGCACAATTCTAACCCAACAAAAATTGATTTTTGAGTGGGAAGAATCTTCATACTTTAATTAGAAATTGAGTTGAGTTTAATCATTATGAAAATTAACTTCTATATCAAAAGGTAAATTTTTATCATTAACATTTTAACTGCATATAGCTGGGATATTGAATTTGAGGGGTACATTGTATGTCCTAATCAGGTCAGAGTGTCCTACAATTGCCAGCAAGAGGAAGAAGTCTAGAATTTTCCCCTCCCATGTCCTTTTATTCCTCTTTTTTACTTCTATGAATCCCTGACTATTATTTTTCAGTGATCTGGAGAGCAGAAAAGACTCCTCTGGTTCAGCCTTGCTCAGTATGCTGCTGACTAGATGGTTCCTGCCTTCTGATGAGAAAATTAGTGGGCTTTATGGGAAACACAAAAGGTGAGGAGAATCCCTTGCATTACAATCACTCTGAGTTCTTAATGAATAATACCTGTTTCTCCAAAGGAGGAGTTCCCCACTTTCTAGAGCAAGTCTGATTTTGAAAAGAATTTCCCACAAACTGACCACTGCTTTCAAGGTCAAAGCCTTCTCGAGCTAAGGAGTTGTACCATTTGTCCATTTCCAGCCCATCCAAGAACGAGAGTGCAGTCCTTTTTCAGGTTCAAGGAAACTCTATTCCTTAGAAAACTGTGTTGTCAATGTTTTAGATTTGTCAACATTCTACACTACTATGAAATAAACCATATGAAGTTGTCATTTTTGTATGTCACAAATGGTTGGATGTTGGTAGTTTCTTGAAGTTCAAACTAATGGTTCCTAGGATATAAGTGGCTCTACAAATGGTAGGTCAAGACAGGCTTAGAGCTTGTGTCTTGTCTGAGTTCTCCATGAAGCAGATGTCAAGATGGAATTAAACATGCAAGAAAGTTTAATGAGAATGGGGATGCTTATGTGAAAAGAAGTAGTGAGAGAGCTTAGAGTCATCAGGAAGTGATACTTGTCTGAACCCAAGTAAAGCAGAGATGGAGACAGGCTGGTTGCAAGCCTCCTAGTTTTCAGTATGGCCTACGGAAGATTTGGCAAGTCCTAGGGATATTCTTGAGCCAGTTGGTAAAAAACAAAAAGAGTCCTGGGTCTTCACGAAACAGGTTTTTGGTAGAAAGAAGCCTGTGGGAGGTGTGGCCTTGGTACAAATGCAGTGGCCCAGTCCAGTTTTCTCCCTGTGAGTGAAGCACCACCAAGTACAGTTTTCATGGTGGCCACACCTTGAGACTCAGAAGTGCAGATGACACCCTGATCTAGCCCTGGTTTTGCTGGCTGTCCCTTCTCTCTCTTATTTTCTTTTTTTAGTAATTTTGTTCATTACTGTTCCTTCAGTCCAATCAATTTACCTGGACTTTTATGGAGAGAAATTTAGCAGTAGGTAAGGGTACTTGTGGTCCTTTCTATTCCATACAATCTTTGGCTCCTAATTCAAATTGGCCCAGCCTTCCCAAGAGTTCTGCATATCAGAGGATGGACTACATTGAGAAACAAAACAAAAGTTTCTATTCCTTATTTTTAAGCTTGAGGTTAAAAATAAATCTCTGACAAAACTGCAGATTTGTGACAAAAATCTGCAAAACTAATAGAGGCTCTTAAAATATGCCTTAGATGAACTTTTGATGCCTGCATAGAGCATCTAGTTGCTTTTTATCCCTGTTGACAGGAAAATCACCTCTGATAGGCCTTCCAGCTGCATACCTAACAGCTTATTAGAAGAAAACTCAAAACAATAATGAAGTTAACACTCACCAAGTAGGCAAATAACACCTCATATTATACAATGACCTTTCTAAGTAGCATTTAATTTTCATATGACCAAAACATGAAATCTGAAAGAAATAACGTGTAGATGTGTTAATGTGTCAAAAGTAGAAAATTCATCTTAGGGCTAGTTTGTACTATAATAGTTAAAATAGAAATTGAATCATATTTTGGTACACCAAACAAAAGATTATTTTGGCTCTAGCTTCGTTTTTTTTTTGTTGTTGTTCAGAACAAAAAAATGTGTAAATTGGGAGAAAGAGGTTAATCAGCTCTTTTGGGTTATTTCTTGTTAGTGTATCTGTTTTCCAAGTATAGAGAAAATCTTTTTTTGAGGGGGGAGTTTAAACCATGATCTTTCCTATATGCAAGAAAAAAAAACCCCATGAACATAAATGTCAAAGGAAGGATGAAAACATAACTCGAATTATTCCATTTGAAGAGACTAAAAACCATCTACACAAAGCATCCAGGGGATCTGGCAGACATGCTCTTGCACGTTCCTTACACAAGATGCAGTCTTACACAGTTCTTCCATTTACTCATGGGCTCATGTCTGTTGGCCACCCATGCTCCCTGAAGAAAAATTTGGCACTGGATTGCATCAGGCGTGATGGATGAGTAGGACATCACTGGGGAGGGAGTATGCTGCATTTGGCTTAGTTTAGAGTCAGATGTGAAGAAAAGAAAAGCTATAAATTTTGAAACTGTGTTGGAAGAAACTAAAATTTATTTTTGATCTCTGTAAGCTCCAAAAAAGGGATAAAACCTGCAAATACAATGGTGAGATGATTGGACTAATTTGTAAGGTAATTCATCAAAACATGGGAGCTGGGAGTTCAGCTTTTCAGGCATGGGGAAGTGCATAGGAAGGACTGCATTTTAACTTTCCCACTTGGGAGTTCTTATATAGAACTCAAATTCCGATTCTACAAGTGCAGCTGGAAAGGCAGAGAAAGTACTATTCTCCTTTAAACTCTGCTCTGCAATCCAGTTAGATTTTGATTTATTGTTAGAACAAAACCTTCTTAAGCAAGGGGTTAAACAGAAATGAAACTGATTTAACACATCAGTACATAAATTTAATTAAGGATGTTTAAACCTAAGAACATCATGGAAAGCTTATATCAACAAGTTACAGAGGGATTTGTCAAGATTTCCCTCTCCCGTGCTACCAATTAATGAAGCTGCACTCAGAGCACAGAGCTGTAAAGGAAAGAATTTTGTGAAGATGATTGTGGGATTTCCTTGATACAAGTTTGTGCTTATGTGTACTGGATTTGTTGATCATTTTTTTGTGGCAACATTTAGCTGCTTATTTTAAAGGAATTCTGAGCTAGCAATTAAATTTATGCTTACAGAATCAAAGTTAAGAAGGGCATTTCATAATTATTTTGACAAAACAAATTGTTGATATAGTATATGTAAAACCTTGTGCTGCGTAAAATGGTGGCTATAAAACTGTGTCATTTATAGATCATGCCCTATTGATTTTTGTTTCATATGGAGGATAAGATCAAATGTACCAAGATGATTAGATTTAAAAATGTAGAATGAAAAGTATTGCAGATGCTAATGGGAGATAGTCAGAGAAAGTGAGAGACTATTTGATAAGTGAGGCACTCATTACAGATGAGGAAGAGGATTGAAGGCAGAAGAAAGTATGAACAAATTCTGATGTTAGAAATTTCAGGGTGTGTATTGGAGTGGGCAAGTGATTCAAGTGGCCTAGAGAAGAGCAGTCATTGAGAAGTAATTTTGGAAAGATAGGTTACATGCCGTGTCATAGGGCCTGAGAAAGGGAAAAGGAATGGTACTTTATGGTGTATAGAAGAAAGCTTTCTGAACATTTTTGAACAAGTAACAGGTTAGTCAGAATTGTGATCAGGAAGAGTAGACTATAAAGTGGATTAGGATTGGAGGATATTCAGAGGGCAGAGAGGCTTGTAATTGGCCTTAACAACAAGTTTTAGGGCTGAATAGGAGAAATGAAGTGCTAATAGAGATGAAGAATTATTTAGAAAGATATTGCAGAAGTAGAATTTGAAGACCATAGCTATGATTTGGAGATGGAGGTTGAGAGTAAAAAGAGTGAAAGATATGACAAAATTGTAAATATTGAAAGCTGTGAGGATAGTCACATTCCTATTAGTAGGAATGGAAATGTTGAGAGGAGGAGTAGGAGCAGGGTGAGGTGGAAAAGGGGGCAAATATACTGAGTATGAAAGGCAGACAGGACAGGTGGAGGGCTTCAGGAAGCAGCTGGAAATGGAGGACTGGAACTTAAAAGAACACTTGGCTTGGCTTTCAGATTTGGAGGTCATAGAAGTGTCTACTAAAGAAGGGATTGAATAAATTGTTCAAAGGAATGAGGCAGTTGAGAAAGAGAGTGGAAGTGTTCAACAGAAAAACTTGGAGCATAAAAATCTACATTTCAGAAGAGTTGTGGAGAAGGTGCAGAGATGAATATCTCATTGGAAGCCAAGGGAAAAGAAACCAAAAGACAATTAAGAAATGAGAGTGAGAGAGTGGGGAAAAGACCATTGAGGATAGGTAGGGTTAAAGTCCTCTGCATTGTTTATTTAAAGGACTTCTTTTTGACTTGGAATTTAAAAAAATTTTTTCTTTATTTATTAGCATGCATTAATTATGCATATTTAATGATGGAGAGGGTGAATTCACGTTATACTGTAAGAACTCATGTAAACATCACAATCTACCCCCATATAACAACAAAAATATTATACATGTTAGTGAGGGTCAGTGTGCTATTTCCACACATGCTTGTGGCATGTACTGAGCAAACTGATCCCTTTACATCCACTCCTTCCATTCTTTTGTCAGCATAGTGATTTACGTTTCCCTGATCCCTAAGATAGTGAGGATTTTTCATGTATTCATTGACTGCTTGCATTTTTTTCTTTTGAGAAGTATGTATTCACATCATTTGATCATTTTAAAAACTGTTACTTGTTTTTGTTTTTGTGTTTGAGCAACTTATGTATTCCCGATGTTAACCCACTGTCAGATGAATAGGTGGGAAATAATTTCTCCCTTCTGTAAGTTGCCACTTCACTACACTGATTGTTTTCTTTGCTGTACAGAAGCTTTTTTAGTTTGGTGAAATTTGTCAGTATTTGCATTTGTTTCCCTTGCTTCAGGGGTCCTATATAAAAAACCATTGCTTGCACCAATGTCTTAAAAGTGTTTTTCCTCTATTGGATTCAGAGTGTCATGTCTCATTTTTAGGTCTTTAATCCATTGTGAGTTGGTTTTTGTACAGGATGAGAGATAGGAATCAAGTTTCAACCTTCTGCATGTGAATGTTCAGATTTCCCAGCACTGTTTTTTGAAGAGGCTATCCTTCAATGTATGTTTTCAGCATCTTTGCTAAAATCAGCTAGCTATGGATGTGTGGGTGTAGCTCTGGAATCTGTTCTGCTCTGTTGGTCTATGTGTGTGCTTTTTATGCCTGTACCATGCTGTTCAGGTTACTGTGGTTCTGTGGTATGTCTTTTTTTTTTTTTATAGTCATTAAACTTTTTTTTTCATTTTCTTTTATTATTCATATGTGCATACAAGGCTTGGGTCATTTCTCGCCCCTGCCCCAACCCCCTCCCTTACCACCCACTCCGCCCCCTCTCTCTCCCCCCACCTCAATACCCAGCAGAAACTATTTTGCCCTTATTTCTAATTTTGTTGTAGAGAGAGTATAAGCAATAATAGGAAGGAACAAGGGTTTTTGCTGGTTGAGATAAGGATAGCTATACAGGGCATTGACTCACATTGATTTCCTGTGCGTGGGTGTTACCTTCTAGGTTAATTCTTTTTGATCTAACCTTTTCTCTAGTTCCTGGTCCCCTTTTCCTATTGGCCTCAGTTGCTTTAAGGTATCTGCTTTAGTTTCTCTGCATTAAGGGCAACAAATGCTAGCTAATTTTTTAGGTGTCTTACCTATCCTCACCCCTCCCTTGTGTGCTCTCGCTTTTATCATGTGCTCATAGTCCAATCCCCTTGTTGTGTTTGCCCTTGATCTAATGTCCACATATGAGGGAGAACATACGATTTTTGGTCTTTTGGGCCAGGCTAACCTCACTCAGAATGATGTTCTCCAATTCCATCCATTTACCAGCGAATGATAACATTTCGTTCTTCTTCATGGCTGCATAAAATTCCATTGTGTATAGATACCACATTTTCTTAATCCATTCGTCAGTGGTGGGGCATCTTGGCTGTTTCCATAACTTGGCTATTGTGAATAGTGCTGCAATAAACATGGATGTGCAAGTGCCTCTGGAGTAACAGTCTTTTGGGTATATCCCCAAGAGTGGTATTGCTGGATCAAATGGTAGATCGATGTCCAGCTTTTTTAAGTAGCCTCCAAATTTTTTTCCAGAGTGGTTGTACTAGTCTACATTCCCACCAACAGTGTAAGAGGGTTCCTTTTTCCCCGCATCCTCGCCAACACCTGTTGTTGGTGGTGTTGCTGATGATGGCTATTCTAACAGGGGTGAGGTGGAATCTTAGTGTGGTTTTAATTTGCATTTCCTTTATTGCTAGAGATGGTGAGCATTTTTTCATGTGTTTTCTGGCCATTTGAATTTCTTCTTTTGAGAAAGTTCTGTTTAGTTCACATGCTCATTTCTTTATTGGTACATTAGTTTTGGGAGAATTTAGTTTTTTAAGTTCCCTGTATATTCTGGTTATCAGACCTTTGTCTGATGTATAATTGGCAAATATTTTCTCCCACTCTGTGGGTGTTCTCTTCAGTTTAGAGACCATTTCTTTTGATGAACAGAAGCTTTTTAGTTTTATGAGTTCCCATTTATCTATGCTATCTCTTAGTTGCTGTGCTGCTGGGGTTTCATTGAGAAAGTTCTTACCTATACCTACTAACTCCAGAGTATTTCCTACTCTTTCTTGTATCAACTTAAGAGTTTGGGGTCTGATATTAAGATCCTTGATCCATTTTGAGTTAATCTTGGTATAGGGTGATATACATGGATCTAGTTTCAGTTTTTTGCAGACTGCTAACCAGTTTTCCCAGCAGTTTTTGTTGAAGAGGCTGCTATTTCTCCATCGTATATTTTTAGCTCCTTTGTCAAAGATAAGTTGCTCATAGTTGTGTGGCTTCATATCTGGATCCTCTATTCTGTTCCACTGGTCTTCATGTCTGTTTTTGTGCCAGTACCATGCTGTTTTTATTGTTATTGCTTTGTAATATAGTTTGGAGTCAGGTATTGTGATACCTCCTGCATTGTTCTTTTGACTGAGTATTGCCTTGGCTATTCGTGGCCTCTTGTGTTTCCATATAAATTTAACAGTAGATTTTTCAATCTCTTTAATGAATGTCATTGGGATTTTGATGGGAATTGCATTAAACATGTAGATTACTTTGGGGAGTATCGACATTTTTACTATGTTGATTCTACCAATCCATGAGCATGGGAGATCTCTCCACTTTCTATAGTCTTCTCCTCAATCTCTTTTTTCAGAAGTGTATAGTTTTCCTTGTAGAGGTCTTTCACATCTTTTGTTAGGTTTACACCTAGGTATTTGATTTTGTTTGAGGCTATTGTAAATGGAATTGTTTTCATACATTCTTTTTCCGTTTGCTCATTGTTAGTGTATAGAAATGCTAATGATTTTTCTATGTTGATTTTATATCCTGCTACCTTGCTATGGCTATTGATGATGTCTAGAAGCTTCTGAGTAGAGTTTTTTGGGTCTTTAAGGTATAGGATCATGTTGTCTGCAAATAGGGATATTTTGACAGTTTCTTTACCTATTTGTATTCCTTTTATTCCTTCTTCTTGCCTAATTGCTCTGGCTAGGAATTCCAGTACTATGTTGAATAGGAGTGGAGATAGTGGGTATCCTTGTCTGGTTCCTGATTTTAGAGGGAATGGTTTTAATTTTTCTCCATTAAGTATAATGCTGGCTGTAGGTTTGTCATATATAGCTTTTATAATGTTGAGGAACTTTCCTTCTATTCCTAGTTTTCTTAGAGCTTTTATCATGAAATGATGTTGGATCTTATCAAAGGCTTTTTCTGCATCTATTGAGATGATCAAGTGGTTTTTGTCTTTGCTTCTGTTAATGTGGTTTATTACGTTTATTGATTTTCATATGTTGAACCACCCCTGCATCCCTGGGATGAAGCCTACTTGGTCGTGGTGAATAATCTTTTTGATGTGTTGCTGAATTCGGTTTGCCATTATTTTGTTGAGGATTTTTGCATCAATGTTCATTAAGGAGATTGGCCTATAGTTCTCCTTTTTGGAGGTGTCTTTGCCTGGTTTTGGGATAAGTGTAATACTGGCTTCATAAAATGTGTTTGGCAGTTTTCCTTCCCTTTCTATTTCGTGGAACAGTTTAAGGAGGGTTGGTATCAGTTCTTCTTTAAAGGTCTGATAGAATTCAGCAGAGAATCCATCAGGTCCTGGACTTTTCTTTTTGGGGAGACTCTTGATTGCTGCTTCAATTTCATTTTGTGTTATAGGTCTATTCAGGTGATTAATTTCCTCTTGGTTCAGTTTTGGATGATCATATGTATCTAGAAATCTGTCCATTTCTTTAAGATTTTCAAATTTATTTGAATATATGTTCTCAAAGTAGTCTCTGATGATTTCCTGGACTTCCATGGTGTTTGTTGTTATCTCCCCTTTTGCATTCCTGATTCTAATAATTTGGGTTTTTCTTTCCTCATTTTAGTCAGGTTTGCCAGTGGTCTATCGATCTTGTTTATTTTTTCAAAGAACCAACTTTTTGTTTCCTTAATTCTTTGTATGGTTTTTTTGGTTTCTATTTCATTGATTTCAGCTCTTATTATTTCTCTCCTTCTATTTGTTTTGGGATTTGCTTGTTCTTGTTTTTCTAGGAGTTTGAGATGTATCATTAGGTCATTGATTTGGGATCTTTCAATCTTTTTAATATATGCACTCATGGCTATAAATTTTCCTCTCAAGACTGCCTTTGCTGTGTCCCATAGGTTCCGGTAGGTTGTGTTTTCATTTTCATTGACTTCCAGGAACTTTTAAATTTCCTCTTTTATTGCATCGATGATCCACTCTTCATTAAGTAATGAGTTATTTAGTTTCCAGCTGTTTGCATGTTTTTTGTCTTTACTTTTGTTGTTGAGTTCTACTTTTACTGCATTGTGGTCAGATAGTATGCACAGTATTATTTTTATTTTCTTATATTTTCTGAGGCTTGCTTTGTGCCCTAGGATATGATCTATTTTGGAGAAGGTTCCATGGGCTGCTGAGAAGAGTGTATATTGTGTAGAGGTTGGATGAAATGTTCTGTAGACATCTACTAGGTCCACTTGATCTATTGCATATTTTAGATCTTGGATTTCTTCATTGAGTTTTTGTTTGGATGACCTATCTGTTGATGATAATGGAGTGTTAAAGTCTCCCACAACCACTGTGTTGGCATTTATATATGCTTTTAGGTCTTTCAGGGTATGTTTGATGAAATTGGGTGCGTTGACATTGGGTGCGTACAGATTGATGATTATTATTTCCTTTTGGTCTATTTCCCCTTTTATTAGTATGGAATGTCCTTCTTTATCTCATTTGATCAATGTAGGTTTGAAGTATACTTTGTCAGATATAAGTATTGCTACTCCTGCTTGTTTTTGGGGGCCATTGGCTTGGTAAATCTTCTTCCAGCCTTTCATCCTAAGCATATGCTTATTTCTGTTGGTGAGATGAGTCTCCTGTAAGCAACAAATTGTTGGATCTTCTTTTTTAATCCATTTTGTCAAACGGTGCCTTCTGATGGGTGAATTAAGTCCATTAACATTAAGCGTTAGTACTGATACTAATGTATCAGTATCTGGTGATTCCTGCCATCTAGTTGTCTTAGCTGTTTGAAGGTTTGATTGTGTGTACCTAACTTGATGTTACTCTCTACTGTCTTGCTTTTTCTTATCCTGTGGTTTGTGCTGCCTGCCTTTTCATGGTTAAGTCGGGTGTCACTTTCTGTGTGCAGGATCCCTTGCAGAATCTTTTGTAATGGTGGCTTTGTGGTCACATATTGTTTTAGTTTCTGCTTATCATGGAAGACTTTTATTGCTCCATCTATTTTGAATGATAGCTTTGCTGGGTAGAGTATCCTGGGGTTGAAGTTATTTTCATTCAGTGCCCGGAAGATCTCACCCCACGCTCTTCTTGCTTTTAATGTTTCTGTTGAGAAATCTGCTATGATTTTGATGGGTTTACCTGTGTATGTTACTTGTTTTTTCTCTCTTACAGCCTTCAATATTCTTTCCTTAGTTTCTGAACTTGTTGTTTTAATGACGATATGTTGTGGAGTAGGTCTATTTTTGATCTGGTCTGTTTGGTGTCCTGGAGGCCTCTTGCATTTGTATGGGAATATCTTTCTCTAGATTTGGGAAATTTTCCGTTATTATTTTGTCGAATATATTACGCATTCCCTTCGCTTGCACCTCTTCTCCTTCTTCGATGCCCATGATTCTCAAGTTTGGTCTTTTGATGGAATCAGTGAGTTCTTGCATTTTCTTTTCACAGGTCTTGAGTTGTTTAATTAATAGTTCTTCGATTTTTCCTTTAATTACCATTTCATCTTCAAGTTCTGAGATTCTGTCTTCTGTTTGTTCTATTCTGGTGGATTGGCCTTCCATTTTGTTTTGCAATTCTGTTTCGTTCTTTTTTCTGAGGTTTTCCATATCCTGGCAGTTTTCTTCTTTATTGTTGTCTATTTTTGTCCTGAGTTCATTTATCCATTTATTCATTGTGTTCTCTCTTTCACTTTGGTGTTTATACAGTGCTTCTATGGTTTCCTTTATTTCTTCTTTTGCTTTTTCAAATTGTCTATTTTTATTGTCTTGGAATTTCTTGAGTGTCTCCTGTACATTTTGGTTGACCCTATCCAGTATCATCTCTATAAAATTCTCATTGAGTACTTGTAGTATGTCTTCTTTTAAATTATTCTTGTGGGCTTCATTGGGTCCTTTGGCATAGTTTATCTCCATTTTGTTGGAGTCTGGATCTGAGTATCTGTTCTCTTCATTCCCCTCTGGTTCCTGTACTAATTTTTTGCTGTGGGGAAACTGGTTTCCCTGTTTTTTCTGTCTTCCCATCATTGTCCTTGGTGTTGTTACTGTCCCTATACTGTGTGTAATTAAGTATTTTCTAGCTTGTAATAATAACAATGGTAATGTTTAGAATGGACGAATGAGCTGAGATGGAAAGCAAGAAGTTAAAGAAAAGGGGAAAACAAATATACAGACAAGAGGGAGAAAGCAGAACAAAGTATCAGACAAGAGAGTTTCAAAGGTATAAACAGGGAGTGTTAGTATACTAATCCACAGTAGCTGAACAGACATTAGAGAGACAGAGGACTGAAAATCAAAGATAAAAAAATAAAAAAAAAAGTAAATGAAAGTAATATCTATATATAAAAATGAATTAAAATAAAATGGAAATAGAAAATTAAAAAAAAAAAAAACCAAAAGACTTCCAAGTTTATATGCAATGCAGTTTCAGTCTTAATAATTTGGGTGTCCATCTCAATCTCCGGTCCTGGAGTTGGTGCCTCAGATGTTGTTCTGTAGTTGTCTCATCAAAGGGGATGCATAAAGTAGAACAAAACTACACACACACACACACACACACACACACACACACACACACACAAAAGCCCCACCAAGTGTCCCCAGTTCAAATGCAATACAGTTTCAGTAAGTTTTTCGGCTTGCGGGTGTAATTTGGTTGTTCTCTCATCAAAGGTAGGGAGAAAAAGAAAAAAAGCGTCTGGAGACAGTTCTGAGAGTGGTATCTGCAACTGTGGCTTGCCTGCCTGCTGCTCTCAGCCTGTAGCTGGCAGCATTATTTATGCAGATCTCTGGGGTTAGCTAGCGCTCACCTAGTCCCACAGGCTTTGTTTGCTCAGAGTTCTCCTGTGCGGGAGCCTCTGCTACAGGCTTTCCCCTTTCCAAGCACTGGGAAAGGTGACACTGCCCCTGCGTTGTCAGGCCGGTGTGTTTATCTACAGTTCATGTGGGAGGTGGGTCTTCCCCCCTCTCCTCTGAAGTTTTCCTCCCACTGCCACTTTCAGAAGCTTTCCTGCTCCTGCTTACTGGGTGGTGCTGCTGCTCCTGCCGGCTGCCATGTTTGTTTACAGTTCACGTGGGAAGTGGGTCTTCCCTCCTCTCACAAGCTTCTCTGCTCCTGGTTGCTGGGCGCGCCCCGCTCCCGCCAGAGCCTCTCCGGCCCGCCCGGCTTGTTTATTTACAGTCCCGGGAAGGATTCCCTTCCCCCAATCTTCAGCGCTCAGGGCGCCCCACCCTCTTTCCAGCGTGTCTTAACTGTTCTTAAGTTTTAAAACAGTTTTAAGTTTTTCCCGGGTGGAGGTCAGTCTGTCCAGGGGGCTATGCTGCTCTGGCCCAGGCTTGTCTGTGGGGCTACCGCGGTACCGTGAAGCTCACCTGGTCCACGTCTTCCCAAGCCGTATGGGCGCCGGCCACTGGCGGCCCCGGGGGCCCTCCTCATTTCTCCATTTAACGTGAAGTGGAGATTCTCTGCACCGGCTGGAGATGTGGAGGGGTCAAAATTATGCCTTTTCTCGGTGATTATGCCTGCAAAGTGTGTCTCCAGCATCTCTCCAAGATTTCACTATAGGAGGGTTGCTTTCTGCTTCCTACCTCTAGCCGCCATCTTGGAATCCTCCTGTGGTATGTCTTTAAATCAGGAATTGTGATGCTTTCAGTATTGTTCTTTTTTGGACCAGATTGCTTTGGCTATTCGGGGTCTTTTGTACTTCCATATGAATTTTAAGGTCTTTTTTTCTAGTTTTGTTTTTTGAGAAGGAGTGTTGGGGTTTAAACTCAGTGCCTTAAGCTAGTTAGGCAATGCTTTAATATGCCCCTAGTCCTTTTTGCTTTTGGCTTGCTTTGGACCTGGGCTTGCCTTGGACTGTGATCCTCCTAGTGCCGTCTCCAGAGTAGCTGAGATTACAACCATGCCCACTTTGTTTGTTGAGATAGGATCTCACTAACTTTTTGACCAGACTGGCCTCAAGCAATGATTCCCCTCTCTCTTCCTCCTGAGTGGCTGGTATTACAGGAATGTCTAACCATGCTTGGACCTTTTTTCTAGTTCTGAAAAGAGTATCATTGGTATTTTGATGGCTATTACACTGAATCTATTAATTGATTTGGGTAGTATGGACATTCAAATGGTATTAATTCTTCCAACCTAGGAACATGGAAAGTATTTCTATTTGTTTGTGTCTTCTTCAATTTCTTTCATTTGTATTCTCTAATGTTTATTGTAGAGGGCTTTTACTTCCTTAATCAAATTTTTTTGTTGTTATTGTGAAGGGATTGCTTTCTTAGAAAATTCATTATAGGTGTATGAAAAAGCTACGATTTTATATGTTGATTTTATATCATGCTACTTTACTGAATTTTAAAATCAGTTCAAATAGTATTTTGGTTGAATCTTTAGGTATATATATATATATATATATATACCTAAAAAAAAAAATATATATATATATATGTATATATGGTGAGAATGGATGCCCTTGCCTTATTCCTGATTTTATAGTAGTGGATGGGATGTGGGTTTGTCATACATTGTCTTTACTATGTTAGGCATGAGCATCCTATACCTAATTTTTTCATGGTTTTCATCATGCAAAGATATATTTTGCTATTGCCTTTATCTGTTGAGATGTTCTTATGATCTTTGTCCTCCATTCTATTTATGTTATGCATTAAATTTATTGATGTATGCATGCTTGACCATCCTTATATTCATGGGTGAAATCAACTTGATCACAGTGAATCATCTTTTTTGTTTTTGGCTGTCCTGAGGTTTGAACTCAGGGCTTTGCACTGTGAATGAGGTACTCTACTGTTTGAGCCATGCCCCCTGCCTCCATGAATCATCTTTCTGATGTGCCCTTGAATTCAATTTGCTAGTATTTTATTAAGAATTTTTGCATATGTGTTTATCAGGGATGCTGGTTTTTAGTTTAATTTTTTTGCATGTCCTGTCTGGCTCTAGTAACACAAAATGAGTTTGGGAGGATTTCTTCCTTCTCAATTACTTCAAATAGTTTGAGAAGTGTTCCATTAGTTCTTCTTTAAAAGTTTGGTAAAATTCAGCAGTGAAGCCCTGCAATCTTGGGCTTTTCTTTACTGGGAGACCTTTTATTATTGAATCAATTTCATATCATGCTTAGTATTTTTATTCAGTATTTTTTTCTCATGGTTCAATTTGGTAAGGCTTATGTATCCAGAAACTTATGCATTCTTTTAGATTTCCCAACTTGTTAGCATATAGTTTGTTAGAATAATCCCTAATGAACCTTTATATTTCTGTGTTATTGGTTATAATATCTCTGCTTTCATTTCTAATTTTGTTTGTTTGGGTTTTCTCTCTCTTTTTTTCTTGTCTAGTCTATATAAAGGTTGTGGTCTTGCTTATCTTTAAAAGACAAACCCATTCTTTGTTTCATTGATCTTTTGTAGTATTTTAAGTCTTTATTTTATTTCTTTTTTCTCTGATATTTGTGATTTTTTTCTTCTACTAATTTGGGATTTGGTTTATTCTTGCTTTTCTGTATCCCTGTGATGCACTGAAGCAGGCATATATTGCTATAAATTTTCTTCTTAGCACTGCTTTTACAATGTACTGTAAGTTTTGATATGATGTGCTTCTGTTCATTTTGTCCATTGTCCATTCCAAAGTGTGTTGTTTTTCTGTATATATTTATATAATTTATAAAATTCCCTTTGTTGTTGACATCTATTTTATTCATTTGTGATGAGAAAAGATGCAGGATATGATTTCATTTTTTTTTGAATTTGTTAAGACTTGTTTTGTGCTTGACTATGTGGTTTATCTAAAGAAAGTTCCATGTAAAGATGACAAGAGGCTGGTGGAATGGCTCAAGTGGTAGAGTGTCTGCCTAGCAAATGTAAGGCCCTGAGTTCAAGTCCCAGTACCACCAAAAAAAAAGATGACAAGAATGTGTATTCTGTAGTTGTTAGATGGAATATTTGGTAACTGTCCATTTATAGTTTAACTCTGATGTTTCCCTGTTGCTTTTTGGCTGAAAAGTAGGGTGTTGAACTCTCCAACTATTCTTGTGGAGGCTATCACTCCCTGCAGGTTTAAGAGTGTTTGTTTTATAAAGTTGATGCTAACCTTAAGTGAATATTGATTTACAATGATTATATCTTCTTGGTCAATTGGTCCCTTGATCATTATATAGTGAACTTCTTTATTTCTTCTTAAAGTTTTTTTTTTTTTCAACTTTCTTTCTTATTGTTTTACTGGAAAAGTTTTTGTTATAATTTGTTTTTATCAGTTAGAAGTAAAGGTACTTATACTCAATTTAGATTGCTATTTGCTTGTAATATCATTTTCCACCCTTTTACCTTCAGTCTTTTGTGTCTTCATTGGAAAAGTGTGTTTCTTGTAGGCAGCATATTACTGGGTCTTTTTAAAAATCCATTCAGTTAGCCTGTATCTTTTAACTGGAGAGTTTAATTCATTTACATACAAGGTTGTTACTAATAGGTAAAGGCTTACTCCTGTCATTTTGTTGATTTTCTTACACTTCTTTGTAATATTCTTTGTTTCTTTTCTCCTTACATCTTTGTGGTTTGATGACTTAATGTATTGATACTTTTCACATCTTTTTCTATTTCTCTCTCATGTATTTGTTCTTGTGGCAGTTGGGATCAAACCCAGAGTCCTGCACGTGCTGCACAATTGCTCTAAAACTGAGCTACATCCCAAGTTCTAGATATTTATACTTTCATATATTTTCATGATAGTAGTTAACCACTCTTTTTCTTCTGGATGTAGGACTCCCTTAAGCATGGCCAGGATCATTCTTTATGCATATTAGGTTTGTATTAGTACAGGCAGTTACCCTAAATTTTGTCTTAACAATATAATTAGTTTGATAATGTATAAAGCCTTATTTTCAACTACAGTGCAAACATGTATGGAACTATCAAAATGAAATCCCTTGTATTATTAATGTATGATTAATCAAAACAAAAATAAAAATTCTAAAAAACCATGTGCTAATGTTTTTAAGAGAAGACATTTTACTTAATTATTTGTATGCATTATATTATTTAATCTTCCTATTGAGTTTAGTTTTATTTTGCTATTTAACAGATAAAGAAACTGAGTATGAAGGGGTTAATTAATTTGTTTTAGATCACATGATTGGTCAATGAACAATCCTCTCCAACTTTTTGTTCTCACCCTTAACTACTAATCTATATTCTTTCCTCATTTTCATGTGCCTTCACACACATGAAAGTACCAAAAACTTGAAATGTGTATTTGTGACATTGTTAGGTAAAGTATTTTAGTCAAGGTACTTTGTATAGAGGATTAAATTGCCTCACTGATACTGTTTTCCTTCATTATCAGTGCATTTTACTTTTCAGTCCTTTCTCATATTCCTTCATCCACATCACATAAACCAAATGTTCATTTCATAATGCAAGTCTTATATACATCATGTTTTAGAATATAAAAATTCATAGTAGCCAAAAGAATTTGCTTATAATATGGCACATGGAACATTTAAAGAAAAAAGAAACCAGTTTGTTACCCTGATTATTTAGAAATGTGACATCAAGTCCTCATTCACAATTAAAGCCTAGACATCTGAAATTTTGGGCTCACAAAAAAGAATGAAAGAAATATTCCTAGTAAGCTCAAAATAACCAAAGGAACAGTGAATATGTATGACTCTAAAGCACTTTAGAGTCAAGTAGGAAACAAAATGATTTCCAAGCTTTAGAAGCAATAAAATATTTTTAGAAAAACCACATTTTGATTGATTTTCTAGCTTGAGTTATGACTAGAAGGTTATTTCAATCTTATGATGGTTTTACATTAAAAAACTATGCTTCTCTGTTCTTGCATCAGTTGGCTAGATCATTCTGCATGTTGAATTGGTTGGTTATTCGGGCAAATGCTTAAATCCATCCAGAAATAGATTATGTAGAATGTGAGTGATCCTGTCCCTGCTCCATGCAGAGTCACATTTTCTCACCTCAGTGCTTTTTATCATTCCTATTAGAGGAAAAGTCTCACAAGACGATGGAGGATAATTTTGCTTTGGTCATGATCTCTTTTATGGGGATTAAAAATGTGCAATTTCTTTCTTTGCATAACTATATCAAGAATTGGCTATTCTGATGCTGTGACAGTTCATATATAGCAAGCAACACTTTTATTTGCAATTCAGATTTATACAATAGGAGCTCTCACTTGATAAAAATTATATATTTATGTTGCTTTGATGATAGGAAAACAGACATATCCACTTGAAATGCTGGGAAAGATGGAGCTGGGTAATAGAACTTTATGCCATTCATTTACTGACAGGACATTTAACAAGTCTGGCAGTGTGATCTTAAATCATGGCTATTACCTTTGACTTCAGATGTCCTGATCTCAGCATAAATATAGCCAAGTATATAATTCCATATTCTTATACTAACATCTTACATTAACCAAATTTCTTTTCATTTTGTCTCCTGTGCATTTGGTCTCAGAACTGTGTTTAAAGACACCAACAAAACATGGAGATGTGGGAGAGAGGACATGTCTGAATATTTGTTAGGAAAATCTGTTTTTTAAGGCATTATCTATTTTTCTATCCAACTTTAATTTTAAAAGATAAAAATAAGCTCTCAATTAGAATTTGCATATCTTAATAGACATTGGATAAATTTGGCCCATTTTGTTCATTGATTAAAGAGGATTAGTTTATGTTTTAGACTTTGGTAAAAACTCATTCTTTTTTTCTTTTTCATTCTGAGCATTAAAAAAATAGAGTCCTCTTTGTATCTTCAACACCTGGCAAAGTACTTGTTTACTGAATGTGTGGACCTATGCAGTCTTCTAATATTATAAATAGGACCAAGAAATAGTGAACTGATGTGTTGTTTTCTTTTTTGGAGGAGAAAATTTAATATATTCTAGAAAATTAATTTTTTCTCAGTGGTACTGGTTATTGAATCTAGGGTCTTTTACATGTTAGTGTTCTACCCCTGGTTACTTCCCCAGCCTGAGAAACTATTGTTTTTAAAGATCTTAAGACCATTCAAAAATATCCCCCCTTATTTATGCTCAAGTAACTTTTGTTCTTTTGGTTTTATTAGAATGTGTCTGATGAATTGCTCTTTGAAAATATTTTTCAAGCTTAAGTGGAATTACTTAATTAATATAACAATAAAACTGAAAATGTATGTCATAGTTTTATCTTGTTTTCTTACAACCACTAAATTAATTTTATTAATAAGGTGTTGTCATATTTGTCTATGTGCATAATTTTTGTCTTACCTATGTGTAATTTGTACAGTTTATCTAACAAAGATCTGTTAAGAATAGTTTCATACATTGAAGGATCAATGCTTTTTATAAGAAGTAAACCTGGTTATTAAATGTTATAGAAACATTGAAAGGCATAATTCAAATTAATTTTATAATATAACTTAATAAAATAATTTCAAATAACTATCAGGTAGGCTTTCTACTAAGAAATTGTATTAGATAGGGATATAATTTTCCTGTTGTGGTGGTGAGAGCACTATTGTCCCCAGACAGTTAGTCAGGAGTTCCTGAAGTACTAAAATACATGGCAGACATGCCCTGTACAACTGTTATATGTCAATAAAAATTAAAAAAGAAATCAATAGAAAAAATCAATAAAAAATAAAAATAAATATGCTTTCATACAAAAAAATAAATGGCAAGAAAAATAGTAACTAGACTGAAGAAGGCTTGGATGAATTATCTATTATGTCTTTTCCATTTGCTTTATTCTATCCAGATTTCTCCATGTAAAGGCATTCAGCCACTGGGGTCTCTGTATGATTTTAGCAAGATATGCATGTGCATATTTATGAGGAGAACCAGTTCCTTAAAAAGCAGTGATATGAAGCAAGGGATGCTAATGAGCAACATTTCAACTTCAATAGCTAGAAAAATGAATGCAGTCTCTCGATCTTGTGACCATAGCTTTAATTTATCTATACAAGGTTTGTGGTCATTATTCTAGTCAGTATGAGAATAGATGGTGCCCATATTCCAGAATTCAAGTAGTTTTGCTTCAGTATTGTTTTAACTTAAATGACAGGGCGCCAACTATAAGTAGTGAATTGATTTCATTTTTCTCATTTTTCATATGGGAAAATTTATGTATTTGTCTTCAAAATACATAAAATAAATTGAATATAAAATAAGGATTTGAAATAATTAAAACAATATTTGCCCATAAGCTACCTTTAAATATATTTGCAGATGAATACAAATTCCAGTTGAAACTAGGTAGGTGTTGGTATATTGAAAATGTTACCATTCATGAGAGTGATGCCTCATAACCAAAGACTTTAATGTTAACACTTCATTCCAATGTAAGCACTCTACAGAACACGGACATTATTGAAGGCAGTGTGCTGCTGTATGGTGTACGTAGGTGTTGAAGAGTTATTCTGTTTTGATGGAAGTTCTAAGAGATAGGGGTGAGGATAAGACCACCATAAAATAAATTATAGCACAAATGAGGTATAGCAACTCAAATATACCTCAAATGAGATATAGCAGCTCAAAGATGGAAGAGATCACATTTGCTCCAAGACATCAGAAAAAATTCTGTGTGCATTGACATTGAAGCAGATAAGACTTTGATGGATGACTGTTTGAGAGGACCAGACTGGGGAAGTGTGGGGTAAGTTTAGGGAACAGCAGGTGGTACAAATTGATTAAAGCACATGGTAGTTGACATGCAATGATATGAACAAAGTCTTAAATATTAGTCTGAGGATTTAAAAAAATTTTTGGTTTTGGCAATGCCAGGGTATTAACACAGGGCTTCACACTTGCTAGGCAGGTGTTCCACCACTTGAGCCATGCCCCCAGCCCTCAGTCTGAGGATTCTGAATTTAATTTAAAGGGATAAAGAAAAGAATGAAATTTTTATTCAACAGATGCCCATTATAAGCTAGGCTCTGTGCTAGGTGCTTTCTTCATGATAGCACACTTTGAATTATTATCACCATTTTATGGAAGAAGATGCTGAGGTATAGGGAGATGAAGTTGTTTACCTAAGGTGACAATTTTGTAGTCAAATTGATTAAGGTAAAAAGTGCATCTTATCAAATGTAAGACACATTATTATTTTATGTACCAGTAAAATAGAAATAAATATTACCAAGTTAAATCAGAATACACTATTCTAATATGTTATTTAGGTTTCAGAGATGTATATATTTTAAAGAGTCCCTTTGATTTTAAGAAAAGGAGTATTTTAAGAAATGGGAAAAAAGGAAAGTTGGTCATGCTAAAAGTCATACAGCAAGAATAAATTATAGGCAAAATGCCATTCCTTATAATAATAATATGGTACCTTTGTATAGCATCTTAAAATTATCAAACTATTTTCATATATGCTATTTCATTTGAATCTCACAAAGCTGTCTTTCTTTTTAAAAATGTTTTTATTAGTTTATAATAGTTATTCAGGGGCTTTATTGTGACATTTCTATATATGCATATATAATATTCCCTAGTTTGGTTCATCCCCTCCAGTATTCTCCCTCTTCCCCCTTCTTAAAATGACTTCAACTGATTTCAGTGTTCCATATTCATACATCTGTAGACAACACATCAGCCATATTTATCCTTCTTTATCCCCTTTCTCCCACCAATACCCTTCCCTTAATATGATCTGTTCTATATTCCCAAAGCTCTATTTTTGTTGCAGTTTCAAATTAGAAATATAAAAAAGTAACTTCTGGAATACTATGTCTAGAAATGTTCTGATTTTAAAGAAAATGACAACTACATAATATAATTCATTATTTTTGTGAAAGTTATACACTCTTCATCACATATTTTATAGAAAAATATATAGAAAGATAGTTACCATAAGGAGTAATATTGCTAGTGGTGAAATAAGACAGGAAGAGTTTCATGTTTCACTTTACAAATTTTATACTGTTTGAGTTTTTAACAATACACATGCATTATTTAAAATCCAAACAGATTTTTCAAAAACTGAAGAATTGGAACCCAGAGATTTCTGTGGCTTTTTGAAGGTCACAATGATAGTAGCTGAACAGTAGAAATGCACTTACACTTAAAGAATGAGTCTTACCAACTGCACACTCTTCACTGTTCCATGGATATTGGCGAAGGCTAGCAACTGTTTATTTATTCAAAAAAACACAGGAAAGCAATTTTATTGGAAGTCTGTCCTTAAGAGGAAATTGATTCTTAGGGAATTACTCTGGATGATCTGTTGGCTTCTTCCAGTGCTCATTTTAATGCAACTGAAATAAAACCAACATGGATACAAAGGGAAGCTTTCAAAGAGAATGTCATTACACAGTCTTTATGAAGATGCATACTTATGATTAAGGGTAGTGAAAAAAGAGAAATTGCCCTATCTACATGGCTCACTTTACAGTAAAAGATTTTTATTGAAAGTGGAGGAAAGCAGGACACCTGGGGATAATCTTAGCAAGTTCGTCTGCTCAAAAGAAACACTACTTGGAACTTAACCAAGATGGTGGATACTCAACAGATCCTGGAACCCGAACTCTCAAGAGTTGGAAAGAATACTTCAGATTAGTGGTAAGAAAGAATGGGTGGCCTGGCTTTTTTTTTGCCAATTAAGATACCTCCAGTACATAAGGGGAATATAATGTACACAAAGTCATTTTTCCTTTTTTAAAACATTCCTTCTATTCTCCTCTTCAAAGAGCCAAAACACAATGTAGAGAACTGCATAACAGGTTCTGCAAACATCTGGGCTGTCCTGCACCCACCAAAAATTATGGAAATGGAAACTCTGACTGCCGCCTCTCTTTGTCTACCCAGGCTGACCACCAATACCAGTGAGTGGAATTACAACCCCCTTACATCGTCTGCTCTGGAGGGAACCACATAGTCCAGTGCAACTTGTGGGCACATTGCACCCCTACTGGAGGAAACTGGTAGCCTAATAAACAGATGGTAAATTTCACCTCCACTGCTGGGGGTGGAATGGAGTGCTGACCCAACTAAGCCTATGTGGTAGTGGGGCAACCCAGCTGCAGTCTTGGGAAAACAACACATTCCACCACCTTGAAGAAACTGATAGTGAACTAAAACTAACAAACTTCCAAGAGAAAAGCTGTCAACTAAAAAGCTCAATTCTGGCTCCCAGGCATGCTATGCGGGCAGAAAGGGCTAGTGAATGCTCATCTACCAGCTTCTTGGAGAACTGTTTCTGAGAACATGCCTACAAAATATCATGCTGAACCAGATGGCCCATTATCCCAAGAAGAGCCTGTGCTCAAACACTTTGAGCAGATCCTCTCCCTCCCTCCCCAAAGCTGTCTGGTAGGGAAGGACACCATCCATTGCCATACAGCCCAGCATATAACCTTAAGGAGGGGGCAGGGACACAGAGAAAACCCTGTCAGACGGGTCAGCACCTGGATTAGAAATAGAGGAAAGAACCCAGAGTACTCATTGAATTGACAGGAAACTCACTCCTCTCCATAAGGAAGAAATTTGGACAATATATGTATATGTATATATATACATAAATAAATATATATATATAATTTTCCCTTTTTAATTTCCTTTTCTGCTTTTATTTGTTGTTATTTGTCTCCTTTTTCCATGTCCATTTGCAGAGGACATGATCTTATACCTAAAAGACCCGATAAACTCCACCAAAAAACTTCTAGACATCATAAACACCTTCAGCAAACTAGCAGGATACAAAATAAATTTACAAAAATTAGTAGCCTTTCACCAACAATGAACAGACTGAGAAAGAATATAGAAAAACCATGTCATTTACAATAGCCTAAAAAAATACCTAAGAAGAAACTTAACAAAGGATGTGAAAGAACTCTGCAATGAAAACTATAAACCATTGAAGAAAGAAATCAAAGTAGACTCCAGAAGATGGAAAGATCTCCCATGCTCATGGATTGGCAGAATAAATATTGCAAAAATGACTATATTACCAAAAGCAATCTACATGTTCAATGTAATCTGCATCAAAATCCTAATGTTATTCATCACAGAGATTGAAAAATCAACCCTAAAGTTCATTTGGAAACACAAAAGACTGTGAATAGCCAAGGCAATACTGAGCAAAAAGGCAGCACTGGAGGTATCACCATACCCAACTTCAAACTATACTACAGAGCCATGGCAATAAAAGCATTATGGTAGTGGCAAAAATAGACATGAAGACAAGTGGAACAGAATAGATGACCCACATACGAATTCATGCAGCTATGCCCACCTGATTTTTGACAAAGTTGCCAAAAATATACAATGGAAAAAGACAGCCTCTTCAACAAATGTTGCTGGGAAAACTGGATATCTGCCTGCAGAAAACTGAAGCTAGACCCATGTCTTTCACCCTGCACAATTATCAACTCAAAGTGGATTAAGGACATTAATAGAAGACCTGAAACCTTGAAGCTGGTTCAGGAAAGAGCAGGGAATACACTGGAATTAATAGGCGTAGACAATGACTTCCTCAATAGAACTCAAATGGCTCAGCAACTAAGAGGAAGGATTGACAAATGGGACTACATGAAATTAAAAAGCTTCAGCAGAACAAAAGAAATGGTTTCTTAATTGAAGAGATTGCCCACAGAATGGGTGAAAATCTTTGCCAGCTATACATCTGATGAGGGACTGATGACCAGAATAACCAGAACACACAGGGAGCTCAAAAAACTAAACTCCCCAAAATTCAATGACTCAATGAAGAAATGGACAAATGAACTGAACAGAGCTTTTCCAATGGAAGTCCAAATGGCCAAAAAACACATGAAGAAATGCTCAACATCCCTGGCAGTAAAGGAAATGCAAATCAAAACCATATTCACTCCTGTTAGAATGGCTATCATCAAGAACACAAAACAACAACAAGTGTTGGCAAGGATGTGAAGAAAAAGGAATCCTTACATGCTGTTAGTGGGAAAGTAAATTAGTACAACCACTATGGAAACCAGTATGGAGGTTCCTCACAAACTAAAAATAGAACTCCCATATGTTCCAGCAATATCACTCCTAGGAATATAGTGGAAGGAATGTTAAGTCAGATTACAATAATGGTACCTGCACACCTATGCTCATTGCAGCACTATTCACAATAAGCTATGGAAACAGCCAAGATGCCCCACTACTATGAATGGATAAAGAATGGAATTTTATTCAGCCACAAAGAAGAATGAAGTTTTGCCCTTTGCAGGTAAATGGATGGAACTGGAGAACATCATCTTATGTGAAGTCAGCCAGGTTCAGAAAGCCAAAGGCCACATGCTTTCTTTCCTATTTGGGCTATAGACCTAATATAAATACAGTGACATTATGAAAAACAGGTCATGCTAAGCGGAGGTCACATAGGAGAGAGGGAGGATAAAAGCAGGAAGTTAAGAAGGTGAATATGGTTGATGTACTTCCTATACAGGAATGAATATAGAATTTTTAAATCACTAGAGTGAAGATGATGCTTGGAGTCTGTTAGGAAAGTAGGCATTAAATATTAAGGCTCTACATTTTATCCTTTCTAATAATATTAATATTATAAGTGCTTCATTTAATTCTTTCTAGTAGTCTAAGCTTTTCAACAAACCAATATGATAAATGACAGTATTATTTCCTTTTTACAAGTGAAGAGACTGGATATTATAAAATAACTTTCCCAGGTCACACATTTAGTAAATGTTGGATCCAGGATTTTAAATCAAAATTACCTGACTTCTGACCTGAAGTCTCAGCCAACGTTGAAATATTTTGCTTTCTGAGAGGAACAGAGGAGCTAGAGAAGAAAAAAAATGGTGATATCATGAAAAAGAGTTGACAAGAATCTGTCCCCATCATTCAGAAGTTGGGCTGCCTGCCAGTCCCCAACCTAAGAGAAACAAGAGGACAGAATGTCCAAAGGAAGATCTTTTGGAGTTATGTCTCAGAGCACTCAAGTGAATACTGGCAGAGGCAGCTTGGGCCATAAGGTAAGAAGCAAGGTAAGGGAAATGGCCTTTAGTGAGCATGGGGCCTAGCCATGGAGAGATCATGTCACTGCTAGATGAAGAAATATTTAAATGGCTGGTATTTGGTAGGATTATCAATTTCTCTCAGAGATGTCATAAACTGAACAAAGCACACAGTCAACAGAATCAACATGACTTCAAACAGGTCTGGGGTAAAGATACAACTCATTAGCTATGTGGTCTTGCATAAATACTTTTCTGTGCTTTGGTTTATCTTGCGTGTAACATGAGGCATTTTCAGGTTTAAAATGAGTAAGACTAGTTGCAAAGATGATACTGGTAGTCTAAAAAGTGCTTATTTCAGTAGCGGGTATAGGTAGACCTTCCTCCTCTTCCTCCTTCTCCTCCTTCTTCTTACTCTTCTTTCTTCTTTTTCTTCTTCTTCTTCTTCTTCTTCTTCTTCTTCTTCTTCTTCTTCTTCTTCTTCTTCTTCTTCTTCTTCTTCCTTCTTTTTCTTTTCTTCTTCTTCTTCTTCTTCTTCTTCTTCTTCTTCTTCTTCTTCTTCTTCTTCTTCTTCTTCTTCTTCTTCTTCTTCTTCTTCTTTTCTTCTTCTTCTTCTTCCTCCTCCTCCTTCTCCTCTTCCTCCTCCTCCTCCTTCCTTCCTTCTTTTATCTTCCTTCTCCTTCTCCCTCTTCTCCCCCTTTTCCTTTTCCTCCTTCTCCTCTTCCTCTCTCCCTGCTTCTGCTTCTTAGATCAGGGCTTTAAACTTGCTAGGCTTGCTTTTCCCTTTAGTGTACTTCAGTTGGGTCTTGCTTTTGTCCACGTCCAAGTTTTCACTGTGATCCTCCTATCTATGCCTCCTACAGATGGGATCACAAGAATGTGCTATCATGCTTAACTTGTTTGTTGAGATGGCATCTCCCAGGCTGGCCTCATAATCCTCCAAATCTTTACCTCCCTAATAGCTGAGATTATAGGCATGAGCCACTGTGCCCATCTCTATGCTGCTTTCTATGGACCAAATTTCTTTCTAGAATTTTGTTTTGAGAATGAAAGCAAACATACTGCTGGACTGCTTAGTATACAATGTGTTTTTGGCATACCAGAAGAGACATTATTCATTTTTATTGTTACTTCCATCAATGCTTATATCCAGTTTTTATAGGCCACTTATTACATCAGAGTTTACCTGTATTATGGCATTCTGTGTTTATCATGAATTAGGTTCAGAGACCTAAGTGACTTGCACAAGGCCACATCTTGGTGCCAGGTTTTGAGCTCAGTTTGACCTCCTAAGTTGAAAGGGAGATATTTTCAATCAGATGACTTGTCTCTTGGGGGTGGGGAGAAGTGTGGTAATAAGAGCTGCTCTTTTTCTTTGTGCACATGGCCTAACCTTATTATGCATTTTCTTTTGATGCATGCCTAGGTTGCTGTGGAGGAACAGGTTCATCCACATGCAGGAGAGTGAGGGTAGCCCACTCCAGAAGGGTCTGTGCTTCCATGTTAGATATAGCATCCAAGTATGTGACCTGTGAACCACTTTTATAGATGGGTTGAATTCATGAGGCTCATTGCTGTTGACAGGAATGGAGATGGAGTTGTGGTTTAAACTGAGAAATTGCTGCTGCTGGGATGATCTCCAGACATGGGCTGGGGCTAGTAATACATATAATGTGTTTCATTCTCAGTGGCTCATCTGAAATCTGTACAAATGCTCCTAGGTCTCTGAGCTGTGGAGGTGAAATATTAGGAAAGGATGAGTGTCCAGGGATGGCGAGGTTTGGGGCAATTCAAAGCTTTCTGTGTAGTGAGAGCATCCAGCCACTCAGGCTCTTTTTCTTCCTGGAAAGTTTTCTTTCTTTTTCTTTTGGATATTCTATCTGACTGGGATTATCACATTTTGATTTTCTTGGAAGGGCTCAGACTGGAAAATGGAAAGCTATGTGAGTGTTTTTTCCCCTCTCAGGGATTTGGAGTCTTATTGCTGTGTAGTTGTAGCTTTCCATGACTTGCTTTTAATGCTGTGGTCTACACAGAGCTAAAGATCATGCAGTGTCATTATTGTGCTTTCCCGGGGGTCCCTTCAGACTGTTTGTTGTTTGTAGTTTATAGCTTACTCTATTCCCATAAAAACATTTGAAATATTCTCCAATGTGGAATAGAAGTAATATAGCACAATTATAAACAAACATTCAACTACAGGTCCATTATTAATTAAAAGGTGATAAATAGCTATAGTGATCATCTGGAATATAGTAAATTATTATATCTTGGATTTAAATTTAATGCTGAGTTTCTCAGAAAACAAGGGAAGGGTGATATGATAGATTCTGTAGTCTTTTTGAACTGGAAAAGGGAAGTATACAAGTTGTTCCTAGAACAAAACTCTGGTAGAAGAAATGTGTAAATTTTTTATTAGAGAATTACATGAGAATATAAATATATACTTGGCCTTAATGCAGATATAGATATATATGTACAGATGTGAAAAACATAAGCATAAACATATTAATCCTAATATGTGTGTATATCCATGTACATATATAACATACATACTCACATACATACATATTATATTAGGCAGACAGACTATTGGCCACCTAAATATGTTCACGACCTATCCTCTGGAGACTGCTAGTAGATGAGGGAAATAGTTTATGGTAATTAAGGTTGATAATCATCTGACTTTAGGGAGATTATCCTAAGTTATCTGATTTGGCTCCACATAATCAAAAGGTCCTTAGAAGTGGAGGAAGGAACTAGAAGAGGTTAGAATGATGAAATGTGAGATTCTGAGTTTGAAAATGGAGCAAGAGGATCAAGAATGAAAGAATGAGAGCAGTCTGTAGAAACTGGAAAAAGCAAGGAAGTAGATTCCAGTAGAATCTTCAGAAATGAATATGGCCCTGCTAACACCTTGATGTTAACCTCAAGAAACTATGTGGCTTTTGACCTATAGATCTATAATATAATAAACTCTTGTGGTGCCAGTAAGTTTGTGGTAATTTATTACAGTGGCCACACACACACACACACACACACACACACACACACACACAAACTAAGGATGACAAAAAGAATAAAGAGAAGATAAAAGATCAGTGAAGATACTTAGTTCTTATATATGATTATACTTAAATAATTATATATAATTGTACAAAAATAACTTGAATACCTCATAGGATTTTAAAATTTAACCCACACCATAGTAAGAATTCTTGACTGTTTTTCTTCCTAAAAGTTCATTACTTCCAATAATATGCTGGAGCCAACTTGTACCAGGTCCCAAAAGCTGGCCAGTGACCATCTCTCATTCAGTGGCATCATATCTGTAGATTGAATTAGTTGATGGTAGGAGAATTTGCCCCCTGATATGCTAAACATTGCAATTATGGGGTTTCCTCCTGAAAGTTGCTTGTTAAACATTTATTATTACACTGCTGCATTCATAGGTTTAGCTATCTCAATAAATACTACACCATCCACCCAGATGTCAAAACCCAGGAAGTCATCTTTTTTTTTTCATTTTTCTTTTATTATTCATATGTGCATACAAGGCTTGGTTCATTTCTCCCCCCTGCCCCCACCCCCTCCCTTACCACCCACTCTGTCCCCTCCCCCTCCCCCCCCCAGCAGAAACTATTTTGCCCTTATTTCTAATTTTGTTGTAGAGAGAGTATAAGCAATAATAGAAAGGAACAAGGGTTTTTGCTGGTTGAGATAAGGATAGCTATACAGGGCATTGACTCACATTGATTTCCTGTGTGTGGGTGTTACCTTCTAGGTTAATTCTTTTTGATCTAACCTTTTCTCTAGTACCTGTTCCCCTTTTCCTATTGGCCTCAGTTGCTTTTAAGGTATCTGCTTTAGTTTCTCTGCGTTAAGGGCAACAAATGCTAGCTAGTTTTTTAGGTGTCTTACCTATCCTCACCCCTCCCTTGTGTGCTCTCACTTTTATCATGTGCTCATAGTCCAATCCCCTTGTTGTGTTTGCCCTTGATCTAATGTCCACATATGAGGGAGAACATACGATTTTTGGTCTTTTGGGCCAGGCTAACCTCACTCAGAATGATGTTCTCCAATTCCATCCATTTACCAGCAAATGATAACATTTCATTCTTCTTCATGGCTGCATAAAATTCCATTGTGTATAGATACCACATTTTCTTAATCCATTCGTCAGTGGTGGGGCATCTTGGCTGTTTCCATAACTTGGCTATTGTGAATAGTGCCGCAATAAACATGGATGTGCAGGTGCCTCTGGAGTAACAGTCTTTTGGGTATATCCCCAAGAGTGGTATTGCTGGATCAAATGGTAGATCGATGTCCAGCTTTTTAAGTAGCCTCCAAATTTTTTTCCATCTTTGATTGCTCTTTTTGTTATGACCCAAATCTAATCAGATATCTAGTCCTGCCATCTGAATCTCTGAAATCATAGCAGAATTTTAACAATCTCTATGGTTACCACTTTAAGCTACTAGTGCATCTTGCCTCAGTCATTTGCAAAGTGGACCTTTTGGAGTCTCCTATTGTCCATCTATCATCTTTAATTTCTTTATTTTTCTGGTACTATGTTTTCAACTCTGGACTTCATGCTTGAAAACAAGTGCTCTACCATTTGAGCCAACCTCTAGCCCTATAACATCTTTTAAAATGTAAATCATGTCATGTTACTTCACTGATTTAAACTTTCTGCCATCCCTAGAATAGAAACGTAAGCTTTTTTACTCCAGCCTAAAATTTCCTTCTTTCCTTGCCTTCTTCCTTTCCTTGATTTAACTCTCCTGCTTCATCTTGTCTTCTCTCCACCTGGCTCCCTGTGCTCTGGCCAAGTTTTCCTTTCTGTTCTTCGTTTCACCATGTTCATTTCTGTCTTAAGACCTTTGCCATATATGTTTCCTTTGCTGAGTATCTCCCTTCTTCCCCTCAGGTCACACATTGCTGCCTTGTTCTTATCACTTGAGATATAGCTTGAATGCTCCCACTTCAGTAAGGCCTATACTAACCACCTAACCTAAAATAGTCTATAATGTTCCTATGGTATCCCCCTGTATTATTTTCATCTTAGCACTTATTTCTAACTACTATTTCCCTGTTCATTTATAGTGCCTGGCACATGGTAGGCTCCTGAGAATTGTTTGTTCAAAGACTGAATTAACTTAGGAAACCACTTATAGTGTTTTAAACATTGGCTAGAAATATGTTCCATAGACAGCTTCTTTCCTGTCTGGGGCTTAGTGACATGGGGTGGCTGGTAAAAACTGTCAACCCTGGCATGGCATTACAAAGTGGAAAAAATGGAGGTAGTAGAAATGTGAATTAGAAGGTCAAAGAGCTCAAAGAGCTTGGGCGAGATATTGCAGTCTCTATAAAAGGTGTCTAAGTGTCATATCAGGATGGAAGTGTGACGAAGAAATACTGTAAGCAGGAAGGGCACAAAGGCACAATACATGGGTCATGTGGGCATGGAGCTGACAAGAGGAGCTAGCAACTGGGCTCAGGTTTTCACCTGTGCTCCCAATGCTATTAGACAGTGCTTACCTCTCCAAATGCTTTCTGAAGCCTCTGGATCCTTGCTTATTCTAAAGGCCTAACTCTCACAACCTAACCTTCCTTAGAGGACAAACACTCCACTGCTAGTGTTGATGGTTCTTCCCACAATAGAGTTGCATAACTGTTCATATTCTCTAGGTCTAGGAAGGCAAACTTTATTTATTTGATCTACTGATGATTTCCTTAAATAGATGTTTCTAATGACTACTTTTATAATCATCAATTCTTATTATAGAAAGGACCTAGGATTATTTTTATAGGATCTTTATTTCACATAGTGTTTATGATATGTTCAAGGTCAAAATCCCGGCAGACTAGAGACAAAAATCTGTATTTATTGACTTCATGATGAATTTGAAGTGAGGATTGGCATTGAACTGTCATATGCAAAGTGAAAAAGAGATGAATACATAGATACAGCTATTGTTTGTTAAATGACAGGAAAACCCTCCAGATGTTTTAAAGGAGGAGTTCAGCTTGGCCCCTTGTCTTCTAAATCTTTGACCTGTAAAGGCAATGACTAATGACGTTCTGAATGCTGGTAATGGGGTTGGGGCTGTTTTGAGGGTGTTTGGATCAAGTGTACATTAGTGTATATTAGATACAAGTTTTTGTTGTAGCATATTATATTATTTTCTAATTCTTTGGATATTTGCAATGTCTGGCTACTGTATAAGATTCAATTAGATATTTGAGTAGCTGAAGGTTTCCATTTCTTTATTACTTCAGATAAGAGAATTTGTACTTTCAATTATTATTATTATTTTATGGTACTGGGGATTGAAACTAGGGCCTCATGTTTACTAGGCAAGCACTTTACCACTTAAGCTATGCCAACAACTCTTTTGTCTGTGTTTTGTTCTTAAAATAGGGTCTCCTATTTTTGCTGGGGCTAGCCTCAAACTTGAGATTCTCCTGCCTCCATTTCCCAATTGACTGGGATTACAGGCTGCACCACCAAGCCTTGCTTAGTTTATTCTCAACTCTTCTTGAAGAGAAATGGTTCAAGGCATGTCTGGTTTATGGAAATATAGTGGCCATAAGAGTGTATAAATGAACCCATGCATGTAAAACAACTAATGGAGACAGTCATATAGTAAAGAGTCAATTTAATTATGATAATAGCAATTTAGCAATAACTTTCTTTCTATGTTTGATTCAAGTCTCAAAGGTTTTGGTGAAAACAAAATCTCATTTTCCTTAGTCTTTCTCTTTAAGTTTTAAGGTAGCTTGTTGTTGATAATCTGTTTAAGTGTTAGAATCCTATGTGTCCTTGTTCTTTATTAATTAGGTGGGCTCAGAACATAGCAGTGCGCTACTAAGTTAGAGAAATGCATTCTCAGACTAGACATGTAATAAGATTTTTGCAAGTTTAAAAAAGCTATTGAATTTCAATTATGCACACAGCGCTGTGAGAAGTGGGCTCTATCTTCCTGCTTAGACCACAGTCAGCATTTTCGTAGTGTTTGGAACATTGTGTAACAAGTGGACGGAGAAAGAGCATTTTTTTTTCTTTGCCAGTGCTTCTGAAAGCTGGCAATACCCCATGAAAAGAGGAAATTACATGGTAATGGAAATAAAAAATGGACATTTTGCCTCATTAGAAGGAAGGATGCTTCAGATATCACTTAAAAACTGAATCATCCCTTTTGTTGTTTGAACAGCACCTAAAGTTGAATTATATCAAATGAAAAATCCTTGCAGAATAGGAGGAAGAAAGTATGTCTTCTTAGCATAACTTTTGGCATATTAAGATTAAGAATGCTTTATTTTGTAACTTATATTTTAAAAATAATTTAATATGCAATTAGAAGAGCTAAAACACATTATCCCAACTGTTATTTTGTTTGGTTTTAGGGGATGATGGAGGCCATTCTTTTGGAGAATAAATAAGAGGCCTCTAATCAAATCCTGAGTGGGTGAGGTTAAGTGGAGGTACTTGTAGAAGCCTGAATGTTGATAGTAATGTAACTGGCTTTTTTCGGGGGTGGGGGGCACGGTAGCGTTCTCTTTCAAAATATAAATTTTGATTGGAGTGTTGGGGCTTGAAGATAATTTCAATCACTAATACTGCAAAACATATTCATGAGTAGAAATACTCATGAAAAAACTAACTATAGTCCCACACAGGGTCTTCAGGAGGTATTCAAGAAGAAGGTGTTTTGATAGGAGATGACAACTCTACCTTTCCAATGGGACAAGATGTGGAGGTAGAAGACAGTGATATTGATGATAGTGACCTATATAGGCTCAGGTTAATGTGTGTGCTTCTGTCTTAATTTTAACACAAAAGTCTGAAAGGTTAAAATATTTTAAAACAGAAAAACAGCTTACAGAATAAGAATATAAAGAAAATATGTTTATATAGCTGTACAATGTGCTTGTGTTTTAAGCTAAATGTTATTGCAAAATAATATAAAAGCTAAAAATAAAAAATTATATGGTAAAAAAGTTATTTTATTATTGAAGAGAAAAATAATTTTATAAATTTAGTGTGGCCTAATTGTGCATTGTTTATAATGTCCACAGTAGTGGACAGTAACTCCTTTACCACTCACTGACTTACAGAAACTTCTAGTCCTGCAGGTTTTATTCATGCTATTTGTTCTACATAGGTATACCATTTTTTGTCATTTAAACAATATTGTTATTGTACCTTTTCTATGTTTAGGTATGTTTAGATATGCAAACATTTATTATTTTGTTACAATAGCCTACTCAGTACAGTAACATGCTGTTCAGGTTGGTAGCCTAGAAGCAAAAGGCTATAGCATATAACCTAAATGTGTAGTAGGTACAGTAGGTTATATCAGCTAGGTTTTATACGTATACCCTATTGTGTTTGCACAGTGATGAAACCACCTAATGATACACTTCTCAGAATATGTCCCCATCATTAAGTGATGAGTAACTGTATTTCTTGTCTTAACAATTGGATTGATGGTTTCTTCTATAATACCAAAATAAATATAAATGAGAATTGATAAGGGGTATCAAAAGTAATGCTTTAGAATAATAGCAAATGTCATCTAAACAAATTATGACTTCTAAATTATTATTTATTATTATTATTTTAGGTTAAGATTGACTAGGTTGTTTTCTAAAATATAATTTTACTTTTTTAAAAAATTTTCTTCCAGAAATATTTTAATAAAAATTGGCCAATTCCAAGAAACACCCTCTGCATGTCCGTCAATAAAAGAAAACCATAACAAAATAGAAAATTTACCATACGGTTATGATTTAAAGAGAAAAAAAGTTGCAGCTATTCAAGCACATCAGCGAAGTCCAATGTCAAAGTCACATTCCTTCTGTGGGCTATGATTAGGAATCTGTTGGATACCAAAGTAAAACTTAGGACAAACACTGAATAATTTAGGTCAAAAGACCCCTACAGTAGCATCTGTCCTCAAAGGCATTCCAGTTTGAGACTCAATTTTAGAATAAGGCATAACAAATGTTAACAGAAGACATACAAGATGATGAAAGAGATTCTACAATTCCCCACATACTCTGAACCTGATAAAAGAAATCTAGAATTTTTATTATTTTTCTTTAAGCAATTGCCAAGACTGGAATCAAAGATAAATAGAAGGCACAACAGTTTGCTCTGGTTTTTGTTATTCAGATTTGGAGTTTTTTTGTTTTTGTTTTTTTTTTTTTTGCTTATTTTCTTTTTCTTTTTACAAATGCAAATGAAACATGAAAAAAACTACTTCAAAAAAATCTAACATTTCAAGAAAGTTTATCAGTTGCATTCTAAACATTTAAAACCTACCTCACAATTTAAATTTCAGTGGTAAAAACAGTAGGTTTTACAATCATTTTGTGATCACATATAAAGAGAAAAAAGTTCTATTAACACCTTCTATTTGGATAACTAACACCAGTGAGAATCAAACTTGTCAAATGTTCCAAATGGCATGTTTTCCACATCAGAAGGTAGTCATGACTCAAGAAACAATTTGGATTATTCTTGCCTCCAAAATGTGTATCAAAGCCTGTATTTGTCACAGAATTTTGAAACATAGACAATAAGAAATATTCCAATGAATGAACATACCAAATGTCTATGTTGATTTTATATCCTGCTACCTTGTTGTAGCTATTGATGATGTCTAGAAGCTTCTGAGTAGAGTTTTTTGGGTCTTTAAAGTATAGGATCATGTTGTCTGCAAATAGGGATATTTTGACGGTTTCTTTACCTATTTGTATTCCTTTTATTCCTTCTTCTTGCCTAATTGCTCTGGCTAGGAATTCCAGTACTATGTTGAATAGGAGTGGAGATAGTGGGCATCCTTGTCTGGTTCCTGATTTTAGAGGGAATGGTTTCAGTTTTTCACCATTAAGTATAATGCTGGCTGTAGGTTTGTCATATATAGCTTTTGTAATGTTGAGGTACTTTCCTTCTATTTCTAGTTTTCTTAGAGCTTTTATCATGAAATAGTGTTGTATCTTATCAAAGGCTTTTTCTGCATCTATTGAGATGATCAAGTGGTTTTTGTCTTTGCTTCTGTTAATGTGGATTATTACGTTGATTGATTTTCATATTTTGAACCACCCCTGCATCCCTGGGATGAAGCCTACTTGGTTGTGGTGAATAATCTTTTTTGATGTGTTGTTGAATTCGGTTTGCCATTATTTTGTGAGGATTTTTGCGTCAATGTTCATTAAGGAGATTGGCCTATAGTTCTCCTTTTTGGAGGTGTCTTTGCCTGGTTTTGGGATAAGTGTAATACTGGCTTCATAAAAGGTGTTTGGCAGTTTTCCTTCCCTTTCTATTTCGTGGAACAGTTTAAGGAGGGTTGGCATCAGTTCTTCCTTAAAGGTCTGATAGAATTCAGCAGAGAACCCATCAGGTCCTAGACTTTTCTTTTTGGGGAGACACTTGATTGCTGCTTCAATTTCATTTTGTGTTATAGATCTATTCAGATGATTAAATTTCCTCTTGGTTCAGTTTTGGATGATCATATGTATCTAGAAATCTGTCCATTTCTTTAAGATTTTCAAATTTATTTGAATCTAGGTTCTTGAAGTAGTCTCTGATGATTTCCTGGACTTCCATGGTGTTTGTTGTTATCTCCCCTTTTGCATTCCTGATTCTACTAATTTGGGTTTTTTCTCTCCTCATTTTAGTCAGGTTTGCCAGTGGTCTATCGATCTTGTTTATTTTTTCAAAGAACCAACTTTTTGTTTCATTAATTCTTTGTATGGTTTTTCTGGTTTCTATTTCATTGATTTCAGCTCTTATTTTTATTATTTCTCTCCTTCTATTTGTTTTGGGATTTGCTTGTTCTTGTTTTTGTAGGAGTTTGAGATGTATCATTAGGTCATTGATTTGGGATCTTTCAGTCTTTTTAATATATGCACTTATTGCTATAAACTTTCCTCTCAGGACTGCCTTAGCTGTGTCCCAAAGGTTCTGGTGGGTTGTGTTTTCATTTTCATTGACTTCCAGGAACTTTTTAATTTCCTCTTTTATTGCATCGATGATCCACTCTTCATTAAGTAATGAGTTATTTAGTTTCCAGCTGTTTGCATGTTTTTTGTCTTTACTTTTGTTGTTGAGTTCTACTTTTAATGCATTGTGATCAGATAGCATGCATGGTATAATTTCTATTTTCTTATATTTTGAGACTTGCTTTGTGCCCTAGGATATGATCTATTTTGGAGAAGGTTCCATGGGCTGCTGAGAAGAATATACATTGTGTAGAAGTTGGATGAAATGTTCTGTAGACATCAAGTAGGTCCATTTGATCTATGGTATATTTTAGATCTAGGATTTCTTTATTGATTTTTTGTTTGGATGACTTATCTATTGATGATAATGGGGTGTTAAAGTCTCCCACAACTACTGTGTTGGCATTAATATATGCTTTTATGTCTTTCAGGGTATGTTTGATGAAATTGGGTGCATTGACATTGGGTGCATACAGATTGATGATTATTATTTCCTTTTGGTCTATTTCCCCTTTTATTAGTATGGAATGTCCTTCTTTATCTCATTTGATCAATGGAGGTTTGAAGTTTACTTTGTCAGAGATAAGTATTGCTACTCCTGCCTGTTTTCAGGGGCCATTGGCTTGGTAAATCTTCTTCCAGCCTTTCATCCTAAGCATATGCTTATTTCTGTCGGTGAGATGGGTCTCCTGTAAGCAACAAATTGTTGGATCTTCCTTTTTAATCCATTTTGTCAAGTGGTGCCTTCTGATGGGTGAATTAAGTCCATTAACGTTAAGTGTTAGTACTGATAGGTATGTGGTGATTCCTGTCATTTAGTTGTCTTATTTGTTTGAAGGTTTGATTGTGTGTACCTAACTTGATGTTACTCTCTACTGTCTTGCTTTTTCTTATCCTGTGGTTTGGTGCTGCCTGCCTTTTCATGGTTAAGTTGGGTGTCACTTTCTGTGTGCAGGATCCCTTGCAGAATCTTTTGTAATGGTGGCTTTGTGGTCACATATTGTTTTAGTTTCTGCTTATCATGGAAGACTTTTATTGCTTCATCTATTTTGAATGATAGCTTTGCTGGGTAGAGTATCCTGGGGTTGAAGTTATTTTCATTCAGTGCCCGGAAGATCTCACCCCATGCTCTGTTGAGAAGTCTGCTGTGATTTTGATGGGTTTACCTTTGTATGTTACTTGTTTTTTCTCTCTTACAGCTTTCAATATTCTTTCCTTAGTTTCTGAACTTGTTGTTTTAATGATGATATATTGTGGGGGGTAGTTCTATTTTGATCTAGTCTGTTTGGTGTCCTGGAGGCCTCTTGCATCTGTATGGGAATACCTTTCTCTAGATTTGGGAAATTTTCCGTTATTATTTTGTTGAATATATTACGCATTCCCATCGCTTGCACCTTTTCTCCTTCTTTGATGCCCATGTTTTTCAAGTTTGGTGTTTTGATGGAGTCGGTGAGTTCTTGCATTTTCTTTTCACAGGTCTTGAGTTGTTTAATTAATAGTTCTTCAGTTTTTCCTTTAATTACCATTTCCTCTTCATGTTCTGAGATTCTCTCTTCTGTTTGTTCTATTCTGGTGGATTGGCCTTCCATTTTGTTTTGCAGTTCTGTTTCATTCTTTTTTCTGAGGTTTTCCATATCCTGGGGGGTTTCCTCTTTAATGTTGTCTATTTTTGTCCTGAGTTCATTTATCCGTTTATTAATCGTGTTCTCTGTTTCACTTTGGTGTTTACACAGTGCTTCTATGGTTTCCTTTATTTCTTCTTTTGCTTTTTCAAATTCTCTATTTTTGTTGTCTTGGAATTTCTCCTGTACATTTTGGTTGACCATATCCAGTATCATCTCTATAAAATTCTCATTGAGTACCTGTAGTATGTCTTCTTTTAAATTATTCTTGTGGGCTTCATTGGGTTCTTTGGCATAGTTTATCTTCATTTTGTTGGAGTCTGGATCTGAGTATCTGTTTTCTTCATTCCCCTCTTGTTCCTGTACTAATTTTTTGCTGTGGGGAAACTGGTTTCCCTGTTTTTTCTGTTTTCCCGTCATTGTCCTTGGTGGTGTTACTGTCCCTGTACCGTGTGCAATTAAGTATTTTCTAGCTTGTAATAATAACAATGGTAATATTTAGAATAGAAGGGTGAGAGGAGATGGAAAGCAAGAAGTTAAAGAAAATGGAAAAACAAATAAACAGACAAGTAAGAAAAGACAAAACAAGGACTCAAAGAAGAAAGTTTCAGGGACCGTTGGTGTACTAATTGACAGTAAGCAGAACAGTCCTTAGAGAGACAGAGAGAGGATTGAAAATAAAAAATAAAAAGAATAAAGATAAGAATAAAAATAAAAAATCAGTAAATGAAAGAAATATATATATAAATAAAATAAAATGAAAAATAGAAAATAAAAAAACCCTCCAAGTTCAAATGCAATGAAGTTTCAGTCTTAATAATTTTGGTGTCCGTCTCAGTCTCCAATCTTGGAGATGGTGTCTCAGATGTTGTTCTGTAGTTGTCTCATCAAAGGGGACACATAAAGTAGAACAAAACTGCACACACACACACAAAAAATCCACAAAGTGTCCCAAGTTCAAATGCAATACAGTTTCAGTAAGTTTTTCAGTATGCAGGTGTAGTTTGGTTGTTTTCTCATCAAAGGTAGGGAGAGAGAAAAAAAAAAGAGTCTGGAGACAGTTCTGTGAATGGTATCTGCGGCTGTGGCTTGCCTGCCCGTTGCTGTCAGCCTGCTGTTGCTGGAGGCGTTATTTATGCAGATCTCAGGGGTGAGCTTAACACTCACCTGGCCCTGCAGGCTTTGTTTACTCAGAGTTCTCCTGTGCATGAGCCTCTGCTACAAGCTTTTCCCTTTCCAAGCACACTGGGGGAGGTGACACTGCACCTGCTTTGTCAGGCCTGTGTGTTTGTTTACAGCTCACGTGGGAAGTGGGTCTTCCCCCCTCTCCTGTGGAGTTTTCCTCCCTCCACCACTCTCACAAGCTTTCCTGCTTCTGGTTTCTGGGCACGCACTCCCGCTCCCACCGGAGTCTCTCTGGCCTGCCCAGCTTGTTTATTTACAGTTCTGGGAAGGATTCCCTTCCCCCAATCCCCAGCGCTCAGTGCGCCCCACCCTCTTTTCCATGTGTCTTTATTGTTCTTATTGCTTATTACTCAGTTTTTCTTTTTCCCCTGGGTGGAGGTTGGTCTGTCCAGGGGGCTATGCTGCTCTGGTCCAGGGTTGTCTGTGGAAGTACCACGGTACTGCTAAGCTCACCTTGTCCGCGTCTTCCCAAGCCATCTGGGTGTGGGTGACTGGGGCCCAGGGGCCTTCCTGGTTTCTCTGTTTAATGTGAAGTGGAGGTGCTCTGCGTGGCTAGAGGTGTGGAGGGGTCAAAGTTTTGCCTCTTCTTGGTGGTTTTGCCTGCAAGGTGTGTCTCCAGGTCTCTCCAAGATTTCACTATAGGAGGCACACTTTCTGCTTCCTCTCTCTAGCTGCCATCTTGGAATCTCCCTAATTTTACTTTTAAATGCACTATTTATACTTGTATACATAACAACATGCCTTTGTTTGAAGAATAAGTCACTTTTTTCCTAAATGCAAAGATATCACATATGGCTTTAGGGTATATTAATAAATTATTTCATATTTTAGACAAAAGGAGTTCATGGCTAATGAAGGTGTTTTAGAGGAATCTCTAGAACTGTCTTGTGCTTATATTTGAATTAAACTCTTCTTTCCTTTAGCATAAATATTTTTTACAGAATAGAAAAACATTCTGTACTGAGATGCTCTCTCTGCTTAACCTGACTGTGTTGAATTTAGACAGCATGTGCTGTGTCAAATCAGAGTAGGCCTTAGTTGTTTTGACTTAATAATAAATTTCTGAGCTTCTTAGTATTTCTTCATTTAAGAAATGAAGGTTGTAGTTTAGCTGGATTATTTTATAGCCCTTCAAAATCTAAACAGAAGAATAATCAAATAAGTATAAGCAGATTTATTTTGTTTGACTCAACAAATATTTATTGAGTGATTACAGAGTGTCACACACAGTATTAATTACTAGAGAACCTTTGATGGATTGAGCTTTGTATAGAAAGAAATTGAGAAAATTAAACTAGCAATTACAGCACACAACATCTGCTTATCTTGGCAGAGTGATGTAGGAGAACTATAACATGCTCTTGCATTAGGGAAGACTTCTAGACTCTGAGGTATTATTCAGAGAAAAAACATGTGTGAAGATCTTATAGTGAGAATTCAGGGTGGAAAGGTGAAGGCAGGGATGGAGAAAAAGGTGAGGTTGGGGAAGTGTAAGTACCAAGGCTGTTTTGAATTGGAGCCATATTGGAGAAGTTTGGAACTCCTCTCCAGTGAAGTTTTCTTAGTTTTTCTTTTTTAAATTAGTTTTGTCTTAGAAAATGTTTTTAAGGAAGGAGAAAGTTATGTTTAAGTTAATGAGACATAAATTTTTATAGTTCAGAGTTTATTTATTCTTTATATTAATAAAGTTATTGACCTGTTTTCCAGCTTCAGGGATATTTTAAAGAGAAGGGTGACAAATTTTAGTTTAAAGAATTATTGAATGAAGTTGGTGGAAAATAATACTTTGGTAGCATACCCCAAAAGGGTATATGCTTGTGCTGATGATGGAAGCTTACAGCTATGGAAATACTGCTTTTATGGCCTAAGAATTCTTCAATAAGACAAGAAATGTGATGTTTTGAGAAAAATTGGAAATAACTGATGTCATAATGTAAAAAGAACTTGAAATTTGTTAGCTGCTTTTAAAAGTTTTCAAGTCAATTAGTAATCATGATTATAATTAGTTGTTTTCTTAAGTGTTTTTCACCATTAGAACTCAAATTCCTTAAGTTTGAATCTTCTAGGTGATATGAATAGAGACAGGGGACAATGAAGGAGAAGCAGAACTGTCACCAGGAAACTCTGCCTTAGTTTGTACCCTAATGGTCACAATTTGAAGATCACCAATTTGATTGGAAGAATTCTGAGGCTGGTTCAGAGGACTATCTAGTCCAATTAGAATGGAGAGATGGAGTAACTGAGACTCTTTCCAAACTTCTTTCAAGGGTTTCAGAATATAGAATGCTTATTCTAGGGAAAAAAATTCTGCCAGTTTTTTCCTTAATATTGATGTAGTCTTAAGCTTTGGCTTTTCAATCTGTTTTTGAAGTGACCATATGAAATACCATCCAGTAGAAGAAAAAACTGCTTCCAGATGCTGTTCCTTTATAACCAAATGTTAGATTTGGCAGAAGTCACAGGGACTTTGCCACCTGACTATGCAGTTCCAGGGAGTGACTGTCTGACTGCTCCACTGAGCAGACAAAGCAGATGGCAAGTGGTTTCCCACTCCCCCCCTCTGTCTTTTTTCTCCATTTTTCATCTCAGAGACCACTGAGACTTACAGCTGGGAAGTGAGAGTCCTTTATGATTTTTGGGTGGTCCTCTTATCTTCCTCCTTTCCTTTCGTGGGAACTTACCTTCCCAAATGTGAAGAGCTTCTCTTGAGTTGTGTAGTTTATCTGGAAGCAAAGTAACAGATCTTATTTAACAGCCTTGCAAATAAAAGTACTGTCACTCAGTGTAGCAGGGTAGAAATTGAGGCAACACAAGGGTCTGGGCAACCAGACCCTTGTAAATCTTCAGCCTGGGAGGTTACCAGTCTTTGAGAAAGTTTTTCTTCTCTGTCCTTAATTATGACATTGTGTCTTTACTACTTTATTTCATGTATTCTACTTTCTTTCATATAAGGATGGTGACAGAATGTGGAAGCAATTTTTATTCTTTAAAAAATATTTTAGGGAAACCAAGGGTTGCCAGTTCTGCTGGCCAGTATTTTTTTAAACTGCCAAGAACCACAAGGAGGGGATCTGTGATTTTACACTATTTGTAAGCTAATAAGTTAGTCTGTTACAATTTCATGGATGCTAGCAGAAGACACAAGATTCCTGGGCTAGAGACAAAGGTCTTCACATCTCATATTCTATTTTCATTGAGGTATTCATGTATGTCTACTTTTATCTTATTAAGTGTTATTACCATCATTCTTTTGAGCTGAAAATTTGAGATTTCATCCTCTTCCCATATGAATTAGATCATTTGTTGTGTGATTAATGACCTTTTAGGATGTACTATTTCTTTGCTTTTTTGTATTTTTGTGCTTCTATTTTGAGTTTTGCTCATCTATAGTCAATTAGTTGGTTGGGGGCTTTGGTAAACTAAAGTCTTTCCCTCGAAATATTCTTTATGTTTCAGAAGGACTGGCTAGTGGCAGGGTTGATATGCTGTCTCTGACCACTAGCATGAGGTATAACTCAGCAATAATGAATTGACCAATACCAAATTTGATATTTACAAGAAGTAAAATACTATTAATAGCATCATCTATACAACTGGTCATGTTATATATGAAGAGGACTAATATTCGTACATGGTACATTTAGGGGTTAGAGAAATAACAACTTGTTTGTATAGGAGTTAAAATTTCAATAGTAAAAATAAGGAAGAAGGAAAGCAGAGAGAAGGGGAGTGAAGTGTGAGGGCTGCAGGCAAGCAAAACAGAAGTGTGTAGGAATATAGTTCAATTATTGTGGAGAAGGATGCTACTGTCAGGGATTGCAAAAGGATAAAAAGGTTAATAATAAAACAAGGAAGTAAGATAAACCACCAGAAGATCAGTTTGTAAATAAGAGTAAAATTGCACAAAAGAAAAGAAAAAGTAAGGAGAAAGTCAACATAAAAAAGATGGAGGAGAAGAATGAATGTTTTCTATGCTTTACCAATACATTGGATACTCCCTTCTAATCTTTGGTGCTCAGGCTTCTGTCTGCAGTTCTGTTGTGTTTACTCAAGTGTCCCTTCAGGGCTCTGGATTAACCAAGTCTATCCTGGGGGGGATACGTTCTGGGTTAGAGCAAAAACTGGGATGGGGAGGTTCCAGGAATTTGAGGAGAAGTTGACCATGGGTGGTAGGGTCAACAAGAATAGTAGTAGATTAGAAAGTACTCTGCCATTCTCAAAGTCCATACCTTTTCTAGTTCAGGAAGCCCAATGGCTACTCTGGATTGTCCACAACAAACTCCCCCCCTCCTTGTCTGCCTGTCATGTGTGTATATTTGTACACTGCTGGGTTGGCCAGTAGGTTAAAGGTTCTAGCTAGTTGGCCAGCTCACTTCTGCATCCTCTTGCCTTGGGATAGAGACCTGGGTGCCATGCTATAGCCAATGAGCTTGCTAACTTCCATGCCCTTGTTTTGGGTAGAGACCCTGGGCTGAGCAGCATTGCTCTGCCCTGCAGGTCCAGGGCCAGGTGTGGGAGCCTTTAGTCAGTCTGCTAACTCAAAAGTTTTCTCAGGGGTCAGATGTATTTGCACCTGTGCACTGAGCTGGACTCTTGGGCGAGGGCCTTTACTTCTCATGTCACAATAAGCAATATGGACATTGGTGTATTTATATCAGTTTTCTGGGTCCCAAAGGCAGAACAGACATAGAGATGCTACCTGCACATGCTGTGGATTGCATTAGAGAGGAGGAATCCTGAGTTTAGGGAACTTGAATCTTTCGTAATGGACTGTAACCATGCCTGTCCTTTGGTTAAGAGATGGATGCCCTCTCTTTCCAACAAGGCTCTTTGTTATATGTGAATTTTTGGAAAGACAGTCCAGAATTAAAGGCAGTTAGTGCCATATATAGGAGTACAACAGACTTATGGAATATTTTCGTTCAACAAAAAATAATTTCTATTCTAGGCCAAATCTTTAAAACTACTGAATTAGATGTAGTTATGGAGAATAAGGAGAAAGGAAAGAAAGAAATGAAAGAGAAGACAGTTTATTTGTGCAAATGCTTGGAGGTGACAAAAAATGTTTTTTACTTGGATTTTATATGTAAATTATTTCTAATTCTAAGTGGCTAATCAGATCTTGAAATTAGCATTGTATGTTGTGTGCTATATATAGGAATGTTGGCTTTCAACAATTAACTTATTATCACAATGATTCTGATGTGTAGCTGTAATGATGTGAACCATCTGGACCGTGTCATAAGTGGTGATCAGTGGCTTGGCATGATAGAAATTTGAATTTAAATGAATAACATGAATATTAGCATTCTTTTGTGAAAAAGTGAAAATAATCTCGTACTTCTGTGAAGTGCTCATTCCTGTTTTTTGAAATAAGTAAAAAATTTATTTTTATTAGCATGTGTTAATTGTAAAAAAGGTCTTCATTGCTATATTTCCATACATGCAAATAATGTAATTTAGATAAAATCACCCGATCTCTTATTCCTTTTTCTACTTCTCTCCCTACTTTTAAACAATTTTTAATGTATTTCATTATTCTGTTTTCAGAGTTTGTATGTTTTGGGCAGAAAAAATATAAAAATTTACTACAAGCATTTTACTTGTAGTAAGTCTTCCTCTATGTAAGTGCTCTGGCTTTTTTATATTAAGAATTCAGTTTTGTTGGGGTTTAATCCAGTCAGAAATAGTTTTCTGTTTCCAAAGAAAGCAGTCAGAAGGTTATGGGTACTGAGTATGTGTCAGGTCTACTTGCTTGAAGAAAGAGGAAACTTCAAGCTGAGAAAAAACACATCAGCCTTTTATGGCAGGAATTATTAAAAATGGGTTTCCAAGAAGCATTCCTATTAGCAGATATTGGAATGTACAATGTGTAGGTTTGTTTACATTTTGAATACTGATTTTTTGGTAATTGTGTGCAAATTAGATTTTAAATGCAAACATTTTCAAAGGTCTTCACCACAGAGTACTCATTGTAAGTACTCACTGTACTCATTGATAGACTAGAGATACAGATAGTATGGCTTTCATCCTTTTGAAACCAATTATTATGAACAGCAAGATAGAAAGAAAAGTAATTAAGTGAAATTTTTGTAGCTTCTTCTCCAAATACTGGATATACAAAATAGATTAAAGAGAAAGAAAATGAAGGAAAAACAAAACCAAGAACAAATTCTGGTGTTCCAAAGGGAATAGTTCTGTTTGATGACAGGCTACCAAACCACATAATTCAAGTGCACCTTTCTATTGAATGGGAAAGCCAGACATGGCCATTTACTGTTAAGCGTACACTAGATAAAGGGATTTTCATTTTAAGAAATGTGAAAAACAATGAGTAGAATACATTGATAGCACTGGTGGCTAGTGGGGCAAAAGGTGAGGAAAGAAAAGTATGTGAAAGCACCAGATCAGAAAGATTTTTGTTTCGTAACACCAAAGTATGGTTGTGAGAAAGTGGAAAATATATTACTGGAATTTTTAAAAAAGATGACACAGTGTCTATGTAGCCTAACTAACATTTCCTTAGTGGAAATCCTGGCACAAGGGTGAATTATGATAACAGTAAGTACCCTGGCTTGCTGTGTAGTAGGTGAAATAAAATTCCGTGGGAAAGGGGTGGATAAGGAAAAGCTCAGCATGCTTCATATTTTCCTGCATATGCGGCCCAGCTTTACCAACTGGTTCTACCACCAGGCCTTGACTGATGGGAAGACTGAGGGCAGCACTGTTAGCGTACTGTTCAGTGTCTGTGTGTGTGGGTATTTGGGATGGGTTGCAAAGCTTTCCTCCATTATTTATTTTGTTCCCCAGAAAGGAATTAGAATGTAGCTCTCCGTGAAATGCTGGGAAGAGTATTTGGTGACAGGAGAGAGATTATCAACCAAATGATTTAATAGAAACTTTCAGGTGAGGGGCTTATTTCCATGCTGTTTTCTGCAATCATCTTAGTGGATAAATACCACACTTTATTTAGGGATTTTCTCAGTTAGTGGATAATCTAACTTTTGTAAGTCTAAATCAGCACCAAGAAGAGACCAAAATGAAATAAAAATTGGTCACCAACAGAGACTCGAGTCATTGGTTGAGGGATGACTCTCTATTCAGGGTCTTTATTGTCTTACTCTTCCAGCATGAAAGGGGAAGAAGTAGTTACAAGACCAACTTGAGTATATGGGTGGGTTGCTTGCCTGCTTCTTCTTGAGTCCTCTGCTAAAGAGATTGGTCCTCTGGATGCCCAATAGACCACCCTATTAACACAGCCAGAGTTTCTACTGGAACTTACAAAGTACTGAGCAGAGTACTAGTATTTAAGGCAGAAGTCAGCTCATTCTGTAGAACATGGTACATGTACAACAAGTATGTGGTGACTGGATGGGTGAATGATGTCCCTTTCACTGGGTGACCATTGTACTATAATAAGTGGTTGGCCAAAAAATTGAAGATTTGGATTTTTGATTAAATTTCTGTCCATCAGAAATATAATTAATAACTCTCTGGTCCTAGAAAAACTAAAACCTATCTATGGGCATATCCCAATAAACCTGAGTGAGTTAGTGGCCCTGTTTGTAATTCTCACAGATATCCCAAGATTCCAGGTTAAGTCAAGTTGTAGCCCCACATAATATTTAAATGTATTTCAGGGTGACCATGAAATACATGGTCTAGCTCAATCTAGGACTCTTTGTCAATCTTTAGATGCCCTTTGGGGAAGTGAAAGTGATTTAAACTTTTCTTACTTATCTGATATTCTTGAGATATTTAAAATTGAAAGTCCAAGATATAAAGCTATGGCCTGTATTTACTGAGTGATTATTGTACCGACAATGTCACAGATTATGAGGAACCAAGGAGACTATTATATTGTTTCCATCCTTAAAAGTGCCCAGTCTTATGGGAGAAATAAGCAGGACAGCAAATAATATAATGTATGTGTTTATTTAACAATTCCTCAAAGATGCTCAATTATAGACATTTCAAGATAAAGCTAGACAACTGTACAAGGAATTTCTTAAGAACATTGATTAGTATTGATGGTTTGGTATACAGTATAGTTACTAGTATGTACTAAGAACTGAACAAGTGATTGTTGAAAGAATAAAGGAAGTACAGGTGACAAGATTAGTAAGACAATGCCATAGTAAAGGAATATAACACATTTGAGGAAAACCACAGATTAATCATTGGTAATTAAGCAAGATTACAAAACACAATTTTGTCATAAAATCAGACAAAAATGAATAACCGCAGCTATTCACTATCCAAAATAAAATCACAATTCTCATATTTTGTAATGACATATACCAGGTTTTTGAGATCATCTTGATTGCAAATATGTAACTGAAATATAAATGATTCATTAGTTGTGTTTTTAAGATTTTAATTTTGTTCTGTTGAGGGATCAAATTGCTTTAAAATTTATTTGATCTTCATAATGTTAGAATATATTTACTTTAAGTCAATATTTTGTAGGAAACATGAGATAAATAGGAGAAACCGTTCTTATAAAAATACATTCTTGTCTCTTTGCTTAGCAAGTTGTACTTACAATTAGAAGAGTAGGCCTTGCTAATTATTTCTTAATCATGCAATTCCAGGTGGTATGCATTTTCTGCAGAAGCCAAGCTTACAAATTGTTTTCTGTTGAGCAAAGAATGCTTTCCATGTCAACGACTGGGCTACAAATATTTTTCAAAGGCACTTTTGTTGGAAATTAGCTGGCTTCTGGCTGGAAGGCAGAGCCCTGTGGTCAGTGTTTGGACATTCTGAGAAGGGGGAAGCATCTATTCACTTACTCACTTTGCAGGTAAATGCCTGTGGAGTTTAAAGTTTACAGGTCTGGTTCCTACTTCCTGAAGCTCCGGGATTTTCAGATAGTTCGGTGATAAATGTAACTATTTCCCTCAGAAAGTCCCATCAACCTGGAATGGAAAGACAAGCCTTTTGACCATATCCTCTCAGGAAAATCATCCAAGAAACATGCTGACCTTTCTATATGTAGCTTTCAGGCTTCCTTACCTTAAAATAGCCTTGGAACAACTGTTCGTGGCATAGATGTTAGACTTGCCTGGTGCCAGGAAAGCTAGTTTTGCTTTTAAAAATGGAATGTGCTCTTGTCTGAACTAAACTTACAGACAAGAAGAAATGTTTCAAAGGCTATAATTTAAGGATTTCTGGGGTGCATCTAGGAAACGAGGCCCGATCAACTGCCAGTGACAAAGGATAACACTGGCAACATTCGAAGTTGAAGGACATCAATCAGAAATCATCAAATAATCTATTACAGAAAAATGGGGAGATGACTCATTTTAAGACAACTAAGAGCAATACAAGGGGAAAAACCATGTTCAAAAGACTTTTATCTGAATTTGAATTTCATCAGAAACTGGTGACTGAGAGACAATTTTTCCTTTGCTCTCTCTTTTATAAATTAGCGTATATCAGTTTTACAAAGGAGTTGCATTGTGATATTTCTATACATTCATATAATGTACTTTGATCAAATTGATTCTATTATTTTGTCTCCCTCCCCCTTTAAAAATTTTAACAGGTTTTATTATCCTATTTTCATACATATGTATAAAGTATTGTATTTTGATCATATCACCCCATCTTTACCTTCTCCTTTACCCTTGACCCTCTTGCTGGTTTCTACCCCAAATAGTCTGCGCCCCCCCCCCCCCAGTTTTACATTCTTGCATCAGGTCAGAAAACTCTCATACTATACAGCTATTTTAAGAAAGCTTTGGCCGGGATGGTGGGGAGTCCCCCAAGTCCTTAAGGAGTGAGCCCGTCATAGCATTGCACCATACCTAGGCTGTAGCACTGGGGCTTGGGGGGGAGGGGCAGGTGTGGATGGGTGGGGTTTGGCTTCAGCACAGCTGGTGATGGGGCCACAGTGGAGGTCACAACTAGGAGTATCAGTCAAGTAAGATCCCTGCAGCCAGTTCTTTTGGAGGAAATTATGTTCAATATGATTGGAATCGTGCAAGTTTAGAATCCAAGAGAAAGAACCCCACTGAGCTGAAGTGTAAAATGAGAAGTACCCATGTCATGGTGCTGGCATCTTTGAGCAGGGGCCGTGAGGCTGGTCTTGAGAGTGCATGGAAAACTGCAACCCAGATTCAAATGCTACTGAAGGAAGATGTTTCTTGTGGAGAGAAATGTCCCCTCCCCTCTTTGTTGGTTCTTATTTTCTGGCATTGAATTCTGCTTCCCAGCTTCTGTGCTCTTCCAGCTCTGTAGGAAGTGTTCCATCTGCCCCTTTAACCAGGTCTCCCTAGCTGTTCTGGCCACCTTACAGTTCTTGTTTACTCCCCAGAAAGCACTTGGAGCTCATGGTCTGTCCCTACATTTTCCTCAAGGAATAACAGATAGCAGGTGCTCATTAAATGTTACCTGAGCTGATGGGATAGGTTCAACATCCCTGGACCACTGGGCTGTGTGTGCAGAGAACTCATTGACTGTGGGGGTTGACAGCCCCATTAAGGTCTTTACCTAAAGTGCCAGGTGTGAGTATTTTACACTTTGCAGGCCCAGACACAAAATCGAGGACATTAAGGAAAAATACTTCTATTAGAGTTGCCAAATAAAGCATTGTTTATCTGTATGTCCCATAGAGTTTTGGGGACATACTTATACTTAGAAGCTATTTGTTATTTATTTGAAATTCAAATTTACTTTGGTATCTTGTATTCTATTGAACAGTGTTGGCAACCCTAACTTATATAGCAATTTAAAAGATAACAGGTTAAAAATGGGAAGCCATTCTTAGCTCCCAGGCCATAAAAAACAGGTGGTTGGCATTTTGAGTCTAGGGCTATAGTTTACTGACCTCTGACCTATGATGTTATTCAGAATTTGAAGCCACTTTTAGAAAGGGATATAATATCAGAACTTAAGAGCTTAGAAAATCACGGGAATAGTGGGAGGAGCAGGCTTTAGGCTGGATCTCTAGGAACAGCCTGGAACGTGCCAGAATTGGCCTGCTCAGGACACAGCCATCTTGTCTCCAGGAATATACTTGATAGTCTTACCTCTGATGGAGAATCAGAAGCCTCAACCAGACTGCTGATTTCAAAGCTAAAACAGTATCTGCCCATCAGCACCAACTAACACCATTTCAAGTGCTTCTCCTTCTCTATTCATTTAATTCCATTCTGAGTTTAAGACCCAGGCCTAGCATGTGATGGGAAGCCACACCCACAACAGAAGCTGCAAAGGTTGTGAAAAGCAGGTTTTGCTTTGGAGTCCCTGAGTATATGGGAAACTCATCAGAAGAAGGGCAGACTCATGTGGAACAAATCTGTTTCCCAATCTGTCTTCCTCCTTTCCATCCTTCCCTTAGTTTTCTCACTACCTGGGCCAGCACTGTGTGAGAGATCGTGTCTTGCCTCTCTGAAAATATGGGTTGTGTCTGCAGTGCTGCTTCAATGAACATATATGTTTTTCTCTCCATTCTATTATTTATTTATTTATTTAAGGAAGGAAACAGAACCTTTGTTCCGTGTGTTTTTGTTTCCTGTAGTTGGTAGTTCTCTAACTCTTGTGATTTTTCACTTCATAATTATGCCTCTATCCTCTTAATTTAAATTGTTTGGTCATATTATCTTTCTCAATCCAATGCAAATAGTGCATAGAAACAAGGCACCAGACACAAAGCTGAATTCAAGCAAAGCCATTCAAATGAAACATAAGATTGTTATGCATGATTTATGTTTGACATAGTGGGTTCATTATTGACAACCATTCGTACAAACTTTGAGAGAATTTGGACGAAGTTTGAAGTTATTCCCTTTCTCAAAATAATCTCAGCACATCATTCATTGACTATTCTTTTTTTTTTTAAGAGGCAAGCTGTTTATCCTTCCTCCAGGACAAAACCTCATCCTATGCTCTAATTTCTCTTCAATTCCTTCATGCCTTATTTCAGTAAGTGTTATTTCTTTTCAGTACTTTTATTCTCCCCCTCTCGGTATCTTCCTCTCTTTTGTGAACACACTCATTTTATCCTGAGTTTGTATAAAGCCTTCAATTTTGAACCTCCTGAATTATTACCCATTCTTTTTGGTTTCTTCACAAAAGTTCTCAAAACTGAGGTCTACATTTACTACTGCTACTTATTACCGTTCCCTTCTCATCCTCCTGCAATCTTACTTCTATTCCAGTTTAAAATGTTTCCTTTGGGGAACAGTTTGATCACTTAATAAATAAGCCATGTCCCCTTTTCACATTTTCTTCATCTTTTTCTAGTGAAGTGGTTAATGCTCTTACACTTGTTTTTTTCTTTTGGTTTTCATGATGCTACACTGTTTTATTTTCTTCTGACCTATAACTGGGAATAGTTTTGATTCCTTCTTCTTTTACCACCCTTGTGAACTTGTTTCATTCCTTTTCTCTCATTTTATATTTCTATTTCCATTTTTAAAAAGCACATCATTTGCCTTCATACATGCTTCTTTCTCTCTGTTCAAAGGAAAGAAAAATCCCACCCAAGTTTCTGTCTCACTTCCACATTGCATATAGTTCCAAAACGCTGGATTGTGGCCAAGTCCATAAACTCTCTTTGGTCCTTCATATCTGCCTGCAGTACTTTCCAGTAGATGACATTTTGGAAACTTTTTTTTCCTGTCAAAACTACAGTCATCCTATTCCTTTGGTCTTTGACTACTCTCTCAATTCCAACATCTGATCAGCTGTCAGACTCCATCATCTCCTCATGATATCTCTTGCTTTTGTTTGTTTTCCTATTTCCAGTCTCCCACCCACCTACTACTTGGGTAGGTAAGGACACTGGAATATAAATATGGTCTGGGAAGATGTCCTGTCTAGGCTGTCCTTTAGTTCCTTGAGGTCCTTTTAGGTCCTTTAGGTGGGGAATTGCTACTGGACTTACAGTGTTTACATCATAACTCTGTTAATCACTTTTCATTCTTCGTGGAATAATAACTTCCACTGTTTAAAATTCAAAATTCTACACAATTTGATTCTAATAAACTACCACAATTCCTAGCATTGCTTCTGTGTACATTCCAAGTTGATTCATCTTTAAATGACCTTTTCTCTAGTTCCTGATCCCCATCTCATACTGACTTCTGTTGCTTTAAGGTTTCTGTATTAGTTCCTCTGTGGTGGGGACATCAAATACTATCATGTTTTGGGTTTCTTACCTATCCCCATACCTCCCGTGTGTGCTCTCCCCTTGTCATGTGACCCAAGTCCATCACATCTCTGTATTTGCCTTAGATCTAAAGTCTGCATATGAGGGAGAACATACAATTTTTGGTCTTCTGAGCCTGGCTAACCTCGCTCAGAATAATGCTCTACAGTTCCATCCATTTACTTGCAAATGATAAGATTTCATTCTTCTTCATGGCTGAGTAAAATTCCATTGTGTATAAATACCACATTTTCTTGATCTATTTGTCAGTAGTGGGGCATCTTTGTTGTTTCCATAATTTAGCTATTGTGAATAGTAATGCAATAAACATGGGTGTGCAGGTGCCTCTAGAGTAACCTGTGTCACATTCCTTTGGGTATATCCCCAAGAGTGGTATTGCTGGATCACATGGCAGATCTATGTTTAGATTTTTAAAATGCCTCCAAATTTTTGTCCAGAGAGGTTGCACTAGTTTCAATTCCCACCAGCAGTGTATGAGGATTCCTTTTTCCCCACATCCTCACCAACACCTATTGTTGGTGGTGTTTTTGATGATGGCTATTCTAACAGGGGTGAGGTGGAATCTTAGTGTGGTTTTGATTTGCATTTCCTTTATGGCTAGAGAAGGTGAGCATTTTTTTCATGTGTTTTTTGGCCATTTGAATTTCTTCTTTTGAGAAAGTTCTGTCTAGTTCACTTGCCCATTTCTTTATTGTCTCATTAATTTTGGGAGAGTTTAGTTTTTTGAGTTCCCTGTATATTCTGATTATCAGTCCTTTGTCTGATTTATAGCTGGCAAATATTTTCTCCCACTTTGTGGGTGTTCTTTTCAGTTTACAGACCATTTCTTTGTTGTGCAGAAGCTTTTGTTTTTAGTATTGAAGTCTCCCACTACCACTCTATTGGATTCTATATATGTTTTTAGGTCTTTCAGAGTATGTTTGATGAAATTGGGTGCACTGATGTTGGGTGCATATAGGTTGATTATTGTTATTTCATTTTGGTGTATTTCCCCTTCTATTAGTATGGAATGTACTTCCTTTGTAGTGGTGGCTTGGTGGTCATATATTGTTTTAGTTTCTGCTTATCGTGGAAGACTTTTATTTTTCCATCTATTTTGAATGATAGTTTTGCTGGGTAGAGTATCCTAGGGTTGAAATTATTTTCATTCAGTGCTCAGAATACGTCACTCCATGCCCTTCTTGCTTTTAGGTTTCTGTTGTTCTCTGCTGTGATTTTGATGGGTTTACCTTTGTATGTTATTTGTTTTTTCTCTCTTACAGCCTTCAATATTCTTTCTCTATTTTCTGTGCTTGTTGTTTTAATGATAATATGACATGGGGTAGTTTTATTTTGGTCAAGTCTGTTTGGTGTCCTGGAGGCTTTCTGTATCTGAATGGGCACAGTTTTCTCTAGATTTGGGAAATTTTCTGTTATTATTTTGTTGAATGTATTATGAATTCCTTTGGGTTGCACCTCTTCTCCTTCTTAAATACCCATGATTCTCAGGTTTGGTCTTTTGATGGAGTTGGTGAATTCTTGCATATTCCTTTCACAGGTTTTGAGTTGTTTGAGTAATAGTTCTTCAGTTTTTCCTTTAATTTTCCTTTCATCTTCAAGTTCTGAGATTCTGTCTTCTGCTTGTTCTAGTCTTCTGGAGTGGCCTTCCATTGTGTTTTGTATTTCTGTTTCATTTTTTTTTCTGAGGTTTTCCATATCATGGGTCACTTCCTCTTTAATATTGCCAATTTTCATCCTTAATTCTATTTATGGTGTTTTCTGTTTCACTTTGGTATTTATTTAGGGCTCCTGTGAGTTCACTTACTTGTTTTTGTGTCTTCTCATATTCTTTCTGTTTATTGTCTTGGAATTTCTTGAGTGCTTCCTGTATGTTTTGGTTGACCTTGTCTAGTAACATCTTGAAATTCTCATTGATTTCTTCTTTCAGCATGTTCTTGTTGGCTTTGTTGGGTTCCTTGGGATAGTCTATCTTTGTTTTGTTGGGGTCTGGAGCTGGGTTTCCATTTTCTTTATTTCCCTCTGAATCCTGTACTAATTTATTTTTTGGGGGAGAATGGTTTCCCTCCCTTTTTCATCTTCTCATCATTCCACTTGGTGCTGTTTCTGTCTGTGTTCTGTGTGTAATTGAGTATTAGCTAACTTACAATAGGAAAAGTATGAAACCAAGAAAGAAAAAAAAAAAAGAAAAGAAAGAAAAAAAATAGAGAACCAAAGAAATCAATAGGGAGAGATGGCTATTAACCAGCAGTGAATAAGACAAGCACTGAGAGAGAAAGTGAAAAAAGAAAAAAGAAAAAAAATTCAGGTTCAGGAACAATGAAGTTTCAGTCTCAGTAGTTCTGGTGTTACTCCTTCAGCATCCAGTCCTGGTGTTGGTATTTAAGCAGTAGCTCTATCATAGTCTTGCCAGGTGGTTGGGTCAGGAGACAGCTTTGTGAACTGCTATCTGCCCTATTTCAGAGAGCGGTTCATCACCTGCCTACTGTCAGGCAGCTACTTTTGCTGGTGGAGAGGCTTGCCAGCTGGCTACTACTGCAGGCTTTGTTTACTGAAAATTTGCATGGAGAGCAGCTCCTTGCTCCTCCCCCCTCCTCTGGTGTGCTCATAGCACCCCTCCCTCTCTGCTGTGTGTACTTTTCAGTTCCTTGTTTATTATTCAGTTTTTATTTTTGTGGGGTGGGGGTCCATCTGTCCAGGGGGCTCTGCTGGTTTATCCCAGTAGCTCATGCTGTCTGCTTCCTCCCTCTAGTCACCATGTTGGATCCCGTCTCCCTCCCCCTACTTTCCTTGGCCTCTAGTAATCACCATTCTACTCTCAAAGTCTATGACATAAAATATTTTCTATATTGTATATGTGAGTAAGATCATGTGATACTTATCCTTCTGTGTTTGGCTTATTTCACTTAATGTTTTCTGGTTCCATACATTTTGTCACAAATGATAGGATTTTATCCTTTCTATGGCTGAATAATATTCCATTGTGTATATGTACAATTTTCTTTATATATTCTTCAGTAGATGGACACCCTAGTTGTTTCCATTTCTTGGTTATTGTGAATAGTGCTATGATGAATGTGGAAGTGTGGATGTCTCTTCAACACACTGATTTCACTTTTGGGGGGAGGTATGTATTCAAGAGTGGAATTGCTGAATTGTATGGTAATTCTATTCTTAATTGTTTTCCATAATAGTTATACTAATTTTTTTTCTCACCAACCATGGCAAGCATTCCCTTTTCTCCACATCCTCACCAACACTTGTTTTCTTTAGTCTTTCTAACAATTTTCATTTTTGCTGTGGTGAGATGATATCTCATTGTGGTTTTGATTTGCATTTGCATGATAATTAGTTATGATGAACATTTTTTCATGTACTTGTTGGCTATTTGTGTTTCTTCTTTTGATAGATATGTAATTAGGCCTATTTTTCATTTTTAAAAGTCAGCTCATCTTTGTGAAACTGAGTTCTTTGAGTTTGTATGCATTCTGGACATTAACACCTTGTCCAATGTATAGTTTGTGAATATTTTCTTCTGCTCTGTGGCTTTTTCTTTTTGCTTTGTTGATGGTTTTCTCTGTTGTGAAGAAGCTTTCTAGTTTGATGTAATTCATTAGTTTTAGTCTTACATTTATATCTTTACTCTATTTTGAATTGATTTTTGTGTGTGTGTGTTGTGCTAGGGATTGAACCCAGGGCTTTGTCCATGCTAGACAAGTGCTTTAACACTGAGCTACATCCCAGATCCCTTGAGTTGATTTTTGTAACTGGAGAGATGAGGATTTGATTTCATTCATTTGCATGTTGATGTCTAATCTTTCCAGACCCATTTATTGAAAAGACTGTCTTTTCTCTAATGAGTGTTCTTATTAACATAATCAAAAATAAGTTGATGCAATACTTTTTTTATTACAGTGATTTTCTGCAATGATCACTATCTTTCTTATGCCTTTAAGAACTAAGTTTAAACTCATCTCCTTCCTCAATTATTTTTCTAAGTGTCCCAGCCTATCATCTTAACATGGCACAAATCTTTCTATTGAATGTAATCTTTGCCCTTTCACTTGTATATCCTATCAGTCTACAAGTTTCAATGAGTGATTGTCCAGAAGATACTGGTCCACCAGAAATTATGATTTCTTTGAGAGTTAATGATATATTACTCATTCTCCACTGAAAAAAACTACCTTGCATCACTTGTGTTAAGGTCCAAATTATCTCAGACTCTGGAAGATCAGCCAAACAACCAGACTTCACAATTTTGCTCTCCTTCTTCCCGTTATCCTAGAGCTTTTCCCCTTAAAGCTGTATCAATTATAGATTTCAGACTTGTATCAATCCCATGGGTACCACCAATTACACAACTACCATTTGAAAATATTAATAATGGGCTTACATCACTAAAAGAAGCCACATACAGATGACACTTGGCTAAATAGAATGAGGTGTAGTTATCTAAAATAAATGAAGGAATCAGAGTATGTAATAGAGAAATTGCAATATTGTTTAATAGATTGAGGCATAAATTTATGGAACCTTCAAATGGAACTTACCAGTGGACACATGGTTGTGTATGTTATGTGTGATCAAGTGAAGCTCACATCAGAGCTCATAAATTTCTGAGTTGCACAATGTGAAATAAGGTTGTAAAGACACAGAGCACTGTACATTCAGTACACTTAGCCCTGAACATCTTATCTATCATTCTCAACTTCCTCAGCTATTCTAGCTTGGGCCAAAAACATTCCTAAGTAATTTCTGTGGAGTTTAACAAGAATCTATTATCCAGATGTCTTTGAGAATCTGGAATTTGTCAGACTTTTCTACCTTCTATTAGGACCAGTCTGTGTAAGGTTTATAGTCTTATGGCAATTTCTGTTTTCACTTTTTCCCTTGTTACCCAGGTTTTGTTATCTAACAATACCATTTCTTTTTCAAACAGCTATAATCAGTAATATGTGCTTATACATTTCACATTTGTAATGCCTAACTGACCATATTGTGCTTATAAGTGTAATTTCATTAAGTATTGCTTATGCACTGACTGAATTTCATGCACTATAGTAGGTTCTGGAAATACAAATAGACTATGACTTGATCTTCACTTGAGCATGGGAGCTACTCTGGAGAAGCTACAAAGGTACACTTCTTAGCTCTTCCTTCAGGAGAGAGCCTCCTGCTCCTCACAGTTCTCTGACTTCTCTCAAACTCACACATACAGCTCCAAGACAATGATGAGCATGCTGAAGGTATCAGACTCCACCGACCAGTTTTATACAAAGTAGGACTGCTCCAAAGGTAATCTTTGCCCTGGGTTCCACATTTGTCTGGCCAAGCCAAGATTTTGTTTGTGTTGCTCTGAAGTCTGAAGCCCTTCCCAGCCAATCCTACTTCATTCTCCTTATTTGCTCACTGGTCAGACTGTGGCATGGTGTAAAGTGTTTCCCTGCTTACCATTGCTCCTTTTCATTCATGCTTCATAAATTTTATCCTAAATGAATGTCTTATGCTCAAATCTTGGTATCTGTTTGTCAGAGTACCTGACTTGGCAACAAATAGACATACAAAATAAGTATTTGAGAAATGTAAGAGTTATAAGTAGGGGATGTACTCTTATGGGAAACTTCTCTTGCCTTCTACAAAGAGACTTGGGTAATTTTTTCCTTATGTTATCTACTTTACCTTGTACAAACTCTGCCTTTATTATGAAACATCTTCCTGTTATAATTTGTGTGTATATTTGTCACTTCATTGGACTGTAAGCTCTTTGTGAGACAATGACACTTATCTGCATGTACTTCAACGTCTTTTATCTTGATCAGTGGTGCCAAGTGTGTTGTTGAAGAATGGACAAAACTTTGTGGAAAACATCACACAGCAGGAACCAGTGATCTGGGCTTTGAAGAATGATCAGGTATTTGCCAGGTGAACAAGGAGAGGGATATATATTTGTTAGAAAAAACTTCATCTAGGATCCTGTGCTAGCACAGAGGTATGAGCAAGTGTTTATAGGGTAAGTCACATGGATGGAGTAGAGCCTATTGTGCTTAGGGGTCTTGAGGAATGGGAGATGGTTATAAAAAAATAAGTTAACTTAGAACAACATAGGTTCTCACTGAGTGTATTTAAAAATCACATGTATCATTTCTCAAAATAGGTTGTTTGAGGAATGTGTATGAGAGAGAGAGAGAGAGAGAGAGAGTGTTTTCGAGAATATGTCTGTATAGTAAGATGAGGTGAGTTGAGTGAAATAGAACAATTCTGGCTATATTTCATTCTGTATGAAAAAAAAAAAGAAAACTATGGTAGAAAACTACATGGCCATGTTTCAGTTTCTTATGAAATGGTCAGAAGAAAAGCATTGTTGCTTATGATACTGTCACAACAAAATACGTGCTCCAGCCTAATGACTTCAAAGCTATTTTTGACTATTCTCAGGTGGCACATGGATCTTATTGTATGCCAAATGCCTCTGGGTTTTTCTCCGGAATAACTCAGGTGTCTCTCCTTTGTTCTGTATCCACAGCATCACTCTTCTGTAGGCTTCCAATTAAATCTCTATGTTGAGTTTCAGTATCAACACAGACACTGCAGATCCTTATTCACAATTTCAGGGCAAACATTCCACAAGAACTATTTTTACTATATTTCCTTCTTAGGAGCTTATGGTGATTTAAAAAATTTGATATAACATATATGATGTGAGCCTAGACTTCAATATCTTCTAATTTCTGCTTCCATGTATCACTATCACTTGGTTCTTCCTACATGGGCAAGGGGATGCCTTAGTAATTTTCTACATAATTTGTTTCTTAGCTTTTATTATAATATTTTCCTTGTTTGGAAAAATATTTCTACCAATATACTTCCTATTTATACATTTCACTTTGATTTTGAGTATGCCCATGTATGTATATATATGCACATGAGTGTTTATATATATAAAATACAAATTTATATACAATGTATATTTTATTTTACATTTATTAACTATTATTTCATTGATATGTTTTAGTTATCTTCTTAGATAAGGAAAAAGATCAAGTCTTTCAAGATTTTTTGTGTGTCTGATAATAATAGGACCTGTTGCTATTCCATAGGTTTTTAAAGTGAACATGTGGTTAATTAGTGCACACCTCTCTGATAATACACTTTTTAGGCCTGATTTCCTTTAACTCTTTCACTTTCAATCACATATGGTGTTGCTCTCAGTCTTTTTCCTCCCATACATATCTCAAAGGCTGAGGCTGGGAGGATGAAGAAGAAGGGGTAGTGTAGGGAATAGTTACGGATAACTCAGCTCAGAGGAACATATAATCAAAGGAAGCGTGTATAGTTTGAAGACATTTCTCTGAAATATGATTTGTTCTCTTAATGCCATATCTTTTTCTTCTAGCCTGCAAAAAATCAGTAACACCAAATTATAACATTCTTTAGACTACTGTACAATTGGGTTTAATTTGAGATTCAATTTTTTATAGTTATTTATCATATTTTCACATATAAAGAGTTATATTCAATTGAATTTTCATATTCAATATTCAACATAGCCAATGAGCTAGAACTAATCACTGTAAGTAATTAAGTAAACATCAGAGGAGAGAAACATTTCTTTTCTATTAACTATAAACTTGACAGGTAATATTGAATACTCACATTCATATAGTACTCCATAATTAACTCGAGAATATTGTAAAGGTACTGCATCAAAAGAAGGACTTTTGGCTTCCCTTAGCTCCACCACTGCCATTGTGGGGATGGGCCCTTAGGCCACATTGCCTTATCAGGAGCATGAAGCTAGCGTCTCACCTACTCGCAGCTCTAATGCTGTATTGAATGCCAAGACGAATAGTAAGTATATATGACCTAGATTCTGCTTTTAGGGCAGTAGAAAAGGAAACAGTACCATGGGTACAAACAACTGCCTGGAAAGTTGTTATCTATAAAAAGTTTTACACATTGACAAAGAATGTAAATATGCTGTCAACAACTTCTCAGAAGAGAATATCTTTTTAAAAAAAAAGTCAGCTATATTATCAAACCTTCAAAAACTCACAAAATCAGTTATGTTGTAAAACACAAGTTACAGCTTAATTTTTAACAGGGCAGTTTTTAAAATTTTTTATTAAGATGTGAAATAAAATCCTAACATCATCATCTCCAAGAAAACTGTGCTTTTCCTCTCCTTTCCAAGTCAAGTATATTAGCCTTTCGATGTCTACGAGGAAGAGAGGCAAACAGAAGACAAAGGTGGCAAAAGGAAGCCTACTGTGTCTGGAGTTAGTTTCCCCCCATGAGTTGCTTTACCAAGTTCCTCCAGACCTTGAGTTTCCAAAGGGCAGAATTTTGTCTTTTCATCTTTGTTTCCCAGAGTTCCTAGCAAGGGAACTATGTCCTTTATGTCCTTCCATCTAAACTTAGAGGATATTGCAACTCCATTTCTTTAGAAAAATAGTTTCAAAGAGAACTGGAATGGCTTTTCCTGTTAATAGTTTTTTTTTTTTCTATCACATGGCATGTGCATTTGCTACTAAATCCCACATGAGGGGTCTAAACTGTTGACAACAATTATTTGCTCTTGGACTGTCAAAATGAAATAATTTGAGAATTTGTTCTCCCATTTATTAGTCAACTTCTTAAGGAATGCTGTGTTTTTAATATTTTTATGTTGCTTTCTTATTAACACTTCCCATTTTTTACTTTTTTCTGTGTTAAATTAGGGTCACCTAAGTGGTTTAAATAAAGAAAATTTTGATTTTAGTGGCTGAGAGACTGTGGCATATTTCCATCTCACTTTCTCCAAGGCAAGGATTCCAGGAGGCTCATTCCCATGTCAGTATTTTAGGATCCTGGTGAATAGTGGCAATGCCACAATCAACAGGTAAGTTTTAAGTTCTCTCTCACCTAAGTGACAGGGAAAGAGCAGAAACCTGGAGTCAAGAAAGTAATATGGAAGGTAAACACACATTTTCTCTGTAATCTGATAGTAAAACTGTTAATCATAGACCATGCTTAAGACAGGTGGCTGAGTAACTCAGTCCCTTCCTGGGTAACCATGTGATAAGCACAACTTTATAAAAGGGGAAAGAGGAAAGACTTTATTCTCTTTTGAGGGACTGTTAGCAGTCTCTGCCAAATCTTTACCTTCTAGAAATTTGACATATTTTTCTTATAGACTCAGGCTCTAGAAAATATTTCAAAGAAAACCTATGATTTTCATTTCCTTTTTGCACTAACTTCCACATCTTCACAGTGACTTTGTTTTAATGAGAACCTTACCATGGGTGGTGATACTATTGTTAAAAGATATTTATATCCTTTCTCAGTTCCTCTAAGTATGCAAAATTTATTATTTATTTTTAACATCTTGGTATTTATTAGTTATATAAGAAAATAACTAGATTTTTGTTGCCAAATTTTCAGAAAATTCCACATCAGTGATCAAACCCCAAAACTACTAAGTGTTTAAAACAATAAAAACACATGCTTAGTTAATTACCAGCTCCATTAGCATAATTAGAATATTTGTTTTGAAACACAATCCCCATGTAGGTTGCTCCTACATATACTATTGCATCACCTTTTATTTTAATTTTATTTATTTACTTTTATAATTGTACTGGGGATACACTATGACATTTACAAAAGTTCTTACAATACATCACAGTTGAGTTCACCCCCTCCATCATTCTCCCTTATCCCCCATCCCCATTCATGGAATAGTTTCAATAGGCAATAGGTCTCATTTTTCCATTTTTATACATGTGTACATAACATTTCCACCATATTCTCCCTCCTATGCCCTTCCATTATATCCTTTCTGCCTCCCATTGCTATCAACCCCTCCAACAAGACCTGTTTTGCCTTCCTATTCTGTTTCTATAAAAAAAATTGATGTATTTGTTTAAGATAGCTATACAGGGAATTTCATTATGACATGTCAATATAAATATTATAACCAAAATTGGTTCATCACTTCTAACTTTGTCTTTTCTACCTTAGTGACCTTCTTGTGTTGATTTTAACAGGTATAAAAATTCTATATTCATTCTTATGGTACATCAACCATATTCACCTTCTCCTTCTTGTTTTAAAATTTTTTATTCATTTATTCACATAAATGCATACCTTGTTTGGGCCATTTCTACTCCCTGCCCCCTGCCTTCTCCCTCTCTCCCCAACCCCCATCACTTCCAGGTAGAACCTGTTCTGCCCTTTTCTCTAATTTTGTTGAAGAGAACACATAAGCAATAATAAGAAAGACAAAGCGTTTTTGCTAGTTGAGATAAGGATAGCTATACAGAGAGATTCCTAGAATTGTTTCCATGCACAAGTGAACTCAAATTGTTTCATCTCTACCAGACCTCTTCACTACTTCCTGGTGACCTTCCAATATTGACCTCTGTTGTTTTAAGGTTACTGTATTAGCTCCTCTGCAGTAGGTACATCATACACTTTCCAGTTTTGGGTTTCCTACCTTTCCCTATTCCTACTGTATGTGTCCTACCCTTAGCTTGAGATCCATGTCTAATAATATCACTGGATTTGTTTTAGATCTAAAGTCGGCATATGAGGGAGAACATAAGATTTTTGGCTTTCTGAACCTGGCTAACTTTGCTTAATGGATATTCTCCAGTTCCATCAACTTACTGCAAATGGTAAGATTTCATTCTTCTTCATGGCTGAGTAATATTACATTGTGTGTAAACACCACATTTTCTTAATCCATTTGTCAGTAGTGGGGCACCTTGGCTGTTTCCATAACTTGGCTATTGTGAATGGCACTGCAGTAAACATGGGTGTGCAGGTGCCTCTGGAGTAAACTGAGTTGCATCCCTTTTGGTGTATCCCTAGGAGTGGGATTGCTGGATCATATGGCAGATCTATGTTTAGTTTTTTAAGAAGCCTCCAAATTTTTTTCCAGAGTGGTTGTACAAGCTTGCATTCCCACCAGCACTGTGTGAAGGTTCCTTTGTCCCCACATCGTTGCCAACATTTGCTGTTGGTGGTATACAGTATATTTGATCATAGCTATTCTAACAGAAGTGAAGTAGAATCAGTGTGGTGTTGATTTGCATTTAAGATAGGTCTTTTTAAGTGAAGGGTGATTTTAACTTCCTTGAGCACTCATGGCTTTCATGGGTGTGAAAATAGCTGGACTATGTTTGTTGCCATGGAGTGGAAACAGTCCCCATCATCTCCTGGACTATGTGACAGTGCTGCTAAGTTAACCCCACTCCTCAGAACATTCCCATGACCACAGGGAGATGGTGTGCATGTGGTGGAAGGAATTCAGTTGAGTTCATAAACTCTGTGCCACCTGAAAATTGAGCAGAGAATTGGTGAAATGTACACGGAATTTTATAGTCAGCCATTTAGCAATAGTTGAAATGAGATGGGTCAAATTTCAAAACTATCCCAGCAGTGATAGGAATACAGACACAACACTTGTTTTTTTTTTTTTTTTGCAAATTGAGAGAACAAAATTGGAGTGAAGTTTGAAAATACGTATTTATTCTCTACCCAAAAGTTATGACAATATAGTGGTCATTCTGAAGATAGAAGCATCATAGACTTTTACTGGAGTAAGGGTCAGTACCCAGTATTCTGACCTTATGAACTATTTCTTGAGAATTTGGGATCTACTTTTTATATGTACAGTGGTTATGAAATTATATGTATAAATGACATAGAGAATTAAAATTCATCCAAAAACTATTTTAGGCTTTGTTGACTTATTTTGAAATGTGTGATTATTGGTATCATACTTTTTTCTTATCTTGACTTCAGATCCAGGATTTACCAAAAATTTAAAGATGCTGTACTTAATTCTATCTCTCCCTGGGTGGCTACTGCATTTGTGATCTCTGAAGACTTAGGTCTTAAACTATCAATGCTCCAGTGGAGGTAGGTAGCATGTTGAAGGGTTTCTCACTAATGTTAGAGTGCCATTAAGCATAGAAAGTTTCAGATACTCAATAGATTTTTACAAAACTAATTGCTTATGATGCTTATGATACCTTAGAAATTCTTTGGTTTTTACCTTTCATCTGTTTTAAATGTTTAATATGTTTGCATATTATATTGGTAAAGGTGCTAGATCCATAAATAGATTTAGATAGAAAAGTTTACCTAGAGTAAAATGACAATATAGTAGAACAGAAATAAGGTCCATATTTAAATCATCATTTATAAAATACTCTTCTGACACTTATACTTTGATAAAGCTCGAAATTGATGTGAAATGTAATGACTAAATCACAGTATTAATTTAAATGAAAATGAGACAGAAGTCAAAGATATTGTGAAAAGAGATCTTACTTTCACATTGGTCTACGATTACATTTTTTGGCATAAGGGCAACAGCCTTTGGAGTTGGAAATAGCCCCACTGTATGTTTACATACATAAAACTCCAATTATTATTTATGATATATGGGATTAGATAATCAAATGAAAATAGCTATAGTATTTAGAAAAATGAATGTTAAAATATACTATCTAAATAAAATAGAATGGTAATAAAATAATAATATTTATATTTAAATCATCTATTTATAACATACTATTCTGAGAATTAAAATTGTATTAACCCTGAATTGAAGGTAAAGAATAATGACTAATGAACAATACTAGTAACAGTAGTAATTTAAGCTGAAAATGACAGAGAAGTCAAAAGTACTTTGAAAAAAAATCAGAATGTTACCAGGTTTCTTCTTGTGGTTCTAGATGGTCAGTCGCAGGATTGTTTGAAGGTAGAATTGACCTTGAGGAAAACTCAGTTCTACTTTGAGAATGTGTATGCAGCAGAGGACATCCAGTTCTTGAGGGAAGTTAATTGGGGACAGCCCTGGGTGAAGAGACATTTCTCACTGGAAATGGAAGATGTGGTGGGTCAGGGAAATCCCTTGGTGTAAAATGATCTGAGGAAGCTGCAGACATCTTGTCTGGAGGAGGTGGTGGAAAAGGTGGGCCTCTTCTCAGAAAATGGCTCCTGGGATCCATTGGGAACACTGCCCTTGGTGGTACAAAATGGTGAGGAGCTCCAAACATACTTCCTGGGAGAGGTGGTGGAAAAGGCAGCCCTCTTCTCAGGAAGTGACTCCCGGGATCCACTGGGGACAACGGACTTCGGACAGAAGAACATAACCAGGGCCCAGTGTTGGGCCACCAGGTGGAAAAGGCTCTCTGGCATATGCTGCATGTGAAATATCAAATGCATAAGGATCTTCTAATATTTCAAATTCTGAGTTCATTTTGATGAATTTTTTGTCTTTCCCTGGCATTTACCATTGTAAGATAGTTGAGTTGTTTTTCAGAATTCTGGGCTACCAGCCAATTTAAATGAGCTTTTTTCTGATAGTAAAGAGTTCACTTTTGATAATAATGATTGATCATCTCTAAGTTTTCTTCAAGTTCTCTGGCTATCTTTTTACAGGTCTCCAGCTCTTCAGCTGCGTGGCTGGTCTTTTCTCGTGCTTGGGAAAGTTTCTTTTCTGTTTCTAGCTGGTAGTGATCCTCTGCCATGAATTTCATGCAGTAATATCATTCTCTTTTCTTCATGCAGTTCAGTGGTGGTCTTAAGATTTTGCTGAAGCTTCTGATTCTCAATTTCAAACCATGTCTTCTCTGCCTGTAAAGTGGCTTGTGTAGTCTGGAGATTTTTAACATGCTCTGTGAAGTCTTCCTTTATTGTATCTACTTCACCCAACTGAGTATAAACTGTTGCCTTCTGTTTCATCAGTTCACTCACTCACTCCTTCCACACTTGTGCTTCTAGTGAAAGCTGCTTGCAGCTTTCCTGAAGCTGGGCATTTTCCTTCCAAGCATCTCTTACTGAGTCCTTCAGATGTGCTCCAGTGTTTTGAAGTATTCTTAAGGTTGTTTTTGCATTAAGTATGTTGTATTCCAGAGATTTCAATTTATTTTCTAGGGCTGGTATTAGTTTTGACATTTCTTTCATCAATTCAACTTGTTTAGAACGTTTATATTTCTCTGATTTCAGCGGTTTTTCTAGAAGGAGGACTTCATCCAGTGTAGACTTGGATCTTTTCAGCTGTTCACAGGCTGCCTTCAGAGTCTCTGCTTCCATTGAGCATGGCTCAAAGCTGGCCTCTCTCAAAGATGACACGAAGGCATCACGCTGTTTTTCCACAGGGCTAACTTTTTCAAGTAGCTGACATTTTTCTTCAATGAGTCCAGAAAGTTCTGTGGCCAGGTTTTTTTCTCTTTTCACATAAAGTCAGCTTCTAAGTGACTGAAAAGTTCTCCACAAAAGCAATATAATGGAAAAAAGTCCAGTAATGGCTCCATATAGCAGCAGTTCCCATGGAAAATCACAGGGCATTGGTCTCATTTCTTTATGGTCTGTTGTCACAGCCCTGAAAAAGTCCTATGAGACCAGCCCCAAGTATGGCTGAGTGACAGCCTTGGGCCCATCCATGGCTCCGAGGCTGCTCTGGCTGTTGCCAAGACCAGGTTGAGTCTCAAAATGCAACAAACACTCAAAGTTCTGCCTGGAACCTCAAGGCCCACCTCACAGCTGGAACAGACCATTGTGGAGCTGACTGTGGGGGGTATGGGGGGTGTTTCACATCCAGTTCACTCCTCCCACAGCAGAGGAGTTTTGCCCCTTCCTTAAACTTTACATGGTATTGGCCAGATCTTGGCCAGGAGGTCCCACTGTCTTTTATTCAATGGACAAAGATTTCCCAGATGTTCTAAAGGTCATCTAGGCACCCTCATTATAGAACCTAAGAAAAATACTGCTTGTGATGAGACTGGCAACTTTGGCATAATTTACAAAGTTTGTAATCATGATACAACTCAGGACTAACATCACACTTTTCAGAGTTCTCAATGGATGTAATGTGTTTTTCTGTTTAACTGGTATTTTTCTAATGGAAGCAGTGTCTCCTAGGATGGCAGTTTAATCAGGAGGAGGATGATACCGATAGTTGAAATAGCTTTTCTCGGCACAACCTCATCACTCAATGACTTTGCATAACCAGACAATTTGGTGTTATTGATAGAAGTAGAAACAGAGGTGAGCAGTGTTTTTTCCATAGCTAGCGTGGAGTGACATGCCTGTCATCCCAGCACTTGAGAGGCTGAGGCAGGAGGATCATAAGTTCCAGAGTAGCGTGGGATACAGAGCTAGAGGCTTTCTTCATCAAAAAAAGAAATTGTGCCTTTTCTCCATGTTTCTTGTGGGAGAATGGGAGACTATATAAAATAACGTTTTTTCCTGATTCCCTTTCTTCTCCTTTTGGACAAATCTTTACCTCATCTTTCTCTAGACTTGATCCTCCTAGATTAACAGCTGTTAGTGTTTTGGCAAGACTTCCCAAAGAGCATTTATTAAAGAAAACCTTTAATTTATTTTCATCCAAGTTAAGGTAATCATTGCTCAAAGTGACAGATTTGATATCCTAATGACTTCAAATGAAATCAATGCCACAGACCACCAGCACACCATTATTGTTCCCTGTGAGGATGGGGCCACTGTTCTCTTCCCTGTCAAGCCCACACATCTGGGGGAAATTCCTATCAGAGTCATTGCAGTCTTACCCACTGCTTCTGATGCTATTACCCAGAAGATTTTAGCAAAGGTAAATATTTGGAGTCTTAACTAAAGAAAATGGCGATGCATAATTGAAAAGCAAACAGAAGATGCTCCTTATCTCCACTAAGTCTGTTGACAAACCTAATAAATCCTTTCCTCCACCCTCCTGGTAATGCCCAGTTGTTTCCTCATGTGGGTGTGAAGACATACAGGTATATATATTTTAGAAATAATCACCAGTTTCCTTTTAAAATTTACAATCACACTCTTGACTCTTTTGTAGTCATTTACATCTACATTCTGTGTTACTTATTTAAAGAGATAGGTATTTTAACTTGATCAAAATGTTGCACAGTCTATAGAAACATGACATGATACCTGATTAAAACGTATATTTTTTTGTTTTCATAATGACCAGTTAAAAATGGAAAAAATTGCAGTTGTTGGAATCAAACCCATAAAATTGAATTCTTTTAGAAAACAGAAAATACTAGGAAATTGAGTTGCACAGTGTTGGGTGCCATGGAGGAGAGCTTTAAATAATTTTGAAGTGCTTCCTATTTTGGTTCAACCTATGGCTATAAATAATTATAGTCACTTGTGTGTGGTGATGCTAAGAGTGAATCTTTCATGCATTTTGTTTTGTTTTCTGTTTTGGTATCTTGAGACAGGGTCTTGCTGTGTAATCCAGGCTGGCTCCAAACTCACAATTTTCCCGTCTCACCCTTCCACGTGGGAGGATTATAGGATGTACTGCCATGCCTCCCTTTTAACATGTTTGACCCACTCTTATTAGAAGGGAGTACAGAAGTAACATTGAGTTGGGTGCAAGTGGCTCGTACATGTATCCTAGCTATTCTGGAGGCAGAGATCAGGAGGATTGCAATTCAAAGCCAGCCAGTCAAATAGTTCACGAGATCCTTTCTTGAAAAAAATCAAACAAAAAAAAAATCACAACAAAGGGCTGCTGGAGTGGCTCAAGGTGTATGCCTTGCCTTCCAACCTCAGGACTGAAAAACAACAACAACAACAACAACAACAACAAAACAAAACAGATAAAGCAACCCAAAAACAAGAACAACAACAAAAAATCATTGACAATGTGATACATTTAAATATCTCATTATTGAAAGCTCTTAGTTGTTTAATTTGTATTGCTTTATCAGTGGGGTGAACATTTTGCTGCTTATTAGCAATTTACATTTCCTCTTTTGCAAATTGACTATTTTAGTTTTTTTTTTAAATTTACATAACTGAGATCTTACAGAATTGATACTAATCTTCATCCAATTTAGCCTTTCACCTCTCATAAGCACATAGGTCATATTTAATGTTGATCTGTACGTGTTGATCTTTTTTTTTATTATTCATATGTGCATACAAGGCTTGGGTCATTTCTCCCCCCTGCCCCCACCCCCGTGTTGATCTTGTTAACCAGTGACATCTAAATTCTCTCTGGATAAAACTCAAGGCCACACTTCAGGGGCACTCTGGATTTGTGGGCAGAATAAAAATAAGATTAAATCGATAATGTAATTTCTACTGATTGAATCATGAGCAAGCATTTGCATATTCATTACTCTTTGATTTGTGTCATTTTCAAGTTTGGTAAGCATGAAGACCAAGTCTAACATAAGTTACTTAAACGAAATGTGTGAAAGGCAGAATAGGTTGCTATGAATCCATTCATATTGTGTGTTTTATTTTTTTTGTAGGTAGCCCGTGAGTTGTAGGCATGTTCATGAATTCATTTGCTGTCTTTCAGATATGTTTGGTTTGCTAGATAATTTGAAAAGCTATTGGGTGTCTTTTCCTAGTTCGAACAGTTTCAGAATTAATGATCACTATGAAGTGTTAACTTTTATTAGATGTGTTGCTCAGGTGCACTCTTACATTTGCATTGTCTGAAATGGAGAGAGAATTCTCCCCTCAGTTTGAAAAGCAAAGGAAAAAATTCATCATTAGAGAGGTTAAGGAATTGCCATTAACCAAATCATGTCTTTTCTCTACATTATTTTCTGTGACTTTGAAATGACTGTTTAGGTGCATGCTTGCACATGTTTGTGAAAAAAAGAGAAACAGATCCAGAGAGAGTGAACATAAAAAAAAAAACATCAAAAATGAGCATGAGTGAGTCGAGTGTAGGAGGTTTCTGTGAGTAGAGAGCATTTAAACTTTGATTTTGATTTTATTTTAAAATTTTTATTGTCTTGAAACTTTGAGTTTTGAAGAAAATGAAAATTGTTTTTCTGAGAGTGTGGTCTTTGGGTATTGATGGTTGCAAACCTTGTAAAGGATTCTATTGATGGTGTTTGTAAGTAAAGCCTGGCAAGATGCTTGTAAATTGTCTTCTCTTTCTCCTCCTCCTCTTCTTCCCATTTTCTTTTCTTGATGCCCAAGATTGAATCCAGGACCCTGGGCATGGCAGGGAAGCACTCTCCCATTGAGCCACATCCCCAGCAGTGTTAATACTTTCTGGTTGAACATGAAGATTTGAATGTGTGGAATTTAATGTACTTGGAAGAACATCTAGGCCATGGCATGGAATTATCACCTGGGCTCCTTTTTAGATCATTGAAATGATTGCTCTTTATTTGTTTTTTTGTGATTCTTTTTCTTTCTTTGTTTATTGAGGTTCTGTGGCTTGAACTCAGGGCCTTACACTTGCTGGGCAACGTGCCCAGTCTTGTTTTCTGAAATTCTTTGAGGTGGTTACATTTTGGACATTTTGGAAGATTGTGTGGCTCCAATTTGTATTGCAAACTATGCTGTTATTTTGGAATTAATTATAAGGAGCCAATGTTTTTGAAACTGCATGCAACATGAAAGTTTTTCCTAGCCATACCCCTTTTATTCAGATTTTGTGTAAAGTTTGGTGTTCTTTTGGTAGTAGAGCTTCTCCGTATATTTATCACCACCTTTATTACTTATTAGAATTCTCTATTTGCCCTCTCCATAGACTATGAATAGAGCTCATCATATTCATCTTTGTATCATTGGCCATTGTACTGCAGCCTAATTTCCTTTACATTTTATTTTGAGGTAATTTTAGAGTTACAGAAAAGTTGAAAAAATGGAGATAGATGATCCAAAGTGTGTATGGCTACATGACTTTTTAAATTATAAAATCTAGTAAAGTGGATGATTGTAGCATCTACAGGTAGCATAGCCAATGGTAATCACCCAAAGGTGCTAAGAAGAAGAGAGTCAAAAAATTGCAGATAACTTTAATAATGTGATTTAACTTTAAAATTCATGCCTCAAAAAATATGTGGCTATTGTGTCTAGCACTGCAATAAACATGGGTGTGCAGGTGCCTCTGGAGTAACCTAAGTCAAATTCCTTTGGGTTTATCCTTAGGAGTGGGATTGCTGGATCATATGGCAGATCAATGTTTAGTTTTAAGGAAGCCTCCATTTTTTTTTCCAGAGTGGTTGTACTAGCTTGCATTCCCACCAGCAATGTGTGAGGGTTCCTTTTCCCCACTTCGTTGCCAACATTTGTTGTTGGTGGTGTATTTATCAAAACTATTGTACCAGAGAGGAGGTGGAATTGTACTGTGGTTTTGATTTTCATTTAAGATAGGAATTCTTAAGTGAAGGGGGGTTTTAACTTTCTTGAGGTCTCTGGTTTTCATGGGAGGGAAAAGAGCTGGCCTCCCTTTGTTGCTAAGGAGTGGAAGCAGTCTCCATTATCTCCCGGACTTTGTGGCAGTGCTGCTAAGTGAACCCCACTCCTAAGAACATTCCCATGACCACAGGGAGAAGATGTATGTGTGGTGGAAGGAACTCAGTTTAGGTCATAAACTCTGTACCACCTGATAATTGAGCAGATAATTGATGAAATCTACATGGAATTTTATAGTTAGTCATTTAGCAATTCTTGAAGTAAGACAAGTCAAATTTCAAAAATATCCCAGCAGTGACAGGAATACAGACACAACACTTGTTTTTTCCAAATTGAGAGCACAAAATTGGAGTGAAGTTTGAAAATAGGTATTTATTCTCTACCCAAAAGTTATGACAGTATAGTGGTCATTCTGAAGATATAACCATCATAGGCTTTTACTGGAGTAAGGGTCAGTATCCAGTATTCTGACCTTATGAACTATTTCTTGAGAATTTGGGATCTACTTTTTTATGTGCAGTGGTTATGAAATTATATGTATAAATGACATAGAGAATTAAAATTCATCCAAAAAATTTCAGGTTTTGTTGACTTATTTTGAAATGTGTGATTATTGGTTTTATACTTTTATGTTATCTTGACTTCAAATCCAAGATTTACCAAGAATTTGAAGTTGCTCTACCTAATTCTATCAGTCCCTGGGTGGCTATTGCCTTTGTGATCTCTGAAGACTTAGGTCTTAGACTATCAACTGCTCCAATGGAGGTAGGTAGCATGTTGAAGGGTTTCTCAGTAATGTTAGAGTGTCATTAAGCTTAGAAAGTTTCAGCTACTCAATAGATTTTTACAAAACTGGTTGCTTATGACACTTATGATACCTTAGAGTTTCTTTGGTTTTTACCTTTCATCTGTTTTAAATGTTAGAATGCAAGCATATTAAATTGGTAAATGTGCTAGGTCCATAATTACATTGGGGTAGAAAAGTTTATTATTGACCTGATGTAAGACCCAATGACTTGAAGAGGGAGAAAGTATTTCCATTGTCCTTCAAGGACAAGTGGAACTTCTTAAGATGTCCCCCTAGCAGACATTGCTTCATATGTCATTGATCAAATGTCACCACATGCTATTTCCCAATTTTTTATTCTTTTGCGGTACTTGGGTTTAAACTTGGGGCCTTGTGCTGACTAGGCAGGCCCTCTATCACTTGAGTAACATGCTTGGCCTTAGTTTTCCAGCTACTAAGAGGAATAAAGCACCATGAGTGGCCTTAGACCAATACCTCTCACTTGTGTTACATGTCAAGCCCCTTACTTAAAAGAGATGTTTTGTGTTGCACCTTTGCTATCCAAGAATAAAGATTATAGAAAGTATATTGTACTTTCCAAAAATTAATATGATGCTATAAGTAAAACACTAGGTGAAATAAAAAGGAAAAAATGTACAGTGACATAATCTGTATTTTAAATTGAGGTGGTCAAACATTGTTGCTCTAGGTGTCATGATTTAAACGTTTATGCCATGAATAGACTCATCCTCTGTATAACAGCTATAAGTGCGGTTTGATATACATGCATTATTGCAGTATCTCAGACATCTTGGGTGATCCTACTAGCAGGGATGTGTATTTCTGTACTGGTGGACAATTTTCAATGAAGTAGCAAACAAAACAAAGTGCAATATTCTCTTCATTCACAAAATAGTTATTTGTGAGAAATTCAACATGTATTGAGAGATGCTTTGGTTTTATATATAAATTGGAATTTCTGGGCACCGGTGGCTCATGCCTGTAATCCTAGGTATTCAAGAAACAGAGATCAGGAGGATCGTGATTAAAGCCAGCCCTGGTGAATAGTTCACCAGTCCCTATCTCGAAATACCCTTCCCAAAAATAGGGCTGGTGGAGTGGCTCCAGTTGAGGGCTCAGGACAATTTAAACAGGTACTTTACATGAATCTAAAGAAACTTTCAAGAATGATGAGGAATTTGAGACTATTCTTCATTCTCTGGGACAATCCTGAGTATAGCAGATCTTCACCCATTAAGTGTCAATAGTATCTTGCAGTCATTGTGACAATGTAACATGTGTTATCTGCAAATGCTCACATAAACCTGTAGAGGGCAGTAGCCACCAGTGACACCTTTGCCCTAGGCACATGTGTGTGTGCACATGTAGAAGGGAGTGAGCAGAACATCCCTAGGCTGGCCACATTGAGATCTCCCACACTAATGTAAAATGAAACTAGTTGATTGGGCAGGGGTTGTCAAAGCAGATTATGGGGTCAATACAGTGCAACAGAGGAGCAACTGGCTTGTGTCAGACAGGTTGGGATCCAATTCTGGCTCCCTCATTGGAAGGTAATATGAGCTTGTACTTTTACAGAGCTCTTTGAACTTCAGTTTTCTTTTCTATAAAATAGTATAACTCTCTTAATGAGATGCAATGCCTAAATGGGAACATTTGTGAAGAACCTGGTTCTGGTAGGTACTTAAAGCAGTGTGTTGGTTATTATGTCAAATAGCAAATCAACTTGCAGTTTTTCATTTGGGATTAGGTTGTTGTTTGCTTTCTGTGGATAGGGAAGTGGACATATCTAGGTGGAATTACAAGCTCCACAGGCTTCTTGAGGACTAATTTTAATTGTATATAATAGGAAACATTTGTACTTGAAAAAAAAAAACACGTTCTCATTGTGTTCTTTACAGCTACAAGCCTTCCATTCACTTTTCATTTTTTTGAACCTCCCCTACTCTGTTTTCAGTGGTGAAGAATTTGCCTTGGAGGTAACCATATTCAATTATGTGAAAGTTGACATTGAGGTAACATATTCAAGGTTTGTTGATTCCTTGCACTTCAGGGGATAACAGGAAGGTATGGCTGCTGTGCTTGGCATTTGATACATTGTTTCTAAGCATTTGATACATTGCCAGGAGACTGAAAGCAGAGGCACTTTGTCAATGATTTCTTCTGCTTGTTAAGGTCTAGTGATCTCCTTAGCAAGTCTACCCATTCTCATCTCAGTTTTCCAGCACTGGTCCTCTTCTTTCCTTATAGTCTTGGAGGACCCTCTTTCTCTCTGCTGTGTCCCTGTGTTTCCTCCTGATGTGCCACATCTAGAATGTGCTACCCCTTCTCACTGCCAGTCTGTGCCTGCTGCAGTTGTTATGAATTTATTCCTTCAAGACTTGCAGTTCCGATGCCTTCCTGAGGAGCCTCATCCATCCTATAGTTCACAGTCCCCATGGTTGAACTGTGTAGGATACAATTCAGGATTCATTTTGTGAGTCCTGTGCCTTGCATCTCCTTAGCTAGTCAGTTCCCTGGGAGGCAGGGATTAGACCATTGTTTCTGTTGTCTTCTTAATGTTGTTAACCAAATGCTTGCTTCCCTGCAGTTAACCAATTAACCAAATGCTTATTTTGATAATTAAGGATATGTAATTAACTTTATTACATGCAATGTCATGCTTTCTTGTAAGTACTTATAGAGGTATGTTTTTAAACTATTTATTTATGTTTGTTTTTTGCTGCTGGAGATCTAAGTCTAAACCTTGCTCATTAAGAACATCTTCTACCCACAAGCTGCAGCCCCTGGGTTTTTAGCTTTTTGTTTTTCAGTGCAGGGCCTTCTGCATGCTAGGAATGTGTTATGCTGCTTGAGCCATGCCCCAGTCCTTTGCTTTTGTTTTTCTCTTTTCCAGATAGCGACGTGTGTTTTTTGCCCAGGTTGGCCTCATACCATTACCTTCTTGTCTTCGCCTCTCAGGTAGCTGGGATTCAGAGGTGCTCCACCATGTTCAGCTTTTGAGATTTTGATTGTCCTTTTTAAACATAGTTAGCATGGTCCAGTGTAATAAGAAAAACATCTGGAGTCAGAGGCCCATTGTCCACTCTGCCATTCATAGAAAATTATTTAATTATTATTTCCTTATCTATAAAATGGGAATTATAGTTTTTATTTATACAAAAGTCTTTTAAGAAGCAGATGAGAAAATAACTTGGAAAACAGTTCATCAAATGTATGGCCTAGAAAAATGCTATTCTTTATTTTTAATGGGAAACTTGCAGGTTTTGTTATTATTAAGGCCAAACAAGAAGTTCTCTGTTTATTTAAGTCTGTAACTCGTATCTATACCTGGAAGATGACCAAGGATGAGCTAAGTGCTTCCTCTGCATCTTCCCATTTCATGTCCCAAGCTGTGTAACAAACCTGCTTTTTCTGACTTCACCATGCCTCTTTAGTTGGAGTTTAGGGGCAGGTGACCTGATGTGGTATGTGGAATCTCAGGACATTGGGCCTTGGGTCCAAAACTCCAGTTTCACTCCCACCATTGTTTATTGGTTGAAGACCATCTGTATGGAAGCAGATTTGGCAGAGGTGACTGTCAGGTAGCCACCAATGAATGGGGACAAAACTCCACCCAAACATAAGATCCTGAAACCACAACCAAAACCTTTACCTAGGCTGCAGCAAGCAGGTTTTGCTTCAAGAGTACGTTCTGGTGGCTTTGTGCCATTGCTGACAACTCTCCTGGGGACAGATGCTGCAGAGAACAGATTGACATCACAACCACAAATGGAAGACTTAGTAAGTATTTGACTTGCAAGCAAAACTGCCTGTCTTCCCAGATCCTGCAAAAGGGACAAGGGACCCAAAGTGCCCTATGTCCCATTCTGTGAGGGGGCAGAGGACACACTGGGTTCTGCAATGGGCAGAAGAGAAGATGGCGGAGTCTACAGAGGTGAGATGCACTGTCACAAAAGTGGTGACAACAGATATGATGGATGTAGGATTGACTTTTCTGATTGAAAATTTGCCATATCATGTTAGGAAGTATAGAACATCTTGACCTCAAGGGTTTTATTTTTCCCTCAAGATGGGTTGTTGAATAAGCACTGCGAGCTTCCTATATCACAATGACAGAAGCCTGCACAAACAGAACAGGAGTGTGTGTGAGTGGCCGAGAAGAAGGGCAGACCCTGGACACCAAACTTCTCCTCCAAGCATTGGCAATTGTAATTAAACTTTCCTCCTAAGCCATGCAGACAGCGTGATAGATAAAGGGTGTCCTGCTCCCATGGTGATGTGCCTCTAGGGACACTCATGTATAACTCCAGGGGAAAGGCTGTCCTGGAGGAAGCTGTCCACTACCATGAACAGGACAGAAACCTGACACAGGGTGTGTTCACGCCAGGGATTGGTGGAGTCCAACAGCTGGATCAGATGGAGAAGGACACCAATCACAAGGAACACACAGAGCAGTGGCTCTGCTAGCTTTGTCACAAAGATTTGAGGCAGCTAGGCATTTGTTTCCAGAGAGCCTAGGGCCCAGGATGTGCAGATTTATGGTGTCAGACCTGCAGAGCGACATTAAGAAAGCTGGGAAGAAAAGAGGTGACCCCACTCCAGGGTCCAACTGGCAGGACAGAGCACAAGATTCTGGCCTCCAGCTCCCCGCCCAAGCCTCTTCCTTCATTCCCCCAAGTTACACAGACCCTCAGAGGGAGGATCAGCCAGCCTGGACCCCAAGCTGAGACCCCAGGCCCCTCAGTCTCCCCCTAGAAAGCAAAGCTAACTGATGGCCATGAAGTCCCCAGATGCTTGTATGGATATCTCTGGGCCAAAGGACCCTCCATCTGCACAATGACACCTTCTCTATGCCTCTTTCCCCTTATATTGGGGATTGTGTCTGTGCTGAGTCCCCCTGTAGGGAAGTGGGGTGTTGGATTCATGCACTGACAAGGGGCGGTAATATCCATACTTGTAAAAGGCACTCAAATTGTTTTTGCTGAAAAGCACTGACTCCTTACTTGGGCTCAGGAATTAACTAAAAACAGGAGACGCTGGGCATCTCTGTCTCCATTTTGTACCTGTTGTCCTTTGCTGTGAGCCATTCTCTCCTGCAGCCACCTTGGAATCATGGAAGGACAGGAATGACCAATAATGTCTTTATGACAATGACTGAAACTTCCCATAAGGACCAGTGGAGACTTGCAGGACAGACACCCCTCCAAATGAGGACAATAACCTATAATGATGAGGCTGCACCCTGGAGCAGGAGCAATCATCTCATGGGAACAGGATGGCTCCCCTCAAGTGATGACACTTTTGTGGAATCCCTCTGGGAACTCTTGAATTGAGATAATGGTCAACCAGAGCACACATGTAACTGGGACTGTTTAACTATGCATACCTTTGTCCCCTGACCCTAATTCTTTGTTTACTTAAACCTATGGCTCATGTCTGTACTCCGAAGGTGGCTGAAGATGAACTGAGTGCTTACTCTACCTCTTCCCAAGCATGTCCTGAGCTGTGTAATAAACCTGTCTGTCAAAAAAAAAAAAAGCCAAACAAGACTTTAAACCAGTTAAAATTTATTTGATTAAGTATAAAGTTACTTTCACATTGGTCTACAATGACAGCAAATACATTTCTTGCCATAAAGACAAAGTGTTTGGAGATGTAGCATTAGGCTATTGATTTGAAATCTTTCTGTCCTTTTAATATATGCACTCATGGGTGTAAACTTTCCTCTTAGTGCTGACTTTGCTGTGTCCCATAGGTTCTGTTATGTCATGTTTTCATTTTCATTAAGTTCCAAGAACCTTTAATATCCTCTTTTAGCTCATCAGTGATCCATTGATCATTGAGCAATGTTTTGTTCAGCTTCCAATTGTTTACATGTTTTTTATTGCTGTTTTTGTTGTGGAGTTCTAGTGTTAATGCATTGTGATCAGATAGAATGCATGGGATTATTTCTTTTTTCTTATATTTGCTTAGACTTGCTTTGTGCCCTAAGACATGATCAATGTTGGAGTAGGTTCCATGGTCTTCTGAGAAGAATGTATATTGTGCATATGTTGGATGAAATGTTCTGTAGACATCAGCTATGTCCATTTTATGTATAGTGTGATTTAGTTCTAGAATTTCTTTATTGATTTTTTATTGGATGACCTATCTATTCTTGATAGGGGGGTATTAAAATCTCCCACTACCACTGTGTTGGAGTCTATATATGTTTTTAGGTCCTTCAGAGTTTGTTTGATGAAATTGGGTGCATGAACATAGAGTGCATATAGATTGATAATTGTTATTTCCTTTTGGTTTGTTTTCCCTTTTATTAGTATGGAGTGTCCTTCTTTATCTTATTTGATCAATGTAAGTTTGAAGTGTACTTTGTCTGAGATAAGGATTGCTACTCCTGCCTGTTTTAGGGGGCCATTTGCTTGGTAAATCTTCTTCTAGCCTTTATCCTTAATCCAGTGCTTGTCTCTATCAGTGAGATGGGTCTCCTGTAAACAACATATTGTTGGATCTTTCTTTTTAATCCGGTTTGCCAAATGGTGTCTTTTGATGGGGTAATTAAGTCCGTTAACATTCAGTGTTAGTGTTGATAGGTATATGGTGATTCCTGTCATTTAGTTGGTTTTTTGTTGTTGTTTAGGAGTTTGTGTGCAGCTGAACAATGTTATGCTCTACTTTCTTGCCTTTTCTTCTCCTGTGGTTTTGTACTGCCTGTCCTTTCATGGTTTTGTTTGCTTTCATTTTCTGTATGCAGAATTCCTTGAAGAATCTTTGGTAGTGGTGGCTTGGTGTTCATATATTGTTTTAGTTTCTGTTTATCATAGAAGACTTTTATTGCTCCATCTATTTTGAATGATAGTTTTGCTGGGTAGAGTATCCTGGGATTGAAGTTATTTTCATTCAGTGCCCATAATACCTCATTCCTTGCTCTTCTGGGTTTACCTTTGTATGTTGTTTGTTTTTTCTCTCTTACAGCCTTCAATATTCTTTCTTGGGTCTCTGTGCTTGTTTTCTTAATGATAATATGTCATGGGGTAGTTTTATTTTGGTCATCTGTTTGGTGTCCTGGAGTCTTCCTGTACCTGAATGGGGATAGTTTTCTCTAGATTTAGGAAATTCTCTGTTATTATTTTGTTGAATATATTATGAATTCCTTTTGCTTGCACCTCTTCTTCTTCTTCAATGCCCATGATTCTCAGGTTTGGTTCTTTGATGGAGTTGGTGAGTTCTTGCATACTCCTTTCACAGGTCTTGAGTTGTTTGAGTAATAGCTCTTCAGTTTTTCCTTTAATTTCTGTTTCATCAAGTTCTGAGATTCTGTTTTCTGCTTGTTCTAGTCTTCTGGAGTGGCCTTCCATTGTGTTTTGTGTTTCTGTTTCATTCTTTTTTCTGAGGTTTTCCATATCATGGGTCATTTCTTCTTTAATATTGTCAATTTTTGCCCTTAACTCATTTAGCTCTCTATTTATGGTGTTCTCTGTTTCACTTTGGTATTTATTTAGGGTTCCTATGAGTTCATTTATTTGTTTTTGTTTCTTCTCATATTCTTTATTTTTTTTTAAATTTATTTCATCCCCATGAAATTCTCAGTGATTACTTGCAGGATTTCTTCTTTCAGTGTGGGCTTCATTGGGTTTCTTAGCATAGTTTATCTTATTTTGTTGGATCTGGACCTGGGTATCCATTTTCTTAATTTCTCTCTGAATCCTATATAAATTTATTTTTGGGGGAGAGAATGGTGTCCATCCCTTTTTTGTCTTCACATTGCTCTACTTGGTGCTGTTTCCTGTCCCTGGTCTGTGTGTATTTTAGTGTTAGCTAACTTACAATGGTAAAACTAACAAAACAAAGAAAGCAAGAGAAAAAGAGAAAGAAAACCAAAGAAATTAACAGGGAGAGGTGGTGGACAAACAAACAGGGGACAAAACAAACAAACAATCAAACAAACACATAAATAAATTCCAGGTTCAGCAACAATAGAATTTTAGTCTTCATAGTTCTGGTGTTACTCGTCCTTCGGCTTGTCCTTGGGTTCTGGAGATCTGCTGGTTCACCAGCTGTCCTGCCTTGAAGTTGTATTTTCTCTGTGTTGGTTTACTGAGGAGTTGTTTCTTTGCCATGCCCCCTTTCTCTGGGGCAAGATCAGAGAAAGATCTGTCAGCTGGCTCTCTGCTGTCAGCGTGTTATGCTGGTTTTAAACTTTGCAATGTCGTTTGACTTTGGATGTTGCTCACTGGCTCAGGAGATGAGTTTTGTGTACCGCTATCTGCCCTATTTCAGGAAGCAGCTTATCATCCATCTACTGTTGGTCCATCTGCCTTTCCAGTCTTTGTTTACTGAAACTTCACTTGGAGATCAGCTACTTGTCTCTTCCTCATCCTCTAGTGCACTTAGAGCACCCTGCCCCCTCTGTTGTGTGTTCCTTTCCAGTTCCTTGTTTATCATTCAGTTTTTTTGTTTTTGTTTTTTTGTGGGGCGGGGGGCCAGTCTGTTCAGGGGCTATGCTGGTTTATCCCTGGGGTGGCTGTGGGAATACAGCATGCTGCTTATTTGCTCACTTGTGGGTCTGCTGGATGTTCCCCAAGCAGGTTTGGAGCCGGCTTCTGGTAGTGTGTGAGACCTCTAGTTTTCTTGGTGTAATGTGGTGCAGAGAAGCTTTGTACATTTCGGGGTTCAGGGTGTCAAAGCCTTGATTCCTCTTTGTGCTTTTTTTCTGCCAAGTGTGGCTCCAGTGTCTCAGCAAGGTTTTTGATTCATGGAGCTCATGCTCTCTGCTTCTGCACCTTAGTCTCCATCTTGGATCCACCATATTCACCTCCTGAACTTCCTTCTTTTACCCTTCCTCTCTTCCTATGTGACTTCTCCTTAGTGTGTCCTCTTTTTCATAATATTGCTTCAATTTGTATCAGGTGTATATTTCACATATAAAAGAAACTATGTGGTCTTTGGCCTTCTGATCCTGGCTAACTTCATTTGAGATGATGTCCTCCAGTTCCATCTATTCACCTGCTAATGACAAAATTTCATTCTTTTTTATGGCTGAATAAAATTCCATTGTATATTACATGTTCTTAATCCTTTCATTGGTTGTGGGGCATCTTGGCTATTTCCATAGCTTATTACGAATAATGCTGCAATAAACATGGGTGTGCTGGTGCCTTTATTGTAACCTGATTTGCATTCCTTCTGCTATGTTCCTAAGTCTGGTATTGTTGTATTATATGGCTGTTCTATTTTTCATTTTGTGAAGAGCCTCCATATTGTTTTACAGTGTGGTTGCACTGGTTTAAATTCCCAAGAAGAGTACATGAGGGTTCTTTTTTCCCTCACATCCTTGCCAACATCTGTTGTTGTTTGTGTTCTTGATGATAGCCACTCTAACAGGAGTGAGGTATTCACAGATGACATGATCTTATACCTAAAAAACCTGAAAAAACACCTTCATCAAAGTAGCAGGATACAAAATTAATGTACAACAGAAATAATTAGAGAGTAGAATGGAATTAGTTGCATTTACACAAACCCTCATACAACAAAAACAACTAAATGACAGCAATCACTAGACACTTCTCAATATTAACAATGAATGGTTAATGGCCTCAACTTCCCCACCAAAAGACATCTATTGGAAAAGTGGATTAAAAAGGAAGTCCTGACAATTTGCCGTTTATAAGAAATCCACCTCACAGACAGAAACAAGCAGTGCTTATGGGTGAAAGGTGGAAAAATACTTACTAAGCTAATGGCCTCCCAAAATAAGCAGGAGTAGCTATACTTATATCAGATAAAGTAGATTTCAAACCTAAATTATTCAGAAGAAACAAAGAAGGACACTTCATACTAATAAAAGGAGCAATACATCAAGATGAAATTTTTAACTTACATGTGCCCAATATTGGTATACCCAACTTCATTAAACATACACTACTGGACTTAAAAACACAGATAGACCCCAATACAGTGAAAGTAGGAGACTTCAATTGTCCAGACAAAAAAATCAACAAAGAAATTCTAGAATTGAATGACTCTAGATCAAATGGACCTGACAGACATCTACAGAGTATTTCACTCTGCAACAATATGCATCCTTCTCAGCAGCCCATGGAGCTGTCTTCAAAATAGATAATATCTTAGGTCACAAAGCATGCCTTAGTGAATATAAGAAAATTGAAATAACCCCCTGCACACTGTCTGACCACAACACAATAAAACTAGAATTCAACAAAAGAAACAGCAGAAAATATCCAAACACTTGGAGTCCTAGAACTGTTCCATGATCAGTGGGTCATTGAAGAAATAAAGGAGGAAATGAAAAAGTTTCTAGAATTTAATGAAAATGAAAACACTAATGTATCAGAACATATGGAGCACAACAAAGGCAGTGCTAAGGGGAAAGTTTATAGCCAGGAATGCATGTTTAAAAACATAGAAAGCTCTCAAATAAATGACTTAATGCTGCAGCTCAAAATCCTAGAAAAATAAGAATAAGTTAAATGCAAAATTAGCAGGAGAGAAATAATAAAAGGGTTGAAATCAATGAAATAGAAAAAATATATACAAAGAATCAATGAGACAAAAACCTTATTCTTTGAAAAGATAAGTAAGATTGATAAACTCCTAGCAAATTTTACAAAAATGAGGAGCAAAAGACCCAAATTAACAAAATCAGAAATGAAAAAAGGGAAATCAAAATAAACATCAAGGAAATCCAGGGAATCATTAGGGACTACTTTGAAAATCTATATGCAAATAAATTGGAAAATCTAGAAGAAATGGTAAAATTTCTAGACACATATGACCATCCAAAATTGAACCAAGAAGATATAAATCACCTAAATAGATCTATAACAAGCTATGAAATTGAAGCAGGAATGAAGAGTCTTCCAAAAAAGAAAAGTCTAGGACCTGACAGATTCACTGTTGAATTCTACCAGACCTGTAAGAAAGAACTAATACTAACATTCAAACTTTTCCATGAAATAAAAAGGAAGAAAAGTACTAAACTCATTCTATGAATCCAGTATTACACTCATCCCTAAACTGAACAAGGATACAACAACAAAAAAAGGAGAGAATTACAGGCCAATTTTTTTAATGAACTTAGATGCAAAAATCCTTAGTAAAACACTAGCAAACCAAATTCAGTAACATCAAAAATATCATCCACCATGATCAAGTCAGTTTCATCCAAGGGATTCAGGGATGGTTCTACATACAAAAATCACTAAATGTAATACAGCATATTAACAGAAGCAAAGACCAAAACCACATGATCATCTCAATAGATGCAGGAAAAGTCTTTGACAAAATTCAACAACCTTTCATGATAAAAGCTCTTTTGAAACTAGAATAGAAGGAATGTACCTCAATATAATAAAGGGTATATATAGCCTTTTTTAGTCTATAGTCAGCCTCATACTAAATGGAAAAAGCTGAAACCATTTTCTCTAAAGTCAGAAAGGAGACATGGTTGTTCACTCTTATTCAACATAGTCTTGGAATGCCTATCTATACCAGTAAGTGAGGAAGAATAAATAAAAGAAATTCAAATTGCAAAAGAAGTAGTCAAATGATCTCTATTTGCAGATGAGATATTATGCCAAAGAGACCCAAAAAAACTCTACCAAAAAACTTCTAGACGTCATAAATAACTTCAACAAAATAGCAGGATACAAAATAAATTTACAAAAGTCAGTAACCTTTCTATGTATCAACAATGAACAGACTGAGAAAGACTATAGGAAAATCCATTTACGATAATCTCAAAAAATCAAATACAGGGGAATAAACTTAACATAGGAAGTTATATTTTCACTATAATGAAAATACAAATCATTGAAGAAAGAAATCAAAGAAGACTACAGAAGATTGAAAGATCTCCCATGCTCATGGATTGGCAGAATCAATATTGAGAAAATGGCTATATTACCAAAAGTAATCTATATGTTCAATGCAATCCCCATCAAAATTCGAATCACATTCATCACAAAGACTGAAAAATCAACCCTAAGTTTATTTGGAAGCACAAAAGACCGTGAATAGCCAAGGCAATACTGAGCAAAAAGAGCACTGCTGGAGGTATCAAAATACCGGACTTCAAACTTTTTTACAGAGCCATAGCTATAAAAACAGCATGGTACTGGCACAAAAACAGATATGAAGACGAGTGGAACAGAATAGAGGACCCGGATATGAATCCATGCAGCTACACCTACATAATTTTTGATGCCAAAAACATGAAATGGAGAAAAAATAGCCTTTTTAACAAATTTTGCTGGTAAAACTAGATATCTACATGCAGAAAACAGAAACTAGATCCATGTTTTTTACCCTGTACAAGTATCAACTGAAAGGTGATTAGGGACCTTAATATAAGACCTGAATCTTTGAAACTAGTACAGGAAAGAGCAGGGAATACACTGGAATTAATAGTCATAGGCAATGCCTTCCTAATAGAACTCAAATGCCTCAACAACTGAGAGAAAGGATTGACAAGTGGGGATACATGAAATTAAAAAAACTTTTGCACAAGAAAAGACATGGTTTCTAAATTGAAGAGGCTGCCCACAGAGTGGGAGAAAAATCTTTTCTAGCTATATATCAGACAAGGGACTGATAAGCAGAATATATCCTCCCATCTAAACTTTGAGGATACTGCAACTTAATTTCTTTGTCAAAATAAATTCAAAGAGAGTCAGAATGAAAGAACACTTATATTTTAATGGCTTTTTTTGGTCAACAGCTAACTTTTGGTCCATGGCAGTTGCATGTAGAGGGGAATACAGAACATGAGTTCCTTGATTTTTCTACACCTAAGGCCATCTGTGTTATTAATTACCAATTTGAGAGCTGCTGACAAGTGTAGATGGAGATGCAGGAGGATTTTTAGTAAGAATTGCTTTCTCTAAATTGTAGAGGAAATCTATGGCATCTTCATACTAGATCAGAAGGATTCCCACTTCTTAAGACGACTCTGGGTCCAGAGCAGTTATCTTTCATTGCAGAATTATAGAGAATGATGCCGTAACAAATAATTTCTCCATCAATTACCTAAAGTTTAAGACTCAGATCCTAAGGAATTTTAGAGTAGAACCTGTTTGATGTGATTGGTATATCTGAGCCTGAGAAAACATTTGGGAACTGGGGAAAAATTTCTATGAATAGGGAAGGTATGGTGGGGAATGATAATTGATACGGGAGGGCTTATATTTCAGATAGCACTTTAAACCTACTAATGTTATGGAAGTATTGCCATAACCCTTAGCTGACTTTATGTTTACATCAATAAAAGCAGAGTGATATAACCAACATGAGTACTATTTAAGGAAACCATTTAAGTTTTCCCTAAATTCCTTTTAACTGGAGCGAAAGTTTAATAAGTCCAATATTTAGGCCTTAAGATTTTCACTTTGAAGTTTGTCTTTCACTATTTTCATTCCATCACCCCATGTGAAATAGGTTTTTCTTCCAAACTCTGAATTTAAGAGTTTTAAAAAAATATAAATACTGATATGTTGACAGAGCAGTTCTGTTCCCTGATATTTACATTTTAGTGAAAAAAAGTATAATGGGATAGCTGGGGTTTCGTAAGAGGGAAGGTTCTAACAGAAATATTCAGCTCTTTTCCATATGGAGGTTTTTTTCCTCTAAGAGAGGAAAATGAAAGGAGAATGCTTTCCCCAAAGTTTGAGGAGAATGCATTATCTGCTCTTTTTACATTTTGGCCCCATATTCAGTCTCTGTGGTTCTGGGGAAGGGATTTCTCCTCCCATGTTCAGACAAATGGCTGCCAGCCCTATTTGAGGATTTTGCAAGGTGTCATTTCATGTTTTATGTATGAATGGTGTCCAGAGGCAGAAATGATCTAATACATTTTATTATAGGATGTTGCTTTTAAAAAGACTTTATTCCTAATGCGTCTTTGTCAGGACAGAAGGTAATGTGTGGAAAAACTGGAAGTTCCAGGGGAAGTGGAAAGGGTCAACATCTGCAGAGTCTGATACTCTGTAATCTTGTGGGCATTTTCCAAAGGCTTCAGAACAGTGATTCTTTTCCTGGAAGGAGTAACAGAGTGGGCTTGAGGCTGCATATTCTTTACACTTGGACTTTTAAAATGAAAATTTTATTTAATGAATTACAAAGTATATAGAAAATGTACCATTATGTCACCTTCAGGTGAAAGAAATTACATAATGAGAACTTGTTTTTAAAAATTTTTATTTTGAGAGTTAAGGTGTGGATGAAGTAACAAGTTTAGGTCTGTTGGCTCAGTTTGTCCAGTCCTGGTGCCCTTCTTGATATTTTAGAGAAAATGGATCTTTCTTATAAATGTGATCTTTCTTATAAAATAAGGCTTTGTTCTTCCCTGATGTAATAGAAAAAGGTATACATTTTTTTCATCCGAATATAGATATGCTACTTAATTTTCCTACTGTTCACTTCTCAGGCTTTCACTGTTTCTCCCCTACTACTGCACGGGAGGGTTAATATAATCCGCACAGCGAAAGCAGAAGAAGGGTGTTCCAGTGGACAGCTGAGCTTCTGCCTCTAACTCAACAGTAGCTCCAATGTCTTCTATGCTGCTGGCCCAGACAGACAGACAGATACACATACACACACACACACACACACACACACACACACAGCTTCCACCTTCCGTTCCTTCTGAAGCTTCATTAGAAAAGGAAAATCAAGCCAGACATGGTGGTACATACCTATAGTTCCAGCACTTGGGAGACTGAGGTAGGAAGATCATGAGTTTATTTTTAAAATTTTTTTATTCATTTATTTACATGTGCATACATTGTTTGGGCCATTCCTCCCCACCCTCACCACCACCCCCTCCTTCTCTTCCCCACAGATCATGAGTTTTAAGCAGCAGCTTGGGATACATAGCTAGTTCAAGGTCAGCGTGGAACACAGTGAAGCCATATCTCAAAAAAAAGAAAAGAATCAAAATAAATGACAAAAGAAGCACATGAGAGTGTTTACTGCTGCACCAGTGTCTAGGTATTGATCTTTTTTACCTGCTCATTAATATGATGGTGAAAAGAGCTGGCTGTATGATTGAATATAACCCCTTTTATTGAGTTACAATCAATACTTAAGCCACTTTAAAGTGGAAGTTGGACATTTCTTAGAATGGGAGTGTGTCATTTTTTAATTCTTCTTGACTCAGTCTGGAGTCTTTGGCTAGTCAATTTCCCTTTCTTAAGTAGACAATTAAATCCACACTAAGCCACTTTCCTAATCAGGTTCTCACACTCATATACCTATTGCTCCAGGGCCAGACACTGGACAACTAGGGACAGCCCCTGTGCCAGGAAGTCAAATGAAATTATTCGATTTAGCCAATCCACAGGCAGCCCCAGAACTCTTGCTAACTGTACCCTGCTTTCCCCAAAGCACCCTGCAGTTCCAGCTTGCTGTTACCTCATCCTTAATACCATACCGTTTCATGGCCATGTTTGGAAGCCTTCTCTCCTTCTGGAGATGTAAACAAGAGTTACTTCTGCCTTTCATCTATCTGAGGAAAGCATCCATGCGTGGTTCTTGCCTCCAGAGGATCCTTAAATCAAACAAAACATCTCCTTGTTCATATCACCAATTACAAACAAAATGTGTACCTTTTTTATTACATCAGGGAAGAACAAAGCCTTATTTTATAAGAAAGATCACAGTCTATCTCCATTTTCTCTAAAATGTCTAGAAGGGCACCAGGACTGGACAAACTGAGCCAACAGACCTAAATTTGTTACTTCATCCACACCTTAACTCTCAAAATAAAAATTTTTAAAAACAAGTTCTCATTATGTAATTTCTTTCACCTGAAGGTGACATAATGGTACATTTTCTATATACTTTGTAATTCATTAAATAAAATTTTCATTTTAAAAGTCCAAGTGTAAAGAATATGCAGCCTCAAGCCCACTCTGTTACTCCTTCCAGGAAAAGAATCACTGTTCTGAAGCCTTTGGAAAATGCCCACAAGATTGCAGATCAGATTTCTCCTCTATGTCTATCTTACACAAGACCTTAGTGTGGATATGGGACGAGAGTTTATTTTCACTCAAAGCTTATGGTGTTCATGCCAACCAACCCATGAGCTATGTTCCAATGCCCAGATAAGGAAGGAGAGCCCAAGACAAACCAATCAAAACCAACCATGTCTGCTTAGGCTTTTGTAAAACCAGGAAGAGGTCTAATGAGGGAATCCAGAACTAGGATGGTCCTGACCAATTCTCACCAATCTGTTGAATTTTGTTCTATCAGGAAACACTACATCCCTGTAAGGATCATAAAGGGCCTTATTTCTTGAATTTAGGTTCAAATAAATTGTTTTCTTTTTTTCCCAAATAAATTGTCTTACCTGAGGTAAATCCTTCGATTTGTTGTTTAAAGGTTTCTCAGAGCCAATGTGTAAGAAAGATTAATTGGTCAGCTTCAAGTGTGACTTCATTCTGTTTTTCCAAATGTATTGTCAATATAGTTAGGGCTTAAATGAACTTTATGGTACTTGGTGATTCCCAAGAGTTGATTGAATGATCCTAGGTTAGGGTAAAGCTTCATTCACAGGAAAATACATAATTTTTGTCAATGGCAATTGCATTTTATATTTTTCCTCTTGAATGCCGAAATTGAAACCAACTTACAAACAAACAAAATCAAAACAGCAACAACATCAAAACTCAACATGGGGCTGAATATTTTGGTACACATCTATAATCCCAGCTACCAGGGAGGCAGATATTAGAAGGGTTGAAGGTCAAGACCACCATGGGAGAAAAGTAACACCCCCCACTATAACCAAGGAACCAGGTGTGGTAGCTGGTGCCTGTAATCCCAGCTATGTTGAGAGGCAGAGGTAGGAATATTGAGATCCAAAGCTGGGTCCCAGGCAAAAACTCAAGACCATATCTGAAAAATAACTAAAGGAAAAAAGGACTGAGTGTGTGGCTTAAGTGGTAGATCACCTGCCTAGCAAACATCAGGCCCTGAGTTCAAACACTTATACTGTTTAAAAAATTTGAAAGTAAATAAAAATTTTAAAAGTCCACCAACAATAGTAGAAACAGCACTTTTGGCCTTAAAAAATTATTTGTAAGGCTTTATTTGTGTTTGAGAGGGCTTTGGGATATCTTAAAATTATTTTTTTGTTTATTCAAATGGACTTTATTGCAGTATTGGCATTTGAACTCAGGGCTCACATTTGCTAGGCAAGTGCTCTACCACTTGAACCATGCTTGAGCTCTTAAATGGACTTTAAGAACTGCAATCTATTATTAATTATTTATTTATTTAATTTTATTTTTATTTTATTCATATGTGCATACATTGTTTGGGTCATTTCTCCCCCCTTCCCCCTCCCCCTCCTTTCCCCCCCCTTACCTCTCGCTACCAGGCAGAAACTATTCCGCCCTTATTCTAATTTTGTTGAAGAGAGAGTATAAGCAGTAATAGGAAGGACCAAGGGTTTTTGCTAGTTTAGATAAGATACAGGGAGTTGACATGCATTGATTTCCTGTACATGTGTGTTACCTTTTAAGTTAATTCTTCTTTAACTAACCTTTTCTCTAGTTCCTGGTTCCCTTCTCCTATGGGCCTCAGTTGTTTAAAGTATTTTTAAAACATTTTTATTAGTGTACATTAGTTGTATATGGGGCTTTCATTGTGTGTGCTTACAATGTATCTTAATTAGATTCGCCCCCTCTATCATTCTCCCTCATCTCCCTTCATCCTCTTAGAACAATTTCAGCAGGTTTTGGTGTTCTATTTTCATGCATGTATACAAAGTTCACCAACCATATTCACCCTTCTTCACTTTCTCCATTTACTCTCCATCCTTCCACTGGTACCCACCCCTAGGCAGGACCTGTTTTACCTTCCTTTCCTTCATTTTTTGAAGTACATATTGATTGTTCAAGGGGGTTTCACCTTGGTATTGCACATATGAAATGACTACAATCTATTATTCAAATAGAGAAGATACTACAATCTATTATTCAAATAGAGAAGATAATGAAGTCCTTCAGTTTTTTGGTTTGTTTTTTAGTACTGGGGTTTGAACTCAGGGCCTACACCTTGAGTCACTTCACCAGTCCTTTTTTGTGATGGGTTTTTTTCAAGATAGGGTCTCATGAACTATTTGCCTGGGCAGGCATGGTCCTCCTGATCTCTGCCTCCAGAGTAGCTAGGATTACAGGCATGAGCCACTGACGCTTTGCTATTGTGCTTCAGTGGAGCCATTGAAATCTTTGCCATTCAGAATTCTAGGAGTCGAATATTCTTATCCATCTGCATTTTTTGAATTAGAACTTTCTATGATTTGAGTGTTTGGGTCTTCTCCCTGATAAGAACTGCCCCTTGCCAACATTCTGCAGCCTGAGCTGCAGCTGGTCTCATCCCTTACAGAAAAAAGCCCAATGTCCTTTATCTCCTGCCGCCTCCCTTTGCCTGCCCCTGGCCCTTGCTTCGGCAGCTGGTCTCATCCCTTGCAGAACAAAGCCCCATGTCCCTTATCTCCTGCCACCTCCCTTTGCCTGTCCCTAGCCCTTGCTTTCTCCCAAATGCTACTTAAGGCCAGACCTGCCGAGAGAAGCTGCTGCGCCATTTTTTCTTAGCCAGCCAGCCTGCGTATTAAACTCTCATGAGCCTCCTTTGTGTGCAGTGTGAGGCATTTTCCTAACACTCCCAGTTAATGTGTAGCAATCCTAACGCCCAAGGTGATGGTACCAGGAGGTAATTAGGTCATGAAAGTGGAACCCTCATGAATGGGCTCCACTTATAAAATGGGCTGAAAGGGATTCATTGGACTTTTCTACTGTATGATGACGCAGTGAGAGAGTGCATCTATGAGTATGTTTGTCAGAATTTGCATTGGTGTGAAAAAATATCTGACATAAACAATTTAAGTAGGAAGTGGGAAGGATATGGTAGAATAGCTGATGCTATGGTAGACGGGAAGCAAAGTAAAGTAGCAAAAAGAAAGGGCCAGGCAAGGTATTACCCTACGGACACTCATTGGTCAACTTCCTCCACTTAAGCCCCACCTTCCACAGTTACACCACCTCCCTATAGTTTCAAATTTTGAACCCATCAATGGATAAAAGCATTTATTAAGTCAGAGCCTTTATGATCTAGAAATGCTCTCACAGACACACCCACAATTGTGCTTTCCTAATCCACCAGGCATTTCTTAATCTAATCAAGTTGAAAATCAAGACTAAACATCACAGTGATGAATAGTCCTTACCAGACACAAATTTGTCATTCCTTGATCTTGGATTTCCCAGTCTCCACAGAGCCATGAAAAATAAATTTCTTCATTTAGAAACCATGCAGCTTATGGTATTTTTATGGCAGTTTGAAAATACTAAGAAAGAACTTCAGTAGTGTAGTTTTAGAAGTTATTAGAGGATACTTCCTACTCTTATTTAAGTTCTGGAACAAGGGGAGAAGTATGTAAGGAACAAATATTCATTAATAGACAACTGTAAAAATGTTCTCCTTTATAGGAGACTCAGTGATACACTGAATTTGGGAGATCTGAGGAGTACAGTGGGTGCATCCAAGTGGATAACAATACGACACTTCTATGTGCCTCAACGTCATCTCAGAGTCTGACCTAGTTTATGATATCCAGTTCTGGACTGGCTTTGACTTGTTTTGAGCTGAGATATCCTGACACAGGCTTACCCCAGCCACGTACTGTGGGCACTGAGACAAAAATGCTTCTGTTTTCCTTCCTGAGATTTATCCCCTAAAACTTCCTAGAGAAGGCACACTGGTTTCTCACTGCTTCAATTGCATCTTTCTTTTTTTTTCTTTTCCTTGCTGGGGATTGAACTCAGGGCCTCATGCTTCCTAGGCAGGCAATCTACCACTTGAGCCACTCTGCCAGCCCTTTTTGTGTTGGTTATTTTTGAGATATGTTTTGCTTTATACCCAGGCTAGCCTGGACCATGATCCTATTTGTTCTTCCCCACAGAGTATGGAATGACAGGCATGCACCACCACTCCCAGCTTATATTGATTGAGAACGTTTTTGCCCAGCTAGCCTCCAACTGCAATCCTTCAATCTCTGCTTTCTGAGTAGCTAGGATTACAGGTTTGAGCCACTGTGCATGGCAGAAATCTGTCTTTGTATCAACTCTCCCTTCATCAAAATGTACTCCTTTCTTGCAAACTTGCTTTCTGGGATCGTGCTTCCAAATAAAGCCTGCAGATTATTGTTTTCCTCAGGATTGTGTTTTCAGATGATCTCAGGGAAGGAATAAAAAAAATTTTTTTGAGTTAATGTGAAATGACAATTTGCACACTAAAAATGGGTAAAGGCCATAAATTGACAGTTCAGCAAAATAAAAATATCTAAATTTAACTAGCAAGAGATATAAGTTAAAAATTAGACAAAAATTTAACTTGTAACAGCAAATGGAAATAAAGCTGATAATAAAATTATGCTAAGTGTTTGAGGACAGAGTGTCCATCTTAGTGGTGGGGATGCCAAATTGGAAGTTAATTTGATAATGTCTTTTTAGAAGACAATTTTCCATGAATATTCTCACATTTCTACATAACTTGGAATTTCTAAGCAAAGATGTGTTTGCTTAGAAATAACAAAAGTCTCGGAAGTTAAAGATTTGTGAATTGTTCCAGAGAGTGATAGATAATTATTTTCCCAGTGAAACATTTTGCTTATCTTTTGGGGTTATAATGGTTTTCTCTCTTGTTCTCTCTCTTTGTACAGAGGGAAAAATAGGATCAGATATGCCAGCTGCTCTATATAAATTATGAATCTCACAATTTTGAGGAGTCTCTCTTGTGGTGCAAACTCTACCAGACATTCAGATAAATATTATGCCCTCATTGTGTCACCTGTGAGGGTTTGGAGCATGGGAAACCAATGTAAGATACCTCTCTGGCTGTGAATGATTAACGATATGTTTTCTGATTCAGAGAATTGACTAGGGTAGGGCTATTTTTAAGCTTGTAAATAGGGTAAAAATCTCTGACTCTTTGTGGTTGTGAATTTAACGTATTTCTCAAAATTAAAGGTGAATATCACCTTTTGATTTAATTTTAAATCTGTAGGCCTTTACTATATATATGCATGCTATTAATTTATATTTCACATGTAACATATAATATACATACTTATGTTTGAATCAACATATCAGTTGTAGAATTAATTGTTCATAACAGTAAAATATTGGAAATGATCTAAGTGTTTGTCAGTAGGGATCTGGATAAAACTATTATGCTGCATACAGTCAAATTAACCCCATGTCATCATTAAAAAGAATAAGTCAAATGTACATGCTATGAAATTATCATGAAATATATGCTAGAGAAAAGAAACACAATACCTATTTGAATATATTTGCATATATTTTCTGTGAATATATTGTCTTTTGAAAGATACAGAAGTATGGATTTCTTCTGGGAAGGATAATCAGGTATTAAGACATAGAGCTAGAACTTTCCCTTAATTTTTTTTCCATATTTTTATACATTTTGATTTTTACACTATTTATGTATATGGAGCTATTGCATGAGAATAAATTCAATTAGGAACTAACTGCAATGAGATGTTACCATTGAATGGCTGTCCTGTATTCTACTTCATGCATTTCATACTTATGAGTCAATCTCTTATTGAAAGTTAGTTTTACTTAGTCTATGAAACTTTGTGTAGGTTTCCCAGTAGTCTTTTGCAATAATTTTCTGACTAGAAAAATAACCAGATTAATGTGTAAGATAGGAATCAGTATAGGAAATAGAATAATGTTCCAGATATTTCAAAGAGAAAAAGATTTACTAAGGGAACTGGGTGCTTACAAATGTCATCAAAAGCGTGGAGGAGCAGAAGTTACAGGAGTCACCACTGAACTACTAGTTTCAAGGTCAAACTTAGCTGCATGAAATCTAGAGATTAGACAGTTGTTGCTACTTCTGATTTCATCATGCCCAACCAACCTGCCTCATGAACAGGAGACAGTGACTACACATTGGAATGTGCAGTCTGACTACCACAAAACTCATTGTTAGAAATTCCTAGTTAGTTAATCTAGCCACAAAAAATGACTTCTGCCTTGCCTTCCAAATCTTTTTTAAATTTAGGGTTAATAGTACAAGAAAGTGTCATGTGAAAATTCCAAAGTTGTATACAGTGTATTTTTGAGCAAGTTAATTTCCACTAGTTATTTCCTTAACTCCATCCCTCCTCCAAAACCAATATTTGGTGTGTTTCAGTATGCTATCTATATATATATGTGCAATATATTTTATTTCCACTCACCCTCCCATTGATTCCCACACCCAAGAAGGCCCCTTTTGCACTTAAGTCCCATTATTATTATTTTTTATCATTTTAAATACAGATTCTGCATATGATTGAAACTAGTCAATATTTGGCTGTTTAGAGTTTGACTTATTTTAATTAATGTAATGATCCCCACTTACACCCATTTTCTTACAAATGACATGATTTCATTCTTCCTTGTGGATGAATGATATCATCTATCAGTTATTGGGCTGATTGCATTGTTTTGCTATAGTGAATGGTTCTGTGACTAACATGGTGTGCAGTTACTTCTCTTGTATGTTGATTTGCGCTACTTCAGCTATATGGCCCGAAGTGGTATTGCAGGTTCATAAGGTAAGTTTAGTTTTAGTTTTTTGATGAAATTCATTTCTGATTTCTATAATGGTTGCTCTAGTTTACATTCCCACTAACACTGTGTAAAGGTTCTTTTTTCCTGAATATTCTTGCCAACATTTGTTGTTGTTTGTTTTCTTGATGGTAGCAATTCTGGATAGGGTGAGATTGAATCTCAGTGTAGTATTGATTTTCATTTCCCTACTAGCTAAGAATGTTGGGCATTTCTTCATATATTTATTAGCCATTTGTACTTCTTATGAGAACTATCTGTTTAATTCATTTACCTGTTTATTAATTACATTATTTGTTCTTTTGATATTTAATTTTTGAGTTCTTTGTGTATTATAGATATAACCCTTTATTTGATAAATAGCTGGCAAAGATTTCTCCCATTTTAAGGTTGTAGTTTGATTCTGGTAATTGTTTCCTTTGATTAGCAGAAGATTTTTAATTTGATGCAGTCCATTTGTCAATTCTTACTCTTATTTCCTAGGCAATTAGAGTTCTATCCAGAAAATACTTGCCTGTACCTATATCTTTAAGAGTTTTCCCTATGTAGTTTGAAGGTTTCAGGTCTTACATTAAGAAATTCGATCCAATGTGGGTTGCAATACACATGTGCATGAAAGCAACACTAGGAATCTTTCTGTACAGCTATCTTTATCCTAAAGTAGCAAAAACTATGTGTTTCTTATTATCTCTTATGTTTTTTCTTCAACAAAATTGGAGAAGAGGTCAGAACAGTTTCTGCCTGGAAGTGGGGTGGCGGTGGGGGGGTGCGTGGAGTGGCACAAAAATGTGTACACATGTGAGTAAATGTAAAAACGATGAAATAAAAGGAGAAAAGAAAAAAGATAAAAGAAATTTGATGCATTTTGAGTTGATTTTTGTACAGGGTGAGAGACATAGGGGTCCTATTTCATTTTTTTATAATCAGTTCTCCTAACACCATTTTTAAAAGAGGCTGTGTTTTTTTCCAAAATATGTTTTGTGTTCCCTTGTCAAAAATCAAATGGCTATAGTTGTGTGAATTTATTTTTGGGTGTTCTGTTCTGTTCCTTTGATCTTCATGTCTGTTTTTAGGCCAGTATCATGCTTGTTTTGTTACTATGGATCTGTAGTATAATTTGAAGTTAGGTATTGTGACACCTCCAGCATTGCTCATGCTCTTTTTGCTCAAGATTGCTTTGGTTATTTGGGGTCTTTTGTGGATCCATATGAATTTTGTGATTGAATTTCTATTTCTGTGTAGAATGACATTGCATTTTATTGGATTTGCGTCAAATCTATAGGTTGTTCTCCTTTGTATAGTCGTTTCCACAGTATTCTGATTATCCGCAAACATGCGAAGTCTTCCCATCTTCTGGTGTCTTCTTCAAGGTTTAAATTTTTTGTGTCGAGGTCTTTCCTCCCCTTTTGTTAGGTTTATTCTTAGACTATTGTGAATGGAATTGTTTTTCTGATTTCTTTTGCAGCCTGTTTATTGTTGGTGCATAGAAAAGTTACTGATCTTTATAAGTTAATTTTATATCTTGATATTTTGCCAAGTGTGTTAATAAAACCTAGGAGTTTTGGGTGGAGTTTTTAAGGTCTTTTACATATAGGATCATGTCATCTGCAAATAGGGATTTTCCTAGTCCCTCTTTGAATCACTTTTCTTTCTTTCCTTGCCTTATTTCTCGGACTAGGAATTAAAGCACTATATGGAAAAGAGTGGGGAGAGTGGACATCCTTGTCTCATTTCTGACTTAAGAGGGAATGATTTCAGTTTTTCCCCATTTAATAGAATGTTGGCTATATCAATCATCCTTTCTTATGCTGAGGTACAGTCATCCTATTCCTCCTTTCTTCAGAGCTTTTATCATGAAAGGACGTTGAATTTTATCAAAGGATTTTTCTTTCCTGCATCGGTTGAAATGACCATGTGCTTTTGTCCCTCCTTTTGCTTACGTGCTGCACTATATTTATTGATTTGCATATGCTTAACCATCCTTGCTTCCCTGGAACCAAACAGACTTGATCATGGCCTATGATCTTTTCAATGTATTGTTGAATTTGGTTTGCAAGTATTTTATTAAGAATTTTTACAACTATGTTCATCAAGGAAATTGGCCTATAATTTTCTTTTTTATTGTGTCTTTTTCTGGTTTTGTATCAGAATAATACTGGCGTCAAAGAATGAGTTTCTTTTATTCCATTTTAGTATGATAGAATACAAGGAGTTGTTTCAATTTTCTTGTATCTGTTAAAACTTGCTTTATGTCCTAACTCCCTGTATAGCTATTTTGAACAAACAAAAATGTCAATTTTTTTCTTTTACAAAGTTGGAGAACAAAAGGGTGCAGCAGGTCCTGTGTGGGAGGTTGGTCCCAGTGTGTGTTGGGGGAAGATGTGAGGAGAAGGTGTAGGAAGGTAAATATAGTGTAAATACTGTGTACACATGTATGTAAATGGTAAAATGTTAATTGTTGAAACTATTCCAGGAATGTGGGGAGGGGGAGATAAAGGAGAATGATAGAGGGGGTGAATTCAAGTATGATATATTTTATATGTTGTAAGAACTTCTGGAAATGCCACAATATACCCCTACCCAGCACAACATAAAAAACCTTCTTTTATGTCCTAAAATATGATGTATTTTATGAAAGTTCCATGGGCTTCTGAGAATAACATGTATTATGCAGAAGCTAGATAAAATATTTTGTAGATATCTGTTAAGTTCATTTGGTCTATACAGTCAATTCTGAGGTTTCTTTGTTGATTTTTTTGTCGGGATGAACTATTTATTGGTGAGCATAGGGTATTAAAGTCTACCACTATTATTGAGTTGGGTTCCATTAGTGATTTAAAGTCCAGTAGTATTGGTTGAATGAAATTGGGTGCACCAATATTTTGTGCATATTTATTAGTGACTGTTATCTCCTCTTGATGGGTTGTCCCTTTATTAATATAATGACCTTTGTCCTTCTTACTTTAAAGCCTGTTTTATCAGATGTGAGTATAGCTACTCTTGCTTGCTTTCAGAGTCTATTTGCTTGAAAATCATTTTCCTTCCTTTTACCCCAACCCTACATTTACCTTTGTCAGTGAGATGCAGTCCTTGTAGGTACACATGGTCAGGTCTTGCTTTTTAATCCAACTTGCCATTCTGTGTCTTTTGATTGGAGAGCTGAGACAATTACTATTCAGTATTAATGCATGCATATTTATTTTGTTGCTTTTAGGATGCTTGCTTCTTTACCATTCCTCCTTTGTTAATTTACATTTCTAGTGGGGTGTGTTGTTTCCTGTATTTTCCTTCTTATTTTTATCTTCTTTTCTGTGTGTAAGATTAATTTAAGTATCTTTTGCAGTGCTGATTTAGTGTTATGAATTCCTTTAGTTTTTGTTTATCATGGAAAGCTTTTATTCTTCAATTATGAAAGATAGCTTTTCTGGATATGCTAATCCTGGTTGACAATTATTTTCTTTCAGGGCCTGGAATATATCGTTCTATGCCCTCCTTGTATTTAGACTTTGGGATAAGAAATCTGCTGTTATTCCAATGGAGTTGCCTTTGTATGTAACTTGTCACTTCTCTCTTGATTCTTGCAATGTTCTTTCTTTGTTCTATATATTTAGTGTTTTAACTATAATATATCCCTAGTGTTTTTTTTCTGATCTTGCCTATTGGTATTTTGAAAGCCTCCTGCACCTGAATGACCCTTTCTTTCTCAATTTTGGGCAAGTTTTCTGTTATTATTTTATTGACCATTATCTGAGCCTTTAGTTTATTCTCTTTTCTGATGTGTAGGTTTGTTCTTTAGATGGAATTCCAGAGGCTTACATGTTTTGTTCATATTGCTTAAGTATTTTTCCATTGTCTTTGTGTGATTGATCTTAACCTTCTAGTTTTACCTTCAATTGCTGGTACTCTATTTTCTACTTGTTCCATTCTATTAGTAAGATTTTGATTAAGATTTTCCTTGGAGTTGTTGAACTTTTCATTCTCAAGCTTTTAGTTTGTTTCCCCCCCCCAGAATTTCTATGTCTTTATTGAATTCCTTTTTTGTATCCTGTATTGTTTTCCTTATTTCATTCAGCTATTTGTTGGAATTCTCTTTGAGTATATTCAACTGTTTATTTGTATGTTCTTTGATTTCATTAAGGTACTTGTATACCTTTTCTTTAATTTCATTGATCTTTCTTGTCACTGTTCCTTTGAATGCATACAAATTTCATCCACTTCATTCTCATTTGATTCCTTTGCTGTGTAGGTGTTGGCTTGTTTTTTCTACATTGAGATTTACCCATTTAAGGAGAAGATTTTGGTTGCAGTTTTAATGTCCTATGTCCCTTCAGCTGGACTGTTAGACTTGGTAACATCTGGGTTGTTATAAATTTTCTTGTTGCTAGACTGAAGTGGAGCATGACTAGAAATAAAATATTTGGCCATAGTTCTAAAGGTGCTGGTTCCAATATTCTGTTCCACTCATGGAGAGGAAGTTTAGCTGTAGAGCCAATCACAAGTGATATACAACCACCATGAGATTACATCAAATTCTAATAACAACCAATCACCACCACTGCTCCAGTATTGTGAGAGAAACAGGCAAACCTGGAAGATGGCAAGTAGAGGGAAGAAGCAGAAAGCGTAAAATCTTGAAGAGATGCTGGAGATACACTTACCAGAAAAACCACGTAGAAGAGGCAAAACTCTGACTCTTCCACTCCACCAGCCCACACATAGCATCTCCACTCCACGTTAAATGGAGAAACCAGGAGGGCTCCTGTGCCACCAGATGCCAGTGCCCAGACCACTTGGGAAGATGCAGACCACCAGGTGTGCTAAGAGGCACGCGGTACTCCCACAGACAACCCTGGGCCACATCAGCATAACCCCATGGACAGACTGACCCCCACCCAGGGAAAAAAGAGAAAAAAACCAAACTGAATAAACAACAACAACAAAAAATGACACATAGCAAAGAGGGTGGTGCGCCCTGAGTGCCAAAGAGAAGGGGAGGGGCAATCCCTCACAGAACAGTAAATAAACAAGTTGGCTGGAGAAGGCAGGAGTGGCGGCACCCACCCAGCAACCAGGAGCGGGAATGTTTGTAAAAGTGGCAGTGGGAGGAAAAAACCACAGAAGAGAGGGGAAGGGACACTTACCACATGAACTGTAAATAAATATGCTGGCTGGAGAAGGCGGATGTAGCGCCACCTCCCCCAGTGTGCTTAGGGTGGGGAAAACTTGTAACAGTGGCAGTGGTGCCCAGGAGAACTCTAAGTAAACGAAGCCTGCAGGGCTAGGTGAGTGTTAAGCTCACTCCTGAGATCTGCATAAATAAAGCCTCCAGCAACAGCAGGCTGACAGTAGCAGGCAGGTGAGCCATAGCCTCAGATAACCATTCACAGAACTGTCTACAGTCTCTTTCTTTTTTCTTTTTTCCTTTTCTCTTCCTTTGATGAGACAATGACTGAACTACAACCTCATGCTGAAAGACTTACTGAAACTGTACTGCATTTGACCTTGGGATGTTTTGCAGTGTTTTGTTTTTTTAGTTTGTTTTGCTTTTTTGGTTTTTTTCCCCTTTGAAGACAATGACAGAACTACTTCTGAGAAACCATCTCTAGGATTGGAGGCTGAGGGACTAACACCAAAATTATTAAGACTGAAACTTTATTGCATTTGAACTTGGGGATTTTTTTTTAAATCCTCTCCCTGTCTCTCTAATGCCTGCTTAGCTTACTGTTGCTCTAATGCCTGCTTAGCTTACTGTTGATTGTTGTTTTTTTTACTTGTTTGTTTTTCCCTTTTTCTTTACCTTCTTTGCTTTCCCTCTCCCTCACCTGCCCATTCTAGATATCACCATTGTTATTATTACAAGCTAGAAAATACTTAATTGCATACAGTACAGGGACAGTAACAATAGCAAGGGCAATGATGGGAAGACAGAAAAAAACAGGGAAACAAGTTTCCCCCCAGCAATAAATTAGTACAAGAACCAGAGGGAAATGAAGAAAACAGATACTCAAATCCAGACTCCAACAAAATGAAGAGAAACTATGCCAAAGAACTCAATGAAGCCCACAAGAACAACCTGAAAGAAGATATCCTGCAAATAATCAATGAGAATTTTATAGACATGATACTGGATATGGTCAACCACAAGGTACAGGAGACACTCAAGAAATTCCAAGACAACAAAAATAGAGAATTTGAGAAAGCACAAGAACAAATAAAAGAAGCCATAGAAGCACTACATAAACACCAAAGTGAAACAAAGAACATGATTATTAAAGAGATAAAAGAACTCAGGGTGAAAATAGACAATATTAAAGAGGAAATGACTCAGGATATGGAAAACCTTAGAAAAAAGAATGAAACAGAATTGCAAAACAAAGTGGAAGGCCAATCCAGCAGAATAGAACAAGCAGAAGACAGAATCTCAGAACTCAAAGATGAAATGGTAATTAAAGGAAAAACCAAAGCACTATTAGTTAAACAACTCAAGACCTGTGAAAAGAAAATGCAAGAACTCACTGACTTCATCAAAAGACCAAACCTGAGAATCATGGGCATTGAAGAAGGAGAAGAGGTGCAAGCAAAGGGAATGTGTAATATATTCAACAAAATAATAACAGAAAATTTCCCAAATGTAGAGAAATCTATGCACACACAGGTGCACAAGGCTTTCAGAACACCAAACAGACCTGACCAAACTAGAAATACCCCATGGCATATTATCATTAAAACAACAAGTACAAAACTACAGGAAAAGAAAAAGCAAGAAAGTAGAGAGTAACATCGATTTAGGTACACACAATCAAACCTTCAAACAACTAAGATAACCTACTGACAGGAATTACCACATACCTATCAGTACTAACACTTAATGTTAATGGACTTAATTCCCCCATCAAAAGACACCATTTGACAAACTAGATTAAAAAGGAAAATCCAACAATTTGTTGCTTACAAGAGACCCATCTCACTGATAGAAATAAGCATAGGCTTAGGATGAAAGACTGGAAGAAGATTTACCAAGCCAATGGCCCCTGAAAACAGGCAGGAGTAACAATACTTATCTCTGACAAAGTAGAATTCAAACATACATTGATCAAAAGAGATAAAGAAGGACATTCTATACTAATAAAAGGGGAAGTAGACCAAAAGGAAATAATAATCATCAATCTGTATGCACCCAATGTCAATGCACCCAATTTCATCAAACATACCCTGAAAGACCTAAAAGCATATATTAATGCCAACACAGTGGTTGTGGGAGACTTTAACACCCCATTATCATCAATAGATAAGTCATCCAAACAAAAAATCAATAAAGAAATCCTAGATCTAAAATATACCATAGAGCAAATGGACCTACTTGATGTCTACAGAACATTTCATCCACCTTCTACACAATATACATTCTTCTCAGCAGCCCATGGAACCTTCTCCAAGATAGATCATATCCTAGGGCATAACGCAAGCCACAGCAAATATAAGAAAATAGAAATTATACCATGCATGCTATCTGATAACAATGCAATAAAACTAGAACTCAACAACAAAGATAAAGACAAAAAACATGCAAACAGCTGGAAACTGAATAACTCATTGCTTAATGAACAATGGATCATTGATGAAATAAAAGAGGAAATTAAAAAGTTCCTGGAAGTCAATGAAAATGAAAACACAACCTACTGGAACCTATGGGACACAGCTAAGGCAGTCCTGAGAGGAAAGTTCATAGCAATGAGTGCATATGTTAAAAAGACTGAAAGATCTCAAATCAATGACCTAATGATACATCTCAGACTCCTAGAAAAACAAGAACAAGCAAATCCTAAAACAAATAGAAGGAGAGAAATAATAAAAATAAGAGCTGAAATCAATGAAATAGAAAACATACAAAGAATTAATGAAACAAAAAGTTGGTTCTTTGAAAAAATAAACAAGATCGATAGACCCCTGGCAAACCTGACTAAAATGAGAAGAGAAAAAAACCCAAATTATTAGAATCAGGAATGCAAAAGGGAAGATAACAACAAGCACCATGGAAGTCCAGGAAATCATCAGAGACTACTTTGAGATCCTATATTCAAATAAATTCAAAAATCTTAAAGAAACGGACAGATTTCTAGATACATATGATCATCCAAAACTGAACCAAGAGGACATTAATCACCTGAATAGATCTATAACACAAAATGAAATTGAAGCAGCAATCAAAAGTCTCCCCAAAAAGAAAATTCCAGGACCTGATAGGTTCTCTGCTGAATTCTATCAGACCTTTAAAGAGGAACTGATACCAACCCTCCTTTTTTTTTTTCATTTTTCTTTTATTATTCATATGTGCATACAAGGCTTGATTCATTTCTCCCCCCTGCCCCCACCCCCTCCCTTACCACCCACTCCACCCCCTCCCACTCCCCCCCCTCAATACCCAGCAGAAACTATTTTGCCCTTATCTCTAATTTTGTTGTAGAGAGAGTATAAGCAATAATAGAAAGGAACAAGGGGTTTTGCTGGTTGAGATAAGGATAGCTATACAGGGCATTGACTCACATTGATTTCCTGTGCGTGGGTGTTACCTTCTAGGTTAATTCTTTTTGATCTAACCTTTTCTCTAGTACCTGTTCCCATTTTCCTATTGGCCTCAGTTGCTTTAAGGTATCTGCTTTAGTTTCTCTGCGTTAAGGGCAACAAATGCTAGCTAGTTTTTTAGGTGTCTTACCTATCCTCAGGCCTCCCTTGTGTGCTCTCGCTTTTATCATGTGCTCATAGTCCAATCCCCTTGTTGTGTTTGCCCTTGATCTAATGTCCACATATGAGGGAGAATATATGATTTTTGGTTTTTTGAGCCAGGCTAACCTCACTCAGAATGATGTTCTTCAATTCCATCCATTTGCCAGCAAATGATAACATTTCGTTCTTCTTCATGGCTGCATAAAATTCCATTGTGTATAGATACCACATTTTCTTAATCCATTCGTCAGTGCTGGGGCATCTTGGCTGTTTCCATAACTTGGCTATTGTGAATAGTGCCGCAATAAACATGGATGTGCAGGTGCCTCTGGAGTAACAGTCTTTTGGGTACATCCCCAAGAGTGGTATTGCTGGATCAAATGGTAGATCGATGGCCAGCTTTTTAAGTAGCCTCCGAATTTTTTTCCAGAGTGGTTGTACTAGTCTACATTCCCACCAACAGTGTAAGAGGGTTCCTTTTTCCCCGCATCCTCGCCAACACCTGTTGTTGGTGGTGTTGCTGATGATGGCTATTCTAACAGGGGTGAGGTGGAATCTTAGCGTGGTTTTAATTTGCAATTCCTTTATTGCTAGAGATGGTGAGCATTTTTTCATGTGTTTTCTGGCCATTTGAATTTCTTCTTTTGAGAAAGTTCTGTTTAGTTCACATGCCCATTTCTTTATTGGTTCATTAGTTTTGGGAGAATTTAGTTTTTTAAGTTCCCTGTATATTCTGGTTATCAGTCCTTTGTCTGATGTATAATTGGCAAATATTTTCTCCCACTCTGTGGGTGTTCTCTTCAGTTTAGAGACCATTTCTTTTGATGAACAGAAGCTTTTTAGTTTTATGAGGTCCCATTTATCTATGCTATCTCTTAGTTGCTGTGCTGCTGGGGTTTCATTGAGAAAGTTCTTACCTATACCTACTAACTCCAGAGTATTTCCTACTCTTTCTTGTATCAACTTAAGAGTTTGGGGTCTGATATTAATATCCTTGATCCATTTTGAGTTAATCTTGGTATAGGGTGATATACATGGATCTAGTTTCAGTTTTTTGCAGACTGCTAACCAGTTTTCCCAGCAGTTTTTGTTGAAGAGGCTGCTATTTCTCCATCGTATATTTTTAGCTCCTTTGTCAAAGATAAGTTGCTCATAGTTGTGTGGCTTCATATCTGGATCCTCTATTCTGTTCCACTGGTCTTCATGTCTGTTTTTGTGCCAGTACCATGCTGTTTACCAACCCTCCTTAAACTGTTCCATGAAATAGAAAGGGAAGGAAAAGTGCCTAACACATTTTATGAAGCCAGAATTACATTTATCTCCAAACCAGTCAAAGACACCTCCAAAAAGGAGAACTATAGGCCAATCTCCTTAATAAACATTGATGCAAAAATGCTCAATAAAGTAATGGCAAACTGAATTCAACAACACATCAAAAAGATCATTCACCACGACCAAGTAGGCTTCATCCCAGGAATGCAGGGGTGGTTCAACATATGAAAATCAATAAATGTAATAAACCACATTAACAGAAGCAAAGACAAAAACCATTTGATCGTCTCAATAGATGCAGATGAAACCTGTGATAAGATCCAATACCATTTCATGATAAAAGCTCTAAGAAAGCTAGAAATAGAAGGAAAGTACCTCAACATTACAAAAGCTATATATGACAAACCTACAGCCAGCATTATACTTAACGGAGAAAAACTGAAACCATTCCCTCTAAAATCAGGAACCAGACAAGGATGCCCACTATCTCCACCCTTATTCAACATAGTACTGGAATTCTTAGCCAGAGCAATTAGGCAAGAAGAAGGAATAAAAGGAATATAAATTGGCAAAGAAACTGTCTAAATATCCTTATCTGCAGACAATAGGATCCTATACCTTAAAGACCCAAAAAACTCTACTCAAAAGCTCCTAGACACCATCAATAGCTATAGCAAGGTAGCAGGATAGAAAATCAACATAGAAAAATCATTAGCATTTCTATACACTAATAATGAACAAACTGAGAAAGAATATATGAAAACAATTCCATTTACAATAGCCTCAAAAAAAATCAAATACCTAGGTGTCAACTTAACAACTGATGTGAATGACCTCTACAAGGAAAACTATAAATCTCTGAAGAAAGAGATTGAAGATGACTATAGAAAGTGGAGAGATCTTCCATGTTCATGGATTGGTAGAATCAACATAGTAAAAATGTCTATACTCCCAAAAGTAATCTACATGTTTAATGCAATTCCCATCAAAATCCCAATGACATTCATCAAAGAGATTGAAAAATCTACCATTAAATTTATATGGAAACACAAGAGGCCACGAATAGCCAAGGCAATACTCAGTAAAAAGAATAATGCTGGAGGTATCACAATACCAGCTTCAAACTATATTACAAACAATAGCAATAAAAACAGCATGGTCCTGGGACAAAAACAGACATGAAGACCAGTGGAACAGAATAGAGGACCCAGATATGAAGCCACACAACTATAATCAACTTATCTTTGACAAAGGTGCTAAAAATATACGATGGAGAAAAGACAGCCTCTTCAACAAAAACTGCTGGGAAAACTGGCTAGCAGTCTGTAAAAACTGAAACTAGATCCATGTTTATCACCCTATACCAATATTAACTCAAAATGGTTCAAGGATCTTAATAGCAGACCCCAAACTCTAAAGTTGGTACAGGAAAGAATAGGAAGTACCTTGGAATTAATAGGTATAGGCAAGAACTTTCTCAGTGCAACCCCAGCAGCTCAGCAACTAAGAGATAGCATACACAAATGGGACTTCATAAAACTAAAAAGCTTCTGCTCAACAAAAGAAATGGTCTCTACACTGAAGAGACCGCCCACAGAGTGGGAGAAAATATTTGCCAGCTACACATCAGACAAAGGACTGATAACCAGAATATATAGGGAACTCACAAAACTAAATTCTCCCAAAATTAATGAACCAGTAAAGAAATGGCCATGTGAACTAAACAGTACTTTCTCAAAAGAAGACATTCAAATGGCCAAAAAACACATGAAAAAATGCTCACCATCTCTAGCAATAAAGGAAATGCAAATTAAAACAACACTAAGATTCTACCTCATCCCCGTTAGAATAGCCATCATTAGCAACACCACGAACTACAGGTGTGGCGAGGATGTGGGGAAAAAGGAACCCTATTATACTGCTGGTGGAAATGTAAACTAGTACAACCACTCTGGAAAAAAATTTGGAGGCTTCTGAAACATCTAAACATAGATCTACCATATGATCCAGCAATACCACTCTTGGGGTTATACCCAAAAGACTCTGACACAGGTTACTACAGAGGTATCTGCACACCCATGTTTATTGCAGCACTATTCACAATAGCCAAGTTATGGAAACAGCCAAGATGCCCCACTACTGACGATTGGATTAAGAAAATGTGGTATCTATACACAATGGAATTTTATGCAGCCGTGAAGAAGAACGAAATGTTATCATTCACTGGTAAATGGATGGAACTGGAGCACATCTCTCTGAGTGAGGTTAGCCTGGCCCAAAAGACCAAAAATCATATGTTCTCCCTCATATGCGGACATTAGATCAAGGGCAAACACAACAATGGGATTGGACTTTGATCACATGATAAAGGGAGAGCACACGAGGAAGGTATGAGGATTGGTAAAACACCCAAAACTAGATAGCATTTGTTGCCCTCAACTCAGAGAAACTAAAGCAGATACTTTAAAGCAACTGAGGGCAATAGGAGAAGTGGACCAGGAACTAGAGAAAAGGTTAGTTCAAGAAGAATTAACTTAGAAGGTAACACACATGTACAGGAAAGCAATGCAAGTCAACTCCCTGTATAGCTATCCTTATCTCAACTAGCAAAACCCCTTGGTCCTTCCTATTATTGCTTATACTCTCTCTTCAACAAAACTAGAGATAAGGGCAAAATAGTTTCTGCCTGGTAGCGAGGGGTTGGAGAGGTAAGGGAGGGAGCGGGGGTTTAAAGGAGGGGGTTGGAAGGTGGGAGAAATGACCCAAACATTGCATGCATATATGAATATAGTAAGAAAAGAAAAAAAAGAGAAACAAAGGTTCAAAGATGACACTTTGTGATCTAGGATGACCTTAGTCAATAAGGGTGGTAATGGGATGTGGATAAGAGGATAATGCTAATGAATATTTCTAGTGTATGCTGTTATAAATCTAGAAGAGGTGGTAGCTCTTAATAGAAGGTGTAATAAGAAAGTGGAATGAAATAGGTAGAAGAGGTCTAGTTGATGATGTACTGAGGAAAAAAGGCAAAAGAGAATGGAAGAATAATAAACAGACAAACCAAAACAAATAAAAAATGCTCTGACAATCTAATTACCTGTTGAAAGTATGGTAACAAAGGAGAATTTTGGATGGGTAATAGAGATAGAGGAAAATGTAAGTGAGGGATCTAGTCTATTTGTAGACAGAACAAAGTGTTAATGGGTGGAGAAGGTGTTAGTGGAGGGATGGAGAAGATATGGTTTAAGACTGAATATTGAAAGGTGGGTATCATACCTCATATATATAATGATAACAAAGAAAAGAAAGGGGAAAAAAGATAAAAGGAATGGAGGAAAAAGCAGAACTAAAATGAAAATGACAGAATAAGAATATCCAAATTAAATGTACAAAGACAAAAAATTAATAGGCAAACATAAAATAAATAAAAAGCAGCAGCAAAAACAAAGAAAAAAAATCAGAATTCTCAGTTGCTCTCCAGAACAACTATTATTACTTTCACCTCTTGAAGTCTGTATCATTCAGCTCATAAGGTGAAGAATAGTTGGAGGTGTATTATCACTGTGATGATAATTACAGGTTTTGGCTGGTTTAACAGCACAGGTGAGGGACTTGGAGATCTGACTACAATGTCCAATGAAGGCTTTTGGTGTCTGGGCTCTTAAACTCTCAGCTCATTCACTTTCTACTTAATACATGGTAAGATGTCACTGCCAACACACAGTGCTGTGCTTTGTACCTGCACCACTTATTTCCTGGGTCAGAACTGATCTGTATTTGCTAGCACTCTCCCCTTGTCTTACAGCTTAGGCCCATGCTGTCACCAGGATTTCTTGGATGCTGACACTAATAGTGTTTGGGATTCAGCCAGACTTCAGGACTCTGTCTTTTCTCTCCTGGAGTTCTGTGATGCAGTTTCTTTTGCCAGTTCTTTCTGTATGGTCTTCATGTTGGTGCAGAGGAGGGCTCCACAGTTGCTCAGAGGGTGCAGATTCACATTCGCCTGGGGCTACTGGCTAGTTTATAGGATGTTGATGGAATCTAGACTACTCTATCACTAGCTATAATTTCCTTAGCAATTCTATGAAGAGTTTGGTGTGAAAACAGCTGTTCAATAAGGTGTATTAGTGAGAGGAGATGGCCAGTAATATCACTCAGTCACCATCTTACCCCATCTCCTGCCTTCCAGATTTCACTGTCATGTACTGGATTGGCAGAATCTAAATCACATCTAAAATCTTAGCTGTTAGGAAACCGATGAACTGTAATATTAGACTTCCTACTCTCTCTCTCTCTCTCTCTGTAGAGGGGAATACAGAAGGAAGTAGGAATGAATGCCTAATAAATAGATGTCCAGTAAAAGAGGACATTGATGCAGAGAAAAGTCAAGAAACTTTCCCAAGGGTGCAAGTTGATGATGTTGCCAAGATTTGAAGTTAGTCAACCACAGTCTACACCAATAAATTATCCTTGAAATCTATTAGCCTTTTCTTTAAGTCTTCAAATATTTGTGCCACACTTGGTTTGGCCTTCTTCCCCCCAAATATTACTTTTACCCATAATTCTCTATGGAATTTTTGAAGTTTAGCAAAACTACAAACTACTCTTTAGATATTTAATCTATTCAGAAGTTACTTTGTATAAGGTAAAATTAAAATGCAGAAATGTATTTCTTCCTAGAGGGTTGGTCAGTTAACTCAGTAGCATTTATTGAATAATCTATTCTTTTTTGCATTGATTTAAAATGAAATCTTTATTATAAGTAGAGTATTTCCCCCAGAGTGTGGTACATTTTGCCATTTATTGAGACTTTTTAACAAAAAGAGACTTCTTATAATTTATCCATGTAGGATAACATTGTTAAATGTTAAGGTATCTATAATTTAAGGATAGCCATTATCATTCTATCATCATAATAGTTAACATTTATGTTGCCATCACTGTTTTCCAGGCACTTTTAAAAGTTCCATCTATTGGTTTTCTTATTTAATCCTAGCAATGATTTTTTTATGGATCCCATGTTACAGATGAGAACACTTTCATGTAAAAGGTTTAAATAACTTACCTAAGGGCCTAAGGTAGTTAAATGATAGAGTTTGGATTTGTAGCTTTCCTGTTATCCTGAATACAACCTTTCTTCCATTAAATTTTCTAATTCTGTGGTTGGTATTTCAGAAAGCAATTGACTTTGGTTAATTATTTTAAAACCTGTTTCTCTTTTTTTATTCCTTAGTTTTACAGCCCCTGATATACTTAGAAATACGTCTTAAGAAACACATTGCAAGGAAAGTACATATAAATCTCAAAAAAACAGTGAGCAAAGTTTAAAATGAGTCAGTTCTGGCTCCCAGCAGGAGCAGGAAGGCAAAAGGAGTCCTGGATTCAGAACATAGCATGAGGAGATTCAGCAGTCTGGATTATCAGACTGCCTAGTCATATGACAAGATGCTCAACAAGATGCTTGCACCCAGAGCTGACTGTCCAGCAGTACATATGCTTGGGGCCTCCCCAGCATTCATTCTTATCCCTTCCAACAATGTATAGCTTCTTTTGGAGAACTACACTCCTCTATTGCATAGTAATTCAGCAAGGATTTTGGGGAAGTGTGGGTTAATTCACCCCAGTTCTCAGAATGGGACTCCCTAGGTCTTAGTAAATCAGCTTAACCTGTCACTACTGCCATGATGATTAATAGTCATGTGAGTACTAATTCATGTTATTTACTTGGACATTATTATCATTTGACATTGTTTGGGCCAAAGTGAAATAAGGGACCTTTTATTCTAAGGTAGAATGGAGAGAAAACCTTTCTCTGAATGATGTTGGATGATGGGAGCAATTAGCCATGAGTGATGGCTAAAGCAGGAGAGATAGATAAGGACACAGGAAAATTATATTATTTTAATAAATATCTAAAGGGCCAGACTCAGACATTGGAACAAGGAAGTAAAAGCTAAAAAGTTGGAGAAGCTATTTACCCCTATGTCCTTTTAGATGTTAAGTTATAAGAACAGAGTTACATGCATTTGTCTTTCTCTTTGAGATGTTGACAAGCTCAAAGCTCCTTGGTGTGAGGAGGGACAAAAAAAATGAAGGATATGTCTAGCAAATGGAAGTCCTAAAGCATATCTTCTTGACCCTGTGATTTGAGTAGGTCTGGATGACACTTCTCTGCTTTGGTAGCCATCTTATCACCCAGATCCAATATTGTAATGACCATGTATATTCCTCCAGCTAGGAAAAGTATAAGGCTAAGAGATGGGGGCCACCATTTTGAGTCTTTTCTTCTATTTCCTGCATGGGGAACAGGAAATATTTCTCTTTTCTATTTCTCTCTGCTTTTACCTTGTTGTACTAAATTTCTTTCCTAATAAACTTTACTATTACTTTTACTACCTTTTCTTGTCTTGCCTGAATTCTTCTCTTGCTGGACACAAGAACCAAGGTACACAATAGCACTAAGCTTTCTGAGAATTTTGGGCACAAACATATGTGGCCTGGAAGTGCCATGGACATTTATCAACAAGGAAAGAAATTAGGCTAATGGTTAAACTGTTAATAGAAGGGTTTGAGAAAGAAAAATGAAGCAAGAATTCCTGAACCCCTTTAACTTTCAAGTTATGTGAGGAAATACATTCTTTTATTGTTTATATCAGTTTGAGTTGAGATGTCTAATAAAATCGTATGTTCTCCCTCTTATGTGGACATTAGATCAAGGGCAAACACAACAAGGGAATTGGACTATGAGCACATGATAAAAGCGAGAGCACACAAGGGAGGCCTGAGGATAGGTAAGACACCTAAAAAACTAGCTAGCATTTGTTGCCCTTAACGCAGAGAAACTAAAGCAGATACCTTAAAGCAACTGAGGCCAATAGGAAAATGGGAACAGGTACTAGAGAAAAGGTTACATCAAAAAGAATTAACCTAGAAGGTAACACCCACGCACAGGAAATCAATGTGAGTCAATGCCCTGTATAGCTATCCTTATCTCAACCAGCAAAAACCCTTGTTCCTTCCTACAACAAAATTAGAGATAAGGGCAAAATAGTTTCTGCGGGGTATTGAGGGGGGGAGCGGGAGGGGGTGGAGTGGGTGGTAAGGGAGGGGGTGGGGGCAAGGGGGAGAAATGAACCAAGCCTTGTATGCACATATGAATAATAAAAGAAAAATGAAAAAAAAAATAAAAGTAGAAAAAAAAATAAAAAAATAAAAAGTTAAAAAAAAAATAAGTGGAAACTTACCTTATCATTAGAGACCATAGAAGAGAAGGAAATAGGTGAAACTGGAGTTTTGGACCCAAGCCCCAAACTTCTGAGATTTCCATATGACAGATCTGCCCCTAATTGCCAAATAAAGAGGTAAGATGAAGGCAGAAAAAGATTTCTTGCATGTCTTGGGTCATGCTATGGGAAGAGGCAGAGAAAGCACTCAGTTCATTTTTGGCCATCTTCAGATATAAACATGAGATAGGTTGAAGTAGACAAAGAATTGGGGGAGGGACAAAAAACAGTTCAGTCACAGGTGTGGTCTGGTTGGTCATTATCTCAGTCCTTGGTGTGGGAGAGATTCTGGGAGAGGTTCCGGAGTTGTTATGTTGGTTTATTGTCAACTGGCAAGTGTTTCATCCTCAGGAAGGTCTACTGCTGGGAATAGTTTCTGTCCCTTATTATAAAGATATTGTCAGTGATTCCAGTCCTTCCTTCATTCCAAGGTGGTTGCAAGGTGACTGCAGAGAATGATTTAGAACAAAGATAGATACAAAAATGGAGGACAGGTGTCATGCTTTTCTTTTGCTATTAGTTAATTTGTGGGCCCAAGAAGGAGTCAGTGCTTTTCAGCAAAAGCAGTTTGAGCAACTCTTATATAGGGACACCAATATCAGCCTATTTTTCAACAGATTCTTTACTGACCTACTTGTCTGAAATTCCTGCTTTTTCAGATCTTGTCTTTTACATTAAACTATTGACCTAGACCATTGCTAACTAATAGAGCTTACTGCCATGATGGAATTGTTCTGTATCTGTACTGCTTAATATGGTAGCCACTAGTCAAATGCAACTATTGGGCATTTGAAGTGTTGTTACCATGATTGAGGAAGTGAATCTCAAATTTCACTTACTTTTAATTAATGCAATTAAATTTAAATAGCTCCTTATGGTTAGTAGCTATTGTAATAGTGCAAATATAGATTGTCCTATTAAGGAAAAAGGTACAGAGAAGAATAATAAATTGACTTGCTATGGATTGAATGTGTTCCTTCAAAATTTTTATGTTGAAGCCTTAAGCCTCAATGTGATTCCATGTGGTGAAGAGCCATTTGGGTGATAATTAAGTTTAGATGAAATCATGATGGTGGGAGCATTAGAATGGATTATTGTCCATATAAGAAGGGGGAGAGAGAACAAAGGATATGTGAAGACACAATGAGAAGGTGGATATCTGCAAGCCAGGACAACTATCCTCAACTGTGGCCTAACTATACTGGCAGCCTGATCTCATGCTTTAAGCTTCCAGATTGTGAGAAAATAATCTTATTTCAGCCACCCAATGTATAGATAGCATTTTGCTATGGCAGTCCCAGCAGAATAGTCTCATAAAATTTTAATATGAATTATTAGTGCTTCTTACTTAAAAACTTAAACTTGGACCTGGAATAAAGGAGGTTTGATGCTCTTGATGATATGATTTTTTTTTTTCATGGATATGGTCATCACAATAGGGAAATACTTTCATCTTCCCAACTGGAAATCCCAATTTTCAAATGACTGCTATTGTGCAAAATTATTTTAAAAGGAGAAAATAGATGCCAATTTTCTTGTTATAAGTAGTACATTTTCTTACAGTTTAGTTTCACATCAATGGGAATATAAACAAAAGCAGTATAAATAAATATATCAGGAATTCCTTGCACATGAGGTAAATGATGTTCTCCAGATGTGTGAATTTTGAAAAAAAGGGGATATATTCCATTGATGAAACTCTAATGAAGAAATAAAATAGAAGTCATCCCTTTCCTTCCTCCCTTCCTTTTCTTCTTTCTATCATTCTTCATTTACACAGTTGCTAAAGACTTATGAAAGACATTGAAGCCAAAAAAGAGCAAGAAAGATACAGACTATATCCTAACAAAGTTCCAGGGCTTGTGGAGAAATGAGGTAGCAGGCATCCTAACAAAAGTGCAAAACAAATTCTAATGGGGAGAGTATTATGGAAGGGCATAAATGGTAATCAGAACCACTTGAAGGGATATGAGGGAAGTTTTTGGGAATAGATAATACCAAGATGATATCCAAAGAAATTGTAAGAACATACACAGGAAAAGAGTGCTGACTTGGAGGAGGAATAGAAAGTGTGAAGACCAGCAGGTGAGATAGAGTCCTGAGTGAATGTGAGCACAAGGTATGGGAACAAATTGAGAATTTGATAGAAATTTGTGGTTGCTTAGATGAGGATGGGTAAATATAAGGGTAAGGGTGATGACCAGGCCAGCCAAAACTCCCTATGATTGAGAGAGAGAGACATGGAGTGAGGAGGGAGGGACATAAGGAAGAGAGAGAGGGAGAGGACATAAGGAAGAGAGAGAGGGAGAGGGAAGATGAGAGGAAGAGAAATAAGAGGAGAGTAGAGGAGGGAGAGATTGTGAGAGGGAGGGAAAGAGGGAGAGTGCCATGTGGTTTGCAGGATCATTTCTGGTAACAGAATTATTCCCTTTTTATTTCTCTGTACTTAGGGACTGAAATCCTGGAAATTACATTTTCCAGACTGTCAGCGAGGTTCTATTTTAACTCTGTAAGTGAGAGGCACCAATATGAAATTTGGGAGTCTGGGAGAAGCAAAGGAACTCTTACAACTGGGCAGTAAAGGATGTCATGAAATTTTGTGTCTTGAGAATCATTCATTGCTATGAGCAGTTGAGATTATCAAGTTTACTCTGCAATTTCTATACTTCCCATACTTTGCAATGATCTTTCAGTTCCTAATTACCTGAATTAAGTCTCTTCCTGCTCAAGATACCTAAAAATGATCCTTCTTTTCTTATTGAACTCTGAATTATGATAGACATCAAGCTGAGTGTTCCCTGTTAGCATGTAGAATTTATCTCTATCAGTCCTGTGAGCATTTTGGAATTAGCTCCATTGTGCTTGACACCCATATTTGGTTCAGTTATCCCCCAAATTCTAAGCATCATTCTCAAATATTGTTATTGAGCATTTCCATCCTATGTAACTTTGGCCATTATGAAATAAAATTCCATGTCCTTTATGTCTCTTTCTCTTAAGCCTGCATAACTATCTTCTGGAACTCTCCACCTGAGTCCAGCAAAACCAACCTCAATGTCCCTTCTGAACGCTCTTTATGCCTATGCTAAGTGAAAGTCTGTCTGTCCTTCATGTCAAGACACTACTTTTCCTGGAGCCATATATCCCAGGACCAGGGTGGAACAGTTCTTTCCTTGCTTTCTGGTGTCCCACAGCTGTTTCCAAGTCATGCCTCCTAGCTTTGAAGTTATTATCCACTGACTTTGTTTCTTGCTTCACTGCTGATTTACAGTTATAGTCAATTGATTGCATGAACCATTCAATTCTATCCTGCTTCTTTAATATTTGATTTGCAACTTTCCCATCCAGGGTTGTTTAACATTCCCTCTACGTAAAACATTTAGGAGGGTGGCACACAGTAAATCCTCAATGAGCACTGTCACTGTCATCATCATTTTAATTTTTTCTGCTTACAGGAGAGCAAGTATATTTTGCTGGAGAAAATCACATGATTTTCTGAGATGATAGGTTTCTCCTTGAATTCAGTATCATAGCACTCAAGCTGTCCCTTCACTGTACCCAGCAACTGGCACTGTTCCCAAGTAAGCTTGCTTCCCACTCAGGAAGATGACTTGTCACGCTTTCTTTCTTTTTTTCCTATGTCCCATCCCTTTCACTCTGATTCTCAGCTGGTGATCTCAGCTTACACTTGAGACAAACCAGATTAACTTGGAAATGCTCTCACCTTCCCACCAGCAAATCTCTTCTCTCTAGTGCTTCTGCATTGACTCCTGTTTTTTTCTTTCTCTTTCCTTAATGGAAGTGGCCTTCTTTGGATCAGCTTCTCATTCTGACCCCCTTCCCCATTCTCTTTTAGATCTCTGTTTCTGCCATTATCCACTGTCTCATTCAATCATTACTACCAACACAACCCCCCAAATCTTTTTATTTTCTTTTATTGTTATGCTGGGTGGGTTACATTATGGGATTTATAAAGGTTCTTACGGTGCATCAAACATCATACTTGAATTCCCCTCTCCACCACTCTCCTCTCAAAAGGCTTTGCTAAAAACAATTCCCCACAAACACCCTTCTGTTCCAAGCCATGGTAAAACACCTAAAAAATAATTCTATTATTATTATCCCCACTTTCTTGCTTCCAACTTGCTTCTATCTCTTTCCAGTCTCATATCTGGTCCTACATCTTGGCATTGACTAAGGTATTGACCTCCTGGTGAGGTCAATATCTCCAATATGGCCAAATTCTGTGGTCCCTGCCAAGTCCCTATTTTATCAACCTCACGGTAGCATTCAACCCAGGTGAACCTTTCTCCCCTTCTAGAAGTATCTCCCTATTTTACATATATAACTCAACATACTCAAATTCCCCCCTCCATATAACATATTAGGAATATGTTATTCCTAATATATATTCAGAACCATTACCTTGTGTCTTAAAGTCTTGAGTCTATAAATACTTGTATAAAGTGGAAGCTAACAGTAAGGCCTGGGGAGCAGAGTTTCTGCACACAAATTCTGCCACCACCATGGACTAGTTGTGTGTCCTTGAACAGATCACTTGACCTCTCTGGGTTGGTTTCTTTACTCATAGAATGGGATAATAGTACTTTAACTGTATGGTTATTGTGAAGATTATATTAATAGTGTGTGTCTTGTACTAAGCACTTACTCAGCAGCTGCTGTTATATCCTGGAAACTCAAATTGCTATTTCCTGCCCACACCTCTCACCTTGGGTTTGGACACATAGGCGTTTGCAGAATTAAGAGTTCCACATGGATGATTAGAAAGATCTCCAAATTAACTTGCTCAGAACAAAATTCAGGATTCCTGATTAACCCTCAAGGCTGTTCCTCTTCTTTCCTTTTTATACTCTCATTAAATGGCACTCTCTTCATTAAGAAAAAGATTACTTTTGAAACTGGAGGTGCCTCTCAATGCTTCCTATAATTCTTAACAATAAGAAAATAGAAAATGTAACTATAATTGGGTAAGAGAAATTGAAACCATTGTAGTGTTTCTCAGATTATATAATCTTGTTATCAGTCAAAAATATCTTTCTTACTCGTGTGTGTGTGTGTGTGTGTGTGTTGGCATTGGTATATTTGCTAGAAATTAGGAGAAAAGTAATGTGTAGCATAGAAATAGATCTAGTCTCATTACTTCTATTTTATGGAAATATTTTAAATTACGTGGGTAGCTGAAATACATGTTATAGAATCACACATATTTTCAACATTTATAGAATAACCATATACTGTCAAGGTAATATATAATTATGTCATATCTGCATGATTATATTTTTCTCTTTTATATATCAGGTGTTTTGTGACATTTTCTTTAGGTGGTTACTTATTTCCTGCAATATTCCATTCTGTTGGCTCATGTTTTATGAGTAGATTTTGCTTGCTTTAATAATAACTTCAAATATAGATGCAATATTCTGTTATTTCTCAGTTATCAAAGAGAAGAGGTTTTGGGAAAATAAATACCCTGGATTTTCATGGTGATTTTTTTTTTATGGTACTGAGTTTTGACCTCAGGGCCTTCTGCTTGCTACGCAGGTGCTGAATCACTTGAGTCAATCCCCAGCACCTTTTGTAGTGACCTTTTAGTAATCATTTTGCTACTGCATAATATCATTTATCAAATACACATCACCTTCTAGTTATTGGACTAGATGATTTTCATGCATTATGTCATTTATCACAATAAGTCTATCAGGTAGGGCTGTTATGAAATCCAAATGCAAGACACAGAAACTGGGCTAAAAGAGGTTAAGTAATTTTCTCAAGGTCACATGACCAGTAAATGACAAAGCCCACATTCAAACTCATGTCCTCTTATCCTCAAAACCACTGACTCTTCACCATTAATTTAATTTAAAACCTTTTACATAATGAGGAAATTTATTTGGTAGTATGTCCTAATAGTATTGAGTAGCTTATTTATTTTTTGTCTTTTTTTCCATTTGATGTGTTCCTAATTTTTTAAGGTTTTCATATAAGTAGCTTTATTAATTTTTCTCCTCACTGAACAAGAAACCTCATTACCTCATTCTCCATGATTTACACAACTGTAACATTCACCTTCCAAATTCCAGCAAATGTTTATATATTGGTTTTTGTTGTGTTCTCCATTTCTTGTAGTAATATAGTTTCATTGTATGATGATCATTTTGAAGTCTGTGTTTATTGCAAAGGTAAGACTTTCCACATATTAGTTCCTTTAAAACTTTACTTTGATTCTCAGATCATGCTTGCAGGCTGCCAAAACAGCACTGTGGCAATACTGAAAACTGGAGATAAGTAGGTAATGTTTAGACTGAGATCTGGGGAGCTGGACTGACACACTTATCTCTAGATCCAATTTTGGTGGTGTATGTGTATGATTTCTGGCAAGGAAAACACAGTTGTAGTTGATGAAAATCTTTTTCTTTTTTCTGAAGTAGACTCTCACAGAAACTTTCTAGGTAGCAATGAAAAGAAAATGTTGAGTTCTCTGACTTTGTTATTGGAAAACATAACAAGCAATGTCTTCAGTAGCAGCCTTACAGATCTTGCAGGAAATGTCTTCATATGGTTGTTTCTACAATGGAGGCTTTCTCTGTCTCTCTTTCTGGCACTGGTGATCAAGCGTCTTTTGTTGTTGTTGCTTATTATTCAGATTTTTTTTCTTTTTTCCCTGGGTGGGGGTCGGTCTGTCCAGGGGGCTATGCTGATCTGGCCAAGGATTGTCTGTGGGAGTACCGTTTGCAGCTTTGCTCACCTTGTGGTCTGCATCTTCCCAAGCGGTCTGGGCGCTGGCATCTGGCAGTGTGGGAGCCCTCCTGTTTTCTCCATTTAACGTGGAGTGGGGATGCTATGCACAGGCTGGGGTGTGGAGGAGTTTTGCTTCTTCTCTGTGGTTTTTCCTGTCAGGTGTATCTCCAGCGTCTCTCCAAGATTTTACTTTAGGAAGCACGCTTTCTGCTTCCTCCCTCTAGTCGCCATCTTGGAATCCCTCTTTTCTAAGTCTTAATTAGTCAACACTTCAGCTCATTCTCTAAAACTATTTTAGACAACAAAATGATCATATGCAGCTCAAAAACATAAGTAATAGAACAAATCTGGGCAAGGGGAAAAGCATGGTAAGCAATTAATATGCTAGTAGGAAGATGGATATTCAGAAAGAATAGCCAGAGGTGGTTAAGAATTCAACTCTAAGTTTCCTACAGGTCAAAGGAAAAGTAAAAACTAATTATAATAACTAATGTCCATAAGATAGAAACCAATCATAACTTCATGAAAGGCTGAAGATAAGTCAGATGTTTGAATTAACAGAAAAATATTTTAAAGCTATTTTGAATACTTTCATGGGCTAGAAGAAAAGCATGTCAACATGAGTGAATATATGAGCATTTTGAGAAGAAAAAATGGAAGCTATAAAAGAAGACCAAGTGGAAACTATAAAATTGAAATCTATCATTTAAAAAAATATTTGAGTTAGATATGCTTAATAGCAGATTTGAAGTTGCAAAATAATGTACCAGTTCACATGAAGAGAGATCAACAAAACAGAGGAAAAAGCTGAAAAAAAAATCCAATATGAGTGACTGGTGGGGAAATATCAAGTAGTCTAAAATGCATGTAACTGGTGTCCCAGAAAGGAAAAATAAATGAAAGAGAAAAAGGATGGGTCAGAAAAAATATATTTGAACACATCATGGCTAAAATTTTCCCTAAGCTGGTAGAAAACATAAACTTAACAGTTCAACAATCTCAGAAAGTTCCAAGAATAAGTATAAGGATAAAAAATGTATGCAGACCAGGCACCATGGCTTACATATATGGTTCCAGCTACTTGGGAGGCTCAAGCAGCTCATGGTTTTGTGACTAGCCTGGGCAGCATAGTGAGATCCCATCTCAAAAAGATTCAAATAAAGCCACATTTAGAAATATCATAGACAAACAGCTGAAATCCAGAAATACAGAAAAAATCTTTACAGCAGTTTGAGAAGATTGGCACATTACATGCAAGTAACTACTGTTGGCCTTCTATGTAACTATTGCCAGAAACAATGGAGGTCGGCAGACAATGAAGCAGCATATTCAAAGGGTCCAAAACAAAGAAGAAGCAGAACCCTGTCAACCCAGTATTTTAAATCCAGTGTATATGTTCTTGAAAAGTAAAGGAAAAAGTAAGATATTTCCAAGCTTAAAATAAAGCGGAATTAGTCACAGTAGACTTGCACTACAAGAAATGTCAAAGACCGTCCTTAGGCTGAGTGATGATGCTAGGTAGAAATTTAGAACTACAGAAAGAATTGAACAGTGGCTGGTGGAGTAGTGCAAGTGGTAGAATGTCTGCCTAGCAAGCATGAGGCCATGACTTCAAATCCTACTACCACCAAAAAAGTAAGTAAATAAAATAAAGCAAAAAACAAAAGCAAACAAACAAAACAACCAAAAAGAATTAAGCAGCATGAAGAATAACACATATTTGGGTATTACTTATTTAGGCAAATGTGAAAGAAAAGTATCTTTATTTAAAAGCTACAATAATACAACTATTTAAGGAAAAATTGGAGCACAAAAATTTAATGTTTATAATATGTGGGTGTAACATCTCTATATCCACATATATATGATAATATTAATAGAAAAGTTGGGTGGGGGATATGTAAAGATAACTATACTAGCCTTACATGATTAACTCTGTGTAGATTATGAAAATTTAAAATGCACATTTTAATTTCTATAGCCACAACAAAAATAATGCAAACAGATATATCTTTAAAGTTGATAAAAAATTTAAAATGGGATGCTTAAAATTCAAATTATTTAAAAGAAGGTAGAGGAGAAAAAGAACAGAAAGAAATGGTACAAATTAAACAATAAATAACAAAGTAGTAGATTCAAACAACTATTTCACTATTCTATTAGGCATAAATAGACTGATATTCTAATGAAAAGACAGAGGTTATCAGACTAGATAAAAAAAATCTAAGCTAGACACAATTATGTACTGCTCATGAGAGACACACTTTAGACATCAAGCCTGACAAGTTGAACATTTTTGCCTTTCTTTTCCACTCCACCATTTGGATGAAGAAACATATACCATAAAATATTAACATAAGAAACCTGGAGTGATTATATTAATATTAGACCAGTATTAATTGGTCAGGAATTAATTCAAGGACTATTGTCATATTTGAAACTGAACAATTAACATGAATAGAGATTAGGAATTTCAAGCTGGGAGAATATTGTCAGAGAAAGAGGGAGATAAGTCATATTGAAAAGGGTATCAATTCAATAGGAAAAGTTAATATTCATCACTGTGTATGTGCCTAAGAACAGAGTTTTAAAATACATGAATCAAAAACTGAGAGAACAAAAGATAAATAGCAAAATCCACAATTTGCATTTGGAGAATGTTTTTTAAATCTTCAATCTCTTAGTGATATATAGACTAAGTAGACAAAAAAATTAGGTGGGCTGTTCAGAATCAGAATATACATTCTTTTATAACTGCATATGAAATGTTCATCAAGGTAGATTATCCTTGTCCATAAAATAAGTTTCAGTATATGTTAGAAGATTAAACTCTTATGGGATATAATCTTCTCGCCACCATGCAACTAAATTAGAGATAAGATAAATAAGAGTGAAAAAATATGGAAAACTCCAAAATATTTTAAATTAGATAAGACCATTACCCTGTGAAGAAATTTTAGAAAACATTTTGAACTAAATGATAATGAAAGCACAACATACACAAATTTTTGGAATGCATCTAAATTAGTGTTTAGAAGGAAACATTACTTTAGCTACTGGTATCAGAAAATAAAATAGCTCAAACCATGATATAAAAGGATTTAAATTAGAAGAATAAAAATATGAAAGAGAAAACAGATAAAAGTAAAGAAATGTAATAAAGAAAAATATTGGTTCTTTGAGAAGATTAATAAAGCTTGACAAACTTGACATTCTTAGCCATAAAGGAAATGCATATCAAAATATTGTTAAGATTCCAGGTCACTCTAGTCAGAATAGCTGTCATCAAGAAAACAAGCAACAACAAATGCTGACAAGGATGCTATTGGGGGTGGAGGGGGGAAGGAATCCGCTTATAATATAATTGTTTCCCCACAGCCTCAGGGATATTGTGTTTTATCATTTTTAACTTTGTTTTTGTTTATTGAATAGGCATGATAGTACTTTGTTGTACTTACACTTCCTTCTTGCAAAAAGCCTTTGTGAAATATAATTCAAATCTTTTTTTCTTTTTAAAAAGTTATATTATTGTTGTAGTGAGGGTGTACATTGTGACATTTACAAAAGTGCTTATAATATATCTCAATTAGATTCACCCCCTCCATCATTTTCCTTTATCCTCCTTCTTCCCATTCTTAGAATAATTTCAACAGGTCTCCGTTTTCCATTTTCATATATGAGTACATAATATTTATACCATCTTCACCCTCCTACATCCTTTCTTTATATCTTCCCCCTCCCACTAGTAACAACCCCCATACCTTCTTGTCTTTTATGCAAAAAAATTTAAAAAAACCCAAAATGAGATACAGAAATTGTCAAAGTATCAATAGCAAGAATGAAAGAGAGATATCATGGATTCTACATATCTTAAAAAGATAATGGGAGTATTACAAATATCTTTATGCCAAGAAAATCAGCACATAGATACATTAACAAATTCCTTGAAAAATGTAAGCACAAAAACTGAGGAGAGATTGTAAAAAAATCTCACTAGCAATATGTGTGTATGTATATATATTAAGGCAAGGGAGTTTTTACAACTGCTCTCACAAAGAAAATCTCAAGCCCACATGACTTCATTGATGAATTCTATAAAATGTTAAGAAAATAGTTCCAATCCTACATAGCTCATTCATAAAGAAGCAGAAGAGAGACCATTTCCCTACTTGTATGGGGTAGGCCATTAAAATGTGAAAAACTCTACACCCTTCAAAATTATTATCGTTGTCCCTAAAGAACACAGGTGCAAGATGATGAAGAAAATACTATCAAACCAATTTTAGTATTATATTGTGACCAAGTAAGATCTATCCATGGAATGTTTGGCTTGCTTTAACATTTGAAAATCAATCAATTGTAATTAATCACATTGGCAGAAAGAAGAAACACATGATCATCTTAATAAGAAAATCATTTGCAAAATTCAACACTCATTAAATAAAAAAAGAGCTTTCAGTAATTGTGATACAAGAACTCTTCAGTCCAACGAAGTGCCTCTATAAAACAAGAACTACAATAGCATCACACGGGGCAGTGCAATGTTGTACAATTCTACTCTAGGAGGAACAATGTCCCTGCTTTCCATGTCTGTTCAGCCTTGTCCTAGAGGTTCTAAGAGTTCAAATCGGGTAAGAAAAAGACTAATGGCTGGAATGAAAGATGTAAAATGATTGATACAGAGAGAACATGGTTGTCTATGTGCACATTCCCAAGAAATCTCTATGCAACTACAAGAAACAATGGTGAATTCAATAATTTCATAGATACAAGTTGATTCACACAATCAGTAGTATGTCTGTATGTACTAGGTATAAATAGAACCTAATTAGAACAGTCCACTTACACTTGAAATATCAAAATAAAATATTATTGACTACATTTAATGAAATATATGAGAGTCTAATCTACTGAAATCTATAAAACAATGCTTAAAATAGAGTGGAGGAATATATCATATTCATGGATTGGAAGACAGATTTTCATTTTTTGTGAATTTTTTCCAATTTAATATCAATTCCATGCAATCCTAGTCATAATACCAACAGAAATTTTTATATAAATTACTGAGCTTATTATAAACTTCAAATGAACACAAAGGCCCTAGAATTGTCAAAATGATTGTCAGAATTACCAAAGTTGCAGAATTTAAATTACCTTATTTCAAAATATTCAGTAAAGAATCATTTTTCCAGAGAGGATCATCATGCATATTATGTGTTCTGACAGAAGTATTTCACTAACTCTGAGAACTTCTCAACAAATAATAAACTTCAAACATTCTAATCTTTTAGATAAGTCTAATTCTTATTCATTATTTCTTAAGATTATAATTGTTTTTTGCTAAATTGTGTGGTTAGATTTTATGTACTTTCCTTTTTTTTCCCTCAAGTTCAGTCATCTTTTCTAACATAAGAAATGGCATCCTAATAAAAAGCAAGAGTAGGTACAATTTTCTAAGTAGAAATAAGTAGGATATACTTTTATAATTTGTGTATTGACTATAAAACTTAGAAAGGAACATTTCAAAATTTAAGCCTTTTTATATGCTTCAGATGCAGTCTATTTGTCTGAAAAACTGTATAAAGTGGCTACATTATCCATAACAGCTGAGGTTTCCACTTTGACTTGCCAAGAATTAGGGAAAAATGTTTTCCATTGAAGCCAAAGCTCATATCATTAAAAAATTCTCAATAGAAACTCTTTGCATTTATCATATGAGTTAATGTGACACAGTGTAATTATGTGTACTTCTATTTTCTCTTATTTATTCTACCATGTCAAAATATATCACAATACGATGAATTTTGAGGAAGAAAAGCCAACTTCTGAAGTATTTGTGGTGTATACCAATAATTATTATGTGGCATTACAAGGCTCCTTCAGTTGTGAGAACTTAGAACTTGAATTACCTTTTCCTACACAATTGGAGAACATTCAAGGATCTGCCCTAGAGAAGCTTGTGCTCTGTCTTTTGCTCTATGTGGAGTGGAAAAGCGATAGTGCAGGTCATAGCAGGAGTGCAATGGCTCTGCTGAGAAGTTCCTGTTCTCTCTGAGGTGTTCTTATGCTACCCACACTGTCTCAAGTACATTTCAGATGCAGAGATGAAAGATGTTTATTTAAACAGAATCACAAAACAGTTCTTTCCAGGAGTGTTTCCTCTCTTGATGCCAAAATGTGCTCTTGGAAAGTGTGGAGTAGCTACTATTTTAAACCACTATCAATAATTGTGCTAATATTTGTGAGGTAGATAGGAGGATCAGGATTTGAAGCCAGCCTGAGGGTGGGGGTGTGTGTGTTGGGGGGAATGTTATCAAAGCCAGGTATTGGTGGCTCATGCCTGTAATCCTAACTACTCAGGAGGCAGAGATCAGGAGGATTATGGTTCAAAGCCAGATGGAGCAAATAGTTCATGAGACCCTATCTTGAAAAAAACCCATCATGAAAAAAGGCTGGTGAAGTGGTTCAAGGTGTAGGCCCTGAGTTCAAACCCCAGTAGCACAAAAAAGAAAAAAACAATTATCAAGACTCTGTATCAACAAATAATCTGGGTGTGGTGGGGTATGTCTGTAACCTCAGCTATGCAGAAGGCATAGGGAGGAAGATGGCAGTCTGAGTCTGACCCTATCTGTAAATTTACTAAAGCAAAAATAATGGGGATATGGCTGAGGTAATAGACACTTGCCTAGCAAGCACAAAGCCCTGAGTTCAACCCTGTACTGAGAAAAGAATTTATACAAATAACTTGCATTAACTTCACTGTACATCCTGACATAATGTTTAGCACATACATAAGCTTTTTATAAAGACTGGCTGAACTGTATGATAAGCTGAAGCCAGAAATAGATTGAACACTTTCTGTTACCTTTCTTAATAAATATTGAGCTGTTCCTCTTCTAAAACAAAGCCAAACCCATAGTTAAGAATCCACAGAAAAATTAAACCAGGTTAGAAATATGAATGCCTACTGCTGGGCTTCATTTCTAAGCGTACTGTACCTCATGAGTGATACCATCCCTAACTCTGGCTCTCACCAGAGAAGCCACTAGCTGCCTCATAGGGATCAGCCAGAACATTTTCAGACATACTTCATGTCCTTCTTAAGAAATTACTACAAAGATAAATAATTCTGAGAGTAATTTAATAATTTTCTTTACCATAAGACAAGATTGATTTTTTTTCCTATATTTTTTGAGACAAGTTCTCACTATGTAGTCCAGGCTGGTTTCAAACATGCGTTCTCCTTCTTCAGCCTCCTTAGTGCTAGGATTGCGAGTATGTGCCACCACACGGTCCAGCTCATACTAATTCCTGATTAACCAACATAAGGATGGGAAAAGAAGTTATGATTGGAGTACAACTAATTGAAGATGATTTGCAGTAGAATAACTGCACACTTTTTTTGATTAAAATTGTACTTAATTTTTGAAAGTGTATTCAGTATTCTCTAGCTGTTATAGGCTTATGATAGCTTTGGAACATGTGGTATCATATAAATTTTTTGATGAAAAAGGGCCAAAAATCTGTTGAGTATGTCTATTATTTTTTCCTCCACCTAATCTCTCTCCTGCCATCTCTATCTCTTTCTTTCTCCCTTTGTCTCTCTCTCTCTCTCCCTACCATTCTCTTTCTTTCTTTCTGGTGGACTGGGATCTGAATTCAGGGCCTCCTGCTTGTTTGCAAAGCAGATACTCTACTGTTTGAGCCACACCTCCAGTCCATCCCTCCTGATCTTAGTAGCTAGGATTATAGGCATGAGCCATTGGTGCCCAGCTACCCTCTGTTTCTTAATTTCCCTCTAAAATAATAACTGAGTTGGGAGAGATGCAGAGATACGCATATCCCCCTCTTTTTCCTTTCAGCAGTCACTAGATGCCTCCGGATTGGCAGTCCCTACCTCACTCTACACAGCCAGTCCTTTGCTATTTTATGATACTCTTTATAATTCCAAAGGCACACACCAGTTGCTAGGTATCCCCTGATCTTTACTTCTACCAGATTCCATGTGCCATGGAATTAGAATTGTGATATTTTTGATGTCCCTCTTTACTTTGGTCCAGTATCACCACATCCATGTCTTTTAATGACCTCCCATGGATCCAGATCACAAAAATAAATGCAATAAAGAGATTGGAGTGGATCATGGTTTGTCATAAATTCCCTCTCCCATGGTAGGACGGCAGCAGAGTGGACATTGGCCAAGTACATGGCTGCAATGCAGCTTTCACCAGCAGAGAGAACAGGAGTGCTGGGAGCATGACCAGAGCCTATGTTAAGAGCTCTCTGTAATAAGTAGAAAACAGTCACTATTCAGAATCAAATGCTTTTAGATACATTTTGTTCCATGTATGTGCAAACTTACACATTCTCCTTCTCTTACATACTCATTAGGTAACCACATTGATAAGTATTGTTAGCATATTTCCTTCTCAGTAGAAGTAGGCAGTCAGATTCAACCTCTTCCTTCCCAGAGTCTCTAGAGTAAATCCCTTCCTTGCATACATCTTTCACAACCTTACTTGAGTAATTATTCCCCTAAAGGTGTAGAGATCTGCTGCAGGTACAAAAAATTGGTTGCAATAGTAAACATTTCACTTAAAACTGAGGGCAATGTCTTGTTGCTCGATACTGAGAAATTCCTTTGCTTCTTTTTCAACTCTAGTGCTTGCTGCAAATGGACCTCTTCCAGGACCTGGCTTTTCTGGAGCAGCTGCTAAACTCAGTCCACTCTGTTGACAGTTTATCTTTCCTATTTTTTTCTCCTACAGGTCTGAGCTATTGACAGAAGAAAATTGTCTACTGAGGGACAAATGAAAGCTTCTGATCTCTTTTCTCATGGTCCCAGATGCATTAAAACAACAAAACCAAAATCAGATCAAAGCAAACTAAACCAAAATTATGTTCTATTTCTAAATCTGAATCTTACTTGCATTTGTCTAGAAAAGTTCAATAGAGAAAAGTGTTAAAACAAACAAACAACACAAAACAACCACAGACTTACAGTTTGAATCTGATCCCAGTGATTCAGATCATGTTTTTGTGTCCTTAAAGTAGCAAATGACTTTTACGGAATTTGCTAGAATTTAAATTGGGCTTATCTCTACAAGTTATAATTGAAAAAAGACTACAAGTTACTCAGTGGTCTTTTTAGCTGCAAATCCACTTATAATACTACTGCAAACAGGATTGTCTGCATAAAAAGAGACAGTATTTACAGTGTAACTAAATGTAAGGGGAATAATAATCAGCAGAGGGATTTATTGTAGCCTGCAGTATCCCATGATTTTTTCCTGTTAAGTATCAGTGAAAATTATTGAAAAAATAATAAGCTCAAGGAAATCATAACACAGCAAGATGATGATTGTAAAAAAGAAAGATTGAGAATAGAGATGTTTGTGGGAAAAGTAGGAGAAATGGAAGATAAGACCATACAGAGTTATTTTAGATACACTTTAGAACTGGAATTGAAATAGCAATTACTTATTGATTATCTGATCCAATGCTCAATTAGACATTTTCTATATTGTCTTAAGTTTTATAAGATAGATATTATTCTTTCTAGTTTTATAGATGAGAAGCTGAGATTTAGAGAGAGCAAATGATGCAAGTGACACAGCTGGTTAGTGGCAGTACTTGACTCTAGGTCTCTGACTTCATGGCCCATGTCATTCTACAGTGTCAAAACAGACAAGGAGCAAAAGGGTTGGCATATGAGGTGATGTCCATGTTCCCTTTCAGTTTCTGACTCCCTAGTCCTAGCTACTCAAGAGGCAGAGATTGGGAGGATTGTGGTAATAAGCCAGCCTAGGCAAAAAGTTCATAAGACCTCATCTCAACCAATGGCTGGGTGCAGAGGTATATGTATATCTCTGCTATGAGGGAAAGCACAACTAGAAGGGTCATAGTCCAGGCTGGCCCAGGCATAAAACAAGACCCTATCTAAAAAACAACCAACTCAAAAAGGGCTGGCAAAGTGGCTCAAGTGGTATAGTGCCTGCTTAGCAAGTATGAGATCCTGAATTCAACCCCTGGTACCACACACACACACACACAAAGAAAGAAAGAAAGAAAGAAAGAAAGAAAGAAAAAAGCAGAGTAGAGAAAGATAAGTATCTCACTATCTCATTTATATATGGAATCTAAAAAAAGGTCTCATAGCAACTGAGAGTAAAATGGTGACTAACAGAGGTGACAGGGACTAGGCAGATAGGGAGAGAGGAGTGAGGAGAGCTTTGTCAATGAATGACAGTTTATTGTTAGCTCGGAACAAGATGTTCTGGTGTACTATTGCACAGCTGGGTGGTAGAAAACTGGATCCCGGTCTTTCACCCTGTACTAATATCAGTTCAAAGTGGATCAAAGACTTTAATGTAAGGCATGAAACTGAACTCTTGCGGGAAAGATCAGGAGAAACTGTAGAACATATAGGTAATAACTTTCAGTCTAGAATTATAACAGTTCAGCAATTGAGAGAAAGGGTGGACAAATGAGACTACATTAAACTAAAATGCTTCTGCACAATAAAGGAAATGGTCACTAGACTGAAGGGCAGACCACAGGATGGGAGAAAATCTTTTTCAGCTATATATCTGACAAGAGATTAATAACCAGAATTTATAGGGGACACAAAAGACTAAACTCCCAAAGAATCAAAATTAATGAAAAACGGGCAAATGAATTGAACAGAGCTTTTTCAAAGGAAGAAGTCCAAATGGCCAAAAACCACATGAAGTAATGCTCAACATCCCTGGCCATAAAGGAAATTTGAATCAAGTCCACGCTAAGATTTCAGCTCACTCCAGTCAGAATGACTATCATCAAGAACATAAACGACAACAAATGTTGGTGAGGATGTGGGGATTCACTCTTGGTGGGAATGTAAATCAGTACAAACACAATCAAAAGCAGTATATGGAGGTTCCCTAAAAATCTCAAAACAGAATGACCATGTGATCCAGCAATACCACTCTTAGGGATATACCTGAATGAATGTAAATCGGGATATGGTAAAGACATTTGCACATCCATGTTTATTGCAGCATCATCACAATAGTCAACCTATGGAAACAGTCTAGATAGCCTACAACTGGACTTACAAGCACAGATAGACACTAACATTATAATAATGGGAGGCTATCCTGCCCCACTCTCACCAATAGCTAGGTCATAAGAAGAGAAACAACAAAGAAACTTTAGTATTAAATGACTCTATAGGTGAAATGGACTTAACAGACATCTACAGAATATTTCATTCAGCATCCGCATAATAAAGCTTCCTCTCAGCAGCCCATGGCACTTTCTCCAAAATAAATCACATTTTAGGAGATAAAGAAAGTCTTGGACCAGCCATTGTGGGCACTGGGGTTGTGGGGAGTGGAGTTTCCAGAATGGAACTTCAGGATGGGGGGACAGTGCATGGGAGTGAGGGTTGAGGGCACCCCTATGAGGAGCAAGAGTGACCTATGAGGGCCAGGTGTGACAATGTAAGGTCAGAGGGTGACTGTGTGAGGGTCCAGCTTGTGTGAGAGAGGAAGAGCTCATCTGAGGGATGAGGTGCTGGTGGCCAGGCGGATGGTGCTCGTAATACCAGAAATTGAGTTCCTGAAATTCAGTGAGAACAATAATGAGAACAGAGCTTCTAGAGAAAAAGAAGCAAACGTGCATTAATTTTTGCAGGGAAAATGAGGACTGCAGTGATCTGCTGTCTCAAACTGTTAGGATTATAATTAACTATGGCTAAAAAGGAGGGAAGGAAGGGAGGCTCAGGGAATATAATAAAGAAGGTGAACTTGATCAGAGTATCATATAGACACCTATGGAATTATCACAGTGAAATCCCTTATACTATTGATGTATGTAAATAAAAATTAAACATTCTTATATTTGTGCACTATTTTATTAGCATACATCAACTGTACAAAGTAAGAGGTGTTACCGTGTTTCAGTAATGCACATAAGTACATGTGCCTAATGTATTAAATAACAATATCTAGCTGTGTTTCAATAGCTGTCATTCTTAAAGCAGAGATGAGCATGAATGAAGCATAAATTATGGATATTTATAACCACAGTAATGCGATATGAAAATATCTGTGATTGCTATTGGTAAAAATACTAAGAATATGAATACCATTTTGGTTCATTGCCTATGCTCATAATTCCAGGAAATGCTAAATTTCAGTGAGACATCAGTGAAAATAAAAATGCAAAAATTTCAATCTGAAAAAGTGTATATATATATATATATATACATATATATATATATGAAAGTTATTCAGTCATAACAAAGAATTAAAATTATGTTGTTTTCAGGTAAATGGATGGAACTGGAAGTCATCATGTTAACTGAAGCAAGCCAGGTTCAGAAAGGCAAAGGTCACATGTTTTCTCTTATATATGGAAGATAGATCCAAATGATAAATGTATACACAAACACAAGCATGGTCAGACACACCCACACACATGTGTATATACACATCTATCTATATCTATATCTATGTCTATCTATATCTATATCTAGTTTCCAACAGTAAGACTGTTTGAGGAAACTAGGGGAGGAGGGAAAGGAGAAGAGAAAGATAAAGACTGAATAATATTGAAATTCATTACCTCTGTATAGAACAAGACACAGTGAAATGCACAGAAAACTAATGAACAATACAGGGTAGGGGGAAAGAATAAGGAAAGAGGGAGTTAGAGTGATTGAAATATAATAAATTTACAGGTGAAATACCAAGGCAGAACCCCTTTGAAAAATAAATACATACTTAAACAATGAAGGGTAGGAATGTAAAACAGGTCATGTTAGGGAGAGAGTACAAGTGGGAAGGGGAGAGTGAATGGAGAGGATAAATGTGGTTGATGTATTTTTACACACATATGAAAACAGAACAATTGAAACCTGTTGAAGTCATTTTAAGAAGTGGGAGGAGGATGAGGGAGAATAATGGTGCAGTACATTGGGCCCATATATGGATATGTCACAATGAACCTGTTCTTTACGACTATTATACACTAATAAAAATGTTTAAAAAGATAGCAATAATGTAGTATACTTTTCAAGAGTCTAGAAGAAAGAAACAAGCTTTTACTTTGAAGAAATCATAAATGTTTGTGGAGACAGATATGTTTAACTTTATTTAAATATTACACACATTACACAGTGTATACATGTATCAAAATATAACCCATTACCCTATTAATGTGTACAGTCTTTATATTTTATGTATCAGTTGAGTAAATTTAATTAAAAAATAAAAGAATTGTCCTTTTTAAATAATTTCAACTTCAACCCTATTTCTTCTTTTTTTAGCATTATTTTGTTTTTATTTGAGATGAAACATGAAATAGTTGATAGACATTCTATTATGAGAGTACAATGATCTTTGTATCACATCGTTGAAAGGAACTCAGCATATATCAGAACCTAGAATATATTTGACATAAGAAGGTGAGATCACTCTTGCAAAATACAACTGTTCTAGAGAAAATGTGTGTTGTTAAGGTCATTAGTCCTGAGAGAATTTGAGATTTTGACATGACTGCTAAGAGTTACTTCTTAACTACATGGAAGCCACTTGTACACAGCAGCACAAGGCAAGGCATATGCACTCTCCCTAAGGATGCCTGACGTCTTACTACTGTGACAACAGAATTCATTGCATTTGTAATTGATATTTTTTATTGTTGTGCTGGGTGGGGGAACATTGAGGCATGTACAAAAGTTCTTACCACATAGTAAATATATCATACTTGAATTCACCCTCTCCACCATTGTCCTTTATTCCCCTCTCCCCCATTCTCAGAATAGTTTCAACAAGTATCACTTTTCCATTTTTGTACATGTGTACACAGTGTTTGTACTACACTCACCCTCCCATGCCCTTTCCCTACCTCCTCCCCCACTTGCTGGTATCAACCCCCCACCCTCCCAGGCAGGATCTGTTCCTCCCTCCTAATCTCTGATTTTGTAAAACAGAAAAATGACATTTTTGTTTGTTTAATATAGCTACATAAGGAGTTTCCTTGTGATGTTTCCATGGATATATGTATTATGTGTGTGTGTATATATATGTATTATAGCCCTAATTGGTTCATCTCCTCTATTTTTCTTCTTTCAACCTCAGTCCCTTTCTTATGGTGGTTTCAATGGGTTAAAAATTTTATATTCATTCTTGTATAGAGAGTACATCACCCATATTCACCTTCTTAACTTCCTTCTTTTACTTCCCCCCTCCGCCCCGTTTTTCATTATATTGCTTGTATTTATATTAGGTCTGTATTACACTTATGAGAGAAAACATGTGGCCTTTGACTTTCTGAACCTGGCTAACTTTACGTAAGATGATGTTTTCCAGTTCGGTCCATTTACCTGCAAACAACAAAATTCATTCTTCTTTGTGGCTGAATAAAATTCCATTGTATATAAGTACCACATTTTTTTAATCCATTCATTGGTAGTGGGGCATCTTGATCAACTTTATTTCTTAAACTTGGTAATTACTACGTTTTTTTTTTTGTATTGTGGGAAGTGATTGTATAATTTTAAAACATTTTAAGAGCCTACAAACTACTTTTCAAATGTAAAACACTAAGTCACATTATGTTAAAGGAATGACTGAATAAACACATGCTGTTTTACTTAACTGACTGTCATATAAGTGTTAATGGTCAGGTGGACAAGGGAGACCTCTTATGTAATAGCAATGCTTGTAGCCCAGGCAGGGTGCATTGTTAGAATGATTTGGAACAGAAAAGGGGCACTGATCCATGAGAACTTGTCCAAACTCCCATTTCTTAAGCAAGGCCTGTGATTTCTAAATAACTGGTTTCTGCTTTATTCTATCTTTTTACCAGGAGCACATTATCACATCCCTTGATTTATTGATCCATTTAGTGCCAAGTTTATATGTTGTGTCTTTTCTCAAAAAATTTTTAGATCCTGAATAAGCTTCAGAAAAGATTAGCCTTAAAACCACTCTTTGAACAACAAGCATAATATAAAATGATGTAAAAGGAACTTCATGCCATCAGTTAACCACAGTCATCTGAAGATCAGTTATGTGGTTCATTTTTGTGGAATTACATATGAGTATAAATGCATTTATTTTAGCCCATATATGTATATGATGAAAAATTACAAGTCCATTGCTGTGGAGGATTAATGTTCTTTCTACCATGAACTGGGCATGTGACCTGGCAATTTCATGAAACTCTAAACTTTAGGCTCTCATCCTGGGTTTTTAAAGATTAGGCCCTGATCTCTTGTCCTCCCTCCTCTTTTACCCTTGTTAAATACTTTGTACCTTTCCATTTCTCTGTTCTGGATATTCCTGATCATTCTCTTTCTCTAGAATGTCTTCTCTTAGCAGAATCTGACTCATGATTTCTTTTAAGAAAGGAAATGTTCCAGTGAGAACGTTAAAAATGCATATGAAAATTAAAAAAAAAAGTGCCCATGGATCACTGGAAGACTCACTGAAATGGATACAGTCACCAAATACTTCAGCACTTTTCATGTGCCATGCTCTGTGCTGGATAGAACTAGAAACAAACCAAATGTGATCTCAGTCCAAACATGATTCTTTTCCAGGTTAGTGAGTCAATGACAAGTTCATGCAATTTCCTTGGTGAAGTCTTAAAGAATGTCATAGGTTTTCCTTTTTTGAAGTGATAAAAGGGGAAGTATCTTGAATATTTCAAGCAAAAATATTCAGTTATGTTCTAGATATTGTGCCATTGCAGATCATAGTCACATAGCTGCTCCAACTGCAAAAGAAGGTAAAAACATCTTCCTTGTTATTCTAAGTTAGGTCCCTAGTTAAAACACGGAGGACTTTTACTTAGTGAGAACAGGAAAAAAGATATTTTGAGACACTTAGCAGTTTCTGTCAGACTTTCAAATATTCCATTAAAATTGTAAGACTTTCCAACATTGTAGCTCATAGGCTTCAACACAGTAGATAATATACCAGTGTCTTTACCTCTGAAGAGTCACCTCTGGGAAATTTCAACCATGCTCCACATAGGCCTGATTGTTCCCTAGACCAGTCATCCTGGTACTGTCTTCCCAAACCTCCTTTGCTAATATCCCATGTGGGAATTTTTATTTCCTGGATTCTATGTGTTCTATACTTTTTTTCTTGTTCATTTTGGTTAAGAACATCCTTTGCTAGTTTCCTGAAAAAGAGTACTTAAAAGGTGCATTTAAAAAGATTTGGTGCATGCATATGAGTATGTTTTTATTCTAGCTTTAAATTGATAATGTGACTGCTTATCATATTCTAAATTAAAGATTATTATTATTCAAAGTTTAGAAGGAAAAATTCATCACTGAAATTATGCTCAAGGATTTTGGAAGATGGAGGCAACTTCATATTTTAAAAATTCAACTAAGTTTTCCCATAAAACAAATACAACAAAGAGGACAAGAAAAATGTAATGAATATCTACAACAAACTAAAATTGATGTGGAATCACTAAATTCCCAAATTAGCCAATCTATTCCTGAACAAAAAGAACAAAGAGTAATACTACCTGCCTTGAAAACATATTACAAAGGTGTGGTAACCACAGCAGCATGGCACTGTCATAAAAACTGATGCACATACAAATGGAATAGGACAGAGAAACTAGAAATAAAGCCATGAAGTTACAGACAACTGATCTGTGACAAAGTGTCCAAAAACATAAATTGGATAGAAGACTGACTCTAACAAGCCATGTTGGGAAAATTTAATGTCCATATGCAGAAGAATAAAACTCAACTCCTGTGTTTCATATATAAAAATCAACTGAAAATGGATCAAAGAGCTAAATGTTGAGATCTGATATTTCAAAACTATTAGAAGAAAACATAAGGAAAATATTTAAGTAAGATATTGGTAGGGACAATTATTTTTCTGAATAAGACCTTGATAGAGTAGTCAACAAAAAGCAAAAATTGATAAATAAGATTATATTAAATTAAGAGGTTTCTGTATGCCAACGACACAGTTAACAGAGTGAAGAGATGTCTTGCAAAATTCGTTAAATATTTGCAAACTATTTGGCAAGTCATAAAGATCCAGAATATATGAGGAATTAAAAAAATTCAACAGAAAGAAAAGAACCTAAAAATCAAACCAAACCCAAGCTAAATTCCCAACCCCCAAATGATCTGGTTTTAGAAATGGGCAAGTAATATGAACAGACATTTACCAAAAAAAAAAAGATACACAAATAGCTGTGTATGTCAAAAAAATTGCTCAACATCACTAATCATTAGGGAAATGGAAATCAAAATTACACAGAGATCCTGTTACTCTAGTTAGAATGGCTATGGTCAAAATGGCAAGATGTCACTGAAAATGTGATGAAAGGACTCATACACTGTTGATGGAAATGTAAGTTAGTACAGCCATTATGGAAAACTGTAAAGATTCCTGAAAATAATTAAAAATAGAGCTATCAAATGATCTAGCAATTTCACTACTGAGTATACATTCAAAGGAAAGGAAATCAGTACATCAAAGAAATACCTGCACTCCCATGTTTATTGCAGAAATATTCACACTAACCATGATATGGAATCAACTAAAGTGTCCATCAAAGGATGAATGAATAAAGATAATGTGTATACATACAAACAGAATATAATTTGGCCATCAAAAGAATTAAATCCTGTCATCTGTGGAAATATAGATGGAACTAGAAGTCATTGTGTTAAGTGAAAAGAGTTAGGCACAGAAAAAAAAAGCTTCATGTTTTGGTCATATGAGGAAGCTGAAAATGTTGATTTTATAGAATTAGACAATAGAGTAGTGGTCACTAGAAATTAGAAAGGGTTGGGGGAGGAGAGAGAGGGAGGTTGTATAACAGTTACCAAAATATGGTTACACAGGAAGAATAAATTCTAATACTCTACACTAGAGCAAAGTGACTATAGTTTAAAATAACTTATACATTTCATAAAGAACTGGATGAGAGGAGTTCAGAGGTTCCCAACACAAAGAAATGATAAATGTTTAAGGATATGGAAATGCTAATAACACATTGTATACATGTATCAAATTATTATACTGCACTCCATATACAATTATCATATGTTAATAAAAATTAAAATAAAAACAACTAGATGACAAGGTAGCCTAGTAAATACCCAAATATGAGTATAAAGGAACAAACTACAGAATTCATGTGGTGTCAGAGTAATTCAAGTGGAAAAGAAGGACAACAGTAAGATTTTGTTCATCACAATGACATACTTGCTGGAAAGCTTCAAGGGCAATTCTGAGGACCAAAGTTGAAACTGGGAAAGAACTGTCAATCTTCATGTTAGTGTAACGGGTGTACAGGAAGTTCAGATGCTGCTGGAGCAGACTGGCAATGTGACTTTACATAGAGAAGCTATTTTAAGTGATGTTACAGCACAGTAATTGACTGTAAGTTCCCAGTTTTGTAAGGAACAAAGAACTGCAAAATTACGTCAAACTCTTATAGTACTTAAATAGTTGATGGTAGTTTCAGTATTATTATCTTGGACAGCTTTACATGAATGTGAGATAAAGCAAAAGTAATTATGTTACTGTCCTTGAGAGAAAGGAAGGGCAGAGATAAGACTGATTGGGATAAGTAAAAAAATATATGTTGAATTTTAATTGGAAATATCAGTGATACATCATTGATCCATTATTACGTGATATGTCTCATCTTGAATAGTACATATTATATATCTTTTAGCTTTGTCAACTGTACATCTAGGGAAAAAAGAGCAGCCCTGTATCAGTGCACCCATCTAACATTCAGATTATGTTCTTTAAATATCATTTTCTCTAAAAGAAATGATCTTTGGACAAATGACTGATTTCGGGTCTAGGCAAGGAAATATAACATTAGCTGGGAATATTTTACTTTACTTGAAAGCAAGGAAGCAGTTATAATTACTGGATCGTGTCAAATGGACTTGGGCTGGGTTAAATTGGCTTATCCTGGCCAAAGATGGGAAGACTTGAACATCACTAAGAATAATAACCTACTGGAAGGAAACATATGAACACATCAAAATAAATCTAAATTTGTGACTGCAAAGGAGATAAAAAATTCATTGGTTATCATTAAAATATGCCAGGAAAATAATGCATTACTGTGCAAACAGATAAGTAGGAGAAAATAACCAAGAATTTATCCTCTTTCCTATCGTGTTTGTGTCAGGGAACTAAACAGTAAGAGGGCGTTTCTTTCTTTTCATATTAGTGTCTCTGTTAATAAATTAAGAAGTAAAATTAGAATAAGAGTAGCAGTACTTTGCAGTCACTAATGAAAGAATGGATGCAGTCTATGACCATCAAGGGCTGCTTATATCATAATTATGGGCCTCCTGATTAAACTACAAAACACAACCTGTGAAGTAATTTAGCAAAAAATGCTGCTTGAACCTAAATGTATCCATGCTTCAGGATCTAACTACCAGTTTTCATGAAATACAATTAATAAACAATCATATCACATGACACCAGAGAGGCAGCTAACAAAATCTAGAGAGTGGTCAACTTTAAAGGAAAAATGATCTAGTTTCTTTAACAAAAATTTTGCAAGGAATGTAAGAGAGATGGAGAAAGAAGCTACAAATTAAAGGGATCAGAGACATATTACGAATGTCAGTGTCTGAGTCTTACTTCGATCTGTGTTTGAACAGTTAAAAAAAGACAAGAAAAGAATGTTCAGAAGATAATCATGGAAATGTCAACTCTGAGCTGTTGACTGATATTAAAGAGTTTTGACTTGGGGTGGGATGATAACATCATGTTTATGTTTCAAGTGGGATGTCTTTATTTTTAGATCTGAACTAAAATTATTGTAAGTGGCAGCACTCGCCTAGGTTTTCTTCAAAGTATTCAGAGATAAGGGAGAAACAGATGAGAGTAAAAAGAAACAAAGTTGACCATGAGAAAATAATTCTGGCAACTGAGTAACAGGGATATCAAAATTCCTTATACTGTTCTCTCTGCTTTGTATATATGCTTGAAATCAGAAGTTAGAGAAATATTTGTGTCCATTTTCCAATTTCCAATGATGCTATCACAAAGTCTCATACACTATTCTTACTATCAGTACTTTGTATATAATCTTTATTATTTCTCTCTGGACATTGTTATGGTTTTTACCACTATCCACAGTGTTTTTAAAATTTGTAATAATGTGTCTTGGTCTGGGCTTTGTTCAGTCTTTGTGGTGAACAAAGGACATAGTGTCATTTCAAGTTAGAAACTCGGATCTGGAAATTTTTCTTTTATTATTTAACAATTTCTTGCCTGTGATTTCTTTGTTATCTCTTTTTTCAATACTTATAGGTCAGGTATCAAATCCCCACAGTGAGACTGTTATATTAATCTTTTTGCTTTTATTATTAGTATCTTATTTTTAAAAAAATTCTGTTTTCTGGATAAATTTAATTTTTGTGTCCTTCTATTGAATCTTTCTTTTTCTCCTAACATGTTTTTTCCTTACTTTTATTTTGTTCCATTTCTATTGTCTTATAGTCTCTTAATCCTCAACAATAATTTGTCTATCACAGGTTATTTTGTGAGATTTTATTCTACCTTGAAGAGTGTGTTTTATTCACATATTTTTCCCTTAAATGTATGCAGGTCATTACTTCTTTCATACTGGAGGTTTTCCACTCATATTTGGGACTGAGGAAGTAAAATTCATGGGATTCATAGCATCAAGAACTTTGTCATTTCATTGTGGGATTATTGTCAGTATCTGTGAGAGTTCCTTTTGAATCTACTAATCTCCACCTTTATAGTATAACTGTAGCTTGCATTCTGGGAGCTAAAGATTGGGGAGCAGAAGAGGGAACTAAACATTTTTCTTCTTCTCAGTATTAACTTAAACCCACTTGGTATAAGTATGTCTACTTTCCTCCACCTCTTTCTGGAACTTCCAAATACTAGTTCTCATTTTGCACAGTCTCCAGAAAACAACCCTTTTGTCTACTGGATTGGAAGAGTTAATCTATATCTTTGTATTTTTGTGACTTCCAACCCATTTTGAGTATGTTAGTCCCATCTTCTTTGTCTTCTCTCCCATTTCTGAGTTTTCTTGACCAGGAATAGTAAATAATTATTATCATTTAGGTTCTATATTCAATTGCTTATACTTCTCTCCAGAACTTTCTTGGTAAAGATTCTGTTTGGGCCAAGTTAGTGTTTTGATAGTCAGGAATGATTGGGACAGCCCAGGAAAGGCTTTGAGGCAAGCATTTTGAAGAGATTCTTGGAAAGTAAATAATGATTCCATGTTATCAACTGAGAATGTTCAACAGTTTGACATTAATTTAAATGGATTATCAGAAAGTTTCTGCAGTTATTTTCAATTTTTCTCCTTGGGCAAACGTTTCCTGGAGTAATATTCATGTTGAAGAAAGGAGCCCAAGAATAATGTCATACTATTAAAGATAGCATACTGAGTGGGTTTAGATGATTTTGTTTCTTACCAAAACACTAAAGTGAGAAGAACTTAAAAGTCATACAAAGAATACCGCAAAATTATTGATTCTTGCTTACATTAGGCAGGATTGCATTGGTATGCTTCAGTGGTGATACTTAATCATAGTGGCTTAACATAACTTATTGAGCTTTCATTCTCACGTGGGTTGGTTGGAAGCCCTGCTTCACAGGGACCTTGGCTAAAAGTCTCCATTATCTTTCAGCTCTACCCTCTGTAACTCATGGAGAAGCTTAGAAAGCCAGAGGGTCTTGCACTTGCAGTTAAATACTTTGACCAGGAACTGAAGTGCTTCTATTCATAGCATGTCAGCCAGAAATACTTACATGGCCTAGTCTAATTATGAAGGTGCTGGGAAATGCATTCTTCCAAATTGTCAGGAAGTAGAGGTAAACCATAGTTGGCTTACCACTTTCCTCCAGGAACAGCTAAAGATAAAAAGAAGAAACCTTTAAAAATATTTTTACATTTTTAAAGTGTTGGGTTGTGATTTTCTTGGTGTGCTATTCTTGTGGGTAGTTCTTCTCATTAAAATTGTAGTTTGGGCTTTTACAGACAATATCCAAAGAATAATTTACTTTCTTTTCACTCTCATCAGTGAAGACATGAAGACAATAAGATAGAGTTTATTTATTTATTTTTAACAAGACTCAGGAAGGAGATATTCTGTAACAACTGGGAAAGCAGGACATGAAAAGAACAGTGAAATCTATATTGCAAAGTATCTAAACTTGATTTATGATCAGAGGACTCTCCTATCTTCCATCTCTCACATTAAATGTACTTTTCTTATGGCATTTACTGTACCAGGCTGGTAAATGTTTTGCTTCCATCTGGACCCAATTCTGAGCTATGTCACTGATGACACTATCCAGACTGCAATGCAGATGGAATTAGAGAAAAGAATGCCTATAATCATACACACAGGCGATCTTACACAACAGAGGGCCTATAATCCAATATGGTCCTAAGTAATGCACTCCAGGTGTGAGTGAGGCTGAGTGTGATACAGATATTATTGAAAACTTACCTAAATGTTTTCACAACAGTATGAACTTTGAAAGCTGCCTTTTATCAATGTATATTTTTGGAATTATATTGTGTTGAAAGTTTTAGTGTCTATTCTTCTAGACAAAAATACAAGGAACTTTTCACTTTTAAAGCAGAGCTGACAGTTACATATTTCGTGGCCCTTATTTGGTGGGGAGAATATGAAGTGTTTTGTACAATAACCCATTTAATTCTCAAGCAATGATGAGGTTGCACTATTATTTGCCTGACTGGAGATGGTAAATAGGCTCAGAGAGACTACGTGGCCTGTGTGAGGTTGTGACTTGGGTATCTGACTCCAGACACACCACAGTCAAAGCTCCTCTGAGATGAACTGCTTCACACATATCCTTGCTAGTGGATGTTTAATTGGAGTTTGTAAAATGTGGTGTTAGTAGAGTGTGGTAGCTAACACAATTGTAGGTAATACTGAGTGTTTCGTAATATTTTCCCAAAGATTTGTAATTTCAAGATCTCATGGAAAGTCTAAAATGAATTTTTTAATCTCCAACCCTCATTCATACAAAAAAAAGATAAAAAGGATGTTGTTTGTTAAGCTAGAAGTTGTACATTGGGATTGAAGTTTAATGTATAAATGCTAGGCAAAAAAAAAATCTGACTGCCTCTTTTTAAGTTCTGACATTGCTATTGCTTTCATGTACAATCTTTGGTAAGTTAAATTTATCTGAGTTTAGTTTCTCTGTCTGAAAAATGAGATTTTAAAAAAACTACCTTAAATACCTAATGGAGATGTTGTAATAATCCAATGTGGGCAACAAAATTTCTATAGAAGCAACATTTAATTGTTGTCCTCTTCTCTTACCCAGTCTCCTCCTTCTTTCTCTTTCTTTACTTAATCATTATTCATACGCAGTTGTTACTACCAGAACTTAGAAATGCTTTTAGACTGAATTTGTGTTGTGTATAAGTGAACATTTGGGTGAATCTATGGATCTCTACACATGAGTAGTAATGAATTAATTTAACACGATTTTTCAGAGTGAGCAGTTGTTTCATGCACATATCTAGATGCTTTGACTCTGTTTGATAAACATAGACTAAAGTGTCATAGAATGGAGGCAAAATTGAAGTTTTTAGAAGTCATAAAATCTCTACATTAAATCCTTAGAGTGACAGGTGGTTAGATTAATAAACTGTAAATCAAATACTTAAATTTGAAGAAAATGAGTTTATAAAATTTATTAAACTTATGCAATTTAGTAAAGCTTTGTTCCTTCTAAACTAATTTAAAAAGGTGGAAAAATTATGGAATAATATTAACAATTAATAATGACTTTTGCAAAATTTAGTTGATTATTTTATAGTAGCACTGTAGAACTTGGCACTTACCTAAAGCCAATGCCATCCACCAGAAAACTCCCAGGTATTTTTGAAATGGGTTTCTCTTAGTTTCCCTGATGTACTTACTCATGACTGCCTGCCCATGGGAAATGTGGTCTTGACACAAATGTAGTAATGGATTTCAGAAAACACAAACTGGGGCTGTCAGTCAATTGTATTCCCTTAGTTGGAGTTCTGACAGGTGCATTTTTGTGGTTATCATACCCTCCATTGGCCAACCTGCTAACTAGAGAGCAAACGAGTCAGGTTGACATACTTCATACAGGTTCAATTTCCTAAGAAAGTTGGAGTAGAATGGAGCAGGGTGAAGCTGCAGAATACAGGAGAATCTCCAGCTCATAAGTCCGCCCCCCCCCCCCCCGCCAAAAAAAAAGCAAGAAAATTTCAAACAGATACAGAGCTCTTGAAGACAATCTGGGTAACTGGATAACTGCCCTAGAGGTTGGATGCAAGCAAGAGGTCAAGCAAGGTACAACCAATGATTTGCAATGGAGGTTTGCAAATACCTGGTAGTGATGAATTCTGGTGATGGTGGCAGGGGTATAAGAGAGAAAAGGAATAAAGATTCCAAGTGTGGTATGCTGAACCCCAGGGAATGACAGCATATGAAAATTTAAAAAATAACAAGAGGGCAAAGATTTATGACAATGTGAACTCACGTGAGGTTACCTTCCCTGAGTAAGCCAGACTGCAGAGGAATGTATTGTTCTCCTAAAGAGAACTGTGGAAGTCTGTGGTGGAAGATGGTCTAGTAAGTCTACATAGTAGAGCATATTCTAAACTTATTTGCACATATTCTACCAAGAGGATAGCTTAGAACATTGGCACTTTGGGACAATGCAAAGAAGTAACAGTAGTGAAATAATTAAAGTATGAGCTTCCCTTCCCTGACTGTGAGAGATAACAATAACCCTTCACCAATTCTGTGAAGCCTGTTGGGGTAATGACAATCCAGATCAACCCAAAGTCCCTTCTAATTTCTGTAAAAAGAAGGTTGAAAGGGATCTATAATTTTGGCTGCAAAAGTATTTATGTATTGTGTTATGATCAAATAAAAACAACAGGTTCAATTCTAATTCTAATGATAGACTGATAGGGACTTTTTAGAACTTCTGTTTTTCACATGAGGACTCTGAAGGAGAAGATAAACAACCAGGAGCAGGGCAAATGGCAGGGCCAGGTGATAAAGTTTCTTAAATCTTATGCAACAAGCACTTGTTTAAAAGGGTCCTAAAATATCACCAGGGAAAAAAACACAGTGGGTAGAGGCAATAAGACACAAGGAGAGAAAGAGGAGTAACTGATTTTTCCAATATGATATAATTAACTGGGAAAGGGTGCAGGTTGGAGAGAGAGAGAGAAAAAAGAGAGAAAGAGAGAGAGAGAGCAAAATAAAACAAATATCAGATAGATGTTGGAAATTCTTTTCTTCAATGAAAGATGTTTTCATAGAATGTCTCTAAAATTCAGACATCCTATAAAATAAATAAATATATCCTTTAGTTAATTCAGTCATGATATTAGCATATCATCCAATTTCTAAGAGTTTCTACTTGTTATTTTGGGGGGAATGGTAGAAAAGTGATTCCTTTTCATTATCAAATTTTATTATGTTTAAGAATACCATTTTGAGAATCAGCACTATTTTGATGAGAAAAGGATTATCCTGCAAATATTTTCTAAGATTTATTAACAGATGGTAGTTGTAAAATACTACAATAATTTAGTGTCCTAACAAAAATACCTATAAAATTTGCCGTTTTTATGTTCTGTGACACTCTTTTGGAGGAAAGAGTGTATGTAGCACATATGCTTCTGATTGTAATACTTTATAAAATTTTGTTTAGTAAAATTCCTAACCATAATTTTTCTTAGCTGAGAATTTTGCTTATCCCAATTAATTATACAGGTGGTTTTTCTAATAAGGTTGACATTCTTGTTCTAAATGCTAGAAGTTTTTTTGTTGCCTGGTATGCATGTTGCCAATCCATCAAGGAAGGTGGTACTCTTCCATCTATTCCACTTAGCACAAAGCATAACACCTGGCAAGCAGTGATTCTTGCTACATGAAGGGATAAATGTGAGTGATTGCAGAAGACAAATAATATGCTGGAATCTAATTGGATTGCTAGAAAAATTTTAAATATCTATTGTCCAGTAGAACAGTGAACGCTCTGTTATTTCTTAGTATTTGTAGACTTAGAGTTATAATATTAAGTGTAATATCCAAATCATAAAAAATAAAAATGTCCAGAGTAAAAGTTTCTCTGATTTTATATTTAATTACAAATAATGCTACTTTAACAGCATTTATCACTTAATAATGTGTATATTGCCTCAAAAAAATACAACTATGATTTTGTAGGAAACAAGGTCATGGTAGTTGCAATCTGACATGGAAAATTTCGAGTTGTTCCCTTTAGGACATTGAGTCAATCATATTAGTTCCATCAACCAAATTGTCTAATGTGCAAAAATAAAATGATTCAATTTTTTCTTGACTTTACTGATGAAATAATCATCAGTTGATCCAAATACTCAACTTTTTAAAAATAATTGTCTTATTTCATTATTAGTGTTGTTAATCTCTCAGTATGCTTAACTTATAAGTTAAACTTTATAATCTGTGTGTATGTATAGCAAAAAACATAGCATATTAGGGTTTGGTACTCTATAACTTCAAGCATCTATTAGGGGTTTTGGAACATACACCCATGGCTGTGGGTGTACTACTGTATGTACTCAAGGCATTTGGCTTTGTAAGAGTAATAAATACAAACAAAGAGAATGAAGCATAACAATATGTTGAAGAGGCACAAAAACGAAGCCATCCTGCAGTGATGATCAACATCGTGCTTTGAAGCAGGAACTTGTAGTATGAATAGGCTTGGCTGGGTGAAGGTGAGGTTGGCAACCCCCAGGGGAGAGAACCATAGTAGTGACTTTTCATGAAGAACGCTTTCTGTTTTTGCCAGGTCTTTCCTCATTTCTTTCTTTGACTTCTTTTTATTTTTTTAAAGAGCTCTCATTTATTTATTTATCTTTTTTTCCCCACTTTTCTCAGCATATATAAGGGGGGATTCATTGTGCCAGTTCTGAATAGCTTTATGTTGTACATTAGTTAGATTGCTTGCACTGTCTCCCTGCTGCAATCCCCCTCTCCACCGCATTTAAAGCAAGTGCAAAAGGTTTCATTGTTCTGTTTCATATATGCAAATACTTGACATTCATAGTTTGGTGTGGGCTCAAAATCTTCATTTCTGGCATAAGCTCATGAGTAAATATTGTGGAATTCTTGTGTATAGAACATTCTGCTATTTTTAGGTATTAAGAATATAAGTAAATAACATAAAAAATTAACTTAGCAATATGGCTATTATAACTTGAGGAATTGTTTAATGTTGACATTGATGTCACTGTCATAAAAATCATGTATTGAATATGAAAGGAGGATGGTCTGGTGGGGTCAATGGAAGGGGAATGAGGGAAGGGAAGGGATACTGAGGTGCAAAGAGGATTGAAGTATGCTTCATATATATGAGAAGACAACAAAATGACCCCCTAATGTTTGTTCAAAGTACCCTGTACATGTGTATAGAATCGCCACAATGAAACTCCCATGTATTATTAATACATATAATAAAATTAATTTATTAAATACCATAAAAATATAATAAAATTATTAAGAAAGTTGAATACCTTAATAATCCCTAAGCTTCATAACCATGCTGACATTTACACAAACTGTTTTAAACAAGTAAGTTATTTATTCTCCCTGGTCTGTATGTTTTTTAGTTCAAAACAGAGTGTATTGACTAATAAAACAATGTAAAACATTTGAAACTACTCACTTAGCATATTGGTGTATGAAAAACATAATTAAAAAGTGTGCAAAATTGATTTTCACTTTAAAAATTATAAATGAATTAACTTTCTGATCAATTTTGGAACAGAAATTAAATAAATCATGGATTCTATTTAAGAAAAAGCTCTACATGCTTGTCCGTCCATTCCTGACTTGAACAGAACTAACTTTTCTTTAGCCCCTGCAAAGTAGTTTTTGTCTACGTCATGGAATCTTGTATTTAACTTTATTTTTGGTGAGCATTTGTAGGTGATTTACAATGTTAAGACAGTGTCTTGAAGTTTTACTCACTGCCTTATAAAGAAAAAATAATATTTTAATCTTAATTATAAATCATAAACCTAATGAACAAATAATCTTATGAAAAACTGAAGACTTTAAAAGTAAATATGACTTTTTAAAGATTGCATAAAATCCCAAAGACCACAAATTGTTTTTTGAGATCACCTTTCCTGCAAATGTTTAGCTTTAAACTCAAAAGAAAGGAATGCTAATCACTTGCAAATAGGATCAAGACTTCTAGACCCTAAACAGTGAAAGTGAAGGGTGAATTAAACAGTTTTAATAAGGACAGGACTCATGACTATTTTAAGTATGGTAAAAATCAGATAATTTTGCTAATTAATGTGAAGAAAACCATTTGAGACATGCCATGCTTCTAGTATGCTAAGTTTCTTTGACCTATCTACTTGTAGTTCTTAAGAAAACATACATTTACTTTTAGGTGTCACTACCAATCAAATTCTTTTGAGATTATTTGGTTGGCTCTTCAATGAGAGTTTAATGTGAAAGAATTAGTAAATATACTTGTCACAGAACCTAGCCCATAACAGGAAACTCCTGTTTGTAAATTTTTTTTAAACTCAATAGTTGTTTTGTTATTGCAGTTTCTATTGTTGTTTTGCCTTTTGTTTCTTGAGACATGGTCTTGTTGTGTATTCCAGGTAGGCCTCAAACACACAGAGAGACCCAAGGCTGGCCTCAAACTGGAGCTCCTACTGCTTCAGCCTCCCAAGTTTTGGGATTATAGGCATTTGTCACCAAGCCCTGTAACCCTGGACCTACTTGGTACACATCACATCTTTTTATAAAGGGTGTGTGATTTCTTCCATGTTTATCTCCTTTGTTATGTAACTCTAGTCATGAATTGTTATCTCTAGGATTGCATTTTCTTTACTATCTCTTATCTAAAAATGTGCTATCTTCTCAATCCATGAATATCCTCTAATTGTGTTTTTCTCTTGACTTTAGATTTGCTTCTTTTCTGATATTTGAACTTTTCTTTTTAGTCTTTAACAACCATCACTTCTTCAAATCCACAAATTAGTTTTGGCCATCACAACTCTGTAGAAGTTGCTCTTGGGAGACCAGTATTATGACTTTGCTGGAATTCCAACTTCATGCTCGTGGCTTTGAAGCCTTTGAAACTTGTGAGAATTTACACCTTCTGGATGATCTGAGTTGTTTTAGCCTTTTTGACAAAGATACTTCATACTTTAGTTCTCTGATTGCTCTTTCTCTTTCTCTTTTGTTGTCTCTTATTCTATCAGTGTAGTGTAACCAACCATCCTCTGACATTTAGCATCAAAAGTCCCCCTGTCTGAAGAAACCCCTCTGTCCTGGGCAATTAATAATCATCCTAAACTTGGCATTCTTTAGACTTCTGCCATTAGTTCTTATCTGTTTTTTAGTAAGAGTTTTTGGATTCTGTAGAGGCTTCTAATATTTACAGTGTATTACTGATGACCAATCTTAGGTCTCCAGCCATAAGTGATTTAGTAAACCCCAAACAATTTCTAGAAAAGGTTATGGGCTGTGGGCTAGGCTTCTAAAGTCCTATGTTCAACTCCAAGCTGTACCAGCTACAACATTGCATGATAACCTTTTCAGTGCTCAACCTTAAGGGTTGTTATGATAATTAAAGGTAAAAAAAATCAAAGTTCTCAGTTCAGTGCTGGTATAAAGCAGGTATCAAATAATTTGAAGGTATTTTTTATCTTTTGTTATTGGTGTTTTTCAGCATCTTTTCCTCTCCAAATCATCTAAGTGATGTAAAAATGCACCAACCAAAAGACTCACTGTGGCAGAACTTTCTAAAGGGAGAGTGGAGACACATGTGTAGCTTAGAAGAGGCTCCAGGTTCTCTTGGCATTCACGCTCTGGGGAGGCTAATATCTCTTCAACTCTTCTCTCCCCATGCCCCTGTTCTAACAAGTTCAAAAGGCTTTGTTACTTAGAGGGACAAATTTAAACAAAATAATTCAAAATAAAATAGCAATAAATTTCCCTTAACATCTTTATGTTTCTGAGTATTTCCTTTTCTAATTCTGACAATATTCTTAGTCAATCACCTAATGTTCATTAATTAAAATGACCTTTTTTTGCTAAAGTAGAAATTCCTAAAGTTTTGTGTGCATCAGAATTATCTTGAGGTTGTGACAAAGCACAAGTTTTTGACTCTATAACAAGAGTTTCTGATTGTGCAGGTCTAGAAGATTAACATTTGTAACAAAGTCCCAGGTGATGCTGGACTGTACTTTGAAAACTACTACCAGCTAGGATATTTAAATGGCATTGTGGTTTAACTTAAGTTTATTTATTTATTTTCATTTTTATTATCATGTTATTGTACTAGGGATACATTGTGACATTTACAAAAGTTCTTCACTATATACCATAGTTAATATATCATTCGCCTTTATCCCTTCTCTCCCCATTCCTGAAATAGTTTCAACAGGTTCCATTTTTCCATTTTTATACATGAGTTCAAATCCTCAAGTATTTGTTTTATTTTCCCTGCCCATTCTTCTGTTCCTGTTTCCTCTTCCTTCTTTTGACTTTTCCTATACAGAAATCCAATTTTCTCCTTATCTTTGACATCTTAAGTGAATGATATTGAAATTCTACTTAGTTTTTGTTATTTTTATTTAAACTTTAATTCCAAATACAGGAATCTGGTATAGTATGTGAATTATACCAGGTTCTAACATTCTTAGATATATAAACCTGGTACTTAGTCAACAGCTTCAATGAAAGTGAAGGTTAGCCACAGTTAAATGATTTGAATTTTAGCTTCTATTCTGCCTACCTTGCTTGATTAATTGTCCAATTTTCTTAGAGTAAAAATGGCAAAATATGTATATAATGAAACCACTGAATGTGATCACTCCTTTATTTCTTCACCTTGAGCATAAAGTTTAAATGATATTCTCAACCACAATGGCAGCTTGAAGAACATACAGAACTTCTTAATATAATACATTTACCACTTAATCACACCTTCTATTAATATTGAAACACTTGAATTTGCTGATGGGAGGAATATTTAGGTCACTTTTATAGTAATAGCCTTCTCAGGCCTATCTATAAATTTCCATATTACTAAAATTGTTGACTATGTCTTCCCTGTATAGAGACACTCAATGAGGTAAAACAAAATGAAACATTGTCATTTTTCCTTTTGTTCAAATGGTTGATTTTGGGCAAATAGAACCTCAGTGTTGAAAATGGGAACTTTTGATTTTCTCCTTGCTTTTGCTTTTCTCCATTGTTTTGAAAAATACTGTGGTACAGAGCAGCATGTGTTACGTGTGTGATCATCAAGTAGGAACATAGAACATTTTAACTTAAGGAGAGCTTTCACTTCCCAGGATGACCTGTTTGTATTTTGTGCCAAGAGCCCTCTAAAGGTTACAGCTGCTTTCGTTTTGTCATTTTAGACGTGAAGTGCAGTCTCTGTAGCAGCTGCAGGGCCCCTACCTCCTGTTCTGTATATACTCAGGAAAAAGACTCTTAATCTCTGGGATTGAAGGAAAAGTTTATTAAGGAAAGAAATGGGGCCACTGACTTCCTAGGGTGAGTCTCAGGAGCACAGAAGGTGGGGGCCTAAAATTATGAGAAAGTCAAGGAAAGGGATTGATGTTTTTTTGAGGCTATGCATGATTAACAAAGACATGTGGATTACAGCTGTCCCTTAGATCAGACCACATTCTGCATCCCCAAGAATGAAGGACGGCTTTCCATCTAATGAGCATGCAAGATTCTCTTGGCAGGTCGTTTTCTTAAGCTAGATATTTCCAGTTATTTTTATTCTTTTCTAAAACTAGGTCCATCTAGCCTAGCAATTCCAAAAGCACTTTTAAATTTTGCAATAGGATATGAGATTTCTTGTTGTCTCTTCTATGTCTTTTTCTCATTTTTACTTTATTAAATGAACTTTTAGTTCTTGGACAAGACCTCTTTCTGTGCTGCATCTGTCTCAAGGAGACCTGTTGCTGTTGATGTCTGTCATTTTGCTTCAAAAGCAAATGGAATATTCATGAAGGTACAGAATAGATGGAACAAGGGCCAATACCAAATGGCAACAGCAGTAGCAAGCTTTAAAAGAGTTGTAAAAACAAAAACCATACTGTAAATTGTAAGGGATGATTGATCATGGAGAAGCCAACCAACCAGGTCATTTCTGTACATGCTTATTTATATCTTGATCTTCCATAATTATGACATTACCAATGCTGTGCATGACTTCTGCTCTGTCATATTTAGTGAGAGACTAGGGAAACTTGACTTTTTCTTCTAATCATGATCCTGTTTCCTGTTTTCTGTAGGCATTTAATATGTTCCATCCTGTATATATTATCTCCTGGGCCACTAGTAATAATAAGTAGAGCAAATGTACAAATTTCTCTAATTTGTAAATGCTTATTATGGCACGTTCTACCTTTATTATTCATGAACAGTGAAAACAACAATAAAATCAATTTGACAGTAAAGTTAATTTTCTTTTTTTTTTTTTTTGAGACAAGGTGTTGCTATGTAGATCTGTTTGGCTGTAATTTGTTATCTTCCTACCTCAGCTTCCCAAGTGCTGAGATTATAGGCATGCACCATCATGTCTGACTAAAAAGTTTTAATTCTTTTATTTTACTCTCTTCTTTTTAACAAATGAAGGTAGAGACCAAATAACTTGCTCTATTGTGTTGTACGAAAGTTAAAAAACCAAGCAGAAAAAGAGGGAATGAGAAGGGGGATAAAGGAGAATGGTGGAGGAGGTGAATTTAACTAAGATATATGTTGTAAGTATTTCTATAAATGTTACATGTACTCCCAATACAACAATAATATGCTAATAAAAAATTTAAAAAATGATTTCACTGGAGAACATCATGTTGAGCAAGATAAGCCAAGCCTATAGTGACCGTGAGCTAAAATAAAAGTGCTACTGAATAAAAAGATAAATGAATATCTGCAGGCAGATGTTCAAAGTGGTGTATTATGCTAATGGTAGGTGCTCTTCCAAAATGCACATGGTGCAAGCACAATAGAAGCCATCCAGAGGACTAAAAATTGATATGTGGGATCAATCATTATTGAGGCTGATAGATGCCCTTCCATCTTTGAATTGTGACTTTCAAGAGAAGTAGTCATGGTAGTCCCAGTTGGCCAGGATAGCCAGAAGGCATGTGTGTGACAGGCTCTTTCCAGGCCAGGGCAGAGAGGTATGTTTCAGTTTCACTCTCTTCAATGGCTGGGGCCCCATCACTTGGGTGCACAGTCTAACATTCAAGTTCCTGAATTTAACAAAAATGTCCATATAGCCCCTTTCTACATTTCTCCAACCATTAGTTCTATTCCTATAAAACCAAGCCATCACTAGTTTCTGAATGTCTTGCTTTATTCAAAAATAAAACTGGTTTTGATCTATTAGGAAATACCTTTTAAATGCTAAAAACATAACAAAAGATAGATAACTCAGAATATATTTTATTTGCCTAAGATCTACCATGTTTCCTGTTCTACTTTGGGTTTTGTTGCCCAATCTGGTGTGTGTGTGTGTGTGTGTGTGTGTGTGCGCGAGAGAGAGAGAGAGAGAGAGAGAGAGAGAGAGAGAGAGAGAGAGAGAGAGAGAGAGAGACAATCCTATTAAGTGCCATATGCCACATTTAGGGCTAAGAGATATAGTATCTACTTTGAAGGTTCTTATAATCTAGTGACATTGACATCAATAGAAAATTCTGTGTCTGTTTGGTGAATTTGCTTCTCTCTTCCCATTATTCATTTTAAGTCTATTTTTGAACTTTTTTCTTACATTCACTTTTCCCTAAAACTGAATTTCAAGCCTCCATCTTGTACAATTATAGATTTTTATAAATTCTGTTTATAGTTTATCCAAAAAAGTTTTTATTTACACAATGTGTTCAATTGTTTCTAATGATTTGTGAGAATTATAGTTAGGTCACAGCTATTTTTATTTGTATATTTTTGGGGGGAGAAAAACAGACATAACAATGAGACATTCTAGAAGTTTGAAATGTGTAGATAACTAGAAAAATCTAATATTCATTACATTAACACACATGCACACTTAGGCTTTTCAAATAATTTAGACAAAATCTAAACCTCATTTTATTTTAGTTAAACTTGAAAAGGATTACTTTAGAAAGAAATTGTGGTTCAAAGACTGTGTACACATGTATGTAAATGCAAACATGATGCTTGTTGAAAATGTTCCATGAATCAGGGGAAAGAGGGATAAAGGAGAGCAGTGGAGGGGGTGACTTCAAGTATGATATATTTTCTACACTGTAAGAACTTTTGTAAATGCCACATTGTACCCCTACCAGGTAAAAAAAATTCAACTGTTGTCCAACTTATTTTACTTTTGATATAATTTTTTCTTACATCTTAACAGATATTTCTTTTTTTAAGATCTTTTAACTTGTTTATTCAATTGTTATTCTTTTAAAAAAATTTTCATTTATTCATATGTGTGTACATTGTTTTAGGTCATTTTTCACCCCTGCCCCCCTCTTATCTCCGCCCCTCACTTCCAGGCAGAACCTGTTCTGCCCTTATCTCTAGTTTTGTTGAAGAGATGACATAAGCATAATAAGGAAGACAAAATGTTTTTGCTAGTTGAGTTAAGGATAGGTATACAGAGAGTTTCCTAGCATTGCTTCCTTGTACAAATGTGTTACAACCCACGTTGATTCATCTCTAACTGATCTTTACACTGGTTCCTGATCCCCTTCTCATGTTGACCTCTGTTGCTTTAAGGTTTCTGTATTAGTTCCTCTGGAGTGGGGACATCAGACACTTGCATGTTTTGGGTTTCCTACCTATTCCTATATCTCCAGCATGTGCTCTCCCCTTGTCATGGGATCCAAGTCCAACCACATTGCTGCATTTGCCCTAGATCTAAAGCCTGCATATGAGGGAGAACATATGATTTTTGGTTTTTTGAGCCTGCTAACCTTACTCAGAACGATGTTCTCCAGTTCCACCCATTTACTTGCAAATGATAAGATTTCATTCTTCTTCACGGCTGAGTAAAACTCCACTGTGTATAAATACCACATTTTCTTGATCCATTCATATGTTTCTTTCAGAAAAAACTATACACATCTTTTTCTGTACAAGTTTCATCAGATTGGGATGGGTTTAAAAAACTTATTTCAAACAAGTTCTGGGAAGGAACAGGTGACACACTATTTGTCCAAATGGATTTTTATAATGTAAATTCAAATTATATAATTTAAAATAAAATATTACATTAAATGTTGACTAAATATCTTATGTGTTTATGCTTCATTTCATTGTTCATATTGCAAGTTTCTTGAGAACTGAAATCATCATTTTATTTCTCGTCAACTTTCTCCATTATGATGTATGCCTCATGATTCCTTATTAGATCATGTATTAAATATTTTTTGCAATATATACTACTAACAATTTTTAGATTTTTTTTACTTTGTTTATATTTTAATTTTTGGAAATTTTGTTAATACTTGAAATTTGTTATTAATTTATTACATAATTGTAGTGTCCCTAAATTAAAAGTAGTTTTTTAGAAAGTAAAGCATATTTGAATTTTCTTTATGTCTCTCAGAAGATTCTCAATAAACTAAAAATAAAACTTTGCAAAAGTAGCTGTCAAAATAGTAGACAAATCATTTAAAATGTAGTAAAAGGCAGTGTATGTGTAAAAGAAGTCAAACATTTTAGCACTCATGAAAATGAAGAGAATAAAGAGAAAGGCAGCCCTTGCAAAGAGACTGTGAGTCAGAAGTTCCACACTTAATCAAAGACTTAAAAAGCAAAACAAGAAAAAGACAAAGAAAGAAACCAGATGCACATTTGGGGCCCATCTATGGAAAGTATTACATTTTTATGGTTTCAACAAAGGTACTAGAATAATAAAATGGTCATTATGTTTCAGCAGAACTCACAGTGAAAGTGAGAATGTACAGAACTGCTTAACCAAGTGCTTGTTCATTTAAAAACCATTAGTTGGCAGTACTTTTTCAGAAATCCCTCTGATTCTAATTGAATTCAGAAAGGTATCCCTCGAAAGTCACATTTTGCCAGGTTGAAAATAGATACCAATTTAACAGTTGGACTTACAAATTAGGTGCCATGGTGATGGTGAGCTTCAACTAGTAAGTTATATAGTAGTCCTAGTAACACTGTAAGTGGCATAGCTGCTGTTTCCTATCTGTCATCTGTCTATCAAGCATCTATCTATCTATCTATCTGTTTATATCATCATAATCATCATCTTCATATCATCATCTATCTATCTATGCCTTGGTCTACCACCTATTTACCTATCTATCTACCTCTGTATCTCAGCTTAATTGAGGTATGATTTACATCCATATAAATTTATCCATTTTAAGTCCACAGCTAGCTTAATTTTGTTAATGATGTACAGTTGTGTGAACACCACCAAAATTGCCCTGCACAATTTTCTCATGAACCTCTGCAGTAATTCCCTCTTCTGACCCTAGGCTATAGGCAGTCACTGAACTGTTTTCTGTCACTTCAATTTTTCCCTCTTTTTGGACAGAACAGGTTCTGACTGGAAGTGAGGGGGTGGGGGGAAAAGGGAGGGGGCAATAGGGAGAGATGGCCCAAACAATGTATACACATATAAATAAATGAATAAATAATAAAAACAAAGATACATCGTAAACATATATGGAAATGTGACAATAAACCCCCTTCAGTACAACTAATATATGCTAACAAAATGTTTTAAAAAAGTAACATAAAAAATTTTTCCCTCTTCTAAAGTTTCATGTAAATGAAATTACATAGTATGCAATCTTTTGAATTTGACTTCTTTATTAAGCATAATGGTTTTGTAATGGATGTTGTATATATTAATATTTTTTCTTTTATTATTGAGTACTGTTTTCTTATATGTATATATCACAAATTGTTTAGTTATTCATTTCGTGATGGACATTTAGACTGTTTCTAGGTTTTGATTATCATGAATAATGTTGCAAAGACTATTTGTGTATGTTTTTGTATGGACATAAGTTTTTGTTTGTCTTAGATTAATATCCAGCAGTGGGTTTTCTGAGTCCTATTATAAATGTACATAAAGTTTTGTAAGGTGTGGCCACACTATTTTCCAAAACTTGCAGTATTATTTTTCTTTCCTATTAACAATGTGTGAGGGTTCCAGTGGCTCCATACCCTCACCAACACTTGGTAATGAAAAACCTTTTTTAATTTTTACTACTTCAGTGGATGTGGTGATGCCTCATTGTGGTTTTCATTTACATTTCTCTGATGCCTAGTGATGTTAAACATCTGTTCATATGCCGATTTTACATTTGTGTATATATGTATACGTATGAAATATGTATAAATGTATGCACATTTATATGTATGTATGCATATTTGTGTTTATGTAATGTATGTAAGTATGTAGAAAGGTGGAAACTACTAAGTCAGTTTCTTTAACAGCTATATTTCTGGAGGTTATCTATTTCCTCTTGAGTGAAATTTATGTTGTCTTCCAGAAAGTTTGTATATTTCATATAATTGTCAAATTTGGTGACATAAAATTGGTCATCAAGGTCCATTCTTTTTTAAAAACTTAAACTTTTTGGGTATAATTTTTGTATATAATTCAGATGCAGTTGTATGTAGGAATAGAGAGATCTTCCATGTACCCTTTACTTAGCTTTCTCTAATGGTGGCATTTTGTAAAATTATAGTATAATGTCACAACCCGGGTATTAATTGCCCTTTTACATCAAAAACTCAAACTACATTCTTGTTTTCCTCATCTTTGACACTGAGAAATCACTCTCCATTTCTATAATTTTTATGTATTATTATTATTATTATTATTTTGGTCATACTTGGGTTTGAACTCAGGGTCTTGTGCTTGTTAAGCAGGTGCTCTAGCATTTGAGTTATGCCTCCAGCCCTTTGCTTTGGTTGTGTTTCTAATAGGGTTTCACTTTTATACCAGGCTAGATTTAGACCATGGATCCTCTTATTTAATGCTACCCGTGTAGCTGGGATGATCGTCACATAACACCACGCACAGTTTTATTGCTTGGGATGGCATTTCTGTAACATTTTGCCTGGGTTGGCCTTGAAATGTGGTTTTCCTGATCTCTGCTTCCCAACTTGAGCCACTATGTCCAGCAAATTTGACATTTTAAGATGCCATGTAAGTGGAATATTAAAATATGGAATCTATTTGGTTCTGCATTTTTCACTCAGCATAATGCTCTGCAGATTCACACAGGTTGTCATGTGTTTCAGTAGTTTGCTCTTTTTTTATTGCTAAGTAGTATTTTATGGTATGCATGTACCACAGTTTAACCATTCATTATTGGAGGATGTCTGTGTTCTTTCATCATCTTTATCTATTATGAATAAAGCTGCTATGAACTTTTGTGCATAATTTTTTGTATGGATATGTTTCATTTTTCTGAGATAGATTACAGGGTATGTGGTATTTGTATGTTTAGTTTTAAAAGAAATGTCAAACTGTCTTCCAAACCAACTGAACCATTTTACATTCTCACCAATGTCTGAGATATCTAATTTCCCTAAATATTTGCCAATATTTGGTTTTGTGATTTTTTTTAAATATAGCAATTCTAATAGGTATGTGCTGACTTTTATTGTAGTTTTAATGTATGTTTCTTAATTGATAATGATTTTGAGCAACTTTCATATGCTTATTCGCCATATATGTCAGCTTTAGTGAAGTGTCTAAAGTCTTTTGCCTGTTTTTAATTTGTTTTTTATAGTTAGTTTTGAAGCTCACATATTGTTCTAGAAAGTGATCCTTTCTTAGGTATTAAGTTTGCAAATATTTCCTTCCTATCTATAATTTTCATCCTTTTACTAGAACTTTTACAGAATAAAAATATTTAACTTAGATAATATTTGATTTGTTAGTTTTCTTTTATAGCCAATGGTTTTGGTATCAAATCTGGTTGTCTAATCCCCAGATTTCAATTTTTTCTATTTTTAAATATATTTTACAATTTTATTTTACTTTTAAGTCTGTAATCATTTTGAATTAATTTTTGTCTCAGGTGTGATAATTTGGTTAAGGTTTACATTTTTTGCCTTGGATATCTAGCTGCTCTAGCATTATTTACTGATAACTCACTTTTACCTTCATCAAGGAAGGCATAATCTTGTAGGTCTATTTTTTGTGTCCTCTATTCTAGTCCCTTGATCTACATGTCTATCCATTGTATTAGCCATCCCAATTCATTTGCCTTTTCATATAAACTTTAGAACTATCTAAACCCACAGAAATTCTTGTTTTTATCTTGATGGGGCCTTCGTGCCAATTTGAGGGAAACTGACATCTCTACTTACTGTATCTCCCAATCCATGAACAAAGTTTGTCTACTTATTTAGACCTATGACTTCTTTTTTTCAGATGACTTCTTTCATTTATTTTTAATTAGCAAACACTAATAGTACAAGGGGGTTTCATTGTGATACTTCCATGTATGCATAAAGTACACTTTGAACAAGTCCACCTTTTCCTTAATAATATTTTGTACTTCATATTCTATATATGTCTTGTTAGATTTACACTCATTATCTCATTTTTGAGCACTTCAAAATGGCATTTTAATTTCAGTGTCTTTGTGTTCATTGCTAGTATGTTAAAATTAAATAAATTTTATGCCTACTTTGTATTCTACAAACTTCTGAATTCACTTATTAGTTCTTGGTGGCCTTTGGTGGATTTGGGGGGAGTTTTTTTTTTTACAAAAAATTTCAGCCATCTTAAATTTTTGGCATAGGTCTTGGAGAAGTGTCTGTTTCCAAAGGAGGAAATAACTTTGGGCATCACACAGGTGGTGCTCTAATGTTACTTTATAGGTATGCATTAGAGCTGACCCAAGGCAAAGTTTGCTAAACTTCAGATTTCTTCATCAATAACTGAGTAGTCTCTTTTGTTTATAGGTATGCATTAGAGCTGACCCAAGGCAAAGTTTGCTAAACTTCAGATTTCTTCATCAATAACTGAGTAGTCTCTTTTGAATAATTCCCAAAGCATTTGGGCATTTATTTTTAAATAGTTGGAAAACAATCTTTTATTTTTCTTTGTAATATTTCTCAGAACCATAATCTTCTAAATTCTTTGATTTTAATTTTATATCCTTGTGTTCTTCAAGAAGTAACCACATGCATGCAAATTTCTTCATTCCAGCATAAAAAGTGGTCACTGACTGCCAACCAAACTGGCCTTACTAAAAGTGAGGGTTTTCAGATTGCCAGTGTGTCCTGGAACTCTTCCCTTCTTTTTTTTTTTCTCACTTTTTGCTTTTTATAATTTCATCATGAAGAAAGCCAGTAGTTTTATCTTTTTAAAAATTCTAATCATGTCAGTAAAAAGAACAATGCTGGAGGTATCACGATACCCGACTTCAAACTATATTACAAAGCAGTAACAATAAAAACAGCATGGTACTGGCACAAAAACAGACATGAAGACCAGTGGGACAGAATAGAGGACCCAAATATGAAGCCACACAACTATAACCAACTTATCTTTGACAAAGGTGCTAAAAATATACGATGGAGAAAAGACAGCCTCTTCAACAAAAATGGCTGGGAAAACTGGTTAGCAGTCTCCAAGAAACTGAAACTAGATCCATGTTTATCACCCTATACCAATATTTACTCAAAATGGATCAAGGACCTTAATATCAGACCCCAAACACTAAAGTTGGTAGAGGAAAGAGTAGAAATACTTAGGAACTAACAGGTATAGGCAAGGACTTTCTCAATGGAACCCCAGCAGCACAGCAACTAAGAGATAGCATAGACAAATGGGACTTCATAAAACTAAAAAGCTTCTGCTCAACAAAAGAAATGGTCTCTAAAATGAAGAGACCACCCACAGGGTGGGAGAAAATATTTGCCAGCTACACATCAGACAAAGGACTGATAACCAGAATATATAGGGAACTTAAAAAACTAAATTCTCCTAAAATTAATGAACCAATAAAGAAATGGGCAAGTGAACTAAACAGAACTTTCTCAAAAGAAGAAATTCAAATGGCCAAAAAACACATGAAAAAATGCTCACCATCTCTAGCCATAAAGGAAATGCAAATTAAAACCACACTAAGATTCTACCTCACCCCTGTTAGAATAGCCATCATTAGCAACACCAGTAACAGCAGGTGTTGGTGAGGATGCAGGGAAAAAGGAACCCTTTTACATTGCTGGTGGGAATGCAAACTAGTATGATCACTCTGGAAAAAAATTTGGAGGCTTCTTAAAAATCTAAATATAGATCTACCATATGATCCAGCAATACCACTCTTGGGGTTATACCCAAAAGAATGTGACACAGGTTACTCCAGAGGCACTTGCACACCGATGTTTATTGCAGCACTATTCACAATAGCTAAGATATGGAAACAGTGTAGATGTCCCACTACTGACAAATGGATTAAGAAAATGTGGTACTTATACACAATGGAATTTTGTTTTACTCAGCCATGAAGAAGAATGAAATCTTACCATTCACAAGTAAATGGATGGAACTGGAGAACATTACTCTGAGTGAGGTTATCCTGGCCCAAAAGACCAAAAATTGTATGTTCTCTCTCATATGTGGACATTAGATCAAGGGCAAACACAACAAGGGGATTGGTCTTTGATCGCATGATAAAGCGAGAGCACACGAGGGAGGTATGAGGATAGGTTCCAAAAACTAGATAGTGTTTGTTGCCCTCAATGCAGAGAAACTAATGCAGATACTTTAAAGGAACTGAGGCCAATAGGAGAAGGGGACCAGGAACTAGACAAAAGGTTAGTTCGAGAAGAATTAATTAAGACAGTAACACACATGCACAGGAAAGCAATGCAAGTCAATTCCCTGTATAGCTATCCTTATCTCAACTAGCAAAATCCTTTGGTCCTTCCTATTATTGCTTACACTCTCTTCAACAAAATTAGAGATAAGGGCAAAATAGTTTCTGCCTGGTAGAGAGGGGGTAGGGGGGAGAGGGAGGGTGTGGGGTAGGTAAGGGAGGGGATGGGGTAAGGGGGGAGAAATGACCCAAACATCATATGCACATATGAATAAAAGAAAAAAATTCTAATCATAATACCTGTGCCTAGATAAATGGTTTGAATTGATGTTGAATGACAGAAGAGGAAAAATGTTATTTACTATGTGACTTTTGTTGAAATTCATAAAGTATGTTTAATGTATGTGAACAAGGTGAATTTATGCAACTAAATGTTTGGTTTATTCTTTCATACTGTCCTTCAATCTAATTTTGATAAAAATAAAAATTTTAAACTTAGGTATTTTTTATTATCTTGATGAAACACTTAAAGACATTATCCAATAAAAAAACAGCCTTCATTTTTCTTCTATTAAATAAATAAATAAATTTTATTAAATAAATATTAAATAAATTATTTAAAATATAAATATTCAATATTTTCCATTAAATAAATATATTTTCCTTTATATATTTTTAATCTGGACAAGATTTTTGTGATACTTAAGATCAAACCAAGGCATTATGCATTCTAGGCTGAGAACTTTTATTTATATTATAAATATAATAAATATAAATAGTATATATCTTATATATACTATATATAATAGTATATATCTTATATATACTATATATAATAGTATATATAATATATAGTGTAATATTAATACTATATATAATATAGTATATATACTATGTAATATATATAGCATAATATACTATATATAATATACAGCATAATATATAAATAGTATATATAATTATTTAAATATATATGTTGTAAAAGTGCTCATATTATATATAATTTATATAATTACATATATAATTTCTAAATTATTTATATATACTGAGCTTGAACTCAGGGCCTCACACTTGCAGGCAGGCTCTCTACCATTTGAGCCCTTTGCCAGCCCTATAAAATGAAACATTTTCTTTAAGAGTGGAAGAGTTCTGGAATATGAGAATATTTCTTTTGAGTTTATGGGAAAGGAAGTCACTCATTTTATTGACAATCATTTTCATTAACTGAGATTTTAACTATTTAAAGTATTAAGGTATTTTGTCTTAATCCAAGCTAATTTTAAATGGTACTGCAGCTGCTAAGTTTAGCACCAGAAAAGCATACACAAAGCATTAGCCTACTTATTTAAGTAATAAAAATATTCTGTTACCAGACAGTACAAAATTTCAGACAAGCTAATATTCAACAATTTCTTTAATTCAACTCCTGAAGTTTTATATTTAGACATTTATAAAATAGAATATTTTAGAATAATCCTAAAGTATTGATTATTATCATTAAACTTCTAGAATGAAAATAGGTGGGAGCTGGGATATATTTAAAGTTTTCCCTTGATTAATTCTGCAAGACATTTTTCAGTGACATTATGGAACTCCATGGAATCCATTTCCCCACTTAGTGACCATGCTTGGGTGGTGGCTGGTGCTAATTAATAGATAAAGCATGAAAACTCCTGGCATAAGTTCTGAGAGTGGAAAGATACAACACAGATCTCAGTACAGAAATATTTCAAATCTGTGGAGCTAATCCAGGCATAAATTATACCTAGCAGTCTATCAACACATAAATACTATTGGAAGAGTTTGACAAGTTTAAAATATATTAAAACAAAAGCATCCAAATCTAATTGATTAGAAAATGAAATTCTAAGAGGTTTCTTTCTTCTATTTATATAAATATACGGAGTCCATCAACCATATACTTTCACCTTAATCTTTCATCACCCTATTGCTCCAATAAGTACCTACTGCCCACTGTACCAATTTTATATTCTTATCTTTTGTTATCAATATTTAGGTCGATGTTCAAAGGGGTTTCTCAGTATATTCCTATGGTGAGTATACTTTGCTCTCCCTTACCCTTTTACCTCCCATCTCCCATTGCTTAATAACTTTCAATACATATCCTTATGTTCTCTGCCTTCACAGTTGTTATGTTTTATGATATTTGTTGATGCTCTATCATTCCCTTTTCCTTTCCCTCTTTTCCTGAGAACCATAAAGTAGTTCCACTATTATAAACATGTTGTACATATGAGTTTGTATATGATCATGCTTGTTTTTGTGTATATGTTATGTTTTGAATCTGTCTTCCACACATGAGAGAAAACACGTGGCTTTTGTCTTTCTGAACCTGGCTTACTTCACTTACTATAATGTCCTCCAATTGCATCCATTTACTTTCAAACCACATGTCATTATTCCTTATGGCTGAGTAAAGTTCATTGTTTATATATACTACATTCTCTTGATCCACTCATCAGTTGTAGAGTATCTGGGTTGTTTCCATAGCTTTGCTATTATGAATAGTACTGTGATGAACATCAGTATACAGGTGTCTCTATTGTATCCTGACTTATTTCCTCTGGGTATATGCCCAGGTGTGGTATCACTGGATCCTATGGCAGTTGTATCTTTAGCTTTTTGAGGAATCTCCATACAACTTTTACAGTGGTTATACTAATTTGCATTCTCAGCAACAATGTGTATGTTTCCTGTTTTGCTGCATCCTGCCAGCATTTATTGTTGTTATTGCCTTTGAATATGGCCATTCTACCTGGGATGAGATGAAGTCTTAGTACAATTTTGTTTTGCGTCTTTTTTATCGTCAGGGAAGTTGAACACTTCTTCATGTGTTAATTGCCCAATTATACCTCTTCCTTTAAGAAGAGGTTTAATTTATGTGCCCATTTCTTCTTTGGGATGTTGATTCTTTGGGGGTTGAGTTTTCTGAGTATCCTATAGATTCTGGATATTAGCCCTTCATCGGATGAATAGCTGGCAAAGATTTTTTTCCTATTCTCTGGGCAGTCTCTTGAGTCTACTGACTGTTTTCTTTGATGTGCAGAAGCTGTTTAGTTTGATGTAGTTTCATTTGTTAATGCTTTCTCTTAGATGCCGAGCATGCTGTTTTGTTTAGGAAATTGTGCCCTATACCTATCTATTCTCTTACTGCTTCCTGTAGCTGATTCAAAGTTTCAGGCTTTATGTTATGGTCTTTGGTTCATTTTCAGTTGATTTTGGTACCGGATGAGAGACAGAGATCTAGTTTCAGTCTTCTACATGTGAATATCCAGTTTCCCAGCAACATTGTTGAAGAGGTTTTTTTCTCCATTGTGTGTTTTGGGCTCCTTTGTAGAAAATCATTTAGCTGTAACAGAGTGGGTTTATATCTGGGTCTTCTGTTTGAATCCATTGGTTTTCCTGTCTGTTTTTGTGCGAACGCCATGCTGTTTTTTATTGTTATGGCTCTGTAGTATAGTTTGAAGTTGAGTGTTTTGATACCTCTAGTATTGGACTTTTTGGCCAGAATTGCTTTGGCTATTTGAGGTCTTTTGTGTTTCCGTATATGATTTTGGATTGATTTTGCTATTTCTGTGAAGACTGTCATTGGGATTCTGATAGGGATTGAACATGTAGATTGCTTTAGGTAGTATGGCCACTTTCTCAGTGTTGATTCTACCAATCCATGGGCATGGGAGATCTTTCCATCTTCTTCAGTTACTCTTTTCAGTGGTTTATAGTTTTCATTGAAAATGTCTTTGGTTTCCTTTTATTAAATTTATTGTAAAGTACTTTATTATTTTTGAGGATATTGTAAATGGGATTGTTTCCCTGATTTTTTCCTCAGTCTGTTCCTTGTTGTTATATAGGAAGGCTACTGATTTCTATATATTAATTTTATATCCTGCTACTTTGCCAGAAGAGATTATGATCTCTAGTAGAGTTTTGGTAGAGTTTTAGGAACTTTTAGATATAGGATCATGTCATCTGCAAATCGGAGTAGTTTGACTTCTTTCTTCCCTGTTTGAATTCTTTTTATTTCTTGCTCTGGTCTTATTGCTCTGGCTAGGAATTCCAAAACTACATTGAATAGGAGTGGGGAATGCAGGCATCCTTGTCTTGTTCCTGACTTTATGGGAATAGTTTCAGTTGTTCTCCATTTAGTTTAATGTTGGCTATAGGTTTGTGGTATAGAGACTTTATTGTGTTAAGGAACATTTCTCCTATTCCTAGTTTCTGCAGTGCTTTTATCATGAAAAGATGTTGAATTTTGTCAAAGGCTTTTTCTGCATCTATTGAGAGGACCATGTGGTTTTTGTCCTTGCTTCTGTTTATATGCTGTATTACATTTACATATATTGAACTGTCCTTGTGTCCCTACAATGAAATTGACTTGGTCATGGTGTGAGATCTTTTCGATGTGTTGAGTTCTATTTGCCAAAAGTTTTTTGAGAATCGTTGTATCTACATTCATTAAAGATATTGTTCTATAATTCTCTTTTTTTATTGCATCTTTATTGGGTTTTAGAATGAGTGTATTCTATGCTGGTTTCATAGAATGAGTTTGGTAGTGTTCCTTCCCTTTCTATTTCCTGGAATAATTTGAGGGTTATTGGTATTAGTTCTTCTTTAAAGGTTTGGTAAAATTTGGCTGTGAATCCATCAGGTTCTGGCTCTAATTTGTGGGGAAGCTCTTGATTACTGCTTGTAATAGTTCTATTTAGGTGGTTAATATTTTCTTGGTTCAACTTTGGTTGGTTATATTCATCTAGAAATTTATCCATTTCATCTAGATTTTCCAGTTTACTTGAAAATAAGTTTTCAAACTATTCTTTAATGATTCTCTGGATTTTGTTACTATTTGTGGTTATGTCCCTATTTTCATCTTTGATTTATTAGTTTGGGTCTTTTCCCTCCTCTATTTTGTCCTGTTGGCTAAGGGTTTGTTGATCTAATCTTTTTTAAAGAACCAGCTTTTTTTTTTCCTTTTTCTTTTATTATTCATATGTGCATACAAGGCTTGAGAACCAGCTTTTTGTTTCATTGATTCTTTGTATAGATTTTTTTGATCTTGATCTCATTCATCTTGGCCCTTATCTTTATTACTTCTTTCCATCTGCTAGTTTGGGGTTTGGTTTGTTCTGTTTTTTCTAGAAGCTTAAGGTGCATCATTAGGTTGTTTGAGAAGTCTCTGGGTTTTTTTTCTTTATTCATTTATTCATATGTACATATATTGTTTGAGTCATTTCTCCCCACTGCCCTCTCCCCCCTCCCCCTTTCCCCCACTCTCCTCACTCTGTTTTTTTTTTAATGTAGGAACTTATTGCTATTGCTATGATCTTTCCTCTTAGCATGTGTGCCCCACAGATTCTGTTAGGTTGTATTTTCATTTTTCATTAGATCCTGGGAACTTTTAAATTTCTTTCCTTATTTTTATGGTTATCCATTGGTCATTCAGCAGTGTGTTATTTAGTCAGCATGTGTTTGAATATTTTCTGTTGTTCCTTTTGTTGTTGAGGTCTAGTTTATTTCTTTGTGATCTGATATGATACAGGATTTTTTTTCAACTTTCTTACATTTGTTGAGATTTCCTTTGTGTCCTAAAATATGGATCTATTTTGGAGAAAGAAAGTTCCATGATCTGCAGAATAGGATGTGTATTGCCTGGTTCTTTGGTGAAATTTTCTGTAGATGTCTATTAGGTCCATTTGGTCTAATATGTGTATAATTTCTGAAATTTCTTTGTGATCTTTTGCCTGGATGGCATAGCTATTGGTGACAATGAAGATTTAGGTCTCCCATTATCACTATGTTAGAGTCCACCTGTGCTCTTAGTTCCATTAATGTTTTTTTTTAATGTAATTGAGCGCTTCTATGTTTGGTGCATGTATGTTAAGAATTGATATTTCCTTGTGATGAATTGTTTCTTTAATTAATATGAAGTGACCTTTATTGTCTCTTCAGACTGATTTCAGTGAGCAGATGTAAGTATAGCTAATCCTGACTTTTTGTGGGGTCTATTTGCTTGGAAAGCTTTTGTCCACCTTTGACACTAAGTCAGTGTTTATTTTTTTCAGTGAGATAAGTCTCTTGTAAGCAACATATTGTTGGGTCTTGTTTTTTAATCCAATTTGCTATTCTATGTCTTTTGATTGGGGCATTGAAGCCATTGACATTCACTGATAGTATTGAGAGGCGCATGCTGTTCCCAGTCATTTTTATCCCCCTGGTGTTTACTTTTTACTTATTCCATGTTTACTGTTCTGCATGGTCAAAGGGTTTATTCTTGAGTCTTCCTGTCTCACTCTAACTTCCTCTGTGTATAAGAAGTCGTTTAAATGTTTTCTGAGGTGCTGGCTTGGTAGTTGTGAATTCTGTTAGTTTTTGCTTGTTGTGGAAGGTTTTAAATTCTCCTTTAAATTGGAAGGATAGTTTTGCTAGATCGACTAGTTTAGAATGACAGTTGTTTTCCTTGAGGACTTGAAATATGTCTTTCCATGACCTTGCATTTAGAGATTGTTGAGAAATCTGCTGTTATTCTAATGGGCTTGCCTTTATATGTGACTTCTTTTCTGCAGCTTTCAGAATGCTTTCTTTGTTCTGTATGTTGACTGTTTTGATTATGATATGTCTGGGGGTGTTTCTTTTTTGGTCCTGATGGATTGGTGTTCTATGAGCTTCCTGCACCTGGATGTTCCTCTCTTTCTCAAGGTTGGGAAGGTTTTCAGTTGTTAGTTTATTGAGTAGGTTTTCTATGCTTTTAGTTTGTATCTCTTCTCCTTCTCCTATACCTGTGATTCAGGGTTTGGTCTTTTCATGGTGTCCCAGATGTCTTGCATGTTCCATTCATATTTTCTTAGGACTTTTTCATGTTCTTTTACTGTTTCATCTAATTCCTCTACTTTTTCCTTCTGTTCCTGATACTCTATTTTCAACTTGTTCCACTCTGTTCACCAAACTTTTGATTGATATTTTTATTTGAGATATTGAGCTATTTATTTTAGATTGAGTCTTTTTAGGATTTCTATATCTTTATTGATTTCCTCTTTAATATCCTGCATGGTGTTCTTAATTTATTCATGTGTTTATTTGAATTCTCTTAAGCTCTTTTGGTTGTTTATTCATGCTCTCTTTGAGATCAGATACTAGCTTTTGTGTCTCTTCTTTAAGTTCATTAATCATTGTTATTATTTTTTGGAATTCAATATTTCATATGTCTTCCTTTTTGCTGTAGTGGAGTTGGCTTTTGAGAGGGAGTTGTTGCCTTGCTGCTTCATGTGTTTTACATTAAGATTTATGCATCTGGGTTTGTTTTTGGTTCAGGGTTCTAGTCCTTTGTCCCCCTTTGGAGTTTTATGAAGAAATGTACAGGTCTGGGTAGTAGTTGAGCTCTAGTATGTTTTCTTCTCTCAAGATAGGGGGTGGGTAGTGGCTCAATATCAATCCCTTTAGCTTCTTATTCTCAAGATGTTGAATTCTATCCCATGTTCTACATAGGAAAAATATGCTTAGCTACTAAAACTGTCACAGTTACTGAACTACAGCCTGGAAGTTACAGTAATCCTTGATGAAGATTGGTTACTGCTACTATTCCAGTATATTTGGTTTTCAGTTGGAGGAAAGATGAATCTTTGTGGTCCTGGAAGGCTAAAGGTCATAAGAGTTGTGATGGGATGGAGACAGAGGGAAAGATCTAGTGGATAATATGAGGTGAAAGTTTATATAGTAAGAAGGGGTGGTGGCTAAGCTAATAGAAGGCATTAATAAGAGTCATACTGACATGGATAGAAGAGACCAGGTAGGTAATAAAATAAGGGAGAAATGGGGAAGAACATTGGAGAAAATTGAACAGAAAAACAAATATAAAATCCGCAGAACAGAAAAAAAGAAAATTAGGGAATCCCTTTATTGGAATTATTTGTAGTAATGAAGGCTTGTGGCATAGAGAAAGGAGATTGATAGCTAGGGAGTTGTTTTGATGGTTGACAGGTGGAAAGTATAACTTGGGGAGGGTGGTAGAAAGGAGAGAAAAAGAGAAGAAGAAGAAATTCAAATGGCCAAAAAAACCCCAAAAAACATGAAAAAATGCTCACCATCTCTGGCCATAAAGGAAATGCAAATCAAAACCACACTAAGATTCCACCTCACCCCTGTTACAATAGCCATCATCAAAAACACCACCAACAATAGGTGTTGGTGAGGATGTGGGGATAAAGGAACCCTCGTACACTGCTGGTGGGAATGCAAGCTAGTGCAACCACTCTGGAAAAAAATTTGGAGGCTTCTTAAAAATCTAAACATAGATCTGCCATATGATCCAGCAATCCCACTCCTGGGAATATACCCAAAGGAATGTGACTCAGGTTACTCCAGAGGCACCTGCACACCCTTGTTTATTGCAGCACTATTCACAATAGCCAAGTTATGGGAACAGCCAAGATGCCCCACTACTGACGAATGGATTAAGAAAATCTGGTACTTGTACACAACAGAATTTTACTCAGCCATGAAGAAGAATGAAATCTTATTATTCTCAAGTAAATGGATAGAACTGGAGAATAACATTCTGAGTGAGGTTAGTGAGGCTCAGAAGACCAAAAATTGTATGTTCTCCCTCATATGCAGACTTTAGATCTAGGGCAAATGCAGCAATGTTGTTGGACTTGGGTTACATGCTAAGGGGAGAGCACATACGGGAGGTATGGGGATAGGTAGGAAACCCAAAACTTGAAAGTGTTCGATGTCCCTGCTGCAGAGGAGCTAATTCAGAAACCTTTAAGTGACAGAAGTCAATATGGGAAGGTGATCAGGAACTAGTGAAAAGGTCAGGTAGAGATGAATCAATTCGGGTTGTAACACACTTGTGCATGGAAGCAATGCTAGGTATCTGTGTGTATAGCTATCCTTATCTCAACTGGCAAAAACGCTTTGTCTTTCTTATTATTGCTTATGTCTTCTCTTCAACAAAATTGGAGAAAAGGGCAGAACAGGGGAGAAATGGCCCAAACAATGCGTGCACATATGAATAAATGAATAAAAAAATTGCTGTAAGTAGACGAGTAAGAGATCTAAATCAGTTTCAGCATCAATGGGCATAAATTTTTTGTAAAAATTGTGAATTTTCTATTGCTGCTGCTCTTCTCTCACCCCTCTGTGTCTAAGTCTTTCAGTCCACTAGATGGCAGGCTAAACTGGATACCTGTCTCTTGGTTGGTGACTGGTGCTGTAGGATAGGGTGTTTGTAGATCTCACTCTTTGGAGTTTGTACTGACAACCATCCAGCCTCACTCCATTAATATTTGCAATGATCTCATCTCTCAAGGTCACCAGAACTTACAGACTGTAGTTGTGCACCAAACACAGCATTTTATTCAGATGTTTCACAAACTCTGGTGGGGTTGGAGGAGCAGCTCCTTGTGACTTCTGTGGGTTGTTGCTGGGTCCCAGTAAATTTTCCCTGTTGGGACCTGTTCCTCACAGGCCTTGTGGTGGTGGTCATGTGAGCTCAAGTGTGTTGTGGTGTCTCACCAGCAATAGTGTGAGTTGCTTGTGCTGGGGGAGTGGGGAGGATGAGGACACACACACACACACACACACACACACACACACACACACACACACCACACCCCATCCACAGAAGTTTGCTGCTGATTCCAGGGAGGGCTTTTGTTCTGGCATGGAGCACTGTGTGGCTCCATTAGGTCCCCACAGCTTTCCTCAGCAGATTGCCCACTTGGTATCTTTGTTGTTTGGGCACCCACCTTCACACAGTTATCTTGTTAAAGGTTTCAGATCTCCCAACTGAGCTGGGGAGTCGGCATTTGGCTTTGGTTCTCAGCTTCTGCTATTGGGTCCTCTGCTAGTAAAATTACAATAAAACATCTTATCTTTGCTTTCTGCCAGGCAGATATGAAATAGTTGTCATGAAAACACACAAGGAAAGTTGGTCATTGCTCTTTGTAGCTACATAAAAACTTGTGTTTATGTTCTGATATTCTGCTGGGGCACTTATTGCAGAGTGGGTATCAGAATTTTGGAAGAAGTCTTCGACACAAAGAAACACTTCTGCATTAATGTTCTGGTAATGTCAAAGGCAAAAAAAAGTGTGGAGAAACATGGATACTGATGACTGTAGGTTAAAAATTATCCAGCTGCAGTAGAAACAGATAAGATGAGCCCAAAGTATTGAGTAGTGCCAGGAACTAAGAAATAATCCTTGGGTTTAGGAGGGATAAGGGAGGGGGTGGGGGTGGGGTAAAGGAGGAGGTGGGGGAAGGGGGGAGAAACGACCTAAACTTTGTATGCACATATGAATAAAAAAAAGAATAATTTAGGGTATAAAAAAAAGAAATAATCCTTAAGAAACACACAGTGATGGTGGTATATCAGAGACACAGAAGCCAAGTAGCTCATAATGATCAAAGGTAGAAATTTTGAGCAACAAAGTCTATAAAATGGAATTCGCTTATAGCATAAAGTGCAAAATTTGTATCAGGAGTTCATACTGATATAAATAATACTGATAGATCAATTAATAAATGTGAGAGAAGAGACAATTCTTCCCACAGAATTTCAAATATTTTATGTAGATAATCTTACTCTCAAGCAGGTGGAATGTAGCTGTCCATCCCTAAGTATAGGATGTGCACAGTGACTTTCTTCCAAAGAGTACAAATATACTCTTTGTAGCAGGAATATTACAATGGAGAAACCTGTAAAAACCAACTTCAGCCAAGTTTGATCAGTCAACATCAATAGTGACTGCTCATCTTGATAGTATGCACCCTCGATATGATATTATAAAAGTGGAACTTTATCTCTGTGTTATTCCTCTACAAAACCCATAACCCAGTATAATCATGAGAGAGGAAAATCTTAATAGAAGGACATTCTACAAAGTCACTGACAGTATGTTTCCAAATTGTCAATGTCATTCAAAACAAGGAAAGTTTGAGCAATTGTCATAGTCAAGAGGGGACTAAGTATATAAGTGGTATACTGGATGAAATTTTCAAACAGAAGAAGATATTAGGTAAAAAAAAATAAAGAAAAATGAAAATCTGAATAAAATAAGCACTTTATTAATAATTTATCAATATTCATTCATTGTGTTAGATATACCATGATAATATAAAAATGTTAAGAACGGGGGGGTATATATAAAATATATAGAAGTTCTATACTATCTTTGCAATCTGTCCATTAATCTAATATTATTATAAAATTAGTTTATTTCTAAATGTGTTTCAGAAATATTTGGCTCTGAATGTGAAGATTTTTAAAAACAATTTAACACATTTTATTTATGTTTAATATGTACTTTAACATATAACAGAATTCAAGCATAAATAACTCTAAAAATCTTTCTAATCTTCTTCTTATAAAACTTTTAAACATTTCCATGAGAGAAAATGATATAATGAATCTAAATATATCTATTATCAAGCTCCCAAAATTATTATATTTCCATCATTTAAAAATTCTATCTGTGTTCCTGGTTCTATATATTGTATATATTTGAGTGGAGTTTTTTTTTTTTCTTGAGTGGAGTTTTAAGATCAAATCCCAGATATCAAGTCATTCTTAAACTCTTCACTGTTTATTTCTAATGTATCAGGTGTTTAAAAATAACCATAATAGTATTATTGCATTCACTACTATTAATAATAGTCTACAAATAAAAGCTAATACCCTACCCATATTCAGTTTTCTTTGGATACCTAAAAAATTGAATTTTATAGTTGGTTTTTTGGAACCAGGTTTAAGACAATTACATTTAGTTAACATGTCTTGAGTTCCTTAAATCTATGATAGTGGTATAAAGATGCCACTTTTCTGTTAAAAAATAGATTGGCTTTTGCAATAGAATTTCTATAACAAATTCACAATAATAAAGATTGTATTAAAATTTAATTAATAGCATTGTTTCCTTAGTTATATATTAAAAATGGTGCAGCTCACAACGACACTTAGATCTGATGAAGCAAAATGATAGTTAAATAATTCACTGTGCCCCAGATTCCTTTTCTGTATATGTAGAGGATTAGGTAAGAATATCTGTGGGGATAAAGGAGAATAATGGACGGAGTGAATTTAGCTAAGATATATTGTAAGCACTTTTGTAAATGTCACAATGTAATATGATAATAAAAAAACAAATAAAAAAAGAATCTCTGAATTTGCACATATGAAGAGATCCTGCAAATACTAAGCTAGTAGAAACAGATCATAAAGCAAATCTTTAAAAGGAAAAAAAGCCACTAGAAGTTCCTGTTCTACCCTTCTTCAAGTTGTCCTTCAGTTTCTGGCTGCTTTATTGAAACTCATTTTTACAGGTTCTTTAGTTTCATGATATTTTTCAGTTTTCTGAAATTCTTATCAGATATCTCTATATCTGTATTTTCTCAGGCTGATAAATATGCCCTTCTTTGTTGTTCTTGCATTTTCATACCCACCACACATCATCCATCAATTTCTCTTAGAATATGTGGGAAAGGAGGAGGTTTTCTTCACATAAATAACATTTTACACACACGTTTGTACTGAATTCATTCCTTATGAAGCAGTATGTGCCAGTAAGTAGGTTATATATGGGAACAACTATTAGCAATGCCTGCTTCCTTTTCTTTGTGAATTTATGGTCAAATTATGTGCATGAATTAGTAAGAAATCAAGGTTGTGCATGGCATTAAAGTCAATGTGGTGTGGTTCAAAAAACATAACTAGATAACTATTCATGATTCAGTCCATGCTTGCAGCCTAGCTGTCCATGGAACATTTGCATACAACTTGGGGGTTTCTGGGTGACAGGAAGCTGTAGTGAAGCCAGGACTCTCCGGCCAGGATTCCATCAGGAGTTACATGCTGGCTCTCTTAGTCTGCACTCGAGCCAGGATAAGAAAGCTTTGCCACAGGAAATGAGATAATGCATCTACAAACTCATTTATCTTCTCAAGAAAATGCATTACCCTAAAATGCATATTTATGCCCTAGACATTTTAACAGCCATATAGCAGTTACACTTTTTTTTAGGGTTACTCATTCACAATTATAATTAAGACTGCTGAGAATACTTTTCTATGAAACAAAATAACTTTCCCCCTGTTTTCTATGGAGAATAGCACAAAACAACGTATTTTTCTACAGAAAAGATAGCAGCAATGTTGCATAGAAGAAAGGGGGAGGGAGGAAGAGAGAGAGAGAAAGAGAGAGAGAGAGAGAATGATACAGGATTATAAGACTTTGGGATTTGCATTTTAAAAGCTACATGACTGACCAAATCCCTTAGCATTCATTCACTTCCCTATTAAAATAGAAAGAAGGAATACGTATGAATTTAAAATAGAAATGTACAGGAATTTAGAGTATTAAATTAGATAATACAAATGAAAAGACTTCCAAAATTAAAGACCACATACAAACAGAGGCTTAGTCTGGTGTACTGGGAGCAGATTGATGCTTTGTGCCCTCTCCTTCCGGTTAATATGCAAAAAGCAAATACAAAATACTTAAAATGTGAAAACAGGTAGTGACATCACTGGCTGAACTGAGTCAGAACTCAAAGTTTTGATTCAAACTGGTCAACCTGTGTATTTATGGGGAGATTTCCTTCAAATGAAGGATTTCCTTAGCCCACCAACAGCCTTTGACACGATTTCCTGTTTACCTTGAAGTGGATGTTGTAGCTTCTTCTTAAGGACTGAAGGAAGTCCAGTTCCCTGTGAAATGATCTCATTTAAACATAGAGCAGGAGATGAGAAAGAACAATTAACTTTTCAGCTCAGAGTCATTTATTTTTTTTCCTACACTCCTCCCATCCTCCAGAAAGTACTCACAGAGTGTCCTGATGTGACAAAAAGCACTCTACTCTTCCCATTAAAAGGCCTTTACAACTCTCTTGTCTAGTGTCTCATACTCACAAAAACTGTATTAGAACAGAGAGATCATAGCCACAGCAATATAGACACAAATTATTTAGCTGTGAAGTTAGACAAGAAGGCTGTTAATATTGCATCCTCACAACCAATATTTTATTAAGCAAATTAGAAGGCAGTCAAAACTTTCTTAGACAAACTTCCATTCAACATTTAAAATTAAAATTTGAAAAGGTGTAAGGGAAAGATGAATGCTTAGGAATAAAAGCTTAAAAATAGCCATATCCATGTTGACAGCAGAGAGCAAGAGGGACACAGGTTCCGTAAAAGGCCAGATTCTTCATCTTGATTACTCTGTGTTCAGAATTATCGTCAGTTTTCTAGTGAGAAAGAACTTGAGAATTATTTCAGAACTTACTGTACATAACATGTATGTCATTGTTTAGTGGATACTGTTTTCATGGAGGTATAGGAAGATGTAACTCTTTCCTATACATCATTTTAATCTCACTTCCTTAGTCTTCATTTTGCTTGATGGTAGGAAACTTCATTTGGAAAATTCCAAATAAGTTCAGACTTCTTCCAGTGTTTCTTAAATTAATTGAGGAATTTCTGCATCCCTGCCCTTGTCAGAAATTACCTGTGCTCTCTAGCTTTGGGATAGCCACTTCACTGGAGATACTTATGTTTGCATCCATTTGATTTGTGTTCCTTCTAGCTGCAGGGTCTCTCCAGATCTACCAACAGTTTATTTCTCAGCTAACCATCAGACTCTTTTGCTGTTTTGCTTTGCCACTTTCAGATGCCACTTCTTAGATACTGGGACCCCACTGTCGCTCAGGGTCCCTTGTGGCCAGCCTTCCCCATGACACCATGGAGGCAGAAGGAGTTTTGGCAAGTCTGTTCCCCTGGGTTCCAGTCAGGCCCACTGCACACTGTACTCTGCAACTTCTCACAGTCTTTCACTGAGCTCCACCTTGCGGAGGGGCATGGACATTCCTTCCTTGGTCCAGGCTGTGAGGGTCTAGCTAGTTTGGGGTAGGAGGCTGTGATAAAATTTGTGATGACCCCTTTTAAGTATTACTGTCATACAACTGGACTGTGCTTTTGAAAACAAATATCTGAAAATTTTATGTCTTGTTTATAACCTGATTCTGCTTTCCTTAGAGTAATAAACAACTTATATCTAGTTTGTTCATAAAGTATACAAAAATACAAAAAAAACGCCTTACCTTAGCCCAGTGTTCGATATTGGTATGTATTAAGAACTGAAGATGCTTCTCAGTGTAATGTGCAAGGTCATTACAGAGAAATTCCACTATTTTCTTCGTAAATACTAAGTTCTGTAATGACTTCACCTTTCTTCACAGGTAAGTATATCACCTAGATTTCTTTTCCAGAGAGTTTTAATGCTTAGGGTGGATAAATCTGATAAGCACTGTCCTTGGAGACAAACAAAAAAATAAGATGAAAGAAGGAGAGTTTCTTGACAAAAAGTTTGAGAAGTAGCTGCATACCACATGCAAGTGGCTGCTTAAAACAGGTGTCTTAAGTAACATTGTACCAAAATTTCTCCCCTTACTCTGTAGGGATCACTAGAGAGAACTAAAAAAAGAATAATCTGAGAAAACATACATATATTTATTAATGTGCATGGGGGAAATCACAAAGGGTAATTAACTATTAATCCAACACGATTCAAAAACTTAACTACTCTCATCTTAGAGCAGGGAGAGAATGGAAAGTGTAGATGATTTAAAGGGGGACAGTAAATAATTTTAGAGAATTTCCAATGTTTCATGCAAAGTGTGTTTGACCCACAGAATGGACAACGTTTTGGAAATTATTCTCTTTGGACCATTGAATGAAATCAAAATAGAAGACAATGATATGTGACAAAAGTCTGCCCAGGTATGTTCACAAAGTTCTGTTTTTCTTCCTGTGATATGTATTTAGTTAATGAAAACTAAGGGAAGATATAAAGGTAATTGTTTTCATCTTTGATGGAGGTATCAGGTTAAAGTCTCTTCCAGCATTTGCTTAGTTCTTTTAATTTAAAAACAATCAGCATACCAGGGTGCCATGTGTTGGGGTGACAGTCCTGGAGTCATTTGGTTCTTTCTATATTTTCTTTACTGATAGTTTCTTTTCTCATTTACTAAGCATTAAAATTGGATGCACTGGCCTTTTCTTTTCTATTGGCTACATGTGATCATCATGGCAGTCATGACTTACTAAATGTCTGCTTTCATAGGCATGGCTTTGAGGAGAAAGAAAGAATATCTGTAGGTGTTTCAGTTATACTGCGTCTTGGAAGTTTATAGTATCAGTTTTCATATGAGACAGTATTTGAGTTTGGAAAAACACACTGGAAATCATTCAAAGTTTTAGGAGGAGTTTGTGATATATAATACAAGCAACAACAATTAGATAGTTTGAAGAGTCTCTTATCAACTTTCCTATTTATTTAAAATTTATATAAAAATTAACCGTCCCTATTTTGTCATGCCTATGTTTGACTGCATGAAGATGCTTTTATTAGTCCTCCATAAACATGTTATTTTTTATTTGGTGGTGTTAAATTAAAGAAAGGAAGTTATCAAAAATTACAAAAAATAATAAAATATTTTTGCTAAAAAATAAATTGCTAAAATCATATGAATCATCGCTTAGATTCCAATATATTTATTTCTTCTATTTACATTCTATCCTATTTCTAAAATAATTTGAAAGGACTTATTATTTCACATAAAGAATTTTTTATGAAGACCATAATGAGTATAGTGAAAACAGCTGTAATTACTATTCCAGTCCTGAAAGCCACTGGGATGAAGTCATGGAATTGTGATCTCTTCTAAGCTTATAATTGTGTGTGACCATATGTACAAGTTTATATTACTGCAGTGGAGTCCCCCAAAAGAATCACATTCTGGAAACATTTAAGACAAAATAAACCTCTCTGATCTGTTAATAAAGTAAATAGTCTCTATTTAAAAAGAATAAATCATATGTTAGAGACAAAAATGTCAAGTTCTTTGTGTGGGGGTCAAGCTGAGTGTCCTCTTCAAAACCAGGGAAAAAAAGTTATGCTGTTGTTTTTATTGTTTAAAAGTAAATAACTCACATTCCAAAAAGTGTCTTTTCAGGCTAAATCAGCATCACTTCACGGTATTTTCTTTGTTCTTTGGGTTTATGCTGGGCCTGGATCTTGTTTCTTGCAGGAGTTGAACTTGTTCTCTAGAATAACTGGGACATCACTTACTAGTCAACGCTGGGGCAAGGGAGGAAAGAAAACATTTGAGGGCTGTTAGATAGCTTACACTGACTTCATAAGAGTGTGGCTGCTAAGAAAAAGGCCTGGCCATCTAAATATATGCATTTGGAGGTTCAGCAAAGAACTTTTTCCTTGCAATGATTCCTTTGTGCAAACCACATTTTCTATGAGAAATAGCAAGGCAAAAATGAAAACTGAGTTGATCTACCTGGTCAGGGTGCTAAACTTATGAAGAAAATTCACTTGAACCTTCTGAACTCATCACTTTGTCTGAGAGACCAAAGGAGCTTGGCCTTTTCTTCTGCTTTTTTTTTTTTTCCTACTTCTGCAACTTGGTATACGTTGTAAATTTGGAACAGAGTTAAAAATCTCTTTTGGTTTTACACTTATTCAAAAAGAAAAAAATGTATCCCAAGGATCTATAATTCTGAGTTTTCACGGGGAAAAATCTTAACTGCCACTCAGTTTACAGTCAAGTCACTTTACTTGTGTGGATGTTAATTTCTTTCTTTGTTGGATTTGGCTAGTTTCCAAAATGTCATAAATTTAAGACTTTCTAATATGTTCCACATCTACTTAGAATCTGTAACGTTATTATAGAATTCTTCAAATTGTATTAGGACGCAAAATTGCCATAAGCCAATTATGTCAATTAGCAAACATCTTTTTGCTAAGTATTGATAGTCTTCCAACAGATATAAGTTCTCAAAGGATATTTTCCTGACAACTTTGTTACCAAATGATATATCAATAATGAATGAAAGTATCAGATTAAAAATTTTCAAATGTACAAATATACAAATAAGATACCATCTTTTGTAAGATGCACAATAATTTTTGAACCACCAAGGATGAAAGAAACATTGCTAATCATGATTACAAAATGCTATTGGTTTTAAGACACATATGATTCCAGGCATGCTATACTGTGATAAAAATTTGAAGTTTAAAGAAAAAAAGTATAAGTAACTAAACACCAAAGAACTCAACCATTCTGTTCAGTGCCTTTGAAGTTCTACTTGTGTCCTAAAAACATAGCCATAGTAATAAGAAAGTCTTGCTCAAAATGGAAGATGCAGTGTTCTGTTGCCAGGATCGTCCCTCCTCATAGTAAGATTAAGCTACAGGGTTCTCCCAGGATGCACATGGCTTCTAATCACGGATGTTCCTGATCTTGCATGCTGCAGCTTTTTCGAGTCTGAGTATAGGTGGTAAAGCCTGCTTAGTATTCCTAATTCATCACCTATCTTGAACAACATGCATTTAAGCCAATGAAGATTATTTCCAACATACCTTACACTGATTAAGAAAGCTTTTGGTATAGATATGGTTAGAGACATGCTCCGTAGTAAGTACAGTTCTCTTTAGCTGTTGGATCCCAATGAGGACTTCAAATGGTAATTAACTGTTCTTGGAGAGTAGAGTAGAAATTACTAGTTCAAAATATACACTCCACTGTTTAAATTAAAACATTTTAAAATAAATTATTGCATGCACTTCATAAAACACTTTTATTTTGCTAAAGTAAATATATCAAGAAAGGAAACTATGTATCACTGATATAAATGGAAAATAAGTAACAATGGTATAAATAGAAGTTACCAATAAAATGAACACATGCATTTAAAAACCCTGCTAGGTACCTCGTCTAGTTAAGGATTTAAACTTTAGGTCAGTGCTCTTTTTGTTTAGAAAACATTACTAACTGAAATTCCATTCCTTGAATTAATCAGAAGAGGAAAAACTGTAAAAGGGGTCATTTCCTTAGAATATATACAAAGTTATTTAATACTATGTAAATATACTGCCACAACTGGATCCTGCCCTTTGCAAAAACTAGATTTGATGATTTCAAAGTCCCTAAGAAGTCTAATACTCGCTGAGAGGCAGTTATTCTTGCTCCCATCTCATAAAGCTGTGGAAATATATGTCATTTCAGAAAAGAGTGTATAGGCATTGGCATCTTACACAGATTAGTTACTATAAACACTTCAACTAGGGAAATATTTATTTTTCTAGTGAGTTCATTAGCAAATGAAAAATTATAGGAAATTATGCATTTTTCCCCTTTGGTGCTGATAGTATACATTTCTAATATTTATATTTATCTTTTGTATTGTTTTGCTTTTTATTAACATATACTAATTGTACAAAATAAAGAGTTTTGTTGTGATGATCTTTTTACATGTTTATAATATAATTTGGTCAAATTCACCCCCTCTATTATCTCTGTTCCTTGTATTGCCTAAAACTTCTACATTCTTCAAAGTCCCCATTGTACTTTCATATTCTTTTAAACTCCTAGATTCCACATATAAGAGAAAATATCCAATACTTGTCTTGGTAAGGCAGGCTTTATTTCACTTAACATGATGATCTTCAGTTCCATCCATTTTCTTGCAAATGACATAGTTTCATTCTTTATGGGTAAGTAAAACCACATTGCACTTATACCACATTTTCTTTATCCATTCATCCATTGATGGGCACGAAAGCTGATTCCATAGTTTTGCTATGGAATGAACAGTGCTGTGATAAACATGGGCATGCATGTATCTCTATGGTAAACTGACTTTGATTCTTTTGGATATATACCAAGAAGTGGTATGGCTGGATTATATGGAAGTTCTGTTTTTACTTTTTTTTTTGAAACTTCTATACTAATTTACATAGTGACTGACTTAATTTATATTCCCACCAATAGTGAATAAAGGTTTCTTTATTTTAGCGTCTTTGCTGGAAGCATTCGTTGTTTGTTTTCTTGGTAATTGCTGTTCTGACTGGGGTGAAATGGAATCTCAATGAAGTTTTGATTTGCATTTCCCTAATAACTAAATATTGAAATTGTTTCACATATTTATGGGGCATTTGTACTTCTTCCTTTGCAAAGTGTCTGTTCTTCCATTCCATTGCTCATTTACTGATTGAATTATTTGTTCTTTTGCTGTTCAGTTTTTTTAGTTCTTGAAATATTTTAAATATTAACCCCCTGTCAGAAAAATATCTGCCAAAGATATTCTCCCCTTCTGTAGGCTTCCCCTTTACTCTGTTGATTGTTTCTTGGAATATGCAGACTCTTTTTAATTTGATGCTATTCTACTTGTTAATTCTTACTCTTATTTCCTGAGCTATTGCAATAACACTCCGGAAATCATTGCATTTGCCTAGATCTTGAATTGTTTCTTCTATGTTTTCCTCCAGTTTCAGGTCTTACATTAAGCTCTTTGACCCATTCTGAGTTGATTACTATACAGTGTGAGAGATAGGGATATGTTTTAGTCTTCTACATGTGGACATTCAATTTTGCCAGAACCACTTGTTGAAGAGGCTCTCTTTTCTCCAATGTATGCACTTTTGTTGAGAATCAAGTAGCTATAGTTGCACTGGCTTATTTCTGGATCCTTTATTAAATTCCATTGGCTCAAGTGTCTGTCTTATTGCAAATATCATGCTGCTTTTGTTACTATGGATCTGTAGTATAATTTGAAATCAGGTGTCATGGTATCACCATTATTGCTCTTTTGCTTAGGATTGCTTTGGCTATTCAAGGACTTTTGTGCTCTTCATAAATTTTAGAATCATTATTTTCTATTCCTGTAAAGAATGTCATTGAATTGATTGCAATGAATTTGTATATTTGTATATTGTTAGTGGAAATATTGCTACTTCAACAATATTTATTCCGCCAATCTATGAACAAGGAGGTCATTTTATGTTCTACAATTTCTTTCCTAGGTGCTTTATAATTTTCATTCTAGAGGTCTTTAACATCTTTGGCTAAGTTTAAGCCTGGGCTTTTTTTTTTTTTTTGAGTCTATAGTGAATGGGATTGTTTTCTTGCCCTCTTTTCCAAGAAACTCATTAGTCTTAGAACTTGGTCTCTAGAAAAGTTACTGATTTTTGTATATAAATTTTATGTCCTGGTACTTTGCTACACCAGATCTTAGTCAAAAGGCTGAGAAGAAATGTATCCTGCTAATTTGCTGAATGTTTTATCAGGTCTAAGAATTTTCAGGTATAATTTTAGGGTTTTTTAACTGTAGAATCATATCAGCTACAAACAGTGATAATTTGGCTTCTTCCTTTCCATTTGTGTCTCTTTTTTCCTTCTCTTACTCTATTGCTCTAGGTAATCTCTATAGTCAAAAATTACATTGAATACATTTGGAGAGAGTGGACACTCTTGTCTCACTAATGATTTTAGAGTTTTTCACCATTCAGGATAACGTTGGCTATTGCTGTTTTCTTGTATTAGTCTTTATTATGTTGAGGTATGATCTATACCTTGTTTCTTTATGCTTTTTATCATGAACGATAGTTCAAAAGTGTTCTGTTGAATCTCTATATGTTTGGATTTTGTCAAAGGCTTTTTCTGCATCCTAGATAATTATGTGGTTCTTGCCTTTGATCTGTATATATGCCATATTCCAATTATTGCTTTATATATGTTGAACAATTCTTGCATGTCTGGTGTGAATCCAACTTACTCATGATGTATGATTTTTGAAGGGTTTTAGTGAGGATTTTGTATCTAGATTCATCAAAAAATTAGAATACAGTTTTCTTTTTTTGTCAAGTTCTTATTCAGTTTTGGTATAAGAATAATGCTGGCTTTGTAAAAGGAACTTAGAATTGTCACTTTCCTTTCTATTTTTGTGGAGTAGTTTGTGGAAAACTGGTGTTCATTCTTTAAGAATGTTTCTTCTTGTAATGCTTTTACTGCATCCTCCAGATTCTGGTTTGTTGTTTTCATTTTAATTTGATTGTAAGTATTTTAAAATTTCTCTCCTGATTTCATTCTTGAACCACTGATAGTTCAAAGGTGTACTGTTTATTCTCTATATGTTTGTAGTCTCTCTTATTGTTGATTTCTTATTCATTATGACCTGATAAAATAGAAGAAAGTTTTCAGTTTTCTTGTATTTGTTTTAAGACTTGCTTCATGAACTCTAATGAGACTGTTCTCTGGGCTAGTGAGAAGAATTTGTATTCTGTGGCTGCTTGATGTAATATTCTATAGATGTCTGTTAAGTCCATTGGATATACAGTGTCATTTATAATGTCATTGATCTATAGAGTCATATAAGTGTTTATGTTTATTTATTGATATTTTTTGTCTGAATTACCTATCTACAGGGAAAGTGGATATTGAAGTCATGCACCATTATTGTGTAGGTGTCTATCTGTGCCTTAGTGTCCAGTAGTGTTTGTTTTATGAAATTAGGTGTCCTGATGTTTGATACATATATGTTTTCAATTTTTATATCATCTTGATGGTCTATTCACTTTATTAATATGAAGTGAAGTTTGTATCTTCTGACTAATTTTGCTTTGAAGTCTGCTTTTTTGGATATGAGTACAGATACTCTTACTTGCTTTAGACTCCATTTTCTCAGAACGTCTTTTTCCATCCTTTCACTTTGAGGTTTTGCCTGACTTTACCATTGAGGTGCATTTTTATTTTTTAAAATCTAAGCCATCAGTCTGTGTTTTTTAATTGGAGAGTGGAACCATTAATATTCAGAGTTATTGAAGGGTATGTATTAATTCCTTCCATTTTGTTGTTGTAGCGTTTTATCTTTCTCTGCTCCTTATTTGTTCATCTCTCAATCTGGCAAAATTTATTTTCCCCACATTCTCATGATTATGTTTATATTCTAATTCTGAGCATAGGATTCTGAAGTGCTGGTTTAGTGGTTGTAAATTCTTTAGTTTTTGTTTGGCACAGGAGGTTTTTATTTCTCCTTCAATTATGAAGTATAACTTTGCTGGATACAGTAATCTGGGTTGGCAGTTATTTTCTTACATCATTTCATGCCTTTCTGGTTTTTGTTGAGAAATCTGCCATTATTCTGATGAGTTTGCTTTTATATGTGACTTAATGCTTTTCTCTTGCAGCATTTAATCTTCTTTCTTTGTTCTGTTTAATTAATATTTAACAATAACATGATATGGGGAGGTGCTTTTTTGGCTTTATCTTCTTAGTATTCTAAAAGCCTTTTGTACCTGGATGACAATCTCTTATACAAGATTTGGGAAATTACTTGATATCATTTTATTGAATATGCTTTCAATTCCTTTAGCTTATACTGCTCCTTCTTCTATGCACATGATTCATAAGGTTTTCCAAATATGTTGTATATTTCATTCATATTGTCTTATTTTTTTCTTTATTATTGTCTGAATGTCCTAACTTGTCTACCTTGTATTTAAGAACTGAGATTCTGTTTTATATTTGATCTAGTTTATTAGTGAGTCTCTCAACTGAGTTTTTTATTTGACTTATTGATCTTTTCAATATTCTGACCTTTTCAGAATATCTCTTTATTGAATTCCTGGCTCTCAGATTGCATTGCTTTCCTTATTTCATTCAGTTCTTTACTTGTACATTCTCTCTTGTACATTCTCTTTTGAATTCATTCAGATTTTTATTCTTGCCCTCTTTGATTTTGCTGACCATTCTTACATTCACTATCATTAGAATCTGTTACTGTGCTTGTTAACTTTTGGAAGGATCATACTGCTTTGTTTTTTCATATATCTGTGTATCCATGTTAGGATTTGTACATTTAGAGCCCAGTCATTGGTGGAAGGTTTTCATCTCCCACATTCTTTTCAGTTGAAGAATGTGGGAAATGCTATGTAAAGGTAGCAAAAGGTTATGACAGGGTAAAGTGAATTTCAACTAGTGGTGTAGCTTGGTAGTCAAACACTCAACCAATGAACTCAAGGAACTGGGCTGAATCTCTACTACCACTCAGAAAGAAGAAAACTAACCATAGAAACAACCAAAAGTGATAAACAAACTCACCATGGAAATGAGTGATAATCATTTTTTAAAAATCACCACCATGCTGGGTGCCTGTGGCTCACATCTATAATCTTAGCTACTAAGGAAGCAGAGATCAGGAGGATTGTAGTTTGAATCCAGCCTTGGAAAACAGTTAGTGAGAGCCTATTTTGAAAAAACCCATTACAAAAAAAAAAAAAAAGAAAAAAATATCACCACATGACTACAATAATCTCAGAGCAATAAAGGAGGAAAGGTTTACTAAAAATAAGTTGTTAGTCAGAAAAGATAAGAATGGAAAGAGGAATAACACTACTGAAACTACTGAATAGGATTAAAAAATAGAGAAAAAAATAGAAAGAGAGGAAGAAAAAGTAAGTTGAAAGATGAGCAAGAAAGAAAAAGGAAAGAGATAGAGCAGATACAACCAAAGGCAAAGTGAAAACAAAAAAAATATAGCACACAAACAATCAAATAAATTGAAAAAGTGTAGAAAAGGGAGAAGGGAGAAAGAAGAAAGTGGAGACAAAACAGATCTAACTAAAGGCAGAAAGAAAGTGCAAAGTTTAAAAGATGGATGAGAGGGAAAAAAGAGGAAGAAGTGAGGATTAAAATGAGATATTAAAATCTGGCTATATTAGTTCATGTCTACAATCCCAGCACCTGGGAGTCTGATTCAGGAAAGTTGAGGCAGGGAGACTGCATTCCCAGGCCAGCATGGGATCTATGGTTAAAGCCCATCTAAAAGCAAAACTAAATAAACACAAAACAAGCACCACCAAAAAAGCCAAGATGGGACAAAATAGCTTAAGGAAATTAGATATTAAATGGAGAAGTAATATAAGGGAAACAAAAACAAAAAGGAAAAGAAGTTGTGTAAGAAAATAGAATTAAAAAATCATATGTAATATTTAAATCAATCAGTCTGATTTAAAAGGTCCTTATAGAAAAGCAAATAATCAAAGAAAAGAAAAAAAAGTATATGGAGAATGAAATAAAAATATAAATAATGGTTTTAAAATAAAAAGGAGAGGACAGTTTTATGTCTTCTATAAATGTCAATCAAATTGGCAGTGGTACAAAATCTGAATCTCTGCTGACTAGCTTTTCTTTCTTTGGCCACATCAGCTGTGCTTTACCAGGTTAAAACAGAGTGAGTGTTGTTTTCTATTTGTCATCTCTTTTCCTTTGTGTTGTTTGCTTAGCAAACAGAGGGCATGCTTTGTTGTCAAAACTGGTGGTAATTATGCTTACTGTCATCCTGTTTCTCAGGAATGGATATGGGGAAGATCACAAGCTTTCTGCCATCAGGTCTAGTCTCTGCCACTTTCAAGTGTCTGGTCCTGCTATGGGAAGTTCTATAGGGTCACAGTGTCCAGCACCATAGCAGAATTTGGCATGTGTGCTCCACCCTCCAGTTCTCTAACCTTTTGAAATTTTTTTCTCATAATCTCTTGCGACTGCTCCTTTCTCTTCCCAGGGCTGTGGTAGTTGCTTCCCTACTTGAGGGCACAGATGGAAAGTGACTTCTACTCCCCTTCATGACTACTAGTTTCCCACCTCATGGAGCTCCCTGCATTTCTGACTCAGTCTTTCCTCTGTATTTAGAACACCTCTCCAGACCAGCATTCAGGGAATAAATGCCTGACCCTTACTGTGGGTTCTTAGAGATAAAACAATGCAGGGGCCTTGACTCCTAAAATTTCAGACTCAGCTAGTGTTCCTTCAAAATGGCATCCTGCACCATGACTGAATGCTGGGAAGAAGAGAGAACTTTCTCAGTGTCTGTATGCTAGGTAGACTCCAGGATTCTTGTCTGGTTAGAGTGAAAATCTGTTGGGTATTGTTAATTATGTTTTCTGAGTCTCTCATTCTTTTGTTTTCACTTTCTCCTTCTGCCATCTTGCTTCTGCCTGGTCTGCTTGCCAAAGCTCTCGTTCTCTCTGTTCTACTCTCTAAATTTTCTGTTTTTCTTTCTGTTCTTTTTAAGTAAGGTTCTATTTGCAACTGAAAACTGCAGTTTGTGTTTTCTGAGTCTCTCACTCTTTCTCTCTTTCACTTCAGCCCCTCACAGTTGTGCACAATCTGTAAACCCATGCTGGCACTCCACTCCCTGGAGTGGGCTTTCTATTATGCTTTATAAATTTTTCTGTTTGTAAAATATCATTCTCTCTGTTTATTACTAAAACTTCAGTGCTTTATCACCATCACCCACTTTGAAGGATAGCTGTTCTTCAGCTGTTCCCAGGTATTGTCTGGAGATGCTAGGGATCAGTGTGGGCCCTACTCCCTTAATTTTTCATAAAAAGTATATGTTAAATACTTTTAAACTGAATTAAAGTGTGGGCTCACATCTTCTGGTTCAAAACAAATCAACAATAGGTGGTTTATTTTTCTGAGAGCTTTTAGAATCTACTAAATAGCCCATTGCCCTCTAACATTCTGCCAATAGTGATAATATAATACTTGGTGTAATTTCATTTTTGGCACCAGTTCATCTTTATTTCATAGATATAGGGTTCACATTCTCCATTGGATAAATACTCCCTAGCACCTGTTACAAAAGTAATCACAATATTAAATGAGTTAAAAGAGCTTAACAAACAATAGTTTGGTTTCATATTTTCTTTGCAACATGATTTGGTGGGTTGTCTGCATTTTCTTCACTTACTGCAGAAAGAATTTTTCTCTATGTAGTTCTTATAGAAAAGTGGGAAAATTGCTTTATGACTGAGATATGGAATAAATTTTGGTGCCTGGAGTCTGTCACCTGGGATAACTGTCTTCATCCACTTCTAGTAAATAGGATGGGACATTTAGGGACATTGATCCATTTCTTATGTTATTCCATATTCATTTTAAAGCTTATCCTCCACTACATATTTTATTAATCTGATGAAAAATTTGAGAAAAATACCTGTTTGAATACCTTTTAAAAAAATTCACGAATAGCTGTATTTCTTTAAAACAATTTTACAAAAAACAAAAAAAGTCCAAGTACTGGTATTTTAGAGTTGTATCAGCAACTGATTATCTCTTGCTAAAACTTTCCATCTTTAATAGTTTTATCTTTTATTTTAATATTTTATTATATTTGATACTTGTGAAGTTTAACATTGAAACTAGATTTTTGTTCATCTTTAATATTATAATAATTATTCCAACAGTTGGTTGGAATAACCAACGAGGATACAAGTACAACTGGAAGCAAAATTAGCAAATAAGCAGTTGGAGCTTCTCCAATGCTCTTCTGACTCCTACCAGCACTCACTACCTTCTGCTTATTGATTCTCAATGCTCCAAAACTTCCCTACCATCCATCCATCAGTATTCATATATGCTATGTGTTACTCCCATGTGGGTTGATATGATAGCTTAGTCATCTCTAAGATATTAGTTACCAACAGCCACTATTTTCCTCAAAGGCAACAATACTGTTTGATAACTGCCTTTTATCCAATCCAGAGCTGGAATGGACAGTGACACTTTTGGCACTGAGATAGGAAAATGACAAAGAGCATTCTGTAAAGTTGGCTTTTATTCTTTTTTGTATACAGCAATTTACACAATGCAGATGCATAGATTGTACCTAAGGTAGAGCATAACTTTTCGTTACTGATATTTTTTTTGTTCACTCTCCTAGTAAAGCTTTTCTCACAAAAGAATAAATTGTTCATTAAGGAACAGGCATGCCAAGTCCGAAATTTAAAATGTAAAATACACTGTGTTATCTGGAACAAATAAAGCTTTGGAAAAAAATTATCTGATGGAAATTACTAGATTAGTTTTTTTCCAGGTGCCCAAATATATTTTCTTTTAAATATTTATCAGCTAATTATTTTGTAATTTTAAAGAAATCAATATTTATTTGGGAAAACCCATGCTATTAAAACTAGTAATAGCAGGGAAATTTATAAGCATATTTTTTCCAGTGGCTTTAATTCTGTCACAACTGTTTGGTTTTCTAAACCAAATATTATTCATTTAGCTGCTTTTTTTTACACCGAGATAGGTTATACATAAACATTAAAAACATTGTATAATATCAATTCTTTAAAGGTTTTGCCAACTTGCCAACTGTGTGGTCTGATGTGTAAAATCCATGGGTTGCTGGGTATGTATAGGTTGTATTCCTTGTATGCAGTTACATTTGTTAATACATGGTAGTTGTATTTTTACTTTATTTTATTTTATTCATATGTGCATACAATGTTTGGGTCATTTCTTCCCCCTTCCCCTACCCCCTTCCTTAACCCCCAGCCCCTCCCTCTCCCCCCCACCCCCTCGATACCCAGCAGAAACTATTTTGCCCTTATCTCTAATTTTGTTGAAGAGAGAGTATAAACAATAATAGGAAGGAACAAGGGTTTTTGATAGCTGAGATAAGGATAACTATACAGGGAGTTGACTCGCATTGATTTCCTGTGCATGTGTGTTACCTTCTAGGTTAATTCTTCTTGATCTAACCTTTTCTCTAGTTCCTGGTCCCCTTCTCCTATTGGCCTCAGTTGCTTTAAGGTATCTGCTTTAGTTTCTCTGCGTTGAGGGCAACAAATGCTATCTAGTTTTTTAGGTGTCTTACCTATCCTCATACCTCCCTTGTGTGCTCTCGCTTTATCATGTGATCCAAGTCCAATCCCCTTGTTGTGTTTGCCCTTGATCTAATGTCCACATATGTTCATACGATTTTTGGTCTTTTGGGCCAGGTTAACCTCACTCAAAATGATGTTCTCCAATTCCATCCATTTACCAGCGAATGATAACATTTCGTTCTTCTTCATGGCTGCATAAAATTCCATTGTGTATAAATACCACATTTTCTTGATCCATTCATCAGTAGTGGGGCATCTTGGTGGTAGTTGTATTTTTAACATTTACTTCTCCAATGACCTGTGTTAGTTCTGATGTATAACCAGTTCATACACTCAAGAAAGGAAGCAGCCATTGTAAGAATGTGATTAGCAACATGGATCCCACATTCAAATAGCCTAACACTGGCTCTGCTCCTATATTATTGGAGTCATTTAATTTTAGCAGCCTCAGCTATAAATTGGAATTATAATAGGAAGGACTGTGATGATCCAATAATATTGTGCTTGGCATACAAAAGGTGTACAAAGAATGCTGCATTTATGTATTTTTTAATCTTAGGGAATTAAAATTGTTCAAGTGATACTCAAGGTTGGGGAAATGGTAGGTAGGAGAGTGGTAGATATGATTAGTGGTAATAACTTCAGTTTTGCTCCCAACAATTCTATATATTTTTCCTTTTTCTTAAGCTGATTTATACTTTTAGAAATGTTTTATTATTTTAGCAAGACCAAATTAAGGTGTGGAAATGTCTTGGAAAGAGCACTGGGCTCTTCAATCAGGGGATTTTCCTTATAGCCTTGGCTTTGCCATTTATTTGTTGACAATGAAAGCAGTTCACTGTGACGTCTGTGATGACATTGAGCCTGGGGTAGGGGCAGCTGATGTAGTTAGCTTCTCCATCCACCTCTTTTTCTCATCTTTCCTGATCAGTATCTTCCAGAGTCAGGAAAATGCAGTAATACTTCTTTGCAGTGAAGGGCATTTGATGAGTGAAGCTCCTCTGTTGGATCTTCACTAAATTAATTACTGATACCATTTTAGTATAGATTCTTCCCTACTATCACAGACACAAAAGCTGCAGCAAAGTTGTGCAGGTACAACTTTTTTTTTTAAGAGTACTTCTAAAGTACTCTCAGGTACTTTAGAAGCATCCTTCAGTTTTTTAAATCTAATAAGTGACATGAAATCTTTCTACTTTTTAAAAGTACCATTCTATTTTTTTACTTAGACACATAGGAGTCATTCAGGGTCAGAGAATGGTCCTCAAAAAGCAAACTGAAACAAAATTCAAAAAGTGAAAAAGCCATCTTTTCTTGATCCATTATTTCCAAGTAATTTTGAAAGCCATTTTAAAATGTACTCCTCAAGCCTTTCCATAAGGCAGAGTCCTCCTGCTGTCTCTCCTTGGGCAGAAGAATTCCCTCAGGGAGTCCGGTCTCAGGACCAAAAGGTTGTCATGAAATTTGTTTTTCTATTTTCTCCTCTATAAGGAGTGGGAATAGGACATTGGATTAGGAGTGGAGATGGGATGCTGATTGGTCCCTCATATCTTGACACAGAACATGCTAGCCCGCAAAGATCCTAGAAGGATCCCAATTGATGCCTGACCTTACAGGAATTATATCCTCTCTAACACAAGTTCCAAAATGTTAAACACCCATGCAAATTATAATGGGACTGATGATATTCACATTTTGGAAAAGTGTCATTTTTACCACTGGCCTGTTTTGGACAGAATGCCCTTGGCTTTGCTTCCTTCCCTTTCCCTTTCAACTTTCCACTTTCCCCTTCCCTTTTTCCTTTTTCCTTGCTCCTTCTTTCCTTCCTTTCTTCTTCCCTTTCTGTTTCTTTCTTCTTATATTTGTAATATGATGGAGCTTTTTCTTAAAATTTTAATCAAAATGCATGATATAAACACATAAGAAAAGCACACAGCGTAACAAATGAGATCATATCCATGTAATCAAGAGCTTGACTTCTCTCTTATCAAATTTTCACTTTTGTCCAGAAATATAACTAGATTCTTAGTTGAGCAACTGAATCCAAATTTTCTTTACTAGTGAGCAATTTTGGTTTTGTAACTTGTGGTTTTGCCCAATGGCCTTGTGCAAACATGTTTGTTATTGACTTTGACAAGGCCTTTGGAAGCAAGCTTATTAAATTTGTGATTGAGGCAGAGAAAATAAAGAAGCCATCCTTTGCTTTTTAAAGGCAAAGATTGTGCACTTTTTCCTCCCCAGTTCTCTCTTTTTTTCCAGTTTAAGAAGAAGAGTAGGCATAGCAAATAGAGATGGCATTTTTCCTAATGCCATTTTATAGATAGCTGACTACTTGCTTATTAAAAGCTTGCTCTGATTTAAAAACCACTTTATGTGTTTTACTTGTTTGTATGGTCATTAGCTTCTCTGTGAGGATAGTTTAGTTTTGTAACATTCCCAACACAACACTGGCTTTTCATTCTAATAGAAAATAAATGAAGGTAAAACTTGGGAGAGTATACATTATTTCCTAATTTTAGAAGACTCCAGGGAAGTTGTATTTAGTATATCTCGATCCCCCCAGTTGTGGTCAGTTTAGCATCTCTCTGGCTTGTTTGTCCTGTCCTTTGCTTTTAATGTCTCCTAAGAACACGCTCTGGCTCTACACTCTCGTTTCCACTTACCAGCTTTTGGCTATTGTAGTCACTTACTTCTCAACACGAGCTTCTCCTGTGTTAGAGGAAGGCCAGATCCCAACACTTGGGGGAGGTCTTTTATGACTTTTGCTTTTACTGTTTTCTGTTTAATCACTACATGATTTACTTTGATCACTGCCACCCCTCTTTCCCTTTCAGAGACAAGGAAACACTTCTAGAAGCATAAAAAATTCTTTTCTGCTGCTATGTAGAATTTAAACACTTACTTTATTAGTTTTAAATTCTAAGTCTACAATAGCAATTAATATGTGATTAGTGAATAAATTAACAGAAGCCATAATGTTGCTCAATGCACATTTAAGAATCCATCTCATTCTCTAAAAAACACGAAAAAAATAGGACTTTCATTAATCCATTTATTTCGTTACATCTATGTTCACTTTCTATTGTCTTCCTTTAGTTATCTTCACTAATGGATGAGAGCAGAAACTATAAATTTACTAGTGAAAAATTGAATCCCCAGCCCATTTGACTTTGGAATGCATTGTGTTTACAGGCATATTTATATGCCTAAAGTCAGGGGGCTATTCCACCAATAAATCAAGAGGCTTAGATATCTCCAAATTTGGGAGGAACTTGGAATATATCCAATTTTCCTTTTTCTGTTTTCTCTCCCTCCCTCTCCCCATGCTATCCATGGTAATTTTGATCTCATTTTGAGAAGAAGAATAAGCAGAAGGTCTCTCTTAGACCTGTTCTGGAAAATATCTGGTATTTAAATATGTAGAGTTAAAGCATTTTTTGCAAATATTAAAAAAAGTAAACTAAAATCCCTTAAGATAACTGATGCACGGAATAAGCATATGACATGCTATGGGTATTGGGGAGGTAACGATAGAATCCAATCTTAAAATGGGAGAGATAAACCATCTCCTACAGAAGAATTTCAGTCACCTGCATAGCACAGACAATAAAAGTTATTGGCTGTTGGATGAAAGATAAATCATTTCACCTGGGAGCAAAGATGAGTGACTAATGGATGGGGTAAGTTTTACCTAGTCCAGATATGACAGATTTATTTGTACTGATAGTTTGAATTAAAGGCCATCTAGATTGAGGGACTGGCCAGAGCATAGGTATAGAGGCTTGACACAGGTGTTTGCATTAGAAGAACAGGGCAAATGTATGACAGCAGTGATATGTAATTCCAGGAAATGGCAGAATAGGTTTGGGGTACATTTATTTGTGCTGAATGAACAATATAAATGGTGATAGAATCACTGAAATGGAAAAAAATAGAACAACTGGACAGCTAGTGTCATATAAAAGTTAGAAATTACTTTCAGAGGAAAAAATATTTCATAAAAAGTTCTTGAGTAGGATGAGGGAGTTAATAAGGTCAGTTTTATAAACATGGGCCCTTTGGAATCACTTAAGGTCCCACACTAGAAGGACTTTGTGCTTGGTTTAATTCTTTGCTGCTGCTGTCTTAAAATTCTAAATCATTTTTGAATAAAAAGCTCCACATTTTGTTTTGCACTGCTCTACAAATTATGTGCCTGGTTTTGCTGGTAACATGGAAATAACTGACGGGGGCGTGAAAAATGCATGAGGAAAGAAGAAAGGCATGGCTTGGTGACCAGAGAGTAAGAATCTATAGTCATACATTGGCATTTCCATATTATAGGCAATTAAGGAAGAATAAGATAGATAAGAGGGGATTATTTAGAGCAAGTGATCTATTTGTAAACTTTGTGCTTAAGAATTGAAAGCTAGAGGCATGTAATAGGGCCAAAGTGTACATTAAAAAATGTCAAGGATAGTAGCATCACAGAAGCTAGGTGGAAAGTCAGAGGAGGCACACATTCCAGATTTCAGAACAGAGAAAAATGGTGAGCCCCAAATCAAGCCACAGCAAAGGTGACCTGTAGGAGGAGAAGAAAGAGAGAAGACTGATGAGTATAATGTCAAGTCTAGATGGCCATGTTCATTGGTTAACATAAAAATTGGTAAGCCAACTTACCTGTTGGAAGAGATGATGAACACTTTTTAAGTTTGGGTGATGGCAGGGCTCAAGGGAGAATCTGGTGACAGGAACTAAAAATTGCTCTCCAAGAAGGAAATGGAAGTGGTGTCATTTTAGATACATAAAACAATAGCTCACCATTATAGGAGCAAACTGTATTATGTATATAATTGCCCACTATCAACTATGTATTTCATGTGGTTAGGGGAAAGAGTAGTTGTTTCATCTTTTTAAAATTTTGTGCATTATATTCAGTTCCCAGGCTTAATAAAGTTGAGCAAAAGAGATCAAATTTTCATGACATAATACATTTTTGAAAATTTCAGAAAGCAGAAAAATACTGAAATGTTTTCAGTCCAGTGTTTCTTCTGAATATGGCAGCTCAATTTTAGTATTAACAAGTTATGCACCGCCTTTGCATATGAATCTATAATAAACCTCACCAGCACTTGAAGATGTAGCCCTCACTTTTGTAATAGGTAGCAGAAGTTTCTATCCTTCCACATCCCTTTAATGATCTCACTGTTTACTGCTCAGGCTCAATAGTAGCAGCTGTTTATTTGCTTGTGTATACAATGGTTTATTGGAATGTTCTCTTCAAATTGGAATTATTTGTGTTTCTAATTTTATATTCACTTATCATCTATGTAAAATTGCATAATTGTGTATTTTCTGCTGTGGATACTGTATAAATAATATTTAAAAGATGCGTGCCTTCTTTATATATATTTATCACATTATTACTCTAAGCCTATTGATATTGGTTAAATATTATTGTTTCTAGCAATGATATCCTTTGATGTGTGACATTCTTGCTGGAATAGAATCCTGCCTGTGGTAGATTATATCTTTTAAAAGGATCTGAACTAACAAACCAATATATAGCCTTTTCCACAGGCTCCTCTTACAATGTGACACTTTCAATCCTAAATTGGGGATGATGCTCCCTCTATTTGAATCTGTGTAGAGTTTTGCAAGTGCCTGAACCAACAGAATGTGACAAAAATAATGCTGTGTGACTATAAGACTGGGTTATAAAACATATGTCTTCTCTCTCTCTCTCCCTCCTTCCCTCCTTCCCTTCTTCTCAGCTTGCTTGCCTTTAGGACCTAGCTACCATGATGTGAGGAAGTCTAGGCGACATGGAGAGGCCACATGGAGCTGTTCCATGTGGATCTAAATGTTCAGCAGACAGTCAGCATCAGTTGTTACACATGTGAGTAAAGGAGTCTTCATTTGATTGCAGACATCAGCCTTCAAATTTTTGGATGAAACTAGGTTATTATATATCACTCCTTTTGGGAGTAAGTTTTTCTACAACCACATAACTGGAGCAGAGTCCATTCTGTTTCTGAAAGATATTTAAGGGTAAAAACAGTAAAAATAAATGATCTCGTTCTATAACATTATACCCTATATAGCATGAGGAGCTTTAATTTGATCACAATAAAAGTTCTAAAGAAGACACTTAGAGCCTACAGAAAGGGAGAAAATCTTTGTTAGCTATACATCAGACAAGAGATTAATACCCAGAATATACAGGGAGCTCAAAAAACTAAACTCCCCCAAAACCAGTAATCCAATGAAGAAGTGGGCAACTGAACTAAACAGAGCTTTTACAAGGAAGACATTCAAATGGTTAAAAAAACCCCACATAAACAAATGCTCATCATTGCAGGCCATCAAGGAAATGCAAATCAAAACCACATTAAGATTCTACCTCATACTTGCTAGAATGGACATCAAAAACACAAACAACAACAAATGTTGGCAAGGACATGGGGAAAAAGGAACCCTTATACATTGTTGATGGGAATGTAAATTAGTGCAACCACTGTGGAAAACATTATGGAGGCTCCTCAAAAAACTAAAAATAGAACTGCCATATAATCCAGCAATACCATTCTTAGGGATATATCCAAAGGAGTGTAAGCCAGGTTACAATAAAGACACTTGTACACCCATGTTTATTGTAGTACTATTCTCAATAGTTAAGTTCTGGAAACAGCCAAGATACCCCAACTGATGAATGGATTAAGAAAATGTGATATTTATATACAATGGAATTTTTTTCGCTTTAAAGAATGAAATTTTGTCTTTTGCAGGTAAATGAATGGAACTGGAGAACATCATTTTAAGTGAAGTTAGCCAGGTGCAGAAAGTCAAAGGCCACATGTTTTCCATCATATGTAGAATATACACCTGATACAAATACAAGCAATATTATGAAAAATGGGTCATGCTAAGAAGAGGTCACATATGAGAGAGAGAGAAAATAAAAGAAGGAAGTTAAGAAGATGAATATGGTTGATGAAGTTCCTATACAAGAATGAATGCAGAATTTTTAAACCTATTGAAATCCCCATAAGAAGGAGATTAAGGTAGAAAGAAGAAAAACAGAGAGGATGAACCAATTTGGGTTATAAATACATATATACATGGAAATGTCACAAGGAAATTCCTGTATAGCTGTCTTAAACAAAAAAAATATCATTTTGTTTATAAAAACAGAGAACAGGAGGGCAGAACGGATTTTGTTTAAGGTGTTGAGACCAGTGGGAGGGAAGAGAATGGGGGAGAGGGTGAAGGAAAGTGAATATAATGCAATATAATGAATATAATGATCTCACTGTTTACTGCTCAGGTTCAATAGTGGCTGCTGTTTATTTGCTTGTGTATACAATGGTTTATTGGAACGTTCTCTTAAATTATTTGTGTTTCTAATTTTATATTCACTTATCATCTGTGTAAAGCTGCATAATTGTGTATTTTCTGCTGTGGATACTGTATAAATAATACTTAAAAGATGTGTGTCTTTTTAATATATATTTATCACATTGTTACTCTAAGCCTATTGATATTGGTTAAATATTATTGTTAAATATTATTGTTTCCTAACATGTTGTGTACACATGCATGTAAATGGAAAAATGAGACCTGTTGAAACTATTCCAGTAATGAGGGAAGGGAGGATAAAGGAGAATGATGGCAGGGTGAATTCAACTGTGATGTATTGTAAGACCTTTTGTAAATGTCACAATGTACCCTGAGCCCAACAACAATAAAAAATAACTAAAGAAAATGCTCAGATATAGTTTGTTCTTGCTAACTATTAAATTTTAAAAATAATCTAAGGATGATTATTTCCCACTGACGTGAAATATTAGAGTTCAAATAGTCTAGATAAAGTGTTAGGGAAATAAGACCTAAGAAGATGTTCCTGTGAAGGGTCACTGGAATGGGATACTGGTAGACACAAGGTGATCTTCAGCTCTAAAATTATTTGAAAATAGCCAAAGATTTATCTGGCTTAGTTTTATTTGCAGAGTAGACATCTAGATGGGTACAGTTTCTGAGGTCTTCTATTATTTTGCTGATTTTGGAATAGCCATAATTTTCCCATTATGTGTGAAGAGAAAATTATGCATTAAAGACAAATTGGCTAGCTATTCATTTTGGTTTTTTTTTGTTTTGTTTTGTTTTTTGGCAGTATATTGGGGTTTGAATTCATTTTGATTTATGCTCATGAAAAGGCAGTTAGAATTCTCTACATAGAGTTTTAGTATTCTATGTACAACACAGATCCATACAATTTGGATTCTAAGGACTGTACTACATTCTGTTTTCTACTTTTGAAATGAAATTATTTGGACTATAAGCTTAAGATTTAAAAATTTTGAATTTTACTTGAAAGGCGTTTACTGAAGAATTTCTTAATTATCATAGAATGCTACATATAACAGCTTGGTTGGTATCCCTGAGATTGAAATAAACCTTTGCTTTTACATTCTCATCCAACTTCAATTTTTTGACTGTTGTCATATTAAACTTTATATCTCCAAATATTTGTTGCTGTATTTGCTTAACAACTAGAGTCTTTTACCTCTTTGTGACTGTAAAACAAATTAATCCAGTCAAGCAATTAAACAATAGCAGCAAATTCAGCTATAAATTCATAAGGTCTGTCAACTAGACATGCAACCTTCTAGAGTAAACTTATCATTAAGAGCAATTTACCTATCACTTCCCACTTCATTCACTTATGAACCATATGCATACATGATAAATGTAAGCAAATATCCAATACTCACCTTTGTTTTTCATTCATTAGATATTGGGTGTTCGACTTAGTAATACAGAGTGCACAACTACACAGTGTTCAAAACCTCATCTTAACTGTTTCAAAGCTGAAACACATACAAATGGTAGGCCATAAATGAAAAAGAAAAACCTCTTAGAAAAAATTCTAAAGATCAGAACAAACTAGCTTCTTTGGTGATGTAAAGACTGTAGTCATAGTGACTCAATTCGGAACTTGTTCTTTCTTTCGGTCCCTTTTCATACCAGAGTGAAAAGGTACTTAGTATGTCTCACAGAGAAGTCATTTGTTCTTCTCTACCAAAATTGAAACTGCTCCTCCTTCTGTACTTCTTGTCTCAATTATGACTTAATCAACTATTCAAATGCCCAAACCAGAAATGTACAATAATCCTGAGCCCTTCCTTTTCTACAACTGTAAGTCCAGTGACTTTCCAAATCTTGCATAGATATTTCTGCAGTTATTTTTCAAATCTTTTTTCTACCACTTACCACTTCCCTAGCTCTGATCTGGGTGTCACATCTGTATACTATAATAGTCTGTTTTTTTTGGTGTATATGTGTGTATGCTCTTCTTTTTATTTTTTGATGGGGTTTGAACTCAGAGTGTTGTAGTAGATAGGTTCTGTACCATTTGCCACACCCCTAGTCCTTTTTGTTTTGGGTTATTTTTCAGATAGGTTCTCACATTTTTGTCAGAGCACGCATGGACAATCATCCCCTATTTATACTTCTCACATAGGTAGGATGGCGAGTATGAACCACCATGCACAGCTTATTAGTTGAAATGAAGTTAGTTAGTCTCACTAACTTTTTGCCCAGGCTGGTCTTGAACTGTGATCCTCTCAATCTCCATCTCCTGAGTTGCTGGGATTATAGTTGTGAGCCACTGCACTCAGCCTGACAATTGCATTTTTTGTATGCAGTTAAAGAGAGTTCAATTTTAAAAGAATTTTAAAAGATTATTGATAATTCTCAAGGAATATGTAAAGAATTGTATAGACAAATCATGTTATGGCTTCAAGGACACTGTAAATATGCAATTTCACCTCAAACTTATCAATGAAGTTACAATAAAAATCCCAAGATTTTTCATGTTATTTGAAAATTTGATTTCAAAATTTCTAATGACATATCAAAGGCTGAAGAAGAGATTAAAAAAAAACTCCTGAAAAAAAAGAACCAGGTTATGTGAGTATGTCATCAGAATTTATTATAAGCTGTACACTCTCTTTTCAACAAAATTAGAGATAAGGGCAAAATAGTTTCTGCTGGGTAGCAAGGGGGTGGGGGGAAGGGAGGGGGCTGGGGGAGGGGGGTAGAAGTGACCCAAACATTGTATGCACATATGAATAAAAGAAAAATTTAAAAAATTTATTATAAGCTGAGGACAAGAGCATTAATATAGAAACAAGATTAGGTAATTAGAGTATGGAAGTGAATAGAATATCTAGAAACAGGCCCACACAGTAGTGAAAGCCTGGATATATGAAATAATAAATGAAATCAGAGATGCCATGATGACCTCCTATACAACAATAAAATATAAAATAAAAATAAACAAATTAATTAATGAAATCAGTACTACAAAATATTAAAGCTTTTAGAATATTTAGGAAGATATTTTTAAATATGATTTGGACAGGGTCAGATTTTCTAAACACAGTGCAGAAATAACTAACCCTTAAAATGAGATTAATCCATAAAAGTTAAAATTAAAGAACATTAAATTTAAGATTTTTATACATCAAAAGATATAAGTAACAGAGAAGTAGCCCAGGATTAACATTCAGAATTAATAAATAAATCTATTTATTAATAAATAAGTTTATTAATAAAGAAATGACTGACTCAGTAGTAGAAAGATTAATAATCTACTAGGAATGAAGGTAAAACACAGCTACAAACAATTTTGAAAGTGAAAAGATATGCAATTTCATTAGCAATGAGGGAGATATAAATTAAAATGCAACAAGAGATTATTTCACATCTCAGTGATTAGCAACAACTAAAATTGTTACAAAGCCAAATACTGGTAATACTGTCAAAAGGAGAATAATTAAACAAACTGGTATAGTGCCCTAGGAAAAGAGTTGGAGAATACCTTGGAAAGTTGAGGGTGTGCATCTCCTATGGCTTGGCTATTCCATTCCTAGGCTATATTCCCAAAATATGGTTTTGCATGTTTGCACCAGGAGGCATATATGAGACGGTCTGGGTAGCATTGCTTGCAAGAATGAAAACCAGAAGCAATGCAGTATCCACCAATAAAAGAGGTGAAAACCAAATTGTGGTGTATTCATACAATACTCTGCAGATGTGAAAATGAGTTAATTGTGTATGTACACATCAGTACATATGAATCACAAAGTTATATACTACTAAGCAAAGCAATGTGGCAGAATAACATTTTGAAATGATTACATTTATATAAATGTCAAAACATGCAGTACAGAGCAAGCGCGTCTGTGTCTATGAGTGGCAAAGATCAGAATGCAGGATAGGAGCTACTTATGATAAAGAGAGAGGGTGCTGTTTGGGACTGGAGACGTCAAGCCCATGCTGGAGACAGTCTACTTTAAAATATGATGGCGTTGGCTGGTGGCATTTTATCATATTGCTCTAGCATTGAATATATGTAATTCATATGTACTTTTAAAGAAAAGAACTCTGCAGGAAAAAGCTTTAGGAACCCAGGTTTGAGTCTGAGGGACATATCTAACAGCCTGTGTACTTGAGCAAATGTTTGAGTCTGGGTTTCCTCACTTGTAAACACAGGATTGAAATAGATAATGCTGAAGGAGTCCTTTGACTCAATTTCTTGATTATTGTGACATATTCACTATGAAAACTTTACTGAGATGATTTTTGAAAGGCAGAGGAACAAGATTCCTCTTGGAAAGGATGCATTATATTCTGCTTATCATAGATGAACATAAATGAATTTGAAGTCTTTCAAGTAATTCATTGTACTTGGACCCGTCATATTTATTTATATCTTACTCAATATTTTCATATTGGAACCTAAATCATCCACCATTACTTTCTACTTTCTGACTTCAATTTTCCTATGGTTTGAGAGGAATTATCTGTATTCATTATTTTTATATAAATTTTTATGCAGAATAAAACAACTGAATTATAGCTGTTGTATATGTTGGTCTACACAGAAATTCTAGGAGAATTATCAGACTAACTATTGCAATTAATTAAAAAGTTCAGACAGGTGGCCAAATATAAAATCAACATATAAAGCACAATTGCAGGTTTTTTTTAAAGAACTAAGGTTTGAACTCGGGGTCTCGTTTGTAAGGAAGGTGCTCTACCACTTGAGTTACTGCCAAGACCTTTTTGCTTTAGTTATTTTTCAGATAAGGTCTTGAATTTTTGCTCAGGCTGGCCTGGACAGCAATCTTCCGATCTGTGGCTCCTGGGTAGTTAGGATCACTGGCCCATGTCACCACGCCTGGTTTGTTGGTTAAAATGGGGTTTTGATAACTTTTTGTCCAGACTAGCCTCAAACTGCAATCCTCCAAATCTCTGCCTCCTGAGTAGCTGAGATTACCAACATGAACCACTGCACCTGGCAGGCAGTTTTAAATACGTGTGTTTATGTTGCTCATGGACTTACACTGATGCTAACTAGAGGTGATTTGAAAGTGACTGATGACCTTTATTCCTGGAAATAGGAGTACTGTGGGAGTATCTAACTGATTAATAAGAGAAATAAGAAATAAGTACAAACAGAGAGTTTGGTTATCATACCAAAGGGGTTTTGTTTTACCAGAAAATTAGTTTTTGGAACCATTGGCAAGTCACGAAGCTTCATTTATGTATGATATCTGAAAACAAACTCTTCATTATAAAATGGTTTAACAGGCTGGTCTTTGTGTAGCAAGGTTGTAGCTTAGCTTCAAAATTATTTGAAGGTAATATTATCTAGAGGAAGATAATATTATCTAGAGGAAGAAAAGCATTTTATTGTGTGATTTTACAAACCAAAAAACTATCTTGCATACTATGCACCACGCTAAATGTACAATTTAAAAGTTACTTGTATGTTTACAAAATACAGTACCTATGATGAACTGGATCCTCCCTTCCTTACACCTAAATCCTAATAAAATACACAGAATGCACTTAGAAAAATAATGGCAAGTTGGGAATATAATTTAGGCTTGCATGCCATAAGCAAATATTTTAATAACTTTTATAAAAACTGACCTCCTACCAGACTACTGAACCAGAATCTATATTGTGGAACACTTTCAATTATCAAAAGCACATTTGAAAAATTTTCAAATGAATACAGCAGTGCTGCAGACAGGTTATGTATCATCTGAACTATTAACACTCTGTTCTAATTTTCTCCAGAAATTAAAGTATTAAGTGTCATGCTAACATCTGTCTCCCGAACATAAAGTTACACAAGTAACTTAGAATGGCTTTTCCCATTCTAAAATAATGTCTAGTTTTAATCTGCAGTTTTGAAAGAAAGTCTGGAGTGTCAAGGTAATATATACCTCATGGTTTTTGTTTTCACATTGAGTATAGTTTCACTGTGATATTTTTTTTCTAAAATCTGGTTTGTGTTGACATTTTGTTTTTATATGGCCTCAAATATTCTTCATGTCAAAAGCTCAGCCATAAAGTCTTCAGTAATCATCCAATATAACATCTTAGTTTTTGAATATATGGAAAAGAGCCCATTTTATTCCATAAAGTCTAACTCAGTGGAAAATTGGAAAATTTACTTCAAAGCCAGGTTTAAAGGTGGTGGTCTGGTGGGTGTATATGCTGGGCAGGTTGCTGATAGGAATGGACATAGCCTTTTTTGATTGATTATATACTTACAAAAAAAAATATATATATATATAAAACAAGATGCTTAACATATTATTTTTTGTTTAGACATTTAAGGAAGGTTCACTCTCATATCTACTCATTGCCAAGGCTGCACTCTGAGGTATCTTTGATTTCTGGTCCCCAGCATAGACTGTCCTTAGCATTTGCTTTTGCTTCCAGTAAAGAATGAATGACCTTTGATTTAGCTCATTGCACTAGCCATATTTCTTCTGATTATCTTATTTGTGGTTATATTCCTTTGGTTTCTTTATCCTAATTTGTTTCAGGGATCAGCTGTCACCTCTCTGTCACATACATGTGACAGATTATCTAAGTGGCAGCAAGCTTTGCTCTGGAATTGGTTCACTCCAGAACTCTGGCTTTGTTCGTTGGACAAATTTTTCTCTTGCTATTTGTTGATGATGTGGTTCCTAGGTGACCTCATGAAAATGTCTATAAAGTTGTGTGTGATGTTGTGGACAATTCCAAGTCTAGCAGGTGCTTGTTACAATAGACATCTGACTTTATCTTGTGCCTGATGATTTTGTTGTGGTTTAATATTCCACTGACTGGATTGTGCTAGGTGCTATTTACAACAGACACACAACTTGATCCTGCTTTCTGGGAGCTGATCCTATCCAATTCATGGAGTTCAGAGGTCACAGGACCATCCACAGTCTGTCTGAAAAACCAGTGAACTTTTCCTTAGCACAATCAACTCTTTTCTCTTTGGTGGCTCACATCCTAGTCTCACATCCTTCATTCATACTCAAAAGAATCATTTACCCAAAATAACATGAATGGTTATCACTAATGAAATTACTTAGCTTTTAATACTGAGCTGGTCTCAAACAAAGAGTAAGTTATAATATCTGAATTTCAAATATCAGTGACAGAGAAATAATTTTCCATGATGAGGTCTTTAATTCCTCACCTATTATGCCCTCATGGGCATGGAAATTGATATGATTCTCTAATAAAATATTCACACTAAATTAATCAGTATATAGCCTTCTAAATAACTGCCAGTATAGCTAGGCATTTCATCAAGAGTAGGAGAGGTTATCAGCTAATCCATCTGTGCGGTAGTCATGCTCAGGTAAATTATTACACTGTCATGGCATCACAACTTTAAGTTGGGGGGTGTTGGTATGTTCTGAGTGTACACAGCATCTATACCTCAGGAAGGATGATAATGGATTGTAAATTTACCTGGATGTTTAAAGATACCATATTGTATCAATTTTCTATTGCTACATAATTAATTAAACTTAGTGATTTAAAACAAGAAAAATATGTTAACTCCTAGTTATTGTGAGTCATGGGTTTGAATGAATAGCTGAGGTTCTGGAGCATAGTTTCTCTTGAGTCCACAGCCAAACTGTTTGCTAGAGCTGCAATTATCTGAAAGCTATCATCTAGGGCTGCAAGATCCACATCTAAGATGTCTCATTCACATAGTTCTTCCTAGAAGGCCTCCATTCATTGTCACATGGACTTCATTAATAGGGGTTCTTGAGTATGCTGAAATTATGTCAGGTGGCTTTTCTCAGACCCAGTGCTCCAAGCGAAAAAGCAAGGGGAATCCTAAATAACTTTTATGACTGTGTCATATTTCATCAATTCTGCCATATTTTATTGGTTTTATGTTAACCACTAAGTCTACCCATATTTCAGGAGAGGGATATTAAGTTCCACTACTTGAAGAGAGGTGTGAAAGAGGGTTTGTGGACATATTTTAAATTTGCCACAGATTAAAGATACAGGAGGATGCTGAGGAAATCATCCAACCTAATTGATTCAGTAAAGATCCAGCTTTGTTTTGAAAGGTTTCTTCTCCATTTCTATTCTTACCTAAGAAGTAGCTTCTCTTGACTTTGGTAGCTACTGATGTATATATCTAACTGTTATAGTGTTAGTCTTAAATAGAGTCTAATAAATAACTTGGGCATTTGAGCACTAAAATTATATCATCCATTCATTCTAGAGCATCATATGCTAAGTGTGATCCTTTTGTTGTCTCAGGATGTCAGCAGCAAGTTCAAAGAAGCCTTAAGTGCTGTCATATTGTGAAGATCAGTATGGACATTTCCTACAGGACTTGCTAAAAAGCAAAAATAAGATTTATGACCCTTAGCCAGTGTTGCATAAGATGATAAATTTGGAAAAGAGGAATCTGATCTAGAAGGAAGATGATTTGAAAAGATTATTGACCTACTAGGGAAGGAGCTGTTTTCCCCTAACTCAAGTTAAAGGGAAGATGCCTTTGAGGAAATTACTTATGGTGATGGGAAACTAACATATTGCTCTGCATGGTAACTGGTTGAGCTGCAGAAATAAGTAGCACCCTCCCTTTCTGCAACCAGAGTGGAGTGGACTAGTAAATTCTTGGTATTGCTAGTCTGTCTATCTTGACTTCAATAAGAACCAGAAATGTTTTTTGTATTGGCATGAGTTTAATTGTACAATGTAAGGGTTTTCATCATGACATTTCCATATGCATATAATACACTTTGACCATATTCACCCTCTCTATTGCTTTTTTTAACCCCCCTTACTCTCTCTCCATTCCCTTCTTACTTCTCTAATAGTCCCCCCGCCCCCCCGCCGACCTTGTTTTCTTTTTTCTCTAGCTTCCACAAATGAGTGAAAACTTGCAATATTTGTCTTTTTTGGACTGGCTTATTTCACTTGACAGGGTGATTTACAGTTCCATCCATTTTTCTGCAAACAAAAGTAATTATGTCTTCATTTTTTTGATGGCTGATAAAACTGCAGATAAAGATATTGTATATATATGTGTGTATATATATATATATATATATATTTACCCATTCATTCATTGATGGGTACCCAAGCTGATTGCATAGTTTGGTTATTGTGAATTAATGCTATGGTAAACACGGGCGTACAGGTATTTCTATAGTAAGCTTACTGATTCTTTTGGATGTTTAACTAGAACTGGTATGGCTGGACCATGTGAGAGTTCTACTTTCAATTTTTTTGGAATCTCCATACTGATTTCCATTCTCAACAGCTGCAAATAAGAGTCCTTTCCCTCTTACATCATTGGCAGAACTTTTTGTTTTTGCTTTCTTGATGATAGCCATTCTGACCAGTTTGAGAGAATCTCAATGTAATTTTGATTTTCATTTTCCTAGTTGCTAAGGATGGTAAACATTTTTCATGCATCTATTATACATTTTTACTTTTTCATTTTAAAAGTGTCTATTTGGTTCCATTGCACATTTATTCACTGGCTTATTTGTTTTCTTGCTATTTGATTTTAGAGTTCTTCATATATTCTAGATATTAATTTCCTATCAGGTGAATATCTGACAAAATTTTCTCCCATTCTATAGGTGCCTATTTACTTCTTTTGACTGACTTTTATTATTATTATTATTATTATTTGCTGGACATAACATTTTCTTATACAATCCCATTTGACAATTCTCACTCTTATTTCCTGAGCCATTGGAGTTCTATCCAGAAAGTCCTTGCCTATGCCTATAACATGAAGTTTCCCCTGTCTCTTCCTCTAGTAGTATCAAAGTTTCAGATCTTTGTTGTGGTATATTCAAGCAGGGAAGAGGGACACCAAGGCTTTTTAGGAAGCAATATTTATTAGCATGCTGGCAGTGGCTCGGTGTGTTCACATCCAAAGACAGAACCCTGAGAACAAAGACTTCTTGCCTTATATGCCCTTGCAAGCAAGTTACACAAGTGAGATGCAAAGTTTAATCCATATATGGTTACTTGTAATTTCATTGGTTACTTCATCCTCAGTGCTACTGACCATTTTCAGGTTCAGTTTCTTTAAGTTTCAGTTTCCTGCCATGTATTCCCCTCCTCTACACTGCATAGTTTCCCCCTTTGATGCTTGGACCCATCTAGAAAGAGCATCATCCTGATTTAGGGGTTTGTATTTTCACAGCATCGTTACATGGGCAGCTGTTTTTCTTTCTATAGTGGCCTCCATAGGGTTCTGATAGACTGAAAAACCAAGGGAACTAGGCATAGTAGCATCAAACATGTTTCCAAGTCAAGAACCACCACCTCTATCAGGGTCTTGAATCTGCCCAAGGCAGAGAACCAACCTCCAATCAGGTCATTGGGATTCCATTCTCTCCAAGTCTGGATGGGGACATGAGGAAGCTTCCTCATTCTGTCTGTGATTTTTTCTATGGCCTTTCCTTCATCATCAATTTGTAAACGGCAGTTACTCAGATTGAATTTTCCACATCCACCTTCCTTGGAGGCAAGTAGATAGTCTAAGGCTAGGTGGTTTTGGTATACTGCATTGCGTACCTTTGGATGCTGCTTGGCCAGTAGGTCAAGGGCTCTTGCAGTTTTATTATTATAATTTTGACTACCACCTGGAGCTGAATAATGCAACTGAGAGTATAAATCAGGGTGCAAGAACCCCAAGATCCATTTTCTGCCTAAGCAGCAGGACCATAATACTGAATGATTTGCTCAGGAGGTCACATCATTTTTCCAGTTTCCAATTTGTAAGGTACCCCATCTCTTTCTGCTTGCTCTTTCCTCATATACGGAGACTCCCATATATGAGGGGAAGAAAGAAAAGGATGGCCAGATTGTGCCCAGTACACAGGACCTGAACCAACTGCTGGGTAGCACCTTATAATTTTGCTTCCCACAGATCCAATATAGTCCCCTGGGCGCCTGCAAATCTATGTTTGTGGTGAGACTGTTCTAAGCTTTTCAGAGAGCAGAGAAGTTGGCCAACAGGTGGGACTGTGGTTCCATGTGGTTCCATATGGTTTGGAGTTCCCCACCATTGGGTCTCTTGGGCAGTGTCATTGCAAAACTTCTGCTTTAAACAAGTTAAATCCCCTTCTGGGGTGGAGAACTGGCCTTTTGGGTAGGAGATACAGTAATTCCCAAAGATAGAAGTTTTTAGGATCCAGACACTTTTCCTGTGATTGGGGAAGGTGGTCTCATTAAAAGGGTCCAGAGGGTCCAGCTCCTTAATTTCCCATGGTCAATGGTCTCCCAGATTGGTTCCCCAACAAACATGAGGTGACATTTAGTGTCTGGGCTATGGACTCGGTTACTGAGAAGAACAGGTTTTTGGTCCTGATCACTCACTCTGCATTTCTTCATAGAAAGAATGAAAGACTTGGTATGAAGAACTCTCATGGGTGATTGTGATAAGCTTGAAGTTTAACAGAGTACCGGGGTCATACCCCTTCCTTTTATCTTTATACTGACCATATATCTCTGTTCCCAATATAAGGGCTTAAGTATAGTAAAATTTATGGGGTTATAGGTGCCAAGGGTACAGTCAGGGATAGTCGTCCCCTTGTGAAGAAGGGCTGAGTGTTCTGCTGTCTGCCAAGTAGCTCATGAAACACAACTCCAGTAAGTGCAACAATGCCAGCCTGCACCACCACAGGACCTGCCACTTTGGCACATATACTTAGCATTTGACATATAGGTTCTCTCTCAGGCTAGGCCTCCAGTTGCCCTACTATCTTGACCTATGGCTGCACATACATAAAAAAATGCTGACACTGGCTTGTCAAGGTTGAACACCTGGGTATGGTTAATGAAATCCCTAATTCCTCCCACCCCCACCCCCAGATAGTTCTGTTAAATTCCCAGACCTTCAACCATTGCTCCTGAGGGTGATAGGTGGGGTTGGGTTGAAGCAGATATGCTGATTACCATGGGAGCACACCGAATAGATAGATGGTATGGTTGTGGGTGCATGACCCGATGACAGTGTCTGCACAAGAGTAATAAGAATGAAAAAGCAAAGTCCTGTTGACAACACTTCTTGCCTGGGTAGTGTGTATGCATAAATCACAGCTTGAGGCTTGGGGATCCCTGAGCAGGAAACTGATTAAATTTAACAAGAGGAAAACTTGAAAAGGACCCATCCTTTAGGTGCAGCAGATGATTTCTCAGTCTTCCACCATATGTAGATTAGTCAGCTTCCAGAGTGACTAAAGCAAGGCTGTCATCTCACTGCCTGGAGGTAACCAGAGATTCTGAAGGGTCCTGCTAAGGAAGGGTGAGGGCGTTCTGGAGGGTGATCTTGCACGGTAGGTTAGGACAGGGATGCACTCTCACTAGAGAGAGGCTGGGTTTACCCGGCTGTGATGGATCCAGGGAGAAATTTCTGCTACTTTAATTGTGGTGGGAGTAGACAAGATAACAACAAAAGGGCTCCTCCAGTGGGCCATGTCAATGGTTTGACATTCCATTTGTTCACCCAGTTGGCATCCCCTGGCTTGTAAGGGTGTGTGGGGGTTTTCAGGCTAACAGGAAGTCTTTCTTGGATCCAGTCATTGATTTTCGAGAGAGTCAACCTAAGAGCCTGCATCTGTTGTCTCAAGGCAAGGTCATCTATTTCTTTGAGGTCACCTCATATGCCCTGGATTAAGGGGGAGTGGATGTCCATAAGGGACTTCAAAGGGTGAAAGCCCTGTCTGCTTCGTGGATTTGACTTGATCTTTAGTAATGCTATAGGAAGTAACTGATCCCACTGTAGAGGGGTCTCTTGACATAGTTTTCCTAGCTGCAATTTTAAGGTCCTATTCAAACATTCCATTTCTCCTGAACTTTGGGTGTGGTAGGCCATATGTAACTTCCAGAGGATTCCTAAGCCCTTAGCTACCAGCTGTATCACCTTGGCCACAAAGGCTGCCCCATATCTAACCCAAAACACATGGGTATCCCAAATCGAGGAATGATCTCCTTTAGCAGGTGTCTGGCCACTTCCTGGGCTTTCTCAGTCCATGGGGACAAGGCTTCCATCCATCCTGAGAAGGTACAGACAAATACCCAACATATACTTGCATCCTCAAGCTTGAGGCATTTCGGTGAAGTTCAACATCAAGTTTTCAAGAGGAGTTCCACCAATGCTCTGCACCTGGGATGGTGCGCTTGGTCCTTGCTGGGGATTGTTTTTGGCACATGAGCTACATCTTTCACACACTGCCTTACTTATGCTGGAGAGCTTGGGGACATAGAAGTGCTGGGCCAGGGTGGTCTCAAGGATTGTTCATCCTGAATAGGTTCTTTTGTGGAACTGCTTAACAAACATGGGAGCCAGTGACTCAGGTATGGCAATGCAACCATTGGAAAATGTCCACCATCTGTCTAGTAGAAAGCTTCCCTTCTCAGTCTTGAATCAGGCCAGTTCTTGTGGTGTGTACCATGGGTTCCATTCAGCTGAGGGCCATGGGAGCAAAGCAGCTGTCAGGGCAGTTGGGGCCAGTCCCCTCATGGGGGCTGCCTGCTTGGTCTCTCTGTCAGCTCTCCAGTTTCCCTGATCAACTACTGCATCTCCTTTCTGGTGCTCTCAGAAGTGTATAACTGCCACCCGTTTAGGGGCCCATACAACATCTAGCAGTTCGAGGTTCTTTTGCCCATACTTAATACTTTTTCCTCCCAACTTAATGAGTCTCCTGTCTTTATATAAGGCCCTGTAGACATGAATAATTGTAAAGTCATATTTAGAGTCAGTGTAGATGTTTACCTGTGCTCCTGCAGCGAGCTGAAGCACCTGTGTGAGAGTGACAAGTTCAGCCTTTTATGCAGAAGTTCCAACCGGCAGCAGGCAGGCTTCAATGACTGAGTTCATAGTTACCATTGCATACCCAGCAAAGCGCGTGCCATCCTGGAAAAACGCTGCTGCCATCTGTGAAATATTCAACCTCTGGATGGCTGATAGGCTGATCTGTTAGATCCAGCTGGCTTAAGAAAACTTCATCCATAACTGCTAAGCAATTATGTTCTGGGGAGGCCTGAGTTAACTGGCAATAGGGTGGCTGGGTTTATGGTCTTAACATCTTCCAGCTGAACATAAGAGTTTTCACATAGCATACTCTGGTATTTGACCATTTGTCAGTTGGCCAGACAATAATTTCCCTCATATTCCATAAGAGTCAGGACAGAGTGGGGAACCCAGACAGTGAGTTCCTGCCCTAAGGTAAGCTTGTCTGCTTCTGCCACTAGGACAGTGGTGACTGCCAGGGCATGCAAGCAAGGCAGTTAAACTTAGGAAATGGCATCAAGTTGTTTTGACAAGTAAGCTACTGGATGATGCCAGGAGCCTAGTAGCTGGGTCAGGACCCCAAAAGCTGTCCCTTTTTGTTCATGTACATACAAGAAAAAGGGCTTCATCTCACCTGGTAGGCTTAGGGCAGGGGCATTTGTGAGTATCCTCTTAATTTCTCTAAAGGCTTTCCTTGTTCCCCTCCCAATGGAGGGTTTAGCCAAGAGAGAGTAGTTAGGGATCCAGATTCAACAGAAACTCATGGCTCCCAAAAATTCTCTGAGTTGCTGGTGGGTCTTGGGGACCTGAATGGAACAGACAACTTGTTTCCTCTCGGGGCTGAGCCTGCAGCAGGTGAGGTATTTGATGGTGTTTTGGCAAATCTGGGCCTTCCTCCAAGACACTTTGTACCCTGCTTCCCATAAAAGAGAGAGAAGGAGATGATCCCTTCCATATAGCTCTCCTGGGTTGGTCAAGCCAGCAGGAAATCATCCATGTACTGGAGGAGTGCACAGCCATGCTGGTCAGCTGAAAAAGCTTTGAGGTCAGATGCCAAGGCAGTTCTGAAGATAGTGGAGGAGTTTTTGAAAACTTGCAGCAGTCAAGTCTAGGTTAGCTGCCCCTTTTCCCAATTGGGATTTTCCCACTGGAAAGCAAAAATAGGCTGGCTCTGTGGGGCTAGGTGATGCATAAAAATGCATCCTTAAGATTCAGGCAGGTAAAAAATGTTGCCCCAGCCAGGATAAGGCCAAAGAGTGTGTAAGGATTTGGGACCACAGGGTGCAGAGTGATGGTTGCTGAATTTACCGCCCAGAGACTTTGAACCAGCATAAAATCCTTGGTCTCTGGTTTTTGGACGGGTAATAAGGGGGTATTCCAGGATGACTGGCACAGGATTCCACACTTTAGGAGTCTGTCAAGGTGTTTTTGAATTCCGACTTGGGCCTTGTGGGGAATGAAGTACTGCTTTCGGCTGACAAGGGTGTCCCCTGGCCTTAATTACACCATGGTTGGAGGCATGTTTTGGGCCAGTCCTGAGGGGTTATCTTCAGTCCATACACCTGGAATCTTGAGGGGAAGCTCAGGAACCTAAGAAAGCCTTCCCTTGGGGGCATAGAGTTGCCATTCCTCTTCTTGTGGGACTGTGAGAGTTAGAGTCTTTGTCTCAGGTCCTCTCAGTTTTAATGCTGTCATGTCTTCGGAATCAAAGGTTATCTGTGCCCTTAGTGTGCATAATGAGTCCCTGCCCATCAGAGCTACAGGGCAATCAAGGAGATAGAGGAACTCGTGCCTTACTTCATAGCTCCCAAGATTACATTTTTTAGACACTAAGAAGCATTGGTGGGCTTGTTCCCTGTAGCTCTGATAATAGTTGCATGCTTTTGTGAAAGGGAGCCCACTGGTTGGGTCACAACTGATTGTTCTACACCTGTGTCCACCATGAGGTCAGTGGGATGGCCCCCATCCTCATTCAGACCATAAGGTCCTGGTGGCTTAGTAGAACAGAGCCTGGTCTGTCCTATAGCCTTCCAGGGCTGCCAGTCTGACAATGTTTTCCTCCTAGGGACTTGCTTCCCTGTAGGTGGAGTGATACTTTCCCTTGACATCTTGGCCTCTGCCTCTGGTCTGAGGGGTCTTCTGGGAGTTTGTGGCCTGTTGGGGACATTCATTCTTCCAGTGCCCATCCTGGTGACAATAGGCATATTGATCTTTCCCTAGTTCCTCTGTATCCTGGGAGCACTGGTTGCCATTGGCGGTGTTTGCCTCTGCCTCTGTTCAGACCAGCTTTCAGGGCCCACCCAACCATTTAACAAGGGCTGCAGCAAGGAGGCCCATTTTCTTTTCCATCTTCCTGTCAGTCTCCCATTTTTCCTCCTGATCTTTATTGACAAAAACCTTTGTGGCCACCTCCAAGAGCTGGCTGGTGTTCATTCCAGTGAATCCTTCCAGTTTCTGCAATTTTTTCCTGTATGTCCCCTTGGCTTGGCCAACAAAGGTGGCATTAATCATCTGCTGGTTTTCAGTGGCTTCTGTGTCAAAGGAGTGTACAAGCAGAAGGCCTTGCACAAATGCTCAAAAAACTGACTGGGACTCTTGTCTAGTCCTTGAAGGACCTCTGATGTTTTGCTCATGTTCATGACCTTTTTCCTTCCTTCATGTCTCCCAATAGTGCCTCCTGATATCATTCAAGGAACTGGTAGCCTTGGTCATCATTAGGCTCCCAATGGGGGTCCTCCTCAGGGAACTGAGCCTGAGCGTAGGCTTGGGCATTTTAGGTGCCTGCAGGGCCATGATCTTCCAACCACTTTAGAGCCACCAATGTTATACAGTGTAGCTCTTCAATATTGAATAATCAGGAGAAGCTGTTGGCAGTCTGCCCAGGTGGGTTTATGAGTTTGGATGATGGACTGAATTAAATCATTCAGAGCTTGAGGTTTTTCTGTGAAGGAGGAGTATGGTGTTTCCAGTTTAGGAGGTCTGTGGTGGTAAAGGGCTGGTAGACAAACGTCCACCCTCCTTGTATTTGACCATGCTCATCATAATACACTGAGCCTCAGACTGCCTCAGGGGCATCTGCAGGGTGGGAGTTTGAGGAGGGGAGGGGTCCTTGCAGAGACTGATTGGAGGCCCCCGATTGAATGGGAGATGTGGGGTGAGAACTGGTGTACTCAGAGTGGGCATGGGGTCCATAGGACTCAGGGAGGTCAGGGGACTTGAGGCCCCAGAGGCTTCTGGGCCAGATTTTACAGGTGTGACTGTCCCTCAGGCTTCCTCACCCAACGTCAAAGGCAAGGGTGCGGGACTGGGTGGATAAAATGGCACATAGGCTGGTGGCATTTCCTCAGTCTCCTCAGCCAATACAGGCTCCTTTGATTTCTCCATATACTTGGAAGTTGTGGCCACTCTAGGTACCATGATCCTGTAAGTTTCTTCCAGACAAGGTCTTAGCCATGCAGGCCAGCTGAGAACTGTATCCTGCCCACAATCAATGTAGGGAAACTGATCTAGGTATCCAGGATTCCCTATAATTACCCTATAAACTTCATTGATTACAATTTTGTCTATCGACCCTTCTGGGGGCAACTCTAAACCAAAAGCAGGCCAATCTAATTCACAAAGGGTCCTAAGCTTGTTAGGAGTTAACTTGACTCCATAGTCTCCATTATATCCCTTTTTAAAGTTTTTAGGCACATACTCCAAGGGGGTGTCCCTACTCTGATTTCCACCCATTTCCTCAAACATCAAGACAGACATTGAGGGGTAGGGGTTTTGGAAAGAGGTGAGGGGTCCTCTTCTCCAACACACAAGGAAGAACAATATGTGCCCCTTATTGGTGACCTGGACGTGGTCAGCCAGCCAGGAACTTCACCTATATATAGTCTTCATTCACTTTGTAGCCAGTCTACATCTCAGATGCACACTCACACACACACACTTCCTCCCCACTCCCTTAACCTGAGAGACATGGTTTCACCCCAGATAAGGCTACTTGGGTGTCCCTGGGAGGTGATTAGGCTCCCTTTCTTCCTCCCACAGGCAGGCCTATTATTTGAACAGGGTTCTTACCAGTCTGAGGGCGGCAGGGCTCCTAATTGGTTCTCAAGCCTTCTCTGGATTCCTTTGTGCAACAGAGACTCCCCACCCCCCACCCCTGTGCTCCTGGAGAAGTGACTTCTTCCATTGGATCAGGTCTGCTGGCATCCAGCAGGCATGGCTTTCCTGACAAGCTGAGGATGCCAAGTCCCAGTGACAAGGAGGTGAAAGGCACTGTCTCTGAATCCTGAACTGAGCCCCCAGAAATGTTGCAGGATATTCAAACAGGGAAGTGGGACTTCAAGGCTTTTTGGGAAGTAATCTTTATTAGCGCGCCTGCAGTGGCTCAGCATATTCACATCCAAGGCTAAGCCATTATTGGCATGCAAATAAATTTTGCTTCCCCAAAAGCCTTGGTGTCCCACTTACCTGCTTGAATATCCTGCAACATTCAAATTAAGGACTTTGCTCCATTTGTGTTGACTTTTGTATAGGGTGAGAGATAAAAATCTACTTTTCTTCTTTCGCAGATAAAAATCTACTTTTCTTCTTTCACAGGTGAACATCCAGTTTTCCCAACACCCCTTGTTAAAGAGGCTATCTTTTTTCCAATGCATTTTCTTGATGTCAAAAATCAGATGGTAGTACCTACTTCAGCTTCTGGATCTTCTGTTTTATTCTGTTGGTCTATGTGTTCACTTTTGTGCCAGTACCATACTGTTTTGTTACTCTGCAGTGTAGTTTGAGAATAGGTATTGTGATATTGCCAGCATTGCTCTTCTTGCTCAGAATAGCAGGGTCTTTTGTGTTCCATATGAATTTTTGGATTTTTTTGTATTTCTGTGGGGAATGTTATTGAAATTTTGATGTGAAATGCATTGAATCTGTATATTGCTTTTGTAGTATGGTTGAGATTGGTATGTGTGTGTGGGTGTGGGGGGGGGTCTCACTAACTTTTTGCCTGGGCTGACCTTGAACTGTGATCCTCCCAATCTTTGCCTCTTGAGAAGCTAGGAGTAAAGGCATGAGAAACTATGCCTTTGCATTTGCAGACAGGGATAGTTTGACTTCTTCCTTTCTAATTTGTGTCCTTTTTACTTATTTTTCTTACCTTACCACTCTGGCCAAGAATTCAAGCACTATAATGAATAAGATTGATAATAGTGGACCCTGGTCTTGTTCCTGATTTTGGTGTAAGTGTTTTTAGTTTTAGTTTTTAGTTTTTCCCTATTCAGTATAAAGTTTGGTATACTTCTGTCATATATAGCCTTTATTATTCTGGCATAGGAACTTTCTATGTTTAGTTTCATATTTCTTGCATTACTGCTTTGGAATTTATGCATCTGGAGCATTGGTTGGAGGTTTAAATCTGCTGTGTTTCTTCAGTTGATGTGTTTCAATGTTTAAGCAGGGCTACGGAGTGGTTGGGTTGTTGTATAGTTTCTTACCATCAAACAGGGAATATGGCTAAGTAATCAATCATGAACCACCATGCTGGAGGCATTGTGTCCAACCCTGTGCTCCACTCAGAAAGAAGAAGACTAGCAGGAGAAGCCATCAGAGTTGACAGACATACTATCTGTGAAAATTCATTAATCACTAATTAAGAACAATCACTACCATTACTCCAGTATCTTTAGAGGATTAAAGGAGCAGCAATCATATTTCATGAACTAAGGAGGCTGGCAGAGTGGCTCAAGTGGTAGAGTGCCTGTCTAGCAAGCATGAGGCCCTGAGTTCAAACCCCAGGCCTAACCAAAAAAAAAAAAAACAAAAAAACAAAAAAAAGGGCAGTAGTATGAGGAAAGTGTGATGGATAAGACTAGTGCATAGTATAAGATATAAGGTGAAATAAAAGTGGACAGAGAAGAGGATTAACTCGCTAAAAAGGGGGAATAAGAAGGAAGAAGAGATGGTTAAAATTGAATATTAAAAGGTGGACATTGTGACTAATGAGTATAACCCCCACACTCAGGAGGCTGAGGCAGGTGAACAAGTCCCGGATCAACCTGGGTCTTGAGGAGACCCAGGTTAGATGATAGATCAAAATAATGAAATATAAAAACAAACAAGCAAACAACAAGGAGGTCAAATAAGTTAGATATTAAATGGTTAAATAGAGAAGTAATATACAGAAACTATAAAGCAAGAGAAAAATAGAATACAATTTTATATGTGACTATTTAGACAAGTTGGTCAGGTCTAAGAAGTCTCTAGAAAAGTGAAAAAATAAAAAAGGAGGAAAAAGAAATGACAATGAAACCAAAAGCAAAAAATAAAAATAAAGCACAATTTAAAAAAACAAAACAAAACACATTTCCAATCTTCTGTGGTTGCCCTTCAAGAGTGTTGTAGCTCAAATTCTTGATCAATGCTTGCTGGCAGGTTTTCTTATCATTGGCTAAGTTGGAGGTGAGCTATCACGTGTGTATGATGATTTTGTTTTCTTTTGTGGTGTTCCCTAACAACCAGGGGACAGGTTATGTTGGGAGAGAACTGGAAGGGGTTGTTTGTAATCTGTTTTAATTTCTTGTCCCAGGATGGGGAATCCCGATGGAGTTGCACCACTGTGAGAGAATGTTCTAATCAGTGGGCTGTATTCTCCACTTCTCCCCCTTTTAATGTTCTGCCCAACTGCAAGGCAGTTTCCTTCTACCAGATTTCATATAGAACTTTCATATCACTGATTCAGATATTGTCTTCTCTAGCTTTCCTGGTCAGCACTCAGTGATAATATGCCTAGTCCTTGTTGTGTGTTCCTATAGACCAGAGACTCTAGGGGACTTTGAATGCTAATGCTGACATCCAGTTGGGTCTCAATATTTATACTTGACTGAATGTGGGGATGGTAGGTTGGAGTAGTAGAGGGGCTGGAGTTGGGTGATAGTTTTCCTGCAATTATATTCCAAACATATTCCTGGACCACTGTCTGACCAGATTACAAATCTGCTCCTGATTGAGTCCAGTATTAATTGTTTTCTGAGTGGTATTTTCTTTGTTTCATCTCTGGTCTCTCTTTCTCTGTCATGCCATTTCTGCTTGGGCCATTTGCTGAAGGGTTCTCTTTTCTTCTATTCCACTCTACAAAGCTCTCTTAAAAAAATATGTTGTCTATTCACAACCGAGACCACTGGTGCATTTTTTTGAAGTTTTTTCATTTTTGTTAGTATATAATCATGGTACAGGGGGATTCATTGTGACAATACTGAATAACCTCACATGGTACATTGGTTAGGTTGCCCCTCTATTTCTTCCTCTCAACCCCCTTCTGGTCCCAATTAAATCATTTGCAAGCAGTTTCATATTTCTATTTTGTATATGTATACTAAGCCCATCAACCATATTCCCTCACCTTTATCTCCTCCATTTACTCTCCCCTCTCCCACAAGGATTCCCCACCGTCAGTACCTATTTCACAGTCCTTTCATTTTTACTTTCAAAGTCAATGTTCAGAGGGATTTCTTGATGCATTCTAGATGAGAATATACTTTATTTTGGTCAGTTAAACCCTTTATATTACTCTCCCTTACCCTTTCCTTCCCACGCCCTATCAATCAGCAGATTTCAGTACATGTTGTTATGTCCTCTACCTACACAGATACAATGTGTTTTGATATTGTTGTGACTCTATCATTCTCTTTTCCTTTATCTCCTCTCTTGAGTTCTATAGAAAAGTTCCACTATTAGAAACATGTTCTATGTATAAATGTTTATATGATCATGGTTCTTTTTGTATATTTGTTTATCTTTTGGGTCTATCTTCCACATATGAGAGAAAACACATGGCCTTTGTCTTTCTGAACCTGGCTTTCTGCACTTAACGTGATATCCTCCAATTGCATCTGTTTACCTGCCAATGACATAATGTCATTGTTTAAGGGTGAATAAAGCTCCATTGTGTATATATACTACATTTTCTTAATCCATTCATCAGTTATAGGGCATCTGAGTTATTTCGATAGCTTGGCTATTGTGGAATAGTGCTGTAATAAACATTATTATGCAAGTGTCCCTATTGTATTCTGACTTACATTTCTAGTGGTTCCTTTGGTATCACTAGATCATATAACAGTTCTATTTTTAGTTTTTTAAGGAATCTCCAAATGTAATATAGCACATAAACAGAAGCAAATATAAAAATCACATGATCATCTCAATAGATGCAGAAAAAGCCTTTGACAAAATATAACTTTCATGATAAAAGCACTGAAGAAACAAAGAAGGTTTCTCAATGTAATGAAAGCTATACATGACAAACTTATAGCCAAACAATACACTAAGTGGAAAACAACTGAAACCATTTTTGCTAAACTCAGGAATGAGACTAGGGTACCCACTTTCCCCATTCTTAGTCAATATAGTTTTGGAATTCCTAGTCAGAGCAATAAGACAGGAACAAGAAATAAAAGTGACTCAAAGACTCAAATAGCAAAGGAAGAAATCAAACTATCCCTTTTTGCCATTGATATGATCCTATGCCTACAAACTCTAAAAATTCCATCAAAAAAACTCTTAGAAATCATAAGAACTTTTTATAAAGTAACAAGATATGTAATTAATATACAGAAATCAATACCTTTTCTATACACCATAATGAACAGACTAAGAAATTAGAGAAAAAATCACATTTACAATCGCTTCAAAAAATAAAATACATAGAAATAAATTTAATGAAAGAAATCAAAGACCCTTTCAATGAAAACTACAAATCGCTGAAGAAAGACATTGAAGAAGACATCAGACGATGGAAAGATCTCCCATGCTCATGGATTGGCAGAATCAAAATTGTGAAATGGCTATGCTACCAAAAGCAATCTACATATTCAATGCAATCCCTGTTAACATTCTAATGAAATTCTTCAAAGAGAAAAATCAATTTTGAATTTCATATGGAAATATAAAAACCTCGAGTAGCCAAAGCAATTCTGAGTAAAAATTCCAATGCCATAACAATAAAAACAGCATGGTATTGGCACAAAAACACGAAGGCCAATGGAACAGAATAGAAGGCCCAAACATAAACCCACATAGCTACAGACAACTGATTTTTGACAAAGGAGCCCAAAACACATGGTGGAGAAAAAGACAGCCTCTTCAATAAATGTTTGCTGGGAAAACTGAATATCTACATGTAGAAGACTGAAACTAGATCCCTGTCTCTCACCCTGTACCAAAATCAACTCAAAGACCTTATTATAAGGCTTGAAACTTTGAAACAAATACAGGAAATAGTAGGAAATACACTGTAACATACAGGCACAGGAAATGACTTCCTAAATAGAACTCCAATGGCTCAGCAATTAAAAGAATAGATGAACAAATGGGACTGCAACAAACTAAAAAGCTTTTGCACAGCAAAATAAATAATTGCTAGACTTAAAAGACTACAAAATGTGAGAAAATCTTCTCTAGCTATTTATAGATAAGGGACTAATAACCACAATCTATAGGGAGCTCTGAAAAACTTAGCTCCCAAAGAATCAACAACCCATTGAAGAAATGGGCACATAAATTGAGTAATGAATTTTCAAAAGAGGTACAAATGGCCGATAAATACATGAAGAAGTTCTTAACTTCCCTAGCCATAAAAGAAATGCAAATTAAAACTGCACTATTTCATTTTACCCCCATTAGAATAGCTATCAGAACACAAACAACGACAAATGTTGGTGAGGGTGTGGTGAAACAGGAATCTTTATACACTGTTGGTGGGACTGTAACTTTGTACAGCCACTATGGAAAGCAGAAATTTTTGTTATTTTTGTTTTGCCCCAGTCTCTACCCTCCATAGCTGCCTGTACTCTATTTGGTACTGGGCTCTTTGTGCAGGAGAGTAGTAGGCTACTTTGTTTTTTTGTGGTTCTATCTGTCCACTACTGAATTCTCAGTGCTTTCCCTCCTTCACTTTCCTGAGAGTGGCTGGGGTCCAGCTGCTCTTAGCTCCAAGGCACCTAACTAGAAATCACAGAAATGTCTTTGATTTTTTTCTAGAAGATTCTAATTACCCTTCAATCCTTGGTTTTCAACCAAATAAGGACAGAAGCTGTAACTAACTGCATTAATGAGGGCAAGTGTGCATTTCTCTGAACCTGAGAGGGATCTGTGAGAGTAAACAAAGCACAGTCCTTTAGAGAGGATGTCTACTGGACCAAAGTGACCCAGAAAATGGAGGCTGCATGTGGTGTCATTAGAAATGGAGACTCAATGCTGCATGAAGTCATTCAGGAAGAATATTATCCAAATTGGTAAATGATATAACACTGAATATTTCTGTGGTGAAGGATCTCTTCTCCAAAACATCCAATGTGTGAGAGAGTCAACATTTGGACATCTTCCATGACAGAAGTTTTACACCAGCCAAGGAAGAACTGCAAGAGAAACCCATTAATTTAAAATAGATTTATTTACTTTGACTTTCATCTTTCTTCCCAATCCCAGTCTTGAGGGAACCAGAGGCAGCAGAGTGAATCAGAGATTAAGAAGAAAGAGCAAGGTGGAATAAAAGATCAGGACATGTCCCTGCTTCCAGTGACTATGAAATTGGGTATAAGTTTGGCATGAGGTTAGAGAAGACCAGCTTAAAATTGCGTGAGAATACAATGCTTTCATTTATATTAAGTGGGAAAGGAGATGGGGAAGAGACTGCTCTAATGCCTGAAACCAAACAGAAAGGTATGGACTCTGTCTTAGATATGGCTAACATGCAAGAGAAGGAAAATATGATAGAATAGGTTCAAAGATAGATATGAGAAAAATTAGTGTTTACTTCTGGTACTCATTTAATATATTGTTTGCACATGAGCTTGTTGTGTGCAGTGTCTTTAAACTGATACCCTGGAGTGGTAAATTCCTTCTTAGATAATTCTAAGAATTATCTTTTTTCATGATAAATAGGAATAGTACATCTCTGTTCTCACATAGTTCTCATTCTGTTGAAGTCTATGGAATGAAGTGGTGGACTGAGAGGCTCATGCAAAGTGGTAATAAAATGAAGGATACACTGGAGCTGAGCAATAGGGAAGACTAATATGATTGCCAGCAAGGGGCTGCATGCACATTGGAGGCTGCATGAAGCTGCCTTATCAGTCAGGGAAGGGAGCAGAGTTGAATAGACTTGACAACAGATGATAACAAGTGAGTAGACAACACTGTGAATGCTTTTCTACACTCCATAAGCAAAAATAATTGCACTGTAGCTATTTTTGATTTGCATCAAAATTATTTGAAATATGTTAATTCCTACTAGAAACCTATTGTATCTGAAAGTGTGACACTTTCATAGTTAACTGGTAGACTGAAGTCAAAGCATGTTCAAGAGGAAAACAGTTAAAAATAATGGTAACATCAGCAATAAACTCAGTTGTTCAACATTTTTCTATGTATTTTGCATATGATAGCTCACTTCTTATATAAATTTGCCTTGTACTAACATTGGCAAAGAATTCTTCAAATTTTCAATGTATATGGCTTAATTTAAACATTCAAAAATTTTTCCTGGGCAAAGACATCCAACCATGATTAGTTAGGGTTGTTTTATTCATTACTAAAGAATTATGTTACTTTTTAGACATGTGTGATATTTTCTAACTACATTTTTGACAAGCCAGACTTTTTTTTAACTCTTCGAATTACCATTGTGATAGTTGTCTCAACACAAACTAAGACTAATTACTTACTGTCACTATTCAGATTAAAAAAACCAAAGTGTTACCTAAGTTAACTCTGTAGGGAAAAGAGAATTCTTTTCACCCAGAGAAGGTGATGTTTAAATTGAGATTTGTGACTCATTTATTTTAATTAAAAATACTGTATCAGTATTACATGTACTCTTAAATGAAATAATTTCATGACCACATGTGGTAGTTTACCGTATGCACTTGATATTTAAAATAGGCATAAGTAGAGCAAGATTTGTTTGGGGAGGAGTAGGGTTTCTCCAGAAGAAGGAATACAGAGAACAAATGGAAACATGCTGCTTCACTGCACATGGTTTCTATACTTGGCTTTGCTGGCTTGCAATTTTATGGTTACCAGATTTATATCTTTGGAAATTATGGACATTGGATCAAATCCTCATGTTGAAAAACACACTAAGGTGACATTCAATGAGCATGTGATTTACACAACTTACAATTTTCACACTGGTTTGCATGACCAAAGTCAAAATATTTCCCATAAAAGACTGTAAACTTGCTAAAATCAAGCACAAACTTCCTACAGTATAATAACACAAAGCAACTATTTACTGAAAATATTTGAAATATCTTTTTTGAATTTTATTTTAAACAGTTTCTAGGGAGAAATGCCCCACAGATACCGAAGAAGCATGTCATCAGTTCAGGTTGTTTTACAAGTTTTAGTGACTGTTGTGACATAAAACATTATTAAAGTAAAATTTCAGAATTAAAGAGATGGAAAACTCAGAGAAGGTCTGAAGTCAGTATATTAGGAGGCTCTTAGATTTATCATAACTGACTCAGCAAGTACAGTTATCAATTTATGATAGTTTTTTATTACTGTGTAACAAATTGATACAAGTTTAGCAGTCTAAAATAATACCCATTCATGTGGCTAGATCTCTGCTCAGGGACTTTATTTAGTTAAAATCAAGGTATTTTATATGGCTGTGGTTCTTTTTTGGAGCTTGGAATTCTATTTATTGATTGTAGGGAGAATTAATTTCCATGAGGGCATAGGACTGAGCAGTTCCGTGTCTCCTAGCTATCCAGTGTCTGAATTCCTCTCCAACAAACAGCCAAAGAAAACTCTCTGCTATGAAAGGGATCATGTCACACCCACAGGATATATCTTTTTGTCATATAGCAGACCATAATCACAGGAGTAATATCTCATCATATTTACATGTCCTGCTCACACTTAAGGAAAGGAAGTTTTACAAGGTCATGGGTCATGGAGGGACAGCTACCTTAGAAGTTTGCCTGCTACACATCTATATATCCTAATGACTGCAGCTTTGCATTCTGCAGGATTACATATATCAAGGGAATCTGCATTTTGGGCAATGTCAGGAACTCTAACTTGTTGGTTTTTACCTATATTTCTTCTTCAGTTTATTCATATTCTTGACCTTTTTGGGAATTATTTCTCTCCTTCTTGTTTGCCTTTGGTTTACTGGAGCCAGTATTCCAGGTTTAATCATCTCTCCCTCATTCTCACACTATAGACTGCTTCAATGTCCATGGCAAGCATACACATTCCACTTCCATGACACCTAAAATAAGGAGATTATTAACTCAGAAATTTGTACCGAAATCTACTCTTCTAGAATCTTCAGGCACAGGTTAAAACATTCATTACACTGGCCTTTCCCAGTTTGGGGACAATAAATAATAATATATGTCCCTTGATCATTGAAGTTTCCAGAAGAGTACATGTCTGGCATGTTCTGAGGTGAACTTGCTTTGCAATAGCTCATACTTTCCCTTTCTTGGTAGTGTGCTTATATTTGGGTTGAAGGTAGAATTTTATCTACATATAGGGTTTTTTTTTCATTTTTCTTTTATTATTCATATGTGCATACAAGGCTTGGTTCATTTCTCCCCCCTGCCCCCACCCCCTCCCTTACCACCCACTCCACCCCCTCCCGCTCCCCCCCTCAATACCCAGCAGAAACTATTTTGCGCTTATCTCTAATTTTGTTGTAGAGAGAGTATAAGCAATAATAGGAAGGAACAAGGGGTTTTGCTGGTTGAGATAAGGATAGCTATACAGGGCATTGACTCACATTGATTTCCTGTGGGTGGGTGTTACCTTCTAGGTTAATTCTTTTTGATCTAACCTTTTCTCTAGGTAGAATTTTATCTACATATAGGGTTTGCTTCCTTTTTCACACATATATTTTATAACTCATTGAAGCTGGTGAGTTATCAAATGGGTTAATACTTATGCTCCTTTTAGGCCTATATTTATTGGAAAGACCAAGTTGCCAAAGCTTTTTGAAAAATTCAGACAGATGCGTTTGAATAGTTTCCATCAAATGGGAGGTAGAAGATCAAGTGTGGATTTTTTCATAGCACTTCTGGCAAAAAAAGCTTTTGGAATAAAATTCACATATTCCTCCTTCATCTTGGTTAACCACAACATCTGTTTGTCTGCACTGGCATTTGGCCATCACCTACTGTCTCCTGTAGAAGACACCCACTATCCCTCTTAAGACCAAATGTCAATGAGAAACAAGAAGTTCTCAAGTGATTTTAGTCCTGGAACTAGTCATCAGCAAAACACATGGCCTGGTTATGTCATCTAAATACATTGAAAAGAGGATTAATTTTATGTTTTTCTTTGATTTTGAGGACTGAACTATTAATTGTACCAATTTCTTTGGAAGGAAAAATGTTGAGAGATTTAGATAGGAACCCAGAAAATATATTCCCTTTTGACTAAAAAGACTAACAAAGGAATTCAGTTAATTTTCATTAACTTGCAGAAAGTTCAACTAAAATTTTATGTGTGCATATAAAAAGTTTAAATCAAAACACTTTTATCAAGTTTTTAAAAAATGATTTTTCTAATATATAAGAACTTATAATTTTGCTACAAAATTATTGCTTCTTCTAAAACTGTCACTTGCAGCTGTCAGGCAGAACAGAGAAAAACTCCGGAGAGGCCAGGTGTCAGTATCTTTCAACAACAGTTTGGAGCCTGCCAAGCTTTGCTTTGATCAGAGATTCTCTTATAGTTGGTATCTGTCTTTGAATTACTGCCTAATCTGCCTTTGCCTTGGCAAGCCACACTCTGTCCAGCTGTAACAGATCATTTGGTTTCTATACCTAAAATTGTTTTAATTGCATTATAAAAAAAACAAGCAAGGCCCCTTTAAGGAGCAGAAAGAATTGGACTGGCAATCCAGGCTTATCCTGTAAAATCTTTCTAAAATCTCCACCAATCAAGGCACTTGCCCTTGCACTCCTGAGGTGAGGTGCTCAGATGTGCATTTGTCTTTGCCTCCAATCTCTTCTGTAATTTACCTGCTGCCTATTCTGTGCTTCTGATTTTGTTGTGGCCACTCAGCCTTTCTCTGTTCTGATCCCAGATGAGTATTTTCTACTTTACCACCCCATAGTTTATGAGTCATATCCTTTTTCTGGGATTCTCTCACCTGACTTTGATTCCTCTCTGGCCCAATTCAGGCTTCGTGATCTCTGCCTAGCAGGAATTGTATCACATCACATTGTGCTACAAATGAGGAAAACTGGGGGAACAAGACAGATGTGGTGTCTACGCTAAAGGAACCCACAGAATAACTCTCATCAATTCTTTATAGCATTAATCATTTGTGCCTCAATTCTAAATATTTAAAAATTTGAAAGCATTATCTTTCTTCTGTCTAGTTTTGGTGTTATTTCTAATATTCAATACTCACTTGTGTAGTCTAAGGTTGGTTTCTAATATGGATTCATTTCTGCTCTGAGATACTCACTTCATCCCTAACCTCTAGGTCAATAAGAAGAAATAAGGCTTTGAGTGGATGGATTTGACCTGAGGTTGCCCTTCATCATGAAAGGGTCCTCGCTCTTGAGCTTTGACTGTTTTGAGCTTCTTTGTTCCTTAAAATCTTGAACCCCCACAGAATACCACTGTGTGACTCTGAATGCTAATCAGGAAAGAAATTAGGATGAAATAAAATGCATTTGTTCCAGAAAAGTATGCTTCAATATAGAGGGATTTCCTTCTTTGTTTAAGCTTTATAATTTCACATATTTCCTGGAAAACATTTTAAGGAAATATGCAGAGTCTTAGTTATATTTATAGTAAGATCAAATATAGTGAGGTTAAAGAAATTGTCTAGAGACACATAACAAATTCAGGGTGGATTCCAGAACTCCACATGCCTATGTTCTAGCCATTGTGCTTCTTGGTCTTTCTTTGTTCCGTTTGCCAAAGGATGACCAGAGCAGAAAGCATCCTCAACTAATGAGTCAAGCTCCCCATATGGTGATGATTCTGAGAACATCTTGCATATTACAACATTTGGGCTCCAATTAGAGCTTTGTTCACCATGGGGAGAGGAATTCCTTCCAAGAAAATGACCTTCTGACAGAGCAAGGAGAAGCTGGATTAAGCTTTAGTTTAGCTAGAAGTTACATGTTACATAGAGTATTTGGGCTCTTTGGGTGTATGTGACACAGGGGGAGGAGAAAGTTATGCATTTTGAAGATCCCATGTATATTTCTAATCCTATAAATCAAACTAATTGCTATTAGATTTTGCCTTAGGTAAATCTTTATATCTTTGCCCTTTTAAATATGATTGTAGGAGAATAGTATTATGGTATTGTAACTTTTATTAATTAAAAGTTATTTAATTTTCAAATCCAGGCTATTTCAATGTGATTATGTTTAACTATCATACCAAAATCAATTTGTTACATTATTTAATATTTCTAGATTGTCTAAATCAGGCAACCGTGAAAACAAACATTAGCCATAGAGCTAAGAGGTATTGCAAGAGCTCAGAGATATTACAGGTTTGGTTTCAGACTACCAAAACAGAGTGAATATTAGAATAAAGCAAGTCACAAGGTTTTTGGCTTCCCAGTACAAATAAAAGTTATCTGTATATCTGTAATGTAATCTATTAAGTATGCAATAGCATTGTGTTATGAAAACGATGTATATACCTTAATTTAAAATACTGAATTGTTAAAAATAACGATCATTTGAGCTTTCAGTGAGTTATCATCTTTTGCTAGTGGAGGGTCTTGCCTTAATGATGATTGCTAGCTGATCAGTGTTGGTTGCTGAAGGGTGAGGTGGTTACGGCAGTTTTTAAACACATGACAAGATGAAGATGGAAGCATTAGTGGACTCTTCCTTCATGAAAGATTTCTCTGCAGTATGCGATACAGTAGAACTTCATTCAAAACCGTGGCTTCTGTATTGTTAACTAAGTTTAGGCAATATTCTGAATCCTTCATTTCATGTCAGCAATGTATGCAGCATCTTCACCAAAAGTATTCTATCTCAACAAATAAATTTCTTTGCTCGTCCACAAAAAGAAACTCCTCATCTGTTAGTTTTACCATGAAATTACAGCAATTCAGTGTCCACTTCTAGTTCTCCTGCTGTTTTCACAACATTACCAATTGCTTCTTTTGCTGAAGTCTTGAACCTTTCAAAGTAATTCTCGAGGGCTGGTATCTACTTCTTCCAAATTCTTGTTAATGTTGATATTTTTATGTGTTTCACGAATCATGAATGTTCTTAATGATGTCTAGAATGTTGAATTTTCTCTGGAAGATTTTTAATTTCCTTTGCCCGGATCCATCAGAGGAAATGCTATTTGTGGCATCAATAGCCTTATGAAATGTATTTCTTAAATAATGGGATTTGAAAGTAGCAATTACTTTTTGATCCCTGGGCTGAAGAATAGATGTTGTGTTAACAGGCATGAAAACATTATTAATGCTGCTGTGTGTTTTCATCAGCGCTCTTTGGCAAAGCGGTGCAATGTTAATGAGCAGTAATATTTTGAAAAGAATGTATTTGGTGGGCAGTAGGTCTCAACAATGGACTTAAAATATTCAGTCAACCATCTTGTAAACAGACGTGCTGTCATCCAGTCTTTGTTGTTCCATTTATAGAACACAGGCAGAGTAGATTTAGTATAATTCTTAAAGACCCTAGGATTTTTGGAATGGTAAATGGGCATTGTCTTCAACTTAATGTCACCAGCTGCATTGGCCCCTCACAAGACAGTGTCAGCTTGTCCTTTGAAGTTTGTCCTTTGAAGTTTGAAGCCAGGCTTTGACTTCTGCTCTCTAGCTATGCAAAGATGATTAGTGTGGACACCTTTGTTAATTACCTTATTCTGGATAATGTGGTGGAGTGTGAATATCAACGCTTGCCAACTCATTTATACTTTTTTTTTGTTATAGAGGGTTTCTTTTTTAAAACCTCATGAATAAATCTCTGCTAGCTTCAAACTTTTCTTCTGTGATTTCCTCACCTCTTTCAGCCTTCACAGAGTTGAAGAGCGGGGTCTTGTCTGGATTAGCTTTTGACTTAAAAGAGTATTGAGGCTGGTTTGATTTTCCATCTAAATCTTTCTTTATATCAACAAGACTGTTTTGCTTTCTTATTTTTAATTATACAAAGTGAAGAGTTTCATCACAACATTTCTATACATGCATAATATGTATTTGATAATATTTACCCCTCTATGACCCTTTCTTATTCTCCCACTTTCCCTTCCCACATTTCTGATAGTCCCCCTTTTACTTTCATGTCCCCCCGCAGCCCAGATTCCACGTGTTAGAGAAAATATGTTCCATCTGTGTTTGTGAGACTGACTTATTTCACAGAACATGATGATCTCCAGCTCCACCCATTTACCTGCAAATCACAACTTTATTTTTCTTTATGGCTGAGTAGAACAATGTGTGTGTGTATCACATTTTCTTTATCAATTTATCTGATTCCGTAACTTGGCTATTGTGATTAATGCAGCAATAAATAAACATGGCATGCAGGTAACTCTGATAGGTTGACCGTGATTCCTTCAGGTTGAAGTGGTGTATCTGAATCACACGGAAATTCAATTTTAATTGTTTTTGAGGAACTCCATACTGATTTCCTTAGTGGCTACACTAGTTTACATTCTCATGAACAGTATGTAAATGTTCCTTTCTTCCAGTGTCATCACTGGCATTTGTTGTTTTTTATTTTCTTATAGTCATTTTGACTGGGGTGAGATGGAATCTCACTGTTTTGATTTGTTTTCTCCTGATGGCTAAAGATATTTAAAGCATTTTCATGTATTCATTGGTCAATTGTATTTCTTTTTTTTAAAATATATTTTTATTAGCATGTAATATTGTACAGGGGATACACATTGTGGTGTCTATGTATGCGCTTACAACATACCTTAATTAGATTCACCTGTTCCATTGTTCTCCCTCATCCCTTGTCCCCCTCTTCTTAGAAAAATTTCAATATGTTTCATCATTCTATTTCCATACATGAATACAAAATATATCCACCATATCCACCCTCTCCTTCACCTTTTCCTTATGGTTTCCCCATGTATTTCTTAATTTGAAAGTAATCTTTCAATTAATTTGTCCATTTGTTGATTAGATTATTTGTTATTTTGGCATTTACATTTATGAGTTCTTCCCATATGCTGGATATTAGTTTCCTGTATGATAATAATGTTATAAAGACTTTCTCCCATTCTGTAGGCTGTCTTTTCATTCTCGTGATTGTTTACCATGCAGAAGCTTTTGAATAATGCGATCCCATTTCTTATTCTTATTTGGTGTCCTCTTCAGAAAGTCATTTCCTGTAACTAGATCTTGAAGTGTTTTCCTGTGTTTTGCATTAAACTCTTTGATCCAATTTTTGAGTTAATGTAAGTGCAGGATGAAAGTAGTTTCAGTCTTATACATGTTGCTATTCAGTTTTCTCAGCACCACTTGTTGAAGGGGCTGTCATTTTTCTCGTGTGTTTTTGGCAACTTTGTTAAGAATCAGCTGGTGGTGCCTATTTCAGGATCTTCTATCCCATATATTGATCTTTGTTTTTGTGCCTGTGTTATACTGTTTTCGTTACAATGGCCTTGCAGCTTGTTTTGAAGTCAGGTATTATGATAGCACTTACATTGCTCTTTCTGCTTGGAATTGCTTTGGTTGTTTTCCATATGAATTTTAGGGTTCTTTTTTCTAATTCTATGAAGAATGTCATCAGAATTTTGATGGCTATTAAACTGAATCTGTAGTTTACTTTCAGTAAAATGACCATTTTCACAATGTTTATTCTTCAAAATGAAAAACATGGGTGATATTTCCATATTCTACCAATTTCTTTTTATTGTTTTATTTATTTATTTTTTTATTTATTTGTTTTATTGTTTTACTGTTTTCATTGTAGAATTCTTTAATACCATTGATTAAGTTTATGACTACATATTTTTTGAGGCTATTATGAATGTGATTCTTCCTGACTTCTTTTTCAGTGGGCTTATTACTGGTGTATAGAAAAGTTACTGATTTTTGTATGTTGATTTTGCATTCCACTACTTTGCTGAAACTGTTGATCAGACATAAGAGTCTTCTGGTGAGGTCTTTAGGACCTTTTAAGTATATGACCATTTCATCTGCACACAGGGAAAATATGATTTCTTCCTTTCCTGTTTGTTTCTCTTTCATTTCTCTTTTCTGCCTTATTACTTTGGCTAAAATTTCAAGCACTATATTGAATAAGAGTGAGACTGGATGACTTTAACTAACTTCTTGTTTTAGAGGGAATGTTTTCATTTGTTTTGCCATGCAACATAATCCTGGGGCTTGTCATCTATAGCCTTTGTTATGGTCATTTGATTTCTATTTTCTTCATTTTATAATGAAGGAATTTGAATTTTGTCAAAAGATCTTTTTTTTTTTTTTCATTTTTCTTTTATTATTCATATGTGCATACAAGGCTTGGTTTATTTCTCCCCCCTGCCCCCACCCCCTCCCTTACCACCCACTCCACCCCCTTCCGCTCCCCCCCCTCAATACCCAGCAGAAACTATTTTGCCCTTATCTCTAATTTTGTTGTAGAGAGAGTATAAGCAATAATAGGAAGGAACAAGGGGTTTTGCTGGTTGAGATAAGGATAGCTATACAGGGCATTGACTCACATTGATTTCCTGTGCGTGGGTGTTACCTTCTAGGTTAATTCTTTTTAATCTAACCTTTTCTCTAGTTCCTGGTCTCCTTTTCCTATTGGCCTCAGTTGCTTTAAGGTATCTGCTTTAGTTTCTCTGCATTAAGGGCAACAAATGCTAGCTAGTTTTTTAGGTGTCTTACCTATCCTCACCCCTCCCTTGTGTGCTCTCGCTTTTATCATGTGCTCATAGTCCAATCCCCTTGTTGTGTTTGCCCTTGATCTAATGTCCACATATGAGGGAGAACATACGATTTTTGGTCTTTTGAGCCAGGCTAACCTCACTCAGAATGATGTTCTCCAATTCCATCCATTTACCAGCGAATGATAACATTTCGTTCTTCTTCATGGCTGCATAAAATTCCATTGTGTATAGATACCACATTTTCTTAATCCATTCGTCAGTGCTGGGGCATCTTGGCTGTTTCCATAACTTGGCTATTGTGAATAGTGCCGCAATAAACATGGATGTGCAGGTGCCTCTGGAGTAACAGTCTTTTGGGTATATCCCCAAGAGTGGTATTGCTGGATCAAATGGTAGATCGATGTCCAGCTTTTTAAGTAGCCTCCAAATTTTTTTCCAGAGTGGTTGTACTAGTCTACATTCCCACCAACAGTGTAAGAGGGTTCCTTTTTCCCCGCATCCTCGCCAACACCTGTTGTTGGTGGTGTTGCTGATGATGGCTATTCTAACAGGGGTGAGGTGGAATCTTAGCGTGGTTTTAATTTGCATTTCCTTTATTGCTAGAGATGGTGAGCATTTTTTCATGTGTTTTCTGGCCATTTGAATTTCTTCTTTTGAGAAAGTTCTGTTTAGTTCACCTGCCCATTTCTTTATTGGTTCATTAGTTTTGGGAGAATTTAGTTTTTTAAGTTCCCTGTATATTCTGGTTATCAGTCCTTTGTCTGATGTATAGTTGGCAAATATTTTCTCCCACTCTGTGGGTGTTCTCTTCAGTTTAGAGACCATTTCTTTTGATGAACAGAAGCTTTTTAGTTTTATGAGGTCCCATTTATCTATGCTATCTCTTAGTTGCTGTGCTGCTGGGGTTTCATTGAGAAAGTTCTTACCTATACCTACTAACTCCAGAGTATTTCCTACTCTTTCTTGTATCAACTTAAGAGTTTGGGGTCTGATATTCAGATCCTTGATCCATTTTGAGTTAATCTTGGTATAGGGTGATATACATGGATCTAGTTTCAGTTTTTTGCAGACTGCTAACCAGTTTTCCCAGCAGTTTTTGTTGAAGAGGCTGCTATTTCTCCATCGTATATTTTTAGCTCCTTTGTCAAAGATAAGTTGCTTATAGTTGTGTGGCTTCATATCTGGATCCTCTATTCTGTTCCACTGGTCTTCATGTCTGTTTTTGTGCCAGTACCATGCTGTTTTTATTATTATTGCTTTGTAATATAGTTTGAAGTCAGGTATTGTGATACCTCCTGCATTGTTCTTTTGACTGAGTATTGCCTTGGCTATTCGTGGCCTCTTGTGTTTCCATATAAATTTAACAGTAGATTTTTCAATCTCTTTGATGAATGTCATTGGAATTTTGATGGGAATTGCATTAAACATGTAGATTACTTTTGGGAGTATAGACATTTTTACTATGTTGATTCTACCAATCCATGAGCATGGGAGATCTCTCCACTTTCTATAGTCTTCCTCAATCTCTTTCTTCAGAAGTGTATAGTTTTCCTTGTAGAGGTCTTTCACATCTTTTGTTAGGTTTACACCTAGGTATTTGATTTTTTTTGAGGCTATTGTAAATGGAATTGTTTTCATACATTCTTTTTCCATTTGCTCATTGTTAGTGTATAGAAATGCTAATGATTTTTCTATGTTGATTTTATATCCTGCTACCTTGCTATAGCTATTGATGATGTCTAGAAGCTTCTGAGTAGAGTTTTTTGGGTCTTTAAGGTATAGGATCATGTCATCTGCAAATAGGGATATTTTGACAGTTTCTTTACCTATTTGTATTCCTTTTATTCCTTCTTCTTGCCTAATTGCTCTGGCTAGGAATTCCAGTACTATGTTGAATAGGAGTGGAGATAGTGGGCATCCACTATTGAAATTACCATGTGATTTTTGTGCTTAATTCTGTTTATGTGCTGCATTATATTTATTTGCAAATATTGAACCATCTTTGCATTCCTTGCATGAAACAAACTTGATCATAGTGGGTGACTTTTTCAATGTCTTTTTGAATTTGTGCAAGGATTTTATTAAGAAATTTTATATCTAAGTTCATCATGGAATTTAGCCTATAGTTTTCTTTTTTTGGTTTCCTCACCTTCTTTTGTATATGAGTAAATACTGGTTTCATAGAATGAGTATAGAAGCATTACTTACCTTTCTATTTTATGAAGTAGTTTGAGGGGCATTTGTGTTAGTCCTGAAGAGTTTTGGTAGAATTCAGCAGTGAACCCAGTCAAAGGCTTCTCTTTAATGGGGGGTTTAAAAAATTTCAAGCTTGGTGTCATTTCTTTTAAGTTTCCTTTTAGGATTCCTATATTCTTTTCTTTTAAGTTTGGCAGGTCATATGTGTCTAGAGATTTATCTATTTCTTCAAGATTTTCAAATTTATTGGAGGATACTTTTTCAAAATAGTCTCTAATGATCCTCTGAATTTCATTGATATTTTTCATAATGTCTACCTTTTACCCTCTAATTTTTATTAGTTTGGGTCTTTTCTTCTTTATTTTGGTTAGTTTGGTGAAGACTTTGTTTAGTCTTACCAAAAAAATCCCTCTTTTTCCATTGATCTTTAATATTGACCTTTTGATTTCCCTTTCATTAATTTCAGCTCTGATGTTATTTATTTTCTTCTACTAATATTGGGTTTGGGTTTTTCTTGAAAATACCTTAAGATGTATCATTAGATTATTAATTTTAGAGTTCTTTGATTTTGTAATATAGGGCACTCATAGCTCTAAACTGCCCTGTTAGAACTTCCTTTGCTCTAATCCCACAGATTCTGGTAAGTGGAATTTTCATTTTCACTTGATTCTAGGAAGTTTTATTTCCCCTGAATTATTTAATGACCCACTGGCCATTCAAAAGTGTATTCTAGCTCCACTTTTATGTATTTTCTGTAGCTTCTCATGCTGTTGATGCCTAGTTTTCTTTCATTAAGGTATGATAAGATTTAAGAATTTATTTCATTTTTTGTATTTGTTAAAAATTGTTTTATGGGCTAAATTTTGATTTATTTTGTGTAAATTTCTGTAAGCATCTGAGAGGAATGTTTATTCTACAGTTGTTGGGTAGAATACTCTGTAGATGCTTCTTAAATCCATTTGATTTATGGTGTAGTTTAATTCTGAAGTTTCTTTGTTTTTTGTATATTTCTTGGCCAGTGGGAGTGGGGCTTCCTGGAATATGTGTCTGTTGATAAGAGTGGGGTACTGAAATCTCCCACTACTTTTGTGTCTGGACCTATTTGTCCCTTTATAGCAACTCGTGTTTGTTTTATAAAATTGTGTGCACTGGTATTTGGTGCATATAAATTCAGAAGAATTATATATCTAGGTGGACTGTTCTTTTTATTAATATATAGTACCCTTCATTTTTTGGTGTTACTGGGGTTTCAAATCAGGGCCTCACACTCACTAGGCAGGTGCTCTGCCACTTGTGCTACTTGTGAGCCATGTTTTTGTGTTAGGTATTTTCGAGATAGGGTCTTGTGAACTATTTGCACAGTCTGACTTTGGACCTTGATCCTTCTGATCTCTGTCTCGAGTAGTTAAGATTACAGGCATGAATCACTGATGACCAGCTTGTAGTACCTTTTTTAAAATATATTCTAATTTTGACTTGAGGTCTACTTTGTCAGATAAAAGTATAGCTACTCCTGTTTCCCTTTAGATTCCATTTGCTTGGCATATCATTTTCAAACTTTCACCTTAAGTTATTGTACATTTGCTAGTGAGGAGTGCTTCTTGCAAACAACACCCAGTTGGATATTGTTTGTTTAATGGAATCAGCCAGTCTGCATCTTTTAATTGGAGTGTTAAGACCATTTAGTTTTGTTACTGAGAGGTATTTGCTGATTCCTGATTTTTTTTCTTGGTTACTTGAGTCTTCTTTGTTTTTTTCTTTCTCTCATTGTAGAGGGTTTCTGGTTTACTGAGTTGAGCTTTTCTTTTTCTCTAACTCTTAATTGTTCATCTATCCTATTGTGAAGTTTATTCTTTCCCTAGTTCTTGCGTTTGCAACTATCTTTTTGTGTGTGGGATTTAAGTATCTTCTACAATTCTGGCTTTGTGCTCATGAATTCCTTTGGTGTGAGCTTACTTGTGAAGTCCTTTATTGCTCCATCAATTTTTAAGAATGACTTTCCTGAACATAGCAATCTTGATTGTTTCTCTCCTCTTTTTTTTCTTTTTCTCAGCTTTTTTCCCCTATGTTTAATTTTTTAAAAAATTATTGTTGTACTAGGGGTACATTGTGACATTTACCAAAACTCTTACAATATATCATAGCTGAATTCATCCTCTCCATCATTCTCCTTTAGACTTTGGCCTGCAGCTTCCCACTGTCATGTGGCACCACTTTCTACCCAAGTAGTTCTGTGTCTGTGAGTCTGGGTCCAAGTTGCAACAAGTTTCCTAGTTTCACACTGGGTGGGTCAATCACTTAGTAGGTTGTGAGGGGAGGCACTTGGGGTTTGGAGATATAAAAATGCACAATCTTCTGCTCTCCCCAGATGAAAGGATTAACTATAAGACTTTTTTCTAAGATGATGCCCTTCCATGCCATCAGTCAGAAAGCTAAGTGCAAGGTGCTCTTTCTCTAGGCTCTGCTTCCTGTACATGATGTCCATCTGTTGTCTTAAACTATATTTTTGCAGAGTGCCACCATATAGCCTATGGAGGTCACCAAAGTTTTCCTTTTCAGTTTTGCTTACAGTCCTGCTGGGCAGAAGGGTTCTTCTCCTTCCCTATTGTTTGCTTAGCACTCTATGTTAAGGTCCATTATTTATTTTATGAATCTTAAGTTCAATATTTCTAGATTTCACCTGGTATCTGTCTAGTTTACTGTTGCACTCCCTTGTCTTTTCATGCCATTCACCTCTCTCTGTAGCAACACACTTGATATTTTGCTTCAGTGTCAACAGTCTTTCCCTATAGCCATATGCCTCTGCTTTGCCTTTGCATTTCTTTTCTTTCTTTTTTTCCCCTATGCTTTAATTTTTTTTTATTATTGTTGTACTGGGGGTACATTGCGATGTTTACCAAAGTTCTTATAATATATCATAGCTGAATTCACCCACTCCATCATTCTCTTTTATCTCCCCTCACTCTATTCCTGGAATAGTTTCAACAGGTCTCATTTTTCCATTTATATACAGGTATATATAATATTTCCACCATATTCACTCTCCTACATGTTTTCCCTACATTTTCTCTCCTTCCACTGGTACTGTCTCTCCAGACAGGGCATGTTTTACCTTCCTGATCTCAATTTTTGAAAAAAGGCATTTTTGTTTGTATAAGACAGCTATACAGAGTTTTTTGTGACATTTCCATGTATGTATTATAACCCCAATTAGTTCATTCCCTGTATTTTTCTTTTTTTATCCTAGTCCCCTTCTTATGGTGATTTCAACAGTTTTAAAAATTCTATATTCATTCTTGCATAGGATGTATATCACTATATTCACCTTCTTAACTTCCTTCTTTATTCTCTCTCTCCTGTTAGTGACCTTCCCTTAGTGTTTCCTGTTTTTCACAATATTTGTTGTATTTGTGTTGGGCCTATATTCCACATATGAGAGAAAACATGCAGCCTTTGGCTTTTTGCACTGGATAACTTCACTTAAGGTGTTATTTTCCAGTTCCATCCATTTATCTGCAAAGACAAACTTTCATTCTTTTTTATGACTGAATAAAATTCCATTGTTTATAACTACCACACTCTTAATCCATTCATCATTCATGGGGCATCTTGGCTGTTTAACATTTGTGTGTTCACTAAAATAACACTTTTTATTTCCTTTAGTAGTTTTTGTTTTGTAGTCACAACTTGCAAACCTGGCACAAAAGGCCTACTTTTCAGCTTATCTTGGTTTTGATACTCCTTTATCATTAAGCTTAATAATTTGTAGATTTTTGATGTAGGTAAGAGATGTTTTTTCCTTTCAATTCAATACTTAGATTTCTTTCAGTAATCAGCTGATCTTTGCCATCTTATGTCAAAGACCATAGTCATTCTTGACATATTTCTTTCCCTCCATCCTATACCCATGTTGACAGCAAGTTCTACAGGCTCTACTTTCAAAATAAACACACTCAGAGTCTGAACACTTCTCAGATCTTCTAACCACCTGGTACCAGTCAACACCAGTGAAATATTCATTTTAATCATTACTTACTGTTTTTCTCTTCCTTTTCAATATAAGTGCCATAACAGTATTTTCAAATTGCAAGGAGTATTGCTAAAAATATAAAAAGCGCTGAGAAAACATTTGTACATTTGGGTTGAAGTCAGACTGTGCACAATTTTTTTAATGTGCTGGGTGGGGGTTCATTGTGTCATTTACAAAAATTCCTCTCTTTTTTTTAGTTTTAGAAATTTTTAAAAATAATTTTATTCAATTATTCACATGTGCATACATTCTTTGGGCTGTTTCTCCCCCCTGCTCCCCTCCACCTGCCTCTTTCCCCAATACCCCCTGCTTCCAGCAGAACCTGTTCTGCCCTTTTCTCCAATTTTGTTGAAGAGAAGACATAAGCAATAATAAGAGAGACAAAGCGTTTTTGCTAGTTGAGATAAGGATAGTTATACAGAGAGATTCCGAGCATTGCTTCCATGTACAAGTGTGTTAAAACCCAAGTTAATTCATCTCATCTCTACCTGACCTTTCACTAGTTCCTGATTCCCTTCCCATACTGACCTCTGTTGCTTTAAAGTTTCTGTATTAGCTTCTCTACAGTTGAGACATCAGATACTTTCATGTTTTGGATTTCCTACCTATCCCCGTATCTCTCATATGTGCTCTCCCCTTAGCATGTGACCCAAGTCCAACAATATTGCTGTATTTGTCTTAGATCTAAAGTCCACATATGAGAGAGAACATACAATTCTTGGTCTTCTGAGCTTGGTTAACTTTGCTCAGAATAATGTTCTCCAGTTCCATCCATTTACTTGAGAATAATAAGATTTCATTCTTCTTCATGGCTGAGTAAAACTTCATTGTGTGTAAGTACCACATTTTCTTAATCCATTTGTCTGTTTACATAGCTTGGCTATTGTGAATAGCACTGCAATAAACATGGGTGTGCAGGTGTCTCTGGAGTAACCTGTGTCACATTCCTTTGGGTATATCCCCAGGAGTGGGATTTCTGGATCATAGGGCAGATTATGTTTAGATTTTTAAGAAGTCTCCATATTGTATTGTTTTCCAGAGTGGTTGCACTAGCTTACATTCCCACCAGCAGTGCACAAGGGTTCCTTTTCCCCCACATCCTTGCCAACACCTGCTGTTGGTGGTGTTTTTGATGATGGCTAATCTAATGGGGTGAGGTGAAATCTTAGTGTGGTTTTGGTTTGCCTTTCCTTAATGGCTAGAGATGGTGAGCATTTTTTCATGTGTTTTTTGGCCATTTGAATTTCTTCTTTTGAGAAAATTCTGTTTAGTTCAGCTGCCCATTTCTTTATGGTTCATTGATTTTGGGAGAGTTTAGTTTTTTAAGTTCCCTGTATATTCTGGTTATCAGTCCTTTGTCTGATGTATAGCTAGCAAATATTTTCTCCCACTCTGAGGGTGGTCTCTTCAGTTTAGAGACAATTTCTTTTGTTGAGCAGAAGTTTTTAAATTTTGTGTAGTCCCTTTTGTCCATCCTTTCTCTTAGTTTCTAAGCTGCTGGGGTTCTATTGAGGAAGTCCTTGCCTATACCTATTACTTCCATAGTATTCCCTGCTCTTTCCTGTACTAACTTCAGAGTTTTGGGTCTGATATTAAGTTCCTTCATCCATTTTGAGTTGATCCTAGTATAGGGTGATAAACATGGATTTAGTTTCAGTTTTTTGCAGATGGATAGATAACCACTTTTCTTATCACCATTTGTTGAAGAGGCTGTCTTTTCTCCATCATATATTTTTGGTACCTTTGGTCAAAAATAAGGTGGGCATAGTTGTATGTATTCACATCTGGGTCCTCTATTCTGTTCTACTGGTCTTCATGTCTGTTTTTGTACCAGTAGTATGGCTGTGCAATATAGTTTGAAGTCAGGTATTGTGATACCTCCAGCATTTCTCTTTTTGCTGAGTATTGCCTTGGCTGTTTGCAGCCTCTTGTGTTTCCAAATGAATTTTTGGGTAGATTTTTCAATCTCTGCTATGAATGTCATTGGAATTTTGATGGGAATTGCATTAAACATGTAGATAGCTTTTGGTAGTATAGCCATTTTTACTATGTTGATTCTACCAATCCATGAGCATAGAAGATCTTTCCATGCTCTGTAGTCTTGCTCAATCTTTTTCTTCAGTGGTTTGTAGTTCTCCTTGTAGAGGTCATTCACATCCTTTGTTAAGTTTACTCCTAGGTATTTGATTTTTTTTAAGGCTATTGTAAGTGGAATTGTTTCCATATATTCTTTTTCAGTTTGTTCGTTATTGGTGTTTAGAAAAGCTAATGATTTTTGTAATATGATTTTCTATCCTGCTGCCTTGCTGTAGCTGTTTATTGTGTAAGAGCTTTTGGGTAGAGTTTTTTTGGTATTTAAGGTATAGGATCATATCATCTGCAAATAGGGATATTTTGACAGCTTCTTTACCAATTTGTATTCCTTTTATTTCTTCTTCGTGGTCTGTCTAGGAATTCCAGTACTATGTAGCATAGGAGTGGAGAGAGTGGGCACCCTTGTCTCATTCCTGGTTTTAGGGGAAATGGTTTCAGTTTTTCACCATTAAGTATGATGTTGGCTGTAGGTTTGTCATATATAACCTTTACAATGTTGAGATAATTTCCTTCTATTCCTAGTTTTCTAAGAGTTTTTATCATGAAGTGGTGTTGGATCTTGTCAAAGGCTTTTTCTGCATCTATTGAGATGATCAAGTAGTTTTTGTCTTTGCTTCTATTAATGTGCTGTATTACATTTATAGATTTGTATATGTTGAACCACCTTGCATCCCTGGGATGAAGCCAACTTGGTCATGGTGAATGATCTTTCTGATGTGTTGTTGGATTCAGTTTGCCATTATTTTATTGAGGATTTTTGCATTGATGTTCATTAAGATGATTGGCCTATAGTTCTCCTTTTGGAGGTTTCTTTGTCTGGTTTTGGAATGAGTGTAATACTGGCTTCATAAAATGAGTTAGGCAGTGTTCCTTCCCTTTCTAGTTCATGGAACAATTTAAAGAAGGTTGGCATTATTTCTTCTTTAAAGGTCTGATAGAATTCAGCTGACAATCCATCAGGTCCTGGACTTTTCTTTTTTGGGAGACTATTGCTGCGTTGATTTCATTTTCTGTTATACATCTATTCAGGTGATTAATGTCCTCTTGGGTCAATTTTGGATGGTCATAAGTATCTAGAAATCTGTCCATTTGTTCAAGATTTTCAAATTTAGTAGAATACAGGTTCTCAAAGTAGTCTCTGATGATTTTCATTTAGTGCCCAGAAGACCTTGCTCCATGCTCTTCTTGCTTTGAAGGTTCCATGGTGAAATCTGCTGTGATTTTAATGGGTTTACCTTTGTATGTTATTTGTTTTTTCTCACTTACAGCCTTCAATATACTTTCTTTATTCTCTGTGCTTGTTGTTTTAATGAGAATATGTCATTGGGTAGTTCTATTTTGCTCAGGTCTGTTTGGTGTCCTGGAGGCTTCCTGTACCTGAATGGGCATTGTTCTCTCTAGGTTTGGGAAATTTCCTGTTATTATTTTGTTGAATATATTATAAATTCCTTTTGATTGCACCTCTTCTCCTTTTTCAATGCCAATCATTCTCGGGTTTGGTTTTCTGATGGAGTTGGTAAATTCTTGCATATTCCTTTCATAGGTCTTGAGTTGTTTGACTCTCCAGTTTTTCCTTTAATTTACATTTCATCTTCAAGTTCTGAGATTCTGTCTTCCACTTGTTCTAATCTGCTTTAGTGGCCTTCATAGTGTTTTGTTTTTCTGTTTCATTCTCTTTTCTGAGTTTTTCCATATCATTTGTCACTTCCTCTTCAATATTGTCAATTTTCACCCTTAATTTATTTATCTATTTATGGTGTTCTCTGTTTCACTTTGGTGTTTATTTAGAGCTCCTATGAGTTCTTTTTTTGGGGGGAGGTGTCTTATATTATTTATTTGTCTTGGAATGTTTTGAGTCCCTCTTGTACATTTGGTTGACCATGTGTACTAACATCTCCATGAAATTCTCAGTGATTACTTGCAGGAGTTCTTCTTTCAGAGTGTTCTTGTTGGCTTCATTGGGTTCCTTAGCATAGTTTTTCTTTGTTTTGTTGGAGTCTGGAACTGGGTATCCATTTTCTTCATTTCCCTGTGAATCCTGTGTTAATTTATTTTTTGGGGAGAATGATTTCCCTCCTTTTTTTGTCTTCCCATCACTCCACTTGTTGCTGTTTCTGTCCCTGGTCTGTGTGTAACTTAGTGTTAGCTAACTTACAAAGGTAAAAGTAACAAAACAAAGAAAGCAAGAAAAAAATAGAAAGAAAAAAAAAAAAAACCCAGAGAAGTCAACAGGGAGAAGTGGTGGACAAACAAATGGAACAAAACAAACAAACATAAAAAAATTCCAGGTTCAGGAACAATAGAATTTCAGTCTTAGTAGTTCTGGTATTATACCTCAGCTTCCAGTCCTGGTGTTGGTATTTAAGCAGAAGCTCTGTCTTAGTCTCTTCAGGTGGTTGGGGAGACTTGCCAGTTTTTTTTTCCCATATTTCAGTGGCAGCTGCTTAGTCAGCTCCTCCCTCAGTGAGGTGTAGCTTGTCCTCAGGTTCCAGAGGTCAGCTCTGTGGTTCACCAGCCATCCTGCTTTTGCCTTGCTCCCTTCCTCTGGGGCAAGGTCAGAGATCCATCGGCTGGCTCCCTACTGACAGCATGTTATGCTAGTTTGCTGATTATTTTTCAGTTTTGCAGTGTCATTTGACTTTGGATGTTGCTCATTGGCTCAGGAGATGACTTTTGTGGACCACTATCTGCCCTATTTCAGGCAGCAGCTTATCACCTGCCCACTGTTGGCCCTTCTTCCTTTCCAGTCTTTGTTTACTGTAAGTTCACATGGAGATCAGCTCCTTGCTTCTCCCACTTGTTCTCCTGTGTGCTTAGAGCGCACTGCCCCCTCTGCTGTATGTTCCTTTTCAGTTTTTATTTATTATTCACTTTTTTTTGTGGTGCAGGGGATCAGCCTGTGCAAGGGGCTATGCTGGTTTATCCCAGGAGTGGCTGTGGGAATACCATGTGCTGCTTATTTGCTCACCTGTTGGTTTGCTGGTTGTCTCCCAAGCAGGTTTGGAGCTGCTGTCTGGTGATGCGGGAGCCCTCCTGTTTTCTCAGGTAATGTGGTACAGAGAAGCTTTATATGGGCTGGGGGTTCAGGATGTCGAAGCCCTGACTCTTCTTGGTGATTTTTTTCTACCAGCATCTCAGCAAAAGTTTTGATTTACAGAGCTCATGCTGTCTGCTTCTGCATTCTTGTTGCCATCTTGTATTCTCCACAAAAATTCTAACAATGTATCAAATACAAAGGTTCAATTTTTGAGGTACATGGTAAATGTAGAAATATCCAAAGAAAATGAAATTAGCATCAGGAAAAGATACCTTCATTCTCCTGTTTATTGCCACATTGTTCATAATAACTAAGTACAGAAGTACTCTTAATGTCCACCAATGAGTAAATGGATAAAGAAAATGTGTATATGTTATACAATGGAATAATATTCAGCTATTCAGCTTTTAATAAATAATAAATAATGGAATAATATTCAGCTTTTCAGCATCATGGTCTAGAGTTGAGCCACACCTCCAGTCTTTTTGTTTTTAGTTTGTTTTTCAAGACAGGTTTTTGCTAATCTTTGCTCAGACTGGCCTTGAACCATGAGACTCCTATATCTGTTTTCTGAGTAGCAGGAATGATAAGTGTGCATCACTACTCCCAGCTTTAAATCTCTACCTTCTTCATACTTATAGGTTTTCTTTTTTCCTAATAAAATTCTGAGTGGTAACCATGAAACAGTTTGCAATCAGAGATTGTTTCAACAAATGAAATAAAAGGATGTCTAAAATATCCCCAGCAAAATGTGTGATAAAGAGGTTGCATAGATACACATTCCTCTTCTCTCATCATTGTCTTTGGTTGTGATTTCCCAGAAGCACACTCAGAGGCTAGGAGGGCAAGCAGGAAATAATACAGGGAAGGGAAAGAAGCAAATATAGAGTAAGGTTCATTAGCTTGTTACTGTTGTGAGCTATTTTAATTGGTTCTATTATTTAACCAAGAAAATTCTAACTAATGTTATGGACCAGTGGAAATAAAGGTATGTTTCTTGGAATTAGAGTAGGCAGCAAATCCATCTGTTGTGGAACAGAAAATGGGAATGTGGGTCCCAGAGGAGTGACCAGTCTGATATAACTTTAAAGAAGAGGTATATATTCACTTCTAATTAAAATGCAGATGACTTTGTCCTGAGTGACAGTTGATGCATTTCACAGTGGAATTTCATGAAATATACTTGACAACATTTGAAGAATAAAACAATTTTTACTTCTTAAGTATTAAGTCTTAAATATCTGAGATCTGAATTTATATATGTTGTTAGTAAAGATTGATCATATCTTCAATAAACTTTGTCAAGTTACTGGCAAAGTACTCATTCTTCTAAAAGAAAAAAGTGGAAACATATCCTGCTAGGTGCCCACTAAATTATGCTAAGAGTTTACACATATATCATATGTTTTTCAACCATGCTGTAAATTGTGCTTTATTGTTCCAGCTTTATAAGTGATGATGGTATGACTTAGAAAATTTCTGTAGAAATATGGTTATGATCATGCAACTAAATGGTGGTAGAATTAGGACTCATATCCAGGTTTACATTAATGATTAATTCACCCAAAAATGTTTATTTATTATGTGTCAGGTTTTATGATTATTGTTATATTAGTTTTCTAGGGCTGCCTTAACAAAGTACCACAGGCTGCGTAACTTCAACAACAGAAATTTATTTTGTTACAAGTCAGGAGGTTAAAATTCTGAGATCAAGGGACCAGCAAGGTTGGCTTCAGAGGCTTGCAGATGGCACCTTCTCACTGCTTCTTTATGTGGTTATCTTTACATGTGTGTAATCTCTGCTTCTTATAAAGACACCAGTTATATTGGATTACAGCCCACTCTAACAACCTAATTTTAACTTAATTAACTTTTTTAGTCATATTCTGGGACACATCAACATAGGAATTTGGGGGGCATATATTTTACCCCATAACAGATACTGTGGATCCAAGGTTGAATAAAAGTCAGACACTATCCTTACCTTCAAGGAATTTCTAGTCTAGTTGGGGAGATTAGCATTAAGCAACAACCTACAACTTACATGCATTGCTAATTTAACAAGTGTTCTAGAGGAGAGTTAAATGGTATTAGAAGAGCTTAAAATTGGAATTTGACCTCATCAATGGTTATCAGAATGGCTTTTTTGCTGAAGTAATGATGATGCTGAGTGACAGTGAAGAGGGCAGAAGGGACTGGTCTAGGCAGATGTGTCAGCTTAAGCACCAAAGACCCCTGTGAGGAGGAGTTTAGTGCACCTAAACTCAGAGGGGAGAGAAGCATCAGAGGTTAGGATTTTGGTCTTTATCCAAGAGTGATTAGATGTGATTGAAAGTTTCAAAGTTGATTTGAGTTTTGAAAAGTGTACTGTTTCTTCTTATTAAAAAAAAATCAGCTGATTATCACATTTCCTATTCACTTTTCAACTGTTGGCTTTACTCTCATGCACATTCAGAAAAAGTTAAGTTAGCTTAGATTGTTAGCCATCTCAATATTTTTACATTTTCTAACTTTAAGTTTGTAAGATATGCAAATATGAAATTTAATATCAAGCTTTGAAAAGTACATTCAATAATTCAGACTTAAAGAGAAAACAAAACACTAACAACATTGAAGTTAATCAAGTTTTGTTTTACAGTTAAGTTTTTTGCTATTTCTTGTATGCCTCCATAAATTTTGTCAGGCATGTGGACCTGTTATTTATACAATGAATATTACTAACTTCCTTTAGTTCCAATAGAAATTATGTGCTTGCGGCAAAGAGGAAAACAATGTCTGCAAGGCTAATTGACAAAAATAGTGAAGAATATATAGTTGAATGGTTAAAATACTAAGTGTTTCAAAATGATACAATTTCCAATTCTTGGTATGAAATTGAATATAGATATTTTTTAAAGAAATAAAGTGCTTTCCATTTACCTCTAAAAAAAGAAAATTACAATATCTTTCTACTTAATTGTTTATTTTTTCAAAATTTAAAACATCATGACTGAATTATTTTTATTTTATTAGGTGATGCTTGATATTGTAATTAACATTTAATTTTTAAATAAAATTTCTCTTCATCATCAAAAGACACTTTTGTGCTACTGAAATGATGGTATAAACCAGTTAACTTCCTGGCAAGAGAGGTGTTATGGTTTGGATAGGAAGTATTGCCCAAAGGCTTATGTGTGGAAAGCTGTAGATTAGATTGGAGGGCTCCAATATAATCAATGGATTCATAATTTGATGACACTATTGGGAGGTGGAAGCTAGGAAGCAGAGCCTGGTTGGAGGGAATAGGTTACTGAAAATATACCTTTGAAAGTTATCTCCTGTCTCTGTCCTCTTCCTGTTTCTCTGTTTCCTGGAGGCCATGAGATGATCAGCCTATTCAGTCACATCCTCCTGTCAGCATGATGTTCCACCTCAACATAGGCCCACAGCAATGGAACTAGCTTAACGTGGACTGAAACAATGTATGTTTTATAGTGTTTCACAAGGAAAATGAATGTCTTTAAAGCAGACAAGTAAGTGGCTTTGGGAAAAAAATGAGAATAAAATCATTGCAACATTGTGTTAACAGTATGAGTTTATTTACTGTTAAAATATGAAAAATAAAAACTTATTTTCCTGAGGCTAGCCACATGACTGGATGTGAAAAAAGGGGCTGAGTCTGCTGAAAATAAATCTCTGTCTTGGTCTGAAATTTCTTTCCGTTTATTTGTCCTGGTAGATTTTCTAAATATTTCACAGAATAAGAGATTATAGTAGCTATTAAAGTATTTTCTATTTCTTTGAAAAGATTTAAAATACTCCATTGCTTCCTTCCACTCCAAAATAAACACAGTTTATTTACTCAGGTTTCATTCAAAGGTAGGTAAAAGGGGAGCAAAGAGAAAATAGCCCACTTGAGCTGATGATACATGTCCTAAGAAAGCATAAAAAGATATTTAAATTTATCTGTAATTTCATTAATTTTTATTTGTCATTTAGATTTGAAAAATTCTTCCATTATAACATGTTACATTCCAAAGCAAATAATGTTTAAGTGTTTGAAAATATTTATACTTGGAATTGTAGAAATAATAGTCTCTTGAAAGATCTCTTCATTTACAAAATATTTTATTAGTATTATATATAGTAACTGTACAACAATTGGAAACCTGGGAAATTAGTTTTTCATGTATGAATTCCCACACACAAATTTTGGCTTCCTTCACTGAAAGCTCTCACCAAAAGTGCTATCAATTTTCACCTCTCCTTCATTCTCATGCTGTTTCAAAAAAACAAAAGGAGGAAGGAAAAATTCACACCCAAAATTAAAGCAAGAATACCCATATGCTGAAAGAAAACTCATGAGAATTGAAACCAATTATTATTACACATAAAACACAGGTCTAATTTCCTATACTTTTGCTGGAATGTGTTTGGTCCTGTATGAGAGTGAAAATAAACAGTATATTTTTGGCACTATAGTCTCTCGGGCAGCATCACCTGAGCTCTGCATTGGTAGCAATGGTTTGGCAAGTTTTTATTTAATGCATGCAGACTTCTATCTTGGCTGGAATGCTTCAATCACTTCTCTACTTGTTTTGTGGATATTTACAATCATATTGTGTGATTGCTAATGGAAAGGTTTCTAGATCTCTGTTATTCAGAACACAGCAGAAACAAAGTTCCTACCATACTCTCAGAAATGATCAGCTCAGTACAAATATGACAGTATTGTTGAAGAAAAGAAGCCAGTTGCAAAAGTAAAGTCTAATTGATATCTGTTCCTCTTAAAAACTTGTTTTATTCCAGAGTGGTTGTACTAGTGTACATTCCCACCAACAGTGTAAGAGGGTTCCTTTTTCCCCGCATCCTCGCCAACACCTGTTGTTGGTGGTGTTTCTGATGATGGCTATTCTAACAGGGGTGAGGTGGAATCTTAGTGTGGTTTTAATTTGCATTTCCTTTATTGCTAGAGATGGTGAGCATTTTTTCATGTGTTTTCTGGCCATTTGAATTTCTTCTTTTGAGAAAAAAACACCTAAAAAACTAGCTAGCATTTGTTGCCCTTAATGCAGAGAAACTAAAGCAGATACCTTAAAGCAACTGAGGCCAATAGGAAAAGGGGACCAGGAACTAGAGAAAAGGTTAGATCAAAAAGAATTAACCTAGAAGGTAACACCCACGCACAGGAAATCAATGTGAGTCAATGCCCTGTATAGCTATCCTTATCTCAACCAGCAAAACCCCTTGTTCCTTCCTATTATTGCTTATACTCTCTCTACAACAAAATTAGAGATAAGGGCAAAATAGTTTCTGCTGGGTATTGAGGGGGGGAGCGGGAGGGGGTGGAGTGGGTGGTAAGGGAGGGGGTGGGGGCAGGGGGGAGAAATGAACCAAGCCTTGTATGCACATATGAATAATAAAAGAAAAATGAAAAAAAAAAACAAAACTTGTTTTACTTTGCTAATAATCTTGTGCCTGTACAAGGATGAATATAGAATTTCTAAACCTGTTGAACTCAGCATTAGAAGAGGAATAAGGTGGAAAGAAGAAAAATAGAGGGTATGAACCAATTCAGGTTATAATACATATATACATGGAAATGTCAATGAACACCCTGTATAACTATCTTAAACAAACAAAATTGTCATTTTAAAATAAAAACAGAGTACAGGAAGGCAAACTAGATCCTGACTGGGGGTTGTTAACATTGAGAGGGATACAGCAAGAGGGTGTGGGAGGGTGAACATGGTGAAAACACTATGTACACATAGTGGAAAAAGGAGACCTGTTGAAACTATTCCAGGAATAAGTGGTGGAGGTAAAGGAGAATAATGGAAGGGGTGAATTCAACTATGATATAGTTTAAGAACTTTTGTAAATGTCACAATGTACCACCAGTACAACAATAATACAAATAAATTATAAAAATAATGATAATGTGCCAATGTTAATTTTAAAATTTAGTATTTGCTTTTCACCAAGATTTACATAGCTTCTTAAGGTTCAGTGGAGGAAGTAAAATTCAGTAGCATTTATATATATATTATTTAAAAATATATATTATTAAAAGCGTACAAAAATATACATATATGTTATTAAATGGTAGTGGGGTTTGAACTCAGGGCTTCACACTTACAAAACCAAGTACCTTACCATTTCAGCCATGATTTTGCTTTAGTTATTTTTTACATAGGGTCTTGTGTTTTTGCCCAAGGCTGTCCTGAGACCTTCTTCTACTTCCCATGTATCTGGGATCACAAGTATGTACCACTAGGTCTGGCTTCTATGTTGAGATGAGGTCTTGCTGACTTTTTTCCCAGGCCAGCCTTGAAGCATGATCCTTCCATTTTCTACCTCCCAAGTAGCTGAGCACATTTATGTCTTAAGAACAAGTTACCTTTGGCTGGCAGTGTGGCTCAAGTGGTAGAGCACCTGCCTAGCAAGTGTGAGGCCCTGAATTCAAACCTTTTTTTTGGTGGTACCTTCCAAAAAAAAAAAAAAAAAGAACAAGTTATCAGTGACATGTACAATCTAATTTATATATTTTTATTTGTCTTATATGATTGGCTTTATTTTAGTGGATTTAAGAAAAAGACTTCCAAGGAGACCACGAATAAATATAGATCCTTTCTCTTAATAGTGATTATAATGTTTCCTTTGAAGTTGGTTTTCATGTATTTAGACAATGACAAGTATTCTTACTTTCTCTGGGTAGCTGACAAAAGCATTTAAATATTAAGGTTAAACCATCAGGAAGGTAAATTATTAAATAATAAAATAGTATTTTAATTGATATATTTTAGCAAGTATAATCTCTATTGAGATCAGATATCATGACCTGAAAAACTGTAAGATATTCCAATAATGGGAAAACTTATAAAAAGATTAATTAAGGAAAATAATTTTATTTTCATAAAAATATGTCCCTTCCCTACAGACCTTTCCCCAGAAGAGCAGCACATGTATTATGCATTGAGTTGTTCTGAAGATCATGGCCAGAAAACTTCAAATTATGTGCTTCACCATCAAAAAGTGAAAATACGTAAATCCACAGAATTTATTTTCCTACCTAAATTTTTAGTTTCTTATAGAAAAGTAGCTAAATTTTTGAAAAAAATGTTTATCTTATAAATACTGCTTGATAATTATTTAAAACTAAAACCTGTGTGTTTAAATTTATTTTCACTGGGACACTCCATGATTTTCAGATCATTATTTATGGTTATCATGTGTTTTAATAATATTTAATTGTATTCGATGAAAGATGAATTTGGTATCTTGCAAATATGATATCTTATGGTTTTTATATATTTTAAAGAAAAATTTTTCATATTTAGAAATAACAAAATATATGAGAACCATTTACTGAATCCTTAATAAGTTTTAAATCTCTTTGGGCTCCAAATTTCTCACTTATGAAATAGCAACAGTGATAAGCAACATCATAAGGTTATTGTTAAAATTATAATAGACTTGCAAAATATACTGTTCATTATTTGATTTATTATTGCAGTTATTTTTCACTTTTTACTGTACAGGTATAATACCACTCATGTAGAAAAGTTAACTCTGTTGTTCATATAACTCAAACTTACGAAGAAGCAATTGTGCTAAAGTACATGAAGATGAAAGACTTGTGATTCTCTATAATGAAATTTATTATTTCAAGAACAGTGAAAAAAACTGCAAGACTATTGACTGTTTTTTTTTTTTTAACAAAGTCTGGTATGATTTAGAAGTGAGGTTATTTTTCATATATCTGAAAGCATCCAGGAATAGATGAAGTTGGAATTAAGTATATTTGTTTCAGTATTGGTAGATACAGACCAATAAAAGAATCTGTGCACTGAGGCAATTACATAGACATTTAAAAAATAAAACCAAAATGAAACTAAAATAATGAAATACTCATCTAGCTATTTTAGCTAAAAGACTCTTTCAGAAATAAATGATCTAAGTATATATTTTATTCCTTAGTCTTTTTTTGTTATGAAAATAATAGTAAAACTTGGTAGGGAAGGGTTACAGTGAAAGTGGGTCATCTCTAGAGTGAGAGTGATAAAGACCTCCCTGTTCTTTGCTTATTGTTTTTATTGTTTATGATGATTATTGGATTACTGCTGAGAAAATTTACAACACATACCCTATTCCGTATGTATTTCATAACAAATAACTTACTCACTCATTATGAATAATCTCCAAAGAAAGTAATACTTAAAACTCACCTATGATTTTCAGTTCATACTTTTCATTCCCCCTTTGCTTATCTAGAATAAATAATGCACAAACCCTTAGAAGTAGATTTTTGGTGTGTTCCTCCTAGTTTCTTTTTTCTGTAGTTGACACTATTAACATAAACATAGTGCCAGCACAGGTTCTTGGAGTTGTTTGAGTAGTGGTGAAGGATTTACATTGATCCAGCCACACTCTTGGGCTTAATCTTATTTGGGGTCATCATCCCCTTTCAGTTTTTGGACTCTAGACCAACCTTACTACTTCTGGTTTTGCCTCAAAACAGTAAAATTAACTGTCCAGGAGACTGTAGCCAGTTGGCTCCTGTAAAACAAATGTAGGTAGGGGTCCCCTGCTCCCAACCACCTTCTCCACCCCTTTCACCAATCCATAGCTGTACCTAAGCTCTAAAGAGTCTATGGAAGTTGCCTGTACTTAATTCTGTTTTTTTTTTCCTACAGGCAGAACTAGGAGAATACAATGTAAGAGAACAAACTCCAAGTGATGTGTATTTTTTAAAGAAAGTCTAGAAGCTACAAACATCTTACCAGTAAGCAACTGTATTATTTTTGGTAATAAGTCCTACAAGAATCTATTTCTTATTTCCATTTTTAATGTATAAGAGTTGTACAAAGCAGTTTCACTGTGATATTTCCATTTCTGCCCTGGTATATAATGTACTTTGATCCTATTCACATTCCCATTATCCTTGCTTTTTACCACCCTCCCCTCTGCCCCCAGTCCCTCCCTAAACAGTGTCTCTTTTGTATTTGTGTCATTTTATTTAGGTCTAGATCCTTCATATGAGAAAAAACAAATGATATTTGTCTTTCTGAACTTTGCTTATTTTACTTAACATTATGATCACCAGTTCCATCTGTTTTCCTACAAGCAATATAATTCTGTTCCTCTTTATGCCCGAATAATACACCATTGTGTATATATACCCCATTTTCTTTATCTAGTCATTGGCTGGTGGGCTCCTATGCTAATTTCATGGCATGGCTATTGTGAACAGTGCTGCTATAAACATTGGTGTGCAGCTGTATCTTGACTCACATTCCTTTGGATATATGCCCAGGAGTGGCATAGCAGGATCATAATGTCATTTTAGTTTTTGAGGAGCCTCCATAATTATTTTCATAGTGACTGCATTAATTTACATTCCCACCAAGAGTGTATAAGTATTCTCCTCACAACCCACCCCACACTGCATCCCATTTGGCATTTGTTGTTGTTTGTTTTTTTGGAGGTAGCCATTCTGACTAGGGTGAGATGCAATCTCAATGGGATTTTCATTTCCTTTATGGTTAAGGATATTGAACATTTCTTCATGTATTTATTCACCATTCATTCTCCTTTTGAAAACTGTCTGTTCAATTCATTTGCTTATTTATTAATTGGATTATTTGTTGTTTTGGTGTTAAAGTTTCTGAACTCTTTATGTATTCTGAATTTTACTCCTTTGTCATATGAATAGCTGGCAAATATTTTCTCCTATTCTGTACACTATTTCTTTTTTTTTCTTTTATTCACATGTGCATACAACATTTGGGTCATTTCTCCTCCCTTCCCCTTGTTGCCTCTTTTCCCACCATACTCCCTCCATCTCCCCTCTACTCTCCTCCCTAGCAGGCAGAAACAATTTTGCCCTTATCTCTGATTTTGTTGAAGAGAAGGTATAAGCAATAATAGGAAGGACCAAGGGTTTTTGCTTGTTGAGATAAGGATAGCTACACAGTGAGTTGACTCGCATTGCTTTCCTATACATGTGCGTTACCTTCTAAATTAATTCTTCTTGAACTAACTTTTTCTCTAGTTCCTGATCCCCTTCTCCTATTGGCCTCAGATGCTTTAAAGTATCTGCTTTAATAGCAATAAAAACAGCATGGTACTGGCACAAAAACAGACATGAAGACCAGTGGAACAGAATAGAGGACCCGGATATGAAGCCACACAACTATAACCAACTCATCTTTGACAAAAGTGCTAAAAATGTATGATGGAGAAAAGACAGCCTCTTCAACAAAAACTGCTGGGAAAATTGGTTATCAGTCTGCAAAAAACTGAAACTAGAGCCATGTTTATCACCCTATACCAATGTTAACTCAAAATGGATCAAGGATCTTAATATCAAACCCAAAACACTAAAGTTAGTATAGGAAAGAGTAGGAAATACTTTGGAACTAATAGGTATAGGCAAGGACTTTCTCAATGGAACCTCAGCAGGTCAGCAACTAGGAGATAGCATAGGTAAATGGGACTTCATAAAACTAAAAAGCTTCTTCTCAACAAAAGAAATGGTCTCCAAACTGAAGAGACCACCCACAGAGTGGGAGAAGATATTTGCCAGCTATACATCAGACAAAGGACTGATAACCAGAATATATAGGGAACTCCAAAAACTAAATTCTCCCAAAATTAATGAACCAATAAAGAAATGGGCAAGTGAACTAAACAGAACTTTCTCAAAAGAAGAAATTCAAATGGCCAAAAAAACACATGAAAAAATGCTCACCATCTCTAGCCATAAAGGAAATGCAAATTAAAACCACACTAAGATTCCACCTCACTCTTGTTAGAATAGCCATCATTAGCAATACCACTAGCAACAGGTGTTGGTGAGGATTCGGGGAAAAAGGAACCCTTTTACACTGCTGGTGGGAATACAAACTAGTACAACCTGGAAAAAAATTTGGAGGCTTCTTAAAAAGTTAAACATTGATCTACCATATGATGCATCTTGGGTATAAAAAGAATGTGACAGGTTACTACAGAGGCACTTGCACACCATGTTTATTGCAGCACTATTCACAATAGCCAAGTTATGGAAACAGCCAAGATGCCCCACTACTGATGAATGGATTAAGAAAATGTGGTATTTATACACAATGGAATTTTATGCAGCCATGAAGAAGAATGAAATCTTATCATTCGCTGGTAAATGGATGGAACTGAGAACATCATTCTGAGTGAGGTTAGCCTGGCCCAAAAGACCAAAAATCGTATGTTCTCCCTCATATGCAGACATTAGATCAAGGGCAAACACAACAATGGGATTGGACTTTGATCACATGATAAAAGGAAAGCACACAAGGGAGGTATGAGGATAGGTGAGACACCCAAAAACTAGATAGCATTTGTTGCCCTCAATGCAGAGAAACTAAAGCAGATACCTTAAAAGCAACTGAGGCCAATAGGAGAAGGAGACCAGGAACTAGAGAAAAGGTTAGTTCGAGAAGAGTTAATTTAGAAGGTAACACACATGTACAGGAAAGCAATGTGAGTCAACTCCCTGTATAGCTATCCTTATCTCAACTAGCAAAAACCCATGGTCCTTCCTATTATTGCTTATACTCTCTCTTCAACAAAACTAGAGATAAGGGCATAATAGTTTCTGCCTGGTAGCAAGGGGGCAGGAGGGATCAAGAGGGGGTAAGAGAGGGGGTGGGGGAAAGGGGGAGGAAAGATTCAAACATTGTATGCACATATGAATAAAAAAATAAAAAATAAATAAAGTATCTGCTTTAGTTTCTCTGCATTGAGTATAGCCATTTTCACTATTTTAATTCTGCCAATCTATGAACATGAAGGTCTTCTCATCTTTGAGTATCTTCTTCAGTTTCTTTCTTCAATGTTTCATAGCTTGCATTGTAGAGGTCTTTCACCTCCTTTGTTAGTTTTATTACTAGGCTTTATTTTTGGGTTGTTATGAATGTGAATGTTTTCTTGGTTTCTTTTTTAGCCTTTTTGTTATTTGTATGAGGAAATGTTACTGATTTTTGTATGCTGATTAGGCATCCTACTTTTGTTAAACATGTTTATCAAATCTAAGAGTTTTTTGCTCAAGTGTGTAGGGTCTTTTAAGTATAGGATAATATCATCTACAAATAGGGATAGTATGACTTTTTCCTTTTTATTTTTATCCCTTTTATTTCTTTGTCTTGCCTTATTCCTCTGGCTGAGGATTCAAGGACTATATTAAATAAGAGTGGAGAAAGTGGATATTCTAATCTCATTCCTGACTTTATAGGAAATGATTTCAGGTTTTCTCTATTTAGTACGATGCTGGCTACAGCTTTGTGATATATAGCCTTTCTTATGCTGGAGAATATTCCTTCTATTCTTACTTTGTTCAGGGCTTTCATCATGAAGTGATGTTGAACTTTGTAAAAAAATTTTTTCTACATATATTGAGAAGATCATGTGGTTCTTGTTCTTTATTCTGCTTATAAGTGATATTGCATTTATTGATTTGGATATGTTGGACCATGCTTATATCCCTGGACTGAGACTAACTTGATCTTGATGCATCATCTTTGTAATGTGTTATTGAACTCAGTTTGAAAGTATTTTATTGAGAAATTTTGCAGGTAAGCTCATTAAGGACTTTGGTTTTTGATTTTCTTTTTTGTTGTGTCCTTATTTGTTTTGATATCAGGGTAATACTGACTTCATGCAATGAGGTTGATAGCACTTCATTCCCTTTCTATTGTATGAAATATTTTGAGGAGACTTGGTGTTAGTTCTTTCAAGGTCTTGTGGAATTTAGCAGTGAATTAATGCAATCTTGGATTTTTCTTTGTAGGAGTCTTTTTTATTATTGCTTCAATCTCATTGGTTATTATAGATGTGTTTAAGTAGTTTATGTCCTCTTGGTTCAATTTTGTTAGGTTATTTGTGTCTAGAAATTTATCCAATTCTCTTAGACTTTCCACTTTATTAGAATATTAGTTTTCAAAATATTCCCTAATGATCCCCAATGAAATCTTCTGAATTTTATTGGCATTGTTGTGATATACTTTTTTTCCATCTCTTCATTTTGTTTGTTTCTTTTTCTTTTGATTAGTTTGGCTAAGGGTTTGTCCACTTTCCTTATCCTTTCAAAGAATCAACTTTTTGTTTCATTGAGTCTTTCTATAATTTCAAATCTTTATTTTATTAATTTCTGCCCTGCTCTTTATTATTTCTTTCAACTTATGATTTAGCTTTTGCCTTGTTCTTTTTTTCTATGAGTTTTAGTTTTGTCATTATATTTTTATTTGCCATCCCTGACTTTTAATGTCACAACTTTAAACTTTTCTCTTAGCACTGCCTTTTCTGTCTCCCAAATGTACTGGTAAGCTCTGTTTTTGTTTTCATTTGCTTCTAGGAATTTTCTGATTTCCTCCTTTATGCTTCAATAACCTACTGCTGATTGAAGAGTCTTAATGTGTTTGTATGTTTTCTGTTGGGATTTTTGTTGTTTTATTTTGATTTCCAGTTCTAGTCTATTGTGATCTATTAATAGGAAGTTATTTCAGTTTTATTGTATCTATTAAGGCTTTATGTCCTTACATTATGACCTATTGTACAGAAAATTCCATGGGCTGCTGATAAAAATATGCGTTCTCTACCTGCTTGGTGGAATATTCTATAAATACCTGTCCATTTGATTTATAGTGTCATTTAATTCTGAGGTTTCTTTTTAATTGTTTTTGTCTGAGTGACTTATGTATTGGTGAGAGTAGAGTATTCAAGTCACCTGCTGTTGTTGTGTTGAGGTCTATCTGTGCCTTAATCTACAATAGTGTTTGTTTTATGAAATTAGGTGCACCAATGCTCTACATATATATGCTTTAAATTATTATAGCCTCTTAACCCATTGTTCCTTTTTTATCAGTATTTAGTGACCTTTGTCTCCTGATTAATTTTGGTATAAAGTCTGCTTTGTTAGGTATATCTACTGATTTGGGTGGAAGGGTCCATTTGCTTGGAAAATATTTTTCTCTCTTTTCATGTTAATAATATGTTTGTTTTTGACAGTAAAGTAGATTTCTTGTGGACAACAAATGGTTGGGCCCTGATTGTTGAGTTATATCCACCTCTCTGTGTCTTTTGATTGGAGACTTGAGACCATTAACATTAAAAGTTATTGAAATGTATGTAGTAATTTCTGTCATTTTTTTTTTTGCTTTTATAATGTTTCAGTCTTTCCTAATCTTCATTTGCTTATCTACTTTCCTCCCTAGAGTTATTCTTTCCTGTATTTTCACATATGCATTTATCTTCCTCTTTTTTGTGTAGGATTCCTTTAAGTGTCTTCTGCTGTATTGGCTTAGTGGTCATGAATTCTTTTAGTTTATTTTTATCATTAAAGGTTTTTATTTTTTCTTTAATTATGAAGGAGAGCTTTGGTGGATACAATAATCTTGGTTGGCAATTATTTTCTTTCAGAGCTTAGAATACATAATTCCTTGCCTTTCTTATTTTTTAGAGTTTCTGTTGAAAATGCTGTTATTCTTATGGGTTTGATTTTATAGGAGTCTTTGTGCTTCTCTCTTGCAGTGGAATACTCTAATCCCCTTGTTATCTACGTTAAATGGTTTAAGTATAATAACATGTGGATAGATTCATTTTTGGCCTTGTATTTTTGGTGTTCAAAAAGCTTCCTATACCAGGATGACCCAAAATTTGGGAATTTTTCTATTATTTGATTGAAAATATTTTCTATGGATTTACTTTGCACCTTTTCTCCTTCTTTTAAGTCCATGATTTACAGATTTGGTCTTCTAATGATGTCCCAGAGGTCTTGTATGTTCCATTCATACTTTCTTATTTTTTTTCTTATTGCTGTTTTATTTTGTTTTCAAGTGCTGATAATAGGTCTTGATCTTTATTCAGTCCATTGGTGAAGTTTTAAAATTAATTTTTTATTGAGCTCTTCATTTCCAAAATTTTAATTTGATTTTTATTTATGATTTCTACCTCCTTATGGAATTCCTCTTTCTTACTTGAATAGTCTTCCTTATTTCATTCAGTTCTTTATTTTGTGTTCTCTTGGAACTCATTGGGTATTTAATCATGTCTTATTTAATTCTATTAATCATTCTTATAATTATTTTTAAAAATTATCTTAGATTTTATCTACTTCACTATTATCAGAGATTATTGTGAAATTATGGATTTTGGAGAAGTCATATGCCTTGTTTTTTTCATATTTCTTATGTTTCTGCATTAGATTTACACATCTTCATTGAAATCATTCTTTAGTTTTTAAATCACCTGTAATCTTTCAGCTGAAATGTTCTTAATTTCAGGTAGTAATGGGTAGTGGCAGTGTTGATGTATGTGTTTCCTACCACTGGACTGGGGTATAGTTTAGCAGCAAAGAATATGCCTGTATTCTCAGGGCACTGGGCTAAATCCCTAGCACCACTCAGAGAAAAGAAAACTAGCTGCAGTTTCTTGTTCTTGGTGTACAGGTTAGCACTATATGTGGACTGGTCAAGGGTAAGTTGTGTGCTTCAGGGCCACTTTTACTTTAGAAGCTTCCATTTTTTTGTATATCAGAAGCTGCCTGTGACTGCAAGGAGCTTTGCAACCTGCAGTCCAGGAAGGTTTCTGCTTTCTCTATAGGCTCCTCAGTTTGTGTCCTTAAAGGCAGTAAGTTACAAGCCTAGGGGTGTCCCCCAAATTAATGGGAGAAAAGAGCAAATATTTCACTGAGTTATGGACTAGACAGGGAGAATGGAGGGACTCAATCACTCTGCCTTCCAATTTCAGTACTTTCAGATCCTGTCTAGCAATTAACCACCCACGTGGGAGGGAGAAGATTGGGGAAGTCATATGATCCACAGAATCTAGGCTCAGAGCTCTCCATGCATCCTGCATGGCCTGTCTGTCACCAGGGCTACCTGGCTTACCTTGTGATTGTGGCTTCAGCTCACCCTCCCTGAGAACCTATGTTGGAGCTGCAGACTGTTTCTTTTCTCTGTCACTTTTCTGTTTCTCCATGCTTTTCAGGTGTCTTATCATCACTTTTGTGATTCCCAGTGCTCTTCCTCAGTTTTCTCTCTTCAGAATATAGTCTCTCCATCATTATCTTGACTCTTCTCAGTCACAGAGTCAAAGGAGAAAGATTCTCAAAAAGCTCTATTTTCAATATTCTCTAGGTATCTGTGAACTTCATGGCACATTGTTCCATGAAGGTGATGGTTACTTAACATTATACTAGAACTACTTCTGACTTCACATTAGCTCATGTTCTTTGCCTCTCAATAATTTGTAATTCTTTTAAACAATGTAAAGTTGTTTAACTTTACATTTCCAGACAACCTCACTATTAGAGAGATCTTCTATTTCTTAATTCTGTGCTTAAACAATATTTATCCATTTGAAGAATTCAATTAACAGACTTTACTCAAGAGTTCTTAAGAAGAGAGGGGAGTATTACCAAATAACCCACTTCTCATTTCTGAGAAGCAAAGAAATTAATTGTCCTTTGTAAAACAGGAGATTGCTGTAAGGTGTTAATTTTCATATCTTCTTATTTTGCACATTTAGTTCACTTTTCATTTCTCAGAGAATAAAATATCTTGATCCATTGGATTAGGAATATATTTACTCTTTTCCTCTGAGTATATTAGGTACTGTGTGTATTTAAAAGAAAGACTTACTTTTATTTTAGTCTGTAAAATAAAGAAAAATAGATAATTCTGAAATGAAAGCATAGTATACTGTCATAGGCATAATATTATAGGAATGCCGTGTTAGTCTAATCCACAATTTGTACAGCATGTTTTAAGTTTTTGACAGGAAACTCCTGACATGCTAAATGACATAGGTATACTTGATCTCCTAATTTTATTTTATTATTAATCTTACTGGGAATAATGTAACTCCAATTATAAATGATTAAAATGTACTTCACCTTTTATATTTTAATTGCCATATTTGCTAAACTTTTAGTTGACCAGTGAAATAATTTCAATTAGATAAAGATAAAAATTAAGAAAATAACTTTAACATTTGACGTTTAAAAAAAATTGACACAATCTCAAACTTACAAATATTTATAGGTATAATAGAAAACTATTTTTTCTTCTTTTTGCTTTGTATCATTTGAGCATTAGCTGATGATATGAAGTTTGATCACTTTTCTCACCTCCAAATCATTTGGTTTGCATTTCTACAGAGTTATTCACTAGCACAACCATATATAATCTTTGACTTCAGAAAATTAACATTGATACTTTATTGCTATTTTTTTTTCCATTGTTGTGCTGAGTGGGGGTACATGTGGAATTTATAAAAGTTCTTACACTATGTCAAATATTTCATGCTTGAATGCACCCCCTCCACCCTTCTCCTTTATCCCCCCCTTCCCCATTCCTGGAATAGTTTCAACATTTTCCATTTACATACATGTGTACACAGCATTTGTATCATATTCACCCTGCTTCATCATTTCCCCACCATCTCCCCACTTCCACTGGTGCCAAAAAGTCTCCATCCCAATCAGTATTTGTTCTACCTTCCAGTCCTCTGATTTTGTATAAGAAAAGAAGGGAAAAAATGACTTTGGGTTATTTGAGGTAGCTACACAGGGAGTTTCCTTGTGGCACTTACATGATTATATGTATTATAGCTGTATTTGGTTCATCTCCTCTATTTTTCTTTTTCTACCTTAGTCCTTTCTTGTGGTGGTTTTAACAGGTTAAAAAAATTCTATATTCATTCTTATATAAAGAGTACATCAACCATATTCACCTTAACTTCCTTCTTTTACCCTCCCTCTCCCATATGTGACCTCCTTTAGCATCATCTATTTTTCATAGAAGTGCTGTATTTGTATTAGGTCTATATTACACATGTGAAAGAAAACATGTGACTTTTGGCCTTCTGCACTTGGCTGACTTCACTTAAGATGATATTCTTCAGTTCTGTCCATTTACCTGTAAATGACAAAGTTTCATTCTTTTTTATGACTAAATAAAATTCCATGGTATATAAGTATCACACTTTCTTGATCCATTTATCAGTAGTGGGACGTCTTGGCCGTTTCCATAGCTTAGCTATTGAGAATAATGCTGCAATAAACATGGGTATGCAGTTGCCTTTGGTGTAACCTGACTTACATTCCTTTGGGTATATCCCTAGGAGTGGAATTGCTGGATCATATGGCAGTTCTATTTTTAGTTTTTTGAGGAGTCTCCACACTGTTTTCCATTGTGGTTGTATGAATTTACATTCCCACCAACAGTGTACATTGCACATTGTACAACTAGTTGTATTTCTCAACTTACTCCAATTTGAAACAATTTCTCAGTCTCCTCTTGATTTTTATGACTTTGTTAGAATTTTTGTTACTGTACAGAATGTCTCTCAATCTGAATTTGGCTTATGTTTCTTCCTGTTTATATTGAAGTTATGCATATATGGCAGGAATATGATAGAAGTTGTGTTTTCTTACCTACATCTATAAGTTAGCACATATTTTAAATTTTTCTTTCCATGACCAATAATTATTTTCATTATTTAGCTAATTTAGTATCTTTAAGGCTGCTTCACTATAAAGTTATTTATTCCTTTCTATTTCATAACTAATAAATATTTTATAGGAAGATAGCTTGAAACTATATAAATAATACCTGATTGTTTATAAAGTTTTCAATTTGTTTAGTTGTATAACTATAAATTCATAGTTTTCTATTTAGTTTAATGACATAATCCATTATTATTTTTATTTACTTTCATGATGCTCAAGTTGTCTCCAACCTAGTCAATGGCTTTGTGAACTTTAGGCTTGATTCTGGACCCTTTAAAGAATCCTGTTCATTCTTTGAAACATTTTCTTATTTTTCTTTGCTGCAAAAGCATGTTTGTTTTTAAACTTTTTCTAGCATAACAACATGCTTCAGTCTATATTTTCCCTGCCTCTTTTATGAAGTCAGCCATTTCTCCAAGGTTTCTTCTCTTAAAGAATGGTAATTAGAAGTGGAGCTATGAGTATTAGACCTGCCTATTTCTGCTAGATGTTGCTGTTCCCATTACATTTTGTTGGCTAAAGCTGTATTTATTTATATATCTACCTATATATATGCTGAAATCTGTAAATTCACAGTCATACAGCCAGTTCCAAACACCAAAGAATTCATTCTATTTTCTCCCTTTCTACATTTTTAACATCCTTCTCCCATAGCATAGAAATCTAGCTACCAGTATCCTTAATATTTATTTACTTATTTGGCCAATTATCTTCAGGTGACCAATCTGTCATTTCCACTGCTGCCCCTTATCCTGACTAGGTGCCTTCCTCCCCCTTCTCTGGGATCTAAAATCACATACTTGGCCAAAGGGCCCCTTCCTCATCCCACTTGGGCCCTAACACCTCACAGATACTTTCCTCACCCTGTTCAGGATTTCAGACCCACCTTGGGGAACCAAAGGTCCTCTCCCTTGACTGGCATCATCTAGTGATTTTGAGTCCAAATTCCTTGGAAAGAAAGAGAACAGAAAGAGGAAGAGTCCCCTTTTTGCCCTTCAGTCTTTTAAAAAAGTAATAGTACATATTGGTAGCACAAGATAATGGGTTTCATTATGACATTTTCACACATGTCTGTAATATACTTTGATCACACTCACCTTCCATTACCCTCTCTTGCTTCCATCCCCATTCTTTTCCTGTAAGCCCCCTTCTGCTTCCCAAACAGTTATCCATTGACTTTCATGTCTTTTTTAAAAAATAGAGTCTGCATCGAAAGAAAACATATTTTTCTGTTTGAGTCTTGCTTATTTTGCTTACTGTGATGATCTCCAGTTCCAACTTTCTACTTCAGAGATTCAAGTCAATTAAAAAGAAACTTCTGTTTGACATTCTGTGGTACCTTTTGAGATGCCATGGTTTTAAGGAGCTGTTTGATGAGAGTCAGCAATGACCTACATGCTATTGACTTGAAAATCTAATTATTGAGCCAGATTTATCCTTCTCACAGTCTGGAACAAAGACAAAGCTCCTGCTTTAGCACAATAGTTTCATTATTATCAATGACCCATGAACACTACCTGTGTCCCAAGAATATAAGCTACAAATTAATCTATGTTTCGGTGGATCAACTCGCGTTCTCATGAGTATGCTTCTGGGTATCAACTCCAGGCAGAATGTTAGGGTACCAAGTTAAAACAGGGGTTTAGTATATGGGTACTTGATTCCAAAATTGATGTGATAGCTAAAGAGATGAGATGACTATTATCATAGCTAACCTAGTTCTTTACAGAATGGAGAGAGTGGATTTTAATCAAAGTTATGTGAAAAAGGTGTGAGACCCAGGTCATGAGGACCAAAGACAAACCCAGAAGTATACCTTAGATGGATGTCAGGCTGCCAAGGTATGCTGAACATGACAGCATTTGTGTTCTAGTAATACATGCATCAGACTGGGCATCAGGGAGTGCCAGGATTCAGAGACCATGGTTATTTTTGCCCACACTGGCAGCTGGAGGTCAAAATGCATTTGTGGGCATGCCCTTGTTTCTTTTTCTCTTTATTCATCAAAGTTGTCTGCTTTTCTGCAAAGGAAAAGACATGCCAAAATTTTTTCCAAAGAAACTTGTAGAAATATTTACTCAAAGAATAAAACTGAACTGAAAGTGAGGAAATCCAGAAATATAACAAATTAACATGCTATTGCAACACAAGTAAGAATAGAAAATAGGAAGATTTCTATTTCTTTCTTTTTCACTCTTTAATTTTTGAGTGAAAAAGGCAAAGACATTTGAATTTGAGGCCTCATGTTTCTAGCCAGGTGATCCACCACTTGAGCCATGCCCCCAAATATTTTTGACTTAATTATTTTTTGAAGAGGGTCTCACGTTTTTGCTGAGGTTGGCTTGTACCTCAGTCCTTCTATTTACACCTCCTGCTTAGATGGGATAGCAAATGTGCCCCACTATGCCCATTTTTTGTTGTTGTTGAGATGAGGTCTCCCTAACTTTTGCCCAGGCTGACCTCAAACTATGACCTTCTTGATCTCTGCATACTCAGTAGATGGGATTACAGGCATGAGTCACCATGCCTAGCCTAAGATTTCTATTTCATACATGTCCCTGTCACTACTTTTGATTAATTAATTTTGGGTTGTCTTTTTGCATTTACAGGAATAGCAAATGGTCTAGTTCTTTCTTGTTTGTTGCCTCTATTTTTTTAAGCAGTACTGTGTGTGGTTTTGAACCTTGCTAGGCAAGTACTCTTCCATTTAGGTCATGCCTCCAGCTCTTTTTTGCTTTAGTTATTTTTCAGATAGGATTTCATACTTTTATCTAGGTCAGCCTTGGACCATAATCTGCCTTACCTTTGTCTCCCACATAGCTGGAATTATAGGCAAGTGCCACTACATCTAGCTTGCTTTCTGAGATAGGATCTCACTAATTTTTTGCCTGGGCTGGTCTTGAACTTCAATCCTCCTACCTCCACTTCTCAAGTAGCTGGACTTATAAGTATGAGCCATCACACCCAACCTTATTAGCTTGTTTAATAATAGTAACTTTCATCATGACTGTCAATATTAGAATTTCTGAGGGAAATGCTTCTAGGGAAGTAAATTTTTTAACATGATTAGATAGATATTTTATCTATAACTTTAAAGCAATAGCACTAATGGAACTAAGTGGCATATTTTGAAAGAAATTGAGTCAATCCTAGAAAGAACTTGCAGATCATTATGATCCTGTCCTCGTTTCATCTGCTTTTGGAAATTACTTAATTGATAGAGAAGCAAAGACAGGGTAAAAGGCAGGATGTGGACAAAATGAAAAGAAAAACAAGGTTGAACTCTTGCCCAGCCTGGACTGATTCTCAGTACTGATCATATTCTTCAGAGGTCCCCAGTGTGATGGTGACAAATCTCTTTTCCTGGCTTCTTGCCTTTCCTGGTACTAATAAATAATGAGCTCAATATTTTAGGAAAGAATTATTTCATTTTCATATCTTTCTAAAGTATTTACTTTGGTTCTTAGCCACTATTTATTCATATTTGAAACACAGAATACTGTGATCTGTATCTATATCTGTGAGTCTCAGATTGAAGACAGCACAAAATCACACATATGCATCATATTATGTCTTTGCCCATAAATATGCTGTTCTAACACATTTGAACTTTAACCACTTTCTAAAGTCATCTTACAATTTTATTCTGAAAACATTTATTTTATGTTTATGGGTAGATTTGAAGAAGATACCCTGAAGAATAACAATTTCAGAGAGTTCTTAAGAAGGTAAGTCTTCTGCCTTCTCATAACTAATCCCAGCAAGAAACACTGGTGGGAAGGGAAAATGGAAGCTAAATTCTGCTCTTGGTTCCTGGGTGTGGAGGGTGAGTGTAGCATCAGGCTTGGCCCAGGAGGAGAGTCATAGAGAGGAACATTGGTTTGGTAGTCATCTTTCAAATCAGCCTCTTCAGGGAACAACTGCTACCATCTAGAAACTATTTCTTTGTGTTTATTATCTGGCATAAAATGATTATAATTCCCTTCCTATTGAGCAGAAGTATTTTATATTATTTTGATGTCCAAAGAGCTAAAATCATAGATGAATGCAGTTGTGTAATATTAGTAAATACCATTGTATATCTTAAACATTAAGACCATGATAACTTTCATCTCAAAGTGGGATTAACTTGATTCAAACCAGATGAATGAGGATAGCAGCTACTGTGTAAATAGTTCACTCATTACTTTTCCAGATAGAAAACAAACTTGCTGCAAATCATTATTGGGCTATTTTAAAAGCTTTCATAGTTTTGCCAGGATAACATTAATTTTTGGAATTTTTTGAATGTGACATTTTCCAGAGATAAACTCTAAAAGGATAAATGAATAAAGAGACACATAAAACTATTTTCAACTGATGCAGCAGTAGATTCATTTTGCAGTTTTAGGCTGGGACTAGTTTTTCCATGTAGTGCTACTAAACAGGTATAAGTGCTGTAAGTGCCATATTAAAACAGGTATAAAGAACAGTTTTCTTTCTTTTATTTTATATCCAGTATACCATAATGAAATCTAAACTATACAGAGAGAGAAAGAAAATCCATGTGCTGTTTGCTTCAGATCACTATTTTGTGGTGATCTCCTTCAGCAAAAAAAAAAAAAAAAAAAAAAAAAAAAAAAAATAGGCAATGAAGTTTTCTGTGAAGAATGACATTGTATTACTGTCAATATTTAAATGATTCAAGTGTTCCAGGCAATTTCCTTGTTAGCCTGGCCTTAAATCATTTATCCTCCCATCCCTTTACACTTGGGATGGTTAAGACTAGTGAAGAGGAAGAACGGAAAGAAGAACAACTCTTTAGGCAAAGTTTAAATCCCTTCTTTTCCAAAAGAAAAATTGTTTTGCCACAATTATCCCATATTATCATTTTTCTTCTTCTTCCCATTTCTCAGTAACTCTCTTCTTTCAGCTTCAATTCCAATGCTGAATTTTCTACTCCTCTTACATTTTCTTCCTGTCCTCCATCAAATTCTGAAGCCTGAGATCTGCTCTGTGGATGGCAGTTTGAATTAGTTCTGCCTTCCATTCCAAATGCTCATATCTACTTATCTTGGAATAAAGGCAACCCATAGAATGCAACACCATTTTATTGAAAATTAGAATGAGATGCTATCCAGAGGCCAAGGTTTGATTTATTCATTTATGTACTTCTCTGACTGACAAATGGAGCAGCTAGCACAATGCTTGGTGCACGAAGTCACACAATGAATAACTGCTGAAAAAAGGGATCAGACACAATTATACTCTTGTTCCGGACCTTGGTAACTGATCCACAGGGAACTTTTGTTTTCTCTTCTTTAAACAGGATTAATGAAGGTTTTATGTAGTTGTTATCTCAAAATGAGATAACTTACTTAAAAAGTGCCTCACAACATCCTGAGGATCTGGTTGGTCCTTAGTAAATATTTGCTTCTTTCTCTTAGGCTAGGAGTTGAAGTTTTTGAGTTGTACTCTTCTCATTTTTATAGAGGATAGTAGTATTTCTTGGAACTTCTGGACAGGATTATTCTGAGGATTATAAGTTTAGATGTTTAGAACTCCTTTTGCAATATTAGAAATTATATAGGCTATTATTAAGATACTGAAAATCTTTACCCAAGGGAAGTTAAAAAATGATAGTCTAAGGAATTTTAAACAAGACTATTATTGACTTTTTTTCTTTTTGAGGGGAAGATCAGTACTTAAACTTTTAAAGGATATTTATGATTATCTGAAATACACAACTGGGTGGCTAAAAGGAGAATCCTGAGGTAATTCTGCTAGACTTTCAATTCTGGATTTAACATTTTCCAGCTGCATCATCTTAGGCAGCTTTTCAATGCCTCAGTGTTCCCATTTGTGAAATGGCATTAGTGATAAACTTGATCTTGTGGGTGGGCTGTCATGATCATTTCAAGCGATATGTGAAGAACATGCTTATAGAAAAGCCTAGAGTGTACCAAGCACTCAGCAGATGCCAGCCATAGCTTTAATAGAACCAGCCGATTCTCTTTGTGTTTCCATTTATCTTAAGAATGTTTTTCTCATATGTAGAATCTAGGTTAAAAAACAAAAAAGACTGGTAAGCAGAAAGGGGACTACTTGAGAAAAGAAAGAGGACCAGCAGAAATGGGGAGGGGGAAACACAGGTAATGGGGGGAGTGAACATTATAAAGTACATTATATACATGTATGAAAATGATAAAATCAATTAAAATGCACAAAAAGAATATCATGTCAAGTCAACTTAAAATTCCTGGTCAACTGCTTTTCCTGTTTCTTTATGAAAGAAGTATTGCACCATATTGATCTAAATAACAGGCATATGAAAAATTTAATATATGAAGGAATTAGGATATCCTTCAATTAATTAAGGCCAAGTTTTTATTTTATTTATTTTGTTCATTTATTCACATGTGCATACATTGTTTGGGTCATTTCTCCCTCCTACCCCTCCCCCCACTCTCTTACCCCCATCTCCCCTCCCTTCCAGGCAGAACCTGTTCTGCACTTTTCTCCAGTTCTGTTGAAGAGTAGAAATAAGCAATAATAAGAAAGACCTAGCATTTTTGCTAGTTGAGATAAGAACAGCTGTACAGAGAGATTCCTAGCATTGCTTTCGTGTACACATGTGTTACAACCCATGTTGATTCATCTCTAACTGATCTTTACACTGGTTCCTGATCCCCTTCTCATGTTGACCTCTGTGCTTTAAGGTTTCTGTATTAATTCCTCTGGAGTGGGGACATCAAATGCTTTCATGTTTTGGGTTTTCTATCTAACCCCGTACCTCCCATATATGTTTTCCCCTTGTCATGTAGCCTAAGTCCTACAACCTAGCTGTATTTGCCCTAGATCTAAAGACCACATATGAGGGAGAACATCTGATTTTTAGTCTTCTGAGACTTGCTAAACTTGCTAAGACCAAGTTTTTAAAAACAGTAAAAAAATGCTTAAGTCCTTCCTTTCAAACTATCAATAAGCATGATAAAAATTGAAGATTATTCTTTTAGGAAAATCATTATGTCTTGGTCAATATCTTCTTGGTTGAAATAAATAGAAATGTACCTCAAAACAGCGCAGGCTAGAAAGAAACTCTGGATGAGTACTGGCCATTTCACAGAATCCAAGATGAGGTAGGTTACAAGAGAACTTATTCTACGAGTAAGTAGTAGACTCCAATAAAGGTCTACTGTCCCACTGCCTTGGCTTCTATATGTTCTAACCCATCAGTTTAGAGCACGGGATTGTGAAAGAAATTTGAATGAGGAGGAGCCACAATTAATGTGTGGGGCAGATTTTACAGAAAGGAGTTGACTGTGTGCTGAGCAATACTTAGGAGAGCTCTGCTACAATAGACTTTTTGCAAAAAATAAATTAGAACTATAATGCAAAATAAGAAATCTTTCAGTGTCATACTTTTAAAAGAATATTTTTATTTTTAATTGATGAAATTAATGTACTTATTGTATACAACATGATGGTTTGAAGTATGTATTCATAGTGTAGAATAGCTCAATTGAGGTAATTAACATATGTAGTCCTACATATTTTTGATAAAATAGAAATAATAAAAAATATCCAGAAGAGTATAATAATATCATGCTTCAATCAGCTGCATTTATTGTTTCAAAATGTAAAGGGTTCATTTGTTTACTGACTGAAAATGCATGAGAGTCAATGTGTTTTTGACAAGCTTATTTTAAATGGAACATTCAATACTGTTTCATAATCATTTTAAAGCCAAAAACATGCAACATTTCTTTGAGTTTTAACAATGGACAAGAAAATCATGAGTGGTAAACTTCCTATATACTTAGAAATCCTCTATCCTTTAACTTGATCATGTGGTTTTCCAAGTAGAATTTGTGCTCATGGAATAGCTATAATAACTCACTCATGTAAATTACTGACTGGCCACATTTTTAGTCTGCCCCCAAATCATTTTTGGAAGCTTCTTAATCTCTGGCTTGATGGGAGTTGGCAGACAAGGCAGCAGGGAGCTATTGCAGATTTGTCTGCTGATTTAGGGCCAGAGCTCCTGCTCCTGTCCTGAATTAGTTCATTGACAACATTCTTTCTCCACCACCCAATTCTTCCTTAGATTTTATTTTTAGGATTTTAAAGATTCAGTTGGATTCAAGGAGTATAGATTTAGGAAGTGGTGGAAAACTCAATATCTGGAGTAAAAAGAGGATGAAGACCAAGGAAAAGATATTCTAAAGTTCAGGAATTTGAGATATATTTCCATTATCCTGATAATGTCTTAACATTCCTACCTCATAAACTAGAAAGATGTATGCATGTATATTTTGTAAAGATAGCAGTATGTGAGTTGCATATACAGCATTTGGCATTTGTCTGCAGAATTTTTAGTAGTACTTAAAGTATGCAAATAAATAAAATGCAATGTCTTTGGCTAAGACTGCTAATTTTAATTTAGAAGTGTTTATCAGAATTATAGTTATCTGGCCAGTAGGATAGTCAATGAATTAGCAGACAGAACCTTTACAATGGGTTATTGTGTACATTGGTATAATTGATGGTTGATGTCAAATAGTACATCAGTACCATGGCCTTCTTTAGAAAGAATTTTTTTCCAGTCATTTGAAAAGAGATATGATCATATTTAAAAACCTAGAATCTTGCATTGAATTACTAGGTCTGCATTTTTCTTTATGATAGAGCTTATTTTCAAAAGGATAAGAGATTTCATAGTTTATCCCAGGATGCTGCACATGGGCTTTCAGATCTTTATAGGATTGGTTTCTTTTAAGTGTCTGATTTTTTCCTGGACAAAAGTTGAGTCTCCATGGGACTCCATTTATGAAATAAGCATGTAAAATGAGATGTTCTGTAATCTTAAGGAGGTTTCTTTCCAGATTTAAGAGCATTTAAAGAGCTGTGGATAGTAACTAAACCTCTCTATAAAGATCCATTACAGGTGCAGTAACTTTTGACGAAATTCAATAATTCCATGTCTGGGATTTCATCAAGAAGGGTTGACTTCAGCACAGTTTGCTACAGGGAATCATGCTATTGGAGTTAACAAAATAGCCACAAGAAAACAAACCTCTCAGAATTAAAAGGATTATATTTGGTCCTTTTCCCACATGTAGTGTCTTTTTTTCATTACCTCTAAGATTTGCTACTCTTAAGCCTAAACCAACTGTGAGTCTTTATTTGTCATTTCTGTTTTAGGCTTTCATGGACATTGAGTCTGCTTGAATTTTGTTCAGTATTATGAAAGCTGTTGTGGGAGTTTTCTTAGAAAGTGTCTATGATGGAGAACATTGTAGTCTCAGCCATTTCAGCATACATTTATTCTCAGCCATTTCAGCATACATTTATTCTCAGCCATTTCAGCATACATTTATTCTCAGCCATTTCAGCATACATTTATTCCCAGCCATTTCAGCATACATTTATTCTCAGCCATTTCAGCATACATTTATTCTCAGCCATTTCAGCATACATTTATTCACAAGCTAACTAGGTCTATATCTCTGTTACAAAACGAGTACTTTAAAATGATTGGGTACAGAAATACCATAACTCATTTTCCCCCAACCATGTCCTGCAATTGAATAGGAAGTAATCATTTGCTTTCTGAGCAGAAATTCATTTTAATTAACAGTGAATAGTCCATTCACTTGTCTCTTGGCTTCCACAACATCACATTCTCTTCATTTTCCCCTACTGGTTTTGTATTTTATAAATTCATAATTTACTTTATATGAGTTTTTAGTTCATATGATCAATAATCCGTAATTAAGACAATTTCTCATCTGTTTGTTAGACTGTTCGATGAGGATAAAATCCTTCCTAGTCGATGAATTTTGCAAATGACAAATTTGTAAGGATACGAAAGACAATGGTGCAAAGTAAATGAAATACTAATTTCATTTAGTAGGCTAGCACAGAAGTGGTTCAAGTTGATGTTGTTTGGTGAGGGCTTGTGAAAGTTAGCTATTTAAATATTTCAACCAAATAAAAATTGGAGTTTTATTTGAAATCTCTGAAATGCTTCTTGACATAGTACTTACTTCTTTTGGAAGTGGAAGATTATTTTGAAGGGAAAACATTTAGCCAAAAATTTGTACTTTTATATACTGATGCAATCTATAAAAGTAAAATGTGAATGATTGCAAAGGATCATAATCTGAATACCAGGTACAGCTTTTATCCATTTATATTAGATACACATGAGCCAAAGAATAATATTTCTACATGATTTTTGCCTGGCAATGATGAAGTTGGACTACTCTGATTTCTGAAATATGATTTTTTTTCTAGGCTTTTATTTATGCCTGAAGTGGGCCAGGGTGCTGTTCCCTTTCCTGGTAATTTACTCAAATACTCTGAAATTTCTCTAGACCTCTTTTCTTGTTCCATAATAAAAATTGTTTTTCTTACACAAAATTATAGCTTTAAGGAATAGATATCAGGTGATAAAGAAAATGAGGTACTTGGTTAGCAGAAGAGACACATATTTGTGTCATAAATTAGAAGGGTGATTCATAATCCAGCTAATGTTAATTGATTACTATGTGGCAAAGTCTGTGCTCAGTGTTTCACATAGTGTCTTTTTGTGGTTCAAACGAACTTTTTGAGGCAAACATCATTGATTATATTATTACATTTTCTTGTTTTTCAGATGGAGAAATTGAGGGTAAATTAGTTCAATAATTTTTCTGTAGGGACAGATACTAAACAGTTGAGTCAGGATTTAAACCTTGGTATTTTGGCCATAGAACACTGACATTTAAACACTATAGGTAAAGATGTGTCACTTAGCTTCTTAAAACATAACTATGGAAATGAAAACTCTTGAGAAGAAGCTACCTCACTTCTATTTCTGCAGAGATGTAAGGACTGCTTATGAAGTCTCTAAATAATCATAGGGATAACACAATTATCAACCTCTCCCTACCTCCTGCCACCTTCCCCCCTCCTTTCCTTCAAGTTTTCTCCACATGCTATTAATTTCTGTTGCTTTCATTTTCTCCAGTTTATCTGTCTCCCTCTTTCTTTTTCTTTTATTTTTTGAATTAACACGAAATGCTCTGTTCTTTCTGATATGTTTTGTTTTGTAGCTTAGCACTTATTATTTGACTAATATCCTCTTAGAGAATAATTTAAACATTACTGGAATCTATGGAAGATACTCCAACTACATTTCTCCTGTCCTTAATTAGGCAAATTAAGCATATTTTGTAATTTAAAAAATTGAAGTGTAGACAATAATTAATCAAAATTTTAATTTCTTTCTTTTCCTATGAATATCCTACTTGTTGGGAAGGAGATAAGATATAATTTTATACTCTTGAACATGTTCTAGCAGGAGCAAGACATGGTAGGATGGACCATCACTGGAGTTAAACAAGAGTCACTTGGCACCCCTCACCATCACTGACTAACAGAGAGCCATTTGCTATGTCGGACTGCTCTCTACTTGGTCTTCCCATGTTCTTAATCCTTTTGGAAAGAAAAATTTCATTAAAGGTTTGCTACATAATTTACTAAAATAGATTTGTCTCCAAAGCAATAGAAAAAATTTCTGTTCACTGACAAGAAGAAAATCAATTTTTTATTTATTTATTTATTTTTTTTCCTTTTATTTATTTTTTTTTCATTTTTCTTTTATTATTCACATGTGCATACAAGGCTTGGTTTATTTCTCCCCCCTGCCCCCACCCCCTCCCTTACCACCCACTCCACCCCCTCCCGCTCCCCCCCTCAATACCCAGCAGAAACTATTTTGCCCTTATCTCTAATTTTGTTGTAGAGAGAGTATAAGCAATAATAGGAAGGAACAAGGGGTTTTGCTGGTTGAGATAAAGATAGCTATACAGGGCATTGACTCACATTGATTTCCTGTGCGTGGGTGTTACCTTCTAGGTTAATTCTTTTTGATCTAACCTAAGAAAATCAATTTTTTAAAAAAGGAATAAACCATGTAACTTTTACATGGCCCAACTGTAATAATCAAAATAAATTCTAGTACTTTTCCACCAGGTGGCACCCCTCTTTTGAACTTTGGAAAGATGTTGAAGGCTAAGGAAAGCCATTCTCATTCAGAAATGGGACTGATTCTGGAAAAGATTTCCAGCTAATGAAATTGAATCAATAGAAAATAGTACATTCAAACTGTTCTAAGATGCTTCCAAAGTAAAATTCATTATCAAATAATATGTTTAAATTGGGAAAAATTAAGTCTATATAAATAAAGCCTATCCCAACTTAACTTGAACTCTCCAGGACTTAAGTTCCACCAAGTTTTAATTTTCACTTGATCTTTCCAGCCAACTCTGATTTGGGGAGAACCACCCTCACTTTTAAGAAGGAAACCAGCACATACTTAGCAACTGAATGTCTTACAGGGTGACCTGATTTAATTTATAAATCAATCAGCAACATGCCAGTCAAAAATTCCTAGGTAAATACTTTAATGTTTTGTCCCAAACCATGGGATTGGCAGTGTGAATCTTCCAAGTCAAACAATACAAGGCCAGTTCTGCTGGCTACATGCTTCTTGTCAGTGAGCACAGGTCTTCCCAAATCTGTGTCTAAACTGTTACATCATCCTTGTTGCTTTTCCCAGTGGACTTTTCATGTGGGTCTGTGTATAATGTGTCTTATTAGATGTCACCCCAATACAGTCAGTGAAAAAGCAACCATTTTCACAGTCCTATATTCATTAAGGACATTAAATCTTACTAAGTGGTATCCAAATTGGATGATGACTTTTGTTGTCTTGGAATTTTATACACTGATGATATCTAAGAATTTATGAACAGATCTTTAGATCTTTGTCATTTAGAGAAAATGAGAACAAGTAAGAGACATCAATCAAAAAATACTCATTTGAGGCTGAAAGGCACAACTTCCTGGACCTCTCAATGCTCAAATGTAATAACGGCAAGTTCAGTCAAGTTACTGAAGACTGTTAGAGGAAGGCACCAAGGATGCTCAGGGTAAGGCCGACTGATTTAACCGGAAGTAGGAAGGTTTGCAGAGTGGTTTCTATGATGCTAGTTATATACTTGCTTAAAATAAGATGGTCACTTCTCTTCACAATCTCCTGTGTATAGATGTGGAATTCAATAATATTTTCCCCAATTCTGAGTTTGTTCTAGATTGAGGTAATAAATATCTCAACTTATGGGATGAAAGAACACTTTTATTATTCTTTAATTTTCTTCTAGTATATTTCATGTTTTAGAAAAATGTTGCATTATTTGATTTTTAGAAGATAAATATCAATTATAATATTTAATAAACTTATAAAACATAATTTTGATGATGCACCTAAAAAATTCTCTGGGGGAAATTTTATTATTTGCTCTATCATGATAGAAGTATTTTAGCCATTTGTCCACATGGATGACAATTTTAACAAATTGGATACACACTTTAATTTTCAAATAAGTAATCATAGATTATCAGTGTAAGTATATCTCATGATGTTTTGGGGGCATATTTATGTTAAAAAGTATAATTTAACTGAAATTCCAGTTTAACTGAGTGCCCTGCCCTGTATGTCAGAAAATTCTTGATGTGACCCTCCTCTGTTGTTACTGCAGCAAGGGTGACAGAAAATTTTCTCTGTAGACTTGCCCATTAGAGCTCTCAACTGTTCTGAAAACATATTACTCTCTAAGTATGGGCTTCGAGTGTTAAGAAATGGATCACTGCAGTTGGCTATCATTTGGGAAATTCTGTAGTAACTTCATTTAGAATTGCAGAGTCAACATGATTGAAAGCTGCCAGACTAGTAGCTGGACTCTCTGAAGAGGGTCTCTTGAGAAGTTCGAGGCTGGAATCGCTCCTTAGGCATCTGTTCACAGTTGCATCATAAATGAACTGTGGATCTGATTTTAAGTATTCACACTAAATTTCATTTTAGACTTACCTAGAAGGAAACAGACCTAAGAGAATGTTATTTTGTATGATGATAATGTTTTACCTTTGCACCTGCCCTTCATCCCTCATTCCTTGACCTCCCTGCCTCATCCCCCACCATGAGGAATGACTGCAGCAAGTATAATCATGCTAGTCACAATGAGTTTGGGAAGGATTATGACATCAACCCTGTATTGTAAATATTTAACTTTGCCTTACTATATACCTTTTTAAAAACATACTTGAGAGCTAGCTGTGTGTATAGCTTTTTGTTCAGCACTAGTAGGTACAATAGGAATAACAAAGACAAAAAAATCAGAATGCTTATCTTATATGAGATTTCATTGTAACAGGAGAGGCTGATATATATGCATATGAATTAGTTAAAATACATGTAAAGAAGTATACAAAAAAGTGCCAGAGGTGGTCATAGAAAGAACAAATGTATAATAGGTCAGAGGAGTGTGAAATCCACGTAAGCTGGAGTGGACCTTGAAAAATGGGATCTAAGTGGATTAATGAAAGGTATAGGAAACAACATGATGGAAAGCTAGAAAGAGTAGGACCACTTAAGGATCAGTGAGGAGCAGCTCAAAATGGAGATGAGGATCTTTGTGTAGGCAAATATGGTATTAAGTTTACACGGGAGAATGAGGCAATGTTATGGCAAATTACAGAGTTTAGACTATGTCCCATAGGCCGCAGGAAGTCATAAGAGATTTTTGAATCATGAAATGACATGATGAAAGTGTTCTGGCAAGAATCTATAAACTGTATGAAAGAGAGAGGTGAATTTTGTACAGTGTTACAGTGTTAGTGTGAGTTGGCTGTGAACATACACTGACTGAATCTAAAAAAGTTCTCTGTGTTTATTCCAGAGAATGTAAAACATATACATTAATGCACGTGCAGATTCGTGCAATGTGCACAAAGCATTATTTCTGCTTCCTTTTCAGAGACATTTCTTTCACTATTCCACAGGCCCTAGGAGAAGCACAGTGAGAGCTAAATGAGTTGTTTACATTACCTTTGGTCTTTAATATGATTGCACCTAAATTGAGTTGTACATTGTGTTCATTCTGATTCTTGGTAACCCACCATCATTAGAATTTCTTAAGACTTGGTAAAGCTTCATGACTGTAAATAAATTAAACCCAGAAAAAGTGGCTTCTCTGCTATGCAATTAAAAATAGTTTCAAGTGATAAAGCTTGGTGTCAAAGGGAACCCCTACTTCAGTCAACTCTAGAGCAGTTCTAAAAAAAATCTTAAGAATGAAAACTCATTTGTTGTATGCAAGTGGAAAATAAGTTCTTTTTAAAAAATATACATCATAAGGGAAAAACAAATAATTGTGCCATGCTACATGATGCTTTGATGATGAAAAGAAAACATATTATAAAAAGAATAACTACATAGTGTTGAAGCCTCATTCTAACTCATTTCCTTTGTGCTGCAAGAATGTTTTGGAAATGAGAGAAAGCAGAATTTGATCAATGTAATTATATTCTTAAAAGTTTTTGGTGCTCTGAAACAGATTTCTTGTTTCTTTGGTATTTATTATTTATTGTTTCTATTACTTCTTGTAAGTTAATCTTAACTTTTATTATTAGTTACAGAGTCACTGTTTCCACAGTGAAATTGAAAGTAGGGAATAAGAACAATATTAATTTACATTCTTGCTTCAAGTGTCTGATAGACTTTGGCTAATCAAGAAGTCAATGCCCATGGCCTCAGTGTATAAGGAGATAGTTCAAATAAGATTCCAATACTAATTTTTCAGAAAGGGATTTAACATTTCCTCTGTTCCCAAATAGCATTAATTTTTATTCAAATTTCTGTTTGGGAATGGGGGGGAAGATATTAAATAATCAATTAGTTAGTTATTTATGAACTTACTATTCTAAAAATGCTATGAAGGAAAACTAAAATAATATTAGAAAAATATAATGCATAAATTAAACTAGAGGACATTATATTATGGAAAGAGAAGGACAAATACTGTATGTTCTCATTTATATGCAGAAGCTAAAGAATCTCATACATAGAAGGGGAGAGCAGAATGGAGTTCACTAGAGGCTGGGAAGTATGGGGGAAGGGAGGATTACTGTGAGGAGGAGTAAGTTCTAGTGTTCTAAAACTCAGTAGAGAGACAATAGTTTACAATTTATTACATATTTTATAAGAAACTAGAATGTAGGAGTTTGAAGGCTTTGAACACAAATAAAGACTAAATTTTAAGGAGATGAAACTGCTAATTACCCTGAATTCATTTTTATACATTGCATACATATATCAAATTATTACTTCATATCCAATAAAAATGTATAATTTTTATGGTCAAACTGATAAATACTGAATAAAGAAAAAATGCCATTGGTTCAATTATTCGTCAAGTAGAAGTTGTCAAGGAACAAAGCAAAAATCAGGCTTTATGCAGAAAAGAACTATTGGGGTTAAATAATTCTATCTCTGAATCCTACTCAAAAACAGTGAAAATCTGTTTTAAATATAACACATTAAATCACTGGTAAAAAGAAAAAAACAGAGCATGAGAAACTTGTTTGAAATTCTTTAACAAAGTGATATTTAAGCTTGATTGAAAGATTAATAAGTTCTATATAAGTGAGGGAACATGAGCTGCAGGAAAGAGAACCATCTATGCAGATTCTGTATGGGAAGGGCTTAGGACAAGAAGCTGGCACATGAGGAAAGAAACAGAAATTAGTGTTTCTGGAGTTCAACTTGTGTTGCTGCTGGGAATTATATGTTTTTCACAATGACTCATTCTCTTTCTGCCCTTGAATGCCTTCCTGTCCCCCCAACTTTTAGCTTTTCATATTATATTGTCTGGACAATGGAGATGAGTGGACATGACATTCTTCATGTATGAGCTAACACATTATATATAATAGTATGGCTTAGGTGGGGCCTTCTTGTTCCTGTTCCCTTCCTTGATAGAACAGAATACACTTCATGGGCTCTGAACCTTCTGCCTTTGTTCCCAAATGAGAAGACAGTATTAAGAATCACATTTCCTTCACAACCTACTGGAGATCCTCAGGGATTCAGATAGCCCAGAATAGCCAATGTGAGTGATCAATGACCCTGTGGGGTTATAAACCATTGAAACTTTGGGGAATTTTTTGCATCATTAATACAAAACAACAGCAACAACAACTCACTGATATTGAAGGGGAACAAAAACCCCAGTAAGATAGAAAAAAGCCAGGCAATGTGAAGACCTGCATGCAATATCAAGAATTTTGAATAATCATAAAAATATTGATGCAAATAAAGTATATCAAAAAAGAAAAAAGTCATTCTGGCTTCACCAAAAAACAAAACAATGAACAATAAAGGCAAGAATATTTGAAAAAAAAAAACTTGGTAGATTAATGCAGCATGAAAAGTTGTCTAAAGTGTATGAAGTTCTTACTGCCAGGCTCTCTTATAAGCACTTTGCCTATAAACAGCTAATAAAATCCTCACAATGAGATATGACATTTTATTTCCCTAATTTTAAGTATGAGGAAGCCAAGGCACAAGGAACATGACTTAGTCCATTTGGGCTTCTATTACAAAATACAATAGGGTAGATAGATTATTAACAATAGAAATTTATTTCTTATAGTTGTGGACACTGGGAATTGAAGATTTAAGTGTCAACAAATGTGGTATGGTGAGGGCTCACTTTCTGGTTAACAGTGTCTTCTAGCTGTGTTCTTACATGGCAAAAAGGACAAGGCAGCTCTCTCAGGCCTTTTTATAAGAGCACCAACTCATTCATAAGAACTCCACCCATACTTAACAACCTCCTCCAACTCCCACAACTAAATACTATCATCTGGATGACTAGCTTTGACACTTATATGTAGGGCAATATAAACATTCAATTGATAGCAGAAGATCAGCAATTTTATCAAGGCTGCACATAGCTTAAATGGCAGAGCCAGGAATTAAATCCCATTGATCAGGCTTCTTTGCCTGAGGGATGCAAAAGAGGGATGATGATAGCTTGAATTAGGGTTAAAGGAGAAAGATGAAAAGACTTAGATGGAGTTGAGAGATATTTACAAAGTAGGAATAACAGAACTTGGATTTTGATTGGCTATGAGAGATAAGATAGAGGAAGATTTCAAAAATGACTTATAGATATGTGAAGTTGATAATATGTTGAGACAGTGGATACTAGGAAGAATGAGTCAGGAGGTGAGACACTGAATTCAGGTTGTAAGATGATTGATGATAGAAGGCATGTAATATTAAGCCTTTGTGTTGTAGAGACTTATTGACAATATATAAAGTAAATCACTATTTACAAAAATCTATTTAAAATAGTGACTTTGGCATACCATTTTTCTTGTGGAAGATTATTTTTTCTAAAGTTGTGTCTGGTTATAGAGTTAAAAATTAGAACCAGAAAGAACATTCATTGTGAAAGGCACATGCAAGAATTTGGCAACTCCATCAAAAGACCAAACCAACAAATCATGGGCAGTGAAGAAAGAAAAAAGGAACAAGCCAAAGGTACAAGAAACATCATCCACAAAATAATAACAAACAACTTTCCAAACCTTGAGAAAGTCATACCCATCAAGGTACAGGAACCCTCTAGGACAACAAACAGATATGATCAAAATAGAACCTTTCCATGGCATATAATAGTTAAAACAATTACCACAAAGAACAAGGAAAGAATATTGAAGATTATAGAGAGAAGAATCTAATAATATAAAGATAAACTCATCAAAATAACAGCAAAGTTTTCAACAGAAACCTTAAAAGCAAAAAAGGCATGGAGTGAGGTATTTTTAGCAGTGAAAGAAAATAATTTCAAACCTAAGATACTTTACCCAGCAAAGCTATCATTCATAATTGAAAGAGAAATAAAAACCCTGCATGTTAAACAGAAACTAAAACAATACATGCAACAATACCAGCACTTCAGAAGATACTCAAAGGATTCCTACATACAGAAGATGAAAATAAACAAAGCTTTGAAAGGATGGGAATAATTAAATCTCAAGGGAAGCACATACAAATAATTATAGAGTAGAATAGAATCAACTGCACACAAACAAGCCCTTATATCACACAAACAACTAAATGGAAGGAATCACCACATACATCTCAATATTAACACTAAATGTTAATGGCCTCAACTCCTCCATCAAAAGACAACCCTGGCAAGCTGGACTAAAAAGGAAGACCTAACAATTTGTTGTTTACAAGAAACCCATCTCACTGACAAAAAGAAACATTGGTTTAGGGTGAAAGAGTAGAAAACATTTACCAAGCAAGTGCCCCCCCACAAAAAACATACAGGAGTAGCTGTACTTAGACAAAGTAGACTTTAAAAAATTAAATTAGTCAGAAGAGACAAAGAAGGCCACTTCATATTAATAAAAGGAACAATATATCAAGAAGAAATAACAATTTCAAACTTACATGTGTCCAATTTTGGCATACCTAACTTCATTAAACATCCACGACTGTACTCAAAAGCACAGATAGACCCTAACACAGTAAAAGTGGGAGACTTCAGTACTCCTCTATCATCCACAGATAGGTCATCCAGACAAAAATCAACAAAGAAACTTTAGAATTGAATGACACAATAAATCAAATGGATCTGACAGACATCTGTAGAGTATATCATCCAGCAACAGCACAATATACATTCTTCTCAGCAGCCCATAGGATTTCCTCCAAAATAGATCACACTTTAGGTCACAAAGCAAGTCTTAACAAATATAACAAGACTGGCCACAATTGTCTGACCACAACAAAATAAAATTAGAACTCAACAACAAAAGAAATAGCAAAAAATATTCAAACATCTAGAGACTGCAGAACACATTGCTCCATGACCAGTGGGTCATTAAAGCAAAAAGGGAAGAAATAAAAAGGTTACTGGAATGTAAGGAAAATGAAATTACAACCTACTACAAATTATGGGAAAAAAGCAAAGGCAGTGCCAAGGAAAAAGTTTATAGCCTTGAATGCATATATTAAAAACACAGAAAGATCTCAAATAAATGACCTAATGCTGCATCTAAAACTCCTAGGAAAACAAGAACAAACTAAACTCAAAACTAGCAGGAGATAGATAATAAAATAATGACCAAAGTCAATGTCCTGACTAAAATGAGCAGGGAAAAGAATCAAATTAATAAAAGCATAAATGAAAATGGGGATATCAAAACAAACACCAATGAAATCCAGGGAATCATTAGGAATTACTTTAAAAACCTATATTCAAATAAATTGGAAAATTTAGAAGAAATGGATAAATTTCTAGACACGTATAACTAATCAAAATTGAACTAAGATGATATATATCACCTAAAGAGAACATAACAAGCAATGAAATTGAAGCAGCAACAAAGTGTCTCCCAAAAAAAGAACAGTCCAGGACCTGACAGATTCACTGCTGAATACCAACACTCCTCAAACTTTGCCACGAAATAGAAATGGAAGTAATCTGCCATATCATTCTGTGAAGCCAATATTACATGCATTCCAAAATTGGACAAGGGCACAACAAAAACAGAGAATTACAGGCCAATATTTAATGAATTTAGATGCAAAAATTCTCAATAAAATAATGGCAAACCAAAATCAACAACATATCACAAAGATCATATGCCATGGTTAAGTTGGTTTCATCCCAGGGATTCAGGGATGGTTCAATATATACAAATAATTAAATGTAATACAGCATTATTAACAGAAGCAAAGACAAAAATCACATGGTCATCTTAATAGATGCAGAAAAAGTCTTTGACAAAATTCAACATCCTTTCATAGTAAAAGCTCTGACAAAAGTAGGAATAGAAGGAATGTACCTCAACATAATTAAAGCTAATTTCAATAAGCCCATAGCCAATATAATACTAAACTGGGACAAACTGAAACTACTTCCTCTAAAGTTAGGAATGAAATGAGTATTCACTCTCCCTACTCTTATTCAACATCATCTTGGAATTCCTAGCCAGAAAAATAAGACAGGTAGAAGAAATGTAAGGAATTCAAATAGAAAAGGAAGTAGTCAAACTATCCTTATTTCCAGATGATATGATCTTATGCATAAATGATCCAGAAAACTATACAAAAATAACTTCCAGACATCATAAACACTGTCAGCAAAGTAGAAGCATGCAAAATCAACTTACAAAAATCAGTAGCCTTTTTATATACCAACAAGGAACAGAGTAAGAAAGAATATAGGAAAACAATTCCATTTACAATAGCCTCAAAAAATAAATACTTCAGAATATGTTTAACAAAGGAAGTGAAAGACTTCTACATTGAAAACTATAAACCACTGAAGAAAGAAATTGAAGAAGACTTCAGAAGATGGAAGGATCTCCTGTACTCATGGATTGGCAGAATCAATACTGTGAAAATGGCTACATTACCAAAAACAATGTATGTGTTCAATGAAATCACAATCAAAATTCCTATGACATTCATCACAGAGATAGACAAATCAACTCTAAATATCATATTGAAGCACAAAAGTGAACAGCCAAGGCAATACAGAGCAAAAAGAGCAATGCTGGAGGTATCACAATACCTGACTTCAAACTATACTACAAAGCCATAAAAATAAACACAGGATGATACTGGTAGAAAAAAACAGAGACTAAAACCAATGGAACAGAATAGAAGATGAAAACAAACATCTACACAGCTACAACCACTTGATTTTTGACAAAGGCTCCCAAAACATACGGAGAAAAGACAGCCTCCTCAACAAATGTTACTGGGAAGACTGTATACCTGCATGCAGAAAACTGAAACTAGATCCATGTCTTGTACCCTATACAAATACCAAGTGGATTAAGGACCTTAATGTAAGTCCTGAAATTTTGAAGCTGGTGCAGGAAAGAATAGGGAATACAGGGAACTTTTAGGTGTAGGCAGTAACTAAATAGAACTCTAATGGCTCAGCAACTAAAAGAAAGAACTGACAAATGGGGCTACATGAAACTAAAAGCTTCTGCACAAAAAAAGAAATGGTCATCAGATTGAAGAAGCAGTCCACAGAATGGTAGAAAATCTTTTCCAGCTATACTTCTGACAAGGGATTAATAACCAGAATATAGAGGGAGTTCAAAAAAGCAAATTCCCCCCAAATCAATGACCCCATGAAGAAATAGGCAAATGAACTGAACAGAGCTTTTTCAAAGGAAGAGGAATAAATGGTCAAAAAACACATGAAGAAATGCCTAACATCTTTGGCCATAAAGGAAAGGCAAGTGAAAACCATGTACAAATTCCACATCATTCCTGTTAGAATGGCTACCATCAAGATAACAACAACAAATGTTGGCAAAGACTGTAGCTTTGGAAGAAGCTTATTATTATTGCTCACCCTGAGAAAAGCCAGTTGGCAAGGTTGATGCATCTGTATGGAAAGACCCATCAGGTGAGGGAATAGGTTTGCTAATGAATGTGAGAATGAGCCTGGAAGCAGCATCCTAATCACTCCACTCTGGGTATGAGGGGAGAGCCTTCAGATGAGACAGCATGACTGCAGTCTCGTGAGAGCCCTTAACCAGAGGAACCTGAGGTATTCCTGAAGTCCTGTCCTGCAGAAGCTGTGAAGTAAATACTTATATGTGGAGAGTAACCAGATGGAAGAAGATTTTGGACAGAATTTGAGCCCTGAGAGAAGGAAACAGTACTGGTTATAAGTGATTCAAGAAGATGGCAGCAAGAGGGAGGAAGCAGAAAGTGAGCCTCCTATAGTGAAATCTTGGAGAGATGCTGGAGACACACCTTGCAGGCAAAACCACCAAGAAGAGGCATAACTTTGACCCCTCCACACCTCCAGTTGGTGCAGAGCATCTCCACTTCATGTTAAACGGAGAAACCAGGAGGGCACCCAGGCTGCCAATCGCCCACGCCCAGACAGCTTGGGAAGACGGACCAGGTGAGCTAAGTGGCACGCGGTACTCCCACAGACAACCCTGGGTCAGAGCAGCATAGCCCCCTGGACAGACTGACCTCCACCCTGGGAAAAAAGAGAAACTGAGTAATAAGCAAAAAGAACAATAAAGACACGTTGCAAAGAGGGTGGGGTGCCCTGAAATCTGAAGAGGAGGGGAGGAGAATCCTTCCCGGAACTGTAAATAAACAAGCTGGGCCTGGCTGGAGAGGCTCTGGTGGGAGCGGGGGCACATGCCCAGCAACCAGGAGTGGGAAAGTTTGTGAGAGTGGCAGAGGGAGGAAAACTCCACAGGAGAGGGGGGAAGACCCACCTCCCACATGAGCTGTAAACAAACATGCAGGCCAGAGAAAGTGGGTGCAATGTCACCTCCGCCAGTGTGCTTGGAAAGGGGAAAGCTTGTAGCAGAGGCTCACGCACAGGAGAACTCTGAGTAAACAAAGCCTGCAGGACCAAGTGAGTGTTAAGCTCACCCCAGAGATCTGCATAAATAATGCCTCTGGCAACAGCAGGCTGACAGCAGTGGGCAGGCAGCCACAGCTGCAGATAGCCATTCACAGACATGTCTCCAGACTCTTTTTTTTCTCTCTCCCTACCTTTGATGAGAAAACAACCGAACTACACCTGCATGCTGAAAAACTTACTGAAACTGTATTGCATTTGAACTTGGGACACTTTGTGGGTTGTTTTTCTTGTGTGTGTGTGCAATTTTGTTCTACTTTAAGCATCCCCTTTGATGAGACAACTACAGAACAACATCTGAGGCACCATCTCCAGGATTGGAGGCTGAGGTGGACACCAAAATTATTAAGACTGAAACTTCATTGCATTTGAACTTGGAGGTTTGTTTTTTTATTTTCTATTTTTCATTTTGTTTTATTTTATTTTATTTATATATTTTTCTTTCATTTATTTATTTTTTATTTTTATTTTTATCTTCAATCTTTTTATTTCTTATTTTCAATATTCTTTCTGTCTCTAATGCCTGTTCAGCTTACTCTCAATTAGTACACTAATGCTCACTGTTTATATCTTTGAAATATTTTTGTTTGATTGTTTGTTTTGTTTTTTCCTACTTATCTGTTTATTTGTTTTACCCTTTTTCTTTAACTTTGCTTTCCATCTCCTCTCACCCTTTCATTCTAAATATCACCATTGTTATTATTACAAGCTAGAAAATACTATTACACACAGTACAGGGACAGTAACAACACAAAGGGCAATGATGGGAAGACAGAAAAAACAGGGAAACCAGTTTCCCCACAGCAAAAAATTAGTGTAGGAACCAGAGGGAAATGAAGAAAACAAATACTCAGATCCAGACTCCAACAAAATGAAGATAAACTATGCCAAAGAACCCAATGAAGCCCACAAGAATAATTTAAAAGAAGACATACTACAGGTACTCAATGAGAATTTTATAGAGATGATACTGCATATGGTCAACCAAAATGTACAGGAGACACTCAAGAAATTCCAAGACAACAAAAATAGAGAATTTGAAAAAGCAAAAGAAGAAACAAAAGGAACCATAGAAGCACTGTATAAACACCAAAGTGAAACAGAGAACAAAATTAATAAAGAGATAAATGAACTCAGAGCAAAAATAGACAACATTAAAGAGGAAATGACTCAGGATATGCAAACCTAAGAAAAAGAATGAAACAGAACTGCAAAACAAAACAGAAGGCCAATCCAGCAGAATAGAACAAACAAGACAGAATCTCAGAACTTGAAGATGAAATGGTAATTAAAGGAAAAACTGAAGAACTATTAATTAAACAACTCAAGACCTGTGAAAAGAAAATGCAAGAACTCACCGATTCCATCAAAAGATCAAACTTGAGAATCATGGGCATCGAAGAAGGAGAAGAGGTGCAAGCAAAGGGTATGCATAATATATTCAACAAAATAATAACAGAAAATTTCCCAAATCTAGAGAAAGATATTTTCATACAGATCCAAGAGGCCTCCAGGACACCAAACAGACCAGATCAAAATAGAAATACCCCATGACATATCATCATTAAAACAAAAAGTTCAGGAACTAGGGAAAGAATATTGAAAGCTGTAAGAGAGAAAAAACAAATAACATACAAAGGTAAACCCATCAAGATTACAGCAGACTTCTCAACAGAAACATTAAAAGCAAGAAGAGTGTGGGGTGTGATCTTCCGGGCACTGAATGAAAATAACTTCAACCTCCAGATACTCTAACCAGCAAAACTATCATTCAAAATAGATGGAGCAATAAAAGTCTTCCATGATAAGCAGAAACTAAAACAATATGTGACCACAAAGCCACCACTACAAAGGATTCTTCAAGGGATTCTGCACACAGAAAATGAAACCCAACTTAACCATGAAAAGACAGGCAGCACCAAACCACAGGAAAAGAAAAAGCAAGAAAGTAGAGAGTAACCTCAACTTAGGTACACACAATCAAACCTTCAAACAACTAAGACAACTAAATGACAGGAATCACCACATACCTATCAGTACTAACACTTAATGTTAACAGACTTAATTCACCCATCAAAAGGCACCACTTGACAAAATGGATTAAAAAGGAAGGTCCAATAATTTGTTGCTTACAGGAGACCCATCTCACTGACTGAAATAAGCATAGGCTTAGGATGAAAGGCTGGAAGAAGATTTACCAAGCCAGTAGCCCCTGAAAACAGGCAGGAGAAGCAATACTTATCTCGGACAAAGTAGACTTCAAACCTACATTGATCAAATGAGATAAAGGATATTCCATACTAATAAAAGGGGAAAGAGTCCAAAAGGAAATAATAATTATCAACCTGTATGCACCCAATGCCAATGCACCCAATTTCATCAAACATACTCTGAAAGACCTAAACGCATGTATTAATGCCAACACAGTGGTTGAGGGAGACTTTAACACCCCATTATCATCAATAGATAGGTCATCCAAACAAAAAATCAATAAAGAAATCCAAGATCTAAAATATACTGTAGATCAAATGGACCTACTTGATGTATACAGAACATTTCATCCAACTTCTACACAATATATATTCTTCTCAGTAGCCCATGGAACCTTCTTCAAAATAGATCATATCCTAGGGCACAAAGCAAGCCTCAGCAAATATAAGAAAATAGAAATTATACTGTGCATGCTATCTGATCACAATGCAGTAAAAGTAGAACTCAACAACAAAAGTAAAGACAAAAAACATGCAAACAGCTGGAAACTAAATAACTCATTACTTAATGAACAATGGAGCATCGATGAAATAAAAGAGGAAATTAAAAAGTTCCTGGAAGTCAATGAAAATGAAAACACAACATACCGGAACTATGGGACACAGAAAAGGCAGTCCTGAGAGGCAAGTTTATAGCCATGAGTGCATATATTAAAAAGACTGAAAGATCCCAAATCAATGACCTAATGATACATCTCAAACTCCTACAAAAACAAGAACAAGCAAATTCCAAAACAAATAGAAGGAGAGAAATAATAAGAATAAGAGCTGAAATCAACGAAATAGAAACCAAAAAAACCATACAAAGAATTAATGAAACAAAAAGTTGGTTCTTTGAAAAAATAAACAAGATCGATAGAACCCTGGCAAACCTGACTAAAATGAGGAGAGAAAAAACCCAACTTAGTAGAATCAGGAATGCAAAAGGGGAGATAACAACAAACACCATGGAAGTCCAGGAAATCATCAGAGACTACTTTGAGAAAATATATTCAAATAAATTTGAAAATCTAAAAGAAATGGACAGATTTCTAGATACATATGATCATCAAAAACTGAACCAAGAGGAAATTAATCACCTGAATAGACCTATAACACAAAATGAAATTGAAGCAGCAATCAAGAGTCTCCCCAAAAAGAAAAGTCCAGGACCTGATGGATTCTCTGCTGAATTCTATCAGACCTTTAAAGAAGAACTGATACCAACCCTCCTTAAACTGTTCCACGAAATAGAAAGGGAAGGAAAACTGCCTAACACATTTTATGAAGCCAGTATTAAAACACTTATCCCAAAACCAGGCAAAGCCACCTCCAAAAAGGAGAACTATAGGCCAATCTCCTTAATGAACATTGATGCAAAAATCCTCAACAAAATAATGGCAAACCGAATTCAGCAACACATCAAAAAGATTATTCACCACGACCAAGTAGGCTTCATCCCAGGGATGCAGGGGTGGTTCAACATATGAAAATCAATAAATGTAGTAAACCACATTAACAGAAGCAAAGACAAAACCACTTGATCATCTCAATAGATGCAGAAAAAGCCTTTGATAAGATCCAACACCATTTCATGATAAAAGCTCTAAGAAAACTAGGAATAGAAGGAAAGTACCTCAACATTATAAAAGCTATATATGACACACCTACAGCCAGCATTAAACTTAATGGAGAAAAACTGAAACCATTCCCTCTAAAATCAGGAACCAGACAAGGATGCCCGCTATCTCCACTCCTATTCAACATAGTACTGGAATTCCTAGCCAGGGCAATTAGGCAAGAAGAAGGAATAAAAAGAATACAAATAGGTAAAGAAACTGTAAAAATCCCTATTTGCAGATGATATGATTTTATACCTTAAAGTCTCAAAATACTCTACTCAAAAGCTCATAGACACCATCAATAGCTACAGCAAGGTAGCAGGATATAAAATCAACATAGAAAAATCATTAGTATTTCTATACACTAAGAATGAGCAAACTGTAAAAGAATGTATGAAAACAATTCCATTTACAATAGCCTCAAAAAAAATCAAAAACGTAGGTGTAAAGCTAACAAAAGATGTGAATGACCTCTACAATCAAAACTATAAACTTCTGAAGATAAAGATTGAGGAAGACTATAAAAAGTGGAGAGATATCCCATGCTCCTGGATTGGTAGAATCAACATAGTAAAAATGTCTATACTCCCAAATGTAATCTACATGTTTAATGCAATTCCCATCAAAATTCCAATGACATTCATTAAAGAGATTGAAAAATCTACCATTAAATTTATTTGGAAACACATAGGCCACGAATAGCCAAGCCAATATTCAGTCAAAAGAACAATGCTGGAGGTATCACGGTACCTGACTTCAAACTGTATTACAAAGCAATAACAATAAAAACAGCATGGTACTGGCACAAAAAAAGACAAGAAGACCAGTGGAACAGAATAGAGGACCCAGATATGAAGCCACACATCTACAACCAACTTGTCTTTGACAAAGGAGCTAAAAATATACGATAGAGAAGTAGCAGCCTCTTCAACAAAAACTGCTGGGAAAACTGGTTAGCAGTCTGCAAAAAACTGAAACTAGATCCATGTATATCACCCTATACCAAGATTAACTCAAAATGGATCAAGGATCTTAATATCAGACCCCAAACTCTAAAGTTGATTCAGGAAAGAGTAGGAAATACTCTGGAGTTAGTAGGTATAGGTAAGAACTTTCTCAATGAAACCCCAGCAGCACAGCAACTAAGAGATAGCATAGATAAATGGGACCTCATAAAACTAAAAAGCTTCTGTTCATCAAAAGAAATGGTCTCTAAACTGAAGAGAACACCCACAGAGTGGGAGAAAATATTTGCCAGCTATACAACAGACAAAGGACTGATAACCAGAATATATAGGGAACTTAAAAAACTAAATTCTCCCAAAACTAATTAACCAATAAAGAAATGGGGAAGTGAAATAAAAAGAACTTTCTCAAAAGAAGAAATTCAAATGGCCAAAAAACACATGAAGAAATGCTCACCATCTCTATCAATAAAGGAAATGCAAATTAAAACCACACTAAGATTCCACCTCACCCCTGTTAGAATAGCCATCATTAGCAACACCACCAACAGCAGGTGTTTCAAGGATGCGGGGAAAAAGGAACCCTCTTACACTGTTGGAGGGAATGTAAACTAGTACAACCACTCTGGAATAAAATTTGGAGGCTACTTAAAAAGCTAAACATTGATCTACCATTTGATCCAGCAATACCACTCTTGGGGATATACCCAAAGGCTGTGACACAGGTTACTCCAGAAGCACCTGCACACCCATGTTTATTGCAGCACTATTCACAGTAGTCAAGTTATGGAAACAGCCAGGATGCCCCACCCATTTTGGTACCAGTTTATACCAAAATCATTTCATTCACTCCAACTATTTTTTCATAAATCCTCAGTACTCTTTTTCCCTGATCAGTTTCCTCCTATTGCTTTATATTTGTGGATTATAACAATCATTAGGTTGTACTTGTTTAAAGAGATTTTTGATATTTTATAATATTTATTATTAAATTTGAATAAACAAAAACTTTTAATTCACATAAGCTCCTCTGAACCAAATGATGTGATTGTCCTTTATAGTAGACACTTTCTAGTAGAAAGGTAGAGACTTTTGGAACCAATGCTGCCTAATTACTATGTAGAAGGGTCTAAAAAACAATACTTCCTGTCCTTATGCTTTAATGACACACATCATCCCTTTGTCTCTCCTTTTCCCTTATGAGCCTAGTGTTATTGCATTACTTTTTTCTGAGACAAACAAAATCTTGAAAAATAAGAGCCTGTGCACACATTTCAGGGAACTAACTTTCAGGCTAGAAGAAAATAGAGAGTGGAGTTAGATGTATGTAGGGACGTCAGGAAAGAGATCCTCATTTGTGTATCATCTGTTCTGGGGTAAAAATGTGCAGTTCAGGTGACATATAAAATATCTAGCAACCAGTGTAGCATAGCTACACATATTCAGAATAGACACATCTACTCATTAAGACAGATATCTATTACCAATCTCAGTTAATAGCAAATTCAAATAACTGCTAGAACCTTACAGATAACTTGTGGCTGATTATGTCTTGGGAGTTCTTTGCCAAGAGACCTAAGTGTGAGTTTTCAGAAGGCTAAGGCTGCCTATACTCTAAAATTATGCACTTATTCTTCTCTGTGTGGGAGATAACTTATTTGAGAAGGAATACAGGAACTTGCTTTAATAGTTGATTTTTAATGAATATACATACTAATAAAATTAATATCTTTATTATCACAGAAACTTGTGTGTATTTATCAGTTCTTTCATCAAGCACTTCCATACCTGCAGTCTCATTGCATCCTTACTTGAGTCCTGAAAGGGGACAGGATTAGAGAAGTCAAGTAATTTATCCAAAGCTGCATGGCTAATGAGTCATGATGAGACAAGAGCTATTTTAGAAAGATGTGAAATCATAAAAATAAACTAATCAAATCAAGTTTCTTAGGAAAAAAAAGCAAAATGGCTTCAGAAAATCATACAGAAATTCAAAATTATAATGGCAAACAAATAATAACTGTATCTTCCTGGGGGGAAAAAGGGAAATAAGGTAAATTTGATATCATTGTGTTTGTGCATAGGAAAATAAGTAAAGCAGTACATATTTGTTAGTCTCTCAAGATAATGGATCTTAAGTCTATTCATTTCTACTCATTGCCCAGCTCTTCATTTTTGGGGTGAAAGGGCAGACCTAAGGTTTGAATTCAGCACCTTGTACTTGCTGGGCAGGCACTCTACCACTTAAGCCCACATCTCTAGCCCTTTTGGTGTTAGTTATTTTTCATATAGGGTCTCATGCTTTTGCCCAGGGTCAGCCTTGGATTGCGATCCTCCTACCTGCATAGCTGGATTACAGATACAAATCATCACTCTTGGTTCAGATGGGGGTCTCACTAATATTTTTGCCTGGGCTGGCCTTGAATCATGATCCTCACAATCTCTATTCCTTAGCAGCTGGGCAGCTCTTGATGTTTATGCACCATTCTTCAATAAAATGAACTGTAAGTCCTTGGAGAAATGACTGATTCTAGGATGGGGCCAGGAAAAATACAAGATGAATCTAGACCACCTTGATCTGCCAAAAAAGTAAAGAAGTGTAAAAACTTAATGAGCATACAAACAAAAAGCAGAAACAGAAACAAACGGCTGGTATATCCTAAAAGGACAGGAGCCAATATTGGAACAATTTGGGCAATAAAATTAATGATGTAGCATTGGATTATGAGCTAAAATAAAATGATTATCCATAGGCCTATAGCGAGATATATCTATATACATATATCTCTATGTATCTATATATTTGAGGCAGAAAGATAAATATTCCTTATAGAAAAAACTCCAAATAATATATGTACAGAACATAATTCCCTTTCAGGACATGACATTCAACCTCCTTGTCAACTCTATTTTGAGTTTGAGGTTGATATATTGTCTTGTTTCCAAAGAATACTGTATGAAAAGGGGGAAATAACAACGTTACAGTGAAGGAACTTGGAAAACACCACCTTTACCAAGTGATCAAGTTTAATATCACCAGGATGTCATGTTCATATTTTGGATCCCTGATATGATCTGATGAGAAGGGAATTTTACCTTTGATCTTTTCCAAAACCTGGATCTGCAGCCTAAGCCTGAGAAAACAGACAGTTGCTGAGGATGTAGCTCCATGGTAAAGTGCTTATCTACCATGAGTAAGGCCCTGGGTTTCATTCTTAGCACTTCAAGACAAGTAAGACACAACAAAACAAAAAACCTTAGACAAGCCAAAATCAAAATGACATTTTATAAAATAGCAGATTAGTATGCCTCAAAACTTCAAGTGATGAAAAACAAGACAAAAAAATTGCAAAAATTTTAAACCAGAGGAGCCGAAAGAGACAAAATAAGTAAGTGCAATGTGGGGTCCAGGATTGGATAATGAAACAGACAGCTGACATTAATGGAAAAGCTGGTGAAATCAGAATAAAGTCTGGAGTTTAGTTAATAGTAATTCAGGAATGTTTGTTTCTTAGTTTGAAAATATGCAATGATAAAGTCAAATGATTCAATAAGGAAAATGATACCTAGTATATAAGAACTCTGTACTATCTTTGTAACTCTTCTGAAAATCTAAATTATTCCAAAATAAACAGCTTATTAAAAACAAATTCAGAATTTTAAGAAAAGTCCTATGTGTATGCAAGTCTATGTACATGTTTGCATAGATAGACACATGCATAGAGTTTAGCATATTGTTGACAATTCCAATATTAAGTAATAGTGAAAACTACTTTTAGTTTAATGTTTCTATTGCACTTTGGCTGTCTTTCTGTGTGTTCGTATTGTCATATTCACGTATAGCTTCACATTAATGTTTTCTTTTCATTCAGCTGTGAAATAAAGGCATTTTAATTGACAGCTTTTTTTTTGAGACAAAAAGACACTTCCAGAGCTAGGAGTGGTGGCACATGCCTTTAAACCCAATTTCTCAGGAGGTGGAGGTAGGAGGACTGTAGTTCAAGGTCAACTGGAGAAAAACATGAGACCTTATATGAAAAACAAACTAAAAAGCAAAATATTGGGGCATAGGTTAAGTGGTAGAGGACAGAAAAGGCTGAGTTCAAACCTCAATACCATAAATAAGTAAATAAATAAGCAAAAGACCCTTCCACCCAGGGTTATCAGCCAATGGAAAGCCAGGGTACACACATACTTGCCTTTATTTCACACAGCAATTAAAGGGAATCACTGTTTTAAGTGCTCAAAACCAGAGACTTCTAGGTCCAGTGAACTTCCAATAGAGATAGTGCCAGATAGGCAAGTTTCTGTCTTTCAACTTTTGTGGGGGAACATCGAATAAAAGGACTTACCTCCTTCCAGATTCTCCAGACCTTTGTTTCTGGTGGTGTACAAACCATGAAGTCATCATAATGACAAATGGCTTCTCTTGGCATGGAAAATAATTTGGTAAGTATCACTTTTCTGTAATGATATGAGAAGAATAAATAAGAAAGTTTGTGAAAATAGAAGTGCTTAGTGAAATGAGAAATGTGGAAGGCCAGTATTTCTTGTAAAGTTTTGCTGTTCATCAAGTTCTGTTTGGTATTTCTTGGAGGGAGGAACAAGAAGGAATTTGTCAAATTCCCTAATGTTGACCCTGTATATCAGTAACATCACTGATGAATGGCTTTTATATCTCTACGCTAAGATGGCCTGGTAAGAGGAAGCTACTGATCCATTTTTCATGTCTAAATAATTCCAAAATGACTCAATATTTTTGTTTTCCCAGTCAAGTCCCCTGTCTTTTAGACTGTGTGTAAAAGATGGCAATCCAACTAGAAAATTCAGTAGAAAAACAAAAAATGCACCCATTTTATTGTTGGGTGTTGTTTTTATAAAATGACTCATTGATTGATGGTGGCTCTTGCTCCAATCTATTGAAGAGTTGCATAGACGTAGTTCCTTATTCGGCCAAACAGCAGTTTGGGGAATTTTTTTATTGACTTGAATGATTTGCCAATGTCTCCAATGTTGAAAATTTCCTTATAATGCCAGGCATAATGATGAAAAAATTCACTCTAATCATTCTAATATTTGGAAATATTCTGACAATTTGTTGACTTTCCACTTTATATTCAACAATTTTACATTGATTGTTTACATGTTATTAATAAATTATGTAAAATATATCTGTGAACTAGACTAATTTAATTAAGCTAGAATAATAAACATTTCATATTTATAGAAATCAGACTATTAAAATCCAGTATCACATCTAAAATATTTCTCAAGTGATAAAATCAATCACTAAATCATGAAAGGATAGTTATTTGTAATCATTAGTCATCAGACCTAAATATGTACTAGCAAAAATGTTAAGATTAGTAGCTTTTAATTTATTTTAGATGCATACTTTCTCAGAAGACTATAAAAATCAAAGATAGTAAAGATTATCATCAATTTTTTAAAAATAATTCTTTGGTGAAGAGCATTTTCTCTGAAGAATATTAGCTCACTTGCTGAGAATATGTTAAACAGATTTTATTATTGCTTTTTTCATTTCTTCTTCTTGGATTATGGGTTCTCAAATCTGATTCTTAACTTTTATCCTCTTGCAATTTGAGGCTGGTGAGATATTATCTGAGTTTTGTAGGGTAACGTTTTGGTGAGGCAGCTATGCACAGGATAACATCTTCCACATGGTACTCTAGGTGAGTTGCCCATTCTCCAAAGTGGAATCATATAATAAACCTTTTGGGGTAAAAATGAGGAAGAAGGATAGAATGGAAATTTCCAAGACTGCTAGCAATAAATGTTTTAACCAGGCCATTTTCCAGAGTTATCTGGTTCTCTGGTAAGATTCTGTGGAAAATGATCTACAGTAGTGGAGGTTTGTGTTAATGGGTCTGGAACAGAGGCAACAAAATGTTCTCTCTTTCTCACTCTCTTTTTTGTTTGTCCCAAGCATAATTTTAGTCAGAATTTTTGCTCCTGACTTCACCTCTCAGTTTGTTTTTGAGTGGGTTTAGTGAAAACTTAATTTTTTTTCTTGCCTTTTTGACAAACGGGGAGATTTTGTAGAAGAACTCTTTCTGAGGCAATCACTTAAAATATAAACTCTTAGTTTCATGGAAGCAAGGAAACTTTCTTTACTTTTTGCTAATACATTCTTTAACACCTCTAAATTTGTTGTAGTGTTTTTCTGGAAATTATGTTCTGAAAGTAAAGACATCTTATGTCAAGGACCTGCAAAGTCATGTATGAGGAACTCAAATGCAAGTGTCTTAGTTAGGGTTCCTTGGGAATATGAGAAAGAGAGGAAGCAAAGAATGAAACTAAAAATGTACTGAACTTTTTGGAAAATAGCAAATGTCATCAAAGTTTCTGAGAAAATATAATTGAATTTATATGCTCTGATTTCCACAGTAATGCACACTCTTTCTATATATTTAAAAAAGAAAAGAAAAAGAAGAAACCAGTGAAAATCACTCAGAGGTAATGTTAATATTTTGGACCTTTGGTTACAATTTTGTCATGAATTTCTTTAATATTTCAATACTGTTTATACTATTATCTTCAGCTTATTGATGTTTTGAGAGTGACGCTCATTGTTCCTCTTAAAGATGGACTTTTAAAAGAAAAAAATTATACTTAATTTAAAACATGTTATTTCTTTGGACATGGAATTTTAAAAATCTATCCAATCATAATAATTAGCCTAGAGCTCAGAAGACAGAATTCTCCAACATTTATCATCTTAATAGGTTCCCAGTGATGGAGCAAATTAACATTGATTGAAGTAGGAACACTCATCTTTCTGCATATGTATTCCTTATTCAAAAATTATTACATAGAAAGATTTCAATATTTTGCTTAAAATCTACATAACTTAGCAGGATGTTTCAAGACATAAGCCTTTTTTTTTAACCATCAAAATGAAGAATCTTGATAGAGTTGATCTAAGCCTTCTATTCCCTGTTCTTTCTGGACAGGTAGGGGTAAGCGGGAGGAGGGGAAAGAGCTTCGTAGTCCAGTACTTTGTCTACTGATCATCAGCTTTCTCAGTGACCACAGATTGAACTTGTAATGCAGCCAGTTCTCTCCAAAGGCATGCTTTTGGTCACAAAGAGAAATGAAATGGTGCATGAATCACTCCATGTTTTTTAAAGTTACTAGCAAACAGTTTTCCTAAGGGGTGGACAATAGTGTCATTTTTATCTTGAGAGAACATATCTTAAATAATTAAATAAAATGAGGAAGCTACAATAAGAGATGATGCAGGCATTTAAAATTAATCAATGCTTCTGGCATATCCTTTCTTATAGCTAGAACTACTACAGCAAAGTAGCAAAACTTCCAGAGCTTAGTGGGAACCTCTTGAGAAGGTCAGCTGTCAAGAGCAGCCAGGGCACTGCTGTTGCCACATTATAGCAGGGGTCTGTAGGGTAGAATTAGTTGAAAGAAAGTGTTGCTTTGAGACCTGGGCCAGAAACTTCCCTTCAAAAAAGGTGTTTAAAAGTTGCATCAGAGAGTAATAGAATTGATTGGAAATGTTTCTTCAAAGAGCTTGGTGAACTAAGCCAAGTTGCTGCCTTCATTTCTCTGAAGAAATAGCTCTCAAAGGAGAAGCCATCTTGTAGAGGTTAAGAATGCCTATTTGAAATTAAGCTCAGAGGATGCTGTGCAGGTCATTCAGTGGGGCACTTCCTATTAATGAGTGAATTATCTGACTTAGTTGATGTAATTTTGTAACTTACAATAGTATATAACAGGTAGAAAAGTAATAAATTCCTCAATGTCATTAATTGGTTAGTACTATAGCCATTTCAGATTATTTCTCTTCCAGAAAAGAAATGTAAGCAAAAGAAAGGTAAGCTGAATGTTACCTTGTTCAAGTGCATGTGAAATGGACATTTCCTAAATTAGCTAAAAATATATGTATCAATTCCTATTTCCTCTTGATCTAGAAAAATCACTGATACTGTATCATCAAAGAGGTAAGCTAGACACTGAATTAGACTAAAACCTGTGGTGTATAAATTATATTTAAAATTATATTTTTATTTTAATAGCACTAAATTGTTTAAAAGAAAAGGGGAAGATAAAGCTGACTTTTTAATACTGTCAACTGAGGCTTCTTGTACTATTGTTTATACTTTAAAAATTTGAAAACTTTTTCTAACATACTTAGCAAAATTCTGCTCAAATTTAATAATGAGCAAGTATCTTTTTTTCCCCACCAGACAGCTGTAAGTCATTAAAATAATGGACTTTGAACTTTAATCTTTAAAACATGTGCAAGTATTTATATATTTTCCACTTAAGAAAAATATTTTCCCAACACTGTTTAATAAAAAACTTTTAATCTCTTCTTTATTTTTCTATTATTGTAATATTTCAGATGTCTTTTAAGCTTCTAGCTTCTAATAATCTTGATTGCATCCAAATATGTTCTGAGGCAGCTCAGTAGTTATGGATAATTTAGTCAAAACTGAGCTCTACACATTTATCTATCTTTTGAGACATATTCTACCTTCATTATTCATAATTAATTATAAAGTATTATATTGTCAATTAAAATAGAAATTTAATTTTAAATAGAAATTCTTTAAAAATCATCTAATAATCTTAATTTGACTGTGAGGCAATCAAAATTGTCCATTAGAATAATTTTTTTCAATCACATACTACTTGGAGCATATCATGTTACTCACATTTATTAAACACTCTGGAATGTGCATTAGGAGCCTGCAAACATGGTAGGAATTAGGCTTACAGAAGTAACAAGAAATAGTTCTTGTCTCTAAGTTGTTAAAAATATAGTAATGCTGTATTATAAGTGTTGCAATAAATGCTTGCAGATGTTGTCATGAGAGAAGAGGTGAAGCAGAACAAGGAGTTGGTGCAGTCTGGGTGTAGCAGTATGAACACATGTCTGAAAAAAGGTAACGTAGTGAAATATTTGAAGTCTGAATTTAATGGTTTGCCTTATGGCCAATGACCAAACTCAAGTTATTGTTTTTGTGTTGGAAGAGGAATAAACATATGTGTTTTGTTTGTATCTGGTTGCCCTTTCTGTAGACTCTCCTCTGGATTACCCTTAACTGCTGAACTTTCTTACTTAATTTCAAAGTTTACAGGTATTTTTATCCATCACCTTCCTAGTAGTTCTAAAATTTAAGTGTACCTCAGGACTATTTGGGTGGTTTGTTACATGTGGATTTATGTGTAATCAGCCCTTATGTCTGCAGTGGAGATGGACAATTTGCATATTTTAACAAGCTTCCATGTGATGTTGATATGTACTGGCCTGCTTTAGTCAGTTTGGGCTGTCATGACAAAATATCGCATTATTTCTGTTTATACACAACAGAAATTTATTTCTAACAGTTCTTAAAGTTGCGGTCTGAAGTCAGGGTGCCCAGGAGGACTGACTTCTTGCTGGGGGCTCTCTGCATGGTTTACAGAAGCACAACATCTTTCTATTTCCTCACATGGGAAAAGAATTGGTTAGCTTTCTGGCCTCTTCTTATAAGGGTACTAATCTCATAAATGAGGGCTTCACTTTCATGACTTATTTGTCCTCAAATTCCCCACCTCCAAATAACATCACACTGGTTCAAGGTTTCAGTATGTGAATTCAGTCTGTAATGTGGTGCATGGCTGAGGTCAGCTCATTATCACAACTGGCTAGGAGTATGTTTAAAATATGGACTCCTGGAATCCAGTCTCAGAAGTCCAAATTTAGTTAAGCTTGGATGGGAACAAGCAATATGTATTTTTTATATCTCTCCCCAATTGATCCTGGTTATCAATGAGGTTTGAGAACAACCAATGTTGTCCTGGGCTCTCACTTCACAAATGATAAGATTGAGATGCAGAAAGGTCATGAGAATTCATCAAAAAATATCCAACAAGGAGCAGAGAAGCTCTCTTTTTCATTGTACCTTTTTTCTCCTTTCAAAAAACCATAATGACAATTCATTCTCTATTAAATGATCAATACTCCCACCCTAATTAAGTGTTATCCAAAATCTTTTCCTTGTAATTTATTTTCATAATGGTCCTGGATACAGTCTCATATCAAGGAACAGGAAAAAAAGTATTTACTGTAGTCTATGGAGAATGGGTGTATCCAGATTGGAACAGAACTGTTCCATTCTTTCAAGGACCTTCCAGACTAGTAGCAGATATCACATTCCCACACATGCATGAATATACAACCACACACAACAGTAATAAAAGACAGGTTTATAGTAAGTATTATAATCACAAAATCAAAGAGAAGCTTGAGCATGATGAAGCAAATGTTTATATAATCTAATTTGACAGACACTGTTAGGTTTTTAGGGATGCAAAAAAGTACTAAGATTTAACTTTTAACCTAAGGAAAGTATTATACATCATGCAAAACACAACTGACTCTATACTATAACACAGTTAATTCTGCGAAAATGCTGTCAGAGAATAGATGTGGGTGTGATTAATTAATCTGAATTCGAAGGGAATAAATGGAATTGTTCACAGAAAGGGTGATAGAAGAGGCTTTTACAGATTTGCATGTGAACTGTTTATATCTAGGGACTGTTTCTCTAGTTTCTCCTCTTGATTTGCCTTTCTGTTGTCAGCAGAAGGCAAATATGCATCATGGAGTTTCACAGAAATAGGATATATGACTTATATGGCTAGAACATGAAATTTGAAATGAGAATAATATTCATGAAGGTGAATTTAAACTGGACTTTGTAGGGTGCATAGAATTAACAGATAGTACTTATTTTTACATAAGTACTTTCTCCTTTACATCCCAGATACAAAAATTGGACAACTCTCTAGGTTCAAATCCAGGCCCTTGGAGGACAGAGAATGATGGAGGGGGTAAATCTAACTAAGCACATACATAAATATTACAATATATCCCCAGTACAACTATTATATGCTAATAAAATTTTGTAACATTTCCTATGTTAGTGTTTTTTCAACCTTATATGAACATCGCAGTTTCCTTCAGTATTTAAAAAATCATGAAAGCCCTCTTCCCTTAGATGCATTTATTCTACTGGCATCTATTCATAATGCCTAATGGTAGAATCAAGTCAGTTTTATAGTTCATTCTGATCTGAAACACTGACTTACAGAATGTCTAAACCTGATGAGTAATTGTTGAATTGAATGTTTATCTATAACCTAAATGTCTAAGGTCTCTTCATAAATTTATTTTCCTTATATCAGAAAGGTAGTTTTAATGTATACATTTGCCCTGAGTGGGATTTGAACTCAGGGCCTCATGCTTGCTGGGCAGACACTCTACTACTTGAGCCACTCTGCCAGCCCTGCCCTGAGATCCTAACAGTTCAGATTAAGAAAGAATATCCTACATAAACACTTTTGGCACAAAGAAACCAAGTCTACTTACCTGCTCATGTTGATGAACACGCTTAGATCACAAGATGCCATCATAAGCACTGGATGTGAAAAGAACTCGAGACAATGAATTTGTTTGGACTCTAACAAAACAAGAGTTTCTATGTGCATGACTTTTACATCAATATTAATTCTATGTAGCTCTCAGATGAATTTTAGTTCAATCAAATTGAACTGAATTGTTCAAATTGCATAGGTGTCACCAAAAACCTCAGGAAATCAAGATGTCTAATTAATCCCTATTAGGCAATGAAGAATTAGTAATAATTTAATATTGCTATAGTTCTAAATGCTATTCTTTTGATAGTCAAAGTCACAGAGCTTTGTGTGGGTGTGTAATGTGGTTAGAGGAGTTGATGACTTATTTTTCTTTGGCCATTTTGTAAGCATTTTTAATGAATAAGGCTTGAATTATTTGTCTCCACTCACAAGCCATAATGAATTCACCATTTCAAAATACAAATAGAATATTTTTATTTCTGAGACATGATGTTCTGAAGAGTCAAATCCCATAGCTGTCTTTAATTGCATTTTACTGGGTTGGGAATTTATTATTAGGTATTCTGTTAGCTCAATGTTCAGGCTCACTGCAGATGTGACTAAAAAAATTGTTTTCTCATAGACAAACGATGTGACCTCAGAGAGAAAAGCAAAAGATCTTCATAATACAATGACATTTAAAAATATTTCACAATTAATTTTTTCCAAATACTCCCCACCTTTGCAATCTTTCAGTGAGAAAAAATTTGAGAATAGGTAGTACTCAAGGACTAACATTTTGAGATTATTGTTTATAGCAAAGTATAAAATACCTTTTCAAAGTATGCTGTTTATTAGCTGTATCATTTTCTCTCTGTTCACAGTCTCTACCTCTTTACCTTATTATGTAAAAATTTTATGTGTATCAGATGTCATATTTCAATGTTATATTTTTCAATGAGATTTTTTGGTATTACTGGGGTTTGAACTCAGGACCTCACCCTTGCTAGGCAAGTGCTCTGTCACATGAGCCACTTGACCATCCCTTTTTTCTTTCTTTTTATTACATCATTGTTGTACTGGAGGTACACTGTGCCATTTACAAAAGTTCTTACAATATATCATAGTTGAATTCACCCCTCCATCATTCCCCTTTATCCCCACCCCCAGCCCTTTATTATGTTTTTAGATAGAGTCTCACTTTTTTTAGGCATACATTTTTAATTTAATGTAGGTAGAAGTCACAGATCCTCAGATGCCTTATAGAGTGATAATAATAAGCAATATTGTTATATGTAAGCTTGAAATACTACCTGAAGAAGGTGAGGAAGATTGAAAATAATGGAAGAATTCTGTTCTGACTCACTAAAGTAATTCATTAGGAACAGCTACTCTGATTCTCATCACTACTCGCTGGTAAATATTGCTTTCTCTATTTTACAAATGAAGAACTTGAAGCATAGTTTAAGGAATTTACCACAGTTGAATAAATGACAGAACTGGTATTTGAACCCAAGCCATACACCATTGGCCCTTTGATCTTAAACATTACTTCCTGAGGAAGAATTTGCATATATAACTCTTAACAATACAATCATACTGGTTGTAAGAGAGCCCCTTATAAGATGAAAGGGTGCATCCTGCTGCTATGCAATGTCCAATAACTTATTTTAGTGTTTTATGTTAACACGTGCTCTATCTGTTTGATAAGAAAGTCAGTTTGCTGAAATACAAAAATAAATGTGCTGAAATTAAAAAAGATATTCAAAATTGCCTCTAAATGTTTAATATAATGTGGAGAACATTGAACTTAGAATTAGGAATTCTAAACTCCTAACCCACCTTTGTCTATGCCTGTGGTCCTCTGCATGAAAACACCTGTGAACCTGGCAGTGAACTCTCACATGTACTGAGAGTGAGGCTTTTCAACATGCTTCACAGTTGGCCCTTGTCATTCATTGGATGCATACAAATGACTAGCTCAAGGTAGTTCATTGACATTTTGGCATTAGCTCACACTACACTCCCTTCAAGTATTACCTTAAATAAATTACCTTAAATAAAGCTGTTTTATTATTATTTATATTTATTATTACCTTAAATAAAGCTGTTTTATTATTATTTATATTTATTATTACCTTAAATAAAGCTGTTTTTGAGGGTCATTGTGATACAGCGGGTATCAGTTGGAAAAATCAAGGACATGGAGGTGGCAGTATACAATGACTCCAAGACTGGGGAAATCCAGCAGAGCCTAGTAGGAGCATGCACCTCTGAGTAAATTATTGTGGTTAAGAGTGTAGTGAAGATATTAAGTTTTCTGTTAATTTATATTTATCATTTTATTGAAATTTCTACTAAGGTATAGAGCAGAAATAATTTTTAATAAATTTAGTGAAAATATAATGTTGTTAGAATGTAGCTACTTAATAAAGGGAATGGTAGATATTTATTTTATAGTGAGAGTACCGTGAAAACCTTACTGAGGACCTGGGGTCCCTGTGAACTGAGAAACCGTGGAGTAGAAATTTGCTTTCTGGATATTAAAGCATTATTTTCTTAGCTTCAACTTTCACATTTGAGAAATGAAAGAACCAGGAGAGAGCACCTCAAATTCTAACCTAATTTCAGTAGTCTGTGATTGTATGTCAAAGCTGAGTCTAATAGGTAACTTTGATATTTCCACATCTAAATCCCTCCTTATGTTGGGAAAAACAGAGTATAAGTGACATATGTATGACCTTCAAATATAACTTAAGCAAAATCTTTAAATAAATTAGCTATTAGATGTAAATATGTTAATCATTAAAAATATATTTCAGTATCTCTTTATAGAGCTCAGTGGTTTTAAAAAATTATTTCATTTTGTTTTTTGGCATTCAGATCTTTTCTGCTTGTTAGTGCATTGAATTAGAAAATTCCCAGAGTAGACGAAAATCTATACTTTGTAAATTTGTTGGAAAATTTAGAGTGCCTAAACTACCTAAAAAAAGAATGTCACATGAGAATTTGAAATTAAAAAAAAGTAGTAGCACACTGTTTTCAATAAAAATTCTGGCTAATAACCATACCACAATTGCATTCTTATTTATTGCCAACTTACACAGGAACATGATTATTAAACAGCTTGGAATATTTGCCTATAAAATCTAATATTTGATTCATGGAAAAGACTGCAGTAGTCTCTAATTAAGCACCTACCAAATGATTGCCATTAGATTTGAGATACAAATATTTGTGTATACCTTGTTGATATATTTTTTGGAGTGCTTGATATTGTTGGCAATACCTAAAAGAATGAAAATTGCAAAAATATTTGTGCGGTATTCACCTTTGACTTAGTGCTGTAGAAATGTAGAAGGAACACATCTTGCATTTTGGACATTGTGGAATGACAGAATAGAACTGAGGACTGAGCTGTCACACAGTCATGTTGATGGGTGTTTAGTGTGTAGTGAACTGAAATAAAACCACAAACAACAGTAACACCCCAGATTGCCAACTGTCAATCAAACTCTGTAGTGAAAGAGCATGGAAAGAAGCAATTCAAATCCTTTCTAAGTCTTATGGCAACATATCTGGTTTATAGTTGATGACCCTAGCATGAATAATATAAAATTGTGAAATATTTTAACAAATGCATTAGAGTTTATTTTCTTTTTTAACAGTAATAAAGACTTCCTTTGAGTAGCAAGGAGAATACTTGATGTTTTAAAGTAAAAATGACAACTCATACTTACATAAAAATCTTAGAATTTTTGAATAAAAAACAATGAATCTAAATTTTATTTAGACCTTGGTTAGACCATGATAAAGATAACCCTTTAGACAAATCAGCAATTATTATGTTTTAAAAGTAAACAGTAATATTCTTTCTATTTTTTGAGCAGTCTATTCAGATGTTTGTAAACATTTGTTTCAAATACTACAGCAATAAATTCATTGAATTATGCGAATCACTTTGCTGTTGTTGAAACAAATTATAAACTTAGTACCTTAAACTATAGAAATTTCTTATGCTTCTGGAGGTCAGAATTCTCAGTGTGCTAAAATCAAGATGTTGACAGGGCTGTGCTCTTCCTGAGACTCTGAGGGTGGATTTTGTTTCCTTGCTTTTTCTCTCCTTTACAGACTGTCCTCATTCCTCGGCTTGTGACTCTCTTTTGCTTTGAAAATCAGAAATCATTTCACTTCAATCCCAGTCTCTCTCATCACATGGTTCTACTCACATCTTCACAGTCCCCTTTTTTAAGGTAAGGGAGCCTGTTCTGTGGGTGGGACATCATTCTTCTTATCACATTGAAGTGTAGCTTGCTTCATCCAATAAAGAACTTTAGGAGGATATATGAGTTATGAATGTTTTATGAAATATATGTTTAGTAGATTAACTGCCCTTATTTGACATATAATTCAGGTTTATATTTGGTGGAATAAATCAGTAACTAGTCAGTTCTTACCATATATTTCCTTAGGTATAGTAATGAGCCATACCAACAAAAGTGAAAGAGATCTGTAGTATAAGGTTTGCAAATAGTTTTTATATATAAAGTTTGTGTTAGATGAGGGAGATGACTATGAAGAGTTGGTCAGATGATGGCTCATCATGGGCTATGATGTTAAGAAATTTGGGTCTTATTCTAAGTGTGATGGGAATATAACAGAAGTGTAAAATAGAACATATTACTAACTATTAAGTCAATAGCCTCCTGTTATTTGACCCTCTCTCTCCCATTCTTCATCATTCTGTGTCCTTTTTATTTGTTTCATGTCCTGTCTTCCAGTATGGGATGTAAGTTTCTTGAATTTTCATATTTCTCATCACTGTGTTGCTATTGCCTAGAATCCTGCTAACCTGTGAGTGGTTCTTAGCAGAATATTATGTTCCAAAGGTGTAAGTGGAAGGAAGGAAGGAAGAAAGTCAAGCTGTTTAAAATCCATAACTCCAGGCTATTCCTGAGAAAAGTATGAGAGGTATCCTATAATATATCTGGCCAGTACTGGTCAAAACTGTCAAGATCATCAAGAATAAGGAAAGTCTATGAAACTGTCACAGCCAAGAGAATCCCTAGAGGATATGACAACTAAATGGAATGTGGAAACCTGGATGGGATCCTGGAACAGAAAATTCCACTAGGTAAAAATGATGGAAATCTAAAAAAAACTATAGACTTTAGTTACTAATAATGCTTCAATGCTGATTAATTGCAACAAGAGTAATATCTTGATATAGGATGTTAACAATAGGGGCATTTATGCTTTCTGTGCCATCTGCTTTTTAAATTTAAAATTATACTTTAAAATGTGTATTAATAGTAAACTAATGATTGGGAGGGAAAATTTCCAGTGCTAATTACCCTCAGTGAAAAATGATTTGTTAATTTTAGCTCCAGAAAACATCTGCCTATCCTAAGTGAATAAAAAATCTTCTAGAACGCTGCTAGAGAAGACATTTGTGTTAGAAAACAAAATGTCATATATTAAAAAATTTAAAGCCCTTTTTTCCTCTTGTCATACAGCAAATTGATGTTCACATAGATAAGAATAAATGGAATAATTTAATTTTAAATAATATTAGAGCTATGATTTTGAATGACTTGGTACATAGAAAACTTTTTCTTCTGATGCCAAGTTAATAAACTTTAAGATGAATATGATATGAATATATATATATATATATATATTGCCAAAGTTTATGCAAATTTTTAGATATCTGGTCTCAATTTGAATTATATATATCTTCAAGGCACAATCAGTTGACATCATAATTTTAGAAGATCTGATACTAGGATTGGCAAAGTTTTTATTACTATATCTTACTCATAGAAAATAAATCTTAATAAGGGATAAATGTATTCCCTTGGGCCATTCATGGACTAGTTGCATAAATCAAAGTGTAAAACAAAAGCACCTGGTTAAATTAACCCATGAGCAGAATCTATTAAGGTTTCTGGATAGCAGCCAAGCATTCTCAGTGTTCCTCAGAATACAAATTACATGTGATTTAAGAGGCATTCAGCCAAAAACTGTGGTCATTAAGTGTGGGTCAATAATGTATTTTGTGATTCCTAAAGCTTGTACAATTTCTTAAGATTTTTTTAAATTACAAAATCTATTTTCAAAGAAAACATACTATTTTAAGAAACAAATTTCTATGGACCTCTACTTAGGAAACTTTGATATAGATAAGTATTTCTGAAAGTCTGGTCTCAGAATTGATATCATTAGTATTACTTGTGAAATTGTTTAAATAGAAATAAATTCATGTGCACTATCCCAGACGTCCTGAATCAGAAAGTCTTGGGTTGGAGGCCCAAAATCTGTTTTAATACACTTCCCAGTGTTCTGTGGTGTGCTGAAGTAGAAAGGAACCCCATTACTCTAGTTGCTGCTCACATCTTGGACTTACAGACCAATGTTGTTGATTGCTTAAAATCTTTACCATGTTTGTTGGCCTTTGAAGGACTGATATCTTCAAAGAAGTTGAAAGCCATTACTTCACTTTGACCTTCTGAAGGGTACAAGTGATTTGTTAGAAATCAGAACTGGATTAATAGGATACTTTGATTAAGAAGTCTGAAGTGAAGCAGAAGAATTCTTTGATTCTATGTGTTCCATGTAGAAAGAATGAAGATGTACATTATCTTTAGGTAAGACATGAGAGCAGGATGCCATTATAGAAAAGGAGGCATACTTTATTATGGACTTGGAGAAATAATTTCATTCCAGGGCTACAATTTACTCAATTTATGTAATGAAGGTGCAATAGATTGACAGTAAGAAGTCTGTGCAGCTAGGGAACACAGAATTCTTAAGATCACAGAGTCTGTGCTCAGACTGCTGTCTCTTGAGCGAGTTGTTTGTTCTCTGTGCTTCAGTTTTCCTCTTGTTAAATGGAGATAATAATAGCGTCTTATCTCATAGGAGGTTAGAAACATGAAATAAATGAGTCAGTATTTAAGCACTTAAAACAGTGTATAAACTCAGCATAAACATTAAATTAGTGAAAACAAAATATGAATAATATTGATTTCAGTTTTATATCTGTGATCACCTGAGGGTTGTCTGAGTGTTACAAGTGAGACAGATTTAAAAGCTGTTCACAAGTTTCATAGTAGGTACCTATAAGGAACACTAATTCTTAGAGCTGATAATCCTTTTTCCTTGTACTGGAAATGTATCCCTTGTATACTATGTCACTACCAAATACATTTATGATGAATTCATGTTAGAAGTGAGCAGACCTAAGGCAATATGTTTTGTTTTAGATTAATACAAAAAACCATGCTAAAAAGTTGCTGCAATAATTCAGGAATGAGAGATAAGTACCCATGCAAAGATAGTTAAAGATAAAAATAGAAGAAGAAATAGATCTGAGAGATATTTTGTAGGCAAAATTTCAGAACTCACTGGTTGGTAGAGTAAGAGAGAGGCAGCATCCAAAATTAACTCCAGATTCCAAAATTTTATGCTCAGTTATATACCATGAATGACTGTTGTCTGTAAATTCATGTTCAAAATAATTTTGCTTCTGAAATAGCTCAACATAGACTTTCTGACCTGTTATGCTTTCTTGCAATTCCAAGGGCTTGGGGATTGAGTTTTCTCAGTAAAGTAGGGTCTGATGCTTGTTTTTTGTCTGCTGGCACTGCATTTGCAAAGCCAATGACATACTTGTCTGATCTTTGCTCAGCAATTGATATTCCCATTTCTTTCTGAATGAAAGGTTACCAAAACTGTGAGGACTGCTATGTCTATACTGTCCTTGCTGACTTAAGGAACTGCACTTTACTTTTCTGTTTCTCCAAAGCACAGCAAGATGCATAGGAATGTATAAAACTATATTCAGAGGGGTCCCTATAAGAAACATAAGACACACTTAAATTAATGTACGTCAGAGAAAGTTTATTTACAGAGGTACTAATTACAAAGCTAAGGGTGAATATGAGGACCACAATGGATACTGCAGATGCACAGAGCTAGCAGCGGACCCTAAAAGTGAGAAGAAATGAATAACAGAACCTAGAATAAAAGACAATTAAGAAGTGAGAGCTGACTTTAAAAAAAGTCTTGATCATTCAAGGAATGCAGCCAACATAAAGTGACTCTTTAGGATAAATTTTAGGGGAACAAATACTTTGAAGCACTCTTTCCCTCTAATTTCCCTTTGTGGTTCCTATTGGCCAAACACCAAGAAGCCAGGAGGAAAGAAGAAGAGTGGGGAGGACAGGTTAGTGAACCTAGAGGGACCAATACAACACATCTGGCAAGAGATAACAGACACCTGTGCTCAGATACCATTGCTGGTCATTTCTTTACTGCTTTACTACTATGCTGAGCCCAAGGTCTTTGTTTGTTTGCTTGCTATTATTCCTGGACTCTGTTGGAGAAAAAAAACATCTCTTTCCTCTCCCTACAGATTCATCAAAACTATATGAAATTTCCCTTCCAGTCTTGGAATATCAATAGTGGCTCATATCTTCTTAAGAAAAAAACAGTATCTGAAGCACTTTCACTTTGGCTTCCTTCTTCACTCTATGTAGTTATGTTTTCATTTTTAGTCATTTTTTATTACTCACATCTGATGATTATTAAAAAGTAAGGAAGCATCAAGTTTCTCCAGACACATACATTACAATGACACTAAGAACATGACAGAGTTGGATAAAATAAACTGAGTGGTGACAGAGGTGGGGAGGCTAAAGAGAGTTTTCGTGGGAAGCAGGGACCTCAAGTGAAAACATCTGAGGATCATCAGTCTTAGCTCTGGCATTTGCATAAATATCTAAATTCAGAATGCACAGACCTAGCCCCTAGGTTACGTGAGTTAAGCAAATATCTTATTATTCATTCTTATTTTCAACCATTCTTTTTTCCCTACAATGATCTCATTTTTTGATTAGTGCTCAATATCACGTGCTGTCTATGTTTGGATCCCAGAAGATTCTTTTATACACCTTCTCAACTTCAGTGTTTAATAATAAAAAGTAACAGAAAACTCAACAATAACAGAAGGTATAGACCACTGAAAACACAAACCCTTCAGAAATGATGGTTTGTATTATTCTACTGGTTAAGTAATTTAGTAAAGCTATTTCCTACTTGTAGATAAAAGAAACATGGACTGGGTGGAAGAAGAGGAAAATGATAAATATCAACTACAGCTTTGCCTTATTTCACTGGTTACAATGTTTGTGCATAAATGCACACAGAAAAATGCTAACTAGCAGTGGTGACAGCAATATTCCTGCCTCTCTTTCTTGGTCCTAGAGGAAAGCTTTTAATATTTCAACATTAAATACATTTGCTGTAGTTTATTTTTGAAATGTCTTATCAGATTAAGAAAGTTTGTTTTTATTTCTTATTTGTTAAAAGATTTTACTTTGAAGGGGTATTCAGTTTTATTAAGCATTTTTTTGCCTTTAAATACTGAGATGATCATATACCTTTCATTTTTAATGTTTGGATAGTGAATTATATTGAATGACTTTTGCATGTTAATCTAATCTTGCATTCCTGGTCTAATTCTTCCATGGTTATAGTATGTTCTTTTTATATATCACTGCTTTTGCTTTGCTAATTTTTGCTAATATTGCTAATAAAAATGTGAATTAGTATTTTTGTGTTTATGTTTATATGAGAGATGGGTTTGAAACTTTCTTCTTAACACAACCCTTATCACGTTTTGGTGTCAGTGTTATGATAGTCTTGTAAGAAATGATGGAAGTGTTTGTATTTTTTCTGTTCTATGGGAGAGATTGTGGAAGATTGTTACTTTTTACTTTACATGAAAGAACTATATGCTCAAATTCACAAGTGATGCCATTTGGGTCTGAGGCTTTCTTTGTGGGAAGGCATTTAAATACAAATTCTATTTGTTTAATCACAGTTGAATTACTCAGATATTTTATTTGATTTGGTTTTGGAAATTTATATTTTTGACATAACTTTGTCCTTTTAATCCAAATTTTTATATTGACATAAAAATACTCATAATGTTCTGATAATTGCTTTTTAATGCTTGAATTACATGTCCGTATTAGAGTCCTAATAATTTGTGTTAACTTCCTCTTTTTCTGAATGTTGATTTTGCTCTATTTATACATTGACTCCTGCTCTTATTTTTCTCATTTTTCCTTACATTCCTTTTTGGGTTTATGGGCTGTTTTTCTTTCAGGTGTCTGAGATAATTGATGTTAAACCCTAAAGCAATACATTTTCTTCCAAGCAATACTTTTGATACATTCCACCATTTTGAGTATATAATGTCTTCATCATAATTCCTACCTTATTTCCATTGTTCTCAGAGAACATATTCTGCATGATTTCAATCTTGAAATTTACAAGACTTTCTTGAATTAGCATATTGTTAATTTTGGTTAATCATGCATGCTTACTTGAAAGGAAGTTATACCTTAATTGTTATATTCAGTGTTTTAGATATGTTAATTCAACAAATATATGAATTTTGTTTAGATTTCTATTCCTGGGGTTTTTTGCCTTCTTATTTTGTCATCTATTAAGGGAATATAAAATGTATCATACCATTTTTGGCTATGTCCACTTTTCTCTGATTCTGTTAGTTTTTCCCTTTACATATATTTGAAGGCATGTCATGAGTATACCCAGAGATTTGGAAATGCTGTGATTCTTGGTGTATTAACTGCTTCATGTTGGCTATGTTAAGAAATGTCTATCTTTATATCTAGTAATGCTTCATTACTTAAAAATTTTCACTTTTTGATGGGATAGGTATACCACCTTGTTTTTTGCGTGAAGTATATAGTATTTCCTTAATCTAGTATGGTAATATTGGTATTCATTATTTGTCATTTAGTTCCTTTGCATTTAACATAATTGATACAAGTAAGTTTTTAAACTATCATCTTACTTGTCTTTATTTGACCCACTTGTCTTATGTTCTTTCTGCTTTGTTCCCTTCTTTTGGATTTATGAAACATATTTCATTTTTTCCACTATTAATTTATTAGTGACATCCATCCTTATATTATACTAATCTAATACAAATAATTACATTTCAATTTGCATAATAATGTTATAATTGTAGAACACCTTAACTCCTTTTACTGCCATTCTGTTCTTTTTATCATTGTTATCATGCATTTTATTTTTATACATACTTTAAACTACCTTGGACATTACTATTATATTTTGTTAATCAAACATGTTTGTATTGACCCACACATTTATGCCTGTGTATTCAAAATGTGTTTTAAAGTACTTAGCAGATCACCAATCCCGTCACTACCTGAGTTCAAATGTTCACTGAGAAACAGTCAAGCAACAGAAATCTATTGTGATGCACCATCTAGAGAACAGCTGCATTGCTATATATAATTTATTTACTTTGTAGTTTAGTCTCTCAGTCTAGCAACTTTGTTTAAAAATTACTATTCCCATTAGTTTATAGTGACATTAATATGAATGCATAATTTTAAAGTCAACATTCCTTTTACTGTGAACCAAAAAACTTCTTAAATGACGGTAGAGGGTTGTGCTACAGAAATGACTGGCTGCTAGGAGAGTACTCTTCAAAGCCAAGGGACAGGCAGTCTTGGGAAAGCGTAAACTACATACTTGTCTCATAATATGGCATCAACTATTTCCTTGAAAAACAAGATGAATAAATTTCATCTTTACTTCAAAATAAACTTTAAATGAAAAAAATTCCATCATGTTTGTTAAATCTGGTTAAAAGATGGCTTTAAATATTTTCTTGGCTACATGTATAATTCCTTCACCTTTTCTTAGAGCTTCTTTACAACCAGTATGGAAGTAAGACCTCCAGTGCTTTATGAAAAACTTCATCCAATGGATAAGACAAATCTGCACTTGAATTCTAATGAAGACACTGAATTACAGAAGTCCAAAAAGCATATGGTCACTTTCATACTGTTTTCATAGAACCTGTGACTTATTGCAACTATCCTTACATGTCATATAATTCAAACACAAACTTCTAGAGAGGACATAAGTACGACAGTGGTTTTTTTTGTTTGTTTGTTTGCATTTAATGCTCCTGTGGTTAGATGAAAAGATTAATATAACTAACAGGGAGAGTAAAACTATACTAAGCAAACTATACTAAGGACTACATTCTAAGAAGTTAGAACAATTTTCCCAAAACAAAGAAAAGCAGGAGCCTATGCCAATGGTTTTCCTCTAGTGTAATATAATTGCTAGTGTGAGATATAATCTGTAAGCAATTAATATAAATATAGATAGGAATAAGCCAGCAGTAAATGATAGTGTGGTAAATAAAATGGTTTGGAGAGAGGCTTAAGGGAAATGAGAAGGGGCAGAGAGGCCAGGTTTCCAGTGGGAACCATCTATGCCTTATCTTTATGCTTGGCATGTGTTTAATAATCCACTGTTGCAAAAAGGTAAACCGTTTCCAAGTATGCTAGCCTAGGATATACTTTATGTAGCATAGTAAGATTAAGTATTATAAATTCCTCATTTGCATTTATATTTAGACACACACACACACAAATTTTTAAACACCTTTATCTCATTTTGGAAGTTAAGAAGGAACTACATACTGGAGAATTTTCTACAATATCAAAACTGGGGTGAAACCAAAGGAAAACATTACCATCTCTTTAGTAACTGGCTTTATGAAAACTTAAGTTCAGTCATCTTTTTTACAGATAGGCTTATTTGATGAGGATTGTGATCCAATGATTGTTTAGCAGTAATTTTACTAAACTGTAAATTCTTTTATTAACAGGCATTATAAACAGATAATACTAATCTTATTTAAAAACGATGAATGCCATACTGGTGAATATACAGCTCATGAATAACTTAAAAAGTATTTTCCATTTAAAAGGCAACACATAGCATACAAAATCTTATACTAAACAAAGAAGCTATAATATGGATACATGATTGCTGTGTCTAAAATGATATATACAGCACATAATTAATGTTAATTATGCAATCAGTACATTTTTCTCCATGATTCTCTTCATGCTTCACTTTCCCTAGAAACTGAATTCTGAATTTCCTCTTCTGAACATGGTACAATCAGGTTATCCTTGGACATCAAATTATATTTCATCACAAATTTAGTAAACTGATGACATAAAAGTGTTTCATTTTTATATTCATCAAATATCTGCTTTCTGATGAAAATAAGCATGTGAAAATATTCTGTAAATCCTACAGCATACTGATCCTAGTTTTGCTACAGATGATTCTTTCGTGCTAACCTGCTGGGAAAATATTTATTGCTATTCAGAAGACATGCAGCACCACCAAGTATGTGTCTGGTGTAGTCTATAGCGCGACACTCTTTTGGAGTATAATGAGCTGCACAAAGACAAATCCGTTGGTTAGTTGCTGTCCCATTTGAGAACAAGTATCAGGATGCCACCCACTCTGTTATAAATAATTATATTTCTGAAGTTTCACAGCAAGTCCATTTAGTTCAAGGCAGAATTGCCTTACATGTTCATACTTCCATACACCTTCATCTTGCCTTTCAGGTGGTTCAAGAATTTTGTCAGTATTGGAGCAATCTGCTCTTACGTTCTGTCGAATGTACTGCTGAACAGCAAGTGTACTGTCCATTCCATCAAACGATTCATCAGCCCAATTATAGAAATCTTGTGCCTTTGTGCCTGCCTATTCAGCCTCAGCACTGCCGCTCCCTCTACCATGACCATAGTGCCCTGTATTTTTTAATTTAATAAAATAGCTTAGAAAACTAACAGTTTTTCATGCTGCTGTTTGGATGTATTCCATTAATGTGTTTTCTGGGTCATCAGCCACCTCCCTCTTTTTTTGGCTGTGATTAATCTGGTACATGCACATCTTCTGTCTTAATGTCAGATGTTTTATTTCTCAGTTTTGCAATTTTTATACATTTCTGTATTTTGTGGGAATTATTATTTCATTTATCTTTCCCATTGTTTTCTCTACTTTTTAAACCAAATTAATTATAACTTTTCAAAAGTCCATGATTGCTAACCCTAATATCTTGATCAACTATGAGTCTGTTTTTATTGCCTCAATTTTTAATTTTAGTCCTATGGTTCTGTTTTTTTGCCATAATTATGATTTTTTATTGATTATAGCATTGAATGTGAAGAAACTGTAGGTGAAGTGGTATGGTAGAGAGGAACTCTGTCTCCTCCCTGGTCAGATGGAGTGGGCTACTCACTCATCTCCTTTGACCTGTTCCAGAACTTGCAGCTAAGACTGTAGTTAATCTTTGTTTTTTCAACACCAAGAGACTGTAAGAAATTCTCCTCTCTGCTGTGGAGATTTTCAGCTTTGCCTTTTGACTTCTTATTCTGTACAGCTTCAAAATTCACTACATATTTTTATGGGGACAGAGACTATATGTTTGAGACAATGGAATTATTTATTTTTGTTTTTTCATTATGAATGACTCACAAATGTCTGTTGGTTTCTTCAGCTACCTCCTCTCAGGGGACAGTTCTAGAGTCTCAGACTCTAACTGCATTCAGAGTCTACAACTTCCCAGTGGCACTTGTCAGATAACCATTTCCCCAGGACTATCATGTTCATCTTGTACTCTTCACAGGGGCCTTTCCCTTTAGAGTATCTTTGCCTCCTCAGAATGAAGAAGAAAGAAACACTGAAATTTCTTTCTCTGATTATCAGATGATGTTAGTTCTTTATCTTCTCATCCTGCTTCAACTCTGTCAAACATTTTGTAGGGGAAAAACATATGGAGATCTCTTAAGTCCTTAATTTTGTAACTTTAGCATTGCAAGAACTCCAAAAGTTCTGCTAGTTTCTTTATTTCCCATCTGAATTTTTCTTTAAGGGCTAAGTTTAATTTTTCAGATTTTTTTACTGTGATCTAATTGGCAGATTAGATAATCACATTACTCAGATCTTCTCTTTTTTTCCTTTTATTCATATGTGCATATAATGTTTGGGTCCCTGCCCCTTCCTTCTCCCCCAACCCCCTTGCTACCAGGCAGAAACTATTTTGCCCTTATCTCTAGTTTTGTTGAAGAGAGAGTACAAGCAATAATAGGAAGGGACAAGGGTTTTTGCTAGTTGAGGTAAGGATAGCTATATAGGGAGTTTACTCACATTGCTTTCCTATACATGTGTGTTACCTTCTAAGTTAATTCTTCTCAAACTAACCTTTTCTCTAGTTCCTGGTCCCCTTCTCCTACTGGCCTCAGTTGCTTTAAAGTATCTGCATTAGTTTTTGATCTTTTGGGCCAGGCTAACCTCACTCAGAATGATGTTCTCCAGTTCCATCCATTTACTTGCGAATGATAAGATTTCATTCTTCTTCGTGGCTGCATAAAATTCCATTGTGTATAAATACCACATTTTCTTAATCCATTTGTCAGTAGTGGGGCATCTTGGCTGTTTCCATAACTTGGCTATTGTGAATAGTGCTGCAATAAACATGGTTGTGCAAGTGCCTCTGGAGTAACCTGAGTCACATTCTTTTGGGTATATCCCCAAGAGTGGTATTGCTGGATCATATGGTAGGTCTATGATTAGAATTTTAAGAAGCCTCCAAATTTTTTTCCAGAGTAGTTGTACTAGTTTACATTCCCACCAGCAGTGTAAGAGGGTTCCTTTTTCCCTGCATCCTTGCCAGCACCTGTTGTTAGTGATGTTGCTAATGATGGCTATTCTAACAAGAGTGAGGTGGAATCTTAGTGTGGTTTTACTTTGCATTTCCTTTATGGCTAGAGATGGTGAGCATTTTTTCATTTGTTTTTTGGCCATTTGAATTTCTACTTTTGAGAAAGTTCTGTTTAGTTCACTTGCCCATTTCTTTACTGGTGCATTAATTTTGGGAGAATTAATTTTTTGAGTTCCCTGTATATTCTGGTTATCAGTCCTTTGTCTGATGTGTAGTTGGCAAATATTTTCTCCCATTCTGTGGGTGGTCTCTTCAGTGTAGAGACCATTTCTTTTGTTGAGCAGAAGCTTTTTAGTTTTATGAAGTCCCATTTATCTATGCTATCTCTTAGTTGCTGTGCTGCTGGTGTTCCATTGAGAAAGTTCTTGCCTATACCTATTAATTCCAAAGTATTTCCTACTCTTTCCTGTACCAAATTTAGAGTTTGTGGTCTGATATTAAGATCCTTGATCCATTTTGAGTTAATATTGGTATAGGGTGATATACATGGATCTAGTATCAGTTTTTTGCAGACTGCTAACCAGTTTTCTTGCAGTTTTTGTTGAAGACACTGTCTTTTCCCCATTGTATATTTTTAGCAACTTTGTCAAAGATAAGTTGTTTATAGTTGTGTGGCTACATATCTGAGTCCTCTATTCTGTTGCAATGGTCTTCATGTTTGTTTTTGTGCCAATACCATGCTGTTTTTATTGCTATTGCTTTGTAATATAGTTTATGATACCTCCAGTGTTGTTCTTTTTATTGAATATTGCCTTGGCTATTGGTGATCTCTTGTGTATCTATATAAATTTAATGGTAGATTTTTTGATCTCTTTGTTGAACGTCATTGGAATTTTGATGGGAATTGCATTAAACATGTAGATTACTTTTGGGAGTATCGACATTTTTACTATGTTGATTCTACCAATCCATGAGCATGGGAGATCTCTCCACTTTCTATAGTCTTCCTCAATCTCTTTCTTCAGAAGTTTATAGTTTTCCTTGTAGAGGTCTTTCACATCTTTTGTTAGGTTTACACCTAGGTATTTGATTTTTTGAGGCTATTGTAAATGGAATTGTTTTCATATATTCTTTCTCAGTTTGTTCATTATTAGTGTATAGAAATGCTAATGATTTTTCTATGTTGATTTTATATCCTGCTACCTTGCTGTAGCTATTGATGGTGTCTATGAGCTTTTGAGTAGAGTTTTTTGGGCCTTTAAGGTATAAAATCATATCATCTGCAAATAGGGATATTTTGACAGTTTCTTTACCTATTTTTATTCCTTTTATTCCTTCTTCTTGCCTAATTGCTCTGGCTAGGAATTTCAGTACTATGTTGGAGGATTCCAAGATGGCGGCTATAGGGAGGAAGCAGAGAGTGTGCCTCCTATAGTGAAATCTTGGAGAGACGCTGGAGACACAGCTTGCAGGCAAAGCCACTGAGAAGAGGCAAAACTTTGACCCCTCCACACCTCCAGCCTGCGCAGAGAATCTCCACTTCACGTCAAATGGAGAAACCAGGAGGGCCCCCGGGCTGCCACATGCCCGTGCCCAGACGGCTTGGGAAGACACAGACATGGTGAGCTAAGCGGTACGCAGTACTCCCACAGACATCCCTGGGCCAGATCAGCATAGTCCCCTGGACAGACCAACTCCCACCCGGGGAGAAAAGAGAAGCTGAGTAATAAGCAATAAGAACAATAAAGACACGTATCAAAGAGGATGGAGCACCCTGAGCACTGAAGAAGGGGAAGGAATCCCTCCCAGAACTGTAAATAAGCAACCCTGGCCTGGCCACAAAGGGCAGGAGCAGGGGCTTGCACCCAGCAACCAGGAGCGGGAAAGCTTGTGAGAGTGGCAGAGGGAGGAAAACTCCACAGGAGAGGGGGGATACCCACTTCCCACATAAACTGTAAATAAACACACAAGCCTGAGAAAGCAGGTGCAGTGTCACCTCCCCCCAGTGTGCTTGGAAAGGGGAAGGCTTGTAGCAGTGGCATCACACACAGGAGATCTCTGAGTAAACAAAGCCTGCAGGGCCAGGTGAGTGCTAAGCTCACTCCTGAAATCTGCATAAACAAAGCCGCCAGCAACAGCAGGCTGACAGCAGCGAGCAGGCAAGACACAGCCACAGACTCAGATAGCCATTCACAGACCTGTCTCCAGACTCTTTTTTTTCTCTCTCTCCCTACTTTTAATGAGAAAACAACAGAACTACACCTGCATGCTGGTGGTGGAGGTTTTTTTAAATTTCCTATTTTTAATTTTGTTTTATTTTATTTATATATATATTTTTTTCTTTCATTTACTTATCTTTATTCTTTTTTTTTATTTTCAATCCTCTCTCTGTCTCTCTAATGCCTTTTTAGCTTATGGTTGATTAGTATACTGTCTCTCCCTGTTTATATCTTTGAAACTATTTTTGTTTGTTTCTTTGGTTTTTTTTCTACTTGATTTGTTTTTCCCTTTTCCTTTAACTTCTTTGCTTTCCATCCCCTCTCACCCTTCCATTCTAAATATCACTAGTGCTGTTATTATAAGCCAGAAAATACTTAATTGCACACAGTACAGGGACAATAACAACACCAAGGGCAATGATGAGAAGACAGAAAAAAAGGGAAACCAGTTTCAGTACTATGAGCTTTTGTCATGAAATGGTATTGGATATTATCAAAGGCTTTTTCTGCATCTATTGAGATGATCAACTGGTTTTTGTCTTTGCTTCTGTTAATGTGGTTTTTTACATTTATTGATTTTCATATGTTGAACCACCCCTGCATTCCTGGGATGAAGTCTACTTGGTCATGCTGAATGATCTTTTTGATGTGTTGTTGAATTCAGTTTGCCATTATTTTGTTGAGGATTTTTGCATCAATGTTCATTAAGGAGATTGGCCTATAGTTCTTCTTTTTGGAGGTGTCTTTGCCTGGTTTTGGTATAAGTGTTTTAATACTGGCTTCATAAAATGTGTTAGGCAGTTTTCCTTCCCTTTCTATTTCATGGAACAGTTTAAGGAAGGTTGGTATCAGTTCTTCTTTAAAGGTCTGATAGAATTCATCAGAGAATCCATCAGGTCCTGGACTTTTCTTTTTGGGGAGACTCTTGATTCCTGCTTCAAATTCATTTTGTGTTATGGATCTATTCAGGTGATTAATTTCCTCTTGGTTCAGTTTTGGATGATCATATGTATCTAGAAATCTGTCCATTTCTTTTAGATTTTCAAATTTATTTGAGTATAGGTTCTCAAAGTAGTCTCTGATGATTTCCTGGACTTCCATGGTGTTTGTTGTTATCTCCCCTTTTGCATTCTTGATTCTACTAATTTGGGTTTTTTCTCTCCTCATTTTAGTCAGGTTTGCCAGGGGTATGTCAATCTTGTTTATTTTTTCAAAGAACCAAGTTTTTGTTTCATTAATTCTTTGTATGTTTTTTCTGGTTTCTATTTCATTGATTTCAGCTCTTATTTTTATTATTTCTCTCCTATTTGGTTTGGGATTTGCTTGTTCTTGTTTTTGTAGGAGTTTGAGATGTATCATTAGGTCATTGATTTGGGATCTTTCAGTCTTTTTAATATATGCACTCATGGCTATAAACTTTCCTCTCAGGACTGCCTTTGCTGTGTCCCATAGGTTCCGGTAGGTTGTGTTTTCATTTTCATTGACTTCCAGGAACCTTTTAATTTCCTCTTTTATTTCATCAATGACCCATTGTTCATTAAGCAATGAGTTATTCAGTTTCCAGCTGTTTGCATGGTTTTTGTCTTTACTTTTGTTGTTGAGTTCTACTTTTACTGCATTGTGATCAGAGAGAATGCATGGTATAATTTCTATTTTCTTATGTTTGCGGAGGATTGCTTTGTGCCCTAGGATATGATCTATTTTGGAGATGGTTCTGTGGGCTGAGAAGAATATATATTGTGTAGAAGTTGGATGAAATGTTCTGTAGAGATCAACTAGGTCCATTTGATCTATGTTATGTTTTAGATCTAGGATTTCTTTATTGATTTTTTGTTTGGATGACTTATCTATTGATGATAGTGGGGTGTTAAACTCTCCCATGACCACTGTGTTGGAGTCAATACATGCTTTTAGATCCTTCAGGGTATGTTTGTTGAAATTGTGTGTGTTGACATTGGGTGCATACAGGTTGATAATTGTTATTTCCTTTTGGTCTATTTCCTCTTTTATTAGTATGGAATGTCCTTTTTTATCTCGATTGATCAATGTAGGTTTGAAGTCTACTTTGTCCGAGATAAGTATTGCTACTCCTGCCTGTTTTGGGGGGGCCATTGGCTTGGTAAATGTTCTTCCAGCCTTCATCCTAAGCCTATGCTTATTTCTATTGATGAGATGTGTCTACTGTAAGCACAAATTGTTGATCTTCCTTTTTAATCCAGTTTGTGAAGTGGTGCCTTTTGATGGGTGAATTAAGTCCATTAACATTAAGTGTTAGTACTGATAGGTATGTGGTGATTCCTGTCATTTAGTTGTCTTAGTTGTTTGAGGGTTTGATTGTGTGTAGCTAAATCGATGTTACTCTCTACTTTCTTGCTTTTTCTTTTCCTGTAGTTTGGTACTGTTTGCCTTTTCATGGTTATGTTGGGTTTCACTTTCTCTGTGCAGAATCCCTTGAAGAATCTTTTGTAGTGATGGGTTTGTGGTCACATATTGTTTTAGTTTCTGCTTATCATGGAAGACTTTTATTGCTCCATCTATTTTGAATGATAGTTTTGCTGAGTAGAGTATCCAAGGGTTGAAGTTATTTTCATTCAGGGCCTGGAAGACCTCACCCCAAGCTCTTCTTGCTTTTAATGTTTCTGTTGAGAATCTGCTGTGATTTGGATGGGTTTACCTTATATGTTATTTGTTTTTTCTGTCTTATAGCCTTCAATATTCTTTCCCGGGTCTCTGTACTTGTTGTTTTAATGATAATATGTTGTGGGGTAGCTCTATGTTGTTCAGGTCTGTTGGAGTTCTGGAGGCTTCCTGTATCTGTATTGGCATAATTTTCTTGAGATTTGTGAAATTTTCTGTAATTATTTTGTTGAATATATTATTCATTCTTTTTCTTATACATCATCTCCTTCCTCAATGCCCATGATTCTCAGGTTTGGTCTTTTGATGGAGTCGGGGAGTTCTTGCATTTTCTTTTCACGGGTCTTGAGTTGTTTTACTAATAGTTCTTTGGTTTTTCCTTTAATTACCATTTCATCTCTGAGTTCTGAGATTCTGTCTTCTGTTTGTTCTATTCTGGATTGGCCCTCCATTTACTTTTGCAATTCTGTTTCATTCTTTTTTCTGAGGTTGTTCATGTCCTGAGTTGCTTCCTTTTTAGTGTTGTCTATTTTTGTCTTGAGTTCATTTATCTCTTTATTAATCATGTCCTTTGTTTCACTTTGTTGTTTATACAGTGCTTCTATGGTTTCTTTTATTTCTCCTTGTGCTTTTTCAAATTCTCTATTTTTGTTGTCTTGGAATTTCTTGAGTGTCTCCTGCACGTTTTGGTTGACCATATCCAGTATCATCTCTATAAAGTTCTAATGAATACTTGTAGGATTTCTTCTTTCATATTGTTTTTTTTTGGGCTTCATTTGGTTCTTTGGCATAGTTTAGCTTTATTTGTTTGAGTCTGGATTTGGGTATCTGTTTTCTTCTTTTCCCTCTGCTTCCCGTACTAATTTATTATTGGGGGGGGGAATGGTTTCCCTCTTTTTCCGTGTTCCCATCATTGCCCTTGCTATTGTTACTGTCCCTGTACTTTGTGTAATTCAGTATGTCTAGCTTGTAATAATAACAATGGTGATACCTAGAATGGAAGGGTGAAAGGAGAGGGAAAGCAAAGAAGGTAAAGAAAAAGGGAAAAAAAACAAACCAAACAAACCAACCAAACAAACAAAACACAGAGCCAAAAAAGAAACAGGGAAAGATAGTGTATAAATCAACAGTAAGCTAAACAGGAATTAGAGAGACATAGAGAGGATAATAAAAAAAAATCCATAAGTTCAAGTGCAATAAAGTTTCAGTCTTAATAATTTTGGTGTTAGTCCTTCAGCCTCCAGGCCTGATGCTAGTGTCTGAGAAGTAGTTCTGTCATTTTCTCATCAAAGGGGAAAAAACAAAAAAGAACAGAAAAACAGAGAACAACAAAAAAATGTACCCCAAGTTCAAATGCACTACAGTTTCAATTAGTCCTTCAGCATCCAGTCCTAGTTCTATTTCTCATCAAAGAAAGAGGAAAAAAAAAAGTCTGGAGACAGCTTTGTGAATCTCTATCTGAGACTGTGGCTCACCTGCCACCTACTGTCAGCCATCTGCTATTGTAGGCTTTATTTATTGCAGATCTCAGGAATGAGCTTTACACTCACCTATCCTGTTTATTTAAAGTTCTCCTGGACACATACCCCTTTTGTTTTCTCCAGTATACATCCCTACCAGCCTTTTGCAATTGCAGTCCTTTTTTTAGAATTAGCCTGGGGAGGTGCTCCTCCCCCACTCTCTGGGGTAGCATGCCACACTTTGGTTGCCTTTGGAAGCTTTCCCCTCTCCAAGCACACTGGGGAAGGTAGTGCCACTCCTGCCTTCTCCCGCAGGCTTGTTTATTTACAGTTTCACGAGGGAGTGCCCCTCTTCCACTCTCTGGAGCTCAGGGTGCCCTACCCTCTTTGCTACATGTCTTTTTTTTTTTCAGCTGTTTGTTTATTATTCAGCTTGTTTTTTTCTCTTTTTTCCCTGGGTGGGGGTCAGTCTGTCCAGGGGGCTATGCTGATCTGGCCCAGGGTTGTGTGTGGGAGTACCACGTGCCTCTTAGCTCACCTGGTGGTCTGTTTCTCCCAAGCAGGTTAGGCGCTGGTGTGTGGTGGCACAGGAGCCCTCCTGGTTTCTCCGTTTAATGTGGAGTGGGGATGCTATGCGCAGGCTGGGGGTGTGGAGGTGTCAGAGTTTTGCCTCTTCTTGGTGGTTTTTCCTGCAAGGTGCATCTCCAGTGTCTCTCCAAGATTTTACTTTAGGAAGCACGTTTTCTGCTTCCTCCCTGTAGTTGCCATCTTGCAATCTCCAGAAATGCGGCTTTATAGAAATATGTGGCATAGTATTCATGGCTGTGCGAATACATGGTATCGTAAAAATACTACTTGTTCTTTGTCTTGGGTTCTCAGTATATAGGCTGAAACTCTTGGAATTCCCTGAGTGACAGATTGAGTGTCTTGTTATTTATAAATTCCCTTTTCAACTACACCTGAGTTCACGCTAATAGGTGATTCAGAGAAGGGCCCCTAGACAGCTTCTGGATGGGGAATGGCCACTACTCAGATCTTCTCTGAGTGTGCTCTCCTCTTGAACAATTAGCTCCTGTACTGTTCATTTTTCAGTTGTTTTATAGATGAATTTTGTATTTTATTCACCTTGCATTTATTCTCTGTTACTAATGTGGGTTTCAACAAACCACTCAATCAAGTGTAGTAGTATTTCCTTCATTAGATTTATATTTCCTATAGGAAAGCTTAGCATCAAAATATCAAAGATTTTTTTCCAAATTATGATTCTTATTGCTGGACATTAATATTTTAGGTTTCTTCCTATTCTATATATCACCATGTGAACTCTGATCCTCAAATATGCTCATCTGTTCCATATGCAAAATACATTTATCTTCTCCCAAGGTCCTCCAAAGTGTCAGTCCACTGCTGCATAAATTATATAAATTCAAAATCTCATTTAAGCCTCATCAATCCCAAAGAATCAAGTCTTGTCATCTACATTATTTAAATCAGGTATGAGTGAGGCTGTAGTTATAATGCATCCTAGGGCAAAGCTTTACTCCTGCTGCAGACCAGTGAAAGGAGAAAATGTACATCTACTCCTAAAGTACACTGATGAGAAAACCATAGGAAAATAGCTGTAGACATTCCCATTAAAAAATAGACAAGTGCTTGAAATTATATTGACTATCTTTCTCATAATAATGCAGAAAAACTATTATTAATAAAAAGAAAAAAAGAGGGTGGATGCTATGGAAATGAATCATGAAACAACTTCCTTTTTCTTTTTTTGGCAGCACTGGGGACTGACCCCAGGGCCTTGTACATGCTAGGCAGGCATTCTACTGCTTGATCTACAACCCTAGTGTTGCATTTCATATTTTTTGATATAGGGTCTCTCTAATTTTGGCCTGGCTGGCTTTGAACTTATCCTACTCTTTTTGCAACCTGAATGCCTGGGATTATCGACACACACCAGCATGCCTGGTGAAGCCATTTACTTTTTCACAAACAATGGACTCAGGAAGAAATCAAGAAGAAGATGACTGAGAGGATCCATCAGTCACATGCCTAATCTTTGCAGAGTCTTCTGTGAGAATAAGTTTTCTGATCTTTTGATTCTCCTAAGGTAACAGCAAAAGGTTTCACACTCTTGGATTTCTGCTTCCTTTTTGCTTAACACTTCTTCCTTCAATTCTTCTCTTTCCTCTCACATTCTGTTATTTGCAACAACAAAAAACTGTGTTTGACCTTCAACTCTTGGCTTGGAACTCCTGAGTTAAATATGCATGTTCATCCAATGAATGTCCTGTTTCCCACATAACTGTAAGAAATAAGTCTGTAAAAATCCCAGCACTACAGAGCAAAGACCTTTTTCCTCCTGTTACAAATACTGTATTCTTTATTTCCTTCTCATCTTCCACCAGCAGTTTGTTTGTAATGTTCCATTTCTACCCATACACTGTTCATGATTATTTAAGTACCCTGTAAGATAATGTAGATTTTTCTCTACCATACTCCTCATTTAATTCTGAATTTTCACCAGCAGTGCCTTTGACCAAAAGCATGGTGCGTTCAAAGAAAGGTTGTTTTTTTAATCTTCATGTTCCTCAAAGTTCTCTCAGCCTATACCCATTACCCAACTTGAAATCTACCACTACATATTTAACTACTTATTATAGAAGTACCCCCACTTTAGTATCCTGTATTAGTTCCCTATTTCTTTGACAAAAAATTATGACAAATTTAGTGCAATAAAACAATGCAGTTTTATTACTGAGATCTCAGGAGTCCAAAATGGATGAGTGGGTTGCATTCATTCTGGAGGTTCTATGGAAGAATATGTTTCCTTGTCATTTCCAGCTTCCAGAGTCCACATGAATTTCTTGCTTCCTGACACTATCCTCTACGTACAAAGCTAAAATCAGAGCATCTTTGAATATCTGGCTCTCTCCCTTTGTACTTTAAAATATCTCCATTTCTGACTCTAATCCTCCCATCTGCCTCTTATTTACAAAGACTCCCGTGATCACATTGTTCTTATCAGTATAATCGTCCCATCTGAACATCTTCAACTGCCACATCTGCCTTTGCCATATCAGGTAACACATTCACAGGTCCTGGGGATTGGGATATGGACATCTTTGGATGGCTTTTATTCTGTCTAACACATGCAACCACTTTGTGTCATAAATTTCAAGGGCTGAATAATACAGGGTAAAAATTTTTAATTTAAAATTCTTTTCCTTCTCATTTGCAGTATTACTTATGTTCTGAAACACTAAATCTTAGATTGGCTCCTGTTTTTCTTAGTATTGCTATTGTGCTATCCCTTCCTTTAGGTAGAAGTGGCGTGATGCTCTAGATGTTGGAAGGGCCATGAAGAATAACGTGAATGGGGATTGAACACATCACATGACTTCTTGACATATCCCACCGGATTTGCATTTTCAATGGCATAGTTTTCTAATCTTCTTTACAATATCTATTTTTCATCTTTGATAATGAATAAAATGAAATTCTTCTTCAGAACATTGTTAGCTGATTTAATAGAATCACATAACAGGAGACTTCAATCAGGCATTGAACAAAATGAAAAGAAAGAATGGTTTCCTCAAAAGATGACATTGATACCTAAGATGAATAAACCCTCAGAGCTCCAGTATCATTTTATAGTCTTTTCTGACAACATGCTTAAGGAACTGTATATTTACATAACTTTTGTTGTGTATGTTTATGTAGCTTTGGTAGTTGATGTTTCTCCTGACCTGTTACTTGGGTTTTCCTTTTACTTGGGTTTTCACGTAATCAACTGTTTAAGATGCTATGAAGTTCTTGCACTTAGTATAACAACTATAAATGGACATTCCCCTTTTTCAGTACAAAAGTCACTCTTTAAAAAGATTTTTTTTACAAAACTAAAGCAAGCTTGTTCAGAGCAAAATAAAATTTTGACATATTTCCACAATCAAATGATCTAAAAAGATTGTTTTAGAATGCCTTTAGAGGAAAATCAACTGTGTAAGGCTATGTAGAAAAAAATATGCTTTAAGTCTTCTAGAGCTTACAGAATTTGACAAAGATGAGAAGACAGATGTATAGTCAGTGTTTCTTTTTCTTTTTTTGCTCTGTAATCCAAGGAGCTCTGGGGATTTCATGGATGGACCTCAGAGAGTACAACAAAGAGTGAAAGGGCCAAGCAGGCAAGTGTTCAACCAGAGTGTTCTGTTTTATCTGATTTATGTGTTGGTTCTGGATACCCTTTGTTTGAACAAAGTTTTTTTTTCAAAAGCAGTTGGATAGAAATTGCATCAAACAATTTGACCTAAGTCCTAGTCAGCGAGGGCCAGGGCCAGGACTAGATTCTAGTCCTTTCATCCCTTTGCTTAAATCTCTACAATGACTCCTTGTCAACTTCAAAACTAAATCTGAATTCTTTCATCATAGCATGCACATTCTTACAGACTTGACCCTTATCCATTCATTCAATTTCACATCTTCCTAATGTCATGAAGACTCTTTCCACAGGCTATGTTTCATACTTATAGTGTCCATCCCTGTCCTGTCACCTATAAATTGTTACAACATTCCTTTAAAAGAATATCTTTAGAATGAATATTATCCACCATCATTTAACTCACCCATTAAACTCTCAAAATTTACCTCTTATGCTATCTTGATTACAGACTGATACTATTTTGGAAGGCAAAACGATGATGTAATTTTGACACACAATATTTTGACACACAAAATATTTGCCATTTTAGATGTCTTAAAAATTTGAACAAATGCCTACTTCATTATTATCCTCTATGGAGCAATGCAGCAGTAAGCTTTAGATTCTGTATCAAGTTTTCAGGAGACATTGTGAGTTACAAGTTTCCTATAAAATGATAAAGAATAGGTGATTTCTTAACTCATCAGAAATTGTGTTGTATCAACAGTTCTAAAATCTTTTTGACTGTGACCCATTTAAATAAGGAAAACAATTCATTGGTTATCTACCTTCCTTGGACTTATTTTCCAGTATAAGAAAAATAAGCTTGATGATTACCTAGAATTGAATATAGTAAAAAAATAACAGAAGCAAAATGGAAAATATAAGAGTAAACTAACAGAAATTCTACAGTACTTTGTGACAATTAGTACCTGATAACATTGGAATAAAACACTGACAATTAACTGAGAGACAGCTATGATTTAGACTATCAGCATACCTTTAGGTTCAGAGTATGCATTCTTTTGTAGCTCCACTGTGGGTGTGCTGCCCTCAGCCTTGAGGGTTGAGAAGTCAACACAACCTCTGTGTGCATGTAGATCAAGCCCACTGATATAATGCTTTATATTTTAACATTATCTGAATAAAATACAAGATGTTTATCCTAATTCTAGTTTGTTTCCAAGAAAAATGCTGTATAAATACATCACATTTATAGTTATTTATATATAACATACAGCTATAACATAAATTACATAATTTCTCAATCACATATACTGAAATATAGTGTGCATAGATCAAACTATTGGATAGACTTAAAAATGCTTTTATTTCCTTAGCATTGGAAAACAGAAATTAAATATATTATTAAATTTTCTTCATTTCTTCATCCCTTCCTTCCATTCTTTTCATTGTTTGTTTGTTTTTTTCCAAAAAATCATAACTAGTGGTTTGGGGAAATACAAATCCTCCAGTTATTTTGATTTGCCACAACCATAATTCATATGAGCCGTGTGTAGAATGCTAAGAAAGAGTCTGAATGTGTTTCATAAAACTGTTGAAAATCCTTTGCCAGAAGAAATTCCCCAGAGAAATTGTGTGCTCCTTTTCCTTGAAAATGCCTCCCAAAGAATGCTGATCTTCTTGTATTCCAAAATCCACCAACCAGTCCATCCCAGGGATTTAAAGAATGAATCTAATTACTGTGTGTCAAGAATATTCCAATAAAGAAATTATAACAAAAGGAATGCAGGAAGAAACAAATCTTATGGACTTCTCTTTTAAAAAGTTTTTCAAATAGTTCAATTAGGTGGAACTTATTTTATAAAGTAACACAATTTTAAATACTTCAAGTGCTTAGCTCCTAAGTAAATACTCTTAGAAAATTTGAAAGGATGTATAGTAATATGGTATTCTGATAAATGGAAAATGCGTATCCGGTAGTGATGTCTTAAGTGAAACATTAGCCGTGTGTTTAGGAATACCTTTCTTGGCTCTGTTTAAAATATTTAGCCTAAATACCTAAGAATATTACCATTCATTCTATAGTATTTCATTTATATCAACTATTTGTGAATTATAGCAGTGGTGTGAAAAATTCTATACCAAAGTAGATTACATTATAGGCAAATTTTCTTGGTAAAATTTGTGTCCAGTGGATCAAATAATATCAAGTTTTTTTCTGGAAATTTTCCTAGAACTCTCTATATGAGGACTATTCAAATTAATTAAAGATTGTCTTGATTTTGCCTTAGAGTCTGGGAACTTTCTTCATTTGAGCGTTTTCTCTGCAGTCATTTTTAAAGCTTTGATTTTTTTGGAGGGAAAAGATCTTTTTTATTGCATACTGTGAAATGCATTAAGTTTTTAAACAGGATATTGTTTTATTTAAGTCAGGCACAAAAAATTGAATTAAGTAATTAATTTACTAAGTATCGATTTAATAGTTAAATATAAAGCAAATGCTAAACAGTTAAAGCAGGCTATTCTGTGCTTTTGTCCTCAGAACTGGTTGGTTGATTAGCAACCTAGAAGTAATGGTTCTTTTTCGTAGTTAATAATCTTAACCAATATGGTGTTAGCTTCAACTTGATTATGGCTATTTGGATAGAAATAATCATTTTATTTTCTGTGGTCAGACTCTGGGCAGGACATATTGAAGAATAATAAAAGTAGAAACAAGGGGAATTTAATTTACTTTCTCATCTGATGTTGCAAAGCAATATTACTTTTTATTTCAATGGCTATGCCATATGAATCTACTGAAACCATGACAACAAACTTAAAATTTCATGTCAGAAGCATAGCAATTAAGGCTTCATGGCAAAAATTTATTAAGAGATGCCATATGGGTGAAAATAACAACAATAAACACAATAACAAAACTCTGCATCTCTTCATTCTTTCTTGAAGAGCTCTTTTCCAAGAGGTCCCTCTTGCAATTAATGTCTTGCACAGTGCAGAGGGCAAATAATAGTTGTGGTACAAATGAATAGGATTAGGCCTTGTTAGGTCTGTGGAAGTCTTCTGGGCATGTAAGTCAGTGTGGAAGGAGGAATATAGGAACGAATATGAAAAGCCCTGGGTCCTGGCCCAGAAGCAGACATTGCCACTAACTTGTGTGTCCTGGAGACAGGCACTATGTCTCTGAACATAATTGACTTAAAAAATTATAAGTGTTTCATTTTGGGAATGAAACACTTTACAGAACAAATTTCATGCCAAGCAGGATACTTGAAATATGCATATCAGCCAGATTTATAGAAGTTTAGCCTCTTTCCTATATCATGATTTCTTCAGTTATGATGCTGAGAGGGAGGGGCTGCTGGCAAATTGCTGAAGCTACTGCCTTTGTTTCATTAAAATATCTTAATGATACACTACATAATAAGCAATAAATGGGCTAAAGCTAAACCATGAATTTTAAACTTTAAATACAAAAGTATTCCTTTAAGATAAATATATTTTTATTTGCTGAAAGGAATAGTTGTGTACTACTAGAATGTCAAAATCAATTTTTAATACTAACTAATTGGATAAAAGCATGGAAATTATCCTTGGAAAAGATGGAAAAAGCTATTTCATTTACTGGAACTTAGAAATGGTCCATGTATTTGATAATGTTTAGTTTTAGATAAACAATCGAATGCTTGTCTAAGAATTCATATGGGATTAAAAAGCCACAGGGTATTTGCAAGATTATTAACATTTTCCAAGCTTTCTGTCTCTGGTACTTCCATCTTTTCCTATAATTTCTAAATCTGATGGTATGAAGAGTGATGTAAAAGAAGGCAAGATAAAGCATTCCATTTCCCAGTGGTCATGATTCTGAGAAGGAACATAGTCAGATATACTATATGTTGTTACTGAGAGAATAACTGAAATATAGCATTCATTCCTTTGCTATGTATTTTTATTTTTAAGTTTTTATTTTCTTCTTATGAAATTAATAGTGATTTTCAAAAACAAAGGTTTGTGAGAGAATGTGAAAGCCCCTGTAAGTTCAACTTTCTTTGAGAAATTTTCTCAGCAGGTTCATGCACACGCCTCTTAACACTTTCTCTATGCATAAATGACAGTATACAGTACATGCATCAATCATTAAAATGATGTATCATAGGAAAAAAATGACATAAGTATTTTGGGTAGTTAAAACTGAGTAGCATGTAAGATTCATTGTATGTAACAATGAGGAAATCAGCTAATTCCACTATGTTTAAAACACTTTAAAATTAATAAAATTCACAATATTTAACATTTACTGAGCAGGTACTATTTGATTATGTGCATTATTATCATAAGTTCTGTATGTATAATCAGAACGGTATTAATAGTTATACATTTTTCTTTTGAGAAAACCTAATTTGCACCTATGAATTTCACATCTACAGGGAGGATAACTAGTCCATGTAGCAGAGAGCATGGGCATGAGTGTATCTGCTTTCCACCAGGCACATCCACGCAGAGTCAGGAACTTCTTTGCTTCAGGCTCTAGCTCCCTTTTGTAGTGGACACTGTTCATCAGTTTTCTGTATCCCACTTCATGAGGAATAGACACAAACTTCCTTCTATTAGTCACTCATTTTTGCTATGATCTCTTTCCAACCAAATTCGCTCACTTAAATCTCAGATGCTTGCTTGTATTCCAAATAAACCAATCTGTTCAGTGATTTAATATACTCCCTGGTCTCGGAGTCTTTCTTTCACATGTCTTCTGTTTTGAATATCTACTTTACAGAGTCTAGGAAGGCAAAATATCTCTTCTCTATCCTTTCTGGAAGTGACTGCACACTTTTCTATCAATGATACTTAAAAGAAGTTGGATAAATGGCCTCTATTGTCTATCACCAAAAGACTTGCTAAGACATTGGTCCGACATCTCTGAGATGTCGGACCAATGCTAGCTAGACCTTCTTCCAGAACTACGTAAGAGAAAAATTACCAACTTCCCATTGAACACCCCAAATGCTTTTCTGTTATTTAAGTCCAAAGGTTTCCTAACTGAATTAAATACCAATAGGGCCCTTTTAAACCACAAGCCAAATGATAAAATTAAGGATATGTATTGAAAGCTATTGACAAGTGGGTGTTTGGAAGTAAAAGGGTAAGGGAGAGCAATAGAAGGGGTTGAACGGACCAAAGTAAAGTATACTCACAGTGGGGATATATTGAGAAACCCCTTTAAACATCAACTTAAATATTAGTAATGAGAAAAAGAAATGTAAAATAGGTACAACATGAGTGTGTGTGGAGGAGGTACTTGTGGGAGGGGGAAGGGTGAATTAAGGAGATTAAGGTGAGGGTATATGGTTGATGAACTTCGTATATGAAATGGAACAAAGAAACCTCTCGCAATTGCTTTAAGTTGGGTGGCGAGGAGGTTGAGGTGGAGAGACAGAGGGGGTAATCTAACCAATGTATAATATAAGCCTATTTAAAATTGTCACAATGAATTCCCCCTGTACAATGAATGTATCCTAATAAAAATGTATTTAAAATATAAAAAAACCTGAAAAAAAGAACATGCAAAATTTTTGAGTGAAATTATGAAAAAGGAGAGACTAGCCCAAGAAAATAAAACATGGTATAATGCTATAGAAATTAACCTGATGTATGAGTGGACAGACTGATCTTTGGAATAAGACAGAGCTACGAGGAAAAAAAGGACAAATAAGTGGAATTTTTGTGAAAATTAAGATCTTAAATGTATGGAAAGATGCTTAATTTCATAATTTGAAAAATAAAAATTATGCAATAAGATTTCTTTTTTTTATTTAAAAAGAAGTATGGTGTACACTATTTTTCAGTGTAGGAGAAGCATTTCAGATTTGTTGTGTGTGTTTGTGTGTGAATGAATATAAAACAGTACAGCATCTACAAGAGGCAAATTCAGAAACTTTACCAAAATTAAAAATTTAATATTCCATTTCTAACAATTTGTCTTAAATATAGACTTTCAACACATGTGAGATGAAATACATGTACAAGTGTATATTCATGTACTATGTACATGTATATGCATGTTTATACACACATACATATGTACAGAGTGACAAAGTACCACTGTTCACAGTGGCTGAGTTTCTTCTGGGTTGGGTGTGAAGCAGGAGGACTGTGCAGTGGCTCTTCAGCTTGTCTTGGTCTTATGAGTGGAGCCTATGACAAACAGCAGTTCTTTGGGGGAAAGGCAACTCTTAGCCTCACCTTAAATCAGAATATATTCTAATGTTAATTTCCAACTGTTTGAGAAGAACTTTCGGTTACTGTGGCCACCTTAATTTGGCTGTTGAAAACAGCAGGGTCCGTTATAAAAGGAGGCCCCGAATAGACTCCTTAAAAATCATACTTCCCTGTACATTCCTTAAAAAGCACTCAGACTATAGGTAGCTGTTTGGAGACATTTTTATATTTCATATATATATAATATGTATCATATAAATATATACATTTACTATAAAATATAAAATATTTGATATGTCTATATATATCCTTGTGAACATCAGAAGTAAAATATATAAGTATTTATATAAAATTTCTATAAAATATAAAATATTTGATATATATATTATGTATCTTTTTGTGGTAAATATCAGAAGCTGAAAAAGGCTTATTTCATGTATGATAATCTGGAAAGCTTTAGATTTAATTTTTATATGTTATGTTTTTGTTATTTGCTGTTTTTTCTTTTGCCGGTTCACAACTTATTTCTTTCTATGAGAATGGCCATTAGTGTTTACTGATATAATGGCATACAGAGACTGAAGGGTGAAAAAATAAATATAATTTCCTAATCAGGTTTACCAGGCAGGAATGCAGCACTGGCATCAGTGATTGAACAGTCCCTTTTATCAGGAAAGCGGCATGACCTCTCCTGTTCCTAGGAAGGCAGTACCCCAGAGGTATAATCCGCATTTTCAAAACTTTAATTACTAGCTTCTTAGTTTCAAAAGTCTGATTATTCTGTTTGAAAATAAAAAAGAGCAGTAAGGCATTGTTAGTAGTATCCTATGAATGCATAGGAGACTCTGTGTGTGTGTGTGTGTGTGTGTGTGTGTGTGTGTGTGTGTGTGTGTGATATAGAGGGATAAGGGACTTCCCTTTAACAATACCAACACAAAACCATTGTTGGTTGAACACTAAGTGCTATAGATGTTGAAATAAATTATTATACAAATGCCATTTGTTATAAATGACTTGGAAATAAGTTTGAGATAGCATACTTTTAAGTAAGGCTAGGAATAAATAAATTATTGTAAAACCATGATCTTGAGATACCCAAAAATTCAAGGTATGGATAATAATTTATAGTCCTCCTACATACAAAGAAGTAGAAGAAGAACATGGATTCTTTAGTTCCTTTAATATGAGGAGAGAAGTACCAGAAAAGTAATGTGCCATTCTCTTCAGAAAGACTTATCCATGCAAGAATATATTTTCTTTCCAGTAGAGAGCAGGCAAAGTCCATGATGCTCTCTGATAAATCCAGGTCTCAGAACTGCAGGCACAGAACTGTTGACACGGAGCATTTCATCAGGTCCTAGCTGTGAGTGAGGACCTTCTAAATACTGGCTCAGTGTTCTCTCTTCATGTACCCATCCTACATATTAAATAAAGTACCTGTATTTCAATTTATATCAGGGTTTATTTAGACACAGGCAAAGACACGTGCTCAATAACCGTATTTTAAAAAATCTGCAGAAACACAAACTGGTGTGAAAAGTTAATAGGGAGAAATGCAGAGCATAAATGTGAGTTAAGTTTAACATTCTTGGAAAGAAACGCTTAAATGCCACCAGACAGGCAAGCATCAATTATTAGTAACTCATGTACAACATCCTCATGGGACTATTAGTGAAATATAAGGAGTTTTGCCAGGTAGATAAACAAAGGAAGAGTGAAGCTAAGAGGAGATGAGGTGGCATAAAGGAACATGCACTCAGAGATTATTACAAACTCCATCTTTATTATGTTTTTCTTTTTCTTTTTTAAATTGAGATGTAAAATTTGTACATATATATGCAGTACTGTATGATGATTGATAGATATAAACAATGTGTAGTGACCATGTAAGTGTACTAAACCCTTCCATCTCTTCAAATGTTAATCATTTTTGTGTGTTGAGAACTGTTGTGTTCTAGTTATATTGAGTATTGTATTATAGGTTGTTGCTGACACTGGCTACCCTACTGGGTTATAAAAAACCAGAACTAATTTCTCCAATGTAGCATTGTTTTGCTATCCTTTTGGGCTGTGCTTCCCACTGCACTTCCTAGTCTCTAGTGCCTCTATTCCACTTTGATCTTCTGTGATATCAACTTTTTCTTTTTCACCAGTGAGTGAGAACAGGTGTCATCTGTATTTCTGTATCTGGCTTATTTCACTTAATACTTCAGTCTTTTTGATTATAGCCATTCTTACTGTGATAAGATAACATCTCCTTGTGGTTTTGATTTGGATTTCTCTGAAGATAGGGTTATGGAGCATTTTTTGTGTACTTGTTGCCCACTTATGTCTTCTTTCAGAAGTGTCTATTCAGATCTTTAGTCCATTTTTAATCGTATTATTTGTTTTTGTTGTTGAGTTTTTTACCTCCTGATATATTCTGAATATTAATTCCTTGCTGCAAATATAAATTTCAAACATTTTCTCCCATTATGTAGGTTGTCTCTTAACTATTGATTGCTGTACAACAGCTTCTTAGTTTTATGTAATCCCATTTGTCTATTTTTATTTTCTTTCCTGTGTTTTGGAGAGCCTATCCAGAAAGCCTTTACCTATAGCAATGTGTATATTTTGTTATAGCAATTTTACAGTTTTGGGTATTACATTGAGGTCTCTGATCTATTTTGTGCTGATTTTTGTGTATGGTGAGAAGTATGGATCTAATTTCATTCTTCTGCACATGTATATCCAGTTTTGCTTTGTGTTGTTCTTTCAGTATGCCAGAGGGGATTAAAATATCTAAGGATATTATCTAGTTACACAACTGGAAAGTACATTTTGCCATTTTCTTAATCTATGGTTTTGAATGCTGTAATATGAAATCTTTGAGTGCAGAACACTTCTGCTTCTCTGATGCAACATATTCCCATAAAATAGTTCTGAAGGAGGAATGCCAAGAGGCAGTCTCTTGAAAATGCACACACTCCTATTGTTCTGTTTAGTCTTGTTGACAGAAGCCTATCTGCACATGAACAAATGTGATCAGAAAAGAAGAATGGGAGTAGGAAAGGGACAACTAAGTGAAGAATTTTAGGTTTGGGCCCTCAGAAACATGCTCACCTTTTTTTCTTTATAAAGCTAATGGTGCACCAACAGTAGATTCATTTAGTTACTACTTTAAAGTGCTATTTTCCTTTATGCATCAATGACATTGTTGATTCATCATCAGTAAAGTGTAGAGCTTTACTGATAGAGCATCAGTAGTGATGTTGTCAGAAGATAGCCACATTCTTTGATTTGACAGTCTTCACAATCAAAGTTATGCACTTTAATTGGTAGACAAGACTTAGGTATATAATTTGTGGCCATGAAGCAGACTAGAACGAACTATCCCACATATGGTGAACTTGAATGTCAGCCTGGTGGGCTCTTCTCTTGCCAGCTGAGCTGGTGCCTCATAGGACCTCTGTTAAGAATGGTTTGATCACTACTATTCACAACTTCTTGAACTCTCCTTTAAAATATTTATTTCATTGAAGTTTTTGTTATTGAGGAATTAACAGTGTTTGAATTTGATTGTAATGTTTTCATTAATTTATCAAGATTACTCAATAAATGAAATAAGGACCATTTTTGAGTAAATTGACAAATATTAATTTCTACCTATTATGAAATCTACTAAAATTTTTATTTTGTGGCTAGTATTTATTAACTAAAAGCAATTACTTTTTAAAATTATAATTTAATCATACCCTAGGTTGATTGGTAACCACATTAGTTTATTGTAGAAACAATGTAGAGATGCATGTCATCCTGTGTCTTCATGAGAAAGTACACTGTAGAGTGAAGAACTTCAATTTCAGCATTAGGAAACATGGTTCTTAACCTAATCCTGTAATCTATAGGCTTTCATGTTCTGAACATACCATGTTACACACTATACAGATAAGAAACTGGCCAGCACACATAAAAATAGGGCAAATTGGAGACTATGTATCAGTGATAGCAAGGGGTGTCTTGAGTAATCTTTAGCTCCTCATCATCCTAACAGTGTCCATCAGCCTTCAACTTATCCTTTGATTTGGATATTGGATTTTCCTTGGTTTTGTTTAGAATATGATGCACATGGAGTATAAAATAATTCCTCTAGGCCTCCTTCCATTCTGATTGCTCTCCTAAGCCATTTCTGAGGATAAACAATTCTGGTTACAAAAATGATGAGTGGGCAATAGTCAAGGGTATATTTTGAACCTCAGTCAAGGTAAAGAGTTGGGCTTTGGGAAGATCAGACCATCTCAGGAGAGGATGAGTATGCATCCTTAACTTAAGAGGTCTTGGATCTACATGAAGAGAGCGGGCTCTGAGAATCTATTATCAGATAAATCTTAGAGCCAAAGACATTTTAAGGAGGCTGGGTGAAGAGGATTTGTTATAGGAAAACATGTGCCATGGTGAGAGGAAAACATGAAAGATGACTTCACATTTCCTGGTCTGGAAGGGGATCATTTTGTGGAGGAGACAGATAAATCCAGCTGTACACAGATTGGGGCCTAAGTGTCCTTATGTTATGTTAGTTTGGATGTTCTTTAGATATTTTAAAATGTGGGTTGAAATTTAGGTCAGAGATTACAACTGAGCCATATATTTAAGTGTAATTTAAAAGTAACACTGCTTACCTTTAATCCCCTTTCTTACTACCATATCCAACTCTCTTTGCTCCTTTGACAACAATGAGAATTGGGATTTTTTACCATTACTTTTAGGTCAATAAGGTCAATGATCTATCCCATAACTTAAGCCTTCTGTACTTAAATAAGCATATGCCTATATATGATTAAAAGAGGAATATGTCTTATAGTTTCAAAAAGAATATGCTATAATTTGTACCCCAGAAATTCTTGCAATTTCAGGGCAAGTTTGACTGGTACTAGAAATTTAATGGTAATAAAATTTTATGAGAAGAAAAACTAAACCAAGACCAAAATAAGTATTTTTGTGGATTATATAAGCAAAGCAATCAGATAAAGAAAATAATTTTTTATGAGTTTGCAGCTGGGATTTATCTCATCATCTAGATTATAATCTCCTCTGGGAGTCTATATTTTGTGTATAAATGGTGTAAACCACTTGTTTATTTTTTCCAGCAAATATCTGATGACTGTATTCTATGCAATTCTCTATGGAAATAGTGGTAGAAAAATAGCAGGAAGTAGATAAATCCTCAATTTATATTCTGGGGTAGTAGTCAGGCAAAGTACATGTGAACCAATAAATGGAAAGTGATTTCTAGAAAGAGTCAAAGCTATGAAGAAGATAAGATGCATTATTGTAATAGAGGGCTTTATGTGGAAGTGATAGCCAATAAAGAAGTGAGTTATTGCTGGGTACCGGTGGCTCACGCCTATAATCCTAGCAACTCAGGAGGCAGAGATCAGGAGGATCACTGTTCAAATCCAGCCCAGGTAAATAGCTCTGGAGACCCTATCTCAAAAAAACCCATAACAAAAAAGGGCTGGTGGAGTGGTTCAAAATGTAGGCTCTGAATTCAAGCACCAGTATTGCAAAAGAAAAAGAAAAAGAAGTGAGTTATATATTGAGATTTGAAAGAAAAAGAGAATATTAACAATATATTAACACTGTAGTGAGAAGAAAGTGCAGTCTCCAAGGTAGAGACAAAGTTGGTTGTTCGAAGAACATAAGGAAGGACAGTGTGATTGAAATTTAGTGAGAGGAGGAGAGGGGCAGTAGATGTCATTGGTGAGGTGGCTGGAGATGGGTCAGATAGGGGCCTTGTGTAATAAGAAATATTATATGGATTTGATTCCCAGTGCAGTGGGAATTTATAGAGAAGTGTAAGATGTTGTAGTCATGCTAATTAATCACCCTTTCTGTAGTAATACTGTTTTCAGCATGCATGTGTCTGTGTTTCCATTTTAAAAGGCGAAACAACTTCTATCTTGTAGAATTTTTGTGTAAGAATATCCCAACATAAGGGTAGAAATGCATATACTTTTGTGTATTAAAAATATATAGAAATATAGAAGAGATGGAGCAGTTTCACATTATTCCTCACAGTCAACATGAGCTTGTGATTCATTGCATGTTTCATTGACTCAGTGGGGGACTGTAGGGGAGGGTGTTCACCTTTTCCAGACATAGTGGTACCATCAGACAGAGGTGGGGCAAGATAAACTTACTTTCATTAAATGATGTATTGTTAACCAATCTCTCTCACATATTCCAACCCGTAATTTGGGTGTTTTTTTAAAACTGTGGCCTGTATTTAAATATGAATTAAAACCATTTTTAAAGCTGACATTGGAAATACGTATGGCTATATTAATTTGAGGGAAATATTTCAGTATTTTCATTTGGTTTCACTTCAGTTAGATGGACTCTGATATGATTTCCATAAATGATTTGGCAATACCTTCTCTTTTTGTTATTAGCAAAACAGTTTTTCCTTTTGCACTACGTTGAAGCTGACGCTCTTGCAACTTGAATTTTGGGAATGAAGTTTTTCCATTCAAAACTAAACTGTTGCTGAGATGGTATTTTCTGTTTGAAAGCATAGAGAGGGTTCTACACATTTGTGAGTATGATGGATGTCTGGAATTCCTGGCTCTTTAAGGAGATGTCCCATATCCCTTTGAGTGGGAAAGGAGTTCATGTGCGCCATCCTTTGATTTCTTGCAGCTCAGACAGGAAAATGAGATAGGGCTCAAATCCTGGGAGCTGATTTCTCAAGAGTTCTCTGCTTGGATTCTCAAGAACCTAGAAGTAAAAGGATTAAGGAAAGAAAGTGATTATTTTTAAACTCCTCATCCTAGTGAGAGCTCTAGTGAAATACTAAAGGTTGAGCGAATGCAACAGGAAATTTGTTATGTATATATATATATTATGTTTATAAATAGTCAACTATCTTATTTGTGATAGTTATGCTATTTAAAATTGTTACGGATACTGAATTAGTAAACTCTGAGCCATTGTTTCTAGGAAAACTACAAGATCAGGCCTTTGGCTATGACATTTTCACCAGTGGTGATACATAACCTTGTATCTTTATATGTTTTTCTGTTTATATAAATTAGCTGATTTGTATTATTGATTCATAAATACTGAACTCATGACCAACAGCATTAAAACTCATGTTTGAGTGAGGCTTGTCTGATACATGCATTGCTCTGTAAGGCGTATCACAGCCGTTGTGATATGGAGATATCACGTGACATGTGATAAGGAATGGGAGACAGCACTTTACCAATACTCGTGGGGTCTATTTTAAATAGAAAAATCACAAAAATTCCCCAAGTTAAAAATTATGACACTAGATGACCCTGAAAATGACATTTATTTCTACTATAAGAGCTAAAACAACAAGGCAGTACATTGTTTTGTTGAACCTTAGCTGGAAACATGTTATGGGAGCTCACATTTCTCACCAATTTCCATGTCTGAGAATAACTGCAAAGTGATGTTAGTATTGATTTTGCAACTAAATAAAATTTTAGTGAGTAAATGAATTCACAAATACAGGGAATCTATGAATAATGAGGATTCATTGTTTGTACAAATACATTTATATATGCACATATAACTTTTTGCTATTCTGCCCAATTATTTCATTACTGGTGGTAGGAAGAATCTGCATCATTTTCAAAGATTAATAACAACAATAGCTGTGATAAACACATACTCTGGAGGAAGCTTTTAATCTTTACTTGGAAACTGATAGTTTACTCTTTTTAGCCAAAGTAGAAAGTGCAAATGATCTGTATGATCCATGAAAGAATAACCATAAAGTGTCAGCTCCCATCAGTGACTGCACAATGAATGCTAGCTTTATTTTCACCCCTGATAATATGGAGAGAAATTCAGAAATATCTCTAGTAGATTTTCCAGAAGAAAATGAGAGCATACTGATAGAAGAATCCTTACCCATGATTGTTGAAATGTAACACAACTGAAGCAACTTGTTTTTTAACTTGGTGGTTGTTTTCCTCTTGAAATACAAATATGATTTCATTCTCTATAAATCAATAAAAGCTTCAGTTGGTAATTTCTTTGTTTTGTACAAAGGAAATTACATCATAATAGTAGACTTCAGATAAATAAGAACTGCTCATTCCCTAATGTCAGCATTTAAACCACAAATTGAATATCAAGACTTTAAATTGTTATTTTCATTTAATTTTAAAATTATGGAAAAAATTCAGAATGATCCAAACCAAAAATTTAAAACTAGGCCCACAAAACTAAATACTCATTTTTTTTAATCAAGACAATACATGAGAAAATTCTTAGGATGAAATAAGTTGGTATAAATATATCATTTTGACTTGTAAATTTGTAAATTAAAACCCAAAAGAGCATAATAACTAAAGAAAATTCTCACTAGCTGGATATGATCATCACTTTGTAGTCCTACCTGACCAGAATGCTGGTGTCAACAGCCGAAGCCTGGTGTACTGGAAAGAACCGTGGTGGCTATTAGGATGCTGGACACCAGGCCCCTGGCACTGCCCATCGGCTCTGTGTTGGGGTGAGCCCTCACCACTCAGGCTTGGGATGTTTGTATGGAACATTCTCAATAACAAGGTGTAGCATTCCAGTAACATGATTTTTAATCTCTCTCTCTCAGCTCTAAAATTTTTTGAGGCTCAAGCATAAAACACCTATGTTAGAACATTCTTTGAGAGTTTATTGTGAACAAAAAGAAGTAATCTGAAAACAAACAACTGTGACTATGCCAACCACATAACATCACAAACCAGGGTATTTTTGAGAATGAAAGCGTATCCTATAACAAAATGAATAAGCTTCTGAGATGTATGTTAATTGACTGACAAATAGTTGTGTTATAGTGGAGGGTTTTTGAAATAGTTCTTTTCAAAAACTGTTAAAACAAAATTTTTAAAGAAATAGCATTTTATACAAGAAGGCAATGTAGATGGTCTTTGTATAACTCATATTAATTTTAGAAATAGCCTGAGATAGAATGTTTACTCCTCATCTATGCTAAAGGATTTTAATCAGGTTTTAAAATCTGATTAAAAAATCATGATTCTGTCTAACACTGTGTCAGTTGTATTTTTCCAAAGAATATACTTCTTATTGTTATATGACTTTATTACAACTATTTTTCCATGAAATTGTGGTCAAAGTTACATTGTGTGGTTAAAACATTTGATACACACTGTGTTTTTTATTTGAATCTTCTCTGTATATCTTCTCAGTTGACAAAGTATTATCTCCACAAACATAAAGTTACCTGGAAAGTTCAGAGCAAATTCTCCATACGTAGAAAACACTGTCTTTTGCAATTTTTAAAATTTAAAATTTAAAAATGCTTTCCAAATATTTTTTACTGATATAATTTTTTATTATAATTTTTAATTCAGGTACCTAGAAAAAGATATTATAAGAAAAAAATCAAATTGCTTATCTATTTACCTTCTTTTTTTTCTTTTTGCCAAATTTAGATGTTATTATGAGTATAATTTATTCAGTTGAATATAGGAACTGTGTTTAAATGATTCATATTTCATGCCAAGATACTCCAAGAGAAATTATCAATTTTCAAAAATAAATTTGATATGTTTTTTAGTTGTTATTACTTAATTGATACAGTTCCTCCTGTTTTTGTAAGAAGATGTTTTAATGACTTCTGCATTGCAATTAGGGTAAGAGTTTTAAATGCTACTCAATTTGTGGAATAATTTGATTAAACCTCCCCAGCTAATTGTGAAAACAATGTAGTTGAAATATAAAGAACTCATTTGTAATATATTTTATTTGAATTATAGGATAATTACATTGATTTACAACATAATACTTCAAAATTTTCAATGTTTTAAATCAGGTTGAAGACAAATAACATTCACTAGTGGAAGTGTTTTCTTGTCTCTGAAGAAATTTTTTTTGTGTGTTTGGCAATTTCTTTGCCATAAAATTTTGAGATATACTCTATTTAAGTTGTAAATTTTGACATGTGCAACTTCTATTTACATATAAAAAATTGTAAAATTTGACAACTGCAGCTTCTACTTAGCTAGAATATTTCAACTTGAGCACAACTATGAAGTATGTATGCTGTAATCAATTTCAGGTACATTCTTCTATTTTTATTTCTCAATAAAAGAACAGTGGTTGTACCATGATGAGCTGGTACAATAAAATATTAGCATTGTTATTGGAAGAAACAGTTACAATTTTTTTGTACTACTAGGTTTGAACTCAGGACATAACGCTTGCTAGGATGGCACTCTACTGCTTGAACCACACCTTCAGGCCTTTTTTGCTTTGGTTATTTTGGATATAGGGTTTTGCTTTTTGCCCAGGCTGACTTGGACCACAATTCTATGTTATGCTTCCCACCACAGCCGGAATGACAGACATGTGCCACCATGCCTAGCTTGTTTCTGTTGATACAGGCTCTCACTGGCCTGGAACCACAATTCTCCTGATTTCAGCCTCCCAAAAGCTAGGATCATAGGCATGAGTCCCAGCACTGACCTTGTTTAATATTTTTATATGTACAAAAATATCAACTTGGAATCTAAAATGCATAAAATACACAAATTTAATTTAGACAAATAGTCACTTTGATTTGAATGAAAAAGCCATACCTGTAAAAAATATGTAAAGAAACCTTTAACAAATTGATATGTTAAACTGTGGTCTTTTTTGCATGATTACCTTTAAAATATGACTAGTGCTTTAAAAATTATATTGGTGCTTTTTCAGCATTTTTGTGTCTTTTGTTTGCAGAAGTGTTTCTGGTACATAATTTCTGTTATCAAATATTTTATGATAAACATTACACACTTGTAATAAAATTTCCTGAGAATTTAAACCGTACTTAATGTTTAATCAACATGTACTTCCTTTTGCTGAGCTCATTGATTCAGAGAAGTTTATTAAAAATGATAAAGTATTGCCAAACAATGAAATAAATAAGTTACTCTACATTTACATCATACAACAATGAAAAGCATAGTAAGAGCATTCAGATTTTTCTATGTCCTATAGACAGGATGGACTAGGTCTCCCACCCTGTGATTATCCCATTGGTCCCCGATGACCTCAGTAACTGGTGTCCTGAGGAACTCATGCCCTTCATGAACTGTAGCATAAATCTTGGCACACAAGACGTGTACCAAGTTTATACTTCTCTTGTCATCATCTCAGAAGAAGAGTTAGCACTTACTAGCCATTTCTACTCAGTGCACTAACATCTTATCAGTCAGCATCTTGCAAACTGTCCTGGAAAATGAAGTGTTACTTGCTATAGAAAAAACAGTGAAGAAAGGAAAAATGATGAACAGAGGTAGTTGTGAAGAGCGCTGTGTATTTCATGTGTGTCTTGCACACAACTAGACAAGACAGACATGGAAGAAGTTAGAATTTCTGGAAGACAATTAAACCCATTAAAGCTTGGTTAATGCAATTGCTAATACATTTTGTTTTTGCAGGTTTTCAATTATTAAAGACAGTTTTCAAAATTAGAAGAAAAATCCTGTAATTTATATGACCCACAAAAGACCAGATAGCCAAATCAATCCTGAAAAACAACAAATCTGGAAGCATCACATTTCTGATTTCAAAAATATGAAAAAGCTACCATAGTTAAAGCAGTATGATACTATCATAAAGACCCACCTCATTTTTGACAAAGGTGCCAAAAACATACGATGGAGAAAAGACAGCCTCTTCAACAAATGTTGCTGGGAAAAGTGGTTACCCATCTGGAAGAAACTGAAGCTAGATCTATGTATATCACCTTGTACTAGTATCAACTCAAAATGGATCAAGCACCTAAATACCAGACCTGAAACTCTGAAGTTACTACAGGAAGAAGGAAACACTCTGGAACAAATAGGTATAAGCAAGGACTTCCTCAATAGAACCCCAGCAGCCCAGCAACTAAGAGAAAGGATGGAAAATGGGACTATAAAAAATTAAAAAGCACTAGAGAAAAGGTTAGTTTGAGAAGAATTAATTTAGACTGTAACACATACATACAGGAAAGCATTGTGAGTCAACTCCCTGTATAGCTATCCTTATCTCAACTAGCAAAAACCCTTGGTCCTTCCTATTATTGCTTATACTCTCTCTTCAACAAAAATAGAGATAAGGGCAAAATAGTTTCTGCCTGGTAGCGAGGGGGTGGGGGGGGGAGAGGGAGGAAACTGGGGGAAAGGGAGGGGTGGGGGAACGGGGGAGAAATTACCCAAACATTGTATGCACATATGAATAAAAAATATTTTTAAAAAATTAAAAGCTTCTGCACAACAAAAGAAATGGTCTCCAAACTGAAGAGACCACTCACAGAGTGGGAGAAAATATTTGCCAGCTATACATCAGACAAGGGACTGATAACCAGAATATACAGGGAACTTAAGAAAATAAACTTTCCTAAAATCAATGAACCAGTTAAAAAATGGGCAACTGAACTAAACAGAACTTTCTCAAAAGAAGAAATCCAAATGACAAAAAAGCACATGAAAAAATGCTCACCATCTGTAGCCATAAAGGAAATGCAAATCAAAACCCACTAAGATTCCACCTCACCCCTGTTAGAATAGCCATCATAAAAAACACCACCAACAGGTGTTGGTGAGGATGTGGGGAAAAAGGAACACTCATACACTGCTGGTGGGAATGCAAGCTGGTGCACCCACTCTGGAAAAAAATTTGGAAACTTCTTAAAAATCTAAACATATGCATGCCATATGATCCAGTAATCCCAAAGGAATTCCTTCCACCCAAAGGAATACAACACAGATTATTCCAGAGGCACCTGCACACCCGTGATTATTGCAGCGCTATTCACAATAGCCAAGTAATGGAAACAACCAAGATGCCCCACTACTGATGAATGGATCAAGAAAATGTGGTACTTGTACACAATGGAATTTTACTCAGCCATTCACAAGTAAATGGATGGAACTGGAGAACATCATTCTGAGTGAGGTCAGCCAGGCTTAGAAGACCAAAAATCATATGTTCTCCCTCACATGTGGACTTTAGATCTAGGGCAAATGCAGCAATGTGTTTGGACTTTAATCACATGACAAGGGGAGAGTACATATGGGAGATATAGGAATAGGTAGAAAACCCAAAACATGAAAGCATTTGATGTCCTTAAAGCTACAGAGGTTATCATGAGAAGGAGATCTGTAACCAGTGTAAAGATCAGTCAAAGATGAATCAACATGGGTCATAACACGTGTACATGAAAGCAATGCTAGGAATCTCTCTGTATAGTTATCCTCAACTCAACTAGCAAAAATGCTTTGTCTTCCTTATTAGGCTTGTCTTTTTTCTTCAACAAAATTAGTGATAAGGGCAGAACAGGGCTTGCCTGGAACTGAATGAGGGAGGGAGGGATAGGGTGGGGAAGGGGGGCAGGGGGGGATAAATGACCCAAACAATGTATGCCCATGTGAATAAATGAATAATTTTAAAAAATAAATTGACAGCAAGTTAAAAAAAAAAAGACAGACATATAAACTAATGGAACAAAATAGTCCAAAAAATAAATCCATAGGTATACAGTCATCTGAGTAACCAAGAATATATAATGGGGGAAAGGATAATCTTTTCAAATGGTGTTGGGAAAATTGGATATCTACATGTAAAAGAATGAAATTGAAATTTTGTACCATATGAAAAATCAACTCAAAGTGGATTGCAGTCAAATATAAGATTTGAAATTTATTTTATTTTATTATTGTTATTTGTAGTACTGGGGTTTGAACACAGGGCCTATACTTTGAGCCACTCCATCAGCCCTTTTTTGTGATGGGTTTTTTCAAGATAGGGTCTCACAAACTATTTGCTTGGGCTGGCTTCGAACTTTGATCCTCCTGATCTCTGCCTCCTGAGTAGCTAGGATTACAGATGTGAGCTACCTGTGCCTGGTTAACACTTAAAATTGCATGTAATTTTTGAACATTGTTGTAGATAAAACACATTAAATACATTACAGACTTATGTTCTTATTAAGTTGGTGTATGAATTGTACATGAAGGAAAGTAAGATAGTTTCTTATGCCTATTTGTTTTTCTAGTTTTCTTAAGTCTTTATCTTTATCTAAATATTACTAAGTGATCATATGCTAGATAAAACACTGTAAATTTAGCACAATAGGAAGATCAAAATGAAAATGACTTGAATCTTATTTTGAAACACCTTAGAATCTGGAAGGACAGATAAAATAGGGTTTATTTTTATGCACAAGTACATACACTCTTTAGTAGATGGCTCGTTGATTTTCTTATTGCTATTTCTGTCATCATTCTTGCTGATGGCTTCCTCAGTTATATACTTAATATCTTGGTTTCTCCACCCTGCCTCCACTTCAATGTTATTTTTTTCTCCCACTACCTCAGCCTTCCACTTTTGTGGTCTTTTATATAACTCTAAATCAATAACGATTATGTAAATTACAAAATCTCATTTTAAGAAACTTCGCCTCTGGCTACCATCCCCTCCTTGTTATTTGACATATTTATTCTAGTTCTCCTATACCCACAAGTATTCAACCCCAAAGAAACCCCACCCCTTTGACTCTCTTTTTTACTCCCTAGAATCCCTTTTATAGTTCAATTTCCTCCTTACACACATTAAAGGCCATGATCCCATGATCCGTACTGTAGTCATTTCCTTGTAAGTAATCTTTGTCCTGTCTCACTGTATTAACCCAGAAAGGCCCCTGCCTTAGATTACACTTACTGGAGAAAATAACTTCTTCTGAACAGTCTCACATTAAATAATGACCATAAATCCTTATTGGTATCTAAGAACCAGCTACACTACCAACTCTGACATGACCCAGGTCATAAATAATAAATTGCAAACACACTGAAAAGACTCGTCTCTTCTCACCACCAGATCTTCCAGATCTCCAAAATGACTTTCATCTTTTCCAAGATTCTTTGCTTCACTTCCTGTTAAGGTGAAAAGAGTCTGTGATCCTACCTGAGGACAAATTTCACTCATTTAATACTCTCTCTCTCTCTCTTCATCCCCACACCCCTCTGATTTCTATGCCCTCTTTTCCACGATGCCCTGACTGACCATACCATTTTTGGCCTACACTGAAGGGGCCAAGCAACCATGAAATGAGACCTCTAAAACTAGAAGCCAAAATAAATCTTTTCTCTTTTGAGTCATTTATCTCAAGCATTCTGCCACAGCAAGAAAACAACAATGAACACAAGCCCTCTCCGTTTGTCCTTCCAAACAGGTTGATAAAGGTTATATGACTGCTCTAAGACACTAGGCTGGACATGCCAGTTCTCTGAGAGATTAGTCTGGCACTGGCCCAGCCTCACCTGTAACATATTTTATTGGTCAAAGCAGATGCAAGCCCATCCAGAGTTAGGGGGAGGGCAAAGGAACTCCTCCTCACAATGGGAAGATGTCTAAGAAGTTGCCATCTTCTTCACCACAGAAATACTTCAAGATCATTCCTGCTAAGTGCCATTCACAGTTGCCCGTGCATCCAGAAATTCTGCCCCCATCTTTGAAGTCTTCCTTCTTCAGATCTCAGCTCAGTTATCATTTCCTCAGGGCAGAAAAGCTTTTCTAGCTGCCTATCTAAACCTGCTCACTGCACCCATCATTCTTTATTACATCCCCTGTTTTATTTTCTTCTGAAATTACCTAGTGATCTGCTGCCTTCTTCTGGAATGTCAGTTCACAAGAACAGAAACCATCTCATTGCTATCAGTTCTAGAACCCAAATGGTACTTCACACACAGAATTTGTAAATGTTTTAATGAATAAGTGAGTTTTGGGTATGTAATTCAACCATAGATGTATAAACAAAGAAATTTATAATTGCCACAATCTCTGCATGTAAGTTTTCTGAGTACAAGGTACTATGTATATACAAGATTTTTCTTTCTCTACTTCTCTTTCCTTTCCGTTAAAAATAAAATGGATCCATCAGGTGAGAAGGAAGGTGGCAATTTTATAGTTACATAATGGCAGCTGATCTCCATTACAATTTTGAGATGAATCCATTTAAATAATATTTTATCTAGAATTATTTCTTGTTGGGAGAAGGGACAATCCTCGGGAAAATTTTACAGATTTTTACTCTCAGCTTTGAAGTAATGTAAAATTTTTCAAACCAACTTAAAATACACCTTAGGAAAAACATACGTACTAATATTTAAATTTCTTCTTGCTGTGTTAGAGAACAATTTGTTTCAGAAAAGAAACTCTGAGTGTAACAAGTAGTTCTTAAAAAGCAGGGTGAATTAAATAAAAGAGACTAGAAACATGGCTCAATGTTTTTTCAATATTGACAAGCATTTAATGTTTTGTGAGCAAATAAATTTAGATTTTATAGAACCAAAATGCTTAGAAAATGCTTTAAATTTTTTATTCCAACATGTATTTGATTTTACCTTTCCTTTAGTACTTACAATATATTAAAAATTTTCTAAATAATCAAATAATTCTTTTTCATAGGTTTATGTGTGATTATTCAAGTGAGCTACTGGATCAGGGTTAGAGTAACAGGCACACTCACACTTACATGAATGTGTCTAATGCTTGGACTGATTCCTATCTCTGCTGTTGTGAATTTTTCCTGACTCTCATTTCACTTTTCTCTTGGCCTCCTCTTTCTGCTCTTTTTCTTCCTGTGTCTGTCCTGTTTACTTCCTTAATAATATTTCTTGAGTAAATTACATTAGATTTAACATTAAATTCTTTTTTTTAAATCTGTCTCTGAGACATGACATAAAACATTACAAAAAAAGAGATGAGCTCATTAATGTCACTCAAGTACATTAGAGACATATAGTCAGGTAACAATTTCTTTTGGCTTAATGAGAAAAACAACCTGGCAATTGGTTTTAAGTAAAGTAAAATTTGTAGTCTAACATACCCATAAATGCTATACTAGTTGGCTGAAGAAAATATAGCATGTGTTAAAACATTTCTCCTTTTAGACTTTGGTTGTCAAAATGATGTTTTTGCAATTAGGAAGAAGAAAATGGACCCCATTCTTGTATCACTGATTTGCCTACACCATATATAATTATTGAATCTAACAAATTCAAGTTCTAGTGAACTTACAAATCTGAAAAAAAAAGCATAGTTACAATAGTGCAATATCTTTCTTCCTAGGAAAGGAGAGAGGTATTTGATATTTTGAGCAAACACTATAAGCTACCTCTGAGCTAGGTAATTTCTAACACAAACAACAATGCCATTTTTTACATCTGCATTGTAATTTATAGTCCATATTTCACATAAAGAGGTGCCAAATAACTTACCTAACCCCCTAGAAGTAATAAACAGCTATGGGAAGATTTAAACTTTAGCATTCCTGTTTCCAAAATCAGACATTTTCCCATTAAACCAGTTACCACCCATTTACTTTAGAAACTGTAAACTCTTTTGTTATTCTTGCATATCATTATTTGTGTAATTTTTATTAGTCCTGATTATGTCAAAAATTCAGGTGAGTTTCATTAAATATTATTGACAACTGATTTTAATGCAGATATCAAAATATTCTTAAAAGCTATTCTATACTTAGTTCAAAAATTAGAGCAGTATTTATAATACTGTTGAAAAAACTGTAAAATGATACCAAATTTCAGAGGAAAAAATTATCAATTTATATGCTACAGCATTCTATAGACTGACAAACTGAAATTATTTTCCAAACTGAATGAAAACATACCTCTTAGTGCAGAAAACTGACATAAGCAGCATTTATTAAATCCTGACTTTAGGCTAGATGATCTAAGCAAAGTGTAGGATTCTGCAGTGGTTAACGAAGCCAGCTCACTTACACAGAAGATTCCTCTTGCCAATGCTGAGTCCTTCTAGGTACTGGGTCAGCCAGGTCTTGGACAGACTTTTCTGCCCTTGAATTAATTGATATGATGTAACTGATTTCTTAGCCAGACACCAACATTATTTCCAAGTCAGAACAAAGACTCATGCTTTTTTTCAAAGCAATTTAAATTGAGGTTATAACTTTCTCAGTGACTAAGTGCTGGAGCATTGGGTTTCTAAGTTACATTTGTAATAGTCTTCACACATCTACCCTGAATACTCACAACTTTCCTATTATCTCAGCATCTTTGTCTTTAAAAAGAATACATTTCTTTAAGGAATGTATTTCTGCCCTTTAAAACTGTTGAAGGTAGAATTTGCTGTAGGGTATGTGGGGTAACTTCATGGAAATGAAAATTAGGAAGATAAGTATCAGGGGTCAGAGTAAGGGAAAAAGGGAGATAAGAAAGGGAGATGGACAGGCATGATTCAAGTGGGATTGATCTATAGGAGTAGGGATTTCTCTACCAAAACAAGGATGGACACATTTTATTCAATGTTATCTCTTGGACACCAGTTTGTACAATTAAGTTGTGCCAATATAAAAATAAAAAATATATAAAATGTTATTCTTTGGGATGGGCATGATGGCTTACTAATACCAGCTACTTAGGGGGCACAGATTGGGAGGATCACAGTTCAAAACCAACCTAGGCAAAAAGTTAGCAAGACTCAACAAACAAGCTGGGCTTTTGTAGCATGTATCTGTAATCCCAGCTATGCAAAAGGGATAGGCAGGAGGATCAGAGACTGAGACTAGTCACAACAAAAACATGAAACCTATGAGCACAAAATGGCTGTTGGCTTAGCTCAAGGGGTAGAGTGCCTGCTAGCAAGCAAGAATTCCTGATTTCAAATGCCAGTTACCACCTCCAACCCTAAAAAGTTACTTTTCTATAATATTAAAACATTTTGCTATTTTTAGCTGGCTTAACATTCATGAAAAATAATGGGTGCAGGAAGTAAGAAATATGATAGACAGATTTAGGAATAATACATTGGATTAATCAAAACCTCTGGCCTTCACCTCACAGACAAGTCCTGTGTGACCTCATCCTTCTTGTTCTCAAGGTCAGGTTGAACCTTGGTCAAGAGAGCTACCTAAATCCATTCTCGAAACGAGCAGCGCAACCTGAGCCCTGAGAGCACTCTGCAAACACAAAGGCATGAAGCACTTCACTTTTGAACCAGAAATGATTTGAATCTAATTTGCAGGTATACAAAAGGCCACTGTAATATGAGGATTACAAGAAATGGAAAATGTGACATGTGTGTGGAGTTTTGGATGGGTTTTAAGCCTGTGATGGATGAATGGAGAAGGGCGGCCAAAGAGTTGTTAAGTGAGGACCTGAGCCACGACCAGAAGTCTGGCAGCCAGCAAGTGAAAGCATCAGCAGATTTTGAAAAGTTAAACAGTTACAGTGAAACGATTTCTATGGTGATGAGACTTCACTGATAAGCAGTGATGAAGTGGACTGCACAGAGTCTGAATGCCTAAATGAGGTGTAGGAAGGAGAGGATCTGAAAATCTGTTATGCTTATGTGCTTGTTTTAGTGTTATAATTTTGTAATTGAGACCTGATAATTTCTATACTGAGGATAATTAATAATTATTTTACCATTCTCTCTTGTATATTAAAATGAAATGAACTTTTTTGGGGGGCACTGGGGTTTTGAACTGAGGGATTCATGCGTGCTAGGTACCACTCTACCCCATCCTTTTTTGCTCTAGTTTTTGTCCAGATAGGGTCTTGTGTTCTGTTCAGGCCAGCTTGGACTTGATGCTCCTACCTGCATCTTTCACATAGCTGGGATTACTGACATGAGTCACCATCGCCAGTTTGTTTGTTGAGATGGGATTTTGCTAACTTTTTTCCTAGGTTGGCCTAGAACCATATCCTCTACTCTCTCACTCCCAAGTACCTGAGATTATAAGCTTGAGCCATTAAACGGCTAAGTGACTAAAATGAAGTCCTTAAAATGTAATTATAAGCCCTCTCTGATCTGGCTGGCTTTAACCTGCCTCCCCAGTACTTTGCCTCACTCTCTATTGTATTCCATAGTACTCTCTGGAAAAAGGGCTGCCTTTCTCCATCTCTCTGGACATCTTTGTTCACAGCCTTTCCTCTGTTTTCCATATCTTCCTCTGTTTATTCCTGTCTAAATACGACTCATCTTTTGAGATCTCTTGCATGAACTGTTCCCTGATTCTTCCAAAATAACTTATCTTACCTCCCCCGCTTGATGGTAAGACTTTGGCTTCTGGTTACAGCAGTTTAGAAATGATCTCTCCATATTTCCTGCTGACAGACTTGTGCAGCTTTCTCTTTCTCCCAATGGGCTGCATTTTGCTTAAAGCATGAACTATCTTGTTTATCTCTCCATCCTCAATTGCTTAATAAGCATGTCTCTTTAATTTTTACTTCAATTGATGTGGAAGATTTTTGGTTGAGGAGATGACAGCTAAATTAGAAGAACAAAAACCTATGGTTGTTATTATGGCTTTGATTTGTCATGCTATAATCTTAGCACTGGCAAAGCATTAAGCATGCATGGTGATATCAGTATTTCCAAAACCTTACCAGTAAAAATGGGGGTGTATGTGTATGCACGTGTAATTTAAAAAAATTTATCTTAGCCTCTTCAGCAAAAATTATGGTTTAAAGCATCAAATGGGCTGGCCAATCCTGTCCCCACTTCTACTCTGACTCTGAATTTAGAGACACTATTAATCTTTACAAGATTCAGTTTTCCAGCTGTTGAATAAAGGTGTTGATTTCCAAGTTATAGATTAGTTTTTTAACTCCATGATTCTATTATTTACATACTAACGAAAGTAATAATTTCAGATGAATGTTCAACCTTTTGGTTTGTGTTTCTTTTGAGCATTCATGTGTGACAGGCATCACTGATTAGAGTTTGGTAAGGAAGAGTAATGGCTTGTTGGAGATTGACAGCCAGCCCCACCTAACAGTCATTGAAAGAACAAGGTTTTTCCTTAGCTCTCAAGATTGGCTAAAGGAGATATTAGAGAAATCAAGCTTGCTGAGAGAAAATGCTTTGGGCTGGCACTGAGGAAATCTTAATTGTTCCATGTGAGTTAGCTCAGGCTGCTATATCGAAGCACTGAAAAATGGGAGGCTTAACCAATAGACATTTAGTTTTCATAGTTCTGGAGGCCAGAAGTTCAAACTAACAGGGTTTGTTCCTGGTGATGGTTGTCTTTTTGACTTTGTTTTCTTCTTGCTGTGTCCCTTTCATGGCAGAGATCTGGCGTGGTGGTGGAGGGGAACATCCTCAAGACCTTATTTAAACCTAATAATCCCCCCCCTCCAAAGGTACCGCTTCTAAATGTTATTACATTGAGGTTTAGGGCATCAATGTATGAATTTTGGGAATATACAAGCATTCTGTCTATAACGTCTCATGATGAATTCCTTTGAATGACTGCAGTGATCCCAGGGCTGGGAGACTGTAATGGTAGCTAATAAAAGCAAAGCCACGTTAGACGTTTCCTTCGAAGCCAGGAGCCCAGGATGGAGCTGCCATTGTGTCTGTCACTTAGAGTGCAGTGGAAATGTCTAAAGTGAGTAGATTCCTTATCAGGGAAATCCCTCCACAATAGTGGGGCTGATTGCTTGAAGGCAGGGACCAGCAAACAAACAGACTAGGTAGGGGACTTCCTTTTTTTTAGGTAGTACTGGGGTTTGAACTCAGTGACTCAAGCTTGCGTAGGCACTCTCCAATCAAGCCTTCCACCAATACTTCAACAGGCTAGTAGGAACATGGAGGCAACCTAAGGTCCTTAGACTCTTCATTAACATTCCCAACATGAGCCAGAAAAAGACGAGAAAGAGGCTCAACTCTCCAATTGTGCAGCATCTGTGAACAAAGAAAAGCGAAACTTAATCTTACTTTTATCACTTAGAAATAATTAATAATGAAAAACATCACAGAGATGATTCAAAGGATGCCTCCAGTTTCAATTTTCTGTATCTTCACATATAAATATAATTTAATAGAAGAATGAAAACAGAAAATGTGGGCTTCTATTAGCATGATTAAGCTTACTGTAACTATGACATTTCATTTTTTAAAATGAGCAGATAGTGAAGGGTGTAAGTTAAATTTAGTGTGTATATAAGAAAAATCTTGCATGTACTTCATTCTGATAGCTAATAGTACTTCTGCATTCAACAATATATAGTTATTTGAGACATGAGTTTTAAAAGACCAATTTTTTTATATAAAAAGAAATCTCTGATTTATATCCTTAGAACATGAAAGACTTCACTTTGGAGGAGAAAAGTTTTAATAACATCCTTGCCTATAGTGTGTATGCTTCTAAAACATAAGAAAATAAATAGACTTTTAGGAGATAAAAGTCTTAAGAAAAGCTCACCTTCCCTCATAACAATATAGTGTCATTGTATTTTTATTCTTGGTCCCACATTTGACTTTGATTTATGATTTACCACTTGTTAAAGACTTTAGATGTTCTGCCTGGACACCAGAAGTTGTTTCTGTTTTTGTATAGTCAGCATATGAAATGTTACTTAAAGCCTTCTTTTGCTTTTAAATATTACCTAGTGGTTTCTATTCTATAAAGGTCAAATTTCAACTGAACTCCTTGGACTTCCAGTCCTGGAAACCTTTTAGAAAGCTCTATTTCTGTTTCCTCCTCCTGAAAAAGTTGTCTGTGCATATGAAGGGTTGGCATCTCCCTACCTTCCTCACATATTATATATTGCTTCTGGAAATTTTGGAAACCTGAAATGCCTCAGAAATGGAAAACATGGGATGGATATGATTCTCTGGACATCTGCATTTGGATGTTTAAGATTTCTGTCTTTATGCAGTTAAAATTCAGAAATGGAGACTGGAAATCAGATATTTTAAGAAGAGTTAGAGCACACTGCATTTATTTAATTGTGTGATATATCATATTCAACATACAGCAGAGTGTTTGGTGACCTTAGGGTAGGCCCCCAAGAGTTAATCATAACTATGATTGGAAATAATACTAAAATTATTTCAAAGTTTATGTTCTGTTTTTGCAGGCATAATACTATTTGCATTTTGAAGTTCTGCTATTTTACATTTTATTTATCTTCAGAATCTTTTACTTGAGAAAGGAATTCAAAATTTCTGAGTCTTATTTTAGGGGAAAGAAGAAAATGTACAGATAAAGTAATTCCATGTTATTTTTGTTTCTTTCTTCTCCAGGAAAATATGTATTCAAGGATATTTAGTAAGATCTCGACCTCTGTGACTGATTTACTGTTATTATTATTAGTAGTAGTAATAGTAGTACTTACATTGTTACAGTAAGAGTTAAGAATGGCTACTAAAATAAAGAATGAAGTCAGATTTATTTTTATTTTTCTCAGTATGTGTAAAAATAATGTATGTTTATTATATAATATGCATACTATTTTGTAACAATTTAAAATCCTCCATGTCTATTATTTAATGCCCTATTTTAGTTCTGTCATTTTACTTTTCTCTTTTTAGTTATGCCAATTTAAGTTTGTGCATATTATTATAAGAATTTTGGTTCAAATTTGATGTTCCAAATTTTATTTATGTATTAGACAATTTTGTCTTAAATTTATCCATTTATCTTCATTTGCATCTTATTTTCCTGTTATTTGTCTGTATTTTATTATCTACTTGTTTGCTTTTATTTAATAACAAAAACATTTATGGCTATGGGTTTGATTCTGAGAGAAACTTTTAATGCATATTCTTTTTAGTATAAGTTTAAGAAAGAGAAAAGCTGAGCACTGGTGGCTCACACATGTAAGGCGAGCTACTTGGAAGGCTGAGATGGGAAGGGTCAATGCTCCGTGCCAGTCCAAGCAAATAGTTCGTGAAAGCCCATCTCCAAAATAACCAGAGAAAAATGGACTGAAAACGTGGCTTGAGTGGTAGAGTGCCTGCTTTGCAAGTACAAAGCCCTGAGTCCCACCAAAAAAAAAGGAAAAGGAAAAGTAATAGAGGGGGTGAATGGGTGAGTATGTTGAAAGTATATTATATGCATGTAATGAGCATGGCAGTGCTGATTTCTCTGTCACATACCAATTTCTTTCCCTTTGGGTATATACTCAGTCATGGGCTTGCAGGATTATACTGTAATTCTATTTTTGGTTTTTGGAAGACCTTCCATACAATTTTGCATAATGACTGAACTAATACACATTTCCACTCACAGTGTACACAGGTTCTCTTTTTTCTACATCCTCGTCAGCAAAATCCTTTTGATTTTGTAAATATAAATTATAAGTATGAATTGGCTCTCAATTCTGCTTCATTGGTTCACATGCTTGTTTTTATGCTAATGCTATGCTATTTTTCATGGCTGCAGCTTTGTAACATATTTTGAAATCAGGTAATATAACATCTTTGCTTCTTTGTTCTTTTTGCCAGAAATGGCTTTGGTCAGGTGAGATTTTTTGTGGTTTCATACAAATTTTAGGATTGTATTTCTAATTCCGTAGAGAATGTCATTGGTATCTTCAGAGGGATTGCACTGAATCTGTATATTGCTTTTAGCAGTTCCCAAATTCTAACAGTAGCCTTCCAATCCTTGAGCGTCCTATGCTTTCCATTTTTGTGTGTTCTCTTTAATTTTGTCACAAATGTTTTTAAATTTCATTCTAGAGACTTTTCACCTTGTTGGTTAAATTTATTCCTTGGTATTGTTTTTCATAGCTATTGTAAGTGGAATTTCTTTCTTTATTTGTATTTCAGATCATTTGCTGTGGGAATAATTCAACACTACTGATTTTGTATGTTGATTTTGTATCCTTGAACTTTGTTGAATTTATTAGTTGGAACAGGTTCATGAGATATTCAGATTTTTAAATACACTATCATGGCATGTGTAAACAGTAATAATTTGACTTTTTAATTTGGATCAAATTTTAAAAATAACAATTTGCATTTTTTTGTGATGCTATGGTTTGAACTCTGGGCTTCATGCTTGCTAGGCAGGCACTCTTCCACTTGGGTTGGGTATTTTGAGATAGAGTCTCACAGACTGTTTGTCTGGGCTGGCTTCAAACCACAATCCTAATCTCTGCCTCCTGAGTAACTAGGATTACAGGAGTGAGTCAGCCCCCAGCACTATTTGCATTTTTTTTCTTGGCTTAGTTGTGTATATTTCTTATTTTTCTTGAAGGAATTTTTAAAAAATCATTGTATGAAGAATGGGATACCCAATAGCAAATAAGCACTAACAGTATAAAGGAAATCATTTTTGTACTAACTCATTTTCAATCAATTTTGTACTAAAGAAAGAAAAGTGAAACAGAAGGGAAATAAATTTAAATGAAATCTTCATAGCCAAATGATCTTTATTACAGCATGAAAATGTGTCCGTTTATTTATATTGTTTTTATTTTATGCTATTTCTTGGCAGTATTTAGCTTTGAACTCAAGGCCTGGCACTTGGTAGGCAAGGCTCTACCACTTGAACCACACCTCTAGCCTTAGAACATGTTAATTAAGACCTAGAAATGTGATGCCTTTGGGGAAAGAGAGAATCAAACCATCTGAATTTTTCTACTTGACTCAATTTTGCAATCCTGAGTGGAATAGGTACTGAATCATTGTGTTGGGATGAGTGCCAGGTAAGGGCTGTAAGAGTTTCTTATGGAAGTTTATGTGGTCAAGGGAAATAGTGTACTTGTCAGTATGATAATAAAATCTATTGTGCACACTATTGGGCAAAAAAGGAAAGATCACGGACAATTCTGAACTGGCAGGTTAAAGGTCTCAGACACTTGGAATGTGTCTGAGGTTTCTGAAGCAGTTCCATTGTTTAAAAGAAATGTTGCTCCTGAAATCAAGAATGTTTGTTCTCTAATGCTTTAATTAATATACCAGGGTCCAAGAGGCTGGGTGACACAATTAGAAGAATATGTTTTCTTTTATTTTTTGTTGAAAACAAATTGTACCTAAGTTTCAAAAAACACAGAAGGCAGAGGGAGGGCTAGTATACACCATATAAAACCACAAATAAAATAATGAAAAAGTTTGTTTTGCTGTAACTTCTGGATGTATTTTTGTATTATAAAAATCTGCTAGTTAAAAGAAAACATTTATTGGAACTGTTGGTGAGAGGAGAAAATGTCTCAGTTAAGTGTTTAGAGTAAAAGAGAGCTCAACTGATATGAACTGGTAAGCTTGTATAAACCCAAAGAGAAACTACTGATTGACACACTCCATCATCTTAAAAATATAAATAAAATTTTATAAAACATGGCTTAAATTAATGTTTGAATTATTCTTTTGGTTTGCATTACTATTATTCCAATTAACTAAACCTAAATTAAATAAAGTATTTAATTTATTGTTTAGTATGTAAGTAACTATACATACTAAACATACTGACACTGGCTCCCCACCCACTTTCATTTAAAAAATCAAATTTCCCAGAAAAAGGAACTAGAATGATTGTAAGATATAATTTTGTAATGATTCTTTGTAGCATCTAGCTACTATATTACTACTATTAATACTGCCACACCTGTAATATTAGTACTTCTTTAATAATAAAATTTAGATTCTGAGAAGGTATATTGCTATATAACATTGGGTATTGTTTGTTTTGTTTATTCCCCAATAAGTTTAATATCTACCAGGAAATAAATGTGAAGCATTTTATGTCCTCATGCATTATTTATATTATGTTGTTATATTAATTTATGTTTTATTACTGTTGTATTAGCATGCATATAGTGACATTGTAATCCAGCAATTAACCCAATTTCAAGAAAGTGGAAGTGAGGCTGAACGAATTGTTATGGAAATAAAAAAGGGCATTTAGGTTGCACTTCACTGGTATAATTTTCTATGCAGAAAAAGGTGGAGTTAGAAAGAAGGTGAGAATTAGCATTCTAGATGAAGAGTGCAACACAAATGTTTTTCCTATTTTTATGGAGGAGGAAATTGAGGTTTAAATTAACTAGTTGGCTTACCAAAGATTGTTATTTGGCATCTAAGTAAAGACAATTCCTCCTTATTAAGTTTTGGTATTCTTTTCAGTGTATTATGCCAACAAAGGGTTGGAAACCTCCTGGGTAGCAAGACCCTTTCCCATTTGGCCTACTTTTTCTAGCCTCTTACAAAATGCATTTTTAGAAAATACATGCCATTTCACTAGGATGTACTCATTTTGTTAAAATTATCAATTTAAAAAGTGAAACAATAATTAATTAATGCTGTTGTCATTTTGGAAATAGAAGCGTATGTTGGAACATATCTTGCAATTGGGAAGATGCAGCTAAGTCTGTGTTGCTTAAAATAATGCTTACATTTGAGAATGTATATTCTTACACTGTTCATGTAGACAAAAATCTTTTAAAATTATCCTTTCTATGAATAATTTTTCTGTTTATAAATAAATGTTTGAAATATTATTTGTGCTTCTTTAAACACTGTAGGAGAAATTTGGCCTAATTTGTGCTTAAGAATTGATTTTTGGGTCAGATTCTATAATATATTTATTTATAATGAGTAATACTTCATATTCAATTTTTTTACTTTTTGAATTATATCTAGTCCTTTATTACATCATATTAAATGTTTGAAGGAAAAAAATACATCCATTTACTTCAAATCACAAAAAGAATTATGATAGTATTTCTATTATTGGATTAGCTGTGGAATATGTATTTTCTGGATTGGCATGTTGTAAAGACTGTTTTAGAAATATATTTCAATGGATTTTTTTTTGTCAGTGTGTTACTGGGGTTTGAACTCAGGGTTTCATGCATGCTATCCAGTCACTTGAGCCATGTCCCCAGCTCAGTACTTTGTTTAAATCTCAGATTCATGGCTCGTTATGTGAACCTAAATAATCATTTAAAATTTCTAAGCCTGTCTCCTCAGCTTTAAGTTAGTATTACATATGGCTAATTAAGAGGATTGAATTCCAGGCCAGCTCATATTAAGCACATAGGAAAGATTAGCCACATTTCCCTTCTTTATTTTGTCTTCTGAGGCTCTAAGGGAAGTTTGGGCACCAGTTTTTATTAGAACTTGAGGTTTATGTAAGGAAAAGGTACTGCACAGTGTCAATTCTTTCTCTGTGACCTACCATGTTGACACTTAGAATCAACTGGTAAACCATGTTTGGTTTGCATGATGGAAGTATTGCTAATGCACCATATTTTTAAATAATTATTTATTTGGCAGTATTGGGGGTTGAACTTAGGACCTGGTTCTAGGCAAGCACTTTACTATTTGAGCCATGCCCATTGACATTTTTTGCTTTAGTTTTTTTTTTCTTTAGTACTGGCATTTGAACTCAGGGCCTCCTCTTGCTAGGCAAGTGCTCTACCACTTGAGCCACACCTCTAGCCCTGCCTTAGCTTTTGTATGGTCTGGCCTCAGAATTATGACTCTCCAATCTATAGCCTCCTACATAGCTGGAATGACAGGCATGTGCCACTATGCCTGACTTATTGTTTGAGTTGGGATCTTACCAACTTTTTGCCTGAGCTGGCCTCAAACCATGATCCTCCCTTCTCAGCCTTAGATACAACAAATTGTGAAGGTGTGTTTGCTGTAGGCATCAATATGATGACTACAATTTTAAGTTATGGTCAAGTTCAAACATTTACTTAAAGCAATATCCAAAATAGTGATTTAATTCATAACCTTGTAAGTGTAATGGAAGGCATTCATCCATTTTACAAAATAATAACCATGTTTAATTCTATTGAATTTTAAGCATAATTACAAATAGTGAAATGAATAGATATATAAGTCGTCCACTTTTTAGTTGGTAAAACCTGTTTCAATATAAATGCTGGATTTTGTTTTTCTTCTGGAATTGTTACAATTTTGCTTCTTTATTCTTCTCAGTTTGGCTGATCCTCTATTTTGTGTCTCACAATACTTTAACTCTTCCCAGGCTGTGCTGAAGTCATTTTCTTCCCCTTTGGTTTTCTGCTTTGCAGTGTATTGGCCAATAAAAGTTATATATATTTAAGTTGCGTAAATAGATGTTTTGATATAGGCCTATACTGTTAAATGATCACCACAATGAAGCTAACGAACACATCCAGCATCCAGCACAGTTATCTTTTTCTTTTCTTCTAATATGTGTGTGTGCTGAGAACACTGAAGATCTACCTTCTTCAAACTTCAAGTGTTCAATACAGCATTGTTAACTGTGGTCTTCACGCCATACATTAGAGCTCCAGAACTTGTTCACCTCAGGTTTGTTTGTTTTTAATGTGTTACCAGGGATTGAATTCAGGGCCTAGCAAATGCTAGGCATGTATTTTAACTGCGAGCTGTACACTCTGCCCCTTATTTATCTTGCACAACTTCACCTTTGTACCCTTCAACCAACATCTCCCCATTTTCACCTCCACTCACCCTGACAACCACCATTCTACACTCTGCTTCTATGAATTTAACTATTTTAGATTCCGCATCTAAGTGACATCATGTAGTATTTGTCTTTCTCTGTTCAGTTTACTTGACTTAACATTATGTCTTCAAAGATCACCCATGTTGATGAACAGGGCAAGACTTAATATCAAAGAATATGTTTCAACTTTAATGAACATAGTAGATATTTACATATGTATTATTTTATCTATTTATCTGTTCACAAACTTTTAGGTTGTTTCTGTATCTTGGTATTGTGAATAATGCTACATTAAACATGAGAGTGCAAATATCTTTTTAAGATAGTGACTATAATTCCCAGATGTGAGATTTCTAGATGATAATGTAGTTCTGTATTTAATTTTCGAGGAAGCCCCATGTTGTTTTCTATGGAACTCATTACCTTATTCATTCACTAACTTTGTATTGAGTCCTATTACACATTGGGTACACATCTACATATTGGAATGTGATGTAAAAATGAAAAACAAAACTCTTGTTACCATGGGATTTTCTAGAGTGGGAGACTGAGAAATTCATAATACTTGTTGCAAGTAGTACTCAGTACTATACAGAAAAAAGCAAGTACTGTTAGGAAAGTGGATACAGTGCAATGAGGTTGCCATTTTCAGTGGGGTAGTTGGGAGTCTCTCTTAGAAGATGCTTTTGATTAGAGATCTGTTAAAATGTCTGGCTATTTAAGGCAAAGTACAGAGAATTTTTATTCTCTATCTGCAGTTGTCTTAGATTTCATAGTCCTTATCAAATATAAGATAAAAAGTAGTTATTTTCTAAAATACATTGTGTACACCTTTCACCGTGGGTACTTCCTCCTGAATAATTCTTGCTGTATCTGGCTCTTTCTCTTCTCTCCCTTTCTCTCTTCTGTTCCTTTCTCCTTTTCTTTCTCTTCTTTTTTCGCCCAGCCTTCTGTCACCTTCTCCCACCTTTTCTACTTATCAGGCTCCCTTACTCTGGGAAGTCTTTGATTATCCATTTCATGACCCCTGTTTATAGAATTCACCAGTAGTGAATGAAATAGTTTAAAGAAGTGATAGAGAGGGAAGTTGAGAAAAGATTGAATTATTTGTTTCAGAAGTATCCAATATATCAGCAAATTTAACAACATATGATTATCTGATTATATATATTTTTTAACAGCACTGAGATTTGACCTCAGGGCCCCTTGTTTGCTATGCAGGAGTTTTACCACTTGATCAATGCCTCAATCCTTTTTGCTTCAGTTATTTTGGGATAGGGCCTTACACTTTTGCCCTGGGCAACCTGGACCTTGATCCTCTGCAATCCTCCTATTTTTGCTTCCCACATAGTATCTGGGATGGGAGGTTCTTGACACTATGCCCAGCTGTTGGTTAAGGTGGGGTGTCAATAATTTTTTTCTCCAAATGCCTCCAACTGCAATCCTTCCAATTTTTGCCTCAAAAGTAGCTTAGAGTTACAGGTGTGGGCCACCATGCCTGGTTTATAAATATTTTTAATGGCTGTTTTTGATATGTTTTGGATTAATCTAAATGCAACTTAGCTTTGGAGTTATAAGAAATAGTTAAGGAAAACAAAACCAAATTTCTGTGTAAATTCTAATATTTCTAAAGGTTATCTTACAGAAACTCCAAATTTTGTTTTCCTATAATATAAATAAAGTACATTTGTACCTCTAAGACTATGCATATTTAACAAATGTAGAAATGCAAAAAGTTTGTATTTCAAAAAATTGTGCTTATTTTCCTATACTGAGTTGATCAAACCCTGTCCTATGTTTATTTGGAGGTGAAATGACTACATGAAATACATAAAGTTTCATCAATTTGTAACTTAAAAGAGCTCAAATTAGGTAGATTTGACATGCATAGAATAATATTTTTAGAATATTTATTTATTAAAGCAAATCCTCAGTATTCTAGATGAGGAAGCAATTTCACAGGGTAGCTTTCTTGGGTTTGATAAATTATTAGACCACAACAAAACCATGAAAATTTTTAGGATCTTTATAGATGATGAAAACCATGCTTTGCTCCTTGTTACACACAATCTCCCTAGAAAAACAAGTAAGCATGGATGGTGTTTATAGAGGAGATTGGTGACAAGAAAGACGGAGTTACAGCTGCTATTTTTCCTAGAGTTGATTCCAGAAACAGACAGTGATTTGGAGTTTTCATCAAGGTAGAATTTTAAATCTAAATAGTGAAACTATACAAAATCAAATCAGTTATATTGATTTCCATTTTCTCCAAATTAAGATAAGGACATTTATGGTTTCTATGATATACTCTATTTCTGGTGTACTAAGGGCATTATTAAGAACACAATTGTGTGTTTTACTTGTGGGTATTCCATTTGCCCAATAATACTAATTCTTTAATCTGATACTTAACTGCCAAATCAGTCTGTACTAATGAAATCCTTGGCTAATGTAGGAAGTTGTGTCATTAAACTTATACAAATTGCTTTTATTTTTCATTGCAATGTAACCTAATACAAAACCTAATACAAAAGTATGATGCATTTCATCCTTTTACAAAGTTCACTGCTCATTACACAGATGCATTTGTTTTAATCTTACTTTGGTTCATCATCCCTAAAGATGATTTAAAACTTTAAAACACTTGATTTATTATTTATTTCTGACAATATACCATTTATTTTTGCCATATAATAATGAACAGCTATGGTTTTCAATAATTAGCACTATTTTAAAAGAATTGTTTGGTTTTTATTCAAGTCATGTACCCTGATTTTTTATGTTCAGGGAAACAATAAGATACTACGGGACAGAGCATGGAAATGAGAATAGGTTAAGTATACCAAATATTTTTAAGGTAAGTCCAAATATCACATATGCTAATGTGAAAATGTGTATTCTTAAAATGCAGAAATTATTGAACATCCTGTTTGAAAGGTATTAATTATTGGATTGTGGTAGGTGGGTCAAATCTCCGAAGACTGATTCTCATTTTTAGGTTTTTGATTCTGTAGTTCTAATGGCAGTCAACAAGAATCTTAAACTCTTAAATAATTTAAATATCTTTATGAAAAGAACACATAATATAGGCTTTTTTTCTAAGGAAACAAACTTTTTAGGTAGATATCTAGTTAATATTGCAGTTTATACTAACTACAATATATTATAATATTCTATATATTACATTTTATTATATTATATTTTGGTTGCTAATCAAAGGCAATTCCAAGACAAATTGAGCCTGATGCTTCCTCTCTATGGTAAGGTGAGTAGTAGACTTGCACTTTGATTAGTGCAACTGTGAAATCTTCCAAATTTGGTGAGCATGTCATTGACATAAAAATGCTACAGACATGGCTCCTAGAGGCTTGGGTTTTTCCCTAACTCTTAGAATCCTGAAGAGTGAAAAATATCATTGTTTTCTATCTCAGCCTACCAAATGAGCAGCATGAAAACTTTTTCACAACTTTTTCAAAACCCTTTTTCTTTCTTAATAAATAATAAGCATAAGGATGAAGGAGAGTGAATATGGTGGCTATTCATGTGTGAAAGTAGAACAATAAAACCTGTCAATATTTTTCTACAAAGGGGGAAGCGAGGGGGTAAAGGAGAAAGATTGGGGAGGGTGAATTTAACTAAGAGATACTGTAAGTAGTTTTGTAAGTGTCACAATGTACCTCCTGATACAACTATAATATGCTAATTATAATAAAATTCTGCTATAAAAATATAATAATATGCATAAAATAGGATATTCACCCTTCTTCCTCCCAGCTCTAAAGACTCTCAGGGAAACATCTTTATTTGACAATGCTTCTTTTTTACCTTTTATTTTTGGCATCCTGTAATTACTTGTATTATTCCGAATATTATCTTATAATCACAGCTTTGTGAAAATATGGGCTTGTCGGTGCCTAATGTTGTTCTGACACTACGAAAAGCTTAATGTATAATTATTGAATTAATGCATGAAAAAGAACCTGTTCTTTGTTATGGTGACTCACACCATATTAACACTTTAATTAGGCATAAAAGGAATGTTAAAAGAGAGCAGAAGTGAATACAAACGGGGACAGTAATTTATAACTTAGAGATCTTGGTCCTCCCATGACTCATTCTGTGACATTATGACACCACCATTGTTACCTTCATCCTCTCTTCACATTTCAAGTGCTGATGCTGTTTAGTATCTGAGGGCACTTTATATTTTCTATATGCTTTGCAAATATTCTCTACTCACCTCATTCCTTTGGACTTTGTATAATAAAGCAGTCTTGTCAGCCTCCTGAGTGTGGTGATTACAGCTGTGTGTCACAATGCCTGGATTAGCATATTCCTTTTTAAAAGTTCTACTTGAAAATCAGTGTCTGTGTGAACTTGTGCATTCAACTGACGATGGACCAAAGGGATGAGAGCAGGGAATCACCCCCGCTGCCTGCTCCCCAACCCCACCAACTGTTTTGTAGGTCTGTGGGTGGTGAGCAGAGCCTCTTCTAGGGATTGTCCAGCACAGACACTGCACATTTGCCTTGGAGAGAATTTCCTCTGGCAGAAGGTATTGGCCATATTTCCCAATAAGGCACATACATGTTGCTCATTATCCATTTCAGTGATGTAGACAGAATGAAAGGGGTCTGAACTCGCCGAAGAAGTTCACTGCTGTGCTTTAATCTATCACAGTTATGTAAGTAAATATTTTCAAAACTTGGAAGTCTTATGACTATTTATTAATGTTTCATTGTTTTGTTTAGTCTTCTTAGGCAAGCCCAAAACACTGACTTTTGTGCTGTTAAAAGCGGTTACTTAAAGTTTAATAAGTTGCTTCTAATTTTTTCCATGAAATAAAGCAGGGCAAGGCCAGTCATTCATACAATCAGGCTAATGAAATAAAGGGACATTTTTTGAAAGTACTCTAATTAAACATGACAAGGACTACAGAAGTCCTTAGGTTAGACAACATGCTAATTTGCTTAGATGTAAAGCTGAAACTATTAGTAAATATCTTATCAAACAAGGTCCTTCTGTCAATTTGTAAGAATTTATATCTGCTAATATTTTTACTTCTAATAAAAGCTCCTTTTGTCTTTAAGAACTAATTTTTATATAGTTTAAACCAAGTCATATGTGAGGCAGAAATATTTTCAAAGTTCCTTTATAAGATTTCAGCGATAATAGAGTCCATTTTGACAAAGTAACAGATATCTTAACAATTATTACATACAGCTCTGGATTTCTGTTTCTTAATTGATATTGATAGGAATAACATTTCTTGGTGAACACTGTCTCTGAAGGAATACATTTTCCACCAATTATACCATATGTCATGGAGCTATTGAAATCCTTCAAAATATGCTTTTGGAATAATTAATGAATTTATGTGCATAACATTCATTTCATCTGAGGCAGTTATTAAGAAATCTTATTTTCTTATTGACAATTCTCTTGATATAGCTTGCCCTTTACACTTGGTAACTTTTTTTGTACTCTGTGGATTAAATTTCCCATTTTCAAATAAAGTTGACATGCTGAATTATTTGAGTTAGAGTTGAAAAGATTTAGCATAGAAATAATTATGTCAAAAAGAAACACTAAAGATGCCTTGCATTCAGAAGGAAATATTTTAAATTATTCATATGATCATGATAAATTTAAATCATATTTTAGTGGTGAATGTTTTCAAAAGACTTTCGTAATTCAAATTACATTGTAGTGGTAAAAATTTTCAAGACTCTTCTAGAGAAACCAAGACATAATTAGTCATAGGCCAAAGAATTATCTAAAATTAAAAAATATGTAGTCATATGCCATGATGAAGCTGCTTGCAATTGCTTTAAGTGGGGTTGGGAGGGGGTTGTAAGTAGGGGGTAAGTGAGGGGGGTGATTTAACCAACATACAATGTAAGGCTATTTGGAATTGTCACAATGAAGTCACCCTGTACATGAATATATCCTAGCAAAAATTTTTTTAAAAGAACATGTTCTGAGAAATTTTCTTTCAGGTGATTTTGTTATTGTGTGAACATCATGGAGTGTACTTACAGAAACTAAAATGGCTACAATGTCACTAAGCGATATCATCTTACGAGGCCAGGGTTGTATATGTGGTGTGTCATTGACTTAAATATCATTATGTGGTGCACAGAATGTATGGATCATTAATATTTTTCATGGTTTGTTCAAATTCAATGAACATGCTAATTATTGATGATATTAGTATATGCTGTGGGATTTTCTTCTATTAGCAAACAATAATTGTTTTACTTCCCTAGATTATATAATGCAGAAAAAAATAAGGAAAAGTAATTGTTCTCTTTTTTTAATTAAGAAATTTTATTAGTATAAAATAGTTGTACAAGGGACTACATTGTGATACTTACATATGTGCTTATAATATATCTTAGTTAGGTTTGTCCCCAACATCATTCTCCCTCTTCTCTCCTCCCGCCTTGTAGAATAATTTCAACAGGTTTCATTCTTCTATTTTCATATATGGATATAAAATACATCCACCACATATAATCTCATTCCCCCTTTCTTGTGCTTATACCCTTCCCACTAATACACACTTTCAGAAAAGACCTATTTTTCCCTCTTGCTCATCATTTTCTAAGTGTATATTGATAGTCCAAGGGGGTTTCACCTTGGTACTTCAGAACTGTATATATCATGCTTTAATTTCTTGAGATGATTTTACTAAATGAGGCTAATAGCATAAACTATGATTTCTTGTACATAAAGGCTAATAAGAGAAATATAATATTCAGGATATGATAACTGTTAAGTTATTTTTAAAGATAATTTCTAAAAACATTCTTGTAATATTTGGTAAAATGTTTGCCTGGTGCCATCCTTTGCTAATAATATAATACAAACAAGATGACTGCATGGGTATGAAACAGAAGCTGCAATTTGGTTGGAATGATTGTACAGTCCCTATGGATACCACATGATAATGTAAGGAAATCTTTATTCCTAAAATAAACAAATTAAAGCAAGAGAGCAAAAGAATGCTTTTAGGAAAATGGAAGTATGCTGGTAGTAAAGAGGATAAATCTTTTTTAAGTACATGGAATTTTCAATGATTGAAGTGTTAATCTGAAACATTCACTAATATTGAGTGGACACAAAGAAGAATGAAATTTTATCAGTTGCAGGAAAATAAATGGGACTGGAGACCATCATGTTAAGTGAAGGAAGCCAGGATGAGACAGGTAAATAATGCAGGTTTTCTGCCATGTACAGAATCTAGATCTACAAGAGTACATAAACATTAAAGGGGGATTTTTTGGCAGGGGTGATCAGCAGGAGGTGAGAGGGGAAAAAGAAAAGGTGAGAAAGGCTGAGAATATGATTAAAGTACGTGTATACACTTATGAACAAGGCATAATGGTACCAGTTTTTAAAATCACAAGAATTTATTGTAAAGGCAGTATGATGGGAAGGGAGATAAGGAAGAGTAATAGAGGGGTGAATATGATCAGAGTACATTGTGTGCAGCTATGGAGACATCATTATGAAGCCCCTCACTTCATGCAATTAATAACATAAAATTTGAGTAGTAGAGATGTCCCTTGTGAAAAAGTTAACTACCACTTATCTATGCTTACTCTGTGTCAACTATTGTTTTAAATGTTTTACCTTAAGTTATCCAGATTTTCTAATTATCTCCACTTTCAAGTGAGAAAGCTGAGGTACAAACAGGGTATGCTGCTCAGTTTCATAGCAGTAGGTCTATGAGTGGAAGCTGCAGACAGGTACTAGAATCCAGGCACTTTAACTCTGAGATGCTGAAGTTCAAAAGAAATTGAAGAAATGTTAAGGTCCAAAGATAGTGTACCATTCCAGTGACATTTCGCATGCCAATTGTTTGTACTTGGAGATGTTACTTTTGCTGGTCAAATCAGGCTCTATTTAAATTCTTCAGTGGATAGAACTACTGATTTTATAAAATTGATGGTAAGTTAATAGTACAAAAATTCCTTAAAATTTTAAATTTTAAAACTTATTTTCCAGATTGCCAATGAAAATAAAACTTAAGCAAATTCAAATCATACATTACATCCCAAAGGATTGGCAACTTTCAACACTCAATATTAGAGTCTCCCTGAATTCAGAAGTTTGGCATTTTGCAGAAAATGTAAATTTTCTACAAAATGTTGGCAAATGTAACTTCCATTCTTTAAAATAATTACCGTTTACAAAAAGGTATGTAGAATTTAATAGAAATGACATACAGACTGCATTGTTCACATAACTGAAGTGACTGTGGTATGACCAGTGAAAAATCTAATTTTTTAAAAAAATTTACAACATTCAGATTTAAAGTTCACTTCACAAACATCTACAAAGAAATAGACCTGATTATTTATTAAATAGAATATAGTATCATCAAACTTTTCATATATTCTTTATAGGAGCTATGAGAATAGTGAAGAAAAATTATTTTGCAACATGAATTTCCAGCTCTGTAGTCAGTTGCTTTTTTAAAAACATTTCACATTGACAAATGTACATAACATGATTTTTTTCTTATGTTAACCCTTGCAAATACACAATTCAGTTCAGCAGCACTAAATACATTCTGAGTGCTTCATTACCATCAACATTATTCACACCTAAACTTTTTCATCATCCCTACTAAAACTTCTGTGCCCATTAAAGAATGTTTCCTTTCAAGGCTCTCCAGTCTCTGGACTCATTATTCTACTTTTTGTTTCTTTGAATTTGCCTATTCTAGGATCCTTGTATAAGCGGAACATTTTATAGTTGTCAGTCTGTGTTTGGCTTAGTCCTTTAAAGCAACATGTTTTCAAGGACCACCCATGTTATAGAATACATCAAGTTTCATTTGTTTTTAATGGCTGCCCAAAATTTCACTTTATATATAGCACATTTGGCTTTTCTATTAATCTGTAGACGAACATTTGACTTTTCTACATTTATCATATTGTGAACGATGTTACTATGACTGCTGGGGCACAAGTATCTGAGTGCTTGCTATTCCCATTTCTCCCTGTTGACACTAAAAGTTCAGTCTGTGAACTTGATGCCAATTGACAAATAATGAAAGCAAGGTTCGGGGGGAAAAGGTACTAAATGTTTATTGATTTGCCAGACAACAAAATGAGTGGCATGAACAAGCATCCCAAAAAACTGCAGTTTGCTTTCTAAGGGAAGTAACAATAAATCTCTGCTTTTCTTACTTTCATGTCTACTTCACTCACCCATGACTCGAGAGGGAATTTGGAGCATATGGGGATTCTTTTTCTGCACTGTTATACCCCATAAGGGTGAAAAGCCTATCTGTCCTCTCTTTCCCAAGTCTTCATTTCCAACACATGATGCAACTAAACTTGTACAGGCAAACCTGGGTACACTGTTCTATCTCTCTCCTCATATTTACTTTCAAGTCATCTTATTGATGACATTACTTCTGCATTGTGGAAGGAGTTCTGGTGTCAGTGATGAGTTCCTTTGTCCCTTGTCCCTCCTCTTCCTGATCAGGACTGCACAGCCTGACTTCACTTTTGTGAATCCTCCCAACCCTTAGAGTCAGTCACATCCCATCTTTGGGATCCCTTTGACTAGGTGGGATGCTCCATCAGAGGTAGCACTGTGTATGTTTGGGCCTCTTCTCTCCTGGTGGGATTCCACAAGGAGATTTAAGACACTGGAGGCTCCCACATAGATCAAACCATAGCCATCCCCTCAGACTCACCCCTGGACAGTATTCTCTGATATGGAAAATAATTGGTGTTCAAACTCTTAAAAAATGCTTAATCTTTCTTTGTAATATGGCATGTCCAGTTTATAACTGCCAGATTAAGAGTCTGGTCTCAAAATTGCCCTCTTAATACTAACATCATTTTACAACTTCATCTTTTTTGCTTGAATTCCTCTACCTGGTCCAAAGTACCCTATGTACAGATCTCACATCTCTTTCTCATCTGCAATCAGGACCTGCAGGAGGGATGCTGGATGTGGCTGGTCTGTTTTTCCGAGCCTCTAAATTCCTAGATGTTCTAGATGATTCTTCTGCTCACCTCCTTATATAGTCCCCTGACCTTCCTTCCCTCTCCTTTTAGCACTGTTTATGTGGTTTAAATTTCTCACGTGTCTGTTTATGTTTGATTTTGCTTGTATCTTGTATTTAGCATTGCTTTCTATTTCATCAGAAAGCCCTTTGGAAATATCTTGTTGGTCCCACTGGGAACAAGAAGCATCATCAATATTCCACCTCTAGGTCAAACTCATGCCCCCTGGTCAGCTAGTTTGCCAGTCCACAGAAATTCTCCAGGCCTCCAGGGGAGGAAGATGAAACATGCTGCCAATGCTATACCACTGCTGCCCCTGCACAGTCACACCTCCTCTTCCAGCATCCTCATTCTACAGCCGCCAGCCACTGACCTTCCCCATGGTAGAGCTAGGACAGCATGATGGTGCTTAGAGGGCAGGATGGGGTCTGTGTTTGGGCTAAGCTTCACTGTGCTGCACTACCACAGATCACCCCAGTCTGACTGCTGCACCCCTTTGAAGCCCCTTTTGCCCTTAGAGGAAAGCAAAGAACAAAGGGCGAGGGTCCCTAAGTAGTTTCCTTCAGGTCTTGAGTCAGGGACAGATTTACAAAAATGAAAGAATGGACTTGGGTCTTTTTATTCTTAGGTAAATCACAGATCCCTGTAAGACACCTGTTTCTTGGGCTTTTTATCTTTTCTTTCATTTTTGAAAATCTGGGCAAAAGTGATTACAAAAGGGAGAATTAAACTATGGCTGAAAGGTCTGAGAGTACTCTAAATTAATGTAATTAATTATATGTGTTATTTTTGTACATTAGCTTATGAAAGATTGGGGGGAAAAAACCCTTTATTTGCCCCTTGTATTCCAGAAAACAACTTAGTAGTTATTGTGGGTGGTTTTCATTTTTGAATTCATTTCTCTCCAGTACACTTCAGCCTTGGCATGCCTAGATTAAAACATTTTTGTGTAAAAAATATTTTTTATGTGTATGTGTATGTATGTAAATTTTGTTAGACCTCAATCAGGTCTAACTAAAATCAGACCTTCAGGAATTAAGTCTCAGACTCTGGACTAATGAAAAAAAATGTGGCTGTTTCAAAATTCACACAGCTATTATGGTTGCCTAATTGAGGACTGATGAAAGGGACTTCAACTTTGGTGTTTTAAGTAAAGGATCTTAATTTGTTTTATTGTGTCATAAATAAAATTTTGATTAAAATATTTTACAATATATGGATCTATTAACAAATGTGTTTTAAAACTTTTTTATTATTTAGAGAAACAATTTGAGATTGATTTGCTTCCTGAGTCTTCATTGACTATAAGGCTACTAAGAATATTTTATTTTATTGAATAAGGAAATAATTTTGTCTAAGTTCAAAATTTTGTAAAAATTATTCCAAAATGCAAATTAGGAACAAAAAAATCAACAAGTAGGAAAGAGATATAAGAAAGGCATAGAATTATATTTTTGAAAAAGAAAGTTATTGGGGAAAGGAAATGCTTTTGGAAGTGGAAGAATTTTGAAGAGTTTACTTTGTCCTAAAGTATTATTCCAAAATGAAAAAGCAGGATAGGACAAAAATCAAAAAGTTCAAAAAAAGTTACTGAGTAAATGAGTAGGTCTCAGAAAAAATATAAGAGATAGAGTGTGTAAAAACCTTATGTGTGTGATTAAGCTAGCTACAATTTTAAAAAAAAGTTTATCTGAAGGGTTTTCTTTACTTATGGAAATTTTTTTATTATTGTGCTGAGTGGGGGTACATTGTAGTATTTACAAAGGTTCTTACAATGTATCAAATATATCATACTTGAATTCACTCCTTCCACTGCTCTCCTTCATCCTCCTCCCCTGATTCCTGGAACAGTTTCAACAAGTATCAATTTTACATATAGTTAGATGTGTATAAATTATTTGCACCATATTCATCCTCCTACTCCTTTCTCGGCACCTCCCCCCAACTTTTCCCCTCCCCCAGGCCTAATGTCAAAATTTACCACACTGATGTAAAAGCACTTAGCTCTCTGTCTATAACAATAAGACTATCTTATCTTGTAAGAACCTTTGTAAATACTACAATGTACCCCCACTCAGTACACTTTCATATTTTGGGTTTTCTACCTATCCCCATACCTCCCGTATGTGCTCTTCCCTTGTCATGTGACCCAAGTCCAACAACATTTCTGTATTTGCCCTAGATCTAAAGACTGCATATGAGGGAGAATATACGATTTTTGGTCTTCTGAGCCTGGCTAACCCACTCAGAATGATGTTCTCCAGTTCCATTCCTTTACTTGAGAATGATAAGATTTCATTCCTCTTCATGGCTGAGTAAAACTCCATTGTGTATAAGTACCACATTTTCTTAATCTATTTGTCGGTAGTGGGGCATCTTGGCTGTTTCCATAACTTGGCTATTATGAATAGCACTACAATAAACATGGGTGTGCAGGTGCCTCTGGAGTAACCCGTGTCACATTCCTTTGGATATATCCCCAGGACTGGGATTGCTGAATCATATGACAGGTCTATGTTCAGATTTTTTTCCAAGCAATTATTCATTTATTCACATGTGCATACATTGTTTGGGTCATTTCTCCCATGACCCCTCTGCCACCCTGTCCTCTCCCCTCCCCTTTCTCCCCCTCCCCCCTCAGTTCCAGACAGGTCCTGTTCTGCCTTTATCACTAATTTTGTTGAAGAAAAGACACAAGCATAATAAGGAAGACAAAGCATTTTTGCTAGTTGACTTAAGGATAGCTATGAAATATTCCTAGCATTGCTTTTGTGTACACATGTGTTACCACCCATGTTGATTCACCTCTAACTCATCTTTCCACTGGTTACTGATCCCCTTCTCATGTTAACCTCTGTCTCTTTAAAGTTCTATATTAGCTCCTCTGGAGTGGGGACATCAAAGGCTTTCATGTTTTGGGTTTTCAACCTATTCCTACATCTCCTGTATGTGCTCTCCCCTTGTCATGTGATCCAAGTCCAACCACATTGCTGTATTTGTCCTAGATCTAAAGTCTGCATATGAGGGAGAACATATGATTTTTGGTCTGAGCCTGGCTGACTCCGCTCAGAATGATGTTCTCCAGTTCCATCCACTTACCTGCAAATGATAAGATTTCATTCTTCTTCATGGCTGAGTAATCAAACCTTCAAACAACTAAGACAACTAAACAACAGGAATCACCACATACCTATCAGTACTAACACTTAATGTTAATGGACTTAATTCACCCATCAAAAGGCACTGCTTGACAAAATGGATTAAAAAGGAAGATCCAACAATTTGTTGCTTACAGGAGACCCATCTCACTGACTGAAATAAGCATAGGCTTAGTATGAAAGGCTGGAAGAAGATTTACCAAGCAGTGGCCCCCGAACACAGGCAGGAGTAGCAATACTTATCTCTGACAAAGGAGACTTCAAACCTACATTGATCAATTGAGATAAAGAAGGACATTCCATACTAATAAAAGGGGAAAATAGACCAAAAGGAAATAATAATCATCAACCTGAATGCACCCAATGTCAGCACACCCAATTTCATCAAACATACCCTGAAAGACCTAAAAGCATATATTAACACCAACACAGTGGTTGTGGGAGACTTTAACATCCCATTATCATCAATAGATAGGTCATCCAAACAAAAAATCAATAAAGAAATCCAAGATCTGAAATATACAATAGATCACATGGACCTACTTGATGTCTACAGAACATTTCATTCAACTTCTACACAATATACATTCTTCTCAGCAGCCCATGGAACCAGCTCCAAAAAAGATCATATCGTAGGGCACATAGCAAGCCTCAGCAAATATAAGAAAATAGAATTTATACCATGCATATTATCTGATTACAATGCAGTAAAAGTAGAACTCAACAACAAAAGTAAAGACAAAAAACATGCAAACAGCTGGAAACTAAATAACGCATTACTTAATGAACAATGGAGCATCAATGAAATAAAAGAGGAAATTAAAAAGTTCCTGGAAGTCAATGAAAATAAAAAAGCAACCTACCAGAGCCTATGGGACACAGCAAAGGCAGTCCTGAGAGACAAGTTTATAGCCATGAGTGCATATATTAAAAAGACTGAAAGATCGCAAATCAATGACCTAATAATACATCTCAAACTCCTAGAAAAACAAGAACAAGCAAATCCCAAAACAAATAAAAGGAGAGAAATAATAAAAATAAGGGCTGAAATCAACGAAATAGAAATAAAAAAACCATACAAAGAATTAATGAAACAAAAAGTTGGTTCTTGGAAAAAATAAACAAGATTGATAGACCCCTGGCACACCTGGCTAAAATGAGGAGAGAAAAAATCCAAATTAGTAGAATCAAGAATGCAAAAGAGAAGATAACAACAAGCACCATGGAAGTCCAGGAAATCATCAGAGACTACTTTGAGAACCTATATTCAAATAAATTTGAAAATCTTAAAGAAATGGACAGATTTCTAGATACATATGATCATCCAAAACTGAACCAAGAGGACATTAAAAACCTGAATAGATCTATAACACAAAATTAAATTGAAGCAGCAATCAAGAGTCTCCCCCAACAGAAAAGTCCAAGACCTGATGGAGTCTCTGCTGAATTCTATCAGACCTTTAAAGAAGAACTGATACCAACCCTCCTTAAACTGTTCCACAAAATAGAAAGGGAAGGAAAACTGCCAAACACATTTTATGAAGCCAGTATTACACTTATCCCAAAACCAGGCAAAGACACCTCCAAAAAGGAGAACTATAGGCCAATCTCCTTAATGAACATTGATGCAAAAATCCTCAACAAAATAATGGCAAACCGAATTCAACAACACATCAAAAAGATTATTCACCACGACCAAGTAGGCTTCATCCCAGGGATGCAGGAGTGGTTCAACATACGAAAATCAATAAATGTAATAAACCACATTAATAGAAGCAAAGATAAAAACCACTTGATCATCTCAATAGATGCAAAAAAAGCCTTTGATAAGATCCAACACCATTTCATGATAAAAGCTCTAAGAAAACTAGGAATAGAAGGAAAGTACCTCAACATTATAAAAGCTATATATGACAAACCTACAGCCAGCATTATACTTAATGGAGAAAAACTGAAACCATTCCCTCTAAAATCAGGAACCAGACAAGGATGCCCACTATCTCCACTCCTATTCAACATAGTACTGGAATTCCTAGCCAGAGCAATTAGGCAAGAAGAAGGAATAAAAGGAATACAAATAGGTAAAGAAACAGTCAAAATAACCCTATTTGCAGATGACATGATCCTATATCTTAAAGACCCAAAAAACTCTACTCAGAAGCTTCTAGACATCATCAATAGCTATAGCAAAGTAGCAGGATATAAAATCAACATAGAAAAATCATTAGCATTTCTATACACTAACAATGAGCAAACTGAAAATGAATGTATGAAAACAATTCCATTTACAATAGCCTCAAAAAAAATCAAATACCTAGGTGTAAACCTAATAAAAGATGTGAAAGTCCTCTACAAGGAAAACTATACACTTCTGAAGAAAGAGATTGAGGAAGACTATAGAAAGTGGAGAGATCTCCCATGCTCATGGATTGGTAGAATCAACATAGTAAAAATGTCGATACTCCCAAAAGCAATCTACATGTTTAGTGCAATTCCCATCAAAATTCCAATGACATTCATTAAAGAGATTGAAAAATCTACTGTGAAATTTATGTGGAAACACAGGAAGCCACGAATAGCCAAGGCAATACTCAGTCAAAAGAACAATGCTGGAGGTATAACAATACCTGACTTCAAACTATATTACAAAGCAGTAGCAATAAAAACAGCATGGTACTGGCACAAAAACAGACATGAAGACCAGTGGAACAGAATAGAGGATCCAGATATGAAGCCACACAACTATAACCAACTTGTCTTTGACAAAGGAGCTAAAAATATACGATGGAGATATAGCAGCCTCTTCAACAAAAACTGCTGGGAAAACTGGTTAGCAGTCTGCAAAAAACTGAAACTAGATCCATGTATATCACCCTATACCAAAATTAACTCAAAATGGATCAAGGATCTTAATATCAGACCACAAACTCTAAAGTTAATACAGGAAAGAGTAGGAAATACTCTGGAGTTAGTAGGTATAGGTAAGAACTTTCTCAATGAAACCCCAGCAGCACAGCAACTAAGAGATAGAATAGATAAATGGGACCTCATAAAACTAAAAAGCTTCTGTTCATCAAAAGAAATGGTCTCTAAACTGAAGAGAACACCCACAGAGTGGGAGAAAATATTTGCCAGCTACACATCAGACAAAGGACTGATAACCAGAATATACAGGGAACTTAAAAAACTAAATTCTCCCAAAACTAATGAACCAATAAAGAAATGGGCAAGTGAACTAAACAGAACTTTCTCAAAAGAAGAAATTCAAATGGCCAGAAAACACATGAAAAAATGCTCACCATCTCCAGCAATAAAGGAAATGCAAATTAAAACCACGCTAAGATTCCACCTCACCCCTGTTAGAATAGCCATCATCAGCAACACCACCAACAGGTGTTGGCGAGGATGTGGGGAAAAAGGAACCCTCTTACACTGTTGGTGGGAATGTAAACTAGGACAACCACTCTGGAAAAAAATTTGGAGGCTACTTAAAAAGCTGGACATCGATCTACCATTTGATCCAGCAATACCACTCTTGGGGATATACCCAAAAGACTGTTACTCCAGAGGCACCTGCACATCCATGTTTATTGCGGCACTATTCACAATAGCCAAGTTATGGAAACAGCCAAGATGCCCCAGCACTGACGAATGGATTAAGAAAATGTGGTATCTATACACAATGGAATTTTATGCAGCCATGAAGAAGAACGAAATGTTATCATTCGCTGGTAAATGGATGGAATTGGAGAACATCATTCTGAGTGAGGTTAGCCTGGCCCAAAAGACCAAAAATTGTATGTTCTCCCTCATATGTGGACATTAGATCAAGGGCAAACACAACAATGGGATTGGACTTTGAGCACATGATAAAAGCGAGAGCACACAAGGGAGGGGTGAGGATAGGTAAGACACCTAAAAAATTAGCTAGCATTTGTTGCCCTCAATGCAGAGAAACTAAAGCAGATACCTTAAAAGCAACTGAGGCCAATAGGAAAAGGGGACCAGGTACTAGAGAAAAGGTTAGATCAAAAAGAATTAACCTAGAAGGTAACACCCACGCACAGGAAATCAATGTGAGTCAATGCCCTGTATAGCTATCCTTATCTCAACCAGCAAAAACCCTTGTTCCTTCCTATTATTGCTTATACTCTCTCTACAACAAAATTAGAAATAGGGGCAAAATAGTTTCTGCTGGGTATTGGGCGGGGTAGAAGGAGGGGGCGGAGAGGGTGGTAAGGGAGGGGGTGGGGGCAGGGGGGAGAAATGAACCAAGCCTTGTATGCACATATGAATAATAAAAGAAAAAAAAATTAGCTAGCATTTGTTACACTTAACGCAGAGAAACTAAAGCAGATACCATAAAAGCAACTGAGGCCAATAGGAAAAGGGAACCAGGAACTAGAGAAAAGTTTAGATCAAAAAGAATTAACGTAGAAGGTAACACCCACGCACAGGAAATCAATGCGAGTCAATGCCCTGTATAGCTATCCTTATCTCAACTAGCAAAAGCCCTTGCTCCTTCCTTTAATTGCTTATACTCTCTTTACAACAAAATTAGAGATAAGGGCAAAATAGTTTCTGCTGGGTATTGAGGGGGTGGGGGGGAGAGGGAGGGGGTGGAGTGAGTGGTAAGGGAGGGGGTGGGGGCAGGGGGGAGAAATGAACCAAGTCTTGTATGCACATATGAATAGTAAAGGAAAAAAAAAAAGAAAAAAAGGAAGTCCTTGCCCATACCTATTACTTCCAGAGTGTTTTTTGCTCCTTCCTGTACTAACTTCAGAGTTTCGTGACCCATGTGTTCTTAAAAAATAAAGTTAATTATTTGCAAGTGCTTAGAAATTTTCCACTTGTTAATGCTCCATGAACTTTATCTCTTTTTTCAATTCATTTTCTCTTTTAATGAAGCAGAGAGATTAGTAATAAATTACAAATGATTCCACCAACAGATTGGATCATTGTTATTGATACAGATTCCTATCATTTTGATTCTGCTAGTGACTGGTTCCATGCATGTCCAATAAATACTTTTATACTTCAATTTTTACAATTGCCATTTTGTTCATTAATCTTCCTTTTATTTGCTGAGACATTCACTTTTCATAGGTGTTTAGAGTTGCTCCTTGGAGAAGCTTTATGAGAGCTGTTTTGCTGCTGTTGTCAGATAATTCCATCATCTTTGCCATGCCACTGTCTGTTGATCATCTTTTCTCATTCTAGTGGAAAATGTTCAGGGTCTTGATATGAATATTGTATGTAGAACATGTTTGCTATTACATTATGAGTCTCTAAATCCTGTTTAATTTTTCTATTTCAGCAAGCAGTCAACCAGTCAAGTTTAGGTTCAGATTGTACCTCCTGGCCCAGTTTGTCGGTTGAGATTCAAATGTCAATTTAGTCTCCAGAGATTTTTTTCTTTTTCTGGCAGCATGGGGTTTGAACTCAGGGCTTGATGCTTGTGAGGCAGGCAGCAGGCGCTCTCATCGCCTGAGCCACTCTGCCAACCCCAAACTTTTTTGGTCGTCCTGGGGTCTGAACTCAGGAGCTCACACTTGCTAGGAAGGTGTTCTATCACTTGAGCCACTTCACTAGCCCTTCAGAGACTTTCCTGTGCTATAGTGATTTACTCTGTTTTGTGGTACTGGGAGGACAATTTGAAACTATGTCATATTATATATTACAGTTCAGTTTGCAAATCTTTTGGTATGTTGATTTTGGTCAATTCATTGAATGGGATGTCTGTAATGTTTTTAGGATGTTAAGTACAAAGATTTAAAAAATTCCCTTTTCCATCTTCTCCATCGTTCTGTCCCCATTCTCTAGTTCAAAGGTGCTAGCATGTCACCTACTACTGTTCACTCAGAGTGGGCAGGAATGGTTGACAGTGCTGTACCTCACAGTCCCACAGAGGCCAGTGGGGAGGAGGAAGGGCATGGCCTGAGCTCACTACACTGCAGGTGAGTGTGGTCAACAGTGCTCCACCCTACAGTGGGAAAGGAGAGTTATCACTGCCACCATTATTGCTAAGTGAAGATGGCTGGCAAGGTGTTACCCTCTGTCTTCTTGGTGCCTATAGGGAAGTGGGCATAGTGTAGAGCTGGTCTTGGTCCTTTGGCCAGAGAAAGCAAAAGGCTTTTGCTTTTCTTGAGCTTTTAAGGAATGTACATTGGTATTTCTAATTATAGGATGCTCTACTGGTATTCTTTAATTTCTAAGTCTCTAATTAGTCAGCTTTTTTCTCTCACTTTCAGTGTTTTTATCATAGCTACTTTATGTGTTTTCTTATTTTTAGTTGTAATTAGTGAGAGCAATAGAATGGAATGTGCTTATCCCATCTTATACAGAACTAGAAAGCTATGTCTTTTTCCTGCCTTCTGCCTTTCTCATTTTTTCTTGCACTACCCATTCCTGCTCTTTCCTATCCTCTCCTCTCCTCTCATTTCCTCTCCTCTCCTCTCTTCCCTTCCCCTCCCCTCTCCTCCCCTCCTGTCCTCTCCTCTCCTGTCTTCTCTTCTCCTCCCTTCCCCTCCTTTTCCTTCCCCTCCCCTCTTCTACTTTCTTCTCCCTCTTCTCTTCTTTTTCTTTCCTGTTCTTTTGCCTTCTTTTCCTTTTTCCTTTTCCTTCTTTTGAGATAAAAATCTCATTATACAGTCCAATCTGACCTAGAACTTGCCATCTTCCTGTTTCAGCCTCCTGAGTTCTGGGATTTTACAGGCTTGCTTCTCTTCTCCTGTCTTTTCTTGACCTACTCCTATTTCTTTTTAAGTTATGGAATTGAGGATGTTAATTGGATAAAAGCACAGTAGATACATAAATTAATTACCAAGGTGAAACCCCCTTGGGCTAACACTATACACTTAATTTTAAAAATGAAGGGCAAGAGGGAAAAATAATTTTTTTTCTGGGGATGCGTACCAGTGGGAAAGGGGTGGGCACAAGGAAAGAAAGGATGAGGGTGTATATGGTAGATGTGTTTTGTATCCATATATGAAAATTGAAGAATGAAAACTATTGAAATCATTCTAAGAAGTATTGGAGGGAATAAGAGGGAAAATGATGGAGAGAGTAAATCCAACTAAGATACATTTTAAACACATGTAAACACCACAATGTATCCCCCTGTACAACTATTATGTGCTAATAAAATCATAAATAAAAAACATAAAACAACAACCAAAAAAAAGATTTAGGTCAGAGTTCATTTTCTAAATGAAGCTTACCAGATCTTCCTAAGGTTGCTACATATGCAATACTCCCTCTAATTGTGTTTACTTCATTAATTTTTTCCTTATCTCTGGTTCTGATAAGATTGTGGACTCTTGTAGAGAGTTCAACATGGCAAGGTTAGTGCCTAGTTTTGTGGCACATGACAGGAATTTGATAAACAGTTTTTGAATAAATGAATGGGAGGTAGACAAAAACTATGTAGTCATAGACCCTTTAATTCAATGATTAGAACATTTCTCATTTTGTTCTTATTATGTTCCAGATATCCTTCTTATCACTAAGTATACAGAGGTAATGAGCATAAAAAGTTCTTGCTTTCACAGAGCATGAGTACTTGTACAGGTGATGAGACAATTATGTTAAGTAAATGTATGAGCTTTATATTTAATCATGAATGCTATTTACATTGCAGAAATGAAAGCAGGTACATATAATGGGAGAGGAATCAAAGTAGATTGAATGTTGAGGAAAAGCCTAGTGAGGATACATTTGAGTTGACAGGAATACTTTTCTTTATTTGAGACAGAAATTCTTAAAAGATATAACTGAAGATATTTTGGTATTACAGTTCAGAACAGAGGGAAAATAAGTACTAAAGATGACATGAAACATTTGAGTTGGTCACAAAGTCCCAGTTACCAGACATACTGTTTTGTTATAGTAGATTAATAATCCCTAAAGATGTGTATGGTACCCAACTCTCTATATATCTCAGGGGCCCCAGAAGAGTGTCTTACATATAGTGACAATAACAGATTTCAAAATGGCATGATTTTTACTGATTTAAAAATCATGTCACTTAGCTGTTTATTTTATGCCAAAAGCTTTTTAATAACTCTGTTTGGGTCTCAGTGCTATTATGGAGTTATTGCATTGTCATAATAATTTTATTTATGCTTCAGTATCATAGGTGTCTAGGAATATATTGTGGCCAAAGAGTATTATGTTCTATTTATATTTGGCTGTCCAATAACTAGGAAAATCTCAGCCAAATATAAGATTTTAATTGAAAACATACATTTCTGGAATATACAGATCAATTGTAGTGGTCTGTAGGTTCCTATAATTATAAGGAAAATAGTCCTTTGAACATTTCATATATTTACAAATTCTCAAAACCATGTAGTGTGCTTTTTTCTCCATATAAACTATGAACTCTGCTTGAACTAAGTATTTTTGTAGTGAAAGTAATCGTAAAGCTTATTAGGAAAGTAATTTACTATAACAGGATAAAAGTGGGGAGAAATGAGGATAAAGGGAGAAACATTTCCTGCCCCCATACAGGAAATGGAGGTAGAGTCTCCTGAACTAAGTACTTTCAATGTCATATAAAATATGTAGACTTTCTTCAGAGCATATACTTCCTGTGACAATATGAAATTATCCCTATTTGTTCCAAAGGTTTCTATTATTCTGAAGTTAAGGAGTTTTATATTGTCTTATTTATTTGTATAAGGTTGCTTTACAAATAAATGGAAATAATGCCATTCTAAATGGTGTTTTATAAGGAGGAAAAGAAATGTTTGTTAGCATACTTATTATTGTTAAGATTTCCTTTTGAAAAGCTTTGTTGCTAAGCAGCTTTTAAAATGAATTTCAATCCTGTCCCATTGTTTACAATAACAAAGACAGTGCAATGTACAATGACATTCTACTTTATAGATGGAATTCTTGGAACATTTTTGGTATGGCATGAAGTATGTAAAAACATGGATTTTGCAGTTGAAGATACATAAGGTTGACTACTTACTCTAGTAAAGTAGAGTTAAGTTACTAGTTAAGCTTTTAGAGCTCATTGACATGAAGACTATCACTGCTTACTTGCTGAGTTGCTGAAAATGTAACACAGCATATTAACAGAAGCAAATACAAAAACCACATAATCATCTCAATAGATGCAGGAAAAAAAACCTACGACAAAATTCAACATCCTGTCATGATAAAAACTCTGATGAAATGAGGAATTGAAGTAATGTACCTCAACATAATAAAGGCTATATATGACAAACCTAGAGCCAACTTCATACTAAATGAGGGAAAAACTGAAAGCTTTTCCTCTAAAGTCAGGAATGAGAAAAGGGTGTCCACTCTCCTCACTCTTATTCAACATAATCTTGGAATTCCTAGGCAGAGCAATAAGACAGAAAGAAGAAATAAAAGGCATATAAATTAGAAAGGAAGACATTAAACTATCCTTATTTGCAGATGACATGCTCTTATACTTAATAGACCCAAAAAACTCCACCAAAAAACTCTTAGACATCGTACACAGTTTCAGCAAAGTAGCTGGATACAAAATCAATTTACAAAAATCAATAACTCTTCTATACACCAACAATGAACAGGCTGACAAAGGATATAGGAAAATAATTCCACTTACAATAACCTCAAAAAATATTTAGGAAGAAACTTAACAAAGCATGTGAAAGACCTCTATAAGGAAAGTCATAAACCATTGAAGAAAGAAATCAAAGAAGTCTGCAGAAGATAGAACGCTCTCCCATGCTCATGGATTGGAAGAATCAATAATATGAAAATGGCCATATTACCAAAAGCAATCTACATGCTCAATGCAATCCCCATCAAAATCCCAATGACATTTATCACAGAGATTGAAAAATCAACCCTAAAGTTCATTTGGAAACACAAAATACCACGAATAGCTAAGGCAATACTGAGCAAAAAGAGCAATGCTGGAGTTATCACAATACCTGGCTTCAAAATATACCACAGAGCCATAGCAATAAAAACACCATGGTACTGGCACAAAAACAGATATGAAGTCTAGTGGAACAGAAAGAAAATCCAGATATGAATCCATGCAACTATGCCCACTTGATTTTTGACAAAAATATATGCTTAGTATATATTTCACTGTTTTGTTTGAGAGTGAAATGTGATAATACCACTGTGTGGAGGTGGCCAGGAGCAGATAGACCAGACAAGAATGTCTCCTTAGCTGCAATAAATTTCAAAACATAGCTCCTGCTTTATATTTATTACTTTTCCTTTTTTCAACATCAGAAAAGGTAGTGGGGACAGGAAGTTCAATCCTTCCTCTATGCAGACAAAAAGATAGACCACTCTCCATTCTACCTTCTCATCCTCAAACAAAACCTGGCCAGTTGGACTGGAATGTGGTTCAAGTGGTAGAACACTTACTTTGCCAGTATGAAACCCTGAGTTCAAACTCCAGCCCCTCCCCACCCCGACACACAAAACCTTTCCAGCACGTGGGGATCATGGCAGTTGTATAGATTCCAGTCAGTGTCAGATGTGATATTGAAATATATATGTGGCTTTATCAAAAGTGATTAGGAAAATTAAGAAGGAAAACTCAGTTGGAAGTAGTAATAGATTCAATGTGAAACCATTTTGGTTTTGTACGTTATGATTGAGAATGTGGACCCTGGTGGAAAAATGATACTTAGCTTTTCCATCCACCACTTCTCAGTTGTATTAATTTGAGCCTTAGTCATCTTTGTAAAGTGGGAGTGGTATTCTTCATAGTAGCTTTTTGAAGATTATGTCACACAGTATTTCCAATTGTTTAGAAGTGTAAGTCCATAATAAAGCAAGTATCTATTTAGCTATCATCATCAACACTGTCATCATTATTTTACACCTACTGAGTTGATATAATTAATATCCCTTTTAGATTTTTAGGGTAACTCCAAAATTTATAGGACAAAGCATTATAGATACCTTGAGCCTATAAATTAATAAAAGTAATTTAAAAATACTTGTAAAACCATGAAAATCTTTGCAATCTCAAATATAGAGTTCTAAAAAGAGAATGTGCCAGTGGGTAGCTGTTTTTGGCCAATGTACAAAATCTTATCCATGGGACTGTGTAGTGTAAAGGATGTTGGATGGGATTTTCCTTTTCTAAAGGAGCCATCAGCAGTTGGGACCAGCCACCTCCTGCTGGACTTGGTGAGAGTTAGAAGCAGCAGCCCTGCTATGATAACCTTTGATTCAGGTCTCTTCCCAGTCCTAACAAGAGGTTAAATTCTGGGACAAAGGTAATCTTTCCAGGTATGAGTTACTAATGGTGAGAGACACTCAACTTTCTCCACCCCTGGCTTTTTGTAGGAGAGGAAGGAGTGATCCAAGAGAATCTCTCACAGACTTTGGGAACAGCTCTCTTCCTCATACCCACATACTTCAGTGCTGACTTTGAGGCTAAGGGGTGCATGATGAAGAACTTTTGGGAGAAGTTAACTTGTGTCTGTGGAATTAACTACATGAATGAACATAAAATGGATGGATTCTTCTGAGAGCAAAAGGCCTCACAAGAGTAGAGAAACAGGGAAAACAAATTTGTTCTTGGGTAGAATAGGGTGAGATACCATTCTTAGATTCTCCTGTGATCTAGTACAGAAGCTGAAGAGGACTTTAGAGGCTCATGTGTTTCATTTGAAGAAGTAAGGAAGGCTGAAAAGTCAGGAAAAGTGGGATCAGTTCAGAGCAGAACAAATGGGCTGATCCATTCAGCAAAGTGTGTTAAGCTATGTAATTCTTTTACTTTGCTAGTTTTTCATTTTCTTCATTAAGACTGCAGCTCTGGCCAAACTAGCTATCTTTCTAAACCTTCAATGTGCCACACTGCTAAGACTTTGAGATTTTGCATTTATATTCTTTGCATCTGGATTGTTCAGATATCTAAACTTTCACATGGTTTCCTGCTACTCAGAATGTTTAAAGTAATCTCCTTCTCTACCATCACTTTCTAATACATCTCCTTATGTATTATATTTATTACACATGGCACCATCTGCATTTAGGTGTGACGTTTATTTTCTGTTTCTACCTCTTGGATTGTGTTTCATGAGAGAAGGGACATTACCTGTTTATTCACATCTATAACTCTACTTTTTTGGCAACATACAATCTATATTTTTTAAATAAATAACAATCATATCTTTCTAGGATTAAATGTTGGCTAATTTACTGATTATTTGCATAATGTAGGCAAGTGTGAATCATCTTGCATGTATTTGCATTTAATTTTTCCAATATGACTGTTCAATTCTATAACATATTCTTCATCTTCAGCTTATATGCCAGTTCTAAAACTTGGATTTTTGAAAGGATTTTTAGTGCAGTTCTGTCAATAAGCACACTAAAACTCCATGTGGATAATAGCTGGAAAAGTAACTAGAAAGATATTTAAGTTTCTATTTGATGGCAAAAAATTTCATTGCAGCGCTTGTGACTTTTTTTCCATTTTTACAAATACAGAATTTGTATAACTGACTAGACATTTTTGACATCCCATTGATATAAAACAACTAGGTTAGACTGAATGACTAGCTTAATTCAAAAGTTTAGTGGAATTATTTAATCTGCTTTTAAAATTCATTAAGTTGTTCAAGTTTATTTAAACTCAATCTTGGAAATTTCTATGATTTGGTGCTGACAACAAAGTACAGTTGATTCTCATTATTCATGGTAGTTCTTTTTTGAATTTTTTATTAGGATATATTCGTTATATGGGGGGAGTCTTTGTGACAATTCCAAATAGTCTTATATTATACATTGGTTAGATCATCCCCACAATCTCTCCCTCAAACCCCTTCCTCATTTCACTTAAAGCAATTGCAAGAGATTTATTTTCTCTGTTTCATATAAGTGTATGAAGTCCATCAACCATATACTCACTTTAATCATCTTCGTTCACCATCCACCCTCCCACAATACCCTTCCACACATCGTGCCTAATTTACAGTCCTGCCTTTCATTACTAATATTTAAGTTGATGTTCAAAGGGGTTTAACACTGTCTTTCTCTTTTTTCTTTCCTTCCTTCCTCCAAGTTCCATAGAGTAATTCCACTATTACAAACATGTTCTAATAGGAGTTAGTGTGTGATCAAGTTTGTTTTGTGTATATGTTTATCTTTGGATCTATTTTCCATGTATGAGAGAAAACATGCGGCCTTTGTCTTTTCCGTTTCTTTCTAAGTTAGCAAATACAAAACATTGATTTTAGGGGAAATATAGCATCCTGTGATCCTGTCATCAAAACATTTGTATTAACCAATCAATCAATATATAACCTTATCGTATGTGTTTTTCTGTTTAAAGTCACATTTGCTACATGTTGTTGATTCATCAATATTGAACGCGTGGCTAGCAACACTATGACTCATGCTTGAACCAAACATAGCTAAGATACAATTTCCATAGGTACATCATTCTCATCTTGTGCTAAGGAACACAAGCCAGCACTTCAATACTATGCATTTTAAATGGAGAAATAACCAAGAAAAAGTACAAAAATGAAGAAAATGTGCACCAAATGGAGTGGAAAAGTGCTACACTTGCTTACCGCAAGAACACTAAATAAGAGAAGGCAGAGCATTGCCTTGTTCAACCTCAGCTGGGGAAGTATGAGTTAAGTGATTCAAATTTTCCCACTCTGCCTAAAAACAACTAAAAAGGATGATGAAGTAGCTCAAGTAGTAGAGCACCTGCCTAGCAAGTGTGAGGCCCAGAGATCAAACCTAGTATCGTACCATAAAAACAAAGAAAAAAAATTGAAGGTACTGATTTGGGAGTAAAAAAAAAAGTAAACTTTACCAAGCAGGTAACTTGATAAATATAAAATCCATAAATAATAATGATGCACTGCATTTGAGTTACATATAGGATTCTGAATATCACTGGAAAATGAAGGAAAACACTGGAAAGTTACTTTAGAAATGAATATAACTCGTAAGGGGTGGGAGAATGTAAATGAAGTATTTCATACTCATGTATGAAACAGAATAAAATGAAGGACTGGTGGTATGGATTATGTGGTACAGCACCTGCCCAACAAGTGCAAAATCCATTACAACACTAGAGGCAAAAAAAAGGAAAACAGAAAATGAAACTTGCTTTACATTATTTAAGAAGGGAGGAGGAGGGCTAAGAAAGAATAATAGAGGTATGAATTTGATCAAAGAACATTATATTCAGATATGGAAATACCACAATGAAAAAACTCTTTTTACAATTAATATATGCTAATAAAAAAGAAAAAAAGAAATGCATATAACCTGGCCATCGCTCTTGACATACATAGGAAATGAATATTAAAACATCTTCAAGAATTAAGAACTTGACATTTCCCTGTAAGGCCTTCATTCACTTTAACTTCTTAAGTAGTGATAAATGGAAGAGAGATAGTTCAAGAAAATCATAAACAAGTGAGGGTACCATGTCATCTGTAGTATATGAGAAAAAATGTTCTTATGATAGTACTCTCAGCATGGGAAGTTTTGAGTTACTTTAGATTTCTATTGGATAATTTTTAACAGAGAGTGTCAATTAAAAACAGTTAGTGAAGGCATAGATTTTTTCCCTTTCTAAATAAAAGTAAAATAATTTATGAATGAAAAATAAAGTTCAAGTAAAAAATAGTTCAGGAAGAAACTATACAAACCAATAATACAAGTCTAAAGCCATCAGTGAATAAGGGGACAAAGATCACAATTTGTGGATATAGAAGTTAACTAAAAGAGACTCTGTCTGTGGATGACTAGGGAGTTTGGCATTCAGTGTTAAATGTCATAATCTTTGTTTCCTTTTTGTGCTGTTTTCAATTGCTACAGACTGCCTTCTGTGGGAAATATCAATGTAGTTGACTAAAAATAGGACTCTGAAAAATGTTTTCTCTTGAATATAAATCTAAAAACAGCCAGTCTTTTAACAAATTGAAAACAGGGTCTTAGAAGGACTTACCTTCTTTAGAATTTAAAAGATATCTTGGGATGATATTCTTAAATTATTTTTGATAATAGCAAAATAATAAGTCTATTTTGAAAAAGAAAGACCAAAAAACAACTTGTAAAAGAAATCCAAACATTGTTCAATCTACATTAAATTATTTAATTTCAGCTAAAAAGTGAGGAAGGAAATATTAAGTGTTTTTATTCACTGAGTAATTCCTAAGTTCCAGGAACTGTCTCAGTTCCTGTGATATGGATGCCATTGTTGTTCCCTTGCACAGATGAGGAAATGAGATACAGAGAGGTTATGTATGCATCCTGTGGTTTCTCACAAGTGTGAAGTGGGAGAGTTGGTAAGATGAGACCAGTAACTCAACTCCAGAGCCCATACACTGATGCAGCTCCTGTCCATGTGAAGTGCCCTTTCCATGACTATATGGAAAACAAGCAGGAAAGCATCTTACAAAGATGAAACACTACATAGAACATAGAAAGCATGATGATAGCAATTATAGGCCCTATTGAATTTGAGGTGACCGTAGAGATATTTAGAATCCTATCTAAATAGGATATCTAATCACGGGGACTTAATATGGTCTAGATAGGGTTTCCAAACTCTGAGATCTGAAAGGTGAATGTTGACTAGCAAGGTGAAGTGGTGTGTTATTCCTGACAAAGCACACCACTGATGAAAATTCCCTGGGATGGTAAGAAGCTGAAAGGAAGATGGTTTGATCAAATTCTAGTGTACAGAATTGTTAGAGGCGTTGGTAGATTCAAAGAGGCAAAGTCTGTTTATAACATAAATGAATATATTACTCGGACATTATTTATTTGATTCAGTAAAACACTAATAAACAGTGTAGGATTCTCTCTCATCAAACACTATTTTTAAAGATTTATTTTTTTAGAGAAGTTTTAGGTTCATAGAAAAGTTGAGAGGAAGTTATAGAGATTTCTCATATAAATCTTTCTACCATCATGCATTATCAATATTACTAGCTACGGTGGTAGATTTGTTACAATTGATGAGCTTATATTGAGGCATTGTAATCAACCAAAGTCCATATTTATATTATGGTTCACTGGTTTTACACATGTGTGCAGCATTATAACTTTATATTATTTTTCACTGTCCTAAAAATCTTCTGTGCTCTACTGATATTTTCAACCCCTCCCCTTCCCTGGCCAAACCCTGGCAACCACTGATCATTTTACTGTCTCCATCATTTTTCCTTTTCCAGAATGTCACATAGCTGGAATCATACAATATGTAGCCATTTCAGATCAGCTTCTTTCAATTCCTAGTGGTAATTGAAGGTTTCTCTCTGACTTTTTTATGTTTTGGTGGCTCAGTTCTTTTTAGCACTGGACAATACTGTATTTCCTGGATGCTCCACAGTTTACTGATCCATTCACCTACTGAAGGGCATTGTGGCTGCTTCTAAGTTTTGACAATTATAAGTAGCATTGCTATGCACATTTGTGTGCAGGTGTGTGTGTGTGTGTGTGTGTGTGTGTGTGTGTGTGTGTGTGTGTGTTTTAAGTTTCCAAGTCATTGGGGTAAATACAGAGAAGTTCAATTTCTGGATCATATCGTATGAGCATGATTAGTTTTGTAAGAAATCATCAAAGTGTCTTCCAAAGTGATAATAACGTTTTGCATCCTACCAACAACAAATGAGAGAGTTCCTTTGCTTCACAACCTCATATACATTTGCTGTTGTTAGTGTTCCAGATTTTGACCATGCTGATAGGTCTGGAGTCATGTTTCATTGTTTCTTTAATGAACGCAGATGAAGTGGAACATCTTTTCTTTGCTCATTGTCACCTGGACATTTTCTTTGGTGAAGTGTCTGTTTAGGATTTTGGCCCAGTTTTTAATTGGGTTGTTTTATTGTTGAGTTTCAAGAGATTTCTGTATTTTTCACAATATTTCTTTATCAGATTTATCATTTGCACTTATATTTATGAGAGATATTGCTTGATTTTTCTTTGCTTAAAGTTTTTTATTGTGTGTTTTTCATATTTGGATAATGCAAACTTCATAGAATGAATAGGAAACATTCCTTTCTGATTCTATTTCTTGAAAGATATTATAGAGAACTGCTATCATTTCTTCCTTAAACTTTGGTAGATCACTAGCAAATCCACTTAGGCCTGGTGTTCTAGATTTGGAAAGTTATTAATTATTGGCTCAATTTTAAAAAATAGATATAGGACTATTCAAGTTGTCTGTATTTTCTTACTTGAGTTTTTGTAGTTATGTATTTCAGGATTTGGTCCAGTTTATCTAAGCTAGCAAGTCTATGGGAATGCAGTCGTTCGTATTATTTCTTTATTATTCCTTTAATGCCTATGAAATCTGCAGTGCTATCTCCTTCAGTTTTAGTATTGCTAGTTTGTGTTTCCCTCTCTCTCCCGACCTTCGGTGTGTGTGTGTCTGCGTACACACACCCCAGTCCTTATTGTTTGGTTTGTTTTTCAGATAAGATCGCCTGCTAACTTTGCCACCTCTGCCTCCACCACACCCAGCTTTTTTCCGAGACATGGTTACTCTAACTTTTTGCATGAGTTGGCCTTGAACCATGATTCTCCTGACTTTGCCTCTCTAATAGCTGGAATTATAGGTTTGTTCCTCTCTTTTTTCTTAGCTGAGCTAGAAGCTAATCAATTTTATCAACCTGTTCAAAAACCAGCTGTTGATTTTGTCTCTTGATTTCCTACTTTTGATTTCATTGATTTGTGTTCAATTCTTGAGCATTTTTTGGTGCAAATGGGGTTTGTTCAATTCTTACTTCTCTCCTTCTTCTTATGTTAGATTTAACTTGCTCTTCTTTTTCTAATTTCCTAAGTGGAAACTTAACATTATTTATTTTAAATATTTCTTCTTTTATGATAATGCTATAAATTTTCTTCTAAACTGTGCTTTTAATAAGTTGTGCTATTGTAAGTTGTGTTATCATTTCCATTTTGTTTAAAATATTTAAAAATTTCTTTTGAGATTTCTACTTTGTTATGTTATTCAGAGTGTTTTTAATCTCCACATGTTTTGGAGCTGTCTAGTTCTCTTTCTGTTATTTAGTTCTAGTTTAGTTACATTCTAGGATGGAAACAAGCACTGTGTCATGTCTACACTTTTACATTTATTATGATGTGCTTTATGTTCTAGAGCATGGTATGCACTGGTGAGTGTTCCACGTGAACTTGGAAGGATGCACATTCTACTGCTGTTGGATGAAGCAGTCTATAGATATCAATTATATCCAACTGATGAATGGTACTATTGAGTTTAACTCTCTCCTTACTGATCATTTTTCCCTGCTGTTTCTGTCCATTTCTGATAGGAGGGTGATGAAGTCATTTATTTCTCTGAGCAGTTCTATCATTTCTAAAGTACAAAATTTGGTGGGTTTTGCTTGGTGAATGTACATTGAAGATTTCTATGTCTTCTAAGATAATTTACTCCTTTATAATTATGTAATCACCTTTGTAATCCCTGATAATTTTCCTTTGCTTTGAAGTCTGCTTTGTTTGGAATTAATATAGCTACTTCTCTCTCTCTCTCTCTCTCTCTCTCTCTCTCTCTCACACACACACACACACACACACACACACACACACACACACACACACAGCAGTAGCAAAGTTTCAATGAGCGTGAAAGTAGGAAAGTACATTCCCCAACAAAGAAGCTCTTAGGAGGTGGCTTAAGAGCAGCATTGTAGGCCGAGAGCCTCATTTTCTGTTTCTGTTGATTAGTGTTAGCCTGGTAGATTTTTCTCTATTAATTACTTTTTAATCTGTTTGTGTCCTTAAAGTGGGTTTATTTTAGCACATAGTTAAGTATTAACTTTTGATCCATTCTGACAATGTGTCTTTTAGTTGGTATATTTAGAGCATTGATGTTCAAAGTGTTGATATAGTCAGATTAACTTCTACCATATTTGTTACTTTCTTTTATTTGCCATCCTTATTCTTTGTTTCTGTTTTTGTTTTAAATTTTTTCTTGCATTTTTCAATTTCAGTTGAGCACTTTATATGATTCTATTTTCTCTCTTTTCTTAGCATATCAGTTGTACTTTTTCTTAACTTTTTTTAGTAGTTGTCCTAGAGTTTGCAATATATATTTAAAACGTTTACAAGTCCACTCGAGTAACACTAAATTGCATGCTGCTTCACAGGTAGTATGAGTATGTTATGGCAGCAATATGATACTGAGTTGTCCCAGTGGCATTGTTATTATTCATCTCACACTGGTTCCTGTAGCAGTTACCACTCTGCTCTAGTAAGCCATGGTTTAGCTGGCTTTCTTTCCAATCCTGGGAGTAGCAACTTGCCCCATGGACCTTTACTTCTCTTAGTTATTCATGAAGAGTTTTAATTTTTTAATCTGTTGAGCTTTTTTACTTGATGTTGAGGCAGAACAATTCTCAAAGGTCCTTTATGTAGAACCAGAGACTAGAAATCTCCACTCTTGATTTTCCATGTTAGAAACAGGAGACTCAGTGACTCTGGGTACATGAACCTTTTTGCCTCTTAGTTCTAAAGCAGGTCATGAGAGACCCTGCGCACGCCATGCCTGTGAGGTGAATTAGTCTCAAATTCCAACTGAAATGAGCTGGATGATGCCTGAATCTCATAAAAAGAAAAAAAAAGAAAGAGAGAAAGAAAGAATGAAAGATAGAAAGAAAAAGATGTAACCCGTTCAGCAGAAAGCTGGCTCTGTGATCTCTTTTGACCTTGCTCCCCCTGGATGGTAGTGATTATATTCCTCATGGGAGTTGAATTGTATTGGAGACACACAAAAGTTTAGGAAAAGAAGTTCTAAGTTTTTGTATGTTTAAAAATGTTACATTAATTTCATTCAGAAGAAAACATCTGTAGCATTAAAGTGGTTCGTGTTAACTAATCTCATATTTATTTGGGAATGATCAGCTAACAAGCAAATTTCATATTCAGTGAGTAAATGTGAGATTTACTATTTTGTCCATGCAGACCCTTATAGCTTTAGCCAAGTAATCATCTTGTCCACCATTGTCTGCCATCATCAATCCATCTACCATTAGAGTAAGAGAGATCATGCTTAAAGTATTAGAGCTGCATCCGAGGGACTTGTCCAGGAGAAAAGGCAGTAGCTGAGGACCTGGGAAGATTGTTCAGCCACACTACTGAAAAACACATCTGTCCCTCAGTAAATCAGTGATGTTTTTAAACATTTAATTGCAATCACACATATTTCTCATGCAAATTAGTTAAATTTCCGGTCACAATTTTTTCACCAGCGTGTTTGTAAGTATGATTAATGTTGGGAGTTTCCTGATGAGATAAAAATAAAAATTCTGAATACTTTGTGTGATTTTGGGTTGTTGCTCACTGATATTTTTAAGATGTAGACTATAAATTTATGGTTTCAATTGGGAATGTGGCTCAGTAACTAAAAACAGGAAGTTTGAACATAACTTTAAATCAGTAAAATATGCAGTTAAGTAAAGAGTTGTCTGAATTATGGAGGAGTGTAAGAGGAGCGGAGTGCTGTGGCCTTCACCTTCCCCAAACAAACTTAAAGATGGTGTTAGTCCCACCTTAACCAATAAACTGATAGGAAGTTGTAAAAACCAACACAAAGGTATAAAACATTTGAAAATGTGTATCTGGTTGTTTACTTTTTGTTAGTGTAGAGATACAAGTATATCTTAATTTTGGTCTCTTGCTTAAAGAAAGAAAACTGGTCTCTTTCACAAAATGACAGAAAAAACTATCACATTCAAATGACATTGAAAAACCATGCATGCAAATTTGAAGGAAATGTACTGAACTATTTGAAGAAAAAAGATCAGTAAATAATAGAATGAAAATTAAATTGAATATGGAAATTTAAGTGTTTAAACTTGTCTCAAAGTAATTTAACTTTGAAGTACCTTGGACAAAGAAAATCAAGAAAAAATTAAAACATCAGTAAAGCCCTGTGGTATAAACATGATCAAATGTGATATTTGACAAGAGGTTTATTTAGTGCATTTCAAAGATATGGTTTAAAAACAGCTTGAGAACATTTCTAGCCATTAAGGAAATGCAAATTAAAACCACGCTAAGATTCCACCTCACCCCTGTTAGAATAGCCATCATCAGCAACACCACCAACAACAGGTATTGGCAGGGATGTGGAGAAAAAGGAACCCTTATACATTGCTGGTGGGAATGTAAACTAGTACAATCACTCTGGAAAAAAATTTGGAGGCTTCTTAAAAATCTAAACATAGATCTGCCATATGATCCAGCAACACCACTCTTGGGCATATACCCAAAAGACTGTGACATAGGTTACTCCAAAGGCACTTGCACATCCATGTTTATTGCAGCACTATTCACAATAGCCAAGTTATGGAAACAGCCAAGATGCCCCACTACCGACAAATGGATTAAGAAAATGTGGTATTTATACACAATGGAATACTACTCAGCCACGAAGAAGAACGAAATGTTATCATTTGCTGGTAAATGGATGGAACTGGAGAACATCATCTTGAGCGAGGTTAGCCAGGCCCAAAAGACCAAAAATCAATCGTATGGTTTCCCTCATATGCGGACTTTAGATCAAGGGCAAACACAACAAGGGGATTGGACTTTGATCACATGATGAGGCGAGAGCACACAAGGAAGGTATGAGTATAGGGAAGAAACCCCCAAAAAAGCAAGATAGCATCTGATGTCCTCAATAGAAAGGAACTAATGCAGAAACTTTAAAGTGACAGAGGCCAATAGGAGAAGGGGACCAGGAACTAGAGAAAAGATTAGTTCGAGAAGAATTAATTTAGAAGGTAACACACAAGTACAGGAAAGCAATGCAAGTCAACTCCCTGTATAGCTATCCTTATCTCAACTAGCAAAAACCCTTGGTCCTTCCTGTTATTGCTTATACTCTCTCTTCAACAAAATTAGAGTAAGGGCAAAATAGTTTCTGCCTGGTAGCGAGGGGGTGAGGGGAATGGGGGAGAAATGACCCAAACATTGTATGCACATATGAATAAAAGAAAAAAATAGCTTGAGATATTGGGTGATTTTTTAAAGTATAAATATTACTTTTCTTATTAAAAACTGAAGGGCTTGATACAAAAGTGGAAACAATGCAGAATACAATGTACAGATGAGCAATATCTTTTTTTGGTGCTTATCTTCTAATGCAAACACTAATAAAAGGTATATAAGTAAAGATATGCTAGAAAAATAGGTTATAAAAATTAATTTTTACTTAAGAGAATTAACTATATCTAGCATACATAATTAATATAAGAAAAGAAACCCAATGAAGGAACTGGGAAAATTTCTCCAAACTTTGTTCTGATAAACTTTCTCTAATATCAAGAAAAATAAGTTGGGCATGGTGGGTTGTGCCTGTAATCTTACTTACTTGGGAGGCAGAGATTGGGAGGATTACAGATGGAGACCAGACCAGGAGAAAATTTCATAAGACCCCATCTTGACCTGTAAAACCTGAGCATAGATGCATACGTGTCATCCAGCTGTACAGGAAACGTAAATAGGAGGATGACAGTGGAGGTTAGCCCAGGAATAACTTAAGACCCTATTTAAAAGAGTAGAAAGGGCTAGGAGAATGTCTTAAGTGGTAAAGCTCCCACCTAGCAAGTGTAAGGCCCTGATTTCAAACCCCAATAAAAAACAGCAAAAAAAAAAAAGAAAGAAAAAACAAAACAGAAATGATACATTTAAAAAATCATTTTCTTAAACTAGCATTCAGCTAAGTTGGAACAAATGCATAGAAAAGTAAACAAATAATAAGTGGACAGATTAATGTGCTCACAGATGAACACAACCACATTATCTCTTCCCTGACTGACAAGTAACAAATGCCTAGATTTCCAGAAGACTTTAGGCTTTCAAAGTAAAAAATGTCCACTGTTTCCTCACAGGAATGATCCTGCTTTCTCCCAATAGTAACATAATTCTCACTTTCAACCCTACTAAAACCAGACCTTTTTTTTTTAGCTTCTTTTAGAACTTATAAAACATCAAATCAAAGCATGTGTAGTCTTCTGTTTGACTTTGCTCAACGTTATGTTTGAGAAGCTAATCCATGCTACCGGTATGGTATTAATTGGTCTAGGTCATACTATTTTAAGGACATATGTTTCTTTTCTTATTATTTTGTTTTTAATAAACTCTTTTTTAATTTGAGTATGTGTGTGTGTTGTTGGGGTTGGAACCTAGGCCTCTAGTCATGGGAGGCAAGTGCTCTAATACCAAGCTACTCTCCCAGCACCAGTTGATGCGTTTTTATACACACCTATAGATGAACATGCGTGTGTTTCTATTTGCACATATACTTAGGAGTAGAACCCGTTTGTCATACACTTATGAGAGTTTTCCTAATGGTTTTCCACAATGTTTGCACTAATATTTTTCTCTACCAACAGTGCCTGAATGGACACTTTTTTCAGATCTTCACCAATGTTTGATATTGTTAGTCTTTTCAATTTTAGTCATCTTTGAATGTTTAGTGGAATCCGAGTGTTGTTTAACTTACATCAGCTTAATTATTATGGTATTTATTATTATTATTATTATTTTTAAATTTTTTATTTTATTTTTTTTTCATTTTTCTTTTATTATTCATATGTGCATACAAGGCTTGGTTCATTTCTCCCCCCTGCCCCCACCCCCTCCCTTACCACCCACTCCGCTCCCTCCCTCTCCCCCCCCAATACCCAGCAGAAACTATTTTGCCCTTATTTCTAATTTTGTTGTAGAGAGAGTATAAGCAATAATAGGAAGGAACAAGGGTTTTTGCTGGTTGAGATAAGGATTGCTATACAGGGCATTGACTCACATTGATTTCCTGTGCGTGGGTGTTACCTTCTAGGTTAATTCTTTTTGATCTCACCTTTTCTCTAGTACCTGTTCCCCTTTTCCTATTGGCCTCAGTTGCTTTAAGGTATCTGCTTTAGTTATGGTATTTATTATTATAGTATTTTCTATTTTCCACCCTTTATCTATGCTTTAGTCCAAATAGTTCCTACTGATCTTTATTCCATTTAGGTTATTAATCTTCACTTTAGCAAGGTCTCATCTCTCATTAAAACCATACACTGAAGCTTAATTGCAGTTGTTTTATTTCTTAGCTCTAGGATTGGCAAATGATAGACTTACATCACCTGATACATTTGTATTTAGGTTTATTCTTTCCTTAGATTCTCCAGTTTTTTCAAGTTTTGTTTTTTAACTATAGGATCTAGTATAATTGTAAAAAAAAAATCCTATCTGTTTTCAAAGTAAAAAGACTCAATTTTTAAAAAAACAAAGAGATGATAAAGCACAGAAAATTATTATGATAAGAAACAGAGTCTTTACCTCCAAGGCAGAGTATTCAAAGGTAAAGAAAACTGATTCTAAACTCTTACTAAGAGCAAATCAATACTCCAATAAAAATCTTTCCTTTTAGGGGAAAGAAACAGCTTATAAAGCTCATTTTAAAAACTCCATCAAATCTTAATCAACTCTGACCATCATAAATAAAATTCCTTTTCTGTAAACCTTTACATCATTCCATACCCATTCAGGCTTTGTCCTCCACTTTCTATTTTCTTTTTCCAGAACAACCAGTCATTTTGGAATAAATGAAGTATTCTTTTTCCTTAAGAAAACTACACTCTATATTTCTTGTGTACTTTCCACACAAGGCTGTTTTCCCTTTGCTATTCCTTTGCTTTCAGCAGCTTCATTTACACATATCGATTATTATCTTTAACTATTAGTAGTTTTCACATTACAGAAAAAGGTGGAAGTAGATAATTATAAACTCTCACATACCAGCATTTTCAAGCAGTCCAGCAAAGCTAACAAACGCCTGTCAGCAAACATTAAATAGAGTGGCCCCTCTTATCTTCTGGGAATGTCTTCCAAATCTCTAGTGATTTCCTGAAACTGCAGGTAGTACTGAACCCTAGACAGATATGTGTTTTCCTGTGTGCCTGGCAGCATTGACAAAGAGTACAAGAGTTAATGTGTTCTGCTGTTTGATGTTTTAGTACCTTCTTTGCATGGCTACTCTTAAGCTTTGGCACCATCATTAAGTAATGAAGGTTTGCTTGAACACAAACTCTGTGATACAGTGACAGGTGATGTGATAACCAAGACTGCTGTGGGAGGGTAGCATGTGAAGCAGCATGAATACACCAGACAAAGGGATGCTTTATCTCTCAGGCCACATGGAGTGAGACAGGGAGAGAGTAAATCATGTTCCTCAAAATGACGTCACAATGTACCCCGAGTACAATAATTAAATAATAAATAAAGCAGTATGGAAAAAACCCAGAAAAAACAAAAATATTAAGTGGGAAATTTCAGAAGTAATTCATAAGCTTAAAATCATGTGTTGTTTTTCTATTTTCTTGAACATGTTATAGTTATTTCATTGATATTGTCTGATACTTTTAATATCTGTATTGTTTATGAGTCTATGACATTTTTCTGATTTTTCTTCCACTTGTTTATCTTAATCTGAGCATACATCCTGAGGTCCCAACTAACTTTTTTATTGAATGTTAAATAATTTGGTGAAAATTTGTCAAAATATATAAACTTTGGTGACATTAACCCCCATGGTTATTTATTTCAATTCTGGCAGGCAGTTAAGTACAGGGATAATCTTAATCTGAGCTATTATTGAGCTGAGTTTTAAGATAAATTTTAGTTTGTAAAGGGAAGGTTTTAGTTGTTTTTGTGTTCCCATTGCTTGCTAGTTGGTAATTTGTTCCTTGACATCCTACTGAACTAGCAGAATATTAACAATTTTGTAATGTTTAAGACACTAAATTTGTTGTAAATTATTATGACAGTTGCATAAAACTACTGTTTTATTGTATTAAATAAGGCAAGAATGTAAAACTTTTTTTTTACATTTGAGATGGATAAATGAGCAACTCATATATTTAAATAATGTAATTATATGCAAGTATTACTAAATATGTAATTATTACTTTAAATATAATAAAACACAACATTCTTATACATATTTTTGTACACATAATCTAGTATAAGTGAAATTATTTTTTACTTAGTTTTTAGCTAATGTTGATTCAAAGGAAAAGTAGTTTACAAAAATATATTAGCATATATTGAAATATAAACACCTATGTAATGTTGATATTTTAACTTAATTTTTTTATAATCTTCCACAGTTAGAATGGTGTTTGTATGTATGCATCCAGGCAGCTTGAAATTCCCCCTTTCTTTGTCACTTTCTGTCCTTACAGCAGCCCTTCTCAACATTTCTCTCAAATACCTGTGAACCAGGAAATTTTCTTTTTATCCATTTTATGTGGGTTCTTGTCCTTAACTCTTCTCAGTTTGTTTTTTAACTAAATTATTTCTTCTCTTGGAGATTTCTGTTCCAAATCTCCCAGTGTTCTTGTTACGTATTTTGAAACTCTATAATTAGCTTGAATTATCTATAAGAGTAGAAAGAGAGAAGTTATACTTCTTTGGGGTGTGTTTAAATTGGCTAAGGTTACCATAACAACATACACTGGGTAGATTACCCAACAGAAATTTATTGTCTTACAGTTCTGAAGGGTAGGAGTCCAAGATCAAGGTGTCAAAATGGTGGCTTCCTTTTGAGAGCCCTGAGGGAAAAGCTATTTTGTAGGTTCTTATAAGGCTTCTGGTGGTTTGCTGGTAATCTTTCATATTCCTACAGAAGTATCACCCCAATCTCTACCTTCCTTAGCCTACAGAAGTATTACCCCAATCTCTACCTTCATCGTCACAGGGTATTTCTGTACATGCCCCAATTTCCCTTTTGTATGAGGAAACTAATCATAAAGACCCAGCCTAATACAGTATGACTTCATTTTAGCTATCTACTTCTGTAATGACCCTATTTCCAAATCAGGTTAGTTACTGAAGTACTGGGGGTTAGAGAAGACACAGATTGTAGAGGGCATAAAATTTAACCATAAAAATAGATGACTAAACTGGAAGCTTGTGAACACTCATTCCTTAACAAATTCTCTCATGAAATAACATTCTCTCTACACAATTGTGTGGCAGGATATCCACAATAATCTTTCTAATGCCTTCCAATAAAATAAAATCAGTGCTTAAAATGTTAGTCTATCTGGCTCTGCATTGTTCAAAAGTTTTAAAATATTGAATTTATAGTGATACATCATGTTCTGAATTTGAATTTTTTTCCTTTCTTTTTTTATTGTTGTGCTGGGTAGGGGTACATTTTGGCATTTACAAAAGTTCTTACAATATATCAACTATATCACATTTGAATGCACCCTCTCCACCATTCTCCTTTATTTCCCCTCTCCTATTCCTGGAATAGTTTCAACAGGTATCATTTTCCATTTACATACATATGTACACAGTATTTGGACTATATTCACCCTCTTATACCTTTTCTCCACATCCTCCTCCTTCCCACTGGTACCAAGCCCCTTATAGACATTTTTGTTTGTTTAAGATAGCTAGCTACACAAGGAATTTCCTTGTGACATTTCCATGTATATATGTATTATAACCCAAGTTGGTTCCTCTCCTCTATTTTTCTTCTTTCTACCTTCTTATGGCAATTTCAACAGGTCTAAAAATTCTATATTCATTCTTGTTTAGGGAGTACATCAACCGTATTCACCTTCTTAACTTTTTTCTTTTACCCTCTCTCTCTTGTATGTGACCTCCCCTTAGCATGACCTGTTTTTCATAACATTGCTATGTATATATTAGGTCTATATTCAAGTTCTTAATTTCCTCCAATTAGCTTACATTTCCCAGCATGACCTCCCTTTAATGTAACCAGTGTTACACTGGTTCTCCAGTTCCATTCATTTACCTGCAAATGATAAAATTTCATTCTTTGTGACTGAATAAAATTCCATTGTATATAAATACCACATTTTCTTAATCCATTCATCAGTATTGGATACTTCAATAGCTTAGCTATTGTGAATAAAGCTGCAATAAACATGGGTGGGCAGATGCCTTTGGAATAACCTGATTCACATTCTTTCGGGTATAACCCTAGGAGTGGATTTGCTGTATCATATGGCATTTCTATTTTTAGTTTTATGAGGCGCCTCCATCTGTTTTCCACTGTTGTTGTACTAATTTGAATTCAAATTTTTAAATAGATTATAAAGTAGATATTTTTTCAAGGATGAATACTCATAAAAATCTCAAGAAATCTTATTACACGTGAATAAATTAAATATCTAGAAACAACACAATGAGCATCAAATGATGATCTCTCTTGCAAGGATTAGCTGCTATCTGGAACTCTGTAATGTGATAATGATAGGATTAAAGGCAGTATTTTCATTTTTCTCCCTTGAGGGAAAACTTCTTTTACTTAATATATATAACAGACAATTTTTCTCCAAGTAGTAACAATGTATTTGCATACATAGTAGCAACGTCTAAGCATACATAAATATGCTTATTTATAAATCAATTGAATGTGAACAATTATATAAGGGATAGAAGAAAGAAATTGAGGTTATTTATTAGTATTATTTACTCTAGTTATAGTTATAACACATACTAATTATAGAAATTAATGGGATTCACTGTGATTTTCCTGTTCTCCCTTCCCCTCCGCCTTCTTCTTTTAATTTCTTTCTGTGTTCCTTTACTGTTGTCATTGTCCTTTTCTGAAAGACAATGCCTTTAACCATCTGTGACCTGTCTGCTGTGTGATATGACATTGGATTCACAGTGATTCAGATCCCTCAGTGTGTCATGTAAACAAGTAGTTTCACCTCAGGAACACTTACCTACTAAAATATTTAGTAAAAAATATGTCTTACTAAATTTATTTTTAAAACAAAGCACTATTCTCTTTCTTTGAAATTAATTTCTATGGCTATTTCTTCTTTATTTTGTGGGGTCATAATTGCTATTCCAACTGAGAGGCAATCAAACTGGAGATTGTTTTATCCTGTATTCCTAATTTTGCTTAACTTTTAAGAAATTTTCTTAAAACTACAAGAATGACTTTTGTCATCTAAAATATCATGGAACTAATAATTTCTATTTTGAACTCCTCATAGATTTAGTAGGAAACCTTATCATATGAGAATGTAAAGTATTGTGATGAAAATTATTACTACCCACTTTATGGTGACTAAATGACAACTAACTGCAAGTTGATGTGATGATAATGCTTAAGAAAAAAAGGCTCTGGGATCTCAGAGTAGCAAAGCAGGAGAATAAATAATAGCAAAAAAATTTAAAACAGTTGCATGATAATAAATTTTAGCTATTTAAAAAACATTTTCTCTAATCGGTCATACTTCATTGTTTAAACATTAAAACCTTAAAGAAATTTATATTCAACAGTATAAAGTGATCCTTTTCCTTTTAATAGAGGATGATTCCTATATTACGTACCCAAAATACCTGAAGCAATTTTAACCACTGTACAGAGTTAGAGATGGAATTGCTTTATGATCGTGTTGAACTGAATAAAATTTTACAAATATTTCATCAAACCAGAATGATGCAAAATATTGGAAAGCATTTGGGCACAAGGAAAAAATGTAACATCAGTCACAATACTTTAGAATGGGAAACAGCAGTCTTGACCTTCCAACCAACAAAACAAGTTTTATTTTTTTTTGCAGTACTGGGGTTTGAACTCAAGGCCTACACCTTGAGCCACTCCACCAACATTTTTTGGGTGATTTTTTTTTTTTTTTGAGATAGGAACTTGCAAACTGTTTGCAAGGCTGAATTGGAGATGCAATCCTCCCGATCTCTGCCTCCGGAGGAGTAGCTAGGATTATAGGCGTAAGCTACTGGTGCCCGGCCCAAAATAAGCTTTTAAAGGAAAACATTACAACTTATTCTTTTATAAATTAACAGATGTTAACAACTCCTTTTTTGGGACTATTCTTGGATAAATCCTTTTGTATTCTTTCTTCCTTTCTTTCTTCTGGTCCTGAGGCATGGTCTGGGTATAAAGATATAAGGTATTGCTTCTGAATCATGCAGGAAGTTGAAACCCCTTCTAGGATCTCCTTGATTTCTGGCATTCTGAATGCAGCCTATTCACTATGAGTGGTCTGCCAAAGTTAGTTCAGCTAACAATATTTTACTTTCAATGCTTTTTAAATGACTGCGTGTCAGCATTGTCTTTACAATTTGTTTGACTTAACAAGATTTATTCAAACAGATATTTACCACATTGTAACACTCCCAATAATTAAAAAAAATGTTAACACTAAATACTAGCAGTTTAAAATCATTTGTCTTCATTGACTGGGTTTTGTTTACCTAACATACCTGTCATATATTTTCCTCTTTGTTATTTGCAGTAAAAGCGGGTTTTCTAGATGTGTATTATTTTAATATAATTAATTTACTACAATAAGCAATGCATGTACACAGCACTACTAAAATTAAAACCAATTACAGGATCTTTAATGAAAAATAAATTTCCCTCTACTGCACTCTAGTTGATTTAATCCTATATTGCAAGCATCTGTATTACTGACTTATCATGCATTTTTTGAGAAATAAGCATGTAAAAGAACACATATGTACTTACAATTTTAAGCAAACAGTTATGTACTTGATATACTGCTAAAAATCTAGCTTTTTGATGATATATCTTACTCTGACTTTGTAGCAGCCCAAATGTAGCTATCTCATGTTCTTTAACTTCCCCACAGAGTTACATTGTGCTGATTTACTCTTGTTTATTACATGTCTCCATATTTATGGATATTTGTGATGTTTTACTTCTATAGGAAATGCTTCAGGAAATATCTTTATACCTTCTATAAAATTATTGAAATATAGTTGCCTAAAATAGAAATCCTAGCTATAAAATACACGTATCTGTAATGAACCAGAAAGATAGACAATCTGTAGATAGATTGACAGATATTGCCAGATTGTACTTCATAGTGATTGACGACATCCTTGTTTAAAAGAATTTCCTGCAAATAACAAAAAACCAAATAATAATAATGTACTGTTTGAAATACCAGTATAATTCAATGATTAAAATGGGAAAACATGATACTTTTAAAGTATATAATTGTATCTAAAATAGTTTAATCCCCAAATTCGACTTTGAGAGAATGGAGAAGGATAAGGAAGTAAGTTTCTTGTGGTATTTTAGTTTGGGGATTTGTGGCAGAGTAATTTAAAAATCCAATAAAAATAAAATTTGTAGGTAATGCAAATTTGATTTGGTTTAAATGAATCTAATTTCCATAGTGTAGGAAGGAGAGAAATTTGTGGGTAGACATTTTCCAGAGAACTTTCCTAAACTTGGTTTAGGACTTGCAGGATTTACAGAACATGATCGTGGAATGACTCATGAGACTATGTGAACTTTAGGTCTAGCAGAAAGGTATTTATTTTGTCCACTTTGTAACAGTGAGAAAGACACTTTCTATCTTGTATTCGGAATTTTGGTATTTTCAAATTTTTTGTCTCATCTGATTTCTTTGTTGAATTTCTCAAAAAACAATGCCTATATAATTTCTTGATCTTTTCTTAACACCCCAAATGATTTACAGCATTAAATATTCCGTGGAATGAAAATATTCCTTAATGGAAAACATTCTTTAATGAGATTCCTTAAGGAATGTTTTCATGCATTAAATAAATACCATAAAATCTGACTGCCTACAGCACAATATAGGCATTAACTTCTCTTTTTAAAAGAAAGACTCCGTTAAGGAAAATATTGTAGAATTATAAGAAAATACATGAAAATTTAATAGTATTTCATCTCATAAACATTGTCTTTTTTAGCACATTAGAAAATATTTTGAGTTAATCTTGGTATAGGGTGATATACATGGATCTAGTTTCAGTTTTTTGCAGACTGCTAACCAGTTTTCCCAGCAGTTTTTATTGAAGAGGCTGCTACTTCTCCATTGTATATTTTTAGCTCCTTTGTCAAAGACAAGTTGGTTATAGTTGTGTGGCTTCACATCTGGGTCCTCTATTCTGTTCCACTGGTCTTCATGTCTGTTTTTGTGCCAGTACCATGTTGTTTTTATCATTATTGCTTTGTAATATAGTTTGAAGTCAGGTATTGTGATACCTCCAGCATTGTCCTTTTGACTGAGTATTGCCTTGGCTATTTGTGGCCTCTTGTGTTTCCATATAAATTTCACAGTAGATTTTTCAATCTCTTTAATGAATGTCATTGGAATTTTGATGGGAATTGTATTAAACATGTAGATTACTTTTGGGAGTATAGACATTTTTACTATGTTGATTCTACCAATCCATGAGCATGGGAGATCTCTCTACTTTCTATAGTCTTCCTCAATCTTTTTCTTCAGAAGTTTATAGTTTTCCTTGTAGAGGTCATTCACATCTTCTGTTAGGTTTATACCTAGGTATTTGAATTTTTTTGAGGCTATTGTGAATGGAATTGTTTTCATACATTCTTTTTCAGTTTGCTCATTGTTAGTGTATAGAAATGCTAATGATTTTTCTATGTTGATTTTATATCCTGCTACCTTGCTGTAGCTATTAATGATGTTTAGAAGCTTCTGAGTAGAGTTTTTTGGTTCTTTAAAGTATAGGATCATGTCATCTACAAGTAGGGATATTTTGACAGTTTCTTCACCTATTTCTATTCCTTTTATTCCTTCTTCTTGCCTAATTGCTCTGGCTTGAAGTTCCAGTACTATGTTGAATAGGAGTGGAGATAGTGGGCATCCTTGTCTGGTTCCTGATTTTAGAGGGAATGGTTTCAGTTTTTCACCATTAAGTATAATGCTGGCTGTAGGTTTGTCATATATAGCTTTTATAATGTTGAGGTACTTTCCTTCTATTCCTAGTTTTCTTATAGCTTTTATCATGAAATAGTGTTGGATCTTATCAAAGGCTTTTTCTGCATCTATTGAGATGATCAAGTGGTTTTTATCTTTGCTTCTATTAATGTGGTTTATTACATTTATTGATTTTCATATGTTGAAACACCCCTGCATTCCTGGGATGAAGCCTACTTGGTCATGGTGAATAATCTTTTTGATGTGTTGTTGAATTTGGTTTGCCATTATTTTGTTGAGGATTTTTGCATCAATGTTCATTAAGGAGATTGGCCTATAGTTCTCCTTTTTGGAGGTGTCTTTGCCTGGTTTTGGGATAAGTGTAATACTTGCTTCATAAAATGTGTTTGGCAGTTTTCCTTCCCTTTGTATTTCGTGGAACAATTTAGGGAGGTTTGGTATCAGTTCTTCTTTAAAGGTCTGATAGAATTCAGCAGAGACTCCATCAGGTCCTGGACTTTTCTTTTGGGGGAGACTCTTGATTGCTGCTTCAATTTCATTTTGTGTTATAGATTTATTCAGGTGATTAATTTCCTCTTGGTTCAGTTTTGGATGATCATATGTATCTAGAAATCTGTCCATTTCTTTAAGATTTTCAAATTTATTTGAATATAGGTTCTCGAGGTAGTCTCTGATGATTTCCTGGACTTCCATGGTGTCTGTTGTTATCTCCCCTTTTGCATTCCTGATTCTACTAATTTGGGTTTTTTCTCTCCTCATTTTAGCCAGGTGTGCCAGGGGTCTATTGATCTTGTTTATTTTTTCAAAGAACCAACTTTTTGTTTCATTAATTCTTTGTATGGTTTTTTTATTTCTATTTCATTGATTTCAGCTCTTATTTTTATTATTTCTCTCCTTTTATTTGTTTTGGGATTTGTTGTTCTTGTTTTTCTAGGAGTTTGAGATGTATCATTAGGTCATTGGTTTGCGATCTTTCAGTCTTTTTAATATATGCACTCATGGCTATAAACTTGCCTCTCAGGACTGCCTTTGCTGTGTCCCATAGGTTCCAGTAGGTTGTGTTTTCATTTTCATTGACTTCCAGGAACTTTTTAATTTCCTCTTATATTTCATTGATGCTCCATTGTTCATTAAGTAATGAGTTATTTAGTTTCCAGCTGTTTGCATGTTTTCTGTCTTTACTTTTGTTGTTGAGTTCTACTTTTACTGCATTGTGATCAGATAATATACATGGTATAATTTCTATTTTCTTATATTTTCTGAGGCTTTCTTTGTGCCCTACGATATGATCTATTTTGGAGAAGGTTCCATGGGCTGCTGAGAAGAATGAATATTGTGTAGAAGTTGAATGAAATGTTCTGTAGACATCAAGTAGATTCATGTGATCTATGGTATATTTTAGATCTTGGATTTCTTTATTGATTTTTTGTTTGGATGACCTATCTATTGATGATAATGGGGTGTTAAAGTCTCCCACAACCACTGTGTTGGTGTTAATATATGCTTTTAGGTCTTTCAGGGTATGTTTGATGAAATTGGGTGTGTTGACATTGGGTGCATACAGATTGATGATTATTATTTCCTTTTGGTCTATTTCCCCTTTTATTAGTATGGAATGTCCTTCTTTATCTCATTTGATCAATGTAGGTTTGAAGTCTCCTTTGTCAGAGATAAGTATTGCTACTCCTGCCTGTTTTCAAGGGCCATTGGCTTGGTAAATCTTCTTCCAGCCTTTCATCCTAAGCCTATGCTTATTTCTGTCGGTGAGATGGGTCTCCTGTAAGCAACAAATTGTTGTATCTTCCTTTTTAATCCATTTCATCAAGCAGTGCCTTTTGATGGGTGTATTAAGTCCGTTAACATTAAGTGTTAGTACTGATAGGTATATGGTGATTCCTGTCATTTAGTTGTCTTAGTTGTTTGAAGGTTTGATTGTGTGTACCTAAGTTGAGGTTACTCTCTACTGTCTTGCTTTTTCTTTTCCTTTGGTTTGGTGCTGCCTGTCTTTTCATGGTTAAGTTGGGTTTCACTTTCTGTGTGCAGAATCCCTTGAAGAATCTTTTGTAGTGGTGGCTTTGTGGTCACATATTGTTTTAGTTTCTGCTTATCATGGAAGACTTTTATTGCTACATCTATTTTGAGTGATAGTTTTGCTGGGTAGAGTATACTGGGGTTGAAGTTATTTTCACTCAGTGCCCGGAAGGTCTCACCCCATGCTCTTCTTGCTTTTAATGTGTCTGTTGAGAAGTCTGCTGTGATTTTGATGGGTTTACCTTTGTATGTTACTTGTTTTTTCTCTCTTACAGCCTTCAATATTCTTTCCTTTGTTTCTGAACTTGTTCTTTTAATGATGATATGTCGTGGGGTAGTTCTATTTTGATCTGGTCTGTTTGGTGTCCTGGATGCCTCTTGCATCTGTATGGGAATATCTTTCTCTAGATTTGAGAAATTTTTCATTATTATTTTGTTGAATAGATTATGCATTCCCTTCGCTTGCACCTCTTCTCCTTCTTCGATGCCCATGATTCTCAAGTTTGGTCTTTTGATGGAGTCGGTGAGTTCTTGCATTTTCTTTTCACAGGTCTTGAGTTGTTTAATTAATAGTTCTTCAGTTTTTCCTTTAATTACCATTTCATCTTCAAGTTTTGAGATTCTGTCTTCTGTTTGTTCTATTCTGCTGGACTGGCCTTCTGTTTTGTTTTGCAGTTCTGTTTTGTTCTTTTTTCTGAGATTTTCCATATCTTCGATGGTTTCCTCTTTAATGTTGTCTATTTTTGCCCTGAGTTCATTTATCTGTTTATTAATCATGTTCTTTGTTTCACTGTGGTGTTTATACAATGCTTCTATGGTTTCCTTTATTTCTTCTTTTGCTTTTTCAAATTCTCTATTTTTGTTGTCTTGGAATTTCTTGAGTGTCTCCTGTACATTTTGGTTGACTCTATCCAGTATCATCTCTATAAAATTCTCATTGAGTACCTGTAGCATGTCTTCTTTTAAATTATTCTTGTGGGCTTCATTGGGTCCTTTGGCATAGTTTATCTTCATTTTGTCGGAGTCTGGATCTGAGTACCTGTTTTCTTCATTCCCCTCTGGTTCCTGTACTAATTTTTTGCTGTGGGGAAACTGGTTTCCCTGTTTTTTCTGGTTCTCATCATTGCTCTTGGTGTTGTTACTGTCCCTGTACTGTGTGCAATTAAGTATTTTCTAGCTTGTAATAATAACAATGGTAATATTTAGAATGGAAGAGTGAGAGGCTATGGAAAGCAAGAAGTTAAAGAAAAGGGAAAAACAGATAAACAGACAAGTAGAAGACAAAACAAGGAATCAAACAAGAAAGTTTCAAAGGTATAAACAGGGAGCATTAGTGTACTAATCAACAGTAAACTGAACAGGCATTAGAGAGACAGAGAGAGGACTGAAAATAAAAAATAAAAAAAAGATAAGAATAAAAATTAAAAATAAGGAAATGAAAGAAATATATATGTATATAAAATAAAACAAAATGAAAAGTAGAAAACAAAAAAAAAATCTCCAAGTTCAAATGCAATGAAGTTTCAGTCTTAATAATTTTGGTGTCTGTCTCAGTCTCCAATCCTGGAGATGATGCCTCAGATGGTCTGTAGTTGTCTCATCAAAGGGGACACATAAAGTAGAACAAAGCTACACACAAAAAAAAAAAACCCACAAAGTGTCCCAAGTTCAAATGCAATACAGTTTCAGTAAGTTTTTCAGCATGCAGGTGTAGTTCGGTTGTTTTCTCATCAAAGCTAGGGAGAGAGAGAAAAAAAAAGAGTCTGGAGACAGTTCTGTGAATGGTATCTGCGGCTGTGGCTTGTCTGCCCACTGCTGTCAGTCTGCTGTTGCAGGAGGCGTCATTTATGCAGATCTTAGGAGTGAGCTTAACACTCACCTGGCCCTGCAGGCTTTGTTTACTCAGAGGTCTCCTGTGCATGAGCCTCTGCTACAAGTTTTCCCCTTTCCAAGCACACTGGGGGAGGTGACACTGCACCCGCTTTCTCAGGCCTGCGTGTTTGTTTACAGCTCACGTGAGAAGTGGGTCTTCCCTCCTCTCCTGTGGAGTTTTCCTCCCTCCGCCACTCTCACAAACTTTCCTGCTCCTGGTTGCTGGGTGCACGTCCCTGCTCTCACCAGAGCCTCTCTGGCCCACCCAGCTTGTTTATTTACATTTCTGGGAAGGATTCCCTTCCCCTAACCTTTGGCGCTCAGTGCACCCCACCCTCTTTCCCGCATGTCTTTATTGTTCTTATTGCTTATTACTCAGTTTCTCTTTTTTCCCAGGGTGGAGGTCAGTCTGTCCAGGGGTCTATGCTGCTCTGGCCCAGGGTTGTCTGTGGGAGAACTGCGGTACTGCTAAGCTCACCTTGTCTGTGTCTTCCCAAGCCATCTGGACATGGGCGACTGGCAGCCCGGGGGCCCTCCTGGTTTCTCCTTTTAACGTGAAGTGGAGATTCTCTGTGCTGGCTGGAAGTGTGGAGGGGTCAAAGTTTTGCCTCTACTCGGTGATTTTGCCTGCAAGGTATGTCTTCAGCATCTCTCCAAGATTTCACTATAGGAGGCATGCTTTGTGCTTCTTCCTTCTAGCCGCCATCTTGGAATCCTCTGTACTTCATTATTATTCAACATCTTTCTTGCCTTCTTTTCCTCCTCCCTCAGTCTCCTCTACCAGTTCCACTTTTGGATACATTCTTTGGATACATTTTTGTATATATAATCTTGCTTGTATTTGTATTGGGTCTATATTCCACATATGAAGGAAAAACATGAGATCTTTGACTTTTTGAACCTGGGTAACAACTTAAGATGATATTCTCCAGTTCCATATATTTATGTGCAAACAACAAAATTTCATTGTTCTTTATGGCTGAATAAAATTCCATTGTATATAATTATCACATTTTCTTATTCCATTCATCAATTGTGGGATATTTTGACTGTTTCCATAGCTTGGCTTTTGTGAATGATACTGTAATAAACATGGATGTGCAGTGCCTTTATTGTCACCTGACTTACTTTCCTTTGGGTATATCACCAGCCATGATATTTCTGGGTCATATTGCATAACTGCCATAGGTTTTTCAAGGAGCCTCCATGCTGTTTTCTATAGTGGTTGTACTAATTTACATTCCTACCAGCAGTAGGAATGTAGGGTTCCTTTTTCCCTACATTCTCAATAACACTTGGGAATGAACTTAACAAAGGAAGTGAAAGATCTCTACAACAAAAACTATAGACCACTGAAGAAAGAAATTGAAGAAGACTACAGAAGATGGAAGTATCTCCCATGCTCATGGACTGGCAGAATCAATATTGTGAAAATGTCTATACTAACAAAAAAGCATTCTACATATCCAATGCAATTCCCATCAAAATTCCAATAACATTTATCACAAAGATTGAAAATCAACCCTATAGCTCATACAGAAACATAAAAGACCACAAACAGCCAAGGCAATATTGAGCAAAAAGAGAAATGCTGGAAGTATCACATTTCCCAACTTCAAACTATACTACAGAGCCATAGCAATAAAAATAGCACGGTACTGGTACAAAAATAAATATGAAAACCAATGGAATATGATAGAAGATCCAGATATGAATCCATGCAGCTATGCCCACCTCATTTTTGACAAAGGTGCCTAAAACATACGATGGAGAAAAGACAGCCTCTTCAACAAATGTTGCAGAGAAAACAATATCTGTATACAGGAAACTGAAACTAGACCCATGTCATTTGCCCTGTACAAATATCAACTCAAAGTGGACTAAGGACTTTAATATAAGACCTGAAAATTTGAAGTTAGTGCAGCAAAGAGTAGCATATACACTGGAACTCATAGGCATAGCAATAACTTCCTAAACAGAACTCAAATGGCTCAGTAACTAAGAGAAAGAATTGACAAATGGGACTATGTGAAACTAAAAAACTTCTGCACAACAAAAGAAATGGTCACTGGATAGAAGAGGCAGCATATAGGAGGGAGAAAATCTTTGCCAGCTATAGAGTTGACAAGGATTAATAACCAGAATATACAGGGAGCCCACAAAACTAAACTTCCCCTGAAAAATCAATGACCCAATGAAGAGATGGGCAAATGAACTGCACAGAGCTTTCTCAAAGGAAGAAATCCAAATGGCCAAAAACACATGACGAAATGCTCAACACCCCTGTTTATAAAGGAAATGTAAATCAAAACCATGTTAAGATTCTATTTCACTCCTGTTAGAATAGCTGTTGTCAAGAACATGAACACACATATTTTTGATTAACTGGACTAATTGTTCTTTGCTGTCAAACACCTGGTGAATTAAACATTGTACATAGTTAAAGCTTCCTTTTGGTCCATTTTCATTATTATAACAAGTCTCATCTTACACTCAATTTTTTAGTTTTAAAACATCTAAATATACTATTGCAGCATACATAACTGTAATAGATAAAAATTATGATATTTATGATACGTATTATTTTTCTTTTCATCAGTGTGGAATTAGGAGAGTAGAAATTTTTCTGTCTGCCACTTGACCTATGATGATTTATGAGTCCACTCACTTAAAGTCAAACTTTGACTCTCACAACTACTTTGTATCTGTAGCAGCTGTAGAATGGGTTAATCACATTGAAGCTTAGAATTGTGCTCGTCCCAATAAGAACTAAATGCTTTTTTAGGATGGTGGATGAACTATTGTCACCATGAGTTACAAACTAAATCTAGGACTTACTTACATATAATAAGCTCACTTGTTGAAATATAACTGGTTGGAAAGGACCTCAGGGTTTAATAGAGCTGGGGTTTGGTGCCAGTTAGTCTGATTCCATAGTCAGAGCTGGTAAGCACAGTTGGGAATATATCCTATCTTAGGTTGAAAGAATACATAAGGGAAAGACTCCCTGCTGATACATTTGAGGTACACAAGAGAAATCTTAAGCAAAACAGGAGTAAATGGAAAGTTGTGTAACAAAAGGATGCATTTTCTTGGACCTTTACCCTCTTCCTATCACTGCCTCTTTTGATGGCAGTGTGTAATATAATGCTCATGATTTTCTGATATTGGTGTGATGGTCTTCCAAAGAGTTCTTTGCTGGACAGTGAAAAGGCAAGGTACATTACATGGATCATAATTAATTTTCCAGCTCTAATGATAAGAAAATTTTAGTGAATGGATTTTTCAGTTCAAAAGTATTCAACTATAGGTTCTTTCTCAAGTGCTCTCTCTCTCTCTCTCTCTCTCTCTTTTACATAAAAGTAAATCCCTAGATAGGCAATATTAGGCTGATGTAAAAATTCTTCATGACATAAGGTCTCAGGCTCACTTCACTTTTTTCTGGCATCCATAGATTGTGGGTTCATTCTACCTAAAGTATCTTGTCTGCATGTCAGAAAACAAGAAGGGAAGACTATGGGCAAATGAATTGAACAGGCAATTCTCAGAAGAAGAAACACAAATGGCCAATAAACACATGAAGAAATATTTAACGTATATAAACATAAAAGAAGTGCAAATCAAAGTGACACTGAGATTTCATCTCACCATAGTCAGATTAGCTATTGTCAACAAAACAAGAGGAAAAGCTGGGTGCTGTTGGCTCACATCTGTAATCCTAGCTACTTAGGAGGCAGAGATCAAGAGGATCATGGTTTGAGGTGCCTAGGAAAATAGTTTGTTAGACTATATCTCAAAAATATCTAACACAAAAAATAGCTGGCAAAGTTGCTCAAGTGGTGGAGCATCTGCCTAGCAACCATGAGACCCTGAGTTCAAATCCTATAGCCATCACAAAAAGAAAAAAAAAAGGAGAGAAGCAAGATGGTCACTTAGTGACACTACCCCACATTCCTCCTCCTAGTTTCTCCCTACTGAACTATAGCTCTCCCACCTAACTCTCTGCAGGTATGTTTTGGTTTAATGTCTTGGCAAGAATCCCATGCTGTGCCCAGAAGTTCCTACCAGGAGAAGAAAGACACACACTCAGTGTTTTCTGCCTATAGTATCTCTGAGGTCTGGCATGCACAGGCCTGCAACTTGCATTCTCTGATGGACTATCTATACCAGGTGTGTTCTGCCTATGACTTCTCTGAGACCCTGCATATGAGGCTTATGATCCTTTGTGCCCAGAATGCACTTGGCACAGGGATTCCACTGGAGCCCAGAAATTCCCACATAGTGCTCTTACGTGGTCCATCTGGTCCATGGATTGCAAAGAGGCAGAGTAACCAGTAAGAACAGCCAACAGAACCATCCCCACAGTGACAAAAAATATAGCCCTTAGAACCTGTGGGACACGCTGCCAGACACAAAGCCCCATCAGAGACAGTGCAACAAAGTGCATCCTTGTTGAGAGCTGCCTGCCTGTACTTTCCATCACACTGCAATGGCATGCCACCAGAGAGACCTTACCCTAACAGAAGACTGTGCCCAGGCTATAACAATAACCTGTATGTAGTTGGGGCACGAGAGAGGGGAATGTTACAAGTGAAAGGGGTGAGGACCCAAAGTCCAGAACCCTTCACCAAAGACAATATTTAGATATCCAAATTCTCCTCTTCCACACACTGGAAAAGGAGTAGAAGGTGGTAAACTGACACCATTCCAGAGTCAGGTACCTGATTAGATATTTACTGGACTGAAAGACTTAGACATTGTGGGGGAGAAAAACACACACACTCAGAAGAGCATAGAAAACTGAAACTTTCTTATATGCCAATTTGCTTTTGTCTCTGTTAAGCTTTTGATGTTTAGATTCTTTACATGGTTGTATTGTTAGTTTTGTTATTTTACTTCTTTTGCACATCTGAGTTGAACAATTTTGCACTCTCTTCCTTTCATTCTTTTTCTCTAGTTCTGCTTTTCTCCCCCTCCTTTTTTCTGTAGATATCATAAGAGAGCCACAAAACCTTCCTTCCAGTATTCAGTCTTAGTCCATTTTTCCCCTTCACTTCCCTATTATCTTTCCCCATTTAAACTCCCCCCTTCACAACTAAAAGTGTTCTCTAGCTCATAGTTTCATCTATCTCTGTTTATCCACAATCTCTTTCCTTTTACTTTTTTGTTTGGTCTTGTCTATGTTTATTTGCCTACATAATTCTCCCTGTCTCTCTTCCTTCTGTTTCCCTCAACACAATATTAACTTGATCACTTTTACTTACTTTACCTCATGTTCTCATTAATCCCTTCTATTAAGCTTTCTGCCTTACAAAATCATATACCTTGTATTATATATTAGAACTACCCCCCCATCTCCTTTAGTATCCTTATTACCTTGGGTCTTTCTAGATCATTCAGATTCACCTCTGCTCCAATATACCATCTAAAGATACTGGAGCAGCAGCAGTGATTGATATTCTTTAGTGATTGCCACAATCTCAAGACTATGGTTTATCAATAGTGATAGCATTAGTAACTAAGCTTTCTCTTCCTGTGTGAAGAAGGCAGTGGCACCCAGCATCTTGAGAACAGAAACTGAGTGTTTGACTACTGAAACACATACCTTGAGTATAGAGATGAGAAAATATACCTTGACCCAGCCACTACCCATTCCTAAATAATCTTTGAGAAAACCCCCAACGAAAGAGACACAGGGAATGGGAACCTGCAACCAAAAATGACCCCAGATGTAAATTCCACAGAAACATGAAGCAGTGAGACAATAGCTCTCCCACAAAACTGAAGAACTGCACATTAAAGCCTCAAACAATAGTGAAGAGGAAGAAATATCACCCAATGAATTAAAAAAGCAATAACAAAAATGATGAAAGAATTCAAAGAGGAGTTGTATGAGCAAATGAAGAAATTCAAACAGGATGCATGTAAACAACTAACTGAACTCAAAGAGAATTCAAGCAAATAGATGAATGAAATAAAGAAGCCAATGCAGGATATGAGAGAGGAATTAAATTAATATAGAAATCCTAAAAAAAAATCAAATTAATGTCTTGGAAACAAAAAGCTCAGTATCCCAAATAAAAGCTTCAACAAAAGTCTGGCTAGTACAAGGGATTAGGTTGAAAATGAATATCTGGGATTGAAGATATAGTACAGGAATTAGCTTCATCACAGATCATGAAAAATTACTATGATTTGATGGTGACCTCTGGGACACCATCAAAAGCACAAACCTATGAATCATGGTATAGAAGGAGAAGAGATACTAGGTAAAGGCATAGATAACTTATTCAATAACAGAAAACTTCCCCAATCTTGAGAAAGGGAGGGACATAAAGATCCATGAGTATTTTGGCATTGCAAAATACCAAATAGGCAGAATCAGAAAAGAAACATCCCTAGACCTGTTATAATTAAAACACTAAATATAGAGGACAAAGAAAGAAATTTGAGAGCTGCCAAAGAGAAGTGACTGGTCACATATAAAAGCAAACCCATCAAAATAACAGAAGATTTTTTAACCTAAATTCTAAACACAAGGAGGGAATAGAGCGATAAATTTTAAGCCCTGACTAGTCAACCCAGACTAGTCTATCTAGCAAAGCTATCATTCACAATTGATGGATAAATAAAAAGCATTCCACAATAAGCAAAAATTAAACTAATTCATGACAACACACTGATACCACAGAAAATACTTAAATGAATCTGACAGAAGAAAATGCAACCAGGAAATTGCAAGAAAAAATAAACATAAATTTATCACTACAAGGTGAAGAACATAAACCATGAAAATTATAAAACATTGATCACAGAAACTGAAACACAAAAAAATGAAAAGATAACATGGGTTTATGGGTTCAAAGAATTACAATTGTTAAAAAGTCCATACTACTCAAGTAATCCATAGATTCAATTTAATTCTCATTAATCTCTAAAGAATTTTTTCAGAAATAGAAAAGAAAATCTGAAATTTGTAGAGATTCACAGAAGACCCTGTATAACCAACACAAATTTTAGTAAAAAGAACAAAGCTGGAAGCATCATACTAACTGACTTCAAAACATAATGGCACTGGCATAAAAACAGGCATAAAAACTAATGGAACTTAATGGAGATCCCTGAAAATAACCCATGTACTTAAAGTCAATTCATTTTTGACAATGACACTACAGGAAAGGACAGTTTCTTCACTCGTGTTGTTGGGAGCAGCAGAGTGTCTATGTGCAAAGCAATGAAACTAGACCCTTACACCATATATAAATTAACTCAGAATCTATTAAGAACCTAAATCTAAGCCAGAAAATGATAAAAGTAATTGATGAAAACAGTGGAAAAGCTCCATAAGATTGGTCTGGGAAATTACTTTTTAATATGACCATAAAATATAAGCAACACAGTAAGAATACACAAATGCAATTACATCAAATTAAAAGCATCTGAACAACAAAGCAAATGATAAAAAATGAAGAATCATCCTAAGGAATAGTGGGAAATATTTATAAACCATATCTTTGATGAGGAATCAATATATGTATTAGACTTTAGTCACAGTGATTAAAAAAAACCTCCCAATTTAACAGATAAAAGATTCATTTTGGTTCATAATTTGAGGGGTTTCCATGGTCACTTGACGTTCTGTGTTTCACACATTACAGCAATGGGAAGAGATAGCAGAGGAGTTTCTCCACCTCATGGTAGCTAGGAAACAGAGAAGGAGACAGGAAGGGGCCAGGGAGAAAAACCAACTTACTGTACCTTTGAAAATTGCTGAGATAGCAGATTTTCAGGATGTCACCAAAAAGATGTGACATAATTCACATACTTAAAAAGCTTGAGTTAGACATTCTACAATGTGTTTACACATTTGTAAACATAATATTTTACATGGTAAATGTATATAATTTGTCAATTAAATAATGAATAAATTAATTGAAATTTTTCATTGGTAAGATACAGAGATAGTATTGAATTTTTACACTCACTTCTTGATTATGACCTCTCTAAATGTAATTACTTATTATGGAACTACATAGATGGCCACTTGTCTGCTTCACGTAGAATCAGTTCTGGAGCATGACAAGTACGAGCAACACTGAAGTTGGAGTTGGAGTGACATTCTCTTTAGTGGCTCTGTTAGTTGCCTCAGCTCACTATTGGCCACTTTTACTTTCTAAGAAGTTTAATTTTCTTCCCATTTTGAGTAGGCATGGATCTGGGTTAATTTCTGTATTCCATGGACAAACATGAGTGCATGTTCTCAAGCTTCCTTGAGTTCAGAGTTCATGTAAACACCAGCTATGTAAACAGGAGACTCAGCCACAACAGCACATGAGGATTCATATCCTCAGAGAGTCAGGGTTTTGCAAAACTCTGTAATTTTTGCTTACAAAAACTCAAGGCCCCAATTTTGCAATTGTTTACAATGTTTTTTGTGATCTTTTATAAATTTTTACCAAAATTTCTTAACTAAGGGAAGAGAAGAAAGAGACAGGAGACTCTCCTACTTCATTCCCAGGTTTCAAAGCATGTGTTTGGTATGACCCTCAAATCTCTGAAGGCTCCACAGAGGCCACACAACTACCTCCAAGAAAAACACTAGGGAACTCACTCTGGAATTTCATTGCTTCTGAGAAGAAACTGGTTTTTAAATTGTAAATACTTTATATTGTTGGAGGCATTTTTCTTTATGATTGCATTTTCAGAGTGAGTTGAATGTTTCTGAACATAACTCCCTTATTCCATCTGGTTAAATTTGCTGAGTGATTGTAATATTTATTCTACAGTCTCATTGGTTTGTTATCTATGAATGGAGTTGGACCTGGCTCTTACTAATTGTTCAATAAATGTTGGTTGAACTGAATGACTTTAGGAACCAGAAACAGTTATTTTCAGGGAAAGTTTCAGCCTTGTAGAACTTTGGAAAAGATTCTTTATTAGTTTGAATAATTTTTTGCTTCATAAATATAAGGAGTTTGAAAGAGTCTCTAACAGTCTTCAAATTGTATTTTACTAAGAATTGATAAATTATAAAATTTAGTTAAAATACAGACTATTTATATGGAATATAATCATTAAGATCCATCATAGGTTTTGAATTTTAGCTTTTATTTAGGTGTTATGTAGTCAATGATTGTATTTTTTTTTCTTTTTCCCTATATAGTGCAACAGTTAGTAGCTAAAATACAGATACTTTTACAAACGTTTAGCTTACATGTCCAATTAGTTCACTATATATTTTACTGTATTTAAAAAATATATTTGTGCTGTAATCAAATATGTGATTTCCAAAAATTCTTATAATGAAAGTTCAAATATGATTATGGAAATTTCAATGTTTTACTAAAAAATAGTTACTAAAATGGAAAAATACAACTAAAGTATCCCTATTATGAAGACATAACTTACTGAGTACCTTTACCTTATCTGAAAACTTAGAATACATTATAAATATTTAAGGTCACTCTTATTTTGTTGGTGAAGTTGTTTTTGTGATGGAAACTCATTTCCCTATAAAATTATATTTTCAGATTTATTTGTTTTAATGTTTGCCAGATCATGTTTCATTTTAGCAATAGCACTTCAGGATTTCTGAAAAGATGTATAGAGTTAAATAAGTTTGGTAAACACTGGATAAAAAAAGTTGAACATGCTACAGTGGAACTGTTCAGAGTCTTTATATACTGACACACAATTTAAATATCACACAGAGGACAAATAATAAGTGGTGATTGCCAGACTTCCTTGATCATGGTTGTCTTTCAGTGGAGCAGTACACCCTGTAACTAATGCCTTTTAGATATTTAAATTGTTTTGATCTACAGAATTGTAAAAAATCTTCTTACTACTTAGAAACACATTATGTTTCTTTGGAATACACATATTTGTGCAATTCACAATATGTGCTGCAAGGTAAATGTCTTGAAATTGGTGAAGATTAAAATGTATTTCTTTTTTGAGAGAAACTAATGTTTAGGTAAACTCAAAATCCTTAGTATGTTGAATATTTTGGAAAATAGCTCACTTATTTCCTGCACAAAATTCTTTCTGTTCTTTTAAAATCATGCTCTCTAAAATCATGTGATGAAGGTTGTTTGAGTTATTAAATCCGTGATTCTAGCACTTAACTAATTTGTCTAATAAGTTTTGAGGGTTTTTTTTTTCTAGTAAGGATTTATTTTAGTATAGCAGGAATAACATATAGCTGGAGGGAGGAGAAAAAGAGAGAAACATTTCTTGTTCCCACACAGGAAATGGGAGCAAAGACTCCTCTGAGGGTTTTTTTAAAGGTTGCTTTGACTGTAGATATGTCCCTGTATGTAGGCATCTGGACATTAACATATTTCATTTTAAGGTTTTCACATTTTTTGGCTTATGGCTAAGTAGAATTGAAAGATAAATAAATTACTTCCTTCAGGAATTACAGTTACAGCCCTTTCAGGAAATGTTTTGATTCTTAAAATGCATTTATTACCTTCTTTTTAGGAACACTTCCAATATTTGATGTATGGAGTGCCAGACATATAGGTCAATTTAGAACTAGTAAATGATGTAACTAGTGGTTTATAAACCCAGAATCAAAAGTCTTAATGAGTTTGTTAAAATTTTCAATTTGGTGCTTTTCCTTCAGACATTTTGATTTATTACATCCTGGGTGTTATATGTTCCCAGCCTAATTCTGATACACTACCAAGTTTGGAAACAACACACTATACATTATATGATAAGCTTTTTAAATGATGCTAAATCATTTATCCATTGGATATAAAATGGAATGAAAGGTAGATACTGAATTTTAGATTGTTATACACTAATTTCCATTATCCCATCAGAGGTTATGATTCATCAGTAAATTAAAGATAATAATTCTAACTCATTATTGTTGTTACTTAAATAAGTCAATACATGATATTTAGAACAGTGCCTAACAGCTAATAAGGGTGCAGTGAAAATACTATTATTATAATTATTATTTTTTTATCATCCTAGTGATCTGGTCTCCAGTCAGAAGTAAGCCTAAGTGAATCACTATTCTATCAGAGGTCCTTTCCTGCTTATCCCGCTCTGGAAACCAGAATATTCTCTGCAATTGTCCAGGGTGGTATTTTTTGATGGTTTCTAACTAGAACAACACCTAATGTGGTTATGTAGCATAGAACTCTGTGAGAATTATAGTTAGCTGAAAATATTAGATTTTCTTTGGGGGAGTGTCTGCAGTTTACTATGAAACATTACATCTGAGTATCTGGTTTTTTTCCCTAAATCTTTTGCACAGAATACTCATGCACATATGAATAATAAAAAAATAAAGAAAGAAAAGAAAAGAAGAACATTGCCTCCTCCTTTGAAGTGCTACATGGATTTTTCTTCTTGAATTATGCATATTTTGCCAACTTTATTTATATGGAACCATTCACCGTGTTCTCTAGTGCCATATGTTTATGGTTGATATTTTTGCCTTTCTCTTACTGCTTGAGCCACACCACCTGCCTTTCTCAACTTTATTTTTCATATGAAGTATACTTTTATATTCTAATGTAGGAGAGAAAGGCCCCCCTTATCCTATGTTACTTATTATTAACTTGCTTCAAGTTCACTGTCAATAGAGTTTTTATAAGTGAGTCTTCCTCCATATGACTTTGCTTGTTACATGAGGAATCACCCTGCTTTCTACTTGGGACATTTTAAGGCTGCAGTGAGAGCCAATGGAACATACTGTTATGTGTCCGTGTGTTGGTACATGTATATTTGTGTGCATGTGTGCAGGAAAGTTAGTTTGCTCTTTATTTCAATCAGACCCCCACTTAGCAGGCACATGAATGCCATAAAACCTCATTTTTAACATCTAAAGTTTGTCTTCCAAACATACATGCTGTATCTATGTACATTACCAATTTCTCTTTCAAATGATGTTTATTAGGACATGAGAATTTGGGTTCTCCTATTCTGTGTTTACCTATCTTATAGTTTACCTTGCACAGATCAAGCTTTTATTATATGTTTGTTTAAAATATATTCACTTAACTAAAACAGACATGGACTGTTCTCATAGGTCACTCAATTTAGTCATGAAAATCCAGTATGGTATTATGAAATGGGTTTGACTTGCATCTTAACATTGGTTGGGTTTAAAACAAATATTGCTCCAAATAATTTGAAATGTTTAATTAGTTATAGAGAGCTAGCCCTTATTCCATTATAGAAACTTACTTTTTAAATTTTCACTGAAAAATTGAAGAATTATACTTTGTCATCTATATTTCTGGCTCATGAGGATCCTCACTTCTTCAGGGCATCAATTCATTGATGAGTCCTTAGCTGAAAGGTCTATTAGGAGGTGGAACCTGGTTGGAAGAAGTAGGTCACTGGTGGCATGCCTTCAAAGGGTACATCTTGTCTCCAGACCCTTCTTCTATCCCTGCCCCCCAGTTTCCAGGTGGTGGGCAGCTTCACTTCACCATGCGCTCTCCACAGTGATGTTCTGACTCATCTTGGGCCCAAAAGCAATGGAGTTACCCAACCATGAACTGAAACCTTTGAAACTAGGAGACAAAATAAATCTGTCCTTTCACAAGTTGCTTTTCTCAGTCATTTGGTCTCTGACCAACACAGGGGACAACCTTATCTTAAGCATTTCTAAACTTATATTTTCTTTTCTCTTTTCAGAGGTGCTCATAGAAATAATAAGATAATAACATGAAATGATGTAAACTTACTCAGGGTTCAAGATACACATTCTGGTGAAGCCATGCCATTTGCTCTTCTTTGAAAAAGTGATGCTATATGAAAGCTAAGGACTAACTTCATTCACTTGGAATGCTGAGGTCGAATGTGTTCTTAGCCATTTTACCTAATAAGGTAAACTATCCAGATCAGGTCTTTTAAACTAAGCATGGAGAATGATCCCAGATTAGGTTCATAGTGCTAGAAGAGTCTCAAACCACAAGTAAAGACTTGCAATCATCAATAGTATGTTACAAATCCAAGATGAAATATGACCTGGATGTGTTTATTACTTCATAAAAATATGTAGTAGAATTGAAATTATAGTGTTTCATCAGAACTACCAACTGCCAAAGACTACAGAACTGTTTCTGTACGAGGACTATAACATAACTGTTCTTCTGGTAAGCTAACCTTATCAGTACACATATCTAAATATTCTGTTGCCTTTTGGAAATGAAAGTGAAATTTGAGCACAATTTTTAAAAAAGCTCTAAATTTAACTTTTTCTTAGTAGAGAGACCTATCTTTAGAGAATTCCATATTCTGACACTTTCTAGGACACATTACACCTCAAATATTTTTTACAAAACTTAATTCAAACAGGCATTAATAAGGTACATGTTTTAGAGAATTACATCTTCTTGTCAGATAATATATTGATGTTGAAGCTATTCTGCAAGTCTTCTATGACAGGTATATTAAAGGGTTTGGGTGTTTCTCTCTATTTATATGGCCTCTTCATTGCCAAGATGTTAAAATATTGTAATTTCATATTTTATAATATCTGAGGCCTATTGTCAAGTGCATGACAGAATATTATTTATACAAATAGAGGAATTGTATGGAGGAATGATTCATAATACCTAGAAATAAAATACTAGTAATAACTCTTTTCAATGGATTTGTTAATTGTGAGGTTTCATTTGCAAGTCCAGAGATACACAAACACTGCAACACATGATGTACAGTTACAGCAAACTTACAGCAGAATGGGTAAGATCTTTGGCCTTGGTGAAGTAGTAGGCTGCTTCTCTTTGAATAGAAATAGAAAGCCTTGAAGAGAGGCAAATGTGTACCATTTCTACTTCTATTCGAGAGCTTTATAGAATCTCCAAATATGCAAATAAGGCTTTAATTTTGAAGTCACTGTCTTTCTACATTTCATTCTCTTGCCATACCTAATTGACCAAAGCATGGATTAGCAGTGGTCCACTGCCAATGTGAGTTTTTACTGATAAAGTGATACAGCTGTTGATTGGTCAGCTTCTGCAACTAATTGCCTTTCAAATTTTCACATTTCTTCAAAAATTAAGTAGAATTTCCCCTATTGCATGTTTAATTTTTATTTTTTTATTATTTATATGTGCATACAATGCTTAGGTCATTTCTCCCCCCTGCCCTCACCCCTTCCCTTACCACCCACTCCGCCCCACCCCTTCAATACCCAGCAGAAACTATTTTGCCCTTATCTCTAATTTTGTGAAAGAGAGAGTATAAGCAACAAAAGGAAGGAACAAGGGTGCTAGTTGAGATAAGGATAGCTATACAGGGAGTTGACTCACATTAATTTCCTGTGCATGTGTGTTACCTTCTAGGTTAATTCTTTTTGATCTAACCATCACTTTTACTGAGATACAATTTACATAGCATACAACTGACTTTATATTTTACAATTCAATGATTTTAATATAATCACCAACTTGTACAAACTTCATCAAAATCAACTTTAGAACATTTCATCACATAAAAAGAAACTGTGTAACCAATGGTACTCGTTCTCTGATTTCCCTCCACTCACTTTCCACTCCCAGCCCTAAGCAACTGCCCGTCCATCTGCTGTATCTATATATTTGCTTATTCTGCACATTTTATATTAACATATATATGTTCCTTTGTTGCTGGTTTCTTCCACTTAACATAATGTTTTCCAGGTTCACCCATTTTTGCATCTGTAAGTAGTTCATTTCTTTTCACTGCTCAATAATATTTTATTATTCAATATGTCATATTGAATAATATGACATATCATCAGTTGATCTTCATTTTTTCTTGGGCATATGCTTAGTACTGAAATTACTTAGTCATAGGGCCCTGTTTGTTTAACATTTTGAGGAATAGCCATGTATTTACCAATGCATCTGCACAATTGTGCACTCCTATCAACATGCATATGTATTCAAATCTCTCTGCAACCTCACATACACCTTTATTACCTGCCTTCTGTATTATAGTCATCCTACTGGAGTGCTTCTGATTTTCATTTTTCTGATGGATAATGATATTGTTCATCTTTTGTGTGCTTATTGTTCATTTATTTATCTTCTTTGAAGGAAGTGTATTTAGATCTTTTCCCCATTTTTAAAAACACAATTTGATTATTATAAAACCCATTATTTAAAATATGGTTAATGCTATTGAGTCATAGCTATTCTTTTTATATATCTGATAAGGGAGTCCCTTAAAATATGTGATTTGAAAATATTTTCTCTGATTCTGTGGTTTGTATTTTAATTTTCCTAATGATGTCCTTGGAAACAAAAGTTTAAAGTTGATGGTATACCATTTATTAATTTGTCTTTTGTTGCTTTTGTTTTTGGTGTCATATCTAAGAACACATTGCTTAACCAACCCATGGCTATGGAGATTTGTGTCATGTTTTATAATTTTAGCTGTTATCCTTAGACAATTGATCCTTTTTTGAATCAATGTTTGTATATGGAAGATTTGTGGGTCATTTTATGCATGTGGATACTCAGTTGTCTGTTTGCATATGGAGAGCTTGTTACCTCAGCAACATTTTTAAAAAGATGACTCTATGTCTTGCATTGTCTTAGTGCTCCTATTGAAGACTGATTGGTCATAAATGTATGGATTCATTTCTGGATTCTCATTTTTATTGATTGATCTATATGCATATCCTTGTACAAATACAAGGCTTTTCCTTCTTTCCTTCATTTTTGCACTATCAGGGATTGAACTAGGACCTTGTGCGTACTAGGCAGGTGTTCTAACACTGAGCTATATCTCCAGCTCTAACAATGCTGTCTTGATTATTGTAGCATGTGTGTGTGTGTGTGTGTGTGTGTGTGTGTGTGTGTGTTTAGAAGTCAGGAAGTAAGAATTCTCCAATTATCTTTTCTTTTTAATCACCCAAGATGGTTTTGACTGTTCTGGGACCTTTGAATTACCATATGAAATTTAGCATCAGCTTGTCAACTTCTGTGAAGAAACTATTAGTGATTCAGGTAAGAATTTCATTGAGGCTATAGCTCGACTCAGGTAGCATTGTATTTTAATCAATGAAATAAGTGTTGGAAGATATATATACATACACACATACATACATATATATGTATATATATTGCATATATACATGTATAACATATATGTACATATATACATATAATATGTATTCTTCCTATCTTTGCCTCCTGAGTAGCTTGGATTACAGATGTGAGTCACTCTGCCCAGACATATTTTTTTTCTGTACTGGGGAATGAACTCAGGGTCTCACGCTTTTTAGGCAAGTGCTCTAGAGCCATGCTACCTGTCCATTTATTTTGTTTTCTTTTGAGGTTCTTCTATGGTATCACTTCATATAATGAATTGAAAAATATACTACAGTAGCCGTTGGTGTCTGTGGATTCCAAGGAGAGTTCCGTTGAGGAAAAACCGTGCATGCTCAGATTACATAGTTTAGCACTGCGTTGCTGCTGCTTAATTCATTTCCCCACAGCACCACCCAGCTTGTGTTAAACACAAATCTAAAACTTTCACTTTATCATTTAAGTGCATTAATTTTTACCATCCTTTTGCTTTCCATCTGCTTTTAGAGAGACATATATTTCCCAAATCAGCAGATCACACAATGATTTAAAAACCACTCACCATAACTCAGGACTGACTTAGAGCTTGTCTGCATCAAATGAGCTCCATAATGTGTATGCAAAATTTAACATTTTTGTTTCTGAAATTTCTTTGACTTTAAAAAAAATTAATTTTCCTTTTGACAGCACTACAAATAAGGTGGTCTTACTGAAAAGGTTTGTGAGCAATTGGGATTAATTCTTCACAGATGCTTGATAAATTCACCAGGAAAGCCATGTGGGCTTTTATTTGTGGATAGTTCTAACATTATTAATTCAACCTTTTTATTGTGTTAGATATTTTCAAATTTTCTATTTCTTCTTGAAGTCAGTTTTAAATAATTAAATTTATTATGTATCATTTTCTGTAACTACATAATAATTTAGGTAATGTTTAAATCAGGTTAAATATATATGTATATATATATTTTTCTCAAACATTTATTCATTAGTGGTGAAAACTTTTTACAAAATCCTTTCTTCTAGCTTCTTGAAACATATGTTACATTGTTATCTTCCATCATCCTACCGGGCGATAGCACACACAGCTTCTTGTTCCTATGTGACTACCGCACAGTACACACTGATCAGCCTTTCCCCATTCCTCCTTGTCCCAACTTAACTAAAATGTTTGCATGATATGCTAGTGGTTTTTCCTCTAATTCTTGTTATTTCTATAAATGCCCTCTTATTTTTTCCTTGATTTTAAGCCATTTAAGACTTGAATCCTTTCATTTTTTAATATATTTTAAAAAATTATTCATTTCTTCACATGTGCATGCATTGTTTGAATAAGGGCCCTGTTCTGCCCTTATTTCTAATTTTATTGAAGAAAAGACATAAGTATAATAAGGAAGACAAAGTGTTTTTGCTAGTTGAGTTAAGGATAGCTATACAGAAATATTCCTGACATTGCTTTCTTGTACATCTGTGTTACAACCCATGTTGATTCATCTCTAACTGAGCTTTACACTGGTTACTGATCCCCTTCTCATGTTAACCTCTCTGCCACTTTAAGGTTTCTGTATTAGTTCCTCTGGAGTGGGGACATCAAACGCTTTCATGTTTTGGGTTTTCTGCCTATTCCTATATCTCCTGTATGTGCTCTCCCCTTGTCATGTGATCCAAGTCCAACCACATTGCTGCATTTGCCCTAGATCTAAAGTCCACATATGAGGGAGAACATATGATTTTTGGTCTTCTGAGCCGGGCTGACCTCGCTCAGAATGCTGTTCTCCAGTTCCATCCATTTACCTGCAAATGATAAGATTTCATTCTTCTTCATGGCTGAGTAAAATTCCATTGTGTACAAGTATCACATATTCTTGATCCCTTCATCAATAGTGGGGCATCTTTGTTGTTTTCATAACTTGGCTATTGTGAATAGTGCTGCAATAAACATGGGTGTGCAGGTGCCTCTGGAGTAATCTGTGTTGCATTCCTTTGGGTATATCCCCAGGAGTGGGATTGCTGGATTATATGGCAGGTCTATGTTCAGATTGTTAAGAAACGTCCAAATTTTTTTCCAGAGTGGGTGCACCAGCTTGCATTCCCACCAGTAGTGTACAAGAGTTCCTTTTCCCCACATTCTCACCAACACATGTTGTTGGTGGTGTTTTTGATGATGGTTATTCTAACAAGGGTGAGGTGGAATCTTAGTGTGGTTTTGATTTGCATTTCCTTTATGGCTAGAGATGGTGAGCATTTTTTCATGTGTTTTTTGGCCACTTGAATTTCTTGTTTTGAGAAAATTCTGTTTAGTTCAGTTGCCCATTCCTTTCAAAAACTATGTATATCCCAAGCTTTTCATTTTTATTGACCTTTTCCAAGCACTAACTTTTAAGTTTGTTGATTTCTCAGTTTTGTTATTCTTGTTCCATTAATACTCACTCTTGCTGCTTTCCTTCTGCTTTTGGGGGGATTTAGTCTCCTCTTTGTGTTTGTTTTGCTTTTCCTTTTGCAGTATCTTAAGGAGAAAAATTAAGTTATTGGTTTGATATCTTTATCTAAAAATTTTGTTTTTGCTGTACATGTATTAACTACACACCTCAGTAGGGTTCAGTGTAATATTTCAGCATGTGCACATGCAGCACATAGTAATCAAATCCAGCCTCTTTTTATCTATACTCCCCACCTATGCCAAAGTTTACTAGATCTATCATGCGACCCAGCTCTCCTATTTCTGTATATTCAAAGGACATAAAGTAAGCATACCACAGCAGTTAAGGTATGGAATCAGCCTATGTCCCCATCAGTGGATCAATGGATGAGGAAAACATGTTACATATGATAAGGGAATATTATTCAGCCACTAAGAACAAATGCCTGCTATTTATAACCAAGTAAATGAGTTATTTTTATGGTAGATGTTTATAATCATAAATTTCCTTTTAAGATTGACTTAGTTCCATTACATGAGGTTTGATATGTTGTGTCTTTATTTTCATTAGGTTCCAAGTTTTTTTCTGATTTCTATTTCATTAGTTATTTGGGAGGATGTTGTTTAATTTCCACATATTTTTGAATTTCCCATATTTCTGTTACAAATTTCAAATTTCACTACATTGGAATTATAGGAAAATACTTTGCATGATTCTCATCTTTTTACATTTATTGAAATGTGCTCCATGGCTTAGAATACAATATATCATGAAACACCTTCTCCATATACTTGAGGAAAATGTGTGTTCTGCTCCTTTTGGGTGAGGTGGTCTGCAGATGTCTTTAAAGCTGATAAGGTAGTTCTTTTACTTACTTGATCTTTATTTTAGTTAGTGCATAATAATTGCAAAATGATAGGCTGCCTTACGACATTTCATACATGTATATAACATACTTGATTATATTCACCTTTTACTACTCACACATATTACCCCTCACACTCAAATGATCTGCCAGACCTGGCTCAGAACTCAGTTCCACCCAGCAGCAAACCATATGGAACAGGCAGGCAGCTCCAGAGGCTGAACAACCATGACCACAAGCTCAGAGCCTTTAGTGTTCACAGTAATCCATAGGTGATGGGGCTCACTTCTTCCACAGAGGGTAGTCACTGACTATGGCACCCTCCACAACCCAACCTCCCTGTTGCCTAAATTTCTCTACTGATCTGTTTCTGATCTTCCCCTTTTCTCCATGAGATGGCCTTTTATGGCCAAATCACACCAAATCCTCACACTGGATTTAAGGGTTGAGAGAACTGTGGGTTTGTCCTGTGACTAAAGCTGCCAGTCTATTGTCACCAGGACTGTCTGTTCCTGTAGTTGCTGCTCTATGTTCTTCTCCTCTTGGGAGCTGGGGTTGGAGTTTGGAGTTTTAGAGTATTTCCTTTTTTTCCCTGCATGCTTTTCTGGTCCTTTATGCTTTTGTCCCATTCTTTTTCCTTTCTCCATTTCCCATGTTGTTCCTATCTTTCTCCCCTTGGAATATAGTCTACTCTTTCCATTCTAACTTTTCTCATTTATGTAGTTACAGGAGGAAACCTCTAATCTGCCATCTACCCCAGAACCGCCACTGCATCTACTTTTGGGTCCTTTGCCTATTTGGCTGATTACTGAGCACAAGGCATTAAAATATCCAGCAGTTATAGCTGAATCATTTATTTCCTTCCTTAAGTCTGTCAATTTTTGCTTCATGCATTTTGGGGCTCTATTGCTAGGTATATGTGCATTTATGATATTATATCTTAAAAAATGTAGTGTGAGACTACACTTTGGATTGCTTAGTCAATCACATTTAACATTATTGATATCACTGAATATTCAATTATGTCTGCCATTTTACTTTTTGTTTTCTATGTCCTGTGTTTTTTCTCCTTCTATTCATCCTTTACTACTGTCTTTCACTCTAAGTATTTGTTTTTTAGTATAACATTCTAATTTTATTAATGACAATTATTTTAAAGTGAATGGTATATATGATATGTCTATGTATTTCTTAACTCATTGGAATCTATTACAGATTTAAACTATTCCAATGAAATATAGAAATTTTACTCCTACATAGCTCTGTTTTTAATTCCCTTTTTCATGTTATTATTTTATACATTATTATAATTTATTATTTGTACAGTTTTATATCCATTTGTCTATTTAGTTAGCTGAGAAACAGTAAAGTTTCTGGTTCTACTCATTTCATCCTTGGATTGTACTTACCCATCTTTTATCATTTCCATACTGCAATATAACTTGGCTCCTATCTACTTCTTTTGCAAAAAAATTTTTATTGTTGTGCTGGGTGGGGGTACATTGTGGCATTTACAAAAGTTCTTACAATATATCAAATATGACATACTTGAATTCACCCCCTCCACCATTCTCCTTTATCCTCTTTCCCCTCATTCCTGGAATAGTTTCCTAGCCCCTTTCCCAACCTCCTCCCCCTTCCCAGTGGTACCAACCCACCACCACTCAGGGAGGACCTTTCAGCCTTCCTGTTTTCTGATTTTGTAAAAGAACAAAAAATGCCCTTTTTTTTTTTAGCAAAGCAGTTTTACTTCTGCAGAAGAATGCCCAACCAAAAAGAAATCTGGTAAACAAGCACACTGAATGGGAAGTCTGGTTAGGTTTTATACCTGATTTGACACTGCCCTTCCCGAGGGTTCACAACGCTTGGAGATTGGCTATTGTTCAGGGTAGGGGAGGGTTTGATGTAAAACTTAAGATTCCAGAAACCCTGGGTGGGAAATTACTGGTAATTTGCTTGTATAGAGACTTGCGGATGTGACAAGATTCATGCACCAGAGAGTCCTTGGGCAAACAAGATCTGGGCAAAAGGGACAACTTGACAAAGAAATGAGTCTTAAGGTCCTGGTAACTCGAAACCTATATTAGATAAAATAGCTGCTTGTCCTAGAATGGTGGTGGCTTTTTCAATCTACCCTTACTTTGACAAAACAGAAGAGCTTAAATCCCACAGTAGGCAACCTGACGTCAGCCATGATGGCTGTACTTAACGCTATGAAAAGTAGTAAACACTACAAAGTCAGGCTTTGTTTTTGCCTGGAGAAACGGCAAAAATTGATGGTAAGACTCTTTCTTCCATTCCCAAATAACAAAGCAAAATGCTGCTGTCATGAGTTGCCACTTCCCCACAGCTGTGCTCTTCTGCCAGGAGAGGCACATCTCCATGTTCTTCCACAGCTAACTCTGCCTTCTGCACAGAAGCCTTAAAGTCCCTTTTTGCTTGACTAAACTCTAGACAGGTTTCTTCCTCACTATAAGCCCCTTATATCCCTTTTCTTAAAACACTTACGTTAGAAAAACTGCTGCAAACACTATGCCTTTGAGAGGTAAATCTTTTCCTAGACTCTTGAAAGTCTTATTACACAGTAAAGTCTCCTAGAATTCACACGCTATCTCTTTGAAGTATAATCATCAAAAGAGATACTGCCAGTCTAGGAAGGTGGGTAAAAGCCTTCTGTAGCACCAGTTAGCTAACAGTGATGGCCTAATCACATAGACCGACTCTAAATCCCTTCAGTGTTTCTCCATTAGTTCCCTCCAGTGCTTGAAAACTCTCCTGCCTTCTTTCTTTTCTTTTCTTGCTTTCTGTTTTTCTCTTTCTTTATTTCAACAGACATGAGTTTGATTTCTCCCTCTTATTGGGATGGCCTTGAATAAAACCTTTATTGATTATTTAGTTCTGTTGGTTCAGTTTTTCCTTGACATTTCCCTGCTCCTAATTTCTTGGTAACATCAATCTGCAAACCTCTCCTAAATTGTGTTCCAAATACTACCCTAACATGAGGTTTTTCTGAGCTTTCAAACTCTGCCCTAGTTTGTCTCTATGATACAGAGAAGGCAGATTGTCTAATATTCACAGAGTGTCAGGTTACTTTTATTGGTGCCATCTAAAATGCACTTACTTATTTGGATTCTTCATTTTCTTGTGTTGTTTTTTTATTATTATTGTTGTGTTGGATGGAGGTATACTGGAGTATTTACAAAGGTTGTTTTGTTTAATCTAGTTACACAGGGAGTTTCCTTCTGGCACTTCCATATATATATATATGGAACTAAGGTAGAAAGAAGAAAAATAAAGGAGATGAAGCTTATCTACTTCTTTTGTCATGTTATTGCTGAGTATATTGCATTTCTGGATGCAATAGTCCAAATGATGCAATTATATGTATTCTGTTTTATAAAATTTTTAAAAAATTAGTTAAGAGAAGAAAGGAGAGGAAATATTTATTCATACTTTCTTTGTAATTAAATAAGGCTATCCATGCTCTTTGTTATTATTTATTGTATTTTGGACTTGACTATAATCTGTAATTACTCACGTGTTTGTACTCTGAAGAACTTTCTTTAGTTTAGTTTGTTTTTAGTGGCACTGGGATTTGAATTTAGGTCTTTGCACTTGCTAGGCAGATTAGGTACCACTTGAGTCATGCCACTCACCACCCCCTACCACTTTTATTTAGTTAGTTTTTGGATAGAATTTCATGCTTTTTGCCTGTGGATGGTCTAAACCATAATCCTCCTTCTATCCCCCCTGTGTAGCTGGGATTACAGATATTAACCATAATGCCTGGCTTGTTTGTAGAGATGGGGATCTCTCTAGCTTTTTGTCTCATCTGGCTGCAAATCCTGATCTTCCTGATTTCTGCCTCCTGAATAGCTTGGATTATTGGTATGTGACACCACACCTGCTTTCTTTAGTATTTCTTAAACACCAAATTTTCTCACTTTTTAACCTTAGAAAGTTTTTATTTTGCCTTTATGTTGAAATATTGTTTTGTTCTAAATAAAATTCTTGGTTGGCAGCTTTTTTCTCCTCTGTTAGCACTAAACATGCCATCTTCCGGCCTGTACTATTCTAATGAAAAGTCAGCTGTTAGTCTTATTGGTAGGTTCTGGTAAATAACAAATCATTTTTCTCTTTCTACTTCTAAGACATCCTCTGTCTTGCAGCAATTTTACTGTAAAGTATTTGGGTGCCAGTCTTATTGAGTTTATTCTACTTAAAGCTCATTGAGTGTTTGGATGTGTACATTCATGTGTTTTGTGCCTTTATTTCTTCAAATATATTTTCAGCTCCTTTTCTTTTCCTTCTAGTACTTATATGGGCCCCATATTTCTCTGGGCCAAACTTTTCTGTCTTGATTCATGTCATAATTTATTGTTGAAAGCTGCATATTTTGACTAATGTATTTTAGCAACTCTGAATAGTGATGCCTCTCTCCCATCTCTGGACATCTATGTTATTTAATGACTTCACTATAGTGCTTACTGAAGTCTATTTTCCCAACAGTCTGAAGCCTTACGGTGTGAGTTTGGGCACCCCCATGTCACTCCCAGTGATGGCAATGGTCATGATTTTAACAGGGTTCTGTGACTGTCTCTTTCAATCACCACTGTTTGTCTTATTAGGTGTCACACCTACCATTAGGCTTCACCTAATGCCAGTTAATTGATCTATTGTTTTCAATAATGCCCTGAAACATAAATTGCTTCCTGATCTGATTTAATTAACTTTTATTCCTCTAAAGAATAGTGTGTATTACCAGAAGCTACAATTAAATACTATTCATTTTTTATTATAAACATCAGAATTAGCGTTTGGATTTTGGCAAAGAAATACTGCAACTTTCTGGGCAACCAGAGTGTTTACTACATGCTGGTGAACACAGGGTTGCTAAAAACCTTCCCACCAAAGCCAAAAGATTTACAATTCTCTCTCTTTTGAAATTCTGATGGACTCAGCAGCCAACCAGATTTAAATAATATGTTTAAATAAGGGAACTTCTCCATGGCTAAGAATTTAGACACAAAGGTATGTTCTTCAGTATGAATCTGATTTTAATGAAAGGGTCTGGGCCTAATATTTTCATCTCATAAGGTTACATAAATAATATTTTATTGAAAGTGTCCAGAACAAATTTTATGGTAGTTTATTAAATCCTTGAGAGAAACACTCCACAACTCACTTCTGTATGGAGAAGAGATTCCTTTCATTCAGTAAGCATAATGGATTATGATCCTTTATGATTTCATGCTAAATGCTGTCCTTTCCAGGGACAAAATATTCCCAGCCCCAATTTCTATCTAGATCTTATTATACCTTTGGAAAAGAAATGTTTTCCTGATTTGATAATCTAAGAAAATTATTAGTGATCTTTGTTGTCATTATTTGTTAAAATCTATAGAAATAGAAAATGGTAAGCCTCAAGTACTTTGAATCAGTGTTGGCATTTTAAAATGAAAAGAAGCCACAAGTGACAGTGGTATTTAAAATCTTAACAGAGAGGTAAATGGTTTTTTCAAATTTCACTACCAAATGTCACCATTTTATGTCAAGTTAGGAAGAAAATTTGAGAATATTTTCATACCAGTGTCCTTAAGAAAACTAGCAAGTTGGGATAATGCATTGTTATTTTAAATAAACTTTTATTTTAGAATTCAGTTTTATATTTACAGAAAATTTGCAAAGGCTATACCAAGAGTTCCCACATGACTGTCACTCATCCAGTTTTCCTTATAGTCAGTAGATTATAATTGTACCTTTGTAACTACTAAGGAAACAGCATTAGTACATCATATATTTTATTAGTTTTCCCTAATGTCTTTTTGTTTTCTTTCAAGATGCTATGCAGAGCACCACATTGAATTTAGTCACATGTCTCCTTGACTTCTCTACTCTGTGACAATTCTTAGTCTTTGCTAATTTTTGATGACACTGATTGTATTTATAAGGGCTTTTCAGTACTTTGCCCCTTGATTTAGGCTTTCTAATGAGATGACCACAGAGATGAAATTCCTTTTTGCTCATGTCATAATGGATGGTACACAGTATTACTAACATATCACTGATGGTGTTAGCCTTCATTGTTGAGATTTTCTATTGTAAAGCTGAGAAATCAGATTTTGGATGCTAAATCTATATACATTTTGTGTAGTAGCTATTTGCCACTTTTTGGGGCACCCCATTCTTTGAAAGCTTTCACTGACTCAGAAATTTCTCATTTGTGAGTTCTGGCTTTGCTGAGGCACATGGTCTACACTTTCCCAGCCTCCTGGTAGGGAGAGTGAGGAATTCCTGCTGTAGCTCTCAGCAGCATCACGGTTCCCAATTCTAAGGACAACATCAGGAAGAATTCACCCGGGTGAAGAGACAGCAGACTATTAGCCTTAGAGGCAGCACTGACAAGAACCATCAAAAAACCTGAGGAGTCTGGTCTTGGTTTTCTCTCACAATCCAGAAAACATATACCCTCAGATTCTTCCTAACCACAGCAAAAGGTAGAGTTCCTCTACACTATTTTTCTATGTATTTCTTAACCAAAGGAAAATCCTGAAAGTTGACAGATGACTTATGTTAAAAAGTAAATGAAAATAAGTAAAGATTGACCTAATGACTATGGTAATCTTGCACCCTTGCATTTCATTATTTCTCTATAAAAGAAAGAGTTCATTGCAGCTGGTAGCAATGGGAGTGTGTCATACATGAGAGCATTATCTGGTATGAATTGAAATGGAAAATGTCTGAAATTTTTTGGTCTATTTTCCTTTTCTTTATTTGTTTAACTTTTAGCTTCTAGGGTTTTTTTTTGAATCTGACCAAGTAGAACATTATACTTTCAGACCATATCACATTAGATTATCATCAAATCATTGTTATCAAGTAACTTCAACATTTATTGCTTTCAGATTTTATAAAAACTTACCATATGAATTAGGTGTATGATTTCCATTTGGCATACATTTGCATGCCATATTTGATACACATACAATAACATTTGTTTATTCCAGAACATTCAGTGTAAGTTTTCATCTCTAATAAGGAAAACATTTTAATATTTTATTGTGAAATAACTGTAGATATATAAGAATTCACAAAGAGATTGTACAGGAAGATTCCATGTGCTATTCCTCTGTCTTCCCTAGAAGTTAACTTATCACATAATTATGGGAGGATAGGAATACCAGGAAGCTGACATTGATAGAATACATACAATATATACAATACATGTGTGAATGTATTGAAAGAAAGTTCTTAACTTTTGAAAATTCTATCTTACTCTATCTGTTATGGTAAATATTGCTAACTGTTGTGATCTGCGAACTCAAAATGTCAGTAGCTTAACACAATTAGAGTTTTTTCATTCACATAGATGTTCATGTGGATATTTCTGGCTGCTGATCATGTTCTATGTGGTCATTTGAAAACCAGACTCTTTCAAGCTTGCATGTCCATCCTCATTTAAGTCCCAGAGCCAGGGAATGAGGAATACAGTCTAACTACATGTCCAAAAGGAAAAGGGAACAGGTGTTGGTTTCCATCACACTGTTTCCTGGAGTTTAAGGGCTGAGCTTTATGTCTTACTGAAAGTACTTGTTACCATTTTTAGTATAGATTATTCTCTCAGTCTATTTTCAAATACTTTTTCTCAGTTTAGTTATTATAAATTCTGTGTACATGTTTTCTTGCTTTGTTATATTTATTTTCAGCAAGGGAAGAGGTAAGTAAATTTTGTAGGCTCTAAAGGATTAAAAAAAATTTTAACAGTTGCAAAAGTTGATTTTTTTATTTTTCAAATTTTCTTCTTCCCTATTCTGTGATGTGTTACAAATAATAATAATAAAATGTATTTTGTGCTTACAGGGTTAAATTATCTAGATTAAGAATAAAAATCTAGTCAATAATCTATATATTAGATTATATAAATCCAAATGTAAAAAGATCAGTAATTATAAAAATAATTTCCCTTCCTTTCATGGACATAAACTTTATCAAGGAGCCTATATCTTAAATATGGGTCATAATAAAAAGCACTTATTTTCTATTAAATATTTTAAAAGAATAATTTACATTATCTGAAATTTTACTTCTAACTTAGATCTTAAGGTAGTATTGAAAAAAGAGAATTCTAATGCTATTTGATTGCTCATCACAGCAGTGCAATAACTTAACTCCCCTGAGCTCTGGGATTGTATGAATGTCAGTCCATCTTCTGCCTTTAGTCATGTAGACCCTAAAGAAGACATTGTAATTTGCCTCTTTATAAATCTGCAAAAGAGATTTCACAAGCGCTAATGATTGCAGAATGCTACAGTGAGGGAATGAGTTTAATTACAGGAGGTGACTTACCCAATTGCAATTCTCCCATGAAAGTTTTATAATAGGGGAGATAAGAACTTAATCTGAAAATTATTGTTCCATGCAAAGCTATTAAATAAACATGAAAGTCAGTTCTGCTCTTCAGCAATGTTTAATTTCCAAATCATTTATACCATAAAGTATGACTGTTTTAATTGAGTTATTATTAAAAAATTAAGGCACAAATCTAAGCAACTAGAGACCAATGAGTAGATGGAAAATGTAGTAATTCTTTCAGAAGCATTTCCAATTGAGCTTTTACATCAGTTGTGGATTTGTCAGATATCCTGAAGAATTACTGAAACAGAGCACTGACTATAACTGCAAGTTTTTCCACAATAGTGTACATATGTAATTAAAGGGAACACTTGATGATCCATCTTTGGCATGACTTAACATCTTGAATATGTATGATATAAAACCTGAATCCCTGAAGCACATCAGGCTTTCCTGTTTTTTCCCAGACACTAACATTCTTTCCCTTCCTCCCTTTCATCCTTTTCTGGCATGAAAAATATAGTTTTGAATATGAAAATCATCTATGGAGTTTTAAGGGACAAGCATTTCAAGCTGTTTTCCAGAACAAAAAAAAATTCCCATGCAATTTTTCTATACTCTAATGTTTTTCCAAATCTTATTAACCTTTATCAACATTCTCCAACTTTCCATTTTCATGCTAGAAGCTTGATCTCAGAGATACTTTGAAGAAAACTTAGGCAGTTTCCTTCCAGACATCTGATATGAATTTGCCACAAATTAATTTTCAATTAGTAGCTGGCAGTGGATCAGTATTATTCGGTAAATCTGTTGTCTGGGTCATTATCTATATCAAGGTATCTTTGAGTATGAGAATTGGTCTTCTGCTATTTGAGTGGAAGTAAAATTGTAGAATTAAAATATTGTATTTTGTGTTCAAAATGGACAGTTAGCAGAGGTGCTAACTCAGGCCCAGCAGACCAGACTTCTGCTTCCCGTGTTCACTGACATGTGTTCAGTAGTTCCAGAATGATGTTCATTTGAGCCCAAGGAGAAAATAATTAAGAAGAAAAATCTTCTGCTTTAAATAGTACATAATATAAAATCATTTTTTCAATATCTCAGGTTATAACTACTCTTTATTTGCTCAGCAAGCAGGTCATTGTCTATGGTTTTCTTATTTAGTACATTCATTAACTTTTCACACAGAAGAATTAAGAATGAATTAATACTTTTTCTGAAACCTACAAGTTGTGTCTGTTAACTTCCATCTAATGTAAAGGGAGGGTATGAAAAATAAATTCTCAGTTCCCCATAAAAGGGTATGGGATATATATAGCCAATATCCAATTATCTGTATTGATTATATATAAGCAATAGTGATATAAAAAAAAGGTTAACTTAGTACGAGGATTCAGGATATGTTTCTCAGAGAAAACTATGGGAGTTATATTTTGAAGAGAAAATTGCAGACTATAGTTGGAAAAATATAAAAGACATTCCAAGAAGAGAAAATATACATATAAAGGCAGTGGTGAAATGAAGGAACAGCTGTGTTCTAGGGCTGTCATGGTACTGTATTGTGTCACTGTATTGTATCCAGGTAGTACTGGCTCATGCTTTTCATCCTGGCATAATTAAGAGAATATCCTTTTTCATTTTTGAAAGTGTAATGACATCACATTAGGGTGGAGGACCTTTATAAACCATTTAGTGATGTTCCTCCAATCCCTGGCACTGCCAACACTGACTCATCACTTTTATAAATGTTATAATTAGTCTTCTAGTTTCTGAGGAGTAAGCAAGTTAAGCAGAGGCCAAATCATGAAAGGCTTTCTATATCATGCTAAATAGAAAGAACTTTAAAGCCACAGTAAGGAGTACGGTAGAGAGTTTCAAGAGGAAATAACATATTCGTGCTTTTATTTAATGTGGAAAATTATTTGTAAGAGGGCAGGAATAAAGCTGGCAGCCAGCACAAATGACCAGCACGTGAGCATGGACATCAAGCTGCTATCAAGTTGCCCAATAACTTCAAATGATCTTAGCTGCCTCCATGGCCAAGAATGATGGACAGAAAACTGCTTGTCTGATCACAGCCCACATGCAGACTCATAGGACCATGAAAAAATAAAATAGTGCTTGTTTTTAAGCTACTGAATTTTGAATAGTTTGTTATATGTCAATATTAACTAAGACATGAATCTAATTTCTTATTTGAAACTCTAATAATTATATCAAAAAGTTGGAGTCATGTGGGCATAGCCCTTAAGGTAGAGCACTTACCTAGCAAGCATAAGGCCCCAGGTTCAATTCCTAGTACCATAAAAAAAAGTTGTCAGCAAAAGACTCCTTGACTATATAAAAAAGGCAAACAATTTAATTATTGACATTCTGCTTTTATTCAAGATTGAAAATTCTTAGAAAATTTTAAGGAGGAGAATACTTTATAACCTGTGAAGAAATAATCTTTTTGGCTATTAGCCAGTTTCACACTTAATGGTAAGACATTATGAGACTTCACGTTAAAGTAAGAAGTAAGGCAGGATGACAATGAACTGTTATTGTTTAATAGTTTTCTCTAGATACTAGACAATGAAGTGATATGAGAAACATGAGGCTTACGTGTCAGAAGCAGACAAGTTGTCATAATTTTTAGATATGACTGACTACCCAGAATTTAAAATAATACATTGAAAACTGTTTTTAAGTTGAGAAAAATGGCCAAATATAATGTATGTTGTAATAAATGTTTAATAAGGAAGAATCCATTAGAAAATTTATTGAAAGACCCAAATAGTATCATAAAACAAAACAAAATAAAAATCAATAAAAGAAACCAACCTAGGAATGATTAAACCGAGATTAATATGAAAAAAATGTTGAAGAAACATGAAATTATGTTCAAGCTTACCAAAACATACAAAAATGAAATTGTCAGAGATAACATTTACCACTTTCCAAATTATTATGTTAAAAATTCACTAATACACTATGGGAAATACATTGCAATGAGTGCTGGCATATAGTCAGGTATAAAAATCAAAATGTTTTAAAAACATTACATCATGAAGCTGACCAAGTAGACATCCAACCAATTAGATTCGTGTATATTGATGGGAGTATAAATTCTTATGAACTTTCTAGAGGATATAATGTTAAGATACATCATATTCTTTGACACAAAATTCTCATGAAATTCTAAGTTGCTTTCCAGAAGTGTTTTTGTCAGTTTACATATTGAGTCTGTTTCTTCACATCCTAAATAACACTGGATGTTTGAAAATTTACTTCAAATCATTTTTAAGTTTTTTCTCAATGTGATAGGTGAAAAATGCTGTTTGATCTTTGGTTTGATTTTCATTTCTTTGGCTACTAATAGAGCTGGCTCTTTCTTCCTTTGTGTAGTGACTCCTTATCTTCTTACTTTTCACACTAAGATTTGAACCTTCTTAATGTAAGAATAGAAAAAAGATATTTAAATTTTTTCTGTTCATTCATTTGCCCATATCAATTATTTTTCATGGTAGAAACTAGTCTCCTTTAGAACTCAGCATTCTGAATGGAAAACTCAAGAATGAAAGAACATAGTATGTTGCATTTTGGCCAAGAACAAATTACTAAATTTAAAAGAGCACACATTAGAACAGAAATGGGTGGATGTGGACTGATCAGTTAGTGTCATAGTTGCATTCAGTTCTGTAGCCTTGTATCTGGTGTCTCATACATTGCTTTATTTTTCCTGTGTCCCCTGCCAATATGGGACCACACAAGCTTCTGAATGCAACTCTTTCTGTAGGACCTTGAGTAAAGCCTAAATTGCAGGGTGGAAGGTTTTTAGTTTGTTTGAGGCATGAATAATTTCTCTGCTATTTCTTTCTCTGTACTCAAGTTACCATGTGGAATGCCAGTCTGGGTAGCCTGGAAATGGTTCTATGCTTGTATCATGAGAAGACCCAGATTTTTTTTCTGTGGATTTCACAATGACAGGGAGATAATAAAGAATGAATGCAGGGGTCGACCTATTTATCTCATCCATGTGGGTTGGGTTTGAATTACTGTCATGTCGAGGAGGACCCTGAAAATGTATGGGTTAGTAAGGAGGCATCTTGAGGACTGCTGATTTAGGAAAATGAGTCAAGTTGTTTGGAATATACAACACTCCATGTGCTTTTGTATGCTGTCTGACATTTAAAGGGTAAACTTGGTATTGTGGGGACGTTGACAGTTATGTTATTGGCTCTCTAGAAGAGGTCTCAGAGAAATTTTAGAGCTACATTTGGTCATGATAAAAAAGATAATCATTATATTTCCCCAGAAGAATCAGGTCTTTTAATTTTGCCCACAAGTTTTTCAAGAGTTATCTGATTCCTTCTTTGCCAGTGCCTGTTGGTTTAAAGGGCTTTAAAACCATAGTTATAACAATGAAAGACATCTTTTATGTTGCAGAAGTGACAGAGCTGTAAAAGGTGTTTTAGAAACTGGCATGTTCCCTGTGCATTCTCAGGGCACTAATCTTCTCCAAATTATCTCCCTACGTAAAATAAAGATGCATTTTCTGTCATGTCTAACTCAGAGTTCAGGTCAGAACCAAGTGAGAGACTAAGTATTAAAGTGCTGTGAAATATAAAATATTACATGAATAAAAGGTACTACTGTCAACTGATAAGTACCATGCTGTGAATGACATAGTCTTTTATACATATTTCCTTATAGAATAACCACTTTTGACAAACCATCATTTGATTATTGTAATCCTTGAGGGTGTAAATGTGCATTAAAATATTCACATACTTTACTGATTTTAATTTGTGAATTATATTTTAATCTGTGCATTATTTTATTTATCATTTACCCTCAAAATAAAAAGGTTCATCTTAACTTTCTATATTCTAAAAACATTTATGAGCTTTTGCTTTTCTTGAGATACTAAGCCCTTTGACTTAAATTTATACTGATATTTGAGATGATTGATGATTTTTTTCTTAATATGAAAAGCATAAATTTGGAAAATAAAATCTGTGTGCATATAAATATATGTGTATATGTAAATGTGGGTATATATGCACATATGTGTGCACATTTATATATATATGTACACATCTACATATTTATACCTCTGCAGAAGTTGTGTTAACAGATGGCAGTAAATCCAAGTGGCTGGAATAAAAACATATGTCTCAGTCTTGGTTCATGCATTACATCCACAAAACACGCCCAGTTTTAATGTGACTGTCTTATTCAGCATTCCATTTCAGGGGAATTACTTTATATTCTGGTCTGGTTTGGCTGGTTCAGATACTAAATGGCTAAAGAATAAGACTAAAATTACTAGGAACTTTATGTATCAATTTCTCCTACAATAATGCCAAATTGTTTAATACCAGATTTACAGTTCTGTCTCAGTTCATTTTATTCATACTTTTTGTGCAGAATATTTTGCTACATACTAATACTCAGATTCATAAGATGCCTTTTATTGTTCTGGAATCTCAAAGCTGGCTGTTGCACAAACCAGTTTACCACACGTAATCGAGAAATACTATGCTTCATATTTTACAAATTAAGAAACCAACACACAGACAAGCATCAAAATAAGCTAGTAGGAGATTAATGTTATGGACTTTATAGACTTAGCACTAAGGTCTTCAGTGATTTTAAGGAACAAAAAACAATAACCACAAAGAAAAAACCCAAACTTAATGAACCCAGATGATACTAAATATATTCAGGTGAGTATCTTTGGTAAGTAAAAACATTCAAACATTTTGACTGCTAATGTAATCAAAAAGACATATCCCGAATCCCAAATATTTATAAACTTATCTTTTTAGTGTTTGTAACAGCTCTGAATCCCTCCATGTGAGAATTTGCCTTTTAGAAAAATGAAATAATGATTATTCTCCTTAAAACCTCATATGAGGCTTTTTACCTTTATTCCTCTTTCTATGCTAAGGCATAGACTATATATTTATCACTCTATATCCTTCAAACAACATCAGACAGATATTGAACATATTGTTCAGCAAATATTGACTTGTATTAAAATGTGAAGAATTTATATTTAGGATATCTCTCTGATCTACATATTCATATGTGTATCATTTGATTCATAATCAAAGAGGAGAAGAAGGAGGCAGGGCCACAACCAAAAGTTGCTAGTTGGGTCCACTTCTATAAAGAGCTTTGCCAAATTTCAGCAGCTTATCACATCTTATTGTCACATCTTGTTCTCATAAATGTAATAGAAGTTGGGTAATTTTTATGTCTAACTAGGCTCATTTTCCAACTTGACAATATAGAGAATGGAAGTTGTGTTCTGAGCAAGTAAGTAGCAGACACAGACTGACAGAAAAACAAACAAAACCCTACACAGGAGCTTTCTTGTCTAGTGTGGTACAAGGTCAATTCAAGTTCAACATATCCCATATCCAGATCCTTCTCCCAAATGCCCCTTTCTTTTGCAGTTGTTCCATTTCTGTAACTAGCACCATCATTTAAGTCATACAAACCAGAAGTACTAGTGACATCTCAGATTCCAATCTTTCCTGTACTTTATGAGTTAATCCATTTTATGTAGCATTGGTTTCTATCTCTAATGTCTGTGCCTCATCACTATTCCTACTGTTGATATCTTAGATTTCTTAACCTGGGCTGCAGTCACTTTTGAATTGCCTTCTCAGCTGCCATATCCACCTCTTCCTAAACACCTCCTCTGAGGTCATTCCTTCTAGTAACTCTTAATTTTCCTTTGGAGTCCAGAAAATCTTGCCCTACCCATAATTTTAAAGATGAAGCACACAGCTTACTTTAAGTCAATCAGCATCTTCCACCCTCCTGAATGTAAAGAATGGTTCAAAAACAGTCACATAGACAGCCAGTAAAAATCACTTTAAACATTAGAGTGACTTTTTCTGTGAATGCTGAGATAATAAAACTCTTTTAGTTTCTGAGTTAGCCAGATAATTTCTTATTTAAGTGGAAAAGGAAAGAAATATATTCATAATTCCCTAAAATGATGGTGGTCAGGTGTTAAATTAATTATTAGATTGGAAATTATTTAAAATAATTATTAGATTTGAAAATAAGGAGGATGGTATAGTGTACTGGTTTGCTTATCAATTGATTGCCTACAAAAATAGGGTGGCCGTTAGTCCTGACTGGCCTGGAAGGGTCATCAGTTTATGACACTTGAACTAGCATTGATTATTAATAGCTCACAATTTTGTAATCAGGTATTCCAGTTTGGACAATAAATTACACGGCCACTTTACTAATAAGGTCTCTGGGACTTTAACAATTGTTTAGATTTGCTACTAATTATCTGTGGAAACAGCAAGAAATATCTCTGTATACAATGATTGAAAAAAACTTTATCCAAAAGAAATTAATCGGAATGTTTGAGCAGTGTTTCTGGCTGCCCGAGCTGTCTCAGCACGAAGCAGTCTCTATACGATTTACCAGCAGCCTACCTCACCATTAAGAAGGAGAGCACTTACGAGCTGAAAGTGCTACCATTCCCCTGGTAAAGTAATTCAGTGGGTGGGAAGTAACCTGTCTTCCTCCTGCCAGAAGACATCACTACACTGGGTTTTAAGCATTTCTCAAGATACTATTTTTATGCCTTGAAACCTTGTCCTGTGATGTGATATTATATATTACCTAGATATTTAAAGAAATGCCTATGATCACTATGGGTATTTTCACCCATTCTCTATAAAAATCTGATTAGGTATGAAATGGGATTTGGAAATTATAGTTTAAAATCTTTTTTAAAAAAATTATTTTGCCAGGGTAAAAGAGTCCATGTGGTTTAGTTGATAAAGCATTGGAATAAGATTTAGGAGACATAAGTTTAGAAACATTTTCTATGGTGTTCATTGCCATTCTTCTTGTTGTTTAGAATAGTGACAGAATGAGGTGGAATGATTAGTTGTTGAATAAATTAATGGTGTCATGCACACAACTTATAACCCAAGCCAGATAACCTCTCTAGTGTCAGCTTCCTCATCTGCAAGATGGAGTTAAAAATATGTATCTCACCCAGATCACATGTTTGTTAGGAAGATTACATAAGCAAGTTGTGAAAAAAGCTAGTAAAGATACAAAATTACATACAAATGCAAAATTTAATTATGTACAGAAGAATGTAAATAGAGCAACATTCTTTGAACTTCTGCCCAAGTAAATGCATCTAAATGATCTAAATTTGAATCACCAATATATTGCTTTCATATTTGTTAAGATAATTATTATTTACTTCTTCCATTTTAAAGCACATTAAAACCAACTAAATTATTCATCAGAATAATCATAATCACTACCATTAGCTCTTTGGTTGTAATTCTATGTGTCTGTAAATGTGGCAGCTATTAATAGAGCCCTATTTTTCTTAGGTATCAGAAGCAGAGAATACTGATTTTTCATTCACCAAGTATCTAATTTCCTATGGAAAAAAACTTATACATTCTTTTAGAAAATGCAATTCAATACACAGGAAGCACAAACATTAGCAATCAAATGACCTTTCTGCTTATGCTTCTGGACTAAAACCAAACAGATTTTTAGTGGCAGAGTATTTCACTTAAAATTCCCTCTGTGGGCCCCTAAGTTTTAAAGAGAAATTTCAAACAAAAATAACGTAACATATTTATAGAACCAGAACACATGATACATTGAATAAAAATTTGTGGTTGGCATTCTAGCTTTGCCAAATTTCAGCAGCCTCCTATACAAAAGCCAACTTCTCACACAGTGCATTACTTGTGGTTATCTTTCCTTATACGTATTTACCATCTTAGAGCCACATTTGAGAATCTATGGCTAGCAAACTCTTTTCTAGGAACTGGTTTAGAAACAGACAAAAAATTTCTCTTACACCACCCAGGTTCCAGTCACAGCAATATAGGCAGTGGGGCAATTTTCATTAGGCTGAAAATACAAAAATTCCATAGGATTAATCTAGGCAGGGAGTACTCAGCAGCTGGGACACATGGAATTTTTTGTGAATCAGAGAGTCCTGGAGAGAAAGAAGCATCAAAGGAAGAGCTGTGACAAGACATCAGTTGGGCACTCACTGTCCCCAATTATTGGTCATTTTGTAGAGAGATAGAAAAAAATATTTTAAAAAGTGTGAAGTAAAAGAGGTTTAATGACTATTAAGGTTTGAATAGAAATAGAAATAAACCCCTTTTGTGTGTGTACAACAGTCATAATGGAAATATAATGACTTTTTAAAAAAATCAAGTGCTTAAATTTAGACTGGAAATGTCAGACTAGAAACTAAGAACTAAATTTTTAATTATTATTTTTTGTGAAATCATTCAATGATCAAACATGGACATAATTTTGATAAAATTATTTTTTTCTTAAATAGGAACAATTTTTTGTATATAGCAGCACAAAAGTGGACAGTGTTAAAGTCCTGTAGAAATACTACACATGCAAGAATGGCTTTCCTCAGACATTGTAAATCATTTATGTTATGAGGGCCAGAGGCCAGACTGAGGCTGTATCCTGCATGTTGAGGCTAGAGCCCAGGTTATGGTTGAAATTTCCAGGTATAAACACCATTTTTGTGCAGCCAGAAAGACCACAAGTCCAACACCAGAAATACCACCTACAGAGGAAGCCATGAGTACACAGTGAGGCTCTGTGAAAATGTGGAGAGTAATGAAACAGAAAGAGAGAAGAGTGGATGACCAAGGGGAATAGGAAAAATGGTTGAGCAGTCCTCTCAGGACCAGGTGAAACAATCTGGTCAAGGATGGAGTGAGCAGTGTGGATAGTAAGACTAGGGGAGTTGGATCATGTAACATTGGCTTTGTGGTTCTATGTGTAGATTGGTGAGGGATTCTGGAAGACAGATTATTTTATTAGGCAAGAAAAGGTATTGTATGAGCAAATAATAGTTCTTTGGATTGTTGCAGTAAAAATAATTTCTAGGTAACAAGAGAGGAATTCTGTGGATCATTACAGACTAGTTTATGTATCAAGTTTGACTGTTTTGTAGGATGAAAACATGTAAATTTATTGGCATAACTCTGGAAAAGAAGCTAAAATATTTGTCCATTTTATTTTTTTTTAAAGTCTAAGGCTTTGTAAAAAGAAAAAAAAAAGTCTAAAGCTCTAGAGAACCAGGAAGAATCTGTTATTTCCCTTAATCTCCTAACAGTAAGGTTTTAATAGGGTCATGGACATTGATCAGAACCATCTGACAGTGGTAAGTGGATCAAGTCCTGACTCTGTGTCTCAGTTTGCCGTCTGTCTACACAATGGAGTATGTGAGTGAATAAGCCTGTTAGGAGCTCATTTTTAGTTCATCTAAAGGGAATTACACATGACCATTGATGGAAGAACAGTTAGGCCCTTAATTCCATGAAGGATCTGCTCCACACAGATGCAATAATGTGGGCATTGTTTGTGATCTGTAAAGAACAGTCATAGCAAGCAGGAAAAAGGTTTCCCTTTCTGTGAAGTATACCACTAGATACTTTAGTGAGTTCTTCAGGCCATGATTCAGGGTTTCTGGTGTTTTATTTAGAAATACCAGATGTTAGACTATAGCAACTATGGAAGATTGTGGGTGACTTTTGCAGAGGAAAAGTAGAATTATTTTTTCAAGGAAAAAAAAATAATCACTTGCTTAATAAAATAAGATAATCAAAAGCAGAAATATTTTAATGCCTTAGTAGAATGGAAATAAGATCACACAAGATAAATGGTTTATTTATTTGGTTAGCATATAAAATTTAAAGTAGAACTAGATGAACTATAATTTTTCCATATCCATGTGCAAATGGACACTAGATGTATTTTGGTCAAATAAAAATGGTATGTTTGCTTTCCCTGAGATTTTTTTTTTTTTACCAAAATGTATTTTCAACCTGGAAAGTACATATTATCTTAAATAGCTACTAATAGTGAACGTTGTGGAGCTCTACTTTTCCCTCCTAAGTGTGTATTATATTCTTTGTACTTTCTCTGACACACATAAAATCCAGCCACCCCTGCTATATAAATACATGCAACATTTTGAAACAGTACACAAAAGAAGTATCATTTCTGCCAGTGCTTTCTAGTTAAATTGTCAAGTTAAATGAAGTATTATTTACACGTCTAAAATTCCACTGGGATTTTCTGCAATACCTAGTACTTATCATGCAGCATCAGTCTGACTAGCATATTCTATAGATAAATTGGGCCTGAAGGAGGCAGAACAATATGCAGACTACATCCTGGGCTTGGAATTGAAAAATACAGAGATTACTCCATTCAGGGAATTCACATTTAGCTATTTACCAGTATCTCAATTGGGCTAGCTGCTTAATCCCTTCATCTCATTATCTTTATCTATAATGTATCTCCTCTTGTGTGCTTTTAAAATAAGCTGTCTGAGGCACATAAACTGCTCAATAAATATTATTTTGACATATTTTCTATGTTTAGCTGTTAAAAACTGAACAAATATAAAAGGTTGTTCTTGTATTTCAGTATCGCTTTTTGAAATAGAAGAGCATGAAGCTCACAAACCCACTTGGTGAGCATTCTGGAAATACTGCATCTCAATAACACCAGATAATGTTAATAATAGTAATCTGTCATGTTTCAGATCAGTACATTTAATGAAAATTAAAATAGAAATACACAAAAATACAGGAATTTTTTTAAATAGAAAAATTAATGCAAACTCGCCATTCTTATAATACTATTGTGACTTTAACTCAGCTGTTTAAAATATCATATTGAAGAAGCTGAGGTTGAATGTGAGAACTCAGATGATCTTTGCCTCTGAAGAAGTCCTTAATCTAAAAAGACAAATATTGTATGTTCCCCCTTATATGTGAAACCTAAAAAAGTCAAAGACATAAAAAAAGAGGGTAAAATGGCAGTTACTAGGGATTAAGGGGAGGGACAACTGGGGAGATGTTAGTCATCCCATCTTCTGGGAAATGTACTGCATAGTGAGTTTAGTTAATAATATGGTATTGTATACTTGATATTTGCTAAGAGAGTAGATCTTAAGCATTCTTCCCAACAAACACACACACAGTTTTAACTGTGTGATGATGGATATGTTAATTTGATTGTGATAGTCATTTCATAACATATAGTATATCAAACCAAATCACACTGTACATCTCACATGTATATTTTATTTGTCAATTACATACTGACAAAGCTGAGAGTTCCTGTACAAGTATCAACTCAAAGTGAATTAAGGACCTTAATTGTTATTAAACAATTAATTGTTATTGAAGCTAGTACAGGAAAAATCAGGGAATACACTGGAAGCAATAGGCATAAGCAATGACTTCCTCAGTAGAACTCAAGTGGCTCAGCAACTAAAAAGATCAACAAATGGGACTACATGAAATTAAAAAGCTTCTGCACAACAAAAGAAATGGTCTCTAAGTTGAAGAGGCCACCCACAGAGTGGGAGAAAATCTTTGCTAGTTATAAATCAGACAAGGGATGGATAACCATAATATACAGGGAACTCAAAAAACTAAAGTCACCTAAAATCAATAACCCAATAAAGAAATGGGCAACTGAACTGAATAGAACTTTCTCAAAAGAAGAAATCCAAATGGCTAAAAATCAGATGAAAAAATGCTCACCATCTGTGGTCATAAAGGAAATGCAAATCAAAACCACACTAAGATTCATTCTCACTCCTGTTAGAATAGCTACAATCAAGAACACCACCAACAACAAATGTTGGTGAGGATGTGGGGGAAAAGGAACCCTCATACACTGCTGGTGGGAATGTAAACTAGTACAACTACTATAGGAAACAGCATGGAGGTTCTTTAAAAACCTAGAAAGAGATCTGCTATACAAACTAGCAATATCACTCTAGGGATATACCTGAAGGAATGTTAAGTCAGGTTACAACAAAAACACCTGCACACCCATGTTTATTGCAGCACGATTCACAATAGCCAAGCTATGGAAACAGTCAAACTGCCCCACTACTGATGAATGGAGTAAGAAAATGTATTTATATGTGAAGGAATTCTACACAGCCACAAAGAAGAATAAAATTTTGTCATTGCAGGTAAATGGATGAAACTGGAGAGTATCATCTTAAGTGAAGTTTGCCAGGCTCAGACGGTCAAAAGTCAAATGTTCTCCCTCATATGTGGATTATAGACCTAAAACAAATGCAGCAAAATTATGGGGCATGGGTCACACTAAGGGGAGGTTGTGCAAAAATGGGATAGGGCAAGGGAAGGAAACCAAAAACTTGAATGAGGTTAATATGCTCACTGTACGGTAATGAACATAGAAATTTTAAACTGGTCGGGGGCACTATGGTAAACAGACTATGGAGAAATGAAGAAGACTGGAAGAGGCGAATCAATTGAAGCTAAAATACACATATGCATGGGAACAAAACAAGGAAACTTCCTGTGTAGCTATCTTTATCTCAAACTAGCAAAATGTCATGTTTCTTGTTTTATCTATTATGTTTTTTCTTCTACAAAATCGGAGAACAGGGGGGCAGAACAGGTACTGCTCAGGGGACCCTTGGCACTGGTGGGAGCAGGGAGGTGGTAGGGAAAGAGGTAGTAGGATGAATATGGTGCAAATAATGTATATGCATGTATATAAATGCAAAAATGATACCTTTTGAAACTGATCTAGGAATCAGGGGAGGGTGGATGGGAGAGAAATAGAGGAGGTGAATTCAAGTATGATATATTTGATACATTGTAAGAACCTTTGTAAATGCTGCAATGTACCCCCACCCAGTACAACAACAATAATAATAAAAAACCATGAGGTTCCTATGTCTGCATCCCTAAATGTGACCACTATGACTCAGAGGGGATTATCCTTTAGTTATTTGAGGTGTTCTTATTTTTCTATGTAAATATCTTTTTTTCCAGAAATTCTGTGGAAATATTGCATAGAATTTTTATATGTTAAGTGTATAAAGCATTAAAGTAAGTTCGAATATTTATGACTATCAGTCATGTATTTACATACTTAATTAGCATAGATTGAGCAACGCCCTGGCAAAAATGTGTAAAAACCTCAGATCACATGACTTTAGACACATTCATTTAGCTCAAAATGATGTGTTTAACTGATTTTCAGGGAAACATGTAGCACCAATTCTTTTACCAACTTAGTCAGAAGACTGAATGTCTGTTGGGTCACCCTCTCTGGGTCCCCAACTCTGGATGCTCTACTCTCCCACTTTACACTTTTCTATTTCACTAAAATCTCTCACTTAACTCACTCTCATGTGTGTGAAGTTTATTCTTTGGCTTCCTGAGACAAGAACCCAGAACTCCAACCCTCCTAAGCCAGCAAAGTTGAGTGGAGGCTTTTGATCTTACACAAATCTTTAGGACCTACAAAAGAAAGACCTCAAAGATAGGAGAGCCTAGTAAGTAGATTAACCACATACATAAATGACTTTAAATGTAAAATAGCAAGTGCTAAGCAGCTGTGGTGCTGGGTTTCAAGAAAGAAGAAATGGCACCTGTCTTGGGTAAGAAAAGTTTTCATGGAATACTCAGGAGTTAAATTGGAGCCTAAAGAGCAGGCATAATTCAGATCTTGAGAGGTGGCATGAAAGAATGTTGTAGAACAATTGTTTTCCCCCATAGCTGATGTTAGAATCAGCTGAGGATATTTTAAAATAGTGATGCAAGAATTAATATTGATTAAAATACTGACACCTGTAATGTCATCACATGCATAACATAGAAAGGCTAATGTTAAAACGTCCACTAATACTAAATATTGGTGATGATGTGGAGCCACTAGACTTCTCAAACATTACTGGTAGGAATGCAAATGGTACAACTTCTTGGAGAAATAATACGATAGTATCTATAAAGTCAAATATATACTTATCATATGATCCAGAAATGAAAACATATGTCCACACAAAGACTTACATGCAAATACCCATGGAAACACTACTCAAAATATCCAAATAGCTGGAAACAGCTCAACTCACCATCAATGTGTAAAAAGGTAAATTATGACTTATCCACAAGTGGAATTCTACTCAGTAACAAAAAAGAGTGCAATGCTAATATACGCAATAACATGAATGAATCTGAAAAATGCATGTGTATGGTAAGTAGGAGAAGTCAATTCTAAATAATGTCACACTCTATGAATCCACTTATATGAAGGTCTATAACAGGGAAAACTATAGAAAAAACAGATTCATTACTTATGGCCATGAATCAAGAGAGGGGATCAACTGTCTCTGAGGGGTTCAAGGAAACTTTTTGAGGAGATGGAAATATGCTAAGTCTTGATTGTGATGGTGGTGACACAACTGTAAAAATTTAACAAATTTCATCAAGCTATATAGTTAAATGGAAGAATTTTTATTGTACATAAATTAGAGCTCAGTAGCCAACACCACAACATAGACCAATCTAACAGAATCTGAGAAATCTGAGCATCAGTATTTTTTCAAAGTTTCTCAGGAACTTCTAACACATAGCCAGGGAAACGAATTATCATTTGAGGAAAAAGTAACATTATGAGAGAGTGTATGTATAAATAAGTACATTTTTATTTTATAAATAAAATAATTTTTAGCATAAAATAATTTTTAGAAAGGAGTAAGCTGAGTATGTTCAGGTACATATGGTTAGAGCTCAGGGCCTGAAGAGCACAGATTAGTCTAGAAATATAACTTATGAAAGATCATAGAAGGCCATACTTTTTAAGAGTGAATGAATGCTCCATGTCATCCTTCAAAAAAGCAATTTACCCCCTGAATATCTGTAGAGAAAACATTCTCAATTCTTAGAGGCAAGATTTTTATGAATATTCATCTCTGTGAATGACATCATCATTGTTATTGATAATAAATATTAACTTGAACTATATTACATTGATGCTAAGCCTTATAGGCAAACAGAGAAATGGTTATGTTTTTGTGATTTCTTTTTGCTGGTACTGGGGTTTGAACTCAGGATCTCACACCTGCTAGGCAGATAAGAGCTTCACTTTGTGATTTAAAGCAAGTTTTCCAAACTGTTGAACAACACAGGATAGGGGCAAAGAAGGGGGTAGATTGACTTTAGATTGACTTAAGCATAATACATGTGCAGGTAAAATACCAAGGCAAAAATCCCACTGAACAGTGAGCAGATATATAAACAATGAAGTACAATGATGTAAAACAGGCAACTCTAAGGAGAGGGCATTAACTAGAGGGGTAGGGTGAAGAAAGAAAAGAAGGTGAATATGGTTGATATACTTTCTATACAAGTATGAATATGGAACATTCAAACCTGCTGAAGTTACCATAAAAAGGGACTAAGGTAGAAAGAATAATGGAGGGGATGAATAAATTTGTCACAATGAAACTCCTTGTATAACTGTCAGAAACAAACAAAAGTGTCTTTAAAAAAAATAAAGTACAGGCAGGTAAAACTGGTCCTGTCTGGGATTTTTTACCCCCCTGGGGGAAGGAATAAGGAAAGGATGAAGGAGGGTGAATATGGTGGAAGCTTTATGTATTTGTGCATGAAAATGGAGCAATGAGACCTGTTCAAACTGTTCTAAGAAGGAAGGGAGAAGAAATCCAGGAGAAAGATGTAGGGAGTGAATGTAGCTAAGATATATTGTAAACACTTTTAAAAGTGTCACAATGTACCCCTGGTACAACCATAATATGCAAATAAAAATAAATAAATAAATTCCTAAAAGAGAGAACAAAATAAGCAAGTTTTCTTGCTTATTTACAAATAGATTTCTATTTACCAATATGAAAAAAAATCATATATTTACCTGTGTTACATGACTAAGATACTAAGAAGGTAGAGTTGTAACTAAATACATTAAGTACAATTTGGGGACCAAGAGAATGTCAAAGTTGCCTTGGGTACCTTCCAAGATAGGTGGAATCTAATATTTCATGTTCTCTCACTTCAAGATGTACCAAAGGGGGATGTAAATCATCTCAAGGAGAAGTCACATGGAATATTCCCACATTGGTCTTTTCCAAGAAACATGTCAGGAGGCATGCCAAGGACCTTTAAGGAACATGCCAAGGTGCTGATCTCTTCATCTTTCTCAGATGAGAAAGGATTTGGACTATCATGCGTGGAGGATTTCCTTCTTCTACCCTATAAGATTACAAGAACAGCAGATCAGCTAAGAAAATCTGTTCTGTCTTACCTCCTATAGCCTACTCTGCATTGTCCAGGCAATTAGAGTTAGGTAGGAATAAATAGATCATTAAGTGAGGCAGGCATCTGTGACTTAGTGACTGGTACCTGTGTCTTTTCCTTTTTTTCCATTTTTTAAATTTTTGTGCTGGATGGGAGTACATTTTCTATGTTTTAATGTTCTTCTAGAAGGTTTAAGAGCAATCTCTCCTATTTTTCTAACAACCTTATACAGTTAGACATACCATTTACACCCTCATTTTACAGATGAGTAAATGAAGCATGGGGTAAAGTGGTGTATCAAAAGCCATAGGGGTGGTGGAGCTAATTGTTTTCAGAGCTGATGTCGTTGATCACCAAATAAATGATAAGATCTTCTGATTAGGGCTTTAAAAGAACAAAGACCTACAGGCATCACCCAAGTCCCTCAGTCCTCTACCACTTGTGCAGAGCTCAGTGTACTATTTGTTCTTCCCACCATTGGCACATCTGGGTATATGTTGAGTGCTGCACGTGTATTGCCCCAGAAGGCACAAGTGGGGACTTACATCGCAAGTGGAAACTTGTCTGGCCTATAGACTAAAAGGGTTCTTGAAGCTATGGAGCCAGCTGTGACTTCAAGTACACAAAGAAGGGAAGCTTCTAAGATGGAAAGAGAACAGAAGTGGACAACTGACCCTTGACTAGCCCTGCCCCCAATGCACATATAACACCAACCCCAAAACAAGGAAACACAAGGGACTCCAGCTACATTTTCTCTAGCTAAGTGATGCTGGTGACCAGTGCTGGTATGTTGGGCATGAGGACAAGAAGTTAGCTATGGAGCTTCTCCCAGTCCAGTGGTAAGAAACTACAAAGCAACCCTCCCACTACACATTCCCACCTAAACATAGATAATATTTTACAAATGATAAGACTATATACTTAAAAGACCCAAAAGCTTCCTCAAAAAATCCCTAGACCTGATGAACAATTTCATCAATGTATCAGGATGTAAAATAACTTGCAAAAAATCAGTAGCTTTACTTACTATATACCAACAATGAACAGACTTAGAAAAAAAATCAGGAAAACAATTCCATTCTCATTAAAAAAAAAAAGAAAACCACATATAAACTTAAACAAGCAGGTGAAAGACCTAAACAATGAAAACTACAAAACACTTTAGAAAGAAATTGATGAAGTCACCAAAAGATGGAAAGACCACCCATGTTCATGGATTGGCAGAACTGATATTGTGAAAATGGCTATCTTATCTAAAGCCATCTACAGAGTCAAGGCAATGTTTATCAAAAGCCCAATGTCATTTCTTGCAGAAATGTAAAAATAAATCCTAAAATTCATATTTAAACATAAAAGGCTCAAATAGCAAGAGTAACCTTGAGCCAGAAGAGCAACACTGAAGGCATCACAGTACCAGACTTCAAGCAATGCTAAAGAGCCACAGTAACAGAAACAGCATGGGACTGGCACAAAAACAGATATGAAGTACAGTGGAACAGAATGGATGTTTGGTTGATTTTGAATAGATTTTTGTATGGGTGTAGTTTCAATCTTCTACCTGTGGATATTCAGTTTTCCCAGCACCATTTGTTAAAGAATGTATCTTTCTCCAACATATATTTTTGGCACCTTGGTCAAGAATCAGGTTGCTATAGAAGCTAGGATTTATTTCTGGCCCCTTTACCCTACTCCATGTATCTACACATCCATTATTATTATTATTATTATGCTGATACTGATGTTTTTGTTACTATGGCTCTATAGTAAAATTTGAAATCAAGTATTGTATGTGTGTGTGTGTGTGTGTGTGTGTGTGTGTGTGTGTTACAGCACATAAATAAAATAAAGGACAAAAATCACATGATTATCTGAATATAGAAAAATTCCCTGAAAAAATTCAACACCCTCTTATGATAAGAACCCAAAATAAACAAGGAATAGAAGGAATGTACCTCAACATAATAAAGACCATAAATGATAGACTTATAGCCAACAACCTACTAAATGTGGAAATGTGAAAGCATTTCCTCTGAAGTCAGGAAGAAAAGGGTGTCCAATCTTTTCACTGTTATATTAAAACAGTGCTTGAATTCTTAACTAGAACACTAAGGTCAGAGAAATAAGTAAAAAAGGACACAAATACAAAAAGAAGAAGTCATTGTCCCTATTTACAGAGCATATGATCCTATACTTAAAGGACTCCACTAAAAAATTCTTAGTTCTGATCAATTCTTGTGGCAAGGTAGCATGTTACAAAATCAACATACAAAAATCAAGTAAACTATATTGTAACGCCATTTACTGGTGGAACCTGGGTGACTGAAGCCATAAAAAGATGAGGGGACTACTGAGTCCTGCTCAATTGCCACTTTAATGAAGTATACATTGCTTTTTATAAACTCCTTTTACACAGAGAGCATTTGGCCAGAAAAAGCATGCCAACTATTACATGTCAAGGTTACATTAGCACAGGGAAGCACAGTTAAAATTAACTCTTTGTTATGTCTCCTTTAGAATGGGAACAGAGAAGCAGGAGAAGCACACGGTCAACATAACATTCTCATTTACATCTGAAGGACACAAAGCCATCTGGGAACACTTGAATATTGTTTTTCTGGATGTCTGGCTTTCTCACAAGGGCAGATACCAACTCACACAGGCACAGTCTGGTCTGAGACTTTTGTCCCAGTTCCTTGGAGCTTTCTCACAAGGCCAGGTATCAACTCACACAGGCAAGGTCCCACTGCTGGCTCCAATAGTGAACAAGTTAAGATAGAAGTCAGGCAACAATCCCAATCACAGTAGCCTAAAACTCATTGGGAAGTATAAAAGTCTCCAAAGAGTCAAAGAAATCCTGAGTAAAAAGAGCAATGATGGAGGTATCATAATACCTGACTTCAAGTTATACAAATTAGCCACAATAGCAAAATAGCATGGTACTGGCATAAAACAGACACATAGACCAATGGAATAGAATACAATACCCCAAAATGAGCCACACAACCTCAGCTGTCTAATTTTCAACAAAGGTGAGGAAAACATGCATTGGAGAAAAGATGGCTTCTTCAACAAGGGGTGTTTGAAAAACTAAATAATCACATGTAGAAGACTAAAATTCCTCTCACCCTGTATAAAAATCCATTCAAAATGGTTTGAAGACATTTATGCAAGAAATGAAAGACTTAGAACTACCACAGAAAAATATAAGGAAATAAGGAAATCACTTCAAGTGATTTTTAAATAGGAAATAAGAACAAGAACTGACAAATGGGATTTCATCAAATTAAAAAGATTCTGTACATTAAAGGAAACAGTTACCAGATTGACACATCCTACAGAATGGGAGAAAATATTTTCTAGCCACTCATTGAACAAGGGATTAATCCAGAAAATATAAAGAAATCAAAATTTAAACACCAAAAAAAGCAAAAATTCAATTAATAAATGGGCAAATGAACAGATAGTTCTCAAAAGAAGCACAAATAGCTAATAAATACAAGAAGAAATGTTCAACATCCTTAGCCTTAAAGGAAATGCAAATTAAAACATCTTTGAGATTCCATCTCACCAGAGTCAAGATGTCTATCGTAAAGAAAACAAGCATCAGTAAAACTGGCAAGGATGTGAGGGAGGGGGAAAGGGATACTCATACACTGTTTGTGGGAATGTAAACTGGTTCAGCCACTATGGAAATCAGTATAAAGACTCTCCAAGAAACTAAAAAGAGAACTACCATATGATCCTGCTGTACCATTCTTGGTCAAATATTTATTTTTTTTTCTTTTGGCTGGAAGCTCCACAGGACACCTGAGCAGCCTCTGTTTCGTGGCCACCTCAAGCAGCATGACATAGCGAAAGTCCCACTGAGTGACATAGCAGCCACTGTAGGTTGCTTCCAGTACCACAGAGCCGCCAGGACCCTCAGTCACCCAGGTGCCACAGACAGAATCATTCTGCAGCCTATGTGGCTGGCCATGGCTATCCCAAGTTGTCAGCACAGGAGGAGTCTCTGCCTCCTGGCTGAGTTCACAGTGAGCTGAAAACTCTGCAGCCCACAGAGGAGCACACCAGGACCATTTGGAGATTCTGGACCATACTGGCTGCTCAGAGGAAGAGACAGTGTGAGACAGAGGACAGTGGGCCTCAGCAGCCACATGGTGCCACAGGGAACCCAGGATGACCACTCCTCACACAAGAGCCAGTCAAATATCTAAAGGAATGTAAATCAATATACAAGAGAGATAATTTCACATCCACATTTATAGCAGTATTATATATAATAACCAAGACATGGGACTAGATTAGATACCCAAGAACTAATGACTAAGTAAAGAAAATTGGAACATGTATATAATGGCATATCATTCAACCATAAAGAAGAATGAAATTATGTCATTTAGAGGAAAATTAATAGAACTGGAGATCGACATGTAAAGTGAGATAAGCCAAGCTCAGAAAGACAAATATCACAAGTTTTTGCTCATATTTGAAAAAATAATATCACATGATTGTAGAAGGCAGGCTTTGAGAGGGGTAACCAGTGGGTGGGATGAGGGGGAAAGAAGAGGGTGATGAGGAGTAAATATTAGAGACATGCACTGTGGAGACCAGATTGTGAGAACTAGACATAAGTAAGGCGAGATGCAGCTCAGCTGCTTTTCCTGAGATGTTTATCTGTAGGCTGAGATTGGCACAGCCCTGGCCACAGAAGAACAAAATGCAGAGCAGCTGCTTTTCCAAAGTTGTTTATGTTCAGAGAAGCAGGAACACAGGTTTCTCCTGTTACAATGTCACACCCCTCCCTGAGAACCACTGCTCCACCCTGCTTACCACTGGATATAAAAGACTCGCTGAAGGAAGAAGCAAGGCTTTGCTTTTGGCTTTGCTTTTGGCTTCTGGGCTTTTGGCTTTTGTCTTTTTGACAGGAAAGGCTTTTTGGCTTTCTGGATGTGGGAGGCTTTTGGAAGGGAAGAGTGCTAGAGGGAAAAGGACTGCTGAAGGGAGAAGATTTCTGAAGGGAAATGAATTGCTAAGGAGAACTGCTAAAGAAAGTCTACACTGAGAACTTTATACGTAAGCTTTACAAAGCTAAGCTAAAGAAAAGCTAAAGAGAACATGGGACAGTGCAAATCTGGGGGCAAAGACTTTAAAGAACAGCTAAGAGAAAACACAGGAAAGTGCAAGTCTAAGGAAAAAGACTTTAAAGAACAGAAAAAAAGACCTTAAAAACAAGGTTTTAAGGAAAGACTTTAGAAGCAAGGTTTTAAAGAATTGTAAAGGAGTAAGGACTTAAAGAATAAAGACAGAGAAAAAAAGTAGAGTAAAATGAAGAGAGTAATAGAGAAAAGAAGCAATGAGGGTTGTGCATCTCCACCTAGAAGCAAAGTTTTAAAGAATTGTAAAGGAGTAATAACTTAAAGAATAAAAACAGAGAAAAGAAGTAGAGTAAAATGAAGAGAGTAATAGAGAAAAGAAGCAAGGGGTTGTGCATCTCCACCCAAGCACCCAACACACCTGATCCCACTTTCTGTCTATCTGTCTATACCGGGTCCTTTCTGCATCTCCCACTGCTGCCCAGTTAGCCCCAGTTAGGTTCAGTAGCAACAAGAGAGTGAGAGAAAAAACTCACTCCAGTACACTATATAAATGTATGGAAATACTACAATGAAACCCATTTGTCCAATTAATATATGCTAGTAAAAAACTAAAGCACAGTAACAAAAAGATAAAAAGAATTTGACTGTCAGGAGGAGCAAAAAAGAGAAACAAAAAAATTAAAAAGAATAATGAAAAGAAAAATGTATTAAAGAAATATATATATGAACCAATCACCAAATAAAAAATAGTCCTATTAAAACTGGAAGTATTCAGTCACTGGGCAGGGCACACAAGAAGGAGTGACTATTCACTCTGTCTGCCAATCTGTGTCTTATGAGGTTAATATACCCCTCAGAAGAAGCAAGAGCAAGGAGTTTTTCACCACTTCCTTTTCTTTGTGTGTTCTTTGCCAGGCCACAAGAGGGAGTTATTTGAGATCAATGATGATTGGAAAAGCTTTCAGCTTCTCCATTGGTTAGTTCAAGGCAGCATGGAATCAAAGTTCCCTGAGCTAGAGTTTACTCCAGACAGATTAGTCTGATGTACTCCCAGTGCCAGTTTGAGGTCAAGTTCCACTGCCTGGCCGGATTTGTGATGCTTCACGAAGCCCACAGGGAGGATGGGGGCAACTAAATATACTGGGGGAGGGGACATAGCTTGTTCTGTGCCTTTCGCCTCCCATGATTATGGTTTTCAGGGACCAGTCCCTGCATGCAATCCCATGAGTCTCTTCATCCTGCTGAACTTTTGCTGGCCATAGAGCTGTCTGTCTTCAAGGGAAAGTGACCTATAGTCTAGCCCAAATTCCACTTCATATATTTTTCAGTGAACTTGCTTCAGTGGCCTTTTGCCAGGATCACACAAGGCCACAAAGCAGATGTGATCAGGGCAACATGATAGTATTTGCTGTGAGTTCCAGGAGAAGGAAAAAGTAAGAAAGTTACATTTTCTAGCTGGGCTACCTTCTGTTAGATGGATTCCTGTAATAGCACTACAATTTTACTTTGAGAAATCCGGAGCACTTCTCAAGCAACAGGTCACTATTTTGCTCCCAGATCAGCTAAGTTGAGACTATCTTTTCAATCTGCCTGCTTTCTTTCTCAATTTTGTCCACTCTGTCTCTCCCTCTTTCCCTTCTGTTACCTCTCCTCTCCGGCTGCCAAGCTGCAGCAGGCTTAGCACCATTGTGCCAGTAACCTCAGTCTTGATCCAAGTCTCTTGCAATTCAGTACTGAACTTCAGTACATGTCTCTCAGTCACCCACATCACTGAGTAGCTGTTTTGTTCTTTTGTTTCAGGCTGGGTAGACTGCTGCCTGCTCAAGTTTTTATTTTGGTTCCTCCCATTGTGGTTTTGATTTGCATTTCTTGATGGTTAGTAATGTCAAGCATATTTTTCATATACCTATTTGCCACTTGTATATCTTCTTTTAAGAAATTTCTATTTAAGTCTATTCCTTGTTTTTAAATCAGATTTTTTTAATTTTAATTTTTTACTACTGATTATGTGGAGTTCCTTATATATTCTGGATACCAACCCTTTTTTCAGATGTATAATTTGCAAATATTTTCTCCCATTCTTCAGGTTGTCTCTTCACTCTGTTGACTTTTTTCCTTTGCAGTGCAGGTGCTTTTTAGTTTGATGTAATTTTGTCTATTTTTGCTTCTGTTTCTTGTGCTTTTTAAGTTTTGTTCAAAAACTCCTAGTCCTTTATTATATCCTGAAGTATTTCCCCTATAGTTTCTTTTAGTTGTTTCATGGTATTTTAAGGGCTCCAAGAAGTCTGTTAGTAGTAGATCAGGCAGTCTTATTTAAATCAGCATTTTTCAAATGAATGGAACACAAAATTCATTTCCTCAACCACTTGATAGTTTTCTGCGAATTATATTCTCACAGAGCAGGCTTTGGGAAATACACTAGATGCCTGAAATTAATAGCAGCCAATGCTCCTCTATTATTTTTTGAAAGCTAATGGCAACAGGCAATAGTCGTGAGGTTTCTTTGATTGGCAATCATAAAATGAAAGGGCAAGTTTCTGAAACATTATGTATAGGATTGTTGCCTGGAAGGAAAGAAAAAATTCTCTTTGAATTGACACACCAGTGAGGGGTAAAGTTCTATTGTTTTAGCACACACACACTCATTCACTCAGGCTATTTGGAACAGCAGTTTAATACATTTATTTTTAGAAAGAGCTGTTGGCTGTACTACATCGATGTGTACCCCAAATCTGTCTTATATTTTCCATTTTGTGCTACCTCCCTTATTCAAGTTTCTATCATTCATTACTTGGAATATTATTGTAAACACCTCCTAGTTATCTCTTTGCTTCCACAACCATTTCCCTACAAACCATTTGCTTTTTACTTTTTTCTTTTATTATTTATATGTGCATACAAGGCTTGGGTCATTTCTACCCCCTGCCCCCACCCCCTCCCTTACCACCCACTCTGCCCCCTCCCTTTCCTCCCCACCCCCTCAATACCCAGCAGAAACTATTTTGCCCTTATTTCTAATTTTGTTGTAGAGAGAGTATAAGCAATAATAGGAAGGAACAAGGGTTTTTACTGGTTGAGATAAGGATAGCTATACAGGAAGTTGACTCACATTAATTTCCTGTGCATGTGTGTTACCTTCTAGGTTAATTCTTTTTGATCTAACCTTTTCTCTAGTTCCTGGTCCCCTTTTCCTATTGGCCTCAGTTGCCTTTAAGGTATCTGCTTTAGTTTTTCTGCGTTAAAGGCAACAAATGCTAGCTAATTTTTTAGGTGTCTTACCTATCCCCCCCCCCCGCCCTGTGTGCTCTCACTTTTATCATGTGCTCAAAGTCCAATCCCATTGTTGTGTTTGCCCTTGATCTAATGTCCACATATGAGGGAGAACATATGATTTTTGGTCTCTTGGGCCAGGCTAACCTCACTCAGAATGATGTTCTCCAATTCCATCCATTTACCAGTGAATGATAACATTTCGTTCTTCTTCATGACTGCATAAAATTCCATTGTGTATAGATACCACATTTTCTTAATCCATTCATCAGTGGTGGGGCATCTTGGCTGTTTCCATAACTTGGCTATTGTGAATAGTGCCGCAGTAAACATGGGTGTGCAGGTGCCTCTGGAGTAACCTGTGTCACAGTCTTTTGGGTATAACCCCAAGACTGGTATTGCTGGATCAAATGGTAGATCAATGTCTAGCTTTTTAAGTAGCCTCCAAATTTTTTTCCAGAGTGGTTGTACTAGTTTACATTCCCACCAACAGTGTAAGAGGGTTCTTTTTTCCCCCGCATCCTCGCCAACACCTGTCGTTGGTGGTGTTGCTAATGATGGCTATTCTAACAGGGGTGAAGTGGAATCTTAGCGTGGTTTTAATTTGTATTTCCTTTATTGCTAGAGATGGTGAGCATTTTTTCATGTGTTTTTTGGCCATTTGAATTTCTTCTTTTGAGAAAGTTCTGTTTAGTTCACTTGCCCATTTCTTTATTGGTTCATTAGTTTGGGGATAATTTAGTTTTTTAAGTTCCCTATATATTCTGGTTATCAGTCCTTTGTCTGATGTGTAGCTAGCAAATATTTTCTCCCACTCTGTGGGTGTTCTCTTCAGTTTAGAGACCATTTCTTTATGAGGTCCCATTTATCTATGTTATCTCTTAGTTGCTGTGCTGCTGGGGTTTCGTTGAGAAAGTTCTTACCTATACCTACTAACTCCAGAGTATGCTACTCTTTCCTGTATCAACTTTAGAGTTTGTGGTCTGATATTAAGATCCTTGATCCATTTTGAGTTAATCTTGGTATAGGGTGATATACATGGATCTATTTTCAGTTTTTTGCAGACTGCTAACCAGTTTTCCCAGCAGTTTTTATTGAAGAGGCTGCTATTTCTCCATCATATATTTTTAGCTTCTTTGTCAAAGACAAGTTGGTTATAGTTGTGTGGCTTCATATCTGGGTCCTCTATTCTGTTCCACTGGTCTTCATGTCTGTTTTTGTGACAGTACCATGCTGTTTTTATTGTTATTGCTTCCTACAACTATTTTCAATAGAGCAACTAGAGAACTATTTTTTTTTCCTAATTGGAAATCACAGCTTATCTGTTATTGCTGAATTGTGTCTCTTTTAAATTCATATGTTGAAGTCATGATCTCAATCCTATAGAATGTGACTCTATTTGGGAGAAAAAAAGGGCTTTTAAAGAAATAATATAAAATGAGGTCATATGGGTGCACCCTAGCCCAATATAACTGGTGTCCTTGTGAGAACAGGTGATCAGACACGGAAGGAAGACTGTTAAGATACCAGAAGACATTCAAGCATAAACCAAGGAGAAAGGCCTCAGAAGAAACCAACCTTTAATCTTGGAATTCCACCCTCCAGAACTATATCCCTGCCCAGTTTAAAACTCTTCAATAAGTAAATAAAATCTAAATCTCATCCGACGTGTGACCAGAATCACTCTTGTTTTCTCTTTTTATGTCCTCTTACTCTCTAACTCGTTCATTCATTTTACCTACACTTCCTGCCTTAGGTCACTTTGTTCCCCAGGATGTACACTTCTTCCCATTGTTTTTCATGTGGCAGATCATTAGTATCTGGTCATTTAGTACTCAGTTCAAATTGTATGGGTCTTCCTGACTACTATGTCTAATGTTCTCTAGCATCCTCCACAGATATAAGTTTCTATTTCTTTCCAATGACTAATTTTCTTTATACCACTTAGCAGTTCTGAAATACTCTTGTCTTTTTAGAATTTAGGCCCTGCAGTAGCAAGGAAATCTCTTTACTACCGTATCTCTGGAGACTGGAATGTTTTGGGGCCCATTGTAAGCACAAAAATTATTTGTTGAATATATTCTTAAGTGCTCTTGAGAACACTTTTAATCACTGTTAATCAGAATATGAATTGGTCATATCCTTGTAGAAAGCAATTTCCCATTATGTCTCAAAAGCTCAATGATTTTCATATATGTGTATCCAGTAATATAATTTCTATGCAAAAATTTAAAAAATATATAGCATACATTGGTAAAAATATAATTATAATGAGAAACCACCTTAAAAGTTCATCAAAGGTAAAATGCTTAAATAAATTATGACATCTTCACACATTGATAGCATTCATTCTACATTGTCTTGGTAACTATACTTCTAAAATTCCCCCCTCACACACCACCAGTATATTTTGATGAGATTTTGTGCTTCCTATAGCCTTATCCAAAAGATATTGGATCTAGGTGGGCCAATGGACTCTCCTTGAAATTTGAATATTTGCACGGGATATAAAGGAAGTGAAATAATTTTAATTTAATGCATTTGATTGTTGATGCCAAAACAATGCTGTAAGGCAGTTTCTGCATGGCTGCTTCTAATTGGAATACACTGGTCTGCTTTTCTGTTTGTCATAACATATAATTACTTCTATAATCATTTGTAATACTCATTGCCCTCTGAGAGTCCCACATTGCCCCAACAAACACAACCTGTCCTCAGTGTCTTAGGAACAAATAAACCCAACAAATAACGTGGCAATACCTAGCCCAGCAGCTGCATGGCTGGCTGCAGAGTGAACCTCTGCTGTTCTGAAATCAAAGTGCCCTGTGCCATTCAGGAATACCAGTCCTACTTCCCGTCCTTACCAAGCCCTTTTGATCTTATGTATTCACTCATATTTTCCTTTAATTTTCTATTTGCTATGTTGGCTAAATTCAGTATTTGTGGCTGGCAAAAGAAATGTATTTGATGTACTCTAAGTCTTGTTTTCAAGTGAATAGTTTGGAAAAATTTTAATGTCAAGTTTAAAAATATACATACCAAACCTTAGAAGCCTAAATTTATTAAAATATGTTTTGAAATATGGCACTTTTCAAATATTGATATACATATATACATATGATATATGTAAACTATAACAATAGTTATAGAGTTTATTGTAAAAGTTTAAAAAATATACTTAAAAAAAAATTGAGATTTCACTATTTGTCTTCTGTGTCAGGCACTGTGTCAGGAAATTTATATCTTTATGAGCAATGATTACCATATTCATACATATTTTTAACTTCATTAAGTTCACAGGTTGTAAATATGTTAAATGAACCTGAAAACCAGCCCCACTAAAACCTGTTTTTTTTTCACTAAACTGTGACACCTATTGAGTGAGATATAGTAGATTAGAGCTGCAAATGTAGACTTACATTATTTTAATTGTGCATTTAATCTCCACTTCATGTGTCTATGCCATAAACAGTAATTTCACAATGTGTGATTCTTGTGAACTATATCAACAAACTGAGAGATGCTAACTTATTCTATCTTACAAGATGATAAATTATGTAATCACCTACATTTTAGAGGTTATGCTCATTCTCAACTTACATAATTATTTAAGAAAATATAGCCATCCAGTTATCATTGGTCTCCATTGTATTTCTGGAGTGTAGCAGGGAACAACTTATCTCTAGGAAGTGTGGTAAGATACATGCACTTGGTTTTTAAAGGCAGGACTTGAGAAACATGGTGGCATTGTCCATAGATGAAGTTTTTTGCTAGTCTTTTCCTGGATGAATGCTTTGAAAAATACCACATTTCCATAAAAAATTGAAAACAAAATCTTACTTCAAAATGCTGATTTACTGTTTATAAAGCAGAATACAGAAAATGTTATGTTCAACAGCCAAACCTCCTGGTGAACCATAGTTAGCTCTGGACCAAGACTGTACATTTACCTCAAGAAAGAAGTGGCCATCTGGATGCCTCACTCCCCAGGATGGAATGTTAATGAGAATTAGCGCTCAGATATGTGAATTAAATGCTATTCAAGGACATTGCTGGAAAGTTATGAAACTTTCTAAACTTTTCTCCAAAGAAAGTGAAATGAAAAGGTATTGTAAACAAATATATTTTGAGGTGTGTTATAGTTACACTAGATATTAATAGCATTCTTGAGCTCCCAATTTAATGACAGGTACAAATTAATTAGGGCCAAGTGGATACATCTGTTCATTTAAAGATACTTAGTATTGTAGGTGGCCTCTGTAATTGTCCTTGAGATGCTTTGGTGAATATCTGTATCCACTCATCTACTGGACTGACTCAGAGGAACCAGTGAAGTATTTGGAGCAATCACTTATGGAACAATTCTCCACCTCTGAATCACCTGGCTGGCCACATGCCAAATAATTAATTTTCATGAAGAAAAACAAAGTTGATTGTGTCAATAAATAAGAACAGGGGCACCCTCTTTTGGAACTCTTGGAACATAAGCAAGGGTGTATGATGACAGGGTAGGGGTCTCTGTAGCTATAAAAGGAAAATGGTCTTTGGTATTTTATTGTTACAGAGAAATTCACTCTCCCTCACTAATTAATAGGATGAGTGTAAGCCTTTGTCTAGTAATATTTGTTTCTGTATTTACTGTGTGTATCACTATTAGTGTTATATATGAATTTAGACAATAAGCACAGAGGGCATGAATAACATTTTAGAATATAAATATAAATTCTAGAATGTAAATATTACACAGTTTCAAAATGGGAGTTACAGCAACATGTAGAAAACAAAATTTTTCAATATTTCAGTGACATCAACTTTATACGTTAACAACTAAGCAAAACACAAAATAAAGTATAGTGGTACTGAGATCAAAATAATCTTCCAATATGATTAAGCATTTTTTATAAAATGGCTTGATTTTTACCAATAAGTAATGAAAAAAACATTTATTTATTCAAAATATATTTATTAAGTGTATCATGAGTGATAATTATGCACTGTGAAGAAAATAAATGGTATCCCTGCTCTACTTAGAGATTGTAATTTGGTGGGGTAGGTAAATGAACAAAGATTGTAAAATGATAGATCATGATGTATACTGTGAAAAAAACCAGAGTGCAGAGATAAACAATATTTATGTATGGTTACTTGAATAGAATCAGTAAAGAGACCTTTCTAGCAACATGACATTTAATTTAAGACATGAGAGGCAGAGTCAGGCAGGTAGAATAGAGAAGTGTGTTCTAAACGGAGTGGTTCACAGGTGTCATTTGTCACAGATTTGATCAGATCATCAACACATCTGTCATCATTCATTTAGCAAACATTTAGTGTGTGGCTATATTAGGTAAATTAAAGTGCTCAGTTATAAAACAAAATGATGGAATAGGCATATTTCCTATCTTTAAGTTTTGTAAAGTCAATGGAGAATTCTGAATTTGAAGTTATGACTGGCGAAGGTACACTAGTCCTGACTCTTGATTTGTGAGAAATGCTTACTAAATAATGATGAATTTTGTAAGATGTTGGTTTAACAGTTGGTAGTTTGAAATCAGCTAGGGCAACAATAATTGGCAATTATTATTATAAGTCAGAGTTTTTTACCACCAGCTAATTGGGGGTTAAATAGTTACCAAGAATTTATAACTCATATGCCTGGGTCTGGGTGAAATTGACTAAGGAGAACTAGGACCACTTCTTGACTTTAGGATCAACTTGTTCTATTGCAAAGCTGTTCAATGGAGCATAGTTTTAAAACATTTAAAAAAATTATGATATATTTTCATCTTAATATTGATAATATAAAGTGCTTTAAATGACATTTAGGGTTAGAAATTTGTAAATGTAGTATGATCATAGACAATATGGCCCTTATCCCTCATCCTCAGCATCTAACATCTTTGTCATAATTTCTCATGGTGTGTGTGCTTCCTGGGACACTCATCCCACCACAATCTCCATCTTTCCAAGCTTGCTGCTTGGCAATTTATGATATAATGTCTCCAATTTTAGAAGAAAAATTTTCCTTTTCCCCACACTCTTCATCTTCAATACTCCCACATCTTTATTCCTCATTTTCCAGAAGGTACTCTACTCTGCTCCAAAGTGCTTATTTCATTCTCTTTTGAATATGCAATAGAAAGGCTTTTGTCTCCATCACTCCACTAAACTGGCCTCTGTGCAGGACACCAAACATCAAGGATAATTATCAATCCTTATCTTCTCTGGTTTTGCAGTGACTGTTGACACAGATGGTCACTCATCTTTTTCAAATACTACTTGTGTGAGGCACATTCTCTCCATTCTCTTTCTACCTCATCAGACATCCATTTTTAAGTATAATTAGCTATGTACTCATCCCAATCCCAAATTTAAAATACAGGAGTTCCCAAGGTTCAGACATTGAACATTTCCTTCTCTATGTACTTCCCTTGGTATTTATGTAATGATGATTCTCAAGTATTTATCTCCAGATTGATCTGTTCTTTGAGTTCCAAGCCCATAGCACAGTATGAAAAGCTCTTCTAGGGCTTGATCTCAGCTTCACTACTCTTACTACTCTTCCCCTTTCTCATCACACTTTCTGACATGGGATTTCTTAATTGTTTTCTTAAGGAAATAAAGCTGAGTCTTTCCTCAGGACCTTTCATTTCATGCTACATCTGCTTGAAATACTGTACCACTAGGTTTTGCATGACTTATTGACATATGTTACTCAGTGGTCTTCTCTAATATCACCCCCCAGACCTCCTCATCCAGGATGGCAGTACCATTGTCTTATGATGCTTTATTTTTTTCAGACTGCTTATTTTATATAGATGTGGAGATACAGGTGATACCTGTATATCACCATTTACTATCATAAGTATCAATATATTTTCTAAAATATGTCAACACTATTGTCTAATCTACTATACTATATAACATGATTAAAGTGAAAAGATGGTACTTAGTGTGTAATACAACATATTTTCTAAGTTCACTGACAACAGGAAGCTTTCCTTCTGTTGTTCTATCATTTATAAATAGTTCTTGACATGTACTAAGAATTTAAAATATATTTTGGAATGACTGAAAAATCAGCGATCCCTTGTGATCATCTTCTGCAGTTAGTTACTTTTTCACCCTGTTTCCCTTGACAACCTTGTTTTCCACTGAAGACTCAATGGTCATCTCTAGGCCAAATGACAGTAACTTAGGGGAATCAGGACTTGAATCCAGATAGTTTCATTATATTTTACTTCACATACATTATTCACATTACACTACCATGTCTACTTATAACTGATTTGATAAGCCATTAGTTTGTAATATGGTTCCCCATTGGCAATTTTGAGTCATAGAATTTATTTACCAGGAAGATCTATTGAGTATTCACTATGAGCTAGCCACTCTTAGTATTTAAGATCCAAACACACATAAAACATAAGATTCAAAGACAAATGAAGCACCAATTTTGCATTTAAGGGATTTTCTCTCTTGCATAAGCAGACACCAAAAAAAGTGTAATCATTTCTTGGAAAATTTTGTACATGTGTATAACAACAGTCCCATATTTCCACTTTAAAATCCTGTTTTTAAGATGAATTTCTAAACAAACACATGTAATCATACTTTACAAAAAAATTAAATATATGGGTACTTAACTTTATATATATTTTTCCTTTTTGGATATATTTACAGGTCAGGGTCAGATATAACCATAGAAACACCTGACTCCATCAGAAAATTCTATCTTCTTATTTGTCAAAACTTGATCATCAAATCACATGTTAGACCAGAAAATAACTACACTTGGAAGTTTGTCCACATAGTTCTTGCTTTCAAAAGAAAATCAATGGAAAAGAGAAAGCAAAGGACTTTTCAAATATTCTTTTTATTATAATTTGGAAAATTTTTTTACTACTTATTCTTTACTCTGGATATCAGCTGTTCTTTTCACTGACTAGCATTATCTTTCCACATACACATTTTTTTCCAGGATCATTTTAGGCTTGGGACTAACTTCACAGGTAATTTTGCAAATAGTTCATGTTTGATCTGTGTGGCATGAAAAATAGCTTTCATATTATTTAGCTGACTAGTACAGAAGGTTGAAAAGGAAATTCCATTTGCTGGTTCTCACTGGCAAGCTCCAAGTGTCTTGAATGTGTCAGAGTCCTAAGAGCAGAAACTGTTTGTGTAAGAAATAATAAATTCTATTGGCTACTATATACTCCAATCCAATGATGATGCTAACTATATCTTAATAAGCATGGTGCTGGCATGTCTGTCCTTGAATATATCAGAAACGGTATAAATATTGACTAAACAATCTCAGGCAACATTGCTCTTTGTAAAATTTTATCCTGAAACAGTTTGGACTTGAAATTATATTTATCCAAGAAAAAAACCACTAAAGCTTTTTAGTGGTAAGATTTCATCTAGCTTTTACAATTCATGTCACAGTGATGTTGAATATTTTAACATTATAAATATATGTTAAATTTAAGATTAAAGCTTATGACATTGTCATTTAGAACACTGACGAATAATACTCAAATAGTAATGATAATAATAATTAATATATTTATACCACACATCAAGCACTCTTTTGCAGTATAAATATTCTAGGAACTTTAATAAATCCTTTGATCAGAGACATGAGAAAATGTAAAGTTAATAATAAATAATTCTAAAATTACATTTTACTACATTTTAAACACATTTTGGACACAAAAAAACCACCCTCAAATTTGCCTGTAGTCATCTGGGGGATTATAGTATATTCCTCTATGTGCTGCAAATCATGCTTTCAGGCCAAGGTTAGCACCCACGTTTAACTGTTTCAATTTCTGCTTGCTATGGTAATATCTCTTCAATACCAATACCAAAGCAGAAAATGTGCCATCAATCTCATATCTGCAGGGAAAGAGAAAAATCCCAATTTATAATTGGCAAATAAAACTGCTACAACAGACTGTTTACAATATGAACTAGCAAATTGCCATATTTCACTCAAAGACTGTCAACTTATCTGCCTTTTCAGCCATACAAGGTAATGGGTTTCCATTCTATTCTCAGAACCAACTGCGTTTTGAGCCCTTCAACCTGACAGTCCAACAACCTTTTACCTTTAAAATTCATAAGGAGGAAGGGCAGCACAATAATGTTAGACATCACAGTTTTCTAAGAGATACATGTTTATGTGAAGTATACTAATCTTTCAGTCCTGTCTGCTAATTTAAACTTAGTGAATAATTCTTACTATAATATAAAAATGCCTTAATTGCTATGCATTTTAAATAGAAAATGAAGAGATCAGATGGTTATGGAGAAAATTACTTTTAAACTACTTTAGTTGTGGGATATTATTGAGTACTTGGGGGAAATACAGAGAAAATTATTTAAAAAATCATGTCAAATTCACAAAACTAGTTAATCTGCAGACTAAATTGCCTCTCCATTTTTAGTAAATATTTCTGAATACTTGTTATGGGGTGAGTTCTTAACTATATCACCGATGTGCACATCTTTAGTAGAAGAATGCTTCCAGAAAACCTTTTTCATTGTATTTTTTATTATTGTTGTGCTGAGAGTACATTACAATATTTACAAAAGTTCTTACAATATTCTTATGCGAGACAGAATTTTGTCCTATTCGCCTTTTTAAATTAAAGCAAGTTTTAAAATGTACAGAAAATAAGGAACATGCAGAAAAATACCAATTCTTTCAGTGTAATTTGGCATAAGTAATATGGCCTTCGTGCACGATTGAGATGGTAGAAGGACTTTGAGGGCTTAGGGGTGCTGGAAAGGGCCATGGTGAAGACAAAGGGTAACTTGAGAACCATGGAGACTCTATGGTCTCCATTATTCTCCAGCAAGCCACCCTGGGGAGACATACTAAAAAAAAAACAGCTCATTTGTTATGTAAATACAGCTTTGAAATGAATTTTCTGTTCAAATTTTCAATAAAAAATGCCATAGAACCAACTTTGGAAATGAGTAGACAGCAGAAGTGGAGGGAAGAGGGCATAAGAGCACAGTGTGTCTGCTGAATCTAGAATCTAATGGTTATAGCTTTTTTCTTTCGGTTCATCATGACCCAAAGTGTCTGTGCAGAGGAAGGTATGGTAGTTAACCCAGGTTTTTAGACTCTTGGAACTACAGGGTAATGAAGAAAATCAGTGAATTTTTTTAGATTATAATATAGAACAGAAAAAGTAAGATCTTAGAGACACATTAGCATTAAGTGTCCATTAAAAGTGGACATTTAAGCCTGTGATTAATTTCTGGGACTGATTTCTTCACTTTAGAGCAGATAAACAAAGTCGTCTTCTTAAAATAGAGAAATCCTTGGTGACTCAGTAGCATAGTTGCCACTGCATTAAGTTTGGCTTGAGGCATAAGGTACCAATTTAATAAAGCTGTTAAACCAGTTAATGATGAATCAATGTCATTTTATTTTTTACTTTTTCCCTGGGAAAATGCATATGATATGCCATTTCCTAATATAAGTTACATTTATTTTAGCTATACATAAAAATCTAAAAATTGTACATATTATGAGGTAACGTGATGTTGCAATACAGATCTGGTATATCTTCCATTTTTGTAAATAAAATTTTATTGGAACAGAGAGAAAATGACTACACAATCATTTTCTTATTATCTATGGTTACTTTTGTACAACTACAAAGTTGAGTAGTTATTACAGAAATTGTTTGGTCTGAAAAACCTAAAATACTTATAATCTTACCCTTTATAGAAAACCTTTGTCAATCCCTCTTTTAGACTCTATTATTTGTCATACAAAATATTTTGCATTATTTATCATGATGCAAGTTACGTACCATTTATTATCTGCCAGACTCTGTAGTAAACCCACCTAGTGCTGCTTTTATGTCATACCTATGAAGTATTGTTATTCCTATTAAATGTATGAGAAAGAAGATTTGAAGAAGTTTAACAATGGATCCAGGATTTGGCCTCAGGTCTGACTCCAAACCCACTCAATTCTTTAATTCATGTCTTCTGTAAGTCTATGGTTTCCTCTTCCAGGCAATTATCATAATTTGAACCTATGGGAAAGAATGATAATGGGTTAAGTAAGTGTCTTAGCTACCTAGATGTGAAGTTAAGCCTGATATAGAGCAGAGAGAGAAATGGCTTTTAAAATTCTGTCAAATTATAGATTTGGTATTACTACTCACATTATGCCTGCCACAGTTTGTTTTAGAACTTTAAACAAGTCTCTGTCTGAGAGTCATGATTTGATCATTAATTAGTGTTTTTTGGCAATCCACATGCAGAATGAACTTTCCTTCTTGATCTTTTAAGAAGGAATGAAAGCCACAGGGACACAAGGTTATCTCTCCAACATCTGTGTGCCCATCCTGTCAAGCCAGTTTGATCCTCTGTCCAACTGTTCTGAAAGTCTAAAGGTTTTACTAATAGCAGATAGACAAGGCAGAGGATTTTTTTTTTTCTTTAGAGAGCCATACTCTGTTGCAAAGTGATTCAGAATGACTGATAGCAAAAGACCTATTCAATTGTGTGACTAGATAAGGCAGCTCCCTGTGGATTTCTTGATGTTTTTCTCTTGAAACAGGTATGACTCACAGATTCTCCAGTAGATTGCATATATCCTATAGGGATCATTAGCAAACTATCTAGACATGGTCTTTCTTTTCCATTCAAGGATTAAAGCCTTAACTCAAATTTTTACCACGATAGGAAACTGGTAGAATAGGTGTCTTATTTGTCAATTTTTTTAACCCCACATCTACCCATGAAGAATTTTAGGTAGTTCCAAGAATATCCACATTAAATTAACAGTCTGTCTAATCTGAAAATAGCAACTTGAATCTGTTCTGGTAACTTCAAGACACTGAATATTTCCATATAGATGGAACCATTCCCTAATATGGAAGAAGAAAAATGGGGAGTAAGGACATATTATTACAGTGTCACAAAACCATGAAATTTCAAAGGAAAAGTAATCTGAAAAGACATGAGTCAACCCCATAATTTTGTGAAAGAGGACGTCATCCTAAAGTAGGGTATAAGAGGGAGGCTGTACCTAACTTCACCTTCACACCTGCCCACCCAGGAAGCATCATTCACCAGGACACAGTACAGAGTATCCAAGACATTCCTAGAAAGACATTGGGAGATCTTGTAGATCTCATTCTAAGGATTCTGCCTTTAGGGTTTTGATATTATGCAAATTAAGAAAATATTTCTGTGCCAATTATATGTTTCTGTGAAATTCAGAATAATAAATACAGCATTATGAGCAAAAAAGAAGAAAATATTTCTGGCTTACCAAGGATAAATAAGACTAGCCTTAACACAATGACTTTGGAAATGTTAAAATCATTATATAATCTAAGGTAATATTATTAGTGATATATACCCTCTTCTCCCAAAAATATAATCTTAGTACTTATGACAAAAGGACATTAAACTATGAAATTTTGACATGAAAATTATTTAATATTAAATAAAACACGTAATTAATAGTGAGTAAGTAATATTACCTAAAAACCAATCACTAAATTTTGGGCACTCTTTTCTAGTTGTGAAGTCAATGCCAATGTATAGCAAGTGACTTGTTTTTCCTTCCCGGTGAAAAGCATAGTAAAAACAAGGCTTGTGTATTAAAATTCTTATTATTTTGTCTTTTCATCTTTTTTCACCTTTCTCTTATCCCCAACACTTGTTGTCCGTCCCTGCTCCTAATTCCCTTGTATCTCCACCCTAGAAGGAAACGTTTCTGAAGCATGAAAAGGGGAGACTGAGATCAAGGGATTTCTGGAATTGTTGAATTTCCAAGCTGAAGTGTTCTTTGCAACAGTGGCAAAAGTTCAAATACTCAATGATACATTTAAAATTACGTTGACAGAACTCAAGGGCATATTTTCACTAATGAAAAGCACAGGTCTCTTAAGTACACATTTCCTCATTTGGTTTCATTCCTTAGACCCTGTTCACATTTTTTCAATGTCTAAATGTGCATAGAGCTGCCAGCCAGACTGTGACACCCCACTTCCATGTTCCTTCCACAAATTAAGCCATTAAGGACATTTTCGTCCTCAGATTCATCATTTACGTGTCCTTGTGGTATTGTGTTTGATAGTGGAAAATATTATCAGCACATTACTCCAGTTACTTTGGCAAAATGAACTTTCCTTAATGGTATTCTATTACATACACTATATGAGACCAAGAGACTTGCAGACTTTTCCCCCTGTTCTTCCTGAGTCATCTTGTCTGGCATTTCACAATATATTCCAAAAAGCAAAAAGGGGAAATAAACCGCAACAGTAGCAGAGGCAATTTTTTTAGAGGAAACGCCTATGTTTGAGGGACAGGAAAAGAAAGAGAAAAGGGAAAGGGAGGTGTAGAAGGGAGTTAGCCCTGTCAAGGCTTAAGAAAACAAGAAGTACAGGTTATTCATCACCACCTCCTTGTGGAGTTGTTCTGACAGCTCAATAAATGAAACACAAGATGATAAGGATAAAGAGACTCATAGAAAAGAAATCAGAAGCAAGAACTTAGGTATTAGTCTTGATCTTGGTTTGTCTGTCTTCTGCCTCATTATAATGGGGTTCTGTTTTGGAGAAGGCTAAGAAGATTCAGACTGTTTGTTAGATAGTTCCATCAAGATGGAATATGTGAGTTTCCAAGTTTAAAGTTTACATTTGATATGAAAAAATGTGAGTCTAAGGATTTTTCTACTTTGTTTAAGGGCATTAGACAGAAATAAATGCCATGTTTCTTTCCAAAATAACATCTAAATATGGATAGTGGTTTCAGATTTTCTGCTGGTCTAGAGGAGATTAGCCTAGTTTTAAAGAAATTTCAAGGGTGCTGTTTTCCCTCATCATTAAGTGAAACTACTATTACTTAAGTAGCAGAAAGTTTAACAAAAAGGCCTATCATAAAAGAAACAAAGGGATACATTTTGCAACTATAATTAGGCTAATTATAGAATTATTGTAATGGAAAGTGGGTGTATGACAGCCCCAGCAGGAAGAGTAAAGATAGTGTGAGTAGCATCAAAGGGAACCATATTCTCAAGCTGTTTCTCACCCTCCTAAAAATGTACAAGAATTGTACATACTTGCCAAATAGTTTTGAGACTGTTATTCTGATGTTATGTGTCTATTACTCAAGTCTCATAAAGACAGCATAGTTAGAATTTCACTTAATTTATCCTAGATTTGTTTTGTGAAAAATAATGTTATCTTGCAACAGAGCTAACATCAGTTGTCCAAATGGTTGCACTGCCTGGAACACCTCAGATTAGGGTCAAGGAAAGTGAGGTAACTTCATCCACTGACGTCATTCTTCACATAGAGTATCCAGTGGTGGCAGCTACACTGCACTCAGTCACAGTAAAGGAATTCAGTTATCTTGTAATAATTTCCCAGGCATGTGAAGTTTACCCACATTTATAAAGCTTATTCACTTATGTAAACAGGTATGTGCTGCATACTGATGTTTCCATCATTAACATAGGGCATACAGGGCTATGATTTCCAAAAAATTATAATGGAATTGAAGAATTCCCACTGCATAGTGCCATCATAGCTATGGTGTAACACATTACTCTTATCTGTCGTGATACTTGTGTGAACAAACTGTCTAGGCTGCTGTTCATATAAAAATAAAGCACACTCAACTATGTGCAGTACACAATACTTAGTAATAAATGACTTGCTGGTTTATGTATTTACTGTATTATACTTTATTTTCATTTTAGTTACTTAAAAAGCTTGCTATAAAACAGTATCTGCATTATACCAGCAGTGGTCTTCTTGTGTTTATTTTGTCTCTGGAGCCCATCACTTAGATCATTTGGAGCATCATCACTTGATGCTCGATTTAATCTTGTTTTGCTCATCATGGCCTAAAGAAAAATTGATGTGTGTGAGTGTGTGTGTGTGTGTGTGAGTATCTCATATAGCCTAGGTATGCATTAAGCTACGCCATCTAGTTTTGTGAATATTCATTCTATGGTGTTCATGCAACAAAATCATCTAATGATGCATTTATCAGAATGCATGACCACTGCTAAGTGATGCTTGACTGTCTTGTAGAAGGTGGGACAAGGACAGGCTAGTCAATGAAGTTTCAACTTCAACAAATGATGATTTGTGCCATGCTCTTTCTACCATAAAGAGAGCTGGCAAAGCACTTGTATTGTGTTTTTAAGTTTAACATCCTACTTACATAGAATTGAAGAAAGGTGGAAATATATGGTCTACATGAACCATTAGGTTGAATTAATTCTCCCATTCAGCTTTCAAAGGGAAAAACATTAGAAAAGGAGAATGTTGCAGCATATGGGAGCCATTTACATGAAGTTGAAGCCCCAAGAATGTGCTTCAGTCTTTCTAACACCCTGCTTTCTTCCAGAGCAGAGCAAAACAATGTGAGGAATTTTTAATGAAAAATCTGTAATATTATCTCAGTAAGAGGCAGGAGTATGCCTAAAGGACCCTTCTACTAATTGTAAAGTTACTCAAATATGATGGTTTACCAGTTATTTACTCCCAAAATAGTGTTGGGTAACAAATCCTCCAAAACTCAATGACTTATAAAATTAATCATTTAGTTAGCTCAAGATTGGTAATTTAGAGGGGATTAGTCAGGGCATCTCAGGTGACTCTGGTCTCTAACATGTCCCTATCATCCTTCAGTAGATCATTTGTAGATCTCTTCATGTTGGTGGCAGAGCACAAGCAGTCAATGATTGTACCAAATGAGGGCTGTCTATGCCTTTTCTAGTGGAAAACTTGTTAATATCTCATTAGCAAAGGTATTCCCACTACTAAGCTGTAGTGAAGGAGGAAACTCACTACATTCATGGAGAAGAGCACAGTTAAAGTGGGTGAGGAACTTGATCATCTCAATAAATGCAGAAAAAGCCTTTGATAAGATTCAACACTACTTCATGATAAAACCTTTAAGAAAACTAGGAATAGAAGGAATGTACCTCAACATTGTAAAGGCTTTATTGGACAAACCTATAGCCAACATCATACTTAATGGGGAAAAACTAAAACCATTTCCCCTAAAATCAGGAATGAGACAAGGGTACCCACTATCCCCACTCCTATTCAACATAGTCCTGGAATTCCTAGCCAGAGCAATTAGGCAAGAAGAAGAAATAAAAGGAACACAAATATACCTACTTGCAGACAGCATGATCCTATATCTTAAAGACCCAAAAAACTCTACCGAAAAACTCCTAGACACCATAAACAGCTTGAGCAAGACAGCAGGATACAAAATCAACTTACAAAAATCATTAGTTTTTCTATACACCAACAATGAACAAATAGAGAAAGAATATATGGAAACAATTCCATTTACAATAATCTCAAAAAAAAATCAAATACCTAGGAGTAAATTTAACAAAGGATATGAATGACCTCTACAAGGAGAATTACAAACCCCTCAAGAAAGAGATCGAGGAAGACTACAGAAGATGGAAAGATCTCCCATGCTCATGGATTGGTAGAATCAACATAGTAAAAATGGATATACTATCAAAAGCAATCTACATGTTTAATGCAATTCCCATCAAAACCCAATACATTCCTCACAGAGATTGAAAAATCTACCCTAAAGTTCATTTGGAAGCACAAGAGACCACAAATAGCCAAGGCAGTACTCAGCAAAAAGAGCAATGCTGGAGGTATCACAATACCAACTTCAAACTATATTACAAAGCAATGGCAATAAAAACAGCATGGTACTGGCACAAAAACAGACATGAGGACCAGTGGGCCAGATAGAGAACTGCGATATGAATCCACACAGCTATGCCCACTTTATTTTTGACAAAGTTGCAAAAAACATATGATGGAGAAAAGACAGCCTCTTCAACAAATGTGCTGGGAAAAGTGGTTATCTGCCTGGAAAAAACTGAAACTAGATCCATGTTTATCACCCTGTATAGTATCAACTCAAAATGGATGAAGGACCTTAATATCAGACCTGAAACTCTGAAGTTAGTACAGGAAAGATCAGGGAATACTCTGGAAGCAATAGGTATAGGCAAGGACTTCCTCAATAGAACCCCAGAAGTTCAGCAACTAAGAGAAATGATGGACAAATGGGACTACATAAAATTAAAAAGCTTCTGCACAACAAAAGAAATGGTTTCTAAACTGAAGATACCAGCCACAGAGTGGGAGAAAATATTTGCCAGCTATACATCAAAGGACCAATAACCAGAATATACAGGGAACTCAAAAAATTAAACTGTTCCAAAAATCAATGAACCAATAAAGAAATGGTCAACTGAACTAAACAGAACTTTTTCAAAAGAAGAAATTCAAATGGCCAAAAAACACACGAAAAAATGCTCACCATCTCTGGCCATAAAAGAAATACAAATCAAAACCACACTGATTCTACCTCACCCCTGTTAGAATAGTTGTCATCAAAGACACCACCAACAACAAATGTTGGTGAGGATGTGGGGGAAAAGGAACCTTCATACACTGCTGGTAGGAATGCAAGCTAGTACAACCACTCTAGAAAAAAATATGAAGGCTTCTTAAAAATCTAAACATAGATCTGCCGTATGATCCAGCAATCCCATTCCTAGGGATATTCCTAAAGGAATGTGAATCAGGTTACTACAGATGCACTTGCACAGATGTTTATTGGAGCACAATTCACAATAGCCAAGTTATGGAAACAGCCAAGATGCCCCACTATTGACGAATGGATTAAGAAAATGTGGTATTTATACACAATGGAGTTTTACTCAGCCATGAAGAAGAGTTAAAATCTTATCATTCACAAGTAAATGCATAGAACTGGAGAACATCATCCTGAGTAAATTTAGCCAGGCTCAGAAGACCGAAAATTGTATGTTCTCCCTCATATGCGGACTTTAGATCTAGGGCAAATGCAGCAAAGTTGTTGGACTTGGGTCACACGCCAAGGGGAGAGCACATATGGGAGGAATGAGGATAATATATAATAATTATATATATATTATATATATATAATATTATATATTATTATATATTATTATTATATATATAATATATATATATATATTATATAATATATAATATAGTAACGTTAAAATGACAGAGGTCAATATGGGAAGGTGACCGGGAAGTAGTGAAGAGGTCAGGTAGAGATGAATCAATTCAGGTTGTAACACACTTGTGGATGGAAGCAATGCTAGGAATTTCTCTGTATAGCTATCCTTATCTCAACTAGCAAAAATGCTATGTCTTTCTTATTATTGTTTATGTCTTCTCTTCAACAAAATTGGAGAAAAGGGCAGAACAGGTTCTTCCTGGAAGTGAGGAGGGTGGGGTGAGAGGGAGTGGGTGTGGGGGCAGGGGGAATAAATGGCCCAAACAATTTATGCAGATGTGAATAAATAAATAAACAAACAAACAAACAAATAAATAAATAAATAAAGTGGGTGAGGAATTGGAGCCATCAAACTGCCTTCTACTAAAGAGAAACACTTTAGATATTTAGGCAGTCTGTGGCTTCAGCTTTTCCAGAGTTATAACATGTTGGCATTAGAGAGATAGCAGCAAGAGGGAAAAAGAGTTTGAAAAGGAAAGAAAGGGTTTTAGTAATGTTAGGAAAACTCTTGGCCAAGCAGAATGAGCCATGAAGATGTGTTTGAAGTCACTTGATGTGTTGACTGGCAAGATACCACCAGCATCTTGGCTAGCAGTTTAGGGAAGGAATCATTTTTGTTTTATTTTCTTGGCATCTACTATGTTCTAGAGCTATGTTAGGCTATTAGTATTTATTGCTTCAACTTATTAAGGGAACATTAATGATGTTTAGTAACTGCCTCCATTTTAAAGTAGAAAAGTGAATATTAGTTAATTTCTTGGAACAATAGTGTAAGTGGAGGTATCTTTTGCAATTTCAAAGCCCACACTCTGCACTACTGCATATTTTACCCACACTGACTTCTACAAGTATGAAACATCTCCTGTCAACTTTTTTTCTAAAGAATTCTCTGAGGAACAATGACTTGTGAAAAAAAGCACCACTTAGAAAAAAAAAGACAGAATTTTGATGACCTAGAATAATTTGTTTTCCTGGTCTACCCTCCATAGACTATTGTGAATAGTTTTCCTTTGTAGGAGATGAAGAACACATGTCTAGGTTCATGCTAGAGCACAATAAGAATTTTTAGGGGAAGCAGGGTTTATCGTAAGTCAATACAAGACAAGACAATTTGACTAACACACTTTGGCTCATGAGCCTCATTAGATGATGGGTGCCTATGGCCCCAGCTGGGATACCACTTGTATCCCACCCAGACTGCACATGAGTCAAAATAGTCATCAGTAATGTCTCTTTCTACACTGCATGGTAGATTTGATGCGTGGGTACTTGCACCTGGCCTCTGCTATAAGGAGTTGACTTCTATAAGCCCTGAAGCATTGAAAAGCAGAAAAAGAAGGAACCAGGGCAGTTTTTTTTGTTTGTTTGTTTTGTTTTTTTGAACAGACTAGAATTACATAGTTCAAATAATAGAAAATTAAGTATTTTTGTGTACAAACTAGAAAACAGGAAAAATAATTTTTTCATTTAAAGTGATTAATTTTTAAAATTTAGTGTGTTCCAAACACATTGTATGGAACAGAAAATAACTAGTTGTCCAACTTTGTGTATCATTTAAATATTGATAAACCAGAAACACTTTACTATTAGCTTATATCAATAATAAATCCCTAAATATAATCTAACCATATTAAATGTCTTACTCTACTCAGAGCCCTTTTATTACAGAAAATACTTTTGAACATCATACAAATTAGATTACTTCATTAAGTGCCTCTAAAACAGCACTTCTTTTTGATTTAGCTATTCCTCATTCAAATATTTATAATTTTTCTGTGTGCAATAGAATCATATACTCATATGGTAAAGATTTTATGCAAGAGGAAAAGATAAGTTAACGTCTACGTAAAGAGCTTATTTTTAATAGGATAGACTTATACACAAGTACTTAAATATCATTTTTGTGTATTTTGCCAAATTGTTGAGAAAAAGGTATTATTTTTCCTTTATAAAAGAGTATCTTGAAGGATCATTTTAGTTGACGGAGAAGCTGATATGAGCTTTGGTTCAGAAAGATGATAGTATTTCATCAAAGAGCAAAACAAGGTTATTTTATGCAATATTAATTTTATTTATTCATTTGAAGCTGATGAGTTTAGTAGAACAGAAGCATGAAATTTGGAGCCAGACATGTCAGTCCTGAAACTGTCCAGCTATATTAACTTGCTTTCACACATAACCTTTCATTAGTAAAATGGGAAGCATAAAACTTATCCTGAAAGGTCACTGTAAGTGTTGAAATATCTGATATCTCTGTGTGTGTGTCACAGTATCCAGAACATGCAAGCTAGTTCTCACATATTTTCCTCATGACTAATCCTCTTTCATCTCATCTTTATTCTACAGTAACAGCTGAGATCTCATACTCTGTTCTCCTTTATCTCATCCACATCTTTGATCTTTTTGCCCCCCTACTTCCTTTATCTTCCCACATCTTCAAGTGTTACGCTACTCAACCTAAAAAAAATTTCCTTTTATCCTGCCTTCTTCCTTAGCTATAATTTTCTGTCTCACTTCTCTTTTGTTTTAAATATTTGAAAGAGGCACATGCATATTTTTTCTTCACTTGCTTATTTCTCATTGATCAGGTTGTATCAGAGCATGACAGTTAATGAGTTCTGGGCCATGAGAGCTAAAAAAATCCTAATTCTGTTACTTTTCCTGAATGTAAATGACTATCTTCTCTGCTTCATTTCTCTCATTAGAAAAATGAGTAAGATGATGACAGTAGCATCCTCTTTTTGAGGAACTGTAAGAATCAAGTGCATTTATCCTCAGAGAGGATGTAGAAAATAACCTGACATATGATAAATACACAGAAAATGGCAAGTATTGCTGTTACAATTCTTCAACAAACTGGAATTCAACTTCTGTTCTTGTCAGTCTATTGAAGTGGCTAAGTCAAATGTCACCAGTATTTGCCGGACTGTCAAATGCAGTAGAATCATTTTAGTATGCATCCTACATAATTTCCCTGTAGAACTTGGATTAATCTTCTACCCTGATCTTATGAAGCTCTCTTCAGTCTATCAGGAATTCTTTTTTTCTGCACATTCATTTGATAGTGATGTTTTCTTCTTTGTGAAATAAACATCCACATACACAAAGATGGAGTTCTCTTTACACTTTCTTGGTAAACCACCCATATCCACCCCCAGAACATAAGCTTGAGAGCATCATGGATTGTGTCCTCTTTCCTATTCCTCATCCTACCTTTCACTAAATCAATCAAGGCCTCAATCAATAGGCTTCTCTCAATTCTCATTTATTTATTTAATATAAAGACTTTTTGCTTGAATATCTAGAATAGCTTCCTCATAGATCTTCTCTCACACTTTTTTCCACTCCAAATTCATTCTCTGCCCTGAAGGAAAGTTATATTTCAAAAATGTATGTTGATAACTCACTCTCTTGCTGTAAATACTTCACTATAGACCTGAACCCTTTCATACAGCCTTCAGGTACTTCATGAATAGCCCATTTCTTTAGCCACATGCCTGCCACAACTATGATTCTGACAAAAGGAATTACAAATGAAGATTAAGTTTGGAAATGTAGAGGGGAGAAGCAAGAGGTGAAGTCAGAGCAGCTGTCTGGGGTAGACCATGAAATCTTGAGGGATGCTCAAGATGGGGAGCTCTTGCAGGAATTTGAACCAAGGGATGACATAATCTCTCTGAACTTCTCCCTTCATACCCTTTGTTTATCCTGACATACTAATTACCGCTTATGGTTCCTCATTTTTACTTTCCTTCCGAATCTCTCTGTGTGCTGCTACCTCTGCCTGGAGCAACTCTTCACTGACTGCCAGTCCTTTCATGCTCCATCATAGGTGTTCTAAAAATATCTATTCCTGTTCTCCAAGATGGGACAAGTAGGTGCTCTTCCCAAGATCCTGACATCTTATCAGTCAGGATGCTGATACAAATAACAGAAAATTTAATTAAGAGTTGAATAAACCATAATGCTTGCCTATGAGATATCCCAGGGTATGTAATATTGTTAGTTACACATCTTAAGAATGTTCACAAGGACTGGGGCTCTTTCCTTTGTTCTGTCTTACCACAAGCAGCATGGTGACTATCATTCTTCGGTTTCCCCTAATGGGTACAGGATGGCTGTCATCTTGGCCTCACAGGCATCTAACTTCAAACAATAAAATCCAGAACAAGGACAGAAGGGAGAAATTCCAAGAGCTTTTTCTTTACTCTTGTCAAGGAAGAACACCTTTCCCAGAAGCCCTGACAAATTCATATTTACTATAAGTGCTTATTTACCTGTATCTCTCAATCATCATATCCAACAGCTACCACAAATTGTAACACATGGTTGATGCTTGATAAATTTATTTGCTGAATAAAATCAATGTTTATTCATTTTATTCTTTTTGTAAAATAGAATGTGAGGTTGTGGGCTGGGAATTTCATGAAAATGTCACACTTTTCAGAAAAGAAAATAACTGTTGACTAGAAATGAGTAAAAAAATTTCTAAATCATATTGTGGCCTAGCTTTTGTTAGAGAATAGCAAAATAATAGTGTTCCAAACTTTTACTTTAGAGTTTCCAAATAAAAATTCATAAAACCCCAAAGGGTTGAAATTAAGTTCATATTATCTAAAACCATGGAATTTAAACATGCTTTGAATATTTCCTCCACCCTGGCTTTGGTTCATTGGTAATGATCTTTTAAAAACTCTTTCTGAATTCTACTGAACTGAATCTGAACTTCACTGGTCAATTGAAGACCATGAGCCCTGTGTCATAGGGCAAGCCCAAACACAAAATCACACACACATATACACAACAAAATAAAACAAAGCAAAACAGAAAAATCTTAGATGCCCTTGTTGTTGGGTTGTTGATAATGGTGTGGGGAAATTCTAAGCTGGAGTGGTATAAGGGTAAGAACAATTCAAGAAAAAAAAGTGTTATGTAGTCAGTGACTTAGGTTCAATGTGAATAAATTTTTGCAACTATCCCTTGCCTAAAGCAGATGTCCATGTATGTTCAGTAACCTTAACAGCTCCCTCTCATTTATAAGCAGGCCTGAAGATTCCCTATGGACTGTCTTGGTGCCCATGGCTCCTCAGAGACTGTCTCCAGTGACTGCCTTCTACTTTCTAGTTCAAATTTACTGTTCTGTGTTAGATTCCCTATTTCCTGTCCTGTTCTGTTTTTCTTCCCAGACTGATGCCCCAGCAGAAAAGGCCACTTGGCTGTAGTATAACTCTAGTCACCTGTAGCTCTGTACTCTAGGGGTCCTGGCAAGAGTAAATCCACTTCTGAGATCAACCCAGGCTCTGAAAACTATAGCCCAGGCATAATATTCATTTTAGAATTTCCCTAAGAAGTCTCTTTATCTGTGTAGAAAGGGCCAACAAAGGGATGTAGCCCAAAAACAAGAGACATAGACAAAGAATGAATGCTAGGCTGGGTGGGACAGCTAAGAGTAAACCACCTAGTAATGATGTAGAGAGACTGTTTGAAGTCAAAGGGAATTTTGCAGTAGTCACTGAAGTAGGTAAACATGTTAAATTGTCATAATTTTAAGGATATATATATATATATGTATATATATAAATTATAATTAGAAAGACCAGCAACAAGAATTATCAATAAAATGGTTGACAATCTTGGACTTAAATTATAAGCATTGCAGAGTTATGGACTGACTCAGAAATCTAATTCATTTCTTTACTCTAAACATGCTTCCAACGTAGATTTGATCGAGGGTAGAGACAGAGAAGCATCAACAAACCATATAGATTCAAGTTCTGGGCAGTTATAAGATAAAAATATTCTCTTTTATCCAAGTATTCTACTGACAGAAATTTGTGTTCAGTTCTAGAATTACAGTGCTTACTTAATGTTTGTGCTTTGTGTCGATTATGGTATATTTGATAATATCTCATAGTGCTTTTATTCCCTACTTGTACTTTCATTGACTTCTAAGTTAAATATCACTTCCCTTCCAACTGCACACATTGAAAAGTGGTCATCTGAATCCATCAAAATCTACAAAAGCTTTTAGCAAAGAAACCACAGCTAGAGTAGGCTGCCCCGAAAATACCTCCCTTTAAAGATCCCAACCTCAAGTCCTTTCCCTGTTTCAGGGGAGCATGTGGTACAATTAAAAAAAAAAGTGCATTTCACCTGCTGAAATATAAGACATTTCTAACATCATGGCATAATATGTTTCTTCTGATTTGTGTGTTAGACTGGAAATTATTTAATCATCATGCAAGTCCTACATTAATTTTGTTCATATCATTCTACTAAATCTTAACATGATTATCAAAATTGCTGTATTTTCCTTATTTTATTGTCAAGCATATAAACTCTATATATTTCGTGAGAAAGATTATATATTTCCTCTAATGGATATTGATTAAAGATTAATTTACGGTTACAGTGCCCATCAAAGTTTACTTAATAAAGTTAATTGATAGTGTTCTTAAATAAATTGGATTTAGTTTAGATTTATAAAAGAAATAAGCTAGTTCATATCTTTGTATATGAAGACATTTACTTTTTCCCATTATTTACCAATATAATTTCAAATTTAACCACTAATATTAAATATCCAGAATATTTTAGTTAAAAGTCTATGGAATAGACTTATGGGTGTTAAAATAAACTCATAGCATAATTTTATATTCTGTAAACATAAAAGTCATAAGCAAAAGTTTAGTCAAAAAATAACTTGAAAAAGAAAAAGTAGTTAAAAGTATGATTTGATAAATTAATATCTTTTAAATAGTTAATGAGAAATTACTTGTATAAATTAAAAACTATGTTAATAAGAATTTGGTATCAGCTTTATACACATTTTTAGTTATGCTAAAAATATCCAATGATGAGCTCCTTTCTCTATTAGAGCCTATTTTGACATAAAAATGTTAGAAATTCTCAGAAAAAGTCAAAATTCTATTTCATATAAAATTGCATAAATAATGTAATAAGGTATTTGAATTCATAAATCTTATAATAAGTAAGAGCTGTTTTCAATATCTTTGCTAAGTTTAGTTAAGATATTTGACTATATAAGATTTTGATATTTATCTTTAATCCCTTCTATTTTAATTTAGAGACACTTAATTTAGCACTTTCTTGACTTTTAATTTATTATTTTTAACTTTAAAATACGTAAAATTGAGGCAAAATAACTTCTATAAGCAATTGTAAGTGGTGTACATTTTGGTTTGTAGTAGAAACACTAGAAAATGAAGTGTAAAAGCATTTTAAGTTATGCAGGCTAAGGATATGGATAGGATGTGCTCTAAGTAATCTCACTTTTTGGTAAGCATAGGATTAATCAAGAAAAAAATTTTAGTTAAGAGTGGTGGTCACATTGAACAAACATATTTTGACATTTTAATGAAGATATTTTATCAAAACATGTGTATTGATGATTGCAGTATTTATAGTTATAGTGAAGGAAGTATAGGATATAACTTTCTGTAAAGGATAAAAGATCTTTGTTTTCTAAATTAAGTTGTCCCTGTTTTATCTATTACTATGTTCTAAATTTGAACTTCAATAAATGATTTCCAGAGCATTAATATTTTACCATAGAATGGTATAATTAGAAGCACTTCATTTTAGTAAAAGTACCAAGCTGACATGTATATAACATTTCAAAATGTATCACTATTCATTGGCTGTGGAGTTCCCTATTAATTTGATAGGAATCATTTAAACAAAGGAGTAATATTCAGTTGCTGAATCACTTCTCTCACTGTTCTGTGTACACCGTGTCTAAACCATAAATATTTAGAGATTTTTTGAATACAAAAATGAATGTTACAGTGTAGGAAAGAAAGAAAATTAAAAGTTTAAACCAATGTTGCTCACAGAATGGTAAGGTAATTGCAGTAGATTAAGAGGAAGGAATTATCTCCTTTGGTGGGGAAGAGTTTGAACACGTTGGGTTTGGGATGCCAATACCACCACATTTGGTAATGAAGCATTGAGTTCAGGGCATTGTACTGCCAATGATTACATTTATACTCATCTACAAGGAGGTTAGAATTGGATATTAAAACCAATAAGACTGTTTTTGAGAGTGAATGCACACTATAAACCTGAGAAAAAAGTTGTTGCTACAATTTGGAAATTATATGTCGCAGAGAAATAAGCAAATGTGCAGGAAAAATTCACTTATTGGGGACAAAAGATGATGCAGTGTTTAAAAATCTAAGGAAGGAGAGAATTTTTAAAAATAAAGTCCAAGACAATGGTTTAGTAAACTTCAAAATTTTTGATAAAAGAGTAATTTTGAACAACTGTTCCCTTACACTTGTTTAGCATTTAAAAATGTAACATAAAAGTAAATAATGACAGATATTTTATATCATATTATAAATGATGTAAAAGAGCAGTATGTGACTCTTAACAGATTCAGGGGAATGCAAGAAGGAGCAATCTGATGTTCACCATCATCTATTGCAAAAATAAATGAAGTAACCCTTCTTCAACAATTAGGAATTTTATCTTTTAAAAAATTGCTGAACAACCAGGAGCGGGTAAGCTTGTGAGAGTGACTGAGGGAGGAAAACTCCACAGGAGAGGAAGGAAGACCCACTTCCCCTGTGAACTGTAAACAAATATGGCGGCTGGCAGGAGCAGCAGCACTGCCCAGTAAGCAGGAGCAGGAAAGCTTGTGAAAGTGGAAGTGGGAGGAAAACATCACAGGAGAGGGAGGAAGACCCACCTCCCACATGAACTGTAAATAAACATGCAGGCCTGAGAACAGGGGTGCAGTGTCACCTTTCCCAGTGCTTGGAAAGGGGAAAGCCTGAGGCAGAGGCTCCCACACAGGAGAACTCTGAACAAACAAAGCCTGCAGGCCCAGGTGAGTGCTAAGCTCACCCCAGAGATCTGCATAAACAATGCCTCCAGCAACAGCAGGCTGACAGCAGCGGGCAGGCAAGCCACAGCTGCGGATGCCATTCTCAGAACTGTCTCCAGACTCTTTTTTTTCTTTTTCTCCCTACCTTTGATGAGAGAACAACCGAATTACATCTGTAAGTGGAAAAACTTACTGAAATTGTATTGCATTTGAAATTGGGACACTAGGTGGGGTTTTTGTGTGTGTGTGTGTGTGTGTCTGTACTTTTGTTCTACTTTACGCGTCCCCTTTGATGAGACAACTACAGAACAACATCTGAGGCACCATCTCCAGGATTGGAGACTGAGACAGACACCCAAATTATTAAGAGGGAAACTTCACTGCATTTGAATTTGGAGGGTTTTTTGGTTTTTTTTTTAATTTTCTATTTTCCATTTTATTTTAATTCATTTTTAATATATAGATATTTCTTTCATTTACTTATTTTTTATTTTTATTCTTATCTTAATTTTTTTTAATTTTTGATTTCCAATCCTATCTCTGTCCCTCTAATGTCTGTTCAGCTTACTGTTAATTAGTACACTAATGCTCCCCATTTATACCTTTGAAACTTTCTTGTCTGAAACATTGTTCTGCCTTCTCGCTCTTGTCTGTGTATTTATTTTCCCCTTTTCCATCTCAGCTCACCCTTCCATTCTAAATATTACCATTGTTGTTATTACAAGCTAGAAAATACTAATTGCACACAGTACAGGGACAGTAACAACACCAAAGACAATGATGGGAAGACAGAAAAAACAGGGAAACCAGTTTCCCCACAGCAAAAAATTAGTGCAGGAACCAGAGGGGAATGAAGAAAACAGAAACTCAGATCCAGACTCCAACAAAATGAAGATAAACTATGCCAAAGGACCCAATGAAGCCCACAGGAATAATTTAAAAGAAGACATACTACAAGTACTCAATGAGAATTTCATAGAGATGATACTGGATAGAGTCAACCAAAATGTACAGGAGACACTCAAGAAATTCCAAGACAACAAAAATAGAGAATTTGAAAAAGCAAAAGAAGAAATAAAGGAAACCATAGAAGTATTGTATAAACACCAAAGTGAAAAAGAGAACATGATGAATAAATGGATAAATGAACTCAGGACAAAAATAGACAACATTAAAGAGGAAAACAGCCAGGATATGGAAAACCTCAGAAAAAAGAATGAAACAGAACTACAAAACAAAATGGAAGGCCAATCCAGCAGAACAGAACAAACAGAAGACAATCTCAGAACTTGAAGATGAAATGGTAATTAAAGGAAAAACTGAAGAACTATTAATTAAACAACTCAAGACCTGTGAAAAGAAAATGCAAGAACTCACCGACTCCATCAAAAGACCAAACTTGCGAATCATGGGCATTGAAAAAGCAGAAGAGGTGCAAGCAAAGGGAATGCGTAATCTATTCAACAAAATAATAACGGAAAATTTCCCAAATCTAGAAAAAGATATCCCCATACTACGCAAAAGGCCTCCAGGACACGAAACAGACCAGATCAAAATAGAACTACTACATAACATATCATCATTAAAACAACAAGTTCAGAAACTAAGGAAAGAATATTGAAGGCTATAAGAGAGAAAAAACAAGTAATATACAAAGGTAAACCCATCAAAATCACAGCAGACTTCTCAACAGAAACATTAAAAGCAAGAAGAGCATGGGGTGAGATCTTCTGGGCACTGAGTGAAAATAACTTCAACCCCAGGATACTCTACCCAGCAAAACTATCATTCCAAATAGATGGAGCAATAAAAGTCTTCCACGATAAGCAGAAACCAAAACAATATGTGACCACAAAGCAACCATTACAAAAGATTCTGCAAGGGATTCTGCACACAGAAAGTAAAACCCAACTTAACCATGAAAAGACAGGCAGCACAAACCACAGGAAAAGAAAAAGCAAGACAGTAGAGAGTAACCTCAACTTAGGTACACACAATCAAACCTTCAAACAACTAAGACAACTAAATGACAGGAATTACTACATACCTATCAGTACTAACACTTAATGTTAACGGACTTAATTCACCCATCAAAAAACACCGCTTGATGAAATGGATCAAAAAGGAAGATCCAACAATTTGTTGCTTACAGGAGACCCATCTCACTGACTGAAATAAGCATAGGCTTAGGATGAAAGACTGGAAGAAGATTTACCAAGCCAATGGCCCCCAAAAACAGGCAGGAGTAGCAATACTTATCTCTGACAAAGTAGACTTCAAACCTACATTGATCAAACGAGATAAAGAAGGACATTCCATACTAATAAAAGGGGAAATAGACCAAAAGGAAATAATAATCATCAATCTGTATGCACCCAATGTCAATGCACCCAATTTCATCAAACATACCCTGAAAGACCTATAAGCATATATAAATGCCAACACAGTGGTTGTGGGAGACTTTAACACCCCATTATCATCAATAGATAGGTCATCCAAACAAAAAATCAATAAAGAAATCCAAGATCTAAAATATGCAATAGATCAAATGGACCTAGTAGATGTCTACAGAACATTTCATCCAACCTCTACACAATATACATTCTTCTCTGCAGCCCATGGAACCTTCTCCAAAATAGATCATATCCTAGGGCACAAAGCAAGCCTCAGCAAATATAAGAAAATAGAAATTATACCATGCATACTATCTGATCACAATGCAGTAAAAGTAGAACTCAACAACAAAAGTAAAGACAAAAAACATGCAAACAGCTGGAAACTAAATAACTCATTACTTAATGAACAATGGAGCATCAATGAAATAAAAGAGGAAATTAAAAAGTTCCTGGAAGTCAATGAAAATGAAAACACAACCTACTGGAACCTATGGGACACAGCTAAGGCAGTCCTGAGAGGAAAGTTTATAGCCATGAGTGCATATATTAAAAAGATTGAAAGATCCCAAATCAATGACCTGATGATACATCTCAAACTCCTAGAAAAACAAGAACAAGCAAATCCCAAAACAAATAGAAGGAGAGAAATAATAAGAGCTGAAATCAATGAAATAGAAACCAAAAAAACGATACAAAGAATTAACGAAACAAAAAGTTGGTTCTTTGAAAAAATAAACAAGATCGATAGACCACTGGCAAACCTGACTAAAATGACAAGAGAAAAAACCCAAATTAGTAGAATCAAGAATGCAAAAGGGGAGATAACAACAGACACCATGGAAGTCCAGGAAATCATCAGAGACTACTTTGAGAACCTATATTCAAATAAATTTGAAAATTTTAAAGAAATGGACAGATTTCTAGATACATATGATCATCCAAAACTGAACTAAGAGGAAATTAATCACCTGAATAGACCTATCACACAAAATGAAATTGAAGCAGTAATCAAGAGTCTCGCGAAAAAGAAAAGTCCAGGTCCTGATGGATTATCTGCTGAATTCTACCAGATCTTTAAAGAACTACTGATACCAACCCTCCTTAAACTGTTCCATGAAATAGAAAGGGAAGGAAAACTGCCAAACACATTTTATGAAGCCAATATTACACTTATCCTAAAACCAGGCAAAGACACCTCCAAATAGGAGAACTATAGGCCAATCTCCTTAATGAACATTGATGCAAAAATCCTCAACAAAATAATGGCAAACTGAATTCAACAACACATCAAAAAGATTATTCACCATGACCAAGTAGGCTTCATCCCAGGGATGCAGGGGTGGTTCAACATATGAAAATCAATAAATGTAATAAACCACATTAACAGAAGCAAAGACAAAAACCACTTAATCATCTCAGTACATGCAGAAAAAGCCTTTGATAAGATCCAACATCATTTCATGATAAAAGCTCTAAGAAAACTAGGAATTGAAGGAAAGTACCTCAACATTATAAAAGCTATATATGACAAACCTACAGCCAGCATTATACTTAACGGAGAAAAACTGAAACCATTCCCTCTAAAATCAGGAACCAGACAAGGATGCCCACTATCTCCACTCCTATTCAACATAGTACTAGAATTCCTAGCCAGAGCAATTAGGCAAGAAGAAGGAATAAAAGGAATACAAATAGGTAAAGAAACTGTCAAAATATGCAGATGACATGATCTTATACCTTAAAGACCCAAAAAATTCTACTCAGAAGATTCTAGACATCATCAATAGCTATAGCAAGGTAGCAGGATATAAAATCAACATAGAAAAATCATTAGCATTTCTGTACACTAACAATGAGCAAACTGAAAAAGAATGTATGAAAACAACTCCATTTACAATAGCCTCAAAAAAAAATCAAATACCTAGGTGTAAACCTAACAAAAGATGTGAAAGATCTCTACAAGGAAAACTATACACTTCTGAAGAAAGAGATTGAGGAAGACTATAGAAAGTGGAGAGATCTCCCATGCTCATGAATTGGTAGAATCAACATAGTAAAAATGTCGATACTCCCAAAAGTAATCTACATGTTTAATGCAATTCCCATCAAAATTCCAATGACATTCATTAAAGAGATTGAAAAATCTACTGTGAAATTCATATGGAAACACAAGAGGCCAGAATAGCCAAGGCAATATTCAGTCAAAAGAACAATGCAGGAGGTATCACAATACCTGACTTCAAACTATATTACAAGGTAATAACAATAAAAACAGCATGGTACTGGCACAAAAACAGACATGAAGACCAGTGGAACAGAATAGAGGACCCAGATATGAAGCCACACAGCTATAACCAACTTGTCTTTGACAAAGGAGCTAAAAATATACGATGGAGAAATAGCAGCCTCTTCAATAAAAACTGCTGGGAAAACTGGTTAGCAATCTGCAAAAAACTGAAACTAGATCCATGTATATCACCCTATACCAAGATTAACTCAAAATGGATCAAGGATCTTAATATCAGACCACAAACTCTAAAGTTGATACAGGAAAGAGTAGCATACTCTGGAGTTAGTAGGTATAGGTAAGAACTTTCTCAATGAAACCCCAGCAGCACAGCAACTAAGAGATAGCATAGATAAATGGGACCTCATAAAGCTAAAAAGCTTCTGTTCATCAAAAGAAATGGTCTCTAAACTGAAGAGACCACCCACAGAGTGGGAGAAAATATTTGCCAACTAAATTCTCCCAAAACTAATGAACCAATAAAGAAATGGGCAAGTGAACTAAACAGAATTTTCTCAAAAGAAGAAATTCAAATGGCTAAAAAACACATGAAAAAATGCTCACCATCCCTAGCAATAAAGGAAATGCAAATTAAAACCACGCTGATTCCACCTCACCCCTGTTAGAATAGCCATCATCAGCAACACCACCAACGACAGGTGTTGGTGAGGATGCAGGGAAAAAGGAACCCTCTTACACTGTTGGTGGGAATGTAAACTAGGACAACCACTCCGAAAAAAAATTTGGAGGCTACTTAAAAAGCTAGACATTGATCTACCATTTGATCCAGCAATACCACTCTTGGGGATATACCCAAAAGACTGTGACACAGGTTACTCCAGAGGCACTTGCATACCCATGTTTATTGCGACACTATTCACAATAGCCAAGTTATGGAAACAGCCAAGATGCCCCACCACTGACGAATGGATTAAGAAAATGTGGTATCTATACACAATGGAATTTTATGCAGCCATGAAGAAGATCGAAATGTTATCATTCGCTGGTAAATGGATGGAATTGGAGAACATCATTCTGAGTGAGGTTAGCCTGGCTCAAAAGACCAAAAATCGTATGTTCTCCCTCATATGTGGACATTAGATGAAGGGCAAACACAACAAGGGGATTGGACTTTGAGCACATGATAAAAGCGAGAGCACACAAGGGAGGGGTGAGGATAGGTAAGACACCTAAAAAACTAGCTAGCATTTGTTGCCCTTAACGCAGAGAAACTAAAGCAGATACCTTAAAAGCAACTGAGGCCAATAGGAAAAGGGGACCAGGAACTAGAGAAAAGGTTAGATCAAAAAGAATTAACCTAGAAAGTAACACACACACACAGGAATTTAATGTGAGTCAACTCCGTGTATGGCTATCTTTATCTCAACCAGCAAAAAGACTTGTTCCTTCCTATTATTGCTTATACTCTCTCTACAACAAAATTAGAAATAAGGGCAAAATAGTTTTTGCTGGGTATTGAGGGGGTGGGAGGGAGCAGGAGAGGGTGGAGTGGGTGGTAAGGGAGGGGATGGGGGCAGGGGGTAGAAATGCCCCAAGCCTTGTATACACATATGAATAATAAAAGAAAAAAATAATTAAATAAAAATTTAAAATTGCTGAATATGCATTTTAATTCCACATTCACAGATTTTAATCTTAATGAATATGGTTTATAACTCCATAACCTTTCTAGTAATTTCACTTATCACATTTTCATAGCACAAATATATAAATATATAAACTGAAATTGTTTTTATTGCCTATGACCATGAGGATTTTAGGATTAACTTAACCTTACAATTATTACTATTATCAATTGATCAAAGCTACCAATTTATTTATAACGCTTTCTACTTACTAAGTGTGAATCATAAAATTCTGTAGGTATTTTAATGAAATAAATTAAGGAATTTTTTTTCAGCTTCATGTATCTTAAAATGACTATTTCTATCATAAAATAAGATTCGACATCAAATCTATTCCTGTTTATAACTTTCATAAATATAGGAAAATAGGTAGGTAGATGCATGAAGATATATGAAACATCAATGACTAAGTAGGAGTGGAAAGACTTGTTGTGGTACTATCAATATGTTCTTTGAATTTCTGAATTTTATTCCAAAAAATAGTTTAGAAATCTATCAAAACTGATTTATAATTGCTTATAAAATAGCTATTTGAATAGGTTTTCTTTAAATTGCTCTAAGATTGAAACTAGCAATGTTCAAAAGATTCTGTGACATGTTAGAGGTATTCATCTTCTGGGAATTATATGAACAAAAACACTAATATAACTTTGCAAATAATGTGTTAATTATGATTGTACTCTTCACTGAAAGACACTACATTTGATATAATATGTTCAGAAACAGTTGGGAAAATGAAAATGTTAGTAGTTTTAGAAAATTTTTTGTCAAAATAAGATTTTAAATAAATATTTTTATATTTGTGTATATCAAATGTTCTGAATACGAATATTTTTTATTTAATATTTTTATTCCCACCAAACTTGTACCACAATCCATCTTACCCTACATCTGCCTTTGATGTTTTTGTTGTTTCCCCCACCACTTATCACCTTGTAATAGAAACACAATTTAGTTATTTGGTGCATTTGTGGTTTTTTGACATCTCTCTTTATATCTAGAATGTAAGTTGCACATGAGAGCAGTAATGTCTGCTTTTCAGTAAAACTAATATATTCCATGTTTCTAAAATAGTATCCGGCATATTTTTTAATAAAAAGCATTGGACCTTCAGGTTCACTTCATTCAATTGATAAATAATAGTTCCATAAAAACCTAATTACCTGAATAATAATAATTCAACTCAGCTAAATGTGATTTGTGTTTTCCAAAAATTTCTGATTTCATCTTTCCTTTGTAAATAATTATGTTTGTATTCAATTTCAAGGCAAGCATCTTAATTCTGAATTATAATTCTGAAGTAGCTAAGTATGAAGGTGTTGAGAGGCAGTGGGGATTGATGGAAAGGCTTAGTGCCTTGCCCAGAAAAGATGACCTTGAAAGAGTAAGGTGCCACTATATGCTTTACTGTTGGCTTTGTTTCACCCACATGAGCCTCCCCCCAGAGAACTGCATTCTTTGAAGGTTGTCCAAGGATGAAATCACTGAAAGCAAACATAAAAATTCTTATTTCTCTAGGAATTCAGAACATTCACAGAAATGATTGGATTCCAAATTTCTAAAATCAAATTAAATTTTATTTTATTTTATTTTTATTGTTTTATTATTCATATGTGCATACAAGGCTTGGGTCATTTCTCCCCGCTGCCCCCACACCTTCCCTTACCACCCACTCTGCCCCCTTCCTCTCCCCCCACCCCCTCAATACCCGGCAGAAACTATTTTCCCTTATCTCTAATTTTGTTGTAGAGAGAGTATAAGCAATAATAGGAAGGAACAAGGGGTTTTGCTGGTTGAGATAAGGATAGCTATACAGGGCATTGACTCACATTACTTACAAATTTTAATTGTAAGTAAGTATGTATAAAAAAAATGATGTCCTTCCTTTGTTTTAATCAACATTTTTAATTACTCCTTTATTAGTAGCCAGGAAGTTTTGGCATCACTCACTCCCCCGCTTCTTCAGAGGCAATGTATTTTAGGAGGTTTGATAAGTGAGAGGTACTACTTTCATTTCTAAACTAGGAAATGAGCTGTTAGGAAAAGGGGTAGTAGTAAAGCAGAACCAGGGTGATCTGTGAATGTAAGATCAGGTACATAATTTGGGAGACTCAAATGGAAATGCAGGGCTCCTGTTAAAAGACTGATTAAGGTCTCAAGATGGTGGCAGAGACCAATAACCAAGCACGGGGCCCCCCATGCTATTGCACAAAGCACTGCCCATGAAGCTACCCCTGACTGCGGCCTTCAGCACGGACACTTCACCAATAAATCAGAGAGAGGACCTAAAGAAACTGAGGACTGGAAACAAATTCCTTTCTTACTTTCATATTCACTTTTCCTTTGGAGAGCCTATGTATGGGGTATATGAACCCCAATTTGTAAATCTCAATTTAACCAGTTTGAGGTTCCCTACCAACTAAATTGTGTTAAGTTCATGATTGAATGATATTTAGAGAAAGCTTATTCCAATTTTCTTAAACTAGAAAATTCAGAAGTCAAGACTATTTTGAGAAAATATGCTTTCGGTTCATTCTGTCACAATTCTTGACATTAGAAAAAATGATTTAGCCTGGTATGATGCTGCATGCCTGTGATTCAACACTCAGTAGGCTAGGTAGGAGGATCTCAAGTTTGAGGCCAGGCTGAGATACAAAAGCAAGACCCTGTCTCAAAAGAAAAGAAGGAAAGAAGGAAAGGAGGGAAGGAGGGAGGAAAGAAAGAAAGGTAGAAAGATGAAAGAAAGAAAGAAGGATGGAAGTAGGGAAGTAGGGAAGGAAGGAAGGCGGGAAGGAGGAAGGAAAGAAAGGGAAAGAAAGAAAAAAGTCTACTTACCTTTTCTTTTGAGTTACTTCTGCTGACTATATGGAAAAGTTATAGCCTTGGGCAGCCTAGTGTGCATTCCTTATTTTATGCATATATGAACTCTATAAGATAGGAAGGTCAACTAAATCTCAGTGGATACCAGCAAAAATAGAAACATAATAGACCTCAAGAAAGCCCATGAATATGTCACATATGTGATTAAGGTCTTTAAGTTTATGACCATTATTAAAAACTTCCAATATTGAAAGTAGATGTATAGGGAATGCTGTGACTTTGAAAGTACACAGAAAAGACAAAAAAGAAAGAAAACTGAATCTAATAAAAATAGAACTATTTGAGACTGAGATCATGGAATTAACATGAAATTTCAAAAGGTCACTTTGTGATCTAGGTTTGCTAAAACATAGTTAATTCTTAGAGAATTATAGGACATCTTTCTGCAACGTGACTTTTAGGATATATTAAAACATGTTCATTGATATATGAAAATTGAACAGCTGCTGCCCTCTGATCTCCAAGGCTATAGTTTGTGCAATTAATTTTGCTTTAATATTATTTTACAACATGAGTATTTGAAAGTAACCCACCACAGGGTTTTCAAAGTGTAATCGGACACACTCTACCTGCACTGAGTTGGAATTCCTGGCAGGATGGAGGGAGGTGTTTCTAAAAAATCTTTCCAGATGGTTCTTGAGGTCCCTCTAGTCCTCAGGCCATTGCTGTATCTTGAGGTATAGCAAATGAAGTCCTAGGTGCCAAATGTAACCCAACTCCTGCCCTTTTTTAAGGAGAGAGTGAGTGCTGGGGATTGGACCCACAGCCTTAACATCCTACACAAGCACTATACCACAGAACTACATCTCCAACCCAACTCCTGTTTTTATAAATAAAGTTTTATGAAAACAGAGGCACTCCCATTCATTTTCTTATAGTTGATGATGGCTTCCACATTACAAGGGCAGAGCTGAGTGGTTGTGACTGAGACTGTGACCTATGAAGCCTAAAATGTTTCTCCACACTTAATAGAAAAAGACAACCGGTCTCTGCTGTCTCCTTACAAACAACCTTCAGTTCATTCATCCTAATAGCTCCTTCAACATTACTAAGGATGGATTTTGAAATTTCCATTTTTTTACCCTGAGAAGAAAAGTTGTGTTGAAGTGCATACATTTGTTTTGTTTAGTGTCAGAACATAGACCACAGTGTGAAGATCTAAGTATAAGACATAATTCTGAGTATAAGTTCTGTGAATTTCAAAATATTGTAGTTAATGTCATAACAATGTTGGTGCAAAAACAGAAGTAGGTAATGTCCATTAAAGCATTTACAAAATGAAACATTGTACACATATAAATTCCTGTTGTCACACTTAAAGACTTTTAAGTGCAAAGACTGCTTTCATTCATCTGTGCATCTCTGAGGGTCAGGGTCTTGCTATATTTTTCTTGACATTGTTAGCACCTAATGCAATACCTAGTGTATTTGATATTCAATAAATTTCTCCTACCCAACTGATTGGTTGATTAATTAAGTTCAACTACTGAATCAACAAATGGAAAGATTTTTAGTAAATAAAAAATATTTTCTTTCCCCTGCACCATTCTTGCCAGTTTTATAAAATGCTATTTTTCTTTTTCTGAAAGATGTGCCAGAATTCTCGTAATACTCTGAGAAAAAAGTTTAGATATAGTTTTTGACATCTATAACTTTCCTTGGGATGATGATGACACTCATATCAAATAGCAATTGTTAAGTTACAGCCATGTCAGAATGAGATTATTTCATTTTTGTTACCCTCAGTGTCTTCACTGTATCAGGGACAAAATAGGTTCTCAGTAAATTTTCTGTTACATTGTATCAAATTAAATATATTTCTTTGTTCCTTTGTCATCTCGCTCTCTCTATTGTGTGGAGTCTGCTAAATCTCTTGCTATCTTTCACATTTACCACCTGAACCTTCGTACTTTGAGGGGACACTTGCAGGAGGAAAAAATTTCTAATCACTGCTTCCAAAGCAGATCACCACAGGGACATTTGAGGTTTACATGGGGAAATGAGGTCCTAGTATGGGAAAAAATGACCCCTCCCCTTCTGCCACATTCATGCATTCTATTCTGTGATATCAACTTGACATAAAAGATATTTGTACTCCATTTTAAGTTAAAACCCGTTTGAATTTGTTGGCTTTCTAGAAGACCAAACATCCAGCAAAGGAAAGTCTGACCATGTGTTCCTCTGATTAAAACCTTTCCCTGGGGACAAAGTCCAAAGCCTTTAACAAGGTTGAAAGCCAATCTTGGTCTGGCTGTCCCTTCTCTCTAGTCTCAAATCAATAGTAGCTTCTTGTAGGTCTTGAACTTACTATTTCTCCTACCTTCCTCTGCCTAGAACACTGCACATGTCCCCTTCCCTTGCTCACTCCTTCCTGCCCTAAGGAAGTTCCATGGGAGGGCTGGTGGAGTGACTCCAAGTGGTAGAGCGCCTGCCTAGCAAGGATGAAGCCTGAGTTCAAACCCCAGCACCTAAATAAATAAATAAATAGATAAATAAATTCCATGGGCTTCCAGGGGAAGACTTAGAATGTAGCTGAGGTGAAAGCCATATTAGGAACTTCAGAGTAAGATGATTAGTTACAGAAACTATAACCTGAATTCCTTACATCCTAAGAGTTAAGACAAACTTATCCCTCAGATATTGGCAGCTCATTAATGTCACCACTGAGCTAACAAATATCGAAATTGTTTAGGTGTATTACTTTTCATTGGAAGAATTCTCTTTTTTTGTTGTTTCATATTTTTTAATTCATTTATTCATATGTGCATACACAGTTTGGGCCATTTCTCCCCTCCTCTTCCCCTAGCTCCTTCCTTCCCCCCTCGCTTCCAGGCAGAATCTGTTCTGCCCTTATCTCTAATTTTGTTGAAGAGAAGACATAAGCAATAATAAGAAAGACAAAGCTTTTTGCTAGTTGAGATAAGGATAGCTATACAGAGAGATTCCTAGCATTGCTTCCATGTACAAATGTGTTTCATCCCAAGTTGATTCATCTCTACCTGACCTTTTCACTAATTCCTGATCTCCTTTTCATATTGACCTCTGTTGCTTTAAGGTTTGTGTATTAGTTCCTCTGCAGTGGGTATATCAAATACTATCATGTTTTGGGTTTCTTACTTATCCCCATACCTCCTGTGTGTGTTCTCCCCTTATCATGTGACCCAAGTTCAACCACATTGCTCTATTTGCTCTGGATGTAAAGTTCATATATGAAGGAGAACATACAATTTTTGGTCCTCTGAGCCTGGCTAACCTCGCTCAGGATGATGTTCGCTAGTTCTATCCATTTACTTGCAAATGATAAAATTTCATTCTTCTTCATGGCTGAGTAACATTCCATTGTGTATAGATACCACAGTTTCTTAATCCATTCATCAGTGGTGGGGCATCTTGGTTGTTTCTGTAACTTGGCTATTGTGAGTAGTGCTGCAATAAACATGGGTGTGCAGGCGCCTCTGGAGTAATCTGTGTCACATTCCTTTGGGTATATCCCCAGGAGTGGGATTGCTGGATCATATGGCAGATCTATGTTTAGATTTTTAAGAAACCTTCAGATTTTTTTCCAGAGTGGTTGCACTAGTTTGTATTCCCACCAGCAGTGTACAAGGGTTCCTTTTCCCCCACATCCTCATCAACACTTGTTGTTAGTGGTGTTGCTAATGATGGCTATTCGAACAGGGGTGAGGTGGAATCTTTGTGTGGTTTTGGTTTGCACTACATTTATTGGTAGAGATGGTGAGCATTTTTTCTTGTGTTTTTTTGTCATTTGAGTTTCTTCTTTTGAGAAAGTTCTGTTTAGTTCAGTTGCCCATTTCTTTATTGGTTCATTGATTTTGGGAGAGTTTAGTTTTTTTAGTTCCCTGGATATTCTGGTTATCAGTGTTTTGTCTGATGTATAGCTGGAATGAAAAAAAAATCACTACCCTTCTAAATTTATCCTTGAATTAAGATTATTCTTTTCTTAACCTCTTTGTTTCAACTATAAAATGCAAGTAACCCAGACTATTTAAATGTTTATCGATCAACATCAAATATGGGCACTAAATAACATTTTGGTTTCATAAATACTTTTCCAGTTTGTAAAGCCACTGAATATGCAATTTAAAAAAGGAGAAACTCACAGATGAAGTCTTGTGACTAGGTGCACATCAGTGAGCATCTCGGTTTCTCAGTTCCTTGGTCACCAGGCCTGCTCCTAGACACACTTTCTTTCACTGCTGACTCCACTTCTGGTCATTCATGGGAGAATTTCACATCACCTTACTTTTCATCTGCTTGGTATTTCTCCCTAAAATTTGGCAGGATTTGGCTTGCCTGGATGCCAAGGATAAAGACAAGACCACCATTTGCAATCACAATAGGAATGTGACAGGAGAGACATAGTTAATCTTGGGTCACTCTAAGTGCAGCCCTTTCAAATATTAAGGTTTCTTGATGAGAAGAAAAGGGGGAAGTAAAAGCACATTGTTATTTTCTAAAAGCCTATCTTATAAAGGACCTTGCTCTTATTGCAAACAAAATTCCCTCCTGACATTGCAAGTGGGTTGGAAAGAATTGTTGCCTCTTGAGATTAAAATAATAATGTTTTTATTTTTAGTTTTCTTTTATTTCAAATGTATATAAAGCTTTTTAATGAGCACAGAAAGAGAAAACACATTTTCTTTATAATTCCCATCTTCACTATGGTGAAAAATGTTTTTATCCAAATGAGCTTCATTATTTTCCTTAAGGAAGTTATTTGTTTGCAACAATGTCCCCCCCTCAAAAAAAACCTATCTTGAAAGAGTACACTACTAGAGTAAGCAAAGGAAAGTAAAATAAAAGTAATAAAAATATTCCACATTGAAACCTCTTAGGAATGATCATATTACATCTCTTGGTCCTGCTCAAACATACAGAGTTCTCCAAATCTAAAAACCAGGATTATTTTTTAAAGGAAATTAATACACAAGAGAGAAAACCTAAAGGACTGAAAATATTTCTACCCAGATTTCTTTGTATCAAATGACCAACTATAGAGCACAAATAGATAAAATGACCAATCACTAAGCAATGAGCAAATGAAGTTATCAGATATTGTTTACAATGTGGACTTTTTCACAGTATCACACAATATTTTTATAATCTTTTGCAACTTAAAAAATGTTATCATCCTGTATCTCATTTGAGTCCCATGACAAAGTTTTTTGGACAAACAAGTGGTGTCTATTAATACAAATTTTGCTGGAAATTTTTTTATTATTCTATTTCAATTTTACTCTTTATACTTTCTTTTCATAATTTACTTTCAACTTGTTTTTGAAAATTATTGCAATAACCAAATTTTCACTCATTTTTGGTTCTGAATTAAAAATGTACAAGATATAATCTCATCTAAAGGAGTCTATACTCTTTGGATAAGGAAAAAAATTAATATGCAGTATAAAACTGTGACTTATTTAAATAAAAATGCTCATATAGTAAATGTCAAGTAGTCAAAGTCTCATATATATAAATATATATATATATATACATAACTCATACATACCTATATATACAAATGTATAACTGAACTGCTCAAATGAGTAGTTAAAGAAGGGGCATGACTCTAATTGGCTTCAGACAAAAGATGTGTAACACATATTTGACAGTTTAAATTAGATGCCAATACCTATAAATTTGAAATTTTCACATTAAGATTACAAAATTCTTTTATTTTTTATTCTTTTTTGACCTTTAGATGACCTTTTAATTAGGATATGCTCATTGTACAAGGGAATTCATTGTGACAATTCCAAATAGGCTTATATTGTGCATTGGTTTTATCACCTCCACTGCTCTCTCCTCCTCAACCCCCTCCCTGCCCCACTTAAAGCACTTGCAAGAGGTTTCATTGCTCTATTTCATATAAGTCTATAAAGTCCATCAACCTCATGTTCTCACCTTAATCTCCTTCATTCACCCTACCCCTCCCACTAGTAAACCCCCTACACTGTACCTATTTTACAGTCCTGTCTTTTGTTATTAATATTTAAGTTGATGTTCAAAGAGGTTTCTAAATGAATCCCTGCTGTGAATATAACTTTACTTTTGTCTGTTCAACCCCTTCCATTTCTCTCCCTTACCATTTTACTTACTCCCTCCCCCCACCTCATATACATTTTCAATAGCTTTCAATATGGAAAGGAAGGAAAGGAAAAGCAAATTATAAAGCATCAACAATATCGTAAAAATAACATCTGTGAAGGTAGAGGATATAAAGATATGTATTAAAAGCTATTCAAAATTCTTTTAAAAATTCTCATTCATGGCAACATTTCCCATATAACACATGTGAATGAGTTGAAGGGGAGGCAGCTTTATTTCATGAAGAGGTAACGTGTGTTCAACACAGGCTCTGTAAGGAGCTATATTTTTTACAACCAACCCAGCTCATTCATTAAGATTTTGAACTTTGTATGCTCTTAAGTTTGCAACTTCTGCATTAAACTAACAACTGCTGTGGGCATTTGGAAGTGATGCCACAGCCTTAGGTTCCAAGGTCCCAAAGACAATAGGGATAAGAAGTATTGGGTTTCACAGAATAGGCTACAGGACATGAATGAAAGCACCAACACAAGAAAGCAGGAAGTGTGTTTAACAAGAGTTAGGGAAGCCAGCTGGCTAGATCATAGCACCCAGTACACCACTCAAAGAATCTTGAGGAGGACAGAGACATTGATATTCCTTTTTATCTACTCCAACTTGTCCCTAACTATGATAAACTTACTACTTCAGAGTTTCATAACTATAAAAGTGATAGTCTGTATGTATATTCTCATCCAGTGTGACATGATTTTCCTGACATGGTTGGTGAATGATCAGAGTCACAGCTCAAGTAATGTGTATAAGCTCCCACAGGGAGCATTTTCATGTATCCACTCCCATAAACCCTTTTATAAATAGATATCAAACTTGAGGTTCTAAACTTGAACATGAGTTTCTGGATTGTACCAAAGTTGAGAGCACCATAACTTAAATATCTGTCTTTTTATTTGTTTAAGAAATGTGTTGAGATAAAGAAGCAGAGAAAATGGAGCATACAAGAGAATAACTTTAAATGAATTTAACCATTTACCTTTTCAGAGAAATTTTATTTTGCTAGCTTAATAAAAATACTAATTCTCCTTGAAAGTAAATGATTAATATGAGCAAAGAAAATCAAAATCCAAAAAGAAAAAACATCAAAATAAAGAAGCATACCTTATAGAACAGAGCATGTAAAAATATCAGACTGTACCTATGAAGTCACTGATCCCTATTAATTATCCCCAAATTCGGGATGATGTTAATCTAAAAAATGAATTGCTTCTCCTTCAAGGTTGCCTTGTGTAATTGCAGTGAGTATGATGTCTTACTAGTTGACATTAATCTTTGTGGAAAAAAATTCTGTCTCCAGCTTTGGAATGTCCTGCATCTCCTCCCTTTGAAATTTCATCTGGTCCCAATTACCATCTGCTCCTAATTTGATTCAGTGGCAGAGAACAAGCTGAGCTTCTGTGCTCGAGCTGAAGCATGCATACTTCATTAAGCCTAGATATTATGCTGTTCTTTATATATTAAAGTTTATAGGGAAACTTATATAGACCTAACAACTTTATGAAGTTCTGTTAAAAATGAATAGAGCTGAATTTAGGTAATGCATTTTTGGCTCTAGTTAGCTGTTAAGTTCATTTGATTGAAGTTTTATGTGGCTTTTTTGCTAGTTAAAGAAACAAGTAAGACTGTAATCCCAAAACTTGGGAGGCTGAGGCAGAAGGATCTTGAGTTCAAGGCTAGCATAGGCTACATAGAGAGACTCTATCTAGAAAAAGAGAGAAGAAAGAAAGGAGTGGGGAGGGAGGAAGGGAGGAGGAAGGAAGAAAGGAAGGAAGGAAGGAAGGAAGGAAGGAAGGAAGGAAGTTTCTGCTATAAATCAATCTTTCTTCATCAGAACTGTTAGTGTAAAGCAACTGAACTTGTTTATTTTGAAGAGATCAGGTATAGTTTTGGAAGAGTCCTTTGAGCACTAACATCCACTAGTTTATTCAATTTAGTGTCTCTAATATATAAAGATTGCATTGTGCTAAGCATAGCATAGAGCTGTGAATATTGTTGACCCGGCCATTTTCTTCCCCAAATTTTCAGGTTTTTAGACAAGACAAGCTAAAACTATGCAAACCCAAAAGCCAAAACAGTCTTCAGGGTTTAAAGGGATTGCTGTGGTTTTTTTTTTTTTAACTGTATGTTGCTATCCTGTACCCACAGTATCCTTGGGTGCAAATCAAAACAGAACTAGGTGTGATCAGCCCTGGCTATATTTACCACAGACATCAAGATGTGGCATGTGGGTGCTCCCCAAGCACATACTCTGGTTACTAGTCCTGTTTTCCATCTGGACAAAAGCCAACCATCCATCTAACGCTGGGGCAAGCAACCCACAGCCTGAAGGCCAGATCTGGCCTGCTACCTGATTTTATGTGATCTGTGAGCCAATAATTATTGATTTTACATTTTTAAATGATTTGAAACAAATCAAAAGAATAATATTTTGTAACATAAGATTATATGAAAATTATCAATGTCCATAAATAAATTTATCATAGAATATAGCCACATTTACCCATTTGCCTGTTGTCTATGTTTGCTTTCATGCTACAGTGACAGACTAATTACACCGCCTACATGGAATGCCAAGCCAAAAGTATTTACTATCTCATTCCTTGTGAAAAGGTTTGCCAACTCCTTAACTAAGGTGCCATATTATCTCTTCTCTGATTTTCCCCATTCATTCACGATATATAAGATATAATTCCCTCATCTTCTTTTCTAGTTCTTGAATCTTCCCTCCAATAAGTGTATGACAGCCTCACCTTACAAAAACTGCATAATTTATTATTCAAAGTAGCTAGAGAATAGGCTTCCAGCAAGCCAGAAATGTACCACCCCTGTGAATCTGACCTGAATTCTTTGAGCTTCATAATATGACAAAAATCATCTAGTTATGCTTAATTTTTGCCATTCTGAGAACAAAAGCTGCATTTCTCAACTTGCTTTTCCATACCACTGTTTTGAATACACATTCTCAGTCTCTCTCCCTGTCCCACACTTTCTTTTTCAGTTCAGTAAAACATTTTTGTTTCTTTGTTTTTTTGTCGTCATTGGGGGTTAAATTATGTAATTTTAAAATTAATTTGGTTGCCAGTGTAATTTGTAATATTTCTTCTCCATACTCATTCTTTCTTTCCTTCCTTCCTCTCTCTCTCTTTTTCTCTCCCTCCCTCCTTCCCTCCCTTTCTCCCTCCCTTCTTCCTTTCCTTTTTTTCTTTTACCTAAGGCAGATCTCACTATGTAGTACACGGTTGCTGTTAGCTTCAAATTTGAATACTCCTGACTCAACCTCATGAGTGCTGGGATTACAGGTGTGAGCTCTTATGCTTGGTGTCCTCTAAAGTTTCTAAGAATTTTTATAAACTAAGAATTCCTAGATATCTGATACAGTTGCCAAATAGCAAAAATTTAACCACTGTAGCTAGTTCGTTCTTAATGCACTTGGTAAATTGTCTAGTTATATGATTTGTTTAATGAAACTTCCCAACATATAACATTGGTGTTTGATCCACAGGAGTGTATTATACTATTTAGAATAAATTTTTATCATTCATATTAATCTCCATACAATGTACCTGACTATCTGATATTTTCCATTTTAATGTGTTCCTTATGCAGAAAACCATGAGCAATATTTTTTCACATATTATAAAAATGATGGTTTAAAAATATCATGAAACCTTCATTTGACTCTCTTAATCCAGGATAAAATTAGAGCAAGCTAAATTCTTTTAAAACATTTTTAATAGTTATTTAATTCTGAAAAATGTTTGATTGTAAAGTAATACAGTTTTGGACCAAAAGAAAATGATTATATTTAACCTAACTCTTTGAAAAATTTCTGACTGTTTTCACTATCTTTGAAAGACCCTTCATAATTGTTAGTCTTGAATACAATCATATATTTAAATAATATATATGAGCAACAGGCATCCAATACGTGGCTGATGTATAAAGAAAAAAATTGTTTCCAAAGATTAAAGAAACATAGTCATGGATCTTAACATCTTTTCTAGTGCAGACACTTAGTAGGAGCTGGGTAAATACTTGTTAAAATTGAAGTTCTGACTTGAACTAAAGGTAGCAATAGCTGTAATTTGGGGAAGTTATTTAACCTTTCTGATACTAATTTCCATTAAGTTTAAAATGCAAATAATATTATGTGCTTGGTAAATATGCAAAACATGGACTATATGCTTTACAATACTTAAAGCTCTTGACTGTATGCCTGGCAGAGTTAGTAATCAACCATGTTTATTTAATCTCCTTCCTTTTTCCCTGTCCTCTCCTCTATTTCTTCTTTATGGTTTACTATTTTCTTTTTGCACTTAATTCTTCCTTGATTGCTGTTCCTAGGGTCTAGTAGGTACTGTTAGCTTCACTGGAAAGAATCATATGTAAATCAGAATAAAAAACTAAACACGCCAAACCTTTGTTTCTGTCCTTTCTAACCTCTTTTCAGAAGTGACCTTTGTTGTGTTCCTCAAATTGAAGGAATTTTGAGACTATAAATGAGAGGGTTTGTTCTGTTTAGATCAGCTAACTACCTTCATAGTGTTCTGTATAAAATAAGGGAGTTTCTATAGCTTAAATTAGAATAAGGTGGTATGTATGAAAATAATTTCCTAAATATCTGAAGAAGGAAGCCCTACTTACTACCAGTTTACAAAAACATTTTATCTGGAACTTCATTGTAACCTAGAAAAAGACATTCTTAAGATAGTGGCCAGATCAAAAGCATTATGAGTACTGTATTATAAAGTATGTGCATTTAGGTTACATAACTGTAATGATGATGAAGACAAAAGAAACTCACTGACATGGGTACTGAGAACTACAGGCTATCAACTCACCAGCAAGGCTTGGCCTTGTGACTTTATTATACATGAAAAAACTCAATGCTAGCTCTCATTTTTGACAAGTATCTCAGAAAACCAGTTAACAACATGCTGAAAGGCAGAGCTCTGTGATCACAGTTTCTGAGACTGTGGTAGACTGTGAAGGCAGCAGTGCAGCCAGACTCAGACAGCCGACCTCCTCTCCAGGGCAGGATGGGTATTGGCATGTCACAGAGGAGGAAATTGAAACCCAAGAGTTTATTTGCTTTTCCCAAGCCTGTGGTTAATCAGCCTCTAAACCTGGATCTCAGGGATCTTCTTGTGCTAAACCTGGGGCTAGACCAAGAGGATACACGGCACAGTGCTTTTGACCATCTTGACCAGAACCACAATATACAGGAAATTTCTCAGAAATGGATGTTCTCTACTGATTTCCAAACCTTAGGTATGTCCGTTTAGGTAAGTGTTAGGAAAAATATGACGCCTCTAAAAGAAGCTTCCAAGCCACCAAAACTGCACAGAATCAGGCTGCCTACTGTTTTACTCTGAAGCTTTGAAGAACACATTTTCTTTGTCTTCATATTTCTAAGGAGATTCAGTATACAATTTCTCTAGAATGGAATAAAAGGCAGAAAAATCAAAAGATCATTTAGTTTTCTTGAGACTTTTGTTTTTATCATGCCCAATTCCACTATTCAAACTTGAATAGATTACTGGTTCTTAATCCACTCCAGTATTATCTTCCTATAACACTGAATCTACACTTGATTTTATGGATAACTGTAAAGTCTGCTTGATTCCACATTTATTCAATGCCTGATCTGTTCCACACTTACCCTTAGTACTAATGTGAATGACATATATTATTCACATTACTTTCTCCAAAACCTTATAGTATGGTGGAAGAAACAAATTCCTAAATGAATTAATTCAATATTGTATAGCATGAGTAAACTGAGAAGCACCCAGGGTAATGTGAGAGATACTTAGTCCATATGGTTCCAGTAGGAAAAAAGGCTCCAGAAAAAGGTTAGACCAGTTGTAAGTGATAGTATGAATGTTTTACTTGGAATATACAAGGCAGAGAAATCATCTTGCTGGAAAGGCAAGATGAAGCTGAGGAAGAAGGTTAGGTTTGGGTCAAAGAGGAATTATTTTATGCCAGACTAAGAAACTTGATTTTAAAGGCAATGCAACACCTTTTTAAAGAGAGTTACATTGTTGGCAAGGATGTGGAGAAAAAGAAACTCTTATATACTGTTGGCAGAAAGGTAAATTAGTTCAGTCATTGTGGGAATCAGTATGGAGGTTCCTCAAAAAACAAAATATATTACTACATATGATCCTACTATACCCAAAGGAATGTAAGATAGCATACAAAGATACTTAAACACCCATGTTTATAGAAGCACTGTTCACAATAGATCAACTATGGAATCAGCCTAGGTGCCATCAACTAATGAATGGATAAAAAAATGTGGCAGATATACACAAGGAACTATTAAGCAAATGGATTGAACTGGATATTTTAAAGTTAAGCAAAATAAGACAGACAGAGGAAAGACAAATATATGTTCTCTCTCATATTAAGAATTTAGTCTTCAAAACATGAATTACATGAGTGTAAAACAAGGGCTGTTTAGGGGTGGGAATCAGCAGAAGGGGAAAAGGCAAAAGGAGAAGGTTGGAGGGAATATGATCAAAGTACTTCATACACATGTATGGAATAGAATGATGAAATCCACCAAAATTTTTTTTTCTTTTATTATTCATATGTGCATACAAGGCTTGGGTCATTTCTCCCCCCTGCCACCACCCCCTCCCTTACCACCCACTCCGCCCCCTCCCTCCCCCCCCACCTCCTCAATACCCAGCAGAAACTATTTTGCCCTTATTTCTAATTTTGTTGTAGAGAGAGTATAAGCAATAATAGGAAGGAACAAGGGGTTTTGCTGGTTGAGATAAAGATAGCTATACAGGGCATTGACTCACATTAATTTCCTGTGCGTGTGTGTTACCTTCTAGGTTAATTCTTTTTGATCTCACCTTTTCTCTAGTTCCTGGTCCCCTTCTCCTATTGGCCTCAGTTGCTTTTAAGGTATCTGCTTTAGTTTCTCTGCGTTAAGGGCAACAAATGCTAGCTAATTTTTTAGGTGTCTTAACTATCCTCACCCCTCCCTTGTGTGCTCTCGCTTTTATCATGTGCTCAAAGTCCAATCCCATTGTTGTGTTTGCCCTTGATCTAATGTCCACATATGAGGGAGAACATACAATTTTTGGTCTTTTGGGCCAGGCTAACCTCACTCAGAATGATGTTCTCCAATTCCATCCATTTACCAGCGAATGATAACATTTCATTCTTCTTCATGGCTGCATAAAATTCCATTGTGTATAGATACCACATTTTCTTAATCCATTCATGAGTGGAAATCCACCAAAATTTTAAAGGGAGGGAGGGAGCATAAAAAGAGCAACAGAGGGGGTTAATTTGATCAAAGTACATATATGCATTTAGGGAAATGTCACAATGAAACTCATTTGTCCAATCACAATACACTAATAAAAACAAAGAGAGTTACATGGTCATATCTTCATTTGAAATATATCTTCTAGACTATATCATGGAGGACAGTTGTAAAGAAGATGAAACTAGAGTTAGGGAGTCAAGGATGCATAGCCAAGACAATATATGGTAGGAATCTGATTTAGGGCAGTGATATCAAGTGAGAAGATGGACAGAATAAGGTATGAGAAATATTTAGAAACTGAAATTCTTGGACTAAAGTGATTGACTACATTTGACATTATTGAGGGAGAGGGGAAGACTAGGGCATGCTTCTGACTATAGGAAAAGTTGGATGGTTTATACACAAGCAAAAATTTGCAACAGAAGAAGAGGAGAAGGTTTAAGAATTCATAGATACAAGCACGAAATAAAATTTTCACATACAGCAATAAATATTTGTATTTTAAAATAATTTTTTTCTTATTTTTATTATTCATATATTTTATGTATGATTAAGATCACACTGAATTTAAAATTATTTTTCCTGCCTTTCACTTGAGAATATTTCCTTAATAAACATTTCAAAATATCAAAATTTCTTCTTAAAAACACTTTCCAATGACTGAATAATAATTTTAGTTGGTAGGTTTACTGTAATTTTCTATATTATATACCTGTATAATAAAACACTGTTCCATAAATCAATGAGAAGTCCTTGTAAAGTTGGTATCTATGTGTGACAATTGCTTTGTATGTCATAAAGATTTTAATGGAATGAAGTAGCTCATTAAAATATGCCACAAAGAATTAGATCAATATTATTTTAGTAACAGTACACAGAAGTCAGTCAAATACATTTTGAAATTAGAAGGTAAAATATCTTAGTATAATTTTTTTCAAAAGATCAAAATATGTTATTTATACTAACACCATCAAAACATTATGTTCTGATTAGAATATGTCCTTGGAGTTAAAAGATATATATACATTCATAAGTGAAACCACTGATATTCATCTTCAGTCTTATTCCTTTTTCTAGTGATATGGTTCAGAGGAACAAAGTCCATTCATTCACTAGAGCTGGTCATAAGCAAATGCACACTGTCAATCACATGGATAAAATATAAGCCAGGCTGCCCTGTGTTTATAAAAAAAAAAGCAATAAATGAAATACAAGAAGTGAATATGACTGAGTATTTATAATTCTCACTCCTTGGCTGACATAGTCAAGAATTATTAAATATGCAGACTTAATATTTCCATTATTGTTGGGTTTCTTCTCTCTCTTTTTTTCCATTTGCTCAGCAGGGAATTTTAGTATACATTTTGACCTTTAGCTTCGTCTTTTAGGGGTTCATGAAAAATGATATCTAGGTGGTTTACACTCAATGCCAGAATCAACACACTTTCTGTTCCTAAAAGCTGAGGACTTGAAAATGTTTCTTCTTCTCATAAGGATTTGCTCAAGTATTTATATGTCCTGTAATATTTGGCATCAGTAATATTATTCCTTCATATTTTTGGATATTTTTCCTTAAAAAAATATTCTTCACAACCAAAGGAGCAAACTACTCTAAAGAATGAATACAACTTTGTTTCAATTATTTTTCTTCATGTCACTGTGGAAGCTGCACTTAAGTATATTTCACGAATATCTCCAATTTTCCTCAGTGGAAATCCTAGGAATTCAAGGAAACATCATGATGTATTTAGTTTGTGTGCCCCAATTCAAACAAAGAACAGCTTTTGTATGTAAAATATTGGTTTGATGTAAGTTTGAATTTAGAAGCTTGGATTTTTAGGATTTTTTTGGAGAAAATCAGCTGTTATGAGTAGATGTTTCAGGTAATTTTTCTGCAAAGTTAAATGGCAAGAGAAAGAAAGGGATTTTCTACTGTTCAAAGGCAGATGGTGTTTCTCTAAATTTCAGTCAATTTTGAGAGATTTTATGATCAAGATTTTTTTTCTGAAAAAGAAAAAAAGCTAAGCATTTCAAAAATTAATTTTTTGTTAAAACATTTTCTGAGCACCAAATTATTATACATGAAATATCAAAAATACAAATGTATTTATGGAGGAAGCAGAACAGAGTATTTGAAATGGCACTCTAGTTAGGATTTTCACATAAGCCCCTCTGTAGGATCAGAACATATTCTATATAGATTTAAACAACTTTTTTTCACAACAAAATGCCAAAAGGCAGTTTTCTTCAATACCTGTGAATCAAACATCTTAAGATGAACTACTTAAAATTCTATAATGCAGTATATGAGGGTTAGACCAACTGGATTGTTGTGTCACATTAGGTAATGAATTATTGAAATACAAGATTGGTCTTTAAAACCTAGGAAGATGTATTAGCCATCCTCATGCATATACCTCTCCCAGTCTGAAGGAAATACTACAACTCACAGACATACTCAAAATCAGGAAATAGAGAAAATTATAGGAAGCTATTATTTGAGTCAGCTTTCAGCATATGGAAATTCTCTTATGTTTTTTGGTTACCTAATAAGATTAAAGTATAAAACATAAACACTAACTGCATATTATTACTTAAGTCTCTTTTTCCATAACATGATTCTGTTAAAAGTTACAGTACTTAAAACATGGTATATATGTTTACTAGAGACATCATTAATCTGTGGCTTGAGCTTGACATCATCAGCAATTCCATTATTGCAAAAATACACTGAACACTATGTAAGGAGAATGTTACTTTCTTCCTTGACTAAGTTAACCTCCAGTTCATACAGTAGTTCCTCTGATATGCAGGCTCCCAGTGAATGTTTGTCAATTGTGGATAGCACTAAACCCTATATGTACTATGCTTTTGTATGTGCATACATACACATATTTAATGCCTTTTCCATCTTAGCTAAGCACTAATCACACAGTGAGCATAACTTTTGCAGCTTAAAGTGCAACAGCAAAACTAGTGCACATTTCTTTCTTCTTCTTTATGATAAAAGATTTGTTACTACTATAGATTTTAGCAAACTCAGCATACAATATATTTTCTCTCCTTAATAAGAGAACTTTTCATTTTTTCACTGACAACAACACTTCATTAATTCCCTTTTAGCATATCTAGATTGCCAGCACCACTACTCTTATAATTTGGGGCCATTATTATGCAAAATAAAGGTTGAATGAACATGAGCTCTGTTATATCATGACAGTTGCTCTACCAAGAGGGCTATTTCATGACTAATAGCAGTAGGCACAGAGCATGTAGATGTGTATGTGTTGGACAATGGGGTGATTCATATCCAGAATAAGATTTCATAGTGGTACTTAGAATGGCATGCAATTTAAAACTAATAAATTGTTTATTTCTGGAACTTTCCATTAAATATTTTCAGACCTTGTTTGACCACTGGCAACTGAATCAGTGGAAAGTGAAACCACAGACAAGGAGGAGAATTACTACACCTTAAAATGTCTTGTTTTTTTAAAGAACATAGATCCCACTTTTAGTATTACATAAACATCATTTTAAAGACATATTTATCAAAGACAAAGAGCTCATTTTTAAAATTCAAAACCACTTACTATTTCTATGAGGAGTAACAAAATGTGTGGTAAGGCCCCATGATGACATATTTGAATTTATGCTGCAGGAGTGTGACTTTCAGCACTAAGTGTGGTGCAAATAGGAACCTCTTTGCTTCAGCTTGACAGAGTGGTAGAAAATTGTCTCATGTGCCTATCAGGTAGACCATATAATCCATCATAGTGTTATCAGTAAAAGGACAAAACTACTCTACTTCTTCAGGCTGTTGGTACTACTCATGAAGCTTAACTGTACTTAAAAATATGCTCTCAATTATTTTATATTTCAAGAGAAACAAACTGCCCCTCATTCAAACTAATGCAAAGTCACAATCCTGAGGCATAAATCTGAAAGTGATCAATTCGATTAGCATGCTTTTTGCACATATGAGTAAACATATTCTGATAGGTAGCTACATAAACATAGGGTCTAGTGAAGATGGTATTTAAACCTGAAGGCAAAATTCCTTGTATTTTTCAGCAGAGATCTACAAGCAAAAGGACAAGAAACTTACAATGTGTTTAGAACATATAATCTATACTAGTGTTGTAAAAATAATGGCTGTATGTGGTGAAAACTCAAATCTGAGAATGTGAAAGTCTCTTACACTGTACACTGGCTTCTTTCCCATCTCTCTTTCTCTAGTGTTGCTACTAAAATTCAACCATTTTTTAAGCAAATGAGATTGTATTTTATATACTATTTTGTGCATTGTTTTATTTCACTTAACATTTTTGGAGAGTTTCATAGATTTATCCATATTGCCACATTTAGTATATATAAGCCCACTTTATTCTTTTAAATATAACTGTAATATTTAGTTTACTTTATGGCTCAACCACAATTAATTTCCAGTTCCAAGCTAATAGCCATTGGAATTGCTTCTGATTCTTCTTAGAAATGTAATTACTAATAATGCTGAAATGAGCATCCCTACACATGTTTTTGTGGAATTATCCCAGGATATATGTAGAATAAAATGTGTGAATGAAAATAGATGAATCAAAAGAAAAGGTACTTTTAACACAATTTCATAAAACCTCTAAGGAAACTAGGAATGTACCTCAACATAATAAAGGCTATATGTGACAAACCTATAGCCAACATCATACTTAATGGGAAAAAACTGAAACCATTTCCCCTAAAGTCAGGAAGGAGACAAAGGTGCCTACTCTCCTCACTCCTATTCAACATAATCTTGGAATTCCTATCCAGAGCAATAAGGAAAGAAGAAGAGATAAAAGAAATACAAATAGGTAAAGAACTGGTCAAATTGTCCCTATTCGCAGATGACATGATCTTATACCTAATAGACCCCAAAAAAACTTCCACCCTCAAACTCTTAGACACCATAAACAGCTTCAGCAAAGTAGCAGGATACAAAACCAACTTACAAAAATCAGTAGACTTTCTATACACCAACAATGAACAAATTGAGAAAGAATATAGGAAAACAATTTCATTTACAATAGCCTCAAAAAAAGAATCAAATGCCTACGCATAAACTTAACAAAGGATGTGAATGACCTCTACAAGGAAAACTACAAACCATTGAAGAAAGAAATCAAAGAAGACTACAGAAGGTGGAAAGATCTCCCATGCTCATGGATTGGCAGAATCAACATAGTAAAAATGTCTATACTACCAAAAGCAACCTATATGTTCAACACAGTTCCCACCAAAATTCCAATGATATTCATCACAGAGATTGAAAAATCAACCCTAAAGTTCATTTAAAACACAAAAGACCTGGAATATCTAAGGAAATATTCAGCAAAAAGAGCAATGCTGGAGGTATCACAATACCCAACTTCAAACTATATTACAGAGCCATAGCAATAAAAACAGCATGGTACTGGCAAAAAAAGAGGTATGAAGACCAGTGAAACAGAATAGAAGACCTGGCTATGAATCCACATAGCTACATCCACCTAATTTTTGACAAAGGTGTCAAAAACATATGATGGACGAAAGACAGTCTCTTCAATAAATGTTTCTGGGAAAACTGGATATCTGCCTGTAGAAAACTGAAACTAAATCTGTGTTTGTCACCCTGTACAAGTATCAACTCAAAGTGGATTGAGGACCTTATTATCAGACCTTAAACTTTGAAGCTAGTACAGGAAAGAGCAGGAAATACACTGGAAGCAATAGTCATAGGCAAGGACTTTCTCAGTAGAACTCAAGCGGCTCAGCAGCTGGGAGAAAGGATGGACAAATGGGCGTACATGAAATTAAAGAGCTTCTGCATGACAAAAGAAATGGTCTCTAAATTGAAGAGGCCACCCACAGAATGGGAGAAAATCTTTGCTAGCTATACTTCAGACAAGGGACTGATAACCAGAATATACAGGGTGCTCAAAAAACTAAATTAAAAAAAAAATCAATGACCTAATAAAGAAATGGGCAGATGAAATGAACAGGGCTTTTTGAAATAAAGAAGTCCAACTGGCTAAAAAACACATGAAAAAAATGCTCACCATCCCTGGCCATAAAGGAAATGCAAATCAAAACAACACTAAGATTCCACCTCACCTCTGTTAGAACATCACCACCAACAACAAATGTTGGAGAGGATGCAGGTGAAAAAAGAATCCTCATACACTGCTGGTAGGAATGTAAGCTAGTACAACCACTATGGAAAACAAAAGGGAGGCTTTTTTAAAAACTAAAACTAGAACTGCCATATGATCCAGCAATATATGCTCCCACTCCCAGGGATATACCCAAAGGAATATGAATCAGGTATTCCAAAGGCACCTGAACACCCCTATTTATTGCAGCACTATTCACAATAGCAAAGCTATGGAAACAACTAAGATGCTCACTATTGATGAATAGATTAAGAAAATGTGGTATTTATACACAATGGAGTTTCACTCAGCCACAAAGAAGAATGAAGTTTTGTCATTTGCAGGTAAATGGATTGAATGGAGGACATCATCTGATGACTGTGAAGGCCAAAAGCCGCATGTTCTCCTTCATAGGCATGGAAAAAATGCTCACCATTCCTGGCTGTAAAGACCTACAGCAAATGCAGCAATAATATGGGACATGGGTGACACTAAGAGGAGGCCACACATGGGAGAAATACAGCAAGGGTAGGAAACTAAAAATTTGAATGTGGTTGATGTGCTTACTGTACAGGAATGAATATAGAAATTTTAAACTGGCCAGGGCCACCATGGGAGGGGAACTAGAGAGTAGTGAAAAGGACTGGTAGAGATGAACCAATTGGAGTTGTAATACATATATGCATAGAAACAACACAAAAAATCTCAGCTATCTTTATCTCAAACTAGCAAAATCACCATGTTTCTCTAATTACATTTTATGTTTTTTCTTCTACAAAATTAGAGAGTTTCTGCCCCAGGGTGTGTGTGTGGGGCTGGCACCAGTGGGAGGTGGGAGATGGCAGGGAAAGGAGTAGGAGGGTGACTATGGTACAAATAATGTATACACATGTATGTAAATGCAAAAATTATACCTGTTGAAACTGTTCTAGGAATCAGGGGAAGGGGGATGAAAGAGAGCAGTGGAGAAGGGGGAATTCAAGTTTGATGTATTTGATACATTGTAAGAACCTTTGTAAATGCTACAATATACACCCACCCAGCACAATAAAAAAATAGAAAAAAAAGCTTTAAATCAATTTAATTCAAACATTGAGCACATTTGCCAACTTTAGGGTTGGCAGAAGTTTTAATGTCAGTTATTCATGAGTCCCTTTCCTGTTACTCAGATACTGTAACTTTTCTGGGAGCTTACAATGTAGTAGGACATTGGAAGAGACCTCTTGTCATCAGTCACTCCTGTTTCTTAATGCTCTGAAACTAGCCTGCTGCTCAGTCCTAATCCTAAACTTCCATTTTTCCTGGGGTTTTTCAAGCCATTTTTCTGAGAATCAGAATATGCCAATAATTATAATTTGCATGTTAATTTGGATATTTACTCCCAAATCACTACTCCACCAATGGCATATGAGAATGCATGCTTCATTCTATCTTTGTCAAACTGGTAACAATCTTTTAATCTTGGCTAATCTGGTAAGTGAAAAAAAAATACATGCTCATGGTTCAGTTACTTTGGATTTCTCTAATTTAGTCAGGCTGAGTATTTATATTTATTTTTTCTGGAAATGCCAGAAATGATTTTTTAATAGATTTTTTACTAGGGAATATTCATTATACAGGGGAGATCTGAGGTGACAATTCTGATTAGACTTATATTGTACATTATTTACATTGCCCCCATTGTCTCTCCCCCTCACCTCTCCCCACCCCACTTAAAGTAATTGCAAGAGGTTTCTTAGTTCTGTTTCATATAGGTACATCAACCATATACTGTCACCTCAATCTGCTTCCTTAACCTTCGCCCTTCTTTCTAGTACCCCTCCAGCATAACTGTGCCTATGTTTCAGTACTGTTTTTCATTATTAACATTTAAGCTGACATTCAAAGCGGTGTCTCGATGTATGCCTTCTGTAGGTGTGCTTTATTTTGGTCTATTCGATCACTTCCATTACTCTTCCTTACCCCTTTACCTCCCTTCCCCCTGTTTTTCAACAGTTTTCAGTACACATCCTTATATCCTCTACCTTCACATCTTATGTTATGTCAAATTACTGACGCTCTCAGTCTCTTTTCCTTGCCCTCTTTCCTTGAGTTCCACAGAGTAGTTCCACTATTACTAACATGTTCTACATTTGAGTCTGTATATGATCATGCTTGTTTTTGTATATATGTTTATCTTTGGATCTATCTTCCCCATATGAGGGAAAACTGGCATCTTCTGTGTTTCTGATCCTGGCTTACTTCACTTAGCATGATTTCCTCCAATTGCATCCATTTACCTGTAAACCACATGTCATTATTCCTTATGGCTGAGTAATACTCCATTGTGTATATATACCCCAATTTTATGATCCATTCATCAGTTGTAGGGCATCTGGGTTGTTTCCAGAGCTTGGCTATTGTGAATAGTGCTGCGATGAACATTGGTGTACAGGTGTCTCTACTTTCTTTTGTATCCTGTCTTACTTTCTTTTGAGTAGATACCCAGAAGTGGTATCACTGAATCATATGGCAGTTCTATCTCTAGTTTTTTGAGGACTCTCCACACTGCTTTCCATAGTGGTTGTACTAACTTGCATTCCCACCAGCAGTGTATAAGCGTTCCTGCTTCACCATATCCTTGCCAGCATTTGTTGTTGCTATTACCCTGGATTATGACCATTCTAACTGTGGTGTGATGAAATCTAAGTGTTGTTTTGGTTTACATTTCTTTTATAACCAGAGAAGTTGAACACTTCTTCATGTATCTACTGGCCATTTGTACCTCTTCCTTTGAGAATTCCCTGTTTAATTCATGTGCTCATTTCTTCATTGGGGTATTGATTCTTTGGGGACTGAGATTTTTGAGTTCCTTGTAGAGTCTGGATATCAATCCCTTGTCAGATGAGTAGCTGGCAAAGATTTTCTCCCATTCTGTGGGCTGTCTCTTGAGTCTGGTGACTGTTTCCTTTGCTGTGCAGAAGCCTTTTAGTTTGATGTAGTCCAATTTATTCATCATTTCTCTTAGATGTTGAGCATTTTGAGTTCTGTTTAGGAAGTCATTCCCTGTACCTATCTGTTCCACTCTATTTCCTACTCCTTATTGGAATTGTTTCAGGGTTTCAGGCCTTATATTAAGGTCTTTGACCCACTTTGAATTGATTTTGGTACAGGGTGAAAGATGAGGATCTAGTACATGTGAACATTCAGTTTTCCCACAACTTTTGTTGAAGAAGCTGTCTTTTCTCCATTGTGTGTTTTAGGCTGCTTTATCGAAGATCAATTGGCTATAGATGTCTGGGTTTATGTCTAGATCTTATATTCTGATCCATTGGCCTTCCTGTCTGTTTTTGTGCCAATACCACACTGTTTTTATTGTTATGGCTCTGTAGTATAGTTTCAAGTCAGATATTGAGATGCCTCCAGCATTGGAATATTTGGTCAGAATTGCATTGGCTATTTGACATCTTTTATGTTTCCATATTTATTTCACAATTGATTTTTTTCTATTTCTGTGCAGAATGTCATTGGAATTTTGATAGGGATTATGTTGAACATGTAGATTGCTTTTAGTAGTTTGGACATTTTCATAATGTTGTTTCTAACAATCCACGAGCATGGAAGTTCTTTCCATCTTCTGATGTCTTCTTCGACATCTCTCTTCAGTGATTTATAGTTTTCATTAAAAAGGTCTTTTGTTTCTTTTGTTAAATTTATGCCAAGGTACTTTATTGTTTTTGAGGCTATTGTAAATGGGATTGTTTCCCTGATTTCTTACTCAGTCTGAGCACTGTTGGTATATAGAAAAGCTAATGATTTCTGTATGTTAATTTTGTATCCTTCTACTTTGCCAAAAGAGTTTATGATTCCTAGTAGTTTTTTGGTAGAGTTTTTGGGGTCTCTTAGAGATAGGATCATATCATCTGCAAATGGGGATGTTTGACTTCTTCTTTCACTATTTGAATCCCTTTTATTTCTTGCTCTTTTCTTATTGCTCTGGCTAGGAGTTCCAAAACTATATTGAATAGGAGTGGGGAAAGCAGACAAACCTGTCTCGTTCCTGACTTTAGGGGAATGGTTTCAGTAGTTCTCCATTTAATATGATGTTGGCTCTTGGTTTGTCATATATAGCCTTCATTGTGTTAAGGAACATTCCTTCTATACCTAGATTCTTCAGTTTTTATCATAAAAGGGTGTTGGATTTTGTCAAAGCCTTTTTCTGCATCTATTGAGAGTATCATGTGGTTTTTGTCCTTGCTTCTGTTTATGTGTTGTATTACATTTATGGATGTATGTATGTTGAACCATCCTTGTATCCTTGGAAGGCAGTGGTCATTGTGTATGATATTTTTGACATGTTGTGGAATTCTGTTTGCCAGTATTTTGTTCAGAATCTTTGCATCTGTATTCATTAAAGATATTGATACATAATTCTCTTTTCTGTTAAGTCTTTATTGCATTTCAGAATGAGTGTAATACTGACTTCATGGAATGAATTTGGTAGTGTTTCTTCCCTTTCTATTTCCTGGAAAAGTTTGAGGAGTATTGGTGTTATTTCTTCATTAAAGGTTTGTTAAAATTTGGCTATGAATCCATCAGGTTTGTGCTCTTCTTTGTAGGGAGGCTCTTTATTACTGTTTCAACTTCATTATAAATAATAGCACTATTTCAGTGGTTAGTAGCTTCTTGGTTCAACTTTGTTTAGTTATAGGTATCTAGAAATTTATCCATTTCATCTAGATTTTCCAGCTTACTTGAATATAAATTTTCAAAGTACTCTCTAATGATTCTCTCAATTTCATTGGTATTTGTGGTTATGTCCCCTTTTTCATCTCTGATTTTATTAATTTGGATTTTCTCCCTCCTCCATTTTGTCATGTTGGCTAAGGGTTTGTCAATCTTGTTAATCTTTTCAAAGAACCAACTTTTTGTTTTATTGATTCTTTGTATAATTTGTTTGGTTTTGATATCATTTATTCTGGCTGTGATCTTTATTATTTTCTCTCCTGCTGGTTTTGGGTTTGGTTTGTTCTTGTTTTTCTTGGAGTTTAAGGTGCATCATTGCATTGTTTATTTGAGTGGTCTCTGTTTTTTGAATGTAAGCACTTATGGCTCTAAACTTTCCCCTTAGCATGGCCTTTGCTATGTCCCATTGGGTTCCAGGAACTTTTTGATTTCTTCCCTTATTATGTCGGTCACCCATTGGTTTTTCAGTAGTGTGCTGTTCGGTCCCCATGTGTTTGAATATTTTCTGGGATATTTTTTGTTGTTGACATCTAGTTTTATTCTGTTGTGGTCTGATATGATGTGGGAGTTATTTTGATTTTCTTGAATTTGTTTGCTTTGTGTCCTAAAATATGATCTATTTTGGAGAAAGTTCCATGAGTTCAGAAAAGAATGTGTATTGCCTAGTTGTTAGGTGGAATACTCTGTAGATATCACCACATCTATTTGGTCTAATGTGTGGTGTAGCTCTGAAGTTTCTTTGCTGATCTTTTCTCTGGATGACCTATCTACTAGTGACAGTGGGGTATTCAGATCTCCTACCACCACTGTGTTAGTGTCTCTCTGTTCTCTTAGGGCCATTAAAGTTTTTTTTTTTAATGTGTATGGATGCTCCTGTATTTGGTGCATATATGTTAAGTTTCCTCTTGATGAATTGTTCCTTTCATGAATATGAAGTGACCTTCATTGTATCTTTTGATTGATTTTAGTCTGAAGTCTTCTTTGTCAGATATGAGTATGGCTACTCCTGCCTGTTGATGGCGTCCATTTGCTTGGAAAACTTTTTTCCAGCCTTTGACTCAAAGCCAGTGTTTATTGTTTTTTCAAGGAGATGAGTCTCTTGTAAGCAACATATGGTTGGGTCTTGTTTGTTAACCCAGGTTGCTATTATATGCCTTTTGATTGGGGCACTGAAGCCATTTACATTCAGTGTTAATATTGAGAGGTGCTTGTTGCTTCCAATCATTCTTGTTTCCATGTTGTTTAGTTTTACCGATTCCTTGTTTATTTGCCTGCTTGCTCAAAAGGGTTTATTCTTTCTTGACTCTTCCTTTCCCATTCTAGTTTCTTCTTCTATATGTAAAAGTCCTTTATCTTCTGTCATGCTGGTTGGTGGTCACAAATTCCTTTAGTTTTTTTCTAAAGGAAAGGAAGGTTTTAATTTTTCTTTCAATAAAGAAAGATAGTTTTGCTGGGTAGACTAGTCTAGGTTGACAGTTGTTTTCTTTCAATGCTTGTATTTTGTCTTTCCATGACCTTCTTACATTTAGAGTTTAAGTTGAGAACTCTGTTGTTATTCTAATGGGTTTGCCTTTATATGTGACTTATATTTTCTCTTTTGCAGCTTTCAGAATTCTTTCTTTGTTCTGTGTGCTGAGTGTTTTGATTATGATGTGTCTTGGGGTGTTTCTTTTTTGGTCCTGACAGTTTGGTGTTCTGTAAGCTTCCTGCACCTGAGTGACTCTCTCCTTCTCGAAATTAGGGAATTTTTCTGCTATTATTCTATTGAATAGGTTGTCAATGCCTTTAGTTTGTATTTCCTCTTCTTCTACACCCATGATTCACAGATTTGGTCTTTTCATGGTGTCCCAGGTATCTTGCATGTTCCATTTGTATTTTCTTAGCATTCTTTCATGATCTTTTATTGTTTGATCTAATTCCTCTACTTTGTCTTCTGATACTCTGTTTTCAACTTCTGTTCTCTAAGCTTTTGATTGCAATATTTACTTAGGATATTGAGTTATTTATTTTGGATTGATTATATTTCAGGGTTCCATATCTTTCTTGATTTCCTCTTTCATATCCTGGATAGTAGTCTTAATTTCATTCATCTGTTTGTATTCTCTTTGAGCTCATTTAATTGTTTATTCATGTTCTCTTTGAGTCAAATACTAACTTTTGTGTTTCTTCTTTGAGGTTGTTAATCATTTTTACTACTGTTTTTTGGAATTCATTATTTGATAGGTCTTCCTCTATGCAGATGTTTAGATTCTTAGTGGTGGAATTGGCTTTTGATGAAGCATGGTTGTCTTGCTGTTTCATTCTGTGTTGAGATTTATGCATCTGGAGTTGTTTTTGGTTAGGGTTTTGGTCCCCTATGTCCCTGTAGTTGGAGTTTTGTGGTTTTTTTTTTTCTCTCCTCGTGCTCCAGAAGCATTCCTCAGAGAGGGGTATACTGGATATGTTACCCTTTGCAGGATTCTTGTGATGCTGATTACCTTTTTTCTTTTCTCAGTGAGGGGACTGGACCTCCTGCCTTTTGGTGGGGTAGCAGGGGCTCTCCTGCAGTTGCAGTGGGGAGTGTTGGTCTCTGTGCACTGCTGAGGAAGGCAGACTTCTTAGCTTCCAGGAGCCACAGTAGCTGCTGGAGGCACAGGAGACCAAGCCTTTGGACACTAGGAGTTCTGGAGACTGATTTCCAGGCATGGGCTCCAGGAGGGTAGTGCAGTAGAACTGCAAGCATAGGAGGACCAAGCTTTCAGGTAGCAGGAGACCTGGGGCCTGATTTCCTGCATGGGCTTCCAGGATCTCACTTTTGTGGCTCTGCTGCTGGCTCAGGAAAGCCAAATCTGGGAGCAGCAGGGGTTTCTGGGCCAATCTCCCACACGGGCTTCGGGGAACTCAGTTCTCTGGTGTTGCTTCTGGGGACACTGAGCTTGCTGGCTTGTGCCTTCTGTTACCCATGGAGCAGTGGGAGCTGAGGGTCTTGCTTGCACAGGGGTGCTGGTTTCCCTGGACTTTCAGGGTGAAGGTAGCAGGTTGTGTGGTCAGGGATAGTGGATCGGGAGTGTTGAGCTGTGAGTCATTCTTCCCATTCCTCCAGTAGTTGGTTGCTTCTCTATTTGTGGATTCAGCGAGGGGCTTCTTGCTGGTTATGGGACCCCATGAGTGACTTTTGGGGTCCTCTTATTTTCCTTGTTCGGGATAGTTAGTTGTTGCTGGGCTATACAGATGTCAACAATCCACCATCTTGCCGCCTCCTCCAGAAATGATTTTTTAAAATATCTCAGATAATTATCTGTACTCTGTGTGTGATAAAACATTATAATTGAGAAGGAAAGCACCTTCCAAATTGAGATGAAAATATTCTCTTCTTCCTTCTTCTGAATACCCATAGATGATTGAGCCTATATTTGGGAACTCCCTCTGAAAGATAATAAGAATAGACTGCAGACCTTCTCCACCATGAACTGCAATGGACTACACAAAAAGTGAAATAATCTTTACTATTCATTATTCTAGGAGGATAATATTCTAGCAACACCATTGTATATTAATTAGTGCACATCATTTTATTTTTATTTCTTCATTAACTTACATTTGCTGATGCCTGTTACATACACAATCATCAACACAGGAGCTAAAGAGATGTAAAACCAAATTAAATGAAACAAGAAAGTGAATTAGACATGATCCTTCTCCTTTAGACACTTATAACTTGAAAACAATAGGAGAGAACAACAAATAATAGGTTAGGCATATTAATTGAGTTGCATTTCACTCCAGGCAATACAAAATGACTATATATTTTTTAGGCTGTTCTTTTTTTGTTATTATTATTCATTTATTCACATGTGCATACATTGTTTGGCTTATTTCTCCCCACTTCCCCCCTCAGCTCCAGGCAGGTCCTGTTCTGCCCTTATCACTAGTTTTGTTGAAGAAAAGAGACAAGCATAATAAGGAAGACAAAGTGCTTTTGCTAGTTGAGTTGAGGATAGCTATCCAGAAATATTCCTAGCATTGCTTTTGTGTACCCATGTGTTATAACCCATGTTGATTCATCTCTAACTGATCTTTACTCTGCTTACTGATCCCCTTCTCATGATAACTTCTGTTGCTTTAAGGTTTCTGTATTAGCTCCTCTGGAGTGGGAGCATCAAACGCTTTCATGTTTTGGGTTTTCTACCTATTTCTATATCACCCATATGTGCTCTCCCCTTGTCATGTGGTCCCAGTCCAGCCTCATGGTTGCATTTGCCCTAGATCTAAAGTCCACATATGAGGGAGAACATGCGATTTTTGGTCTTCTGAGCTTGGCTGACCTCGCTCAGAATGATGTTCTCTAGTTCCATCCATTTACCTGCAAATGATAAGATTTCATTCTCCTTCATAGCTGAGTAAAATTCCACTGTGTACAAGTGCAACATTTTCTTGATCCATTCATCAATAGTGGGGCATCTTGGTTGTTTCCATAACTTGGCTATTGTGAATAGCGTGGCAATAAACATGGATGTGCAGGTGCCTCTTGAGTAACCTGTGTTGCATTCCTTTGGGTATATCCCCAAGAGTGAGATTGCTGGATCATATGGTAGGTCTATGTTTAGATTTTTAAGAAGTTTCCAAAATTTTTTCCAGAGTGGTTGTACCAGTCAAGCTGTTCTTTAAAGCAAATTATTCTAAAAGCAATGTAGATGAAGGGAAGGGAATGGCAGGATGAAGAGGAGAAAAACTTATATGAAGGCTATTTTTACAGGCATAGTAATAGCTTCCATATTAGGTATAAATAATACCTGTAAAAATACATAGATATAGATAGTACCTGTGCCACTGGCACAGTGGCAAGTGGAGTGGAAAACTGGAAACTAGCAATGCAGATGGTAAACGGATGCATAAGTGTCAGGGTCAGAACTTTTATGGAGCATAATCATCAAGGTCAAGGAAGGGTAAGTGTTAAGGAGGGGGCATCAAAAATGTGAAATGCTACAGAGTTACAGAATTCTTCCCATGGTTCCACTTCATTCATTTGACTAGAAATGGAGCATGGCATTATTATGTTTGTTGATATTAAACTGCTGTTAGGTTCCAGAAACTGTGCTATGTGCTGTTGATAAAATGGTGAACAAAGTCAATAAGGTCCTCACTATCATGTAGTTAAAACTTATCCAGAGAAAGCATTAGCTTGAGAGCAATAATGGTGCTTCCATTGTGCTCTGGAAGAATGGCCCATCTGCCATTGTTGGAATATGTGATTTAGGAAAAACTAACTCTATCCTGTCCCTAGAAAGGGTGATTTTGCTGTATGCTCAGGGCCATCTCAGTGTGTTCATCCTAGCAGAGGAGATTTGTCCAAGGACAGTGTAGCATCCATGGGGCCAATGATAGCAGTTGGGACTCCATTCTGGGTCCTTAATTTCAGCTCTCAGAGAAGCAGGATCTCTTTTCTACATGGTAGTCATCTGGAAGTGGGAAGCCCAGGAAATGTGGCAGCCAACTTATAACCAGGACTTGACTGAGAATGGAGAAAAATTCTCCTCAACAAGTGAAGGGCAGAACCAAGAGTTACATACAAAGCCATGTGCTGATGATATCATTTAATCCTGGTCAAGTTTTGAACAAGGTTAGATTTATTCCTAAACTTCTTAGTTAGGTGAAGCAATAAATTCTATTTAGGTTCAAGCCAATTTGGTTTAGATTTTTCTTCACTTGAAATCAAATGTAGTGTAACCATTACAAATGAATTATAAAAGAATGTCCTGCCCTTTTTCCCCAGACAGCAGAAAATTTTGAAATAACCTTTTTATAAGTATTTTATTGCAAAACTATGGTGCATTTCAAATTTTAAAACACTTGAAATCTAAGTAGAATGATATTTCTGTGGCAATACTAAATGATTATCAGTGGAAAATTAAAGTATCTTCCAGTCTGTTTTAAATACAGTATAAAGTTCACAGCTGCATATTTTTCAATTACCAGAAATCTGATAAGTCTGCTATTTAGGACATTACAAACCTATGTTTATTTCACTTTTGACAAAACAAAAATAATGGGAGTTTACTATTTAATTCCATGTAAAAATATTTTAAAAAAATTATGTAGTTCCTATTTTTGAGAACCTCACATTTTATTGGAAAAAATGAACACGTAAACTACTGAAATCAGTACATCTATTGCCTTGCTTTTTAGTTTGGCATTTTATGCACTGTTCATTGGAATGTATTACATGGCTTGTACCTGGAAGCAGTAGCAACAATGATCATGTGTTTTGAGCAATTTTTTGCACTATATTAGAGACTATATTTAGATTCAGCATGAAAACCCCAATTCAGGCATAATTCATATTTTAATATTATTGCTTGTTTGGTGCTTTCCTCACCTGGAGTTTCCCTCCCAGGCATTATAACTTACATAGTCTTACCTATATATGTCATTTGATTGAGCATGAGTAAGGGACTTTAACTCCACTATTCTGCACTCTTTCCTTTTTTTTTGGAGATAATTAGAAAGATGGTTATAGTTGAACAGAAAGTTATAGAGTTTACTTTTCTTTTCCTAATGAAGATTTACAAAAGAGAAAGAAAACTATTCAAGCTTCCTCTAACCCTATTTTTTCACACATTGTTCAACTATTTACATAAAGATTTAGCAGTAAACTACATGACTGAACAGAAACTAAAGCATTTGATAATCCATCAAATTACAATAATAACAAAAATACCATATACATTGCACTTATTATATGCCAGGCACTGTTCTAGGTATTTTATGGACATTAACTTATGTAATTTTCATAAACAGACAGAGAAGGTTAAGACTCTTACTGATTGTCAGACAGATGCTCAGGAGAAGTGTGGCATAGCTATCCAGGCAATGGTCTCTAGATTTTGAACTTTGTTGGGTTGAGTATCCTAGGATTGAAATTGATTTCTTTCCGTACTCAAACTATTTCACTCCATTCCCTTCTTGATTTTAAGTTTTCTGCTTTAAAATCTATTGTTTTAATTTATTTACCTTTATGTTGTTTGATTTTTCCCTATTACAGTATTTAATGTTCTTTCCTTATCCTCTGTGCTAAATGTTATAAATATAATATGTTGTGGAGAAGTTCTATTTTGGTCATGTCTGTTTGGTGTCCTGGAGACTTCCTATACTCGAATGGGAATCTCTTGAGATTTGGAACATTTTCTGCTCTTATTTGGTGAATATATTTCCTATACCTTTGACTTAAACTGCTTCCTGTTTGATGCCAATATCTCACAGGTTTGGTTTTTTGATGCACTTGCAGAGTTCTTGCATATTCCTTTCACAGATCTTCAGTTTTTTCTCTAAGTATTCTTCTGTTTTTTTCTTTAATATCTATTTTGTCTTCAAGACCTGAAATTCTGTCTTCTACTTGGTCCAGTCAGCTGGAATGGCTTTCAACCTTATTTTTATTGACTTAAGGAAACTTTTGTTTCCAGGGTTTCTGTTTGATTCTTTTTTTTTCTTAGACTTTCCATTTCTTTGTTAAAATCCTCTTTCAGATTTTGTGCTGCCTTCTTTGTTTTCTTTATCTCTCTTTTTTAAAATATAATTTATTTGGTGTTTGTCAAAATCCCCTTTGAGTAATTTAGTCATTTCTGTGCCTTCTTAAGTTTTTAAACCTTGTTTTCTTGGGATTCATTGAATTATTTTTATATGTTTTAAGTTCGTTGAACATTCTTATCATCATTCTTTAGCCCCCAACAACTGAGGATTCATCCCCTTTACTGTATACCAAATCCTCTATTATGTGGTTGTTAACCTGTTGAGGAGTCCTATTTCCCTGCCTTCTTTTATTCCCCATGTTTCAATTTTGAGATTTGCTCCTGTGTTGTTCATTAGTTAGTTGGGGGATTAATCACTTATTATCTTTCCCTTGACTTATTTTCTATGCTCTGGCTAGCTTAGTTGTTAACTAGGTTGTAACATTTCTGTTCACTGGCCTGGAGGTATAACTTAGCAATAACAATTTCAGGGATTCAATGCTGAACCAGTTATTTACATAGTATATAAATCCCTTGGTAGTATTATCTATAAACAGTGGATGTTGAGGAGCTAACACTTGTTTTCAAAGAGATTGATACACAGATAATGAAAATGATGGTGATAGAAGAAGAGATAGGGAGGGGTGAATGGGGCAAGGGGTAGAAAAAAGAATGAGGTTTGTGGGTTATGGGGTAGTAAGACCCTGATGTGTGCAAAGGTATAGTTTAGTCCTTGTGGTAGAAAGTGTTATTGTCAGGGATTGCAGATGGATAGGCAATATGGGAGTATAGTTGGTGAGTGGGTAGTGTGGAGGACATAGGGACAGGGAGAAGAGAAACATAGGGAGAGGAAAGGAAGAAAAAAGAGAAAGAAAAAATATCAGGGGAGGGAAATGAAAGAGGAACAAGTAAAAGCTAAGCAAATTAAAATTTTAACAAGAGTAATAAAAAGGAGATACATAACAAAAAACTAAAAAAAATAAATATATACATATGTATGTATGTATTTATAGTCCATGTTTCTTTCTTATTATGGAGAGCAGTGGGTTTTCTGTGAGTTCAATGAGTTCACTGAGCACTCTTCTCCAGTTTCTAAATTGAGAGGTTGTACCTTTGACTGCCACACAGTCCCGCATATCAACCATAAGAATGGACAGCACCCAGATTAGAAATTGGGGGAAAGTGCTCAATGCACTCATTGAACTCAGAGAAAACCCATTCAGATTTCAATTAGCTTAGCATATGGACTGTTTATTTGCAATTAGGATTTAACTTCTTTATTTATATCAATGTTAAAGTCATGAGCAGGACAAGAAATACAAATATGGCTTGGAATAAAAATATGGCTTGGAGCTCACATATTAAGAAGTCAAAGTACTTTTTAGAATCATAAGGAACCAAGTCAATTTCTTATGCCCACTGTCAAAGACTAGTATTCTACATCACAGTTTCTGAACTTGATTTCTGACTTTAAAAAAGGAAAGGTTATTGTCTTCTACCCATCCAAGCATAATTGTCAATATGCTTGCTAAAATTGCTTAAGAAATTAGCATATTTTACATTTTTGAGATTTTTAACATCTTCAGGTCATAGAGGCAATAAAAAGCTGCTAAAGTATGATGCTTAGAGGTTAAAACAATGGTGATTAGATATTAGCTGCACTGTTCCCAACTGTGGTGGTGGGCAAGATGTCTGGCCTTGCTGAAGCTTTTCTTAGCTATAAAAGGAGGGTAAAAAGATTACCTTTTCCAACTATGCCACAGAATTATCAGGAAAAGAAAATAAAGTAATGCTTGTAAAAGGGGCTTATAAACTATTAAGTGCTCTATAGAACTATTCATAACCTCTTTGGGGGGCAGTTCATAGAAGCAATGTGCTGTCAGGGTCAGTTGGAGAGGCTGTGAACTGTGTATGCATACCATACCACATCACAAAGATTTCTATGTCCACATCACTAATTTCCTGGCAAATAGCAACAGAGTCTTCTTCTGACAAAATCTGTATGTTATGACAATTTTCCAACAGGAAGGGATGTCTTTTTCTAATTTTAACAGAAGAACTTGTGTACTGTGACAGAGAAAGCATTATCCTGGCTCTATGTCTACCTTTCTCCAATTCAATAATCACATTCTAGTGGACAACTGCTCCTAAAGTTAGTTACATAATGTTATTCTTCTGCCCAAACCCTGACAATGACTTCTCATTTTCCTTCAGAATAATGTCTAAAGTCCCATGTTTGCCAAGATTTAAGACCTCTGTCATATCTCTCCTTGTTTCATCCAACCTAGTCTCACCATTCCCTGTTCTTTGGTAGCCCACCTACTGTTCCAGTATGTGGAGATGCATATGATTCCCTCGATAGCATACACTGGATAGCCTCTGAACCTAAACACTTCCTAAGACATCCTTCTATCCCTCCTTTGCTCTGTGAAGATTAGATGGCACCTCCTTTAGGAACCTATCCCAAAGCTACCACTTTATTCAACTGAATAGAAATCTTTGTATGTTCTCATGATATCTTTTATAGTGAGGGTTAAATCATTTGAGCACCTTAGGGAAACAGGAGCAACTAATGGACAGTGTATACAGAGACAGGTAGAAAATAGGGAAAGATTGTGACTCTTAAACCTATATAACTGAAGGCATCAGATTAGATGCCTTCTCTCATTGCCTCTGAACCTCTTATTCAACAACAAGTGCTCCTTTCCAATTGCAAATCCTCTGTTAGCTGTAGAGCTAGAAATAAAATAGGGAACTGCATAAATTTCATTCAACATGGATTGAAAATTGGCATAAGCATATACATATCCTCTCTCCCCACCCCCCATTTCTCCTATGCTCTTAGGTCATGAGACCAGGAATGGCTCAGGTTTTTCCAAGTTAAGGACAGTATAAAAAACACCTTAAAACAAAAAATTGCTCTTTTTTTCTACTTGGCTTTTACACTCCACCTGGCAGAGACCACACTTGTGATCCCCTTCCCTGTTCATCTGTAGTGAACTTCATTATCTTCCTTACTACATTCACATGTTCTGCTTGGATTTGGCCATACCAGAACACAAGAACCAGGTATTTTCTGATCAGAATTCTCATTGATGACAATACTGCTTGTTTTTGTACTTGAAACAAATTAGACCCCATGTATATATGCAGAATGAAACAGTACATGGCTTCCAGTGTTAGATCTGCTTATTTGTTATTTATCTTGTGATATTAAGAAAAGTCACTTTGTCTCTTTATTTTTTCATTTTTCCTGCTACAAAATAAAAGATAAAATCATGCAATTCATAAAGGATCTTGAGAAATCTCAATTTGTATGACTTTAAAATACACTTTATTTTGACATTGAAGACATTATTTACTAACTGTGGTTATTATCCAGATAATAATTTGGTAAGTTATGACATATCACAAGTTCAATATATATGTATATATATATATAGAGAGAGAGAGAGAGAGAGAGAGAAAGAGAGAGAGAGAGAGAGAGAGAGAGAGAGGGCAATCTTTCTTCTTTTCAATCTAAATAGTGAACACATTTTTAAAAGTTTCATATTCCACAAACATTTTTATTCTAACTGAAATATTTGAGCTAATTTTTAAATCTTGATTAATTACAGCTATTACTGCCTATAAAAGTAAATTAGACCCAAAAAATCCTGATAAATGGACACTTGACATCTTCATTTCTCATTACTAACACCAAAAAGCAAGATACCAAATACTGTGGCAGCTATTCACCATTATAATGGCAGGTTGTATTTGTGTATTTCTACTATTCTAACCTAATATGCAATTCAGATCTACCATTCCATGGGCATATCGCAGATGGAATTGTCAATATAGGGACCGATATCACAGAAGCATAAAGGTGGCCACCAGAATTAAAATCAAAGAGATGTCTTTTTAAAAATTTTTATTTTATTCATATGTGCATACAATGTTTGGGTCATTTCTCCCCCCTTCCTCCCACCTCCTCCCTTCCCTCCCCCCCGCGCTCCCTCCCTTACCCCCCTTTACCCCTCAATACCCGGCAGAAACTATTTTGCCCTTATCACTAATTTTGTTGAAGAGAGAGTATAAGCAATAACAGGAAGGCCCAAGGGTTTTTGCTAGTTGAGATAAGGATAGCTATACAGGGAGTTGACATGCATTGATTTCCTGTACATGTGTGTTACCTTCTAAATTAATTCTTCTTGAACTAACCTTTTCTCTAGTTCCTTGTCCCCTTCTCCTATTGGCCTCAGTTGCTTTAATGTATCTGCTTTAGTTTCTCTGTGTTGAGGACAACAAATGCTATCTAGTTTTTTAGGTGTCTTACCTATCCTCATACCTCCCTTGTGTGCTCTCGTTTTATCAAGTGATCAAAGTCCAATCCCCTTGTTGTGTTTGCCCTTGATTTAAGTCCTAATGTTTCAAATCATTAGGGAAGTTAACAGTTCATTTTCATGGTCACTGATATTCCCAGGGCCACAAAAAAATTGAGATCCTCTTTTTAACTACGGGAGGCATTTGACTGGATTCTAATAAAAACAAAGTCAAATTTAAAATCTACTTGGCTATTTTTTAACCTTCCCCTGAAATTATTACCACAATTTGAGTGCCAGTAATAATAACAGATAACCAGATTTAACCAGTTCTTCATTTCATGAGCTCTTTCACTAGGCTGTGTCTGACCTTGTCTGTTAAAATCTAGTTTAGAACCAGGGAAGAAGCCTGGCTGCAAGCATTGGTAGCTCAGTGGTAGAACTGTTGCCTGCCATACAGGACCCCCAGGTTCAACTCTTGGTCAATGCAAGTGTGTGTTGTCATCTGCTCTCATAAGCTAACCAGGGTTGAGCCTAGTTAGTACTTGGATGGGAGATCTGGCTGCAGAGATGCATTAGACAGAGGTTGAAAATTTACTTGTTTGGTTTTGTTCTCCACAAGAACTGGTCTTATAAGCCATTATACAACAACATGTACAAAAAAAAGCTTTTTTTCCACACATATATTCAGAGTCCTTTACCTTTTTTGCTGAAATAAAAAAGGCCAACAAATATTTGGTGGGTTGAAACTCAAATACATGTGAATTTGTTTTTTAACATGTTATTTCTCTGATCAGCTTTGAGAAGTTTTTAAACAAATGATCGTGATAATGAAAGTTCTTGGGAAAAGAAATTCAGTTTTTTTATAATGGCTTAACATTTTCTAGATGCTAAATGTAAAAGGTGTTTGACATTGCACATAAATGATATTTACATCATTTTTGTTAAAAATTATTAACTTAGCTGCAGGGCAAATGACTTCAAAACATGGCCTTTGACTACTTGGAAATATGGAATTGAGCGCCTGAAAATATCTCAGTATTTTCAATTTGAAAGGTCAATATGCAGAAATCAGGTGCCAGTTTGGTACTGGGGTTTGAATTCAGGGCCTACACCTTGAGCCACTCCAAGTCCATTTTTGTATTGGGCATTTTTGAGATAGAGTCTCACAAATTATTTGCCTGGGCTGGCTTCCAACTGGGATTCTCCTGATCTTTGCCTCCTGAGTAGCTGGGATTACAGAGGTGAGCCACTGGTACCCGGCCTGAGTGGCAGTATCTTAATCTTAATCATTCTAAAGCTTTCAAAGAGTAGGTAGAGCTGGTTTCATTAGGAACTACTTAAAAGTTGCAATAAAGGAAAAGGCTACCAGAGATGGGAAGAAGTAAGTCACAGAGAGTAGTTGTGAAAGATGTTAAAGCCACAGCACCTTCAGATTTAACAGACTGAGCAATAACATCACATAACTGATGTTCTTCAGTGTGTATTAATATATCCCTTTTGATACATACAGGACACAAACCCTTCTTCATTCCCCACCAATGTTAATACAAATTCAGTACTGTGATTCTTAGAGGAATTGGTCATTTTCTGTAGAAATAATTGTTGAGTTCTTTCTGTTTTAGGTTATAAAAGCAATAGTTCTTTCCAAATAAAAATCAAGAGTATAACATTGAATATGGTTTTTCAAAGTATTTATGTGCACTTCCTACAAAAATGATATTAATCAAATTAATAATTAGATTCCATGGGGGATGAAACTCCCAGTTAAGAATCATAGATGTTTGGTTGTTGAAGAAGCAAAAAGTACTATAAGGAACAACCTTAAAAGGAAATTCAGCTGAGCTGCATTTTCTTTAGAATTATTTATGAGTAAAACTCTTGAATTACTGAGAAATTCATCACATGTGAAATGAATATAAATTCACTGTCTGCACAGGGTGGCCATACATAGCTGTAAAACAAATGCTGGAAAAGGTATCAACTTCTCTGTATGAGGCAGCAGCCATCGTAACTACATCTACATTAGTGCAGGGAAAGAACATACTTTATGACTTTGCCATCCTTTATGGTCACACAAGCACCACCTGCTATATATTCCAGTTGAATAAATAAATCAGTGATTTTGAAGGCCTGCCTCAGTAGATTGGCTGGAGAAGAATCACCCGAGTTGCTTGTCATAAATAAATCCACTGAATCTTCCCAATCCTCCCAAATTAGAATCTTTGCAGGGGGAAGTTGATATTTAAAACAGTTTTGGTGGTAATTCATAAAACCAGATTTTGGAACCACTGTACTAGATAATATGTCATATGTTGGTAGCTATATAACAGACTGTCTCTTCACAGTTACGTTGTATATCAATATTATTCTCTTCTAGGAAAACAATGGAAAATTGTGCTAATGGCAATTCTTTGAAGAAAGTAGGCCTTGATGGATGACAAGGCCCAACATCAGAATTTGGGCATCATTGTTGTCTTTTCCCTGCAGATTCAGTCCCCCTCACTTTGAAAGGCTGTTTTTATCTCTGGAATCTTAATGTTCTTCTTGGCTGGGTCATAAAACTGGAATCTTCCTGAAGTGGAGGTGCATTGGTAGACTTTTACTCATTTTCTGGAATGAAATTGAGAAATCTGTATCCATTCACACCAGGAAAAAAAAATGTTCTTTTTAAATCAGCCCATCTTAACACTTCAAAATAAGCCAGACTTTATGGCTGCATGACAAAAAACATTTTAAAAAGTGGTATGTCTTACAGTAGCTCACAAATTGTCAAAAGTTCAGCTAAGCATCCATGTTTTTAGTAATAAAGTGAAAATAAATTATAGTAAATATTACAAGTGTGAATTTAAAATTGAGGCATTTCCCAATTTCTTGATCTTAAGGAAATGGAATTTGGAGAAAAGCTGGAATTCCAGACTATTAATCTAGATCAGAAAAACTCTGCTGGACTTGAAGTTACACAAAAGTACACAAAAATGACCAGGAAAGGCAGATGTTAGCAGGAGGTACATTTTCTTCACTTCATAACAACATGAGGTTTGCTGGACAACAGATCATTCATTCATTTACTCAACAAACCTTTACTTGAACATCCACCGTCAGCCAACCTTCCTAATTAGCCTGAGCACACAAGTGGGATAGTTCACACTTGACTAATCTTTCCTTCCTACTAAATTATTTCTGAACCTTGAATAGAACTAAATACATATTCATTCATTTCATTAAATAGTTTTTTATTGTCTTGCATGCTGTATGAAGGACTTTCAAACCTTATATACTAGGCCTCTCTTCTAGCAGCTTAAAATCCACAGTAGTTTGTAAAGCTGCTGCATATTGTGCTATTCAAATTGTAGATAACAAATGTTTTACTTTCAGGGTCTTTATTTTCTTACAAGAAAGATGATGTTTGTGAAGGAACTCAAAGAAATTCAGATAAAAAAAATTCCCAACAAAATTCTATGTGAATTGAGAAAGCACACTCTTTCTTTTAAATCAATAGAGTGGTAGTTTGAAAACATAAAGTTTCTTTGCATTTTAGATGGATTACTGCGGCCATTGACTATGATACCTCCTTGCATATCTTCATTATCCTTTAATTCAAAAATATGCAATCAGGAACCAGATGTGATGGTGCATGCCTGTTTTTCCAGGAGGGTCTCTTGAGCCCAGAACTTTGAATTCAGTCTGTACCCTGTCAAAACAAACAAACACCACTTGAAATCCAAGCCTGCTTAGTGAAGCACAATGGGATGTGGCTGGAGGATAACTAAGGGATATTGTTTACCTTTTAGATGTACCTTTGTGTTTCCCAACAATCATATCATTTCCCTATTATGTGGCCTATTCTCTGAAAAGGAAATAAAAAGGTCTCATATCTTTCTCGTTTCCCTCAAACTCCTAGTGCCTTCTAGATCTCTACTTTCAAGTCAAATATTTAAAAAAACAAAGCTGATCCAGGCCTTGTCATGAGCCTATCCTCCCCGCCCCTTGTCAGGGGCTGAAACAGAAGGATCGCTTTGATCTCAAGAGTTTGAGACCAGTCTAGCAACCGTAATGAGACCTCATTTAAAAAACAAAACAACAGCTTCACTGATATGTCAGTTAAAGGGCTCTGCTAAACAAAGATTCTCAAAGTTAACAACTTAACAATACCAAAAACTTTATTTCTCTCACTTTTGGTGGGTTAGGGATTTGGGCTCAGCTGGGAAGTTTCTTTGCAGTGTGTGTAGTGGCAAGGGTCATTCATATTCATCTGGAAGGAACTTTACTGGCTAAAATCCCTAATACGGAATTTTATTCTCCATGGTTCTTCATATGCTTTCTAAGTATTCAGTTAGCCTGGGCATCTTAAAGGATGGCAAGAGGCTCTAAGAAGGAAGAAGCAGAAATTACCAATGTCATAAGGCCTGGTCTTAGAAATCACAAAACATTACCTACACCATTTCATTATTCTATTATTTAAAGGAACAAGAGAAAGAAAATAGATACAACATTTTGATGTGAGAAAATGCAGGAATGGGAGGACTTGTTCATAAATGAAATGAAACTGTTTCTAACTACATAAATAGTAGTAATCATACCCTATCACCACACCTACCACCTTACTTGTGTCCATACCAGCAGGCACACCTTCCTTTGTGTAATTACTGATGACCAGATCTTTCACAACTCAGTTTACCCCTCTGTTACCCACTTTCACTTACCCGAGGTCATTGTATTATTAATTTTCCTTCTTTCTTATGCAGCATAATTTTTTCATGTTCACTGTATAATTCCCACTGGCAAGCAAATATACTGTAGTTTCTCTCCACTTAAAAACCAAACAAACAAAAATCATTCTCCTGAATCCACAAGTTCCTCCCAATACTTTTTATTTCTTTGTTCCCCTTTATAATAAAACTCCTTGAAAATTTTGAAGTTCTTTCAACCCATCTTTTCTAGAACTCACTACGATGAGGCTCCGGTTCCAATCATCCCACCAGCACCTCCCCTCAGTTTTCACCATACCCCCCTCTTCAACGCAAAACAAGTCTCTATTATCTCACCTGACCTGTCAGGAGCACGTGGCTTGATAAATCCCTTTCTCCTTAAAATACTTCTTACCTTATGGTTTCCAAGACAGTTCCCTCTGATTTTGCTCCCTCATAACTGGTTGTTCCTTTCCTATTATCTTTTTTGATTTCTCCACATTTTCCCAAATTCTGCTCTAAGATTCAACCCATGTTTCTAGTCTTATGTTTATTTTCATTCACATTTTGTGACTTTAAATACTATCTATATTCTGAAAATGCTAATACTTGTATCTCCAACTCAAACCTCTTTCCCAAACTCCAGACTATATCTAATGGCTTGCTTGATATCTCTTATTTGGATATCAGATCAGAATTCCAAAATAGCTTGTTCAAAAGTGAATTGCTAAATCTTACTACAAATGTTCCTCCCACAGATTTCCCATCCCAGTAAATGACACCTCCATCTTTCCACTTGCTCTGGCCAAAAATCTGGAGTCATCTTAGCCTCTTTGTTTCAAAATCTTCATTGAATTTGTCCTCAAATCCCATTGATTCTTCTTTTAAAATGAATCTGTAATACGAATGCTTCTTACAAATATGTCTTACCTATATACTCTAAAAATACCCACTCTTATTTCCTTGTGATATTTTCTCACTACAATAGACAGAGGAAGACGGGCCATTTTTGTAAATGTAAGTCAAGTTTTAAAAACCCTCCAATGACTTCTGTATCACTTAGAATAAAAGCTTGTGTCTTCTCAATGGCTTCCAATCATCCAAAGCCTGCTCTGATCATGTGTCACTCTGTACCTGTGATCACATCTCCCAACATTCTGCCCCTGCCTCTTCACTCCAGCCACACTACAGATGTCTCGATCCCCAGCTGAACAGGGATACTCTCACCATAGAGATTTGCACTTGCTGTGCCCTTTTCCTTTGTACATTGTGTTGTTTCACCCTGTCCTTTTAGAAATAGCTTTGATTTTATTGCCCATTTGTTTACTGCATGTGTCTCATCATCATTGTATAAGCTCCAGGAAGGCAGGGGCTTTTGTAATTTTCTTTATTGGTATACCCCCAGCATCAGGAATAGCACACACACTAGGAACTCTGTAAATGGGTACTGTATTAGTAAATTTCCATTTTTCCTTTTTGCTTCTTTTGTTTTTAAGCATAGTTATTTCTTTATTCCTTTGAACTGTATTTTATTTCATGATGGTATGTGAGATCTATGTATATTTTTCTTATAAATTACTAGTCTTTTCTTTCAGCAACAGCATTGAGTGAATCTAAATTGTGAGACATATTTTGTTCTGTATTAAAACAACTTAGCAGATTCTATCTTTCCCTTGAACTATTATATTTTTTAAAATATTGAAGCTATACTTTAATGAAGGATAAAGGTAGTCACCCCTCTTTCTTCAAAGTCCTGAATTTCTCATTCTTTCCAATTTATTCTTGGACATCCATGCAAGCCCACTTATTTGCTATATCCTGACCAAATCAGTGACAAGAAGAAGACTGTGTCTCAGTTTTCCCAGACCCTTTTCTATATAATATTCCCCACTTTGATTGGCACCTAAGATTTGGGGGGTTTTGGCACAATGTTTGAGACTTGGTATAGATCTTCTTTTCTCTGCTTCACCAGAAATTCAGATTGCTTTCTCACATTGAACTTTGCTTTCTCATGCACATTCTAATTTGTGTCATTATCTGTTTTTGGTGTTTACCACTATCAGAGGTAAGGCATTGCCCTGTTTTAACAGCATCTGAACACCCCCCCACCATTTACCCAACATTTGAGCAACAGTGACAGCCTCTGGAGATGTTTTGGAGGAATGAGAGAAAATGTGGCCTTTCCAGATGAATTTTATAGCTTTTTTTTCATTTTTGCTTACCATGTTTTATCAGAATTTTGTTAGCATTATCTCATCTTTTAATTTTGCAAAAATTTTGTCATATTTGAAAATGAGAACATTTTATTACTTACTATTCAAATTTTCTTGTAAATGCTCTGTTAAACTGCTGTTTTCTTTAACTTGATAGCATGTTTCTCATTGGGGGAAGCTTAGGAGTTTATATATTCATTGCTGTTGTAAATTAGTGTACTTTTTATTGCATTTTTATGTGACATTTGGGATAGTATATTTTGTATTTTAAGTGACTTGGGTAGTAAATTTATTTTAGATCATAACATCTTTTATAATTCTTCACTCTAAAAGAATTTTAACTAATTTTTCAGGATTATAACATATGAAATAATTTTATCTCTGACTATATACACTTTGTTTACATTGGTTATATCAGGTCTTCTGTATAACAAGGAATTCTATAAACAAGAATTAAATAGACTCATTATAAGTTTTAATAATACATGTTCTAAGACTTTATGTTTTACATGCATATTTGTCAGCCTGCCTAAAGTGTAGGGCATACACCTACTACTCAATGCTATTCCATCAGTTCCTCTAAACACCACATAGTATTTCTATATATAATAAATATGTTAAATTAAATCTTTTAAAAATAAATGACTTGGTGAGGACACTTTTCCATTAGTGTTGCATTTTCTGTCTTCATTGTCAAGACATACTAGGATGTAGTCCAATGTGTACCTTTTTATGAAGTGATTGGTTCTATGCTCTGAGAAGCCTAAGAAGAAGACTGCTTTGAGATAGTTCAGAAAAGACAACTAGCCTAAATGTGCTTCTTGAAGTTGAGAAATTTTCTAAATTTATGTGACTCTCAATATGAAAGCAATAAAAATTGATGTCACAAGAATAACCAGACATATAGGTTTATACCTGCTCTCTTCACCCAAGATTATTGGAGAACTGTTGGTACTATTGAAGATTAATTCATAAGCAAAATGCCCCGAACAGAAATGGGGCTATAAAGAAAACAAACCCATCAGGAAAATACTGGGTTTCTTCATTAAAAACTAAACATAATTCTATGAATATGATATGCTAAGTATGGGTCCAAGGTCTGAAATGAGGATCCATAAGGATGCTTTTATAGGAAACATCCCTGTCTAGGGCATACACACAGGAACTCATGGAAAATGCATCTTGGTCATTTGGCTTGTGATCAACCAGAAAAATTGCATTTCTTAAACATGCAACACTTGATGATAGAGCCAAATGTCAAAAAACTTGTAGAGCTGGGGAAGATAACAGCCTTGAGATTTAAGATTTGCCAAAGGAAATACAAATACTAAGAAATTTATTTTAAGTAAAATTCTTTTTTTTTTTTCATCAAACTGGGTCTTGAACTCAGGACTGCACACTTGCAAAGCAGGCACTTGAGCCACACCTCCAGTCCATTTTGCTCTGGTTATTTTGAAGATGGAGTCTCGAGAACCATTTGCCCAGGCTGGGCTCAAACCACAATCTCTGTCTCCAAATTACATAGGATTACAGGTGTGAGCCACCAGCACCCCACTAAGCAAAACAATCTATTGTTTGTATTCTATTTAGGAGACAAGATGCAAGAAAGAAGGAGAGAGAGAGAGAGAGAGAGAGAGAGAGAGAGAGAGAGAGAGAGAGAGAAGCCATTGATCTAAAATTAAGATTGACTACAAACTAATTTTATCTTCATCACTTTCTGTATTAAAATAATCAAATGACTATTCTGCATTTATACTAAAAGAGTTAGCTATCTACACAATCCAGTGCTTTCTCAAAGTTCCACTAATGTTTCTCAACCTTCTTTCTCCATAGGCTACATAATATCACAAACCAAGGTTGGGACATTGATAGTCTTGCTTCAGTTGCTGTCTTGGCATAAAAATGTGTATTTTATATCTTTCAGTATGACACTGGGTTGCAGAAGACATATGGAGATTTTTTTGGAAGGGTGTATATAAAAAAGGGATTTTAAAAAGCACAGTTCATTTTAAGATTTTGAGGAAAGCTATCCAAAAAATTATAGCACAATGATAACCTGACACATTGTTTTGTCTAAATAAATCCATATGCTGGAGCACCAATTCTAGGATATCTTCCAAAGATACAGGCTCTGCTGATGCTTTTGTGTGTATGTACATCTTGCTGAGCCAGCATATTATACTGGTTTGACTCAAAAGTGTCCTCCATATCCAGGCATTAAGTCACGATACTGGACATGCACCACTGGAATGCTGTGACCTACATACAGTGTATGTGGTTTACGTTTTCAGTAACTGGGAAGCAATTTAATTGTCTGACTCAATTATGGTAAGTGAGAGCCAGACTGCCAACTCTTCATTCACCTCATTGAAAATGGACCCCTAAATGTCAAGCCAAATTCTCAAAGAAGAAGCTGGGTCAGCAAAGCTGCTGTTGAGGCACGTGCATTCCAGTCTGAATTTTGAGTAAGCTGTTGGTTTTTCTTGATCCTTTATTTCCAGCTCTGGCTTTCAACCTCTAGAAACAACAGTACAATTGGGTTTGACTCATAGCAGAATGGGGATCTTATTTTGGGCAACTGTTTCTGACATTAAAGCCAAAAAAAATATTGTCCAGTAGAAGGAACCATAATAGAACTTGGGTTTGATTAAGTTGGAAAATACGTTTTCTCTGCAGTACTGATATGCTTGAATTCCACGTTATTCTTAATTTCTGCTAGAGAAAAGTAGCCTGAGCTCTTGAGACTAGATTACTCGATGTCCTCTGTAATCAGGTGCCTGAAGATTAGTTTGCAAATGATCAAAGCTGGCTTCCAATCACAAACTGCAGGTTGTGCTCAGTGACACTGACAAATAGCCCGTGTCCACTGAGAAACAGCTGGTCTCATTCTTAGTTTCTGATGAGCCAAGGGAATCTGTCCAAGTCTCTTCCTTTGGAATTTGCCACGCAGTAGGCATTAGATTTAAAGTCTTCTCATCTTCGGAAATTATTGTAAAAGATGAAGGAATTTTTAGCAAGGCTGATGGTCAAGCTTACTTGATAAGTCCTTGGAAAATGCAGAAAAAATTCCAGTAAGAAAGGGAAAATCAGAGCGAGAGGACATTCTTTATTAAAATCCATTGCCACTGAAAGAAAATAATTCTTTGTTATTTATAGCAACTATGATAATAAGCTCCTGCAACTTGATAATAAGCAAGTGGGCTACTGACACTTCCTAAAAGTTGTAATAATTGCATTGAGTTTAATTCAGTAAAAGGAAGGCTCAGAGTGGGGCAGAAAAAGCCATGTTAGAAAACCCCGACCTGGTGTCAATGTATTTTTATTTTAATTTTAAATCTGATTTGATGTGATAAAAAATGTGTACCATAACATTTATCCCCTTAATGTATTTTTTGAGGTTAAGGAGGAATACTATTAACTACATTCACACTGTTGTGCAAACAATCTCCCAAACACTCTTCATTTTAAAAAAGAAAACTTCATATCAATTGAACAACAACTACCAGCTATTTGTTTCCAAATGTATTAGAAATTATCAGGTTTGTGAGTACAGAATCCAGAAATTTTATTTTTTAACTGAGTAAGAGAACAGTAGGTACTATGGAAGGCTCATTACTTACTAGCTGCTCAAATTACTTGAAGGAACTGAAAACTCACAAAATATAAGTGCCACAGTACACTTTTTAATTTATTTATTGTCATGGTCTTTACAATCATATGGCTGTTTTTGAAAGATCAGTGGATTAGGAATATTGTAATATAGATTCCATGACAGTATGCCTATTTAAAATATGATATAGCGGGGTTGGGGATTTAGCTCAGTAGAAGAGTGCTTGCCTGGCAAGTGCAAGGCCCTGAGTTCAGTCCCCAGCACTGGAAAAAATAAATAAATAAATAAAATATAATATGATATATATAAGGATGATGTAATGAAATTGAATAATTTTAAAGCAGCCATGGCATTACACATCACCACTAAATAGTTAAAAGTAATTCTATTCTATGAGGATAACACTAATCAACACCAGCTGGTTCTTTCAGTCTTTACTTGGTTTTAATATGGTATACTTTAAAGAATAATATCTTATAATTTCCTAATAATTGATTACTATTAGGATTTTTGGAAAGATGTTCTTAAAATAATTGGGTCCACAGATATTGGGGGGAGAGTGGTAGAGAGGGGTAAGTATGGTACCAAAGCACCTAGGTTTGTTTCCCATCCATAACTATTTTTTTATTTTATTGTTTTTACATTTATTCATATGTGTATACATTGCTTGGGCCACCTCTCCTTCTGTCCCCCCTCCCATTCATAACTATTGGCTCTAATTTTCCCTTTTTTCTCCTTAGTTTCCTCATCTATAAAATGAAAGAAAAGATTAATGAAACAGCACATGTAAAACTCAGCATAGCGGCATGGCACATAGGAAACAGTTAATGAAAGTTACTAATTAATACTATTATTATCGTGCTCTAAAAATAAGCAAAACACACATTGTCCTCATTCCATTTTCTACTACCCAGGACCTCAATATTTCTTTAACATATGATCAAGGACCTACAACATCTTTGTTATTAGGTACAATTTAAAATATACCAGGCAGGTGAAGCAGGAAGCCATGTACATGATGTGATTTCAAGGTTCCTGGAGACTTATTCTCCTAACTGTTGAGAACTAATATTCTAAACATTATCATCATATTCCATCTTGATAATTATTCTCCTTTCCTTTCTCTCTAGAGAGAAGACTTAATAGGTATATGGGTGAGTTTCTGAAAGCTACAAAAATCTGGATGTCACAAGCTGCCCAAGGTCCATGTTCATGAAGCAGGTCTGAAAATCAGTGCTATAATCTTACTCTTTAGCACTACACTAACATGAAAAAATGTAGGAATATACTTTAAGCTCTCTGTGATAGCAATATCTTTTCATTTTCTTCATTATTTGTGCTTCCATTTTTAAGCAAATATGTACCACTTTCATATTCAAAAAAAAAATGAACATTTAAGGAAAAAAAGGAGAGAAAGAGAAAGAAGGAGGAGGAGAGAGATTTAGCAGTATAATCCAGAGAATGATAATCCAGAGCAGGATTTACTCATTCCTTGTCTGCTTCCACACCCCACTTTCTCAGGATTGTGTGTGTGAGTAAAGTGATGACTTGGACATCTGGGTTACGTGTTATATTGTGCTTGTCATTCATCACGACATTTCTGACACTTTTTCCTGGGTATAAAAAGGTCTATGAGGTACATTTACACATGAGATACTTATTTTTTTTCCTTCATGGGATATATACAGATTGTAAATTAGATTTAGAAACCTTTTGGCTTCAGAATTCTACTTGTCCATTTCTTTCTCCTACTTTGAATAGTCTAGAATGTTACATGCTTTGGCTTATACCTTGTCTTCTATGGAAGCCCTTGGTGTGTTGTATAAATATCTTTTTTTCATATGGCATACGTTTCAGTAGAATGCATTGATATACACATTAAGTTTTCACTGTCCTAAAGGTACTTTTTGAAAATAACAGAAAAATTAGATTGTACAAATATGTTTTTAGAAATTTACTCAGAAGGTCAATTTCTCTGGTACATAACATTTTTCTTCCTTAGAAGTTTTCTTTCTAAATTCATGTTTACTCACTTGGAGAAGCTGTGAAAGAACATTTATGACTTTCCTAGTGAGAAAAGGAAATTACATGGCCCAGTTGTTCCATATGTCTGTGTTATGTCAAAATCTTTAACATATTCTTGACTCTGTCTGGTCAGATGTCTCAGTAAACATGTCAGCTATGACACACAGAAACAATTCTTGAGTCCATTGTTTTTGTTCTGCTTTGAATTGAATTTTGTTTTGGGAGACAATAAGAAAATTTAAATAAACCTGGCCTTAAGAACAATTAACATACAATTGGTAAACCTGTGAACTATCTTAATACACAGACTCAGAGGACAATTGAATAATTTTTACACTCAAAAAAATCTCCTTTTGAAGTCAGCACTTTTCTGACTTGTGAAAGGGCCATTGTGGGATTTCTGTGTAAAGAAGTTTTCAACCACCCTTCTCTGGAGATCTAGAAACCACAGAGCATCTTCCTTGCTGCTCACATAGAGCCTTTGCTTCCTGGGCAACTTCATCACCAAATTCCATTTATGAAAACTTATTTTTCCCAACAAGGGCAAAAATCATTACTGCAAAACCTTCTTGTCATGTGATGAATTTATCTGTTTCTTTTTTTAAATACATGGATAGTATTGCTTATAAATTTGAGTAATAACTTTCATGCTCAGTTTCTAGAAACTTGGGGAAAAATGAATGAGAATGAAGGAGAGTGGAAGAAGGAAAATATTCATAAGTAACTCTTGAAGTAAGTAGGGAAGAGTCTGTCTTCTTTACAGAAACTTGCCAAATCTACAGAGGAACATATTAAATATATTATGGACTATTTTCTCCTACTTTAACACAAAAATGAAACTCCTTCTTTCTTTGCTTCTCTGAATCCTTTGATGCTGATTGCTTATCCTTTGGCTGCAATTATAAACAAAAACTGAATCTCATGATTCTTTTCCAGAGTAAGCCTCTTGAATTTTAACTTGCATAGGTCACTTGTCATTGTTCTCATTGTCCCCTCCCCCTATGTCGTGGGAACAGATGGAACAAAGCTTTTAGAATACATTCGGAGATCATTAAACAATGCAAAGTTAATTAAAATAATGAAATTTGTAAGTTATTTAGGCTTGCATATATATATGTATGTATTTATTAATACAATAAAATGCTGTGATAACTTACCACATTATATCAATTTATATGGTACAGTAATTCATAATTACTTTCTTCTATGTCAGCTTCTTATATCATGATTCTTTTATAGTACTTGCCATATTACAATACTTCTTGACTTACCTTACCCACTGAGTTGAAATTATCTTAAAAGCAATGGTGAGGTCTTCTTACTCAGTTGTAGAATTCTCTGTGATAATTCTTGGCACAGAGTATTCAGCTGGTACACATTGGCTGAGTAAATGAAAAACAAGCAGAGGAATGGATGGGCAGGTACGTGCATGTATTTGATAATACAATCTTCTCATAAAACAAATGTACAAGAATTTACTGCATTTTCTTATAGAGAGCTCTCTGGGGTTAATAATGATACAAGAGAATGATGATGTAGTATTACATAGCAGGGTTTCTCACAGTGGCAATGTGAACAGTTTGGGTGAGGTGATTCTTTGTTCTGGGAAGCACACCGTGAATTGTAAGATATTTTACATCATCCTGTACCTCTACCCAATAAATGCCAATAGAAACCTCTTTCCCTACCCACTCTGACAACCAAAATGTTCATAGACATTGCAAATGTCTGTGGGAAAGACAGACAAATTCACTTTCAGTGAAGAGAAGCTGCTATGCAGGGTTTGATTTCATGGTATGGTATACATCTGTACTGCATTTCTTTCTTTTCTTTTGCATAATTATAAGTACATAACTGACTAAGGAAATAAAGAGTAGTGATATTTTCTTGACAGACTGATAACAAAAAGAAGTGATCATTGTCCTCTAGAAAATTGTTTGAAGATATGTTGATTATTATAGTAAATTGCATAATTTTAAGCTGTGATTTGAAAACAAGTATCTAGAGTACAAACCCTAAAAATAATAGTTCAATAAATTTTAGTCTTTTCTCTCTCTCTCTCTCTTACTCTCCTTCCCACCCTCCTTTCTTCCTTCCTTTTAAGGATCATGGGTGCTCAAGGTTGAGCTCTTTATAGCCCACTTCATTGAAGGACTGAATTCCTCATTATTTGGTTTTTCCAGTTTTTCTAATTCTCTCTCTCATTTCCTTTCCCCCAAGACATCCAGTTTAATATAGTTAATATGTGTTCTTAGATATGTAGGCATCTTTGTAAAATCTACAGGTTGCTTTCTTTATACCTGTGATGTAAATTTTCATAAATGATATTGTTCCACAGATGTCCTTTTGGTTTTAGATTTTTCCTATCAGTACTACATTGTTAATATTTATTCACATTGCAACATACATTCATTTCTATTGATGATTTTCATGTAATATACACTGAATGCATTTACTTGGTCACACCTAAATTATTTTCATTTCTCATTTACCACACTCAAAGCAATGTTGAACTCCATCAAACCCCTTTTAATTGCCTTATGAGACATGTTTTCTTCTGAAGAGTGTTTTAACTGGATTATAGAATAGTACACTAAATTTTATTCATTAATTTCAGTATGCTCTCTGAAAAGAATGTATTCATTTATACTCCTAGAGTGGTGTATTACAATTCTCATCCTCTATTCTACACTTCTCACCAGTGTTTGATACTACCTTAATTTAATGTTTGCCAATAATGTTAATGTAAATTATATTTTGTCATGACTTTTAGTGATAGCATTATTATTTTGTGATCATTTTAAAGTTAAACATCTGTCCATATTTTTCTTGGAAGAGCTGTATTTGCACTTCTGTTAACTGCCAACTCATTTTTTTTTATAAATTTATGTCTTATTTACTTGTGTTTTCTTACATGTTTTAAATTAAAAATATCTGCCCATTAAAACATTGTGAATGGTTTTTGACAGATTTTAAGCAGGTTACTATTTTTATTCATGGAAAAAATTCTTAATATTAACAACAAAACATCTATTGATTCACTCCCATCCCTAATCTGGTATTTGGCTTTCTGCATAATCTAATGGAGAGATTCAATGTTAGTTTTTCTCTCTAATTTTTGTTGCTTCCTGATGGCCCTTATATAATGACGTTCCTGTTTATTCTGAACCTATTTATTGCCACATTCTATTCCATTGGTCTATTGATCTATTATTGTGCTGGTTTATAAAAACACAAATGTTCAAATAAATAAACTAGCGGTGCACCTCAAGTTCTTAAAAAAAATAAAACAAACACAACTCAAAACAAATTGGGAGGGATAATAAGAATCAAAGTGCAAATAAAATAGAGAATAAAAGAATAATATGAAATCAATGAGGAAAAGAGTTGGTCTTTTGAAAAGATCAACAAAATTGATAAACTGTTAGGCAAGCTAACTAAAACAAAGAGAAAGGATCCAAATAAAATAAATGACAAACCAAAAACAGACACTCCTGAAACCCATACAATTCATAATCATTAAGAAATATTTGAAAAATTGTGCTCCAATAAATTGGACAACTTATAAGAAATGGAAAATATTCTGGACACCTACGACCTACCAAAATTGAACCAAGACGACATAAAAAGTCTAAATAAACTGACAGCAAGCAATGAGATTGAAACTGCAATAAATTTATTCCCAACAAGCAATTCATGACTGGGCAGATTCACAGCTGAATTTTAAAGAAAGATAACCAGGCATGGTAGTGCACACTGTAATCCCAGGTACTTGGGAGGAGGAGATAGGGAAGATCATGGTTTGAGGCCATTTTGGGCAAAAAGTTAGTAAGATTCCCCCCCTACACACACATTTCAACAAACAAGCCAGGAGTCATGGTACACACCTGAAATCTCAGGTGGGCAGGACATACAGGTAGGATAATCATAGTCCATGGCAAAAGTGAGACAAATAACCAAATAACTAAAAATCAAAAATGGCTGGGAGCATAGGTCAAGTAGGAGAGTACCTGCTTATGAACTACAAGATCCTTAGTTCAAAATTCTCAGTACCACCAAAAAAAAAAAAAAACCAAACAAAAAAACCCCCAAACCATAAAAACAATAACAAGAAAAATAGCTAATACCAATGGTCCTCAAACTATTCTATAAAATAAAAAACTAATGTGTAGTTTCAAACTCATTCTATGAAGCCAGTATTGCCTGCTATCCAACTTTGATAAGTATACAACAACAAAAAAGAGAGAGACAGAAAGCTACAGAATAATATCCCTGATTGACATAAACAAACAAACAAAAAACTTCAAGAAAGTTGATTTTAATGACAAAATTTAAAGTTCATACATTATAATCAAGTTATCTTCTTTTTTCTTTTTGTCTAGGGTTCTGGAGCTTGAACTCAGTGTCTCAGTCTTACTGGACAGGTGCTCTGTCACTTGAGCCACTCCTCCAGTTCAATTTAGTTCAATCCAGGATGCAAGGATGGTTCAGCACACATCAATCAATGTAATACAGCACATACTTTCAAGGAAAAAAACATGATCATTTCAATAGATACAGAAAAAACCTTTAATAAAATGGAACATCCATACATAATTAAAACCCTGAATCAACTAGGTATAGAAGAATATTTCAGCACAACACTGCCAATATAATACTGGAGGGGGAAAAGCTGAAAGCATTGCTTCTAAAATCAGGAACATGTCAAGGGTGTTTACTCACTCCACTCTTACTCAATCTAATACTTGAAATTTTAGCCATAGAAATCAGGGAAGAGAAAGAAATAAAAGGGACAGAAATAGGAAAGGGGAAAGTTAAATTATCCTTATTTGAGGATATGAGTCTATACTTAGATAACCCTAAAGTCTCCATCAAAAGACCCTTAAATATAATAAATAAACTCAGTAAAAAGAACACAAATCAAAATACAAAAATTAGTGGCTTTCTGTACATCAATAATGAACATGCTGAGAAACAAATTAGGAGAAAATACTGTTTACAATAGACTCAACTAGGAATTAACCTAACCCAGGAGGGAAAAACCTCTACAATGGAAATTGTAGAAGAAAAGACACTAGAAGATGGGAAGGCCTCTAATGTTCACAGGTTAGCAGAATTAATATTGTGAAAATAGTCATATTACTGAAAGCAACCTGCAGATAAAACATGACCCCATCAAAATAGGAAGGGGGCCAATAGGAAGGGGTGGGGGTGAGTGTGTATAATTGGAGGGGGGGCAAATAAGATCAAAATACCTTATATACATGCATGGAAAATGTCATAATGAAATCCACTATTTTGTACAATTAATGTATGTTAATAAATTTCTTAAAATTTTTATTATTAGCATATAATAGTTGCATAGGGGGATACATTGTGATATTTACATATGTGCTTACAATATATCTACCTCCATCACTCTTCCTCATTCCCTTTCCTCTCCTCTTCTTAGAACAATTTCAACAGGTTTTATTTTTCTATTTTCATATATGAATACAAAATACATCCACCTTATTCATCCTCATTCACCTCTTCCTTATGCCCACCTCATCTCCTGGTACCCACTCTGGGAAAAAACCTGTTTTACCTTCCTGTCCTTCATTTTTTAAAGTGCATCTTGATAGTCCCAGGGAGTTTTCACCTTGGCGTTTCAGACATGTACACATTGTGCTTTAATCAGATCAACCCCCTTACTCATCCTCTATTAGCCAACAGTTTACAGAGCATAAGTGTGGGTAATTGTGGGTAATAGAAGGAGGGTAGATATGATTGAAGTACCTTATACGAACGTATGAAAATATCATACTGAAATCCATTATTTTGTACAATTAATGTGCACTAACAATTTTCAAAAGAACTTTCTCTAGAGAGAAAATTTAATGAATAAAATCTCCAAGTTACATTGTATTTCTAATGTTAGAAAAACTACCAATTTTTCTTCTAGAGGTGACCTCCAAATTCTGTGCTCCTCCACTAATTTATAAATATTTCAGTTAACCCACATCCTCACTGGCAATTGGTACTGTCACACTTGTCAATTTTAGCCTACTGTTGTGTTGTGCTAACTCGTGGCTTTACTTTTTATTTTCTACATAATGGGTAGTAACATATTTTAATATGCTCATTTATACATCCTTTAAAAATACCAATGGCATTCTTCACAGAACTAGAGAAAAACAATCCTAAAATTTACATCAAATCTAGGAAAAAAACCAAAACAATCCTAAGTAAAAGGAGAAATTCAGGAAGCATCACAACACCTGATCTCAAGACAGACTACATAGCCATAGTAACAAAATAGCATTGTATTGGCACAAAAAAGACCAATTGAGCAATGAAACAGAATAGAGGACTCAGAAATAAACTCTTGTATCTGCAGCTATCTTCTTCTTGACAAAGGAACAAAGCATATTTTGGAGAAAAGAACAGCATTTAAAAATTGGTTAGCCATGTGTAGAAGACAAAACTGCATCTTTGTCCCTCACCCTGCACAAAAATATCTCAAAATTGATCAGACATTAATGTAAGACCTAAAATTTGCAACTTCTAGAGAAATAACTAGGGGACATTCTGTAAGATATTGAAACATGCAACAATTTTATCAAAAGCACTTTCAAAGTTTAGAAAATAAAAGAAAGAATTGTTATGTGGGACAATATCAAACTAAAAAGCTCTGCACATGGTGGGAAGCAATGAACAGAGTGAACAAACAACCTACAAGATGGGAGAAAATCTTCCCCATTCATCCATCTGACAGATAACTGATGTCCAAAATGGACAAAAATACTCCAAAAATGTAAAAGAACATTAATTCAATCAATGAATGGGCAAAATAATCTGAATAGACACTTCTCAAAAGATGAAAAAATGGCCAATAAATACATGAAAATGTGTTCACCACCTGTAACTGTCAAGTAAATGAAAATCCAAACTATATGGAGATTCCATTTGACCCTAGTCAGAATGGCCACTATTTAAAAAAGCAAAAAATAACAAATTATGACCAGGATATGGGGAAAAGGGAGACCTTATAGGTAGTTAGGTGGGAATGCAGGGTAGTCTAGCCACTATGGAAAACAGTACAGTGGTTCCTCAAAAAAAGAAACTAAAACTACCATATGATCCAGAAATAAACTAATTTATATATATAAAGGAAGTAAACTCAGCATACAATCGAGATGCCTGCACATGAATTTTTTTCTTTTATTTTGTCATTTTTACATTTACTTACTTGTGTATACATTGTTTGTGCCACCTCCCCACTCCTCCCTCCCCCACCACCCAACAACCCCCTTCCTGGCAGGAACCTGTTCTTGTTCTCCAATTTTGTTGAAGAGAAAACATAGGAGATAATAAGAAAGACGTGGCTTTTTTGCTAATTTGAGATAAGGATAGGTATACAGAGAGATTCCTAGTGTTGTTTCCATGCACATATGTATTGCAGCCCCAATTGGACATCTCTGCCAGACCTCCCCACTACTTCCTGGTCCCCTTCCTATAGTGGCCTCTGCCAATTTAAGATTACTTTATTCACTCCTCTACAGCGAGCACATCAACCACATTCAAGTTTTAGGTTTCCTTCCCTTTCCCTATTCCTCCTGTGCGTGTTCTTCCCTCAGTGTGTGACCCATGTCCAGTAATATTACTGCATTTGTTTTGAGTCTATAATCTGTATATGAGGGAGAACATGCGATTTTTGGCCTTCTGAGCCTGGCTAACTTCACTTAAGATGATGTTTTCCAGTTCCATCCATTTACTTGTGAATGACAAAATTTCATTCTTCTTTGTGACTAAGTAAAATTCCATTATGCATAAATACCAAATTTTCTTAATCCATTCACTGGTAGTGGGTTATCTTGGCTGTTTCCATAGCTTGGCCGTTGTGAATAGTGACTTTGTAATAACTTAAATCTCATTCTTTCTGGTATATCCCTAGAAGTGGTATTACTGGATCATATGGCAGATAAATGGTTAGTTTTTTAAGAAGCCTCCATATTGTTTTCCAAGTGGGTTGTACTAGCTTACATTTCCATCAGCAGTGTATGAGGGTTCCTTTTTCACAGCATTCTTGCCAACATTTGTGGGTGGTGGTGGTCTTGATAATAGCTATTCTAACAGGAGTGAGGTAGAATCTTAGGGTGGTGTTAATTTGCATTTCTTTTATGGCCAGGGTTGGTGAGCATGTTTTCATGTGTTTTTTGGCCATTTGGGCTTCTTCCTTTGAAAAAGTTCTGTTTAGTTCAGTTGCTCGGTTTTTATTGGTTCATTGCTTTTAAGGGAGTAGTTTTTTGAGCTCCCTGTATATTCTGATTATTATTCCTTTGTCTAAGGTATAGCTGGCAAATATTTTCTCCCACTATGTGGGTGGGCTCTTTAGTTAGAGACCATTTCTTTTGATGTGCAGAAGCTTTTTAATTTCATGTAGTTCCATTTGCTCATTGTTTCTCTTAGTTGCTGGGCTGCTGGAATTCTGCTGAGGAAGTCCTTGCCTATACCTACTGTTTCCAGGGTATTCCCTGCTCTTTCATGTACTAACTGCAAGGTTTCTGGTCTAATATTAAGGTCCTTAATCCACTTTGAGTTGATTCTAGTACATATTGACAAGCAAGGATCTGGTTTCAGTTTTCTGCAGGTAGATAACCACTTTTCCCAGAAACATTTGTTGAAGAGGCTGTCTTTTCTCCATCATATGTTTTTGGTGCCTTTGTCAAAAATAAGGTGGGTGTAGCTGTGTGGATTCATACCAGGTCCTCTATTCTGTTCCACTGGTCTTCATATCTGCTTTTGTGCCAGTACCATGCTGTTTTTATTGCTATGGCTTCGTAGTACCTCCAGCATTACTCCTTTTGCTCAGTATTGCCTTAGCTATTCATGTTTTTTTGTGTTTCCAAATGAACTTTAGGGTAGATTTTTCAATCTCTGTGATGAATGTCATTGGTATTTTGATGGGAATTGCTTTGAACCTGTAGATTGCTTTTGGTAGTTAAGTCATTTTTACTCTGTTGAGTCTGCCAATCCATGAGCATTGGAGATTTTTCCATCTTCTGTAGTCTTCTCAATATCTTTCTTTCTTCAGTAGTTTGCAGTTCTTCTTGTAGAGGTCATTTACATCCTTTGTTTATTCCTAGGTATTTGATTTTTTTTGAGACTATTGTAAATGGAATTGTTTTCCTATATTTCTTCTCAATATGTTCATTGTTGGTGTATAGAAAGGCTACTGATTTTTGTAATTTGATTTTGTATCCTGCTACATTGCTGAAGCTGTTTATGGTGTCTAGGAGTTTTTCAGTGGAGTGTTTTTGGTGTTTAAGGTATAGGATCATGTCATTTGCAAATAGAGATAATTTAACTATTTCTCTACCTATGTATATTCTTTTTATTTCTTCTTTTTGCTTTATTGCTCTGGCTAGGAATTCCATGACTATGTTAAATAGGATTGGGCAGAGTGGGCATTCTTATCTCATTCCTGACTTTAGGGGAAATAGTTTCAGTTTTTCCCCATTAAGTAAGATGTTGACTATAGGTTTGTCATATATAGCATTTATAATATTGAGGTACATTCCTTCTATTACTAGTTTTCTTAGATCTTTTATCATGAAGTGGTGTTGGATCTTACCAAAGGCTTTTTCTGCATCTATTGAGATGATCAAGTGGTTTTTGTCTTTGTTTCTATTAATGTGCTGTATTATTTTTATTGATTTATGTATGTTGAGCCATTCCTGCATCCCTGGGATGAAGCCAACTTGGTCATGGTGAATGATCTTTCTGATATGTTTTGGATTTGGTTTGCCATTATTTTCTTGAGGATTTTTGCATTGATGTTCATTAAGGAGTTTGGCCTGTAGTTCTCCTTTTTGGATATGTTCTTGTCCTGTTTTGGGATGAGTGTAATGCTGGCTTCATAGAATGAATTAGACAGCATTCCTTCTCTTTCTATTTCATGGAAAAGTTTAGGAAGTGTTGGTATTAGTTCTTCTTTGATGGTCTGGTAGAATTCAGCTGAGAATCCATTATGTCCTGGACTGTTCTTTTTTGGGAGACTCTTTATTGCTGCTTCAATTTCACTATTTGTTATAGATCTGTTTAGGTTGTTAATATCGTCTCAGTTCAGTTTTAGATGGTCCTAAGTATCTAGAAATTTGTCCATTTCTTTAAGATTTCCCAACTTATTGGAATATAAGTTTTCAAAATCTCTTCTAATGATTCCCTGGATTTCCTTAGTGTTTGTTATCTCTCCTTTTTTTGTTTCTGATTTTAGTAATTTGGTCTTTTCCCTCCTCATTTTAGTCAGATTTTCCAGGGGCTTGTCAATATGCTTATTTTTTCAAAGAACCAGCTTTTTTTGTTGATTTTTTTGGTCTCTATTTCATTATTTTTGGCCCTTACTTTTATTATTTCTCTCCTTCTGCATGTTTTGGGTTTTGTTTGCTTTTGTTGTTTTAGGAGTTTGAGATGTAGCTTTAGGTTCTTTATTTGAGATCTTTCTGTGTTTTTAATATATGCACTCATGGCTATAAACTTTCCTCTTAAGACTGCCTTTGCTGTGTCCCATAGGTTCTGGTAGGTGGTGTTTTCATTTTCATTAGCTTCCAGGAAACTTCTGATCTCCTCTCTTATTCTTCTATGACCCCAATGATCATTGAGCAATATATTGTTCAGCTTCAATTACTTGCATATTTTCTGCTGTTGTTTTGTTGTTGAGTTCTAGTTTTAATGCATTGTGATCACATAGAATGCAGAGGGTTATTTCTATTTCCTTATATTTGCTGAGACTTTCTTTCTATGCATGTGTTTTTATTGTGGCAATATTCACAATAGCCACATTATGGACCAAGCTAGGTGCCCTTCATCAGATGAAAAGATATAACAATGGAGTATTTTTCTGCCATAAAGAAAAATTAAATTATGATATATTCAGGAAAATGGATGGATGAATCTGGAGATTTTAAAAATCAAAATAAATCAGACACAGAAGGGCAAAGATTGCATCTTTTACCTCATATTTGGAATCTAGAACTTAAAAAATAATAGCCCAAAGGTAATAGGAACTTCTACAGAATGGGAAGGGAACTGTAGGCAGGGGGAGAAAGAGCAGAGAGGAAGAGAGGGTTGTTATGAGAGTGGATATGACCAAAACATGACACATGCATGTATGGAAATATCACTGTGACACTCATTAATATGTACAACTAATATCCTTTAATAATTAAAATCCTTTAAAATAAACAAACAAATAGATGAATAAATAAATAAATATTGGCAGTGAGATTGAGCAAAACATTAAGAAAGCAGACAATGGTGAGTATCTTTACTACAATTTTTAGAAGATATAATCTATAGATGCTTATACCAAGATGAAAAAGATGTTAATTTATTTGATAAGAATTTTAAAATGTCCAATGGTAAAAATACTTCAATGCTAGAAAGTGCAAACATACTATAAGCAAATGAAAGAAAACAAAAAAAAAATAGAAGATATAGAGAAGAAAATGGAATTTTAGAAATAGAAACTGCAATAGGCCAGAGCAAGATCTCCATAAACTGACCTTACTGCAGGGTGGGGAGGATAAGGGAAATGATTGGGGAACTTGAAGCTAAAACAGCAGAAATTTACTTAATCTGAACCCAGAGAGAAAGAATACTAATAAAATATTAACAATCTCAAAGACAAAGAAGGCTATCTGAAAAATTTAAGGTTGATGCTTGTTTTGAGAGTTCCAGGAAAAGAGGAGAAGTGCAGTGGGGATGTAAATGTATTCAAAGAAATAGTACTGAAAGTGCCCCAAGTTTGACAGAAGTCATAAATCTATAGATTTAAGAAGGTAAGCATGTCTCAAACTGGATGTATTCAGAGAAATCCTTGTAAAACACACTGTAATGAAACTTCTGAAAACTAAAGAGAAAGACAAATTGTGAAGGCCATAAGTGAAAAACAGCATGTTACCTACAGAGGAAGAGAATAGGGACGACAGCAGATATCTCATCAGAACTATGGCAGTAAAAAAAGACTTGCAACAATACTTTTCAAATACAGAGTCTTTTCCGGGCTATGTTGCAATGACCTCATCTTAAGTTGTAAATATGGCTTATTATAAATGGTTTTATATACTGAATCTATCAAATATCTAGCTTAGTTACTCAGTAAAGCACCTCACTGATACCCAGCATTGTGAGAGTATCATACACATGTCACTAGTTCAAGAAAAAGTCTAAATTCTAAATTCTAAATAATGTTTCTACTGAAATCATTTTTCTTTTGCCCCATTATAAACTTAAAATATCCTAAGCTGAACCATTGCTACTTGGAGATGTCTGTTCTGTAAGAAAAGAACCATCAACCTGGAATCCTAAATCCAGTGCAAACATCTTTCAGAATGAAGGGGAAATTAAGACATTTTCAAATACAGGAAAACTAATGTGATTTGTCACCAGTAGATCTATCCTAATGGATTGGCCGGAGGAAATTTGCTCACAGAAAAGAGGTGACAACAGAAAGATCTTATAATATCAGGAATCAAAGTAGAAAAAACAATACCCAAAAAAGTAAAAATGTGGGTAAATTTGGTAGATTCCTTTTTATTCCTTTTTTTTTTTTTTTTGGCAGCACTGGGGTTTGAATTTAGGACCTCAGTCTTGCTAAGCAGGTGCTCTACCACATGAACCACTCCACCAGCTTTTTATATTCTTAATTTATTTAAACTATGCTGATGAAGCAAAATTTGTAACATTCTCCAATGTGGTTCTAAATGTATACAGAAAAATACTTAAAATAATGTTATCATCAATAGGGTAAGGCCAAAGTATGTAAAGATATTTAAAGTATCTACACATGATTTCAGTTTGTGAGGTATAGACCATAACTGACTGTGGCCATTTTATATGAGCAATGTAGTGACATTATGCTAGGTATGGTTCCATTTAGATGATATTCTTGAAATGACAAAATTAGAGATGGAAAGCAAATTAAGGGCTGGTAGTTTGAAGAAAGGTTGGGTTAACTATAAAGTGAACCATAAGGTAGTATTAGGAGGGTTATTATTGTTGATGGAATAATTTTGTGTCTTGATTACAAAAGTGTTTACACAAAACTTGAAAGTGATAAAATGACATAGACTATACACACACATGCACCAATGTCAATTTCTTGTTTTTTCCAAAGTAATTTAGTATACAGATGTAACTACTGAGAGAAACTGAGTAAACTTGTTCTCAAGAAGTTCCTATGCTATCTTTGCAACTTCCTGTGAATTTATAATTGTCCAATGGCATAAAATTTGCTGACTATCCTGCAGCAAATAAACTTTTGCAAATAGTCTCTGAACTGGGCGCCAGTGGCTCACACCTATAATCCTAGCAACTCAGGAGGCAAAGATCAGTAGGATTGTGGTTTGAAGCCAGCCTGGGCAAAAAGTTCATGAGATCCTATCTCAAAAAACCCTTCACAACAAAAGGGGCTGGTGGAGTGTCTCAAAGTGTATGCCTTGAGTTCAAGCCCAACTATCTAAAAAAAAAAAAAAAAAAAAGAGTCTCTGGGTGAAGAGATTAAGCACATTTTTTCCCTTCTGCATTTAGGAAGTTTTAAACTTAGAAAAAATAGAGTCATTCCCATGTAGAACTAGGTTAGAATGTGACCATAGTCATTCATTATTTTGAATTTGAAGAAATAATCCACTTGTTTTTCGATAAGCATGATGCTAAGTAGAAATGTCAAAATCAAATAAAACACAGTCTTTGGAGATCCGAAGTGCCATAGAACATGTAGCTCTCAGCACAGGGTGCATTTGAAAACCTTAAGGAGGTCTAGGGAACACAGAAAATGCTTTTTGAAGGACAGTGTTCTAGCTAAGAATGGGAAACATGGCAAGAAGCTAATATATTTGCTATTTCTCTTTGTAAATTTAACACCTAGAACCAATGGCCCATGTTCAGGAGTTACTCCATAAATATGTGAAACTCTGGCCAGTCAGAACTGTATTGAAAGAATGGAGATGGACTCAAAAGATGACAGGTAGTTAAAATATTCTTTAAATTTTTCCATTTTTCTCACCTGGAGAGAGCTTTACCAGGTGTCACGACAATTTATAGAACGTATAAAGTAGAAACAGGCCAAACTTTAGATTTTCCATCTTTTGTGTTTACACATAAATATGGAGACATCTCTAAGATAATTGTACATTTCATATTTTCTGATGTCTCTTCCTGACTCATTGTATGGAAGTTTGGAGTCATCATAATTGCTTCTGAAAATATAACCAAGTGTGCTATGAATTTAGTAAACATATTTTTTAATGTAAATCAAGGTTTATAAGTAAAATTTTCAAGGCACATCCAATGTTTTACTTTTAGATTATGTGCTTAAACAAGAACAAATTTTGACTGTAGTCAAATATTATATTGTCAATACCATACCTAACATAAATATTATTCTGTAACATAAACAAAGAAATTTGCTAAGCTTAAATTTTCCATTGTCACTTTGTTTTTCTTTAAACAATTTCCTACTCTTTCTCAACCTCAAATATGTATCTTTGTTCTTCCAAAATCTCATTACATTTTTGTGTGTTTCCCTCTAGTTCTCTGTAGACTTAGCTCAGTCTCTTTTTCATTCACAGACAACCCCAAACATTGGAAGGGAGAATAAAGATGTATTAATGTTTATATGGGTTGACTCTAAGGAAATTTACTTCTCTGTGTGTCCAATTAAATATGAATTAAACAATAGAAAATATAAAAATAAAACAATTTTCAAGTTCTTTTCTTTAAATTAGTAAAGCAAAGCTTATTTAATGACTAGTTCTAGTAAACTATTTAGAATTGCAAGTTATAGTTTTATATTACCTTTTGTGTCTACTCCTGAAAATGTTAACATTATAAAATATAAATGAACATAGCTTTTGAGCTCTCAATGTGAAACTTTGTAATTAACATAAGATAATAAAATGGATCTTAAATTCTTTAGACAATATCTGGAAGTTAATATACAACCTCTCATTTTAAGTTGTTATTAAAATGGCAACTATAACTGTTTATTACTATCTGTGAATTTAAGAATTAAAAGTCAGCCCATACTTAAATAGTTTATAAGAACAGTAGAAGAAAGTCAGGAATAGAAAACTACTTAACTGGAATCTTTAGATTTCCACAGGCTAAATGGTTTATGTGCATTATATAAACCTCTTGCTTTTCAGTAAGTAACAGTTTATAGAAGAAAACTTTTTAAACTCCTCACAATAACAACATTTTTGCAAGACAAAGTAAGGTTTTTTTAAGTGCTAGAGATCCAACCCAGGGCCTTGTGCATGTTGGGAAAGTGTTCTACCACTGAGCCATACACCAAGCCAATAAATCTTTGTTCCTAGTGCCATTTAAAGACACAGGGAAAGAATACAGTTGGCAGAACTGTGCACCCTATAAAACATCACTTGCTTTTTACTTGCCATGATCCTTGGATGATCCAGTCAGGTCCTATGAGAATAAGGCAACATTTAGACCTTGATTTAAATGCTTTTTCCTCTCAGTAGACAATTAAGTGTTTAATCTGGAAAGTATCCAGTTATTGTAATCTGTTTAAATGGACAATCCAGATAATTTATACTGCAAATTGTAAAATAGTCAACTTTTGATTTTTTTTGGAATTACATACATGAAATAATAAGGGAGAAATACCAGGGTAATGCATTTAATGTCTAATAAAGACAACATATAAATTCAGGCAAAATTCATATATATATATATATATATATATATATGGGTGTGTGTGTGTGTGTTTGATGAATATGATATATGTTATGTGTGTGCATGCATATAAATATGTATATATGCATTCTATGATAAAATATAATATTATGTATTACCCATAATAGCTAGGCATCTTATTTGTGCTAATGAGTACTCCCTGAATGCCAGGCAATCTATTGAGTATTTTTTATCTTCTTATTTCATCCTCATAATAACTCTAATACATGTAATATTGTAATGTTCACTTAATAGAAGAGACCACTAAAGCTTAGAAAATTTAATTGACTTGCTCAAATTCTCCAAGCTAGTAAAAGTGGTAAAGTAAGAAATTGAAAAAAAGAAAGAATCTGGGCACTACTGGCTCATGCTTGCAATCTTAAGTACTTGGCACGCTGAGATCAAAAGAATCATGGTTCAAGGCCAGCCTGGGCAAATAATTCACGAGATTCCATTTCCAAAATAACCACAGCAAAATGAACTGGATGTGTGTCTCAAGTGGTAGAGTGTTTGCATTACAAGCATCAAGCCCTGAGTTCAACCCCAGTCCCACCAAATAAATAAATAAATAGAAAGAAGAAAGAAAGAAAGGTAAACCTGTCTTTAGAGTCCATATACTTAAAATAGTAGGTTCCCCTATTGAAGCTAATGCTCTCTAAGCCTAGGAAAGTGCATGGGAATATGTATACACACACACACACACACACACACACACACACACACACACATCTATATACATATATACATGTGTATATATGTGTTTGTCTCAAGCTTGTTTGCTTAATTTCTAAGAGATTATGTAAAGTTAACAGGAACAGGTCATTCCTTTATTGACATGTATAAAATACATCACATATCTTTTCTACTAGTGCTATAAATTCAATACCAATTCCCTGGCCACATCAGTTAAGAACATAAAGTATTTCATATAACCTCAACTCTCTAACATCCTAGACAGGAATGGATGCTGCTAAAATAATGTTGCTTCCTTTGATGTAACAACTGAGCATCCATCTCCCACCTCTCGGATGATTTCTTCAGTCTGTTAGAGCAGAGAGGAATGGTTTAGTCTCATAACCAAGTTAAGAGAAGACATTGGCCACATAGCATACATGCTCCATCTTTTAAAAAATTTCTGAATCTTTGGCAACTGTTCTCTTGTAACTACTTTACAGTTTTTAAAGGCAATTACAGTCCAAGCTGGAAGAATTTAAGACATCTCAGATAAGCATGTGAACAAATGGAGGGAGGTAAACAAAAACTAAAATTAAAAAAGATTTTAGGTCTGATAGGGGAGCAGCAGATAAGAAAATCAACGAATTTAAAGTTTATTCCAACTATAATCCAGGTTATTCTGATTTTAAATTAGCATTATACAGCTCACTTCTGAGTCTATTCACTAGATATTCTGTTGTACTTACTTCTGTTTTACAGACCAGCACAATTACTGTCACTAGGGTGTCGTCTGGGTTTGAATCACATATCAGTGAACAAATGGATAAAAGAACTTTAGAAATAGTTAAAGTAGGAAACCAGTGTGGTCTTAGAATCACGAGAAAAATGCTGCCATTATTGTTAATATTTGGATGATGAATTCTTATTGTAAATGCAACCTTAGGTGGTATGATGGAGTAGTCTGAAGGAAAATGAATTGTCAAAAACAATACACCCCCATGATAAGAGCTGTCTTGGGTCCCATAATTGTGGCTTACCAATGAAATATATCATCCTTAACTAGATGGACCTGCAGAACATTGTGCTAGGGTCACAGGCCAAATCACTAAATTCCTTGTTAATCATTTCAGTGCCCTAGTCTGTCTTTTCCACCTGGCTTCTCGCTTTCTTGGTTGTGTGCTCAAATGTCTGGCCAAATACTCTTGATTATCTGGGCAGCAGGGAAGGATTGTTTCTTGGTCTCACACCAACTCTGCCAGACACAGGTGCAGCGCAACAGCGGCCACCCTCAAGCAGAGGCCTCGGGCTCCTCCCTGCTCAGCAGCAGATGCATCCCCTCCCCACCGGGTGCATGTGCATAACATAGCCACAAGATGTCTGGTCTCTGTGGAATTCTTTAAACTGGAACTAAAATACACAGAGAGAGAGAATGAGAATGGTAACCACAGATGGGGGAAGGGGAAGAAAGGGAATGGAGAGATGTATATCAAAGAATACAAAATAGTAAATATGATATTTCAGATGAACAGGTTTAGAGCTCTAGTGCTGCTCATGAGAATTAAGCCTAATAAAATTATTTTGTATTAGGGATCTTTGTTAAATAAGTAAATTTTAGCTGCATTTGAGATGGTAGATATGTTAACCCATTTCACTAAAACAACTATCTTATTACCTCTATGTATCCCCTAACATCGTTCTATAAAGCTAAAATGTACATAATAACATTTGCTTAAAAACAACAACAACAAAAACACAGCCCACATTTCTCAAAGTGTATGTTTACATTTATTCCCTAATAGGACTTAAAAAAAAAAGTGATTCCATAGCAGTTGTCCAACATAGGAGGAAAATATGTTATCTTCAAAGAATAGGAGTATGCAATCCTATGGCCTTGTTTCCCCTGAAACTCTGTGTTTTGGCTCAGAGCTGGGCAGGCTCTAACACACGACCCAGAGCACTTGATTGGTTCAGCAGGAGGCACCAACACTTAAGCAGCATTAAGCCAGGAACTTGTGCAAATGAGTCCTGGATCCTTCTTGTGAACAGATAGACTTCAGGGCATATCATGGTCATTTCAGTCACATATACATATATGAGCCACTTCACAGAATGATAGAACATGAAGGCTCCAGACGGAATATCTCACCCAACTCCTACCTGTGGTAGCCAGATCTAGAGACTAAAGTAATTGGCTCAGCCATGCAGGTTATTAAAAGCAGAGGTAGGAGGGAAACGGAAAGATCTTGACTAGAATACGGTGATTTCAACCCTCTAACATCAGGTAAGCATCCTTTTTGTTGAAGTGTGAGACTGCCAATTCAAAGTGGCTGGAACTTAGAGGGCTGTATTTTAGATTCATGTAACTGAAACAACCACAGCAGTAACAATAAGCATAAACTTTTCTCTCCGTCTTTCACCAATATTTTTTTCCTCCATGTTGATTAATTCTCCGTCTTCCCAATGTAGCAAGATGGTTATAGAGGCTCTAGGTTTAGCATCCTCTTAAAGTGAAATGCAAAGAAAAAATACAACCATCTTAGTTCATCTTCTGCTTTTACTAAATACCATATGCTGGGTATTTGTAAAGAACAGACATTTATCTAGATCAACATTCTAGAAGCTGGGAAGTCTCACAGCATGGCACTGGCATATACAAACATCTGTGGGGGACTTCTTGATGGTGGGGACTCTGCAGAGTTCCAAAGCAGTGAAGGTCATCGCACTGAGAGGCAGAGTAAGCTAGCTGACTCGGCTCCCTTTTCATCTTATAAGGCCCCACTCTTATGACCTCATCTAATCCTTACTGTCTAACAAAGTTCTCCCTCTAAATATCTTTAACGTGACTTTGGCAATTAAATTTCAACATGAGTTCAACACGATGATTGGACAAACATTCAAATCATAGTACAAATTTTTGTTTTCCAAACAATTTCAAACTAAAATATCTGATCTGACTTTACCTGATTAGAATTAAGTTTGTTTACTGCCCCCAAATCATCAATGCCAGGGTGATGGATATGCCAAATTGAGGCAGAGTCTAGATCACATGCTCATGACCAGAGCTGCTCCACAATCACAACACTAAGTTTGGAGCAGAGACATTTGTGGATATTTTCAACAGATGAAAGACAACTAAATGGAGAGTGCCAAAACAACATATGTGCATTACACAAATGTAAACACCACCATAATAAAGTGTGGAAGCAGCTAGTGTTCTTTAAAGAAGGAAATGGAAGTCTGGTCTCTATATCACTGAATTGAAGTCATATCAAAAAATTTCATTAAATATTTTTTCAAGTTAGTTATATTTTTATAAATTAATTCAAATGAATGGTAATATAAACATTTTTAGCACCAATGACTAAAAAGCCAAAGCATATTGCAAACTATTAGGAAGAAAATTAAAATGGAACAATATTATCTCACCTACTAACACAGGAACTGCAAACAGTAATAACATTGAGTCAGTATTTTCACCTGTCCTGGTAGAGTGAAAGTTTTCTTCTGCTGATTTTTTGCTACAGTTCATCTATTCCCCCACATCCACAACTCTGCACTGTCTTGCTCAACTATTCCTTTTGACTTTTCTGTAACACAACTTTTTATCCTATTATATATCTATTTATTAATTTTATGGACAAGTAGAGCTCTTGTCCTTTTTGCTGGCAGAAGATATGTGCTTACTGCAGTAGAATCTTATTTGGTAGCCATTATCTACATGTAACTATAAGTTTTCATTTAAATTAAAATTAAATCAATGAATTCTTCACATTAGCCACACTGTACATGTTTAATGCCATGCCTGTCCAGAGGTCCATAGTAGCTGATGCAGATATAGAACGTCTGTCATTTTAAACAGTTCTACTAGACCTTGTTAGTTAAAAAATGACTAAAAATTCAGAGTAATGAAGAAGCAATTGGGTAACATGATGATAACTGTCAGGTAAGTGAGATTAACAATTAAAACTAGAAAGCTATACCAAATCCTGGAAGACCAAAGTAGAAAAACAGAAACAAGATTATCAACTTTAGAAAGTTTTTGATAAAATGTAAACATAAAATCAGGGTTTGTGAGTATGGAGTAGTGACAATGGATTTGCCTAGCATACATAAGGTACTGGGTTCAATTCTCACCACCACAAAAGTAATGAAAATCTGAATTAGATTTGAAATCAATTAAGTAAAAGCAGGAAAACTTTTGTTCAGGTCTTTTGGGGACCGACCTGAAAGTAAAAAATAATAAATCTTAATTTCCATTTTGAAATAGCATAAATAAAGGTCTTCCTAGCATATTATCTTCATATAAGTTATTTCATAAAAATAAGTAGAAAAAACAAACACAGAATTTCAATTGTCAATGAAACGTAATGTAAACCCTAACCACACTTTGTAAACACAGAGAGCTGGTAGAAGAAGGGAATATGACATAGCATGGGCTTGTTATTGCCTCACTGTAAGTTATAAATAGAGAGACAAGGATCACCAGGCATTTATGGAAAATCTCCAACATGGAAGAATGAAGCCAAAAGAAGAAAGAAATATAGGACACAAGAGACGACATAAGGACCAAGAGAAAAATCCTCTAAGAAAAGATATATTGCATTTGTGAAATAGAAAGAAGATATTGTAAAAAGAAGAAAAGAAGTAAGGGAAAATGAAGAAGGGCTAAAGACAAAAGAAATAAGGAAGAAAACTTTTAAATAAAAAATAAAGTAACAATTTTTCATTAAAAGAAAAATTAGCACACAAAGAGGTTAAAGGCAGACAGAAGAAAGAGTAAAGTTTCAGGATCAACCTATGAGGTCTAAAATCCAACTAATAGGAATTCTACAAGGAATAAAACTATGATGGAGGAGAGTATGAACAAGGAAAAATAATAGTAATTTTGCAGAACCAAATAATTCATTAATATGGAAAGAGACTTGAGCCAGATGCAGTGGCTCAGACGGTAGCAACCAGAAGGATTGTGACCAGCTCAGGCAAAAAGTTCCCAAGATCCCAATCTCAACAAATAAATTGGGCACACCTGTCATCGCAGCTACTTGGGGAGGATCATGGGCCAGTCTGGCCCAGGCATAAATGCAAGATCCTGTCTCAAAAATAACCAAAGCAAAAAGGCTACAAATATGGCTCAAGTGGTAGAGTGGCTGCCTGGCAAGAGCTAGGTTCAAACATAAGTACTGCCAAAAAACAAAGCAACAAAAAAGTGAAAAGGGACATGAAAGGTAATGTAAATGCTGTATACACATGACACAGCAACAGTAGCCAATACTAAACATATTAGCCTACAACTACTCAAGAACTAGAGATGCTCTTCTTTTTGCCTTTCAGCTTCCTTTCTTAGAAAATACAATGTCTCTATATTTATTCCTTAAACACAGAAAACCTCAGCTTTGCTGTTTAATTTTACAGTTAGAGTTATAATACATCTAAGTGCTACTTTATTCTTTAAATGCTTATTTCTAGGGAGTTACAATAATAATAGGCCATATATTGGAAAAATATATTATCCTCTTGGTTTATATGAATATGTATACTAAATACATATATATATAGTATATACATATAGTACATATACTATACTATATGTATGTAAAGAGAGAGCATGATAGATTATATAGTGTATTAGAATTTCATATTGCTCTTCTTCAATTTTTTCAAAATATTTTTCTCTTATTCCAATAGTTAAAAAACATCTGCCTCCAGCTTCCTACACTAATATAAAAAATACTGCATTGAAATTAACACACTATTTATGTTTACTGATTTGGAGAAAGTTCTTTCTCTGTGACACTTTGGAGCACAATTGTATCCAACTCTAGTAGTGTGTAAGTTTCAATCTTGAACACAATCTACTGCTGCATTTTCATCAGGTTGTTTCAGAGTATGCTTGACAGGCGAGATGCGTCATCCAGTCACACTTGCCTACATGGTTACCAAGTACTCATAAGAGCTGTACTGCTCACCGGTTGTTTTCTCAAGGATCTCACTATAATTTAAGCTCCAAATGAAGACAGATTTTTTTTTGTAAATGTATTTTATTTTATTTATTTAATAGCATATTATAGTTGTACCAGAGGTACATTTTGACATTTACAAAAGTGCTTACAATATATATTAGTTAGATTCATCCCCTCTCTACTTCTTATTTTATCCCCTTTCCCTCTTCTTAGAACAGTTTCAGCAGGTCTCCTTGTTCCATTTTCAAACATGAATACATAGTACTTCACCATATTCACCCTCCTTCACCTCCCTACCTCCTCCCACTGGTACCAACATCTGGACAGGACTTGTTTTATCTTCTTGTCCAAAAAGATAGATTTGGTCCACTTTATTCAATCCCAACAGAGAAGAGTGTCTGGTATGTGAAAGATGCTCAGTAAATGTTTGACTTTGTTGACTGACTCACAGAGGAAATAACATTTAGTGTTTTAGAGTTAGAATGGTCTTAGACTACAACTGGTGCTCTGAGACTTACCAAATCTGTGAACTTGTCAAAGATCTTAAGTACTCTTGTACATACATCTTTTTATCTATAAAATGGAAATGAGATGTATTTGGTTCTTATAAGAATTAGATATGAAAAAGCTGTAAAATAGATAGCCTGATAGCCAGCACAAGTAAATGCTCAATAAATAATATCTGTAATTAGAAAGGCAGTAAGCCTCATAGAGAAAGATAGGAGATTATTCACAACCATAACAAAGATACAAAGATCCTTACCATGAAATTCAGAAATACAATTTCTTAGAATTTTCTTTTGGGATAATTGTCAGAAATTAAATTCTCTAGAAGGAAGTATGTTCCTTATTCCTGTTTCCTCCTTGTCTGTAGAGTAGCTAACTAAATTAACACTAGTGATATTTCGAATGCTAAATTTTAGAAATATAAAACATAACTTCTGATATCTAACATCACCTATATCTATCACTAATCTCAATAGAATAAACTAGAAAGTTTGTTATAGATTAAAAAAAAGACAGTCTCAGACCAGTCATTGATGATTCATCTTTCCTGTGTCCCAGCCGTCAGGCAGCTCCTATTCTGAGCAGCTTTCCTCTGTTCAATTTTATGTTCATGCAGATAACCTCTGTAAGATGTTAACTGAAAGCTGAATTGAAGCAGTATTTGACATAGTTTAGCTATGAACTTTCTAAGATGAGTTTTAAATAATTTACATGTGGTGAATGCTAAAACTACATTAACATTAGGTCAAAATTTTCATTTACTTTAATATCAAAACACTTGAAAGTTCTCATTCTTTCATTAATTGTAGAAGAAATAATAAGAGGTTGGGATATAAAAAATAGTGCCATTGTCAAAAGCTAGTTAAATAAAGAAAGTGTTCATCATATTCCTTGTGACCACTATATGTTTCTCACTTAAACTCATATAAAAGCAATACTTTCACAATCACACAAAAAGTCCTAAAGGAATTGTGAGGAAATTATTGGTCTCTATTGATTATAAATACTTCTGTATTGCTAGATTTATATAATACCAACAAAAGATATTATCAGTTGAAATAGACAACTTAATAAAATCAGCAGTAGCTGATGATATTTTTGACTGGATCAGAAGGACTTTTATGTCTGAAGGAATTACAAAATGACTGTATCTTTCCTCTATGGGTTAATAGAAACCATCCATAACCTAACATAGGAACATAGTCTAAAAAATAGAAGAAAATTCTCCATGTAGATTTTCTAAAGGAAAACAAAAAAATCATATGACTACAGCAACACAGGAGGAAATAAAACCACATTGATGAGCCAGGATTGCAATGCAAAAACTCTAACATAAGTTCAAAATTAATGATAAACTTCTAAATAAATTAGAAAATATAATGAACATAATAAACAGAGCTAAAACATGATTGCTTCGAAAGAGGAAGGATCAAGATAAACACGGTGAATGGAGAAAGATAAATATATGAAGACTGATCCCTGAAATGAAAGAAGAATCATATCTGCAGAGGAAAGAGCACACGCTGCTCTAAGAAAAGTTAATATGGAGAAGGAACTCTAAGCCATATCCTGGGTGAATTATGCTACTTCCAAGATAATAATCTTTTAGGCAACTAGTAGAAAAACAACTCACTTATAAGGAAAGAGGAAGGGAAAGCACAGGCTCATCTCAGACTTTTTCCCAGCTACGTTAATGCCCGAAAACAGTGTAGCAATGTCTACAAAACTTGCAAGAAAATACCCCAAATGATGCATGTTATTTAAATATAAATCATGTTATTCAAATATAAAGGTAAGAGTAAGATACTTTCATATTGAAACAACTCAGAGACCAAACCTTTCTTGAGCCCTTCTTGGAAAAATAAGTTCCATACAAGAAAATTAGACAAATAAAGTCATGAATGGGAGGAGTCATGGAGAAAGACACAAAGAACACTTGGTATTATGGATACAGAACAATATCTACAAAACTACAAAAGGAAAGTGTGACCAAATTCTGTTCTGGGCCATATTATTCTTCTGTAATGAAAGCCTGTAAGTTCTTAGGAAATATAGAAACTACCCAGAAAAGATGATGAAATTTGTTCAGTCAAAAGATCATTTAGCCTGCTATCAAAAACAGAAAAGCTACAGAAAGACTAGTACATAGGGATAGATTAAAGTGGAAATGTACTAATTTCCTCATATTGGTAGCAGTAACCAATTTTTATTATCCACCACTATCAATGTTTTTTAATAAACAGCAACTAAGAAACTATAGAATTAAATGACACCAAAGATCGAATGGGTCTGACAGACATCTACATAGTATTCCATCCTGCAACAGCACAATACACTTTCTTCTCAGTAGTGCATGGAACTTTCTCCAAAATAGATCATATCTTAGGTTACAAAGCAAGTTGACAAATAAAAGAAAATTAAAATAACATCCTGCATACAATCTGACCATAATGCAACAAAAAACTAGAACTTAACAACAAAAGAAACAGCACAAAATACTCAAATACCTAGGTGCTGAACAACACATTCCTCCATGACCAGTGAGTCATTGAAGAAATAAGGAAGGAAAAAATTTTAAATCCTGGAATTTAGTGAAAATAAAAGCACAACCTACAAAATCCTATGGGATACAGCAAAGGCAGTGCTAAGAGGAAAGTTTAAAGCTATGAAGGCATCTGTTATGAACACTCAAGTATCTCAAATAAATGACCTAATGCTGCATCTGAAACTCCTAGCAAAACAGAAATAAGCTAAACACAAAACCAGCAGAAGGAGAGAGATAATAAATACAAGGGCTAAAAGTAATGAGAGACCAAAAATAAATAAATAAATAAATAAATAAATGAAACAAAAAGCTGATTCTTTGAAAAGATAAATAAAATTGATAAACCCCTGGCAAATATGACTAAAATGAGGAGGAAAAGGACCCAAATTAATAAAATCAAAAATGAAAAAGGGGAGATAACAACAAACACCAAGAAAATTTGGGGGATCATTAGGGATTACTTTAAAACCTATATTCAAATAAATTGTAAAAGCTAGAAGAAATGAATACATTTGTAGACACATATGACCAACCAAAAATGAAAGGAGAGGATATAAATCACCTAAATAGATCCATGACAACTAATGAAATTAAAGCAACAATAGTCTCTCAAAAAAGAAAAGTTTAGGACCTGATGGATTCATTGAATTCTACCAGACCTTTAAAAAAAGATAATACCAACACTCCTTAAATTTTTCCATGAAATAGAAAGGGAAGGAACACTGCCAAACCATTTTATGAAGTAATAATGCTGATTCCAAAATCAGACAATGACATGAACACACACACAAAAGAGAATTATACCCTAATCTCTTCAATGAACTTAGTTGCAAAAATTTTCAGTAAAATACTGGCAAACCAAACTCAGCAGTATATCAAAAAGAACATATACCATGATCCAGTCAGTTTTATTACAGGGATGCAGGGATAGTTCTACACAGGCAAATCATTAAATGTGATACAGCATATTAACAGAAGTGAAGACAAAAACCACATGATCATCTCAATAGATGCAGAAAAGCCTTTGACAAAATTCAATATCATGACAAAAGCTCTGATGAAACTAGAAATAAAAGGAATGTACTGCAACAAAATAAAAGCTATATTTGACAAGTCTACAGCCAACATTATACTAAATGGGGAAAAATTGAAACTGTATCCTCCAAAGTCAGGAATGAGACAAGGGTGTCCACTCTCTCCACTCTTGAATCAATATAGTCTTGGAATCCCTAGCTAGACAATAAGACAGGGAGAAGAAATAAAGGGAATACAAATAGGAAAGGAAGAAGTCAAACTATCCCTATTTGCAGATGACATGATCTTATATCTAAAAGACCCAGAAACCACCCCCCGAAAACTCCTAGTCATAAACACCCTCAGCAAAGTAGGAGGAAAAAAAAATCAGTAGCTTTTCTGTACACCAAAAATGAACAGACTGTGAAAGAATATAGGAAAACAATTCCATTTGCAATAATTTCAAAAAAATAAAATACCTAGGAATAAACTTACTAAAGGAAATGAAAGCCCCTTATGATGAAAACTATAAACACACTGGAGAAAGAAATCAAAGAATTCTTCAGTAGATGGAAAGATTATGTATGTAGAGATGGTGGAGGGCATAAATTCAAGTATGATATATTTGCTGTATTGTAAAAAACCTTTGTCAATAACACAATGTAACCCTACTCAGAAGAACAACAAAATAAAATTAAAATAGTCAATGTTGTGAAATGACTATATTACCAAAAACAATCTACATGTTCAATGCAATTCCCATAAAAATTTCATTGAAATTCATCACAGAGATCGAAAAATCAACCCTAAAATTCATATGAAAGCACAAAAGATTGTGAATAGCCAAGGCAATACAGAGCAAAAAGAGCAACACAGGAGGTATCACAATATCCAACTTCAAACTATATTATAGAGCCATAACAATAAAGCAGCAGGGTACTGGCACAAAAATGACATGAACATCAATGGACACAATGTAAGACTCCAATATGAATCCATGTAGCTACGTTCACTTCCTTCATCTTTCCCTTACGTATTCCTGCCTTAAACCAGTACCAACCACCAGACAGGACCTGTTTTACCTTCTTGTTCCTCATTTTTGAAAAAAATTGTTTTACTTGTTTAAAGTAGTTTTACACTGAGTTTCATTATGACATTTCCAATTATATATGTATTATACCCAGAATTGGTTCATCACCTCCTTTTTTCTCCTTTCCACCTTAGTCTTCTTGTTGTGGTGATTTTGACAGGTTTAAGTATTCTATATTCATTCTTATATAGTAAGTACCTCAGCCATATTCATGTTCTTTACTTCCTTCATTTATCCTACCCTCCCAAGTGTATTCCCTTTAGTGTGACTTGTTTTCTTTTTTTTTAAAAATTTTTTATACTTTTATTCATTTGTACATACATTGTTTGGGTCATTTCTCTCCCATACACCCCCTTCTCTCTCCCCACCATGCCCCTCGCTTCCAGGCAGAACCTGTTCTTCCCTCTTCTCCAATTTTATTGAAGAGATGACATAAGCAATAATAAGAAAGACATAGCTTGAGACAAGGACAGCTTTACAGACAGATTCCTAGCATTGCTTCCATGCACATGTATATTACAACCCACATTGGTTCATCTCTACTTGACCTCTTCAATATTTCCCTGGTCACCTTCCCATATTGACTTTTGCCACTTTAAGGTAAAAATTTTAGCTCCTCTAGAGTGGGCATACCAAACACTTTCAAGTTTTGGGTTCCTTACCTTTCTGTATTCTTCCTGTATGTGTTCTCCCCTCAGTGTGTGGCACATGTCCAATAATATTACTGACTATTTTTTAGTTCTAAAGTTTGCATATGAGGGAGAATATACAATTTTTGGTTTTTTGAGCCTGGCTAACTTTGATTAAGATGATGTTCTCCAGTTCCATCCATTTACTTACAAATGATAAGATTTCATTCTTCCTCATGGCTGAGTAAAATTCCATTGTGCATAAATGCCACATTTTTTTAATTCATTCATCAGTATGGGGCATCTTGGCTGTTTCCATAACTTGGCTATTGTGAATAGCACTGCAATAAACATGGGTGTGCAGGTACCTGTGGAGTAACCTGTGTCACATTCCTTTGGGTATATCCCTAGGAGTGGGATTGCTGGATCATATGGCAGATCTATGTTTAGTTTTTAAAGAAGCCTCCATATTGTTTTCCAGAGTGGTTGTACTAGCTTGCATTCCCACCAGCAGTGTAAAAGGGTTCCTTTTTCCCCACATCCTTGCCAACATTTGTTGTTTGTGGTGTTTTTGATGATAGCTATTCTAACAGGGGTGAGGTGGATTCTTAGTGTGGTTTTGATTTGCATTTCTTTTATGGCTAGAGATGGTGAGCATTTTTTCATGTGTTTTTTGGCCATTTGGATTTCTTCTTTTGAAAAAGTTCTGTTTAGTTCAGTTGCCCATTTCTTTATTGGTTCATTGATTTTAGGAGAGTTTTGTTTTTTGAGTTCCTTCTACATTCTGGTTATCAGTACTTTGGTGTATAGCTAGCAAATATTTTCTTGCACTCTGTAGGTGGTCTCTTCAGTTTAGAGACCATTTCTTTTGTTGTACAGAAGCTTTGTAATTTCATGTATTCCCATTTGTCCATCCTTTCTCTTAGTTGCTGAGCTGCTGGGATTCTATTGAGGAAGTCCTTGCCTATACCTATTGCTTCCAGAGTATTTCCTGCTCTTTTCTGTACTAGCTTCAGAGTTTTGGGCTTGATATTAAGGTCCTTGATCCATTTTGAGTTGATACTAGTACAGGGTGATAAACATGGATCTAGTTTCAGATTTCTGCTGGCAGATAACCACTTTTCCCAGAAACATTTGTTGAAGATGCTGTCTATTTTCCATCTTATGTTTTTGGTGCCTTTGTCAAAAATAAGGCAGGCATAGCTATGTGGATTCATATCCAGGTACTCTATTCTGCTCCACCGGTCTTCATGCCTGTTTTTGTGCCAGTACCATGCTGTTTTTATTGCTATTGCTTTGTCATATAGTTTGAAGTCTGGTATTGTGATACCTCCAGCATTGCTCTTTTTGCTGAGTATTGTCTTGGCTATTCATGTTCTCTTGTGTTTCCAAATGAACTTTAGGGTAGATTTTTCAGCCTCTGGGATGAATGTCATTGGGATTTTGATGGGAATTGCATTAAACATGTAGATTGCTTTTGGCATTATAGCCATTTTTACTCTGTTGATTCTGCCAATCCATGAGCATGGTGATCTTTCCACCTTCTGTAGTCTTCCTCCATCTCTTTCTTCAGGGGTTTGTAGTTCTCCTTGGAGAAGTCATTCACATCCTTTGTTAAGTTTACTCCTAGGTATTTGATTTTTTTTTTGAGGCTATTGTGAATGGAATTGTTTCTATATATTCTTTCTCAATTTGTTCAATGTTAGTGTACACAAAGGCTACTGATTTTTGTAAGTTGATTTTGTATCCTGCTACATTGCTGAAGCTGTTTTTGGTGTCTAGGAGTTTTGGGTTAGAGTTTTTTTGGGTCTTTGAGGTATAGGATTATGGCATCTGCAAATAGAGATATTTTGACAGTTTCTTTAACTGTTTGTATTCCTTTCATTTCTTCTTCTTGCCTAATTGCTCTGGCTAGGAATTCCAGGACTATGTTGAATAGGAGTGGGGATAGTGGGCATCCTTGTCTCATTCCTGATTTTAGGGGAAATGGTTTTAGTTTTCCCCAATTAAGTATGATGTTGGCTATAGGTTTGTCATATTTAGCCTTTATAATGTTGAAGTACATTCCCTCTATTCCTAGTTTTCTTAGAGCTTTTATCATGAAATGGTTTTGGATCTTATCACAGGCTTTTTCTGCAACTATTGAGATAATGAAGTGGTTTTTGTCTTTGCTTCTGTTAATGTGCTGTATTACATTTATCAATTTGCATATGTTGAACCACCCCTGCATCCCTGTGATGAAGCCGACTTAGTCATGGTAAATGATCTTTCTGATATGTTGTTGAATTCAGTTTGCCATTATTTTATTGAGGATTTTTGCATCGATGTTCATTAAGGAGATTAGCCTATAGTTCTCCTTTTTGGATGTGTCGTTGCCAGGTTTTGGAATGAATGTAATACTGGCTTCCATAGAATGAGTTAGACAGTGTTCCTTCCCTTTCTATTTCATGGAAAAGTTTAATGAGTATTGGCATTAATTCTTCTTTAAAGATGTGGTAGAATTCAGTGGAGAATCCATCAGGTCTTGGATTTTTGTTTCTTGGGAAAATCTTATTTCTGCTTCAATTTCATTGTTTTATAGATATGTCTAGGTGATTAATATCTGCTTTGTCCAGTTTTGGATAGTCATATTATTTAGAAATTTGTCCATTTCTTCAAGATTTTCAAATCTATTGGAATATAGGTTCTCAAAGTAGTCTCTGGTGGTTCCCTGGATTTCCATGGTATTCGATGTTATCTCCCCTTTTGCATTTCTGATTTTACTGATTTGGGCTTTTCCTCTCCTCATTTTAGTCAGATTTGCCAGGGATCTGTCAATCTTATTTATTTTTTCAAAGAACCAGCTTTTTGTTTTGTTGATTTGATTTTGTTGATTCTTTGTATGTTTTATTTTTTTGTCTCTATTTCATTAATTTTGGCCCTTATTTTTATTATTTCTCTTCTTCTGCTTGTTTTAGGTTTTGCTTGTTCTTGTTTTTCTAGAAGTTTGAGATGTGGCATTAGGTCATTAATTTGAGATCTTTCTGTCCTTTTAATATATGCACTCATGGCTATAAACTTTCCTTTTACGACTGCATTTGCTTTGTCCCATAGGATCTGGCAGGTTGTGTTTTCATTTTTGTTAATCCAGGAAACTTTTAATTTCCTCTTTTTTTTCATCGATGACCCATTGTTCATTGAGCAATGTGTTGTTCAGCCTCCAATTGTTTGCATATTTTCTGCTGTTGGTTTTGTTGTTGAGTTTTAGTTTTAATGCAATATGATCAGATAGATCATTATTTCTACTTTATTATATATTTTATTTATTATATTTAATTTCTACTTTATTATATTTGCTGAGACTTGCTTTGTGCCCTAAGATATGATCAATTTTGGAGAAAGTTCCATGGGCTGCTGAGAAGAATGTACATTGTGTGGCTGTTGGATGAAATATTCTGTAGACATCAGCTAGGTCCATTTGATCTATGGTGTGATTTAGTTCTAGAATTTCTTTATTGATTTTTTGTTTGCATGACATATCTATTGGTTATAGGGGGGTATTAATGTCTCCCACTACCACTGTGCTGGAGTCTATATGTGCTTTTAAGTCCTTTAGAGTATGTCTGGTGAAACTGGGTGCACTGACATTGGGTGCATATAGATTAATAAAGGTTATTTCATTTTGGTGTATTTCTCCTTTGATTAGTATGATATCTCATTTGATCAATATACGTTTGAAATCTACTTTGACTCTGTTTACGGGGGCCACTGGCTTGGTAAATCTTCTTCCAGACTTTCATCCTAAGCCTGTCAATGAGATGGGTCTCCTGTAAACAACAGATTGTTGGATCTTCCTTTTTAATCCAGTTTGCCAAATGGTGTCTTTTGATGGGGGAGTTGAGTCTGTTGACATTCAGTGTTGGTATTGATAGGTATGTGGTGATTCTTGTCATTTAGTTGTTTTCATTGTTTAAGGGCTTGATTGTGTGCAGCTGAATTAATGTTACTCTCTGATTCCTTATCTTTTCTTCTCCTGTGGTTTGATGCTGCCTGTCCTCTCATGGTTTTATTTGCTTTCATTTTCTGTGTGCAGAATTCCTTCAAGAACCTTTTGTAGTGGTGGCTTGGTGGTCATATATTGTTTTAGTTTCTCCTTATCATTGAAGACTTTTATTGCTCCATCTATTTTGAATGTTAGTTTTGCTGGGTAGAGTATCCTAGGGTTGAAGTTACTTTCATTAGTGCCTTGAATACTTCACTCCATGCCCTTCTTTCTTTTAAGGTTTCTATTGAGAAATCTGCTGTGATTTTGATGGGTTTACCTTTGTATGTATTTGTTTAATCTCTCTTACAGCTTTCAATAGCTCTCTATTCTCTGTGCTTTTTTTTTTTCATTTTTCTTTTATTATTCATATGTGCATACAAGGCTTGGGTCATTTCTCCCCCCTGCCCCCACCCCCTCCCTTACCACCCACTCTGCCCCCTCCCTTTCCCCCCTACCCCCTCAATACCCAGCAGAAACTATTTTGCCCTTATTTCTAATTTTGTTGTAGAGAGAGTATATGTGCTTGTTTTTTTAATGATAATATGTCATGGGGGAAGTTCTGTTTCGGTCAAGTCTGTTTGGTGTCCTGGAGGCTTCCTGTACCTGAATGGGTATAACTTTCTCTAGATTTGGGAAGTTTTCTGTTATTATTTTATGGAATATATTATGAATCCCTTTTGCTTGGACCTCTTTTCCTTCTTCAATGCCCATGATTCTCAGGTTTGGTCTTTTGATGGATCAATGAATTCTTGCATGCTATTTTATCTTCAAGTTCTGAGATTCTGTTTTCTGCTTGTTTTAGTCTGCTGTTGTGGCCTTCCACTGTGTTTGGTGTTTTTGTTTCACTCTTTTTTCTGAGGTTATCCATCCATGGGTCACTTCCTCTTTAATATTATCTATTTTCAACTTTAATTCACTTATCTATTTATAGTGTTTTCTGTTTCATTTGGTGTTTATTTAGGGCTCCTATGAGTTCATTTATTTGTTTCTGTGTCTTCTCATATTCTTTATTTTTGGTGTCTTGAAATTTCTTGAGTATCTTTTGTATGTTTTGGTTAGCCTTGTCTAATATCATCTCCATGAAATTCTCTGTTTTCATTCTTTTCCTTTAAGGTCTCTGTTGTTTAGTGGGAATTTTGCCTTGGTATTATATCTGTACATGCATTGTTCTTAAGTCAATGCAACCCCTCTCCACTGCACTTCCTCACCCTTGCCCCCGTATCTTGCATTAACAGTTTTTAGTGTGCTTTGTTGTGTCTTATTCTTACACAGAAGTGATGTATTTCATTATTATTCCCTATCTTTCTTTCTTTTTTTCCCCTTCCTTACTTCTTCTACCATTCCCACTTTTAGGTACATGTTCTGTATATGTTTGTATGCATTCATAATTTTGCTTGTATTTGTATTGGGCGTATATTCTACAAATGAGAAAAAACATGCAGCTTTTGGCTCTCTGAGCTTGGCTAACTTCACTTAAGATGATGTTCTCCAGTTCCATAGTCTTGGGAAAATATGGTTCAGGTTTATTTCTGGCACCCAGAGAAATATATAGAGGCATCAATGTCAGCCCTGCATTAATTATCACATGTGTCAGTGATGTATCTCCTTTGCACATAGCTTACAATTGTACATATTTATTTGATACTTTGAACCCAGAGAAAATGAATTCATTCTTTCAGCAAATACCTATCAAGGCTTACAAATGTAATATTCTCAAGTTCACAGACCTCTGGAAGAAAAACACCAACATGTCATGAGCCTCATTAACAATTTGCCAGGCAACTGAGAAACTGCTTGACTAAAAAATCACTACATTTTCTCAACTTAGACTACCATATTCCTGTTCCCAGAGATTGTTTCTTCAAATACATTATGTTCAAGGCCAGGCAGAAGTGATGTGATTTTTAAAAAATCTGTTGGAATGTTTCTGTTAGAAATGTGTTAGAAGTGTGTGTATAAGTTTTATATTATGCATTATTTATATTCATTTTTGGCAAAACAAAATTAACTTTTTAAAATAATAAGTTCTGCAGTTTACCATATGGTCTTTTAAAGTCCCTGTTACTATTTGTGTTCAGTGCCATTCAGTTTATTTTTAAATTGATTTTCCATTGAAAGCTTAAGCTTGTCTAATGGAATTAATGCATGAAGTTAAGGTCAGACAGCATGACTTATTCATCAAGTTCTCACACTTGCCTTTATGGTTAAGTCATCATAATATATCATAGTTCCCATAGAAAATGTTAACTTTCTAAAAGTAAAAATTGGTAATATCTCTACAGTTCCTTTTACACTTCATATAATTATGTGTGCTACAGCACATATGGGAGTCTTACAAGCCTCCCATTATCAGAGACAAAGGATTATTACTTAATGAATACATTTTAACATGTTAACTTTAAATAAAGCAATCTTCATTTTTTGCAGTACTGGGACTTGAACTCAAGGCTTATACCTTGAGTCACTCTGCCAGCCTGTTTTTGTGATGGGTTCCTTTGAGATAGGGTCTCATGAACTATTTGCTTGGGCTGGCTCCAAACCACAATCCTCCTGATATTTACTTCTTGAGTAGCTAGGATTATAGGCATGAGACACAGGCACCCAGCAAGCAATCTTTATCTTTAATGAACTCAGACCATGTGCATATATTTTCTTAAGAAATAAAATATTTTAAAAGTTTTGAATTTGTATTTAAATTAGATATATTTATTTTAATACATTAGTCTACAATTAATTCTGAGTTTTATATCCCATGAAGCTTATGCATGAACACAAAATGAAGAAACAAAAATGCCAGATATGATCTGAAATGCAAACTCTAATGTTGTTTCTTTGATAATTCTCTTTTTTAACTTAATCATTTTAATTTGATCAAATATGTCAGCATTATGACATAAGGTTAATTCATTTTTAAAGCATGTGTTCAAAAATAGAGAGTACAGGCTACAAGTATCATTGTACTTGGAATGAAATATAACACTCTCTTCCCTGCCATTTTTTCTCTTTCTTTGGGTAAAAGAAAAATTCTGAATTTGTCCTTAATTTAATTACAAAGTTGAGGGTAGAGGGGAAAAGAGATAATGGAGATAAGAACTATTAAGGCTCCCACATTCCTGAAGGCAATTTAAAACCTTGATTTTAAATCTCTGGTGACTGACTGATTTCCAGACTCCCCTGTTTCTTGCTTGCATATAAACTACTAGCCCCAACCAATTCAGAAGCAAAACACTTGTCTTTATGGATTGCTTCCTATCCTAGCACTTTTCCTGCTTCACATTGTCCTGCTCTTCTTATGTACATTCAATGTAAGAAGCAATTGCTCTTGGCTCTTACATCTAATGGATACAGTCCCTGCTGCTATCTGGTCTTGCTGCTGATAGTTGTGGAACTTTTCCCAAGGCATGGCTTTTTTCTTGCTAGCATCCATAATAACTCATAAACCCTTTTATCTATTCTTCACTGATTCTTTCATTAATTTTCCTTCTTCATTAGAAATGGGAAAATCACTCTTAGGCAGGCTTTATCAGGACAAGTCATGAGATAGATTTCACCTACTGGCTGGATTTTGCTCATGATTTATAGCTCTTCATTCGTACACTGGTTGTAGGCCACTTATTCAACTATAGATTACTACTCCAGACCCTGAATCAGAGTCAGTAGAGAAGGGTCTTAGATACCAGTATTTTTCACAAGGATCTCAATTAATTCTTAGCCAGTAATAAATGTGAGAACTAAGGAATTGAAATGTAGTGAATAATTTAGGAAACTTCTCAGGATAGAAAATAATAACAATGAAATTCCCCCCCAAAAATGTCTTTTTCAACAAATTGTTAAATTGTTTAATTTTGTGACGTTTATATCGAGAATTTACCTTTAGTCTCTATATAGAATGAGCAATAATATTTTATCTACTCTTTAACAATGTCAAGAACTGAAATTTGTCTATTTTATTTCATTGTAGAAATGATTTAAAAATTAAACTTAAATAAATAGCAATTCAATACTTTGTTCTGTATATATTTTTAGACATTACAATAACCACCAGCACTCATTTCAAAGCCAAATTCTTTGTTTGGTAGAAATCTGACTAGGAATTGAGACCCTGAGAGGGAGAAGGCTAAAACAGGACTTTCTCCAAAAGGTCATTAAGTTCCATTTCCTTGTGTTGATGCAGCAGCATTTCAGTGAAATGGAAAGCACATTTGTGGCTGTCTTCACTATCAACACATAAGTAATCCTTAGCACACCCTGGAGGACCTTTGTAATTCTTGTGACAAATGTGACTGATTATTTACCAGGTACTAAGTCAAATGTAGAAACAAAAATAATTAAAAGGGGCAAGTATAATTCATATTAATATTTTGACTGCTTTCCCACCATTCATACTCAAGCTTAGACCATGTTTTCTCATTTGATTTGATTTTAAGCATGTCTGCTCCAAAGTTTTGTCATTAATAATTTATCATTTTATTATTTATTATTATATTTTCACTTAGTAGTAGTATTTATACCTTTATTATTTGTTCACAATGCTCATTGTGAACATTAACTCTGATCCAGGGACTGTACTGTTTATACAAATCTGATTTTGCCTTCTCTCTGTCTCTATTTACTTTTATCTTTATGAAGGATGAAGAAGTCCATGTAGGTCACACCCTGAGGCAAGACTGAAAAATGCCAATCAGAGAAGAAAACATGATAAAACAAACATATAGACAAAAGCAAAGAAGAAAGAAGATGAATAAGATGGGGAGGCAGAGGTAAAGAACAAAGAGTCATCTTGAGTTCTTAGCAGTTGACGAGCCTTCTGGTGACAATAACAACTATGGAGAAAAGCACTTCTCTCCTTGGTTCTTATCCTCTCTTGTTCAGTGTTTTAATTTCTTTGTGAAACGTACGCTTTCTGATGCTGCATTAAGATATGTCTTACTGTTTTTCCTAAAATTTTGAGTATTTTAAAGAGTGACTTTTTCAAAAAACAATTTCAACTAAATCACATTTACTAAACATCTGTGCACTTAAAGTGATGTGCACACTACAAAGTTATAGCTATAGATCAGATAGAATGCAACCAACCTGGACCAAAATTTATGGTTGATTGTGTATTTGGTGTTAATTGATTCAACATTTTCTGTTCAGTGGGACGTTTTCTCAGGAAACAAGTAACTTCATAAGAGTTTCCAAAACATAAAGTCATAAAACACTGAGGCCAGAGCACTATGTGGAAATTAGGTTAAAATATGTACAGTCACATACATACCCATGTGTCTGCACACACATCCAGCCTTTTCTCCAGAAAATATTTTAAGCATTTATTGTTGTTACCATATAAACACATAGGAACATTTTTCTGTGATTATATCAAGTACTTTAAAAAGATATTATTTTATATTCAATGCCAATTTCCTAAAACCATGAGGAACCTATTATATGTTAAAATTGAAGTTCCACACCTCTGTAATTTGTTTCTTCCAATTAGGAAGAAATTTTACACAATAAGGAGGTAATGGAAGATTCCTAATAAATATGACCTATAGATACTCAAAATAAAGCATTTTGAGATTTAATAATTCCAAAAGAAAAGACATATATAGACACACCAATATCTTCTTAAAGTCATATGGATTGTAAATTTTCTCACACATCTTAAATGCTCTTGTCATGGACTCTTACAAAGCACTACAAAATACTGTGACAATTTTCTTTATATAATTGTGATGATTAGTGATTACTAAATCTTTGTTGGATCAAAATGCTGTGTTACAATCAAGGATCAAAGGATTAAAAACCTGACCTAAATTTCAGTATGTCATATTATTCAATGGACAGAAATGGAAGTAATGGCTATGTTTTCTCTTCACAGGGATGATGTTTTCCTTCACAGGAAGGAAAATTAGAAAAGCAAAAATAATTTCACAGCAGCTATTCTTTGATTTCCATGTAAATTGTTTTATTAGTAGTATTAGACCTAGAACAATTTAAATTATTAATACCTTCTTAGGAAAACTATGATTAATTCATCATTATAACTCTAAGATGATTTAGGACAAATATACAGACTTATATTTCTGATAATGTAATAGACTAAAAATCTTGAGGTTTTCATCACAGTGATGAAAACTAACACAAGTAGGGCATCAATTATTAGGACATTTTCCTTAACATTGGTCCATGTTTCATTTCATTTGATATAAAGCACAGAGAATTATCTGTTAAATGACAATGCATGCACATTATGGAGAATTTATTTGAAGGAAATACACTCTTAATCATGGTAATGACTGATTCTTTCTTCCCATGATCATTTTTTCTTCTTTAACAAGAGAATTTTCAGAATTTTAGTTGAGCATATAATTCCCAGAATGGACTACATTTTTGAGCCTGCCTTATATCTTAATGTAGCTGTCTGGATAAGATCTGGCCAAGATCTGGCCAGGGTACTAGAAGAATACATAACATTCCCAGGATCTCTTTAGCTGGGTGGGACTTGTGACTCACTTCTTCCTGCATGGTGGTAAAAAGAGAAGCCATTTTATGGTGATTTTGAATGAGAAACCAAGATTAAAGAAATATTCTTTAACTCTTTAAAGTATAAACAAAATCTTGTTCCACCTAAACTTAAATTAAGGATAAATGAACTTATAACTACTTTAAGTCCCAGTAGTTTCATCTGTCTCAGTTACAGAAGCCTAGCATACATTCGTTTCCATAGCATTACATCCACTGGAATGTTTTCTGTTTGTCTATTACTTAGAGAATTGTTACATAACAGCAAATCTCCCCCAACTGAAGATCAATCTTCAAACCTCTCCCAACAAGCTCTTTCTCTCTCGAACCTAAAATGTGACTTCTAATTTACTGATGTCACTATATGATTTTATATATCTATAGCATTAGCCATATTTTATTTGATGCTGGTACCCCATAAGTCATTTCTAAAATGAATTCCCTTCGAGGATACTGACTTATTGTTGCATCATCTGTACAAGGTATCATATAAAATATTAAATGAAGGTACTGAATGAAGAAATAAATACTTCTGGACCCTCCCCCCCAAAACAAAGCATCCCGTGTAGTTTTGCACTTCCTCTTTCTAGGAAGAGGAGCTTCTAATCCAACTGCTTATAATATGAACTTTTGGACCACGTGTGGTAGCACATGCTTGTAATCTCACCTACTTACCTGGCAGAGCTAGGAGGATTGCGGCTCAAGGACAGCCCCAGTAAATGTTAGGAAGATCCTACCTTAAAAGCCAGCCATGAGTTGTGGTACATGTCTCTAATCCCAGCTATGTGGGAGGCAGGGGTAGAGGATCATGGTTCAAGGACAGTCTGGCAAAAATGCATGAGACTCTTGCCAGTTAACTAAAGTAGGAAAGACTGGGGACATGGCTCAAGTGGTAGAGTGCCTGCCTAGCAAGCTGAAGATCCTGAGTTCAAACCACAGTACATCAAAAGAAAAAAGGAGGAGGAAGAGATATTTATCGAGCTACATTTAGTGGTATATCAGTTTACTATATCTTTTTTTATCTCATTCATCACATAACAATTTATCACTTTATGATATTAAGCAGTTATTTATTTTTGTATGAACAGTTCTATCACAGGTCTGTGCTAAGACATTAAAGTTTTATCCAAGTGTTGATAGGATAGTAGAGACAGAGTGAAAAAAAAAAACCTGCAGAAAATGTTACACATTATTCTATAACAAAAGAGCTAAAAGCCAGGTAATATTCTCTTTCACATCTCTTCTTCCATTTCCAATGCAGCTATAACCCCAGTCCCAACAGATAACTTCTTATATACCCAATCCAGAGGACACAAAGAATTTATAGGCTACAGTGTTCCAGGCTGGCAAGGGCATGACTTGACAAAGGTTTTTGGGTACCTTGTTGCTATTAGCCTCTGCCTTCCCAGTGCTTAGTGTATGGTGAGTACATCTCAGCTTCTTGAACCAAGGATGATGGTCAGTCTCTGCTGTGTCAGTGAGATCTGAGGCCTTTCTTTGATCAGTCTTGTGCCTGTCCCACATTGTACCAAACACTGGACTCCTGAACCCTTAATTTCTCTTTTCTTTTCTTTGCTCACTCAACCACACTGCATTCAACACTACAAAAACCTTAGGGTTTAATCTCTGTTGGGTTCAAGGGATACAAAGAGACCCAAGGTGAGAGAAAAGTTGTCCTTATCCAGACTTCACCCATGCCAGGACTACTGTCCTCTTCACAGTTCTCTCATAGATATCCTGAAGGATGAAGGTCCTTTGGGGTGGGAATGTGGGGGATTTCATCTCAATATAGGCTGAGGAGAGAGTAGGGAGGGTTTTTTTATCCTTTTTTTTGGTAACATGTTAAGAGTTAATGTTGCAAAGAGTAGTTTACATCTTCACTTTCTGAAGACACTTGAATTTAGGACTAATGTATCTGTGACAAGTATGCCAGGAGCGGCAGATGCTCTCAGGCTAGCCACTTCCCATCCACCATCTTCTCATGGGTATAGAAGACTTGAGACACAAGGCAACAATCTACCCAAAGCACTCTGCTCATCCCAGACCTTTCCAGGGTAGGTTCTTACAAAATGATCTTTAGGCAGCAAACAGAATGTCCACATGCCTCAGCTCTGGTAAGGGGCAGATTTCTCCTCACCCTCCTAAACCTGAGGGCAAATGTACTATTAGTAGAGTATGCTGTCTGACCCTGCTCCCTGGGGCTCAGATGGAGGTGCTGAGCCACATGTCAAAGTTTAATGTTTTTGTTTTGTTCCATTGGGGTTCTTCCCCCCCCTTTTTCTAATGATCAATTTACAGAAGAAAGCAAGCTGCTCAGGAGGCCCTGGAAGTGAGGAATGAGTAGAAGGAAGACATATTTAGGGAAGGTGGGAGAGGGTTGCCAAAGGCTTGGGTAGAATGGCCTGGATCATCTGGCACCCTCTGAATGGGAAACCCAAAGTACCTCTTGGGTAGAAGAGTCCTTGGCTGTCCTCAGATCTCACCCTCTCCTCCTGCCATGCTGATGGCAGAAGCAGAGAATATAAGAATTTACAGCCCATTTCTTGCTGGAGGAAAACTTGTCATCTGACTTTGCAGAGAGGATCCCTCTGTACATTCGTATTACCTACACCATGTGCTAGGATATCACATTTAAAAGGACAAAAACATGTAAAATACATGAAGAAGCTTGTATTATAACAATATCATTGAGTGTCTATTTTTCAGGCTGAAGTGATTCATTCATTATTCTAGTCCTGCCTTGATCCTTTGCAATTTGTGGTAATTATGCTTTTCTTTTTAATACAAGAAAAGGTATAGAAATAAAAACTTTAAAAAGCAAAAAAAAAAGAAAGAAAGTTAGAGGAGAGTGAAGGCTACAAAATAGAGAGTATGGGAACTAGGGCTTATGGAGACTAGCAATAGAGAAAAAGTGCAGAATGAGGCTTGGCTTATTGGATTCAGTGTTGAAACAGTGGTCAGGTTGTGAGGAGTGCTGTGAGGTGGGTAGGAACACATTTCTCTGGCACTCTCCTTACCTCACACTAATCTTCTCAGTCCCAATGTGTAGCTCACCCCCAACTCCTGATGGGAAAAAGGTAAACTGTGTACTTCCACTTCTTCAATAGAGTTGACTTCAATAGAGTTGAAATTTCTAGAGAGGCCAGAATTGTACCCTCCTGTCCCCTGAGAGTATAGTACACAAGGATACTGAATTACAATTCAACCTTTAATACCATGTGATCTGGAGGAAGTTCTTTAATTTCTCCAAAACGGTGTTTCAGGATCTTAAATGTTAATAGTAGCAGTAATGATTAATTGAAGTTACATATAAATTGCCTGACTTACAGCATAGAAACAAAATATGTTACCTGTTACTTGTGCCCCATAGGACAAAAATGCTGTGTCTTATTCTTCTGGCAAGAATTAATCTCCACTCATGCAAAAATTTGCCCACCAATTTCCAGAAGTTAGTTAATCTTTACCAAATATATCTTAAACATAAATCATTTCTATTACCACTACTTTAGCATCCACAATGTGGAGACTGACTTTTCACGTGGAGAAGGTGTGTTGATTTGAAAATATTTCATATTCAATATATTTTTGTGATATTCTTATTATTCTTATATACATTATATGTTGTGTCTACATAGTTTATTTTCCTAACAAATGCTACTGTACAGACTTCTTGTTTTATAGCATTCACAATGAAGCAATGAACTATAATTCAAAAGTTGTGATTAAAACAAAATAATAAAAACAATTTGGCTCCTTTGTCAAAAATCAGATGGTCACAGCTCTGTGATTTATTTCTGGGTCTTCTATTGATTCCATTAGTCTACATGTCTGTTTTTGTAACAGTACCATGCTGTTTTTGTAGTATAAACTATAAACTCTATAGTATAATTTGAAGTCAGGTATTATGATACTTCTAGCATCGTTCTTCTTGCTCAGGATTGCTTTAGCTGTTGGAGTCTTTAATGTTTCCATATGAATCTCTGTAAAGAATGACATTGGGATTTTGACAGGGATTACAATGATTCTCTGGATATCTTTTGGTATTATAGCCAATTATCCCAATATTAATTCTGCCAATCCATGAACATAGTAGGTCTTTCCAGTTTCTAGCATCTTCTTCATAGTTTTTTGAAGCTACTGTGATTGGAAATATTTTCTTGATTCTTTCTCAGCCTGTTTATTTTTAGTGATGATTTTTATATGTTGACTTTGTATTGTGCTTCTTTGATGAAAGAGTTTATCAGACCCAGTGGTGTGTTGGTGGAGTCTTTAGGGTCATTTAAGCATTGGATCATATTATCTGTAAACAGAGATTATTTATCTATTTCTTTCTTATTTGTACTCTTTTATTTCTTTCTCTTGCTTTGGAGAAACGATAACCTCTTCAACAAATAATGTTGAGAAAACTGAATATTCACATAAAGAATACTGAAACTAGACCCCTACCTATCTTACCCTGCACACAACACACACACCACACACACACACACACACACACACACAAACTCAAAATGGTTCAAAAATCTTAATGCAAGGCTTGAAACTTTGAAATTACTATGGAAAAACATAAGGAACAACATTTGAAGATACAGGCATAGGCAAAGATTTTCTGAATAGAACTCTAATTTCGTAGGAAGTAAGGGGAAGAGTTAAAAAATGGGATCTAATCAAATTAAGAATCTTCTGCATATCACAGAGAAATTTTTCCAGTACAAAGAGACAACCAACAGAATGCAAGTTATTCATCAGACAAAGGATTAATAACTAGAATATGTAAAGAGCTCAAAAAAATTAAACACCAAAAGAGCAAGTAATCTAGCTAGTAGATGGACAAATAAATTGGACAGTTCTCAAAAGAAGAAATATAAACAGCCAACAAATACATGAAGAAATGTTTGACACCTTTACCCATGAAGGAAAATTCAAATCAACATAACACTGGGATTCCATCTCACCCCAGTCAGAATGATTATCATTAAGAAAACAAATAATAGTTGGTGGAGTGGCTCAAGTGATAGAATGCCTGCATACAAGCATGAGGCCCTGAGTTTAAACCCCAGTTTCACAAAAACAAAAACAAAAAACCAAACAACAAAACAAATAAAAAATAAATAATAAACAACACATTCTGGCTATACACTGTTGGTGGGAACATAAATTAGTGAAGCCATTATGAAAATCAGTATGAAGATTCCTCAAAAACCTGAAACCATAACCATGATATGACTCAGGTATACCACTCCTGGGTATATATCCATAGGAGTGTGTAAATCAACATAGAATAAAGATAACTGATATTGAGAAAATCACACTTTCATTTTATAACTTTTAAAACAAAAATACTTTTATTTCATATTTAAAATCAATCTGTGATAAATATGGAATTTGTAGAAGTTTCAAAATTCTACTTTCCTGAGTTTTTTACTCTTGCATTTTGTTGTGTTTCCTATTGTGAATGCAAGTTTTCTAGTGGTATCTTTATATGCCTGTACATGCACAGTCACTAAAGGGAGTTGTAGTGCTGAATCAATCTATACTGAAGTTGCACTGAGTCTGATTATTGTTAGTTGCTAGTTAATCAAATTTGGTTTTCCTCTTGTTCAAATGAAAGTGAATTCATAACCATAATTCCCACAGAGCTTGGTACCTAAGTACTCTTGAGATTCCAGGTATCTCTTTATGTCTGGTAGCCCAGCCTCTCTCAGTCAAAAGTTTGGAGGATTTCACTTTGATTTTAATTTGAAATGTAATGGCCTGGATGCCAGTGTTTTGAGTTGTTGGTGAATTTTATCTGTCTCCATGAGTGTCCCTAGCTTCCTGTATGCCAAAGAACTCTCTGCCTTACTTCATTCTGAGGGCAGGTGTTACCTCTGACCCTTAAGCTCAAGGCCTGGGTTGTGTTAGAGGGTTTTTCTCAGCTCTCCCCTCTTCATCACCAGCCTTTACTAGCTTCAGTATTTCTCAAACAAATATAAGTTGTTCTTATCACCTAAGAGTTGAAACTACAATAGTGTTACAAACTTCAAATTGCATTTACAGATCATGGATACACATATTTTTGGAGAAAAGTCATGATATGTATATTTATTTGTAATATATGTAATCTTAGCTAAAGAATGCTTTCCTGATATGACAACAATTTATTTTCATTACTTATTCTTCAGTCCTTGCTTTTCTTCTCTTTTTAAAAAATGTCTTAAAATTTTTATTCCTTTGCTCTTTATTTGTAAATGTCTCTGATCAATGTCTGTTAATCTTTCAATATTGGACTTCAAATGATATACTTTGTTAATTATTTAAGGGAATGTTTCAATTACTGTAGAGATTTTGTAGGTAAATGAATGTATTAGTATTTGAAACCAACATTTTAGTATTATACAATTAAGAAAACTAAATTAGTCTGGTAGAGAAGTTGTTGTATTAGAGACATTCAGCACTTTCCAGAGTCTTCTGAAATCTGAAACAAAACATCAGGTGTGTGGCTGCAAGGATAAGTGAATGGAATAGTGATAAGTAGTAAGTAGAGATTCTGGGGGAAAAAATAGGATTATTGGAAATAAAAAATTCAATAAATTAAAAATTAAAAATCAGGGAAAACATTACCAATAGTCTAAGTAAAGCAGAAGGAAGAATAGTAGAGATTAAAAACAAAGCTGAGGAAATACTACATTCAGACAGCCATAAATAAAAGAATGAGTCATGACCATAGCTCTCAAGAACTCTGGCATGCAAGCAAGAGAGGTAGAAGGAATAGAGAGATACAAACTAAAGGCATAGAAAACCTATAAATGAAATTATAGCAGAAAATTTCCCAAACCCGGGAAAAGATATGGCTATCCAAGTACAGGAGGCATTTCCCAAATAGCCATGACCAGAAAAGACCCTCTCCACAGTACATTATAGTTAAACTGCCAAGAATGAAACACCTAGTTATTTACAAAGGAAAAGTTATCAGAATTATAACAGAAACCCAAAGAGCCAGGAAAGCATGGAATGATGTATATCAAGAACTCAGTAAATAGCTGCTAACCAAGATTATGATATCTGTTTTGGGGATAGTGCTGCATGTCTATAATCCCAGAAGAGTGAGGCAGAAGAATCATGAATTTGAGGTAAGCCTGAGCTATATAGTGAGTTCCAAGCCAGTCTGGGCTATACAATGAGATGCAGTCTCAAAGACAAAAAAGTTTACAATATCAAGAAAAGTTCTGTCTCAAAACCAAAGGAGAAATAAAGACCTTCCAACATAGCCACAAAATTCATTACCACTAAGCCAGTATTGCAAAATATACAAGGAATCCTACCATAAGATTAGATAGAAAGACTGTGATAATCACAAGAGCTTGGAAAAGAATGAATTTCATGAAAGTTAAATGAACAAATTAGAATTAGAGAAGAATTAAATATGTCTAACATGGCAAGCAAGAAAATCTGTAAGATGAATAAGGAACAAGAAAAAGAACAAAGAGTACTGTAATCAATTGGGGAAAAAAACTAACAAAATTACAGGCAAAATCAAATACCACTTAATGATAACCTTAAAGGTAAATGGTCTTAGTTCTACAGTGAAAGATGCAGACTGGCTAACTTGATGAACCAAAAAGACCCAATTGCTTGTTGTCTTCAAGAAACACACCTCATTGGCAAAGAAACACACAAAGATTGAAAGTGAAAGATAAGGTGAGTTCATGTATGATATATTTTATGCATTGTAAGAACCTGTGTAAATGCCAAAATGTACCCCCATCCATCACAACAATAAAGGAAAAAAATCAAATGGAATCTAAAAGCAAGAAGAAATAGCTATACTCATATTTGACAAAGTATATTTCAAAACAAATTTAGTCAGAAGACATAAAGAAGATCACTACATGCTATTAAGCAGAATATTTCATCAAAAGTTAACAACTGTAAATATATTTTCACCAAACATTCGTGCACCCAATTTCACAAAATAAACACTGTTAGACATAAAAAGACAGTAAGTACAGATGCAATAATAGTGTGAGATTTCAGTACCCCACCTTGAACAACAGATCAAACAAAAAATAAACAAAGAACCCTTATAAGCTAACCTATAATATAAATCAAATGAACTTAGCAGAAATTTACAGAGCTGTGAAATACATATTCTTTTCACCAAAAAATTGATATTTCTCCAAACTAGATCAAATTTTAGGCCATAGAACAAGTCTTACAAATACAAAGTGCTAAAATAACTTCTTATATTTTATCAAGCCAGTGTGGAATAAAACTAGAAATAAATATCAAAAGAAACTATAGAAAATATGCAAAACTGAGTGATACACATTTGAATGATCAGTACATAATTGAAGAAATAAGGGAGGGATCAAAAAATTCCTAGAAGTAAGAGAAAATGAAAAATACAACATACAAAACCTATAGGATAAAATTAAAGTACTCCTAATAGGGAAGTATATAGCTATTAGTCTCTGCATTTTAAGATTTAAAATAAATAACAAAATGATGTATCTAAAGGTCTTAGAAAAATAAGGAGAAGATAGTGCCAAAATTAGTAAGCATAAGGAAATAATAAATATCAGACCTGAAATTAATGAAATAGAAACTAAAAAAACTATGCAAAGCAGCAATGAAATGAAGACACAATTCTTTGAAAAGATAAACAATATAATCATTTAGGCAAATGACCCAAAAGAAAGAGAGATTACACACAAATGAATAAAATTAGAAATGAAATGGGGGCTAACGGATTCTATTGAAAACCATAGGCTCATTAGGCAATATTTTGAATACTTATGCTTTAATAAATTGGAAAATCTAGAAAAAAATAACAAAAAGATATAAAAACCAAAACAGATCCATAAGAATAATGAGATTGAAATTGTAATAAAAAGTTTCTTTTCCCCCACCTCCCCCACAAAAAACACTGAGACCATATGAATTCACTGCTAAATTCTACTAAACCTTTAAGGAGAAAGGGAGAGTATGAGTTATTCCAAACTTATACTATGAAGTCAATATTAACTTGATACTAAAACCAGATAAGAGTAAAACAACTCAAAAGAAAACTATACACAAATATCCTTGATATTATCAGAACCAAAATAGACCTTGATAGACCTAAAAATCCTCAATAAAATGCTCACTAACCAAATTAAAAATACATTAAAATACAATATACCATAATCAAATTGGTTTTATGCCAGGAATACAAAGATGGTTCAACATATGCAAATCAGTAAACATAGTACAGAACATAAATAAAATCAAGGAAAAATATTACATTATCATCTTGATAGACTTCCAAAAATCCTTTGACAAAGTTAACAACTCTTCATGATTTAAGCCATGAAGAAAGTGAGAGTAGAAGGATCATACTTCAGCATAATAATAATATTAATATTAAACATAGGTAAGGACATCCTCAGTAGAACTCAATTGGCTCAGTAACTGAGATAAATAATTGACAAATGGGACTACATGAAATTTAAAAGGTATACAACCAAGGAAACAGTTTCTAAATTGAAGAGGTTACCCACAGAATGGGAGAAAATCTTTGCCAGCTATACATCAGACAAAGGACTGATAACCGGAATAAACAGGGAGCTCAAAATCTAAACTCCCAAAAAGTCAATAACCCAATGAAGAAATAGGCAACTGAATTGAACAGAACCTTTTCAAAGGAAGGAGTCCAAATGGCTAAAAAACACATGAAAATATGCTCACCATCCTTGGCCATAAAGGGAATGCAAATTAAAATCACATTAAGATTTCACCTCACTCTTTTTAGAATAGCTACCATCAAGAACACAAACAAAAACAAATGTTGGCCAGGATGCCTTGAAAATGAACCCTCATACACTGCTGGTGGGAATGTAAGCTGGTACAACCACTATGGAAAAAATATGGAGGCTCCTTAAAAAACTAAAAATTGAGCTTCCATGTGATCCAGCAATACCACGCCTAAGGATATACCCTAAGGAATGTGAGTCAGCCTACAACAAAGGCACCTGTACACATATGTTTATTGCAGCACTATTCACAATAGTTAAGCTATGGAAACAGCCAACATGCACCACTAATGCTGAATGGATTAAGAAAATGTGTTTATACATTTATTCATCTTTGAATAAAATTGTGTCATTTGCAGGTGAATGGATGGAACTGAAGAGCGTCATCTCAAGTGAAGTTGCCAGTCTCACAAGGCCAAAAGCCTCATGTTCTCTATCATGTGTGGAATATAGACCTAAAACAAATGCAGTAATATTATGAAACAAGGTCACACTAAGGGGATGTCACGCATGGGAGGGATAGGGTAAAAGAAGGAAAGTAAGAATCTGAATATGGTTGATATACTCTCTATGCAAGAATAAATATAGAAATCTTAAACCAGCTGAAACCACCATAAGAAAGGGTCTAAGGTAAAATGAAAAAACTTAGAGGAGATAAACCAACTGGGGTTAAAATACATACATATATGGAAACATGATAAGGAAACTCCCTGTGTAGCTACCTTTATCTCAAGCAAGCAAAAACATCATGTTTTTCTTTTTGTATTTTATCTTCTACAAAATGAGAGAACAGGAAGGCAAAACAGGTCCTGCTCAGGGGCAAGGGAGGTTAGAAGAGGTTGGGTTGGCATCAGTGGGAGGGGAAAGGGAGTAGGACGGTTAATAGAGTGCAAAAAATGTGTACACATGCATGTAATGCAAAAATGATACCTGTTGAGAATGTTCCAGGAATTGGACTTGAGGGGAAGGACAGTGGTGGAGGGGGTGAATTCAAGTATGATATATTTCATACATTATAAGAACCTTTGTAAATGCCACAGTGTAACCCCACCCAGCACAACAATAAAGGAAAAGAAGAAAAAAAAGTTAAAGAATATGATAAAAAATATTTATTTCCCTACATTATTTTAATTATTATAAAAATGTTTATTTCAATAACCAAAATGTATGATTTATGCATATAATAAAATCTTTACTTACAATATAAAAGTTAAAGGCTGATACACTGAGAAAATATAAATTAAAAAATACTTTCATTGATATCATGACCTGGAAATTCATTATATTTTGTGTGTACCACAGAACTGGCAGTCATTTCACTGTCTGACAATAAAAATTCAAATTCACTATTTTCCAATAGTGTTTGGGAATATGTTTCACATCTTTAATCAGAAGACTAAGACAAAATATTTTCATGTTTATTTATATTGTCATAGAATAGTTTAATGCTGTAAGGCATAACTTTGGAAACTACTTGGTAAAACTTATAGCACTTGGCTATAAATTATCATTTCAAACATTTAATTACATGTAAAAGAATTATAATACATGAAATTAAAATAATTCAATTTAATAACAGACTGCTAAGGCACAAACTATGTTGTTAAAAATATTATTACAGATGCATATAAAGTCTTCAAAACCTTATTTAAAATAGATTACTTGGTTGAATTTTAAATATAACCATGAAAAATAAGTTCTTATAATGAGAATATAATCCTTTCCTTTTTTGTTTCACTGCTGATAAAGGTTAGAAGAGATGACATGTAATGAATTTGAAAATAATTATGAATGCCAATATATTTATTTATTTTGAGACATATAAAGACTGTATTTGAAAAACAATAGCTAACATATTGAATAGAGAAAAGCCAAAAGCATTCTCTCTAAAATTAGGAAGAAGTCAAGGGTGTCCACCTTACCACAATTATTTAACATAGTGCTTGAACTGTTAGCTAGTGCAAATGAAAGAAATTAAATGGATACAAGTAGGAAAAGAAGTAAAAATGCATATATGATCCTTTACTTAAAAGATCCTAATGACTCCACCAGAAAAAGTAGATCTGGAAAACATTTCCTGCAAAGTAGCAGCATACAAAATCAAAATGCAAAAACCAGTAGTTTTATAGACACCCAATAATGAACTCAATGAAAAAGAATTCAGGAAAAAAACTATCATTTACAATAGTCTAAATAAAATTAGAATTACTAGGCATAAACTTACGTAAACATAAGCAAGATTCTACAGTTCTATATAACAAACACTATAATGCACTGAAGAAAAATTATAGAAGACGCAGAACATGTTAAGACCTCCCATATTCATGGATCAGCAGAATTAATACTGTAAAATTCTGTATTACAAAACCAAAAGTGACATACAAATTTAATACAATTCCCTTCAAAATTCCAGTGACATTTTTTACAGAAATAGAAAAAACAATCTTAAAATTAACATAAAAATGCAAAAGATTTGTCTAAATAGAGAAAGCAATCCTGAGCAAAAAATAGCAATGTTGAAGTTATCACAATACCTGATTTCAAATTATACTACAGAACCATAGTAACAAAACCAGCATGGGACTAGGACAAAAATAGCACACAGACCAATGAAAGACAGAAATATAAATCCATGGGCTATAGCCATTTGATTCTTGATAAAAGTTCCAAAAATATACATCCAAACAAAAAAGCCAGCCTCTTTAACAAGTGATGCTGAGAAAAGTGGATGTCACATATAGAAGACTGAAATTATATATCCCTCTCTCTCACCCTGTACTAAAAGCAACTCAAAATGAATCAAAGATCTTAATATAAGACCTGAATCTTTGAAACTGTCACAGGAAGAAAAGGCAAACACTTCATGATATAGGCATAAGCAATGATTTTCTGAATAAGAATCCAATAACCCAGGAATTAATAGCAAGAGTTGAAAAATGGGATTGCATCAAATTTAAAGTTTCTGCATAAGAAAAGAAAAATAACAGGAGAGACAATCCACAGAAAGGGATAAAAATCTTTGCCAGCTATTCATACAATAGAGTTTTAATACCCAGAATAACCGAAAGGCAAAAAATCCAACCAATAAATAAGAAAATGGAATGAACTGAAACTTTTGAAGTGAATAATTAAAAATGGACAGTAAATAAATTAAAAATATTCAACATCTTTACCCATCCAGGAAATGCAAATCAAAACACTGAAATTCCATCCCATCCCAGCCCAGATGAATGACTACTATCAAAATAATAATAATAATAATAAGTTTTGGCAAGGATGCAGGGGAAATGGTATCCTCACACACTGTTGGTGGGAATGTAAATTGGTCCAGCCACTGTGGAAATCAGTGTGGAAGTTTCTTAAAAAATTAAAAATAAATCCAGGCATACTGCTTTTGTGTATAATACTCAAAAGAATCAAAGACAAGCTCCTATAGAGATACCTACATACCCCATGTTTATTGCTGCACTATACAAAATAGCCAAGTTATAGCATCCACCTAGGTGCCCATCAAGGATGGCAGCATTACATGTGGTACATATGTATAATAAAGTTTTATTAGCCATAAAGAAAATTGAACTTATGTTACTTGAAGGAAAATGAATGGAACTGGAAATCATCATGTTAAGCAAAGTAAGCCAATCTCACAAAGACAAATATTGTATGCTTTTTTTATATGTGGAATTGTGGGAGGCCAATGAAAGTAAAAGGGGGAAAATTAAAGATGTAAAATGAGAAAAGGAGAAGGAGTGAGGGATGACAAGAAAGTATAATGAGAGTTGAATATGATCAAAATATATTATATGTTTATATGGAAATGTCATAATAAAATCCATTAATTTGTTCAGTTATATACACTAATAAAAAACTAGCCTAAAAAGTCCAGAGAAAAATTAATTGTTATTCAATAATCTTTAGCCTTTACAAACACTTATCATTTAGAGTTACTCAAATAGTCTTTTAAAAATAATAATATTAGACCAGGTGTGATGATACATATCTAGAATCTTTGCAATCAAGAGGCTATGGTAAGAGAATCACAAGTTCAAGGTCATCCTGGGCTGTGTATTTAAAAAATATTTTTAAAATATTTTAGGTATAGTTCTGATAGGTTGTCAATCATAATTTATCAATATAGAAGTATTATTTTACAATTATTTACTAGCTAAAATGTAAGCAGCACACATATTATGCAGCAATTTCTAAAATAAAGAGCTGTTAGAAAAGTTGTTAAGTAAGTGAGTAAGAGACTGCCTACCAGTCTCTCAGTGGATTTCTAAGAAATTGAAACCTGAGACCTGATATCCTATCCCACTTTGTTCTGACAGTAAAACATCTGTCATACTGTGATACAGTGCATTTTTTACTGAAGAACAAGGAGCATGTCCTACATATGTTTTATAACCCAGTTTGTTATTCCACATATAATCACTCAATGTTTTCTATGACAGTCGTTATTTAGAGGTAGGGGAAATGAAAGAGGCTGCTATGACATCTCCAAATAAACTGTGGCCAGTATTTACAATGTGTCCTTCAGTATGACACATTCAGTTTGGCTGTTGAATTGAAAATTGCATAATTTTGCCACTTTATTTATTCATAAAAGTGATTTAAATAATTAAATTCTCAGTGTGTTTCTAGCCTAAGTATATTATGTTAAGTGAAGCTTTTGGATTCCATACTCAGGTTAATATTAACCGAACTTTGCATGTCTAGTGTTTAATGCCTCTTAATCTATTGAGTGAGAAATATTCCTACCCCATAAACTTGTAACGATTAGTGACAAAATACACAATTTCCATTAAACTTTTTGGATCAGAGTAAATACTTTTCAACTATAGGCCATTATTATCAGTGTTGCATTGCTAAAACAATAATCTCATTGTTTTTTCTTCAGTGAAGGTTAATAATGGATGAATGTTCATATTTTTCTTGAAGATTTAAGCAAATGTCTCTTAATTATCTCAAAATATTTGTAGATTTATTGAAGTGATGATGATTAAACCTAGGGTCTTAAGCGTGCTAGGCAAGTGTTCCACACTGACCTATAAACCAGCCCAAACTCAAAAACTTGAAGACATAGGAACTTTTGTAAGAAAGCTTTTACTAATTTTTATCAGAATACTCTATCAAAAGTATCTCAAGAAAAAAGTCTTATTAAATCTTCTTTTGGAGATATTTATAATGGGAATTCAGGCATGTCCCCTTTAAAAATAAACAGTTCACTTGTCATAACATACATCAATATTCTCAGCAATAATAGTGACAATAACATTTTTTATTCAAAGATGAGTTTCTAAAGCAAATATAATGCCTGGCAACTAGACAAGTCACATGATTCATGAAGATCAAACAAAGTACTTTAAGAATTATTTTCTTTAACTTTCTGATGACAAGTATTTTATTTCCCATTCTTGACACTCCAGATCCACAGTTCTTTATTCACATTCCAAAATCCAAAGGGTTCTAAAAACAAAAAAAAAAATTTCCTAACCAATATCCTTGCTAAACCTGAAATGACCTAAATTCTATCAGAAGCAAAACTAACAAGAACTAACTTAAGTCTCTATATAGTTTCAATTTGCCTCATTCATTGTGAATATTTCTTCTTACTAAATACTTCTAGGGATAAAAAGACCACAAAATTATTAACTTTAAAAATATTCTAGACATGAACTCACCAGTTGTAGCATAAACTCTAATTAAAATGCATATATATAATATACATATTATATATATGTATATATAATGAGCTTCATAGCCTAAAATTTAAGGTTGATATTATTGGAAATGTTAAGATATACATATTAATATCTATCATGTTATTTAAATTAATCTCTTAACAACTTTGTATATTTCAGATGTTTATCAAGGACAATGTCACACATTAATGTGTCTACAGTAATAAGACAAATGTAGGATTTTTTTGGCTCACCATGGAATTTAAGATTTGATTAAGATGGCCATTGGTGACTCACACCTATATTCCAAAAACTCCAGTTGTTGGGGGGGAAGATCTAGAGTTTGAGGACCACATAACAAGACCGTTTCAAACCACCTCCCCACCCAACCAAAAATAATTGTAATAAACTTGATTTGCACAGATTGTTTATTTTTGTATTTTACTCTTATTTTGTCAATATATCATTTTCTTATTCTATAGAAGCAAAATAATACTAAGAATTTCACAAATAATTTAATCAGCCTTTCATCTCTGATTTATCCTTCTCATGATTTTTTGCTCTCCAGGATGACAACTTTTAAATCTTGAAGGTTTTTCTTCTGTAGGTCTTTCTTCTGATTGCAGAAAAATTATATGTGCAAACTATATATACCAGCATATATACAATATATATATAAAGACAGATTATATATTTATGCACAATTACAATACGTGATTTTCTTATTTTTTATTTTTATGTGTATAGCACTTGCTCATGGTATAAAAATAAAATAGATCACTCCTGAGCTGTGGTGTACAATGGTGAATGAATCATCTCTGTGCAACTTATACTGATTTTCCTGGAATTGATCATTGCTTTATTACATCCTTCAACTGAACTTTTGTTTTTAGTTATATCTCTCTAATCTTGCAACTAAAGTCACCACTTGCTTCATTTATTGCTTTTCTCATGTTTTCCTCCATCTTGATGCAGCCTTTGCTTTGCTAGCTTTGGATATTGGAGGTAGCTCTTGCAGTCTTTGTGTTTGAAACTTCTTTATTACACCTTTACACTTGCCTGGTATTATGCAAGGTTTAGAATTTCTGGTTTCAAGGTATTTTCTGTCTGAGTTTTGCAGGCATTACTTTCATCTTCCAGCTCTCTGTGCTCAGTAGAGTCTGGGGACCACAGCAGCATCATCTCAGAGCTCCTTGAAAAAGACCTCCAGTGAACCTTCTAAATAGACGTCGAAGTTCCTGGCTCCATCTTCTAAGTCCATATCTATTCTCTCCATTCCTTTCCATTTTCTCTCATTGCTTTTTTTTTCTTTCTAGGAAATTTGTTCCACTGGTCATCTTCCATCTCCATTACTGAACTTTATGTATCATACATGTAATTTTAGTGAGTTCTTTCTTATTTTCTGCAATTACTTTTACATTTAATTGTCCAGAACCTAGTCCTAGGTCACACCTACCTGGTAGGGGTATTATATTTTTTTATTCCAGAATTTTTTAAATTCACCATGACCTGATGAAAAACAACACTCTATTACTAAGAAAGGGGAGAGAGTATGACTTGGTTGGCAATGAGATGCCTCCACTACAAGTTCCAAAGACCTAACTTAATATCAGATAAAATAATAATGCAATTGCAGTATCATGTTGGTTTATATCTATAAACCTTCCTATCATGAAATTAAATGAGATGAGCACTAAGCAATGGAGAAAACATATTTAAATTTGATAATTATTTGAAAACAAATTCATCTGAACCAAATACCATTTCAACTTTTAAATTCAGAATAAAGCTTCAACTTAATTAACCCCATAGCTCCTAAACATGTAAAATTTTTTATTATATTATAATATATTTGTTATACTTATAACAAATTGCAGTCAGAAGTCTGATTCTCATTTGGAGATCAATGTAAAGTACACTGATTACTTTTATTTTCCTCACTAAACTCTGATTTACTTATCACTGAAAGGATCATACCCTTTGCTAAGTTTTAAGGCTGAAAAAGGGGGGGAAGCTGCTAGTGAGTTACCAGCAACCTCCCATATCCAAGTGGTGATGGACGTCATAGTTCTTCACCTTCACTATCCAGGAACTCATTGATTACATTTTTATCCTTCCATCTGGTCAGCTTTTGACTAAAACAACAGAAATCTAAGAATAATTCATATTTACATTTAAAATTCTGACATGTGGCAATGAAATAATACTCCAGCTCTAGAAATTAAACTTCTGACTGGGGAGAAAATAACAATGCAAGATGCAAATCTAACCGTCATTAGAATCTTTTGTTTCTGAGTGGAAAATTCTCATTGGAATAACAAAAGGATATTTTAAATATTTATAGTTAGTTCAACCATATTGAATTACATTGATATAACTAGCTATTAAAATATCTAAGCTAAAAAATAATTATGCTTGACAGATACAAACATTAAAGAGCATGAATTTTAAAGAAACGTAAAAGAAAATTGATTAGAGTATGTTCTCAATATGCTTATTTTTGTATATGTCATTGTTATATTTAAAACTTATGTTCTTTCTCTCAAAATGTACATAAACTCCAAAAGGTTAAAGATTCATAAAGTTTAGCCTTACTTTATATTTGCAATATAATATATCTCACTTATATTTATAATATGTTTCTGCATAGCAGGTGTTTCTTATACATTATGTATTACATTTTTCATCTATTTTGCTGCATATAGAAAGTTGCAAATATGGAAGACTCAACAATATAGGGAGCTTTAGTCTTGTCCAGCCTTTTCAAGACATTGAAAAAAACATTTAAACTAAGAGGAAGAGCAAAGTTTATCTGGGTTCATCCATATTACTGGAAACTATTGCTCTTGGCATAGCAATTAAAACTAATATTTGTTCCTGCCAGAAATAATGAAGTTTTGAATTTATGATGAGGAACTGAGAGTTATGCCTTATTTTATTTTTAAAGGTGAAAGATTTATAGCTGATGAGGCTTGAACTGATGTGGCTCATTCATTCCAGAAATGTGGGAGTGAAGGAATGTGAATGAAAGGCCAAAAAACTGCTATTGCATCCAGGTGGAAGTGAACAATAAAAGGGAAGCTACTAATTGGACAATTTATTTTAAAACTTTGTGAAACTACATAAAATCCTTAGCTCAAAACCAGAAAACTTAAGTTAGACTTACATATTTATATGATTATACTTTTTAATCCCAGCAAATATTAACTCTTATAGCAAATTATTTTTCTTCACTAATCTCTAGAAATATTCATTTCCCCAGTGAGGCCAATTTACAATAAAACTAATACACAGAAAAAACCATGTCCTTGTGCTTTCTCTCTTTTTCACCTCTTCTCCCATCACTCTTCTGCCTGAGTTTTTGTTTGCAATTTCTATTTTAATATTCTCTATCCTAATAACCTTGCTGTCAGGAGAAATACACACACACGTGCACATGCACGCACACACAAACCTAGATGGCTGTAAAAGTTATTATTTTTTCTTTTGTGTCACATGTTTCCACTTTGGCTTCTAGCTTCTTTTGCATTAAGGAAATGGATTTATTTTCCAGTTTCTGAAAAATAATCAGGAACTATTCTCTTTGTCTTAGGTGCTGCCTGTGTTTCTAACATGGTAACAATTATGGTTTCCATATATTCAAAATAGAAGTCTTAAAAATATGGTGTGGCATCGACTCCTATACAGATAGTTCTAGAAAATAAGTTTCTTCTTTATTTTTATTTTGTGTATTTATCAAAATTACATTAGATTAAGATTCCTCTTAAGCCAGGCACAAGGGTTTTGTTCACCTCTTGGCAAGAAGCAGAAAGAGAAGAAGAGGCCAGGAGACCAAGTCTCCAACACATGAATTGTGGAGGGAACACTTTATATTCAAACTATAGTACTGCTAAAGAAAGTAATTCTTCCTTATGGAAGAATTCCAAATAATATAAATATAACCCTTATAAGAAATGGAGCTTATTCCTCAAATACAGACTGCACTTAGTGATCACATTCAAATAATAAAGTATAGGAAGGTAAGCCCCTTCTGTGAATTTCCCTTGTTGGAAGACAGCTGCTTGCCAGAGATATGAATTATGACACTCTTCCTACCTACACTCATTCAATATTCAGTTGATGCAGAAAATAGACCAGAATACAAAAGTTGACATCTTCCCTTAAAGGGAACAACAGTGAAGCTTATGCAGCTCCAGAGCATCCTGGATGATTTTCTGGAATTTCTCTCTGAAGCAACTGCATCAAAGTCCTACTTTTCCATCTGCATCATTTCTTTCCTTTCTACATGTTCCAGAAAGGATTCGCCAGTAACCTCCTGCACACAAATCTCCATCACAAAGTCAGCTTTTCAGTGTCTGTTCTTAGACACCCAGTGTAAAAGAGAAGGGACAAGTAGAAAGTAGTAGGCAGGAATAAGGTGAGAAAGGGTATAAGATTACTGATCATGTCCATGAGGAAAATGGATAAATGGAGTAAGCCCTCCTTACTAATGGATTTATTACATGCAGTTTTGACCAAGCACATTCAAAAATGATAAATAAAAATGGAAACAAAATTGGTACAACTATGGCTTGAGTAATAGAGTGCCTGCATAGAAAGCATGAGGCTCAGAATTCCAGAAAAAAAAAAGAAAGAAACGTGAAAAACAAAACTTTTTAATTCCTGCATGTGCATTGCCTAGGTGAATTCATGTTGTCAGTTGTATTTAAATCATTGTGTACTCTTCTGAGTGTTTTCCTATGCTTAATTTTGTGAAAATATCCTTTTCAAACTTGCAAACAGAGAACAAAACAAAGTGAAAGTTAATGTGCTTAATTAAGTAATAAAATGAAAGTATAGATTTATTGAAAGGTGCATGTCTTTAGCAGAAGTTGTATGGTCTTATGGGAAAAATGAGTCAAGCATCTGTGGTACATTGCTGAACTCTATTCATCCTGAGCAGTTACGGTTTTTCCCCAATGGTGATCTCCTTGGAATCATACACTATGGCGAGCAAGGGTCTACTGTACTTGGAAAAGTGAAGGATGATGGTTGGGTGGGGTACAAGGTAAAATGTGATATAAAATGGAAGTAGGTGAGAGAATAAACTAGAAAATCTCTTTCAAGACCACAAATAGGAGCTGATCCTGACTGTGGAAGGAGCCTCTTTCACAGAGATCCCCTAACACAACTGTGTAAATGCCATGTATGGAAATTTCCACTCAAATTCTGGCTCTATTCTTCTACTACTGTAGTGATTCGTCTCTGTCATTGTTTAGAGTCACTTTGTCACAGCTTCAACTGTCACACAGTCTTAACTCCACTTTATCAGGAATATTTATACATCATAGCAAGGTCTCATCAAGTCTAATATCTCCTTCTGGGATTCAAATTATTTATTTTATGTGAAAAAAAGATAAAACTGAAAAGTATATGAAAAAAAATTTACTTATTCCATTATATAAGTTGACTGTGTGACTACAAAATGAATATTAATGTAATATAAAATATAGGGTAGATTTGATTAGATCCATGTTCCCATAAAGGAGCAGTTTAGCTGAGATTTCTTATGGGGCCCCAGAAGGGAATGAGAGTTATTGGAGCCCACAAATTAGCTTGGAGAGGCCCAGAACTGTAAATATAAGCAGTTCCAGTTTCTCTGCATGAACATTGTTACCTGAGAAACAATTCCCTTTCTGATCCTTAAAGGCTGATGGTTTTTCATCCCATTGTACTCTAACCTCAAACTGTAATCCAAACCTTACTTTGTTCATGAATGGGTACTTTCAGCCACAATAAGAAAGCATCAAAAGAACACTATCTCTCCTGTTACAGACTCTTACCAAATTCTCTTGTTGTTTTGTGGCATCTAATTATTGAAGATTATGATTAGAGAAAGAAAGGAATCTAAAAATATCATCCTATTGAAATAGTCATCTCCCAAGGGATTTTGGCAGAAAAATTGTTCAACCTGTAGGTAAAATTAACCAAGTTTCCTAAATTCTCACACATTGAAAATTGACTCAAAAGCCATAAAACTAATCTGTAAGGGAATCTGAAAGTCCTAGAGTCTTTAAGACATCAAGACTGTGCAAGAAACAGGTATTTTTTTTTTTTCAATTTCAAAGATTTTCTTTTGAAATACACTTTTCAATACAACATCAAGAAGTACTTTTGTGGGGGGGAGGAATAGCAAAAAGGTAGGTAGTGGTAGTCTGAGGAAATTTCATAACAGGGGATAAAGTTGTTTTATTGGTTCATATTTCTCTTCTTCCTCTTTTTTCGATCTATCTATTTGTTCTTTTAATGAAATCAGTTAGAGAATCATTCATAGTTTTGAAATATCCATTTCTTTTGCAGAAGTTTGTTTGAAATCTTATCCTTTTGTTTTAAGAGCTTTATCTGTCAATATATACTTAGTATCAACATTGAGACTTTGGGGATTAAGAGAAAACATACCTATAAACTTGTTTAAATTTGCATATGTACATGGAAGTTAATTTAGAAATTCTTTTTACTGCTCTATTTTGTTTATTTTTCACTCAAAAATTAGAATGATATGAATAATAATGTATAGAAAATACTAAAAGTCAAAAAAATCTTGCTAGGATTCATACCAGGGCTTTCAGGATATTTTAAGTTTAACTGAACTGTTTTCATAATCAGCCCTGTAAATTTTCCTTAAAATTATTTTAAATAAGGATAACTCATTCAAACATTTCTTTTCAATTCTGCCAAATATTTTTAGAATAATAAATGATTCACATGAGAGCTAGCTATTTCCAAACATGCAAAAACATTTCCTAGAATATATACAATGTATTAACCATTCATTCTTGGGATTTGTTTTTTTCTTACATTTAGTTTGTTTTTCATCCCCCTACTTCAACCATTTTATATTTTATCAGAAACACAATTCTTTCATGAGAAAAGTATGTTTACATAATTTAAAAAATGTGAATCAACTTATCACATCTGATCTTCCTGAGTTCAAAATTAGTAACAGAAAATGGCAAAATTTGTCTGCATCTTAAAATGCTCAGAATTATCTTGCCAAATTTCTTACTAATTATTTTTAAATTGGATTTAATTTTACAACCAACAGCATGGCTCCTCAATTCTTCATTCTTCATTTGGCAAACACCAGAAGCTGAAATAAGCATCTTAGACAATCTCAGATCCCAAACTGCATTGTAGAAGAAGATGCAAGCTTGCGTTACCATGAAGTTAAAGACCATGGTCTTTTAGATATTTGTTTTTTGAAGACCTTCCACCAAAGCTGTTGAACAAGATGCAATTCTTATTAAAGGAATCCTGTAGTGTTTCTGCCCTAGGCATTATAAAAATGCTTCTTCCCATTCAAGTTCTACAACATTCTAAAAGCTTTCTTGGAGTAGAGATGGTTTCTTGATTGTGAAAATGACCCAGAAAACACAACATTGTAATGTAAATGAAAGTTTATGTTCCCAAAAAAAATAATAAAACTTCTTCTCTGTGTTCAAGAGTGCAATTACTGGTTGCTGCAGGATCAGTAATAAGTGGGTAACAGTAGGACTTCAGATGCTGGAAAAGCGGTGATGTGGTGGAAGGAGCTCAGCATCAGGGAGGCTTCACTTGACTCCTGGTCCTGCTACTCAGTAGCCCTAAACAAGGGCAGATTTTCAGCCTTTTCTCAAGGACTCAGTTTTCTCAAAGAAAACTGATAAAAAGATAAAAATAGCTACCATACATAGTAATTAAAACTGTCAAATGCAACCTGTAGGTCAAGCAAGAAATAGATGCTCAATGTCTATGTGAGCCTGTTCAAATCCTTGCTTTGGCTGAAGAGTCAAATATATGTGAATTCAAGTATGATATATTTGATATATTGTAAGAACTTTTGTAAATGTCATAATGTACCCCAATCAAGTACAATAACAACAAAAAAAGAGACCCATATCTATATATTTTTATCATCTATATCTATATATCACTCAAAGTAGCCTACATACTCTGGAAAAATGATATTTTAAGGAAATTAAAAGAATAAAAGGAAGATTGACTACCTGCCAAATAGTATTTCTACAAGTGTATTTACTTGATAACTCATTTAATCCTGAGAAATACCCTTTGAGTCAGGTACCATTCAAAACCCATTTTTTGAAGCATATGGAAGCTTGACTGACTTTGCATGACAAAATGATATGGAAACTGAAGTTAGGGAGTCTAGCCATTTTCTCAAGGAGTGCTATTTATTTTAGTGAAAAAAATGTTTAGATTTTGTAATTTAAAATCTTATTTTTAAAATTCTTTTATCCTCCCACGCACAGGAAATCAATGTGAGTCAATGCCCTGTATAACTATCCTTATCTCAACCAGCAAAAACCCTTGTTCCTTCCTATTATTGCTTATACTCTCTCTACAACAAAATTAGAAATAAGGGCAAAATAGTTTCTGCTGGGTATTGGGGAGGGAGAGGGAGGGGGCGGAGTGGGTGGTAAGGGAGGGGGTGGGGGCAGGGGGGAGAAATGAACCAAGTCTTGTATGCACATATGAATAATAAAAGAAAAATGAAAAAATAAATAAATAAATAAATAAAAATAAAATTCTTTTATCCTTAGGATATATCCTAATAAATGTGTAAAGTTAAATTACTATACTTTAAAATCATGTGGAATTTTTCAGGCAGTTCCATCAGTAATAAATACATATCTAGGTTTATTTAAGCAGTTTTATTTTTAAAGATTATTCTTTCATTTATTTTATTTTTTAATTATGTAAAAAATATTTCCATGGTACCCAAATCAAGCAAGGATATAATTTAAGAAAACTAGTTCTGATCTTTTCATTTTCAATCTATTCCATTTCTCCCCTTATAAGTAATATTTAAAATTTTTATTTTTAATTTTCTATTTTTATTTCTAATACTGTCACACACGTATGTAGATAGATAGATTAGTTTTGGGTTTTTTGTTTTTTAACTAAACAGTAACAAGCTGCATACCTTTTTGCTGCCTGTGTTTTTATCCTTTTGATATATTGCCATTTATCCAACTAGTCCCCTACTGACAGACAAACAAATTGTTTCCAGTTTTTGAAATTATAAATATCCCCGCTTTGAATAGCCTATCCAAACAAAAATACTTATTTTTGGCAACATGTCTTTGAGATTGAGTCTTAAAGTAGGGTTTCTCAGTCAAAAGATACATGGATATATAATCTTTCTAGATATTCCCAAATTTATCATTATAATAGCTATCATTTGTGATCTAACAGTGTATAAAAGTGCTGTTTCCCCTCAGCTTAAGCAGCACAGTATGCTGTGAAATTTTGTATCTCTAATTTTGCTTACAGTGGGAAACAGCCTTGTAATGTAGTTTTCATCTTTTTATGAGTGAGTTTGAGCATGTTTTTCAAATGATTAAAATATTTCTAGTTTTATGAAATGGTTATTTTTTTGTTTTTAATTGTATATATTTTTCTATTGGGTTGTTTCTTCCTTGTTTATTATTAGAAGCAAAAATATTCTTATGAGCTTTCCATGAAGCAATATTTTAATTGTTTGGCATATTTTTACTACATGCTTAGTTTGTAACAGTAACTGTACAAGGCACTGGAAAATCTGTTCAGTCTTTTAAAGTGCCTCTTACTTTAAGTTATAAACTCAAATCACCTTCAGTAGTACATGGGAAAGAGTTTAAAACTTTAAAAGTTCATGTGTGGATAAGAATCAGGTTCTAAAAATTAGAAAGTTTAATTTAAGGCAGTATATTTGTCAAGATAGGCTGAGTTATGCTGTAGTAACAAGCAAGCACCCACATCTCATGGTCTGTTTCTCACTCACAGTATACATCAGTATAAGTGTTTCCCTGGGGAGCTCTTCTCCAGGTGGTAAGCCAGGAATCCAGGATCTGTCCATGTTGAGACACTGTAATCTTTAATTTGTGTTCCCTGTTTGCCACAGAAGGGAAAGCATGGGCAACAATGAGGGAAAGGGTTATATTGGGCCTAAAGGGATCCAAAGAGGCCTGGAAACACTTCCTGTTTGCCCTGAGAAAGGAAAATGAAGTGGGATTCCATCAACATATAGTGTTGTCTCTGTCAATAAGCAATCTTCATTGACTAGAACAGATTATTTTGTGTGATTGTTGCTACATTACTTCCCTTGATCATTATTATTATTATTTGAGGAAGAAATGGAAAAACATGCAATATTTAAAAAATTACTACCAAAGCAAAAAAGCAAAGGAAAAGGAAAAGGAAAAAAGAAAGCAGAAAAACAAGAGAAAAAAGAAAATTTAAAGTTTTACTGTTATCATGACTCCCATGTTTTCCTACATTTACTTCATTTCAAAGGAGTGAATACCAAGCCATTTCCCCCATTTTCCAGCTGTGACATAAAACATTGGGTTCCAAATAATATGTGTTTTTTTCCAGCTGGTATATAATTTCAGTCACTATGAATTGGAGTTGTTCTTGATTCAATCATCATTACCTGTTTAAGAGTGTCTATCTATCTATCTTCATCTATCTATGAAGATAGATAAGGTCTATCTTAATTTTTAAATAATAATTTCCATTTGTGGAAATATATTAATGATTTATTTTTTATTTATTGCAACATTCTTCCTAAAGTATATGACTAGCTAACCAAAGAGAATGTGTTAGAGGATTGCTGTGTTTAGACGACATTTACCAGAACAGATGTCGAGGTGCCCTGCTTCCTTTATGGGTTTCATGTTCAAGAAAACAGAGTGGTTGCCTTCCAGGCAGCAGGATGATCATCATTACTCTTGCTAAATGTCTGCTTCTTAAATTCACATTTCAAAAGTCTGTTTGTACATTACAGATTTTACATTACTGACAAGATCATTAAAAATTCTCAATTTTTTTTTTCATTTTTCTTTTATTATTCATATGTGCATACAAGGCTTGGTTCATTTCTCCCCCCTGCCCCCACCCCCTCCCTTACCACCCACTCCGCCCCCTCCCTCTAACCCCCACCCCCTCAATACCCAGCAGAAACTATTTTGCCCTTATTTCTAATTTTGTTGTAGAGAGAGTATAAGCAATAATAGGAAGGAACAAGGGTTTTTGCTGGTTGAGATAAGGATAGCTATACAGGGCATTGACTCACATTAATTTCCTGTGTGTGTGTGTTACCTTCTAGGTTAATTCTTTTTGATCTAACCTTTTCTCTAGTTCCTGGTCCCCTTTTCCTATTGGCCTCAGTTGCTTTAAGGTATCTGCTTTAGTTTCTCTGCGTTAAGGGCAACAAATGCTAGCTAGTTTTTTAGGTGTCTTACCTATCCTCACCCCTCCCTTGTGTGCTCTCGCTTTTATCATGTGCTCATAGTCCAATCCCCTTGTTGTGTTTGCCCTTGATCTAATGTCCACATATGAGGGAGAACATACGATAAAAATTCTCAATTTTTACATTGAATACTTCCTTTTGCCCAGAATTGAGGTGAAATCTTATTAATAATAAACTAGGTTATTGAGAATATGGCACATCTATTGCATATTTATTTACCTAACTTTTCCTACGTTGAATATATGCAATTTTGTTTAGTTGGTTGCATTTCGTCTTTTCAGAGTACTCTGTACTTACTTTAATAATGGCGATTGGCATCTTAAAGTTATTGATTATTTCCTTGTTAACATTGTCCCCACTAGAATCAATGGCATGGGTTGTTGGTAGTAAAAGACCTCTGGTCCCTGACCATGTCTTCCAACCATGTTCCACTGAGATATCGAGCTTCCTTTTTGGTCATTACCAACTCATGCTAGTAAGCCCGAGGTTCCTGGGTTTACTGTGACACTTTCTTTAGACCCAACACCTGGACTCTCCACTCTTTTTTGCTCCATAGCTATACATTACTCTGGAGGCAGGGTTGTTTTGGCAAGGCTGGTGGTCTCCCAAATCACAACTAGAGGCAAAGCACAGTTATTCTTGCTTTAGGATCCCCTCGACTTTAACGTTTCTCTTGCCATTCCCTCCCCAGTAACTTAATTTTGGGTTCTTTAGAACTTTGGAAGGTTCTGGCTGACAATGACTGTTATTACTTCTGTCTACTCTCCAAATAACTTGGGGGGGAATCTCTTGATCTAACTCAGAAAAGGCATTTATTTCCTTTCTGTGTGGGGGAAAAACTAAGAATGTCTTTCCAATGAAGACATTTATGTGGGTCACTCAGGCAGAGAACAATAAGGCTTTTTTCCCTGATTCCCTTCTCCTTTCCTAAAGGAAAATACTAACAAGCTCAGTGAGCTAAAGGAACAGAGTTTGGTGCAGAGTTGCATGTCTAGTTAGCTGATCCATTATTATTCAAATTAATCAAGTCCAACGTATCAATGTAGGTTACAGATGTGTTTACCAACTATTGCACATATACATAAACTCTTAAACGGCAAAATTTTGCAATACTTTCAAGTTGTGAGACAGTTAGTTCTTGTGCTTAAATATAATCTGTAAAAATAACAAGTGGAATGGTTGAATATGAATTTTAAGAAAGGAAAATTCACATTGTATGTTGGCTGCGTCAGGCACTTGCTAAGCTTTGTCCCATGTATTATCACATTTAAATCTCAAAACCTCTCTGAAGTGATGAGGGGAGAGGAAACAAGATGGAATTTCTCAAGTTATAGTAAGATTCCTGTTGTAGGTAGAATTGTGTCCCTCCAAAAGATATACTAACGTTCTAAACCATCATTATTGTAAATGTGATCTTATTGGAAACAGTCTCTGCAGATATAAAGATTATATGAGATCATATTAGATAAGGGAAGGCCCCAAATCCAATGACTGGTATCCTCCTAAGGAAAAAAGGATTTAGACACCTCAGTATATGTAAAGGGAAAACAGCTGTGTGAAGACAGAGGCAGCTACAGTCAAAGAATGCCAAGGACTACAGGATCTACCAGAAGCTAGGGAGAAGCAGGAAGGAGTCTTCCCTAGAGAATGGGGCATAAGGGAGTAACCTTGCTGAAACCTTTAAATCTATACCTTCTAGAACTGTGAAAATCCTTTTCTGCTTTTTTAAGCCACCAAGTCTTTGGTAATTAGTTTTATCAGCTCTAGGAGATTAATAAAGACTCTGAATGTCTACTATGAATGTCTAAAAGGTGGCAGACATTTCCTGATATATTATATGCTATTTAATCTAATCCTTATGCCAACCTTCACCTCTGCTAGGGACTGAAAATTTATGTCCACCCCAAAACTTACATGTTGAAGCCTAATCTTTCATGTAGTGGTGTCTGAAGATAAGGCTTTTGGGATGGGTTAGGTCATGAAAGCAGAGCCCCTATGAATAGGATTAGTGCCTTCCTCAAACAGACCTCAGAGAGCTCCCTTGACTGTTTCAGCAATGCGGGGACACAGTGAGAAGACAACCAATTAAGAACCAGAAAATGAGCTTTCGCAGACACCAAATCTGCTGGCACCTTGATTTTTACTTCCTAGCCTCCACAACTATGAGAAATAAATTTCTGTTGCTTATTAAGTATCCAGTCTAAGGTATTTTGTGATAGTAGCTCAAAGGGACTAAAACAACCTTCAATCACAGAAAGGACACCAAGTTTTAGACAGGTTAAGTTCGCCTATGTCATGCTGTTTTAAAGTGATGGGACCAGGACTTCAAAGTTCAGGTTCAGATAGTCTACATCACAAATGCTTTCTAGGTTTACACAGAAAGAAAGTGAATTTCAGACCAGGTTTTCACATTCCAGCTCTTGTTGCTAAACAAAATCAAAGGCAATGCTGAAGTTAACAAATACAGGCTTGTGAGGATGTCAGCGTTGTAAACATGAGGCACTCAGCAGAAATTTATAAAAGAACATTGCAAATATACTACTGAGATAATTAAATTACTGTGTGTCACCGCATTTTTTTCTTTATAACAAGTAGCATTTAGTGCAACTTGTTATAAAAAGAGAGTTAACAGAAGGCTTTGGCTTTTTAATGAAACTTTTCAAATTTTTTGTTATGGAACATTTCAAATATATGCCAACATGGAATAACATCAGGCTCTCAAAGATATAACATGTGCCTTCAACAATTATTCCTCTTAGATACTCTCCTTTCATTCATATCTTTATTCCTCACACTCAACGCAGATTATTCTAAAGCAGATATTCTATGTCACATCATTTCATATACATATATATACATACATGCATACACATGTGTGCACACATACATATATATAATATTAAATGATCCAGATACTTCTTCTCCTCTTTCCAGGAGGAAAGGTGTTTGAGTGACAAGTAAGTCGACCTCATTTTACCCCTAGCCAGACAAAAGACTTTGCCTTTTTCTTCTCCTTTCTAGCTTATAGTATAAGACTCAGGCTCCCTTGCTTGATCTTAATTCCTCAATGAAGGAGGATAAGTCTAACCCAAATGAGGGAGAGATGTTTCCTTATATTCATTTAAAAATTATTTGGAACATCCAACACATAGAGATTTTGGCATGCTCTTCTAGTAGAAGCTTCTGAAACCTTGAGTTTTTGGCATTCCTTTCTGGAGAAAGAAAAAGTTGGCATTCACCTCCATCAATGGTTCTCTGAGTTTTCTTACAATAACAATCATCAGGGATCCTAATAAAAATTCAGTCCCATTCCCTTGAATATTTCCAAGTTTAGCAAATAAAATATAGTAACCTTATTTAAAAGTATAACCATCCTATTATTCATTGTTTATCTGAAATAAAAATATAAGGCTACAATTATTTACTGCTTATATGAAATTCCAACTTACTCATATCCTATATTTTATCTGACATTCATACTAGGGTGATGTTCAGGAGATATGCTTCTCACATGCACTTCAGGTCGTTATTATAATGTTTTGAGCAATTTTGAGTAGAGATTCAGAGAAGTTTCTTTTTCAGCCAATCACTTTTCCAAGTGACCCATTAAAATGCTCAAATTAGCTGTGTAAATGTCACCAACATCATTACTAGTTACTACTTCTGACTACTTACCATGACATGCAATCATAGTTGTCTCGGAATGCAGCATATGTCCTTGAACTTAATCCTCTTCTTTGATGATTATAGCACTAAACTCTAGACTTACAGTTGGTCATCAAATTTTGTAGCTCATGATAATTGCCTCAATTTCAAAAACAAAAAAAAAAAAAGAAAAGAAAAGAACAATTTCATAGGATACCCTAGAAGTTATAAAAGTAGTTCTTTGGATGTGGGATTTAATGGCTTTTCTTGACCTTGAGTTGATGACATCATTTGAATCAAGCTGAATAATGACAGAATGTGGTGAACCTTGACTCACAGTTTTGTCCTTAGAGGATCCTCATCTCTGGAATGCTTATTCTCTTGGTCCAATGAAACATGAGCTTCCTGGCTCAAAAGACACTTTCAAGGGCCAATTGTTTACGAAAACAATTGCCTAAGGGCTTGAAAGTAGGAGTCCAGATGACAGATGGTATTCTTAATGCATTTGCCATGTACAAATCCCTGGAGGATTAGTAATGGAAACATTTCAAAGAGTAATACCTGTAATGAGGCATGTTAGTTTTTGAAAAATTAGCCTCGTATACTTTGAGTGTTTGACATGTCAATGATTCCCAGACTTTTAAATCAAGGTATGAGAAATTAATTGCCAAAATACAGAGATGGATTTAATAAACATAACTTAGTCCAGCTTCAATAGCCCAGAAGCCCAAGAAAATTTCAAGACTTGACTTCTCAGAACTTCTATGACCTGACCCTTGGGAACCTGCCATTGAAGAAAAATCAAGCAGATTTGCTTTACGTAATTCCAGTCTTCAATGATAAATAAAAGGAATCCTGAAGAAACATCAGTGATCCTTAAAGTTTTTATTTTAAAAGACCCAATTTTCTGTACAGTTTTAAAATTATTTTCATAGAGTTGGAAACAGTTTTGGCTCATGAAGGCTAATGCTCTGGGAATACTGAAAGATATACTAGGAAACTTTCCACCTTGTGGAGCCTTCTATTGAAAGGAAATATGATCAATTAATAAATGGGGAAAAGAATTGAACAGACAGTTCTCAAAAGAACAACCACAAACGGCAAGTGAATACACGAAAAAAAATGTTCAATATCCTTAGCCATAAAGAAAATGCAAATCAAAATGACCCTGAGTCAGAATAACTCAGAGTGAGTATCATCAAGGAAACAAACAAGAACAAATGCTAACATGAATGTAGGGTTAAAAAAAAAAACTATACGTACTATTTGTGGGAATATAAATTAGTCCAGCCACTCTGGAAATCAATATGGAGAGTCCTCAAGAAACTAAAAATAAAATTGCCATATGATCCTGCTATACCACTCTTGATTATGTAGCCAAAACAATATGTCAGGATATAACAGAAATACACATCCACGTTTATTGCATCTCTAGTCACAACAGTCAAGCTATGGAATCAACCTAGGGGCCTAATAACTGATGATTGAATAAAGAAAATGTGGTTCATATACACAAGGGAGTACTATTCAACAATAAAGAAGAGTGAAATTATGTCATTTACAGGAAAGTGAATAGAGCAAAGATCATGTTGAGTGAGATAAGCCAAGATCAGAAAGACAATTATTTCATGTTATTCATATGTAGAATGTAGAATTAAAAAGATAATAATAAGACATGATTGTAAAAGGGAGACTGTTGAGGAGGCAATAGGAGGGTAGAGAGGGAAAGAAAAGGAGTGGGAATAATCAAAGAAAATTTTATATATGAATATAGTATAATAAAAGCCACTAAAAACTGTTTGTTTAAAAGGGTGGAAGGAGTTAAGTAGTCAATAAAGAGTAATAGAGGAGGTAAATTTGGTCAAAGTACATTATATGCATGTATGTAAGTACCACAATGAAACCCCTTTGTAACAATCAATTTATGCTAATAAAAATAAAGCAAATGTGATATAATATTCAGATGGCTTCATTGCTGTGGTCAGACTAGTTCTTGAAATCCACCACCAGGTTTCATAAGTTCACATAGAATGACTGTCAAAATTCACACTATGGTTTTTACCTTACCCCCTGGCACAAATGGTTTAGATCCTACAGAGAGAATATTACTACTTTCCTACAAAAATCACTCAGGTCTACTTTCATAATACGAAGTATGCTAGGGATTTGAATTCAGTAGTTCAGAGGTAAAGTATTGCTATGGATACATAGAATATGAACTAAAGTTTTCATTTAGTAGTAACCTGACAATTTCTGAGAGGGATGACTGTGATATTGCGGGCAGACTTCTTCCATAAATGTTTGCACTATGCAATCTCTAAAATTCTTTCCAAGGTCTAAATTACCTTTTCTGAGCAATGTAATATACTCCCCTTGGTGACTCTTCTATGAAAGTTCAATTGAAATTGTTTTTAGTAGTAAGACCTCAGCACTGGGGTTTGAATTCAGGGCCTCACAACCTACTAGACTCTTACCCCTTGAGCCACTCCACCAGCTCTTTTTGTGATGGGTTTTTTCAAGATAGGATCTCCAGAACTATTTCCCTGAGCTAACGTTGAACTGCAATCCTCCTGCTCTTTGCCTCCTGAGTAGGATTACAGGAGTGAGACAACATCACCTGTCTTGAAAAAAAAAAGAAAAAAAGAAAAAACTTAACATAAAATTGAGCAAACACAATACTGAAATAAATACAGGAAAAGCCAAATTCTATTACATACACACACACACAAACACATTTGAAAATAGCAAGAGGAAATAGTTTTCTCTAATACATTCTCAGAAAGTATGTTGCAGCTTTGTGGAAAATGAAAGGAAGAAGTGGGCTCAATCTTTCCTTTCTAACTGTGAATATAATTAGTTTTTATTGATTCAGATGTAATTTCAATTTACTTCATCTTTTAAAATCAAATTTCTGTTAGGATATTCATTCTATCAATGCAGAAAATTTCTGGAAATCAGAAATCTTGAGTAATAGACTAAGAAATACCTACCACCAGCACCTCCACCTTTATTACCACAACCAGCTGCTGGTAGTATGAACCACAATTTCCTTAGCTCTGACATAGGAATAATCCAAGACATCTAGTCATTAATGCTTTTTTGTGAAGCTCTTTAAGGAGCAAATACACGTGGAAATGTTTTTAACCATAAAAGAATTTACCAATGTGATATGTTTACATTGTAGGAGCTGTAAAATATAGAACATTTTTCAAGAGAACAGGGAATTAATATATTTTATTTATTTACCTAAATGGCAAGAGACTACTGTAAGCAACAGATTGATAAATCCACCTGACATAGCGCACACTTTGAAAAGAAAAAAAAGCATATTGATCAAGTCAGCTCTGCAAGATGAGAAAGCAACGTTTTACCAGCCTTGATGTTAAGTCTTTCTTTGAAATTGTGAGAATGTTTTAATAGGAAGGTTTATTATTATTCAGGTATGGTAGGGCCAACAGCCTGGAAATGATTGCCATTGCAAAGATAATTTATTAAAGATAGTTATTACTTTTCCCAAAAGGAAGGAGAATGCCACACCACAACAAAGCAAGAAGTCAGGAAGCAGAGGAGAAACACACTTAAGAACTTTTATTGTGTTTTCTACGGAAAAGAACGCAGGAGGCAAGGAAAGCAGGTTTAGAATTGGCTACATGAGTCATTTCAAGAGTCTTAGGGGCAAGGAGTTGTCGCTTCTTGTGCTTCTTGTCTGCTACTTGGCCCTAGGGTGATTAGGGCAAGGAGTAGTAACCCTGAGTGGGAAAGTTCAATAAAGAGGTTGATGAAAGTATAGGGTTTGGATTGTTAGTTTGCATATGAAAGGCACCTCATTTCTTTTCACTCTCTAGGAATTGGTTGGCCTTGGGAGGTACAGTCTCTCCAGAGTCAGCATCAAAAATTTCAGATGTAAAAGCATAAGAAATACAGCACACAGAGCATATTTGATGAAAAGCCAAAAATTGTGTATGTCACAAACATGCTAGCATTTCTTCCTGGTTCTATATAAGAGAATTCAAGCATGACTTATACTAAATCAGTAAGTCAGCCATACTGGAAGGAAATCTTTCTGAATTTTTCACTTACTTTGTAAATGTCAGAGTACCAGTGCCATCGTCAACCTTTGAGTGTGTGCACATAAGTTCTATACCTATTGTACATATCCTATGCAGATAAGATTCTGGTGACATGGGCCCCTATTGCAGTGAATATCTGGGAAATAGTTTATCAAATAATCAATATATTAGCTGATGAACTCCCTCAGGCCAGGCATCTGTTTTAACCATTGCTGTGTCTCACAATAGGTTAAAGACTGTTTTCTATAAAAATTAAGGGGATGTTTACTTAATTGTCTTGAAATAACATCCAAAGAGCTTTAAAGAAAATAAGAGGAATAGAGTTTGAAGTGTCAATAAGACAGTAAGAGGGAGACGTGTAGTAAATAGCTAACTGACAAGGCTTGGAGCTCACAAGATAGGTGTCCTGAACATGCAGACTAGGAGGTATGACAGAGAAGGTTGAGGACATGTTCTGGGGAATTATGTCCTGGGCCAAGCACACTGTCTCAAATGCACCGTGATGGCTATGGTGCAGTGCACAACTACCCTCAGCACATGGCACCCCTTAAAAGTGCACAGCACAGAGTTCCATCAAAGTTTGTGAGTGTAAGGAAAGCACAAGAATAACCAGCTAGGAGAATAGAGAGAAGTATTTTCACTGGTAAACTTCATGATGATAAACTCCAATTTTTCAATAAAAAGAAAATAATACTTGTCCATAGGCAAGGAAATCAATAATATATTTTTATTATTAGTTCACCTAAATAATATATGTAGACTCTTTTAACACATCATTGTAATCTTCCATCTCACCATAATGACACACTTAATTCCTTTTCATTTATGTATAATAATGTACCTATATCTAGAGCATTTATTTGCTGAAAAATGGCTTTTGTCCTTTACTTTTTCTTCCTAAATATTTTCCTTAAGATTCAACCACTAATCTCTAACTTTCTATCTTATCTTACAAAATGCATTGATTTTTTGCTATTTGTATGCAAATTTCATTGTTACATTTTTTTCCTATTTGAACTCCATGCTCTCCAAGGTTCCCAGACCCTAACATATTCTTTCAATATAGCCTACCCAAAAAATTCATTAGTCATAGCATCTTTTATTGGTAATTTAATTGCAAATTTGTTTTTCTCTTTCACTTGAATATACTTTCTAATGTACAGATCTCTACCTAATTTCTTCACTATTGTGTCTCCACCATCTCATGAAGCATTAGATACAAAAAAGATGATCAATATATCATGAGCAAATTAATTAAAGAAAAAAAATAAACAAATGAATACATTTCAAGTTAAGGACCAGACTGTGGATGAAATCACTGATACAAGTTTTTCATATTAACAAGGATGCAATCAGCATAAAGAATGATGATGTTGTAAGTAACATATTTTCCTAACTGCATCAGTTGCCGTGTAAAAGCAATAAACAATTCTTAAGAAAATCCTGCTGAGTAAATAGTTTGGTTGTCCAGAATGGGGAGGAGCTGCCCACCCGAGTGTTTTAAATGAGAATTGTGACTGTCTTTTTCCACAAGGAGCACGCCAGCTCTGAGAAGACCTATGAGTTGTGTCGTTAATTTTATGTTATTCTTGTTCTTGAAATTTTATTTTCATTACAAGTGTCTGATACTATATAAATCAAAGAAGGGCAAAAACCTAACCCATTCCAGGAATGGAGTCAAAGCCATATATTTTGTTTTTAAGCCTACTTTAAATCTTGCAAAACTCTTACCCTTCCTAATACATTGATGTAGTATTTATTTCTTTCTGCCAATTTTAGTGCGTGTCCGTTTACTTGGCACTATTTCAAGGTTCTCTTTGAGTGTGAGCAGACTTTTTCTTATTTGACAGTACAAGAAACTATATTTACCACTATGAGTTATTTGTTATTGTTTTTTACTACCAAGTTGTTTCTTTTTAAGATCAATAACTTAAAATTTGGTCATGCTGTCTTAAGTCTTAGAAGTTTGCTCTATCTCAAACTCCAGTTAATTTATTTTAACTTGGCTTATTGAAGCACAATTAAAATACAGTAAAACTGACCAATTTTTAGTATACAATTCAATGACTTTAGATAAATGAGTACTTTCATGTGTACATATTTATAGTTAACTCCCCTCTTTATAGTTAAGCTCCAGTCTCTTGCAGGCAGTCCCTGAGTTTTTCTTTCGGTCAGTAAGGTTTTATCTTTTCTAGTAATATCTTCTAAATGTCTGTATTTGGCTTCTTTAAGTAACATGATTTTGAGATTCATGTACACATGTTGAGGCAACCATCTTTCTTCCTTTTTATTAGTGAATAGAATTCCATTATATACAAACATATTACAAATTGTTCACTCAATCACATTGATAGACATTTGAGTACTGTTACTATTGTGAATATTCATATAAAAATACATGCATGGACATGTTTTTTAGTTCTCCTGAGTGTGTACTTAAAAGTGGGATTGCTGGGCTGAGGATGTAGCTCATAGTATACTTTTGCATAACATGCTTGAGGCCTTGGGTTCGATCCCCAAAACTGCAAACAAAAGAAAAAAAATGCATTACTGAATCTTAAAGTAAATATGTGTGCAATTCTATAAAGAAACTTCAAAAGGTTTTCCTAAGTGGCTGTAGCATTTTTCATTCTTGTCATCAATGTATAAGAATTCTACTAATCAGAAAAGAAACTATTCCAGGAATGGGGAGGAGGGCATAAAGGAAAGCAGTGGAAGAGGTGAATTCAAGTATGATATATTTGATACATTGTAAGAACTTTTGTAAATGCCACAATATACCCCCATCAAGCACAGCAATAAAAAGTATAAAAAAATTACTGGACTGAGGAATAAGAAAAAAAAAGAATATTATAAAAGTATGGGATATTGGGTAGGGTTCTCACAAGAAGAAAACCAATCAATTTTTAAAAAATTGTTATTTATGGATCTCTTTCTATTGGTTGATTTTGGTCCAAGTTATGGGTCATACTTTCCTGCAACTTTAAATTCTTGCATTCTTCAAATTTCCCTGCACTCACAGAAGCAGGAAAACATGAGTGTAGCAGACATGAATTATGACTCAATGGTGGACAATGTGCACTATTAGGGAATGGTGGACAATGCCCCAGGTATTACGAGGTTTTCTTTTCTGTTCTCATTTTTGGGAACAAAAGCTATTTCCAGATCTGTTCGGCTTACTGCTTTACAGTATTTTTGTTGTCATTTGTGTGTATGTTTTCCCAGACCTGGGTAATTTCCTTTTGTAATTCCAAAGATAAGTATTCAGGCAATACTTCAGCTCTCCCACCCCATCCCAACCTTCTGCCCACAGATCTCTGAAGTTCTCTTTCTATGCAATTCCCTCTTCTCTGTCCCACAAATTCTAAATCTTTTGGTTTCTCTAACCTCCAATCTCAGTCTTTACAACTCAGTGGGATTTCCAAACTCTGCTTGGGTTTATTTTTTGCTCTGTGAAGACTGGGAGCTGCCTATAGCCAGTAAACTGAAGCAATTGCAGTATACACCTCAGTTGTTCTCCTCTTGCAGATCCATGGTCCTGATATCTGTAGTCTAATGCTAAAGAATGATGGTTATTTGGGGGAGAAGAGTGGCGGGTTGATCTCTGATTTTCTACTTGTTTATGACAGTAAGCTAAATCTAGTTCTTATTTAAAGCTACAAGTGGAAGTTCTCCCATTTCAGTTTTAGGGGGAAAAAAATTTCAGTTATGTACTAATGTAGTGAGTTGAGAGTAATTTCAAAATGGAACAATGCCTTTGTTGGAATATAATATTTTTCTAAATTCTTCACAAAACAGCTTCTGAGACAGATTTTTATAGTGTTGAATTTCTCAATAAGGCACGATTAGAACAACTCCTCTCTGTCATGCAGTGTATTTTAATTACAGGCATTCTTATTTAACCTTCACTTCTCTCTAGACTTTTAATGAATAAATTTTGTGTGGTTATAATTTTGATATGCAGCTATTTTTGTCTTATACTCTATCTTCTTTACTTGCTTGATATATAATAGTTAAGTTTACCCTAAATTTTAACTTTTAAAAATGAAATTCAGTAACATGGGTCAGAACACATGTGTACACGAAAGCAATGCTAGGAATATTTCTGTATAGCTATCCTCAATTCAACTAGCAAAAACACTTTCTCTTCCTTACTATGCTTGTGTCTTTCCTTCAACAAAATTAGTAATAAGGGGAGAACAGGATCTGCCTGGAACTGAGGGGGTGAAGGAAGGGGAGGGGAGGGGGGAGGGGGAAGAAATGACCCAAACAATGTATGCACATGTGAATAAGTGAATAATTTTTAAAAAAAAAAAAGCTAAAATATATTCTACAGACTCAAGTTATCAAAAAAGAAAAGATAGAAAAACATCATTTGTAAATAGATGAGGAAAATGATTTGCTCTTTATGATGAATTTCATAAAAATGGAAAAGTAATTCTAAAAAAAATGGAATTCAGTCCTACAACAACTGAAGAGAGCTGCATAGGGTTCACGCTGACCTTTCCCTTCTCAATTAACTCTACTGTATTTTTCTCTACAAGTATACTTCCGCTTATTTTTTGACTTTATTTAATATTTCTTGTTTGGCCCCTACACATATGTGCTTTAAAGTTGTTTGTTAAAGTACTCTAATGAATAAAATTGGCTCAGAAAAGTATTGCCTGAGTTGCCTCTCAAAAGGGTTTGTAGATAGGTTTCCACTCAAGAAATGTGTCTCAAAGCTTCACCAAATTTTCATCTCCATACATTAATTATAGATGGTGTTGAATAGGAGTACTGATTACTGGAAAATGTGAGAGTGACTCTAAAACTTGCATCAACCCTAGTACCAATAATATAAGTCTAACTGTATGTTTTAATGTGTTCGTTTCTGCTTTTTCAAATCTGATATTTCTTTTATTTTTTATGTATCCCTACAAGATCTCAAAAATATAGTCATAGACAACTTTAAACATGAATATAGTTACTTCTTATTATGAAAACTTATTTACAATTCCATACACTTGAATGGGATATCAAAATTAAATTTTTTTTAAATTTTTGTTCAAATTGTAATGATAACACTTAGATTTACATTGCTGAGTTCAAATTATGCTAAAATTTGATGATTTGATAAATGACATCCATAGACTAAATTAAATAAAAAGTACAAATGAGAACAAAGGACACAGATAAAACTTGGGTGTATATGGAATCTTACTTTATGAAGGCCTTGTTACAGCAAGTCAAGGATAGAGAATTATGTACACTTTGTGGTACAATTAGTGGTCCACATAAGAAGGAGTAAAATTAGAAACTTAACTCATAATATACAAAAGAATAAATTCCCAGATATACTAAAGATATAAACATGAAAATAAAAACTTTAAAATATTTCTATAAATTGGAAAATATCATTTATGACTTGCAAATAGGAAAGAATAAGAAAATAAAGCCACACACACAAAGCATAAAGGGAAAGTGCATTTAACATTACACTAAATTATAACAAAAAACCTGGACAGCAAAAACTACCATGGACAAGTAGAGACACATGAGGTCAATAAACCTTAGAAAAGTGTTTTTTTAAAACCCAATAAGTTAAATGAGTTATCATTTGAAAACACATTATTCATAAAAATCAATACATTTGACAGTACGAAATTCAAATAAGAATATTAAGAAGTAGAAATTTCCCTGGACTGCAAATTAGAAGAATCGTTTTGGGTATAAATATGGCAAAGTTAAGATATGAATATACTTGAGACACTCCCCTCATTGAAGTGCCCAGTGTACTCATGAGGCATATTAAAAAACAAAGGAGAATATCTTGTGCATCATTATGAATACTGTTTATAACAACAAACAAAAATGAAAGAAATCTAAATTCTCATTAAAAAAGAAATAAGTAAAAAGTGTAGGTTATTTATATGACAAAATACTTGATAGAATGGAGAAATCTTTAAAATAGGTACATTTTAACACCCTTAAATATGTTAACTGAGTTGTAGAAGGGTACAAACAATGGGATATCAGTTTCACTTTTAAAATATGAAAAACATGAGGATTATTGCTGTCAAATTCCAGATACTGTTTATTTCTAGAAAGATCATAAAGGGATTATAGATGGTACTCAGGATGCTTGAACCGAGTTGGTAATAATTTTGTTTTTAAAGCAATAATTTTTATTAATTGAGTAAGAATAATATTCACATCCATAAATGTCTGAAACATGTTGTAGTAAAATTAGCTTTTAAGGAAGTCTGAGCAAATGTGTCAAATGTTGTCAAGAAGTCAAGAAGTCAGTCATATACGATGCAGATTTTATTTCATGCTTGTCACCAGGTTGCAAGGTAACCTTCATTAGCTGCAATTTACAGATGAGTACCTTGTGTCTTAGATACAACAAAATCTTGACCATATTAGATAGAAGTTTTAATAAAGAGAGAGAATTTGAAAGAACCCAGCTCTCTGTGCCATATCCTGCAGCTTCCCTGTTACCATCGTGGTTAGAAGTAGGCCCAATTGAAGTGGAAACAGGTGTTTCAGATGTAACCATAACTTAAAGTAGGGGAGTAGTAACTAATATGTAAAATGGAATAGTAAGTATAAATGTGAATATTGTTTTAAAAATATAAGCTTGGGAAAGAAACCCATGCATATTATAAGTTCTTGTTGTCAGATAGCATTTTGACCCACACAAACATAGTTCAACTGATTCTTGACAAAGAAGTAAAGGAAATTCAATGGAATTGTGTCTTTCTAAAAAGGCACTGGGAATAATTGGGCTTCTACATGTAAAAGATAAAAAAGTGTATCTTGACAGAGAATCACAACTTAGCCTAAAATTAACTCAAAATCTATCATCAAAAACTTAGAAATAAAATTAAAATACTATAAAATTTCTAGAGGAAAATGAAAGAAAATCTGCTTCATCTTGAGTTCAGTAAGATTGTGAGTGAAATGCTCATGGGATGACCATGAAAGAAAAAAATGGATAAATAAGTAGAGTTTGCTTCCTCTGTGAAAGACCCAATGAAGGAGAACAAAGGCACAGGTGGAGAAATGTATTTATAAATCAAACAGTTAATAAAGGATGTACAGCTAGAATATGTGAAGATATTTGAACCTTGACTCATGAAATAGAAAAACAAATAACCCAATTTAAAGATGGTCAAAAATTCTAACCAGATAATCACACAAAGAAGTTTTATAGATAGAAAATATGCATGTGCATTAGGAAATTAAAACAACAACCCTACACAACTATTAGGAAGGTTAAAATCTCAAATAGTACCAAATGCTAGAGAAGATTCAGAACAATAGGAACTCTCATTTATTGCTAGTGAGAAGGCAAAATACTATGGTCACATTGGAAGCCAGTTTAATAACTTGCTATAAACCTGAATATCAACTTAACATATGACCCAGCAAGAGCACTCCTAAGTATTCACTCAACTGATTTGAAAGATGTGCCCACACAAAACCTGCACATAAATGATTTTAGTAGTTTTTTTCATATTTGCAAAAACTAAAACACTCAAGATTTCCTTGTCAGGTAAATGAACAAATTCTGACATTACTCCCTCAATGAAACACTATTCAGCAATAAAAGGGATTGCTCTACTAATTCATACAATTGGATAGATACTAAATGCATATTTCTAAATGAAAGAAGCCACTCTTAAAAGGTCACCTATATGGCACTGTTCCACTCATACGACATTCTGGAAAAGTAATACAATAGGAATAGAAAAATGGGGGTTGGGGAGGGAGAGATGTTGACTAGGTAAAACTGGAGACTTTAAGTTGATAGTTATTGTGAATAGTACTGTAGTTATGAATTTGTCAAACCCCATAGAACTGCAAAACAAAAATAAAACTTAATGTACGCAAATTGATAAAGAATCTATTAGAGAAAGTTTGATAATTCTGGATGAACTCAGACTTTGACAAAAGATATGGCTTACAAACATAGGACAAAATCTCACTGAAAGGGAGAAGAAAAGGTTACTCACCTAAGTAACTGTGGAAGTGTCTGCAAAGTATACAACTAAGGACAAAAGGAACTGTGCATAAGCACTGTACTTTGATTGGTAGAGTAATTTCTCATGGAGTCATGCCTTACAAGTTCTGAAACTGCCAAGCACACAGTGTATGACTGAACAAATAAGTAAATGAACAGTAAGTGGTTAGATCCTGGTGTCTCATTGGAGAGAAAAAGTTACAGATAGGCAGGTGAAGAAGGCTAGAATGGACCATGTGATATTGAATTGGAGACACCATCAGTATAAAGCCATATTTAGCTTAATTTATATATGCTCATATATATAAGCACATATAAATATAATGCATGAGTAATTACAGATATGTATATATACCCAGGCTAGCATATATACATACATCACTAACTTTGTTAAACTAGGAGTGTGTAAAAGCAATAATATTCTAGTTTCAATGAGCACACCTGGCAACCAAATTTTAGTTTCTGATAGTATTTCCCAATAAAAGGAGTCATGTTTCCTGAGGCTAATACAAGAATGAGACAAGAAAAAAACAAGATAAGCCTGGAGCTTCTTGTAGTACCAGAAAGTAAGGAATTGTATAAGCCACAAAATTATGGTACGTCAAAGTGATATAGGAGCCAACTGGAGAGCTCCCTGTTGCCAAAACTGGAGCAATTTGAGCAAAATAAAAGAAGTTGTAAATAAGTTTATGTTGATATAGACAAATGTTTAAATAGATAAATGCGGGGGGGGGGAGGGAGACAAGGCAAATCTAACAGAAGAATTGCAAATAATTCATGTAGTTCTGCTGTCTCAAGGAGGTGAAGTTTAATTCTCTATTTCTTGAGTGTGGGCTACACTTAGTGTCTTCTTTCAAAAAATGCATTATGGAATCCAAAAAGTGTGAAAGACTAAAGAAAGAAGAGTAATTTTATAATGGAGAAATCTGACAAAGACCACAAAATGAGGTGATCCATGCTTATGTCATCAGTGACAAATCACATTGATAGCATGTCCCCTTGATGTGATGCTACAAAAATGTCACTTTGCTTCTGTGATCATCCTTTCTAAAACATGTAATCTCAATCTCACCATGAGTGAAATATTAGAAAAACACAAATGGAGAGTTTACTAGAAAATGCCTACCTGGAACACTTTGAGCCCTCAATGTCATCAAATCAAGGATCTGAGAAATTCTCAAGACCAAGAGGGAGACATGCTAACTAAAATATAATGTGATGTTCTGGATGAAACCCTAAAAAATAAAAAAATAGGTAAAAACTAATAAAATACAAATAAATTATGAAATGTAGTTAAAAATATGTAATATTAGTTCATTGGTTTGACAAATAGAGCAATAAAATGTAAGATGTTAATAATAGGCAAAAGTAGGTGCAGAGCAGGTGACTCCACTATCTTCAAAAATGCTCTGCAGATCTAAAGCCATTCCGAAATAAGTTTGTGAAAGCACAAAAAAGACATTTTTATGTTTTTGTTCTTAGCCCAAATAAAAATGTCTTTTAAAATCATCTTGTAAGTCTTTCTTAATTATTAAGGAATAATTTATATTGTTGTTAAATGCTGATCATGCTACATATGAATTCTTCAAAACTTTCATTAGAAGAGATTCACCATTATTAAAAGAACTAAAGAAAATCTATTAAAATTACGATTATCTTGCCTTTAGATATCTAGTAATTATCTATACAAGTCAAGTAATGAAAGCAAGGGGTAAATTATATCAGCAATTTTTGAAAGTAGAAAGTAAGCCTCTATAGAATTTCTTTTGTGCTATCCTCCATAGTAGCAAAAATTTTAATATTCCAAAGATTTCAAACAGATTTGAAGCAATACAAGAAGGGCAGATATAATTAGAGAATGAAGACAGAAAAGATTGAATGAGACATGATCCTAATGCAGTACAAAAATATAGCTAGAGAACTCAGAGAAACCACAAAGATAATCCATTCCCTGGGGGGGTGGGGGAAATAAAACAAGAAAGGAGTCAATGGAGCCAGGACAGCAAACCCTTTGACATCCTCTGAGGCATCTGCAAGAGGAGAGTGATGGGGTGTGGAGCCTGGGGGACCTTCCTGGACCCTTTGCTGCCTGTGGGTGGTGAGCTGTACTTGCTGCTCCAGCTGGAACCCAGCTCCCACCCTCTGCTGGAATTCCTTCTTGTTTACTTCAGCATTAAGAACTGTGCTGTATATTTCAAGGGCATAAAGGGAAAACTAGAAAATGTGCCAATAGCGCTAAGTGAAATTTATAGTGTTTCTCATACCGATTCTGCTGACTTGCTTTACCTTGTGCTACCCTTTATTAATATCCTTCCATTTTAATCATCCAAAGGAAAAAACAAATCAGTTATTTCCTATTGCATGACCTGACACATGAATTAAGGTCTGGTGGTGATATTTTTTAAGCTCTTAACTACATGCTTTGCCAACAGAATTTATTGTGTTTTCTATGAAAACTAATGTTTTCATAATATGTTCTTCCCACAGACCATATTAATATTGAGAATTTTATGATACATTGATTGTCTAAACTGAACCTTTAGGAGTGGACTGTTTTCATGTTAAAGTTTAAAGGGACAGGTATGAATTTTTCTCTCCACAGAATGGTAATATTTTACTTTAGGATGAGCCAATGTTGTTAAAACAGTATAAATGAGATGCAGGATAACTTCTACTGGAGTGCTATGTACTCTATAATTTTCTTTCATTTTCCTCCCCCACCCCTTTTTTGACAGTTCAACTAAGAGCACAAATAATCAGAGTATAATTTAAATTTTCTGCTGCTTTATTGAGGTGTCATTGATATATAACAAACTATATATGTAGACTTTGTTAAGTTTGGACGTATGAATAAACACATGAAATCATTACTACAAATAAGCTAATGAATATACCCATCACTTCCACAAATTTCCTCATGCATTAATATGATCCTTCCCACTTCCCACCATCCGATTTCCAGGCAACCATTTTCTGTTTGCTCTTACTATATGTCAGCTTGCATTGTCTAGAATTTTACAACATGCAATCATAACTTGTGTACTTTTTCATCTACCTTTTTCCCTTAGCATAACTGTCACTCATAGTATTATACATGTCAACAATTCATTGTTTTATATTGCTGAATCATTTTCCACTGATTCAACACTACAAACTATCTTCTCATTTTTTGATGTACATTTTATTGGTTCCAGATTGTGGCTCCAACAAATAAAACTTCTATGAATATTCATGTCTTAAATATTTGAAATACCTGTTAAGCAAATGAAAAGACAAGTCACAGACTGGGAGAAAATATTGTGTGTGTGTGTGTGTGTGTGTGTGTTTGAGAGAGAGAGAGAGAGATAAGAGCAGAAACTCAGAAAAAAGTGCTCAACACCATTAGTTGTGAGGAAATGCAAAGTAAAACCATAATAAGCAGTACTACATATTGACTGATAAGACTTACATTATAAGTGCTGGCAAAGATGTGGAAAAACTGAAACTCATAAATTGCTGGTTAGAATAAAAAATGGTACAACTACTTTGGAAAATAGTTTGAAAGATTTTTTTATAAAGTTAAGGTATACTTTCCATGTGGTTCAGTCTGTCCATTCCTAGGCATTTATTCAATAGAAATGGAAGGAAGTCCTTTCTGCGGAGTTTATTCACTCTAACACTTACTTTTGACATTATTCAGCTTAATTCATCCCTATTATGACATCTGTGCTTATCAGTTTTTCTTGAGCTGCACAGCTGCTACATGAAACTATTACACATTTGATAATATATTGATATTATACATTTGCTGAATAATTTTTATGTTACAATTTTTGAAAATTTACAATAAGGGTAATTCCTACTCACCAATTATAAGTAGTGCCAATGGTAGATTTTGATTAATTTGCTTCAAATAATATCTAATCATAGCCATGAAGATGGAATTAATAAATTTCCCAATAGCCTGAATATATTTTCCAAGGTTAATAGTAGAAAGAAAATAAATTATCTATTTGAGGAAGGTAGTAAAATGCATCTGAAATGGACTATCTGAAAGCCTTCAAACATAAACATCTTCAGTCTTATCAAATTAGAACACTGCATTAGTTATATACTAATATAGAGACGCTTTATGCCTTAAACATAGCAAAGAATAAGCATTAGTATATTTGAAAATTCAGCTGTCTGTCCTTTCACAGTTCTTTTCATTGGATTCCCTAGCTTCAGTTTTTCATCTGTAAAGTGGGAGCTCCACCTTACATGTTTATTTCAAGATTACATGAGATGCAGACCATAAAGCCCAAAGAAAGTGTCCAGCACGTGGTCAATACTACTAAATTTTTTTGATACTGTCAATATTTGGCAGTATCAGTGACATTTATTTACTTAAATGAAATTTACACAAATAAACTAGGGTAAAAGGAACTGAACTAATGATATTCTAGTTTTGAATGAGAATGTGAAGTCTGGTAAATTTGTTTAAACTTCAAACACAATTTCACTTAGGCAAAAATATTCATAGGCTCAAGTAATTCTAAGGAAGATAATTTAAACACAAAATGTTAAACTCATTTAAATACAAAAATTCCAACTCTCCAACATATATGTAAAAAGCTATAAAAATGAATTTGTTAATTAGTGTCTTTTTTGTCTTCATTTGTTAGCCATAGCAATGATTTTTTGTAAACTCAACATCATATTTTTAGTTTGTTTACATATTTAAGTTCGCAGATTTATGTTCCAAATTTATATGGCTTTTGTAGTGAAAATCTTAAAAGAAGCTTGGAAGCACAAGTCATGAGATGTATATTATATGAATATGAATACACATTTTAATCCTAATTTGCTGGATTGTGTTTTTCTTGCCTCATTCTAAAAAAGTGAGTACTTTGACTTACAATAAACAGATTTTCTCATTAAAGGAAACAGTGTCATTTCAAACTGACCCATTTCAGCACTTATGGTTTCATCCTCCCAGCATATTTCTATATCCTGTAATTATGGTATTGTGTTGTGAGCAGAAGATCATATTTCCCAAAACTTATTCCTGTCTCTAAAATAGAATGTTGCAATTGTGTTCAGACATTTAATGTTTTTGACAGACTTACATATCTATAAAGTGGAGCAATATTTCTTGGAGTATTGTTTAGGAATGGTTAGCTAATTTTTTTTAAGTTCCCTAGTAAGCTGAAGAGGGCAACAGTTACTTAGTGAATGGTTAGGTCCAAATGAGGCTGAAAAAAATAATCTTTCACTATTACTACTAGTTCTAATGTTAGCAAAGATTAAATTATAAGTATCAACAGTCAATATTTTTTAAAGTTGACATTCCAAGAAGTATTCACTTTATTTTAAACATATATTTTTGATTGACATTTAAGCATTTCAATATTACAATTTATTCAAAATGAATATAATAAGTTTATAAAATTTCAAAAGCACAATGGATACTCATTTTTGAATTTATATGCTATTAAGTTAAATTGTGACTGTTGTAAAATATTTGTCATTACATATAATGAAGTCTTACATAGTCTCTTTACTTTCTTATTAAGATTTATTTCACCTCATTTTATTTCCTTTTACTTGATTACATTAAATTTTAAGCTTGTAATTTTTAAGGATTCCTAGGGCAACCCAGGAAAAGGACAAGCAACCCAAAAGTGGTGTCCAGAAAGACATAACTTCCTCTGACTTTTAGGGAGAGAATGAAAAATAATTCCTTTCTAACTAAAGAAGATCTGCACACAGATGTGATCCATGATCACAGAAGGAAGGCGCACACCCCGTCCCTACAGGAAGCTGTGTGCAGTTTATTGCCCAGGTCAGGGGTTTACAATCCTGGGCAAACAATGAAGAATCTAGACAGCCATTGGTTGCTCTGGTCTTTCTTTTCCTTCTTTCTTCCTTTTTTTTTGAATGCTGAAGGGGAAAAGATGAAGAATCATAAAACATAATACAATGTCAAGTGAGAAAGAGCAGAGCACAAAAGTATCTGTGCTTTGGTTACAACAGTGTTTATGTATGGATAAACTAGAAAATGGAAAAATGAAAACAGTTGATGTGTCAGCATGGGAGACTATGAGTACATTTTTTCTTCTATTTGATAAGTTGTATTGTTGCTATAATACTATTTAGAACAGCAAATACAAATCCAGAACAGACAAAAATAAAGACTAAAAGGTAAAGAGATGTTGTAAAACTGTCATAGGCAAGTAAAAAATAAATTGAAAGTTATTTATTTAAATCATTATCCTTCAATGCTACCTAAACGAATCTTTACTGTATGAAAACTCAATCTGTAGATCAAAATAGCATTAATTCGTTCAGTGGACATTCCTCCTTACTGCTTACCTCTGCTTCTCCCCACAGTAGAATTTCTTCACTCTATGATGAGACCCTGGGTATCAGAGGCTATGATTCTTTTGCCTCCTCCCTTTGGGCCCTCTCCTGTTGCCACAGTTCTGTGTCACCTGTAGGGCCTTTAAATCTCAAAAGAATCAGTACTTAGCAAAATCCTTGGCACAAAGTTAGGTCTAATGAAATCAAGTTTTGTTCCTTAGAGATCTGTCAACTGTCCTAGACTACTGTTTATTTGTAACTTTATCTTACAGAAAATGGTAAGTAGTGAGCACTTTTTCTGTGAAATTCAAATCTTTAACTGTTAAAAGAGCTTTAAAAATAAAACCTAATCTAGCCTGGGTTCTGCTGATACTACATAATACTTGTATCCAGACATTTCATAAAAAATGTCATATAATTGAAATCAATCAGTAAGTAAATAAGCCTTAATAACTATACTTATAAAACCTTAGAGAACTATAGCATTATTCCTAGTAATCTGAATAGTGATCTGAATAATGGTGACTGTCACAGGCATCATGGAAGATAATATCTATACTTCTGACAGATGTGATAAACATGGAACATGTGTTTTCAGCAGAATGCTGACTTCTGATAGAAAAGGACTACAACTCTGTTCTTACAAACACAGAAATGATACCCATGTTTTATGTCTTTTCTTGACAGGTATAGAGATAACTACATTAGGGAAATTACTTAATCCAGATTGTAACCAAAGTCATAGTATTACAATTGCCTCTAAATGAAGTTTTTACTGGATTAAACAATTTTGCAAACTAAAATTTATCTGTTCCATTTTTTTTTTACAACCTTTGATCGCCTGAATGTTTAAAAAGAGGTGAGTACATAGTGAAGTACTAACTACATTTAATCTGCTAAAAACAGTGTAACTGAAGAAATGCATTCTGAGCAAGGTTAGCCAGGCTCAGAAGACCAAAAAAATGTATGTTCTCCCTCATATGCAGACTTTACATCTAGGGCAAATACAGCAATGTGATTGGACTTTGGTCATATGATGAGGCGAGAGCACACACGGGAGGTATGAGGATAGGTAAGAAACCCAAAAAACATGATAGTATTTGATGTCCTCAGTGCAAAAGAACTAATGCAGAAACTTTAAAGCAATAGAGGTCAATAGAAGAAGGGGATCAGAAACTAGAGAAAAGGTCAGTTCGAGAAGAATCGACTTAGAATGTAACACATATGTATATGAAAGCAATGCAAGGAATCTCCCTGTATAGCTATCCTTATCTCAACTAGCAAAAATGCTTTGTCTTTCTTATTATTGTTTATACTCTCTCTTCAACAAAATTAGAGGTAAGGGCAGAACAGTTTCTGCCTGGAAGCGGTGGCAGGGGGAGGGAAAGAGGGCAGGGGGTAGGGGGGAGAAATGGTCCAGATATTGTATGCACATATGAATAAATAAAAAAAAGAATATCAGTTTATAAAAAAATTAAATAAAAGAGGAGTCACCTCTACCCTAAAGTGAGGTTAGCCTGGCCCAAAAGACCAAAAATCGTATGTTCTCCCTCATATGTGGACATTACATCAAGGGCAAACACAACAATGGGATTGGACTTTGAGCACATGATAAAAGCGAGAGCACACAAGGGAGGGGTGAGGATAGGTAAGACACCTAAAAAATTAGCTAGCATTTGTTGCCCTTAACGCAGAGAAACTAAAGCAGATACCTTAAAAGCAACTGAGGCCAATAGGAAAAGGGGACCAGAAACTAGAGAAAAGGTTAGATTAAAAAGAATTAACCTAGAAGGTAACACCCACGCACAGGAAATCAATGTGAGTCAGTGCCCTGTATAGCTATCCTTATCTCAAACCAGCAAAAACCCTTGTTCCTTCCTATTATTGCTTATACTCTCTCTACAACAAAATTAGAGATAAGGGCAAAATACTTTCTGCTGGGTATTGAGGGGGTGGGGGGAGAGGGAGGGGGCGGAGTGGGTGGTAAGGGAGGGGGTGGGTGCAGGGGGGAGAAATGAACCAAGCCTTGTATGCACATATGAATAATAAAAGAAAAAAAAATCAAGTGAATGGAAAAAAAAAAAAAAAGCTTTACTTATTGTTTTTCTGAATGATGCTTCCCCACCAATACAGACACCAACCTGCTCTGGCAACTTCCCCAATCTAAATTTTGGCAGCATTTTCATTCCTAGAACATTATTATCCCCTTTCTTATCTACATTAAGGTAGTTGTGCACTAAGGGTTCTATGTTTGGGTATCCAATCTGTCAAATTATGTTTCCTTCTAGGGAGTAAGCATTGCTTTTCTTATGTCTCCCTTATTGTCTGAGTGCTTAAGATAGTCTTCACAAAATACTTCTTAGATAGTATTTAATACAATTAAATGGCTTAATTGTTTAACTACAAGAAACCAAGTTGCATTTTGGATAGTTGTACCTCATGATACTGAATGAGGATTTAACTATCAATAACATATATGCATTGCATCTGCTTTGTACTTTCCTACACACACTTCAGGTTCAGGCTGGATGCTATGGTGAGTCACCCAGATTATCCTTCTAGACTGAGCCTCTCATTTCTTTTGATGCCAATAGTGTTGCCCACTGAGAGTGGACATTCAAGGTGTTCTGAAATTGCCTTAGGCTTCAAGGAGCTGCAAGCTTCTTTCCAATCCTCAGGAAAAACCTTTTTAATTCTCTGCCTCGAAGTGGGACAATTATGAAGGGCCAACCTTGTTCCCAGAGTGCCATGGGATGAGTAAGGCATCTGCTACGTTTGCATCACAGTTGAACTTCTCCCTCTCCCAAGTTTGCCTCCCTCACTCTCTCACAGGGATGTTCCTAAAGTATTTCTTGATAATCCCCCTGCACAGGAACCTCCATATCTTTGTTGCTTCCTGGGAAAACAACCTATGACAATCCCATCCTTTGATCCAAGACAAAATACAACATGGGAAAGAAAAATAATTGTCCACAGGCAAACTTTGTGTCTAGAATATCTACATCTGGTATTCTGTGTTCCCTAAGTGAAAAAAAAAAAACAAAAAAACAGCAGCTAGGATGTTTTAATCCTTTTATTTCTCTTGTGGTTGCTCAGTCTGGCCACTCCCTTGTCAGGTATTAAAACAATCTAAATCAATTAAATATGACTTTAGAAACTGCTTGCCCATAACAAATGTGCCCAAGCAAATACAATGTCATTCATTAAGCAGAGCTAATGGAGATCTAATGAGACATTTAAAATACTATTACATGATGAAAAAAAACCCACCCAAATCTATAGCAAATGGAATTGTTAATGCTTCCCTTACTCCTTTAGCTACATAACCCAGAATTTGGAGTGAAAATACGTCACGTCTATAATTTTTCTGGTTAGTATCTCAAATTCCAAATTTCCTTTATTAGCAGAAAGTCCACTTTCTCAGTTTTGAGGCTGTGAAGGAATCCAAAGAGAAGTTAAAATGCATCAGTAACATTTTCTTCAAAATACTTGTGGCAAATAGAAAAAAAAACCCATAAATCTATACTAATTGTAAGGGGATGTATATGTGTTCTTATATTGTTTTTAGTACTTTTTATCTTATGGAAGTTATCACAAAATGGACAAATAGGCCTACAGTCAGTAGAAGAAGTGAAATCTTGTTTCAATAGACACCACTAACATATTAAGAGATGGATTTGTATTTGTCATAAGCTGATTTACTCAAGAACCAATAAATTCCTTTTAGGAGTTACTGATCAGTGGTTGCTCAGCTGTGTGCAATGCCAAGGTGTCAACACTGTGTCACAGACAAGTGACCCTGTCCCTTCTCAGCCCATCAACGCAAGATCCTCTTCTAATGCCTCTTAACTGTGACTACAGGGTTCACTTTCAGTTAGGGGGCCTCTTGCTCAGAATAAGCACTAGCATTTGCATGCAGTTGCCCTCCTGCCTTTTCTTTCCTTTCTCTGTTTTCGTCTTGCTTTTCAGCAGTCCTCAGTTTGCTCGTCCAGGGTCATGGGTTTCCATTTTGCATCTATTCAATCTCTCTAGTGTTTTATTCGGCAAATTTAAAAGTATGCAAACATCCTAATAGATGAATGAAGTGATGACAAGTCATTATAGAGAGTGATCATCAGAACACGAAGTGTAGCACAAAGAATCATACTTTCTTTGTCTAGTACTCAAGGGTCTGGTATTTAACTTAGTCTTGAATATATCCTACACTTAAAAAGTGAGAAAAAAAGCTCTGAGAAGAATAGAATCATTGAGTGTACACATCCAGTCATACATTAAATTTGCTTAGAGGAATATCCCCCAGGTCTTAACTCAAACTTTTTGACCTTATTTTAGATATAATTTTACTAAACCGGATAATCTGGATTTTATGTACTCTGGATGTATATTAAATCAGATAAGCCAAGAAGGATAATAATAATAATAAAAACGCTCAATTCAGAAGAGTAAGCTAAAGTTTTCTAGAATAGGAATTTAAAAAAGAACAGCAATATAATGATGGGGGGGTCATTTAGATAAAGACTCAGTTTCTGAAGGTTTAATAAACCCTAAAGAGTTCTTCATATTGCTTCACAGTACAATAATAATGACATAACAAAAAGGTATTCACTGTTAAGATAGTGGCTAATAAATCAAAGTGTCAAGGACATATTTGAATGTCTTTTATCTAGCCAAAATGATCAGACTAAACTATATACTTAAAGTTGTCTAAGAAGCTTGACAGAGTAGTTCTTCCAACTGAATTCTAAACAGGTTACTTCTGTGCTTAATGCTCTGCCCCACCATGGACTCCAGTTTCCATGATCATAGTCTCCAAATGAGGGTGCATGCAGTTTGGGGTGGAGGGAAAAACCTTTTTACTACAAAAAGAAATTGTTAAAACATTTCCATTTATGACACTGCATTTCTCAGCTTTAAGAAGAAATACATTAAATTCTATTGATACTTTATATGTTAGTAAGTCCTGGTGCCCTTCTTCATATGGTCTCATATGAAGAATAATAAAAAAATTCAGAGGCAAGAACTGGGGTATACTATGTAGGCTTTGATGGTGAAATCCTTTTTCATCTGTTTTCAATGTATTGCCGTGTACTGACGCTTACATGTATTATTTAAATTTATAGATTATATTACTGAGCCTTTAGTAAACTAACCCTCAGAGGAAACAAGTGATTTATGATGTCGCCAAAGAAACCATCAATCAAAGACAATACTAAAAATGTAAGCACAAAAAATCAATTAAAAATTTTAAAGCTGAAACATTTTCTTATTACCTTAATCCCAGTTTTCTTCCAGTTGTATTTCAAGGTAAAGATGATCCATTAATTTCTAAGAAAAGGCAAGGATAAATATTCAAAATTACAAAAAAATCTATTGGAAATATTAACTTACTCCTGCTTTCATGACGGATGAGCTGCAACATAAACAAATTATTTCAAGGTATCAGTTAATGGCAATACAAATCCATTCCAATTAGAAAAACACTTAAACTATATTTTTCATCTTTAGGCGATCTTGTTGAAGTTTCTGATTGTGTTTAGTAACATATGTCATCCATTCAACAACGATTTATTGAAAGTCTCTCTGTGTCAGCAACTGCCATGGGCACTTAAGAGATAGCAATAAATGAAACGGATTTTAAAAACACTGCCTTCATGGAGTTCACATATAATCATGTAACCACGATCATGTAAATAAATAAATATGTATACACAGATATTTAAGAAGCACTGTTATTTATTTATTTTTATTTCAAATTGTGTGTAGTCTAAAATGCAGATGTCACTGTCATACATGTAAAAACCCAATGCTCTTATATTCTGCGTAAGTTATTCCTACCTACTTATGTCACTTTCATTCTTGCCCTTTGAAGTTTCAAACATCACTCCCCTGTAATTGTAACATTCCAGCATTGCAACCCACTACTGCTCATCTAAGTTCTTCATAAGTGTCACTTCCCTCAGACAGGATTCCTTCTTTCCCTTACCTTTCTTTTTTTCTCACTTCTCTTCATCATTGTACACCCAGTTCAGTCCACTTGATGTGTGTAACCTCATTGTCTGTAGAATAGATCAGTTGCTTATGTGCCCCCCATCACTGTGACATTTCTCCAAGCCCATTATTATAACATAATAATTATATATTATTATGGCATAATTTATTAACACAATCATGATATCTTCTGAGTAAGAGATCCAAGTCTTGCCTCCTATTTTATCTCCAGACCTAGCATTATGTCTAGTACACGGTAAGCTCTATAAACATTTTAAGGAAATTGTATTACACTAATCTCCAAATGATTTTCAGATAACAAGTTTCCAGTTTTTTTCAACAAAGAAATTTAATTTAGTGACTAGCCTTGCTATTTTACCAAGAGAATGTGCATTTAATCAATTTAAAATTAATAGTATGTATATCACATGCTATCTTTACTTCTCAATGTCCAAAATCATTAACCTGGTTCTTGCTTGACAATGTTTTTTCTACAAACAAAATTGTTACAGTTTTGTGAAGTAAACTAATATTTTAACATTGTATGACACAAAATTACTAAAAGTTGCATGCAACTTTTTTCAATTCCAGAAAACAAGTTAAACTAGAGAGTCAATGCTCCAAGTGGCATCACAATTTTTTAATTAATTTTAGTGAAAAGTCAGTTTAAAAGAGATGTTGATGTATGAAGACTTGTAGAAACCCAAGCTGATGTAGTCCACAAATCACCAAATAAATTTCACTTGGCATTTTGATTAGCTGTTTCTTGCCTCTGCCTAAAATTGTTCATTGTATGGACTTTTGCTGTTCAGACAGTCTTGAGTTACATGCCAAAATGGATTTCAAAAGATTCCAGTGATCCATATATTGAGGCAAAAGACATTGTGGGAGGGCCATTAAGAATTTAGGGATGAACTTCACCTGGTGGTTTTAGCCATTTAATGCTATATTCACTAGGGGAAGGAGAGGAGAAAGAGAGACAGAATGACAGAGAGAGACAGAGACAGAGAGAGAATATATTAGTGAGGCACAGCTGAAACCAGTATTGCAATAAAAAGTATATGAAAGCAACAGGAAATCCCCAATAGAACATATGCCAAGGAACAGCTTCTTTTGTTCTCATTATTTTGACAATAAATTTTAATATTTTCCAGAAACTTGGATGGATATGATAAGCAACTATGTTTATATTAATTTGACTACATTTGTTAAATTACAAACAGCTAGAAGGGCATGTATTCTTTGCTATTTTGGGAACAATGGGCAACTAAAGATGCTGGCATCTGTAGAAATCCCAGACTGCTGTTGGTCCCATTTAGTTCTTGTTAGAGTTGAAATGAGGGGAAGGGTGAATGTTCTTTGCGATCATCTTATATGAACCATCTTATTCAATTACTATTTCCCTGGGTTTGAGTAGATCAATTGCCTCCTTAAAATCCTTTTTAGGCTACATTTTGATGTACTTTATCCATGTCTAAATATTAATCTTCTATTTGATACTTCAGTGTTTGGCACATTGGATTAATTAGAAAAAGTTCTTTTAATAATTCATAATTTGGTTTGTTTACCACATCATAAACCTCATTAAATTTACCATAATTGGCCTTTTATTCTTAAATTAAGAGTAAAAAATGCTTTAAATAATAGAAAACAATTGTAAAGCTGATAATATACAAGAAAATCAATCTGCTTTTGTAGTAAATTATTTTATGGGGAAAATACAGGTAGTGGCCATTGTAGTAACTTAAATTGATGGCTACTAAGCATTTTTTCCTTCAGTAGAGTCCTTTCAGTATATGACATTTCATGTTTAAAACCACTAAAGCAAAATAGCTACAAGTAGAGCTCCTCTGGCAGAACCTGACTTGTTGGGGCTCGAGTTCTTTCTCCTGAGGTCTGTTACTTGTCCTAACCACATCATCTGAGAAGCTTCCTCTCAGTTATATTCTCCTAGAAACTCACCATAAAAACCACTGTTTTCACATTTAAGATCATTGTAGGAACTGGAACAAAGATGTACCATGTGTTGGGCATTTTACATGTAAAGTTATTTAATCCTCAAATCAGTTCTGTAGATAGAATAGTTATCCCCATATTGCATATGGAAAAATTCAAGTTCAACAAAATGAACCCCTATATTTGGACACACTGGGGTGAGTATTTAATTGATATTGCCATCCACATCTGTCCATGTCACAGCTCCACTTTTTTCTCATTTTCTAGAAAAAATAAAATGGGTAAATGGTAGCATTGCTACTGTGATTAGACTCACAAAAATTTAACTTATTATTCTTTTAAAATGGTATCTTTAGGTTAAGGACACTGAGTTGATAATTCAGAGTTGAAGAGTTGGCCAGTTAGGATCTATAGATAGTTATTAGGTAAGTGTTTTGTTTTGTTTTTAACCAAACTCCATGTGTACAGAGTGCCAATTGTGATGTGTGGCTGGGAACATTTTTTTACAGCTAAATTGTGAGAGTGATGGTGAATGGTGTTCTTAAATCTAATTGCCCATTATAATCACCTGGGAAGATTTTTAGTTTTTTTTTTTAATTTTTTATTCTTTTTTATTGTTGTACTGGTGGTACATTGTGGCATTTATAAAAGTTCTTTCAATATATCAAATATATCATACTTGAATTCACCCCCTCCACCATTCTCCTTTATCCTCCCTCCTCCCATTCCTGGAATAGTATCAACAGGTCTCATTTTTCCATTTACGTATATGTGTACACAGTATTTGCACCGTATTCACCCTCCCACACCCTTTCTCCACATCCTCCCTCCTCACTGGTACCCACCCCCACAAAGAGAGCACCTGTACTGTCCTGCTCCCTGCTGAGAAGATTTTTATATATGATGACTCCTTGGTCCCAGCCATGGGGATTCTGACTAAGTTGGTACATTCTAAAATGTTATTTATTGGGTAGTTGGGCAGGCTGCTAATACCAAGAAAGAAATCAGTTGAGGAAAGGTTTACTGGACAGGCACATATTTAGATGGGCTGTGATGGAGATTACAAGGCATGGAGGTGGCATAAGTATCCTATGACCATTCAAAAGCACCTTCACTTCTTTGCTGAAAATCATGTTAGAAAACTGACTCAAAGATTTTTAGAAGACCTTTTTAAGTATCTAAAATGTCTATATCTAAAATGTTAGTAAACACTTAAATTCTTGATAAAATTTCTACCTTTAATATGTACATGATCAAGATTTTTAAACTGAACAAAAAAATTAAGAAGCTCACCCATATAGAAAACCCAAAACATGAAAGCGTTTGATGTCCCCACTCCAGAGGAACTAATACAGAAACCTTAAAGCAACAGAGGTTATCATGAGAAGGGGATCAGGAACCAGGGTAAAGATCAGTTAGAGATGAATCAACATGGGTCACAACACGTGTACATGAAAGCAATGCTAGGAATATTTCTGTATAGCTATCCTCAACTCAACTACCAAAAACGCTTTGTCTTCCTTATTATGCTTGTCTCTTTTCTTCAACAAAACTAATGATAAAGGCAGAACAGGACCTGCCTGGAACTGGGAGGGAAGGGAGAAGAGGGGAGGGGAGGGGGCAGGGGAAGAAATGACCCAAACAATGTATGCATATGTGAGTAAAAGAAATAAAAAAAATAATAATAAATGGGCTTCTTACAGAAAAAAAAAACTCACCTATAGATGAAAGCAATTGAATTACAAATTATAATAGTTGATTTTTTTCTTGTTTCAATTGTTTTAGTTTTTCCTAATAGGAGAATGTTTCAAAATAGTAGAAAATGATTTAATAATCAAATTATTTTATAGAAAATTTTATATAGTAGTTTAAAACTTAGCAGATTCTCTGAGAAGCTATTATTCTACATCATAAAAAGAATCATTCTGATATTCACCCATCAATACTATTGGATGAGAATAAATTTAATTTTAATCATAAATGTGTGAACAATCAAAGATGAGTAAAAATAATGAGTGATTAATGGATTATTAGAAAGCCTTAGAGCATTATCTTATTTAAACAAAAAATATTTGAATGACTTCTTTTCAAGCAGAAGCTATCTGGAGACCATACAAGAAAGAATTATAGAAATGTCTCATCATGTTTAAGTAACTTCTGAGTCAGCTGGTGATTAAAATATGAAAAATTAGCATGGAAGCAAACAATGGCACACACATTTGACAAAAAACCACTATGGGCTCTACTTTCATAAATTCTCTAAGTATATGAACAAGAACCATACCAGTCAGAATGTACTTTCTTGCCACAGGAAACCATTAAAGAGCACAAGGACTTGAGGCAATATTTTCTAGGTTTTGAAATGTGTATTTTTGTGCATATCAAAGATAAAATTGAGGGCACAATAATTTTCTTTCAACCTATCTGTGACGAAGAGACTTGCTTCTACCAATATCACTACCGTCTCTTGGAAAATCAGGAATTAGAGCTATTAATCTGGCTACTTGTTATCAATTTTTGAATCATCTCTTAAAAAATTCTGAGCTCTTGTACCACCAGTGGTGCAGGGTTAATTTTCATCCAAGGTAATTAGACCTTCTACAGAAACTCCCCAGATAAATTCAAATATTATATAAAATTCAGTGACATATTTATTTTAAAGAATTTAATCCATTACTACATCATGCTTTCTCATCTTTATCAATAAATGTACAAATTATACATGGCAAAAAGATGAAAAATATAAAGACCTTTTAGACTTAATAAAAATTTAATGTCTGATTTCTTACACTTTTATAAGGACTTTAACCTGGGCTTGTTTGAACAAATAGAAGACAAAAAAAATGCTCAGTTTTTGGCTCTCTCATTTATTATCTCTGTTGCCCTGGGCAAGTCATATCTTCTCTGAGGTTCAGGGAAACTCTTTTCTTTTATCAGGAAGAGGAACATAATATAAAACCTGGCCTTCCTATCCCAAGGCATTACTGCAAAACTAAAATGAACCCATTTGGGTCACAGAGATTAGTACTAAATAGAATGGCATATAAATGCATGCTGAGTGTGAAGTCATTTCATACTAACTTAATGGATTGCTTAAGATGCTGTAAGTGCCCAAGTGCTTATACAACCATGTTCATATCAACATTGGAAATGCCAAAAAAAAAAAACCCAAAAACAAAAACAACAACAAAAAAAAACACAGGGAAACAGAGAAGGCAGAGTCCCTAATATAAGATTATATAGTTAGAATATAATTTAATAAACACTACTTTTAAAAATAGTTTCCAACAGTTCACATTCAGAATTCTCCCAAAATGAACTTTGAATATTAAAGTAACAATATAGCCAAATATATTACTTTTGTTGGGTTAGGTATTCATTTAATTTTTTAGTCTCTTTAGAAAGTTTTAGAGACCCATAAAATCTAAGGGTGATCGGTTTCTCTTAAAGACTCCTGTAACTTTTTGGTTTTGTAGGTGACAAACTGAGAAATAGTAAAGCTAAGTGAGTCCCATGTGGTGGAGTGCCATGGATGCTAACTCATGTGTGGAGCTCCAGCCCCTTGCCCTGTCTCCCCTGTCCAACAAACCCGGCAGTGCCTTTCCAGCTGGACTCAGCCCACCTGATCCTTAACCACAGTGCCCTTTCCTGATTTACCCTGCACACACATGTGTTTCCTGTTTGTAGTTGGATGTCAGTTCACATACTACTGGAACATTTTGTCTACTGTTATGTAATTAAACTGGAAGAAACCTACTCTGGAATATGAAATAGCAATATAATCCAAAGATATTGAAGAAGTCATAAGTTCTTTAATGTAATGTATATTTGGTTAACCACATGAAAATATCTTGATTTTTAATATTAAAGTTAATATTTGGAAAAGAATATCTGCACTTTATTTTGCCATTCTGTTTTGCTTGTCTACAACATACCAAAACCCAAGAAGGTTGTATAGAATCTGTGTGGCTTAAAAAATGCAAGATAGCCACCTTCACTGTGCAGACATTGTTATAATTATCAAGATGTTGGCTGAAAACCTATTTGTTTAATTTTAGGCAGAATAATTCAAAGTGTGATTTGTCACCAAGAATAGCAGTGACACATCTGTTCATAGAGTCAGAAGAGTTCAAATGGAATGGGATTCCCTGGAAATTTTCCCTGTCTTTAATTTTAAAAGAATGTCAGAGTGTTCTCTGATCCATTCCATCAAGTCATGAGCTTTCCAGTAAAAGAAAAATGGAAGAAAAAATGGTTGGGGAGGGGAATGAGATTGAGTTAGCAAAGGAGGTTCTAGGACTCTTTTATCTTAAAGATTACTGTCAACTATTTTGATTCAGCTACATTCAGATCCTGTTTTTATTTTAAGACAAGACATAAACTTTCATAATTAATAAAAATTCATTTAGACAAAACAGAGTTCAATATTTAAAGTTATACTAGGACAAACACTAAATCTTCCAAAAGCAGTAAATTCAAGATACACTGTTTCCCAATCACTCTCTGCAGCGCCTAAAGTTGACTTTGCTGAGTTACATGCGCTCTGCTCACGCCACATGCCTGTGGATTGAGAGTCCCGACTTGAAGTCTCCTTGGCAGATACAGTTGTTTATTCCAGGACTTTTTTTCTTCTTATTCTTCTAAAATTACTTTTAAATCTACTATCAGAAAAGATAATACTGCATTATTTTTTTAAAGCATAGATGAATAGTGCTATGAAATCCCTGATCAATTTTACTTTCTGACTCGTTATGAACCACAAAGGAAATCATCAAAAAGTGGCCAATAATTTATATGAGCTCTAATGTGTCTGACAATGTATTTCTTTGTTATTATGTAAGAGATTTGTGAAAAAGACATACAAATAGTAAATGCATATTCCAAGATTTTTCCCTGGAGAAGAAAATGATGCCATGAGAAGTCACCATAAAGAAAATTTACAGACTGGGGTAAATTCAACTATTATATATTGTAAAAACTTTTATAAATATAACAATGTACTCCTAGTACAATAATAATAATAATAATAATAAAAGAATTGGAGAAACAAAAAAAAATCTACAGACTGATGAAACCAAAGATTTTCCCTTGGGCTGCAACTAGAATTGGCTATTTTTTTTTAAAAGGAATGGGAGTAGGGAGAAAGAGGGGCATGGAAAGAGGGAAGGATGGAAGGCAGGGAGGGAGGAAGGCAAGGAGGAAATGAAGAAATATGAAGTCATTGTTAAAAAGTAGAAAAATGTCTCAGTGTAGAAAAAAACAAATTCCTGCATACTATGGAGCATAATCAATCAATCAATCATCAGTAAAAAGATGCTATATGACATATAATAATAAGGAATTGGATTATAAGGAATGGAGATGCATGGTCAGTCATGGACATGGTGTGGATCTTCAATATTCTATAAAAGCAAAGGTTTGGTCACCAATTGAAGGCCCTGATGGGAGGTGGCAGCAACTTTAGGATTTTGGGTCTACTTAGAGGAAGTAAGTCATTGGGGCATGCCCTTGAATGGTATACTGGAACCCCAGACACTTCCTCTCTGTTCTTTGCTTCCTGGCCATGGTAAGGTGAGCATTATTCTTTCACCGCATATTTCTGCTATAATGAGCTTCCTCACCATAGGACTAAAAGTAAACAGGCCAAGTGACATGGACTATAACTTCTAAAATTGTGACCCAAATCTTTCCTCCTTGTATGTTTATTATCTCAGGTATTGTTACAGCAATGGAACACTAACACCCACATCCCATATACCATACAAATTTTTAAATACTTTTGTAGGTTTATCTCCTCAATGGCTTACTGATGTTTCATGGACGTGATGTATATTCTTGATGGGATTTTCTTGAGATTTTTAGTGTTTGATTAAATTCACAGTTTACAATAATCTATCACCATTTCTACATAGAGATTTATAAATTTATATTTAGATATCCCCTCTGAGCTGGAAGACAGACACATAGAACAAAGAAATTTAAAATAAAGAACTTTGGATTTTGTGTAAACGTGTACTTGGGAGGGTGTATTATGTTTGTGTACACTGTGTACACATGCCTATATACTGCTCTTCTCTAGATAGGATGGCAAACTTACCCCAAATTACTGAGTAAAAAAAGTGATAAACTCAAATTTTCCATGCATATTTAAAAACCTGAGGGAGGGGGATATAAAGGAGAATGGTGAAGGGGGTAAATTCAAATATGATATATTTGATCTACTGTAAGAACTTTTGTAAATGTCACAATGTGCCCTCAGCACAACAATAAAAAATAAATAAATGCAAAATACTTTTTACATACTTTTTGTTTGAATACTCAGAAATAATAACAGGGAGATGTGACAGATGATCGGGATAAGGCTAAAAACATCTAAAGAATTACATTTCTTACTTTTAAAAGTACTTCTGAATTTAACAGGGCTATAAGAAAAAAAAAAACCTTACTAATGTCAAAGTATCATGAACTTTACTCAGTCAGACTTATAGTAAGTAAGGCTTGTATTTCCCAAAGTGGAAACTAAGTCCTATGATATAGGGTCAAAAATGTTATTAATTAAATGGCTAGTCAGTCCTAATTAATTCGTTAATCAGGGGATTTTTATGAGAGTATAAGATTATTTGAAGAAATTTCCTTCAAAAGGTCTACAAAGATTGTGTCTTGAGGTAACTACTCAATAGGCCACCACTTCTTTAGCTCCTAGTGAACAACAAGGACTGAGAACTTTGAGGTGCAATTGTTGGAGAACTGTTAGGAGTGATGAGGAACCAATCCTAATTTGGATGAGAGCAGTTACAGTGACTGTGGAGAAGAAAGAAGAGATTGTCCAGAAGTGCTGAGAGTGGTGGTAGCAAGGACCTCTTGAAAGCACATTTGACATAGAGCAGTCAAGCTGTGTGAAGCAACTTTGATATGTCTGTGAGAACACCAGTAGCTGTGAAAGCTGCCTCAGCTTGGATCACAGGAAAGCAATAAAAGAAACATCATTAAAGACCAATCTGAGGGATTCAGAATGGTAGAGATACAACTTCAAGGAGTCATTGGCATGAAACACTTTGAGAAGTCATATAGGAACAAAGAAAGTTGTCTACATGGCAAAGTGAAGAGGCCTTATTAGGAAGGAGGGATATGTGACTTTATTCCTCTGAGGGTTAGAACCCAGGTACTTTGGGCTAAGGCTCAGGCATGAAAGATTGAACAAATGTTGGCCATTATTTCTACTTGAGAGTATACATATTTCTGAGTGAAGTCTCTCTTCTGTTGCTTTATATCACAAAGAATATGCCAGTCCATATTCCACATGGCAAAATGCCAGGTGAATGAAAGTCGGAATTACTTTCGCATTCGCATTACTTGACTGATGGTTTATAATTTTGCCTTTCTCAAATGGATGTGAAAACACCTCAGAGCATGTTTCTCCCATGCATATAATTAGCCATGATGTTACATTGTTTTATTTCCTCAAGCAGCTTTGAATTTATAGAATTAAATTCATTCTAACCAAAAATTTTGAGAATATACTATGTTGACACTATAAGAGGCCATGTAAGCAATAACAAATTGTTTCACTGGTCCAAGTGGTCCTGTTATGGTTTAAGAATAAGATATTTATATAAATAATTACAATATAAAGCAGAATGTGCATTGGTTTCAAACATTTTCCATTTATCATGTGACAACTTAATTTAACTTTACTCAAGTGCTTTTCTTTATATGTTTATAATGTACACTGCAGACTTTAACACTTATGTATGAAGCAATCTAGGTTGTTATTTCTTCAAAGGAAAATGCTTGTTTATACTTCCTAATAGTTTGACATTTGAAATGTTGGATTTCTGTAATAAAAAAAGTGAAATTGTTCACAAGTCCTTGCCATTACTTCTCAGTTTCAAAAAAACAGATTACTTGCCTTTAATATTGGAAATAAAAAGTGAAATGTTTATAGAAGATGATAACTACTAAAATTGCTTTAATTTTATTTTTGCTATATGGTCTTGTTCTTTGATGGCTTCATTTCAAGCCATGACCTTCCCCAATTTCAGAAAAAAAATTTCTCCATGATTGCCTCATCTTAGAACTGTAGTTTTTTAACACATGGTTCCATCTGGAAATGAATCACTCAGTGATAGTCATGTACCATACCCTGTCCAATGGTGCTGCCAAACACAGTAACAGTCCAAGCCACAATATGTTGGCTTTCTTACTTGATTAATGAGGATAATACTAAATTTGATATCATATTTTCAGGTCAGTGTAAAAGACAAAAGACCTTCTTTTATCCTATCCTTAAGAAAATGGTCAAATGTAAGTGAGTATTAACATTGAAAGTTGCTTTAATTGGGAAATGAATGGTTTCTGGGTTTTCTCCCTTTTTTCTGATGAAAATTTCTTTAAATTTCATTTATTTTTCTTTTAAGATATTAATTCTTCCTCAATTACTTAAACCAAACTTTGTTTTGTTTTGACAAGGGGTCTATTATGTTGCTCAATCTGGTCTCCATCTCATGGGTTCAAGCAATTCCCCAGTCTCAGCTTCCTGTGTAGTTAAGGCTACAAGCATATCATAATGCTAGCCTAAGTCAAATTTTTAAAAAGCATTTGGCAAATGGTGATAATTTAGTGCTGCCATATCACAATAAATACATCTACCAAAGGACCCAATTGATTTAAGAAGAAATTTTAGATCATATACGTATGTCATATGTCGATTCTGTTATCAACAATATCAGAACTAGGAATGTAGCTCAGGGATAGAGTGCTTGTCAAGCATGCTCAGTGCTCTGAATTTAATCCCCAGTACAGAAGAAAGAAGAAGGAGAAAGAGAAAAATAAACAATTTTTAGTAATCAGAGTTCTTGTTCACCATTACTTTTAGTTTGTAAAGTTTATACTTTGTTTACAAAGGTCACTATCACTGAAGCTCTTGCTAAGCAAAAGTAAGAATGATAGCTATAATTTCTACTTACAATTCAAACACATAAATCTTAGAATAAAATGCCCTATAGGTCTGTGTTATATCTAGAGGAAATTTTTCCTATCTTATCATATGCACAATGTGAGTTTTCTACCATACATTTTCCATAAAGATAGTGTACTAAGTTAAAAAAAAAGAGAACACAGATTTATTACATGTCATAACATCTATGAGTCTAAAAGACCTTCTTGACATTTCTATAGTACAACCTGGAATTATCTGTCTGAAAGGAGGTTAAAAAAAGAAGTGATTATATATTACTTCCTTGCTGAAAGTTTTCCTTTGGGGAGCAACTATGTCCTGCTTCATACTTCAAGGTTGTACTTGTGTGGTGATTAACTAGACACCTCCAGGTATTCCACTTGAGCAGCAGGAAAGTTGTATGGCAGAAAGCATGTGAAAGTGCTGCATGATTGAAGTGAGCCTCTTCTGTGTGCAAAGCTGGACAAAGTGTGAGCAAAAGGTTACGATAGCTATAGCTATGGATCAGATGAGGCCTAGAAAACCCTAGGCTATAGATGGCCTACAGAGTCTTGTATATTCAAGATTTCTGACATATATGTAATTGCTAAGTGTTTTCAATTATAAGTCCTTCAGAGAAGAGTACCATTCAGAATAAGTAATGCTGAGTTGTAACACAACTCCAAAATAATGTTCTATATTCAACTACACATGAGAAATATTTAGTTAAAAGGTATAATGAATCTCTATACTTCCACACTTTCTGAATATTTAAGGTGTTGATGAGTTCATGATTCTGAGAAGGGTTTTGGGTGGTAATAAATATTGAGCTTGTGTTATATGCAGGGCACTACTCTATAAGCTTTATGTGTTTTAATATGTTTAACACTCAAAATTGTGTGATACAAGAAATATTATTTCCCCCAATTTACAGAAGTAAAAATTCCTGGGTATTGAGGGGGTGGGGGGAGAGGGAGGGAGCAGAGTGGGTGGTAAGGGAGGGGGTGGGGGCAAGGGGGAGAAATGACCCAAGCCTTGTATGCACATATGAATAATAAAATAAAATTTAAAAAAAGTAGAAATCAAAGTAAACACACAAAAGTGTGTAAAAACTGTGGGAAGTTGGCTTTAGAACTTTCAAAGCAGATTCAAGATTAAATGGAATCTTTAGAGTAATTGACTCATATGGGTTTGAAAACAGGTTAGAGTATTTATTTTCTAATTGTGCACCAAGTTTGGTATAGGTGCAAGTTCTCTCACAGTTTATATTTATAGTTTATTTTCAAATATATTTATGCATCCTAATTTTAAAATACCTTTTTCAGTACATCAGTAGCTCATTAAAATATACAATGATACTCTTAGTCTCTCTTCAACTATCTTTTGATCTTTCTCCAGTCATCCATAATTCCAGAGATAACTGTTTAAATCATATTTATTTGGGGAGATGTTTCATTTCAATAACTAATTCTTGCAGTTACCTTTTGAACTTGAATGTAGTTATATTGGTAAACTAAGTCAGAAATGAGTAAATTAAATTCTCCAGACACAATACATTAAGGAAATAATATTTCAGAAAATTTAATTAACTTAATTCTCAACTATAAGATAAAATTAAATAAATATTTCATGATGTCAGCAGAGCTGGCAACAGAAATTGTAGGGCTCACAAACTCAGAAATATTTACTCTCCGTCACCTTATATAAAAGTTTTGCCAACTAATACTTCACAAATTACCCAGGTCTTAGTAGTTATTACTTATCCAGGAGCATATGTTACATTCCCCTTTATAGAGTCTGTTTAAAGAGATTTGGAGATAATAGAAATTCTATGTTCAACAGAATAATGACAATGCTTATGATAAAAGCCAGTAAGTTTACACGGGGAATGACTACTACCCAGAGATGGAATTCAAGTTTCTATAGCACCTTAGCAAAAGAGAAAAAAATTAGGACAAAAGATCACATAACCTGAATTGGTTATCTTCTGAGTAGTACAATGAAGTACATACATAAATTCACTAAAATACATTAAATTCTAACTTTCTGGACAGAAATTTCTGAGGATCAGATTCAACACTGAGCATGGAATACCTCAGTACTAGACCAGCAAAAAACGTGAACAAAGGACTCTAGTAAGTGAAATGCAGAACTTTGCGAAAATAAAAATCTGCATTGTGAGGAAAGAAAGAACTGAGCCATGTCATGGCAAAGTTTTTAGCATTTCAAATTCAAGAAGAAGGCTTTCTCAAGTATTCAAATGTTAAGAGCAGAGCAGAATGACTGCCAGGACTAAGAAAAAAAAAAAAACCTAAGTAGAATTCAATAGTATGATTTTTCAAGCTATGGCAGGTGTTCTCAGACAAGTTAGTTGTACCAGCCCCTTTACTAAACTTGCTGAAATCAAAATCAGCCCAAGTACTAAGACTTATGAAGACAGTTAACTCAAAAGGGTACTTTTATTTCTTAATGAGGATGTGGATAATGCCATCCCACCTTGTGAGATTTATTTTTGTTCTATTTAGGAAGGAGTAAGAAATTGAAACTGACTGGCTGGAGATTACTTTGGTAGGAAGATGCCATGAGGTCACACTATGGCTCCTGCTTGGAGAGTTAGTTATTTTACCCACACCTACCCAGAAAACATTTCTAGGAAGCTGCTTGATGACAGCAAATTTTCTAGTAACTCTGAAATTTGTGAGGGGTAAAACAAACCCTACATATTCTGAGGCCTGCCTTGGAATCTTTGTGCACATATTCTTTCTTGACCTTGAAACAATTCTTCTGAGCTCTTTAGGGAATAAAGTCATTTATTGGAGACTCTCACCCTTTAATGTACTCATAACTAGTGATAGCAAAAACTTAAATACCTTCCTCTCACTTCCTCCATAACTCTTTTTAGACCTACTGAGTTCATCTCAGTAAAACACTTATTTTAATAGGAAAGAAGTGAATTTGTCTCCTCAGATGCTATTCACAAGCAGGATGGAATCTTTATGAAAAACCTGTGAAACTTTTAATCAGGAAAGAATTTTCCTGACCTTGAACTCAACTCACCATTCTGGCCCACCCTACTTTCTAAGCAATTCCTAATAATTGAGTGGGTTTGTTTCATTATTTTGTCATTTAATTTAACATCTACCAAGGTTCTGCTTTCAATTTTTAAAGAAACTATGTCATTTGTCTTTGAATATTTTTAAGCCATTTAAATAAATGAAATATAAAGTGGTTTCATCACTTAAGCAAGACTTTCAGTCAGAATACATATATGCTTACCTAAGCGATTCTCAAATACTCAGGAAACAACTCCATATGGATTTCTACGTTTAAATATTCATATCCGAATCTCTAACATATGTCTTTATAGAGACAGTACTATACATAGGAGCTATCTTTTTTTTCATTTTGAGACAGTCTCACTATATTGCCCAGGCTAGCCTCAAACTCCTAGCTAGTCTCAAGTAATCCTCTAACCTTAGCCAACCAAGTTAAGCTATCTTATATATATAAGATGCTCATCTATTTTTTGTTCTTTTCTACTCTCCTACCACAAACACTCAGAAATGAACATAACCCAGAGACATTACCAGTGGCTCCATGGGGTCATTTAAAGGCATATCAAAACATTTTGACAACCCTTCCACCAATCAACACAAATAGTAGAAGTGATGTTCTTCCTGGAATTTTGGGACACTAAGAGGGAAGTCAGACACACTGTAAACAGACAGCCTCAAGCTTTCCATGCTATAAGAAATCCAAATTAGTGTAGGCAAGAGGGGATCAGAGAGGTACCTATAGTGCTCCTGGCTGATACCACTCCCTGTTCCAGCTTTCCTCCTATCTCACGTGATGGAAACTGCTCATGGACCTCAATCCAAAACCATCTAGCTAAGGTATCTAAGTTTTTGCTTTTGCTATGACCAGTTGTGAGTACATTGTAGGGTGAGAGTCTCCAATAAATAATTTTATTCCTAAACAGGTCAGAAGAATTGTCTCAAGGTCAATAAAGAATATGTACGTAAAGGTTCCAAGGCATGTCTCAGAATATGTAGGGTTTCTTTTACTCCTTACAAATCTCAGAGTTGACTTACCTTACACAGGTCACAGGCCACATCACACTATGCTGTTAGATCCAAACTTGGACTTTCCAGGCTTCTCATATTTAACTGCTTATGATAAACATGACTACTGTACTTTTGCTTGAGCATCTTCCTTCCCATTCCACTTTTTTGTTTAGTAAAATCCTACCACCATTCATAACCCCCAAAACATAAAAACCTATGTATAAATATCCTAGAGCACTTAAACATTTTGTATTTTATCTACCTAAAGATACGTGTCCCCATAAAGGTATGCTTTAATTTTCTTCACTTGATTGTTTATAATAATTAGAATAGTGAGTATGTTCCCACAATATGAACTGTTACACATAGTTCAGATGGTTTTATTCAGATGTAACATTTCATACAGTCTGACCATCTAGTAGAAATCTAAATTGTAGATATTCTTAAGAGCTTTTAAGACTCAGTTGTCTAACTTCTAAGTCCTAAATGTCAATGACCATCTCACATGTGGTAAACTTGGTGTCCATTGGACCTAGGTTTCAGTACCAGCTACACTTCTGCCAACTTATGTGAGCTTCAACATAATGTATAAACCATCTTATCCTCTATTGCCTCAGTTTTAAAATACATTTTAGGGATAGTCCACACACCAAAAGAAATGCACTTAAAATGCGTTGGTCAAGCAAATGATTATCATATGCATTGAATCTAAGAGCCCCCAGTTAAATGGTGTAACTTTGATGCATATTTTTGTTCAATTTTTATTTTGTGATAAGTTATTTAATTAATAATAATGTTAAAATTTTATGCATATTATAATTGTTAATTCTATGTGCCACAAAATGTCCAGCCATTTAGTATATGTGCTTAACTGAGAAGCCTTTCAAAAAGAGCAAAGCTACCATCTGTGGGATTATTACTAAATGCCCCTAATTCAGAATCCCATCCAGGTAGAGCAATAAAGGGACATAAAGTATGATCAGGCAGGATTTATTAATATATGGGTTCAGTAAGCAGATTTTGTGTTTACTGTTACACAGATAGTTAAAAGAGCTCTATTGATTGACTAATTGAAACATGGACAAAAGACCCCCAAGAGTTGAAAATGCCAAACCCTTACCTTGGGATTCATAGGTAGAAGAATGGATTCATAACCTTATTAAGATCAGAATGTTAGAGTGGATGCTTCACATTGAGAGGGTCTAAGAGAAATGCCTTCCACCATGATTATAAGAAATAAATTTGTGTATGGAGCCCCAGTATCCTTGAAGAGTCCTATAGTGGCACTTCTCTGTAGGCCAGACCTTACGGGGGCACTACAGTCACTGTATTTGAAAATAAAAAGGCTATGGTAATAATTGGGTCCTGGAGTGGTAAAGATCAGTTGACAGGATTCAGATCACCAAAGTTAAGGTGAGTGTGATTGCTGTAATAGACAGTAGCATCAAAGTAACAGTCAAGATAGTCTGACACACACAGAACTATGGTTTTAGCTAGTTGATCATAATGTTTCTAGAAGTGAAATAGAAAGTCTACTAAATCCTTACTTAAATGGTACAGTCAGAAAAGTTCTTGGTCAAGTGAACAAAAATCTAACATGAATCAAAACAGATTTGAGCCAGTTTATATATCCAGTATCTTTTGAATGAAGGGTAGGGTCAGTTCCCTTTTAAAATGACTCCAATACACTGCCAAAATGTATACTGTTTATATTTTTCCAAGCCTTCTCCAAAAAGCATTATATGGCCTTTTATTAGGGCAACTACACATTGGGAGAAAGAAAATAACCAGGCCTTTCAGGATATTCCCTTTGAACTAAATTAATTAGAGAAGGGCTTATGGAAATCAGGTAGCTGATAGAGTTATAGCTCATGTCCCTCTCACAGCAAGTGTAGTGGGTCCCCTACTATCGTTTCTACAGTTATCTCCTCAATTCCAAAAATACATTACTAGAACAGAATTCTCACATTGACTCCATGATCAATAGGAAAGACCAAGTAGAAGCAACTAGAGTTGCCAACAATGGGAAATGCCAAATTTCCGACAGTGGGTTAGTATGAGTTTAACCAAGTGGTGACTTCAATCGAAGTGGCTGTGCCAGGTGCCTTTGTTGCTTAAGCAAATTAACACAAACCCTTGGTACCTACTCTATATAGCTATTGATCTGGAAAATGCTCTTTTTTACTACACCTGTGAAAAGGCCACCAGAAGCAGTTTGCTTTTGGTTGTCAAGCTCACTAATATAACTTCAATATCTTACCTCAGGGGTAGATCAGCTCTTGATATCTACTCTTAAGTACTACATCAAAATTTAATTGGCAGGGATCTTGATCATCTTTCCCTTCCATAACATATGACACTGGTCCTTTGCACTGATGACATTATGTTGATTGGCACTAAGAAGCAAGAAGTACCAACATCTTGAGACTTACTGGTAAAATATTTAGCACTCAAAAGATAGAAAATACATTAAACAAAAGTTCAGAGTTCCTCTAACTCAGTGAAATTTTAAGGAACCCAGTAGTATGGTGCATGTAAAGAATGCTGTGTTGAAGGATAAGTTGCACCTGGCTCCTTCTACAACCAAGAAAGATGCACAATGCCTAGTGGGTCACCTTAGACTTTGGAATCAACATATTCCTTATTTTGGTATTCTACTCTGGCCTATTTAGTACATAACCACTGCTGCCTATGAGTGTGACCCAGAACAAGAAAATACTCTGCAGCAAGCTGCTCTACATGCTGAACATATGATCCAGCAGATCTAATGTGCGTGAATTTGGAGCCTTTGACAGGCTGCTGTAGGTGAATCATACCACAGGCTCTAAGATTTTTGGAGCAAGGTCTTACCATCCTCTGTAGGTAACTGTTCTCCTTTTGAGAAGCAGCTTTTGGCCTGCTACTGGGCCTTAGCCATTAGCCACCAAGTTACCTTGAATTCAGAGTTTCCTATCATGAACTGGATGTTATTTGGCCCAAAAAGCCATAAAATTGGGCTTGCATAGCAGTACTCCATCATCAAATGTAAGTGATATATATCTATTGGCAATCCTGAGAAGGTTCTGAAGATGCAAATAAAGTACATGAAGAAGTGAAGAAAGGCACATGGCTCCTGCTCTTGTTAGACTGCTTTCCCTCTTCTAGCCTCCACTGAAGATCATATGGGAAGTTCCCTATGATCATCTGACAGAGAAAGAGAGGATTTGATCCTGACTTATAGATAGTTTTGCCTGATATGCTAACACCAGTCAAAAGGAGACAGCTATAACACTACAGCCCCTTGTGAGGCATACATGAAGGGCAAGGATGAAAGGAAATCCTCCATGGGCAGAACTTCAAGTACTGAATCTAGTTGTTCATTTTTGGGGAAAAACATGGCCAAATGTGATATACTGGTTCACAAGCATGACCAGTAGTTTGATTGAAGGGTCAGAGATGGAGAAAATGTGATTAGAAACTTGGTGACAAAGAAATTTTGAGATGACATATGTAGACAGATCTCGCTGGGCAAAAATTATGAAGATATTTGTGCTTAATGTACCAAAGAGTGACCTCAGCACAACAGGATTTTAAAGTCAGATAGATATGATGGTCCATTTTGTGGCTACAACTCAGACTCTTACAGGTCACCCCTGTCACTTCCCAGTGGGCTTATAAAGAGAGTGGCCTATGTGGTAGGGATGGAAGTTATGCAACATGGATATCCATTCCCCAAGGCTGGCCTGACTACAGTCACTACAGACTGCCATTTTGTCACCACAGAGATCAATACTGCATCCCCAATATGGCACTATTCCTAGGATAAACATTTAAGCTCCCTAGTAGCAGGATGATTATATTGGACTACTTCCATATAGAAAGGACAGTACAAGTAGTTCATAAATAAACATTTACTCTGGGTACAGATTTGCCTTGCCTGCTCAAAAACCTTCTGACCAAACTACTATCTGTCTATGGACTTATAGAATGCCTTAACCACTATCATGGTATCCAAGTGTTGTTTCACAGAAAAACAAAAATAGGAGTTCACATAAGGTGTCTTGCCCTGCCCTGCAATTAAAATCAATGGAAAACCACAACCTGATCCACCCAGAACTACTAATGGCTTAGTCCTTCAGGAATGAAGATTTAGGTCATTCCAATAGATAAAGAAACACATCACTTGAAATAAAAGGATTATAGAGTAGATCATAAAAGAAGGTCATTATAAATACCATGTGACCAATTACAGAAATGAGGACTATAACTGTCATAAGCTTTTCTTCTTTATTTTCTTATAAGTACACTTGTGTATGTGTGTGTGTATATATATATATATTCAAATATCTTTGTTTTCTAATGCATATTGTAAGCACATATGTAAATATCATAATATATCCCCATTAACAACTATCACATGCTAATAAAATCATTAAAAATCCTTGTTTTCTTTTTTCTCTTATTTATCAAAAAACACTGACTTTATATCATTGTATTTAAGTATTCTTAAGTCCTGCATCCTGATATTTAGATTATGAAGTATCAAGAAGATTAAACTTCACTAAACATTTTCCTTTTTTAAGGAAGGAATTATTAAGTTTTCAGTTCTACAAAGGATAGTTGTATCATGTCAGGTGGAGTTATGACCATGTATTTACTCTGAAATTATTTATGACGTAAGGAGGTGCACAGGGGTGCCAAATTGACAAGGGATAGACTTGTGATGGTGTCTTTTATGTGTTAGCTTGACTGAACCACAGCATGCCCAGATATTTGGTCAAGCATTATTTGCTAAAATCAGGAGCTTATCATCTCTCTTTCCAGTTCCAGAATTCCCACATTTCAGGGCTCACTTCTTCTGGATATTGTTTATGTTTTACATTTCTTATTGTTTTCTTTATACTCACTACATTGAAAGTAATTCTACTCTCAAAAGAAAAACAGACTGAATTACAGTGTCCAGACCATCAAGATGAAAACCATTTAGACCTCTTCACTTTTCAGCAACTCCTGTACAAATGTTCTGTATTTATTTTGAAGCTTATTCAGTTAATATCACTATTCTTGTATTTCCTACAGATAACGTACTTGTGCCAGTGCAATTGAATCATGTTTTTTCCAGATGGCAAAACTTTCTGAAAAAAGTATTGCTGTGGCAGACCTGGCCAGCAGACTCCACCAACTCTTCATTGTGAAACTCCACAGGAAATAAATTAGATTAGACATGGCCTCCAGGAATGTAGTCAAGGTCACATTTCTCCTTTAATTCTACAAAAAACAACAGTTCTGAAAAAAAGGAGCTGAACAAATTCTGAGTTTCAACTGTTTTGTAACTTGACTAATAGCAATACAGAAACAAGTTCTAATTTATTTTGTCTCAAAATTTCTAGCAGGTTTCTAAACTGTTTTATTAGAAGTACATCATTTAACTTATCTGTAACCATCATTCCTGGCTTAAGATTTCTCCCCTTCCTTTGTTACTGTTGTAAGTATAACCATACAGCCAGAATAGACAGCATATTATGTTACTATATACTAGTCCAGAAATCAGGTTATGAATGTTATATGACAGACAGTTGCTAGAAGTTCTCAAATTATCACAATTATCCAAAAATTTGACTTCATTTTCCCTTCAGATTGTCTATAATCCTCACATCTGATTATTTAAGACTATCCTGACCTGTAAGAAAAGGAAATCAGCAGGTATGCATCTCCACTTGATTTCTAGATTACATTCTGAGAAGAGACTTTCAGGCCAGATGCATCATTATTTCATAGGTTCTTGGATTCATCCACTCATCCATTTTGGGAGGAAAACCTTCTGGGAAGGTCCTAAAAGCAAAACAAGCACTCCACAGGTCTTTTTTAAAAAAATTTTGTGCTGGGGATACATTGTGACATTTACAAAAGTTTTTACAATGCATAAAATATATCATACTTGAATTCACCCCCTCCATCATTCTCTTTTATTCTCCCCTCCCCCATTCCTGGAGTAGATACCATTTTCCATTTACATACATGTGTATTTGCGCCAAATTCACCCTCCTACACCCTTTCCTCACATCCTCCCCCTCCCACCAGTACCAAACCTCAGACAGGACTAGATTACATTCTCAAAACTTCCTGTTCTCTGATTTTGTAAAAAGAAAAAAAATGACATTTTTGTTTGTTTAAGATAGGTACACAGGGAGTTTCCTTGTGGTATTTCCATGCTTACATATATTATAACCCAAGTTGGTTTATCTCCTCTATTTTTCTTCTTTTTACTTTAGTCTCCTTCTTCTGGTGATTTCAATAGGTTTAAAAATTCTATATTCATTCTTGTATAAGAGTACATCAACCATATTCACTTTCTTAACTTCCTTCTTTTACCCTTCCTCTCACATATGTGGCCCCCTTAATGTAACCTGGTTTTCATAATATTGCTTTATTTATTTATATTAGGTCTATATTGCAGCTTTTGGCCTTCTCACCCTGGCTAACTTGAATTAAGATGATGTTCTCAAGTTCCATCCATTTACCTGCAAATGACAAAATTTCACTTTTTCTTTGTGGCTGAATAAAATTTCATTGTATATAAGTACCACATTTTCTTTTTTTTTTTTTTTAATTTTTATTTTTTTATTATTCATATGTGCATACAAGGCTTGGTTCATTTCTCCCCCCTGCCCCCACCCCCTCCCTTGCCACCCACTCCACCCCCTCCCGCTCCCCCCCTCAATACCCAGCAGAAACTATTTTGCCCTTATCTCTAATTTTGTTGTAGAGAGAGTATAAGCAATAATAGGAAGGAACAAGGGGTTTTGCTGGTTGAGATAAGGATAGCTATACAGGGCATTGACTCACATTGATTTCCTGTGCGTGGGTGTTACCTTCTAGGTTAATTCTTTTTGATCTAACCTTTTCTCTAGTTCCTGGTCCCCTTTTCCTATTGGCCTCAGTTGCTTTAAGGTATCTGCTTTAGTTTCTCTGCATTAAGGGCAACAAATGCTAGCTAGTTTTTTAGGTGTCTTACCTATCCTCACCCCTCCCTTGTGTGCTCTCGCTTTTATCATGTGCTCATAGTCCAATCCCCTTGTTGTGTTTGCCCTTGATGTAATGTCCACATATGAGGGAGAACATACGATTTTTGGTCTTTTGAGCCAGGCTAACCTCACTCAGAATGATGTTCTCCAATTCCATCCATTTACCAGCGAATGATAACATTTCGTTCTTCTTCATGGCTGCATAAAATTCCATTGTGTATAGATACCACATTTTCTTAATCCATTCATCAGTGCTGGGACATCTTGGCTGTTTCCATAACTTGGCTATTGTGATTAATGCTGCAATAAACGTGGGTATGAAGGTGCCTTTGTTATAACCTGACTTACATTCTTTGGGGTATACCCCTAGGAGTGGAATTGTTGGATCATCTGGCAGTTCTATTTTTAGTTTTTCAGGGAGCCTCGATATTGTCTTCCATGGTGGTTGTACTAATTGACATTTTCCCCAACACTGTATGAGGGGTCCTTTTCCCCCACATCCTTACCAACATTTGTCATTTGTGGTCTTGATGGTAACTATTCTAACAGGAGTGAGGTGGAATCTTAACGTGGTTTTGATTTGCATTGGCCAGGGATGGTGAGCATTTCTTCATATGTTTTTTGTTCATTTGGACTTCTTCCTCCACAGTTCTTGTCACTAAAGAATTTACTCTGTAGTAAAAAATGAAAGATGAAAATGTTGAAGAACAATGGAATATTTTAAATACTAAGAAGAAAGAGGATAACTAAAGGTGTAATGAAGAGAATAGTCATGAAAAGCTAAAAACTTAGGTAGTGAGATCTGCCATCTGACAAAATGAGCCATTGTTTTCTAATTGCCATGCCTGAGATGTCTATTCCAGGCAAGGGTGAGGGTATGGGTGGGAGTGAGGATAAGAGGTGGAGGATTAGAGCAAATAGTCAAAGGCATGAAAGTTTCTTACTTATTCCAAAAACTGCAAATGTTTGATGTGACTATCATGACAGAATGAAAATTTATACTAAAAATGGTAGATCATAAGACACCTTATTTGCATTCTAAGGCATTTTCTGTTGTAAATTCTAGAATTTATTTGGAATTTATAATACACATATCAATAATAGGTTCTTAATCTATTCAACGAAGGACTTTAAAAATAGAATTACAGTGAGAACATTACTATTCTATGTCAAGTTTTTGAGATTAGGAAATAAGTAATTTAGGAGTAAGGAGAAAGATTTAATTTCATTACCTTTTTTCATCTACTTTGCAATTTGTTCTCTTTCTTTGCAAATTCATTGGTCATTGTTATGGTTTGACTATGAAATCTCCCCCAACCCATTTCAAGCTCATGTGTCAAAGGCTTGGTCCTATTTTGAAAGGTGGTAGAAATTTTAGGAAGTTAGGGCCTACATGGAGAAATTAAAACACTGCCAGTGAGTACCTTGTCCCTAGTCCCTTCCGTCTTGTCCTTTCTCTATTGCTGTTTTCTGGCCACCATTAGGGGAGCAGCCTCTGCCACATGCTCCACTGCTGTGTAGCCTCTGAAACCATGAACCAAGATAAATCTTTCCTTCTTCAAGTTGTTTCTCTCAGGTATTTTTACAATGTTGAAAAATCTGATTAAAGCAGACATCATTGGTGCCTTACTGCCTGCATTCTTTAAACCTTGACAACCGAGTGTTTCTATCATTCTTTTCGGGAAGGACTGCTATGAAATTTCCCATGGATGTCCATTCATTTTCCTTCCTTAAAACATTCCACACAGTTTCTTGCTGAAGAAGCCCCATATGGTGCTACTCCACCTGTTTCCAGAATTGCTTTCTACACAAACTCCCATTCCTCAAGGGCAATTTGACTTCAGTTCCTAGCAGGAAATCCTGCTCAAACTAAGTTATCTAACATTCTATTCATCTTCCAAAAGTATTTGCATTTATAACTCAAAAACTCAAATGAATTGTAGAATTTTTAGCAATAATGTAAATGAAACAGAAAAGCTGCAGTTTTTAGGAAGAAATACATTTACAAGAGTGAGCTGCACCAATTAGGCCTACCAACTACATTGTAGAAACTGTCCAGTGTGAGTTATCTGAGATTGCTTAGCTTCTGCAAAGTTTATCTTCACCTAACATTTAGAATCCTTGTCTGCTCTAAAAGTTCCAAAGTATCACCTGTGTCAGCAATAGCAGGCGATAACCACAATTTAAAAGGCACTGAGGTTAGACAGGGAAAGAAGTGAGAAGGGTACAGTGGCTTTATTTTCAATAAATATATAATGTCTTCTTAAAGGAAATACCACTATTTGAACCACAGGCACATAACATTTCTAGAATGCAATACAGTAGATTATGATGTATATAGAAAATGGGAAATTATGCATCAGTTCATGCATTCATTTGCATATTTAACATTTTCCTGCTTATTTTGTAAGTATTCATGTACTTTTTCCATTCAGTTTCATAGTGTTTTAACCTATGGGAACCAAAGATTCCTATAAAGATTTGTAAAGCCAGATTCCAGTAAGATATCTTCTTTTCCTTTTACAGTACTGGGGTTTGTACTCAGGATCTTCACCTTGAGCCACTCCACCAGTCCCATTTTTGTGAAGGGTTTTAAGAGATAGGGTCTCATGAACAATTTCCTGACCTGGCTTTGAACTGCAAACCTCCTGATCTCTGCCTCCTGAGTAGCTAGGATTACAGGTGTGAGTCACTGGCACCCAGCTCAAGATCTCTTTTTTTAAAAAGTCATATCTACTTCTTGCAAATATGCATTCTTTTTTGTGCTGTACTATTATATTTTACACAAATAAAAAACCTAACTCATGTTTCTAGGTAACAAATTGCTTTAAAAAGCATAAGTATTTGTATTTACTAAAGTATTCCAAAATATTAGTTAATGTCTTATCTCATGGTGAATTACTTTCAATTTCAATTCTTTGTAATACCTTTGCATTACAGCATTTCACAAAAGCATTGTCATGTTCAGGAGTGGAAACAAACACCTGCACATATTTTTATTTGAAAGAAAAATTAATACAACTAATTAAGTATTTCATTAAGCATTCAATTAAGTGTTATTAACTCATCCTTAAAAATTTAGTCTAATTTAGCTACATTAGGATCTACACCAACTTCCTTTTTAAAATTTGTATGTATTTAAATATATAATAAGAGATTTTGATATACATAGTGGACTGGTTATTATGGCCAAGCAAACTCAGACATCATCACTTCATATAATTATCTGTTGTGTGTACATGTATAAGAACACCTAAAATTTGTTCTCTTAACTTCCAATATGCAAAGCCATATAATAGATATAATCTTCATGTAATACCTTGAATTGCTGCACTTACTCATCCTACGTACTCAACTTTGTACCCTTCAGTTTTTATCTCCCCATTTCATTTTCTTCCCTTACCCCTAGCAACCTTCATTTTATACTGTTTCTGTGTATTTGGCTTTTAAAAATAGATTTCTATATAATGAGAGTAAGTAGTATTTTCTTTCTCTCTCTGGCTTATTTCACTTAGCATGATATCTCCCACTTTCATACACATTGACTCAAGTGGCAGGCACTCCTGTAAGGCTGAATATTGTTGCTGTGTGTGTGTGTGTGTGTGTGTGTGTGTGTGTGTGTGTCACAATTTCTTTATCCATTCATCCATTGACAGCCACTCAGATTGTTTTCATAAATTGGTTATTGTGAATAATACTGCAGGGAACATGGGAATGCATGTATCTCTAGGAGCTGCTGATTTCAGTTCTTTGGGTTACATGACCAGAAGAGGGATTGTTGTCATTCTATTTTTAATTTGTGGAGGAACATCTATACTACTTTCCATAATTATCTGCACCAATTCACATTTCCATCAACAGTGTGCAAAGGTTTCCTTTTCTCCACACCTCACCAACACATTATCATGTCTTTTTTATAATAGCCACCCTAACAAGTACAAGATGAGATCTCATTGTGGTTTTAATTTGTACTATCCAGATGATCAATGACATTGAGCACCTCTTTTATACGCTTGTTGCCCATTTTTATGTTTTCTTTGGTATAATGCCCACTCAGGTCCTTTATCTTTGGGCAGGGGGAAGTTTTTGTTTTTGTTTTTGCAATTGAGTTGCACGAGTTCCTTACGTATTTTGAATATAAACCCCGATATATGACTTGGAAATGTTCTCCTTAATCTCATAAGCTGCCTTTGCATTTTGTTGAGTATTTGTTTTGTAGATTTTTCTTGGTATAGTAACCAAAAAAAAAAAAAATATTGCCAAGGCCAACGTCAACAAGCATTTACATAAGTTTTCTTCTAGGAATTCCATGGTTTCCAGTCTTATGTTTATATTATTAATGCATTTTGAATGGATTTTTGCATAGTGCAAGATAAGAGCCTAAATTCATTCTTTCACATGTGAATCTCATTTTTCCCAAAACTATTTATTAAAGGCATCCTTTCCTCATCGTCTTTCAGTACCACTATCAAAAATTAGTTGACTATATATGCACGTATGATTTTATTACCATATAATAGTTGTACAGGCTATATACTGTGATATTTACATGTGTTTTAAAAAATATATCTTAGGTGGATTTACCCCCTCTATCATTCTCCCTTTCCCCCACTCCTCCCCTCTTAGAAAAAATTCAACAGGTTTCATTCTTCTATTTTCATATATGGATACAAAACATATCTACCATATACACCTTCATTCCCCCTTTCCTTGTGACCCCCTTCCTGTACCTATCTCTGAAAAAGATTTATTTTTCCTTCCTGACCTTCATTTTCTTAAAACTAAGGGTATATTGTTAGTCCAAGGGGGTTTCATCTTGGTACTTCAGGTCTGTATATATCATGCTTTTATCAAATCAACCTCTCTCCTCTGTTATTTATTCATTCTTTATCAGTATATATGAGCTCTGTATTCTGATAAATTACTCTATTAGCTTTTATGCCAATACTACATTGTTTTGATTGCTATAGATTTGTAAAATGCTTTGAAACCATAAAGTGCAATGTCTCCAAGCTTGTTTTTCTTTCTCAGGGTTGCTTAGCTAGTTGGGATCTTCTATTGCTACATATAAATTTTAGTGTTGCTTTTCTATTTCTATGAAGAATACTATTGTAATTTTCATAAGGGTTTTATTGAATCTATAGGTCCCTTTGGATTGTATGGATATTTTACAGCATTAATTCTTTTAATCCATGAATATAGGATTTATTTCCATTTATTTGTCTCACTTTAATTTTTTCCAACAACTATTATAGTTTTCAGAATACAAAACTTTGATCCCCTTGGTTAAATATATTTATATGTATTTCATTCTTTGTATATAATTATAAATGAGAATATTTTCTTAATTTCTTTTTTTATAGATAGCTCATCATTGGTGGAAATTCAATTGATTTTTCTTTTTTTTTAATTTCTTTTATTCATATGTGCATACAATGTTTAGGTCATTTCTCCCCCCTTCGCCCTGCCCCCTTCCTTTCCCCCACCCCCTGCCTCTCCCCCTGTACCCTCTTGCTACCAGGCAGAAACTATTTTTCCCTTATCTCTAATTTTGTTGAAGAGAAAGTATAAGTAAGAATAGGAAGGACCAAGGGTTTTTGCTAGTTGAGATAAGGATAGCTATACAGGGAGTTTACTTGCATTGCTTTCTGCCCATGTGTGTTACCTTCTAAATTAATTCTTCTCAAACTAACCTTTTCTCTAGTTCCTGGTCCCCTTCTCCTATTGATTTTTCTATGTTGAATTTATATACTGCAACTTTACTGAATTCATGTATTAATTCTAAGAGAGTGTGTGTGTGTGTGTAAAATCCTTGGTTTTCTATCTATACTATCATGCCATGTGCGAATAAAGATAATTTTATTTTTTCCTCTCTAATTTGGATGATTTGCTTATTCTTCTTCTTTGATTGCTTTGCTACTACTTCCATTATTATGTTAAGTAGAAATGGTGAGAATGGGCATCCTTACCTTGTACTGGATGACAGAGGAAAAGTTTTCAAGTTTTCCCCATTGATTATGATCTTGGCTGCAGAGTTTTCATAAATAGTTTTTATTATAGTGGGGAAATTTCCATGTATAACCAAATTGTTAAGATTTTATTTGTCAATCAAGAAAAGATGTTGAGTCTGGAGATGTAGCTCAGTGCCTGAGTGCCTGCTTAGCATTGAAAATGCCCTGAGTTCAGTTAACAGCACTACCAAAATAAGAAGGAAAAACAAAATGATAACGAATTGTCAAATGCTTTTCTGCATCAATTGAAGTGTTTTAATTTTTTATTCTCTGAATAAATATGTTAAACAAATCTTGCATCCTTGGAATAAATCCCACTTGATGCATAATCTTTTTGATGTATTGTTAAATTTGTTTTACTAGCATTTTATTGAGGATTTTTTCAACTAGGTTCATCAGAGATATTGGGCCACAGTTTTCTCTTTTACTGTGACTTTGACATCAAGGTGATGCTAGCCTCATACAGTTGGTCAGCAGGTATTCTCTCCTGATTCTATTTTTTGGAAGTGTTTAAGAAGAATTGGTGTTCACTCTTGTTTGAATGTTTGGTAGAATTAAATATTGAAACCATCTGGCTCTGGACTTTTTCTTGTTGAGTGATTTTAAATTTCTACTTCAGTCTATTCAGGTTTCCTATTTCTTCATGACATGGTAACAATTTGTGTGTTTGTGGTGCGGGAGACCAAACATGGAACTTCACTTATGCTAAGGAAGTTCTCTACCACTGAACTACACCCCTATCCCTGTTATGGTGAATTTTAAGGTTATAAACTATGTTCTAAAATCAGATTATTGGAAGTTGCAAATTTTCAAAACTTTTTATTTTCTCAGAGAACTAAAATATGTTTGCAAATATAAATATTCATTTAATAAACATGTAGTAAACACCTACTGCTAATATATCTAGTATTAACCTATAATAAATGCTATAAAAATGATCATTTCATAATGTTTTTAAATCAGAAGGAAATATGTTTTAAAATCTTTCACATTTTGATGTTTCCTTCATTTTCTTTACCAGGAAAAACTATGTTGACTAGGATTAGGATATGAATTCCTACCCTATATCATTTATCCTATCTTTATGATGCTCAACCCATAAATTAAATTTTCTTTATACTGGAGAGCTTCACAAAGCATCTGTGACACATGGGCACAATGAACTTAAAATGTTTGCATTTTGGAAAAAACTAAATAAAACACACAGAAAGTGCATAATTTCTTCATAAGTTAATGTTCTTTGGAACTTTGGTGGAACTTCCTCTTTGGTAAATTGGCACAATTCTTCATTTTGAGTCTTAGTGAGCCTCTGAACTTTTCCATCTCTTAATATCTACTTACCGAGCAGAATGTACCAAACGTTTAGTCCCCAAACAGAGATTTCCATCCTAAATATCCACAGGTATATTAGAGTCTTAGGACAGAATGTCCTATACTAAGAAAGTCACTCTTTGCCTTCCTACTAGCCAAATCAATCCTAACATGTTGTCAAAAAATTTCTTAATTTCTTGAGGGACATCCAGTTATTTTGTTCTTGGTAGAATAAAAACAACCCAAACTTTGGAGTCAAGGGGACCTGAGTTTGAATGCAGACTCTGATATTTACTAGCAGATTACATAATCTCAGTTTCACTTTGATAGCATCATCTACAAAATATGAATAAGGAAAACATTTGTCTCACAGAGTTTTAATGAGTAGTGTTTAACACAATACCTAGCTTATGAGAGAGATTTGATAAATCAACACCATCAGGGGCAATGCCAACAGTAGCAGAAGTTAGTTGTAGCTTATGTAGCTATTGGTAATAGTAGTACTCATAGGAGTTCGTTCCAATATTAGCACCAGTGTGTGTTGGAAAGGAGATAAAAAGCAGTTTGTTATTTCCTTGTGATGAGACAAAGTAAGAAATCTTATAGACAAATCTACTTAGATACAAGGGACTCAGAAAGCTATGTAGAGCTTATTATGGCCTGTGATTGAGAAAATGTACTGAATATAGATTGAAGTTGCCAGAGAGGTGAAAGGGAAATGTGAACAAATCATTGGTTATTAAAAAAAGAATAATGAATTTGAACTGTCAGCAGGGCAGGTTTACCACACAGTCTTAAGTGAGAAGGTCAGTTGGTGGTGTTTTATTTGAGAAATTAGCAGTAAGTCTTAGCTGTTGGTAACTTGCTGGGATTCATGCCTGAGTTGATGGTATTTTGATTATCCTTTAGGTTCATAAGTAAGGAAATAAAGGAAACTTCCATCAGCCAGTATGGGTATTCAAAGAACAGTGCAGGTAAGATGAAATAATGAACTCTAAGTACTGAAACAGCTTTGGTTAATATTGAAAACCCTCATACTAATATTTATAGGTGCAACATTAAGAAATATACTCATCTGCATTCCTAACAAAGTGCATCAGACTAAATGCCAGACTTAGTCACTCTATCCTTGGCTTGTTGATAAGGAAAGTCAGAAAATTCAATCGAATTCAATTAAGTTTAATAATACGCCTTCATAAAATGTACTCTGATGACCTGATTTCAAATTATTGTCCATAATTCCAAGGAGTTTGGCTGGGAATATTAGAAGGACTTGATTATTGGTAAAACATCTTGCAAATATTTTTTCTGTTTGGATGAAGCTGCTCAGGCATTATCAAATTTTTGGTTGAACAATGTTAAGTAGTCAATCAAATTAGAAGCTGTGCATTCTAATTTGAAAAGGAATCAAGGGCCACATAATTTTTGTGAAATTGGTAGTGTTTATTCTTGAAGTTACCCCACCACTTTTTTGCTTCCAACCTTTCCTATATCCTCTCTTTCCATGAACACATCTAAAAACCCATAGAGACATATCTTTCTGCATTTGCCCACCTTCATCCCTGCCTTGATCTTTACTTCTTATGCTTGCTCTCTATTTTCTCTTGGGGCCTCACAGTTTAATTGAAATTTTATCCATTTCATGTATAAATCTGCTTAAATTTGTTTTAAACCATCTTCTTCTCTGTGTTTGTTTTCACTGACGCAATAATAAATCATATATTCATTTCACATACTGAGTATAACTTCTATATGTTAGGTTCTATAGACATAAAAAACAAATTGATACAGTAACTGCTTTCTCTTAGACTCCATTATCTGCTGCTCTGGCACCATGCATTCTTTAGCACTGTTCTTGACTTGTTTTTATTCTAATTCATTGACTGCATATATGGTGAGTATATGACAATTCTAAGCATGATAAGTAATGGGTGGGTTATATCTGTGCCTTCATACAATAATCTCACCTTTCATACGTCTGGTATGGCTCCCTATTTGCTGATTCCCTGTGTTTGTGTTTTTCCAAGAATGATACTCAGAGCATAACAGCGATGCTTTGACACTTCTTTTATGACTCCTAAGAAATTTATTTCTTAGGTCTGTCAAGGACACTTGAAAGCTCATGTTGGCAAGTAAGCAAATGTTGTGCAACAAATTCAAAAGCATGTGGAAGGGGTGTTCTGTGTATTGACCTCGTAGAACAGATAACTCTAAATGCAAGGGGAAATTTTAATTATAAATATGATCTCTGGCCCCAATGTGTAACAGTTCAGAGGTTCTATTAACAAAGCAGATTAAAAAATTAGAATACATTGCCAGATCCAGAAAATAATTTAATATAAATTGAACAGATTTTAATTATTAAAAATAATTAATAATTGTATTACTCTATCATCACATATTAAATCCAAATCAGCAAAATTGCTCTTGACTTATAATTCCACTACACCATAAATGCCTTTAAGTATGGTGCTAGGTTACTACACTGCACTTTTTTGAAGACTTGCTATATTTAATATATTATTCAATTAAATTGAATGGAGATGTAGAGAAGAAAGTAAAAAAAAAATAGCTTCTCCTATAGGTTTATATTATTGTGGCACAAATACACCACATATCCTTGCATTTGTAATCTTTCTGTTTCAAATATTTTAGATCAAAACTATCTAGACCAAGTTGTCCTGCAAAATGTCAATTCTCAGACTCCAGCTTTCAGCAGTCATTAGGTTGTACTTTTACACTACAATTGAATCAGTAAATAATATACTGCAGTGTGGTGAAATTTTTACCAAGCCCTCACACTGAAATGCTTAGAAGTTGCTATTTTTTAAATAATTTTGTGATTAATGAATTATAGTACAATAAAATATCTTTTATAATTATTTTGTTATAATTGTAGGATTATAACTTAGCCTTATAAACTTCACCTCACTTGTCTAGAAACTGTAAAAGACAGACCATCTATAAAGATATTAACTTCTACCTACTTTTAACTTTCCAATACATCATGAATGAATAATTTGATAAAATGCAATAAAAATGAATTACTAGAGATTTAAAAATCAAACAAAATGTAAGCCATCTATAAAATTATTACATTACACAGGCACATAATTAATCTGTCAAATTTCTATTTAGCCACTCCTACTTTTTATATTGAGTTAGCTAAAAATAGTAACAGACAGACCATGAATAGGCACTGGTTTAAACCATACTTTGAATAGCTCCCACTAGAATACTAACTTTTAATGTTGCATTCAGAGTAAAATTTTATTATGCTATAACTTTAATTTGCAAACAAATGGAACTAAGTCACTAATCAAGAGTGACTTTTTAATTTTTAGGTAAATTTTGTGTTAAAATATTTCTACTGGAAAGTTGTTTTTACATATCACATAGAGGAGAAAAAGATCCATGCAGATAGAGAAGGAAAACAACCTGTGGCATACACTTCTATCAGTACAGCCAAAATCCATTCTTCTCATATTAAGTAATATAATTCTTTTTATTAAATGTAGCAATGACAAATCTTATTGTTAATTATGACTGATAATATCAAAATGGAAGTCTCTATAAGGCTTCTAAAATCTTTAAAGAGATTTTGAAGAACCTTGTGTAACTGATGTAAGTCCCTTTGGCCCACTATTCTACTTTCTTCCTGAAAAGTGAACAAGGTGCCCAGAGTGCTGGCAGCCACCTTTGGCCATGGAGTAACCTCAAATATAAAGCCCATTAAAAAATGGCAATAGAGGATGGTGGTGTATCTTGTGCTAGAACTTTTGCCTATCATGCTTAAGACCCTAGGCTTGCTCCATAGCAATAAAATGAACAAAAAGAAAGAAACAAAACAAACAAACAAACAACAAAAAAGGGAAAAGTCAAAAGAAACCTGGGATGTGACTGCCTTCATGTACTGTAGGGTTTTTTTTTTCACAAGAGAAAAAAAAAACTTTAATTGCTTGAGCCACAAAGGTTTCAGTAAATAAGTACAATTATATTTGGCTGTAAACATTAATTTTATAATTTTTGTGTTCCTATAACTTAGCATATCTATATAAGTCTTCATGAAATCTATGTGGTAGATTACAAAATGTATAGATTTATAGATTTTAAAACTGTTTATAAGTTATAAAACTAAGGTTTATGTTAAATCACTAACCTTAAACTTTTTAAGGTTGAGAGTAAATCTGTATGCCTGTCCCCGAATCTTTATAATACGATACATTTTGCCTGGTAAGTTGTCAATACTTTATTGATTTTAAAAAACAAATTTATGAAATTCAAGGACTTTTGAAAAAATAAATATTGTTCTACACATTTAAGGTATATAGTCTAATCTGGAATAGATACCTAATACAATGTTTACTCTAGTGAAGCATATTGACACAGCTGTTATCTCCCAGAGTTACTCACTTTTTTGTAGGAGGAATCCCAAAGACAGTAAAATTTTATTTAAAATAGTCCACATACCATCTGTTAGATATTTGGTTGTGAGGTGGTAGCTCACAGAGGTTTTGATTTGCATTTTCCTGTTGATGAGGGATTTTGAGAAGGTTTTCATATACCTGTTGGCCATTTTTATTATTTATTTTGAGAAATGTTTATACAGATTCTTTGCCCATTTTTAATCAGATTATTTTTCTACTATTGAATTGTGTGAATTCTCTATAAATTTTGGGTATTAACCCCTTATCTGACACATGGTCACAAAAAACCTTTTTAAATAAATTTTTATTAAGGTATACTCATTATATAGGGGGAATTTGTAGTGACAATTCTGATTAGACTTATGTTATACATTGTTTACATTGCCCCCATTGTCTCTCCCCTTCAACCCTCTCCCTACCCCACTTAAAGCAATTGCAAGAGGTTTCTTAGTTCTGTTTCATATAGGTATATGAAGTCCATTTGCCATATACTCTCACCTTAATCTCCTTCCTTCACCCTTCCCTTTCCCACTAGTATCCCTACACACACACACACACACACACACACACACACACACACACACTGTGCCTATTTTACAGTCCTACTTTTCATTATTAATATTTAAATTGACTTTCAAAGGGGTTTCTTTATGTATAACTGCTGTGAGCACACTTTACTTTGATTTGTTCAATCCCTTCCATTACTCTCCCTTACCCTTTTGAGTCCCACCCAATTTTTCTACAGCTTCCCATACATATCCTTATATCTTCTACCTTCATATCTTATGTTATGTGATTTTACTAATGCTCTATCATGCCCTTTTCCTTTCTCTCTTTGTCTGAGTTCCATAGAGTAGTTCCACTGTTACAAACATGTTCTACATCTGAGTTTGAATATGACCATGCTTGTTTTTGTGTATATGTTTATCTTTGGATCCATCTTCCACGTATGATAGAAAACATGTGGCTTTTGTGTTTCTGATCCTGGCTTACTTCACTTAGCATAATGTCCTCTAATTGCATTCATTTATCATCAAACCCCATGTCATGGCTGAGTAATACTCCATTCTGTATACATACCTCAATTTCTTGATCCTTTCATCAGTCATAGGGCACCTGAGTTTTTTCAAAAGCATGGCTATTGTGAATAGTGCTGCGATGAACATCAGTGTACAGGTGTCTCTACTTTATCTTTTCTTATGTTCCTTTGGGTAGATGTCCAGGAGCGGTATCACTGGATCATATGGCAGTTCTAGCTCTAGTTTTTTGAAGAATCTCCACACTGCTTTCCATAGTGGTTGCACTACTTTGCATTCCCACCAGCAGAGTATAAGGGATCCTGTTTCGTCACCTCCTGGACATTTGTTGTTGTTATTACCCTTAATTATGCCCATTCTAACTGGGGTGTGATGAAATCTAAGTGTTGTTTTGATTTAAGTCTCTTTTATAGCCAGGGAAGTTGAACATTTCTTCATGTATTTAGTGGCCATTTGTACCTCTTCCTTTGAGAATTACCTTTAATGCATGTGCCCATTTCTTCACTAGGGTGTTGATTCTTTGGGGGCTGAGTTTTTTGAGTTCCCTGTAGATTCTGGATATTAGTCCCTTATTGGATAGTAGCTGCAAAGATTTTTTCCTATTCTGTGGGCTGTCTCTTGCGTCTGGTGACTGTTTCCTTTGCTGTGCAGAAGTTCTTTAGTTTGATGCAATCCCATTTGTCCATTGTTTCTCTTAGATGAGTTCTGTTTAGAAAGTCATTCCCTATACACATCTGTTCCAGTGTATTTCCTACTGTTTTCTGGAGTTGTTTCAATGTTTCAGGCCTTATATTAATGTCCTTGATCCACTTTGAGTTGATTTTTATACAGGGTGAAAGACTGGGTTCTAGTTTCAGTCTTCTATATGTGGATACCCAGCTTTCCCAGCAGCATTTTTAAGAGGCTGTCTTTTCTCCAACATGTGTTTTGGAATCTTTTGTCAAAGATCAGTTGGCTGTGGATGCATGGGTTTATGTCTAGATCTTCTATTCTGATCCATTGGTCTTCCTGTCTGTTTTTGTGCCAATACCATGCTGCATTTATTGTAATGGTTCTACAGTATAGTTTGAAGTAAGATATTGTGATGCCTCTAGCATTGGACTTTTTGCTCAGAATTGCTTTGGCTATTAGAGGTCTTTTATGTTTCTATAGGTATCTCATGATTGATTTTTCTATTTCTGTACAGAATGTCATTGGAATTTTGATTGAAATTGCTTTGAACATACAGATTGCTTTTGGTAATATGGGTGTTTTCACAATGTTGATCCTACCAATCCATGAGTCTGGAAGGTCTTCCCATCTTCTTAAGTCTTCTTTGATTTCTCTCTTCAGTGGCTTATAGTTTTCATTAAAAAGGACTCTGGTTCCTTTCATTAAATTTATTCCAAGTTACTCTATTGTTTTTGAAGTTATTGTAAGTGGGATTGTTTCCCTGATTTCTTTCTCAGTCTATATGTTGTTGGTACATAGAAAAGTTATTGATTTCTGTATGCTAATTTTGTATCCTGCTACTTTGCCAAATGATTTTATGATTTCTAGTAATTTTTTGGTAGAGTTTTTGGAGTCTCTTAGGTTTAGGATCATGTCATCTGCAAATAGGGATAGTTTGACTTCTTCCTTCCCTATTTGAATCCCTTTTATTTCTTGCTCTTGTCTGATTGCTTAGGCTAGAAATTCCAAAACTATATTGAACAGGAGTGGAGAAAGCAGACAACTCTGTCTCATTCCTGATTTTAATGGGAACAGTTTCAGTTGTTCTCCATTTGGTATGATGTTGATCCCACATTTGTCATATATAGCCTTTATTATGTTGAGGAGCATTCCTTCTATTCCTAGTTTATTCAGAGCTTTTATCATGAAAGGATGTTGGGTTTTGTCAAAGGCTTTTTCTGCATCTGTTGAGAGCAGCATGTGGTTTTTGTCCTTGCTTCTGTTCATGTGCTGTATTATGCTTATGGATTTACATATGTTGAACCATCTTTGCATCCCTGGAATGAAGCTGAATTGGTCATTCTGTATGACCTTTTTGATGTGTTGTTGAATTCTCTTTGCCAGTTTTTTGTTGAAAATCTTTGCATCATTAAAGATATTGGTCAATAATTCTCTTTTCTGGTTATGTCTTTATTGGGTTTTAGAATGAATGTAATAAAACGAGTTTGGTAGTGTTCCTTCCATTTCCATTTCTTGGAAAAGTTTAAGGAATATTGGTGTTAGCTCTTCCTTAAAGGTTTATTAAAATTCAGCTGTAAATCCATCAGGTCCTGGGCTCTTATTTGTAGGGAAACTCTTTATTACTGCTTCAATTTCATTATAAGTAATAGGACTATTTAAGTGCTTAATATCTTCTTGGTTCAATTTTGTTTGGTTATATGTTTCTAGAAATTTATCCATTTCATCTAGATTTTCCAGTTTACTTGAATATAAGTTTTCAAAGTACTCTCTAAAATTTTCTGAATTCTGTCAATATTTGTGGTTATGTCCCAGTGTGGATTGCAATACACAAGTCCATGGAAGCAGTGCTAGGAATCTCTCTGTGTAGCTATCTTTATCTCAAACTAACAAAAACACTTTGTCTTTCTTATTATCTCCTATGCTTTCTCTTCAACAAAATTGGAGAACAAGATAGTGGAACAGGTTCTGCCCAGAAATGGGGGGTAGGGAAGGAGGAGAGCAGGGAAGTGGCACAAAAAGTGTGTACACATGTAAGTAAATGTAAAAATGATAAAATAATATTTTAAAAAAGGATGAGCAGACATGTCCAGTGGCAGAGTTCTGAGACCTAATGCAAACTCTACTTCCTTTAATCCACATAACAGCCCTGAAATACAGAATTCTTTTTTCTCTACCTTAACAAGTTTACATACCTTTTCCCAAGCTACATCACAGCAGATAAATAGCAGAACTGCAAACAGAGCCCCATTTCTCTACTTCAGAATTCACACTGACTGTTTCTCCCAGCAGCAGAAGAAACTTTTCTCTTCAGTTGTGTGAAACTTTCCTAGGGACTGATCCAATGTGCAGATGCTATGGATAACTCATGAATTAGAGAATGGAGTCTCTCTCAGTCACCTATCCCTTGCCCTGGAAGGTTTGAGCAGCAAGTCATAGGCCTGTTCTGACAAATATGCACCTCCCCCTGTGTTTGTAAGTGTAGTTCTTATTCTCACCCATCCCTGTGCAGCTCCTTGACCCCTCCACTCCCTGGTGCACAGCAGAGGGTCATTTATTAGAGGTGCTCACTCTGGCCTGCTCAGTCAGCTGTCCCACTGAGGCTAAAGGAAATCTGTCCACCCGGCAGGTTTCACAGCAGACAAATGTTCTGCTTCTGAGTCTTGGGGTAGTATGTCAAGACAAGTAGGCAAGAATTGGAATTAGCAGGGTGAGAGAGTTACAAAAATCGTGTTTTTAAAGGGACTACAATTCCAGAGAGAAAAGAGTTCTGTCTAGGTTTGTTGAGGCTCACATCTATTTGCTGATTCTGGTCTTGGAACCATGACAGTGCTGGACACAACCTTATCACAGGAGAGAAGGGTTATCAGAATTTGCAACTGTTGCATAGCTTGAGCTTTGTGTTTGACATATCTCAAGGCACAATGGCTTCCATCATGGGATGCTGGCTGGGCTCAGGGAAGGAGGGTGTGGGCACAGCCCAGAGGTGGCCTAATCTTCTAAAAGTAAGGACGGTATATCCTGAAGGAGGCTTCTTGTACTCAGCAAAACAATGGCCAGAGGGAAGGGACTGCATCAGAAGCACTGCCAGCCTCTTGGGAGCTGAACAACCAGACCTCAGCCTCAGATCCTGAAGGGTAGCCCTGGGCATCACAGTCTTTCATGGTTGAGGAGGTGAACGTGGGCCAACAGAGAAGAAAAAAAAAAGGGCTGGTAAAATTTGACTGTGAACCCATCAGGTCTTGTGGTCTTCTTTGTAGGGAGATTCCTTATTACTGCTTCAATTTCATTGCATGTAACAGGACTATTTAGGTGGTTAATGTCTTCTTGGTTCAATTTTGGTTGGATATATGTTTCTAGGAATGTATCCATTTCATCTAGATTTTCCAGTACTTGAATATAAGTTTTCAATGTACTCTCTAATGATTCTCTGGATTTCATTAGTATTTGTGGTTATGCCCCCTTTTCATCTCTGATTTTATTTACTTGAGTCTGTTCCCTCCTCCATTTTGTCATGTTGGCTAAGGGTTTGTTGATCTTGTTAATCTTTTCAAAGAACCAACTTTTAATTTCATTGATTCTTTGCATAGTTTGTTTGGTTTCAATCTTATTGATCTCTGCTCTGATTTTTATTGTTTCTCTCTGCTGGTTTGAGGTTTGGTTTCTCATTTTTCTAGGAGTTTAAGGTGCATCATTAGGTTGTTTAGTTGAGAGGTCTCTGTTTTTTTAACATAGGCACTCATAGCTATAAACTTTCCCCTTAACATGGCCTTTGATGTGTCCCACAGATTCTGATAGGTTGTATTTTCATTTTCATTGGATTCTAGGAACTTACTGATTTCTTCCCTTATTTCTTCAATCACCCATTGGTTTTTCAGCAGCCTGTTGTTCAGTCTTCATGTATTTGAATATTTTCTGAGTTTGTTTTATTGTTGAGGTCTAGTTTTATTCTGTTGTGATCTGATATGATGCAAGTGGTTATTTCAATATTATTAAATTTGTTGAGACTTGCTTTGAGTCTTAAAATATGATCTATTTTGGAGAAAGTTCCATGAACTGCTGAAAAGAATGTGTACTGCCTCATTGTTGGGTGAAATACTCTGTATATATCAACCATTTCTATTTGGGTTTGCCTTTATGTGTGACTTGTCTTTTTTCTTTTACAGCTTTCAGAGCTTAGGGAAGTTTTCAGCAATTATTCTATTGAATAGGTTGTTAATGCCTTTAGTTTGTATCTCTTCTTCTTCCACACCCTTGATTCTAGGTTTGGTCTTTTCATGGTGTCCCAGATAGCTTGCATGTTCCATTTGTATTTTCTTAGCATTCTTTCATGATCTTTTACTGTTTGGTCTAATTCCTCTACTTTATCTTCTGTTCCTGATATTCTATTTTCAACTTGCTCCACTCTGCTCACCAAGCTTTCGATTGAGATTTTTATTTGGGATATTGAGTTGTTTATTTGGATTGATTATTTTTCAGGGTTTCCCTATATTTATTGATTTCCTCTTTCATATCCTGGATTGTCTTCTTAATTTCATTCATCTATTTGTTTGCATTTTTTTAGCTCATTTAATTGCTCATTCACATCCTCTTTGAGGTCATATACTAACTGTTGTGTTTCTTCTTTGAGGTCATTAATAATTTTTACTATTTTTTTTTTTGGAATTCATTATTTTATATCTCTTCCTTTATGCAGGTGTTTAGGTCCTTAGTGGTAGAATTGGCTTTTGTGGGAGAGTGGTTGTCTTGCTGTTTCATTCTGCATTGAGATTTACACATTTGGGGTTGTTTTTGGTTAGGGTTTTAATCCCTGTGCCCTTGTAGTTGGGGTTCTGAGTTTTTTTCTCCTGGGGATCCAGCAGATTTCCTCAGAGAGGGTTATACTGGAAATGTTACCCTTTGCAGGGCTCTTATTGTGGTGCAGATTACCTCTTTTCTGTCCTCAGCAAGGGAGCTGGAGTTCCCAGTCTTTGACAGGGGCACAAGGACTCTCCTGGAATCGCAGTGGGGTGCACTGAGTCTCTATGCACTGTGGGAGGCAGGCCTCCTATCACCTGCAGAGTAGCAGCTTGCCACTTAGTGGAGGAGCTAGGATTCCAGCTCTTGGACAGGAGAGATGGGATTCTTGTGCAGGAAGACACAGTATAAAGCACTGGGTTTGTGTGCACCTTGGGGAAGCAGGCCTTCTGGTGCCACCTGCAGAGTAGCAGGTTACATCTTTCCTCCCCTCTGTGGGGAATCTGACATTCTCACTCTTTAACAGGGGAGCAGGGGCTCTCCCACTGTGAGGCACAGTGGGGAGTGCTGGGCCTCTGTGCACCTTGGGAGGCTGGCCTCCTAGCAGCTGCAGAGTAGCAGATTGCCCATCAGTGGAGGAGATGGGTTCTAGCTCTTAGACAGGGGAGACTGGATTCTCCAGTAGGCAGGTGAGGTCGGAAGCGCTGAGCCTCTGTGCACTTTGGGGAAGCAGGCCTTCTGGTGCCATCTGCAGAGTAGCAGGTTACAGCTTTCCAAGCACAGTGGGGAGTGCTTGGCTTCTGTACACCTCTGGAGGAAGGCCATCTGGTGCCACTCACTGAGTAGTAGGTTATAGTCTTCCTCCCCTCAGTGGGGATTCTGGCATTTTTTTCTCTTTAACAGAGAAGAGTGGGCTCTCCTGTGGTCAGACACAGTGGGAAGCTCTGGGATTTTTTTGTGCCTTAGGGAAGCTGGTCTCCTGGCATCCACAGAATAGTAGATTACTACTCAGTGGGGGAGCTGGGTTCCCCCTCTTTGATGGAGCAGGAGGGGTTCTCAAATAGGAAAGCTTGGTAGTTAGTACTGAGCCTCCATGCTCTGTGGGGAGGGAAGCCTCCCAGCACCAGCAGAATAGCAAAGAATGGAGCCTGGAATTCACTTGCATGTGTGGCAGCAAGTTCCTCACACTGAGTAGCAAGTTGAGGGTGCCTGTCAGGTGATCACAAGACAGCAGAGGCCCTGAGATTTATTTGTGTAGGGGGTGTGAGTTTCCAGGAATCACAGCAGCTGCTGCAGACACAGGGGATCCAAGCTTGTGGGCAGTGGGCATCCTGGGCCTGTTTGTGGGGCATGGGCTCCAAGAGGGCAGGAAAGTAGCACTGCAGGCACAGGGGAACCAGACCTTCAGGCAGTGGGAGCCCTGGGGCCTGCTTAACAGTGCAAGCTTCCAGGACCCACAGGAACTGCTGCAGTCATGGGAGAACAAAGCCTGTGAACAGCAGGAACCCTGGGGCCTTTTTGCTGGTGAGGACTACCAGAAGCACAGTATAGCAGCTGCTGCCAGCACAGTGGAGTCAACCTTGCTGGCTTATACCTTCTGTTATCTATGGAGCAGCAAGAGCCCTGGGTTTTCCTGGCATTTCAGAGTGAAGGGTAGCTGGTCATGTAGCAGGAGAGAGCATGGAGCTCCAAGTTCCTGTATGAGCCAGGAAGCAGGACTTACCACCAAGTGCCAAGTAATGAAGCCTGGAGCCCCACGGAGACTTCAGGGGCAGGTGATTGGGAGTGCTAAGCTGTGAGTTGTTCTTCCCAGTCTGCTGTGGTTAATTGCTTCTCTATTTGTGGATTCAGAGAGGGCTTTGCTTCTCTCTGGTATGGGATCCTGTGGGTGCCTTTTGGGGGTCCCCTGATCTTCCTTATGCAGGGTAGTTAGTTACCAAGGTATAGGGATGTCAACAATGTGTCATGTTGCTAGATCTCCCAAGAAGTCTAACTTTACACAATATTGGGAGGTCAACCAGGTTTGTCTTATCCTAAAATCTATGATCTTTGTACATTTATTGGAAAATAAAAATATAGATACAAGTTTTTTGAAAAATATCAATTCAAATAACAATGTTTTATAATTTAAATTAAAACTCAAGAATATTAATGGAGGGAAAGATGAATTTAAGAACTCCAGGACACTTCTTTTTTTGTCTTGGGGGAAAAAAACTAAATTAAGTCAAGTTGTCAGAACAGAACTTATCAAAGCATTTTGAATGTAACCTGAAAAATAATTGAAAAATTCATTATAAATTCATTTTGTAGAGAAGAAAGGCTAATAAGTTGAAGTAGTCCATAACTTTTCCTGAATTGGAAAATTTTAATATTTTGGCACTTATAGAAAATCATGGTTATATTTGTACATTTGCTAATAGGTGAATACTGACTTTAAAAAATGAAAAGAAGTTTAATTGAAGTCATTTTTGAGTACTTGAATGAAAATTAAAATTGCAAGGATGACATGAATTACATTCATGTCAATAATCAACTTTGAAAAGGTTTGCTGATAGTGTTTTCCTGGTGTTATAGTTTATGGATAGGAGTAAAGATGGTAGATTAGAAGCTTCCTCTTCTTGACTGTGAGTAAGAAGAGTCAGAGTAACAAAGCAGAGAATATATTCTGAGGAAAGAGAGGAAGAGCATCAGAAACCACAAAAGTAGGACAGAAGAGCTGAAAAGCAGGGAGAAAGAGAAAGGTGACAGAGGAAAGTACCTCTGCTGGGGGTGGGGAAGCCAAAGTCACAATCACCCAGTAGCCCTGGGAACAAACTGGCATACCTAACCACAGGAGAAGTCTTAAACCCAGTATGGGGATTTGGTGTGACAATGACTACTCCTGCATAGCAGGCTAGAATTGGAGGAGAAAGATACTTTTCCACTCTACCTACCTCAGAGTGCTATGGCCAGGTGCCCTCTTGAGAGGGAGCCTTTTGTTTGAAACTGAGCAACTCTGGAGACCTGAATGAGACCTTATCTCAAACAAACAGATAAATGAAAAGAAGGAAGGAAGGGAGGGAGGGAAGAAAGAGGAAGGGAGGAAGAAAGGGAGGGAGGAAGATAGGAAGGGAGGGAGGGAGGGAGGAAGGAAGGAAAGTGTCAAACCAAAAAGTATTTACCATTAAATGGGAGCAAGATTCTAAAAAAAAAATTAATTAAATTTTTGACACTAGAAAATTATGAGGTGGACCTGGGACATCTGAAAGACTAACTAAATTTGGGGAAATTTGAAAATAAAATATTGATGACTGCTGTTGATAATAAAGCAATGAATAAAAAATGTAAATGGTAAGGTTGAGCACCAGAAGTCTCTGCATAGATCCTTCCAGATTCTGAAAATTTTAGTAGACAGTCCTCTGAGCTTTGATGGAAATGCAGCTGCATGAGGTGATTTGGTTCTAATATGGCAGCCCATGCCTCTACTGATCAACTATGAACTCTGGACAAAGTAAAAAGAAAACAAAAATTTCCCAAGGAAACTGAAAAGTGAACAAAAACAGGTAGATTGTGAGGGACATTAGAGCGTGATAAAGGACCTGTGTGGGGAGTTCCTGCTCTTTTTCCCTCCTGCACTGGAGTTGCACAGATGGGAAGGGTCTTGGGACCCCAGCCAGAGTAAAATTAGAAGGCATCCTGTGGGACAAACATGAGGGAGAAGTCTTGGTAGGGAAAAAGCTGATTTCTAGAACTTCCTCTGTTTTTTAATGTAAATATCCTTATAAGCATTTTAGAATTTAGAGTATAAATTTTAGAATATAAAATTTAAAGTATAAAAATACTAATTTTAAAATATAAGAACCTTAGCATTTGAGAAACTTATTTTTCTAAGAGTGTTATGTGAGGAGACTAAAAGAGTCTAAGTAGTGGAGTGACATGTCTTAAGAAAATCACTCTGGCTACTCTGAAGACAGTGGATTTATGGGATAAGATTACAATCAACATTTGGTTAGAATAGTAAAAGTGAGCAATTGTGATAGTTGGAGAAAGCTGGTCATGTTAAAGATGGCAAGAATTGTTCTGACTTGGGACATATTTTATACATAAAGTGACAATATTTGCTGATAAATGAATTAATTGTGTTAGACTGAAAGAGAAAAGAAACGATCATGAGTAATGCTGAGCCAAGCACTGGTAGCTCGAGCCTGTGATCTTATCTACTTTGGAGACTGAGTTTGGGAGGATACTGGTTCCAATACAGCACTTCCAAAAACTTCTCAGACCCTGTCTCAACAAAAGAAAATTGGATGTGGTGTGCATGCTTGCCATCTCAGTTATTGTAGGAAGTGTAAAGTAGGAGGATTGTGGTTTAGGCCAGCCTCAGCAAAAAGCAAGATTTTTTTCTCCAAAATAACCAGAGCAAAAAAGGCAGAAGGTGTGGCTCACTTCATGCTTGTGCTTTACTGAGTTTACACCCCAGTACCAATAAATAAATAATTAAAAGGAGTAATGCTGAGCAATTGTGTGGATGGAGTGCCACTGACAAGGATGGAGAAGCATGTCAGAGCACTAGTTGGGATAGCCAAACAAGGGTTTCATTTTGGCCATGCTTTATTTGACATGAATGTTAAACACTCAAATGGAGATGACAACTAGGCAGTTAAATTATGAAACTGAGATACTGGGGAAGATCAGGCCAATGAGATTTGAGACGCTGTCCCACAGATATCAGAGTCACAGAGCTGTGTGCAATCATCTAGTAACAGAGAACAGATACATAAAATAAGGAGACTGAGAAGGTGTCCTCTATTAGATAGACATTGTAATCAGTTGATCAAATGCTGCTAGAAAATCAAGAAAGTTAAAGCAGAGAAATGGCCACTAGATGAAGAACACTTACTGTCATTTCTTTCCTTGCAATGAAATCTTAGGGCAGTGAAGACAGACTCTTAAAAGAAATAGACTAAGGAAATAATGGCAAGTGAGAAATTTGGGGAAAATAGGCAGTACCTAGAATAGAAAGTGGATTTTCTATAGTAATTAGAAAAATCCTAAATCTTTCAATGGCCTATCAAGCCTTACTTGGGATACACTTCCTATCTCTCTGAATTATATCCTAACACCTACTATAATCCTTTCACTACTTTTCATCAAAAATGCCTTCTCCCTGACCCCCAATCTTCCAAAGCTTTTTTCCCCTTTCCATGATAGGATCTGTACACTACTTATTCTTCTTTTTCTCTTGCTTATGAAACTTTTTGTTCCAGTTCACATGACCATCTTCTTTTTGTCAGTTCAAATGTCCTTTCCACTTAAAATGACTCATAGTCTGCCTATTGCATTACAGTATGCATTACACATTGCATTTTCTTCCTCTCAACACACATTGCAATGTAAAGCTCATGTATTATTTGCCTTTCTAGTCATAATGGATTGTGATGCTTACAAAGCAGGAGCATTATCTGTGCTGCTTACTTTGGTACATAATTTGGTATAATAATGCTGAGGAAATGAATACATGGGAGCGAATGCACTGCAAGAGTCAGATATAGCCAAGTTTCCTTTACATATGAAGACAACAGAAAAACACTCAGACGCATTCAAGACCTCAGCAAAAAGAATGCCTAGGACTACTTCCTTTAGCATGAAAACAAGGAAGCAAACATAAACTAGCAGTGAAAGGAAACCAAGCAAAATATGAACTCTGAAATGCAGAAGCTATATAGCAAAATGGAATGGACTCACATGTATTCTAGATAGCACAAAACTAAACACTGGAAATCATGGTTAAATAAGAGACTATAACTACAATATGTCTCTGGGTTGAAAAGTTTTAAATATATTAAAAGAGAATAGGAAATGAAGGGAGAGGAAATTTTTAAAAGGGTAGTTAACCTATTCTATTATTGAAACATGTTAGGAAAAAATAAGGAAGAGAAATAGAGGGGGTTTAACCTAAAATACAATATATTTACAGATAAAATATCAAGGCAAAATGACACTGAGCAATGAATGATAGGAGTGTAAGGTCAGGTTAAAGGGAGAATAATAACAGGAGGGGGAAGGTGAATGAAGAGGGTAAAGCAGAGTGAACATGGTTGAGGCACTTTCTATACATGTATGGATATGGAACATTGAAGCCTGTCAAAGTCATTTCAAGAAGGAGAGTGAGAGAAGAGGGAAATTAATGAGGGAATGAACTAAACCAGGTTACATTATGTGTGTATTTGGAAATGCCACAACAAAATCCCCTGCATATATCATATACTAATAAAAATGTTTTAAAGAAGAAAAATTCAATATTCTTTATTGAAACAAGGTAACTTGTGATACTGTTTTCTTTAAAATATACATTAGATTTTATATGAAACTATTTGTTATACATTATATATATACATTTCTTGAATATTTATTACAATTGTGTACCTTTTCTTGAATATTTTCCACAAACATGTACCATCAAATAATAATTCTCACTAAATAATAGAAGCTAATCATTAACCCAGAAAATTTCAGGATAATTTTCCCAAAAATAATTAAAAGATAGCTTGTGTCACTAAATAATTTTTCAACAATGGTACCAGTAGTTATCAACTATAAAAAGAAAATGCAAGACATCATAATGAGAGAGAGAGAATAAACTTTTTCCACTCTGCATTTCATGAATTAAAGAACATTTTGTTCCTGATATGCATTTTAAAACCCCTCTGGCAATCATTCTTTTAGAGGCAATGAACCAATATTCACACATTTTATGGTCTCCAATACCATCCAAAAGAAACAGATTCTTTTAAACACTTATGTCCTTCAAAAGAGATTAGCCCTTTCATATTCCCTTGCTTGATTCTGGATACAGTTAAAAAAAGAACAAGAACATACTTTAGGGCAACTGATCTGATTAAAGCCAAACCAGATGGTGCTCTCCCAATCAGATTATGTTACTCTCATGCCTAAAATCTTTGTCTGCTTCTCGTGATGTTTAGAATAAAGCCACATCTTTCCACAGACCTCACAGAGTTCTAAACCATCGAGCCCCCACCTGCATCATTTGTTATAGCCTGGAGAGGTAGGTCACTGAACTCCAGCAACTTAGTCTTCATCCTCTTCCACAAATGCCCAGTCTTGTTCTCACCTCTGAGTGTTCATACTTGATGTTCTTCCCTCTGGGTGTTCACACTCTGCTTAGAGCATTTCCTCTCATACTTTCACCTGCCTAACTGCTTTTTCTTTTTTTCTTTTCTTCTCTTTTTTCTTTTCTGTGTTGCTGGGGATTGAACCCAGAACCTTGTTCATGCTAGGTAAGCTCTCTACCACTAAGTTACATTCCCTCTCCCTGTTTTTCACATTTCAGATTTTGGACCAAATACACCTCCTCAAAAATAGCTTTCCTGTAACTATATCTAGCATGCTACATTTGAAAATGTTATAATTATTACTATTTGTGGAATTGTTTCCATTCTACCTTCCCCCACTGGACTAGAAGCTCTGTGAGAATAAGGACTTTGTGTAACATGGAGTATATGCTCACAAATAAGTAAATGAATAAAAAGAGACAGAAAAATCAAACAGCTTATCTCTTAATTTCAAAGTCAAATTATTCTCATGCCCAATCTTTCCAGTCTTCACAAAAAAAAATGGAGCTTTTAAGTTAGGTGTAGGTTATGAGCTCCTCTCTTTTGTTCAAAACATGCTTTCTTCTGGGATTTCTGATTTCTATAAAGTTGATTCCATCTGGATTTTGCCTGTCAGAGTGACACCTGAAAAGGACTTTTGTGTGTATGTGTGTGGTACTGGGGTTTGGAACTCAGGGCTTTGTGCTTGTTAGGCTAGTGCTCTACCACTATAGCCATACCAACCACCTGGCTTTTGATCTCTATATTGCCCCTAGAAACATCTTTAATTGGGATTATCTCTATACCCTGTGATCTCAGCCCAGGTTTGGCTGACAGAACCAGAAGAGTTTCCAGATAATCAGGGAGTTATACCCTAATGATGAAATGAAGAAAACTAAAACTAAGCCAGCCATTGCTGTTATTTGGGAAGACAGAAACATTTAGTTTAATTCTTCTTTCTGATTATTGTGGCTAAATTAGGTAGGCTCAGTAAAATGGAAATGAAATGAACCGGGCCTGGAGGAAGGGTAGGATAAAATCAGACATAAAGATGGAGACGAATAACTCAGCCAAAGCACAACATGGGCAAAACACATCCAGTAGTCAACTCTGGGATAATAACTACTTTAAATGATACAAAGGTGAACATTACTAACTTTTGAGACATTTTGAATGGCATTTTTAGATCAACTTGCAAATTGTTCTTTGCTTTCTTGAATAATTCTCTGAAGACCATAAATCTATTATATAAGAATCTTTGAGAATAAAGCAAGGAGATCTGGCTTTGTATCAAGTTTACTAGCTCATTCTTATTTAAGAACAAATACTGTAACATAATCATCTTTAAACTTTTTTTCTTAGCAGTCAACCATCATATTCTGAAACTTTGTGTATAAAATAGAAGCCGTATTCTCATGGTGTGATATGTGCATGTGTGTGTGTGTGTGTGTGTGTGTGTGTGTAGGGGGACCTTGGAACCCCTGAAATCCTCAGTTATACAAAATCATTGCTGACTTAATGTGGGCATTACAGTGGGTGTGATAATGATGGTGTTTTTATTAAATATGATTAATTAATCACTAAGTTGTAAAATAAATTTGAAAAGGAAAGGCAGATCTAAGAAAATCAGCTGAAGTCCAGTGTAACATATTAATTTACCACCTCAAAATCAAATATATAAAAAATGCGATGTGACTTAAATTTCTTTTTTATTATATTATTGTTATACTAGGGGTATAGTGTGACATTCACAAATGTTTTTATAATATATCATAGTTGAATTCACCTCCTCCTTCATTCTTCTATTTTCCCTTTCTCCCCATTCCTGGAATAGTTTTGAGAGGTCTCATTTTTTCCATTTACATACATCAGTACAAATATTTCCACCACATTCACCCTCCTATATCTTTTTCCTGCATCCTACTTCCTCTCAATGGTACCAACCCCCAAACAGGACCTGTTTTACCTTCCTGCTCTCCATTTTTGAAAACAAGCCCTTTTGGTTTGTTTAACATAGCACTACAGGGAATTTCTTTGTGACATTTCCATGTACATGTGCATTATAACTTGAATTGGTTCATCTCTCCCCACCCCTATTTTTCTCCTTTCTTGAAATCATCTAAATCTGACTTGGAGGGACCCAGAACACCGATTCAATAGTAAATTCAATGGCAATCCACATTGGACATCTTTTGTGATACCTGTCCCATACATGTGAGATGGTCCTAGAATCAAAACAAAGTGACAATTACAGAAAAACCTCTGATTTTTGTTGACACATATCATTGCTAATAAACTTGTTGGATAAAAGTAGCTATGGATGTCAGTAAAAATGGCTGAACAAGGACTTCTGAAAATTCTTTTTCTCACCTTGTTTTGTTGCACAAATTACTCTAGCTATGGTAATCAGGAGTGCTTTTAGTTGGCTCTGGTGTCTCTGTGATATACCCCCATTATTGTGGTGGGATTTAAAATTTTTTGTTTTGGTTTTGTTGTTTGTTTGCTTACTTATTTGGAGCATTTTCTTGCTTTCTAGCACTATCAGTAAATGCTTCAAGTTTATCTTGTATTTTTTTTTTAACCCCAGTCCTAGAATCAGCCATTTCTGGTAAGAAATTGTGGTTCTTATTACTCAAGAACAGTATTAGACATCAAAAGCTTGGTTACTGATGTTTTGCTACTGTTATTTCCTCTAAGTTCTCTTTACTGAAAGAAAAAGTACAAATATCTATGTATTCCAACCCATGCATACACACATATCTACCAGCAAACATCTGCATCTAAATTAAGCATCACACTGATGTCAATTCTGCTTATATGTCATAATAGCAGAGAATATCTTAAGATACAAATAGACACAGAGGAAAGAGAAATGAATATGCAGGTGCTCATGTTCCAGACCAGGACTGACCATAGAAGTATAATCTGAACCACAGATGCAAACCACATAGGTAAGTTTAGGTTTTGTAGCCACATTTTAAATGGTAAAGAGAAACAACTAACATTGACTATAATTTAGTAATATTTTATCTAATGCAGAATATCAAAATAATTAGCATTCCACACCTGCCAACCAAGTTTTAAGTGCTCAGTAACAATTTGTGGCTACAGGCTACTGTAATGAACAAAACATCTCTAAGAACAAATAGAAATCAGGATCACATTCCAAGTATGTACAAGGTGTACTTGTGTTATTGAGTAGTATAGGTGCACTTCAGGAATTTCTGAGTTTGTTTTTGTTTGTTTGGTTTTTGTGGAACTGGGACTTCAACTCAGGACTTAGTGCTTGCAAAGTGGGTATTCACAAAGTAGGTACTCTACCACTTGAGCCCATACCTTCAGTTCATTTTGCTCTGGTCAATTTAGAGATGGGGTTCTTGTGAACTCTTTTCCCCACTGGCTTTGTACATCCATTCTTCCAGTCTCAGCCTTCCAAGTGGCTAAGAATATAGGCTTAAGTCACCAGCACCTGGTTCAGGACTTTCTTTTAATATAAATTTCTTCTCTAGAATCCTACTCTCAGCTCAAATGGAATCGTCACAATATTCAAATCTTTTAAATCAAACTGAAGATAAAATCTTGCACTTTGTACTATTAACCTTAAGACAATAACTGTTTTATTCTTTTTTGTAGGTTTTTCTTTATTAGTTTATTGCATTTTTAAAATACTAAAGGACAGTCTGAGGAAGATGATGGTGGTGGTATAGTTTTTAAGTCTCCTTGAATCATCCATCACAAAAAGTAAAAACAAATAGTGGAGTAAAACTAAAATGTACATCAAAATCTACATAAAAGTTGGATGACCAAATAACCTCAGCGGGTAGGACAAGACCTCTTTTCCATATTAAATATGCAGGAGGTAATTAAGAAAGACTAGAACTTCTGTAGGCTCTTAGACCTGAAGAACTCCTCAAGATCAGCAAACCAGTTTGAGGCCAGCAGCTGAAACAAAACCAGATATTTGTAGTCTCCAATTCATAGTAAGTGTTGTTAGTAGGCCACTACTAACAATTTAATCAATTGAATCTTCATTCTGAGAAAAAATTTTGAATCCAGGAGAAATTTCTGAGTATAATACAAGATCAAAATTACCAAGAAGCAAAGGAAAAAGAAAGCAAAAATAAAGTATCAGCATGAGGTCATATTTATGAACTTCCTGATAACAATAGCAGGATTAGTCCTAGAGTCATGAATCTAGGCTACCATCTCCTCCTAAGAATTCTGCTTTAAAAAAAAACAAAACAAAACAGTAAATATAAGCAAGAGTAAGGAATTGAAGTTGAATTTCACAGAAAATTATTTTGGTTCTGTTTGCTACCCAACTGTCAGATGCATTCAAGAGTCACCCTGAGGCTTGGACACTTGCTGCCCTTGGGGACACAAATAAAGGGGCTTTTGAAGTAAGGAACCTACCCATCCCAAAACTATAAGCTCTCTGAAGTCAACAGCTGCTCTCAGTACACAAAATAAGGAAGTGAAAGCATCCAAGAAGCAGACAAATGACCCTTCTATAATAAATGCCACCTAATTTACCTTGATCCCCAGTATGCTGAAAATCAGAACCACTACACTGAGCACTGGGAGAATGCTTGGCTACTGAGCCATACCCCCAATACAGTAGTGAGAAATATCACTCAATCTGGCCACTACACTGTCCTGCCTGATCATTGAGACTATTTCAAATGAAAGATTACAGGTGATTAAAATTTCCAACCATTGGTTTGGACTCGGATGCATAAATCCCAATGTAGAAACACAAATATATGAAAAAACAAGACAACCTGACTCCTCCAAAAGTCAACAATTCCTCAATAAAGGATTTGAACAATAGTGAAACTGGTTAAATTTCAAAAACTGAACACAAAGAACAATGATACAAATGCCAACAAAATTAAAAAGAACATGTTCAAGCACCTAAAATAATTGAAAGAGTTTACAAATAAACAACTAAGCAAATTCAAGTAAACAGTTAAATGAAGAAAATGAAAGGTTATGATGGAGAAATCCAATAAAAATATAGAAATCCTGAAAAAATAAAACAAGTCATGAAAATGAAAAGGTTAATGACGCATACAAAAAACTCAATTGAAATCCTTAGTAGCGTGGAACAAATTGAAAGTAGAGAATCAGAGATTGAGGATAAAGTAGAGGAATTATGTCAACCAAAGACTAAGAGAATGAACATCATGTTAAATAGTAGAATATACATCTATCTCCATGTTAATATATATGTAATATAGACATGTGATGAAATACAATATTATTGAACTGAATTCAACATATTAATCATGTCAATAAATGCAAATTAGGAAATCATATCTACTAAAGGGAAAGTATACTCAAATTTGCAAACAAAGCAAAATCTAGTGGACTATTCATTATGGTAATACTTCTGGCAAGGAAGTTCAGAATGATTAAAAAATAGAATTAATAAATGTCTATTAGCATAGAAATGTAAAGGAAGAAAAGATGGAAATTTGAACACCTGAAGTATCAGAATATTTAAGAAGACAAAGAAGGATACTTTCTAGAGCTAAAATATATAATTTTTATGCATTTTACAAAAACTGTAATTATTGATATTCATTAACACAATAACATAAAACAACTTTCATAAAGTTATTTCCAAGTTTCCAAAGTCAGCTACCTGCATTTCTAGAATAGACAGAAAAATAGCAATAAAAGAAAATTTTAATGTAGCTTTCTTAATCCATGTGACAAGGTCAAAAAACAATAATAAGAATATAGAAGACCTGAATAATGTAATCAGTAAGGTAAATCTGAACCTTGATGGCAGAGAATATATCTTCTTTTCCAGTATACATTGAACACTTACTAAAAAATGAATTATTTTATGTTCTGGGCAACTCCAAAACACTTTAGAATATAAATCGTAAAAATGACATAAAAAAGCAAAACTTTCTTGCCTATTAATTTTTTTAAAAATCGTATGTTCTCCCTCATATGTGGACATTAGATCAAGGGCAAACACAACAAGGGGATTGGACTTTGAGCACATAATAAAAGCGAGAGCACACAAGGGTGGGGTGAGGATAGGTAAGACACCTAAAAAACTAGCTAGCATTTGTTGCCCTTAATGCAGAGAAACTGAAGCAGATACCTTAAAAGCAACTGAGGCCAATAGGAAAAGGGGACCAGGAAGTAGAGAAAAGGTTAGAAAAAAAAAGAATTAACCTAGAAGGTAACACACTCGCACAGGAAATTAATGTGAGTCAACTCCCTGTATAGCTATCCTTATCTCAACCAGCAAAAACACTTGTTCCTTCCCATTATTGTTTATACTCTCTCTTCAACAAAATTAGAAATAAGGGCAAAATAGTTTCTGCCGGGTATTGAGGGGGTGGGGGGGAGAGGGAGGGGGCAGAGTGGGTGGTAAGGGAGGGGGTGGGGGCAGGGGGGAGAAATGACCCAAGTTTTGTATGCACATATGAATAATAAAACAATAAAAAAATTTTTAAAAGAACATATACAAAAAAATAAATAAATAAAAATAAAAACTCCAAGTAAAAATTTCTTGCCTGAAAGGGGATAGATAAAAATTGCAGATTTTCTTAGGAAAAAATGATACTGAAAACCCAGTGTATCAGAATATATTGGATACTGATAAAAATCATCTAAGGAGATTTAATACCAATAAGTGACCATATCAACTACATGATTCAACGTGTAGCTGACAATAGCTTAGATTCAGGTATTCTATCCCCTCATTGATTTACTATTTGTTCTATCAAGTTTTCAGCTCTGCTTGTGGATTTTTGATTTCTTCTTTCAGCTCTTTCATTTTTCACCCCAGTTCAAGGCTCTGTTTTTCAGAGTTGCGCATTTAAATTCCTATGTCTTCTTAGGGCATTTACCCCTTTATCATTTTATAATATACCTTCCTCTTTATCTTTTATAATACTTCTTTTTCTGAAGCCCACTTTATTTGAAATTGATATAGCTACTTCTTTTTACTAGGTTTTGCATACTCTCATGCTCACCTAAACTTGGCTTTCGGCAGTTCATTAAAAATTACTATTTTAATCTTCTTCTCAGTGCACATGGCATTTGGTGACAACTATCTAAGACAATCAAATGCATGGTTCCTGGTTCTCCCTGTAGGTTCCAATTACTTTCTGGATTTCAAGTAAACTGTCTTCCCTACAAATTCAGTTCCCTAATGAATGCAAGGAGAATCAGTGATTTTTAGTTTTCCCAAGCTTTTATTTTGTGATCAGATGAGGATAATGCTTTTTAACTCTACATCTCTGAGGTGAAAGTAGATGTAGAAAGCAGATATTTCATTTCTAAATTTAGTGAGACTGGAGATTCTGTTTGTAGTCTGATAATACATGTTTATATTTATTTGGGCAAGGAAATGTTGGAAGTATAAAACTATTCCTTCCTTGGCATCACAACCAGGGTGCAGATAGGCTTACATCAGGCACCCTTAGCCCATATTATACCTATTTTAAAACAAGAAAAAGTCTTTCTTTGAAGTTTTGTAACATAGTTTTCCTCCTGCCTTCTAGAAATGTGGTTGTCTGTTTCATCTGCCTCTTCCTGACCTGGGTGGTATTTGACTTACAAGAGAGTTAGGTACTTGATCTTTTTATACTTTTCCATCCATTTTTCTCTTTGTTTACATATTGAGATTCTGGAAACATTTCTTTCTGTTCACAGATTATCAAATACAATTCATGGGATTTGATCGTATAAGAAAACTCAGAGGTAATGTAGACTGACACTTCATTTTTGGATAGTAAGGAGAGGCCAAGAAAACCTTAATGACCCTATGTTTATAAGAAGGATGATTATCAATGATCTAGTTGCCTTCTTTAAACAGTATAAATAGTCATATGGCAGATAGCCTATAAGCTAATATTTATCATTTATATTTTAAAATATATGGTCAGTGAATGAGCATGGTTGGGGAGAAGAGGTATGAGGCATAAGATTTAGTGTAATCTGTTGACAATATCAAAATGTTACCAAAAATTATCTGATTTTATAAATTTAATTTATTTTATTGTAACTTTTCTTCCATTTAAAAAGTATTCCCTTGTATTTAAACTTACTTTCTATTCAAAATTACATATTTTTAAGGAAACACCATAGACAGTTGTGTATAGTTTTGTATTATACAGTGCTCATACTTCTATAATCTTAAAATACTCCATTTTGAATATGTCAATATGCTCTCAATGTGGTTACAACCATGATTTCATAAGTTAGGGTTATCCTAGTATATCTCTAATATTAGTTGGCATCTACATATGTCTTTATTTTCCCCTCAATGAACTCAGCCTTGGAATTTTCATGCATGGTACTGAGATTCAATTTTCAAAATAAGTGAAAATAATTCCACTTCTTAACATTTTCACTTATGATTTCAGTTATACCAACACACTGAACTAATAAAATTTTTCCCCCCCCAAAATAAAGTTTATATAAATAATAATTTTTCAGACACTTTTTATTACATTATGAATAGCTACTATGGGTTCCCTTCGTTTTGTTTTCTTCTGTTTCTAGATTTCATGACACCATGGATTAAAACTACCAAACTAATCAGAAGACAAAAATAAGCTAATAAGATAATTAGGCTTTCACGGGATTAAAGTAGATTAAGTTGTGATGACACAATATAATGACAGGCCTCAAATTCTTGAATATTCAGTTGGCATTTCTTCTTTCTGTCAAGCCCCAGCAACATTCTTGGTGTTTAAATGCTACAAGATGTGAATAAACTTGTCGGTTTGAGAATACAAGCCATAAAGAAAAAAATTTTGATTGGAGTGTGCACCCCATTTTTTAAAAAATCCTTCATAGAAGGATTTTATTTTTTCAGCTCTGAGAGCTTGAGTAAAATCTTGAGTTTGAATTATGGAAAAGGATTTGAATAAATGTTACAAAATTCAGCTAGTCATCTGTGTTTTTCAGGATGTTAAAAACTTTAGCTCTTTTGAAATTTTTAGCAGATGAAGTGAATTTTTCATACAAACATTTGGCATCATGCGAATTCAGATTTGGTTAGCTTTGTCTTTATATTGAATCTAACTAATATTAAAGAATGAAGCTTCTGTTATAATTAAACGTTTATGTTTCATAAAAAAATCAGAGTTGTTTGGCTTCAGTAGTCAAAGAGAAATGTGAACATCATTAGTCATTTTCAGTAAGTTTCAGAAATTTTAAAAGTAAATGAATAAGCAAACAGTGTGAATACTCTCCCATAATATTGACTTATATTCTTTTTTGTTAGTGAACTTGTTTCATATTAGATTTATTTTTCTGATTGGAAGGAACTTTTTAGAAGCACTGAAAGGAAACGTCACTTTATATTATTCATTTAAATGCAACAAGTTACAACAAAAATGCTTGTGTTTTTCCCTTTGGCCTGTCATTGTTCTTAACCTTTACAATCTGATTAGTCCTAAATATTGACAAAAGAGAGAGAATGAGAATGTAAAAAATAACACAATGAACATTTGAACATTTGAGTTTCCTATCTCTGAATGTACATTAAATAAATTAAGACAGGGGAGAGGCACAGAGAGAGCAGAAATTATTAGGAATTATCAGGTAAAACATGATGTTAATCAGGTTCACACAAATTTCCATTTAAGGAAAGTTTCCATTATTCTTTGTCGAAAGAATAATATTCATATCACAATAAAGCAATTTCTGTAGATCATGAAGTTGCAATGGGTTAAAATACAGTCCAAATAATAACAGAAGAGGATAATTTTTTAATATTTGGGGAGTAAAATGTTTAAAAATCTCTGAATTATTCAATTTAAAAATATTTCCTTCCCATTTCTCTGATTCTCATGGGGAGAACCACAACAAAATAGAATAAAACATATCCAAAGGAGTTTCTTTTCTAGTGTTGAATTTAATTGACTAAAATAATTTAGGAGAAAGATGCATGTGATTGCTATTCTGCTTCTTTGGAAAGTGCTCTCTAATGTTTCTCTATATAAGAAAATGCCTTTCTGAAGAAAATGGCTTTGAGGAAACACTGATTTCATTCTGGTATTTACTTACAATTTTGTATTAAAATTTTCTTGATAAATGTCGATTATATTCACTTGAATCAACTATTTGAATAATATTGATGCATAACTGATATTTTATGACTAACGACAACTGTTCTTAATTGAGTTTTGCATTTTCTGTTTCTCATCACCATTACTTACTTCTTAGTCTCATAAAACCAGCAGCTATGACCCCTAACGATGTGTATGCAAAGATGTTAATAAAGCATTATTTTTAGGAGCAAAAATTGGGAACAACCTGAGTGCCCAGTAATACAGGAAAGATTGAATGTTATTATATATCACCCCTAAGTATGAAGTTAGACCTCATATAAAAATAATCTAAAACATATATACCCTAATCTACAGGTTATACAAAAAATATTGATAAACCAAAAACATAAATTGCAATGTAATGTGCATGGTTTATGATTTCTGGGTTTTTTTTTTAATGAGAATTGGATGGTTTCCTTTTTTTGCTATCATTATAAACCATTAAGTAGTATTGGAAGCATCTGATCATTAACGAGTGGGTAGAATTCTACTATGAAATCATCTGGACCTGGTATATTTACTTGTTTATTGGGTGAAAAAGCTTTTCTTTCCTTTTTCTTTTTACAATTCATCTGTTTACATTTTCTGTCTCTACTGAGATCCATTTTGATAAGTTGTATTTTTCTATGAAATGATCCAATTCATCTGGGCTTTCACATTTATTTATATATTAGCCTTTCATTTAAAAATGTTTATGTTTTGATGGTTATTTTCCTCCTGCCATTTCTAATTTTGTGTGCTTGTGTCTTACTTTTATGTTGGTAGGTTAGCTAGTGGTTTATTTCTCTTGTTGATATTTTTCAAAAAAGATTTTCTTTCAACAAAGAATTTCAATAAACAAAATTTTTCAAAGAACTGGCTTTTTGGTTTGTTTATTAGTTCTAAGACTTTTCTGTTCTCTAATTCAGTTTCTACTTTTATGCTTACTAATTTCAGCTGCTTTGTTTTCTTCTATTGTTTTGAATGTCTAAGTCATATATTTTATCACAGTTGATAATAGTTACTTGAACATATAGCTTATTCAAGATGTGAGACAATGAAAAAAAAAGATGAGCCTGGGGTATCTTGTAGTACCAGAAAGTAAGGAACTACTCAAAAAATTTTAAAAAGTAAAGTGATGTAAAATGGACACAGAGACCAATCAACAAGTTCTAAATGGTCAAATCTAAAAGAATTTGAACAACCAAGCAAACAACAATATTACGGTATATAACCCAAAGTGTAAAGTAAATATACATGAATAAGTAATGGTAAGTGTGACCCAAGCCTTGTATGCACATATGAATAATAAAAGAAAAATGAAAAAATAAATAAATAAAAATACATTTTGTATTAGTAAACAAGTAGGATGAGAAGAACTCCAAAGACTATGTGTGTATACTACTCCCTCCAGAAGTGGAGCTTAATACCCACCCTTTAAGTATGAAATGGACCAACTGACTTATTTCCTAAGAATCTTGAAAGGGAAAGATATTAACTTTGAAGTAGTACCATTTGGCAAACACTACTTTTACCAAGGAATCAAAGCCTGCATTATTAATAATTATGCTGCTATCGTGAATTCCCCACACGTGAGGAGGTGGGTAGCTCTCTTTTGTGTTATTCTTCCAAAACCCACAAACTCAATCTAAACATGAGAAAAGCAATAGACAAAGTCAAAATGGGAGACTTCTAGAAAGTGCCCTATTAGTTTTCCTCAAAAGTGCAAGGTCATGAAAATCAAAGGCTAAGAAGCTACCTCAAACTGGGAAAAAGAAGATATTCTTTAGTTTTTTAAAATTCACTTACTAACACATTATAGTTGTACTGTGGGTAAATTTTGACGTTTACAAAAGTGCTTGCAATGTATCTTAGATTCACCCTCCTGCTATGGACTAAGGTAGAAAGGAGAATAATGGAGGAGATGAACCAATATAAGGTATAATACATATATACATGGAAATGTCACAATCAAAATCCTTATATAACTAAAATAAACAAACAAAAATGTCTCTTGTAAAAATGAAAGACAGGAAAGTAAAATAAGCCCTTTCCGGGGTTGATACCAGTGGGAATGGAGAGGGCAGAAGGAAAGAATAAAGGAGGGCAACACGGTAGAAGTACTATGTATTCATGTGTAAAAATGGAACAATGAGACCTGATGAAAGAAGAAGAGAAAATTAAGGAGACATCATTCCATTACTTGGAATGAAATGTCATGTTCTGGATTGGATCTTGGCACTAATGAAAAAAGCTAACAAAATAGTTTGTACCAATGTTAGTGTTAATGTTAATTTTAGTATGGACATAAGTATTATGGAGACAAGTTGTATAAGACATAAACATTAGGGGCAATTAGTGTGTGGAAACTGTATTATCTTATCAAATTATCTATACACTTAAAATTATTTCAAAATAAGAGTTTAAAACTCCACTATAGCTTTTAATGATTTAAAGTGAAATAAATGAAATATTAAATTAAAGCTTATTTTATGAGCTAATGAAGACTCAAGGTCATTGAGTCATAGTTTCTTTAAGTTATTTATTTACTTACAAATATTTATGGATCATTAAGCATGTGAAGAGCACTGCAATAGGTTCTTGATTGGAAAATAACAGTCTACCTATTGACAGTTCTCAGGGCATCTCAACATGCTTGATATACTCAAAGTCTGTAAAAGAGACCGCCTGTGTTTAATTAGAGAGAAAGGGGACTATTTTACGAAAATGAAAGTATTTAACTAACTCTGAGAGATGTCATACCTAAGAGTGCACAGAGATCCTCCTACTTTTCTGCATTTTGAATATGATCTTTTAATTAATCAATTCACATTACTTTGAGACTTTTAAAGTTTTTGCCCAGGCAAATTTCTGTGGAAAATCAGCTCAAAGCAAAATTATCATGTAGTCAGTTAAATTCGTTATATTTAAATATTCAATTTCATCCAATTCACAGTCTAATCATTTCAAACTAATCTATTTTCTATTACCAAACCTAATAGTTAGTCCAGGAATTAAACACTTGGAAAATATTACAATATGTTTTCCTGGGTACAATCCAACTCTTAAAGCCTATCTTTTTCAAATCATTTATATTCACCCATGAGGCAGCCATGATACTTTGAAGTGGCACTTACATGCATTTAAATGAAATTACAATAGAACAAAATAGAAATAAGGATAAATATTGCTTTGTGAATTTCTTTTAAAGTTTAGGGATGTGTGCATATATGTGTGTGTGTGGTGTGTCCATGAACATATTAAACCCTGGTGTAGCATACATGTATGTAATCTCAGCTACAACAGAGGCCATAAATAAGAGGATTGTGGTCTAAGGCCAGCTCAGGGCAAAAAGCACAAGACCTTATCTGAAAAATAACTAAAGCAAAGACAAGGGCTGAGGTGTGACTCAAGTAGTAGAGTGCCTGCCTAATAAGCATAAAGACCTGAATTCAAAACCCAGTACCTGCAAAAGAATAATAATAATAATAATAGAAACCCTGGTGTAAGATAGCTTATGTATAGGTCAAGGTAGAGGAATTCAATTTTCTGCTTTAAGGGATTTTCAGTGATATAACTAGACCAGAGACATAGCATATAATTCTTTACTTGAGGAATCTTAGCAATAAGCAATATAAAAGTAAATAAAAAATTAAAATATCCCTCTTTAAGAATCAGAAAAATGCTTTTTGAAGAAAGTGCGATTTAACTGGAGTTCTGAAAGTTACATATAAGAATTACAATAGGTAAACACGATAGATAATGATAATACAGGTGGTTGGAAACGTGACAGCAAATACTTAACATGAATAAAAATCATCTAGGTTCTTATCAAATGCTTGTTAAAATATTTGGGAACACTGAGCCCAGATATTCTGATTTAATTGCTCTGAAATGTGATGTAGAAATTTACATTTTAAACAAGCCAGTGACCCACACAAACTGTGACACTCACAGCAATTCTGATCCATGATGTTCAAGTACCCTTTTAGCTTAGTTAAAAGAAAGCATAAAGAAATCTGTAAGGGGTCAAGGAGGTCAGTCTGACTGGGATAAAGTGAGAGTCTATAAAGGAAAATTTTAGGAGAACAAACTCAAAACATAGATTGAGCCAAGTTGAAAAAGACTTGGAATCTGAATTTAAGGATTATGTACTTTATCTTAAAACAATGAAGAGGCATTAGTAACTTTTACCAAATGTAGTAACACCACCTACAATGATTAATATCATGTTGAAATTAAAAGAAAGATAAACTGAGAGTAGAATATTGTTTACAAGAGTATTGAGTACCAAGGCAAAAGCCCACTGAACAATGAATAGACACTAAAACAATGAAGGACAGGAATGTAAAACAGGGTAATAGTGAGAGGGGGAAGTAAACGAAGGGGATAAAGGAGGGTGAATATGGTTGATGTACTTTCTATACATGAATGAATATGGAATATTGAACTCAAAGTCAATTTAAGAAGGGGAGTGGGAGAAGAGGGAGAAAAATGAATAGGATGAACCCAACTGGGGTATATATGTATATACAGAAATGTCACAACAAATCATCTACTAATAAAACATTTTTAAATAAGCAAATAGAAAATAAACATATACACACAAAAGAGTATTGAATATCTATATTTGAATTAAAAGACTTGTCATTTTAGAGAAAGAAAAAGTGTTGCATGTCGAGAGTGTCCGGGTTTTTACACAAAATATCATATTGAGTAAAATAATGCATTTTCAATCTGGACTTAATAGGAATATATAAGTACATAATCAGGTACACCCATAAGCACTAAAATACTTGACAATATTTTGTTCCAGTCAAAATGTAGCCCATCATGATATTTCTGAGATTTAATGAAGCTGTTGTCTCCAGGAAACTTCATGCAGCAGCATAGAATTATCCATTTTATTCCTGACAAAGTGGGAGAAACTTCTGCTTTCTCTGATGCATTAAGCTTTAGTAGAACTGACATCAATTTCAAAGTGAAGCCATACTTTACATTAATTACAGAATAATAATTACTCCCTTCTTATATCCATTTTTATTTGACCTTAAGTACGCAGAGATACTATATATTACCTGCCTAAATTTTCTAAATTTTCCATTAATAAATCTTGCCAATTAAAAAATGAAAATAAATTAGTATGAGTGTTCATGTCCTTGAAACCTGCTATCAATTTCACGAAGTCAACATTTATCAATCTACTAAAATTAGGCTATGTTCATTTAATAGAACATAAGCATGTTTCTCCTGCAATGTGAATAACTCAAAAAACTCAACAATGGAAATGAACCCCCAGTGAACTGTAGAGTGGAATGAATAATTATTTTAAATTATATTTTTTCACAGAGAAAATTGCATGGGGATTTATGGAGTCCAGGGTTGTCTTTCTAAGGAAATAGAATGTTAAGGAAAAACAGATTTGATCCCAAGCTTCGTATGCACAGATGGAACTTGGCGAACTTTTCCATAGTTTAACAATTCCAACAGTAAACAGTAATACATGCATCCCAACCCAATGACTATGCTCAGAATAGAAGAGGAGTCTCCCACAGCTTGAAAATGAAATGTTCCTCACAGGCTTATGTGTTCAAGCCTAGGTCCCCAGCTTGTGATACTATTTTGGGAGATTCTGGAAACTTTAGAAGGGATGTAGCTGGAGTAAATAGGTCATTGGGAGTCAGTATTTGTAGGTATCTTGTTCCTGGCCCCTTGCTTTCTCAGCTTCCTGTCTACTATGAGGTAAATGGCTCTCCTGCACAGGCCTAGAATCAATGGACCTATGTACTGAAATCTCTGAAACCACAAGCTAAAATAAATGTTTTCTCCTTTATATTACTTCTTTCAGGTACTTTGATCACAATTTTGCAAAAATAACTTAATACAGATTCTATAGTCTCCAGGCTCAACCCAATAGACATTAAATAAAATAATACATCTAAAATTAACATTATAAGAACCTTCGCAAATGCTACAATGTATCCCCACCCAGCACAACTAACTAACTAAATAAATAAATAAATAAATAAAATTTGATGTCTCATCAGCAAAGAAAATTTTAAAAAATGAAATATGGCCTTCAGTAAAATACTAGAGCAGGCACGTCAATGACCTCTGACATGATGCTAGTACCTTGTTCCTGTTCTACACTAGGGCTTTATTTCTCTATTCCAAGTTTATTTTGATCCTTGGAATCATTAGGTCTAAATTTGGTCTTTAAAATTTAACAGTCTCCACTCTGATTGAAGGTTACATAAGCAGATTGAAGTAATGTTACATCTTGGGCTGGAGGTATGGCTCAAAGGGTAGAGCACCCTCTTAGCAAGTGTGAAGTCCTGAGATGAAACCCCAGTACCAGCAAAAATAAAAAAAAAAGTCAAGAATTAATGTTGTATCTAAATTGAGAGCTTTAGCATTGGCAGTGTTTTAGTTTTCTAAATTCAACTTATATACTGTACAGTCTTTGCTTTTGAATTTTTCAATGCTGGTAGTAGAGAAAGACCAAAATGATTTTTTTTATCAATTATCTTGCTCTCTGGGGGTTGCTTAAACTAAAGGGTTATGGTCAGATTTATTTTATATTTACCAAGTGCCTGGCATTATACCAAGTTCTCTATAAGTGATCATTGCATAAATACATCTACCAAGGAGAAGCTTTTGTTATGTATGAAATTAAACTAAGGTCCTGAAAGGCTAAATAAATTGCTCATGATAACATAGCTCGTAAATAGGAGGTCTGAGATAAAAACCAAAGCAGTCTGGTTTCAGATCCCATGACCTAAATTACACTGAAAGAAATATTTATTGGTGACAATCAAAGGAAATCATAGCTATGAAGAAGAAATGAAGCCAGGTGTCAGTGGCTCACACCTGTAATCCTAGCTACTTGGAAGGCTGAGATTAGGAAGATAATGGATCAAGGACAGCATAGGCAAACAGTTCCTGAGATCCCATTTCCAAAATAACCAGAGAAAAATGAACTAGAGGTGTGGCCCAAACAGTAGAGTGCCTGCTTTGCAAGTGTGAAGCCCTGAGTGTAAACTCCAGTTCCACCAAGTAAAAGAAAAATGTCGTCTCTGTATATTCTAAGTTGGCTTTTGCTACTGAGCCAAATATAGAATATGTAGAAATGAAAAGATAGTCTCCTTTGCTGGTTCCCATTTGAAAATAATCAAGCGAATGTTCTCAAGGTTATTTCTGACCATGCCCTGTTATTAAACATGATCAACTGGATCACTTTCCTTATTACTTTGCACTATTGGCATCTATTAGCTATATATGGTTGAAATTAGCTGCTAGTCTACCTTGTTATTTAAATTGAATTCTATTATCAGGATTTAAAAATTACTAAAGAAACATCTTTTTGCTATAAAGGGCACATGGAAAAAATTTTAAACCATTATTCCCAGTAACCAAAGGTAAGCACTCAGCACATGTTGCTATAAACCATTTCAAGGTTTTTTTTTTTGTTTTTCCTCTGCTTATATGGCAAGATGATTTGGTATGTGTTTGTCCTCTCTGCTGTAGGTTTTTCTTTTTGTATTCTGAGAAATTATCCAAATCCTGTATTTTAAGATACTTATATCGCACAAGTACCATAAGACATGACAGAACTTCTGTTGTAGCACATTCCATACTCATGCCTTCCAGAAAGAACTATGCTTTAGAAGCTGTTGGAAAATACGCTTTGGTGAAGCTCAGCATGAATGCTCCCACACCATCCACCTATAGGCTTGAGGAAGATCCCATCAGCAGTAGCCAGTATGAAATGAGGACCCAAAAACTTCTCCCTGAATATTACACCTAGCCGAACTTTCTATTGTCTCCGAGAGAAAGGAGGAAGAAATAAAGAAATGCTCTATGTCTTGAACTCTGTCAAAATAAAATTTTAAATACAGTATACATGTGAATTCCCACTAAGTATAAAGTAGTGTGTGAGCCCTTTAAGCTTCTATGTATTTACTTGCCTGAATAAATGTGATAAAGGCTTTTCATTTGTGCTAAAGCCTTCTGTGATTTTTATTTTTTATTGAAATAGAACCCACACATTATGAAACTTATTATTTCAAGATGTAAAACTCAGGAGGTTTTAGTACTGTGCAACCATCATCACTAGTTCTAGAATCTTTACATGAGTCCAAAAAGAGATAAACGTCTTTTTGCTAAAGGTTAGCAATCATTGTTATTCCCCCTCAAATCCTTCATTCCTTGACAACCAATAATCTATTTTCTGTCTCTGGATGTTTTTACTCTAGACATTTCATCGAAATGGAGTCATATAACATGTGCCCTTTTGTGTCATGCTTCTTTCACAAGTGTTTCTAAGTTTCATCCATGTTGTAACAGATACCAGACTTCATTCCTTTAATAGTAGAATAACATTCCATTGCAAGTATATAACAGCATTATGTATCCATTGACCAACTTATGCACATTTGGGTCTTTCTACTGTTTAGTCGTAATGGAGAATGCTGATATTAACCTGCCTATACAAGTTTTTAAATAAATATTTTCATCTCTCTTGCATTTATGTCTAGGAGTGCAATTGCTGGGTAATATGGTCATTCTATATTTAACTTTTAAAGAAAGTTCCAAACTTTTCCACAACAATTGTAGCATTTTACATTTCTACAAAAACAAAAAAAAACATATGAAGGTTCTAATTTCCCCTACTTCCTTGCAATCATGGTTACTGTCTGCATTTTTGTTGTTGTTGTTGTTGCTGCAGCCATCTGAGCAGGTGTGAAGACCTATCTGAGCTGATTCACATTGTGATTTCAGTTTCAGTTACCTGATGTCTGATGATGTTAGTCATCTTTTAATGGCACATTGGCCATTTGTGCATCTTTAGAGAAATTTCCATTCAGATCCTTTGCCCACTTTTTGAGTTATAAAACGATGCTACATATTCTGGATATTAGAATTTTATCAGGTATGATTTTAAATATTTCTCCCATGCTCTAAGTTTTAAAGATATCTTTAGAAGCACATTTTTTTATTTTGATGAAGTACAGTTTATCTATTTTTTCTTTGATTGCTTGTGTTTTTGATGTCATATCTAAGAAAACATTGCTTAATCTGAGGTCACAAAAGTTTACATTTATGGTTGCTTCTATGAGTTTTTTTAGTTTGGGCTCTTACATTTAAGTCTTTGATTCATTTTTGTGTTAGACATGGTATGTGTTACAAAGTAGGTGTACAGTTGATTCTTTTGCTTATGCATGCCCAGTTTGCTGAGCACCATTTGTTGAAGAGAATACTCTTCTGTACTGAGTTGTCTTAGAATCTTTGTAAAAATTCAGCTGACCCTAAATGCACCATTGATATCTGGATTATCAAGTCTACCCTGTTGTTCTATATCTGTATCCTTATCTGAGTACCTCAGGAGCTTGATTTTCAGTGTATTTCAAAATCACAAAGTACGAATTCTCCACCTTTGTTATCTTTTCAAGTTTTGAGATTTTTGTTTTGTTTTGTGACATTTGAATTTTTTGATAACTTCATCCATTTCTTTAAAACAAAGCGCTTGTTATTTAACAAGAACTGTGATGCATGTGTACATAAATCTATGAAGTATTATTCCTTCTTTATTGAGGGTTTTTGTCCTAAATGGATTTCCTCAGATGACTTTTCTTCATCTGTTTTGATGATTGTGTGTTTTTTTAAAAAAATTAATTCCAATAATATGGCTTATTACGTTGATTGAGTTTCATATGCTGCACCAAACTTTCATTCTAAAATAAATCCTTTAGCCATGTCATTTAATCTTTTTTACATACTGCTGGTTTTGGTTTGTCAGTACTTTGTCGATAAGTTTCACCTTGTATTTTTAAGGAATATTGACAAGCAATTATATTTTTTTTTGTGATATCATGGTTTGATTTTGTTGTCAGGGTTAGACTGACCTCAAAAGATTCCCTTCTACCCTATACCAATATTAACTCAAAATGGATCCATTTTGGGGTTCAGACCCCAAACTCTAAAGTTGATACAGGAAAGAGTAGGAAATACTCTGGAGTTAGTAGGTATAGGTAAGAACTTTCTCAACGAAACCCCAGCAGCACAGCAACTAAGAGATAGCATAGATAAATGGGACCTCATAAAACTAAAAAGCTTCTGTTCATCAAAAGAAATGGTCTCTAAACTGAAGAGAACACCCACAGAGTGGGAGAAAATATTTGCCAGCTACACATCAGACAAAGGACTGATAACCAGAATATATAGGGAACTTAAAAAACTAAATTCTCCCAAAACTAATGAACCAATAAAGAAATGGGCAAGTGAACTAAACAGAACTTTCTCAAAAGAAGAAATTCAAATGGCCAAAAACACATGAAAAAATGCTCGCCATCTCTAGCAATAGAGGAAATGCAAATTAATCTAGCAATAAAGGAAATGCAAATTAAAACCACACTAAGATTCCACCTCACCCCTGTTAGAATAGCCATCATTACCAACACCACTAAAAACAGGTGTTGGTGAGGATGCAGGGATAAAGGAACCCTCTTACACTGTTGGTGGGAATGTAAACTAGTACAACCACTCTGGAAAAAAATTTGGAGGCTACTTAAAAAGCTAGACATTGATCTACCATTTGATCCAGCAATACCACTCTAGGGTTATAGCCAAAAGACTGTGACACAGGTTACTCCAGAGGCACCTGCATACCCATGTTTATTGCGGCACTATTCACAATAGCCAAGTTATGGAAACAGCCAAGATGCCCCACCACTGATGAATGGATTAAGAAAATGTGGTATCTATACACAATGGAATTTTATGCAGCCATGAAGAAGAACGAAATATTACCATTCGCTGGTAAATGGATGGAATTGGAGAACATCATTCTGAGTGAGGTTAGCCTGGCCCAAAAGACCAAAAATCGTATGTTCTCCCTCATATGTGGACATTAGATCAAGGGCAAACACAACAAGGGGATTGGACTTTGAGCACATGATGAAAGTGAGAGCACACAAGGGAGGGGTGAGGATAGGTAAGACACCTAAAAAGTTAGCTAGCATTTGTTGCCCTTAACTCAGAGAAACTAAAGCAGATACCTTAAAAGCAACTGAGGCCAATAGGAAAAGGGGATCAGGAACTAGAGAAAAGGTTAGATCAAAAAGAATTAACCTAGAAGGTAACACACACACACAGGAAATTAATGTGAGTCAACTCCCTGTATAGCTATCCTTATCTCAACCAGCAAAAACCCTTGTTCCTTCCTATTATTGCTTATACTCTCTCTACAACAAAATTAGAAATAAAGGCAAAATAGTTTCTGCTGGGTTTTGAGGAGGTGGGGGTTAGAGGGAGGGGGCGGAGTGGGTGGTAAGGGAGCGGGTGGGGGCAGGGGGGAGAAATGACCCAAGCCTTGTATGCACATATGAATAATAAAAGAAAAAAAAGATTCCCTTCTATCCTCTATTTTTAAGATTTTTGTGAAAGATTAGTGCTAATTCTTTAAATCTGTGATAGAACTCATCAGTGAAGCCACCTGGTTCTTGGGTTCTATTTCTGTGCTCAGTTTCCTTTCATTATTACTAGATCAAGCACTTTCCATGTTATAGATCTAATAATATAGTTCTATTTCATTTTGACCTAGTTTTGGTAATTTGACACTTTCTAAGAATTTTTACATTTCATGGAGGTTATCTAATTTGCTGTTATAGTTTACAATCATTTGATGTCCATCATGTCAGTAGTAATCTTTCCTTTTTCATTCTTGGTTTTTATTCTTTTTGGGGAGAGGGACAATGTTGGGGTTCAAAACCAGGGTCTCACACTTGCAAAGCAGACACTCTACCATTTGAGCCACTCCTCCATCTCATTCCTTATTTTAATAAATTAAAATTTTGCTCAATCTAACAAATGAAATTTAAAACTAAGTGGTCTCTGTTTTCTTTGGTCAATGTAGTTAATCCTTTATCAAATTCCTGCTCAATTCTTCAGTGCTCAATACTCCCTTTTATCATTATTTTTGCTACATCCTACAAGTTTTGATATATTGCCTTTTATTTTCATCATCTGAAATTAATTTAGCTTTGCTTGGCTCACCTTCTTTGAGATGAACCCAAAATGGTTATTGAATGCCTTCTTCGCAGTTTTAAAATATATATTAGCTTGATTGAATTATACATCACTGTGTACCCCTTAAATACAATTATTGTCTATTTAAAAACCAGTCTTTAATTTACATCTTTAACATCTTTGTTACCTGAATTATTCAAATAATAACTTTATTAGTCCTTAAAATAAAAATGACTTTATCTACCACATTTCCCACTCTCTTTTCCTTCTACCATTTCTTATAGAATGTTTTATTTGCCAAGGTTTATAGTTCAGCTTTACGATAACTATAAATTATAATATCATGGGTCCTGCTTTTCTTCCCCTAAAGGCACTATAGGCATGACACTACTGTCTCCTAGAAAAAAACATTATTGAGTTATTGCACTTCTGATTCCAAAGACAGTAAAGAAAAGAAGAAAATTAAGGAGCTGGCTCTCATTCTACCTTCTCATTGATTTAGGAAGCTCTAAGAAGAGAAATATTAAAGCCATGACAGAAAAGAGTTTTAAATATGAGACACTGTGGGCTCAAACATACTACTATACCACCTTGGGCATCTTCATGACAAAGTGTAACAGAAATACAGATGGTCAATTTCTTCCCTTACTTCAGCATTGGAGGTCAGCTTACTACCTGACCACTATGAAATACAGCTGTGCTTAATTTGCTGGACAGAAACAAGAGGGATCACAAATCAAGGGTTCTTCAGAATGGAATTCTCTCCATGGTTCCCATAGTAGTGCTAATATCAAGGGATGTGTTCATCGGCAGCATTCTCCCAAGACTTCATACTTCCTGAGAATTTATGAGACAACCTTGAGCTCTCTTATTTAGACCTAGGGAGAATCTGAAGCATCAGTGAGGTATTAAATTTCCAATATGAAATATTAATGTGACCTCATATATTTTCATAAACTGTTCTCTCTATTTAAAATAGACTTTGTGTTAGTATAAATTAATTCTAAAAAGGGGATCATTGTGATATTTACAACATGTATATAATGAATTTTGATCAAATTAACCCTACCTGTACTAAACTATTTTAAAGAAGTTTTAGATTCACAGGAAAATTGAATAGAAAGTACGAAGTTCCTGTATACCTATCTTCTGTTCCTCCCCCCACCTACTCATTCCTCTCTACCCTATCTCCTTCTATCTTATCTACAACTGCCTTACAGTTTCATAATCAGACTCCTGTTACCCAAAATTTATTGATATTTTTCCTTTGCCACTTACTTTTATTCTAACTACAAGTGTTTACTTTTTCTGGTCTTCTACATTCATTCAGTGGAATTTGTGGAAGGTTTCCCAATAAATGTGTTTTTTCTTCAATATAAAGTTTGGAAGTCTGATTTTCCTTATAATTCTTCACGGTGGCTAGCATAGTAATCTACCCAAAAGGACAAATTAGTAAACAAGTTGAGTGTTATTGAGTACATAGGAGCAAACAGTTGCTCTGACAAAAATGAATTGGGAAATTCCCCATTGGCAAATATCTGTGGTTTGGATCTGGGGCATGTCTGTGTCCTTGTAGCTCTTCAAACCATGTGTGCACAAGCACTCTCCAAAAGACTTGGAGGTCTCAGATCCACAGAATGACCATATACGTGAATGAGCTGATGGATGTTGCCAAGCTCAATGCAATGTCCCTCTGCTATAGTAGATATCAGAGTAAGGAACCTATTTTTCCAGATTTAACTCTTTTCCTAATTAGAAAAATGTATGGGTTTCTTCCTGATAGACTTCCTGATAGTAATGTGGCATTTTTTATTATTGGCAGGTCTGAAAACATAAAAACACAAAATGTTATTTGAACAAGCTTTGGGATAATCCTGACTTATCAAAGATTTCTAAATAATCAAATGGCTGTCTTATTTGAAAATCCTAACTTGTTTCCATTATCTAATTGCAGACCCACTCAACAAAATTCTGTTTAATCTGTAAGTAAGACATCATACTACATTAATTTCTGGAAGTAGTTATTCCTCTCACAAAATGTACTAAGTACAGTCATTCGCCATGTAAAGACATGTCACTCAGTGACAGAATGCCTGTCTGATGATGACCCCATAAAATGGAGTTGAAAAAGTACTATTGCCTAGTAATATGACAGCAAGCTTCACATCACAGTTCAAGAGGCATTATTCACATTGTGATGCTGGCAAAAGAAACCTACCATGCTACTAGTTATATACAAATTTCTCAAATGCAATCATGGTCTGTAAGGAATATTGGTTTATGTTTACTACACTATGTTTTTCATCATTCAGGTGTGCTCCTTCTACTTACAAAGAAAGTTTACTGTAAACTGATTGAAACTACCATAAGAAAGGGACTAAGGTAGAATGAAGAAAATTAGAGGAGATAAACCAAGTAGAGTTATAATACATTATATTCATGGAAATAATGCAAGGAAACTTCCTGTGTAGTTACCTTTATCTCAAGTTAAAGTGTCGTGTTTTTCATTTTATTTTTTCTCCTACAAAATCAGAGAACAAGAGGGCAGAACAAGTCCTGCCCAGGATAGAGGGCTAGCACAAGTGGGAGGGGGGGAGATGTTAGGTAAAGGAGGTAGGAGGGTGAATACAGTACAATAAAATGTGTACACATGTAAGTAAATGCAAAAATGATACCTGTTGAAACTACTCCAGGAATCGGGGATGGGGGAGATGAAGGAGAATGGTTGAGGAGGTGAATTTGTGTAGGATATATTTGATACATTGTAAGAACCTGTGTAAATGCCACAATGTACCCCCACCCATCACAACAACAAAGAAAAAAATAAAGAAATAAAGCTTACTGTAAAACAGTATGCCATGTAATGTGACAGCAGCCTTGTCCACATTGTGTTACCAAGTCCTGTGGGCCTAGGAGTGAAAGTCTGTGTGATAGGTGGATCAATGAATAGATAGAGAGAGAGAGAGATAGATAGATAGATAGATAGATAGATAGATAGACAGACAAATAGATAGATAGTTTAGATGTAGTATACATACATATATACATACCAGGTAGCCGAGGTGCATAGTATAGTATGCCATCTAAGTTTGTGTTAAGTAAACTCTGTGATGCTTACATAAGGACAAAATCTTCCAATGACATGTTTTTCAGAACATATCCCTGTTGTTAAGTGACACATGACTGCACCTGATAAATGCCAGGAGCTCAAGAAACATAGTAATTGCTTTTGAAAGATTGGTTACAGTCAAGTAGGAAAAATCAGGTAAGTAAATCAAGTTAGCAGTACAGGATGGGGAGGGGGAACAGTAAAGTGGATCAGCCTCACTCCATAACCTGTAGTGTTTTCCTCACTTTGTAGAAGGAGAGAGGATTTCCACTGACATATCATACATAAAGACCATCCTACAAGTGAACAGGAAAAACAGAAATATCCAATGGAAAAATTGACTAAACATGTGAGCATATAATTTACAAAAGAAAAAATAGAGACAGTAATATAAACATTAATTAATATCATCATTAAGGGGAAATTTGAATAATTTTAAATAAGGTACAGTGATCATATTCTAGTAAAATGTCAAGCAATAAATTATTAAATCACTAATCTTGAATCACTTTAAGGAGAGTATAGAGAAAAGGCCCTTTTCAAACCTTCTAGTGGAAGAGTAATATGTAGCCTCTCTAGAAGACAATAAGAAAATGTGTATTAAAGCCTTGAAACATTAATCTGCAACTCTACTCTTTGGAATTCAACCTAAGGAAATAATTAGATGTATATATAAGGATCTGTTATGAAGATTCTATATTAAATTAACATTTAGAAACAACCTAACTTTCCAAAGGAAGAAGATTACTTAAAGAATAGCATTATATTTTCTTTAAAAGCATGTGATTTGTACTCCATTCTTAATACCCTTACTAGTTGTATGCCATAGTGAGGTAGGACTGAGATGGTGATACAGGGATATCTATATCTATCTACATCTATTTTGTGTGATCACTTAATCAGAGACTAGACATTCAGGAATTACTATAGTAAAAGTATTACTTTTAATTATTGACCAGTTATTTTTAAATATGTAGATTATATTTGTTGACAGGGAAAGATTCTCACAATATATCGTTAGGTTAGAAAGGAAGTATTATTATATGTCATATTTCTGATCAGAAAAAGAGTATTTATTCACATATGGAGATACTGGTTATCATTTCCCTAAAAACTTTGTTCCTTGCTAACAGCACTCACCTTCACTCTAAGACTGGAAATGACAATAGCTGATTTTTCTAGGTTCCTCTGTGGTTTAGTCATGGGCATGTGACCCAATCTTGCCCAATAGCACCTGAAAGACAGTATACTCAGATATTTCTAGAGAAGTTTTCCTCCCTGAGGAAAAAAAGGTGAAAGATATAAGGAGAAATTCCCCTTTCAGTCTCTAGATAGATAGTGGCTTTCTTACTTTGTCATTACATGGTCTTTTCTCTGTGCATAAGAGAGAGAGAGCAATCTCTGGTGTCTTGTCTTCTTCTTTTAAGGACACCAGTCCTATCAGATTAGGGGCCTGCTTTTGTGACCTCAAGTAACCTCATGTACCTCTTTAAAGGTCCCATCTCCAAGTATAGTCACATTGGGGGCTAGGGTTTCAACATAAGATTTTGTAGGGATGTAATTCAGTCCATAAAAGACAAAAATCACTGTAAGTGAATATCCAAAGATTGAACATGTAATATATATATTTAACAGCTGGATGAAAGTTAAAAGCTGGAGTTAAACAAAGACACAAAGATTTAGCATTCATTAGCTTCACCTGAAAACAAAGCATGACTTTAAAAAGGAGACATGTCATGAAATGCAAAAGAACTAGCTCTGTAAATCTAGAAATTACTTATAATTATTAACAAATGTCCTTTCTAAGAAGAGGTATTTCTATCTGTTGCAATCTCCTTTTAAAAAGACACTAAAAATAGGTCATGAAATCATTTGCGTCTGGGGAACACGTAACCCTGACATCCCCTCCCCACAGATTATAAAATCATGTGTCTTAATGTACAACAGTTGAATAAAATATGTTAACAATAAGCATACTTTCCGTAGGAATTTGTTATATTACTGGAAATTATGCAAATAGTTTCCCCTAAGCATTTTTCATAAAAATTTTAAAACTCAATTTACATATGTCTTCCTCATTTTTCACAGAATACGTTTACTACAAACTTCATGGAATTATTTGAACTATTTTCATAGCTGCTAATTTCTTTTAAAGTCTGCATCAGTTCACCAATATACATTCTGATTTGTGTGGGTTTCCATATTAATTAAAATAATAAAATTAGATAGTGCAGTATTCTATGCACTCATCCTTTTTTTTTTTTAAGGAAATGTGCCAGGTGCCAGTGGCTCATGTCTGTCATCCTGGCTACTTTTATTTATTTATTTATTTATTTATTTATTTATTTCTATTATTCATATGTGCATACAATGCTTGGGTCATTTCTCTCCCCTCCCCCACTCCCTCCCTCTCTCCCCCACCCCCTCGCTACCTGGCAGAAACTATTTTGCCCTTATCTCTAATTTTGTTGAAGAGAGAGTATAAACAATAATAGGAAGGACCAAGGGTTTTTGCTAGTTGAGATAAGGATAGCTATACAGGGTATGCACTCATTCTTAATGGTGGAAATTTTATCACACACAAAGTACCAGATTTGTCTTTAAATTTCAAGAAACTAACCCTTATACACTGCTGGTGGGAATGCAAACTAGTACTACCACTCTGGAAAAAAATTTGGAGGCTTCTTAAAAATCTAAACATAGATCTGCCATATAATCCAGCAATCCCACTCCTAGGGATATACCCAAAGGAATGTGACACAGATTACTCCAGAGGCACCCGCACACCCATGTTTATTGCAGAGCTATTTACAATAGCCAAGTTATGGAAACAGCCAAGATGCCCCACTACTCATGAATGGATTAAGAATATGTGGTACTTGTACACAATGGAATTTTACTCAGGCATGAAGAAGAATGAAATCCTATCATTCGCAAGTAAATGGATGGAACTGGAGAACATCATTCTGAGTGAGGTTAGCCTGGCCCAGAAGACCAAAAATCGTATGTTCTCCCTCATATGCAGACATTAGATCAAGGGCAAACACAACAAGGGAATTGGTCTTTGGTCACAAGATAAGGTGAGAGCACACACAGGAGTTATGAGGATAGGTAAGAAACCCAAAAAAACAAGACAGCATTTGATGTCCTCAATGCAAAGGAACTAATGCAAAAACTTTAAAGCAACAGAAGCCAATAGGATAAGGGGACCAGGAACTAGAGAAAAGGTTGGTTCGAGAAGAATCAACTCAGAATGTAACACATATGTACAGGAAAGCAATGCAAGGAATCTCCCTGTATAGCTATCCTTATCTCAACTAGGAAAACCCTTGGTCCTCCTTATTAATGTTTATACTCTCTCTTCAACAAAATTAGAGATAAGGGCAAAACAATTTCTGCCTGGAAGTGAGGGGGTGGGGAGGAGGGGAAGGAGGGAGGAAGGTAGGTGGCAGGAGGCAGGGGGGAGAAATGACCCAAACATTGTATGCACATATGAATAAAATGAATAAATACATTTCAAGATACTTTTAAACATTTAAAACTAAGTCTAGAAATGTTTTCAAATTATAGAAATGGTCAATGAAATACTTATATTGCATGATGATGAAGTATGTGGCTGATATGGAATCACTGATAAGCAACGAGCAGGTGTTCAGAGGTGGCAGAAGGGTTCGAGGAGGGTGCTTTAGCAATAGCACAGGATCCAGTGCAGCCGACTGCTGATCTTCTAAGCTGAGAAGTGTTCATTCTCCCAGTAACAGCCTTATGTTAATCAGAATGTGCAAGGAGAGATTGAATTTATTCATGATTCCACAACAGAATCTGCACCTCCTATGATTTTTGATACAGGACAATGTTTTTATAAACACAGCAGCTTGTCAAATTTTGCATGTGAGCTCATGGAAGCAGAAACAATTTGTTGAATTTTTTCCACTGATTTTCTTTAGATAATTATTTGCCAGTTTCCCTCTTTTACCATAAATATATGAAAGTGTCCATCATGGAAGGAAGTCTTCCTTTGCTTTCATAATTTTTTCAGACTTCAGTGCCTATAGCGTTATTTAAAAGTCTGCATGGAGCACACACTTTGGGCCTGGCTTTGTGCTTAGTGCTGGGACGGAGTACGAGCAAGCAAACATAATCTTTACCCTCACAGATCCCAGTCTACAGACACCCAGTGTCACAGCTAATTATCAGCAGTACACACTGGCTGTGCGACCCATTCTGTACCATACTGACTGCCTGTTTGGATTGGCTAGTGTCTGAGCCATGAAACCTGCTTAGATAGTTTTAATCTCTCCCCTGACTACAATGTTATAACAAGTGTTCAACTTAAATTTTAAGCTAAATTATTTCCATATGAGTGTATATGTATATTTGTTTTTACGATTTAGTAATACAAAAATTCTGAATATCATTTGACAGTTTTTACAACTCCAAAATAAACAAAATAAGCCACTAGGAAGCCAACTGACCATATTCTCAGAGACTGAAAACTACACAGTCTTTGCACACTATTTAATAAATCTGCCTGCAGTGAGCGATATCCTTATATGTCAAGCAGGAATTATAAACAATAAAGGATAGAGTTAATCTAGTCTCACTCCTGAGAACTTCTACAAATCATAACCTCTCAAAGTCTTCTAAACTCTAAGGTAAAATTAAACAACATAGCCCTCTCACATGCAAATGGCTGCTGTGAGAAGGGAACATAAAGGAAAGCCATTATTTACCATTTTATTTGTATCATCAATTTAACAACTACATCCCTTATCTTTTTTTTTGCAGGGAGGGTCTTGCTATGTTGCCCAGGCTGTCTTTGAACTCATGCCTCCCCTACTTCAACCTCCTAAGTGCTGAAATTATAGACACTCACCACCATGAATGGCTATCTGTGACCTTTTCTCACTCTCTGGAACTCTGAAATTTGCACAAACTCTCTTCAAGTCACCTAGATTGACTATTTACACTGAAAAGGAAGTACTTACAGAGAAATTCTTAGGAACTTAGCAACTGGATAACTTAAACCAATAACTTGCTTGTTCCCATTTTTCCCCCATTAACCTGAACTGGCCATCTATATCACTGTTTCTGCCTCCAGTCATTCCTATTTTTTTTCCAGATGCACTTTCCACATTATCTGACATATGCATATACATATATGCATTGCATCGGGACTTTATGCAAAAAAAAACTATTTTTTTAAATTGCCACAAATACTAACATAAAGTAGACTTTATATAGTTCCTCTGTGAAAGATTTATTTTAAATGTACTGAAAGAGAGGATCTTCTGACAAGTTTGAAATCTGTGCTTATCAGAGGTCAGATACACAAAGGCAAACTGAAAATGTGGGATATGACTGAGTGTAGCAAGATGTATGGGGTCAAAAGATAAGCCTGAGTGGGAAGCCACCTCGCTTCTGATCTTCTGCCTGGATACTGTCCTCTACACCTACAAAAATCAGCTACAATTAATCAAGAGAAATCTATCTCAATTCTCATCCTCAATTAGCGACCATATTTACTCACTAAAGTTTATCTTTTTTTGAAACATGTTTTCTTGACATGTGAAATAAGCTTTATTCCTGGAAAATTTGACTACATACTCACTCCTCATTTATCCAAACTTGATTTACAAGTTTTCCATTTTATTGAACAGTAAGCATTTAAAGCTATTTCTTAAGAAACATTTTGTCAATTTCATAAAGAACCAAAAAGCATGCTTGGTCATGATTAGAAGAGAGATTAATACCTGGCCACCTCTACTAAGATGAATTGTTGGTGGCAGTCACAAAAGGGAAAGGTGTGGGCCAGTGGACCTGAGTGCCCCAAGCACAGAGAGATGCAGTATCTGCTGGCCACTGGGGAGGGAAAAAAAATTCAGCGACAGGCATCGCAATGCAAAATCTTTGCTAAAATTTCAAGAGGAAAGGTTGGACATGATAGTGCTTACTTATTTATAATCCCAGCTACTCAGGAGGCAGAGGAAGGAGGATCTCAGTTTGAGACTGTGAGCAAAAGTATGACCCTATCTGAAAAATAAAATAAAGTAAAAAAGGCTGAGCACTTGCCTATCAATCACGAGGCCTTGAGTTCAAACCACAGAAATGACCAAAAAAAAAAAAAAAGGAGGTCTAGAGGAAAAGAGGAAGAGGTAGATACTAAAATATATATATGGAATTCAGAATGGTACAGATGGCTTTAGAAATTCAAAGTGCCTTCTGTCTTCAAAGCTTCAAAACCTCCTAATATCAAGGATATGCTGACTAAGAGCACTTCAGAAAATTATTACAGTTAAGCCAGTGAGTTAGTTTGGGTGATAGCAGTGGAGAGAGAAAGGAAATATAGGGAAGGTCAGCCTGGGACAGACAGACCTCTCTCTATTCTATACACCCCCCTTTGGGAAAACCAACCATGCTGTGGGTAGAACACTACTGGGAAATTTAGTCCCTGGCTTGAAGGCTGCTTTTCAGAGACAATTCCATTCCAGGAAAGAAGCATGTGTTTAATAAGTAGCTAGACATCTCTGCCACAGCTAAATCTTTGGCTCAAAAAAATTTGAGTAGCTGCCACTGGCTCACCCTGAAATCCTAGCAACTCAGGAGGCAGAGATCAGGAAGATCATGGTTCAAAACCAGCCTAGGCAAATAGTTCAGGAGATCTTATGTCAAAAACACCCATCACAGAAAAAAGGCTGGCAGAATGACTCAAGTGGTATGAGCACCTGCCTAGCAGTGTGAGACCCTGAGTTCAAACCCCAGTGCTACCAAAAAATGAGCATAAAAGTCCTTTAAAGAAAAAAATTGAGTCAATATCTGGGCATCGGAGGTTCAAGGCTGTCATCTTAGCTACTCAGGAGGCAGAGATCAGGAGGATCGAGGTTTGAAGACAACCCCAGACAAAAAGTTTGTGAGACCCTCTCTTGAAAATACCCAGCATAAAACAGGTCTGGCAGAGTAGCTCAACTGGTAGAGCATCTGTGCCTAAGAAGCAGGAGGACCTGAGATCAAGCCCCAGTACTGTCCCCCAAAAAAATTTTGAATGAGAAAATTGCATAGAATTTTCAAATTGAGTTGTTTATAAAATCTTGGGCAATGCTATTTCTTTGAGTGATTTTATGACAAATTTAAACTTACACTTGAGATTTCATTTTAAATGGGTGAACTTGAACAGCCCAGATTTCAGTGTAATTTTTCTTATGAACACTAACCACAGATCATTAATTTTCAAAATGTTGCAGACCAGCTAAGATTCTTTGATATTTGATCTTGGGCAGGTCTTGTCCTAGGTTGCTGACTCCTCTTTTTTGGCATGGGTTTTCATGACAACCAACTACCTCACTCACCCAACAATTTTTTGCCTATTAAGAGTTTCTTTGTGCTACCTTGTGAGCAGTATTCTTGCTGCCTATGAAAACAAGCCTCCCAATAAATGAAAAGACAGTCAATGTATAGAAATTATGTGGGAGAAGGAAACCATATAGTTCAAAATAGTATGCTGGCTTTTGCATATTTAGTTCAGTTACTATTACCACTAATAGCTGTATCATCAAACCACATAAACCTAAAAACATCATTTGGTAAAATCACTCAGTTTTCACTTTAATGGCAGATGGAAGAATTTTTATGCACTATAAGAGGATACATACTAATTCTTATATGTATCCTTCTGGCAAATAAAATTCTAAATGCAAAAAAATCGTTTAAAGATTTAAAAAGTGAAGTTCAGAACTTTCTTTCACATTAGGTCAAAACCTGAAGTAAACAAAGGTGATAGGTTATTAACAAGCAACATGACCAAGGCCAGAGATAGGTGTCTGGACTGGAAGGGGGCTGGCAAACACCACCACCACTTGCCTTTTCATATAGAGAAACGTTTATAGAATAAGTTCACTAGGAGTTAGTGATTATTACTAGATACAAAGCAGTGCTTACAAATAAGTTCATTTTTTAGGGTCTACTTTGAATAGAGAGGCATAAGCTCTCAAATAGCAGCAGACTTACTGAGTCAAAACAAAAACAAAAGCAGACAGGAAATTATTTTAAGCTACTTCATTTTGGTTCATAATTTCATTCTTTGGTAAAATAAAGTCATTTTAATAAGAATTGTGTGCTTCATCTTTTCATTACTATTTTATTCTAGGAATATTTAAAAGTAAACTTAAATTTATCACACAATTTTAATATAGTGTAGGAATATTGGTTGGGGTCTATGAAAAGTTCTTATATTCAAACTTTAAGTATTGCTATTATTCAGAAATGCAAACAAAATCACTGCATAAAAAGGGTCTACTATAACTTCAATAAATCACTTTTTTCTTAATATTTAAACAATTCAAAATAAATCAAAGTAAAAATTGGGATCACATTTCAGGAAAACTGTTATAACAATATAAAATACCACACAGATCAAGATGTTTTGTAAAATGATTTTTAATGAGAAAAAAATGTGCAGATGCAAAAGGATAAACAAACTAGTTTGAAAAACATCACATATTGTCAGTATAAAATTTTGCAATAAAAATCCGGCTATTTTCATTTAGTAAATTCTGAGTTATGAACACAAAATTTTCTCAAACTATCCTAAAGTATACTTGATAATTCTTTTAAATGTGAGGATTTGTGTCTGATTAACAACTTAGAACTGTAGATATGGTTACCACTACACGGTCATATCAGTAGAAAATGGTAATAAGGCTTTTTTTAAAACCTTATTTGAATTTTGAACTGATTCTGGTGCATGATCAATAGTCCTAAATCTAAAGTTAGATTATCACAGTGGCATTAGTTTCCTAGTGCTGCTAAAACAAAATTTCATTAATTTGTAGCTTGAACAACAAAGTTCTTTTCTTGAAGTTTTGGAGGCTGAAAGCCTGAGAGCCAGGTATCAGCATGGTCCGTTTCTGTTGATGGCTGTGTGGGAAGGATCTATTCTAGACCTCTGTCCTTGGGTGTATGCATTGCTATCTCCATGTTCACATGGTATTCTCCCTGATGTTAGCCTATCTCTAATTTCATCCTTTCTTTATCAGTATACCGGGAATTTTAGATTAGGGACTGCCCTAATTACCTCATTTCAACTTGGTAAAGACCCTATCTTGAAATACAGTTACATTCTGGGGTCCTGGAGTTTAGGACTTCAGCATATGAAAGACAAGTTTCAACCCCTAACTACCATAAACCTCAATAGTCATGAGTGCAAATGTTGGAACATATACATAAATAGCAGTTACACTTAGATGCCATGTTTTCAGCTCTATGGACACAGGGTCCTTCGTGGGAGGGGAACACTGGTGGCCTCGTTTGTTTTCACTAACACAAAGTAATCATACCATCTGCTTTTCCAACCTCCCAAAGTTAGTTCATTATTAGTAAGTGGCATAACTTATCTTCAATGTAGAATGGAAGATCACTTAAAGTACATGCTTTGTGTACATTGACTTAAGAATCCAAAGCCTACCTGAATCAAGTGAGTCACTAAAACCCACTAAAACAGATTAATACCTTGGGCCTTGTTATACAACCCCTTCTAAAACTTTTTTCACAGACATATGTTTTAACCTTTTTATTAGTATATAATGGTTGTACAGGGGGTTTCATTGTGACATTCCCGTGTATGTACAATGTACCCTAGTAAGGTCTACCCCCTTCATTACTCTCCCTCTCTCCCCTTCTTAAAATGGTTATGACAGTTTTTAATGTCCCATGTTCATACATGCATAGAAAATACATCAATCATAGTCACCCTTCTTTACCCTCCCCCACCCACTAGTGTTGTCCCTTTATGACCTGTTTTAGATTTCTATCCTTCATTGTTTAAGTGTGTATTCATTGCTCAGAGAGTTTTTGTTTTGATTTTTTTTCTTTTAAACATTTTTTTGTTTATTTACTTACATGTGCATACATTGTTTGGGTCATTTCTCCACCATGCCCTCTTCCCCTATCCTTACCCCCTCCCCTCCTCAGTTTCAGGCAGGTCCCTTTCTGCCCTTATCACTGATTTTGTTGAAGAAAGGACATATGCATAATAAGAAAGACAAAGTGTTTTTGCTAGTTAAGTTAAGGATAGCTATACAGAAAGATTACTACTATTGCTTTCATGTACCCATGTGTTACGACCCATGTTGATTTAACTCTAACTGATCTTTACCTTGGTTCCTGATCCCCTGCTCATCATAACCTGTCGTTTTAAGGTTTCTGTATTAGTTCCTCTGGAGTGGGGACATCAAATGCTCTCATGTTATGGGTTTTCTACCTATTCCTATATCTCCCATATGTGCTCTCCCCCTGTCATGTGATCCGAGTCCAATACATTGCTACATTTGATATTTTTACCTGTGAATATATTGTACGTTAATCATTCTTACCCACTCTATTACTTTTCCTTACCCTTTTCCTCTACCTTATAAGTACAATAGTTTTAGTGCATTTCATAGTGTCTTGTTCCTACATAGATGCAACCAATTTCATTATTCACTTATTATCATTCTCTTCTTCTTGCTCTCCTTTCCGAGTCTCCTCTAACAGTCACACTATTGGAAACATGTTATGTTTCCTATATATGCTTGTAGTTGGGCTTGGATCTATCTTCTACATATAAGAGAAAACATGAGATCTTTGTCTTTCTGAATCTGGCTTACTTCACTTAGCATGATGTCCTCCAGTTCAATCCATTTATCAGTGAATGACACAATTTCATTCTTCCTTATGGTTGAATAATATTTCATTGCATACATATACCACATGTTTGGGTTTTATTCATTTATTCATATGTGCATACATTGTTTGGGCCATTTCTTCCCCCTGCCCCCCATCCTCTCCCTCTCCCCCCCAACCTCCTTGCTTCCAGGCAGAACCTGTTCTGCCCTTTTCTCCAATTTTGTTGAAGAGAAGACATAAGCAATAATAAGAAAGATATACTGTTTTTGCTAGTTGAGATAAGGATAGCTATACAAAGAGATTCCTAGCATTGCTTCCATACACAAGTGTATTACAATCTGAATTGATTCATCACTACTTCCTGGTCACCTTCCCATATTGACCTCTGTCATTTTAAGGTTACTGTATTAGCTCCTCTGCAGTAGGGACATCAAACACTTTCAAGTTTTGGATTTTCTATCTATCCCCATACCTCCCATATGTGCTCTCCCTTTAGTGTGTGACCCAAGTCCAACAACATTGCTGCATTTACCCTAGATCTAAAGTCTGCATATGAGGGAGAACATATGATTTTTGGTCTGGAGAACATCATCCTGAGCGAGGTTAGCCAGGCTCAGAAGACCAAAAACCACATGTTCTTAATTCATTCATCTGTTGTAGAACATCTGAGCTGTTTCCATAGTTTGGTTATTGTGAAAAATGCTGCAATAAGCATGGGTGTAAAAGTTGTTTTATTGTATCCTGCCTTACATTCCTTCAGGAGTGGTATTGCTGGACCATATGGTAGTTCTGCTTTTAGTTTTTAGAGGACCCTCCATACAGTTTTCCACAGTGGTTATACTAATTTACATTTTTACCAACAATGTATAGACTTCTTTTTCCTCCATTTGTTGTTTGTTTCCTTGATGATAGCCATTCTAAAAGGAGTGAAATATTAACTTAATGCATTTTTCAATTTGCATTTCCTTTATGACCAAGGATAGTGAGCATTTCTTCATGAATTTTCTTAGCCATTTGTACTTCTTCCTTTCAAAAATTTCTGTTCAGTATTTGTCAGTTTCTTCATTCGTTCATTGATTCTTCTGGAGGTTAGGTTTTTGAGTTCCCTGCAAATTATGATTATTAGTTCTTTGTCAGATGTATATCTGGCAAAGATTTTCTCCCATTCTGTGGACTACCTCTTTAGTTTGATGAACTTTTCCTCTGCTGTATAGAAGATTTTTGGTTTCATAAAGTCCCGTTTGTCAATCCTTTCTCTTAATTGCTAAGTTATTGAAATTCTATTCAGGAAGTTATTGCCTATGCCTATATGTTTCGGTGCTTTTACTAAAGATCATACACCACGATCAAGTTGGTTTCATTTCAGGAATGTAGGGATGGTTCAACATACAAAAATCAAAAAAATGTAATACAGCATATAAACAGAAGCAAGGACAAAAACCACATGATCATCTCAATAGATGCTGAGAAAGTCTTTGACAAAATTCAACATCTTTTCTTAATAAAAACTCTAATGAAACTAAGAATAGATGGAATGTACCTCAATGTAGAAAGGGTTATATAAGACAAACCTATAGCTAAGATCATACTAAATAGGGAAAAACTGAAACCATCCTCAGGGATGAGACAAGGCTGTCCACTCTCCCCACTTTTATCCCACATAGTTTTGGAATGCCTAAGCAAAACAATAAGAGAGCAAGAAGAAATAAAAATAATTCAAATAGGAAAGAAAGAAGTGAAATTATCCCTATTTGCAGATGATATGATCATCTTTTGTACCTACAGGACCCTAAAAACTACACCAGAGAAAGTCTTAGACATCATAAACACTTTTAGTACGGTGGCAGGATACAAAATCAACACACAAAAATCAGTAGCTTTCCTATATACCAACAATGAACAACCAGAGAAAGAATCTAGTAAAACAATGCCATTTGAAATTGCCTCAAAAAATAAAATACCTAGGAATAAATTTAACAAAGGAAGTGAAAGGGCTCTACAATGAAAACTATAAATCACTGAAGAAAGAAACTGAAGAAGACACCAGAAGATAGAAAGATCTTCCATGCTCATAGATGGACATAATTTATATCATGAAAATGGCTATTTTACCAAAAGCAATCAATATGTTCAATGTAATCCCCTCAAAATTCCAATGACACTCATCACAGATTGAAAAACCAACCCTAAAGTCCATTTGGAAGAACAAAAGACCATGAATAGCCAAAGCAATCTGAGCAAAAAGAGTAACACTGGAGGTATTGCAATGCCCAATGCCAGAGTCATGGCTATAAAAACAGCATGGTACTTGTGAAAAACGGACAGACATGAAGACCAGTGGAACAGAGCCAAAGACACAGAAATAAATCCACACAGCTGCAGCCACTTGATTTTTGATGAAGTAGCCCAAAACATATGTTGGAGAAAAGACAGCCTCTTCAATAAATGGTGCTGGAAAAGTTGGGTATCCACATGCAGAGACTGAAACCAGATCCCTGTCTTTCAACCTGTACTAATATCAATTCAAAGTGGGTGAAAGACCTTAATGTAAGGCCTGAAACTTTTTCACAGACATATTTTAATTTCAGTCCTCAGAGTTTATCAAAGTGAATACTGGAAATAAATCTTTGGTATTTGATTCTAGATTTATGTAAAATTATATTATCCATTTCTTCTGACTTTGACAATTAGGAAAATCTTTACCTTTCTCAACAGTCAGCTTGATTTTTCCTCTCTGATAATAACAATGATATAATTTAAAATCTTTTGGGCCATGTGCTGTGGCTTATACCACAGTTTGGTAGACTGAAATCAGGAAGTCTGCATGCAGTGCAAGGACAGCCTGGGGGCAAAAAGTTTGCAAGACCCCCAACTCAACCAATAGCTGGGTACCATGAGGCATGCCTGTCATCACAGAAATGGCAGGAAGTATAACAGAGGAAGATTACTGTCCAGACTGCCCTAGGCAAAGAGCAAGACCCTGCCTCCAAAATATCCAGAGTAAAAAGGGATAGAAGTATGTCTCAAGCAGTAAACCACCTATCTAGCAAGTGCAAGGCCCTAGTATAGTCAAAAATCTTTTTTGGCTTTGGTGTTACGAGAAAGTATGGTTTCTGAGCAAAAATGTTGAGTTTTATGATGGGAATATTTATTTTTCTCTTCTTCAACGTATTATTTTTAATCTACATTTTAATCTGTGTGTGTGTGTGTACTTCCTGTTTGGCAAGTTCTCTAAAACTTTTCGGAGCTACATGCAGGAAGTAAATTGACATCTTGAATGTTAATATCACAAACAAGAAAAGCAAATGAACTTACAGAGTCTATTAGCCCATACCTACACCTAGAATGAGACAATGCTCTCAATAGCAAGGGGTATTAAGCCAATTCGGTCTATCCATACGTGGAATCACTCCTAAAGTCTGCAAATGTCTGTTGTTTCAATGGCATCACATGGTTGATAGGCAAGTGCCGAATGATTTAAGTAAATGTCATTGTCCAACTCTTAATAAGGTAATACATAGTTTAAAACCAGCTGCTGTCTTTGCGATACATGATTTATTAAGGGCTTAACTGAAACTAAGTTGGGCAAAGGTATTTTCATAACTTCAAAACTCAGGTTATACTTCTCTAATGTCAGCACACTTATGTTAATTTGCAATTGTTCAAAGCTATAAGCATTTTATAGCAATTATAAAAACAAGTGAGGAGGCAGCAAATATAGGTGATATTTTTGTTTTATGTTTTATAAGTTTAATTTTTTATATAAGCTTAATTTTGTTTACTTTTACTTGTGGTATCACCAGAATTTGATGGACATTTGAGACATTTATTTCCAAGTTAAATAAGACTACAACAAATTCCCTTAATTTCTCTAATTCTCAAATTTCCCCAAGTCAACTCATTGTACATTCATACCAGAGTTGTTTTTGCCATAAAATGAGTAGAATGCTCCTTTTCATCGATTGGTGTTTAATGGACATATTAAATCATCAATCTGGTAACATCCAAATTCTTATCTCCCAATTTCTGTTCAGGAAAATATATTAGGAGTATTTTATTTCAATTTTTGCTCATAGGATCAACCACAGTACAATTTTAACTCTTAGAGCTTAAGCCAGTTTCTGCTTTCTATAAGAAATTTTTGCTTGTCTATAGGAATTTTATTTAGAACAAGATATTAATCAGGATCCTTACTCACCTGAGTTTCTTTGTGTCACAGAATGTCCTGTTACAAATAACTTATACCACTAATTGACCCTTCATGGCATTCTATCAGCTGGGCTTATTTGCCTATATTTGATAGTTCAGCCACATTTTTCATTAATGATGAAGTGTGCATTTCCCATCTTTTCATTTGGTACCTGTCCACTGCCTGCTTCATATTCAGATCATCAGTTACCCTCTTGTGGACTGCCTCTGATTCCTGATCCAATTAGAGCAATCACATGACTGAGATGCCTGGAAATTAAGCAGATGAGTGTAAGCAGGGACAGGTTACTCATATTTTGACCAAAAATATTAATAAATTCTATGTGGATTCCACAATAGTCTTTTCTGAAAATAGGTGTAAGTCATATTCTAAAATTCAATAGAATATGTGAAAGCCCAAATTAGGGTGTGAAACTTTCCACCTCTCAAGTTATAGGCTTACATATTTTCCCAACCCATTCATGAAAAGACATTATAATTATAGTTCTTGCTAAAGTGAAATGAGTTGGTGGGCTTCAGATACCTGCTAGACTAAATGGATCTATACCAAAATAACAAAGAAGAAGTAACGAAGATCAATGAACTACATGTTTGAAAATTTTAAAGTTAATATATGATATTCTCTACAGTACTGCCTTGTTGAAATTGGAAAGAGTTGGATGGGTTGCTGATAGCAGTGCTTTCTTTACTCCACACATTCAGTAGTTCTGCTGTATTCATATATTATTATATAGTCATACATTTCCTATAAATAATGTCCTAAATATAATTCATTCAAGTGTATATATAAACCTTCTCATGGGACAAGTACTTCTGAGGAAAAAGATAAAAATTATCTGTATTTATGTTTTGAGTATATGTCACTATTTGTGCTGCTCAGTACTAAAGGTGTCATCAAAGGGCATAAATAGATGATGATTCAATATTATTTTCAACTAAGGTTGTTAACTGATTTATAAAAATCCTATCTTCTCTACATCTGTAAAACTCATTTCTCTTTCTTGTTTCAAGAAAAACCTGGAATTAACACCTTTATAAAATGAAGTAAACAATTGTAAAATACCATGAGTGGTAGCAAACTAGAAAATATTGTCAAAGTATAAAATTCAGCTTCATAATCCTATCACATATATTGTAGATCTATTTGGTGACAAAGCCATCTGCAGTGCCTGGTGCTAACAGGAAACATCTTTTCTAGACAGATTTAGTTTTCTTAAGTATTGAATCTTACTTGATCCACTCAGAGTGTCAGTTCTGCTCTCCAAAGAAATTTAGCAGTTACTCTATGTAGTGTTTGCATTAAAATCTCCTAACAACAATCATAAGTGGGTGTTGAATAGTTTCCAGACAACTAAATCTATAGTGTGATGATGTACAGAAAATATTCTGCTGTTAATTTACCTAATAACATTTTTGTTATTAAAGTACAGGTTTTCAATTGTTCTAGTAGCTGAACCTTACTCAGTTAAAAACATGCTAAACTAATTTGCAGTCGTTTTGACTTGTCAAATATTCTAAATTTATAAAGTTTTAAAATTACCAATTGTATGAAATTACACTAAAATGGAATCATAGCTCTTTAAGTCAACAACTTCTTTCTGTGGACTAAAAAAATGAGGTCAGATGGTCATTGGAATGTATTTTACCATATTACCTACAAAACATTTAAAGAGTAAAGAGGCAATAATGAAATATATTTAACTAAACAGATAAGTAAAATTATAATCATCTATGACAAAATATTAGGAGTTTGCATGGAAATTGAACGCTACTGAATTTTGTCGATAGCTATCATACTTCATGGTGCTTGTTATGGTTGTGCAGTTTATCATGTGCCAAGAAACTTGAATTATGATCAAAATCTTTCTGCTTCACTCACTAAACAGTGCTCTTTTGTTTGGATTTTATCAACCCAGAAATGAACAGAAAGGGAGCACCCAACTTCAAGAGCATTTTTTCCCATTAAACATATCCAAAATGTCCTTTATGGCTAGGAATTTCATATAATGGCAATCTCAGAGACTTGTTAGTTGAAAAGCATCTTAGAAGGATGGTAATTTTGATGTACTTTGAAAAAAATTTCAGAATCATCTGAAACGAAATAAAAATAGTAGAAAGGAATATGTTTGTACTCAAACTAGAAAACATCTCACAATTCATACTAGATGTATCGAAGAATATAAGAATGATATCATTTGGCTCAAGTTGAAAGAGCAAATATGGTAGAGCATCATGGGAAGTAAAGAAGGAAGTTCTGAAACGCTCCACTAATATTTTCCTGCATTTAAGCACAAGCACTGGAAATAGGACAGAGTGAACAAGATGAGAAATTCTTAATCTGGAGTCCATTTCTCCTAGCCACAGATCATCTCTGGAGTTGAGATTGTAAGAATACCAGGAGCCTATATATTTCCACGGCTTTCCCTCTAATCTTAATTCTTACCCCACAGGTAGTAGGTATGGAAGTGAGACTGAATTGTTCAAAAGCGGCAAAGAACATACCCTGCCAGCTCTGCAAATTCAGGCCAAGACAACTTTGGAGAAAGAAGTACTGATCTATGACATAAAACACACTTTTCTCTACATTGGATTTTTAACAGAGTACTGCCTTATCCCAAAGCAAGGCAGCAAAAGTCAATGTGAAGTACCACAATTTGTTGACTCGGTATCCCAACAAAAGAATCTACGCCAATCAGGCAAAGAAAAAAGAAACAAAACAAAAATCCACATTGCAACTGCTCATGGAGAAATAGTAACACTATTAACTGATAAAGAAAATATGAACTATACGTCTTTAACCCTCAAGCTCTGGTAAGAATAGTATTTATTACAATGTACAGTTGAGAAATTAGGAAGTCAAGAAAGTTGCAACCATATTATTCTACAGCAAATACCAGATGTCAAAACAACCATTCACTCTAAGAAAGTAGAAAAATATTATATCCTAGAATTTTAACAAAAAGACTATAGATATTAAAAAAACATAAAAGGAAAAGGAGCAGTGGATATCAGAAGACAGCTTTGGGTAATAAATAAATATAACATAAATTTTAAAAAGTCTCTATACTTTCATGAAATGTTGATCAGTTGCTAGGGCAGAAGGATCATATTTTTTTCAAATCAGACCCAACCAAAAAAATTATGGATAAAAATAATATTAATGAACAATTTATAACTTAGCTAGTGCCAATAATATACAAGATGCTCTAACCATGATAAGGAAAAATAGCTTCAGAAAAACTTACATAAATTAAGGAAATAATGGACAAAGAGATAAAAATGTTTACAGAAAATATGAGGACAGATATTTAGAGTGTAAACTATAGAGAACTTATGTCTTTCAAAATATGACTGGGGGGAGAAATGGCCCAAGCAATGCATACACATATGAATAAATTAATAAAATTTTTTTAATTAAAAGAAATGTAACTTTTTTTTTAAATATGACTGGGATAAGTTGAACTTGCACAATAAATATTATTCACTTAATAAAGAGCTTCCACATAATATGAAAGATTAGCCACATTTGTTTTTTACCTCTCTGTCACTAACATGTACTAAAATTATATTAAAGAAATGAAAAATTGCAATAGTCCATATTTACAAAAAGAATTTAAGAGGGGCCACCAATGACATAACAGGTATGGAAGACGGAAAGCTGATGGGAGGTGAAGTTGAAAAGTTTCTAGACACACCATATACTTGAAAGGCTCCTGTTTTGGGATTCACTAGAAGGTGTCACAAGACTCAGCAGACAATTCAAATGCAGACAAGACATCACAGTGATAGAATAATAATCAAAAGGATAAATTACTTGGAAGGAATCAATGTGTGGACTTCCTATTCTCTGTCCTCTCCTGTTGCAGAGTATATTTCCTCTAGCAGGGAAAATGCAGCCACACAGGTCTTTAGTATTTGCACCCAAGGAAGCCTGACTGAGACTAGTAATTTAGGATTTTCACTTGGCCTGATTATGTTAGAATTGTTTATTAACAACTCTATATGTATTTGTATTTGTATTTGTATTTGTTAATTAACAAATACAAGGAAATATTGGAGTCATTCCCTTCTTAGTGCCTTGAATGATAAGGTTTAAAAGCTGGAAATCGTGGTCAATCATAGGTTCTGACATGTGGGTAAATTGGCTTTGCAATGAAGATGAAGGTCAACAACAGGGAGGAATGGTCATGTCTGATAACCAAGTGATACTCGCCTTTTTCACGATTTGGTATTCCTTGACAATTTGTGTATTTCTTAAATTCTGTATTCTTTATTCTTATGCTGTTCTGATTGCATTTCTGTCACTTGCAAATGAATCATTACTGAACATATTATGAAGATAAACCATTTTATTTAAATTTTAAATTTTAGTTTTAAGAGGGTTTTTTTTTATGGTTTTTGTTTAAGAGGGGTTTTGTATGGTATTGGCATTTGAACTCAGGACTTCATGCTTCCTAGACAGGCGCTCTACCATTGAGCCTTTTTGTGTTTATGTGTTGGATATTTTTGAGATAGAGCCTCGTGAACTATTTGCCCAGGCTGACTGAACCATAATCCTCCCAATCTCCGTCTCCTAAATAGCTAGGATTATAGGCGTGAGCTACTGGAGCCCAGCTTTTAGTTTAAGGTTTATGCATTGCTTCTTGAACTCAAGTGACATTCCATGAACGTTCTCTGTTCTTTAAATATCTCATCTGAAGTAAAGGAGTAAAAGCTGATGTGGTTGCACGTGCCTATAATCACAGCACTCACAGGACAGAGGCAGGAAGATCACAAATTTAAGGCAGGTTGGGTTGATTACACTGGCTTTTTGTCCTGGCTTGGCGCTGAGGGTCACCACTCATACTTTCTTTTTATTCCTCAATAAAAAGAATAGACGACTGTCCATTAGTCTATGATTTAACTTGAAGAGTTATACAGCATGTTAGACTAACCTGAGAGATATTATGGTAGTAAAAGATTTTTTTAAATTGAACTGTGGCCTGGGGTGTTGCTCAGTGGCAGAGCATGTGCTTATCATGAACAAGAAAGAAAAAAAATCTGAATTAAAACTCTATAATAACACATGTATATGATTTAATTTATCCATATTTCAAAAGATGCAAGTAAATTAAGTAGCACATGTGCTGCTATCACCAACTTCCATAATGACAAGAATGCAACAAAAAGATATGAGGCAAAGAAAAACTAAAAATAAATAATATACAAATAACACCAGTGCAGAAACAAAAGTTTTTTGTCTTGTTTAAGGAAAACCCTGGTGCACAAAGTCAAGAGTCTTTTAAAGAAATGATATCAAACACGGTCATCTACAAAGAATTTAAGATTGTTTTCGAATGTCTATTTTGTTTTAGAAAACAGCTATAAAACTAAGATAAATTGTTTTTCAAGCAGAGCATTCCAGAACTCCAGCCTCGTATAGATTCCCTGTGATGCTCAACACACCAAGAGGTCACAGCCTTCTTTCCTTCCTCCCAAAGAAAGAAGCAGAAGAAACGGGTTGATTTCTCATTTTCGTCCAAATCTTATCACCACAAACTTTTAACTGCCAATAGTTTCTTTCATTATTTTTATTAATGGATTAAATTAAGTATTAGCAGAGCATGTACCTTAGACAAAGCACAATGACAGCTCCAAAATAAATAAAATTAAAAAATAAAAATTCTGCCTAACTCTGAATTTGTGGGGATAAAACATATCAAGTCATAAAAATAGGAACATCATAAGTATATAAAGTATCATTAAACTATGTGTGACTATAGCAAGGGATTAGTTTCAACTTCCTTACTTTCAAAATAGGAATAATGATACCTACTTCAAAAAGCAATTGTTAAGAATTGAATAAGTTCATATATACAACGTATCATAATACCCAGAATAAGGTAGTTACTATGAAAAGGAATTGTCTTAGTCAAGACTCTATTGATGACAAGTTTAAAAAAAAGAAGCTACTCAACTATTTTAAATAGAGTGTTCTCAAAAAATATCTTTAAAGAAGTTTATTTAGGCATCAAGAAGGAGAGAAACCAAGGAGTGAGCTGCTGCTGTTTCACTTTCTTTCTCTCTGACCACACAGCCACAATCATTCAAATGCACTTTGAAACCTGCAAAAAACAAAACAAAAAAGAACTCCTAGCCAGCCATTAAGATCCTTCTCTAATATGATATGTTCTAAAAGTGTTTGCAAACACTACAGAACAGAATCAATGACTCCTCTCTGTGCCCCACCTGTACATCTGACCACATGCAGACCTTCTGTACATCTCAGAGTGAGGACGAGGAGGAAGACCTCAGAACCTGTGACCACAGGGACATGCAGAGTCAGTCTGGTCTTCTCTATAAATGGTTTGCAATCCATTGCCTTTTCCATTTCTTAAATTTCACACTTCCTCATTTTTGGTGTCTGAAAATTATGTGCAGATGTCCTGGGTATCTATTGGTATGTAACAAATCACCCTAAAACATACTGGCTCAAAGGAACAACAATCATTTCATTTTCTCACTGTTTGTGTGGAACAGGAATTCAGGAAGAGTTTGGATAGGAAGTTCTGACCAAGAGTTTCTCATAAAATTGCAGTCAAGTATGGGTTGGATCTTGAGCAGGTGACTTGCCAGCTATCTGTTTTTCTAAATGTAGCCTCAGAACTTCTCCATGAGTGAACCATGTAGGGAAGTTTGGGCTTCCTTATTTCCTTGGAACTGGTTAGTCCTAAGATAACTGAACTGCTTACAAGGCAGTTTATGGTTATGTGCTATTCCTATGTAACAAACACCACAAATTTGCTTAAAACATTAAAAATAACTCCTTTGCTCATGAATGATTTTAAATTCCATCACCTGAAGTTTAAACAGAATGGCACACAGTATCAGCTAACCTCTTGACTTGGTACTAGAGAATTCACTTTTTGATGACTTGCTTAAATGAATGACACATTAATAGAGGATGTTGGCTGAGAACTCAGAACTGTGGAACAGGGGTCTCCATGGGGGCCTTTTAACAGGTATCTTGGGCTTCCTTACAATATGATATCTGAATTTGAGGAGCAAGTGTGCTGTAAGAACAAGAGAATTTTATGCCTTTTTTATCTATCTCAGAAATCACATAGTAACATCAATGCCACATACTATTGATTATCAATAAGTCATTAATACATTGCAGTTCATGGAAAGGAATTAGACTTCCCCCTTAATGAGAGAGTGGCAAGTTTCTAGGACTTGTGAAATTTCGTTGAGGATAATTTTGGAAAACACAATTTTCCACAGCATATCCCTAAGCACAAAAAAATCTTATCTGAAATCTTTAAGGCTAGATGTGTTTCAGAATTCAGACTTTTCAGCTGTTATACAGGTAACTCAGCACATATTATGCTTCCTATGTCAACTCCCCAGTAGGTCTGGAGAAGCAATTATAATCAAGCATATTGAATGTGTCCTAGAGCAACAGTCATTCTAAGAAAACTAAGTAAACATTACAAATAGATGTATATCGATTTGTTTGGTATGCTACCAAACAAGTTTGTCACATATTTAGAGAAAAAAAATCAATGCTTTCAGAGCTCTAGAGACTTTTAATTATAAGTTATAATGTTTAGGAAAAGGTTATAGCATGGCTATTTCTCAGGGAGTAGTACCAGTTTGTAACTTTTATATCTTGTCAGGATGAACTGAAAGTTGACTTTTAATTTAACATCTCAAGATGCAACATCTCTGGATTTCTAATATTTAGAGGATCAAAAGCTTGCTGACAATATCATGTTGATAGCTATGAAAAGTGTCTTTTATCCAGAAATAACAAAAAATCTAAAGAAATAACAGTGATGATGTTAGAGAAAGTTGAGGCTTGTCAACCAACATTGCTTCAACACAAATATAGTCCAGAGGAATCTCAAGTGTAACTTATTGTTGGCAAGGCAGAGGTCACTGCTCTTGCATTATTTGACCCCTTTAAAACATCTGACTACTTGACATTTTAACATGGCAAATATAACAGCAATTAAATCTTTGGGTAAAATTTCCTGGTTCCTGTGTGGTCCTAGGAGCTTATTGTATGGTGCTGATATTCATGCCCACCTTTACTTATACATTGATTTTAACACCAAACTTTTAGCAATTGGCCAAAATGTGTAGTTTATTACCTATTTAAATAGTTTGATGTATAAAACTGTTATTCATTCACTTAAGAAATTCTTTTGGCAACAAAAGAACAAATTAAATGCTATTCTATCTCCTATAATTTTTATTTTCCCAAAGAACTATGTTAATAATGTCCATTTTATAGTACTGTACAGTATATTTTTAGGTCAGTTGTTCTTTGGGAAATCAAGAAGATAAAAGAATCATTAAGATGTAAAATGTAGAAAAATTTTACATAGTTAATTCAACCTCACTTTGTACATAAGATAACCAAAACACAAGACAAATAAGCTAATTTGTCTAAGCAAATTTCTATTAGTGTCACAGAAATTTTCATTGCTTCACTTTTCTCAAAAAATACATTTAAAATAAGTCAGAGGAGTACTTTTACATAAAAGACAATAGAATCTTTGTGTTTGCTTCCACCCATTTTTACAAACCAAGCAAGAGGAATTTTTAATTTTTCTTGAACAAAATTCTTCTTAACATCTTTTAGATCAAATAATTATTAATAACATGTATAGTTTTCCTGATAACTAAGTGATTTATCAGGTGATATTATTTACTCTGTTAGCAATGAGTTTAAAGAAATAAACATCTGAATAAAATATTCTATGTTAAAAATTTAAACTATAACAACAAGATAACATAAAAGAGTTTTATTATCTTTATTTCCTAAAATGAGTCAATGAAGGTTTGTGCATTTTGTGCATGGCATACACTTCAGTAGAATCTAAATAAACCAAATAACAGCATTTACTTTTCCTCTGTTTGAAATCTACTGAGAAGTTTCTCACTATCACTCTTAACACCCTGATTGATGACTGTTTTTGGGGTAGTGAACATATTACTTGATTCTCATTTTGACAAAATGCGGCTATATTCAAATTTTAAAATAATCCAGTTAGCAGCATTTTTTTTCAGAAAGACTTCTGCACTATATTTTTCTATAAAATATAAACTACAAGTTACATATCCACCTTCCTAAGCTTCATTTCCTCCTTTCCTCACTACTTCATTTCTCAGAAAGAGGGGGGAAAAAACCTGATGTAACACTTTTAATATTAACCTCAGCCATGTCTGCAAGAGTATGGAGTAAAGTGATTTTGTTTCAAGATTTTGCTTTTTCCTTTTGGAATGTGGAACATTAGCTCATGCCTCAGTTTTGTCCAGACTTAAAGTTAAATACCCCTTCTCTATTTTATGTGTCTTGCAGGACCCACAGAGTCTGAGAATGTGACAGAGGAGCCCTTCCATGTCTGGGAATGTAACAGGGAACATATTATATCTATTTTTAAATCTTAAAAATTCTTGTAGTAGCTGAAAATTGGAAACTCTGCTTGAATTATCTCATTGTTGGACCTCACCTAACACTGGTTATCCTCTCCCTTACCTTGCATTCTTGGATATGACTCGTGTCATTTGTGGGCTTCCTACAATACTGTCATAGACCACCATCACTTCCTCATTCATTCCCCAACCACTCCCTCTCACGGCATTCTAACTAAATGATAATCTAGAAGCTGGAAAGTGTTGGAGTAGTTTTTAAAGGCTAAACCAAAGCCCATTCAGCAAAATGATTGGATGGTAACTTTGTGAGTTTGAATAAGGGCTAAAAGATAGTATAGAGCAGAAAACTGGCAAAATCCACCAAGGTAGGCAAACCAACAGACCGGGGCTTCAGACCTGGAGAACTGATCAGTGTTTTTGTTCTTCTGAATAACTTTCATGCTTGAAAGACAGCCTGAACATATTACAACCACACTACCTCCAGATGTGTCCCCAATAATCTCTTCATCCAAGACTCAGCTTGACTGAATATGTGTTGACTCAATACCGTCCACATGAAGGGCACCATGCTTACCAACTTTACCATGCAAGCTCTGTGATGGACAATAGAAAAACTGAAAAACAGATTGTACATTTTCCTTGCTTAAAAAGCTCACAGTCTGATAGATGTGACATACTGGCAATTGTAGGAGAAAAGAGCTATGCTAGAAACATAGAATGACCTGAGAATCCAGAAAAGGGACATCAACTCAGCCTGAAAATAAGAGTGACATTTTCAGGAGAGAGATGCTTTGTATGACAAAAAAGGAGGCAGAGAGAGTTTGGTGATTTTAGGCAAGAGAAACAATACAGCTAAAGACACTGGACCAACCACAGTACTTTAGAGAAGCATGAATTGGGAGCCCATGTGAAGGGGTGAGACGAGGCTGCAGAGATAATAGCAGGAAGTGACAGGGAAGGTGGTATACTGACCATCTTTAGACTGTGATTTTTATCTACAGGCAAAGAGGAGACATTAAACCATCGAATGATTCTATTGGAGGACAGGAGAAATTTGCATTTTAAGATATCTCTGGAAGCAGTGGGATGATGAGTTCTGAACTAAAGCAATGGTTGTGAAAATGAGGAGAAGGGGGGATTCTGGAGTGATTAAGAACTTAGTCCTTTGACAGAAAGAGAAGAATCTGTAGTGCTCTTCATTTCATTATTATATGTCTTGATACAGGATATTTGGAAAAAGAAGCAAGTTTGGAAGAGGAATAAATTTGATTTTGGTGAAGGTATGTTTGAGATACCTGAGAGAAATCCAAGAAAAAGTGAAAGTAACTGTGTATTCATTCACTAATCATGCAGCTCAGGAAAGAGCTTTGTACTTGAAAATATTATAGAAGGGTCAAATGTCACAAAAGTATTCAAAAGATAATCAAACACAGGAAAAAGAAGTTAATCCAAGGATGCTTTATTCTTGAGACTTTCATTGAAGAAACCATTTATTTAGCCACATTTTTTTGGAGACGCTTCAGAACAGACTACCAAGCTGTAGAATTTCAAAGTTGAGTAAAACCTAAGTTCTGCCCTAAAGGTCTCACAGTCTGGGGAAGATGGTTGCATGTGAAAAAAGACAAAAACAAAAACATTATAAATAGTAGAGGCACAGACAGTCGTTATTTACAGCATAGTTTGTCTTTCCAAGGAGACAATGTCACAGAAAGCCATGCACAGGAAGGATGACGTGTAAGAAAAGTTGTGAAAATCCTTACCTGTAGATGAGCAAAAGAGAAGACAAAAGTACTGAAGTACAGAATTGTAGAGTTCTATGCAGTGCGACTGGATAGTTTAATCACAATAGATCAGACCAGACAAAAAAAGAAGAAATGACATGAGGCTTAGGGTTTAGTTTTTATGTTTATTTCCTTGTTTGGGATTTTGCTTTTAAATAAGGATGAATTGAATTAAACCAGTGTCTCTCAATATCAGCATTATTGATATTTTGGATCAAATAATACTTGTTATGATGGTATAGAAACTGCCCTGTGGCTATAGAATGTTCACTATTATTCCTGGCCTTTACCCATTAGATAAAAATAGCATGCCTCTCCTAATTTGTAACAATCAAAAATGTCTCCAGAAATTGCTAAATATTCCCCCAGGTGACAAAACAACCCAGTTGAGAATTAGTGGGTTAAGTTTTCCAAGGTTTTGGGTTTTCACATCAAATGCCTGTTCTGTTTTCTAGGCATTATGTGGTTTGCATCTATCAAAATTATAATAATGCTTGAATCAGGATCTCTAAATGATAATTTTCTAAATTCTGAAAAAGATTCACTTTATATTTTGTCTCTACTCTGATTATTACTACATAATTAAATTTAATAATGTCTATGTCTTATTTTCTCCTTTTATTCCTATTTTTCCACTATTTTCTTTTTTATTTCTGTAGGAAAGTTAACTCAGAATTACTACAATGTCATTATAGTGTTCATAATTCTTTCACAAGGAGAAACAATTAAACATGTTCAGCAGTTTGAAAGGAGGGAGGGAGTTTGGAAGTTTATCATGAAAATATAGTGGAACGCTTTGGGGCAATACTAAGGACCCCTGGACCCAGTATCCTACAAATCATCTAACAAAAATCAAATGCAAAACAGTAATTCAGCCAGGGGACCAGGTAAGTAAGCTCCATCCCCATCTTTTTAAATTGTTTGACACATTTAAAACTAAGAAGTGTTAGCATCCTCTCATTTAAGAAATTTTTAGAAATATTTTATTTCAAGAACAGCCAAAGGAAAACCTCTTTGCATTTCAAATTCCTTATTTAGACATTGAGTAGCAAATGTTTTATTTAGAAAAATGATTAATCATTCTGCAAGATTTATAAAACACATACAAGAGGGGAAAAAAAGACTTTTAAATTGGAAAATTCCTTTCAAAGGAATTCTAAATGTCACAAAGAACGTACTGAGCCAGTTTTTTTTTTTCTTTAATTCTCTTTGCATCATAGTGTATAACTCACATCTGGGTTGCAACATAAAGGTCGGGACTGTTTACAGATCATCATTATCAGAGACAGAAAAATGTAACTATAGTGATGTGGGGCCCAGGATAACTAAAATTGCAAGATCTCCGTGAAGAAAGCCATTGAATCTGGCCTTCCATCCAAACCAAAGAAATGGAGCCAGACCATGAAAGCATTTTTGTGTGGATGCATAGCTCCCTCCTGCAGAGAACTGCCTGTAAGAAAGGTGACTTCCTAGTTAGTTCTTTCCCATCGTTTCTGTCCCCTCTACTAGTCTGCTTCTGGAGAAACTTTACAAGGTTAGACAAGATAAATGCTTTTCTGTTAACCTCCTTGTGAGCTGTAGAAAGCATATTACAACTCTTTCATTGAGATGAAGGATTTACAGCTTCTTCACAGTAGTTTTGTTCATGTTCTTGACCTCGAGGCAAGATTTCAGAGGCAACTTCACTGCTCCCACAGCCTGTTCCCTTTGCATTTCCTCTTACTGGCCTTCCCAAAAACCCAGTTCTCCCTGACAGAAAGTCCTTCCAATTCAATGCCTAGGAAAACATGACTAGACTGGGAGGTGCAAGAGGCCTCTGTGGGAAGCTCTGGATGAATTAGAACCAGGCTGAAGGAGAAGGGATATAAAGAATTCAAAAGTATTGTGCCAAACAGCTAAGTATCCTGTCCAGTTGCTCTAAATGTCCTTTCTTCCTCCAGACCCCCAAAAGAAAGCACCACATTAATTTGTTGCCTTTCATTTTGAGCAAATGTTCTATAGCTCAGCTGCCACAGATAGTATAATAAATAAATGTGTAGAAAACTGTGAGAAGGCAGGCCCTGCAATATAGCATGTTAAGAACAAGGATGAAGAACAACAGCCATGCTTCCTCCCATGGAGAAGATGCCCTGCTTAGGTGGATCCACAGCATAGAAGGAGATGGCACATTACACTGATATATATGGTTTCCACAAGGAAATGATCCTGATAAGATAGTAAACATACCTGCCAAGAACAAATTAAACAAGGTTTCCCTCTCAGTTAAAGTGATCTCCAGTTAGGAATGAAACAAAGTTCTTCTAATTACCCTTCCAGGAAAAATCAAGAGTCCAGGAATAACTCCCCATTGACTAAGCACCTCCCAAATCAGAGTCACGGACAGACACTATTATATTTTCTCCACATGCAGAGGATTTCAGAACATTTTGAAGGACATCAGTATTTCTTGGGAAAATAAAGTGCTAACCAGAAGTGTTTAATGAAGCCATGATGGAATTTTATTTGCTTTTATAGCATATGATACTTTCTTTTCTCCTAGACAACAGATTTTAACAAATGATCTCTGTTTTATGGTTTTAAAAATTGAATCTCATTGTAATTCTAATTTGTTTTCCAAAAGTATTACCAGTATGATTGATTTTTTTCAAAAGTTTAAGAATCATTTCTATTTCTTTACTTCCTGGTCACATTAGTGGTCCTTTTTTCACCTTTTTTTTATTGATTGGGAAGAACTATTCACATTATATCATGTAGCAAGGAAATTAACCATTTGCTTGTATTAAAAATTTTTAATATTTTCTTCCTCTCAGATTGTATGTTAATTTTTATGATACATTTATTTGCCATCCACAGTTTTTAAATGTCAATTAAATTGTATAAATTCTAATTGATAAACTGAATTTACTAATCTTTCATAGTTTCTGGACTTTACAACATGTTCAAAAATTCTTCTTCGTGTTCCAATTATTTATTTTAGTGTTTGCATAAGTTTTCAAAATTAAAACTTATTATATATCTAAGTAATCTGTTTTGGAGTGAGTTTCAACTTCATAAGGAATTCAGCTTTAAATTTCTCCAGATAGTTACCCATTATGGCCAAATCTTCTTTTCTTCAGTGATCTGAAATGCCACCTTCACCAAATAGAAAATTCCCACTGATCAGTCTGGATCTGTCTATCTTTCTATGAAACAGTATTATTCTACTCAGGTTTTTTTTTTTTTTTCATTTTTCTTTTATTATTCATATGTGCATACAAGGCTTGGTTTATTTCTCCCCCCTGCCCCCACCCCCTCCCTTACCACCCACTCCACCCCCTCCCGCTCCCCCACTCAATACCCAGCAGAAACTATTTTGCCCTTATCTCTAATTTTGTTGTAGAGAGAGTATAAGCAATAATAGGAAGGAACAAGGGGTTTTGCTGGTTGAGATAAGGATAGCTATACAGGGCATTGACTCACATTGATTTCCTGTGCGTGGGTGTTACCTTCTAGGTTAATTCTTTTTAATCTAACCTTTTCTCTAGTTCCTGGTCCCCTTTTCCTATTGGCCTCAGTTGCTTTAAGGTATCTGCTTTAGTTTCTCTGCATTAAGGGCAACAAACGCTAGCTAGTTTTTTAGGTGTCTTACCTATCCTCACCCCTCCCTTGTGTGCTCTCGCTTTTATCATGTGCTCATAGTCCAATCCCCTTGTTGTGTTTGCCCTTGATCTAATGTCCACATATGAGGGAGAACATACGATTTTTGGTCTTTTGAGCCAGGCTAACCTCACTCAGAATGATGTTCTCCAATTCCATCCATTTACCAGCGAATGATAACATTTCGTTCTTCTTCATGGCTGCATAAAATTCCATTGTGTATAGATACCACATTTTCTTAATCCATTCGTCAGTGCTGGGGCATCTTGGCTGTTTCCATAACTTGGCTATTGTGAATAGTGCCGCAATAAACATGGATGTGCAGGTGCCTCTGGAGTAACAGTCTTTTGGGTATATCCCCAAGAGTGGTATTGCTGGATCAAATGGTAGATCGATGTCCAGCTTTTTAAGTAGCCTCCAAATTTTTTTCCAGAGTGGTTGTACTAGTCTACATTCCCACCAACAGTGTAAGAGGGTTCCTTTTTCCCCGCATCCTCGCCAACACCTGTTGTTGGTGGTGTTGCTGATGATGGCTATTCTAACAGGGGTGAGGTGGAATCTTAGTGTGGTTTTAATTTGCATTTCCTTTATTGCTAGAGATGGTGAGCATTTTTTCATGTGTTTTCTGGCCATTTGAATTTCTTCTTTTGAGAAAGTTCTGTTTAGTTCACATGCCCATTTCTTTATTGGTTCATTAGTTTTGGGAGAATTTAGTTTTTTAAGTTCCCTGTATATTCTGGTTATCAGTCCTTTGTCTGATGTATAATTGGCAAATATTTTCTCCCACTCTGTGGGTGTTCTCTTCAGTTTAGAGACCATTTCTTTTGATGAACAGAAGCTTTTTAGTTTTATGAGGTCCCATTTATCTATGCTATCTCTTAGTTGCTGTGCTGCTGGGGTTTCATTGAGAAAGTTCTTACCTATACCTACTAACTCCAGAGTATTTCCTACTCTTTCTTGTATCAACTTAAGTCTACTCAGGTATTTGATAAACTTTCCAGAGTGCCTATATTTGACAGGTGCTGTTCTTCTGTTTTAGGCACAAGAGGTACACCAGTGTAAAAAAATTTTAAGTAGTAATAATAATGATGAAGAAAGAGGAGAAGGAGGAGGAAGAGGACAAAGGAAAAGGAAGGAAAAAAGAAATAAACACCCCTTGCTTCCTTAGATTTGACATTCTATTGGATGGAGATAAAAACAAACAGAAAAAGTAGTAGGTGGTGCTAATTGCTATATAAGAAAAACAAAGCAAAGAGGGAGAAGAGTTGGAGGTGTGGCAATATTCACTGATTGACAAAGGCTTCACTGGCAAAACGGCATTTGAGCAAACATCCAGAGGAGTTGGAAGAGTAAATTATTGGATATCTGAGAGAAAAAAGTACATGAACATCAAGTGATTGCATATTTGAGAAACTGTAAGGAAAAATAAATAAGCTGTCAGAAGAGAGTGAGCCAGGGAGCATAAAAGGAAAGGATTTGAGACAGAAGAATGTGCAGGGTGCTGGATCATGTAATAAAATGGAAAGCCTTTGGGAAGCTTCAAGTAAATGAATGATATTAGATGATTTATACATTAAAATCACTAAAATAATAAATGCATTAAGAATAATTGCAGAGGGTTAAGATACAGAAAATGGACAAACAGTTAAGAGATGAATAACACTAGATTAGACCTGGGTGGTAGAAATGAAGATGGTAAGAAGTGGTAAAAATATTATGGTTACATTTTGAAGGCAAAATCAATAGGGTTGGCTGTCTCACTGGATGCTGGGTGTGGTGTTAGAGGAAAAAAAACAAGAAAGATAACACAATGTTTTATTGAACAATGAGCAAATGGAATTGTTACTAAATAGACTGGGAAGACCAGACTTGAGGGAAAATATCAAGATTGCTAAGAATTTTTACGTATCCCACATATGCACCACAAGGCCAAGCTAAAATATTACAAGCTAGAACTAATTACTGTTTTGCTACAATGACTATGACATTCATTTTTCATAAACATTCCAGTTTTCTTTCCAGGCATCTGGTATTATACTTCCTCATTCAGTTTGAAGTTGCCAAGTTGCTAGCTATAGTCATGAAAGTTACACAGAGCCTGCATCAACTGAATCCCTGGGTAGCTAGAATGGTTATGATCAATGCTGTATTTCATAACGCTTTGCTCAAACTGTTACCTGCAGTGACTTGGAAGGAAGATAATATATCTAAAGAAACTGTAGTTTTCATGAATGAGATTAGAGAGCATTATTAATACTCTGTACTGGCTTCTGATTGCATCATTTATAAGGTAGTATGAGAAAGACATAAATTCAGAAAAGATTTGTCTAGCTTCAGGCAGAAAAAGAAGAAATTAAAATAAAATATTTTAAATCCTACCCCCCACACACAAAAAAGCTGGAAGAGACCACTAATTCTCTTTTCTCAACTTGTAAAAGAAAAACTAAAGAGTGCCTTATAATGATAAACACCAATTAGAACTCAGCAAGAACAAAGTCAATGAATGACATAGCTTCCAAACCCATTGTTAAACTCTTCTATTGAATTAAAAAGGCAAGAAGAGCAGGATGCAACTAAGGGCTTCCCATGTATTACTTTCTACTGGAAAAATGGCATAGGAGAGACAAAAGCCTGGTCTGCTCTTAATTAATACAAGGTGGAGACAGAGAAGAAATAGAGCAAATTTAATTAGTACATCTAAAAATGAACCATGTGTGGCATAGAACTGAACATAATCTAATAGATACAATGCTTGCTATGTTTTTAACAAAGTTGAACTGCCAAAGGAACAGTATACCTGAACTGAAAACAGACAGTGACTTAAAAGATCTCAGTCCTCCAGCTTTCCACAGCTAGGAGGCAAGTTGATAAAACTGCTCAGCACTTGATGGTAAACAAATTTTCCATATCTGCTTTAGATTAGATCAAGGAGTAATAGAGGGAGAAGAATCTTCTAGAGTAACAGACGCAAAGGACCATGGGGGAAAGTAAAGAGCCCTCCAAATGAGCAGAATTGAATCTAATCAGAGAATCTGTCTGAGCAGGCCTGGCTGGAATTCAGAATTGCTACGTAGCTGCTTTCTATTTCACACTATTTCCCTTTCCTAAATGTGTATGTTTATTTTAGTGGTCCAATCCTTCTTCCACCATTGTAGTTAGTGTCTTTCACATTCCAAGCTCTGCAGACCAAGAGTAGCCATGCTCAGACCTGAAGAAGTGACTATGAAGCATTGCTGAGAGGTCCTGGACTTGAGACTAGACACAGTGACTGGATGGAACTTTTGGTTAGAGGGAACCAAATGTTTGGGGATTAAAACTAGTAAACATTATATTAGGGCTGCACATAAGTGTCTTCATTCTCCTTTCTGACACATGACAGATTTATACTTTACTGACTTTGACAATAGGCTTGACAGTTTGCATTTTGCAGTTGGCCATAAATATGACTAGAGGTAACTTATGCCACCTACAGGTGAAAACTTTAGGAAAATGATTTTTCCACATTGCCTTTTTCCTCTCTCCATCATTATGAAAATACATGACAAAATAGATCCTCCATTGTCCTGGGTTCCTGACTGATTCTGATGGGGAAAGCCCTCCCTCCTCTAACCTGTGCTGGATACGTACAGTGAGCACATAAATAAATACTTCATGTTAAACCACTGAGATTTTACAATTATTATAAATGCAGCATAGTCTATTGTTTAGGAAGAGGTTTTCCTTTGGGAAATTCAAGGTCAAAGGTATGAAGTTTAAAAGTCAATTGCTACACTCCTCCATTGTCAGTGTTGCTTTAGTAATGACAGTGAAATCCATCACTTTATCAAACTATAAAGATTCTATGGTGATAAAAGCGAGAGCACACAAGGGAGGGTGAGGATAGGTAAGACACTTAAAAAATTAGCTGGCATTTGTTGCCCTTAATGCAGAGAAACTAAAGCAGATACCTTAAAAGCAACTGAGGCCAATAGGAAAAGGGGACCAGGAACTAGAGAAAAGGTTAGATCAAAAAGAATTAACCTAGAAGGTAACACACACGCATAGGAAATTAATGTGAGTCAACTCCCTGTGTAGCTATCCTTATCTCAACCAGCAAAAACACTTGTTCCTTCCTATTATTGCTTATATGCTCTCTACAACAAAATTAGAAATAAGGGCAAAATAGTTTCTGCTGGGTATTGAGGGGGTGGGGGGGAGAAGGAGGGAGCAGAGTGGGTGGTAAGGGAGGGGGTGGTGGCAGGGGAGAGAAATGACCAAAGCCTTGTATGCACATATGAATAATAAAACAATAAAAAATAAAATAAAATATAATTAATTAATTAATTACAAATTAAAAAAAAAGATTGTATGGATTTTTTTTTTTTTTTTTTTTTTTTTAGTGGAGTTTCTCTCAAAGACCCAGAACTGGTGACCAGGATCAGACACTGAGCTAAAGAGGAACAAAGTACCAATCCTATATCCTGAAGCAAACCATAATCAACTAGAGCAACCTATGTTCTCAAGGATTGAGCAGACTTACCACCCAGGAAGACTGGCTGCTGACTGAGGCAATTCCAGGTAAATCTGCAAATAGTTGTGAAGAGCGAAAACTGCAACCAGATCTCTTATGTCAGGAAATGCAGAATCTGAGACCCCCACTGGGCTCTCTGCAAATACATGGCTGCCAACACGGAAAGATTAACATAGCAAGTCAATGTTAGCTACAGAAACAGTGATGAATGACAATAACCAGCTACAAAGGTGAAATGTTCTCCCTCTTCTGTTCCCTGCCCAATTTCTTTAAAGGAGAAATAGTAGGAGACAAAAGGAAAAGAACTAACCCTGTGAGATTCCAATCTCTACCTCCCTAACCCTCACAAGTAAATGGAGTAAAAGAACAAACCATGTTTATTCCCCAGGCCAAACTCACTGGAGAGAGAGAAGGAGTAAAGTTTTAATCAGATAGGAGATTACAGTCTTAAAATGGACGTACTTTAAATAATCAAAAGTGAACCAAATTTTAATCTGTACAAGATGTGGCTAAGATACAAGAAAGAGAAATCCATCTAAGCCTGGTTTCAGTCAGGGGCTGGAGAAAAACAGAATGGTTTCAAATTCACTCTCCACTGAGTTCAGACTGTTCAAGAAACTAGTTACAGCTGTGACCCTGTTGGAAAACTATTGTGCAAAGATGATTGTGAACTCTGTAAAAGATAAATGTGAGAAATACTAATGGATGTGAGAGAACTGGGTTTGAAAGCATGTAGAGAATGCATTTCATCTCCTATAAAAGTTTAGAATGATACTCAAAAATTTGAGAAAGGAAAAACATCCATGAAATCTTTATAGTTTAACTAAGAAATGGATTTCTCTGTCATTACTAAAGCAACTGACAATGGAGGAGTGTGGAAATTGACTTTTAAACTTCCTACCTTTGACCTTGAATTTCTCAGAGGAAAACCTCTTCCTAAATAAGAAGCATACACAATGTACAGGGATGTTAAAACTTTCCAGTGGTCTTACACCTAAACACACTACCCAAGATATTATCTAATACGGTACAGCAGACAATAGGGAAAGTTGTACTCCCTTAGATACAAAAAAATAAGTTATCAGTACTTCTAGTCTAAGCAAGAGACATTAGAACTATGACCAGAGGGAGAAATGACCCAAGCATTGTATGCACATATGAATAAAATAAAAATTAAAAAAAAAAAGAACTATGACTAGGGCATGCTACCACATGCTTTAGGAATGGTGATATCCCAGAACCAAATATTGGAAATCTTCATGATCTCAAAGCCATTAGTGTGTTAGGGACTGTGAATGAATGTCTTGAGTAATAAAAACAGGCTTTTGGGTATGACTGAACATCAGAGAGCAGAGCATGTCAGCTATTTGGATAAACACCAGGAGTCTGGTTGAAAAGATGTCTCTACAGAGACTCTAATAGTAGACTGATCTAGAAGGATCTAGCAAGGGTATGTGGTAAGATACAACACTTGTGTCATGAGGGCAGAGCTCTCATGAATTGGACTAGTGCCTTAAAAGGAGCTGAAGAGACCAGAGCTCTCTTTCTACCATGTGAAAACACAGGAAGAAGACAACAGTCCATGACCCACCAGACATTGAATCTGACAGAACCTTGACTTTGGACTTTCCAACCCCTAGAACCATGAGAAGTAAACTTATATTGTTTATAAGTCATCTACTTTATGGTAGCTTGTTACAACAGTTGAACAGGACCTTCAGACTCAGGACATGTGAATGGGTGTCCTTAAAATATGTATAGCAGGGCACTATTTGGAGATCAATCTATTATAACTTTGGTTCTTCTCTCATCTTCTTTCAACTATTAATGCTAATCAAGGAAAGACCACAGCAAGAAAGTGATGGCTGTCATTAGGCGTTGAAGAAAAGGGGGTCAAATGGATGATTTCAAGGGAAACACCCAGGTGTCTACCAGCTAGAGTAGAAAACACATTATTAGAGCAACTGAAAGCCCAAGCAGTCAGTCAACTTTTGACAGCTTTGGGGAAGTCTAATGTAAACTTCCTTGAGGCCCCATCTAAAGCACAGTGAAAAGATAAGAGCAAGAGTGTTCATCCCTACAAATGGGTAGGGCAACCAAGCTGCCTACTGTGTGACTAATTGGACAACAAGCAAAGCTAGGATTTGCAGAAGGAGGTCTGAGCCCATAGTGAGATTAAAAATGACACTGCACAACCACAACACAGGAGGATTCAGAGATTCCTAGAGGAAGTGAGAGAAGTGTAAATGCCCTTCTTTGGGCTTTGTTTATGGGGAAGGTGGGTATATTTGTGGCATGCTGCTCTCAATCTAAGTGAAATCATGCTGCAGGAATAACACCAAAGCAAAGGCAGACCTTGGATCCTGGAAATCACAAACAGGGAGAGAAATTGTCTGGTCCTGCATGAAAGTAGTCTCTACAGGAAAGAGGAAAGCCCCCCAGTTCTCCCTGATGCTGATCATGGGTAGATGAGGGGCTGGCTCTGACCTGCTAGACCAGCCTCTCATGGGCACAGGAACTGGCCAGCATGGATCACAGCCTGCTTCCCTCATCCAAGGGACCCATGTAGAAATGGAAGGGGATTACAATATGAAATGGATGCTTCTGTAGCCAAATTTTTGAGAATCTGAGTCTATAGAGGAACTGAACAATATTGTCAAGGGATTCTGGTTGGAAAATCATCCCAAACTTTTGTTCAAAATTAAATCCCATGAAGATTCCTTTGGGATAAAGACAGCTTTTCTGCCTTATGAAGCTAGAGATGCTATGAGAAGTCAACCATGGGAAAGAGGAGAATGTAGAACATCTTTGTCCACGTTTTCTGACCAGATAGCCCTCCAGAACTTTGTCAAGGTCTGTGGAAGAATAGAAACCTGTCAGAAAAGCAAAAGCCAAGATTTATTTGTTTGTTTGTTTGGGGCTGTGCACTTGCTTGACCACTTAAGCCATACTTGCAGCCCTTTTTTGCTTTACTTTATGTTTCAGATAGGGTCTCACACTTTTTGCACAGGATAGCCTTAGACTAAGATCTATCTACATCCATTTTCCACATAGCTGTAATTACAGATGTGTGACAACACATCCAACTCAGAACCAAGGTTAAATTTCCTACTAATATAGCATGAGCCTAGAAACTATATTAAATTGGAGTAAATTAAAATATTAAAATGTAACTTTTCTCAAGATAAGCTTCATGGAGGAAATATGTATCTAAATGCATACATGTACTCCATAAAGATGTCTCTAATGAAGGGCTGCTCTTGACACAAAAAAATTTCTGCAACATTTAGAAAATGTACATAAAAAAAGAGACAAAAATCTCTGTGTGATTTTGCCACTAAAACTTCTGGCCATTAATAACTAGTTCATACATAATTTCAACCAAAAGAGGCATAAAACATAACATACCTCTTCAAACAAATAGTGTTGGAACTGATAATTTGAGTATCATTTACATATTCTGATAGCTCCAAAATGTTGATTTTCATCTTAGCCACAACTCTGAGTTCTATACATCCAACTGATGACTTTATTGATGTTCACAAATCTCAGCTGCGTTCTCTACCTTAACCAATTTCTCAAGCAGCAATTCTGGAAACCATTTTTGATAATGCCTGATCACTCTTTCATCATTTAAAACCCATCCCATGTACTGACACCTGTATACATAAAATAGATTTCAAATCCATCCATCCAACAGCCTCCTAACTTGTCTCTCCTCTTCTTTTTTGACTACTCTCCAACACCACCCCGTGTGCTCTCAACATGTAATGTCTTACACCCTCTTTCCTAACTCCCAAATACTTTTCACACATTTCTTCCTTTGTTTAATTTATATTTCATGTTACAAAAGAAGTATCACACATACAGGGAGGCCTTCAAAGGGTGCTGATGGAGACTGGATTCCCTTTGTGTCACACGCTCTGGTAAAGCCAAATATGGCCCTCCACAATATTTACCAAAGTACATGTGTTCATTCAGATTGCTTTCCAATTTCCCTAAATTCTGTTGAGTTCACTTCTTCATAATATTAACAGAGTGCTCAGCAAATACTTACTACATAAATTAGATGATGTAGAGATTGCAATGGGATAATGCTGAAGAGAATTTAGAAGCTATGTACTTCAAGCGCTTCATTTTATAGGTGAGGAAATTAGCAGTCAACAGACACCTTCCTCAAGCCCATGAAACAGGGCAAATGGCAGGCTCAGAATGTTTTATTCTTAGCTTTCCACTAAGTGGTATTGCAATACCATGCAGACTTTAATCCAATACTCATTTACCTTTTTCCCAGCCACTCATCGAGGATCTGCCATGATGACACAGGTGTAGTAATAAAAAACAGGAAAGACACTGACCCCATGGAGCCCTTAGCTTATAGAAATATATCATGGAATGAAATATTGGAGATCCAATAGTATTTATGGAATCACTAACTAATTTATATTTCACTGAAGTTCAAGACATTTATTTCCTCAAGAAAATGTTAGTTTATCTTACTCATTAAATTCAGGATAGAAAGAAAATATTTTCCTGAGGTTAGTAACGTAATTCTATAAGAAAGAAGAAGCATCTGAACATTAAAGAGATTAAGATCTATAACCGAGCCAGGTGTGGTGGTGCATGTCTATAATTCCAGCTAGTCAGGAGGTGGAAACAGGAGAATCACAAGTTCAAGGCCAGACCAGGCAAAGTTATTGAGATCCTATCTCAAATACAAAATATAAATGAAAGATCTGGAGGTGTGACTCAAGTGGTAAAGTGCTTGCCTAATGTGCACAAGGCACTGGGTTGGTAACTAAGCTCATTTTGATGATTTATCTTACAAAATCAATGAAAATTATTAATTGAAAAGGGTAATATTGATGACTTAGTATAACATTAAAAAGTTACCTAATTTTCAAAGGTTTAATCTTTGTCTGCATGGCTTTTAAGTTACATGGACAGCTAATACTTTATTTTCTAATGTCATCATGTTCTTTTGGTCCTCTACCTAGGTTTCAACTATCAGGTCGCCAATTGCTCATAATATTTTGGATTTCCTTCTTATCTTATTTTCTTTTTCCTTAAATAAAAGTTATTTTTATAGACTTTGCTACACAACTCTTTGCACAAGGAAATGTTAGTAAGCAGAAAAGCTATCATATATTGATTTTCAACTCTTAACTTGTAATGGAGCAAGTGCATTTATATTCTAAAAAAATTCCATAATTTTAAAACTACTGATTTCATTGGAAAGGAAAAACGAAGTGTGCATTAGATTATTTGAATAGGAACAAAGAGCGTGTATCATATTCTAATAATATACATTTTACATGACATAAATATGTATATAGGTTATATGTATGTATATATAACTTATATACATGCACATACTTATATATAAATACATACAACCTATATACACACACTCACTAATTATGTATACACACAGTAATCATACATCTAGAGGCTTTTCTGATATAAGGCTACATCTATAAACACCTAATAAAATAAGATGTTTATTTATGAGAACACTTTCTTTGAAATGGATCTCTGTTGCTGAAGTGCTAGAAATAGACAGCATTGGTGGATGCTGAGGCTAGGGAAACACGAGGAGGATTTTTCCACATACAAAATGTTAAGCAGACAGGAGCATTTACCTGTTTTCAAATGGAAAAGGAGAAACATGACCAGTCGAAGTTGGGCAGGAGGCATAAAATGCTCTATTTTATTTTCCCAGGCAGGCCCTGATTGCCCTACTTTAGCACATGCATTGCAGAATCCTCATGTGGGAAACTCATGTGAACTACCTATTTAACATCTTCAGTGATACAATCCCTAAAAGTAGAAAGAAGCACAAAGATTCATGAGTGTGTTACTACTGGTGTCACAACATCAAAAGAACTAAGAAGGGAATCCAGCTGTTAGAATTTGAATTAGAAGAAGAAACCACTGCAGATTGTTTATGGAAGCACAGATGGCTAAAGGGAAAACAGCTTTGCAAGGCCAGCTTGCCAGGAGAAACACTGGAGGGACACAGTTGCACTTTGTTAACATTTCCCTCCAGTTTGAAAGGGCCCCAGTTTCACCGCTGGGCAATATTTGACACTTCTCATATACTGCTTGTGTACGGCAATAAAAGTTTGAACAGGAAAACATCTGGAGAGAGAAAAAAGCAGTTTACCTAGCAGGAGGTCAGAGTACACAGTGACCTTTTGGAACCCTTAAAAGAATTACAGAAGCTTAGGAATGGCCAAACATGGACTGAACAGCCAAGCATGACAAACACATAATTTAAAAAGCATGGTCAGAGAAAAGGGATCCATTCGTAAACATTTATGATAACCACATATCAAAAATGAGAGTAAGAGTTCACATTACTATTTAAATGAATCTACAAAAACAATTTGCTCAGGAACAATTTGAACAGGATTGTGTGATTGTTCATAGAGGCGCATACAATTAAAATCATAGTATTTACTGTTTTATAATTCTCTTTTAATTTTAACTTCTTAAAAATTATACAAAAAGCACAAAAATAATACATCATTAACCACATTCTGTTTCTTAATGTAGAGAAGATTTTTACCACACAATAGCCTACTATCTACATAAACTGAGAGGAAAGGGGAGAGTTAATCATTCTTAAAGTTTTCTGTATCTACCTTCCCAATAAGAATTGTTCAAAAGTCCCAGTTCCAGAGAAAGAGTATACATCCCTGCCCACATATCCATACAGTACCCAATCAGAGGTTAGGACACTTACAGCTGGATGTCAGACTAGTCTTCTAGCTGAATGTCAGACACAAGAGGCTCTGGTTTATGAAAACAGTTGAATGTCAGACACAAGAGGCTCTGGTTTATGAAGGCAGTTGAATGTCAGACACAAGAGGCTCTGGTTTATGAAAGCAATGTTTTTTTCCCAAAAACATAGGGAAATGTAAAATGTAACTTACTGCTTTTCATGATCTCCCAGTTTTATATGAAGGGAAGACTCAAACCAATCAACATTTGTTTAAATTTATCAAAATTTGTTATTGAATATGCTAATAATACATAGGCTGTATCTGACAGTCAAGGATACTAGACATTTAAAAACCAGTTTCAGAAAATCACTTAACAAAGTGGAAACAAGACACAAACTTCCAAACTGATCTCAAGGGCTATACAAATTTCCACTGCTCAGACACTTTCTCTTTGACTGCTTATATTAGAATCTGTGAATTTGTTTTCTTTTCTCTGACCTTACATAAGAATGAGCTTGTTCGCTCTCAAGTTCTAGTTTTGTGATGCCAAATATTTAGGTAAAAGCAGAATAAGTCATCTGGTTTTCCAGTCATATCCCTCTGTTCTTCAATCTTCCTGCTATCATACTTCTACCTTTCATGGCTTTGTATTCTTTCCTAAATTCAGCTAGGACCCCATCGTGCCATGATTTCAATGTACATTCCAGACCACCAACATCAGTATCACCTATTGATTTATAGTCAACAGGAAGCCTTGAAGGCCTTTTGAGCATATCTTTCTTGTCTGAAAGATGAGAAAATGGTGGTAAGATTGATATAAAGAAAGCAAGAAAAAGGAATAGTTTTAAGGTGCAGCAAAAAGACAAGTCCAACATGAAATATGCTTCAGATGGTGACAGGATTCTTGAGTGGAGGTGCTGGCAGCTGTACACTTTGAGACTGAGGATGGGCTCTACATATATTTTCCCTGTCTAGACTGGATTGTGAAAATGGCTGTGGAGATCCTGCCTTTATCTGGATTTCAAAATCCTTTCCATTCCAATGCTTTCCTTCAAGTTTGTTTAAAAATGTGAACCAAAAAAATGTACATGGTCCTAAAGATCTCAATCAGTGTGGTTCAACAGAGTAGACACAGTTTTTTGACCAACCAAGACTTTCCTGCCTTCTGATGCCAATTTGGGCTCAGATGCCTTTTTTTTCCTCTAGCAATTTAAAGTGTGAAAACATATGCTTTCCTCAACCCACACCCTGTCCACAGTTCATCCTATAAAATTCCATCCTTCTGCAGTTAACTTGTAGCTCTAGAATGACACAGGTCTTAACATAAAAATTTAAGAGTTCAAGGAAAACAGTGGGTTCTTAATGTAAATATATCATGCTGCCAAATGTTTCAGAAAATACTCAGTTCCATAATTTTGCCTTTCTTAAAGGCATCTTTTGAGACTTATTGCTTGCTCTTTTCCATTAAAAAAACTGTAAGGTTTGTGTTGTGATTGTTTCCCTTAGGATAGCAAATGTAGACAAAAAAGTACTTGACGCTCCAGGAAAGGTACATAAAGCTTAACCTTTAGGTATATTCTGAAGAAATGACCCATTTCCTAAGAAGGCCCCGCAATGTGAGGATAAATTGTAACATGAAATTCAACATATGTCTCGCTTTGGAAGAAAAAAGCAAGGAGAAAATTTTAAACCTCAATAAGCTTTTATTTCTAATACAAGTATGACCCAAAATAGATAGTGTGGCATTGTTTAACAGCTAAAAGTTTGTTGGCAACGTAAACTGCAGCCCAGCCATTTCTATATGTATTCCATAACCTCAGAAAAATTCCATTGAAGAAAATGAGTACAAATATCTCATATTTTGTCAATACCTATAACAATGAAGCCACCAAGGAGAATGAAAATTGTAATTTTAGTTTAGGTGGATTCAATTAGGAAAAATTATTCTCCGTATCTGAAAGCTATAGAGGTATAATAGGTATCTTTTGAGTGAAATAGAAAAGGGATATTCTTTCATTAATAACAGCACTCTGAGCGTTATCTCTTAACGCTCAGAGATAAGCCAAGCTCAAAAGGCCAAATATCACATGTTCTCGCTCATTTATGGAACCTAGACCTAAAACAACAATGATGATGGGACATGAGTGGGTATGGGGTTTTTTGGGGGGAATTAGAGTGGGACGAGGGAATGGAAAGGATACTGAGAGGTGAAGAGGATTGAAGTATGCTTCATATATACATATGTAGACAGTTAATGAAATCCACCAAACACTTTGAAAAAGTGAGGACAGAGTGGGGAATGGAAATATAATGGAAGGAGTGAACTAATTCAAAGTACACTGTATGCGTATATGGAATTGCTAGTTCAAAATAGAATAAAAAATTTGTTAAAGTTAGAAAAGACAGCTACACAGAAGCAGAAGACAACAGAAAACATAAGCAGCCAGGGACCTCATCTTATCACAGTGGTTGGCACTGTGCAGTTTCTCTGAAGAGACAGCTGACGATAGAAGTATGTTTCTCTTCAGTAGTTTGTCATTGCTTAGTCACTTCTCCATTTTCTGAGTATAAAGTAGGTGTGGTGAGAAATGTCACACAGTATAGGCATTAAAATGATAATTATGAAAGCAAAAATGAAATTTAAAACCATTATGATTTCATCATTACTTATAAAGAACACATTAATTACAAATTATGGAAGAATATGCTTTGCACTAAAGCTAGGAAGGAGAACATCACATGTAAATTGTGTTTGCATGGTTGTTCATGGATTTCTTTTAACTTTTAGATTGATTTTAGTACTTTTAATAATTTTTAAATAATTCTAGAATATTTGTGGTGTTTATCTAACACAAACATATAAATTTAAAATTCATAATGAAGCTATGAAGCTACCATTTATCTTCCTTAAAAGAAAAGAGCGTAACATTTTACTAGGCGCAAAGCCTGACTTGCCAGTGAATGCAGTGTGTACAGTTGGATAAGTTACTTAATCTTTCTATGACTCAATTCTCTCCTCCATGAAATGATAATATTAATAGAATGAACTTCTTATGATCATTGTCAAGATGAAATGAAATCATCCATAAAAAAATCTAGTAATACTTGGAACTAAGTACATTTCACTAAATACCAGCTATCATTTCTAATGTATGAAATATAAAGTGACATTTTTTATGTACATATGCGTATGCTGTATGTATATATACATATGTAAAGTCACTTTCACATGACTGTCACATACATTCAGTAAGCGAGAATTATCACATAGTAGTTATGGAGCTGAGCACAGGACATACTTTGTGCCAAGAATTCTGCACAGAATGCATGTACATTGAACATTATAGGTAATATATTATGCATTCTATAGTACAGCATTTCATCCTCTCAAAAATTCTGAGATTTGGGAATAATTAGCCCCATCATACAAGTGAGGGACTGAAGGCTCAAAGAGCTAAAATAACTCCTCCCAAGATCACAGAGCTTCTAAATGGACAAGGCTAGCAAACACCAAATTCAAGGTCATACCTGCCAGCCATACTACTTTCAATAAATGTAAAATGAGATGTACTAGCTCATATTTCAGCCCAATGTATGCTACATCAGTCAGCTGATACCCAATCAATGGGAAACTCTGGTTATCCCTTCATGGATTGCAAGGCTGAAGCCCTGGTGCAAAACCCTTTGGCTTGTCTTCTCAGTAGGGCTCCTGATCTTCATCTCAACTGTCTGCGGCAAAGTCCACCGAGCTACCTTAAATTTGAGAAATGAAGATGAAGGTCAGTGAGGTCATTCTAAACTAGTGTTAAGGAAAAATATTTTCCCATTAGTACAGTATAAAAAGAAATGTCTTCCCTGGCAAACAAATCTTCAAATACTTCTTAATTTTGGAACTCTTCTAAGTCTTGAGTCTGCTGTGTGAACTTTGGACCTTCAAGAAAAGGATTTAACTTGCAATACTTCCAAGATTATTTTTCTTCCTAGTACCCTTTGTTCTGAAAGCCCCAATTAACACCTCCTGGAATGGGTGTTCCCCGGAGCCCATTCTGGGGATGCTGATGTAGTGGAAAAGGCCACAAGCAGGCCACAGAATAATGGAGCTTGTGTCCCAGCCCTCCACGCACTCAATGTGATTGTAGGCAACTGCTCCAGCCTTGGTTTCCTCCTATAAAATGAAGAAAATGAGGTCTAATATGCTACGGTGGCCAGAATGTCTTCCTGTGTCAAATGTCTGGAAAAATCTACCCACACAATTACACCGCACCATGGTTATAGCTACACTGCCATTCTTCCACAGGCTGAGAACTGATTGATGCAGGAGCAAGTGGTAAAGCGATTGAAGTCCATATTGTTTGTTCTTAGAATAATGCAGGAGGAATGTAAGAATTACAAAGTAAATAGAAAACTTAGCAACCTAACAGGACTCAGGAAAAACACTCTGATGCCAGGCAACACACAGATACCATGCTCACACAACAAAGTGCTTTCATTGTGGAATTTCTTGCTTTACTTACCCAGCTTTACCTCCTACCACCCTCCGACAGTCCCTTTGCTCCAGCCAAGCCAATGTTCCACGTAATAATATCCACTCTATGTGATGCTTTCCTGCCCAAAGCCATGCCTACCAACCAACACATGAAGCCTGCCTTGATTCAAGAGATTCTTCTCATTTTTTAATTGTTGTGCTGGGTGGGGGTGCATTGTGGCATTTCCAAAAGTTCTTACAATACATCAAATATATCAAAGTTGAATTCACCTCCTCCACCATTCTCCTTTATCTTCTTCCCCCATTCCTGTAACAGTTTCAACAGGTATCATTTTTCTATTTACATACACGTGTACACCATATTTGTACCAAATTCACTCTTCCACACGCTTTCCCCACCTCCTCCCCCCTGCCACTGCTACCAACCCACCCAAGAAGGACATGTCCCACCCTCTTGTTTTCCGATATTGGAAGTGATGTTTAAAGTACCTACACAGGGAGTTTCCTTGGGACATTTCCGTGTATGTATGTACTATAACCGAAGTTGGTTCACCTCTACTCATTCTTTTTCTTAACAATAAGAACGCTGTCCTCTGGTATTTCCGGTTGCTTACCTGGCACTGAGCATGTTGTAAAATGGTAACACCAGCTCACGTTATTCTCTCCTCTTACTTCTTTTCTACTTCTGTAACCTTACAGACAAGTGTTTAAAACAACAGTATCACCAGGCATTATGGCTTTCATGTGTAATCACAGTTACTCAGGAGGCAGGAGAGGAGGAAGATCACAGCTAGAGGCCAGACAGCAAAAAGTCTGTGAGACATTGTCTCAACCAATAAAAGCCAGATGTAATGGTTCACACTTGTCACCCCAGCTATACAGGAGGCATAAATAGGAGGATTGCAGTCCAAGCCCCCTGGGGACCTTATCTCAAAAATGAGCAAAAAAAGGGTGGGCTATGCTGAAGTGATATATGTGCCTCACTAGGAAGCAAAGGCCCTGAGTTTAAACTCAGCACTGTCACCATTTTTTCAAAATTATAATTCTTAAAAAAATAAAGCAAAACTGAAAAACATTGATTAACTGAATATTAACAAAAGTTGAATAACTAGTTTTGATACATAGTTCCATCTCTAAAATAATATTCTCTGAGTTTCTTTTCATCATGGTCTTATTAAGTTTTCCATAAATTTCATGCAATCATCAAAATTGTATTTTATGATAAATCTTGAATTGTAATATTTTCAACTGATTTTTCTTTATGAAACATACTTTTCAATGATAAAATACTCTTTCTATGGTTTTTTTTTTTTTTCATTTTTCTTTTATTATTCATATGTGCATACAAGGCTTGGTTCATTTCTCCCCCCTGCCCCCACCCCCTCCCTTACCACCCACTCCACCCCCTCCCGCTTCCCCCCTCAATACTCAAAAAATTACCTGGTAAATGAAGACTGTTTTCATGAGTGTGTGTATGTGTATTTAAATAGATAAGTATTTCAGCCCAAGCAATTTCATTCAGAGTTTTTCATTCAGAGAAATTTGTTTTGATGAAAGTTCACCAAAATAACTTGTCTCTGTGGTCCTTTGAATACTTTCAAACTCATACCCTGCAGAGTTATAGACCCTCTCAATTTTATTTCAATTTCAACAAAATTTTTAAAATTACCTAATTAAACAGGAGATTCATGAAAAGATTCTTCCCACAAGTCAAGGTATTTCAATATGCAATTACGGAATTTGTAAATTAAGCCCTAAATCTGCTAGAACGAATGTCACTTAATTTGTTCATTTTATCCTTAAATCATTATTTTCCTATTGTAAACATTATTTTCAATAATTGCAATTTTCTATATCCTATTGGTTCAACGTGTGTCATGTGTCTAGAAATTTATCTATTTCTTATAGGATTTTCTAGTTTATTGGAATATAAGTTTTCAAAATATTGCATAATTATCCTCTGAATTTCAATAATATCTGTTGTGATATCCTCCTTTTCATCTCTAATTTTGATAGTGTGGGTCTTCTCTTTCTTTTGGTTAGATTGGCCAAAGGATTGTCAATTTCATTTGTCTTTTTGAAAACTAGCTCTTCTTTTCATTGGTGTTGTATTTCTCTGTTCTTATCTTTGTAACTTCTTCCACTAATGTTAGACTTGGCTTGTTCTTGTTTTTCTACCATCTAGAGGTATATCATTAGATTATTTATTTACTATCTGTCTGATTTTTTAATATAGGCACTCATAGCTATAAACTTCCTTCTTATATCTGCGTTCATTTTGGGACCAAAGGTTCTGGTACGTGTGTTTAGGTTTACATTTTATTCTACAGTTTTTTAATTTCCCTCCTAATTTCTTGAATGACATGCTGATGGCTCAAATATGTATTGTTCACTGGAGGTCAGTGGCTCACACCTATAATCCTAAATATTTGAGAGATAGAGATCGAGAGGATCTCTGTTTGAGGCCAACCCCAGGAAAATAGTCTGTGAGATCCCATCTCCAAAATAACCTGAGTAAAATGGACTGGAGGTGTAGCTCAAGTTGCAGAGTGCCTGCTTTACAGGTGTGAAGCCCTGAGTTCAAATCCTAGCCCCACCAAAAAAAGTGTATTGTTTAATCTCCAGGTGTTCTTTGTATAGTTTCTGTTGTTTCCCTTCCTGTTGGTTTCTAGTTGCATTCCACTATGATAAAAATAAGCTACATAAAATTATTTCACCATTTTATATTTGTTAAGAATTGCATTAGTGCCTAAAGAAGAAAGTTCCATAAACTGCTGAGAAAAAAAAATGTATTCCACAGCTGTAGGGTGGAATATTCTACGGATGTCTGTTAATCTGTGGTGCATTGTAACTCTGTAGTTTCTTTGCTGACTTTTTGTCTGGATGACCTACTGTGGATACGAGAGTGCACTATTAAAGTCACCTAATATTTCATCTGGAATTTCTGTTCCTTTATGTCTAGCAGTGTTTGTTTTATTAAATTGGGACACCAACATCTAATGCATCATCTCATTTTCTTTTTTAAGCATAAATATATATTTTATTAGAGTAAAAGTTTTTGGAAATACCAAAGAAATCCTAAATTCAAGGAGAAAGGGAAGACAAGGTAAAATTTTAAACAAATTTTCATACATTTTAAGCATCTATTTAAATTTATTACATTGTTTTTCAAACAAGTTTGTACCAAATTAGAATTTTACCAATAGTGCATAAAAGGTCCCATTTCCCCACACTCTCTTGAACGAGTATTGACAGCATTTTTGCTAGTATAAATTAATTGTACAAATGGGTTTTATTGTGATATTTCCATATTTGCACATATATGTACATATTTGTGTACTTTGATCAGATTCACCCCCACTATTATTCTTATTAGAATATATTGTAAGGAGGTTTCATTGTGACATTTCCAAATGTGCTTAAAATATACCTTGGTTAGATTCACCTCCACCATCATTCTTCTTCATCCCCTCCCCACCACTTAAAACAATTTTAACAAGTTTCACCGTTCTATTTTCATACAAGTGTATAAAGTACATCAACCATATTCACCCTCCTTCACCTCTCCATCCACCTTCCCTCTTGCCACTAGTCCCTCCCCTGAACAGGACCTGCTTTACTTTCCTGTTCTTCATTTTTAAGTGTGTATTCATTGTTTGAAGGGCTTTCTCCATGGTATTTCCCCCACAAATATATTGTACTTTATTCAGATTATCCTCCTCTATTAGTTTCCTTTATTCTTTCCCCTCTACCTGTATTATTTTCTTGGTCAATTGTACTTCCTCCTTTGAAAATTGTCTTTTCAGTTCATTTGCCCATTTATTCATTGGATTGTTGATTCTTTGGAGTTTAGTTTTTGTTTTGGGGTGGTTTTTGTTTTTGTTTTGTTTTGTTGATGGCTCAAACACTAGCACAGGGTTTATTCGGGAGAAACCCTGCAGGAGTTTAGTTTTTGAATCTTCTATATATTCTAGTTATGAATCCCTTGTCAAACGTATAGCTGGCAAAGATTTTCTCCCATTCTGTAGGCTGTCTCTTCGGTCTAGTGACTGTTTTCTTTACTGTGCAGAAGCTTTTTAGTTTGATACAGTCCTATTTGTCAATCCTTTCTCTTATATGCTTAGCCTTTTCTGTTCAGGGAGTTACTGCCTATACCTATGTGTTCCAGTGTTTTCCCTATTCTTTCCTATAGTAGTTTTAAAGTTCTAGATCTTACATTGTGATCTTTGATCCACTTTGAATTGACATTAGTACAGGATGAAAGTCGGGGATCTAGTTTCAGTCTTCTACATGTGGATATCCAGTTTTCCAAGCACCATTTGTTGAAGAGGCTATCTTTTTCCAACATATGTTTTGGGCTCCTTTGTTGAAGATTAAATGGCTGTAGCTAGAGATAGAAAAATTAATTCTACAGTTCATATGGAAGCACAAAACATCTCAAATAGCAAAGCAATACTGAGCAAAAAGAGCAACACTGGAGGTGACATAATACCTGATTTCAAAGTATATTGCAAAGCTCTAGCAATAAAAAGAGTAAGGATTAGCACAAAAACAGTCACAAAGAATAATGGAACAGAAGACACATTATATCTTCTTGATGCATTATTCTCGTTAGTGAAACCTCTGAAACTGAACCAAGATAAACTTAAGAGTTGTTTATGTCAGGTACTTTGTCACAGAAACAAATATCTGCAGAACACAATGCCTCACTTATCTCCTTAATTGCTTTTCTCCAATTATAGCCTACTTCCTGCCTACCTTTTCTTTATACTGAACCTTCACAGGAGCTTCTTTTTGTACCTAGAGCACTTTATAGCTTCATTTGGTCAACTCTACCCATCCTTTGATCTACTGCGGTAACAGCACTTCCATGGAATGCATTTCTTATTGCTTGCAAAATTCAAGATCCCTGCAATATGTATTGCTTACTTTCTCAACAGGTGCCTGTAGCTCATGCCTATACTCCTAGCTACTCAGGCACTCAGGAGGCAAAGATCAGGAGGATCATGGTTCAAAGCCAGCCCCTGACATATAGTTCAGGAAACTTTGTCTTGAAAAATGCCCAACACAAAACAGGGCTGTTGTAATGGCTCAAGTGGCAGAGTGCCTGCCTAACAAGATAGGCCCAGAGCTCAAATCCCAGTACCACAAAAAAAAAAAAAAATCTAAAACAAAATAGAATTACTTACGTCCTCTTGATATCTTTTATCATACTAGCAATTCTTTATTCAATGTTTGCCTTCCCTGCTATGTGGCAAATTTCTATGCATCCAAGTACCATATTTATTTTATTTAGTCTTATATAGACACCACACTGTTTACATATAATGTATAATAAATATTTGTTGAATGGATGATTGTAGGTGAAATTTGTTTTATGCTTCTTTCTTACAGTAAGACAATTTTTTTACTAAGATTTGAGTTGAGAGTAAGAAGTCATATCATTTATTTGATCTCTGTCTTCCTCTTCCTACAGTCCTTTAAGATACATATGTGAGTTCATACTTCCTCTTCTTCACTAGACTTTGTCAACAATTTATCCTTATTCTTCTGGAGGGAAGACACATGTATCAACCTTAATAGCAAAATTTTATCTTCTGTCTTTAAAATGAGAAAAGTTATCATTTAAATCACCCAGGTTAGGATTTTATAAAGATATCAGACCTGGGAATTATAGATAATGATCATTAATTATTTAAATATTTCAAAATGCATTTTCTACTTTTCCTGGGTTTAAAACTCATGAATAATTAAAGAAAATGTGGTATATAAACACGCTGAAGTACTATCCAGCCAAAGAAGAATGAAGTTATGTTGTTTGTGAAAATGGATGGAACTAGAGATTTTCATGTTCAGGAAGATAAACCAAGATTAGAACAAGAAATAAGCTTGTTTTCTCTCATATGCAGAATCTAGACCCAGGTAGTGATGATGATGATGGTGATGTGACATGAAGGTAAAAGGGGGAACTGCTGGGGGAACCAGCAGTAGGTATGAACACAGCATAATGAAACCCACTAAAAACTGTAAAATAAAGGGGGAAAGAAGATGGAACAACAAAAAGTTGATTAAAGTACAGTATCTGTATGAATGGAAATATCATAATGAAACTCATTTGTACAATTAGTATATGCTAATAAAATTTGGAAAAAATAAATAACTCTTACTCCTACCTGTTACATAACCTGTTTGTCAAAGAAAGTTTCTGGTAGCTAGAACAAAATTATCTGTGAGAAATATAGTAAACATATGAATCATTTACATGTACCATAAAAGCCCATTGATAATTCATGAATAATACTTCTTATGACACCACAAAACAAGGAATTTGGCCACCATTAATTCTAATAACCTGTATATATTCTTTCAGTTTTGTCCTAAATTCTCTAGAAATGAAGGAAATGCGAATTTTAACATTTGGACACAGAAATATAAGTAGAGCACTAAGCTATCCCATTTTGTAATGATTTACAAAATAAATCATTAGCAACCCAGAGAAGATTAAGGAATTAAACCACAATACGGATAGTTTAGGGGGTAAGGAAGATGGTAGATTGGAGACACCCAGTACTTTCCTTTACTTCCACAAGGTTAAAACAAAACAGTGGGTGTGTGTCTTCAGGGAGAGGTGGGATATTGTGCAAATGCTCTGGAGGACAACAGATAGCCAGTGACCATGTGAGACCTAGAATTTTAGGATTATAAGAGAAGCAAAGAGCCCTATCATTGAGTTATCAGTGATGTGGTACGGGAAGGGAAAGATCCCCTTATAGGGGCTGTAAGCAAAACAGAGACGGAATGTCTCAGTGAGCTCCATAAGGGCAGAATCAGGTACCTTGTCACACACAGTCTAAGACAGGAGATCTACAACCAGTGCAGCAAGCTGGCCCCGGAAAGAAGGCTCCTGCACCACCCAGCTTAGTTACAGTGCTCTAACAGGGAGCTACCTTAAGACCACTTCTATTGCCTGGAGGATCACATACTCCTGCATCCCTATATCTCCAAGTCCCCGTGGCTTCTCCTCTTCACCAGCTCAGTGAGCAGCCACCCCAAGAGACATCCTCAGTCTGTGATACAGACAGTGACTTGACACAAATTCATAGACACAAGTCTATATGGTGGGAAACATTGCCTGCATTGCAGAGGGAAACAGAAGGTGCTTCTACTTAAAATTAGCCGTCCAACCTCTGAGAAGAGGAATAAGAACAGCCATGTGTGGATTTGTGTGGAGCTGGGACAGAGACCAGAATGACCAGGACTAATAGATCACTTGGGACCCATGGTAGCCCCTTCCCTCAACCCAGTGCAAATTATTTTGGTTTGGTTGTTTATCCACACTCAGAGACTCAAAGACATTTACAGGATACATTGCCATGTCTGTGGGCAAACTGATAGCATTTTGGGTGTGAAGAAGCATTCACTCAGGAAATTAAACACCAAAAGAACCTATAATATAATCAATAAATGGCAAATAGACTGAAAAGACACTCCCCAAAAGAAGTAAAAATAATTATATGAAAAAATGTTCAATATCTTTAACCATCAGAGAAATGCAAATCTAAACCACATTAAGGTTCATCTCTCCAGCCGGGTGCTGGTGGCACATAACTATTATTCTAGCTACTCCAGAAACAGAGATCAGGAGGATCATGATTCAAACCCAGCCTGGACAAATAGTTTGCAAGACCCTATCCAGAAAATGCTCAATACAAAAAGGGCTAGCAGAGTGGCTCAAGTGGTAGAGCACCTGCCTACCAAGCATGAGGCCCTGAGTTCAAACCCCAGTACCTCCAAAAAAAAAAAATCTATATCTCCCCAATCAGAATGGCTATCTTCAAGAAAAGATAAAATAACAAATTCTGGCAAGGATGTGGGAAGGGAGGGGAATGAGCATTTATACACTGTAGGTTGGAATATAAATCAATCAGGCTTCAGTATAGAAGTTATTCAAAAAACTGAAAATAGAATTAGCATATGATCCAGGTATATCACACTGGGTATATCCCTGAAAGAATCATAGTCAACATACAATTGAGATATCTATGCACACATGTTTATCATGGTATTAGTTATAATAGTTATGCTTTGGAATCAGCCCAGATGCCTGTCAATGGATGAATGGATTAATAAATGTGATTGATAGGTGTAATACATATATATATATATATCACACTATATAATATATATACATATATAGGATTATTGTTCAACCATGAAGAAGAATGTAGTCACGTCATTAGTAGGAAAATGGACGGAATTGGAAATCATCAAGTTAAGAGAAATCAGCCAGAATCAGAAAAAAAATTAGCACCTTTTCTCCATAAATGGAATCTAAAAAATGAGAAAGAAAGGAGGGTGGGGAGAAGAGACTTAAAAGTAGATGGGGAACTACTAATGAGGAAGGGAGTCAGGGAAAGAGGAGGGCAAGGGAGGGTGTATGAAATTTTCAGTGTATAATTTAATTATAATTATAATGTAAATGTACTACTAATAAAAGTGCTACTAAATCAATATTAAAAAGATTATTCCAACAAGAAAAATTAACTCCTAAAAAGTTATTATATACACTTTACCCAGTCATCTTAAAAACTATCCATTCCATATTCACATTGATTATGACTTTCATGTCTCTGTGCTTTGTTTTCATTCTGTGCATTATATTAAGATGCACAATGTGTGTATAAGATAGCCCTGAGTTCAAGCCCCAGTACTGTCCCCCAAAATAGTAATAACAAAGAAACAAAAAAAAGTAATAACAAGAAACTCTGCTCCAGAATCATCTACAGCAAGTTACAGTGTTTTTCTATAGGACAGAATAACACTGCAAGCACACACATAATTTTCACTTTATCTCATTCTAGAGTGGCTTTATGGGTCAAAAACTTCAATCTGTTAAACTACTTCAGATGAAGAATTTAAATTTATTTTGCCCTTTCCTCTGCATGTTTTATGTGGAATCTGTCCATTTCTGGTTTTCACATCTGGGCAGTTGGTGAATTTAATAAGGAAATTTGGTTTTCAGAATCTCCTTGTTCTCATTGCATTTAATTATGTAAAAATATCAGGAAAAATAGATTACTGCATAAAATATGAAGTCTTTAATAATAATCAAATTAAAAAATTACCCTACTTGCTAGTATATAAAACTTTTCACTAAACCCCAAAAATAATCCACTTGTAAAATTATAGACAAATAATATTTGAATCAATTGAACAAAATTCACCTCAATAAAAATCAAATCCAGTTGAAGACTAAGATCCAGAATCTGGATCCCAGAATGACAGCAACCACTGCCATTTGAGAATGTCACTTTTTTCCTCAAGGAGGTGAGTTTACCACCCACTATCTGATCTTCTACATGCAATTCTAACATGCTGCTTTCAAATTTTAAAAGGGAGGGAGATACTCATGCATGTTTATTGAGTTGTATGATTTTTGAGAATTCTCGTGGGGTTTTATTTATTTAGTAAATATCAATCAATTTCAACTTGTGTGTGTGAAAGGGGTTTAAACCGAGAATAAAGGTCTTGAAAAAGGCAGCATTAACTTAAAAGTGCTCAATTCTGAGGAATAAGATTATAGAGGGAGAATTTTTAAATTTTATATACTTCCATATTCTTTGTATTTTCACACAAATATTATATTTATAATGTTTCAAATTGAGGAAAAATATTTCATTTGCACAAAACATAGAAATCCAAATTTAAATGTTCTTCCTTCAAATTTACCCATCTCAGAAAATGGGCCTTTGCTTGGACACAAAACCTAAGCTATGTTTCTGCCTCCTTTACAGCACTTCCAGTCCATCAATGACATCCATTAGCTCAATCCTCAGAAAGAACCCCAAATCACCAGTTCTCACCTATTTCATCCCCACCAGCCTGGTCCAAACTACGTGTTCAACTCACGTGGGCTCTTGGGTGCACTGCTAATCAATCTGCTTCTGTCTTACCTCTCCAAAGTCAACTCCTGGCTGCAGGCACATTGCAGCTTCTTAACTATAAGCCACCATGTCAGTTCCTGCTCAAATGTGTGTCTATATCATACTAAGGGCAAAGTCTAGCCTCCTTATCACCATATGTCTGGCCTCTGCCTTTCTTCTCAACCCCACCTCTTATCATTCTTCCCTATTTCATTCTGGTTTATCTGTTGTTCAGCAAACACATCAAACTCTTTCCAGGGGACATCCTTCTGGGGCTGTCATAACAAAAAAGGACAGACTGTGTGCCTTAAGTAACAGAAATCTGTTTTCTTACCATGTTTGAGTCTAGAAGTACAAGATCAAGGAACTGGCAGGCCAGTCATAGTGGCTCACAAGTGGAATCTTAGCTACCCCAGAGGCAAAGATCAGAAGGATCACTGTTTGAGGTCAGGCAGAAAGTTCAAGAGATCCCATACCAATCAATAAAAGTTTGGCATGGTGGTATATACCTTCCACCCCAGCTGCGTGGAAAGTGTAAATAGGAAAATTGGAGTCCAGACTGAGACTGGCCTGGACATAAATGCAAGACCCCATTTGAAAAATAACTAAAGCAAAAAGGGCTGGGGGGCATGGTTCAAGTGATAGTTCACCTGCCTAGCGAGTGCAAGGTCCTGAGTTCAAACTCCAGTACTGAAAAGGTGGAGTGGGAGGGCAGGTTTGGTATCTCTAAAGACTCTGTCCTTAACTTGGAGATGGCTGCTTTCTTGTGTCTTCACATGGTCCTTTCTATCTCCATGTCCAAATGAACTCATTATGTAGGATAAGGAACATGTACATGACTTCATTTTACCTTAATTACCCGTATCTCCAAATACACTCATATTCTGTGGCACTGGAATTAGGACTCAAACATGAATTAGGAAGGACACAATTAATCCTCTAACAAAGTTCTTTCCTAAGAACCTCCATGGTTCATTCTTCATACCATGACATCCTCTGCTCACATCTCATCTCACAAAGGCCATCTTCTCCACCAATTCACAATAGCACACAAATCCTCTTCATTCTGTATCTTATCTTACTTCAGACTTCTTTTTAGCACTTCATTCACTTCATAGAGCACCATAAGATTTTTTAATTTTTTGACTGTTTCTTCATCCCACTCCCAGTACAAGCGTGCCAATTTGTGCTCACATGTGTGCACACACACGTGAAGGCATGCTTTAGAGAAGTAGGGATTTTTTTAATCTGTCTCATTTCTGGCTGCAACCCAAGTGTGTAGAATTATACAAGGAATATTTTAGGAGCTCAACAAATATTTACTTAATGAACTTATAATACTTTGTAGATTTTGCAAAGAAATATCCATAATGTTTTCTCATAGAATGGAAGCACTGGATAAAAAAAATTAGATAATTTCATACATAGATAATGCACAAAAATTAGCATGGAAAAGTATTATTGATGGCTGTTCTTGCTAAAATTAATGTTTGCTACTGGCTATTTAACAATAAATTTAACATACGTGTTTTACCATAATTATTCTAGTTTATTATGTATTAAATTACAGCACTCATTTTCAATCCAGGACATTTCCCCAGAGGACATTTGATGGAATCTGAGAATCCAGCCATGCTGGATTAAGGATGCTTCAGGCATCCAGTAAGTAAATGCTAGGAACACTGTTAAACATCACATGATTCAAGGGTCAGTCAGTCTCCCATAACAAAGAATTATTCAACCCAAAATATCAATAGTGCCAATGTTGGAAAACTTTTCTGTAAAGAAATGTAAATAAGAATAATGGAATCTTTTTTTTAAATTCATTTATTCACATGTGCATACATTGTTTGGGTCATTTCTCCCTCCTGCCCTCGCTCCACCCTCTTCCCCCCCACCCCCGTTCCTTCTAGGCAGAACTTGTTGTGTGCTTTCCTCCAGTTCCGTTGAAGAGTAGACATAAGCAATAAAAAGAAAGACATAGCATTTTTGCTAGTTGAGATAAGAATAGCTATACAGAGAGATTCCTAGCATTGCTTTCATGTACGAATGTGTTACAACCCAGGTTGATTCATCTCTAACTGATCTTTACACTGGTTCCTGATCCCCTTCTCATGTTGACTCCTGTTGCTTTAAGGTTTCTGTATTAGTTCCTCTGGAGTGGAGACATCAAATGCTTTCATATCTCCTGTATATGTTCTCCCCTTGTCATGTAACCCAAGTCCTACAACATTGCTGTATTTGCCTTAACTCTAAAGACCGCATATGAGGGAGAACATACGATTTTTGGTCTTCTGAGTCTGGCTAACCTCGCTCAGAATAAGAATAATGGAATCTTTACCTCACCCCTGTTAGAATAGCCATCATTAGCAACACCATTAACAACAGGTATTGGCAAGGATGTGGGGAAAAAGGAACCCTCTTACACTTCTGGTGGGAATGTAAACTAGTACAACCACTCTGGAAAAAAATTTGGAGGCTACTTAAAAATCTAACCATTGATCTACCATATGATCCAGCAATACCACTCTTGGGGATATACCCAAAAGACTGTGACACAGGTTACTCCAGAGGCACCTGCACACCCATGTTTATTGCAACACTATTCACAATAGCCAAGTTATGGAAACAGCCAAGATGCCCCACCACTGACAAGTGGATTAAGAAAATGTGGTATCTATACACAATGGAATTTTATGCAGCCATGAAGAAGAATGAAATGTTATCATTCGCTGGTAAATGGATGGAATTGGAGAACATCATTCTGAGTGAGGTTAGCCTGGCCCAAAAAACCAAAAATCATATGTTCTCCCTCATATGCAGACATTAGATCAAGGACAAACACAACAAGGGGATTGGACTTTGATCACATGATAAAGCGAGAGCACACAAGGGAGGGGTGAGGATAGGTAAGACACCTAAAAAACTAGATAGCATTTGTTGCCCTCATGGCAGAGAAACTAAAGCAGATACTTTAAAGCAACTGAGGCCAATAGGAGAAGGGGACCCGGAACTAGAGAAAAGGTTAGTTCAAGAAGAATTAACTTAGAAGGTAACACACATGCACAGAAAATCAATGCGAGTCAACTTCCTGTATAGCTATCCTTATCTCAACTTGTAAAAAACCTTCCTATTATTGCTTATACTCTCTCTTCAACAAAATTAGAGATAAGGGCAAAATAGTTTCTGCCGGGTAGCTAGGGGTAAGGGGGGGTAAGGGAGGGAGCTGGGGGGGGTTAAGGAAGGGGGCTGGGGGAAGCAGGGAGAAATGACCCAAACATTGTATACACATATGAATAAAATAAAAAATTTTTAAAAAAGAATAATGGAATCTAACTAATTCACCCCATGATATTTTTGCATAAGTGATAGGTCTTATCTAATAAAATATCAATGTGCCTTTTTTTAAAAGTCTATTCTTAGACAACCACAGACAAAATTGCAAATTAGTAGACTTCATCTTAAGAAACTTTCTACTTTTCCCCTTCTATCTGACACTCCTTTTTATACTTCTGGCTCTACTGGGGTTTGAACTCAGGTCCTCACACTTGCTAGACAGGTGCTCTATACCAGAACTTTTTGTTTAGCTGTTTTTCAGTTAGGGTCTCCTGTTTTTTCCCTCCTGGGACAACCTAGATTGCGATCCTCTTATTCATGCTTCCCACATTGCTAGATGTACTGCAAGCCACTACTCCCAACCTCCTTTGATACTTTTTGATCCCTTTCCATGAAGACCCTTAAAGACCAATCCCACTCCCCAGGACTCAGAGCTTTCACTACAGACCATACTGGGTTCTATTCTAACCTGTGCTAAGCCCAAGATTGCCCAACAAGCTTTGTCACTTGCCTCAGTTGGCCCAAAATGCTAGAGCAGTGTGAACAAACCATTAAAAATCTTAGCAGGAAAAAAAAATGTAAAGTGCTGCACTAAAGTTTCATTGGCTCAATTTCACCAGGACAGAATCAAAGAGATAACTTGGTGAAGGTTCATGTTAAAAGATCTGCAATGTTTTATTGACTCTTCCCCACCTTACCATGGCCAGAACTATACTGCAAGCTTAATGCCCCAATCCAGGAATAAGACAGATCAACCATATCTGGTAAGCAATCCTTAGAACAAACAACAAAGTGCTGGAAACCCAGAATGGTGCTGTGCGAACCATTGTTAGGAGTATATTAACAAATCATTATATTTAGAGGTACAGCAAAAATGACTGGGAATCCTTAAACCTTATTTTATTTACTTATTTTATGATTATGATTATTGGTGTTGGTTCTGGGGATTAAACTCAAGGCCTTGTGCTTGCTAGGAAGGCACTCTATCACTTGAGCCATGCCCCCAACCTTAAAAAGCCATGTTTTGTAAGGAACTAGTAAAGAAATTGGAAATGTACAATGGAAGAGAATATTCAGAATAGATATGACAAGTCTCTAAATGTTTGTGCAATAGCTACTGAAAAACAAAGGGTAAAAAAATTCTCCCTTCCTTTATAGGAAAGAAGAATTAATAACACCGAATTGAAGTTTTAAGTTGGGGGACTGAATTAGGCTCAATAAGGGCTAATTTTATGATATCTTGGCAAAAAAGTCCTGCTTGACAAATAGTGTGTTTCTTATTACCAGAAATAAACAAGCAGAGGCCATGGGGCTGTTCTCAGAGATGTTGCAAAGGGATTCGTCTCTGGAGTAGAAGGAAAGACTATAAATCAGCGAATATCTTCCCAATTCTGGGATTCAATGAGTTTAACCATTCTTTTTATTAAAAACCAAATATTTAACTATTTTCTTCCAAAAGAAAATAAATGCAGAAAAAGGTTTATTTTCTTCTTACTCTCTAGAAAAGAATCTTTAAAAAGATACACTATCTACTATCTAGATATACTATCTATATTTCAAACACTGGATGGTTATGTGATCAAACAAGCATACTGATTTGAAGTTATAATAGAAAATTATAATTACATCACATTTCCTGACCTACAAGCGTACTCTACTTTAGGTATTATGGTAATAATAAAACACTATTTTTAGTAGCAAAATCTTGCCCTGTTATCTCTTTGATTTTTATTTAAAATGCTTTCATGGATACATTTTTCAGGTAGGTATAAAATTTTGTTTAAGTTGCACTTTTTATTTAGGAGTTATCAGGGAATAATGAAAATGGAGTTAATTAGCTATCAAGAGAAGGTCCCAAGTTCTAGCTGTAATGACTGCCTTCTAGCCATTTAATAAGTCTCTAGATATCATTTTCTTCATTCTTAAAAGTTAAAGTTTGGACTAGATAATCATTACAATTTCTTTCAATTCTTAATTTTTATGAATTTATTTGGCATTATAGGTAAAGTTACTGCCAAACTACCTATGTAAGTCCTGAAGACTTCCAAGGTTATGAAATGGAGAGTCCAGGAAATCAAAGGAATGAGAGAGATGCCTGCCTCGTCCCCATCATGGTGTTTCATGTGTTACTACTGACATTTAAAAGTTTGAAGTGTATTGTAGTATCCCAATCAATCAGTTACAGATTTTTTAGGGTTAATCACTCCTGTAGCTTGGTATGATGGATAGAATACATATGAGAATAAGAGCAAGAGAAATAAACCCATATCATATTTGTTCCTTTCTTTATATTTAATTCTTCCCAAAGACCCACTGTCCTCTGCCAGTCAAGAAGAACTGGATTTCTTTGCCAAGGGAAGAAGCCATGTTAAAATATCTATGGAACCTAACATGTCAAGATACCATGCTGAGAATTTTGATAAAGGTACTGATTCATGCTTCATAGTAGGCTTTTTCAATGCCCTATCAATATGACCGTAAAACCACATGGTACTTAAAGTCAATACTACGAATTGGCTAGTGGAATAGGAAGTCAGAGTAGAGGCTATTGTCTTCCCTTCTTCACTAGAAGAGTATAATTTTTCTTTGAGCAAAATAAATGTCCAACCTCAGCTTCTCCATATGGCATACGTGTAACCTACTTTTCCCTTACTCAATATAGAGGGTGGGTAGACTTTTCATAGACTCTGCCCCAGAAGTCTGCACAATATGAACCATATTAGTGAACTCCAAGGACCTGCTGACTTTCTGTTGAGTTAGCCAATGAGGAATCCCAGCAGGTGATAAAGAAGAGAATAGAATGAAGTTAGGGCAAACTTTCCCCTGCCTCGTCACTTCAGGCTGTCACTCTACACTTAAAGTCACTGAACATAGCTGTACACAAAACTCTTTTCTTCCCAGTTCTGGTTACAGCTTCCTCTCCTTGCTCCTTTTAGGAGCAAGTGATGGCAACAACTCCACTGTGATGACCTGGAGTACTGTGTTACTCCTTTTGGTTTCCCTACTCTATGCCCTTGTCTTGGTAAATAGTATATTTTTAAAAACCATTCTATGACTGGGGGTGTAGTTCAGTGATGGAATACTTGCCTGTGCTTAATAAAAATTTGCATTTCTATCTCAAAAAGCTGCTTTTGAACATATCCTTTTAATAAGTTTTGTTTTCTCTTTCATTAAGTTCAGGATTTTATCAGTTAATTTCCTTTTCCCACTTCTTTTGGCTTACTTTTTGTTCATCATCAGATTCACTAACATAAACAGCTACTTGTTTTATCTCATCTTTGTTCTTTAACAACAGTGATATATAACATGTGTATTTTTTCTGAACCCTGTTGCTTACTCAATTTCACTGGGCTTGAATAAAGTAGTACTCTTTCCATTGGTGTCTAGAAAATTATGTGTGTCTCCATTTATTTTTGTGGTCCAACTGTTATATAGCATTGGTTCCTAATTTCTAAGAATTTGATTTTTACTGCTATTTCTTGCTTCTACTTTTAATAGTGTGTGTGTGTGTTCCCCTTCCTTTTTTTAAAAGAAATTTAGTGAGGATTTCTGTGATCAATTATTTTATACTAGGATTCTTAGGGAAAATAATATTCTATATTTAAAGAATGTGAGATTTATATATTACAACACATCGTGTTTTGCTAAAGAAGTACACATCTGCCTTGTAAATTTATCTATTTAAATATTTATCTATTTAAATATTTCTAAGAGATATTTAATCAAAACATTTCACTAATTGCATAAGGTTTTCCTTGCATTTTAATAGCTTTCACTCTTCATACATTATCACTGTGTTGTTTTATCGATGTGATTTTCTGATTCTTATGTCTTCATCAACTAGATTACACAATGTGCAATGTGGTTGTTCTGCTAAGATCTTTTAATTTTAAATTTCATTTTGTCTGTACAAAACAAAAACTACAGTTTTGTCTAGTACAAAAAGAAAGCTACAGTTTTCTTTTGGTTTATATTTCATTATTTTGCCTGGTTCCTTTATTGGAGAGAGGGAGAACAGAGACAGAGAAACATGGATTTGGCTTTTATTATGAATGTCTTTGTGAATTCACAAATCTGAATGTTGTTTCTTAGTTCAGTAGTAGTTTCTGTCTTTTACTGAGTGAATTCAGTCTTTCCATTTATCTTGGGTTCTAATATTGTTGATTTCATTTTACCCCATATTTTTACTACTAATTTTAATTGTTATTTCTCTATTTTTCTTCTCCTTGGTTGTGTTTCTGTGATTAAATTGCTCTTCATTCTTCTTTCCCCATGTTAATTTAAAGGTTTTGGTGTATTTTTCCATTCCCTTAATGGTTACAATCTCTTTCCCTGCTTTCTTAATCAGACACATATGATTGTTCTGAAAACAAGACACTAACTGCATTCCTGTTTCCCCTACCACAATGCTTCAATCCCAATCTGTTTCCCCACCTATGCAATATAAAACTAACTTTTGAAAATACTTATACAATCCCTATTCATCCTTATATATTCCCCCCAACTTTTAGGATACTTGTATCTCTACAATATTGTTCCCACATACCAGGGATTTGCTGATATAGTTTAGTGCCTACCATATAAAAATTTCCCTTTTGGAAAATCTTCTATTTAAAGAGTCTAGCATTCATACATTCTTAGACAGTCTTTTCTTAAACAAATATATAGAATAGTAATGAGATAACATCTACAGAGAATATATAGTATGACAGATTCTCTTCGAAATGTTTATAGTTAGTAACTCTTACTTTTTTGAAACCATAATATGGGATAAGATCTACTAACTTCTCATTGTTTATTTTACAGATGAAGAAACTGAGGCAAAGAGATGTTAAATACTTGCTTAATTTCACACAGCAAATGTGTAACACAACCAGGAACTAAACCCAGATGTGCCACTCAGAGCCTGTGCATATTAGCCCTGTACATGTAACTCCTGGGCCACAGTGCCTCACTACCACGATTGTGTCCCTTTTCCTTTGTATAGCTTGATGTACCTGCTTAGGTTGACTTGTTGTTTAATAATAGTCTTTTCTCATGCTTTTTTCTCCTGGGGGAGCTTCTGTAGCATTCAGTGCCTATACTCTAGCTCACATCTTTCAGCCTCATGTGAGATGGATTTTAGCTGTGTATAGGAATCTTTGGCTGTGGGTCTTTTCTTTCAGTAGTCTATCTTCCAGTTTCCATGACTGCAAATTGAAGAGTCTTTTTGCTTTTACTTGGCTAAGAGACTGTGGACCACAGAGGTTCTTCCAGGAACCCAAGGAGGGTGTTGAAATCTTGCCCATCATTTATAGGCTTATGGGGGACAGTCCCATAAGTTCCACCAATATTTCAACAACTGACCAGTGCTCCAATGCTGGTAAGGAAAATTACTGTGCAATCAACATAATAGTTTAAAAGAAAAAGACCAAGCAAAGAATTTGAACACACTGAGAAAATTGCTAAATAAGACAATCATCTGAATAAAAAAAATATGTGCTTAAGGACATCCAAATACAAAATGAAAAATCTCCTGGAAATTACAGTCATTACTTTTAAATGAGGACAAATCAGTATATAATAAATAGAGTTTGTTCACTGAAAAACCAGAATCAGTAGCCCAAGTAATATCTTTAAGCACAGGAAGTAAATTACTATTAAATTATCTCATAAAGCACAGGAAGTAGTAGAAATCATATAATCAATGGAGAAAGAGTTATAGCAGACCTGAAAAGCAAATAACAGGAAGGAACAAAAGAAATAGATGAAAAATGCTGTCTCTAGACTCATTGAAAGAACAACTGAGGTCTGGTCTGTTTTGATAAAAAGGTATGCATTTAGGAATACCCTGATGGATAAGAAAAGTATCTTGAGAGAACAAGTTACTATCAGTGAATATTTCACTTTTAACTTGTGAATAGAATATTAATGTGCTGTAACTGTAAAGTATAACTGAGTCTTGGTAATCCATACAGTCATCCTTTCCCATGGTTGTTATACAATACAGTCAAGAAAAGTAGAGCTATTCTGCAAGACAACTGGCCCTGTTTTCTCAATAAGTCCTTGTCACAATAAGCAGGACTGTGCTAGATAAAAAGAGACTCAGCAGGACAGAACCACCAGATGCAAACTGTGGTGTGAATGGGATACTGTCTGCGGCAAACCAGCAACAAAGAAATCAACTGGAGAAACGGAAATATGGTTTGTATATCATATGAGATGAAAATGTACCAAAATTTTAAAATAGAGACAATTAATTGAAAAAACATCTTATAAAACAACAAATCACAAAATTACACACACAAATATGCCTACATTTATATAGACAGCAGATATACATAACATACAAAATAAACATGGGAATACCCAAAAGACATATGTATAGATGAAAAATAATGTGTATTATGTATACATGAAAAATCTATAATGACATGCATTAGATTTTAACATGAGTGTTCTATAGTTAGTAGCAATATGATACTTATTCATTTTATTTTCTGATTTCAACAAGGCATTTGCCTCATATGCATTGTTTCTATAGAATAAAAAAATTAAAGAAGAAAGAGAAAAACTACAGAAAGGAGGTAAATAAGAAACAATAGGAGACTTGGAGGGGTAAGAATGGGAGGACAAGAGGAAGTGGAAGATGAAGAGAAACATGAAGGGAAACCCTGGGAGTAAATCACAGGACTTCCAGGTAGGAGAAGGATGGAGATTCAAAGACAAAGGACAGAAATGCACTGTGATCACCTCGGGGCTCTGGTACAGATGCAAGACATAGAGGAAACTTGCCACAAATTACCATAGAGGAAACTGGAATCCTCATCATTTTTATTTAGCTTTCCACACCAAAAAATATGGCATAGTAAGTTTCAAAAAGACAGAATAGATTCAGTTTTGAAAGACAATCCAAATATATAGATTAATTATGGTTGTCTACAAATTATAGTGCCTGTTTATGTCCATGTGAGTGACATAGTGAGTTTTATGTTATCTTTATCTAATGAATTATTTAACATTATTAAAGTGAAACTTCACTTTGTTTTATGATATTCATATTCTTTTTTAAAATAATTCATTGTTTTTCAAACTCATAGGTTTTTGCATATTTAATGTGTTGTAATTTTCCTTCTTTCCTTCTTTCCTTCCTTCTTTTCTTCTTCTTCCCTTCCTTTCTTCTTTTTTTCCTTTTCTGCTTTCTTGATTGTATCCTAGGCCAATGGAAGCCCCTTTAATTTGGTTCCTCCATTCCTTCGGCATGAACTCACTAGTCTTTGATAGTTTCCTTGATCTCTGGCAGAAGATAGCTAGAGTTTACCTTGCATATTTCCTGTATTCCATGTGCCTCATAAACACTACTAGTCATTTTTAAATTCAAATACATTCAGAGGTAGTTACTGTCCTTGATATTCATATTCTCAATAACCATAAGCATTAGCTTAGGCTTCACAAGAGTGAGCTACATGAAAGTCTAAGCTGGCACAAAGCAATGTTTGCATTCATATTACTCATGAAAATGAGGCTTCTGGGCAAGTTCATCTTGTAAATAAATTTCATAACAAGCATGTTGTTCACACCTGCAATCTCAACACTCAGGGAAGCGGAGGCAGAAGGATTTCAAGTTCACAGCTAGCCTGGACTGCATAAAAAGACACTGTCCCAAAGTTTAAAAAAAAATCACAAAGCAAATTTTTAATTTTCATAAATTATATGCTTTTTATTAAAAGAACTTATAATATTCCATATAAATTGATGATGGTGAATCCAATTAAATTTTAGTAGTTGTCATAAGAAGCCACTGAGAACTTTTTTCCTGATTTTTTTTATTGACTGGACCAATTCAACAAAATCAGCCCGGTGCTGCACCAATCCTCCCTGCAAGTAGTCAAGATTAAGGAATCCTGAATTTTCTCATATTGAATGTATTTTAAGGACATTTAAGTTGAGTTTTTTTCTTGATTTCATGGAGAGCTGAACTAACTCAGAATGTTGGTTTTGGTGCACTGGTTGAGTCATATTCAGAGCTTGTCATATACCTTCTACATCTCTCCTCATCAACCTAGGAATAAGACTGTATGTTATTATCAGCTAGAATGTTTCATGAATTCTTTTCTACCATTGATTGATTATAATGAAGCCTCTTTTGGTTGCATAGCACTTAATATTTTAGGATTCCAAGAATAAATTAATAGCCACAAAACAACTTAAGAATGCAAATTGTTGATATTGTTAAACAATGAATGTTCTATATACACACAATATCCTTACTGAAGCCAGATATCCTATCACCAGTCTTGGCCCTATGACAAGAGGAGGAATCAGATTTCATGGTCTCCTTGCAAGTTTTTCCTCTTGAATCTTTAAATTGTGTCTATGTGGCATGATACAAACCAAACACTCAGTCAATCTTATTTTGTTTGTTTTGCAATACAGCTATTTTTACTTGTCATATAGGTAAATACTGAGTCAACAAATACAATTACCTTCAAAGAATTTTAGTTCTCTTTCAAGTTAATCATTATTTGTCAAAGTACATTCGACATATTAAGATTTAATTCAGAGTTCTTTTTCTTTATATAAAATTCATCTGAAGGTATTCAGCTAAATGTGGTTCTCATGAAATTTTGGCAATAATGTCATAAAGTAGCAAAAACTTCCAGGCAGTCTGAGATTTTGTTTTCCAGGAAGCATGAAATATAAATGGCTGGAATGCATCTTGGGTTGAGGAATATCAGTGGCATGCTTATACAGAGAAGATAACTTTTCCAGTTTGTTAATATTCTGGATCCACAAGAGCACATGGACACAGTTGGCATATTATATTATCTTACTCCCTGTGTGCTGAATTGAACGCACTGTGTTCTGCCCTAAATTAGTAACTCTTTCCCATTCATGGTTACTCTGAATACTTTCACCTAGCCACAGAACCATAACTGCCAAAAAATGCATAAAGGCACACCCTCGTATTCTTAAAATGGATATATTACAAATTTCAGGAGTTCCCTCTTTCAATGTCTCAAGATTTTCTGCTATCAGCCTTTTGTTCAACTATAAAATAAGCTTGCTCATGTAATTGTTCAAGATTTAAAGGTGTTAATGTGTCTAAAATCCAAATCATGGCTTGCAAGCAATCTTGCTAATTCATTTTTACATTAACATGTTGTCATTTGTTTAAATTAAGGCCTTGTTTCAATTTGGATGAAAGCAGATGTCTCTTAAAAGCAGGGAGAAGCATTTGGAGTAAAATAACTTTTGTCCTTAAGGCTTGCTGTCACAACCTGATCTCTTTTTTTCTATAGTAATTCTTTACTAGTCATTGGCTTCCACTGGTTGACACTTACAGATAAAGTACCCTTTTCTACCTACTAAGGGTGCTGACACTAAAAGTCCTGAGACCCCTGGAGTCTCAGGATTAGGTGGCATGATAGCTGACACACTGGGTCATGTCAGTGTCAGGCTGCCTGTGATAAGCAGAGGCTCCCTGAGGATACCTGTGATTGATCTAGAACTGCAACACCCCAGAGGCCCACCAATACCTCTTTCTGCAGATCCTCAGTTTTCCTCTCAGTTCCCATGCCCCTCTTTACACTGTGGCTTTAATTAATTAGCTACTTCTCCCAATTTCACAGTATTTTATGCCAAACCACCTCATAAAACACTGGCCAAACTGCAACTGGGTAATGTTGGGACAAGAGCCAAGTCTATGCAATGCAGTTACCTTCTGAGTCCAGAGCTGAGAGGGTAGTAACTCTAGCAAGATGGACGGCAGCTGGAGATGAGCACCCTGGCTGGCAGATACTGTGTAGGTCACCATCCCAGGAGATTACAACAGGTTTTATAACTTTGTATGTCGTACATGATAGGAATTTTCATTCATGTTCTGAGCCATAATTCATTGGTTATTCATGAGTTTTGTCTATCCGATTTCCAGCAAAACTCCAAATACTGATTTTCAGGGGTTTTTTTTAAGTTCCTATTTTTTTTTTCTCATTTTGACAACTTTTGTTTTCAGTAGCCAGTCTATTGAATTCCTCTAAATGAAGATATGAATAAGCACAGTTCTTCCAGTACAAAAGAAGAATTCTAGATCTTGGTGTCAGGAGAGGCTACACTAACGCAGTACCACATTTTTTAAACTGGACTCCCCCAAAATTAGAGTGCCCCAAAGAAAAAACATTATGCTAAGGTAGAAATTCATAAGATGACACTCCAGGAAGGGAAGCAAATGGTTTTTGTGAAAGCTATGAAAATTAACTCAAGGCTTTGTCCTGAAATAACCACACTGCTTCTATTCTCCCAGGTAATGTGGAAGTGACAGTGTAGGGCAGCTTGACGCTTTACTAGGATGACACTTGGTCCTATTTTCCCCTCTTGGGGTATGTGCATGTGCAGAGGTGAAGTACACATTTGGTGCTGAAAGATGCATTTACATAACCATTTGTTTTAATAAACTTCACAAAATTCAGATAGACTTACAATAGAGAATTTAGTTCCTTAGAAAAGCAATTATTTAAAATATTCTCTTCGCAATCAGATATTTGGGGGTTAACTACAAAAAAAGCAGATTTGAGAGTAACAAAAATAGAAGACAATGAGATAAAAAATGAGGAATGCAGGGTGAAAAGAAAGAAGGACTAAGGCAATTCTGCATCCTGGCTTATTAGTGTGATGTTAACAAACTGAAGAAGGTGATGCTCTTGGACTTCAGAACTGAGGGAACAGAAAGAACTTGCATGAATATGTAAGCAAAACGATTAGGTATAGATTTATTCTCATTTAAAGAAAGCATAACACCAATGCAATGCCAAAGCATAACACCAATGCAATGCCAAAGCATACCATTACATGACATATTTTGCTCTGCTTTACCTAAAAGTTACATTTTGTGTTTACACTTTTAACCTTCTTGCCAAATGTAAAAATATATCTGTGAATATATAAACACATATATGAATAGATGCACACTGTATCTGTAGTGTTTACACGCAAAAAGAAGCTATAAAAATTAAGCTTCAAATGTTAAGAATATCATGTATGTACACACCTGTGGTTCGTCTCATCCAAAATTGTGAATATGAAGATCTTGATCTAAGGCCTGCCCAGGCAAAAACATGAGACCCTATCTAAAAAATAAGCTAAGAAGCAAAAAACTGAGGGTGTGTTTCAACTGGTAGAATGCCTACTTAGCAAGCATAAGACCCTGAGTTCAATCCCCAGTACTGCAAAAAAGAAAAAGAAAGAAAAGAAAAAAAATCTTGTGTGTTTTTCTGACTGTTAATATTGAAATTATTATCATTTCTAACTTAGAGAACTGGCAAAAATATCAAAGTAGAAGAGAAGCTAGACCCTAAAAGTGGTTAAGAACATACTGTAATTGTAAGACACTGCTTATGAAACTACATTTCCACATACACTGATAACAGCATAAATTCTGCACATGTTAATAATAGTATGTGGTATATTTTTATAAAACCACATGCATATTTGGCTTAAGTAAAGACTATCATACTTATCACTTTAGAGGTACTCTCCAAAAAATCTATTAGATTCATCACAGTGAATCAGGAAAGTGGGAGGAAGCCCATATGTACAAATTCTGTATTTTTAGTAGGCAATCAATTAACAAAATAGATGCAATATTTAAACTATGGCCAAAAGGAATTCAGAGCACTTGTGTAAGAGGATTTTAGCAGGTAACTTTTATCACTTAGTTCTTACATTAAGAGTCTAAGATGAGTAGAAGTGTGCCATGCAGTGACAATTTCACCATCTTCCATAGTGATAGCAGTAATTGAGTGAGGTATTGCAGGAGGCAAGAAAGAGATTAAAAATTTGTACCTTAGCTTTGGTGTCTCAAAAATGAGATCTCGAAGACATCATCAGTTAATTCCTGGATGTCAGCAAACTTTGGGGACTTTCCAAAGCTTAAGTGGAGAGAAGAGTATGAAGGAGTGATAAGAAAGAGAGGAGACTGAATCAATAATAATTTGAAATCTGAAAACAAAAAGAATCAGAGAATTGGTTTTAGTCAGAAATCCATTCTGCTTTGATTTCACCTTCATATATTTTAGGAATTCTGATTTCATATCCACCTATCTTTCTCATTATGTTCCAGCAAATATCAACCATTTCCTCCAGCTATTTTACCCTCCCCTTAGTCTTCTCCAATCTTGCCCAGCAAGGCTAGCTTTACATTGATGTTAAAACATTTCCAGGAAAATTACTTCAATGAAGATACACTGCAGAAAATATGGTATCTTAATAGCAGACCCGAAACTCTGAAGTTGGTACAGGAAAGAGCAAGAAACACTCTAGAAATAATAGGTACAGGCAAGGACTTCCTCAATAGAACCCCAGCAGCTCAGCAACTAAGAGAAAGTATGGACAAATGGGACTTCATAAAACTAAAAAGCTTCTGCACAACAAAAGAAATGGTCTCTAAACTGAAGAGACCACCCACAGAGTGGGAGAAGATATTTGCCAACTATACATCAGACAAAGAACTGATAACCAGAATATATAGGGAACTCAAAAAACTAAACTCTCCCCAAATCAATGAGCCAATAAAGAAATTGGCAACTGAACTCAACGGAACTTTCTCAAAAGAAGAAATTAAGATGGCCAAAAATCACATGAAAAAATGCTTACCATCTCTAGCCATATAGGAAATGCAAATCAAAACCACACTAAGATTCCACCTCACCCCTGTTAGAATAGCCATCATTAAAAACACCACTAACAACAGGTGTTGGTGAGGATGTGGGAAAAAAGGAACCCTCATACACTGCTGGTGGGAATACAAACTAGTGCAACCACTCTGGAAAAAAATTTGGAGGCTTCTTAAGAATCTAAACATAGATTTGCCGTATGATCCAGCGATCCCACTCCTGGGGATATACCCAAAGGAATGCAACACATGTTACTCCAGAGGCACTTGCATACCCATGTTTATTGCAGCGCTATTCACAATAGCCAAGTTATGGAAACAGCCAAATGCCCCACTACTGACGAATGAATGAAGAAAATGTGGTATTTATACACAATAGATACTCAGCCACAAAGAAGAATGAAATCTTCTCATTCGCAAGTAAATGGATGGAACTGGAGAACATCATTCTGAGCCAGGTTAGCCAGGCTCAGCATACCAAAAATCGTATGTTCTCCCTCATGTGTGGACTTTAGATCTAGGGCAAATACAGCAATGTGGTTGAACTTGGATCACATGACAAGGGGAGAGCACACACGGGAGGTATGGGGATAGGTAAGAAATCCAAAACATGAAAGTGTTTGATGTCCCCACTCCAGAGGAACTAATACAGAAACCTTAAAGAGACAGAGGTCAACACAAGAAAGGGATCAAAAACCAGTGTAAAGATCAGTTAGAGATGAATCAACTTGGGTTGTAACACACTTGTGCATGGAAACAATGCTAGGAATCTCTCTGTATAGCTATCCTTATCTCAACTAGCAAAAATGCTTTGTCTCTTTTATTATTGCTTATAATTTCTCTTCAACAAAATTACAGATAAGGGCAGAAGAGATTCTGCCTGGAAGTGAAGGGGTTAGGGGGGAGAGGGAGGGGTAGGGAGTAGGGGGGAGAAATGGCCCAAACAATGTATGCACATATAAATAAATGAATTTAAAAAGAAAATATGGTATCTAAATGAGCCTGAAAATCTCTCTTTGTTTCAGCTCAATGGAATGTGGGATATGAATGCATTTTATACTTCATTTTTAATTATGAGCAAAACTTTTATATTCAGACTAACTTAAATAGCTTATATTTTATATGAGTTATTTTATAATGGAATTTTAGTAATATAATTAATTGCAGAACTCCCTGGCATCCAGACATTTAGATTTAGGACATAACTGCTGCTTAATAATAAAAATTAATCTCACTGGTTGACAGAAAAGTAAAGTGTTAATATTAAAATCTAATCTATTTACCTGGTATAAATTACAAAACATTCAAAGTTAGCAAAATGATTAATCATTATCTTGGTATTGCCTTTTTGTCCACTGATGCTCCCTGAAATAGCCAATCAAAGGCATCAGATTTCATCAAGCTTCAAGCTAATCAATTAAACCTGAAAGGTTCTAGCAGAGATCACAACAGATATTGGTAACACAGAAGAGTTTCTAAAATACAATCATTATTAAAATAAAAAGGACAATATACATGGTAGCTTTTGCTGTGAAACAGGCTACTCCCCCCAATTTTAAAAAGTCACTGTTTCTCATGATTTTGTATGTCAGCTGAGTGATTGTTCTGATGTTGGTCAGTTTGGTGGATCTCTGCAGTTAGCTGTCTAGTCTAATCTCTTACTGGTCTCAAAATTCCAAAAACAAACAAGAACAGAGTTTGAACCTGTTAGCTTCATATTTTCTTTTATTCCAGTGACCAAAGCATATCACATGGACATTCCCAGATCGAAGGATTAAGAGATAAATTATATATCATTACTAGAAACATAGCAAGGTTATATTGTAATAGAATATGAGACATTTTGACCCTTGCTTGCAATTGACCACATGAACCCAATTTTACCAATTTAAATATATGTGCCACAGTTTCTTTATCTTTCTGATTCCCCATCCAAAAATAAGTTTGCATTGGAGACATGTGACTATTTTAGAATGCACAATTTATCTGGTGGGAGGACTCCTAGTGATGACTACCCATGGAGAGAACCTAGGGGGTTAGTAAGACTGAGAGGAATTTGTTTGCTAAGAGTAATAAGTCATGATTCTCCACACCCTTTACTCACATCTCAGAGGAGAGAAATTTTATAGGTATAGCAGAAGCCATCCTCAACACCTCCTGGGCTCACATGAACGCAGCATCCAATAGCAATTTTATTAGGATAATTTCTCACCCTGTGATTCCTTACTTAATACATAAGTCTCTCCATCCTCCTCTTTCTTGCTCCTTTCTTTTTTGTAGTTCTCTATAGAATAGGACCAAACTAGTTATAAGGAGGATGATGAGGTAGGTTAACCAAGGCCCCAGGGCCCTAGTCAAGCAAGCCAGTCTTCCTCTGTTTTATAGAAAGACTAGCATATAACACAACGAAGCCACCCACATGTCTGAGTGGACCAATGAGTAAGTGAAGTTTTTGCTTAGCTCAGTGAGGTGCTCAACAAAATTGCAGTCAAAGTCTCACCAAAATACATCTGCCATGCCACCTCACACATCACTTAGGAGCTAGATTATGTGCAGGCCTGAATGTAAGCCCAACAGTAGTTTTATCTTGGAACACTCAGGAGGAAGAAGGAGTGAAATAGTCCAGGCACTTTTTAAAATGATGTATTTTTGGTGCATGTTCTGAGAAGCGCTCATATAACGAAATCAATAGAGGTGTAAAAATTAAAAACAGTTGGCTTTTGTTATTTTGGTTTTCCTAAATTTCAGAAAGAAAATGCAAATGGTAGTATATGTTTTACTATAACTTTCATCCTAGAACATGCAATTATTTATTTTTTGCTCCTTTAAAAGCATTATGCAGCAATCTGATAATGTAGTTGACACTCAAGCCTGACCAAATGGGCATATTCACAAGAAACAAATATTTTCATTTGTTTGGTGTTATTCACCTGATGTTTAAAGTTTAGTATGTGGTCCCTCATTCACCTCAGCTGTCTGTATACTTTATTATAAATATTTAAACCAAACCACACTTGAACACCTCAAGGACATTTCTCTCATGTTTGTGATTATGTACACAGAAGCTCTCTGAACACATGATATATTGACTATGGATAAACAAAGACCTCTCTCAAGCGATGAAAACAAAGCTGACAGTGGAGGAGGGACAGGGGAGCTAAGGAGAACTTGATGAGGAGACTGGGTAAAACAATACTTTGCTTCATTTGGGAGTCACATTTAATGAAGCGATAATCATACACAAAATATGTGAAGTCTCTTTCCAATGAAACTCTGCCCATCTTGTGGCTTAAAGATATTAAAGGTAGAGAAAGTGACTTACGCCTCATGCTCCATCTTGGTTTGTGTGGAATTTTATTGGATTTCCAAAATAAAAGGCCAAGTGTAGCTTGAATCTATCATGTTCACAGTTTCTAATTGAGTTGAGCCTCATTCCATGTTGACAGCTATCCTGTGTCAGCAAAATCCCTTGCAAACACATAGGTTTGCAGTTCTCAGAGTAAGAGATAGTAAGGCCTTTGGAGGATTCCAGGATTCCAGGGAATTCTGTGGTCTATGTCCAAATCCACTAGATGTCACTTTGTGTGTGTGAGTACATTTGTGTGAAACTGACACATGCTAAAGAAGAGAGGAAACTTTGTAAGGAAGAACATCATGTGAAGATTGGTGGCTGTGGGAGCACCAAGGATTGCCAACACTAGAAACTAAGAGAAAGGCATGGAGTCCATTATTCCCTATAGCCTTCAGAAAGCATGGTCCTACTGACACTTTTATTCAGGACTTTGAGCTTGCAGAGCTGTGAGAAAATAAATTGCCACCATTTTAAACTCTGGTTTGTGGTGCTTTGTTACAACAGTTCTGAAAAATAAATATAAGCCAACCCCTTCTAGACCATGTTACCTGACCAGCAGTCCCCTCAGTCCGGTCATTTCTGGCCACACTGTGCCTGTTCAGCAATGTCCAGACTTCCTCGCCGTCTGGATTACTGATAAATGCCCCCTTTCAACAGCTACTACTAATTTTTCCCAAGTAGTTCCAGTTACTTTTTCCACATCTGGCTCACTCCAAAGAGTTCCAGAGGTTTGTGAAATGTTTAGAAAACCAGAGGTTTCTTTTTTCAAAAGGAAAAAGAACTCTCTCATCTTAAACCTCTCTCCCAGAATGACCTTAAAAGGCTTGAAATTATAGGTTATTATGGATAGCTAAAAAGTCATATTGGAAGACTTGTTTGGGGTTTTTTTTTCCCCTCTGAGGAGAGCATGGGGAAGAGAACAAACACTGCTGCTCTAGGTTGTCTCTCAACTGTCCTTCAGGTCCACATCAGAAACAAAAGTATATGGTTTTCACTATAGAGTATTAGAGAAGTAAGAAGATTTTCTCAGATTAAAACCACTGGCCTAGCAATTGTCTCAAGAGTATACCAGAGTTCTCGCCCCATATACACGGGATGTGAGACAAGTCATTTATCCTAAGTTTCATATTACAAATGTATCAAAGTGGCTAATTATAAGATTCATTACATCAGTAAAGTCTGATTAAAAATTTACACATTGCTTGTCAAATTCCTTATTCTCATGTCTTCTAGCCTAAATTAGAACACTAAACATATTTTTTCACCAGCTTTGGGAAATACATTTGTTTAAAGATTTGGTTGACTCTTTCAACTTACTTCTCTCTGCCTTTTATCAATAGAGAACTTTAACACCACTCTGTGATGTTCTTACGGCTTGACCTCCCAGTTACTGACAACATTAATGCAAATTGAATTGATGAAAAAGCCCCTGATACTTCTCTGTCACAATCTGTGCTTAAAAATTTATTTAACTTTAGAGTTTGTGGACTGATATTAAGATCCTTGATCCATTTTGAGTTAATATTGGTATAAGGTGATATACATGGATCTAGTTTCAGTTTTTTGCAGACTGCTAACCAGTTTTCCCAGCAGTTTTTGTTGAAGAGGCTGTCTTTTCTCCATCGTATATTTTTAGCTCCTTTGTCAAAGACAAGTTGCTTATAGTTGTGTGGCTTCATATCTGGGTCCTCTATTCTGCTCCACTCGTCTTCATGTCTGTTTTTGTGCCAGTACCATGCTGTTTTTATTGTTATTGCTTTTGTAATATAGTTTGAAGTCAGGTATCGTGATACCTCCAGCATTGGTCTTTTGACTGAGTATTGCCTTGGCTATTCATGGCCTCTTGTGTTTCCATATAAATTTCATGGTAGATTTTTCAATCTCTTTAATGAATGTCATTGGAATTTTGATGGGAATTGCATTAAACATGTAGATTACTTTTGGGAGTATAGACATTTTTAGTATGTTGATTCTACCAATCCATGAGCATGGGAAGTATATAGTTTTCTTTGTAGAGGTCTTTCACATCTTTTGTTAGGTTTACACCTAGGTATTTGATTTTTTTTGAGGCTATTGTAAATGGAATTGTTTTCATACATTCTTTTTCAGTTTGCTCATTGTTAGTGTATAGAAATGCTAATGATTTTTCTATGTTGATTTTATATCCTCTACCTTGCTGTAGCTATTGATGATGTCTAGGAGCTTCTGAGTTGAGTTTTTTTGGGTCTTTAAAGTATAGGATCATGTCGTCTGCAAATGGTGATATTTTGACAGTTTCTTTACCTATTTATATTCCTTTTATTCCTTCTTCTTGCCTAATTGCTCTGGCTAGGAATTCCAGTACTATGTTGAATAGGAGTAGAAATAGTGGGCATCCTTGTCTGGTTCCTGATTTTAGAGGGAATGGTTTCAGTTTTTCTCTGTTAAGTATAATGCTGGCTGTAGGTTTGTCATATTTAGCTTTTATAATGTTGAGGAACTTTCCTTCTATTCCTAGTTTTCTTAGAGCTTTTATCATGAAATGGTGTTGGATCTTATCAAAGGCTTTTTCTGCATCTATTGAGATGATTAAGTGGTTTTTGTCTTTGCTTCTGTTAATGTGGTTTATTACATTTATTGATTTTCTTATGTTGAACCACCCCTGCATCCCTGGAATGAAGCCTACTTGGTTGTGGTGAATAATCTTTTTGATGTGTTGTTGAATTCAGTTTGCCATTATTTTGTTGAGGATTTTTGCGTCAATGTTCATTAAGGAGATTGGCCTATAGTTCTCCTTTTTGGAGGTGTCTTTGCCACAAGAAGCATATAGGCAAGAACTTTCTCAACAAAACCCCAGCAGCACAGCAACTAAGAGATAGTATAGATAAATGGGACCTCATAAAGCTAAAAAGCTTCTGTTCATCAAAAGAAGTGGTCTCTAAACTGAAGAGAACACCCACAGAGTGGGAGAAAATATTTGCCAGCTACACATCAGACAAAGGACTGATAACCAGAATATACAGGGAACTTAAAAAACTAAATTCTCCCAAAACTAATGAACCAATAAAGAAATGGGCATGTGAACTAAACAGAACTTTCTCAAAAGAAGAAATTCAAATGGCCAGAAAACACATGAAAAAATGCTCACCATCCCTACTAATAAAGGAAATGCAAATTAAAACCACACTAAGATTCCACCTCACCCCTGTTAGAATAGCCAGCATTAGTAACACCACCAACAGGTGTTGGTGAGGATGCGGGGAAAAAGGAACCCTCTTACACTGTTGGTGGGAATGTAAACTAGTACAACCACTCTGGAAAAAAATGTGGAGGCTACTTAAAACACTAAACATTGGTCTACCATTTGATCCAGATACCACTCTTGGGGATATACCTAAAAGACTGACACAGGTTACTCCAGAGGCACCTGCACACCCATGTTTATTGCGACACTATTCACAATAGCCAAGTTATGGAAACAGCCAAGATGCCCCACCACTGATGAATGGATTAAGAAAATGTGGTATCTATATACAATGGAATTTTATGCAGCCATGAAGAAGAATCAAATGTTATCATTCGCTGGTAAGTGGATGGAATTGGAGAACATCATTCTGAGTGAGGTTAGCCTGGCCCAAAAGACCAAAAATCGTATGTTCTCCCTCATATGTGGACATTAGATCAAGGGCAAACACAACAAGGGGATTGGACTTTGAGCACATGATAAAAGCGAGAGCACACAAGGGAGGGGTGAGGATAGGTAAGACACCTAAAAAACTAGCTAGCATTTGTTGCCCTTAACGCAGAGAAACTAAAGCAGATACCTTAAAAGCAACTGAGGCCAATAGGAAAAGGGGATCAGGAACTAAAGAAAAGGTTAGATCAAAAAGAATTAACCTAAAAGGCAACACACACGTACAGGAAATTAATGTGAGTCAACTCCCTGTATAGCTATCCTTATCTCAACCAGGAACACTTGTTCCTTCCCATTGTTGCTTAGACTCTCACTTCAACAAAATTAGAGATAAGGGCAAAATAGTTTATGCTGGCTATTGAGGAGGTGGAGGAGAGGGAGGGGGCGGAGTGGGTGGTAAGGGAGGGGCTGGGGGCAGGGGGGAGAGATGACCCAAGCCTTGTATGCACATATGAATAATAAAACAATAAAAAAATTTTATTTAAATTAGCCATTTCTTCTGGAAAATCTGAAAGCCCAACATCAATTTCTAGGATATAGCAATCTATTGGTAAAAATGCCAACTTTAAAAATTGTGCAGAGTTGCACTTAACCAATTTGTGGCTATTTAAATGTTTTAATGTTGATTAAAATTTTGTTTTATCCTTTTAGTCTTGGTAGCCATGTTTCAAGTACTCAAAGGCCCCTAATTCTAGTGGGTACTGTATCATGCAGCACAGATGTAGACTTCATCCAAAAGAGGCAGCAAATCCAACATTGAATATGTAAGGAGTCCACAACCTTGCACCACCATGTGCAGCATTCTTTCCAAAAATGTATGTAGTACATTTTCCTCCTAACTAGAAAAATATGCAATATTTTTATCAGAATTTGCAATTTAAACATGGTTTTCTCTAATACTTTTCTGTGCTCTGAGAAACTAACTATTGGGGATTAGTGTATAAACAGCTGGCCTTTGCATTTCTTCACAAAAGGAACTTGAATCTGTTCTCTTTGTGTTAGAATATATAGTTAATTTGGTTTTTAAATGTAAAATATTATGAAACTATAATTAGTACCATGAAATTAATGAACTTTCAAGAAAACTTTTTCCCAGATGCTTTTAATTTCAAATCTGTTTGAATTTAAAAGATGTTTTAAAAGAATACACACACGTGGCAATTAAAAGCTGTGAATTTTTTTTGGTTATTATAAAACAAAACAATACTTATATTTACATACTTGGTGTTACGCTATGTATCACACTAATATTTTTTTGCAGTGCTGGTGATTGAACATAGAGCTTCATGTGTGCTAATCAAGCATTCCACCAGGCAGCTATGTCCCAAACACCTAACATCCCAAATTGAGTTGACCATTTGCTTTGCTTCATACCTCACCATATTTTGAATCTTATGGTTGGTATCATGGTATTATATTCTGATGGCAAAGACATTCCCATGTAAATTTCAAGTATTATAAGCAGTTACAATTCTATTTCTAGGTTATTGATTGTATTAGTTAAGATATAATTTTAAGGGCTGGAAATGGTGGTGTAAGCCTATAATCCCAGCTACACGGGAGGCAGAGATGAAAGGTCATTGCCCAAGATTGACCCTGGACAAAAACTAGAGACAGTATCTGAAAAATAACTAAAGGAAAAAGGGCTGGGGGGCATGGCTCACATGGTAGAACTCTTGCCTAACAAGTATGAAGCTTACAATTCAAACCCCAGTAGTGCCCCAAAATAAACAAATAAATACTAAAATATAATTTTCCATATCTCCGCATATATACATATACATGTATATATATATGACTTATAAATGTGGTTGGAGAGGTCATGGTTGTCAAAAGTAAGGCAGTAATATCAACAATTTGTTGTTATCTTTATTTAAACTTCAACTCCCAATAAGTAGAACGAACCCAGACACTCCCTCTCCCTGTATATGTTCCATTGAACAGTGCAGATAACAGAAAGAAATTGTTTTGCCTTTCCAACAAAAAAGTAGATGTTCTCTGAACACTGAATCATTAGTTTCTTCTTACAGGAAATAGCATATTTTCATCTGAGTCACTTAGAGCTGTTACAAGCATCAAAACAGACTAAACTTTTTGCTCAATATTTCCTTGAATATTCAGGGTCTTTTGTGCTTCCAGATGAACTTTAGGGTTGATTTTTCAGTCTCTGTGATAAATGTCATTGGATTTTGATGAGAATTGCATTGAGCATGTAGATTTCTTTTGATTGTACAGACATTTTTACTAGGTTGGTTCTGCCAATCCATGAGCATGGGAGATCTTTCCATCTTCTGTAGTCTTCTTCTATCTCTTTCTTCAATGGTTTGTAGTTTTCCTTGTAGAGGTAATTTACATCATTTGTTAAGTTTATTCCTAGGTATTTGATTTTTTTTTTTGAGGCTATTGTAAATGGAATTATTTTCCTATATTCTTTTTCAATCTGTTCATTGTAGGTATTTAGAAAAGCTACTGATTTTTGTAAATTGATTTTGTATTCTGCTACTTTGCTAAAGTTATTTATGGAATCCAGGAGTTTTTTGGTGGAGTTTTTTTCAGGTCTTCTAAGTATAAGATCATGTCTGCAAATACGGAGAGTTTACTTCTTCCTTTCCTATTTGTATTCCTTTTATTTCTTCTTCCTGTCTTATTGCTCTGGCTAGGAATTCCAAAGCGATTTTGAATAGAAGTGGAGAGATTAGGCACCCTTGTCTCATTCCTGACTTTAGAGCAGCGCTGGAGGTATCACAATACCCGATTTCAAACTATACTACATAACCATAGCAATAAAAACAGCATGATACCAGTACAAAACACATATGAAGACCAGTGAAACAGAATAGAACTGAATATAAATCCATGCAGTTATGCCCACCTAATCTTTGACAAGTCACCAAAAACATGAAATGGAGAAAAGACAACCTCTTCAATAAATGTTGCTAGGAAAACTGGACATCTGCCCTAGAAAACTGAAACTAGGTCCATGTTTATCACCATGTACAAGTATCAGCTCAAAGTGAGTGCAGTCAATATTTTTGTTTAGGTCCTTGGATTCTTCCTGATACTTTGTGTACTTGTTCTATGAGTTATTAAGAGAGGAATGTCATGTATTTGTCTATTTCCTCCTGAGTTGGGAATTAAATACCTCCCGGCATGACCAATGACACCTGTCTGTGGTTTAATGAAACCCACTGAGAATCAGTGGATCATTTTCCAGGCCCCAGCAAGATTCCAAATGCATCTCTAAACTGGAAAAGTCATTCTTTGATTGCATAACTGTTGGTGCTTTGCCTTCCTAACTGAATTCATGGGAGACTATAGTCCGATTAGTACTGTACTTACTGTTCTTACCAACCAAAAGGAATTTTTTTAATTTCTTACATTATACTTGTTATTATTTAGTTTAAATTGCTTGTTCTACATTTAAAGATACTTATGGGCTGAAATAATTTTTATGTGCCCTTCATGGATGCCTGGGCACTTAAAAGAATATTCAAAATATCACAAGGCTTCTTGGTCACTCATTCAATTTTGATCATTCCATTTCACTTATTTGGAATTTAATGTGGATGGTTTCATTTGAGATAGTATTTCCTTTATTTAAACTATAACCAATAAACAAATGATTATGAAATTGCACCAGGAATTTCACAGATCTTCTGTGCCTTTTGTTTGGGATTTTAGCCTGGAACACAATTTTGACATGCCATTTACATTAGAAATGATACCTTAGTCATGGGAGCATCAAAAAATGTAATTAACAAGCCCTTCTGCCTTAATGAATGGACACCCTACCTACTTAGAAAAACTCTTATCAAAGAAGCTATGTTGCCATGGTAAGGCATCTACATGTTCCAAAAACACTAGTTTGCTGCATATATTTTATAAAATATTTATAAGTTTGATAATGTATTATATAGCTAGATATGGGAGTATATACCTACAATCTCATCTACTCAGGTAGGGGAGACAGGAGGATTGCAAGTTCAAGGCCAGCCTAAGTAAAGTTAGCAAGACCCTGTCTCAAAAATGAAATGCAAACAAAATTGCTGGGAGCACAACTTAAGAGGTAGAATGCTTGCCCAGCAAGCACAAGGCACTGAGTTCAAATATCACTACCACAATAAAGGGGGGGTGTGTGGAGGGAGATTGGAGATTAGGAAATCAGAAGAATGGAGTCAGATAAGTAACTTACCTTCAAAAGTAGAGAAAAGCAAAGATAAAGAAGCAAGAGTCACATGTTGGAAAGGTCGGGGTCTGGGGAAGTGGTAGAAGAAGTTGGAGAGATCCAGATAAGCTCTGTCACTCCCCATGGCTGTCATCAGCTCTGCTTTGCAACCCTGTGTGCTGCACAGGCTCTGCAGTGCCAGACTCCTGGGCACCACGCCCATAGATGCTGATGGGAATGGAGCCCTGTGTAGTGTGTCATAGAAGCTGTGAGCACTCATAGTGAGGCTACAGGAGACCAGACCAGAAAGCCCCAAATGTGCATCATCAGAATAAGGAAACCACATAAGATACCTCGTAGCATACTAACATACCGTTTTGTGATTGCTTGCCTTCTAATTTCTTCTCATTCCAAACTAGTAGCCAAAGCTTTAGTGTAACCTTGAGTTAAAAACATTTTTCTATTATTTTGTATGAGTCTGCACGTATTAAACATTGCCTTACAAAAGGGGAGGAAAAATGGTTTTGAGAATAAGAGGAGAAAGAGATCTCTAGAGGCTGGGAGAAGATAGATGTTGGGGGGTCATTCCCCACAAAATGCCAACACCTGGGAAATATTTCAGTATGTAAGATTGTGCAATATAAGATGAATCTTAGACACCAGGCCTCTCAGCCTAGGTCAAGACTCCTGCACTCATATGGGTTTTGGAGAAGCAACACCATAACCTCTAACAGCCTAGGAGAGTTTAATGAGGCTGCCAGCAGCAATCGCTCACAATGGCTGAGACTAGAGGCTGGATTGTGTTAAGAACCCACTTTCTGGTGTGATCTTAATGGAAACTGCATATGCTGCTCGTTTATAGAGTGAGGACTGTGAGAGAGGGTTTACTTGAAACCACTGAACTGATTCCCATTTCTCACTTACCCATTTGTAGTTATAAATCCATACCTTTCTACATTCAGAAATATATTCTCTACCACTGGTATCAAGAGTTAGAGTTATACAAACATCCATAGTATATTGTCAATAATATTAATTCCTGACAGAGAAATGTTTTCTCATTTTTCAAAACCTGGGAACCCTAAACTTGCTCCCGTCTTAAAGCTAACAGAAATATTGCTTCATTCTTTTTACCTAACCATATTTACTTCTTTTATTCCAAACAATAAAATTAGCTTCATCACACCAAGAAAAAATATATCCTCTGACATGCTCATTTAAAATTAGTTATCAATCCATTTTATGTACAAATAAATGTTGCCTAGATTCATGGTCATTGAAGATTCCCATTTGGTTAATGGACTCCTTCTGAAGAATAACTCAAAGTCCATATTAAGTCCCTCTCTGAACATAAACAAATTAGAGGTTTTAACCAATATCATATGTTCATTATCAACAAATTAGATATATTTTTCCTTTCTCTTCCTTTTGACTTTTAGTCAAAATAAGAGAATTAGCTAATGGAGTGAATTTGAGAGCACTTGAGAGTAGGCATTTGAGCAGATTACTGATGTCATTTTATTTGCCTATAATATTTAACTTCCTGGCATCACTAGGTTGGGTATTTTACATTTATTTACTAGTGGTACTTTGTTGTCTTGTTTGAAATCCATAATGCTAATGATTTGAAAATTATGTAGCCTGTTCTTTACCTGTTTCTTCTCATGCCACCTAAAAGAAAGGACACTGCTATTATTAGCATAATATCTTCAACATAGAACTGGAATTATATTATGTTGAAAACAGTTTTAGCACACAACATACCAAAAAAGGAAAATAAAATAAAAAATGTAATACATGCACATGTCTTCTCGCACTAGGAGACATCTTTCCAATTTATATGAATGAAAGAAGAGTGAGAGGAGGGGAGGGACAAATAGGTAAGAAAGAAGGAAGAAAGGAAATAACTATTTTGAAGATTTATAAGTATGCACTGTTGTTTCTTTAAAATTCACTTAATCTGGGTTCATCATTGAATTTCTTAATGAGATGGAATAAAACCTCTCCTCTCTCATGATCCCTAGCAGTGACCTCTCACCTAATTCTCCCATCTCCACCCTCTTGTTTCTCAAATCTCCATTTTGTGGTCACCAATTATCTTCCCAAGACAGATTTCTTGTTGTTACCCCCATTCTCCATGTATTATACAAATCCTGTTAGCCAAATAATTGTATCTAAACTTCACCAGGCAGGTCCCCATCATTCCTCCCCATCAGTGCTCACGCTCACTCTCTCTCACTGCATTTATTCACGTTCTTTGCTCCATGAGTCGCACTATACTCCATTGCTCAGTCAGTAAAAAGCCTCTCACATTTTTATGGCAATACTTGTGTTATTTTCATGCTTTTTCCATAGAGTCCTTCTCTGCCTTCTTCAAATTTCTATCCTAACAACAACGCAAATTTCTCTCTCATTCTATGAACTTCACGAGACCAGATTTCAAACATAGTTCCATGCTTTATCTCTATCATTATTCTATTTGTTGAGTGAATAATTTGCTGAATGACTTGTTTATTGAATGAATAAACAAATTATGGATAATACTGGAAAAAATGTTGACTGGAAGAATAGCATAAGATGACTTTTCAAATGCTTTTCCAAAATCAAGACAGATGATATTAAGGAAATTCCTCTACTTCAGTGGTCCTTAGGTGTGGTTCCTGGACTGGCAGTAGCAGCTGCACCTGGGAACGAGGGGAAAATGAAGATTTTTCTGATCCCATGCCAGACCTGCTGATTCAGAAACTCTGGAGGTGGGCCCAGAAAGCTGGTTTTAACAAGCTCTCTGGTGATTCTGACACACAAGGTTGTGATCCATTGCTGTGGTTTATCAAACTGATGATTCTGATGCTGCTTCTTTGACTTGCTGTCCTCTCTGAGTTTGGCAGGCCTTTCTTTGCAACAAGGAATGGCAAAGTTAATTTCCAGGTTTTACCATATATGAGCAGGGTGGTCTTTAGCAAATTTTTTCACCTGTTAAAGCCACTCTGCTCTCACCTATAAAATAAGTGCAGTAAAAACAATCTTTCAGAATTATGGAAGGATTAAATACAATATCTACATCAAGCTACTAGCTATACTTAAGATACTTAACACATGCTTGTTCTCATCCCCTTTCCTCCTCGTTCATTCTTTATTTCATATGCTTTGAATCACCTATTTTTTGATATTACATCTTAATGATTCAGACTAATTTAGACACAGGGACAGTTTTCCTTTGGCTAAGTTTTCATTTGGTCAAGAAATTTCTACTCTCTCTAAAGATTTTATATCAAGGAAACTATGTTTAAAGAGTACTTGCATGTGGAGTGGATATCTTGGTTAGATTCCCTACCTAGAGCCCATCTTAAAGCTCTAAATTCATGAACACCACCTTTCATAAGAGTCACTCAAAATGATAGTCAACATGTGCTTTTTGCTTTCACCCAGTGGGCTAGGCAACAGCACTGAGAACTGGGGATGGTATGGTAAGAGTGTTCATTCCCTCATAGAGCTTTCAGCCGAATGGGTTTATCCAGCTAACTTCTCTCTTAACACTACAACTTATCTTTCTGAAGAAGAAAGCTACCACTCGGGACTAAAGTAGGAAAACAGAATGGAAATGAACATGTTATTATGTACAAGAAGGAAGGGCAGCCAGAGTGCCACAGGATCGAGCATCCTAATTTTTGAAATCTGCCCTTCGCTAGTTATGCTCACTAGAAGGATTTTCAGTTGTACCAAATGCTACCCCTGCCAGAAAGTTCCGGGAACAGAAACTTTCTTCTAATCATTACTGAAAGTGGAAACATTCTGTTTAGAAAGAGCTTGAGTAATTCTGGTGTTCTAATCATGATTTTATTCAAATGTATCATTATTGCTGTTTAATCAAACATTTTGGAGAAAAGTCCAGTGGTTTCTTGGTGAACTAGATATGTTCAAAGTGTGCATATAAAAAACTTCTTGAGGAAAAGTAGAAAGCAGAGATTTATCTCACCCACAAATCTAGCAAGTGTGCAACCCAGAGAGAGCTCAGTAACGATTGTTTATAAAAGGGGATAGTGGTTTTCCAGCCAAAAAGTAGAGATGACCTGCTAGCTCATTGAAAATTTTAATGGATGTAGAAAGTCCAGCTTTAAGAAAGGTGGTACCAATTTACATTTTTCACTAACAGGGCTAAACTACACATTTTCTCCAATCTTTACTGGTGCTGGATTTTGTGATTCTTTCTGTACTCTACCAGCCTAATGAATTAAATATTACAATTTAATGTCCTCATATATATGGCATAGCTGTAAGGTTGAACATAATTCCACACCTATTGTTTTTCTTCTGTGAATCATCTGTGCTCTTTGTGTGTGTTCTTAATATGTTCCTGCTTCTGGTTACTGATTTATGGATAGCTTTTGAAAATGTTTATGAATTTAGGGTATGTTTCTGTTTTGATGGCACTAGGTTTGAACTCAGGGCTTTGCGCTTCCTAGTTAGGCACTCTTCCACTTGATCCATGCCTACAGATCTTGTTGCTATGAGTACTTTTCTAAGAGAGCCTCACTTGCTGCTCAGTCTGGCCGGTACCATGATCTTCCTATTTTAGGATATTTTTGGTTTTATTTTACCCTTCCCACCACAGCGGGGATGGCAGGCATATACCACCATGCCCAGATTTTCCTGTTGAGATACAGTCTCATAAATTTTTTGCCCTGACTAGTGTTGAACCACCATCCTCCTAATCTCAGCCTCTCAAAGTAAATAGAATAGCAGGTGTGAGCTATCGGCATTCAGTTTAATGTGTATTTCTTTATTTTGGCTTTGCACCTAATGTTCACAAATAGAGAATTTAGTTCACTAATAAATAATGTAAGTACACACAATGGAAAATAACACAGCACTCAAAATGATGATCTAAATCTGTATTTGTGGAAGTGGGAAAATGTCCATTACATATTATTGATGTCAACATGAAAACAGGAAAAAGATGAGCTTGGGTTTTGTTACTTCATTTGTGATGAGTATAGTCAGTGTAAGGACTCAAAAGACAGGATTTTCTAGATTTTTTGTTTTGCTTTCCAAAAAAATAAAATCTAGTCTTGTGGACTTTGAAAAACACTGCATTTCAACCCTTCATTAGAGGCTCTCAGAGAATACCAGGTGTTAAACATTCTGAGGAAGCCTACAGGAAGCGTGTTCGATCTTGCTTATGCCAGTACTTCTCATACTTAATTTATCACTAAACTCTTCTCATTAAAAGAATAATATATTATCTGAACCAGAGTGCAGAGCACACTTGAGAAACATAGCATGGAAACATCTGGAAGGACATTCACCAAAATGATAAGGGGGGTATTTCTAGATAGTGAAAGTAACTAACTTTTACTTTGTTTTCATATTTTTTGCTAATGCTTGGATTTTTTACCAAAAAAGCATGCATTATTTTACAGATAGGATTAAACAATGTCTTCTTCATTTTGAAAACAAAAGAAAAATCTATTAAGCAAATCAAATTAAGGATCTTCTGAACAGAAGTTTAAAAACTGAGAAAATCACTTTAACTGATTTTTTGTGAGAATATCAATGCCTTTTTATTTTTTGTTTTGTTTTGTTTTTTTATGCTCCTGTGGTTGGAACTCAGGGCCTCACATTTCCTGAGGCTGTACCACTTGAGCTATGCCCTGAGCCTTTTTGCTTTCACTTTGTTTTTCACATAGGATCTCCCACTTTTACCTGCACTCGTCTTGGACTGTGATTCTCCTATCTCCAACTCTCAAGTAGCTAGAATTACAGACATGAACACCACGCCTGGGCTCAATGACTTTTTAAAATTTGGTTTTCCTTTTTTTTATTTTGTTTTATTTTTGACTAATGCAATAGCAATACAAGGGGATTACATTGTGATAATTCAACACATGGGTGCAGTGTACCTTGAACAACTTCATCCCCTTCATTATATTCCTGTTCTTCTTCCTCCTCTTCCCTGCTCTTTCAAACAGTGCTTGGTGGTTTTCGTTACGCTGTCTTCATATGTACATATGCAGCACTCTTTTCATCCCTCAGTATCTTTTTCTTTCTCAATGACTTTTCTAAAAACAAAGATGTTAACATGATCGTCTGAACTTGTTGGCCTAGTGATGTGGATGGACTTAGGGTGATCCTATCCTACTCACTCCTCAGATGCCAGTGAATGTGCTTGCATGCCGATACAGTCAAACAGAGGTTCCCCAACAAAGAAGAGCTGTTCCACTTTGCAACAGGAAAAAGAGAGAGAGAGGAAGATGAGGGAAAAAACTGATTGACAGAGAGTTGGACAGGTTAGGATTATAGAGACAAGCATTAATACACATTTGATGCACAGCATCTATTCTCTTCCTTTAAAGCTTTGTATAAGAAAGAGTAATAGAGGGCATGACTTTGATCATGATATGCATGTATGGAAATATCACAATGAAATCTCCTTGTGCAATGCAAATATGCTATAAAAAGAGGAAAAATCTGAGTCAATTCTTTACAACAGTGGTGTTGTTTTAAGCTAGGAGGAAAGTAGGAATATTATTAAAGGAAAATGCCTCTTTCTTCTTAAAATTAAGTAATAAAATAGTGTATTTCACTATTTTATTTGCATACACTTCTTTTCCTATACTTGCTCAAACAACCTTTTAAAAAATTCTCAAACAAGCTTCAACTTGGAAAAACTGCAGCTGTGCCTGAATAACCTGGGATCGTCCGGAGAACATCTCATCAGCATCTGTGCACAAAGCCAAAGACACAAATTTTGCAAGAGAATTTCTCATATGGTGGCACTTATGGGCATTGCCTTCTTGGGCAAGCTACAACTTGGAAGGAGCAATGCTGATTCCAGCAAAAAGGTTTATTAAAACTGTAGGCAAAATACAAATGGTATTCATATCAGAAGGGAGGCTGCCAAAGGCCTCAGGGGCAAGGAAAACTTGGTGAAGAGTGGCACCACACTTCTGTGACTCAAGCTTAGTCAAGTGTTGTGTCAAAGTCTTTCAAGTTTACTTCAAAAAAAAAAAAGCAAAAGAACTAACTGGGGAAGAACAATTGGTTCTGGACAAAGAGAATATTAGAGCTAAAATTGAAAACAAAAATAGGCTTCCATGTAAGAAAAGCCCAATAAATCAAAAGCCCATTACTCCAATACAGAACTGTCAGCAAGAATCCTGATAAACCGCCCCACCTCCCTGGCATGATTAAAGGAGTTTGTAGTGGGCACAGTAACTAACTTTCATCAAGGGGGTATAATGTGCTAGCTTAATAACAGAGACTAGGACAGGCTTAGGAAGTCTTGTCATTCAGTATTTACTGACTTCTAACCCAGAAAAGGAAATGGAATTCAGGCCAAATTTATGTTCAAATAATGTAACTTATGACAACTTACACTTTCTTAAAGCCACATACACATTTTCTTTTTTTCAATAGGAGTAAGAAGGTAATTTGGAAGAGTAAGGGTATATGGTTGATGTACTTCCCATACAAAAAATGAATATAGAATTTGTAAACCAGTTGAAATCACCATAAGAAGGGGACTAATGTAGAAAGTAGAAAAATAGAGGCAATGAACCAGTTCAGGGTATAATACATATATACATGAAAATGTCACAAAAAAACTCCCTGTATAGCTATCTTAAACAAACAAACAAACAAAATGTCATTTTTTTTCAAAAATGGAGAACAGGAGGGCATAACAGCTCCTGTCTATGGGGGGTTGGTACCAATGAGAGTGAGGAGCATGTGGGGAGTGTAGAAGGGTGAATATAGTATAAATATTATACACATGTATATAAATGGAAAAATGAGACCTGTTGAAACTTTTCCAGAAATGGGGGGAAGGGAATAAGGGAGAATGATGGAGGAGACGAATTCAACTATGATTATTATAAGAACTTTTGTAAATGTCACAATGTACCCCAGTACAATAATAATAAAAATAAATCAGTGTTGTGAAACAACATGGATATGTTATGACAAATTTTTAAAAAGGAACCTCAGATTCCTTTAGGGTCCTTGATTCCTTCCTTGACTCTGACATTTTCCTGGTATTTCTGTTTCGATTTTGAAGCACTAATCTAATTTTTCACCTTTCTGTATTTTTATATACTTTTAAAGGGAAAAATAAAGGAATAATGAGCATAAACCCAAGGACCATATTATTTAAGTTGTTCTTGCAAATTCTAGGCAAAAAGTCGTCCAATCTAGTCAGACCCAGACTAGGTACCACTAGACACTCAAAAGAGGCACTAAAACAATTAAGTTGACTCTCCAAATTTGTAGTGCATTTGTTCTGCTTCTTAGATTTTAGTGAATAATTTTAGTAGCTCTGTGTAGCACTGAATTGCTGTTCAACTCGAAGAAACATTAGCAAGCATCACATTGTGCTAAGAGCATTGTAGTTATTACTCATTTAAACCTCATAAAAACCAGACAAGCTCTGTGCTATTATCATTCCAAATTAACAAAAACTAAAGTCAGGCACAAAGAATAAAACAATACACTCCTAGTCACAGAACTAGAAATGACAGGACAGGGATTTGGGCCCAGGCACTCCGGGTACACAGTTTGTGCCTCCAGGGTGTCCTACTGTACCTTGGCTCCACTATGGTCTCTACAAATACACTCAGTCAAAAAGCAGGCTCTGCCCTCCTGAGCCCAAGGTCAATGCTCTTGTGTACAAATTTGGATATATCCCAATCTGCAAATAAGCAAATTCCCAGAGATGTATCATCATATTTATTTACATGCATCCCAAAGAAAGGGAGTCAGTAATTCACAGGACCATTCCCCAGATATGGGTAAATGGAGAGCATAAAGGAGGACAAATATGCCTAATGTAGTATACCTGTATGAAAATAGAACAGTGAAATCTATTGAAATTATTCTAAGAAGTGGAGAGGAAGGATGAGGGAAAATAATGGAGGGGGTAAATCTAATTAACATATATTATAAACACATGTGTAAGTGTCACAATGAAACTTCTGTACAACTAATATACAATAATAAAAATCATAAAAAAGAAAAAGTAACAAATATTTTTAAATACTCTTTGAACATATAGCACAAATGTTTATACTCTGGACCTAGAAATTCCACTTTGGGGTATATATGTCAAAAAAATAAAATCAATATGTTAAAGAGGTATCTGTATCACTGGTTCATTACAGCATTATTCACAGTAAACAAGACATTTAAACAGCATAGTGTCCATAGTTAGATGACAGGAGTATGTGGCACATTCAATTCAATACTGTTCAGCCTTTAAAATGAAGAAAATCCAAGTTGGCAGAGTGGCTCAAGTTGTAAAGTGTTTGCCTAGCAAGCACTGATTTCAAATCTCAGTGCCACTGAAAAATAAAAATAGAAATCCTGTCATTTGTGACAAGGTGGATGAACCTGGAGAGCATCATGCTAAATGAAAAAAAAGAAAGCCAAGTACAGAAAGACAGATATTGTATAATCTCATTTCTGTGTGGAGTATGATCAAGGGGAGCTCACAGAAACAAAGAATGAATGATGGCTGCCAGGGGATGGAGATGGGAAGTGTGAGGACTGTTTGGTGAGAGGAAACAGTTTCTGTTAGACAAGATAAATAAGTTACAAAGTTCTGTTGTACATCATAATGACTATAATTATTGCACTGTACATGTGAAAACTGCTAAGGGAGTGGATTGCAAATGTAACAACAAAGATAAGTATGGGAATTGAATATGCTAATTAGCTGGTTTTATCATTTCACAGTGTATACATGTATCATAACAATATGTACACTATAACTATATATAATTGTCAACTATACATTAATATAATTAGTTAATTAATTCACAGGACCAGCTAACAGCCCTTCCTAACAAGTCCTTTTCATCCTGCTGGGTCACAGCTTCACTGCACACAGCCAGCAACTGCCTTCTTCAGACCAGCCTTTCATGGAAATCTAATGAGAACAGTGCTCCTGAGTTAGGCACCAGTACATCAAGTTGCAATCCTGAATTTTCACTAGCCAGTCTATATGAAATTGAGGCAAACATTTAGTTTTTTGTCGTCTAATTCCTCACCTGGAAAATGAATTTGTTAGGATCCTAAATTGAAAGACAGAAAGAAATAGAGAAGGGGAGAGAGAAAGGGAGGAAGGAATGAAGAAAGGAAGGAAGGAAGAAATGAAGGGAGGAAAGGAGGGAAGAACACAAAATACAAATGCTAGAATGCAGAATATAAATGCTGGGCTCAATGTTTGTTGCACTAAATATACTTTTGGCAAAATGTTCACTGTTTTTATATTTTTAAACATTCTTGAATTTTTCCTCTTTCTAGCATTAATTGTGTTGGCTCATTTTTCCAGCTGGGGCATGCCCTTGAAGACAAGAAAAGCATAAAAAGGGAGAAGAAACATTCAACTTTTCCAATTGCATCAGTGACACTGGTAAATAGCCCTCATCTAAAAAATAAAATAACTAAATATACTAACACTAATGCTCTCATCCAAATTTCTGATGACCATTGTTGATCAATGAACTTTTAGAAGCTCTGGGGAGTAATGATATTACTGAGAAAATCTGAACTCTAGCCACCCTCACCTCTTATCATGTTCTCTAATGTCCTGGGATCAACATCTATTTAACACATAGTGAGTCACTGTCAGATAATCTGACACCCCTGGACTACTGTAATAAAAGGAAATGCTGTAAACTTCTTCACATCAAGGCCACACATGATAGAAATCACAGGGATTACACACAAAGAAATCCAAGTTTATGCAGTAGAAGAGGAATGTTAGAGAACCAAAGGACAAAAGTAAACTCAAAATAGCAATGCATACATCCTCTCAGGTTTTCTTGAACAAAGTCATAGAGTGACTAACCATTTGCTATTTCTGATTTGTTGTGATCTGGCACATTGTAACCAATCTTTCTGCTGAACCTGAGAATAGAAGGTTTTTACTGCCTTGAAACAGGCTTTATAAAGAATTCAGCGTGTCCATTGTGTTCATTGTTTCCAGATTTTGCTTAAAAATAGCTTTGTTTGGAATTTCAAATTCCATAAGTACAGTAAAATCTGTGTATAATTCTGAAAAAATAAATTTGCTTCACCTTGTTTAGTTCCAATTTACTTACCCACAGAACAATTATTTTATTTATATTTCACTATGCTTTTTCACAAAACAAATATTACTTTGAGGTGATCCAAGATGGAGACTAGGGTATGGAACCAGACAGCATGAGCTCCATGACTCCAAAACCTTGCTGAGACACTGGAGCCACACTCGGAGGAAATAAAGCACAAAGGAGAATCAAAACTTCAATACCCTGAACTCCTAGACCATGAAAAGCTTCTCCACACCACATTACACTGAGAAAACAGGTGGGCTGCTGCCACCACCACTGCTACCAGCTCCAAACCTGCCTGTGAGACACTCAGCAAACCAAACAGGTGAGCACCAAGCATCATGCAGAATTCCCCCAGCCACCCCTGAGATAAACTAGCATAGTCCCCTAGGCAGACTGACTCCCCCCAAAAAACAACAGAACAATAAACAGTGAACTGAAATTTAGCACACAGTGGAAGGGGCAGGATTGCTGAAAGTGCACCAGAGGAGAGGGGAGAGGCAAGGAGCTAATCTCAGCCAACTATCAGTAAACAAATGCAGGAAGGCCAAGAGGGGGCGGGTGATAAGCCACTCCCTGAAGCAAGGCAGGTAGCAGTTCACAAAACTCATCTCCTGAGCCATTGTGCAGCACCCAAAGTTGAACTGCTCCACAAAATTGAAAACCAAACAGCAAACCATCACAACATGCTGACAGAAAGGGGGCAGCTGACAGAACACTGACCCTGCCCCTGAGAAAGGGGGTGAGGCAAAGAAACAAGCTCCCAGTCAACAAGGACAGTGTAAAGCCACCTCCAAAGCAGGACAACTAGTGGACTACACAGAAGATCTCCTGAACATGAGGACAGCATGCAAACTTAAACTGCCACACCTCACTGGGGGAGGAGCTGACCAAGCAGCTGCAGCTTAAAGAAAGAAGAACAAAACACTACCCACAAACCAACCACCTGGTGAGACTGCGAGACTATGAGACTATGGCAAAGCTTCTGCTTACTTGCAAACACCAGGACTGGATGCTGGAGGAGTAACACCAGAACTTAAACTAAGACTGAAATTCTGTTGTTTCTGAACTTGGGGGTTTTTGTTTGTTTGTTTGCTTGGGTTTTTTGTTTGTTTGTTTCTTGTTTGTTTGTTCATCTCTTCCCATTAATTTCTTTGGGGTTTTGTTGTTGTTGTTTTTTGTTTTTGTTATTTTTTATTATTGTGGATTTTCTATATTTACTTTTACTTCTGTTATCTTTTTTTTCCTTTCTATACTATCAACTTTACCATAACCATCCTCTCATCCCTACTCTCACCCCCTTCACTCTCTATCTTTCTCTTGTGCTAAATCCATTGCTGTCCTCTACAACAACTCATTCTGCCCCCTGTCACCCACTTTCTTCCCCCACACCTCACCATCCCCTCCCATTCTCCCCCAACCTGTCACCAGACTACCCCTCCCTCCTTCACACTCTTCACCCATGGAACAACTTACTATACCAACTTTACACAACCCCGAACCCCTGCAATCCCTAACACAACCACCGTCTTCTACAACAACAGAATATAAACAAACACACATGAGGACCACAAAAACAGCAGCCCCCACGCTGCCTTCCCCACTCATCCACCCCACTTCCCATCTCCACTTTTAGTGCCAACTCCCCAAATTTCTATAGCTAGCATTACAAACATTAACTGCCCAACTCCGACTGCTTACAGATATTACCACCAAGGGATCTTCTATATAACACATAAACTACTAGTTGAGTATTAAACCTGTGAATTAGTTACTACTAAGTTACACCCAGACCAGGGACAGAAATACCAAACCACCTTAGCTAAAAACCCAAGACAGCCATACAAAAAAAAATTAAATCAAGGGAAAGAAAACAGGTGACTGAAACCACCAACTAGCCTATCAAGAACATCGTTGCACATTACCAAGTGGAGTGATGGGAAGAAGAAAAAGGAATGGAAACATTACTCCCCCCAAAACTAATTTAGTACAGGATTCAGAGGGAAATGAAGAAAATGGATACCCAGTTCCAGATTCCAACAAAACAAAGATAAATGACAACAAGGAAGCCAACAATGTCCACAAGAACACCTTCAAAGAAGAAACCCTGCAAGCAATCACTAAGAATTTCATGGAGATGTTACCAAAATGTACAAGAGGCACTCAAGAAATTTCAAGACACCAAAAAAAAAGAATAGAAGAACACAGAAACAAATCAAACTCATAAGAGCCCTAAATAAACACCAACATGAAACAGAGAACACTTAAACAGAGAGATAAATGAACTAAAGATGAAAATAGACAATATTAAAGAGGAAAGTGACCATGATATGGAAAACCTCAGAAAAAAGAATGGAACAGAAACACAAAACACAGTGCAAAGTCACTCCAGTAGACTAGAACAAGCAGAAGACAGAACCTAAGAACTTGAAGATAAAATGGAAATTAAAGGAAAAACTGAAGAGCTATTAGTCAAACAACACAAGTCCAGTGAAAGGAATATGCAAGAACTCACTGACTCCATCAAAAGACCAAACCTCAGAATCATGAGATTTGAAGAAGAAGAAGAGGTGTAAGCAAAATGGATTCATAATATATTTGATAAAATAATAACAGAAAATTTCCCAAATCTAGAGAAAATTATGCCCATTCAGGTACAGGAAACCTCCAGGACACCAAACAGACTTGGCCAAAATAGAACTTCCCCAGAACATATTATCATTAAAACAATAAGCACAAACAATAGAGAAAGAATATTGAAGGCTGTAAGAGAGGAAAACAGAGATAACTTGTAAAGGTAAACCCATCAAAATCACAGCAGATTTCAACAGAAACCTTGAAAGCAAGAAGGGCATGGAGGGAGGTATTCAAGGCACTGAACAAAAATAACTTCAACCCTAGGATACTCTACCCAGCAAAACTATCATTCAAAATAGATGGAGCAATAAAAGTCTTCCACAATAAGCAGAAACTAAAACAATATATGACCACAAAGCCACCACTACAAAAGATTCTTGAACAAATTCTGCACACAGAAAATGAAAGCAAACAAAACCATGAGGACAAGCAGTACCAAACTACAGGAGAAGAAAAGACAAATCAGTAACATTGATTCAGCTGCACACAATCAAACCATTAAGCACTAAAAACAACTAAATGACAGGAATCACCACATACCTACCAATATTAACAATGATTGTTAACAGACTCAATTCCCCCATCAAAAGACATCATTTGGCAAACTAGATTAAAAAGGAAGACCCAACGTTGTTTACAGGAGACATATCTCATTGTCAGAAACAAGCAGTGACTTAAGGTGAAAAGCTGGAAGATTTACCAAGCCAATGGCCCCTGAAAACAGGCAGGAGAAGCAATACTTATATCAGACAGAGTAGACTTCGAACTTACATTGGTCAAATGAGATAAAGAAGGACACTCCATACTAATAAAAGGAGAAATACATCAAAAGGAAATAGCAATTATCAACCTACATGGACCCAGTGTTAGTGCACCCAATTTCATCAAACATACTCTGAAGGACCTAAAACCACACATAGACTCCAACACAGTGGTAATGGGAGACTTTAATACCTACCCTCCTATCACCCATAGATAGGTCATCCAAACAAAAAATCAATAAAGAAATTGTAGAAATAAATCACACCATAGTGACACCCAACTTAACCATGAAAAGGCAGGCAGCACCAAATCACAGGATAAGAAAAAGCAAGACAGTAGAGAGTAACATCAAGTTAGGTACACACAATCAAACCTTCAAACAACTAAGACAACTAAATGTCAGGAATCACCACATACCTATCAGTACTAACACTTAATGTTAATGGACTTAATTCACCCATCAAAAGACACCATTTGACAAAATGGATTAAAAAAGAAGATCCAACAATTTGTTGCTTACAGGAGACTCATCTCACCGACAGAAATAAGCATAGGCTTAGGATGAAAGGCTGGAAGATTTACCAAGCCAATGGCCCCCGAAAACAAGCAGGAGTAGCAATACTTATCTCTGACAAAGTAGACTTCAAACCTACATTGATCAAACGAGATAAAGAAGGACATTCCATACTAATAAAAGGGGAAATAGACCAAAAGGAAATAATAATCATCAATCTGTACGCACCCAATGTCAACGCACCCAATTTCATCAAACATACCCTGAAAGACCTAAAAGCATATATAAACGCCAACACAGTGGTTGTGGGAGATTTTAACACACCATTATCATCAATAGATAGGTCATCCAAACAAAAACTCAATAAAGAAATCCAAGATCTAAAATATGCAACAGATCAAGTGGACCTAGTAGATGCCTACAGAACATTTCATCCAACCTCTACACAATATACATTCTTCTCAGCAGCCCATGGAACCTTCTCCAAAATAGATCATATCCTAGGGCACAAAGCAAGCCTCAGCAAATATAAGAAAATAGAAATAATACCATGCATACTATCTGACGACAATGCAGTAAAAGTAGAACTCAACAACAAAAGTAAAGACAAAAAACATGCAAACAGCTGGAAACTAAATAACTCATTACTTAATGAAGAATGGATCATCGATGCAATAAAAGAGGAAATTAAAAAGTTCCTGAAAGTCAATGAAAATGAAAACACAACCTACCAGAACCTATGGGACACAGCTAAGGCAGTCTTGAGAGGAAAGTTTATAGCCATGAGTGCATATATTAAAAAGATTGAAAGATCCCAAATCAATGACCTAATGATACATCTCAAACTCCTAGAAAAACAAGAACAAGCAAATCCCAAAATAAATAGAAGGAGAGAAATAATAAAAATAAGAGCTGAAATCAATGAAATAGAAACCAAAAAAACCATAAAAAGAATTAATGAAACAAAAAGTTGGTTCTTTGAAAAAATAAACAAGATCAATAGACCCCTGGCAAACCTGACTAAAATGAGGAGAGAAAAAACCCAAATTAGTAGAATCAGGAATGCAAAAGGGGAGATAACAACAAACACCATAGAAGTCCAGGAAATCATCAGAGACTACTTTGAGAACCTATATTCAAATAAATTTGAAAATCTAAAAGAAATGGACAGATTTCTAGATAGATATGATCATCAAAAACTGAACCAAGAGGAAATTAATCACCTGAATAGACCTATCACACAAAATGAAATTGAAACAGCAATCAAGAGTCTCCCCAAAAAGAAAAGTCCAGGACCTGATGGATTCTCTGCTGAATTCTATCAGACCTTTAAAGAACAACTGATACCAACCCTCCTTAAACTGTTCTACGAAATACAAAGGGAAGGAAAACTGCCAAACACATTTTATGAAGCCAGTATTACACTTATCCCAAAACCAGGCAAAGACACCTCCAAAAAGGAGAACTATAGGCCAATCTCCTTAATGAACATTGATGCAAAAAACCTCAATAAAATAATGGCAAACCGAATTCAACAACACATCAAAAAGATTATTCACCACGACCAAGTAGGCTTCATCCCAGGGATGCAGGGGTGGTTCAACATACGAAAATCAATAAACGTAATAAACCACATTAACAGAAGCAAAGACAAAAACCACTTGATCATCTCAATAGATGCAGAAAAAGCCTTTGATAAGATCCAACATCATTTCATGATAAAAGCTCTAAGAAAACTAGGAATAGAAGGAAAGTACCTCAACATTATAAAAGCTATATATGACAAACCTACAGCCAGCATTATACTTAACGGAGAAAAATTAAAACCATTCCCTCTAAAACCAGGAACCAGACAAGGATGCCCACTATCTCCACTCCTATTCAACATAGTACTGGAATTCCTAGCCAGAGCAATTAGGCAAGAAGAAGTAATAAAAGGAATACAAATAGGTAAAGAAACTGTCAAAATATCCCTATTTGCAGACGACATGATCCTATACCTTAAAGACCCAAAAACCTCTACTCAGAAGCTTCTAGACATCATCAATAGCTATAGCAAGGTAGCAGGATATAAAATCAACATAGAAAAATCATTAGCATTTCTATACACTAACAATGAGCAAACTGAAAAAGAATGTATGAAAACAATTCCATTTACAATAGCCTCAAACAAAATCAAATACCTAGGTGTAAACCTAACAAAAGATGTGAAAGACCTCTACAAGGAAAACTATACACTTCTGAAGAAAGAGATTGAGGAAGACTATAGAAAGTGGAGAGATCTCCCATGCTCATGGATTGGTAGAATCAACATAGTAAAAATGTCGCTACTCCCAAAAGTAATCTACATGTTTAATGCAATTCCCATCAAAATTCCAATGACATTCATTAAAGAGATTGAAAAATCTACTGTTAAATTTATATGGAAACACAAGAGGCCACGAATAGCCAAGGCAATACTCAGTCAAAAGAACAATGCAGGAGGTATCACAATACCTGACTTCAAACTATATTACAAAGCAATAACAATAAAAACAGCATGGTACTGGCACAAAAACACACATGAAGACCAGTGGTACAGAATAGAGGATCCAGATATGAAGCCACACAACTAAAAGCAACTTATCTTTGACAAAGGAGCTAAAAATATACGATGGAGAAATAGCAGCCTCTTCAACAAAAACTGCTGGGAAAACTGGTTAGCAGTCTGCAAAAAACTGAAACTAGATCCATGTATATCACCCTATACCAAGATTAACTCAAAATGGATCAAGGATCTTAATATCAGACCCCAAACTCTTAAGTTGATACAAGAAAGAGTAGGAAATACTCTGGAGTTAGTAGGTATAGGTAAGAACTTTCTCAATGAAACCCCAGCAGCACAGCAACTAAGAGATAACATAGATAAATGGGACCTCATAAAACTAAAAAGCTTCTGTTCATCAAAAGAAATGGTCTCTAAACTGAAGAGAACACCCACAGAGTGGGAGAAAATATTTGCCAACTATACATCAGACAAAGGACTGATAACCAGAATATACAGGGAACTTAAAAAACTAAATTCTCCCAAAACTAATGAACCAATAAAGAAATGGGCAAGTGAACTAAACAGAACTTTCTCAAAAGAAGAAATTCAAATGGCCAGAAAACACATGAAAAAATGCTCACCATCTCTAGCAATAAAGGAATTGCAAATTAAAACCACGCTAAGATTCCACCTCACCCCTGTTAGAATAGCCATCATCAGCAACACCACCAATGACAGGTGTTGGCGAGGATGCGGGGAAAAAGGAACCCTCTTACACTGTTGGTGGGAATGTAAACTAGTACAACCACTCTGGAAAAAAATTTGGAGGCTACTTAAAAAGGTGGACATCGATCTACCATTTGATCCAGCAATACCACTCTTGGGGATATACCCAAAAGACTGTTACTCCAGAGGCACCTGCACATCCATGTTTATTGCGGCACTATTCACAATAGCCAAGTTATGGAAACAGCCAAGATGCCCCACCACTGACGAATGGATTAAGAAAATGTGGTATCTATACACAGTGGAATTTTATGCAGCCATGAAGAAGAATGCAATGTTATTATTCGCTGGTAAATGGATGGAATTGGAGAACATCATTCTGAGTGAGGTTAGCCTGGCTCAAAAGACCAAAAATCGTATGTTCTCCCTCATATGTGGACATTAGATCAAGGGCAAACACAACAAGGGGATTAGACTATGAGCACATGATAAAAGCGAGAGCACACAAGGGAGGGGTGAGGATAGGTAAGACACCTAAAAAACTAGCTAGCATTTGTTGCCCTTAACGCAGAGAAACTAAAGCAGATACCTTAAAGCAACTGAGGCCAATAGGAAAAGGGGAACAGGTACTAGAGAAAAGGTTAGATCAAAAAGAATTAACCTATAAGGTAACACCCATGCACAGGAAATCAATGTGAGTCAATGCCCTGTATAGCTATCTTTATCTCAACCAGCAAAAACCCTTGTTCCTTCCTATTATTGCTTATACTCTCTCTACAATAAAATTAGAAATAAGGGCAAAATAGTTTCTGCTGGGTATTGAGGGGGGGGAGAGGGAAGGGGCGGAATGGGTGGTAAGGGAGGGGGTGGGGGCAGGGGGGAGAAATGAACCAAGCCTTGTATGCACATATGAATAATAAAAGAAAAATGAAAAAAAAAATCACACCATAGAGCAAATGAACCTAGCTGATGTCTACAGAATATTTCATCCAACATCTGCACAATATACATTCTTCTCAGTAGCCCATGGAACCTTCTCAAAAATTGACAATATCTTAGGGCACAAAGCAAGCCTCAGCAAATATAGGAAATTAGAAATAATCCCATGCATTCTATCTGATCACAATGCATTAAAACTAGAACTCAACAACAAAAGCAACAGCAGAAAATATGCAAACAACTGGAAGCTGAACAACACATTGCTCAATGATTAGTGGGTCATGGATGAAATAAAAGAAAAAATTAAAGTTAATGAAAATGGAAACACAATCTACTTGAACCTATGGGACATAGAAAAGGAGTCCTAAGAAGAAAGTTTATAGCCATGAGTGTACGTATTAAAAGGACAGAAAAATCTCAAATAAGTAACCAAATACTACATTGCAAATTCCTAGAAACAAGAAAAAGCAAAACATAAAAACAAGCAGAAGGAGAGAAATAATAAAAATAAAGGCTGAAATTAATGAAATAGAGACCAAAAAAAAAAAATACTGAGAATCAAAAAAAACCAAAAAGCTGGTTCTTTGAAAAAATAAATAAGATTGACAGACCCCTGGCAAACCTGATTAAAATGAGGAGAGAAAAAACCCAAAGTCAGTAAAATCAGAAATGCAAAAGGGGAGATAACAACAAACACCATGGAAATCCAGGGAATCATCAGAGACTACTTTGAGAACCTATATTCCAATAAATTTGAAAATCTTGAAGAAAGGGACAAATTTCTAGATACTTATGACCATCCAAAATTGAACAAAGAGGATATTAATCACCTATATAGGTCTATAATATGAAATGAAATTGAAGCAACAAGAGAGTCTTCCAAAAAAGAAAAGTACAGAACCCGATGGATTCTCCACTGAATTCTATCAGACCTTTAAAGAAGAACTAATGCAAATTCTCCTTAAACTTTTCGATGAAATTCAAAAGGAAGGAACATTGCTTAACTCATTATATGAAGCCAGTATAACACTCATATCAAAATCAGACAAAGACACATCCAAAAAGGAGAACAATAGGCCAATCTCCTTAATGAAAATTGATGCAAAAATCCTCAATAAAATAATGGCAAACCAAATCCAACAACATATCAGAAAGATCATTCACCATGACCAAGTTGGCTACATCTCAGGGATGCAGGGGTGGTTCAACATACACAAATCTATAAATGTGATACAGCACAATAATAGAAGCAAAAACAAAAACCACTTGATCTTCTTGATAGATGCAGAAAAGGCCTTTGATAAGATCCAAAACCACTTCATGATAAAAGTTCTAAGAAAACTAGGAATAGAAGGAATGTACCCCAACATTGTAAAGGCTATATATGACCAACCTATACCCAACATCATACTTAATGGAGAAAAACTGAAACCATTTCCCCTAAAATCAGGAAAGAGACAAAGGTGCCCACTCTCTCCACTCCTATTCAACATAGTCCTGGAATTCCTAGCCAGAGCAATTTGACAAGAAGAAGAAATAAAAGAAATATAAACAGGTAAAGAAACAGTGAAAATATCCCTATTTGCAGATGACATGATCCTATATCTTAAAGACCCAAAAAACTCTACCCAAAAACTCCTAGATGCCATAAACAGTTTCAGCAAGGTGGCAGGATACAAAATCAACTTCCAAAAATTATTAGCCTTTCTATACACCAATAATGAACAAACTGAGAAAGAATATATGGAAACAATTCCATTTACAATAGCCTCAAAAAAAATCAAATACCTAAGAGTAAACTTAACAAAGTTAAGTGCACACACACACACAGACACACAGACACACACACACACACACACACACACACACACACACACACACACACACACACACACTAGCTATGTGGACCACCTTCACTGATGAGGTCTGAAATAGTAGCTCCCGTCACATGCCCTTTGGGCTCTTTGGGCATCCCGTGCGGAATAAAACTTGACGACGGAGTAGAACCCAGGCCCGGCCACAGCAGCTCTGAGAAGACCAGGACTGAATACAGAACGCCAAAGTGGGAGAATGCTGTGAAGAGAACGCGGTGGGTGACCGAGGACCGGTAACTGCACCTCTGCTCCTGCCAGTCAGCGGGTGAGCGGATTCCTCCACTCCTCCTCCACCCTGGCCCCGACTCACATGCAAGGCCTCGGCAGTGAGCCCAGGGCTCAGCTCCCACTCCAGCACGGTTGTGTCACTCTCCATGGCACCCTCAAAGCACACCGAATCCAGAGTCCCGTAGTCAGAGCACTGGGCTGCTAATGCGCAAGCAATACTGCGCCTGCTCAAAGGCCTCCCACGATGATTTAAATAGAACGCACGGGAGGCGGGGCCCCACCTGGGACCGCCCCTCCCACAAGGCTGATCTCTGACTCTCATGCCTTTACCCAGCCACCACAGAACTCCAATGCCATAGAGTCTCGCCCTCGTGTTCAACTGTATGTTTACAGTAGTCCTAAAGGTGAGTTTACCAGATTGAGACTGTGGACATCTTTACAGCAGCTGGCTTCATCGTCACTTCCAGAGACTAAGGTACTAGGCACTCTAGGTACTACCTAGTCTCCTTTTGGGAAAGAATCTTTGAAGATGCACTCCTTTGAGTTAGAGTGTTTTCCGGAGATTTGAATATAGAAGTCAAAGTAGAAATCAGCCAGCAGCAGTCCAGCACAAACTCCTAGCATGAAAGAAAATTCCCTGGTTATCCTAGTGATTCTGGTGGTTTATGTGTGTTTATGGGGATCATATGATATGGGAAGGTGGGCACAGGGCAGGAAGGAGAGATCGATTTGGAAAGGCATCGGACTAGGACCAAACAGGGCATCTGTTCTGGAGCTGATGCTGCCTGAGAAGGAGTGTGCTTGGTGTCATAACCACCTACTTGTTGGGTAACAATGAGAGGGAAATTGAGTGTTCTGGCTATTTATTTATTTAATATTTATTTAGGGAGATACTGGGGTTTGAACATGTTCCTTGTGCTTGCTTGGTAACCACCTACCACTTGAGCCTAACCCCCAGTCCCAATCCTGTTATTTGAACAGGATGTCAGAGCCAAAAGGCACTCTGCAGAATAGGTCTCCTGGGATTTCTAAATGACAGGATTGTGTGGTGGTAGAGTGACTCAAGAGGTAGACTGCCTGCCTAGCAAGGGTGAGGCCCTGAGTTCAAAACTCCATGCTGCCAAAAAAATAAATAGCAGGATCTGATCTCTGCTGGTCTATGAACAAGTTTTCATCATCCTCAGCAAAGTAAGACAAGTGTGATAGAAAGTGAAATTTAGAAAAATTTCATAAATAAAATGTGCTTTAATCTACTCTCCTACATGTATGACTTCAACACATTTTTGATGCTTAAAAATGTTTCATGAACACATGCTGAAATAGAGGATAATTGCTGTACACATTTACTTAAAATTAAAAATTGGAATTTTTTTGTCATTTTACTGGTCTGTGAAATACAAAAGTCTGGAAACCAAAAAAAAAAAAAAAAAGAATGTGAATGACCTCTACAAGGAGAACTACAAACCAATGAAGAAAGAAATCAAAGACTATAGAAGGTGGAAAGATCTCCTATGCTCATGGATTAGTAGACTCAACATAGTGAAAATGGCTACACTACCAAAAGCCATCTACATGTTCAACATAATTCCTATCAAAATCTCAATCACATTCATCACAGAGATTGAAAAATCTACTCTAAAGTTCATTTGGAAACACAAGAGACCATGAATAGCCAAGGCAATACTCAGCAAAAAGAGCAATGCTAGAGATATCACAATACCAGACTTCAAACTATATTACAAAGCAATAGCAATAAAAACAGCATGGTACTGACACAAAAACAGACATGAAGACAATTGGAACTGAATAGAGGACCTGGATATGAATCCACACAGCTATGCCCACTTTATTTTGACAAAGGTACCAAAAACATACGATGGACAAAAGAGAGCTTCAACAAATGTTGCTAGGAAAAGTGGTTATCTGTCTGCAGAAAACTGAAATTGGAACCATGTTTATCATCCTGTACTAGTATCAACTCAAGATGGATCAAGGACCTTAATAATATCAGACCCAAAACTCTGAAGTTAGTACAGGAAAGAGCAGTGAATACTCTGGAAGCAATAGGTATAGGAAAGGACTTCCTCAGTAGAACCCCAGCAGCTCAGCAACTAAGAGAAAGTATGGACAAACGGGACTTCATAAAACTAAAAAGCTTCTGCACAACAAAAGAAATGGTCTCTAAGCTGAAGAGACCACACACAGGGTGGGAGAAAATACCTGGTAGCTATACATCAGACAAAGGACTGACAACCAAAATATATAGGGAGCTGAAAAAACTAAACTCCCTCAAAATCAATGAACCAATAAAGAAATGGGTAACTGAACTAAAGCAAACTTTTTCAAAAGAAGAAATTCAAATGGCTAAAAACACATGAAAAAATGCTCACCATCTCTAGCCATAAAGGAAATGCAAATCAAAACCACATTAAGATTCCACCTCACCCCTGTTAGAATAGCTATAATGAAAAACACCACCAACAACAAATGTGGTCAAGGATGTGGGGAAAAAGGAACCCTCATACACTGCTGGTGGGAATGCAAGCTAGTACAACCACTCTGGAAAACAGTATGGAGGCTTCTTAAAGAACTAAACATAGATCTGCCATATGATCCAGCAATCCCACTCCTAGGGATATACCCAAAGGAATGTGACACAGGTTACTCCAGAGGCACCTGCACACCCATGCTTATTGCAGCACTATTCACCATAGCCAAGTTATGAAAACAGCCAAGATGCCCCATTACTGGTGAATGGATTAAGAAAATGTGGTATTTATACCCAATGGAATTTTACTCAGCCATGAAGAAGAATGAAATCATATCATTTGCAAGTAAATGGATGGAACTGGAGAATATCATGTTAAGCAAAGTTAGTCAGGCTCAGAATGCCAAAAATCATGTGTTCTCCCTTATGTGGACTTTAAATCTAAAACAAATGCAGTAATATCATTGGATATGGCTCACACACTAAGGGGAGAATACATACAGGAGGAATAGGGAAAGGTAGGAAACCTAAAACTTGAAAGTGTCTGATGTCCCACTGCAGAGGAGCTAATACAGTAACCTTAAAATGACAGAGGTCAATATGGGAAGGTGACTGGGAAGTAGTGAAGAGGTCAGGTTGAGATGAATCAATTTGGGTATTAATACACTTGTGCATGGAAGAAATGCTAGGAATCTCTCTGTGTTGCTATCCTTATCTCAACTAGCAAAAACATTATTTCTTTCTTCTTATTGCTCATGTTTACTCTTCAACAAAATTGGACAAAAGAACAGAGAACAGGGAAGGAAGGGGGTGGGGCAGAGATGAAGGGGGTGGAGGACAGGGGGTGAAATGGCCCAAACAATGTATGCACATGTGAATAAATGAATTAAGAGAAAAACAAACATTATTACTTAAAAAGAATGTTTAACAGGGCATGCACATCAGAATTATTTGTGGAAAAAGATTCAAGTAAATATGTGCATCTCCCAACTCCAGTTCATTAAGGAGGACAGAAAAAGAAGTGAAGGACATCTAGATTGTTAAGAAGTTGATTTTGGAAGAATCCAAAATGGTGACTAGAAGGAGGAAGCAGAAAGTGTGATTCCTAAAGTAAAATCTTAGAGAGACGCTGGAGATACACATTACAGGAAAAACCACCGAGAAGAGGCAAAACTCTGACTCCTCCACACCCCTAGCCCATGCATAGCATCACCACTCCACGTTAAACGGAGAAACCAGGAGGGCTCCTGCACCACCAGACACCAGCGCCCAGATCAGCATAGCCCCCTGGACAGACTGAACCCCACCCAGGGAGAAAAGAGAAAAAAACCAAACTGAATAATAAGCAACAACAACAAAAAAAGACATATAACAAAGAGGGTGGGGCGCCCTGAGCGCTGAAGGGGAGGAGGGGCAATCCCTCATAGAACTTTAAAAAAACAAGCCAGGAAAACTTGTAAAAGTGGCGGTGGGAGGAAAACTCCACAGAAGAGAGGGTAAGGTCCACTTCACACGTAAACAGTAAATAAATAAGCCAGCTGGAGAAAGCAGGTGTAGAGCCACCTCCCCCAGTGTGCTTGGAAAGGAGAAAACTTGTAACAGTGGTGGCCACTCCCAGGAGAACTCTAAGTAAACAAGCCTGCAGGGCTAGGTGAGTGTTAAGCTCACTCCTGAGATCTGCAATCAATAAAGCCTCCAGCAACAGCAGGCTGACAGCAGCAAGCAGGTGAGCTGCAACCACAGATAGACATTCACAGAAGTGTCTCCAGACCCTTTTTTTTTTTCTTTTTCTCTTCCTTTGATGAGACAGCAACTGAACTACAACTGCATGCTGAAAGACTTACTGAAACTGTACTGCATTTGAACTTGGGATATTTTGTTGTGTTTTAGTGTTTTTTTTGTTATTTTTGTTTTTTTGGTTTATTTCCCCTTGATGAGAAAATGATAGAACTACTTTTGAGACCCCATCTGCAGGATTGGAGGCTGATGGACTAACACCAAAATTATTAAGGCTGAAACTTTATTGCATTTGAACGTGGGTATTTTTTTTATCCTCTCTCTGTCTCTCTAATTCCTGTTTATCTTACTGTTGATTACTATACTATCTCTCCCTGTTTATTTCTTTGACAATGGTTTTCTTTTTGTTGTTTGTTTTGTTTTTTTACTTGTTTCTCCCTTTTTCTTTACCTCCTTTGCTTTGCATCTCCACTCACCCTTCCATTCTAAATATCACCATTGTTATTATTACAAGCTGGAAAATACTTAACTGCACACAGTACAGGGACAGTAACAATAGCAAGGGCAATGATGGGAAGATGGAAAAAAGAGGGAAAACAGTTTTCCCCAGCAATAAATTTGTACAGAAACCAGACAGAAATGAAGAAAACAGATACTTACATCCAGACTCCAACAAAATGAAGATAAACTATGACAAAGAACCCATGAAGCCCACAATAACAACATGAAAGAAGAAATCCTGCAACTAATCAATGAGAATTTTATAGAGATGATACTGGATATGGTCAACGAAAATGTACAGGAGACACTCAAGAAATTCCAAGACAACAAAAAGTGAAAAAAGAACACAATTAATAAAGAGATAAATGAACTCAAGATGAAAAGAGACAATATTAAAGAGGAAGAGACTCAGGGTATGGAAAACCTCAGGAAAAAGAACAAAACAGAATTGCAAAACAAAATAGAAGGCCAATCTAGCAGAATAGAACAAGCAGAAAACAGAATCTCAGAACTCAAAGATGAAATGGTAATTAAAGGAAAAACAAAACAACTATTAATTAAATAACTCAAGACCTGTGAAAAGAAAATGCAAGAACTCACTGACTCCATCAAAAGACCAAACCTAAGAATCATGGGCATTGAAGAAGAAGAGATGCAAGCAAAGGGAATGCATAATATATTCAACAAAATAATAACAGAAAATTCCCCAAATCTAGAGAAATCTATGCTCATACAGATGCAAGAGGCCTCCAGAACACCAAACAGACCAGACCAAAATAGAACTACCCATGGCATACTATCATTAAAACAACAAGTACAGAGACTAGAGAAAGAATATTGAAGGTTATAATTGAGAAAAAACAAATAACATACAAAGATAAACACATCAAAATCACAGCAGACTTCTCAACAGAAACATTAAAAGCAAGAAGAACTTGGGGTGAGGTCTTCTGGGCACTGAATGAAAATAACTTCAACCCTAGGATTCTCTACCCAGCAAAAATATCATTCAAAATAGATGGAGCAATAAATGTCTTCCATGATAAGCAGAAGCTAAAACAATATGTGACCACAAAGTCACCACTACAAAAGATTCTTCAAGGGATTCTGCACACAAAAGTGAAACCCAACATAACCATGAAAGGACAGGCAGCACCAAACTACAGGAGAAGAAAAAGCAAGAAAGTAGAGAGTAACCTCAACTTAGGTACACATAATCAAACCTTCAAACAACTAAGACAACTAAATGACAGGAATCACCACATACCTATCAGTATGAACACTTAATGTTAATGGTCTTAATTCCCCTATCAAAAGGCACTGTTTGACTAACTGGATTAAAAAGGAAGATCCAACAATTTGTTGCTTACAAGAGACCCATCTCACCCATAGAAATAAGCATAGGATTAAGATGAAAAGTTGGAAGAAGATTACCAAGCCAATGATACCCGAAAACAGGCAGGAGTAGCAACACTTATCTCTGACAAAGTAGACTTCAAACCTACATTGATCAAATGAGATAAAGAAGGACATTCCATACTAATAAAAAGGGAAATAGACCAAAAGGAAATAACAATTATCAACCTATATGCACCCAATGTCAATGCACCCAATTTCATCAAACATACCCTGAAAGACCTAAAGCATATACTAACTCCAACACAGTGGTCAGGGGAGACTTTAACACCCCATTATCATCAATAGATAGGTCATCTAAACAAAAAACCAATAAAGAAATCCTAGATCTAAAATATACCATATATCAAATGGACCTAGTTGATGTCTACAGAATATTTCATCCAACTTCTACACAATATACATTCTTCTCAGCAGCCCATGGAACCTTCTCCAAATAGATTATATCCTAGGGCAGAAAACAAGCCTCAGCAAATATAAGAAAACAGAAATTATACCATGCATTCTATCTGATAACAATGAAATAAAACTAGAACTCAACAATAAAAATAAAGACAAAAAAACATGCAAACAGCTGGAAACTGAATAACTCATTGTTTAATGAAGAATGGGTCATTGATGAAATAAAAGAGGAAATTAAAAAGTTAATGGAAGTCAAAGAAAATGAAAACAAAACCTACCAGAACCTATGGGACACAGCAAAGGCAGTACTGAGAGGAAAGTTTACAGCCATGAGTGCATACATTAAAAAGACTGAAAGATCCCAAATCATTGACCTAATGATACATCTCAAACTCCTAGAAACACAAGAACAAGCAAATCCCAAAACAAATAGAAGGAGAGAAATAAGAGCTGAAATCAATGAAATGGAAACCAAAAAAACCATACAAAGAATTAATGAAACAAAAAGTTGGTAATTTGAAAAAATAAACAAGATTGATAGACCCCTGGCAAACCTGACTAAAATGAGGAGAGAAAAAACCCAAAATAGTAAAATCAGGAATGCAAAAGGGGAGATAACAACAAACACCATGGAAGTCCAGGAAATCATCAGAGACTACTTTGAGAACCTATATTGAAATAAATTGAAAAATCTTAAAGAAATGGACAGATTTCAAGATACTTATGATCATCCAAAACTGAACCAAGAGGACATTAATCACCTGAATAGACCTATAACACAAAATGAAATTGAAGCAGAAACCAAGAGTCTCCCCCAAAAGAAAAGTCCAGGACCTGATGGGTTCTCTGCTGAATTCTATCAGACCTTTAAAGAAGAACTGATACCAACCCTCCTTAAACTGTTCCATGATATAAAAAGGGAAGGAAAACTGCCTAACACATTTTATGAAGCCAGTATTACACTTATCCCAAAACCAGACAAAGACAACTCCAAAAAAGAGAACTATAGGCCAATCTCCTTAATGAACATTGATGCAAAAATCCTCAATAAAGTAATGGCAAACTGAATTCAACAACACATCAAAAAGATCATTCACAACAAACAAGTAGGCTTCATCCCAGGAATGCAGGAGTGGTTCCACATACGAAAATCAATAAACGTAACAAACCATATTAACAGAAGCAAAGACAAAAACCACTTGATCATCTCAATAGATGCAGAAAAAGCCTTTGATAAGATCCAACACCATTTCATGATAAAAGCTCTAAGAAAACTAGGAATAGAAGGAAAGTACGTCAATATTATAAAAGCTATATATAACAAACTACAGCCAGCATTATACTTAATGGAGAAAAACTGAAACCATTCCCTCTAAAATCAGGAACAAGACAAAGATGCCCACTATCTCCACTCCTACTCGACATGGTACTGGAATTCCTAGCCAGAGCAATTAGGCAAGAAGAAGGAATAAAAGGAATATAAATAGGTAAAGAAAATGTCAAAGTATCCCTATTTGCAGACGATATGATCCTATACCTTAAAGACCCAAAAAATTCTACTCAGAAGCTCCTAGACACCATCAATAGCTATAGCAAGGTAGCAGGATATAAAATCAACATAGAAAAATCATTAGCATTTCTATACACTAATAATGAACAAACTGAGAAAGAATATATGAAAACAATTCCATTTACAATAGCCTCAAAAAAAAAATCAAATACCTAAGTGTAAACTTAACAAAGGATGTGAAAGACCTCTACAAGGAAAACTATAAACTTCTGAAGAAAGAGATTGAGGAAGACTATAGAAAGTGGAGAGATCTCCCATGCTCATGGATTGGTAGAATCAACATAGTAAAAATGTCGATACTCCCAAAAGTAATCTACATGTTTAATGCAATTCCCATCAAAATTCCAGTGACATTCATCAAAGAGATTGAAAAATCTACCATTAAATTTATATGGAAATACAAGAGGCCACGAATAGCCAAGGCAATACTCAGTCAAAAGAACAATGCTGGAGGTATCACGATACCCGACTTCAGACTACATGACAAAGCAATAGCAATAAAAACAGCATGGTACTGGCACAAAAACAGACATGAAGACCAGTGGTACAGAATAGAGGACCCAGATATGAAGCCACATAACTATAACCAACTTATCTTTGACAAAGGTGCTAAAAATATACGATGGAGAAAAGACAGCCTCTTCAACAAAAAGTGCTGGGAAAACTGGTTAGCAGTCTGCAAAAAAACTGAAACTAGATCCATGTATATCACCCTATACCAATATTAACTCAAAATGGATCAAGGATCTTAATATCAGACCACAAACTCTAAAGTTGGTACAGGAAAGAGTAAGAAATACTTTGGAATTAATAGGTATAGGCAAGAACTTTCTCAATGGAACCCTAGCAGCTCATCAACTAAGAGATAGCATAGATAAGTGGGACTTCATGAAACTAAAAAGCTTCTGCTCAACAAAAGAAATGGTCTCTAAACTGAAGAGAACACCCACAGAGTGGGAGAAAATATTTGCCAGCTACACATCAGGCAAAGGACTGATAACAAGTATAGGGAACTCAAAAACTAAATTCTCCCAAAATTAATGAACCAATAAAGAAATGGGCAAGTGAACTAAACAGAACTTTCTCAAAAGAAAAAATTCAAATGGCCAAAAAACACATGAAAAGATACTCACCATTCCTAGCAATAAAGGAAATGCAAATTAAATCCACCCTACGATTCCACCTCATCCCTGTTAGAATAGCCATCATTAGCAACACCACTAACAACAGGTGTTGGCAAGGATCTGGGGAAAAAGGAACCCTCTTACACTGCTGGTGGGAATGTAAACTAGTACAACCATTCTGGAAAAAAATTTGGAGGCTACTTAAAAAGCTAAACATTGATCTACCATTTGATCCAGCAATACCACTCTTGGGGATATACCCAAAACAATGTGCACACCCATGTTTATTGCAGCACTACTCACAATAGCCAAGTTTTTTTTTTTTATTTCTTTTATTCGTATGTGGATACTCCCTCCTTCCCCCCGCCCCATTCCTTTCCCCCAACCTCCTCCCTCTCCCCCTACCCCTCGCTTCCAAGCAGAAACTGTTTTGCCCTTATATCTAATTTTGTTGAAGAGAGAGTATAAACATTAATAAGGAGGACCAAAGTTTTTTGTTAGTTGAGGTAAGGATAGCTATACAGGGAGATTCCTAGTATTCACAATAGCCATGTTATGGGAACAGCCAAGATGCCCCACTACTGACGTATGGATTAAGAAAATGTGTTATCTATACACAATGGAATTTTATGCAGCCATGAAGAAGAATGAAATTATATCATTCACTGGTAAATGGATGGAACTGGAGAACATCATTCTGAGTGAGGTTAGCCTGGCCCAAAAGACCAAAAATAGTATGTTCTTGCTCACATGCAGACACTAGATCAAGGGCAAATACAACAAGGGGATTGGACTTTGATCACATGATAAGGCAAGAACACACAAGGAAGGTATGAGGATAGGTAAGACACCCAAAAAGCTAGATAGCATTTGTTGCCCTCAACACAGAGAAACTAAAGCAAATGCTTTAAAGCAACTGAGGCCAATAGGAGAAAGGGACCAGGAACTAGAGAAAAGGTTAGTTCGAGAAGAATTAATTTAGAAGGTAACACACATGTACAGGAAAGCAATGCAAATCAACTCCCTGTATAGCTATCCTTATCTCAACTAGCAAAAACCCTTGGTCCTTCCTATTATTGCTTATACTGTCTCTTCAACAAAACTAGAGATAAGGACAAAATAGTTTCTGCCTGGTAGCAAGGGGTTGGGGGGGGAACAAGAGAGGGGGCTGGGAGAAGGGGGGAGAAATGACCCAAACATTGTATGCTCATATGAATAAAATAAAAAACAAAAAGAAGTTGATTTCCAACTAGAGGTGACATTCACTCATACTTTGGAAATCAACAATCTAAAGCAAGAACAAAGCCAGGCATGTGCCAGGCTCCTTCAAATGATACAAAGGAGATATTAACCACTTCACTCTTTATTATTCAAAACAATCCTCACCATTATAGGTCAGAAAAATCTATCTAAGCAATAATCTGTATATTCCTTGGTTGTATTGGAAGATATAATAAAATAATATTTATTTCTAGAGAATATATAGCCACAAAGGAAAAATATCAGCAGTAGAATACAACAGAAATTTGGTTGCTGTTTTTCATTTAGAAGACTATCAGTTAAAGTTATCATTTGAAAACTCAATTTTTTGATTCATTGCATCAGGATTGTGCAACCCTGTTACCTATATTTCATTGGAATTGATTATTTTATGGGTGATTTTTAATTATCTTGGCTATACCTAAGTATATGTGCATGTAACATGTATACATATGCATGTGCCTATTAGCACATATACAAATAAAAAGCAATGAAATAAATCTTACATGTCTTTTAAACAATTGCTATCAGATACAGCCAGTTTGTAGTAAATAACTCATTACAAACTAAAATATTTAAATGTTTACAATATATATTATATAATAAATAGTAAGGTAATATCACACTAATATATGCATATAATAACCAGTCTTCACATTCTGGAGTGTATCAATTAGGACATAGCAAGTGTCACTTAATAAAGAGACATAGAAATATGGTTGCTCAAATTTCAGCAGATTTCTACTGCTGAATCAAGCCAGAAGAAGATGTGTGGTCCAGGCTGATTGACCTTCCTGCTCCACAACGTCATTGGGATAAGATTCTCTCATTTTGATCTACCTCCCTCAGAGGGCTATTCTCCTCTCCACAATGTCTACACTGCAAGAACTGCTTACCCTCACCACACCCAGGAATAAAGGGGAAAAGCAAAAGCAGTTTCCTCTTAAAAATATGCACATCATTTCCACTCACATCTCATAAGGTAGTACTCACGGCACAGCCCAGTGCACGTGGGCTGGGGAGTGTGGTCTCTTCCTACACGCCAGGTGCCCAACTAAAATGACGGGTTTCATTTGCTCAAAGGAAGAACATAATGATGGATGTAACAATAAGCAGTTCTGACATAAGGATCATTATTTCCAATATTCAAGTGTTTTAAAAATCCTTCAGTACAGTTTTATAATTTATTTTCAAGTAAGGACTTCCATTTTGTTATTAATTCTTAGATATTTTCTGTTTTGGGGTATTAAAATGACATTTTCCATTATATGTGTGTGTGTATCTAACTGGGTTTATTGGTGTGTGAAAATTTTATTTATATTTTATTTATGCAGTTCTCTGGACTTTCTTATATTTTGTAAGTTTTTAAAATCTTTTTAAATCTATTGATAATGATCATTTTCCCCTATTTTTAAAGCTATACTACTTCTCCTATTGTATAATATGACTGTTTAACTCAGTATTCTTTTAAAAAAAATGATAGCAATTGGAAAGCCACCAGAATGGTTTTTCATTGTCAAGGTTAAATTTGGTTAGTATGTATGGGTGGGTGGGTGGGTAGGTGCATGTTTTAATAACAAAGCTGTGGGTTACTTTTTCAATGCTGGAGATCTAAACCAGGTACTCCTGAATGCTAGGCAAAGTGCTCTACCTCAAAAACTTACAGAAAAATTGTTCAGATGCTGCTGGAATCTCCCATGTGTTGGGCATTTCCCTCTGTTATTAATTTCTTCCATTGGTATATTTGTTGTAATTAATGAACCATTCTTAGTAACTAAAGTCCATACATAGTTAATTGATATTCCCTTAGTTTGTACCCACTTTTTTTTTTGCTGATCCATTCAGTTTACCTATCACTTTACATTTGCTTACTAGATCTCCTTAGGCTCTTAGATGTGACATTTTTTGAGTTTTTCCTTGTTTTTGCTGAACTTGAACTTGACAGTTTTCAGTTAGTTTTCTAGACAGACCCTCTCTTAGGGTTTTCCTGATGTTTTTCTCATCATGACTTATCACTGTTGATGTTGACCTTGGTAATCTGAATAAAGTAATGTTTGTCAGGTTTGTCCACTGTCACATAACACTTTCTTCTCTCTTTCCACATACACTATTCTCTTTGGGAAGAAGTCATTATGCAGAGTCTTGAAGAATGAAGGATTATATTCCTCTCTTTTATGAAAGGTAAATTTAACTTTTTCCATTTATTAATTATGCATTTATTTATATCATTGTGGACTCTTGAATATTTATTTATACTGTGAGCCTAATACAGCACTCTATTTTTGTATACTTTATACTTAAATTGTTCCAGCTTTACTCATTGAGAACTCTTTCAATTGGCTCCTGTACACCTTTGTCTGTTTTTTTTTCCTTTATTCATATGTGCATACAATGATTGGGTCATTACTCCCCGCTTCCCTTCACCCTCTCCCTTTCCCCCTACCCTCTCCCTCTCCCCCCCCCCCCCCCGCACCCCCTCGCTTCCAGGCAGAAACTGTTTTGCCCTTATCTCTAATTTTGTTGAAGAGAGAGTATAAACATTAGTAAGGAGGACCAGGGGTTTTTGCTAGTTGAGGTAAGGATAGCTATATAGGGAGATTCTTAGTTTTGCTTCCATGTACGTATGTGTTACTTTCTAAATTGATTTTTCTAGAACTAACATTTTCTCTAGTTCCTAGTCCCCTTCTCCTATTAGCCTCTGTTGCTTTAAAGTTTCTGTGAATAGTGCTGCAATAAACATGGGTGTACATGTACCTCTGGAGTAACCTGTGTCCCATTCCTTTGGGTATATCCCCAAGAGTGGTATTGCTGGATCAAATGGCAGGTCTATGTTTAGATTTTTAAAAAGCCTCCAAATTTTTTTCCAAAGTGGTTGTACTAGCTTACATTCCCACCAAGCAGTGTATAAGGATTCCTTTTTTCTCCACATCCTTGCCAAAACCTGTTGGAAAATGATGGCTATTCTAACAGCCATCTATTAGCTCATTCCATGAGGTAGAATTTTAGTGTAGTTTTGATTTGCATTTCCTTTATGGCTAGAGATGGTAAACATTTTTTCATGTGTTGTTTGGCCACTTGAATTTCTTCTTTTGAGAAAGTTCTGTTTAGTTCACTTGCCCATTTCTTTATTGGTTTATTAATTTTTGGGAGAGTTTAGTTTTTTGAGTTCCCTGTATATTCTGGTTATCAGTTCTTTGTCTGATGTGTAGCTGACAAATATTTTCTCCCACTCAGTGGGTGGTCTTTTCATGTCTACTGCTTTAAAAATAGATAAAATTGATAAGAGTTTTAAAAGAGTCTTCCATTACTATTTTACAAAGAGTCACTAATTTTCTGTTATGGATTTAAATAAGAAAGAATCTTGTATTTTTAATGCCATCATTATATGAAATGCATAATTTTGTTATTCATATATTAACACACTCCTTTTTTAAAATCCCCCTTCCTACATTTCTGGGATAAGCCCTTTCTGATATCAATGTTTATTTTCTAGTAGACCAGTAACTTGGTTTGCTGCTATTTTACTAAACATTTTTAGCATTCTTACTCAAATATGAGCTTAGTGGTTTCCTTTTCTCTTTTTTCTAAGATTGAGGTTGGTTGGTAAAAATAAATGTATTTTTCTATACTTCAAAAATCAAAGATAGCAAGGGAAATGGTTGTAATTAAAAGGTCTGAATTAACTCATCAGTAAGACTGAAAATTTGGGGAGAGACAATTCTTTGATTTTTGTCCTTTTCGGTATTAATAGATATTCCTATTTCCTATTTCCTGTTCTTTAATTATAGCTTGTTTCCAAAATTATCTTTAGTCTCAGAAATCTCCAAGCAAAATTGCACAGAATTTTGCAGTTTTCTGTAACTTCTTTTATCTATTGATAAATGCCATTTTACTTCCCAATTTGTTTTACCTTTTTCATAATTTGATAGAGTGAGATTTCCTTTTTTCCTTATTTAACCATACATATAGTTTCCCCCCTAAAATCTTACTTTTTACTCATGTTCTATTGAAAATCATTTATGTGTGCTATTAGTTCCTTCTTCCTTTTTCCTTCCTTATGTTTATTTGTAGTTGTTACAGATATTGGATTAAATGTATAGTCCTTTTCACTTTCAGTTATGTAATTAAAAGCTATAAATTTGCTTTTGAGTACAGAGATCGCTGTTTATGTAAAATTTGATGACTTTAATATTTTCTATATAATCATATTGAAATTAGAAATTACAAATCCTTTAATAAGAAAAATGCAGAATAAATTTAATAAATCTTAAATTTAAAAATAACATTTGGAATAGGAAATTAAGTCTAATAATCTTCCAGAGAATAGAATGATATCTAGGGTTTACTGATGAGTATTCCTTTTTAAATTTTATTTAAAATATTATAACACCATACATTATTAAGACAGTATTTTTATGCAAGTATTCTGCAGACAAAATAATATACCAGAGGTATATGCTTAGGATATGTTGGTTGCTTTAGTGTATACTAATTATACAAAATAATAGGTTTCATTGTGATATTTTCTTTTCTTTTTTTTTTTTTTCTGTACTGGGGCTTGAACTCAGGTCCTTATGCTTGCAAGGGCAGGCTCTCTAACACTTGAGCCACAGCCTCAGCCTTCATTGTGATGTTTCTATACATGCATATGATGTGATTTGATCAAATTCACCCCCATTACCCTCCCTTATCCTCCCCTCACTCCTGATCCACTTCCTTTTCCCTGGTAGCCTCCCTTCTACTTTCATGTCTTTTTCCCCCCTGGATTCCACATAATGACAGAAAACATGCAATACTTGCTTTTCTGAGTCTGTTTTATTTTGCTTAGCATGATTATCTCCAGTTCCATCCATTTTCCTGCAAATGGCATAATTTTGTTCTTCTTTATAGCTGAATAATATTACATTGTGTGTGTGTGTCATATTTTCTTTAATGATGAGTGTTTTGGGTTTTGAAACTGAAAGGCCTTATTTTAAGCTAATAAAGAAAATGAATTTTGATAATCTAATTGCCTAAAAAAATTTTGTAATCTAATTACCTAAGTTTACTTACTAGTGAAGACTAAATTTTAGCATGCATTGATTTTCATTATTAGAAATACATTTTCTTTGAGGTGTTTTACTTTACCTGAAATAAGTTATAAAACAGTCATTACATATCCAAAATGCAACCTTTAACTTGTCAGTTACTAGTTCCAAATGCTTTTTTGTATAATCATCAGAAATAAATGCATTACATCACAATTCTGTGAACACACAAATAATTAAACAACAGTTTTACAAAACAAACCTTGTCTTTCAAATGTACTTTGATATATTTTATTGTTTCCATTTTGTTCTACAATATTTTAAAATATTTTTATTCTGGTCTACTAGGTTAATCTTATGATCCCTAAATCATTATGTGACCCTCAGTTTATAGGACATTACTCTGGATTCTGTTAACACCAAAACATTTTAAGCCTTCTTCATGGAAAATTCTATGCTGTCACAAAACATAAGATTATTTTGAGGAATTGCAATGTCTTGCAATGTTGTTAGTATGTTTGATAATATGCCTGTGATCATCATTTAGATTGAAAAAGGCATTATCAAGATTTGTTTCTCCAACCCAGATGCCCTACAATTGATGAATGGATCAAAAAAATGTAATATATATACATATACATCTGAGCCAGGCTCAGAAAGACAAAAGCCCTGTGTTTTCTTTCATAAGTGAAAGATAGAGCCAAAAGATAAATGTGTACACAAGAGCATATGCATATGTACAGATAGAATATGTTAGGGATAGTGGAATTACACTATGAACTCAGGGATGGAGGGAAAGTAAAAAAGAATTATAGAGAGTCAACAATATTGAAATACTTCACATCTGGCCTGGCAGAGGACATAACTATATATACTGAAAACTGCCAAATAATGGGGGGGGGGGAAGGAAGGGGTAAGAGAGAGTAACAGAAGGGGTTGAACACATTCACAGCTGGGATACATTGAGAAAACCCTTTGAACACTGACTTCAGAATTAATAATGAAAGACAAGACTGTAAAATAGGTTCTAGTGGGGGGGGTACTTGTGGGATGGGGAGGCAAATGGAGGAGACGAAGATGAAGGAATAGGGTTGATGGGCTTCACATACATAAAGGAAATGGAACAATGAAACCTCTTGTAATTGCTTTAAGTGGGATGGAGGAGGAAATGGAGGGGTGATCTAACCAATGTACAATTTAAGGCTATTCAGAATTGTCACAACAAATCACACCCCCTGCCCCCATACAATGAATATATGTTAATAAAAATGAGGAAATGAACACATTAGAAAAAGATTTCTTTTACTTTTTTGTATTTATAGTAATACACAAAATTCAGTGACATCTTCTAAACAAATTGTGCTCTTTGCTCTTGTAGCTCTTAGTTTTTAGAATGTGGTATTTTACTGTCATTGATAAATCTTAAGCATAATGAAAACATTGATTTTATTTTTTCAATGTCCATTAAGGAATGTGGTTTTTATTAATTAAAGTTTTCGTCCATCGTTCATTCTCTTCCCAGTATCTTGAGAGCAGAGCAGTAGCAGGAGGGCAGAGCTGAGTTAAAATGATTAGTGATCTCCTTGAGCACCTGGACGCTGAGGTTTAGACAATAGCTTGCATCAGGCTTTGCTACACATGGCAAAATGTCCATTCTCGAGGTACAGTTCCAGGTTTTGGAGCAGGCCCTCAATTCGGTGTTTGTTCTAAAATCAGATCCCTCAGCAGTTGGACTCTTTCATCAAAAGTGGATCACGAAGTTCCCGTGTGGCTTGTGCTAATCTCCAGTCAGGGAACACACAAGATTCCTGCCCGGGTTGCTTCTCTTCAGGTTGGGGAAGGTAAGAGAGTTCTCAGAATTCTGTGGGTCCATCCATGTGGCTCCTGGAGGAGTGCGGGGTGGGGGTGGGGGTAGAGGGAATATGGTGGGTGTGGGAGGGCCACCTTTCCAGAATCATGTTTCTTTCTAAGTTTTCATACTTTGACATCCTTTTATCCCTTTCTGGACTGTTTTCAGTGTCTGCTGTGGCTGTGGATTTTTTTCCTTTTTGGGGGGAGCAGAGGGAGTGAAGATAGTTTTTACTTTTTGCTGCTGCTCATTATGCATTGAAGAAGGGAGAATCTATAAGACACCTGTATTTGACTGTTTTATTCAGAATATATCTCTTGAATTTCATAACTGGGTTTATGAGATTACTTAAGTTTAACTTTATGTTATTCAGTTCTTTCCACCCAGTTTCTCTCCTGCAATGTGGTCACAGAACTTCTTATCTTTATCTAAATTGAAGGTTGTAGAGTTTCCATTTTGAAAGGCAAAACTCTGTATCTAGAAATGTAAGATGGTTTCCAAATAAGCAATCAACTTTAAAAAAATTGTGAAACCACTCACTTATTTTAAAAGATATTTTATTTTTCATTATGGCATGACATTGTCCATATCTTCTCTTTTCTTAGTGGAAGAGCTAGCAGATGCTGGATACTTGAGACTGCGACTCCTTTTAAGTGGGTAATCAAGACTCTTTTCTATGTTTCTGTGTAGCTGAAATCACGTTCTTCTACATTTCTCTCCTATTCAATGTAAAGAGATAAATGCTATTATTCCTTTAAATTATTTTTAATAGAAAAGCCTGTTTTTAGCCATCTGTATTGTAAATTTCTCAATGCATGTATGAATAACAAAATCATGAATACACTTTTCGTGACCATATTAATTCATAAAATATTGGCCAAAAGATACATTAGTTTTGATTTTTCATTTTTCTTCCATAGGGCTATCTCCTTGTTTTCACTGTACCATAAAAAACTACTGCGCTGGTTCCAGTGTTTAAAACAGCAGCTCTCTGTCTTTGCTGACATTTTAAAACAAAAATTGTTTCTAAAATTACAAATCTATAACACAACTCAAAGATATTTATTCTTCAACAAGGTCAACCTGTTGGGAAAAAATGCTATTTGACTATTCATTTTAGTTATTTTTTTCTCCCCTCCCTTTATCTTATCTTCTTGTCTTTTTATTTTATCTTCTTGTCTTTTTATTTTCATGTTTTTCTTTTCATCTGAGCTTCTTAATACCTATAATTTTCTGCTCCTTTTTCACAGTGGTCAGGTCATTCTGCACCCTACCAAGGATGCTAACCAGCTTAAAAAACTTTTCTCTGACTTTCAAGGTAAAAAAGTTGGAGCAGTATGATGCTTTGTGTGAGTCTGCAAATAGTGTTCTTTTGCACTGTCCTATTGAATTCTATTGGTGCTATGTAAGTTATGTTCTTTGGACCTATTCTCAAATAGGGAACTCTTTATAAAGACTAGGTATTTCCACAATACTAACGAAATAGCAAATCATTGACTCTGCCCATTCTTCAGTTAACTTTCAGGCAGAAATCTCTGGTTTATTGCTGAGAGCATGTTAACGTGTAGCTCCTAATCTAATTTCAAGTGATTTACAGTTAAACTCAGATGAGATTGTCTTCCAATCCCACCCTCTAGGTGTCTGACATTCCCAGCATTGTATAAATTTACAGTCCACAGTATTCACTGTAGCCAGGACTCTTTCTAGTTCCATCTACCTCTACTTCAAATGCCCCAGAATGCAATAATCACCCTGCAACCTCTCCTTGCATCACAATCTGTGAGAGTTGAGACCACTGTGTTCACCCAGGAATGAAGAAGTCAGGTCAGCCATGTCAACATGACTTTAACTATAGTAGGACTTTATTAAAGATACAGGTATAAATAAATTTATAATTCTACTGTTGCTGCAGCAGGTACCTGACAGTTTATAAAAAAAAAAATACCAACAAATCAAGTAAATAGCTTGCTTTGGAAAAAGTTTACTTACTATCACTCATTCAAGATCCTCACTGCACTGTATGTCATCAATCCTAAGCTAATATGTCATGAACTTTGCTCAATACTAACATATTCCCCCACCTTGAAACGCCAGACTTAAGTCACTTGAATCTGGATCCAACACCCTAGAAACACTTTCTTCAAACTCTCTTTTCTGATACACTGCTAAGATGATAAAGGTAGCATTCTTCTTTATGCCTCAGGTTGAGTAAATTTAGTTTTAGTTGATCACCATCAACAGGTTTTCTGGTAGTCTTACTAAGAGTTCTCAAATACAGATGCTTTTTACTTTAATGAGCTTGCCTGCTTTTAAAGAAAGGGAGTAGAACAGCATTTGCAGAAGAATCACTATCCTTGTTTGCTACCTGATTCACCTCGTGGTCTAAACCCAAGACTAGTTCATGGGTAGATGTCATCCATTATTTCAGAGAGGATTTGTTGAGGTAAAACACAAGTAGGCTAGCTCATAGTTGTGTTATCAATCCAGACACTGACAATCTTACTGTCTTTGAAGAACTTCAAAGATTCTACAATAGGTTGTCTCTAAGAATTACATTTAACCATTTTTATTAGTACTTCTATTTTATTTTTAAAACTATTTTAGAAGAAATTGGAGGATGTTCTATAAAAGATGGTTAAAACCATAAGTTTATACTCCTCTTCAAATTAAAATACATCTGCCTATAATTCAAATTACACATTCACTTGTTTATTTCCTCTGTTCATTAAACCAATATTTACTGAGTATCTACCCTGGGCCAAACATTGTGAAAGACATTCATTAAGAATTTTCCTTCCCCACCCTTAAGGACAATATATTGGGGTAGTCTTGTAACAGATAGATTTTTTACATGGCTATCCTTTCTGTGAACATAGGTTTTTCTTCTTTAAGAAGAAACAGATATTGCATAGTTAAAAGTGAGATATGAAAAAAATATATGCCAACTATTTAAACTAAGATCAAAAGTCCTTGCCTCAAAGTTAGAATTTTGTAAAGGCTTCATTTAAAATAGTCTTATTTTTATCATGTTTCTTCTAAAATAGTCTTGTAAATGGTCACTTATATAAACTCTTGAGAAAAGTTGCAATTTGTTCCAGACTAGAAGTAAATACTGACTTCACTCCTCTTCATTTTCATTGCACCTCCATGTCGGAAGACAGCCCCATTAAAAAATGATGGAGAGCTGGTGGTTTTTTGTATTTGTTGGAAATGATTTTCAAATAAATTTAGTAATCATACCCTGAAATCCACTTGCACAAGGCCTATATTATGTATTTCACTGAAGTGAAAGTGACTTCTAAGAATTTTTAATAATGTGCTAGCTTTCCCATCAATGATGTAATTTATGTTTGACCACCTTCCAGAGTTGATATTAATAGCCTAGATCTACTCTTAAATAAAAGTTAATAAAAAGTGAGAAGGTCAGGTAAGGCTACATTGAGACTTAGAACTAATACAGTAAAAGCAGAAATTATGAAGATATGATGGGTGATCTCACCCAGTGTGCAATGATCTTATGCTTTGATTTTTTCAGGACAATTTCTACAGTAAATGTTTTGACTTGCCATCCCATTTAAAAGCTAGTCAAAATACTTTAATTAGTTTCAAGTCAAAAACAGTTGGCCATGTTTCTCTGTGGTATAACTCCTATGCAGTAGAACCCACTACACAGAACTACTGTCTATTCCATACATTGATTCAACAGAAAGTTTCATAACAGATTCTCTTCAGCCAGTTACATATCCTTGATGTGAATAGTCCTGATTGTGTGGAGTTGTGTGAGTGCATTTTTCATCTCTTCTGAGTGTAGGTCTTTAAAGGGAAGAGTAGGAAGACATCTAAGAGTGCTGAATAAGCACAAGGTAAGGGAAGCAGTGTTAGAAAGCACTCATGAATATAGGAGAAGGCCTAGATGAGGAGAATAAAAACCTAAAAACATATTTTGTCACCTCAGGATTGCCCTGCATATGATAGTTTTGCAGTTCATGAACATTGAGTTCAATTACAGTCATAATTTCATTCTACCAACTGTACATATCGATAGCAATTAAAGGAGAATATTGACTAATCATTCTTCTTTCCCTAAATACAGAAAAAAAAAATGGAGCTTCACAGTTATCTAATACCAAACTGATTTAGAGGAAAGGAAGGTATTTTTTATACCCCTAGAAATTTCAAATTCTATCCTGAGTTTAGAGATGGTCATTGAGACCATATTCCACAAATTAAATCTCAGTCTTTGCACACTAGCATTAAGTCTCTGTGGGCTGACCCATTCTAAGGCCACCTTAGTGGAAAACTAGTTGTTCAGAATAAGCCTGAGGAATTCTTAAAAACCCAGCATCTGCTTAACCTAGAACAGAATCTGGAGTTCCTAGTTTATCTCAATTTTAAACCAACCTCTGAAATTAAGAGGCAAAAGGATTTATCATCTTGTCAGTTCATACAATCTATGTACATGTTTAAACAGAAGGCAGAATTTCCTAAGAGCCTTCATTAAACACTAGGGAAGTTGTAAAATTCCCATTGGCAAAGAATCTGCAAGGGATAATGCAGATGAGAGTCTGCCTTGAGGCAGGGGCTGGCCCTTAGAAAGTACCCTCCAGGCAGACATTTCATGATCAAACAGTGAACTGCCACTGGATGCAGGCTGCCAAGAGAGAACTGTGCCACTCATAGCCATAAACACTTCTGTGAAGGATCTTTACTTGTATTTGTGCTATTATTTAGTTGAACTATGAAAATCATAAAGAAAATTTAAAAAGTGAATACACTCTCTCCCTGAACAGTGGAAATGATGCAGAGAAAAAAGAAAGGAAGGAAGGGAGCTGGAAACAAAGGAAGTCACCAGAGCTGATGTTTTAAGCCAATTCTAATACTACCTGTATTCCACAGAAATGTGGCTGCAGGCTGGCCAAGGGCAGGGAGGACCCCAAATATAAGAAGGCACAGACTTAATGTGTAAGTCGAAAGGGAGCACATATACTAGTGGACTCTACAACAGAATCCAGCTTTCGGTGTGCAGATGTTGGCATGAGCCAGTCTGAGACCTCTCAAAATAAAAAATTCCTGGAAGCAGAGGGAGGAGGTTGGTAATGAAAGAGATGGAGGAATTTTATTAGCCAAAGAAAAGGCTTTCTGCAACTTGGAACATCCTTCAGGTTAAGCTTCCTCGCCAAAAACTTTTTCATGCCAAGAGCTTTTCTAAGAAGTCAGCAAGTGAAATAAAAACACCTGTCATGACTATGGGTGAACCCTTTTAGACAATTTGGCAAAAAGAGATCCCCTTCTCTGTGATATAGAATGTGACCCATTCACACTACAATTATTGAGTGTGTAAAATACAGTTCCTCCTACAAAGACCATGACTGGCCTGGCACCTGAATTGTCTCATTAAATTCTTTCTCTATCTTTAAGAGCATGAAAACACACTCTCTATTTGTATGACCCAGTTGGAACTGTACAGCATTAGTACCCAGTCACGCCTCACCCTTGCCATCCTTCTGAGGCTTCCACAAAAGGATGATCCCATATTTGAATCCTGCTGAAGTCTACATAACAGACCAACATTCCTTACCTGGGAAAACTGAAAGGTTAAGCAAAATTAATCTCTTTCTATCATCTGCATGGAGCAAAATCTGCCTCAGGTACTCATGGCCAAAGTGACATGGTCAGTGGACCTAAACATCTTCCATTACTTTAGATCATTGCCCCTCCTTTCCTAAAACTGCCATAAAATCAAAACCAACTGGGAAGTGGCGGGGGGGAGGGTGTAACTCAGTGATACAGCACTTGTCTAGCATGTATAAGGCCCTGGGTTTGACCCACCACAAAAAAAGGCACACCAACTGGCTGCAAGTCTATTAAGTAAGTTAATCAATTTGCCTGGCCTTGGATTTCCTCATTTTAAAAGATGCTTATTGATATTAGCTATTCCATATGCTAGGTAAGCTTTCATTTGATAAAAGAGTGCTATGGCCCTACCAGTTAGGGTTATTAATTACATGAAATAGAAGCCGCTATGAAAAAAATTTTTAAAGAATTTATTAAGAGAATTTAGATTTTGGGATCTTTAAGAGGCTTGGAAAACTGAGAATGGAAAGTGAACGTTGAAGAACTGTAAACAATATCAAAGCAGAGAGCTACTCTATTGAAGATATCTGCATGAGACAGAATGTTTTTGTCCCTCCCCAAAGCTCATGTTGAAATTCTAACTCTTGATTTGATGGTAATAAGAAGCAGAGCCTTGGGAAGATAATCAAGTCATAACACTAGGGCCCTTATCAATGGGATTAGCGCCCTTGCAAAAGATATGCCGGAGAGTGCTCTCACCTCGTCCCACCATGTGAGGGTACAATGAGAAAACATTAGTGTGTAACTCAGAAGTGGGCTCTCACCAAAACCTGACCTTGTAGGCACCCTAATCTCAGATTTCCTGCCTAAAGAAAGAAATTTCTCTCATCTTATAAACCTTTTAGTGTGTGGTATTTTAAAACAAACTCTCTCATCCACTATGTCATTTGATTTTACCACATACTAATAAAAGGGATCCTATAGTAAGCTTTATTTCAAAGATAAGCAAACTAAATTTTAGAAAGGCTAAATTATTTATACAAGGTCACAAAAGTAGCACATAGTGGAGCTATCATCAGAAATCATGTCAAATTTTGACCCTTAGAGAGAGTTACCATGGATCATTCAAGTGAACATTTCTAGTTACAACTAGATAAACAAGGCCAACCCTAAGGGGTTGATCTTTCATCAAGAAAGATGAATAGTAGGTAGCTATAGTGGAATTTTTAAGGAATATCATAAACCACCTAGGAATTTTAAACCAATGCCTGGCCTTTTGTCCTGTCTTTATCATTAATAAGTTGTGAGAGTCATATATAAATGACAGTTTAGGAACTATACGTATTACTTTCAAGGACCTTCTTTTAGACAGCTTGCAAGATTAAACTATAAGTATTTTATAATTTGAGAATGAAAGACAGTTTTCTACAAAGAAAATCAGAAAGAAACACATTGAAACTACAAAGAATTCTTAGTTTCCATATAGGAAACTATATTAGGATTTACACAGGGAGAGAAATAAGAATGTGAACAGGAACCAGAAGCTTTCTCTATGCCAGCTAATAGATTCTGCCCCACATTCAAATGTATCTAGGTGGTCATTAGGAAGATAACTGCAGAGGTTTCAGCCACTCAACTGCAGAGGTTTAGTCATTTGGAAAGAGAACTATAAGGTTTCCTACATGAGGAAGATCAATTCTGTCTCCTACCCAGGTGAAATAAGCATAAAGGCCACTATGTGTGGAAGTTAGACAGATAACAGAATGAGGAGAGGAAATGAAACTTGAAAGAATCTGAGATAAAGTGAGTGTAAGATAGATGACTTCTTTCATCCATACATTGATACAATTCCATGATTTTATAACACATAAAGCTTCTGTAGTGTATAGTGAACATATCATAAAATTCATCCATTATAAGTGCACACATCATTCATTATTTAGTAAATTTATAGTTTTAAAACATCATCAGTTCCAAAATTCCCTCAAACCATTTTCAGTGAATTCCTACACCCATCCATAACCCTAGACAATCACTACTTTGATTTCTGTCTTTATAAATTTTTACTTTACAGAAAGTTTATGTAAATGAGATCATACAATATACAATTTTCATGTCAGGCTTCTCCTTTCTCGCTCTCTCCCTCTCTCTCTCTCTCTCTCTCTTTCTCTCTCTCTATATATTACTTGCTATGCACTTACTATGCAATGCTCTACCACTTGAACTCCACCTCCAGCTATTTTGCTTTTAGGAAATTTTTCAGATAGGTTCTTACCTTTGCCCTCAGTCAGCCTCAGACTACTATCTTCCTGCCTATGGCTCCTGCATAGCTGGGAAACAGATATGAAACACCACGCCTAGATCATTTAGTTGAGATGGGGGGCTCACCTACTTTTGAGCAGACTGGCTTCTATCCATGATCTTCCCAATCTCTGTCTCCCAAATAGCTAAAATTATAGTCATGAGCCACCACACACAGCAAAATAACTTTTTATTTCATCCATATCAGTTTCTTCAAAAAATATTCTACTGCCTGAATATATCTCATTTTACTTATTTCACAAATTGGTGGACATTTGGATGGTTTTACAACTTGAGGTGATTGGAAATATCACTGCTGTGAACATTCATTTCTGTACTTTTGCATAGACATATAGTTTCATTTCTCTTGGATAGAATTGGATATAATTGCTGTCATATGATTCTATGATTTTAACAGTAAAATCTAAATCGAAAAGTGATCACCGAAAAGATATTTTGGAAACATGGAACCAAAGAATAAAATGTAGCCAGATTCCTGTCCCGAACTGTCACACTCATTTCAGACAAGCCCTTTATTTATTTTCATATTTTCAGTTCTCTCTCTGATCAGCTTAACAAAACTACCACACATCACATTGTGGAATCTTTTGTTTATCCTTTAAAAGTGGCTTTTTTTTTTCTTTCCTTCTTTTTTTTTTGCCACTCAGAAAGCAAGAAAGCCAAACTTGTCACTTCTAGCTCTTCTTTCCCTGACACACTTTCCCTGGACTCATGAAATTGAGGCATCTTTTAGGTCAACAGGAGACTGGTCAGCTCTTTCTAAATTTGGAGGGACTTAAAATTGCACAAAACCTTCTCTGACAGTTCATTCTGACATTTTTGCAGCTTCCTCCCTTAAGTATCCATGTTTCCTAGCAAATCCATTGCCTGACTTCTCTTCCAGCTTCCTAAGAGGGCATCATTTCCCATTCTTCACATAAATAGGACCCAAACCATAATCCCAGTCAGTTGCACTTCCTCAAGGTTTATATCCCTAGCTCCCTTTGCAATTTCCTGCCCACTCACCTACTGTAATCCACTTTTTAGGATATCAGTTACAGTCCTCCGCTCTACCAGCTGAGCTATCGAAGGGACACTGTACCACTTTTTAAAAACCTAATTTCTCTTCTTCATCTGCAGACACTGTATATTCTTCTCCTTAGGAATTGGAATCACTTCCCCTCCCCTCTCCCAGCCTAGAGTATGAAAGACATCTTTATCTCCCCCCACCCCTGTAGTCTCCCCAATATAACCAAACCCCACTTCTGTGGATTCTCCCTCCTAAAGCTTCTGTCTGACCCTCCACTCCATTTCAAATGCAGATGCCCTTCTGTGTCTTCTCCCTCCTGGTTCACCCACTTACACTGCCTTCAGCCTGTTTTTTGCATTCTCTTTATTGTAATCATGGTCACTTTTATAAAATGAAAACCTGGTTCAGGTCTCTACCTAGCTTAAAATTCTTCAGTGGCACCCCACCCTTTTCAGAAAAAGTCAGTATGGTAAGTGTGTATAATAGTACCTTTTTAATTATTATAACAGAGCACCTAAGTTTGTAACTTATGAAGAAAGAGGTTTATTTAGCTCACAATTATAAAGGATGAAAGTCTGAAACAGGACAACCCCATTGGGTTAGCATCTTGTGAGGGCCTAATAGTGAACAGCATCACAACAGGAATGCATGCAAGGGGAAAAGGTTACACTGTCAGATGGGAAGCCAGAGACAGGGATTCAGGAATGAGACTTGCTTTTATAACAACTCGCTCTCACGAGAACTAACTCAGGATCCTACAGGAATTTCCTGTTCTCTTCTGAGGGCATCCCCCAATGCCCTGCAGACTTTCTACACTGACCTCCATAATATGATTATGCAGTTTATAACATACCACCAGGAGAATCTACCACAAAAAAACAAAGGAAGTGCAGTTCCTCACAAATAGAATAGCTGCTTCTCATCACAGGTGTATACCCTTTCACCTTTGTCTCTGCTTTTCTCCTTCTTCACATTGAAAACTCAACTCCAGGTCTTCCTTGCATCCCCAGAATAGAAACAGCTTAGGTACCCTTTCTTTAGGCTTTCAGTTTTTTCCAATATCTTATAATGACTATCATTAAGCTATCAAATACATTATAATTTTTTCATACTTGTCTGTCTCCTCCCAACTCAAGCATTCATTTTTATTTTATTTTTTTCTTCTTTTATTATATTCATATGTGCATACAATGTTTGGGTCATTTCTCCCCCCCTTCTCCACACCCACTCCTTTACCCCTCCTCCCTCCCTTACCCCCCCAACCCCTCGCTACCAGGCAGAAACTATTTTGTCAAGCATTCATTTTTAAAGGCAAAGATAGTATTATAGCAGAGGGCTAAGGCACAATTTCCTAGATTTCAATCTTGAGTCTTCCTCTTACAATCTTTATGACTTGGCAAGTTTTTAAACTCTGCCTCAATGTCCTCATTGAAGAAATGGGGAAATAATGGTGTCTACCTCATAGTATTATTCATAGTATTATTGGAGAAATGAAATTAGTTCATCAAATCTATCTAAGGCACTTTGAAGGTTGTATTTTTCATCATCATCTCTGTATATTTTCACTTCCCAGCTAGGTAGAAGGTATGTGATATGTGTTATTTGTGGGAGAAATTTACAAACTAATAATCTTTATGGAAGTAATAACTAATTGCCTTCCCTCTTCTCCAGGACTACAAAGACAGAAGTACATAGAGACAATGAAATTTTGAACAGTACCCACCATTAAGTTAAAGGTGATGCGGTGTCCCAAGATCCAGGGGGAGAGACTTTCAAAATAACGAGGACTGGTGGTTAGTTTTACATCTTTTAGAGAGGTCAAGGAGACAGAAATCTGGGGCAAAGCCATTTGTATCTGAGCCCTGGCTCATTCTCAAAGGAGAGTACACATTTAGGAATGGAAAGACAGAGGTCACATGGCAGGGGCAGTGGCTGAGGAAATAAGAACATGGGTGCAGAACAGCTCCTGAGAGATCTGACAGTGCAGAGGTGGGTGAAGGGAAGAGTGGAGCTCATGGGTTTAGTTTCCTAATCACACTGTTTACCAGTCTTTTGAGGGGATAAATGCTTCCTTTGCCAAAGGAAATAAATGCTTGTCACGGCCAAGGAAATAAATGCCTGTCACCTTATGGCCAGTTTCTGTTTGCTAACCACCAGTGTCTTGCCAAGGACACAGAAGGTGACAACATCCTCTGGGAAATGTCTGCATTTTTTTTTTCTGGCTTTGCTCTATTTACTTGAAAAAATCCATTGTTCCACTGTCCTTGCCACATCTTAAAAGTGAGGAGACACCTGGTAGAAGAGCAGGATGTCACCCACTTGCTTACACTTGTAAAGAAAGCACTAAATATTTGAATCAGAGATATTCATCAAGACACAAGTCAATTTTACATAGCTCATTATGAGATATTAAAAATTTCAAGTAAGCTTACTTTATTACTAAGGTGAGTACTGAATGTTAAGTTTAATATTATGAAACAAAATTAAAATTCATGCAGAAATTATAAAGTGTAAAAGCAAAGATTAAAAATTTCTGTAACTCAACCCCCCAGAAAAAGTACTATTGACACCTTAGCATATTTTTGGCCACCTTTTTCCTACATATGTGTATGTGCAGACACATATGCACACACAAATTTTACAAAATTGATAGCATACTTTATGTAAACATTTTATTCTGCCTCAGCTCACTTAATATCATATCATAGTTTTCCATGTCCTTAAACATTTCTTGAAACATGACTTATAACATATTTATTTTTTGATAATTTTTGTTAGACATTTATAGGATTTTTTTCTGCTTATTTGCCACAATAAACAATACTTCAAGGCCAGGTATGGTGGCTCACATATATAATCCCTGCTACTCAGGAAATAGAGATAGGAGGACTGTGGTTTGAGGCTAGCCTGGACAAAAGTTAGACAGACTCTATCTCAAAACAAACTAAAAGCAAAAGGATTTGGAGTGTGCCTCCAGTGACAGCTCTTGAATAAAAGTGAGACTTGCAGAGTTCAATCCCAGTACTGCTAAAATAAATAAAGAATTTAAAAAATAATGTTGCAAAAAAATCTTGTCTATCAGAGTTTGACTCTAAGTATAATACTTTTTTCTTTTTTCTTTTTTTGCAGTACTGGGGTTTGAACTCTGGGCCCTACACCTTGAACCACTCCACCAGCCCTTTTTTTGTGAAGGGTTTTTTCAAGATAGGGTCTTGGGAACTATTTGCCTGGGCTGGCTTTGAACCACCATCCTCCTGATCTCTGCCTCCTGAGATGTATTTCGCATCTTATTTGTATTCTCATGTGCTAATGAATTTTCATTTTTACCAACTGCCATGTTCCATTTATACTTTTTTTATTATTGTTGTACTGGGGGGGTACATTGTAGCATTTACAAAGGTTCTTACAATGTATCAAATATATCACACTTGAATTCACCCCCTCCACTGCTCTTTCATCCCCTCCCTTCCCCTGATTCCTGGAAGTTTCAACAGGTATCATTTTTGCATTTACACACATGTGTATGCATTATTTGCTTTTGAGCTTTACTTCTCTTAATGATTCTATAGCTCTCTTTATAAGTATATTAAACCTTCTGCCACATTTATTTTTCTTAATTTTGATGGTACTTCACATTCCTATAGAGCTAACATTTTCTATGGTTAAGCTTTGTGCATCAGGATATAGATGTAATTTAGATACTTGGCACTTCTTTGTGTTAGAATCCTCTTAATTTAAATCAGATGAATTTCATTAACATTTTTAACACCTGGTTTTCACATGGAGTTCACTTAAAATACAGTTTTAAATTTATATTTTGCAAATATGATCCAATCATCAAAGTACAACCTAAGGTTATAATCTAATAATTCAGTAATCGTTTCTGTTACTGAGTTATGGATAATACACTAATTTTTCTATCTACTAAGGTCTACTTTTGCACTTTTCAATCTGTTCTATTGATCTATTTATTGATTCTGAAACTAATAATGCAACATTTTGATGACTAGCTTTAGAGTATGTTTTGGTTCCCACTAATGGCCTTTAATTATTTTGAGTTTAGCTTTCTATAGTTTTTCTTCCCCAGAGACAGAATGTTTCTGTTCCCACATTGAATTTCCAAACCTTATATGGAAAATACAAGTCTGATCCCAAATAGTGCCATTTGGCTTTTCAAAGTGACCTCTGGGCTCCTTATACATGTTCTTTCTCTAGCAGTGGAGTTGTGGAAGGTTCAGCCATCTTCCTATCCCAGGGCCAAAGGAACTAATCTTCCTGAAGTTGTGAAGCCTCATGGTGAACACAGGGCTTCACAAATCTATGCACTGAAAAGATGTGAATGACTAATTCTCAAATGGAGAATTTCTTGTTTTTAGTAAAATAAAAATGGGGTTCTCCTTAGTTTATCAACCCTCCAGTCATAAGCCTTAACTGAACAAGAAAACTATTTCCTTTCATCAAAGTGCCTAATAAAATATATTCAGTTTGCTAATTGGACCTCTTAAAATAAGAAGCTTAACTGTGTTTATACTGTTATTTTTTACTTGACCAAATTCCCTTCTTTAGTATTAAAAGCATGAAATAATGACTTCTAAATTTTCAAATTGATTCTCACAAATAATTGTATTTAAGAGGCTGTTCCTTCCTGGAAAGAAGTAGGAACACAATGATTATTTACTGAAAATCTACAGCTCCCTCAGGTTCATGATAATCCAAAGGAGAGGCCTCAAGCGATTTCTTAGAGACAGAACAAAGATTTTTTTTTTTTTTTTACATTGGCAGCCGTTTTGTTGAGAATGCTTTTCACTAATAAATGCTTTTCTGGATATCAGAAAGCTGCATGCTTTGACTTTGCAGGTCACTTCCTCAACTTCATTGGCTAGTGTACAACCTGTAAAGTTTTTCTTCCCTTAAATTAATCCAGTCTAAGCATACATTGACTAACCATCTATGTGCAACCCAAATGTCAGTATTCTCTACCAGCTTAGTAAAGTATTTTCTTATAAAGACAGCTTAGGAATTCATGTTCCAGTGATATTGTTTCCACCTCAAAACATTAGCACTACTTAACCTTGAAAATAACTCTGTGCTTGATAGAAGAAAGTCAAGTTTTGTCTTGCTGGAGAAGTTTGTGGCCTTTTGGTTTGAAGTTATTCCAATAAACAATCTTGGGTCTTATAAATTAAACTGTAAAAATGTGATAGCATTTAATTGAACTCAATGAGTTCCTCTTTGTATTATTTGTAAGAGAATTGGAGAAAAGTTAGTTTTCTTATTCTTATAAAAAAGAGCTTACAGAAATTAAAACTCCTCTCACAGTCAGTCCAATTTCCAATCTTATTATTGTAACATGAGAAAGCAAAGAAGCCATATTTAGCATTTCTTTGTGTATGTTTAATGCCTTGGGTTAATCATTTCACAGTTTCATAATTTATGTCAGTTATCCAAAATCTCTGAGAAATCAGCAGCAATTTGAAATTTGTTTGAAACAACTTTTAGTTAACAATAAACATCCTATAGTTTCTTCTCAAGCGACATTAGTCTAGTACTTGTAAGATATTTATGGTGACCTGAAAATACAAATATTGTATAGAATATTCCAATTGTAATAGTGAATATCAGAATGAGTTAGAGAAATTCACTAGACGAAAATGTGGTGCCCTTAACCCACAGTAACAAGGAGCCAAACAGCAATGAGTGTGGGCAGGGGAGAGGAAAGAGGAAAGAGTATGTTAAGAAATAATTTTTTTTAAAACTGATTAACAGATAATCATAAATATACAATAAAAGTGAATTTAATAAGGTATTCAGTTGGAGGGTTTTTTGGCCTGCAATTAATCCTTACAATAATCCTGGAAAATAAACACTATTATCCTCAAAGTCAGCACTTCTGACATCTAATTTAATGACCAAGCATTCTTGATACCTTCTCTGTGAGAAGCTGCCTGCTAAGTGTCACCTCTTGGAGGGATAATGAGCAAACACTGTGCCTACTGTATTCCCCTATTAAGCATCCCATAGTTTAAATTTAGCACAATAATCATTTCTATCAATCCTTCTTAAACAAGCAGTTTGACTTTAGTATAACCACAGACATTGAAACAATATACTTAATGATCCGCAGTCAAGAAAGCACATTCCTGGATTGAGAGGGTCTATCCTTACCAGAGGATAGAAGGAGTCATCTCTAAGTGTAAGGTAATATCTCCCTGAGCATCTATTATGCCAGTGGCTGGCATTCAGTCGGGAATTACCAATTATTCCAAGAAATAAGATGAAGACATAGACTAAAACAGACTCATAGATGGTCCAGATTTTAGTTATCAGACATGGATATTAAAATAAATGTGATTAATATCCTTAAGGAAATAAGTTGAAACTACAATCATAAAATTTAAATCTGTAATAAAAAAAGGTAAAATAAAAGTTCTAAAACTTAAAAATAATTATATTAGGAATGCAGTGTTTAATTCAAGATAGTCCAAAAAATTTCTAAACTGAAACATGAAGAGAAAAAACTATAGAAAATGCAAAATAGAATGTTAATTATATAGATTACAGCCAATTTGTGTACTTAAGTGTCATGTGAGACCCTGGCAGATAAGAAAGAGAAAATAAGAGTTAAAAATAGTGTCAATAAAAGAAAAAAATTAAAAATGGATGGCTACCTTTGCTGCATAAATGAACAATGGAGATGTGCAAAAAAAAAAATAGTGTCAAGACTAACCATGAAGATTAACCATGATAAAAAGAAAAAAGAGCAAAATTACTAAAATCAAGGATAATGGAGAGAATTTCTACAGATCTTCAGGAAAAAGAAAGAATATTATGGGAGCATTATGAATAACCATATGTTGAAGAATCTGGATAGATAAAATGGATGAATTCATAAAAAGACATACACTATCAAAATTAACTGAAGAAAAAAATAGAAAATCTTAATAGACTTACAACAAATAGATCCAATTACTATCTTAAAAATCTCCCAAAAAGAAAATCCATCTCTCATAGTTTCCCTGATAAACTATTCCAAACACTTAAAAAAGAATTAGCACTAATCCTTTATAAACACTTCCATAAATAGAAGAGGAAGGAACAATTACTAACATGTGGTATGAGGCCATACATTGTTACTCTGCTGCCAAACCAGACAAAGATATTATAAGAAAAAACAATGCAGACACGTAAACCTTACAAACATATATGGAAAAACTCAGGCAAACTGAATCCAGAAAACTATGAAATGGATTGGATACCATGATCAAGTGGAATTTATCCAAAAATGCAAAGTTGGTTTACCATTGCAAAATAGGGCTATAGGCTCATGGATATTATCTTCAGAAGGAAATAGGGTGTCAGTGAGAATCACTAACGTTGATTGCACATGAGTATGGCTAATATTCATGCCAAAATAAGTTATTGCTCACTTCCTTTAGGATCCGTGCTCGGTCTACAATAGACAGGGTGAGTCCTCACACCCCAAGGTTTTGCATGTAAGGGCAGGCCTCTGTAATCTCCCATCACACAGGCCCATTATTTCAACCTTCCATTTGTAATTACTTTGTACTCATCCAAATTCATTCTGGAGGGAAGAAAAGGAGAGGAAGAAAAAAAGAAGCCTGTGTTTTATAGGGCCATCTTCATAGTGAATCAGGTGTGTGTTGCACAGACAGAAACTAGGGAGCATGCCAAAGCCATTTGTTCTGCTTCAAATAATCCCCCTCCTTTTGTGGTTGGCTATGACAAATATCATCATTTTCAAGCTTGTTTGTTTTGGCTGCAGAAAACAAGTTCACACTCTTTCAAGAGACTAAGTGAAAGAAAAAAAAATCTCTCTTTTCCAATGTCAGAGCAAAGCCAAACACTTGACTGTATCCATTTGACATTTTCTGGCTGGGAATGCATCTCATGACCTAAATTGTGTAGGCAGAGCAAGAGGCTGATAAACCTGCCACCAAGAGGAGGTACCCACACTCCAGATATCTTCTGGTCCTCTGAACCAACCTCCAGGCCTGCCTTTCTGTGCTACAAGAAACTTTTTGGAATGACAGATAAATTAATTGTCTTGATTGTAGTAATGGTTTCATGAGTATATGTGTATATCAAAACTTGTCAGATTGTACACCTTAAATATATACAGTTTGCTATTATGTCAATTGCACTTCAACAAAGAAATCTAAAGAAAATAAAGAGAACCTTCACTGAAAGCCTCTCTGCTTGGGACCTATAGTCAACTGAGTCTGCAAGAGAAGAGTATGTAATTTTGTTGAATGAAGTACAGAATACATTAAGAAAAACAGCAAAGGACAAATGGAAAAGAAGGATATATGCATATCCTGAAATGTCAAATTTAGGAATTTACATTGGGTAGACAATGAATAGCCTAGGGCAAAGTGATTTCTTTTTCCTAGTGATTTCTTCTTTTTATTACCACACATAATAGTACAAATGTTTCATTGTGATGATTCTATGGATGTGGACAATATATTTTGAAAAAGTAAACCCCTTCTATTATATTATTATATTTCCTTAATCACCTTCCTCCTCCCCACTTTTTGAAACAGTATTTGGTGGGTTTCATTATGCCTCATATATATCAAGAATATGTATATGTATGTATACATATACATAAGAATATGTATGCTTATGTATATATATATATATATATATTAAGCATAAGAATATATATGCTTATATAACACACTGGATCCTCTTCAGCATCCTATACCCTCTCTACTCTCCATCCTCCCTCCCCTTGACTCCCCCAGATTGTCCCCCTTTCATGTCCCCCATCATCATCATCATTATCAATTTAGGTCTAGATTCCACATGTGAACTAGAACATGCAATATTTGACTTTTTTAGCTTGGCTTACCTCATTCAACATAATGATCTCCAGTTCTACCCATTTTCTTGCAACTGAAAAATACTCCATTGTATATATGTATCAAATAGCATGATGAATCCCACTAAAAACTATTTTAAAGTAGGGGGAAATAAGGGTTGAGAAAGAGTAACAGAGAAGGTGATTTGATTTTGATCATGCATGTATGGAAATGTTGTGCAATTAATTAATGTTAATAAAACAGGGATTTTTTTTTCTTTGCAAAAGATTATATGGTCAGATTTGGCAGGTGTGTTTCAAGGAATGTTGGAAGAGAAGACCCTAAATGTGATTTTTTTCAGAAGCTACTGTATTATCCCTGATTAATGTAATAAAAGTGCTGCCTGTAAGATTTTCAAAGAGAGGAGAAAGGAAAGTATCCTTGCAGAAGTAGAAGAGATAGGAGAAGAGGAAGGCTTGGAATTTGTATGATCAAAATGAAGTGATCTTTACAGAAGTTATAAGGAGTAAATTTGGGAACAGGCAGTTTTAATTAGTTTAAATTCACAGAGACACATTCATTCTATTAACAGTGACCTGCATTCATACTAGTATGATTTATCTTAGGACAACTTACTTGGAAATTAACTGGTAGAACCATGAAGAGAAGTCATTTCTCAATTCATGGAAATATGATTTATCCCTCGAACCATTGTTCTATATAAAAAATTCTGTACACATATTCTTTTTAAGATCACCCAAGACCTCTTTTACTCCAAATTCCTTTTTATACTATCCAGTCCACTTTTTTTGAGACAGGGTGTGGCCTTGAACTCTTGATCTTCTTGCCTTAGTTTCCCAAGTGCTGGGATAACAAGTATATTCCATCAAGTCCAGCTCAGTTCACTTTTTAAAATCAGAACTGCCAAATATACAAAAAAGAGAAAAAAGAAAAGATAAGTGCCTATTGAAAAGTTTATAGTTTCATTGGGAGATTAAAAGAACTTTCCAGGCAAAGAGACTTAACATCCTGCCACAAAAGATCATATCCAAGTCCAAGAGATGTCATGGTGAAATACTATGTGTTAATCAAAAAAATAATTTAAAAAATTCTGTACTATCCACCCTCAGTGATAAAAGTGTCTATTCTATTTGCAAAATAAAAAGATATTAGCTGGGTATGATAGCATACACCTGTAAATCCAGCTACACAGGAGGCAAGAATGGGAGGGTTATGAGTTTTAGGCCAGCTTGAGCAGATAGTAAGATCCTATCTCAAAAATAAAATAAAAACAAGGGGGGGGCTGGGGGGCTTAGCTCAAGAAGTAAAGCACTTGCCTAGCATGTACAAGGCAAGGGGCTCAATTACTATTACCACAAAAATAAAAAGTTAGTATAAAGATAGAATGGAAACAATTTCAGACATTTGTGGTTTCTAATTATTTCCCACACACCCTGCCTGAGGAAGCTTTGAGGGAGCTATGCTTCACCAAAACAAGAGGTTAAAAAAGAGAAGAAAAAAAAATGACAAGGAATAGGAAATGAGACTTGACAACAAAAAAGTAAAATAAAAGAAATACTCTTAAAAATAACACAAAAGGAAAGAAGATGGTAACATTAAAGACTCAAGGATAAAAAAATCTATTAGAGTTTCAGAACATATGGAAAAAAAATCTGAGAGCTCCAAGAGCTTCAACCAAGAAAAGTCCCAGAATGACAACTATTATTTCCCATAGAAAATCTAGATGGGAGCAAGTCTTCAGGTGCACCAGAAGGGAAGTCTCCAGGAAGAAAATAGAATGGAAATTGGAGATAATTTGACCAACTCTACCACATAGGAAATTGTGAACAGTGGTGATTTACAGAACAATTGGATGATATGAGGAGACTTAGTTTTGAAGTCTAAGAAAACTCAGCAAAGGAAAGAAGTGAGACTATTATTAACTCCAGGAAATGCCAATAAAAGTCAAATAAAGGGAACATAATTGTGCACATTAATTGACTGAAGAGTAAATTATGAATATACTCAATAAAAATTTCTGATATGAAGCTGGATGCCAGTGGCTCACACCCGTAATCCTACCTACTCAAGAGGCAGAGATCAGTAGGATCACTGTTCAAAGCCAGGGAAATAGTTCCACGAGACCCAATCTCAAAACACTCTATTTTTTATGAAAAAAATAGGGCTAATGGAGTGGCTCAGGGTGAAGCTCTTGAGTTTCAGCCCCAATACTGCAATAAAAAAAATATTGTGATATGATTAGTCTGGTAAAAGTGAGATACAACAGTTGAAATCTTTATATACCATAAGAGAAAGTCAATAGACAATGTCTAAAGTGTTAAATCAGGAGAAAGCTCTATAAATGTACTGTTCTCTAGAATTATGAAGGCAATTTCTTGAAGAAGCAACTGAAAGAATTAAGAGCAGCTGTGTACTGGAAATGGGATGGGATGAAAAAAATAATTGAGTAGAGATCTTCAAATGCTATTTAAATGTTTAAATTATCTTTGGATACTTGGTTTCTGTGTTGTTTCTACTCTTCTTCAACTGATAGCACACCTACTTCCTCTCCCTTCTTACTGCAGTTTAATCATATTGGTTAATAATTTTAATTCTTAATTTCCAACTTTTGCCAAATATAGATTGAAGTGGCTTCCTTTTCTCCCTCACAGAAGACTAGTTTGCAAATTCAGAACTTTTCCCAAAACACTTTTTAAAGTGTTTGCTCAGAATATATTTTGTGTTGAAATTTTGCTATATGATAGTTATCATATTTGAAATTATCCCGAAAGCTCCATTGGAAAAGATGTATGATTATCATCATCCCTAATGCATCAATAGCAAGATTTATTTAAGGTATAGACAAACTTGAGTAACAATGGAAATCTAATTACAACTGGGGGCATAGTTTTGCTTTGCTGTGCTTAGTTTTGTTTTTGTTTACCAGTTCTAACCAACAAAAATTACTTGAGTTGACTCAGCTTGAGGTCATCTTTTCCTTATAATTACTGAGTCAGAAAACTAAAATTGTACCTTCCTGAAAATTTTTTAGTATAAAGTGACCTCTTTAAAAAAATCATCTAAGAATTGCCTAAACTTTTTCAGAATTCTTTAAGTGTTAGTATCTCCTTAAACCCATATTAACCAACACTGTTCATTAGCACTGTTTTCATAATACATAACACAATTGGGATCAACTCTAACAGAGGCTTCAACTGAGGCCTTAAAGTCAATAGACTTCAGATACCAAAAACAGTTATTACAAAATAAACTAACTTGGAAGAATTCAAAGTAAGCATTTTAACATCAGTTATAACAGATCTGAGGGGGCTATGGGTTGAATCACGTTCCCTCCAAAACCTGTGCGCTGAAGACCTAATCCTTAGTTCCTCAGAATATGATCTTATTTGGAAATAGGGTTATTACATGTATAAATAGTTTACATGAGGTCATACAGATACAAGATGGGCCACAAATTCAGTATGACTGATGTCCTTATAAAATGTCCATGTGAAGGCAGACAGACAGAGAGTTAGAGGATGCCAAAGTGTGCTGGAGATTGCCAGAAAAATTTCCGGAAGCTGTGAAACATCAATGGAAAGACCCTTCTACAGGTTTCAGATACAGTGAGCCCTTGCCAACATGTTGTATTTGGGCCTCTAGCCTCCACAATTGATACAAAAAATTTCTGCTGTCACCCAGTGGTACTTTATAAAGGTAGCTACAGGAAACTAATGAAAGAGTAAAAGATGGAGTTTTAGAGAGGGATTTTTTTTTAATGTGTTTTGTCTTTTAAGATAAAAAAATTTCTTCAAAGAGAGCTGCTAGTATATCAAGAGACAGCAGGAAATGCATGGTGTACTCTTCCTTGCAAAGGGTCAAACATCAGGAACCAATCAGAAGGCTTGGTATATGTCCCTGGACTCTGGAGGAATCACAGTGGCTTGCTATATGATATGTAAAAACACATAAAGAATCTAAAAGCAAATAGGTATAACTATTAACCAAAGGCAGTAAGTTAGAAACAGTAGAATACACTGCTTTGCCCATTTGCCACTCTACTGTTTGAACCACACCCCTAACCATTTTTACATTGGTTATGAGTCTCACCATTTATGCCTAGGCTGGGCTGGATGGCAATTCTACTATTTACACTTGCCAGGTAGCTCGATGACAGGCTCATATCACCACACCCAGATTTTATGGGTTGAGATGGGGTTTTTGGAACATTTTGCCCAGGCTGACCTTGAACCAGGATCCCCCTGATCGCCACCTCCTTAGTATTAGGATTATAGGCCTGAGCCACCACACCCGGCTAAGATATTTTCTGTTAAGGAAAATGACCAAAAAAAAAAAAAAAAAAAAAAAAAAAACTGAGTCAGAAAACAGAGCTTCCCACAACTTCACAATGCTAAAGGGCCAAAAACTGTAGTTCAAATCTGCCAAGGCAAAACAACTTGAATTCAAAAATTCCAAAGAGAAAAGAATAACAGTGCTTGACAGTCTGCATCTCTTTTGGCCTAGCAGCATATGCCAATTTCTAAATGGTGTGTAGGGTTCTAGTTAACTCAGAATTTCTATTAGAACTTGCAAAGGACTATATATATATATATATATAAGATGACATCCTAGCCATAAATAGTAGGGCATTGGAAAGACTTAAACTCAGACTTCATTGGCTCCATCTGCGTACAAAAATGATTTCCCATTATTCTATCAGACAAAAGCCAAAAAAATCCTTTTAGGAATAAGATAATAAACTCCAAAGCTTCTATAATTTTTGACCCATGAAAAATCAGATATTAAATTTTAGAATTAACAGTCATGCATTCAAATGGGGCCAAGTAAGAAAATGATCAATAGAAGTAAAGCCAAAAATGAGTAATATATTAAATTATCAGGCTCATACTTTAAAGTTACTAATTTGTTGGAGAGTAAATTACATGATAGGGAATTTTGCCATAAAATTAGAAATACAGAATAATCTAATAATGGGAATTATCCAACTCAATGACAAAGTAATAACACAATTGATAGTTTTAAACATACATTAGACCAAGCCCAGGAGAAATGGGGTATAGATTAATTCATAGCAACTATGCCAACTGGACTGTGGAGAGAATACAGGGGAGGAAATACACATATTCATATTACCTGATAGAGCCTAACGTGTGTAAATGGAATTTTGCAAGAAAAAGAGTGAGTGGATCGATAGCAATATTAAAGATATAATACCTAATTTTCCAAAACTGTGAAAGTCTCTCAGCAACAGTGTGAAAAACTCGAATTACTCAAAACAGACACAAAGAAAACATATGTCCATCATAGCAAAACTGTTGGAAATGAATAATAATCTTAAAGGCAGTCGTATATTCTTTTTAAAACAATGTCAACAAACAGAAAAAACTCATTGCCCTCAAATAACAAAAGGACTTAAAAGGTGACTCCCAGACAAAATGATGGAAGTCAGAAAATACTGGAATCATAACACTTAAATGGTGAAAGAAAATAGTTGCCAAAATATGCCCTTCAAATATTATGACAAAATGAAATAAAGCAAAAGTTGAGAGCTCCTTGAGCAAAGCGAAAATAATTTGCCCCTGAAATATGTCAATAAAGGGAAGAAGTAAGTCAAAATCCACATGATAGTAGGAAACAATGTTGCATGAGATTTAAGTGGTATATAGAATTAAGAATTAAGTATGTATATTAGACTGTACCATTAAAATGAACCATGTTTTAACATTGGGTTATAATTAAAAGAAGCCAAAGGTGATAGTAATGCCTGTAATCTCAGCTAGGTACAGTGTTCAAAGCCAGCTGAAACAAAGGTAGTAGGAGGACCTTGTCAATAAAAACAAAAAGGCTAGAGGCATAACTCCAATGGTAGTGCGCTTATCCATCAGGCACAAGACCCTGTGTTCAACCCCTAGCATGGCAAATAAATAAAAGTGTAAAACCAAACACACATAGTCCCCCCTTGATATTAACAGGTATATGGCTCAGAGCAGAGTACCAAATGCTCTAGAAAACATAGAGTTCAGTGCTGTCCTGAAAATGTTTGGTTTCTCTTTCTCCTAATGCTGCCCAACTGTGGAAAACATGCTGCCTTTCAACACATCTCAAAAATTCTCACTTGGTCACTCCAGTTAAGCACATTAGCCTTTACCCTGCTTTTGGGGCACCATTTGCTTTTTGGAAGGTGTATTTTCACAAAATGGAGAGCAGGGAAACACTGGAAAGATCACACAATGGTTTGAAGCCCAACTAAACATTAGAGGGATGTACTGAGCACTTCTCCACATCAGCTGAGCTGTGGAATGAGTGCCAGAATTTAAAACTTTGAAATTTTTGAAATTTTTTTAGATTATTGAATTTTTTGAAATTTCTTTTAATATTTTTTTTTTAATGTTTTGGACCATGCTTGGTCAAAACAACACGCAAGGTATGAAATTAAAAAAGCTAACAAGGGAAAATATAAAATTTTAAATGTAATTTAAAAAATTTTAAGGTGTGTAATTAAAAAGCTAATAAGGGAAAATATAAAATTTAAAATAAACCTTGATTCAATAAGCAATACACAACTAAAAAAATTGCTCAAACAAAAAATCACCATGGAAATGACAAAACACTTAGAGCTAAATGCATATATTTGAAAAAGAAAAGCCAAAACATCAATTATCTACACTCGTAACAAAAAGGCTTTAAAAAAAAACTAACAGAAAGTAAGCCCAAAGACAGTAGAAGGAAGAAAAAAAGTAAGAGCAGAAATTAATAAAATTGATAACAAAATATGAGTAGAGAAATAGCAAAAACTTTTATAGACTGCTAAAGTTGATTAACTGTTAAGAAGTCAGTTCAAAAACTACAAAAGAGAGAAGTCAAAGTCATGAATGAAAGGGGAACATTGTTACATTTCTTACAAACATTAGAAAGATATTGTGAATGACTTCAAGCCAATAAACTTGACCATTTAAATGAAATAGCTTTATAATAGCTACAAATGTATACAAGAAACAATGGGAAATGGAAATACTCATGCTTCTATCAAGGACCCTGAATTCGTAGTTTCATGGATTGGTAGAATCAACATAGTAAAAATGTCGATACTCCCAAAAGTAATCTACATGTTTAATGCAATTCCCATCAAAATTCCAATGACATTCATTAAAGAGATTGAAAAATCTACTGTTAAATTTATATGGAAACACAAGAGGCCACGAATAGCCAAGGCAATACTCAGTCAAAAGAACAATGCAGGAGATATCACAATACCTGACTTCAAACTATATTACAAAGCAATAACAATAAAAACAGCATGGTATTGGCACAAAAACAGACATGAAGACCAGTGGAACAGAATAGAGGACCCAGATATGAAGCCACACAACTATAACCAACTTGTCTTTGACAAAGGAGCTAAAAATACACGATGGAGAAATAGCAGCCTCTTCAACAAAAACTGCTGGGAAAACTGGTTAGCAGTCTGCAAAAAACTGAAACTAGATCCATGTATATCACCCTATACCAAGATTAACTCAAAATGGATCAAGGATCTTAATATCAGACCCCAAACTCTAAAGTTGATTCAGGAAAGAGTAGGAAATACTCTGGAGTTAGTAGGTATAGGTAAGAACTTTCTCAATGAAACCCCAGCAGCACAGCAACTAAGAGATAGCATAGATAAATGGGACTTCATAAAACTAAAAAGCTTCTGTTCATCAAAAGAAATGGTCTCTAAACTGAAGAGAATACCCACAGAGTGGGAGAAAATATTTGCCAGCTACACATCAGACAAAGGACTGATAACCAGAATATATAGGGAACTTAAAAAACTAAATTCTCCCAAAACTAATGAACCAATAAAGAAATGGGCAAGTGAACTAAACAGAACTTTCTCAAAAGAAGAAATTCAAATGGCCAAAAAACACATGAAAAAATGCTCACCATCTCTAGCAATAAAGGAAATGCAAATTAAAACCACGCTAAGATTCCACCTCACCCCTGTTAGAATAGCCATCATCAGCAACACCACCAACAACAGGTGTTGGCGAGGATGTGGGGAAAAAAGGAACCCTCTTACACTGTTGGTGGGGATGTAAACTAGTACAACCACTCTGGAAAAAAATTTGGAGGCTACTTAAAAAGCTGGACATCGATCTACCATTTGATCCAGCAATACCACTCTTGGGGATATACCCAAAAGACTGTTACTCCAGAGGCACCTGCACACCCATGTTTATTGCGGCACTATTCACAATAGCCAAGTTATGGAAACAGCCAAGATGCCCCACCACTGACAAGTGGATTAAGAAAATGTGGTATCTATACACAATGGAATTTTATGCAGCCATGAAGAAGAATGAAATGTTATCATTCACTGGTAAATGGATGGAATTGGAGAACATCATTCTGAGTGAGGTTAGCCTAGCCCAAAAGACCAAAAATCGTATGTTCTCCCTCATATGTAGACATTAGATCAAGGGCAAACACAACAATGGGATTAGACTATGAGCACATGATAAAAGCGAGAGCACACAAGGGAGGGGTGAGGATAGGTAAGACACCTAAAAAAGTAGCTAGCATTTGTTGCCCTTAATGCAGAGAAACTAAAGCAGATACCTTAAAAGCAACTGAGGCCAATAGGAAAAGGAGAACAGGTACTAGAGAAAAGGTTAGATCAAAAAGAATTAACCTAGAAGGTAACACCCACGCACAGGAAATCAATGTGAGTCAACTCCCTGTATAGCTATCCTTATCTCAACCAGCAAAAACCCTTGTCCCTTCCTGTTATTGCTTATACTCTCTCTACAACAAAATTAGAAATAAGGGCAAAATAGTTTCTGCTGGGTATTGAGGAGGTAGGGGGGAGAGGGAGGGGGTGGAGTGGGTGGTAAGGGAGGGGGTGGGGGCAGTGGGGAGAAATGAACCAAGCCTTGTATGCACATATGAATAATAAAAGAAAAAAAAAATAGAAGAGAAAAAAAATAAATAAATAAAACTTTCCCACAGAGAAAAACCCCAGCTCCCACAAAACTCAGGGACAGTCAGAAACCAAGTGGACATCCAAACAGTTCTCTCCAAAGGGCCAGAGAAGCTTGGAGAATAAACTTTGTAACAAAAGGTAGTTAGAAAGAAGAGAGGAAAAATAAAGTTGACTTTTTGAATATGCCCTATTGTCATTATCAGTGCATTTGTGCAACACATTTTTTCTTCAGATTCAGTACAGATAAAAATTGCTTTTGAAATCTTTCTTACTTCTCATCTGGTACAGAAGTTTTGTATCATCCTTTCTTGAGTCAGGTTTATGGAGAATAATTGTATGATGTGGATTTCTTTTTATAATCTTTTTAATTTATGGGCCTTTTAAATACTACTGCAGGACATCAACTGCAGAAAAAGAGGCTGTTGGTGATATTATCCGTGACCATGCACAGACGCTTATATTTCCAATGAAGCAGCACAAGAAATGTTCATATGAAAAGTCAGAAAGTTATAGTTAACAGTCTGCAGCTGGATTTGCAAGAAGTTGTTTCATTCTTACCTTTAGGTTTCCAGCAACCATTTTGTGAAAAGACAGTATAAATACCTGGGCCTAAACCTCCGATTTAACTGGCTCTTGGGCTGACTGGAAGGAGTTCACACTTCTCGGTTCTTTCATCCTGCCTGGCTTCCATCTCACCAGTGGGCATGAGTTTACATTAGCACCCCATACTCACCACCAGAAGTGCTGGAAACCTTACTTAGGTTAAAGACAGGAAACGTGGATTAAATAAATCCACTAACTCTGACATGCTGAACATTAGTGTCTGAATAAATCAGATTCTTCTGTCCATTGATTCTTGACATTTTTTTAAAATGTCCAGTTGTTATGACAAAAACTGTTCATTGAACTTCTACTTAATAAACCCTTCCATTAGAATTGACATGCTGGGGGGTCTTTCCTAAATTGCATCTCTTTTAAAAGAATCAATAAAACTGCCTCAGAGCAAAGTTGCCACTATCCCTTATGTAATGTGAAATTAATTTACACTTCATGGCCAGCCTCAGTTAAAAAACACTTTTATTTTATTTTACCCAAAAGTTACAGGACAATAATTTGAATATGAGAAATATTTTGAAATCTGTTGAAGGGAATATGTTCCATCCACCATTTACAACTGATAAAAATTCTAGAGTTACAAAAGAGCCAAAAGAGGAGTGGTACTCACATTAAAAAGTAAGCAAACTACTACTCACTGGTTATGTCTCTTGTTCCTGCAACACTTTTACAGTATGCTATGATTTATCAAAAAGTGATATACCTACTGCATTTCTGAAATATTTCTACTGGTATGTATTGCCTGGTGACATTTTTTTTTTAATTTTTATTTTATTCATATGTGCATACAATGTTTGGGTCATTTCTCCCCCCTTTCCCACAACCGCCTCCCTTACCCCCATGCCTCCTCCCTCCTCCCCCCAGCCCCTAGCAACCTGGCAGAAACTATTTTGCCCTTGTCTCTAATTTTGTTGTAGAGATACTATAAGCAATAATAGGAAGGAACAAGGGCTTTTGCTAGTTGACATAAGGATAGCTAAACAGGGAATTGACTCACATTGATTTCCTGTGCATGTGTGTAACCTTCTAGGTTAATTCTTCTTGATCTAACCTTTTCTCTAGTTCTTGGTCCCCTTCTCCTATTGGCCTCAGTTGCCTTAAAGTATCTGCTCTAGTTTCTCTGCATTGAGTGCAACAAATGCTAGCTACTTTTTTAGGTGTCTTACCTACCTCAGACCTCCCTTGAGTGCTCTCCCTTTATCATGTGATCAAAGTCCAATCCCCTTGTTGTGTTTACCCTTCATCTAATGTCCACATATGAGGGAGAACATACGATTTTTGGTTTTTTGGGCCAGGCTAACCTCACTCAGAATGATGTTCTCCAATTCCATCCATTTACCAGCGAATGATAACATTTCATTCTTCTTCATGGCTGCATAAAATTCCATTGTGTATAGATACCACATTTTCTTAATCCACTTGTCAGTGGTGGGGCATCTTGGCTGTTTCCATAACTTGGCTATTGTGAATAGTGTTGCAATAAACATGGGTGTGCAGGTGCCTCTGGAGTAACCTGTGTCACAGTCTTTTGGGTATATCCCCAAGAGTAGTATTGCTGGATCATATGGTAGATCAATGTTTAGCTTTTTAAGTAGCCTCCAAATTTTTTTCAAAGTGGTTGAACTAGTTTACATTCCCACCAGCAGTGCAGCAGTGTAAGAGGGTTCCTTTTTTCCCCACATCCTCGCCAACACCTGTTGTTAGTGGTGTTGCTAATGATGGCTATTCTAACAGGGGTGAGGTGGAATCTTAGTGTGGTTTTAATTTGCATTTCCTTTATGGCTAGAGATGGTGAGCATTTTTTCATGTGTTTTTTGGCCATTTGAATTTCTTCTTTTGAGAAAGTTCTGTTTAGTTCACTTGCCCATTTATTTATCGGTTCATTAATTTTGGGAGAATTTAGTTTTTTAACTTCCTTATACATTCTGGTTATCAGTCCTTTGTATGATGTGTAGCTGGCAAATATTTTCTCCCACTCTGTGGGTGGTCTCTTCAGTTCAGAGACCATTTCTTTTGTTGAGCTGAAGATTTTTAGTTTTATGAAGTCCCATTTATCTATGCTATCTCTTAGTTGTTGTGCTGCTGGGGTTCCAGTGAGAAAGTTCTTGCCTATACCTATTAATTCCAGAGTATTTCCTACACTTTCCTATAACAACTTTAGAGTTTGGGGTCTGATATTAAGATCCTTGATCCATTTTGAGTTAATGTTGGTATAGGGTGATATACATGGATCTAGTTTCAGTTTTTTGCAGACTGCTAAACAGTTTTCCCAGCACTTTTTGTTGAAGAGTCTGTCTTTTCTCTATCATATGTTTTTAGCTCCTTTGTCAAAGACAAGTTGGTTAGAGTTGTGTGGCTTCATATCTGGGTCCTCTATTCTGTTCCACTGGTCTTCATGTCTGTTTTTGTGCCAGTACCATGCTGTTTTTATTGTTATTGCTTTGTAATATAGTTTGAAGTCGGGTATCGTGATACCTCCAGCATTGTTCTTTTTACTGAGTATTGCCTTGGCTCTTCGTGGCCTCTTGTGTTTCCACATAAATTTAATGGTAGATTTTTCAATCTCTTTAATGAATGCCATTGGAATTTTCATGGGAATTGCATTAAAGATGTAGATTACTTTTGGGAGTATAGACATTTTTACTATGTTGATTCTACCAATCCATGAGCATGGGAGATCTCTCCTCTTTCTATAGTCTTCCTCAATCTCTTTCTTCAGAAGTTTATAGTTTTCCTTGTAGAGGTCATTCACATCCTTTGTTAAGTTTACACTTAGGTATTTGATTTTTTTTTTTTTGAGGCTATTGTAAATGGAATTGTTTTCATATATTCTTTCTCAGTTTGTTCATTATTAGTATATAGAAATGCTAATGAATTTTCTATGTTGATTTTGTATCCTGCTACCTTGCTATAGCTATTGATGGTGTCTAGGAGCTTTTGAGTAAAGTTTTTGGGTCTTTAATTGGATCATATTGTATGCAAATAGGGATATTTTGACAGTTTCTTTACCTATTTGTATTCTTTTTATTCCTTCTTCTTGCCTAATTGCTCTGGCTAGGAATTCCAGTACTATGTTGAATAGGAGTGGAGATAGTGGGCATCCTTGTCTCGTTCCTGATTTTAGAGGGAATGGTTTCAGTTTTTCTCCATTAAGTATAATGCTGTCTGTAGGTGTGTCATATATAGCTTTTATAATGTTGAGGTACTTTCCTTCTATTCCTAGTTTTCTTAGAGCTTTTATCATGAAATGGTATTGGATCTTATCAAAGGCTTTTTCTGCATCTATTCAGATGATCAAGTGGTTTTTGTCTTTGCTTCTGTTAATGTGGTTTATTATGTTGATTGATTTTTGTATGTTGAACCACCCTTGCATTCCTGGGATGAAGCCTACTTGATGGTGGTGATGTGTTGTTGAATTCAGTTTGCCATTATTTTATTGAGGATTTTTGCATCAGTGTTTACAAAGGAGATTGGCCTATAGTTCTCCTTTTGGGAGGTGTCTTTGCCTGGCTTTGGGATAAGTGGAATACTGGCTTTATATAATGTGTTAGGCAGTTTTCCTTCCCTTTCTATTTCGTGGAACAGTTTAAGGAGGGTTAGTATCAGTTCTTCTTTAAAAGTCTGATAGAATTCAGCAGAGAATCCATCAGGTCCTGGACTTTTCTTTTTGGGGAGACTCTTGATTGCTGCTTCAATTTCATTTTGTGTTATAGATCTATTCAGGTGATTAATTTCCTCTTGGTTCAGTTTTGGATGATCATAAGTATCTAGAAATCTGTCCATTTCTTTAAGGTTTTCGAATGTATTTGAATATAGGTTCTCCAAGTAGTCTCCAGTGATTTCCTGGACTTCCATGGTGTTTGTTGTTATCTTCCCTTTTGCATTCCTGATTCTACTATTTTGGGTTTTTCTCTCCTCATTTTAGTCAGGTTTGCCAGGGGTCTGTCAATATTGTTTATTTTTTCAAAGAATAAACTTTTTGTTTTATGAATTCTTTGTATTTTTTTGTTTCTATTTCATTGATTTCAGCTCTTATTTTTATTATTTCTCTCCTTTTATTTGTTTTGGGATTTGCTTGTTCTTGTGTTTCTAGGAGTTTGAGATGTATCATTAGGTCAATGATTTGGGATCTTTCAGTCTTTTTAATGTATGCACTCATGGCTGTAAACTTTCTTCTCAGGACTGCCTTTGCTGTGTCCCATAGGTTCCGGTAGGTTGTGTTTTCATTTTCATTGGCTTCCAGGAACTTTTTAATTTCCTCTTTTATTTCATCAATGACCCATTGTTCATTAAGCAATGAGTTACTCAGTTTCCAGCTGTTTGCATGTTTTTTGTCTTTATTTTTGTTGTTGAGTTCTAGTTTTAATGCATTGTGATCAGATAGAATGCATGGTATAATTTCTGTTTTCTTATATTTGCTGAGTCTTGCTTTGTGCCCTAGGATATGATCTATTTGGAGAAGGTTCCATGGGCTGCTGAGAAGAATGTATATTGTGTAGAAGTTGGATGAAATGTTCTGTAGACATCAACTAGGTCCATTTGATCTATGGTATATTTTAGATCTAGGATTTCTTTATTGGTTTTTTGTTTGGATGACCTATCTATTGATGATAATGGGGTGTTAAAGTTTCCCATGACCACTGTGTTGGAGTTAAAGTCTCCCATGACCACTGTGTTGGAGTTAATATATGCTTTTAGGTCCTTCAGGATATGTTTGATGAAACTGGGTGCATTGATATTGGGTGCATATAGGTTGATAATTGTTATTTCCTTTTGGTATATTTACCCTTTTATTAGTATGGAATGTCCTTCTTTATCTCATTTAATCAATGTAGGTTTGAATTCTACTTTATCAGATATAAGTATTGCTACTCCTGCCTGTTTTCAGGGGCCATTGGCTTCGTAAATCTTCTTCCAGCCTTTCATCTTAAGCCTATGCTTAGTTCTGTCGGTACGATGGGTCTCCTGTAAGCAACAAATTGTTGGATCTTCCTTTTTAATCCAGTTCATCAAACGGTGCCTTTTGATGGGGGAATTAAGTCCATTAACATTAAGTGTTAGTACTGATAGGTATGTGGTGATTCCTGTCATTTAGTTGTCTTAGTTGTTTGAAGGTTTGATTGTATGTACCTAAGTTGAGGCTACTCTTTACTTTCTTGCTTTTTCTTCTCCTGTAGTTTGGTGCTGCCTGTCCTTTCATGGTTATGTTGGGTTTCACTTTTGTGTGCAGAATCCCTCAAAGAATCTTTTGTAGTGGTGGCTTTGTGGTCACATATTTTCTGCTTATCATGGAAGACTTTTTATTGTTCCATCTATTTTGAATGACAGTTTTGCTGTATAGAGTATCCTAGGGTTGAAATTATTTTCATTCAGTGCCCAGAAGACCTCACCCCAAGCTCTTCTTGCTTTTAATATTTCTGTTGAGAAGTCTGCTGTGATTTTGATTGGTTTACCTTTGTATGATATTTGTTTTTTCTCTCATACCGCCTTCAATATTCTTTCTTGGGTCTCTGTATTTGTTGTTTTAATGATAATATGCCCTGGGGTAGATCAATTTTGGTCTGATCTGTTTGGTATTCTGGAGGCCTCTTGCATCTGTATTGGAATAGAATTCTCTAGATTTGGAGACTTTTCTGTTATTATTTTGTTGAATATATTACACATTCCCTTTGCTTTCACCTCCTCTCCTTCTTCAATGCCCATGATTCTCAGATTTGGTCTTTTGATGAAGTCAGTGAGTTCTTGCATTTTCTTTTCACAGGTCTTGATTTGTTTAACTAATAATTCTTTGGTTTTTCCTTTAATTACCATTTCATTTCATCTTTGAGTTCTGAGATTCTGTCTTCTGTTTGTTCTATTCTGCTGGATTGGCCTTCCATTTTGTTTTGCATTTCTGTTTCGTTCTTTTTTCTAAGGTTTTTCCATATCCTGAGTTACTTCCTCTTTAATGTTGTTTATTTTCAGCCTGAATCATTTACCTCTTTATTAATCATGTGCTTTGTTTCACTCTGGTGTTTATACAGTGCATCTATGGTTTCTTTTATTTCTTCTTGTGCTTTCTCAAATTCTGTATTTTTTGTTGTCTTGGAATTTCTTGAGTGTCTCCTGTACATTTTGGTAGACTCTATCCAGCATTATCTCTATAAAATTCTTATTGATTACCCATAAGATTTCTTCTTTTAGATTATTCTTGTGGGCTTCTTTGGGTTCTTTGACATAGTTTATCTTCATTTTGTTGGAATCTGGATCTGAGTATCTGTTTTCTTCATTTCCCTCTGGTTCCTGTACTAATTTTTTGCTGTAGGGAAACTGGTTTCCCTGTTTTTTCTGTCTTCCCATTGTTGCCCTTGGTGTTGTTATTGTCCCTGTACTGTGTACAATTAAGTATTTTCTAGCTTGTAATAATAGCAATGGTGATATTTAGAATGGAAGAGTGAGAGGAGAAGGAAAGCAAAGAAGGTAAAGAAAAAGGGAAAAACAAATAAACAAACAGGTGAAAAAACAAAACAAAAAAGTTTCAAAGATATAAACATGGAGAGATAGTGTACTAATCAACAGTAAGCTGCACAGGCATTAGAGAGACAGAGAGAGGACTGAGCAAAAAAATAACATAAAAAATAAATAAAATAAAAATTAAAAAAATCTCCAAGTTCAAATGCAATAGTTTCAGTCTTAATAATTTTGGTGTTAATCCCTCAACCTCCAGTTCTGGAGATGGTGTCTCAGAAGTAGTTCTGTCATTGTCTCATCAAATGGGAAAAAAACCAAACCAAACCAAACAAAAAAAAACACCATAAAGTGTCCCAAGTTCAAATGCAATACAGTTTCAGTAAGTTTATCAGCATGCAGGTGTAGTTCAGTTGTTGTTTCATCAAAGGAAGGGAGAAAAAAAATGAGTCTGTAGACAGTTCTGTGAATGGCTATCTGAGACTGCGGCTCACCTGCCCACTGCTGTCAGCTTGCTGTTGTTGGAGGCTTTATTTATGCAGATCTTAGAGGTGAGCTTAACACTCACCTGGCCCCTCAGGCTTTGTTTACTTAGAGTTCTCCTGTGCGGGAGCCACTACTATGAGCTTTCCCCTTTCCAAGCACACTGAGGGAGGTGACACTGCACCAGCTTTCTCAGACCAGCATGTTTATTTATAGCTCATGTGGGAAGTGGGCCTTCCCTCCTCTCCTATGGAGTTTTCCTCCCACCGCCACTTTTACAAGCTATCCTGCTCCTGGTTGCTGGGCATGTGCCACCACTCCTGCCTTCTCCAGCTGGCTTGTTTATTTACAGTTCCGTGAGGGATTGCCCTCCCCCCTCTTCAGCGCTTAGGACGCCCCACCCTCTTTACTATGTGTCTTTTTGTTATTGCTTATTATTCAGTTTCTCTTTTTCCCCTGGGTGGGGGTTGGTCTGTCCAGGGGGCTATGCTGATCTGACCCAGGGTTGTCTGTGGGAGTACTGCATGCAGCTTAGCTCACCTTGTGGTCTGCGTCTTCCCAAGCTGTCTGGGTGCTGGTGTCTGGCTGCAGCGTGGGAGCCCTCCTGGTGTCTCCACTTAATGTGAAGTGGGGATGCTATGCGTGGGCTGGGAGTGTGGAGGAGTCAAAGTTTTGCCTCTTCTTCGTGGTTTTTCCTGTAATGTGTATCTCCAGTGTCTCTCCAAGATTTTACTTTAGGAAACATGCTTTCTGCTTTCTCCCTCTAGCTGCCATCTTGGAATCTCCTGCATGGTGACATTTTGATTAATGTTGGGTCAGGTAGCAATGATAGTCCCTAGGTTATAATAGAGATGAAATTTTTCCTTTACCTAGGGCCATTGTACCCTTTGTAACTTCATAACACAATGCATCTCCAACATGCTTGTGGTGCTAATGGTGTAGACAAACCTACTGTTTGTTTAAAAGTATATCCATATATAAAAGTATAGCACAAAATTATGTACAGTACATAATACTTGAGAATAATCATATGCAGCTATATCACTGACTTGTGTGTTTACAATAATATATTTTTAATCATTATTTTAGATTGTACTCCCTCTACATATAAAAATGTTTATGATAAAGCAGTATGACATGTTATCCCAACAGCAGTCTCATACATCTCATGTTTACCAAATCTCTTGATTGCATCAAAAGCCATGTTGAATGAAAAACTGTATGGTCTAGGTTTGTGTAAGTACAGTCTGTGATGATTGCACAATGATGAAATCATTTCTCAAAACATATCCCCACTAAGACACAGCAAAGGCCATGCTAAGAGGAAAGTTTATAGCCATAAGTGCCTACATTAAAAAAACAGAGACCTCTCAAATAAACAACCTAATGAAGTACCTTAAGCTCCTAGAAAAACAAGAACAATCCAAATCCAAATCCATCAGATGGAGAGAAATAATAAACATTAGGGCCAAGATCAATGAAATAGAAACTGATCAAACTATAAAAAGAATCAAACAAAAAGTTGATTCTTTGAAGATTAATGAGATTGACAAACCCTTAGCCAATATGATAAAATGGAGGAGGGAGAAGACTCAAATTAATAAAATCAGAGATGAAAAAAGGGATGTAACCATAAATACCAATGAAATCTAGAGAATCACTAGAAAACTTATATTCATGTAAATTGGAAAATCTAGATGAAATGGATAAATTCCTAGAAACACATAACCAACCAAAAACCACCTAAATAGTCCTATTACATGCAATGAAGTTAAAGCAGTAATAAAGAGTCTCCCTACAAAGAAAAGCCCAGGATCTGATGGATTCACTGCTGAATTTTACCAAACCTTCAAGGAAAAATACTCCTGAAACTTTTCCAGGAAATAGAAAGGGAAAGAACATTACCAAACTCATTCTATGAAGACAGCATTACACTCATTCTGAAACCCAATAAAGATGTAATGAGAAAGGAGAATTATAGACCAATATCTTTGATGTATATAGGTGCAAAAATTCCCAACAAAATAACTAGCAAACAGAATTCAACAACACATCAAAAAGATCATACACCATGACTAAGTTAGTTTCATTCCAGGGATACAAGGATGGTTCAACATATGTAAATCCATAAACCTAATATAGCACATAAACAGAAGCAAGAACAAAAACCACATGATCCTCTCATTAGACACAGATAAAACTTTTGACAAAATCAAACATCCTTTCATGATAAATGCTCTGAAGCAATTAGGAATAGAAGGAATGTTCCTCAACATAATAAAGATTACATATGACATACCTAGAGCCAAAATCATTCTAAATGGAGTACAACTGAAACTGTTCCACTTAAAGCCAGGAACAAGATAGGGCTGTCCACTTTCTCCACTCCTATTCAGCATAGTTTTGGAATTCCTAGCCAAAGCAGCAAGACAAGAGCAAGAAATAAAAGATATTCAAATAGGGAAAGAAGATGCCAAACTATCCCTATTTGCAGATGACATGATCTTATACCTAAGAGACCCCAAAAACTCTGCCAAAAAAAACTACTAGAAATCATAAATTCTTTCAGTAAAGTATCAGAACACAAATTTAACATACAGAAATCAGTAGCTTTTCTACATACCAACAACACACAGACTCAGAAATCAGGAACAATCCCAATTTATTACCTTGGGAATAAATTTAATGAAAGGAACCAAAGACCTTTTTAATGAAAACTATAAGCCACTAAATAGAGAAATTGAAGAAGACATCAGAAGACAGAAAGAACTTTCATGGTCCTGGATCAGTAGCATCAACATTGTAAAAATGGCCATACTGTCACAAGCAATCTACATGTCCAATGCAATCCCTATCAAAATTTCAACAACATTCTGCATAGAAATAGGAAAAAAACATCATGAAATACATATGGAAACACAAAAGACCTCAAGTAGCCAAAGCAATTTTGAGCAAAAAGTCCAATGCTGGAGGCATCACAATACCTGACTTCAAACTATACTACAGAGCCAAAACAATAAAAACAATATGGTATTGTCACAAAAACAGACAGGAAGACCAACAGATCAGAATAGAAGATTCAGACATAAACCCACGCATCTATAGCCAAGTGATCTTTGACAAAGGAGCCCAAAACACACGATGAAGAAAAGACAGCCTCTTCAACAAATGTGGGAAAACTGGATATCCACATGCAGAAGACTGAAACTAAATTTTTGTCTTTCACCCTCAATCAAAATCAACTCAAAGTAGATCAAAGACCTTAATATAATGCCTGAAACTTTGAAGCAACCCCAAGAAGCAATAGGAAATACACTGGAACAGATAGGTACAGGGAACAAATTTCTAAACAGAACTCAAAAGGCTCAACATCTAAGAGAAACATTGACCAAATGGGACTGCATCAACCTAAAGAGCTTCTACACAGCAAAGGAAACAGTCACCAGACTCAAGAGACAGCCCACAGAATGGGAGAAAATCTTTGCCTGTTACTCATCCAACAAGGGACTAATATCCAGAATCTACAGGGAACTCAAACAACAGCCCCCAAAGAATCAACACTCCAATGAAGAAATGGGCACATAAATTAAACAGGGAATTCTCAAAGGAAGAGGTACAAATGGCCAGTAAATCCATGAAGAAGTGCTCAACTTCCCTGGTTATAAAAGAGATACAAATCAAAACAACACTTAGATTTCATCTCACCCCTGTTAGAATGACCATAATCAAGGGTAATAACAGTAACAATTACTGGCAAGGATTTGGTGAAAGAGGAACCCTTATATACTGCTTGTGGGAATGCAAATTAGTACAATGACTATGGAAAGCAGTCGTGGTTGTATTAATTCCTCAAAAACTTGAGGTAGAACTACCATATGATCCAGTGATATCGCTCCTGGGCATCTACTCAAAAGAACATAAAACAGGATACAGTAGAGACACAGGTACACCAATGTTCATCACATCACTGTTCACAATAGCCAAGTTCTGGAAACAACCCAGACGTCCTACAACTGATGAATGGATCATGAAATTGTGATACATATACACAATGGAGTTTTATTCAGCCACAAGGAATAATGACATGTGGTTTGAAGGTAAATGGATACAACTGGAGGACATCATGTTAAGTGAAGTAAGCCAGGATCAGAAACACAAAAGACACGTGCTTTCTCTCATACGTGGAAGATAGATCCAAAGATAAACATAGACACAAAAATAAGCATGATCACATACAAACTCAGAAGTAGAACATGTTTGTGACAGTGGAACTACTCTATGGAACTCAGGGAAAGAAGGAAAGGAAATGAGAATGATAGAGCATTAGTAACATAACATAAGATGTGAAGGTAGAGGATATAAGGATGTGTATTGAAAGCTGTTGAAAAATGTGGGGAGGGAGGAAAAGGGGTAAGGGATAGTATTTGAAGGGACCAAAACATGCCCACAGTGGGCATGTATTGAGACGTCCCTTTGAACATCAACTCAAATATTAATAATGAAAACCAGGGCTATAAAATAGGCACAGTGCGTGCAGGGAGGGATACTAGTGGGAGACAGGAGCATAAAGGAAGGAGATTAAGGTGATAGTATATGGTTGATGGAGTTCACATACCTACATGAAACAGAACTGAAAAACCTCTTGTAATTGCTTTAAGTGGGGAGGGTAGAAGGTTGAGGGGAAAAGATGATGGGGGCAATATAAATAAGTGCAATATAAGGTTGATCAGAATTGTCACTGTGAATCCCTCCCCCATATATATTTATTCACATATATCCATATATTTATTAGGATATATGTCAATATATCCTAATAAAAAATTTATAATAAAAAAGAACATATCCCCACTAAGCAACTATGGTTACGTGTGTGCATGTATAATATGGCTATAGCCATACCATCATTTTATAAATTGTCAAACGACAGGGGACCCTTACTTTCTTTTGTGTTTGTTTATCAAAGCAAAAAAATGCCTACAGAAAAGGGAACAATTATATGAACAGCTTGATGAATTGACACAAAGGGAATATTGTATGTGTAACTGCCATCCACATCAAGGAAAGGTGCTTGAGTAGTACCTGCAGAATCTCTTTCCCATCTTCAATTCCCAGGTCCTCAGAGAGGTTAGAACCTGTACAAAGTCACCTCCCTTGCCCTTCTAGGGTCTGCCTACTTTGTGGAATGTCAGGGCCACTTCTAACTCTGCCACTCTGTGCTCTGCAGCCTTTATCTACCTTCCTCAACCCTCTTCTGCTTTCTTTGCATTAATGCACTTAAAATGGCCATGATTCACTGAGGCAGAGGTTGAAAACTACCCAAACAATATCCTGGGTTATCCTCTATTTTTATAATTTCCAGCATAAAATTGTTCTTATTCTCAAAGATCTATACACTAATTAAGAAGATTAAGATTCATGTCAATGACATATCCAAAGTTGAGTAGGACTTCTGTGCAATACTGAAGTGTGAGTTCAGTGAAACAGACACTAAGTATCTAGGAATTCACAAACAGGAAGACCATCAAAGCTAGAGCTATGAGGAAAACGTTTCACCAGGGTGTTAGATAAACTATAGAATTCTGAGAAGGAAAAAGAGAAGAATGAACAACACAGTGTAAGGAAAGGAATGGATGTGTGAACAACTGGCTAAGCACAAATCACCTGAGAACATCAGCCTGAAGAAAAGTTTGCTCCAAATTAGCATTTGTTAAGTATCTTCCCCAGAATGCTAGATCCTAGGAACAGAATAGCTAGCTGCCTGAGCTGTAGCACTAATAAAATTGTCAAGTTTGTAGTCACTAGAGACTAAATGATTGGCTCTGAATCTTAACTTTCAACCTTCAAATTGTGTGATCTTGAGCTAGTTACTTAAACTCCTTCATAAAATGGGGATACTGAAGGTCCCTATTCCACAGAGAACCTGTGACTATTAAATAAGCTAACTGTTTTATTAGAACCTGACCCACAATAATCATGTTGCTATATATTATCTCTTATTAGCCATTATATTTTTTAAAAATTGTGCCATCAAACATATCTAGAAAGAAATGTGCTAAAAGAAAGTTCACAGGATTATTTTTTCATGATTTCCCAGAGACTTTAATATAATAATGTGTCTTATAAATCACAAAATACACAGTTTCCTAAATTTATTTGACTATGGGGCCCCTTTCTTGGGCAGTACAATTAATTTTCTATGCAAGATTCTGGGAAATGCCATCATATGAAATACAAGGTATTTAAATGTACATCTGCCCCATTCTCTTAGAATATATAGTGACATTGTTGACATATAAAATATTGTTATTAATAATAATAACTAATATGAAATGAGTATCATACTTTTAATGTAGCTAGCAGTAACTTTTGTGGCAGACACTATTATTCACTCCTTTTGCCATACAAGGAAATAAAGGCCCACTGTCTGGGGTCAGTCCCCCAGGTTTTTGCTGCTATCTGAGATGAGAATAAGAACAGACCTTGAAGTGAACCCTTAAAAATTCTCACAGTAACTTGGTAGAGTGACTTCAAGTTTATTAAATTTAACATTTAACTTGTGGGACTTATAATTTCTATGTCTGCAGGTTTTTTTACTTTGTTTTTGGTTTTGCTTTTGCTATTTGTGTGTTTTGTTTCAGGGGAGTTTTTGAGGTAGGAGTTCACTATGTAGTCCAGGTGGCTGGCCTTGAACTTGTTCATGCTCCTCCTGCTTTGGGCTCCCAAGTGCTTGGATCACAGGCAGGCACATCTGGTTTGTTCTTATTTTTTTGTATTAGTTTTCATCATATTTAACAGATACTGATCTACAGAAATAGGAAGGAAAAGCTAGTCATTTTCTACAAATAGTTTGATAAATGCCAATCTGAAATGTAGGAAATGACTTTAGAAAGCAAATTTTTACCCATGCTAGCAACTCACAACAGCCTATTTCCTTAAAGTGCCAAGTTCCAATCTGAAATTAACTACACAAAAAAATGTTATGCACTCTGGAATGCTGAAGAGAAAGTGCGATGTGAAAAGAAGTTAAATACTGTTTTGTCCTTTTTATCTTTGCAGTTTAAGCAATTTACCTACATAGTTTATATAAAGCCATACATACTCTAGTTACAGGGAGTAATATTAAAAACCAAGGTATTTGGGGAAATTTGTTTGGAAGTTAAATTCTAACCTTTATATTCTTACACCAAGGAGGAAACCATAGCTTTACACAAAATTCCCTTTGATACTGCTGTCAGAATTTTGAGTTGATTGGATGAGAGATTGCACTACTGTGATGTTTACTGAGCCTTTCATGCCTTTTACTGATACAGAAGGACAGAATGGGGAAAGGGTGTGAATGCTGCATGCTGAGGGAAGATATGACTCAAAGGACATTGGGGGCTGAGAGAAAAGAGGTAAGTGGCTACATTACATATCCATAGTTAATATCCACAGCATGTATAAAAGGAACATAAGCTAGAACAGTAGACAAACCTGTGTGGAGAAGGGAAAGCCAGAGGTAGTCATCAGGAATATTCCAATATCCTTTTCCTGGACAAAAAAAAGGGCTATAAAATAGTCAAGGAAATTCCTTTGGAATTACATACTGAAACCAATTGTTTATTCTGGGAAATTTTAATTGGGAGTTGAGTGTCACTCAAGATTAAAATATTGAAGGCCCAAATAGTTCCTTTCTTAGCGTTGCAGAAGGAGATGAAAAAAAACTGAAGGGAATTGCAGAAGGTAATTATGCAATTTCTATATTAAAAAATTAAGTTGTTTTTTAAATTTGCTTTTTTTGAGGGGGGGACTTTGAGTGACTTGGCCTGTTTATTGGTATGGAAAGGGTTTGTGTACATTGACATGTGATGTACATCTCCAGAAACATAACTGGATATTATTTGACTTTCTACTTTTTCCCACTAGCTTAGATGGTGATCAAATATAATTTTCTTCTTGTCTTTCTCCACATTCTAAAATTTTTATTGCCAATTTCCTCAGATTCTAAAACAATGATATAGAAGATATGTTATTTTTTGTTTAAAGTCTAAATAATCTTCCTGGTGGAGTAGTTCAAGAGGTAGAGTGCCTGCCAAGCAAGCATGAGGCCCTGAGTTCAAACACCAGGACCACCAAAAAAAAAAAAATCTAAGTAATCAAGTTACAAACAAGTTATAGTAGCATTGCATACATGGGCCAAAAGAATGCATCAAAAGTTAAAGCCACATTATCTTTCTCCTTTACGTAGTAGCTGTACCTTGTATTACTCATCTTACAAGGTTTTGCTTAGTTCCCTGTTCTCTGACAGCTGTGTTTATACAAAGAATGTGCTTGCCAAATTATTTGTTATCATTTGCTGTCCAAAGTTGCTTTCTTCTTAATTTGGAATCTCATGTTCTGATTTAATCTTACTCATTCCTTTACTTCTACTTATAGCTTCTATTTTCTTTTTATGGCTTTTTGTTTTGGCCATTCCAATAAGTTTTCAAAGATTCTAAAACAAAACAAAACAGCAACAACAACAAAACTACAGCTGATCTCTGTTTCTACATTCTAATAGCAAAACCATGTTTGGTTGGGACAGCTAAAACTCTCTTTAGGCCTCCACTATTACAACAGCAATGTAGCTGTTTTCCACTCAAACTACTAGCAAGCTTTCTGTCCAATTCCTGGAGTGGTTTTAATAGGTATCATTTTTGACAAAATGCTCTTTTTTTTTTAAGGATTCCCTCCTATTATGTCACTTTTCAGTAAGGCATCCATACTATCTAGGTAGGCCCTTTCATGTCAGGTGTAAATTTCTCTTTCTGAACAGCATGCTTAACCCAATCCTCTCTCACCTCACTACTCACACATCATTTCTCCCCATTGGCCTGCACGTGTTTTCTACTTTAGGCAAGTATATTTCATATTCAGGAGACTTGGCAGCAGCATCTCTGCCTCTAGGAGGTGATTTGTGTTGTTCCCCTCCTCTGGAATGTCTTTTCACCTCCTGACATTTCAAAAACTGCCTTCCCCTTGAAATGTTTTTCTTCTCCCCTTGCCACTTAATTTTTCTTTTGTTTATAGATTATTATAGTCAGAGTCATTGCAAGATTTGCATAAATCTTACCTCCTTAATTAAATTGATCACCCATTAGTTTAGAAAGAGGAAAAAGATTATATAACCTTGTAGGAAAATAACTTGGTGATAACTATTAACATTTAATGCACTTATCTTTTAGTGCAATAATACTACTTCAGTGAATCATCTTAAAAGAATAAAATTCTAATATGGAAATACGTTAGCATAAAAATGTTTATTTATTTGTTGTGCCAAAGTACAAAAATATCCTGAATGTCCATCAGTAGAAGACCAATTAAATAAATCATAGTATATTATGCCATTATGTAGTAACTAGTAAGGTCAAGATATTTGACCTTAAAAAATACTATCAATATATTGTTATGTAAGAAAAGCAAGGTACAGTGCAAGACATATATAGAATGGCTGCATTTTTATAAAAACATGAAGAGTAGAAAGCAGTAACTAGAGTAAAATTGGCTACTAGGGTCGAGAGGTAGAAAATAGAAGAGAGTAACAAGGATAAAAAGACTGAAACAAAATGAAAAGACCTGTGATATTCATTCTGCTCATCAAGCATTGGTTTTCCTCACTTCTGTGTACAGGGATCATTGAGTTTCCTGGTATTCTTGGCAGATGGTTAGAGCCTTGTGACTCTATGAGGATTGGTTTCCACCAATCGGTTGTGAGCAGAAGTAAAATGAAACATTTCTGGACCAAAGCACTTAAGTGCTAACTAGAAACTTCTGGATTTACTCCCAACTGATGGAATGATTGTGAAGATGCAGGTGACACAGAGCTTCCATCTCCTGAATGACTACAGAAGGACAGAAATCAGAGACCTATTCTGATACATGTTAGGACATGATGCATGTGCAAGAAATTGTTTTTTGCACTATGCTACTGAAATTTTAGAATCATTATTATGGCATAGACTCATCTATCCTATCCATAGACAGATAGATGATATGTAGATAGATAGATAATAGATGATAGATAGATGATAGATCGCTATATATATACACATATATATGGAGAGAGAATGCAAATTACATAAAATGTTTTATATATTTTTAACTTCATGCAGGCTACACAGTTAAAAAAATTCTAGTGGCACTAAAAAGCTAAATAAATTTTGCCTCACAGTTACCAAAACAAGTTCTATTCCCCAGAAGCAAGTAATTTCATGCTTTTAGCAAATTTTATGCCACTCAGCTCTGTAACACTAAACACTGTGCTTCTATTCCTATTCCTTAATTTATTAATTTAAGCACTATCACCTTACATTTATTGTGGTAAATCATAACTCTACTCTCTTATGTGACAACCACCAACTGTAGTACCACCAATAATGATAACGTTACTTCATTCCCCCATCCTCATGATCTAATTATATCAAAGTTCTGGTTAAAATAATCACCCATGACTACATTATTGAGAATATGCAAGTAATTATTCACAGAAAAAAAACTGTCACACTCTGGCTTCCCTTAGTCATGATCCTGGGAGTCTTCTGCCTCTTAGAAGATTCTATTTCTTGCACCCTCCCATGGTTCTTTAAGAAAGGATGTGAGCAAATAATTTTTCAGGCTCTTGAACAATCCAGGAGTATAATTTCTAAGGAGGAAATAGTACTCCCTCCCAATTTTGAAAATATTCCCTCATTTTTTTCTAGTTCACAAAGTTTCTTTAAGCAGTCTATGCCACTTTTAGCCCTGAACTGAAAATATGACAATTTTTTTCAATCTGAATATTTTCAAGATCTTCTATTTCCTAATAAATATTGGTGTATTTTTTATTCTGGACATTTGGCAGGTCCTTTAAGCTGGAAATGTAGGTTCTTTATTGATGATTTGAAATTTTGTCCAGTTTTCTGATGCTTAATCTACAATTTCTCTTAAGTGAATGTTGTCCTTCCAAGCACCTCTTAGAACCTAGATGGAGCCTCAAATTTTTCTTTTTATCTGCTCTTGTCTTTCTATGTGACATTGCACTTAGATATTTCCTCATCATCATATTGCAACACTTCTATTTAATTTTAATTGGGAGCATTGTATTTCTTAAACCCATGCACGTTTTCTATTTCTCAATATTGCTCTTTTTAACACCCTATTCTTATACTATGGATGCAGTTTTCTCTTATGTCTATGAGAATGTTAACTCGGGAGTTTTTTATTTAAAGTTTTCTTCTATTACTTTATTGTTTTTATTTCCTTTTTCTGTTTATTTAGTATAGTTTCTATTCAGTGAAAGGTTTTTACTAATTATGTCTTGGTAATTCTTAGATATCAGTTCATGGATGGGAATAAGGATGTTTTGATATTCTCTATGCGGGGGGGTGATGAGGAGGTAGTAAGAAGGATGGAGAGGAGAAGGGACTTGATAGACTTCACCACAGGGTGACTAGACAACAAGAGTAATTTCTTGCTGAGGTTCTTCCAAGAATTAGAATGCCTGGATCATTTCTGTTTCTCCAGGAAAGGATTCTTCAGTCTCCAGCTTGAGAAGTGCATGCCTGGGGACCAGCATTCTGGGAGGCAGACAAGTGGAAGTCAGGTGGATCATTGATAAAGACTTATTTGACTCCTTTTTCTTTCAGCCTAACAGGTTGCTCCTGCCTTTCCCTACTAGCTCCCTAAAACAGGACCCAACCTGTCATTAATTAGTCCAAAGAAATAAATCTTCCAGCTTCTGCAACTGCACCTATACACACTTATACGATGAAGAACTGGTGGTAGATTGTATAGAAATTTTCAACTAACTCTCCTGTTTATAGCCACACGATTTTGCAGCCCTCTTAGTTCCTCTGCATATTATGATGCCTTTGCTGGGAGATGCAGTAGAAACTCAACTTGCTTTCCTGTGGTATCCTAACTGTGGACGCTTTTAGTTGAATATTTCTTCTAAATCAGTTACTATTTACTTTCCAACAACTTGTTGACATCTCTCTGTTATATACTGTCAGATGCTCCTTTTGCCTTTTTGTGCTTTTCCTTTATCATTATTTTAGCAGAATTTGAAAAGGAACAGATACAAACACTTGTGTTACTTGTGCTTTGTTTATCCAGAAGACAAATATAACATTCTAAATAAAATAACTAAAATCAAAATTTCCAGTTCTTTGAGGACAGACCACACTCCAATTAATCTACAACACCTGCTGCAGCAAGAGCAGATAGGTGTTACTAGGGAAGAGCTGCATTATAGTGAGAAGAATTTGAGGGTTAGACATTCCCCATGTGTGTACTGGCATTTGAAAAACGGGAACAAAGGATTTCCCACTTATTGCCACAGACCTCTTATGGGAGGCATTTACAGTAAATTTGACCAAACCCTTCTCCCACTCATTCTTCTATTTGTTTTTACGTAGGATAAAAAAAGAACATGTTGTTTAGTCTTTGTTTTCTCCAGACACGTATATGGGTGGGAAATGGAAAAGGGGCTTGGTTACCATTACTCACGTGGGTTTAAGTGGCCTGGGGACCCATGCACGTGTCCTGCCAAACCCACAGCCGAGACCCACAGATCACAACACTGCCTCTCCTCCACGTATCCAGTACCAGACAAATGTCTCACAGGCGAAAGATGCTCGAGCTGAAGTGTTCTAAAGGACATATTTAGAACATATTTTTTCACTGGTCTGTTGTTTGTCCCTCTTACCACAGCGTTGGCTTCTTCACAAGCTGACACCGGGACTCAACAGATGGAGGAATGTGATTTAAAATTTGCTGAGTTAATTGTACTTTTCTCTGCTCCCAGCCCTCAGATTGAGATATCAAAGATGCCTGAATTTTTTATCTAAATAAACAACCCAGCTATTGCTGGAGAAACATACCTGAGTGGTGTCTAAGAAATGGATCCCCCCATTTTATGCCAATTTCACCACAAAATCCTTTATGTACGGTTCTCTTCTTGAAATAATTTTAATTCCTCTGGGGTTTAGTTTATTACAAGATGTGGAAGCTATATTATAGAATTCTTCATTCAAGAATCAGTAAACAAAGATCCTTTTTAAAAATTACAAAATTTAATCAAGGAAATGCTCTTGGACTTATAATTAAAATTCCAAAAAAGAGTCTCAATTTCATCTCTTTCTTCCCTCAGCTCTAATCCCATTCCATCCTATTTAAAAAATTACCATTAAGCAACAGCAAGCAAATGGAATGTGTAGGACAGGAAAAATCATTTTTGAATTTGTAAATGAAATGGTATCAGAGCATTTCTTTCAAGGCATTGGAAGTGTTAATGAAATGCATAATGCACTAGAAAGCATAAAGTTTAAATCAGGAAAATAAAAAGAGGTTGACAAAATAAGAGACAAGCAAGAATCTGTCCCTTTTAAAGAATACAGCAGAACCAGGTAAAATCATAGAACATTGCTACTAAATCTTTATAAAATCAGATATTTATATTATGTAAGCCATGCCATGCTACTAAAAAATATAAATTATCTCAAATCATTATATAGTAGAGAACATAACCACTTTACTAAAAGCAGACAAGGGCAAATATCCATGCTAAAAGACAACCATAGTCTTTCGTCAATAAAGAATTTTTTCCCTCTAAAAACCTAACTATGGCCTGGTGCAGGTGGCTCACACCTGTAATCCTAGCTACTCAGGAGGCAGAGATCAGGAGAATTGCACTTTGAGGCCAGCCTGGGGAAATAGTTCTTGACTCTATCTTGAAACTGCCCAACACAAAAGAAGATTGGTGGAGTGGCTCAAATTGTCTGTCTAGCAAGCATGAGGCCTTGAGTTTAAATCCCAGCAGCACTAACTAAATAAATAAATAAATAAATATGCAGAGAAATAGAAGAATAAATTTAATAATTCTCAGAATATACCATAAATATACACCCTATAGATTGTAGCTCTGTATGGAATTAAAATAAAGTATCTAAATATCCAATTGTCTTAGTCAATGCTAACATGGACTAGAAGTGTGGTTCAAGTAGTAGAGTGCCTGCTTTGCAAGTGTGAAGTTCCAACTTCAGTTCCACTAAAAAAATTTTTTTTAAATGTTAACTATAATTAGACAAACTGATAAGCTGATTTAAGCAATACTGATTTTAAATTTTAAAAAAACCTAAGTTCAATGCTAAAAAAAATAACTAAAGGAAATCCATTGCAAGTGTTCTTAATGATGACATATAAGAAACTATTCTAAGGAAACTGGAAAGGCAGATTGCTCACTCGCATTTTTGTTCAACAGGGTGAAGAAGATTCTACCCTTTGAACAAAGACTGAAAGAAATACGACACAATATTGGAAAAGAAAAAGACAGCATGTCCTCATTTGCAGATAATTTCATTATCTATTTTGAAAATGCAACAAAGGAAAACTTTTACCCCGCGTAATGGCTGGAAAGAGAACATTTTCTTAAATTTGGACAATGACTTACTAGAAAATTTAATAAAGAAATCAAGTGCATTTAGCAAGTAATTACAAGAAATATACAGAACAAGTATCAACTTTGACCACAAGTCATCTGAAAACATGGGTAAATGCAATGATATTTTGTTCTTTAACAGAAAGAATCAGTGTTCTAAAAATGTCAGTTCTCCTCAAATTACACATAAAAATATACCATGAAATTATGATAATTTTTTAAAATATATTGTCTCAGTGCCAAAATTTCTAAAACAAAAAATAAAGATCATTGTAATATAACTGAATGTGTAAGCAAATCTCTGTTGTAAGAATGCTGTCTGGAGACAGAAGTTTGCTCCAGAATCCTTGAGCCTGGATTCTGCTTTTCAGGCTCACTGGGACCATGAGACCCATATTCCAAGGAACTTCAGGAAGATGCTGAAGAGACAGCTTCATCTGTTTGTGTGTGCGCACATCAGAAGTTCTCCAGAGACATGTTATTAACTACAAACTCGAGATACATAACAAAAGATTTTTAAGGTGATGTCATTTGGATTTTAAATGCATGTAGACTTTTGAGATATCCACACATATACGCATACAAACACACAGAAAGAAGACAGGGAGCTGTTACCAGCCTGCCTATCTGTTTGCCAGCTGGGAACAGCTGGGTCAGAAAGCCTCCGCCAATCTGCTGCTTTTTTCTTTGTTTTCTTTTTTCTTTTACTCTCCCTCTCTTAATTCCCTTCCACCTGGGTCAGTAAAACTACAACATAATGCAGAGAACAGACAAGGACAGAGACCTGCAAGCATCTGGGAGTACCTGGACCTCCCATTATAAGGGCGGACACAGAACCTCCAACTGCCGCATACCTGAGCAGATCTCACTCTCCACCTTAATGTGTCTGCAACCTCCCCAACAATAACGCAACACAGAGAACCACAGAAAGCAAGCTGCTGCAATTATCTAGGAAGACCGGGACAGCCAAACACAGATGGATACAAAACCTCTGTCTGCCACCAGCCTACTATGCCCTGTAGCTGATCCATTCCCAACCAAGCAAATTTGCTAACCCGCCAGGTGAGTGCGACACACTGTTTGAGAGGAAACCTCATATTCTAGCACAATGGGGAGCAGATTGCATTTCCTCTGGACAAAAGTAGTGGCCAAATACATGGAGGGAATATTTCCCTTCTGCCTGGGAGAAAGAAAGGCATTGCTCGACCTTGGAGAAACCAGGAGCAAGCTGACACTGACAGTTTCACCAAGAGAAAACCTCATCTCTAACTCATAGGCTTGCCTGTGAGTAGAAGGGGCTGGCAACTGCTCATTTATCAACCCCTCACAGGACCACTTCTGAGAATCTGCCCACTCCAGGGCCCCACCCCACTAAGGAAGGCTGAGCTCAAACACCCAGAGCAAATCCCCTATAAAAAAAAAAAGCGTCACCACTTCAAACTGAATTCAGAGGAAAGAGTCTTGAACAACCATTGAACTGATTTTTTATGTAAATAATCATTATATAAATGTATGTTATATGTATATATAAATGTGCACATCTTTTTATTTTAATTTACTTTTATTCTATTTTAATTTTATATATGTTTCTTAATTTTAACTTTTATTTTCTTTATTTTTTCTTCCATCTTACTGTTACTTAACTCCCTTCTCCATTCTGTCCTAACACTAACTTGCTTAGCCCTCTATTGCTACACTTTCCTTTTTGACCTGTTTTTTCTTTCTCATCTATTTCCATCTTCTCCCCCTTCCTTTTCTCCTCCTCAAGTTCTTCTCCTCTCCCTCCCTTTCCCCTCACTACTTCAGCCTCCTCACAACCCACTGAATAGTCTATTATACCAACTTTACACATTACCCCATCCTTCCTATCCCTTAGCAACCCTGGCAATAGCACTCTCTTCCACAATGACTGAACTACACCTCAACACACACTAGGGATTCAGTACCCTAGAGTCTCCATGCCTCACACCCCTCCACTCTCACCCCATCCCCTCTTCCTCCAGGGCCAACTCTTTCAATATATAAGCATCCACCTCTACCCAAACAACCGTTACCCCCCCCACCAACCTCCACAGCTTATAGATAATATCACCAAGGAACTCACTACATATTTTGTAAATAAATGATCCAGCATTGAATCCATGAATTTGTTATTGCTAATTTATACCACACAGTCGGGGAACAGAAATAGCACATCTATCTAGATAATAACTAAGCAAGTCATAACACAGTAATTGAGTCAAGTGGAAGATAACAGGTGATTAAAACCTTCAGTTAGCCACTCAACAACATAGAAGCACAACACATCATAGAAGCATGGGGAGAAGAAGGAGGCCTGGAAATTCTACCCCCCAAAATATCAGCAATTCAATAGAGGATTTGGTGGGAAATGAAGAAAATGAGTACCCAGTTCCAACAGAACAGTGCTAAATATCACCAATGAGCTCAGTGGCACCCACAAAAAAAAATCTCTCAAAGAGGAAATTATGGAAGAGATCACTGAGAAACTCATGGAGAAGCTACAAGATACAGCTAACCAGAGAGTACAAAATGCATTCAAGAAATACCAAGACATCACAAATTAAAAAAACTTGAGAAGACACAGAAACAACTAAATGAACTCAGAGAGGACTTTGACAAAATCCAAAGTGAAACAAAGGAGACAATAAAAAAAGAGATATATGAAATAAACAAGACAACACAAGATATGAAAGAGGAATTTAACAAAGATATGGAAAACTTTGGGAAAAAGAATCAAACAGAAACCCTGAAATAAAAATTTCCATAAATCAAATAAAAAATACAGGGGAAACCCCTCCAGTATATGATCAAGTGGAAGACAGAATCTCAGGACTTGAAGACAAAATAGAAACTAAAAAAAAACAGAACTTTTAGACAGAAGATTCAAAAGCTGCAACAGGAAAATGCCAGAACTCAGTGACTCCATCAAAAGACCAAATCTTTGAATCAGGGGCATTTAAGTAGAAAAAGAGGTACAAGCCTAAGGGATACATAATATATTCAGCAAAATAATAGCAGAAAATTTCCCAAATCTCGAGAAAGAGTTGTCCATTCAGGTATAGGAAGCTTCTAAGACACAAAACAGGCTTCATCAAAATAGAATCTCTCCACAGCATATTATCTTTAAAACAACAGAGAAAGAATATTGAAGGCTATAAGAGAGATAAAACAAATAACATATAAAGGTAAACCTATCAAAATCACAGCAGGCTTCTTAACTGAAACTTTAAAAGCATGAAGGGCATGGAGTAATGTATTTTGAGCACTGAATGGAAAAAATTTAGTCCTAAGGATTCTCTACCCAGTAAAACTATCATTCAAAATTCTTCCACAATAAATAGAAACTAAAACAATATATGACCACCAAGCCACCACTACAGAAGATTCTGAAAGGAATCCTACACACAGAAGACAAAAACAAACATACATGAAAGGATGCAAAAAATTAAACCTCAGGAGAAGAACAGACAAGCACTGAGAGAGTAGCAATGAATCAGCTGCAGACACTCAAATTATTAAACAACAAAGCAACTAAATGGTAGGTTCACCATATACCTCTCAATACTAACACTGAATGTTAATGGACTGAACTCCTCCATCAAAAGACACCTTTTGGCAAACTAGATTTAAAAAGGAAGATCTGACAATCTGTTGTTTATAAGAGACCCATCTCATTGACAGAAATAAACACTGGCTTAGGGTAAAAGGCTGGAAGAAGATTTACCAAGCTAATCGCTCTGGAAAAAAGCCAGGAGTAGCAATAGTTATATCAGATAAAGTGGACTTCAAACTTAAATTACTCAAAAGAGATAAAGAAGGTTATTACATACTAATAAAAGGAGCAATACATCAAAAAGAAATAATAATTATCAACTTATATTCACCCAATGTCAGTGACCCCAACTTCATTAAACATACATTAAAGGACTTAAAACCACATATAGACCCCAACACAGTGGTAGTGGGAGACTTTAATACCCCTCTATCAACAATAGATAGGTCATCCAGACAAAAAAATTCAACAAAGAAATCCTAGCACTAAATAACACTATAGATCTAATGGAACTGATAGATGTTTACAGAGTTTTCCATCCTGCAACAACACAATATACATTCTTCTCAGCAGCCCATGGAACTTTCTCCAAAATACATATCATCTTAGGGCACAAAGCAAGTTTCAACAAATAAAAGAAAATTGAAATAACCCCCTGCATACTATCTGATCACAATGCAATAAAGCTAGAACTCAACAATAAAAGCAGCAGCAGAAAATAGTCAAATAATTGGTCAACAATCAAATGGTCATAGAAGAAATAAAGAAGTAACTCAGAAGGTTCCTGGAATTTAATGAAAAATGAAAGCACAACCTATGGGACACAGCAAAGGCAGTCCTAAAAGGAAAGTTTATAGCCATGAGTGCATATATTAAAACACAGAAAGATCTCAAGTAGACAACCTAGTGCTACATCTCAAACTCTTGGAAAAACAAGAATAAACTAAACCCAAAACAAGTAGAAGGAGAGAAATAAAAAAAATAAGGGCCAAAATTAATGAAATAGAGACAAAAAACATGCAAAAATCAACAAAACAAAAAGCTGGTTCTTTGAAAAAAATAAACACAATTGACAAACTCCTAGCAAATCTGACAAAAATGAGGAGGGGAAAAGACCCAAATAAATAAAACTAGAAATAAATAAGGGGAGATAACAACAAACATCAAGGACATGCATGGAATCATCAGGGACTACTTTGAGAACCTATATTCAAATAAATTGGAAAATCTAGATGAAATGGACAAATTTCTAGATACATATGACCAACTGAACAAAGCAAACATTAATCACCTAGACATATCTATAACACACAATGAAATTGAAGCAGCAATAAAGAGTCTTCCAAAAAAAGAAAAATCCAGGACCTGATGGATTCTCTGCTGAATTCTATCAGACATTTAAAGAGGAACTAATGCCAGCAGTCATCAAAGTTATCCATGAAATAGAAAGGGAAGGAACACTTCCTAACTCATTCTATAAAACCAGTATTATACTCATCCCAAAATCAGACAAGGACACATCCAAAAAGAAGAACTACAGGCCAATCTCCTTAAAAATATTGATGCAAAAATCCTCAATAAAATAATGGCAAACCAAATCCAACAACATATCAGAAAGATCATTCAGCATGACCAAGTCGGCTTCATCCCAAGAATGTAGGAATGGTTCTACATACACAAATCATTAAATGTAATATAGCATATTAACAGAAGCAAAGACAAAAATCAACTAATCACCTCAATAGATGCAGAAAAAGCCTTCAATAAAATCCAACACCGTTTTATGATAAAAGCTCTGGTGAAACTAGGAATAGAAGGAATGTACCTCAACATAATAAAGGGTACATATGACAGACCTATCACCAAAATCATACTTCACAGAGAAAAAATGAAACCATTTCCCCTAAAGTCAGGAACAAGACAAGGATGCCTACTCTCTCTACAACTATTCAACATAGTCTTAGAATTCCTAGCCAGAGCAATAAGGCGGGAAGAAGAAATCAAAAGAATACAAATAGGTGAATAAGAAGTCAAACTATCCCTATACACAGATGACATGATCTTATGCCTAAAAGATACCAAAAGCTCAACCAAAACATTCCTAAACACCATAAACAGCTTCAGCAAAGTAGCAGGATACAAAATCAGCTTATGAAAATCAGGATTATTTCTATACATCAACAATGAACAGGTTGAGAAGGAATATAGGAAAACAATTCCATTTACAATAGCTTCAAAAAAATCAAATACCTAGGAATAAACTTGGCAAAGGATTTGAATGACCCCTGCAAGGAAAACTACAAACCATCGAAGAAAGAAATCAAAGAAGATTACAGAGATGGATCTCCCATGCTCACTAGTTAGCAGAATTGACATAATAAAAATAGCCATACTACCAAAAGCAATCTACATGTTCAGCACAATTCCCATCAAAATCCCAATGACATTATCACAGAGATTGAAAAATCAACCTAAAGTTCATTTGGAAACACAAGAGACTGTGAACACCCAAGGCAATACTCAACAAAAAGAGCAATGCTGGAGGCATCACAATACCCAACTTCAAGCTATACTACAGAGCCATAGCAATAAAAACAGCACAGTACTGGCACAAGAACAGATATGAAGAGCAGACTAGAGGGTCTGGATATGAATCCACACAGCTATGCCACCTAATTTTTCGCAAAGGTGCCAAAAACATACGATGAAGAAAAGACAACTTCTTCAACAAATGTTGCTATATCTGCCTGCAGAAAGCTGAAACTAGATCCATGTTTGTCACCCTGTACAAGTATCAATTCAAAGTGGATTAAGGACCTTACTATCAGATCTGAAACCTTGAAGTTAGTACAGAAAAAAGCAGGGAATTCACTGTAAGCAATAGGCATAAGCAAGGCCTTCTTCAGAAGAACATAAGCGACTCAGCAACTAAGAGACTGGATCAACAAATGGGACTACATGAAATTAAATAGATCCTGCACAACAAAAGAAATGGTTTCTAAATTGAAAAGGCTACCCACAGACTGGGGGAAAATCTTTCCTAGCTATACATCAGACAAGAGATTGATAAACATAATATACAGGGAGCTCAAAAACTAAACTCCCTCAAAATCAATGACCCAATAATGAAATGGGCAACTGAACTGAATAGAACTTTTTCAAAGGAAGAAATCTAAATGGTTTAAAAAAAACACACATGAAAAACTGCTCACCATCCCTGACCATAAAGGAAATGCAAATCAAAGCCACACTAAGATTCCATCTCACTCCTATTAGAATAGCAACCATCAAGAACACCACCAATAACAAATGTTGGGGAGGATGTGGGGGAAAAAGAACCCTCATGCACTGTTGGTGGGAATGTAAGCTAGTACAGCCAATCTGGAAAACAGTATGGAGTCTCCTTAAAAAGCTAAAACTAGACCTGCCATACTATCCAGCAGTACCACTCTTAAGGATATACCTGAAGGAATGTGAGTAAGGAAACAGCAAAGGCACCTGCACGCCCATGTTCATTGCAGCACTATTCACAATAGCCAAGCTATAGAAACAGCCAAGATGCCCCAGTACTGATGAATGGATTAAGAAAATGTGGCATTTATATACAGTGGAATTTTACTCAGCCACAAAGAAGAATGAAATTTTGTCATTTGCAGGTTAATGGGCAGAACTGGAAAATATCACTTTAAGTGAAGTTAGCCAGGCTCAGAAGGCCAAAAGCTGCATGTTTTCCCTCATATGTGGATTGTAGACCTAAAACAATGCAGCAATATTATGGGACATAGGTCACACTAAGGGGAGACTGTGAAAGGGAGGAATAGGGCAAGGGAAGGAAACCAAAACCTTGAATGAGGTTGATGTGATTCACTGTACAGGAGTGAATATAGAAATTTTAAATTGGCCAGGGGCACCATAGAAAGCAGATAGAGAGGAGTGAAGAGAACTAAAAGAGGCAAATCAACCAGAGCTGTAGTGAACATATGCATGGGAACAACACAAGGAAACTCCCTGTGTAGCTATCTTTATCTCAACCTAGCAAAATATCATGTTTCTCATTTTATCTTCTTCTTGTATGTTTTTTCTCCTACAAAATAGGAGAACAGGAGGGCAGAACAGCTTCTGTGGGGGGTGGGAGATTGGCACCAGTGAGAGGGGAAAAGTGGTGGGGAAAGGTGTAGAAGGGTGAAGAGGGTGCAAAGAATGTACACACATGTATATAAATGCAAAAAAGATACCTGTTGAAACTTCCAGGAATCAGGGAGGGAAAATGGAAGAGAGAAGTTGAGGGAGCCAAGTGTGATATATTTTATACATTGTAAGCACCTTTGTAAATGCTACAGTGTACCCACACCCAGCACAACAATAAAAAAAAAAAGACAGAACTAATCCATGACAATCTGTTGGGAGTGGTAACTGGGAAAGGCAATAAATTGGGGCAGGCAAATGAAAGAGATAACTCTTACCTTATATCTATTACATTTTGTAGTTAAATATTTTTAGAACTAAATGTATTTCTTTATTGCAATTGTCATTTTGGAAAATTTTCTCAAAATATTTGATTTTGGGCTTCTTTTCATAAATTCAAGATTAAAGTTCTATCAGTTGTAAAAAGCGCAAAATCACCCATGCTTCTGTCCTCAAGGAGGTCTAACCAGTTTGGAGAAGTCATCCAACTTCTGTTTCTAGAGATAGTAACTCATTTTCCATTCTTTACCTGACTTTATTTTGGGTACAATTTCTAGGATTTGCAATATTTCAGTCTCTCTATTTCTGTTGCTTCTTAAACATTTGCTGCTTCCCTGCACATATGGGACCTTAGAATATGATAATCAGTAAGAAATTACATTCCCTTTTGACCCAGCTAAAGTGATTAATGTGTGTGGCTTATTGTGTGTCATTATTTTGGAGCATTTTTCTTGGGCATTTAGTGACCAGTTTTGCTTTGCTGGAGACCAAATTTCAAATGTGGTATATTTTCCAAGGAGCCTACTCAAATGACCCTGGATTAAATTCAGGAGTGAATGGAAAACAGCAACATAATTTTAGGACAGGTCTTAATTTTCATTTAGCCAAGCATCTCTTACGGTTTATATTTTCTTTGTTTCTACTTTTGATTGAAAAGTTCTCCTCTGCCTCCACAAGATACATGTACTCGCCAAGATTTCTTCAAGTTTTCATTTAAATTTTGATTTTTCAGTTGTCAATTTCTCTGGAATTTATACTTGTGTGCTATAAGATAAAGGTTTTTTTTCAGTATTATACAGACATAATGTGTATGTGTTAAAATTAAAAATTAAAATTTACTAAAAATTTGAGATATTCTATACATAAAGTATACTAAATTCATAGAATTTTTCTTATAAATTTTCTTCTTTTAAATTATTAATGTTATTTGTGATGAACAAATAATGTGTACATCAGGGTAGATTTTTAAAATTCATTTATTCATATGTGCATACATTGTTTGGGCTTTCTCTTCTCCCATCCCCTCCCCACCTTCATCCTCATCCTCCTTAATTTCAGGCAGAACCTGTTCTGCCCTCTTCTCCAATTTTGATGAAGAGAAAACATAAGAAATAATAAGAAAGACATACCATTTTTGCTAGTTGAGATAAAGATAGCTATACAGAGAGATTCCTAGCATTGCTTCCATCCATATATGTACCTGAATTTGTTCACATTTGTATCTTCTTATGACAGCCAATTATGACATGGCATTATTTCCCACTGAATGTTATACAAATGTTGTAATATATTAACTTATACATAATAGAAAATATTTCTGCTTTAACATGTTAAGGATATCTAGGAAAAAGTAAATATTACAACTTGAAATAAGATGTTTTCTCTATCAGATATTGATTAGGTTTATATTCTTCAATGATTTAAAAAGGGCCCTAAGTCCTTTTTCCACAGTCAATAGCTTTTCCACACATAGAAAAGCTATTGACTGGTTTTTACAAACCATTGACAAGCATGAGATTATTTTCAAATAAATACAATATACAATAATTAATAATCTGACAATAACTTACATGCAAGGACTAGATACATGTTATTGTGCTTGTGTTCCTATGCTCTGGTCTGTGCTTATTCGATGATTTTTCCATTACTAAGAACTAAGGTTGTATTACAGGACAAGTACTAAAGTTGTTACAATAACTCTGACTTAGGAAAAAGTTCCCTGCTAGCATCACATTGTCACAAAGTGAGAACATATAGAAAAGAGGGTCAGGGTCAGAAATAGAAAAACCACTCAGAATAAAACTTTTGGTCTCATAAACATCTGAAAAGCATCATTGAGACCAATCCCAAAATTATTCCATACAATACTAAAATTAAAGCATTGTTTGCCCATGCATCATATCTCCTAAAATATTGGCCTTGAAGAAAGCCAGACCTCAAAGAAATCCCTATTCTCTTCTGTAGCAATACATTCCAGATGCAAAGGAGCAACAAGTTCTAGAATCATGCTTTCTCTAGAAGAGCTGGAAAGATTCCCCAGAGGCCTACTAATTCAATTTTCCTTATTTGCATAATGAGAAATTGAAAATCATCATTGAGACCATTAAATGCTAATTGGCTTAATCTAAATTATAGTGTAAAATATAGTGTGTTTCAAAAGCACTGTTACAAATATACATGAGCAGATTTTGGTACTATTGGATAGATCGTTCATAAATTAGGCATGTGGTGTTTCCAAGGAGAAAAATTTGTTCAGTATGGTACACAAACTGAGTTCTTCTTCATCATGAAATATATCCAACTGGTCTGACTGGTCAAAACAATCTGAGCTATAACACACACACACACACACACACACACACACACACACATACATATGTATGTATATATACACATTTGTTAGGATCCTACTTTGCTCTATAATGAAGTTATGGCATTTAACAAAGTTATGTAAAATACAACAAGATAGCATAAATTAGAAGTACATGAGAAAGAAATAATAAAAAACAGACTCAGAAATGAAACAGATACAAAAATCTGTGTCACGAAGTCCTATGTATTTGCTTGAGCAAATTTGCTTAAGCAACAAATGTAGATCTAAGCTTTCTAGCAAATAATATAGGCACACCATATCCATAAAACTTTAATGTAGATTACCTCCCTATTAGTACTGTGCCTACAATGTATGAATGCATATCCTAACAAGCTTGTTATTATGGATTGTAAAGCATTAAGCTCACAGAATATAATGTGTGCCACAAATGATCCTCAGAGTTATTTGAAGTATGATATAGAAGCCTCACCCTTAAAGGAACCAAATGGATTTATACACAAAAATGTAAAGATTTATTGAATAACTGATAAATTCCAGGCACTTTTTCTAAATAATTTATTACAGACAGGCTCTCAGCTGCTTATCAATAGCCTTATTTAAAATGTGAGAAAACTAAAGTCTAGAGAAATGAAAGAAAGAACTTACCAAGACTTCACATCTAGGAAAAGTCAGGAACAAGACAGACATTCTAGCCTTTGAGCACACCACCACTGAGTGTGTCAATAGCTTGCTTTAGATATGGGATCACAGTGAAATACTAGCCATCAAAAACAAAAATTCAAAAAGAACTGTAAATGAAATATGAACTCCTTTACAGTTGTTGAATACAATGCGTTGTCTAGTCTAAGCTTATTTTAAACTTCAGTATTAACTCTTTAATACAATTGTTATTATTCAGTGTGACATGAAACAAGTTTCCAAAACAATAATAATAGAATGATGACATCAGTAGGATGGCAGAATAGGAAGCCCTGGATCTGTTTTCCTCCCCAAAACACACCAATAAAACAATTGATGGGCAAATTCCCTTTGTATGAAAGCCAGAAACTAGTTGAGAGGATTCTGAAAGCAGGGTGAGCATGAAACTCATCAAACCAAAGTTGTTAAGAAAATCTGAGACCCCTGAGGCAGCACTGTAGGATGGGGAAAGCTCCCCTGCTCCCAGTTTCTCCCTGGGAGAGAGGGGGAGAGGAAGATAACATGTTCACTGTTCCAACTTTTCCAGAGGTTCCCCAGAGGTCTAATTTCTGTCTAATCTGTCTTGAAATGCTGACATGACCTAAATGAAACAGCCACCTGTGGCCAGTAGAATAGAGACAGTGCTTTGGGCTGGCAGTTGTCATACCTGTAGCACCTCTCATGTGATCAGCACAGAGTGTTAGGACAGAAAAAAAACAAGACAACAACAACCAAAAAAAAAACAGCTTTCATCTCCCTGGGGAAGAAAAAAAAAGTAGCTTGCATATGCAACACCTCTAACTTACCAAGGTACTACCCAAAGGTCTGGCTTCTTGCTAGCCTGTCTTGGAGCACTGACAAAACCTAGCTTAATCTAGCTGCCTAGGGTCAATGAAAACAAGACAATAAAGTGGGATGGAAGGCACCATACACCAGTAAAGAGTTTGTATGCAATTGATGTTAAGTTGTTAGAAGTTTAAGACAGAGCATTAAAACTATAAAATATTGTTACAAAACCCATGATGATCATAAAGAAGACACCTTACAAAAGTTACACAGAATAAAAACCAAAGGAATCAATAGTAGAACAGTGAAGTGGATGAAGTCACAATGAACTCAAAAGAATGATGATAGGATTCATTAATGAAATTAAAGAGGATGTGTTAAATACTTGAATAAATTCAAAGAGGATATAAATTAATAGCTGAATGAACTGCAAATAACTCAAATAAACAGCTGAATGAAACAAGAAGAAAATGCAGGATTTGAAAAGGGAAATCAATAAAGATGCATAAATACTGAAAAAATGAAATTTTAATTCTGAAAATTAAAAGTTTAGTAGCTCAGATAAAAAACAAACTTCAGTTTAAAGTCTCGGAAATAGAATAGATCAAGATGAAGATAGACTATCAAGGGTTGAAGAAAAAGTAGATGAATTACAACACTTACATAGAGACAAAGAAATAAAAAACCAATAAAGTATGAATGGAATATGTAAGAACTCTGGGACAACATTAAAAGAAAAAACTGGCTAAAGACATAGCCCATAGTACAGCTGCTTACCTAGCATGCAGAGGACCCTGGTTTCAAGTCCCAGCACAGAGGGAAGAAAAAAGGCAAAATCTATGAATCATGGGTATGAAAGAAGGAAAAGAGGTGCAATCTAAAGGCATAGATAACATTCAATAAAATAATAACAGAAAATTTCCCAAATCTTGAGAGAGGGGAAGGATATGTAGGAGGTTTTCAAGACAAGATCAAAAAAAAGAAAGACCCCAACATACATCATTGTTAGAATACTAAATACACAAAACAAAGAAAGAATTTGAAAGCTGCAAGAGAGAAGTGACAAGTCACATGTGACAGCAAACCCTTCAGAGTTGTGGTATATTTCTCAATAAAACTCTAAAAACAAGGAGGGCATGGAATTATATGTTCTAAACCCTAAAAGAAAATAAATGTCAACCTAGATTACTATATCCAGCAAAGTTATCATTCATAATTGAAAGTGAAATTTTAAAAAAACTAAAGGAATTCATGACTCCAAAACCAGCACTATAGAACTGGAAATAATCCCACACACTGAAGAGGAGAATAATGCAACCAGGAAAATACAGGAAAGAACAAATTCCATAAATGAGTAGATAAGCAAATGAGCATTAGGAAAGAAACAAATCACAAAACCACCAAAATGACAAGAATTACTACTACATCTTTCAGTGACAACACTGGATGTTAATGCTCCCAATCCTCAATGACCTGGGATTACATCTCAACCCAGTCAAAATGACTAGCATTAAGAAAGCAGGCAACAACAAGTACTAGCAAGGATGTGGGGGAAAAAGGAATCCTGATATATTATTGGTGGAAAGGGAAATTAGCCCAGTCACTATGGAAATCAAGATTCCTCAAAAACTAAAAATAGAACTACCATATGATTCTGGTATAACACTCTAAGGCATATATCCAAAAGAGTGTAAGTCAACATGCCATCTCTACCTGTACCTCCATGTCTATCACAGTACTAGTCACAACAGTCAATAGTCAAGCTATGGAATCAGCCTAGGTACCCAACAACCAATGAATGTATGAAGATAATATGGCATATGTTGTACAATGGAATATTATTCAGTTATAAAGAAGAGTGAATTTATGTCCTTTATAAGAAAATGGACGGTACAGGACATCATGTCGAGTGAGACAAGATCAAAAATCCAAGTATCATGCATTTTCACTCATATGTGATAAAAAGGGACTATCAAGAGGGGAAAAATAGGAAGGAGAAGGGGGCAGGGAAGAAGAGGGTGCTACATGGGTATGAGCATGCTCAAAGTAAATTATATACATATATATATATACATATATATATATACATATATATATATATATATATATATACACACACACACACACACATATACATGTTGAATAAGTTTTTTCCTTGTTTGTTTTTGGTGCTGGTTGGACCTAGAGCCTCGTGCTTACGAGACAAGTGCTCTACAACTGAGCTACACCTGTAGTCTGAAATGAACAAGTTTTAAAGGTCTGCTATGCCAAAACTGAACCAAGAGGAAATTAATCACCTGAATAGACCTATAACACAAAATGAAATTGAAGCAGCAATCAAGAGTCTCCCCAAAAAGAAAAGTCCAGGACTTGATGGATTCTCTGCTGAATTCTACCAGACCTTTAAAGAAGAACTGATACCAACCCTCCTTAAACTGTTCCATGAAATAGAAAGGGAAGGAAAACTGCCAAACACATTTTATGAAGCCAGTATTACACTTATCCCAAAACCAGGCAAAGACACCTCCCAAAAGGAGAACTATAAGCCAATCTCCTTAACGAACATTGATGCAAAAATCCTCAACAAAATAATGGCAAACCGAATTCAGCAACACATCAAAAAGATTATTCACCACGACCAAGTAGGCTTTATCCCAGGGATGCAGGGGTGGTTCAACATACGAAAATCAATAAACGTAATAAACCACATTAACAGAAGCAAAGACAAAAACCACTTGATCATCTCAATAGATGCAGAAAAAGCCTTTGATAAGATCCAACATCGTTTCATGATAAAAGCTCTAAGAAAACTAGGAACAGAAGGAAAGTTCCTCAACATCATAAAAGCTATATCTGACAAACCACAGCCAGCATTATACTTAACGGAGAAAAACTGAAACCATTCCCTCTAAAATCAGGAACCAGACAAGGATGCCCATTATCTCCACTCCTATTCAACATAGTACTGAAATTCCTAGCCAGAGCAATTAGGCAAGAAGAAGGAATCAAAGGAATACAAATAGGTAAAGAAACTGTAAAATATCCCTATTTGCAGACAACATGATCCTATACCATAAAGACCCAAAAAACTCTACTCAGAAGCTTCTAGACATCATCAATAGCTATAGCAAGGTAGCAGGATATAAAATCAACATAGAAAAATCATTAGCATTTCTATACACTAACAATGAGCAAATGGAAAAAGAATGTATGAAAACAATTTCGTTTACAATAGCCTCAAAAAAAATCAAATACCTAGGTGTAAACCTAACAAAGGATGTGAAAGACCTCTACAAGGAAAACTATACACTTCTGAAGAAAGAGATTGAGGAAGACTATAGAAAGTGGAGAGATCTCCCATGCTCATGGATTGGTAGAATCAACATAGTAAAAATGTCGATACTCCCAAAAGTAATCTACATGTTTAATGCAATTCCCATCAAAATTCCAATGACATTCATTAAAGAGATTGAAAAATCTACTGTTAAATTTATATGAAAACACAAGAGGCCACGAATAGCCAAGGCAATACTCAGTCAAAAGAACAATGCAGGAGGTATCACAATACCTGACTTCAAACTATATTACAAAAGCAATAACAATAAAAACAGCATGGTACTGGCACAAAAACAGACATGAAGACCAGTGGAGCAGAATAGAGGACCCAGATATGAAGCCACACAACTATAAGCAACTTATCTTTGACAAAGGAGCTAAAAATATATGATGGAGAAATAGCAGCCTCTTCAACAAAAACTGCTGGGAAAACTGGTTAGCAGTCTGCAAAAAACTGAAACTAGATCCATGTATATCACCCTATACCAAGATTAACTCAAAATGGATCAAGGATCTTAATATCAGACCCCAAACTCTTAAGTTGATACAAGAAAGAGTAGGAAATACTCTGGAGTTCGTAGGTATAGGTAAGAACTTTCTCAATGAAACCCCAGCAGCACAGCAACTAAGAGATAGCATAGATAAATGGGACCTCATAAAACTAAAAAGCTTTTATTCATCAAAAGAAATGGTCTCTAAACTGAAGACAACACCCACAGAGTGGGAGATAATATTTGCCAACTATACATCAGACAAAGGACTGATAACCAGAATATACAGGGAACTTAAAAAACTAAATTCTCCCAAAACTAATGAACCAATAAAGAAATGGGCAAGTGAACTAAACAGAACTTTCTCAAAAGAAGAAATTCAAATGGCCAGAAAACACATGAAAAAATGCTCACCATCTCTAGCAATAAAGGAAATGCAACTTAAAACCACGCTAAGATTCCACCTCACCCCTGTAAGAATAGCCATCATCAGCAACACCACCAACAACAGGTGTTGGCGAAGATGCGGGGAAAAAGGAACCCTCTTACACTGTTGGTGGGAATGTAGACTAGTACAACCACTCTGGAAAAAAATTTGGAGGCTACTTAAAAAGCTGGACATCGATCTACCATTTGATCCAGCAATACCACTCTTGGGGATATACCCAAAAGACTGTTACTCCAGAGGCACCTGCACACCCATGTTTATTGCGGCACTATTCACAATAGCCAAGTTATAGAAACAGCCAAGATGCCCCACCACTGACGAATGGATTAAGAAAATGTGGTATCTATACACAATGGAATTTTATGCAGCCATGAAGAAGAACGAAATGTTATCATTTTATGGTAAATGGATGGAATTGAAGAACATCATTCTGAGTGAGGTTAGCCTGGCCCAAAAGACCAAAAATCGTATGTTCTCCCTCATATGTGGACATTAGATCAAGGGCAAACACAACAATGGGATTGGACTATGAGCACATGATAAAAGCGAGAGCACACAAGGAAGGGGTGAGGATAGGTAAGACACCTAAAAAACTAGCTAGCATTTGTTGCCCTTAACGCAGAGAAACTAAAGCAGATACCTTAAAGCAACTGAGGCCAATAGGAAAAGGGGAACAGGTAGAGAAAAGGTTAGATCAAAAAGAATTAACCTAGAAGGTAACACCCACGCACAGGAAATCAATGTGAGTCAATGCCCTGTATAGCTATCCTTATCTCAACCAGCAAAAACCCTTGTTCCTTCCTATTATTGCTTATACTCTCTCTACAACAAAATTAGAAATAAGGGCAAAATAGTTTCTGCTGGGTATTGGGGGGGAGGGGGAGGGGGAGAAGTGGGTGGTAAGGGAGGGGGTAGGGGCAGGGGGGGAGAAATGAACCAAGCCTTGTATGCACATATGAATAATAAAAGAAAAAGGAAAAATAAATAAATAAATAAAGGTCTGCTATGCAACACTGTCCATACAATTAACAACACTGCACTTTACACTTAAAATTTTGTTATGAAGGTAGATCACATATTAAATGTTCTTACCAAGGTAAAAAAATCAAAAGTTATAACACTAGTTAATAATAATAACAGTTTAGTGTCTCTTAGAACTGACATTATATGGTTATGTGCTCTTGAACATTCTTTATTAGTTTACATGAATCTTAGCATGATATTAAAATGTGTTTTGTATATGTCTTATAAATTTCTGATTTCTCAATTGGAAAAAATAACTAAGACAAGGTTTTTCTCTAATATGTTCAATTCCCTAAAGTTCATGTGCCTAACTATAACAGAGACTCAGAATTCCCAAAGTAAAATGTTGTATAATTGACATTCAAAATAACTTCAAAACTGACAGATATTTCCTTGACTTCAGTAAGCAAAGCTATCCAATATATAATAAACAAACTAACTGATATTGTTATTGGCAAAACAACTAAAAAAAGTTTAAGGAAGATTTAGATTTTGTTAATAAGTTTAAAAACAACCCATGAGTAAAAATGTTGATGAGTTTGTGTTGAGTAACCAAATGAGTAAAAATGTAAATAAGTATATTGAGAAAATCCCTACACACATGTACCTATACATGTATGTGTGTGTGTGTATATATATCTATATACACACATACATTCCAAAAAACAAGCAAAAGTATGCTCAAAAGTTAAGGAAAGACACATAAAATTTGGCTGAATGAGAACTTTGTTTCTTCACCCATATTCATACCCATTTTTCCCTGTTTCTCTAATCCCTAACACCTGGAATCCCAACAATAATTTTGGCAAATTTTGGTTCAAAAGAATGAAAGGAAAAGTGGAAATATGGATGAAAGGAAGAGGAAGAACAACTTGCCATTATTCTATGTACATTTTAATTTTAAATTTGACATTTTGGGACTCTAGCATCTATAGACCAGTACTTACCTCACTAAGGAAATTCCTGGTATAAAGCAAGGATTTTCTTCTTTAAAGGTTGAGCAGTATATTCCACTGTATATATACGTACCACATGTTATTCGCTCATAAAGAATACATATTTCAAACTATAAACATATATAATTTCTGTCCATTTTTGGAATGTTTTTATAATATAAAGGTGATTTCTGTGGTTGGGGGAAAGAATCACAAGAGAACACCCCCATCTTCCCTGTAGGTGTCCATACATACCACTGTATATCCACAAGTCCATTGTAGTCAGAGATTATCAAAAAAGTCTGCATCCCCTTTCCAGCTTCTTTAAATGCAGGAAAATGACTCATAGTCTATAAGTCATTGAAGTAAGAGCAGAAATTTCCATAGCTTAGAGAACAGGTTTCCACAGTGGGAAACTAAAGCATATAGGAACTTCCTTTCTTATTCTAGCTCCTCTGACATGGGGCCAGAATGGGGGAAGAGCAACACTCTTAAACTCTGTCAGATAACCACCTGTTTCAGATACCATGTTCCAAATTGATTGGGGTTCTCAGATCTCAAGCCAGAAGCCCGTAATCCAGCATCTCCGTCATTTTCAGACTTTTACCTTCCATTCTCTATTCTTTTTACTCGACGAAACCAAATAATTACATCCAATTACAACAAACAGTTTAAATTCAACAAAATGTGTAAATTCCAAAAACCTTAAAACTCAAGGAAAAGTCATAGATGATGCAAATCAATCCTCTTCACTCTCTCATTTTGTAGATAAGTAAATAGCAACCCAGAAGTTTAAAATTCCTTCTGGAGACTACTCTGTTCGAGTGACAGAGCTTGAATATTCATTTGTGTTTACCCAAGATTACATTTGGATGCCCAAAGACTGGGTAGACCCTGGGTCAGTGACTGGGATCAACCTGATCTGTTTCTCAAATTCAGTAGAGACATAAGGATGCCCTGGAAAATCTAACATTGTCCAAGCCACAAGTAAGTGTCTTTTAAACTTTTGCTTAGTCAAGTAAAGAAAAACTGATTTTCCTACTACTCAGAATTATATGTTCTTTGCTCATGTTCAAAATAAGGGGTTTGTTATATGCATTTATTTCATGTGTTTCTGAGCCAGTCAGCATCTCAGGAGGCATATGAAAGGCTTTAACTTTTGATAATAAAACAAACCAATCATCTTGGGAAATAACTTTATGTCATATATTATTTGGTTTTAGAATAGCAGCTGACTGTGCCTGACAACTTTAGAAAATTCTCTTGTCTCTTGGTGAAATGGCTTGGAATTGGTCCACAAGGTTCATATAAAATCCTAAGAAAGGTTGATAGGCATTGGTGAAAAGTGTTTTAATTTCTAGTAGGGACACTGTCTCCATGTGTTGGACCAAGTCCATGGATAGCTCAATGATTCACTAGTAGTGCAATGAAGACTTAACTTGTACCAGGTTTCTAACTTATTTTAGTGATTTTCTCACACCTCTTTATCCTGGTTTTGTTCAGCTTGTGATGACTTAAGTCTTTGAAATCTGAGGGTCTTGCATAATTGACCCAAATACTTTCTTAAGTAATATTTGATAAATAACACAAATGTAAAAAATGTTTTTCATAAAGGTACTTGACTACAAAAAGGAGACTCGGTGTTCTAGTTCATGGATATCATTAATTTTAAGAAGAAAAAGTAAATGCTCTTTCTCAAGAAAAAGGAAACAAATGTCTTGAGCTGGCTTTTGCCATGCATGACTCTGAAAAGAATCCCTTCAGGACTCCAGACAACAGCCTAACTTTAAGTTCTCAGTCTCATAAAATAACTATTTTAATTAAATACAGAGATTCTCCACCAGCTTCAGTCCTCAATTATTTGAGACTTTAAGAAAAAGGCACTAAAATGGCATTAATAAAGATGCTGACAAACTCATGACAATGGAGAGCAGAAAATGAGTTTTCAATGAAAGTGGTGGTTATTGCTGCTATTATAATAAATGAGGCCCTGTAACTAGGAGAGTCTGGGCATGTCCCTCATACCGTTTAAATCATAAAACTCTACATATGCAGTTTGTTCCACACTCACTCTGAAAAAATGTTACTGCAAAAGGCAACATATGTCCATATGTCTCTGATAGCACAAAGAAACCTCACTTAGGAAACTTTTGTAACCACTAAGATATGCACAATTTAAGATTCATAGCTTGAGATAAAAAGAAACATCATGGATGCCTCTTCACAAATCCAAGTACTCAAAAATCTCTTCTCATCTTACAGCTGTTAAAGTAAAAGAAAAGAAACCTACTCATAATAATGGTTTTCATAGGGAGAATTGCATTTCGTGGTTATAATGGCTCCTTTCACTTGTATATCACAACCGTTGTTGCCGCTTAAGAATCTGATGAGGAAATTACTGTGATCATATGTATAAAAGTTACATTAATCAATTTATATCAAAACTCAAACTTCAAAAAAATTATATAAGTATGTTGTAGAAAAATTCCTTGTATCTAAGTGATATTAACTAGTAAATAAATAGACATGCAGCTTTTAAGTAAAAAATTACTTCAACCAGACAGGAAAAAATCCCACTAAAAGGGAATTAAGTGGAAGAAATTCATTCTTCTTCCAACAAACACACATCAAAAGTTGGCATTCTACAATCCTTAGGCAAAACTGCATTCCATTAAGAATCAGAGATGCAAGCATTTTTCCAGATAAATGAATTTTATTTCTGGTCTATTACTTTAAAAAACCTTACAGCTTAGCTAAGAACATGGCAATACAGGAACACCATCATTCATTAATCTCCAAGTCACAACATTCTGGAAGAATACCACTGGTCCTTTTATTCTAATATTTTTAATTAACAAAAATACTATAAATTTTCTATATACATTTCTAAGTCACAACAGTATGCTACAATAACATTATAGGGAGTACTTGAAAGCTTTTAAGCATAGGACTTCTCAGCCTCATTCTGTAGGCTGTCTTTGACCCTCACATTCTAAATAGAACACAACTTTTTCCTTAGTTACTGTCTCCCCAAAAAGAATTTTTAACATATATTCAGTTCAGGTGCAACCTGAACTGTCATATATATTAATACCTGTGTAATGAAGTGTATGTCAGAATATATTTTTTAACATCTTTCCTACCTTTTTTTTTTCAATTAAAAAAGTACAATTTGACTCATTTCTTATGCTAAAGGACTCCAACTTCCATCTAGGAATTTCACAGAAAAGTTCACACTGTAACAAAAAATATACAGGTATAATTTTTCAGTAGTCTGTTACAGAGGTCTTTATTGGGTGCCTCCTGATTGTTATGAGAAGAACTCCTGGTCCCTAGAGCCCATTTTGGGAAAAAGTTATCAAAAATAGACTAATGGAAAACATCAAGGGTTTTCACTAGACAATTTTACCAAACATTTAAGGAAGAAATAATATCAATTCTGCACAATCTCTTCCAGGAATTAAAGAAGAATGAATACTTCCCAACTTACTTTATCAAGCCAATATTGCCCTGATATGAAAATATACAAGGATATTCCAATAAGAGAAAACTACACATTAAAAGTGTAAACCTTATAAACGGAAACCAATGGGTAACCAAACTACAGTCAATGGGTTGGTAATCTGTAAAAAAAAAAAAAAATGTTTTAACCATCTATTTACAGTGGCAGAGTCGAATCGCTGCAGATCTGACAGAAAGTATATGGTCTGTGTTAGGAAAATGCTGCACACTGCACACAAAGGAGGCTCATGAGAGGTTTCTCATGTCCCAAGTTTAATAAGCAGACTGGTCGGCAAAGAAAAAATGGCACAGCAACTTCTCGTGGCAGGTCTGGCCTTAAGTAGCATTTGGGAGAAAGCAAGGGCTAGGGACGGACAAAGAGAGGTGGCAGGAGATAAGGGACAGTGGGGCTTTGTTCTGCAAGGGATGAAACCAGCTGTGGCTCAAGCTGCAGAATGGTGGCAAGGGGCAGTTCTTATCATTCCCCCATTTTTTGTTTCTTAGAGAAGGAGAAAAAAAGGGTTGGGTATTGGGGTGCAGTTTGATCCTCTGGCTGCTTCCAGCTGGCGGGGGGCATTGTATGGGGCAGGATCCTCAGGCTCCTGTGTCCCGGTGGAGGCCCTCATAGCAGTCCTCTGGACAGTTTTGAAGAGGTTGATATCCCTGGAGGTACAACTTTTGATTAGCAATAACAGACATGAAGCATGATACAAGGGAGGAAGCAAGAAACTTAGGCATTAGGATGGGCATTAGCCAGGAGAGCCACTGTAAAATGTTGTTCCCTAGTGGATTCCAAGCATCCATTTCTTAAGAGGTGCTGCCACTGGGGGATCCCACTGAGCTTGACAGCAGTGGGTGTTGTGAGAATGACCAGATGAGGGCTGGTCCACTGAAGTCCCAATGGAGAGGGTAGAAGATCCTTTTAGAGAACAAGATCCCCTGGTTTAATAGAAATTGTTATAGGGTGGGGCAAGATCTGGTCTGTATGTTTTTTGAGAAGTTCCCTGAGAAGGTTAAGATAAGATAGTAGTCAGCCAGAGGAGCAGAGTCTGTTGGAGGCAAGTTTTCTAAGAGAAATGGGTGGCCATACATTATTTAAGACCCAAATAGGAATATTAGGAGGAGCATAAAAGGTGTCTTGCTAAGGGACTGCATACCTAGGGATCTAAATTCTGCAAAATCCTGTAACTCCCAAGAAATTTGTAAGCTGCTTATTGTATGGGGGGAGGGAAACAGAAGATTGGGTCTATACACTCACTGATGACTCAGGGAGTGTCTGTCCCTTTAAGGTCACATCTAGGTAGGTGACCTGTGGGAGGCAGGGGCTGTCAGGATTTAGGTTAAATGTAATACCTTTGGATAAAAGAGAGTTTTAGCTCATTTTGTATATAACTTTGTAAATGTTTGTACCATATTTAGATAAAGTATAGACACAACACTGTTACAAGGTGGTCATTTAAGCAAATATATGAATGAACTCTGATTTAGTAGTACTCAAAGCTTGACAAGATCAGCAGAAAACACAAATAATTTCTTTGATAAAGTCTTTTTCTGTAACAGTTTTTTGTAGATGTTACTCAGAGCAGAACAATATTAAGATAACCTTGTTTTTTTATAGATATAGAGAATTTGATTTTAGTTTGATATGACACTAAAAATCTTTTAGGCAACTCTTAGATTATACTCAACTTTAACTTTATTATACATCGAAACTTTTTATTATACATTTTTTAAACTTACTCAGACCTTTATATAACATATTAAACCCTTTGATGGCTTGTCTTTATCCCTTCTATTTGAAATAATCTTTAAGACAAACCCTTTTTTATAAAATCCTTTCTCATCCAAAAACATCTTTTTTTCCTTTAACTTCTCAAAAAATACATTTATTATCTATCTATATCCTTTTTAATTGTTTACTTTGTAACTTGTATTTTAAAATTAACTTTTATAAGAATTTTAAATTTATTATAGGGGCTGGGACAACAAATTTGTAGCCCTTATTTTTTAATGAATTTATGATAGGCATAAGGCCTTATTGTTCCTCAGAGGGGCTTGAGGGGATATTATTTTGGGTGTGGAAATTGTGAGGGATTTTTGAGTTTTACTTGAATAGGGAGGGCTGTCCAGGCTCACCCTACACTCATCTTATCAGTCCACATTGTGGAATCTATTTGTTCCTGAAGGAGGGGGCAGCAGAAATAGCTTCCTGGGGGGAGAAGAATTTGAGTTTTTAGTTGAGATAGTAAATCCCATCCCAGCAGGGACACTGGAGTTTTAAGTACTATGAGGAAAGAGTGACAGAAGAGGAGGTCTCCCAAAGAATAGGCCAGAAGCCAGGTAAAATAGTGCTCTAGTGGCTGGCCAGATTTGCCTGGAATAATAACCTTTGTCATTAAACTGGGGACCAGGAGAGAAAGTTAAGACAGAGAAATGGGCTCCATTGTCTAGGAGGAAAATGATCTTCTGGGTATTTTTTGTCATAATGGCTACCATGAGGCTCCTCAACATTGATGCCAAGAAGTGGAGTGTGGACGGGGTCTGGGACCCATCAATCCATAGGAGGTGGCATCTCAATTTCCATATGGAGAGAGGGAAACTTAGGCCTCCAGTGGTTACCTTAGCAGAGAGGACAGGGTCCTGGCTGGGTGCAGGGCTCTCTCCCGGGCTGTTCCCCCTTAAGCACTCTCTGCAGAAGTTCCCCTCTTGCCCATCATGGTAGCAAATTCGAGATGTAGGCCCCAGTTGGGTGGGTGCAGCAATTAAGTCATATCTCTTATCTTTCTCTGTTAGTAATGTCCTGGTTATAATATACAGACATGGCTAGTTGTATTAGTTGATCCAATGACTTTTCTCCTTCAGCCATAGACTGAGTTTTTACAAATATCAGGGGCTGACTGTTAGAAATTTATCTTTGAGAAGAACCTCTCTCACCTGTGACTCTGGGTCCACTGTGGTATGTTTTCTGATAGCCTCCTTAAGATGTTGTAGAAAGGTAAGGGGATTTTCTTTAGGGTATTGCTGTAAAGCAAAGTTGGTATTTCACATTGACACCTGACAATCTGGAGAGCAGGTCTCTGAACTGTTCTGGGCCTCAGTTCCTTCATTTGAAGAATGAGGGATCTGGTCTAGGTTAAACTATTTTCTTCCACTATGAGATGGCTGAAGTGACATTAATGTTAGTTATCTATTTATTTATTTTATTTATTTGTTTATTTATTTATTTGATTTAGTAATGTTAGAGAATTGAACCCAGGCTTTGCACATGCTGGGCAGACATTTTCCCATTGAGCTACTTCCTTAGCCCCAAAATTTTTTGTCTTTGGCTGTGCTGGATTTGAACTCAGGGCTTTATGCCTGCAAAGTTGCACTCTACTGCTTGAGTTATATCATTAGTTCCTTTTAGTGTGGATCAGTTAAGGGGACTGTCTGTGCCCCTGTAGGTAGGTGTGTTTATTTCCTCATTTCTAAGTGTTACTAGTATTGGGGCATATTGTAAATGGTAATCATTTTTAACCTGAGTGGCCTAGGCCAGAACCCATTGTTTTTTTAATGAGAAAAGAGTCTGGTCTAGTAGAAGTATAATATCCTTTCATGTCAATTGAATGGTTTGGATCACAGAGATAAAAGCTTGAATGTATTTGTCTGGGCATCAGTATAGATGTCCAGATGTTTTTAAATTTCCCCTAGATCTGATAGCTGGAAGGGGACATAGATTGGCCCTCTTCCTACCAATTACCTGTTGAAGGGGAAGCACCCATTAGGAGGTTCTGAATATTGGGGTGGCTTAGAAGGTAGGGCAGAGGGTGGAGCAGTAGGGGTGGGCCTTGTCATTGATAAGGGGCTTTTCTGGTCCTCCTTTCCATGCTTATCCTGTGGCTTACAAAGAATGGCCAGCGTTTGAGTATCTAAATAGCAATTGTGGAGCCAACCTGAGACGAAAGAAAATTTGTATGGGGACCTCAGTTTACTTTTTTTACTTTTATAGAAAAGGTCTAATTGGAGTATGGTATTGTAATTTAAGGAACCCTGTGAAGACCACTTCTTTTGATCACCCAAAGCATATTGAGGCCAGGCCTCAGTACAAAGCTTTTAACATCTACCAGCCAGAAGACTGGAAGGTGCAGATCCCATCTAGAAAGAACAAAATGTTAGGATCCTGTCTTTTACCTAACAGCAGGCAGCCTCTTTAATAAAGTTTACTTTTTAAACAAACAAATAAATTGCCTGTGAAGTTAGAGAAGGGCACTCAAAAGGCATTTTGGGCCAATAACAGTACCATATGGGACAACTAGTGTTAATATTTGGAGGGAAAAATTTATGTTGAGGCCAAAAGTATAGAAAATTTTAAGTGAGAAGTTTAGAGACCACAGTAATGTGGTATTTCTTGGACTATAACCTTGAGTTAACAGTTGGCAGCTTACAAGGACTGGGTCTGGTGGAGCTAGGAGCAGGGTGTGTGCAAGGCACCAATGCCCTCCACACACACCCAGGACAAGTGGGCCTGACTGCCTAGGCCTGATCCTGCGGCCTGTTGCCCCTCCCCGCTTCCTGTGTACTCTGTGCACGTTTATTCTAGGGGAAATGGTGACAGGCCCGCAGCCATTGCCATGTGTGGCTGGTGGCCCAGGATGTGCTGGGTCCTCTCTATGGATTTTCTAATCTATGGCAGGCATTTTTGCTGTGTCCAGGAGCCAGCATCCCTATGCACAAGCATGCCTGTTTGTTTTCCCTCCTCCCCTTGTGGGAGTGGAATTACCACGTGAGTGTGGCAGCCAGTTTTGTAAGCACTTTTATAAAGCAGCTTATTTAAAGTTATTTTAGACTGAGAAGCCTGGCAAACTAGTTGGAATTACTTAAGTCATAAGATACCATGTTTGAAGTTTTTCATGGGAAGCAGGGTCCCAGTAAGCTCAGGGAGGGGAAGGCAGAAAGAGACAAAGGACATGTGGTGAGACCATGGAGGAAGCAGAAAAGGTGTCCTGACATCTTAGGTAAGGAAGGGGAAGGCAGAGCCTGGAGGCATGACAAACGCCTAAGGGATTAGCCATCACCTGTGCCTCTAGGTCACTCCCATTGACTGGTACTGGAACATTTTTAGCAACATGAAATCTCTATCCTCTGATCACTGTCTCAGGAAAAAGGGACATTAGACAGGAGGGGGGGAAAGAGAAGCGATTGTCAGATACCATAATCAAATAGGATTCCCCCAGTGTAGCATGAGACATACCTAAATAAATCCCGGGCTTGGTCTCAGCCCACAGGGAGAGAGCATGAGCTCTCCAGAGCCAGAAGGACTTGGGCAGGGGAGCAAGGGGTACAGAGAGAAGGTTTAGAATGGAGGTAAGAGAAGGCCTGGACATAGTTAATCTCCTTTCATTTTCCAGTGCATTCACAGAAGTTCTAGAGATTGCAGAGAATGTTAGAGTCAAGCATGCTGTTAAGCAGACATTTTGAGTCATTGTCCAATTGGTATTATGGCCAAGCTTGATTGGAAAGAAAAATGAGTTTTGAGGCTTTGAGATCAAGTGAGAGCCATAAGAGCTTAAGGTTGGCCAGTAGGCAGCCCAGAGGAGTGTCTGAGAGAATTTTGGAAGGTCTACTCCCCATGGTGAGACCAGGTCCAAGAAAGAATATGGCAGGCGTCCCCAACATATTGCTTTCCTGGATGAAACAGAGAAGTGAAGGACCTTCAAGGGAACATCTTCACCAAGGTGATCATCCACACCCCAGGAACCCAGTTCCTGAGCCAATGTGAGTCAGGACCTAGTACTAGGATTTCAACCAACCAAGAAAGAGAGAGAGTGAACCACAACTCACAGTGCGACAGCGCAAGGGAACTCACCAAGGGAGGACCGAGGAAATGAACTGGTGGTGGGCGAGTAATAAGAGCGCACTGGCCTTGAGGAGGTTCCCTGTGAGCAAGAGTGGTGATGGCGGCACTAGTCTGGGGTCAGGGGTCCCAGCAAAGCAGCTCAAATCCCAGGAAGTTTATCCAGGCTTAAGGAAGGCAGCTCCCACCAATGTGGCTTTGGCAGGGCAGTATAATCCCCCAGCCAGGCACCCCATATAGGGGTGTCTGCCTTGTGGCCAAAGTAGGCTTGGGAGTGCAGCGTATATCAGGAGGGCCTGAATTCACTGACTGGGAGAGCAAGATTGATGTTGGAAGCTCACCTGGTCCCGGGTTTTGGCACCAAAATGTTAGGAAAACGTCACACATCGCACACAAAGGAGGCTCACGAGAGGTATCTCATATCCAAAAGTTTAATAAGCAGGCTGGCTGGCGAAGAAAAAATGGCACAGCAGCTTCTCTCAGTGGGTCTGGCCTTAAGTAGCATTTGGGAGAAAGCAAGGACTAGGGATGGACAAAGAGAGGTGGCTGGAGATAAGGGACAGTGGGGCTTTATTCTGCAAGTGATGAGACCAGCTGCCAAAACAAGGTCTAGGGGTGGGCAAAGGAAGGTGGTGGGAGATAAGGAATAGTGGGCTTTGTTCTGCAAGGGATGAAACCAGCTGCGGCTCAGGATGCAGAATGGTGGCAAGGGGCACTTCTTATCAGTCTGCAAGTCAACAATGCTTATTATGTGATCCTTTAAGGGATTTCCAACTACTGAAAAGGATACAAAATTCCTCAACAAAATAGTAACTTGTTCACGCTAAAATAAGAGATAGGGTGGGTACCAGAGCTCAAGCAAAGTGAAGAGGGCATCTAAGCAGCAGCAAACAGACACAAGGTATGTAAGCCCTAAGCAGACAAATACAATGTGTGTGCACTCATGGCACAGTGACCTGTGGTGGACTGTAGGACTCCAAGTAAAATGAGGAGGTAACCATGTTGCAGGAGACAACAATTGGAGAGTGATTACCTATGTGAGAATTGAGACAATATATGAACTCACAGAGAATAATCTTCTTGCACCAGAATATAGCAACTCCAACTTTTAAAATCCTGAAAGTCCTAAGACAGTCATGAGGATAGGTCAAAATGTAACAGATGCCAGCTTGAAGAGCATCCCATTTACCAAATTGTGGATAATAAGAGCATCAAAATTGATAACTATATTGATGGATTTCAACCCATGAAATAAAAATGAGTGTTAATGAGTCCACACTGAACAATGAATCCATAAATAAATAAGAATGTTACTCTTCAGGATAGAATGCCAACTAATAAGTATAGAAGAAACAATAAATTCAAAATTACCACTTGGCAGCCACTATAATACTAATTCAGTCAAGAAACATCAATAGATATTCAAACAGGAGTTTGCTGGAGTCAACTGTTAAATATTCAGGAATTTAGTGAGTCAGTTATTAAAAATCATTAAAATTTAAATTATATGAATGTGCAATTAAGTGAATTATATTCAAAATAAGGCTCATCACTGAGCTCAGACACCCAAGTTAAGCCACTTCAGCTCTGAAAATACACTCATTTGTTTTGACCCTGACACCATGCAGCATACAACTCCATCCTGTTATCCTGCACAGGAGCCCTCTACCCTGCACCCATTTTTGCCTCCCTTCTTCCTAATGTCCTTTATACTGGTAAGATTTTCACCTGTAGGTTTGGGCTCATATTTCAAGAAGTCAGTATTACAGAGGAAAAAAAAAAATCTTTCCCAATAGTTCTAGAAAATGTTCCAGGGTTGACACTGATTGGCTCAATTTGGGTCACAAACATTCCTCAAGCAATACTATGGAAGGAGGGGGCAGGAGGAATGAGTGGAATATGTGATGTACAGGCCAGGGCCAATTGCTGAGTCCTGGAATAGAGGACCTAAGTCAGCCATCCAGGACTACATGGCTAATAGTGAGATGAAAGTTTATTTTCAGTGGAAACCATGTAGGTACTAGAACTACTATTCTTTGTTTCCACATATTTAGGAAACAAAGAATAGTAGAACCATCAAAAGAGGCAGGAAAAGAGCAGCCATTCAGGAAACAGAGCTTCAACACACTAAGGTCATGGGAAACAAGGGAAGAGAGTTTCAAAAAAGAGAGGAAGCCCAAAAGTAGTTTATGCAGCAAGCATCAAAAACAGCATACAGACAAAACCAGCCTTTGTGTGACCACAACAGTGGGCACCCGGGAGACTTTTTTTTATTTTTCAAGAAGTTTGGCAGTGATAGGAAGAAAGGAGATAAACTATTCAAGGGCTCAATGTTTAAGAGGAAAATCTGATATTTTTACATGCACATAGGAAGGAGCTAGCAAATTGAATCACATTGATAACTCTCTAGAAATTTATTCAGATGAAGGGACTAGACAGTTAATTGACAACTATTTGTGCCATTCTCCAAATGATGTTACTTTCATATTTAAAGAAATTATCCTGTACTGTAAACTAAGAATTTGTGAAGGTTAGGGAGTGTCTTACCCATTGGTTCATCAAAAAAGTTGTTATGGTGACTTTGAATAAATTCATTAATCATATAAAGCATATTTTAAATGTGCTCTGTTGAAATACAGGGCTGAAGATTGACAAATTTCACTTGAAAATCCTCAGATTTTGAATCTTCACTATCAAGCCAATTGGAGACAGTGAAACAAAATCAATCTGAGCAAAGCTGTGAAAATCTCATAGAAAAACATGTTCAAGTGGTTTAGTCTTTATACTGGAGCATTGTGTGTATACGAGGCAAGTCATTCAATTCTCAGGAGGGTATTTTTTCAACCATTTATTAGTAAATATTAGTATGCTTACTGTGTGTTTCAACAATAACACATGTCTATAATATGGCTTTCCATTTTAGTGTAGAACAAGAAACTCCTCTGTTTGATGGCATTTCAGATAACTTCTCTGATTCTTCAGTAAAATCTAAAGCTATCAATAACTATGTCAATAATATAATGAATCCTGATACATTTTCAAATGAGAACATGCTATGCCTGGGGTGGAACTAAGCCTCTTGTCTCCTCTTTTTTGTTGTCTTTCCTGTAGGTTAAGACTGCTTTAGAAGAATCACTGCCAATTTGAACAGTGAGTGTAGCTGCATGCTCAAGAGAGTCCTTGCAAGTCTCCGTCTACATTATCTTAATGAAAACTGAGAGTGAAGGACAGGGAAGAAAATTCCCTAATAACAATATGACACCTCCATTGGGATTTGTAGGGCTTGAGTTTCCATTTAGTCAGAGTTAGCTCAGACAGCTGAATGTGTCTCTAATACTGCTAAAGGTACAAAAACAGATGCACAATGAAGATCTATTGCTCTTCTGGCTTTCTGATTCTATACAAATAAATATGTTCACAGGTTACCTGACAGAAATTTTATGAGCAAGTTTAGCTTTCTCTATGAACTCAGGAAAGAAGTCATCATTCCCCAAACAAGAAAAGAACTCTATGACCTGGTGCCCCATATCTCATTCTCTGCCCTCTGCCTCATTGCTGCCTCTGTTTCCCAGCCAGTGTCTGGAGGGGAAAATTTCAGAGTGGCTGGGAGATCATCTGTGCCAGGAAAAAGCCCAGATTAAATAAATGACCAACTCTGATAATTTCACACTGTGTCATAATCCCAAACCCTCTTCCTATCCATCACATCCAACTTTATCTTCAGAATAAACATTTCTCATTGGTGGAGTGGCTTAAGCAGTAGAGGGCCTGCCTAACAAGTCCCTGAATTCAACCCTAGACCCTCCAAAAACAAATAAAATAAAATAGAATTTCTTAGCAGAACAGCAAAACCCTTTCTCTGCTGTCTGGTTCTCATTTCCCTCTCTCTGTACCACCTATCCAGTCTCCTCTTCCCCTACTAAGTTGTCCCTTACACTTTTTTACAAGAGGTTCCATCTGCCAGAGTTAACTTTCCTTTGGGAAATGGAAACTCTTACTTATATTGCAATGTGCTAATTTGAGAAAATAGTAAAATCCTTACAGGTACTGCCATACTATACCTCATTGCTATGTCTTACAACTTACAAAATGAGCTTAAATTTCCCTCTAAAGTTTTACTTTAGATATTTTTAGGTAAACCTAAATTCTATCTTCAGTAATCTACTTTGAATTGATATCATTAGAATCCTAAGGGAAAAACAGCATCAATGAAATATCAAGAGAAATGCTGTAACATTATATGTATGATAGGTATGGTTTGACTCTCAGCTTGAAAGTATGTTGGGCTGCATTAGGCATTGTATGTGAAGTCACACTACTGTCTTCCTTTGTTCATTACAGCTGAAATAGTAAATGGCATAATAATAATTATTGTCATCAAATTTTTAAAATTAAAAAAGTTCAAAAATTATAATGAAATCCCATAATTTAATAGATCTTTAGAAACTATAACTCAAGCTTCTGAGGCACTTGAGGATTTAAGAAATTCATTTTGGCTGTCATGACTGTCACATATCATTTCTGTAAAGATAGCTATTATATTAGAATAGCCAGAAGATGTTTAATATTCTATAATTTAACAGAATAATTATATAATTTAGTAAATAATTATGCTTATCAGAAGTTAGAGAAATGCACACCAAGCTCTTTTTGTATATGTTTTTTGCATACTTTTCTTCCTTACATCCAGAGTTCATTAATGGCTTCTAAACTTAAAATTGGGTTTTCTATTAATTTTCCTAAAATAACTTCTTGATATTTTTGGATACGAGCTATGGATAAGACAAGAAGAAGAATGGAAATGTCAAAAGAACAAAGTTGCTTCATGAATAATGACAGTATAAGTCAGTCCTCCATATCTGTGAATTCCCCATCCATGGATTCAACCACAACAGACTGTATTTGAGGTGGAGATGAGGGTAAAAGTAGCATCTTCCCTGAACATGTAAGATATTTTCTTGTAACTATCCCCTAAACTATGTACTATACTGATTATTTCCATGACATTTGCATTGTATTAGGTGTTATAAGTAATCCAGAGGTGATTTACATGGGAGAGGAGACTGGAACTGTAGCTCAGTGGTAGAGGACTTGCCTAGTAAGTGTGATGCCCTGGGTTCCATCCTCAGTACTGAATAAAATTCAATAAATTAATAAAGTATTTGGCAGAACCAGATGTGGAGCCATGTGCCTGTAAATTCCAGGTATTCAAGAAGCTAAGGCTGGAGGATGGTTTGAGCCCAGCAGTTCAAGGTCTGCCTGGGTAACATAGCAAGACCCTGTCTAAAAAACAAAAAACAAAAACTAAACTAAAATATATGGGACAATGTACATAAGCTATACGCAAATACTATGCCATTTTATGAGATGTGAGCAGCCCCAGATTTTGGTATCTGTAGGGGGTTTTGGAACCAATCCTCCATGATTGCTCAGGGACAACCGTACATGCCAAAAGATGACATTGTAATAGAATGAGCCGTCTGGGTCTTGCTCTGATGTGCCAAAACTCAATTGATTCAAGCTGCTCTTGAAATGAGCATCCTCTGGAAACTTAATATTCAGTTGATGCTAATTGGAAAAAAGTATCCCAAATGAAATCAGACATAACTGATAAAAGCTGAAAGAACTTCAAAAGGCTATCCACATAATACTTGAATTATACAGCATTCCTTAGCTTTGAAAGCTGAAGAATTCTTACACCTAGAGAAACCATTGCAGCACAGGCACCAATTAAATGATTGTTCTCACATTAGTGAGACAGCCTCTGCTAATCTCAATTGACCTTCCTCCCTTTCACTTGGTGAATGGAAAATTATGAACAATATCAATTGTTCATATTTTTTAAGTTACCAAATTGCATTAGATGACTCTTTGAGCTTTTTTGTAAGTGCACTCATCCCATATTTATATAGAGAGTATCATATTTTTATAAGTCATCATCATTAGCATTTCTTTTGTAGTTCTTCCAAATTAAATACTAAATGAAAAATTTTCAAAATATTAGTAAGATCATTTTTTCAGTCAATAAGCTAACATAATGTAGAGTGTGCTCTCTCTCTCTCTCTCTCTCCAATGTATTTCCTCATTTTTTTTCTTCTTACTTTCTCTCCAGTCTATCATTCATTGCCACACCCCAAATTTTAGTAGCTAGCCTTTTGAGAAATCCTGAATTTACATTAAAACCCTTCAGAGATTCAGACTTCTGAAAGACTAGTGAATTAATGTGGTTTTATTAAAATTCATCTAGTTTTTCAATGAAACACAAAGTAGTAGTTGTTTTTTAAAAATCCTAATTTTTCTTTTCTTTCTCTCCCTCCTTCTCTCTCTCTCACTCTCTCTCTCAACTGGAGACAGAAGTAAGTTTATAAAAGAGTTCATTAGGCTGGGAGCCACACCTGTAATCCTAGCTACTTGGAAGGCTGAAATCAGGAAAATCGAGATTTAACGCTAGCCCAGGCAAATAGTTCATAAGACCCCATCTCCAAAATAAGCAGAGCAAAATGGACTGGAGGTGTGGCTCAAGAGGTAGAGTGACTGATTTGCAAGTGTGAAGACCTGAGTTCAAACCCTTGTCCCATCAAAAAAAGAAAAAAAAAATCATGGGAATGGAAAACTGGAACTTGACCAAGCCTCAAGCTTGAATGAGAACACTGGACCAGTCTCTGATGGTTCCCTGGGTTTTCATAGTGTTTGTTATCTCCCCTTTTGTATTTCTGATATTACTGATTTGGGTCTTTTCCCTCCTCATTTTAGTCAGATTTGCCAGGGGTTTGTCAATCTTCTTTATTTTTTCAAAGAACCAGCTTTTTGTTTTGTTGATTCTTTGTATGTTTGTTTTGGTCTCTATTTCATTAATTTTGGCCAGTATTTTTATTATTTCTCTCCTGCTTGATTGCAGTTTTCTTGTTCTTGTTTTTCTCAGAGTTTGAGATGTAGCACTAGGTCATTGATTTGAGATCTTTCTGTCCTTTTAATATATGCACTCATGGCTGTAAACGTTCCTCTTAGGACTGCCTTTGCTGTGTCCCACAAGTTCCGGTAGATCATGTTTTCATTTTCATTAACTTCCAGGAACCTTTTAATTTACTGTTTTATTTCATCTATGACCCACTGATCATTGAGCAATGTGTTGTTCAGCCTCCAACTGTTTGCATATTTTCTGTTGTTTCTTTTGTTGTTGAGTTCTAATTTTAATGCATTGTGATCAGATAGAATGCAGGGAATTATTTCCATTTTCTTATATTTGATGAGGTTTGCTTTGTGCCCTAAGATATGATCAATTTTGAAGAAAGTTCCATGGGCTGCTGAGAAGAATGTATATTGTGCAGATGTTGGATGAAATATTCTGTAGACATCAGTTAGGTCCATTTGATCTATGGTGTAATTTAGTTCTAGAATTTCTTTATTGATTTTTTTGTTTGGATGACCTCTCTGTTGGTAATGGGGAGTATTAAAGTCTCTTACTACTACTGTGTTAGAGTCTATATGTGGTTCTTGTGTAATCTTACATATAAAAAGAGCATATGACCTCTAGTATTCCTAAACTGCAAAGACTGTTTCTGGCCAACAAACCATGTATCATCAGGAAATTAATGTTGCTAAGTCATGCAGTTTGAAAAGCTCATACTGCTTTTCTCCCTAAGAGAAGCTACAGAAACCATGTGAAAAATTTTAATGCCCCTTCACCTGCCAGGCTTCAAGGAAAATTCTAGAGAGGGGCCTAAACATGTGATCAACACAAGGCATTCCCATTGCTGAGCTAACATTTCCTTGACACTCACAGCCATAAAGTCCTAGGAAGTTCTAGCTCCACTGCTCCAAAACTCAAAGAACCCTGTGTTTCATTAGAGAGGAACATCCTGGATTTCCAGATCTCTTTGTGTCCTGCTAGCCTACAGCACTATTTACTGACACTTTCTACCCTGTCTCCAACTGTGCTTCTTATTCTATTACCTGCATATTTTCATCAACCAAAAGGACTATGGAGCTCCAATGTCTGTCATTTGTGTTACTAACAGAATAAGTATATTGTATGTGCAATTTCAAATAATCACACACTGACATTTCTCAAGTAGTAATATGACCTCACTCTTTCCTCAAGGGAGAAATGCTCCCCCTAATGACATATAATCCCTAATCTAGGGTCCTTAGGGTAAATACTCCAGAAAGTACTCAGAATAAATACTTCTAGATTCTATTTTTACAGCTCATCAGTCTTCTGCATTTATCCCCTAATATCCCAGACAGAAGGAGTTTCTCCTGGCCCTTCCTGATTTGGTATATCACACATGTACAACTGACACTACTATTTGCCACAGGAATTCTTATAAACACGAGACAAAGACTCTCTTGGCCAGTCTCAACTAAATGATGTGAAATTCATGTCTACAAAGTTGTGGTAAATAGCTCTAGTGGAACTGTGAACTTAATAACATAGACCTGCTTCCTCTGACATCCCTTTTCTCAGCATCTTATAGTTCCATTCACCTCCTTCTTTTCATGATATCTGGTGCTTTCATAGTTTATTCCCCATTTCCCTCATCAAACTTTTTTTCAAAATTCATTTGCCATAGAGATTGCTAATAAAAACTTAACTTTATTATCAACCTTACTCCTACAGTAGGATTTTAATTTAATTATGGTTCAAGCATTTATAGAAGCAATGTATTGACCACTTTTGTGTATTTTTTTGAGAAATGTTGATTGAAATCCTATGTTCATTTTTAATTGGGTTATTTATCTTTTCATTATTGAATTACAAGTGTTCTTTATATAGTTGAGATAAAAGTAAGACCCTTATCAAATATATGATCAACAATAGTTTTCTCCAACTTTGTGGATTTTCTCTATACTTTCTTAAGGGTACCCTTTGAAGCACAAAATGTTTTAATTTTATGAACTCTAAGTTAGCTATGGTTTATTTTGTTGCTTATGTTCACATCTAATAAAGCTTTTTCTAAACCAGCTTCCCAAAGATTTCCTTTCTGTATTTACTTCCAAGAAATTTATAATTTCACTGTTAAATTTAACTCTATGATCTATTTTGAGTTACTGTTATATAAGATATAAGAAAGGAGTCCAGTTTCATTCTTTTGCAGATGGATGGCCAGGATTCCTGGAACCACATATCAGAGAATATTCTTTCCCCCACTAAATTGTCTGAGCAGTTGTCTGGGCACCATTGGCAAAAATTAATTCAACATAAATTTAAGAGCTTCCTTGTGGACTTTCAATCTTACCCCCATTGTTCTATACATCTATCCCTATGCCAGTAACATACTTTTTTGACTACTGCAGCTTTCTACTAGGTTTGAAATCTGAATGAGTGGGTCCTCCAACTTTGGTCTTTTTAAAAATTATTTGGGCTATTATAGAATATTTGAACTTCCATATGAATTTTAGGAGCAACTGGTCAATAGCTATAACCAGACAGGATTTTGATAAAAATTGTGAACAATCTGTACACCAATCTGAGGACTTCTGCAGCCTTAATAATGCTGTCTTCAGACACATAAATATGATTATGATTATGTTTTTCTACTTAAGGCCTCTTCGCTTTCTGTCAACCTTTTAAATTTTTTGGAATATAAGTCTTGGACTTCTTTTGTTAAACTTATTCTTAAGTACTTTATTTTTTTTGATGCTGTTATAAATAAAATTGTTTTTCCTACTTAATTTTCAAATTACTCAATTCCAGCATATAGAAACTCAATTGATTATTGTATATTGATTCTGTATCTTGCTATCTTGTCTGACTTATCAATACTCACAGTTTTCAGATTTCAACAGCATTATGTCATCTGTAAGTATAGTTTCACTTATTCCTTTTCAATCTACAAGAGTTTTATTTCTTTTGATTGCCTAATTTCCCTTCATAATAACCTCCAGTATAATGTTAAGAAGAAGTGGAAAGAGTCAATGTCTTTATACATGATCTCAGGAAGAAAGAATTCAGTTCTTTACTATTACATTTGATTTTAACCATGATTTTTTTTTGTAGATTCCTTTTATCAGGTTGAGGAAATGTTTTTTATTCCAAGTTTATTGAATGTTTTTATACTGAAGTAATTTGGGGTTTTGCCAAATGCTCTTTCTGAGTATACACAGGACATTATGTGGAGTTTATCCTTTACTCTTAACATGCTACCCTACATTAATTTATTTAATGTACCTGGGGTAAATCCCACTTGATCAGGTTCTACAATTTTTTTTGTTATCAATTTTGCTTTGCTGGTATTTTGTTGAGCATTTTGGCATGTGTAGCCATAAAAGATACTCATTTATAGTTTTCTTTGTGCTATCCCCTCCAAATCACCTTTTGTGGTAGTTCCAAGAGGTGTACCCTTTGGGGAAGTGATTAAGTCATTAGAGTAGAGACATCGTCAATAGATTAGTGCCTTATAAAAGGGCTGGAGGGAACCAGGAAGCCCCTCAAGCACTTCCACCTTCTGCCATGTGAGGACACACCGTGTGTTCTATTTGGAGGATATGGCAACAAGGCACCATCTTGGAAGAAGGAAACAGAGCACTCGATAGAAACCAAACATGCTAATGCTTTAAGGAACCTTGGACTCCCAAGCTTCCAAAACTGTGAGAAATAAATTTCTGTTATTTATAAATTGCCTAGTCTCAGGCATTTTGGTATAGCAGCATGAATGGAATGGATTATTTGTCTTGTTTCTCTCTCTGTGTGCATGTGTATTATCTTTGGTTTTGGTGTCAAAACAATAGGAGGTTCATAAAATGATTTGTAAATGTTCTCTTCTATTTGGAAGACTTTGTTTTAAAATATATTCCTTCTTAATGCTCACCATTTCTAGCAATAAAGGAAATGCAAATTAAAACCACACTAAGATTCCATCTCACCCCTGTTAGAATAGCCATCATTAGCAACACCACTAACAACAGGTGTTGGTGAGGATGCAGGGAAAAAGGAACCCTCTTACACTGCTGGTGGGAATGTAAACTAGTACAACCACTCTGGAAAAAAATTTGGAGGCTATTTGAAAAGCTAAACATTGATCTACCATATGATCCAGCAATACCACTCTTAAGGATATACCCAAAAAAATGTGACACAGGTTACTCCAGAGGCACCTGCACACCCATGTTTATTGCAGCACTATTCACAATAGCCAAGTTATGGAAACAGCCAAGATGCCCCACCACTGACGAATGGATCAAGAAAATGTGGTATCTATACACAATGGAATTTTATGCAGCCATGAAGAAGAACAAAATGTTATCAATCGCTGGTAAATGGAAGGAACTGGAGAACATCATTCTGAGTGAGGTTAGCCTGGCCCAAAAGACCAAAAATCGTATGTTTTCCCTCATATGTGGACATTAGATCAAGGGCAAACACAACAAGGGGATTGGACTTTGATCATATGATAAAAGTGAGAGCACACAAGGGAGGTATGAGGATAGGTAAGACACCTAAAAAACTAGATAGCATTTGTTGCCCTCAATGCAGAGAAACTAAAGCAGATACTTTAAAGCAAATGAGACCAATAGGAGAAGGGGACCAGGAACTAGAGAAAAGGTTAGTTCAAGAATTAACTTAGAAGGTAACACACGTGCACAGGAAATCAATGAGTCAACTTGCTATATAGCTATCCTTATCTCAACTAGCAAAAACCCTTGTTCCTTCCTATTATTGCTTATACTCTCTCTTCAACAAAATTAGAGATAAGGGCAAAATAGTTTCTGCCAGGTAGTGAGGGGATGGGGGGAGAAGGAGGGTAAGGGAGAGGGTGGAGGGGGGAAAAATGACCCAAACATTGCATGCACATATGAATAAAAATAAAATAAAATGAAAGCCAAGATATATAGGCACTATTAAACATTTTTAAAAAGTCAAATATATATATATATATATTCCTTCTTCTACAAACATTTAGGAAAGTTCACCAATGAAATCATCTGGGCCTAGGATTTTCTTTGTGAATAGTTTTCAATTATTAATTCAATCTCTTCACTTCATGAAGGTATATTTAAACTATCTATTTCTTCTTGTGTCCTTCTAGAAAATTTCCAGTTTCATTTGTTGTGTAATTTTGTGGCATGTGTAGTTTATATGATTTCCTTATAATCCTAATTCCAGAAAGTCAGTGGAAATGTCTCTCTTCCATTTCCAGATTTAGTCATTGGAATCTTTTCTTTTCTTGGTCAATTTGGGTAAATATTTATCGATTTGGTTGATCTTTTCAAAGGGCTAAGTTTTTACTCTCTATTTTACTAATGCCCTGTATGTTCTATATTTTCTTCCATCTGCTTGGCTTGGGTCTTCTGCTTGCTAAGCATGCCCCCTCCCCCCTTTTTTTTAATATGGACTTTTACAGATACAAATTTCTTTCTAAACACTATTTCAACGGAATCTCAGTTTGGTGTGTGAATTGTCATTCATCTCAAAGTATTTCCTGATTTTCCTTGTGATTTCTTCTTTGACTCACTGGTTGTTTAGGAGTGTGATACTTGATTTCAAATATGTGTGAATTTGCAGAATTTCCTTGTTGATTTCTAATTCAATTCCATTATTTTCAGAAAACAAACTTTGTGTTATTTTAATCCTTTTAAATTTATTCAGTCTTTTCTGTAGCCTAGCATTTTGTCTATCCTGAAGAATGTTGCATGTGTACTTGTGATTAATAGTTTTTTTGCTGTTATTTGGGGAATTGTTATAGATCTCTGTTAAATCTAGCTTATTGGAACTGTAGTCAAGTCTTTTATTCTCTTACCGAATTTCTTTGTTGTTGTTGATACTAGGATTTGAATTCAAGGCCTCATGATTACTAGGCAGGTGCTCTTAGTGCTTGAGCCACTACACCAGCCCCTTACTGAATTTCTAACTAGTTGTTCTATTCATCTAGTTGAATAGCCAGTTGAGGCTCTAGTAATCTAAGCTTGCTATGCCTGGGGTGAAGTCTCTGAGAAGCAGATCCTTGATGGTCAGTGACCTCCCTCACTCCTTGGCCTCATTTATCTGAAGTGTAACCTCTGCAGCATGGAGTTATATGGGATGAGAAATTTTTATGGCTTAATCTTCAGAGGAAGATGCTTAAGTCTTTGGAAGCTAAGGAATAAAAAAAAGCAACCTGTTGGTAACAACCATCTGAACCCAGGTGCAGGGGCAAGGAAGAGAAGTAAATATTCATGACTCAACAACAGACTCTTGCTCAACAGTAAAATTTCTTGAATAAATGTTTCATTATTTGCTGGACAACCTCCAGAGACTTTAAATGGCTGGTTTTCTAAAACAATTTTCATCTAACAGCCAGTCCAATTTAAGGAGACTGATATCTACTAATAATCTTAACAGAAGGAATTTAAGCTGATAAGTATCTTACATCTGCTTCAATTTGGAAACTCTAGGAAATGTTCTAATTGAAGATATTTTCCATTTGACATGCTTGATTTACCCTATGTGGGGATAACTTTAGCTATAATCAAAAGCTCCAATGACTGATAACAATTTCCACCAGTACTTCTCTCAGCAAAACCAATTTTATAACAAACCCCATTGTCTAGCCATCCTGCCAGGTGTTGCCTTGGGAGTAGCTTAAGCAAGAGAATTCTTTCTAATGAGAGAAGATAAATCATTCTTTATGGCATTTCCGGCACCTGAGGCTTTTTTCATTAATAACTCAGTGAAGTTTTGGAGCAGCCTATATATATTATTTTCTAGGTATGTACTTGGGGAAGAGCAGAAGGTGATATTTTTCCTGTACTCTAGCCAATCCCCCTCACTCTTCACTGCTCACATTGCTTTTTCAATTAGTAAATATAGAAAAGGTCTTGAGGAAGAGGAAAGGAACTAGTAGGGGAGAAATAACAGAGAGTAATGGGTGGGAGTAAATATAATCAAAGTTCATTTTATACATTTATGAAATGTCATGATGAAAACCATTAGAATTTACCAAAAAGGAGAAGGAGGAGGAGGAGCACAAGCATATAATAGCCTAAAGAAGGGAATAATTGAGCCTTCCTATCATTGATGATTCCCAGGCAAGGTATAACAAAACCAGTGGTATCACCCTCTGCTCTGCAACATAATTGGACATAAAGAAGTTCAATTAGACTCGAACTATTCAACCCTCGTACAGTATTTTATGATTTTTCCATGCTTTCAACCACCGTTCACTCAGTCCTCAACTCAAAGAAGCATTTTACAACAACTCTACTTAAGTAGCACATATACGATGCACCCCTGGCATTCTCTATCCTCCTGCCCTGATTTATCTTCCTTCACAGCTCTTATCACCCTCCAACTATATATGCTTTGCCTCTTTGTTTATTGTCTGTTTCCCATTCTAGAAATGTGATCCTCATAAGAAATGAGACTTTGCCTATGTTTTCTAATGTCTGCTACAGAACTCCAGCCACCCCTTGAATAATACCTAACATATAGTAAGGCCTGAATTCTTCCTTGTGGAAGGAAGGAATAAAAGGGGATCCAGAGTTCAAGGAGTTCAGATGCTGTTTTTGTTGAAATGGGATGGAAGGCTAGGTACAGGTGCAGGTGAGTTTGTAGCGTGATGTAAAAAGGTAAAGTTCCAATTTAGCTTCCCATTCCTATGTGAGATAACCACTTCTATAAGAAGTAGCATGAAATCTCTAAATCAGAATAAGCTACAGGATTGGAGTTTGAACAATTTTGGAAATAGTTGACAAGAAGTTTAAGCAAATTGCTAAACAATGTTGTCAGGCAAATTAGGGTTGTTCATCATAGATTTATAAACATAACAAACTGACCAAAGGATGAATTCTTTCAGCTGTGATCAGTTTATGGGTACAATCATGGAGATGACAAGTAGTAGGGATAATATAGATTTAGAAATTTACTATACAGGTGTGATGTTAGGGAATTAGTGTGTAGGTATGACAGAAGGATAACAGAGCAAAGGAGTTTGGCTTATTTGGGTAATAAGATATTAAATGGAACCTTTCCTCTTAGCTCAAAAGTGGACAAATGGCTATAAAGATGAAAAATAATTACTGATTACCCCAAATCTAAAGAACAGTCATAAAGCATATTCCCATAGGACTTCCAAGAATTTAAAGAATTGGCCCTGCCATCCAAAACTATCACTCCATCACTCCCAAGTAGCCTATATTTGTAAAAGGTGGAGAATCAAGAATTCATGGAAGCAAGTAATACTTGTCAGAGGGCACAGTTGTAGCTTTTATCACCCATTGTAAAAGAATTATTTAAATCTTCAATTAAGTAATTCACATTAAGGAGGCTCTAAGAGAATCACTTTCAGAGATTGGAGGAAGCTTACAAGATAAACTCATTATTCCATGGATGATATCTATGACACAATAGACTTGATAACTTAACATGCATGCCTATGTTATTAAGGGAGAAAAATGAATGGGACTCAGCAAAGCAAAGAGGGAACACTCGAGGCATGTATCTTTCATTTGACTTGACAGAAATACACCACAAGGATCCTGTTGGTCAACCAGACAATAAGAAGGGTGCCAGACTTGGATCATCTTGCTGGACTCTCTCCTAAGAGGATTTTGGGCTAAGGGAGAGGGCTTTAGCAATAAGTATCTGTGAAGTACTCTACAGAAGCAAAAGTTGAGGGTACTTGGAAGAGGTCATTTTGGAAATAAATGAACAGCAGATAGGGCCTCTGAAAAACAGACACCTGAGAGAGGAACATTATCAGTATATTTGTCACTTTGAAAGCACTGACATCCAAGGGAGGATTGAAATGATCCAAAAGAAATAGTATCTGTCTGAGGTATGATAAGGAATAGAAAAAGAATATTCATCAAGTATAACTAAAGACAATGATTAAAGAAAAATAATATTAGTGTTGTATCCCTGGGAGTCAATTAATGATATCTCACTGTAATATGGAATCCAAGCCAGAGAAGAAACAAGTGAAGACAAGGAGGGGCTGATGGATGGGAAGAACATAGAAGGTTTGCTGCAATTGTCATGATAAAGGCAAAGAACAGCTGCAATGGGGACACTTGAGCAAATGAGCTAGAAATCCAAAAAAGGCAGTGTTTTAGTTAGTGATTTCAAAGTAGTGGCAGTTGCAATGAATTCAACCTAAAATCCTGGAAAGATTGACTAAGACAACTAAAAGAAAATATCTTTGAAGCTAAAAATGCCAAATAATTGAAGAAGTTGGACTTGTCATCCAATGTGGATGCTGAAGTCTTCACAGAAGATGGCAGACAGTGGGGTGGAGGAAAGCAAGGACCATGCCCTAATGCCTCTGCTGAATGGGTAGAATGACCACAAATTAAATGGATTATAGCTATGGGATCTAGGTATAAGCCTCCAATGGCGTGTCTTGTTGTAAGAGAAGAGAAGATTATTGGCAGAAAACAGTGCTGAAATGTGAGTAGGATGCATCACCACTGTCTACTCTGGGAGGCTTTAACCGTTTCTGCAGTGTCTTTTGGGACTGGGAAGGAAAGGGTTGCTGGGATTGTTTATTGAAGAATCTGGGGACTTGAGGATTGGGGGAGGGAAATTTTGAATGTCAAATTAAAGATTTTGTGAGAAAGGAAGGAAAGGGAATTGACAAAGTCTAAGTTTGCAAAGAAATGTGTTTGCCACTTGGAGAGTATTGTAAAGGGGACATGACATGTCAGACTTGCATTTTAAATAAACAAGTGTGGCTGCTATGTGGACGATTTTTGGGGGGGGAGCCAAGGCTACAAGGAGGGAAGCCACTTAGGAAATGGTTAATTATTTAATCATGATAAGAAATCCCAAGGGTGTTAAATGAGTACATGAAGGACTCATTCAGCTACACTTGATTGGATGTTGAAGAGTTTTCAATGACTTTCAAATTTCTGTCCCGAATAACTTGCTAATTGGTGGTGGAAATGGAGAGAAAGAAGATTTGTGGGGAGATACATTGAGACTTGGACATTGTGTCAAAAACTAAAGCCTTGACTTCCACTTCTCATTCCCCTTCTTACATAGCAATAGAGTAGCTGATTTTAATCAAGCACATGGCTACTCAGAATAAACATAACATTTCTTAATTCCATTTATGGGTAATAGAATCAAGTGGCTAAGTTCTAGCTAATAGTATGTAGCTTAAAATGTGTTTTCACTTCCAGGAAGTATGCGTAAAGGAAGGAATGTCTTTCTTTACCCCTTTCTTCTTTTTTCTGACAAACAGAACTATAATAACTATAGCTCTATCAACTATTGTGAATCATAAGCTTAACTTGACCATAAAATAAGCCACAAAAAAGCAGAGAGGTAAGATAGAAAAGGCACAGATTTTTTTTCTTCTCAACCATGAAAAATAAGGAAATTTCTTCGTAAAACCAGTTATTTTGTAGCTTTCTGTTACAGCTGAACACAATCTTAATAAACTCAAAATATGTATAAATTCGAGATGTCTATGAAACTTCGTGGAAGGATATATAGTTGGATACTGATAGGAATTTGGCAAGAGATATGGACTGGAGACAAGGAATATGAATCATTCTCCAAAAGCAAATACATATGATTTTTCTCCCCAGTAGCCTAAGAGTAAAAAGTTTAGTAAATGTTCGCTTGGATAGACAAGCAAAGGTAACTTAGGATTAAATATTACTTTGTATTTCAAAGATTGCCTTTGAAAACAGAAGAGTAACCAAAGCAATTCTTTGTATAATTGGCTAAGTCCCTTTTTTTTTTATGGTACTGGAACTTGAACTCAGGGCCCATGCCTTGAGCCACACCACGAGCCCTTTTTCATGAAGGGTGTTTTTGAGATAAGGTCTCACAGAACTATTTGCCCAGGCTGGCTTTAAACTGTGTTCTCCCTGATCTCTGCCTCCTGAGTAGCTAGGATTTCAGGAGTGAGCCACTGGCACCCGGCTGGCTAAGTCTTTGTACTGCACTTAGATCACATGAGGATAGTTTTATCAAAACCTCTTTTGTTATGGAGAAATTATGACTAAAACCAAATGAGAAAAAAATCTGACATATCAAATACAATGTGATAGATATAATGGAGAGTAAATATTCAAAAAAATTATATTGACCTATTTGTTGGAAAATAGAATGTAAATTTGAGCAACTGCAAAGGTAGCATAATTCCTTATGGGCCCAAAAATGAATATTCACATATTTGAGAAAATATGCATGCAACCTCCTGTTATACTAGCAAAATTGTTAATTCTATTGTACAAAATATTCTATAAAATATTCAGAAATTAGGAGCTTTGTAAATGCTATTTGCAAATATTGAAACTTTTCCACTACAACCTACAACCTGTCCCACAGTAATTTCAGGCTGTTTTCTTAAAAATACGAGCCCTAGACTGGGCATCAATGACTTATGCCTGTAATCCTAGCTACTTGGGAAGCTGAGATTGGGAGGATTGCAGTTTCAGGTCAATCCAGGCAAATAGTTCATGAGACCCTCCATCTCCAAAATAGCCAGAGCAAAATGGACTGGAGGTGTGGTTCAAGTGGTAGAGTGCCTGCTTTGCAATGCCTTCAGTTCAAACTCCAGTCCCACCAAAAAAAAAAAAAAAAAAGCCATAGCCTCAAATATAATATACCTAATGAATCTCTTTTAATGTTTCCATATTGAAAGAACTAAGAAAAAGTGTTTCAAGTTGTATTGAATTCCTTCCAAAGAAGGTTTAAATAAATAAACCAGCACCTACATGTTTAACTTTCTGGGATTTTATATGAGTTTTATACCCAGGCCTCTCTCCACAATTTAATGAGTATGTATGCAGTTAAGTATTAAGAGAACAATTTTAACATGGAATTTAGCAAACATAATTACTAAAGAAATATACAATGAAAATAAAAGTCACAATATATATCCTAACTACATATTAATTTCCTGCCTCACCCCCCATTAGGAGTGCCTTGGCCCTGATAGAACAATAATGTCACCATTTTGTGAATCAGTCAAAATGGCAGCCCTGCCCTTAAACAAATTCCCATGCTCTAAGACAGCCCCACCCTTACCAGAGACTACTGCACATGTATTAACTTCCTTACCCTCCCCCTTCTATAAAAGCCACTGCTCGTCCAGACTCGGGGCTGCACTATCTTTTCCCCAGCCAGCCTGGCAATTTGGGCCTGCCATTAAACTTTGCTCTATGGACGTGAGTTTTCTCGTGAGCTTTCTTCGAGAGTGACGTTTTTCTTAACATTTGGTGCTGAGACCCGGGATCGGGTTGAGTTCCCGGCACTGACCTTGCTCTCCCGGCTTTCCTCCAAGATCTGAGTTGCTTTACCGGGACCCCTGATCCTAAAAAATGCCACTCTCTCACTAGCTCACAGGGAAGTTCCTCCACCCCAGCGTGCCTCCAACCACCATCCACCACCAGCCAATCTTCCCTTCAGGTCCCCTCTCCCTCGGTGAGTCCTCCTCACATGCTGAGCTGTGGTTTCTCTCTCTCATTTCCTTGAAAACCCTAGCACTAGGTCACAGCTCACTCTCGTCCCAGGAACTGGGTTCCCCACTTGGGACTGTGGACCGCCCTCCCCGCTCCGTGGTCAAGACGTTCCCTCTGGGGGTTGTGTTCCACATTTCTGTCTTTCTTCTGAGGACCTGATATTTCGGGGATGCCCCCACCATATCTCTCCTCAGGTCAGGCCTTCACCATGGGAGTTGGACCATCCCAAATTCCTTCAGACTCTTCAATGGGATGTCTCCTGGCCCATTGGAGACATCCAACCTCGGGCCCCTCCACCTAATGCCTGATCTTAAGCCACGAAAGCTCATTTTTCTCTGTAATCTGGCCTGGCCCCAATATCCACTGGACAATGCCTCCAAATGGCCACGTAATGGCACTTTCAATCCCAATATTTTAAGGGGTCTATGCAATCTCTGTGAGCATGCTGGTAAATGGAACTTTCCTACATCCAATCCTTTCCCTATCTCTGCATCAAACCCTCCCTCTGTACTTTCTGTTCCCCTGTGCAGATTCTATTAGCCTGTAAACTATTTTCTAAATCAGCCAATTCCTTCCCAAACCTTCTCCTTTTCCATGTAAACAGACTTCTTGCACTGCTTACTGTACCTATCTCCTCCTAGCTTCCTGAAAAACTTTCCCCGTCATGGAGTTAAGCAAGCCACTCCTTGCCAATTCTGGCCTCAAGGCGATTCCAGCTCTGGAAGAACTCATGCTTCCTTCCTGTGGACTGAGATCAAGCCCCAGATTTATTCGGGTACACCTCATGCTACATTGGTGGAGTCCTGTTTGATTATGGCATCTGATGACTGCTTCTCTTCCCCCACATTTAATGTCCCTTTTTCCTGAGACAGTGACCAGAGAGTGGAGGTTTCATTTTGCTGAAAGGGTGCCAGTACCAATCAATGGGAGCAACCTAGAGACTCAGGTGATGGCTAATCCCATAAGCATGTGTCATGCCTCCAGACTCTGCCTTCCCCTCCCTAACCTAAGATGTCAGTGCACCTTTCTGCCTCCTCCATGGTCTCACCATGTGTCCTTTGTCTCTTTCTGCCTTCCCCTCCTTGGGCTTACTGGGACCCTGCCTCCCATGAAAAACTTGTAGCATGGTACCTTATGACTTAAGTTATTCCAACTAGTTTGTCAGGCCTCTCAGTCTAAAGTAACTCTAAGTCAGCTGCTTTACAAAAAGCACTTACAAAAAACTGCAGCTGCCATGCTCACGCTGTAACTCCACCCCCACAAGGGGAGGAGGGAAAGCAAACAGGCTCACCTGTGCACAGGATGCCAGCTTCTGGACACAGCAAAAATGCCTGCCATAGCTAAGAAAATCCATAGAGAGGACCCAGCACATCCTGGGCCACCAGCCACACATGGTGATGGCTGCAGCCCACCACCACTTCCCCTAGAATAAATGCACACAGAGTACACAGGAAGGGGAGAGGGGCGACAGGCTGCAGGATCAGGCCTAGGCAGTCAGGGTCATTTGTCCCAGGTGTGTGTGGAGGGAGTGGCACCTTGCACAAGTCCTGCTCCTAGCCCTACCTCACACCTTGGGGCATCAGACCCAGCCCTTGTAAGCCAATTGTTAGCTCAAGGTTATAGTTCCAGAAATAACAAAATAGACATTACTGTGGTCTCTAAACTTCTCATTTAGAATTTTCTATACCTTTGGCCTTAACATAAATTCTTCCCTCCAAATATTAACACTAGTTGTCCCATATGGTACTGTTATTGGCCTGAAATGCTTTCTGAATACCCTTCTAGAACTTTACAAAGGATTTATTTCTTTGTTAAAAAGATAGCCTTTATTAAAGAGGCTGCCTGCTGTTAGCTAAAAGACAGGATCCTAACATTTTGTTCTTCCTAGATGGGACCTGCACCTTCCAGTCTTCTGGCTGGTAGATGTTGGAAGCTTTGTACTGAGGCCCGGCCTCAGTAAGCCTTGGGTGACCAAGAGAAGTGGCCTTCACAGGGTTCCTTAAATTACAATACCATACTCCAATTAGACCTTTTCTATAAAAGTAAAAAAGAAAACTGAGGTCCCCTATACAAATTTCTACCTTCTAAGCCACTCCAATACTCAGAACCTCTTAAGAGTGCTTCACTCTTCAACAGGCAATGGTAGGAGGAGGGCAAGTCATATGTCCCCTTCCAGTTATCAGATCTAAGGGAAATTTAAAAACATCTAAACAGCTGTACTGATGCCCAGACAAATACATTCAAGCCTTTATCTCTGCGATCCAAACCTTTCAACTGACATGAAAGGATATTATGCTTCTACTAGACCAGACTCTTATCTCACTAGAAAAGCAAAGGGTTCTGGCCCAGGCCACTCAGGTTGGAAATGATGATATGGCTCAAGCATTAGAGTGCCACTTTACAAGCATAAAGTCCTGAGTTCAAACCCAGTACAGCCAAAGTAAAGAAAAAAAAATGGTAAAGAAGATAAGTGGCATTAACGTCACTTCAGCCATCTCATAGTAAAAAAACATAGTTTAACCTAGACCAGATCCCTCATTCTTCAAGTGAGGAAACAGGCCCAGAACAGTTCAGAGACTTGCTCTCCAGAGTGTCAGGTGTCGATGTAAAATAACAACTTTACTTTAAAGCAACAACCTAAAAAAAAAAAAGAAAAAAAATTCTCTTACCTTTCTACAGCATCTTAAGGATGTTATCAGAAAGCATACCACGGTGGACTCAGAGTCACAGGTGAGAGAGGTTCTCCTCAAAGATAAATTTCTAACAGTCAGCCCCAGATATTCGTAAAAAACTCAGACTGTGGCTGAAGAGAAAAAGTCATTGAACCAAGTAATACAGCTAGCAATGTCTGTATTTATAGCTATGTCTGTATGTCCGGGACCTTACTAACAGGAGAGAAAAAGATAAGAGACACCATGGCCTCATTGCTGCTCTCAGAGAGGGCCCCACCCGACTGGGGCCTGTATCCTGAACTTGCTACCATGGTGGACAGGAGGGGCACTTCTGCAGAGAATGCTTAAGGGGGGACAGCCTGGGAGACAGCCCTGCCCCCAACCGGGACCCTGCCCTCTGCAAGGTAACCACTGGAGGTCTAAGTGCCCCCATCACCAGATGAAAGGCAAGGTACCTCCTCCTATGGATTGATGGGTCCAAGCCTCCTGTCCACATTCCACTTCTTGGCATCAATGTTGAGAAGCCATAATGGCAGAAAAACAAAAGGTCATTTTCCTCCTAGACAGTGCAGCCCATTTCTCTGTTTTACCTTTCTCTCCTGGTCCCTGGTCCAATGACAAAAGCTATCATTTGGGGCAAATCTGGCCATCTCCTAGAGCGCTAGTTTACCTGGCCTCTGGCCTGCTCCTGGGGAGACTTCCTCTTCTGTCACTCTTTCCTCATAGTACCTAAAACTCCAGTGTCCCTGCTGGGACAGGATTTACTATCTCAATTAAAAGCTCAAATTCTCCTCCCCCCAGGCAGCTACCTCTGTTGCCCCCTCCTTCAGGAACAAAGAGATTGCACAGTGTGGACTGATGAGATGCATATAGGGTGTAGGGTGAGCCAGGACAGCCCTCCCTATTCAAATAAAACTCAAAAATCCCTCACAGTTTCCACACCTAAAACAATATCCCCTCAAGCCTGAGGAATGATAAGGCCTTATGCCTATTCCTTAAAACAACAAGGGCTACTAATTAGTTGTTCCAGCCCCTATAATAAATTTAAAATTCTTATAAAAGTTAATTTTAAAACACAAGTTACAAAGTAAACAATTGGAAAGGATATAGATAGGTAATAAATGTATTTTTTGAAAAGTTAAAGGAAAAATAAATGTTTTTGGATGAGAAAGGATTTTGTAAAAAAGGGTTTATCCTAAAGATTTTTTCAAATAGGAGGGATAAAAACAAGCCATCAAAGGGCTTAATATGTTATATAAAGGTCTAAGTAAGTTTTAAAAGTGCACAATAAAAAACTTCAGTGTGTGATAAAGTTAAAGTTGAGTATAATCTAAGAGTTGCCTAAAAGATTTTTAGGGTCATGTCAAACTAAAATCAAATCCTCTATGTCTATAAAATAACAAGGTTATCTTAATATTGTTCTGCTCTGAGTAACATCTACAAAAAACCATTACAGAGAAAGATTTTATCAAAGAAATTATTTGTGTTTTCTGCTGATCTTGTCAAGCTTTAAGTACTACTAAATCAGAGTTTATTTACATATTTTCTTATGTGTCTTAAATGACTACCTTGTAACAGTGCTATGTTATACTGTATTTAAATATGGTACAAACATTTAAAAAGTTAAAAGTGTCAATTTATATAAAATAATGAGCTAAAGCTCTCTTTTATCCAAAAGTGTCACATTTAAATTCTGACAGCCCCTGCCTCTCACAGGTCACCTACCTAGGTGTGGCCTTAAAGGGACAGACTCACTCCCTGAGTTATAAATGCATCAACCCAATCTTCCGTTTCCCAACCCCCATACCATAAGACAGCTTACAGCTTTCCTAGCAGTTATAGGATTTTGCAGAATTTAGATCACTAGGTATGCAGTCCCTGAACAGACACCTTTTATGCTCCTCCTAATATTCCTATTTCGGTCTTAGACAATGTATGGCCACCCATTTCTCTTAGAAAACTTGCCTCCAACAGACTCTGCTCCTCTGGCTGACTACCTGCCTTCTCAGGGAACTTCTCAGAGAGCATGCAAACCAGATCCTGCCCCACCCTATAACAATTTCTGTTAAACCAGGGTATCTTGCTCTCCAAAAAGAATCTTCTACCCTCTCCATTGGGACTTCGATGGACCAGCCCTCATCTGGTCATTCTCATGACACCCACTGCTGTCAAGCTCAATGGGTTCCCCCAATGGCGGCACCTCTCAAGAAACAATTAGTAAAATGGAGAAGGGAGTTGGAGGACTCTTGGAATTCTCTAGGGAACAACATTTCACAGTGGTTCTCCTGGTTAATGCCCATCCTAATGCCTATATTTCTTGCTCTCATATTCTTAAGCTTCCTCCCTTGTATCATAAGAACAATACAAGGATTTCTTTTAGACCATATGTCTGTTATTGCTAATCAAAAATTTAACCAGTTGTACCTCCAGGGATACCAACCTCTCCAAACCTGCCCCATACAACGACCGCTACCAGCAGTAAGCAGTTAAAGAGATCGATGCTTTGCCCCAATTCCTGATCCTCAGCCCCTACCCTCATCATTATTAAAGAAAAAATGGCGGAATGGTAGAACAACCATGTCACCATTTTGTGAATCAGCCAAAATGGCAGCCCCGCCCTTAAACAAATTTCTGCACTCTAAGACAGCCCCACCCCTACCAGAGACTACTGCGCATGCACTAACCTCCTTACCCTCCCCTTCTATAAAAGCCACTGCTCGCCCAGGCCTGGGGCTGCACCATCCTTTCCCTGGCCAGCCTGGCAGTTTGGGCCTGCCATTGAACCTTGCTCTATGGACGTGAGACTTTTCTCGTGAGCTTTCTTTGAGAGCGGCGTTTCTCCTAACAGGCCCCTTCTTCCTTCTCCCAGAACAAACTAGAAGATCGTGAATCAGGAAGCTGCTAACCTTAAGAATCACGCCCTTATCTAGCCAGTAATTCCTTTGTGCAAGTCCTTGTGGTTCTGGGACCTCAACTGAGTCAGTGACATGAGGACTCATCTTCATTCTCCTGATACCGAACTTCTTCAACAAAGAGCTTCAGAAACCCAAAAGACTCAGAAACTAATAAAAATAGTAGACATGTGAAGTTCGAGACCCACCCCCACTCCCATCCCCGGAAGTTTTCAGGATCAGGTAGGCAGTGCATCCCAGGATAAACTAGGCTAAGAAACCCAGGAGGTGGAGCTTCTGTCTGGTTCTGATGCTAATTAGCAGTTTGTTTCTTCCTACATAGCCTCAGTGGTCTCTAGCTTTAAAGCGCACGTGTTGAGAATTCCAGGTGAATGCTCTGAGTTTAGCAGGCTACCTAATCATCTATGCCTTTTGATCTTGGTCTCCAGGAAGTATTTAATTTATATCTATTGCTCTGTGGAAAACTTTCTATTACTACCCCCTTCTCTTCAATTGATGTTGGTTCCTTCAAACTAACATTTACATTGTTTCTTTGATATTTTGAATGGTTTTATTGCATTTGTAAGTGGAAAAGTATACCTGAATGTAAAAATTTCCATTAAGGAATTTTCCTTTTTGCAGTTAAACTTGCTGTTGGGCAAAGTACAGTATAGGAAAGTAATTAAATGCATACAAAATCTTGCGGGTTTGTTAGATTATTTGGTTGTTTGGGGTCTCCTAGGATACCTAGTTGTTTTTCCATCCACCCACACGTCCTCTACTTTCCTAATAAAGCCTTTGGAATCTGCTGTGCTTTTTAAGGCTCTCACCGCTCTCTATTACTTCACTATATCATTAAAAATCTAAAGTTATTTAGCATAATTTAATAGTATTAGCAAGATTTGTAACCGTTTCCAAGGATATGAATTTGTTTGTTGTAACAACTGCCTGAGCAGTCCAAAAGGCCCTTCAGAGAAGAAGAAAAAAAAAGACCATGTCAAATTTTCAGTAGTTTTATTGAAAAATGCCTCTTTTGTTTCAGAAATAAATAATATAAGGCAGTGAAATTCACAATTTGCAGTTAAAATATAAAAGCAGCAATTCTATGTTCATAGTCTTGCAAACATTTTCCAACTGCTTTTGATAACTAAGAAACATGTTCTGGCAAAAAAAAAAGTTCATACTAAATATACAACACAAACATGCAATTCCATCTCTGCAGAATAATCTGCAATTTGGCATAAATGTTAGTGTGTCTACAAACAAGGAGGTTTCAGGCAATATGGAACTGTATCCGGCTGATACATAACTTCAGCTACATGGCTTAAGGTCTGTGGTTGTTAAAGGAGATGTGTAAGAGCATCTAAGCCCTAACGTGCAACGGAGGATAGAAAAGGGAGATCAGAGATTGCAGTGGAGTTGAGGTTTCCCTCCTTTTTGATAAAGAAAGGAATAACTTGAATCGTGGTGTAATGGATTGCAGAAAAGTACTAGAAAAGATAAACTGCCCCCTCGAAATACGCAGTAGCCCTGGGTTCCAGGATTTGCTGCTTAACCTAAGAGTTTCACCTAGGCTGCCCGCACAGGGTGCGTTCTCTCCTTGCAGCTTTTGTGAACAAAGTATTCTGCGAGCATTTGCAAGACAAAGGTATAGACTTTTACAGACTGCGTGTGGCGAGCTAGGCTTCCTGCAGAAACAAGGTTCTCTACAGTCAGAAAGGGTACTCCTGGATGAAGCAACGCTGGAGAAAACATCACAGCAAAGTCGTACCCCGCTCGATCTGACCTGTAAAAGAAAATCCCAGCACCTCCCCCCAGCCTGGCAGCAGGGCGCGTGGTCTCAGGTCTCAGGTTCAGGTTCGCTGCGCGGGGCCGCGGTGCAGGCGCAGCGCGCGCCGCCAACGGTGGGGATGTGGCTGCTCCTCGGCGGGGTCCGCGGGGTCGTCGGCGCCGTAGTCCTCGTATTCGGGGGTCCTCTCGGGCTCCACAGGCACGATGAAGGGCTCGCGCTCAGGCAGGAAGGCCCCGCCCTCGGGCACGAAGGGCTCTGTCCGATTCAACATTACAGTTATGGCATGATTTGGAAGGCACACGCACAGCAAAAGCTAAATCATCACCAAGAGGTGACAGCACTCCAGTCTTAATCTCATAACCATAAATAGTTAAATTAGTGTCCTGATTATTTCCATTTGCAGAGAGAATTTGGTGATCAAATAATGAAATGGCACTTTAAAAAGAAATGAAAACCTCCAAAGGTCCAGCAGTAAATACAATCATTGCACTAATACCTGGGAAGGATCAAAAACTGGGCAAAGGAATTGTAAACACAATACCAAGCTGGGATTTTTCGCAAATCCTCAAATCACTGTTCATGACTTCAAACTCCTCAACTCAAAGAACAACTTGGAAAGGTGAGGAGGTGAGGAGAAATTTTATTGGCTCCTAGAAACTGAATTCTGGAGGTGAAAAGCCACTATCACCAGGTAGTATACAGTACATGACATTTCCTGTGACCAACTGTCCCCCCCCACAGACTGAGTTACAGCTAGTGGGTGAGGAACATCAAACACTACAGCAAAACAGGAAAAAAAAAGTGATTTTAAACTTTGGTTTGAAAATTGCAGTTACAAAACCCAAATGAGACACATGTTCAGAAGAAATAAGACGTCACATGCCCTGAATCAGACACACTGCTCACAAGCAAGAGAGTCCGTTCGGTGTTATTACAGCAGAGAGCAAGCAGCCAGCAGGCTCTGATGCGAAGCTAACTGTAGAATTGTTAAGAAAATTTTAGTGGACAGGATCACATACAAAACACTTACAAGCCACAATTAGTTTATTATTTACATAAGACATTTCTCTTTAACCAGGTTAATTTTTTTTCTTAGAATGGCATGATTTCTGCTGGTTAGTAGTTTTATAATGCATCTCTTTCACAACTGCAGCTCCTCATGGCCGTTTGAACTTTTTTTAAAAAAGATTCTTCTATGTTATTACTGAAATGCATCAGGCTGACACCACTGCTTTTGTATCATTCAAGTTAGTAATAAAGAGTCTCCACCCTCCTTTATGATGTCGACCCAGTTCGTTAACCATATCTGTGGTGAGATTTCCATACAGACTCATTTTCTAAAAAGCACGTGCGCATACATCTCAGAAACAGGATTTTCATGTATTCAAACTGTAAGCAGCACTGGCGACTTAGAAAATTTGTTAGCCGGAACCTGAAACAGGTCAAAGATGATAGTTTTTAAAAGTTGAATTACTATGCAAAAAATATAAATAAACATCCATCTAAGTATGTAAAGGTTAAAATATATATATATATATATATATATCCATATATTTTTAGCTATTCCCATATACTATTTAAGGCAGTGGTCTTTTAAATTTATTTTATAAGGAATAAAATTGTAAATTTGTAAATGAGAAATTTACATTAAGATTCATTATTACTTTTGGTCATATGTAATTATGCACACAAATATATAGATATATAAATATTTAGATATTCAACTACTCATGCACTATTTGCTAGTAGCAAATCATATCAAATAGCAGTATCATTTTAAAACTTGCAAGATGCTTGAGGGTGCATTAATGAAAAAGTCACCGCTGACCACAGCATGGTAATCTTATATCCAGATCAACATTTGCTACCCAAACTTCATAACCCTCAAAATCAGGCATAAGAGACTTCTGCCCCCTATGTCAAACACTAAAATTTCATTAACCCTTCAAAAATATTAAGTCAGATTTAATAAGTAGTAATATCATAGGCAGTGTGGAACAGTAAATTAGTTTCAGTTCTCTGTACTGTTATCAAATAGTTTGCCTAAAAATTAGGATATCTCACAACAATTTTTATATATATTCTTGGCATTCTACAACTGTGTTCAACAAAACCCTGTTGCTTACATGTTCAAGGAATTTATTCTTTGAACTCCCAGAGGAGATAAGAAAGAGTTTATGATGTGATTTGGTAAGAAGAAATGTAAGGAGAGAAAATTATTATTATTATTATTATTGTTATTTAAAGCCTAACAGAAAAACAATGCTTTAGGAAACTGTGCTATTATCACATAATCAAAATATCTTCAAGAAATCTTCAAATCGACCTTCCTTCACTCCTAGCATATTTCATTTCCATAGAGGTTCTTTACTTGGGCTGAATTTGTGTTCCTACAGTGACTGCAACATACCTGGATAGCCTTGCCCGTTGTATGGGATGCTGGCACACTGGGATGAATCACAGTATCCAGGAGGACCTGGAGGTCCTCGGATACCCGAATTTCCAGGACGGCCAGGGGGACCAGGAGGACCTCTTGAACCTGTGGACCCTGGTGGACCTGTTCTGGATTCTCCTTGTGGACCTAGTGTGAAGTTAAAACAAATATTCCCCCTGTATTTAAACACATCTCCTGAGGCAGTCAGCAAAAATACTTTAAGTGGTACCCCACTGCCTTGAGACTATTCCCTGGTCAATGGCACAAAAATATTTCCTTAAGAAATCCCTGATGTGAACTAATGTGTGGTGGAACACTCTTGCCGGTGACTCATCAAGAGTTAATGCTGAAGTCTACTACTTTAACAGTTGTATTAAAGGAAAAATGATATAGCAGGAATTCAGCCAAGCTAAAGATATCAATGAGTTCTCTGGGTTGCTCCCATTCTCATGGAGCTAAGAGCTCCTGAAGGAAATAACTCCATGAGGCATCCACTTTGGATAATGTGAAAACACATGAGTGTCTGCTCCACACTTTCGGACCATGTGAAGCAACCAATGTTATTTCTGGACCAAGTGATAGCTATGGTTTACATAAATGTAAAGATTTAACCATAGGATTGAGTTTTGTTACAAGGATCTTATACGCCTTATAGGAAGAAAAAAATTCATTTTCAGCAAACAAAATACATAAAACAACTCAATGACTGTTATTTCTTTTCAAAATACTAGGAAAAAACTGTAAATGAAAATTTGCAACATGTCAAGTCTTTTTGTTAGAATATATTTTTCTCAGTCTAATAGCACCATATTAAAGACTACTGGGGAAAAAATTTAATGATCCTTAGTATGAACTCAAAGAAAACAAATAGAAGTTCTCTTAAAAAAGAAAACGCCAACCCTCTACATTACTAAAATTCACACCTCATTTATTAAAGTTATGGTAAATGTCTAGTAGAACACACTCTTTTTTAACCTATGGAATATAAAACAAGGAGGTTATACAAATTGAGCATTTTGCTAAAAGATATACACGATGGTTTGAATGCCTAAAGCTCACAAGATGGAGCTGTGAGGCTCCTGGAGACTGTGGGTTCCCTCAGAATTTATACCATTACCTATCTAATGTACTAGCAAACCTACCTGGGGGGCCAGGCAGTCCTCGGGGTCCTGGAGATCCAATACCTCTTTCACCCTTCTCTCCAGGCAAACCTATGGAAGGACATGAAAAGGAAAGCACAGGGTAAAATTTCTCTGGAAACACACAGTTTTCATCTTAAATGATAATGCTTGATTCAAGTAACTCACTTCCTTAGTGAAAGCAGAACCTAGTTTTTCATAGAAGTTCCTCCTTAAGCCAAATTATTTCTAGACATTTGTGTGGTTCCAGATTCATGGCCAAGAAACAAATCTGGCTAAAAGTTCAGGGGGAAATTATTTGAAGGAAACATGTCTAATATATTTTTAAGTAGTAATTAAGAACAGAAACCTTGAATAAATAGTTATGACTTATTAAAAAGTCTTAAAGGTATTTTGATAGCTCTATTAGTAGGGCATGTAACCAGCAGAACTATAATACCTAAGTTTTCTATTGAATATTAACTACTCCTTTGACGAAAGTTGTATTTATTATCTTGAAACATCTAGAATCAGAATATCCATTTTTTTCCTTCAATTGCACTTATCTACCATGAAATTAAAGCCAAACAAACATATAAGACCACTGCCAGACCCTGGATGAAAGAACAGAAAACACTTGGATCTAAAACTATCAAGCTGCTTAAGTACATTCAGTTGCTGCTCAACTCTTGCCAGTCACAGCAATTAACAAAATTTTGGTGCCTGATTTAGTTTGCCAAGATACAGTATTTCCCACTAACAACAACAAAATTCAGAAAAGAGCATTATCTCTACTGAGATCTTATGACCAAAGTATCCTGTTTTTTAAGATACATATTTCTGTGGCCTGCAAGTTGCCTAAAGAGGGAGGAGACAGGCAGCTCTTCTGGAACTGTCCAGATAAGACTAAAGTAGTTTGCCAAGTCCAGTCTTCCAGATGCTTCTAACCTGATCCAGTTCCTACTACTAAAAAGTCCTTCCTTGATGTCCATGGAGCATCTAGAAATGCCCACCTCGTTCGCCAGGAGGTCCCTGCATCCCAGGTGTGCCAGGGAAGCCTGGTCGCCCCCCAGGTCCCGGTTCCCCTCTGGCTCCAGCACTGCCAGGGGGCCCTGGAGGACCAGGTGGGCCAGGCTGGTTGCGACTAGAGTGGTAATCATTTGGAATCTGATTCAGCATCTGATTGAATCTGCTCATCTGACCTGCAAATAGAAACAGGGCCTGTTAGTAAGAAAGCCAATAAGGGAGGGGTGAGAGAGTGGAGCTGCTTTCTCTTAGCAGCTAGGCAAACGCATCTCCTTTCCTCTTCCCTCCAGAAAACATTCTAATTAAGAACCTAAAACTAATAATAAGACTTTCCAGTCAATCAGTACAAAATGATCTCTGATAAAAAGTCATTTTCACAAAATGCTGACCAATAAGCCACCAGCACTATTGTGGATATAAGAGAGTTGCTAAAGTTTAATGTGGCTCTGAAATAAAGTCTTGAGAAGTGCCAGATGATGTCACTTAAAAGAGAACCTTTTTTAAATTGAGAAATGGTAACATTTTTGTATGTACTTACAACAACAATAATCAGGTTTTAGTGCATATTGGAATTACCTGGGGCATACATTGAAAAACACACATCTCTGGCCCACATTTCCAGGGACAGTAAACTCACTTTGGGGCATGGCCTGAGAACAGCACAAGTCATTTGAAGGCAAGTGTTCCTTGGGACCATAACTTGAAAAACACTAATTTTAAAACTTCTCACAGGGAAAGCCCTGAATTTTAAGGCTTGGTGGCTCTCATTGTGAAGGCAATTGGCTTTATTAGTTAACAAACTTCATGGGAAAAGAAGAGATCATGAAAAATATGGGGGCAAGAAAAAATTCCCTACCAAAATTGACTTTCTATGGGCCAAATTAATCATGGCTGGCCTCCTTCCTTAAGGTCATAAGATAACTTACAGGCCATAACTTAAGAGCGAAGAGACACCTCGACAATGAAAGACAGGAATGTAAAGAAAGGCCATGTTAAGAAGACAGCACTAGAGAGAGAAGGAGGGCAAATGCAGAAAGTAAAGAGAGTGAATATGCTTGATGTACTTTCTATCCAAGCAGGAATATGGAACATGAAACCTGCTGAAGTCACCATAAGAAGGGGAATGAGGTAGGAGGGAGAGTAATGGAGGGGACAAACCAATTTGAAATAAAATATGTGTATATATGGAAATGCCACAATGAAACCCCCTATATAACTATCATAGTCTAACAAAACTGTTCTTTTTGACTAAATGAAGGACAGGAAGATAAAACAGATCCTGTCCATAGGTGGGTACCAGTGAGAGAGGGGAAGGACATAAGTAAAGGGTGAAGGAGGGCTAGTAAGGTAGAAGTATTTCATATTCATGTATGAAAACAGAATAATGAAACCTGTATTGCTCTAGGAAGCAGGAAAGGAAAAAAGAGGGAAAGAAGGAGGATGGGAATTTAATTAAGACAGATTGCAAGCACTTATGTAAATGTTACAACATATCCCTCATACAACTATAATATGCTAACAATAAAAAATTAATCCTTAATAGAGAAATAGAAAAGCCCTTTTGAAATACGATTTTTGTGTCAGACTGAATATAGAAGTAATAAGCTGTTATGTTGCCCTGGGTTCTTATTTTCACTTAGTGTTGATCTTTAAACTATTAGCTTTATCTGATCATATACAAAACCAACAGTGGATAAAAACAAAAGGTGATGAAAAATGAAATTGAAACATATCTCTTAGAAACCCTATGGCTCAAAGTGAATTTCCCTGCAGTTAATCTAAGTGATCTATACAGTAAAAAGAAAATAAATTTTACCACTTATCAGCTGTTCACAGACTTGTCTCGCAACTGCTCGCATCATGTTCTGAGAAGCAGTGTCTCCCTTGTTAATCAAATCAAGGAGAATTGTTAACATGCCGTTCCTACAGCTGCAGACTTCAATGTTCAACACACAAAGTATATGCAAGCCAAAAAAAATACATACCCTATCACCTTTTTCTCCTTTTAACCCAGACTGACCCTGAAATAGGAATGTCATACATTAGAAACCTGACAAGCCTGGCCTAAAATGATGCTCAAATGCTCATTACGATATAAGAGAACAAGGACAGTTTTCTAACGAATTGGCAAGATGACACATCACATCTGTATCCACATTACTCACATTTTGCTTTTCTGTAAAGAGAGAATCGAATTCTCTCTTTCTCTTCCTCCCCACCCCCTTCCAGCTGTCACTCTGCCAAAAGTATTCAGTTTTGTGTAAACACGAATATTATATTGAATTTTGAGCCTTTTGCAAATTGCAGGGAGTATTTCTTTACATTTGCTACTATTTTGAGATTATTCAACTGGGTTTTTTAATTTATTGCTACTCTGAAATCATGCCAGTGTGCATGCTTTTGAGAAGCCATTTTTATGGCCAGGAACAGCAGTAGACATTTCTTCCAGGCTTTAGGCCTCTAGTTGCCTCGATGACATCAGTCATACCTTATGTGAGACAAACACAAACAAGGAAAAGCATATAAAGAGTATGAAGTTCAACAGTCACTACAAATACTTGTGGATATTTTAGAAACTTCAAATTCCATTTTGGAGATACTAATTTGAAAACACGGAACAGCTGGTTAATGCTGCTGAAGGGTTAACTTTCACTAAGGATGAAAGCGCCATGCACCATAATCCTGTATTTTTCTATCTTAAGCACATACCATTTCTAAATAAAAAGAATCATTTTGCTGACCCAGCACTGAAGCTCTGAGTGTTTATACAGTACAGAAATATGTGTCTTGGCTCATAATCCCTTTCTCCTTTTAAAGAAACCCAATGACCACAATTTTCATCACAGAATATTATAACAACTCATAGGAAAAAAAAAAAAACCAAACCTTAAACTGGGACAAAATCAAATCCATAGGGTCAGCAAAGTTTCAGCAGATTATTTGAACACATTTACAGCAGAGATAACCTAAGCATGCCAAAGCTTTGAGGTTCTCATTATTTATGTTCATGGGGAAATAAAGGTAGATAGACAAGTAAGCTGTCCACTTACTGGTCTGCCATGGTCTCCAGGTTTTCCTGGTTTCCCACTTGGCCCTGTGACTCCCGGAGAGCCTGGGCTTCCCTACAACACAAAGAACATGAACGGGAATGTCATGACAAAAAGAAAATTCCAGCCACAGTAAACTAACAAGCTATAGCCAGGTTTAAAAGCTTTTATAAGAAACAGCATATAGTTACATATTAGGGAAAAGTAAAACTAAATTTTACTTTAGTAACATGAAGGAGGAAAAATCTTGAAAATTCCAGATCAATTCTTATGAACTAGATAGCTCTAAAATATATCATGAGGTATGTATTTTTCATACATACATTTAAACAGTTTCACAATTATAAACTATGATCCCAGTAAATTTGTCACAAAATCTATTTGTGGAAAGCAATTTTTATTTTTTAGTTTATTTCTACTACAAAACCAGAATATCCTCTAAATGTCAGAGACTGAAAACTTTGGCTGGAGAAGAATTAAAGTGGCTTGTTTTGTGCCAAGTTGGGCACACAAGGTTCAGGCTTCTGTCTTAGGCTAAGAACTGGACTTTCAGCATAGGAATTAATTGTTTTCCTTTGGTACGTTCCTCATGCTTTTGATTGCTTTCTATCACATTAGTCTCTTTACCCCTTCAAAACCATAAGAATTTGTCCCTATCATTTTAAACATAACTTTTACCACATATTTATAGACTATATCATATAATATGCAATAGTTACAGTATGCAATATATAACATTTATATTGTTTTTAAAACAATCTTTTACTCTATCAATTATGCAAGTTTTAAACTCTGTAATAAATACTTAAAATAAGAGTTTACTATGTATTTAAACTCCCTTTCCTGAAAACATGTATTAAACCTAAGTAATGAAATAATTTTAACAGGCTCTCCATTCTTCACACCCATCCATCATCTCTTGGAGAGTATCTATTGCCTCAAACAATTTAATTAAGAATGCACCTTCATGCAGTTATACCAAGGCCAGTTTCAAAAACACAGCTACAGTATTTTTTCCCAAAAAATCTTAAGTAAAAGACCATTTGTTTTAGTTGTGGATAAAATTTACTTCCTCAAAATGATGGATGGTTGCTCGGTAATAACATCCTTAACATTCGAATGTCACAGGCTTCAGATTCTTAAAATTCTAGAACAGAGGGATCACCACTGATGTCCTAAAACCCAGCCATTCAATGCGAAGGAGGACAAACTAAGGCACTAACCAGCTAGTGGCCAAATTAGTTCAATGCTTTTCCTGTTTTCAAATATAACTTGATTAAACATAAAGACTGCGTTTTGACACATCTATTTTCTTTAGTACATTTTCATTTAGGAAATGTAAGCAGCTCCCTCAACAACACGACCCACAGCAAGGTTAGAATATGCCTCTGCCTCAAAGTTAAGTTACCTGGCCTTCTCTGGCAAAATGGGAGTAGAGGGTAAGTGGGTTGGGGGAGCGAGGAAATAAAATAAACCATTCAGTTCTTACCGGTGGTCCAGGTGGGCCCCTGGGTCCCATTGCACCATCTTTTCCAGTGAAGCCCTGTTGTGAAATGAAATCAAATATAGATTAGGAAGGAGGTGAACAAGTGAAAAGAAAGATACTAAACAGATTGCTCAAGGTAAAGAATGATGAGGATTTTGCCCAATTTACTGTTTGGCAGACAAATGTACCAAAAAATCATTTCAATTTATCTTATGCTTTTACTGTATAGTTAATGTCTATGCTCATTCATTTGTATAGTTACAATTAAAATCATTTTAAAATCCAAATTAAGCTTTTCCCAAGAAGGCAGATTCCTTTCATAAAGACACCTATTTTAGCTTTTGTAAGAGTGTAAGGAAAGCTAAAGGAAGACTAACCATTGTGTGTGTGTGTGTGTGTGTGTGTGTGCGCGCGCATGTGTTACTAGGCTTTGAACTCAGAGCTAGCAGGCACTCTACCACTTGAGCCACACCCCCAGCTCTTTTTGCTTTTGCTTATTTTTCAAATATGATCTTGTACTTTCACTCAGGGCCAGCTTAGCCTGAAATCTTCCTCCCTCCACTTTCCATGTAGCTGGGATTACAGATGTGCATGCACCACACCCAGTATACTTGTTGAGATATAGGTCTCAATAACTTTTTTGCTCCAACTGTCCTCCAACGGCAATTCTCCAATCTCTACTTCCCATGCGGAAGACTGACCCTTTCTACCAAAAATTCAGTATCACAAACTGTTCCAAGAAGAATCAAAATAGGATGGAAGGAATGTTGCTGAGAAAAGCAAGCGGGGTCGTAAAGAATGAAAGAGAGGCGCACTGCCCCATTAGGAGACCCCATGTCCTGAGCAACTGCCAGATTACTGGAGTAGGACACTTTGTTTCCATTCCTGGTAAATGTGTCTCTTCCCCACAAAAAAGGTGCAAAGCTATCTTAACAGTGCTATGCTCAGAAGAGAGGAAGGCTTGATCCTCATCTCAAGCAGTTAAATTGCCCATGGCCTGTCTCTCCCCATCTCACATAAGGCCAGAACAGCATTGGTGTTGGCTGACCAGGCAGAAGGACTACAGTGCATCTCCTTGCAAGCTCACTCTTTGGCTCATGCACCCACATTTATGGACTGTTTCTTTTCTCTCTACATTGCCAGATGACCTCTGCCTGGAATGAGTTACACTGCTACCTAGTTAGCATTCTTCCCAACAGCAGATCTCTGAAATCCAGCCGAGGATTTCTGAGTCAAAATGTTGTTTATGGTTGCTGCATTCCTCTGTCAGAAGAGATTTTTGTCCCATTTTCTACAGATAATAAGAATGATCATTTCATCCCTCATTTTGAATTCTGGCAAAAATCAGGATTATTTGGATCCCTGCCTACATTAAGTACCCACACTTATTAGTCCATTAATTTTATAATGGAAGCTTATTTTTTAATTGTTAGAAATATTTCACCTCCCCAAAAAATATTTTCAGAAATTTATAGGGATAAAATTCCAGATTGTTTTCTGAAAGAGCAAGACCTGTTTAACAAAAAGCAGGCCCAAGTCCATCTGATATAACAGCAACATTACTTCTGAAAGCCACTTAAGCAAAAATGTTTCCAGTAGTTTTGCTTGCACAGTTTGAATGACATTTCTTCCATCTAAATTCCTCCAACAGCTACATAAGACATTCTTTTTCATTTTTGGATAAGTATCGCATTTTTTAATAATCCTCCCTTCAGTCACTCTGAGAACTTCCTGATTGACTATTTTCTTTTTAGAAGAAATGTAGATCTGAGTTGAGAGGATTTTATTCTGAAGTCCTCAGAAGAGCTACCCACTAAGCCATCGGCAGAACTTTGTGCTGCAATTTTATTTCATAATTCATTTTTTGTCACAAATCTGCATCAATCATTGCTTTGCCGAGCCAGAGGAGGGTGGCTGCCCAGATCAATGATCATTTTCATCTCTGCACATCTATTAGATATCTGCACATGTGCTGCTTTTGCTGCTCCTCATTTTGAAAATCATCTGAAGATTTTCCATGCATTCCACTCCTACCTGTGCTATCTGAATAACAAATCTCCCTTCCTCACCATGGGCCCTGGCCTTTCGCGTTGATGCTTTCTTCTCACTTCTACTTCTTAGATTAAGTTTCTTTCTTGGCTTTTTCAGCCAAGATCCCTATATCCAAAGTCTCTCAAACTTCCAGATTGTTTATGTCCCACCAGCTGTCTACCCTCTTCTCACTTTAGTGAGAGGAGTGTAACAAGCTGTTGGAAGGTACAAAATGCTATGGAGGAAGAAGAATAGTTTCTTGAAAAGTTTTCTTGCCTCATCCCAAGAGTCCTGGGTGGTCTCAACACAAAGTTGGATGCAGATTAGAGTTTGAGAGTCCCTCTCAATCCCTCACTCCAGGATGCAGTGATGGTGGTGCTGGCTACCTGACTGCCAGTTCAGAAAGACTGTGTAGATGGGAAATCAGCCTCAGGATCCCACCATGTCTGCATGAACCCCACACTGGGGTGAGTGTGACACAGACAACAGGCTTTCGGTAAGTAGCAGCAGCAAGCAAGTGAACCCATTATCACTTCTCAGTTGCAATATTCTTGGTTTTGTTTTCTGACTGAAGAAATTGACTTGTCATCCTTGTTTTCTCTCTGTTGCCCTTTATTTTACAATAAAAAATTTTTTTAAATACCTGAAGTGCCAGATTCAGAAGAATTATGTATATCAGTACCAAGTTTTCATACCTCAGAGACAATTTTTCTTCTCCTCTTCTCTTCTCTTCTCTTTGTCCTCTCCTTTCCTCTCCTCTCCTCTCCTCTCTTCTCCCTCTCCCTCTCAGATTCTCTCTCCCTGTCTCATCCCTTTCCTCTCTCTCTTCCAAACTCACAGGGAGGCATGAGCACAAACAGAGTTCATTGGCATACCATCCACCTATTTTATATTATCTGGGCAAATCCTTGCTCCCTCTGAATGCCCCTCCCACACACATACACACAAACCCAACAGAGTCTTGGAGGCATCAAGGTTAACAAATCAATGTGTTTAGTGATGGTTGTTACAGCACTGGCCCCTCAATACTGCTGTTACTCATGTTTTAACTTGATTGGTCAGAATACAGACTACTCTTAAGCTGTTGTCGAAACCATAAAATGCTGAAAAGTCATAAGATTTTTTGGTTTTGAACACTTCTGACATCTCTAGGTTCTTTTTATTAAAGTATTCTTGGAATGCAAACAAATGGTTCCTTAACATTGACTAACAAAGTATAAAGGTCATGTTTCCTAACCTCTCATTTACTGGCCCTAGAAAAGATGGATTTCCTATACTGTTGTCATTCTTGGTCAAGGGCAAATCTGAATGCTGCCACAAATGGAAAAAGTCCTACTAAATATGAGCTATCTCCCAGTCATCAAGGTCTCAGTGTGCTATTTGAATTCTAAAGGTGAAAAGGGGTTGTCCTGACCTCACAGAAAATTCTGTAAAAGTCAAGGTTACTTCCCAAGTTGCATAAAATTTGCCTCATATTAAAGATGTTAATTTTAGGACTTAAAACAACTTGCTAAGATTCTTGAATATCTTTCTAGTCAACTAAAACTCATTTTATGACTTCTTTTTCTGATTCTAATAAAATAAATTCCCCAAATTTAAATTTTGAAGACTTCCTTAAAGTCCCACAAATTGCTTTCATAGAGCTTGAGACTAATCTGATGCTGGATGGTCCACTGACATTAGCTTTGCAACTTTCAATGAGGTATGAAAACTCCATATTTCTCCTCATGCAAACTGGATTGTAGAAGGTTTTTAATAAATAGGTGGCATGAGCTTTCACATGCTCCATTCTTCCTGACCTAACTGGGGGTGACTGGAGATGCAGAAAGGACAAATGATAGAAGACAGACATGCATAAAGTTGGGGTCAGGTGTGTTGGGTGCTCAGATGGAGATGCACAACAGCCTCAGCTTTTTTACTTCTCCTCTCTTTAAGGCCTGACTCCTTTACAATTCTTTAAAACCTTGCTTCTTTTCTACTCTTTAAAATCTCTTTCCTTAGACTCAGATTGTCCCATGTTTTCTCTAATTTCTCTTAAAGTCTTGGTGCTCAGACTTGCACTGTCCCATATTCCCTTTAAAAGTCTCAGTCCTCAGACTTGCACTGTCCCATGTTCTCTCTTTAGCTTTCTTAAAGTCTTGGTGTTCAGACTTGCAGACAAACAACAGCAGCCAAGTCTAAAAACTGCATTAACATAACTCTTAAAGTCTCAGTCCTTAGACTTGCACTGTCCTATGTTCTCTTTAGCTTTTCTTTAGCTTAGCTTTTCTAAAAGCCTATGTATAAAGTTCTCGGTGCAGAAACCCCCCACACACAACAGCCAATGGCAGCAGAAGCCAATCAAAATCCCCCATGAAAAAACACCATGTCCTCCTTCAGCAAGTCTTTTATATCCAATGGTAAACAAGGAGGTGGAGCAACAGCTCTCCAGGAGGGGTGTGACAGTGTAAAAAGAGAAAACTGCTGTTCCTACTTCTCAGAACACAAACTTAGGAAAAGCAGTTGTGCTGCATTTTGCCTTCTCGCTCTCTTCTGCAGCTGGGGCCATGCCAAACTCAGCCTGTAGATCATTGAGCACAACTGTGCTTATGTCAAGTTCTCATAGGCTTCTCATAATCCACTCTCCACAAATAGGCAACAGTGTGATATCATTTCCAATATCATTATCACCCATCCAAGAAAACTTACTCTATCTCCAGGAGGTCCCATTGGTCCTGGTGGGCCAGGTAATCCTGGCGTTCCCTACACAGAAAGAAACAGACAAGTGAAACACTGCAATATACTCCTTGTGTATTTTCCAAGACTTTTGATATTCTCCAAAATGTTTTTAAAAACAAAGTTCTAGGGACTGTGAAAGAAACAGGAAACCACAGTCAAACACAGTATTCTACACACATACAGATGTTAATCAACAAGCAGAGACTGACTTGAACAGCACAAGCATGAAGACTAAGTCCAGGGTAAGAACTGGAAATAATGTGAAGAACATATCCAGGTTTATGCTTCACTACTTGATCATAGTTTACCCTTGAACACTATGAAGGCAACTCTTCAAATAATGCATGACAGGTAATAAAAAGCAACTTCAAAAACAACTCACTGTTCGACCTGGAAGTCCTGGTTCTCCAGCATCACCTTTCATACCCTGGCGACCCTGGAGTAAGCAATGGAAAGATGGCTGTCAGGCATTTTACAGACATTAAGTAACAAGCAAACATATGAGTCACTTATGAAATCTTCACTTCATAAATCCAATGTAAGAGTTCAAAGATTAGCACATAAGAGTTTTTTTAAGGGATAAGAATAAGGTATATTTTGGATTGATAGTCATTTTTAAGCTGCAAATACTATAATTTCCACTTGTAGTGTTAGGTAATTTTACATAATTATCAGCTAATATACTTACTTTGGAAGAATATAGTTTAACATAAATGAAATATGCATTGGAAGAAATGTTTTAAAAGGTGAAACAAGTAGTGGCAATTTTTTCTGCATAGGAATATACTATTGCATTTACCATTTACATGTCTAAAATAATATTCATCCTAGACATCATCTAAGTGGCTAACTTTGTTGAATTCTTGAGAAAACAATTGAGTCTGGCAAAATACAGAAAATGTTCCAGTTAAACTCAATGTTAATCCACCATTCTCGTTTACTACAGAAATCCTTTGTACTTACTTGTTCTCCTGGAATAGAGAGTCCATTGGGTCCCTGGGGACCTGGAGGACCCTGGGGGCCTGGAGGACCAGTATCTCCACGAGGACCAGGAGGTCCCTAAAATGAGTTAAGAGAGAGAACCACAAGTAATGTCATACAGTCAAGAGCTAACAGAAACATGTCTTCATAACTCTAAGACATCAAGCATTTAGATTTTGCAAATATTCTAGAATCCATACATCTACAAAAAGTATTTATTAATGCTATTTTTTCTTTATTCATTTAAAGAAATAGAAAGTTCAATAAAGTCATACCACATTTAGATTCTAAAAGTCTTATTAGAAACAGATTTTTTAAAAAGTATGATACACTGAATATAATACATTATATATTTATAATCATAGGTTACTATAAGCTCAAAGCTCAAATTTCATTAGATTTTATTTATAGTAGCCCCCCATTATCCTCAGGAGCTATGTTCCAAGACCATGTTTAAGATAGTAAAGGCCTAAAACTAAAGACTTTATCTAAGGCAGACTAAACCTGAAATAATTTGCTCAAAATCACATATCCACTTAGTGGAAATTTGAACAACCAGACTTCAACATACAGACAAACATTTAAACGAGCTCCAAAATACACTCACAATTGCTCCATTGATACCTCTTTCACCTCTGGGGCCTTTAGCACCAGGTCCTCCCTAAAATATAACGTAACAGCACAATTTAGTGGGAACATAAAAGAAAATGGAAATAGATATATTAAAATTGTTCAAGAAGGAGTGCATTCTTCAGACAAAATCAGTACTTTCACAGCTACTTGCAAAATATTAGCATAAAACTTTCATGTCATGGCTGGGGATGTAGCTCAGTGGTTGAGGGTTTGCCTAGCATCCCTGAGACCCTGGATTCAATTCCCAGCATGGAAAAAAATCATGTTACATTTTATGTAGAAAAAGAGAATTTCAAAATTTTGTGAATTTTAGGTGTCTTATTTTTACATTCTGAGCTGGTCTTATCGAGCAAAACCTGAAGTACACTTGTAAATTTGAGACTTATTCAGTAGAGCAAACACTACTTGAATACAGTAAAGAGAAAAATGTGTTCTGGAATTATGTGAATTACATCCTTCAGGGAAAATAATACCCAAAAAAGAGGAGTATCTCAAATTTCTCAGAACATGTACTTAAGAAATAGGAATTAGGGGGCTTGCAGAGTGGCTCAAGTGATAGCAGTGTTTGCATAGCAAGCGTGAGGCCCTGAGTTCAAAGCCCAGCACCACTGAAAGAAAAAAAAGAAAGAAAATAGCAAGAAACAGGAATTAAGAGACCACGGAACAAAGACAACATAAATGATAACGACATCCAATGATGTTACCTCACAACTGGAAGGGAAAAAACTTCTTTAAAAACTCTGTCACAACCAGGATATAACTTTATGATTACAAATACAAATCAAGGTAAATAACTGCAACTAACAAAAAAGATGGCACTCCAATGACATTTTGATTCTATACATTAGAACCTACTTTGTAATTAACCTAAAATGAATTTATATTCTTTGGTATGACCCAAGTAGAGTTAAATTTGGTGTTCTGAGAATCCTCGAGCTGTCCTTCTGTCAGTTACCTATTTTCTTTGAAGAAGGTAATGGGGCTTAGAGCTACCACTTCTATTTCTCAAAAGTGACCCAGATCAGATGTTGGATGGACTACATCAGAAAATTACTGACTGATCAATGAGATCCACCACTACCATCTTCACTGCTTTGCCTTGCACTTTCGTGGTCTTCCTTCTCTTACCCCTCCCACCTATAGACCTGGTCATAGTCTTCTCACTCATGTTATTCCAAACTCTAGGACTTTCACCCAGAGCTTATGATATTCACACATATGTGAATTAACTTCTTTATGTGTGATGCTCGTGATATAACTGTTATACAAAATGTACATATTCCAGGCTCTAAGCAAGTTGTTCTTAGGTAAGCCTCTCAACCATTCATACAAGAAGTTTTTGGGAGATGCAAAGAATTTTCAGTCATGTAAGTACAGATGGAAGCCCAAGTTCACATCTTTAAGGGAAAAGCTCTTGAAGACTAGCCAATATCATTATTCCCATGTGGCTACAGAAATGTGTCAAATGCCAGAATCAAATTTTCTTCTTGATTTACTCTATTCCAAATCTCTAAATATACTACATAGATGGGCTGCAATTTAATTTGCTCTATCCTAGAAAACACAGATATATAGAAGCATTTTATCAACTACATGCTGGCAAACAGATGATCACTCCAAAGATTTAAAAAGAAAAAAATTCTATTTCTCTTTCCTTACCGCAGGGCCTGGAGGACCTGGAGGTCCAACGCTGTCCTGTGTACATGTACAAGCATTTGGAAGAGCAGGGCATTTTGCTTCATCTCTCTGAAATTTTGAGAAGATTATTTACCTATGAATTTGGGATGGGGGGAGATTGCCCATCCACCACCCCACTTCAGTACACATGGAAGTCTGTTTCCCAACTTGAAGAAATAATTTCTAGTTATTATTACTTATAAACAACCTTACATTGAAACTTGCTTTGCTCTTTATGTCTTTATTGTATACTTTACTTTAGGAAATCACACACAACAAAGAAATGTTTACAAAATTACCAGGACCACTGGGAGTTTAATCCAATTTTCTCTAATCCAATGTTAGAGAAATATCATGTATCTTTTTGGTTTGTTTGTTTTTAGGGTTTCACTACATAGCTCAGGTTGGTCTAAGACTCAGGCCAGCACTGAACTCAACATCCACCTGCCTCAGACTCCCCAGTGCTGAAATTAGAAGCATGAACTACCATACCTGACTCAATATATTAGACATCAATTCCAATTTTTTTCAGGAAAAAAATCCAAAATTCTTTTCATGACCTGCAAGATCCATTGTGTTGTGAGAACCAGTCCCTCACCACCATGCCTGTCTCATCATCTACCACTTTCCCATTTTGCTTTTACTCTGTTCCAATCCCACTGACCTATGTCATTGTTCTCAGATGTTTACAGCACTCTAGCCTTGGGTCATTTATAATTCTCTCCAGGTGGAATGTTCTTCCTCCATTATTCACACAGTTTGCTCCCTCATTTCATTCAGGTCTCTGCTTACATCTGACATCATCACCCAAGGCTGATGGTACCTATCATTACTCCCTATCCTTTTCCCCTAATTTGTTTCTCATCCTAGGGCTCAAATTCTATAGCACAATATGGTCATCACTCAGTATCTGGGGGAATTGGTTCCAGGACCCCTTGCAAGTACCAAAATCTAAGGATGCTCAAGTCCGTCATATAAAATGCTGAAGTATTTGCATATAACCTAAGCACATCCTCATGTACACTTTAAATCATCTCCAGATTATTAAAAATGCCTATCTAGATTATTAATAATGCCTAAAACAATGTAAATGCTATGGATAGCTGGTATAGTGTACTGTTTAGGAAATAATGACGTACAGATGCAATTTTTTAAAATATTTTCAATCTGCAGTGGTTGAATCTACAGTTAAGGAACCCACAGACAGCAAAAGCCAACTGTGTGTATCTATTTGCTAATTATCTTTCCCTTTCTATTTTTCACTAGAGCACTCACTTTTTAACACTACGTCCCTAGAACACAAAATAGTGTGTGGCTTGTAATGAAGGCTCAATAAATACTTGTTGACTTGAATGCACATTTATCTTGTGGATGTATTCAATTTTTGCTTCAAACCCATCTCCAATGTTGAACTTCTTAACTATTATCACCTACACAGATAGTAGGAGGGAAAGCCATCATCTCAATAAGAAATACAGCTATTTCCATGTAAAAAATCTTACATCTCCAGAAATGTGATGAATAATTCTGTAAAATGCTGATATTTTATAACCAACAGGAAGGCTTTGCAGTAAGTAGATTTATCAAACACATTGACTCAGCATGACTTTTCTGTTAGGAGAATTTCCAGATATGGTCTTGTGCATTCCTAGCTTGTGAGGGAAGGGTCACACAAGCACTGGCCTGAGCTGCGGTGGATGATGTGCACGCACATATCGCGTGTCCCTTGGCTCCAGTCTGGAAATGCAGCTGCTGAGTGCTACTTCCTCTCCCAGACCATCTGCATCACAGGGTTTGTTCTTGAGGGATTAGTAAAGCCAGGACAGGATTCATTCCATTTTACTTACCCTAGAGGGAATATCACAGCATCTGTCTCTACTGGTCCATACTGGGCTGCAGACAATGTCAAAACTCTGGATTTGAAACTGCAAACAACCAACAGCAACATCAGCTAAAGATGCATGAGAAACATTTTATATTAACATTTCCACATTTTAACCTTTGACAACTTCTTAGAAATTATCTCAGGAGTGCAAGCCCTTGAGAACAATATGATCCTTACTTCATAAAGAAAGAATATAGAAATACATGCCTAAGAGAAATAGAAAAGTAAAATGTATATTAGACCTCTTAATTCACTTCCCTGGCTAAAATGAAATGTTTGATTAGACTTTTTTTTAAGAGAACATGAATTTCTGTACTTAAATGAATTTGAAGACTACACACACTCAAATCCATTTTGAAGAATCCATTTCTGTGGAAAAGTAACATTAAAGGAACTATTTGTTCCTTTAATCATCTACAACTGATGATCTTCATTTTAGAAACTGTTATGTAGGGTTGACTAGTGACTTTTCTCATGGCCTTTGACTTAACAATTTCAATATAGCATATACGTTCTTTCTTTCTTCAGTTTAAAATAGAGTTCTTCTGACAAAAACAAAAGGTTGTCTAGTCATAGTCATTCATTTAAAAACCTCATAACTTTTCTTTCCAGTATCAAATCACAAATTCAACCAAAAATTGGGCCTTAATCCATTATATTAAACTCAAACTAGTTGTTTATTGTAAGCTAAAAACATTTCCCTTTTGAATCTAGAAGAAAAAGTTTTCCCACAGAAGAAAGATAAATAAATAATGACATTAAAATAATAATACAAGCCAAAGAAATTAGCTTCACTTTTAGGACAGTTACTAATTGACATTTAATATGAACTTACTTGCCCTGGTCTACTGAGAGCTTTACAAGTAAACCTTCATTGCTAGATCACACTGAATAGAGCTGGCATGAAACTTGTGAGTCAAGTACCAGCGGGCTGCCTTGCTGTGCTGACCCTTCTGAGACAGAGGCATGACTCCTCTATGAGCAAGTGAAAACAGGCTCTAGTGAGTCAGAGCTAATGTCTACAGATGCTTAATGTCCTGATTGCATGAATTTCCAGTAACAACTATTATCTTTGAAAATGAAAAAGAAGCTATTGTAGATTTCACTGAGATTTCTGGCACTACTGGCGTTGCTCCTCTTTGATTTGATCCTGGTTTAGGATGACTACCTGCTGTTTCTTGGTGTCTAGAGATCTTATTTTCTTCTAATAGTAAAAGTGCATTATCATGTCCAGTCTCCTGCATATTTTCTGAATGTAACTTTTCAACAGTTTCAATCTGACCTATAATTTTGACAATTTAAAACCCACTGAGAACCAGTGGGAGTTGGGAGGGTGAAAGAAGGTGGGGAGAGATGAATTTGAAGGAAGTACTTTACATCAAGTATGAAAATAGAATAAGGGAATATGTTAAAAGTTGCCTTAAAAAGGAGGGAAGGAAGAAAAGAAAGAGTAATAAGGGGGTGAATTTGATCAAAGTACATTATATGTATGTATAGAAACATTACAATGAAACAGCCCTGTACAATAAATATACACTAATAAAAAACTCACTGAAGAAAAAAATAAGTAAAACTCACTACACTATTTGGTAAACACTGTAATAAGCTTAACACAAGGTACCAAGAAACAAAAATACATTACGTACTGTGGCTGATTTCCTTTCCCCTTTAAGTAGTTTTCCAAGAATTTCATAACCATCAGTTGTGATGTTTCCAGCTTCCTTGATATCTTTTTCTATAATTTCATAGCAGTCAATGTAAATCTTAACACTTTTTGGAGTGACTACAATATGAACCTAAAAAGAAAATTTGTTTCCATTATAAAATTCTAACAAGAAAAATTTGCTGGCTTCTGCATATTTCAGATCACAGGTTTTGTTTGTTTGTTTGTTTTTCTTAAATTTTTCTCATCCCAAACCAAAAATCTTAAACTAAAAACCAAGAGCCAGGTTGCAATGTCAATGCTGTCTCCTATCCAAGTACTGACTAAGCTGATTCCCGTTTTGCTTCTGAGATCAGTCAAAATCAGGTGTGTTCAGGGTGGTACGGTCACAAACTCAATGCTGTCATTTGTTAACAATATGAAACTAAATAAGCCACTTAACTCTCTGACTCTCCATATCTTATTCGCATATTCGTGCATATTTCTTATTTTCCCACTATGTACTCTCACTGAGATGACTAGAGAGGTGTAGTAGGTGAAATGACCTTGTAAACTATAAAGAGCTTTCCAAGTAGAAGTTAATGTATTGTACAAGTTTCAGATGTCTTCCACTGACTGCTAAATTCAAATTGTAATTTATTATTCCCCAGTTTCAGCCAAAAATAACCCATAGATATCCAACATAGTCAAGAACTATCACATCTGCTATAGAGATTCAACTCTAGAAATCCATAGATTTTAGGATTCATATTCCTTTAGGGAAAGAAGCTTTTGTTGGTTTATTTTGTGTCTTCTACAGGAGACACACAGAATGTCAAGAAATCCATTAGTACAGATAATTAATAAAGCATTTTTTATTTCAACAGTGTAAAGAGCAGTTGGGGGTAATTGCTGAGTTTATAGTTACCCTCAGACTTTTTACTTATCACAGCACAAAAACTCCAGTTAAGTACTTGATGATTATGTTGAAAAGTTTGGCAGAAAGTTAAAAAGAACAGAAATGCTCTTAAATGTTCTAAGTCAAGAAGCATAAGAAAAATTTCCAAAATTTTTTTTAAACTAAATATTTTTCCCACATGGGGTTACCACCAAAATATTAAGTTTATCACACTTATGATAAAATATGAATTATATGTTGTTTTTTATATACAAGGGATACATAGCTTACTAAAACTAAAGTTTAAGTGCCCTCAGGGTAATCAACTAATATGGAATTCAAGAAGAATGTCATATAAGCACTTGTAGGATATTTATTATTAAAATTAGAGCTTCCTTGCTATCTCATATAAACAGCCACAGAAACAAATATTTGCAAAGTATATGGAAAGCACAGTATCCATAAAATTATTTCAAAATCAAAACCATTTCAATTTGCATCAAAATTAATTCAGTTTATAATATACATGTGCATGGAAGCAATGCTAGGAATCTCTCTGTGTAGCTATCTTTATCTTAAACTAGCAAAAACACTGTCTTTCTTACTATCACTTATGTCTTCTCCAACAAAATTGGAGAAAAGGGCAGAACAGATCTGCCTGGAAGCAAGCGGGGGGAGAAGGAGGTGTGGGGGTCTGGGGGGAGAGATGGCCCAAACAATGTATGCACATATGAATAAATGAATAAACAATAAAAAATAAATAAAATTAAAAGATCATACACCATGAAAAAAAAATCATTCCAACTGCACTAGTCATTCAGTGCTAACTATGATAAAGAAGTACATCACAAGAAAAGAGAAAATAGTGGATTAGAGACATGCAGCACTTTCCTGTGTCTCCAGGAATCTGAAACAAAGCATTATATATGTAGCTGCGAGGAGAGGTGTATAGTGTGGAAAGGCATGGCTGAGGGCAATAAACAGTAGACAATGAGAAACCAGGTAAAATCTAGAAATACTGAATTTTAGACTTATAAAAGAAACAAACAGAACATAGAGCATCAATCAAAGTAATAAGGAAGAGGGGAAAATCTCCCACAATGGGGCTGCAAAGCATAGGAGAAAAGTAAAGCCCTGGGAAGTCCCACAGGTGCACAAGCTGGAACACTGCAAAAATAATGTTTAATATGGGAGATGTACCATGCAGCAAGCAGATGGCAGAAAGAGGGCCCCCTGCACTTTCTAGCTTCTTCACTGGTGACATGGAGGAGAATCATCTTAGAAGAGCTCATAAAGTCAAACCTCTCACCTGGGGAGACCAGAAGACCCTGCATTTTTATACCTCCAAACCCCAACTCCACCTTCCTTGTCTAGGGCACAATCAGTGTGGATCCAGGAAAATGATTTTGACCTGTACTCAGATTCACAGACACAGAAATATGTGGGAAGGGAGTGCAAGCCATGCTGGACAGGGAAGACAAAAGTGAACACATTGGTGGAGCTGTGACCCAAATTCTGTAAGAGGAGAGAGAAAAGCTATGTGTGAATATGAGCAGGAGTTTGAGGACAGAGAGCTTGGAGGCTAGGGCACACAAGATCAATCAAAGCTCTGTGCATTGCTCAGCCAACACAGATGCTTTGGTCTGACTGCTTGGTACCCTCCCAAAGAGTTCTAAGGGCCACAGCCTGCAAACAGTCCTTTCTGGCTCAGCTTTTTTAGAATTCAGAGAGAATAAATAGCTGTCCTGCCCCCCAAGGAAACAGCAAAAGATAAGCCTAGGTAGGGGGAATCCATTCTTTTCTCAGCAAGGAGGAAATACTCACCCATGGGGGATCTTTTTCTTTTGTTTTGTGGGATTATTTTTTAACTATCTTCTTCTGTATGCTTATTTTATTGTACTTTTCTCCACTTCTATTTCTTATTCCTACATCCATATACTTTTCTCTTTTCTGCCTTCTTCTGTCTTTTTTTCCTTTCCTTAACCCCCCTCCTTTTTACTACTTAGCTATAAGCTTCAGCTTTAATAATATTTGAACTCCTAAGTTATCCTTAGAAGTATTCTGATTCCTAACTTTCTTATTTCTAACTTTATCATGGTGTAGCTAAGGTCTCCAGTTGTTTTTACTACATTTAAATATGTGGGTTTTTAAAAATTTTTTTTTAATTACTGGTGCCTTCTTTCTCTCCTCTGAGTGGTTGTGGGGATCACAACCCCAAGAAAAGACTGCCTACTAAGAAGACCTGCATAAAATTTAGAAAACCAAAAGAGATATCCATCCTAATAGATGTACAAATTGAAATGTTGAAATACAAAAATATGAAAAAGCAAGGAACTATGACTCTTTCAAAAGATCATAACTCCTCAAGATCCAAATCCAAAGAAATTAAAATGGTTGAAATGTCAAGGAATTAAAAAGTCTAGTTATAAAAATGATCAATTACCTCAAAGAGGATTCAAACAAACAAGTGAATGAGTAAGACAGTCAGTTCAAGACCTGGATGAGAAAGCCAGTAATATGGATGAGAAATTCAGTCAGGAAATAGAGATTCCAAGTGTAGGAGGGGAACTACCAAAAGTGTTGAAAATGAAAAAATAGATAAAATTTTAAAAAATGGAAATATCACCAACAGACTAGATCAAGTGAAATTGGGTGTGCCAATGTTCAGTGCATATACATCTACATTTATTATATCTTCTTGATGGATTGAAGAAAGGTTGAGGACAAGGTCAAAGAAATAGTACATTTACACAGCAATAAAGAAAAAAGTACAAGAATGACCACAACTTTTAAGAAGTCTGAGACATGATCAAGAAGCCAAACCTAATAATCCATGAGGTAGAGGAAGGAGCAAAGGTACACACTAAAGTCACAGATAACCTATTCAATGAAATTGTAACAGAAAATTTCCCATATCTGGGGAAAGATCAGCCCTCTCAACAGAAACCCTAAAATTCAAGAACCAACTAAAATAACAATATCCTGCAAAGTTATCCTTTAAAATTGATGAGGAAATAAAGACCTTCCAAGGTAAGCACAAACTAAAACAATTTGTGACCATTAAGCCAGCATTGTAAAAGATACTGAAAAGAATTCTATACACAGATGAGAAAGAAAGTCAACAAATATGAGAGCTCAGGAGACAATAAATGTCACCAGTAGAACACAAGAGCAAATAAGAAATAGGAAAGAATCAAACATGTTTGACTCAGCAAACCAGCAAACGCCTGAGGCTAATAAGGTGAAAGAAAATAAAAAACATTACTCAAGTCAATCAGGAGGAAAAAACCAACAAAATTATAAGAATCAGAAACTACCTCTTGTATGCACATATGAATAAATGAGAAAAAAAGAAGCTACCTCTCAATAATATTCATAAATGTAAATGGTCTTAACTTTCCAATTAATCTCAACTCTCCAATTAGGAGACATAAATTGGCTGATGAATTAAAAAACAAAGATTCAACTGTTTGTTGTCTGCATGAAACAACCTCACTGGCACAGACACACAGACTGAAAGTGAAAGGAGGAAAATGATATACCAAGCAAGTAGAAACTGAAAGCAAGACAGAGTAGCTACACTCATATCTGACAAAGAAGACATCAATTCAAAATTAGAAGAGATAGAACAATCCATCAAGAAGATATAATGATTCTAAATATATATGCAGTTAAAATTGGTACACCCAATTTCATGAAACAAATACTACTGGACAGAGAGGTCCAGATATAATAATGGTGGGTGAATTCCATACCTCACTTTGACCAGTAGATAGATCATCTACACAAAAAAATTAACTAAGAATCTTGAGAGTTAAACTGTACCACAGGTCCAATGAACTCAACAGACATCGACAGAGTATTCCATTCTACAGCTGCAGAACATACATTCTTCTCAGCAGCCCATGGAACTTTCTCCAAAGTAGAGCACATTTTAGGTCATAAGGCAAGTCTTAATAAATACAAAAAAATAATTTTGAAATGATTTCTTGTATATTATCAGGTCATAATGGAATAAAATTAGAAATCAATAGCAAGATAAGCTACAGAAACTATGTAAACACATGGAGATTGAACGATACACTTTTGAGTGATCAGTGAGTCACTGAAGAGACAAAACTTAAAATTTCATAGAATCAAATGAAAATGAAAACACAACTTATCAGAACCTTTCAGATGTAGCAAAAGCAGATCTAAGTGGGAAGTACATAGCTTTAAGTACCTACATTAAAAAGTCAGAGATGTCTCAGTATAATAATGAAATACCTCAAGCTCTGAAAAACAAGAACAAGCCAACCCATAACTAGTAAACAGAATTAATAAAGATTGCTGAAGCAGTAGCACACCTGCTTTGCAAGCACAAAGCCCTGAGTTCAAACCCCAGTCCCATCAAAAAAGAAAAAAGAAAAAAAGATTGGAACAGAAATGAAGACTAAAAGAACAATACAAAGAATCAATGAAACCACAACAACTAATTGCTTCTTGAAACTATAAGCAAGATTGACAAACAGCCAAAATAACCAAAAGAAGAGAAAACCCAAATCAGTAAAATTAGAGGCAAAATAAGGATATTACAACAGATACCAATGAAGTCAAGAGAAACATTAGGGAATATTTTGAAATTTATATTCCAATAAATTAGAAAATCCAGAAAAAATTGAATAAATGTCTAGATATTTATGATCCACCAAAATTGAACAAAGATTATATAAACAACTTACACAGATCTATAAAGAGCAATGAGATTGAGGGCTAATCTCACAACAAAGAAAAGCCAAAGACCAGACAGATTCACAGATAAATGGTCCTAAAACAATTCCATAAATTAGAAATGGAAGGAACACTACCAAATTTATTCTGCAATATTACCCTGAAAGAAAAACCAGATAAGAATACAATGATAAAAGAAAACGATAGATCAGTTGCATTGGGAAATACATTTCAAAAATCCCTGATAAAATACTTACAAACCAGATTCAGCAACACATTAAGAGGACCAGACAACATGACCAAAAAGGTTTCATTCTAAAAGATGCAAGAAAGTTTCAACATATGCAACTCAATAAAAGTAATACCACATATAAAAAGAATCAGGGACAAAAATCACATGATCATTTCAACAAATGCAGAAAAAGGCTCTTCAAAATTAAACATTTCTTCACGATAAAAGCCTAGGAACAGAAGGACCATCCTTGACATAATAAAGGCTATATCCAAAACACCTATAAGCAGCATTGTACCAAATGGAAAAAAACTGAAAGCATTTCCTTTAAAATTAGGAACAAAACAAGGGTGTCCACTCCCTTCACTCTTCTTCAATACATGACTTAAATCCTATCAATAAAGCAAGAGAAGGAAATAAAAGGGATACAAATAGGAAAAAGGAAGCTAAAATGACATCTTTTATGTTACGTTAAAGCTATGTACTAAGACTAAACATTAGCAGTGAGATAAAAAAACTCTATAATGAAAACCATCAAACACTGAAGAAAGAAATAGAAGAAGACACTACAAGGTGGAAAGATCTGTCATGCCCCTGGATGCTACAGAATTACTGTTGTGAAGTGGCAATATTACCAAAAGTGATCTGCAGATTCAATGCAATCCCCATCAAAATTACAATGACATTTTTTCACAGAAATAGAAAAATCAATCCTAAAATTCATATGAAGGAGGTGTGGCTCAAGTGGTAGAGCAATTTTCTAACAATTCCAAGGCACTGAATTCAAACCCAACAACCACCAAAAAAAATTCATATGGAAGCACAAAGATACCAAAATAACCACAAGAATTCTGAGAAAAGAGCAAATCTGGAAGCATCACAATACTTAACTTCAAATTATTCTACAAAGCCATAGAGCCATATTAACATAAACAGTATGATACTGGAAGAAAACCAGACACATAGACTAATGGGATAGAGTAAGGGACCCAGAAATAAAGCCACATAGCTACAGCCATCTGATTCTTAACAATAGTGCCAAAAAAAAAAAATGCCTTGGGGAAACGACAGCTTCTTCAACAAATGGCATTGGGAAAACTTGATAGTCACATGTAGAAGATTTGAAACTAGAATCCTATCTCTCACCCTCTATGAAAATCAATTCAAAATGAATCAAAGACCTTTATGTAAACCTGAAAGACTTTGAAACTACTACAGGAAAACACTTGAAGACATAGGCATAGCAATGAATTTTTGAATCGGACTCCAATAGCTCAGGAAATTATAACAAGAGAGGGTGATGGGGGCAAGAAATACAATCAAAGTGCACTGTCAAGACTTATGAAAATGTCATTATGAAACCCATTGTTTTGCATCATTCATAAAAATAAGCATATCCTAAAACACATAGCACATTTTACTACAATTAACTCAGTATGTCTTATTGCATTTTAATCTCATTCATAGTTGCTTTTTGGATTGGGATCTTCATCTACAGATTGAAATCTCAAGTAGTTAGGATAATCAATCTTTATTTATCACCTGTCAAACTCTGTTGGTCACAGACTAATAGATAGAAATAGGGACCTCCTAATCACTCCTATCTTTTCCCAGGTTCAGCTATTTCCTAAAAGTATATTTTTACCTAATCTAGTTCTTCCTCTTAGTATAAATTTCTCACAGGGTTTTACTCATCTGTTAACAACAGAACAGAGACACCAAAAACAATCAGAAAAAAATGCCTTAAGAGAATCCACAAGTGATAATCATCTGTCAGGTATAATTAAACTCTCTTAGCATTCTCCTCCCTCAAAGCAACCTCTTCCTGCCATTATCACTAATTTTTCTACTCTCAGAGTACTGCACATTCTCATCTCAAGGTTGAAGAACTTCAGTTCAAGAATTAAGTGAGAAGTGAAAGAAGAGTTCATAAGTCCTTTAGTCAGTAAAGAATGTAAATAGATGGTGGTGATTGAACTGATGGAATAAATGAGAGTGAGCTGAAGGAATGGGGTGGGGTGATACATTCTATTTGCTAAGAGGCTAGATCTTAAACTATATGTCTTCAACCCAAAAGATGATAAATAAGTAATAAGTATGCTAATTAGTTTGAATGTGAATACCATTTCCCAATGTATATGTATATCAAAACACTTCCTAATATACCTTAAACATATATAATTTTTGTATATCAATGACACCTCAAGAAAGCTATATTTTTTTTTAAAAAAATGAAGTTAAGGAATGAAGGAGAAATAACACCATGAAAAAGGAAAGGAAAAACTAAAAAAGGACAGATTATGAAAGACAGTAGAGAATTTGAGGAACAGAGATAGAGCTAATGAGAAGGAAAAGGAATGCAGACACCTCTCTAGGAAGACAAACAGTATGAGGAAGGCAATGTCAGAAAAATATCTTGATTTGCAAAAACTAATGACTGTCACAATAGACTTTTGAAAATACTGCCTTTTGGCTCAAATAAAATGAAACATTTCATGAAAGTTGGAAAATTTTAAATAGTTAGTAAATAGTGATCAGCAGCGGGTCAGTAGAAGATTAGATTATCAGTATCTTTTTTGGTTACTAAAGGAAAGATAAGCATGCTGCTCAAATATAAGTTTAATAGGAGTACCAGTGAGCCAAAAAAGCTCATGAGAACTTTGGCAGAATCAACATCTATTATCAGATAAGATCGGTTAAAGCCAATAACATTTTCCAAACTAGAATTTGCTTTCTCAAGGAAGAATTTATTTTACCGTACTACATAAAAGTCTGTAAAATTTTAAGTAGATTTATGATGTACTTAGAGATTTTTGTTTCTTCTCTATTGTTGGGTTATTTTACCATACTACATAAAAGTTTATAAAATTTTAAGTAGATATATGATGTACTTAGAGATTTTTGTTTCTTCTCTATTGTTGGGGTTTTTTTGGTGGTTTTCTGTTTTGCTTTGGGTTTTGGTTTTTGGTTACCTCCAACAGGCACATTGAAGCCTCTTTGAGCTGGATGAGGGGAGTCCTTTATCATCCCTATTAATCATCTGATTAATGATTATCAAAACATTCTGGAAAGAAGCCAAGTTTCCCCACAAGTAGAAACAGCAATAAATCATGCTAAACCTACTCAAGGACAGAAAGGTTCTTCAATTCTCACTTGGGATGTTGACATATAAAGATTTAAGATCACCAAGAACAGAGAACACCCTAGAAGACAACTGAGAAGTTTTAATAAGAATTTATAGAGTATTACATGTTTAGAGAATTGTGTTTTTACAGAATAAGTGTGTTCATGAAAAAAATCTTAAACATTTATCTTAATTAGTTTGGTAGATAATTTTCAACTGGTAAAAATGTTTATTCTACATTTCACTGGCATGTTTATAACTTTTCAATAAACAAGCAAGTAAAAGAATGTTCCTGTTTTTTATAAAATAATATTAATTACAATATAACACACAAAATTATTAAGCCTTACAAACTAAATGACACAAAGTTCACAATAAAGAGATAAGTAGAAAAACAAGTGGGCAACATCAATATGTGCTACCTGATTCAAAGTTTGAAAAGATCTAAACATTGAAATATATCAAAGTGTTAATGGTGGTTATCTATTGATTAGTAGAATTATTATTTTTTAAAATATTCTTCTTTAAAGTAATCAAATTATCTAAAATAAGATTTTATTTTTAAAAGATATAGCTAGGATTCTGCCAACCTGGCATGACATTGTAAGAAAGTATTAGTTCTTAAGCCATATTCTTTTTTATAGAAATAAGACTCAAAGAATCTTACATTTTTACCTTATGAAAACTTCCATAAAATAGTGTCTTTACTTCATCTGTGTCAAACATAACTGTTTGTACTTCACCTCTTGTGTCCTTATTAAAGAATGATAACGTCTTGCTAGAAGCTGTAATAGCATAAGATCATGATTAAATCACATACATGGTGTAATTGAAAGCATTTCATGTATTGAAAGCATTAGCGAATAATTCTTGTTGGAGAGATTTCTAAAACATTCAAAAATTTCATTTTTGATTAACTGCTACTTATTTATTGACATGTTATATTTGAAAAAGTTAAACACAAAAGCATGTGCAAAGTAAATATATATATCTGGAAGGTGCCTAAAGAGAAGAGAAGAAAAGGAAAAAAACATAATCAAAACTATGCATGCATATGCCTTGAAATAGGATTAAAATCCTTACGATCTGCAATTACTCCAACTTGTGGTTTATAGTCTCTGTCTGTAATTTGCCAAATGGCAAAAGGATCATTGGGAGTTTCTGGGAGAAGTCTGAACAATAATATAATTGTATATGAAGGAGGGAGTCCATTTGGATGTAGTTCTCTGTTGGATAAAGCAAAATAAATAAATAAATATTCATCAGAAACAGAGACTGTTTTAAGCCTTTAAACCAGAATATCATTCTGATGAGTATTAGAGGCTATTCATAATCATCTGGCTTCATAACAGAGGGAAATAATTTGGGAAACACATCAAGGGAACAAACACTAAAGACCCACTCTGTCAGTAGTAATTGATTAATTATAATCTGATAAAATCACCAAAGTCTAGGAAATTACTAAATAGTCTTTTATCATTTTCATTAATTTCTTTTAGAGACACACAGAATTATAAAATCATGAGATAAGTTTGGAGTAATCAATATAATAACTATAGATACCATGTGAAGAGAATGAATCTTACCCATTGTATATCATTATTTCCAAAGTCAGGGAATGAGGTCATAGGTAAAATGACTTAAAGTTTTAATTTCTCTCTCTCGCTACTATAAATAGTACTTACACGTACAAATTCCTCCCTTAAATTCAAACAAATCACCTAGAGACACTCACGTATTCCCCCAAAATAGGACCAACTGTAAATATTTAAGCCATGTACATGGGCAAAGATTTAGTGATGATGAAGGATGTGATTCAATTAAAAGGAAATGTTTTTTGGTTCTAAAGCTGTGAGACTAAAAAAAAAAAAATCTCCTGTGTCCTTCCGAGTTGAGTCAACCATTGTTGACTCTGTTGTTAAAACAGAATTGATGTTTTTCTATCTGAGACCATGTAACACCTTCTACCTAAAAGTAGAACAAAAGGCCTAAGTAGTCAACTCTTGGACAGAAAAGAAGCTATTGCTTATTTCCACAGAATGCTTCTTGAGGCTACATGTCCTCCTAGTACTGTGCGTCTAGTACTCTGTGTAACTGTATCACTGTCTCGCTTCTTCAAACATGTGCTCTGGGCAAGCTGGCGTGATGCCTTTCATATTCAAGAACTAGCTTTAAAATGTTCCATGTTAAAAAAGTTCTCTCCACATTACCTCATCTCTTACTTAGCCCATTTTCACCTTCTTCCCTAGTTAACTGGAACTCATACAAAATAGTAATTCAATTACATTTATGCTTCTTGCCGTGCAGCCAAAGTTTTGACTCTCATGAAGACAATAGGCTGTCACTGGGAGCATGGATCAAATGATAAGAGTGCTTTCCTAGCAAGCACACGGCCCTGAGTTCAAACCCCAGTACTGCCAAAAAGTAAAATAAAATGTAGAATTCATATCTTGAAGTGACTGAAAGAGTTAAATGCTGGGTTTTAAGATTCACTGAAAAACCTGCATGTTGAACCAATGTGGCCAAGTATAAATGAGTTAGGAACTTGCAATGTGGTCAAGCTACAATATAATCTGTGCCTCCTTCAGATAAAATACTTTGGTTTTAGCTGTCCCCGAGCATTTCACATTTCAGACCTTATTTTATGACTGTCCTAAGTTTCTGAAAGCTTTATTTCTTCCTCTTCTTTTCTCTCTGTACGTTGCCAAACACAAGTTTTTCAACATAAAAGTTTTCATTTTAATGAATAAGAAATACATGCTTCCATTATCATATCCAGGTGCAAACCTTCATGAAATAAAATAACATCTAGAGCTACCCCACAGAGTGCCAGAGAATCAGCCAATACAAACTAATCACCGCCTGTCTGATTGTGGACTAGCATTAAGTATGGCGGTCCTTCATTTTCTAAAAATTGCCTGCTCTCATTCTTCACTTATTCCATCCAGTTCTGCATCACAGGAGGAAATGTTCAAAATAATAAGCTGCCTTCCTGTTTTAACAGCCTCCCTTAGAAGAAGCAAAAGTTCAACCCTCGCTTTCAGTGCAACAGAATCAGGAATCCATCATACTTGGGTCTGGGAATAACAAAGTTTGAATCCTAGTTTCCCTCATGAAAACTGCTAGATAATCTGATGGAAGGCAATCAACCCAACGATTTTTAAGGAAACCAAACCAGGTTATGCATAAGGAGTCTTCTGACCTTTGAAAATTTCCAAGTTTCTAGGAAGTCAGCAAAGATTCCAAGAACTTCTTGCCCATTACAAGAGAAGGACCTCCCATTTTCACACTTACACAGTAGGCTGACTGATAAAGGCATTCTTCTGAAGCCTGTAAGCTGAGATGCTGGGGAAAGACCCTGACTCCAGAGAGACTCCTTGTACAGAAGCAAAATTCTTTTCTGTCAGGTTGTATGCTTCAAGCATCTTAAAACCTTTACATCAGAGAGGAAAATATTAAAATCAGTACATTTTAATTATTTTATTTCTTAAATCTTGAAATAAATTAGCCCAAGGATATAAATACTTACCTGGTGAGGTGTAGCCATCCAAATAAATGAGAGGGCAACCTGCAATGCACAGTGTGCTTTAGTTATGATTCACCAACATGATGTACAAATATATATGCACAGAAATAGCAATGTATGTGCTGTGCATCACATTCATGTATTAAATTTATCACTTTAACCTTTTATAAGTTATTTCTCATAGTAAGAAATGCTTTCTGAACATTGTCTAGTTCAACTGAAATTTTACAATCTCCTAAAGAATTAGTGGAATTCAAAGGGAAAACTTTTTTCTGCTTTTGAAATACATTAATTTCCTCCGAGAGAATTTCAGATTTATTCAAAGAGAGAAAAAATTCATTCATCCCCAATCCTCCTCTCTTCCAAGCCCCCAAGCCTCACAATAGATACCAAACATCACATAACATTAATGAGTACACAGCAATTTTGACCCTGTACCCCTTAAGTGCCAGGGGAACCAAAGGGCTACATCCAAGACCATTTGATGCAGAAAGAAGACAATTCTGGTTCCCTACCCATTTCAACCACTGCTGTTCCATACTGGGGTTCAGCATAAATTTTCACAGTTTGTTTAGAACTTGTTTATTGCTACCACCTCTAAGCAGAGTTTTGAGTTTTTAAAATATAATTGTTAATAGGTGGAAACACCACACTTGTAAAGCACAACCTTGATTGTGGATGAAAAAGGAGATAAATAGGTTCAGTTTATCTTTAATCTGACACTATAGTTTAAAAGATGAACTTGAGGTCTTGGTATAAAAAATCTCTAAACCAAGCAAATCAATGACAATCAACTGATTTCTACTGAGCACACAGGCACAAGCCAGTTTTTCATGGCTCTCGTGAAACACAAATGTTGACAGAAAGAATACCAATTGATTACTAAGAGGGAAAAGCTTCTTCAGAAATGTTTCTGTATATGCAACTCTAAGCTGAAGCTTAATTTACCCCAATGCCACAACCACTGGGGTGGTGGGAAAAGAATATATTAAAATGCTTTATTTCCACACAAGGATTATTACATCTTCAAGACTAAAAATGGACTTCTGACAAGCACACATTTAGCATGATCTCAATGGAACAATGATTCATGATTTCCCATGTTCTATTTATGCAGATACTTGATCCCAAATAGTATGAATAATTGTCTATACATACTTATTTTTCAAGACAAGTTAGGTTATGGATCTACGTGAACCATGACTTACTTGAGGTGGCAGTTTCACAAACAAATGTAATGAGGTTATCCTCTATCTTCTCAAAGGATTCAAAGTCATCCACAATGAACACATGCCGTTCACTTGGCTTGCTGGCAATGTTAGCAAGTTCGCTGTAGTCCACATCAGCCACACCAACTACAAAGACACTGAACCCTGCAAAGTAGTGTTTGCAGAGTGAATTACATATGGTATTTCTGTCTTTTATTATTTGAAATAAAAAAACTTTATCAGAAATGATGCTGTATTTTCTCAATGGTGCAGCAAGTCCTTTCATTTGACGTGAACTCTCCTCAATGGATGAACATGGACTTCTTAAGGAATATGCATTTTTTTCCAAGTCATCCTATTTTCTGGCTTATCAATTCAATTCACTGGGTCTCCTAAAATAAAATTCTAATAATTAAAAGATGAAGCTTTTAATAAGAAAAAGATATTGTGTGGTGCAGATAGCCTTCCACAGAGCCACAGTCCTAAAATACACTAAGTTGAGAGGCTCCCTTAGGTACCATTTAGAACTTAAGCTTATATGACTCAGAAACCAAGAATGAGCTATTTTAAATTTGAATTCTTGAAACTGATTTTTCTCAGCAAACTCAGACTCGATGGCAGTACTTTGACCACCTTTGAAACAGAACCCGCAATTCCCACTGGCAATAAAACATCCTTTATTTAGGCTAATACAAACAAACAAAGCCTTTGCTCCAAAAGTTAACTTGATCTCAGAAAAAACATAGGTTAGTATATAAGGTTTGGCATATAATTTGTAATTTAGTGTATACATGTATATGGTAACTAGGGAAGCAAATCCATAACCCCAAATTCAAGTCAGCTAAAGACAAAATGTCTATAAGTCTGCTCAAAGTATATGACCTTATGGCAATGAATTTATAATATGTGTGTAAAAGATAGATGATAGATAGGTAGATGAGAGAGAGAGAGAGAGATAAGCATGAAGAACAATCTCCACTGAAAGAGATGGCATGGTATAGCACTAATCAACACTCATAATTTTAGCAAAAGAATTATGTATATGCAGATGACAAATTCCACATCACCTTAAAATTTCTTGGAATACATCACCCAAAGCATAGGACACTTTCTAAAATAAACCCACCTTGGACCCTGCTTGGGGCAGAAGGGGGAAGGATGAGAATGCAAGTAATGGAAAGACCTCATTTCATTTCTAACAACCCAATGAACCCAAAGGGCAATGTTACCAAGGGGCTCTCAGGATGTTTGCTTGACAAAAACCTAACCTAGAGATATCACCCCGAGAGCTTGATACTTTTTAACTTGCAGTGTACCCTTCAGCAATCTGTATTACGTCTGAATCTGCAAGGACAAACTAAAACTGAAGACATCGTAGACCTCTCCTTACATAGGAACCAGCATCAAGATACATCACTGCCATGGCAGAACACTCACTTTAAGGATACCCCCATTATCTTATACCTTTCAAGCTGCTATGGGGAGATTCTATTTACCCCTTGACAAACCCTGAATCACATCTTCTACAAAAAATACACCATATCATTTTTGAGGAATTAGCTAACTATTCCATAATTAAGTTTAAACTAACATTATAAGAGTACACAGCAAAACAGAAGAACATAAAATCAGTAAATGTTGTCTTTTTCAATCATTTCTGAGTATTTAAGATAATGAATGCAATCAAATCCAGTCCTTACACTTACCTGACTGCTGTATGATGAAAGCTGCCTTCTTGACCTCATCCTGTGACCGACCATCGGTGACCACAACTAACACCTTGGGGACATTCTTCCTCATGCCGCTCTCCCAGGTCAAGACCTTCTCCTTGATAAATGTGAGGGCCTTGCCTATGGAGTGTGACAGGGGACACTTTAATATCACCTCAGTGAAAACTATCCAAATGCCATTAGCCATGCCGACATAATTACAGTCTGGACCCTTCAATGAGATGATACACTCAGTACTATCCATTATGTTTGGATACCAAAGATCTTCACAGACTCTGATGAACTATACCTGTTCTTGTGTTTCCTCCTCTGTACCTAATGTTCTGAAGGGCCCCAAGAGCCAAGGCCTTGTCATTGTATGTGTTCAGCTTGAACTCAGACTTGACCTCATCACTGTACTGCACAAATGAAACCTGAAAGAAAATGGATGTTGCAGTGATTCACTTAGCTGCAGAGTAGAGAGAAGGGTGTCATAGACTTAGCAGGATATTATATCCTCTTTATAGTTATTATTGTAACAATGGCTGCTGTTGTCTCATTAAATTCTCTAATTCCCAGTCCTCACTGAAATTGTTGTAACTGATACTAATGATGCAAATATGCTGTATCCATGTGTCTTTCCTAGGACTTAAGAAGAGATCGGCTAATCTGGGGAACACTGAGATCCCAGCACTATAAATAAGAACCCAGTTGTTGGTTGAAGAGTTCGTTCTCAGCCAACTGTACTTCTCATTGACTATATTCATTCTTCACAGTAATATAAAAATGTTCCATACATGACAGTAATCACCACTCATGAGAAACTTGGTGACAGTGTGATTTAATGGAAAGAGTTCAGGTTTTATAGTCAGGATTCACTGGGCTCAAATCCCAGCTCTGTAAATTAATAGCTGTATGACACTAAGTTAAGTTCCTACTTCTTGGCGTTAGTTTCCTTGTCAGTAAAGTGAAGATAATTCTATTTATCTTCTAAGGTTGTTTAAAAGAATAATAACCATGTATACACAGTAACTGAAGTTAGTAAGTACAATAGCTATTTTTATTAGAAATTCTAATTCTGAAAAGGATGAAAACACAGCTGAGCTGTTGACACACTAAATTAAGAATGAAACCAGGCTTTTTATTCTTCTTGGGTTGGAACAATGTCCACAAGGTTACAGTGGGATTTCACTTTTACTGTATTCCTTCCATAAAGTATTACTTCATAAAGAGAATGTAGTTTGCTTAAGAAATTATCATTTATTTCAAAATCTTTTCTGTAAGATGCCACAATGACAAACAAACTGCCAGAATAAAGAAAATCCACCAAAATAAATTGAGAAGAAAAGAAAAAGAGAATATGTTTAAAGATAGAATTTCTTGCTTTAAAGACTAGACAGTGATTTAGATAGAAGAGAGACACACAAGTAAGGACCATGTAAAATGGTATTTGCTACAATGGTGATTCTCACAAAATACTTCATGAGCATGGAATGCCTACTGCTATCAGGGAGCCTCTCCAGAAGGGGTGGAATTTGAAGTGAGCCTTCAAGACTACCGAATACAAGAAATAGCTAATAATAGCTTGAATTTGGATTCTCAAAGGAGTCAGGGAAGGCCTCCCCAAATACTTTAGTGCCACTGGATGTGAGAGTTCATAAATTCATGGGTATACTGAGAATGGTGGAGCTTTACAGCTTTATAGGTAGATTAGGGCAAAATGATTAATTACTTTTTGAAGCCTCTCAAAAATATTAACTTCTTTAAGTTCCTACTCTAGTACAACAAATACACTGGAAGTAATATCATTTTAGGAAAACAAATTTAACACCCTTTTGCTTATTAATGGACATTGTTTTAGCAGGGATAATAAATGCAATATAATAATAGAGCAGACAGCAGATTGCACCTACCCACTCCAGTCACTATAGTCTTCTCACTTTATAAGACATGACAATCATAATGGATTTAATGTTCAGAACTTTGGATGACCTTTCATGGAAATGTAAAAATGTTGGAAATTTTAAGCAGGAAGTTGGAGTCACACTCCCTTAAAGTCTCCAATGGGAGTATCATCTAGCCAAAAAAAGGAAACCTATAGGAATATTTATTTTTCTATTTATTTATCATTTACACCCACTTCCTCCCTTCCAAAAAATACATGTATAAAGGAAACAGCAAATTATAAAGGTCAAAACACAGTTTATAATGAAACAACTTTCTACTTAAAAAGGAAAGTTCAGAGGAAACAGCAAGACACAACAAATGAATAATGTTGTGTTGAGATTAACACTCACCTGAATCCCAGCAGGACTGATTTCATCAAAGGCCCCCACAGTATTGAAAATGAATTTTACAACTTTGTTAAAATTATCATCCCCAATACTCCAAGAGGCATCCGTCAAGAACACAATATCAGCCTTGGCCCCTTTGCATACTGAAAAAAAAAAAAAAGGCACAGAGGAAGCCCCAAATCTGTTTAATTCTTCCATTTAAATGAACTCTACAAACTGCTTCAAACAATCATTCAGGTAGAATCAAATGAAGAACAATGATGTCCAGAACTGGAGGACCATCAGTGGGTTTGGAGATTTTAAAAAGAATTATCAAAGATTTAGTACAAATAAATTTTTTTTCCTTAAAATTAGGCCACTGGAATCATATATGGGGAAGAAAAGAAGAAAATAAAATAAACAAACATCTTTAATTTGACTGTTTTTAGACTTAGAAGTTAAAAATATCTAAAGAAAAATTAAACAAAATTTTACTTTTTGAAAACAGCATATAGAATGTACTATGGACTTTGAATGGTAATGCTGTGTAGGTCTTCCATTGCCACAAGTGTACCAGTCTAGCCGGGGATATTGATAGTTGGGAGGCTAGGAGCAAAAAACTCTCTATACTTCCTGCTCAGTTTGTTGTGAACCCTAAACTACTGTAGAAAATAAAGCTTATTTTAAAAAAAATTAACATGTTTTTAAGCCAAGATTGCTGAGTTTCTTTCAACATTCTAAAGAAAGCCACTAGTGTATTTCCCTTTAGCCTTTATTATTTTATATAGTTTTAATTTTGAATTTGACTTATGTAATAGGTTTAATAAAGTTGCAATAATCTAGATCCTTCTAATATGAAAGACATATCCTTTCAAATCTGGAATGCTTTCTAAAATAAAAAAATGTGGGAAAAGAATAATCCAGTAGTTTTTTTGCATGAGCTTAATTTGATCGAGCACTGAAGGAAGAATCACACCCAAATTACTGAGGGTCCAGCCTCAGTCCTTCAGTATATCTTTTTACCAGTTCACTGCTACTGACAATTACATTTCAAGGTTTGGTAAATGGAAAGATTTTTTTAGCTTTGTGTAATCCAGAACTTGACTCAGATCAGAAAGTCAGGAGTTACACAGTCAAGAGCCTCAGGAACTAGGTCGCAGACACAGCCAAAAAAGGTTCATATATCCCATTGATACCATGCAAAGAAAAAGCTACCATGTTACTACGGACTGTGGATGCTATCACTAGATCTTAACCTGCATAACTGAGGAAATAAAGACCTGGAGTAGTTTATGACTGATTTTATTCATACCAAAATGTGCCTGGAGGAGAGGAACAAACAATGGCAATCTTTTCTTTCAATCTAAAACTTTTCAGCAAGAAAAATAATTCTGAAATATTTTTCTTATCAATTGTAAATGATGTATCTGCAGCATAAATGAGAAGTCTGGAAATCCCTATCAGCTGTACTTATTGCCTATCCAACTGTACTTACCATCACGGGCTGGAGGAATAGTGGGAGGAGGAGAGGGTGTAGGTGGCTCTGTAGGAGCTTCCGTTGGCTTTACAGCTAGAATTTTAAAATAATAATTAGAAAAATACAACATGCACACATTTCATATCCCAGAAAGCAAATTTTAAGAGCAATCTAAATCTTCAATAACAAACCAAGTCTTAGAAAACAAGGCTCTAGCCTCATTTCATTAAAACTGACAAATTTTATGAAATTTTTTTATGGAAAGATCCTATTCTTTCCATAATTGGTATTGTTGGTAGGTGTTCACATCAACAACAGAATGCAAAGATGCAAAGAAGAGAAGGTCAAAAGAATAAAAGTCATTAAAGTGAATGCATGTTCACCTTCTCTCTGTGGGCTACAGCCATCTCTCACCCTTTCAGTCCTTTCCTTAAAGCAGTATCAACTTTGCAGCAAGGACAACCTGGAATTTCTGCATAGACTGTACTTTCAGGAACTTTCCATCATACCACCATTACTGCTACCCATGAGGGGAAGGTATCATTAAGTCTCCCATACCAGGATTATGCTATACAGAATAGAATGAAGAGTTTCCAGATTATTCAAAAACTTACTGGTATGTTCTTTGATGGGAACACCTGGCCCCTCAAGATTTGGTGTCTGCACAAAAACAGTAGCACTATATTCAGCCTCTGGTGAGAGGCCAGTGAAGCAGTGGCTAGTTTCTGATCCACGCACTGTAATTTCTTGTCCTCTAGTTCCTGGTCATGACACCAAAGGAAAATGCAAGTGTTATCATCTATTATTTTTTAAGGCATTTTATAAGGACAATGAATTCTTCTTTACTGAAGTTTAAAATGTTTCCACTACATACTCCAGTTCATTTTCTTTTACACACATACCATCTGCAGGACTCAGTTTTAGCCTGTAGGAGGTCGCTGCCCGGTGAGGTGACCATTTGACACAGAATGTATCCCACCCAACTTGGTAAGTTTTCAGATCTGTCACATTTAAATACACTACAAAAGAAATAAAGAGATTCACTTTCTGAATGAAAGCACAAAACGCATACTTTTAATCTCAACACAATTTTTGAACTCCCACTGTGACTGAAAAAAATGTCTAAAATCTCAATGTTTTCTTATAAGAAACATACATCAAATATACATGAAAATATAGCAGAGTCAAAACAAACCTCCCTTTCCATGACTAACTTTTGAGGAAACGAAATCACACAGTCCCTTGTGGAAAATCATAAGAAATTTTTCTGAAAGGCTATCTTATTAAGTCCTTAAACATATATTAAAGCACTTGGTGACCACAAAATCTATCTGTGGGCAAAATTCAGTAATTCAATAAAATTGTATCAATGGATTTAGGGTAATAAATAACTTAACATTGAATGTCAAGAAAACTAGCATCCCCACTGCTGACAAATGGATCAAGAAAATGTGGTATTTATACACAATGGAATTTTACTCAGCCATGAAGAAGAATGAAATCTTCTCATTCGCAAGTAAATGGATGGAACTGGAGAACATCATTCTGAGCGAGGTTAGCCAGGCTCAGAAGACCAAAAATCATTTGTTCTTCCTCATATGAGGGTTTTAGATCTAGGGCAAATGCAACAATGTTGTTAGACTTGAGTCACATGACAAGGGGAGAGCACATATGGGAGATATGGGGATAGGTAGAAAACCCAAAACATGAAAGGCGTTTGATGTCCCCACTCCAGAGGAACTAATACAGAAACCTTAAAGCCACAGAGGTCAACACGAGAAGGGGATCAGAAACCAGTGTAAAGATCAGTTAGAGATGAATCAACTTGGGTTGTGACACATTTGTACATGGAAGCAATGCTAGGAATCTCTCTGTATAGCTATCCTTAACTCAACTAGCAAAAATGCTTTGTCTTTCTTATTATTGCTTAAGTCTTCTCTTCTACAAAATTAGACACAAGGGCAGAACAAATTCTGCCTGGAAGAAAGGTGGGAGGAAGGAAGGGGAGGAGGGGTAGAGGGTAGATGCAGGGGGCAGGGGAGAGAAATGACCAAAACAATGTATGCACATGTGAATAAATGAATAAAAAAATTTAAAAAAGAAAACTAGCATCACAACACTACACAGATTCATAGATAAAATGACAAAATTCTGTATGTTTTACCTTTTAAAATTCAAAATATAATATTTGATAGCAGATAAACATGACTTCTTCACCACATACTTTTTTTATATATTTAATTAACTGTACATATTTCCTTCAAGAGGACTCACACATATGATAACCCTCAGAGAGCTATCTGAAGTTGACAGACTAAGCAAATCTTAGTCCAGGACCTCCGAGGGAATGCTCTATCTAGACATGATTCTCTCCATGTGAGCTCTGAGGACCAGCCCTCTGTGCCCTGGAGAAAGGGAAGGACAGACACCACCAGAGCAGAATGAAGGGCATAGAATTGGGACCCCAGTCTCCTCCTACCACTGGTCAATCCCATTCAGACATTACTTATGGATTTAGACAGATAGGTATTTGTTTCACTGAACACAAACTGGCCTATCTACATAATGCTGGAAAACCTTGCACATGTTAGGAAAAAGTAAAATTAAAACAGACTGACCTGGTAAATTTCACTCTATGCTTTCTTATAACCACAAAAAGATATTTTACTCACATGTAGTGCCTTGATCTGTGAGAGGAAGGCTGAGTCCAGAATCATACTGAGCATAAACACTCACGTCATAGGTAGTGCTGGGATTGAGACTGTGCAAAGTGTATGATGTCACTTCTCCAACAAAGGCTTCCATGGGTTCATTGGAACCTTTGATGAAATACACAAAATGACACATAAATCTGTAATAATTTGCCTCAGATTTCGCTCAAAATTAAAGATCTTAACTTTAAGTCAGATGGTGGAATGAACACATCAATTCTCATAGGCCTCTCATGTAGCACATAAACCATGCATACAGAGCTGTAAGTCCAAATTCCTCACTTTCTTATTCTCATAGAATAGCACAGTACTGAGAACGCAGTAAGTATATAATCAATGTTACTTTAGTGAACACACTCTCATGCCTCTTTTCTAAGCCCTACTTTGCCAGCATAGAGCCTTCCACAGAGTAGGTACTCAATTAACATATTTTAATTTGTTGCAGTGATGATCTAAGAATCACTATCTTGACCTCATTCCACATATTTTGATTATCGAGGGTCCTCAGTTATCAACTCTCCTTTCCTCTTTTAAGTTCTTTTTCTATTTTCTATTTCTTACACAGGTACACATTGTCTTTCTTTTGCTTTCTCCTTTGCTTTTTTTCCTAGTTCACAGTCTTCCTGGGTTCATGGAAGATGCCTTAGGAAATTTGGTACAAAGAGCATATTTCTTCCAATTTTGGTAAGCATTAAGACAAAAGATAAAAAGATGGAAAATCATTTAATGATGGTGATATTGGCTTAGGTGAATAGATCAGTGGGGAGTTGGATAAACTAAAGTGCACAAAATCTATGCCCAAATGGAATAACATTTGGACATAATGGGGAAAATATAGAAGTTTATATGGATTAAATATGCATTATTTCATGGCAATAGTAACATATAAGATGTCTGAACAAAAGCAGCTTCAATGTGTGCAATTTTATGGATCAGGTCAAACTTCTCAGTCATGAAATTTGCTACAAATCTCATGTACACTCACAATAACAGTGGTGCTTTGGACCACTGACAGCACTGTTTTCACCAACATTACCTCTAGTGAGAAGGGAATTGATGTGGTAACAGGAGAGTCCGGCAGCAGGGGATACAACAGAGAATATCATCATAAACAAATAATTTTCCAATGTATTTCTAGTATGACAAATATGCTTCCTTACCTACTGGCTTATACACAATTTTATATCCAAGAACTGGAGAGGGCGAAGGATCCCAAGACACTCTGAACCTTGTATACCACTCATCAGAGATGTGTATGTTCTGAGGCGGAAGAAGTCCCACTGAAAGCAAACATTGGGCCTGCATTACTGACCTCTCATTGGCACAGAAGAACATGGAACTCTATGAGTATTGTTAGGGTAGCCCTATGAGAGCAGTTTTGTTTTTAATATTCCATAATCTCCTTATCCAGAAAATAACTAAAACCCATTGAAATGTTCCCAAACTTCAGTTTTCCAAATTCAAAAAGCAATTCAAATGGATTCAGAACTGATGATTTTCAAGAGTCTTCTAATAGGAGATAAGATCAAAAGTTGGTATTGGATATGGGTCAGAATTACAGAAAATAAAAGAGATCTCCAATCATTTTTAGAATGTTATAGATTATAGAATGTTGGAGCCAGAGGGTAATTTAGATACTATCTGGTTAGACACCTCATCACATAATAAGATATAATTTTCCAAGACCACACAGCTAGCTAGTGACTGAAAGAAGATTCTTTTCCTATACCACCCTATCTTTCGTCAACATAACCTAGAACACCTTAATCTACAACTTACAAAGTCAATACTGTTTAATGCATGTTAAGTAGTCACTGAATTATTGCTCAGTCATAGCATTACAAAAATAATTCATACAACTTAAAAAACTTTTCTTTTTATAAAAGATACTATACTTGGCTTTTGCTCTTTCTGAAAAATTCAAAATATAGTAAGGATTTCATTTTACATTTTAATAAGCATAAAATTTGAAAATATGACATTTTCCCCAGAAAAGTACTAAAATATATTTTAAATCTAAGAAAGTGAAAAGAGGGAAGTAAGTTGTTAAACTAAAATCATCTTGAGTCACTGGCTAATTCTCCACTGACTGTCCTTCAGACAAAGTATCAGTGAGTATACAGATTCTTGACCTCCAGAGACAAAGCTGAGTTGATAGGCCTGCTTTGCTCTTAGCAGCTTTCAAATGCTATCTTTCACAAATTCTGTATGTTATAAAGAACATTTAAGCACAAAAAGAGATTGGGCAAGTTAAAGAGGAAAGAAGCCTGAAATTATTTAGATTTAAGTAGATTTTTGCTGAATGAAGTAGAAAGAGATGTCAATATTTACAGACCTAGAGCACAGTCTGCCATTTTGTTACACCAGTGGCTTTCAATTCCAGCAGTAGCTGCACATTACAACATCCGGGGCCACATCTCAGACCAGTAATATCAGTATCTGTGGGAGGGGCTCTCAGGCATCACTTGAAAGCTTCCCAAGTGATTCCAATGAGATTCCAAAGGTCCTCTAACCACATTAGAGAATCCTTAAATCATAAGAAACTCTTACCAGTATCAGTTAGAAAAGGTGACCTGAACACTGGTAATTTTCTGTACATTATTTGATGCAGTAATTTATTTTTTACACTGTTGGGATTTGAACTCATGGCCTCATGCTTTCTAGAAAATCACTCTACTACTTGAGCCATTCTACCAGCACTTTGTGCTTGAGTTAATTTTTCAGGTAAGGTGTTGTGCCTTTTGCACAGACTGGCCTTAAATCATGATCCTCTCATCTCTATGTTCTGCATGGCTGGGATTACAACAATGGACCACTTTGCTGGTCTGATGATAATTTTTAAAGCTACATTTTTAGAAAGAAGATAATTGCTAATCATTTTGCTTCTCAGTCACAACCAAGCATTTTTAGCCAATACTACATCGACTAACAACTATAGTTTTAACTAAAACCACACAAACTATAGCATTATTCAGAGAACATGCTATAGTTTTCCAAAATATCTCAAGCAAAGAAAAACATGCAGGTTTCTGTCTACTTTTTTCTTCTCTTAATAGACCTTAATAAAGTTAAAAATAAATTGTGTTCCTCTATCATCATTTTGGAAAAATTGAACATCTGATACAAATGTTAGTATATCAAAATAATATTTCAGATACACAAGTAAAGGCAAAATTTAAAGCGCCTAAAAGATATAAGAAACATTAAAATTATGACAATCTCAAAGCAAAAGAAAAAAAAAAGACATATAAGACACTGACCAGTTCTTCCATTTCCAGTTAGATGGCCACCATCTCCATCTTCATAAACAGCAATAACAGTAATTTTATATGGAGTATCAGATTGCAGGGGCTGCAGTATTACATTATTTCTTCTGCCTGGAACTGTGGTCTGTAGGTGAAGTGAAATTACACATTTATTACTGGCTAGAGGACTTCCACATCAAAAACCAATACTGTTTTATATATTCCCATAATGAGTAATGGTTTCTTTATATTTCCTTTTTGTTTCACAATGCTCATGGCAAGACAAATTGTATACATGGCATGGGAGAATAGTTTTAGAGTCTGACAGATCTGGGCTCAAAACAGATCAGTCACTAAGCAGCAACTTAGCATCTCTGAAGGAAAAAAATGAGAAATAAAAGCAATAAGAAACCTAAGACTTCAGAACACTTTACTGAGTGCTGCAGAACTTAGTAATAACCTTGTTCCCTTCATCTTTCTTCACTACACATTACGTTTCTAGGTAGTACTTCAATGAATGTGAACCAGCAGAGAATCCACTGGTCATCAAAAATGGACACAGTGTCTGTCTTCAAGAATATCAGTTTGTCTTGGGGATATACCCAAAAGAATGTGACTCAGGTTACTCCAGAGGCACCTGCACACCCATGTTTATTGCAGCACTATTCACAGTAGCCAAGTTATGGAAACAGCCAAGATGCCCCACTACTGATGAATGGATTAAGAAAATGTGGTATTTATACACGATGGAATTTTATGCAGCCATGAAGAACAATGAAATGTTATCATTTGCAGATAAATTGATGGAATTGGAGAACATTATTCTGAGTGAGGTTAGGCTGGCCCAAAAGACCAAAAATCATATGTTCTCCCTCATATGTGGACATTAGATCAAGGGCAAACACAACAAGGGGATTGAACTTTGATCACATGATAAAGTGAGAGCACACAAGGGAGGATGAGGATAGATAAGACACCTAAAAAATTAGCTATCATTTGTTGCCCTCAACGCAGAGAAACTAATGCAAATACTTGAAAGTGACTGAGGCCAATAGGAGAAGGGAACAAGGAACTAGAGAAAAGGTTAGATCAAGAAGAATTAACCTAGAAGGTAACACACATGCACAGGAAATCAATGCGAGTCAACTCCCTGTATAGCTATCCTTATCTCAACTAGCAAAAACACTTGGTCCTTCCTATTACTGCTTATACTCTCTCCTCAACAAAATTAGAGATGAGGGCAAAATAGTTTCTGCCTGGTAGCAAGGGGTTGGGGGGGTAAGGGAGGAGGGGGTGGGGGAAGGGGCGAGAAATGACCCAAACATTGTATGCACATATGAATAAAATAAAATTAAAAAAAAAGAATATCAGTTTGTCTGATACCAACTGAATGGAAAAGATAGAAACAAGAAAATGGAAACTACATGCAACTGCATCCTCAAAGAGGACATAAACCGTCACCTCTCAATCTCTCTTCTAACCCCAGCCTTTATTTCTATGAACACCGTGCTGATGATTCCTGGCCTGAAGTCCCATAACTGAACACAGTAAATTGGTAGAAGAAATTAATGTTTTCAGAAAGGAAAAGAAGATTGAATTATTAGTCCATGGTAAGGCTAAACAAACACTAAACTTGAGCTTCTCTACTAAGTATGGTAAAACCGATTATCTCATTTTGATCAGAAATTCTAAATGGAATTACATGTTTTTGTTGGTAATAGAGGGGGCCTTCAGTTACAGCTTAGTCTACCAAGTTTGAACTATTTTATCACATGGAGTACATGAGAAATCGTGGTCTAAGGGGACATGTGTAGTAAAAAGGTTGCAAACCACAGAACCCATCTCCTTTACAAACCCCATTTTAGGAAATATTGTTAGCACAGCCATTTATCACTGCACTTCAATGTAAGTGGCTTTCTATCCACAGCAAGTGTACATCACAGTGAGGGCTATGAGGATGCTACAGAAAATTTAAGCCTGGATCTGGAGAGACAAAATATGCTACTCAAAAACTTTGGAGGGGCTGTGGATGGAGCTCAGTGGTTCAGCATTTGCTTAGCATGCCCAAGGCCCAAGTTCAATCCCTAGCACTGCAAAGAAAAAAAAAAAGTTTGGAACTAATGGGAAACTGTAAAGTCAAAAACAAAGTATTCTGCAAAATGTTAAGTTCAGAGAAATAAGAGAGCAATTAGCACAAAGTATTGAAGGGAGAACTTTTGTAGAGGAATTCAATTTGAAGAAAGAATATGGTATATAACCACATCATTATCTAAACATCAACTCAGATACTCCAGATTAATAGGAATCATTTTCACTAGACTTTGTGATATAATTTGATGTTTAAAAGTATACAGATGACCATAATAAGTTAAGACAGATTTTCAATAGGTCTTCAAAATACAAATGAACACCCAAATCACTGCATCTCTGTGGTGAGGAAAGCTAAACCACACATTGTGTGTGGTCCCCATATCAAGTCAGAGAAAGCTATATAAAATCTGTCACATGAGGGTCAAAGACTCAACTCTAATCACAGCACACTTCTAAAGAAGAAGTTTAATTTCACTCTCCAACTGGCTAAGATTATAAAATGTGTCAATGGGTGGGTGTTACACTTACATATTCATCAATTGGATCACCAACGGTGGGAGAATAAATGATCCTGTACTGCTGAACTGGTCCATCAGCATGATCCCAGCCTACAGACAGGCTATTGGTTGTCTCCCCAAAGACTCTCAGATTCCTTGGTCCACTTCGTGGAACTAAATAAAATATAGGAGAGTTTGTTGCCTGCCAGAGAGCATTATCCAAGCTCAGATTTAGGAAGCTACTTGCAGATGTCTCGCCATTCATGATGATGTTTCTCCCGTATGATAAAATACATATCACAAACAGTACAAAGTGCCATATTTCAGAACTACAATTATATGATGAACTTCCAGTGACACAGAGCTAGGTTCGAATCTAAATCTACAGACTGGGCAAGAAAAGGATTATTTTAACCTCTCTAACTGCCTCTGTTTAATGAAACATAGAGACCACAGTGCCCATTTGATGAGACAATCCACTATCAAACAGAAGAAGAGAGGAAACCCATCCTTAACTGAGGTCTCACCAGAAATTTAAAAAACTGGCTGAATTCATTCAGCACAAAGAAAAGAAAAATCATTATGAAGTCACAGCTTTAGCATGGAATGAAAGTGTAGGGAAGCCCAAGAGAATTCCATGCCAAGGCCTACTCTGACCTGCACAGAGGGAAAAACTTCTCAGATCCCTCACACCACCTACACACCAGCCCTCCCTCACTGGGAGAAGCCCTGCCAATCTAACTACAGGGAATAGGGTGGAGAAGAATTTGGCCTCACGTGTTCGGCCTTGGCCGGGGCTGGGATTCCCCTCTCCATCTGAGTAGAGAGCCACAATGTTCACAGAGTAGGGTGTGTCAGGAATCAGCCGCTCCAGATGCACCATGTGAGTGTTTCCTGGCACCACAATCTGCAAAGGAGAAAATGCTCAATTCTACCTGACGGCAACCCAAACGCTTACCAAGTGTTTAGTTAGTCAGCATAGTAATATTTATAATAAAAGGCTGAGCCTAGACATGTCAGAATCCAAGTGTGTTTCCCCATATGATCTGCCCAGGTCACACTGTTAGATACAATTTATCCTCAGAAATTCCCTTCCAAAGAAGTTATTTCATCCTTGAGTCTTGTTTAGTTATCTCCCTTTCCATGTATTATAAAGCTCCTAAAATACAACATCTAGGGCTCATAATACTTACCCAAAGCACATCCTAAATGTTCGATATAACTAATACAAAAGATTCTCTGGTTACAGAGAGATCTTATGTTAAAAGAGAAAGCAATTCCATGGGATGGGTAAGGGTTCAGTCTTCTGAACAGAACCTACCATACTCAGGGTCAAGAAAACTGATATTCTTACAGAAAAACACGCATTGCTTATCATTTATCTTTGCTCATCTTTATTATTGCAAAGATGTGTAAGTTAAATTAGTCTATAAATGTATTTTCCCTTAGGTATTCTAAGAATATTACTACTCTAAGAATATTAGCAATTTCTGATTTGTAAATTATTAACCTACTTAGAAAACTGAATTACATTATGAATTAAAGTTAGACTGCAATTTGTAAGAGCCAATAAAGGTACACTTTAAAATATTTTAATAACAAAGGCATTTGTACTTTATAACAAAATCCCATACTGAAAAGGTCTAGCAATGATTTGCATTTATTACTGAGGTTTTGAACTCATATAGCTAATTTGCATTTTCCCAAGGTTCTTTATTTTCTAAGTAAACTTATAATCAATACATCTGCCTCCATTCATCAAAAGCAATCATTTAGGAATTATATACTGGCATGTTTGTGGCTTGTATTCTCACAGGATACCAAACATGACTCAAACATGAAACTACATCCATCAGGAAATGCAGTTTCCATGAGAGGCAATGACACACCAATAATTGACTTATTGTTCCTAACCAGCTGCTGTGGCAAAAGCCACAATAGAATCTACAAAATTCTTTTGTTGAGCTCTAGGATGACAAAATTACTTACAGATTCCGAGGGTCTTGTGCCAGCAACAGGAGAATACACGATACGGTACTGTTGCACAGGCCCAGGAGCAGGGTCCCAACGAACATCAAGGGTGTTGGGCGTAGGATTATACACTTGGACATTTCTTGCCAGTCCTCTCACCACTGAGGAAATGAAAGCCAATGCATATTTCTTTTAAGTCTGTTTATACATGTCGAGATTTTCATCACTTTTCCACATCTTACACTTGTAATAGGATAAAATACTACTCTCCTTAAACTTCCAACTGTCTACACACAAAAGAACATTCAAATGCTCCAATCCAAATCCAGTCAAAGAAAGCCAACTATAGCCTTTGTCTATATGGAAGCAAGGTTGTTTTCAATAAAAACAAGCCTGTATGAGTAACAGAACTGAACTGACCTTAACGGGGCATAAGACAAGAGAGAGGAAATAGGAAAAGGAGTTTCAGTTTCTACAGCTAATGGGAAAAAAAAAAAAAGGAGGAATTCTATAGAGACTGTCCTCTAAAAAAAAATTGCCAAAAGATATGGGGTTAATCTAATTCAGTCAGCTAGTTTCAATCATTCATTCTTTCATTCATTCCTATTTTATTCAACAAATAACTAAGGAATGCCTTCTGCAATTAAGAGAAAAGACAAAAGGAGGGAGAAATAAGACACACTTCCCCCAAAGGGGATTTAGAGAAGTCTACAAATTAAATCCACATACTAACCTCAAACTCTGGCTTAGCCAAAAACATCATCTCTCTAGACCACTAAACTTTCACCAAAATAACCCACTCTTGCTTGCTTCCTTTTAAACATCAACAAGTATATGTTCATAAGTATGCATAAAATATGCACAAAATATTTATAAGTATGCACAAAAGTCTTAAGCAGCGCTTGAAGGAATAGTAAAACCATTTAAACTGATTTTGCAAGATATTAATGGCAAATAAAAGCACATAGCTCTTTACCCCCCAAAAGCACTTCATCATCAAATCAGAGAAATGTGCAATCAACTAAAATGATGAACAAATTTCAATGATTTGTACTGTGAAATCTAATTACCAACAGGGCATCCTAAAAATTTATAAGGCACAAAACAAAGCTCAATGAATTTTCATCAGAAAAAGAGAATAATTGAAGTAGCAAGCAAAAATAGAGGAGATGAATCAATTCGGGTTATAATACATATATACATGGAAATGTCACAAGGAAACTCCCTGTGTAGCTACCTTAAACAAACAAAAATGTCATTTTTTTTCATTTACAAAATCATAGAACAAGAGGGTGGAACAGGTCCTGGCCTGGGGGTGAGGGTGGTACCAGTGGGAGGGGAAGGACGTGGGGAGATGGTGAAGGAGGGTAAATGTGGTGCAAATAGTGTGTACACATGTATGTAAATGGAAATTGATATCTTTGAAACTACTCCAAGAATGAGGGGAGGGTGGTATGAAGGATAATAGTGGAGGGGATGCATTCAAGTACAATATATTTGATATATTGTAAAGAACATTCGTAAATGCCACAATGTACCCCCACCCAGCACAACAATAAAAAAATAAAGTTGCAAATAGGTAAGTGTGTACACATTTGCAATTTCTGAGATTATGATTTCAAAATAATGCCATTATGAATTTGTTAATTTCATCCACCAAAAAGTTAACAGTTGATGGTGTTTGGATGGTAAACTATGGGTATCTTTTTATATTTTTAATTTTATCATCCTGATTTTTCCTAATTCTCTTTTATTGGCCTATATGGCCTTCACAATGAAAAGGAAAAGTTATGATGAAAAGTTAAACTTCCAGCTTTTTTGCTTACATGTCCTTCCAGTATCTGATGTGCGTCCCCCGTCACCTTCAGTGTAAACAGGAACTACTGTCACAGTGTATGGGGTATCCGGCTGCAGATTCCTAAGAATGGCATAATTGGTATTGCCAGGGATTGGTACCTGAAGTTTTAATAAAACATAAAGAATTTGATTTGAAAACCTTGTGAAGGAAATAATACATCAAACAATAACATAACAATTCAAGATCGAGTCAATAATTTGAGCTCTGTAGTATCTTTGTGTAACAATGTGGCCTCAAGTGAACTGTTATAAGCGTTTATGAGGATTCGTCTGTGTACTTTCACTTCCTTTTTAGAACTTTTGGGGATGACTACTTCCTTCCCAAGCCCCAATCTTCTTACTTCCCAGGGTCTACAATAGCAAGTATTTACCCTTTGTCAAGTCCTAGTATGTGAATACGAACGTCTTCAACTCTAAAGCAAACTGGCTAACTCCTTCAGTTCCACTTTTAAATCACCAAGCTTGCAGTTTAAATAAACTGCCAGTTTTCACTACAGGAAATATTACCAGTTCCTCTGGGCCTCCTGCTGTTGGTGCATAGAAGAGCTTGTACTGGCGAGGATTTCCCTCTGCATGGTCCCAGCGAACGCTCAGAGTGCCGGTAGAAGGGTCATATACTCGCAGGTTCCTCACGGTATTGAGAGGTTCTAAAATTCACAGAAATCACACTGCTGTATGGTCTTAGCAGCCAAGCACACCTGAAACACAGGCTAAGTGATAGCTCCCAGGCACACTGGAACGTAACAGACACCCCATAAATACTTGTTGAAATAGTGAATAAATGAAGAAAATAACTGTGTTGGTCTAGTGCCTACATCTTTTCTATCCATAGTTATGCCACCAGCACACTTTTTTTTAATCCTAGAAAGTATTAAATTTATTTTCACAAATAGAGGCACGTACTTCCAAGAAGAATGTTAAAAACAATCAACACCGTATAAAAGATTTATATTGCCTCAGTGTTTCTGGATAAAGATGCAATTCCATCCCAATGGTACTTACTGGAGAAGCCACAGGGACTCTAGTTTTACTTACTGGTCTTGCCTCTTCCAGCCATCCGACCCCCTTCTCCATCAGGATACAGGGAGGACACAGTGATTGTGTAAGGAGTGTCGGGCTTCAGTTTCTGCAGGACCACACTGTTCTGCCGTCCTCCTATTGTGGTCTTAAGAAAAACAGGTCTTGATAAGCATTAGCCTTCTCAAGACCTCTCACTAAGCTGCTCGAGAAAGCCTTTTCTGCAGGGGAGTTGTGTGAGAGCCTTGCCAAGTTCTGGAATCAAGTACCACAGTGAAGGTTTAAAATATATCTACGGTCTAATTTAAATGTAAAATATGCCTTTCACATCATAAAAAAGACTGGTGACCTTAAAAAGATATTTCAACTTGCTAACTGCCAGCACTGCAAAATTTCATCCAAAACACATTTCACAGACCTCTTCCCCCACCCCAAAAAAAATTATTAATCATAAGTGAGCCACACAGGGATTTTAAGATACAAAACAACTGCATAATTTTAGAGGCTCCACACCACACAGTCTTATTCTTACTTTTTACAGATGTTTTTTGTTTGCTTTAAAAACACATTGAATTGATTCGGCAAAAGATCTAAAGCTCTTGGTGTCTCCCCCAAACACTGCCATTCTAATCACATGAGCCGTGTAAACGACGTGACTGGACCCTTCACCAGCCACACTCAGGCAGGGGTACCCAGTAGTCCGCATGGTACCAGCCTTGAGGTATGAAGTTTCTCACTTTCCTCCAATTATAGAGTTTGAAGATTTTGACTCATTGCTTGAGGCCATCTAGCTATCTTGTTGAAAGAAAATTTGTACAGCTTGCTAACAGTCCACTGAATTTAGATGCTTACATCATACTAATTAAAATCGCATGAACATGGCATGGTGCCCACAATGAGTACACCTGTAGATGTCTGGATGCACTCGTACAGATCAGATATTTCCAACTTAGACCCATCCACTCAAGTCTCTGAGTTCCAGAGGAAACCTTGGTAAGTCACTGAGTCATCCTCAATATGAACAAATTGAACTACAGTGGCTAATTTCAAAAAATTTAATATTTGAAGTTATGGGAGAAAAGTGTCAGTATCAGTACAAGCTATTTTTATACAACCTTGATATATAACAAATCCAGAAGCTCTACTTAATAGAATGTCTTATGAGTAAGCAGAAGGGTGTCAACCTTCTTTTCCTATTCAATTCTTCCAAATAATTTCAGCACTAATTATTTGTTACTTTATTTCACAGACCATCTTAAAAATGTGATGGAAGGGTGTCTGATCCAGCTAATCCCATTTACCAGATAGGAACAGAGACCTTAACCATTGCCAGCTTCAATCACTGCTAACTCCTCTAAGCTGGTAAGAGTGGTGACCCATTTGTTTGAGCTCAGTAAGTTTAATGATTAAAAGTCAACAACTCACATCTCTATAAGGCTATATAGAAAATGTTATTACCATTACCAACCCAAAATAAATCAACAAAGTTCTGGGCCTCACCAAAATAGATATTTGAAATAAATCATAAAGTATAACCCGATCTGTGTACAAATCATGGTGCTTACTGGCCTAGAAGAATTTATGCATGTTCTGGTCGGGAACCTCACAAAAGGCAAAGCTGGTAAAAGACCGAAGTTAGTCAGCTAAAGTTAAGTAAGGCAAAGGACAAAGGCTCTCTTAAATAAAGGAAGAATGAGAAGATAAAAAGTTCACAGTTAAGTCTATAGTCCTATCATTTCTCTTGGGTACCTGCATGGAATAATATAAAAATGATCAGTATTTTTAATTAGGTGAATGGACTTCCAGATCTAGAAACATGAGATCTAGAAGGTACTGTATAATTAATACAAGATCTAAAAGATATTCTATGACATGCCAAACCAGAAAGATTGAGACAAATAAGAGTAAACTTTATAAGTAAGTTTAACTAACTTTTAACTCTTGGTTAATGTAGCGAGATGGATTGAAGATAGACTCAAAAACTACATAGACATCCTTATGGATAACTGGGCACTGGTATTTTTAAGGTAAATGTGGGTGCATTGGGGTGCATGCCTGATGTTTTGAAGTTTCCATGAAGAGCAAGTACTATCGCCTTCCATGAGAACATGCACTGAGTTTCCACACCAACACTCCACATAAAGTGCCAACCAGAGTCAAATGATTCTACTCAATACAGGAAATCTTGCATCCCTCAAAAAATAAGTCTGATTACACACTGAGAGTAAAAGGAGTTTGAAGAGAAATAGGTTGAATGTATCCAAGTTATCATTTTTACAAAACAAATTACCGTTTGTTCATTTCCCTCTCCTGTTGAAGGCTGGTAAGTGAGTCTGTATTTCTGCACACGACCACTAGCAGGATCCCACTTAACAGTCAAGCTGTTAGATGTTGCATTGTACACCTGAAGGTTTCGTGGGCCACTTTTTGGAGCTGAAAGAAGATTGTTGAAAACAGATGAAGTACCCAGAACAATGCCTCGCCTCCCAAAGTATGTGTGGCTCCTGAGGAAATCAAGAGAGTTGTGTACCTCTAGGTTTAGAATTAAACTTGAACCCATAATAAAGATGGCCATGGGGTCTTAAATGACTATGTGGTATGAACTGAATGTTTGAGTACCCCACTTTAAAATCTTATTCTTCCACATGTAGAAGCCTTGACACCTAATATTGATATATTAGCAAATGGGGCCTTTGAGAATAGATGAGGTCATAAGGGTAGGTCCTCATAGTGGAATTGCCCTATCTAAGAGGAGACACAAGAAAGCCCATTTGTATCTCCCATGTGACAACACAGTGAGAAGGCAACTGTGTACAAGTCAGGAAGAGAACCCTCACCAGGAACAGAAATGGCTGGCACCTTGACCTTGCATTTTCCATTCTCCAGAATTATGAGAATACAAATTTTTGTTGTTTAAACCATCTAGCCTAATATTTTGTTATGGCAGCCTAAACTGACTAATTAAGTAATAGCAAAACCAAGTTTTTCAAGAAAAGTCTGTTTCAAAGAGGCCCCAATCAACACTTTATAATTAAAAAACAAAAGAACTATTCATAACATATTTATGGTATTGTTCATTTACTTATTACTTGTTCATTCAAACAATTCAGCAAGCTAAATGCTTACCTTGTGTTGTTAAGGGTATCAAACGCACTAGAAGAAAATAGAATTGGGGAAGTATTACTAATATAGCTGTAGCTCCATTTTTAAAATGTAACTTTAAAACATCAATGTCATATGTGAAAGTTGAACACCTACATGTGCGTTCGCTGCCAGTCAGATCATCGCTTTCTGATTCATCAGGATAGATGGCAGTAATGGAAACTTCGTAGAGAGTGTTGGGATGCAGGTTTTCAAACACCAAGGTATTTTCATCTCCATTTAAGATGGTCTGGGAGAAAGAGGACAAAGCATATCTATACTAAACTGAGAATCAGTTTCTATCCTACATATTCAATAGTACTGTATTGGCTTCATTTAGGCAGACATTCTTCCACTTTGATGCTTGCCATGAGCACAAAAATCACTAGTAATGGGTTGGGGGAATGGCTCAAATGGGAGAAAACCTGCTTAGCAAGCACAAGGCTGAGTTCAAACCCCAGTAATCCCCCAAAAAAAAACCCACTATTCAGAAAAGACACCTTTCTGGCAACAGAAGTAATACGTATTTCAATCGAGCTTCTCTTTAACAAGAGAGAGAAAATTAATGCTACCTCCATTTTATCCGAGCTTCCAATAGGTGCCCAAGTTATTCTGTAAAGAGACACATCTGAAGCCCCGTGATCCCAGGTTCCTCTGAAGCTCTCTGGTGTTACTTCAGACAGCCTTAGGTTTGTTGGGGCTGGAACAGATCCTATCATAGAAAAGACAAGATTACATTTTTTAATGTGAACTACAAACTTAATTTAAAATAATAAAACTGCTTTATTTTTAATGGAGATGGAAAAACTGATTGAACGTAGTGCTTTAGAATCAAATACTTTACCAACTCTGTTCATGTGAAAAATAAATACAGCATAGAGCAATCACTGTGTGGATATAATGTTATTATTGATAACGTACTAAAATGATGGTATTTGTTAAGATACCATTTAGTAATACTCTTCTATCTCAGTGGTCCTTAACCATTTTATGTCTCTAATTCTTTGACAATCTAGTGGGGTTTATGGTGGTGATGGTGGTGTTTTCTTTTTCTTTTATCTCCCTTTTTTTTTTTTTTTTTTTTTGGTGAACCAAGGTTTGAACCTAAGGCTTTACACCTGCAAATTTGAGAATCTAGTGAAGCAGCACTACACAAAGCACAAACCCTGGAATGTAATGTGAGAGAGTTCATGGACCTTGTCCTGCTCATTGGTGACCCAAGAGACATACCCAGACCCTGGATTAAGAGGTCCTGCTTCTTCCTCAAGAGTGTCATTAACTATTCAACATAGTACTGGAATTCCTAGCCAGAGCAATTAGGCAAGAAGAAGGAATAAAAGGAATACAAATAGGTAAAGAAATTGTCAAAATATCCCTATTTGCAGATGACATGATCCTATACCTTAAAGACCCAAAAAACTCTACTCAGAAGCTTCTAGACATCATCAATAGCTATAGCAAGGTAGCAGGATATAAAATCAACATAGAAAAATCATTAGCATTTCTATACACTAACAATGAGCAAACTGAAAAAGAATGTATGAAAACAATTCCATTTACAATAGCCTCAAAAAAATCAAATACCTAGGTGTAAACCTAACAAAAGATGTGAAAGACCTCTACAAGGAAAACTATATACTTCTGAAGAAAGAGATTGAGGAAGACTATAGAAAGTGGAGAGACCTCCCATGCTCATGGATTGGTAGAATCAACATAGTAAAAATGTCGATACTCCCAAAAGTAATCTACATGTTTAATGCAATTCCCATCAAAATTCCAGTGACATTCATTAAAGAGATTGAAAAATCTACCATGAAATTTATATGGAAACACAGGAAGCCACGAATAGCCAAGGCAATACTCAGTCAAAAGAACAATGCAGGAGGTATCACAATACCTGACTTCAAACTATATTACAAAGCAGTAGCAATAAAAACAGCATGGTACTGGCACAAAAACAGACATGAAGACCAGTGGAACAGAATAGAGGACCCAGATATGAAGCCACACAACTAAAAGCAACTTATCTTTGACAAAGGAGCTAAAAATATACGATGGAGAAATAGCAGCCTCTTCAACAAAAACTGCTGGGAAAACTGGTTAGCAGTCTGCAAAAGCTGAAACTAGATCCATGTATATCACCCTATACCAATATTAACTCAAAATGGATCAAGGATCATAATATCAGACCACAAACTCTAAAGTTGATACAGGAAAGAGTAGGAAATACTCTGGAATTAGTAGGTATAGGTAAGAACTTTCTCAACGAAACCCCAGCAGCACAGCAACTAAGAGATAGCATAGATAAATGGGACCTCATAAAGCTAAAAAGCTTCTGTTCATCAAAAGAAATGGTCTCTAAACTGAAGAGAACACCCACAGAGTAGGAGAAAATATTTGCCAGCTACACATCAGACAAAGGACTGATAACCAGAATATATAGGGAACTTAAAAAACTAAATTCTCCCAAAACTAATGAACCAATAAAGAAATGGGCAAGTGAACTAAACAGAACTTTCTCAAAAGAAGAAATTCAAATGGCCAAAAAACACATGAAAAAATGCTCACCATCTCTAGCAATAAAGGAAATGCAAATTAAAACCACACTAAGATTCCACCTCACCCCTCATCAGCAACACCACCAACAATAGGTGTTGGCGAGGATGCGGGGAAAAAGGAACCCTCTTACACTGTTGGTGGGAATGTAAACTAGTACAACCACTCTGGAAAAAAATTTGGAGGCTACTTAAAAAGCTAAACATTGATCTACCATTTGATCCAGCAATACCACTCTTGGGGATATACCCAAAAGACTGTGACACAGGTTACTCCAGAGGCATCTGCACACCCATGTTTATTGCGGCACTATTCACAATAGCCAAGTTATGGAAACAGCCAAGATGCCCCACCACTGACAAGTGGATTAAGAAAATGTGGTATCTATACACAATGGAATTTTATGCAGCCATGAAGAAGAACGAAATGTTATTATTCGCTGATAAATGGATGGAATTGGAGAACATCATTCTGAGTGAGGTTTGCCTGGCCCAAAAGACCAAAAATCATATGTTCTCCCTCATATGTGGACATTAGATCAAGGGCAAACACGACAATGGGATTGGACTTTGAGCACATGATAAAAGCAAGAGCACAAAAGGGAGGGGTGAGGATAGGTAAGACACCTAAAGAATTAGCTAGCATTTGTTGCCCTTAACGCAGAGAAACTAAAGCAGATACCTTAAAGCAACTGAGGCCAATAGGCAAAGGGGACCAGGACCTAGAGAAAAGGTTAGATCAAAAAGAATTAACCTAGAAGGCAACACACATGCACAGGAAATTAATGTGAGTCAACTCCCTGTATAGCTATCCTTATCTCAACCAGCAAAAACCCTTGTTCCTTCCTATTATGGCTTATACTCTCTCTACAACAAAATTAGAAATAAGGGCAAAATAGTTTCTGCTGGGTATTGAGGGGGTAGCGGGGAGAGGGAGGGGGCGCAATGGGTGGTAAGGGAGGGGGTGAGGGCAGGGGGGAGAAATGACCCAAGCCTTGTATGCACATATGAATAAAAAAAAAACAAAAAAAAAAGAGTGTCATTAACTAAGGATGCTACGATATTATACTTTAAGATGTTGCCCAAGGAAATAAATAATATTCATTTTTTATTCAGAACTTATTTTTCTAATACCCAAAGGGGAATCATTTCATTGTATTCTTTAAAATACATATTAATATGCAGTTTAAAAATGAGAATCTCTATCTTGCTTTAAATGATGCTTATTAAACGTTGCCAAATAATTACTATGTACCTGCCTAAATGTACAGTGAATTCCAACATTTGAGTATTACCACGGGAAATAAACTTTGAATATGTTATGATCTAAGTAATCCATGCATAAGCTAAGCTTTTCCCTATATGGAACACTAAACTTAAACACAATGTGAGGTGTTCTGAACTGACCCTATTCAGAGAACAGAAGGCCCAGAGCCCTGATGGCTGCTGAAATTCCACTTCACAGCCCATCTATTGAATTCCATACTGTGGTTGGGTTGTCTACAGCACAAACAGTCTGGAATGTCTGACACAGTATCTCTTGGTAATTAAATACATCTATATACAAACCTATCAAAAATTTGTTTTGAATAATGACAATGAAAATGACCACTGAGCTAAAGAGAGTGGTACCATTTCCACAAGCACCACTGGAAAACAAGCCAACTATTAAGGATGCACTTTGGATGTATCTAAAATTTGTCTGACAATCTTAAGGACTGAAAACATACATTAAGGGGTAAATTTGATCAAAGTACATTTTATATATATATATATATGTAGAATTATCATAAAGTAACCCCTTTGTATAATTAATACACATTAATAAAAGAGAGAGGAAAGAATGAAAACCTACATTGAAAATATTAATCTAGTATAACAAGTCACCTACTTTGTTAACATTTTTCTTGGCTTCTCTCTCTTTATTATACCTGTTATGTTTATACATTGCTGTCAGTCTACTCATATGCCTCAAGCCTCATCTCTAGCCATGATCTTTACCAGATAAAAACTAATGCTAACAAAACAACTGAAATTGCTGAAAGAACTCACATGATAATCGAATAGCAGAGTCAAAAAGAAAAATGGATATGCTGAAGTAGGAGTAGGCTATGACATTTGACAAGATACCCTGATCAGGTATAGATAGCAGGGCACCAAAGAAGAAGCTATTGAGTCTTTAGTGAGGGTGTTAGAAAGTAAAAGTTCTGGACTATAGCAATGATTGCACCACTGTATTATAGGATGAAAATGAGAAATTCATCTAAATTCTCTAGACTGGGCTGTCTACTATGGGAGCCACTATCCACGTGTGGCTATTGAGCATTTAAGAATGTGGCTAGGCTGAATTGAGATGTGCTGAAAACATAAAATACAAACTGGATTTCAAGGAATTATTACAGAAAAGAATGAAATATCTCATTGACAATTATACCGAAATGTGCAGAAATGATAATATTTTTGATGTATTGGGTCAAATAAAACATGTTATTAAAATTAATTTCATCTGACCAGGCATGGTGGTACATGCATGACTGTAACTCCAGCTAGTAAGGGAGTGGAGACAGAAAAACCACAATTTGAGGCCAGCATAGGCAAAAGTTAGTAAGATCCTATCTCAAAAACAATGTGAAACAGTAATGGAATGAATATAATCAAATTATATTATATTCATGTGTGGTAATATTCCAATGAAACGTTCCGTATTGTACAATTTATATGCAGTAATAAAAACATGTTAAAAAAAAAAAGAGGTGAGAACAAATGGAAGGTCTTAGGTCATTGGGGGTGTGCCCTTTAAGGGGGTAGTGAGACTCCAGCCTCTCCACTTCTACTTATTCTGACCTCCTGGCCATGGGGGGAGCAGCTTCACCATGATATGCTGGTTGGTGGGGCCGACCAACCATGGACTGAATCCTCCAAAACTGTGAGTCAAAACAACCCTCTTACAGAAAAAAAAAAAAAGAAAGAAAGAAAAGGAAAACAAGCCAGGACTGGTGATGTATGCCAGTGGTCGTAGTGACTTGGGAGACATCTTGATTTGAGGCCAGCCCAGGCAAAGGTAGCACAAGATTATATCTAAAAATCAAACTAAAGCGGAAGGACTGAGGGTGTGGCTCAAGTGGTAGCGCGCCTGAATGGCAATCACAAAGCCCTGAATTCAATCCCCAGTACTGCACCCAAAAAATCAAAGTAGAAAGAATTTCATCTATCACTTCTTAATTTTTTTAATGTAGATACTAGAGAATTGAAAACTAAGTATATGGCTCCCATGACATTCATTTGGAACACTGCTGGCTGAAGACCTCAAGTTTTAACCATTATTTGGATTGGATTATCACACACTGAACATTTGATTAGGTAATTATGTGCTGAGCACTGGCTTAAGCAATTATGGACCAGGCCTTGGAGATACAATTTGAGCAAAATAAATGCCTCTGCCTTCATTAGGAGGGAGCAAGGGGAAAGTAGAATAGATATTAAAAGGACTAACAGACAAAAATGGCTAGGGTAAATATTATGGAAATATCAAGAGAGGGAGAGCAATTGACATTCATAGAAACTGGAGCAGAATGGAGTAAGGAAGGAAGGCCCTCAGCAGGCTACCCTGTGTCTCTCCTACCATGACACTGTGGCGGTCTCCACTCTGTGATCTGATAGTGCACAATTTGGTGCACTCACTTGGCCTTCCTTATATGATCCCATCCACCTTTTATTGCTGTTTGTCTCCACAACTAAATCATGAACTGCTAAGAGCAAAGTGCTTATGCGTTGTTACCCTGATAGCACTTTTTTTTTTCAGTTTCTCCAGAGAAAATTTATTCATTTAAACTGTTGTCCCTCTCATCCCTCCTAAAAGAAACAGCTATGTACATACCAGTGTGTGTGTGTGTGCTTATGTGTGTGTGTGCACAAGCACACACATGGTCACTTTCCTTTTGTAGTATCTTTACATACAGGTCTCGAGCACCAATGTTGCTCTCTGCTACATAAATAGCTATCTGACACTTAGCCAAACCCTGATAGCACTTTACACGTGAAGAAAATGAGCCAAAACAATCTATGAATCCAAACATTATGAAACTGACAAAAAGAGCACTAAGGAGTGAAATGCCCCAATTAGTTAAGTAGCACCTGAGTGTAAAATGTGTTTCCCAAGTATCAATAAAACTGGGGCACAACTCACGGGTCATCTCTTGAGCAGTCACTGGGGGAGACTCCCCCTCATCATATACTGCAGAAACACTGACTGTGTACTGGGTTTGAGAGAAGAGGTCTTTGAGGGAGGTGCTGGTCCGTGATCTGTCCGCCTCTACCTATAACAAAGCAGTGAAACTACTTTTACCAAAGGTTTGTTTTTGACATCTTTTGTTTACTGTACCTCAGCATAAGAACCTAAGAATTGTGACACCAAAAAAGCAGTATTTTTCAATTTGCATAAAATCCATAAACTGGACATGGTTTTTTTTTTTTATATCATTACCTTATTTCTTTAAAAAATGTTCTATGCAGTCTCTCATTTGTTAGGCACAAGTTTTTTAAGAAAACTTAAAGATGGGTATGAAATAATTGAAAAAAATGATACTATCATCTACCAGAGATGAATTATTCTTAAGAAGGCTTTTGAAAACAGGATATAGGTTTTCATCACACTGCTAACTTCTCACTATGAGGCCCGCATGTCATTTTACCCCCTTTTGAAATGGAAACCCAGAATGAAAAGAATGTATACACAAGAATAAATTAGCTTTTGTATAATCTACAAATGGCCAGCATATCCAGACTACTGGGTACTATTTCTACCTTCCAAAACTGCCTCTGCGATTGTGACACTAATGTTCACTCAATTCATCAAAATTTTAAACAGGTTTGCTGGTGAAGCCCCTCAATTTGCTCCTACTTTGAATCAGGTTGTCATGCAAACCCAACATAATGTCAAAATTTTTCACTCCCAAAGGGACACTCTTTGGGACACCTTATTCCTCCTTTCTCTCTGTCCTATCTTCCTATTGTCTGACAAGCTCCCCTCTCTTCTCTCCTGAATCCCCCCCTACCTTTTATTCTTGGAAACATTATAGCAATTTTTAATCATTCAAAGAATGAAGCGTAACGTAAAAGGCATCTGGATGAGAAGAAAATACCATTTCTCCACTAAAGATGATGTTTTTACATTAATATCATACAGCAAAACATTTGTAACTAAATCCAAGACAGCCAGATATGTTATTGATTTTCAAAAAGTGATATATTAATATCACTAGTTTTAAACTTTGCATTAATAAAGTGACAAGTATTGAAAACATGCTACCATCTATACTTGATAAGGTAATTTTGTTAAGCCATGTGAGAAAACAAATATTTCCATATCCTTTCTAATCAACTTACCTCTTTGAAATCCTCTTCTGGTGTTTTGTATCGAACAATATATTTGCGCACTTTTCCAAGCACAGGTTCCCAAATGACATTCATAGTGCTGTGAGTCACATCTCTGAGTTTCACATCCTGAGGTTTGGGTAAAGGCACTGCAGAAGCATGAGATATTAGACCCAGATGTGGTTCTTTGCCACAAAGCTCTAAAACATCCACACGAGCTTTCAAGAAGTTGTTGGAAGAAAACTTAAAGATGTCCAGCAAAATAACTGATGAATTATTCTTAAGAAGGCTTTTGAAAACAGGATATGGATTTTCATCACACTGCTAACTTCTCATTTATATGGTAATCTTCTCCAACTTTTTTAAATAACTTGCTGCTCAGCCTTAGTAAACTGCAATTCATCATAAATGCACAATTCATATTCCTTCAGGTATTTAAATCAATTAAGATAGAAAACAAATATCAATAGAGTTATGTATTCCTAAGAATGATAGAAAAACAAGCTGGGTGCCGGTGGCTCACTCCTATAATCCTAGCTACTTAGGAAGCTGAAACCAGCTTCCCAAATGATCACAATTTGAGGCCAGCCAGGCAAAAAGTTCACAAGACCCCATCTTAACCAATGGCTGGGCACACCTGGGTGCTCACCTATCATGATTGTCATCCAGGCCAGCCTGGGCAAAAAACAAAACTCTACCTTCAAAATAACCAGAGTAAAAAGGGCTGGAGGCATGGCTCAAGTGGTAGAGCATCTGATAGGAAGCACAAAGCCCTGAGTTTAAAAAAAAATATATATATATATAGCTCAGAAAAGCAAATGGTTATAAGAGTGAAGAATGAAGTGGGTCAACATTAAGCAACCAATACACTTACAAAAAGCTAAAGATACCTAAATGGTTATAAGAAAAACCAAATCATAAAATTCTACCAAGTCAAACAAAACTTTGCCCAAAAAGAAGATAATTATCTTGTTACATGAGGCATACCTCCTAGCTGCCCATTTGACTGGTTCTCTTTGTCTCTCATTTCAGCTCTGCACATCTGTCTTCTTGAGTCACTATTTCCACCTCCATATTTCCACACCTCCATCCCTTCAATAGTTATATCTCTTTGCATCTTTCTTGCCCTCTTTCTTCTACTGTTGCAGTCCAGTACCATACCCAAATCTTGACTCCATTTGTCTTTCATCCCACTATGAATTGGGTTTTCTCTCTCAGCACTATCACAACATGTGCTTCTAATCCCCACTCTTTCTATCTGCCACTGCTTATTTCCACAAAACCACCAAATTTGGTCAGTGTCTAACATATGAAAGGTGACTGATAAACATTTACTTGTTTTCAATTAATTTCTACTGCACCTGCTCTTTCTCTTCTCTGCCCTATCAAGCTTGTGTCTCCTCAGTCTCTTTTTCCCACTTAAAGTTCCTTCCAAATTTTTAATTTCCTTAGAAATATGGCTAGGACTCACCAAACGTAAGTCAAGTATCTACCCCAGAATGTCCACTTCTCCAAACATGAAATAAAACACCAACTAGCAAAAGTCCTAAATGCAACTATTGTCACTTCTCAAGAAAAGAAACCTGAATAGTCAGTGAAACAAATCAGAACACAAGGCTGGCCAACACAAACAAGAAAAATGCTAACCATGAAGGAGTCCACACACCCCAGACTGCTTTGTGCTATTTAGTGGGGTTTTCCCAACCCCTAGCCTAGTGACTGGCATGTGAACTGTGATCAGTATGTTTTTGAATTGAGTGAATTGATTGACTTAATTGAAACAGGCATTCCTATGTGTCATAGAGTTTCTGCTTCAACAAGAACTTAGAACACCTTAATCTTAACACCAGATACCTTTCTCAAAAACTACAGCCACCCAATATTCCTATGCTCATCAATCCTACATGCTGCATTTCATGAGTCTAAACATCATTTATGAGATGCACATTAATTCATTTTCCATCCTTGATTGATGCCTTGCCAAGGTACCAATCAATTAGAAGACATCATTGGTTATAAAACACATCCCAGAATCAGGTGTGTTGAATGTGAAAAACAAATATGCATCCAAGAATCCATTTAAGATACTTCCATAAGTCTATAATTAAGGTATTTATTCTGAAATTTGATTATCAAAAGCACTAACTGTGAAATTTATGCATGAAGTATCAAATTGTTGTTAAATTTTTTGTGAAAAAATATTCTAATGAATATTACAGCAATAAGAAGGGAAGGAAAGCTAGCAGCATCTTACAGGTAACTTCCCGAGCAGTGGCAGGTTCGCTAGTGAGGTCATGCAAAACAGCCTGGATGGTGACCTCATACTCAGTGTTGGGAAGGAGGTCAGTCAGCTGCACATCAGTCACTGTCGGCCCCACACGCATCTGCATATGGAAATGCCAAACAGAAATAAGACATTCAAATCAAATGTTTCTACTTACTGGGTATATTCAGTTGAAACCTACTTACAACCAGTAGATTACAACACAGCTTTTACTTTTCATTTATAAGAATCGCATTTTTATGCTAATGTTTTCTAAAATGTGTTACAGACCATAAGCCTACATTTTATTTTTGTGTTTATATTTGTGTGTGTAACATTACATATTAGTACATAAGTAATTGTAGTATAATGTGAGCTATAAAGCTGTAAAGTCTTAGAAAAGCCCAATGATAAAAAAGTAAACATCTCTCACCTCTTTGGGTTTGGTGGGTTCTGTGGTCTTAACAGGTTGGTGTGACAAGGTGTAGCCAGTAGCTCCTCCCACAGGCTGCCACTGCACATGCATGTTAGTTGGACCAACATCATAAATATTCAGACTCACTACAGGGACTGGCACTATCAAAACATAACAGTGGACATCAGTCTAATTCCTCTCATTCTGTTTATTTTTTTAACCATTGTTTCCTACTTTGTTGATATTTGTGTATACCAAATAGAGAATGACTGCTTCAGAAATTTATGAGAGTTAATATAATCCCTCCTCCCCACCTCCAATAAAAATCCAATCCCATTTGTCCATTGCATTTAATACTCAAGACTACATGGTATAACTATTAAACAGGGGAAGTTTTTTGAAGTTCTTATTGCAAATGACATTCCAGTGGCTCCACATAGAAGCCAAAAGAAATACTAAATTCTTGAGACTAATCTATTTCTCTGTAACATCCTTAACTTGAATATTTTTTATTCTTCAGTCAGAACTTCAGACAGAAGTAACCAATGCAGTATGTTCTTTCATCTTCCTTGAAAATATCATTTAATAAGAGAGTATCATATATTAATAACTAGAACACAGGGGATTTAAAGACAAACTCATGAAGTAATTTATAGTCTCTTCTTCACTTAATACCCATGTAGGTTTCCAATTACTTTTTGTTCAAAGATTGGTTTTAAGCTCTTAAGGAGTTTTCATACTAACCCTGTCAGTTATAAAATACATCACTTCCCACCTCCTGTGTCCTAATACAAAGGGATAAAAGAGATAAAGACCCAAGGAACTGAGCACCAAGTAGAGTCAGTTCTCACACTTACTCTTTCCTATTATATGAGATTTCCCTCCTTCCTACTGAAGTCCAACCAAGAAACGGGAAACAACAACAAAAAAAGAGTATTTTCATATAGCCTTGGAAACCCTACCAGGAATTAGAGCAAGGAACATCTCCCTCAGAAGTTCCACTCAAAGTCAAAGCCATCAGAACTTCACTGGTAAAAGCCAGAGGCCATAGAGAATGGGCAGAACTTGTTATCAGCTGGGAGGTCTGGTCTTGATAGAGGTAAAATGGCCATCTCTGTATAGAAACTCTTCCTAATCTAATCCTCACTTCCCATGTGATGCTTTTCCTGATATCATAACCCTGAAGAGTTTAGTTCTCAAAGAAACCACTACATAACTACTAAAGTTTAAAGTGTTAGCCCCCTAAAAGATACATTTACTTTTTAAGAGATTTTCTTAAACTCAAAAAGTCCTAAGACCCTGCAAAGTGAAATACCATATTAAAGGTATTTTCCCTCTAAATTATTGCAGCCATGACCACCAATTCCACCCATGGCAGGAGCAGTCAGTAAGAGTGGAAAACCACTAAATATTTGTCATGTAGCTTATGAAGAAAGCACTGAGTGTTTGTTAAATGGGTATTGAATAAAGGAATAATTTCAAAGGTTGGCAAGTATCCCCCACGAACCACTACCCTTTATATTGAAAAACAAAACAATGAGAAAGTTTTTAATCTGACTTACAGGTTTTTTCTGTGCCCTTCAGAGGCTCACTATATTCATCTTCCACCACGGAATACACATTAACAACATACTCAGTTTCAGGCTTCAAGTCTTTCAGTACTGTGCTAGTTTCTAGCCGACTCACATAAAACTAGGGGGAAAAATTAAAAATAATGGTATGTGTTACACTCAATTCCCTTCTTTCTACTACACTTACAAGGCAGTTGCCTTCATTGAGTTTAGAAATTATACTCCAATGAGGCTATTGTCTTTTGTTTTTGGAAACTACTAGGTTACAGTGAGATCCTAGATAATTAAAACAATTTATTCTCTCAGCTGTTGTCCTTTTATTTTTAAAATAAAATGAGTGAGTAAAATTAGACCATCTTTAAATTTTCCTTGCCAACTCTATGATTCTAGTACAAACTCATTAATAAATCAGTTAAACTAACTGTAATTTTTTTAAATTGATATTGTATGATTCTTAGAAATTGTAAGAACTTAAGCAAAGTTCTTTCCCTTTAATTAAGTCCAAATGGAAGTGCCTGCCTCACAAGGAACAGAGAACACCAGTTCCTGCCTCTCACCCAACACTTTTCTCAAAAGCCCTAACAAAGAAGACTCACTATCAGCATGAGGAAGGATGACTTAGGGATTGTCTACTCACTTCTTGGCGTTTTCCTCCAGAAACGGGATAGTATTCCACCTTATATCTATCCACACTGTCAGAAGGAGGGGTCCAGCTCACTCTGAAAGACCGATGAGTTCTCTCAGAAATAACTAAGTTAGAAGGTGCTTCCAAGTCACCTACATGTGGAAATACAGTGCAAATACTTTTTTTTATTATAGTACCAAGGTGATGAAGTTTAAAATTAAATTGAAACAGTATTGATCTCCATATTTGCAGTTTTTACACACTTCACATAGTAAGTAAATAATGTATCAGTATAGAGACCCACTGCCATTAGACTCCTCTGAATAAGTAGTCAAAGCATTCTGTAGCCTCGTCAACCATCCTTAAACCTGATCCTCTTCTTTAAGACACCAACAGTTAAACCTCTGGACCATCCTTGGAAACTATCTCCTCTCTCTACACTCACATGCACAATCAGTAAATAAGGACATGGTCCTGACAATTCAGCTTCTCTGTTGTCTCTATCACTACTGAGATGCCACCCAAGTTCACAGTCCTCATTATATTTTATTATATATATCATATATATATCATATATATATATATGTATATGTATATATATTCATACTTTAATCTCCTTAGCTAAGTTATGTTCTGGAAGATAAAATTCTCTGGGTTTTTTGTTTGTTTATTTTTGGAAGTACTGAGATTTGAACTCAGGGACTTGTGTATGCTAAGTAGGTATTGTACCTCTTGAGCCATACCCACAGCCCTTTTTGCCATGGCTATCCTTCAAATAGGTTCTCACATTTTTGCCCATGACTAGCCTAGATCATGATCCTCCTACTTAAGCCTCCCATATAGCTGGGATGACAGGCATGCACCACCACACCAGGCTTACTGATTGAAATGGTGTCATGCTAACTTTTTGCCCAGGTTGGCCTCAAACAATGAAACTTCTGATCTCTGCCTCTTGAGGAGCTGGGATTATAAGCATGCAATGCCACACCCAGCCTGAAATTGGTTTCCTATTTATGTTTAGTGCCTACAAAATTGGTTTCTTATTACATGTTTAGTTCGCTAATTCCAATAAGAAAAATTAATTACTTTTTACTCAAGAAAGAGTGAAGACAAACAAGTATTTTAAATTTGGGGAACATCCTACTACCTATGATTATGCTCCCTACAGGAAGATATGGGTGAAATTACTATTGCATAGTAATATCTAGAATAAATAGCAATGAAAATAAAAATGTTAAGCTCAATATTACCAAAAAGAAGATGTCTCAAATGATAATTTAAAAAGAAAGAAATGAACCAATGAGTCCACAAGCACAGCAAATTATTTTCAAACAAAATCCTTCTACTTTTTTTGTAAGTCACAACTGGGAAACCATTTCCATTCTTAGTATCCTAACCTTTATTGTACTTGGGTCATAGACAAACTTACAAAATTATCAAGCTATTTTACTGTCTGGGAAATGAGAATGAATGTAACTATTACATAGTTGATAACAAATAAGGGAAAACAGATAAAAGATGTTTTCATCCCCACTCAAAGTTCCATCCAAATGAATAAAACTACAACTCTCTCAGTTAATCCAAAGCCAAGAGCCTACAAATTCTGGCTGCAGATATGGTCTATTTCTCCAGGGAAAAGGTCAGGCTGTTGTTCAAGATCCAAAAGAGAAAATCTGCAAAAGTTTGGAGAAAGAAACTCAAGAAAGAACATTCAAAGAAATATATCCTCGGTTCCCAAAGCATGTGAACCATTTCCACCACATTACTTATTGAACCCAATGCCAACTTTTCCAAAACCATAATGAATCAATTAAGGACAGTTTTACCATAATCTACATGCACATAAGAGAAATTTTCTTGCATAGTAATCACTGTAAATTTTATCATTATTTTTCCAAAAACCTTCAGTTTTGGTGTTTACTATGTTTTGTTCTATAATTTATACAAATATTAATCATTCTGCCCTATCCTTGGTTGCCACAAGTCCAGTTCTATAATTCATTTCCAAATCCTAATGCCTTGTCCATAGTTACTTTTTTTCAAAAACCCGTAAAATATCTTTAACTATTTGACTCTATATGGCTTAACTTCTCTAACTCTTAGTTTCTTCAATGGTAAAGAAAGATTATGTAGCTTCTTAAAGTCTAAACTCTAAGATTCTAACTTCTCTTCATATGAAGGGATTACAAGTATAAGTGTCAATTCTGATCATCTATTGTTGAGGCACAGAAAATCAAATAGAAGACCCCTCTTCCAATCCTACTCATCTTAGGAAACTAGAAAGAAGAACCAAACTTTAGAGAACAGTCTGTTAACAACCATCGAATACCAACATAGTATTTAAAGTGAACACAAGAAAAAGAAGTATCTCTCTTTCCCTGTCCCATTTATGTATTCATTTGTGTATATGGGCAGGTGCACATATAAACTAAATATATCCTCAAATAAGCTAGGAACAATTTCTAGTTTGGTGTTATCCCAAAAACCAAATCATAAAAAAAAAACAAAATCAAGAACTAAAGCAGTGATTATCAATTGGAAATGGTTTTTCCACCAGCAGCAACATAAAACATATTTGGCAACAATAAAGACAAAATCAGCAAAAGTTTGGAGACCGAAACTCAAGAAAAAGCATTCAAAAACACATACTCTCAATACCCAAGGCATGTGAACTATTTCTATCACATTATTTGTTAAACTCATTCCAACTTTTCCAAAACCAAAATAAAATAAGGTTCTCATAAAGTAAGGACCATGATTTTTATCATTAATTTTCCAAACTCTGATTTGGGTGTTCACTATGTTTACATATAATTTATATACTATTAATTATAAAGATATATTTGGGTGTCACAAGTTAGGAATGCTACCAGCATCCAACAGACAGAGGCTATTGATACTGCTAAGTATATCACATTGCACAAAACAGCCCCTCCTCTCCATCCAAAAGAGAATTATCTTGACTAAAATATCAATAGTACTAAGGATGCGAAATTCTGGGCTAAACTTACCAGGACCTTTGACACTGTTGCACAAGTTAATGGTGAGGTCATCCACAATCTTGGAGAGTGACTCGAAATCTGCCACATTGTATGCATGGGTATCATCAGGATCAGTTGCGATCATCTTTAACTCAACTTCATCGGCATTTTTAATACCTGGAAAAATTATACATACAAATTAAAAGCACCTTTCCAAAAGAAATTAATGAAATGAAGCAAATATTTCAGGGCTTTTTTTAAATTGTTGACTGATTTGAGAAAACTATAAACTAGAACATATATATTATTTTACTCATGCATTGAATGATTATATATCTATAATTATAAAACAGAAATAAAGAATGATATCATCTGAAAGGTATTCTGAATTGCCTTATTCTAAATGTTTCTAGAACCCACGTCCCATCAAAAAGTGTATTTTCAGTGTTTTCTCTGGAAACTAATGCAATGGATCTCAAAAGTAAGCATGGTTCTGTGGAAAACCAAATGGGAATTTTCTTGAACCTTATAAGTAGTGCAGTTTTCCTCTTAATTTGTTACTTTCTTTAAAAAAAAAGTGTAGTTGGGTCTCACTACAAAGAGAAAAGAAGAAAATGAATTAACTTCCTGGTACACCATTATGATAAATTATATGATAGAGACTATGTTTGTTTTCTCATGCTTCCGATAATATTTTTAGCTACAAAAATATATCACCACATTTGCGACTCCATTACCAATAGCAAACAGCTCAACTCCTTCATCTTTGAGTTTCTGGGACGGAGCCTCCACATCATCCTGTGATTTTCCATCGGTAATAAGAACACCAATTTTCCGAGCACGAGGTCTCATGCCAGCTTGGGTCTTGAAGCTCTGCTGGCGAATGAAGTTCAAAGCCATGCCTAATGGAAGGTTTAGAAGACAGTGAGTCACATCACTTCACCATGCGCTTGACCAAGACGCGAGCAGAAAGGGCATCGGGGCATCCTGACTCACCTGTGAGGGTATTGCCCCCTTTGTAGGGCAAGTTTGCCACTGCTTGCAGCAAGCTCTTCTTGTCTTTGTGAGCATTTAGGTGCCACTCTGTTCTGGGGTCTCCACTGTACTGAGCAAGGGCTAAAATAACACCACTGATATCAGAGCACATGAAAGAGCATAATGAAAATGCTGAATGTCTCCAGTATTGTCAGAACCTACCAATTTGCACTCTTTTGGGACCAATCTCAAAGACTTCCACAATACGAGAAATGAAACTTCTCACGGTTCTAAAATTTGCTCGGCCGATGCTCCATGATCCGTCCACCAGCAACACAATGTCTGCTTCAGCTCTGGTGAGACACTCCATCCCTGACAGCAACCATGGAACAAGTCAGAAAGGAAGAAATGGTTGGCAGGGTTTCTCCTAGCCTGCCTCTGCCACCCCCCCACCCAGGGAGTGTTTCAATCCTGCAGTTCATCTAATGATTTAGAGTACAAGATTTTGATTTATTAAATTCAAATAGCAATCACAACAATCAATTCCTCCAAAGATGACTATTTCAGTGACAAATCTTTCCTTCATTTTTGACTACATTTCCTGGCCACATAGAGTCTGGAGACTAGAATCAGACCATTGCTGTCAATTTGAAAGGCTCACATAGGCAAGAGATGAAACAGTAAGTGACAATGCACAGCAAGCTAACAGTAAGCTATTAATAATTTTAATAAAATTATTATGATCTAAAGATAAGATGTTGTAGTCTTCTGCAATATTTAAGTCATTAGCAGACATGAATGGAATGGATGATTAAATGTGTACACTAGAAATGGTTTTAGTGAGCCAAAAAATATCTTTTAAAACAACTAAGCTCTCAGGTAACTATTATGTATATTATAAAGAATTAGACACATCAATTAAAATTAGACCTTCCTGATATATTTTTAAACCTGAAATACTAATGTATTATCTAGTTATTAATTATTTAACTTTACCATCTACTATGTATAAAAATCACATAATAAATTCAGATGGCGAAGCTCGCACATTTAAAAAAATCAAGAAAGAAGGAAGACTAGAAAAGTATACAAACAAATACACAAACTGAGAGCTGTAGGGAAAACAAGCACAGACACTGATAGGGTCTTTGGAAAGAGAAAAGAGTTCCAACATCCTCAGTGCACAAGCTACAAAATAAAAATATAAGTCAGTTAATATCATCATAACAGAAACAATAAAACGTGAAAAACAGCAAGATTTGACACTTTCATTTTTGTTATCCATATCCAACTTTTTAAATGCATACTTTTCTAAGAACTTTTATCCAATTTCTTGCAAACATTAGCATCTGCTGTTTATATATTTTTAAAAATTGAAGAATAATTAGTGATCATGATAATATCAAGTACAAAAATGTCATTCATTTATTATATACTTCAAGACTGAAGTCCCCCAAATATTATTCTGAGAACCTAACTAAGCCTTTGTAAGGCTACTCCTGCTCTGCTCAAATCTACTGTTTTTTAGTAAATGATAAAAAAAATTATAAATAAACTTTATCTACCACTTTCACCTCTAAGACTGTTAACGACTAGCTTCATTCACAGCCAGGCTATAATTATGGCAGGGACAAAAAACCTAAATGGTTTATGTTACCATTTTGCTTCCAAGTCCTGGTTGTCCACCTTTTTATGTAAGGTAAACTCTGCTTCCTGGCCCAAAGAAATTATTGAAGTAAAGATATATAATTATTTTAACAAGAAAAAAGTATTAGAAAAGTGTAGGAATTGTTATCAACACCTAGTAAAAACTCATCTTTTAAAAAATGCAATACTATGTAACTAACACAATGCTGAAGAGAAGCCCAAAAAAATATATTGTGAACAGTATGCTTGACTGGATGTCCTGAAGCAGTTTTTATAAACAGAAAAAGGAAAAGAAGTATGTAAATTATTTAAATAAATTTTAGTGAAAAATTTTTATATAGTTACTTCTCTTGTATAATAACCTAATAGTTCACATTTGAAGTAGTTTTATAATCCTAAGTTTTCCTAGGGGAATGTAGCTTAATTTCTTACCAGAGGATAAAATTGGCATTACAGTTGTGTCAGAAAGGGTTGTCATTTCTTGTCCAACAAGTGGTGAACTTTCTCCTCCATCAAACATTCCAAAAACATTTACTTTATAGGTGGTACCTGCCCTGAAATGGTAATGTATATAGTCTGTATGGGTCATTGGCTCAATTTTTTGCTTTGTAAAAGACATCTATCTTGAACAAACTTTCACTCAGAGGAACTTAACAATGTTCAGCATTGTAAGAGAAGAAAAGTGAATTCTATCACATTAAGTTTATGTTTACACTGTGGGGTATCAAGGGAAACCGGCTACCGAGCATTCTGGAGAACTCTAGGGATTCACAGAACCATTTCTGGCTTGCTTTTCTATCAAGGCAGAGTCCTACCATGACACACACTGTGTCAGAGGAGGATCTAGAGCTTTGCTCTTTCTGCTTCTAAGCAGTGGGCTTTAAGAAAGGGATTGAAATGTTATTCTTTGCAATGTAACATAAGGCACCTAGCACAATGCCTGGTGAATAGTAATTTGCCAATAAATTTCATCCTCTTTACACTGGTAAAAGTAAATAGCAAGCATTTATGTAGATTTTAGTATTATTGAATGAACCTTTAACAAACTTTCCAAAAGCCAATGCACAGTAGTCCATTCTTTCTTCTGTAATGAATGTAGGGTGCTGTTCAAAGTCAGACTTCTTTGTTTTTCACTGCATAATCTAAAACTGGATCTTTAACCAGTCCAAGTCTGCTTTGCCAGCTGGCACCAAGCACAGAGTCCTGTCCCTGGCTCCAATGTGTCACAATGAAGGAAGAGACTCACAGTTGTCATCTCAACATGAGTCACTTGAGCCCTTTGAGAAGGCACATGACCCCCACATTTCCCCGTGACTGGAATTATAGTGAAACTGTAATATGGAAGTTTAAAAAGCAAGGTGCTAACTTTTCAAAAGAAAATAGCCTTTTCTGATCACTAATAACAAAAAGGATTAAAACATTACAGTTTACTCAAGTTAAATTCTGTCACTAGCCCCTGAATTCTAACTCAAATCCAGCATCACAAAGCCTAAAAAACTTCTGTTGATGTTAAACACTGTGCTAGCTAACAGACATATAAGTGATGATTTGTATATGTCTACTGATTTTCAGAAGTTATGAAACTTTTAACACAAATTGATTCAATCTTTTAACATAAATGTAGTTAATTCCTACCTAAGTTCCTCCAAAACAACTGTGTTGTCATATGGTCCAACAACTAACTCTCCTAGTCTTCTGTCATCCCCCGTGGGGTGGAATGTGACTTTGTAGCCCTTCACTTCTCCAGGGGCAGGCTCCCAAGTCACTCGGAAACTTGACATAGTTGGGTCAGATGTTTTGAGGTTTCTGGGTGACTTAAATCGAGAAGCTATGTAAACAAAAAAATTAATGTTATCAATAGAACTAGACTTCAGAAATTTTCTATAAGCCCCTACAAAAATGCATATTTCTATGAAGGGTTAAATCTTTGTAGCATAAGATATCAAGTCCAATAAAAACCCTGATAACATAGTTAGCTGGGCTACCAAGAAGTATAAAAGTGTAAATAATTCTCACAATTTAGACTAAGCATTAATATATTACTGGATAGAATTATTTTACAAGGAACTCTCTCTCTCTCTCTCCATATATATATATATATTCTTGTGGTAGGTAAGCACTCCACCACTGAGCTACAACCCAGCCCAAGATTCAATTTTCAGCATTTACAAATGAAGTATATATATTAAAGTGTTTTTAAAGCATTTCATATGTTCCCTTCCAAATATTATTATATTGTTATTATTTGTACCTGTTGTCCCCGATCCTTGCCTAACTTTTCCTTCTCCTGTCTTATACATTGGGAGAACCATGATGTCATATGTAGTTTGGGGTTGAAGTCGCTTTAACACTGTTGAGGTGACTGCGGGTGGCACTTTAGCAACCATTTGTCTCCCTCCCCCCTGGGGGCGATATATAACACGATAGTTGACAACTCTTCCTGGTGCTGGTTTCCATGTAACTCTCATCGTATGTTCTGTTTCTTCATCCACTTTTAAGGTTTTGGAATCTTGGGATACTGTGAGATAAAAGGGAAATTAAAATATGCACCATGTTGAAAGAAAACATGAATGCCCATCTCATTTATATGAAAAGAAATTCTGTTGTTTCTTAAATGTGCACACTGTTCTCTTGCTTAGCATTGCAATCTCTCATAAATTCCCTATGGCGTGTGAGTCTAATCCCAGCAAGAGCTCGAAAGGTACTTTCCCTTTATCCAGCTAATACTAAAGAATGAAAGTTCATATTGCAGGGATTTCCTATTTGCATTCTAGAGACTTTAGTAAAGCAAACATCCAATTCCAGAGATGAGTTTTTAAATGTTTTATTATGTTTTCATCTGTAAAGAATTTCTCTAATAACAATGCCACAGAAAACACTAAAAATCAAGAATGCTAGAGTTAGAAATTTACTTAGGCCTTTTCGAAAAAAGTTGCAATCTACAATTGACTAGCCAGAGGTGTGGCTAACATTGTTCTTGTCGTTACCATGTACATGTAAGACCAGAAACATAAAAAATAGGAAACTAACACATAAAAACATTTCAAGGGATCTAAAGATGAATTGGTGTATATAATGAATATTTTAGAAGCAATATATGTTAGTAGTATTTGTGTAATGTATAAGTAATATTATCTGTTAAATTGCCATTTACTAATGTTTCACAATTATTAATAATTCATCAGACACAGCTCACCAAACATCCACAAGCAGCCAACATTCCTTTCTTATACATCATAAGTTTAGAAGCAGCATCATTTAATTCAGTTCAATTATCTAATTATTTTTAAAATCATAAGCATTTTTATAGGAAGAGATTAAGCTGAAGGAAACAAAAATATCAAAGAATCGTTCCTGATTTTAAGAGAAATTTTCATGCTCAAATCAACAAGAATCACATGAAACAACTAAAACACCTGGAAAAAAGCTTTTGAAAACCCACTAGTCTACAGACAGTGGGACATCAGTCAGCAGTAGACAGTTGATCCCTGAGAGTTAAGGAGCAGATGAGAGTCAGCTCTAGGACTGACCCAGCTTATTATTTGAAGAGAAGTTTTAGGCACCAGTATAGGAAGATGGACTCCAAATGGAGCCTCATGGTCTCCCCTAACTGAAAATGAGGGGAGTCCAAGACAACTAGAATTCACAGACCAGGAGACTAGCCAAAACAGCACATCTCAAAGAAAATGCTCCAAATGTATGCAAAAGTCCCCATTGAGCCTTCTACCCAGTACTAATTGGGCACGTGCGAGGAAATTACCTAAATCCAGGGAAAGAACCACACAAAAGAAATAGGGGAAACAATTCCTGGAGTTCATGTGGGACCAAAAATGTTCTTCTCCCAGTCAGAAAAGAAAAATCTGTATCTCTGTAGACATAATAGAGTAACTCAGGAGTTATTGCCTCGATAATAGAGAAAAATTAGTCCTAAACTAAAACAGAGCTTCAAACTAAGCTTTGGAAAGATTAAACTATTTACAAATAAAATTTAACTGTACTCCAAAAAAAAAAAAAGCTGAAGATTATTTGTAAGAATATAAAAATATTCAGCACCTAACAAGATAAAACTCACAGTGTCTGGCTTCTAATAAAAATTGTAAAACATGACAAGAAGGAAAATCTAAAGCTATGTTATGGACAGAATTATTTTGTCCCCACCACCACCACCATCCTGAAAACTCCTGTGTTGAAACTTTCAATGTCAATGGGTTGGTATTTGGAGACGAGACCTTTGAGGAGGTAGAGTTAAAGGAAGTTGTAAACATTACATGCCAATCCAATGGGATTAGTATTTTTATGAGAGGTAGGAGACACCAGAGAGCTCTCTCTCTCTTATCTCCCTAATTCCAGACTGAAAAAAAGCCATGTGATGACACAGTGAGAAGCTAGCTGACTGCAAACCAGGAAGAGAGCCCTCATTAGAAACCAAATCCTACCAGAACCTTGATCTTGGACTTTTCAGACTCCAGAACTGTGAAAAAAATTAACTCCATCAATGGTATTTTGTTATGGCATCCCAAGCTAACTAAGACAACATATGAGAAGAAGAAAGAAAATCAATCAATAGAAACAGAAGTAAAATGACAAAAATAAGCCAGGTGCTGGTGGCTCATGCCTATTATCCTACCTACGTAAGAGGCTGAGAAGGGGAGGACCATGGTTTGAGGACAGCCCAGGCAAAAAAGTTTGCTAGACCATATCAATGGAGAAAAACTGGGCTTGATGGCACATACCTCCCAGCAATATAGGGAGGAATAAAAATAGGAGGATGACCATCCAGGCCATCCTGGATGGAAAGTGAGACCCTATCTCCAGAATAACCAGAGCAAAAACGGCTAATGGAATGTTTTAAGGGGTAAAGCACCTGTCTAGCAAGCATGAAGCCTAAGTTCAAACCCCATTACCACAAAAAAGAAGGAAAAAAAAAGAAGTGGCATAATTTGTCAAAAGGTACATTAAAAGGTATAATTATATTCCAAGAAAGATTAAGCATATTAAGTAGAGATATAGAAAAAAATATATAAAAAGATCTAATGAAACTTCCAGAGATAAAAAATACCATGTTAAGAAGAAAAATGTATAGGATAGTGTTTACAATATAGTGGAATTGCAGAGAAAAATGACTAGCGAGCTTGATGACATGATAGTGGAAAATGAAGCATAAGGAAAGAGAGAGGATTGAAGTGGTAACAGCATCAGTGAACTGTGATAACTTCAAACAGGTTAATATATATGTGTGATTGGAACACCTGAAGAAAATAGCAGTGTAATAAGTGAAAATTTTTTTTAAATGATGGAATGATTTTTTTCAAATCCTATAAAAACTATAAACTCATAGATCCAAGAAATTCAGTGAACCCCAAGCACAAGAAACATGAAGAGAGGCATGCTAAGAAGAGACATCATAATCAGATTGCTTAAAATCAGTGACAAAAAGAAAATCTTGAAAGTAGGCATATTTTTAAAGAGATATAACACATATAAAGGCAAAAGATAATAATGATAAAATAGGTAGAGAAACTAATTATATGTTGTGAATTAAGTTTCCAAGAGATGTAAAAGTATATTTTTAGCCAAGAGTACATTAATCAAAATCTTTTATTTCACTTTAGAGTTTAAAGAAACTAAGAGAAGTCTAAGCCAAATCCATTACTTTCTGAAAACTTTAAAACTTGTTCAGATAAAGCTGGGAATAACGGTTCATGCTTGTAATCCAGCATTTGTGAAGCTGAGGCAAGACAATGTCGAGATGGAAGCCAGCCTAAGCTACATAGCAAGAACTAGTTTCAAAAAATAAACAACAAAAAAACTATTCAAGTTAATCCTTATTCTTTATTACTCTTCCATAGTGAGTTAACTATTAAAAGAAAATACATAAATTTTCAAAAAAATGTAAAGCCGTTACCTAAAATTTTAAAAACAGTATGGGAAAGAAAAATAGAAATAGAAAAATATAATCTGCTTAGATTTTTACCGTTACAATGTTCACAAATTAATCTAACACTTTTTCTACAAGGTATTGTGTTAAAATATGTTTTATGACCTCGTATTTCCATCTCTTAAATTTTTACTCAGTGAAACAAGACATCTCTATGTTATCCAAAATTCACAAACCAATTTCCCACAGCTCATAATTGAGAAAAATGGAAATTTAAATCTTATGAGTATCTGTTTCCAAAAAAATGGAATTCCAAACTTCAAAATCTTTCCAAATTTAAACATGTTAATAGCAGCCAAATGCTGTACCTCATACTTTGACATATTCCATGCATCTCAATAATATTCCTGACTTTTCATTAACTACTTTTTATTAACTTCTCATTAACTCTTTATAGTAACAGAATTTAAATAAAGTACTTCACATCTAATCTTACTTTCAATGGCAAACTAGACTTTAGATTAAAAAAAAAACCCTTATTGGCTTCTCATAACAAAAAAAAGCAAGACTTTTCAAGTCATTCATAGGGATGCCACACGTTATAAAATTCTGTAACATCCTCACACACTTTAATTTCTTTCTGTCTTTTAGCAATGCATACATGATACTTCAAACACCCCTGTGCCAACTGTTAAACCAGAAGTATGAGGAGAGACATTAGGCAACTTCCCCTCTGCTTGCTTTCTAGTATCAATTCATGGCTTCCATCCTATCAACAGTCTATGTACCATGCCCCTGAGGTTCAGGAGAAAGTGATGCTAAAGGCATTTCTTAAAGGTCCCTTAGAAGCACCTATGAAACTATACAAGCATTACCTGGTGGTCCTGCCAAGTAATCTACACCTCAGGATTCGTGCACCACCTAAACACCAGATCTCACCCACAAGTCTGCACGTACTTTCTACACAGCTTTATTTTCCACCATGAGAGCAAAGTAAAACACAACAGAACAGTGGTAGAGGACTGAGGCATGCCTTGCAAGCACAAAGCCTTGAGTTCAAACTCCAGTACTACCAAAAAAAAAAAATCTCAGTAATAGAAAAAGAAAGGTTTATGTCTTCTCTTAGCATTTGAGCTTTTATATACTCTCTAAAAAGAAGTTCAAAAGAGTTTTTCTATTCACTAACTTTTAAAACAATCAATTAACCAAGAAATACTAAAAAGTTCTTAGATCCTTATCTTTGAAGACAAGAAAGTTTATTTAGTTTATGCTTATATACCTACCTGCTTTTAGCTAAAATGCATCCCTTGTGGAAATTTTGGACCCTAAGTAATTATTTGAAGGCTCAGACAGTTTTGGGAAAAGCACAATGGAGGTGTTCTGAAAAAATCATCTAAACACATACACTTCTATAATTTTCAGCCATATGAATTTTATCTTTTTTTCAGTAAACAAATGTAGGCAAATGTATCATATCTTGCCTAAGTTTGCAATATGGCCTCTCTTACAACAAATGAATTTCCACCAGAATAGAGGATGAATTTCTGCCAGGTTTCTAAACTGCAGCAGCCAATATATTCCAGACACAAGATTTTATTTACTACCATGGAAACCAATCGCGAATATCTGACAAATATGCCTTTTCACATATTTAAATTTCCTGTAAGGAGTTTGATTTTTTTTGAAAGCTAGTTAATTTAGACAAATTTAAACTTAGACATATCCAACTGAGCTTGCCAGTGATAAAAAGAAAATGAGTTCCTCAGACGACTCAGACCAAAAGATTGTAGTTAAAGGACAATTTGAAATAAGGACATGGTACTTAACTGAAAATCCTCCTGGCACTTCCCTCTCTCTCTTTCTTTGCCAGAAAAATCACCAAATTCTTCTACTTCTGTCTAATAGAAGAAAATGTTCCACTTCTTTCCCCTTTTCCTAAGATCCTCCCAAAACAAAAAGAATAAAGTTTTTCCTACAGAAGCTTAGAAATGCCCATGTACAACAAATGTCTTTTTGCTTAGGGTTTGTTCTGGTTTGTTTTTAATAGACTTTACTTTTTAGAAGGATTTTGGGTTCACAAAATTAAGCAGTGAGTACAGAGATTTCCCATATACCCTTCCCTACCCCCCCACATGCAGACCATCCTCCATTATTCACATCCCCCACCAAAGTGATACACTTGTTAAATTTACTGAACCTCCATTGACATATCATCATCATTCAAACAAATAACTTTTTAGGAAACAGAATTAAGAAATCTTGCGCCAGGCATGGTGGCACACGTCTATAATCCCATCTCCTCAGGAATAGAGATGAGGAGGATCACAGTCTGAGGCCGGTCTCCGGTGAAAAACTCAAGCAAGACCCTATCTGAAAAATAAATAGACCAAAAAGGGCTAGGGGCATGGCTCAAGAGGTAAAGCATCTTTCTAGCAAGCACAAGGCCCTGAGTTCAATCCCTAGCACCACAAAGAAATCATGATCCACCGGCCATGTGAAGTATAATAAATCACTCACAATTATTCATAAGAAGAATAGCGGTGAACTCACCCCTGTTAGAATAGCCATCATTAGCAACACCACCAACAACAGGTGTTGGTGAGGATTTGGGGAAAAAGGAACCCTCTTACACTGTTGGTGGGAATGTAAACTAGTACAACCACTCTGGAAAAAAATTTGGAGGCTACTTCAAAAGCTAAACATCGATCTACCATTTGATCCAGCAATACCACTCTTGGGAATATACCCAAAAGACTGTGACACAGGTTACTCCAGAGGCCCCCTCACACCCATGTTTATTGCGGCACTATTCACGATAGCCAAGTTATGGAAACAGCCAAGATGCCCCACCACTGACGAATGGATTAAGAAAATGTGGTATCTATACACAATGGAATTTTATGCAGCCATGAAGAAGAACGAAATGTTATCATTTGCTGGTAAATGGATGGAATTGGAGAACATCATTCTGAGTGAGGTTAGCCTGGCCCAAAAGACCAAAAATCATATGTTCTCCCTCATATGTGGACATTAGATCAAGGGCAAGCACAACAAGGGGACTGGACTTTGATCACATGATAAAAGCGAGAGCACACAAGGGAGGGTTGAAGATAGGTAAGACACCTAAAAAATTAGCTAGCATTTGTTGCTGTTAACGCAGAGAAACTAAAGCAGATACCTTAAAAGCAACTGAGGCCAATAGGAAAAGGGGACCAGGAACTAGAGAAAAGGTTAGATCAAAAAGAATTAACCTAGAAGGTAACACACACGCACAGGAAATTAATGTGAGTTAACGCCCTGTATAGCTATCCTTATCTCAACCAGTAAAAACCCTTGTTCCTTCCTATTATTGCTTATACTCTCTCTACAACAAAATTAGAAATAAGGGCAAAGTAGTTTCTGCTGTGTATTGAGGGGTTTTGGGGTGAGGGAGGGGGCGCAGTGGGTGGTAAGGGAGGGGGTGGTGGCAGGGGGGAGAAATGACCCAAGCCTTGTATGCACATATGAATAAAAAAAAAAAAAAAAAAGAACAGCGGTGAAATAGAGGTAAATCTGGGCCACCAGAAAATTAAGTGGACTTTTGATTTTTAAGTTTAGCAAATATGATAGAAATAAAGTAAGCGGCTAAGCACTATACTCAGTGCTGTGTACATTGTTATTTCATTTAATGCCCACGACAACTATCACAGATCTGTTGTCTAGATCCTACAGATTAGGGAACTCGAAGGGAAGTAACTTAAGCAAGATCACCAACTGTAAATGTGCCTGAATTCTCTTTGTCTCCATAGGAGCTGACCTTTTACAACTGAGCACCTATGTAATTGATCATTCCACCAGAAAAGAAAAGAAAAAAAAAAAAGACAAACATTGACAGTTGAAAGGGATTCAATATTTCAAAATTTGACATATTTTTACATTAACCTAATCTGAAATTGAACCCATATTCTTTAATGATTATAATTATTCACTTTTATTTTATCATATGAAGAAAGAACTTCCCATGCTTAAACTACACGTGAGTGTAGCAGGTAGCCCTTACACACACTCAGACACACCTGTGATGTTACCTACATTCAGTCGTGGCATCTCCAGTCAACGGTTCTCCTTCTCCACTGCTGTAAGTTGCAAAAACGGAAATTTTGTATTTGGTCTCTGGCTGCAGATTTTCTATTACAGTGTAAATTGCATCTCCAGGAAGATTTTTCTCCCCAGCCTCAACATCATCATAAAGCGATTTCCATGAGACCCTGTATCCACGAACCATTCCTGGAGCAGATATCCAATAAGCGCCAACTGACGTGTCAGTGATATCCTTAATAACTAAGTCTTGAGGTGAGCCAAGTTCTAGAATAAAAATTAAAGGAGAATCACTTTTAAATGTCTACTAGATATTTAAATATTTATTCATCCTGGTGGATATAGAACTTGGTAGACCCAATCTCAACTTGTTTAAAATTGTCCATTCTTCTTTCTGGTCTTCTTTTGTCCAGTTCCATTAATAGAACAGATTGGTGGGATAAAACTTCAGATTCATATCATTCCTATCAACCTTGCCCCTATAGGACCAGACAGATTGTAAAGTTCTCCAGATCAAGATTGACATCCAAATTTGAGGGAATACATGCTTATATAGTTTAAAAAGTAGAAGTGCAAATTTTCAATATAGCTTAACCCAAATAAAACTAAAAACCACCAATTCTGGAAAACTTAAAAGTGATTAGTCATCAAAATAAAACATACCACTTGTTCTAGCTGATCAAAAACGTCTGCTACTAAATTTTGGCTTATTCAAGAAAAAAAATCTAACCCAAATGGAAACTATGGAAACCTCAACTTAATAGAAGGCACAGATGTCTTCCAATAAAACCCTCACTTTCCATATTTGAAGTGTAATCTAAATATACACATCACTTTATATTGGCTATCTTTACTAGGTTTTATGCTATGGTGTGACATAACATAAAGCTATCCACTTCCTCAGCATACATGTTGCCAATAATTGTTGAATACTCATGTAAATGATGTGCAATGCTCTTATAAGAAATTTTCCTCCATTTTATTAGCATATATTCATTGTATGAGGGGGGGATTTGTTTTGACAGTTCTGAATAGCCTTACATTGCACATTGGTTAGGTCACCCTCTCCATCTCCTCCACGCCATCCCTCCCCACCCCGCTTAAAGCAATCGCAAGAGGTTTCATCATTGTATTTCTTATTTGTATATGAAGCCCATCTACCACATTCTTTCACCTTCATCTCCTCCTTTCAGCCTCCTCCCATTACAAAAATTTTAAAGGCTGTTATTTTACTTCATTCAGACTAAAGATATCTTAAAACTACTCATAATTAAACAGTTAAATTTCAGCACAAAAATAAAGATAACAATTAATGAAAAAGAAACATCAGTATGCAAAAACCTATCATATGTGGTTGAATTGGGGGAAAATAAATAAAGCAGGAGCTGGACAGCCTACCAGACCACAGGTCCAAATGGAAAATTCTAACTCCATTATAAATAACTTTAACTGCTGACAAGACATCTCATCTCTGGAAGGAAATTACATATTTTATTGCAACCAAGAATACTTATTTTCAAGAACACATTAACTTTTTCCCCAAATACTTGAAGGCTAATTCTCATTTGAAAGTTTTCTTTTGCTGAACACTATTTTGTTTTCTTTACTTGCAAAAAAATAGAAAAGTGCAATTTCAGGTTGTTTTTGGTTTTTTTTTTTTTTTTTTTTCCTTTGGTTTGATTATTGAGGTTTTTTGTTTGCTTCTTAGCCATTTTAATAGATGGCTTCCAACAAGAAGTCTCTAAGTTTTAAAGATGCAGTATGTTTTTCCTTTGCTTGGTAAATACAATTTTTCCATATAGGCCTTTTCTCCTAAATTTCTTAAGTTGCAGTCAAGAAGAACTACTATGGAATGACCTTTCTTGAAAATGACCTTGAATTTAAATGAGCTAAATACTGAATGAATGACATTCCAAAACTATGCAAGACAAAGTTAGTTAGGATGTGGGAATTATCTTCCAAATTAACACCAGGGTAACTTGCAAGGAATAATTTCAGCTTCTGTGTTTTCTAAAATCTGTGGTTCTCAGTCTGATTTTCTCCCTATTTTCTACAGAAGTGAATTTGTGACACTGTTTATTTCCATGACAACAGACATCAACCTCACAAATACAAGTTAATGGTTTTACTGTGAGAAAAATAACAGGAAGAGAATTATGGTTGAAGCAAAAATACATTCACAAAGACACTTCTGAGCTTAAAACAAAAGGATCCCAGGTCACCAGACATGTCTCTCCATGGATTTTCACCAACTATTTTAGCACTCCAAAACCTATAAAGCTAGAACAAAATACTAGGATAATGACAATAAAAATCTCTGCCAGGTTTATCATTGTCCTGAAAACAATCTGCAAAAGCATTTGTTAAGATGCAAATGAAATTATCAACTAAAAAATATTTGAGTCCTCATTAGTGGCATGACAACACTAATTTGAGTGAACATTGAGAACGTTCTCAATCACCGTGGGGAAAAATCCTCAAAAAGTCATAGTTTCTGTCTGTGGTATGTAAAGACATTATTTGTAGGCACTCTCACTACTACATTCCATGCTAGTGACAAAGAAACAGACTCCAAAGAAGGGGGAAAGATACATCAGTTCAGAAGCCAATATTAGAAAGACAAATGGATCTCTTGCATGTCAGTCAGTTTGTTAAGGATGTTCCTAAATGCTAAGTTTACACTATTAGACATATTGATAAATTTCTTCTCCAAAAGAGCTGAGTGTTCTTATCTGTTGTATTACAAGACATTTTGCAATGCAAAAATTTTGAGGAAATGATAACACTTATGACATGCAATCTTTATCAGATCTATAACCCTTGAAGTTTTTAAAAATGTGATCTTGGTTTAGCCAGACATTAGATTACCAAAAAGTGAAGCAGCTGTATATCACCCTGTGGTACACATGGTAAAATGCAGGATGGAAAGTGGCCAGGTTGGTATTGGCACTAGGTGTGCAGCCAGCTGAGCTGGCCACCAGCAGGCCATGTCACATCCTAGGGCTTAGCCCTCAGCAGCAGCTGAACTGGACCTGATCAGACACATGAAATTGGCTGTAGAGCCAAAAGCTTACCCCTGCCCAATCAGTTAAATCAGAATATCTGTGGCTGTGCCTAAGTACTGATGTTTTCTAAAAATCTTTAAGTCTGCTCTTAAAGATTCTAATTCTTCTACTAGTCTATATTCTTATCTCCATCTTTTTTGTTGTTGTGTTGTTCCTCTTCTTTTCCTGCAGCTCTTTGAGGCCTATTTAATTGGAAGGTGTGTTTGGTCAGTATCAGAAGGAAACTTAACACTTGCTTTCACTGAGAAATGGGACTCCTTAAAAATAAAGGCAGGTGTGGTGAAAGAAAAACGAGTCAAAATGTTGCCCATGGTGAAGCTCCATGGCTCCTTTACTGTACGATTATAGTGCCATGTACCACAAATCACCCTGGTGGTAGCAGAATGATCTCAAGGCTGATCCTCAGTTGACTGAGAAGTTCATTTAAACTTCTCCTCACATCCTGTCCATCCCATAAAACACAAGGCTGCTCACCCCTCTCTCTTCTCTCTATCCTGTCTTCAAAAGTCAACCATGGCTTTCAGTTCATACTTGTTATTGAACAGTTGGTCACATTTTCATGGGATGAGGTTCAAAGTGTTATCTAGCCAGGCATTTGCTTGTTTATATTACAATGTCTCTTTTGTCCTCAATATAAGGAACTCCAGACATCAATAATTACAGGGAGAAATTATTTGGCTTGTTTTGGTTTAGTTTTGTTAGGTAGGGCTTAAGCAACAGTCATACTTTAGAGTATGTAAGAAGGAAGAGAAGTCAGAAGTCCGGTCTCTGGCCTCTCTTCTGGAAACATTACTATTCCTTAAACGTGACTATATAGTAGCCATGACAATGAACAGAAACCAAACCCTGGAGACTTTGTTCCTGTCTCACTATCTTTCTCTGAGCCCAGATCCACTTCTGCTGCAACAGTGGCTTCCTCCCTCCTGTTCTAAGTCCTTCAAATGTATGTTTTATGGTGCTGGCATTTGTTCAGGTGTTTCACCTAAGTAACATTTTTTTCAATAATATTTAACCCATTGTGTTTGATTTCTTAAGTTCTAGACATGCCTATGCTCCCTATATTACACTTATCTCAGGTAAAGCATCTCTGGCATTTGTTGCAAGCAAGTAATGTTCTGTAACAGCAGATTACATCCTTTTTATTCCTGTGATTCCATCTAAATAGTTTCCTATATACTGTATTCTTCCAAATATAGTACCAGTGTAAGTCCAATAGTAACAATGCATTTCTGTCATAGATTTAAAGGTATAAAATGCTATCAGGTTTTGAATTTTTGATACTCAGAATTTCTGTCCTGGTTATAAAACATATTCACATACATATATTCAAAAGGCATTTCTCCATGCCTGCTTGCATTTCATCTGTGCTGTTGTTGAGGGAAGTAATTCAGGCAGGTACATCTGAACATCCATAAGGGGTTGATTTATACACTTTTTTTCCACATTCTAGGCCAAAGAACTAATGCCTCAGCTTCTTACTTAAATGTTTCCTTAGCCCTTTTCCATTTACTTTCTAAAGAGCAAATTATCATCCAATTCAAATATAATTACAATACAAATTAGCCAGTGATGCTAACTGAAAAATTAATCATCATGAAATGAAACTGCATTTCATCTTATAGATTGTTCCAGCCAGCTTTCACTAAGTTTCACATACCACTTTCAAAAATAGAAGTTAAATTGAAAATGTAATGTAAACACTCTTCTAAATCAATTTGTCTTTTCCGTTAAAGCTTAGCTCCAAAGTCATCCAACTTTCCACCACAGAATACAGAAGACCTACTTCTGGATAACATTCATGTGGAAATCCACTTGATTTACAACCAATGAATTAGCACCACCATTCCAAAGGACAGAGTTCACTGTTGATAAGTTAACTCAGTTACTTTAAGTAACATGTAATTCTTAAAAGCCTTTTAATTAAATTACAGTTCAACTTCAGAGTCTGCACAAGCAACAAGAAATGTCTTCCATAGCTATTACCTCTCCCATTTTAGTTAGATTCTTTTCTGATGAGCAATTAACTCACAGAAAAGGAACTATGAATTACTGTTCAGCAATTGTACTAAGGTTCCTTAGCAATATCAGAATTGTTATACCCAGAATGTACGATTTTTCAAATTATGAGACAGCAGTAAATCTAGGAAAACACAGAGGACTTGTTTAGCCCATCTTGAAGAAATCCCATGTTATTCAACAAAATGCAGAATTCCTGTGATGTGCTAAAACCTTCATTGTAACAAAATGTCAGTGAGTTAGCTTGGTTTGATCTGTGGGAAGCCATTCATGTAACACTGGTAAGGTTGCTACAGCAACTGAAACAAAGGAAATACTGAAAAGTCATACTTTCCATAGCCAAAACACAACACTCAAAGATTTTTTAAAAGACTATACTATTCCCATACTCATATTTTCATTCATTTGTGACAAAACCCTGAATATAAATGAGCATTACTCATTTAGAGGTTTATAAATGCAAGATTTCCTCTCTCTAAGTGTTAACATGACTACTAACATTTCTATCAAGACTTAAAGCGCATTTACACACATAGCAATGCTTTACTAATCACATTAAGCCTATCTAGTTTAATAACAACAGGAAGAAAAAACAATGTAAATCAAACCTAATGGTTTGTGCTCAGATTCCTCTGAAGCTTGGATCTGAAATAGTAATAATCTCTGCCTTTGTGATTCTATTGCATACAATACTACAGCCAACCAGGAACTTCCCCAGTGCCAGTGGTCATAAATCTCTCTTACAGAGACAGGGAAATTTTCTGCGTTTCAAAAAAACAACAACAAAAAAAAGTACTAGGAAACAAATTCAAGTTAGGGATGGTTGTAGACCATACCAAATACTTTAAAAAAAAAGAAGAACGATATTTTGCTCTTGGGATGAAAGCCACAATGCTCTTGAGGTATTTTATGAAGTTTTCAACCTACAGCAAGCTCTTGCAGGTTGACTCCATGCCTCTGGATAGAAGAAACATTCCTTTAAGGTTTGCTCTAACCACCTTCTCTCCCAAGAGAAAAACAGATTAGAAAACCAGAGCCCTCAACAGCAGTTGCCTGGCTGGCTCTGCTTCTGGGCTTTCCATTCCCTGCATTTACCATCATATCCTACTCCTGTATATGGTATGTGGATTTGGCTAGGTTAGTATAATAAAATGGAATGGAATAACCAGGGGCAAAATATCATCTATTGTTTTAATTTAGTCACAACTATGCTTTCACATATTTGTCAAGTTTACCACACACAATGCAATGGGATAAATATGTTAATAAAATCAGACCAGCAACATTTTTTGTAATCTTCACTGTAGTAGAGAGTGCTAGTGTAAGTGGAAAATAAATTTTTTTATTACTGCAATTTAGTTTCAAACTAACTATATTTTTAAGCAACTTGAAAACCATTTAACTTTATTCCTTCTCAGGAAATGGAAAACTGTAGTTTTAAAAATTAATTTTGCTTCCTGTGTATCTCCCTTAGAAAAAATGTCGTCAAACATACATATACATGTGTGTGCATACAAACACACATACATATAAGTCGGTATGTTTTCTATACCATTTGAGCAGAGCTATAAACTTATAAACAACTTAACTATTCATCTGGTTTGGAAAAAAAAATCACAGATCAAGAGAATACGTTTGCTATGAATTAAAAAGTATGTTTTGTTATGTGAGATTTTAATATATCATTCTTGACAAAGATAATCTTTAGAATCAAAAAAAAATTGTGACTGACTACTAAAGGGAGGTCCCGTACCAGAAAGAGAGGGTAAAAGAAAGAAGCTAAGATGGTGAATATGGTTGCTATACTTCCTATATAAGAATGAATACAGAATTTTTAAACCTGTTGAAATCACCATACAAAGGGGACTAAGGTAGAAAGAAGAAAAATAAAGGAGATGAACCAATTCAGGTTATAAAACATATATACATGGAAGTGTCACAGGGAAACTCCCTGAATAGCTATCTTAAACAAACAAAAATGTCATTTTTTTTTTTTTACAAAATCAGAGAATGGAGGGCAGAACAAGTCCTGTCTAGGAGAGGGTGGTACCAGTGGAAGGAAGAAGGATGTGGGGAAAGATTTTAAGAGAGTGAATATGGTATAAGTACTGTGTGCACAAGTGTGTAAATGGAAAAATGAGACCTGTTGAAACTATTCCAGGAATGGGGGAGGGAGGATAAAGGAGAATGATGGAGGGAGTGAAATCAAGTAGGATGTGTTTGATATATTGTAAAAACTTTTATAAATGCCAAAATGTACCCCCAGCACAACAATAAAAGAGAAAATATTGTGACTGAACATGAATGTATCTTTAAAAGAAATGCAGGTGAGTATCTGAAGGTTGAAGGACACAACCAAAAGAAACACTGTTGAGTTACTTCCAAGATATTCCCTATAAAAGAATAGGCTTCCTAAATGTAGAATCACAGACAGCTGAGGGATTTCCCTAAAATGTAGTAGTAATTACCTTCAAGTGTTGTTCCTTCTCCAAAAAGGGCATCTCCAGCACCAGATGCATACAAGGCTGTCACAGATAAGGCATACCGTGTCCCTTCCTTCAATCTGCTCAACACGGTGTTCGTAGTGTCTCCCCTCACAGTGACCTCTTGAGTTTCACCTCCTGTTGCTGGGGTGTAGGTGACGAGATACTGTTTCACTGTTCCTGGTGCCCCACTCCAAGATAATTTGAGAGTTGATGTTGTGGCGTCAGAGACTCTTAAGTCTCTTGGATTCCCTCTAACTTCATTAAAAACAACAATAACATCAAAACCCATTATTTAATAAAATGACTTGAAAAACACTTACTTTGCATATGTGTGTGCATTGTATCAAAGTTATATCCTAGATACACACGCCTAGACAACAAAATTTAAGCATTTCTAAATCAGGCTCTAGATGTTAGCAGAAACAAAGCAAAAGGCATCCAATTATTTTTCTGTGTTTACCCAAGTTAAAATCTTTCTTGTACACTTTTTCATGTTAAAATGTTTCATGTAAAATACTTCCCCTAAAAGTAGAATAAAACACATAAAATATACTTATGCTGATTAGTATTGCAATGTAGATTTTTATCACCTCTGTTAAGTCCTCAATAAAAACAATTTATCCATGTAATGCTATGGACATGTAAAGGTAATAGTCAAGAAATTATGCTGATAGGATAAAAATGATAAATGATTTAAAATGATGCCAACCCAAGGAAAAAAATAAGAGAAGAAACAGGCTAAGTGAGACCAATCTTTGGGTATAACTCCAAGGGGCCACCTATCCCTTTGCAACTGTAACATCTGGTATTTTGTGACTTCCCTGGTAGATTGGCAATGTCATCTCTGAAGGGTCTCAAGACACCCAACCCTCTTTTTCACATCACACTCAGCCAGTTTTACTCCAAAGAACAGAATGATGAAGATGTGTTTGATTGACTTATGGTGCCCAGCACAAAGAATCTTAGACTCCCAGCAAGAAAAAGACAAAGTGAAATAGTAGCTTCCCAAGGGAAGAGAGAGGAGGAAGAAGGCAGGTGAGACGATAAGGGCTCCAGCAGGAAAGAGTAATGAGCTAGTTGCAGAGGAAAGAAGGGGAAGTGGTAGATGGGAGGGAGGGAGATGGTATGGACCACACTGCAATGAATAGTCCTTGAGAATGTCTGAAGTTGGGCAATAAATCCACTAACTTAGATTCACAACTTATTAGGTATGTGACTTAGAGCTATTATTTAATTTCCTTTGCTTCAGTTTTCCTTGTGAAACTGGCATGACAATAATAACAAAAATTTTGTAGAATATGCAAATATTAAATGAGATAAGGAAAAAGCCTTTGTGCAGAAACTGATACAAATAGATGATCCATAACTGCTCATTATTGTTAATATGTACTTAGCATTTTCATTACTTCTAAAAAAAAACCTTTAAAGATGGAGAATAAAATTAAATTATTAATACCTTATTTTATTTCATGAAATAACATATCAAACACTTTGAATAATTTGCAACAATTATCGGGATTGATCCTGCAAGACTAACCACTTGATTTAAACAAAAACAAATTAGTGTTTAAAACCTTCCTGAAGAAATAAAATATAATCTGTTTTACTGGTGCCAAGTGGTTTGATTTGCAATCCCTAGTAATCTCTCAATCTATATTAAAAAATTTAATAATATTTTTACAGATATCCAAACCATAACATAGCATCTAAATTCTATTGACACATTAAGTGATATCATTAATAAGTAAAAAATTTGAACAGATTTAATTCAAAAGGACTATAGTGTAAGATACTCAGGAAATTGAGACAAATTGTGTCGTGACTTTTGTTATCAAGAGAGAGTGTGTGCACTTTCCCCTCTAGCCTAAGACTGCAGTTGTTACCCTATGATCAGCGTACTTCCTCTACCTTCTTCAGTAGCTGCATTTCCAGTCAATGGAGAGCCAGGTCCAGAGAAATATTCAGGAATTACAGATACTTCATATTTTGTGTCTGGTATCAAGTTCTCCAGCGTTCTCCTCCTTTGATTGGCTGGGGTGGTAACTTCCTTGCTTTCTCCACCAGTAACTGGTCTATATTTAATCCGATATCTTAAAACTCTCCCTGGAGCTTGATTCCAGGTAATTTTAAAACTATCTGTAGTCTCATCTGTCACTTTTAGGTTTCGAGGTGCTCCTTTAACTGAAAATAAAAAACACGTATGTGGAAAAAGTTAGTTGATTTTATGTGAAAAATACAAAATATAGCCTTTAAATACCAAATTGCAGCATTTCTCCAACTAAATTCTTGAACAGTTTTTTGGCAAACATCCTGATTATAGCATTCTTTTAGACATAGGTTAAAATAAATTCTGAAATAGTCCCACGACTAACTTTTTATCTGTATAGTCATTTGACTTGGAGGAAAATTGGATCCTATGTGCAAGGGAGCAAGCACATGACTGGTACTTAATGAATGTTAATTTAGCTAAACCTAAATCATGAAGTTAAATTGCAATGTGGATAATACACATAGACTCACAGTCATCAATGAAATTTTCATTAAGCCCAAATGAGAATATTATTTGGCTGTGTGTTTAGTAAACATGTTTAAATCACCTACTTATTCAAGAGGCCAAACCGTCCATATGGACAACACATTCAGGAAAGGTGAACTCAAGGTTATTGTGTTCTTAGTAGACTGAGTTGAAACTATAGTACAACATCTTTATTTAAACACTACAAACAATTAGAGTATGCTCAAAAATTCAACACATCAATAGACTACTCCAAAGAGAAGAAAATAAATTTAATCTCTCAAGAAAAAAAGGAAATAATAGTTGGCAAACTGACACCCAAGATTCATTAAGTATAGCAAGGAAAAAGTTTAAATTAGTCAGAACAAACAAGGCAGGTTGACTGATGGGTTTGAATCCTGGCTCTGAAGCTTAATAGATAGGTAACACATGACTACAAACTGAATTACTGATTTGGTTGAATGAGCTAATCCATGGAAACACTTAGCATAGCATCTGACAGAGAGCTGGAGCTCAAAAATTATCAGTTTAATGAAGGTATTGAATCAGAAACTTCCTTATTGACTAAAAAGTGTAAGTCTAAGACTTCACTATAAGCAGTAGAATTAGAAATACACCCCCAAATTATATTGTAGAAGTCCAATCACTAAAAACTAAAATGAATATGAATACAGTGGCCTCTACTTGAACTCATTTTCGGCAGGGACAGGTAGGGATTTTAATGTGTTTATTTCTACAATTTGTTTTTATGAAAACTGCTGTGATAAAAGGAATCCTGTGAATAGTAGAAAGGGGAAAACAGTGCTTCATGGCCTGAAACAAATGGCACCAATACAATTGTAAACAGGGTAAAGTTGCTCAGCATATTAAAAACTAAGTACCGACAACACAACTGATCAAGAGTTGGAAGATGGGTGCAAGAAATAAAGGAAAATGATGGAGGGGATGAATTCAACTATGATATGTTGTAAGAACTTTGTAAATGTTACAATGTACCTTCAGTACAATATGATAATAAAAAAAGAAAGGAAAAAAAGTTAAAGATAGACGTGTTTATTCCCAAGTTTTGGTTCCCTAAAATGTCTAGTAGTACAGTTAATTTTCAATTCTTCACTCTAGATCATCTGTACCTTTTACCTCTTCCCATCCAAAACTATTACTTGGCCTCTCCTGTTTGAGGAGAGGGCTGAGATAACACCTCAGTTCAGACCTCTGGCACATTAAAATTCCTAAGAGATCTGAAACAGCCATTAACATAATTATTTTCCCTATTTTTGCAGAAAATATTGAAAAAATGGCTTATGGAATTCAATAGCTAATTAAGGTGTTTTGCATTCAGTTTCAAAAACCCTTCATGGTCTGGTGGAGTGGCTCAAGTAGAAAGAGTGCTTGCCTCATAGGCATGAGGCCCTGAGTTCAAACCCCAGTGCTGCCAAAAAAAAAACCTTGAAACTCAAGTTTCTTCTTGAGACACACTTCCCATCTTTAGCTTAAAGTACTGAAGACAAAGGGTCAGGTTCATCCAGCAGCTGCATGCATTACAAGAAATCAACTGAAAATTAGAAATATCTAAGCAGGAGCTTCTAGGATATAGGATCACAAAAGTTAGAAGACGATGCCCTTAGATCACTGAGATTACTTGCTGGCCTTCAGGCAGATATATATGTCAACCATGAACAAAAGAAAAATATCAATCTTCTGCAAAAAATGTTTCAGAGGAAAAGAGATTCTCTAGCTTTATCAATAAAGTATGACAGTGTGTGCTGACTCTTTCAGCAAATGCTTTCATGTAAAAGCATTAAATCCTTCATGTTGCTCTTTTGGGCTCTTTCCTTCCTATTTCCAGTCAAAAAAAGAGAATAGACCTCTCTTATAATTTTCATTTTCTTTTTCTTTTCAATATTCACTTTCTTTATGTTAAGAGTAGCTGAGGACATGGCTCAAGTGGTAAAGCACCTACCTGGCAAGTACAAGGCCCTGAGTTCAAACCCCAGTAAAAGAGTAAATGCCTTGCCTTCATCTCCTAAGCAGGTTAAAAATGTCAAATGTAGTGCATTATGTCAAAAGGTATTCAACTCTATGCAGTAAAGAGGACACATTTAAACAAATGCTTCAAAAACATTAGTAAAAACTAAGTACATCCATTCCCATATCAGGATTATTCATAATAGCCAAATGGTGGAAGCAACCTGAATATCTATCAATGGATGAATAAGTAAAATGTGATATACACATACTATGGAATATGTATGTATCTCCTTTTAAAAGAAAGGAGATTCTGATACATGCTGCAACATGAATGAATATTGAGGACATTATATTTTGTGTCTTAAGACTCAAAACAACAAATACAATGTTTCTACTCAGATGAGAGGTGTAAAGTAATCAAATTCACAGAAGTAAAAAGTGGAATGTCTGCTTCCAGGAGTGAGGCAGACATAGAATGGGGATTCACTATTTAACAGCCTCAGAGTTCCAGTTTTACACATTCTAGAGATGGATGGTGGTAATGGTGACACGACTAGGTAAATATACTTAATGCCACTAAAATGTACACTTACAGTGGCTAAAATGATCAATTTTATGTCATGTATGTTTTACTATAATTTATTTAAAAAACTGAAACTGTGGCAACCTATATCTGCAAAGCAAAGCAATAGCAGAAGAGTTAAAAACATGACATTGCTGAAATGTGGGACAGAAAAAGATCGATAAGTGTTTCAAAAGTTAATTCTACACTTATTAGCAATCCTCTGTCTCTTAACCTCAAATTCACTAAAATAAATCTTTTTACTCAAAAGTTTTTTCTCTTTTTAAAAGAATTTATGAAGAGCCATATTTTAAAGATGCAAGATCTTAAAAAGATATTCAGAATTCTAGACTATACAGCAGATGGTTATTACAAAGTGAAACTTTGTAACACTAATTTTTGAAAAACTGTAGTAGCATCCTATCATACTTTCATCCGTGGTCTCCTCTCCAGCTAGGGGAATGCTGAAGCCATCTTCATACTCTGCAGTCACATTGACCAAGTACTGGGTCTCTGGCTTCAGGTTGTTGAGAATGACACTGGTGCTTGAAGCTGGCTCCACCACTGTAACCTCATCATCCCCAGTAGCTTCCTTGTATGAGATGTGATATGAAAAAACATTTTCTCCAGCAGGTGACCAGTTGGTTTTGAAACTATAAGAAGTCACTTCAGAAAAACTAAGATCTTTTGGAGGCACATAAGCTATTTAAGAGAAAAAAAAGACATAGTTTAAATTTTTTACATCTAGAAAACAAAAATGGACGTCATGACTACATGTTTCTGAAATTGCTTATATTCATTTTACAAAGTGGTCATTGAGACCGATGTACTGAGTACTGCATACTCTTCCAATATAACCATGGAGAGAAAGCCTCTCAGCCTTCCACGGTCCTTGTCATTTGCCTTGACCTTGCATAATACTGAGTTATGTTATTTACATATCCTATTAAAATTGAATCTGAGTTTGGAGCTTCTTAAGACAGAGAAGTAGTAGAATAGCCCTCCCTGCAAGTAGAATGTTTAAATAATAGCGGATTTAAGATGAACTACCACATTTTTCCCATTCATCCCTGGTACTTGAATATTAAACTTTAATGGTTAGGTAGGTTGATATTTCAAAGTAAAGTATGAAGTTTTCCTAACAAAAAATATTTGTTGAACTAAATCACAGGAAAAGGCAATGCTTAGTGCACATTGTCTGTCCTTAGAGGACAGACAACCAAAAAGGAGAGATAAGAGAGTGCAGTTATTAACAGAAAAAGTAGTGCATGTGAATGTCGAGTGAAAGTGACAGGGGTGCTAGAAGTTAGGAAATGTTTAACTAAAGGGATGGCACTTTTCATTAAACACTGGAAAAGAGAAATTAGACAAATAAAAGAGAATAGGGAGCTCCAGATGTGAAGAATGGTGCTTGGAATCCATGAAAGAGAATGCACAAAAAGAATTCAAAGATTCAGGACTAATATTTGGTCACCTTTTGTCCAAAGGCTCTAGGTCAATATCCAACACACGGTAGACAGTTGGTGGCTATTTAATTGGCTATGAAAGGATTTAGGAGCAAAAACATCTCATGACTCTTAGGGGAAAACAATTTTTTCACCAACAAAGAAAGGATGCATACTCAGGAGAAAGTCACATTTTGTGTTAAATAAACTAAACTCAATAATTTTCAATAGCATAGGAAAGTTACTTTATCCTGTACATAAAAAGAACTGAAGAAGTATATTATCAATAATTTTAGAATTTTAGAATGAAGAGGTAACTTTTACTTTACAAAGTCTACTCACCTTTCTTCTTTATAGCTGCCAATTCTTGCTCAATTCTAAGACAAATCGATTGTGTAAGTTCAAAAGATATCCTCTGAAAAGCATCAAAATCTTCCACAGTGAACACATGGGTCTCAGCAGGAGGAGAGGCAATGGCTTCCAATTCTGAGCGAACAGCATCTTTCACACCAACTGCAAAGATTTCAACATCTGAATTCCTTAGTTTTATGGCAGGATCTCTAAAAGCATCCGATGATTTGCCATCAGTGATAAGAATCATGACCTTTGGTACGTTGCTTCTTGAACCCTTGTTAGGCACAAATATTTTCTCTCTAACGTAAGTCATTGCTTTGCCAGTGTTCGTAGATCCTCCTCTGTAGGGGAAAGTGTTTATTGCTTTAATTATATCTTCAACTTTGTTAAATTCTTTCAAAGTGAACTCAGTATGAGGATCCCTGCTATATTGAACAAGGCTTATCTGTACCCTGTTTGGTGAAATCTCAAAGCTTTTTGCAAGAACTTCCAAAAAGGCTCTAACTTTAACAAAGTTTGCAATCCCAATGCTATAGGAACCATCAACCAGAAACACAATGTCAGCTTTTATATCCACACCACGTGAGCATTCTGTAAAGACAAAGAAAGTCCATTAAACGTCAGCAAATATTAATCAATCATTAAAATATAGATATCTTGGTTTCTTAGTAAACATACTTCTCTCAAAGAAAACTATTGTAAATATTCTGTTTAAAATAAAGTCTGAATCAGTAGGGCATACTGCCAAATGGACCTTCATATATTCCTAACCCAGTGGTACAACTTACCCACTTGAACTTTCATTGGTTGAGTCTTCTCCATTATTGAAATGGGTTCACTGGATGTCAGCCCCTTCATGGCATAAACACTGATCTGGTATTCCATGTCTGCTGAGAGGTCACGAACATTGAGCATGGTCGTCTGAGGCCCCACACTTAAAGCATGCTGTCGGCTTCCTGTTGCCATTGGTGTGAGGAGGACTTTATAGCCAGTCACTGGGCTAGGAGATGGATCCCAACTTAGCTTAACATATTTTGATGAGACTTCTGTGGCAACCAAATTTGAAGGAGGCTCAACAACTAAAAAGAAAGAAATGGACAGCAATTAAAACAATGAGATATAAGACTATTAATTAGGTCTTTAGATTTGAGTCTTATGGGAAATGGAAATTTTCAGACCAATGCCAGTAGAAGAGGAAAGACCTTGAGGAAGGGTGTGAGCACCTGTCATGTGGCCCCTGACCCAAATACAGAAGGGTTCCCACACAGTGGCAGAACAACAGCTTGGCCTGTCACTGCGTATACACAAATGCACCTCGATGAAAGATTAGCATGGTTTAAAAGAGTAAAGAGAAGTAACTGAGGAAAGTGGGAATGAAAAGAGATGTATTTCACAATAATGCAGATGAAAAACATTAGGGATGAGGCAGTAAAGGACAGAAAAATATTCGGAATTGATGAAGTAATAAGAAGTTCTGAGACAGAATTAGAGCCAATGAACATTGCCAAAATACTTGGGGTTTAGAGATTAAAGGGTTTTAGGTTGAAAATGTAACAATTTAGAACTTATCTTTAATCATTTGTCAATTCTCATACTGAGAGAAAAACAATAATAGAAAAATATAAAGGCTTTGAATTGTGATTTTTTAATGTTCAAAGGGATGCTTGCAAAATGCCGTTTTGAAATGGCTCTTCTTTCTTCTGTGTAGTTAGAAGCAATCAACTGATAGGAATGGGAAAACTTTCCAGATGTGGGAGGACCAGATTGATCTCTGAAGCACTCAAAGGCTTTGAAAACATTAAGCGGAATATGATAATGGAAAATCCTTGTCCTTGGCTAGTTAACAGACAATGTTATTTTTATTTAAGATGTAGAATGCTAAAATAAATATCTCTCCAGCCTTCCAATGTTTAAATTAGACTGTAAAATAGTTAAAGCAAGTACCAGAAGAACCTTACTTATGGGAAGAAAACATGCACAAAAGGGTCTTAAGGAAAAGAGAAAATCAACACTTGTCCCCCCAAATTTTTAAGAACTTTATAATGATATATTTTATTGAGTCTTCCAATAAATGGGGGTAAGAATGCAAATGGTATTAACAAGTTCAGATCTAAAATATAAATGGAGTATATAATTGGATAATGATGAGAGGATATGTTTAAAGTTTCCCTGTAAAGCTATAAGTATTATCAATTAATGGAAAATACTAGCACATGGAGAGCACTTGACAAACAATACACTCACCTTCTTCTCCACTAACCAATTCACCAAGTTGTTCATCGACACCTGAGCACACCTGGGAAATTATCTCATTCTGAATATCCACAATGGCATCAAAGTTGGCCACGTTGAAGACATGGTTCAGTGAAGGTGTGGATGCAATTTGTTTTAATTCTTTTGCATCTGCAGCTTTAATGCCTTCAAAAAACAAAAAGTCAAGGATATATTGAAATGAGAAAAGTGCTGACTTAAAGAAGTGGTTTGCTTTCTCAGTCTTTCAAATGACTATCATCAAGAACACAAACAATGCAGGGCACTGGTGGCTCATGCTTGTAATTTAGCAATTCAAGAGACAGAGATCAGGGTTATGGTTCAAAGCCAGCCCAGGCAAATAGTTCATGAGATCCTATTTCAAAAACACCCATCAGCAAAAAAGGGATAGGCTGGTGGAGTGGCTCAAGGTGTAGGCCCTGAGCCTTAGTTCCTAAAAAAAAAAGAACACAAACAACAAATGTTGGCGAGGACGCAGGAAAAAAGGACCTCTCATACAATGCTGGTGGGTTAGTACAACCACCATGGAAAACAGTATGGAGGCTCTTCAATAAACTAAATATAAAACTGCCATGTGATTCAGCGATTCCACTCTTACGGATATACTCAAAGGAATGCTAAGTCAGGTTACAACAAAGGCACCTGCACACCCATGTTTACTGCAGCACTATTCACAATAGTTAAGTTATGGATGCAGCCAAGATGCCGCACTACTGATGAATGGATTAAGAAAATGTGGTATTTATATATAATGAAATTTTAGTAGCCACAAAGAAGAATGAAATGTTGTCATTTGCAGGTAAATGGATGGAACCGGAGAACATCCTCTTAAGTGAAGTTAGCCAGATTTAGAAGACCAAAAGCTACATGTTTTCCCTCATATGCAGAATATAGACCAAATACAAATGTAGCAATATTATGAAAAACAGGACACACCAAGGGGTGGTCACACACAAGAGGGGAAGGGTAAAAGAAGGAAGTTAAGGTGAATATGGTTGATGTACTCACTATACAGGAATGAATATAGAACTTTTAAACTGATTGAAACCATAAAAAAGGGACTTAAGTAGAAGAAGAAAAATAGAGGAAATGAACCAAATCTGGCAATAATACATATATACATGGTAGTGCCACAAAGAAATTCCCTACGTATCTATCTTTAAAGAGAAAAACTGTCATTTCTTTTTCCTTTCTTTTGCAAAATTGGAGAACAGGAGGGAAGAACAGGTCCTGTCTAGGGGGAGTTGATACCAGTGGGAGGGAGGAGAAGGTGGGAAAAGGGTGTAAAGAGGGTGAATATTGTGTGAATACTGTGTACACGTGAATGTAAATGGAAAAAAGATACCTATTTAAGTTATTTCTCAAATGGGGGGGGAAGGACAAAGGAGAATGGTGGAGGGGGTGAATTCAAGTATGATATACCTGATATATTATAAGAACCTTTGTAAAGGCCACAATGTACCCCCACTCAGCACAATACAATTTTAAAAAAGAAAACAACTGAGTCATTTTTCAAATCCTTCCTAAGTCAAAAGTCAGGATTGCTTTGCTTCGTAACAAATATGTAACTATTCAGATGACAAAGGAATTTTATAATTTCACATAAAGTGACGAGTCAAAGAAGAAAGCAAATGGTTAGCAAAACAAACTGAGCTGTCATCTCAACCATGTCATCATTTGTCTCTGCCATCTGTAAAGACAATACTTTTTTCTTCCAGAGTCCTGAATGGGCTGGAGTCCTGTGAATTCTTCAAGTATTACGTAATATAGAAAACACATAAAATCTGCTAATGATACTACAAGAAGGATCTTTATTAGAATCATTGGCCCAGTATTCTTTGAAAAGTAGAGAGCTGGCAAAAAATGCAAATGTTACCTCACTTAATGCATATGTAAGCGACTTATATGAGGGAAAAAGATAAGCAAAAGTTTTAACTCAAAGGCAATTTGGCTTAATACTACACTATAAAATGCAATAAACACTTCTAATTGCGACCTTCCCTGAGGAATCAATCCTTCATCTTCCTAAGCACTAAGTGTATTTAAGTGTAGATTTAAATGAAAATAAGTAATCAACCCTAACCTACCCAAAGAGAAAACTTCGACTCCAATATTCCGAAGCTCTCGTGCTGGAATCTCCACCTCATCTTGAGACTTGCCATCCGTAACAGTAACTGCTACTTTAGGAAAGCCAACCCTTGCTCCAGCGGGCTCTGTGAAAGTGTTTTTGACCAAGTAATCAATGGCATCCCCTAAAGAGAAAAGGAAACAAGTTCATTCACTCTACACCACTCAATTTTACTAATCGAAATGGATGTGAAATGGATGTGATTAATTCCAAAGGTACTTAATATGTGATAATTGAGCAAAGCTTAATTTCTTTCTAAAACAGATATTTCACTTGCTTTAAACAGTAATAAACCTGTAAAACATACCTGTCATCGTGTTGCCACCTTTGTATGGGATTTTTTTAATTGCAGCAAGAAGCTCATCTCTTTGATAGTACTGATTTAAGTTAAATTCAGTCCTGGTATCAGAACTGTACTGAACAACTCCAACCCTTGTTTTCTCCTCCCCAATGTCAAAAGCAGACACAAGAGCAGCAATGAAGTCTAAAATGTACTTGAAATTATTTCTTCCCACACTCCAGGAGCCATCCACGAGGAAAACCAAGTCAGTCCAGGCACCGACAGAGCATTCTGAAATACATTGGGTATATTTTTAAGTGATGCGTTATTAAATCAGTCCATCATTAAGACACACAAGCTAATACTGCCAAAATGTTACCTTCTTGAATTGCTCTACTCATTTGGATGTATTTACCCATTGTTCTTCATTCACATGCACAAGAGAATTTAAAATATTATTAGCACACATAAAAACATTTTCAGTGCCTTCATCAAGACATTTCTAGAACTACATGTCTTTACATTGCCAGGCAAGTGCTCTACCACTTGAATTGTGTCCCCCAAAAAAGAGGGGGATAAGAAAGAGCAATAGAGGAGGTGGATATGATCAAGTTACATTACACGCTTGTATGGAAATATAATGAAACCTTTTTTACAATTATATTCTAATAGCAAAAAAGGTATTATGCAAGAAGAGATAAGAAGACATGTGACATGTTCTCTATGACAATATAGTCCAAATATCTGTGTTATCAATCTACCTATTTTTATAAGCCATATCCCCACTCTTTTTTACAAGTAAAAATTTATTTAAATTTACATGCAAATACTACACCATTTGAAGTAAGGAAATTGAGCATCCGTGGGAGTTTGGTATCAGAGAAGGAGTCCTGGAACCAATCCCAATGTCCATATCCTATACTTACACACCTCTGATTATAAGGCACAAGAGATTAACAATAACTAGTGATAGATAATACAGAATAATAACAATATGCTCTAATAAAAGTTATGGGAATGTGATTTCTCTCACTCTCTGAAAATATTTTATTGTCCAGTGCTTGCCCTTCTGGTGATGATGTGACATAATAAAATGCCAACAAGATGAGATGAAGTGAAGTGAATGGCACAGGCACTGGGCACTGCAACACTAAGATCCTACACACAGATTACCTAAAATGCCAGCACTGTGACTATCAATTCAAAACTGGAGATGACTACTAAATGACTAGTGGTTACCATGTCCGCTTGAATATGATGGAATCACTTCCTGAGCATGATGGCATGAGATTTCATCATGCTATTCAGAATGGCAACAATTTAAAATTATGAACTTTTTCTACTATTTTCCATTTAATATTTTCAGACCACTACTAACTGCAGGTAACTGAAACTGAGAAAGAAAAACTGCAAAATGAGAGAGGAATACTATAAGGATACTCCATTTATGTGAAGTTCAAGAGTAAACACAAATGATCTGTGGTGGTGGACATAGAACAGTGACTGCCAGAAGCAAGGATGGGTAACTGATTCGAGAGGTACAGAAGGGTGATGGATATGCTTAGTATCTTGATCTGGATTATGATACACAGGCATGTGTTTTCCAAAACATGTAGAGCTGAACACACTTAAGATTTGTGCACTTTACTATTTGTAAAATTATACTCAATAAAGTACTATTTGATGTTTTAAAGACATCAAAAAAAATCTGGGAGACATACAAAAGAAATGTAGGCAAAGTTTTTATTCCTTGGTATTTATCAACTAATAAATATAAAACCATTGCTTGTTGTTAAAGCAAATGCAGTTGAGTTGAAGAAAAGAGGAAATTTTTAAGTATTCTGACACATTTTTCAGGGCCTTAAGTTTCCAATTGGGTTAATCTACAGGATCCATGGAGTCTAACAGAAGTAAAAATAATCATAAAATGATGCAAAGAAGCTAAAATACATTACCCTTACCATCAATGTGCTAATGTTTGACAACTAAAATCTACTTCACTAAACAAAGAAGGGAAATAATCATTTTAATTCAAAAGTCAAAAATTCATGTGTTGGCTGGCACAATGGTTCACAACTGTAATCCTAGCTACTCAGCAGGCAGAGATCAGGAGGATCACAGTTCAAGGCCAGCCTAGACAAAAAGTTGATGAGATCTCTTTTCAATCAATAAAATCTATTTATGCTGGAAGCATACATGGAGGATTGTGATCCAGGTCAGCATAAACACAAGACCTTTTTTGAAAAATAACCAGGACAAGAAAGGATAGAAGGTGTGGCTCAAGTGGTAGAGCTCCTGTCTAGCAAGTGCAAGACCGTAAGTTCAAACTCCAGTACCACAAAAAATATCCATATGGTATCCTTAAAGTACTAAAATACAATTATCAGCTTTTATAACCAAAGATCAGTTATGAATATGTCATTTTTCCCTTTCTCTACAGTTGAGGAGGCAGGTTGGTTTTCATGAAAATCTGTGTTTGTTAGAGAGCACTGAATGAATTTTCTGATATTTTTGTCCTTGCGGTCAGCTGGTAGATAATAAAAGAAGTATTTGGCTAAGAAGAGGAGGAAAGGGTCCTGGAAAATCTTGCAAACCAAATACAGGTCGCCTACTTAAATGATTTTTACACAGTATTTAATAGACCAGCTTAAGTCTAATAAAAAGTCTATATTTAGCATCATGCTTTGATTAGAATAAATATTGATGGTTTGGGAAAATATTAGCATTACAACTGCATATTACAAACTTCATGTCAGATTATTTAGCATTTGTTTAGACATCTAAATTTGTATGGAAATTTTCCAGATAAAGAGGATTTTGTGTTTATAATCTTTTATTGTCATTCTGGGTCATAAATTCAACTTTTACAAAGTGGTAAAAATCAGAAGTCCAAGAAACCCCTAATAGTCCATCAAGTCAGGCAAAGCAATACAAAACAAAACAAGGCTAAGAACCACAAAATCTAGACTAAATAAAACAGCTTTCATCTGATTACAAATGCACCAATTTCTTAAAGATATCTTATAGAGACTCTGAAAGGGATTGGAAAAAGTGCCATTAACTAAGAAGATGTAAATATCCTAGACATGATCACAATATACAGCTAAGCTTGGTTTATAATGAAAAATCGGCTAGAAAATCAGAACTTCAGTGTTACAACTACTTGGTTACACATCTCTTACATTTCTAGATAAATCTTATAGAAATTAATACAGAAATAAGATCAGTTTTGTGTATAATTGAAGAATCTATTCAATGCTACATTTATGACTTCTACAAATTCAAGCAAAAATATAAGGAAACACTCACTTTGTATCTCTGTTTTTCCAGGTTTTTTCTCCCCAGGCTTTGTTGGACCACCTGTTTGAACTAAGTCAAAACCTCATTATTACAAAAGGAAGTATACCCAAACAAATAAAAGGAGAATAAATATATTGTTCTTCAATATTGTCATTCAAATATAAAGTCATGCTAGCTGGCCAAATAAGAATTTCCTTGAAAATAAATTATTTCACATGGGATTTTAGAGAAATTCCAGAAAAAAAATGACTTCACATTATTGCCTGGAAAAGTTTAATGCTTTAAATAATTTCCAATCAGAATATTTCTGCTATTTCAGAGACCAGGGATATAAGTCAGGAATGAATTATTCATATCCACCAATAACTAGGATCACAAAAGAATGTTAGTGTTGATATAAATCGACTCTGTACAATAAGAGATTACATATGAAGATGGAAAAATCTGTAAAACAAAAAAAAGTACTTAAGTTTATATATGTGCTTACTTGTTAATTGGCCTATAACTGGTACACTTTCTTCTACTTCGTCATACGAAGTTATTGTCACCACATACTCTATTTCAGGTATAAGGTCTGATAATAAAGTTTCAGTGGTACTAGCTGCAAGGGTAAATTCCTTAGTGGGCCCATCTGGAAATATAGAAAGGAAAAATGTGAATGCAACAAAATATTTCTCAATTATCACACAACTCAATATATTTCAATTCTCAAATGCACCCAAAATCTGACCACTTTAATGTATGCATTTTTTGGACATCCAAACATTATTTTCAAACTCTCTTCCAAAACTAAATCTTTGAATTCCACAAAGTCAAGTATATACTGGCATTGTCTTTACTTGTTAAAATCATAGTCAATACTTTTTGAAGGATCCAGATTCTTCTAGATTAAAGGTATACCAAAATATCAAAACAACTTCATTGCTTTTGAAGACTAATAGTAAATAACAATTTTTGTAAGTAAAAAATATAGCAAAAATAATTTAATTTTAAATTACACATTATTGGAAAGCAGAGAGGGAAAGGGAGGGATGGAGAGAGGGATGGGGGAGAAAGAGAGAAAGAGAGAGAGAGAGAGAGAGAGTTATTGGTATTTGTAAAAGCCAAAGATAAGTAAACACAATTATAGAATAAGCTATATTGATATCATCTATCTCTATTGTCAGCCAATGAAAACTTTTAACTAGTTGGCCAGGAGAAATGGTTATTTATCCAAACCATTTTAGAACTAAAAGTTATCAAAAGCGTTAGGTTCTCCATACTTGGGCACCATCATTAACAGTAAAGACAATGCTTGGGAACAAGCTTTGATTTGTTTTGTTTCATTTTGCTTTGTCTCTTTTGTTTTGTCTTCTAAGGGTTCAGTTTATAATCTACAGGATCTACCTCATCAAAGTAAATTTATGTCATATCATTGTCATGTGCCATTATCCCAGAAAAATGTCCCTGAATACTAAAATGTGTGGGACACTGGGTAAGGCCTAACAGCTCATTTCAGCATTTGGTACTTTAAATGTTTGAAAATATTACGTAATTCAGGAAGAATGTCAAGAAGAGAGAATTCTACTTTATAAAATCAAAGATTACCAACAATATTCTGATTAGGCAAAAAATTTACAGTCTATTTTTAACCACAGAAGGCTTGGCATAGCTAACCATGTAAATAAAGTTCTATACCATAAAAATATAACAGTGGATACTGCACTGGAAATGTGCAGACCTGATTGCACCAAATATCTGGTGATGTAAACCAAATCCTTCAAGCTTGCTAAATCTTGGCTTTCTCGTGAGGAAATGGGAGAAAGCGAGGAGGCTGGATTATAGCATCTTTGATGTCTCTGTCCTAAAACTGAACATCCTATAACTTACCTGTTGTAGGATCCACTGTTATTCGATAACCCACAATTGGATCAACTGGTCTTGCCCATGACATGTGAACAGTATTTTCATCTATTATTTTAAAATTCAAGTCTGAAGGTGGATCAACTGTAAAAAAGAGAGTTGCTATTAATTACATTTTCCAATGTCGTAGAATTGTCAATATAATTGATGAATTATGTTGAGCAAAGCTTACTAAAGTTGTCTTTGCATAAATTTGTTTCCAACAAATATAAAAGATATCTTGTTGGATAAGAATAAATTTAAAAGCTGACAAGATATGACAAAACATCAGAGAGTATACATATTACAGAAGACAGCACAAAACACTTTTGAGTCTTGAGTTGCTAGGTCATTCAAGAATGGCCAGCAAAATCAAGCTTAATAGAAACATATTTGGATACAAGTACATACAAGTACAATGAAATCACATATAATAACCACATATGCAAACAATTCACATCACAATTAAAGGAATTCCAATACATGCTGAGTGCATTTTGAACAAGCATGCCAACTCACAACCTGTATACAACCATAGGAGTTAATTTAGAACATTGACATAATACTTTTTTCCATGATGAGTAAAGGAATTGATAATATTTTTGCTTCATTCTCTGTATTGTTGCCTTGTAATTGTTGTGTGATAAATCTCAATCTGTGGCAAAAATAAAAATGTATTTTAATGGAAAGGGGAAATCATGGAAAACAGCTAGGTCTTACAAGAAAATATACACTTAAATGCATATTCACAATCATGTAGATGAATATTCAAAAATAATAATACGGGATGTTAATAATCTATAAGTATATAAACAGTGATCTACAGTTGTTTACAAAACTAATATTCTGCCTGTTTACACCAACTTGCTATATGTTTCCAAGGTGTAAACCAACAATGACACTGATATTTTCTTTGCAGCAGGTATATTCCATACTAGAAATGGCATTTTAAAATAAAAATGCCAGTATGGTCCTTTACAAAACAATGGTTAATTATGAAAAGACAACATCAATAATATTTTGTGGACATTTATTTACAGAACTTAAAGAAAAGAAGGGAGAAGAATCAGCAATGGGAAGACATGACTGTGCGTAAAACTTGGAGAAATCAATGACAGGAAAAACTGAGAAATACGGAGAGGAATAGTTCACATACAAAACCATACAGCGTCATGCATAGGTCAATGAAATGCTGACTTGTTTTTAGTTTCCCACAATGAACAAAGCTTCCATGTACAATAGTCATTACACAAAGACGTTTCCAAAATATTTTATAATGATATTCTTCTGCAATGTTCATGCCTCATCATGCAGCATTGTACTGACTCACTGTCAGTGCATGGTCAGTGCATTAAAATTATTACCTTTGAAGCAAATCAATAAAGTGAGATTATTTTCAGCTATATTTTTCTTAAAATATTTTAATCTGAAAATATTCCTTGTGGGTTAGAATTTTGCGTGTATTTTGAGAGAGTACAAATCAATCTTTTCTTAGATTCCTATAGAGGTCAATTGAAATGCAATAGTAACTCTAAGATGTGAGTAAGAATTCAAACTGGGGTTAGAAATTTATATAATATTAATAGCATGTTTTAATGCAAATAAAACAAATAAAGCAAACATTTGCTTTAATGAACTACTGCTTCCAACAGTAGGAGGTGACTTTATTTTTTTTTCTTGGATATACTAATACAGAAATAAATGTTACTTTCTTACTATCCATACACAGGCAGTGAGATTAAGGGATCAAGCTACATGCATTCTTCGGTCTGTAGTCATATTTCCAGGTTTAGCTGAAGTCATGCTTTAGTATAATAAGCATGCAACAGATGTTAATAGGACAACAGGTATTAAGAATATCATTATAAAATATTGTTCCTATAGCAATGGCTCAGGACAAATTTAATGCAAAGGCAGACGCAACTGGCCTGAGCAGGCTTTAAAAAAAAAATCAGTACATGGAAAAACAGTACCACCAACCTTGGAAGGAAATTGACCTGAAGCAGCAGACATTAGGTTAAAACTGCTGAAGGCCAGCAGCAGCCCACCTTGTTGATATCCAAATGACCAGGATTCCAGATAAACTGAAAAAATTGACTGTGGGGAAAAGTCTTTAACATTTCAGAGGATTTCAAGGTATTCATAGAAACTCAGATGTGGTACTTGGGATTCAAAAGTAGGGAAAAATGGCCAGCCAGCATGTGCAAAACAGTCCATTCCATTTGTCTTCTTGCTGATTTTATCATATGTACAACTTTTCAGGATTATCATTCCATTTAAACAGTTTTTATTTGTTCCATGAGAAAATAATAATAAAATAGGCATGAGTGTGTGACCCATGTCAACTTAAGTCAATGTAAAATATATTTTTATTAATTTTGAAAATCTTCTTTTACATTAAAACAATTCACAGCTATCACTGTATTGCCAGAGTCTAGGTATTACCAAAAACAGCGTTAATGCCAGAATACCTTAAATACAAACAAGCTATCTATGGTTTATAATTGCAAATAGCCATAGTTTCATAGAATGAGACTCTGAACCAAGAGAAATATAACTAAAATTACAAATAACAATCTCATGAAACTTGAATATTGATAAGAATAAAAATTTAAGTCTTCATAACTTTAGTTCAATTATAATTTTAGCTCATTTTCACATTTATGAGTAATGCTTTTGGCTTTCAAAGCCCTGTTATAAAAGTCTCATTCTAATGAGATTTTATTACATGAATTGGCAGAATTTAGGGCATTTTAGGACTGATAATACTAGACTACATTTGCTAAGTGACTTCTATGTAATAAACAGAGAGCTAGTCACTTTATATGTTGTCTCTTCTTCCTCATAACAACCCAATGATGAACCTTATTATCCATTTTACAGATGAAATGCAATAGAGGTTAACACAGGTAACAATGTTTTTATCCCATGGTCTGATTCTAAAGCACAGTTTTCTACTGTACTATACTAAACGTCAAAAGAACAAATGTTTCAGTCAAAAACTGACTTTAGAACCCAATATTTTTATGTTGCTGTTTATTAATATGCGCACATATTTTTCTACTTTATGAAAATACATCATTAGAAGAACAAATAATGCCTGGTCAGTAACAAATATATTGTATGTAGACATCTCTAATTCAGATATAGCTAGAACTGGTATATTAACTTCATGCATTTGTTCAAGCAATTTTAAAACTAAAGTGCCTACTTTAATATGCAATAAAAATGATGCTTCTTCATTAAAGCATCCAACAGAGGTTTGTATCTCAGAATTGACTAACTATGGCAGAGATGAATGGATAAATGGATGGATGGAAAGCTGGATGAGTGGAAGAAGACTAATAAGTTTTGGACAGGTATATACAATGCTTTACAGATAAAGAAAAGCTGAGAACACATATTATGCTGCCATCTTGATGAACAAGTAAGAGCCTTAGTCTGGTGTTTAAGATAACATGGGAAAGGATAATATTTGATGGCAGAAACCTTCAGAAATGTGTAGACTATAATAAGTTTACTATATTACATAGGCATTCATTTATTTTCCATGCAAAATTACTATATATTCAATGATACTTGCCATGCTATCAAAACCCATTTCATTTGAATTAACAAAATACCCCAAAAAGGTTGAAAATTTAGCATGCTAGAGGAATAATAGATTACTTTGTACACATCACAAGATGCATTCTTTCATTAGATTTCCTGAGTTGGCTGGTTGTTGAGTAAAAGGGAAGCATAATGTGATAAAACCAGCTCTTAACCAGTCCTAGAAGTCATGGATCTTGTCTACATTTTGTTCCTAACTACATTAGTTGATCAAGTTATTCAATCTATCCAGAACTCATTTTCTTATTCAGAAAATAAGAGAATTAGAATAGATGATCTCTAAGTTCTCTTCTAGTTTGTTCTCTTCGAACAATGCTATGTTAGACATAGCATCATAAAAAATATATACCAAGTAACCTCTTAACCAAAACATAAGACAAGTAAAGCTTATGGTCTCAATTCAATAATGAACTGATAATATCCAAATGTTTATCATATGAGAAACTATGCATAAGACTTAGAAAATAACCTGCATCACAACATTTTTGTTCATCTCAAATTCCAGATTATTAGAAAGGCAACTAACTCTCAGGGAATATGGTCATTCTTAAGCAAAATGCTGTTTTCAAAAAAAAATAGCTAACACATGATAAATGAACGAACTGTAACTCACATATTCTAGGTCGTATGGAGCACTGGTCAAGTTAAAAGTTTGCTAAAGTAAAGTCTATCCTCTGTTAAAAATTATAACTACTAAAGGCAAAAAAATTGTTCTCCTTTATTTCTATAGGACATGATACAACAGTATAAAAATATAATTTCTCATACAAGTAGACAGAAGAAATTAAAAGGACAAAGACAGTATCACTATGAAAAAGAAAAAAGTAAAAAGTGAATATCAAAGCCTTTCCATCAATATCAATGGCATTGAGTTTTCAACATATAAAATTTAAACAGAAAGTGGGGAGAAACAGTACAAATATAAGGGTACAGTATGAGTCATGGAAAAGAAAGAAAGATAACTATAGTTACTTTAGGACTAAGATCAAAATGGTGCTCTGTCAAACAGAGGTGCAAGTTGAAATTTTGAAATGGCCCCAATAGAAAGATTTCAGACAAACTTTGAGTCCAACTCATTGTCTCAAGAAAGACTTTGACCCCAAATTTTGTTAGACCTTCACAGGCTCTTGGGGCCACTTAGTTGGTAGTTAACAACAGAGCTGTGTTGTCCAAGAAGGGAGCAACCAAACACATGTGGCTATCCACTTGAAATGTAGCCAGTCCAAAATAAAATGTGTTGCAAGTATAAAATGCATACCCAATTTCAGAAACTCAGGACAAAAATGCAAAATATTTCACTAATAATTCTTATATTGATTACACACTGAAACAATAATACTAGGTTAAATAAAATATAATATAAAAAATCACTTCCCCTGTTCCTGTTACTTTTTTAATGCAATTATAAGAAAATTTTAAGTTACTGTATGTGGCTTGCATTTGTGGCTATTTGACAGTGCCAAACTAGAAACCAAGGCCAGAAAAATGAATACTGATCTAATAGGGTGAGAGACAAGAGGAGACTCGGCTTAAGAAAGCAAAAGAAAGACCTATACCATACAGAAATCAATACAAATTTAAAAGATAAAACATAAGAAATATGGAAATCATCAGAAGTGTAGATAGGAAAATGTTCTTTTCAACTGCACTTTGCTGAGAGTCTTATCCAATTCAGCAGTCATTTTTTTTCCACCTACATCATTTCCAGCCTAATTCTTTTCCTAAGAATTCTCAAATCTTTTCAAATAACTATTTTCTTAATGAGCAATAAACGAGCCACTTCAGTGAATTATCTAAAAATATCTTTAGTTACTGCTTCCAGAAGTTCCTCAAATAAAATTCTTTCCTAACAACGACACAGAAAGGACTACTGAACGCCATCTCATTGAAAGAATGGCACTTCACAGAAGCCACTCAGAACAGCCTCTGCATTCACAAAATACTGATCAAGTAAGAAGAGGCAGCAAGTTTCTGTTGCTGTTGTAAACATGCCATACATTCGGAAACTCTACTGCTCCTAACCTTCTCTTTTTGAACCTGTGATTAGGAAACAGAGTTTTTGAAAACTTCAGTGTGAAGATGATCATGAAACAGCTCTACTTTCCCACCCCCTTAAAAAAGCACAACCCACCCAGAACTTTCATAATTGTCGCCTGCAGAACTTTTTCCCTTAACTTTTATCAGAAGCATTTTTAGATGAAAAAAAAATGATGTTTTTCATAACATTACCTCACTTTATCTTGCAGAATAATATGACTACGTTATCATGTCTCCAATGATAACTGAGGAACGTGCCAATGGGGTTACTATTTAGAAATAGCTTGTTGTGTGAATGGGGAGAAATTAAGGCATCAAGTGTACACAACAAAAAAATAAAATAAAATTAGGTTGAAAGACTTAACAAAAGCCCTGCATTTTCTCGAGGGGTGAGCCACACGGAGCGGTTTTGGAGCCCCATCTCTGAGTCCTTGACCCTTCTGCACTGGGGCGCGAAGGCCAGTCTGAGACAGGTCTCCTAGAAAGCTGGAGCGCGCAAGGGAGGTCGCGGGAAGTGGCGCCCGGCTCGTCTGGCGCGCGCTCGCTTCCCGGGCTGGAAACCTTGGCCCACCGCCAGCCGGTCTGGGCTGGGTTGTCCTGGGCACGCGCCTTGGAGCTCTTGGAACCAAACAGGGATCTGCAGAGACCCTGGGTCCTGTGAATACCTACGGGTCCCATCTCTGCTTGCAACCCATTCCCAGGGCCGTTTGACTACTGGCTCCTTTGCCTTCAATGTTCGCCTAGCCAACGGGGCTCCCCACAAAACACGCAGACGCACAGAGCTGCCACTGTGGGAGTCTTTTATTTCATGTTGTCACCGAGGTCGCAGACCTGACCCAGTCGGTTACCAGCCAAGCTAACGAAGTCGGAGCTTCCAGGTCCTGGGTGCCACCCGGAGGTGTCCCATTGGTCGAGCTGGATGCAGCCGTCGCCCTCTCCTGGGCGACTGGTCCTCTCCAAAGGCGTTAGGGTAGATGGCAGTGTGGACAGCACACCTCAAGGACAAGCACAAGGAAACCACACAGCACTGTACAGAATGGATTAAGCAGAATACAAAAGAACGCCGAGAGCTGGGAAATGGACGAACCTCAGAAGAAGGGGTCGTTTCTCTGGAGGAGAGAAACCACCCGAGAAGGCAGAGGAAACAGCAAGCAACAGAGACAGGACAGAAGTGTTCTTTCCTTTCTGGAATTCTACAGGGTCTCTGAGGGGTGGAAGGAAGAGTCTTACCTTCTGCCTCAATGGAAGACAGGAGTAGGGCTGCGCCCAGGACGGCGAGCGCTGGGGAAAGCCTGATCAGCATGCTGGGCCTCCGAGCTCACGGCCTCATGAAGGGATCTGCAAGAGGAAGCAGTGCCCCCCGCATCAGAACCGAGTCTCAGCAGGCCTGGAACCAGGTTAGAACTGGAGCCTGGCCTCGGTCCAGAACCCGGCCAGATCTGTCTTAATAGTTACAGGGAGCAGCCCAACACATAATGGACCTATTGTGGAACCATCCAGTCAAGTTCATCTACATAAGTTTAACCAGGGCACTAAGTTCTCTAAAGAGGGTCCTGTTTTCTTGGAGGCGGGTCCTGCATAGCATCCGGGGAAGGCCTTAGCAGCCCCCACATGACTTCATCCTGCCAGGGTGATGGCTAATTCAGAGGTCATTTTATCCCTGACTCAACTAAATGTCTCTTCCATCTGGGGATTTTACTTGGCTGCTTTTTCCTAGCTGCTGAACTCTTTAGGTAACTGTACTTTAGTGGTCCCGGAGTAATTTGGAAAAGTATAGTAAATCTCTTTTATTCTCTTTTTTTCTTCATTTTGGTCTACCTACAAATAGTCAGGCCTTTAAGGCTTGAAATGGATTATACAGGAATATGTAAAGCCCAGCTAAAACCTGACCTTCCTGCTATGTTGTTTTCTCATCTAATAAACCCTTTACCAAAGACTAGAGGAAAAACAACTCTAAGACACATGATAAAAGGGGACAAGGCAATAGAAGAGGCAAAATTTCAATTGATATAATAAAATAAATCTTAGTAATAACTAATCTTTGCACTTAACTATTCCTTTATCCGGGAAGATTAGAGTTATATAGGCTGTGTTGCAATTCCTGACTCTGTAGCTAGATTAATTCCTTAAAGACAAAGAGTCTTATTCATCTTTTGTAGTTTCCCAACACACAGTAGGTGTTTAATCAGCAGAATGGAATCTCCTAAAATATTCAAAGGTCCAACCTAGAAACAAAGCTACCAGCAATGAACTGAATTGGGAAGTCGCCAGGGGCAGACCATAAAAAGAGAATTGACTCTGGAGTACACAACAGGATAGGCCTCATGAAAAATGGAGGGGGGTAAGGAGACTGGTGTTTAGGAATCCAAAAACAAGCCAAAGGTTGAGGCCGCCTTGAGAAAAGAAACTGACAATCTCTAACCATGTCTTTCCAGTTTTTGGCACAATGCCTCCTGAGTGTAAACTGCATTTTAAATGTCTGATGAGCAGGCGTGCCAAATTGCTGAGGGCTCTTTTTATGAAGCCAAGATTAAAATTTAGGGGCTGCTCTGGGGATCCCAGTTTTTAGCAATTTCTTTCTTCCTAATTAACAACTGTTTAACATTTCTAACCCTCTCCTACATTAGTAAAAAGCAAGAGGTAAGGCTGGCCCATTGTTCCCGTCATCTGGCCTTAACTTTGTTTTTCTAATTTCCAATTCGGTTGGCAGTCGTGCTCGCGAAAAGTTAAAGGCAGACAATCAATCCAAGAAAGGCTATGTGCAGATTTTTTTTTTTTTAACAGCTGAACAAAAACCTGAGGTGTGGAAGTGCCTTTTTAATCTGGGTCTAGAGCGCCACCTATCGCCTGCCTGACTCAGCATCAAGAATGAATCATCTCCAACACGTTGGGGTGTTGGAAAGCAGAGACATTTCAGCCAGGCAGGCATTCCATCCATATATGTTTTTAAGAAGAATGTTTTCTCCCTTCTTTTTAGTCAAAACATTTATCTGAATGCTTAGCAACACTTCACTGAGCGTTCTCAGACATAAATGTCTGCAAGCTGCCTCCCCTACGTGGCAACAAGGATTCCCTCACTTGAGCCTCATGAATGAAAATTAGTCAATTGGGGTGGGGGGCGCTATATGTACTGTTCCCCTGGGGCCAACCCATCCCTTCCCAACCCCACCCCACTGGTAGAGAACAATTTCTTAACTACTCACGTTAAAAAATAAAAAAAAAAAAAGGAAAAGGAAAGAAATTCATTCTCGCTCGCTCGCTCGCTCGCTCGCTCTCCCTCCAGGCACCTACCTCGTGTACCTACTGCGACCTTGACCTTAGTTAGCCAAGGACGAACTTAGTGTACATATCCTTTCTTCCCCCATTTCTCCCCAGGATTCTTTAGAAGGCTGCACGACTCTATTTGGGAGGTGGAATTCCAACAAGGCCCGAACTGATCACTGGAGAAGGTCGCTGAGGATACCCGATGGGGTCCAGTTCATCTCCTCGTTCGGTAAATGAACCGGACACCCCACGGTCTCTGATTTCGCCACTCTCTAAGATTTGAGGAGAGACCACCTCAGAAGTGCAACAGACTCTAAGCAGGGCCTCAACCGACGCACTCAGGAGAGGGGTCAGAACGGGGACTTTCTCCAGAAGCCGTGAAAAGTCGGCCCAGAATGAGTCCTCTAGAACTGGCCTAACCCACCATCTTCAGAGCTTTGAAAAGCAGCAGAGGAAGGAGCTGGTACATTCCACCAGGACTCCGGCTCCAGATGCCACACACACCCGCGCAGCCTCAATGAGCTGCCTAGCACTCAGCTGGCCCTCCACGGAATTCCGCACCGTGCGTCACTAAATACCTCCCCAGAGCTCCCACTGCACGCCGGCACACGCCAGTGAGACTGAAGCCGCGACCTAGGGGACCGATGGCCGTCCTGGGCGCTCATTTCATTGAAAGCAACGGCATATGTAGATAAAATTCTTCTAGAAACGGAAACATCCACCAGGATGCTGTGCGCGCGAACGGCCGCCCTGCATCAGCTTTAAGAAAAATCCACACTTCCTTCTCGCTCAAATCCCCAAATAAATCACAAAAATCCCTGTGTATCACCGCAAATCTCTAGCACTTGTCCACTTACAAACCTCACCGGCTCTTGCCCGGGATTCTTCGTGGCGCCTGTCAAGGTGCGGGCCAGGAGGAAGTTTCCCCAATGTTATCTTTGGGTAGAGGGAAGCGGATAGAAGCCAGACTGACCTGAGGCGGCGGGGACAGAAGTAGCGTTGGCGACAGTGGCTTCGCGACCGATCGGCGGGACCCCTAGCTCCCGGGGGTCTGGCGCTGTGCGCTCCAGGAGCACCTGGCAGCCGCGGGAGTGTGGACAGCGGCGGGAAGGTCCGGGAGCAGGAGGAGGAGGATCGCGGGTGGAGCCGCGGGAGTCGCGCGGCGAGTGGAGACTGCCAGGGACTGCAGCTGCCGGAGCGCGGGTGCGTCTGGAGCGGCTCGCCTTCGCCGAGTGGGAAGAGAGTCCGCGCAGCGGGCTACTTAATAGAGGGCTGTTCCCAGCTCTCAGTTTACTCGGTTACGAAACGCCTGAGAAGGTGGAAGGTTGCCACGGGGTGATGTATGCTCCTCCGGCGGTGAAGGAGGTCTACTTTTGGGAACGTGTGCATACTTCGAGCATTCCTTCGGCGTGAGGTGGCAATCGCCGTAGTAGCAGTGCCCCGTCGGGGGCGGGGAGGAGGGAGGGAAGAGGAGAGGGGGACAGCCGCAGCTGGGTTCGCTGCCAAGGGAAGCTGCGTATTCCTCTGCTTGGGACGGGCTGGGGAGCTTGGGTTTCCCTACCCGTGCGATTTTGTTTAGTAAATTTATTTTTCTAAATTAAGATCAATGGGGAGGGGGAAGGCAGCTCTCGTTTTCTGAAGGCGGGTTGTGTAACCCATTCACCCGCTCCCCGTCCCATCCCCACCCCTCACTATTCCACCTCCATCTTCCTCCTCCTCTGTCCTGGGTGCACTTAAAACCGATTTACAGGGTTTCCATTAACTAACTGTCTGTGCACGCGGCGAGCCTTCTGTCTTTTTCAATCTCCAAACCGCGATTGGAAACCCGGACAGACGCCGGCGCGGGGCTCAGAGATGGGATGGCTTTCCCAGTCCTGTCTCACTCCCTCAGTGCTTCAGGGTGGACTGGGAAACTTAATTTGAGCCAAGAGGGAGGGAAAGGAAAGCTAAGAAACTTAGGGGTCATCTTCGGAAGCCACTCGGAAGCAAGTTCCATCCACCATAGAAATTCCTTGCTCGCTCGGAGTAAGATCTTGTGGCCCTGGGCGGAGGCTTCGGACTGAGTTCTGCTCTGAAGAATTCCTCGGGGTGAAAGGGACAAAGAGGAGTAGTTGAAATCCCAAAGATAGACACACACAAACACCAACGTGCCAACGGGACCTGACCTTCTGCCAGCACAGTCGCCTCTTTTTACAGCTCCCCACCCGTTGGCCCTGAGCAGGGAGTTTGGCACTCAAGGTTGCCAACTTGTACAAGGCGCACGGGAGGAAGCTTCGAGCAGCCACACCACGGTATGAGAAAGGCCCTACAAGACAGATTCTGATCTCAGCACAGGCCCTGAGACATTTGCTCTCTTGAAGGCCAAAAGTGACCTGTGAGGGGTTAAGAGTAGCGGGTATGAGAAACGCATCTCTGAAGTCGACCACCAGTGATAGTAGAAGTGAAGGTCCAAAATAAATCTCTCTTCTCTGTTTGTATTGACGTCTACAAACTTGACCTTCCCTCACTAGGCATGACAGCCTTTAATCGATAAAAAACTTTCAGGGTCCCCTTTCCAACTCCTCCTGCACTTCGCCCCAGGAACAGGCTTCCTCCAGCTAGAGCCAGCGGAAGCGAGAGAGAGAGAGAAGATTGGAGGGAGAGAATGGAGAAAAATGGGAATCGCCGCCACTGCACATTCTCGAGGAGCACGCACAGCCCACTCGAAGTTCAACTGCACAAAGAGTCCACACAATGTGCAGGCTTCTCGCCTTCGAACCCTCCCAATCCTGGTGTGAGCGCGTCAGGCAAAAGCCCACGTGCGCCACGCAGCTGGTGGGTCCTACAGCCCTGTCAGACTCACAGCGTCATTGTCACTAGCTCCAGCCTTGGAGAGCCGACCTCAGTTCCCGAGCCTGCCCTTCACACGTACCCCCACCCAACACACACAGCACTGGGAACCCAGCCCGACCTGGTTCACAGATGTGCGTGGGCGGGTGGCAGCTATTAGGACAGACGGGAGCAAAGCCGTGGTCCTGGCACCCTTCAGGGCTGCACAGTGCCAGTAAATCTCTTGGACGGCCCTGCGGCCTGGACCCGCCAGAGAAACCCCTGGGGACACCACCACCGGAGGTTTTTCTCTCTGTGTTTTCTTGGGGAGCTCGTAATTTTGAGTGTTGATCGTCTTCCTTTTCTTAAAAGAAAAGTTCTCTCCTGTCGATCGCGCTGGAGTTGAGCTGTCACCCTCCCAGGGAGTCAAGGGTACCGCAGACTTCTTCCTAAGACAGGAAGCTAAGACTGGAAGAGGCTTCTGCTCTAAAGGGGGCGCACGCATTTGTATCCTCCAGCTCCAGATCAGCGTGCTGGGGTCCCGCGTGGAGGCTTCTCCTGTTTCATCATTCTCACTCATAACTTAGATACAGTGGATTTAAAAATAATTGCTGCAGGGGAATGTAGGTAACCCAAGCCAACAATTGCAAAAGCCCTCTCTGGGGTGGGGAAGGGGATCCTTACGCAAAACTTCCAGTGTAGGATGAGAGGAGAAAGAGGAAGGAAGGGACACCCTGATCGAAGAGTGCGCAGAAGCAAATTCACAAACTAATCCCAGCACACTTGTTCCCCAGAGGCGCTAATGCAATTCCAGTGCAACCGAAGAGGCGCCCCGCAGCTTGACGTCTGCATTGTTTGGCTTCCTTGTGTCTTTACTCTAGACTCCCAGTATGGTAAGCGAACAAACTTAGATAAAAAACATGTAAACCATCTTCCGTCCTGAGCCTTTCAGTGATGTATCCAGTTCTTAATCCCCCTTGGAATCCGTCAAAGCTGGTAATGAATTGATGGTATTTACTGACGGAAACACAGCTGGTTATATTTATAAAGTTTGGTGGCTTTTATTCCTCAGGCGATAGCCCTGGATTTCCCTCTTTTCACTCTCCCCCTCTTCAGCTCCCACCTCTTCTCCCTTCGAGTCCTGGGTTCCCAGAGGTTCCGGACCCTCAGATTTCTTGTCCCACAGCGCGATCTAGCGGTCAGTGCGAACCCTGGGGTCGGAAGTCAAAGTTATAGAACATAGAATTAAAACTTGTTGACATTTTTACAAGTCTTGGGATGTTTTTTGTGAAAAATGTGTCACTCATCCAATTCTCAGAACTGAGAGGAAGCGGGATGGCAGGAAGAGGGAGGAGGAGACATAAACTTTCTCTGTGTCCATTAATTAGCCGCCTAGAGTAATTATTGCCCCAAAACTGTGAGGTTCTGATTAGTTTTTGAAGAAGTGGTGAAGAATGAAAAGATATAATTTCAGAAAGAAGTTAAGATTACAGCACTGCCTTTAACGTCTAAGAAAGCAAAATGTGCCTGGAGTCAACTTAGCCAGAATCCCTGGCAACAGGTGAGACAGTTCTGGGTCAAGATCCAGCTGATTTACCTCAGGGAAAGAAAAGGAGACCTTTAGGCTGAAGATTATACTTGCTACCATGAAGAAAACCCACACAAGCCTCTGGAGGTAAAAGTGTGTGCAGAGGACATAGTGTCCCACCTGTTCTGATTCTCAGAGACAGAGAGGCAACCTGACCAGAAGAGAAGAGAATTGTCTGAATCCTTTCTTTTAGGTAACCAGTGGGCAACTCAAGTACATTTTTTTAATAAGCACATATGTCACAGAAGCCAGTATAAATATTATTAGGATAAGGCGTTGCCCTCAACATTGTCACTTGACACCTGGGACACTGGAAGCAACTTCACATGGCCTACTTAAATCCCTATAGACCATGCACTCAAAGTGTTTCAACATTAAAAGCAGGAAGCAGTTGACAATCACTCCCTACTAGCTTAGGAATCCCAAGACCAAAGCCATCCTTGAAGGAAGGAACAGGGGATGGACACTACAGGTTCTGCCTCTTCAAATGACTTTTTCAATGATGATTGAGGGCTTTGTGTGTATCTCACCCAGACCTCACTTGTCCTGAAACACAACCTCCCCCAACCAGAATGTAAGCCACCATGGAGCAAAAACCAGAAACTGCATCATCCATATCTTACCACACAATGCAGCAGGCTCAAACTTTGTGGGACATCAAAACATTGAGCTTGCACAGAAAATTGTGATGTTTCAAAAGCACTATATCCACATACAGCATCTTCTTGGAGTGGGCCATTTAGATTTATTAGAAGTTGAGAACTTCTGGGAATTGATTCCTTTTTCATTTAGCTCTGACTTCCTGGAAGAAAATGTAAAAGATAAAAGAAAATAAAATAAAGAATATCAATGGTGACGGGATGTGGTACGAGAAGGCACATTCCAAGGCCATCATACCCCAGTTGTTCAAAAAGGGCTGCGATACAGAATAGTACTATTTATTGTTTCAGAAGTAGTCTTCTTTGCTGGATTTTTCTGAGCTTTTTACCACTCAAGCCTTGCCCCAACCCCAGAACTAGGAGGTTGAAATCACTTAAGAGTTTAGACAGCAACCCTGTCCATTTCTTTCATTTCCATTATAGTCAATGTTGTCTGTCATCCTTGCCACCAGGGACTTAGAATCTATTTATTTTGAAACTGTCAAAGTGGCCTATTATACAGAATTTCTACTCAGACTACTGTGGGTCAGATGTCAGTCTGTGTATACTGATATATACTTTTAGGTTAGTGGAAAATGTGAAAAATCACAGGAACACATTTTTCAAGATTTGATCATGATTTTCAAACTCATAACCTTGTAGACTGAAATGCAGTAACAATAAAGTCACCTTAAAAAGAGGTTTTATGCAAGCAGCCCTGAACTCAAAATCCACTACTACCAAAAGAGATTTCATTGCTCTCAGTTGGAGCCTCTGTATAGAGTGAAATGAAACCAGACAAGGGCTCCATTTTCTAATGCCTTTTAATGCATTCACTAGTTCATTTAGCTACATTTTTGGAGTGCTGACACCCAAGTATTCAAAGCAGACAAGATTCCATATTCTGGAATGCTCTTGATTCAAATGTGGTATGCGCCCTCTGGTGGATAAGAGGGGAAAGATGGCTACCTGATAAGACTCCATTTAAGCGATTTTTATCCTAATTTTATCCATTCATTCACAAATGTTGTTACACTAATCATCGTGCTTGCTAGGAGCTATGGAATTTATTTTTATAGGTAAACCAAAAGAAGCTCTTTCCTTAAGAAACCTTAAATGTGGCAACAAATACCAGAAGTTTTTTTAAATGAGAAAGCCAAATTCAGGAGAGGACTGCAGACAGTGTGTGATTGAAAACTAAAGAACCAATGTGAAAAATACTTTGGGGAGAAATAAATGGGATAGAGGAACAAGATGACATCACAGGAAACAATCCACTCAATCCAAGATGCAGAAAAAAATGACCCACTTTCTCCTCAAACCAATGACAGGAAAAAAGTGAAGAAAGAAGAGATTGTTATGAAAATATATAAAAAGAGGGATAGCAACCTAAACATAATTGTCAAGAACTGCAAAGAGTCTGAGATTTTATCCTACTTGCAAGCTAACAAGTGAACATGCCGCCATTCCATGGCTGCTGGCAGCACACACAAGGAGCCAGAGACAAAGGACTTTATTGTGCCAGGCAATAGCAGCAGTCCCAAGGCAGTGCAGTGACACTCCTGAGACCTTTACATATGCCGAGGGTTGCATTACAGAAATAGAATCTGAGCTTGGGGCCAGACAAGGTGGCTCACATCTGTAATCCTAGCTACTTGGAAGTCAGAGATCAGGTAGATCCCAGTTCAAGGTCAGTTCAGCAAAAAGTTTGGGAGACCTCATTTCCACCAGTGGCTGGGCACGGTCACATGTGCCTGTCATCCCAGATACAATGGGAAGCACAAATAGGAGGATCGTGTTCCAGGCCTGCCTGGGCATAAGGTGAGACTCTATTTCAAAAATAACTAATAAATAAAGGGCAAGCAGAATGGCTTAAAAAACAATTCTAGGATGTTGAGGAAATAATTTTAATTTCATCTGCATCAATCAACTTTTCTTTTTCAACTATTAGGGTCTAAACTCAGGGCCTCATATTGCTTGGCAGGTGCACTACCACTTGAGCCACTCTGCCAGCCATTTTTTGTGTTGGGTATTTTCTGGATAGCGTCTCCCAAACTATTTGCCTGGGCTGGCTTTGAACCTTGATCTTGATGTCTGTGTCCTGATTAGCTAAGATTACAAGTATGAGTCACCAGCATCTGGCTTGGTTCCATTTCCTTGGGCATTGCATTGAGATGTATTCTTAAGTGAAAAATATATATAATATATTCTATATATTGTGCTTATATGTGTATTTCCTGAGTGCCTTCCTTTATATGATCAAGCTTTTTAAAAACCATGTTCCCTCCCTTTAATTCTTTTCTGTGTAATCTACTTTGGCTTTTACTCTATATCTAATACATCAATGGCATTCATCTCCCAGATTCATACTCTCTTTTCCTATGCTTCCAAGCACCCTGAACACATTAAAATACATGATCTGTGGCCCTGTCTTAAGTTTATTTCCACTGTGCTTCATCTCAGACCCAGAAAACAAAACTGTGACTTTAGAGATGACAGAGATGTGCTCTTCAGTTTTAGTTCTGTGATACATCAGGGAATATTCAAATTACAATTTCAAAGAATTTGAAGGGCTAGAAGGAGCCTTCTTACTTTTGAGAGGATATTTGCATCCTACTGTGAGTTACTTGCTCTCCATGAAATAAGCAACAAGTGACTCTTTCACTAGAATTTGTCCAGGTATTGCTACTTATAAAACACCCACATTTTCCTGAAAGCCGATATTCCCTCTCTATTTATAACTGCATTCGTTTTTCCTTCTTTGCTTTTCAGCATAATGTCTGTTTATTAAAAAAAAACATGCCATGTAATCCTTTCAATGCTATCTGTGATAAAAGAGATGAAATAAAGCTTGTTACGAATTTTTTAATGGAATAAATGACTCACTAAGAAGGGCACATGTCCATGTGGTGATGTCATTAGTGATGATTCCTTGGCCTGTTATTCTCTAGTGACCTACTGTTTCCATAGGTCATCTAGCTCACAGGATGGTTTTTCTTGCAAGTTGAGCCAATGTCAAAATTATGCTAAGTGTAAGGGCCAAGAATTAAGGAATTTCTGAAGACAATAGTGCAAAGATGATTCCTCTGTACTTGTCAACTGTTTCTCCATACTGAGTGGAATGAAGCAAAATTTCAGTTAAATTCTCGTTAAATCTGATGTCAGACTTAATGTCAAATATTATATTTGTTAGATATCCATGATGTCAGATTTATTATTTGCCACTTGAATAGGACTTGGTTTAGATTGTGTTTTAGCTATCTGGGGCAAAGCACAGCTGTCTACAGAAGATGGACAAAAGTTATTTACTGAAGAAAAGGATTCATTTTAAAAAAAACAATCAAGTTGGCAATAAAGTATTTACTTTTTTAAAGAGAAAATTTTTCTGCCATGGGTTGAATGTTCAAGTCTCCCCCAAATTCATATGTTGAAATCCTAACCTCCAAAGCAATGGTATTTGGAGTTGGGAAATTTGGGAGATTGTTAGGTAGTGAGGGTGGAGTCCCTGTGAATGGGATTAGTGCCGTTATAAGAAGAAATAAGAGAAACCACCACCTGGGTCCTTTTACTCAACTTTTTTTCCCTTTGCTTTTCCTTCTAGCTAAAATCTGTACATTGGGTTGCAACCTTAGACAGCCATCCTGACCATGTGTTACCTCAAAGTAGAGACTTCATTTGTGGAAAGAACCTGGATGCCTGAGGACTTCATGGAACCATATCATGGACTGCCCACCTCACAATTTTCACAAGAGTTTTATACCTGCTATTTCTGTTTTGTTACTATGGCAGCAGAGTGCCAATTGGAGCACTCTTAGCAGAGGCGTCATTAGACATGGGCAAGACAATGTTCTCAAGGATTTCTAGAGGTAGACTCGAAAAGCAAGCAGATCTTGCTTGTCATAGGACCCAAGTCCACTGTGTTGGGTCTGTCCCTTCCCCTGCACTCAGTGAACACAGGAACATGGATCTGATACTGCTGAGTGTCTGCAACAAACTTGCTTCTCCAAAGCAGGAGCATTGGTGGCTTTGAAGCAGCTGGCCTTCTTTACAGCTCTATCAGCTGCACTAGTCTAGTGCTGGGTGGGCCAGTCACATGTAGTTGCATATGTCACTGCCTATTTGTGGCAAGTTTTGTTTTGCCCTAACTTTAAAAGATTGCAGATGCAGATATGTTGTGGTAGGCAGCAGTCTTTCATGGCTCTATTCCAACCCCATTTTTGAGACAGTGAGGCAATAAGTTTTCTAATATGTTTTGCAAAACTAGTGATATGACCAGATATAGGGTACCAGAAATTGAAAGACCAGGCAGGAAGCTGGCACCAGATTCTAGACCTGTCACTCCTGATAGAGACAAAACATTAAGCAAGCTACTTAATGGCTCTAATTTTCAGGTTTTGTAAATGTAAAACTAGCCAGTTGGTTACAGGGTTCCTAAGACTCCTTTTAGTTCCATTGTTGTAAAAATTTCTATCATTATATAAATCTATCTTCCCTATAGTTTCACTGCTTTCTTTATAAGTATATAACTAATTTGTTAAGAATAACTACAGTAAAAACTTATTCTGCATTTTAACAGAGTAGATATGCACTTCTCTTATTTTAAGATGTATATTTTAGGATCAATGTTAGCAAGAACAAGAAATAAACAGCATCTTGATCAAATGAATCTGTGCCATGTTTTTGTCTGATTTAAATTTTAAAGTCAGTGACAACAATGAACAGATTCTTTCCAGGTGCAACATGGAAGCTGGAGGGGTGAAGATTTGGGAAGCAAGCAAGCCTGGATTTGACTTTGGCTTCTCCCCTTACCAGCCTTATTACCCTCTCAGTTTGACTTCCTTGTAATAATTTTCCTAACTGCTACTGGCTAAACTAAACCCAAATTTAAAAACTCACCTTGGACCATTGATTTGGAGACCAGCCCTGAAGGTAGTTAGCTTTTTTTTTTCTTTGATGGTACTGCGGTTTGAACTTAGGGCCTCATGCTTGCTAAGCAGACACTCTACCACCTGAGCCACTCCACCAGCCCTTTTTTGTATTGGGTATTTTTGAGATAATGTCTTGAGAACTATTTGCCTAGGACTGGGTTTGGACCATTATCCTTCTGATTTCTGCTTCCTGAGTAGCTAGGACAAGCACAAGCCACCAGTGCCCCAAGCTAGTTAGTTCTTATCTACCAGTTTTCCGTAACTCTTCCTACTCTTGTAGGTGGCATCTGAGTCCCCAGAATGCCTTAGCACAGACTTCATGGCCTACACTAGTGTGTGCTGACTCAGTGCCTGTGCCATCAGATTACCCAGGTAGCTTCAGAACTCCACAGATGCCCAGGCCTCATCCAGGGGTGGAATTTAATCAGTCTGAGGGTGGAGCTTAGGCATCAATACAGGAGTTCTTCATTCTCCCCTAGTGATTCCTTTCATGCAGTCTGCCAGGGCCATCTCAGGACCCATAGTGGCCTTGCAGTGAACAGAAGAGAGGAATATAACTGAACAAACACAGAAGCCACATGACAGCCATACTCTGCAAGCTTAGCTTGTTTGTGGAAACTCTCACTTTAATTCCTGAGGGGAGAGCTGAATGGGGGTTTAGCACCACAACAAAGGATAAGAGTAGACATTCCATCTTCATTATCATAAGTATCAATAAAACACAGTAAAAGCATAAGACTGAATACAGTGCCCCACACTTGCTTTTCTCACTACTTCACTATTACTACACTGCCATACATGTTCTTGACATCAGAGACCAGGAACTTTTAGTGTAGGGGTTGTTCGTAATTTTATTCCAAAACTATTACTACTAGGAAAAAAATACATGAAAAGAAGTCATTTAGTAAGCAAAACTATACTTTTTTCCTTAAGAAAAAAGTAGACCTTGTCTGAGAGTTTGAAATGATTTCCTCAATTTAAACAATGAGTAAGGACTTCATGTGTTTTTGGCCTGATGAGTCAAATATTTGGGTAGCAGACAAATAGGAAGGATGGAAACAGTAGTTGAAACATTTCCAGGTGCTTATTTGTATGAAATGCAGTGTTATTTATTCTGTTACCCATGAACAAGATTGTAATAGAGCCAAGAGACACAATGCCATTGTTTTTCCCTGAAAATTTGTCTCTTTTTTTTTCTTTTATTATTCATATGTGCATACAAGGCTTGGGTCATTTCTCCCCCCTGCCCCCACCCCCTCCCTTACCACCCACTCTACCCCCGCCCTCTCCCCCCCCCTCAATACCCAGCAGAAACTATTTTGCCCTTATTTCTAATTTTGTTGTAGAGAGAGTATAAGCAGTAATAGGAAGGAACAAGGGATTTTGCTGGTTGAGATAAGGATAGCTATACAGGGAGTTGACTCACATTAAATTCCTGTGCGTGGGTGTTACCTTCTAGGTTAATTCTTTTTGATCTAACCTTTTCTCTAGGTCCTGGTCCCCTTTTCCTATTGGCCTCAGTTGCTTTAAGGTATCTGCTTTAGTTTCTCTGCATTAAGGGCAACAAATGCTAGCTAGTTTTTTAGGTGTCATACCTATCCTCACCCCTCCCTTGTGTGCTCTCGCTTTTATCATGTGCTCAAAGTCCAATCCCATTGTCGTGTTTGCCCTTGATCTAATGTCCACATATGAGGGAGAACATATGATTTTTGGTCTTTTGGCCAGGCTAACCTCACTCAGAATGATGTTCTCCAATTCCATCCATTTACCAGCAAATGATAACATTTCATTCTTCTTCATGGCTGCATAGAATTCCATTGTGTATAGATACCACATTTTCTTAATCCACTTGTCAGTGGCGAGGCATCTTGGCTGTTCCCATAACTTGGCTATTGTGAATAGTGCTGCAATAAGCATGGGTGTGCAGGTGCCTCTGGAGTAACCTGTGTCACAGTCTTTTGGGTATATCCACAAGAGTGGTATTGCTGGATCAAATGGTAGACTGATGTCTAGCTTTTTAAGTAGCCTCCAAACTTTTTTCCAGAGTGGTTGTACTAGTCTACATTCCCACCAACAGTGTAAGAGGGCTCCTTTTTCCCCCGCATCCTCGCCAACACCTGTTGGTAGTGGTGTTGCTGATGATGGCTATTCTAACAGGGGTGAGGTGGAATCTTAGCGTGGTTTTAATTTGCATTTCCTTTATTGCTAGAGATGGTGAGCATTTTTTCATGTGTTTTTTTGGCCATGTGAATTTCTTCTTTTGAAGAAAATTTCACTTGCCCATTTCTTTATTGGTTCATTAGTTTTGGGAGAATTTAGTTTTCTAAGTTCCCTATATATTCTGGTTATCAGTCCATTGTATGATGTATAGTTGGCAAATATTTTCTCCCACTCTGTGGGTGTTCTCTTCAGTTTAGAGACCATTTCTTTTGATGAACAGAAGCTTTTTAGTTTTATGAAGTCCCATTTATCTATGCTATCTCTTAGTTGCTGTGCTGCTGGGGTTTCATTGAGAAAGTTCTTACTTATACCTACTAACTCCAGAGTATTTCCTACTCTTTCCTGAATCAACTTTAGAGTTTGGGGTCTGATATTAAGATCCTTGATCCATTTTGAGTTAATATTGGTATAGGGTGATATACATGGATCTAGTTTCAGTTTTTTGCAGACTGCTAACCAGTTTTCCCAGAAGTTTTTGTTGAAGAAGCTGCTATTTCAGCCATCATCAGCAACACCACCAACAACAGGTGTTGGCGAGGATGCGGGGAAAAAGGAACCCTCTTACACTGTTGGTGCGAATGTAGACTAGTACAACCACTCTGGAAAAAAATTTGGAGGCCACTTAAAGAGCTAGACATCGGTCTACCATTTGATCCAGCAATACCACTCTTGGGGATATACCCAAAAGACTGTTATTCCAGAGGCACCTGCACACCCATGTTTATTGCGAAACTATTCACAATAGCCAAGTTATGGAAACAGCCAAGATGACCCACACTGACAAATGGATTAAGAAAATGTGGTTATCTATACACAATGGAATTTTATGCAGCCATGAAGAAGAACGAAATGTTATCATTCGCTGGTAAATGGATGGAATTGAAGAACATCATTCTGAGTGAGGCTAGCCTGGCCCAAAAGACCAAAAATCATATGTTCTCCCACATATGTGGACATTAGGTCAAGGCTAAACACAACAAGGGGATTGGACTATGAGCACATGATAAAAGCGAGAGCACACAAGGGAGGGGTAAGGATAGGTAAGACACCTAAAAAATTAGCTAGCATTTGTTGCCCTCAATGCAGAGAAACTAAAGCAGATACCTTAAAGCAACTGAGGCCAATAGGAAAAGGGGAACAGGTACTAGAGAAAAGGTTAGATCAAAAAGAATTAACCTAGAAGGTAACACCCACGCACAGGAAATCAATGTGAGTCAATGCCCTGTATAGCTATCCTTATCTCAACCAGCAAAAACCCTTGTTCCTTCCTATTATTGCTTATACTCTCTCTACAACAAAATTAGAAAATAGTTTCTGCTGGGGGGGGAGGGGGAGGGGACAGAGTGGGTGGTAAGGGAGGGGGTGGGGGCAGGGGGGAGAAATGAACCAAGCCTTGTATGCACATATGAATAATAAAAAAAAAAAGACTTAAGGTATACTTTTCCAGAAGCCCTTCTCTGACTTAACCTCCAGCTTTATGTAAAGTAGTGTCACAAACCTATTTCTAAACCAATTGCTGGCAAGAAGACTAGATTAATCTTGGCTGGGTTTTTAACATAATCTATATCCTTCCACTGGCAATAGAGGTCACAGCTTTTCCAAAAGTAACCATGTCTCAAAGGAAATTGCTTAGAAAATATTAAGTTTCTGTTTACAAGGAAGAAAAAGGGATACATGAACTATCTGTTTCACTTTTAGAAGCCAGCCATCATGTAAGAAATCCAGATACACTGAGGACACCTTAAGATGAGGAAGCCTGACCTAGTCACATGGGGAGGCACTGAGACACCAGACAAATGCCTGAGACTTTATTGGACCTTCCAGCTCAGTTCAGGATGGACACAGCCACATGAATAACACAACAGAAATGACCAGAACTGCTTAGTATGGCCCTATCCAAACTCTTGACCCAAAGAATCTTGAATAAAAATGCTTCTTTGAAGATTCTAAGATTTGGGATAATTTATCACATAGCAATTGGTAACTAAAACATCTCACAATGTGATGTCTAGAACAAAGTTTAAATAGGCTTAAAGTTAAGGTACTAATAGTTTTAAATTTAAAGATGGAAAAAGATATGCTATGTAAACAGCAAACATATGAAAGCTGAAAAAAAAAAAAGAAGCTGCTATTTCTCCATCGTATATTTTTAGCTCCTTTGTCAAAGATAAGTTGCTTATAGTTGTGTGGCTTCATATCTGGATCCTCTATTCTGTTCCACTGGTCTTCATGTCTGTTTTTGTGCCAGTACCATGCTGTTTTTATTATTATTGCTTTGTAATATAGTTTGAAGTCAGGTATTGTGATACCTCCTGCATTGTTCTTTTGACTGAGTATTGCCTTGGCTATTCGTGGCCTCTTGTTTTTCCATATAAATTTAACAGTAGATTTTTCAATCTCTTTGATGAATGTCATTGGAATTTTGATGGGAATTGCATTAAACATGTAGATTACTTTTGGGAGTATAGACATTTTTACTATGTTGATTCTACCAATCCATGAGCATGGGAGATCTCTCCACTTTCTATAGTCTTCCTCAATCTCTTTCTTCAGAAGTGTATAGTTTTCCTTGTAGAGGTCTTTCACATCTTTTGTTAGGTTTACACCTAGGTATTTGATTTTGTTTGAGGCTATTGTAAATGGAATTGTTTTCATACATTCTTTTTCCGTTTGCTCATTGTTAGTGTATAGAAATGCTAATGATTTTTCTATGTTGATTTTATATCCTGCTACCTTGCTATAGCTATTGATGATGTCTAGAAGCTTCTGAGTAGAGTTTTTTGGGTCTTTAAGGTATAGGATCATGTCATCTGCAAATAGGGATATTTTGACAGTTTCTTTACCCATTTGTATTCCTTTCATTCCTTCTTCTTGCCTAATTGCTCTGGCTAGGAATTCCAGTACTATGTTGAATAGGAGTGGAGATAATGGGCATCCTTGTCTGGTTCCTGATTTTAGAGGGAATGGTTTCAGTTTTTCTCCATTAAGTATAATGCTGGCTGTAGGTTTGTCATATATGGCTTTTATAATGTTGAGGAACTTTCCTTCTATTCCTAGTTTTCTTAGAGCTTTTATCATGAAATGATGTTGGATCTTATCAAAGGCTTTTTCTGCATCTATGATCAAGTGGTTTTTGTCTTTGCTTCTGTTAATATAATTTATTACGTTTATTGATTTTCATATGTTGAACCACCCCTGCATCCCTGGGATGAAGCCTACTTGGTCGTGGTGAATAATCTTTTTGATGTGTTGTTGAATTCGGTTTGCCATTATTTTGTTGAGGATTTTTGCGTCAATGTTCATTAAGGAGATTGGCCTATAGTTCCCTTTTTTGGAGGTGTCTTTGCCTGGTTTTGGGATAAGTGTAATACTGGCTTCATAAAATGTGTTTGGCAGTTTTCCTTCCCTTTCTATTTCGTGGAACAGTTTAAGGAGGGTTGGTATCAGTTCTTCTTTAAAGGTCTGGTAGAATTCAGCAGAGAATCCATCATCAGGTCCTGGATTTTTCTTTTTGGGGAGACTCTTGATTGCTGCTTCAATTTCATTTTGTGTTATAGGTCTATTCAGGTGATTAATTTCCTCTTGGGTCAGTTTTGGATGATCATATATATCTAGAAATCTGTCCATTTCTTTAAGATTTTCAAATTTATTTGAATATAGGTTCTCAAATTAGTCTGATGATTTCCTGTACTTCCATGGTGTTTGTTGTTATCTCCCCTTTTGCATTTCTGATTCTACTAATTTGGGTTTTTTCTCTCCTCATTTTAGTCAGGTTTGCCAGGGGTCTATCGATCTTGTTTATTTTTTCAAAGAACCAACTTTTTGTTTCATTAATTCTTTGTATGGTTTTTTTTGGTTTCTATTTCATTGATTTCAGCTCTTATTTCTCTCCTTCTATTTGTTTTGGGATTTGCTTGTTCTTGTTTTTGTAGGAGTTTGAGAAGTATCATTAGGTCATTGATTTGGGATCTTTCAGTCTTTTTAATATATGCACTCATGTCTATAAACTTTCCTCTCAAGACTGCCTTAGCTGTGTCCCATAGGTTCCGGTAGGTTGTGTTTTCATTTTCATTCACTTCCAGAAACTTTTTAATTTCCTCTTTTATTTCATCGATGATCTGTTCTTCATTAAGTAATGAGTTATTTAGTTTCCAACTGTTTGCATGTTTTTTGTCTTTACTTTTGTTGTTGAGTTCTACTTTTACTGCATTGTGATCAGATAGTATGCACGGTATAATTTCTATTTTCTTATATTTGCTGAGACTTGCTTTGTGCCCTAGGATATGATCTATTTTGGAGAAGGTTCCGTGGGCTGCTGAGAAGAGTGTATATTGTGTGGAGGTTGGATGAAATGTTCTGTAGACATCAACTAGGTCCATTTGATCTATTGCATATTTTAGATCATGGATTTCTTCATTGATTTTTTGTTTGGATGACCTATCTATTGATGATAATGGGGTGTTAAATTCTCCCACAACCACTGTGTTGGCGTTTATATATGCTTTTAGGTCTTTCAGGGTATGTTTGATGAAATTGGGTGCGTTGACATTGGGTGCATGCAGGTTGATAATTATTATTTCCTTTTGGTGTATTTCCCCTTTTATTAGTATGGAATGTCCTTCTTTATCTCGTTTGATCAATGTAGGTTTGAAGTCTACTTTGTCAGAGATAAGTATTGCTACTCCTGCCTGTTTTCGGGGGCCATTGGCTTGGTAAATCTGCTTCCAGCCTTTCATCCTAAGCCTATGCTTATTTCTGTTGGTGAGATGGGTCTCCTGTAAGCAACAAATTGTTGGATCTTCCTTTTTAATCCATTTCATCAAGTGGTGCCTTTTGATGGGGGAATTAAGTCCATTAACATTAAGCATTAGTACTGATAGGTATGTGGTGATTCCTGTCATTTAGTTGTCTTAGTTATTTGAAGGTTTGATTGTGTGTACCTAAGTTGAGGTTACTCTCTACTGTCTTGCTTTTTCTTTTCCTGTGGTTTGGTGCTGCCTGTCTTTTCATGGTTATGTTGGGTTTCACTTTCTGTGTGCAGAATCCCTTGCAGAATCTTTTGTAGTGGTGGCTTTGTAGTCACATATTGTTTTAGTTTCTGCTTATAATGGAAGACTTTTATTGCTCCATCTATTTTGAGTGATAGTTTTGCTGGGTAGAGTATACTGGGGTTGAAGTTATTTTCACTCAGTGCCCGGAAGGTCTCACCCCATGCTCTTCTTGCTTTTAATGTGTCTGTTGAGAAGTCTGCTGTGATTTTGATGGGTTTACCTTTGTATGTTACTTGTTTTTTCTCTCTTACAGCCTTCAATATACTTTCCTTAGTTTCTGAACTTGTTGTTTTAATGATGATATGTCATGGAGTAGTTCTATTTTGATCTGGTCTGTTTGGTGTCCTGGAGGCCTCTTGCATCTGTATGGGAATATCTTTCTCTAGATTTGGGAAATTTTCTGTTATTATTTTGTTGAATATATTACGCATTCCCTTCGCTTGCACCTCTTCTCCTTCTTCGATGCCCATGATTCTCAAGTTTGATCTTTTGGTGGAGTCGGTGAGTTCTTGCATTTTCTTTTCACAGGTCTTGAGTTGTTTAATTAATAGTTCTTTGGTTTTTCCTTTAATTACCATTTCATCTTCAAGTTCTGAGATTCTGTCTTCTGTTTGTTCTATTCTGCTGGATTGGCCTTCCGTTTTGTTTTGCAGTTCTGCTTCATTCTTTTTTCTGAGGTTTTCCATATCCTGGGTGGTTTCCTCTTTAATGTTGTCAATTTTTGTCCTGAGTTCATTTATCTGTTTATTCATCTTGTTGTCTGTTTCACTTTGGTGTTTTTACAGTGCTTCTATGGTTTCCTTTATTTCTTCTTTTGCTTTTTCAAATTCTCTATTTTTGTTGTCTTGGAATTTCTTGAGTGTCTCCTGTACATTTTGGTTGACCCTATCCAGTATCATCTCTATAAAATTCTCATTGAGTACCTGTAGGATTTCTTCTTTTAGATTATTCTTGTGGGCTTGATAGGGTTCTTTGGCATAGTTTATCTTCATTTTGTTGGAGTTTGGATCTGAGTATCTGTTTTCTCCATTCCCCTCTGGCTCCTGTACTAATTTTTTGCTGTGGGAAAACTGGTTTCCCTGTTTTTTTCTGTCTTCCCATCATTGTCTTTGGTGTTGTTACTGTCCCTGTGCTGTGTGCAATTAAGTATTTTCTAGCTTGTAATAATAACAATGGTAATATTTAGAATGGAAGGGTGAGCTGAGATGGAAAGCAAGAAGTTAAAGAAAAGGGGAAAACAAATACACAGACAAGAGGGAGAAAGCAGAACAAGGTTTCAGACAAGAAAGTTTCAAAGGTATAAACAGGGAGCACTAGTGACAGTAAGCTGAACAGACATTAGAGAGACAGAGAGAGGATTGAAAATCAAAAATAAAAAAAAGATAAGAATAAAACTAAAAAATAAGTAAATGAAAGAAATATCTATATATAAAAATGAATTAAAATAAAATGGAAAATAGAAAATTAAAAAAAAAAAAAAACCAAAAAACCTCCAAGTTCAAATGCAATGAAGTTTCAGTCTTAATAATTTAGGTGTCCATCTCAGTCTCCAGTCCTGGAGATGGTGCCTCAGATGTTGTTCTGTAGTTGTCTCATCAAAGGGGATGCATAAAGTAGAACAAAACTACACACACACACACACAAAAAAAAACCCCACCAAGTGTCCCAAGTTCAAATGCAATACAGTTTCAGTAAGTTTTTCAGCATGCAGGTGTAATTTGGTTGTTTTCTCATCAAAGGTAGGGAGAAAAAGAAAAAAAAAGAGTCTGGAGACAGTTCTGTGAATGGTACCTGCAGCTGTGGCTTGCCTGCCCGCTGCTGTCAGCCTGCTGTTGCTGGCAGCATTATTTATGCAGATCTATGGGGTGAGCTTAGCACTCACCTGGCCCCGAAGGCTTTGTTTGCTCAGAGTTCTCCTGTGCGGGAGCCTGTGCTACAGGCTTTCCCCTTTCCAAGCACACTGGGAAAGGTGACACTGCACCCGTGTTGTCAGGCCTGCGTGTTTATTTACAGTTCATGTGGGAGGTGGGTCTTCCCCCCTCTCCTGTGGAGTTTTCCTCCCACTGCCACTTTCACAAGCTTTCCTGCTCCTGATTATTGGGCGGTGCTCCTGCTCCTGCCAGCCGCCATGTTTGTTTACAGTTCACGTGGGAAGTGGGTCTTCCCTCCTCTCCTGTGGAGTTTTCCTCCCTCCACCACTCTCAAAAGCTTCCCCTGCTCCTGGTTGCTGGGTGCGTGCCCCCGCTCCCACCAGAGCCTCTCCGGCCCACCCAGCTTGTTTATTTACAGTCCTGGGAAGGATTCCCTTCCCCCAATCTTCAGTGCTCAGGGCACCCCACCCTCTTTCCCATGTGTCTTTATTGTTCTTATTGCTTATTAGTCAGTTTCTCTTTTTTCCCTGGGTGGAGGTCAGTCTGTCCAGGAGGCTATGATGCTCTGTCCCAGGCTTGTCTGTGGGAGTACTGCAGTACCACGAAGCTCACCTGGTCCGCGTCTTCCCAAGCCGTCTGGGTGCGGGCGACTGGCGGCCCAGGGGCCCTCCTGGTTTCTCCATTTAACGTGAAGTCTAGATTCTCTGCGCTGGCTGGAGGTGTGGAGGGGGTCAAAGTTTTGCCTCTTCTCAGTGATTATGCCTGCAAAGTGTGTCTCCAGCGTCTCTCCACAATTTCACTATAGGAGGCTCGCTTTCTGCTTCCTCCCTCTAGCCGCCATCTTGGAATCTCTCAAAAATTTGTCTCTTACTAATTTTCTATTACTGTGTGGAGAGCAGATTATGAGAAGCCTATGAGAACTGGACATAAGCAAGGTGAGATGCAGCTTAACTGTTTTTCCTAAGATGTTTATCTGTAGGCTGAGATAGGCACAGCCCTGGCCACAGAAGAGGGAAATGCAGAACAGCTGCTTCTAAGTTGTTTACTTTCAGAGAAGTAGGAACACAGGTTTCTCCTGTAACAATGTCACACCCCTCCCTGAGAACTGCTGCTCCACCGTGCTTACCACTGGATATAAAAGATTCACTGAAGGACGATGCCAGGCTTTTGCTTTGAGGCTTTTGCCTTTACTTTAAGGCTTTTGCTTTTGGCTTTCTGATGGGGAAGACTTGTTGGTGTGGGAGGCTTTTGGAAGGGAAAAGAATTGCTGAAGGGAAAAGGAGAATTGCTAACGGGGAATTGCTAGCAAGCTTGAGGGCCAAGACTTTAAGAAAGCTAAAGAAAGAACATAGGACAGTGCAAGTCTAAAGACTGGGACTTTAAGAGTTATGCCTATGCAGTTTTTAGGTGTGGCTATTGTTTGCAAGTCTGAGCACTGAGGCTTTAAGAAAGCTAAAGAGACCATGAAAGTCTGGGGGCAAAGACTTTGAAAGATTTTGTTAAAAACAGCTAAGAGCAAACATGGAACAGAGTAAGTCTAAGGAAAGAAGTTTGAAGCAAGGTTTTAAAGAAGACTTTAGAAGCAAGGTTTTAAAGAACTGCAAGGAGCAAGGCCTTCAAGAATAAAGGTAGAGAAAAGAAGCAATGAGGGTTGTGTGTCTCCACCCAAGCACCCAACATACCTGATCCCACTCACTCTCTGTCTATCCTGTGTCTTGTCTGAATCTCCAGTCACCCCCAGTTACCCCTAGTTAGGTTCAGTAATAACCAGGAGCAAGAGAAAGCTCACTCCAACAAGGGAGTGAGAGAAACAGCTCACTCCATTACTGCAAAAACCTGAACAACAGAAAGGGATATATCTAACTTCTGTATTTGAATCTAAGCTACTACTCTATTAATAAATGGGCAAATGAATAGACAGTTCTCAGAAGAAGAACTACAAATGGTTTATAAATGCATGAAGCAATGTTCAACATCCTTAGCAGTAAAGGAATTGGAAATACAAACTAAAATAAGATTCTGCTTCACCTCAGTCAGATTGGTCATTCAAGAAAACAACAAAACAAATGCTGGTGAGGATGCAGGTGGGGGACAAAGGAGCCCTTATCCACAGCTTTTGGTGGAAATACAAACTAGTGCAACCATATGGAAATCAGTATGGAGGTTTCTCAAAAAACTAAAAATGGACTTACCCTATGACCCCACCATACCTTTCTGGGGCATATATTCAAAGAAGTGTAAATCAATATACAAGAGTGACACCTGCACACCCATGTCTATTGCAGCTCTCTTTACAACAGTCAAACTGTGGAATCAGCCAAGGTGCCCAACAATGGATGAACAGATAAAGAAAATGTGCTATATTTACAAAATGGAATATTTCTGTCATAAAGAAAAATTAAATTATGTGCAGAAAAATGGATGGAACTGGAGAGCACCATGCTGAGCAAGAAAAGCCAAGATCAAAAGGCCAAAATATCACATGTTCTCACTCATTTATGGAATCTAGACCAAAAAATGAGGAGGAGGAAGAAGTTGATAATAATAATAATAGGATCTGAATGTATGGGGAGCTGTCTGTGGGGATTAGCAGGAAGGAAGAGGGGTGAAGAAGATGGAAGTATGCTGTATATGTACACAGGAAGACAGTGCAATGAAACCCATCCAACACTGTTTGAAAGAGGGGCGAAGGAAAAGAGGAGGAATGGGAGTATAATGGACGGAGTGAACTTGTTCAAGGTACACTGTACACATGTATGAAATTATCACAATGAAATCCCATATTATTAATGTATTATAAATAAAAAAGAAAAAGAAAAAAACACATAGAAAGGCACCAATAAACTTTATTAGGGAAAAAATCAAGGATTTTGACTAAGGCACTGCTAAATCTGCCTCACCTGCTACACTTCCCTAATTTTCTCCATAGCATTATCATCATTGTTTTTTTGTTGGAGGTACTGGGGTTTGAACTCAGGGCTTCCTGCTTGTTAGGCAAGTGCTCTACCACTAGAGCCATGCCCCTATTCCTTTTTGCTTTAGTTATTTTTCAGATAGGGTCTCAAATTTTTGCCTGGGGCTGGCCTTGGACCATGATCCTCCTACCTGTGCCTCCCACATAGCTGGGATTATAGACATGAACAACTGTGCTTCCCATCCTGATGTCATAACATGTCATCTCTTCTTTGTGTGTTGCTGCTGTGAGCACCATATCTTGATGTGGAACCCTCAGTGTCTCTGGCTTCCATCCCTGGTTCCTTTCTTGCAGGCTATCTTCCTAGTGAATTACCACAAATCCTATTACCAGACTGAGCTTTTTTTATAGCAAGGTTTTTAGCATTTCATCCCTATACATGATGATCATGCATTTTAATATAACGAAAATTCTAATGACTTTTCTGCTAGAGAGCTCTGAGTTCAGCTCTTGATTCCAAAACTTACTAGCAAATCACTTGACTCTTCTGAGCCTCAATCCCTTCCTCTATAACACAGAGATAATAAAATTTAAATTTCATAGACTGACATATCTAAAATGCTGTGTGTAGTACAGGGAATATACTGGATGCTCTGTAAAATAGAGTTGTTATTATTATAGTCAGGGATTACATTCCAGAATCTCGGCTAGTTCTGAGCTCCATTGCTATTCCAGTTGTGTTCACAAACTTCCTGCTAAAACCACTCTGCTTTATTAATTGCCCAAGGCATTTCCTGCCCTTGATATTTTTTCAACTTTTTATTTGTTTGAAATGATCACTCCAGTCCTTTATGAAGTAATCCTCCAGCAGAAATTCTTCAGGAACTCCTTCACCATACAGTGCTTCCTCCCTTCTGTGAACTCCCAGCAACCCCTATTGTTGGGAGACGTTGCTTCAGGGCTTTCTCACATTTCTCGGTGCCTGTTGAGTACTCATCTACTGCCTTTGCTCCAAATTATCTCCTCAAGGGTGTTTGTACACTAAGCTTTGGAAAACAGAAATAGTTTCTGTTTCCAGAGCAAAGAGCAGATTTGTTTACTTTATAGTTTAGCAAAGACTCTGTCCCTCCAGGCCAAAGGCCAGGCAGGCTTACTGATTTTTTGGGGGGCGAGGGCTGGTATTGGGGGTTGAACTCAGAGCCTTGTGCTTACTAGCTAGGCACTCTACCACTTGATCCATGCCTCTCCCCTACCAATCTTTTTTTTTGCTCTGATTATTCTGGAGATAGGGTCTTACTTTTGCCCAGGTCCTCCCAAACTGCAATCCTCCTATTTTCTGCTCCCCTTCACAGCTGGGATGATAGATGTGCATCGCCATGCCCAGCTCTTGGTTCAGATGGGGTCTCATGAACTTTTTTTGGCTGGCCTCGAACCTTGATGCTCCCAATCTCAGCCTCCCGAACAGCTAGGATGACAGGTGTGAGCCACCAGCTCCCAGAATATCCCATATTTTTTCTAAAGAAACAAATCTGATGTTTAAATAGGAGGTTACATGATTTGCTTAAAGCCACATGACTAGGAATGACACTACTAGCTCTTAAAATTGGATTTGTGGACACAGCCAGCAGAGGACTGAAAAGGGGTCTCTTGTTTCAGTGTCCTCCCAGATGGGTTGATGGTCATTTGCTGTTCTTCCCATCATTGATTCCCCACTCAGGGACCCTCTAGACTTAGGAGTCCATACTCCTAGTGGCTCTGCCTGCTCAACTCTTAGCAAGACTTTTGGAAAATAATAAACCCTGATGAAATAATCATGTCAGATCAGCTTCCTGGAGGCTTTGAGTTGTAAAAAGATATTTCCAGAAAATATTACTTGAAAAAAATGACACTGTAATGTATACTTTAAACTCAAGTAAACAGTAGAGGAATTACTTGGGAGAGGAATATATTTTATTTAACATCGTGTACTCTGCCAAACAAAAAACAAGAAGACCTCAGCCCATCTTTCCATTCATTTTTACACATTTTTTAATAACTTGGGTGATATCTGAGAGACACAAAACCAAAAATCAAGCATCAAGATACAGATGAGAAATACAGACTTTATTCTAGGCAATTATGTGTGCTATAAAACAGAAAACAATGGAAAGTATAGGAAGACCAAGAGTCTCTGAGTCAAATATGAGAGTCCTCTTATTTCTCAGAATACTGGAACCATAAAGATCATGTATATTTCTCATTGAAATATGAACTCTAGAATTCAATTGAAATATTCCTGTGTCTTAGAGCTGTTTTCTACTTCATATGATCCTGGAGACTCACAGGTTACTTTATGAAACCCTAAAGACAGTGCCTGACACAAGGTAAGTGCTCGATAAGCTATTAAAGTCACAGTCTACTTGGAATGAGGCAAAAGATCTTATAGCTTATAAGGATATAATTTCCCCCAGCCCCATTCCACACACAGATATTGGTAACCTAGTTAAAAATAAGAAAGTGAAATTGGTAGATAGTGCTATACAAGAACAAATAGCATCTAATAAAATACTTACAAATGAGAAAGTTCTTTCACAGAATTTTGTTTTGTTTGCAAAATATTTTTTCCACTAACTTCTGTCTTTTGAGTCCTTTCTTAAAACTTTTGTGGTAGACTGTTTATCAATATTACTAATTGGTTCTGCCTCTAATAATTACAAAGTTTTGTGTGAGTTCTTTCCTGCAAAGGTCAGAGAATTTGTGCTGTGTAGCTAATAGTGCCAAAACTTTCCAAATAAAAAGTTATACTTCTAGATGTTTATTTTTCTAATTATTGATCATTAATTTATTATAATCAGTCAATTTTTCTAACAAATTGGTCACATTTTTAGTAACAAAGCAGAACTATACTTGTCTTTTCCAATTTTTATTCAGTAGGTTTGAAGACCTTTCCCAAAGCTATATACCAGCACATCAGAGAATTGGCTTCTATTACAAATTCAGACTTTTATTTCTAAGAAAGTCACCGAAAACTAGGCAAGAAAAACACTACAAATTTCAACTTTCTGAGTATCTTTTATAGTGAGTTACAGTTTAAGAAGTACTATTTGATATTTATACTAGTGCGCTATTTTAGTAGATATTTCCTGGTGGTAAATTTTGCAAGACAGACCTGAAAAAACCTAGATAAGCTTATTGGTCTATTAGCCTATTATTTTTTATTTACTTAGAAAGTTTTCTGAGTAATTTCCATAGTACCAAAATAATCCCATGGACAAAAAGAGGAACAATTAGATGTTTCCATTGATTGCAATGTTATAACAAATAAATACTAGTAAGGACATTTCCAGTGAACTGTTTTCCTACCCAAGTCATATGTTGAAGCCTCAACCCCCAGTACCTCAGAATGTGTCTGTATTTGGAGATACAGTCCTAAAAGATGCAACTAAATCAGTAAATCAGAAAGGGGTTGAAAGGGTTGCTACAGTGGACCCTGATCCAATATAACTGATGTTCTTTTAAGTAAAAGAGATTAGGATACACACACACACACACACACACACACACACACCAGGGACACATGGGGATGAAGGAGATAGAGAGAGAGGGAAAAAAATGGATGGTTATATGAAGACAAAGAGAAGAGAGGTCTCAGAAGAAATCAAATGTCCTGATGTCTTTATCCTGCACTTGTTCCTAGCTTCCAGAATGGTAAGAAAGCAAATTTCTCTTGTTTTGCCTAGTCTCTGGTATCTTGTTATAGAAGCCCCTAGCAAACTAATATATCACTATATGATATTTCACTTCTAGTGATAAAAGTTACAGATTTTTTTGGCAGTCATAGAGGATTAAAATCAGACTAGAAAGGACTTTGTTTCAACTTCTGACAGCTCTGGTGACAAAAGTTGCAGAAATAAATCACTGGCATGGCATTTCATACTCCGCTCTTGGACTCTAAATCACTTTTTACACAAAAAAAATCTATAGAAACAGAAGGAACAGAAGCAGATTCATTTGCTAATTTATTTCTATTTTCTAAAACAGAACTTGTGTCTTAAGAGGACAAGACCAATGTGGTGTTAATCTTGACTATTAATCTGAGTGGATTGAGAAACACCAACGAGATTAGTAAAGCACACATCTAGGTGTGTCTGTGAGAGCGTTTCCAGGAAGATTTACCAAGAGGAAGACCCACACTGAGTGGGGATGGTATCATATTGATTGGGTCCCCAGATGGAAAAAAGAGGAAAAAGAAGAAAGCCAGGTAACGTTCTCTGTCTGCTTTCTGGCCATCGTGAATTAACCCCCACCCTACCCTCTCCACCACGATGGACTGAAACCTTGAGTCTAAATAAATCCTTCTTTTTTTCTCAGGTATTTGATCACAGCAATGAATAGCTAATACACACAACAAAACAGCCTCTAGTTTTATTAAGTGCTAGTTATCTCTTCAGCTTTCTTTTGTGACTTTTGGAACCAGGCAAGTGCTTGGGAAATGTATTAAAAGATTTAAAATTTAGAAAAAAATTAAAATCGCTCATTCCTAGGAAGCAACACTAGCAACACTACATCAAGTATATCAGTTGTGTTTTTGAGCTACAAATAATGGGAAATTGAGCTAACAGATATAAAACATAAGGACACATGCTGTTTAACAAGGAGCCCAGTGACAGGCAATTCCATGTTGGTGACTCTGCCATGTCACAGGTTGGTTTATGTGATGTCATGATTGCAAGGTGGATACCAGGTGTTACCCCCTCATACAAGTACACCCAGAGACTGGAAAGTAAGCCTTTATTCTCCTGGATCTTTCTATCCAAAAAGAAAACTTTTCCCAGAAGATTCCCTTTACATCTCCACAGTTCTGTCATCCTCTAGGCTGTCCCTAGTAGAGGAAAATGAGATTAATTTTATTGTTGTCCACACAAATACACTACCAAGATAGAAACATGCTGGAAAAGAATATGTTTAACTAATTTCCTCACTCAGTAGGAGTGAAACAATTTACATTTCACCAGAATTCTCATGAGACAACTGCAGTTTAACTCATGTTTCCAACATATTCCAAAATGTCTTTTTTTTTTACAGTATTAGGATTTGAACTCAGGATTTCATGTTTGTTAGGTAGGCCCTCTACCACTTAAGCCACTCTGCCAGCTCCCAAAATGTTTTGATGCCTTGTTTCAAGTGTCTATTGCTACATGAAAAGTCACTCCCAAACATGGCTTAACATAGTGAATCATTTATTTTTCTCATTGATCTTGGCTGAATGGAGTCAGCTAATGTCTTTAAGCAGTTGCAGTCAGTCAGCTGTTGAGACTGGGATTACCTTAAAGACCTCTTCACCCAGACATTCTTAATTTTTCTTTTCTGTTTTTGTTTTTTGTTTTGTTTGATTGTTAGTAGTACTGGTTTGGACTCAAGGCCTTGTGCTTCCTAGGCAGGTGCTCTACCTATTGAGCCATGCTCCCAATCCTTCTTTATCTTTTCTGTTCATGTTGATTGGACAACAGACAAACCTGACAACCAGGGAGACTTGGGCCTTGATGGTGTAGGAAAATTTTCCCCATTGTTGGATATTTTGCACTTACTCTTTCTTTGGACACCAAAACCTGTGAAAGGAAATAGTCCTGGATGTTTACTAGTTTGAAACACTAGATTTGAGAGTCTCTTGTCCTAAATGGTTAATTTTGGCTTTATCAAAATAACTATGGATTAACCAGAAGCCCTGGTCCCTTTGCACAAAGACCATGACTTCTGCCTCAAATAGTCCATCACTGGAAAGGACTGTGAAGTGAAAGAAAGAGTTATGCACAGGGAGGATAATGAGTGTTGAGGGACTGGAGGTTCAGATGACCATGGAAAGCAGATAGTGGAGTCCCAGGGAAATCAAAGGGTAATTCCAGCTCAAAAATATGCATGGTGGTATTAACGTGTGTCCACTAATTCTTATACTCTTTTTACCAAGAGGTGCAGTCTAATTCCCTCTCTTGAACCTGAGCTATCCTGCCCCTTCCTGCTGAAGTAGCCAGAAACACTGTCTCTTTCCTTTGAGAACTCCTCTGTGCCAAATGATCAAGAACTAGTGGAATTATCAGAGTCCAATGAAAGGAATAATGTGTCATCAATATGACCTCCCCCTCCGAGCACAAGTTTGAGGACATTCCTTGAGAGCTCTGGCCTCTCATAGACACCTGGAGTTCATTCTCAACTCATCTCACAGAATTATTATAAGGACTGAATACCTAAAGTAGATGGCAATCATTTATAAAGAAAGAAATATGGATATATTAATTGTCATATAGTCAAATGGGTTAACTTTCTCTTATGTAATGCTTTCAACATTACATCAAAACTTCAAAATTGTAAAAGAATGAAGAAAGTTTATATGATTTATGGAACAGCATCAAAACGCAGAGTTTCTAGCTATTTAAGAGGCAGAGTTTGGTAGAATCACAGTTCAAGGCAAGCCCAAGCAAAAGGTTAGTGGACCTCCATCTCAATGAATAAATTGAGTATGGTGGCATGTACCTATAATTCCATCTACATGAGACAGGTAGGTAGGAGATCATGGGGCAAAAACACAAGACCCTATCTGAAAAATAGCTAAAGCAAAAGGCTAGAGGCATGGTTTAAGTGGTAGGGCACTTGCATAGTGAGCAAAAAGCCCTGAGTTAAAACTCCAGTACCTCCCCTCCAGAAAAAAAAAAATTCAAGCTACAGGAATTCAAGAAGAAAAAAGAAAGAAAAGGCTAGAAAACTCAGATCAAGATCTGGTCACCAATGGCTCATACCTGTAATCCTAATTACTTAAGAGGCTAAGATAAGGAGGATAGCAGTTTGAGGCCAGCCCACGGAAATAGTTTGCAAGACCCTATCTACAAAATGAACTTGAAGTATGGCTCAAGCTGTATAGCATCTGCTTTGCCAGCATGAAGCCCTGAATTCAAACCCGAGTCCCATCCAAGAAAAAAAAAAAAAGAAAACTTAGATCAAACGTTAAGGATGTAAAAATATATTCAGTGCAAAAAGAAACTAAAAGAAAACAAGACAGTGTTGGAGCCCAGCAAATGATACCCCAAAATATGATGCCTTGCAAAACTGAACCAAAGAAGCAGCTTTGAGGTCTCTGATTTCTCTCCACCCTGGGTGGAAGGCTTTCTCTGAAGTTGCCTTATCTACCTAAAGACTAGACCTGACAAAGAGGAATGCAATTGTCTTCAATCTTGTTTTTGAATGTCATTAACCATCACATCACAGTAAGAGACTGAAAATCAAACACCACACCTGGAGCCCAGAACTCTATTCTTTGGGCCTATCCATCTCCCCTAAAAATTATTTGCTACCCCTGTAAAATTGCCTCCAACTTCCACTGCCCTCTCCCCTGTGAAGAGGCTATGTAAGCTTCAACCATCTAGTCCTTCTTTGGGTTTCATATGTGGTCTGGATCCTATGCACAGGTGCACATCAATAAATTTGCTGTTTCTTTTATTAATATGTCTGTTGTCAGTTTATTTCAACAGACTTACTTATTGAAGCAAAGTTTGAACTTCCCTACAGTAGCTGTATTTATATCATTTAAGGTACACTTTAAAGCAAAAACTTTAAGACAAAACATCTTTAGATTATGATAAAATCATAAGACATACCAGTTTGAGAAATATATGCACTCAGCATCAGAGAACCTATGTATATAAAGCAAATATATCCAGAAAGAGAGATTGCAGTACAACAATAGTACAGGACTTCAATACCACACATTCATCCAGTCAGAAAATTAGTATAGAAACATCAGCTGCCACCATCTTTCTTAGCCACCATGAATGCTCTGCTGATGCTCTCAGGATCACCAACAATGCTGCAAAGAGAGTCAGACGCCAAATCTTGTTTCTAACCATGATGATGAAGGATGGTTACATTGGTGAATTTGAAATCACTGATGATCACAGAGATGAAAAAAGTATTGTGAACCTCACAGGCAGGATAAACAAGGGTGATCAGTCCGAGATATGATGTGCAGCTCAAAGACACAGAAAAATAGCAGAATGATCTGTTTCTTCCATCCTTGTCAGTTTGGTTTTGGTTTTATTACAATGACAACCTCAATGGGAAACATGAACCATGAAGAAGCAAGCAAAAACCACACAAAAAAGAGGAGAGAGAGAGAGAAAGAGAGAGAGAGAGAAGGAAGAAAGAAGGAAGATTGGATTTGATGCAGGCTTTGGTACAAATGGACATAAGAGGCATATAAAGAGAATTCCAGCTAACAATACATATTCTTCTCAAACATACATGGAACATTTTTCAGGATATGTTAAACCACAAAATAAGTCTTAACAAATTTTAAAAGATTAAAATCATATTAAATACCTCTTCCAACCACAATGGTATCAAAGTAAAAATCAATAATAAGGGGAAGTTTAGAATATTTACAAACATATGGAAATGAAACAACATGCTCCTAAACAATTTATGGGTCACAGAAGAAATAAACAGAAAAAATTTAAATATCTTAAGAAAAAGAAAAATAGCAACACAACCTTCAAAAAATTATGAGGTATAACAAATGCAGTTCTAAGATATAGCTTATAGTGAAAATTGTCTGTATCAAAAAAAGCAAGAAAGGTCTTAAATAAAAACCTAATAGTGCACCTCAAGAAACCAAAAAAAGAGCAGTCCAAAGTTAATAGAAGGAAGTAAGTACTAAACATAAAAGTACAAGTAAATGAAACAGGGAGTAGGAAAACCACAGAAAAGATTAATAAATTAAGAGTTGGGTTTAAAAAACAAAAACTAGCTAAACTAAGAAAAAGAGATATGTCAGAATGAAATAGGAAACATTACATTTGATACAACAGAAATACAGAGGATTACAAGAAATTATGGACAATTAAATGATAACAAACTAAATAAACTAGATGTATAAATTCCTAGATATAGACAACTTACTTATACTGAATCTTGAAGAAACAGAAAGATAAAAACAGACCAATAACCAAAAAAGTCTCTCATCAAAGAAAGATTCAGGACCTGGTGCCTTCACTATTGATTTTTTACCAAACATTTAAAGAACTAATACCACAACTTTCAAACTTTCAAAAAAAAATTAAAATGAGGGAAAACTTCAAAATCATCCTCATCCCTACTCTTTCTCTCTCTCTCTCTCTCTCTCTCTCTCTGTCTCCCTCTGTGTATGTGTGTGTGTGTACCAGACTGGCCTCAATCACAAGCCTCCTCAGCCTCCCAAGTACTGGCATTATAGGCTTGTGCCATGACATCCAGCCTTCCAAACTCATTTATGAGGCCAGCATTACCTTGATATAAAAGTCAAGCAAGGACGTTATAAGAGAAGAAAATTACTGGCAAGTATCCCCTGATGAGCATGGATGGAAAAATTCTCAGTGCTATACTAGCAAATGGAATTCAACAGCACATTAAAAAAAATGACTCACCATATTCAAGTAGGATTTATCCCCTCAGACACATGACAATTGAACATACACAAATCCACAAATGTGATACATCACTTTAGCAGAATGGAGGACAAAAAAACATACGATCATCAAAAAAGATTCAGAAATCCAGTGGGCAAAATTTAACATCTTTTCATAATAAAAACTCTCAACCAATTAGGTACAGAAAGTTGGACCTCAACAGAATGAAGACCATATCTGACAAACAACTGACCTTATGTTCAATGGAAAAAAGTTAAAAGCTTTTCTTCAACTGTCAAGAACAAAAAAGGATGTCCATTCTTGCCATTTTTATTTAGCCTAATATGGAATCCAATCCAAAGAAAAACACAACGGTATCCAAATCAGAAATAAAGAAGCTGTATGTCTGTATCTGCAGATAATAAGATCTTATTTTTAGAAAGTCCTATCCTACCACTATTAGTTACAACTAGTAAGTAAGTTCAGTGAAGTTGGAGGTTACAAAGTAAACATACAAACATCAGTAACAGGGTTGGAGATGTGGCTCAGTGGTAACGTGCCTAGCATGCATGAGGACCTGGGTTGAATTTCCTGCATTACAAAAAAATCAGCAGCTTTTCTACAAATTAACAGTAAACTAACTGAAATATAAATCAAGAAATCAAAACCATGAGTGGGCACAGTGACACATGCTCTAATCCCAGTTATTTGGAAGAATTATGGTTCAAGAACAGCTCGGGCAAAAAGCTAGTGAGACCCTATCTCAATCAATAAGCCAGGCATGGTGGTACATGCCTGTGATCTCAGCTGCATGGGAGGCAGAAGTGGGAGGATCATGGTCTGAGAAAGACCCCTGGAAAAGGGCTGGGAGCATGGCTCAAGTAGTAGAGCACCTGCCTACCAAGTACAAGGCCCTGAATCAAACTCCAGTACCACCACCAAAAAAAAAAAAAAGAAAGAAAGAAAGAAAACAAACCCATTTATCATGTGCAGAAAAGACAATACTTAGGAATAAATTTCTGGAATTATAAAACATTAAAGAAATTAAACATAAAAATGAAAAGATATCCAGGTTCATGGCTTAGCAGAATTAACAAATGTTAAAACGCCCATTCTACCCAAAGTAATCTCAGATTCCATGCAGTGTCTATGAAAATTTGAATGATATTTTTCACAGAACTTGAAAATACAATCCTTAAATTCATATGAAACCACAAAAGCCTGAATAGACAGCAATTTTGAGCAAAGCAAGCTCAAGCAGTGGTGTCACACTGCTTGATTTGAAAATCTACCACAAAAGTAAAGTAAGTAATCAAAGCTGCCTGGAACTGGCATAAAAACAGACACATAAACTAATGACCAATGGAAAGAATAGAGAAACCAGAATGAAATCTACACATTTATAGCTAATTGACCTTCATCAAAGATGCCAAGAACACGCAGTGGCAGAAAGGGCACTCTCTTTAATAAATGGTGTTGAGAAAACTGGATATCTATGTGCAGAAGAATGAGATTAAACCTTCACCTCACACCATACACAAAAGTTAAGTGGAATTTTTTAAAGACTTAAATGTAAGATTTGCAAACTACTAGAGCAAAATATACAGGGAAGGTTTTTATGAGACTGGTCTGAGCAAAGTTTTTTTAATGTGACCCCAAAAGCACAGGAAGCAAAAGCAAAAATAGACAAATGAGATTTTATCAAACTAAAAACATCTGCATAGCAAAGGAGACAATTCACACAGTACAGAGACAACTTGTGGAATGGGAGAATATGTTCATAAACCATTCACCTGGTGAGAAGTCAAAATCCAAAATATTTAAGGAATTTCAACTCAATAGGAAACAACCCAATTAAAACTTAAGCAAATGGACCGGTGGGGTAGCTGAAAAGGTAGAGCACCTGTCTAATAAATGAAAGGCCCTGTATTGACAGAAAAAAAAAAAAAAAGCAAAGGACCTGTATAATCATTTTTCAAAAGAAGACATTTATATGTCCAATAGCTATATGAAAAAATGCTCAACACCATTGATTACCATCAGGAAAATGCAAACTAAAACCATCTTAACATACCATCTCATACCTGTTAGAATGATAATTATCAAAAAAGATATGCACATGTGAATAAATGAATAAAAAATGTAAAAAAACTAAAAATAGAACTGCCATATGATCCAGCAATTCCACTCCTAGGGATATACACAAAGGAATGTAAGTCAGGTTACAACAAAGGCACTTGTACACCCATGTTTATTGCAGCATTATTCACAATAGCTAAGCTATGGAAGTATCCAAGATGTCCTACTACTGATGAACTTAAGAAGGTGAATGTGGTTGATGTACTCTCTATACAAGAATGAATATAAAATTTTTATACCAGTTGAAACCACTATAAGAAAATGACTAAGGTAGAAAGAAGAAAAATAGAGGAGATGAACTAAACTGGGCTATAATACATATGAACATGGAAGTGCCACAAGGAAATTCCCTATGTAACTATCTTAAATGAGCAAAAACGTCATTTTTTTCCCTTCTTCGTTTCTTATACAAAAGTGGAGAACAGGAGGGCAGAACAGGTCCTGCCTCGGAGGGGGGTTGGTACTAGTGGGAGGGGAGAAGGTGGAGAAATGGAGAAGGAGGGTGAATATGATGAAAATACTGTGTACACAGATATGTAAATGGAAAAATGATGTCTGTTGAAACTATTCCAGAAATGAGGGGAGGGTAGTATGAAGGAGAATGGTGGAGGGGATGAATTCAAGTATGATATACTTGATATATTGTAAGAACTTTTGTAAATGCCACAATGTACCCCCACCAGCACAACAATAAAAAAATAGTAATAATTGGAAAAAAACAGAGGACGCTCATAAAATATTCATTCTTTCAACAAATGTAGGTCATTGACTAAAGAAGTATAAGGCAGGCATTATCTTCAAGCAGCTTGCAATGGAAAGAGGAAAATGGACAGTGCAAAGCATGCTTGTTATTGCATGTACATATAAAAATGGTGCTATATGAGTTCAAACAAGTGGATGGATTCAGATTAGCAAGATCCTGATATTTTAAATTTGGATATCCACCTGCAGAAGACTGAAACTAGATCCCAGTCTCTCACCTTGTACATATGTCAATTCAAAGTGGCTCAAAGATCTTAATGTAAGATCCCAAATGGTGAAATTACTCCAGGAAAGAATAGGGAACACATTGGACCGCATAGGCATAGGTAATAACTGTATGAATAGAGCTTCAATATGGGCAATTAAGAGAAAGGATTAACAAGTGGAATTGCATGAAACTAAAAAATCTTCTACACAGCAAAGGAGTCACTAGACTGAAGAGACACCTACAGAATGGGAGAAAATTTTTGCCATAAAGGAAACGCAAATCAAAACAACACTGAGATTCTACCTCACTCCAGTCAGAATGGTAATCATTAATAACGCAAACAAAACAAATGCAGGTGAGGATGTGGGGGAAAAGGAATCCTCATACACTGTTGGTGAAATGCAAATTAGCACGACCACTATGGAGAGCAATATGGATGGTACTCAAAAAACTAAAAATAGAACTACCATACGATCTAGCCATACCACTCCTAGGCATATATCCAAAGGAATCTGCTCCAGGATATGATAGAGCCACTTGCACATCCACATTTATTGCAACCACTATTCACAAGAGCCAAGTTTTGAAACACCCCCGGCGCCCCATAACTGATGAATGTATTAAGAAAACGTGGTGTACATATACAATGTAATATTATTCAGCCATAAAGAAGAATGAAATGTTATCATTTGCAGGTAAATGGATAGAACCGGAGAACATCATGTCAGGCAAAGTAAACCAGGCTCAAAAGCTCAAAGTTGGCATGTTTTTCCTCATGTGTCGAAGCTAGACCTATAAGATAAATGTACAAATACATACATGTATGATTGAATATAAATATACATATATAAATATGTATAATGAGAGACAGGGAAAAATTGTGTTAGTGAGTCTGTCTGAGGGAACTTACAAGAGGCGAGAAAGGGAAAGAGAATGTTAGAGAGTGGAAAATATTAAAACATTCCATCTATGTATGAAGATAATATGACTTAATGCACATAAGCTGTTGAGTAATAGGGGACCAGGGTGATAGTTAGAGAGTAAATAATTGGGGGATTAATCTGATTAAAGTACATTGTATACATGTCTGAAATGCTAAGGCAAACTTCCTTGGACTATCAAGATACACTTTTAAAAAATGAAGGTCAGGAAGGTAAAACAGGCCCTTTCCGGGGGTAAGCACCAGTGGGATGGGGGTGGGCACAAGGAAAGGGTGAATGGGGGGTGAATATGGTGGATGTATTTAGTATTCAGGTATGAAAACAGAATAATGAAACCTGTTGAAATAGTTCTAAGAAAGGAGGATAAGGAGGGATGAGAAAGAAGGATGAAGGGGGTGATTCTAACTAATATATGTTGCAAGCACACATGTAAATATCACAATGTATTCCCTGTACAACTACTATATACTAATAATTTTTTAATAAGTAAATTTAGATTCACTGAAATATTTATAGAGATACAGTTTCTCTTCTCTCCCTATCCAATGCTTCCCCCTAGTGGTGAGGTCATCTTTACAGAGCCTCCCAACTCCACAGAGTATACAATGACGGAACTGGGAACTTTACATCAAAAAATTTCTACTAAAATTGATTTGTGAACATTAGTTTCAAACTGAGTCATTCAACTGAAGTTCTTGCTTTCCCTAGAATTGCTGATATAGAAAGACCGTGACCTACCATAACATTATTATGGCCTGTGGGATCCTTGCCTGTTGTGACAGGAGGCACTAAGAAAACACAGGGATCCCTGAAGAGCAAAATATAGAAGGGAAAAGTAGATCTTCCATTGCACTCATGGAAGGGCTGATTCTTGTTGGAGTAGCTTCCTTATAGAGACTGCTAAGAAAAGAGGATGTTTACTATTCTCTGAGTTTGCATCTGATTGGAACATGGTCCTAAGAACTTTGGAATCTAGATGTATGCATCAAAAGTCAAAAACCATGTTACGTCAAAGATGTGGCTGTTTTCTGTTTTGCAAGATATGACAACTTAGCTACTCCATTGGGGTAAGCTCTTGCTTGTTCTGGGAAGTCTCCATAGTAGACCATGTGAAAACTCAAGGAAAAGGCTGAGGTCCCAGAATCATGACAAAGGTTGTCAGTGCTGAAAGCAGTCACATTTGCATTCTCTTGCTTCATCAACAAAGCATAACAGTGGATTGTTCTACAGATGTGAGTAGTGTGTTTAAAATAGTTTCTTTCTGTAGCACATGGGGGGTTTATTAGAGAGCTGCCACCAAGAAGCCAAAGCTAGAGTAGTCATTTTCACCACAATGTTTGCAATACTCTGGCCTCCAGAATTGCTGTTCCAGGACCTCACTAAGGAAGCACAACTCAGAATGAGAACTTCTCAGATCATTGATGTTCGCCCCAGAGCCAGTACCTTGCAAGGATCATAGTAGGTATTTCAGTGTTTGTTGAATAAGTACATAAAGAGACAAGTGTTTCTCATTTATCCATGAAAACTAGTTCTGCTCCGGGACACAGTGAAGGGTAAGTCTGGGGTGTCTCCCGGCATTGGTGAAGCAGTTAACAAGAAGGGGAGAGGGGAAAATCATGTCCTGGGCATATGTGACCTGCCAATAACAAAAAATGAACTGGAATACTTTGAAGGGTAGTGACGCTCCTTAAGGGACTGGTGGGAGCTCAGAATCATAGACATTTGGCAGAGGTCTTGAATGTTCTGTTTATAATTCTTTAGTTTCTTTTCTTTAACGTCATCTGCATGTTCTAACACATCTATCTTGTCTCCAAGCCCTGATATTCTCTGTTTAGTTTGATCCAGTCTACTGAAGGGAGTTCTAACTGAGTTTTTATTTGACTTATTGAGCTTTTTCATTTCAACATAATTTTTTCCAGATTTTTTAAAAATCTAAAAATTTTGGCTGTTCTGGGGGTCCTACACCTTGAATCACTCTACCAGCCCTTAATTGTGAAGGGTTGAGGTAGGGACTCACAAACTATTTGCCCCAGCTGACTTTGAAATGTGATCCTCATGATCTCTGCCTCCAGAGTAGCTAGGATTACAGCAGTGAGCACCCAGCTCAGAATTTTTATATCTTTATTAAATTCCTCTTTCAGGTTCTGCATTGTCTTCTGTATTTCATTCAGCTCTTTAAGTTTTCTTGGAATCCATTCTGGCATTTATTTGTGTCCTCTTTAATGTCATTGATTATTCTTATTGTTTTTTTTTTAATTCTTTGAGATCTCATCTATTTCACTATCATTAGTATTTGTTACTATGTAGTTTTGAGCTTTGGAGGAGTCATGTTGCCTTTTTCCCCCATATTTCTTATGTTTTTGTATTGGGATTTATGCATCTGAGACCAAGTCATTGGTTGGAAGTTTTAATCACCTGTAGTGTTTCAGTTGAAATATTCATCATGGTCAGGAAGGACAGGACAATATAATAGCCAGACTGAGGTGCTGTTTCCCAGTACTGGACTTGGTGTTTAACTCAGTAGCCAAGTGTTCTTCCACGTACTCAGGACTGTGGCCCTGATCCCTGGCATGGCTCAGATCAAAAAAACCTAGCTAGAATCTCTTGTGGAAGGTCCGTTGTCCACTTCTTGGCTGCTTTCACTATAATGGCTTCCCTTCTTTTTTGTACTGGCAGCTGCTGCTTGCCACAGGAAGATTTACAGCTTTGGAAGAAGAAGCTATACTAGTTTCTTGATTAAGATGATCTGGACTTGGGGTCTTCAGTCCCACCTGGAACTTGGTTCCTAAAGGTGATTCTCAATACTTTCAAGCCCAGGCCTTCAAATATGCCTGGCAGCAAACACACACCAAGACATAGCTCCCAGAGATAGGTCTTAGTGCTTTCAGGCTTTACTCAGCAGTTCACCAAACTGGGGGTGGGGTGGAGTGGGGGGAGGAAGCTGTGGATATTATGTGATTTGGAAGGTCTGGGCTTAGAACTCTCAGATTTACCTAGCATCCAACACATACACAGTTATGAGGCAGAACCTGGAGGCAAATACTGTACCAGCCACAGGTTCAGTGCTGTTTCTGCCTCCACCTTCAGATGATGGGATTTGCTCCTCTCCAAGGAGGACAGGGCCTCTGACCACCATGCTGCTCACTTCCAGAGCTCCCTGATACATGAATTTCTCTGCAGGATCATGTCAGATCCTCTCTCTCTCCACAACTTCTCAGGTCATCTCCCACACAGACACTGTGGCAGGGTGTCTCAAGACTCATATTTTATTTCAGGTCCCAGAATATCTGAGTTTCAAACAATAGGGCCTCTCTCAAGATGGCATCTTGCTATAGCTCTCAGAGATGAGGGGATTGACAGAAAGTCTTTCGACACTGAGACTAGCATTGCACACTGAATCAGTCACTGTCTCACCAAATCCCACACTGGGTTTAAAGCTTGCAGGAGGTGTGGAGTTATCCTGCAGCTAAAATTGCCAATCTGTCACAAGGGCTACCTGGCTTACCTTGTGATTGCATCTTCAGCTTCTCTTTTCCCTACCAGCCAGCCAGGGATGGTGCTTGAAACTTTTTGCTGTTTCTCTCTGTTGTCTTTGTTTCTCCATGATTTTCTGTCCTGCTACCTCTTCCATAAAGCCCAATGTTCTTCCTCTCTTTCTTTCTTCAGAATGTAGTCTCTCCTGTATTACCTGACTCTTCTTACTCACAGAGTCAAAACAGTGGATCCTTCTAAACTGCCATCTTGCCCTGCCTCTTTGGTTACTGTTAATATCTTCTCGCCTACTTCTTGACACCCTTATTCTCATCCAAAATGAAAATTTACTTCCCTCAATATTTTAAAATCTCCCTCAGTCTATTATAATATCCTCCTAATTGGTCATTTTATCTCTACTTCAGTCCATCATATATACATATATACATCCTAAACCTTCTAAATGTTTCCAGTAATATTTCCTCCTGTTACTATTAGTGCCCCATCAAAAAAAATCAAGAAATGCTGTAATATATCTTTGAATGACAATATATCATAAAATTTTATCTTGTACATTTCAGAATTTCTCTTTCTCTTACCACTAAAACTTTGGGCAGGATGGTCTATAGTTCTAGAATTAAATTGTTTCTCTCATCTATCAAGATATTTTCCATTTTATTGTTACTTATATTCTTTAATTCTACTTAACTACGACTCACCTTTGATTGAACACACCAAATGCATATAGTATTATGAAGTGGAGGTCTACTATATGAGAAGCTCTTCAGCTCCTTCGATAGAAGGAACCATTGATCAGTGAAGAGCAAGCCCTGAAATAAATTATGTCAATGGTGGTTTCCTTCAATTGCTGGATACTCAGTCAGTTAGAGCTTTTAAAAAAATGTTTTTAACTTAGAAACAGAAACAGCCCTCATTGTCTTTGTACATCCAGATGAATTCATGTGTGGAAGCCCTAATGACCATATTTGTAAATAGGCCCTAAAAGGAAATAATAATGGTTAAATGAGTCATAAAGATTGAGCCCTATCTATTATTGGTGTCCTTATAAGAAGAGGAAGAGACACCACAGCTTGTTAGCTCTCCACATACCAGGAGAAAAGACCCTGTGAGGATGCAGTGAGAAGTTTGCCGTTTGCAAGCCTGGAAAAGAACTCTTACCAGCTACTAGGATGGCTACATAGGTAGAAGGATTGCAGTCCTTCTACTGAGGCTGGCCCCAGGAAAAAAGTGAGAACCTATCTGAAAAATAACTAAAGCCAAAAAAGGGCTTGGAATGTGGATTAAGTGGTAGAGCACCTGCCTAGCAAGTGCAAGACCCTGAATTCAAACCCAGTACCACAAATAAAAAGAAAAGATGAAGAAGCAAGTGCTGATGTAGAAACTGCTGCAGGTTATCCAGGAGATGTAGCTAAGAGAATTTATGAAAGTAGCCAATCTAAATAACAGATTTCCAATATAGATCAAACCTTACATTGGAAGTGGATACTAGTTAGGACTTTTAGAGCTGGAGAAGTCAATGCGTGGTTTCAAAGCTTCAAAGGGCAGGCTGGCTGGCTGTTGTCAGGATTAATGCTCTGTAACTAAGCTGTAGCCTATGATCATTTTCACTCCAAAACTCCTAGGACCTTTAAGAATTCTACTGTGATCATGTGATCTATGAAAGGAAGAAAAAAATTACAGGACAGCACATCTATTTATGACATGGTTTACTGATAGTTTAAACTCACTACCAGATTACTCTTTTTGTGGTGGTGGTGGTGATGATGGTTTGGGGGTTTTTTCTGGGGTGGGGGTTGTTTTCTATTTCTTGTTTGTTGTTGTTGTTTTAGACAAGATCTCACCATATAGTCATATAGCCCAGGCTGGCCTCAAACTCACTATCCTCCTGCCTCAGCCTCCCAAGTGCTAGGATTATAGGCATACACCACATATACCACCATGCCTGGCTCATTACTATTATTTTCATACCTGCTAACACAGCATCCATTCTGCAATGGATGGGTCAAGGAGTAATTTTAACTGCTGAGCTTTACCTTGTAAGGCTATTCCAGCCATAGATAGGGATTACTCTGATGAATTTGGACAAAGGAGTCACCATTCTAGATGTCATGAAGAACATTCACTCATGAGAGGAGGCCAAAATATTAAGAGTTGGACTTTGGAAGAAGTGGATTTCACCCCTCATTCAAGACTTGAGTGGAGGAAGTAACTGCAGATGTGGTGAGAATAGCAAGACAACTAGAATTAGAAGTGGATCTTGAGGATATGACTGAATTACTGCAATCTCATGAGAAAATTCAGATGGATGAGAACTTGCTTCTTATGAATGAGCAAAGAAAGTGCTTTATGTAGATGAAATCTAGCCCTGGTGAAGATGTTGTAAAATTATTAAAATGACAGCAGGGCATTTAGAATATTACAGAAATTTAGTTGATAAAACAGCATCAGCATTTGAGAGGACTGATTCCAATTTTGAAAGAAGTTCAAATTTTAGAAAGAAGTTCTATAGGTAAAATACTACTAAACAGCATTGCATAATACAGAGAAATCTGCCATGAAAGGAAGAGCCAAGCAACATAGCAGGTCTCACTGTTATCTTAAAAAAATCATCACAGCCACCCAGCCTTTTGTCAGTAGCCATCAGCATAGAGGCAAGTCTCTCCACCTGCAAAAGGGGTACTACTCACCAAGTCTCAAATGGTCACAAGTACTTTTTAGCAATGAAGTATTTTTAATTAAGGTATGTAGATTGTTTTTAGATATGATGTTGAGTTAATAGAATATAACTTTTACATGCATTAGGAAAACAAAACATTCATGCAATTCAATTTATTGTGATACTCACTTTATTTTGGTGGTGTGAAGTCCAACCCACAAGGTCTCTAAGGTATACCTCCAATAATATAATATATACATAGCTCTTAATAAGTATTCTATAGAAGTTTATTTGTTTCCCTTTCTCAGCATACTTAACAATCATCTACAGCAAAAGAAAATGTTTATACCAATTAAAAGGTTTGATCTAGAAACCAATTATCACAAATTTATTACTTAAACTGAGCTGCTGCCACTTTGGGAAAGGGGCCTAGTAAATCTTTCAAGGCTTGATAATACTGATATTTAAAATCTCTTCTTGTGAAGTGTTCCTTTCTATTTCATTTGGTTTGCCTGCCTTTCCATCCTATAAAGGAGTTTTGTTGGTTGTTAATCTTTGTCCAGACTTTTAGTAATAAATATGAAGAGAGGCAAACAAAAAGAGATTCCAAACACCTTATTTTTGAAAGGAACTTCCTAGTCTATGTCTTAGAATGTTCCAACTAAAACAGAAAACTTTTTTAAAACAAGATATAATTGCCAGCTGCAAAGATACGTTTTTGTGATTTAAATTGTCCAAATGGCCTATTACATGCTTACTTCCCAAAGTGGATACCATTTTAGGAAAAAAATCTCTGTGGGAAGGGCATCCATACATTAATGACCATAGACTGTTTTAATTACCTTAACTGAAGTCAAATGGCTTGGAAAGAGAAAAAACAAGACCAATCAAAGACACAAGCCTTTAACTATCAGAATAATGCCAGAGAATATTTTCAGCAACTCACCAGAGAGAAGATGATGGCTTCCTCTGATAAGGATGGCCTCCTGTCAATAAGAACTTGACATAATTTCAAACCAAGAAACAGCCCATCTGTTGGGGTGTGGATATGAAATATTTCCCAAAAGGTTCATGTGTTGACAGCTTGCTTCACTGTTGGTGGATCTACTACTGAGAAGTGATTAGATCCTGAGTTCTCAGACCTAATCAATAGATTAATTCCTTGATATAATCCTTATATGATATCATTATTGACAGGTGGGCTGGATTGGAGAAAGTTGACCACTAACGACATGCCCTGGAAAAATATACCTTGTCTTCAGCCCCTTCCTGTCTGTGTCTCTCTGCTTCTTGACCACCACAAGGAAAGCAGCTCTGCCCTATCACTCCCTTCTGCCGTAATGCTCTGCCTCACCATGCACCTAGAAACAATGAAACCAGCTGGTCATGGACTGAAACCACTGAAACTGTGAGCAAAAATAAACCTTTCCTCCTTTAAGTTGTTTTTCTTGAAATTAGAGGAGATAAACCAATTGGGGTTATAAAACATAGATATATGGAAATATCATAAGGAAACAGTGTAGCTACCTTTATCTCAAACATGCTAAAATGTCATGTTTTTCATTTTTCATTTTTATCTTTTCTGTTTTTTCTTCTACAAAATCAAAGGGCAGAACAAGTACTGCCCAGCGGAGAGGGCTGGCACCAGTTGGAGGGGGGAGGTGTTGGAGAAAGGGGGTACAAGGGTGAGTATGGTGCAAAAAAATGTGTACACATGTATGTAAATGCAAAAATGATATTCCAAGAATCAGGGGCGGGGCGGGGGGATGAAGGAGAGTGGCAGAGGGGTAAATTCATGTATGATATATTTGATACACTACAAGAACCCATGTAAATGCCACAATGTATCCCCACCCATCACACAATAAAGGAAAAAAATTTTTTTTAAAAAGTTTTCTTCGGTATTTGTTCCCATGACAAAAAAAAATCATTATTTCATTACATTAGTGGCACATTTATAATTGAAGACAATACTCCAGTACAAAGTTATATATGTGTATACATTGTACACTAAGTGTTCAAGTCTGTGTTCCCCTTCATTTAGCTGACTCCATGTATGCTTTGAAATTACCATGTCAGTAGGCAGTGTTCTATTCTCTAAGCAGTCTAATTGTAATATTTATTCATTTTCCCTCCTGTGTATTATAATAGGATAAAAATTTAGAAAATGTCTTGGGTTTTGATTGCTTTTCCTCATTAACTAGCTGAGTCCTTCACAATATTTTTGAGTTGTTTAAGCTGCTTTTTAAAGATGATGTGTAACAGCTATAAAACTATAAAATTGATGGAGAGGCCATCAGAGCATATACATGGCAAGATTCACAGGAATCTAGGAGAGAGAAAATGTAAAATTGTAATCATTATGATGCTAGTTCAGTTAATCAGTGATACAACAGCATTCAAAGACAGCGAAGTCTGTAGGAGAACTAACTGGTAATATTGTCCTAAGTTTTTTTTTTTTCTCATCTAGGAAGTAGTAGGGTACATAGTAGATAAACACTAGGCTTCAGAATTAAAACAGATCTAGGTTTAAAATTTAGTTCAAATGTAATTTGTAATTGTGTTTGATCTCTCTTTATATTTTCTCAGTTTCTATTTCTTGCTAATAATGGTAACTAACAATAGCTTTCTGGGATATAGTGTCCACATATTAGTCTATGTTTGAGCTTTTTGCTAAATTAGTATTATGGTTATCAAATTGTGTTGCATGACATTATGAAACCAGAAAAGATCTGTGGACCCTACATGTAGGGCCATGCCATTCACTGTTTTAGTCACTGGGGAAGAAATAACAAATACTGATTTTTCCATCTCCCTACTTTCCAACAATACTTGTATTCTGTCTGTAATTCAACCATGTAAAGCAATTTCCCTTTCCCTGGATGCTTTTCTCCTCTTATCTGGCTCCTTCTCTGTTCTGGTCTAATTCCAATGTCACTTGCTTTACAGGACATTATCATGTCCATGAATTAATTTACTTCTTCTGCCTCCACTGATTAGACTGTAACTCCACAAATGAGCTTGCTGATCTAGTTCACAGTTGAGTTCTCTAAGCCTAGTACAGTGTTATGTACAAAGACTTCAATAGTAATTGTGGCTGGCTGGTTGGCTAGAGGAAGGCTGGGTGGATGGATGAGAAAGGGTTAGATCTAGGTGGCTGATAGAGATCCTCCTCTGAGGGGTGGGACAAGAGAGTGTAATCAGGGTGAATATTATCAAACTACATTTTATACATGTATGAAAATGTCATTATAAAACCCACAATTTTGTACAATTAATATATACCAGTAAAAAGAACAAGTGGAAAAAAATATTCCTTTGTTCATATCTAGCTATTTTCACCACCTATTTAAAATGCATAAATCACTCTTCTATGAGAAACCCTGTGATAGGTTCCTCTATCGATACAGTAAAAGTCAAGGTCCTTACAATCGTCTACAAGGCCTTCCTTGAATGGCCTTTCCTTAACTTTCCAACTTTTTCTCCTGCATCCTCTATAGTATCTACTCTTGCTTTCCTGTTCTTTGAACACGCCAAGCACCTTATTTGCTCTAGGCACTTCCCTTTTCTTAGAATGCCTCCCCCCCCCACACACACACACACATGCAAGCATACACAATCTGATTGGCTATTCAGCTTCTATAGTCCTTATTTAAATCAGACCTTCCCATTGAAGCTTCCATTGACCATATTTTTCAATACTGCCCTCAACCAATCACGCACCAGGGTGCTTTCTCCCTTTGTTCTCCCTCCCCCACTCTCATAGACCTCATCGTCTAACATTCTGTACAATTTGTTTTTGTATTAACTGTCCTTCCTGCTAATCCTCACTACAATGTAGACTTTGTGAAGGCAGGAATCTACTTGTTCTGTTCATCAATGATTCTCAGGCACTTTGAGCAGTGGTACACAGTAGACACTCAGTATCTGCTTGCAGGAATTATCAATCTTGATATTCTGGAAGTCCTGGATAGTGGTTCACAAGATAGTGTTGTCCACATGGATGGATACCACAGTCCAGGAAGAAGTCCCAAGATGCTGCCTGTGAAATTGCCAGCTTTGGGCAGATTCCAGCCACCTTTAGAACCCTCAGCTTTTAGAAACGCTTACTCCCTTCAGAAGTTAGCAAATAGTAATACAACCACTAGAATCCTCTCTTGTGTTTAAGGCTAAAACATTGGTAGTTACCCTGAGAAAGGGCTACCCCAAAACCTCAATGTTTTGATAGCAAAAGGCTTAATTAGGCAATTTCAGATGCCTCCATTTTTATAAACATATTTTTATCTAGATATTAAAGTTTTTAAAACTTACTTGTGGATTTCTCCTACTTCTGACAGACTCCAATCTTCATATAGTATTACAAATGTACAACTTGCAGAAGACACAATGAAGATGGACTCCTGATGTGCCTCCAGAAGATAACTTTTAGAAATGAACTAAGTATTTAACTTCATTCTATGGACTGCGAGGAATCTCTCTGTATAGCTGTCCTTATCTCAACTAGCAAAAATGCTATGTCTTTCTTATTATTGCTTATTTCTACTCTTCAATGGAACTGGAGAAAAGCGCAGAACAGGTTCTGCCTGGAAGGGTGGGGAGAGAGAGTGGGGATGGGGGCAGGAGGGAAAAATGACCCAAACAATGTACACACATGTGAATAAATGAATAACAATGATTAAAAAAAAAAAAGGTGTTTTTTTTAAGGTGTAAAAAAAATGTTAAATCGTTTTATGAAAGTCCAATTCTAAACTGGAATACATCCAACATTTAAATGTACTCCCACACAGCTTAAGAGAAAAAGAAATTTAGACTCCAAAGAGCCAAAATTAACTTGTTTCCACTACTTCCAAGTTCCAGTAGAGAGTACAGAAAGGGGAAAAAAAAGAAAACAATATGCTTTCATTCAAGTGTCAACTGAAGTTGAAGAACAACCACTGTTAATTCTCAGCTGCTAAAAATAGACTTTCACTGTAATGGTATTTTACACAAGCTTAAGGACATAGGAATTTAAAAAAAAATTTTTGTTTTTCTTTTTGCTCCTTATCTAAGATTTACAAGTGCTGGCCAAAAGTTGGATTACTGGTATAGTTTATACTAAAGTGATACAATACAACGAAGCATGGTAAAGACTGCTTTATTGGTGGCAGAGAGTACAAGTCAATAAATATTGATCCCCAAAGCAGAGCTCAGTTATTCATCACATTACTGGTCCATAGAGAGCTGAATGAAAGTTGTTGGTATGACTGCAGTCAATTCTGCTTCTTGGGAAACGAAGCCATAGCCAACTGATACAGGGCATATGCCGTTCCTAAGACGAAGAACATAGTGCCAGTCAGAGCTAAACAGACCCTGTCTCAAAATTTAAAGAAAATAAACCCCCCAAAATAAAGGTTATTTCCTTATTAAAATAAGCTTGCCTGAGAAATGCTAAGAATGTGTGTGTATATGTGTGTGTGTGTAAAGGCAAACAAAAGGCATGTCTTCCCTAAAGTGTGTTATCAATATACAATCAAGGGGAATGAGGAGACTTCAAAAGAATCAAATTTAGTAGTAAATATAGCTAGTAAAAGAATTTTTATTTTTAAAACCTATTGCACTGGCTAAAAAAAAAAGGATATTATCATTAAGAAAGCCCAAATGTCAGGCTGGGCATAGTGGCTCATGCCTGTAACCCCAACTACATGAGCAACATAGGTAGGAGAATCACGGACTGATGCCAGCCCAGGCAAAAAAGCATGAGAACTTATTTTGAGAAATAAGTAAAGCAAAAAGAGCTGGGGTTGTGACTCAAGTGAAGAGCACCTGCCCAGCATGCATGAGACCCTGATTTCAAACCCCGGTATCACCAAAATATAAAAATAAAAAAATAATTAAAGAAAGCACAAATGTCAATCTGGTTGTTGTCTTAATCCATAAATGCCCCTCTACTTAAACCGTATCCAATTAAGTCAAAGAAGGCACCCTAGTATGCGCACGGGGACCTGGTAATTTGAATTCAAGACCCAGCACTTCCACCATGTTATCTTGAATAATTAATTTAATTTCCACATTTTATTTTTTTATGCTGCTGGTGATCGAATCCAGATGCAGGGCTTTGCACACAACAGGCAAATGTTTTACTACTGAGCCACAACCCCAGTCTAATTTCCTCAGTTTTAAAATGAAAAATACATTAAATATTTCATATAAGAGTTATAGAAATCCAAGTATGTGACATTACATTCAGCAGGATGGGCACAGTAATTACACAAAGAGCAACCATTCAAATTCCTAGCAATGCTCCTACACTACAAATCTGGAATGTGGTTGCTAATACTAATTAATGAACCTAGCTAGGTTCATTTAAAAGAAAAAAAAAATCAAAAGCCTTCTGGCATATGTAAAATTAAGTATTGTTTTATACAAGTTTTGTTTTAGTCTTAAATATGTTTGCATAAGTTTTAGATATAAAATATAGTTATCACAGTCAAAATTTAAGTCCTTGATATAGAAGTTGGAGTAGATATTTCTGGCTATAAAACTGGCTACAGAGACACAAGTGATATACTCAGAAAGACACTTCTACTACAAGATGAATCATAACACTTTACTAGTATATATTTTTTTTAAAGAAAGGCATCAAAATGCTCTTATATATTTTTTTCATTTACCCCCTGGAATCTTTATGGGATGCAGTAAGATGTCACATTGTAGAGACTGACTGCAGTAAACACTGTCACAACAAGAGCAATGCAGTTGTTAGTTAACATTACTATTACTTTTCTATAATATTCAAACATTCCAAGTGTCTTACCACCAACTGTAAGAACCATGGTGGCTCTATACAGAAGGGCATCAGTCACCCCACCCTTTAGATGCACTGGAATTCCATTATCCTCCTAGGTTTAAAAAAAAAAGACATTACTACACATGTCACTTGTTTCAAACTGTTTAAAAGGCTAATCATGCTTATAAAATCAAACAGCTCATTAAACCCCTGGAATTCAGGTATTTTAAATATCAAAATTAAGAAGGTCTATAACTGATCCTTTCTCTATATATTTTTAACACACAAACTCCTTAAAAACCGTCATTAGTCCACTTAAACCTATCTTATTTTTTCAAAGGCTTACATAATACTTCATGCAAAAATACTGTAACTGAGTAAGTCATCCCTCTATAAATATTTAGGTTGAGTTTTTAAAATCTTTATTACATTTTCATATACTTGTGCAATTATTTCCACAGGAAAGATTCTTAAAAGTAGGCTTCCTAGAAGATAGGGCATGTAATTTGTTTTTAATAATACTCAAATACCCTTCAAAACTTTTGTCCCAATTATGCTACTATTTAGCATGTATGAAAGTACTGTGGATAAATGTACTTATCTCCCATACCAGATATATAAAACTTATTTAAAATCTTTCTAAAATATTGCTAATTACATGGGGCAGAGTAGTAACTTATCATTTTAACTTTTCTGTTGTTCCCCTTTGTTTTAATAAAGGCTCTAATCAAAGGCTTGCATTTTTATAGCAGCTACAGGATTGCAGTTCCAGGAACAGGTAAACTGGGCAGTCTTATGATCTATAAAATTGGAAGGGTGACAGCTCAGGGTTAGGAATCATTTCTTAGTGACAGTGAGATGATTCAACTGGTCTGTAACCAATCTGTTCCAGTAGAGGGAAAAGGAAGTCACAGGAATGAATTTGAAATGTTGGCCACCTTTGTGACCTGGATGGCTGGCCTAGCCCCAGATAACACAGCATGGCAGTACTCCTGTTCAACAAGGCATGCTCAGCCAGTACTGGTCCTCAGCCTCCAGAGGACAGATCATTTTCTGCTTCCATACAAAGGCACAGTCCACAGCCACCAATGCTTCTCCATATACTGCCTGCCTAGCATGTGATTGGGACATAGGCTGCTCTGGCAGTCAGGAACACAGAGCCAGCCATATTCTTCTGGAGTCTGCATCTCTTGACCTGGCTGATGACTTCAGTGAACTGAATTTTCATTTCTTATTGATTTGTAGCTCTCTGTATACTAATAACACTAATCTTTTGTATTTTGAAAGTTTGCTCTCAATTTGTCCCTTGTCTTCACTAACTATAAATCATTTTTTTTATTTCGAGATAGCTTTTTAAATTAACATATAGTTGAACAGGGGGGATTTGTTGTGACATCTACATATGTACTTATATTAGATTCACCCCTCCACCGTCTCCATCATTCCTCCTCTTAGAACAATTTCAAGTTTTCATTGTTCTATTGTCATACATGAATACAAAATACTTTCGTCATGTTCACTTTCCTTATGTCACGAAACCACATCACTTTTCTTCTTTCAGGTCCCCAACTTTACAGATTTCCTTAGAAGATTTTACCACCACTAAGATTGTAAGAAATATTCTCTTATATTTTAATTCTTTGAAGAAGAAATCATTTATATGCACAACTTATTTTCTTACTATTCTATATAGAAAGGCTCAAACTTTACCTTTCTTTCTTTCTTTTTTTTTTTTTTTGAGATAAGGTCACAATATTGTAGTCCAGGCAGGTCTGGAGCTCAGGGTCCTCTTGCCTCAGCCTCCTGAGTGCTGGGATTACAGATGTGCACTATCACACCCTGCCTTCTTTCTTTAAAATAACCTTTTTCCCAATACTGATTCATTGTATTCTTTCCTACAGATGTGCTATATCCTTAAACATTTATCAAATTTCTGCGAATGGTTCCTTTGTCTATTCCTATGCAACTACTCCCCCTAGTGAACATCAATTCATCACAAACTCCTCTAAAAAACTTGATCATTGACCTAAACTATGTTCCCTCATTTTTTACTTCTTTCCCAAGGACCTTTTGGATATAGCAAATGCTTAGTTAGCTACCAATAGAGTTTCTTATCATGCTTTTGTTAATACAAGAGAATAACTAACAAGCAGAGATCTCTAGCTTTACTTCTTACCTCTACTTTTTGGTAATGTAATTATTACAAGTAACAACCTGCTATAAAATATTTCAGTACCTGAAACAGCTTTTGTTTCTCCCGAACTTTATTTTCAAAATGCCTGCGTGAAGCAGTGCTGATGGTCCTGTGGGCAATCTGACGAAGAGCCTGGAATGCAAAAATCCATACGTATTAAACAGAACCTAAAAAAATCTTCAAAACCGACTGATGTCATAATAAAGTCATAGACCAGCATTGACATTTTTCAATTTCTTGTCCATCCTCTGCTCTACTCTTCACATTACAATCTGCAGCCTCAGTCTCCAAAGACCATATTCATTATCTCTGCCTGAAGTGAACCAGTAGCCTTTTGTAATCCTTGAGGAAAACATATTGAAACACAGATATTACAGAAATAAAGCATGGTTAACCAAAATAGGCTAAGCGCAAATGTGTTAATTTACTGCTCTCCCACATTATTAAAAATCTCTTGCCTGAAAGCAAAATACACCAGAATGATTCCTACTTAATTAAATTACTCCATTACATTTTTCTCTCCGGGAGTTTTTTCTTTTTGCGATGCTGGGTTGAACCCAGGGCCTTGATCATGCTAACCAAGCACTCTACCGCGGAGTTACATCCCCAGCCACCTAAGATATTTTTAACAGGGTACAAATCCTTTTAAAAAGTATTTGCATAGCATGCTTAGTTGAAATAATGAAATAAACACGAGCTTCACTTTCTAAAATAAATGGTATTGAAAGGCTATGTCAAGCTTTGCTACATAATTACAAAAGAAATAATGATAGTTACATTTTTCCCTTTAAATCGAAATTTTGTTAAAGTACTTTTCGGTAGAGGGCTGACAAGCAATGCAGAACCGCCTGGTGGAACCAACATTAGACTTAGACATGATTACTCCTGAAGTCCTATCCAAAACTGAATGACTAGGTTTTAGCCTGTTTTCAAAGAACCACTGAAAGGAGAAACAGTTTTCTGCCTAGTGCTTCCGGGTATCTACCGGACCCTGGTGGTACCTCAGAGCTGCGACCTCACCGATGACCCACTAGTTAGGGATGATGTGAGAGCCAGGCTAGGTCTAACCCACAATTCTGGGCCCACCTTCCCAGTCTCTCCCCTCTCTACATCTACCCAACGCCCTGGGATGGAAAGTAAGGTGAGACAAAAGGACACAGACCAAGGTGACACCAGAGCTGACTTCTGCCCCACTTCCAGGAAAGGGTTTTCTGTCGTGGTCCCTTAACCTCTTCCCCACCCGCGACCACGAATGCAAACCGAGAAGCTACTTACCAGCACATTCCGCAGCATCGTGACTCAGTTACTGCCCACCAACCGCGACAACTGAACACCACGAACGAAAATCCCCACGCCGGAAGCGGAACTACCTCCCGGCCTTACGTAAGCGTCAAAGGACAGACACGGTTCCGGGCGGGAGGCTTGCGTCCTGACCGTGGAGAGGAGGAAAGCTAGAGCCGCGGGCGGCCGGGGCGCCATAGGCGGCTCGCAGCCCCAGCCCGCGACCTCCCTCAGGACCTTCGCCGGCAGTTGCCGCCGCCTCGCTGCTGGAGCTGAGACTGAAAAAAGTTTTTGAGTCCAGACAGGCTGGACCCAATGTGGTTCGGCGGAACTCACGTGAGACCAGACTGTCACAGGAAATCAGTGTTTTGAGCGAGAAGTGTGCATCTGGCCACCTGTGAGCCGGAAGGAACGATGGGGTGTCCGAACTGTGGTTATGAAGCTGGATGAGCTACAAAACAAAAACCGACAACTCCTTTTACAAGGGTACAACCCGGCTTTTCCCATCGAAGAAGCCGCTGTGGAGTATTACTGTTCCTTGGGCTGAGACGGCTGGGAAGGGCTGTGTCGGGACACCGACTTTTGCCTTGCGCCTTCTGATGCTGCCAAGCGCCCCTCCAGCGAGCGCTCTCGTCCCCAAGCCGGAAGTGCGGCTCGAGGCCGGGGAGAAGGCGGGGAGGGATCAGTTGGAGCCAGGAACTAGCTTGGCCGAACTGGACCCCAGTCCGCTGGCTCAGACACAACTACTTACCATGCATGCGTCAGCTTTGCTTAAAGAGATGTCTATTCCCTGGGAGCACGAGTCAAGAATCCACAGTATACTGCGACAGATGTCTTTACACTTTGCACTTAGACATTATTCCCACTCCCTTTTCAAGAAACTAAGGACATATGGATTTAGCAAAGGTGAAATGTGCGAATAAGAATTGTTAATATTGAAATCAGTCCTCCTATTCCTTTAGGTTTTTCTCCACAATCTACTGTAATGGACCAAGTTACCTGACACAGTTCAAATTCTCTTCCTCATCAAGGTTTATAAATACTCATGTCCTCTTTAGAAAGTGAAAGGACCTGTTTGGGTTTTTGTTGTTGTTTTTTCAGTTTATTTTCTCTAATTTGAAGTTGCTAAAGCTGTTTGTGCTGGGTTTTTTTTTTTTTTTTTTTTTTTTTTTTGGTTGGTTTTGGCTTTTTGGCGGCAGTGGGATATGAACTCAAGAGCCTCACACTTGGTAGGCAGGTAGGCAGGTGCTTTTACCGCTTGAGCCACTCCACCACCAGCCCCTGTGCTGTTCTTGTTTTCTCCATTTAGCCAACTAGACTGTAAATTTTCCAAGAACAGAGATTATGAAATTCTTACCAGTCCCCTAAGCACTGCTCAAGGCGGTACCACTGAACTAACAAATAATATGGAAAACTTATGACTCTGTCCAAAAAGAGCCAAGGGTTCATATTAACTACTTCCTAAAGTAGCTGTAGATCCTTATATTCCAGGAATATAGTACAGTATAATTCTTACTGTATCATTCCATCTATAAACACATTACCAAATTTTAAAAAACACCCAAAACTCTTTGATTTCAGTTACCCATCCTATTTCTTTTCTCTAAAATAAAAACACAGATTTCTTTATACTTGTCTCCCTTTCCTCTTCTCATCTTTTCTTTGATCCCATTTAGGACAAGCTTCTGCTGCTATCATCACCAGTGACTTCCATGTTTCTAAATAAACAGTCAATCTCAAATTTCAACTTCTCCATCAGCAACATAACACAGTTGATCACCTCCAAGGATATATTTTTAATTTGGAAATAAACCATGAATGCAATACTGAATAACATGGATAATTTGAAACAGTCTGACTCAAAGTGCCTTCCATCACTTCAATGATTCTATTTTTACTCCTCTCAACATCTGAATTTCAAAGTATTTTACCTTTTTTTCCCCTATAATTTGTTTTGTGATCTACTAGTCTTATGGTTTGAAATCCTATTGGTGTGCTGACAACTCACATATGTCCAGATTGACATTTCCCTTTAACTCAAGATTTCATTTAGATGTCTCAAAAGCATTTCAAACCTAAAACTAAAACTGAATTCTACTTTCCATGCCTTATTCTTAAACCTTCTCGTCTGCATTTTCCTCATTTAAAGATCAAAATTTGACTCTTTTCTATCATACTATATAATCAATACACTAGAAAATTCTGTTGGCTGTAACTTCAAAATATGTTAAGAATTTGACCACTTGACATTATCTCCAACACTATTACCACTCCAGACCAAGCTACCAATATCTCTTGGATTATTGCCAAAGTCATTTCACTAGTTTCAGTTTCCCCTCTTCCACTACCTTCTACTCATCTATCTGCCACACAGTAATGATCCTTTTAGAAACTTAAGTTAGATAATACAGCTAAGCTCAAAACTGCTTTGTTCTCTGGTACATCCCCAGCACTTAGAATAGTAACTGATACATAAAGAATGCTCCCTAAGTATTGGTTAGATGAACAGAGAACTGAGAAAAATAATGATCTGAATATTGGCTAAAAAGAGTAAGGATATTATCATTAAGAAAGCCCAAATTATCATTAAGAAACGTCAAATGTCAGGCTGGGCATAGCGGCTCATGCCTGTAACCCCATCTGCATGGAAGGTGTAGGTAAGAGAATCACAGTCTGATGCCAGCCCAGGCAAAAAAGCATGAAAACTTATTTTGAGAAATAAGTAAAGCAAAAAGAGCTGGGGGCACCTGCCCAGCATGCATGAGGTCTCAGTTTCAAACCCCACTATCACCAAAAAGTGAGAATTTAAAGCACAAATGTCAATCTGGTTGTTGTCTTAATCCATAAATGCCCCTCTACTTAAACTGTATTCAATTAAGCCAAAGAAGGCACCTTGGTATGAGCATGGGGACTTGGTAACTGGAATTCAAGTCTCAGGGTTCCTCACTGTACCCTTGCTCCTACTGTGTACTGTGATTATTTGGGGGAAAAAAAATATGGTTGGAATTTGCCTAGGTGTCTAACAAACTTCATTGAGTCTTCCTAGGCACACTTGAAATCCATTACCAGACTTCTTATCATCTGAAACATAAATTACTTCCAAATAGATACTTTCAAAAATCAGCAGTTTAGGGTTGGGAGTTTTGTTTATGTTCTTTTATAACATGATAGAATGCTCTTTTGAAAAATACTGTCCCTAGAAGATTCTTGAATAGTGTTAACAGAATCAGCAGAATCTAGACATACAAAAAATCTGAGATAGAAAATGGGTGTCTTTTCAGTAAGACTGGACATCAGATCTGAAAGTAGTAAGTGAAAATATTTCACAATCACTCATTGCAAAGTTACCAAGGAAGCTGCAAATCTTTTTCTTTAAAAAACAAGTAACATAGCAACTTTGACTTTGATCTTTCCTATAGCATCTATAAGTCACAAAAATAGAAAACAGAAGTTTTATGTGATTTGTAATTCTGGAGCCACATTTAATCTATTTCCAAGTTGACAAAAATGATACAATAGTAGAACCTCATGTGAAATATAATGTGTAAAACTACTAGTTAGATAAAATACAGCACTACAGTATAACTCCTCACTTAAATTGTCACACAGTTCCATAAGTCACCTTTGGAAATCAGGAAGCATTTGCTTTTAGTTGATGTATTACTGTACTTATAATAATTTAGCTAATTGCAAACCTGTTTTTTCATCATTAAATTTAAGGGACTGAGTTAATGATAATTGTCTCTAGCTCTAAAGTCCTTATGTATGATAATTCCATAAATCATACCAACATGAGTCACTCTGTTGAATGTAATACTTTGCAATAAGCTCAGAAGGATATTTTTTTAAATCCCTGATCTTCTGGAGCATATATAATCAGGAATATAATACACACATAATAATTTGATGCACAAATAAATGACTCTCCACATAACTAGTACAATATAAGTTGCTATAGGAAATTCAAGGCAGGTAGTAGTCATAAGATAGTTTTTGAAAAGAAAATTTTAGGAGGGTCCAGTAGAATAAGAAAAAATGCAGCAAGAGACTATACTGCAGGAACTGTAAAAACAGAGGTCTAAGATGGAAAAGGGGAAAAAATATTGTAGTTAAAAATTTTAAGTCAGACAGATCCTGAGTCACTTAATACTGATATGATAGGCTGTGGATATTAGCTTACTAGTAGCATGCTTGCCTAGCATGCATGAGTCCCTGGGTTCTAAAAAGAAAAAAAAAAATATTTCTTTCTCTTTCCCTCCCTTTCCCTCTCCATCCTCCTAGAAAAGAAAAAAAAAAAAAGGGACCTGACTGAAGATGGTAAGGTAATAGTATGGGGGAGAAAGAAGAGGAGGTTGGGGGGGGTGGCACAAACAATGTATACACATGTAAATAAATGTAAAAGTGATAAAAGTGGAAAGAAAAAAAGAAGAGGAAGGGTAGGAGAATGGAGGAGGGAGGGAAGGAGGAGGAAATCAAAAAGGTATGAGAAAAACTGTTGACAGACAAAATCATCTTAGATGAATCGCAGTGGCATTATGCCAAACTAAAGAAGTCAGTTTCAAAAATTCACCTTATAAAAATATTTTTAAAGATATAAGCCCAAAAAGATAGCATCCATAATTTCAACAAACTTCTGAAAGATAAAAAACAGCTGTAGTATGATTAAGATGGGCAGAGGAAGCTTTAATCTAAAGGGACTGTAGGAGGAGGAGCAGTGAGAAGCATTCCAGTTGGCTCAGAACTCCTGAGAAGCTCAGAGATAAAGGTTATAGCAAACAGTGGAACCAGAGCAAATATGAAAATGACCAGTTGAAAATATACACAACAGAAAGGTCAAACTTCTAAGACCCATGCCTTAACCTCTCAGCCACAAAATGTATCTCTCATATTTAACACTGCCATTTGTAGAATGGAGAAATTTTATCTGGAGACAGACAACTACATGGAAGGGCTATGAAGAGGGACAAGTACAAGAAAATGTGTCAAGTACAAATCAAGAGGTGAAGTGGAGAAAAAGAAAGAAAGAAGGGTAAAAAGGAATAAGAAGGGCCAGGCATGGTGTGCAAGCTCAGCTACTCAGAAGGCAGAGGCAGGAGGACCTGTGTTTGATGCCAGCCCAGGCACAGTTAGTCCAATACTATTTTTAAAACAAACTACACATCAAAAGGACTAAGGATGTGCTCAAGTAGTAGACCTCTTGCCAAGCTCGAGGCCCTGAGTTCAATCCAGGGTACTCTTCCCCACAAGAGGAAGACCCTCCCCCAACCCACTAACCCATTTCCTCCTGCAGAGAACTATAAAAAAATGAACTCCAAAGAAAAGGCCCTTCTCAAAGGATTGGCTCCCTACAATCATTCCTTAAAGCAATGCTCCTCAAAATGTGTTCTACCGGAGAATACTACTAACCTGCCAACTATTTATTACTTATTTAAGCTTTTTATCATGAACAGGGTAACAATTTAGCACTGTGCTAAAGAAACCTATCACTTTTCAACTACTGCCTACAAAAACAGAGCTTTCGAATAGTCTTTTGGGGTTCAGCATACAAAAGATTGTGAAGACTGGCTAGAAATGAGAAAAGTTGTCTATGTGAACAAAAGAAAAACTAAACATAGTAAAAACAATTCTTCACGTTAAATTAACAAAGTAGGAAAACAAAAGCAGTAATGCATATTCTCAGAAAAATAAGATGTTCACAGATACAGTAAAACAAAGGTATTTTGGAAATAGAAAAGAAATGAAGAAGTCTTAGAAATTAAGATGGTTTTAAAGTATATTACCAATTCAAAAGAAAGAAGATAATTGAAGGACTGAAGGACAGACTGCAGGAAGTGGTCAAGGAGACACTTCTCCTCCCTAAGAAATGCCTGTTTGCATTTGAAAGGCATCTCCACCCTCAAGCAATGCAAACTAGGCTATAAAACCCACTCCCCACCCTGACCCACAGGATCACTGGTTTCCGGGTCCCCCTGCATTCTCCAATATGCAGTCTTTCTCTTCTCTTTTCTCCAACTAAACTCTCTGCAAATAAAATCTTTCCAACGTCTGCTGTTGGAGTCTGCCTGTGCTTTCATTCTCAGAGCAGGCTCAAGAACCCTGAGCATCTGAAATTCCTGCGTGTGTCATCTGTGCATAATGTTGAAAAACAAACTGAGGAACTGTAGAAAGAAAGATGATAACATCTGAACAACCAGAGGAAAAAGAAAAACACTAGGTCACAATCCAGAAGATTCCACTTCTAAGATCAGATCAGATTTCTCACAGTTACAGAAAATAGAAAAGAGGGGAGCAATGTTTTCAAAACTCTGAAAGAAAATTTTTACCTTAAAATTGTATGTGTAGTCAAACTATCGATAGAATGGAAGATTAGAAAAGGGACATTTTAAGCCCTTAATGGTGGTACATATAATCCCAGCACTTGGTAGGCTAAGGTAGGAGGATCATGAGTTTGAGGCCAGCCTGAGCTATATATGGTGAGAGACTGCCTCAAAAAACCAGAAAGAGAGCCAGGCGCTGGTGGCTCACACCTGTAATCCTAGCTACTCAAGAGGCAGACATCAGGAGGATTGCAGTTCGAAGCCAACCCTGGGTAAACAGTTCTGTGAGACCCTATCTCAAGACAAACCTTCACAAAAAAGGGCTGGTGGAGGGCTCAAGGTGAAAGCCCTGAGTTCAAGCCCCAGCATTGTAATAAAAAAAATTAAAATTAAAATTAAAAAAACCAGAAAGATCGCTGGAGGTACAGCTCAGGTGGTAGAGCACCTCCCTAGCAAGTGTGAGGGCCTGAGTTCAAATTCATTAAGAGGTGTGAGGGAGGCAAAAGGGAAGGAGAGAGGGAGGGGAAAAAAGAAACAAAGAAAGCAAAGAAGGAAAGGTATATTCTTCATATGAGAACTCAGAAACTTACCTTTTATATGCCACTTCTAAAGCAACTCTTCCTGTTTTAGGAAGAGCTCCAGTCAACAACAGTGAGCTAGATAATAGGAAACACAACACAAAAGGATGACAAAGGGGTAACAGCTGCACAGCAGGCAGTTCAGATTGCAGAATAGACCTCTCTGATAAAAACAAGGATGCTGCCTGTTATTTGGGTACAAAAACCCTTTAAAACTAGTGATGAGAACATAGTAGACCTGACAGAGAAGCTGGAAAATTTTTACGACAGATTTACAGAAAGTTACATATTAAAAATGAGGCAATTATTAACTCCAGGAACAATTAAGTTATACCAAAGAAAATTTAATCATGGTACACTGCTTTGCTCTACAATATAAATTATTCTGAAAGTCATACTTAAACAATAGTTAATGCATTTACTAAATATTAAGATGTAACTGCATAATAGGTGAGGTATGTAACATTATCAAGAAGACAGTGTCTAAAACTTAAAATCAAATTGAATAGGCCTAACTGAAAAACCTTTTAGGGTAAAAATGATCACCTCTGGCAGGAAACAAAAGTCCACACATGTACTATTCTTTTTGATCACAAAGTCTTCAGAACTTACTATTTGATTCTTAAAAGTGTCACATGTTACTTTGATAAATGTTATAGCTATATACAAGCCAATAGGTCTGGGTGTGTGGCTCAGTGGTAGAGTGCTTGGCTACCACAAATAAGGCCCTTTATCAATCTCCAGCACAGAAAAAAGCAAAAAACAAATAAGGTCACCATGGTCTGATTCTGTTTTTAGACAATGTATTTATTTTGAATTTTCAAATGACATTCAGAGAAATGTGATTTTTTTAATGTTTACTGAATGATATAAACATAAAAGGGGATTCTGAAACATTTTACTGGATCATCCAAACTCTATGACAGATATTTATGAATCAAAAATCTTCTTTGTAACAGCAGCAGTACTCCTCCACCCCCACTTCAAAATTGCCATGTTCTCAAACAACAAAACTGTACAACTTAAACCAAGAAGTGCCATAAATAATCCTAAGGCAGTGTTTCTATGAAGACAGCAGCACTCATTAACCCGACCTCTCAGCTGCTCCTCCTTACTGATCAGGCTTTTCATTTCTTGTGTGCCTGATCTGTTATTTCCATCACCCATTACTCTCTTTGCTTACCACATTCCCCTGATATAATACCAAATTTAACCAGTCCACCTATAACTCAGTTAACAATCTGACCACTTCCTACTAAAAACGATGTTCTTCAGTAATATAATCTTGCAACAGATGCTGTCAGACTGATTAATAAATACAAATATAATAACTTAACAATAATTATCAACACATGGAGAAGTTAAAGCCTGTACTCAAAGACACTGGGTTAAAATTGAGTGCTTCCATTAGCAACAACACTGGGACACTGTTATTTTGGTGAAAGACTTGAACATATCAAAATTAATTTTGTTAATTTTTATTAATACAGAACATACTAACAGAATGTTAACTTTTAATATAATCAAGATTACAAATAAACTTACTGTCAAAAACAATACTCACTCGACTCTTGTCTTGGTTGGATGATAACTGTATTAAGTAGTTATTTTTTTCCACTTTATTCTTAAACTGCCTTACAATTTCAATGAAGTTTCTTAGATTTTACTTACTGAATAATTTCTTCAATTGGGAAATTTTTCATGTCAAAATACTTTCTGAAAATTAATGCACTTTTCCAAGCCTTCTAATTAACCTAGAAGCCTTAAAATGCAGTAGTATTGAAATTTGAATATGACATCAATTTTCAAAAATATAAGAAATGTTTTCCTTCCTCCCAGGCTTCTCAGAGGTCATATGATTGTTCCATATTCTTCATATTTACCAAAAGCAATTACCTTAGAGCTCAAATGATAGGAGAAAGGGAAGAACACAGGCCATAAATGCCCTTGTAAAATAGATGAAACTCCAATTCTATTTTAAGAGTCCATGCTCTTGACAAACATGAAAGTGTTAGAAAAGCTCTTCAACTTTTCGTTAGCAGAATCCTTGGTCCCCCAGTTAGAAAGAGAGATGCAGGATAGTAGTCCTTCTTAAATAGTACAGACTCAATCTGGAAAGGCTAAAGAAACCTCTCTTCCCTCATGAAGTAGCCCAGAAAATAAACAACTTTCAGAAAAAAAAAAAAAATTTCTGAAGGACTGACAAAATAAAGAATATTTTTAGATAAATAATATCCTATGTACTCAGAAATTTTAGGATAACCATACATCAAATAACTCATGCAAGTAATATTTTTATAAGTTAAAAGTCACTATGAATTACAAATTCTTTTAACTGAGTTTCATTTTATACAAAACTTAAGTGTGGCACATTTCTACTATAAACTATTGCATTTTTTTTTTTGGTTTATTTTTTTAAAATTGATACACTACCCAGATCTCTTGATTTCAAACATAACTGAAGGAAATAATTACAAATTCTCAATAAACAAGTATTCTTCTACATAAACATGAATTATTTTAGTTTTAAAAAAAAGCAATTCAAATGTAATTAAGTCATCTCTGATTACTACATACATCTTCATGCATGTGGAAAAATAGTTTACATTCACTTTAAGAATAAGTTCCATAGCAAACAAATTATAGCATTTATTCAATAAGAGTATTAAAATAATTCCAGTTAGTAGAAAATAAAATAACTTCATAATTTATCAGGTACATAATCCCAAATCCCCAGAATTTAAGTAGGAAATTTACAGAACATCTTTCTGAAGCATGACAGTAAAATCAACCAAAACAACTGTTATAAGAGAATGTGTACACATATCCACATTTGAACTGTATGCAAAAACTGAATGAAGTACAGAGGAAATTAAATTTTCAAAAATTTCTGGAATATAACACTTACCTGCCAAATAAGAACAGCCTGAGGTATTTCCAAAGCAGAAGTAATTTACTTAATGCTAAGTAAAAGCATTTACATCAAGCTTACAGTTGAGGCAGAAGATGAAGGGTCTGCCAAGAAGTTTTTCCACCTCACCTATATTCTTTCTTCCCTTATGAAGTATAAGCTTCAAGGGAAATGATCACCGTAAAACATTTCAAGTGAGTTGGAGTTCCTGACTGCAACATTTTAACCAAACTAAAAGAGGAATTTTAAATTCTTCTGTCCGAGACCTACCTGACCTCTTTGGACATGAGCATTAATTTCTATGCCAGACAAGGTAAGCATGTCCTTTGATTTCAAAGCTAAGCTTAACAAAGAACTGTACCAGATAAACTAATACCACCTTTGAATACAAAGACGGTACTTTAAGCCTTTACACACAACACATGAAAATGATGAAGTGTTTTATTTAAGATTTGGTCTTTCTTCATCTTTCCGTAACTCTGAATCCTGAAAGGCTAGCAAATCATTACACTCATGCATCTTGTGATCCTTTTCTTCACACAATAGGCACACATATACAGCATCTTATGTCAATATAATATTATCAACACAGCATAAACATTTAAGCAGTAGATTCATTTCACATGAATGAGGCTCTATGCATCATATGTGGCCAGTCCCAATAAAAAGCAAACATTAGAATGCTGTTTTCGCAGTTACAGTTGATATGATCAATATAGCTAATGTTTATACCCGTCATATATTTTCACAAGTCATTCAATGGTAAGAAGCAAAGACAAAGATGTTTTTGATTTTTTTTTTAAAGAAAAAAAAGCTATGTGATGTCAACTTCAAAATTACATACCAGATATCAGCATCTGAAAGCTAGGTTGAACAGGACTGGCCTTGATGCACATGCAGTAGATTTTTTCAGAATATAAAATTAAATGGTAATGTCAGCAGTATTACTACTGTTTCTATATTTATGATTAATTACTAGCAGTACAACTCCCAGAAGGAAGGAGATGGATCCAACAGTGATGTAAGCAATCCCCAAAAATGGATTTTTTCCGCCCATCCATGAAATAGTGGTCAAGATCATCCGTTTTCGTCCGTCAAAAGAATGTACAGGGTAATCTGAACAGGGTATAGGAAGACTTTTCCATCTCTAGTTACTTGATGTTTAAAATACAATTTCTAAAGTTAGCATTTAATTGCTTGTAATTCATTTGTGTAATTCTATGATACAGAGCTTCCTCATATATTCTGAATCATATAATATAATCATGTTATATTATTATCTTGAAAACCTAATTTAGCAAATTACTTCTTTTTTTGGTGGAGGAAAATCAAACCCAAGGCCTTGTACGTGGTAGGAAAGCACTCTGCCTCTGACCCATACTCCTGACCCTGATTTAGCAAATTAAAAATAGTAAAAGCTGAAATATTTTACCAACATAATCAAATTAAGGTTTATATGGTTTCTTAGGTGGTTTTGATCTTATTACAAAGGAGGGGCTAAAGGCTTGAAAGTAATGTAATATGAAAAATATTTCAGATGAACAGCAATGAAACCCACACAGGAAGAAGAGGTTGACAGACAGGAGAAAATGGAAGAATCTTGGAACTGGAAGTCTCTGTAAGCTCCAAGAGCATGTATAAGAGGAGTTATGAGGCAGCGGGCTCTGAGCACAGGATTACCAAGAAAAATACTAAAGTTTTAACTTGCTCATTTGCAGCAATGACAAAACTCATGTTCTGATAAAAGAGCTGACAGGTAAAACAGTGGAAATGAAAGGTAACAAGGAGACATCAGTATGTTGAATGAAATATCTGAACGGACCAGTTCTAGGATTTTGGCAACAGTAAGGCTAGAAAAGAGAGAAGTCCCTACTGAAAAACTTTCCAAAACCATCTTTTGAATCAAGTGTAAAGCTCCTACTATTTCTATAGTTTTTGCAACTTCTCAATCTTAACCTGAGCCAGGAATGATTTTAAGAGTTCTACCTAATCTAACACTCAAGCAACTGGTTATAGTATCAAAGCATCTATGCTAGTATGTCTCTCTGTATCCCAATCTTTAAAAGATGGGCTTCTGTCTTAATTCTAGAATCTAATTCCCACCTTATACCCCATTTTGATAACTTGGTGTTATCAAACAGGCCCAAATTCCTTCTTTATCTGGTCAATTCTTTATATCCTCTCTTTCTCCTAAAAGACTGAATCTATGTAGACATGGATTGGTCTAACTAGCTGAATGAACTAGCTACAGCCTGTGATGATGGTAAAGTCATAGATTTTGGAGTCAGTACCTGGTTATGTACCCCAACTCTTCTAATGACTACCTATATAACCCCTAAATCAGCTACTTAAAAGCTCTAGGTTCCTGTATTCTTATCTACAACATGGAGATGATATCTACCTTGTGTTACTGCTGGAATCCAATAAAATGATGCTTAATAATGTTAAAATATAGTAATAATAGAACAAATACTTACCAGTACTGAAAGTGAACCCAAGTTACTAATGTAGAAAAATATAGCTAATAAACTGGGAATGTAACTCATTGGTAAAATGTATGCTTAGCATGCGTATGGCCCTGGGTTTGATCTCCAGAACTACAAACAAATAATAATGATAAAAATATTTTGATACTATGAACAGATCAGCAATTATGAACAATTATTTTGATGTGAATTAGCACATCTGCTGGTTTTTAATGTCTAAAAAAGTCTATTGAAATATCTCAGTGTTATCAATGTGTATTTGCATTGGGTATTTTCATTGCCCTTTTAGATAAACTCAACTATAATCTAGCTTATAAAAATATCTAGCTTATTAATAAATCAAGAATCTACATTTTAAATAATTTTACCAAATGATACATTTGAAACCCTAGTACAAAGTATACACAAATTTAAGACATTTCTGGAAGATAAAAATTAAAAATATATCCTCATACATACACACATACTTATAAAAATGCAGAGATCAAAACTAAAGCACAAAATAACATGCCACATAACTGAGAAAAGGCTGCAAAGACACCTTTTGAACTCTATGAAATCTGTATACATAACCACAAAAGGATACTGTATGTGATGTTCAAATAGTACTGTCCAGCTGGCAATGTTGGATGTAAATCACTTTTCCGTTCAATAAGGCGATACAACTTACGAAAAGTAGGCAATGCCGCAGTACGCATCCAAACCATAAAATCCTCATTTATGAATCCATTATTATCATCTTCAGAATCTAGCATGTATACTGGGTTAACCCAGTTTACTGGCTTTGTTGTACCTTAAAGGGAAGTGGAGGAGGGATGGGAAAATAAAATATTCACTTCTATTACGAGTTTCAATAAAAAATTTACTAAAACAAAGATGTGCAACACACAATCTGAGTATTTTTCTTATTTTCAAATATTTAAGTATATTCACATTCTAAGGAAGTGTTAAAATCAAAAGGGGAACCAATTCTTCCTGTAACAACTTAACAAAAAAAAGTACAACACCTTGGTTGACATCTCAACTAAGAGAATATAAAGGATACTGAGTACATACTGAACGGCAAACTACTTAATGCAAAAATATGTTAAGAAATATTACATTGTAAAATAAGGCAGCACAGAAACAAAAACAACTTCAGATTATAAATAACAGGAGCTTATTTAACAAACTTTGTTACAGATTTTAAAAAATATAGCTGAAAGGCTTATAAGAAAAAAACAGAGAAATAGGATTCGTGATTAAAGCAAACAATTACTTTAGAATTTTAGTACATTAGAACATGTACCTAACTTGGTACGAAGTCGAGGAAAGAAATTATTTTTTCAAGAAGCATAAACTTTTTTTAAGATTCTAAAGACAGAAAAATTTAAGTTACTTCATTAAAATTCCTACTTTATTTTTTTTTAAAGGAATATTACTAAGCTTTACCTTTAAATCGTTCTGCCAGGCTTCCTTCTCCAGGAGGATTCCTGAATTTCACGTTTTTATCTGTCCACCAAGCAATACCTTTCTTTTTCAAAGGAATAAGTGTGGGTACAGGATCTGATTCATTGGCAATCAGAAACAGTTCTAACGTATCTAAATATAAGAAAAGGAAAATATTACTAACATCTACTAAACATCTATTACACATGCTTTAATCTGTAAGAAATGAGGATCCCAAAAGTAAGTCTGGCAGAGAAGACATATAATTCACATTTGCTCTTTATTCAGATGTGAATTAACTATAACAACTTTATAATTCTAGATGGACTTCTCTTCCCTCATCACAGGTCTAAGTCACTTTCCTATATGGCTAGCTGAAACGTGATAAGATTTTGCCCCTCTCTTCTTCCTTTTAATAATAACATTCCTAATAGTTCCTGGCTTATTCATTTCTCTGTCTGCACATGGTAACCATAAGGAACAGATGTGTACTGAGCCACTGAAATATGGTTAGCATAAATGAATACATTCTGTAAGGTTGTAACAGATATTAGAGATTTAGTATAAATATAAACTTTTATATACTATTATATGCTGAAATGATATTTTAGGCACACTGGGTTAAATAAAATATTTTATTAAGGTTTATTTCACTTGTTTCTTTTCGGGGCTTTTCATGTGACGATTAGAAAACTTAAAATTACCTACATGGCTCACACTTATGGTTCACGTTATATTTCTATCAAACAGTACTGCTCTAAATGATCTACAATAGCTCCCTTTTTTTTTTCTATCAGGTATCCATGTTTATTATAAAGTTCCAATAACTGAACCTGTGTGGTAATGGAAGGAAACTGACCATTAAACAGAAGGAGAGTCCAGAAATAAGCATACACTAATCTGAAGAAAATATAATTAAAGATCACATTGAAATTACAGCTATTGAAAAATAGTTTTCTTTTCTTTTCTTTATTCATTTATTCATATGTGCATACATTGTTTGGGCCATTTTTCCCCCCCTGCCCCCTGCCCGATAGCTCCCTTTTAATGGTATAAATAATCAGTCAGTGGAAACAGCAGCTTGGCTTTTCTTATACAAAATAGGAAGATTAGCAAAAATACCTCTGCTTCTTTCCTCTCAGAGATAGGAATCCATTCTTAAAGATAAGAATACTCAAAAGGAAGCCACATAACATTATAAACTCCATTCAATACCTAATTGAGTAGTTACCTTAAAGTTCAATTTCACAATTTTGTTCATAGTTACAAGACTATAAAATCTGTAACAATATTATATGAATTGTCTTAATTATCTGTCCAAAAATCAATGTTTGTATCCTATCATACCATTAAACATGCTGTTGGCAATAGCTCCACAAGGAGCAATTGGCTTGTCTTCATTTCTTCGATAAGGCTCACATTCCTTACTGGGATTCTGGTTTTTGGAAGGTAAAAAAAGAGAGAAATTATTGCCTAGACCTCTAAAAAAACTATGAACTTCCCCTTGTTACTGATTAAAAATTCCACCCTGCATTTCCTATCTTGTAATGCATACAAATGAGTCTATAATGAAAACAAGGCTATAAATAATACCACACTTAAATCAAAATATATCCTTAATATTGCTGCTGTATTACCTTTTTAATACAAGATTTACTTGCATATGTTGTCACATAAGCATATATCAGTGTCTGTTTTGGCTTTCACAACATAGAAATCACAACTACAAAGAGTTTTCTGCCTAAGAAATTAATGGATGGTCTATCATCAATGCAGTTGTGAGAAAATAAAGGGATATTAAGCTGGAAGTCAGATCTTATAGCTTCTTGAACAAGTCCCTTTATTAAACTGAGGCTTACTTATAAAATGAAGATGTCCAAGTAAATAATTTAAAATTTTATGATTTGGGGTTAAATACTCTGTGCAAAAAAGGAAGGAAGGAGTCAAATGAAGATTCCTAAAACATACCAATCTTTAAACTGTGCAAAACAAAAATGCTGGCAATGCAGAACATTTGCCTGCTTTCCATGTTTGGTTTTGACTTAGTCCCCACTAAAGATCTCAAGAAGGTGTAGCAGTTATTACAAGGTTAAACTAGAGAAGTAACAAGTCTGAGGTCAGAGGTTCACCTGAGTTGTTCTGGATTCTTAGGCCACATTAACCCATTTCTCAAAACCCATTTCTCAAAATATGAACAGACTAAGATAATCTCAATTTAAAATTAACTAGACCCTAGTTATACCTTTTAGGGTTATTTCATTACTGACCAACCTTGACTTGTATCTTCATTCTCCATGTTTAAAATGGAAGAAGCACATGTGAGTGGAAAAGCCAGAGAACTTGGGGTAGGGATCTCATAAAAGCTCTTCAATATCTGAGATCACAGTTGTTTTTGGCCCCAAGCCATCTATATTGTTGTAAGTTATTACTCCAAGACCAGAAAAGAGACAGTATTAACTGGCTGTTTACTTTCTGAGTGTTTTGATGAGAACTGTGATTTTAAAAAAGATTATTAAATTCTTAAGTTTGTTGCTGTTTTTTTGGTGGGGGCGGGGATTGGAGTTTGAACTTAGGGCTTTGGGCTTGCAACACAGACACTTCAACACTTGAGCCACATCCCCAGTCCATTTAGTTCTAGCTATTTTGGAGATGAGGTCTTGCTAGCTATTTCCCCATGCTGGCTCGCAACTTCAGCCTCCTAAGTAGGTAAGATTACAGGTATGAGCCACTGGTGCCCAGCACTGTTTTTTGAGACAGTCTTACTATGTAGCCCAAACTGGCCTTGCACGCATAATACTCCTGCCTCAGCCTCCCAAGTGATGGGATTATAGGTGTGTACACCATACCTGGCTCTTAGGTAAGTTTTAAAAGAAGGGAAAATATTACTGTCTATATGTAAGTATCTAATATGCACCATGTACCATGCTAAGTGCCAGAAGCAACTAAGAATGTTAACAGAGGAGACAGAGCCATATATAGCCAACTATAACACAAAAGAAGAGTCATGATAAGCCAGGTGTGGTAGCACATGTCTTTAATCCCAGCACTTGAGAAAGAAAGGCAGGAAGACAGAAAGTTCAAGGCCAGCCTGAGCTACATAGTTAAGACCCTATCTTAAAAAAGGGGGAGGGAGGCATGATAAAGATGTCTAAATTCATTCAGTAAATATTTATTAAATGTCTTCCATGTGCATGCTTTTAATTTCAGACATGGAGATAGGAGGATCTTGGTTTGAGGCCAGCCCCAGCAAACAGTAAGCCAAGATCCCATCTCAAAAATAAGTTGGTATGGTGGTACATGCCTGTAATCCCAACTACTCAGGAGAAGAAAGTAGAAAGTATCAGAGTCTGACGCTAGCCTGTGCAAAAGCCTAAGATCCTATCTGAAAAACAAACTAGGGCTGGTAGAATGGGCTCAAGGAGTAGTGAGACTTCAGTACAGCAAAAAAAGTTGCTTATTTTTATATTCCTATTTAGCATAATAACAATGAACAAATCCATATTTGCACATCTAGAGTGCTAAACTCATCAAAATTCCATTACAAACAGACCGATAAATCCAAAATCCTAATGATTACTAGAAACAAGCTGGTAGTAATGTGTTCTCTAGCTGTAAGAAAAGAAGTCATTAACCTGTGCCAAGTTCAGGAAAAAAAATTTGAACTAAAAACCCTCACTATACAAACTAGAAATGACAAGCAACTCTTTCATTTCTCCTAACACCATTAAATACATTAACATTTCTACTGAATGGTCACCACATGTCCCAATTTACAGATACCACATTTTTAATTTCATCCTTTTACTTACAAGCAAAGCCGTAGGATCTCCATTTAGTTGACTATCATCTCGAGATTTTACGTAACGGCGATGGTTTTGATAGAAACTGGACAGTCCATAATACATAAACACATTGCCCTAAAGAAAATGGAAAGGAAATTTTTCTTCATATAAAATCTACTAAGTATTAATTTGCTTCATGTATACACAAAAGCTCAGCAATCTGAGCTATACAAGCTTACAATCTGTGATAAGCAAGTACAGGAGAGAATTCTATAAATTCTTAGAAACCTAAAATAGTACAACTGCCCAGGGTGCGGTATAACTGAGGGTAGTACTTGCCTAGCATGTGTGAGACCCTGAGTTCAACAACTTGAACCGCAAAAGTAAATAAATAAAACACACAATAAAATGGTATAATTATAAATAAGGATAAAGAAGGTATGTTACAAAACCCAATAGTAAACGTTTAAAATTATCCTTATACTTCAAAAAAGTACTATTTACATTCAAAAATAACCATCAAGGAATCTATTAGCCTGTTCTGAGATACTTTAAATCTGAAATGTTCTCAAATTTAGACTGGTCTTTACCCAACTGGCACCAACTTTTCAGAGATAATGATAAAAACACTCACTTATTGTCCAGGTGAATTCTGTACTGGAGGAGGAGATAAAGTATCTCACTAGAGTACCATATACTATTAGCAATTAATAAATCAGTAATTACTTAAGTAACTTAGAAATAAGCCACTTCATAATAATCAAGAAAAGTATCTAGTGGAGCTAATTTCAAAATAATTTGGCATAGAAGGATAATTATATAAACTATAATGATTTAGAAGATGCTAAGAAGCTATCTTGAATGGCTAAAATTTTTAAAGGTAGCAAAAATTTTAAACTAGTTTCTCCTTTCTTTTTTGTAACCTCTAGTTTTTCTATTCTTATCCTCAATTAAAATGAATTTGGCAACACTTAAAGTGCTTTATTTGATTTGCTACTTTTACATACACTCCTATTTAAAGCTTTTTTTCTTCTTTTCTTTTTGGCTTTCTTTCTTCCCCACCCCCTTTTTTCTTTTTCTCTTGAGACAGGGTCAAGCTATGTAGCCCAGGCTGGCCTGGAACTCACAATCCACCTGCCTCAACTTCCCAAGTGCTAACTTCCCAAGTGCTGGGATTGGTATACCATCATGCCTGGCTAAAACTTGACTTTTAAATATCAAACCATGTAACCTTTTCCACTGTATAGAAAGGGACTGTTTATAAGGAAATCTTTTTCCTATGGGGTGGAGTATCAAAATTACACTATGGAAAAAAGATAAAAACACTTTGAGGAGGAAAAAAAAGAGTATCATCTCAATTAAGATGATACATTCAATTTGTAAACTGAAAGAGATCCTTTTCAATGAATACTAAAACAAAATAACCTTCTTTAAGTTCCCTAAAAAGGCTTTAATACAATTTTTTGAAGAAACAAAATCTACAAAAGAATGAATTTGAGGCTGAAGAGAAGTTCTGAAATAAATGGTTTTGAATAGGGAGAAGACAAATGGAGCTTGTAAATCATTCCAAGTCTCTTTATTTCTCCAATTCTACCTATCGTAAGAAAAGGAAAACTTCCTGCATCTTTACAGGCTGCCCATCACATTGAAAATCTAGATTTTTAAAGATACAATGAGCTGGGCAAAAGTGGCTCATGCCTGTAATCCTGGCCACTCAGGAGGCAGAGATCGGGAAGAGCTCACTTTGAAGACCACCCTGGGCAAATAGTTCCTGAGACTATACTATCTTGAAAATACCCAACACAAAACAGAGCTGGTGCAGTGGCTCAAGTGGCAGAACACCTGCCTCACAAGCACAGGCCCTGAATTCAAACCCCAGTACCCCAAATAAATAAATACAAAAAGGTACATTGAATTTAGATGGTATTTCTGTAAAAACAAAGTTAAACAATTACATTCCTTTCCCCTCCCAAATTCGTTTCTTTGGTCCTCCCTCCCCGCCGCCCCAAAAAAGGGCAGCATTATCCTCTTTTATCTTGGTGCAAGAACCACTATGACCACAGATGACAACCATTTACCAAGGACTGCTAAAGCTATCACTACGTTTAGAATGTGTGAAATACAGAAAATCTACACAAAGTTGACATGTATTAAATCAGTTTTCTCCCTGAAGAGTAACGTTGTAAGCTCAATCTGTAGGTAGAAGAAGCACAAAATGGTATTTCCACACCTATTCTAAACTTTTTAGGCCCTTTACCATGTGCTATTACAAAAAATGGCACATGAGCATTAATACAAAAAATGCACATGCATATACACGGAGGTTCAACTACTTACCAAAATACATAAGAAATCAATAAAGTTTTAACATATGTTTTCATTTTTGGTCATGCTTCGTATCTTGCAAAAATAACTCAATTAAATAATAGGAGAATCAGTATTTTCTGAAGTCAAACTTGTCTTATAATTAAAAGTATGCAAAACAATTTGAGAATTTTAAAATACAAGTACATGGAGATACAAAATTGATTTGTACAGTTAAATTTTCCAGTGAAAGAGTAAAATGATGCCTTAAAGTTTGTCTATAAAATATTTATTAAAGCAAGCCACTCAAATAAATGTACTTAATTATCAGATAGCAAAATGAACTGCGAAGCATACAAAACAATCTTCCTCAAAAGTGTATGGATTCCAATAAACTAAACTTCTCTACAAGAAGTACCTCATAAAAAAACTGTTAGCACAATATTAATACTTTTTACAGTATAGCTTTTCTAACACAGACCTCAAATGACTTTTCCAGTGTGAAGTTAATGGTACAAAAACAAGGTGTCACTTCCAGAGACAAACATTTATTACAGGGACTGGTAGGCTCTGTTCCAGTGTAATCAATCTGCAAGAGAAAAACACAACTAATCACTTTTTTTTGAAGAAAGTGGATATATAAAACATTTTGAAATAATCTGCTACTAAAAGGAAAAATAGGGCCAATGATGTGACCTAGAGCCCAGACAAAAATGGTTGTTAAGGTTGAGTGCAGTGGCTCTAGCCTGTAATCACAGCTACCCAGGAGGTAAAGATCAGGATAATTGTGGTTTGAAGCCAGCATGGGCAAGAAGTTTGGGAGACCCCATCTCAATCAATGGCTGGACACAGTGGTCCATGCCTGACATCCCAGCTATAAGGGGAAGCATAAATAACAGGATCATAGTCCAGGCCTACAGGACATAAAGTAAAAACCTATCTCAAAAATAACCAATGCAAAAAGGACTGGTGGAGTGGCTTGAGTGGTAGAGTGCCTGCCTTGCAAGCATGAGATCAAGTTCAAACCCCAGTACAACGTCCATTCCTCACCCCGCCAAAAACCCCACTTTTGTTAAGGCTATCTATGTCTTTCAAAAGTGTGAGGTACTGGCTGATCTTTCCAACGTCTTCTCTCGTTTTTACAAAAAGAAAGGTTAGTTCATGAAGAATTAATTTAGTAGACTGGCACTTTTGCCATTGAGCCACTCCACCAGCCTAGAATTAATTTAGAAGGTAACACACATGCATAGGAAATCAATGCGCGTCAATTCTCTGTATAGCTATCCTTATCTCAACTAGCAAAAACCCTTGGTCCTTCCTATTATTGCTTATACTCTCTCTTCAACAAAACTAGAGATAAAGGCAAAATAGTTTCTGCTGGGTAGCGAGGGGGTGGGGGGGAGAGGGAGGGGGCTGGGGGTTAAAGGGAGGTGGTGGGGGAAGGGGGAAGAAATGACCCAAACATTGTATGCACATATGAATAAAAGAAATACATTTATTCATAAAATCATAAATATAGGATTCAAATTGTATGGTGTATAAAGATATCTTCTGTGTAAAATACGAGATTAAGAGATATCAATAAATCATCTTTTTCTCTTAAATCTTTCAATCTTAAGTACTTTCATTCACCTCAGCATTCCATGGTACATTTTCAAATTAAAAGAAAAAATACTATTAGGTTTTTAAGAGCTACTATATATTTTTTTTAAATCATTTCTTTTTGTCCTTTGTTTCGAGCAGAAAGCTTTGTCCTTGAAATTTCCCAGGTGGTCAAAGTATCTTCATTACTCATCAGACCCTTGAGTCACATCAGACTTTATGCTAACAAGATGAGGCTTAGTTACCAAAAAGACCAATTGTGGGATGAGGGGCTCTGGAGGTGTTTCAACCTCTGGGGAAGCAAGCAGGACTGGAAATTATAGAACCTTTGACAGCTGATGCTAACTCAGGATGGTTAGTGTCAAGAGTTGAACCGTACTATGTTAGCTGAAGTTAGAAGACCTGGCCTGATAACTAAATTAAGCCTTTTTTCCCATTATAAATTTTAAAAATTAGATATACATTATTTTTTAGAGTAGTGTTAGGTTCACAGCAAATTTGAACAGAAAGTATACAGTGTTCTCATATACTCTCTGCCACCATACTTGTACAACTTCCCCCACTATCAACATTTCCCACCAATGTGGTCTGTTACAAAAATGAACCTACACTGACCATTATCACCCAAGGTCTATAGCTAACATTAGGGTTCATCTTGGTGTTGTAAATTTGATAGGTTTTGACAATATATAATGACATGTATCCATCATAATACCATACAGAATACTTTCTCTGTTCTAAAAATCCTTTCTTTTCATCCATCCACTCCATTAAATCCTAGCAAGCACTAATCTTTTTTACTATCTCCGTAGTTTTGCTTTTCTAAATGTCACATAGTTGGAATCACAGTGTGTAGCCTTTTCAGATTAACTTCTTTCACGTAGTAATATGCACTTGAGTTTCCTCTATGTCCTTTCATAGCCTGTCAAATTCTTTTTAGCACTGAATAATATCTCACCATATGGAGGTACCACAATTTATTTACCCATTCACCCACTGAAGGACTTCTTGACTGCTTCCAAGATATGGAACTATAAATAAGGCTACTATAAACATCCATGTGCAGGTTTTGACACAGAAGTTTTCAACTCATTTGGGTAAACACAAGGAATGCAATTGTGGATCATGTGGTGATATGGTGTTTAACTCTTGCAAGAAACACCAAACTGTTTTCCAAAGTAGCTGTACCATTTTGCATTCCCATCATTAATGAATGATAGTTCCTGTTGCTCCATTTCCCTGTCAGCATTTGGTGTTGTTTTATATTTTTTCCATTCTACTAGGGATATAGTAGTATTTCATTATTGTTTTAATTTGCAGTTCCCTAATGATAATGGAGATGCTGGGCATCTTTCAAATGCATACTTGAGCTGGATGTAGTAGCACAAGCCTGCAATTCCAGCTACTCAGGAGGCAGAGGCAGGACGATCTTGAGTTTGAGGCCAGCCATGGCAAGTTACTGAGAACCTAATCTCAAAAACAAAATACAAACGAAGGGGCTAGGGTGTGGCTCAAGTGCTTAGCATACATGAGGCCTGGGTTCATTCTCCAGTGCTGCAAATTAATGCTTACTTGTCACTGACATGCTACTGACCAAATGTGTTTGTCCTAAAATTCATATGCTGAGGAAGTCCTAAACCCACACTCCCACCCCTTCTACATGATAGTGTTTAGAAGTGAGGCTTGGGTTTAAATGAGATCATGAGTGGGACCCCCCCCCCCAAAAAAAAATGGGACTAGCATCCTTACAAGAAGAGAGGGACCCGAACTCTCTCAGTCATCTGAGAACAAAGCTAGAAGGCAACCATCTATAAAAGAAAGCAGCTCTCACTAGGAACTGCATCTATCAGCACCGCACGGTGATCTTGAACTGCTGAGCCTCCAGAAGTGAGAAATACAAATGTTGTTTAAGTCACCCAACCTGTGAGATTTTGTTATAGAACCCCTGGCTGATTAAGGCACTGTATACCCTTTTTGGATGAGTTTTCTATAAAGATCTGCCCATTTTTATTAGATTGTTTAATCTTCTTACTATTTTAAGTGTTCTTTGTAGATTTCAGATTAACAGTCCTTTATCTGATAGGTCATTTGCAAAATCTCCCAGTCTATGGACTGTCTTCTCATTCTCTTGATAAATGAGAATTTTATGATAAATAGCCCTAATTATCCCTAATTATCTATATCTTAAGAATATAAAAACATCATCTAGTCTTTACTTCTGGAAGTAGTTACTCTTTATAGCTAAAAATGAAGAGATTAAAATCTATATCTAGAAAATAGAATCACCACCTAAGTACATCATCTAGCTGATTTTTTTAAAATCACACAACTGCTTGACAAAACATGGTATCAAATTTTGATATAATCTCCTATAGAAATGTTTTTCATCAAAGCTTATTTACTAGTGGAACTTAAGGGCCAGGCATTGTAGCTCATGCCTGTAATTCCAGGTACTCAGGAAGTCAGCAGGAGGATCAAGATTCAAGGCCAACACAGGCAAAGAGTTACCTAAACCCTATCTCAACAAATAAAATTGGCATGGTGGCACATACCTGTAATCTCAAAAGGTTATAGGTAGGAGGATCTCAGTCCAAGGTTGGCCCAAGGTAAAAACATGAGATCCTATCCAAAACCTAACTAAAGCAGAAAAGGGTTGGGGCGTGGTTCAAGTAGTAGAGCACAAGATCCTGCATTCAAACCCCAATACCACCAAAAAACCAGGTAGGCTTATTCTCATATTAGATGCTTTTGAAAAGAAAGCTCTCAAATCACTCTCTTTAGTCTAAAGAGATATCATCAGTTGTGGTTAATCGAGGAAATATAATCTTTATTTAACTGAATGAAAATAATTCAATAGAATTTGAAATCTAATTATACTACAGCATAATAAAACTGGACATTGTACTGGAAAAATTATTATTAAATTATGCTTAAATAAAATCAAAAGATAGGTATTAACATATCACAATCTGCTGGTTATAGTTTTAAAAATGCATTCAAAACTTACATTTCTTTTGATTCCAGGTAAAACTAAAACAAGTATTTAAAAAATCATTACCATTAATATATTAAGCCTTAACATGTACAAGGCATACTATAAAGCACAAGACAGATTAAAAAGTATTACACTTTTACTTAGTCTTCACAGTTTACACAGCTGTCTTTCATACACACAGTTCATCTGACCCTCACCAAAATCTTATAGTGTTATTTCCATTTTATATGTAAAAGAACACATTTAGAAACTTGCCCAAGATGACATAAGTAGCAGTGGCCCCAGTGCTAGGCTACTATCAAGATCTTCTGACTCCAAGCCCCATAGTTCCTTCCACTTAACTGCTTTTTCCCAAGAATAGTTAGTCCCCTCTGCCCTCAGCAGACTATTTTACTAAAGACAGCACAAGAATACAAAGAAAACTTAGTGTCAAACTAGATGACAAAGAGGGACAAATCAGTAGTAGATGGACTAGTGCTTTCTTCTGAAGAACAAACAAAGATCTTTTTTTTTTCATTTTTTTTTCTTTTATTATTCATATGTGCACACAAGGCTTGGTTCATTTCTCCTCCCTGCCCCCACCCCCTCCCTTACCACCCACTCTGCCCCCTCCCTCTCCCCCCACCCCCTCAATACCCAGCAGAAACTATTTTGCCCTTATTTCTAATTTTGTTGTAGAGAGAGTGTAAGCCATAATAGGAAGGAACAAGGGTTTTTGCTGGTTGAGATAAGGATAGCTATACAGGGCATTGACTCACATTGATTTCCTGTGCGTGGGTGTTACCTTCTAGGTTAATTCTTTTTGATCTCACCTTTTCTCTAGTTCCTGGTCCCCTTTTCCTATTGGCCTCAGTTGCTTTTAAGGTATCTGCTTTAGTTTCTCTGCGTTAAGGGCAACAAATGCTAGCTAATTTTTTAGGTGTCTTACCTATCCTCACCCCTTCCTTGTGTGCTCTCGCTTTTATCATGTGCTCAAAGTCCAATCCCATTGTTGTGTGTGCCCTTGATCTAATGTCCACATATGAGGGAGAACATACGATTTTTGGTCTTTTGGGCCAGGCTAACCTCACTCAGAATGATGTTCTCCAATTCCGTCCATTTACCAGCGAATGATAACATTTCGTTCTTCTTCATGGCTGCATAAAATTCCATTGTGTATAGATACCACATTTTCTTAATCCATTCGTCAGTGCTGGGACATCTTGGCTGTTTCCATAACCTGGCTATTGTGAATAGTGCCGCAATAAACATGGATGTGCAGGTGCCTCTGGAGTAACAGTCTTTTGGGTATATCCCCAAGAGTGGTATTGCTGGATCAAATGGTAGATCGATGTCTAGCTTTTTAAGTAGCCTCCAAATTTTTTTCCAGAGTGGTTGTACTAGTCTACATTCCCACCAATAGTGTAAGAGGGTTCCTTTTTCTCCGCATCCTCGCCAACACCTGTCGTTGGTGGTGTTGCTGATGATGGCTATTCTAACAGGGGTGAGGTGGAATCTTAGCGTGGTTTTAATTTGCATTTCCTTTATTGCTAGAGATGGTGAGCATTTTTTCATGTGTTTTTTGGCCATGTGAACTTCTTCTTTTGAGAAAGTTCTGTTTAGTTCACTTGCCCATTTCTTTATTGGTTCATTAGTTTTGGGAGAATTTAGTTTTTTAAGTTCCCTACATATTCTGGTTATCAGTCCTTTGTCTGATGTATAGTTGGCAAATATTTTCTCCCACTCTGTGGGTGTTCTCTTCAGTTTAGAGACCATTTCTTTTGATGCACAGAAGCTTCTTAGCTTTATGTGGTCCCATTTATCTATGCTATCTCTTAGTTGCTGTGCTGCTGGGGAGAAACAAAGATCTGAACAGTCATTAAAGATGAGAAAAAAGAGAAAGAGGGGACATTGGAGAAGCAACAAAGTAGAAGCACATGGCGCATTTAAGGACAAATAGCATAAACATTTTAGATTATTCATGCTGGAAGGAAAAGAAACAAGAGTAAAATGATAAACTAGAGCCAAAATGATATACCATGTCTTACTGACTACTGTTATCAAATGTGTACTGTCAGACATGACAAGCACTTAATACTTTAATTCTTGCTTAAGAAGCATAATAGTCTTGCAGAGTTTGCTTTTATTTTCCTTATTTCAAACTAGGTTGAGCCTGGTAGTATAGCTCAGAGGCAGTGCACGTGTTTATTATGTGTAAGGTCCTGGGCCCATTCCCAGTACCAAAAGAACCCAACACCAAAACCTAGGAAACCAACATTTAGGAAGTTTTGGTAATTTCCCAAAATTACTCAGCTGGTCATTCTGAGCAAGAGTTTGAGTACAGCCCTCATGTCTCTAGCACCTGTGCACTTTCTACCATGTCACACCTCACACAATGCACACCTCCGTTCTGACTTACAAACTCAGGACCTGCACATTATAAGAATGAAGATAAACTTCTAAAGGATAATTACGATTTGTGTTGTTCTTCATCCAATTAAGGTATCTAGCAGCCCAACACACTCCCAAGGATTGCGGAATTCTCCACGTGAGAACTATGGAGGGAAACAGCTACCTTCCAGTTCACAAGCCACAAGAGAAAGGGTCCTTCCTCTTCCTAAGCCCATTGTGGACGGAAGGCACAAGATCTAAACAATCAGATACTCCCACATAAATCACTGAATCCTGGCAGACAGGGAGTGGGTGTGACTAAATTAGCAGCCACAGCAGGAGTGTAGAAGGGGAACTCAGCAGCAGCTAGGTTACATGAGCCAGACTGTATGCTTTCAAACCTCCCTTTCTACCTGTTTCCCAACCTGATTCTCTAGACTTCCCATCCATTTGTGTGAAAGCTACCCAGACCCCTCCAATAAATTCCTTTTCTGTTTAAGCTAGCCAGAAGTGGTTACTGCTGCTGACAACAAATTCTCTGAAAGCTAAGTAACCTTGAGTGCTGTTAAAATGTTCTGCAGGGAGTAAGAACTGAAGAGATTGTTTTAGGAGAGCAACAAAATCAAATATTACTAGGTGGGTCTATTCCCACACTGTCTGCTTTTGAAAACAAGCCTCTCAAATCACAAGAGTCTGGGAAATGGGACTTCCTGAACACTCTGAACACCACATCATTAGATAATCATTCATTCACCAAACACTTAATGAGTGCCTCTATATTCTAGGCAATGAGAATTCAGCTTAGTACCTGACCTCCCAGAGCTCAGTGTCTGATACAGAAAATAAGTCTTTAAAGTGGAATGGATGTTTTAATAAAAAGAGTACACATAGCAGTAAAACAACCTTGTCTAGTAGTCAGCAAGTTCCTGCAGGACGACTGCTGAATAGATCTCACTGACAGGGAGACGGTACTGTACAAAGAAGAAAAACTACATCCCTGACTGAAGGCACAGCATATGAATACACCCAAAACACACACGAATCTAACACTTCAAACAAAGTTGAGTTAGAGATAAAGATCTACGAATCATTCAGGGGTTTTCCAGTTACCAAGTATCTCTACAGGGTACATTTATAAAACACAGTCATCAATAACAAGAACACTTTGGTCTCAGGAAAAAAGGGTGGAATTATAGTGCAGAATAGAAGCTAAAGGTTTTGTGACTTTAAGCTACTATAAACTAGAGTAGTGTAGTTTTCTAGACCAAGGGACAAAATAGAGCTATAGAGAAAGTCATTCCAGCCCTGTCCTGATAATGGAGTACTGCAAGCATATAAAATTTCTGGTAAAGGCACCTCTGAAAGCTTTAGGAGATGCCACCCTTGGAATGGACACTAGTACTCACAGGACAGAAACACCAGCAACAACAAAGCAGCTCATTCAGGAGATACCAGGTATAGCAGACATCAGCTAGGGGCTAGGAAGAGCATGACATTAACATTGCTCCAGGTGTCTAGAACAGAAAATTAATTTTATGCCACTAGTGTAATACCACAGCAGCAAATTTCTCTGCTTTGCCTGAGAAATCTTTGTCACTGAGAAGGAAGTAAGGGTAGGTAACTGTCCATGTTCTTGCCTCAGAGAAAGTAGCATAAATTGCATTGCTTGCTATCCAACACTCAAAGATGAGGCACATCACTAAATTTTCCACAAAGGTTATTATCATTGGACACTAAATAATTTATACAATCCAGGCCCTGGTAGAAAAGAAGATCAGTATAGATTTTGAGAATAAGAAAGAGAAGTAAAAGAGTCACAAGGCACTAGGGTATCATAGAGTACTAAAAAACATTTTTAAAGTATTTTAAATGCTTTATTTTTATTAAATAGACAAACACATCACTGTAGAAAAACACTCCCTCCCCCAAATATAGATAAGCAGGCCAGTACCAGAATAACTTCACTGCTCTAAAAAGCAATAATAACTGTAGCCATTAGATAAAGTGAGCAAAGCAAAGATAAAAACCATATTTGGATTATGAACTTTGTAAAAGTTAGCAATAAAATGGATTTTTTAAAACTCATGATTCTTTCCAGATCATTTTTATTTTTGAAGATTCATCCTAAAATAATCAGCAGAAACCCAGTTCTAAACTTGCAACTACAAACAAGTTTAAACCTTTATATTCTAAAAAAACGTAGAAGGCACAAGAAATCGAATGTGTTTCCTCAAGGGGAACCATAAGGCAGGGTTTTACCTTAAATCCAATCAGTAAAGCATACTCCCACACTTGGAAGTGATCAATGAATTAGGAGATACATAAATGTAAGTCTTTGAAGAAAAGACAGCAATAGCAAGCAAAGCCAGCTACTATATCCCAAATGCCTACTCCATGCCAGAACTGTTCTTGGTCTTTTACAAATAAGGAAAGTGAGATTCACAGATCAAATGTGACTACCCAAGCCCACCCTGCTCATGTCTACCTTAGTTTTCTAGAACTACTGAAACAAATGTATTATAAGACAAATTGAGTATCTTAGAAAAAGAGAAATGTCATTCATAGTTCTTAAGTCTAAAAGCCCAAACTTAAGGTGTTAGCAGGGCCATATTCCCCTTTAGACTTCCTTCCTTGATTATTCTCAGCATCTGGCTATGGCTAGCAATCCTTGGAGTTCTTTACCTACAGCTGCACCACTCCATCTCTGTCTCTGTTACCTGGTATTCTTTTTATGCCTCTGCCTTCATATCATCCCCTCTCTGCTGTGTGTCTGCTTCTTCTTATAAGCACATCAATAATGCTGGATGTGGGCCCACATTAATGACCTAATCTTAACTGATTACATTTGCGAGGGCTCGATTTCTAAATAAAGTCACATTCACAGTTACTCAACGTTAGGATTTCAACATCTTTTTGGGGAACACAATTTAACCCACTCAGAGTCAGATCTGCTAGCTTCAAAGTTGTTGTTCTTTCTATTAGACTGCACTGCTGCTTCCTACAATTTTAAATAATACGCATCCTACAATAATGCAAATATAAAAGTCAATTTAAAAGACATTTTAAAATAAAATTGGTACCAATTATTACATTAATATTTTAAACAGCACAACTAAGTCTTCGCTTTTTTATATAAAATATAAATTAAAAACACCAACTTTGTTATACTAGGTAGCTATCATCCCAGGACCTTCTTACCTAGCAGAGTTTGAAAGATAACTTTATAACATCCTCAGTTATTCCTAGCTTATACATTCCAGAAATGCCAGGGGATACCTGAAACCATGGATAGTGACAAATCATAGATATAGTATGTTTTTTCTTCTACAAACACACTATGTTAAAGTTTAATTTACTTATAAATTAGGTACAGTAAATATACTGTAATTAAAGTTACATGGTCTAAAAATAACTTACTGTACTATAAGCATAGCAATCTCAGTAAATGATTTCTTTCTTTTCTTATTTAAAACTTTTATCTTTTCACTTAATGGAAACATTTTATGGCTTCTCTATGCGTAGCTGAATTGCCAGCATCACTACTTTTACACTTTGAAGCCACTATTAGGTAAAGCAAGAGTTACTTGAACACAACCACTGTGACACCAGGACAATCTAAGTGACTACTCTGGACAAAGGGATGATTCACATAACCAAGCAGGGTGAAGCAGACTGCACAAGATTCCATCATGTTACTCATAATAGCATGTAATCTTAAACTTATGAATTGCTTATTTCTAGAATTTTTCATGTAATATTTTCAGACCACAGTTGACTGTGGGTAACTGAAACTGAGGAAAGTTAGCCTGCATATGGGGGACAGATGTACAAATTTCTATATATAAAGTCTTTAGACATGGCATTTAACTTATTTCTACAAAAAAATTAATCCCACCACTGAAGTTTTAGTTTATATAAGTCCTGCTAAAGTATCAAGTTATAAAAACTGCTTATGCTATAACTGATGAAAGGGGCTATATTAGTTATGTTTCAATCTATTCTTTAGAGTACATCAAAAAATAGACAATTAACATGAATAAAGTAAGGCTTTGTATTTGAACTCCTAAAACTATTGTAATCTTAGAAGTGAATGATAAGAATACCTTTTGTGTGCTAATGAGATGATTGGCAGCTGGGTGCCCCTAGATTGTTTCTGGATGAAGACTGGTCACTAGAAAGACCAACCCTGATAGAAGAGAACTTTCAGCCATCCCAACCAACATCTGGCGGGGGGAGAAACTGAGGGTTGAGTTGATCATTGATGGCCAATGATCTAACCAATCGTGCTATACAGAAGCATCCATCAAAACCCAAGAGGATAGAGTATAAAGAGCTTCCAGGTAGCTGAATATATGAAGGTCCCTGGAGGGTGGTACATCCAGGAAGGTATGGAAGCTCCCTGCCCCTTCTCGCATACCTCCTATCCTATGCAGCGCTTCCATATGGCTGTTCATCCGTACATATCCTTTTAATATCCCTTATAACAAATAGGTAATTAAGAGTAAAGTGAGTTCTAGGAGCTGTTCTAGCAAACAAATTCAAGGGGGGGGTCATGGGAACCTTGATTTATACCCCTTTGTCAGAAGTACAGTACAGGTCACAACCTGGGACTTGTGACTGGCATCTGAGGGAAGGGGGCAGTCCCCACACATCTAGTGCCAGAGTGTGACATTGAATGACGTCTGAGAATATGAAAAACACTTTTTTTTCCTATTAGAAATACGCTGCTTCTACTCTTATTTGCTAAGCAATACTCTCCCCATCATGATGAGGGTCACTCTTTTAACAATAAATGAGATTATGTAATCTATCTGTACAAAACTGTACAATGGGTATGGGAGTGATCCATGTAAAGTGTATTCCAATATTTTACCACTTCAACCTCATCTTCTACTACTCTTCCTCACTTTTCATGCTGCTTTGGCCACACACTATTCACTCTGTCTTAGTACTAGGCACACTCCTCTGAACCTTTGCTCTTACTACTTCTTCTGCATGGAATATTCTTCCCCCAAATATAAATAAGCTTTACTCCCTTGCCTCTTTAGATCTTTACTCAAATACGACTTTCCTGAGGCCTCCCCTGGCTACCCTGTTAAAATTGTAAACCATCCCTCAAAACTTTCCTGTCTTTATTTTTCTTCATAGCACTTTTCACCATCTCCATACTTCAGAAGCATGAATTAAGGAGTTAGTGGGAGATGGGAATGGACATAATTAACAAGTAATTCTGACTCACTAGCTAAAAACCTCATTACCAGAATAAAACTACATTTTCCAACTTCCCTTGTAGTTAGTGTGGCCTTATTACTAAATGTAGGTAGTGTGTGGTGGCAGCTTCCAAGAACCTTCATTAAAAGGCCTTTAGCCAAGCTAAGAGGATGGGTCAAGTGGTGGTGGGCCTGCCCAGCAAGTGCAAAGCCAAGTTCAAACCCAAGTACCACCAAAAAAAAAAAAAAAAAAAAAAAAAAAAACAACTAGTACTCTAGCCTCTATTCTGACCCTTGAACATGAAAGACAATCCCTAAGAATGTGTAGGGAGTAAACTAGACAGAGTGAAGACTCAGTAAAACAGACCTTCCATGTCAAAGCCATATTTTGGTCCTATAATATTTTGTATGAAAATGGAAATCATCATTACTAACTGCTGAACCCAGTCCTAATTAATATGAAATACATCATGGGGGTCAATCACATCACTTTCCTAGTTTAATACATTAATTATCAAATACGTAAGACTATCTACAATCTGGAGCCAGCTAATTTGTCCTATTCTTATTTTCTCTATACCTTTTGATTTCCTGCCACTAGATCTTTGCTCAGGTTCATCTCCTTTACAAGAATACATCCAAACTTCTCCTTTAGAAATGCTCTCTGTCCTTCAAGTTCCAGCTCAAAGCCCACTTCCTAGGCAAATATTTCCCTGGTCATTAGAGACAGATGTGACCTTATCTTTCTTTCTTTGAACTACTAAGGCACATTCTGTGAATACCACTCACCTAGCAATGTTGACTTAGTTTTCCTGTATATTATCATCTTCCCCATAAGATTTCAGGCTCCTTAAGAAAAGGCCCTCTGGTCTAAACAGAAAACAAAAAAAGACCCATCCCCAAACTTCTTCTATCACCCACTATGCCTAAGAGGTATTTTGTATATAAAAAATACCCAATGTTGATTAATATCCTCAATAATCTAACTCAATTTATGAGTTTTTACTATCAAATAACTACTATCTCCTTTGTCAGCTAAAATTCAAGGGTAGTCTGACCTAATATCCAGGTTGCAATAAAATCTGTTAAAATCTGTTGAGTATAACAATTTACCCGGTTTCAAAAACCAAAGTTTATACTAAAGTAATAGTTCCAGACATAGAAAGAAAAGAGGTTACCAAGTAGAAAACTGTATACAGTTCCCTTATTTTATTAAAAACTAATGTTTTTTAAACATCAAAGCATACAGGCACAGTTCAGAATACAACCATACTCTGGAGACCTGTCCATTAACTTAAATCCAAATGACAAAGAACCAGAGGCAAAGTAGAACAGATGTCAATGAGTAGATTAGTTGAAGAGTTATGTGTTCCTCAGTTTTGTTTTGCTGCAACTGTAATTGTTCCCCCCAAACTGGCATGTCTTCTTAGTAATTCTGTAAATACATCCTATTTCTAAGGCTAATTTAATGTGGTGGGAAAGGAGGAATTAAAAGGACATACACTTTTTACACTGTATGGAAGCAAGAATGGAAAACTTCCATTTTGAATGTAAATTTATCTAAAAGGAAATTAATGTAAGACTAAACAGGTCACTCAACAAAATGCTGAGTAATAAGAGAAATCATTTTAAGTATTAATCAGATTAAGTTAAAAATGGCTTTTTAAGTACCTCTTGAACTGATTATTACACACTAAAAAATTATCTGGAGCCCTTTCTAGAGGTTCTAACGAGGACAAAAGGTAACCAAAGTAAAAATTTCAAAAGCAACCCTTTTTAGGCTGTTTAAGCTTTATACAACATGACAAAGAAATGAAGAATGATGTTACCTGAAACAAGATTAATGGTAAACTTACCTAAGGTATTTTATTTGTACCAAATGTGTATAAAGATAGCAGAGCACAAGCAATTACCAGGGATCATTACACCTACCTGGAATGATTACTGAGGATTAGAAAGTGTAATTTAACATAGCTATTTCTGTAGCAAATGCTAAATTTGTCAGTATGTTTATTTTAAACCTCTAACTCAAGGGCAAGCATTTTTTTTCTGTAAAGAGCCAGAAAATAAATATTTGTGGTTGTGCAAACCAAGGAAGAAGTTCTTATGTAAGAAGACAAAGGACTTATACTAATTTTTACTGGTGAAATTCAAAATTTAACAATAATGGTTCTATACAATTTTTTTGGTAGCAAATGTCTCATGTAAAGAATGTAATTCTTTTAGGGGAGTAAACTTCTCACAATTAGGATTTAAAGTTAGTGTTCCCTATCATGAAAATGATCAAAAATGTCCATGCGTAAAGCCATTCTCAGTTACTGGACTATACAAAACATTCAAACAGGTTATATTTACTTTGCCATTTCTTGCTCTAAGTATTAGTCACTTGAGAAACAAAACCATTATCACCAAAAACTTTATTTCCAAAGGTCCCTTTATAGTAATTGCAATCTGTTTGAATATTAAAATCGTCAGACTTCTTAACATAAAATGCCTAATCTTCAACAACCATTTCTAAAGAGTAACTTATGCATCTTTGATTCTTAGCTAAAGTGTAAATATGAACAAAGATTACTAAATACAGATAAGACATTTAAAGATTTTATAATCTAAGAATTCAAATTACACAGGAGTAAAATCATAGACAAAAGGCCAATTTTAAAAACACATAGTTAAAAACACAGGTTTTTATCATTACCTAGAGAAACAAAATAATCAGGATTAAAGAACTGAAGGCAGGTCACTCTCCTCACTCTGGAGAAGACCCACTTTCAGTCTATTGAAAGTGTATTCCTTTCCTACCAAACTTTACTATCATTTTCACTAAAACAACAACAACAACAAAAAAACTGAAGGCAAGCAAATGAAATAATAAGATGAAGAAGAAAGCAGGGAGGTTCTCTATTACATGTGGGGAGGGAGATTTCATAAAAATGTATCTTCAACATGTTGGAATATTAACTTGAAGTAAATGTTTAGTTTCTAAATATTATTAAATTTACTAAACTATATTCTTTCTGGTTATTATTTTAAATAACATCCTCATCTGATTCTAACCACTAGTTAGTTGTTATTCTTTTTCTTTTTTGAGATGTTGCCCAGGCTGGCAACAGTCAAATGATTACTAAAGTAATTAGGATTACAGCCACAAGGTAACTCCCTGGATTTCCTACACACACTTTTTTTTTTTTCTGGTACTGGGGTTTGAACTCAGGACCTTACGACTGATAGGCAGGTGCTCACTTAAGTTACTCTGCCAGCCCTGGACTTTCTAACCATTAATTTAAAACTATATAACTTAACACTAATATATGCTTTTGCAAAAATTAGGAATAACCTCACCTACTCGGGAGGCAGAGATCAGGAGGACTGCAATTCAAGGCCAACAGAGCAAAACGTTAGTGAGCCCACCTCAAAGAACAAGCCCAGAATGGTGGTACAGGCCTGTAATCCCAGATATTCAAGAGGAGGATCACTGTCTGAGGCCATGCCAGGCAAAAACAAGAGACCTTATTCAAAAAATAACTAAAGCAAAAAAGGGGTGGGGATGTGGTTCAAATGGTAGAATACCTGCCTAGCAAGTGCAAGGCTCTGAGTTTCGAACTGTTCCCCCCCCAAAAAAAAAGAAGAAGAAAGAAGAAAAAGAATCTATCATTCTCAACTTACCTCCATATCTCAGCCTCACCAAGGATTCCAGACTAGAACCATTACCTTTGTGGTAGAAACAAGTACCTGACTTCTACAGCTGCCAAATTAAAATGCATACTCATTCTTTGCACCAAATAATAAATGAAGACATAAAATATTTTCTCATGAATGATAAAATTAGCATCTGTAGTTTTCAAAAAGACTCATTTTATTTAATTTGGAAAATCTAAAAGTACTTTAAAAAATATGTAAGCTTAACAAGGGGAGGAAATATTGCTGCCACGTATAAGCACTACAGTATAAAAGCACCTTTTTTTAAAGCTGTCTTTTCAGAGGAGTCCAAGGCAACCTATAAGTAGTAAGTTTTTAGTGCAGCATTTCTGGGAGAATGTGAACGATCCACCGGCTTTACTTAAAATTTTCGGATGTCTGATCACAGTACTTTAAGCTAAGCATCCTGCCTGAGTAATATGAGCTACTACAGCAGTGAGGTTCTTAAACTCTCAAAAATAAAGAAATAAAGACATGAGCAATGTATAATACAAAGTAGCTGAGTGTTGGCAAGAGTGTCTTATGACCCAGTTACTTTTAATAACCCTCAAAAGATTTTAATCTAAACTAGTAGTTAAGAAAGGCTAGAGGGGCTGGGATCAGGAGGATCATGGTTCCAAGCAAGCCCACGCAAATATTTTGACAGCCCCTACCTTGAAAATACCCATCACAAAAAAGGGCTGGCAGAGTGGCTCACAGTGAAAGCCCTGAGTACTCCTAGTACTGCAAAAAGTAAATAAATAAAGGATGGGGGGGGGGGGGCTGGGAGGGTACACAGCACAATGCTCCAGGCCCTGGGTTCAATCTCCGACAACAAAAAAAAGTGGAGTAGAGCATACGCAGAAACAAGTATGTATGTTTTGGGAAAGTTCCCTATATTTTTCTAGTAACTTCAGACCCAATTCTGAACGTTTCTACATATTTGACACTTAAACTTTAAATCTCTCTCTCTCTCTCTCTCTATATATATATATATGCATATGTGTACATATATATGTATGTGAACATGTATGTATATATGCATGTTTACATACACACACATAGATACAGATTCTATTTGTACCAATTTTGTTGGTACAAAATTCCCAGTTACTCCTAATTTTCATTTCCTCTAGTTCCAAAGATGATACAATTTGAACATTCAGTATTTTTTTAATCACATTTAAGTTGGAAATCACGGAATTTTAGTGTTGAATAGCCTCTTAGAGATCATCAAATCTGAATCTTTTGGTTTTTCCAGTATAGAAATAGGACTGGAAAACATGCCTATGATCACAAATTGGAGAGTGGGAGTTGGGACTTACCCTCTAGTAGCTAGATTCAACTTCAAAGCACACTTCTGACCAGAAGAAGGCTGCAACTACTCTTTTTTTTTCTCTCTACTAAGGTTTGAACCCAGGGCCTCGTGCTTGTTAGGGAGATACTCTACAACTTGAGCTTCCAGCCGTGAAACATACTCTTCAAGCAACTTGAAATCAGTGTTACACAAAAGAACTATTTAAGAAATGTCCTTTTCACCTACTACTTGGTGTAAAGAACATTATTGTATTTTAGATCCCAAAAGTTTTAAAGAATTAAATATTTTCATACTATCATATGTTCTGATAATTTAGTAAATCCTTATTCATATAAAATTCCAAATTACTGCTGCTTTCATCTTAATATTTTAAGAAGTTTAAATGAAATTATTCAAATTTCTAATATTAAGTTATTTTCTTCTACTTTATCTACTATAATTGTAGTAAGGATCTCAATGTAGTGTGAAAGCTTAAAACTGGGGATCAAGATGTCAGGTTTCCATCTCAAATTTATAATTCTCTGAACTAGTTTACTATCAAATCTCAACCTCTATTTCTTATCTCCTGCTTAAGGATGATTATAACTTTAACAAACCTCGTATCTATATTCCCTCTAATTTTCACAGCTTAGAAGATATGCATTTACTTATTCTAAAGATTGAAGAAACTGAACATCAGAGAAATTAAGCAGATTTTCCAAGAAGCTGAGCTAATTAAGTGGCTAGGCCAGAATTTAATGCAGTTTTGTGTTATACCACTTTGCTCATAACCTGATATAATGGGTGATCATGGTGTGATTGGGAAAACAGTAAGTACAAGTCAAGAAACCCTTATCCAAAATGCTTAGAACCAGAAGTGTTTTCAGGTCTAAGTTTTCAGATTTGGGGATATTTGTGAGGACTTCACCAACTGAATATCCCTAATCTGAAAATATGAAATCCAAAATTTCTGAAATCAAAAACTTTGAATGCCCAACAGGATATGTGCCAAAAGCCTTGGATTTTGGTGCATTTTGGACTACATTTGCAGGACTATTAGGGAGATAAAAGAAATAAAAATAAAAATACACACTGAGAAAACAGCAGTGACACTTGCTTCAGCGAATAAATTGAAAGTGAATTTTATACATGATTTAAAAACTAATTTGCCGAGATAGTACTCTTATTATCAACAATGAAGCACGGTACAATTAAAAAATAAACCAATCTTTCTTTAGAGATAACATTGCAAAATAAGCTGGAAAAAAGGCTCCCCTACTTCCTAGGTAAAAAATAATATTACTCTGAAAGTCCCATTAAATAATATTCTCAGAAAGTCTCAATAAATCATACATACATAGTTTTAAACGTGATAGAGGAAATCAAGGTCACTTGGTATCAGTTCTTGTCCTTTCAAACAGACAAAAACACCCTCAACTATGAACGAAAAGAGGACAAGCAGATGTTTAACACGGGACACCACACAATTTATACGTTCTCCTATCAACCCTTCTTCTCCACTGAAGATGGACAGACACTGCGACTGCTGCCCTGACTGAAATCAAAACGCTTCCCCAACAGAAGTTTCTATCATGTCTTACACAAGTAAAATGTTCAGCAAAAATAATACCAGCAAAATGCTGAAGAGACAGTGCACAAGTTACTCCCTGTGTGAAGTCAGTGGCTCTGTACAGTTTAAATGCACGGTGTGTGGGGGCGGGGGGCGGAACTAGAGCGAAAGTAGGACGTTAACTAATAAACGCAGCCCAAAAGCAAAACTGGAATTGCAGTTTTAGGTTGCCCTACAACTAAGCAGTTCTGGTGCCGCACACACTGCAGCACAGGTCTTGGTGAGTGACCTGGTACGGGACTTAGCGTCAACACCTCTGTGCCTCTGGGTCTCTGCCCAACAACCGCCAAGTGTTAGTCAACCCGGGTCCCGGGAGGATCCTAACCGCGGCATGAACGCTGTGGCTCCGCCATTAGGTCTAGGCTACATCTAGACCTAACTTTGGTTCCCACTTCTCTTTCCACCGCGTCAACGACGCCCCGCCCCGCCCGGTCCGCTGCACAGTCCCTCGGTTTCTAACAGTGGAGAGCGCAAGCAGGGGGACGCGAGGACAAACTGCAAACCCCCAGGACCGCAGGACAGCCTCCCGGAGGAGCCCGCTCCCGCGACACCTCACCTCGATCTCGCAGATGTTGTTGGAGGTGACGAAGATGCCGATGCCAATGGGGATGAAGATGAGGCCGATGACGAAGAAGGTAGGTAGCACCGTGCCGGCCGTGAGGATGGGCTGCCAAGCCGGCAGCCGTTGCTGTTTGAAGGCCGTGTTATCCGGCCTCGGGGTCTTCGCGGTGCCCCCCGGAGCACACGGAGGGCCCCCGTCCACTTCATCCTTGGCGTTATAGTTCATCGCCATCGACCCCCGAGCTGCGACTCCGCGACGTGCAGGTGGACCGCCCAGGGGACCCGCCCGCTGACCCTGACAGGAGACGCGCAGGCGCCGCTGCCGCCGCCGCCAGCAGCCGACAGGCGGAAGAGGCGGGACACTCTTCCGCAGACGGCTGCTGACCGGGAGCGAGAGTCCACTGGGGACGCCAGAGGGAGGGAGAAAAAGAGAGGAAGGAGGAAGAAGACTGAGGGACAAGGGGAGGGGGAAAAGGGAGGAGGACAGAAGGGGGAGGAAAAAGGCGGACGCACCCTGATCATCTGCCCTGTGACGACAAAGTGAGGGACTCAGCCCGCGTAGAGCGCGAGGCTACGTTGACGCATGCGCGACCCTGGAGCTAGGGACCGCGCACGCGCCCTAGGTGCACCCTGGTCCGTGGGCGGGAGCGTCTGTTTGCACAAGTCTGTCTACCTCGGTTATCATGGCGACCGCGGCGTCAGGTGGTGACCCAAGCCCTTCTTGCCCGAGCCTCCCCCCGTCATCCACGAAGAGGTGTTTCTGATGGCTTTGGTGCTTGAACAGGCTTTTCTTTTGACCTCGACGCCTTCCCTAAAAGGGAATTAGGGCGTTTAAAAGGCCACAGCAGGGGAGCCTGAGTCCGCTGGGAATAGCAGTATCTGCTTGGGTTGTAAATTGCCACGCAAGGTGTAAATAGAAACTTCAACTGAGAGACGTGACCTGCGACCCTTTTTTTCTGAAGAGTCAATAGTGGGACTTGGTTAGCCCTCTTACCTTACCAATAATTGACGATTCTTATTTTTCCTCCATTACTGGTCATTGGGTTACTTTGTCCTTTTTCTTTATCTGACATTCTTTTCTACACATTGAAGTCTTTCGTAATAAGCTGTAGCTTCTTTTTTAGCTGTTGACAATAAAAAACCTGAACATGTAGCGTTATGTAAAATGTCATAGTACATACTTTAAAACTGCCAAGGACATACTCAAGGTATAAAAACTAAGGATACCAAAGTAGTAACAGTAAATATATAGAACTCAGCTAAAGAGCCTAAAATACCAACCTCTGTTGACTGGATGAAGGATTTTTTTGTTTCTTTGCGCTTTTTAAAAAAAAAATTCTCACAAGTATATATTGTTTATAAAATTTAAAAGATACTTAAATGCAATCTACATTATCACTGTTTGAAATCCAGACCAGAGAGTAAGTCAGATAACCTGAAAACAAATATCCAGACTTCATTCTTTTTGCTTTTTGGAAAGGGAAACTGAAAAATGCTTGGCCTTCATAATTTGCAAGCTTGTCCTCAAATTCTTAGTGCCACTAAAATACTTTGGACCATATTTTGTTTTGGCTATGTACATTTACTTTCAACCTTAGATTCTAATGGAAAACAATCTGTCACAGTTAATGGAGAAGACATGGAATTATTTCATTTTGCTAAATTCTGTTAGAAAAAAATTATCACTATGTGAAGTATAATCCAAAAGTATGTTTTTTCTCCCCACTCTTGCCTGTATCATCACACCCATTAAGTATAATAATACTTTAACTGATGGATTATTCCAGCATTCTGTATAAATGGTCAATTATAGTAGATCTCCTATCCATAAGTTTGGCATCCATGGACTTGACCAACCTAGGACTAAAAATATTTAGGAAAAAAAAAAAGTCTCAAGGTCTGAGAGTGTAGCTCTGGTAGAATACTTGCCCAGCATGTGCAGGGCCCTGGATTCGATCTCCAACACCTACAAAAAAATCTGTGCTGACCATGTAGACTTTTCTCCCATCACTATTCCTTAAATGGTATGGTATATCTATGTACATAGCATAATCTAGAAATGATTTAAAGTATGTGAAAGGATGTGACAGATTCTATGCAACTACTATGCCATTTTATATAACGGACTTGAGCATTCAAAGATTTGGGTATCCACAGAGGTCCTGGAACCAATCTCCCTTAGATTCTCAGGGATAAATGTATTTTGCCTTTAGGTTTTGTTGCTGCTGCTGCTGTCCTAGTGATTTGAGTGACCATGGTACCACTTAATTGGTTTTATTTCTCTTTAATTTTGTTTATTCATAGGAAAGATTAACTCCTTATCTCTTTTTCATTAGAAATTCAATTTTGACTGAAACAGACATGTAGAGCTGAAATCTTAAATTTTCATCTAAAACTTAATTTTCAGATGAGGTTCAAAGGGATGAAATTATTTTTCCAGATCTCTTGATATCTTTCCATTTCCTTTCCCTACGTTACATATCCACAACATGCTTCTTTATGCAGTTAACACGTTTTTAACCTCCACATTATTTCAGGGACTCAGAATTTCATAATTTCATTTATCATACATAGTATTATGATACACCTTAGTAGGTGGTTTTTCATTAATACTCTGAAGTATGAATTTTTGATTTTTTTCCTTGGCAGTACTGGAGTTTGAACTCAGGAATTGATGCTTGCTTGAGTTATTCCATCAGCCCAAGAAGTAGAATTTTTAAAAGAAATTTGTTCATCATTTCAGGGGCAAAAAAAGAGAATAATTGTTCTCACAGTGATTTTCAAAAAATGGTGGTTAGGAGTGATGGGGGGTGGTTCACTTAAATAACATTTGTATTATTCAAATGATTGTGAACTTGCTGATTCCTGATAAAAGTAGCTAAATGGTGGCTAAATGACATTAGTGCTGTCAGGTCAACATACTAAGTGTGCAATGAATGCATGAGCCCAATTATAAAAATAAATCCAAAATGATAGAATGGATGCAAACCCAAAATCTAAAAAAGGGTAGACTTTTAGCTTTTGAAGGGAAGGTTTTATACAATTTTCATCTTTTAGTTCAATTTCTGTATTTTGCCACTGAACCAGAAACATTGAAGAAAAAAAAGTGTAGAAGAATAACTTGGGTAAGTTAAGGAATGAGAAAGAAGAAACTAAAACTGGTCTGTCCACAGTTTGGCCAAAGTTCCAAACAGATCTGCACTTGGACTCCTTTGACAAGGCAGTGCTACTTTAGATCTCTAGCTTCTAACCATATTCAAACTGTTCCATTCACAATTTAGGATTGTTTAGAAAAGTTGAAAAGGGTTGAGAAATGTACCAGAGTTTTACAGCATGAATTTCAGAGAAGAGTCTTAGAAACTGGGACTGGTTTACATTGTTTTCAGTACTTTTGTTTTTCCCCTCCCTATTCAGTTAACCATGGCAGCTTAGAGAACTTCAGTAGGACAAGATAATACTAATTTTTAATTATCTCTGAGGACTTTTAGGAGAAAGTGATGTTCTATTTGTGCAATAAATTTATTGCCTGTATTACTTGCACCAGAAATTGGTTGATCCAACCTGATTTTGAAAAATTAACGTTTTCCTTATTTTATGTAGTATAGTTATTGAACTCTTACAGTCGACATTTAAGAAACCTTTTGTTCTTACATTGAGAGTTGGTCTAATTAGCCTGAAATCACTGGTGTTGTGATTAAATATTTTGCAAGTTGTTGAATAATCATTCAGTAGTTAGAAATACTAGTCAAGCAAGCTATTTTAGTGGTTAGTGTCATTAAAGGAAAGAACAGTGACACCAAAATTCCTTAATAGACTGCCTAAGAACTTTGTTTGAAGAGGAAATAAGGTTTCGTTTTTTGTGGTCCCACACTGTCTTTAAATGGAAGAATATAATTCTAATGAGACCTTAGATTTCATGACTCCCATGTCATCAATTATAGATAAGGCCTTATCTTTGAATATGTTGCCATCTCTAAGTTGACAGCCAGCTGACATCTGTTACATGCATAAAAGAGAAGTTAATTATTTTAAAAGGGATGAAGGAGGAAAGAGGCTTAGTGTACTCCATGAGAATCCACAGAAAAGTGGATCTTTACAAAACCATTCTTTTAAAATCATGTTTGGATCATTTTTGGACTTACTTTAAACTTACATTTTCTATTTTTCCAAGTTTTAAATTATTGGAAGTCCTAAATGGCAGAAGTGCATTCCATCATGACTTATTTTTTGAAACCTTTGAGTCGCTACTACCTAGAAGTTATTTTTTTTATTTAAAATAACTCCAATATATTCTTGGAGGTTAACCTTTGCCAAATGTTCTTATGTTTTAAAGTGTACTTTATTGAACATTAGAAATGAAAACTTTTTTTAAAAAATCAGTGGCACTGAATATTTATAACAACAAAGACTAAGAGCTTCCTTCTGACTAGCACACCATAAAGCACAAGAGAGGAAATAGACTGTTCCCCAGCATCATTGTGGCGGGGGGAGGGTACTATTGTTTGAACTCAGAGGCTTGGACTTGCGAAGCGGGCACTCTACCACTTGGGCCATCCAACCCTTTTTGCTTTAGTCATTTTTCAATTAGGGTTTCATGTTTTGCCAGGGGGTGGGGGAGCAAACTTCAGTCCTCCTACCTAAAGCCTCCCTTTAGCTGGGATAACAAGCATGGACCACCACACCCAACCCACAAAATCATTTTTATTATCATTATTATGTGTTCTCTGGACAGAGTAATCTGTATTCCCTGTCACCACTTCCTTAACTCAGTCATTCAGCAAGCCACTGATCTCTGACTTAAGACCCCACCTCCAATGAAACTGCCTTGTTAGCTAATTTCCACTCACCCTTCAGCAGATCTGTAACCAAAATTTAAGGAATATTTCTTTGAGCTTTAGAAGAGAACTACAATCTATTCTCTGAACTCAACATGACTTATACATACCTCCATCCTCCATCCTTGCACTTAACCATATAGTATCAAAAAATATCTTGTTTATATATCTTTCTTACTAGATATAAACTCCTCAAGGTTTAGAAACTGCTTTTATTCACTTATCAAGGTCCATCACTTGGCAAAATGCATAAGGCATAAAAGTACTCAATAAATTTTGAGCTGACCTGGCCTACTATCAATGAACTTACATTTTTGTAGAAGAGATCACTTGCCAACAAACAATTGAAACACAGTAAAGTCATTACCCTATAAGATGAAGTAAGGGATTGTAGGAGCTACACTGAGGTGCCATACCACATCCCCTCTTTATGATGTCAAAAATGAAAAATGAGGAAATGAATCCTAAGGTTGGAGTTATATGTGGTTCTCTAGCCAGGAGAGAAAAGAATAAAAAGCAAAGGAACTTCATTAATGCTATCCAAGACTTATTACCCTGGGTGGAAATACAGGCAAGATTTTAGCAGGTTCTAGTTTCCATGGAAACAGACATTTCCAGTGTGTTCCATTTTGGGGAGATATTCAGTTTGTTAATTTACACAGTTCATTTGTCCCATTGCCTGCTGACACTAATGCTCTGTACAGGAACTAGTGCATGGCCTCTTTGTGAAATGAAGATGAATGAGCATACTTCTCTTGTTAAAACAGCATATACTTTCTGGTGACCTGCTGTAGGCCTTTTGTCTTTGCAGACAGCATATTTCCTTTATAATCTGAGATTATTGAGGATCTTTTCACATCTTATCCAGATTATCTTTATCTAAAACCTTCAGTGGACACAGAGTCATGCCATTTGAGTTAAGTATATGATTTCCTATCAAGAGATGGAAGAACTCTGCACAAAGAGACAGAAAAGCCAAAAAAGAGAATGTGGATGTAGTCATGGAAAAGGTCTGCAGAAATAGGAGCAAAGAAAATAGGGCAGTTGAAGGAAGGATGAAAGTTCCATCTCTTGGAAATCTGACAGGTTTTATCCCACTAAAGGATCAAATTAAGGTACTGTGGTGTGGCTCAAGTGCCTGCTTAGCAAATGGGAAGCTCTGAGTTCAACCCCCTGTACCGCAGATAGATAGATAGATAGATAGATAGATAGATAGATAGATAGATAAAATTATGGTGTAACTCAGAGGAAAAGCAGCCCTGCTCTACTGCCACATCTACTTATCCATAGTAAAAGACATTGCATTTTTAAGAAAATGAAATGCAGAGATAAAACTATTTAAAAGCAAATGATTTTAAGTAAAAGAAGGCTGCATACACATTTTAAATTACTTTAATTTTATGAATATTATATTCCAACCCAAAAAAAGAATATTGCACAATGCTTTAATAGTTCACTGTAATGTTTTTCACACTCTGGTGAGATTTCCATAAACATAGTTCACTTTGAAAGTAACACAGAGAATGTCTTAATGGAGTGAAATAATTTCAATCGCCTATGAAGAACTGAAGCTAGGATATTACATTCATATGAAAGGCAAGTATGTAAACTTACTTGGCTTCAGTGAAAAGAAATAAACTTCTCATGTACTTAGTAAAACTTAAAGAAAACTTAAAAGAAACAAATTAAGAATGGCATAAAATAGAATGTATTTCCAAAATTTTTTCAATGTGCTCTTTTTTTTTTGGAAATACGTTAAACTTGCAGGAAGGTTAAGGATATCTGATCACATTTATTTTGGAGAAGCTAACACCTGATTTTTTTAAAACAAAAACTAGTTTTAAAAATACAAACCTACACTGCTAAAACAATAAAATCTCTGAATGATAAGGTAAAAATCTCCAAATCACATAAAAAATACGAGAAAATAAGTGTATCACATCATGGCATCCACAAGTATTTTCTGTTCAAATTTATGAATACATCACATTTCCCTAGAGAGCAAACACAGTTGTCATCACATAACTGTGGAATAAATGCTGAGAATTTAAGGAAAAATACTAATAGTCACCAGATTCCCAATTCTTATAAATTATTACAGCTATTTTTCTTCTTTGTCTCTAATTAGTGTTTTTACTAGAGACATAGCTTTACAGGTACAGAAGAGGCTATATGCCTCAGGTACCAATTGTGGGTTTTTTGAAGTGTCATTTTGCATGTTTGATATGTTTAGATTTGTTGATCACACAATTCATGAGTATACCCTCATGAATTACTATGCTTTTTATTTCCAAGACAATTCAACCACAGCATTAATAAGGTAAAAGTATCACATTCATGATACACCACTTACTCTTGCTTTGCCACTGATTTTTAGAAGTAATTATTTCAACATTATTGGTGTCTGTTCATGATTAAACCAGATATTCTATACTGTGAAAAAATGATGATCATCTTAAGATACAATGAATTTTTCACATTTTTCTGAACATTCTGGACATCTGACATCTGGTATACTTACTCTATGCACTATCCTTCATCAAACCTTACTACTTTTGAAATACTTGAAAAGAATCTGCAGAAAATACGCTCAAAAAACACTGTCTTATCAAAAAGTGTAGCTGGGCATGATGATGCATGCTTGTAATCTTGATACTCAGGAGGCAAGAGCAGAAGGATCACGAGTTCCAGGCCAGTCTGGGCTACATAGTGATCCTGTCTCACAGAAACAAAAACAAAAAGCATAAAATTGTTGGGCCTTGAGCTGGAAACTTTGATTATATTTCAGACAAATTTATAATTATTCTATTAAAATTATTCTCATTTAGACTGCTCATTGGAAACCTACTTATAATAAATTGTAAAGAGATTTTGTGCTGGTGGCTCATGCCTATAATCCTAGCTACTCAGGAAGCAGAGATCAAGAGGATCGCAGGTTCAAAGCCAGCCAGGCAAATAGTTCATGATACCCTATATTGAAAAAACCCAACACTAATAAAGGGCTAGTGGAGTGGCTCATGGTGTAGGCCCTGAGTTCAAACCTCAGTACCGCAAAAAAAAAAAAAAAAAAAAATTGTGTGATGTGAAGAGTGGATTGCATGAGAAGGCAATGTTTTTAATTATACATGGATGTTAAGATAGGGCTATGATCTTTATGATCTTGCTTGTTAATGTTCTCATTTTAGTTCAGAATTACTGGGATTAATTTTGCTCATCTATTGCTCAGATTCCATTCCAGTTTAAACAGAGGCCTTACTGATAGCACAGACAGAAAAAACTCAGTATCTGCCTCAAGGACTTATTGCCTCACCACCCTCACTGTTCTGGCAAGTACCAAATTCCATTACAAATTCAGGAGGAAATTCCCCCTCTTATCCAAATATATATAAATTACTAGTAATATTTTAATTTAAAGTCCCAAAGTATTTAAAATAATATCCTCTATTAGTACAATAAGATTCCCACAAGTTGAGCAAAAGTTATATGCTTCAAATGCTATTCTGTGGTCTAGCTGAAAGTTTTTGGCATCAGAGGTATAATTAAACATTGGCAAATAGGGAATTTAACTGAGTCAAAAAATATGACAACACTAAACAAAACTATTTTCTCATGAAAATGTCACTGCAGTTTAACATTTTCAGAAAAAGAACTCAGTAACAAAAATTTAAACTCTTCACACGTACACACTGTAGTTTTCTGAGTCAGTAATCATATCTACAGGAGATTATGTGATATTTCCACAATCATTCAAGCTAGAGCAAGACTACTGTAGCATTTCTTTTACTTAAAAAAGCAATAATTATTTTAACATAAAATATAGCTATTTAATATAGAATACATGTTGAATATGATTTGCCAACTCCACAAGGCATACCTTAAAACCTTCCAAGATTACATAGAGGAGGGAAAGTTAAAATTAATTTTTCCCATTTCAGAGATTCTGTGACTTATAAACCTGGTTACAAATTGTGGACTGGAGAGATGAGGCAACAATATTACCTTGTGGCTCCTACTTATTCTTTCACGTTCAGAAGTATTCTCTCTTTAGTCTTAGTAAAGTTATACTGTAAATGATTTCAGCATTCAGAAAGATGTGTGAATTCTTAATTCATCTTTAAGGTCACCTTTAAGATCTTGTTGAGAACAAGTCCACATTAAGAAAGTCCTTTTTAAAAACCTACAGTTTCATTGTCAGAATTTCAAGTAGACTTTAGACACATATTTTCACATAATCCTAAATTCAACAGCAGCTTCTGATCTAGAGATATGGGTAATATTTTTGCTTATTTAAAGACTATATTCTCTCATGTGGCTATGAAAATCTACCAAAATCAGAGGGGAAATGTGATCTATCTTTGGATCTCTCTAAGTTTTAAAAGATGCTGACATTATCTAGGTCATTTATTTCATTGAGTAGTATGTGAGAAATGTGTCTTTATTATGTTTTGTACATATAAGGAGATAAAGCAAATAGAAATATTGTCGTCAGTTGATGCTGTCCCTGTTTCCTTTACTAGTTAAACTTTTTACATATCCTTCTATTAACTCACTACATGCAAAACTCAGTTCATCCAGGGTTATTGACACAGAACACCAGAAAAAAGCTGGTTTTTAAGTATTTAAATTAAGCTCCTAACTCAGAGCATTACTTTTTACTTTTGAACCATGATTGGAACGATAGCATTATACAAGCAATAATACAATTTTCTCCCAGAATCTATTTCTTGGTTTTATCTCTTCAATTTACCCTGGGAAATACAGTGTTGTGCTTTCTTTTCCTCAAAAATAACAAATTGGTAAAAAGAAAATAATTATAGGTTAACATTTTGAATGCAAAAATACCAATACTTCGAAGAACTGACAGTGTGTTCTACAGATATATGTGCCATAGACTGAAAAAAGAAACAGTTTAGGAAAAAGAATCACATTACAAAATGTATTATAAAAATAAATTACATAGCATGTGCCCATAGACCTAAAGTTTTGAAAAAGGAAAAGAATTTTCTTTTGGCACAAAGACTCAACTGCTTTTGCTACATATTACCATATTATCAGCAAAGCTGTGTTCAATTTTTACATTATATCCTCAAAAAAAAATCACTGGAAATAGTAAAATTTCCAGTGGTGATCAGTAGCATGGAGGACCTTAGTGGCGATGCAGGACTGCAGAAATACTATCCATTCAACAGGGACTCAGAGGAGGCACATACACCCAGTGTGTGCTTGGTAATCTCATCGGGAGTTCACACGCAACTGGTGAATGATGATACTTTCTACAAAGAGAAGAAAGACACAGCATTTCTAATTAAACTCAAATCAGTAGTTTATGGGAGGATCAATACCACATCATTTTACCAAAAGACTGTCAATGTTAAATAACAAAACAAAACAACAGCAACAACAAAAAAAGGTACAGGAGCCCACTAGCATCTCCTGCTGTATTTTGCTATTCTTGGGTAACTTCTTTATATTGGCATATGTGCTTTATGTCTAAAATTCTTAAAGCCCTTTAGAATCCATGTCTAATATTTTAACAATACGAGACTGATATCACTTAAGGAAAGAACTAAATACAAAGATAGTGATTATTGTGTGAAAGCCTCATAGTGGAAAAATAGTTTAACCAACTCTCCTCTCCTGGCAAAACTCTTCCTGCACTTTAATTTCTTTTTCTTTACGGATATAGATTGGATTTTAATAAGGAGATGAGCATCACCTATTCCTACATCACTACACACAGATCTCCCTGCTTCTTTTTGCCTGACTATGTAGGCTTTTACACCCAAATTTGCTTTTTAAAAATAAGTATAAAATAGACAGTGATAGTAATTAGAACAGTCTGGCCACATTTGTGGACATTTAGTATTCATGTTTGTTGGATTGGTTTTGCTTTCATATTAACCTTTATGCCTTCATGAACATGTCTCGCCATTACTTCTTTTATTCAATCTTTCAAGAGCTATTTATTTATTGAGGTTATACACTGTGCTAGATACAAAACTACATTGGTGAGAAAAATGAGTCTTACCATAGCTGACATTATACACAGCAGAGGAAAGAAAATGAACTCAGACTCAGATCACTTCCCCGTCTGAAAATTTTACCTTCCCATCACCTGTGACAATGTCTTGAGTTAAGAAACATATGCCAGCATTTATCAATAGTATGAAGAAATTTCCACATCTTATTTTCACTTTAATTTCAAATACTGTACCTACATTTACATTTTATTTTTACTTAGGTAGTTAATATCTAGGTAAACATTAGGCCACAGACCTATAGGTTCATGCTAATTATGTCCGAAGGTGATCCTCTGTTGGTTTCATCTTTACCTTATGAAGGCCACTAGGGGGAGATATTTCCTTTCCTTAGCCTTTTGGCTTGAATTTGCAACAAAACATACAAAGGCAAAGTAAAATGAAATATATTAATGTCTTATATACTTAAGAATATTCAGCTATAAAGGTTTTGTAAAACTTTTAAGACATACATACAATTTTTATTATATCAGAAACTATTAAAAATCATCTCATGTTTTTACAAAATGAGTATTCCAGATTCAACTTCTTTAAATGCCTAAAAATGTATCAAAGTCTGTGAACAAAAAGTAAAAGCACTTCCTATAATATTATGTAGTTTAAGATCAGAGTTTAAGATTAAAATTCTATTTCCCAGTAAATATTTTTAATTTTTTTTCTGTAGTACTCTTCAAAGAATGAAAACCCCTCGGCCTCAAATCCCCCTTATGTAATTGAAGTGTCTTCCTCAATCCCCTACTTTAAGAAAACCTAGGACACAAATTTAAAAAGTGGAATCCAAAATAGTTCTTAGTGTACATGTAACTCAGAATGCTTGTGCCTGTTTCCTTGTCAGAAAATGAGGGTACTAGAGATTGCCCCTAATGTCCCCTGTAGAGTTAACATCTTGTGTTACTATAATGCTTTCTTCTGTCTTGAGTGTACAAGCCTCTTAATTCCTAAAGTTGCCATCTTTTAATCCTAGCATTTTGCAATCTCCGTAATAACAAGAGCCGTTTAGAATTAGTATTTGATGGAAATGCATGTAAGCTAAAGTTTCATTTTTTATATATAGATAACTTTTTTTTGACAGTACTGTGGTTTGAACTCAGGGCTTCTTGCCTACTAGATAGGTACTCTACCACTTGAGCCACACCTCCAGCCATCATTATTATATATAAATTAGCAAACTGGCAATGCACATATATGTGTGTGTGTATATATATATATATTTATGCTGCATAATATAATTAAGCCTAAATTATCTTGTTTTATACACAAGGAGATATATGTTATCTCATTTCCAAAGATAGTGAGACAAGATCTATCTGATAGTCTTTACTAATTAAAATTTATTAGACATATTAATTAAATGTATAGTTGCTTATTATCTGTTTTCCCAAGTCTCAACTGAATTTACTCAAATAAGTTTCAGTCGGACAGTATATAAAATTGTGAAAAATATTTTACACATTTACATTTTGAAATTACACATTTCACAGTAAAACATTTTTGTTGAAGTTGCAAATTCAGCAAATTTTATCCCATCTCCTTCTCTGTCTTCATTTCATCCTAAACTAAGACCCAAGTACAGGTTATTTTGGGTCTCCAAGTGACCTCAGTATAATCAGGTATAATTCTTTAACAATTTTCTCTTTTTATAGATACTTCTTTTTTTTTTTGAGGTACTGGGGTTTGAACTCAGGGCCTCATGCTTGCTAGGCAGGCGCTCTACCACTTAAGTCATTCCCCCAGCTTATAAATACATTTTCATGACATTAGTAATTTGTACTTAATAGGAAGATTGAGACCAAAAATCACAGTTAATTACCTCCTTTGTCAGCAGATTCAAAATAACAAAAATACTTATATATGGGGCCTTTTTATACACAGGTATTTATTAACATAATTTCTCTTCTTTTCTAATTGGAAGGGGAAAAAAATCCTTGAATTGTAGTTATCCAGTACATATGAGGGACACTAGATTTGTCACACTTTTGAAATTAACAATTTACCAAAATACACTTACAGATATCTCCCCCTATATGTTTCTTTCAAGTATTTATCTTGATGTTTTTTTCCTTAAGAAACTTTGGGCAACACCTTAAATACCTTATTTGTTACTAGGACATTATTGTAAAATGATGTGGCTTATTCATTCTTTTATTACACTAGCTATTAGATAAGTTCCAAAGGAAGTTCAACATATTATCAATTCCTAATTACACTTGATTTTTGACCTTCCTGAGTATTCATCCTCTGTGGGTGGTATCCCAAAACTGTTGGCCAGCCAGATGACCTAAGTTCCAATGCTGTGTGCATGAGCCAGGATTTGGGGAGAAACTTGGGGGAGCATGTCTCTTGAGTGGTAGAGTGAGGGCAACCTCACAATATGCTGGAATTTTGTTTCTCCCTGAAAGAGCTCCTTGGCTATGCAAGGGGAAAGATGTATTCCCTAGAAAGTCAATACCTCCCTCCCAAGCAACACATATTGTTTCATTCTGCTAAACTCTCTGCAAGGAAATGAGCTCTGAATTTTAAAGGTCTGTTCTAGTAAATTATACCAGATCAGTTTAGTAACTAGGCTTTAAGTTCACACACCAAAGACAAAACATAGTGGAAGCTCAACTTACAGCAGGACTTTACATCTGCAAGAGAGTACTCTTCATCCATGGAAAGTTGCACATCAAGTTACAGAAAACCTTTCCTCTTGGATGTTGTATCAATTTGGCTAGCTCACAGCCTGGCTTCCCGTGTTCTGTGGATCCCTGCCTACCAAGGACTTTGCCTGGAAGACACCTTCTGAGCTTTGGAAAGTGCTGTTGTTCTTCAACAGCAACTCCACCAGCTTTGAGCTTGCTACCCTCAGGGTACTTTACTGGCCTGCAGAAATGTCCTAAAACATATATGCCGTTTAGAAGTAGGCATACCTAGATCTTACTTACTTTTAAGTTTATTATTTCATAAACTGGTTCAAGATTCAACCCTGTTATTATCATATTCAGAAATTCATCAGAGTTATGATAAAACATCTGTTTTAAATAGGAAGTTCAATAAACTTCCTGTGTTGACTTGGACTTGTATTCCTTCTTTTGGATTCAGCTCAGCTAATTAAAAAGACTTCCGATAGTCAGTTCTGTCATTTGCTCCAGAAAAGTTTTGAACCAGATGATATAAACTCTCTGGGGGTTTTGCAACCACCTAATACTTCATTTGTTTCCTTCCAAAACATTTTCTACTCCACCATCAGCCCAAATCATCCCATTACCTTCCTGGGTTGCAGGAGCTATCAATAATTATAGTAATTACTGTGACTAATAACTTCTTCTCAGGCAAGCTAATCCTTCTCGCTAGCATAAAATGCTACTTCCCAGAACAAGCAAATTTGAACTGGTTCTCTCATCTATAACATTCACCATAAATGAATACTAAATGGTGGGAAAATAGGTAAATATTTGAGCCATGTATGCTCAGGTTTTGCTTTTTGAGGCATAAATGCATAATGTTCAAATATATCTTTAAATTTATAACCAATTTTTGGTTTTTTGTTTTGATTTTTTCTTTTTGGCAGTATTGGGGTTTGAACTCAGGGCCTCATGCTTACTAGGCAAGTGCTCTACCACTTGAGCTACTCTACCAGCCCCAATTTTTTATCCTGGCTTCATCATTAATAAGATGGTTAGACATCTCTAAGCTTCAGGATTTTCCTTTTTCTTTCATACTTTTAATTTTGGGGGGAAAATTTTGGTTTTGTTTTTCTTCTTTAACAACAGAGATACTTATCCTGTTGATCTGTAGAATCTGATTCAGCTCTAATCAACTCTGTGAATTTGCAGTTCTGTTCATCACACAGTCATCACATCAGCACAAGTAAAGAGACTAAAAGTATTTTTACCAGATGAACATTAATCATTAGTTCTTAGGAAAACTGTAGTAGGATCTTGTGAGCTGTTTACTGAACAATAGAAAAGCATATTATGACTAAAGAAGGATGCCAGAACCATATAAGATTACAGCTAAATGCTAAGCCATAAGCCAAGGTGAGGTGATTTGCTGAAGGTTACACAGCCTTTCAGTGGTAGAACAGGGATTTCTCCAACCTCCTGGTTTTCAGCTTTCTCAGGAATCTGCTCCATTGTTCAGCAACTCTCCTTCTCTGTTTGTTCACCTTGATACCTATCCTCTCCTGCCTATTGGTGGTGTTGTTTGCTCCTTTAAAATAAGAGCCTGTCTGCTTGGTGTGTGTGGTGGTGGGGGGGGGGAGTGGTTTCCTTCATGAACCTGGAAGAGCATGACCAACCTCTAAAACTTTCTCTTTTGGAAGTACCCTTTGTGCTCTTCCAGGGGAATCCTAGAGGGTAAGGAAGGGCCACTCCTAATTCATGCAATTAACACTTCACAAAAGTAAAGTGTGCTCCCTTTGTGCTTCACCTGTATGGTGGCTTCAGAGAAAAGAACTCCTAGCCTAGGACTCGTAGCTATTTTGTATCCATTATTTGCCATTACCTGCCATTGTACCTTTGGAAGGAAACAGGAGAAACTCTCATCATCAAGAATTGCAGTAACTGGATTTCCTCTAATTCCACCATCTCTCATCTCTTACTCCTGACTCGTTAGTTTCATGATATCTCACAGTTTTGCATTGCACATAAAGGGAGAAATAAAGAACACCTTACTTGCTCCACTTCCTGCCATCCTTCAGCTGCTAGTTTTATTTCCTTACTGTCAGTCCCAAGCTTTACACGACAATGGACAGGCCTTTAAACCCCTGGATAGATTCTGAAGTGATAGTTCATCTTCTTAGAGGAGGTTGTGTTTGTAAAAGAAACTTTCAACAATACACAACTGCCAGAAAGAAGAAACTGAAGGAAGAGCAATTCAGGGAGGAGAACAAATTGAGACTGGAATGTAACAGGGCACCAGCCAAGGAAGAGGGAATGATGCTCAGAAGAGAGGTACACAGCCCAGCCACAAGGAGCCTTGAGTGCCATACCAAGGAACTGGTATTGTATTCTATTTGTAATGAGAAGCCTTTGGAGGGTTAACTAGAGGAATGACATGATCAATTTGCATTTTGAAAAGCAGAATGAAAAATGAATCTGAGAGTTGTGAGACTAATCTATACCAGTTAATAGGATATCAGAGTAATGCCAAAGAGAAATAATTAAAACCTCAATTTAGGCATTGATGATAGAAATGGAGAGATGGGCTTACTGCTAGAGAAGTTAGGGAATTAGAGTAAGCAGACTTACTGAGTAAGTTTAATTGAGGGCAGAAGGAGTTGGAGATTATGTGGCTACTAGCTTTCTAGCTTGAGTGGCTGGGTGAGTTCAGGTTGCCCCTGATAAACTGGAGAGTAATAAGAGAAAGAGGAGCCTTGGAGGTGAGATGGAGAAGTGCTGAGAATGGATTTAGACAAGAAGAATTGGAGATATACAGCAGGAAGCTGGGTGCACAGTTGTGGAGAGAGGTTTGGGGTCATCAGCATATGCGTGATAACTGAAGCCATGGGAGTACGTAAAATAAACAGAGCAAGCATGCAGAGTAGGAAAATAGCATTTGAGAGAGATGTGTGGAACATTAATCCTTAACATGTATGCATATAATAAAGAACAAGCAAGGGAGACTGAGGCACAGCACTCAAAGAGACTAAAGGAAACCCATAGATGTCTTGATCATAGAAGGAAAAGACATAATCTAACCCATTATTATCAAAACCCACAGGTTTATTTTCTGGAAAAACTGACCTAAAAGGTCAGACCTGGGCACAAGAATGGTCAGCACAGATTGAGTGTAGGGGAATGAAAATTTTGTACAAGGAATTGTGAGATTCTTGTCTCACCATCCCTGAACTATTCACAGAATGCATTTAGCCTGCTTCAGGGAAGTCGCTAGAGGATTTTTTGTCTGTGGAAACTACTGGAAAGTGTACTTCAAAATACAGCAGATAGGTAGGTAGGTAAATAGATGATAGATAGATAGATAGATAGATAGATAGATAGATAGATAGATAGATGATAGATATTGGTAGAAGATAAGGAATCAGGGGAATAGAGGAGTCAACCTAGGCAAATGGACCACAGCTAGGCAGCAGGCCTAGAGGACAACCAGTCCAGACTGAGGAAGAAAGCAGAGGACTGCACTAGGAAGACTTCCAGGGGAAAATATGAAACTGATGTGTTTCAGTGTTTGGAAAAATTACTGATAGGTGTTTGGCAGATCAAATGAAGCATTTGGAAAAAATAAAGACAGATACATAGAAAACCAAGCAGATGATACATCATGCAATCATTCTTTTGAAGGGGAAAGTGGCAAGAGGAAGAGAACACACTCATAGTATACTACTTGACTCAGCAGAGAACAATATTTAAGTTTACACTGTACGTATTTTATAGATATGTAAATATGTAAATGCTGCTGATGTAACAAAAAAATGTGAAGTAACTTGTTGGGATGATGGGTAAAAAGAAAGGGGACAAGTGAGAGAGCTAAATCTTCACCCATCAAAATAGTAATGGAAGAAAAAAGATATCTAAAATCTAGAAATAACAAGTCAGAGTATGCACATTATTTAGAAATATCGAGATAAATGCCTAAAGAAACAACTAAGAGTTGGAAATGGTTTTCTCTAGGGAAAAATCTTAGGGGTTCTGGGTGAAGATGTAATGAATGTCTATTTTCATTATCCTTTACTACTGAATGATACTTTAACTATGTGTATGAGTTCATTAAAAAAAAAAGCTATCAAAGAATAAGTGGGAAGTGTGAATGTAGAAGCAGAAAATGTTAGCCATTCTGTCAATAGCTTAGCTGGGCATGGAAGGAATCAGAAGACGGCAGAGCAGAAAGAATAATTTGGCTAAAATGGGGGATACCAGAGCATATTTATATCCTGTGTGGAAATAACTGGAGAAAAAGAGAATATGAAATAGTAGAGAACAAAGAGCTAACCAATGATGAGACCCAGGATGGGACAGCAGAAGGGAAATACTAATTTTATCTTTGTTGGGGACATTTTGGTATCATTCATTCCTACTTACTGGGAAGTCCTATGCCTATCGCCTCATTACTTCATTTTCTCTCTTGACCTTCAGCCTCTGACACAATATGCTTATTTATTTATTTGTTCATTTATTTTGTGGTTTTAGAATCAAACTCAGGACCTTGTGCATGCTAGGCAAGCACTCTACCACTAAGCCCATATGTGCTTTTCTTATCTGTATTCCTAATCAGAAAAAGTCTCATTCTTTCCCCAATACTCTGAATCTATGAGGAAATTAGAAATTAAAATTCAAATCTTTTTATATCTTACATTCTTGGACATGTTATCATGAATTTATACTCTCCTCACACTGTACATCAAAATTATTTCTTAGTATCCTTCCTGAAAACAGAGATTCAGGTAACAGATCTGTAACACTCTGGATGAATATACTGAGCTCTCTAGAGAAAGCCCAATTGCCACCCATTAACATTCTCCCTGTAGATCTAAAAGAAATGCCAAATAGCCCTGTGTACAGGTGACCTAGAAATGAGCCTCACATTGTCAGGACATGATGTGGCCCATATCAGAACATTTCTGTGATCAAATGTGTGATGTGGCCCCCATCAGTGTGCTGAAAGAATTGACAAATTAAATTATCCTCTGGCCTTCTCGGCAACTGTGTAGATTGTGCCTGCATGTCCCTAGAAGTTACCTTGTCTTTGAAGTCTGTGGCATCCACCTCCCACACAGCGCCCCCCACTTGAAAGTTTTTGGGGTAGAATCTGATCAGTAGCTGTACACATCAGCCATGGTGAGATCCCATTTATTTCACTATGCAAGATGATTTAAGACAGACAAAAGCTTCTAAACTTTTGAATCCACTCACTCCTATAAAAGCTCATTAATGGAGTGCATTTAATCCTTTCCCTTTTATCCCCAGTGAATTTTTTTTTTGTGTGTGTGGTACTGGGGCTTGAACTCAGGACCTGCACCTTGACCCACTCCACCAGCCCTTTTTTGTGGAGGATTTTTTTGAGATAGGGTCTCACAAACTATTTGCCTGGGCTGGCTTCAAACTGCGATCCTCCTGATCTCTGCCTCCAAGTAGCTAGGATTACAGGTGTGATTACAGGTGTGAACCACCAGCACCCAGTGGTTTCAAAGATATCCATATATGTAGACTTGATTCTATAATTACAAAGAGAAACTGCTGTGGTGGTTACTCTGTCATTTCTGTAAACTGTGTTGTACTGCCAAGTTTTCTTAGCAGCTGTACTTTGTAGGTGACTATGCCAAGATCCAGATGTATAAGCATCCTACACATTCACTGGCAAGCCTTTTGGGATACTCCCCCAGTGGTGATATGACTCCAGAAGAAATGATGTAAGCATAGTGTGAGCAAGAACAGGATATCAGCAAATAACACTAAGATTATGATAAAAGTCACTGAAGAAGGGCAGGTAGAGTCTACAGGAATTTCAGTGTTTGGTTCTTTTGACACTGTCATTGCTTAAATATGGGATGTCATGGCACAGTAACACTAAATGACAAGTAGGCATTAGTTAAAAACAGTGAAGGTCCTTGTTTTTGAAAGGGTTGGATGTCCATTTTTACAAAAGGAGAAAACTCTCTTACAAAAAAATACAAGTCAGGTCTGGCATGGTAGCTCATGTCTGTAATCTCAGCTACTTGGGAGACAGAGATAGGAGAATTGTGGTTTGAGGGCAGCCCAGAACAAAACAAAAAAAAGAACAAAAACAACAACAAAGTTAGTGAGCCCCTATTTTAAAAACAAGCCAAGCGTGGTGGAATTCTCCTGTATTCCCACCTACCTAGCAGGCAGTGGTAGGAGGATCTTGTTCTAAGGCTGGCCCCAGGCAGAAGCACATGACCCTATCCAAAAAATAACTAAAGCAAAAAGGGCTGGAGGCATGACTCAAGTAGTAGAACATTTCAAAGTACAAGGCCCTGAGTTCAAATCCCAGAGCTACAACACACACACACACACACACACACACACACACACACACACACACACATGCTCGCGTGCACATACACACTTCAGTATTCTAAATGGCAAGCTTTCTTGTTTAAACTTGACCAAGATCATACTTCTTTTCTGTTCTTTTCCTGCCCTCCACTCCCTTTGGTAGCACTAGGGGTTGAACTCAGGGCCTTATGCCTGCTAAGCAGGCATTCTACCACTTGAGCCACTGTACTAGTCCTTTTGGGGCTTGTTATTTTTGAGATAGGGCCTCATTTATGCCCCAGCTGGTCATGAGCATAATCACAACCCTACTATTTACACTTCCGACTGTAGCTGGAATGACAAGCACACGATACCATGCCAGCTATTGGTTGAGGTGGGGCCTCACAAGCTTTTTGCCTAGACTGACATCAAACCACTATCCTCCCAGTTTCCATTTTCCAAGTAGCTAGGATTAGCTAGGATTTAGGCTTGAGCTAAAATCATATTTAAAAAAAAATTTTTTTGGCAGTACTGAGGTTTGAACTCAGGGCTTAACACTTGTTAGGCTAGGACTCTAACACCTGAGCTCTTGAGTCACACCTCCAGCCCTAAATCCTAGCTAAATCCTAGTAAAACTGTCTTTTTTCTCAGCAGTCTCTCTCTGTCTCTCTCTCTCTCTCTCTCCTTTCCAATCCATCTTTATGGCATGTCTCTAGCCTGGTTATTCATTTTTAATACAAATACCGATGAACAGCAGGCAGCAGAACTGCCTCGAGAGCCCATGCATACCAGGAGCGCCCACAAGCACCACTACATAAAATTCAAGTCCAAGTTCTGCAAGGCATGGGAAATATATGTGGAAAACAATGCTCAGAGGAGCTTCTTTACGTGAACTCTGTCGATTCAAGCACTGCAAACTAATCTATACACCCTAAAAATAAATAAATAAATCTGCCTTTTCCCAAGTATCAAGAGCAGGTGCTAGTTTTGGAACCCTAAAAATTCAGAAATGGAAAAATAAAAATATGTGACTTTGTAGTTATTGTATTTTTGTAAAGTTCACCTACTTGGCTGAAAATTTTTGGCAAAGGTGCAATCTACCTGAGACCTTGGTATACTAAGCATGGGTTACTAGCTTTGAGCTCGTTTGTGGTAATGTGACTGTGAAGCACACTGGTTAATGTCACAAATACATGTGTCATTTTGCATTCACAGTATGTTTCATGCTTGTTAAAACATGCTTAAAATTAAAGAAAATGATTCAAACATGAGTAAATCTAATAGGAATATCAATGTACTTCCCCACACCTCACCACACTGTGTGCACACACACACACACACACACACACACACACACACACCAAATCATGAACTATTCTACACGTGCAAATAAAGTCCACACTTAAGTGAGGAAAATATTTGAATTCAACTAAGCTTGGATGATGTCATTTTTTTCTTGGCATTAAGGTATCCAGATTTATTTTCTGCTATTTTCTGTCACTTTTTCTGTCAAGCTATAAAGGGCCACTTGGCAGCTCTATTCAAACTGCTCCACAATTTAAATCAATTGCACACTTGAATGGAGCATGGGTCTGACGTTGATACTCCAAAAATTATTGTTTATGGAATTCTGAGAATGTTTTGGAGGTGGCCAAAACTTCTACAATGCACACAAACACACACAAATAAGTCAAACTCTGTGTTTAGGATTCGATAATTCATTTCCACTTTATTTCATATTCAAATTATTTCCTGAAGTCATATTATGGAGCTTTTGTTTTTGTGAAATTTTAGAGGTCCAGGCCCTGTACTAGCTATGAGATTTTTTTTTCCTAGCACATATATTAAATTCAAGATTTGATAGTGGCAAATGACAATTGTTAAACTGTGTCCTGTTTCAGAATAGAGTTTTCAAAAAGTAAAAAAATTATTGTAGAACAAAATCAATCAAATTTGGCCCACAATTAGAAAATATGGGAGCCAACCTTTGAGAGTATGTGAGACAACCCCCAAGTCTTACTGGTGAAGAAACTGAGGGTTTCTTAGCTGATGGGCCAATCGATGGATCCACTTGCTAGAATCAAAACTGAGATAAGAAGCCAGGCCCTGCCTCTGGCACAGCATCCTCAACAAGTCACACCACAAAACAGCAGTTCTGCAAATCAGTTCTGTTCCCCCGCATCAAAACAAATGCACAAAATAGGAAAGACACATGGCTATTAGTTGGTTATTTATAAACAAGGAATTTAAAATTTAAATTAGTACATGTAAGCGTTGGCACAAACAGAGGAAGGTTCAGTTTCACGGCAGCAGCAGCATCTGCACAACATACCCCCTCAGCCACTGCCCTCAGCCCTTCCCCCCTCCAAGAGAGGTAGCGCTGCTGGCTGCAGACTTCTTCAGCTCTATTTTCATAGACTGAGTCTCAGCTCGAGGCTCGAATTTGGTCAGATTTCCTGCTCCTGTGGCTGCCACTACTGGCTTTCCTGCTTTCATACCTTTTGACACAGGAATGCGGGTGGGTGTAGGCCGCTGGGAAGACCCATCTTGTCCTGACTGGAAGAGAGAAAACAGAGACACAAGGGAGATGGTGGTGAGGTTCCCCTGGATGTGCCATCAATCTGACATCAGCAGGACTCTTGACAGGCAGCAACTCCCCCCACAGACCACCCTTCCCCTGATGAAAGGGTTGTATCTAATCCCCTTGAATTCTTCCCTTTTCCCTCTTTTGAAACATCAATGCTGAAATTCCTTCTCAAGTCCTACCCTACCTCCTGCACCCTTACAGAAGGTGACCTTAATGTTATTTCACAGAGAAAATATAAGCCACCAGGTATAAACTCGGCAACTTTACTTCTGCTGTCCTCCAAGTACCCTCCCCTCCCCATCTGTTTCAGATGAAGCAACTCTCATCTCCCAGTGACCTCAGACGCCACTCATTTTTTTATTATCACTTCTGACCACACCCTTCTGAAAATGTTCTTGCTCCTGGGCACTGGTAGTTCACACCTGTAATCTCAGCTACTCAGGAGGCAGAGATAGGAGGATCATGGTTTGAAGCCAGTCCAGGCAAACAGTTCGTGAAACCTTATCTTGAAAAAAACCCATCACAAAAAAGGGCTGGTGGAGTGGCTCAAGGTATAGGCCCTGAGTTCAAGCCCCAGTACCAAAAAAAAAAAAAATGTTCTTGCTTCATTTTTGGATTTTATTTTTGTTTTGTTCTTTCTTTTGACAATACTGGAATTTGAACTCAGGGCCTTGTGCTTGCTAGGCAGAGGCCACACCACCAGCCCTTTTTGCATTAGTTATTTTTCCACAGAGCCTCACTTTTATGCCTAGCTGGCCTGGACTGTGATACTCCTATTTATGCTTCCTGAGTAGCTGGGATGACAGGCTCCGGCAGTCACGCCCTGGTGTTTACTGGTTGAGATGGGTTCAACTGTTTGAGTGGGCTGGCCTTGAACTGTAGTCCTTTTGATCTCTGCCTCCTGAGTAGCCAGGATTACGAGAGCCACCTCTCCTGGCTCTCTTATGGTAGTTTCTTATGTGGGCCTCACAATTCACCTCTAGTTTCTGATGACTCCTTTTCCATTTGTTGTTGGCTCTGGGCTCTACCTTGCCTACCTTCTGCATAAGAGTTTCACTATGTCCTATTTTGAGCCCTTTCTAAATTTTTTAGATTCACCCTAAGAATCCCCTAAGTTGGATGTGTCCATGTGTCCAAGCCCTAGAACCAATAGCCTTCAGTGCTTTCCTGAAATGCAGGTCTGCTTTCCAGTGATTCACTGGACTTTTGCAGCATTCCCCAGGCATCTCAAAAATAACATGCTCACGCCTGTAATCCTAGCTACTCAGAAGGCACAGATAGGAGGATCATGGTTCAAAGCCAGCCGGGGCAAATAGTTCGTGAGACCCTATCTTGAAAAAACCCTATCACTAAAAGTTGGGCTGGTGGAGGTGGCTCAAGGTGAAGGCCCTGAGTTCCAGACCCAGTATGGAAAAAAAAAAAAAATTGACATGCCTCAAACATTACCTACCCTCTTCCTAAGTCAGTCCCCAGACAACCAATCCTGGCTACTCATGAGACTACTCAATTTGTCATGAAACCTTTTTGATTCTAGCTTTAGTTTTTGAGGCAGGCTCCCACTATGTAACTCAGGTCAGCCTGCCTCAGTTATAATCCTCCTGCCTCCATGTCCCAAGTGCTGGGATTATAGGCATGTACCACCATGCCTGGCTGTCGGTTCTATCTTCAATATAGCTCAGTCCTCATTTCATTAGACTAGAGATGGTGTAGTTCAAGCTACACCATCTCTAGTCTAGAAAATTGCAATGGCACTATCTTTAGCCCTGTCCCTCCGATTTATCCTTTAAGCTGTTTTTTATACATATCTTTCTAGAACAAAACAATCTAATAGTTTTTCATGATCCTTACCAGTTCAAGGGCTCCATTTATCCATTTATTTCATAATAAAGAATGTGCCTACTTCAATATCTGACCCTAGTTTGCTTCTCCACTTTCTGTACTTGTTAATTACAATGTACAAATGAACAATTCTTACTGATTCCATTCTCAGGAGGGTGTCTAAACCTTTAGTTGTCCTAAATTTTATGGGAGCTAATTTACCTAAAATAAATAGGCCATCATTTAGACCTTAGAAATCTTGAACAGTTTTTTTTATGATTTTATTATTATATAATTGTTGTACAGGGAACACATTGCGGTATTTACATATGTGTTTACAATATATCTTGGTTGGGTTATCCCCTCCATCTTGAATAGTTTTGCTTTGTTTTTTAAATCATTGTGTATGTTGTCTAATTGGTAGTCAAAGATGTTGCTGTACAGGACAAGGCCATCTTGATCTGACCATCAAACTGAGGATAAGATGTTACAGCAGAAAAATCTGCTCTAAGTTACAATGACTTATACCTCCACTGTCTTTTCATAAGGTTCAGCAGAAAGAAGTAAGACCCTACACAACCACACTATGCTCTGTGGTCCCTAAAAGCAGTACTGAAACATTTGGGAAGTGAGAACAAGTCTTAGTGCAATTTGGCTCCTGGAGAGCCAATAACTAAAAGCTTTACTGGCAAAGCAATTAGCAATTCATGTTTTGAAGTCTGTCTTGAGTCTGTGGTTGTGCACAGAGGATTATGCAAAGTACACTGAGGATGTGGAAAACAAGCCAGGGTTCCTATGTTTAAATTATGAGTTTCCTGTCTTTCTTAAGAGGGTTCAATATATGCCATGGAACTTGTTCGGTGTTTAGAAATCATAATTTCTAGTCTATTTGCTTAAATTAATATCTAAATAATGCATGATCTTATATAATAACTTTGTCTCCAATAAATAAAGCCAATTACTGGAAGTACTTTTTTAATATAATTTATTTTTGAGCTCTCATTTTGTACTTTGGACATGCATTTTGGTTTTTTTTGTTTTTGCTTGTTTGTTTTGGTTTTTGAGACAGGGTATCTCTATGAAGCCTAGACTGGCCTTGAACTCCCAATCTTCCTGTCTCCGCCTGTACCACCATGCTTGGCTTAGATGTACGTTTTTATAATCATTTCATCTAGTCATCAAATAAATATTTATGAAGCACTTCTTCTCTGCAAAATACAATTAAACAAAATACAGTTTTTAGACATATAAGCACACTACTTTTTTACTTTTGAAAGTTTTTAAGTGTTTACTTTTTTTTGGCAGTACTAGGGTTTGAACTCAGAGCTTCATGCTTGCTAGGCAGGTGCTTTATCACTTGAGCCATGCCTTCAGCCCTTAAAAGTTTTTAATATGAGCTGGGTGCTCACTCCTGTAATCCTAGCTACTCAGGAGGCAGATATCAGGAGGATTGTGGTGATAGGAATCTGAGGTTTGAAGCCAGCCTGGGCAAGTAGTTTGGGTGATCTTATCTCCAAAATACCCAACACAAAAAGTGGCTAGCGGAGTGGCCAAGTGTAGAGTGCCTTCCTAGGAAGAGTGAGGTCCTGATTTCAAACCCCAGTATCCTCCCCCAAAAAAGCTTTTAATATGAAAATCTTTCAGTCTTCTTTTGGAATAAAGTATGACTATAGCCATACATAATTAGATATTTTAGATTATAGAAATACAACCTTGAAACAGTTTTAATCCTTTCTGCTAATTGACCATTTTCTCCAGTCTCCATTTACGAAAGTATTTTTTAAAAATAATCAACTTTTAAACCGTAGGATTGCTCTATGCTGCCATTTCAAAGAGTCTGTCTTTGCAAGTATTTTCAAGCGTTTCCATAAACTTACATGAATAAATGAGGTTTTCCCCTCAATGTTGGCCCTACTTATCAAAATATCAGATGGGTTATTTCTGCCTCTCAGTGTACCGTCCTCTGGGACACGTGTGAGCGGGTCAGGTGGAGGGGGAGGCAGGCGGCTTTGGGTTCTCGTGGATGCTGGGTTAGTCTCAGCACCCCGGCCCTCCCTCCAGTGGCCTGCTCTTTGGAACCTCTCCACTCACCACTGACTGGGTTCCTCGGGTGGAGGAGGTTGTGACCGGTGTGATGGTGATGGTGCTGGTCACTTTGCTCGCCCCAGGTCGTGCGGAGAGGTGGTTCCTGGGAGAGCGAAGAACCGTGCCCGTGGACAGCTCCTTTTCGGCTGTCACGTTCACGGGCCTGACGGTAATGACTGGACTCACTCCTTCTGCCGAAGCCCCTGGGGATCGCTTGAACTGAGAGCCTAAGTGAATGTGGATCTTATTGTCTTCCGTGGTTATGATGTTGGCGTTGGCGTTGTACTTCCGCACTGGAGGTGCGGCAGTCTGTTTCTCAGGGGTCACTTTGAGGACAGTCCTTCCCACGGGCACGTCTTGGGGTTCGCCATGGGCTGCAGGCTCGGCCGGCGCTGCCGACGTGGACACCGTCATGATCTGGATGGGGGACCCGGGCCTGTCTGCGAACGAGCCTCTGCCACTTTCTGGGGGTTTCTCCCTGGAAAATGTCGTAATCGTGACAGGGGACATGGCTCGCTCAGGGCCAAGGGTAGGATCTGCACTTTTTGGTTTTGAGGACATCACATTTGGTGAAGGAATAATGGTTATCCTTGGTTTCTGATTCCCTAGGGTAGGAATGACAGTGGTGCTAGAAAAAAACTCCTCGGATGTGGGGCTCGTGATCTCCAAAGTCGCAGTGCTGTTCTCGTGGTCTGGTGTCACACGGATATGCAGGGGCTGGCCCTGCTTTGGTGAGAGGACAAGCTCTCCCGGGTGCCCTGGGTTGGAGCTGCTTCGAGGCGCCTTGTCCTGCGGGATCGAGGGGCCATTTTCCCTTTTCCTCATCCATGGGATCCAAGATTTTCTCATGGTGAGCTCGCTTGCTGCTGGGGGATACCTGTCGAGAACAGAGGATCGCTCCACAGGCTTCTTGAGGCTCACCTGCCGAAGGTTGCTCATGATGTGATTTTCCTCTTGGAAGGATTTCCGTATGAACACAGCTGGCGTTTCTTCCTCCGCGGATTCGCTGCCCACAGCGTCCGTCTGGACCCCAGTGGAAGCCACAGGCACATCCACCATTCTCCTTCCGTTCATGCTGGGCCTGAGGGCTCGGCTGTACCGCTTAGAAAGCTCCAGCTCCTTGGTCAGATGGAGGACCTCCTGCCCCATGTTTTTGTTCTTATTTTCTTCTTCCATAAACCTTTGCTGAAGGACGGAATAATCTACCTGGAGCTGAGAGAGCTGATCTTCTTTGTTCATTAACTCATGGATCTTCTCTTTAAGAGCTTGTACCTCGGCTTTTAAGTCTCGACTTTTAGCCTCTTCCAGCCGAAACCTGTGTCTCAGCTCAGCTTCCTGGCTCACAGCCTCACCCTTCTCTATAGCTTTGTTCTTGGCGATTTGGTGTTTGATCTCCTCTAGCTGTTGGGAGAGGAAGTTAGCCTTATCCTGCTCAGTTCTGAATTTCTGTTCCAGCTGATCATACTCGTCCTCTGTCTTCATCAAATCCCCTTCCACCACCTCCAGCTGTTGGAGACGGTTCTTCAGTCTCTCAATTTCAAGTGTTAGTTCCTTGATCTTGTTGTCTTCGGGGCAGGTGAGCTCAGGTCCTTTCCAAGACCGGCCTCTTGTTATTTCTCTTTCCACTTCCTCTATACCATCAAGCCTCTTCTTTAGTAAGTCAACACTGCAACTCAATTTAGAAGATTTCTCTTCTTCACTTTTCAGTTTTCCTATCAACTCATCTCTCTCCTTTGTCAAATTGTACACCTTTTCCTCCATTTCAGATTTCAGTTTTAAAAACTTCTTACTCTCTTCAATTAGCTTTTCAGTTACGTCCATAACCTTCCCCTGTTCCACCTTAAAATTTTTATTGAGTCCATCCACTTTTCTTTCTTCTTGCTTTATTTTTTCCATCATATTTTTCCTTTCATCAACCAGCATCACAGTAAACGACTTCAACTTTGTGAGATCATCTTTGAGGCTTAATTCAGCCTTTTCCAACCTACTTTCAGAACATTCCAGTTCTTTAACTCGGCTCTTGACCACCTCCAATTCATTCAACAGGTCTTTGGTTAAGTTCTTTTCTTTCTCTAGATTTAAATGTAGCTGGGAGCATTCAGATTTACTCTTGCTAAATGCTTCCTCCAATTTCTCTAGCTCTGACATTCTCTTCTGCAACTTCTCAACTTCAAGTTTGAGCTCCTTGCTATGGTGTTCTTCCTCTTGCAGCTTCTTCCTCAGCTCCCTGCACTGGGACTCGGTTTTAGTGATCTCTTCATCTTTACCCTCCATTTCCAGCACACGTTTTCGGAGATTTTCCACTTCTGCCATGAGGCTGGAGTTTCCACATTCCCCTTTGGCAATTTTATCTCTTAATTCCTGAAGTTCTTCCTCTGCTTTTTGGAGGTTTTTGTTGGTCTCTTCTAGCTCCTCAATTCTTTGAGATAGGCCAACCAGCTTGAGCCTGAGTTGCCTGTTGTGAGCCTCCTGGTTAGCCAACTTAGCATTCATCTCTTCATGCTCTTGAGAGAACCTGGAGGCCTTGTGTTCGAAATCCACTTCTAACTTGAGCAGTTTCTGTCTGTCTTCTTTGGATTTGGATGTAATGGCTTTGAGCTTTTCTTCTTCTTCTCTCAGTTTCTGAGTGAGATCCTGCACTTTCTGGCTCTGCAGGCCAAGTTGCTCAATGTGCATTTGTCGTTCATCCACCAGCATGAGTGCAAAGGACTTGAGTTTAACAAGTTCATCCCTTAGTTTATTGAGCCGCTTAGCATTTTCCTTTTCCTTTCGGGCTTGGTAAGCCTTTTCCTGTTCAAGGAGCTTTTTTAACCTAGAAAACAAAATGTAGTTGTGTATTAAAAGAGTAATCAGCAAGTAGATTTGTCTTAGAAATTAAATAAAAAACAAAATACTACCATAATGATCCTTTATCAATTGCTGTGATACCAATTATGAAAGCCATTAATGAAACTAACCAGAAGTCAGAACACTGGTTATCCCTAGAAAGTGATAGGGATTACAAGGGGGCATGAAGAGAGCTCTTAGTATCTGTACTAGCTTCCATTTCATGCTGATTACACAGGATTGCTCAATTTATGAAATTTCTTAAGCTGAACACTTATGAGTGCCTTTCTGCATGTATATTTTATTTTAATAAAATGAGTAGAACTTAGGTCAATTAATAATAATAATGACTACTTATATGGCGCTTTCTGCATTCTAGGTACTAATACCTACTTGATTCTCACAGCAATCCTGTGGAAAACTTACTGCTACTCTCCTCCTCCTGAGGAAATGAGACAGGGGGTAATGTAACCCATCACACGTCACACAGGAAGTGGCAGTGCCGGGATTACAGTTCAGCCAGCACGGCTCCAGAGTCCCTACCCATCACCTCTGCACCACACAACTATAAGAGAGAAATTTATTTCAATGAAAGAGAAGTCCCAGAAAGAAACCTGGGGTTTTCTCATTTCGAATCCTTGAACTAAACTAGCAACTATCACCTGAGAGGGACAAGGCAAGAAAGACTTTCTGGTACAAAAGCTGATCTACATAAACTGATTTTAGTTGATACCAGAATTGTCAAGGATTTGGTCTCACTTTTCTGATTCAAACATTTTTTTAATTGAGAAATAGGTAGAGAGGAATGAAATGTATATATGTTTCTCTATGTTACTTATGTATAGCCTTAAAAAGTAAGGATATATACATCCCATTCTTGTGTTGGTCAGTTAACTTGTGTCAGTTTTTAATGGTTATCTTTATATACCCATAAAAACAGAGCTAAAATTAAAATCATATTCACCATACCAGTGTAAGAATGTATTTTAGTATTGAATATGTTTATTAGAGACATATATTATAAACAACTACTAACAGGTATTTATTAAATACATTTTATCTTTTCAGTGTATTTTGCACTTTTATTATTTGGACTGTTTTATTTCCTATTTATGACTAGGGTAGCTGTTAGCCAAGTAAATAGAATTTGTATCACACTGCATTGTGCAATAAATGATTAGATGTATGTATAAGCTATTTATAATTAATCCATTGTCATATAATTTCCATAAAATTATTCTGATGACTTCACTAAGATATTTTATAGCATTTATTTTTATAGAGCATATATCCTTTTTCTACGCAGCTCTTAATTAAATGCATAGCTTCCAGAAACCATTATGACCTTTTCTCTAAGATAAAAGGAAAAGATTGTTTTCCAATCTTAAGGACTAACATGAACACACTGTTTTACTAGGCCTAGTGCCATGGCTCATGCCTGTAATCCTAGCTACTCAGGAGACAGCAATCAGGAGGATCCTGGTTCAAAGCCATTCCAGGCAAATAGCTCTTGAGACCCTATCTCAAAAACACCCATTACAAAAAAGGGATTGTGGAATGGCTCAAGGTGTAGGCCCTGAGTTAAAACCCCAGTATTGCAAAAAAAAATAGTTTCACTACATGTGGCCCTTATATATGTAAAAGGGCATTTTATTGATCAACTTCCCTTATTACTTGGAGTAACAGAAGGGCTTAAATATGATAGAAAATGTAAAATTGGTTGGTACCTTAAGGTGTAGAGAGACGAAAGCAGAAGTAGGGAAGATAAAGAAAGGGAGTTGATGTTTCAGGTGGCATTGGGAGCTGCTGATAAGAAAACTTGTTCTGGTGAAATAGTTTGAGGTCCTAGAGAACCTCTCATCTGAATATTACTGCAAGCGGCTCTTAAAAGCTCATCCCAAACTCTGACTTTTGCTAATTCAAAATAAACAAATAATTAAATAGGGGATAGAAAGAAAGGTCTTCTGCCTAATGTGTTAAATGCTTTATTATTTCATTTAATTTTCCCTACAGCCCTTTGAGCAAACCATTACCACACTATTTTATAAGTAAGTTATTGGACTTAATCAAGGGAATGGAAGCATAACAAAGAAGGGGCAGATTGGAATTTTGAATCAGATCTGTTTAAACAAACACTGTGTTTTAGTAGCAATGCTATTCTTCAAACTGATAACACCTGGACTGCTCAAATTTGCAAGACTTTGTCTTTAGGTCAACTTAATGTTACATGGTTCAATCTATCCTAGAATTGTCAAGATCTCTTTTGGACTCTTTTTTCACCCAATGTTTCAGCTTATCCATAGCATTGTATCAATGGCAAAATAACCCCAATCATTAATAAAATGTCAGGTCATTGCACAGAGCCCTTGAAACACTTTCAAGGTCTCCCTCCTGCTGGCATCAATCCATTTAATAACATTGACACTGTCACTCAATTAGCTGTTGAACCCACTAGGCTGTTCATTCTTTATCTCTTCTGAGCTCACAGGCTTCCCCTGTGACTCCATCTCATGTTAGTCAAATACAGCCAGTTCTTCCAGATGCTTAGGCCCAAATTTTAAAATCATTTTCTGAGTCCTCTCTTTCTCTCATATTCCTACATTCAATTTCTCAGCAAATCTTGCAACTGTATCTTCAAAATATATCCCAAATTTAGTTACTTCTTACCTACTTCATTCCTATCACCCTGGCCACAGGCACCATCATTACTGCTTATCCTGCATTGTTTGAAAAGCCACATAATATGACTTCCAGCTTCTACTCTTACCCTCCCTCAGTCTGCTCTCTTCCCAAAAGCCTGAGTAATAAAAAAAAAAGAAGAAGAAGAAGAAGAAGAAGAGAAGAAGAAGAGGAGGAGGAGCAAATCAGAGCATACCACTCTGCTTGGAAGTAGGAAAAAGGGAATACAGGACAAAGGTAGAGCAGGATCAATATTTTAATGCATATATGTATGCTTATAAGCATATATATATACACATACACATACTTGAGAGATTAACCTGATCCCTCTTCATTTAAAGCTCTTTGTTTTTCCTTATAGTGATAGTCTAGTTAATAAGTAAAGAAATAATGCTAGCCTGACACTATTAATGAAGAAGTAATTACAGGATTTGCAATCACCAGTAAAATAATGAATGTAGGTTTCATCAATGTTGCACAAAAACAGAGACTGCCAGTCATTATATACATATGTACACATGTCCACCCATGAAATAATCTTACCACAAAAACTGAACCAGGATCATATCAAGCTTTTATGACTAATTATTAGGTTACAGGACAAACAGGGATAAGAAACTGCTAAATAACATATGATAATCAGAAAAATCTGAAACACAGACAACTATATAGGCTACACAACCTATCTATTCTTCAACAGATAAATTAGGAAAAAAAAAAAAGAGCAGGGAGGGAAATCTATAGACTAAAAAAATTTAGAAGATCAACCAACTGTAATCTTTGGGATTGTTAGTCAAACTGTTTTTAAATGAAACAATTGGAAAAATTATATTGTTGAGGAATTATTAAATTTTAGATTTGATAATAGTTTTATAATAATATGTTTTAAAGTTTTTGTCTTTTAGAAACACATATTGAAATATTTATGAATGAAGATAATCCAAGGGAGAGAATAGATGAAATCAGATTGGTCATGAATTCATTGTTGAAGCTAAATAACAGGTACATGGGAGTTCATTACACTATTCTCTTTATCTTCACAAATGTGTGAAACTTTCCATAATAAAGGGGTTTGGGGTCTATGGGCATGACTCAAGCACTAGAGCAATTGCCTAGCAAGCTTGAGGCCCTGGGTAAACACACACACACACACACACACACACGCACACGCACATGCACACACACACATATATATCTTTGAGAATATCCTAAACATTCTTTATAAAAATAATAAATGTAAAGGGTTTTTTTCCAATCCCCTTTTGGAATCTGCAGTTTCCCCCTGTCTCCTCAAGTCTCTGCTCCTTTAATCTCTGGTCATATTTTTGCCTTCCTTATGGTGCCATATAACTCACATTTGTCTGGTTAAGATGATTATTTCATTCTTTTCTATGTTTACAAAACTAACTTTTTAGAGATTTTTACTTTTTCTTCATTATTAGGATCCATTTGGTGCTTAATCAAACATTCTAGCAAAAGTATCCTCACTCAGTTTTGTTCCATAGATATTTATTGATTTACCTTTCCTTTTAAAGTCTAAGTACAAGCTTTTTTGGGTGAAAAAAGCAAAGTGAGATATTTGTTTTTAATCTTATCTCTATTGTACATTCTTTTGATAAACACCATCACTGAAACAGTTTTTCAATCTATGTTCCTTAAGACTCAGAACACCTGCCTGTATCCATCCTTGCTTCTCTTCCTTGGAAAGTAAATAGTATAAGATTTCATAGCTTGTTTTCTCCAACTTTCTTGACACTCCCTCTTTTCAACCATTTCTCCAAATATATCAGCATTTGTCTTTGACAGAGCAGCAGTTGTCTCTTTGCTTCCTTCAGATGTTGTCACTTGTCACCATCCTAATTCATTGAACCCCATTTTGAAACACTTACATCACCAAAAAGTCATTCTAAGCTTGTTTTCCAGTCACACCATGCTAATTTCCCTTCTCAGGACACTATTTTGCTTCTCTTCAACTCTTTCTGTATGTATGCCTTTGTTTTCAAGAGAGAGGGCAGGTTAAATCTAGCAAGGCATGATAGTAATTAAAGATGAATGAACCTCAAAAGAGTCAAGCTTGCATGCAATTTGAAGTCTTTAATCACAATGCATTTTTTTCCCCAAGTAGAGCACAGTTCAGATCTAAGAATCTTGTTAACATGATAGGGAATGGTTTTACCAAATGACTCAGGCAGAGGTGTTACTTTTTAATGAATCACCTCAGTTTTTCTCAAGCTGGTGACTATAACAATAATTATCCAGAAATAATCTAATGTCCCCAATATACGGCACAGGACTGGGATTGAGGAGAGGTGGATAAGGTAGGGTTGTCCAACTGTAAAGTTAACTCTCAACTTCGTTGGAAATTTTGATATTTTCTTCATAAATTTTCTGTATTTTTTTAAATTAGTGCATTAAAATATAGTAGTCTATCTCAACTACTAACATTTTGGCATCACCTCAAATTTTGCATCCAAAGTGAGAGGCTCACTTTCCTCATCTTAGTCCCAGTTCTGACTACTGAGTACTAGACAATCTTTTTTTTTATATAAGGAAATGGTAAATCATTCATAAGAGATACAAACTTTGAAGTTTTGTCTTCCTTTTGTATTCTTAGTGAGGATGAGTTTTCAAAGCCATTGTACATGTTTTTCTTCTTCCTTTTTTTTTGTGAATTCCAACAAAATTTTAAAACATCTGATCTCAAACTTTTTAGCCCTAGCCCACTATAGAGGGGTAGAAGGCCTGTCTCACCCATTTCTACTTTGAAAAAGAATTTGTTGATTAAAAAAAAATTGAAAGAGAAGAAGATAAAAATAGTCAACTTGTTGCTAGCAGCTTTTGTGATTTAATTTCACTTCATCTGAGATGGCTCTGGAATTATATTCATGATTTTATAATTATAAAACTATATCCTATAAATTTAAAAATAATCCAGTGATGTTAACACATTTTCTTTGTTACTACAATTTGAATAATTCAAAAAGCTCACACATGCCACATACAAATCTCAGGCTGAGTATGACAAATGAAGTTTTACTCTTCATCAGATTTTGAGGGGATTTTGAATAATTGAGTTCTAGAAAGGCAAATTAATGACATGCCCTATGGTTTAGTTGCTGATAATTATTAAAGAAGGATATGCATTGTGAACCTTCTGTGGATTAACCTCACAACTCACAACTCGCAGCAGATTAAACAATTGTGAAGTTAAACAGTTGTAAAGTTAAACCTATAGTAATTTATCCTTAAAATGGCAAGCAATTCAAAAGCTCATGGCTAATAATGAACTGTCCTTCATGAAGATTACAAGATTTCCTAATACCAGGTGAGCACATGCTCTGCTTTTACAAATGGTGGGTGGCAACCAGACTCCATTGTAAAAATACCAATTTGGTCTTCCAGAATATCTAGTAACATGTTAATTTAAATTTATTAATGTTATATTTTTGAAATCACTTTTTATCTGACTAGTAAGTAGCTCTTAGTCACAGTAAAAATTAAAGTCTAGGGAAATGTTAGTCATTTGCTTACAGAAGCACCGAAAGTGCTAACATTTAAGGGCTGGCATTTTCTGAGAGTTTGCTGTCAGTCAGGAGGCCCACACGTGAGAATCACTGAGAGGGAAATCTCTGACCACACATGAAGCTGCCTAACTTAGATGGCAATATTACCATAATTCATGAATTCACTCGATAATTCAACAGAGATGGGCTGTATGCCTCCTCCCTATCTTCAGATAATGATTAAATGCTAGGAATTTAAAAATGCATTATAAGGCAATGTAAAAATTTCCATTTAGGTTTTAAATAGAGGTCACCAGGGACACCCAAGTATGAGGATGGGGATGGAGAAAGTCAGTGCATGGGGCTTTGGCCATTGCTCCCAGTATTCTCCTGCTATCAGGGTTGCAGGCCATAAGGCACTGTTGTGAGAACTAAATAAAGGTCCCCTTTCTATGGAACTAGTCCAGGAGTGGGTTATCTAACTTGATATATTGAATGAGGACTGGATTCAGCTCCTGAAAGCTACAATGAATTGAACATTTATACCCTCCCCAAGTTTCAAAATCCTAATCTACAATGTGATAGTATTAGTTGGTGCTGGCCTTTGGGGGTTGATTAGGTAAGGAGGGTGAAGCCCTTATGAATGAGATTAGTGACCTTTAAAAGAGGATCCAAAAGAGCTCATTCTCCCTCTCTCCACCCTGAAAGGATGCAAGGAAAAGCCCATAGTCTACAACCGGGAAGGGAGTCCACACCAGCCATGTTGCCATCCTGACTTTGGCCTTCCATCCTCTAGAACTGTGACAAACAATTTCCGTGCTTATACAAGCTATCTGGTCTATGTTATAGCAGCCTGAACTGACTAGAGGTCTAGACATAGGGCTTGATAGTTCCATAGTCTCTTCTTTCTCACTCTTCAGGTTTCAGTTCATATGTCCTCTCCCAAGAAAAGGACAACAAAATTACTTTTATTATGTTTTCATATTTCCTATACTCTTCAAAGTACTTTGCAAACATCTTCTAAGATACTATTCTTTGTTCTTGATGATGTTTACAAAGAACCAGCTAGGTGAATAAATTTACTTAATAATTTTGTCAAGGAACAGAAAACACTATTAACCATGTAAATCTGTCACCCATGTAAGTCTGTGTGGCCTTGGACTCTCTGTCCCAGGTGGCCTCTTTACTTTCCCTCTCTTCCCCAAAGAGGATTTCCCTATCCCTTTCCAAAGAATGTGTTGTCCAAGTTCATCACATTGTGTGTTCCACCTAGAGGTCATTTGTGCGTTACCATGGAAAACTCTCTCTCAGAAAATAAGTCAAATGGGGAGGAGAAGTTCCTTAGGGAAGCCAGAGAACAGGGAGGATATTTAGATCAATGTGGGTTTCTAGTTTCTAACATCACAGTGTGAGTGTATCCCCCTCACACACACACACAAACACACATGCTAGTGGAAGGGCCTCTCCCCTGTGGGATGTACCTACTTGTGTTCACACAGAACATCAGGAAAGGAGCTGGAAGCATGAGTGAGGTTTCCTAATGTTATTCAAAGACTGAAGATAATCCACAAGGGTGGATTTTCTCTGTGTATGCATTTATAGAGTGCTGTATTAAGCTTATTCCTTACAGGAGTTCCCAACATAAAAACATATTCTATTGTAAAGCTTTTCATTAAGATACAATTAATCAAATTTGTCTTTGGTAAATCATTTATTTTCATAAATAATTTGTTTAAAATAATATAGACATAAATTAAGTAGTAAATTTACTAGGTATATAAATCACCTATAGTAGTATATTTCCATGCATTTATTTACTCAGAAAAGGAATCTCTCCTTCTTTAAAATGGCAGTAGAATTTATTGCCATTGTCTAAAGGTCTTTAAAAAGCTTCTGTGAAAATTTATTACATTTTTATAATTATTTTACAAACATTTATCTAATAATTATTTCACCCAATTTTGGGATAACTTTTAAACTAATGAAAAAAAATCAAGTCAAAACAATAAAATTCCCAAACAGAAGACTTAATTTTATATTAACTTTGACTATTGTTAATCTAGAAAAAAAAAAAAAGAAAAAGAAGAAAAGTGAACACCCTGGTGTTGTAGAAAGGATATTTAATTTTACAAGTTAACAGAAGTTCAACCAGTTGCAGGGAATTAAGAATTCAAGCAGGCCCAAGTGACCCCAAGATTTTCACCACAGTTGAACTCAAGACTTTCATCACTTCAAGCAGAGACAAAACATTACTAACAATCCACGTTACACAAATGAAAACCATGCCATCTGCCCTTATGTTCAGACTTCCTTAAAACAAGTTATGTGAATCTGAAACCACACTATCAAAATTTGCTTTTGGCCAAATAACATTCTTTTATGGAACACAGTACCCTCCAGCCCTGCTGAGCACTAAATACAAACTGTTTGTTTTGATATACTCTGGTGAACTCAGACAACATTTGAGGTTGAGCTTTCTTCACAATTGTTTAACAAGGTCCAAACTTTAATCTATTTCCACTTTGAAATCAAACCTCCTATTTGTTTAGTATCCTCCTTATCACTGCCACACTCCAAGTGGCTTTCTTTGGATCACTATGCATTCTAATTCATTGTCAGCTTTTACAAGACTTCCACACATGCAAAGAAACATCTGCACAAAATGCACAAAACAACAATAGCAAAAATCTCTGAAAACAGTATTTTACCTCAAATTAGGCTTTAGCTCATCAAGAAATCACAAATCAGAAACTACATTTACAGTATGTAGAAAGGCTGTCTGTTAAAAGCATTCAGAGCACATTAGTTGGACTGGTGGTAGAAGAATAAGAGATTTTTTCAGCTCTGATACAAACTCCCCAAGGTTCCTGCAGAATGAAATTATTTTTCCCCTTCATAGAAAAAGCAGAGAGCACTCTTCCTACCACAAGATGCATCTTGGCCAGTTCCAGTCAAGGATTCTGAAGCATCAAGCAAAGTCTCAGTAAACTGGTCATTTTCAAGGGTTGTCACCATCCACACTCGGTAAAACCTGTAACTGAAAGCTGCAAGGCTGTGGAGTTCGTAGAGCCCTTGTCAGATTAGTCAGGACGCTACAAGTGTCCAAACCCAGCTTCCAAGATGCTCTTTGCAGCAACACTTAGAAATGAGTTCACTGCCAAGGAAGTCAAATGCACTGCGCGTGGAGAAGAGTAGCTAACATTGCTCAAATGAGAACAGATCTGGACTTCCTTACCTTCATAAGCATAGTAGCTTTTGTTTTTGTTTTGTTTTGTTTTTTGTAAGGGGGAACTGAAGTTTGTTCAACAGCAGCAGGCCCTGCTCAGCCTCCCACTCCACAGGGAATTAACTGCCACATTCCGGCCCTGTCATCAGAACAATGTAAGGTGAATGTTGAGCAAAACAGCGTGGGACCACTAAGTAATGATGTCATCCCTCCCTTATATGGCTCATTATTGTGCAGATTTACTTTGGTCTGTGAGAAGGGGTGGAGCTGCCCATGATGGCTGGCCAGGCAGCTCTTAAGAAGCAGAGCAAGAGAAGGGGAATTACACTCAACCCTGAGGAAAACACTCTGGGGAGAGGGGTGAGGTTGGGGAGGAAGAATGAGATAAACAAAAGACAAGCATAAAATGTCAAATGGGCCTCACTCTTGATTTTTCAAACTCACTAAACCCTGTACAGTCTTACTGAGCACACACCAGAATTTAAACAGAGATCCTACCAGCACCTCATCTATGCTACAATCAACAGGAGAGAATTCTCGCCTCAACCAAGATGCCCATTAATTTGTATCTAAGTAACAACACTACAGTGTGAGCCAAAGAATGCCAAGTACTCTTTAATCTTAAAATCATTTGCCTTTGAAATTTTTTACCTAAATTTTTATTCTCCAAAAGTGACTTTTAAATGGGGGGAAAAAAAACCCAAAAAACTACTGTCCACGCAAACAATAGTGAGGGAATACATCCAGACAAATTTCAAGGAAAGTCCATGTCATCATGCACACAAACTGTTTTCAAAACTTTCTAGCATCTTCAAACTAGTTTTTTCTCTTCTCCCTTTTCCTCTTTTGCCTTTCTTTCATTTCCTCATTTTCTTCCATCCTTCCTTTCTAAATGATAAATTCAGTTAAAAAGCCTCTATGTAACTCAAGTTCCTATTTAATTTTTTCTAGTCCATATGCATGAACTATGTATGACACTTATGTTATGAAATTCCATCTTTACTACAAAATAAAAACATAATACTAGATAAATTAGTCAAATTCCCTTTAAAGTTAACAGAATTCAGCATATGCAAAGCATTTCAAGGCCCTCAGATATATTTTATCATCAATGTCAGCCACTGTTTTGCTGACGACATAGAAAACAACATGAAGACAAAATAAGTTTGAGATCATTACTTTCCTACATCCTAATGTTCACTTGTGTCTTTTGCCTTCAGAATGTATCTAACTTCTTGATACCATGAACTGAGAATAATAATTACTACATGTTTCACATTTACCACACTGAATGTGTTTTGATTATAGAATTATTTTGGTAAAAGTTATATAAAGCAACATTCATAGTTAAGGTGAAATTATTGCTATTAATCAATTAGTGTTTTGTTTACTTAGCTATTTTAATGTGGATGCAGAAGCTGAAATTAAAGGGGAAACTTCTGCCAGGCTTGCCACACAGAAGCCTGCACTAATGGAGTCGGGGAAAGGACATCTTGGTGATAAGCTAAGTCTGAGCTTGACAACTAGGTAGTAGATAGCTGGGATATGTTTTATAACTCCTCTGGCTCAGTTTATTCAGCTGCATGGGAAGGATAAGGATTTTAACTTGCAGGACTGTAATGAGAATTAAATAAGGTAATGTCAGTGAAAGCCACACAGTCTGACACAGAGTTGGCCCACAATAAATAATATGTTTATGCATTTTTTTTATGGATTGATTATGATACTCTGCCAAAATACAAATAACTGGTCTAATTTTGACAGAGACAATATAAACCCATGTGAAAAAGGAAATCAAGGAGTCAGGACTGTCACATTTGCTTCTGGTGACTCAAACTTGAGTTATGGTCCCAGGGAGGCATCGATTATGTTAGACACCATATAAAATCAGCACTTGGAGACAAATGATAATACTGAGAGAAAATGTTTTATTACCTTTGAAAAATCTCTTTTTAAAAAAATGTAACCCTCCTTACAGTCATTATAGTTACAAATGTTACGTTGTTAGAGGCTGAAGAGCAGGGAACACATCTTTTTGTGCCTTTATGTCTTCAGGAAGTATCTTGTATTCACTCATACAACAAATACATGATTGGCTGCCCACCAAGGACGAGGCACTTGGAATATACAATGAGCAAGACAGACATGATCTCTATCCTAGGCAAGCTCACACTCTAGCATTAAGTGCACTGAAGAAAGGTTGCAGAATGTTGTTCAAAGGAGGTCACTGAGGGCAGGGGTTTTCTCTATAAAAGACCTTCCCTAAAACTGAAGGGACAGAAGGAACCAACCATGCAAACAGCAGAGGCCAGGGACTCCAGGGTTCAACAAGTACAAAGGCCCTGAAGTACGAATGAGTGTGGGAGGTTCCAGGCACCAAAAGAAGGCCAGTGTGACCAGAGCTTGGAGGACAAAAGAAGAGAGGTTCAAAGTCCATTTGAATAACAGTAGGTGTACCTAGTTAACATCTGAAGTATCTTCACCAGGAATATGGGCTCCACAGTTAGCTCTGACAAGATACAAGAGCCTCAATGTGCAGCAGAAGGTTTTCTATTGGCAGAAGAAATATTAGAAATCATTGTTTTAATTGGTGAAATGAGTGATTGATTCAAAATAGTTGGCATCTCTATCCCTGTGCAAATGAGATGTAGAAGCAGGAAGCCTGGCAGACTAATGTCCTTTGGAGTATTGCTCTAGGTCCAAGCCCTTTGTCCCCCAAATTTAACAGAGGATTTTATCACTGACCCTAACCAGGAAATTAGCTTATCCTGCAGCGAGTACAGTGGACTCCCCCAATCTGCAGTTTCATTTTCTCTGATTTTCAGTCACCATGGTCAGCTATGGTCAGTTCAGAAAAATTAAATGGAAAATTACAGAAATAAAAAATGCTTATGTTTTAAGCTACTTTTGCTCTAATAATTGTTATAATAATTCTATTTTTATTATTGTTAATATTTTAGCATGCTTAATTTATAACTAAAACTTTATCAAAAGTACATATGTATTAGTAGACATAGATATAGATGTAGATAGAGTTTGGTATTATCTATGGTTTCCGGCATCTTCTGGGAGTCTTGGAACACATTTCCTGTGGATAAGGCGGGACTACTGTAATTCTGCTGCTTGATTGAACTCTTTTATATGGAGAATTTGTGGACACATCTACAGAAATGAGGGCTGAAACTTCAACAATCTTACAAATACTGCTTGATAGTAATTGTAGGTAAGGCAAAATGCAGTTAGAGATTTTTCATTGTAACATATCATTGTCATGAGTTACCAGTATTTTCAATAAGACCTATTGGAAACAGGCAAGTTGACTTGGCCTGATTTGCCACAAGATGCTGAAGAAGTTGGATTTTATTCTGATGGTTCTGATTTACATGAGTAATATGTAAAGAATGCACTGGAGAACAAGGACAAGCATGGAAACAAACTGCTGTCTAAAAGAAGCTATTGCAATAGCCCAGGGAAGCACAGTGATGACCATTTACATAAGACTTTACCTTGGAAGAGGGCAGTGGCAATGGTTCTAGAGAAAAATGGATAAATTCCAAATTTTAATCTGGAAGCCAGTCATATTTGGAAGGTTGTAATTTGATGGTTCTATTTGAAAAGCTAAGAGAGGAAGAAGAATCAATGATCACTAGGATTTTAGTTTGAGTAATTAGAGGAGAAATACTGTTAACAGAAATAGCCACACTAGGAGGAAAAAATAATCAAGTACCAAAGTAACCAAGAGTTCTACTACGGACACTTTAACTTTAAGAACCCTATTAAACATCCAAAGGTGCTGGCCAAGAATGGACAATTACTCAGTTATCATTTGCTTAATGAATTAAATAAACATTTTCATTGAAGGAGCTTTAGTATTTTTTTTATGAATCATATACAAACATAGGGTTTATGTTCTTAAACTTCTTAGTACAAATGTGATATAATGCCCATGGTATTATTGTGATTCTGGGTCCCCAGACCCAGCACTAAGAGCACTGTGGGCTGAGAACTTCTAAGAATAGTCAGAACTTTTTAGAGCACTGGATCTTAGGGACAGAGCATCCATTTGTTTGCCATTCAGCATCATGACCTGACCAAGTGACTTAAAGTCATGTCTTTTTACGACAGTTCCTTATTGAAACTGATCATGAAAAGAAGACATAGGAAAAACAGGACTCCTGGACATTTATGAGAAAGACCGAGCTTAGCATATGGCAAGCAGGAAGTTTCTCAATGTGTGGGCAGTCACTGGGCTTTCCAATTCAATGTGCATCTCAGGGGACTTTTTTGCAATGGAAGGAGAAGGTTGTGCTCCAGGAGGTTGAGGAGTGGATGCTGGGGGGTGAGGGGTAGAATGAACAGGCAGGAAGAGGTCACAGGGCAGACTAGAATCCCTAAACTCAACTCTTTAGTTGGGGCAGGGGTATCTTCTTCCAGGGTCTCTCCCTGGAGGTCTGGGGATAGTATATTAAGTCTGGGCAATAGTTCTGCATACAATCATGCCTCTTTCCTGGGAAAAAATATAATCTAAAACTTCTAGTATGTTACAGATTCCAGAAGTCAGATAAATCTGAGAGCTCTGGAAAGCTGAGCAAATCAGAAAATATTGAAGGGAGGGATGGTGGATAAGGGAGTGAAGTAAGAATATTTCCCTGTGGAGAATACAAGGTTTGGTGATATCATAATAATTAACAAAGTCTAGATAGAACAGAGTAACCCTCCCCCATAATAGCACACTGGATGTGGAACAGCTATATCCACCATTTCCAGTTCATTTATGCTTTAGATCAAAATCATCAGCTTCTTTAAGCATTTAAGAGTAAAATAGGTTGGGTGTGATAGCTCAAATCTATAATCCTAGCCAGTTGGGAGGAGATCAGGAGAATGGAGGTTCGAGGCCAACTCCAGGCAAAAAAGTTCACCAGACGCCCATCTCAACCAATGGCAGGGTACAGTGGTACATGCCTGTCATCCGAGCTACATGGAGAAACAAAAATAGGAGGTTTATAGTTCAGACCTGCCCTGGCATAAAGTGAGACTCTACCAAAAAACCAAGGTCAAAAGGGCTGGAGCTGGTTTAAGTGGTAGAGTACTAGACTAGTCAGCTTGAGGCCCTGAGTTCAATCCCCAGTACTGGAAAAAAAAAAAAGATTAAAATAAGCAAAAGTAATTCTAAGTAAACTCTGACAGGGTACTAGGAGTTATCCAGAAAAATCTTAAGGCACAGTATTTATGAACTTAAAGAAGAATGAGTTAAGACTAAGTAAAGCCGAAGTCTAGTTTAGTTGAAGCTGAATATTATTTGAATAGTTTCTTGGCTAAGACTTTACATCCAAGAGCTGAATATGTTATGCATTGAGCATGAAAGACCCAAACTTTGATTAATCTTTTCTGTTCAAACTTTTCACCACCAAAAACTACTTTCCAAACACAAGCAATCTTGGAAAAATAGTGTACACATGATCAAGGAGCCAGAGAGGAGCAACCTCCAAACACTGAAAACACTACCTTCCCAAGTTCCAACTCCCTCTCTGGAGTCCAGGATTTGTAATGCTAATCTGAGTACCTTCTTCCACCCTGAAAAAAAAGTAAAAATACAAAAGTAATGTATTTATTCATTCTGGTGCTAAGAGACAACACATTTTTCCAGAACTTTGCTTTCTTGACACCTTCATGGTATACGATTTTGTACAAAAACATTGATGTGGTAGGGATGTAGCTCAGAGGTAGAGCACTTTCCCAGCATACGCAATGACCTGGGTTTGATCCCTAGCACTGTAGAAAACTAAAACAAATAAGCAAAAAAATTAACCAAACAGAAAAGCAATCCTCAAAGTGTTGGGGGTGTAGCTCACTGGTTGAGGCTTCCCTAGCATGCCAAGGCCCTGGGTTTGATCCCCAGCACAGCAGCTGGTATTTTTTGTGATGATAAATCACTGCCAATTTAGAGAATCATTACTAGAGTTTTTCATTCTGGGTAAGACTCTCACCACTTTTTAATATTTGATTTTATCCACAGTGCTGAAACAAACCATCAATTTAAAAACTCAGTCCTACTAGTTTGGAATTTGAGAAACAAGAAGTCCAAGAAAAAACATTCCACTCAGTTGGTGGAAATTAGTTGCTTTTGCAACCTGAATTCATTTATTCTCTCCAGAGTTTATACATCTTGCTAATGCTTCAGTTCACACACATAATCCAAGCTACTTGGGAGACAGAGACAGAAGGACTGTGGTCTGAGGCTGGTCCCCAGACAAAAAGCATATGACCCTATCTGAAAAATAACTGAAGCAAAAAAAGGATAAGGGTATGACTCAAATGGTAGAGCACTCGCCTAGCAAGTATGAAGTCCTGAATTCAAGTCCCACTACTGCAAAAAATCTATTAGAAACTTTGGTTTTGCCATTTTAAACATCAGGATTGTCTGTCATAATTGATTAATTGCCTGGCATTACAAGTGATAGCATTACTAGATCAGAAAGCATGAGAAAATGTCACTAGAAGCATTATTCACTGCCTCTATGTTTTGCCTCTTGGGTAGACGCTGAGGCTGTAATTACTGACTGAAAAATTGCCAGTCTAGCTGCATTGTTTGTTATTACCTGATGATTTTTATTTGTGCTGACTAAAACTTTTCATCTTTTCTCTGAGGGCTGTCTGATTAACAGTAAAAAAAAAAGACCTGACTTTTTATTTGCATATATTTACTGTATCATTCACAATCAACTTTTTTTTTAAATCTAGAAACTAGACTTTTTTTATACAAAACTTCTGTGAAAAATACATGCCTTTAAATCCCTCAGTTTGGAAGACTATTAGGTACAGCTCTCTGGCTAGTTTTTTCACATTTAAGTCAATTTGTTTTATGCTGCTGTTGGGAAAGAAAGTTATTCTTCAGGTTATTCTAATAAATCAGTCCAAGTTCTGTTTAATCTCTTATTCTATTCATGATACAAAGTATCTCTTATCACTTCATTTTAATTTATTAATATTTTTAATGTGGGAAATTACAGATATATAGCAGTCAATTTATGACATTAGCAGAATTTCTGTAGCAGTTTTTCTTACAATGGATGCTTATAATTACCACATATTTTACTTCTCATAAAATTTTATGTGGCTAAAAATCATAATATTGCTTTTTTGTAGAAAGTAAGTCTTCGTTTTCCAGCTATATATTTTATAATTATGTCTTACTCCTCCAGTATAAATTTTTTTATTACATAGGATTTATCTGTTCTTTGGAAACTTAAAAAGTAATTGCTACATTTTTCCCTGACATAAACCTAACAGTCATATATGGTACTCCTGAAATGGCAGAAACCAGAAACCAAGGGCAGATGACCCTGACTAAAATATGATCAGTTCTCTATGTTTACAAATAAATCAGTGGCTCCATACATTAAAATGACTATGATAAAAAGGGACATAACTTCTTCCATCTAATTTGGAATGACATCTTTAAAATATATACTTTCTATATCTACTATACCCTGTCTCCAGATATCCTACCAGATCCATTGATTGGCTTGTTCATGTACCAATAACATAATATTTCACAAATTTTAGCGTGAAAATAAATTCTTTTTTCTGGGGAAAAACTTCTACTGCCTTTTGTTTTCAAAGTTTGACTATTCTTCCTTGTGTGTTTTTTATATGAACTTTAGAATCACTTCATTTAGTTCTTATACTTAAAAAGGTATTTCTATGATAACATTGAATTTGGCATTTTTATTAGGATCACATTAAATTTGGCATTTTTATTAGGATCACATTAAATTTTGGATGAAAGTAAGGAGACGTGACATCTTTATAGTGTTGAGACCTAGAATATGGAAGTTTCCATTCCTCTCGGTCTTTTTACTTCCTCAGGTAAATTTTTCACATTCTTGAGTTTATTCCTAAACAGTTTATATTTAACATAGTGTGTATTATTTTTTCATTTGAAAATATGAAAACTTGATTTTTGAATATTGCTTCTATTTAGACTTGCACCTTGTCACCTTACTTTGCTGACTTATTTAAATGTCTTTAGTAGTTTTTCATTATTTCATGAATTAACTCTTTGATAAGATAGGTACTAAGTTATCCCTATTATATAGAAGTAAAAACCAAGAATCAGAGAGGTTACATAACCTATCCAAGGCCAAAAATAATCAAGTAGAAATCAGAACTTAAATTCTGATTCCAAATGAAATGCAAAACACTAAGAAATGGCTAAGTTCTGGGACCATTAGGAACATGGGAAGGAGGTCATTTGGTCATCAGCTGAGATACACACTATTGTCTCTTATCTCAAATGTCAATCTGCTCAGGTCGCTGACAAGTTAGTCACAGTTCTGTCATCATGTCCAGCCCTGCCTCAGTTATTCACATCACCTTTCAGGGGCATAGACAAGAAATCTAAATATTCTTTGAATACTGCAGGATTCTGAAGCTGTATCAAGCTCTCTCCAACTGGACACATCAAGTACCAATTTTACTCCATTTCTCCTGACTTCCTAGAGAGAGAGCCACTAGTTTTTCCATGTTCTTCACTACAGACTGAATTGTGTTGCCCTTTCCCTAAATTTATTTATCAAAACCTAATCCCCAAAATGACTGCATCTGGATATAAGGCTTTAAGGAGATAATTAAGGTTAAGTGAACTCATAGAGGTGGGGTCCCAACCTGATTGGTGGCTTTATAAGAAGAGGAAGTGCAAAATCTCAATCTCTCTCTTAAACTCTCTCTCTCTCTCTTTCTCTCTCTCAATATATACATATACATGTACTGAAGAAGGACCATGAACAAAGAAAGCACATAGTGAGGAGGTAGGGACAACCACCTATAAGCCAAGAAAAACAATGTTACCAGAACGTGATCATTTGGATTCCTAATTTCAGATTTCCAGCCTCCAGAACTAGAGAAAATAAACACCTATTGTTTAAGTCCCCTGGTCTATTGTGTTTGTTATGGTAGTCCAAACACATTAAGGTAACCCTGGACACCACCTAGTTATACCTTTAGTCTCTAATTCCCCACAATAAAAACCTATGTGGGGTTTATTTTACTCTGTATCTTTGTCCCCTTCTCCCCCAAACTGAGAACAAGTCTTATTTGTTTTCTTGGTGCTAGAGATTGAACTTAAGGCCTTGCACATATTAAGCATATGCTCCACCACTGAGCTACACTCCCAGCCCAGAGCCTCTTCATTCAGAATGCCCACTCCCATGACATAGTCAGCACTTGCTTCCTCAACTCTCTTCTCTCAGAAAAACAACCTATCTAAATGAGAAGGAAAAGGAGTGGTAAAAATGGATTACATATACTTTCTAATGCTATACTACATCCTTATTTCTGGAATCCAAAAGTCAAGATATTGACTTTACAGCTGTGACAACTTTCCCTTTAGACAGTGGTTGCTCTTGGTTAACTGCACAAATGGGGACAGATAGCAGAAATTATTAGACTAAAAAGATACAATTACTACCACAGAATAGCAAATTTTTATAACTGAGCAAAGGCAAATGATAATGTCAAAACTATGACTATTATTATAATTGTATTACTTAGTTTCTGAGGTTGTAGGAGATTGAGTCACCCAGGTTAATTATGAGAATTATTAGAATATTTCAAAAAAAGTGAATAATATAGAAAACTGTCTCCACAGCCAAATAGGTCCAGGAGAGCTAGAATATTGCCCATCCTTGTTTAGCATCCATCTGTACTGCTAGTAACCCATCAGTAATGCTTATGATCCAAAGCTTGTCATCACCTCAGAAATTAGATGTCCATTATAATCTGAGTCTCATTGTGGCTGTTCTTAACTCTTACAGTTGCTGTGTTGGTGTTTTTTTCTTGAGTTCCATTGTTTGACCTTCTTTCTTTTTGACATGACTTAAGAGAGTCTCACAATGGGTTAGTTTGTTACCATCAAACAACAGCAGTGTTTATTTGACAGTGTTCTCATGCTAGATCACCTCACATCTGCCAGTCTCCCTAATGTCTTTGTCAACAAAGCTTTCTTTAGAGACAAAATGGGCAAGAGATAGGTTTGTTCACTATATACTATTTTATAATTGAATTGAAACACTAGAATATCTTACTAAAATCAGAGTTTTGTCCTTCGCAAAAAAAGAACAGAAGTGGCAACACTGGGCTCACAATTTAAAGTGGGGACAATCAGGCAGAGCTGGATTTCTACTTTCCTTGGTAATCAAACCATGCTCTCTCCAGTGAAGCAGTCCCTATTGCTCATGCCATGTGCACTGAAGAGCTGGGTCTGCTTCATTCCAATCTTGCCTGACTCTGGAGGCACTCAAGCTAGAGACCTCTGTGACCTTTGTCCATAACAAAGGTCAGCTTCTCCATCTAACTGATTGTGACCAACATTTATAGGGTCACGAACCAGAAGAATAACAGCTTTGTGAAAGAACTGCCTCTAAGCCTCTTCAGGGAATGAGATTAAGTTCAGGGAATGAGATTAAGTTCAGGGAATGAGATTAAGTTCAGGGAATATCTGGTAATATACTGAAAACTTTCTGAAAGAAAACAACTCTCAAAGTTTGGTTCAGATCAAGAGAGACTCTGCCAACCTGACCACTACCCACTACTGTGTTCTTATTCCTTATTGCTCATATTTAAATTCTAAATGCCATCTGCCATTCTTTCTTCTCCTAGGACTTTTGCAGAATGAAGGGTGTCAAACATCAAGACGGAACATTCTTACATGCCTTGTTAAACAGCAAGGTGTGCTACTTGCCCACTTCTCCCTCAAGTCTTCCCTTTTGATTCTTTTCAACTTTCTTGTGGCCATTTTCCATTAATTATTATCCTACCTCTTGTATAATATCCTTGGAGTTCTTCCTGGAACAAGTTCTGTTGCTGTTGTTTGGTGGTGTTATAAAAGTCCAAATACCTCAGGATGAATAAATCTTTCCTCCTTATAGGTTGATCAACTGAGGTATTTGTTAGAATAACAGAAAGCTGGTTATAGAACATTTTTCATGGGCTCTTTCATATTTAATGCAGAGGGTACCTGGCTGAGGATGGGGTAACCTGTTCCTAGTTACCTTCTGATACTACATACCTTAATATCTTATTTTTTAAGATGATCAGTTCCTCAACTTCAAGCTTCCTAACTCTGGGAAACTATCTTTTTGAGTCACCCCGATTGCTTGATCCTTTCAAGTAAGATATAGCATCACTTACACCATCTCCCACCCACCCAGACCCCCAAACACCTGAGCTGTGCTATGAAGGTAATACCTCATCATCCTTTATTTCAATAATGTCTTCCAATAGGAAATGAGATTTGCATATTGCAAGGGTAAGAGAAAATGAAAGATGAGTTTGGTCCTGTGTTATTTCAGAAAATCAACTACAAAACATATTTTGGTTAGGTCATTGGGTCCCAATTATAATTCATCTCCTTTCTTCATAACTATCTATTCTTAGCAAATGTCTTGGTCAGTGGGATACTAATAGCAAGTGCTCTGGCTCATGACCAAGCTAAGGTCTGTGAATTCAGCTTACAGTCCAAATCACTAGCCAAATTCCCAAGTCACCATTTTTTTCCCTCTATGCATTGGGGAAATGAGGCATTTGTTTTATTTAGAAGGTAAAAACTTCAAAGAAAAAAAGTCATTTTCAAACCCTGACTCTGCTGATTAACTACTGGCAATGGACCTTGTTGGAAAGAACATAACCTCTCTGCTTCCCCATCTGTTCATGGGGGTAATAATTATATATTGCATACTTTCATAAGGATTAAACAAGACTGTATATGTGTCTAGTTTATCAGGAAGATCAATAAAATTAACTCTGCTATTGAACAGCCTTTAGCAGAATGCTAAGCACAGAGAATAGGGTTCAGATGTTTTCTGCTGATATGTTCCACCTGTTGATTGCTTTCTGCTTGATAAGATTTGAGCATTCTTTTTCTGTAGACTGCTTTATTGTGATTCTCTGAACTACCTGTGAGAAAAGTCAACATTGTCACCAGTTTTGGTATTTTTTAGAGTTTTCTAATTCTAAGAGACTTAAGGATATTGTGCCAAGAAACCAGATGTGAATCTTCTCCTACAAAGTAGAATAAAAGTATTCACAAAGATTCTAGTCCACTAGAAGCAAGTTTTCAGAAATACAAGGTTTTGACTGGTCATTGCCCCACAGAGGCAAACACAATTGTACAGACTGTCCCATAGATCACCAGGCAAATGCTCAAATCCTGCTCCCTTCACATTGACTTCAAGGAACAATACCAAAATGGGACTTAAAAGCTTCCTCTACATCAAGCCCCTTTCCTGCAGTTTCTGCTTCACTGGTTAAGGGATTTCTCTTGAGATGCTGATTTGTACTTAAAAAAATGAACTTATACTTGGAAGCCTTGCTGCAATATTATATGATGATGTCATTATTTATGTAACTAAGCCTATAACATCCAAAAGTTTTACAACCTACATTTACAATGACAGATTTAGACAGCACTTCCCCCATCATACACACACACATCCTCCAAAGAGTTTTTTAAGTCTCAAGACTGCTTTTTGATATAATTTGGACAATCTTGGAGCAGCCTAATGAAGCTTAAGATTTAAATCACAAGTCTTACAGACCAGACAGGGAATAAAGTACAAATTCTGAAGGTGATCTCATGTGCTCAGAACCATGCCTTGGAAGGCCAAGTTCACTTGAAATATGGGCCAAACAAGAATGCAGCATTTAGACGAGGGAGTTTTCTTTACCCAGTCTTAATTACTGCAGTGAAAGACATTTTCAACTTTATTAAGAATGCCAATTAAGCCAATATATTTTATGCTGTTTTCTGTTTTGATTTCAGGACGACTACTTGTAAAAGTAAGCATACAGTAAGCAATGCTCTTAAATTATCATCACAGTCTGTTAACTGATAATAAAAGAAGCCCAGAACAATATATTGCCCATTTTGGGGTACTTAATTTGTAGAACTTTTATACCAGAAAAGTGAAAAATATAAAGTAACTTCTGAAAAAAAGAAACCCCTGGAAAGTGAAAAGTAACTCTGCATCTCTTGTTTTCACACTCACAGTGTAAGGTCAGCAGCAATAACAAGGATAGTTGGGGGACTTTATTTGGCTCCCCATAAACATCATCAGTGTCACTACATAACTTCCCAAAATAAACTGCAACCTAAGTAAAACACAGCATATGCTATTCAAAATCAGCTTTAACATAAATCTGCTTCATCTAATCAAATGCTGTTCTGCAGCTTCTACCTTGACAGTGTAGAGATGCCTCTAGTCCTAACCTCTCTGTGCTTACATCTTCCCCGCAATCATCATTCTGCCATTTAAGACTCTGTGTTACTTTGGACATATAAACCTGGAGGGTTGTAGTGGAGAGAGGGACCCTATACACAAAAAGAAGACATAAAACAAGCTATTTTGGCATAAGGTACCCATTTGCATGAAAGTGCTAGAGCGGTGGTCTGTACTGTATGATCTCAACCTGTGTCATTGTCTGGGCCCAAATCTCCACCTGGAGATTGAGAGACAGGAAAAGGCCGATCTCTGAAGTCTTCAGCAATGCTCAGAACCTAGGATCCCTGGTTTCATCACATCCCTGAAACGGGATTGGTTATCGGAATCTGGTACTGATCCTGTATACCTGGGTTCCTTTTTATTATCTTAAACTGCTTCCCCCCCGCCCCCCCAGAGGGAAGTGAGAAAGCAGGAAGCCCTTACCGAGCAGGACAAGTATGGAGAATGGAGTTTAGATGCTCCTGGCACCAAGAGAGTCCCCTGTTCTGAGGTTCCCACCTTATCCTTCCCCCACCAAATCAAAAGGCTGCCTGGGGAGGAGACAGTCTGCAGACCTGCACATATGGGGGACAAACTGAGGGAGTGAACATAGGATAAAAGTAGTTAGGCTAGTTCAAGATTTACTTGAACTACTTGTGCTCACAGTAGAAAAGGGAAGTGTTCTGAAGGGAAGTTCTTGGCTCTGGTTTTTCTCACAAAAGGGGGTACAAAGCAAAGATGTAAAGAAAGGATTTGTAACCATCTACACAAAGCCTCCCTCTTATGCTCGGAAACTCAGCTTCCCCTGCAGGTGTCAAGGCCATGAGCAAGGCTCAAGTACTACAGTGTTTGCAAGTGCCAGGCCCTGTGTTCAAATCCCCAGTATTGCCCCCCCAATCCAAAGTGCTCAGTGAACTGTGAAACTATCATGTGTTAATATTTTCATTACTCTACAGAATATAAAAATTAGGAAAACAAAAATACAAGAAAAACAGCTGGAATAAATAGTCACTCCAGCCACATACTCAGTTAAAACAGTTCTGTAAGTAATCTGGTGCATTTAGCTTAGGTGAGAAATTGCGAGAAAGACAAATATCTAGTTCTAAAATAGTTTACAAAGTGATCAAAAATAATTCACACAGTGCTCCTTAAAAATTATTTTATTTCAGATATTATTTATTTACTTTTGTGTTGCTGGGGATCAAACCCAGGGCTAGTCAATTGCTCTACCACTGAGAAACATCTCCCGCCCAATTTCAGATGTTTTAAAAAGCCATTGTCAAATAAGTCACTATTTATTTACCTGACCACATTCCAACACAGGATGTCTAACCAGATGATTTTTGTCAATATATGTAACTCATGTTGGCTTTAGAACCTTGCTGTATCAGTAGCTTGAGGTTGGGAAGTTATCAAAAATTGAGGAGGTGGGGGTTCACTCTCACTGGTGACCCAAAAATGTCAAACCAGATCATCCATTTGGTCAAACACGAAGCTGATAAGCCTTAGCTTACAGGATCTTAAGAGAAGCATAAGGAAACCATAATATAGGAAGATAGGACATAATGCTTCAGCCATTCTCCTTTTTTCACATTTCTCCTTCTCTGAGAGATGTGCCAAATCCAATAAGTAAACATTAACAATAATGATTAAAAAAAACTTTGAAATGCAACCTGTTCCATTTCATTCTTTTATTTACTTTTATTATGTTAGCTTTTTCTAGTATGTAAATTAATCTGCAAAACACAGACCTCTTTTAAAAATAGACAATAAAGCCAGAAAAAGAGAAAGCTTTCCCCAGGCGCTCTCAATTTGCAAGTCCTCAACACAGAAGCCAACATGCTGGGTAAAACTCAAAGCATTGGGATTCAATGTCATTTGTTTTAAAGAGAAGGAAGGGAGAGAATTTAAAAGCTGCTATAGAAGAATTAAGTACAGTTTTTCAATTTGGCTTCTGTGCTTCATTTTTTTTTTTTTTTTGGCAATCTCTGGTTTGACAAAACTACGTGTCTATAAGAACAGATATGGAGGCTCAACACTTATGGTTTGTTTTGTTTGTTTGTTTGTTTTTTCCAAAGTTTTAAAAGGTATGCAACCTTTAGAAAGTTAAGCAGGTAGTGACTTATACACAGCCAAATATTAAAATTTTCTACTCTTGTATTAAGGATGACTAGGAATCATTTAGAAGAATTTCTCTTACATGAATCTTATCTTCCTGAGAAGTGGATTTCAACCTCAAAGAGAAAAGTAGAATATTTCAAGTAGAAGGAAATTTCTAGGAAGGCTTTTCAAATGTAAGTATGTCATTGATCAAGTTTAAATATAAGCTCCCTGAGTTTCTTTCCAGCTTTTTAGTTCTGTGGCTTTAAACAACCTCAGGGGAATGTGGAACCATACTTTCATGCATTCCAAAAATATTTATATAATGACCTCAGGGAAAAGTATATCTCATTCTCTGTGATCACAAAACGTGCAGAAAATGGAAGTAGACTCTGGCATCTGTCTATCTGGCCACTGGACAGAAGCCTGACCCTGGTGGGAGGCACCGTTGGCGTGTGGGCGAGTTACCTCTCGCGCTCCTGCTCCAGCAGGTTGGTGAAGTCATCGCTCTTGTTCATGTAGTCAGTGTGCTTGTGCTTCTCGTTCTCTAACTCGTACACCGTGCGCCTGTGACACTTCTCGGCCAGCAGCAGTTGCTCTAGCATACGCCGGTAGGTTTCTTTCTGCTTTTCCTCAAGTCTGTCCAGCTGAGTAAGCAAAAGTGGGAAAGAGCTTACTATTTTATTTCATTTACCTACAAGTCTACATAACCAATTTTCCTTGGTCTAGTGACCTTATTACCTGAACACTGAATGGGATATTCTCTGCCTTTTCCCACATTCCATCATTTTCTCTATGTCAGTTGGCTTTACATTTAGCCACAATAATGCTATTTTTTTGAGAGAGCATACCCATGGAGTCCAGGCTGTCCTCGAATTCACAATCCTCCTACATCAGCCTCCTGAGTGCTGGAATTACATTAGTGTGCTACCATGCTCAGCTCATAATGCCATAGCTTAACTTCTGGCCTTCTGGTCCTTTCCCTGTAAATGCATATTCAGTCTCTTTCAGGAGAACGAATGCTTGCACAATTTTATTGAGCTAACACCATGCCCCACCCTTAGAAAGAAAATGTATGACATCCCTTCTGATTACAGAAAACTTAAGATATCAGAATTTCATGTATCATACTTCTCCCCTGGGAAGTAATTATCATTATCATACTCTTTTCTTTTTTAAAGCTTCTTTTCTTTTTTATATGCATTTCTAGAAAAAGTGTATGAAGGATCCAAAGTCTTTTTTTCCAGCAATGCTAAAAATAAGGAGGATTTTAGAACTTGTAAAGAGTACATATGTCCATGAGAGGCCTTACCAAATATTACTACAATGCTTTTGGTTTTTTTTTTTTTTTTTTTGGCCAGAGTGTAAGATCTTTAAGGCTCAGACCTTGATTATCTTTTTAGACCCTTGTGCCTAGCACAGTGCCTGGAACAGTGTAGGTGTTCAGTAACTGCTTTACAATTGGACCACATCTTACTGTACTAATATTTCCCGATCTTACTCACTCTCCTACTCTCTCTCTCAAACTCTAGCACAGGGTTTCTCAATTCTGGTACTGGTGAGGCTAGATAATTTACTTTTTTGGGGGGCAGGGTATGGGGTTTGAACTCAGGGACTTGTACTTGCTAGGCAGGCTCTACACCACTTGAGCCACCTCCAGTCCCTGAGGCTAGACAACTTATTACAGGGCTGTGTGTTGAGGGAGTTTGCAGCATCCCTGTCCTTCCCATTAGATACCAACTGCACCAGATCCAATTGTGACAATCAAATGTCCTGACATTGTCGAATGTTCCCTGGGAGGAGAAATTACCACCTCCCCAGCTGAGGAGCAGCCGAGACTGCTGCTGTAGTTGAAACAGTTATGTTTATAAGGCATTCTCAATCCCACACCTAACTTCCTACCACCCATAAAGATTGCATAGGGTATCAGCTTCAGAACTGCAGTCCTTTTGTTTTCTGTTTGCTCTTTAGTTATACAATGGATACAAGATTCTCTCTACAACTATGTGATACATTCATTGTGAATGGATCTTTCTGGAACCCAAAATAAAAGAGAGGCTGTTCTCATCATCCTTGGGATCTTCATCCCAGATCCCTACTCCCTTTGCTTAGGAGCAGGTATCCAGGTGGAGACTGGGAAAGAAGCCCATGTTAACTGGTGGCTGATAATATCTAGGGTCATTAGTGTTTGGCAAATTACACTTTTTGTCTTCCAGCAAATTTCACAGTCTTAAAAGGATAGTCAATACAAGACTTTTCCCTTTGGCATAGCTCCCTATTACAAACTAATCTCCCCAAGAACTCTCTTGACTTTCTACAAATGTAATTTGCACCATATTTTGTAGAATTTGCCAGGCACTGCTGAAACATCAGCATTATCAAAATGTGTTAGAAGAAGCTCCCCTGCCTTTTATCCTTACTACTTTATCGTGCAATAGGAGTCTCCATTCTTTTGAAAGAATTTGGAGAGCAGCTTCTGCCTGTTTCTTCAACCCTGTGACTTATTGGAAGGTTAAGTTTAGAAAATGGAACTGGCCACGTACAGCTAAGCCCTTTCTTTTAGTCTTTACTGTGTCTGCCATAGGATGATACATTGTGCTCCAAAGGCTCAAATTTTCCCCCAGTGTCTCTGAGTCTATTCAAGGAATTGTGAGGGAAAAGATGGTGTATTATTAATTGGATGGTTGACTGAGAAATCCAAAGAGACAGCAGTTGCATGGACATCTGGAGATAAAACAGCACACAGAGTATCAAGTGTTTTGGTACAGCCTTAGCCGGGGCCAGGTCTTAGCTTCAATGCATTCTGTCTGTCCATATGGGCCTTTAAGACTTGTTCACAGTAGCTACAGTCTTGGACTAGGTCTCTGGAGTAGATTGCTATGATCTTGTAAGAAGTGCTTAAATTGTTTTTACTGAAAAGCAATGACTCCATACTTGGGTCCATGAATTAACTAAGAAACAGGAGAAAAACTTGGCATCTCTGTCTCCATTTTATAACTACTGTTTTTTGCTCTGAACCATTCTCTTCTGCAGCCACCTTGGAATCAAGGAATGATCAATAATATCTTTATGACAAGGAACTAAAGTTACCCTAAAGAACAGTGGAGCCTTGTGGGACAGGCCACCCATCCAAATGAGACAATCAGCTACAATGATAAGGGTGTACCTTGGAGCAGCAGTAATCATCTCATGGGAACCAGATTGCTCCCTTTAAGTGACAACAGCGATAACTGCTGTAGAACCCTTCTCTAGAAGGAGAACAAGGATGGAGATAATAGGCAACCAGCCCACGACTTGTGACTGGACTGTTTATTCATACCTTTTCCCCTCTACCCCTAAATTGTTGTCTATTTAAAGCTAAAGCCCATGCCTGTACCCTGAAGATGGCTGAAGATAGGTTGAGTGCTTACTCTGCCTCTTCCCATGGTGTGTCTCAGGCCACATAATAAACCTCCTGTATCTTTTTCACCATGTCTTTTTCTTTGGCCTATAGGGGCAAGTGGCCAGACCTGACATGTGGAAACCCAGGAGTCTGGGTCTGGGGTACAAAATTCCAGTTTTGATCTCTGTGGATAACATTCCTCTCACCCACACAGTCACGGCTTGATCCAACCATAATGACAACATCAGGAAGTCAATTGTTTTGTTTTTTTAATATATAAGTTGCTGGGACATTAGTGTGTTCACTGGGTTTCTTAGGCAGAAATGCAGACCCAGACTTAAACTACAGGGCAGTAAATTCTGTTACAAAGCATTAGTATGAGGATCTAGCTTTCAATTTTAAATTCTGCATGTAAGAACTTAGTTAGGTAGCAATCATTCAGCTTTGCCAGATGCTATTTCTTATTATTTTGTTTGGAATTACATTAAGCTCCTAAGAGAGACTGAAGTGGCCTCTTCTCTTGGCCCTGTGTGGCTCTCCCAGAGACTCTGAAGACCACCTCCTGTACGACAGCCTCAATTGGTTCGTGGATCACATGTACAGTGTAACTGGCTTTTGGTTTTCAGGATCCGAGCTGTAGCTCACCATAAAGGAGTAGCTTTCATTAATGAGCAGTGAAAGTGGAATGGACACCTATTACTTTGGAAATACAGCTCCCACTTGGACAGAGGTGGAAGGAAATTGAGTGAGATCATCATAACACCAAGGCCAACAATTTACTCAGGGAAGAGTGTGCCTGGAAGTCTGGTTTTAATGAATCAAATTGGTGGAGAAGTATAAGGACTTGAAATGGGTAGAAACTTCAGTATGTTTTAGATAGAAGAATGATGGTTTCAGATCTGTGGAGAGCTAAGTGGAGAAGTACTGAGGAACTCAGGAAGAGAGATATCAGCTTAAGAGGAAACACCAGGTCTTAAAGACCAACCTGGATTTACACAAAAGGGAAAGAGGATTAAGTGCTCTTAAGGATAGGACTATAAAAGGAAAGTATTTTAGTATTGTTGAATCAGAATGGGTGCCCAGAGGAAACAGACAGGAGAACCCAAAGAACAGAGCAGTGTGACTCCTCCCAAGAGTGTCAGGATTAGGAGACATGGAGGAGCACACTGCAAACCTTCAGGTAGTCTCATGAGATCCCCTGGGACCCTTCCTTTGAAGATTGCAACAGCTTTGCAAACTGATCAAATAAAGTGTGGGCAGATTTAAGAATTTAAACCTGGGAAGATCAGGATAAGACATTTGAGACACTACTTGGTGAGTTTCTGGGTGTCTGGCTACTGTGAAGAGAACGGTTGATATTGCTCGGGACCTGTTTAGATATGTTCAACCAAGTTTGGGACATAGGTTTGGAAGGAAAGATGAGACAAACTCAAGGAGATTCTGGCAGGGCAGCAGCAGATAAGTCCCAACATAGATGTGGTGTAACAGGAAGAGCCTCCTGAGTGAGGATTACCCAATTCAAAGACATGAAAATGGTAAGAATAGTGTTAAACTGATAGTCCTGGCAGATACAGAATGCCTTGGTTTTGCATGTCTCACTGAGAGAAACTACACACTAGAGAATATGGAGGCCAGATCAGAGTAACACATTTCTGGGTCTGAAAGCATAAAAGAAATAGAAGCAAGCAAACAAGCAAATATAAAACCTCTGAGATTCCTAAAAGCAATGGAGAAAGAAGTGGCCCACTTGAAAAAACTGGTTAAAATGCTAAAAGTAAACAAAATCAGCTCACAGAATCCTTCCTACTATAGAAAAAGTTGTGGCAGATGATGTTTTTAATTGCCTTGAGTAGGACAAGTTAATGAAGAATTGAAAAATTCAAACATGAGAGAAGACAGTTTTGAGGAAGAGTAGCCCCTGAATAAGGTGTTATCCCCTCTAGGCCCAAGTGACACAAGCTTCTGAACAACCCCCTTTTGAGCAGATGGGTGTCCTAGGCCTGGCATGGAAGGTATGCAAAGAATAAGATCAAAGTGGTTTTAAATATGCTGGTGGGAAAGAGATGCACCTAAACAAAGACCTCGGCACTGGGGAGGCCACCACTGCAAATTCCTAGACTTTTGCAGGAAACAAGCATTTTTAAATGTCAAGGCAAAGATAGTACATGCAAACAGGATTCTCCACCTAACCTGGGGCTCAGCATTGCCCATAATTATTAGCCTTTTGATGATATCAGGTTCTGTCTGATGCCCCCAACTGACCAGGATCCTAGCTGAAGATGGTCTCCATCCTTCTCTCAAACATGCTCCAAGTCTCTGCTTTGACCATTGTCAGAGCAATATGGTCCTGTACTGTAGAAGTACTAAGGTCAAGGAATACCATTTGGCTTAAAATAAACTGATCTCAGAGTTGGGGATTTTCATATGTATTTTTAAATTTATGAGTATGAAATTGGCATGATGATAATTACATGTATCATAATAAATCTTCTGATTCTTTTAAAAAAGAATAGAATACATGGACTTCAGGATGTATTAATGCAAGTTTTAAGATGTTAATGAAACCAAATCATGTTGCTGAAGTGGAAAACAAAAACAAACCTTTCACAGAGTCAAGATTCCTCTGGCTGAGGCTGAGCAGAATAAGAAATTAGAAGGACAAAAACCAAAATGAAGGTAGAGCAGAAACTCTTCTGTCTGTGTACTGTCATAGACCTCAGTGGATTGGGGGCAGTGATTCTAGGTAAGTGTGCCTACTCTGCAGACCTGCCTCTCCCTTGGTGGGTCATCCTAACCTCTTGCCTTGGGAGAAAAGAATTAGGAAACCCAAATGCGACCATTTATCCAAACTGAGTTCAATCCAGGTTGTTCTTCTTCTTATTAAACTGATAAATGTTTTTGACCTGTATATGTCTTTTAATTCTCAAACTCCCAAATTTGGAAGCAATTAAGGGTATAAGCAGTTACATCTTTGAATCCCAGCAAATTCTAATGGCTCATATTTTGTGAATATCTCACATGTTCCAGATCTATGTTAAAAACTTTACAGCCATTGCTTCATTTAATCCTCACAACAATGCCATGAGGTATGCACAGTGGCCACTCCCATATCACAGATAAGGAAACTGAGACTTAAAGAGTTGAAGTGACTAACATAAAGTCACACACAGCTATTAATGGTAGATCTCAGACATGAAAAGTGGGTCCTGCCTGTTGAATGCATCCTGCTACCTAGTTGTCTCTTAATACACAGGAAAAATGAGAGTAGAGCTGCAGTTTGTCCTTGTTGAAGAAGCTCAAAACTATGGAACAGATCAATGATGACTCTCCCCCCAAAATATTCCTGTTGCTCACATCAGTAAAAATAAGAAAAAAACCAAACTATGGGACCATCAATCTGCTTTGAATGCTGTCTACAGCAGATCTTGTCTCAAAGATCTGTCAAATTGAGCTGTTCCAAAAGCTTGATGTAAGTTAAAAGCTAAATTTATAAATTGCTTCAGAATTTTATTCGTTTGTTGCCGGTTTTTTCACTCATCATACTAATTTCACAGCAATGAATTTTTAAGAGTCAATATGGCTAGATCCATAAACTAGTACCCTAATTTTGGCATCGAATTTCTACTACAATGTGAGAGCAATTTTTAAATGTGGTGTTCTTCTGGGAGTGGTGGTGCACTTCTGTAATCCTAGCACTTGGAAAGCTGAGGCAGAAGGATTGCGAGTTTGAGGCCAGCTTGGGCTACATAGCAAAATTTTGTCTCAAGAAATTACCAAAAAGTAAGCTAGAATAGAATGTAGTATCATGGGTAGTAAATAACAACAGTCCATAGTTCCTTACACAATCTTGTATAAAATGATTAAATGTAGCCCTATTGAAATTCCTTTCATCTTAAAGAACTGCCCTAAGCATTTTGCCTCAATCATTGCGTATTTCTACTCATATAAGAGCTCTTTAATTATGACGGTCTTTAAGAAACCAAAAACCAGTGGCTTTATAACCAAAATACCAACAATAAAATCAATTTGATTTTAGGTTACCAATTTGATAATAATCCTGACAACTCAATGTTAAAACTGATAAACACTTCACATTTTTACAGATCATTTCCCAGGGAAGTTAGACAATAATATACAGAGCACATATCTATCACAATCATATGGAAAAATATATTTAAAACTGCAAGCATATTTAAGTAAAAACTTTTGAAATTCTTACTGCCCCTTATCCACTTCAACCCTTGAATTATTTACCTAGTGTATCTTAAAACTCTTGCCTTTGAAAGAAAACATTAAAGCATGTAATGGGAGAACAGGAGGACTTCTCTCTGAGATTTCCTTCTGGGGGCTTGCCGTGTCCTATTTTTACCTCTGAAATGGGCTTCTCATAGACATCTTCTCCTATGGACTTCTCCTGAGCAAGGATGGCATCTCGGTGCAGGATCCGAAGCACTTTCTCTGGCTCTGCGGATCCGTAATGAGCCTCCAGAACTTCGGGCTTGGTTTTCTCTGTCTTCAGCATATGGATCACATCTTCTCTGGCCTGTGGTAGAAAGTGCAGCCAAGTCAGATGGTCCACAATGTAAATCTTAGACCAGGCTTACAGAACCAACATGGAGCTTATGGAGTACATCCCCACCTCACAGGGCTATTGGCAAATTCCCTGCGTATTCTGCTCTACTTTTTATCACCAGCAGATTGGCAAGCAGATACTCTGCTGCAGGTTGCTAGGAAGCAGACTTTGCGCTAATATTAGCTACATAAAAACTGCTGCTCTAAGTAGCGGTGATTTGGGAGAGGAGGCAGGGGAGGGCTGACCCTGGGATACCTAACCTTCCGTGCATGTATGAGGTCAGTGACAATCTAAAATCTCCTAGCTTTCGATTCATGCTCTCAACGTAGTATTCAACTTTGATTTAAAGTAAAACCCTTTCCCCTCTGTTCTATAATTCCATGTTAATTAAAGTCATAACTCCATGTGTAATTAACAGACAGCCTTCATTAGTGACTTCCTGTTTCTCATCAAGTAATTCACTTTGCATAGAAACACATGGTTGAGAACTTACACCATGCGGGGTGAGCTTTTAAGCTAATTCACTCTGAAGGTGAAATTTTGCCCTTTGAACATCCAGACTGCCACCAGATGAGTCAGAACGGAAGGGTCATAGCCATTGTTTGAGCTTCTTAGCACAACTTTAACATCTTGCTGAAGCTCTCCAGAAAACCATGTGACTGTATATTTTACATGAGATTGTCTTTGGTCCCATCATACTGCAAGTACATCTGGATATATTTTGCACTGATTAGTTGTGGTGATATTTCTAGTCATGATGGAGCTGACATTTGTCCAATGTACTCCCATCTGGGCATATACTGGGAGCTGTCTTTCCGGTAATGGTGATGGGTAAGCATCCTGACTTCATTCCAATTTGTACTAAAGAACAAACTGGTTGTGATAGAAGAACAGAGTTTTCTTCTGTATTAATGCCAACTATGGGTTCAAAATTATAAACCTGGCTCATTATTATACTTGTCTTAACAAAAGAACTAACTAGGCAGCCAGGAATACTGTACCCACAATATGACTCTCATAAAGTTTTTTTTTTTTGATGTTTCTCACTTTATTGAATTTTCAGTCTCCAAATTAATCTGTTTGCAGATGGCTTAAGATTATTTTATTTTGAACTAGAAGTCACAGAGTTTCAGTGTCACTGCCACATATACACATATTTATTTCATGACAAAAATGGACAATATTAATTTTGAAGAACATAGTGATTTGGGATGTTACTGAAAATGTGAAGGACAGGAAATAGGTAATGGAAAGCCAGTGTGTCTCCAAGCAGAGAGAAGTAAGCACAGTTGCACTGTCAGGCTCACCTGTGTGCCTGTACAGTGTCTTTGTGCAAATTTTAAAAAAGTGTCTGCTTCATCTTGAAGATATAGCACTGAATCAGGGTGCAGCTTAACCAGTAAGAAAAGAGTGAGCTATATTTCAGTTGCTGCTCTTTCTGTGTGCCAGGAAACTCTGTAGAAGCATTGCTCCATATCTGTATATGGTATGCAGTGCCCTGTACTACAGGAGCCTCAGGTACACAGATTGCCATTGGTCTTTAGAAGGAAGTACTCCTATGTTCACCTCACACAAGTGAACACACAAAACATCTTCAAAGGTGATAGTGCTCAACCCCAACTGCATTGGAATCATCAGAGGAACTCTCCCAATTGCCCAGGCCATTCCAGACCAATCACATCCGAAGCTCTGGGAGAAGGATTCGTTGTCAGTACCTTTAAGGCTTGAGTGTCCCCCAGGATTCATGTTCTGGAAGCTTGGCAGTGTGTAAGGTGTAAGGCAGTAGAATTTTTTTTTTTCATTTTTCTTTTATTATTCATATGTGCATACAAGGCTTGGTTCATTTCTCCCCCCTGCCCCCACCCCCTCCCTTACCACCCACTCCGCCCCCTCCCTCTCCCCCCTCAATACCCAGCAGAAACTATTTTGCCCTTATTTCTAATTTTGTTGTAGAGAGAGTATAAGCAATAGGAAGGAACAAGGGTTTTTGCTGGTTGAGATAAGGATAGCTATACAGGGCATTGACTCACATTGATTTCCTGTGCGTGGGTGTTACCTTCTAGGTTAATTCTTTTTGACCTAACTTTTTCTCTAGTACCTGTTCCCCTTTTCCTATTGGCCTCAGTTGCTTTTAAGGTATCTGCTTTAGTTTCTCTGCGTTAAGGGCAACAAATGCTACCTAGTGTTTTAGGTGTCTTACCTATCCTCACCCCTCCCTTGTGTGCTCTCGCTTTTATCATGTGCTCAAAGTCCAATCCCATTGTTGTGTCTGCCCTTGATCTAATGTCCACATATGAGGGAGAACATATGATTTTTGGTCTTTTGGGCCAGGCTAACCTCACTCAGAATGATGTTCTCCAATTCCTTCCATTTACCAGCGAATGATAACATTTCATTCTTCTTCATGGCTGCATAAAATTCCATTGTGTATAGATAACACATTTTCTTAATCCATTCGTCAGTGGTGGGGCATCTTGGCTGTTTCCATAACTTGGCTCTTGTGAATAGTGCCGCAATAAACATGGATGTGCAGGTGCCTCTGGAGTAACAGTCTTTTGGGTATATCCCCAAGAGTGGTATTGCTGGATCAAATGGTAGATCGATGTCCAGCTTTTTAAGTAGCCTCCAAATTTTTTTCCAGAGTGGTTGTACTAGTCTACATTCCCACCAGCAGTGTAAAAGGGTTCCTTTTTCCCTACATCCTCGCCAACACCTGTTGTTGGTGGTGTTGCTGATGATGGCTATTCTAACAGGGGTGAGGTGGAATCTTAGCGTGGTTTTAATTTGCATTTCCTTTATTGCTAGAGATGGTGAGCATTTTTTCATGTGTTTTCTGGCCATTTGAATTTCTTCTTTTGAGAAAGTTCTGTTTAGTTCACTTGCCCATTTCTTTATTGGTTCATTAATTTTGGGAGAATTTAGTTTTTTAAGTTCCCTATATATTCTGGTTATCAGTCTTTTGTCTGATGTATAGTTGGCAAATATTTTCTCCCACTCTGTGGGTGTTCTTTTCAGTTTAGAGACCATTTCTTTTGATGAACAGAAGCTTTTTAGTTTTATGAGGTCCCATTTATCTATGCTATCTCTTAGTTGCTGTGCTGCTGGGGTTTCATTGAGAAAGTTCTTACCTATACCTACTAACTCCAGAGTATTTCCTACTCTTTCTTGTATCAACTTAAGAGTTTGGGGTCTGATATTAAGATCCTTGATCCATTTTGAGTTAATCTTGGTATAGGGTGATATACATGGATCTAGTTTCAGTTTTTTGCAGACTGCTAACCAGTTTTCCCAGCAAGTTTTGCTGAAGAGGCTGCTATTTCTCCATCGTATATTTTTAGCTCCTTTGTCAAAGACAAGTTGGTTATAGTTGTGTGGCTTCATATCTGGATCCTCTATTCTGTTCCACTGGTCTTCATGTCTGTTTTTGTGCCAGTACCATGCTGTTTTTATTGTTATTGCTTTGTAATATAGTTTGAAGTCAGGTATTGTGATACCTCCTGCATTGTTCTTTTGACTGAGTATTGCCTTGGCTATTCGTGGCCTCTTGTGTTTCCATATAAATTTAACAGTAGATTTTTCAATCTCTTTAATGAATGTCATTGGAATTTTGATGGGAATTGCATTAAACATATAGATTACTTTTGGGAGTATCGACATTTTTACTATGTTGATTCTACCAGTCCATGAGCATGGGAGATCTCTCCACTTTCTATAGTCTTCCTCAATCTCTTTCTTCAGAAGTGTATAGTTTTCCTTGTAGAGGTCTTTCACATCTTTTGTTAGGTTTACACCTAGGTATTTGATTTTTTTTTGAGGCTATTGTAAATGGAATTGTTTTCATACATTCTTTTTCAGTTTGCTCATTGTTAGTGTATAGAAATGCTAATGATTTTTCTATGTTGATTTTCTATCCTGCTACCTTGCTATAGCTATTGATGATGTCTAGAAGCTTCTGAGTAGAGTTTTTTGGGTCTTTAAGGTATAGGATCATGTCATCTGCAAATAAGGATATTTTGACAGTTTCTTTACCTATTTGTATTCCTTTTATTCCTTCTTCTTGCCTAATTGCTCTGGCTAGGAATTCCAGTACTATGTTGAATAGGAGTGGAGATAGTGGGCATCCTTGTCTGGTTCCTGATTTTATTTTATTTTTTTTTTCATTTTTCTTTTATTATTCATATATGCATACAAGGCTTGGTTCATTTCTCCCCCCTGCCCCCACCCACTCCCTTACCACCCACTCCACCCCCTCCCGCTCCCACCCCTCAATACCCAGCAGAAACTATTTTGCCCTTATCTCTAATTTTGTTGTAGAGAGAGTATAAGCAATAATAGGAAGGAACAAGGGGTTTTGCTGGTTGAGATAAGGATAGCTATACAGGGCATTGACTCACATTGATTTCCTGTGCGTGGGTGTTACCTTCTAGGTTAATTCTTTTTGATCTAACCTTTTCTCTAGTTCCTGGTCGCCTTTTCCTATTGGCCTCAGTTGCTTTAAGGTATCTGCTTTAGTTTCTCTGCATTAAGGGCAACAAATGCTAGATTTTAGAGGGAATGGTTTCAGTTTTTCTCTGTTAAGTATAATGCTGGCTGTAGGTTTGTCATATATAGCTTTTATAATGTTGAGGTACTTTCCTTCTATTCCTAGTTTTCTTAGAGCTTTTATCATGAAATGATGTTGGATCTTATCAAAGGCTTTTTCTGCATCTATTGAGAAGATCAAGTGGTTTTTGTCTTTGCTTCTGTTAATGTGGTTTATTACGTTTGTTGATTTTCATATGTTGAACCACCCCTGCATCCCTGGGATGAAGCCTACTTAGTCGTGGTGAATAATCTTTTTGATGTGTTGCTGAATTCAGTTTGCCATTATTTTGTTGAGGATTTTTGCATCAATGTTCATTAAGGAGATTGGCCTATAGTTCTCCTTTTTGGAGGTGTCTTTGCCTGGTTTTGGGATAAGTGTAATACTGGCTTCATAAAATGTGTTTGGCAGTTTTCCTTCCCTTTCTATTTCGTGGAACAGTTTAAGGAGGGTTGGTATCAGTTCTTCTTTAAAGGTCTGATAGAATTCAGCAGAGAATCCATCAGGTCCTGGACTTTTCTTTTTGGGGAGACTCTTGATTGCTGCTTCAATTTCATTTTGTGTTATAGGTCTATTCAGGTGATTAATTTCCTCTTGGTTCAGTTTTGGATGATCATATGTATCTAGAAATCTGTCCATTTCTTTTAGATTTTCAAATTTATTTGAATATAGGTTCTCAAAGTAGTCTCTGATGATTTCCTGGACTTCCATGGTGTTTGTTGTTATCTCCCCTTTTGCATTCCTAATTCTACTAATTTGGGTTTTTTCTCTCCTCATTTTAGTCAGGTTTGCCAGGGGTCTGTTGATCTTGTTTATTTTTTCAAAGAACCAACTTTTTGTTTCATTAATTCTTTGTATGGTTTTTTTGGTTTCTATTTCGTTGATTTCTGCTCTTATTTTTATTATTTCTCTCCTTCTATTTGTTTTGAGATTTGCTTGTTCTTGTTTTTCTAGGAGTTTGAGATGTATCATTAGGTCATTGATTTGGAATCTTTCGATCTTTTTAATATATGCACTCATGGCTATAAACTTTCCTCTCAAGACAGGCAGTAGAATTTTTAAGAGAAGGGCTCAATTGGAAGGTAACTGTGTCAATGGGAACACTCTAAAAAGGGATTGCTGTATCTCTCGCAGGAACGCAGTTAGTCCCCGAGCAGCAAGTTGTTCAAAAGAACAAACCTGGTTCCTGAATTCCTCTGGCTTCCTGTCTTGCTTGTGACTGGTCTGCTTTTCCCACATGCTTTTGCCATTATTGCCATCTGCCGTGTTGCAATGTTGCCAAGGAACCCCTCACAAGAGGCTGAGATGATTATGGCTACCCAATCTTGGACTTACAGTCTCTAAAGCTGTCAACTAAATAAATCTCTTTTCTTCATAAAGGACTCAGCCTCAGATACTCTGTTATAGCAACAGAACAGACACACACACACACACACACACACATACATTACTTAAGATACACGGCAACTACACTACAGATCTTTGATATAATCCAATCTAAACTTTCCTCTCGGGGTTCAAATGCATTTCCTTTTTTCAGTCTTTGGAAAGGTGGTATCACCTTTTTAAATTTAAAAGGTGGTATCACCTTTTAAATCAGACTAACCCTTCCACTTGAGGTCAACTTTTTCCTTTGGTTAAAAGCTGAAAACTTCTTGAAAGAAGCACTGTGAATTTAGTGACTTATGGAATGACAAGGAAGGAAAATTTAGAATCACATGAAAAGTGAAGAAACAATAATGATAGAAGATGGGCAAGCTGGAAGTCTCCACAACAAACTATGGTCTTTGTTGTTCATCTTTAAATCACATATAGTAAACACTAGTTTTATATATATATATATATTTATTGTTGTGCTGGGTAGCCACATTTGTGTGACATTTACAAAAGTTCTTACAATGTCTCAACTATAATCATACTTGCATTCACCCCCTCCACCATTCTCCTTCCCGCCCCCCAGCTCATTCCTGGAAAGTTTCAACAGGTCTCATTTTTCAATTTACATACATGTGTATACAGTATTTGCATTATACTCACCCTCCCACACCCTTTCCCCACCTTCACCTCCGCCCCCCCCCCCCCCCCGCTACCAACCTTCCCCCAGACTTGTTCTGCCCCCCCTTCGAGTTTGTAGTAGAAAAAAGAAAAAAAATGACATTTTTGCTTATTTAAGATAAAAGCTACACAGGGAGTTTCTGTCTTTTAAAGCTCACATTTTAACATTTGAAGCATAAGGATTTATGAGGAAGACGTAAAATATACTGTATTTTGAAAAAAAAATATCTGGATGTGATAGCATGCACCTGTAATTCCAGCTACTTGAGAGACTGAGTCAGAAGAATGGCGAGTTAGAGGCCAGCCTGGGAAACATAGCAAGATCCTCATCTCAAAAATAAATAAACAAATAAAAAAGTTTAAAAATATTTAGGAAATAATAAAAGAGCATGTACTGTCATTTATATAATAAATTGAGATGCTGATTCAAAATGAAAGGTAAATTTTTCAGATGTTTTGCTCCTCTGTTATCTAAAACACATTACAGTAGACATGCAAGAAACAAACCTCAAATTTTTCAAGAAAGGAATCATTACAGAAGCTTACAAAGTAGAGCTGAGTGGAGTGGTACATGTCAATAGTCCCATCACTCAGGAGGCAAAGGCAGGATGATTGTGAGTTCAAGGCCAGCCTGGGCTCAAAAAAAAAAAAACTTAGAAAATAAGATTCACTTACATAGTATTTTGGCTAAAACTAACATACTAAAAGAAAATGGCTTAGAAGATAGGGACTACAATTTTGGGTAGTTTAAGGGCTATTCTTATTCTCTTCCTTTTTGCTTATCATTTATTTCCTGAATAGTCTAGTGAATATGTAATTGATTTAATAAAGAGAAACAAAGTTAAACTTTTATAAAGAAAAAAGAAATACTGCATTATTTCTAAATCACATAAACGAGAAAAAAGCAAATAATTTAGTGGAAAGTTCTCTCTTTTTCATGTACTGAGTGCTGAGAAAGCCACCTTCATTCTGGCTACATAAGCTTGTGCATGGCGTCCCTGGAGTATAACACAAAGGAAGACATGAAAGCAAAACTGCACAAATATTATACCATACCCTCTTTTTGGCATTGTTTTGATTCCTTTTGGGGTTATTTCAAACACAGCAGTGAATTCAGAGATAGAACAGCCACTAAGGTAGGTAACAAAGAGATGGTGTAGGAAATAAAAATTTTCCTACTGATTATTCTGACTTAGTCACATTCCAGTTAGCTGAAGGACATTTCCACAAATGATGTTCTGAAAAAGTGTTTGTCCCTACTTGTGGATAAAGGTATTCAGAAATTGGTTTTCAGATGTAAACTGTACCAAATACTCTTCAGAGCATGGATTACACTATTAATAAGCACAAGTACACATGACCTAAAAGTAAAGAAATTAAATAAATCTTAGAGCTATCAGGCAAATGAGAATTGGAATTAGAACACTGAAATGAAATTCATATCAGTATATATAGAACTCAATTTTATAGAGACTCAGAATTATTTTCCAATCCTAGTTGTTCTGTACAATTTGCATAAATTGCCAACAGTGCTTTGCCTTAGTTTTATCTTCTATGAAATACAATCCATAGTAACTTACTAATGCAGTTGTTTGGGGGATGGAATCAGATATGCATATATAAAATGCCTCATACAAAACTTTGCACAGAACAGGGGCTAAGTCAATGTACAACTATTTACCATACAGCAGCCCCTTGGTATCCATGGGTCTGTGGTTCCAAGGAGACCACTGTTGAGGAAAAACTGCAAATGTTCACGATGCATCGAGTTCCGGACTTACAGGGACTCAAATTTACCTCTACTGCACATACTGTAAGTCTGAGCACCGACAGCCTGAAACCACGTGGAGCAGGCTACATCACCACCGTCACAAAGAGCGTTGTCATGCTCATTAGTGCTGCTCACCGAAACCTAGGTCTTATTTCACCCTCTTTATCTCAAATCCTGCAGATGCTTCATTCATTTTTTTTCCCGTAATACTGCACAGCTTCCACTAAAGACATGCCACTATTCAACAAATCTCAAATTGTCAACTGCTCACTTAAAACGTGCCCTTTTCAACTTCAGAGGATTACCATAACCTTAACCTTGCTTTTGGGGCACCAGTTTCTTTGTAGGAGGCAGATTTTCACAAAATTTAAGGCAAGGAAACACTCAGCAGATCACACAGCAATTTCACCATAACTGATGATGACACAGAACTGACTGAGCGTGCTTCTCTGCATCCACTGAGCTGCACAACCAACATGCAGGCATTAAAAAATTGTTGTTTTAGAAATTTCTTTTGAGTTTTTTTATTTATTACTTTTGATTGTGCTGAGTCAAAACTGTGTGCAATAAATCCACAAATAAGGCAGGCTTACTATACTTTCTGTTAGGTTCCCATCATTAGATAATTTTTTGTCCACAAAGAGAAAAAGAATTTTGGAAATTGTATTTTTCTCTAGTCAACTATAACATGCAAGACTGATAGCCTTTAACTGTCTAGACATTTCGCAATTTTCTCTTAATATTTTTTGCCAAGATGGGTGTGGTAATGCATGTCTGTAATTTCAGCACACAGGAAATGGAAGCAGAGAGATCGTAAGTTCAAGGCCAGCCTGGGCTACATAATGAGACCTTTTTTCCAAAAAAAAAAAAAAAAAAATCCCCAAACAAAAATAACATTTTTTTTAAAAGGAATTTTAAAATCAGAATAGCTTCTTTCCAAAAGTTATTTAATCTCCATGATTCAGTTTCCTTGTGTATAAAGTGGGGAGACCAACTCCTCTATGTTATAGGGAATTTGTTAGACTCTAAGAGGTTGAGGATAAAATGCTTTTGAAACCTAAGTAGGTTGTTATTTCAGTTTAGTAGTTTAAACTGTTCAACTTAAAAATATGTAATTTTTACTGGTATTTATCTTCTTGACCCAATTTTCCTGTAGTCCATTCTTGTAATCCCCATATTTGGGAGGCAGCAACAGGAGGGTCATGAGTTTGAGGTTTGGGCTACTGTAGGAAGACCCCATCTCAAAATAACACAAACAAATCTTTTCTCTTAGAAGATAGTGCTGTTCACACTGATACAAAATACCTATTAGCTTCTCTTCCTAAAAATCCAATTATGCTTGAACTATATTGTGAAACACTTACTACACAAATTACACATTTCATTTACTTTAATTATCCTATACACTAATTACTAAATAAAAAGAGTCTAAAGTGATATAATACTGTTCTCTCTCTCTCTCTCTCTCTATATATATATATTAAACCACACTATTCACAATGAACTTTAAAAAGGCTCTTTAATTACTGCAATGATAAGCATGGAAGGAATAACAATGCTGTCTTTAAGTTGCTGCTACTTAAAATAGCTTTATACAGCCTGCTGCCCAGTGGCTCACGGTGGCTCAGGAGGCAGAGATCAGGAGGATAGCATTTCGAAGCCAGCCCAGAGAAACAATTTGTGAGACCCTATCTCAAAAAACTCTTCACAAAAATAGGGCTGGTGGAGTGGCTCAAGATGAAAGCCCTGAGTTCAAGCCCCAGTACTGCAAAAAAAAAAAAGCTTTATATAGTAAGCCAATAAATAATATTATGGTATCTTTTTAATCAATGACAATGACTATTTGATCACAATAAATAAATTTATTCATGACTTGGAACACACAACTCAATTTATGTAAAAAGATCCTACATTTTGTGGGTAAAACCATTTTACATCTCCATTCTTAAAAGTCTGTTGATTTTTCTGTAAAAGAATAAAATTCCAAATTTGACAAAATTTTTTGTCAGAAAGCTTCTGTTCTTGAACGTTATTTTCACACAAGTTTAATCAGAAGCAAGCAGATAAAGTCCTCGGATCCACGGAACTCCTAAATACACCATCTTATTTAAACACATGCCAAGTATCCCAGAGAAAAGAATGTTTGGAAGAGGATTCTCAAAAGGCTGCTTTCTGTTTGAGAGGAGGAAGGGGATTGGAGGGGGAAGAGAAAATAAAAATGTCCAGCTTAGTCACTCGTGATGATAGAGGAGAACAAATATGAGAGTAGGGCATAGAAACAGATTGGGGGAATCCATCATGAGACCCTGCTCTCCTCTGTGCCCGCCACTAGAAACTTAGAAGAAAGGAGTTGTCTCAGTTGGCTCCAGGGGGAACTGATTCAAACATGTGGGGGCAGCAAAGAGCTGTGGAGCCCAGGGCCACAGGTGAGCATGGGATTGTCTCATAAAGTCAAGGGAGGGTATCTGGGCTTTGCTAGGGGGAGAGGGAGGACACACAGACAAACACAGGTTCAAAGTGGGGACTAAATTCCCTCACTCATTAATAACTACTTCTGCACATTAACTTCATGCAATGCATTGTATGCAGTGCAGAAATATAATTGCATTCTCAGTGATTCAAGTCTGGAAGGATACAGACAACTGAAAGGCATTTACATGTGACATAATAAGCTTATGATGGAGGAAATACTGGGAACTAGGAGAACTTCATCTAGAACACTGGCCTTGAATCTGAGGCTCCACAAGGCTTCCTGGTAGAAGTGACCTGAAATCTCACAATGAGTGCTTGAGCCAGAGAAAAGAGGGAGTGGGTACAGTAAGAATGTCCCAGGCCAAGGAAGACTGTCTGCTAAGTCTAAACCAAACAGGTGTAGATGCATGGAATGGTGCAATATAAGTCTTAACTCACTGCAGTGGATTACATGCAGTTTTGTCATGGAGCATCAAGAAGTGTTGGGATTTTTAAGCAGCATGTCCATGACATGGTCAGATTTGTGTGGTAGAAAGATCATTGATTTTTCTTAAAGACATGGAAATTCTGAGTCAGCAGGTCTATGGGTGCATTCCAAGAACTGTCCTTTGAAATTTTCCTGCAGGTGATTCTAACACAGTCATATTTGGAGACCTCTGATGGGGCAAATCAGCACCAAAAGCACTTTGAACTGGTGTGGTGTTGGCTCAAGGATCTCAGCAGACTTATGTGATTCCCAGGACTCCCTTGGTCCAGAGGTCTCTTGATGCTCTCCTTGTGTTGTCAGTCCCACTGACCTTCATTCACCACAGAATTACAGTCACTTAGACCAAAGCCTAAACCACGAGGACCCCTGGAAACTAATGGAAGTGAATGCCAGTTCTGGACAAACCAGGGTCACCAACTCTCCCAGTTCGCTTGGGACTAAAGGGAACAGAGTCTTAGGAAGCCAGATTTTTGGAAACCAGGACAGGTCCAGGCAAATTGGGACAAGTTGGCCACTCTCTGGAAAGTACCAAGTGAGAAGGAAACAGGATATTCCATAATATTCCTACATGTAGTTGGGCAGCCATAAGTAGGCTGAATACGCTCAGGAACTGAATTTCAAAACTTAGCTTTCTTTAAAGGCAAAATGCTATTATTGATTATTATGCCTGGTGGTAATTTTGACTGCATTTTAAACTTGCTGGGTTTTTCAGTCTTTGAAAAAAGCAAAACCACAATGAGCAAGAAAGAACGCTTTGTTCCTATGCCCCCGTGATACAGCTCTTTCTGTCCTTCTGAAATAGGGATTTCTATAACCCTAGGATTACAGGATGGAATGTCAATTAGCCTTGGATCCTGCAGGTAGACAGTGCTGCCTCCTGCAGCACTAAGCTCACTGGAAACTTGAAGTGAGGGACAAGTAGCCTAAAACTTTGTCACACTGTTAATGCAGCTTATTTAAAATGTATTTATTTTTAATTGACACATAAAATTGCATATGGGGTATCATATGATATTTCAATACATTTACATGTTGTATAATGTTCAAAGCAGGGTAAACATATCTATCGCCACAATCACTTATCATTTCTTTGTGGTAGAAACATTCAAACACCTTTCTTGATGCTGTTTTGAATGCACAGGACATTATCATTATCTACAATCACTGTACTGAACACTAGAACTTCTTCTACCTATCTAACTAGAAATTAGTACCAGTCAATAAACCTTTTCCCATCTCAGAATATCAATATAGTTTTAATATTTACCTGAGTATTTAGGAAAAAACAGAGACTTAAAAAAACATTTGCATGAGGCAGACATCTTACAGGAGACTTTTAGACGATGGACCACTCCTGTGTTTGGGAGGAAGCAGACCCAGTGGGAATATAGAGAGGCCTGCTTGACCTCATGACCCCGTGCACTTTAACAATGTATTCCCACCAAAAGCTGCTGACTTTCCATGATGGATCCACTTTGAGAAAAAAACAAATCTGTCTCTCCTTATGGCAGGACCAGTGTGACACAGTTCCCAAACACTACCTCTCCTTATCTCTAGTTATTTAGTTAGTAGCTTCAGTGGGATCCCATTGGTGCCAAGGATCCCAGAAGAGATGGTCCTGGAAGATCAGGACATGCCCATTCTGTGCATGTCTCCCTTTCTGGGAACTCAACTGTTCTGTATCTATTTACATAAGGTAACTTATTAGTTTACTTATCTATTTCCTTCTTAGGCAGTGAGCTGCTGTGAGGACAGACACTGTGCCTACAGTGCCTCAAAGAATGACTGCTACAGATAGGCACTCAGTAAATATTTGTTGAAACAAAGACAAGTAAAAGTAAGTGATGTAAAGTCAGAAATTCTTCAGAATCTGTCCTGAAACCCTCAAAACAGCCATAACTACTTACCATTGTTCAAAAGATCTAAACAATTACATTTTGTCTACCTCCTTACTCTTTCATCTGACATCTTTGTCTGCAATTTAGGAGTAACTATCTTCTTCTTAAGTTTATTCCAAAAAGAAAATATGTAAACGGAATAAGGGAAAACAGTACATTCCACCAGAATGCTGCAGCAGGAAATGAGCTATCTTTAAATCTCGTGCGAGTTGAATTATACTATTTATCCTAGTTAGATAAATACTAATATTATAAATGGATTTAAAAATGACTATGTAATTTATAATGCTGTTTATTATTATGGAAACTAAACATTTTCCCATGCTTTAACATGATTAGTAATACAACATACAAGGAGAACATTCAGACCTGATTAGTTTAGAAGGCCATGGGAGGTAAAAATGTGAATTTTGCTTTCTCTGGAAAAGTCTTCCTTCACAACTATATCATCAATAGTAGCCTAAAACTCTCTACAGAGCATATTTATTAAAGAGTTGTGCTCTAGACCAGGTATCATCCAAAAGAAATCTTTTATTAGTCTGTCAGAAGTAAATGCTGTTTATCATGTTAAAACATGCTTTGATCATCACCATAACAGTTTGAATTTTTAAAAACTAAAATATTTATAATCCTAATGATGTTTTTAAAGAAATAGAAAAATCCATCCTAGGATTTATATGGACTCTTAAAAGCCCATAACAAAAGAATGAAGTTGGAAGCCTCATGCTTCCTGTTTCAAAATTTACTGTAAAACTACACTAATCAAAACAGTGTGGTACTGTCACGAAAAGAGACCTGTGGGCCAATAAAACAGAACACAGGACCCATAAATAAATCCTTGAATCTGAGTCAAGTGACTTTCCACAAAGGTGCCAAGACCATTCAATGGGTGAAAGGAGAGTCTTTTCAATAAGCAGTGTTAGAAAAACTGGATATCCTCATATAAAAGAAAAATTAGACTTTTTATAACAGATACAAAAATTAACTAAACTAATGAAAATGTAAGAGCAAACACTATAAAACTCTCAAGAAAAGCACAAAAGAAATGCTTTATGATACTGAATTTAGCAATTATTTCTTCGATATGACATCCAAAGCACAGGCAACAAAAGAGAAAAACAGATAAATTGGACTACATAAAGCTTAAGACATCTAAACATCAAAGAACACAATCAACAGAAAGAAAAGCACTCATGGAAAGAGAGAAAATATATGCACACTATATGGCTTATAGGGAACAATTTCCAGAATATTAAAGAACTTCTGCAATTCAAAAAAAAATTAATGGATAAGGACTTAAATGGCCATTTCTCCAAAGACAATGCACAAATGTCAACAAGTACTGCTCCATATCACAAGTCATTAGAGAAATGTAAATCAAAACCACAATTAGATGCCACTTTATACACAATAGGATCACTAAAATCACAAGTGTTAGTGAGGATGTAGAGAAAGGATAGGCACCACATACACACTAGCAGGCACGTAAAATGGTGTAGCCACTAGAGAAAGCAGTATGCAAATTCTTCGAAAGAGTTGAAAATTGACTACCACACAATCCAGCAATTCCATTTCTGCGTACATATGCAAACAAATTGAAAGCAGGAATTCAAATAGATATTTGTTCATCATGTTCATACAGGCATTATTTATAAGAGTCAAAAAGTACAAGTAAATCAAATATTCATTGACAGATAAACTAAATGTAATATATACATACAATGAAATATTATTCAACCTTTAAAAGGAAGGAAATTCTGACACATGCTACAATATCAAGATACCTTTAAGATATTATGCTAAGTGAAATAAGTCAGTTGCAAAATGCAAATACTGCAGATTCCACTTATTAGTAGTACTTAAAGTAGTCAAAATCATAGAGACAGAAAGGAAAATGTCAGGGAAGAGAAGCAAAGGGATTTTTTTTTTTTATAGATACAGTTTCCAGTTTAGCAGATTAAAAATTCCTGGAGATGGATGATGTTAATAGCTGCACTACAAAATCAGGATATTTAATGACAGTGAACTATACAGTTCACAATAGTGAAAATGGTAAATTCCACAGCTTTTAAAAACTTCCAAGTAACTTGTTCAACCCCCAAAATCCATCCCCAATTCTCTATCCAAAGATTACCATTTAAAAAAAAAAACAAATAGCATGCAATAAATTTTAAAAGTGCAGCCATATTTTCCTTGTGATTAGTCATATGAACATCGTTGTCATCCAAGGATTTAACACACTTTTATTCCTTATGTGATTTTATTTTTTCTTTTTTGCACACATTGGGATATTAATAGCAAGATAGTTGCTGTGTCCTGGATTAGAAATTAGATAAGGTCACAGTTTCCCTCATGCAGTGCTGTGATCCTACAGTGTGTAATTTCGTAAATTCCGAAAGACTGAAAGCTTTTTGTTCTGTGCTGATAAAGACCTTGGACAGAGGCCTTAAACTGCACATCTCTATGTATAATCAACAGATAGGGTCCAGCTGTCTGAGAGCCAGGTGAGACACTGGATCCTTTGAAGCATGAGAGAAGTCATTGCTAATGCACAACTAGGTGATATTTTGGGGCTGTTTATCTGGCTCAGTAAATTTAACCTTCCAGATAGACAGGACCCCAGACAGATCAAGCATCTCTGGTGTAATTCTGCTTCTTGGGTTAAATTTTATTCACCTTACTTTTTCCTATGATTACTTCCTCTTGAATTAGATTCTAGAAGCTATTATTCTAGCCTGAGTGAAAACGTACGATATAATTCCATGTGAGGGATGGACTGGCACAGTGGCCTTGCCCCAGAGCTATTTGCATGAACGACTGAGGCTCTTCTGGGAAAGAACACATCCCCGGGGAAGAAGGGCACCATTTTGGTTCAAGGACAACGGAGCAGGGTCAGAGTAGAAGGATGAGTCTGAGGGCAGCACAGTGTCTGTCACTCAAACTCCTGTCGAGCCCACCCCCTTCCACCCATGCCAGAGTCCCAGGGTGAGGGATGGCAATAAAAGGCCAAATAAAAACTAGAGGAATTGGTAAATTAGAATTCAAGGCATTGCAGCATCACCATGAAGGGTTGGTGGGGAGGAGCAACCCTCTCCATCGCAGTCCTGCCCTCAGTGTAGGCATCTGTCTTAGACTGACATAAACAGAAGAGAAAGGCTTTGGGAGTGCTCACAGCAGCAGTGGGCTGGGTGTTAGCAGGTGTTTATGGAAGCAGCCAGCACAACTACCTGGGTTAGGGCAGGAGATGGGGCAAAATAGCAAATACCAATGGTAGCGTGTGACACACCTGCAGATCATTCTCTGGGGCCTTCTAAGACTTCTGAGAGGAGTCTGAAGGAACCTGACATTCCTACTAAACAGGAGGACCAAGGCAGGACAGGGAGAAGATAGCTTTACAAAGCCATGATCTTATTTTTATCATCCAACTGGTGAGAACTGAAAAATATGGGAGTACTTTTTCAGAACAGAAAGTATTTTAACCAAATGAGATAAAACTACTCTGTCTAGATGGAATTGACACGAGAGGTTTATCTGAATCACACAAACATGAGTTCTCTGGTGTTTACTGTGTTTTCAGATCTTTCCATTTCAAAAGCTTCAGACCTAAGCAAATTTCTGTATTTGTAACATACATTGGACCAACTTGGCAAAAGTTCAATTTAAGTTTTTGAACAAAAATACAATAAAATCTCAACCACTCTGAACCCACAGGGAGTGTCACATTGCATATTTGCTTTCATAAAACAAAAAAAGAAAGAAAAGAAACCCAGAGTTAGCACTTTAAACCATCTTAAGGGTTTGGGAATAAATACCTGATCAAATGTATTATAAAATTCCTCTCTGCCTAGAAAGAATGTAATAAACATAATCTAATGCCTTTTTGAAAACTCAGGATGGTCATTATAAATATCAATTTTCTGATGCACTGAGTCTATATGTTATTAAGTGGTTAGTTTTTGGTTTTTAGAAAGCAAGTTCCTGAGGTAAACTTTGAGCTAGTTTTTTGCTGGCTTTCATCCCTACTCAAGAGATGTAGTGTGGTAGAAAGCTCATGCACTTGAGAATCTTGTGTTAGAAACATGCACCACTATTGCTTTGAATGAGTGAGTTAGCTTTCTGATCTCATTCTTTTTGTCTGTAAAATGTGTACAGCAGTAGCTACCTCATAGATTGTACATAAGCCAACGTATGCACAGTAATTGGTAAATGTTAGTTACCCCATTGCTTAGGAGTCAGACATAACTGTGTAGCTCTGCTGTTAACTAGCTACATATATACAGTGACTCTGAACTTCAGTGGCTCAATCTGTATGAAATAAATCACATGTCAAAACATGACTACAGTGTCTGGCAGATGTCAAATAGAAGGCAATTCCTCCTTTTGTTCTCCCTTAGAGAAGTGAATTGGCAGATGGCGAACACCTGGATCATTGGGCAACATCATCAAAAGCCTTTCCACAAACTGAACCAATGGGTAAAGCATTAAGGTACTTTTTCTCATCCCTGTGACTATCCAAACCACTCAGCACACCTGTGATTCCTGCACCATAAACCTAAACAGATCGCTGGCAGTCCCAGGTCAGCGCTCCATCCTGAGCCTCTTGAGCTATTTGCTAACGTGATTTGAAGAAGCAGCTTCCTCTAACTCAAGAATTTGGACCACACTGTTTACTCTAGAGGCTGCAGTTCCTTCACCACTGTCAAAATATATTACAACATACATGACACCGTTTCATCTAAACTTTTCTTAATATTCTACTTAAGTTTGGCAGCAGTGAGAAACCACGTTAAATAGCACACCTTGAACTAGCAGCATGCTCAAAGTAGGCACTGCCCATGGATGAAGGATGCAACCAAGCCACATCCTCTAATTTAGGAAAAGAAAATTAAAGTAAATAACTACAAAAATGGAAACGTCAATTTAAAAATGCTTTTAAATATTTAAGCATATTCATAAAGTGCCTATTGTACTTGGAATGTCTTTTTTCTTAAAGAAAGGACATCCCTGAAAGAGCAACAAACGTCCATACAATTTGTGATTTGCTGATGCTTTTCATAGGCAACATTTGTCTCCATTTGAAATGCCAAACCTCCCCTTTTCAAAGATAATGTCAGTCAGTGACATCTGCTTACAAAATTGTCCTGCCTGATGAATAGATAAGAAAATATGAGATATATATATACCATGGAGAATAACTCAGCCAGAAAGAAAAATTAAGGGCCAGCGGAGTGGCTCAACAGTAAGAGCACCTGCCTAGCAAGTATGAGGCCTTGAGTTCAAACCCTAGTGCTGAAAAAAAAGAAATGAAAAATTAAATTATGTCATTTGCAGGAAAGTGGATGGAAATGGAAATCATCATGTTGATTGAGATAAGCCAAGTGCAAAAAGCCAAATATCACGTTTTTCACTCATTTGTGGAATCTAAACCTAAAATGATAATGATGGATGACTAGATGGTGATGATAATAACAATAGTTGGGCATGAGTATATATATGTATATATATATACATACATATATGCAGTGCTGGAGTTTGCCCTGGATCTCACACATGCTAGGCAGGTGCTCTACCATTGAGGCACTCAGCCAGTCCTGGACATGACTTATAAAAGGCAGACTGTGTGGGCGTTGAGGGGAGGGGAAAAAGAAAGGGTATGGAAGGGTGAAGAGAACTGAAGTATCTTTTATATATCTATATCTCTATATATTTCTATGTGTGTGAAGACAGAATAATGAAACCCACCACTTTGAAAAAGGGGAGAGGAGAGAGGAAGGTTAAGGGAATATAATGGAGGGGGTGAAGTTTTTCAAAGTACACTGTATGCATCTATGGAATTATCACAACAAAACCCCCTTGTACTATTGATGTATGCTAATTACAAAAATCAAAATAAAAAAATTATCTTGCCTTTTTAATACATTGGATCACAAATGAGGTACGTTCAAAAAGTTTTAAATTAGACATCTCAGGTGTATTGCTACCTAAGTGCTATTGTTTAGGAGCTATTGTTTGTGTTTAAGAATGGGCACAAAATTTGCAGAAGAATAATTTCTGCTGTCTGATACTTTTCTGGTCATATTACTGACCATGTTGTAATCACAGTGCTCATTTTTCTGTACCTGCAAGACAGAGAGCACAGTAAGGGCAGGAGCCTCTTGCTTTCTTTCATGTTCTAGCAGTATGACTGACTAAAATAAGTACTCAATAAGCATCTGTTCATTCAGTTTGTGTGTGTGTGTTTAAACAAGTGTGTATCATACTTATCCATTAATGATTTCCTGTTCTCCTTATCAAAGCATGTACACGTCCTTCTTTGAGAACAAAACTACTTTTTCTTTTAAGGTCTATCTTTGAGCATTCACTACAGAAAGTTTAGATTCCAAAAGACACTGGCTTATTACTTTCATTTAAGTTCACAAAATCCCTGTCAAACCTCCCCCATGATCCAGGTTTCTCATTGTATACAAGAAGAAATGAAAAGCAACTACTGTTTATTCTCATTATTCCCAGTAGTAATGTTTTATGAAGTTGCCACAAACACTGTTTTTAGCGGGAACACCAACTTTAGGTTTGTGTGAGCTCTATTCACATTTTCATCAATCAATCAGTACATTACTTTGTTTTATGGAATTTTCCATTCAAAGACATCTCTTTTAATATAAATTATTGATTAACACTGAATTCATTGTCAATAATATCACCACGCATGTCTGGAGGAAGTTTATCTAACACACATCTTTTCCCTAAAGGCACATCATAGCCTTCTTCCACTTAGAAACACTGCACCTCAGAACTATGCTTACAGCCATTTTAAACCACCAACCAAAAAGGCACAAAAATGTGGGAAATACTGCACTAAAAATGCCACAAAAGATACCTGACTATAATGTGAGCTACACCAGGAAGGCATACCACAGTCCTGCTTGGGAATGGCTGTATCAGGCAAACCAAAATGTTTGCCTCTCTGCACATGACTTAGAAAGGCTGTGGAAGTACTGTCATTATTGACTTGTGGGTTACAAACAAACTTGAGCAAATAGACTAATTCTGAGTTAGAGAATCTGAAATTAATGAACTTCACCTCATTTATTTCACAGCCACCAAGATCACTGGATAAAGGTGTGGCAAAGATAATTATCACTCACCAAATGTCCACGAACACTACTCTTTCTCAGCCTCCCTGTAGACTGGAGAAAGTTCTAAAAATAACTTATCAATAGATACAAGAGTCTTTCAAATATAAAATTTATTAATTTCCAGCTGGTATAGTGAAAAAAAAAAGTAAAAAGATTAAACTGGCCTGGTGTGGTGCCTTACACCTGCAAAATACCAGCTACTCAGGAAGTGAAGATTGGGAGGATTGAGGTTTGAAGCCAGTCAGGGCAAAAAAAGTAGGCAAGACTCTATCTTTCCTGCTCCCCCTGTGATGCTGGGGCTTGAACTCAGGGCCTACACCTTGAGTCATTCCACCAGCCCTTTCTTGTGATGGGTTTTTTCAAGATAGGGTCTTGCAAACTATTTGCCCAGGCTGGCTTTGAATCACGATCCTCCTGATTTGAGTTAGGATTATAGGATGAGTCACCAGTGCCTGGTTGAGAGTCTATCTTAACAAGTGAGCCAGACGTGGTGGTAACATACCTGTCATCCCAGCTGCACAAGAGGCATAAGTAGAGGATCACCATCCAGGCTGATCCCCAGGAAAAACACCAGGCCCTCTCTGAAAAATAATTAAAGCAAAAAAAGTCTAGGAATGTCACTCAAGTGATAGAACTGCCTGCCTAGCAAGTATGAGCCCTGAACTCAAGCCCCAGCATAAAAAAAAAAAGATTAAACTAAAAAATATTCATCTTTTAATTAAGTAGTTTTGAGGCAGGATAGACAGATGAGGTAACTGGGAAATTAATAAATATTAAAAGGACCAGACTCTAAACCAGGAAGTAAAATCTGAAAAACCAGAGCCCTAAGCTTCCTTTCCTTGACTTTCTCCTTTTACATTCTTCCAAGAACAGGGAGACTTAAGGGGCTGTCTGCACCTGCCTTCTCCTTTGAGCTGTTAAGAAGCTGCAAACTCTGAACTGACAGAGAAACAGGAAACTGGAAGGTATGTCTGGCAAATGGAAGTCAGAAATTCACCTATTATCTTGGCATTTTGAGTTGGCCTAGACCACATCTCCATGTTTTAGAATAGTAAACAGCACCCATCTTGACCATGTTTTGGGCATTTAATGATTAGGGGTTGCTATACGACATGACCATGTATATCCCCCCAACTCAGAAAGCATGAAGGCCCCAGAGAAGAAACACTATTTTGAATCTTCACTCCAAATTCCTGCTGGGGAAGAAATTTGTTTCGTCTCTCACTTTTTCTATTTCTCCCTACTTTATCTTGTTTTATTAAAATAAATCCTTGTTAAAACTGCCACCTCATGAGACTTCTTTCTGTGAGACATCTTGAAATGCTTTTCATTGCTGGTATTAAGTTCCTGTGTTTTGCATAGAAACTGGGAAGCTGAGAGGACCCCCTCATCCCCTCCCCTCCTCTGGTCACAGTTTAACTAAAGACAAAGATTGCTGCACAAGTGAGATGCTATTTATAACAGAAAATAATTGGAAAATACCTAGATATTCAAAAATATTTGAGTACAATATAGTATATTCATAAGATAATATTTTATTTTACAGGACTTAAAACTTAAATTTCAAGAGAGTTGAGTGATATGGAAAATGCCTACACTCAATATTCAAAGTTGTCTGTTGGTGTGCTTTCAATTATAGAAAAAAATAGAAAAATAACAAAATATTTGAAATTGCTCTTTCAGGTTGTCAGAATTACAGATTGTTTTGTTTTATTTTGTTTTTTATAATTTTTTCATTTTTTCTAAATCAGAGTTTTGGGTTTTTTCTTTTTTACCCCATGTCTCCTTGAAGCAGACTAAAGTAGGGAAAGTTCAGGACTCATTCAAAAAAAAAATACTGCATCTTAGATTAACCATGCTTTGGCTCAGGAACCCTCCTCACCTGGCCCATGCCCCCACCCCATTGATTAGTTATTGAATGAAAATCACCTGGTCCTCCCTTTCCCCTAGGTTATGGAAGGTTTTTAAAGCACCCAAAGAACAGAAACACGGGCTCTTGGCTTATGCCTTCCACTTAGGCCCTACCATGCTTCCCTTTGTGTTTCTCTTCCTTAACTTTTAATAAACTCCCTTTACACCCATGTGTCCTGCCATGAATTCTTTCTAGTGGGATATTTCCTACAGGAAAGAGTAGGAAATACTCTGGAGTTAATAGGTATAGGTAAGAACTTTCTCAACAAAACCCCAGCAGCACAGCAACTAAGAGACAGCATAGATAAATGGGACCTCATAAAGCTAAAAAGCTTCTGTTCATCAAAAGAAATGGTCTCTAAACTGAAGAGAACACCCACAGAGTGGGAGAAAATATTTGCCAACTATACATCAGACAAAGGACTGATAACCAGAATATATAGGGAACTTAAAAAACTAAATTCTCCCAAAACTAATGAACCAATAAAGAAATGGGCAAGTGAACTAAACAGAACTTTCTCAAAAGAAGAAATTCAAATGGCCAAAAAACACATGAAAAAATGCTCACTATCTCTAGCAATAAAGGAAATGCAAATTAAAACCATGCTAAGATTCCACCTCACCCCTGTTAGAATAACCATCATCAGCAACACCACCACCAACAAGTGTTGGCGAGGATGCGGGGGGGGGGGGGGGGGGGGAAGGAACCCTCTTACACTGTTGGTGGGGATGTAAACTAGTACAACCACTCTGGAAAAAAATTTGGAGGCTACTTAAAAAGCTAGACATTGATCTACCATTTGATCCAGCAATACCACTCTTGGGGATATACCCAAAAGACTGTGACACAGGTTACTCCAGAGGCACCTGCACACGTTTATTGCGGCACTATTCACAATAGCCAAGTTATGGAAACAGCCAAGATGCCCCATCACTGACAAGTGGATTAAGAAAATGTGGTAAGGGAGGGGGTGGGGGCAGGGGGGAGAAATGACCCAAGCCTTGTATGCACATATGAATAATAAAATAAAAAAAAAAGAATTTGGAAGTCTTCTGATCACAGACAGCACAGTGCTGTTAACATCCCCGTTCACAATACAGACCAGGCACAGGGCCTGGCTGAGGTGTATATAGGGTAGGTTTTCTTTGCTTCCTCTTTCTATACAGTCAGTATAAGAACACAGCCTGTGGTTAAGCACCAGAAGGTCTCAGTGTTTTTTGACATGTTTTTCAATTTTGTTCACCTAAGGAGATTTTTAAAGTTATTTCTCTCCTTTGTTGCCCCTCATGAAAGTTTAATACCACAGATGTACTGTACTTATGCTTATGTACTGTGGTCCTTTTGAGGGGCATTAAACCTTGGTCAGATCTAAAATTTCTTCACACCTCCCCTCCTAAAGGACCAAGTTTTACCCTCTTTGGAACAATGGTGATCTCAATGAGAATGCATATTCTAGGATGGGGGGCTCAAGTGGTAGAGCATCTGCCTAGCAAGCAAAAGGTCCTGAGTTCAAACCCCACTACTGCCAAAAGGGAGAATTCACATTCTAAATGATCTAAATAGAATTGGTTTTGCTTAGATAATTAGATGAAATATTTTAAAAAGAAATTTATGAAATTGGAGCATATCTCTAGTAGTAAAATATCTGGTCCTGACATTTTTGAAACAATGATCTTTCTATTAAGCTTTAAGTTGCTTGTGTAAGTGAGTGTCTATTTCAGCTAATATAAGTCTAGCTCTAGATATATAATATGAAGTGAATATATTTTGCAGAGGACAGAGTTGCATTTAGTAACAATCAATACTTTCACTGCACCCTAGTGTGGTACATAATTTATTTCTCTTAACTCTATTCTACAAATGAAGAAAATAAGGCTCAAAGAAGTTAACTTGCTTTCCCAAGTTCACATCACTAGTAAGAAACAGAGTTATCTGACTCTGAGATGTTTGTTTTTTGCATTTCATGTTGCTGTGGGGTCAGTAACAGTTTTTTTGTGAAAATATGATGTAAGCACAAAGCAGGGCAAGGCTGTGGAATGAAACTCGCTGGGTAGTTTTCACAAATGATGCCTCCACCATCTGGTCCAATTTCCCCACACTACATAATTTCATTGGCTTGCCACAGTCTTGCCAACATTCTTTAAGCATTGTCATCTTTTTAGTAACTTCCATAAGAATGCCACACTTCAATCTTCAGGCCAGGGCATGTGAAGCAGTGAACCCAATCCTACCATCTTTCTTCTCCGATTCTCCGAGACCCCTTGTCAAGCCACTGCTGCTTGGAGACAGCCCTACAGCATGACTTCTTGTGATATACTTTGAAGTAGATAAAATATGCACTCATGGACATCTGTCTGTTATTTCCTGCACTCACAGCTTTGTTCTTCTTTATTGCCAGAGAATTCTATGGATGATGTCACTTTCCTCTGAAGAGAACAGGCCATCAGAGCTTTTCACTGACATAATTAATTATCTGTAGCTTGATTCTCAGCCAGGAAATTCTCAAGGCACGGCCCCCAAAAGAATTAACTCTACTGTGCTTGCTATTCTTTAAACCTTTAAAGAGACAGGGTACCCTATCTTTTTTTTTTTCTCGCAGACACTGATAATGGTATTTTTGTTCAGTGATATCAAGTAACAGAAAGTGAACTGGGGCAGTAGTCTATGATTTCACAAGGAAGACCTTCGGTTCAATGGGCAGCAAACTCTAGAGGTCATTACAGATCAAGTACACAAAGCAAAGCTTTTAGGGCTTAGTCTTAAATGCTACAGGAATGCATCACAATTACTGAATAGACTCTTTGGGAGATCTTGTGAATCTGCAACCAGAAGAATAAGATCTCAATCAAAGCTTAGCCATGTGAAATTATCCACAAGGTGAAAGGCTTACTTTATCTTCACAAGGGCCTAAACCATCAATATATTTAGATGTTATAGAGGTAAGAAGTTATCAGAATAGTGACTATGCATTTTAAGAGGTTTTGCATATGTTTTTACATAGATTGAAAACAAACTAGTCATTTCACTAGAAGACTTGTTACACTCTGCTCATCTGGGTTTTAAGATTACATAAACAAACTGTTTCTTGTCTCTCTAAAAGTGGGACTCCCAGGGAAGAATCAGCACTGCAGAGGACATGATCAAAACACTTGATTTCTGGCTCTGCTCCTCACAAGGTAGCATCCAGGACATCCCCAATCCTTCTCAGTCCTGGTGGAGGTAGCCAAAATCCTATCCAACTCAAAGGAAGTTAAATACTGTCCCCTGAAAAGAAATAATTACTTGTGGTCTTTTCTATTGCCTTGATCTGCATAAATGAGTTTGAATTGTGCTTTCTCTGGATTAATTTAGTGTGATAAGTTATCACTTTAGAGCTACAATTGAACTATTAAAAGACATTAAATTACCATGTAATAAATGTTTGTTGTTAACAAAATCAACAATATAGATGTGGTTAAAGAACAAATGAGAGGAGATAGCATTGTTAAAAATGTTTGTGAGACCCCCATCTCAACAGAAAACAGTTGGGTATGGTGGTGAGTGCCTGTCATCCCGGCGACAGGAGGAAGTGTAAAATTGTATCACAGTCCAGGCCAGCTGGAGAAAAAGGAGACCCTGTCTCCAAAACAACCAGAGCAAAAAGGATTGGAGGAGTGACTCATGTGGTAGAGTGCCTGTCTAGCAAGTGTGAATTCCTGAGTTCAAACTCAGTACTGCCAAAAAGAAAGAAAAGAAAAAGAAAGGTACGTGCCCTATTCTTCCAAATTCCACTCACCAGAGTTAATTCTGTGTTTTCAGAAATTGAAACATACAGAATTGTTTTTCTGTCTGGATACATAAATATAGTAGGAACACATACATTCTCTCCCCACCAGCCCTCTCTCCCTAATATGATTGAGCATTAAATATATGCTAGGCAATGTGCAAAGTGCTTTGCAAACATTATCTCACTTATATCTCACAATAATCTGATAAACACTATTATGATCATCATTTTTGTGAATGAGGGATCTGAGGCAGGTACAGAGAAGTTGAGCAGTTTTCCCAAAGTCACACAAATGGTAAGTGGTGGTGTCAGGATACAAATCTAGGCAATCTAACTTGAGAGCTGGAGATTTTAATAGTATACCTCATGAGTTCTCTGCACACATATATGAATATAGAACCTCTCCAATATCAACCACTTTCTCCTTCATTCAACAATCAAATGGAGGGTCAAAGAGTAAAATTCCATTGATACTAATACTCATTTCACTGTAACTGACACGAAGGTCTTGCTATTTCTTCAATACATTGTCTCCTCTGTTTTTACATATCCATCTCTCAGGTCAATATTTTTCACTTTTCTCCATTTATTTTCCTTCCTGAATCTATAACCCAAAGTTAGATCAAAGTCTACTCATACCCAAAAATTTTTTCAAGGGAAAGATCAGATACATTTTTCTGTTGGACTGGGATTCCATGGTTTGATCATTACTGTAATTTGTAGTAACTGAGACAAACCTTTACCAACATCTCTGATTTGTCATGCTCCCTTCTTTAGATAAAAGTTGAAGGACCTGTGTATTCTTTTTCTTTCCTTTACCACCTGCCCATAATAGATGGAGTAGTCAGTTATCTGTTTCCTTCCCCCTTCTCTCCCTCCTCTCCCTTTCCTTTCCTTCCTTTTTTCATTCCATTTACCAATTTATTCATTTTGCAGCTATGTGGAGGTTGTTGTGGGGGATTCCATAAGAGTAGAACATAATCTCATGCTTATGTAACTTTACAATCTAGTAGGATTGCAATTTGGGGAGACAGATAAACAAGGCATCTTTTAGAATGAAAGGCAGAAAGAAAGTTCTAGAGCATGAAATAGCATTGAAAAGCCATCACAAAAGATCAACCTTAATTCCAGTTTTCTGGCCAACCCAAGTGACTCCTTCGCAGATCATTTGATTCTTAAAATCATAGAAATTTAGAGTAAAAAAGAACTTTAATCTCTTAATTTATAGCTAGGAAAACAGAGGTTCATGATTTACCTGAGTAATATAATTGATTTCTTATTATAAACTAGAACTCAGGTAATCTTATTTTCAGATTAAAGAACTACTGTGCTAAAACACTAGCAAATACATTGCAATGATCTCTAATAGGAATTAATATGCTAATTAATTCATTAGCTATATAAAATAAGCAAATATGAGGAAGCGTTGTTTTGCTATGCACTCAAATGCTATTGAGCCCATTTGAAGGAATGAATGCAAGCATACACGTCAATGCCAGTTTTCGACTGTAAAATCCATAGCCTCAAAAAAATAGACATTTCACTAAAATTTGACTGTTTTTAAAAATATATTATCTGTCTATTAGCAATAGGACTGTGGTTAATGCACTCAAGTACTTGGTTCACAATGTACAATGTAAACATATTTATAATTGTCAGTAAATCCCCCCATACAACAAATATATTCTAATAAAAAATTAAGTAAATACATAAATAAAATAAAATGTGGCTACTAGAAAAAAACAATTGGTTCAACATTTTTAACTTGATTTTCAGTGAGCACACAAAGTATTTGTAGCATGCTTTCTTCCTATATGCAGTTTCTAAATCATCCAAGAGCTGGTTACTAAGTTTGCTAGTCTTCTTAAGGGAAGGTGTTGGAAAAACTTCATTTTGCTATAGTATTATGAACAACAACCAGCAATAACCAATCATCATTCAATATAGGGACATTTAAGCACATTAAGTTCACAGTCTCATTACTTGAAGCCACTTAAGATTTTTTTTTTCATAATAAGCTAGACTTAAGCTTTATCTGGCAGCATGCATTGACTCTAGTATTGAAAATATCTGCCATACATTTCCTGTGTGTCTGCTTTTTTTTTTTTTTTTTTCAAAATAAATGACCAAGAACTACTGGCCAAGATTTATATCAATAGCTGAAAATTTTCAGGGGAGAATTTTCTTGATTACGACAGTGGCTAAAATGGCTCAAACTTCCTCTTGTTTATTTCAAACTCCTGCTTCTTATTTGTAGTTACTAAGCTGCCAAACATTATTGTTTCAGACAGTTGATGTGCACTGATCTCCATTGAGTTTTTGTGGTTAGGGACCTTATCTGAGCTGTCATCATCATACTTTGTCATCCCATAAGTGAATGGTCAGATGAAAGCATGGTGAAGATGACTAAATAGAAGAGGCAAGTGGATGAGATCAGTCAACCCACATTGCCAGGTTTCTCGGCACTGAACTCATCATTTATGTTCAACAGCAGTCAGTCTTATTAAATAATATTATGGGAATATCCCCAGATTTCTTTCGAATTCTCTATGACTTTCAGGATGACAAAAACTGGTACGAATGCGCTCTTTCTGCTGCTACTCTTTACATGTGCTAATCCCAAGAGACAGTTTGACAAGACACCATGGAGCTGCAACCACATGGCACATCTGTTCCAGCTGGAGTCCTCGTAGCTGTCTCACACATGGTGTCATATTTATGAGGATCAATTCTGAGGGTCCCAAGATGACTTAACCATAGCAAAACCATTTGAGTGTCTCTTCCTGAGGTATCTGGTGCTACTTTTCCTCACTATACTTCCTACGGATTCACCAAAGCTGCAACTGAAGAAACAATCATGGGCTTCTGATACTGCACCTGTAAAGTGGAGGCACTTAGTACTTTTGGCACTACCAGTAAAACTGAAAAAACACATCTCCCTACCCACTCTCCAAACTCAAATCTGTATTTAGCTCTGTCATCACCTCTGTAATCCTGCATCTCACCTACCCCCATAAAACTTTTCCCTTTCTCTGTATACCAGTGGCCTTGGAGGTGGTATAAATTTCCTCCTTGCTACTCATCACTACTTCCAGACCATTCTCCTTCTTGCCTAAAATGGACTTTGAATCTCCTGCTATCAAATAATAGCAACTAATATCATTTCTCTTTGTGGCAATCACACTGTCCTTCCTTCTTTGAAGATTTTAGCTTCTGGATTGCTGTTTTTCTCTCTAACATTACTTTTGTCAAATTTCTGGATGAGTCTAACATTCCCTTAGATGATTATTCTGATACCCTGACCTCCAAGTTCCCTAAACTCCATGTTCTAATAATTCTGTTCTTCACTCACCCTTTACTTCTACAGTCATACTCTAGTCCTTGTTATTGTTATAAAAATTATAACCACTTATAATTTCAACTTTTCACCACCATCTCTTCTATTTACAGTTCACTCCCTCCAGAACCTTAAATCCAAGAACCTTTGATGATAGCAGACTCTACAATCCATTGATTTTATCACCATTTTGTTGGCCTTCCCTTCTTTTCCCCAATATGCTCATTTTCCATTTCATCTAGCTTTAATTTCATTTGCACCCACCTTCATTTTCATGCCCCTCCTCTAACTTGATTGTGCTCTGCTGGTCAAATGACAGCATTGATTAAATCTAAATTCTCATCTCTAATTCTTAAAGCTATAGCTGGAGAAAAACATATCTTGTCAATTAATCATATTTTACATTCATCATCACTAACTTAACTGGCCTGTTAAGAAATCATATTTCTCTATTCCAGTCTCATATACTGCTGTTCCATAATTTCTCAAATCTTTTACACATTTGCTACCTATTTTACCTGGAAACTTAAAACAAATAGGAATGAAGTTCCATAATCTCTTGCCACCTCAATACATTATAAATGCTATCTCCTTAATCCATAAAAGTAACCTCCTTTCCCATTGCTGGAAATGAACTGTTTGTGCTTCTAGTTAATGCCAACTTCTCACCCTGTTTACTAAATCCCATCCTCTTTTGATATGTAAGACATTGCTTCAGCAATTCACCAGTCATCAATGTTTCCTTCCATAAGAGCTCGTCAGAATTCGTGTTAGTCAGCTTTCCACTGCTGTGACAAAATACTTGAGAAAATCAACGTAAAAGAGGAAAGACTTATTTTGGCTCAGGGCTTCAGAGGTTTCCATCAATGGTCATTTGGCCCAGTTGCTTTTAGGCTTGTGATGAGGTAGAGCATCATGGCAGAAGCACTTGACGGAGGAAAAGTTACTCTCATGGCAGCCAGGAAGCACAGAGAAAACAGCAGACAAGAGAGGAAGGAGCCTTCAGAGGCATGTCACCAATGATCCACCTCTTCCAACCAGGCCTCACTTCCTAAAGTCTCTGCCATCTGTCAATACCCTCTCAGGCTGGTGACCATATTTTTAACACATGAGTCTTTGGAGTATATTCCAGATCCAAGCTATAACAGTATGCAAACCTGCTGTTACTTCTCCTATCAAAATAAGACCCTCTTGTGACTCTAGTTCCCCCCAGACCCTACTTCTTTACTCTCCTTCCCTCTCTAATAAACTCATTGAAAGAGTAGCCAATACTTGCTGTCTTTAGGATTTTCTCCTTCCAGATGAGGAGGATTTGTTTGAGCCCTCTCCAGTCAGGGTTCTCTCTGATCATCCACTAAAACCCTCTTACCAAGGCAAATGCATTGCTAAATCCAATGCAGTTCTCATTCCTCACTTTTTTTTGATCCATCGGCAGCATCTGACATTTTTTATCTTTCTCTTCATGCTGAAAAATTCACCTTAATTCCAAGATACTATGCTTTGCTGATATTCTTGACACCTCTCAAACAGTTCATTCCCATTCTCCTTTGTGGATTCTGCCTCACCTTCCCCATCTCTTCTGCTAGAATTCCTCAGAGCCCCATTCTTGAACCTCTTCTCCAGTATTCTCTTCTTATTCTTTCAGCCTTCTTACATTTATGTAACCAAATCTTTTTTACTAACTTCTTTCTGTTTGAAATATTTAGTATGCTTTCTATTTTCTTGACAAAACCCTGACTGGTACAATAGCCATCTTTGAAAAAGTAAAGTAGTACACTTTAGACTAAGATGATGAATTCCAGATAGGTTAAATACTTAAACGGGAAAATGAGGGATGGGAGTATTAAAAGAAATGTTGAAAGAATATTTTCATAATCCAAGAGTGCAAAGGGCTTTCTTTCTAATTTTGATTCATACCAAAAGCCATAAAAGATTGATGTCCAACTAATAACTGTAATTATAAATTCTGCCTAGCAAAAAGTTCTAAACACAAAGCCAAAATAAAAATTACATTGAAAAATGTTTGATTTATAGCTCATACCACAAAGAACTAACTACTATATAAAGGACACTTAAGAATAAGAAAGACTAACAATCCCCAACAGAACAAAAAACAAAGAATAAAAACAGTCTACTTAAAGAAAAAGAAATGCAGAATCTCTAAAAACATTCAAAAAGATGCTCAATTTCACTCATAAGGGAAGTATAAATTAAAACTACTAGGAGACATGCATTTTACCTAATAGACTGGTGAAGGAATTATGGCACTGAACTGGCAAAACAGTTGATAATGCAAAATGTCAGCAAAAGCATGAGAAAACAGACCTATTAAGGGCCTCTTAGCAAAAGCTATTGTAAATTTACATACCTTTGACTCATCAATTATAATTCTAGGTATTTGACGAAGAGAACTTCTCTTGCATATAGGTTAAGGTATATGCATGGTATATTCACACAGTATTGGTTATGACAGCAAAAATATGAAGGCATTAACTGTCTCTCCAAAGGATCACTGCACTATCCACCTATTATATACTACATACTCCACTGTTTGAAAGAATGTGAAATTCCTGTATTTATGAATAGGGAGAGATTTCTACATCATACGTGATGTCTGAAAAAGGCCAATTCCAGAGCAGTGTATATACTATGCTCCCATTTGTGTAGAAAACAAAGAATATATCTCTAAATATGCATACATTGTACCCTTTTATAACTTTTCAACCATATGTATGAGTTAACCATTCAAATTTTTAAATAAAACACTTTTGACATGTATCAACTTTACCCTTAAAATTTTATTTTTATGTTTTGCCTGATGCTGAGACTCAGGTTTACTACTAAATCAGAACATGGTTCCATCCACATACTTGTCTTGTTTATAATTACATCATGATTCCTGAGTGTGTTATTTAATCACCTTGGAAAAAAAAAAGGAATGGCAATTTATCATCAAAAAGGTAAAAATTCTCTGAACACCTGGACAGAACAGAAGTCCTCTCCCACGAGTCCCTGAAAAAACACACAAGCAAGTTACAACAAATAACAGAATAAGCTTTTAAGCACCAGCCAGACTGTAGGTGTTTATACGGAGAATTGCTTTTCCTGCCTAATGACCTTCTCTCTTTGTAGGAACAATATTAAAAATAAAGTAGAACAAAAAAATCACTGAAGAGGATCAATTCACTGCTCTCATCAGCCAACCTTGAACATGTGTAATGTTGGTGCCTTTTTCCCCAAATCATTTACATAATGCATAATGACAGAGAATAATCTCCAATAAGAAAATGCTCCCAACAGTAAGATAGGAAATATTCCAGAAACTGCAGACAGCTTGATAGGATGGGATCTAATACGATGGATTAAGGGATACAGTGAAAGATGAGACCCGAGTGGTGAGCAGAGGCCAGACCGTCGGAGCATCTCAGGCTTTAGGAAGCTTCTGAGTGTTTTAAGCTGAAGGAAGATTTGATCAATTTGCATTTTTAGAGACTATCCACTGTGATGTGAAGAGTTAGCTGATGGGTGACAACACTTCAGGAAGGACACACCCAGTACAAGCTGTTACAATAAACCACGTGAAAGGGAGTGAGGATGCCTGAGGTGTCACTGGCAGTGGAGATCGGTTTCCTGCAGCTATTTGGGGTCAGGGCCACAGTGGCTTATTCTTCCCCTACATTCTCTGCATTGCTTCACCAGCATTCCAAAACTACCTGGGAACTGTTCCCTTGTCAGGTGAAATGAACGTCACAAAATCAATAAGCATACCCAGCGTGTTGATCCCCTCTCTGCTGTGTGATATCTATGAAGAGGAGGTGACCCCCCTCAAGAGGGGATGAGCTCTTACAAACCACCTTTGCCTTGTTGTACAAGTGATAAAGGGTAAGCCTGTGTCCCTCCCCACCTCAGCAATTACGATGAAAGAGAATAATCTCCAGTGAGAGAATCTTTATCTGCAGACAAAGGAAATTTGAAATTCAGTTCTTCAGTGACCCCACAAATGTCTCCCAGTGGAGATGTGTAAGTTTCTCTTGAAGAGAAACCTTTACCTGGGTGTTTTGTAGTCAACATACTTAGTACTTCAGGCTGTCATGTTACATCACAGCCATTTTTAAACAAGTCATGTCAGATATAGCAAAGATAACAAATACTCAGGGCTCAAACTGTACCCAACATGGATCTTATCTATACTCACATGCTTGTCCTCTGTAAATTCACTGCCAAAAATGTACACTCCTCAAAGGAAAAAATGCAAATTTTGATTATTTTTAAATGGTCCACATGACACATTTTTTCAACCTAAAAGTTTGCTAATTGAATATATGTGTGTGTACTCTGATGAGAGCAGCTAATTCCCATAGAAGTTCCATAGAATCATGTGCTTTCCTATTACTATTTGTAAAAAGCAGGGGGAGAGAAGAGAGCATGCCTAACTATGCACATTACTTCATGTTTTCTTTAGGCCCTTGATCAGGAAACATTTAACATCCCAGCAAGTATTCTAGAGATTAATGACTGCTGTTTGGAAAAGTTGACAGAAGTCCTTTTCTGCCAATGCAAGCACACATTGTTGATGCACAGGACTAGATCCATAGATAGAATTACATGTCAGCTGAAAAGACTGAAGTGATGAGACCCTTCTTTGATCAGTTTATGCCCTTCCTTTAGATTATGCAGCAATCTCCTGGTGAAATGACTTCAACAGCTATTGTCAGTCCCCTGTGAAGGGGACTTGTGATAGTTAAATTCAATAATGAAATTAAATAATAAAGATCCTGCCATATATTAGGCAGCAAAGGAAGGACAACTGGGCAATATAAATATTATTATTTTTCCTTTACCATTTCATATATCATTTATTTGTTCTTGAACTATGTATTATGGGAATGTTTTAAACACACACCAAATATTCTAAACAGAGTAGTATAATGAACTACCCATCTACATCCCACCTTATATATTTTGGGAGGAGGAAGGAATGGAGCATTTTAAAGGAAATCCCACATGTTCTATTATTCCCAGTCAGCAATCAGGAGATTTTGATGACAGTGTTCTCAGGTCAGGATCCCATCTGGTTTCTGGTTGAAAGACTACTCTGCCCCATAATAATGGCCTAATATATCAAGGAGAAAGTACATGAAGTAATGGAGGGGGTAGGTAATGTGACAGTGTTCACCATGACCTGATATTTCCCTGTAATGTCCTCTTGATCCCTATGCTGAAAGTTCTGCCAAAGTCAAGTCTCTGCATTTAACATAGTAATGCTTTTAGAAAAAATCAAAATAGCAATCCACTTTTCAAAAACTGTATATTAATCCATTGGAACTGCACAGCAATTTTCAAAAAGCACCTATCAAGTGCTACAAGGACAGAATCTATCCCTAATCAGCTTGCAATCCACAATAGTTTTTTTTAAAAACACACTGAAAACTGCTAAACAACACAGATTGGGGGGGAAAGGGTGAGGAAGCATGGTGGAGGAGGTTTAGATTGGTTTAAGCACAGTACATTTACAGGTACAACACCAAGGCAAAAATCCCACTGAACAACAAACAGACACCTAAACAATGAAGGACAAGAATATAAAACAGTTTACACTAAGGGGAAGGGACTAGTGGGAGAGAGATTAAATGAAGAAAGCTAGAAAGGTGAATATGGTTGATGTACCTTCTATACAAGCATGAATACGGGACATTCAAACCTGTTGAAATCACCGTAAGAAGGGGACTAAGGTAGAAAGGAGAATAATGGAGAGAATGAATCAATTTGATATAAAATTATATACACTTATATATATAGAAATGTCTCAATGAAACTGTCTGTATAACTATCATAAACAAACAAAAATACCTTTCTTAAAAAATGAAGGACACAAAGGTAAAACAGGTCCTGCCCAGGGGTGGGTACTAGTTTGAAAGTTTAAGGAAAGGATAAAGAAGTGTGAATATGGTGTAAGCATTATGTATAAACGTATGAAAATAGACCAATGAGAACTGCTGAAACTGTTCTAAGAAGGCAGAGAGGGGGAATAAGGAGAAAGGAATGGGTGAAGCTAACTAAAATATATTGTAAGCACTTTTGTAAATATCACAATATACCCCCAGTATAACTGTAACATACTAATAAATAAGTAAATTAAAAAAATAAAAATAAAATGCCCTAGGTTGACAGCAGAAAAAAAGAATATAAGAAAGTAGAAGAGTAGAAGTCTTGTTCGTGACCATACCATTTTGGATGCACTGTCTCTCATCTGATCTCGGAAGTTGAATAGGACTGGGTCTGGGTAGTACTTGGGTGGGAAGAGTAAAAGTCTTGTAAAAATAGCCAGAGTATAGAAAAAATAGAGATGAATTTACCAAAGTGAAGATACAGGGACCTGAAGAGGAAGGAGGGAGAAATGAGGAGTAAACATGTAGTCAGGAGAATTCTCAAGAAAAAGGATTTAAATATTCTATGTCCAGATTCCCTGAGGGACAGAGACCTTGCTAACAGTAATTCAATGTCTAGAGAACCACAGGAGCAGGCTGGTGGAGTGGCTAAGCAGTAAGCGTACCCACATAGCAAGCATGAGGCCCAAAGTTCAAACCTTAGTGCTGCCAAAAAAAAAAAAAAAGCCTGAGAGAGAGAGCAAAAGTAGGACTGGGAATGATGACAGAATTCTGTATTTAAGATCTATAAGCCTTGCAATGTCCTATTTAAAAGCAAAACAGAAAGCTTGCCTTGCCCCTACTCTTGCCTCAGACACAACTCTGCCATGTTTCTCTGTCTACAAACTTCTAGAGAAGGAAGTTTGTAGCACATCCAGCACCAGCAGGATGCTATGCACCTCACCATTCCTTCGATACCACAACTAGAGACCAGCTCCAAACGTGGCCTGTTGTTTTAATCCTCAGTTCTGCAGCAGCACCAAGAACTATGAATGCCTTTTCCTGAATTTTCCTCTTCCTTCCATCCATGACACGTCGTGTCTGATTTCCTTCCTTTATCTTTAACCATATATTCTTTTCCTCTTTGTCCAGTTCTTTCCTGTCTCTCCACCCTTAACCATTGATATTCTTGTGGATCTCTCAGGGTTAGATTCCTTGGCTTCAATCATTGTCTTTTCAGATATGTGCTATGTCCCCCCCCACAACCCCATATTCTCACTGTTCAACACAGTAGCCACTAGACACATGTAGCTATTTAGGTTTAAATTAGTTGGCATTAAACAAAATTCAAAATTCAGTTCCTCAGCCTAATTAGCCACATTCCAGGTGTTCACAAGCCACATTGACTAGTGACTACCATAGAGATGAGGGCAAATATGGAACATTTCTTTCTTCATACAAAGCTCCATTGAACAGCACAGGTCCAGGTCTGACCTCTCCCCTGAACTCCAGATATGGCCATATAGATTCAATGTGACATCTCTCCTTCCTAGCAGTCATTCTGGAACACAAATTCATTAAGCCCCAAATGGTACTTCACTTAATATGCACTTCCTATAATACCTATCTGTACAAACTAATTTTACTTGAAAATTTTACTTTGCTCATGTAACAAAAACACACAAAGATTGGGAAATATTTGCACAGATAAGTTGAAACACTTAGAGTCTTGTTTACTAATGTAATTCAGATCATTTTCACTGAGCAAAATGCAGGCTATAACCATTAAAAGAGACTCTTCATCTTTCACATATTACCTCTATGTGGTATTTTCTCATGTCCAGAGTCCCATAAAATAATCACAATATGTATTTTATGGGAAAATCTCTTTATTAATATATATATTTTTTATGTCTCTCAAGAAAACCAAAGTTCTCTCCCATACTGCCAGTGAGTTTATTATTCTCACAACCAAGAAGCTAACTTTCTGGTTCTATTCAAACACTAAAAATATTCTGCCTTAAACAGTGAAAATCAGACACCAAAGCTCTTTGTCAAAATACAGACAATGCTGCTGGACACATAAGCTTCTAAAGCTTTGTGTTCAGCAAAGAATCAGAGCTGGTCCTGATATGAATCAGAAAACAACCTGTCTCTTTGCTGTCTCCTAAACTTAGCAGAGACATACCATTCCCAGCACACTGACCATTTTAGTGGTGTGAGGTTTCACTGGGCAACCTCACTCAGGGTGACCTCAGCCTGAGATTCTAAAGATGGAGCATATTAAGTGCAGGTGAGTCATCAATTTAAAAACCATAGAGGGTAACTAAAAGCCGATTCTGCAGAAGCACAGGGATTCTACAAGAGGCCTTACCATGTAATAAGTGGAACTCATTTTGGAAAAGAAAAGCTATATCTGAAGAAAAAAATGATAACTGGCACCCCGCTAGGATAAGCCTATTGTGCTTGGTTGTCCTAGGTAATTCCAGCTGAACGATTATCACTATCCTTGATGGAGTATGACATCTCTTGCTAAAGATAACAACAAAATAAAATCATTGTATTATACCAGGAATATTTTTGTAAGCATTTGTGACAATTATAGACTCATTAATATTATTAATTCAATAATAACATAATATATAGTATGATACTTATACTTTATAGGTGTTTTGCAGACATTAAAATTTTTTAATGCTTCAGAAGGTGTGTAAATATCAGGACATACTGAAATTAATCACCAGCTACCAATAGACTGATAACGATATGCCTTGTCCTTTTCTAGCTACAATCCTTCTCTTAAGAATTTGTCTTGGGTAATTAGATATAAGTATATAAGACACTTATGGAATGTGCATGTGTGAAATACTATCGTTTACACATAGTAAAATAATGTAAGATTTCAGAGCGGAAGAAAGACACGTGTTGTAGAGAAAGTAATTTAAAAAGATTTTACAGAGGTCATAAGCCTTTGGTAGTCCCTAAAGAAATATTGACTCGTATCAGTGAAAAGTATGGGATAAGACAAGCACAAACACATGTCCGAGGTTTTCTTAGAGAGTCCTAGTTTTTGTCTTGCAAGTATTACCAGGGAAAGAAATATAAAGAAATATGATGAAAAAACTATTGAACATTTGAGTGATAGTGTTTGCGTTTGTATGTGTGACCATGTGGGTGAGGGTTGGAGAAGAACATAGAGACTGCCTGCCTAACTTGCTAGGAATGGTCATTTAAGGGAACACCAAAGATGAGTTTTCATAATGAAAGGGGAGCCAGTTAATAAGTGGCTTTTTCAAACTAGTCTGAGCAATTTAGATTTCCATTTAGTAAGGCTTAAGGACCTCTTGTAAATTCCGAAGCAACAAGATGACATGATCAATACTTTAGCCAAAGAGGTCTGGCAGCAGATATCTTCTGACCTCTGATCCCTAGCTTTCATATTTGTCAAAAGATACACACGTGCTCTCCATTCCAAATCCTGCCATCATCTGAGGAGGTGGTTTCAACATTTAATGAGAGGTTTAGTCAACATACTAACTTCACTGTTCCTTGACCTCATTAATTCCAACTACCTTCACTGCTACTCCCAAGACCACACCCACGATGTTGCAATAGTTAAATCTGTGCCACATAGAAGCCTTATGTGCCACCAGTCCAATTCCCAGTCTTTCCAGCCCTCTCTTGCTCTTCGTCCCGTTGACATGCTCACTCCTCTCAGTATTCCCTCCTTGCTGGAAACCCTCTCACCCACATGCTCTACTTTTTTCTACCTCTGTCCTTTTACTGCAGCCGCTTGAACTGCAACCCTAGATCCAGTGCCATAAAATGTGTGTCCTCAATTATGCCCAGGCTTCTAAACAAACTGGTACCACTGCAAATGCACAGTCCCGCTCCCTGCAGAATCCTAGACTCTACTCTTTAGTGCTCAAATTTATCCAGAAAAATTTTTCTCTGACATTCCCCTCAGCAATGATTCGGCATGTAGCAACCATCCTCAGGATCACTGGTTGGCCGTATCACCTCACTTTGAGCGGGATTTAACTTTGCTCTGAAGAGAAAGTTGAAGCTTTAGGGAAACTCCCTCAACTGCCCACCCCTCAGCTACAAATGTAAGCTCATATCCCCATCTGTGATTCCTCCTCTCTTTTCATAGAAGATGAAGGTTTTCCTCCTTTTCAAGGTCAAAATCAAGGTCAGCCCCCAAATGCTACCTTCATTTCTCTTTTTTCTTCAAGATTCTGTCATCAAAAATCCTTTCTCTGTCCTGTATCTTAACAGTATTCCTTTCTGGTCCTGTAACTACTTAATCCATATATGCAGCAGAGTTTCTTTCATCACTAAAAACCCTCCCTTCACTCAAATTTGTCCAAATAGTATCTATGTTAACTAAGTTTAGTCATCACAACAACCTCTGAAGGTAGCAAATAACCTCATCATACATATGGGAAATAAACAGAGGTCCAAAGTCAATACTAACAAAGTCAACACCAAACCTGTTGAATCCTACCATATTTCTCCATAGGACTTGGAACTCAAATCACTCTGTTTTAGCCTTTGAAATAAGCTCCAAAGTAGAGGAAAGCAACATGGTGATTTCAAATCAAGAGTTCAGTGAAGATATACTAAGGGCCTACTTTGTGTGAGACAAATGATGTACTGGTCAGCTAAAGAAGATGGAAATGAGGCTTATCTGACTGTGTAAAAAAAAAAGAGAGAGAGAAAAGGAAGAAAAAAACAAGTCTAATCAATTCTTATCAAAATTTTATTTCTAAATTCCTAGATTTTCAACAGAACATGTTCCTCTATTTCTCTTTTCTTCTCATTCCACTGCAAATAGGCTTAAACTTGCTAGCATCACTCTGGAACACATTCCAGTGGTTATAAATCACAAGCTTAGAGAGGCAACCTTCAGTCCTTCTTCCAACTGGAGCTTTCCGCAAATTTGACTGAATTTAACAAATTTGAACTCTTTTTAACATTCTTCACTTCTCTGAGTTCTGCACTATTTTACTCCCCTAGAATTTGTAGCCAAAGGCTCCACGACTGAGCTATTATCCCCGAACGCACTGCCCCCTCTCCCGCCCCGGGATTTGAATGTCTTCTGACTTCTTTTTTTTTTTTTTTTTTTTTTTTCATTTTTCTTTTATTATTCATATGTGCATACAAGGCTTGGTTTATTACTTCTGACTTCTTAAGTTGAATCTCTTATTGAGAGAGATTCAATAACCACATGAGGCTGTGGTTTTATCTCCATAAATACGTCTGCACTGAAGCTGGACTACTTATAAACAGCCTGTACTTTCCAACCATTCTGTTTGATTCTGCTCATGTGAGTCCTTGTACTCATCTTTCCCTGTCTTCAAACTTACCCATTCTCAAGGTCCAACTTTTTAGTGAGATTTTCATAATCTCTCCCTCATTTACACTCTCATAATTTGTATTGAAATTTCCCTACAGAATACTTACTCCTGAGTTGGTCATGGTAGCTCCACCTGTAATCCCAGCTACTCAAGGACAGCCAGGCAAGAAGTTAGCAAGACTCTCCCCATTTCAACAAACAAGCCAGATATGGTGGTATATATATATGTAATCCCAGTGTAGCAGGAGGTGGAGGTAAGATTACAGTCTGAGACCAGCTCAGGCAAAAGTGAGACCCTACCTGAAAAATAAACTAAAAGCAAAAAGGGCTGAGGATGTGACTCAAGTGGTACAGCCCCTGTCTTTCAAGCAGAAGGCTGAGTTCACCACCACCACCATAAAAAAAAAAAAAGAATACTCATTCCATTATATTCTTTCTATCCTACCAGGTCATGAGCAACTCTTTATAGTTACCATGATATCTAGTGCCCCACTCTTGGGGTTGAAATAAAACACTTGTCACATAGTAGGAGCCCAGAAAATTTTAGCTATAAGTACTGTTATTGTTCATCTTTATATTCCTCAAACCTCTCACATAATGATAATGTTTCTTAAATATTGTACGAAGCACCAATTTTGAATTAATAATTAACTAAAGCTCTAAGAATTGGTGACAAAGAAGTGCCGACAGAAAGCTTACCTATAGTACCTGGTGGGAGGTAGAAGCTAGTGAGCAATATTAAAGACAATGGCTAGGAGCCCCAAAGGACAGAACAGAGAAGGCGTCTTACATCCTCAGGCATATGACGTATTCCAAAACTGTCTTTGAAATACATCACCTTCTGATGGTCACCCAGGGTGAGGATGGATTTGTCAGTGTGTCAATGACTCTGGCTTAGCCTGTAGAACTCAAACCAAAGGGAGCAGCATGAATTACCTAGACACATTACTTAGTGTTGTCTGTCTCCTTACGTGCATGAAGAAAAGAACTAACTATAACAATGAAAGGAGAAATGATGAGACCCAGTTTAAGGGTTTCTATTTCCTAAAATGTATTATTAGATCAAGGGAATTTACTATATGAAGTGGCTTTCTGCATCAAGAAAAAGAATTAATTTGACTCTTGTTCTTGAATCATTTTATGAGAATATACTTTTGCCAGGTCTTTTGTATTAAGGTTTTTTGATGTGAATACTATTTCTTTTGAAGTTTTGATGTTTTTAGTACAGCCAAGTTGACTGACTTTTTAATAGTGCTATTTTTGGACAAATAGGAGGAGAAATTAACATGGTGCCCAAGTGATGGTCTTGGTGTACAATTTCATTACTTTCAGTTTAGTCTGGGAAATCTGTAACCAGTTTTTACCCAGAGAGTAAATGTTCCAATTTATTAGCAAGGACTTGTTATTGGAAGCAGTCAATGAGAGAAGTGCAATGATGGAAACTTCCCAGTTTCTTCATGCAAGCAATGCTGGCCAGTCATTGGGCTGAGAAACAAGCTTGCATTTGCTGAGGTGTGGCATGAAAAGTCTGAAAGACGTTCCTCTCCAAGACAAGGTTCATGACATTACCAGTTCTCATCAAGACTCTGTAAAATGCAAACATTTCTGGTAGGGGCAACTCCATTTCTAATATATGTTCATTAGAGGAGCACTTTAAGAATTCACTAGATACCTAAATTGGCAAACAAAACCGCAAACTTGCAAATTGTACAAAGAACTGAGGCCAACAACAAGTCATGCCGTTTATAGTGCTGATTCACCAAATTCCCATAGATAATTTAATGTATTACAAAGGTAGCAGGACACTGGTGTCTCATAGTAAAACAGAATTGTCTACAGTATTTAAAGTGATGGCTATGCAATAAAGGAAATGCAAATTAAAACCACGCTAAGATTCCACCTCACCCCTGTTAGAATAGCCATCATCAGCAACACCACCAACAACAGGTGTTGGCGAGGATGCGGGGAAAAAGGAACCCTCTTACACTGTTGGTGGGAATGTAGACTAGTACAACCACTCTGGAAAAAAATTTGGAGGCTACTTAAAAAGCTGGACATCGATCTACCATTTGATCCAGCAATACCACTCTTGGGGATATACCCAAAAGACTGTCACACAGGTTACTCCAGAGGCACCTGCACACCCATGTTTATTGCGGCACTATTCACAATAGCCAAGTTATGGAAACAGCCAAGATGCCCCAGCACTGACAAATGGATTAAGAAAATGTGGTATCTATACACAATGGAATTTTATGCAGCCATGAAGAAGAACGAAATGTTATCATTCACTGGTAAATGGATGGAATTGGAGAACATCATTCTGAGTGAGGTTAGCCTGGCCCAAAAGACCAAAAATCGTATGTTCTCCCTCATATGCGGACATTAGATCAAGGGCAAACACAACAAGGGGATTGGACTATGAGCACATGATAAAAGCGAGAGCACACAAGGAAGGGGTGAGGATAGGTAAGACACCTAAAAAACTAGCTAGCATTTGTTGCCCTTAACGCAGAGAAACTAAAGCAGATACCTTAAAAGCAACTGAGGCCAATAGGAAAAGGGGACCAGGAACTAGAGAAAAGGTTAGATCAAAAAGAATTAACCTAGAAGGTAACACCCACGCACAGGAAATCAATGTGAGTCAATGCCCTGTATAGCTATCCTTATCTCAACCAGCAAAACCCCTTGTTCCTTCCTATTATTGCTTATACTCTCTCTTCAACAAAATTAGAAATAAGGGCAAAATAGTTTCTGCTGGGTATTGGGGGGGGAGAGGGTGGGGGCGGAGTGGGTGGTAGGGGAGGAGGTGGGGGCAGGGAGGAGAAATGACCCAAGCCTTGTATGCACATATGAATAATAAAAGAAAAAGGAAAAAAAAATAAAGTGATGGCTATGAATTTGGAGAGAATGAGAAAGATCAAAAAGAAGTCTGAATAATGAAACCCATTAAAATTGTTCAAAGTGGGGGGAGGGGATAAAAAAGAGTATTTTATATGCATGTGTGGAAAATATCACAATTAAACCTCTTTGTGCAATTAATATACACTAACAAAAAAGAGGGAGAGGAGTCTGAGAAGAAAATTGGCATGAAAAGCCTCTTCGTTTTCCTCTAGTCACTTCCACGGCAGACCTCCTACAGGCAGACTTGATCTTGGTCTTGTCACCACAATGCTATATATCCCATGTAAGAATCACCCCACTTGCACTGACCTATTGATGTGGTTCCCCCAAGACTGCCCTGTTACATGACTGCAGAAAACACCATCCACAGAGTAGTAAATACAAAGCTCCCAGAGCTGTCTAGTGTCTGGCACCTGTGGAAATGTGACCTACCCACATTCTCCCCCTTTTCTTGCTATCTCGATCACACCAAACTGCAGTTCTGACACCATTTTATCTTCCTGATGCAAAGGAAACCTTCAATTTCTCTTACCTAAAAGTCTCATGTTTTCACAAAAAGACTGGCTTGTGAGTTTGCAGTGTAAGTCTACAGGAAGGAAATTCTGGAGGCCAAGAAATATAAAGGTCCTGAAGTCCAGCCATCCTTGAACATCTCCAGGTATGGAGTGATACAACTGGAAGATATTACACTGAGACACAAGGATGTGGGTCTATAGTAACTATAACTAGATTGCTGTGTCACTTTGGGCCAGTCACATAGCCTGTTTGTGACATAAAGGCGATGTAATGAAGAAGTCACCTCAAAAGTGCTTAACAGTCCTAATATTTTATAAAATGTTGAAACATTCCCCAAAGTAAGGACACTCAAGTCACACCCAGCTAGCCCACAGAGAACAACTGGAGATGCTAAATGTACCTGACACTTTCAGCTGGATAGCATATACCTCATAAAGCACATTTCTGCCTCTCCTCCTAGAACCAGAACTTCAGACAGATACTTTTTTCTTATCTCCTGTCTGGAACCTCTAGCACATAGCAGCCACATTTGCACTAGTCCACTCGCATTTGCTAATGTGAACAGCCTCTCATTCTTAGCTACCACCCTCACCAGTGTGACAATGCAAATAGAGGACAAGTGTCTACTTGTCTGCATACCTGCAGTTCCAAACACAAACTCTCTCATTTAAGCAAATCTAGTATTTCAAAATCTGTATTTACAAATGCATGTGTGCGTGCATGCATGTCAGATTATTTGGTTTGCAAACGCAGAATTTCTTAAAATACCAGGTCTTTCATTGCCCTTTCCCTTCACCTACTTCCCCGAAAATGATACTGCACACTTTCTACTTATTTATAACTGTTCAGGGATACATGGGAAGGGGGAATCATGAAGATTAACATAAAGATTAACAAAAAGCAAAATACATTTCTTTGGAAACTTCTGGGTACTTTCTTTAATTTCTCCAGGGCATGAGCTTACCAAGGATCTGGAAACTTATCTAGCACCACTATGTACCTAAAAGCCAAGTGAATTTTAAATACCCTATGGAGACTACCACGACATACAGCCTTCTACATAAGTAATAAACACAAGAGCCATAGGTTTCACTAGAGCCAACATGGCTGAAAAGAAGTGAGCAGATATGGAGTGTTGCTTTGAGAGGCTTCTAAGGCAGTAGTTGTACTTTTCATTTGTACATAGGTAGATAGCTGTTGACTGGAGGCAGTTTAAAACACTGGAGGAATTCTGCCTATTTAAAAAATTAATGTTGATATGCAAAACACTAACCACATCTCTAGGAATGACAGAGCTATTTTTTAAATAATGACGGCACTGTGGGAAATTTCATCTTTTGCTGTGAAATGCAAATGTGATTTTCCTCGATCTATAAATGGTAAATACAATCATGTTTGTTTGCTTTTTCAAGCTTGAGTTTTGTGTGTTTTATACTTCTCTTTACCCCAGGAGCTTCCTTATCTGTATGTACACACAAATGAGAACAGACATAGAGTGACTACCCTAGTTTAGAGTAGGTTACAAATTATCTCTCTGAGAAGAATAGCACCAGGAAGCCAAAAAAAACTTCATTTCTTGTGATTGTTAATATTACCTTAGAGGCTCATGCAAGTTAAAACCTACCAAAACCAAAAAACAGCTTTCCACTCTTAACTCATCCTATTCTTTTATATCTATATAAAAAGTCATTGTTCTCTTACTGCCTGAAATACCATTGTCTAAAGCTCAGAAACCAGAAGAATCTGAACTGCCTCCTGGATCCCTAAAAACATACTTACTCATGGCAACTAGGTGAGGGTGGATAGTGGAAAGACCACTGGATCAAGGATCCAGAAGCCTGAGATGAGATCTGGACAAACCAAATCTCACTTGTGGGGCTCAGTTTCTTCATTTACAAAATAAATGTAGTGATAACAACATTTTATTGTGATTAGATGAGATAATAGATTCAAAATTTTTTTTTTGGCAAACTATTAGGATCTTCACAATGCAATGTTATACTGCTTATTCATCTCAACTCCTATGACATTATAGAAAATTGAGTCTGAAGCTTATGAAAAAATAAGACTAGACAGTAGTGCTGGTTTCAACAAAGCTTTCTTTCTCTCCTCCATCCTTGATTTCCTCTCTCTTTCTCTCTTACTCTACTAATAACTATTATAACACTCCACTCTAATAATCATGAGTTTTCTATACTTTTCAACCACAGTCAATGTTTAAATTAGATAACCTAATTGATTTCCTACTACATTCAGGAATCTGTATTGAATTATTATCCAAATCATGTCATGAAGAAAATGTCTGCTTCTAGAGGAGATTGAAGTTGGAATCAGAACCTGCTCATTTATCACTCATTGAACAAATGTTTATTCAGTACGAACTTGCACCAGGCAGTAGAGATTTAGAAACGAGCAAGGAGGAAGATAGTCCTTTTCCCAAGGAAGTTCACAGTGCAGTGAGGGGAATAGATTTATATTCTCTTATTTTATAGCCTAGGAACTAGAAACACAATAGTTAAGAAACTGACTCTACCTGCAATTCCCCTTCCATTATGCTGAGGAGTTGAATGAGATCTTCTTTGGATAACTCCAGAGATTTCTTAGTCTTTCTTTCACTTTCTCCAGAGGGTTTGAGATGTCGTTTGACAGTTCCTGAAGCCATGACATCCTCATCCTTCCTGTTTGATTTGTTCTTCTTTTTTGCATCTTCTGAGAGACTTTTATCATCAGCATTGCTGATGATGGAGGACTTGGGGCAGGAGATGTGCCCATTAGATGAGCTTTCACCACCTTGGTTTCGGGATCTCATTCCCACCTATGATACATGAAAAAAAAGAGATGATACCCTTTACCACAACCAAAAATATTTTAGACTAAATACATAGAAACTTAGAGCTTTACAACCTCACCAATAAAGAAAAACAAAAGGATCAGTCACAACTTCCCTTCCCTACAGTTTGAAGGAATGTGTTATTAATATTTTCAGGAAAATTCTTCATTGCTGTTCAGGAAAAAGTGAAAATACAACTCAAACCTGACAAACACTGCAAGATCAACATCACCCTTGCTAAGTCATACTAATGGTATATGTCTTTGATGCAATGGGATGAGAATGGCAAATTACCTTTGTGCTTTGTCTCCCCAAAACAATATACTCCAGTCTATTAAGAAAAAAAAAATCATACAGATTCCAATTGTGTAAGATTTCTAACCAGCAATCCTTAAAACTATCAAGGTTACTAAAAACAAGGAAAGCCTGAAAAACTGTAACAACCAAGATGAACTAAGGGGACACTACAAATAAATGTCATGTGGATCCTGGATGGGATTCTGGATCAGAAAAAGGATATTAAGGAAATCTGAACAAAGCATGGATTTTATTTTATTTTATTTTTTTTTTTCTCTTTTATTATTCACATGTGCACACAAGGCTTGGGTCATTTCTCCCCCCTGCCCCCACCCCCTCCCTTACCACCCACTCCGCCCCCTCCCTCTCCCCCCAGCCCCCTCAATACCCAGCAGAAACTATTTTGCCCTTATTTCTAATTTTGTTGTAGAGAGAGTATAAGCAATAATAGGAAGGAACAGGGGTTTTTGCTGGTTGAGATAAGGATAGCTATACAGGGAGTTGACTCACATTAATTTCCTGTGTGTGGGTGTTACCTTCTAGGTTAATTCTTTTTGATCTCACCTTTTCTCTAGTTCCTGGTCCCCTTTTACAAAACATGGATTTTAGTCAATAATAATGTTCAATATTGGTTCATTAATTGCAGTGAATAATCCATACTAATGAAATTTGTTAATTATTGAGAAAACGGGGTGTGGTGTATATGAGGACCCCTGATATTATCTTTGAAATAATTCTGTGCTTCTAAAACTGTTCTGAAATAAAATATTTATCAGAAAATTCAAATGTCAAACCTTGCCAAGAGCCAGTAGAACATCACAGTATGCAGAAAATTCCCTATAGGTTGAAAGGGCTTGAAATGGAGAGAGGAGAAGTGAGGAAGAGGTGGTACAGTTTTTAGTAACAGGGAATTCTATCTTTCCATAGCCTGTTCTTCAAAGGTGGGCCTTTTTGAGTCAGTTATTTACAGTAATAAGAGTACAAACAATTGGGAGGAAACAGATGAATTTCAAAATCAAAAATTTAAACAGTATTTTGTGGTAAAATGAGAAAATAAACAAAGAAACAGCTAAGATACTAACATGTCCCGTGGGAAGCACATTCAAGTCATTCATGACAAATCCTCTTCCATCTCTGAGCAAAACAATTTTTTTTTTTTTTGGCAGCACTGGGGTTTGAACTCAGGACCTAATGCTTGCTAGGCAGGTGCTCTACCACTTGAGCCACTCCGCAAGCCCTGAGCAAAAGAACTTGACCAATAGGTATCTTATAAACAAACACACTGAACTCAGAGCCTAGAATTCAAAGGGCTGTGAAGAGAGCTGTAATATCCTGAAGCAGTATGACAAAATTTGTCTAAGCCATTAAATACAGTAGTTCAGCACACAGGTTATTTCAAACTCACAATATAAATAACCTTTTCCTTGAACAGCTAAGCAACAAGATTTTCAGTATTCATTGCAGATAAAATGCAAGGACTTTGTTATCTGAACATAAATTATCACTATGAACCCAACCACGCTTAAGAAATTAAGGAAAGTTTTAAAACACTAGGTTTATAATGGAAAAATAAACACAGTTTGATGTTTCCTTTCAGATAGTGAATATTACATTCTTTCAATGAATCTTGAAATCTACATTCATGCTCCTTTCTTGACCTGAACTCTTATAAGCAAAAGGACCCTTTTATGTGTGTGTGAACCTTTTATAGCACCCCCCCTTTAAACAATGTAAGCTGAATAAGTGGTTCTTGATACCGGCACCATATTTCTATTTCACTACAGGATTAGTTCTCAATTTTTGAGCCTCTTTTGTGCTTCCCTGTGAACAAAGAATAGATTGTAACTTTGTAATGGAAAACCGTAGCACTTTGGGGAGGATCTACTGTATTTCATCACAATTGTTTGTGGACTAACTTAAGCCCTAAGACAAGTTTTTAAAAGAAAAAAAAAGGTGATAAATAGAGAGATTCAAATTTAACTTATGACCTGTTACACATCACAAGTCAGACAAATGGTCTTCCCACACCAAGCTGTGATTCCTTGTTATTCCATATGCATACAAATTCCTTTTATCTGAAATAATTGTCTGTGTAAGATCTTAAGACTCTTTCAGGTGATAAATCATAATTTGACAACCTTAACTCAGATCACGACTTAATAGAAATTCCAGACAAAAACATAGAAAGAGAGAAGATGTTTTAAACCTAATCAAACATAGTATTTGTTTCTGACTGTACTATGTTTTTGTGCCTAACTATCTATTTGTTGGGCAAGTGTTTACTAACTACAATTGTATTTTCAAACATCCAGAAGAGGAATCTATTTAGTATCAACTCTGTATATTTAGTTTTTTCCAAAAATTTCATTCTGAAGTTAATGTTTTTAAATGAATTTTATCATAATACTACCGTCATGATTTTTATAGGAAAAAATCCACACTTTTTAGAATTATCTAATTGTTTTACATCACAAACCAGGTTAAAAGGTTTAGTTCCCTGCTTTTGTTCCTTGTTCTGTTCCACAGTAATTCACTTTTTTTGTTTCGGTGGTACTGTATTTTGAACTTGGGGCCTCCTGCTTGCTATTCAGGCACTCTACCACTTAAGCCAAGCTCCCAACTATTTACTTTAACCAATGGAAAAATCTCATGTGGTAGACCCATGATGTTAATTCTGACTTAGTCAACAATTTTTCTCTGTGTCACTGAAATTTCACATTCATTACTTTTCCTCTGGCATGGGCATATAAATTTTAGTCATTTCTTGGTGAGCCAGACAGGGTCTTCTTATGTCCACAACAAAGTCAGCAATCAGCACCTGTTATATCTCTGGAATGCAAAAGCACTCAGTGTGTACAAACTAGCCAAGATACTTTTAGGAAGAAATTAGATAGCATGTGTGAGAGAGAAAATATAATTTATCAAAAGTATAACCAGGTCTGCTAACAATAATATGCCCATGTTAAACCATTTTATTCTCTTTTGTAAGGAGAAAAGATCCTGAAAACAATGGACTTCCACCTGTCACATTTAGTAAGAGTCATATCTTCTTTATTTTCAATAGCTCTTACTGTTTCTTAAGTGTTACCCAGAGTCGGAAGCAGTTTACATGCAACATGTCATTCAATATTTCCATCCACCCTGTGAAGTAGGTGCTATTGTCCTTTGGTTTACAGCTGAACTCCATGAGGTTTAGAGAGATTAAATATCTTTTCCTGAGTCACATAGCTACTCCTAATGAATAGAAGAGCTAGGATTTGACCTCATGTCTAACTCCAAATATCTACTCAGTGTTTGGGTTTCCTCTAAGATCTTGAACACATACAAGTCGAAAGTGTGGACACCTGTAAATCAGAGGACCAAGAAAAACCTGCAAATGCTCACTGAGATAAGGTTTCCTCACTCCACACTACAGAATTTGAGAAGTCCATGTGTACATTCTCCTCCATGGACACTCTCACAAAATTCTCACAGCAATTGAAATTAGGTTACTAAGCAAAAATACTTTTTCTCAAGCTACTAACCTGCTGCAGAATATGTAAAATGATGACCCATTCAAAAATCTTCCTGATAAACAACCTGATTGATTAATCAAGGGCACAAATTAGGAAAACAGGAGGCAAAGTCTGAACAGGGACCATTCCAAACCTATTGTGTTAAAAGCCACAGAGCTGAACAATAGTAAACAGTTCATCAGAGTTGGCCAAATCCTGTCTATTGTGCTTACAGGAGTAGTAGGAAGTAGCAGAAAACACATCTGCATTTTGGGGAATTACATAAACTTTCTGAAAGAAGCCAAGAATGCCTATGCTTATCCCAGTGTATATCCTTGAAGAAAGTTCTCCCCAAGAAAAGGTCATAATATAAAGGAGAATGATGGAGGGGGTGAATTCAACTATAATATATTGTAAGAACTTTTGTAAATGTCACAATGTACCCCAGTACAACAATAATTTTTTTAAAAAAGAAAAGAGTATAATAAACTGAAGGTTCATATCAGGTTTTGTAACTTTTTAAAAAAAAAATCAATGTTTTTGAGGGCACAAATTTTTCTCATTCACAGGCAAATCATCCTAACATAGTTCATGAAATATACCTACTTTTCATAGTAATCAATCAGCAATATTTTGCCTGGAGTTGGCTGACTAGAGTAGAAAGAAAGAAAGGAACAAGCAAATGTTATTCTGAACTGCCTTCTTTTATCTATGGTCAACTCTCCTCTTCATTCCCCCTCCTCCCACACTGGGCAGTTCCAGAGCACACTGTCAGATGAGTAATAATGCAGGAATCAGAAAATGTAAAGTCATTTATGCTGAACTTATAAGTATTTCTACAGCATTTGAAAAAATAAAAAAGAAGGAAAAAGTCCACATCAATTAAACACCCATTCTATTCTCCAAACTTCCTTGTTCTTATAAATCTTAACCTTGAGCTTACTCTAGCATTCACACTCCTGTCCTTGTCCAGTATCAGATTTGTCTTTTCCTGTTATGACTCAATGTTGGTCAAAATATTCCCCATCCCCACCACCAACAAAATCTTCTATATAAATTGCATTTTGGCATCTTTCCTATGCTTATCAGCTTCTCAAGTATCCAACCTCTGCTCTTCCTGGTTTTGTTTTCTATATACATAGTTTCAAGAGCATAGGAAGAGCTGCCATAATATCACACATACATTTGTGTGTATACACACACACACACACACACACACACATTACATATACATGCATGTGTATATGTATATATTTTCTTACTTTAAAATTATAATTACAGAATTATAAGGAAAAAGTACAATATCTAGAAAAGAGGAAATCACATCATTACCAAAAGTCCTACATTTTACAGTATGGCCTGGCAAAAGGCCTGTGGCAAGTGGGGCTTCCAGATCACTACCACAGAACTGTCCTTGTTCCTTCTTTTAGACATAAATGACAATACTCATAGCATTTGAGAAAAAAGGGGGGGAGGTGGGAAGAAGAAAAGATCTATTCTAGTTTTATGTAATCAGTGACTTTTATGATGCAAAAGACCAATCACATCTAGTTTATTCTCTCAACACCAGATTACTTCCTGTGTCTATCTTATTTACTTGGTTAAACCTGCTTATAAATACCCCACTTCCTAAAATGTTCAAACATTTCTTATGAGATTATCATTCATTATGACATATACTGGTCAGAAATGTACCTAGGTTTTTCCTGCACCTTTAAAAACAATTTTCTTTTCATACTACTTACATAAAAAGTCACGTTAAATGATTTTTTTCACCCTTATTATCTGCATGCATTAAATCCTCGAAAAAAAAAAACAGGTTTTGCTTAATTTAAAATATTTATTCTACTAGGACAGACTTAACCAGACAAGTTGAAAATTCCTTTAAATAACTTCATAAAATGTTAGAATTCAAGAAAGAGGATTCTCTTGGAATCCCTGTAGCCATGTTGTAATCAAAAGGCCAAAGCAAACATTGTAACTGTGGCAAAGTAGAAAAAATATTATTCTACTCCAGCCTTAAACTATGGTGAAAAATTTTACGAAGTTCTGTTTAATATCCTTCAAGGATGATATCAGCAAACCAATAAACTTTTACAGAAAAAAAAGACCAAAAAATAATGGGTCAGGGAACTGCCATAAAATAAAATATTTTGTAAAATTAGCATACTGAGTCTAAAAGAATGTACAACTTGCATTTTAAACTCAAGTTAATGATAGGTTATTAAGGTAATGTAATATAGGGTGATTTTTCTTAAACAGTTTGATAAAAAAATCCCCAAATTGATTAACTCTTTTATCACAATATTCACTTTTCTTTCCACTAGCCATAGTAAGCATTCAAGATCCTTTGTTTCCAGGAACATTGTATTTCCAGCCTTATCTCCCACACATTTACATGCTTGCTTCCTCACTGGCTACAAATAATGTCTTCTATATTTTATTTTATTTTTTTACATATTTATTAGCATATATTTGTTGCACAAAGGGGATTCATTGTGATATTTTCATATGTGCATAAAATGAACTTTGATCAAGTTCATCCTCTATTACCATTTCTCATTCTCTTCCCCCCTTTAAAAGCAAATAAGTTTTCATTATTCTTTTCATACATGTGTATAAAGTATTTTGACCAGATTTGCCCCTTTCCTTTCTCTCTCCCCTTCCCACTTGGACCGCCCCCTCAAAAGTCTCTGTTTTACATTGCAGTCATTCATTTTTAAGGCCTAGATACTGCATTTGTAAGAACATGCAGTTTCTTAGTCTGGTTTATTTTGCTTAACATGATGATCTCTAGTTCTAACCATTTTCTTTCAAATGACATAATTTCTTTCTTTATGGTGAACTAATGCTCCATTGTATATATATTGCCATATTTTCTTTTATTATTATTATTCATTTATTCACATGTGCATACATTGTTTGGGTCATTTCTCCCTCCTGCTCCTGCCCCCACCCTCTCACCCCCTCCCCCCTCCCTTCCAGGTAGAACCTGTTCTGCACTTTTCTCCAGTTCCATTGAAGAGTAGAAATAAGCAATAATAAGAAAGACATAGCATTTTTGCTAGTTGAATTAAGGATAGCTATACAGAGAGATTCCTAGCATTGCTTTCATGTACAAATGTGTTACAACCCAGGTTGATTCATCTCTTAACTAATCTTTACACTGGTTCCTGATCCCCTTCTCGTGTTGACCTCTGTCGCTTTAAGGTTTCTGTATTAATTCCTCTGGAGTGGGGACCTCAAATGCTTTCGTGTTTTGGGTTTTTATATGTTTGCTCTCAAACTTCTTTACTAAATGGCCTATTCCACCCCTGCACACTTTAGGTCTCCTCAAACTATTGTAGCAAGTCCCATGCCTCCTTCCTCAGCAATTTTATACACTTGTTCTTTATATTAATTACTTTTACACTTGCCTACCTGATTGTTTCTTCCCTAAACTGTAATCTTCTTGGGAAGCGGTAATAAGACTTTCCCATATCATCAAAATAACAACTAATAGATATATTCAATTATTTGAATTTGTAACATTTCATATAGGAATACAGACTTATAGAACTTATTCCTTCTAATAAATATGACCAGATGAAAATATAATTAGAATCAAGAAAGATCTAGATACTGTATAGGCTTAGCAACTAGTAATATTTGGAGACATTCCCAACACTGAAAAATAAAACTTTTGCCCAATATAATGATGTACACTTCTAATCGTAGTCCTCAGAAGACAAAAGCAGGAGGATTACGAGTTCAAAGTTAACTGGGGCTACAAAGTGAGTTCAAGCTCAGCCTAGGCTATAAAGTGAGATATATCACAAAAAAAATTTTAAATAAATATGTAAAGTTTTTATTAAAGTTATTAAATTTTTAATAAAGTAAAGCTATTAAAGTAACTTTGTGAAAAACATGATTCATTAAATGCTTGCATGTTTTTCCAATTTTTTCTGAAATACTAGAATAACAATAAAGAAGCAAAGGCAGACAGAAAACAGGAGTACAGATGACAACAGATGAGAAGCATCACACAATTTTTGAGAGGGAATGTGGATAGATGAGTGGTTGCTGACTTGGACACTTAACTGCTGGTAGTGTGAGAGGCCAACAAAAAGTACATAGCTCTAATTTTCCCAATTTACTCTCATGCTACGGAGGTACCAGTTCCACTGGGTGACCGAGTAACCAAGATGCCCCAAGCCACCACCCATGAGTGTTTGCAGCAAGAATCAAACCAGATTCCTGCAAGTTGAAGCTGAAACTTCTTGTAGTACATCCCCATCACTGATCCTGACAAGTGCTACATGAAAAAGGATGGCAGCATCCCTTCTGACTGCCCCCTCCACAAAGTCCCACATCCCCACTGCAGCTCATGCTGACTGCTTTCTCTGTAGCATATTTACTTTGACCCGCCAATTTAGCTCTTAATTATATACTGACTGGTGTGGTTTTTGAATGGCTCCTGATTTTTAGCCTTGTGGATCCATCTAGAATATAAACAACATTTCATAAGAATAGAGTTTCTTTTATCTCCCTCAAACAGCTAGCATGTTAGCACCTCTACCTCTTCCACTTTAAAACTGAGGAGCCTGAGGCCAATGTCATACAAGTAGTCAATGGAACAGTTGGGCAAGGACCTAGGCTCCTAAAAGACTCCCTTTTTCCTATGCACTCAACACCTTAAGAATCTGTGCCTGCAGTCAGGGTATCACATCACACCTCTCTTACTCATTTCCATATCTGTGACAGGACTTTGTTTTGTTTTATTCCTTAACAGAAACAATGCCATTGTCAGTTATGTAAAAAAAAGCTTTCAACTATTTAGTATATATTGATAATGATATTGATGTATACAATAATAATGACATTTATGACATGTTTTTCCAGCATTTTCAATGCCAATGATTCATTCTTAAACCTCCTAGACATTTTGAATTATGTTTATAATATTTTATTATCATAATTCTGATGTCACTAGACACAGTATATAATCAACAATCATTGATTACATAAAAATAGTAAGGACATCAAATTTATGTGGCTATGATCTCTCCTTTTCTGGTCAATTTTGCCTATATTTTTCCTACTTGACCACTATAATTTTTCAGACATTTTAACAGTAGTACACCATATTGTCTCTGAAGCAAAAGGAATGTTATCATTTAGTTTAATTAAGGTTGCTAAGCATTTGGAAAATGGCCAGACTTCTGGTTAGCTAGGACTAGAATTGCTTTCCACATTTCATTACTTCTTAAAAGGCCCAGCCCCCAGAATCAGTCATTTCATTTCCCTGTCAGAAACAAAACAGGCCTATCTGTAGTCAGAAAGATAAGCACCTTAGACTTTATATCAGCAAGCTACAGTTGCTGAATTATTCTTAAATATTACCTTTGTTCTCAATCCCAACAATAATAGCTGACAGGCATTTACTAAAGAGCTTATTTTACACTTAGCAATGGGCTATGCCCCTGTCACATAGATATTATCATTTCATGAAAAGCTGATAACAACCCAGCAAAGCAGGCACTATAATTATTCCTCACATAAAGATAAGGACAGTGAAGTTTAAAGAGATGTAGTCTCTGTAATATGGTCACTACCTGGGAAAACCTGAACTATAACACAGGGCTGTCTGAATACTCCACGTGCAAGGCAAAGTCTGAAAGGCAGCTTTTTATCACCAGATCAAGGATAATGAAATACATATAAATTCACAGTCACCTTTTCATGAGGGCAGAAATAGCTTTAGTCACAAGATATACATTCCCCCAAAGCCTTGAACAACAATGATCAGTACAAAATCTTGCTAACCCCGTAGACGTTTTTCTCTAATTTTTACTCATGGAACACCTTATTCTTCTAAGCCCACATTCTCCTCCCCCTCCGCTTCCCTCAGGCTGCCTCTGTACTCTGTAATGAATGAGGTTTTCAAAGAAGCCATAGGGTAACTTTGCCCCACAGTCTTGACTTTTTGAATTATGACAACTGGATATGCGTTAAGATAATTTTTTAAATCAGCCAAATTAAGAAAAATTCCAGCTTCTGGATTAGCTAGTTATGCTATTAAGCTAATGGTAGAAAACTTCACATTAGAAAAATGTTTGCCTTACCTGGGTGTTGTGGTGCATACCTTTAATCCTAGCTACTCCAGAGGCTGAGATCGAGAAGACTGCAGATTGAGGCCAGTCTGGGCAAAATGTTCGTAAGACCTCACATCAACCAATAGCTGGGTGATGTGTGCCTGACATCCTAGCGATGACAGGAAGTGTAAATAGGAGGACTGTGGCCCATGCTGGCCTTGGCATAAATAGGAGAACCTAGCTCAAAAATAAGCAGCACAAAAAAGGGCCAGAGCATGACTCATGTGGTAGAGCACCTGCCTAGAAAACATGAGGTCCTGACTTCAAACCCCAGTACTGTCAGGAAAAAAAGTTTGTCTTTATATAGAAAATATTCTGAAGTACTATTATTGCATTTTCAAGAAACCCAAGCAAATCCCATTGATGGTCAACGTTAGCCTCCATGACAGAAAGACATGCAGTGGTTTGGGTGTTATCACAGTTTGATGCTGACAAGGGACAAGTTTCAAGCTGACTGCCCCACCTGCGTGCTGACAATAACTTCATGGGTTCTAATTGCCTGCCCTATGTCAATTGTGTTCAGGTGTCCTGTAAATGCCTTTCCTTTCAAATCCCTAGATCACTTCTTACTATAAAAGAACAACCTTAATTCGTTGTAATGTATGGGGTTTTGAACTTCTCTGACTTCTGTCTTTTCTAATTGCCCCAAGCTTCCCTTGTTTTAGATTAGATCAAAGTATAGGGAACCTAAATTAAAAACAGAATAGAGCTACTTTATAAACCAGGGAAGGAGAAAAGTAATACTGTGAATGCAACTGAAACCACAGCATAGCTGAAGATACTCATCTGATGTTTAAAGATGTTTATCACTCTGGTACTATATTGAGAGGTTATGGTTTCTGTATCCATCAACCGATCTTCATAAACTTAGTTGCTACATGAATGCAAAAACTGGCAAGAGTCATAAAGTTGGAGGACTTTGCAATGAGCTAATTAAATTGTGCTACAAGCTTAGTTTATCTAAAATGCCATGCCACAATGTAAAAGTTTCAGACTTAGTGTGTGGGCAGGAATTATGGAAGACAATGAGTCACTGCCTTTTGAATCAAGTTTTTTCAAAGACACACTAGCCACTAACTACCATTCTTCTCCAAGTTGCAGCCATCTTAGCAGATCACCCAAACCCACAGTGGACTTCAGGGTGTCCACAACCTCAGTCACCAACATCCTCAACATTTATTTCCTAACTGGCCCAACCCTCCTGGATGTTTGCCTTTAACCCTATAGAATCAAAAGAGTTGCATCCCTAACCCCACACACTTATTCTGCAATCCTGGACAAGTCACCTCTTGATTCCCCGATTTCCTCATCTGAAAAATGGGGTAAACAGTTAGGCTTGTTCTACTCTTTCTGTGTATATGAAAGTTCTTCCTAGCAGTATTATGGCAGGAGGCATTAACCTATCTATGGCAGTAACTGTTGGGGTCAGTAGACACCTCTGGATATCCCCGGCCCCATACAGTTAGTACTAGAGACAGTCACTTTATTTCCAAATGTTAGCGTCTAGCAAAGGGGTTAGTAAATTTTTTCTGCAAAGGCATAGATATGAACTATTTTAGACTGTATAGGTCATATGGTTTCTATTCCTCCTACTCAACTCTGCTACAGTAACACAAAAGCAGCCACAGACAATACAGAAGTCAATATGCAAAGCCTGATTTGCTCTTTAGCCCTCGTTTGCCAACCCTGATCTAGACTGTGTGACAAATCTGGTTGATGGATGAAATGGAAGTGGTTTCTTCCCACTCTCCGTTCTGTCCTCCAGTTTACAGTAATTAGAAAATGCCTGAAAGTAAGAGGTAGAACAGAATGAGGGAAAAGACAGTGTAGTCGCTGTGTTGTCTGTCCACCCCCTCTCTTCTTTCTTCCAGATAGGCCAAGGGAGGAATGAACATAAAAGGAAAGGAATTCCCACAGTTCAGGAATCTAAAGTGGAAGAACCTGACACTGTTTCATGCCTAAAATTTTAGACAAGGATTTCCACTGACATTAGCTGGAGCCATGGGATATGCGGTCGATACAGATCTAGCAGCATGTGCCCCTAGAAAGGAGGTGACAGAGACTAATGCCCACTAAATGTATGGGGGAAGTATAGAAGTGACCAAGGGCCCAGCAAGGCTGGAAGGCAGCTCAGAGAGGCAGTTGGCATGCTAATAGGTGAATCATCAAGGCTGGGAACTTCAAGATTCTGGGATACCCAAATTGGAGTTGAAATGGAAGGTACAGCTTCCCTTGAGGGACTCTGTGGCACCAGCTTGAGCTAAGGCAGATTCCAAGACAGCAGAAAGGCAAGGGCATTTCACCGGAAAGAATCATGAGTACTACTTTCACCAGGATCCTGACTGGGACATGACTACAGAGAACACAGGAAGGGTGGGCATCACAGCTGTGTTATCTAAGCAGTGACACAGGCCCTGTACTTGATTTAAGGCTCTGCTGGGGCTGTCTTGTTGTTAATGATTTTGAACAAGGAGCTCCACACTTTTGTTTCACACTGGGCTTTTTCATTAATCAGGTGAGCAGCAGGAAAACCAGTCTAAACCAGGGCAACCATGTTAACCAGCTTTTCTCCCGCTCCTCACCATTGATGCACAGTGCTATATGATACTCCAAAACATGGAGAAGAGTTGGAGAAGAGGGAAAGGAAAGATTGAAATGGAAGTTTGATTTGGTCTGAGACTAAGTTGCAAATCTTGAATGTTACCACATAATATTGAATTTATCAGGAAATATCCAGGTTAAGTTCTCTGCCTTGGGAGGGAATTGGGAAAAGTAAAAAGCAAAGCTGAGCTCACTCATAAAGAAGTCAAGTGGTAGAATTGTGCCCCTGAGTTTTATGGGGCATCTTAACTTTGAAATAATAATATTGGATACAGTTTTATAAACCATTAGGTGCTAGAGGGCATTCAGGCCATATATGAAAAGTTTTTATTTAAATCTCATACCTTTTCTTCCTGCATTCACTTTGAAAAAAAAAAAAAAGCAAGAAATAAGACTCATATGGCACCTGAAGGCAACCAGAGCTCAGAGACTTTCCAACAATGAAATGACTGCACATCTCAGAGAAGATGATAAGGAGCAGCCAATAGAAGGAAATGGTACAGGTACAGGAAAACGCTGCCCCAAATATACCCATTGGTCTCTCTGCCCCTCCTCACCCATCTCTCTTAGGCAGCCTTCCTGTTTTCCTATCCATGTTCCTCTCTTATGCCTTTCACTGAAACCATAAAAATGAGATGCCAGTAATCTCATTCAGCTCCAAAAAGGGCTCCCAGCCCCAACTTCCCAGAAGAATGCTCCACACTCAAACATGACCCCTCACCAGCCCTACTAAACTCCCACTCCTCCAGAATGGTGATAAGAAATCAAGCTGGTTAAACTTCAATCACATAGCAGCATCACTGCCCAAACTCTATATTCCCCAGAATTTTTGTTTATTAAAGAATCTTTTTCTTTTTCTTTTTTTTTTTTTTAGCAGCACTGGGGTTTGAACTCATGGTCTCACACTTGCTAGGCAAGCACTCTACCACTTGAGCCACTCCACTGGCAAATCTTTGAAATTAAAAAAGATGTTTTAATTTCCAAGCTTAAAAATTTAATAGGCTGGGTTGAAGGTAAGGCAAAGATGGCCTTTCTTCAAACCATACTGCTAGTCCATTCTACTATGTAAAATAAGTTGTAGGAGAAGGTGGGGGGGAAGCAAGAAGAAATCTGAAGATACTATGATTTTTTTTCCTTCTTCTTCCCTCTCAACATGCTTAATTCCCAGATTTTCTTCTCTATGCTAAGTACAAACTTCCTATTTTGAGCCTCAGTCCAATATTCCTTTCTTAAAAAGCCACGCTGAGCCTTGCATTCACATACCAGACATAACTGCTTCTAAAGCCTGAGTTGAGAGTGAGGAAGCAAGAGGACCAGAGTTAGACCAGCTGCCAAGGCTCCAGGTGCATGTGCAGGTGGGGAAGACCCCTCTGAAGCCTGGAGCATCAGAACCACTGGGCGGAGTGTTGTTGACACAGACCCCCAGAGCATCTGTTTATGTGGGGCTGTGGTGGGGCCCGAGAAACTACATTTCAATGAGTTCCCAGGTGATGATCATGCTGCTGGTGCCAGGGCCCCATATTGGGAAACAATGTTCTAGAGCAGGGTAGGACAACATAGGTTAGATCCAGAAATTGCAGAGGCCTGGAGAGGTCTACCTATTTCAATCAGCAACTCTCTCCCTTCCTACAGCTAAATTAGAAATGCTTGCCTGGACTGGATAAAAATAATATTAACTATAACTGTTTTCATGAACTGATTAAATGCCACATTATCATTCATGTTCCATCAGCATCCCTGTGAAAGCTTAGATTTGTGAGTTCTTCACATATAGCTTGTAAGTGGGTGGGTGAGTGGGGTATTATAGGACTTCTTTTAAAAATCGGTTTTCACAAATAATCTAGATTTTATTGAGAAAAATCAGAAGATGTGGAGCATTATTTAGTTAAAGTTGAGCAGTGGCTTACAAATTGAGTTGGAGAATTTTCCAACCAGTTCACCACAGTCCTTATAATCTCCATTGCCTCTTGAGCACTGAGACCAACACCCAATTTCCATGCATTTATTACTACATTTGAACTATACTTTTTTTATGGTAGAGAAATTCTTCCCTATACCTAGAAAAACAAAAGCTGTACTGAGTTTTGTGTTTTAAGAAAAAAATGAAAGAATATTTAGTTCCAGAGAGTTAATACACAACTTCTCTCCCAGCCTCACCTGTTTAATACCCAGCTATCCTCTGTCACCATTTGAATTTGGGTCCAGTTTGATCAAACCTGCATGGCACACAGAAATCCAGGTACAGGGGAGGCAGGAGGTTGACTCTGGATACAGCTTGGTCAAAGAAACCTCTTGGAAAGGAATTGTCCAAAAGTAGCAAGCTGTAGTCCACCCACAAGGGGAATCCAAAGACAATGTGGCTTTCCAAGGGGAGAAGGAATATGACACTTAGAAGGGAATGTGTTCCTGAGGATGCTTCCATGCTGAAGTCTACAGGGAGCAGAATTGGAACAATAAATAATAAAGGTGTAAGTGGAAGCAGGTAGATGGGGAAAGGTCCTGTGTGGAGCTAGGAACTTGGAGTGGATTTGGAGAACTTCTCCATGGTCATTGTTGGAACCAGCAGAAGTGGCAGAGCTACCAATAATAAATCTACAAGCCAGCTCGGGAACAGAAAGTGTTTGGAGGACACCCCTAGAAATCACTTCTTAAATTTACCTGGAGGAAGGTGAGAAGAGGTTCTACAACAGTTTAGGTAGCAATGGCAACAAGAAAATAAAACACAGTTTACCCCCAGCCTTTCTCAACTTGAAAATCATGGGTTATGTTTCATTACGCAGTTAGGTTTGTTTTTTTTTTTCTGCACTGCAATACTGCATAACAAGCACCATTCTAGGTGTGAGGACACACAAAAGCTTAAAACATGTTGCTTCACTTAGGAGTGTCATAGTCCAAGACAATGGTCTGTAATATTTTTGGATTTTGGTGGCACTGAGGTTTGAACTCAAGGCCTTGCACTTGCAAGGCAGGCATTCTGTCACTTGAGCCACACACTCAGCCCTAATTTTTTGGCTAGTTCAATCCATTCATAAAATATGTAATCATTTATCCTACTATATGCACACTTATTTATAAATTATAAGTGTTATGATAATCTCATTATGTTTAGGTATATTATAAATGATATCCAAAAATAAGAAAAATAACTAGAATGAATATTACACACACATAGTATATAATAAATATTATTCAATTTATTAAAAATAATTATAACACAAACCCACAATCCCAATATTTCATGTCATTTTTAAAATAAAACTTGGGACATAGTTTAATGACAGTCTTGATCAGAGACTTAAGTAGACTTGATCCTGAAATCATTGCTGAGATGGTAAGAGATTATAAACATGCAAAGACAAATGGTTGTAGTTCGGGCAAAAGTGCAAACTTTGAGGACGGAGTATTTCTTGAATGGTGGTACTCCAACTGATCCCGAAAGGATAAGTAAGCTCCTTCCGGGCTGAGGGAAGAACATAAACAAAGGCATTTAGGTGTCCAGTGGCCTGATGAGGACCTATGAGGAGAACTTCAAAATGGAGGACAAGTGCAGCCAAACAATAATTATGTGTATCACAATGGATTTGCATAGGCAAGTTGCACATTATAAGACAATACTCTCAAGTTTGCATTTTTAGCCTTCATTTTTAGCCTTCATATGGCACTGTTACCCCTCATTTCAAGAAAAAAAAAATAATAAGCTTTGGTAGTAGCCATGGTAACTAAGTAGTGGGCGTGAGGGCAGAGGAAGGTCAAGGAATGTTCTATAGTTACATATCAAGAAAGCACAAAACACAGGTTATTTTTAATTCTGGCTGTGTGCCTATATAATTTCTAATGTCTAAAAATTAAGATGTACATAAATAGTAAAGTCTGTTTCTCATGTAGTCATGAGAAAAAACACTTTCCCAGTAATTCAATACTACCTTCTTATTTTGTTGACATTTTATTTTCATCAGTTGCCATTCAAGCCAACAAAAATGCCCAAAGCGAGCATTTTCCAAATTCGTCACCACGGAGGGTGTCCCTTTGCTTCTCTCCCTTGTTTTCTGTCTACCTCTCTTCTTAGTATACCAGCATGACTCACCAGCCACACCGTGCAAATTGAGAACTGCTTTTCTAGGAGCTCTGAGGTGTTTGCCTTCAGTCATCCATATTCTCTCTTCTGATGACACTTATGGCCAGGGACCAAGATTTGTCAGGCAGCTGACAAACCAGAGTAAGGGTGTGGCAGAGCCTGGAAACAAAGGGCTTTCCCCACTCCAGGCACAGCCAGCTGTCCCCAAGCAGAGAATCAGCCTGGAATTTTGGATTCTTGGGCCAAATGAGGTAATGGGCCTAAACACCCCTTTGTCCTTTCCACATCTCTATTTCAGGGAATGTGCCCTATAACTGTAGGAGTAGAAGAAGAAATATAAAAGACAAAAGTCAAAACATCAAAACCTCAGAAGATAAGATACTTTTCAAAACTCCCTTTCATCCCCCTATGTGAAAGTAACAGCATACATGAATTGTGTAAAATTAGATTTCTCTTCTAAGGATTACAAATAGCAGGGCTTTGCTTGAGCCAAAGTCCCAACCAGAACAATAGCTTTAGGTGTTTTTATCCATAGATTGCACTTAGACTACAAACTATACATTGTGTTTGATAGATTGCTTAGATTTTACCAGAACATTCACACTGTTTTCACAGTTTATCACCTGTATATTTATAAATACCAGCCTGTGTAATTAATAATTTTTTAGGATCTACCTTATTATTTTCATTCAATATATGTATTTAGGGTGATTTCAAATTGCCAGGCATTTCATACAGAAAAGAAATCTAGCCAATATACAATATAAGGCTATAGGCACAATGAATTCCCTTGTATAAGGAATATGTGCTAACAAAAATGAAAAAAAAAGTATAGGTAGTTTGTATAACCATGGACCTCACAATCTAGAGAAACTGTTCCAATTGAGATGATAAATGGGGGAGCTGGAAAACTTAGTAATATCTTTTGCTAATGCTAGCTGGTTGGTTGAATGAGTTATTTCCAGGTCAAATTTTATTTTAGTTTATTATGAAAAATGAGTTTATTTTATTATGAAAAATATTACAGAGCACCTTCCCTGAGCAAGGCACTGTAAGTTTTCCCCTCAATGACTCAAACACTGAAGCTTTAAGTGTTACTAAAACTAGGAAAAATGCTAGCTATAGATTTTTTAGAGAACAAAATCATTTAATACATAGAGTGGTCCCTAAAACTTTGTTCACTTTTCTCCAGAGGAGGACTTCAGTCACTGGAGATTCTTTTCCATTTTAATCTTGGATTATGAATGAATGGGTAGATCATTTTAGGACTTCATTAATAAAGTCACATCCGATTCATTCCAGATTGCCCATTTTCGTGCCTCTGCTATTTGACAGAATGAGAACTTAAAATCAGGTTTCCTGGAATATACTCACCTGGAAGTGAAATTACAGCCTCCCAAACTCTGCTCCTCCCATGCCTCGGGACCCGCAGGCTTTCCTCGAAGACTTGCACTCAGTTATTTCTAGGGGGAAAATGAGTAACTGTGCTCCTCAATGCTGTCCTGACAGTTACCAAGAGACATTCTTACATTTCCTGTCTCTAACTCTTTCTGCCAAGTCATCATTGATTTCTCTCCCCATCACCACTGAAGCTGCCAGGATATAGAAGTTACCAAGGAAGAGAATTTCAGGACAGTACAGAAACTCCCAGTATTCCCAAACTTCCCACACATCAAAAGCAATGGTAGAACCAGAATCACAAAACTCTTTGGATCCAAAAGCTATAAGAGTTTCAGAAATGGCCGCTGCACAAAGCTGTACTGAACCTTACAGATGTCACAAAGCTGGGAGTGGGGGTGGCCCCTGACTTTCTGATGGAGACAGGAGATCCAGTGGCAGAAAGCACACTGTGTCACCTATTCATATGTATTAACTCTTTAAAGAAGAGTTGCTTATAGATATTATGAGACTGATAAAACCCTGGCTATCTTTTGATGCTGACATGGGTAGAAAATTCAATTTCCTACCTCATTTTGGACTGTCACATTTTGCTGGCAATACTTTAGAAGTTTGGCAAGGTCTTACTGGACACTGGCAGAAATCCTTTAGGTATAGGTTAAGAAGGACAAAGGGCAATGAAGTACTACTAAACCAGCTTTCTAGAAAAAGAAAAGAAGGAGGAAGAAGATGGATGATGGGGACAAGGGAATGGGGAAAATTATAAGGAAGTAGAGAAAGAAGAAGAAGGAAGAAAAAGAGGAGGAAGAAGTAGCATTTGCAGATGTCCTTGGTGCAAATACCCCAACATGGCTAATTTCAAGCTACCAACATGACATCTGTGAACAGAGATGGGGTAAAATGAACAGTCAAGCCCCTGTGGCCTTGGCCAGTTGGTTGCAACACACCACTGAGAAAGGGCCAAGCGGCTCCTTCAGCCTGGAGTCCTGCTCTTACTTTTCCATGTAGCTGGAATCAGACTGGAGAAATTTCCCTGCATTGCTAAGTAAAATATTATGAAGCCAATACTTAATAAGTAAACCTGACATCCCTTGCTACTTCCTTCACTTAATCCTCCCTGTGCCAGATAAGGACAAAGCACACTGACCAGCCAAGCCTCAGTATTCTAATTGTTTCAAAGTAACAGGAAAGTATGGAGAAGGAGGGGAAAAAATCAGAAGGAAATAATTTGTCTTTTTAAAGTATGCGACAATAAGCTAGAGGGAAAATATGTGAGTGTGTACAGACAAACTTAAACAGCCCCTGTAAAGAAAGCAGGCTAGATTTTGAACTGAAGTCAATGTTTTGTTCTTGTTTTCCATTCTTTTATTAGAAAGAAAGTTTGGTTCATAAGGATATTGGCTTTCTCACCTTCCTCACACCCCTCCTTTCAGAAATCCTCTTGGCCAGAGGTGCCTCGTGGGAGAGTTCAGTCTGTGATATTTCGGTAACAGTTACTGATGTGTTGATACAGTGAGGGATCACTCTGTGCTCACTATGAGGTAACCACCTCAAGTACAGTCCAAAGAGATGATGTCAAAGATATAGATACAAACAAATGGTGACCTTGAAGACTTCCAGTGCATCTCTAAGGGAACTCACAGCGCTGTGCTCATTGGCCAGTGTTCTTCACGATTTGTGGAGAACATATTTGAGCTGGGAAGAATTATTGTCAAGACCAAGAATTAGTCATCAGTAACATTGGCTAAGAGACCCACTGGGCCTTCCAAAGAAATTAACTGCTAAGTGGACATTTCAACAAAATTAACCACTTATTTTTTTGCCTTGGTTTCTACAGGCAGAAAACCACTAACTTGTCTTTTTCATAGGGGTAAGCTTTCAGGTTCATGAATTAATGTTCTGAAAGACTATAGAGAGATGCTCCTGTGTTCCGTGGCTGTCTTCACCATGTTGCACTGTAATAATTCCTGCATTATCTCTGGTACATTCTATTTCAGTGGCACAACACTGTTGAAAGACAACCAGTTCTACCATCATGAGCTCCAGGATACATTTCTTTAGCTGTGCTTAGTTGAAACAACCAGTGGATCCTTCTGGGCAGGAAATATTAGTCAAAGAGGGTTAATGTTTCATCATAGGTTATATCAATAGAGAAATTGTAAAAGACATAGCGCTATGCTTTCACCAGTCACTGAGCTATGGTATAAATTCAACATCTGGCCTTCCTACAACGGAAAAGTCCTATTCAGCAGCAACTGATGCACGTATACAGCTTGATAATTTTGTTTTTCCCTTTTTATCCTCCTTTATTCTATATTGCTTTAATTAGAAAGCTTAAGATAAATTTAACCCAAGTAAAGTATAAAAATGGAAATAGAATTATACTTATTTTTGTCTGATATTACAGTTTCGCCATCTTTCATCACACAAGATCACAAACTGCTTGAAGGAAACACAACTGTCTAATTCCCTTTTATAACCTCTGCAGCAATTAGCCAAAGACTTCTGCATGAAGCACAGCAATATATCTTTTTGTACTTAAGTCAGGCTAAGGGAACTAAAAGGCAGGATACGGGAAAACACAGCATATTATGTATGAGTATAGTGAACTTCACCTGAAAATGTTAGCTCCTTCTGGCTCAAGAAAATTAAAGAATGTAAACAAAAGTGTATTCTGATCTCTCAAAAGTCCTCAGAACCTTGAGGCCCTACTAGAATGAAACTAGTTAAACTTTGGACTCTTTATTAAAAAGATGAAGAATTGACAAGATTTACCAGAAATTACGGAGAAATCAGGAAAACCAGATATTGACTAGGTTACTAAGAAATTAGAAAAACTTTGAGTGACTTCAGTGGGAAAGAGAAAGCTGTGTCAGGGTCAGGGGTCACAAGCAGGCTGCTGACCAACCTGATAGATCAAGCACACATTCTCCCCAAATAACCTCTAATGAATGTCTCTTGCTGCTAACATCATGGTACAGAGCTCATGCATAGAGTACATGATAACAATCCCCCCAATTTGTCAAGAGTAAACCTAAGCTACCAAAAGCTTTGAGAAAAGGACAAATGGACAGTATGCACATATGGTCATGACTGCAGCAGGCAAACCCATATTATCAGTCTGAAAGTATAGAACAAAAGTTATCATGTAGGATCTCTCAAAGCATGAAGAACAGTAAACACGGGACGATGAGAAGTGAGCTATTCTTACACCATACAATGAGTGGGATTGGATATATCCACATCTGCACACACGCAGGATCCCCAGCTAGTGGTACTGGTGAAGCAGCCCCTCCCTGATTCCTCCACACCCCTGTGAATGAACAGCAGATGGAGCAGTTCTCGCCACAGCCATCTTTCACCATTAGAAAGGAGGCAAAATGTTAGAAGTTAAGCAATAGAATAACTATAATTACGGTCTACAATGAAAACTCTTAGCAAGCAGGTGGAAAATTCCTTCATTGTTTGGGAAAATGATTCCCTAACTTATTCCTCTAATTTCTACATCAAATGAAAATTGAACACTATAGAAAAATTTGTTAGTTTTCATTCTGCTCCTGAAATATCTGTTAAATAAAAATGAAAAACTAACCCATATATTTTCTATTTTCTTTAGAAATTTCATTCTACAAACACAATGTTTAAAGCTTTTACTAAAATCATTAAGTTAAAAAAATAAAAGTCAATATTAGTGTCTTTGGCAAAAAGCACTAACATACATTACAAGTATCAATCTACTTTCAACAAAAGGAAGTAAACAATTTTAAATATATTAAAAAATATACCATGAGCACATGATAAACACGAGAGCACACAAGGGAGGGGTGAGGATAGGTAAGACACCTAAAAAACTAGCTAGCATTTGTTGCCCTTAATGCAGAGAAACTAAAGCAGATACCTTAAAAGCAACTGAGGCCAATAGGAAAAGGGGAACAGGTACTAGAGAAAAGGTTAGATCAAAAAGAATTAACCTAGAAGGTAACACCCACGCACAGGAAATCAATGTGAGTCAATGCCCTGTATAGCTATCCTTATCTCAACCAGCAAAACCCCTTGTTCCTTCCTATTAATGCTTATACTGTCTCTACAACAAAATTAGAGATAAGGGGAAAATAGTTTCTGCTGGGTATTGAGTGGGGGGGAGCGGGAGGGGGTGGAGTGGGTGGTAAGGGAGGGGGTGGGGGCAGGGGGGAGAAATGAACCAAGCCTTGTATGCACATATGAATAATAAAAGAAAAAAAATAAAAAATAAAATAAAATAAAAATAAAAATAATAAAATAAAAATGTTAGCTATAATTACCACATACAAAAAAAAATATATACCAATTTTCTTTAATTTTCATAAAAAATTGAAGAAATATTTTGGTATCTTTTAAGCTAATATGATTTTAAAGAAAAAAATGGAAGGAATATGTATTGCATGTTGATTTCCAGCAGTTGATTTTCTTGCTGTGTGTCTTTGGGCAGCTTAAGTCACCTCTCTCTCATTTGTAAAATAATGGGATTGTGTTTGATTAAAGGTTTCACTGCTTACCCACTACAGTGAACATATCTTGTATGACCAATGTGTTTTGAAAATTGGGAAATTTTATGTTTGAATCCTTATTTCTGATTTCTCTTAAGAAATTAAAAGATTGATTATACTGGGCCCTATATTCTCATGTGCAACCAAAGGCAGAACTATAACAGCTCTTATCCTCTTTGGATAAGGCACAGAATCCTGGTGTTACATTATTTGCCTCACCACTTAGGCATCTAAGGCTTTGACATAATAGATCACATCTAAATTTCCTTATAGTTCTAATATTTTCACATTAAGTTGAACCACAAAACTCTCTAAGCCTTGGCTTTATTGGAGTATGGGGAAAATAATAACACCTGACTACCACTTGAGCCTTATGAAGACAGAACGAAATACTGAGTAAGAGAGCTTGGCACAATGCCTTGCATGTACAAAGTGCTTAATAAATACTAGTGGTAACAATAAATGTTGACAAGTGTTGGTGAACACAATAACACAAATATAATTCTATGATGGCCAATCTAATCTAAATCAAAATGAACGCATTGATTCCTTCTCTTCCAAATACAACATTGGTCCTATTAATACATCAACTATTTGCCACTAATTTTCAGATACACTTTGCTCAGCTAATAAACAAGTTGAGATTCCTATGTGAAATTCAGCCAATTAAAAATAGTGTTCTGTAAATTCTGGTTCTCGTATTCTCCACTTGTGGTGAAGCAGCTCTCAATATTTGATTCATGTAAACTTTGATCCTGTACTTGCCAGGTACATAGCCCACCATAAGTTAGTCTTCTCAAGCACAAATAACAGATTTTACAGAGAGCCCAGTCTGGGCTTCTCACTCACAGGTGAGCCACAAATAAGTCCACACAGGACTCTATGGGAGTGTCCTGTCATCCATGTCCCTACCACTTCAAACCTTCTCTAGAACAGATCTGTCATTGTCACTAGCTCATTTCCTCAGCCACACACTTCATAGATTCTATTGCCTTATTAATAGTGGAACTTAAGTGGACTGCATAGATTTGTTTACACTTTAAGAGATGTGTTTCCAAATTAAATTTGACTTGTACATATTACTTTGCATATTTGTAGAGAAAAAAATTCTAAGTTCCAACCCAACAATACTTTAGGCAATAAGATTTCAGAAAACTTAAATAATTTGAAACCCTCTCAGAGTTTGCTTTATTGAGATTTTCTTACTTGGAAAGGTGTAAATGTTTCCAATTTTACTTACTTTACCTCGGAATTTGCAACTGATGAAAGAGACTCAGGCTAGCATAAACGGTGTTCCACTGATTTTTCAGACCATCATAAACTTGAAGCTGAGACAAGATGGGAACGGAGCTGCCTGAGCAAAAACTGTAGTCTGCATTGTCTGTCTTCCTTTCCTACCTGTATCCCCTCTCCTCCCACCTCTGCAACAAAAACTCTGCCCACGTGCAGTGCAGACCCTTCAACTGTTTGGGGTTCTGAGAGCAGTATTTTTAATAGTACAAATGTTTTCTTGTTCCTCCATTATTCAGGATTCTAAAATCATTTGTTATTTCCCTACATCAGCTCTCTAGTCTACATGGCCCAGGCTTGCCAAGCTCTCACACTCCCTTCCCACCTCTCCCTGCAAAGAGCCCTGACTCCAACCATTTCCTGAACACAACAGGCTTTCTCAGGGCCTCTGCACCCCTCCCTCTTTTCTCCCCACACCATCCTACTCTCCAGTTAAGTCTCAACTCAAGCATTGCTTTCTCTGCCCTGGTTTTCTTTGGAAAACTTAGCTGCTTCATTCTTTACTCTCCCTGGATATTATTCCATATAAAGGTGCTAGCTACCATGTTTATTTGCCTATGTGTGAATTTCTTGAAACAGGAAGAACATTTTTAACATCTCTATCCCTAGCAACCAATGCAGTATAATCAACTGGGTATCTCTTGAATATTAAGATCTGAGAGCCTATACCCATATATATCTGCAGATTCCACTCTGCAAAGTCATAATTATCTTCATATTATTACCCCTACAACTAATTAACAATATATTTTTATACATCTTTCTATTCTTTTCTTTTTGGCATTACTGGGATTTGAACTCAGGCCCTCACACTTGTTAAGCAGGTACTCAACCTTTTGAACCACTCCTCCAAACCTTTTTACATTGGTTACTATTATTATTGTTTTGTTGTGGTGGTGGTGGTGGTGGTGGTGGTGGGACTGGGGTTTGAACTCTGGGCTTTGCCCTTGCAAAGCAAGTGCTCTACCATTTGAGCCACACCTCCAATCCATCTTGCTCTGGTTATTTTGGAGATGGGGATCTCTCTAACTATTTGCCCAGGTTGGCCTTGAGCTGCAATCCTCCAAAGTCAGTCTTCCATGTAGCTAGGATTACAGGCATGAACCCCTGGCATCTGGCACATTGTTTATTTTTAAAATAGGGTCTCATTTCATGCCTGGGCAGGGCTAGACCATGATCCTCCTATTTGTGCTTCCCTGAGGAGCTGGGATGACACGCGTGTGCCACTTTGTCCAGCCATTGGTTGAGATGGGGTCTCCTGAACTTTTTGCCCAGGCTGGCCTTGAGCTACGATCCTCCCATTCTCCACCTCCCAAACAGCTAAGGTAATAGGTATAAGCCACCGCACTCAGCTGCTTTCTTTTCAATATATTTTGTTTTCTTCATTTATTCCTTTGTATCAGCCCACCTGGTATCTATAAAAACAACAAACTATCTGATCGTACAATTTCATGAGAGCATTTTCCTACAAGTTGGAAACTTTCCTAATACTATACTGTATTTATTCTAAAATTTAGAGGGTGAGCATGCAACAAACTACTTCAAGGACTAATTTCTAAATATATACTCAGACATCAAATTATAAGAATAAATTTTAAATTGAGATTTTTTTTTAACTTGTAATTACCCAATTTTCAAAAATCGCAAAATTTTTATTTTCTAAAACTTTTGATACAGTTAGAGTCGTCTGAGAATAAATCCCTCCCTTGTTCTAGTCACTGTTCAACTCCTTTCCACAGCTAAAGGTATGTACTCTGCTAACCACCATGGGGTGAGAGTGTCTGCAGGCATAATCATTATAAAGTGTGGCAAGCTTTTATTCCAAATGAGGCACAGCCCAAATTCTCTACACTGTCATATTCGTGTTTCTTATCAATTGAATGGTGGGACCCCCTTGGTAAAATCTCCCTCTTGCAGATTCAGTCCTAAACGTAATGAGCTCAGCTGCATTCCAGTCATTCATAACACCGTGCTGTGTACAATGGCGTGCTCCCTGTGGATGCGCTATGCACCTCCGTGGTTTCAAGCCCATGGTGGCTTCTTCAGTGGTAAACATTCCGTTTACCTGGGTTCACACCCCTTGACGTTCACTTGGACAAACCTGAAAGCCCAAGGAAGTTAGAACTGCCAACTTACGCATAGTTTCTTCCCATAACCATCAATCTCCCTGGCAATAAAAGGAGACTAAACCTTGCTTTGCCCCAGTGTCACCCGGGAAGATGATGAATCCTTCCTTGCATGTGAGCCAACGATGACGCTCCCCAGCAAATGGAAACCTGGAGAACAACATTCTACCAGTTCTATAATTTGGGGAATCAGATTCTTTTCACCCACTGTGGCACATTTCCTGGACTGGCTAACTGAGCCATTTGCTTCTAAAAATTTGATGCCAAGAGTCTGCCCAGTCATTTAAAACACCTTCCTCTTGGTTTTTTAATATCCAGTGTTCGTTTCCTTGGTTAACATTGGTGTCATATCAAATGAAGTCACCAAACCTCAGGGAGGGGACAATTTGCCTCCAAAAAAGAAGCATATTATTCATAAGAGGTGTTTATTCAAAACCAAAAAAGAAACTGTTAAAGCACACAGTTGGTATGAACAAGTCTATAAACTTGAGTGGCATTAAGAGCCTATACATATTTTTAGCTAAAACAAAATTTGGGTGTAGCTAAGAGAGAAGACAGGAATTGGCTTTAAACATTAAAAAGTAGGTTTTTTAGAGTCTTTAAAAAGAATTCTTTTTTCCTTCCTTCCTTTAAGAAACACTGGTGGACTGGAGGTATGGCCAAGCAGTACAGTGCCTGACTAGCCAGTACAAGGCCCTGAGTTCAAACTCTAGCACCAAGGAAAAATTAAACACTGGTAATAAAACTTAAAACTTAATTGCCCCAAAATTGGCTACATATACATTTATCCTCTTGACAGTAAGAATTTTCAATGAAAACTGTAGCTCACCATGTGTGTTAACTTGAACCAAGAACTTTGGATGAGGTGTAGGTCATCTAAGGAAACAGTAGGGAAGGGAGCGGGCAGGGGAGGGCGGTGTGGGGAGAGCCCTGGAGTCCTGTGAACATTTGAAGACAAGTAGAGATCAGCACTGTCCGTTACTGGTTTTGTAGACACGGGATTTACTTTCCAAGCTAAGATGATTTTAATTACTCATAGGACAGAATGAGAAAACTAAACATCTAGAGAATAAAAAATAGTGAATTTTGAAAGCTAATAATGACTTAGAAGGAGCTGAAGTTATTTTTGCATTTCAGGTTTTGATCAAGGAATAGATCTTTGGTTTTCAAATATGGCTCCAGAGTTTTATCGAGTGTCCTCAGCTAAAGTTCAGGTGAGGCTACATGTAGCAAGTCTTCATCTTACAAACAAGCTGTATTTAAAACTTTAACATACCCAAAGGCTGTCACAAATGCAAGTCAGGCCCCTTTTCCTATTCTTTAAAAACTAAGCTCTTGAAGACATCAAGCCAGGTGTCTATTTGGGAGAAAGGGAATTTTCTCAGCATAATTGTACTATCAAACTATTCCTACAGAGAGCTATTCTCTGAAAATAGTGTAACAGCTTCCACATATATGAGAGAAAAGGTCTTTGTAATTTCTCTTCAAAAGCAACATGCCAGACACTAATTAAGTTTGAGAATTCTGTTCATAATTGAACTTTCAAATTAATTAAATATACATTAACCTGAAGGTAAACACATGGCACAAATTTTGTCTCCTCTTTCAGTGCTGAGCCTGAACACATTCTCAGAATCCTTCTCAACACATCACTCAAACCACTTCTACTAATAGAGTTCATATTCACAAGAATATATTTGGCATTTCTGCCCTCATTTCTTTTAAAATGAAACATGATTTGTGCTACTATTATGTACATAACAAATAAATCCCTTTAAAATAAATGCCAGGGATTGGGGGCTCAGTTCAATGGTAGAGTGAGTGCTTAGAATTCAAGAAACCCTAAATAAAATAAGAAAAATAAGTGCCTAAATAGCCTGATAACACAAAGTTGATTAACATTAAATAAGAGTATGATAAATAGTATAGGAATTAAGCTTGAAAATAATGATTATTTGATTACTATGGCAAAAAAAAACTCACTTTTACTCCCATTATAATTAACTTAAATTCTAAAGTTAGTAGTGTTTAGAGCTCACTCAAAATGATCAATAGAATCTGGAATTTCACTGTGCTATGATACCCAATTAGAAACTATTGCTCCAGGCTGAATTGCACACATTCTGTGTAATAAACTGATATATCTGATTATTCTGAAAAAGAACTCATTGTTGGGCTTATTAAACTAAAACAAAATATTTTATGCAATACCTCTTAAAGTCAAGAATTAATTAATATAGGTAATGTAATCAATTGATACCACTTGGAAGTAATATAAGTCCAAGTTCTAGTGGGCTTCTCATTCCATGTTGGGGCACCAGAGATAATATTGGGTGACAGGGAGTAAGAGGGTACCACATTTCCAAAAATAGGTCATTGACTTGCCTTGTGTAGGTTTAGGTGCTGCTTTGAAATATTAGTCTGTACAACATTAGAAAAAAAATTCAAAGGCAAACTACAAAATGAAAATATTACTTACAAGTACTGTGTATATACTAGCATACTGCTGATTAATCATTAATATTTTTATTATTATATTAATATATAAAAAGAACTTATAATATAGAAATATAGGCAAAGGTTATCAACAGATAATTCATAAACAATATAAATTTCCACTGTAACACAAAAACATATTTAGTCTCATGCATACACAAAAGAAATTTAGAAAAATCTGTGAAATTTCCAGTAAAATATCATTAACTAAAAATTACAAAACTAAATGCTGTTAAAGATGTGACAAGATAAGTATTTTACACACAATTCATAGAAATCTCAATTGATATCAGGTGGTATGTAAAGCAAATTCCTCCTTTACTTTCTGCAAAATAATTTGACAAGTTGTATATGTTTATCTACATATACATGTATACATATATTCTTAAAATAGCCATTCACATAGATCTAATAATCCCAACTTCTGTGATTTCATCCTTATGATATAATAAGAAGCACAAGAGGAAATTTGTTGACAAGTATTTTTACTAGTCTTAACAGTACTGGATTTCAAATAACATTGGATTGGATTCAAATAACAGTATTGAATTTCTATAACACTGAAAACAACTTAGATGACCAATAATGAAGGACTTATTAAATAAGTATTATTTATTCATTTCTTAGGAAATCACACAAAAATAAATATTAGATATAAAACTGTCTTTAGTAAAAATGCCAATTTCATGACTGTAATATCAGAAATACAAAACAGAAAATACATTAAACTATATGACAGTTGTTTATGGTGATGAAAATGTGTATTATTTTTTCTTAACTTTTCTCCCCCAAGTCATCTATAATGAACATGTAATCCTTTTGCATTAAAATTTATTTTTTAAAGTGAAGTAGAATACTATTACATATGAAGGAATCATTTTTCTTTTGTGAAAGGAAGGGACAGGAGTGAAAGGTCTGCTAATCAGTGGTGATAGCTGAAACTCTGGTCCCCAATGGTAGGTATAATGGACTATAAAATGTGCAACCTAATTCCCACCAAGGCAAAGGGCTGCAGATGACACAGGGATTTTTATCACCATGCTCAAACCAAGCTGAGCACACACAGTATCTGGTCACCCCCAAACCCTATGTGGAATTGCTCTGTCTTCTCCCTTTGCTCCACTTATTTCCAACCTGAAGGTGTCTCTTTTCCATGAAATCTATCTCCACCTCCATTCAGTGCAAGCTTTAACCTTCTAAAAATCTGAAGTGTGGATTGTCTATATTCTCCTTTCACCCTTAAACTATGTTGTGTATTTGGGGAGTTCTCTTTTTACAACAAAATATTGATGCACCAGTTATATTTTTAAACTCCACTGAGGAAAGGAATAGAATTAAAAGTGCTTTGTCACACTATTCAGTTACTCAGAAAATATGTATTGAGTACACAGCATGTGCTGGATACTGTTTGAGGTGCTAGGGATATATAGGTGACATTTTTAAAAGATGGGAAAAAAATCATATCCTCGAGAGCTTAAAATTTAGTCACAGATCCTGGTACTTGGTGTCATGTCATATGTGAAGCAATTCCACAAAAAATTATGACATAAAGGTGACAGAAATGAAGACAAAAGCAGTGTACTGATTTTGATTGCTGTCGTGATAAATTACTATAAATCTCATGGCTTAAAATAGCATCCATTTATTATCCTGAGTTCTCTTTAGGTCAAAGGTTCAGGTACAGTGAATCTCCACTGATTCTTCTGTTTAAAGTCTCACAGAGATAAGATTAAAGTGTTGTACGTCTGTGTTCCCACTGGAAGCTGTGCAAGAGAATCTGTGTCCAAGTTCAATCAGAACTCAGTTCCTTGAGCAGTAGTGTGGAGAGCCCTATTTCTTTGCTGGGTGTCACCCAGGGGCCATTTACCTCCAAGAAGCCTCTGCTTGATCCTCAGACATGGACCCCCTACATCTCAATAGCAGATCAGTGCATTGAATCCTTCTCACAGTTGGAATCTCTCTCTGATTTTTGGTTTTTTGTTTGTTTTTTTTACTAACGTATAAATTGTCGTTTCATTGTGACACTTACATATGTTCTTACAATGTATCTTAATTAGATTCACTCCCTCCCTCAGTCTCCCTCATCCCTTGTCCCCCATTCTTACAACAATTTCAACAAGTTTCTTTGTCCAGTTCTTACACATGTACTGAATTCTTTTGCACATCTCTGTTGCCTTAGGTTATAGAAAATTCTCTGCTTTAAGGATGCATGGGGATTAGATTGGGCCAACCTGGATAATACAAGATAACTTCACTTTACTTTTGTAATATTTGAATCTTCAAAGTCTGTGTTTCCATTTATATAACATATTCTTGGGAGCCAGGGAAGGTGTGGGTATCTTTGGGAAACCATTCTGTCTACCATAAACAATAGTGACAAAGAACCCCCGTGTGTGTGTGTGTATATATATATATATATATATATACAGGGTTTCACTGTGTAGTCTAGAACTTGAAATTTGGTCCTCCTGTCCTGAGAGCTGGGATCACAAGCATGTGCCACTACTCCAGGCTAGCAAAAACATTTTTTAAAGGCAGTTGCTATTTCTACAGTAGACTTGATTTCCCGATTATCACATCTAGGACACACTGGCAATCTTTTTCTTTGTCAATGTTTCTAATTAGTTTGAACCATCATTGAGATTTCTCCTAACTAACCCCTTCCATTTTTGTTGGATCAACCAATTTATTCTCATCTTTGTCCTAATATCTTGGGGTTTCTCAACCCCAAGAACAAGAGACCTTTTGGGGATTAGGTAAGGAGACGAGCTATGCATTACCTCATAACACCCCAAATTATCCAACTTCTCCACAGCACAGGATCCAATCCTGCAATAAACAGAAGGAGCACCTGGGAGGTGAGAGCACTAGAAAAAAAGCCATCTGGCCACTTTGGGGATGGAAAGAACAGAGTGGTCAAAGACTAATTTTGTGGCACCACAAACAGACTGAAAGATTGTGGAGGGGACAATGCCAAATTGAAATGACAGGCAGCTCCTTTAATGCTTGTACAGTAAGCCACTTATTCTTCTGAGGAGGCAAAAGGAAATGCTCTCAAGCTGGATCCCAGACACAGAAAGGCGCTCAGGTTTATACGCCCCTCCCTGCCAAGGACATTTGTCCATGAGGTGGCCACCCAGGTCCACTGATGACATCACATCTTAGGGGTGAAGAAAATAAAATTGAGGAGCTGTTTTTTTTCATAGCATGAAATATATTCAAAGCTCATTTTTTACTGCAATGTCCAAGAACAGTACTAGTTGGGAAGAAAAATAACTAAGGAGAAAAACTTTTTATGAAATGGATATTGAATCTTGGGGCAATCAATTAGAAAATGCAGGCAAAGCTGCTTTGCAAACATATTTTTAAAAATGGTTTCTATGACTGTTCTCAATTCCAACTCCCATATCTTGTCAATAGGAAAACTGGCCTAAAAGGCCAGGCATGATACCTCAGGCCTGTAATCTCAAGTTCTCAGGAGGTAGAGATTGGGAGGATCACAGACCAGGCCAACTGGGCAACAAGTTTGCAAGACCCCATTTCAACAAAAAAGCTGGGTGTGGTGGCATGCATCTGCCATCCCAGCTGTCGGAGAGGACCACAGTTTGAGGCCAGTATGGGCAAAAATCGAGCCCCCATATGAAAAAATAACTAAAGCGAAAAAGGGTTGGGGACATGGTTCAAGTGGTAGAGTGCCTATGCCTAATAAGCATGAGGCTTTGAGAAGGAAGAAAGGAAAGAAGGAAGGGAGGAAGGAAGGATTTCATTTAAGGCTTTCTCATCTTGATACATTTACTTTTCACATTATATCAACTATTAACTACTGAACAGCCACTAAGGTCAAGACAGTAGTCATGGGTTGCTTAACATGGATTTGTCTGAGAAATACATCATTAGGTAGTTTCTCCACTGCACTAACATCATAGAACAGACTTACATAAAGCTAAATGGTATGGGCCGATCATTGGGTGTGGTCTCTTGATGCAATGAAGAGACACAGCAAGCACGAGATATGATACAGCTGCTGTGTAACACGTAAACTAACTTACAGTAAACACTTTTATAATGTTTTTATGTTTACTGTTTTATAATGTTACATTTTGAGGGGTGTTCTCAAATAATGAAAAATTGTATGGTAAACACATAAACCAATATAACAGTATAATATATGTTATTATTACCATGGTCAAGTGTGTGTATCACATGTGCTATACTTTAACCCAACTGGTAGCATAGTGGGTTTGTTTGTACTATACCACCACCACCACGAATGCCACCTAGACTATGTCATCACGAGATGATTGTACAGCTCCATTATAATCCTGTGGACCATCATCATACATTTGGTCCATAGTTGACTAAAATGTTGTTATGAGGCACGTGACTTAGATGCTGTGGGCATAGACAGAGTCACAAAATGTGTTCAGTTTCTTAAAGAACATTATAATTCTACTATTTCCCATGTGAATTATAACTATAATTAACTCATCTGCCTACCAGACCCACACTCATCCACCACTTTTCTACCTTAGCATCTTGATTCATGCCTCTTCCCTCACCTCCGTTGCTCTCCACCATCACTACCTCTTCCTTCAGAAATCTTACCCAACCTCTCAGACCCTTTTGAAATGCCATCCCTTTTAAGAGGTCTCCGCACACATTTCTAGAACTCCAGGGAAAAGACATTTGACAATGTCTAAAGACATTTTTTATTTTCCAAGGGAAAAGAGTTATGTCTGTCATCTACGAGTAAAAGCCAGAGATGCTGCTAACCATCCTACAATGAACAGGACAGTCCCCTACACAAGAAAGTTAATCCAGCCCCAAATGTCAAGAATTCTGAGACTGAGATACACCCTGTACTAGAAACAGTGTGTCCTCTGAACTCCTGGAACATCAAATGTATGAATAATCTTTCAGCATCGAACATATATTTTAGCTTATATTTATTTTTCAGATTTAGAAAATAAACATACAGGATACTCAATTAAATCTAAATTTCAGATGAAGTAAGCTTTTACTATAGGTATGTCCTTCTCAGTATTTCAGACATTCTTATTTAAAACTTTGTTATTATGTTAGTGATATTTTGTCACTTTCTCCCTGCCTGCCTGTTTTCTTTTGTTTATAAAAGACAGGAACAAGTTGATGCTGTTTAGTCTACAGTAAAAGTTGAAAAATAAAACTATCATAACAGTGATAAAATATTTTTCTGTTCTTTAGTATCAATGAACACTCCAGGCTTAAAATTCTCTGCCACATTTTGCCAGATCCAACATCCTCAGGATTCTCTCATCTTTCTACTGTCATCCATTCAAACCCCCTGCTTTCATGAACACAGGAGGTCCCAGTTTAAAAAAAAAAGGCCAGGTCCGAAATATCACATGAATCTGACTCATGTTGAAAAAAATAGTGTGTCAAGTTTGGCACAACACAGAGATGTGAACGTAAAACTTTATTCCTTTAGCCATCTGTTTCACCTGCATACTTCTTGTTTGTTATTGTTGTTACTGAGATAGGGTTTGCTATGTAGCTCAGGCTAGCCTTCAACTTTTGATCCTCCTGCCCCAGCCTCCTAATTGCTAAGATTACAGTCATGTTCTACCACACCCTGCCTCATGCACACTTCTTTACAGAGTTCTTCTCTTTATATATTACATCTAAAGACTTTGAAGTAGGAATTTGCTACCTATGACAACCCCTCTGCTTTTTGTGATGGATGATGGTGGTAAAAAGTCCTAAAATCAGAACAGAATTAAAAGCCCTAGGTACTGAAAAGATTATCCTTCATCCTATTCCCATATGTCATTCACAGTAAGTCCAACAAAGTTATAACTTCTCCCCTAATGCTTTTAAAGTATCTAATTCTTTCAAATCTCTCTCCCTCTCCCTCTCCCTCTCTACCTCCCTCTGTTTATTAATGTCTTCAGCACACATTTAATCTTCCCAGAGGCAGACGGAAGTCAGCACTAGCTAAAAGGAATGGTCATTGTCTGACATCTGTATCCTAAAAAATATTTTTTAAATATTATTTTTAGACAGATATTTCTATGAATACAAAATTAACCAAGTAGAAAAATTTCCAAAAAGTCTGAACAAATGAAAACCTAACCTATTCCTATGATTATTCTAATCCAGAAAACTTCTGGGAGAACAACATTTTATCTTTCTTTTCTTTTTTTTGACCTAAAATAGTCGTTTTCCCTGGAGTAAAGGAGAGAGCAATTTTGTGGCCCCTACACAGTAAGGTTGTCAAACTTAGTGAATAAATATTCAGGGAGCTCAATTAAGTCTGAATTTCAGATAAAGAAAAAGTTTTAGTAATAAGTATGTCCCATTAAATATTTTAGGCATACTTTTAAAAAAATTATTCATTCTTTATCTGATATTCAAATTTAGCTAGGTGTCCTGTATATTATCCTTCAACCTATCCCTTCAGGACATCTGATACTATCTTAAGGAAATTTTTAGGTGTCAAAACTAGGAAATATGATACTGCATCTAAAGGATAAGGACAGGCATCATTTAATCTGCACTCTTCTCTGTTTTGTTTTGTTATGTGCTTGTTGTTTGTTTTTTTTTGGTGCTGGGGATTGAACCCAGGGCTTCACACATGCTAAGTACACACTACACTGAGATACCCCTCTGCCTGAAGGAGTTAAAGTGGCTTGCTGCAGGCCTCACAGCTAATTACTTTCAAAGTTGGTCAACTTGGAGGCAAACCCAGAAAACTGGTTCCATTTCTGTGTGGCCCGGAAACGTTACCTACTAAAGCAGATACACTTAAGCTATCCAAGAGTGGATTCCTTCAAACGTCTCCAGAAGAGAGCATCAACCAAATCTCTGGGTGGCCTCTGGCTGGGAGGAAGAGAAAGTATAGGATTTGGGATAAAAATTTTTTTCAAATAGTTTCCTAAATCTTTTCCCCCACCATAATTTTATTTATAGGAAAGGAAAGAAAGGAAAAGTGAAAATGCTGTCTTGGAATGAGCTCTGATTATGTCTACTCTTTCCTGCTCCCACTTTTTCTTTGACTTACAAAGATACATTGTTTGAGTCTTTGGGAGAGCTTAACTTTCCTTTTTCAAGAATCTCCCTGCTCCTGAATGTGGGGAAATTGCTTAAATAAGAACCACCCAAGGAATTTATTAAGTATTACAAAGGGAAAATGAAGGCATTGATGAAACCTACTAGAGATTACTTGGGGGGTGTCCAAATGTCAGAGGCCTGTGAAATAACACCAAGTGGTGTACTGAAAATGTATTCATACGTCAATTCTTGCCACATAAGGTTTGCTTGGAGGCCCCAAAGCAAGCAACACAGCTCATCTAAGTAAAGAACTAGCCAAGATAATCTAATGACCTAAGAATCTAATGACACTATACACTGTTTCTGATCCTGCTTGGTTTTATTTTAACAGACCAATTTTTATTGCTTCTCTTCTGTGAGTGTCTGCAATGATTCCCTGTTGCTGGTTAATGGAACATTTTCTTAATTTATGAGCTGAATTTTCTTAAATGCAGTTTTTTAAATTTTTTACTCAGCATATTATAATTATTAGTATGAATTTTTGGCAGGACTGGACTAAAGAGAATAATTTCTTTAACCATATTATCTAAACCATAGCTTTGTCATTCAATTACTGAATAATTTTCTAAAGAAATAAGACTTTGCTATTAACATCACCCTCACTAGACATGGCATAACTAATCTCTAGACCAACTGCTTGAGTATTTCCTTGAAATACCACTATCATTGCCATTTATGCTACCCTCCACATCCCCTTATAGACACACAGTTTTCTGTTGCTTTATTGATCCACTGGCTTAAAAGTTATGCATTTCATTTGCATATGTCAATTTTGCAAATTGCAATTTCAATTGCAATTGACAAACAATTCTTGTCTCTTACTAGTTAAGCTATCTGCACACTTTGCATCCCCAAGAGAACAGGACAATTTTCAGAATCTTTAGGGCAATTATTTGTTTCCTGGGAGCCGACTTTCTCAAATATTTACATTAATTCCTTCAGGTAATTTAAGTATAAGTTATTCAAATCAAATGTTACTTTGAAAAAGGAAGTGCTGCTCACTCTTAGCTCAAATTTTCAAAAGCACTCAGATCCTACAACATCCATGAAAAGAGAGCAATGATCCTCTAACTTAGAGGCCACAGAATCCTCTGCCATTGGCTTTTTCCCTAAAGACCATAGAAAGTCTTCTCAGCCCTGTAAATTTGGAGCTTGTCTTAGGATTCTTTGGTTGGTACCCCATTAAGTATTTGGCATGGACTCCATAACTACAACCTTCTTCAGGAAGTGGGAGGCAGCATCAAGCTAAGGAGAACCACCAAGACATCTTTTCTAAGCCTCATTAAAAATATGAAGGATAAAGAGTGATGAAGACCCTCTTTTTAGAATATATTAGCATTCTTAGAAGAAAGTCACAGTTCTACTATTTTAAAGGCACTCAACTCTTTTACAACTTTTCAGTAGCAAGGCCAGTTTATGTACATTAACATTTTTTAGAAGAATCTAAATTTTGTTTTGGGAGAAATCTAGAAGGCCTTAAAGTAGACAATTAAATTTTATCTATCATCAGTATTTGATATTAAATTATTTTTGTAGATGAGAATCCAGGATCAAGAAATTATTTTGCAAAGTACATGCCTTGGAGTTTCAGCTTTCTTAGAATAAAGTAATTGTCAGAATTATTGTCATGAAAATGATTATCATTTTCCATTGAGACTTGATTTAATAATCCAGTTAGGAATGGGACTTCATCCTCAATTGCTGACATTTCACTGTGAGTCCCAGTCCTAATTATGTTTTTTTGTGTGCATCTCATCTCAGAAAAAAGATAGGGCAAAAAGGCCAGAAGACACTGAAACAAACTTTTAAGAGTGTTACAAAATAAATCCCTTAAAGTAGAATGCTTGGTAACATTTTTTTTCCAGCTTTGGTGGACATGATTTGTTTATAACAGATAAAACATAGTAGTGGTAAAAATAGAACTAACCAAAACAAGCTGATTTTATAAAGAAATATTTAATATGCTCAAATTTTTCTGTTGATGTTGGGTACATAACTCATGTATTTCTGTAATAGCCCCCATGGGTCACTCTTTCTTTTTTTTTTTTTTTCACTCTTTCTATTTGATCTTTCACTTTCAAACAAATTTATCTCATCAAATCCAATTCCAAGAGATCAAGTCTCTCCTATTCTTTAAATCTGGGCTGTCAAACTTCATCCTACTGTATACATGTATGTATGTTTGTGTATGCATGTATATATATATATATACATATGTATAATAGTTAACAATGCAGCCCTGCCATGTGCTAGCCATTGCTCTAAGCTAAGTAACTTTGCATAATCTTTAGATCTACCCTGTAAAACAGTACTGTTACCATTCCCATTTTACAGATGAGGAATCTGAGGCACAGAGAAGTTAAGCAATTTATGAAATAGTGCTATGCTAGAATTTGAGCCCAAGCAAATCAGGCTCCAGAATGTAACCTTTTACTGCATTCATGATACCATAGAAAAACATTTATTATCTTGAACATGGGATTTTTCCTTACCATAAATTATATACATATATATAATAAATATATATATATATATATTTAGGTGTGATCATTTTTTTTTACTTAGCATAACATTACAAATATTTTTCTATGTCTTCAGACAGTAAAGAGAAAAACTAAATCCATTATTCTCAAAGTTCAGAACCAATCAAGAACCAGTTATCACTTGTGTGATAATCCTCTCAAGAAACTGCAGCTAGAGTCTTGGAGAATAGTAAGGGAATCATCCCTGGATCTGAGGGACATATGGTAATTATTTAATTTCTTTAGATCTCTCCTATTCTCTCATTTGCAAAGCAAAGGTGATATATTAGGTAACTTTCAGAGTTTACACACTAAGTGCCTGAGATACACATCACAAAACAAACATTCAAGAATTCTTATGGGCACCACTTTGACAAGGGTAAAGTTTGGGCACATGACATAGGTTCCTGGCAGAAGTGAGGACAAGGTGTGCATGATCAAGTGATGCAACAGGAATTATTCTCTGAAAGGCACCTGAAAGAACTTTCAAGTGTGGATTGGGGCTTGGCAAAGACATGGTTACCCAGCAGCATCAGTATGCTTATTCACAGTGCCTTCCCGGTCATGTGTCTTTAACTCTCTTCCCACCCTTCCGTCACCTTTTTCGTGCTCTACATTTGTTTCCACACTTTCAATACTTTTCTTAGAAGCCCACATAAACCTGCCCTTCTCATATCTTTGGGCCCAGCTTTGGTTATTTTAAATATTTACCAACCAACCAGAAGAGATGCCAACAATAGTACTAAAGTGAGTTTCTGAGGTCCCTGTAGCACCAAGCATGAACCTCATGGTTTCTGGATTTGGGGATGGGGAAAAGAATCTCAGAGGAGGGACCACTGGGATGGCAGGATCACTCTGTTACTCCCGTTAGCCCATGGCTCACTGGGGTGCAGAAATGTGTCATTCTAGATAAGCAGCCTCATCCAATGAAGTCACCTTTCCTGCACCTCCACTTCTGTGCTATCAGGACTTCAGTGGTCCAAGTTGTCTAGGTGGGAGAATAGGAGAAGGGGGAATTGAAGGTCAAATACTGCAGCTACTCAGATGTTTATTCCATGACTTCCCCTATACCTGAGATCTTCACAGTTAAACTGGAATTTAAAAATGAGAACAGTATATGTGAAAATTTTGAAGTTGTAATACTTGTTTCTTGGTAGAGAATAAACAAATTTAATTGGTAAGAAAAGGACACGTTTGTAAGTAATGGTCTTAAGGCCAGGTATGGAGAGTGTGTATCCCAGAGCATACGTATATCTTAGGATTGTCCATACACAGCTCAAACTCACCATTGTGCCCCAACATGTCCATATCACTTTCCCTTAAATTATAATCTCACAAATAAAGGAATTTCATGTATTCAACACAGATACTTCTTGGCACTTAAAGTCCAATGTACAGAAGAAACAACTAAGTGACTGAAATCATTGAAGTATGTTGCTCTATTATCACTTAATTAGTTATAGTGTTTGGGTGTGTATGTGAGGGTGGGTATGGGTGTGTAGTAGGAGTGAGACTAAAGGAAAGAAAAAAATAACTAGGTAATCATGTTCAAGTGTAAACATAGCAAAATATCTTTTCTTTTACATCAATATACAGTTTTGGATTACTCAATTAAACAGCAAATCAGCTGAAAATAAACAGACTGAATCAGTTTCCCATGTTAACTCACATGATTTCTCTGATGTAGTTTTCTGGGAATCATAAAATAAGGGTCCTTTGCATAATGAGAACCACTGTAATATATTTGACCTAGAAGACAGCAGCGTCTTAACAAGAGGGAACTACATAAAAGCCTTATGAAAGTAATCAAATAAGCTATCTAATGCTCCTAATCTTAGTTTATTCATATTAATTTCTTTAGATTTCATGACCCTAAGTCATGAGTTGGTGACATTTTTTGATATCACATTACTTTCTAATTCAGAGTTGTATGTAAATGTTCCTATTTCTAAAAGAAGGTGCTAATCGAATTGTTCGCAGGAGTTAACAGGGTAAGTTAAAAGTAAGGTAGAGAAAGCAGGGGACAGCTGAAAAAAAAATGCTGTGCTTCTATGGCTTTGAAAAAAGCCATTTTTTATGAATTAAAACCATGGAAAACTATCTTGATGTCTAAATATTTAAAGGGAAATACGCTTCACAGAGGTCATTCTGGCACAGATGCTGGACTGTTCCATGTCTGGCCTTAAGAATCCAAGACATCAGACCCTTGATGTCATCCTTTTTAGATTATAAAGCTCCACAATTTTGATTAACTTGCTTTTATGAGACACAGGCCCCAAGCTCAAGTACTTGCATTTCCTTATTTCATTCTTACAAATTAACGCCAAAAATTTCTTTCCTATGACTAAAAAGAAATTATTTACATTGTGGTACAAAATGAAATATGTTTGAAGTAATTTGGATTTAACTGCTAAAAATATTATAGGGCTGGGAAGAAGATAGTATTAGCATATGTCCTAATACAGCACTGATGCTAACAAAAAATGCTAGTGCTTACTATGAATTCCAGAAAAAACTTGCACACTAAACATCCATGCCTGCTGGAAACATTTCTTCCTTTTTTGAAGCCAACATTAATGACTGAACATTCTGTGAATGTTGTAAAGTAAAATTTATGAACAGGTTTCCTAGCTCCTGCTAAGAACAAAATGATATTTTCACTCTACCTCACAGCCAGCCATTTCACACCTTCTGATGCATAAAGACTTGCAGTTCATTAACAGAGAATATATTTACTTGTCACACTATTTCCATCCCAAATTGTCCTCCCAAATCTACACTTGCATATTCATCAGTCTATTCAACTTCTCTACTTCTACATTTCATAGATGTCCCAAACTCAATATGTTCCAAGCTCAAGCTCAAGCTCTTAAACTGCTCCTTCTGCCGCTGCTGCCTCCATCTTCATCAATGGTGACGCCATCCTTGTCATTGCCAGGCTGAAACTCTGACTACTCCTTTTCTCTCACATGGGTACCACCATCGTGGAATCTTCTACTTGGAATCTTCCAACTAACTGCTACTCCTCCATCTGCCTTATCCTACTACAATGTCTTCTTAGCATGGAAGTTATACTGAGCCTTTTTAAAGCAAGTCATATTATGCTCTTTCTCTGCTCCAAATCCTTTTCCTTTAAAAGACAAAACTCTTGTAATTGCTACAAGATTCTACTTATTTGCCTATCTGTTATCACTTCTTCAATTACCCTCTCCTTTTGCTCATTCTGGTTCCAGCCACACAAGACATTATGCTGTCCTTCTAACATGCCCAGCATGGCTCTGGTCTGGATCTACAGGCTGCTCTGTCTCTGTGGACTGCCATTAGCCCAGACATCCACACAGCTTACCTCTACACCTCCCTCAAATCTTTACTCAAAAGTTGCCTTCTCAATTCAATGTAATATGACCAGCCTGCTTAAAATTATAATCCTCATTTCTCTACCCATACCCAACACTCCTGATTCCTTTTATCCTGCTTTATTTTTTACTTTTCATGGTATTTGCCACCTTAAGACTTGTGATATGATTTACTTAATCATCATGTTTATTATTTAAAATACTCCCCATCCCAAGGACGTAAGTTCCACAAGGGAAGAAATCTTTGCTAATAAATCCTCAGCACCTATGCAGTACCTGACATATGGGAAGTACTTAATAAATATTTGTCAAATTAATGAATGGATGAACAAATGCAGTAGTTTGTCAAGTAGTGGGAGTCACTGCTAGCCTTCATTCATGAACCCATTCATTAACAATTTTATCAATAGTCTATACTCAGTATGTCCCCATATTCCATCTTCCCATTAGACTCAGACAGTTAAAATTTGGGACCACATTTGATGTAGTAATCTACAGAGATAAAACTATTGAGATGTAAAGGACTTAAATTGTGAGATAATCTACATTAGCACTCTCTAATACAGTTTTCTGTGATGGCAGAGGTGCTCTAAACCTGTGCTGTCCAGCACAGCAACCACAGCCACATGGGCAACTACAACTTGAGATGTGGCTAGTACTCTGAAGAATGAACTTTTATTTGATTTTACATTAATTAATTTAAATTTAAATAGCCATATGTGGCTAGTGATTAGTATACTGGACAGCACATCTCTGATTCATCCACTTCTCTGCCCAGGGCTTTCCTTAAAATACCAAGACAAGTTCTTAAATGTATCACCTTTTTTTTTCTAAGAAAAGATGATTAACAGCTAGTTACTATCTCCTGTTGACTGTCTTTTCTGTGGTTCATGAAGAAGTCTTCTCTCAGAATTTGCTATTTTTTTTCAGCTAAGGTAAAGTTTTTATATTATCTCAACCAATTTATAAATTATGAAACTTTCAAAATTTATCTTCTAGTTTTTTTTTAATTTTTTTTGTGGTTGTTTTTTGGAAGCAGTATTGGGTTTGAACTCAGGGCCTCACACTTGATAGGCAGGAACTCTATCCTGCCTATCCTAGCCACACCTCCAGCCCAGAAATTATCTTCTAAATCCAACGGCACATTTTATATAGTGAACTACTTGCATAATGTAATTTCTTTTACTCCTTTTTCATTTTATTTTTCAGCATAATTAAGGTATAATTTATGTGATACATGTGCATATATAGAAGTAGCTATACATATATGTGAGTATATCTATACATGTATGCATATATTAAAGGCAAAGTTTCACTCCGTGGCCCAGACTGGCATCACACTTGTGATTCTCCCACCTCAGCCTCTTGTGCACTGGTAGAAGAAAAACTACATATATTTAAAAGCATATAGCTAAGGCACCATCTCATATATAATGCTATTTAAAACTCAAGCAGGACGAAGGGGGTAGAAATGACCCAAACATTGTATACACATATGAATAAAAGAAATAATAAAAAAAAAACTCAAGTGACCAGGGTCACTGTTGACCCATAGAATGTCCTTCCATAAATTAGAAAAAAAGTTCCCCTCTTGCATGGCAGTTCTTCCTTCTGCCAGGATACACAGTGTAGAGAGAAACTGAGTTCAATTTCAGTTCTGGCCTACCTCCTCAGTTCAATCCTTTATACAGTGAACAACATACACAACCATAAAGTGCAGTCCTGCAACTGGTCTGTTAAACTCATTTCAACATATCTCCCCAAGGGTTTGAAGATTACACTCTGGTTTCCTCTTCAAGGTGAGAGAATGGAAATAGACTGTAGTCTTCTCTTCCCAATGCAATCCATTAAAAATTTAGAAAGGATGTTTTTTTAAATCCACATAACTGGAAAACAATATCAAGTTTTGGAGTTTCATAAACTTTGAGAAGACACACAAAGACAGAAAGCAGATGGTATTAAAATGAAGATTCAAAACAAGAATAGGAGAGTGCTGCCAAAAATGCTGGGAATGGATAACAAGGACATGAGGGAGGACAACCACAGTGTCACTGTCAGAATACAGCAGCAGAAATAGCTGGAAAGATTGAACTGTGAGCATTGCCTCTACCCAGCTGGAGTCCATGAGTATGGAGGTTTAGGATGGAGAAGCAATGCCCTAAGCAACCCAAGAGGAATAAGACCATGTCTTTCCACCAAAAGCTAGCCTCTGAGGCACCTGCCCGATGGCATCACCACCCTTCCCATCTGCCCTCCAAAACAGACTGAAATACAAGTTTCAGTCACGAATCCTCCCAGACTCTTTAAGCAGACTGTGGGAGCACATAGATCAGATAGCTACCAAATAAGTACTCAGAATTGCTAAGCAATAGACAAAGATCAGTACCATTAAAAAGAGAGAAAACAAAGTTCTTTGTCTTTAAAAGTGAAGGAATTACATCCAGGATTCAAAATTAATAATAAAAAGAACATATAGATATAGGGACTTTCCAAGTAGAACTCAAAAGGCTCAGCATCTAAGAAAGAATGAACAAATGGGACTGCATCAAACTAAAAAGCTTTTGCACAGCAAAAGAAACAGTCACTGGACTCAAGAGACAGCCCACAGAAGGGAGAAAATCTTCACCAACTACTCGTTCAGTAAGGGACTAATACCCAGAATCTACAGGGAGCTCAAAAAACTCAACCCTTAAAGAATGAACATCCCAATGAAGAAATGGCACACGAATCAAACAGGGAATTCGCAAAGGAAGAGGTACAAATGGCCAGTAAATACATGAAGAAATGTTTGACTTCCCTGATTATAAAAGAGAGTTAAATCAAAATAACACTTGGATTTCATCTCACCTCAGTTAGAATGGCCATATTCAAGGGCAATCACAACAAATGTTCACGAGGATACGGTGAAACAGAAACCCTAATACACTGTTGGTGGGAATGCAAATTAGTACAACCACTGTGGAAAGCAGTATGGAGGTTCCTCAAGAAGTTAAAGATAGAACTGCTATTTGATCCAGTGACACTGCTCCTGGGCAAAGGAACGTAAGACAGGAAACAATAGAGACACCTGTACACTCATGCCAATGCGATTTGCTGTCTTAGATATATGATTTAGAAAAATAATTTCGATAGGTGCCCCAAAGACTCAACTGTGATGATATATGGATAAATAATGTCCTTATGTATGTGAAAACTAAAAACAAAAAGAAACATTTAGAATTTGATAAAGGCTATCAATCTCAGAATACAGCAAACATGATATTTATTAGAAACAATAAGTGTCTAAGATGAGGAGCAAAACGAGAATGCCCACTCCACTGCTACCATTCCACATCAGAGGGAGTTTTCTGGAAAGCAAAATGAAACAAGTATAAACCATATTAAGTGGTCTGAACATTGAAAAGTTCCAGGCAGCTCACCATCTCTAGCAATAAAGGAAATGCAAATTAAAACCACACTAAGATTCCACCTCACCCCTGTTAGAATAGCCATCATCAGCAACACCACCAACAACAGGTGTTGGCGAGGATGCGGGGAAAAAGGAACCCTTTTACACTGTTGGTGGGAATGTAGACTAGTACAACCACTCTGGAAAAAAATTTGGAGGCTACTTAAAAAGATGGACATCGATCTACCATTTGATCCAGCAATACCACTCTTGGGGATATACCCAAAAGACTGTTACTCCAGAGGCACCTGCACATCCATGTTTATTGCGGCACTATTCACAATAGCCAAGTTATGGAAACAGCCAAGATGTCCCAGCACTGACGAATGGATTAAGAAAATGTGGTATCTATACACAATGGAATTTTATGCAGCCATGAAGAAGAACGAAATGTTATCATTCGCTGGTAAATGGATAGAATTGGAGAACATCATTCTGAGTGAGGTTAGCCTGGCCCAAAAGACCAAAAATCATATGTTCTCCCTCATATGCGGACATTAGATCAAGGGCAAACACAACAAGGGGATTGGACTATGAGCACATGATAAAAGCGAGAGCACACAAGGGAGGGGTGAGGATAGGTAAGACACCTAAAAAACTAGCTAGCATTTGTTGCCCTTAACGCAGAGAAACTAAAGCAGATACCTTAAAGCAACTGAGGCCAATAGGAAAAGGGGACCAGGAACTAGAGAAAAGGTTAGATCAAAAAGAATTAACCTAGAAGGTAACACCCACACACAGGAAATCAATGTGAGTCAATGCCCTGTATAGCTATCCTTATCTCAACCAGCAAAACCCCTTGTTCCTTCCTATTATTGCTTATACTCTCTCTACAACAAAATTAGAGATAAGGGCAAAATAGTTTCTGCTGGGTATTGAGGGGGGGAGCGGGAGGGGGTGGAGTGGGTGGTAAGGGAGGGGGTGGGGGCAGGGGGGAGAAATGAACCAAGCCTTGTATGCACATATGAATAATAAAAGAAAAATGAAAAAAAAAAAACAAAGTCAATACCACCAAAAAAAAAAAAAAAAAGAAAAGTTCCAGGCAAACTGCTATTTAAAGAGGAAATGATCATTTGTCTAGAAAATTCATGATAATCAAAGCTACTATAACCAAGAAGAGAGTTTGACAATATGGTAAGATAAAAAAATCAACATAAAGAAACAACTTTACATATATTTGTATTCATTGTTTTTAAAATGTAATTGGGTAGAAAAATTACATTCCTACTTACAATGAAAATAACATTCTTAGGCATAAAACTGATGGAGATAATTTCTCCAAGGAAAAATTATAAAACCTAACTTAAGAAACTTAAAATGGTTTGAATAAGGGAAGAAATATATCAGATTCAGAAATTAAAACATCAATGTTTTTAAATATAGATTCTCCCTCAAAGTGTAAATAAAATTTCACTACAATTCTACTGAACATATAAGTAGAATTTTTCATGAAATTCTAAAACTTATGAAGAATAATAGATTAATAATGATAGCTAAGGTTACATTTGAAAGGTAAGACAGAAGAAGTTCATCCTAATACACATCAAACATATGTGTTTGCAATAATTAGAACCATGAGATATTAATACAGCAATACAGAAGCAGTTCAAAGAAACAGAATATTCCAGAGACGCTCGTGTAAAGCAGGAATTTTATAGAAAATATAGCCATTACTCTACATTAAATCTCCCAGCTTTGATTCCTTGATTATGTGTTGTTATAAATTACTTGACATTTCTATGCCTGTTTCCTTATAAACTATAAAATGGGGAACAATCATAAAGCCAATCTAATATGATTAATATAGACAAATGTGTACATACAACACAAATTTATGAAATATGATTTAAAAAGTGCAACTTTGAATCAGTGAGAAAAATGGTATGTTATTTCAAATCCATAAGAACTAGTTGGGGTGATCCAAGATGGTAGCTAGGGTAGGGAATCAGAAATCCTAAGCTCTGTGACACCAGAAACCAACTTGAGACATTGGAGCTACACTTGGATAATTCTGATTATTTCTAGCCAAAATTATAACTGCCATCACATTAGGTACAGATAAAATTCAAAGACTGACCCTTAAATAAGCCTTTAGTTTACCTAACAGCCATGAAATCTCTCATGGCACAGCCAGCAAGCTGTGTCCAGCCCTGGGAGGAAAAAAACCTAGGCCGTTTCTCTCTCTCTCTCTCTCTCTCTCTCTCTCTCTCTCTCTTCCACTTTCTTTTTTCTCCTCACAAGCAAAAGACAGAGCATCAATCAGAATCAAACTCTGTGACATCCTGGACCCTTAGCCGGTGGAAAGACTCCGTACACTGCACTGCACTGAAAAAACTGATGCCATTTCTCCCTGCCAGTCAGCTCCAAAGCTGCTTGCATGAAACTGCTGAATTAACAGGTGAGCATCATGCACCACATGCAACTCCCTACACACCCCTCAGGAAAACAATCCAGCGCAGCCACTGGACAGACTGAACACTACCCTAGCAAAACTGAAAAACATAAACAGGGAACTGTAATCTAACACCAATAGCAGAGGTGAGGGGGAATGCTGAACTTGCCACAGAAAATGGGGGTAGGGCAAGGAGCCGAACTCTCAGCAATGAACTCTCAGTGAAACACGAGAAAAGCAGCAAAGGCTGAGAGTGGGGGCAGGGTGGCAAGACAACTTTCCAGAGGAGCCACTTGCACCCAGCAAAGGTTGGGAGGAGCACAGAGGCTGAGAGTGGGGGGATGGAGTGATAGGGTAACCTCACAAAGCAGGGCAGATAGTGGATCCTGGAGCTGATCTGAGGGACAGAGGGCAGCATTCAAAACTGAATTGCCCCACCTTGCTGGAGGAGGAACTGACCAAACAGAGCTGCAGCTGAAGGGCAATGCAGCTGCCACCTGGCAAAAGCAACAGTTCTGACCACCCTGTACAAGCTGGCAGTCTTACCTCACCTAACAATTCTAACTAATCTGTGGAAAGATGGACCAAATACTACTCACAAGCCAGTCACCTGGTGAGACCACATCAGAGCTTCCACTTGTATGTAAATACCAGGATTAGACACCTGAGGAATAAATCTAGAAATTTTATCAAAAAATTGAACTTTTTTTGTTTCCCAAACCTGGGAATTTTTTATTGTGTTTCTTTTTTTTTCCTGTATTATTAACTCCACCATCACTATTCTCTTACCCTATTCTTACCTTCTTCACTTTCCCTCTTTCTCCTTTGCTACAATCCATTGTTCTCCCTCACAACTATTCTTTCTGCCCCTTCTCATCCACTCTCCCCCATCTTCACCTCTCCCTTCCATCTTCCCCCAACCTGTCACCACACTACTCCTCCCTCCTACACACTCACCATGCACTGACTAGCCTGTTGTAAAAACTGTACACAATCCCAGACCCTTGCAATCCCTGACACAAGCACCCTCCACTACAACAACAGAAATACACCCAACACACACAAGGGCCAAAAAACCAGCAGTCTCCATTCCTCTTCCACAACCCACACACCTCTTTTCCCACCCACCCCCCTTTTTAGTGCCACTTTTACCAATTCCCCAAAATCTATAACTAGCCTAATAACCATTACTGCCCCCAACTCCCACTGTTTATAGATATTATCACCAAGGGGTTTTCTACATAATATGTAAATAACTGGTCTGACACTGAACCTGTGAATTTGTTGTTGCTAAATTACACCTCCAGGCCAGGGACAGAAAGAGCACACCAACCTAGCTAACAAACGGGTCAATCACAACACAAATATTAAATCAGAGAAAGAAAGCATGCAATTAAAACCACCAACTACCCTATCAAGAACATAGTTGCACAGCACCAAGTGGAGCAATGGGAGGAAGAAGGGATGGACACCATTCTCCTCAAAAAAATAATTCTGTACAGGATTCACTGGGAAATGAGGAAAATGGATACCCAGTTCCTGACATCAACAAAACAATGATAAATGTCACTAAGGAGCCCAGTGAGACCCAAATAAAAATGCTCAAAGAAGAAATCTTGGAAGATAACACTGAGAAATTCATGGAGAATATACTATACATGGTTAACCAGAATGTACAAAATGCACTCAAGAAATTTCAAGACACCAAAAAGAAAAAAAGAAGATGAGAATACATAAAAACAAAAAGTGAACTCAGAGAGGACTTCAACAAACACCAAAGTAAAACAAAGGACACAATAAAAAAAAGAGATTTATGAATCAAAGATGACAACACAAAATATGAAAGAGAAGTTGAACAAAGATATGGAAAATCTCAGAAAAAAAGAATCAAACAAAAAACACAGTGGAAGGCCACTCAAGCAGACTAGAACAAGTGGAAGACAGAATCTCAGAGCTCAAAGATAAAATAGAAATTAAAGAAAAAACAGAGGAAATATTAGTCAAACAACTCAATAACTGTGCAAGGAATATGCAAGAACTCACCGACTCCATCAAGACCAAACCTGAGAATCATGGGCATTGAAGAAGGAGAAGAGGTGCAAGCCAAAGGGATATGTAATATATTCAATAAAATAATAACAGAAAATTGCCCAAATCTTGAGAAAGTTTTGCCCATTCAGGTATAAGAAGCCTTCAGAACACCAAATAGATTTAACCAAAATAGAATCTCTCCACAGCATATTATTATTAAAACAGTAAGCACAGAGAACAGAGAAAGAATATTGAAGGCCGTAAGAGAGGAAAAAAAAATGTGTAAAGGTAAACCCATCAAAATAACAGCAGATTTCTCAATGGGAACCTTAAAATCAAGAAGGGTATGGGGTGAGATATTTCAGGCACTGAATGAAAATAACTTCAGCCCTAGGATACTCTTCCCAGCAAAACTATCATTCAAAATTGACAGAGCAATAAAAATTTTCCACAATAAACAAAAACTAAAGCAATACATGACCACCAAGTCACCAATGCAGAAGATTCTACAAGGAATTCTGCATAGAGAAGACTAAAGCAAACAAAACCACAAGAGGATCAGAAGTATCAAACCACAAGAAAAGAAAAGACAAGTAATCAGAGAGTAGCATTGTTTTGGCTGCATACAATAAAATCTTTAAACAACAAAAACAACTGAATGGCAGGAATCACCACATACCTGTCAATATTAACACTGAATGTCAATGGACACAACTCCTCCATCAAAAGACACCATTTGGCAAACTGTGTTAAAAAGGAAGATTTGAAAATCTATTGTTTACAAGAGACTCATCTTGTTGATAGAAATAAACACTAGCTTAGGGTGAAAGGCTGGAAGAAGATTTACCAAACCAATGACCCCTGAAAACAAGCAGGAGTAGCAATACTTATATTAGACAACATAGACTTCAAACTTACATTGGTCAAACAAGATAACAAAGGACAATTTATACTAATAAAAGGGGCAATACATCAAAAGGAAATAATAAGTATCAATCTATATGCACCCAATGTCAGAGCACCCAATTTCATCAAATATACATGAAAGGACTTAAAAGCACATACAGACTCTAACACAGTGATAGTGAGAGACTTTAATACCCCTCTATCACCAATACATAGGTCATCCAAATAAAAAATCAACAAAGAAATCCTAGAAATAAATGACACCATAAATCAAATGGACCTAACTGAAGAATAATTCATCCAACAGCACAATATACATTCTTCTCAGCAGCCCATGGAACTTTCTCCAAAATAGATCATAGCTTAGGGTACAAAGCAAGCCTCAGCAAATATAACAGAAATAACCTCCTGCATTCTATTTGATCACAGTACATTAAAACTAGAACTCAACACCAAAAACAACAGCAGAAAATATGCAAATAATTGGAGAGTGAACAGCACATTGCTTAATGATCAGTGGGTCATAGAAGAAACAAGAGAGGAAATCAAAAGTTTTCTGGAAGCTAATGAAAATGAAAACACCACCTACCAGAACCTATGGGACACAGCAAAGACAGTCATAAGAGGAAAGTTTGTAGCCATGAGTGCATATATCAAAAGGACAGAAAGATCTCAAGTAAATGTTCTAATGCTACATCTCAAATTCCTAAAAAAAAACAAAAATAAGCAAAACCCAAAACAATCAGGAGAGAAATAATAAAAATCAGGACTGAAATTAATGAAATAGAGACCAAAAAAAAAAAAATGACAAAGAATCAACAAAACAAAAAGATGGTTCTTTGAAAAAATAAACAAGATTGACAAGCTCCTGGATAATCTGACTAAAATGAGGAGTGAAAAGACCCAAATTAGTAAAATCAGAAACACAAAAGGGGAGATAATAAGAAACACCAAGGAAATCCAGGGAATCATCAGAGACTACTTTAAGAACCCATACTCCAATAAATTTGAAAATCTTAAATAAATGAACAAATTTCTAGATACTTATAACCATCCAAAAACTGAACCAAGATCTATAATGTGTAATGAAATTGAAGCAGCAATAAAGAGTTTGCCAAAAAAGAAAAGCCCAGCACCTGATGGATTCTCTGCTGAATTCTATCAGACCTTTATAGAAGAACAAATACCAACCCTCCTTAAACTTTTCCACAAAATAGAAAGGGGAAGGAACACTGCCTAACTCATTCTATGAAGCCAGAATTACACTCATCCCAAAACCAGACAAAGAAACATCCAAAAAGGAGAACTACAGGCCAATCTCCTTAATGAACATTGATGCAAAAATTCTCAATAAAATAATGGCAAACCAAATCCAACAACATATCAGAAAGATCATTCACCACAACCAAGTCAGCTTCATCCCAGGGATGCAGGGATGGTTCAAAATACAGAAATCAATAAATGTAATACAGCACATTAATAGAAGCAAAGACAAAAACCACTTGATCATCTCAATAGATGCAGAAAAAACCTTTGATAAGATTCAACACCACTTTATGATAAAAGCTCTAAGAAAACTAGGAATAGAAGGAATGTACCTCAATATTGTAAAGGCTATATAGGACAAACTTACAGCCAACATCAAAATTAATGGAGAAAAACTGAAACCATTTCCCCTAAAATCAGGAATGAGACAAGGGTGCCCAGTATCCCCATTCTCCTAACCAGAGCAACAAGGCAAAACGAAAAAATAAAAGGAATACAAATAGGTAAAGAAATAGTCAAACTATCTCTGTTTGCAAATGACATGATCCTATACTTTAAAGACCAAAAAAACTCTAGACAGCATAAATAGCTTCAGAAATGTAGCAGGATACAAAATTAACTTACAAAAATCAGTAGCCTTTCTATACACCAACAATGAACAAACTGAGAAAGAATATAGGAAAACAATTCCAAGAGATTGAAAAATCTACTGTTAAATTTATATGGAAACACAAGAGGCCACGAATAGCCAAGGCAATACTCAGTCAAAAGAACAATGCAGGAGGTATCACAATACCTGACTTCAAACTATATTACAAAGCAATAATAATAAAAACAGCATGGTACTGGCACAAAAACAGACATGAAGACCAGTGGAACAGAATAGAGGATCCAGATATGAAGCCACACAACTATAAGCAACTTATCTTTGACAAAGGAGCTAAAAATATACGATGGAGAAATAGCAGCCTCTTCAACAAAAACTGCTGGGAAAACTGGTTAGCAGTCTGCAAAAAACTGAAACTAGATCCATGTATATCACCCTATACCAAGATTAACTCAAAATGGATCAAGGATCTTAATATCAGACCCCAAACTCTTAAGTTGATACAAGAAAGAGTAGGAAATACTCTGGAGTTAGTAGGTATAGGTAAGAACTTTCTCAATGAAACCCCAGCAGCACAGCAACTAAGAGATAGCATAGATAAATGGGACCTCATAAAACTAAAAAGCTTCTGTTCATCAAAAGAAATGGTCTCTAAACTGAAGAGAACACCCACAGAGTGGGAGAAAATATTTGCCAATTATACATCAGACAAAGGACTGATAACTAGAATATACAGGGAATTTAAAAAACTAAATTCTCCCAAAACTAATGAACCAATAAAGAAATGGGCATGTGAACTAAACAGAACTTTCTCAAAAGAAGAAATTCAAATGGCCAAAAAACACATGAAAAAATGCTCACCATCTCTAGCAATAAAGGAAATGCAAATTAAAACCACACTAAGATTCCACCTCACCCCTGTTAGAATAGCCATCATCAGCAACACCACCAACAACAGGTGTTGGTGAGGATGCGGGGAAAAAGGAACCCTCTTACACTGTTGGTGGGAATGTAGACTAGTACAACCACTCTGGAAAAAAATTTGGAGGCTACTTAAAAAGATGGACATCGATCTACCATTTGATCCAGCAATACCACTCTTGGGGATATACCCAAAAGACTGTTACTCCAGAGGCACCTGCACATCCATGTTTATTGCGGCACTATTCACAATAGCCAAGTTATGGAAACAGCCAAGATGCCCCAGCACTGACGAATGGATTAAGAAAATGTGGTATCTATACACAATGGAATTTTATGCAGCCATGAAGAAGAACGAAATGTTATCATTCGCTGGTAAATGGATGGAATTGGAGAACATCATTCTGAGTGAGGTTAGCCTGGCTCAAAAGACCAAAAATCGTATGTTCTCCCTCATATGTGGACATTAGATCAAGGGCAAACACAGCAAGGGGATTGGACTATGAGCACATGATAAAAGCGAGAGCACACAAGGGAGGGGTGAGGATAGGTAAGACACCTAAAAAACTAGCTAGCATTTGTTGCCCTTAATGCAGAGAAACTAAAGCAGATACCTTAAAGCAACTGAGGCCAATAGGAAAAGGGGACCAGGAACTAGAGAAAAGGTTAGATTAAAAAGAATTAACCTAGAAGGTAACACCCACGCACAGGAAATCAATGTGAGTCAATGCCCTGTATAGCTATCCTTATCTCAACCAGCAAAACCCCTTGTTCCTTCCTATTATTGCTTATACTCTCTCTACAACAAAATTAGAGATAAGGGCAAAATAGTTTCTGCTGGGTATTGAGGGGGGGAGCGGGAGGGGGTGGAGTGGGTGGTAAGGGAGGGGGTGGGGGCAGGGGGGAGAAATAAACCAAGCCTTGTATGCACATATGAATAATAAAAGAAAAATGAAAAAAAAATAAAATAAAATAAAATAAAATCCATCCCCCCAAAAAAAAAGAAAACAATTCCATTTACAATATCCAAAAAAAAAAAAAATCAAATACCTAGGAATAAACTTCACAAAGGATGTGAATGACCTCTACAAGGAGAACTACAAACAACTGAAGAAAGAGATTGTAGAAGACTACAAAAGGTGGAAAGATCTCCCATGCTCATGAATTGGCAGAATCAACATAGTAAAAATGGCTATACTAACAAAAGCAATCTACATGTTAAAGGCAATTCCCATCAAAATCCGAATGACATTCATCACAGAGATTGAAAAATCTACCCTAAAGTTTATTTGGAAACACAAAAGACTGAGAATAGCCAAGACAATACTCAGCAAAAAGAGCAATCAATGCTGTAGGAATCACAATACCGTCTTCAAACTATTCTACAAAACTATAACAATAAAAACACCATGGTACTAGCACAAAAACAGATAAGAAGTCTAGTGGAACAGAAGGAAAACCCAGATATGAATTCATGGAACTACACCCACTTGATTTTTGACAAAAATATATGTTTAGTATGTATTTCACTATTTTGTTTGAGAGTGACATGTGATAATACCACTGTGTGGAGGCAGCCAGGAGCAGATAAACCAGACAAGAATGTCTCCTTAGCTGCAATAAATTTCAAAACATAGCCCCTGCTTTATATTTATTCCTTCTCCCTCTTTCAATATCAGAAAAAGTAGTGGGGACAGAAAGTTCAATCCTTCCTCCATGCACATAAAAAGATGTGCTCTCCATTCTACCTTCTCATCCTCAAACAAAACCTGGCCAGTTGGACTGGAGATGTTGTTCAAACTATACTACAAAGCCGTAGCAATAAAAACAGCATGGTACTGGCACAAAAAAAAGATATGAAGACTAATGGAACAGAATAGAGGACCCGAATATGAATCCACACAGCTACACCCACCTTATTTTTTACAAAGGTGCCAAAAACATACGATGGAAAACAGACAGCCTCTTCAACAAATGCTGCTGAGAAAAGTGGTTATCTGCCTAAAGAAAACTGAAACTAGATCCATGCCTATCACCTTGTACTAATATCAACTCAAAGTGGTTGAAGGACCTTAACATCAGACCTGAAACTCTGAAGTTAGTACAAGAAAGAGCAGGGAATACTCTGGAATCAATAGGTATAGGCAAAGGATTCCTCAGTAGAACTCCAGCAGCCCAGCTTCTTAGAGAAAGGATGGACAAATGAGACTACATGAAATTAAAAAGCTTCTGCACAAAAAAAGACATGCTCTGTAAACTGAAGAGACCACCCACAGAGTGGGAGAAAACATTCACTGGCTATATATTAGACAAAGGACTGATAACCAGAATATACAGGTAGCTCAAAAAACCAAATACTCAAAAATTAATGAACCAATAAAGAAATGGACAACTGAACTAAATGGAACTTTTTCAAAGTAAGAAGTACAAATGGCCAAAAACACATGAAAAAAATGCTTATTATCTCTGGCCATAAAGGAAGGCTACCATCAAGATCACTACCAACAACAAATGCTGGTGAGACTGTGGAGTGGAGATGGAAAGGAACCCTCATACACTGCTGGTGGGAATGTAAACTAGTACAACCACTCTAAGATAATATGAGGCTTCTCAAAAATATAAACATAGACCTGCCATATGATCCAGCAATGCCACTTCTGGGTATATAACCAAAGGAATGTGACTCAGGTTATTACAAAGGCACCTGCACACCCTTGTTTATGGCAGCACTATTCACAATCACCAAGCTATGGAAACAGCCAAGATGCCCCACTACTGACGAATGGATTAAGAAAATGTGGTATTTATACACAATGGAATTTTACTCAGCCAGAAAGAAGAATGAAATTTTGTCATTTGCAAGTAAATGGATGGAACTGGAGAACATCATCTTAAATGAAGTTAGCCAGGCTCAGGAGGCCAAAAATCACATGTTCTCCCTCATATGCTGATTATGGGTCTAAATGCAGTAATATTATTGGACACGGGTCACACACTAAGGGGAGAACACGCATGGGAGGAATAGGGAAAGGGAAGGAATCCTAAAACTTGAATGTGGTTGATGTGCTCACCACAGAGGAGTGAATAATGTAATCTTAAATGGTGGAGGACACTATGGGAAGGTGACCTGGAAATAGTGAAGAGTAGAGATGAATCAATGCAGGTTGCAATACACATGTGCATGGAAGCAATGATAGGATTCTCCCTGGATAGCTATTTTTACCTCAAACTAGCAAAAACACTGTCTTTCTTATTATCTCTTATGTTTCTCTTCAACAAAATCAGAGAACAAGAGGGCAGAATAGTTTCTGTCTGGAAAAGGGGAGTATAAAGAGGGGGAGAATACAAACAATGTATACACATGTAAGTTAATGTAAAAATGATAAAATAAAAAGTGAAAAAAAAAAAGAACTAGCTAACCATTTGAAAAAATAGATTTTATCTTATACCACTCACAAAAGTACAATCAAGATTTAAATTATCTTAATGATAAGAAATTATTTGAACGAAATGTAGGTAAATATGCATAACATTTGGGTGAGAAAGGCTAAATACAAAAGCAAAATCCATAAAAAATGATGAATTTATGTACATCAAAATTTAAAACACCTGAATGACCGAAGCACCAAAAAAGCAAAAAGGCAAGTAACAGGAGAAGATACGCCAGCAAAAGTAACAAGAAAAGATTAGAATCAGCATATCACCTAAAGAAAGAAAAAAAGTCGAATTGAAAAATGAGCCAAGACTAGAAACTGGTAATTCACAGAAGAAATTTAAAAAATGATCAAGATTTGAATAAGCTGGTACTCAATCTCACTTTAATGGTGGAGTTCAATGAGCATTGGAACACAGCTAAAGGGAATATAGGTACAAGTATAACAATTTTAGAGACCATTTTACATACCTGTTACTCCAGAATTCACCAATATTAGTTTCTACTTCAAAATCATTTTACCATATACCCAAAGAGGTAAATACAAGGATTTTCTCTGTGATATTATTTATAACTGTCAAAGATTCAAAACAACCTAAATATCCATAAAAGCAGAAATGGTTAAACAAATAATTGTACACTTTTTTCCTGTGAAAGACCACACTGCGATCTTCTAAAATGAGGTAGACCTATATGTACTAACATAAAAGATTGTGCAAGCCATATTGTTAAGTGGAAAATGTATACATTGTCTGTTTTAAAATACATGCACACAGAGATGTCTTCTCTATTCTGCAGCCACACCACCCTGCACATGTCTGATCTCAGAAGCCAAATAGGTTAGTACTTGGACGGGTGGTATCTTTTCTATGGAAAGTCTTGAACTGTGAACATTACATTGATGATGTGGCTATTTCTGAAGAGAGGACTAAGAAAGGGACATTGAAGAGGTACTAAATAAGTAAGTTACAAAGATAATCTATTACTAAGATAATTCAAAATTATTTTAACACACAAGTTATTTTCATGTATCATAAACATGAAGGATCAGAAATATGATAAAGTGATAATAAAATACTATAAGCAAAGTTGCTTTGAATTATTAAATAAGTAAAAAAATTGTGTTTTTGTTGTTTTATATTTTTTTTTATTGTTTTTACATTTACAATGTGTATACATTGTTTGGGCCATCCCCCACCCCTACTTCCGGGCAGAAACTGTTCTGTCCTCTTGTTCTCTGATTTTATTGAGGAGAAAACATAGACATAATAACAAAGATACAGTGTTTTTGCTAGTTTGAAATAAAGATAGCTATACAGAGAAATTCCTAGTTTTGCTTCCATGAACATGTGTTTTGCAACCTACATTGGTTCATCTCTACCAGACCTCTTCACTACTTCCTGATCACCTTCACATAGTGGTGTTGGCCAGTTTAAGATTACTTTATTCATTCCTCAACAGAGAACACACCAACCACATTCAAGTTTTAGGTTTCCTTCCCTTTGCCTAGTCCTCCTGTGCGTGTTCTCTCCCTAGTGTGTGACCCATGTCCAATAATATTATTGCGTTTAAAACAACAGTCTTTATAAAATCTAAACTATTTCTCCCTTGCATTCACAGTACTAGAGAATCCAAAGATACTGCAGGTCACACAACTGGTATACAATCTTTACCCTATGGGCTTACAAGATGAAAAGTAATCTTGGGTGAGGCCTTATTTTTTTGTGGCTGTTTTTGGGGGTGAAGTTTGAATTACCCACCCAGGCTGCTGTGACGTATTTTTTAATCCCTAATATGATTACTCTGGAAGTAAGACATCCTCTTAATAAAATTATATTTGAATATTATTTAACAGAATAGTCTTCATTGAGTCTTAATTCAATATTCACTGGGAGAACAATTTTATAATCTAAGAATTATCTGTTTTTAAATTTTTGATTCCCACATTGAATGTTTTGTGATAGAGCATTACAGGACTAATTGAATTTGGCTTTCAGTGTGAAACGTAAGACTGTGAAGGCCAAAGGTACAAACGTTTTTCTTGATAACCACAAAAGGCCTATGATTAAGCAGAACCTGATAATTTAAGGAAAATTAACTTGTCTAAAGTGAGAACAGAGAATAATTCATGAATGTACTCATTTTTCTTTCTCCTTCCCCATTAGTCTACAGTGGTCTTCAGCTATGACATGTACAAACCAGTGGGAAAACATTAACTATGGCTAATAGACTGAATGGATTTATTTAAGAAGAAATATTTAAAGAACTAAAACCATCAAAATGCCTCTACAACACATATATTGGGCACAGAGACATAACATACAGCACACCATAAATTTTATTTCTTCCAAAAACCCCATCTTGGGCCCCACAAAGATTGAAAGAAGCAGCACATTTCCAAATCTCAAAGTCTCTTAGCCGTATTTTTACTTTTCTTTTCTCATCTCCTGTTCCAATATTTTCCTACTTTTCTAATTAAGGTCTACATTCTGGAGGGAAGACTGTGGGCAAGGCAGAGCACAGGCTTTTTCAGGCAGTCAAATCTGGGTATGAAATCAGGTCCAGCTAGCTAAATTTGAGAAGAACATATGTTGTTTTTTCAACTGTACAGACAACTTTTGAGGAAGAATCATTTGCTTTGACACCCCCAAAGTGCTATTTATGATACAATAACATTGTAGGTCCTTAAAATATATGTCATGTGAATGAATATTGAAAGCCAAATCCAAATGAAAATCACTAAATATTCAATAGAATTTTTAAACAAAGAAACTTTTTTATCAGTAATGGAAAATAAATAGAAAAATAATTTTTAATTAAAATGGAAGCACTGAGTTCATTACATTATATTCAAAGGAAAATAACAGAGCCTTTCTTGAAAGCCATTTCCTTCATAACAGACAAAAGTCACACATGATATAGGTAGGAGTAGAACCTGAGATGCTTTCCTCGCCTCAATGCATGTTTTTCAAAGAAATTTTGATCCCTCCAAGAGCCTCTAAATGTGAAGTTGGTACTGATGGAGAGATCTCAGTAAGTTCAAAGGATTCACACTCCTTTAACTTCCTCTGTGGAGTTAAGAATCCAGGAATTGAAGAGTCTGGAGACTGCTGTGCAAAGCAAGGCTCCCCAGAAGAGTCACCAACCTCTCTTATCTTGAGTCCCCACAAAGGCACCCCGCCTTATACTAGGCATTTAAGAGATATTCCCACTTGCTACTGTTAAAGGTGCTTTATACCCTTTTGCTCTCACTCCTTTCCTTTGGGCGTATACACTTTAGCTAAGAACATATTGGAATAGTGGTAGAGAAAAGAAAGGGAAAAATACAGCTTAGATACTGAATTTGGCAATATTCTGTATCTTCTGGTCTCTATGTTTTGGAGTCTTCAATTAGTATTTATTTGTGTGCAGGTATGACATGTGACAACCTCAGTTTGCTATAAGGTGAGACAAATGGAAGACCAGTTTTACAGGAGTCACCCTGGCCAACCCTCAAGCCTACCCACCTTTCCACTGACAGAATGGGTATAGCAAATGGAAGCTTCCATTTGCTTCATTAAAATATTCAGGCAAATGGCTAATAAATATGTACTCAGTTCCCGACCACTCCCAGTGTTAGCGGTTGAATTGAATCCAATATTCAGAGTATGCATTCTACCAGGTTTTGGGCTTATAGGGAACAAAAAACAAAACAGTTATATCTCTCATCCTTTAAGAGCTGGATAGGAATACAAAACAGCAAAATAACAGAGAGCAAATGCACAAAAAAGTACAAAATCAAGTATAAATAGAAAATAATTGCTTCTCAAGATATACAAGTGCCCTTATAGACCAAAAAGAACAATGGGCTCAGAAAAGTCTATTTATAATAGAGAAAGTGGAAGGTGCTTGTTTTGTCTTTTTAACACTTTGAAAGATGAACAATATCCAAAGAGACATAAACACCACAGAATTTTTAAAATAATGCTTAGAAAGGCTGCTGTTTGCTGGTAAGACAGACACTGTCATCTAAGCCAAACAAGTCTCTTTTCCTGCATAAGGTCATGGATGTCAGAGCAAGGTATATTTAGTATTTAGAGACAATGCCATTGGGAGAATGTAGTTGAATGTTCTGGTCATAATAAAAGGAGGCTGGAACCTAAGTGGGAAAAAAAAAAGTTGCCTAAACTATTCTTTTTCTGTTTCATGAGAATTTGAAAATCAGTAGGGTTCAGACGAGAAAAATGAATGAACTACCCCCAGCAGTTCTCAGTTTTACTATTAGGGCATTTGAAAATGTCTACAGACATTTCGGTCAAATATGCCGATATCCTACAGTGCACAAGACAGCTCCCTACAACCAGAATTATGCCTAAAACGTCAACTGTATTAAGGTTGGGAATCCTGAACTAGATCACCAGGGCAGTCAGTGGTGAGACTTTCTACCACAATTTATGCAGCAATGCAGGCTTGAATGAAGGTACAAAATGATGTTAAAGTTATAAAGAATGAAGTCATGAAAATCCAAACTGAATATACGGTCAAAGATTTTTGAATATATATCAAAGATTTTTTGGCATTAAAAACAAAGCAAATGCTTTATGAAAGATGCATACCTAAATCTAATCATGAGAAAATATTAAGCTGACACTAAATGGAGAACATTCTACAAAGTGAATTACCTGCAATCTTCAAAAATGTCAAAGGACTAAAGAAATGTTACAGACTGAAATAAACTAAAGACACTAAATGCCATACATGATTCTGAAATCAATCATTTTATTGCAGAAGACATTATTAGGACAATTGGGAAATTTGAACAGACTGTGAGGGTTATGCAGGAGACATGTATCAATGTTAATTTCCTGACCTTGATTCTTCTGTTGTAATTATATAGAAGAATATCCTTGATTGTAGGTAATCCACACTAAAGAAATGACATCAGATCAGAAACTTATTCTCCAGTGGTTCAAAAAACAAAAAAGTAAATCTTTGGAGCATATTTCCAACTTTTCTGTAATTTGTGATTTTTTTTTTAATTGTTGGGCTGGGTGGGGGTACATTGTGGCATTTACAAATGTAATGTATCAAATATCATACTTGAATTCACCCCTCCACACTCTTCTTTATCCCCACTCCATTCCTGTGAATAGTTTCAACAGGTATCATTTTTGCATTTACATACATGTGTACACAGTTTTTGCAACATATTCACCCTCTTACCCTCTTTCCTGGCCATCTCTCCCATCCTCTGGTGCACCTCCCACCCCTAGACAGGACCTGTTCTGCCCTCCTAGTCTCCAATTTTGCAGAAGAAAAAAATGAATTTTTGCTTGTTTGTGATAAAGGTAACAACACAGGGAGTTTCCTTGTGATATTTCCATGTATATATGCTTTATAACCCCAATTAGTTCATCTCCACTTTTCTTCATTCTACCTTAGTCCCACAAAATAAATAAAACAACTAGACACCCATGGAGTTACTTGGGAGTCTGAAGTCAAGAGGATTGCTGTTTGATGCCAGCTGAGGTAAAAAGTTCTCGAGACCCCATCTCAAGCAATAGCTGGGTGTAGTGGCTGTCATCCCAGATACAGTGGGAAACCTAAACTAGGAAAATCAAAGTCCAGGCCAGCCTGGGCAAAAACCAAGAAGATTCTATCTCAAAAACAACCAGAGAAGAAAGGGCATGAGGTGGGGCTTATGCTGTAAAGCCCCTGCCTAGCAAGTGTGAAGCTCAAAGTCCAAACCCCAGTATCACCAAAAATATAAATAAAATGAATAAGTAAAACAGACACATTGTTGAAAAAACAAAATATCCACACATATACTAGCAAAGACATGTCATATTTTAAAATAAAGAGGCATGTAAAGGAAATGCAAATCAAAACTACACTGAGATTCCTCCTCACCATAGTCAGAATGTCTATTTTCAATAACACAAACAACAATATGGCAAGGATGTGGGGGAAAAGGAATACTTTTACGCTGTTGGTGGGAATGTAAATTAGTGCAACCTCTGTGGAAAGCAATATGGAGGTACCTCAAAAACGTGATCCAGTGACAGCACCCTGAAAGAACGTACTCCAGGATGTGACACAGTCACTTGCGCACCCAATGTTTATTGCAGCACTATTTACAAGAGCCAAGCTTTGGAAGCAGCCCAGGTATGCCACAACCAATGAATGGAGTAAGAAAATGTGGCGTATATATACACAATGGAGTTTTATTCAGCCATAAAGAAGAATGAAATTATGTTGTTTGCAAGTAGATGAATGGAACTAGAGAAATTCATGTTAGGTAAAGTAAGCTAATCTCAAAAAATCAAAGGCCACATGTTTTCTCTCATATGTGGAAGTCAGACCTATGAGTTAAATGTATATATAGAAACATATATATATATACATATATATATATATATGTGTATATATAGTGACAGAGAGAGAACAAAATTGCATTAGTGAGTCTATCCTATCAGTACTCAACCTAGTCCGTGTACATACTCATTTTAATTTTTAAAAATACTCATTTTAACTCTCCTTTTAAGGTAAAGCTGTTGCTTCAATGTACTTATGAAAAATTTCTGGAATTTAGCTGAGTATGTTATGTAACCAAGATTCCAGCTTTTTCTTTGCATATTCCACAACCTTTGCAGTCATTGTACACATACCATGTTCTCCCAGTCTCTTAGCACAGTGGATACTACTGCAGAGTAGAAAAACTAATATTATAATACAATAAAGCCAAGTCAGGACATCTTCCTGCTCCCAGGTGTCTGGTTTGACCCCCATGTTGAATGGCAATTTACTCTTCAAACTTTTCTCTGTTATACAATAATCTAGAGGAAATAACAGGTCCCTTCTCTACAGTGAATATTTCTCAGAGAATGGCTGGAGTTAGCAGTTTTAACTGGAAATCTGTAACAAATCTTAAATTTGAGGGTTAATAATTGGTAAAAATTTTTCATTTGTGAATAAAAACTTTGTAACATTAATGCAACTATCATGGTTGTGAAGTTTTCATATGTATTAATGTTGAAGGATGTTCTAAGATTGACTGAAGCAGAAGAAACAACAAAGGAAGGCTTCTGAAAAGAAGGAGAAGAGATAAGAAATTAGCCCAGGAATACACAGAAAACTGATTAAGCAGCCTAGCAGAGAAGCCCCACGTGACCTGCAATATGAAGGCCTGAGCCTGGAGGAAATGGAAGAGAGGGAACAGGTCACAGTGTGATTAGTAAGGGAGGCTACAAGGGACAAGAGGAAACAAGGGCATGAGAATATTATTGGATGAGCTGTTAAGAGAAAGGGACAGTGTGATGAGCTCATTGAACGCAGCCCCTTATCCAAGGAGGAGATGGGTTCATTGCCTGTTTTAAAGGGCTGGTGGAGTAGCTTAAGTGGCACAGTGCCAGTGTAGCAAGCAGGCCCTGAGTTCAAACCCCATTACTGCAAAATAAAAGAAAGAAAATGCACACCCAACATTTGTATTAGATGCTCAAAACTTCTGATAGTATCAAGCCCTATATATACTAATTTTTCCTGTACATATATACAATAAAATTTAATTTAAAAATTAGGCACAATAAGAGATTAACAATAATAAAATAGAACTATAACATTATAATGTAATAAAAGTTATATGAACTTGCTCTCACACATTTCCCTCCCCCATCTCTCTCTCTCTCTCTCTCTCTCTTTCTCTCTCTCTCTCGTCACCTTTTCATTTAAAGGAAACACTTTATGGTTTCTTTTTGACAAATCCAAAAATTGCCAGAATCACTACTCTTGCACCTTGGGGCCATTATTAAGTAAAATCAGGTTTACCTAAACACAAGGACACCCAAAAATTTCATCTGATAACCAGGACAGCTATTTAGAGACTAATAGACAGGAAGCATGTACAGCCTGGACAAAGGGATGATTCACATCCCAGGCAGACTGGGCTGGACAGCACAAGATTTTTATCACATTACTCAGAATGGCACAAAATTTCATATTAATATTTTCAGATCACAGTTGACCTCAAGTATCTAAAACTGCAGAAAGTAAAACTTTGATCAAGACCAAAAGTACTGTACTTGGTCAAGCAAGTTGGAAATAAAGCACAGTAATTGTCATTATTCAGTCTTACATTGTAATTAACAAAATATTTTGACTCTGGGCTCATGCCTCTTCACCTGTGGATGTGAGAGAAGTAAAAAGATCTCATTGGTTTGCACCCAATATATGAAAAACACACATGAAATAACAATCAACATGAGAAAACATCACTACTCATCTCAGCACATTCTCTGAAGGGCCAAACAGCAAAAAATGATCTAAATGACCTGCTGTCTTCAAATACTTAGTGCCTAGCTTTATTCTGAGTAACCTTGCAGGAGAGGCTTCTGAAACAGTGCTTCCCCAGAAGAATGTGAGGACACAAGTCTTGAGGAAGATTTCATTCACATCACTCCTTCCTAATGGTTCATGGAGCAGCTCGGAATCATAGATCTCCCTCACAGGACCCCTTACGGGACACATACATCCCACACCCTACTCCAAAAGCACCAGTTAGGTTAGCACTTACCTCTCTCTATCCCCTGGAATAACAGGCAGGATGGATGGAACCTGCTGGTGCCAGAGGCACCATGAAGAGAAATTGTGAGCTCTTCTACAACAGGCATCTTGGGAAATAACACAAGACAGGTGGCATTCTAGATTATGGAAGATATGCAGTACAATGCTAAGGCTTGCCTGTGAATTCATCTATCAGAATTATAAGCTACAGGACTTTGAGAAAATTAAACTTTCTGAGTTCATCCATCATAAAAAGGATTTATCTGTATTTACAAATGTTAGGGGAAACAAAATTTTCCAGAGTAATTCATGAACTAAGAAGATTGCTCAAAACTTGAAACTTACCTCCCCTTTCCTGGATCTGTTTAACCCTCATGTGCCTGAGCAATTTTATGGTAAGTAAGGATCAACACATGGAGTTTCTTATGTTAGTCCCTCAATCTTATGACCTACTCATAAATGTATCCCTTTGGGCTATCAGTCTGTGTTTTGATAATCAAATTACTCAGGAAATGAGATGCCAACAAGAAATGCCGCCTCATTTCAGCTCTAGTCGAGGAAGCTCCCTCCTAGGAAGTCCTACCAAACAACTGAGGAAGAACTGTGTTAGCTATTTTTTTTTTTAAGTCAGCGTCTCTAGGTCTGCCAAATTTTTCAAAGTCAATAGGCAAGATTTGAGAACAATAGGAGGAAAAGAGAACAATGTACTCTTAAAAGCATCACATGTGTTTGAACTTCTGTTTTTCAGAATGAAAGTGCACTTATTTTTCTTCTAATTATAAGAATTTTGCCACATATTGTTGCTTTTCAGGAAGCTCGTCCCAGTTGAAATTTCCCACCAGCAATATGTGGTATCCATTTCCTCTCACCCTCACCATGCTGGGTGCTGAAATTTTCTTAGTCCTTTGTTTGAAATAATACTATTCTCTTTCAATATGAATTTTTTATTACCAGTAGGTTTGTTGCAAGTTATTTGTCATTTTTCTATTTTCCTACTGTTGTGTTATTTCCTTTATGTATTTAAAAGAGCTCTTAATATTAAGGATATTTGTTCTTCACTGTTTCTTCACAAATTACTGTTTGATTTTAACTTTGTTCATGAAGGCTGCTGGATTTTTATTGGGTTTTTTTTCTGTGTAAAAGTTTTCTTCAGTTTTTATAGAGTTAAATATTTAGACTTTTTGTTTACTTCACTTTTTAAAAATCCTCCCCCCACATATACACACATACAGATACATAGATATAAATAGAATATATTATATATGTAATATATAGACATATGTATGACTATTTTATTTTCTTTCTTTACACTTGAATTTCTGGTCCACCACACATTTTGGTGTGACATAGAAATTAATTTTCACATTTTCCCAGTTACTTTACCTACTGATTAAATAATTAACAGTTTTACTACAGATTTGAAATGCTTATACTTCCTAAACCTTAAATTCTTACATATAGGTGTATATTTTTCAGACTTTCTACTATTTTCCCTTGGTATTCTCATCTAATGTGAATGTTGATACCATTACTAAAGTGTTTTAATTTGTGTGTTTCCAGATTCACTTTAATATGTGGGAAGGCCGCACTCCAAACTCGTCCTTCAAATATTTCCTGGCTGTTACTCGGGTTTATTGCCTCAATAGCAGTTAGGCACTTGAAGTAGAGTGTTGAATATATGTAAGTATTTTTTCAAAGTGTACAAACTTGTAAAAGCCCTAAAGCAAATACTTTTATAGGAAGCATTCATCACCCCTTCTCAGGCACAGTGAGAGTGGGTCACTGTTTTGAAAAAATACTAGCAGTGTGAGAGGTCCTAGGGTCAGGAATTTTCCAGTCCACAAGATGTGTATTTGCTTGGCTCATTAAGGCCACTAAAGATTTAAGAATGATGAATGTGTGTGCATAGAATAGATGCTCTTCACAATATTTTTAAACATTAAATTATCATGTAAGTGAAGGAAGGAAACTTATTAGTTCCCCATTTGTAGAACTATGTGGTCTTGTTGCAACAAATCAGACATTTGAGTTGCTCAATCACTTTCACTTCTGCTGCATTCCCTTGGTGATGTTTGTCAGGCCCTACCTAATTTTTAGCCTCTTTCCTATAACAAGAATCACATTATTCCACATATGTTCTCTGGACAAATCACTGACTACCCCAGACCAGGTGAGTGGACCCACTTCTGTGTTCCCACATCAGCATTACCCTCTAGTCACATGGTATTGAAATTGCCATTGTTTTTACCCGTAGCCCCTGTTAGAAAGTAGAAATAATATCAAATTAGCATTGCTTCCCAGTCTCAAGCTTGGTGCCTAACACATATGAGGCTCAACAAGTATTACTGAATGAGTGAATGATGTATAATAAATGAGAAGCAGGAGAAACTCGGGATCTTTAGCCCAGCACTTGGATTTGGCTCCAAGTTGTATTGCAATTGCATTAGAATTTTGCATTGCATTAGAATTCACAGTCTCCAGGATTTCTCCTCCACTGCTTTTGTGCTTCAGAGTCACACTTTCTACCTCTCCTCGGCTGATAAGCTTGCCTGAATGGTGTCAGAACTCAGCCTTGTTCAGCCTGCCTGCCAGAAATACCCCATAACTGCATGGCAGACCCTCACATGCCAACTGCTGCTTTGGACCACTCTTTGCCATTTTACACCATGCCATTTTGATCCTGTGCCCTACCTGTCATGTCCCAGTTCAGCTCCAGTCCGGCCTCTTTCTAGATATAATGTGTGAGTCTTGTCTGACTGAGCTCTGGGTACACATTCTTCAAAATGGACCTCCCTCTGTAATCACTTGCTTCCATGTAGTACATACAAATCCTCTTAAATTTTCACATAATAACAGTGACAGCCCTGTGGAAATCCCACTCCTGCAAAAGTGTCTGGAAACAGAAATCAAAATAACAATATAATCTAGATATAAATCAAATGGTAGGATTGTAGTCTTTCATCAATGCTATGTGGAAAAACAAGAGCTATGTTTGTTCTCTAATGTATCTCTCAAAGAACAAAATTCTTCACTTTGTGAGAAACCACAAGTCACTTTCATCTGGTTTCACACACACACACACACTTATCCCCACACCAACTCCCACCCTCCTCCTCTCTTCTGCTTGAGCTCAGCATTTCACGTGCTCATTTTGGTGAGGTTCCATCAGAATACATCACCAGGAACACATGTGCTCCACTGGGACTTTATTCCCTGGAAGATGTGAATGGTGATGTAAATAACAGCATCATTAAAATTTAGAGGAAGTGATGTGAGAGAGAAAGCTGTGGTGAAATAAGGCAAAAAATCTAAGCAACTCTACTCAACATTTCCTCTTGGAGCAGTGCAGATAATATGAACACTGATAGGGAATTCAATGGCATTCATCAGCTGGAACTGTCAGCAGAAGCATTAATTAAATGGCAGCTGTTGCTTTACCACTTGTAGGGGAGTGGAGCAATCCTAACTCCAAAATAGATTTCTGAGGATGAGAACATTTCCAACTAATGAACTATAATAAGAGCCTGGTTGTAGCTTTTTCATGAGCTTGAGTAAAAAGATGAGGGGCAAATAGTTGCAATAGACATGTCAATAGCTGTGTCTTATGCTACTGTATTTTAAAGTGTTCTAGCTTGTTAATGGAAATACATCCAAAACATGCTAATCAGAGCTACAGAGCCCAGGTCTTACTTACTTAGCAATATGCTAGTTACTCAGTGAGACACATGAGCATTTCAGTGTTTACCGATTTTAATTCATGTTTTCAGAAAAGCAGTAAGATGATCATTAATGGTTTAGAAAAAACATGAATCGAGAAAAATAATCAGCCATAGTCACAGGGTGTTATTCTCATGTTGAACAAGAAAAAATTAGGTTCAGTTCAATCAATAAAAACTAGTCAGTAATATTTACTTTCTCAGTTTCATGACATTTAATAGATTCAATTTAACAATTATTAAGCACTTGTTTTGTGCAAGATTCTAAAAACAGTCCCAAGTCATAAATGAATCTATTTATTACATTAATTTTTTAAATTTACATGTAGGTATTTATTACAAAATAATTATATCTCCTCTTTTCTGTTTGGTTTCTATTGCTTAGAAAAATCTACGCTACAGTGTTTGTCACTGGTGAATTTTATCCTAAGAAAGGTTCATTTAACCAGGCAACGCATATAAATTTTCTCCTAGGTGTGAAAAAGCCTGCTGTGTAGAATTTCAAACTTACAGAACTCATTAAAAATTAAGGGGAAATGGGGGAGAGGGTGGGAGAGGGGGGCAGAGGGAAGAAATGACCAAAACAATGTACGCATATGTGAATAAATTAATAACAAAAAAAAAAGAAATGACTACTCCCATAGACATATGTTAAAATTATCTTAAATAATAAATAATTAAAGAAGTGGAAAATTTAAAAAAAATTCTCTTCCAAAAAAAAAAAACCATTAGTTCCATATATGCTACCTAGAAATGTAAGCTTTTAGAGTTCTTTAGAACATTGACCCACTGACCTGCAAATTTCACAGAAGAGGCCAGTTTGCTTCCAGTGCACCTGCTGCTATAGAAGTGAACTAATTAATCCCTTCCTGTTGTTACTGACATTATGAGACAAGTTAGGGAATGGTAAGAAAGTCCCACAGAGGAATCACAGGGGAATTAGAAAAATGGGAAACCACGCCAGACTCACAGGGAAAAAGTAACGAATTTAAACAGGAGAGTACAGTTTGTGGTTAGAATGTCTCTGGAAAAGTAAAGAGAACATGTGCCCCAAAGTAAGGCATAAAGTTTTATATTGGCCAAGAAAGACCGAACATCAGAAAGTTACTGGGAGAAACGAAGCAACTTAAAGCAATCTTTTTTTTTAAATTTTTATTTTATTCATATGTGCATACAATGTTTGGGTCATTTCTCTTCCCTTCCCCTCCCTTACCCCCCTACCTCCATTCCCTCACCCCCTCTACCCCCTCGCTACCAGGCAGAAACTATTTTACCCTTATCTCTAATTTTGTTGAAGAGAGAGTATAAGCAATAATAGGAAGGACCAAGGGTTTTTGCTAGTTGAGATAAGGATAGCTATACAGGGAGTTGACTCTCATTGCTTTCCTGTGCATGTGTGTTACCTTCTAAGTTAATTCTTCTTGAACTAATCTTTTCTCTAGTTCCTGGTCCCCTTCTCCTATTGGCCTCAGTTGCTTTAAAGTATCTGCTTTAGTTTCTCTGCATTGAGGGCAACAAATGGTATCTAGTTTTTTAGGTGTCTTACCTATCCTCATACCTCCCTTGTGTGCTCTCGCTTTATCATGTGATCAAAGTCCAATCCCCTTGTTGTGTTTGCCCTTGATCTAATGTCCACATATGAGGGAGAACATATGATTTTTGGTCCTTTGGGCCAGGCTAAGCTCACTCAGAATGATGTTCTCCAATTCCATCCATTTACTTGTGAATGATAACATTTTGTTCTTCATGGCTGCATAAAATTCCATTGTGTATAAATACCACATTTTCTTAATCCATTCGTTAGTAGTGGGGCATCTTGGCTACTTCCATAACTTGGCTATTGTGAATAGTGCTGCAATAAACATGGGTGTGCAGGTGCCTCTGGAGTAACTTGTGTCACATTCTTATATCCCCAAGAGTGGTATTGCTGGATCATATGGTAGATCAATGTTTAGATTTTTAAGAAGCCTCCAAATTTTTTTCCAGAGTGGTTGTACTAGTTTACATTCCCACCAGCAGTGTAAGAGAGTTCCTTTTTCCCCACATCCTCGCCAATACCTGTTGTTAGTGGTTTTGCTAATGACGGCTATTCTAACAGGGATGAGGTCCTTTATTGCTAGAGATGGTGAGCATTTTTTCATGTGTTTTTTGGCCATTTGAATTTCTTCTTTTGAGAAAGTTCTGTTTAGTTCACTTACCCATTTCTTTATTGGTTCATTAATTTTGGGAGAATTTAGTTTTTTAAGTTCCCTGTATATTCTGGTTATCAGTACTTTGTCTGATATGTAGCTGGAAAATGTTTTCTCCCACTCTGTGGGTAGTCTCTTCAGTTTAGAGACCATTTCTTTTGTTGAGCAGAAGCTTTTTCGTTTTATGAGGTCCCATTTATCTATGCTATCTCTTAGTTGCTGTGCTGGGGGTTCCATTGAGAAAGTTCTTGCCTATACCTATTAATTCCAGAGTATTTCCTACTCTTTCCTGTACCAACTTTAGAGTTTGTGGTCTGATATTAAGATCCTTGATCCATTTTGAGTTAATCTTGGTATAGGGTGATATACATGGATCTAGTTTCAGTTTTTTGCAGATTGCTAACCAGTTTTCCCAGCAGCTTTTGTTGAAAAGGCTGCTATTTCTCCATCGTATATTTTTAGCGTCTTTGTCAAAGACAAGTTGGTTATAGTTGTGTGGCTTCATATCTGGGTCCTCTATTCTGTTCCACTGTCTTCGTGTCTGTTTTTGTGCCAGTACCATGCTGTTTTTATTGTTATTGCTTTGTAATATAGTTTGAAGTCGGGTATTGTGATACCTCCAGCATTGTTGTTTTGACTGAGTATTGCCTTGGCTATTCGTGACCTCTTGTGTTTCCATATAAATTTAACAGTAGATTTTTCAATCTCTTTAATGAATGTCATTGGAATTTTGATGCAAACTTAAACCAATCTTGAAGAGAACAGGCCTTCTCCAACTGGCCCATTCACTGGGAAAACAGAGGGGAGAGCAAGGACCCAATCGCTAATCAGGAAGAAAGCCCCATCAGTGGCAACTAAGGGCACAAAGCCAACTGCCACTGGACTTCTGATCTGAAATGGGGGAGCAGCTGCCACTCAACACCTTATATTCTCAGAGTGAGTTCCAGAAGAGCAAAGTGATTAAGAGATTAGGAGCACAGGTTGAGCAGTCCAGTTGCCTGGTCTCACCCCAGAAATGCCACCTGCTTGCTGGGGAGTGCAGGAGATCAATTCCCTCCCCTCCTTAACTGTAAAATATAGAGTAGATGAGACCTGCTCATGAAGTATTTAGTTCCTAATACATAGAAGGTAGTCATTAACTATTAGTTACTATAGTGTTTATTATAATCACGTGCTAGAAAGAATGGTAGACTGAGACTTAAGTTATGATCATTGCTCATACCAACTACATGACTCTTGCACAGAACAAAATCACAGTCAAAACTATGAACCCAGGAAGCAGCCAAGGATCCTTAGTCAATACCTTAAAAGCAAAGTCAGGCAATGACCTTGGGGGTCATTTCACTCAAGACAGATATATAGCTACTGGAAGACGTAGAAAGTCTCCACTACCAAATGTTGGGTGAGTTTAGTTCCAGACCCAATTCCACCTGCAGAGGACTTTGTAGCTTCTGCCTAGTGACTTCCATTTGGGGTGGTACTAGATAACTGATTCTCAACCCTGGATGCAATTTATAATCACATGAAAACTTCCAAAATAGGCCAATGCTTGGGACCTTTCTCAAGAGCCTAAGTATGTACATTTTTAAAGCACCCCAGTAGATGCATATGGAGTGCATCAGGAACCACATGCTAGATGATCTGGTGGTCCTAAGTGAGCTAAGTGTACAGGTTTACATTCTCATCAGTATCCTTGTATGGATCCCAGGACCAAACTGTATAATCATTGAGAGTGTGAATATTGGAACCCCACATCTGCTGGTAATCAGACCAGGGCAAAAGTACCAAGAAAACTAGGAAATCTTACAGAAGTCTCAGATAACTGTTGAATGATCATGATAAATTGTTAATATCTTCTATTCAAGAGACATTATCTAAAGACTTATGTGGAATTTATCACTTAGTTTTGTGGCCAAGAGAAATTCAGAACAATCAAATGAAAAAAGAAGTATTTCCAGAAATCAACCAGTCAAGCCCATTGTCTTCAAAGGATAGAACACTAATGATTTTCCTCCTTTGACACTTCTACACCTTTTTATATAAAGACAGGAAAGGACAAAGGGAGAACTCTGAGTTCTTCATTGCAAGGAAATAGAGAGATCGTGACAATGAAACAGAGAGCTTGATGAAGTGTAATCCATGTCTGCCTTCAAGTTTTTCCACTGGTTTGGAATAAACAAGTTTGTCCATAGAGTAAACAGTACCTTTGCTTCAGGAAGATGTTTAGACTGTCAAGTAAGCAGTAGCACAACTCCTGTGCATTGACTGATAATGAATGTATGAGGATGCAAGGTGGGAAGTGTGTGCTAGTATAGTCTTGACAAGACACTCTCCTTATGCCTTTTTTTGGCAGTCCTGTGGTTTGAACTCAGAGCCTCATACTTGATAGGCAAGCACTCGACCACTTGAGCCACATCCCCAGTCCTTTCTTTAGTTATTTTTCAGATAGGATCTCTCACACATTTTGCTCAAGCCTGGCCTCAGACTGTGATCCTCCTTTATATGCTTCCTGCATAGCTGGGATGTCAGGTATTGCAACCATCCAATACTTTTCAACCTATAGAATTTCTCAGAGGGTAGAGATTCATTCTCTTATATGTGTTTATTCCACATGAAACATTCACTTTCTTGGGATTATTTGATACACTGGAAAAACGGAGTATTTATAGCCACTGGCATAAGAAAAAGCAAAGCACTATCCACTCCATCAAAATTGTATTAGAACTGCTCTCCTTTCACTTTAGACAGTCTGGAAGTTAGATGCCAGACATGCAAATAGAAACTAAAAACTTCCAGCTCCAAATAATCAGACACTTAGCATCATGAAGGCAACTCTTAGTTTAAAATGATAAAAATGACATAACAGATCCAGTAAAATATTTTGACCTTGCTCCACAGTAGCAAACCATTAGCTGAAAAATGTCAGATAATTTCCCTTAAACTATCCCAATGTATTTGTTTTGCTTTGTTTTTGTACCTGGCATCCTAGGTCAGAGGCCCTGATTCCCAGGAATTCCAAAATGCCAGGTCCTGCCACTCACCCCAGTATGCCAATTAAAGAGACTGAGTGGTGGTGAAGGGCAGAGATTTATTAATGTGGCACCATCATAAGAAAAGGGGAAGTAAGCATTTCAGCCCATCTTTAGGGTGCTGACATTCGCGTTAGGCTTAAACACAGGAAGAATTGGAGTAGGGGGTGAGAGGTATACACAATTAAGCAGTCCCAGTCAAAGATGCAATCAGGTTGGTCATTATCTCTGGGTTGGTCAGGCCTTGTCATGATAATAAATTCATTGCTGCTGGGGGGGTAGTTTCAACTCTTCCTAAGAGGTTTATTCACCAGCCCTTGAGTTCCCAGAATCCAATGTGACTGTGGGAGAGAACAGCTCACGGCAAAGAAGATAGATGAAAAGTAGAAGCAGACAGGCTGAGATTTTATCCTGTTTTTAGTTACCCACTGGACATTTGCAGGCCAAGTGAAGAGGTGGTGCTTTTAGCAAAAGTCATTTCTAAGTATCTACTGTATTTTGTCTTTGGTTTTTGCTCATTTATTGTTTTTTTCTTTCATTGTATTTGATGGAACAACTTGCTACCAGATTGACAACTCCTCATCTAAACAAAGTCATTATAAAACAATAAGCCTTTTGTGGAACAGACCTACTATGCTTTTCCTCACTGCCTCCACCATCCAACACACACTCACACAAATACACCAATATTTCTTGAAGGAATATTGCTACTAACAGTTGTAGAACTCCTCTTGAACCCACTTCTCAAACTGAAGGTTTTAATCTGCAGACCATTTCAAATGTTACAATGTGGCGGGGAGGGTTTCTGAACTGTAGATAGGAGCAATAACAGACTGAAACCTCAAAGATATCATACGTTATGGCCACAACAGTAGCCTAATAGATCATAAAATCAAAAGTTCCTTGGCATCCTTGTCTAGGGCATCAACTTAGCATGCAGAAACCAAGAACCGCACTGCTCATCAATAACTGCAAGGCTTGCTCCTGTATTCCAGTGTCCCAGGCCTTGTTCTTCCTGAGCTGTCCACTCCATTGGCCACTGAAGCTTCTGTCTCCACTTTGAGATCCCAGAAAAACAGCCCCTGTTAACTTTTGTACCCTAAGTCATTTTATTCTTTGCCTTTGGTGAATGCTTTACAACTACAGAGGCAGCTGACCCCTTGCACTGCTGCATTCTACACTTTTCATTAAAGTATCATCAGCTAGGTTGGAGCTGTTCCTTGCACAACTGCCTGTGTTACAAAAAATGGCTGAAAATAAGGGCTAAATAAGGTCAAAGTACCTTAGTTTGAATTTTAAATCTACCTGTGGACAATTTACTTAATATCTATAAACCTCATTTTTCTAATTTATAAAATAGAAGTTAAAAATACTACTTTGTAAGGCTGAAGGTCTAACACAATGGTAGAAAGGTTGCCCAGCATGTAGGAGGCTCTGGGTTATTATTATTAGTAATAATAATGCCTGATAGAGTTGTTATGAGAAATAAATTAAATCATTCATGTAAGATGCTTGGCACAATGTACATAGCAATCTTGAGTATATGTTGGCTATTATCATCATTTACACATACTAAATATATTTATATATTAGTATAAATATATTTACATACTAAATATATTACATGTAGTTATATAAAATGTAGTAATACATAATAGCTACTATTATAATTATTATATTATATCATTATATAAGACTTGGGCTTAGCTATTGCAATCATTAGTAGGAACACCTGGGATGCTGGGCAATGATATGGAATGAGCAGAATGTAGGTGGAAGGATGTCCTACCTGAAGTTGAGGGGCCCCTGAGGAATAAACTCTACAGATGCAGCTGGCTTACTTAGGGAGCAGAACAAGCAACAGGCTGTGACCAAAGCAGTTGGTTTGGTGGTGTCCAAACCAGAAGATGATATCTTAACAGTCTGCATGTGAAAGTTAAGGTTATATGTAAGGCCACACCCTGATCCAAATACCAGGCTGCTCTTCAAGCATGTGTCACTTACTGAACAGTTAATGAAACACAAAGAGCCTTGCATACCTCCAGTGTCACATTTCAAGACTTATAGAATAATTAGGAAAAATCTGAACTGAAAAAACTCTTCCTGGCTCACCCTGGTGAGCACACCATCTTTGTTTTCCTTTGGTGTGTGTTGTCGTCACAGTAACTGCAAGACTCCAAATACAGGCCCAGGGTGTCATTTCCTCATGTACTTAGGCTGCCACACTGAAATAGCATTATGAACTCAGCAATGCCTCTTCCTTTCCTGTTGTGCTGTGGTACCTCAGTCAAAGAAGAAAACACTAAAATGAGTTACTCGAGACATAAGCATATTAAAGGAAAAGAAAGTCCATTTATCCCTATTACTGTGTCGCCTTTGACTCATGGGCTTGTTTGGGGGAACTTTATTTTTGCAAAGATCTTTCAGATAAACAATACAAACTGGCAGTAACTTGATTGTCTTGGTGACGTCAGCAGTCTACTGTTTTCAATCAAATCATCTTCTGACTTTAAATCTTTAGAAAATCATTTTTTAAGAATATATTTGGTCAACTCTGATATGTCCATTTCATGGCTTTCTTCCACCTTTTCCTTACAAAGATAAGCTGCAGACACTTATTTCACTTGGGAGGATTGCAGTTACAATGATGACAAAAGCAAGAAAAAAAAAGAGTATTTTCAAGTGCTGACATATAAGATCCTTGGCCAGTGAAGCAATAATTGTCATTTTCATCTATGTTTTAGTGAAGGAGGTAGTAACAGCATTTAAGTAAGACACTAAAACAAAAAATTTCTTGAACCTGAAGCGTTCAATTAAAGTCAGATCACTTGAGACAAATTCTACATTCACTTTAAAAATTCTTTTCAGTTTGTCTTTCACAAGCCTCAGAAACACATAAATCACCCAATATTATGCACGTTGACACCATTTCCCAAAAAAGGAAAAGCAACACACACTTCCTTTTGACTTCTCAGTGTGGCCGGGGCTTAAACAAAAGGTTCAGGGACAGAGAAGCATAGGGTGCTGGTGAGCATCATGTCACTTCATTTCTCTGCCCAGTGTTCCTCAAGTTCTGCAATCGACTGGTTAACAGCCAGCTAAACATGCTCAATTCATGTTTAACTTTCCTTCTAAATTCTGCCACAACAGTCTGCCTGCCCTTTGAACTTAACTGCCTCTGCTACGACCACAAGGAAAGCTGCATTCTGCCTGCAATCTTTCCTTTCTTTCATCAGTGAAAGAGTAGGACTAACCATTTAAGGAAAAAGAAGAATATGATTCAATGTATTTTCCTGAGGCTCCTATATTTTTGTCCTAGAACCTCAATAATATTATGAACTCTGCAAAGCCAGGAAATGTTCATTCCTTCTTTACTTTTGACTTTTTTTCTTTCCTTTCATCCTTCCTTCCTTTTTTCTTCCTTCCTTCCTTTCTTCCATCCTTCCTTTCTCTCCACAGTAAGGTTTTCACTAAAGAATGACAATTCCAGAAGTCAGTTTGGCTTAACATTTTTAGAGACTTTTTCTTTCAACTAGGAAAAAAAATAAAGGAAAATTGACAGTTTCAATCCATAGTTATCCTGCATAAGGTTTATTGCCACTGACACTACTGCAAAACTCCCCCACTTAAAAAGGTGTTTTATATATTTTTGTTAAATACAGTGTGAAGAATATTTAAGCATCCCAGTATATACACATACTTTTCTTGTCATGTTTTGATGAACAGGATTAAGGGCAATGAATAGCAAGAATTCATTTCTGTTTGGTAAGGTAGAAGTTAGCATGACATGACCATTTTGGGCCTTTTCATTTTTATCTGTTACTAGGTTAGTAAAACAAAACAAATAATCTAAGGAAAGAAATGCAGAATGGTAAATTTAATAACATATCCCTCCATGGAAGTCTCCATTGCTATACCTTACCCAGTATAATTGGCTATAGAAGAAACACTCAAGTACTACATATAAACACACTTTATCTCCAATACAAATATAGAAACCGTAGAACAGTCTATTCTGTGGGTGATTTCTTATCCTTTTTGGTAATGCTTCTATAAGACAACAGGCTGCTAAGTGATAAGGAGGGCTTGAAACATAAATTCCATACTAAAATTATTGGCTGCCATTCAAACTGTGTCTGCTTAGAGTACCCAGTACCAAAGCATGTCCCAAACCAGATTCCAAATTTAAACAATCCATTATTCAGCCTTTCCTATGATCTATGAACTTGAGTTCACAAACTATTGGCATCCAAGTATTTTATGTGCAACAAGCATTAAAATGTGGTGATAATTAAATTGTGGTGATAAAGTAATAATGGATTTTTAGGCTAAATTTTAGTCAAAAATTTTTTAGTCTTTGAAAATCTACCAGATGATCGTTTATTTCATTAAGTCATGTAATTCTTAAAACAACCCTATGAGAAGATAGCATTGGTATCATTTTACAGATGAAGAAACTAAGGCATTTTCTGAGGTAACGGTGAGCTGAAATCTAAATCTAGCCTGTCCTGCTTGCCTATGCTCCTTGCCTTTCCTGACTCCTCTTGTTGGTAGATCTTCAAGTCAGATTTAAGGGAACAAAATGTATTTTTACTAGCCTATCCACAGTAACAATAACGTATAAACAGACTTCTCTTGCACATTGTGATGTCGTTTTTCTAAGTGGTTACCAATCTTTTTTTTCTCTGTAATCTTTCCATTGAAATCTATCTCAACCTCACCTGTGCTGCTGCCGTTCCAAACTCTACAAGTTTAAAGACCATGAAGATTTGATAAAAGACTGAAAATGTGTATTAAACAAGCTCCGTAGTATACTAAATCTAAGGCACCTATTTTCTGAAGAAATTCTTGTCTGCCTAAAAAGATAAAAACTCAACTAGAATGTGTAAGCCACAAAGTTTAACTTCTAAAGAATAAGTAAAAACTGTAACCACAGGGAAATAATTACTTAATCAATACATTAAATATTTCACAAATTCCACTGGAAAAATCCATAATGATTCTTGATGAAAACCCATTTAGAAGAGTGGGTTTAACCTCTTTGATCATTTTAGACTATAAGGAGAATGTTTTTCTTTTGGGGATACAAAATAAATTGCTCAAAGGCTTGATTCATGCTTGATCTCACAAAGCAAGGCTACAGGTTTCATGAGCAATTAAAGACAGTACTAAAACATTCTTTTTTTAAATATCCACTGGGGGAGGAGACAAAAACAGTAAAAGGACCATAACATACTTAAATGTTTTCATGTTCAAGACTGGATTCCAATCTATGACCAACAATAAAAGGAATCATGATTCAAATGACTATAAAAGATAACTATAAAAATCTGGCACCAAAAGATGATAAAAGCTATAGTATTTAGAGGATTAGAAATCTAGGTGCACATACCGAAGATATATACCTTTATTTCATTTTTGAGAGATACAGCATCATCTCCACAATTAGGTTCATAAGCATACTTAAAATTGCTTGTCTCTGCATGATAAAACTACAAAGATTTTGCTTAAGAAATTTTGGAGGCAAAATGCCACAGCCATACTTCTAGTTGATTGTCTTGATTTTATTCTCACCTCTACTTTCGCATATACTCATTATCAGAAATCTAAAACCACAAAAGTTAATAGAATATCCATAATATGCGTAGAGCTGAGAATCTCCAAAGCCAAGTGATATTTAGGATAATGCCTGTACATACTTCATAAAATTGTCCCAGATTTAATGAAACAAAGCCTATTCTGAAGTATTCTAACTCTAACAGAGCACCAAACTATCTAAACTAAGGAGTCACTTCCAAAATGTATGGACCAGAAAAACCATTGTTAAGATGGAAGACATTAATCTGGGTCTTAAAGAGTAGACAAGGTCACTACAGGAACAGAGAACAAATGTGTTCCAGGCAGGGAGAATAACACGAGCCAAGAAGAAGCAGTGAAATGTTCACTGGATATGTGTTTGGAGACCAGTACATGATCTGAAATACCTAAAGACAAGAGACTTTGTTGCTGAGTAGGGGGAGTGAGACTGGAAAAGCTAAATAGGTGCCAGATGATGCAAGGTTTTCAAAATACCCAGCCTAGGTGTTTGGCAGCAACTAAGAGTCCCAGTAGATAACTGAAGAGTAGATAGACCCACACAACAATGCTTTAGAAAAATTAGTCTTGTGATCATAGGCAAGATGATTTGGATGGCAATGAAGGATAGAAGGGAACCAGTAATATTTCAATCCAGAAGAAGGATGAAGAGAGAAAGCAATAGAATCTAGCAACTCTTATGGTGAATGGAAAAGGAAAGGTTCCAAAATGACACAAAAAATGTGAACTTGACTGATTAGGAGACCAGATCACATATTCATGAAGAGCTTGACTGAAGTTTATATAGTGGAGGAAACCACTTGGTTTAACCTGATCTCTTCTTGATTCTCAAGAGTAAACTTATAGCCATGAAGACAATTAATGATACTCAAAAATCCACTTCATCGGCAAACATGGCTTTCACTCAGAGCCAAACACTGCTCAGTTATCTAGAAACTGTCCCACTGACTCCAGAGGAAATTACATGCCTAAACCTAATGGTATTTTTTGGCTTTGTGCATGCATTTGTAAGCCAACAATGTGACCCTTCGTAGGATAAAAAGAAGAAAAATGTAAAGCATTTAGTTTTGACTTTTCAAAACTCTTTCAAAGCAAAGATATTTTATCTCTAATAAAACACCAAAAGTTTCTTCTCCAATTTCAGGGTTATCAGAGTGCATATGCACTATAATTTGTACATATTCATTACATATGATTAGATATCCTTACTTGTAAACTAATCAAGTCATCAGAATTACAAAACATAATATATACCCAAATGTGTGTACTATTTCATTTTCCTGAATACATGCTACATAAACTTTGTTTTTCTTAAATAGGAGCATTTACCAAGGAGTTTGTTTGTTGTTTTAGGTTTCCTGTGGTGGGACCGAACCCAAGGCCTCGTGTATACCGGGCAGGCGCTCTACCACTGAGCTACATCCCCAGCAGGGCTTATATATTCTCATTTGTCAATAAACAGTGTGTTCAAAACTGATCATGGATACATTCTTCATGTTGACAAAACAGACTCAAATCATTTCTATCAAAATATGCTTTGATACCTTCTTTGACATTATCCATAGATTAGAACATTCACCCAAATTGACATGTTCACTTAAAGGAATAATCCTCTTATGCAAATTCAGCCCAACTATAGACCACCAGGTACCAATATTAACCACAGCACCAATATATAGCCATAACCTGTCATATGTAATTTGAAATTGTTCACTCTAAGCAAATCTGATAAAATAACATGCAATTCATGGAAGGGGGTTGATAAACCATCATAGGAAATAAGTACTTCCTTCACAGTACTGTAAACAAACTTGTACATACATCCATGCAACTTAAGAAAGGGTTTTTTCTAATAAATTCGGTTTAAGTTTTTAAACATGAGCTCTATTAAATCTATATGAAAGCAATTGCTCATTTTATTTAAAATATATACAGCATTCACTGGAATAGCTATATCCAACAACTGCAAGAGTAGTGATTCAACACCACGCACATTTTGAACAAGTCAGAAACATTTGGGGTGACTGCAGTGTAATGAGGTCAGAACTAGTACAAGGTGGACCTATGTAATCAGAGAATCAGGCAAAAGGAGCCCAGCAAAGCAGCAAGTCAAAAAGCACACCAATACAAAAACCACGCGGGACTTTCCTCACATTTACCACACAAGCTGCTCAGCTACTTTCAATAAATGAAAGCTATTTTACTTCTGGGGGAAATGTTCCTTCCATCGCTCGGCCGTCCTGATTGTGAAACTGTTCCTTGTCATATCTCTGTTACCTGCTGAAGACTAATAACTTGGCAAAACTATTTTGACAGCTAGTAAGACATCAAAAAATTCTTCATTTAAAAAAGAATTGGTGCAATTCTGAGAAACAGATGCAGTTTCTGCTTTTTTTAAAAATAATTTACAATATTATAATAATTCCTAAATGTCTTATCACATAGTAGAGCAGGAAGTCTCAAAGGAAACAGAACAGAATCAGAGAGAACTCTCCTTGTGAAAAGAAAAAATTCTTAAGACAGTAAGTAGCTATTTATTTTGATCTTACCTGATAAACAGCTTGTTTAACCAAGGGTATGTCCTTTATGAAGACGGTTTATCCTTTGAAGAACCTAGTGGCTTGTCCCACAGCCCAAGACAGACTGGAGTCCTGGAAAACTATCCTGCCCAAAAGAATACAGAGCAAAGAGCTTTTCCCACTTTCTTTCCTAGGACTGGCCAATAGCTGAAGTCATGCAGGAAGCAGCACAGAGAAGGGAAAAGCAGCTTCTTCTCCCCAAAATCCCGACCAGCAGGAATTGGAAGTTGTCTATCTCCCACCCAGACTTTTGTTTAAAAGTTTTTTCGACTGTTGCTAGGTGTTGTTGGGTTCTAAGATTAGGTTTCTCCTCTCCGGCTCCCTTCACAACACGGTCAGAGCAATGACTTTGTTGGGAGCTGAGCTCGCGTGTGCTATATTTAACCAGTGTTCTCAGCAAGTCAAGCCTGTCAACAGCTGAGAAGTTTGGAGCCGGCTTTACTCAGTTCCTAGGCAGCTGGGTTATCAGTGCACCGAGCACTGCTCACCCTGGAAAAGACTGCGGGGGAAACCGGCAGACCCTTTTAAGGACCTCTGCTCATTTCACCGAGGTAATTACTGTTTGAAGCTCTTCACTGCAGACCGTGATGTGGGACTTAGGTTTTAAAATCTGAAAAGAAACAGAGCCGGCAGTTGTCTTGGGCAGAGCAATTTACCAATGCAATATGTTTCTCAATTAAGCTCTCTCAGATAAGGAGTCTGAAATTTTTTCCTAATGCTTTTAAAAGTGCACTACCACTGTTGGGAAAATTCAAAGTAGGAGATCATTTCCAAGTACTGTTTGGTGTGTTATACTAATAGCTTGATCACTTATTCGTTCATAAAAGCTATATGCCTGAATGTTACCAAAATCAGTTTACCATAAAGAAATGTCTATACGGTTAGGAAGGAAAAAATATTCTCACTCAGGTAATTCATTCAAGGTAACACCTGGCAAACATTCCAAGAAAACCAGGACTTAAGACACCTCTGGTGGTTGACAAGCTTAACTCGTCCTTAACCCTCCAGTCTCCAAAACCAAAAAAGGATCACTTCTACCCTCAGCTTAAACCTGAAGACTATATCAAGGTTTTTTGGGTTTTCTTTTTTTTTTTTTTTTTGCTTCATTCTAAATCATACAACAGTATGAAACTACCAAGACTAAAAATCATGAAAAAAATGTGTAACTAATTCTTGGGACCATTTTACCAATTTCATATGTTGAAATTAATAGTAAGGGGGACTGTGAGAGGTTCTTTGAGTCGCAGGCAGAGAAAGAAAGAGACAGGGAGAAAGAGAATATTATTGGCTAACAAAGTAGACTATCACCCTGACAAAAATCTCACCAATATTACTATAAATGTTGACAGCCTTCCTGAGATCCATTTTTCAATTTGAAAATACTATTTTTTTAAACCGGCCTTGTAATTCTAGCACTTAGAAGGCTGAGGCCAGCCTGAGTTATAGAGTGAGATCCTGCCTCAAAAAAAAAAAAAATCGGTCTATTATATATATATATATATATATATATATATATATATATATGATACATATATGGAAATGTCATAATGAAACTCCCTGTATACAAACAAAAATGCCTTTTTCCAAAAACAGGAAGGTAAAACATGTCCTATCTGAGGGTTGGCACCAGTGGAATGAGGGAGGATATAGCAAAGGGTGGTGAAAATATTATGTACTCATTTATGAAAATGGAAAAATGAGAACTGTTGAAACTATTGCAGGAATGGGGAGGTAAAGGACAATGCTGGAGGGGGTAAATACACCTATGAAACATTGTAAGAACTTTGACAAGTGTCACAATGTACTCCCAGCGCAACAATAATATAATAAAAAAAAAATACCAAACACAAAACAGGACTGGAGGAATGGCCCAAGTGGTAGAGTGCCTGCCTAGCAAGCAAGAGGCCCTGAGTTTAATCATGTGGGTTTTGTCCTTTGTTCTATTGTTACACTGCATTGCATTAATTGATTATCAGTTGTTAGACTCATCTTCCTTTCCTTTCCTGGGAAAAATCCTATCAGGTATTTAAATAAATAAATAAATAAATAAAAATAAAGATACTTTCTTTTTGACATGCACACTGAAGATGGTCCTAGGAGATACGTAAAGATATGGATTTAAAACTTTAAGAATTTCGTACGTACAATACATAGTCTATGTTCTGAACAATCATATGTCTCTCTGGGAAAACGTACTATTTCACATAGCGTCATATGTCATGTGTGTGTGATGCATGTGTCTTCCCTCTTAAAGAAATGACCTTCACCTTTAAAGCCAGCTGACACCCACACCTCCACCCATCAGGAAACATCTGTTCTTCCCATCCCAGCTATCACACTGATAGTATGCATCTTTCCCCCTTCATTTATTTTCTACTAAACACATGTAAAATTACATTTGTTCAGACAGTCTTTCTGGGTCTAAGACAACCTTGATTTTTTTTTAAGTCTCCTGTTAAGATAAAGAAGCTCTCATATGAAGTTAACTGTCTTTTCTAGAACACTAATGGGTGTTTTAAAAATGTGGCCTACTCACAGCCTCTAACTGCGGGTTCTAACGTGGGTAGAAAGTATATGACTAGGCTATGGAATAATTCAGAGTGACCAGGAAGCTTTTTCAAAGATTACAGAAGGCTGGATAGAGATATTATTCTCTGAACAGTGCACACACTCTCCACACACATACTACATGCAACAGCCCCAGGTAGAAACCACTAAAGAGAATTCTGGGAATGTGTCATTCACACCGACAAAGAGTCCCTCTATTGATGTCTCCAATTCAAAATCAAACAGATAAGAGTATAGCCAAAGTCCAGGTAACCACTGTGCCTATATGGGAGTAGGCAAGTCCATTGAAAGAGTAATACAGTTATTTCTTCTGAAATTATCTAGATAATTAGAGTTTTCAGTTTTGTTTTATGAAAACCCAGTCCTCCACCGTTGTGGACTTCAGGTTAACCTTTGGATTAGCTGTCCATTATTACTGTTAGTTTATTTTTAAACACAGTAGTAACAAGTAAGAACCTGCAGAGTATTTTGTGTAATTAGATAATCACCCAAAATTTCATGTAATTAGATACTCTAGCTAATTGTGCTCTTTAATGACATTATGCATATGTATGTGACTGACACTTCAGTATTCCACAACTATCAGACTATCTGTCTGGCTCTGGCTCTGTCTCTCTCTCTCTCTCTCTCTCTCTCACATACACACACACACACACACACACACACACTCACGCACAAGCATTCTATAAAGTGAATTTATTTTGAAGGCTTTCCCCTCGGGAATGATTATTCAGACTAAAGCATTTCCTACTTAATCCACAGAGGAAGAAGTACCATTAAGAACTATTAAGGATTCAGTTTGTATCCAGTCAGTAAGGAACTGATTTTCAACACATATTGTTAATATATTACTGTTCAGCTGCTTCCTTTCCCACAGCATGAGCATTTGGAGAATCCCAGGTGAACTATTCCAAATGTCAAGGACGAGTCATGATGAAAAAATTTTAATGAGAAGATAGATTAAGACTATCAGTGAGGAGAAAGGCAAATGAATTAAATAAGAATGTTCACAGATTACCTCTGCATCTATTTCTAAAACTAAGTTTTCCTACCTTGTGCATTTAAAAAACATGGTGATTTTTTAAAAGCAAAAAGTTAATGTCATTTAGTATACCAGTAAAGAGAAAACTAAATATTTGCTTCAAAGCAGTGTTTACATTAACAATGGCTGGGGCTGTAGGGGTCTGGTGAAGCAAATTTCCAAGCAAATATGCCTTGCTAATGTCTGTTTCCTGGTCCTGAGATTTGAATATAAGCTCCTGGGTAACAGAGAATATTTGTCTGTTCCTGGCTGAATAGCCAGGTACCATAGTAAGTGCCCAACAGAGAGAAATGAATGAATGGATGAGGAAATTAATGCATTAAAGGCTTAAAGAAAAGATAAAGGATACTTTAGAGCATATGGAAAATGCTTCCAGGCTCTGTGGACAGAATTGGATCATCATTCGCTACATATTAAAGTTGTGGAAAGGAATTCTTAGATTGTAAATTAATTATTTTGATTTTTGAAATTTCTGGCCGAAAGTAATGATGTCAGGATAATTTCAAAAATCGATGAAACACTGTAAGATGGGCAGAGTTCTAAGAACTTGACATATATCGATCTACTTAATTCTTGCAATAACCTTATAATGTAGGTATTATTATTATCCTCCATTTTTTAGGCAAGCAAGCCTAAGCAAACAAATATTAAATTGGCCAAGGTCACACACTTATTATTAAGAGTAGAACCAGAATTTGAACCACAGTATCTGACTCCAAAAATTTGTGTTTTTAACCACTTAACTATTTTTTATATGCAATAGTCGCAGCAGTCTATTCCTTGAAATCTCTGAGAGTTAAAGCATCTAGATTTTACTGTTTTTGAATATGTAAATGCTTTCAATCAATGAAAAGAAATATGTTGTTTTGTTTTGTCTTTGTTTTACAGTTCTGGGGATCAAATCCAGGGCCTTGCACATGTTAAGCAAGTACCCCATGTACTGAGCTGCACACCAGCCCCTTAAAAAGTATACTTAAAATTCCACACCTTTAGAGGCAAATGGGAGGGGGGATGAGATAATTTCATGGTGAGAATATGAAAATAAAGACTCATTGGAATTGAAGTTCTGTTGAATACCAGACAAGAGAAAATTGAACCAAAAAGAAGAAATTGCTTTCAGAAAAAAAAAAAAAGTATTTTTAAGCAAAGGATAGGAGCTGTTTAGCACTCTCTCTAAAACAAGCAATGCATGATGTCTTGTGACAAATGAGTTTACTGCCTAATGAAATTCTAAAATTACATTCTGCAAATATACTTTGGGTCTATGATTTGATAAGCAATTTAAATGTTTATGAGCTATGTTTTCACAACCAAAACTTCTCAAAGATACAATCAGGAAAAAACAAAGAACAAGAAAAAATCAGTCAATGGAGGAGAAATCATAATTAGCTAGTTATTTATCATCAAAATGATGTTGCATTGTACTAGATATAATTAGATTTTACAACTAGAAAATACTTGTATTTTCTATTAATCTATTTATGCTTCTATTTAGATTTTACAAAACTGTTAAAGAAACAAAGTTTGCCTTATCAACAAATATTCATAAGGAAGTAAGTACTTGTTCTGCTAATAAAGTAAATACTATCACATCTACAAATATTCATTTAAAAAATTAATTTTCAACCATTTCAGAAAAAAGCAGAGTGAGAATAGGTCTTGGTGGTGGTGGTGGTAGTAGTTTATTTGATTGTGTGGTTTCGTTTTGTTTTTTGAGAAAGGATCTTGCAAGTAATACAGTCCAGTCTTGAACTTGTGATCTTTCTGCCTCAGCCTCCTGAGTGCTGGAGGTGAGTATAAGAAGTAAATATTATTTTTGCATTTGCTTGAGCTAAGTAAGCGCTTACATGCATGCATTAAGCATTACAATTCTCACTTTCCTACCTATGTGCTTGAAAATAAGTGATTAAATAAGTTATTAAAACAACCTTGAAAGCTATTACAAGAACATATTCTTTGGATATTTACAGATCACAAACATCCTACTTTTCAATAAGATCAGATAATATTCTCCTGAACAAATTTCTTGCTTCCTTTCCTATGCCAGAGTCATGCCCCACTCTTTTCTTTACACTCTAATTCTTAAATATGCATGGATGACTTTCAATTTTTTTAAAGGGAGATGAAACTTTTACTGCCCAAGAAACAGACATAGAATCTGAAAGGCAGTGATTGGGCACAAAGCCACACAGAAAAATGCGTTTTTCCCCAAAGCTTGTAAGTTTATATATAAATACTATAGATTACTCTGGTGAAGAGAATTTCTTGAATGTAAAGTCATTAAGATTTCTGATTCTAAAGTCAGACAAAGCTAGTTTAAGTTCTGATTCCATTATTTACTACATGTCTGAATTTTGCAAACTTTTAAATCTCCCCTAATCTTCTATTACTTCTTCTATAAGATTAAGAAAGGAACTTGAGACTATTCACATGAGCCAAGCACTAGATAACCTCTGAATGTTGTGTATAATTATATGGATAAATTGTGGTAGTCACACATTTGTGTACTACACAACACTGAGAATGAAGAAAATACAGCTACACATAGCAACATGGATGCATCTCTCAAAATATGAAGTGAAAGAGGACAGACTCCAAAAGCACACTTTATGATTCCTTACTTTTCAAGCTAACTCAAAACCAGACCAAGTGATCTATGGTATTGGAGTAAAAATAGAAGTTACTACAACTGGGTGGTGAACATACAACTGGAAATGACCACAAGGAAGGATCCTGTGGCATTAGTTATATTCTGCTTCTTGATAATTATACCATTGTATTTAATTTGTGAAAATTAATAAACTTCAAGGGAGGAGTGAGGATAGGTAAGACACCTAAAAAACTAGCTAGCATTTGTTGCCCTTAACGCAGAGAAACTAAAGCAGATACCTTAAAACAACTGAGGCCAATAGGAAAAGGGGAACAGGTACTAGAGAAAAAGTTAGATCAAAAAGAATTAACCTAGAAGGTAACACACACGCACAGGAAATCAATGTGAGTCAACTCCCTGTATAGCTATCCTTATCTCAACCAGCAAAAACCCTTGTCCCTTCCTATTATTGCTTATACTCTCTCTTCAACAAAATTAGAGATAAGGGCAAAATAGTTTCTACCGGGTATCGAGGGGGTGGGGGGGAGAGAGAGTGGGTGGAGTGGGTCTAAGGGAGGGGGTGGGTGCAGGGGGGAGAAATGACCCAAGCATTGCATGCACATATGAATAATAAAACAATAAAAAAAATTAATAAACTTATGTTTTGTGTGTTTTTCTGTTTGTAGGTTGTAAATGAAAAATTTAAACACTGAGTCCTCGCCTCCTAAAATATTTACAGATGAAATAATATGTCTGAGATTTGCTTTAAAATAATGTATTGTTGGAAGAGAAAGAGAAGTGGGTAAGGGTATAAAGAAACAAAATTGGCCATCAGGTAACAGCTGTTGAAGCTGGAAAATGGATAAGCATGATGCTTTTCTTTCTATTTTCATGTAGGCTTTAAGTTTTCCATAATGATATGTATTTAAGGAGTGCTGATAGTGGTGCATGCCTATAATGTTAACTACTCAGGAGGCAGAGGTAGGAGGATCACAGTCAAAGGCCAGCCCCATGTAAAAAACATAAGACCCTATGTGAAAAATACATAGAGCAAGAAGAGATGGGGTTGTGGCTGAAGTGGAATCACAATACCCTGATTTCAAATCGTAGAGTTATAGCACAATACCAACAAATAGTGCCTATTACGTGGCACATAAGTAGACATTCAGAAGATATTAATTAGTAATATTATTACTAATATCATTATGACTACCATCACAAAATATCTACGAACTAAACTCTTTGGATCCAACTAAGCCTTTACATAGATGTCACATGGAATCCCATTGGTACTTTGAGATAACTAGAAGAGAATTAGATTTACAATATTAATATGCACTATCAACAATTGAGATAAAAAAAAAATTAAACAAGAAAGGCCAGGCATGGTGGTGAACACCTGTGATCCCAGCTACTTAGGAGGCTGGCCCGGGGCAAAAAGGCAAGACCCTATTTGAAAAATAACTAAAGCATAAAGGTCTAGGAGCATGATTCAAATGGTAGAGGACCTACCCAGCAAGTGCGAGGACCTACCCAGCAAGTGCAAGGCCCTGAGTTTAAACCCTACTAGCATTAAAAAAAAAAAAAAAAAAAAAAAAAAGCAAGAAAAAGTAAGGAACCTGGAAGGGACTGCCTAAGGCAATTAGTTCATAAACCACAGGAAAATAGGCTTTTTTCTCACTTTCATTTAAAAAAGAAAACCTCACCAGCATATCAACAGAGTAAAACAGCCAGGCAGAAAAAGCTGCAGACCCACAGAGGTGGAAGCAGGAAATGTCATCACAAAGGGCAAGCACTCAGGATGCAAAGCTCCTGGGAGAAATCTCAGAAAGTTTGGATTTGGCACTCATTCACAGCTGAGCAAGCCCTCATGTCTCAGTATTTGCAGTTTTTACTTCCTTCATCTGAAAAGATGGTGTAATAAGTCACCTCTTAGGAGAAACGGAACAAATAACCAGAGACAGGAAATGAAGAAATATTGAAAACTTTGTGTCTTGAAAGTTTCCTTTTGGTCACCTACCTTAAGGACTGTGAGGTAAGCCAACCACATGTTGAAATAATGGAGAAAATTCTTTAAAAAACTTTAAAAGCCTTATGTTGACTAAATAGAATACAAAGATAAATATACAAACTGGAACCATTAGGTAGAGTGAGACAATAAAAAAAAGTAAGTGAAAATTACAAAACAGTAAATTTTTAAAACAAAAGTTACCTTTATTAGATAATTACAAGTTCCTTGTTGACTCTTTAGCCATTAAAGGGCAAAATAGTTTCTGCCAAGTATCAAGGGGGTAGGGGGTAGGGGGGGAGAGGGAGGGTAAGGGACAGGGTAGGGGAAGGGGGGAGGGAGGGTAAGGGACAGGGTGGGGGAAGGGGGAGAAATGACCCAAACATTGTATGCACATATGAATAAAATAAATAAATAAATTAATTTAATTTAATTTAATTGGATTGAATTATAAAAATAAATAAAATAGCATTATAGAAGAGTATTAAATTATTTAATGAATTGGAAAGAAATTCACCAAAAGTTAATTGAAAATGGAAGATAATAAAACAGCATTAAGGTATTATGGTGGTATGATAAGTATAAATATAGATATCAATCTTCCTCTCTATACCAGGCATATGTATCTGTACAGAAATACAAGAACACATACATATGTGTATGTTGTATATATCCGAACTACATAAGCCATAACAGTTTCAATGCTTATCTTTCCTTGTGTTTTCTTGGCTTTGTGTATTGACATTTTGTTTTCATGACGGGAGACTAAAATCACTCAAAATCATTTATTACCATTTATTGGGGTGATTTTCCAATATATTACTGAGGTAGAGACTTGAAGGTTTGTGCTTGGTATACCTTGTCTTTCATGTGACTACCACTTAGGATGTCCATGAATTTGCCTCAGGATAATGTAATAATTAAGCAAATGAACACAACTGAATTTTATCTGGTGTGGGTCTGATACTCAATTTCATTAACTTAATCCTTTTTAATATTTGTTCACAGGAAAAAGAAAGATCCCTTCATGATTCTTCAACATGAACCAAGGGTAAACCATGCTGTATCTGGGTTTCTCTGCTTTTTTATCCTTACAAATGACTTCACTCTTCATAACACTACAACATTGCATTTGCTTCTCCAGCCTTCTTCTGGGACATTTCCCTTCTAACCATAGATTGTGTTTGGGTTCTATCTGAAATCTGCATGGTTCAGGAAGGAGGTATTTTCTCCTTTAGTGTTTACCTGAGGAAAGAGTCTACCCATCCTGCTCAAGTGCAAGAGGACAAAATATTTTGTGTTTTGTAAGCAAAAGCTGGGGATATCACTACCTACCTGCACATGAAGCTTGGGAAAACCCCAATAGTGAGATGATTTTTTTTAATGATTTAATCCCTCTCAGCCTATTTTCTTAAGTGGCAGGTGTTTGTGATGGAGTTTAAACTCCACACTCCACCACAGCTCTGCACCTCTACCACCACCATACCAGAGGTGATGGGGAGTCAGTGTCCTTGAGAGGAAATGGAGCAGGAGAAGACAGAGGACGCAGTGGTAGGACTGGAGGAATGGCTCAAGTTGTAGAGAGAGACTGCCTGGCAAGCATGAGTCCCTGAGTTCAAACCCCAGCACCACAAAAAAAGAAAGAAAGAAAAAGAAAAGAGAAAGCAGCAGTTCTTTTGGGTTCAACCCAGTCAATTTCCATTACCTAAAATTATTTTCATTACCTAAAATGTGTTACTTGTTATAAGCTTTGTTTTTAACGTAAACACCTTTTTGGTAAAACATATTTTATTAGTTAGGTTTTTAAACATAATTCTAAACTGTTGAAAACATTGTCAAATATGTGAACATAAGAAAGAAGGAATGTTTCTTTTCAAAAATTGCTGATTTAATTAGTTGTAGCCTTGCTAAAGGGAAAAGAAATGTTACAGTTCTGAGGCCAAATTTTTTTGTTTATGCCAACAAATACTATTCCAGTGGTCTATGTGTGCTTGGAAGTTCTGTCATCTGTAAAACAGGTATATTAGAATGTAAATTGACCAACAACTTTGTCAGAAAATGAACATGCACACATTATGGAAGCAATGGCTATATCTACACACCAGATTATAAAGCCCAAATGTTTTCATACTATAAATAAGTAGATGAGAAGGAAAGAACAGACTCCAAAGATGGGGTTGACAATGAGTGGTGACAGGAGTATAGCTCATTTTTGTGTCAGTTCAGACCTGTTGACAAGAACACAGGCTTAACATGACCAGCATCCTCAGGAAAACCTAAATTTCACGCTTGCCTTTGTGGATTCAATTAAAATCTGCTTTAGAATTTATATAATAAACAAATATGGAACACTTGTTGTGTCAAGGCCCTTGAAGGCAATGTCTCTTAATTGAGAGAAACTTTGACTTCAGGGGACACTGGGCAATGTCTGGAGGCATTTTCAGTTGTCCTAATTCGTTGTTGGAATGGTATCCAATGTGTGAAGGCCAAGGGTGCTGCTAAATAGCCTACAATGCACAGGACAGCTGCCCCAAAGAAGAAGTTCACTGGGCCAAAATATCAATAGTTCTGAGGTTAAGAAACCCCGCATTGGTAGATTAAAAATAATGGTAATAATCAGACAAGAACTTCTCTATAGAGCTTAGATTCTGGCAATGGCAATAAGGCAGATACATTAAAAAAAAAATGGGCAAAGCAAAAGCACTATAAGAAATACAGAGAATGCTGGTTGTAATGGCTCGTGCCTATAATCCCAGCTACTCAGGAGACAGACATAGGGAGGATTACAGTTTGAGGTCAACCTGCACAAAAAGTTAGCAAGACCCTATTTCAACAAATAAGTCAGGCAAGGTGGTAAAAGTCTATAATCCCAGTTACACAGGAGGAATATGTAGGAGAATTGCAGTCTAAGGCCAGCCAAAGTGAAATCCCTCTCTGAAAAACAAACCAAAACCAAAAAAGGGTTGGAGGCATGGCTAATTTGGTAAAGTGTTTGCCCAGTAAGTGCAAAGCCCTGCGTTCAAACTCCAATACCACCAAAAGAAAAGAGAGAGAGAGAAAGAGAGAAGAAGGAGGAAGAGGAGAAAAGGAAGAGGACACAGGAGGGGAGGGGAGGAGAGGAGAGGAGAGGAGAGAATGTAGCTCAGTGGTAGAGTTCTTGCCTTGTATAAGGCCTTGAGTTTGATCCCCAGCACCAGCAAAAAATAAAAATAATAATAAAGTTGAGAAATGTATAGATGAAAAATTAGCTTTAAGATCAGGAAAAATTTTGAAAATAAAAAATATTATTGTAAATATCCATCTTAATATTTATAATTCCTTTCTAATATTAGCAAGTTAACTACCAAATGTCTATACTAGCATTTGCTCTATTCTTGCAGATATATTAAATTCTATGGGAAAACACAGCTGAGTAAAACAACTACTATTCTTTGGATCTCAGAGCAGACTTAGATCTCTAACTCCACATGAACATTATCAAGACTTCATTCTGTCACAAGTGCTAATTTTGTGCAGGCCACTTTGTGAGGCACAAGACTAAACAGGCAAGGTTCCTGCTCTTCTAAAGCAGACAGACAAAAATCAAACTAACAAATATATGATTTCAATGTGACTTCTGTTTCCAAAAACCTTGGACCATAGCCCAATAACCATGAAAATCTCCTCACACAAATCACCTAGAAATTCTAGCTAAAACAGCACAAACATTGTTTGAGAAGCCTAGCTGAACATGAAAGAAACGACGGAAAGTCCTAAGGAACAAAACCAGAGAGAACTGAAAACCAGAGCAGCAAGTGTGGGCTGACAATGAGTTTCTTTGGGGCATGGGGCTATATTAGTTGCAGAAACCCATAGGTTTGTGCTGGCCATCGCTCAAGTGGCAGAGTGCTTGCTAGCAAACAGGAAGCCCTAGGTTCAATTTCCCAGTACCACAAAAAAAAGATTTTAATGACAAATTAAGGATAGGACATGAAGCCTTGGGCCCACAAAGATTAGGTTCCAAGTGTTGAGGATGTAACTCAGAGGTTAAGCTCCTAGTATGCATAAGACCCTGGGCTTAATCCTCAGCAATGCAAAAATAAACAGGAGGAGGAGGAGAAAAATAGCCTATGCTCAGAATTCCTTACCACCAACCAATTTTCGGTAGGTTTGATGAGCAAATACACAGCCACCATGTTGAATAGGAAGCCCCAATCCAAGATGCTGAGATAAGAAGCTCTAGATTGGCAATCATCACAAAACACCTAGGAAGGGAAGTGGTTATGCGTAGAGTTAGACCCTTGTGACCAGCTGTGTCTGTTCTGGGCCTGTGGTGAAGGCTTTGCCTTGCTGCTTCCCATCTGTCCATCCTTCTGCATTTCTCTTTGCTCTTGGCCTCACTGCCTGAGAGTAGACTTCCCAATTAAAGTGCAGTACCTAAACTTTGGTTCAGCCTCTGCTGTCTTGGGTACCTGAACTAAATTAGGAACTCCCACAAGAGAAGGCCTATGTGAAGAGTGCCTTTCTATGCTGGGACCTGAAGGAAAACAAGGCTATGTAGACAACCTAAGGGCACAGTAATCCTGGCACAGGAAATAGTATGTCCTAAGGCTCTGAAGTGGAACAGAGAACAGAACCTTCAAGAGACATAAAGGCAATGGCAGAGGATGGGAGAGAGAACAGAGGTCACAGGCCTGGACCTGGTCCACAGCTATGTGTGTGTTTTCTTAAATTAATTACCAAACATTGAAAATAAGGAGACACCATGTGATTATTTGTGGATTTTGAAAATATCTGTGAGCAAAGGGCCTGCTTTCTTACATGGCAACAGGCAGTAGACTACCTCCCTGAGACAAAACCTTTGACTGTCCCAGTCCAGCCTTTTCATTCACTTATGTTGTATGTTTATCATCTATGGACACTTGAATTTCTAGCTCCTAACTAAGGATCTTATAGACTATGGTATGAAACAAAGAATAGCTCTTTAAGGACTTCAAGCAAAGAAATAATGTGATCTGCTTTGTGTATATTCCACTCACTATGTGAAAAATAGATTGGACCGACAACAGTGGAGGGGGAGTTCAAGAATGATATATTCTTTTGTAAAGAAATGATGTAACTTTTGTAAATGCCACAAGGTACCCCACCCAGCACAAAAGAAAAATAGATTGGAAAGGACTAAGAATGGAAATAAAGGTACAAATGTGACTATTGCAGGAATTCAGGTGAAAGGTTGTGGTAGCTAAAAGAGCAGTAGCAATGGAAATGGAACAATGTAGGTGGATTCAAAGTGTGTCATAGAAGCAGAAAATATATTTGCTAATAGATTGGATATTAAGGATAAGGGAGAGAATAAAAATGACTTGCATCCTATTATCAACAACTTGAGCCTTCTGTGGCCAACAACTGAAAGAAATCCTCAGTACCTGGAGAATTTAACATGTGTGGGTTACACAGAAAAGAAGCTGTAATGCCCTGAAGGAACTTGAATCCTGTGGGAAAGATTGATGCAAATATCTGTCTTTGAAGTGATCAAAAATAAATAGATGTATAACAGCAACTGTAGATAATAAACAGGTGAACACGGTATATCCAAACATAAATCTCATTTAATGCTCACAATACGTAAAGTTTGCCATTATTATAATTCCCATTTTATATCTACAAAGGTAAAAACTTAGGGATGTAAGATAACCAGCCCAAGATCATATCATATAGCTTGTAATTGGGGTTTGGGCTTAAGCAGATTGACTCCACTGCCATTATTTTTTTAATAAGCACACTAGCCTGCTGTTGCAATACCTGTAGTGGGGTCACAAATCTACAAGCATACTGCAACTTAGATTTCAAGGAAAGTTTATCTCCTTTAATTGGATTGTAACCACTCCAATCTTTGTCACAAACCTCCGGCAGTGAAGGAAGGTAATTAACGTTTCTTAGTGTTGTTTAATATTTAGTCCAATTCAATAATTGAAACAGTCCCTTTAGATAATATCATAATCTGTCTAGAAAAGAAATGCAGGTTCCTTGGATTTCTTAGCCTCCCACCACATCCATGAGTGAAGCACATATGTGTCTCTGCTCTCCAAAATGGTGTCTGAGTGTTTGGGGAAGGCTATGGTTTATATGTAGGCAAGAATCCTTAAAATTTCCCAGTCTAAGCATGATGTTCAAGCCCACCTTGGTTGCTGCTTCCCCTGCTGGCATTCATAGCTGAACTTTTCTGGAATCCTCCTCAATCTGATCTCTAACATGTTTAAGCCTGGCAGCATTCCATGGTTGATGGAGTCTCAAGTCAATTCTCAATGTGCTGAAGAATTGCCCACATCTATGACATTTCCTATGTACTATCCCCTAGCCCAAGAGCCTACATCTACCTGTGCTTCAGGATGACCTCACCCAAGCAGGTGCACTGGCTTGACTGCCAATATAACTTATCATCCAAATCAAGAAACTTGTGAAAGTGAGAAGAAGCCCTATTATAATCAGAATGAAACAACAGGGGCAAACTAGGACAGTTTCCCAATGGGAACATAGAGCAAGCCCACTGGTCCTCAACTTAGCTGTCTTGAAATTACCTCTTCCAGAAGTTTCAAGAACTTCTGGATCCTATTTATGCTGCACAGCTGTAGAAAGCTAAACTTTGAGAACTCCTCCTTACCCCATTAGCATAGTCAAGTTCAATTTATTGAGTCCCAGGTTGGTTTGGGCTAGCCCAACAGGCAATATCATTTCCATACAAAATGGAAATTGCTCCCCGCACAATTATTGCTTCCTTCTTGCTCTTCAGGCCAAAACCCAGAAAGGAAAATGGCTCAGATGCCACAGGGGGAAAGGGTACCCTTTCTTTCCTATGGGAAAACTCTGATACAAGTTCTCCAGACTTTTATCTTTGGCAGAGAAAATCAAAGCCAAAGGAGACAGACAAAAACCCTCCAACTTAATTAAACCTTGCTTTCAACCCTGCTGTCATATTAATCAGGTCCATTGCCTTTCTTCTTATTCATGGACTTATAAGCCCTAAGAGAGATGGAAATAAAATGCATGCAAAATAAAATACCTCTTAATATATTAAAACTATATTCATTCTTAGTCATATTCTATCAACAAAGAAAGATGCAATTAAAGCCATTCAAAATTAAGATTTTTTTAATATAAATTTTCCATCTTTTCATTTTTCAGTTGTTTATTTATTTATTTATTTATTTTGGTGGTAACTGGGTTTTGAACTCAGGGCCTCCTGCTTGCCAGGCAGCACTCCACCATTTGAGTCATGCTTCCAGCCCCAAAATTAAGATTCTTAACATAGGCTCAATAAGCCAAATAAACACATGCCCTTTGTGAAATACTCTGTGAGAATTGTTAGATCTTTAGAGGCCAAAGTTCAGCTGTTTATAGCTCAAATCCTGTTATAAATATTGTATGGTTCCATGATTTTATCTTTGCAAGGTCAAAAACTATTATATATCAACTTTCTACTTAGGGCTTTGCTTACTCATTCAAGTGTCTCAAACCTAAACTGCAAGTCTTAGTGTTTTAGAGTGGCATTAAATGTGTTTCCTACATTGAGCAGGGATTATTGAGAAGTCTCTAAAGCTTGTGATGCCTCACAAGGGCATTTTATTTTTGTTGTTGTTGTTGTTTTAATTTTTATTTTTTTATTATTCATATGTGCATACAATGCTTGGGTCATTTCTCCCCCCTGCCCCCACCCCCTCCCTTATTATTCTCTTCATTCCATATCATTCCAGCCAGTAGCCACAAATTCATCTAGTTGATTTTGGACAAGCTAACCAAAAAAACTTTTGTATGCCAGTGTGTGGGTTTCAAAATATAAGCAAACACAAACATTGAGTAACCAGGGTTATGGAAAAATCAAACAGGAAGAAACTAGATGGAATTTGTCTAGAAAGGTTTATGATGTTTTATGATTAGTAAATGTTAGGAAAACATCCAAAGCTTCTTTGAAATGTTAAGAATGAACTGTTGGAGAGCAACTGTGCTTCAAAGAGTAGCAGAGTATGCAAAGCAGTATCTTAGGTTGGGGGGGGTCCTTACAACACTAATGAATTATTTAGAAAGGAGTAGAAGGGTGAGTTCAATAAATCTAGAAGAATTTCTATTAGCTCATCAAGTTAAGCGACTCCTTCCACACCCTAAATCCCTGAATTTCCAAGATAATTTCTTGGGAATTTGTGTTGCACAAATGAATAATCCTAGAAATGCAGCTCTTATTGCATATTCAGGTAAGCTGGAACTCAGCTAAAGAAAACTGCATAGAAATCTGAGTAGTTCTATAAAACATCTCTAGACACTTCATCATAATGAATGGGTTTAAGAAGCCACAGAAAGAAGACATTCTGCTTTATAAAGTGTATCATTATCAACAGACAGTCCTTGAATAGCATCAGGGAGCAAGACTTGTTTCAAGAAATAAAAAGAGTTGTAAATTTGTCCCTTCAACAAATTTTATCTAGTCCATAATTAGGATATATGTACAATTATAATTATAGTAGTATAAAATGGGATAAGGACAAAGAAATCATAAGAAGCAGAAACTCTTTTGAAGGGTCAAGGTAAATCAGAGATGCAGACAGAAGAAAATTAGACAAAGAATATGTGACATACATAAAGTGTAGCCTAGCAAATTCTCAATTATTCATGATTATAGATACAGAAATTATGTAAGCGACTGAAATATAAGGTCCTCAAGTGTCATACATTAAAATTTCAAATATCCCAAGCTTTTATACATCATGCAGCAACATAAACTATGAGACATAATCAAACTTTTATAAATCATTTCACTAAAAATTATTTCAGGCTATTGCTAGGTAGTACTATGTGAAAGCTATTGCACCTAGACAAGGTCTGGTCTCCATCAGAGTGGAAAATAGAGGAGCCAAGTTTTTGGGAAATGGCCTATGAGTTTGGAAGCTCCTCCAGCATTCTCCCCCCATCCCATCCCTGATAAAAGTCACATATATCCTGAATTAGGATTCTCCAGAGAAACAGAACCAGACAGAAGGTAGATAGATAGATATAGACAGATAAGACAGATGATAGATAGATAGATACATGATAGACACATATATACACACAAACATACATACATATGTAGATATGTAAATACATGGATAGATAGAAAGAAATAGATTTATTATGGAAGTTGGCTTCCACGATTATGAATCAGAGATGTTCAACACTCTGCTGACAGTGAATTGAAGAAACAGGAAAGATGGGGATATAATTCAGTCTGAATCCATATTTCTAAGAACTAGATGGTAGGGAGGAGATGCTATAAATCCTTGTCCAATTCTGAAGGCCAAAAAATCAGGGGTGCTGACATCCAAGAGCAAGAAGATAGATGCCACAGCTCAAACAGCAAAACTGAATCTTCCCTTCCTCTGGACTTTGTTTCTGTTTTGGTCCTTATTCAATTAGATGATGCCTACCCATATTGGCTGAGGGAGATTTTCTTTACTCAGACTACTGATCTAGATGCTAATCCCTCCAGAAACACCCTCACAGATACACCCAAAAATAATGTTTTACCAGTTGTCCGAGCACCCTTCAGCCCAGTGAAGTTGACATATAAAATTTAGCAGCGCATGTCCTCCATGGCAAGCATAAGACCCCACCTCATCTCCACTTTTCTGCTGAGCTCCCAACAGCTTCATCCAGAAGCCAATGGTCAAAAACTTGCTTTTTGCCTTGGTACCCCCAACACAACCTCACCTTCATCTTCCCTCCTTTCTCCATCTCCAAAGGAGCATCAAGTGGATAGATGGAGAGCCTTATCATGTGTCACATGTGCACCAGCCAGTGCTTTGGTGGTTGGATGGCAAAAGACCTCTTTCCTACTCCTGGTATAGGAATTTATTGCGACAAAACAATTTGCTCAGGTAGCTACAGAAGGGCAACAGACCCATGGGAATGTGGACTATCCCTAATGCAAGGGCCCCATGCCCACATCTTTGAAGAATTTTCCTTACCATCTGGTTTGCCTAAATATTTAAAATAACTGCACTTGTTTCAAATATACTTAGAGATATAATAGCATTTCTTATATTTCAGATGACAGAATCCTTTATGTAATATATCAGACATTGTACTTTCTAAAGTTGTTCTTATGAGATTATTTCAGAGGGAAATACAGTACTTCCTGCAATGACTTTAATTCATTCCCATTTCATTTCTTTTTTTTTCAATCAGTGAATCAATAGAAGTTATTTAGTAGAAAAGAGGCAAAACAAAAAAAGAATAGGTAAGCCTCAACCTGAATATAGATAGCTTATTGATAAGTCCAAACATTGAAATATACAAATGTATAAAAACATGAATGGAGTAGTTATACTCCTAGGTGAAGAAGAAAGCTGAGATGAAACCCAAGATAGGTACTTTAATATGGAAATACCCCATTTTGAGTAAAAAAAAATGCTAGACAAGTTGACAGTTTCGTATCCTGTCCCTTTTTCTGTGATAAATGAGATTTACAAGAAGTTATATCAAGCTTAAAATAGATACTATACTACAAAGATGTAACCAAAAGAGGTGGTTGGCCACCAAAACCCATTTTCCCTTTTCTCACATAATTAAGTTATAGTTAGGTATTGATTGGCCAGCTAGATAGCAATTAGATATGGCTTTGTGACTGAGCTCTGCCCACATGTACAGAAGTGCTCTGTGCCATTTCTGGCTCTGGACCCAAGGTAGAAGGTACGCATTCCCCCGCACTGTTTTCTCCTTCCCATTAACTTAAACCTAAATGTAAAGCATTCTACTTTGACTACATAAACAAAGACATTACCCTGGTGGATCATGTAGCAGTAAGACAGAAAGAAACCACACGGAGGAAATCTGTCATACTGATCTCGGGACTGTAAAGTGAGAAAGTCACTTCTCTATTCTTTAAACCACTATATTTTCAGGTCACATTGTTACAAAAGCTTAGTCTTACACTAACGAATTTGGAAGATAAAACGTTATAAAAAGAAGAGTATAGTATTCATTAACAATATCTTCTACTACAAGGTAAATTTAATTTTTTATTTTAATACAGATTATCTTTTTTCTGAACTGTTTGAGATTCCAGATTTCTACTTTGCAAATGGGACCCAATTCTAAATGCAAAATTCATTTGTGTTTTATATAGACATTATGCACATACCCTGAAGGTAATTTTAAGCATTTTTTTGGGTTTAGTGCATCTGAGTTTTGGGGAGTTTGTGGTGGTAATAGTGTTTTTGTTGTTGTTTATTTGTTTGTTTGTTTATTTATTCATTTGGGGGATTTGGAGCAATACTGAACTGATGGCCTCATGCTTGCTGGACAAATGCTCTACCACTTGAGTCACAGCCCCAGTCCAGTGTGTCTGAGTTTTAACTGCAACCCATCACATGCAGTCAGGTGAGTGACTCTCCACTGTGGCATCCTCATCATGCTGGTGTTCAAGAAATCTTGGATTTTGGAGTATTTCAGGTTTCAGATTTCGGATTAAGGGTGCTCAAGCTGTAGGCATCTTTTACTGATCCCTGGGCAAGCAAGGTATTAGTACAGAAGAGATCAAAATACCCACTTCACTTTCCTTGGACCTGCCATTGTGCTCTGTTGAAACCCCAGCTGCCAGCAGCATTCCTGTGCATCAGGGCTCTTCTTCCAGCTCCGTGCAGGCATAGACCAAAGTGCTAGGTAATGAACAGTCCCCAGAGTAACCTTCAGCTGCCTAGTGACCACACCCCTTTGCTGGTGTGTAAATATCCCTGCTCCTTCATCCCTTGGGTGGACTAATTCTAAAGTGTGAGCTTTGTTCCATTTTTCCAAGGTGTCCTGACAGAATTAAGTTCCAATTGCCCCTTATGGTAAATGGCCCCATGTCCTCCTTATTGGTTACTTTCCTGTCACTCCATCAATTCCTCCAGTTCCTTATAAGACTCTGAGCCTCCCAAATAAGCTAATTATAATCTGATCTTTGCATTGAGGTCTGCCTCTGGGAGAAGCTAAATCATAATTTGCTCCAGTTACTTTGTACTCACCATCTCAGCCTAAAACACTCTGTAACACAGCATATTCTTAGACTGATTTTTTTTCCTTGTGTATTTTGTTTTGTTTTGTTTTGTTTTAGGTAAGGGTCTCACTTTTGTAGCCCAGGATGACCTCCAACTTGCAATCCTCTTGCCTCAGTCTCCCCAATAGTAGGATTACAGAAGTTTACCACCACACCTGGCATGTATTATGCTATTTTTATGAATGAACAAATTGAATTTCTGAGAAGGTAAGTAATGACCCAAGTGAGTGTCAGAATGAGAGTTAATACACATTACTATCTCAGCAGTTTCTACACCCTCTAGAAGAAGTGGACCTTCCACAAGAGGCAGACATTTTCCCCCTTTTCTGCTGGAGCAGTCAGTAGATGGTAAAGTTGAAAGTTTGATGGGAAAGATAAAGTTGATCTACATTCCCTAAATATTTTGTGTTAAATAAAACACCTCTAATAACACATTGTCAAGCAGAACATTCTTTAGCCTGAAAAGGAAAGAGGCATATGTAGGTCACTTACTAACACAAATTTATTTAGCATTATTTAAATTAGTCATATCCTGACCAGAGTTAATTCTATTCCACAAATCTGCTTCTTAAGATGGTCTGTGTCTGTTCTTTTGATAGGATCACAGCTCTACGCACTTCCCTAACAAGATTTGTTGTAGAGAACAGGGTAATAGGCAAACATACAAGGAGGTATAAATAACTCCTAAGGCTTATAGGGCTCAGGAATTCTCATATTCAACAAAGAATTAAATCTCTTTTCCTATGAAACTCAAACAATTTTGGTTTTAGCATTTCAGTGATCAGTAAACAAAATTGGAAGATAACTGATGAGATAAATTACCTGTCCTGTGCCTTTTAATTTTATGTAAAGCAAAGCAAGCATATAGAGAGGACAGTGAAAAATCTTCATCCTTATTAACAACTTAATCTGTACATTCTTTTGTGTTTTTTAAGTTAGTAGTCTGGCAGGGAAAATCTCGCAAAGTTGTTGAGCATGGGCAATACAGTGGGTTAAAATAATGATGTTATAAATAGCATGGAAGTAGTTCAAAATCTCAGAGGAAAAAAGCTGTCTGTTTACTCTTCACCTCTTTTAGATATAATCTAAACATCACATTCCTAAAAGGATATGCAACATCACTCACATGCAATCTAGCAATTGCATTCCTCTCCTAGTCAGCTCAACCCTGTGGCGTGAACTTCAGCTCTGGCAATTTGAGGTAAGTGAACCCTGTGGTCATGCCAGCTTCAACTAAAGTTCATGTCCTAGAGACCGGCATGCTGGAGAATATGAAAAGCCTGAAAACACTATTATCTTCAGAAACTTAATGAGTCAGTTCCTACCCTCACTGATGTCAGTTTTTTATAGGGTACATTACATCACATAAAGTCTAAAAGAGTAGGAAAGCCATAATAAGCAAGACTGTGCATCAAAAGCTCTTAGGCACAATTTAGCTAATGTAGTCACATTCATATGACTTCATTCAGATGGACTACGGTAGTAAAAACAGAAAAGTGCATGTTGGAAATGTGTGCACTTATCTAACTTATCAACAGAAATATGGACATTGGAAATGCACATTTGTCTGACTTATAATAGTTTACAAAATTTTACATGTATATCTTAATAAAAGGAGTGTGCCTGCCTCCAAAATGGGACATGCTTTTCATTTGTCCCACAGGCTGCACATGAGATATAGAAAGATACACAAGTTTAACTAAATAATGAAATGTCGAATAGATGGTAGAATGTTTGCTTACCAAAGGCAAGGCCCTGGGTTCAATCTCTAGTACTATTTAAAAAAAAAAAAGCCAACTTCCTGCCTATTTAAAAGAACTCTAGAGCCAGCAGTGGCAGTGCATGCCACTAACCCCAACACTCAGGAGGCTGAGGCACAAAAGTTGTGTTTGAGACCAGCTAGGGCTACATAGCAAGACCCTGTCTAAAAAAAAAAGCCTTTATATTTGTTTTAGGTTTTGAGGATGTAATGTTGTTATTTCACACTGCTTGATTGAACTTTATCACAAAGTCCCAGTAATAGAATAGTGGTTTTGTGATGCAGGGCTTTTTTTTTTTTCTTAAGGTTCTTTATGTGCAATACAAACTTAAGCACTTGCAGATGAAATGATATGGTCTCCTGGATTTCATTATAAAAGTACATCAAATACTTTGGAAAAATTTAGGTAGGGAGTCTGGCTGAAACAATAATCCTGTTGATAATCGCTGAAGTTGAATGATGAGAACACAGGACTCCTTATATTAGTCTCTTCTTTAGTGCAGATTTAGAATTTCCCATAACAAAAGTGTAAAATAATATAAGCATGATTATAATTTTGACCTTAGGCTTTCAACTATCGTCTGAGATATTTTCTATGATAGTATTAACTCAGCATCAATCTAAAAGGTTTTAATTACATATAAAAACTGAAAAGTTTTCTTTAAAATGTTCAAATGCTATCTTAAAGTACTTATAAAAATTTAAAATGTTTTTTAAATTTTTTCTTTTACTCATATATGCATACAATGTTTGGGTCATTTCTCTCCCCTCCCCCCCCTTTTACTCCCCCCCACCCTCCCTCTTCCCCCCTACCCCCTTGCTACCAGGCAGAAACTATTTTGCCCTTATCTTTAATTTTGTTGAAGAGAGAGTATAAGCAATAGGAAGGACCAAGGGTTTTTGCTAGTTGAGATAAGGATAGCTATACAGGGAGTTGACTCGCATTGCTTTCCTGTACATGTGTGTTACCTTCTAAATTAATTCTTCTCAAACTAACCTTTTCTCTAGTTCCTGGTCCCCTTCTCCTATTGGCCTCTGTCGCTTTAAAGTATCTGCACTAATTTCTCTGCATTGAGGGCAACAAATGCTACCTAGTGTTTTAGGTGTCTTACCTATCCTCACCCCTCCCTTGTGTGCTCTCGCTTTTATCATGTGCTCATAGTCCAATCCCATTGTTGTGTTTGCCCTTGATCTAATGTCCACCTATGAGGGAGAACATACGATTTTTGGTCTTTTGGGCCAGGCTAACCTCACTCAGAATGATGTTCTCCAATTCCATCCATTTACTTGTGAATGATAACATTTCGTTCTTCTTCATGGCTGCATAAAATTCCATTGTGTATAAATACCACATTTTCTTAATCCATTTGTCAGTAGTGGGGCATCTGGGCTGTTTCCATAACTTGGCTATTGTGAATAGTGCTGCAATAAACACAGGTGTGCAAGTGCCTCTGGAGTAACCTGTGTCGCATTCTTTTGGGTATATCCCCAAAAGTGGTATTGCTGGATCAAATGGTAGATCTATGTTTAGATTTTTAAGTAGCCTCCAAATTTTTTTCTAGAGTGGTTGTACTAGCTTACATTCCCACCAGCAGTGTAAAAGGGTTCCTTTTTCCCCACATTCTTGCCAACACCTGTTGTTAGTGGTGTTGCTAATGATGGCTATTCTAACAGGGGTGAGGTGGAATCTTAGAGTGGTTTTAACTTGCATTTCCTTTATTGCTAGAGATGGTGAACATTTTTTCATGTGTTTTTTGGCCATTTGAATTTCTTCTTTTGAGAAAGTTCTGTTTAGTTCACTTGCCCATTTCTTTATTGGTTCATTAATTTTGGGAGAATTTAGTTTTTTAAGTTCCCTATACATTCTGGTTATCAGTCCTTTGTCTGATGTGTAGCTGGCAAATATTTTCTCCCACTCTGTGGGTGGTCTCTTCAGTTTAGAGACCATTTCTTTTGATGAACAGAAGCTTTTTAGTTTTATGAGGTCCCATTTATCTATGCTATCTCTTAGTTGCTGAGCTGCTGGGGTTCCATTGAGAAAGTCTTTGCCTATACCTAATAGTTCCAAAGTATTTCCTACTCTTTCCTATACCAACTTTAGAGTTTGGGGTCTGATATTAAGACCCTTGATCCATTTTGAGTTAATATTGGACTTATAAAAATTTAAATTCAGGCCAGGTACCAGTGGCTCACGCCTGTAATCTTAGCTACTCAGGAGGCAGAGATCAGGAGGATCATGTTTCAAAGCCAGCCCAGGCAAATAGTTCATGCGACCCTATCATAACATAAAAAGGTCTGGTGGATTGCCTCAAGATGTGGTATGGTGCCTTCAAGACACCATACCACAAAAAAAAAAAAAAAAAAAAAAGTTCAGGAATAAACATACAATTTTTTGAAAAAAGTAGTATATTTTTATGTTCATTGCTTTCCCTATTTTGGAAGATGTTTGTAAAGCTAAACAGCCTCTGAGGTAAAGAGGAGGCCTCTGCAGAGAAATTCCAAGGAGAGATGCATTTAACAGTGCTGGAATCCCATCTACAGCTTTTCTTGTTTTGTTTTGTTTTTTAAGACAGAGTCTCACTTTGTAACCCAATCTGGCCTTCACTTTGTGGCCCAGTCTAGCCTCAATTTCATGACCATCGTGCCTCAGCCTCCCAAGTCCTGGGATTACAGTCATGCTCCACTTTGCCCAGCCAGCCCATTTTTCTCACAGAAGTTTTTAGGTACTACTTATTATGTTTTCAAGAATTGGTCAATAAGATGATTATAATAGCCTATCTCTTTATTTCTTTTTTTTTTCATGGCACTGGAGTTCGAATTCAGGGCTTCACACTTGCTAGGCAGGTGCCCTACTACTTGAGCCATTCCCCCAGCCCCTATTTCTTTATTTTGCAGTGTACAAAAGAAACATAACAGACCAGTATTCATAGCAGACCAGTGATAAAATTTTATTTTGATTTAGATGGATTTTAATGATGGGGTTCGTGACTCTATATTAGAGTTTATCCACAGATAAGGAGAAGTTCTTTAAATTAAATATGTTTTTGTTTTTCTAGTAATTTTATTACTGTTTTGAAATGCCAGGAAATCAAATCAAAAGCCATCTCTATTGTTAACATTGATGATGGTACTGCTACCCACAAAAAGCACATGAATATACACACAAATATATGTGTACATATGCATGATTGGTGTTTTGAAATACAAATTAAATAACCATTGAAGGAAACATTGCATCCAGAGAAGTGAAGTCAGAGTTTTCCTGTTGGTAATTCATGCTGGTGATTATGAGCCCAGCAGCTAATGACCTCTACTCTGATACATTAAGTCTAACCAAAGATAATGGTGAACTTGCTTCCAGTTCAGCACGTGACAGTGTGCAAATTAGCATTAGTTCTTAATAAGATCAGTGTCCTGCAACTCACAGTTCTCCAGGGCTCATTATGCCGTCTCTCTCCAGGTGAAAATTTCTTCTCCTAAGAAGTCTTGCATAATACATTCTCTTGACAGAGGTTGTTCTCATCCTAATCAGTCCCCCACCTTAAAACTTTCTGTTTTTTCCACTTTCATGCTGTGAATGCTGCTGACAGTTGTTGAGAATGATTATTCATTTGTAAACTTCTTTAATAACATTTTTGTTAGATGTTGAGTTTCCCAGCCAAGTCAACCAAAACTTTGATTTTGTAATTGTAACCATTCTGCAAATTATGGTCAGTGTATGGACAATCGTGGTAGAATTTACTAATCACAACTTTGTGTGTCTTTTTCAAACAGCATTTATATTTTGTTAAATAATTGGGGACACCTTCAGACAAGTAGGTACAGAGTTATTTTGTAGGATCCCAGATTTGTTAGGTGGTTGAGTGTCCTAGGTTGAATTTAGAAAAGGATAAAACCTGCAATAAGAAATTAAAAGGGGATTTTTATTCTTTTCTTTGTAAATAAATTTACTAGCATATAATAGTTTATAGGGGGATACATTGTGATATGTACATATGTGTTTACAATATACCTTAATTGGATCTACCCCCTCCAATACTTTTTTTTCAACAAAATTGGTTATTTCACCATCCTACACTAACCTGAGTGCATGCTTGCTCTCATGTAGATAGATGGTGTTTGAGTGCCCCCTGGTGGCTTCTTGCTCTGTACAGCATGAGTCTGACCTTTACATCATCAGCCTGACACTTCAAATGCCAAATTAAAACAACATATTTTTTTGCTAGACAATAGATCATCTGCTCAAAGAATGCAGAATTCTGAACCTTATATCACAATAGCATACATATTTTGAAGTACATAAATGGTTCTGTTACACCATGGTCAAGTACCTTCTACTAATACAAAAAGTGGAAGCCAAAGAAATTACATACTTGTTATTTTAAATAACACATCATATTTTGACACAATGATTTAGTATCTTGGATCACTCTCAGTCCTTAAGGGAATACAATTGTGAGATTTGGAATCAGAAAATCAGATATGAAATCTGTGAATGAGTGAAGAAAATTGTTTTGTATGGAAGGATTTTTTTAATATTCGCTTTCTTTTTCTCTTCATACTTTCATATATCCTCCTGTTAATGCACAAGAAAGTTAAGAGAGCAAGGAAGAACCAGTCAATACTCACTGCAGCATGGGTTAGTTTAATGACTAACAAAATAGGTCCTGAGTGGAGCAGTGCATAAAATTTGCATGATCCAATTCACTGGAAGAACAGAAGGAACCAGAGGCAAGGGAATATGTCACCTGGACTCTAAGGGACTGGGCAGCAGAGTCAGGAGGATCCCAAACTCCAGTGCTCAAAACTATGGTTTGCAGATTTCTTTCTGTTTAATATTAGGCCTCTTCCTTTCTCATTTACAAGCCAGAAACGTTCCTAGGGAGATTAGGCTATATCATTTTATCAGGTCGTGGCTTTCCATTTTTGAAGTTCCCATTTTCCTGCTGACCCATCATCTGACCAAAACTTCCTATCATTGTAAGTTCACAAAATAGGCCCAAAGTACTCTTCTGTCTTCATTTTTCACCACATACTCATCATCCACAGAACTCCTCTTGCCAGTTGTGTCTTCCTCCTCTCAAAGTCATATTCATCTTCTGAAAACTAGTTTAAACCCTGCATGTTCCATGAGACCATATATCATCAGCCTGTGAGAATCTCTATCTCCTACTCATCTGCCTTATTATTTAGAGGTGTCATTCCTTATGCCTCTAGGTCAGTAGTTCTCAACCTAGACTATGATTTAAATCACAGTGAGGGCTGGGGTATAGCTCAGTGATAGAGTACTTGCTTACCCAGGGTTTGACCCCCAGTGCCATTAAAAAAAAAATTGAGGATTTGTAGAGCACCTGCCTAGCAAGTGCACATACACTCGTGCATGGAAGCAATGCTAGGAATCTCTCTGTATAGCTATCCTTATCTCAACTATCAAAAATGCTTTGTCTTTCTTATTATCTCTTATGTCTTCTCCTCAACAAAATTTGAGAAGAGGGCAGAACAAGTTCTGCCTCGAAGCAAGGGGGGTGGGGGGCAGAGGGAGGGGGCGAGGGTAGGGGGGAGAAATGGCACAAACAATGTATGCACATATGAATAAATGAATAAAGAAAAAACCCAGTACCACCAAAAAAAGTGATTGTACATAAAAAATGAAAATATAATATCTGATTGGTCCTATAACCACACAGAAAATAACTTTCATAACTAGCTTTAAAATATAAAATGTGATGATACCTCTTTACAGGTATACATATACCCAACAGATAAAAAGAGCTACAAAAAATTTCATTTAACTGTTTTTCATAATAGAATAGTGTTATTCTGAGATTGCTCTGCATATAATCAGGATAAAGTAAGTGAGTTATTGTGTGATATGCTAAATCTTTCATCCCTGGTGTCATTGAGAACCAGATTCTTGGCAAGGAAATGAAGAAATATAGATGTAAGACAGAGAATTTAGGAGAAAGAGAGAGGAAGGAAGGAAGGAAGGAAGGAAGGAAGGAAGGAGATATATTAGTATAATTCAAGATGTAATTCATCTTACAAAGAAATTCCGGGCTCTCTGTCCTGAACAAATATCTCATTATAAATGAGTATCCCTAGCACTTAGACTGTTTTAATTGAAAAATCATGTCACACTAAAAGAAATCAAAGTTCTTTTGGATAAGTAACTGACTCCATGACTGGGTCAGAGAAAATGTGATCTCACAACATAAGACAAAGAATTGCTCAAAAACTAATGAAATTACATCTGTATTTGAAGTAGGTCCTACTAGCTAAATCCGGGATAATATGAGCTCCAAAGAAAAGGGTAGCTGGACGTGGTGCAGGTGGAGCATGGCGCAGGTGTTAGAGCGCTTACCTAAGAAGCACAAGGGCCCGGGCTGAGCTTGAACCCCAGAACCATCACCAAACAACAGCAAAACCAGTAAAGGATTGTGACCTGTCAATCAAAATGCAGTCCCTATTGTTACTCAGATGAAAAAGAGACTAAAAAGGGAAGGGAGGGAAAACTCTTCTTGACAGAAGAGAGATAATAATTATAAAGAAATAAAATAATTTTAAAAAGATTTTGCCTCCTTCATTGCAATAACTGATCAAGAATAGAATCATTAATGGATAATAAAACCATTGACTCAAAGTTAATGGGAAATGGTATATTCACATAGTCTCTAAGCATCACCAACTTCAAAAAGAAAAATATGTCTGCAAAATGCAGCTCTCTGGCTGCTCGCCCTTAACTAAATGCTCATACTTTGCATCACCAATAAGTCAAGCTAACTTGGTGAAAGCTTCCTGATGTGATGCAGTATGTGTATATCATCTGTGACTCAGCCAGAAATGTTTAACCTAATCTAATCAAAGTAAAACCAATGAGAGACCTTCTAAATAACAATCAATCTGCACTCTTCAAAAGCAACAATGTCAAGAAGAACTAAATAAGGTACAGAAAACATTCTAGATTAAAGAGACACAAAATTCAGAGGCCTAACATGGTCGTCCACAGCTGTAATCCCAGCACTTGGGAGGATGAGGCAAGAGGATCATTTAGGTAAGGCAAGTCTGATCTATATAGCAAGATGAATAACCCTTGATTTATTCTGTACTAAAAAGTAAAAACACTACAAAATTTATTGTATATATTTAGGTCAATTTTAATATGAGCTATAGATTAAGTAATATGGGGTTTTTTTGTTTTGTTTTATTGGTGTTAGGGATTATATATTTTTAAATGTATAATATCTGTATATGAACATGTGTGTTCTATATGCAATTTAGAGGAGGATGGCTATTCATTCTACATGAGATATACAATTTGAGATGGACCAAGGACACACTAAATATGGAAATGTACATAGAATTCGATAATCACATGTTTAAAATCAAATTTCATTTATTTATTTATTGCAAGTGCTGGGGATCGAACTCAGAGCCTTGTGTCTGCTAGGCAGGCACTGTACCATTAGCTACACCCTCAGCCCTTGAAATAAAATTTAGGATTGGGCAAAGAAGGCAGAAGACTTGCTGGCTATGAAAAAGGAAGAAAGGGTTCACAAACCCAGGCATTGGAGCACCCCTTAATGCTGGGAACACCCTCAAGCAGACTTCATTCCTACAACTGCAAGGAATGGAATTCTGCCAACATCCTAAGTAAGCAAAGGAAAGTTGTTCCCCAGACCCCAAAAAGGAATACAGCCCTGATCACCCCCGACTTTAGCCATTAAGGCCTACATTGGACTTCAGACAAAAAAGAACATAAGCTTTTTTTCCCATTTCAACAAACAAGTAAATTGGGCAAAAACAGAAATCAGGGATTTGTTGGCTCATATAACAGGGAAGATTGAGGTGGAAAATGGAGACAGGTCTCACTGGCATCACCAGAACAGAACTTGATTTATTTTTATTATTTCTTTCCACATTGTGACTGCCCCTCTCATTGTCTGCGGACCTCAGTGTTTCTATTTTGAGTCAGATTTCTTCCATGTCACAGAGGATGTGTACAGCCGCAGACAGGTCCAGGGCTGCGTCCTCTGTTCAGCCACCTCAGAGAATACAGAAGATCTCCCTCTTTGATGGTCATACATAATATCCCATGGAAGATTACTACTTGTCCCATACTAGATCATGTAAAAAAATTCTTTTTTTTAAATTTACTTTATTCATAAGTGCATACAATGATTGGGTCATTACTCCCCCCTTCCCCCTGCCCCCTCCCTCTTGCTTCCAAGCAGAGACTGTTTTGCCCTTATCACTAGTTAAAAAAAAATTCTTGACCCAAGAATACAGGACCATATTTGGCCAGGTCAGGGTCACAGGTAGCTCCATAGATCACTACCAGCCCATCCAGAACCACACGATGAATGAGGTCACTGGGAGGTATGCCTTTGAAGGGTGTATCTTGTACCTGGCCCCTTTCTTCTCTCTCCCTCTCCCTCTCCCTCTCTCTCTCTCTCCTATTCAATTACAGATGAGTATGTGAGTGTGTGTGTAGACTGTCCATGCCTTGGCTCAGGGACAGCTGGGACAGCCCTCACCTGGCCCTGACCACCCATGTCCCTCTCCATACATTGATCATTGGATGGGAATCACCTGGTTCCTCCTTTCCCATAAGTTCTCGTAGGTTTTAAAAAGCACCTGGAGATGAGAAGCACACTCTGCTTCCAGAGTCCACCTGGGTCCACTATGCTCCTTTTCAAAATTCCCTTCCCTAACTTTTAATAAACTCCATTTGCACCCATGTGTCCTGCCATGGATTCTTCCACGCAGGACACAAAGAATTTGGAAGTCTTCTGATCACAGACTGCACCATTGCCATTACCAATCTGACATGGGATGAAGGAAGATTTATCAGTGATCAGTGTATAATGATGATTCTCAAAATATGGCCCTTGGCCTGAGAATATCAGAAATCACCTAGATATTTTGTTCAAAATGCAAATTTCGTGGTCTCCCTCAAACTTAACAGACCTATGAAGGTGAGTCTGGCATTTCTCCACTCTAAATAGCTGAGAACAAATAGGATAACAGTTTCTATTTTTTTTTTTTTTGGTGGTACTGGGATTGAATTAAGGGCATCTCACATTCTAGGCAAGTCCTCTACCACTGAGCTACACCCACTGCAGAGTGGTTTAAATAGGAAAGCATTCTTTAACAATATACATACACAGTTCTTTTCCAAAATGTTTGAATTAGAAATCTCCCACTTAATTCTCTGCATTTTATCTATCACTATACAATTATTGACAATAATTTAGATTTACTGTGACAGTTAATCTTACAAGCACATTTAAACATCTTGACAATACTATTTTTAAATTCTGCTTTCTAAATTATTTCTATACCAGTGTTCAGTAAAGAGAAGGTTTTATTTGTTCAGCCCCTGCATGTTGAAAAGGGTGGGTTCGTGATCTGAACCTGGAATATGCTGCCTGATGCATGAGTGTTTTGTATACCTCAGACCTTGGGCCATCCTGGATACCTCTGGCCTTTGGAGAACTGAGACTTTGAAAAAAAAAATCCTGGATACTAAGGCTTTGCAATACTGTGTAATGTTGTCTCTCATCATTGCTGGGAGGATTAAGGGCATCCCTTATAACTTCACAGGACAGGAATACCTGGAAGCTTGTGCCTGGATTTCAGCTCCAGCTTTTCCTACTGGTGACTTTAATCTGCATCCTTTCACTGTAATAAGTGGTATTTTTTACTGTAACAGCTTTTTTGAGTTCTGAATTTTTCCAGAGAATCATCAAGCTTAAGGGTGCTCTTGGGAATCCCTAACACAACATTACAATATTAAAATATTTTCAATTCCATTAAGTTTATAAACCATTTTAAGTAGTACACTATATATTAACTTTTCATTTTCTTGCTCTTTAGCCCAATAGCTACTAGAAATTGACCCTAAAGAGATCACACAAAATAAGGAAAGCACTATATGAATTAAACTATTTATTACAGTGTAGTTGAAAATGAAGGCAACCTAAATTTCAACGCTATAGGAACGATTTAATGAACACTGATGTGTCCACTTAGTGGGATGTGTATAATTATTAAAATGTTTAATTAAAGAATGTAACTCTCAAATTTTGGAGAATATTATATGGACAAAAACTAAAAAGACCATGGGCAAATAAAACACAGTGATTTGTGATGGTATTTGAATTTTTTATTGCTGTAATAAAATTATTTTTTACAATCAGTAACTATTTTTAAGCACCAAATTCTAAGTTTATGGTACTAATTCAATTTTTTAAATTTGAACTTCTGAAAAATCACAGATCACTGACACATATACCACCCACTACCTAAAAAAGAAGTTCTAGGTTCTATGTGGAATCCAGAACCTTTAAAACACAGGATTAGGAAATAAAAGAGTGACTCAATGGAGATGCATTTGGTGTGGAGGGGGCTTAGGCTTTAGATTCAAATCCACCTAGGAAGAGCACCAGTTTTACCTGCTCCTAGCTAGGAGGCCTTGAGTAATTTCCTTCACCTTGTAGAGCCTGAGTTTCCTCATTTGTGCAATGAGGATAGTAATAACTACAACTGCTTTTTATGGTTATTGCAACAAGGAAGTAAAGCCCTTGATATGGTGCCTGGCACTGAGACAAAGCTAAATATATGTATAAGATTCCAGATGTCAATCTATATATTTTAAAAAGTTTCTAATCCTGTAATATCCACTTCCAATATTATATTAGTTATGAACAAATGTAACCTTCACAACACAATCATAACCCAATAGATCTGAAAAGAAACCATAATTTTAGGTGATTGGTTTAAGGGTTGAAAATGCATATATTACATTTGTACTTTTCCTTTTAATTAAGTCATAAATCTAATTTCAAAATCAAGTAATCTCATTTAAACCTCTATTACTAATTTTCAAATCTAAAATAGAGCAGCATTGGCATAATAAATATTTATCAGAGGTCATTAATGAACCAACAAAAACAACAACTCAGAGAAATAACAGAATGAAATAATGGATGGAAATTCTTACCACGGCCACTGTCACTGTCTTCCAAAAGCTTCTGGGCATTGTATTTTGCTAAAGTGTTCAAAGAAGAAGATTTCGGGTACTGTTTCTCTATTTTTAAGTGCACAACAGTAGTTTGTTTTCAAATGTCTTTCCTTGGTTAGTTCAAAAACAAAATAAAAAATGATAGTGCACAAGTATTTTCCTCCAGTGTGCAACGTTTCATTGTTCATCCAGTCTATCTGCTAATGTTGCTTTAATTGCGTGTCTGTGTGGGCAGTACTGTCTCCTACCAGAGCATGCTTTTTATTTGGTTAGACAGGCGATTCCGAGAAAAACAAGTAAGACAATTTTTGTTTTCCTACTAGTGGGAGTCAAGTATGCATTGAGGAAATATTTGTCATACTCACCACATTTTTGTCATATACTTGTCTCACAAGGCCAGTGAAAAGCTAAGAAAAAAGAAGAATAGCTGCTGTGTGTAGTATTGGAGCAACACTCCCTGCCACCCATCTCTACTCCTACAGGGTGGCAAAAAAAATCTTTCTAAAACACAGATTTTCAATTGCTCAAAATTTCTTTTTCTTTCTTTTTGTTGTGGTTTCATATTTTGTTTTTTGTTTGGATGGGGCAAGGTTTCATTTTGTTTCCTTGTTGTTCTTATTTTATTTTGTTTTTTGAGACAGGGTCTAGCTGTGTAGCCCAGGAGGGACTTGAACTTGAAGTCTTCCTGCCCTAGCCCCCAGAGTGCTAAGATTACAGGCATGTACCACCATGGCCCGGCTTCAAAATTTCATAAGGTTTCCTTTTTGTCTACTGCTTGACATTCAGCTTTCCAGCCTGCTTCCCTACAAAGGACCCCAAATACTTGGCCAGGAGAGTTCAACCCTGTATCTTTGCACCCTCTGTTATTGGTACCTACAATGATATTTATCCAAATTCTCATCATCTCTCAAGACACAGCTCAACAGATCTCTCATTCACATACACTCTCTATACCCTTATGGTTCATATTCAGCACCTATCTGACCTCTTCTTTTGGCACTTAATAAAATTGTACTCTTGAGTACCCCCACCTAGCACAACAATAAAAAAAAGGTAAAAAAAATTGTACTTAAGTAGCCATGCCCTTTTTATGATCCATCTTCTCTTCTGTTAGAAAATCACAACTATTGTATCATTGGAGCAAAAATGGTGATTATGTCCATGGTAGATTTTTTTTAATTGTTTACAATAATTCATTCTTTTTTTTTTTTTTCTAATGTATTTCCAGATCCTCTATTGACTTTGGGCTCCTATGTGTGACTTGCTTAGATCAATGATATTTTCAAATATATCATTTCCAAAGAGAAGCTTTTAGAAAAATGACAAGATTCCCAAAGTGCCTAGTTTCTGTGGCCTCTGCTATAAGAAAAGCATTTGAAGGGCTGAGGCTGGAATAGCCTTTCCTAGCATGGCCTTGGGCTCAATCCCCAGCAGTGACACAAAAAAAAAAAGAAGAAAGAAGAAGAAGAAGTCCAGTGCTAGTGGCTCACCTCTGTAACACTAGCTATTTTGGAGGATTGCAGCTAAGCTCAGCCCTGACAGGGAGTTTACAAGACCCCATTTCAGCCAATAGCTGGGCATGGTAATGCATGCGTGGTTCATGTGGTAGAGCACTTGCACCAGAAACACAAAGCCCTGAGTCCAAACCCAGTACTGCCAAAAAAAGCATGTTGCATCCAAAACCTCTTTTAGTCTCTAAAAGAAGGTGATATATGCAGCAGACTCGGCCTGCAATCTGGGTGTAGTCACAACATCCAACCAGTAGTTGACAATATGAACCTGAGGCAAAAAAATAAATAGTTGTTATTGTAAACAACTGAGAATTTGAGATTATTACACAGTGAAGCTGCCTGATAAAATACCCAATACTTTGTAGGCACTATACCACATATCCACACTATTTCATTTAACTGACACACAATCCTATGTGTTATATACTTTATTATCTCCATTTTACATATGAGAAAACAAGAATAAGAGAGGTAAAGTAACTATGCCAAAACACACAGCACTGTAAGACTCTGGAATCAGACACATCTGGTTTTAAATTAGCTGCTGCCATGTATTGAATATAGTATAACAGGCAAGAGACAATCACACTAAAACTCAGTGAAATAGAGGTAACACTTAAGCTCTTCTCACAGTGTATTTCTGTGACTGTTGCGAAGACTAAATTCAATAAAGAATGTAATAAATGAGCTTTAATTTATGTCACCCCTACAGTAGGCCCTGAGATAAAGCATTGGATTGTAGGCAGTTTAGGAGGCGTGTGTGGAAGTGGCGAAAGTAAAACAGAGAATAAGAAAAGCCAATGAAATGATCAGGTTACAAGTGGGGGAAACAAGCTCCATCTCCCTAAGGTACAATGTGGAAAATGTCTCAGGCGGCTAAGATCCCATCAGACCTAACCTTTTCACAAGGTCTAAACTAACAAACAAACAAAAACAAAAGCAATGACCTAAAGACACCAGAAAGTAAACACAAAGCAAGCATGTTCTGGAAGAATCAAAACTTTGAAAAAGGACCAGAAGAGGATGTGTTTCCCATCAGTGCAGATTTTAGCCTGAGGGCAGGCTGAAGTCAATACTACAGCATGTGGCTAAAGCACTCGTAGAAAGCAGTTTTCCTGGCCTGAAGAACTGAGTGGAATTCAGAGTAATCACAGACCCTGAAAAGTGTCAAGGGACTCTGAGAAAGAAGAGAGCCAGAAAGGGAGAGGCCTGAATTGTGTTCATAAACCCTGCCCATGTCTCTGACCTATACACGAATAAGGCTGACTTTGAGTATCCCAGCTAAGGACAAAAAACAATGAACTGAGATTTGAGGTGTGGCTGGAGAGTTTACAACTTGAGTTTAACAATTTAAATTTCCCATTAAAATAAGTAAAATAAACACTCTTTGGAAAAATAGAATGTGGAGCCATAAATATGAGATTCAACAATGCCTAGGACATAATCCAAAATTGCTTAACATATTAAGAATCAGGAGGTAGTGAGAATGAGTGGGATTCTGCCAGCAAGGCTTCACTGCCAGAGAGGCTGCTGGTGAAGCCGGTGTCCAGGCTGGTAAAGGGGTTAATTCCTTTCATAAAACTGTTACTTATACCCACCCAGCTCTGCCACCATCACCCAACCTCCTCTTTATCCTCCTCCTCAGTAACACAGGCCATTGAAAGCTACGATATATTTGACCCAAGACACTCCATTTTAGCCCAGGAATCTACAGTGGTGACAAGGATATAGGACTCTCTCCTGCTGGATTAAGATGCTTCAATATAATTTTCATCCTGACTGACAGCTGTGAAATGGAACCTTGGACTATTTTATTTTATTTTTTGTGGAACACCACAAATTCATAGAACACATCAGGCTTCAAATTCCCTGTAAAATTCTAAAAGAACTTTGACTAATGGGGATGTCTGATAGCGTTACTATAAAAGTTGAAACTGAAATGATGAAGAATTTGGAGAAAGAAGTGAAAGATACAATCATAGTTGAAAATCTTATCAAGTCAGAAAACTACAAGAAGATTTGGGCAGAGAAGAATGAACATTGTATTGATGACAATATTGATTTTCATGAATAAAATTCAGATCCAGTTACCACAATCTTTTGAAAAAAAAAAAGACCACCTTTCAAAAGATGAAGTAAACAAAGGAAAAGTTAGTGATCAGTTGCCAAGAGAAATGTTATCAAGAGATTCCAATAAAAAATACAATGATTCAACCAGCATAGGTCTACATGAGTTTTTAGTAAATGTGTTTAAAAAAAAAAATCCCAGGGACATAATGCTTCTGTTGAAATGGCATCAAGAAATTTTAGAGGTTATTGGTAATAATGAGTCTCCACATAAAAATTTCCTCCAATGACATCTTACCATAGAATGCTATTACAAGGAGTAGCCACTTACTTTCAATTACAACACAATGTTGATCAGAGTGGGAAGTCTATCATAATAAATAATACAAGAATACCTGGTCAGAAATTTAATGATCATGTTGGGGATGACAGAGGTGAAAACTTTCAGAAATAATATACCCTTAAAAGAGACAATTCTAGCTTTGACAACGATGAGGAACCAGATGTGAATACATTTGAAAGATGACATAGAAATCTATCCAAGAAAGAGAAGCCAGGTGCTAGTGGCTCATGCCTATAATCCTAGTTACTTGGGAGGCTGAGATCTGAAGGCTCATGATTTGAGCCTAGCCCAGGCAAATAGTTCTCAAGATTCCCGTTTCATCAATAGCTAGACACAGTGGCATGTGTCTGTCTTTCCAGCAACAGCGGAAGCCCTCAAATAGGAGGACTGGTGTCCATGCCAGCCTGGGCAAAAAAAGCAAGACCCTATCTAAAAAATAACCAGAGATGAAAGGGCTGGGGATATGGCTTAAGTGGTAGAGCATCTGCCTAGGAAGTGTAAAGCCCTGAGTTCAAACACAATACCAAAAAAAAAAGAAGAAGAAAGAAAGAAAGGAGAAGAAGTGTAATAGAGAGCCAGAGACCAAATATTTTCCCAAGAGTCCCTGTATTCCCAAGATAAATAATTATGGCTAAAGAATCCAAGATGAGGATGCTAATAGTAACCAAAGCAAATTTAGTAAAAAACCAAAACCAAAAAAAAAAAAAAACAGGAAATGTGTCCATTTTCAAGAAACTAACATCAACTCCAAAATGATTCAAATGGTAAAGTAGTCATAGATTTTAAAAGCAAATTTTATAACTCTGCTCATTGAAATAAAAGACAATGTGCTTATACTGATGAAAAATAAAGAAGCTGAACAAAACTATAGATCTACAATAGAAGGATCAAAAGGAAATTGTCAAAATTTAAAAATGCAATTTTAAAAATAAAAATATCAGTGGCTCATGCCTGTAATCCTAGCTACTCAGGACACAGAGTCAGGAGGATCATGGTTCAAAGCCAGCCTGGGAAATAGTTTGCAAGAACCTATCTCAAAAATATCTATCACAAAAAAGGCTGGCGGAGTGGCTCAAGGTGAAGGCCCTGAGTTCAAGCCCCAGTACAACATCAAAAAAAAATCACTCACTGGGTTTAACAGCAAATTGGGCATGACATAAGAAAAAAATCAGTGAACTTAAATATATATATCAATAGAAATTATCCAATCTAGAAAACAAATTTTGCAAGATTTAAAAAAATGATTGAAGTCTTAGAGATCTGTGGAATAACAGAATATGAAACATACATGTTATCTGATTTCCAAAAGGAATGCTGACAGGGAATGGGAGAGGAGAAACTATTTTGAAATTTGGTGAAATGTAATTTACAGAGTAATATCCTCAGGAGAATAAATGCAAAAGAAAATAAGTCTGGAAACATCACACACACACACACACACACACACACACACCACTACTTAAAGCAAATATGACATTTTCTTGCTGGTTTAAATATATAAAGTTGTAATATATAAGATATCTGTAGCATAGAGGGTATGGGAAGGGGGCTAAATTATATTTATCATTGCATAGTTTCTATACTTTTACATGAAACAGCCACCAAAAAACCAGTAGTCTAGCTGAAAAAGTCAATAGATACAGTAGAATTTTTAAAAATATTAAAATAATCAAAATGAAGGAAGACAAGGAAGAATAGAGGAATAAAAGACAGGTGACTAACAGAAAACAATAAAATTATAAACTTAAATATGCCATACTAAAGCCAGGCACTAGTGGCTCACACCTGTAATACTAGTTAATTTGGAGGCTGAGATTACAAGGATCTTGGTCCAAGACCAGCCCTAGCAAATAGTTTGTGAGACCCCCATCTCCATTACCCAGAGCAAAATGGTCCAGAGGTATGGTTCAAGAGGTAGAGTGCCTGCTTTGCAAATGTGAAGCCCTAAGTTCAAACCCAGCTCCACCAAAAAATAAATAAATATTCCACACTAATAACTATATTAAATGCTAATGGATTAAATAGTCCAATTAAAAGAGGTTACAGAATACATAAAAGTGAAGACCTAATAATATGCTATCTACAAAAGAGGTACCTTCAATATAAAGGCACAGATTAGAAAGAAAAGCCGTATCAAGCAAATAATAAACATATGAAGGCTGGAGTGGTTACATTAATATCAGATGAAATAAACCTCAAAAGTCCTCCCAGTAGAGAACAAGGAAGATAGAGTTGCCTCTGCTTTCAGTACTGTCTAAAGTGCAGAGAAAGTCTGCAGGCAGAAAAACAGTAACAGACCTAAGTGCCAAAAATTCTCAGCTGCTGTAGGTAAATTTATTGAGCCAAGGAATATGATGAAGCCATCAATTGCACCTGTTATGAAGTGAATTAATAAATGATTAATGGCCCCAGCAAAAAAGATAAGCACCTAGAAACCAGGAAAATACAACAAAAACTTTTTTAAATGCATAGCCACAGTGCCATAAACACAATCTGAGTGACAATCAAGTGATCTGATGGTACAGCTACATGGTAAAGTGGTGATGTTTGTAGACAAGAATAGATTCTGCCACTCAGCAGATTCTTGGTTCTTTTGTTGATTGAAAAAAGGAACTCATAGTCCATAACTGCTTATCCGTAAGATGGCTACTTTCTACTAAGAGGAACAGTCTTCATTTCTCATTCATATTTTCCAAGGCTCTGTCCATTTGGAAAGAGATTCTGCATCTGTTGTGTTTCTTTCTGTTGTAAGCAATAGAAAACTGGGTGTAGGGGTAAGGGAGGTAATTCTTGGCTCTGTAAATGAGGCTTTGCTAGATTCAACACTCAAATAATATCAATATGGCCTGTTCTTCCTCCACCTCTCAACTCCTCTTCCTCTCTGTTGGAATTTCCATGGAGATCTATTCTACATGGTAGCAAGGTAATAATAGTCACCACATCCAGCTTTATGTTTTTATTGCTTCTTGTTCAGCAAATAAGAAAGGTTTCTCTTTTTCTATTGACAAACAAAAATCATAAACCTGATTCTAATCAGTCCAAATAGGGCAGCATGCCCATTCCTTAGTCAGTTGCCTAGGAAATGTAATATTCTGATTCATCTTATTAAATCAGATTCCCATTCCTGAAACAAAAAGTGAAATCGATACCTCTTATGTTACTGGAACAGATTCTTTGATACCTTGTGCCACATCCCCTGTGTCACCTCTGATCAACTGCATCTGTGATAGAATGTTCTGTGCATGCATAACCCAACCCACTCAGGCACCACAGGAATTTATTTTCTTTTCTCTTCTTCTTCTTTTTTTTTTTTTTTTGAGGGCACATCCCACATTTTATTTATGTTGTAAGACAAATTTTTATCTCAAAAATCACATATCCTTTTTGTTGTTTTAAATACACGGTTTGTTAAACAAAGACTATAAGCAAATATTTACCACTCCCATTATATGTAACATACAGGAACAACTTTTATCAGAAAAAGCACCTCTTTTATTATAAATACAGGTATCAAAACAATCCTAAACATACTTTTGATATTATGAGTAGGCAGCACTCAGAACTCACACTGGTTCAAATATTAACACAATTTGTAACAATAGTCAATGCGCATTTGCTACTTCAACCTATTTCAACTGCAGATAAAGTATGCCGTGTCTGGTTTACCTTCTTGAGATTTACATTTCAGAAGTACACACGCTTCAGTTGCCACAAGACCTTCCATGCTTTAATCTTATAAACTTGAGTTCTGTGTCTAGTTTTCCATGTTCACATCTAAATGACAGTGCCTTAAGGAGAAGAAAAATTCTGTGTATTTTTCCTCCTGTTAACATGACAAGTGAACATATTAACTGTATTCTCACAAATGTCCAGGTCATGCTATCAGCTGGAATTCTCTCACTTAAAGTGTGAAGATTTTGCACTGTGGTTTTTGATCAAGATATTACTATAAGTAGGTTGTTGATTTAAATAAGTTTGAGATCCACTAAAATCAATTGTAGTTTGTATTTCTGATGGCTACAGAAGCTTCATATTTTCTTTATACATCATTAGATGTCTTAGCTTTTGAAGTACAATTTTAATGCTGTATGAATTTTGTCATTTTGCTAACACTGGTAAAATTTCACCACAATTATGTATTCTAGTCATATCAGTTTTTGTTGGGAATCTAACCAATGGAGAGTTGCTAAGTATCTTGGCCCACACTCTACTTTAAGGTTATAAATTCTGTTTGTATAATCTATTCCTGGTGGCCCATAGTTATGCCCGTTTACATAAGTGTCATATCTTCATCATCTTTAAGGCACTGGCTAACTGTACCATTGCCTACTCCTTTTTCTTAAAAGAATAGAAAAATACGCAGTTTACCCATTAAACAAACTTACAACTTTAAAACAATTACATGCCATTATTTTGTTCAATAATGAAATTCCCTACCAGTTCATTCAACCTATGTAATTCTTGTTCTGCTGAACCCTAAAGGGGAAAACATATTATGAACAGAGAATAAATTACCAGGAACATAAGTAAATATATAATTCCTAAAATATTTGTAATAATATTTAACTATACAAATTTAACCTAGTGTTTTGGTTTGAATATGAAGTGTCTCCCAAAAGGGCTTAAGAGGAGATCATGGCTGATAGTATTGGGGGAGGGGTTTGGTTGGAGGAAGTGAATCATTGGGTCCTGCCTCTGATGGGGTCTTGTATCCTGACCCTTCCTTTCTTGCTATCTGCTTCCTGGCTTCCCAACTACTTTGAAGTGAACAGTTATGCTCTGCCATACCCTTCTTCCAAAATTTAGTACCTAATCATAGGCCCAGAAAGAATAAAGCCATGGTCTGAAATAGTGAGGCAAAATAAATATATCGTCTTTTAAATTATTTATCCCACATATTTGTCACAGTGACAGAAAATGACTTACACACCTATGTGAGGCTGAGGATTTCTTCTCATTAAAATTGTTCCCCATGAAATTCTTATAATGACAAGTCAAACAAACATAATTACTCTATCATTATTTTATTCTATAGGTGAACATACAAATCCTTGTTATTTTCAGGGGCCCTCGAGGAGCTCTTGAGGCTAGTTTTAGGCATAAAAGATATCTCTGTAATTTTATTAGCTTTTCCTTAATTTAGGGTATACACATGGAAAGGCAAAACTAAGACTTGTTGGAATAAATGTGGGACATTTGATTAAGACTGAATTACAGTAGGGAAAATGGCACAGGAGTCTGAAAGCAGTGCTTGTTTAGCTATTTAATCAATGTGGCAAGAATCATTTTTAAATAAATGTAAAGGAACACGAGTGCGTAGAACCTTAGCTCTTTCATAAACAAAGATTTTCTTTCTTTAAATAAGAATGTACAAAGTCAATACAAAGCACAGAAAACTATTCTGGTGAAACTGAGAAACCCTGCTATCTAGGTAGATTATACAGAAGATAAAGAAAAATCTTACATATTGTCAGCAAAGGCATTAATCAGCAAAATAAGAAAGCAAGACCACCAAAGCTAACTTAACTGTGTCAAAATTTTACACCATTGCATACATTCTTTCCAGATTCAGCTGTCATAAACAAAATCCACTTTCAAAGTTTCATATCTAGAATCCAGTAATACTTTAGGATTGCCTTTTCTCTCTTCTCATGAGTGTGCAATGAAATTTTCCGGGAACTACATGATGTGAAGTAATGCATATTGAGTCCGGAAGGAAATATGAAAATCTAGCTGTATTCAAGTACCCAGATATCGAAGAACTTACAAAACTGTAAAACAACACAACTCTTCTAAATTTTTAAAAATACTATTTTTACTAAATGTCATTTAGGTTAGCATGAAATCAGCTCATCATTGTTACTTTTTAAAAGAATCAAATACTTTATAAAGAGTTCTTGGATTTCATTTCTAATTTGGTGATGATAAATATAATCTACATAACCAAAAGCTCTTCAGTAGAATATAAAGGGATGCTGAGACCAAAAGGTATGAGAATACCTACACTGGGATAAAACTACTCCCTTTTTCCTTATAAAACAAAATATATAAATAGTTTTACTTCTCTATCTTAGGTATAACTTTTAATCAAAGTAGTTAACATCTATTTCACATAGAAAATTGGGGAAAGGGTAGTTAACTGCAAGATGTTTAATATAAAGGAACATTTCAGCAGAGCAACAAAGATCATGTGCAGACATATCACAATGTTCTCCATATATATCCTTTCTACAGCATGGAAAGGCAAATACAAACACAGCAACTACATGACCCCACAACAATACAGCTGTTCTACATCATATTTTTAAAATAAGCAAAAGCAAAGAAAATTAATGTTCCATAATCAAAACTCAAAATTGTAGTTTAGAAATAATTAAGATAGCCAACAACTACTCATAACCTAAGTTAATATTAGTTCAAGATTTTAAGCTACTCACTCAGAATTCATATTTAAACTGACATGCTATGAAACCATAATTATTATTTATAGAAAAGATTGTCAAAATAATGATTCAATCTCATGATCCTTAAATTTTATTTTTATAACCTTAAACATTATAGAAGAGTAATGTCATTTGACTAGAAAACCTATATAAGTTTAGAAAAAACAAGCCCAAGTAAAACAAAATGTATAATTTATATTTTATTGTTAACACTAACAAGTCAAGAAAAGACATAGTTGTTTACTAATGAAAATTATTATACTAATCTCCTTTGCCAAAAGTTTTCTTTTTTTTTTTTTTTTTTAAGCAGAACTGGAGTTAAAAATCAGAGCTTCATACTTGCAAAGCAGGCACTCTACCATTTGAGCCACACCTCCAGTCTGTTTTGCTCTGGATATTTTGGACATGGAGTTTTGCAAACTATTTGCCCAGGGTGGTCTCTAACCTTTGATCCTCCAATCTCAGCCTTCCACATAGCTAGGATTACAGCCATGAGCCACCGGCACCTAGCCTGGGACTCTTAAAATAGTCTTAAATTAACAGTTTTTATCAGGAGAATTTTTAAAGTTTAACACATTTAAAATGTTAGACATCAAAAATTCATATTTTATGGGAATTTTAGGAAGACTTGGCCTATTTAAGCACTTATTTAACTTTTATTGGTTTATATACCAATCAGAATTAGAGGTCCTATAAGAAATTACACAATCTAATTAATTCTTTCTGGTCTGGAAATAAGAAGCCATTTCATACTCACAAAATTAAAGGAAATGACTTTTCTGAATTATAGACACAAAATTAAATACCCACAGATATATAGCAATTTTATAGCTTCAGAGGCTTGGGGTGTAGCTCAGTGGTAGAGCACTTGCCTGAATCTGTGTTTAATTCCAGTACTAAAAAGAAAAGAAAAAGAAAAAGGACTGGGGTATGGCTCAAGTGGTAGAGTGCTCTACTCAGTACAAAGAGGAAAGGAAGGAAGGAAGAAAGAGAAAAAATATTCCTCGAGTTAAGCAGCCCATGAGGTAAACTCTTCCAGAAATGCTCTTTACTTGGCTTTGTCATGGTGTAGATCTCGGTGGATGGCAATCAGAACTGTCAGAGATCTTTTTTTTAAAAGGTAAAATTATGACTATCATACAAATATTTAACTGATTAATTAATGAGGTAACCAGTAAGATGTTACAAATGATTCAAAGGGGAACCTAAGGAATAGACATGTATAATCGATCAAGAATGCCACAATACATTTAATAGATACAAAATGGGCTTCTTGGGCAAGGAAGGAAATTAATTGCTTCTGCACCAGACAAAACTTATTTTCATTACTTTTCTACAACCTAACAGTGTTAATATAATGAAAGATGCATCCTCATAGCTATCAGGTAATCTGGAAAGATTCACTAAAGAATACTTATTATCAGACTAGGAATTAATTCAGGGGTAGACCTCTTACCTTGCATGCTTGAGGCCCTGAGCAACACACACACACACACAAATAGCAAAATACACAAATAACAAAACAAACAGTGCTTAGTATGCCATCGAAAAGATGCCCAGTACGTGGGACATTTCAAAATCATTCATGATTCTGCCTGACAATATAATGAAATACTATTAAGATATAAAAAAGAATAAGGAACATTGTTGTGCAACGATGTGGGAAGATTTCCACTCATTAAATGCTGAGGAAAAAAAGTAAGAAGCAGAAATGGTCCTATAAAGACAGGAAGGAAATATGGACACAGAATGCATACATTTTGTTCTGCTTATGAATAAAATAATGTTAGGAATATTTTAAAGATTCAAACACTTGGTTGCTTCTGGCAAGGATACAGAGTAATTAGGGATCCAGGATGATGAGAAGCTTATCATTATATATAACCTTCTATGTTTTCGAATTTTGAAATTTGAGATTACATTGCATTGCCTAGCCAATAAGTTAATTTCTTTAAAAAAAAAAAAAACTACATCTGAGTACTTCCAGTTTCCTAGTAATCATGGAAGTCTTATTTTTAGAATTCCTTTTTTTTTTACATACTTCCTAATTCTTCATATTTGTTTTTAGATACATAGATTTAATATAACTAAATAATCATATTCTTCTTTCATGAAAACTTCATAGTAAAACTTTGAATTCTTAATAACATCTTGATGAATAAAGTGTAAATTTTATCTTATGTATGTTTTACCACAAGTATTTTAAAGAACACCTTGAGTTTTCCCAGCACCAAGATGATTCTTCTCCCTGAATTACGTCTTGACTGAGTCTCTTTCCAGACCAGATCATTTTTTCCCTGTGTTTGTCAAACTCAAAGTGTGTGAGAAAGTTGGCAGAGACAGAACCCCAGGTGGGCAGGGAAGAGAAATATGCAATACCTGCCATTCCCAAACCAGGGCCTGACACATTAGAGCAAATCAGTAAGTGTTGAATAAATTAATCAATTGCTTCTCCTAATAAGCATTTAGCACAGTTTTCATACTTGAAACACTTGACTCACTAATCCAGTATTTATCCTGGCTCTCTGATATATCAGTCAGAGATCATGTTATCACAAACCTTGAGAGACAAATCCTTCTGGATTCCATTTGGAGGGGAAAATAGTCAATTAGTTTCTATATAAAAACTGTTTTACTCTTGTCTCCTGTAAAGATTGGAAATGATGTTTTTGAATCTCTAGAAATTCTTTCAGGTTCTGTGTACACCTCATGGCAATAACCTTCCCTTCCAATCTGGAAGCAAATTCAGTTTAACCTAAAACAGTAACAGAAAAACAAAGGGAGCAAGTTCTCTCCTTAGTAATTTCTCAAAGAACACAGTTATGTTCAAAAAAGTCTTTAAACAAAGAACAAGTCTTAAAACTCACAAACCCCAAATGTACTAATGTAGTCAAGCAGTGCAATTCTGACACCAAGTGGCAAAAAGGTGTAAGCTTTGACTAAAATAATAATATTATTAATAATAATACTGTAGATGGTGTTGTTATGGGATATTTGATAGGACAAAAAATTATAGTCTTTCAGTCAGTGTTATCTCACTATAAAGACTCATGGTCAATGATATTTTTCATTTAATCTTTTTAAAATATAAAACATTAACATTACTCCATACATAGAGTTGGGAAAATTAAATAAGCTAACAAAACAAAAAACTTGATGACCTGTACACAGTAAGCGTTAAAGAAATACTAACTTTTCTATTACCTGACTTCATGTCTGCTGGGAGGTAGGGCAGGGAGCAAGTTGCCCTTGTCCTCCAAGTGCAAGAGTGAAGAAGGGGAAGGAGGAAACCCAGATGATACAGGCTGTTAACAGGTGCCATGATAGAAATGCTTAGTAGATTCAGGGAAGGCACAGAAAAGGGAGAAGTCAGTTTTTTCTGAGGGTTTTCTCTAAGAAGTTCCCTTTCCTCTGCCATAAACCATTGGCAACTACATTGTCATCTATGACACCCGCCCCACCATCGCCACACATAATTGACCTGTGTCAGGATGCGTCCATCAGATATCTTCTTCTAGAGATTTGTATTTTAAAAAATTTTTTGATGGAGGGTCTCAAAAAACTCATGACCTCAAACTCATGATCCTCCTGCCTCAGCTTCCTAAGTGCTGAAATTACAGTCCCTACCACTACATTCAGCTCAAGATTTGAAAGTTTGACATATTTATCACTCTGAGATGTTCATTTGAGCCAAGGATTTAAATTATTGTGCTCTAAGGTAGTCATGTGTGCACAGAAATAAAGAAGTCTTGCCTCCAGAGAAAAACAGACATATAGAAGAGAGGCAGAGATGGGAGGAGTTCCTGTGTCGCCCAAGAGACACGAAAATCTTCTAAGGGACAACTGGCATCCTGTTGGTTTCCCAGTACTTGGTTCAAGATCTGAGAATGACTGCACTGATGCCTTTGAGTTTCGAAAGATAGCCTTGCACCTTCAGAGCCAACTTCCACTCCTTGCTAAATCTTGCCTTAGTAAGTTCATTATTGTCTACCAAAACAATCTTGGCTTAGACACTAAATAATTCAAACATTAATTTCCCACCTAATATTCATCCTGAATAGTTAAAATTTTTATCCCTTTAAATATGTGGGTACTACTGTTACATAAGGTTATTTTACATGATAGGCAGATACTGGTTTTCACCAGTGGAATAACTATGTTTCTGTAGGATGTAAAAGGCTATCAATCTTGATTCTTTGATTAAGAGGAAAATAGGGCTGGGGATGGTGGCTGAAGCCTGTAATCCTAGCTACCTGGAATGCATAAATCTGGAGGATCCTGGTGCAAGGCCAGCCTTCACAAATGTTTGTTGAGACCCTCAGCTCAACCAACAGCTAGGCATGGTAGTACATACCTTTCATTCAAGCTATGCGGGAAGCACAAATAAAAGTACAGTCCAGGCCACCTGAGCATAAAGCAAGATCCTATCTCAAAAAAACCTAACATGGTAGGGCTGGCGGAGTGCCTCGAGTGGTAGCACTCTTGCTTAGCAAGCAAGAGACCCTGAGTTTAGCCTCCAGTACTGCTACAAAAAATAAGAGGAAAATACACTCATGAGATCCTCCTGCTTCAGCCCCCTGAGTTCTGTAATACAGGCATGGCCATCAAGCCCTGCTAAAGGTTGTCACGGTAATTTTCAGCAATTGTTTTGCTCCTTTGGCCTCCATCTTATTTCTCATTTGGCATAAACCTAAGAAGGGGATAAGCAGAAAAATACCACATTCAGTTTAACAGGATCTAAACTTCTGGTTTAAAGAACAAAGAATTAAGTTAATTGCCTCTTCTTTCAGAATTCACATAAAAAATGCATAATTCATCTTTCGTGAACTGAGGATGTAGCTCAGTGGTAGCACACTTGCCTAGCATGTGAAAGGTCCTATGTTTGATCCCCAGCATCACAAAAAACGAGAAGTCTTCTTATGTTTCATGAGGCAGCTAAAGATACAGTTGGAGGAGAGGACAAACCCAGAAAAGATAAAGTCAAGAGGAAATACAAAGAAGCTCTCTGTTATTACAAATCTCAGAAATAATTTGAAATATGCTTTTCTTATGGTAAAGGACACCGTATTAGTCAGGGATATCCAGAGCAACAGAACTAATGGGACACATATATAAGCACATAGTATTATACACATCCATATATATTATTAAATTTATGTATTAGTATGCAATTCTTCATATATTCTCTCTCTACATATATATATTAATCTCCCATTGGTTCTGCTTATACATATTGCACACACACATGTACACACACAAAGAGATTAATTATAAGAAACTGACTCACAAGATTATAGAGGCAGGCAAGTCCTAAGATCTACAGGGTGAATTGGCCAATTGGTGACCCAGGAGATCTGGTAGTTTAGCTCCAGTCTAAGGTAAAGGACTGAGAACCAGGAAAGCTGATGATGTAGTTCCCAAGCAAGGATTAGGCTTTAGACTCAGGAAAAACTGATATTTCAGTTCAAGTCGAAAGGTATTCAGGCAGGGAGAATTCTCTTAGTTACAGTGAGCACATTACATTAGGAAGAGCAATCTGCTTCCCTTAGTCTACCTATTTAAATGATAATCTCATCCAAAAACAAATATCTGGGTAGCCCATGACCCTCTCAAGTGAACAAATAAAATTAACCACCATAGACACATAATAAAATATAAAACTCAATTCACTGTCAAAAAACAGAAGACATAGCTTACACAGACTGGAACCCATCTATTGTCCCAAAAAACAAAGAAGGAATAGCTAACTGATGAATAACACAGATAAACCAGAATTGTATGAAGCAGTCTTCCCTTATGCCAGTGAGACCAATAAGAGGTAAAAATTAAAGGAAGGAAAGGGGCGAGAAGGAGAGGAAAATAAAGACTTGACTTCCAAGGACTGTGTTCTCAAACTTGGAATATGGCTCTGATGTCTTTTCTGCATAAGCTTCCAGAAAAACCTGAACCTAGAAAAATTCACTTGCTTCTCAATGAAAAAAATCAAAAAGGAACCAATTCAGAATTCATTCATGAGATACTGTATTTCAAAAGGGAATGGTGAGGAATTAAATGGTAAAGATACAGCAAATGAAGAGCCCTTACCAAAAACATTACCATAGAGCATAAAAGAAGTATGCTCAAACATTTTGCCACAAATGTGAAGACATAGTCAAGTAACTTGTTCTTATAAAATACATTTTTAAAAAACAGATATTTTTTAAAAATATCTGTTTAAATATGAGACATAGTGGCTCATACTCCTAGCTACTCAGGAGGTAGAGGTTAGGAGGATCATGGTATTAGGCCAGTCCAGCCAAAAAGATGAGTACCTCATCTCAACCAATAAAAGCTGGACATGGTGGTGCATGCCTGTTATTCTGCTACATGGGAAGCACAAGTAGGATTACAGTACTGGCTGCCCTGGACATATAAAGAGAAACCCTATCTCAAAAACAGTCAACATGAAAAGGACTGTAGGAGTGGCTCAAGTGGTCAAATACCTCTCTAGCAAGTATGAAGTACTGAATTCAAGCCCCTGTACAACCAAGAAAACATAGCCAAGAAAACCCAAACAAACCAATTATCATAGAAGAAAAAGCAAATCGTCAAAGAACACTCTCAAAATAAAAGCCCTGGTAAATTCACAAAAAAAAAATTTACCCAATATTATTCTAATATTATTACTAGACCATAGAGAAGAAGGTAAATTTAATGAATTTTTTTATGGGACAAAAATGACATTGACACTAAAACTTAAAAATCACACAAGAAAAGAAAATGACAGGACAATTTTAGTTACAAATAGCAATTCAAAGATGCTAAACATACTATAGGAAAAGAAAACCCAACAGTGCATTAAAGGAACAACATAGGTGAGGAACACCACACGTGAACTCAGCCTAGGTGACATAGTGAGGCACCATTCAAAAGAGAAGAGAGGAAACAGCATGTAACAATCAAATGTTGTTTATTCCAGAAATGCAAAGATAAATGAGTATTTCAGAAAGTTTTCCTAAATATGACACAAACCTAGGAAACCAGATAATAAAAGATTTATAAATTTAACCACTTAAAAAATCTAAAATATTCATACATCAAAGCTACCATAAACAAAAGCATATTGGGGAGTTCATTTTGTAAATAACAGCATTGAAAATAACTAACATATCTACCTTATATAAATAAAATGTTCAAAAAACCTTAAAGACAAATTACATGACGAAGCAATTCAATAAAGAGTAAACACAAATAGTTACAATATTACTGAAAATGTATTCTACCTCACCCATGACAAGATAAAAGCAAAACAACTGAGTTAATTTTTCACCCATCAAATTGACAAACATAAAAATAGGTAAATTTATTTGGCAGCATGATGCATCACTTCTGGGGATATAACTTGGTACAACCTTCATGGAAGGCAACTTAACAATCCTATCAATTAAAAACATTCCTAGCTCAGACACAGAAATTTTGCTGGTGGAATTTTAATTGTTTTATTATTCATATGTGCATACAAGGCTTGGGTCATTTCTCCCCCCTGCCCCCACCCCCTCCCTCTCCCCCCACCCCCTCAATACCCAGCAGAAACTATTTTGCCCTTATCTCTAATTTTGTTGAAGAGAGAGTATAGGTAATAACAGGAAGGAACAAGTGTTCCTGGTTGAGATAAGGATAGCTATACAGGCAGTTGACTCACATTAATTTCCTGTACGTGTGTGTTGCCCTCTAGGTTAATTCTTTTTTATCTAACCTTTTCTCTAGTTCCTGGTCCCCTTTTCCTATTGGCCTCAGTTGCTTTTAAGGTATCTGCTTTAGTTTCTCTGCGTTAAGGGCAACAAATGCTAGCTAATTTTTTAGGTATCTTACCTATCCTCACACCTCCCTTGTCTGCTCTCCCTTTTATCGTGTGCTCAAAGTCCAATCCTCTTGTTGTGTTTGCCCTTGATCTAATGTCCACATATGAGAGAGAACATACGATTTTTGGTCTTTTGGGCCAGGCTAACCTCACTCAGAATGATGTTCTCCAATTTCATCCATTTATTGCTGGTGGAATTTATCCTCTAGATGTACTCACTTATTTGCAAAATGATGTATATTCAAGATAAACACAGAGGCATCTTCGGCAATATCAAGAGCTTAAAAATAACCTAAATGTCCACAAATAAGGAACAGTTAATACATTACAGTACATTCATATAATGTAATGTTATGCAGCAAAAAAAAAAAAAAAAGGGTGGGATCCACCAGAACACCTAGTAGAATAACTTGAATAAAGCTGCTAAATGAATAAATTACTGAGTGGAGGGAAAGAGGGAAGAGAGGGAGGGCGGAAGGAGATACGAAACAGGAAGGAAAGAAGGAAGAAAGGAAGGAAGGAAGGGAGGGGGGAGGAAGGAAGGAAGGAAGGAAAAGTTCTGTAACCTCCAAAATACATATTGTTAAGTGGGAAAGTAAGACAGAGAAAGCTATGTATAGTGTGCTACTTAAAGTTGAAAAATGAGTTTTTGGTACACAAGAAACTTGTAATGGTGATGGCCTCTGAGGAGGAAACTCAGGGACTCGGGCATAAGAGTAGAAGAGATACTGTTTTTATTTAAAATTTTTAACTATAGAGATATTCAACATATCACCAAAAGAGTAAAATTAAAATTACAAAAATAAATTTAAAAGTAAACAGACTTCATATTAATTACAAGATGGTTTTGGTTATAAATATACACTGGCTGCAAAAGAAGCTATTAGGCAACTCCCCTCTCCCTAGAGCTAAATCTAAACCTGTATAAAAGTAAGTGGGCAGATGAGAGGTTCATGTGCTCTCTCTTAGGCTCTTCCCCTGCAGTCCTGTATTGGTACCTCTCAGTGTTGGATATCTTTTATTTGCCCTCTCCCATCCATTCTTCTCCCTTTCTGTGTTAAGCAGTATCTGAAGGGAAAAGTTCGGTGAGATCTGGGTATTTATTTTCATGTCTTCTACCATTCAGAGTTACTCCCAAAGGGGCTGCTTTTTGTTTGCTGTGGGTCACAGCATCTGTCAGGGGTCTCCATTTAGCTGCTGTGTGTCCATGTTTCAGTACCAGCTCATTTGCTCCCCATCTCACCCCCAGCACGCAAGCACTCGCCAGGAATGGAATAGTCCATTATTATCAGAACTAGATTACTGTTCTATTCTCTGTAATTTCCTCATACCTACACACAGTTCTGTAGTTTCTTTTTTTTAAACTTTCCTAAAAATTACACACTTTGAATATGCCATTTCATGCCAAACACTGACTGATAAATTATTTCAACCCTTACCATTTGTTCTTAAACTAATATTAGCACTTTCTTCCTTAATTCTGCTCTTCTGCCTCCAAAGATTCTTTTAGCCTTACTGATACACTTTCTTCTTTACATTTCACAGCATGAACATATATTTCAATATGTGCAAAACCTTAGTCTTCTTCATTTTCACATTTATCTTTTCAACATTTAAGTTGTTTTAAATTTAGATGATCCTTCTTAAAATGTATTTATATGTTTAAAGGAAAAGAAAGTCCTAATGAATGAATAGGAAATATTAATGCAGAAATATCAGTGGAGGAATTGAAACTGAAAAATACAATATCTGAAATGGAAATTTTATTTAATAGCTTTAACAGCAGACTAAATATTACAGAAGAAAAAATTCAGTGAACTTTAAAACAAAGCAGAGGTAATAGGAACCACAGAAAGAAAAAATCTTGAGTATAAAAGGAGGATGCAGGTTTCAGGCCAGTCGGGGGGAAAATTTGGCAGGACTCTGTCTCAAAAAACAAGCAGGATGTGGTGTTGCATGCCTGTAATCCCAGATATATGTGAGGTGGAGGTAGGAGGATGGCAGTCTGAGCCCCTGTGTGAAAAACTAAGAAAGCAAAAGGGGTTAGGAATATGGTTCAAGTGGTGTAGTGCTTGCCTAGAAAGCTTGAGGCCCTGAGTTTAATCTCTAACTACCACCACACACACACACACACACACACACACACACACACACACACACACTTATCCAGGTCATAAAAAAAATCAATGTAAATGCAATTAACTTCAGTGTGCATGTAATGCACATGAAATAACTCAGCATAGACATGGTATGTAACCAAACACGCTTCAGTGTATATATCATGCTGTGACAAATGCAGTAAGAAGAAGAGCTTGCAGATTGAGCACTAGAGAAAATGCTCAGCAGAAGTTGAAAACAGCATTCTGGCTGGCAGTATTGTTGCACAGTATTGTTGCTATTTGAGGAATAAAAAGGGAAAATATTTTTAAAGTCTAGCGATTTTTTAGAAAGCTTAAAAAATTCTAGCTTCTTAAAAATAATTTTTATGAATTCAAAATCTCAGGTTCTCCATATTCCCAAGAGATTTAGTAATTCTAGTCAGTCTCCCAATAACTTTTATTTGAAAACTTGAAAAAATAAGATAATGAAAATTATATGGTATACTTAGGTAAGCAATCAGGAGGAAATAACTCCAGCAATAAACCAAATATGGTACAGAGTATTAGTGATCTTAAAAGTATGGCAGTGCCATTGGCAAACAAGTCCATTAATGGAATAAGATACAGAGTACAGAAATAGACCTAGTAATAGGATTTAACATATGGAAAAGGAGGAATCCCAAATTAGTGAGAAAGAAAAAATATTAAACAATGGAAAAGTATGAATTTTGAAACAAGTAAAGTTCAATATTTATTCCATTTTATAGCCCCAAATAAAATCCCAGCAGATTAAATCAAAATCAAAGAAGAAAAGTAAGTATTTGTCAGAAATCTACTGAAACTTATTAAAAACACATGCAATATAATATTGACAATATAAAAATGTTACAAAGGTACCTGAAAAGTTAACAGAGCTAAAAGAAAATGACAAACTGACTGGGGCATGGCTCAAGAAGTAAGAGCACCTGGCTTGCAGGCTTGAGGCCCTGAACTGAAGTGCCAGTACTGCCAAAAAAAACAAAAGAGAGAGAAACAGTAAAATGACCCCCAAAGTGTGACTCCTTCTTTACTTTACAGGAAATTCATATAAATCAATGAAAAAATTGCAAATGAGCAAAATAATATCAGGCAGAAATTTTTAAGTGAAGAAATAAATGTGGCCAATAAAAAATTAGAAAGTGTCCTCACAAATGATAAGGAATAAAACCTTCCAGTCATTGGAGAATAGTGAGAAATAATAAATTATTGTTTTAAGTCCCTGACTAGTTTGTTACAAAGCAGTAGGTAACTACAAAAGTATTTTCCCTTATCAGCAAAACAGAAGACTTATACATATTTCAACTTGCCCTCATTTTTCTGAGAAGCTCAATTCCATCATGGCAGTGACCTCCTTTACTGCGGTAAGCAATAGATTCAGCTTTGCCTTAGAACCAGATTACATTGGTAATTGAGGGTTAGGCGGTATTTGACCGTATGAAAGCAAAAGACTGGAAATGATATTCATGCTTAATGTCTAATTGAAGGAAAATTATTAAATAAATGTACTATATTATTTCAAGAAACACAGAATTAGTGGGAAATGTTAGGTTTTAACAGGAAGTTAAATACAAAGAAATTACTTATTATTCCAACTATACTGAGAAGTATATTGAGACTAAAGCAAGGAAGAGGGGGCAGGAGAGGAAGATTAAAAGAAAAAGAGAACTCTTCCATGTCTTTGAGCATTGAATTATAAATGGAGGTTTTTTTTGTTTGTTTTGTTTTTCTTATTTTCAAATTTACTTTAATATAAAAAAATTAATAATGTAAAATTGTAAGGAAGTCTTTCAAAACAATAATGATCTTAAAATAGGATTTGATCTTCTCAGCTTTACCTGCAAAGGGTACATGATCAGTGTGGCACATAAATGTGAGGTACACAGCACAGCTCATATTCTCTCTTAAGCTACTGAAGCACTGTAGAACCATCTAAAAGACAACAAACGGTCAAAACTGCTGGTGAGACAAACCCTAACTCTTAACTCTTTGTGACCAGATTAAAATTATTAACATGGGGAATGTACAGTTTCCTTCCTTTTCCCTCAAGTGGTTCCACATGGTTCTTCTCAGGTATTTCCTACTTAAGCTTCTTGCTTCCTCCCTGAGGAGTAGGAAAGAAAGACCTCAAGAAATTTGCACTGCTCAGGGCACTGCATGATTCTGGGAGTACACGGCACAGGGCTTAGAAGCTGGTACTCAGGAATTGACAATATCTTTCAGGATAGGGAGTAGGAGCCTCCAGGGAATTTTCCAAGGGCTAGAGATAGGAATGAACAGGATTTTAATAAATATTTTCACAAGGGAGGTGATTAAGACACCCTTAAACATCTGTGAGTGACCTGAGTCAAGCCAACTTTTCTTTTGGAGCTGTAATTTCAATGTAACACAGTTCCCATGCAGAACCACATGGACTTTCTTCTGTTTCATTGTTGTTACAAACACTAAAGTCTGAATTAATAGTTTCAGTGTTTTTTTTTTAAAGTACGCAACTGAAAATATCTAGAATTTATTTAAAGGAAAGAGAAACCCTATATGTAACAGACAAAGATGTACTGTTAGAGAAGTCTCCTTTATCTAGATCTACCACAACCTGATGAAACATTTCTCTAGTCACCAATCTCCCTTTATTCTGTCGTTGTTTGTTTTCAGTGCTGGGGATTGAACGCAGGGCCTCGCACATGTAAGCAAGCACTCTGCCACTAAGTTGCATCCCGAGCTTTTTAAAATTTTTATTTTGAGCCAAGGTTTTCCTAAGTAGCCCAGACTGTCCCCAAACTTGTGATCCTCCTTCCTCAGCATGAAACCACGGGTATTGCTGAGCCCTGTGTATATGTATTTTTTTCTATTTATACATACCTATAATACAGCTAGGCATGGCAATACGTGTCTGTAATCCCAACTGCTAGGCAAAAGGTTTCTGAGATGGAGACCATTCCAGGCAAAATTAGGGAGACCCAATCTCCAAAACAAAAGTACCAATAAGGGCCGGAGGTGTGGCTCCAGAGGTAAAGCACCTGCCTAACAAGTGTGAGGGCCTGAATTCCAACTCCAGTGCTGCCAAAAAAACCAAAACAAAACAAAATACCAATGAAAGGGTTGGGACATGGCTCAAATGGTAGAGTGCTAGCATTTGCAAGGTCCTGGGTTACAAACCAATTCAATCTCATTTTTATAAAAATGTAAATATTTATATTTTATAAAAATATAAGTAATACATACCTAACCTTACACAGATTAGCTATGTAAGATAGGTTACGTCAGAGGAAAGAGGTTAGGGGGTTGGAGTGGAAGATTTTGTCTTTTTTTAATGGAATTTTTAATAGTTTTTTTATTTTTAGGTATCTTGCTTTTTTTCTAATGTTTTTCAGTATTTGCAAATAATTTTAAACCAACAAAGCTCTGTGTTTTAAATGTTTTCCTTGCAATATCAACGTTTGACAGTGTTCTCTTATCATTTTCCTTTTTTTTAAATATATCTTTTCCCAAAACAAAACGAAAAAGTGGTCACCGTGGACTCTCTCAGTTTGTGTCATTTTCATCTGACAGGCCTGCCTATCCTTAGAGGTTTTAATACGCAGATATGAAAACAACACAGTTCTATAATTGTGAAAGTGGGAAAATATTTTATGTATCAGTCAAAATTTAATTCTAGATAACTGCAGTTGATTTCTCTACCCCCTTTTATTATTACATGTTTTGTGTAACTTATTCTTAGAGTAGAATTAGGTGAAACAAAATGAAATTGCTGTTTTTGTAGGTCAAAAATGGTCAAGTATTGGTACTGTCACATGGCTTTACCTAAGAATAACTATTTTAAATTAAGTCATGTGATAACTTTTTTTTTCTTTCAGTGGTGGGAACCAAATCTAGGGTCACACACAAGCTGGGCAAATGCTCTATCACTGAACTACAGTGATAAGTCATATGATGTCTTTACCCAGTAAATGACTGTGAAAATTTTAGTTTTATGTTAATATTATATTATAAATAGGTGAAAACAATAATAGAACCCTTGATTTTTTTCATTTTTATTAGGATATATTCATTGTACAGGAGGGATTCATTGTGACAATTTCAAATACGCTTACATTGTATATTGGTTAGAACACCCCCACCATCTCCCCCCTGCAATCCCACCTCACTTAAAGCACTTGTAAGAGGAAAAGTGTGTGTGTGTGTGTGTGTGTGTGTGTGTTGGTGGTACTGGGGTCTGAACTCAGAACCTGACACTTGCTAGGCAAGTACTCCAGCACTTGCACTCCGCCAGCCCTAATAATAGAAACCTTGATTTATTAGAAGTATAGAACTTACATTGTGACTATAAACCTACAACACAGAAAACGTTACAAACTTTGTCTGAATGTATTAGAAAACCAAACAGTATAAAATTATTAAGGATAGCTACCAGCAATTATCTGTAATATAGCAAACTGAAGTTCTTGGTTTCTATGAGATTGACTCATCTGGAGAGATGAAGGGAACATGTACCACAACTTTAATGAAAACTCCTAAAAGAATATTACTTATGCTTGTTTTTTCTCATGAAAAAGATAAGCAAAAGTTGTATTTTAGTTTGGAATGTATTACACAGAGCATAACAGAACATTGTGTAGTGGTCAGGACATTTATGCCCATTGACAGTATTTTATTTTCTACATATTAAATGTTTCCATCTTAAGAAATATAAAGAATTTTGGTATTTGGGTCTATAAATAAATCTTCATTATACAAAGGTCCTTGTTTCTTAGTAGCAAACTTGTCAGAGTAAGAAAAGTGCCTGCTTCGAGGATGCAGGGAGTAGGGAGGAAGAAGGAACCCATTTACATAATAAACATGTAAATTAGTACAATCACTATGGAAAGTAGTACAGAGACTCCTCAAAAAACTAAAAATAGAACTACCATAATATCCAGCAATACTATTCCTAGGCATTTATCTGAAGGAATATAGACAATAAAGGCACCTGTACACCCATGTTTATTGCAGCATTATTCACAATAGCTAAGCTATGGAAATAGCCCAGATGCCCCACAACTGATGAATGGATTAAGAAAATGTGGTACATATATACTGTGGAATATTATTCAGCCATAAAGAAGAATGAAATTTTGTTATTCACAAGTAAATGGATGGAACTGGAAAATATCATGTTAACCAAAGTAAACCAGGCTCAGAAAGAAAAAGGTCAAATGTTTTCTCATATGTGGAAGACAGATCCAAATACAAGTACTACCATATGTATGTATATAGATATACACACACAGAAGTTTCCAAAAGTAGGACTATTAGAGGAGAGTAAGTAAGGAGGAAAAGAGAAGAATGATACTGGAATATATCACATTGTGTCTCACTGTCAAGACATAATGAAATTCACTGAAAACTGTTGAGCATTATAGGGTAGGGAGAAAAATAAGGAAAAGTAATAGAGGTGGTCTGACAAACTAAAGTAAAATATACTTACAGGCAAAACACCAAGGGAAAACCTCACTGAACAATGAATAGACACTAAAACAATGAAGGACTGGAATGTAATACAGGTCATGTTAAGGGGAGAGTAATAGCAAGAGGGTATGTGAACAGGGTAAAGGACTGTGAATATGGTTGAGATACTTTCTATACGTGTATGAATATGGGACATTGAAACCTTCTGAAGTCATTTCAAGAAGAGGAGTGGGAGAAGAGAGAGATTAACAAAGGAGATGAACCAAATTGGGGTACAATGTATGTGTATATGGAAATGTCATGATAATACCTCCTGTACAACTACCATATACAAATAAAATCATTTTTTTAAAAAGAAAGGTGCCTGTTTCTAATAAAGGACTGATAAGAGTGAGTCTCGTGAAATTGAAGTACAGCTACAAACACTAGCATGTCACTTTACCTCTCCAGCACCCTTTCCCAGAGACAGCTTTGTGGACAACACACGGAGTAGCCATGGTCCTGGAGGAGTCATTTAATACCAGGTTAGCAGCCAGTCACACCCATCCTGCAAAGGAGATTGGGACTGGAAAAGCAGTACATTCCAAGGCTAGGCAGAAAAGAAAAAGGAAACAAGAAATTGGTGCCATTTAGTTTTTACCTGTTATCATCACTAAACTGGCTTTTTAAATAGTCTAAGTAGTCTATTTCCTTTAAATCATGTGGATAAGTTAGACTGATTTTGGTGTCTTTAATAGATTTAGAAGCTGTCTGGAATATGTGAGTTAATAAATAACCTAGAAATATATGGGTTCACATTCCTAAGGATATTTTAAACATCACTGCAATAATGTAAAATCTACTATAATAACACTATAATGAAAGGGAAAAATCCTGACCTTAGTTCCATCTGCTGCTGATAACACAAATTCTCTACTATTATTGAGATAGTTGACCCACTTAAACATTATAGGAATCTCTACCTTATCTATAAAATGTGTGTATGTTTCTGGCAAGGAAATCAAACCAAATATAAAAATTAGGTACAAGAAATAAACTGGTCATTTCCAGTGTTTGACATGGTAGTAAGCATTTAGCAGATATTTCAATAAATACTTGCCCAAACCACTTTATAACCTAAAGTAGCTTCATTTTTTGAAGTATGAACATACTATAGGTTTTGTGGGTTATGGCCAACTTTACTGGACTGAAATTTCAGTAACTCAATGTTCACAAGAATCAGAAGACAAGCATATAGCTGTGATGCAAAAACTTTTCTCATGTAATGGATGAGTCCTTGAACAATGACTTGGCCTCTCCCCAGTGGCAGTGGCATTTAAGATATACTTCCATGAGGAAAAAGAAAAGTAGCAGGGAACCCTTTCCTCTAATTTGTATGCTTATATCTTGTTTAATATTTGCATTTCTTTTTTCTGGTTTAATAGTAAAATAAAGTGAAATTAAACCTTAGTTAAACTCAATCCATCAGTCTGAACAGTCTTCCAACATAGATAACTTTGTAGTTAAACACAAAAACTAAGTAATTCATCTGAGCATTTGTTATGTCATAAAGAGACTGAATACACGAGTCTTATAAAACGAGACTTCCAACTTCAAAAAGCAAAGTCCAGAACTCAGAGTGCTAGTTAATTCTTACACTTTTGGTGCTCTGGATATTTAAGTTTACTAAACTTAAATATGTAGCAGTTCAAGTTGGAAAGTGAAGTTAATAAAACTGCAAAATCCCAATCAGCCTTAGTTTGGAGGCAGCATTACAGAACCATTCTTTCAGAAAATGATTTTACAAGCCATCACTACATTCCTTCTGATGTTAACTCTCCAGTTAAAACATAAAGAATATCTGGAAAGAAAACCATCATCAAACTTCAAAAAAACAGGATAAATACAATAAAGATAACAGGAAAGTTCCATTTCCATGCATTATTTCATGTTTAAAAATTTCCTTATAGGCCTGCTGATAATATTTTAGTCATCAATACACAGTAATAAGAAAGCATGAACTTTGGAGTATATGTTAACCTGGCCTCAGCCCAGGTTTACAATTTTTCTAACTGAGTCATCTTGGCAAAGTCACTTAGCCTTTGAGTCTCAGATTCTACTTAGAAAATAAGAACAATAGTAAATGTTCAGTAAATGTTGGTTAGGAGACCTGGATAGTAGAACTTATAAGTCTGGGAGCACCAATTTTGCATAAGTGAAACATTTGATACTACCTCAAAAGTGTGGTTTTCACACTAGCAGCATCAATATTATCTTTGAGCTTATTAGAAATGTAAATTTATAGGTCATATTCAGATCTACTGAATCACATGGTCTGTGATAGCACCCACACATCCATTTTTATAAGTTCCTTATTGATTTTTACTCATATTAAAGTTTTAGAGCCACTGCCTCTGAGTTTAGCCAGGAAAATGATTTTCATGTGGTCATATTCATTAATGAACATGAAAGGTCTCTTGCCCATCAGGCACTTACCCATCAGGCACACAAGGCATAGTGCTTGGAGCCTGGGACACATTTAAAGGCAGTGAAAATGCTTTAATGTTATTTGTTTTAAAATCAGAAGAAAAAGAAATATAATGATAATCAGCATTTTAAGTCTGGCTAAAAAAAAAAAATGTTTGACATATTTCTTTTGGAGGAAAGACCCCATGAAGTCATAGACGCCTAGGACCCAGGAAAGCTATAAATGCCACCCTTTGTCACCTGAAAACTTCCCTATTCATTTATAAATATTATAATGAAGATTCTTGATAGGAAATGTATAAGAAATGTAAGTTATTCTGAGGATACATTCATTTACAATTTTTAAAAGATTAGCACGTACTTCACCTGACCAAAAGTTTAACGTTATTAGCATTAAGTGGTTGCTAAGCCAGATGATAAAACCCCAGAAAAAACAATCTGCAATGTTATAGAGGGATAGAAAGCATTCGCTAAAAAGACCTGAAAATTAACAACAACAAAAAAAGGAGCATGACACCTGGTAGGATTAAACAAGAAAATCAACAAGTTCAAAATGAGGTACAAATTTTGTTGCAGCAGCAATTTATGTACTATTTTCATACAGTGCTCATCATTTATTTCATTAGAGTCAAATTCATCAGGGTCTTTAAAAAACCATCATCCTGTCACAATTTGCAGAACTCACAGCTGTCCTCCAAACTTGTATTTAGTACGTGGAATAACTATATACTGCACATATAAGTGTAGTGATAAGGATATATAACAACAGTTTCCTCTCTGTATAAGTTCTCTAAAAAGTAACAAATCCTTATTGTGTCACAGCTAGTGTTTTCTCTATGTCAGCCAAATTTTAAATGTCATATATAATGGTATTTAGAAAAACAAGAATAATTGTTTTCAAATAAATATATGTATTAAAACTATGTTACTATTCTATCATTAACTATTAATAGATGCCAGCATAGAATATGCATCACTTTGTCCCAATAGTTTTATATAGTGTTGTTTTGTTTTGTTTTTTTGAGATAGGGTCTCTCTAGGTAGCCCAAGTTGTCCTTGAACTTGTGATCCTCCTGCCTCAGGCTCCCAAGTGTATGGATTTACAGGTATGTGCTATTACACACCAGGCTGTATACAGCACTTAAAATCTGGCTAAAATACAGGAAACACCAGCTGTGCTACAAAAGAAGAATATGTAGCTTTATGGAGACTATATACAGAAAAGAAACATCATTATCATGAGTCTATAACCATTCGCATCTTTCTTCTGTCAATTCCCAGCCTCCTCAACTCAAATAATTTCAGCACTGTGGACTCTAAAACTGATCTTCACATCTAGATTGCTGATCGTTTTAAAAGTATCTTTCCTAGGTGTTTACCATAATGTTATATGGAGAAAAGATATTTTCTTCACTTCTAAGACTATTGTAGTACATGGTCTTTAAGGACTCTGAGTTCTTGAATTCCATGCTTTTAAAGTTTCCTTAAGAAAAATTATTTTAGATATGTTGTAGTCATTTGTTTATTCATTTGAGATATTTATTAATACCTACTGGTTCAAGATTCCACTCTGACAAAAAGTGAATTGCAGATAGAGGATTAAATATAGTCAAAGGCTCTGAGGTTAAAAACAAAACAAAACAAAAATGATGGGCCAGGCTTTGGTAGGCACACCTGCAATCCTAGCACTCAAGAGACTGAAGCAGGAGGGTCGTGAGTTCAAATGCATTGCTATGGTCAAACATCCCAAAGGTTATGAAGTGTGTAGATCCAGTACATTGTTACAAATAAAATACAAATAAAATAAGTTCTAGTGGGCTGAGGGGACTGGGACTCTTGAGAAGGTACTAGGGTAAGGGATATATGGCACATATGAAGGGATGATTTAAAGAAAGCCCTGTCACTATTATAAATCAGAAAATAATCTCTCTGTATAGCCATCCTTACCTTAACCAGCAAAAACCCTCTGTCTCTCTTATTATTGCTTTTGTTTTCTCTCCAACAAAATTAGAGATAAGGGCAGAACAGATTCTACCTGGAAGCAAGGGGGGGTGGGGGGAGAGAGAGGGGGCAGGGGATGGAGGGGAGCAATGACCCAAACAATGTATGCACATGTGAATAAAAGAATATAAATTTTTTAAAAAGAAGTATGTTTTATATAAAGGGGAAAACGTGAAAATAAATTGCTTTGGTAGCTGAAAAATTAAAAAAAGAAAAGAAAAAATAGAATATGTGGGTATAGATGCAGATAGTTTTGGTAAACTAAGGGAATGCTCATTCTGTAGCATGTATTCCTCTCTGAAGTAGGAAGCAAGGAATTCTGCTAGGAGTGGTGGGGAAAGGGTTGAAGAAGTTTGAGAAATTTTGTAGAAGGCTGGTAGCACAGAAGTTCCCTGTGAGATGGCAGTCATATTTTAGTTGAACCCGTCTTCTCAACTGAACAACTTTCTTCCGACATGTTCACCATCCTATGTCCTAACCAGAAAAATGGGTAATAGGGTTTCTCAGAGCAAGGGATTTAGGACAGGGAAGCCAGGAGGGGGCAGAGAAGAAAGGGTGCTGAACATACAATCAAGAAAGAGTAAATGAAATAATGTACTCTGGAGTCTGAACTAGGAAACTAGGAGAAAAGAGAGAAAATGGAAGAGTCTATGGGTCTAGTGTTCACAATGAGATTAAAGATGGTCATAGTGGTTGTGGCTGTAGATGGGTGTTTGAATTTGGAAGAGAAGCAGATCTAGGGTATGACTTCGGGAGTGGATGATCAGAGTAAGTATATTACTAAAAAGATATTGGAAATGCTGAGTGTGATGGTACATGACTGTAATCCCAGCACTCAGGAACATTGAGAGTTCAAACCAGCCTGGTCTACATAGCAAGACTGTCTGAGAAAACAAGCAAACAACAACAAAACCAACAACAAGGAGGGCCACTGATAAAGAATTTTTGTAAATGTACTAAATATACCAAGTTTCAGGAATATCCTAAATTTTAAAAATTTCCAGGCCTTGAATTCCTCATAAACGGATGGATTCTCAGTTGATCATACTCATAGGAAGTAACAATGACTTTAGAAAATATATTTAATACATACTTGAAAGTGGAAACTGATAACATGTAATTGTAGACTCAGAGTAAGAATAGTTGAAGTGCAAAGGAATTTAGAGATTGTTCAATCTAGCAGTTCTCACAGTATGGCCCAGGAATCAGAGCATGGGCACTACTTGCAAACTAGTTAGATACACAGTGTCTCTGGTGTCACTGAATCAGAAACACTGGGGGTGTGGTAAAGTTGTTTGCTTTAATAAGCCCTCCAGGTGTTTGGTTTAATTCATACAACTGCTTTAAAATTGGAAATAGGGAGCTCCATAGTAACACTTACAAATAAAACAGTGGGCTTTGTCTGAAAGAGCTTACATTTGCTGAAAGATACACTTGCTCACAGGACATGCTTGTTTCCTATTCCATGTTTTCTATGGCTGCTATAAGAAGTTACTGTACCATTAAGTTGGCAGTTCACCACAAAGGTATCAGCTTACAGTTTTGTAAGGTCAGAAGTCCAACCAACATCTGTGTCACTGGTCTAAAATCAAGGTATTAAGTTTTTCTTTCTCTACTCTAGGGAAAAGAGTCCCTTTCCTTGTCTTTGCCATGTTCCAGAGACCACCCACTTTGCTTGGCTTCTGGCACTTTCCTCCATTTTCAAGCCAGTAGGTGTGTATTTTTAAATAAGGGACTGGCCTTCTCTACATTTTGGAGTCTGTACATAGGACCAGTCACCTCACATCTACCTGCTATATACACGCCTCAGTATTATCCTGTCATTGGCCCAGACTATGTCATAGAGCACAACAGGATCATGAAATTTCCTCAGGCAACAAAAATAATCAATTATGCTCATTACACTACTCTTACTAAATCACGAAAGACTACTGGTTCATGAAGGAAAAAGATATTAAACGATGTTTTAAACAAAAAGGTTTCCTATGTAAGTCTCGGTTAACAGGACAATTGAATTCGAACAGCTTTTAGTGTACTTAACCAGTGTGTTTAAATAATTTTAATTGTTGTTGACTTTTTGTTGATATATAGCATAGATTTTTGTTGTTTTCTTAAAGCTGGCTATTGAAAAGTTTAAGAAAAATGCTGATTACAGGACTACACTAAAGGGACCAGGTTTTGGTGGTAAGACTATGAAGTAGCTTTAAAATTTCTATTTTCCATATTTTCATTAATGAAACCGTATTACTTTTGAAACATTAAAAAAAAAAAAAGTTAAAGAACCACTAACACGCTACAGTTGCCTGCCTTCTAAGTGTGGGGTATGGTGTTTGAAGTCCCGGCCGCACAAAATGACAAAGGTCCCGTTTCCAACACTGTCCTCCCAAACGGACTGGTGGACCCTTCTCCGATACATCATTTTGCAAACGTGCTCGACACGAATGCGGGCCCCTGGCACTTTCTACACCTGCGACTGCGCTGCCTGCCGCCCTTTCCTCAGGGTGGCTCTGCCTGAGGCCCTCGGCCTCCTCCGGGACGCACCTGGACGGTGGATCCTCGATGCCGGGGCAGATGCGACCCGCTCAGGCGCAGCGGCGCGCAGGCCGGGGCCGGGGCCGGGGCCGGGGCGTCGGGACCCGCGCGGCGCGCAACCCGCTCTGCCGCGAGCCGGGCCCAGGCCCGGAGGGGGAGCGGCGCTGGGGGCGGCGGGGGCGGCGGGGGCGGGCGGGAGGCCGTGGGGGAGGAGCGGCAGCGGCAGAGCGGCGGTGGCGACCGACGCGCGGCGGCGGCGGCGGCGGCAGGAGACCCACCCCTGTCCACATGGACAGTCGCAGAGGCCGGCGCTGATGCGTTCACGCCTGGGCGGGGTGGGCGTACGGCCGTAGCGGCGACGACTGCAGCAGCTTCGACTCAGGGGTCTGCGGACGCCTGACGGTCGCGGAGACCTCGCTGCCTTGGCGCGGCGGGTGCGGCCATTTTACGGCCTGGGACGGAGGGAGGCGTGTGTGAGCGCGCTCGCCCGCATCGCTCCTTCCTGCGGCCCGCGCGCGGCCAGAGGAAGCTTCTCCGGCGGCCCGGGAGGGGGGGCGGTGGATGGGGAGTCGTGGGCCGAGAGGAGCCGGGCCCGGGAAGCGCCGTCGCCGTCGCCGCCGCCCGCGCTCCGCCGAGGGAGCCTGAGGAGCAGCCCGGGCCACGGGCCTCGTCGCCGACTGCGGACAGGCCGGGGCGCGCCTGGCCTGCTTTTGTGAAGGGCCGTGCGGACGTCGGAGCGCCGCCTGCCTGACGCCGAGCCGCAGGCCGCAACCCTGCGGCGGCTACCGGCCCCCGGCGCGGCCCCGCATCCCGGCGAGCACGGCGGCGGTGTGGGCCATGGAATAAGGAGGAGGCGGCGGCGTGGGAGGAGGAAGATGGCGGCCGGCAAGAGCGGCGGCAGCGCGGGGGAGATTACATTTCTGGAGGGTACGTGGATGTCGGCCGCGGCCGGCAGGGTGATGAAAGAGAGGGGAAGGCGGCTCCCCGGAACTCGGCGCCCCGCGCCGGGCGAGTGTGGGGCGACGGAGGCACAGCGGGGAGCGATGGCGGGGAGGGCGGGACGCGCGGCGCGGCGCCGCGAAGCGAGCGGGCGGGCGGGCGAGCGCGCCGCGTTCGAGCCGAGTCCGCCCGGGCGGCGAGGGGGCCGCGCAGGCCGCGCTCAGGGAGGGCGGAGAGGAGCGCGCGCCCGGCTCTGACATCTTTCCATTTTCCTGCTGACAGCAGGCTGAGTACAGGTCTTGCTCGGCCATCTGCGAAAGTTTCCAACGGCCGCGGTCGGGGGTTGGGAGTTGTCCCCGTTCGCGTCCGCACACGGCCCCGGCGCTGCTCTTGCGGCCGGCGTTCCCGCTAGGCCTGGCCGGCTCGGAGGAAGTGCGCCTCGGTGAAGATATTTTTGTACAAAAATGTATCCAGCGTCAGTGTGGGGACAGTCGCCAAAGCTAATAGATCAACTTTGAGTGTTTCCGTGCTCACTTGCAGGGGGTACAGTTGGGGGCCAAGCCGGCCTTGAAAGTGTGCTTTAGTCGGGGTCGTGGTTACAATACTGGCTTTATACGTAGATCGATCTATCTATATATATAATCTCCACCCCCCCCCAAAGCAGCTGGAGTTCATTGTGGTTGTGGACCAAGAACTTGAATGCTCACATTACTAAATTTGACGACCGGCTCTGTGTCCTACATCGGTTATTGAGAAAGTCTTGGCTGTTCAGTGTTTGTTTAAAAAAAAAACGGTAATTTTGCAAAGATTTCTTTTCAGCTACAGTATATTTGAGTGATACTTTACAAATGACTGGAAACATTACTGATGTAAGAAAGTATAATTTAGTGTAAAATTTAAAAACAACCTTACTGGTAACAGGTTCTATAGGAGGCTGTTGAGGGGTGGCATGCCCCATTTATTGCCTTATAAGCAGCATCTCAGTTACGGCAACACAGTAGGTACTTACTCAGTGATAGTCTAATGACTGGAGACTAATAAAGGTGGGAAAAGTAATTTTCTGAATCTTTCATACTTGACGTGAGAAAAATCATACCTTGCCGGGCAAACCAAACTGTAAAACTGATGAGATTTCTACGTAGGGTTTCTGTCCAGTAAGAAGATAAGGAAAGTTTGTGAGTTACTATCTTCTTACTAATTTGGGGCGGAGTAGGTAACCTGTCTAGAGGTTGAGACACATGCAGTTCTGTTACAGGTAACAGAAGTTGTTTTGAAGTTCGAAAGTCAAAAGATATTTTCATCTGTTTATTATGTTCAGTATACTGATGATTATACTTTTGTGCTATGGGAGATTTTGGGCTTCTGTAGTCTTCTGATTCAGTTTATAAATTCTGATTGGATGAAAATAGGATCAAAAGAGCACAAAGCCAATCAGTGGATTACAATTAGTACTACTTCTAAATTCTAATGCTAATTTCCAGGATTCTTTTGGTTCCCATCACTTTTAATAATAAAATGTTCCATTATAATTTGTCATACATTTGTCATACTGTCTTTACATTTTCAAAATGTTTTCCTGTTGGTTTGGGAGATTTAACATTTATTTTTATTTATTTGGTGGTACTGGAGTTTGAACTCAGGACCTCATGCTTGCTAGGTGGGCCCTCTACCACTTGAGTCACTCCACCATCCCTCTTTTGTGTTGGGTATTTTTTTGAAATAGGGTCTTGCTTTTGTTCCCTGGACTGGCCTCAAATCATGATCCTCCTGATCTCTGCTTCCATGAGCCACAGGTGCCCAATGGGATTTAATATTAAAACAGCTGCATATTATATGTTTCATTCTCTATAACAGAGTTCTTGAAAATCTGAAGTAGGTTTTCATTTAGTCATGAAACATTTATAGCAGCCTATTCTGCTAGGCCCTGTACCAAAGTGAATAAAACAGTGCAAAAATATTCAAAGTACCTACTTTGATGGAATTTACATTTTCATGTGAAAGACTGTCAGTAAAACATAAAAAATAATACTAGAGCATTCTTACCTCAGATTTCATATAGTTCCTTCAGGTCTGCTCAGACTTGACAAACTACCCTAAAATGTCATGATGCCACATGTGCTCCCACATGCAAACATGTGACATTACTTTTGCTGTTTTATTTTTTGTATCAGTATGTACTGATAATGATTAATTATTAAATAATCAAATAAATTAAATGATTAATTTATTTCTTCCTGCTTCTCAGCCCTACTGAAATGTAAGCTCTGTGAAAACAATGAGTTTGCTTCTTCACTATCCTACCTGCACCTGGAAACTATTTGTTGGTTAAATAAACTAGATCATAACAGTGTGATAAAGGCTGTAGAGGAAGTATGCCATGCACAATGGAGAAGCTGTTTATAGTATTCAGGTCAGAGAGGCATCTTTGAGATGACACTGAGTTAACACCTCATTGCAAGACTCTTCAGAGGGGATGCATGGTTCTGTTTTTTAAACAAATCATAATGGCTGAAAAAATTTTCTGCTTTCCAATCTTATTTCTTTCATATCTGTTCATTTACTGTTCTCTTACACCTCTTTTCCATGGTTTTGGCAGGTTTCTTTGTTAATTCATCCAACCATTATTTATTAAGTACCTGCTATGTTGTTACTACACAGAGAAGCACAGTGGCAAGGGGGGAAGAAAAACAAAACTAGTTTCTCCAGAGTACAGTACAGTGAGGAGAATCGATAATCAAATAATCACACTTTTAAAAGTACAACTGTAATGCACTGCCAAGGAGAGTTATTTAGAATAATGAGTATTTGATATAGTCAAGGTAATTTGAAGGATGAATAGGGAAGGGGAAGATGGGAGTTAGCTTTTCAGACAGATAGAATAAAAGAAAGAAGCATGGTGTGTATGGGGAACAAAAATGGGATGGGGTGGTGCCAGCAAGGAGAGTGGTACAAAATGAGGCTGAAGGTGACATCATCAAATTTGTTTCAGAAACGGTCATTGCTGCCACATTATCAGGGAAACCAGTTAGAAAATGATCACAATATAGGGCAAAGATTGTGGTAGCCAGCTTTGTCTCTTAACCTTCTCCCTCTCTTTCTGTGAGTGCTAACAAGTCTGCTTATTCTCATCTTTTTTTAAATTGTTGTGCTGGGTGTAGGTACCTTGTGGTACTTACAAAAGTTCTTATTACAATGTATTAAATATATCATACTTGGATTCACCGCCTCCCCCACTCTGACCTATCCCACCTCCCCCCCATTCCTGGAACAGTTTCAACAGGTATCATTTCTGCATTTACATACATGTGTATACAGTATTTGCACCATATTCACCCTTCTACCCACTTTCTCTCCCCACCCCGCGCACTAGTTTATAGCTACCTTTCTTTTGTCTTTTTTTCTTCCATTGGAATTGCTTTACCTATATTTTCTGCCATTTATTTCTTGAAATAATTTCTTCTTATCTTCCGTTTCTAAGGTGCATATGTTATTAGTTGTTTTCATTTCAGATCTAGTTCTCCTTAGGTCCTTGTCCACTGGGTTGAAAAACTGATGCTGAGCTACTACTCTGTTGTCCTCTAAGCTAACAAAAAAGCGTCTGTGTCCAAATGAAAAGAGTTTCCCATTACCCCCAGCCAAACTTTCACATGTAAATTTAGTTCAGAGCACAATCACTTTGTCAGTTTTACTGGGGACAGTAAATACTTCACTTGGGGTAGTGGGATTGAACCGAGTGCCTTACACTTGCTAGGGAAGTACTCAACATTTGAAGTAGGCCCCCCTCATTTTGTTTTTGAGATGGAGTCTCACTAACTTCTCAGCTGGCCTGGCACTTGGAATCCCTCCTGCCTGTGCCTCCTGAATATCTGGGATTACAGGTGTGTGCCACCATACCCAACTATTTCACACTATCTCTTGAACTAAAGCTCACATTCTAAATGATTGGCATCTCATGAAGTGTGAGCAAGGTCTTTAATTTTGGCCTACTCAGAGGAGTATACCTCAAAAGTTCTCCATTTAGCCTTGCTCTTTTTTTTCTCTGATTGCCCTACTTTGGGAACTTTTCATCCTAGTTTCATTTGATATTTACTCCTTTTAAGTATGTTTATTTCCTATTTTCATCCTAGTTGAAGTGATACATTTTATCACTTGATTTCAAATACATGAAACAGAAGCATAGAACCTCACTTGAGTATGAAAGTGGTTTTTACTAGAAATGTCATTGAGAGCATGAATTCACAAGCTGGAATGCTGAGATTCAACATGTATTAATAACTGTGTGCTTTGGACAAATTACTTATCCTGTCTAGGTTTTCTGATCTGTAAAACAAAGATATAATAATTGTGTTATCTAGCTATCTATCACCGTGACAAAATACCTGAGAAAATCGCCTTAAAAAAAGGAAAGGTTGCTGGCAGCTCATGGCTCACGCCTGTAATCCTAGCTACTCAGAAGGCAGAGCTCAGGAGGATCATGGTTCAAAGCCAGCCTGGGCATATAGTTCACAAGACCCTATCTCAAAAAACTCATTAGAAGAAAGAGCGGGTGGAGTGGCTCAAGGTGTAGGCCTGAGTTCAAACCCCAGTACCACAAACAAACAAAAAAAAAAGAGGAAAGGTTTATTTTGGTTCACGCCTTCAGGGCATGCCCCCAGTGACTTAAATTCCTTCCTTCAGGTTTTTCCACCTCCCGGTAGGGCCATAGGTTAGCAATCAGACTTTTAGCATGAACCATGGGGGGATGCCTATCCATACTATAGCACTTACCTCATGAGATTGCCACGAGAATTAACTAAGTTGATGTATCTTAAATATGTACCAGGCTTAAAATAAGCACTTTGTAGGTTGGTATTATTATTTATTTTTTACTAGGTAGAGAAAAGAAAAAGAGTTTGCTTTCCTTCTTCCACCATGCCTTCTCATTTACTTGAATTTTAGTTTTCTTTTTTTTAAACTTAGCACTTTTTCTTCTAGAAAGATGGCCAGCTTTTTGTTTTGTTTGGTGGTACTAGGACTAGAACTCAGGGCCTCTCGCTTGCTAGGCAGGTACTCTACCACTTGGACCACTCTGTCAGCCCTTGATATTGTTCATTGATTGCTATAGTGCGAAAGGAAAGACTGGACTTCTGTAAATTGATTTTTCCTCTTGCTGTTACAAAAATGTATCGAATGTTTGAAAAACCCAAAAGACATTATGTGACCCAGAGAAAGTTAGTAGGAAAATCAGAACTAGAGCTTGAGACCTAACTGATACCCACAGCTTTCTCTGGCATTTTTTCTTTTCTTCTTGCTTCTTCCTTCTCTCCCTTCCTTCCCCTCTCATTCCTTTGTTTCTGTATTCTTCCTCTTTATTTTTCCCTGCAGTGTCCCAAGGAGGGCACTATATAAGAGAAGAAAAAATTATAGGTAATATGGGGAATTATCATTTATTAATGAGCACCATTCTAAGAGGTCAAAAGGAGAAAACCACAGATCTCTGAAGGCTCAATTTTTAAAAATACAGTATCATACAGGCAGTCCCAGGAAGCAGACTCCACCATTCAGTGGGAAGAATTAAAAGAATTTGTAGTCATTGAATCTTTTCTCATACTATTTTTTTTCTATTTTTTTCAATAAAGTCATAGTACAATAGTCCCCCTCTAAGCTACACTTTTTCTTTCCTTGGTCAGTTATATTAAACAATTCATAAGTTTTAAATTGAGCCGTATTCTGAGTAGGTAGATGAAATCTTGGTGCTCTTCTCCTCCATCCCACCTGGGATGTGAATTAACCCTTTATCTGTCTTTTATCTACCTACCTGTTAGTCATTCAATAGCCGTCTTGGTTATGAGATGGCCTGTTATAATATCATAGTGCTTCTGTTCACTTTTACTTAACAATGACTGTGAAGTACAAGAGGAGTGATACTGTCAATTTTGAGTATGCCAAGGTGAAGCACAAAGTGCTTTAAGGGGAAAGGTGAACGTTGATTTCATGAGGAAAAAAAAATCATATGCTGAGGTTGCTATGGTCTCTAATAGGAATGAGTCTTCATAAAGAAGAAAAATTCATGCTGGATTTGCTTTATGTCAAATTGAAAAGTTACAACCCCAATGTGTAAGTGCTTAATTTGGAAAAGGCATTAAATTACAGGATTTGGTGTCATCCGTGGTTTCATGTACCCACTAGGGGTCTTCGAACATATCCTTGTGGATAAAATGATGAAAATAATGGTTCTTACGAAATCCAAAAGTTCCTAAATTCCAGAGGGCTTTGGAAGTTAAAGACAAAACAGGAGTTAGGGCTTAGCTCATTGGTAGAGTGCCCATCTAGCATGTGTGAGGCCCTGAATTCCATTCCCACAAAACAAAGTAGGTAACACAATTTGCAGTGTGCTTCAAAGGCACATAGCAACAAGCCTATAATCATAGCTGCTCAGGAGGATTGTAATTCAAGGCCAGTCCAGGCAAAAAGTTTGTGAGACCCCCATCCCAACCAGTGGCTTGGGGTGTGCACCTGTCATCTCCGCCGGGAAGCACACTTCTGTCCAGCCCAGTCCCGGTATAAAGCAAGACCTATCTCAAAATAGACTAAAATAAGCCATATTCCTGTCTTGTCTTTGGGGTTATTTTGGTATTGGTAGGGATGCTGTTTGAAATACACTTCCAGCTTAGTTTTAAAGATCTTGAAGATGAGATTTTTTTTTCCCACATCTTCGAAGTCAAAGAATTTGTTTTGTATGAGCAGCTCAGTCTGAGGCTCTTTATTAGTATTTCGTAAGTATGAATATCAGCTCTTCAGTCTCCTTCCTTGTCTTCACCATTTTCAGATTTCACTTGTTTCTCTATATTCTCAGTTTTATTATGAAAGGATGCATTTAGACCTTCAAAGTGTTTCAATTTGGTGGTGAAATTCCTGCTGAAATTCCCCTGCCACACTGATGGTCCTTCCACCATGGAGCAGGACCATTTGGAGCTTCTTAGCTCATGCAGTCACTCAGTTGTTCATTTTCTGGCTTGGAAGTTTGTGTGTGTCAGTTTGAGACAGTTGTCTTTCTAGAGATTGTATGTTCTGTATAAAGGTACTACGTTAAAATATTTCTGGTCCATAAAATAAGGTAAAACCACTTGATATTTCTGGTTCATAGATGATTTAAGGAATTTCCAGCAACAGCACCAAACACCAAACTTGGACCGAACTGACTCCATGCCAGCCTGTGAGGTCTGTAGCAACCCACTGGATGAAATGAAGAAGCAGATAGCCTAGTGAAGTGTGAACAGCAGCTGGGTCCTGAGGCAAATGTTCTGTACGATACAAACGCTTCATCTTTTTTTTTTTTTTTGGTGATACTGGGGGTTGAACTCAAGGCCTTGTGTTTCAGCCATGTAGTAGCCCTTCTTGTGTTGGTTATTTTTGAGGTAAAGTCTCACTTTATGCTCAGACTGGCCTGGACCATGATCTTCTTGTTTGTACTTCATGCCATTGGGTCCATCTTTTGGTTGAGATAGGGGTCTCTAAAACATTTTTCCTGGTCTGGCCTGGAACTGCCATCCTCCCAGTTTTCCCCTCTGGAGTTGCTATTACTGGGTAGAGCTACCACACCCAGCATCAAAGATTTATTGTTGAGGTAGTACTGGATAATGTATCACTCTGTTTTCTTTACCAAAAGGTAAAGGCTTATTGATCAGGAATTTAAGGAAGGCTCAGCTGGGTGATTTTTTTGCTTCATGTAATGCTTGTAGGATGATTCTATGGTGGTTTGACTGCTTTGGAGACTCCAAGATTGCTTCATTTGGATGTCTGACTTGCTGGGCCCTTCCCTCTCATATAGACTATGGGCATTTTCAAGTGGTCTCTGCAACAGGCCTTCACTTGTTAAATAACGAGTTGGGCTCTGAGAAGCTGCCTTTGAAGGATCTTTACAGTTTGCAGGAAAGACTGAGGATTATAAATGTATAAAACCACTTCAGATTGCTTTTCTGAGAGATTTTCTGGCTTTTGCATTTACTTTTCTGTCACTGCTTTTATATTCCTAAGTTACAGAAATTAACTTTTGTCTTACTGGTCCTTTAAAAGAGTTTCTGTCCATTTTCTTTGTTCTTGTAAAATCTAATTTTATTTTTAAATTAACATACATTAATAATTTTATTATGATAGTTCCATACATGCATACAGTGTACTTCGAACAAGTTTACCCCCTCCATTATATTTCCATTCTGTTACTGTAAGATCTTATTTGTGATAGTTTAAAAGTTACTAGTAAATATTTCACTTCTATGAAGGATGATGTTGCAAATACTCTTGTTCTAGCCAGAAGAAAAAAACATGGCCAAGACAGTTGATGCTGGTGTGAACCCTTTCTTTTTGCATCCTGTTCTTCTCCAGAGGCGATGGGTTTTTTTGTTTTGTTTTGTTTTGTTAAGTTTTATTTTTTCAGTTCTGGGCTTAAACTCAGGGCCTTGCACTTGCTAGGCAGGCACTTTACTACTTGAGCATTCCTTCCCCTCTCCTCTTTTTGCTTTAGTTATTTTTCAGATTGTCTCACATTTTTGCCTGGAGCCATCCTCAGACCATTATCCTCCAAGCTACACTTCCCACATAGCTGGGATACAGGTGAGAACAACACACCAGACTTGCTTTTTGGTTTTGTTTTGTTTTTTTCTTTTTCTTTTGGTGGTACTGGGGTGTGAACTCAGGGCCTCATGCTTGCCCAACAAGGGCTGTGCCACTTGAGCCACTCCCCCAACCACAGGCTTGTTTCTTGAGATGAGGTCTCACTAACTTTTTGCCCTGGTTGGCCTTGATCCTCCCAATCTGTATGTTCCCTCTGAGTAGTTGGGATTGTAGCAGGCATGGGTGGGTGCCACCACACCTGCCCTTAGAGGCAGTCTTTAATTTGGTAGTTATCATTCCCATGCATCTGTTTATGTTATGTGTGCATCTCTTAAATAGAATATATACAACATACATATATACACAATTATATAGTTGCTTAGCATCTTTTAAAATCTATAAATTCATGTCATACTACATTTGTTCTGCAACTTGCTTCTTACAATATTGTCTGAGGAGATTAGCAGTGCTGATAAAAATAGTTCTTTGTTTTTATTTTGAGTCCTTGCTATATATCCCAAGGCTGACCTCAAACTCGAGACTCTTCTGCCTCCAATTTCCCAATATTGGGATTATGAGCATGCACCACCTGCCTGGCTTAAATTTTATTGTCACTTATTGTTCCATAGTCAAATGTGTACTCATCCTTCAGTATTCTAGGAGATGTGTTTCCAGGAGCACCCCTCCCCCATACCAAAATCCTTGCATGGTCAAGTCCCTTATATAAAATGGCATAGTATTTACATAGAACCTTTTTATATCCTCCCATACGCTTTAAATCATTTCTGTATTACTTACAATACTTAATACAGTGTAAAATGCAAAAAGTTATGTATCGCATACAAAAAAGTGTGCTTGTTCAGTACAAACACAATTTTTTTTGTTCCAAATATTTTCAATCCATGGTTGGTTGAATTTGTGGATGGAACTTGAGGATGCAGAGAGCTGACTTAATTTTATGGAAATTTATACTGTATTCACATAAGACATAATCATGCAACGTACTATTGCATACATTGCTACTGTGCACATTTTACCTGTTTCATATTGTTACTGTGAATGTTTTTGTAAAAGTTCATTTCCTGGTGCACATGTGTGTGTGTCTCCAGGGCAGAGGCCAAAACAACCTTTTCTGTAAAGAGCCAGAAAGTTAATGTCTGGTCTTTGTAGTTCATGCAGTCTCTGTCATAGTTACTGTACATTTGCTATTTTAACAAGAAAGAAGTCATAAATAAAATTTTAAAAGAGCATGACTTTGTTCAAATAAGACTTTATTTATGGGCACTAACATTTTAATTTCACGTAATTTTCATGTGCTACGAAATGTTCTTTTTTTCTTTACAACTGTTAAAAATGTAAAAGTCATTGTAAGTTCATGGGCTTCAAAAAACAGCAGGACAGATTTAGGTGCATCATAGTTTATTGCATCTCATCTAAGGGAGCCTTTAAGTGATGGAATGACTGGGTCCTAGGGCATGTTTCAGCTTTCCTCTAGGTATTGCCAAACTGATATCCAATGTGGTTCCAGTAGCAGTTTTTATGTTTTCATTTCTTTTATGTTAGCACTCTCTTGACAAGATTTGATATTTTAATTTCTGCCAGTCTGATTGGGTTATCAGCTGGTGGTTTGAATTTATAATACTCTAAATAGAGGCTGAGTGTCTTTGTTGCTGTACTAGAAAAACATGTCTTTGTTTATTCCACAATCAGAAGTTATTTATTAAGCACTAGCCTAATGTTAGACCCAATTTTATGTACTTTTCATGCATTAAACATTCTGCAGAGTAATCATTGGTTGAATTACATAAATTGAACATTTCTTACCAGATTGTATGACTTTTTGAATAGAATGGCTTTGTGAACAGAATTATTTAATGCTATCATTTGTTTTTCTTTTAATAGTTTTTTTTGTGATTTAAGAAATCCTTTGGTTATACTCATCTTCTGAATTACACCTTTTTTGTTTCCTTTATTTCTGTCCATTTCTTTAGTTTTTATATCAGAGTAGAGGAGTACCAGTCAGCTGTATAGGCTGAAGTAACAGAATTTTTAAAATCTGTAGTTTATTTATTTTTCATGTTTTCCATAAATTTTTAAACTTTTGAAATAATTTTACATTTATAAGAAAGTTTGTAAGACTATTACAAAGACTTCATTTGTTTCCTCAAATGTTAACATTTCCTGTTACTGCTTTATCGTCTCTCTCCTTCAAATATATATATATATATATATATATATATATATATGTGTGTATATGTATGTGTGTACATATATATTTTTGAACCATTTGAAAGTAAATGATACCCATTTACCCTATTTAATTCATTATTCCACCTTCTCCCACTTTTTTTTTTTCCTATTTAGGGACTGTACATTCTCTTAATTTATTGTAGTACAGTTATCAAAACCAGTAAATTAACATTGATATAATACTGTTATCTAGTGTACAAACGTTTAAGTTTCACAGTTTGATATACAAATGCTCACTAATACCAAAAAAAAAATTATGGTTTAGGATTCTAAATATAAGAATTATGTATTGCGATTTCTTTTCTTTTTTTTTGTTGGAATTGGTGTTTGAACTCTGCACTTGCAGAGCATATGCTCTGCCACTTCAGCCATACTTCCAGACCAGTGTATTACATTTATTTGTCATCTCTTTTGTCTCTAATCTTGAATAGCTTTTCAGTCTTCTAGTTGCTAAGAGTTTTTGTTTCGTTTGAGTGGGACTGCAAGTTAACATTTATGATCTTTAAATGCTAACTTGCTTTTTGGAATAAATCCTACTTAATTGTAATGTATTATTCTTAATAAATCACTAGGTTTGATTTGCTAATGTTTTGTGTGAGATTTTTAATCTATCTTTATGTGCGATTGCTCAATAATTTCCTTTTTTGAATGTTCTCAGGTTATGAATTAAGCATTCAGACTTCATAAAGTGAAATGTAACATGTTCCCCTTTTTCAATTTCTGAAAAAATTTAGGCAAGGTTGGTGCTATTTCTTAAAAGTTTGGAAAACAATAACTAGCAAAGCTTTCTGAATCTTGGTTTTTCTTTGTGGAAAAAATTATAATAATGAATTTGTTTCAGTTTCTTTTATTGATAAAATGATGTTAAAATCTTTTCCTCCTTGTGTCAGTTTAGTAGTTTGTGTATTCATGGGCATTTAGGTTTTGTCTTCCTCTCCCTCACGGCCCAATACCTAGGGATAAAAGCCCTTGCTTCTTGCATGCTGGGCAAGCACTCTACCATGGAGCTCTGTCCCCAACGCAAGTTTCTACCCATCTTGTACCCCTTTTGATAAAAGTTACAGTTTGTTACATTTTCATCTATTAATTCCTCTCTGGGTTCTTTTTGTCAGTGGTCGAGCACTTGTCTAGCATGCACGGGGCCTTGAGTTTGATTTCCATTATTGAAAAGAAAAGGGGTGGGGAAGGATAATGTATTTATTTAATTTGTGGAGTTTTTTTTGTGTGTGTATGGTACTGGGGTTTGAACTCTGGGCCTCATGCTTGCTGAGCAGACACTCTACCACTTGAACCACTGTGCCAACCCTAATTTGTGTTTTTTAACTGAGATTTTCCCTAAACCTTTTTGTTTTCTTCTTAATTTTGAAAGTGGAGTGCAGTGGACAAAATTTCCCTCTTACTGTTGCTAGTGTCATCGATAACAATATATTGAAATGTGACTCTCAAGGACTTTTAAGGATTTTAAGTTTTTGCCTCTACACCAGGTTGCCCCAGGCCTAACAGTTTTTAAATTTTGTTTGCATTTTATAGTTTATTTTTTCCTTTGTTGGGAGTTATCACATCTGTGCCATTGTTTTTCCACTTACTTGTGGGCTGTAGTGTGTTCCTAATTAGGAAATTGTATGATCAGGTTTGTTAGAATTGTGGGTACAGAACCCATTTCATTTAGTACATAAATACTAGACTATTTTTCACTTCTGAGCCAGGTTCATTTACATTCCTTGTTTCTAAATTTTATTTTTTAAATTTACAGAAAAGTTTCAAAGGTGGTATTGAGAGTTTCTGTATACCCTTCATGCAGCTTCTGCTAAACTTGCCACCTATTGTACATTTGCCAAAACTTGGAAATTTGACATCATTATAATTCTGCTGCCTTAACTGCCGTCTTAATTTAGATTCCACCAGTTATACCATTTACGTTCTTTATGTATTCAGACTCCAATGCAGGCCTTTGAGTTTGTTTACATGTCTCCTTTGTCTACTCTGATCTTTGACAGTTTCTTAATCTTTCCTTGTTTTTCATAACCTTGCCAGTTTGAAAGAGTACTAATGAAGTATTTTGTAGAATGTTCCTGTTGGATTTGTCTAGGGGGGTTGTGTATGTGTGTATCTAAAGCAGCATTACGGGTTTTAGAGATGAAAACCAGAGGTGAAGTGCTGTTTTTCATCACACTGTATTAAAGGTTCTATGCCAGGAATCAGACATACCTATAATCCCAGCTACTAGGAAAATGGAAGTAGGCATATTGTGGTCTGAGCCTGCCCTATGTGAAAAACTACAGCAAAAAGGATTGAGGTGTGGCTCAAGTGGCTGAGCAAGGGTACTGCTCTTGAGTTCAGTCCCCAGTACTGCAAGATATACCACTGTTGATGTCAGTCTTGATCACTTGACTGAGGTAGTGGTTGTCAGATTTCTCCACTGTCAGTTTATTTTTGTTTTTCTTTTGAGTTACCAAGTTCAGCGCATACTCAAGGAAAGCAGAATTAAATTCCATCACTGACAGAAGGGAATATGTGTGTATGTTATTTGAAATTTCTCTGTAAGAAAAATAAGTCCCTTCTCTCCATTTATTTTATTTGAGGGATTATAATCCAATGCTGATTTTTTTTGTTTTTTAAATTTTTGTTAAAATTGTTACACCTCTGCTTGATGATAAGAGTTTTCAGGTTGGCCCCTCTAACCTTTTCACATCCCCTTTTTTTTTTTAAAGTACTAGCTTGTATTTTGGCACTGTAAGGTATTCCAGATTTTATTTTTCCTGCCTCTGCCTTAGAATCAGTCATTTTACCTCCTATGAGCTGTGGTTCCTCTTACTGGAGAGAATCATTTTTAGAACCCAGGGTTGGATTTCAAGCGTGCATGTAACTGAGGTGTCATTGCTTCTAGACTTTCTGAGAGGACAGAGTCTTCTGTGAGTACTAACCCATGTCACACAATATAGCTATATTTATATCTATCCACCTTGCATGCACTAAGTAAATCTGGGTTCATACTGATAACTCTGACTCTAATCCAGCACCACAGATTTCTTCTCTTATATGTAACTTCTTTTTCTCAAAGGGAGAACTCTTTTTTATTAGCTACTGTTTATTTACTTATTTATTTGCTGTTTATTTATTTAAGTAAATAAAAAACTATTTACATAAAGACATATGTAAAAGTGGTTCAAATTTGCTCATGATAAGTTATTTTCTTCTGTCCCATGGTATTTTTGGTTTCAAACTCATATTCATTGAAATTGTTTTGATGTTTTAGATGTTTTCAGAGAGGATTTATATTCACTTATTTTAGTCATATCTAGGCTCTTTTCCCTCTTAAAAATTTTTTTGGTGATACTGGAGAATAATTTTGTTATGATAAGATGTATAAAACTTGAAATTTATCCTTTTAATTGTTATTTCATTGATATTAAATACATTCCCAGGGTTGTATACCACCCATTACCCATTTCTGGTACTTTTTCATCAGCTCAATCCAAAATCATCCATTAAAATAAATTTTCATTTCCTCTTCCTCTAGTCTTTGGTACCACTATTCTTTGTGTCTCTTTGAATTTGCCCATTCTCTGTACCTCCTATAAGTGAAATCATACAATATTTGTCCTTTTGTTTCTTATCTATTTCACTAAGTATAATGTATTTGGGTTCATCCATGTCATATATCCAAACTTTGTTCTTTTAATAGCTGAATAATAGTGTAGTGTTGTGTGCATGCATATGTACGTGTGTATCTATGCACAAATACCATATATTTTTTAATCCATTCACCTGCAGATAGACATTTGATTACTTCCACCTTTTGACTTTAGTGTGGTAATGCTACTGTGAACATTGCTGTAGAAGTGAGTCTATGCTTTCAGTTAATATTGGGTATATATCTAGAAGTGAAGTTGATGGATCATATGGGAAATCTGTTTAATTTTTTGAGGAACTACCAAACATTTCCCACAGTGGCTTCACTATTTTACAGTGCCTACCAACAGTGCACAAGAGTTGTAATTTCTCTACCTGCTATCCAATACTAACTACTTTGCACTTTTTTATTTTATTTATGTATTTTTTTTTTCCTTTTGCTATTTTTGCATTTTAAGAAAAGGTAGCCATCCTAGTACTGAGAGTACTGCTCAAGTCATAGACTACTTGCCTGGTAAGCATGAGGCCCTTGGTTCAATCTTCAGACTGAAAAAAAAAGAAAGCAGGAAGAAAAAAAATCTGTGCTAGGCATAATAATGCTACATACCTGTGATCCCAGCCACTCAGTGGCGGACACGGGAGGATGTAACTTTGAGACCAGCTTTGTAAAGTTAGCTCAAGACCCTCTCTGAAAAACAAAACAAAAAGACTGGGGGCTGTGGTTCAAGCAATATAGCTTATCTAGCAAGTACAAGTCCCTGAGTTATGTCCCTAGTACCACACACACACACAAACAAGTTTAAAAAATAGCATCTCATTATGGTTTGTTTTGTATTTCCCTAGTGACTAGTAATATCAAGCATCTTTTCATGAGTTTTGTTTGTTTTGCTTTTTTTGAGGTATTGGGGATTTCACTCAGTTCTACCACTTTAATCACATTCCCAGTCCTTTTACTGTTAGTTTGCCAAATAGGGTTTTAAGCTAACTTTGTTTTGACTGACCTCAAACTACCAATATCTCCTCTGCCTCATGAGGAGCAGGGGTTATAGGTGTGCCCCTCAGCTTTTTTTTTTTTTTTTTTTTTTGAGACAGGGTCTTGATATATAACCCAAGCTGGCCTTGAATCCATGTTCTTTCTGCCTTGGTCACTGTTTTTGTTCTTCTTCTTCAGTTGGTACTTGAGGAGTTAAACTCAGATCCTTGAGCTTGCTAGGCAGTTGCTTTACCTCTTGAGACATGCCTCCAACCCTTTTTGTGTTGGTTATTTTGGGGATAGGATGTCACTCTGTGTTCAGGCGGACCTGGACTGAGATCTTCCCTGCATGCCACCATGCCCAGCCACTGGCTACATTTTTGTATTTTTAAAAACCAGACATTACTTGAGTATTGGTTGGAATTCTCAACATTAACTGGATGCTGCAATAGCAGTCCCTGTTGGTTTAGGTGTTGTTCACTCATGGAATCTGTACTGAATGTGTGGTAATATAATTTTTAGATATCTCATTTGACCAGCAAATGTAGTGTTCTGTTTTAACTTTGCCAATCCAGTTACATTTTCTCCTATGCTTGGTAGGGCGGCCACATTTACCATAGGTCAACTTCTGAAGGAGCTAGGCTAAAAAAGCCACGGCAGCAGCAGACCGTGGGTATCTTATTATGATGCTTTCCAAATAATGACTGGCCCCTTTGTCATCTTGCTTGGGCCTCTGAGACCTAAGAGGAGGCTATTTCAGTCCTGAACTTCTGGACCATGTAGATTGTGAAAATTAGGACCTCAATTTGTAGTAATTGTGAGCTTATGATCAGGAATTTTCTGACTGCCTTAGTCAATTTAAACTGCTATAAAAAAGGACCATAGACTGGTTACTGTTTAATTATCTATTTGTGAATATATGTATGTATGTATGTATGTATGTATGTATGTATTTTTGTTGTTGGCATCTTTTTGAGACTAGTTCTCACGATGTAGTCCAGGCTGGCTTTGAACTTGGTCCTCCTGCCTAGGCCTCCCAAGTGCTGGGATTATTAACATGCACCACCATGTCCAACACTATCATTAAGAAACAAACAAATTCCTCACAGTTTTGGAGGCTGGAAAGTCAAATTAAGGTTTCCAGGTACAGTGTCTGGTAATTGCCAGCTTTCTCATTGATGATACTTACCATGGAAGGGCAAACTCCCTTTGGTTCTATTTATAAGGGCATTAATTCCACTCAATAGGGCTCTGCCCCGTATTTTCCAAAGGTTCTATCTGGTAATACCATTATCTTGGGTGTTGGGATTTCAACATCTGAATTTTGAGGTGATAAAAACATTTAGACTATACCACTAACCATGAAGTAGCTACATTTTATTTTTTACTTTTTTGGGGTGCTGGGGATAGAACCTAGGGCCTTGCACATGCTAGGCTAGTTCTCTACCAGCCCATAGATGCACTTTATTTGTCTTTAGTATTGCAACCCAAAAGGGTAACACGGGTAACATGTCACAGTTGGGTGGGGGTTTTTTTTGTTTTTTTTTGTTTGTTTCATTCCTGACTCACCTAGTAGAAATGTTGCCCTTCAGGTCATCTGGTTTTAACCTGATGTATCATACTGCTAAGACCTGAACTTAATCTTAAAGCCCAGACTCTAGGACGTCAGGTTTTTGTCATGGGGCTCCAAAACAAAACCATTTACTGAACATCATCTCTCCAGGTTCCCACTTTCTAGTTATTCTTGAATAACTAGAAATTCGGGGGATTGTAGCAATGCACTTAGAAATTTTTTTTTATACTCCAAATGAATATCTTTGGTGTTCTGATCTAGAGTTTTTCTGGTCATTAACTATATTACCAACACTTTCTTCTAAAAAAAAAAAATGTAGAGATGATTTGAACTTAAGAAAAAAGGCTAGTGGTCTGGATATAGTTTTCATGATTAAGACAAGCAAATTATTTATTCAAATTAGACAAATTCCTAGAATCAATAATCAAATATTGTGAGAGTGGGGCTGATTTTATACATTTTTATTATATACCCCATTTTTAGTACATCTTATTAATTTGGGCTTCTTTCTGTAGCAGACACATTTGTGGATGACTATTAATTAGGAAAAACATTAAGTGTTCTTTTTTTCCTTGGAGGAAATAAGATATTTACAAAAAAAGCAAGCAAGTTAAAAGGAAATCTAGAATAATCAAAGAGCTTAGGAAATGCTCAAATTTGTTTTGCATTGAATAGTTCTATTATTGAATACTTATCTCAGTTTGTTTTTATTTCAGCTTTGGCTAGATCAGAGTCTAAGAGAGATGGAGGTTTTAAAAATAATTGGAGCTTTGATCATGAAGAAGAAAGTGAAGGAGATAAAGAGTAAGGATTTCTTTTCCCTCAGATATTTTATAAGAATGAAACTATTCATTAGAAAATCAATTTATATTCCATGGAAAGATTTTTTTTAACAGTGTGGTATTCTTTGATTAAGAAAACATTTAACTCTTAAACAGTAGCATTAAGAAAAGGTAAAACAGTTCTTTATTAGTAAATAATTTTGCTGTTATTTGTCTTTTGAAATGTGCATGTAATACATGTTACCTTATGATTAAAAAATGACTAAAACAGAAGATTTCAAATTAAGAAAATTGTTCTTTTTGTTAAAAAAAAAAAAAAAAAAGCAAGTTCAGACCCCAGTACTGCCAAAAAAAAAGGCATTCTGTTTGAACAACAGTTTGAAAAGCCACATTTAGTATCAGTAATCGAGCCGAGATTAAGACCTTTGAATTTTATATGAAAGTTTAAATCCAATAATATCTTTCTTCCTACATTGTGAATGTATACTACCTCTTTCACCTAAGATCAGATTTCCACTAATAAAAATGAACAATAAACATGGGTGTTTCCCCCAGGCAGCAGTTAAGCGAAGTGTTCATTACACTTTGTTAATGTACTTAGAATGAAAGCTGTGTTAGAAAGAAAAAAATTTTGAGGCTAGTTCAGAGGCCGGGAACTCAATATATAGTCTAGTTGACCTCAAACTTGTGTTCCTCCTGCCTCAGCTTTCTGTATGTGCCATCACACTGGCTTAAAAATTTTAAATGATACTTTTAGTTGTTTTTGTTTCTTGGTTTGTTTTTTTTTTTTTTTTTTTTTTTTTTTTTGCAGTGCTGGGGCGTGAACTCAGAGCCTTGCCCATGCTTGGCAAGGGCTTTACCATTGAGCTATATCCCCAACCATAAAATAAGTTTTGATAGTGCTTTTGGCATTTTGTGAGATATGTATTGCAAATTCAACTTTTTTCCAGGTTCTTGATTTGTTGATTTCATTTCCAACTGGAGGAAAGAAAAACATTCAGAGATATGTGAAATACACATACGAATTTCTACCAAAACTATAAATATATTTAGAGTCTTTCAGTATATTGGCTAAATATTATAGGTCCTTCCCTTTTTCTGGGCAGCAGCTCTATTCATCTTTACCATTTTAGGTGCCTTGTTTGTTTGAAGCAAAACTTTGAACTAGGAAATTTCTCACTTAAAGTCAGTATTTTACAGTCTTTCCTTATTTGATTATTTTTTTAACTTAAAATATTTTTCTTAGAGATAATTTGGTATTTGTATAGCTTTAAATAGAATTAAATATGAAATTAAGTGGAAAAACATATCATTCAAACATTTTGTGAAAAGTTTGAAAGAATTTTTAGCATTAAAAAAGTTGGAGTGTATATAACAGTGATGAAATAAAACAGTTTATATTTTTACTATGAATAGCTAGGATTTTATTATGTGTAGTAGAATTGTCTTAAAAAACGTATTTGATTTTCTTTGTTGACTTTTTTTTTAATTGTGCTTTAAGGTGCTGTCATATACATTTCATTTTTAGATTGTACTTTTTTGCTTATGTTGATTTTCTGATTATGTTGATATTAACATAAACTATTAATATGTTAGTCTTATCTTTTAGACTCTTAGGCCAATAATTCTCAATGGAGGATTGGTACTTCCAAGAATGGTAGAGTATAATTTTGACTGTGGCAATATCATTGGGATTAGTTTATTTTTAGTATCTAGTTTTTTTCTTCTATTAACAGTGTGTTCTGTATTTTGTTTCTCTGTTCTCTAAATTTTAACCCAAGACAAAAAGGAAAAAACAAGTGAGAATGTATTAAATCCATAGTTTAAAAAAAAGAAGTTTATGTGTTCATTTATGATAAGTATCATCAAGCAGTAACTTAAGGCTTTAATCTTGCCTGCCACCTAATTTTGTTAATGTATTTGAACAGAGCTGTATGTATAATTTATGTTTGTTTTCATACTTTACTGGCAAAGATGAGTAGTTGCAACAGAGCTCATATGGCCTGCAAATATTTCACTCTTTGGTCCTTTACAGAAAAACTTTGCTGATTCCCTGAGTTTGGTAAGCTTAGAAGATTAAACTACTGAATTTGTGTTGATTGTAATTGTTACTTAAGGATTTTTTCTCCCCCTTATTTTTTATATAGTGGAGCAAATCTACTCAGTGTAGAAGATGAGGATTCTGAAACCTCAAAAGGAAGAAAGGCAAGTATTATTCTTTAAAACTTTTTTTCTTTTGGGTTACATACTAAAAACTGTTACCTTAAAGGAATCTTTGTATTTTTAAATTGTAAACCTCCATCTCTCCTCTTTCCCTACCCCAAAGGCAAATATTACTCCCACTTTCTTGTCACTGTGAAAATTATGTGTTTGCTTTTGCATTACTGAAACAAAATACCGTCAGAATACCTATATGAACTTAATAAGGAAAAAAATTTGGTTGTTTGGTGGTGGTTGTTGGCCGTGCTAGGGATCCAACACAGGGCTTTGCACGTGTTAGATAAGCACTCTACCACTTAGCTGTATCCTCACCTCTTTTTGGAGACAGGGTCTCACTCTGTAGCTCAGGCTAACCTGGAATTCACAGTCCTGTCTCCCAAGTGCTGGGATTACAGCTGTGTGCCACCTCACCCTGCTTAAATTAAATGTCTATTGCATATATGACAGTGTGTCTGTAGGATAAGTTTCTAGAAGTAGACCTGGTATATCAGGTCAGGTATATTTCTAGTTTTGTTTCTTCTTTTTCTTTAGGGCAGTGCTAATAAGCAAGTGCTCTACCATTGAGCTATATTCTCACCCCAGGTCAGGTATATTTCTAATTTTGGTACACCTCATTTACACTTTTTTGGCAGTGTATAAGCATGCTTGTTTCCCCACACTTCTGTCACAGTGTTACCAACTTTCTGAGCTTTGCAATGAAAAATAATTTCTTATATAGTCTTAGTTTGCATTTCTTTTATTAGGAATGAGTTGAACACATTGTTCTTATGTGTCACCCATTTCTATTTCTTTTTTTACAACTGTCAGTTAATGTCCTTTGTCCATTTTTTCTGTTTGTCTTTAGACTATTATAAGAATTCTTTTTATATTATCTAAGAAAAGTTATTTTCGTATTTTGACATCTGAAATTTAGATGCATCGTATAATAAGATTATATAGTTTAATTATTTAAAAAATCTTTATATAGTAGTATATACAATAATAGTGCATCTTAAAATGGTTTCTTAGATTGGATGAAGCACAGTATTTTGGAGAAACTGGTCCTTTGCTGTGATACCAGTTGTTAACATGGTCATATATTGCTTAATGACAGAGATACCTCTGAGAAATGCATCCTTAGGTGGTGTCCTCATTGTATGAACATCATAGAGTATACTTGCACAAATACAGTGAATCACTTGATTTGGCCTAGATGCAATCAAGAGATGCAGTAAACATGAGATATTGTCATTAGCAAGCCTTAGGTGAACTTTTGTACTACTGGCAGCCTAGTAGTCCACCAGCATCCCCACAAACACGCTGCTGTGGCAGTGTTCTCACTAGCTGATAGGAATTACTCAACTCCATTATAATCTTAATGGGATCCCTGTCATACATGCAATCTGTTATTGACTGAAACATCTTTGTACAACACACAGCTGAATTTTTAATTCAAATTTTTCAGTAGACTTTTCTGTGTTTGCTTACGGTAGTTATTCACTTGGAGAAAATATACTTTTTTATGTCATCAAATATACTAGTCATTTTTCTTTTACGGATTTTGGGTTTTGCTGTTTTGGTTCCTATCAGTAGTAATTTCTTATTTGCTTTGTTCTGTTAGAAATGCAAGACAGTTTCACAATAAGAATACCAACACAATGACTTAAGAATAATTTTATTTCCTGTTTCTTTTTGGTAATGTCACCAGGTACATCCCAGTAGGAATGTATGGCTAAACTACTGTTTTGAAGCAACTTGAAATTATTTATTGGGTTGGTTGGCAATTCTTGATGGAGCTTTAAGTTTATTTTTTAACTTTGTTTTTTATTCTAAGAGATTGCTTTTTATTTTCATTTGATTAATTTATTTCATAATTACGTGAAACACTATTTACATGGTTCCAGTGTCACATCTACAAAAGAAATCCAGAGAAGTCTAGCTTTTGTCCTGATTACCTCTATTGCTTTCTCTTTCCCCTATAGACAACCTGTTTTTAAGTACCGGCATAAACCATAAGATCATAGGCTTATACCTATGATCCTAACTGCTTGCGAGGGAGGATCACCGTTTAATGCCAACCCAGGCAAAAAGTTCATGAGACCTCATCTCAACCAATAGCTGGGTGTGGTGGCATACACCTGTCATCTCAGATATGCAGAAGGCTGTGATCCGGAGGATTGCAGTGCAGGGGATGGAGGGAGGGTTGAGAGACCCCATAGAAAAAAAAAAAAAGTAGGACATGATAGTGTGTATCTGTCATTCCAGCTATGGCAGGAAGTGTAAAATAGGATCACAGTCTAGGCCAGCTTGAACAAAAAGACCCAGAGCAAAAAGGATCATAGGCCTGGAGGCCTGGCTTAAGCATTGAACACCTTCCTAGCATGCATAACGTCCTGAATTCAAACCCTAGCACTATCAAAAAAAAAAAAAAAAAGATACAGGTTGTCTTTTTTTTCCCTTGGTGCTGGGGGTCAACCCAGGGTCTTACACATGCTACACAAGTACTTTGCCACTAAGCTAAATCTGCAGATCGTTTTTTTTTCTTTAATGTAGACACATGCCATCCTTCTTGGAGAATATTTGGCACCTTGATTTTTTTTTTTTGCTTGATAGTATATTCTGTAGATCACTCTACAGAGATCTTTATCATCCCTCTTATTAAGGTAGTACTTCATTGGGTAGATAGACCATAGATATTACTCCCCTATTGATAAACAGAGATTTCTTCCAGACTTTTGCTATTATGCATATAATAAAGACCTGTGTATACATACTTTTCCTATCTGTGTAGTAGGATAATTCCTAGAATTGCAGTTGCTATTTCAGAGGGTAATTCGCATGTAATTTTATTTTATTATTTCTTGGTGGCACTGGAGTTTGAACTCAGGGCCTCATGCTCGTTGGGCAGGTGTTCTTACCATTTGCACCACTCTGCCAGCCTTTTTTGTGCTTGGCATTTTTCAAGATAGGGTCTTGCTGTTTGCCTGAATTGTCTTTGAACTAAGATCCTACTGATTTCTGCCTCCTGAGTAGCTTAGGATTGCAGGCGTGAGTCACTGGAGCCCAGCAAGCACATTTTTTAATTGATCGACTGATTGATATTGATTGATTGATTTTTGTTGTATTATTGTACTGGGGGTACATTGAATTCACATGTAATTTTGCTAGATACTTTCAAATTTCTCATTCATAAAAGTTAACATTTGAAATTCGTACTAGCAATGTATGGGAGTTCTTTTTTTTTGTTGTTGTATGGGAGTTCTTATATCCATCCCAGTGTTGTGTGAGTTTTCTCAGGAAGCCTAAAGAGTCATGTGCCTCCAAACTAGGATAATACTGACAGCCCAAAGAATGACTCAGGCAAGTCCAGCCTGAATGAGTAAAATGAGTTTAATAGGGTTTACTTTGGGACAGTGGATGACTTCGAGGAATTGTACTTTACCCCTTCTCATCTGTGTCTCCCAAACAGCTATTACCCTTACTCTCCCAAACCCCTAGCATCCATCTCCTGTCTATCAAAATCCTCTTTTATATGCTCTAAGACTATACCAAAATCTGTACTAGAGCCCCATCCAAGAGCAAAAACAGCAGAAGCACAGCAGGCTCAAATACAAGACACAAACCCTGGAAAAATTCCATATTTATGTATATCTTGTCCTTGCTATTATGTGGTCTTGCTGACCTCAGCAGGCACTGTCTGACCATGGAAAGGAAGGCTAGTCTTGCAATCTAGTAACAGCTAAATTGTGGCATACTGCAAGGGGGAGTTATCCTGGTGAGGAGTTGGAGGACCAGTCACAGTATACCGCATCGCTTTGTAGAGTATGGGGTCAGACTTTTTGCCAGTTTGACATAACACTGTCTATACATATTTCATGTGCTTACAGTTTAATAATATTTTAGGGACTTTTGAATTTACTGTTTTCTAGGGCTGGGGATGTAGCTCAGTGGTAGAGCACTTACTTGCATGTATGCATAAGGCACCAGGTTTGATCCCCAGCACCACAAAAAATAAAAGAAGAAATTTTTCTTTATTTTGTGTTTTGCCCCCTCTACAGCATTTCAGTTTTGTCATAATTTAAGAATTTCTTTTTTTTTTTTTTTTTTGCCATGCTAGGATTAAATAATTAGAATTTGATGTTTTTCTATCATTGCTATAGTTTTTCTTTTTAAATTTATTCACAGTGAATAAAAACACTGCAGGTTTTTATAACACTTAAATGAACATCTAAATTTTCTAAAGCATAGACAGAAAAATGTGAACTCTGTAGGGAAAAATAAAAGATATTCTCTACCACTGACTTCTCCATATATTTTTTCTGCTCGCATATTCTCATAATTTTTTGAAAGAGTGTACTGTATGCTTTATTTCATAATTTAAAGGATGTTAATATTTATATTTTAAAGTGAAACCTACACAGCACTTAGATATATCTAATGATCTCTAAAATATAATTCCAACATGGTATTCACTATTATCTATTTTAAAAATACACAAATCATCTTTTCTTTAGTAGTTGGAAATTTTATATTGTGCATTTTGTTCTTAAGTTCATATTCTGTTCAATTTTCTTATAATTTTAAATTAACATGATGTATTTTACTATTGTTTAATTTGTGTACATGAATATTACTTATTGCTAGAATAAAGAGCAATTAAAAATCATTTCAAATACAAGTGCTGAGAAATTCTGATCACATAATAAATCAATGAATATGAAAACAATTTTGCTATAATGTTATGATTTAGTGCTTTTTTAAAATTTCAGTACCAGTAGGTATGAAGCTTGAACAGTTAAAACAAGGCTAGATATAGTGGTACATTCTTATAATCTTAGCACTCAGGAGGTTGAGACAGGAAGATCATGAGTTCAAGGGCAGCCTGAGTTAGTGAGTTCCAGGCCAGGCTGGACTGTATACGGAGTCCCTGCCTCAAAAAGCAAACAACAAAGAAATTTCAGATAATTATTAATTTAATTATTTAGAGTTGTCACTTTTCTGAATTTTTAGGAAAAATAGTTCAAAGGCTTTATGAAGATTTGGGTGACTAGTAATTGCCCTTGTTCTTTTTGGTTCCTTTTTAAAAATTCATAGTTTTGGAAATAATTGAGAGAACTGAAATCTAGTTTATTTTACTAGTTCATTTAGTTTATGGGAAATATCTACATATAATTACTTGTTCTCATTTTTCATTTCAAATATAGGTCTAAATTTTCATCTTTGCAGTTATTTCATTTCAGACTTCTAAGAAAAATACAGTTTTAAGCTGAGTTTATTGTGATAAGTCACAGCAGATTTCAGCCCTTTTTTGTTTTTAACTTTGTCTTTGAATTCTCTTGATTTTTTTTTTTCATAGAAATGTTTTCTCTGAAAATACAGGGCCAGTAAATGCAGTATTCACCACTTTTGCTTCTCCATTTTGTAGTATAACTCAAGAAAATACCTCGGCCTGAAATACCTACTTTGGGCTGTGGTTCCCCTTGAAAAGAAATATACATCAACCAAGGAAAAGTACGATTCCCTATCACTATTTTATATGCCAGAAGAGATTTCAGAAACCAGTATTTCAAGTTGTTTCTTACAGGTGTTTAGACCCCAATACAATAGACAGTAAACACCTTTCTTTTATAAAGTGGAAAGGGGGCTATTAGGAAAGGGGATATTGTATCATTGCTTTTCTACAAGTGAGTTCTAGAGTAAATCAGTTTTAAGAAGTATAAAGATGGAGAAGTTGATTCCTTTAAATTTATCCATATTTGCTGTCCTTTATAAAGACTTTGTGTACCCAAGAGCTATATTACGTCCATACAGTTCATTGATGCAGACACACGTAGCCCGTTTTCTCTATTTGAAAATGAGAATGGAATTAGGAAGATGCTTTTATTTTGGTTCACGGTGTCTTTCTTAATAAATAAACTTTTTTGTTTCATAGAATAATCTGTGTTCAGGCTTCTGCAGTTTCAGTATGTTTCTTTATATAAAGATTTTTTTGTTATGAAAACATTTTGAGCCCTATCTCTGGATATTGCCTTTTTAAAATAATCTTTTTGGTACTCTTAGTAGACATAGTAGGATAGATATTTTTCATATCCTTTAATCAGTATTTGTTTAAAAGGAAAAGGATAAAGGAAGAAAGAAATCGTTCCTCTGCCATATTCTGAGTAATTTCCTCAAATCTACCTTCAAGTTCACCAGCTTATCTTCAGTTGTATCTAATCTGCTTAATTCTTTCATTGATTTCTTTTTAGAACCGATTATGTGATAGCTTTGAGTGAAAGATAACATATTTGTGTGCAAATTTAGCAGACCAGTGAAACAGACATTCATGCAACAAATACATACTGAGCACAGTAGTGTAGGTGCTAGGGGCATACAGATAAAGCTCTTTTTTTTTTTGTGGAACTTATAGTATGTGGTTATGTTCATTAGTTACTTCATGATTAAAGTTATAATTCAGGGACAAACCAAGACTTCTGGGCCAATTTATGTTTTCATAAGCTGGAATTTTCTTACATCTTTAAATGTTTGAAAAAAAATTCAAAAGAATACTACTTTATATATAAAATTCAAATTTGTGTTCATAAATAATTTTTGTGTGTGTCTGTGTGGTGCAGGGGTTTGAAATCAGGGCTTACACTTGTGCTCTACTGCTTGAACCATACCTCTAACCCTCTTAAATAACTACTGGAAACAGCCATGTTCATTTTTATTGTCTGTGGCTGCTTTTGTGTTACAACAAATTTGAATATTTAGGCAGAGTAGATAGGGCAGAAATTGTATAATCAGCAAAGCTTAGAATATTTACTATATGACCATTTCTAAAAAATGCTGATCTCTGTACTGTGTTTTATTTTATATAAATATGTTTACAGAGTGGATGTCCAGTTTAGAGAAACATGCAGCTTTTTGTGGAGTGGCTGGCATATTAGTTAATCAGTCAGAATATCGATTCTAAGCCTGCTAAGAACTACTCACTTTATAGGAATGACGTGAGATTTATACAAGACTGTAATTCACGTAATGTATGGCACTAGCAATCTTCCAAAATAGCTGCATTTTGCTAACATTATTAAATGCAATTTTTAAACCTTTGTAAATCAGTTTTCCTTTGCAAATGATGCTATGTTTATAGTTGTACAACTGTCATCATGGCACCCCTATTTATAGTTTTCTAGTAATATGACTGGTTTATGCTAATCCATCTATTCATAGTGTTTTCTGTCTGATTTTTTGGTATTTTGTTAGCTTTGTTTTGTTTTGTTTCTTGTTGGTACTGGGGTTTAAATTCAGAGCTTCACACAAGTATTCTACCATTTGAACCACACCTCCAGCTCTTTTTGCTTCCATGGGCTTTTGCCCTTGGCAGCTTTGGACCACAGTCCTCCCATGTAGCTGGAATTACACCCTACCTGACCTGTTTGGTTTTTGAGACAATGTCTCATTCCATATCCCAGGCTGGCTTTCAACTAGCAATCCTCCTCCTGCCTCTGCTTCTGAGTGATGGGCACAGTACTTTATGCTGTACTTGTTTTAGGCTGAAGGTTAAGTATGGCTTTTCAGGGATTTCCAGACTGGACATACAATTTGATTTTATGACTAGGAGTGCTCCATTACGTGAGTGAACCAGGCATAAAGTTTGATATGGATTGCTGAGCACAAAAAAAGTGATGGAAAATAAAAACTATTAGGAGAGAAGTAGATTGATAAATGTCTAAAATAGTTCATGTGTTGTGTTTTAATTCAGTAGTTACTGCTGAATTTCCTGCCAGCTGGAATTGCATGTTATAATTTTCTTCTTGTGTGGTAGAGAATCTTTACAAACTTACAATATATGATTCTCATATAGAGTGATTTATTTTTCTGTAGCTATGTGCTAAGTGTAACAGGTTGTAAGGAATCTTTTTATAAGAGAATTTGACAATATAAAAAATAATATTTTTTCATGGGATAGTTGCTTGATAGAGCTTGAATTACTGGTTGCTTTATTGCTAACTGACATTACATAGCCTGTAAACCTGGACACAGCATAAGTGAGAAATTTAATAATTTTACTTATATAGATTTTCTTGCCTTGATGATGGGCTGTGGGTTATCTATAGCTATGCCCAAATGCTTTTTCAAAAAGAAATTTTGAAAACATACTTCCATTTTTAATCAGAACATGGGTGAATCAGCTGTTACGTGCCTGTAAGGATAATTTGTTTTTAAACAATTCTTCAGAGGAAGCATTAATTTGCACATTAGTATGAAGAAATTTTTACTATAGTTTCTCTTTTGAGATGTTCTGATTCCTAGTGTTCTGAGTTTTTACAGGAATAGCATTGTTTGATTTTGCCTCTTCTGTTACCATCAATCAACATTTATAATCTACAAACAGCACGATAAAATTCCTCAAGCAGTGTCCTGTGGGAAAGCCACACCAATCCTTGTTCTAATCCATTTACTTGTCTAGGCAAGTTACTTTGCTTTTTAAGCTCATTGATCTTTAGAACATAGGGATAGAGTTATTAATAAAGTTTAACTAACATGGTGGAGAGATTTATTGAGAAAAAGATTTAAAGTGAGAAATTTGAGTATTTTCTACCTGCTATTCAGTAGGGTCAAGTAATCTGCTCTTTTGGGTGCAGTTGCTAGATTGCAATCTGAAGAACTACAGGGATGTATAAAATAGTTTAAGTGAAATGTGACATAGAGTAATTAGCATAATGACTTCATAGTAAGCACCCTGTAAATGTTATGCTAATCTACATAAGGAATAAAATAATGATTAGTGGGGGGTTTTATTTGTTTTTGAAACAGGGTCTCATTATGTATCCCAGATGGACCTTGAACTCATGATCCTCCTGAGTGCTAAGATTATAGGCATGTGCTACCATGCTTATCTCCAATATAATCAGCTTTTAATAAGCTTCTGGAATACTTAACAGGATATATATCAAAATCACCCAGTGCAGTAGTTCTCAAATGTTAGCTTTCTTTTGTTTTTTTTTTTTTCCTTCAGTACTGGGGTTGGAACCTAGGACCTTGTCCATGCTATACACGTGCTGTACCACTGATCTGTATTCCCAGCCTTTGGTTTGGTTTCTTTGGTTTTCTTTGTTTGTTTGTTTGTTTTTTGAGACAATCTCCCTTTGTAGCTCAGGTGGCCTCCCTGAGTGGTAGAATGCAGGGTTGTGTCACCATACCTACCTGAATTCTTCCCTTTTTTGGTGGGGGTGGGGAAATGGAGGTTGCTTGTAAAACAAAGTAGGCACTGTAACACTGAGCCACACCTCTGTCCATTGGTGTTGGAAACATTTGCCCAGGCTGGCCTCAAACCATGATCCTCCTGATCTCAGCCTCCCAATTAGCTAGGATTACAGGTGTGAGCCACTGGTTGAATTCTTCCTTTTTTGAAGTAGCTAAAATTCTTCATGTTTCTGTCTACATTTGCCAGCCCAAAACTGTATATCTAATTGTTAATGAATTCCTACCTATCTGCTCATTCCTGAGCTCAGCAATTTGTGCATGATAGCTTTGTTAATGCGTGCAAAAGTTCTGTGATTACAAGGAAAGTTACTCAGCTAGAAAGATACAGCATACCTATTTGATCCCTAAATCATTATCTTTCTATATTAATAATACTACATTTTTGGTATAAAAAAGATCACCAATGCAAAAGTGACTATAGTCTCTTATTAAGGGAGAAGAAAGAATGTGATAGTCCCATTATCTTTATCCCCTGTATTTCCTATTATCAGTTTTTCTTTTGGCTTTTGATCACACTGTCTTATTTTGCTAAGAACTGGATTGAGGAGTAAATATTGCATATTGATAATGGAGTTGATTTGTGGCCTGAAGTAATCTTTTCCTCTAGACATTGACTTTTGACTTGTAAGACTACTACCAGTCTTAACACCTAAATCCAGTGGTTCTCAAAATGTGTGCCCTTGGTCAGCAGTGTCAGTACTTTTTAGGCTGCAGATTTTTAGACCCTCCCCAGACTTACCAAATCAGAAGAAACTAAAGGGAGAGGGGTTCAGCAGTTGAGTTAATAAATCATCCTGATAATTCTAGAGTACTCTGAAATCTGAAAACTACTGTCTTAATCCACCTGGGAATTGAGATGATTAGCAAGAATCTGAATTTCCATCTGTAAGCATTTTAATAGTTTTAATTCAGATTTATTTGTAGATGCTAGTTGTAATCCATATTTTAAGGTGTTTATGAGGCCTCTGTACCTGTTGGATCTAACTAGAACTCTTAGTTTTTGTCTTTCCAACTTTGTAGTCTGTTGGAAATTCATTTCTTCTTCTTAGTATCTTGGCTTCATGTTCTAGAATCAACAGATGATTCTCAAGAAAATAGCTTCATTTCTCAGCTTGGCTATGTGAATTTCTTATTCCTGATAGTCTTTCAACTCAGAAGAGATTAAGAATTAAGGAAAGATATCAAGGAAGAGATAATGGTAAGCATGGTGTCAAAATAGATGTGCCAGAAAATAAGAACAGTGCTGGCATAATGACCTCAGGACTATTTGTAGGGGATATTTTTTGAGCTGGTGTGGGGTTTCTATACAAATAGGAGAAAAGTTAGTATCTTAGAAGTTTTTTTGTTTTTGTTTGTTTGTTTTGGTAAAAGTAAGAAAAAATTTGCTTCAAAAATGAAATTAAGACCCACTGCAATGGCTGAAGCCTATAATATTACCTACCTGTGGGCCAGAGATTGGTAGTTTGAAGTGGGAAGGAGAGTTCAAGAGACTACCTGTCAATTCATGGCTGGGTTCAGAGGCATGCAGGCAGGCACAAAGAGGAGGATCCCAGTCCAGGCCTGCTAGACCTGTCACACGACCCTATCTCAGAATAACCAGTGGCAAGGGCTGAGGGAATGCTTCTAGGGTAGAATGCCTGCGTAGCAAGCACTGAGGGTGCTGAGCTAGAAGAATCACAGCAGCTAAGTAGGGCTGCATGAGACCCTGCAGTAAAAAATAAAGTAAAAGACTGAAGTAGAGAAGGATGATTTTTACGTGGCATTTTGAGAAGATTGTCACAAAGATTTGAGGGCCTTTTTGCCATGAAGAGTCTGAAGGCAGCTTTTAAGTGTCTTGTCAAGCAATGAATTCTAACAGAGGTAAGTTTCTTTATGAAGAGCTTGAAGTAAATGGATCCTTTTAAACTGTGATCCCCCAAGGTGATTATTAATATGTTTATGTTAACATTTATATTTATGAAGGTATGAAGACGTCTCAGTTTCTGTGTTTCTATAGAAGCTTTCACAGAAGACAAATATCCTTATAGAAACACACAAGTTGAGGCTGGGTGTGGTGGTACGTGCTGTAATCCTAGCTACTCAGGAGGCAGAGATCAATGATGATCACAGTTCAAGGCCAGTATGGACAAAAAGTTAGACCTCATCTCAATAAATGAACAATCCTAGCTACCTGGGAGGCATAGGTAGAATGCTCATGATCTGAGGCCAGGCCCTAGGCAAAAACATGAGACCCTATCTGAAAAATAACCTAAAAACCAAAAGGGCTAGAGATGTGGTGCAAATGGTAGAGCACTAGGTCCTGAGTTTAAACCCCAGTATTCCTCTCCCCTCCCACCCCCCGCCAAAAAAAAAAAAAAAAAAGAAAGGAACAAGTTGAAATAACAACTGATTTGCCACATTTGGTAGTACTGTCCTACAGATAGACGCATGGTCTGCTAGGCAGTAAAAATGTTTATTCTTTTTACTCTGTAGAGAAATCTAGCCTGGAATCTACTACTTATATTTTTTCAAATATCTTTGGAGAGATTGACATGAAAAGAAAAATTATATGGTATACTTCCATGTTCTACACATTTCCATTGGTTTTGTTTTTTTGGTGGGGGGAATATTACAATTGATTACTCTCAGGTACATGCCACTGCTGTCAACATCACCCTCCATTCCCAGTAGTTACACATTTATCTTTACATAGTTTTTTTAATGAATGAATTTTCAAATTGTTGTTAATATATTATCATAATATGGTATTTATTTACTCTAACATTTATGGATCTTTTTACAGTTAAATCGTCGATCTGAAATTGTTGCTACTAGTTCTGGTGATTTCATCTTGAAGACATATGTAAGACGAAACAAGGCTGAAAGTTTTAAAACTTTGAAAGGCAACCCAATTGGACTTAACATGTTGAGCAACAATAAGAAATTGAGGTATAGGCACTTAACCACTCTTCCTCCTGAAAAGATAAAGGATTTGATACCACAAACTAGCCAGCTTTGTGGCCAGTTTGACCACTCTATCCCTTTTCTTTAGTAGGACCAGGAGGTAGGGTTGTCCCAGTGTGTGGATTCCTTGAATCTTAAAGTGGGATTGATTGGTATGATTTCTAAGTTCTGCATAAAACATTGCATGAGGCAGTTGTGACTTCAGTAAGCTGACATATGCATTTGCTTTCATGTAGTTAGTAGAATCTCAGTCCTCAGTCTGAGGATCAGAAGTAGATGGTAATTAAGAGCATTTCAACAAGGGACTTTTTTTCCTTAAAGAGTTCTTATTCCTCTTTTTTTCCCCCAGATATCACCCACCTTTTCTAGTGGTTATCATAGTGAACTGTAACTAGGATTGGGCTATCAGTAGCAACCCATAAATGGGGCTGAAATTTACTATTTTGTTTTTGCTCTGTCACTTCATAGCTGAGCTCTGTAAATGCTAAGTAACTGTCAAGCTAATAGCATTATCAGAAGCTGAATTTAAGACTCCTGATTTCTGTTTCAGTGTTTCATTTGTTCATTTCTTCCCTTGAACTGGATTGGAAACATTTGAAAGATGAACTGAGGAAGTGGAAAGCTCTTAGCGGACAATTTAAAAATATTAATTGGATTGATTTATAATTTCTGTGTATACTCAATGTGTATATGATTTTTCCCTGTTCAAATTATTCTTTACTTATTGAATCTGCAGTGAAAATACACAAAATGCGTCATTATGTTCTGGAACTGTAGTTCATGGTAGACGTTTTCATCATGCTCATGCGCAGATACCAGTAGTAAAAACAGCAGCCCAAAGGTAAGGATCCCGAGTCTCTGCTGAGCGTGCACATACGCTCCCCTTGATAGGACACGTCTGCTTAAGGTCTGTTCTCTGTGGAGCTTGGCTCTTTTCACTGTCTGTAAAGAGCTGTAACTGAAATAACTCATGCTCTGATACTTTTTTATTTTATGTCTGATTTTTCAGTAATCACTTTCTGTAAATAGATAATGCTATATTCTAGGAAGTTTCTAAGATTTTATAGTATTAAATCACATTGATAGTTTTAAATGTTTGAGAAAATTTAAATTTTAGTAGTTTCATAGATATAGGAGTTCTCATTGGTCTTAAAGGTACTATGTCACATTTGACATAATGAAAACAATAGTTGGGGAAAACTATTTTAAATGCCTTTGAGATTTTTCAGAACTGTTTTTGGAATATTAATGTCCCCCCTTTTATATCTGGGCCCTAGTTGCTCTTGCCTGTAACCCTAACTACTCAGGATTAGTAGAGAATTGAGGCTGAAGGCCAACCCAGGCAAAAAGTTCATGAGACCCCATCTCAATAGAAAAAGCTGGGTGTGGTGGTGTATGCCTGTCATTCAAGCTATGCAAGAAGCATGAAAGGAAGTTCTAGGTCAAGGCCAGCCTGAGCATAAAGCCAGACCCTGTCTCCAGAATAACCAGAACAAAAGGGACAGGGACTGTGGCTCAAGTGGTAGAACACCTGCCTAGCAAGCACAAGGCCCTGAGGTCAAACCCCAGTGCTGCAGGGGGGAAAAAAAATCCTGTTTCAATTGACTCAAATTCTTAGGTCCAGCAGTTACTGTGTTATATTATAATATGTTTTTATTACTGGTAAAATTTAATTTTTACATGCTGGTCTTCATTTTTAAGAATGCCAATCTAGTGTTGTTTATATACAGATATAAGAATATAAATATGAATTCTGTATTGCTGATACAAAAATACATTTCTTAAAGCTTAAATCATTCATCTATATACATACTGGGGAAGGGGGAGTTTATCCTAGTATTAGTTTGCAAAATAGCTCTCAGAAATCTTATTGGAGGGAATAGGAAACAGTAACCTAAAATGAAAGGTTGTGAGGTTTTGTTTCTGGTGGTGATGGTGGCACTGGGGTTTGAACTCAGAGACTCATGTGTGCTGATTAAGCATGTACTCTACCACTGAGCTATACCCCTTGCCCCAGTCCAAGATTTTGCATTTTACTATGGTTGAAAATTGAGCTTCCCTTTGTGGTTGATTTATAATCTGAATATTTAAACCTTCCTAAATTTGTATACCTTAATTAGTAAATATTGCCTCATATAATCCATAAAAAATGGCAATCATTGAGAACATTTAAATATGTGTATATTGTTGGTATATGTATACAAACTCTTATTGAAGTTTATTTTTCCACATGAATCTTTTATAACTAGGATTTCTTTTGTGTGTATAGTTTGTGTAATAAATTTTAAAGGTGGGGAAAAAAAAAAAGAATGCCAATCTAGGTCACTGCTCATTAAGAAAATGTGCTTTGAACCTTAGGAGCCCTTGCTATATTTGGTGTTTACATAGATTTGCTATGACGTAGATTTTTTTTTTTTAATTTAAAACGTTAAGTCTCTCTCATACTTTAAGATGGTTTTTACTGGAAGTATAGATTTAAGTGTAGAGAGCTTGCTTAACAAGCAGGAAGCTCTGAGTTCAAACCCCAGTACCAAAAAAAAAGATAATTTTTAAAAATCTTTCTTTTGTTTTTATGTTTTTTTAAAAAGACAGGAATAAAATACTGCACACACCAAAAATTTGCTTGTTGTAATACAAGTTACACAAATTAAGCTCTCTGGCCTACATGCCACACCAACATAAGATTAAAAAATAAGAATAATTAGTGATTTGTGTGATCTTGATGATTAAGATCTTGATGTTCTGAAATTCTGGGTTGAAATACTAACTTAAAAATTTATAGTCATGTTAAGTGTGAGTGCTTTACAGCCAGAGTTATTAAATTATTACTGTTCTTGAAGTTATCTATTAGTTTGGAATTTACACAGTGACTGATACTTCTCCATTTTTCATTTCTTTATTGGAATGTTTAAAAATGACTAAAGTCTAAAAACAGGGTTTGTTTTGTTTTATTTGGCACTTGTTACAATTTGGAATTATGTCATTGCTCCTTTTCATAAATGATTAGGTTTAGTTTATAAGAGCTGATAATTACTGGTAAAATACTGTTTGTTAAAAAATAAGAAGCTGAGTGTGGTGGTTACAGTCCCAGCACTCAGGAGGCTGAAGTAGGAGGATTGTGAGTTTGAGGCCAGCCTGGGCTAAAGAGTGCGTTCAGAGTCAGCCTATTTTATGTACTTTTTTTAATCTAAAAAGGAATTAGTGAAGATGCTTAAAATATCACAATCAGGTTTATCTGGTTTTGAGGAAATAATTAAGATTCTAGTCTGTTGGCTTACATATATCCTCAAGTGTTTGATATTAAAGCCCTTTGGAGAAGTTTTTCATAATCCTGTATATCCATCTCTCTTCCTGTTAAGTATATAAAATTGTTTAAATTATTTTGTATATTGATGGTAATTGACAAAATTTAAAACACATTATATATAGAAAATGTCTTTGAAACATTGATCATATTATAGTTTTGCCTTATTGATCATAGATACTACAACTATATGACATCAACAGTGAGGTCTTGCCTCTTACATTTTTTTTCTTTTTCATGTTTTAAGCAATCAGGACCGAAAAGAAAGGTAAGCTTAATATTGATGAAATTAGAGCATGGGTATGGAAGTAAAATACCAGATTATTTATATGCTTTGAAAACTATCTGTTGAATTAGAGTTCATCATTAAAACTTGTTATTTTAATAAAAGGAAACCTGTTTGTAGTGCCATATGCTATTTGGCTTATGGGTGGGGTTTCAGCATAATCCTCAATATCAAGTTTTGCATGAATAGTTAATATATTAATGCTGATGTATGATTTCTTTAAAGATAAAATATTTCAGTGCCTTGGTAGTAAAGCTGGATTCAGTTATATTATCAAAATCATTTGGCTAGGGCCAAAGATGGGGGATGCCAAGGTTCAAGGTCAGCCTGAGCAAAAAGCAAGATTCCCTGAACACACACACCCCACCTGAGCATGGTGGTATATGTCTGTAAACCCAGCTAGGCAGCAGGTATAGATAGAAAAATGGCAGTCTGAAGTCAGTCATGGTGCAAGAAGCAAAGATACTTTCTATTTGAAAAAATAACTAAAAAGCCATAAAGGGTAGGGGCATGTTTCAAGTGATAGAGCTCCTGCCTCACAAGTGTGAAGCCCTGAGTTCAAACCTCAGTACTGCCCCTCCACCCACCAAAAAAGTCCTGTGGTCAGGTGTGGTCATTCATGCCTATAGTCCCAACGCTCAGGAAACTGAGACAGGAGGATCTCAAGTATGAGGCCAGGCTGGACTGCAAAATGAGACCCCATCTCAAATACAAACAAAAATACTTTTATTATATTTCCGTGATAATACTCCTGACTTTATACATTAGTAGAGTGGGGAAAGTGAATAGATTAAAACTTTACTTGGAGTTAAAACTTTAAACATCAGATGTTTTCTATTCTGACACAAAAATTCGTAAGAGAATTTTGCAATACTTTCATGTATTTGGTGAGTGTCAAAAGAAGGGGCATTTTATACTTTTGTTTAATTCTATAATTTTAGCTCTATTTTTTTTTAAAGATGCAGGGGAGGTAAAGAGAAATGTGCAATATTTTATGAAATGTATGCGACCAACTTTGAAAAATAAACATTTAAAGATAATCCTTCCAAGAAAAAGGGTTAAACATTAAAAAAAAAAAAGAGAGAGAGAGAGACATTTTATAGTTCTGTTTTAAATAAATGGACTATTGCGTTACCTTCTTATGCATATTTCTGTAGTGGGAGTTTATTCGTTGATATATTCAGCACATATTTAAATGCCTATGTGTGCTAGGCACTCTTCTATGAGCAGACAAAAATCTCTTAACTTTTAACATAATAGCTTTCATTATTATGTTGGCCCAGTGCTAGAATAGAAGTTAGAAGACTGACTATGAAGTAACCAGCAGTAGGCTCATTACCTCTTACAAAATGGAAATAATACTTGCCCAATTTTAAAGGAGTTTTGTGAGGAGCAAATGAAATAATTACTTAAAAGTTCCGAGCATTAGTAATAATAGCATTGAAATTATTTCACCAAAATTACTCTAGGGACTCTAAAGCTCTTGAGAACCAGATGCAAAGCAACTACTATTTTAAAAGACCTTCTGACAAAAATAACTAACAACAGGATGAATGTAGCCAATACTTTGAAGTCATACTTAAAATTATTTTGTGTTTCTTTCCCCTTGCCTCTCTTTGTGCTGGGGCTCAAATCAGGGCATTGTGTTTGCTAGGCAGGTGCTGTACCACTGAGCTACCCCAACCCTATTTTGTGTTTATCATGATAAACTGAGAAAAACCTTTGCGTTACTAGATTTTACTTTATATGTTTTTTGTTCATGTAAGCCCGCTCCTTCCTGTTACAGACATTAAACCACAACTTTTTTCTGATCTTTGAAGAGTGATAGTTTTCTTAGCTTCATAAATTAACATGTAAGAAACTGTAAATGTCTGAAATAAATGAATTGTTTATAGGAAAATGGGTAATCTAATGGAAGCTGGATAGTTGTAAAAGGTTAATTTCATCCAGGGTTTTCTCGCTTGTTTATACTGAGCACATTGAGGTATATGGTAAGGTTAAAACTCAGCTAGAATAAATAAGCAGTAAATTAAATAAATGCACAAATAAATAATAGTATTAAGTTTCAGAGCCTGAAAACTTTAAAAATTGCTGCCAATTCTGTGTGTTGCAGGTAACTTTGACAACTTCTTTTCTGACTCATGGCCGGATGGAGTGTGAATGCAGTGTGTGTGGTAGCACCAGCAGCCTAGAAATTGTAATCTAGTATTTGATCTGTTTTTTTGTTTTGTTTTCCTTTCCCTTCTCCCTAGATAACAAGTATATTGACCCATTGTAAAATTGAAGCACATCATGATTATTTTAATTTAGAACTTATATTTATTTTTATTAAAAGTATGTACATATTGTAGAGAATTTTGAAAAAAAGTATAAAAGTGGGAACTAAAATAACAAAAAACAGGAAATTAAGAAATGTTTACTTATGGGTGAGTTTGAAAAGTATAGCTGTGTGTGGTGATACACAGTTGTAATCCCAGTCACTTAGGCTGGATTGGAGTTCAATGCCAGCCTGGGTAACATATTGAGGACCCTCCCCCCTCACCCCCAATCTCTAAAAAGAAGGAAAAAAAAAAAGTATAAAAAGCTACCTCAGAAAAAAACATTACACAGTTATGGTTTTGATGCATTTCTCTTTTTTTTTTTTTCCTATGCACTTTTTAAATATATTTAACATTATGTGGAATTGTGACAAAAATACATCTGTGCATTCTGAAGTTACACCTAACTCTATGTCTTAAACATTTTCCTGCATCAAATTGGCTTCTAAAATAATTTTTAATGACTGCATAATAGCTTCTCCTACAGATGTATGTAATTTATTTGCTCATTTCTGGTTGTTTTCCACTGTCATATAAAATACATTGAGCAATTTTGCACATAAATCTTTAACTGCATCTCTTAGAATAAATCTCTAGAAAAGGATTCTTTGGGCTGGTTTACAAATGTTTTTAATGCTTTCTGTACGTACTACTAAGTTGTAGGGAGATGGAACCAATACATAATGACACTAAATTGTTACCACATGGCATCTGAAAACAAAATTATATTCAGATGATATTTTATTCCTTGGAATTATAAGAGTCTTCTGAAATTATATAAATAGTAAAAATTGAGCAAGACAATAGGCTATGAAGTTAATAAAAATTTCACATCTAGTCAATAGAAGTATGCTTTGAAAAGCAAATCTCATTCACAATAGCACCTAAAATTACTTAAAAATAGTGCTATAATAATAAATAATCCCAACCAATTTTGAGGCATATATATTTTGTTATTATTTGGTAAGAGTGTGTTATTTGAGCCATTACTCCATAAAACGAAGTGAATTTAATGTATTATATGTAAAATCTGTTCATTATTTTAAGAAATTTGACCAATTGATTCTAAAGTTTATTTAGAAGTATAAATGTATGAGAAAAGCTATTTTCTTTTAAAAGAAGAATAAGTGGGGGTACATAATGAAACCTACTATAAAGAAAATAGCTATTAAACATGGAAACACTTTGTAGTTGGACAATATTCAACTTCCTGCCCACCTTAAAATCAATAAAAAGTACATGGTACCTTTCAGATGTCTGAATTGTGACATTAATATATCACTTGACAGATTGCGTTTTGAATTTCTGTTATAAGCTCTGCAGAGTTGGTGGTGGTTCGTTTTGCCGTGCTTGCATGGCTGTTATACAATTATCTGACCCGATAACTCCTGTCTTCATTACATACTGTCTTTTACTTGCACACTTTTATTTGTTCAAGTATTTATCAAGTGCCTACTGTGTTGTAGGCATAAGAATATAGGGATGAACAAAACAGACAAGCTCTTGCACTTCAGTACTTGATGTATTGATGGAGCAAAGATCTGTAAGTAAAACTTGAAATAATAAGTCCCAAGTAGAAAAAGGATAAAATGGATGATACACTAGAATAACATGATTTCTTTAGATTTTACTTGACCATGAACTACATAAGAAGTCATCAGCAGTTCTATCATCATAAGAATGGCTTTTCACATAGGGAACAGTTGGTGTCAAATTACTGGTGAAGGAATGAGTTTAGTATGTTCAAAAGAACAGAAAAAGGACCACTATAATTAGAGGTTAGAGAAAAAGGGAGAATGTTATAAGATTGGCTGGGACCTAGATCATGAAAGGATTTGTAAGCTTAGATTTTTATATTGATAGAAGTCTGATCATTCTGGGATAAGCAGGTGTTACTGCCCAATAAATTTAAGATTTTTAAACACAATTTCTATAGTTTGTAGTTGGCACAATTAAAAGCTTAAGTGAGTGGTAGTTACATTTTTTAAATAGAGCTGTGGTATAAAAGCAAATTAGTAATAGTCTATATTCAAAACTATCAGCAAAATTTAGGAGTTGGGGAGGTAGAAAGGCAGAAGTAAAAGCAATCTTTTTGTAGGGGGCTAGGGTGGAAAAATAAGCAGCCTTATTTTTTGGAGGGGGCTTTTAGGGGAGGACTAGGTGAGAAAATAAAAGAATTCTAAAGGTCTCCTTCTATTAAGAGGCAGGATACAATGCATGTGTTTAAGGAAATAGACTTCTTTTTCTTACTGGTAGGTACCACATGCTCTACCACTGAGCTGCACCTATCACCTCTGGAATCTTGATAACAGCTCAGTGCAATAGAAATATGCCCCCATCAATAAAGATTAAGAGGGAGAAGTAGCTATCCTAACTGAAGGAATGGGGGAGAGGGGACAAATGAATAGTAAATTGTGTAAAAATAGGAGAAAAAAGGAAACAGTGAAATAACAAGTACAAATCTAAAAACAACTAATACAATGACAGGAAAGCATGGAATCTATCAGTTGGTACAGCAGTTGTAGTCAGGTTCAGTGTATTTAATAAAAGACAGACTAGTTGGATTAAACCCTGCTCTATTGTATGCAAGAATCAGACTGGCTGGTGGAATGGCTTAAGTGATAGATCACCTGCCCAGTTCAAATCCCAGTACCACAAAAAATAAAAATAAAAAAGAATCAGACCGAATTGACAATTTGAAAGTAAAGGTGTATTTAAAGCCTCAAAAACATACATACTAAAACAAAGCAAAAATGAAATCTTAATAACAAAGAATTAAGGATTATAAGTTCTCAGTGGCATTGCCATTTAATGTGTGACTGTGGGCAAGTTCATTAATTATATTGTGCCTGTTTCCTTGTCTGTAAAGTGCTAATAATGTATACCCTAGAGCATTGTCATGGGTAGTAAACAAATGAATATAGAGCACTTAAAACAGTACTTGGCACATGAAGCTCAATATTTGCTAACTTATTACAGATACACTACTGTCATCACTCTTAATAGTCTTTTCTTTTGTCATTTTCATATTTTGTGTTTCAAGTGCTTTGACTTTACAATGTAACAGTATGAAATCCTTGCAATAGTATTCCTTTGGGGCTTTTGTTTAATCAAATGGATTGTATTATCCTGTAATAATTAGAAAATACCGATCATTAGTGTGAACAGATTTGCAAATAATAGAACAGTCTCTGATTAAACAAAAGCACTGTTTTTGGAAGCTCTTATTTAGGATCGGAAAATTTGTATTGTAGCTCTCTGGTTTATTGTGCTTTTTGCAGTTTTTCCTTATATAAGCTCTTATTCCACAACTAGCTACAGGTTTTCCCAAAACTAGTATGTATTTGGAACGGAGATAGACATGATACTTAGGACATTTAGTTGCTAAGAATTACATTTTAAATTGGTTGTATATTGAGCAAGGCCTGTTGGTAAATGTCTGTAATCCCAGCACCCAGAAGGCTGAGGCAGGAGGATCTCAAGTTTGAGGCAAACCTGGGCTGTACATCAAGATCCTTTCTCACAACAAAAACAAAAAAAGCTGTATGTGAAGCCTGACAAAGTAGTTTACTATTTTAAGGCATATGCCATAATGTCATATTATGACTAAAATACTTGTTTCACAATTTCTAGTTTTGTACATAACATGTTTTGTACTGATTTTGGAATTGTCCTGAAGACCAGTATTTTATTTAATGTTTAGTTGTTTATTGGTTGATTTGTTTTTAAACAACTAAAATCACAAGAAAATTGGGCAAATTGAGTAATATTGAGCTGGGTAATTCTTTTTTCAAAATGTGATCTGTGACTTATTTTTTTATGAGTTTCTTATGTGTATTTTATTCTAAAGGTTTGTATATTTGAGGAATAACTATGTATAGCTTTCCAAAGTAATTACTTTGAAAGCTGGGAGTAGTAGCTAGTTCCTGTTGTTCCTTCCACGTATTTGCTGAGGCTGAGGCAGAAGATCATTTTAGCCCAGGAGTGGCAGGCCATTCTGGAACACTGTCTCTATAAATAAATAAAAATTAAAGAAGTAACTTTAAAGCAAAATGACTACTTTGAAAGGACACTAATTGAATTTATCAAATGCTTACTCAGCAGTCTGCCTATTTTGAGTTCTGGTAGATTGACAATAACAGAATCACTGCTCCTTAGGGATCTTAAAATGCCTTAGGCTTTAGTATATTTATATAATACTGTTTTATTATACTGTAATTTTTATATGACAAAAGGTATGGTTTTACTTTTAAGAAGTAAATTCTAAGTATCCCCTTAACTTTTTCATTTTGAAAAGTACATTTCCTATTTGAGTAAAATCATATAAATTTCCTTTTGTAGGAAAGAATATCCACCTCATGTCCAAAAGGTTGAGATGGATCCTGTGAGTTTAAGTCGGCCCCAAGGTATTGGTAAGTGTGCAATTTTATTTGTTATCACAGTGAAGGATTTTGAATTGCTACATGCAAAGTACACGTAGAGATATGCTACTTGCTTTTGAATATTCTCACATATAATAGAAATGTGTAGAAAGTTATTTTTTTGTAATTGTTTTGAATTTTTTTACTTTGATATAATCAGAATGTTGCAGTCAGGTGAGTACTGTGAAATCTTTTGATTCTATTGCATTTTTGTTTAAAGTGCAGTACTGTGGATTAGCTATTACTTTGAAATTGTTTTATATTAGACTATATTAAAGTCTTATATTAATGCAGAAATAAAATAAGAAGCAACATTTGAAAAATACTTCACCATCAAATTAATTTTCCTTATCTAAAATCATGGATTTTTTTCCCAATTATTTATTTATTTGTATTTGCGACAGTGGTGTCAGTATTGAAGCCTGGTCTTGAACTCACAATCCTCCTGCCTTGGGTTTGTGAGTGACTAGGACTACAGACCTATACTACAGTGCCCACCTTAGAATAGTGATTCTTAATATGTGTCCTTTTTGTCCTGGGTCTTTGCTTGTTTAAAATATGGTGGCTCTTAGGTCCAAACTGTAACGATGTTTCAACAGCTAGCTATTCTTGATAGCTAAGAGTTTGTAAGCACTCACATTGTTTACTTGGGGTTAAAATCTTTTATATTGCATTGAACAAACCTCTGTTTTACAAAGAGAATTTTCCAAATGTTCATTTTTCTCATTAACTCATAATCACTATGTATCTAAATTATTGTACTTTGTTATGCATAGTTGTATTCATGTTTATTAAATTTAATAATGTGACCACCTTTCGTATACATTCTATTCTGTCCTTAAATAGACATTTAATTCTAGTTAAATATAATTGCTTTATGTGGTTACAACTCAATCACTGTTTAACTCACAGATACAGAAGAAAAGTATCCCTTCACACTCAATCATTTATGGTAGCTGCTATTAGCATTTTAATATAATTTAACTTTTCAGACCTTTTTGTGCATATATAGTTAGTCCTCCATAACCTTGGATTTTTGCATTTGTAGATTCAGCCTACTACACATCAGATGTATTAAAAATAGAAAATTGCATCTATACTGAATATATATAGATTTTTTTCTTGTTACTCTCTAGCAGTACAGAATATGAACTATTTACACAGCTTTTAAAATATATTAGGTGTTATCGGTAATCTAGAGGTGATTTGAAGTATACAGGAGGATCTGGATAGGTTGCATTAAAATACTACACCATTTCATCTGAGTGATTGTAGCATTTGCAAATTTTGTATTTGTAAGGAGTTCTGGAACCAGTCCTCCACAGATAGCAAGGTAGGACTGTGTACCCATTTCTGTTCTATAACTTGCTTGTTTTTAAGTAAGTTTTGGGAGACAACACATTAGTTATGTATTTTAGCAAAATGATGTACACAGATGCTATATTGCTTATAATGTTTAGTAAAACTGTATTTGTAAAGAAAAGGCTTTCCTTAATGTACATAAATGAATTTAGTAAGGCCAAAAAACAACCATCTGAGATGGGAGCATGTTTTGGGAAGAGAAGTGGGATTTTTTTTTTTTTTTTTTTTTTCTTGAGTCTCTAGATTGCCCTGGCTGGTCTAGAATTCCTGGGCTCAAGCAATCTTTTTGCCTTAGCCTCTCAGGTAGCTGGGACTATAAGTATGTACCACTGTGCCCTGCTGAGGTGGCTGTCTTTTAAGACTGCTCTGCCATAAATTAAATTTTGCAAGTAATAGCATGTTCTAGGTAACTTATAACTGTGTTTGTAAATTCTCTGGATTCCAAAATGTTGTAATGTTGTTTGCCTCTTCCCCCCCCCCCCCCACCACCACTTACAATGCCATTTTGTAGCTCTATTTGTAATTATTCATGTGGGAACTTTTTCTGTATCCACTCAATCAAACAAGTAAGTTAGCCTTCATAGAAATAATTAATAACTGATGCTCTAGAGTGACATGTCTTTTCTGTAACCCCAATTGTAAAATCTTGGGAGGGAGAAAAAAAGAGCATCTTATAGCTCCACTTTATGGCTGGAAGCTAAGTGTTTAAGATTCTAGATCTTCTATATGGCAAAGGATAAGCCATTTTCAAAGATGACATAGTAACATCTTCTATTTCCCTCCACTCCTGTAATTTCATCTTATTTTTTAAAATATGTAGGGCTGGCCAAGTGGCTCAAGTGGTAAAGAGCACCTGCCTAAAATAAGTCATGTAGTTTTGTCTTCTTTAATCCAGTAAATATGTGTCTTATTTCTACCTTATACAATTTCTAGATGCTGACAAAACATGTGACTAAAATATTTCTGCTCCTTCAGAGCTGACACTATGTTGGATGAAGCATCAGTACAAAGAAATACTTTAACTATGAAATGGGTGCCTATAGAAGTACAGATAATGTGCTGTGGATACTGCAAAGATTGCTTATTGTCTAGGGTGGGCCAGAGGCAGCAGCTTGGGTTTGAATTCACAAGGTAGTTTTTATAGGCTTTGCTCATGAAGAGAACTTGTAAAAGGGTAAAAGACACGCCTCTTTAAGATAAAGTTTTAAGTGAGACTGGAACATTAACCTGAACTTTTACTTACCAAGAGATGGTATTTAATTAGATTTTGTTTGTTCACATTATTTAATAGAAACATGGAAAGACATGAAATGTTAGAATGACAAAAGTCACAATGGCTGGAGATACAGCTCACTGGCAGAGTTCTTGCCTAGCATGCCCAAGGCACTGAGTTCCATCCCCAGCACCGCAAAAAAAAAAAGAAACCCTAAAAAATAAAATGACAGTCACATTTTTGTGTCAGAACACTTCCAGGGTAAGGATTTGAAAGGAGCAAAATTGGAATGAGGAAGATCAGTTTAGGCAAGAGTCATGCACCTGAAGTGTAGCAGGTTGGAAAGAAGGGAGTACATGGAAGAGGTGTAACTAAGTAGAATTCCCTTGAAAGTGAAAGGGACAGACATGGAATAGTACATAATTACTTAAATTTCTAGCCTTGTTGTCCAGGAAAATAAAGATACAAAGGCCGAGAGTGAAAGTCTGATTATACTGGGGTTGGTGGAGTGGCTCAAGCTGTAAAAACACTGCCTAGCAAGCATGAGGCCCTGTGTTCAAACCCCAATGCCACAAAAAAAAAGAAAAAGAAAGAAAGAAAAGAAAATAGAAAGTCTCATCATATAGATTTCTTAAATAGAGTTCTTGTCAAACTAAAAAATAGATAATGTTGATTTTTATGTGTATAATCTTATTTTTTAAAAGATAAGGGAATATTCAAGGTAGAAAAATAGAAGTATTTGCCAAGAAAAACAACATAAGAACAAAGGTGAGACTGAAAATTTTTGTAAAAGTTGATCACATTGAATCATATAAACATCTTATTTAAATCTACTTGTTTTCCCCCCTCAAAAGAAGCTGTGGTTATACAGGTACACCAATTAAATTTACATTGAAAGATAATAAGGAAACTTCTTATATTTCTTGAACTTAAAAGGCCTTTAGATTTAGTTTAGTTTTGGTTTTCTAAACACTTGTACCTGATGTTAGAATTCATATTTTTTTCTCATTACTTATCTAATAACAGTTACTAACTTGAAAAAAAAAAATACGTGTGCATGTGTGTGTGTGTGCGTGGTTCATTGCAAGAAGTGCTTCTACTGCCTTAGTAGCACAGATACCCCTAAGTCAAAGAGAAGGTTGACATGTGATAAAGTAGTCTGCGGTGTGGAGATCCTACTGAGGAGTGCGAAGTAGATGAGAGTATAGCTGTAATATCACTGTAAACTTTGTCTTAAAGTTCTGGTTGTACCTTATTATACATGTTGAAACACACTGGGTTATTTTATCTAAAAGTTAGTGTTTGAGGATGTAAACTAGTTTTTTTTTTTATAGCAAAGATCATGAGGAATTTACTAAATTTAATTTTAGTACTTTGAGTTTTTTTCCTTGTTCCTTTAGAACGTGTAATGAAGAAAACAGAAGAGTCTGAATCACATGTGGAGCCAGAAATTAAGAGGAAAGTACAACAGAAACGACACTGTAGCACATACCAACCTACTTCTCTGCCTCCTGCCTCAAAAAAATGTTTAACCCATTTAGAGGTGGGTGGGGAATGATTGTTAGTAATCATTAATATTACTATTAGTTATTAATGTTGTTCTTATTGCTCATTAAATTGTAGGTGATCTTTTATCATAGGACCAGAAGTGAACTAGAAAAGTTACTGAGGCAAACTTTTCTGCTTTTAGTAGACCATTTTTCACCTGTCCAAAATACAGAATTATTTTTCTTTTCTGAGAAGAATTTATCAGTGCATCCCTATAACACATTCCAGATAATTGTTCTCCATTGGAAATTTTTTTAAACAACTTTAAATTTACTGAAAAGTTGGAAAAAAAATAGTAGAAGGAGTATCATGTATTCTTTTCCCAGGTTCTCCAGTTTTCCACATTTAATATTCTTCCATCCTTTTTTATTCCTTCCCCATATGCATACTTGTATATGCACTATTTCAGTATAAGTTACAAACATCATGCCCTTTAACATTTAATTTTTTTTTTTTAGTATGTGTTTCGTTTTTTAACGAAAAGTGTGGGGGGCATTCTATATAACCAGAATGCAACTCTTAGAACTGAAAAAATTAATATTGATCCAAACTTATCTGTTCCATAAGCCCCATTTAGATTTCACCTAGTGTCCTTTATGGGTACAGGATCCAATTCAGAATCGTGTCATATTTAATTGCCATGAATCTTTAGATTCTTTTAATTTGGAATAATTCCAATAAATTCTTCTCTTCCATAATCTTAATGTCTATAAGTATAGGCCACTTATTTGTACCTCAGATTGGGTTTATTTGATAATTATGATTTATACTCTTTTTTTTTGTTGTTGATGTTGTTGTTGTGGTACTGGTATTTGAACTTAGGGCCTCACTTGCTAGGCAGGTGCTGTATTGAGCAACTCACCCAGCCCTGTTTTGCATGGGCTAGTTTCAAACCATGATTCCCCTATCTCTGCCTCCTGAGTAGCTAGGATTACAGGCATGAGCCCCCAGGATCTGGCTTTATTTATACATTTTTCAAGAATACCTCAATGATCCTGTGCTCTTATGTGCAGCCTATCACAGACACATGAAGTTGATTTTCACATTAGTGATGATTTTACCTTAATTATGTTTTCTAAATTTCACCACTGTAAAGTTAATAGGTATTTCCATACTTTTTCTTTCTCTTTTTTTTTTTTTTTTTTTTGCTATACTGGGTATCAGATTCAGAGCCTTATATGTGCTGAGCTTGTACTCTACCAATGAGCTACCCCCCAGGGCCACATGCATTTATTAATAAGACTTAACATATGGTAGAGCATTTTCTCATCTTATTTGCTATATGATGACGTATCCTAATCATTCTTTGAGTACTTCTTTACTTTTTGATATGACAACATGGCCTAGACTTATCTTCTGTCTTAGCCCTAGAATCATTCATTTCCCCAAGGAACCATTATTCGTTTAAGTGGGAAGAAAGATAATGCAGTAGGAAAGATATGTGTCTGTTTGAAGGCCCTCCCAGTAGCTAGATCTAGGAAATATATTTGTATGTATGAATATTTAATATGTGTTAAAATCCATGAGTCCACACCAGTAATTCTAATTCTACTCTAATACCACAATATATCATAATGTTTATTTTAGCCTTTTCTACTTTATATGAAACTTTTGTGTATTTGCTTATTTGCTCAATTCTCTCTCATGTGATCAGTCTCCTGGCTTGCCAGCTTAATCTTGGCTCAGGCCATAATGGCATCTTACACTACATGACCCAGGTAAAGGAGAAAGAGAAAGGAAGAAAGCTCCTTCTCCACGTAACATCCTTCTCCTGGGCTGGCAGCCCAGGAGAATGCCTAAAATGAAGCTTTCTTATTTTATTTTTTACTTCCATGCTAATTGTTTTTATTTTCTTCTTAGTGGAGATAATTGTAGTCAGACTCAGTAATTTTTAATTCATGAAATTCATGAACAAGGTTAGTGGTTTATTATTCCATTAATAGTTTGTGAAACCTTGCCACTGAACTACAGCCCTAACCCTGTAATTTGAAATTATTTAATTTTCTGTGGACCAAAAAGGAGGATATGAGGTTGTAACCAATTTTTGCTTTCTAAAAGACATTATGCTTAACATAAAATTTTTTTGAATAGACAGTATTGAAGCCATTCCATACCCACCTTAATCATATTCTCAAATTCCTTTTTCTTCTTTCTTTTTGCACTGCTGGTAATCAAACTCAGGGCCAGCACATGTAAAGCATATGCTCTCTACCACTGAACTACATTTCTAGCCCCCTACAACCCTTACAGACAGAGTTAGCTTATACGTAGCTAAATGCTGGACTAGATGGTCTTAAAATTCTTCCCTGGATTCTGGTTCCAGTTCCCAAGTATTAGCATCTCATGGTAGCTATGATGGTGATAATGGGAAGAGAAGGTCTTAATTTTGAGGCATTTAAAAGGAGTTCTTGATGATAAAGGAAAGTACTAAAATATTTTCTTTCTTTTGTTCTTTTGGAACATAAGGTCTCTGAACAGCGTGAATGTTGCCCAAAATGTGGAAAAGAAAAAGAAAATCAAACCAAATGCCAAAGTTGTGGTGTTATTTTTCGTAATGATTTGCAAAGAAATTGTAGACAAGCTGTGACTTTAAGTGAATCTCCTGGAGCATTATTAAGAACATCACTTCATCAAAATTCTGGAGGACAGAAGTCACAAAACACAGGATTAACAACCAAGAAGTTTTATGGTAACTGTGTGGAAAAGATTCCAATTGATATTATTGTGAATCGTGATGATAATAGACTTAATTATTTGCACACTAATGGAAAAGTCATTTTACCTGGGACAAAAATACCCAAAGTCACAAACTTGAAAGAAAGAAAAATAAGCCTGTCAGACCTAAATGATCCAAGTAAGTATTTTACTTTTCTTTTCCGTCTTAAGTCTCAAACTCGTAGGTTCAAGCAGTCCTCTTGCCTCAGCCTCCTGCTTAGCTGAGACTATAGGTGTGTACCACTACACCCAGCTTAATGTTACTTTTAAAAATAATGCTTATATCCGTTATTTTTCACATATTTTTAATTTGAGTATGAGAAGTATGGTTTTAATAGGAATCTTGTGCCAAATATGTAACCTTTTGAGAGTAGATGATTAAAACATGTCCATAGGGCTGGAGGTGTGGCTCAAGTGGTAAAGCACCTGCCTAGAAAGACCAAAGCCCTGAGTTCAAGCCTCAGTACCACCACCTGGTCAGGCTCAGCTTTCTCACTTTGAGCCTAGTTAATCTGTCTGATCTATAAATAAGTGTATTTTTTTTTGAGGGGACAATAGATAAAATAACATAAGTACCAATAAGCATACCTCAATGAAATAATTGAGTACTCGGTAAAAACCCTTCTTGCTTTTGTTCCTCCCTTAAAGTTTTTCTTGTCTTTGGGCATATTGGAACATGTTTTTATTTTGGTTTTTCTTGTTTGTTTTGATTTTTAAAAGGCAAATAATTGAAAATAATTAGTGACTGGTTGAATAAGCCATAGAGTAGGTATCTGTAAAGGTGGAGGGGCATTCGGATATAATACTGTGTAGAGTGATTTCCAAGATCTTTAAGTGAATAAAGCAAGGTGCAGACAAGACTGTACATTGATAAAATAAATAAGCACTTATGTTATCTCTTTTAGTATTAAAAGGAATACAAAAGTTAAAGTCCTATTACCTTAAACTTGAATTAGAGATAATAGTGTGAATTTATTATGTATTTTACCTTAAGTATAAAATACATATTTCCTAGATGTATGCACAGAAGATGCTTTGCAGCAGTAAATAACCCTAGTGTACACATGAAAAACCCTTAAAAGCAATGAACAAATGTAGTTCCCATATTTGTATTTTAAAATACCATTCCCCACTAAAAATAATCAGAGCTACTCAGAGAAATGACTTACTCCAGGTATACAGCACAGAATATATGATAAACCTAGATCATCTAATCACACTTAGATCAGGTGTGGTGGCTCACGTCTATAATTCTAGCTACTTGGAAGATAGACAGAGATCAGGAGGAGGTTGAGGCTATCAAAAAAGTTCATGAGACCCCATCTCAACCAATAAAAAAATAAATTGGGCATGATGGCATGTGCCTATTGTGCCAGCCACATAGGAAGCATAAATGGGAGGATCTCTGTCTAGGCCTCCTGGGCATAAAATAGGACCCTATTCAAAAAATAACTAAACCAAAAAGGGCTGGGGTGTGGTTCAAGTGGTAGAGTACTTGCCAAGCAAGCAAACCCCAGTACTGCTTTCCATCCCCCTAAAAACTGTGAACTGGTCAAAAGGACACAGGAGCTAAAATCAGAGGGCTCCTACTGACTAGTAATGATAGTATTTGAGTCACAGAATTACAATGTAGTCACTGAAATATTCAAGATCAATTAGTTTATTATAATAGTTTCCACCCCCTCAAAAAAAGAGAAGAGCTTTCCATTGGCTTCCTTTGGAGGTTGCTCCAAATTCCAAAGACTTATTCTCAAAAACTGGTAAATAAAGGGGGGAAATTTACGGATTTATCTTTTTCACATCTCCGAAATGTAAGTCAGATTCCATTGAAATCAATTTAATGTGAAAACCTCGGGCCATACCACCACAAAGAACTCAGTTAAAAAAAGAATTCCTATGTGACAGCTGCCTGTATCTATGAATTATTAAATATTGTTAGCATTATTTGGACCTTTCCTAATGGTGAGTTTTTTGTAAGACTTGAGAGAACTGTCACTTACTAGTCAGATACTTGATATTATCACTGAGCCAAACTTTTGGCATGGGAAATAATGAGGCTTGAATCCAGGACCTCATGCTTGCTAGGCAAGCACTTGCCTCTTGACCTACACCTCCAGCCCTTTTTGCTTGTAAGTAACTTTTTCAGTAGGATCTCATCTGTTTTTCTGAGGCTGGCATGGATCACAGCCCTTCTGTCTATGACCTCCCTCAGAACTGGGATCACAGGCATGTGCCACTACTTTTGTTGTTTTTGCAGTATCATGGTTTGAACTCAGGGCCTCATACTTGCTAGGTAGATCCTGTCCCACTTGAGCCATGACACCAGCCCCAAGCCAAAATTTCCATAAGAAACTTAAGATCTTGAGGAAATTTCTAGGAGGGGGAGAACTGGAAATTGATAAAACTAAGTTTGATAGGTTAATTATATTGTTTTCATCAACCATGTAGGTTGATAACATAAGAAATGAATTCACGTGGACTTACGCAGTTTACTATTCAGAGTTTAAAATGGGGCAGTATCAACCATGATTTCTCTGCTTTGTTAGAGTGCATGGATACAGTTTTAAAACATTCTTCTCACACACACACACAGAGTGCCAGCATTTTACATATCATTTGCACCTGGCAACAGTCCTATTAACCATTGTTTCCAGTTTCACAGAGAAGAGAAGCTGAGCCAAATAACCGGTTGTTGAAAAAATGTTGGGTCAGCATTTGCTTCTGAGCCTTGGCAACAAAATAAAAGCAGAATAATGGGGATGATGGCCCTCTGAGGCACGTACATTACTCAGTAAATATTAACTCCTCATTTATGTGTGGGATACTGAAAAAGAAGACTGTTCCTATAAGGTCATGAATCATTTTTGAATGCTTCCTTCTGTGTCCAGCACTGTTTTAGGCTCTGGGGATATTGCAGCAAATAAGACAGTGTTCCTGCTCTCTTAACAGTGTATATGTAGAGAGGGGAGAGACAGATGAGCAATTGAACATCCACAATAAAGAACAGCAGAAAATTTAAGTTAATGTGACTGAGTGCTTCTGTGCTTACTTTAGATTACGTTGTCAATCAAAAAAGTGACATGTAGGCAAATATTTGATGACAAGAATGTAGAGTGTTGAGGGAAAAGCGGTCTAGTCAGAAACAAGCTTGTAGTGTTTGAGGGACAGATATATTGGCTAGTGTGCCTAAAGTATAATGAGAGAAAAATAGAGAAAATTGGACAGATAAGGAAAAGATTTTATAAATTTGTAAGCGAGAGTAAGAAATTTGAATTTTTCTGAAGGATAGTGTGGGTAACTCTGGGAAATTATGATTTAGACATATGGCTCAATAATATATACAAGTTGTAAAAGCAGAATACTTTCATAATTTTTTCTTACCACATTCATTTACTCAACAAGAATTGAGTATTAGGGTCTGGTTCAGGTTCTCCCATATACCAATTATGATTGTAATTATTTGGCCACATTGGAATTTCACATTTTAAATGCATGCTATTTTAAAAACAGTTTGTATGTAAATTATTTTCAACCTTAAACTTTCTGGAATTCTGAAATAGCCCATAAAACATTTAATTCCTATAACTTGCTGGCGTGGTTGTGTAGGTTAGTGGTGATAAAATTGTAGGCCCATAGAGCCAATTACATACTTGTGTAATGCCATGTACTGTGCTTCTTCATATTTAACTTTTCATCAGACAGGGTAGATTATGTGTATCTTCATTCATTTTTATTAGTCTCATCTGGAGGAGATTAAAGTAAATTTGGTATACTTACCACCGCAGTAATTTATTTACATTTTAAGCTGACAGATGAAATATAAAATTATCTTACAAATTTAATTTTAATATAAAGTTTCTTTATACTTTTAGTCATTTTGTCCAGTGATGATGATGATGACAATGACAGGACTAACAGAAGAGAGAGCATATCCCCTCAGCCTGCTGACTCAGCATGTTCTTCCCCAGCACCATCCACTGGAAAAGTGGAAGCAGCACTAAATGCAAATACTTGCAGAGCAGAGCATGAGCTAAGAAGCAGTCCAGCAGAGTCAGAGTTAAATACAATTTCGTTGCCAAGAAAAGCAAGAATGAAAGACCAGGTACTCTTTGTGATTGTTGACACATTTGTTTGGATTACTGATTCCTCTTTGGGATATAACCAGTTTTTTAAAGGTCAGATGTGGAATCTTCCATTTGTGGAAGCAGCCAGAAAGCTTCAGATTTTAGAATAGGGATACTCAACCTATGTACATAGGGAGATTTCTTGTAAAACCTAGTAGATAGGGACAAATCATTTTAATTTATATATATTTTCATGTAAGGTGATTATTTATTTTTGCAGCACTAGGTTTGAACTTGGGGTCTCACGCTTGCTAGGCAAGTGCTCTTACCACTTGAACCACTCCACCAGGCCATGTTTTATTTTTTTTTTACTGTATAAAAATTTTAAAATGTTCACATGGGAAAAGGTAACATAAATGATATAAATACATATACAAATGGATATGATGGAGATAACCTATAATACTTTAACATCTGTAATATACTAAGTACTTTTAAAAATTGGAGGTTAAAAAGAAAAAGAATAAAGGATAGGACTAAAGGGGAGAATATTCAGATCTAAGCTATCACATGAAAAGCACAAATTAGTAAGGAAGTGACAAGTTAAAATGTAACTCTATAATAAACAGACTTGTAAAATGAGCACAAAATCAATACAGAGTAATATGTATTGGTAGCATCTAAGGAAAAGAATACTTTCCGAATTGATAGAAAGTTAGTATGACCTTTTGGGAAGGCATAGTGTAAAAACATATATTAAAGTTGGTTTTTTTTTAAGTATCTACCATAGACCAAATAGCTGTTTCCTTGGCAGATTTTTCTGCCTTCCTCAGCATATGTGGCTGGACATGTAAACATGGTTATGTATTACCAAACAGTAGCAGACAAAGTCACTCCCACTCATGCAAATATGGCTGAGGAAGTTAGGGAAGAGCTATAGTGTATGGCCAATAAAAAATAAAAATTAGAGCTAAATCAATGACTTTTAGAATTTTCTACATGAACTGTTGAGTAGGAATATATAAAATCTACATACTATCCTATTTTTATATAAAGAACATGTTGTATAAAGTAAACTTGTATGTCAAAAATCATGTGCATTTTATTTATATCAGAGTTTGTAGGAATACAGGTGAAAATGTGGAAACATACTTGGTTGGTAAAACCGGAACCTTAAGAATTGAAAAACAAGGGCCTGGTGAATGGCTCAAGTGGTAGAGTTCCTGCCTAGCAAGTGTGAGGCCTAGAGTTCAAACCCCAGTACCACCAAGAGTTGGGGGGTGGGGTGCAGGGGAAGAGTTGAAAAACAAAAAGGTAGCTGAAAAGATAATAAAAATATATGAATTGGCATTTTTATTTATTCTTAAGGAATGCCTTTCCAAGCATGACAGCATAAGAAATTAAGAGACAAATATATTCTTCTAAGTGAAAAATACATAGACCAGTGTACCAAAATACCATAAACAAAATTTGATAGGTAAATGCAGTTGCTGAGTGAGAGGCATTAGTGAGCTACATGACAAAAATATAAGTTGATCTTCTATATATTTTTAATTTATTTTTGTTTTTCCCCTTGGAGCTGGGAATTGAACCCAAGGCCTGGTACTTGTTGGGCAAGTGCTTTACCATTGAGCTACCAGCCTTTCTACTTTCAGTTTCTTAAAAATCAATAAAGAGAAGCAAACCATTGAAAAGTGAGTAAAAGAAATGAATAAAGATGGCAGTTAAAGTAGTGAATCTGAAATGAAACTATCTTTTGTTAACTATCTGGATTGCTAAACATTTTTAAGATAAGGCAGTGTCTTTTGGTTACTGTTTAGTGTGGTTTAACAGTTTAGCCATAATTCTAGATATGTACTAGGATTTTGCAGCAGAAACACTCATTGGAGGTAGTTGTCATAGGGAAAGTTTGGAAAGAACGTGAATATCCACCTTAGAAAAGTTCAGTTAAATAAATAATGTATTTCCATAAGCTAGAATTTTTTAAATAATTTTCAGACTGGTGCACTGAACCAATATGGGTTTTCCAGTGCCCTTTTTAGTAATGCTTTGTGGGAGGGTGTGAGCTGTGGATTCACTTGGAGCAGCAGTTCTTTTTTTTCTTTTATTATTGTTTTATTATTCATATGTGCATACAAGGCTTGGGTCATTTCTCCCCCCTGCCCCAACCCCCTCCCTCTCCCCCCACCCCCTCAATACCCAGCAGAAACTATTTTACCCTTATCTCTAATTTTGTTGAAGAGAGAGTATAAGCAATAATGGGAAGGAACAAGTGTTTTTGTTGGTTGAGATAAGGATAGCTATACAGGGAGTTAACTCACGTTAATTTCCTGCGCATGTGTGTTGCCTTCTAGGTTAATTCTTTTTGATCTAACCTTTTCTCTAGTTCCTGGTCCCCTTTTCCTATTGGCCTCAGTTGCTTTTAAGGTATCTGCTTTAGTTTCTCTGCGTTAAGGGCAAAAATTGCTAGCTAATTTTTTAGGTGTCTTACTTATCCTCATACCTCCCTTGTGTGCTCTCGCTTTTATCATGTGCTCAAAGTCCAATCCCCTTGTGTTTGCCCTTGATCTAATGTCTGCATATGAGGGAGAACATAGGATTTTTGGTCTTTTGGACCAGGCTAACCTCACTCAGAATGATATTCTCCAATTCCATCCATTTACAAGCGAATGATAACATTTCGTTCTTCTTCATGGCTGCATAAAATTCCATTGTCTAATGGTAGATCAATGTTTAGCTTTTTAAGTAGCCTCCAAATTTTTTTCCAGAGTAGTTGTACTAGTTTACATTCCCACCAACAGTGTAAGAGGGTTCCTTTTTCCCCCGCATCCTTGCCAACACCTGTTGTTGGTGGTGTTGCTAATGATGGCTATTCTAACAGGGGTGAGGTGGAATCTTAGTGTGGTTTTAATTTGCATTTCCTTTATTGCTAGAGATGGTGAGCATTTTTTCATGTGTTTTCTGGCCATTTGAATTTCCTCTTTTGAGAAAGTTCTGTTTAGTTCACTTGCCCATTTCTTTATTGGTTCATTAATTTTGGGAGAATTTAGTTTTTTAAGTTCCCTATATATTCTGGTTATCAGCCCTTTGTCTGATGTGTAGCTGGCAAATATTTTCTCCCACTCTGTGGGTGTTCTCTTCAGTTTAGAGACCATTTCTTTTGATGAACAGAAGCTTTTTAGTTTTATGAGGTCCCATTTATCTATGCCATCTCTTAGTTGCTGTGCTGCTGGGGTTTCGTTGAGAAAGTTCTTACCTATACCTACTAACTCCAGAGTATTTCCTACTCTTTCCTGTATCAACTTTAGAGTTTGTGGTCTGATATTAAGATCCTTGATCCATTTTGAGTTAATCTTGGTATAGGGTGATATACATGGATCTAGTTTCAGTTTTTTGCAGACTGCTAACCAGTTTTCCGAGCAGTTTTTGTTGAAGAGGCTGCTATTTCTCCATCATATATTTTTAGCTCCTTTGTCAAAGACAAGTTGGTTATAGTTGTATGGCTTCATATCTGGGTCCTCTATTCTATTCCACTGGTCTTCATGTCTGTTTTTGTGCCAGTACCATGCTGTTTTTATCGTTACTGCCTTGTAATATAGTTTGAAGTCAGGTATCGTGGTACCTCCAGCATTGTTCTTTTGACTGAGTATTGCCTTGGCTATTCGTGTCCTCTTGTGTTTCCATATACATTTCATGGTAGATTTTTCGATCTCTTTAATGAATGTCATTGGAATTTTGATGGGAATTGCATTAAACATGTAGATTACTTTTGGGAGTATCAACATTTTTACTATGTTGATTCTACCAGTCCATGAGCATGGGAGATCTCTCCACTTTCTATAGTCTTCTTCAATCTCTTTCTTCAGAAGTGTATAGTTTTCCTTGTAGAGGTCTTTCACGTCTTTTGTTAGGTTTACACCTAGGTATTTGATTTTTTTTGAGGCTATTATAAATGGAACTGTTTTCATACATTCTTTTTCTGTTTGCTCATTGTTAGTGTATAGAAATGCTAATGATTTTTCTATGTTGATTTTATATCCTGCTACCTTGCTGTAGCTATTGATGATGTCTAGAAGCTTCTGAGTAGAGTTTTTTGGGTCTTTAAGGTATAGGATCATGTCATCTGCAACTAGGGATATTTTGACAGTTTCTTTACCTATTTGTAGTCCTTTTATTCCTTCTTCTTGCCTAATTGCTCTGGCTAGGAATTCCAGTACTATGTTGAATAGGAGTGGAGATAGTGAGCATCCTTGTCTGGTTCCTGATTTTAGAGGGAATGGTTTCAGTTTTTCTCCGTTAAGTATAATGCTGGCTGTAGGTTTGTCATATATAGCTGTCTATGACAGCTGTCTATATATAGGATGTCTCAATTTTTTTGTGTTCCTTTCAATTTCTGTCTTCAGTGTTTTATAATTTTCATCACACATTGTTCTCTTCTTTGGTTAAATTTATTCCTAGGTATTATTATTTTCATTGTAGCTACTATAAGTGGGATTGCTTTCTTGATTTCCATTTGTTATTGTATGTTGACTTGATATTCTGCAACTTCATTGAATTTATTTATTCCAGTACTTACTGGTAGAATCATTGAAGTTTTCTACACATACTGGTTTAAATTTACACTTTGTCAGATATCATAGATCACAACACTGTCTCCAGAAGAAAAATGGGACTAGTGCCTATCTCTTTGTGCTAGACATGTTTTCTTTCTTTCTGTTCAGATATGCTTTGTTCTTATGATGATAATAATACAGTTATTATAAATTGAGTGTCCCCTGCCAGTTCAAAAATCCAAACTCTGAAATGTTCTACAAAGTCTGAAACCAAAAGTTTTGGATTTCAGATTTTTAGATTAAGAATGCTCAACTCTTGCAATCTATGCAAATATTCTAAGATCTGAAAAACTCAATTCTAATAAGGTGTATTATTATTCATGTTGTGATTAATTTCAATTTGGAAATGAGTAGGAAACCATAATTTAAAATATCAAGTAATTTAAAATATGTAATTATGTAAAATATTCTTCTGTAACATAATTTCCCTAGTTTCTTACTTTCAAAACAAGTGATGAGTTAATCTAAGTATTACTACTGCAACTACCACTAGCTAGCTTTTATCTAGAATTTTAGTGGACATAAATCTCTTCTAAACTGCTCATGTACATTAGGTTTTCTGAGTAAATATTGTTATTATTTATATTTTTTATTTTAGGAAACTGAAACTTAAGAAAGTTAGTAAGTTTTACAAGGTAATTAGTAGGTGATTTGGTTGTGATTTGAACCCAGGCAATATGACTTCCCAGAGCGCATGCACAAACAGAGGACATGGTTGAAGGTCCACACACAACATTCCCATCCGCAGTTACTTCTGTGTTGTGGCAGAACCGCTATGGAGGGGGAAAGAAAAGGGCAGAGAGAAGAGATGGAGGGCTCCTGGATGTCATTCCTGACTTCTGTGGTTACCTGAATTTCAGATAATAACTAAAGTAAAGCTGGATAAAATAGAAGGAATTTACTTCATCTAAAACCCACAAAATCCTATTTCTTCTAACACTGTTGAAGAAAAATTAACTTTATGTTGTGTACTTGGTTTGCAGCCTTGTTAAAGTAATTAATTGAAATCTTCTTTTCCTTTTCAGTTTGGCAATTCTATTATCAGCACACCTCAAAAACGTCGCAAAATAATTTCTCCAGAAACTTTAGTTAATTCTGTACCTTTAAGCTGCCAAAATTCCTTTGAAAGTGTCATTTTAAATTGTCGAAGTATACGAGTAGGAACACTTTTCCGACTATTAATAGAGCCTGTAATTGTAAGTATATCTTAGGCTATTTGCTGTATCAGTTATAAGATTTGTAATTCCATTGCCAAAGCTAATGAGTAATAGTTTAATTTTGTTAAGTTATATTATTAAAGTTAGTATCAAAAATGCTTCAAGGTTTCAGATTAAGTGTACATAAATAGTAACTCCTCACCATTAAAACTTGTGGATAAAAATGTATCATAATTAAATTTTGAAGTAGTGTCAGATTCACTATAGGAAACTATATGTGATTCTCAAGTTAGAACACCTTCCAATATGTTAGTATTCTGTCCTCATACCAGCTTAGTGCATGGAAAGAATATATTAAAGAACTGTAGTGAGAAAAAGAAGAATCCACAAGCTCCGGAGTCTGCTGAAAATGTATTAAGTTCTAGAAATAGGTTATTGGACTGTATTGACCACCAACAATAATTAGACTAGTTCAGTGTCCATAGTGCCTGGGTACTTCCTCTAGTCTCATTCACTTACTGTCATATCTGTTTACTTGTTATTTTATTGCCACTAATCCCATTCAAGTATTTATTTTCTAGTTGAAATTTCAGTGTAATCTCTTTAACCAGAATTCTTTGTCATTTTCCTTCTAATGTCTTCTAAACATTGCTGGTAGATTAATCTTCCATAAAGCCCTGTTCTTAATCTTATAAACTTGACATCCCTATCTGTACCCAACTGTATTTTTAAACCCTGCTTCTTAGTACTACCCTTTATACATAAAGCAATTATCTTTAAGAGAACATATGCTTTCATATATTAAACTTACGAAACTGTTTAGTGGTAAAGATTTGTGGTTCTAGAATATAACATCAAAAGAAAAATTTTATAGGTTATTTTATAAGAACAGGCAGACTGTGAACATGATTTCTTAGCAGAGGAAAGATCTGTTGGAATTTGGCAGGTTTTTGTTTTCTATAAAGCAAACTCCAGCTTCTCAGTATTTGCAAACTAGAATGTTTCAGAAGTACTGTGGAGATTTTAAAGCAAATGATGTATAGACTACCCTTTAACATTGTAACCTATGTCTTGTTTTTCAGTGGTTTATGAAATGTGTATTTGGTAACATGTATTCATAGTACAAGTTATGTTTCCTGGTTTCTATCACTTAACAAAAATGTCCCTGCCCCCATGCCCTTTTTTTCTTCTTTTTATGATACTGGGGATTGAACTCAGGCCCTCACAATTACTAGACAAGCACTCTACACTTGACTCACATCCCTCAAATCCATTTTTTGTCATCTTATATCTCAAACATTTCCAAGAGAAATCTGGAGGATTTATGATTTTCCCCTACATTGCAGTGTTATAGCACTTCAATATAATGAGTAAGGTTTTGCTGGTGATTCGGACATTTAATTGAAAGTTGCCCATAAAAACTGTATGGAGAACTGAATTAAAATTTGGATTTTTTTCCATGAAAGTTATGAGTTAGCTTATGTATGCTACACTGAAGTAAAACTAACCTTGTAAATATGTATGACATAAAATGTGCTGATCTACTTTTTTAAAATTAAAATGCTAAATGAAATATTTTAGCTGAAAAATACAATGTAGAAATTTGCTGTGATATTAACCTTTTTTATTGTGTGGGGTTTCCCAAAAGGTACTTACCTTTCGTTTAATTGTATTGGTTCTATAATTTCTTTGAGTGGTATAAATTGAAAAAATGATTTGATAGTTTCTTCTGGAATGTGACATACTTATATTTTGTAGTGAGATGGTTTATCTGCCGAGTTATGACTAATCTGAGAAACATTTTGAAATCAAAGTGGAGCCTCACTTTCTAAGAGATTTTTTTGCGGGGAGAGGAGAGGACTATTTCACCCTAAATTGAAGCACCTGGCTGTTTTTCTGCCTGCTGTTGCCCTAGGGTCTATATATGTTATTTAAGGGATGTGCACCAAAATTTTTATTAGTCTATGATCGGTACTCATTTCTCTCTCTTTTATTTTTTAGTTTTGTTTAGATTTCATCAAGATACATCCAGACGGTAAGCCATTTTATATCTTTATTTACTAACACTTTGTTTATACTTTATAGGAATAAAAGATTAAATAATGTTTATAGAACTCATACTCAGCCATTATATATATCCTTAACAAAAGGCATATATCTTGGTGCAGTTTCATTTTGTAGCATAATAAAGCCTGATTTTTTTAGTCTCCCTTTTATATTTGGAAAAGAAGTAGCAGCTTCTTTAATATAAGAATATTTGCAGGGCATAATAAATATATTTAATTTTAATTTTGTATTTCCTCCATTCATGTTTTTACTGTCTTAAGAGTTGATCATTTTTCCATTTGTTTTCCTCCAGGACCAGAGAATGAGCCTGTAGAAATTATTTTAAATACCTCTGATCTAACTAAGTGTGAATGGTGTAATGTTCGAAAATTGCCTGTAGTGTTTCTTCAGGCAATACCAGCAGTTTATCAAAAGCTGAGCATGCAACTGCAAATGAATAAAGAGGATAAAGTTTGGAATGATTGTAAAGGAATGAATAAAATACCAAGTAAGTTATGTAGAACAGACTATAATAAGATATACGATCTATTGAGTAGTAGAGAATGAGTGTATCAGTGCAACATGAAAGAAGGATTGAAGCAGTATTTTTCAAGTCACTCACATTCACTTACTAGAATGTATTGCAGCTAGTGTATAAAATAGATATTACTGCATCTATTTTATAGATGAGGAAAAGCCCACAAAAAAAGTAGAAGAGTTGAAGATAAACTGAGGTTTACCCATTTAGAAAGTGTTCTAAGTGAGTTAAAAGTGAAAAGATCTGAAATCTGTAACACTGTCTAATCTAAGTACAGTGAATTTAACTGATATGAATGCTAAGTATAAATCAACCATATAAATCAGAAATCCTTGAGATAGAATGTTTCCAAATTCATAGAAAGGGTCCTCATCCTTTGAAGTAAATAGATGTGGCTCTCCAGTTTCTTTCCTTGTACCTCTAACACAGCATGGCAAAGTTGCTTGTCAAATAAGTACATTTCAGCAGTAATTTCTATTTCGGCTTAATGATAAGTAAATGCTAGCTACTAACATAGCTGAAAATCTAGTGAATAGTTGTTTTGCAGTTGAATTCTCTAGAGATAATACACTTTTGCTTGGGATTTCCTATTGTGGTTTTTGAGGGTGGAGGTTGTTTTTTCTTTTTTGAGTCAGGGTCTCACTGTATAGCTCAGGATGGCCTCAAACTCCTGGTCCTCCTACCACAGTTTCCTGAGTGTTGGGATTGCAGGCACGCCTCACCACATCGGCTCCTGTTAGTGTTTGACCAGAATGTTAATTGATCTATATTTAAGACTAGATTTTGATTTTGATCCTATTAGTAAAAGCAAGTTAGCTACATCCATGAGTAGATTTGCTTTTGAGCTACTGCCAGAGTAGTGTGTTCTGGTTCCTTTCTTTTGATAACTTAGATAACATTGTCAGTTAACACTGACAAATACTGGTCTTAATTCCAGTATTTATTGTATATCTATTTTATAACAAACATTGGGGCATTTTTTTCCAGGATTTCTGATAATCTTAGAAATAATTGGCTATTTATTAAATTATCTATTTAGCCTTATATTTATTTCTTTTCAGGTTTGGAAGAACAATACATAATTTTAATTTTTCAAAATGGCCTTGATCCTCAGGCAAACATGGTATTTGAAAGCATCATTACTGATATTGGTTTAAAGAATAATGTTTCCAATTTTTTTGCAAAAATACCCTTTGAAGAAGCCAATAGCAGACTTGTTGCCTGTACCAGAAGCTATGAAGAGAGCATCAAAGGAAGTTGCATGCAAAAAGAAAACAAAGTTAAAACTGTAATTATGTTTAAATTTTTTTAAATAATTTTAAATAATGGATAATTTTGTTTGTTTTTCATGGTGATGGTGATCAAACCCAGGTCCTCATGTGAGGCAAGCACCCTGCCACTGAATTATACCTCTCACCCCAGTAGATGGATCATTTTAAAACAAAATTTTATTATACTACTGCTCATTTTGTTTTGAAATTTTAAATTCCATTTTGGAATTAATTTGTTTTCATATTTGATGTGTGAACTATCTGCTATCAAAACGTTAGTGGTAGATAGTTTGTGTTTAGCACAAGTAGCTCTTGACACCAGTCTCAGAATCATTTTTAGTTCCTTTCCACACCATGTTCTTATCTTTCATCTTTTCTTTTTTTCATCTGATTTTAATACCCCACTCCCAACATACATATGCACACAGTGCTACATTCAAATAGATTATTACCCTGTGTCTTAGATTTGAAGTAGTTTTGGTCCCTTGTCTGTGGTATCACATGCTTATATTTAACATGCATGCTTAGTTGGAAACAAAGTATATATATTGTTTGGCCTTAATTGTGAAAATATGTATCTAATTACTCAGACAGGATTCATCGTTAGGTAACGCTGAAGCTGCATGAACCACAGCCATAGCACTCTGACACTTCCATAGCAATTAAATTTCGCTGACTTGACTTATTGGGAATAAATCCCTCGATCTACTTACAAACTGAGAAATAGGATTATTCAAGGAACAATCTCTTTTTGAGGTAGATAGGCCAGGCTGACCTTGAACTCAAAGAGCCTCCTACCTCCACTTCCTGATTACAGGAGGTGGTTATTGTAATCAACTGATAACCTTTTTTTTTTTTTTTTTTAAATGTGGTGTTGTGATTGGACCCCAGGCATTGTGAGTGCTAGGCAAACACCTCACCAGCCCCCACAACACAATCTTGATGATAATTGAACAAAGCCTCACACACTTTAGTGAATGGAACAGAAGAAGAAAGAGAACTTCTTCTCCTTTTTCAGAGTTGGCTATAGGAGATAATGCCAGAGGAAGAACAGAGCTGCACAAGCTATAAGGCAGCTAGGATGGAGTCAGATTTCAATGGAAAGTGCTTACCTCTAAGGACATTCATTTTCTTTAGCTGTGCATAGGCTGAAGCTCATGGAACTATGTTCCCAGAGCCTCTGCCACGTCCCATGTGGCATTGAACTTAGGTAGGCCTCCAATTCTAGCAGAAGAAATACACTTTGTTGTTTTTAAAGGTTCTTGGACTCTTACTGACATAATCTAATTGTATATGAACAGTAGAAATCTGACAGAGATAAGACACTAGAAAATCAATATGCATCAGGAGACCATCACTAACTACAGATGAAAAGATAGTGGCCCCTTGTTTTGCCTTTTTGTTTTTAATTGTTAAGGGTCATGCATACTTTTCAAGAGTCTAAATTCATATTTTTAATTAAATCGTTCTGTGCCTTGTGCTTTCTCTTTTTATAGAAAATTTTCCCAGTTGACTTTGTGAATCGATAATTTAATTTCTTTTACTAGGTGTCCTTCGAATCTAAAATGCAAATTAGAAACAAACAGGAATTCCAGTTTTTTGATGATGAGGAAGAACCTGGAGAGAGCCATACTATTTTCATTGGACCTATAGAAAAGTGAGAAAATTCTTTTACATCTGCAATGTTTTAAATTTCTTTCTCTGTTTTGTTACATTTTGATTACATATGCGTGAAGTAATTACTTATTTTATTTTATTTTATTACAGATTGATAGTGTATCCACCACCTCCAGCTAAGGGTGGCATCTCTGTTACTAATGAGGATTTGCACTGTCTAAGTGAAGGAGAATTTTTAAATGACGTTATTATAGACTTTTATTTGAAGTAAGTTAATTTTCTACTAACCTTTTAGAAAAATTTTAATATTGTATGTCTTTGTTTTCTAAAGTTATATTACTTGGGTTTTAGTTTCCATTACTGCCACTTAGCATGTGACCTGTGGGATGTTATTTAATCGTTTCTTTGTGTGTCCATATTTTTTGCTTTTTATGGTGGCAGGAATTAAACTCAGGGCTTCATGCACGCTAGGCAAATGCTCTACAAATCCACACATTGTGCCCATGTTTACATATTTTTAAAATGAGAATGAAACCTAACAGGGTTATGGGGATTAAATGAGGTAGTAGTACATGATAAGTAGTAGGCAAGGTGCCCGTCACATGCAACGTCTTCAGTTACTTATGTTTAATAGTTTGCATTATGTAATGGGCATGCATGTGAAACAAAATAACTCTTTTAAAACCCACTCAACTGACTTTATAGCCTACTAGTGATTTCATCCCACAGTTTAGGTTGAAAAACATTGTTGTAAAGAGTGAAGTTTTGATCAGAGAAGTGATTTAACTAAAGCTCCCTAAGACCATTTTGCTAGGCATGGGCATTGTGAAAGTCTAGGTGACAGGAGATATAAGAAGCTTCATTAAGACATTTTAGTTTGTGTTAAAGGGAAGTTATGAGATGTTTTACTTGTGTAAGAGTTTTTGAAAGACACAAAACTCCATATTAAGGAGTATGGCTGTGAGGTAACTTCTAGTTTTCTGGCTCATAAAATGTTGGGACAAACAGCCAAACAGGCTTTGGAAGAGGTGGCTTGAGTTCTCTTTTAGATGCCTGTGTAAAGGGGACAGTGTTGACAAGCTGTTGAATATATGAGCCTAGAGGTTGTTTGAGTTATGAACTACAGATATGTAGATTTAGAAAGTTTTCTTTATAAATGGTTATAATTATTAGAATGAATAGAATTCCTCTGGTAGAGAGATAAAATGACAAGAAAAGCTATAAGGTCAGGTTCTTTTGAATAGATTTTAAGAGATGAAAAAGGAGAGAAAAGAAGACTGTCATGAATAATTTCCAAAGATATTCTGAACAAAGGATAGAAATCCAGAGAATGAACTGAGATCTTTAAAAGAATATATATATATTCAGGCCAGGGTATGGTGGCTCATGCCTGTAATTTCAGCTACTTGGGAGGAGAAGATAGGACAATTGCAATTTGAGGACTGCTTGGGCAAAAGTAAAATCCTATCTCAAAAGCAAGATAGGCATGGTGACATACATCTGTAATCCCAGCTACTCTTGAGGTGAAGGTAGGAGGATCAGAGTCCTGAGGTCAGCCTGCACAAAAGCATGATACCTTATCTGAAAATATAAAGGAAAAAAGGATAGGGGTGTGACTTAACTGGTAGAGCAGTTGGGTAGGAAGTTTGAGGCTCTGAGTTCAAACCTCAGTACTGTCAATAAACTAAATAAATACATAAATAAGGAGAATCTATTCAGTGTAACAATATAGGCAAGATTAAGGGCAGATGAGCACTAAGAATAATTTTGAAGTCACAGTGACCTAAAGGTAATTATGATTAATCATAGACCCTTGACTTGAGCCCAGTCCCTAGAGTTAGCAAATTACCCCTCTTTTCCATGGAGATGGTATCAGTGGAAGTCTATTGAGAAGCATATTCAATAGTAATAAGGCACTTCTACAACTCTGGTATCAACAGGGGCCTAATATAGAACCTGCACTTCCACTGATGCCTGGCATGAGGAGGTAACTCCCAATTTCATCAGCTTCAACATGGTGCCAGAGGAAGCTTGCTAGAATACAAGAATTAAATTAGATCCAGAATCCTTAATACTCAAGATTCCACATCTCATTTGAAAAATCACTTGTCTCAACAAAATTCAGGAAGATCTTACATTGAGTGAGTAAAGAAAATCAGGAGACATCAACACCAAGTAGACAAATGTCAGAAGAATCACATTTTAAAGCATTAATCAAAAATGCTTTAATGAGAACCACAACTTTGTGTGACACAAATGAAAGCATGAAAAAATATAAAGAACACATAAATGGAGATTTTAGAGCTAATACTACAAAAGTAAAAGAGAGACTTTAGTGGGTGGACGCAATAGCAAAATGGAGAGGACAAAGGAAGGAATCAGTGAGCAGTCTTCAATAATGTCCTTTCTACAAAAAACTCATCTTAGTGATGTATGTAGGTTGGAAGAAAACAAATGGAACAAGATAAGAGCATACAAACAGTAATAAGAAAAATACAAGAGTAATGTTATTAACATCTGATAAATAGACTTGTGACCAAAGAAAATTACCAGGGATACAGAGGGACATTATGTAAAGGTAAAAGAATGATCTACCAAGAAACATAGTAATCCTGAGTGTGTATGTACACCATGCAACAGAGCTGATGGACCTGAATGGAGAAAAAGACAAATACATAGAGACAATTAGAGACTTCAGTACTCCTCTCTCAACAGTTAATAGGACAACTGGAAAGAAAATCAATGAGGTTGTAGAAAAACTCAACATCATCAATCAACACAATCTTTTCAACATCAGAAAGTAATAAATTCTAATTCTTTTCAAGGGCATTATTTTTCCTTTTGAAGATTTCATGGTAATAGAATGTTTCAGTGAGACAAAAATAGAGTATGTTTCAATGAGCATATTTTATGCCCACTGAAAACTTTAGTTTTTAAATGCCTAATTCCTGAGACCTCTTTGAGAACAAACACAAATTCAAGGACAAAATTGAAGAAAGTTCTTGCTTGCTAAATCAAAAGACGTGTGAAGCCCTGGGTTTGATCCACATCACAAAATTAAATGAATAAATTAAAAAGTTGCTTCATACTAATGGCTAAAAAAGAGATAAAAAGATGCTCAACATCGCTGTTCTTCAGAAATGCAAATCAAAGCCATCTGATACCCAATAGAATGGCTACATACAAAAGAAAAAAAAATGTATTGCAAGGATATAAAGAAATTGGAACCCTTGTGTACTCTTGGTGGTATTGTAAAATGGTATAGCCACTGTGAAAGACAGTATGGTTTTTCAAAAAAAAATTTTTTTTCAACAGGTTAGATTCACTTTTTTTCTTGTCTAAAAACCTTAGTTTGCAGCCATAGCTGGAGCCTAGGTGCCCTGCACAGAGTGTCTTGGTGTATATTTTCATAAAATGCTCAGTAAATTCCTGTTAGGGAGACTTGGCAAACACCATTTCTCTCCAGCAGCAGTATCTTGGGCCCAGAAGCTGAGAACCATGCCTGTGCCTCTGGGGTCAGAGATGAGGTACACCATGATGGAACCCCAGCAGCCTGTCCACCTAGCATGGGAATGTATTGGTCTAGCCAGTTTTCCCCAAGTAAGCTCTTCCCACAAGGACAGTGAAGTACTTGTCCAAGAATGGCAGTGGCTACCTTTGGAGCACTTAACACCCAGACTATTATAGTTTCTAGTGGCAACAAATGCCTTGAACTTGGTATGCTGGCCATGCGAGTCTGCTTCTACACAGGCCTGTTCTTCAAAACCTCACCTTTGAGGAATGCTCCCAAGAAAAGCTCCATAATCTCAGATTCTTGAAGGAAAAGAAGAAAAGATAAGTCTCCTCCAAGGACTTGATCTTGGTGTCCTTGACCAAGCAGCCTAGCTTGGTGACAGGGATCCACTTGGCCTCCAGGCCCTTCTGCTGCACTAGTATCATCCAAGCATTTGGTGTCTTCCTGAAGAAGCTGGATTCCTCAAAAAATGTAAAATAGAACTACCACATGATCCAGCAGTCTTATTCTGCATAAATATTGAGTTAAAAGTAGGGTCTTGAAGAAACTTATGCACCTATGTTCTTAGAAGCACTATTCATAATACCTAAAATGTAAAAACTACTCTGGTGGCCATTGATGGATAAATAAAATATATGTATATACCATGATATATTTGTGGAATACTATTCATCTTTAAAAGGGAGAGTAAATTCTGTCACATACTATAGTAACATGGACCAACCTTGAGGGCATTGTGCTAAGTGAAGTAAGTCAGTCACAAAAAGACAAATACTATAATGATTCCAGTTATGTTAGGCATCAAAAGTAGTCAAATTCATAGAACTAGTTTGCAAGACCCCCATCTCCAAAATAACCAGAGCAAAATGGACTGGAGGGGTTGCTTAAGCAGTAGAGCAACTGTTCATGAATGCCTTTTTTTGCAAGTCTGAAGCTCTGAGTTCAAACTCCAGTCCCACCTAAATAGATTGATAGATTGATAGATAGATAGATAGATAAGTAGATAGAATGAGTAACCACAGTGTGCCTTCTCTAATACAAATAATATAGTGTAAAAGGAATTGTAATAATACATGATTTTTCAAGAAATTTGTTGAGAGGATCCAAGATGGCAGCTAGAGGGCAAAAGCAGACAACGTGAGCTCCATAAATCAAAAATTTTGCTGATATGCTAGAGCCACACTTGGCAGAAAAAAAACACGAAGAAGAATCAAAACTGTGACACCCTGAATGCGCAGCCCATACAAAGCTTCTCCATGCCACATTACACTGAAAAAACAGGAGGGCTTGCACACTGCCAGATGCCAGCTGGGAGACACAAGCCCAACAGGTGAGCAAATAAGCAGCATATGGTATTCCCACAACTACCCCTGGGATAAACCAGCATAGCCCCCTGGACATACTGACCCCCACCCCACAAAAAAAAGTGAATAATAAACAAGAAACTGAAAAGGAACACGCAGCAGAGGGGGCGGGGTGCTCTGAGTGTACTAGAGAAGGAGGGAGGGCAAGGAGATGATCTCCACGCAAAGTTTCAGTAAACAAAGACTGGAAAGACAGAAGGGCCAACAGTGGGCAGATGATAAGCCATTGCCTGAAATAGGGCAGATAGCTCCAGAGCCAATGAACAACATCCAAAGTCAAACAGCATTGCAAAATTGAAACCAGCATAACACGCTGACAGCAGAGAGCTAGCTGAGGGATCTCTGACCTTGCCCCAGAGAAAGGGCACGAGGCAAAGAAACAAGCCCCCAATAAACCAACACAGCGAAAACCCAACTCCAAAGCAGACAGCTAGCGGACCACAGACCTGATCTCCGAAATCTGAAGACAAGCCACACCTCTCTGAGGGAAGAGCTTGACTGAGCAGCTGCTGCTAAAAGACAGGAAAAAAAAAAAAACGGTGAGTCCCCCAACCACCTGGTGAGACTAAGACAGAGTTTCTGCTTAAATACCAACACCAGGAATGGATGCTGAAAGAGTAACATCATAACTACTAAGACTGAAATTCTGTTGTTCCTGAACCTGGATTTTTTTTTTTATATGTTTGTTTGTTTTGTTCCCTGTTTGTTTGCCCACCACCTCTCCCTTTTGATTTCTTTGGTTCTCTCTCTTTTTTTTTTTTCTGCTTTCTTTGTTTGGCTAGTTTTACACTGTAAGTTAGCTAATACTAAATTACACACAGACCAGGAAAGAAACAGCACCAAGTGGAGGGATGGGAAGATGAAAAATGGATGGAAACCATTCTCCCCCCAAAAATAAATTAACACAGGATTCAGAGGGAAATGAAGAAAATTGATACCCAGTTCCAGACTCCAACAAAACAAAGATAAACTATACCAAGAACCCAATGAAGCGCACAAGAACACCCTGAAAGAGGAACTCCTGCAAGTAATCACTGAGAATTTCATGGAGATGTTACTAGACATGGTCAACCAACATATACAGGAGGCACTCAAGAAATATCAAGATAACAAAAATAATACGAGAAGACAAAAAAAAAAAATGAACTCATAGGAGCCCTAAATAAATACTAAGGTGAAACAGAGAACACCATAAATAGAGAGGTATATGAATTAAGGATGAAAATTGACAGTGTTAAAGAGGAAGTGACCCATGATATGGAAAACCTCAGAAAAAAAGAATGAAACAAATACAAAACAATGGAAGGTCACTCCAGCAGATTAGAACAAGCAGAAGACAGAATCTCAGAACTCTAAGATGAAATGGAAATTAAAGGAAAAACTGAACTATTAGTCAAACAATTCAAGACCTGTGAAAGGAATATGCAAGAACTCACCGACTGTCAAAACACCAAACTTGAGAATCATGGACATTGAAAAAGAAGAGGGACAAGCAAAAGGAATTCATAATATATTCAACAAAATAATAACAGAAAATTCCCAAATCTAGAGAAAACTATGCCCATTCAGGTACAGGAAGCCTCCAAGACACCAAAGAGATTTGACCAAAATAGAACTACCTCACAACATGTTATCATTAGAACAACAAGCACAGAGAATAGAGAAAGAATATTGAAGGCTGTAAGAGAGAAAAAATAACATACAATGGTAAACTCATCAAAATCACGGCAGATTTCTTAATGGAAACCTTAAATGCAAGAAGAGCATGGAGTGAGGTCTTCCAAGCACTGAATTAAAATAACTTCAACCCTAGGATATTCTACCCAGCAAAACTATCATTCAAAATAGATGGAGCAATAAAAGTCTTCCATGATAAGCAGAAACTAAAACTATATGACCACTAAGTCACCACTACAAAAGATGCTTCAAGGAATTCTGCACACAGAAAATGAAAGCAAACAAAACCATGAAAGGACAGGCAGTACCAAACCACAGAAGAAAAGGCAAGAAAGTAGAGAGTAACATCAATTCAGCTGCACACAATCAAACCCTTAAACAGCAAAAACAACTAAATGACAGGAATCACCATATACCTATCAATACTAACACTGAATATTAACGGACTTAATTCCCCCATCAAAAGACACTGGCAAGCAGGATTAAAAAGGAAGATCCAAAAATCTGTTGCTTACACGAGACCTATCTCATTGGCAGAAACAAGCACTGGCTTAGGGTGAAAGGCTAGAAGATTTGCCAAGCCAGTGGTCCCGAAAACAGGCAGGAGTAGCCATACTTACCTCAGACAAAGTAGACTTCAAACTTACATTGATCAAATAGATAAAGAAGGGCACTCCATACTAATAAAAGGGGAAATACACCAAAAGGCAGTAACAATTATCAGCCTATATGCACTGAATGTCAGTGCACGCAGTTTCATCAAACATACTCTGAAGAACCTAAACATGTATAGACTCCAACACACTGGTAGTGGGAGACTTTAATACCCCCCTGTCACCAGTAGATAGGTCATCCAAACAAAAAACCAATAAAGAAATTCTAGAACTAAATGACACCATAGATCAAATGGACCTAGCTGTTGTCTACAGAATATTTCATCCAACTTCTGCACAATATACATTCTTTTCAGTAGCCCATGGGGAACCTTCTCCAAAATTGATCATATCTTAGGGCACAAAGCAAGCCTCAGCAAATACAAGAAAATAGAAATAATCCCATGCATTCTATCTAATCACAATGCTTTAAAACTAGAACTCAACAACAAAAACAACAGTAAAAAACATGCAAACAATTGGAAGCTGAACAACACATTGCTAAGTGATCAATGGGTTATTGATGAAATAAAAGAGGAAATTAAAGGGTTCCTGGAAGTTAATAAAAATGAAAACACAACCTACCAGAACCTATGGGTCACAGCAAAGGCAGTCCTAAGAGGAAAGTTTATAGCCATGAGTGCATATATTAAAACGACAGAAAGATCTGAAATCAATTACCTAATGCTACATCTCAAACTTCCAGAAAAACAAGAGCAAGCAAGTCCCAAAACATGTAGAAGTAGAGAAATAATAAAAAATAAGGGCCAAAAAGAATTAAATAGAAACAAACAACAGCAACAAAAAACATACAAAGAATCAATGAAACAAAAAGCTGGTTCTTTGAAAAAACCAATAAGATTGACTGACCCTTGGCAAACCTGACTAAAATGAGGAGAGAAGAAACCCAAATCAGTAAAATCAGAAATGCAAAAGGGGAGATAACAACATTTGTTCATTTCTTGATGAACTGGACAGATTTCTAGATACTTACATCCACACCCAAAATTGAACCAAGAAGATATTAATCACCTGAATAGATCTGTAACACAGAATGAAATTGAAACAGTAATAGAGTCTCCCAAAAAAGGAAAGTTCAGGACCTGATGGATTCTCTGCTGAATTCTATCAGACCTTTAAAGAAGAACTGACACCAACCCTCCTTAAACTGTTCCACGAAATAGAAAGGGAAGGAACACTGCCTAACTCATTTTATGATGCCAGTATTATACTCGTCCCAAAACCAGACAAAAACACCTCCAAAAAGGAAAACTATAGGCCAATCTCCTCAATGAGTATCAACGCAAAAATCCTCAATAAAATAATGGCAAACCAAATCCAACAACACATCAGGAAGATCATTCACCACGACCAAGTTGGCTTCATCCCAGGGATGTAGGGGTGGTTCAACATATACAAATCTGTAAATGTAATACAGCACATTAATAGAAGCAAAGACAAAGACCACTTGATCATCTCAACAGATGCAGAAAAAGCCTTCAACAAGATCTAACACTACTTCATGATAAAAGCTTTTAGAAAACTAGGACTAGAAGGAAAATACCTCAACACTGTAAAGGCTATATATGACAAACCTACCTCCAACATCATACTTAATGGTAAAAACTGAAACCATTTCCCCTAAATTCAGGAACGAGACAAGGGTGCCCACTATCCCCACTCCTATTAAACATAGTCCTGGAGTTCAACTCCTAGCCTGAGCAATTAGGCAAGAAGAAGAAATAAAAGGAATACAAATAGGTAAAGAAACTGTCAAAATATCCCTGTTTGCACATGATATGATCCTATACCTTAAAGACCCAAAAAACTCCACCCAAAAGTTCCTAGACACCATAAACAGCTACAGCAAGGTGGCAGGATACAAAATCAACTTACAAAACTCATTAGCTTTTCTATATACCAGTAACGAACCAACTGAGAAAGAATATATGGAAACAATTCCATTTACAATAGCCTCAAAAAAAAATCAAATACCTAGGAGTAAACTTAAAAAAGGATGTGAATGACCTCTACAAGGAGAACTACAAACCACTGAAGAAAGAGAGCGAGGAAGACTACAGAAGGTAAGAGAGGCCTCCCATGCTCATGGATTATTAGAATCAACACAGTAAAAATGGCTATACTACCAAAAGCAATCTACATGTTTAATGCAATTCCCATCAAAATCCCAATGACTTTCATCACAGAGATTGGAAAATCTACCCTAAAGTTCATTTGGAAACACAAAGAGACCGTGAATAGCCAAGGCAACTCAGCAAAAAGAGTAATGAAGCCACAATACCTGACTTCAAACCGTATTACAAAGCAATAACAATAAAAACAGCATGGTACTGGCACAAAAACAGACATGAAGACCAGTAGAACAGTATAGAGGACCCGGATATGAATCCACCTTATTTTTGACAAAGGCACCAAAAACATACAGTGGAGAAAAGACAGCCTCTTCAACAAATGTTGCTGGGAAAAGTGGTTGTCCATCTGCAAAAAACTGAAACTAGATCCATGTTTATCACCTTGTACTAGTAGTATCAACTCAAAATGAATCAAGGACCTTAATATCAGACCTGAAACTCTGAAGTTGGTATAGGAAAGAGCAGGGAATACTCTGGAAGTAATACGTATAGGCAAAGGACTTCCTCAATAGACCCCCCAGCAGCTCAGCAACTAAGAGAAAGGATGGACAAATGGGACTTCATAAAATTAAAAAGCTTCTGCACAACAAAAGAAATGGTCTCTAAACTGAAGAGCCCACCCACAGAGTGGGAGAAAATATTTGCCAGCTGTACATCAGACAAAGGAATGATAACCGGTATATACAGGGAACTTAAAAAACTAAACTCTCCCAGAATCAATGAATCAATAAAGAAATGGGCAACTGAACTAAATAGAACTTTCTCAAAAGAAGAAATTCAAATGGCAAAAAAACATGAAAAAATGCTCACCATCTCTAGCCATAAATGAAATACAAATCAAAACCACAATGATGGTTAGAATAACCATCATTGAAAACACCAACAACGGGTGTTGGAAAGAATGTGGGGAAAAAGGAACCCTCGTATACTGGTGGTGGGAATGTAAACTAGTACAACCACTCTGGAAAAAAATATGGAGGCTTCTTAAAAATCTAAACATAGATCTGCCATATGATCCAGCAATCCCATTCCTGGGGATATACCCAAAGGAATGTGACACAGGTTAGTCCAGAGCACCTGCACACCCATGTTTATTGCAGTGCTATTCACAATAGCCAAGTTATGGAAACAGCCAAGATGCCCCACTACTGACGAATGGATCAAGAAAATGTGGTATTTATACACAATGGAGTTTTACTCAGCTGTGAAGAAGAATGAAATCTTATTATTCTCATGTAAATGGATGGAACTGGAGAATATCATTCTGAGCAAGGTTAACCAGGCTCAGAAAACCAAAAATCATATGTTCTCCCTCATATGCAGACTTTAGATCTAGGGCAAATACAGCATTGTGGTTGGACTTGGGTCACATGTTAAGGGGAGACCACATACAGTATGTATGGGGATAGTTAGGAATCCCAAAACATGAAAGTGTTTGATGTCCCCACTGCAGGGGAACTAGTACAGAAACCTTAAAGTGACAGAGGTCAATATGGGAAATGGATTGGAAACTAGTGAAAAGGTCAGGGGGAGATGAGTCAACTTGGGTTGTACCACATTTGTACGTGGAAGCAATGCTGGGAATCTCTCTGAAAAGCTATCCTTATCTCAAATAGTAAAGATGCTTTGTCTTTCTTATTATTGCTTATGTCTTCTCTTCAACAAAATTAGAGATAAGGGCAGAACAGGTTCTGCCTAGAAGCAAGGGGGGGTGGGGGAGAGAGAGAGAGGGCAGGCGGTAGGGGGGAGAAATGGCCCAAACAGTGTATGCACATGTGAATAAATGAATAAAAAAATTAAAGAAGAAAAAAAAAAGTTGGCCTACTTTTCTCATGACATTTTTAGAGGTGAAATAAAAGAGGAAACTTCTTTAACTTCACTATTAAAATGAATAATTCTGCTTAGTGTCAAGCTGCTCATTCTTGTCTATTTATAACTGTACAACTTAAAACAGACTTTTAAAGAAAGTTTGTCATCATTGCAAGAAGCAGAAATGTATTGCATCTGGAGAATGTTAATACAATGCTGAGAAGAAAGAACTGTTTAAATGAAAATTACTTTCAGAGGCTGGGGTTGTAGCTCAGTGGTAGAAATTGTGCCTCACATGTGGAAGGGTCTGGGTTTGTTCCCCAGTACGAAAAAAAATCGCCTTTCATACAGTTTCTCATTAAACTTATAATCGTTTTTTAAAGAATGCATATTATTAGATTTCTCCATTTTGTGAAATAACTAATGATCAGCCTTACGACCACATTCAGTATTTAAATGATTAATATAGTGAAAGCAATTAATACATTAATGCACTCAAATGGAAGAAAATTCAACAAGTTTTTGTAATCAACTTTTTTGTTTTAAAATAAAACACATGACTGTTCTTAGATTAATACTTGTAATACTTCATGTCCCTTAAAAAAAAACTGTATGACAGAAAAATTTATGGATACATATCAGAAAGACCAAACTAGTTTCTTTAAAAGGCATTAATTTGTTTTCATGTGATACATTCAGTTTTCTTTCTTTTTTGAGACAAGATCTTACTCTGTAGCCCTGACTGGCCTCAGACTCAAATCTTCCTGCCACAGCCTTGCGATTTCTGGTATTACAGCCTTGTGTTACTGCACCTGGCTTCAGTTTTCTTAAATATAATTATTTTTCTTTTTCCTTTTCTTTTTTTTTTTTAAACCGTTGAATTAGCACATTTCTTCAGATCAGTACTTAAAAGTAGCCTTTGTAGTTTAGGCCATCAAAGGTAGCATGGACCCTGGACAACTGTGAATTTATTATTGTAAACATCAACAATTAATTTAGACTGTGCAATGAGCTGATTGTCTTATAGTACTTTTTGTAGTGGCCCATGGAGTTGCCTGAATGTAAGAAAAAAAATTTTTTAAGTTAAATCCCTTTCATTACAACTTGAGCTGTGGAATTACAAATGTTACAAACAGGTCTCGTGCCCTTGGGGAAGCCAGACCTCTTAAACATTTTGTGTTTTTGTGTAAGGCTTTCATGATAACTTCATTTTAATGGAGTAACAATGGTCATAAGCTTGAGTTTGCATACTCCTATGACAAAATTTGGAACATAAAGGGCTGGTGGAGTGGTTCAAGTGGTAGAACAACGCCTACCTAGCAAGAATGAGGCCCTAAGTTCAAACCCCAGTACCACTCCCACCCACCCTCCCCAAAAAAGAAAGAAATATAAACATTTCAATTTAGTATAATATCCCTTTGGAATATAAAGGACCAATGCTGGATGTTTTGATATAGATATAGGTGTATGGAAAAATCAGAATCAATATATAATCATTTTAAAAAGCCATTGTATAAAACTTTATTTTTTTTAGTTTTCATAAAAAGCAGCATATGGCTAGGTCTTTGTGATTTATTAACTGTTTAAGTTGAAATAATACATAAAGATAACAGCTTTACTGAGATATCCCAAAACATGCAATTCACCCATTTAAAATCTACAGTTCAGTACTTTTTATACATATATATTTAGAATTTGTGTAACCGTTACCACTGTCAATATTAGAGCATTTTCATGATTTTACAAAGAAACCCAGTACCCATTAGCCCTCATTCCCTTGTCTCCAAATTCACTCCCAGGCCTAGGCAACCACCAGACTCCTCTGTCTGTATGAATTTGCACATTCTGGATATTTTATATAAATGCAGTCATGCAATAAATATGGCATCCTTTGTGACCAGCTTCTTTCACTTAGCATAATTTTTTTCAGAATTCTCTGACTGTCATAGTATGTTTCTTTTTATTGCTGAATAATATGTCATTGTACATTTTATTTTTCCATTAGTTGATAAGCATTTGTCATTTAAGCTTTTTGACCACTTTCAGTAATTCTGCTATGAACATTCCTGTTCAAGTTTTTGTTCAAATACATAGTTACTTTGCTTTTCTGATTTGGAGTGTCTTATTTTAAAATCTACATCTTTCAAGTCATAATTTCATTCTATAAGACCACTTTTTATTACCTGAAACTTATCTAATGATTATCGCTGTCTAGAATATGAAGTAAACATTACCAGTAACGTCTGTTACTAAATAATAGAGCTTGATGGTGACCAAGTAAATATTTGAACATTGCTTGACTGTTTTTAGTATGAAGTTATCTGTTAACTAGAAATGTAGCTCAGTGGTAGAGTGCATGCATACGATGTGCAAGGCCCTGGGTTTAATCCTCAACATTGCAAAAGTAAATAAATAAAGTAAACTGTTATATCTATTAAATTGAGACTATTTTTGCTTAAAATAGATATTTGGTGCTTGAAAAACTGAAGAAAGAAGAAGCTGACCGAATTCATATATTCAGTTCTTTTTTCTATAAACGCCTTAATCAGAGAGAGAGGAGAAATCATGAAACAACTAATCTATCGTAAGTTAATCTCTGAAAATATTTAACAGACATAGTAAGTCACTCAAGTTTAATTTAGCAAAGAACCACATAATAGTTAGCCCTCACTATTGATGGGATGTTGGTTTCAGATTTCCCCACCCCACAAATAGATACCCAGATCTGCCAATGTTCAAATCTAGTTTATAAACTATTGCATAAGTACGCACATTGCATAAAACATGCACATCCTTTTGTATACTTTTATCTCTCGTTTACTCATAATACAGTGTAAATTCCATTAGCTAGTCATTGTGCTGTATTCATTAGGGAATAAAAAGGTCTGTTTGTGTTCGGTACAGTACAGTTTTTCCCCAAAATAGTTTCTATCCTTGGTTGAATTCATGGATGTGAAATGGAGGGCCAGTGGAGTTTTAAAGAAAGCACAAATCTTTGTAATTCATTTGCTTTTTTTTTTTTTATTCTGTACTGAGGAAGGGGGTTTATCATAGGTATCATTTTTATTTTTCACAATTCATATTCAATTGCCTTAAAATAACCTTGCAGTAGTTTTAGGGCATATTTTGTCTTCAGTCACTCACTCATATTGAAGCTGTATCATTTAGCTCTATTTCTAGTTTGCAAATTAATACAATTCATCATACCAGAATACCTAGAATTCATAAATGTTGTAGGTCTAATATCTAGAGCAGTGTTTCCTAACTATAACTATTTTTTCAAATTTCATATATGCCTATGACATACAGATTGCAGGTTGACACTGGTGGTTCCATCTATAATATTACAAGACAGGAATGTATGAATCTGTACTTTTAGTAAGCTCTTTGGATGATTCTTCTGAATCAAGTTAACAAATGTGTTCTGTTTAGAATTATTTCATTTATACTTCCTCTTCATATAGTGGTGTGATAATTTAGCTCTAATACTTGCTGGTGTTTGGTTAAGTATCTTGAATTGATAGGTGGTGTGAATAATGTAAGTAATATTTTCTGCTATTCAGGCAGTTCCTAATCTTGCATCTTATTGTTAATGATAGACATTGATTTTGACCAGTGCTCATAATCAGTCTTGCTTCATCTGTTATCGGGGTTGTTTCCTTCTCTTTTCTTCTCAGGTAACATAAGTCATGCTCTGAGAAACCTCTCAGTATAGTTGTTCGTATGAGTTTGCAGTAATGAAAATAACAGAAAAGTCTAGCACAGTGAAGACATTTCAGAAGCTTATAATTTATCTCTTTTACAGAATACAACAAAAACGACATGGGAGAGTAAAAACATGGACCCGGCATGTAGATATTTTTGAGAAAGATTTTATTTTTGTACCTCTTAATGAAGCGTAAGTAAGAATTTTATGTAACTGTGATGGTAGTCTTTTAAATATCTGTTTATGAGATGAAGAACTCATTTTAAAACATCTTTCTGAAAATTGTGTATCTTGAAAATGCCTATTTTAAGAAACAATGTGGTTTCTTAGTGAGTCATGTAAGACATTGAATTTTGCAAAGAGATAACTAGATATCTTATTCTAATTTAATTTTAGTGATCAAATGGAATAAAACCATTTTTAATAAGTATAAAAAAAATCTGCCTAAGTGCAAAGCCCTTGCTTCAAATCCCAGTACCTCAAAATGGTCTAGAAAATATTTTTTAGAAAGGGTTACTTTATTCAAAGTCACATAGAAGAATTTGAATCCTTAGTGTAAAACACACTTCTCCTTTTAACCAAAACAGAAAAGGTGGTTGGATGTATTGAAAATGATGCTGACAATTACAAGCAGCTTAAATAGTTTGTGTTATGCTGTGATGACTACAGAGGCATTGGTGTGTAGGACAGAACGATTATACACTTACGCGAGAGGTTTTTGTCGTTGGGTTGTTTGTTTTTGTGGTCCAGCTAACCTCACAGTAATACTCTCATAGTTGAACAGCTTGGGTCTGTACGTGTGTCAAGGGAGAACACACACCATGGGCAGGCAACTCAGGGCTTTCTCATTAAAGTGACGTTTTAAGAGAATCTTAAGAACGAGAACTTGCGTTTGGGTTTCGTGATTTGGCAGTGTTTAAGGTTGTGATGGTTTGCTTGAATGAAGAAGTAGCATTCACATATTTGGCAAAAGAGGGGGATATTTGGTACTTTATGACACGTGTTTTCCTCTGCTTACACAAATTATGAAATAATCTTTGTTTCATTTTTATCATGGCTGGAATAACTTTGCCTGAGACTGGCATACTGTATATTGTTTACATTTAATAAGCCCAGCTATGCAGGGCTAGTTTTTGAATGTTCCTCCCTTCCCCAACTATGAAAACTATGTTTCCTCTGTAGTGTGGCCAGAATCTTTATTTATACTAAAGTCAGTTTTACTAGTGCACATCTGTAGTGCCAGTAACTTGGGAGGCTGAGGCAGGAGGATTACCTGAGCTCAGAAGATGGAGGCTACATTGTGCAATATAGTGAGACTCATCTCAACAAAAGTCATGTTTGATGTTTTAGGAAGTGGGGAATATAGCTCAGTGGTAGAGTGCTTGTCTAGTATGTACACTGCCTTGGACTCAATCTCCAATCCCCCTCCCCCAATCAAATGGGTAACTTAGGTTATAATGTTACAATGTTGGTTATAGATAGCTGTGAAGCACAACTTTAATGCTGTCTATATCTTTTAAGTCGTAGTATTATAAGAAAATTTAAAAGTGATTTTTTGGTTTCTTTATCTTCCCCAAAATAAAGTTTTGAAATTTTGTCATATAAAGTAATGGATGGCCTACCTCCTAGATGAAAGATATGAAGGCTGTTTGCGAGAAATGAATTATAGAAATTTAAAATAGAAATATAATTTGAGGTACTCACAGTTTAGGGATAGCGGCATAGTCCTCCTCTTTGTCCCTATATCTGCCAATAAAACCTGCTTCCAGTGGTTCCACTCATCTTGATGAGAGGTAGAGAATGAACAGAGTACAGGATTCTGCACAAGAGCTGTACCTTTTGTAGATGAAAAAATAGGCAGCAAATTACATGATCTTTTTGTTTTTGTTTCTTGAAAAGGTAAGACTGCAAATATATATACTAATTTTACTAGGTACGCTGTCATATGTTTGTCATCTCTTTTATTTTTCTGACATTGCTAGTTTATTTAAAGTTGAGTTTATAAAGTATGTGTTAGAAATTATCAAGAAGCATAAACTTGATATTTGGATATAATCCATGTTAATATAGTCTCTTCTCCCACTGGTGACCTAAGATTAAATGCTACTAAAACGGTTCATAAAAGCAAAACCCTTTGTTTTTTGAGGTTGAAATTGCTTATGTGATTCAGCTTTGTCCTTTCAGCCAGGCAAAAAGAAAAGGATTTTTCCTGTTTTTTACATGAGGCAGCAGAAAATTTGCAGTTTATGCATACTGGCATAGTTATGAAATGTTAAAAACTGTTAGGCTAGGGTTCCAGCTGTAAGTTGAGAATCACCATGTTATACTATATTTCATTAATTTTTGAAGCACATTTTTCCACATTTTCTTATTTCCAAAACTGAAATGTGATTTACAATTAGCTGTATTTTAGAGTCAGAGTCAATGAAGTACTGAAGTTGGTGTGGTCTTTCTGCTACCCTAACCTGACCTAAGTCCACTGTATACTGGTAATTAATAATTACGAACAGGAAAGAAGCATTCATCCATCTGGCCTTTATCATACTGAAGGTGAAAGTGGTCTTTATGACCTCTGTGTTGTGAGTGAAAAGAGCACGCTGTTTCTTGGTACTATCTTGGGGGTAATAGGACATTTTTCAGTGAGAGAATGTGGAATAACTCATGTCCTTGTCAAGATACTCTGACTGGTGACCTAGTGGTAGAACACTTGCCTAACATGCACGAGGCCCTTAATTCAATCCCCAGCACTGCAAGGGGAGGGGGGGAGATACTGTGTTCATTCAGCAAATATTTATTGAATACCCTACTATGTGACAGATACTGTAATTAGCTGATAAGCTCTTGACACCTATAGCCTGTCCTAGCACATAGCCTGTGCCTAGTAAATAATAGGTCCTCAAAAAAGTTAATTTAATGAATATTAGCTGTACAGTTTCTTACTCATGTTCTACACTACTATTGGTAGCTGTGATAAATGAATTCAGCTACTTCATGAGCCCCCCACTTGATAGCGAGAAGTCTTTACTAATACTTCAGATTTCATAACAAATGGATTAGATACCTTATTTCTTTTTAATGTTGATATATTTGTATTTCAATATGACCTAAGAAATAGGATTACTTCTAAACATACCTTCAGTTTTAAGCCCTTCCTACCTTATAACAACAGACATAATAAAAGTAAAAAAAAAAAAAGAGAGAGAATTTTTCTGTTTCCAAAAAACAAGTAAATATACAAAGGATTGTTTGTATAAGTGAATGTGAGCTATATAATCCTAACAGAAATTATGTTATTTTTTAATAAACATTGTATTCTGTTAGTGATCATATGAACAAGTAAGAATGATTATAAACAACTGAGAATTGAAAATAAAAATTTTCAAAAAAACATTTTAATTGCTATTTATTGTCAAATATAATAACCTTTTCTAATTATATACTTAGTAGTTTCATTTGTTTTTTGCAGTGCACACTGGTTTTTGGCTGTTGTCTGTTTCCCTGGTTTAGAAAAACCAAAGTATGAGCCTAATCCTCATTACCATGAAAATGCAGTCATGCAAAAAAGTTCAACTCTAGAGGACAGTTGTGTTTCTTCTCCTTCTGCCAGTGAAATGGACAGTTCTCAAAACTCTTCTGCCAAGCCTGTAATTAAGAAGATGCTAAACAAAAAGCATTGCCTAGCTCTAACTGATTCAAGTGCTGCACAGGAAGAAAGTGACTCTTGTTATCGGAGAAACATATGCAGTGTGAAATGTAGTGTGAAAAAAAAAAATCATACTGGTAGTGAAAATGAAGAATCGAATAAAGGAGAATCTGCATGCCAGAAAGTTGTTGATAGGACTAAAAGTGAGAATGGCCTACAGGATGAATGTTTAAATTCTATGCATCATCCAGGTATGTACCTACATGTTTTGAAAGAATTCAGAATAGGAATTTTAAAAGGATTACAAAGCTTTCTTTTGTCAGGCATATTGAGGTAGAATTGACTTACAATAACATTCATACATTTTATGAGTATTGCTTGAGATTTGTAATTATGTACTAAGGTGTAAGCACAATACAACCAAACCCTAATCCCTACAAGTATGGTTTTGAAATTGTAGTAACAGGTTGAGCATCTTCAGTCTGAAATTTGAAGTGCTCCAAAATCTTAAACTTTTTTTTTTTTTTTTGGTGGCATGGGGTTTGAACTCAGGGCCTCACGCTTGCTAGGCAGGTGCTCTTACAGCTTGAACCACTTCACCAGCCCCCTGAAATTTTTTTATTAGCATATTATTGTTGTACTGGGAGTACATTGTGCCATTTATAGAACTGTTTACAGTATATCTTAGATTCACCCCCTCCATCATTCTCCTTTATCCTCTTCTCTCCCCATTGTTAGAATAGTTTTAATAGGTCTCATTGTTAAATTTTCGTACACAAGCCTGTAATATTTCCACCATGTTCACCTTCCTTCACCCCTTCCTTACATCCTCACCCTCCAGTGGTACCTACCCAGATAAGACCTGTTTTACCTTCCCGTCCTTCATCTTTTAAAAAAATACATATTTTTGTTTAAGATAGCTATACTGGGAGTTTCCTTATGACATTTCCATGCATTTATGTATTATATCCTTAATTGGTTCTTCCCCTCCATTTTGCTCCTTTCTACCTTGGTCCACTTCTTATGGTGATTTCAGCAGGTTTAAATTTCCTGTTTTTATTCTTGTATAGAAAGTACATCAACCATATTCACTTTCTTTACTTTCTTCTTTTACCCTCCTCCACCTCTCTCCTTAGCATGACTCATTTTTCATTCTTATCCTTCATTGTTTAGGGGTTTATTCATTGTCCAGTGGAATTTTTGCCTTGGTATTATACTTGTATGGGCATTGTGCTTAACTCAGTCTGACCACCCCCTCACTCCACTGCACTTCTTTGCCCTTTCTCCCATCCTGTGTTGTTCAGCAGTTTTTCAGTGTGTTTTGTTGTGTTTTGTTCCTGCACAGATGTGATGTGTTCATTTTTATTCACTATTTCCTTCTTTTCCTCCTCCCTTAGTCTCCTCTATCCATCCCCCTTTTGGGTATGTGTTTTGTATAGATTTATATGCATGTACAATATTGCTTATATTTGTATTGGGCCTGTATTCTGCAAATGGGAGAAAGTATGCATGCAGCCTTTAGCTTTCTGAATCTGGCTAACTTCACTTAAGATGATGCTTTCCTATTCCATCCATTTACCTGCAGATCACAAAATTTCTTTCTTCTTTATGGCTGGATAAAAATCCATTGTACATAAATACCACATTTTCTTAATTCATTCATCAGTTGTGGGACATCTTGGCTGTTTCCATAACTTAGCTATTGTGAATAGTGCTGCAGTAAACACAGATGTGCAAGGTGTCTTTAATTGTAATTTGATTCACATTCCTTTGGGTATATGCCTAGGATTGGTGTTTCTGGATCATATGGTAGTTTATTTTTTAGTTATTGAGGAGCCTCCATACTGTTTTCCATAGTGGTTGTACTAATTTATATTCCCACCAGCAATGTATGAGGGTTCCTTTTTCCCCACATCCTCGCCAACATTTGTTTATGTTCTTGATGATAGCCATTCTAACATGAGCGAGGTGGAATCTTAGTGTGGTTTTGATTTGCATTTCCTTTGTGGCCAGGGATGTTGAACATTCTTCATGTGAGTTTTTGCCATTTGTACTTCTTCCTTTGAAAAAGCTGTGTTCAAAGAGGGCAGAACAGGTCCTGCCCATGCTGGGGGTGGTGGAATTGGCACCAGTGGGAGGGAGGAGGTGGTGGGGAAAAGGGGTAGGAGGATGAATATGGTGCAAATAATGTGTATACATTCATGTAAATGCAAAAATAAATGGGTGATAAAGGAGAGCTGTAGAGAGGTGAATTCAAATATGATATATTTGATGCATTGTAAGAACCTTGTAAATGCCACAGTATACCACCCTCACCCAACACAACAATAAAGAAGGAAAAAAAGAAAAGCTCTGTTCAGTTCATTTGCTCATTTCTTCTTTAGGTCATTGATTTTTAGGGGAGTTTAGGGGTTTTTTTGAGCTCCCAGTATGTTCTGGTTATTAATCCATTATCATATGTACAGCTGGCAAATATTTTCTCCCATTCTGTGGGTTGCTTCTTCAATCTGTTGACAATTTCGTTTGTTGTGCAGAACCTTTTCAGTGTGGTGCAGTCCCATTTGTTCATTGTTTCTCTTATTTGCTGAGCCATTGGAGTTCTATTTAGGAAATTGTTACCTATGCCTATATGTTCCAGTGTATTTCTTACTACTTCCTATAGTTGTGTCAAAGTTTCAAACTTCATTTTAAGGTTCTTAATTCACTTTGAGTTGATGTTTGTACAGGGTGAAAGACATGAGTCTAGTTTCAGTTTCAGTTTTCTGCATGCAGATAACCAGCTTTCCCAGAAAGAAGATGCTGTCTTTTCTCCATCCTATGTTTTGGGCACCTTAGTCAAAAGTCAGATGGGCATAGATGCAGGGATTCCTATCTGTCATGTTCCATTGGTCTTCATGTCTGTTTTTGTGCCAGTATCTTGCTGTTTTTGTGGCTACAGCTCTGTAGTGTAGTTTGAAGTCAGGTATTGTGATACCTTCCGTGTTGCTCTCTTTGCCAGGTTTGCCTTGGCTGTTCGTGGTCTTTTGTGTTTCCAAATGACTTTTAGGGTTGATTTATCAATGTCTCTGATGAATGTCATTGGAATTTTTATGGGGATTGCGTTGAACATGTAGGTTGCTTTGGTGATATACACATTTTCACAATATTGATTCTACCAATCCATGAGCATGGGAGAGCTTTCCATCTTTTGTAGTCTTCAGTTTCTTTCTTCAGTAGCCTATAGTTTTCATTATAGAGGTCTTTCACTTTTTTTTGCTAAGTTTATTCCTAGGTTTTTTTTTTTTTTTGAGGCATTTGTAAATGGAATTGTTTTCCTGTATTCTTTCTTAATTTGTTCATTAGAAAGGCTACTGACAAAAATCTGAAGCTTTTTGAGTTCCAACATTATGTCACACATGAAAAATTCTACATCTGACTCTGTGACATGTCATAGTCAAAATGCAGGCACACTAAAAGTGTTGTATAAAATTATCCTCAGACTGTGTGAAAATGTACTTGAAACATAAAATTAATTGCATGTTTTGAATTGGATCCCATCCCCAAGATATCTCATTATGTATATGCACATAATTCCAAAACATTTCACATAAGGGATATTTAACCTGTACAAGCTTTATTTGCATTTTCTGTTTATAAGAATTTAATTTATTTACATTTTATAGGAATTTTTCTATATTTAGAATAAACAATACTTGCATAATCTTACATCTGTAAGGTAGATGTAGAGATTGATGAACTCTCAAGGGACCAGAGACTGAAACTAAAGCTTTCTCCTTCAAGCTGTATTCCTCATTCCTCACTCCTCACTCTCCTTTACTGTTTTCAGAAGGAAATGGGCAGTGGTCCAACTTTTTCTTCTGTTTTATTTCCCTTCAGTTTTAATAAGTTGGTTTTCATTTCCTTGAGTCCATTTCATGTATCTAGTCCATTATAGAAATCCAAAAGTTCTATTCACATTCTTAAGTTTGATATCAAGTCAATTGTATAGTTTCTTCTCCAACTCACAAGTTGACTCCTTACCCTGATTTGAGCATTGTACAACATATCATTTATCAAAACATTACATGATAACCCACTAATATGTACAGTCTCTTTGTACAGTGCTGGGAATTGAACTCAGAGCCTCACGTATGCTTGGCAAATGCTCTACCACTGAGCTATATCCCCAGCCTTGAAAATATGCATAGGGCCTGGTGCCAGTTGCTCATGCCTGTAATTTAGCGACCAGGAGGCAGAGATCTTTGAGACCCTATCTCAAAAAACCCTTCACAAAAATAGGGTCAGTGGAGTGGCTCAAGTTGAAGGCCCTGAGTTCAAGCCCCAGTACTGCAAAAGAAAAAGAAAAAATAGGTATTACAAAGTCAGTTTATAAAGATTGTTTTAAAGTCTATTCCATAAAATCCATAGCATGCTGTATTGTGTGCCTTACAGACTTATTAGACTGTGAACAGATGTGTATGCTTTCTTTGAATGAGAAAAGTTGGTATAGGCATAAAAGAAATTATGTAGATTTAGAAAAAAGCTATAGAAAACTGTGAATGCTGAACATACTTTTGGTACTTCATGAGTTAGAAAGCTGTAGCTGAGCCTCTTGTAAGAATGTTTTGGTTTTCTTGACATACTAATCTGCATAAAGCTGACAGTAGCTGAGGTGGTGGTATTTGAAAAATATAAGACAGAAGAGGGCCAGGTGCAGCAGCTCACATCTGTAATCCCAGCTACTCAGGAGTTGGAGATTAGGAAGAAAGCAGTTTGAGACCAGCCCAGGCAAAATGTTTGTGAGGCCCCATCTCAAAATCAGTAATCTGGGGATGATGACATGTGCATGTGATCTCAGTTACAAGGGAAGTGTAAATAAGAGGATTACAGTCCAGGGAAGCCTGGGCAAAAACCACAAGACCCTATTTGAAAAACAAGTAAAACAAAAAAAGGGCTAGAGGCATGGCAAGTGGTACAGTGCCTGCCTAGTAAGCACAAGGCCCTGAGTTCAAACACAGTACCACCATAAAAACAAAACGGAAAATTTAACAGGTATAGCAAAAGCTCAGCGAACGCCCAGCAGATACACTTTTCAAGCTCATTTTCCTAGGCAGGAAGTCAAATACAGATAGGAAAAAATTAATCAGCCAAGTACTTGCCTTTAACTTTTCTGGTTCAGTATTTTAATACTCGAGTAGGGGGTAAAAAGAAAAAAACCTAATCATTCCTAAGAAATCTTAGAATGTAAAGTGGATAAGTAACTGCCTAGGGCTTTTTTTTTTTTTGGTCGGAGGATGAAGTAAAGAGCAAGAGGCAGACGTAGTGTGGAGAGAGGGGAGTGATAGATATGTGGCTTTTTGAGGCTTTAAAATTGGTTGTGGGGGCTCGGGATATGTCTCAGTGGTAGAGTGCTATGTGTGAGACTCTGGGTTTGATTTCCAACATTGTTAAAAAAAAAATGGATGTGATGATAGTTGTGCATACCTGTGAATATGCATTTGTCTCTCTGTATCCATGGAAGATTCATTCCAGTGCCCTCACTGCCCCTGGATACCAAAAATAATGAATACTTAATTCCCTTATATAAAATGGTGTAGTAGCCACCCACCAGTGGCTCACACCTATAATCTTAGCTACTCAGGAGGAGCTACTCAAAGCCAGCCCAGGCAAATAGTTTGCAAGACACTATCTTGAAAATATCCAACATAAAATAGGGCTGGCGGAGTGGTTCAAGAAGTAGGACACCTGGCTGGCAAGTGCGAGGCCCTGGGTTCAAGTCCATACATGTTCAGTACAGACAAGTTTTTTTTCCCAAATATTCTTGATCCATAGTTGGTTGAATCTACAGACACAGAACCTGTAGGTGGTAGAAGGTTGACTGTACCAAGAACCATTGGATAATATACTTGAAATGGGTGGATTTTTAATTCACATAAATTTACTGGTAGAACAACATCAATAATCTTACATACTTAATGTGAACTTGAATAAGAAATTAAAGTGTATGACTTAAAATAATAGAACAAAGCTTAGGACTTTATATACACAAATGCTAGAGGTTCCTAGCATCCTCTCCTAGAAGTTAATATTTTGGTTGAGTAAATAGGCAGTTAAACTTGAGGAAATAGCCTCAAAAATCCTAGTGGAGAGCAAAGTAAAAAAAAATAGTCTGTTTTGTATAGGTTGCATAATATCTGTTTGTTCTGTTTATTCATATTTTTGTTACACTTTGTGCTGTTGTTTTTTTTTTCTTTTAGTATCTGTATAATCATATCAATTATATCTTCCTTAAAGACAAAGGTTCTTAAGCAAATGTTTCACAAAACATTAAGCTACCATTTTTTTGTGGTAATACTTAATAGCTTCTATTCTTGTTAATGCTAGTTTTAATCCAGTGCTGATAAGGTCCCACGGTTTGAAAGGTGGTGCTTTAAAATGAATTTGTGTCTTTTTTCATTAATGAGGTCCTGTAGTTTTCATCAGATGTTTCCAAGAGATCATTGGTCCAAAAATTCATTAAATAAGAGTGCTCTCCAGATGTGTCTTTCCCTCATCCAAAAGGATGGTTAAGCAGTCTTCCCTGTATACAGTGAAGTCATATTAAAAGTTAGGAGGAGAACTTGTAAAAATTTTGTGTTCTACTTAATATCTCAGTAATTCTGTTTGCCCTGGGAATATAGTTGACAGGATTTAAATGATGCATTTTGCACAGTTTTGGCATAACTGTGAGATACAAGTCAGACGTATTGATTACTAGTGTCAGATAACATGCTCTAGTAAATAAGTGGAATTGTATCTTATTTCAATTTTTAAGGTCAAATGATAAGAAAAATAATGCATTACTACTTTTTTGGGTGAGCACCCTGATGACTTGCTAGTGCACATGAGAATCACGTTTACTAAAGTTTAAGACTATCAGCATCTTCAGATGGTCTCACTATGAGAAGCTCACAGTAACTGGCACTTCCTAATTTATTCCAAGTCATTTGTTTCTTGTAAGAGAGGGAATGGTGGGAATTGGCTGCATTATTTCAATTCTTTTTCTCTTCTCTTAAAATGTACATGTAGTGTAGTAGGTGTAAGGTAGGTATGCATATAACAACAGTTTCTGAAGATAGGAAACTGATAGAAATAGATTGTAATTAGCTAGTTCTTAATTACCTGAAGATTTGAACACATTTTATTTAGATTTAAACATAAAAACACAGATTTTTGAAACATACATGGAAGAGGTTGTTGTTTCTTTAAAAGGACTTACCATTGTGCTTGGTTAGGTTTATTTTTCTTTGGTTTTTTTAAGTACTGGGGTTTGAAATCAGGTCCTTGTGCTTGCCAAGCAAACATTTAAACCATTCCTCTATCCCTTTTTGCTTTAGGATATTTTTCAGTTAGGTCTCACTTTTTGCCTAGACTGACATTGGACCTTGTTCCTACCTACTCCTCCCCTATAGCTGAGGTGACAGGCCTGCTGTCACCAAGCCCAGCTTATTTGTTGAGATGGTATCTTACTTTTTGCCTAGTCTAGCCTCAAACCAGGAGCCTCCTAATCTCCACCGCCTGAGTCACTGGGATTATAGATGTGAGCCACCATGCCCAACTAGTTATTTTAAGTACTGTGTTTCTGATCACAACATTTAGATTTACATACATATCTTTTCAAGAGTACATATTATTTTACTTCCTTCCCATTCTTTTTATATTAATATTTTTAATCCCTTATAACTTAATAACCTATGCCAAAAAATATTTTATTTAAAATACCTAAAAGTCATGCTTTTTAAATTTTTGAAATACTATGCTCTGTATTAAACAGTATTGGTATATTTGATATTAAAATCCATGGCTCAGTTCTCTTGTAAATCTTACTTTTCTTTGAAAAATTTTTCTTGATAAGCTTTCAGCAAAAGAATTTTAACCATTTAAATTCTTGGTATGGGCCTTTAAAAGTATCTATTTCAACTTTTTCTATGAACTATTTACTTTTGTGTAGTTTTATTTTATTAAAAAAAATATGAAATGTTGGAGGTGTAGCTCAAGTGGTAGAGTGCCTGACTAGCAAACACAAAGCCCTGAGTTCCAACCCTAGTACCACCAGAAGAAAAAAAAAAATCTATGAATATAACCAAACATGACTGGAAAATATTCAGTGAGAAAAACTCACTTATAACTACCATCCTAAGATGACTGTTTATCATATGTCATACTGTGTTTTTATTATTTGTCCAAAAGCAAGCCTATTTATTAATTTATTTTTACCCTTTATTGTGCAAGTTTCCATATTTCATGATTTTAATTTTAAAATTGTACATTATTTTGTGTACAATTTTCTACAGTTTTCTGTTCTTGCTGTTTGGGCATTTATATTTTCAGACTATGTGGCTCCCATTATTAAAGGTATATGACATACCTAATGCAAAAATATTCATTTACATATATATGTGTCCATATATTTAATCATATAACTAATTCCTTACCTTTAAATTTGATGAATCTCAGGGCTTGTAGTAGCCAAAACAGTTCTGTAATTGACATGTCAATCCAGGTTTTTATTTAACATCAGTTAGTTTATATTTGGGATATTACATACTAAAGCAGATTTTGTATCCTTAACTACTCTATCATCAATTAATTAGTAGCGTAATGCTATGTTACTAATTATGAGTTATAGGCATGGCCTTTTTTATTATATAATGCTTCTTATTGATACAGATGGCTTAAGTAAAATCAGACTAAACTATGGTGATCAATCTGCTGAAGGTGCTAAAATGCTTGAAGATGAACTCATTGACTTCTCAGAAGATCAGGATAACCAGGTAAAACCTAATGCATAGAAAAACGTTCTAATGTTTTCTCTAATTAAAAGATTTTCTTTTCTTTTTTGATAGCATTGGGATTTGGGTTCAGGGACTCACACTTGGTAGGCACTTGCTCTACCACAAGAGCCACGCTCCCAGCCCCTCCTTAGAATCCTCTAAGCAGTTCTGTCAACAGTAATTTACATGGCTTTTGGATTTGGGTCCTACCACAAAACACAATTTTCAAAATAGAAATTCCCAGTGTAAATGTAATAGTAATTTTTTTCCATTGTGATATGTGCTAAACTCTAACAGTACCTTGGAAAGTTTTAATATAAAATTAAGTCTCTCTAGATGGAGACTGTAGAGCTCAGTGTCACTATGTGGAAGACCCTCGGTTTGATCCTTAGTGCCACATAGAAGAAAAATTAATTCCCTGACTAATCCAGCCACCACCATGCCCATCTCCTCCCCCTTCCCCTTTTAAAATATTTATGGGGTACCATGGGCTCATGCCTATAATCCTAGTTACTCAGGAGGTAAAGATCGGGGTGTCACGATTCGAAGTCAGCCCAGACAAATACTTCACAAGATCCTATCTCGAAAAAACCCATCACAAAAAAGGGCTCATGGAGTGGCTCAAGAATCAAATGGCTAAATTTCAAGTATGTAGTATATGAGTGTGACAAAATTATATAACAGTTTTTCCAGTAATTTTTATTTTTATAATTTAATGTTTATCATGACAGGAACAGATAATTCACATCAATGTAGGTAAATTATAATATTCCCTTAGACTCATTTTCCCTAATAAATATTATGGACTCCACAAATATTTTTGAAAATATTTTATAGCTTCAGTTAAAAAGGACTTTATATTCAGATTAAAGTTCAACAAACTATTTCCTTAATTTTCTGACCTTTCTTTAGTGGCTAGAACAAATTTTGAGTGGTTTACTTATTAGTGATGATGGCTTTATTCTGTACAGAATTTCCTTTTTACTTTATCTTCTTAGGGACATAAAGCCATTTTTGTGCTTTTATTTTGCAGTACTGGAGTTTGAACTCAGGGCCTACACGTTGAGCCCCTCCACCAGCCTTTTTTTGTAAAGGGTTTTTTCAAGACAGGGTCTCATGAACTGTTTGCCCAGGCTAGCTTCAAAATGCGATTCTCTTGATCTTTGCTTCCTGAGTAGCTAGGGTTACAGGCGTGAGCCACTGGCACCCAGTCATTTTTGTTCTCTCCTTTGGTTGACAGTGCATTGCTGTAAAATTCAGGTTGTTTTCCTCCAGTTTACAGATTGAGCACCCCTAATCTGAAATGCAAAATGATCCAGATTTCTGATAATTGGATTAGGAATCATCATCTGATAAAAATCTATACAAATATTCTAAAAGTCCATAAACCATCGAAATCTGAAATATAGAAGTGTCCAAGCATTTCAGATAAGGAATACTCAACCTGTATAGGGATTTATTATTCATGGTTATAGTAAGCACTTTTTCTTTAACTCCTTTGGTAATAGCAATTACCCGTCATGTGAATTAGTTAATCTAACCTAGTTATTCTTACTATTATTTTATTCATAAAGTTGCTAAAAATTTTCACACATAACAACAAAACCTGGTTTATTTTACATTGAAGAAAATCTTCAAAATAAGACTAAGCTTTTTTCTCTCAAATGAAGTCGACATAGTTCTCTTCAAGAAAACAGTGTTTCTAAAAACGCTTTAAATGTTCCTGATATTTAAAAAATTATTCATATAAAGGAATAATGTGTTAATCATTTCCTGTTGTAAAATACTATCTTAGTCAACAAACTAAACTTTTATAAAAATAAACTAAGATCAGAGCAATAGTATTTGATATGAAAAAAGTTAGTCATAGTCTTTAAAGATTTATTCTGTGTTCATTAAATAAATAGTACAATTTCTGATTGGTTTCTCTTGATTAAAATGTCAGTGTTGTAGTCTGATTATCTTAGTAGAAATATTTTTGCTCATATTCATTACAAGTAGTTTTGTCCTTCATGATACTATTTTTTTAGGTTATTAGTTGTTTAGATAGCAGATTTTTAATACTAACAGTAGACTGTCTGTTTTTAGGATGATAGCAGTGATGATGGATTCCTTGCTGATGACAACTGTAATTCAGAAATAGGACAGTGGCATTTAAAGCCTACTGTCTGTAAACAGTAAGCATTAACTGTATATCTTAACAATTTACGTGACAATTTTTATTTAAGTACAGTCATAAAATAAAACATGAATGGGAAGTTTGGGGAATTGTTTTTGTCTTTGTGTGTGAGGTACTGGGGTTTGAACTGATGGCTTTACTTTGCTAGGTAGGTGCTTTACTGCTTGAGCCACCTCTCCAGCCCGTGAATGGGAAGGTTTTATTTAAACACGTAAGCAGAATTCACAAGTGCTGGCAGGTCACTAAGGAAAAGTCAAGCATGCTGTTCAGGGACCATTTTTCCCAGTCTCTGCATTCATGGATGTACACATATCTTGACAATGTATCATTATTAGTTGTGTAGCATTTTGGAGTAAAAAAACTTGTAACAAAAGAGTGACATGAGGTTGGACTTTGTTTGCACTGGTTCCATAGCTGTTATAAGAGGGCTGTAAGAGTGACTTATGGCAGTCCTAAAGGAGAAGTTCCATGTGGACCCCTGGATGAGTGAGTCATTGTTAGTTTTTAGGTACATATGTGTTCTGAAGTCTTTCCAGAGGCCCCAAATTTCTTAGGTGATGAAGTATTTACCTACTTGTGGTTCTACTCTCCTTTAACTGGTTTGTGTTTTGTGGGTTTGCTTTGGGTTTTTTTTGGGTTTTTTTGTTTTTTGTGGTACTGGGGTTTGAAAGCAGAGCCTACACCTTGAGCCACTCCATCAGCCCCCTGGCCTTTTTTTGTGTGTGTGATGGGTTTTTTTGAGATAGGGTCTTAAGAACTATTTGCCCAGGCTGACTTCAAACTGACATCCTCCTGACCTCTGCCTTCTGCGTAGCTAGAATTATAAGAGTGAGCTGCTGCCCCCAACTCTAACTTGGTTGTAGAAAATGTTGGCAGAAACTCCATTAAAGGATTTTGAAAGGCAAACATCATTTATAAAAGAAAGTATAGAGACATTTGAGAGTTGGGGGCATGGCTCCATGGTAGGCATGTACTTAGCATAAGGCTGTAGGTTTAACCCTCAGTACAGAGGGGGTTGGGGAGAGTAGGACAGGGATGTGCTCCAAATCCCATAAAATTTTAGCTAAGAACAGCCTCATTTCAGCACTTGACATTACATTAAAGTTCCTTACTTTCTTAGGTTTACCATACAAAGTTTGGATCTGAGTTATATAGAGAATAACTGAAATGGAATTGGAGTATGTGGTTGTTCACATTTCAATATAACTTTCTATTAAATATTGACAATAGTTTTTAGGAACCAACGAAGGCAATTTAGTGAGTTTATAAAGAGATACAGTTAAGTTACTATAACAATGTTTAATATAGCCATGATATTTAAGTTTTCTTAGGCTGCATGTATCAATAAGATTTGCTTTATTCCTCAGTATTTACTGAGACAAACAAAAGGAATTTGAAAGGTTTTTAATCTTGCTGATATACTATTTGAAATATTTTTATGTCTTTGTGCCATAAAGTATTCAACTTTTGGTCATTTCTACTCTGCAGACCTTGTATACTACTTATGGACTCATTGAGAGGCCCTTCTCGGTCAAATGTTGTTAAAATTCTAAGAGAGTAAGTTTAAAATTGCACCCCACACTTTGTTTCATATTCCTTTAGAGATGAGAAAGTATACATATTTATATAATGTGTATATCCTTTATGCATTATTACAGGTATTTAGAAGTAGAATGGGAAGTTAAAAAAGGAAGTAAAAGAAGCTTTTCCAAAGATGTTATGAAAGGCTCTAATCCAAAAGTTCCCCAGCAAAACAACTTCAGTGATTGTGGTGTATATATATTGCAGTATGTGGAGAGCTTTTTTGAGGTGAGTTTCAGTTTATCAGATCTGATATAATAATGAAATAGTATGTTTGACTTTATTCTTTTGTAATGAATACAATAGGCAAATACTTTAAAGACTTTGAAAATGGTTGTTTCAAATATTATTCCAGGGAATCAGAAGACTTCCTGAATTGGAGAACTTTAAGTTATAAAAATTCTGTATTTATTGATCACTAAATCCAAGGCTCGTTGTCCTCATTCCATCACTTGCCCTCTCCACTGGCTCTTTCTACCTTACCAAATCTCTTCTGTGATTCAGACTACCTCTTTAAACTACTTTTCTCCCCTTCATGTATATATTTTTTTTTCTTTTTGAGAAGCACTTATATTCATTGTCTCTATTTCTACAAATTCTGCTTGCTTCTCAGATCTCTAAAATTGAGCATCTTCCTTACCTTTATATTAAAATTGTTCTTGATCTTCCAGTACTGTTTCCCATTGTTGACCATTTCCTTTTCACTCTCGTCCTTGTGACTTCAGATGTATAATACCACACATACCTCTCTTAGGTATTCTTTACAGTGATCTTGACTCTTTCCTCTTCACATACTATTCAATGGATGAACTATTAAGCCCTGTGAACTTCATCACTTAAGGTCAGCTATATTACCACTTTCCAAGTCCAATGTACTAACATCACTATTCTAAGCTTCTTCAATCTCTAACACACGGCCATGCCTCCTGCCTTGCATTTTTCACTGTTGTTTTGCAAAAACCCGAATCTAATCATTCTACTTTCCTGCATTAGTATCTTCCTGTTGCTGTTGAATTAAAAAACAAAACCCTTCAAATGGCCTATAAACTTCTGTGTGATCTAATCCCTATCTAAGCTTCTTGCCTCATTTTCATACCATTCTCAATTTGGCATTCTCTACATCAGCCAGCTGAAAGTCAAGCTTTTATATTGTGTCATGTCCTTCCTTGTGTCTAGGCCTCAATACTGTTCCTTCCTAGACCACTGTTGCCCTATTGCTTCTGTTATTTCTTGGCTGGCTGACATCTACTCATTCTTTAGGTTTAGCTTAAATATCAGATTTTTTTTGGAATTGCGTTAAGCTCTCCAATATTTATTTTCATATCACTCCATGCTTCTGTCTCACTACTTGTCATATAATTATAACTTTAATTGTTGAATTATCTATCTAGCCTAGGGCTGACAACCTTTTTATAAAGACCAAGACGGTAAATATTTTAGACTTTGCAGCCATACAGCCTCTGTTGCTTCTCTTAGTTCTACTGTTTTAAAAATATTACAGACCATATGTAAATGAGTTAATATGTCTGTATCCCAATAAAACATTATTACAAAAATAGGCAATATGCAAAGTTTGGGTCAGTGAGTGTAGTTTGCCAACCTCTAATCTAGCCAAAAAGGTATGTATGTAATAACTGTCTTACATCTGCAGTGCCTGGCATGTGAGCAGTAATGAACCAATACACATTGATGATTTCTTTTTTAACGTCAGAGTGTTTTGTGATTGAAACTAAAATATTATTATAATTTTCAAATAGGCATTTACTTCTTATTTTCAGAATCCAATACTAAATTTTGAACTACCTATGAATTTGGTGAACTGGTTTCCTCCCCCAAGAATGAGAACAAAAAGAGAAGAAATTCGAAACATAATTCTGAAGCTTCAGGAAGAGCAGAGCAAAGAGAAGAAGCAGCATAAGGACACTTCCTCAACAGAAATATCCTTAGGGGAAGGAACAGAACAATATGTCAGCAGTGTCTCAGATTGACCAGAAGACTATTGCTTGTCAGTTCTATCTTCCAAATCTGAATGACTTTCAACTTTGGGTACAGATAGTAAAGAACTGAAGTGTGCACTACCCAGGGTGATTTGGAAATGTTAATGCTTGTATAAATGTCATATAATTAATTTCCAAAGGAGTATGTATTAAGTAAAAGTCTGTAAATATGTTAATGAGGCCAATTTTTTCAGCATTTATAATTATTTTTTTCACTTGTTAGGAAGCTTTTGTTATGTATTTTCTGTTAATAGTACTTAAAATTGCGCCTTCTAAACACAAAATAAATAAAAAATATTTATAGGAGGAAACTTTTTTTGATATTCTTTAGTGAACTTGTTTAATTCAGTGAGTGTGATTTATTTCATGGGGATATTCATGTATGTATGATAATCTTCTTACATTTGTTCTGAAATAAGTCAAAATGTGAAAATAAGATTTAAGTCTAAGCCAGGTACTGGTGGCTCTTGCCTGTCATCCTAGCTACTCAGGATGCAGAGATCAGGAGGCTCATGGTTCAAAGCCAGCTTAGGCACAAATAGTTCTGCAAGACCCTATCTGAAAAAAACCCTTCACAAAAATAAGGCTGGTGGAGTGGTTCAAGGTGAAGGCCCTGAGTTCAAGCCCCAGTACCACAAAAAAAAAAGGAAAAAAAATAGATTTAAGTCTAAGGCATTTTGAACTAAAGCAACATCATGCTTGCACAGAAGGAAAAATGTAACAGCTTTTCAATTTGTGTGCTCATGTTCAGAACACAAAAATGCTGTAAATGTTATTTAACAATTTTACACAAAAATAACTGTGCTTTCATACCTTGTCCAATGAATTTCTGAAGACGTCAAAAACTCAGGTTAAAACTGTTTGACAAATGCAGCTTGAATTTCAAATACCCCCATGTTACTGTTCTATAGTATAACTTAAATTAGACTGCCATCTGTGTAAACACAGGACTCTTACAGGAATTTATTACTTTTTATAATAGCTTTTGCTAGTTTTTTATTACTCATTTTGTTCTTGTTAAAGTATCAGTCTTTTTTTTGGTGTAAATTATTTTTACACATAAAAAGTACTGTCTTTAATCACATAATATAGCAAAAATCTCCTACTTTTAATTTCCCTTTAAAAATGCTAAAATGTAGCGTAGACACTGGTGGCTCACGCCTGTAATCCCAGCTAAGCAGGAGGCAGAGATAGGATCAGGGTTCAAAGCCAGCCCTAGCAAATAGTTTTCGAGACCTATCTCAAAAAAACCCATCAAAAAAGGGCCTGAGTTCAAGCCCCAGTACCAAAAAAAAAGCTAAAATGTGGGACGGGGGTATATAGTTCAGTGGTAGAGTGCATGCTTAGCACACACGAAGCCATGGGTTCAGTTCTCAATACCAAAAAAATAAAAGTACTAAAATGTGAAGATTTTGATGACACATATGCAACTAATGCAGACATCTTACATGTGTCTGTACAAACTTCATTATTTTTCAAGTTGACATGGTATAATACATTTCTTTCAAGTTAAGTTTGAGACTTGAAATATATTTAAGTCATCTTTTTTTAAATAATGAATTTTTTTTCTTTTATTATTCATATGTGCACACAAGGCTTGGGTCATTTCTCCCCCCTGCCCCCACCCCCTCCCTTACCGCCTAAATAATGAATTTTTAAATACACGTATAACAAAAATAGTTCAGAATAAAAAGGCCATTTTTATCAGCAAATATTTTATTTCTAACGGCTATTTTTGGCATTGTAACCAACAATATAGGATGTTTTCTTGAATTTTATGACTTCTGTTGGTATTCTGGGGTAAACTAGACTGGATCAGAAAAACTGACTTAAGTGAAATATTAAATTGTAAACTCAAGGAAGGTCACCATTAGTGGTATCAATTATGTTTCTTCATTACTTTGAACTATCATAACATTAAAATTATCTGATTATTTCTTTTTAGTAACACCTTAGAGCTCCTAGGTCAGATAATTAGTTCAGACATGACAGACATTTTAATATTTTTATTAGCAATATGACAATGCTTTTGGATCATAAAGTTGAGAAAAAAAAATTTTTTTTAAAGAACTACATTTTGCCAGAATTTAATGGTACTGAAATAACTACTTTGAGGGCCAGTTACTATAGTGCATACCTGTAATACCAGCAGCTCAGAAGGTTGAAGCACCAGAATTGCCTTAGCCTAGGAGTTCAAGGTCAGCCTGGGCAACATAGTGAGATGCCCTCTCAAACCAAACCAAACAAAAACTATTCTAGGACTGGTGGAGTGGTTCAAGCAATAAGAGCTCCTGCCTAGCAACCATGAGGCCCTAGGTTCAAACTCCAGAAGTGCTGCAAAAAAAAAAAGCAAAAACTACTCTAAAATAATTAGAGTTTTAATTTCTAGTGGTTACATTTTATACTCAAATAATTTTTGGTTAAGTTAAAATTACAACTTGTCCTTTGAGCTCGTTTGTCAGTATACAGATTGATGTATGTCAGCGTTCTAGAGGTGGAGAACTGAGCTACTTGATAGTATTTGTCCTACCCCATGTGAAATTTTATTTTTGAAAGTTATGCTAATGACTTTCTAGTATATACAGTGAAATCTTTGGAGGTTGTCAGGTTGTGCTACAAACACAGATGGTGCTTGAGAATTTTTAGTATATATGAATTCACTTGAAATTGTGTACTATGGTACTTATATATATAGTTTAAAATAGATACCAACCCTTTAAAATGTGTAACTGGTACTTAGAAGTTGTGAGATCTTGAAGGTCTAGAGGTTTGTTATTAGACACTGAAACTCCACAAATATCTAGTGTCTTAACTAATTAGATAGCTCTGTTGTATTGGTTTCCTTGCTGGATAGAATAACAGTTAATCATTTTTAGAAGAGTTTTAGATTACTTGCCATAAAATTTGTATGTGTCTCGGCTGTTTGGTAGTTTAGGAGCACAGGTGGTGTTAACTAGTCCCTTCCCATTGATATTGCTGTATGTGTTTGAGACAGCTGGAAACAATGCTCTTATTTCCAAGTTCACTCAAACCTAAAACTATTTAGCTTCTTTTTTTTAATTTGTGCTTAAACTCTTAGTAAATTAAATGTAGATTTTATTTGAAAGCATAAAATGAGTACCTAAATTGCATCTTAAGTCACCAAAATGAATTCAGGTATTACCTCTTTAAAAACTAACCATGATCTCTGAAGACTGTAAGATGTAATGTAAAAAAGAGTAACACTTCCCCAAAAATTATACCTTAGGACTCAGATAATTCACTGTACAGGAATAGTAACGTATTTTAATATGTAATATACAATTAAGAGTTGGTGGAGAGCTTTTGCTCCCATTTCCTTCGAAGGGAACAGGAAATGTCTTTGTCTTCTGACCCTGTTGCTCCCTCTAGAGACACCCGCTTTCAGGCGGTTGACAGTGTAGCTTTCCTAATGAGCTTTACTCTTCCTTTCACTGAAAAAAAAAAGAGCTGGTGGAGTCAAGATATGGGAATGTAACAGTAGAAGGAAGTCACTTGGTCAAAAGAAACCAAGAGGCAGCATGCTGCTGTCTGCCTAGGAGAGAATACAGACAGCAAAGCTACTCCTGCAGATCACCGAGGACAGAGGAGAGGAGGAGACCATTCTGAGGCAGACCATAGACTGCCTAACCAACTGGATAGAAATGAATAGTTTTCCAATCAACAACCAAATGTACAGAGATGATCAGAATGCACCAACAAATGTTATCTGTTGAACAAACAAACAAAAAACCATGCTGAAACAGTTCAAAAGGGATTTCTGGTACATTTGTCGTTTACTACTACCAGGAAGAAGGTCATGAAAACTGCTATTCCAAAATTTAAATTTTCCCACATAGGAACAATTGGTTGACCAAGCTGAAGGAGGAGTGTGAACCTTTGAGAAAGGAGCCTTACTACCTTAGTTCTGGTGAGCCAGATCAAGGAATAATGGGAAAGTAACCTTAATCACTAGTAAAGAAATTCAGGGTGCAGTGTACTGAGAGAAAGATGCCATACCCTTGTGGGCTGAGACTCAGAAAAGTTAATGGCTTAGAGGGCTTTATTGCAAATTATTAGGATTTCTTGCCCACATTGCAGATGATTGGTAAGGACGGTAGTGCCCCAAACCAGGATTTTTATGTAGAAATGTGAGTTAAACTCACCTGGGGAGCATTATTAAACTGCACACGTCCAGAGTGCCCCTGACTTTAACTGCATCATTTCTTACTTTACAATTAAACTGTAATCCTAGCTAGTCAGGAGGCAAAGATCAGGAGGATTGCGGTTTGAAGCCAGCCTGGGGAAAAAAATCTGCATAGATAGTATCAAAAACATTTTTTTCCTGAAAAAAATCTACATAAAAATACTCTTTAAAACATGAAAGTACATTTTGTTGTTTTAAGTTAAAAAGTAGTGTTATTGCTGGTGAAATGGCTCAAAGCAGTAAGAGCGCCTGCCTCATAAGCATGAGGCCAGAGTATAAACCCCCGTATAAAACAACCAAAAAAGTAGTGTTGTTAATGTATCTGGAATATTTTTAACTTTTCTAACTGAAAAGGTGTTTAAGCCTGTTAAAAATTTGTTTTCATAATTGGCTTTATACATAATTGGTTTATTGCAGAGGACTTAATGAAAATTAGATAAAAAGAATTGATCCTTAAATATTCAATAAATGTTTTCTGAGTATCTACTATGTACTAGGTGCTGGGGCAAAAATGGAACCCAAGACACCATTTTCTCACCTCTTCTTCCTTATACTGTGATGGAAAAACACTTCACAAATTAATAATTTCAAGTAAGTACCATTCAGGAAAAGCATAGAATGTATTAAGATAATACAGCCTAATCTTGTAAGGTTAGAGGCTGAAGGTGTAACATTTGAACTACTGGTAGATATAACTAAACTGGGGAGAAGAAAGCACTCAGACTGCAAAGGGCCTGTGGTAGAAAGAGATTTGTATTAAATGTTAATAGTCTTGTTTATTGAGCATGTACTAAGTTCTAGACATTGGTCTAAACATTTTAGGTGAATCAATTCACCCCTCACAGCAACCTTCTGAAATATGTGTACTGTTACTACTTCCAACTTAGAGACAAACAGGTGCAAAGTAAGAGGTTTTGAATTCACAAGCACCTGAAGAGGCTAGATTAAGCCGTACCAAATACAAAATGAGTATAAATAAGATGGCCATATTTTTTCCAGAGATTCAGTGGAGCAGAATCTTTAGTATTGAAACTGGGCCTGTAGGGGTTCATTGAATTGTATTATTTTTCATTAGTTTTGTTTTTGTTTTTTTTTGATGGTGCTGGGGTTTGAACTCAGGGCCTCACACTTGCTAGGTAGGCACTTTACCACTTGAGCCAATCTAGTGAATTTTAATTTATTTTTAAATTTTTTAATTTTTTTAATTTTAAAAATATTTTATTTATATAGTTTACTCATATTTAATTTTAAAAAGTATTATTTTAAAAATATGTTTAAACATTGTCATAGTTCTTTAAAGGCCTGTATACATGGAGCTCAGTGAGGTCGAAGGGAAGCTGGGACCCAATAGTGCAGGCCCTTGAGGCCATGTTAAAGGTGGTGGTCATCATCCCAAGAAGTCAGGACAACCTTTCAAGAGAAGGAGTGATGTGGTCAGATGTGAATTTTGAAAAGATCACAGTGGTGGTAATGAAAAGGGAACAAGAAGGAGTATGAGCCTTTGCATAGTAATTGAGCTGATTCCAAATTACTTTACTCAGGGTAAAGTATACAATTCTGCCTATGGTCATTGCAAAGGTGAAATAATGGCACATGATTTGAGTGTTTCATTTGAAACTTCTTTTAGACACCTACAACAAGTACCCGAAAAGATGTTCTTTTTTTGTTTCTTCCCCCCAAGAATCTTTTGTTCCAGTCAGAAAATTTTCTTTCTTTGTAAACAAAGGATGATTAAATATAGTTTAAATGTGTATAGCTGAAAATGGAGAGGAAATTACTAACTGAAGATATTGATAGAAAATTGATTTTTTAAAGTGAAGTTATTTGTAAAGCATGTGACAGTACCAAGGGAAAAAAAATCATTAAAAATGTTAAAGATTTATGTTTTTTAACTTTAAACGTCATAAAACGAAAACAAAATTAGAATTAAATGCCAACATTCCATTGCTTTCACAAGAAATGTACTGTATGAGGTTACTCCAGAGGCACCAGCACACCCATGTTTATTGTGGCACTATTCACAATAGCCAAGTTATGGAAACAGCCAAGATGCCCCACCACTGACGAATGGATTAAGAAAATGTGGTATCTATACACAATGGAATTTTATGCAGCCATGAAGAAAAACAAAATGTTATCATTCGCTGGTAAATGGATGGAATTGGAGAACATCATTCTGAGTGAGGTTAGCCTGGTCCAAAAGACCAAAAATCGTATGTTCTCCCTCATATGCGGACATTAGATCAAGGGCAAACACAACAAGGGGATTGGACTATGAGCACGTGATAAAAGCGAGAGCACACAAGGAAGGGGTGAGGATAGGTAAGACACCTAAAAAACTAGCTAGCATTTGTTGCCCTTAACGCAGAGAAACTAAAGCAGATACCTTAAAAGCAACTGAGGCCAATAGGAAAAGGGGACCAGGAACTAGAGAAAAGGTTAGATCAAAAAGAATTAACCTAGAAGGTAACACCCATGCACAGGAAATCAATGTGAGTCAATGCCCTGTATAGCTATCCTTATCTCAACCAGCAAAAACCCTTGTTCCTTCCTATTATTGCTTCTACTCTCTCTACAACAAAATTAGAAATAAGGGCAAAATAGTTTCTGCTGGGAATTGAGGGGGTAGGGGGAGATGGAGGGGGCGGAATGGGTGGTAAGGGAGGGGGTGGGGGCAGGGGGGAGAAATGAACCAAGCCTTGTATGCACATATGAATAATAAAAGAAAAAGGGAAGAAAAAAAAAAAAGCTGGTTAAGACCTTTAAGGTGAAAAAAAAAAAAAAGAAAGAAATGTACTGTATGGGTGTAAACTTAAAGCAATTAAAATAAACTGACCTAGTTCTGCAGCATTTCCAAGTGTGCTCAGAGAAACCAGCCAGGGTACCTGTAACAGTTCTATTTTGTATCACTTGCACTTTAATCTCATTCTCCTATCACAGCTAATTGGATGTAGGCTGAATACCTGATCTCACGGAAAGTTAATTTGTAGTCATAGGACCTAGCAAATAAATGAAACAAAAAAGTTCAAGCAGATCTGGTCATTGGAAATTTAGGTTAAAAGTAGGAAAGAATTTGTGTATTGGAAGAAAAGATGTGTTAGGATGACTGTAATAAATTACCCTATTTCTAAGATATTTTTACCAATAAGGGAATTTGAGTTTGCATCAGAATCACATGGAGAGCTTGATAACACAAATCACTGTGTTTGGTCCCCAGAGATTCTGATTTAGGCCTGCCCTGAACCCTGTAAATTCACATCTCTTAACAGATTCCCAAGCATGAGCACACTTGAGAACCACCGATGTGTATGACTTCTTGGCGTTTTCAGTCAATAGTGTGAAAGCCTCTCAATACAGAGAAGACCAAGAAAGCCCCAACCACAAAGCATCTGAATTCAGTGAAATACTGTGTGAAGTTATTTTATCCAATTCAACTATGTTTTATTTGTAATTACAAGTAAACATGAGTATCCAAGGTAAACGATCACACCATACAGGTTTTTTTTTTTAATTGGTACAGTCTGAATTTTTCTTAAACTATTTTAAGAAGTTTTATTCTTTCATATTTTCCCCATTTCATAGTTTTTCTCTACATCTCTGTATAATAATACACACTGTTAATTTTTTGTTTAAAAAAACTAGGATAATTCTATAAACACTTCAGAATCTTTCTGTTGTTTCAGCAGTAGCATGTGGGAATTATTTTGTCATTGCCTTTAATTTTTCTACTAGGCAATGGGTATGCTATGGTAACAATTCCAAAACCTCACGGCCTACCCTCCCCCAACAGTTTCCTTTCTTTGGTCATACTTCATGTCCAAAAGGAAAGTAGAGGGGCTCTGCTTATTAGTTACTCAGCTACCCAGAGTGATGAAGCTCTAGGTTGACCCTAGCTTCCATAACCACTCCAGAGTGGGACAAGAAACTGGGGAGCAGCACATTGACTCAAAGCTTGCACCTCAAACAAGTTACATCACTGACACACAGCACTGGCTTAAGCAATCTTGTGCTTTCCTGACCTCAAAGTGAATAATAAAGTTTACTTTTACCTGCTCTCTCAAGGAGGAGGAATAGCTTTTTGCCCAGGAGGACCTGGACGTGATCTTTTTCTTTTCTTTTTTTCTTTCAGAACTGGAGTTTGAACTCTGGGTCTCAGGCTTCCTAGGCAGGCGCTCTTCCCTTGAGCCACCCTGCCAGCCCTGTGATCTTTCTATTTTGGCCTTCCTACTGTCAGTGGAAAGACAGGCATATGCCACTACACTCAGCCTTTTTCTGTCGAGATAGGAGTCTTGCTAACGTTTTGCCTCTAACCACAATCCTCTAGATCTTAGCCTCCCAAGTAGCTAGGTTTACAGGTGTGAGCCCAAGCGCCCAGACTCCCTGTTTCTTTAAATGGTGGTAGTTTTATTTCTTTGGATTAGATTTGCAAGGATTGGAACAAAGGTAACATATTTTTTTATTTTTACAGATATTATCCACTTGTTTTCCAAAAAGATGCAACAGTTTACCTTTCCTACTATAATTTATCAAAATATGTTTTCTCTGCATCCCCACCAATACTGATTATACTTCTTTTTAATGTTGTAAGCTTTTTGCACATAAAGATATCTTTGGTTATTATTTTGATTTACATCTCCATGATCCTTAGTTGAAAATTGAGCATTTAATAATAGGTTGTGCCCATCATTTGTCTGTTTTTCCATTGGATTACTCTTTTATTTTCCATTAATATCTAGGCCTTCTGCATATTATATTGCCACTTTTGTTATAAATGTACTTTTTTATTTTTTATTTTTTTTTGAGCCCAGGCTTGCCTGGAAGTCATGATCTTCCTGCCTCAGCCACCCCAGTACTGGGATTACAGACATATACCACCATGCTTTGACACAAATGTACTTTTCAATATCTATTACTTATCTGTAGACATTGTTTACATTTTTCATAATAGAATTTTTATTTTTATTTATCTTTTGAGTTTTCAACATCAGTTAAGAAGCTCTTTAACTCAGGATAGTACATATAGTCAGATATTTCTTGGAAGATTTTTTTAAAATTTAAGTAATAAAACTGAAATTTTTTCAGCATATGGCAAAATTTTTGGTTGTTAAATTCTTCAAGATTATTATTTGTGTCAGCATCATTTATTAAAAATCTGGTTTTACATTAAAGTAAATTTCCATATTTCTCAAATTTTTATATCAACATTAATTTCTGAAATTTCTATTCTATTTCTTTGATTTGTATACTCTTTACCTCATTATACCTGACAACTATTTGACACTTTGAAAACATCTCAGAAGAAATTTATAGATTTAAACACTTCTATTATCAGACACAAAATGAAAAAATAAAGAAATTAAAACCTCATATTAAAAACCAGGAACAGAACAATCAAAAAATTTTCGCCCAACCCCCAGTGGCTCATGCCTATATTCCTAGCTACTCAGGAGGCAGAGATCAGGAGGATCACGGTTCAAAGCCAGCCCAGGCAAATAGTTTGCGAGACACTATTTTGAAATACCCTGCACAAAAATTGGACTGGTGGAGTGGCTCAAGGTGAAGGCCCCAAGTTCAAGCCAAAAAAAAAAACCAATTAATATCAAGAACTACATAGGGTCTCATACTAGTCAATGTTTTTTGAATTATAGCAAATGTAATAACACAAGAAAAGTGAAATAACTTGAATAAACTTTGTAAAAAATAAAAGGAAATTTTCTGGTGAATAGGTGATTATATAAGTAAAAAATTTAGGAAACTTGTTTAAAACAAAAAAACAAACCACCAGGACAAATAAGAGAATTGGGTATAGTGCCTGGATAAAAACACCAAAAAAGTAATTATAACAATGAGAATATAGAAAAGGAATTAGGAGACAAAAATATTCAGAATAAAAAAAAATTCAGAATAATGACCAAAAAATATAAAACATAACTAAGAATAAAACTAATAAGAAAGACATGACCTGGATGAGAAAATCGCAGTTCACTGAGGGATATAGAGCAAGACCTGTGAGAATAGAAAGATCATATTTTTTAGATGGGAAGACATATGCAAAAATTTTAGTTCCTTCCTAATGCTATATTTTCCTAATGCAGTTTCAAGAACATAGTACTGAAGTAAGCCAGACTATTAATTGTTACTACCCCTCTACCTGCTGTCCATTTAGGTTGTGGGTTTTAGAATGAACTTAACTGCTTATTATCAACAGAATTTGAAATACTAATTAGCAGACTTTCATAAGTTTTTTAGTTGTTATTATTAAATCTTTAGAGATTTGACTACAAATAGGACAATCGTAAGACTGCTAAGGAGAAATTATTCTCTGGTTATGGCAGTGGTCATAATTTCCTCAAGTTGCCACATGACCTAAAACCCCAGGAGAAGACTAGGTTCATTAACTGGAGATTTATCCTTTCTAGAATAAGCAATGGCTGTCAGACTTTTTGACACAGACATCACTAATAAATATATTTTAGATTTTGTCTCAAAAAAAGTACATTTGTAACAAAAGTAGCAATGTAATATGCAGAAGGCCTAGATAATAATGGGGGGAAAAAAAAGAATAACCCAATGGACAAATGATAGGCACACCCTACTATTAAATGCTCAAATATCAACTAATGATCACAGAGATGCATAAATTTAAAAAGCTAATTCAGAAAGTCTCAATGTTCAGTTTAGCTAATTTAGCTAAACTTGAAATATATTTTTAAATTCTGAAATACTTGGAGGGTATATATTCAGGCAGTTTGTTTCTTAATTTTCTGGCTAACTTTATCATTCTTACTGGCATGATCTAGGTACCATCTTTGTTTGTGGTGCTTGGGATTAAACCCAGGGCCTTATGCATAGCACACAAGTGCTCTACCATTGAGCTAGACTTCTGGCCCCAGTCATTTTTTTAACAGAATATTCCTATGTTATACAGCCTGGCCATGATCCTTCTGTCTCAGCTTCCTCAGAGGCAGGGAATATTGGTGTACACCACCATAACCTTGCATGATCAAATTGTTTTGATCTAAATTCATCTCTCTAGAAACATTTGTTTTAAATATCAAAAGCAAGGTTAGAAGGTTTGATTGCACCCAGAAATCACCTTAGAAATTTTTATGAATTAACCTGAGTTAATTAACTTAGCCTGGTTGTATTCATATCATTAATAAATATGCAAATATGGCTTAATTGCCAGTATGGCATGGCTTTGGTGGTCTTTTATTTGAAGTATTGTGACACAGAAGTCCCCAGTTCATGCACAACGTTTCTAAAACCTTTTTATCTTCTTAAATGATAGAGATAAAATGAACATCTTTCTTGATTTCTTCTATTCCTTGTAAGTTCTTGAAATTGCTCAGGAGCAATAAAGGGGAAGGGAAGTATCTCTTGTTATTCATAGAAGTCTTTTTCAACCACACCTGAGTCTATAGTAATGAGGCCACTTGTCCAGCCTCTTAGCATGAGAGGGCTGGTTGCCAGAGGAACATGTGATTAGCAAGTTGGAACTTTCAGCCCCTGTCTACCAAATCAAACAAAGAAAACACACATACACAACAACTGCAAAAAGCAAAAACAAAAAACAACTTTGGGATCTGAAGACTTGCAATTCGTAGACAGAGATAGCTATTGGGTAGCTATAGCCCAGTGTTCCAAAGGACACAGGCAAAGTGGTAGCGTATATAGGCAAACAGTGCTGATTTATTATAAAGCAGTAAAAATTCCTTTGTAAAAAACTTGTATTGAATGTTGAGAAATATCAGGGGCTATGTGCTCGGAGCTAAATGGCTGGCAGAAGACGAAGAATGTATATATTTAACAGAAGAGTCCATAAAACAGGAGTTCTATAACCTCTCACCAGGATGTGTGATTATCTGGTCGTTCCAGCTGCCTGCAAAGAAAAGGCCAAGATGATCAAAGTTCACATTCCCAAGCAACAGCTTGAGATTATTATATTTCCTGATTGGCTTCCCTATTCCATTTTTAAATGCTTTCTCAAAGTTGCTTTCATTGTGATTTTCATTTTATTTTCACATTTCACACCCCAAACCCAGATCTCCAAAGAGGGGAAATGGCTGGAGAATGACTTAGTCACCAGTGGACAATGATTGAATCAATCTGCTTATGAAACAAAGGCTCCATAAATACCCTAAACTATGAGTTTCTGGATTGGCAAATGAATTCACATGTCGGAGGGTGGCATGTCTGAAGAGAGCATGTGCCATGCAAATTCACATATTAATGGAGACCTTTGGGAGATAACTTGGATTAGATGAGGTCATGAGGTGGGAACCATGATCACATGAGCAGCTGTATTAAGGAGAGGAACAGAGACCTGAGCTAGCATGCTTGCTGTTTCACCACATGAATGAGGCAGCATGTTAGGTTGTATCAAGAAGGCCCTTATCAGATGCTAGTATCTTGGTATTAGATTTCCCAGCCCCTAGAACCATGAGCAAAATAAATTTCTATTCTTTATAGTTGTCCAGTCTCAGGTATTTTATTTTAACAACAGAACAAGTATCTCTTCCATTTGGGTGTTCCAACGTTCTGCCCTTTATAATAAACATAAATAAATGTTTCCCTGAGTTGTAAGTTGTTTCAGCAAATTATCAAACCTAAGGGGGTGGGGGTGGGGTCACAGGAATCCCCAATTTATAACTGGCTTGTCGGAAGTACAGAAGATAACCTGAGACTTGCCACTTTGAAGTGAGAGCAATTTTGCATGAATAATCAGTGTTTTGCTACTACTCCAGGTAGACAAGAGTCAGAATTTAACTGACCTACAGGACACCCAGTTGATGTTGGGAGAGTTGGAAAAGTGTATAATGTGAGGAAAAACCCCCACACATTTCTGTGAGACAGGCTGAGGGTATAACTCAACGGTAGAGTAGAACGTGTGAGGCCCTGGTTCAATCCCCAGCACTCTCCACACTCAAATGTGTTCTGCGATTGTCTAAGAAAAATTTGACTTTTATAATACAACTTTACACATGTAGAAAAAAGTTAACAAAGTCAGGCATGGTGGAGCACACCTGTAGTGCCAGCTACGTGGGAGGACCAGGCAGGAAGTTCACTTGAGCCCAGGAGTTCGGGACCAGCCTGGGTGACATAGCAAGACCATATCTCTTGAAAGAAAGGGAGGAAGGAAGGAAGAAAGAAAGGAAGGAAGGAAGGAAGGGAAAAGTTTAAGAAAAAGAAGTGCAGTCATAGTGCATGTACAGACAAAGCAAACACACATGTATTCTTTCACCCAGGTTAAAAACAGAATATTACCTGTATATCAGAAACCTTCCACAAGCTTCTTTTTATTTTGCAGTGCTGGGGTTTGAACTCAGGGCCTACACCTTCATCCACTCCACCAGCCCTTTTTTGTGTTGGGTTTTTTTAAGATAGGGTCTCTTGAACTAACACTCTCAAATCCTTTTGCTTTAATTTGCTTTTCCAGACAGTAATGTTAGTCTCAAGATAGCTTTACCAGGGTTGGCCGTTCTGTCTGTAGCTGGGACCACAGGTATGTACCACCACACCTGACTTCATCTGCCACTGGTGGAATGTGGGCAGAATTTTAAGCATAGGTTTCAAGAGGTGCCACTGCTTCTGATGCAAGGAGAACCTGCCCAGGCAGCAACCAGGCCATTATCTCGAACTCCAGAGTGAGACACCTAAAACAGACTGAACTGACAAACAGCCTGAATGAGGGCTGCCACAAGTGCCCCACATTCTTTCCAGGAAGGAAATGAATGCTTTTTGCATATACCATTGAGATTTTGTTGGCTACACAGCAAAGATGACTAATATAATAATTATTTGGTAAATCTCAATAAAGCTTAAATGAATCAGCACAGGTTATTACTCTGTAAATTCATTTAATGCTTTGTTCACTCCAAATTTAGGGTTACTATTAACTGTAGGATAATATTTAACTCTGATGTATATTCAGTTAGAAACTTCCTGGTTAGTGATTCCTTGGTACTTCCTTGATCTATTTCAAGATACTACTATTTTTTAAATTTTTATTTATGTGTGTGTTTATTTATTCTGCAGTCCTGGGGCTTGAACTCAGGGCCTACACTGTGAGCCACTGCACCAGCCCTTTTTTGTGATGGGTTTTGAGGTAGAGTCTCATGAACTGTTTGCCTGGGCTGGTTTCGAACCACGATCCTCCCAATCTCTGCCTCCTGAGTTGCTAGGATTACAGGTGTGAACCATATTATTATTGTTGTACTGGGTGGGGGTACAGTGTAGCATTTACAAAGGTTCTTACAATGAAGATACTACTATTTTTAAGGCAAGGAAACTAACCATTACCAAACTTTTCATTTATTTGATGAACATTTCTCAGAAGAATACTAAGTATCACTAATTTCTTTAGTACTCTCCACTTTCAGTGTTTTCTTACTTTTTATTTTATATATAGTAAATTTTATATTATATGGTATCAAATTTGCATATTTTATTTGTTACCTTGAGAGAGGGTACAATTTATTTTCATTTCTTATGTTTTTTGTAAGATAGCAGCATCATAGAGTATCTTACACAGGAGGAACTAAAAAATAATTGGTGAAAATAAAAACTGAATATTGTGAAATTTCATTGTATAGAAAAATGAGATAAAATACCTATCTATCTATACTTTATAAAAGCTCAGTTACCTGTGGAAGTGATTTTATTCATTCATTCAGTTAGAAGTGCTGGGAACGGAACCCAGGTCCTCGCACATGCCAGGCAAGTACTCTCCCACTGAGCCACACTGCTAGTCCTTAAACTTGAAGTTCACGTTCCCATGGAGACTTAAGCAAAGCCCCATGTCTTCTATAACATAGCTCCAAGATATTCTTAAACATATCCATTTCTAAAGACTCCACTGTCAAGAGTATGAACCTGACAGGCTAAAACTCATTCAGTTCTGTACAGTCCATAAACTTTCACTGAGTGTGCCTTTCATGTCCCTCTGGTTTGGGATGCCCAAAGAGAAGCAAGACTCTGAAATCACAAACATAGAAATAAAACTCTTGAGAACCTGGTTCCCCATCTTTGTGGCTCCACACCTTGGGTCCTCCTCATACTGTTCATTGGGTATTAAAAGACCAGTGTCCTTCAGACCATGGAGAACTGGCTACGAGACTCTCACAGATACTAAAATCCAGGCATGCTCCAATCCCTTATAATAAAGTGGCATAGAAGTTGCATATAACCCCGGGGAACATGGCCCTGTGGCCTTTAAATGATCTCAGGTTACTTGTATTTCAGTGTAAATCATATATAGTTATTATTCTGTATTGTTTATGGAGTGATAACAAGAAAAATGTTGCAAAACCACCACAGGCCTGACTGTACAACACCCAGTCCGTGGGCGACCAAATCAAGGATGTCAAGGCTCTGAGTTCAAACCCCAGTACCACCAAAAAAGAAAAAATGATTTATGATTTCACAATGATCACATCAAACTGTATTAAAGTTTATTTTTAAACTTCAATTTAAATTTATTAAACTATTAGAGTTTAATGAAGTACGGTCGATGCAGATGTTGATGGTATATGGCTTGAGGTAAGATACACTGTAAAGAAAAAGGCGTAAAATTGTCTCTGTAGGGAATTGTTCATTTCCTGTAGTTTATTTCACTATAAATTCCCAATGATTGGCTTTAGCACATACTTATTAATAATTACTAATAATGGAGGAAATAACCAAAACTACTTTTAGAATTTACAATATTATAAATGTCATATTTTATATACTTGAGCATTTTAAACACTTGAGTATCTACTCATGCACTCTTCTTTTGGAAAATGGGATCATGATAGAACTTCTCTGTGTAGTCTGGCTGACTTATCAAAAAAAAAAAAAAGAATGTCTTGGAAGAACATTATGCAGCTCACAGAATCACTTGGGCTGGTAGAGAACCAGGTGTGGGAAATGTGCAGGGCCACCCTTTAGGACATCATTGTTGGCACAGGCATTGGCAGACCCTTGCTGCCACATCACCCACATCACCAGGAATCATCTCTTTCCAGCTCTGGATCTTTGCATCACTTTGCCTAAGTTTCAGGTAAGAGTATCTAGTTGGCTTAGTTTCCGTCCAGTGCCAGGTCTGTATCCTACCTGTCAGGTAGTGAGGAGGAGGACTCCGGCTCAAATCAGTTTCCAAAGTGATGCGGCCTCTGCCTCCACCAAAATTCAAAATTTTGGTTAAGGAGCCTTCACAAATAAGACGGAGTTTAGATACCAGTTGGGCAAAAAAGCAAATGATTTTTCCATTGCCTCATAGGACTATGAGGAATTAATGGAAGAATGTCTGTAAAGTGCTTAGCGTAGTGCAGGCACTTGTTTTTTGGCAGCACTGGGGTTTGAACTCTAGCATCTGCTAGGCAGATGCTCTTACAGCTTGAGCCACTCCACCAGACCTTTTTTTGTGATGGGTTTTGCAAGATAGGTTCTTGACATTTGGCTTGGCTGGCTTCAGACCTGGATCCTCCTGATCTCTGCCTCCTGAGAAGCTAAGTTTATAGGCATGAGCCACTGGTGCCTGGCTAGCACTGTTACTTGTATTAATTCAATGAATTAGGTACTGTGTAAATCTTTGGGGATAAGAAATAATAGGGAAGAATTTGTTTTGTTTACCAGGCCTCCCAAGCAGCTGGGACTACAGCTGCATACCACTGCGACTTGGTTAGGTAGAATTTTTAAAATTTTAAAAATTTACTGAAAAAAAAAAAGCTCACTATTTTGTGTTGGGGTAGAGTTCAGTGCTAGAGTGTGTGCTTTGTGTTCACGAGACTCTGGGTGTGATCCCCAGCACTGTAAAAAGAACAAAACAAAACAAATTAAAATCAGTATTTTGGAGGGTTATTAGAGGAAGAAACAGATGTAAAAACTGCTTAACGAGTGCTACAATATAGCTATGAAATGGGTGCTCTGGAAAATAGGGGAAAGAAAAACTAATTTTGCCAGAGTCAAGAGAGAGGTCAACAGTTAAACTGAGTTTCTGAGGATTGAGGGGACATCATGAAGTGGCATAGCCTGTAACTATGACTGTAGGGTGTGTTTGAGAGTGTTCTGAATACCATATGAATGAATTTAAATTTACCTGAAAGGTGTTAAAGAAAATATATTCCACGATATTTGTTAAAGTAGAGTAATTAAGACTTTATTCGGGACCATCAGGATATGCATAGGGACAACGGGCAGTAGCATTTAACAGAAAGAGACTGGGCTCAACTCTGAACACAGCATGAACAAGTGGGAATTTATAGTAAAGGTGCTGGGTGAGGGTCAGCAGATAGAAAATTACTGAAAGATAAGATTCCACCTTACTCCTTGTTAGAATGGCTACCATCAAGAACACAAACAACAAGTGTTGGCCAGGATGTGGAGAAAAAGGAACCCTCATACACTGCTGATAGAAATGTGAGCTAGTACACCCGCTATGAAAAATGTATGGAGGCTCCTCAAAAAACTAAAATTAGAACTGCCATACGATCCAGCAATACCACTCCTAGGGATCCTGAAGGAATGTGAGTCAGGTTACAACAAAGGCACCAGCACACCCATGTTTATTGCAGCACTATTTACAATAGCTAAGCTTTGGAAAAAGCCAAGATGCCCCACTACTGATGAATGGATCAAGAAAATGGAGGGGGAGTATATATACCTGTTGAAACTATTCAAGGAATGGGGGGGGTAGAGAAGGGCAGTGGAGGGGGTGAATTCAAGTATGATATATTTGATACATTGTAAGAACTTTTGTAAATGCCACAATGTACCCCCACCCAGCACAATAAAAAAAAAGAAAGATAGAAAATTACTGAAAGACAACACCACACGTAAAAGAGATTCTGAGTAAAGCAACCTAACAGGATCTAGCTGAGGACAAGGCAAGGTGATAAGGTGATAAGACATCACGAGGATGAGGTGGTAGAAAAACCTGATCAGATATTGAGGGTGGGGTGCTTGCTAAAAGAAGTACACAGATAGCCCTAGGAGAACTTTTAGAAGCCTGATTAAAGTTTCCTTAAGTAAAGAATCTTGCCAAAGGCACTGGCCTTGGTAAAGGTGTAACATAATCAGATTTTTGGGAGAGTAGTAACTCTCTAGGAGTATAGGAAAGAATAGCCTAGAATATCAAGAGTTCAGATAAAAGAAGATGGTGACCTATTCTAAGAGAGAGAGAGTAAGGCATCAATTTGGAATTAAATTTATAACATAGAATGAACTGGATTTGGTGATTCTAAAAGTAGAGTAGAGGAAACTGGTGCCTGACAACAGTATAGGCATAATGAAGTCTGTTGGCAAGGGAATTACTTGAACATTTGGAAAGGAAAGTACTGAGCTTCCCCAACATGCTGAAGGACTGCATGGTCACTGGCTTAATTAACTCCATTTTATCCCTGTCTGACTCGATTTTTGCTTCTTCTTCTTTGTTTTTCATGGAACGCTTCATGCATTGTGCAGGGCCATGCTGATATCCTCTGTATCGTTCCAATTTTAGTATATGTGCTGCTGAAACGAGCACTATTTTTGCTTCTTTAACCTTTTTTTTTTCCTCCTGAGTCTCTCCCTTGCATTCACCTTGGAATTTCTGGAAAGACAGGACTAATGGATAAACATCTTGTGACAGAGCCAGAACTGGTCCTGAGACAACAATACCTTTCTTATCATGACCGGATACTACCTGATCATTCTGAGATGATTAACTGGACTACATCTTTTATTGGGACAGCCTAATTACACATACCTCTCACCCACACCCCAATTCTTCCTCCATTTAAATCTAAAGCACTTGTTTGTGCCCCAGACAGTGGGCTGAAGTGTTTCCTTGCTTTTTCCTGTGGTATGCCTCTTCCTGTGGCAGTGTTAATAAGTCTCCTTTCTCTGCCCTTCACCAATACTCATCTCTTTATTTGGCAAATGTCACAAGTGGCTGGTCCTGATATGTTGGAACCCTTGGAGTTGGGCCTCTGGGCCTAGAACTTCTGGTTGCCATACCTGTAGGAGTTCAACCTACTTTGCTTTAGGAGTTGGCAACATAGATGCAGTTGAAGATGTTGAAGAAGATATCAGCCAGGAACAGTGCACAGATCCTTCATAAATTCCTATTAACATGAAGAAGCAAACCCACAAAATTTTGCACGTGGTTAAGTCAGAGAGCCAGAGGGTGGGGGTAGGGTGGGGGCAGATTCTGTTTATAGAGCTCTCATCTATGATAGATCTCTGGGTCTCAGTTTAGAAATTCCCAGGGTAACACAAGAAGACCCAGATGACAGTCTTACAGATATTCATGGGTCAAAGCAAGGTTTTAAAATTCATAAATAAGAATATTGAATAAAATGTTAAGGTCAGTTTGGGCAAGACTGCTATGCTAAATGACAGTATGTACAATTCCCTAGAATTTTCAACTGCTAGTCATTTGTTCCTCCATCCACCCCATTTATTCATAGTAATACTAATTAATGGAAGGCACTGTTTAAGGAGTGCCTACCATGTGAAGCCACTGTGTTTGGCACTAGAAACACAAAGAAATGTCTATTTTGTCCTCAAGGAGCTTACAGTCTAGTTGGGAATACACATAAGTAAATTTAAGTAGCAATAGTGAAATATATGTTGGAAAAGATAAATTGTAAATAGGTATCAAGTGAGAGATGGGAAAGAGCACAAATTATGCCTAAGATTAGTCACAAGGGACTTTAAGGAAAGAAGCTTGGAGAGGACAAATAGGGTTTGTTCTGAACGATTCATTTGGATTTCGCCTGGCAACACTCCAATGTAATAAATAGCAAAACTGTCTATTTTAGGACACACTGAGCACTTCACAATGGCTTGAGTGTAAAGCAATAGAGAAAGGCAGTGGGTAGAAATAAGACAGGCCAAATAAGCAGGGATAGGACAGTGGTCCAAAATGCAAGTGATTCCATGACAGGCAGGTAACATTGTGTGAAGATACATTGTGTGTGGAACAGCTTTGTGGAGTTTAGGAGCGTGACGAACTGGGAACCATATTACCAATGAAAAGGCATTCAAATTCAATTAATCAAAAACAAAGCAAAAGAAACCCTCACTATGCTAGTCAAACAAAAGCAGCCAGTTTTGTGACTTAAATTAAGAAGAATCTTAAAAAACATTTTAGGGCTGAGGCTGTACTTGAATGGTAGAAGGATCACCTAGCATGCTGAGGTCCTGGGTTCTATCCCCAGCAAGGGAGGGGGGAACGATTCATCTTGAGAGGAAAGAGTACAAGAGCATGATTACGGGCTTTAAGTAGAAAAGACAACCAGATTTTTAATTTTATGAAAGATGAACTGGTGGTATTGTAGATTGGATTAGAAGTGGATGGATTGCAGTGTGGGAAACTGGATAGGTGGCTATGAGTATGCAAAACTTGAAAAGATGATGTTCTGAAAAAAAGACAATGAAGGTCGCTACGAAGAGGAAGTGGATCAAAAGAGAGACGCAAGGATTGGAAGTGGCGGACAAAGAAGAGAGAGAGAGAGAGAGAAAAAAAAAAACCCAGAAAAGTGTGATTAGTCACACTAAATTGTTAAATGTAATCGCTTCTTTTGGCTTGTCAAAGACTTCAATATTAAAATTAAGTCAAAACAGTGCACTGAAATACACAGCAATAGTCATCATTTGAATTGATTTTAAGTCTAGTCATGCGTATTCAAGGTTTACTTCCGTCAGATTATCAAATCTGGAATTAAACTGAGATTGCTGTGAATTACTTCCTTTCTTGATTTCTCTTCCTCTTTCGTACTTCCCTATTTTATTATTAAGGTCTTACTGCTTTAGTTGTATGATAAATGTTCTCATAAGAAGGTAGCTTTTACACCTTCTGTAGGAACTGTAGGGCGTTTCAATATCTGAACCTTCCAGATTCCCTGAAGTTTCCAAGTGGCAAGTTGTAAACGCGGAAAAGGGTACTTACTCCTCATTTGTAAGTACTCTTAGCTTTTTCAGCACATTTAGTGTTGCAGTCAATCGTTTCAATTTCTTAATTGCTTCTTTTCATCGTAAAGGCGATGTATGTTTTCATTGTAACTCAAATTTGCATAGGATCTTCCTACTTGACTTTCAAGGATGACTCACAGATTTGCCACAAAGACACTAACATTAAAACAATCGGAAGCACCAGGATCTCTAAAGTAAATCCGGCGGCGGGTGGGAGGGGGACAAAGGCAGTGACATGCCAACTTTCCATCTCTGGCCGGATCCCTAGCAAATGAGCGGGTCGGGAAGTTTTTCCTGGCGCCTGGAGACCACGCATCCGGCTCCCACGGCGGCGTCGGGGCGCAGCGCGCTTCTCGTCCGCGGCCCGCGCGCCCCCCGCACAGCTTCGGGCTGCTGCGCCCCGCTCGGCAGGGAAAGGCCAGGCTCCTTCCCGGCGCCGCGGAGGCGCAGCGAGCGCAGGGCGGGGCGGCCGCGCGCGGAGAACGCGGCTCCCTCTCCACCACCCCCCGCGCCGCGCGCCCCCGCGGTCCCGCCCCGGCCGCGGGGCCCCCGCCCCCTCGGGCGCTCCGTAGCCGTGACGTGCGCGCGGCGGGGCTGGGGACTCGGCGGGGCGCCGGCCGGCGGGCGGAGACGGCCGGGATCTGTCCGAGCAGGAAGCGACTGCAGCCTGGCCGCGCTCTCCTCCCGGTCGTGCCGCTCCGCCGCGTCGTGGTCCTCGTCCCTCCCGCGCCCCCGCCCCGCCCCCAGCCTCGCCGGCACAGGTAGCCCGGCCGCCGCGCACCTGCCTTCGCTCGCGCACCGGTGAGTGGCCTGGGCTGCGGGCGGCTGCGGGGCCCTGCGGCTCTCTCACCTCCGAGAGCCGGGGACTCAGGTGTCCCAGCTCGGACCCGAGCCGTTCGTGATCGTTTTATTTTCTCTTTTGTAAACTCGCTTAAATGCAATGCAGGAAGAGTGTAGTTTTGTTCTCAGATGTGAAGATCGAATGATCCCATTAATAATTGAGTCGTGTAGATCAGGTTGGAATTCTGTAAAGCTGTATTTTTAGTCTCTAGGCGGTCCAGTTTCTCGAGTGTGTTAATTTACAAATGTAGTATTGATAAAGAACTTTATGATGTGTTAGTATAAAAACTTACTGCTCTAACTTTGGGATTGTATTTTTAAGAACGAAATGATTTGGCAGGGTTATTGGTAGAACACTCGTTTTTATTTCCGTCCGTTTCAGGGAACACTTTTTATCTGATATGAAGTATGTAGTGGGGGATGCTTATATCCTAATGTATAGGTGTTCGTGGGAAACTGCAAACACTGCTCTAATTTAATAGACTACTGTACGTGCTAAGTTATGTTCTGGTGGTATGCACACACTATGTCCAAATCTAGCCAGAGTTTCGAAATTTTTACAAACTCCTACGGTTTAGCATAAACTATCTTCACATCGTAAAATGTGATTCTTGAACTTGGTCATAGTGCAAAGGTTGGCAGAAAAACAGCATTTCTGTACAAATTAACTGAACTTCATATGGGTCTTGGGTTGTGGTTTTCCAGTTGTAAAATGTTTAGTGAAAAAAATTACCTTAGTGTCTTCCAGCATTAAATTTAGAAAGTCACAAATATTACAAAGTGGGCTAGAGTGAGAGCCTGAAACAATGCCGGCGTTCAAAATAGCTCATTGACTTTTAAATAGCCAGCTCATTTGGAGTATTTTTCAGTTGTGCAGGAATTGCATGCACAGTGGGAAACAAGTCATTTTCCTCTCATGCAGATTTGCTCACGCGTTTGCATTTTGTTTTTAAGTTACATATTTTCAAAAAATAACTGTAAAGGAACATAAGTATGGTCTTTAAGAAAAGATTAAAATTTAAAACTGGGGAATACATAAAAATATAGAATATAGAATATACACACATCTCAGTGTTAGTGCCTAGAGACATGAGCAAGAAAAACTAATGGCTGTACTGTTTAATGTAAACTAATGTTAGATGTTACAAAGATCATAAATCATAACCCATGGGGCTTCTCTGAAAGGGATTTTTTCCCCCTGTTTATGTTTGTGTGATGAAGTTTTAAAATAACAGTGGCCAGGAAATCTGAGAGAGGCTGAAGGCTCTTTTTTCATCCTGTTGTGACTTTGCCTGGAGTCTGTGGTGTATCATGTAGCCCATTGTTTAGACAACTGGGCTGTATCTGGGTTCTAAAACGCAGCTTTCTTTAGAAAGTTGAAAAGATTTGACAATATGAGGTTTGAATATGAGCACTCAGACATTAAAAAATTAGCCAGTTTTAACTTTGTGTTGATAGTGGAGGCTCATCTTTGATATGGTAAATGTCAGTTTTAAAAAGCTTTTCAGACTGGGGTGTAATGCAGTGGTAGAGCTCCTGCCTAGTGAGTATGGTGCCCTGAGTTCATTCCCCAGCACAGGGGAGAAATAGTTTTCTAATCTCAGTGAATTTTTCATTTTGGCCATCTAGCAGTGAGAATTTATTACCCATTTTCTAGACATCTGCCATATGAGAACAGAAACCAAGAGCTTGATCTGTTGAATAATTTTCCAGGTTGATGGTCTTGTTCTTTCACAGAGGAGAAAATTGAGGCTCAAGAGACTTAAATACTGGCTCAAGGTCACATGGCTCCAGAGGGGCAAAGTCTGGCTTTCTGCCAGAGCTTCTGATTGTGAGGTCCCCTGCCCTTTCCGCCAGATCAGGTCACTTATTTCAGTTCACTTGAAATAAAGCTACAGAACTGGTGTGCGGATTTGAAGAAGGCACCAGGAGTAGTTGTGATAGGCCATGAATGTGGTCCTGGAGCTGATTGAGAATTCATTCTGTGTGTGTCTTCATTCTCCAGGAGACAGCCTGGACAGTAATATGATAATGCCTTATCATTTCTGGTGTAGATCCAGCATGCTACACTGCTACACATATTCTTTGCTTTTTATTTTGAAGGTTTTATAGAAATTAGAATTAGACCGTACTCTAACACTGGAGATTTCATTATAGCTAAAATGAGTAGTGCAGTTTTCCTGGTTAGGATGCAGTTTTGAGATTTTTCCTCAAATGAGGTAGATTGTTGCTCAAACATGCAGTAATTATCTTTTAAATGTTACATAATTCAGTGTAATCTTGGGTGGGGGTTGTTTTAAGATTATGATTAGATCATCACCACATGTACCATTAGGAAACGTTCTTTTCTGTAGCCCAGGTTTACTTCAGGAATATCCCTTGAACTGTAATAGACCTAAAGGACAAAAATAGCAATAAAATCCCTCTTTTGTAACTGAGAGTAACACATTGTAGCAGGAGAATGTAGTTTGATAAATGCACAGAAAAAAAGATAAACCTGAGTTGGGTAGCTACTTTTACAGGTGGTTTCATTATTTGCACTATTAGGAATTTTGCATTTCAAGGATATTTATATTCAAATATAAATACCAAGCCATTCTCCAGGAGCTTAATATAAATTATTAATGGATGACTGATGACACATACATCTGATTTTTTTTTTGGGGGGGTATGGATAATGAAGAATTAACTAGCATGAAACAAACTTAAACTCTGTTATGTAATGTTCAGAGGGACCAGGGTCTTTTGTATTTAGGACAGTAACACTTTTGGACTGGGGCATGGCTGTAGTGGTAAAGGGCTTGCTTAGCAAGTGGGAGGCCCTGAGTTTAATCCCAGAACTGCAAAAAAAAAAAAAAAAAAGTTTTTAAAAAACAGTTATGCTTTTACTTGACAAATTTTAGTGGACTGGTAATAATCTTAAAACATAAATATTAGAATACCTTTATGTTTATGGTTTTCAAAAACATTTTTTTTTCTTGTGATTAGTATAGGAACAACCTAAGGTTTGAGAAATGGCCGTGAATTCACCAGAAGTTTTCTGTGAGTAGTGAAGTATAGGAAGTAAAGCCCAAAGAAATGCAGGATCTTTAGACATCTAGGTGAGTGTTCAGGAGAGGAAGTCATTTGCTGTACAGAAAGCATGTGTCAAGTGAAACCAAAACACTGCAGCACATTCCTGGGTGACTGTTCATTCACACAGGTACATATTAGTGTTCATGCTGAGTAATGTGCACCAGGGAGGCTCCTGACAAAGACACAGGCGTCTCTTGTGTGTGCATGTTATGGCATTTGTTATTGTCTTTGAAAGGAGTCAGCTCACTGACTTTTACAAGGCGGGATATTTTCATGTGGCAGAATCTTGATTTCTAAAATATGAGGATGAGCATCTTTTTCAACAAGTATTTAGTAATGGCCCACTATGCTTTGGTTCTAATTGTAATTTCTCTCTGTCCTGGCAGGTCTGTGGATGTAGGAAATGGGAAGACTGGCAGAGAGGTAGAAAGATAAATCCATTTAAAATGTGGCCCTGGGTATCCAGTAGTTGTCCCAGCTACTTGGGAGTCTGAGGTGGGAGGATCTGTTCAGCACAGGAGTTTAAGACCAGCCTAGGCACCATAGTGAGATCTCCTCTTAAAACAAACAAACCACAGGTTAAAATCTGAAGATGTTTATGTCAAAAGATAATACTTTACATTTATATGACATTTTATTGTTTTGAAAAATCATTTTATGTACATTTTATCCATAAAACACATAGATAGATTTTGTAAGTTTATCCCTATTTGCAGGTGAAAAAAATGAAGATTCAAAACATTCAAAGTTACTCAAGACTAGGCATGGTGGCTCATACCTGTAATCCCAGCTACTTGGGAGGCAGAGACCAGGAGGATTTATCATCCAGGCCAGCCCTGGGGAAAAAGTTAGCAAGATGCCAGCTCAACCAAAAAAGCTGGGCACAGTGTCTGTCATCTCAGCTATGAGTGAAGTGTAAAGTGGTCCAGGCTACTCTGGCATAAACATGAGACCCTGTCCAAAAACTAAGCACAGAAATAAAGACTGGGGGCTTGGTCCAGGAGGTTAAGCACCTGCCTAGCAAATGTGAGGACTTGGAGTACCATCAAAAAAAAAAAAAAAGTTTACTTGAAATTAAGGAACTTGTTCAAACTCATGGAGTTTAGAAGCATCTCTGAGAATGGAAGCTTTGTAATTCCAAGAGTGGTAGGACCATCCCCTTTCCCCATTCACAGTATTTCTCTCTACTTTCTAAATGTTTTAGCAAAGACTTATTTCATTGCAGGACTTTAAATCAGATAGTCCAGGGAATTCTGAAAAATCAGGATCACTCAATTTTGTTGAAGATTATTTATTTATTTAGGAGATAGGGTCTCGCTGTGTAGCCCAGGCTACCTCCAACTCATTGCCTTCCTGCCTTTACCTCCTGAGTGCTGGGATTACATGTGTACCATCATGTCTGCCTTTGGAGGATGAGCATGACTGAGTTCTTATGGAAACTACATAAACATTTCTGATATATGAATGGACTGAGGTTGGAAATTAACTTTTCTAGTTAGAGAGTTTTTCAAGGAAATCAAGAATCAGTTAAAAAAGAAAGGAGAAAAATGTTCTGGGAGAAATTTGGAGAATAAATTATTACTTGAGACCTTGATATTGACCTAATAACTATGCCTGCTTTTGTAAAGAATAAATAGCTAAGGTTTGTCTGTGATGGTTCTTTGTGACTTCATTAATTTAAAAAGTGTTTGTCTATGAGAGAGCAAGTACTAATCTCAGTGCTGAGGATACAGTGATTAAACTAAGACCAAGTCCTTGTGCTGAGTGACTTTTATTGTTGTTTTGAATTAAGTTAATTATAGATTCGTCATGCTAGTATGTAATCAACAGGGCTGTGTCTAAAGTTGGGAAATAGACAGTTGTCAATGTGGTGCAATCTGAGGGCTACTGAAAGACTTTTTGCTTTAAAATATTCGACTCCTGGCTTTCTGTTGCTGGAGACATGCAGTTCATTGGGTTATAGCACTGTACCACTGTTTTCATCATCCATTATGATCTCAGGAAACAAGACTGAGAGTCTATAAATGGGACGTGAGACTGATGTGTTGGTGTTTTAAGAGTAAGGATTGGCAAAGTAAAATTTTAATAGCAGCTATTGTTTATTTAGCTTTTGCTGTGCCGTAGATATTATGCCAGGCAAGCTCTTGATGTGCATTAGCTCAGTTAATCACTCTATCAGTGGTGTTAGCAAAAGGACTCTTGCTTTACTGATCAGAAAACTGAGGCAGAGATGTTAAGTTTGCTCAGGCTCACAGACAGCACTTAATAGCATGGATTTGACCCCTCCTGGTACTTAGCATAATACTCACCTGGAAAGAGTGCATACAGATATGCACAAACTTCTGCTGTGTGCAGCAGATCTTGTAAGCAAAAGGCCTTGGTGAGGGTGTGATGGGTGGGGGAGAGTCCAGAGAGCTTGTTGGGTGAGTGGTAACAATGAGTTGGGTAGACAGGAGGGTATTGCTTGCTGAACTGCTTGGTCCTCAGACTTACTCCTTCCTGGGACAGCCCTGGGGCTTCAGAGTTGCATTTAAGCACAGACATTTCCTTGTCCTGTTCACGGGTAAGAGGACAGGCACACTTGAGGGGTTTTGGTTTTGCCGTTCATTAACTTGGTCAAATTAATTAGTATCTCGGGTTTTAGTTTTTTCATGTGTGAAAGGGAAGGAGCAGTATTACTTATCTGGTGTGATTCTTGAGAGGACTGAATTAGATATTAATGCCTCCCTCCCTCTCTTCCTTGCCTCCCTCCCTCTCTTCTTGCCTCCTTCCTCTCTTCTTTTCTTGTGGTACTGGGGTTTGAACGCAGGGCCTTGTATTTTCTAGGCAGTTGCTCTTTCTACTCCTTTTGCCAAAAGAAAGAAAGTCCTCTTTCTTTTTTTTTGACCTTATTTAATGTGGAGTTTTCATCCAGAAAGGAATCTTGAAGTTGGTCACTGTTGTTTAGTTCTGAAACTTAGCTGTGCATCAGAATTACCTGGGGAGCTGGTGAAAACAAATCAGGAAGGGTTGGATTGGGCCTGGGCCTTAGCATTTAATAGGTTTCCCTCTTGGTTTACATGCATACCAAAATTTGAAAACTACTGGCTTAAATCTTTTGTTCATCCTGTGCTTAGGGAGGCCTCAACAATAAAATCAAATTGTTTGGGTTAACCAAACAATTTCCTGGTAGCAGGAAGTGGAATATCAGTTACTGGAATCTCTTTATTGAGTTTTGCTTTTTAAATTCTTATTTGGGCTTAAAGCATTTATGTTGAAAGGACATGGTAGTGTTAAGTTTTACACCTAAATGAAATTGTAGACTATTTTAGCTTGTTAATCAGCTTTGTTGAGAAGTGAGATAGTTATATTTAATATTTAATCTATTATAAGAGTAGCAGTAATATAAATTCATGCTTGCTTTAACTCTGGTTTGAACTCAGGGCCTCATGTTTGCTAGGCGCTCTACCACTTGAGCCACTCCACCAGCCCTGTTTAACAAACTTTTTAATTGGATTTCTTTAGACAGTGCACTATTGAATAAGCAGACTTGGTGCTATTAGTCATGACAGGCAAAATGCTGTCAGGAAAGGGATTTCTTCCTTGGTGGTTCCAGTGAAGAGACTATTTGCAGAGTTTAGGGAACAAACAAGAGTGACACAGCACCTAGGGACCAGCAGTAACACAAAAGCCCTGAATTCCCCCAGAGATTACCAGAATTTAGAGCTGGCATTGTGGAGGAGGAGGCCTGTGGGAGCTGTGGCTTTGCAGGAGGCTAGGAGGAGTGAAGGGTCCCTGACCTCTCCTTCCTCTACCTTCAGGTCTTGGCCAGTGACTTTCATAGCTAGGACCCTGCTGGAGAGCCCAAGTGATGATCTATTGCTGCAGGCTTATCCTCCCAGTACAAGAGCAGAGCAGAGGATGCCATGGGCAGATGGAGAATAGCTAGGACATTAATTAGAACCTTTGGGAATTTGTAGCATTTCGTTGGTGCATTTTAAATAACTTTTAGCATTTTGATACATTTGTAAAATGCTGGGAACTATTTGTCATATGCATGCCTTTAGAAAATAGATATTTTCTCATTTAACCAACAGTTATTTTTAGAAACATAATCTAGGTCTGGTAACATAAAACATTTTTTGCTATATGTTATTATACCTTCGTGAGATTTTCTGAAAATTGCTTCATCAGGTAGTCTTGGTTTAATGGAATAAATGGCTTTCATTTAGAATATCTTTTAGTCACTAAATTTAAAAATTGTTTGCAAGAAAAGTTCTTTTCATTCTGAAATTTATACTTGCTGTTCACTTGGACTTTTTTGATAGTGAAAACACCAAAACAGTGCTGATATAACAATAGAAGTAAGACTATTGGATGTAATTATTACTGTGTCTTTTTGATGATGAATTAAATTTCTGTATAAATCTTTTGCAATTACTGTTAACTCATTTCTCTTCTGCTAATTCCAGTTTTACCTTGTCTTTTTGTTGTTGTTGTGGGTGGTGCCATGGACTTATGTATGCTAAGCATGTGCTCTTGCCACTGAGCTAGTTAGTCTTAATTCCTGGAGAAAAGTTCGTGTTCATCATTTTGGATAGATTCCTGAGAGCTACTAAAGAAAGGGTTTCTCTCCTTAAAGAGATGATACAAAGGATCCTAGGATATAAGCAGTACTCCTCCCAGAAGATTAGATTATGATTCATATTTTCTTCTCTTGAAGGTCCCTTGGAAAAGTAAGTGTAAGGTCTTGTTCCACCAAAGGAAGAGCCATATAGCCTTCAGTTGAGCAATTTAATTTGGCTATGGAGAATTGTGCAAACAAATAAAGGTTACCTCTGGTTGTAAAATGTGGTAACTGAGCTTTTAAAAAATGGGTTTCTCAGCTTGTCTTTTTAAAGAGAATATGGTGAAAGTGAGGAGTGGGTTTGGAATGAATAGATTTGGGAGGGAGGTGGCCCAAATAATGTATACATATGTAAGTAAATGTAAAAACAATAAAAATAAAAAACAAAACAAAACAGTATCTGTGCTTGGACTCATGTAATCAGGTGTTTTCTCTGTAAGTGACTTTTTTTTTTTAAAGGACAGATTTCAAACTTTTTTGGAATCTCCTAAAAGCATATTATTTATTTTGATTTGGTACTGATAGAGTTAGTATCCCACAGGAGAGAATTGAAGTTGTTGGCTTTTTCATATTATGTTCTTTGAATTTTTCTGATTTGAGGATTGAGTTATTTCAGAGGGAACTTTTCCTCTTCCTTGTTATTTTTTTTTCTAAAATTAGATGTACCAGCTGTGTTTTGGTTTGTGGGCATGATTTTTTTTGTCTGTTATTCTTTTGGGCTTAGTATTTAGGGAAAGAACAAAGAACATGTGTGTGTTTTGGAGAGGAATGTATTAGTTTCTCTTTTTCGTCTTCATCATTATTGATCTTGAAGATTAGAAGAGCAAGACGATTTATTTATTTATTGTGATGGTGCTTGAGATTTCAAACAAAACCATGGCTTGTGTTAGCCATTGAGGTGATGGTGAAAATGGATGAGTGAAATGTATAAAACTAGTCACCATGTATTCAGATGGCTAATTGAGGAGGTTTATGTTAATTTAAGAAAGATTTTCTACTGGGGGGTGGAGAGGAAAAGGGGATAGAAATTGAATGAGTTTGACCATATAACTAGAAGTCACTACAGATGTTTTAGAAACCAGAAAAAAATTCTTGTTTCAATCAGAATTTTTATGTTTCATAGGGACATATTCTATTTATAAGCTTGGTTTTTGAAAGGCAAGATGGCATAAATTAGGAATTTATAAGTAGGTTGTTTAATGTGGTGATTTTAATAAGTTGTTAGCAAAAAAAAAAGAAAAAAAAGCCACTAGCAAAAATAGAGGCAGTGCCCATCCTGTAGCAGAATGTGGGCTGTTGATCAGGGGTTTGTTCGGGAGCTGGTCCAGAATGCCATGGACTTTGGTCCTGTTCCTTAGGATCCAGCTGTTTGACCTGTAACATTAACATAGAGTAATTTAAAAAAAAAATAGGAAAAAGACCACACAAAATTTATTATACACTTCAGTAGGGGCTTTTAGATTCCTAGATGAGTTTGAGGACATCCAGACAGCTGACTAGGCCAGCGTGACTGAACACTGGGAGGTTCTACTAGATGGTTGTGGGGTGGCAGTGTAGCAATGATGGATCGAATGAATAAGTGACTAGGATCCTCCAAGAACAGTACAACTCTAACAGTTCTTGAGGGCCAGTACATGCCAGACTTCATTTTTTTCACTTCATTTTCACATTAATCCTATGAGGTGGCTGTTAGGATTATCCAGTGTTGCAGTTAAGAGAACTGAGGTCCAAGTAACTTGTTAAAGTGACAGGAGTAGTAAAGTGCTGAACTGAAATGATGCCTTCACATGGTCTGGCTCCAGAATCTTTGCCTAACTTAGAATTCTATGTTCTTACTTTTTGTGTTCTTTTAGTTGCCTTGTTTTTTTTTTGTCTTTTTTGTTTTGCTTTTTTTTTTCTATTTTTTCCTTTTTTTCTTTTCGGTGCTGGGGACCAAACTCAGGGCCTTGCACTTGCCAGGCACGCTCTCTTCTGCTGAGCTAAATCCCCATTTTAAAGGGCATTTTAAAGGAAAAAAAAATTCCTTAAGGATCAATTCATTCTCTCTTTATATATCTACACAAAATCAAGACACTCATGCAGTTGTTGCCCATTTTCAAGTCCAAGGTAGATAGTTCCTGTGTGATGCCCGTTTTCCTCCTGGGTCTAGACTTGCCTTCATATTCCTACTCCATATGAGGCTCCAGCCTCCTCTGCCAGCTGGTGAAGTGGAAGACATGGATGTGCAGTGTGTGGCCAGTCTGTGCAAATATCCACTTAATGACATATGTGCTTTAAACAAATGTGTCCCTGTAAAGTTTTGTATATAAGTTCAATAATGAATTGAATTAGTTTTATTTTTGGGGGGATAGGATCTCACTGTGTAGCCCATACTTGTCTTGAACCCATGAATCTGCTGACTCTGCCTTCCAAGTGCTGGGATTACAAGTGTGAACCACCATGCTGAGTTGAATTACAGTATTTTTACTATCCTGGAAAAGCTTCCTATCTATTCAAGGATCCCAGTGGTGATTTCTTTTTAAGAGGAAGAATCTTTTTATAAGATAAACACTTGTTTTCTAGATTATACTAATAAAATAGGTATTTTTCACATATTACTTTTGTGTAAACATAGGTTCAACTAAATGTACATTTGATATAGATATGCCAAAATGAAATTTGAGCTTATTTTGTACTCAATAAAAAAGGATTGGACAATAGGTTTTGCTTAAATTGATGTCATTTGTTGAACTAGCAATAAAATGTGTTTTAGTAGGGTTATATATACTAAGAATACTCTATTAAACAGTAGATTGAGGTTCAGTACATAGTACAGTTATAAAGGCTTTTTGTGTTGCAAAATTTATGATGTAAATGTAGAGTTCTCCTGTTTGTGCTAAAATCATTGTTTTATGTGACTGAAATAAATGCTCCGAAAATGGATACATTTTAGAGAGATAACTTATTTAAACATTGCTATGGTTGAAAAGCAGACAAACTGTTGTTTGTAAAACTTATTTTCATGTAGCCCTGGTAAAATTGTTTCTGTACCTAATATGCTAATGAGGCTTTGGTTCCACATTTGTTGTAATCTGTGTGCTGTCCCATGGTGACTATGCTGTAAACTCCTCATTAATAGAATCAGTAGCCTCATTTAGATCATCATTCTTTTACAGCCTCTTCAGCTGTTGGCCAGCTAATCCCCCTTAATTCTTTCTTCCTGGTTTCTGTGGTCCTGTGCTCTTTCAGGTCTCTGACTTCTGTTATATTTTGTTATTTTCCTCTTCCCATTCCTTTGCTGTTCATACTTTTTTAAAAATCTTGTTCTTGGCAGTTTGTCCTGTTCACTCTGTTTTTGTTTTTGGTCACTCTATCAGTTCCATTATTCAGATTCTCTATCATCTTTAGGTAGATTTTTCCAAAATTTCTTTCTGTATCATCTCGACTAGCATTTCTAAACTGATGCTGTTAGAAATCTTAATATTTCACACATTCTCATCAACTCATTCTCCTTTCAGAAACTTGCAACTTCTCTTTTCTGCAGCGCACCACTGTTGCCTTAGAGAGTTTCTGCTCAGAGCCTGCATCAACTTTTTCCCCTATTCACTTGGCAGATCCTATCAGGTGCCCAACCCAGTTCTGCCCCTGGAAGGTTCTCTTAACTGTGCATTGCCAATAGGGTTATATTTCAAAGTAGAGCTGCTCAATAAGAACACCCGGTAGCACTTTGTCAATACATTTTTGAACCCAAACTCTTATTGTGGGATTCAAAATCTTTTTTTTTCCCCCACTTCTTTTTGGTCCACTTTTCTACCACAGCACTCATCATACCTCTGTCATACTGTGCTCTAGCCTTATTGGCCTATTCCCCAGACGTGTCTCCATTCTCCCTATTCTTGCTCAAACAGACTTGTTTTCTGGAATGAGTCAGTTTTATCTATCTTTCAAGTCTTGCTTGAATTAACTCTTTCAAAGTAGTCTTTTGGGATGGAGGTGTAGCTCAGTTGTAGAGTACTTGCCTAGTATATGCACGGCCCTGGATTTGCTCTCTAGTACTGTCAAACAAAAATACCAATAACAGCAAACCCAACAAAGTAGCCTTTTCAAATTTACTATTTGAAATTATACCTGTATTCTAATATCTACCAAAATTATTCAATGTGTGTGTGCCCTCAGTCCCTCTTTCATTAGATTGTGAGTGACTAGAAAGTACAAACTGCTGGTCGGTGACTTTCTTGGTTTTTTTTTAGTCTCTCACCAGGTAGTTCAGGTTCACCTGGAACCCACTCCACAGCTCAGGTTGGCCTGGAACTTGTGATCCTACTGCCTCCTGAGTGCTGGAATTACAGGCATCACCACCACATGAGACTCTACCCAGAGGCTTTGTAAAGTTTTATGTACACTAGTATATCTAGTATCTCTGGACTCCATAAAGGTTTTTGTTTTTTTTTTTTTAAGCTATGGGACTTTGATGTAGGTTTTTTTTTTTTTAATTGTTGTGCTGGGGGTACATTGTGGCATTTACAAAAGTTCTTACTATGTAGCAAATATATCATACTTGAATTCACCCCCTCCACCATTCTCCTTAATCTCCCCCTTCCCTACTCCTGCAATAGTTTCAACAGGTATCATTTTTCCATTTGTATTCCTGTATACACAGTAGTTATACCATTTTCACCCTCCTACACCCTTCCCCCACATTTTCTCCCACTGGTACCAACCCCCAGAGCAGGACCTGTTTGGGCCTCCTGTTTTGTATAAGTTTTGTGTAAGAAAAGAAGAAGAAAATGCCATTTTTAATTGTTCAGGAGCTACACAGGAGTTTCCTTGTGGGGCTTCTGTGTCCATATGTATTGTTGCCTGATTTAATTCATCTCCTTTGTTTTTCTTCTTTCGACCTTAGTCCCTTTCTTATGCTGGTTTCAACCAGTTTAAAAATTCTATGTTCATTCTTTTATAGAGAGTACATCAACCATATTCACCTTCTTCCTTCTTTTACCCTGTCCCTCTCATATGTGACCTCCCCTTAGTGTGACCTGTTTTTCATATTGCTATATTCGTATTTGGTCTGTATTCCACATATGAGAGAGAACATGTCACTTTTGACCTTTTGCACCTTGCTAACTTCACTTAGGATGATGTTCCCCAGTTCCATCTATTTACCTGCAAACAACAAAATTTTGTTCTTCTTTGTGGCTGAATAAAATTCTATTGTATATAAATACCACATTTTCTTAATCAGTTCATCAGTAGTGGGGCATCTTGGCTGTTTCCATAGCTTGGCTATTGTGAATAATGCTGCAATAAACATGGTGTGCAGGTGCCTTTGTTGTAACCTGACTCACATTCCTCTGGGTATATCCCTAGGAGTGGAATTGCTGGACCATATGGTAGATCTATTTTTTTAGTTTTTTGAGAAGCCTCCATACTGTTTTCCGTAGTGATTGCACTAGCTCACATTCCTACCAGTATAGTAGCATATGAAGGTTCCTTTTTCCCCATATCCCTGCCAACATTGATTGTGTTCTTCATGGTAGCTATTCTAACAGGAGTGAGGTGGAATATTAACGTGGTTTTGATTTGCATTTTTTTCCATAAAGATGTTGTTGATGTGGGTTATGTCTATGGATATTTACTGTGTTAGAAATTAAAACTTAGAAATTTTAAAGTTATTTAATCCATAGAATGGGCTATTTTCCAAAAAAATTAATGAGAAGAATAGCATTATTTTTCATTTTTGTAAATCTCTGTAATGTCTAACTGAAAAAAGATGGCTAGGTTGTCATATTTGTTTATGCTTTCAACTTGTTGCCATCTGTTATTTTGGTCAAAGTATAAATATGTGAAGAAAACCTACCCTTTCCTTGTTGGGAAAGGGAGAGTATTTGGCCTCTTTAGATAACTTATGTTTTCTCCTTTGATCTTTCACCGAACTCAGCAGATGCAAACTTCTTGAAGTTCTAAGGAGGAATCTTAAAGGCTGTCACTGAACTTCTTGTACTCTGTTACAATACAATCCATTGGTCCTTTTTACACTTTGAATGGATCTTTTACCCATGCAGGATTTTGTAACATGATATATTGGTCATTTGGAACATGCTGCTTTACTGAATCACACAGATTTTCCAAATTCAAGTAATATTAAAAACTCATTCTGATCTCGTCAGAAACAGCTTTAAGTATTGGAAAGCTGTTATATTCATGGTGGCAGATAAAAGTTCTACTTTTGTAATTTTTACTTTCTTGAAAGCTTGAATTTTATCATTGTCCACAGATAGAGTCAACTGCTGTCCTTAAAGTAGTGTAGCAGTCTTGACTCAAACAGAAAACATGAATAATGGAAATATTCCAGGTTTTACAAGACTCAAGGTTGACTAGCCATGGTAAGTCTTTCCATTAAAAATGGTGTTTCATGAAAAAAAGGGCAGTTCCTAAAGATCACGACTGAAAACATTAGTGTAAGTATTTTCCTTGAGGCCAAAATCATACTGTAAGCGGCAGAAAGAAGTGCCTATGCACACTTCCCATTTCACCATCCAGAGTGTTAGACATATATTTATTGATTTATTGTTGTGCTGGGTGAAAAAGATGTACATTTAGTGGTCAAAATGAAATAGCATTAGTTTTTTACTGCTTTATCAAGGGCGTTCTTCCATGAAATGTCATTTTTTTTTTCTCTCAAAGTGCAGGAAATACTGGTAGAGTTTGATGGCGCTGCCCTGTTAGAGGCTGAAGCTTATAAGTTTTGGGTTTTCTTTTGTCAGTACTGGGGTTTGAACTCAGGGCCTTACACTTGGTAGACAGGTGCTCGGCCTCTTGAGCCACTCTGCCAGCCCTGTTTTATGTTGGTTATTTGCCTGGGCTGATCTTGAACCACAATTCTCCAAATCTCTGCCTCATGAGTAGTTAGGATTACAGGCATGAGCCACCAGTGCCAGGCTAAGCTCTGTAAGTTTTATCCACCATTGCTTCTACATCATTTTATCATGAATCCACACAGAACCACAGGCACGTGTCCTGTATTGTTGGGAGAACAGTTGTGACCTTGTTGACTCTGACAGTATCTCAGGGAGTCCAGATCCCACTGGGTAAGAACTGCTGGTTTACACAGTTGTCTACTTGAGAAAGTGTTCAGGTTTTCTGTAGACTATACATGTAGCAGCCCAAAATATTATAATTTCATTGTATCGGAGTTAAAGTAATTCCAATTCTTTACTAAACTTAGAGAGGTCAAAAGACTTGATGAGGGTCAAGCAGAGCTGGAGGATAATTCATATGGTTTAGTTCAGGTTCATTTTTTCTGTCAGTATTGTGCAGTTAAAAAAGTTAGAGGTAATTTCAGGCCCATTTTATATAAAGCTGTGCTAAGATTTTCTTTTTGTGCTATAGTATAGATACTGTTGAAATTCCTTGGAGTATAGATTTTTTTGAACTTTTGTACCCAGTACTCTAGGAACAGCTTTCATTTATTTTCTCATCCTGTTGATGTGAAATTGCTTGTCATTATCAGATGGAAGATGGGGTGAGAAATTGGGATAGCTGGATATTTAATGCATAACCATTGATTTAGAAAAAAAAAACTTTAAACTATCCCCTGGTAAAAAATAGGTATCACCAGTTGGGCATTTAAGAGAGTAGCATATGATTATACATAAAAGTGAAAAATAATTGAAAAATGTCATTTTTGGTGCTGGGGATTGAACCCAGGGCTTCACCAAAGCTTAGCACGCTACTCCTGCCTCTAATTGAGCATTTTTAACAGTATTCTTTTCCTTTTTTTTTTTTTGTGGAACTGGATTTGAACTCAAGGCTTTGCACTTGCAAAGCTGGTGCTCTACTGCTCGAGCCATACTTCCAGTCCATTTTGGTCTGGTTATTTTGGAGATAGGGTCATGAACTGTTTCCTTGGGCTGGCCTTGAACTGTGAGCCTCCCAGTCTCTGCCTCCCAAGTAGCTAGGATTACAGGTTTGAGCCATTGGCACCAGCAAGTTTTTCTTTTTAAAAACTATTTTATTGTGGAAAGGTTTAAGCATATTAAGGAAAAGAGAAAAGAGTATAGGAACCACTCCGTTCACCTCATTCAGATTCAAGTTATCGACTCAAGCTAAACTTGTTTTCCTTTTCTTTATAATTATTTTTCTTTTCATGAAAGATTTTGAATCAAATCCTAGGTATCTCATAATTTTACATAAATGTATTTTTCAAGAGATAATATTTGTTAAAACTTGTAATTAGGCATGTATAATGAAGTTAGGACGTGGTACCTAAAGTAAATTGAATTAATCTCTCAGAAGTCTTTTTCCAGTTTAAACAACAAAAATTAGAAACAAAAGCACCTCCTTTTATACTGCTATCCTCCTTGCTCCACTGCCTTACTTCTTTACTCCTTACTCTAAATTTGTGGAAAGAGAAGGCTCTGTTAGCTGTTTCTGTTTTTTTTCTCTGTTTGCTCTCTTAGCACTGAGTACCATTTCTGGCTCAGTGACTATTTGGAGACCACCAGGACCTTTGCCATTTCCAAACCTTTTAGCTTGTGTTCAGGTGTTACCATCCTCTTCTTGCTGAGGCTTCTTTCTCCTTTGGCATAGTGCTCTTTCCCAAGGCTTTTTTTTTTTTTTCAACCTTTCTGTTTACTTTTTCTCCATTGATTCCCATTCTTCCTTTAAAATGACTGGTTTCTGACCTTAGTCCTGTTCTTTCTTATTGTTAAACTGCTAGCTCTCTCTTAGGTCAGACCTGGTGCTCCCTTTTCATAACAATTATTTTGTAATATACCTTTTACTTTTCTGAAATTAGTAGACAATATAACTTGTATATTCATCTTAAGTGACTATATACATATATACTTGTAAATGTAAAAATTAATGTAGTACTGAAAAGAAATTATGAATATCAATTAATTATAGTAATTAAATGCTTTAATTATGTGTTTTGGTATGCAAAGGCTCAGGCAGTCCTGTATTCCATGGTAGAGTAAAGTAATCAGATCTTAACATCATTATGCAGAATACTCATGAAAGCAGCAGCTGCAAACTGGACTGATGAGCAGGTGTGTTAAATTGGCGGTCCAAACCCTGAGCTTAACACTGCTGTGCTGTATGAGTTTTCCAGAAATGACAGACACCTTTTGGTAAGGTTCCAAGTTAAGGACAATTTTCTTTTAATGCACGTGGTATTATATTTCTGGGAAACCCAGTATATATTAAAACAATGTGAAATATTTTGAATGTGCATCTGCATATGTATATTGGGCTATATATTCTGGGCTTGCCTATCTTTTCCCTTAAGTTTGCTGTTTACTTTGCTGTCAATACATCATTAATGGCGTCAGAATAATTTGAAAATTTGCAATGAAAAATACAGAGTGCTCAGCCCCCTCCCCACAGGCATTGGCTCAGTGTGGAGTGTCTTTCTAGGCATTTGTGTGGCTACAGCATTTAAAAAATTCAGTTTTTTTTTATTGTTCTCCTGGGGATACATTGTGGCATTTACAAAAGTTCTTGCATTATATCATCTATATCCTACTTGAGTTCACCCCCTACATCATTCTCCTCCTGCTGCAGCATTTTTGTTGCATCTTCTTCCTCAGTTCATTTTTTTTTTGTGGTACTGGGGCCTGAACTCAGAGCCTACACCTTGAGCCACTCCACCAGCCCTTTTTTGTGATGGGTTTTTTTCAAGACAGGATCTCGAGAACTATTTGCTTGGGCTGGTTTTGAACCCTAATCTTCCTAATCTCTGCCTCTCGAGTAACTAGGATTACAGATGTGAGTCACCAGCACCCAGCTTCCTCAGTTCATTCTTGAGTGTTGTATGAAAATATAAAGAATAAATGAAATAATAAAAACATTTCATTAATACTAATGTAAACTAGAAACTGCAATAGGTAATAATACAGTTCATTTTAAAATATCACATGATTTACTAATTCCATTCTTAGAATAGAAACTTCTTGTATTTAAAAAATTAATGTACTATCAAAATCATATCTTTCTACCCCAAACATTTTACTGTCAGAATTTTAAGGCCCTATCACTTGTACAATGCATACTCCCAAAATTGGGGTTTCACTAGTATGGTCTATTTTGGATGTAAATTTAAGTATAAAAATTTTTCCTTACTTTATAAAATCAAGTTTCTTTCTAATTGTAAGGTATCTATTTTTATACTACCAAAGAGTAGTGAGTCTGAGAATGAGCAAAGGTTGTATGTGAATATTGTCCATAAAATATGTGAGTTATTTTGCGCTGGAGAGATTGCCATGAAGATACATAGACTGTGTAAAGAGATAACTGAAAGCATAGCCAGAAATAATTTTGTCTTAATGTTCATCAGTATAAAGAAGTTGTTGTGTGTTTAGAAATTGAATTTCTAAACTACCCCCATACCTTAAATTTTATAGACATTTACCTGTGACTATTTTTTGTGTAACTGAAAGTTGTGTGGGGTTTTGTTTTTTGGGTGGGGTGGGGTATGGGGCTAGATTTGAACTCAGGGCTTTGTGTTTACAAAGCAGGGGCTCCATCACTTGAGCCATACCTTCAGTCAGTTTTGCTCTGGTTAGTTTGGAGATGGGGTCTTGTGAACTATTTACCCAGCTTGGCCTTAAACTGTGATCTTCCTAAGCACCCATGTGCTTTACCATTTGAGTCATGCTTTCAGCCCTTTTTGCTCTGGTTACTTTGGAGATAAGGTCTAGCTTTTTGTCTAAACTGGCATGAGCCTTGATCCTTCTGTGTTATGCTTCCTGCCACTGCCATTACTGAGATGAAAAGTGAGTGCCACCATGCTCAGCTTTTTTTTTTTTTTTTTGGGATGTGGTCTCACAACTTTTTTTGCCCAGGCTGACCTTGAACCTCCATCCTCCTGATCTCAGCCTTCTAGTAGCTTGGGATGACAGGCATGAGCCACTGGCTTCCAGTGACTTTATTGATTATTTGATGTCAGATACAAAAGTTAGCAATCTTGATGGACAAAAATAAAGATTTTAGTGTTGTTGATAAAGATAGTATAGATGGCATTCCTTAAGAAATATGTAGAAATGTGAATTTAGAAGACACATTTGTGTCCTTTCCACACATTTGTGTGGAAAGGATTGAATAATGTATTTTATTTATTTATTTTTTACAGTACTGGGGTTTGAACTCATGGCCTATGCCTTGAGCCACTACACCAAGCCTTTTCTTGGAAGGGTTTTTTTTTGAGATAAGAGTCTCAAGAACTATTTTTTGCATGGGCTGACTTCGAACCTCAGTCCTCCTGATCTCTGTCTCTTGAGTAGCTAGGATTACAGGTGTGAGCCACTGGCACCTGGTTAAATCCTGAATTTTTTTTTCTTTTTTTTTTGGTACTGGGGTTTGAAGTCAGGGCCTTGTGCTTGCTAGGCAGGCACTCAGTACTTGAGCTATGTTCCTAGCCCTTGAATAATATATTTTAACTCAGGATGCATTTATAGGTACTTATTCTTTACCAGATAATAAGTATTTCTCTATAAATAGAATTAAAGGGAAAACTAAGCAGTATAAAGAGATTCTGAACAATTAAGAACTCCCCACATTGAACCAAACAAGGTGGTATAGGCCTGTAAGCCCAGGACTTAGGAGGAGGCAGGAGGATTGCTAGTTCAAGGATAGCCTGGGCTACATAGTTAGACCCTGCCTCAGAAAACTAAACAAGTAGGACTGGTTGTGAAGCTCAAGTGGTAGAGTGCTTACTTGGCAAGTGCAAAGCCCTGAGTTCAAACCTCAGTGCCACCAAAGATAAAAGTCCCTAGATTGAGTAAAATAATCTGAAATTTCCTTTTTTCTTTTTCTAGTATAAATGAGAATTTGGGTGACTTTTCAAATAATTATTGTATCAACATGATACATGATGAAATTTACATTTGCTACCATCAGAGGTTAGAGAATTTTAATAGTAGGGTTGTCATCCAGCCCAAGTCATTAATCCTGGAGTGTGGAGGATGGGAACCTAATGTCAGCAATTTCTTAAAGATCCCCAGGTAATTCCAACATACAGTTCTGTTGAACCTAGTTTTTGTTTTGTTTTGGTTTGTTTCCTGGCAAACTATCTAAGTCATTCAAAATAGATCATTTACTGTGTTAACATTTCTTTTTAAAAGATTTTTTTGAAGCAGGGTCTTGCTATGTAGCCCAGTCTGGTCTTGAACCTGCAGTCCTCCTGCCTCGACCTGCTTCGAGTACTTGGATTACAGGTATGTATCACCATGCCTAGCCAGAAATGCTAATGTTTTGAGACAGTACATGATCTGTGTTTGTGACCTTATGATCTCTGACTATTTTAGAAAATATTTAAATTGATTCCATGAGGTAGGAGAGAGATACACTATTCCTCCTTTTTCCAAGTGGGATGCATCCCAGGACCACAATGGATGCTGAGCAGTGGGTAGTAATGAACCCTCTGTATACTGTTTTTTCCTATACATTGCATCTCTCTGATAAAGCTTCATTTGTAAATTAGGCACAGTGGGGATTAATAACAACAATAATAAAATAGAGGAGTTATAACGATATGGTATAATAAAATTGCCAGCATCACTACTCTTATGTTTTGAGGTCATCATTAAGTAAAATAAGTGTTGCTTGAACACTGTGATAGCCCTATAGATGGTGTGATAGCCAGGATGGCTCTTGAGTGACTAGTGGGCCTGCATATAGCATGGATGTGATGGACAAAGGATGACTCATGTCCTGAGTGGAATGGAGCCTTATGGTGTGAGATTTCATCATCCTACTCAGAATGACATGAAATTTAAAACTTATGGATTGTTTAGTTCTAAAAATTTCCATTTAATATTTTCAGACCATGATAGCAGGCTATAAGTCACAGAAAGTGAAACCATGGATAAGGTGGGGACTACTTACTGTATGTTTATTTATGTGTGTTTTTAATGGTGACTTGAAAACAGACTAAGTAATTCCCATAATTATGGCATAGAATCCATTAGAAGTGAGATAATAATAGTTGGTACAACTGCTATGTCGATGATGGTGATGAATGGTGAGAATGAAGCAGTATTTAAAATTTCATATTCTGGTAGGGTAGACTGTTACTGTTACTGTTACTGTTACAAGGGATATTGTAAATGCTTGATTGAATTACCTCTGATCTTATATAAGATTATAAATATTTCTCTATAATTAGTAGTAAATAAGAGTTGGTATGTTTGTTGTAGTACTGAACTCTGTAACTAGGTCATTGTGGAGAAATGGGTTCAGAATGAGAGCCACAAAGTTGGAGAAGATTGTAGGAAGCTGGAATTGACTAAGTTGAAAGAAAAAAGACCATTGAGGTGACTCAAGTCTTCAGGTACAGAAGGTAGTTGTAGTGTGTCAGTCAGTATTTTTTAGTAAAAACAGGAAACCAAACTCATATGGCTGTACTTTAAATAAGTTCTATAAGTGTAATAACAGCATGTGATGGGAAAGAACAGTGAAAGGATGTGGATTTTCCACAGTGAACAAAATAAAATTCAATTTTGTATGGTAGGGGGCAGATTTTTAAAGAGAACTTTTGTGGGCTAGTGAATAAGAATATTTGATATTTCTACATAGAGATGATCATTACTGTTTTGAAGGCCATAGAAATTAAATGCATTTTCATTTTTGTAAGTTAACTGGTAAATTTGTTTTCCAGACCTAGAATTTGAGATTGATGGGTTCTTGACCTTTTCTTCTGTATAAAGAAGAGTCCTTATCCTTACAGAACTTCTGTAATGCCCTTGTGGTGCCCCACTTAATAGTTGCTTAACGACTTATGTAACTGAAGGTCATTTTTTTCTATTTATTTATTTATTTATTTATTTTTGCGGTAATGGGGCTTGAACTCAGGGCCTTTGCCTTGAGCCACTCCCTCAGCCCTTGTTGTGATGGGTATTTTCAAGGTAGGGTCTCATGAATTACTTGACCCAGCTGGCTTTGAACCGTGATCCTCCTGATCTTTGCTTCCTGCATAACTAGGATTGCATAACTAGGATTACAGGTGTGAGCTACCATTGCCTGACTGAAATTCATTTATAGTTCAAAGCAAATGTGATTTTATAGAGATTACATATATATGTATATGTAACAAGTAATATAAATGCTTTTGCCTTTTAATTTTTTTACATAATAAGTAGTTATTAATTATGTATATTTTCCCTAGGACAGTATATTTTGAAAGTATGATAATTTAATATTCTTGTACCTAATAGTTTTAATGAATTTATATTAATATAGCCCTATACAAATTTAAATAATAACTAATAGTTTGAATAAATCGACCTTTTATTTTGGCATTTTTTCCATGCATCCACATCTTTCTACCACTAAGTTGCTGATACCTTTTCACTTGCCTTTGTTAGAGGATGAAAATGATTTAATGTTGTATGTGACTGTTGAGCTCTTTAAATACTGAAATTCCCTGAAGTAACATGGCTGTCTTTACTTTTAACAATTTTCTTCTACATTTAAAAAATAGCTTTCTTAAGTAATAGTTGAAATTTTGTAGTATATTTTTTGGAAATTAGGAAAATCAAGGAAGTGAGTTCTTTTCTTTAACCTTCTACCTTCCCAATTTCCCTTCCCTCCTGCCCTTTTGTGAAATGGTGCTTAAAAACAGGGGCAGTTTAGACGGAGTTGTTTCATTTTGTGTGTACGAGATGATACCTTGACATTCTTAAGCACTTAGTGATCCCAGTAGACCAGTGAGTTCTCTCCAGTTAAGATGGTCTTCTAGGACTTGGTGTTTGTGGTTGTCACAGGTAAGGTGAGAGTCTGGATGGTAAGTGGGTTGAGCGAATTCTTCTGTGTCTAGTGACAGGTGTGGGAGAAGGTGTGCAGGTCACCTATGGGTCGAGAACACATGCAGAAGGTACTGCCGTGCAGCTCCTGGCATGGAGGTTGGGCTGGCTCTTATCCCTGGGAGCTTTGAATGAGACGTGCTGGCAGCCATCCAGATTGGAAATTTACCCTCTCAGGTTCCAGGCCCGCCTTGGCTTGTGTGTGGACAAAGCAGCACCCAGGCCGAGGCCCATCTTGCCAAAGAGCAGTCTTGGTCTGACAGCTGTGCTGCCTATCTGTGGACAGACAGTCCAGGAGCAGACTGCCAGACACAGGTCAGGAGGGGTGGGTGACCTGTAAAAGAATCTGCTCTCTTTCCAACTAGGCCATTCAGGTACTGTTATTTCGTTATTGTTAACAGTTTTGGTGCCTGGTCATGTATTTGTTTGTGCCAGAAGTCATAGTGCTTGCTGCCCTGTGAAGGAATGGAAAAGTGGGTCTTAATGGACTAAGATCCACCAGTAACATTTACAAGATCATTTGAATGGTATATGTAAAGCACACTGGTGTGTTTTGTTAAGGTTTTATCCTGTTCATCTTTTAATATTTTTTTGTTTTTAGTGGTACTGGGATTTGAACTCAGGGCCTTGTGCTTGCTAGGCGCACTCTACCACTTGAGCCACTCCACCAGCCCTATCCTGTTCATCTTTGACTGCACAGTTCAAAAGGGACTCCTTTGTCCTCTCTTGGTCCTTTCCCTTCACTGCCTGTCCCTGCCCCCAGGACTTCATGTCAGCACTTCAGATATTGCCCTGCAGCATTGAACTTGTCTTTCTCCTTAAGAAGGTTATAAATACTTGCATTTTATTCTTGTGTCTTGAGAGCATAGTACTTTGTCCTGTTGTAAAAGATGCTCAGTAAATGTCTATCCAGTAAATAATTTTGCCATAAATTTTATTTTATTTTTGGTACTGGGGTTTGAACTTAGGGCCTGTAACCTTGAGACACTCCACCAGCCCTTTTTTGTGTTTAGTGTTTTTGGGATAGAGCCTCTCAAACTATTTTCCCGGGTTGACTTTGAACTGGGACCATCCTGTCTCTGCCTCCTGAGTGGCTAGGATTACAGGTGTGAGCCACCAGCACCTGGCTAATTTTGCCATAAATTTTAACTGAACATATTGTCAACTTATTTTAAAACTTATTTTAAACATTATTTTCTCCAAATATAAATTGTAGGCAGGCTTAGGATAAAGACCCACTTTACTGTTTGCAGTTGCTGCGTGGTGTTCTGGAATGCAGATAGGATATGGTCTTTAAGTCATTGTCTTTCCTGATCGGCCTTCAGACTGCCTCCACTTGACAGGTGCTCATGGTGCAGTCTAAGGAGAGCTGCAGACAGGACTCTTAAGGTGACAGTCCATAGTTACTATAGCAGCTCAGTGTTACAGAGTTTTACTTTTTTATCACTGTGTGGTGGGTGGAAAAAGTATTTCATTGTTGTTTTGGTTATATGTATCATTGTATTTCCTGAGGGGGAATATCAGAATGTAACGATAAAAATGGATAAAATACGGTTTCTGAATAATTCTTTACATTCTTTACGTTGTTTGGTCTTGTGAAAAAAAGACTTCAAAAAGTTTAATAGTTGAATTTGTGATTTTTATGAAGAAACACTTACCTTTCACTTTGAAACTTTATCGTAGTGTGTAAATTTTGCTCTAGGAGTTATATGTTGTGTTCATTAATATTTTTTGGATAATGGAAAGGGTCATTGTTACAATAGAACACTTTAAACATGGGATGTAAAAGGACTGCTCACGCGCTGGTTTTACTCTTTGCAGAGACAAGTTAAGGTGCCTATTGAAATCTTGGGGCGATGAACTGATAATGATGAGCTCTTCTTCTGCTTCCTCGGAAGCTTTAATTGCGGCATTTGAGACAGGGCCATGCGTCGCGGGTTCAGACCTTGGGGTTGGCTCCTCAGCTGTTCAATCAGCAAATGTCTAATAAGTTCTCACTGTCGTAGGTGCTGGCCATTTGTGGATAAGCTGGCCATGGTTCTTGTCTTTAAGCTGTAAGGAGAGATGACAACTTAACAACAAAGTACAAGAGCAAGCAGAGAGCAGGCAGAGCGCTGTAAGGTGAACGCAGGCGCAGAGGACGGAGGACCCCATCCTGAGAAGGGTTACGGTGGAGAACGTCCGGGAGGAGAGACTTGCTTAATTTGTGAAGCAGTGAGTAGAAATGCCATGCCGTGCACGAAGACGAGGGGAGAGATCTGCGGGTGGGAGAAGAGCAGGACTGGGGACTGTGTGCGTGGGGTGGAGCCCGCAGCGCGTGGTTCAAGGACGCGGCAGGTGCACGGGATGAGCTTGCAGAAGCAGCGCGCGGGACCGTGCCAGATCCCCGTCTCCAGCGGGGAGCCCGCAGGCCTGTCTGCTGTGAAAACTCAGCTTTCCTGGTTTTCAAGATTGCATGTGTTTCATCTCGTGTCACTCGGATAAAGAAACTGTATCTCCTCAAGATAAGATGGGACAAAGAGGCGGGGGAGGGCGCTGTCACCTAAACCGCGCACGGACAGATGAGGGCCTGTGCAGGAGTTGCGAGTGACACTCACTGTTTTGATTAACCACTCTCCGAAGTTAAAGTGAGGCGAGTCTGTAAAATGCAGGCAGGAGAAAGGAGATAACGGGAGTGGGTTTCACAGTTCTTTAGCTCAATAGAATTTTTGTACATATGTAAATAGAATTTCCCTTGCATTTTGATTCTGAATTTGTGCTAGGCATTTTGTTGAAAGTGATGAGTTGAGAGGCAATTACTGTGTATTAGTTATCTTAATTTATATCAGTTTAAAGAAGCTCTATGTTGTTCTGGATTTATCTTGATTTTAATCATTATATTCAAGATTATGGTATCTTACTGCTGCTACTTCCAGTCTTCCTTTTTTTTTTTTTTAAATTCTTTTTTCTTTAGCTGGTTAAAAACAAAAGCAGGAAAACAGATTTATGTTTCAGTCATTTGCTACAGTGATTCTTCCAGACTAACTTCCCCTTTGCCTGCTATTCATGCTGTGTGACTTAGCGTTTCTTAACCCGCTTGTCTGCTCTGGTTGTTACACTTTTCGTCCTTGCCCTGATACCTCATCTCTAGATTCAAGTTTCCTTTCTCCTCTTTCCTTTTCCCTTGTAAGCCTGCTTTCCATCTGCCCTTATTTCCTTGTCCCATATCTGTTGTTTTGTGCTTACTATTTCTTAAATTGAAAACAGATTCTCTCTGTTTCACCAAGGATTCTGACTGTCTTCATGGACCTCTCTGAAATCTATTTGTTGCAAATTTAGCTTTTCACAAAAGAACAAATGATAAGTGTCTGATATCCCCACATAGCTTTTTAGGCTCCTTCTCCAGAGTTTGCTCCTGAAGTTTTAGTTTTTTCTTTCCCAAGAAGGAACCTTACGTGCATAAGGCCTTGTTTTTATTTTGTATGGGAAATATTGCATGAATTACATGGTTGGGTTCACTAAACCAGTAACCCGCTTGTAAAATTAGGACTTTGAAGTAAACTTGTTATGTGAGACTTTCAGCATTCCTCTCTACCTTATCCTGTACTTTGGTGACAGCTCACAGGATGGAATTTTTTAAATTTTCGTAATGAAATGTTTTATAGAGCTGGTAGTTTCCACCTCTGAAATGGCATTTGATATCTCATTAAACAGGACATTGGGCTAAGTCTCGGGGGTCAATAAAATTGATTTATTTTGACAGTGAAGACAGGACTTCTTTGCTAATATACCAGATCCATCTACTTGGATTATTAGTCTGTATTTTCTAGCATTAATTTAGAAGAGTTGGAAATTTCTTATCTAGACTGAGAAACAAAGGACTTGGGACATGGCTCAGGTGGTAGAGCACCTGTGGAGCAACTAGGAGGCCCTGAGTTCAAACCCTAGTACTGTTCCCCCCCAAAAAAAAAGATTTAAAAACAGTTACATTATTTTTATTTGTGACTATTAAATGTATTTGTTGGGGGAGGGTGACAAAAACGGAGACAAGTCAGATTTATGCCTTAAGGTTGAAAGGATGGAGTGAAGAAGTTTGGATGTACACTTCATCAGTTTGTTTTCAAGGGAATCATGGCGGAATGACCTTTTGTATGAATGACATGAGAGATCGTGAATTGGAGGACTTTTTTGAAGGGCCGAGTATTGGGAAGGAGGGGTTAGGGTTGGACGCCAAGAAAGGAGGTGAATTTGAAAACCAGGATTGGGAGCATGGTTCTTAGGGTAGAATCAGGTTGGACAAACCCAAAATATAATGCAATATCTTTTACAGCGTCCAAGAAAAAGAAGAAGGTAGAGCAGAACAAAGCATTAGTCTACTGATTGAGAGGTATTGCTGTAGTATGACACACTGAAAGACATTATTAATTATTTAATTTGTTAATCTTTAGAGAAAGGAGTCACTTGTCACTTTGTAATTTGTCATATATTTTCTGTTTTTTTTTTTTTTTTTTTGAGATACCAGAGGTTGAACTCAGTATCTTATACTTGCTAGGGAAGCACTGTGTACCACTTAAGTTGCACCTCTAATCCTTTTGCTTTTTAGTTTGTTTTTATATAGGGTCTTATGCATTTGCCCAGGCTGGCCTTAACTGTGATCCCCCTACCTCCATGTACCTGGGATTATAGGTGTACACCACCACATTCAACTTGTTTTTGACATAGGGTCTGTCTCTCTGACTTTGTCCAGGCTGTCTTCGAGCTGTAATCCTCCGATCTCCCCTTCCCTAGTATTCATCATGTTTTAATAGTCATACTTTTATTTGTTTTTCAAATATGCATTCATTATATGTATAATTTTTTTATTAAGTATATGTAATTTTTACTTATTCATCTAGCTGTTTACTCATTGGGTATTTTATTGGGTGGCAACTATATGCTAGGCTCTTACAACTCAAGAGAGAGATGTAAATACAGTCTGTTTGTTTCATATAAACAGAACAGTGAGCACTGTATAATGTGAAGGTTGTATTGGTTTATATATGATTGTTCCCAACAAGTTAAATTTTAAAATGTTTTTGGTAGTACTGAGGTTTGAACTCAGTGCCTTGCCTTTGCTAGGCTGGTGCTCCAGCACTTGAGTCACTCCCCCAGCCCTACAAGTTAATGTTTTGAAGCTGAGAGTAGCAAGCTTTCTCATATTGAAGACGAAAGGTAGAGCAGCATTTAAGCCATAAGAAAAGCTGAGAATTCTGTAAAACTGAGTTGTTTGGGGGAAAGTAGTGTAGTAATTAAAAGCATTCTTTTTAAATTAACATATATGTGTGCTTATTTATTGGTTACAGTACGATAACTCAGTACATCTGTACAATGTATAATAACCAAATCAGAGTAAGTAGTCTTTCCATTTTCTCAAATATTACCATTTCTAGGTGTTGGGAAACTTCAAATCCTTCCATAGTTATTGGAAATATATAATGAATTGTTGCAACTATAGTTACCTAGCTGTACTATTGAACATTGGAACTATTTAATGGTATGTGATTACCTATGACCTAATCTCTCACTTTCCCTCCTCCCACCTTCCTAATCTCCAGTGACCTCTGCTTTACACTTTACTTTATGTGATCAACATTTTTAGTGTCCACAAATGGGTGAGAACATGCAGGTTTTGTCTCTCTATTGTTGGCTTATTTCATTTAACATGTGCTTTAGTTCTATCCATGTTACCATAAGTGACATAATTTTCTTATTTTTTGATGGCATTTGTTTGTTTTTTGCGGGACTGCGGCTTGAATTCAGGGCCTTCACCTTGAGCCACTCCACCAGCCTTATTTTTTGAAGGGTTTTTCAGGATAGAGTCTTGTGGAACTATTTGCCTGGCTGACTTCGAACCTTGATCCTCCTGATCTCTGCTTCCTGAATAGCTGGGATTACAGTTGTGAGCCACCAGTGCCCAGCTTGATGTCATTTTTAAATATACCACTTTTTTTTTTTTAATCCATTGCTCTGTTGAGGGACATCTGTGTTGATTCTTTATCTTGGCTATTGTGAATAGCCCTGCAATAAACATGGGAGTCCAGCTATCTCTTTGCTATCATGTCTTCAGTTTCTTTCACTATATACATAGTACTGGAATACCTGGATTATGTTTAAATTCTGTTTATATTTTTGTGAGGAATTTCTATCCTGTTTTTTGTAATGGTTGTACTAATTTATTTTCCTGTAACAGTGTGCAAGAATTTCCCTTTCTCTGCTCTGCATCCTTGTCAGCATTTGATATTTTTGTCCTTTTGATTATTGACATTCTAATGGGTGAGAAAATCTACTAGAAGAAAATAGGAGGAATACCTTAAGACATCAGTATAGACAGAGACTTTCTGGATAAAGTTGTGAAGGAAGGCAACCAAAACAAAATTAAACAAATGAAATTATATCAAACTAGGAAGCTTCTGTCCAGTCCAGGAAATAGTCAACAGAGTGAAAGACAGAAAACATTTGCTAACTATTCATCTGACGGGGGATTATCATTCACAATATAAGAGTAACTCAGTTTAACAACAACAAAAACTCAAATAAGCTGACTCAAAATAGATAGGCAAAAGACCTGAATAGACATTTCTCAAAAGAAGGTGTACACACGGCCAACAAGTACATAAAAAAATGCTCAGCCTCACCACATTGTCAGGGAAATGCGAATCAAAGCCATGATGACACTTCCTTTGTGGTTCTAAGTTCTCTGTTCTGAAGTTATGAAGATAACCTTCTGTATGAATTTATAGAAGATGCATTGTTTGTCTTTCACATATGCACACACACATATAACTCATCTGTACATAATTTTTATGTATGACACAAGGTAGGGCTCAAATTTCATTTTCTCCACCAATGTTTATCCATTTGATGGACACACACACACACACACACACACACACACACACACGTCCTGCGCTTAGTTTCTTTCCTTTGGACTGATGGGATTGATCCCAGGACTTTGTGCATGTGTCCTTGGACAAGCATCCTCTACTGAGCTGCACCCCAGCCTTTTCCTGAACTTTTTGAGCATGAGTTGCATGTGTGTGTAGTCCTGTTACTTCTCAACACTTGGGTTTTCCTTGTCACATTTATTGAAAAGTTTCTCTTTCTTCTTTTGTTGTACATCTAAACCATATTCATATATGTATGAGCTCTTGTTCTGTTTCACTGGTAGATCTATTCATGTATCATTACACACTGTTATTACTGTAGTTTTTTTAGTAAATCTTATCTTTCAGTTGAGTTATTCTTTAAGAATATCTTGGCTATGCTTAGCCCTTATGTTTCTGTATAACTTTTAGAGAATAAACTTGCTAAGTTCTAAAAAGTGAAATCTTTTGGAATGTTCATTGGGATTACATTGAACCTAGAGATCACTTACTTTGGAGAGATCTGTACAGTATTGAGTCTTATCCAGAGTTGTAGTGTGTTGCTTATTTAGGTCTTTGTTAATTCCTCTTTACTCATAGTTTTCTCTCCATTATTATTTTATGTTTTAAAAAACTTTCACTTTGCTCTAATTTCATTCTTTCAGAAGAGTTGCAAGAACAGTACTGTCCAAAGAATTCTTGTATACCCTTTACCCAGATTCCTCAAAGGAATAACTGAGCATGTTTTCTTTATTCCCTTTTCTCTCTTTTTTTCTGCATATGTACACAATACACATGCCCTATACTTGCACCTCTACAGTACTAGGGATTGAACCCAGGACTTGTGCATGCATTGCTGCAAGTGCTCTTTCACTGAGCTGCACCCCAAGCCCCTTTTCCTAAACCTTTTGAGCATAAGTTGCATGCTTCCATGCCACCCCCTTTACCTGTAAACACTTTGTGTGTTTCTCCTAATAACAAAATCATTCTACCTGAACACTGGTGATGGTTATCAATACTGTAAGTTAAAGCTTGCAGTCCTTATTGAAAGTTCACAGACAGTTCTAAAGATGGTGTTCATAGCCAGATAGGTAAATCCCAGATAACATGTTCCATCCCTCGTCATAGGCTTTAGTCTTCTGTCAGCTGGGACAGTTTGTATTTTATAACCTTGAACATTTTTAAGCAGTTAGTCCAGTTATTTTGTAAAGTGCCTCTCTATTTGGGTTTGATTGATGTTTCCTCACAGTGAGGTTCAGATTGTATGTTTTTTGCAGGAATACCACTAAAATGGTATGGTCACTAAGCAGTAACCATACCATTATTAATTATTTTTTTTTGTAATTATTTTTTTTTGTTTTTTGGTTAGGATGGTGCCTGCTACTCTGTGTAAAGTTACTATTTTCTGCTTTGTAAATTAATATCTTTGGGGAGATGTATGCATTTTTAAATTAGTTTTATTTCTTTTGATGTCTTGTATGCTGTGGTAAATATTATCTTTATAAAATTTAACTTCTCACTTTGTTATTGAGTATGGAAATATCATTCATTTGTACATTGATCTCATACTCCACAAACTTACCAAACTCCCTTGTTATTATACTTTATCTGTTTATTTGCATTAGTCAGATTCCATTGCTGTGAAAAGATACCCAAGAAAACAGCTAAGGGAGGAAGGATTTATTTTGGCTTCTGGCTTCAGAGGTGTTAGTCATGGCCTTGTGGCTCCTTTGCCTCTGGACCCATGTGTGGTGAGGTAGACCGTCATGGTGAAGGTGTTTGGCAGAGGCGAACTGCTCACCTCATAAAGCCCCGAAAGTAGACAGAGAAGAGGAAGGGTCAGAAACAAGACAGCCCTTCAATGGCTTACCCCTTGTGACTTCCTTTCTCCAAACAGCCCCACCTCCTAATAGCCCATCAAGCTATGAATTTATCAGTGGATACAGTCACCTCTCCATAGGGCCACCCAACTGGGGACCAAACCTTCAACACCTGAGCTTTTTTGGGGGGACTCTTCATATCCAAACCTATAACAGCATTAAAAAGTGTTTTTGTAATCCTGTATGCACATAGGTCTGTCTTATGTTTCCTTTTCAGGCCTGTATCTTTTGTTTCTTTTTCTTAACTTTGTGTATTGACTAAGACCTCGATTAAAATGCTAAAGCAAGTTGGTGGAAACTGGCACCTTTACCTCATTTCTACTCTAACAGGGAAAACTTTCCAGATTTTACTGGTAAGTATAATTTTCCTTTTTCCATAGACAGCTACATCAAATTAAGAATTCACCTTTCCTCTCCTCCAAGTTTCCTGAGGTCTTTTTTCTTTAACCATACCGGCTGTTGAATTTGAATTTTTATCAGCTTTTTTTTTTTCTTCTTTTTTTTGTGGTACTGAGGATTGAACTGAGGACCTTCTACTTACTAGGCAGGTGCTCTACCACCCGAGCCAAACCCCCGTCCCCTTGGTTTCAGTCATTTTTCAGATAGGATCTTATACTTTTTTCCTGGGCCACTTTCTTCCTATGTGTGTGTCTTAGTGGCTGAGATGACAGGTAGGCACTGTCACATCCAGCTTGTTATCAAGATAGGTTATTACTAACTTGATTTTGCCTGGGCTGGCCTTGAACCACAATCCTCCTGTCTTACTCTTCCAAGTAGCTCACTATCAGACATTTATGCTATTAATTTGGTGAGTTCTCATGATTATCTTACAAAAATTGCATTTATTGGGGTACAATGTACACATAGTAAAATTCCCATTTTTAGGAATTCAATTCGAGATATGGTTGTTTCCCCTAAAAGTTACCTCATTCCCCACTAGAATCAGTTCCATTCCCTTTTGTTAGCATCTGGTTTCTGCCGTTTCAGATTAGTTCTATAGTTTCACATGATACAGTCTTTTTTTTTTTCTTTTATTATTCATATGTGCATACAAGGCTTGGTTCATTTCTCCCCCCTGCCCCCACCCCCTCCCTTACCACCCACTCCACCCCCTCCCGCTCCCCCCCCTCAATACCCAGCAGAAACTATTTTGCCCTTATCTCTAATTTTGTTGTATGATACAGTCTTACACTATGTATCCCTGGGCTCTGGTGTCTTGCGCTTAGCATAGCTTTGAGAGTTACTCATGCTGTGATGTCTCTCAGTAGCTCTGCTGTTTATTCCTGAGTAATTTTCCAGCATATGGGGTATGCATTTATCAGCAATAGTTGGATACTGAAGTTCTTACCAATCAGGCATCTGTAAGCATCCATATGTGAGGCCATTGTGTAGATAAGGCACACTGAGCATCCTGAAATCCGAAACAATTCAAAATCTGAACCTTCTGGAGTCCCAACATGATGCCACAAGTGGGAAATTCCACACCTGACCTCTCATGATGGGCCACAGTCCAAGGACACGTGCACTAAAAACAGTGTATAAAACTACCTTCTGTCCGTGTATAGAGTGTGTATCAAACATGAAGGAGCTCTGTGCTTAGACTTGGGGCCCAACTCCAAGACGGCTCATTATAAATACATATGCAAATCTTTTAAAATCCGAAAAGATCCGAAATGTGAAACGATTCTGGTCTGAAGCCTTTCAGATGGCAGATACTCGGCCTGAACTGGGAGTAAAATTCCAGTAGTGTGAATGCAACACATAAGAGCTCCTGTTATTCTGCATCCTTGTCACGTCTGGTGCTGTAAGTGAAAACGTTGAGTCTGGCAAATTCATGGTGGTGCCTCATGCAATAATTCTGAACAACTTTTCTTGCACTGCTTTGACATACACAATTTCAGTGAATGTTAAATCAAGGCTGTGTTCTTGGCATAAAATAAATTTGGTAACAGTATGTGATGCTTTTAACTTACTGGATTTTGCTTGCTAATCTTTCGTTTAAAATTTTTGTAATATATTCATGAATTTTGTTGTGAAGGTTATCTGCTTTCAAAATGATTTGTGGATTTTTTTTTTTTTTTTGGTGTTACTGTCTCATGCTTGCTAAGCAGGTGCTCTACGATGTGAACCAAACTTCCAACCCTTTCTGTTATAGTTGTTTTTCAGATAGTGTCTTGTGTTTTTGCCCCATCCAGCTTGGACATGATCCTCCTCTATGCCTTCTGCATAGGATGATGACAGATACCTGTAACCAAGCTCAGCTTATTGGTTAAGATGGGCTGGCCTCAAACTGAACCTCCTGATCTCTGCCTCCCAAGTAGCAAGGATTACAGCATGAGCCCAACCTTGTGGAAGCTTTTTTTTTTTGCATGCAAGTTACAAAAGATATGTGTCATTTGGTAGAATTTGCTGGTGAAGATAGATGGTCCTAATTTATGTTTTTATTAAATACAGACTTTATTTCTTTAAGTTTCTAGTGTATTAATCTTTTCTATTTCTTCTTTTGTTAATTTTGGCAAGTTATCTAACTGGAAATTTATCCATTTTAACTAAATTTCAGATCAAGGTTTTTGGTATAAAATTATGAAAAATATCTTGTTATTGTTTTTTATGTCTGTAGGATCTGTAGAAATGTCTCACTTTCAGTCCTGTCTTATCTTTTCTGTCTTATCTTTATTTCAGTCTTAACCATGAACTAGTTGTGTTCATTAGTCTTTTCAGCAATTCCAGAACTACTGTGCTCGATATTGGATTCATTTGAATTAAACCTGCTATTGAACCTTCAAGGGTAGCTGAAGATAGTGTGCAGAGACATTGCCACAGGAGTAACAATTTGATTGAAGAAGTCTGGATTGGATTTTGATGAAACTGGTTTTATTGCTGTTTTGTTTCTGCTTGTTTTTCCCATAAGCCTTGTGGAGCAATTTGCATGATGTAAAAGTTTTATTTTACAATAAAATATGATAGGATATTATTATGCTAGAAGAGACAGGCAGTGAGGTGAACACATATGAATTGCCTTTTCTAGTAGATTTGTAGGTTTGCTAAGGGGGGATGAGTGGAGATCTCAGAGATGGGAGGAGGGGGTCCTGGGAAAGGAAGTTTGCCAACCCACATGAAGAGCAAGTGAGCATGTGAGATGAGAGCAGTGGTAAACATAAGACTGGAGAGAGGGTGGAGTCCAAGTCACAGAAGATCTGATTTGTGCCCTAACTGAAGGATTTGTACTGGAGCCCATGTACACTTTGCTCTGTAGACCACCCTCAGGCCCAGGTCAGCACCACCTGACTGCTGTCATACAGACAGACTTTACTGTATCTGGATATATGCCATTTCTGTTTTAGGCAGGAGTTCTAATTAAAAGAAAGGCCTTTGAAGACTATTATAAATACAGGAATATTGAGAATTTTTATTAATGTTACTGGGAATTGGACCTAAGACCTCATGAATACCAGGCAAGTGCTTTACTTCTTGCACCCTATCCCCAGCCTAAGGAATTTTTATTAATTTTTTTTTTTTAAAGAGACAGGGTCTGTGTTGCCCAGACAGATCATGAGCTTCTGGGCCCAAGGGATCCTTCTGCCTCATCCTCCCAAGTAACCAATACTACAGGCACCTACTACCATACCCAGCTACTTAGACAGATTTTAAGTTGGGCAGATTCACAATTTAAGAATTTCACTTATTGTCATTTTGGAAAATAGCTATTTTTCTGACTAGGTTCTCCCCCCACTTCAGATTTTTGGTAAAAGATAGTTATGAAAATATAAAATAAATTTGGCTTTTCCCCACTTTCATGCATTGTTTTAAGGTTACTTTTATATTTCTTATAAACATCATACTAATTAAATAGCTAGGCATTTAATATTTGCTTGCTAAATTTATTTATTTATTTCCTTTCTTGCTTGCTAAATTTAATATCTTATTAGATAATTTGCTGTCTTTAACAAAAGTTTGAAAATCCTTTTAGCAAAGATGGCTATTATTTCATTTTTTTTTTTTTGGTTTTTTTTTTCTTTTTTTTTTTTTTTTTTTCATTTTTCTTTTATTATTCATATGTGCATACAAGGCTTGGTTTATTTCTCCCCCCTGCCCCCACCCCCTCCCTTACCACCCACTCCACCCCCTCCCGCTCCCCCCCCTCAATACCCAGCAGAAACTATTTTGCCCTTATCTCTAATTTTGTTGTAGAGAGAGTATAAGCAATAATTGGAAGGAACAAGGGGTTTTGCTGGTTGAGATAAGGATAGCTATACAGGGCATTGACTCACATTGATTTCCTGTGCATGGGTGTTACCTTCTAGGTTAATTCTTTTTAATCTAACCTTTTCTCTAGTTCCTGGTCTCCTTTTCCTATTGGCCTCAGTTGCTTTAAGGTATCTGCTTTAGTTTCTCTGCATTAAGGGCAACAAAAGCTAGCTAGTTTTTTAGGTGTCTTACCTATCCTCACCCCTCCCTTGTGTGCTCTCTCTTTTATCATGTGCTTATAGTCCAATCCCCTTGTTGTGTTTGCCCTTGATCTAATGTCCACATATGAGGGAGAACATACGATTTTTGGTCTTTTGAGCCAGGCTAACCTCACTCAGAATGATGTTCTCCAATTCCATCCATTTACCAGCGAATGATAACATTTTGTTCTTCTTCATGGCTGCATAAAATTCCATTGTGTATAGATACCACATTTTCTTAATCCATTCGTCAGTGGTGGGGCATCTTGGCTGTTTCCATAACTTGGCTATTGTGAATAGTGCCGCAATAAACATGGATGTGCAGGTGCCTCTGGAGTAACAGTCTTTTGGGTATATCCCCAAGAGTGGTATTGCTGGATCAAATGGTAGATCGATGTCCAGCTTTTTAAGTAGCCTCCAAATTTTTTTCCAGAGTGGTTGTATGGCTATTATTTCATAATGGCAAAAAATATTTTAATGTAAGTACAAGGTAATTTTGTAACTTAGCCTTGAGGAAATTCTTATTTTCAGATTACATACAGCAAATAGTATATTACAAATAGTAACATGAAGTACTTAAATACTTTGTTTTGGAAGTATATTGGGTGAATAAAATATACTATATTGGGTGAAGAAAAATTGAAATCTGTTCACATTTTATGGTACAAACAAGTATGACTTAAAATATCTGGAGTGTACAGGGCGTAGTCGGATCTCTGGTTATCTGTTTGCAGTCTAAACCCTTTGGGGCATGCAACATTTATGGAGGGTTTACTGTATCCTTGGCTGGAGGATACATACATGAATCAGATATCGCCATCACCAGGGTTCTTCAGTTTAGTGGGAAGAATCTAAGTAAATACTAGCAATACCATTTTCTTGGGCTCTGCTGGAAGGGTGTGGGTGGGATGCACAGGGAACAAAGGTGAGAAAGTGGTGGGAGAGACTTAGGGAAGCTCAGAGAGAGATGAAGCCAGAACTGGTTTCTAGAATGGTTTTGTCAGAGGAAGCCATTTGAGCCCGAGTGTGGAGATGGAATCAGCTTCAAGTACTTGTGGAATGTGGAGTAGTTGCGCTGGCTAGAGTATGGACCTGAGAAGGAGGTGAGAGAAGGTAGTTACTTGAAGAAACAAACATTTTCCATTCCATAAGCAAGCAAGCATGCAAACAAACAAACAAAAAACTGGACTGGGCCTGGTGGTGAATGTCTGTAAGTAACACCAACACTCGTGCTGAGGCAGGAGAATGGAGAGTTTGTGGCAAGCCTAGGCTATACAGCAAGATCCTGTCTCAAAAAAAAAGGTGATAGAATAAAACAAAACGAACAAAAAAAGAACAACAACAAAAAAAGGTGGAGGCAGTGTGGTATTATATTAATTTTCCTTCATCTGCAATGTACGCCTTAACTAAAAACAATAATGAAAGCTATTGTGCATGCTACGTGTGCAACCGATGACGTCAGGCGGAGGCTGAGAAGTCTCCAGACTCACTATCTGGTTGATTCATTTCAGACCATCTTCCTCAAAATACATTGTGCCTTTCAGTTTTGTGCTAGGCTCCCTCAAATCTAGAACACCATTTGTTACACAGTTATTTCATATGTTCCTAAGAGAGAATAAAATCACTGCCAGGTAATGGATTGTTGCACGCATCTTAATATGAAGCCAAAATAATAAAGTAAAGAAAACAAAGCAGAACTGGGATTGCTACCAGGGTACTGGCTGTAACACACGGAGGAGGATGAACAGTGGTAACAATGATTCTGGTAGTTTGGGAACTTATTTTTTTCCTTTATTGTGCTTTTTCACGTATTGTATGTATTTGAGCATTTCTGTGACGCTTGTTTTCATTTCACAGTGCATTTTGTTCCTTCATATTGTTTTTATTTTCTTTCAGATAGGGTCTCGGTATGTTGTCCAAGCTGGTCTCAAATTTGTGGGCTCAGATGATCGTTCCGTCTCAGTTTCCTGAGTAGCCGAGACTACACATGTGTGCTACCATGCCTGACTGTGATAATTTTAACATTTACAAGATCTCAGAAGACTTAGCTGTGCCCTGGAGTCAATCGTCTTTGTCTTTATGGAACACGCTTCCAATTAGATAGTGAGAGTTAGAAAAGAAGTCAGTGAGAACAAGATTTTCTTACTTGAAATGTATTTTATAGCAACCTCTTTTTTTCCTGTACTCTAGTTGAACCTAGCGCCTCAAGAATTGCTAGGCAATGCCACTAACCTACCACTGACCTATGTCCCCAGCTCAGCAATCTTAAAGACTAAGTTACTTTTTTTTTGTTTTATGGTACTAGGGGTTGAATATTAAAACTCTTAATGAATTGTATTAATACAATCATATAGATCAATTAAGTTCTATTAAATATTCCCAAGACAATGATAAAAATATTGAAGTAATGAAAATAATGATCTTTATAAAGATGTTTTACCTTGTAAATGTTAGACTTCTTGTTAAATATGGAGAATTGTTTGCAAAGTTATCTTCTCTGTCTTCTAAAATTTCAGTTAAATGACAATAGAGAAATTGAAAAGCAAAAGAGAATACAAATGTACAAGTGTAAAAACAGAAGAAACCTCAATAGCAGAAGAGAATGCTGAGCAGTTTTGCAAGATGGACAGCAAGACAGAGCAGTGTTAACTGATTTGATTTGATTTAATTTGATTTGACTCAAATCGAAGAATCCCCGGGGCCTTAAATTTTGAAGGTTCTGAGTGGAAGCTCAGGGTAGAGTGGTGAGTCCATGGAAAGGCTATGTGTCAAGAGGTTAGGCCTCCTGGCCCTTAGTGGCCTTGTTCTCTGGAAACCTGACTTTATCACAGGAAGATCAGCAGATACTAACAGTTGGGAACATCTCTATAAAAATGTAACTGGTGCTGTCCAGTCTCTCTTGACTGAAAACTACAAGGTATATTCTAGGCGACAGTGTCTTATCTGTTTACCCATAGCTGCTTTTTTTGTGACTTCTGAATATGTTGAGGGAAGTGTTTCCATGAAAGAGAAGAGTGAAGCAAGAGCAAACAAACAAGAAGGAGACAGAGACAATAGAAATTAAAAATGTGATGAGGAAATTTTCAACTAGAAGAGTTAGAAAGTCAAGTGAAAGACTTCCAAGAAGGCAGAGTAAAAGGATAAATTGGGTAATTGGATAAAGAGAAAATAAAGAGCAGTCTCATAGGGGCCCAATATGGAAGAATCAAGCTTTCAGAAAAAGAGGACAGAAAACTGTTTTTTAAAATAATAGAAATGATGGATGGAATTGGAGAACATCATTCTGAGTGAGGTTAGCCTGGCCCAAAAGACCAAAAATCGTATGTTCTCCCTCATATGTGGACATTAGATCAAGGGCAAACACAACAATGGTATTGGACTATGAGCACATGATAAAAGCGAGAGCACACAAGGGAGGGGTGAGGATAGGTAAGACACCAAAAAATTAGCTAGCATTTGTTGCCCTTAACGCAGAGAAACTAAAGCAGATACCTTAAAAGCAACTGAGGCCAATAGGAAAAGGGGAACAGGAACTAGAGAAAAGGTGAGATCAAAAAGAATTAACCTAGAAGGTAACACACACGCACAGGAAATCAATGTGAGTCAATGCCCTGTATAGCTATCCTTATCTCAACCAGCAAAAACCCTTGTTCCTTCCTATTATTGCTTATACTCTCTCTACAAGAACATTAGAAATAAGGGCAAAATAGTTTCTGCTGGGTATTGGGGGTGGGGGAGCGGGAGGGGGCGGAGTGGGTGATAAGGGAGTGGGTGGGGGCAGGGGGGAGAAATGAACCAAGCCTTGTATGCACATATGAATAATAAAAGAAAAATGAAAAAAAAAAAAGGTACAAAGATGAAAAAAAAAATAATAGAAATGATATCAGAACATTCCTCAGCATTGTGACTGACCCGTGGTCTCAGAATGTGAGGCTTAGTGAGTTCAAGCAATGCATACCGAGCCATTTACCATGGAAGTTCAGAGCACCCAGGATTAAGACAGGACCCTTTAAGTTTTCAGGTCTTGGGAGAGAGACAAAAGCAGGGTACACATCATCAGGAACCTGAAAGGCATAGCAGTTCTGCCTGCTAAGCATGTTTGCTTATACCTCAAATTCCTGAGGAAAATGACCCAGAATTAAATTGTGTGTTTGGGTTCAGTCTATCATTTAAGTATGAAGGTAGAATAAAGACTTTTTTGGATGTGAAAGGGCTCAAATGTGTGCTCAGGAGAGAGTGGAGGGAAGTCCCAGAAGCAGGTCCAGAGAGCAACCAAATAAGAGGGAGGAAAAGGTACCCACTGTGGTGGGTTAAGTAAGCTTTTTAATGCCACATTTGGCTTTAAAAGATAAAATGTGTTCTTTATCACTTTATACAAAATTAATATATAAGTTCATCTTCCTGAGATACTGTCAATATTGAATGGAACTTGTGACATGATTGTAATTGTGAGTACTACTTTAATGTGATCAAATGGAAGAACCAGCTCTAGCATTGAATGCAAACAAAAAATTGTTTCTTTTAAGAGAGTCACTCAGTAATTCTAGGATGGCAGTTCTTGTGAACTGAGACTAAATTGTAGCTGAGTAGAATTTTAATTGTTGTGAACAATCACTTTGTAATTAAGTATAGAGAATGAGATTATAAAACAGTGGGTAATTGAACTAACTCTGATTTAAAGTTTTTGGATTTAACCCACCTTAATAACTGGGAGCTTTAAGTAAAGTTGATAGTGAGACTCAGAATGGGCTTTGGTGTGGGAGGGAGGCAGCCATTTATAAAGGAAGTCATTGCAGCCATGATGGTGGCGAGGAGGATTGGCAGAATGCCCGAAGAACAGTGAGCAAAGTTTTCATTGTAAGATCTGCTGGAAAAAAACCAATAAACCATTCATTCACTTACTTCTAACTCTGGGGAAATAGAAGCCCTTTTTTTCTTTTAACCTTATAAATAGCATTCACTTAAGGTATTATCATGCTTTATAAGCTGGAAAGGTACAGGGTGCTTTTGATCATATAATCAGTCTTTTACATTGTAAAGTATTGGTTATATTTGTTTTCATGAAGTTAACTATTTGAACAACTTCTTAAATACCTTGGTAAAACTTGTCACTTCACAAAGAATTGTAATAATGCATATATTGTGTTTGTTTCAGGTTTTGCTCTAAAAAACATTGAAAGTCCAGGCAGATTATTTTACTCAGACAAATTACTATTATAGTATTTGATTTACTTGGCTTCTTAGTTTAGATTTATTTCGGTCTACTGAAAAAAAAAAAACTTAACTCCTACTTAGACTAGTTAAACTTTGCCTTTTACTCATATTTTGATAACCTATTCTATTTCTTTAATTCTATTAGTCTGCACATTTGTATGAAATCTTGGATGACTAGCAGTGAATATATCTGATTTGAGGGATATTTGTAGTTGAATGAATTTGGAGCAACCAGAAAAATCTAGCTGCTGAATAGTCACAGTAAAAAATGATTGCTATATGAATTTGCTATTTAGAGGATTTGCGAGACAAAAATATAACAATCTTTATATATAGGAATTAAACTTCTAATATATGTGTTCATTTTTAACTTATAACACCCAGTACTGTCTGTTTAATTTTTTTGTTTGTTCACGCATTTATTATTTGTCACTATCTGCTTTTTCTCTGCTACTGCCCTGTTTCTGTTGTCTTTTTTCCCCCCTGCTCTCTTAATACTGGATTCTTGTGTATAGTGTTTTCTACCAGAGTACCATGATCTTTCTAACATGTAAATCTAAATGGATGGTTACCCCTTGTCTGTAAAGATTAAGAGCTAAGGCCTCACACTTTGGCATGGATCTGCCTGTTGCCTTTCTTTCACTGAGCTGCTTTTTTCTTCTTCTCTCATGTAATCTAACCCCTTGTCACACTGAGTATCCTTTGTATACAGTATTTCAGCTTTCAGTTTCACAACTTGGAATTTCTGCTTTTGCTATTCATTTGCTCAGAATCCTCCCCACTTCTATGTTTGTTGAAGTCTTTGGTCCTTCAAAATCCAGTTGAAATTCTTTTTCTCTCTGAGCTGACTTCTGTTAAACAATCAGAAATCCTGTCTTGATGCTCCCATATCAAAATTTTCCTTTTTTCCCTTACTTATGTGGAACACCTTGGCTAGGAAAGATGTTTGCTGCAAGAGGATGGTAGGTTGGCAAAGCAATATGGATGTGGTGGAATTGCAGCCTTATTTTTCTAGTTTATCATTAGTACTTGAAAATTTAAAATTAGCCCTAGGGAATTAATAAGGCAAGCAAATCTACAGATTTGTTTATAAAGCAAGAAAATGTTTGCTGTTTCCTTTTAATTTACTTAATGAAAAGTAGAGTTTGTGTGAACTAATGTTTGAACCTTCATTTCAAGGAATGAAGATAGCCCTTGTTCCTTGATTTTTGTCAGTTCTGTGACATAAGTTAGTGTTCGCACATGGGGAAAAGATGAGGGAGGAGCGTGTGGCTTACTTTACATACTTCACTGTGCTTATGGGTGGTAGTACCTGCCTAACACTGGGGCATTTGGGTACCTGGGATTTTATCACATTAGTTATCCCCTCTCCTCCCCTCCCAAATAATTTATTCAAATTCTTTTGGGCAGTATGTGATAACTGTAATTTTATAAATTTGAGATGTTATTTCTCCATTTTTTAAAAAAGAAAATGTGATTTTGTTTAGGATGAGAAATACTTAATTCTTTTTGGTGCTGTGATTGACACATCATAGAAACCGAGTAAATGTTTGTAGAACGCCTTTGTAATGGTTTCATTTCATGATTCAAAGTCTTCTCCACATTCTGTTTGTTAAAATGAAAGGTGCAGAATGGATCAGTAGGAAGACAACTCAGTGTCAGTGCAGGGTTTATTGTGGACAGGTGGCCCTGTTGAGGGGACCCCAGCAAGAGAGCTGGAGGCCACAGCTGCTCACAGACTGGGGGTGGTGAGTGAGTGATACTGGGTACTGAAGAGATGATGACCCTTTGTGAGAAGACGTGTTTAAAGTATTCGGTCTCATCATCCAGTTACTACATCAAGTAATTCTTCATATTTATAATCAGAAGATGACTCTGGGAGCTCTTTCAGAATGAATTTGCCAGAGGTTTCACATTTAAATGTTTTCATGGTTGTCTGTCCTCCTGGTGGTTGGTAGTTAAGAAATAAAAATTATTCCTGAGGTCCATAAATGTTTCTCAGTTTGTCCTTCCAAAAGTTAGTGATATTACTATTGCCCAGAGGAGTTAGGAATTATTATTAGGCAATGTGTGAATGATAACCCTTAATTCTAGGATACTAAGCTGAGAACTAATTTTGTGAAAAAGATTCATTGACTTTATTATACTTGCTTGCTTTTTTTTTTTAAATCCAAGTGTCTAGAGGAGTCAAGTATAGTATTTACTCTGATTTTAATTAAAAGTTAGAATTTACGTTCTGTTGAAAAATCATTCGTTTTCTAATTATAAAGAATGTTGACTGGATGTGGTGGCTCACTCCTGTAATCCCGGGTATGTGGGAGGCATACATTGGAGGATTATCGTACAAGGCCAGCCCCAGGCAAAAACTTGAGATGCTATCTGAAAAATAAACTAAAGCAAAAAGGCTTGGGATGTGGCTCAATTGGTAGAGTGCCTGCTTTGCAAGCAAGAGGCCAGCAAAAACAAAACTGTTCTGTTAAAGATCCATCTCAGGTAAGTAGTAGGTAAGTAGTAGAGCAGCGCTTAGCATTCATGAGGCCCTCGGTTCAATCCCCCACCACCAGTAACAACAAAAAAATAGAGAAGAGAAAGAAGTAAAAGACCTGGCCCAGTAAACAGTGAGCTTTGCCAGAGCTCCTGTGTGTGGTAGGAATGCATAGCTAACCATGAACATTTGGCTGCTTTTTTCTTGGATTCCTGTTTGTTTTAATTTACGTTACACGAGACGTGTTGCTAAAGTCTTGCTGGCTCACTTGCCCTTAGCAGCCCTTACTTTAACCAAAGAACACTCAGAAGTGGTATGCATCTAAGCAGATGGGAAAAGGTCAACACAGTCACGTGGAGATACCATGATGTATGCTCCCTACACACCTGGGAGCTGCTGCAAAGTACTGCAGTACCCCCCCACCTTTTTTTGTGTGTGGGTGGGACTGAGGTTTGAACTAAGGGGTTTGCACTGGCAAGGCAGGTGCTCTACTGTTTGAGCCATACTTCCTGTCCATTTTCTCTGGTTATTTTGGAGATGGGGGTCTTGGGCTGGCCTTGAGCTGTGATCCTCCTGATCTCAGCCTTCCAAGTAGCTAGGATTACAGGCGTGAGCCACGAGCACCCAGCTTGTAGTTCCCATCTTAAGGGCCTTTGGGTATAGGTAGATCTCAATTTGTTTTCAGTATTTCCAAAGCCTGATAGAGGGTTTGTATTTGCTATAATGAAGCTGAAGTACGCTAACAATTTCCTTACTTTTTTTTTTATCTCACTGCAACAACACTAGTTATTTTATAGTTGACAGGACAATAAAATGATTTGTCAATTTAATAAATCCTTATTGTATACTAAATACCATGCTGGGGTTGAAGATTTATGGCACTGAACAAAACGAAACTCTTGAAGAACTTTATATTCTTTTTTTTTATTGTTATTATTCTTGTACTGGGGTACACTGTACATTTGTAACTTACAAAAGTGCTTACACTATATCTTAGTTAAATTTACACCCTCCTTCATTCTTTTTTATTCTGGCTGTACTCGTGTATGAAAATGGAAAAATGAGACCTGTTGAAAGTATTCTAAGAAGCTTATATTCTAAATAAGTAAAATGTAAGTTTGTCAAATGTAAGGTATTATAGGAAAAACAAAGCAAAGAAGAATGTTAAGGTATGCAGGGTTGGAATAGACAGGTGGAGTTGCTGTTTTAAATAGTAGTCAGAGAAGCCTCCCTGAGAAAGTGATAGTGGAACAAAGACTTGAAAGACAGATGGGGGCAAACCATTCTGATATCTTCAGGCACAGGAATTGAGTACTGTGAAATGTATGCTTGTTTAGGGTGATCAAAGAACAGCAAGGGGACAGTCATGGATCAAATAGAGTGAGCAAAAGGCAGTCAGCGTTGGAGAGGTTATGGGCAAGAAGGACAACGCGCGAAGGCCCGTGGGCCACTGTGAAGAGTTAGGCTTTTGTGAGAGTGAGATGGTGTGCATTTGGAGAGTATTGAGCAGACATACTACACAACTCAGGATAAAAGGCCAAATTGACTGCTGCACTGAGAACTGATTGGAAGGTAGAAAGGAAATGGAGGAAGCAGGGAACCTAGTCAGATGCTTCTGTTATAATCCTGGTGAGAGACGTGGAGTAGGTTCAGGATACAATTGGTTGCACTATGAGATTTTGTCAGATTCTGGGTGAAATTTGAAGATAAAGATAATATCATTTGCTGAAAATTGGAAGTTTTGACATAGAATGTGAAAGTAGGGAGTCAAGGATAACTTCAAAGTCTGTGCAGCTGTGAGGCTGAAATTGTCATTTAGTGAAAAGAGGAAGACTATGAGAGGAACAGACTTAAAAGGCAGATAAGTCAGTTTAGAGTACACTAAGTTTGAAGTGGCTTTTGGTCTCCTAGGTAGTGATGTTGAATAACATATGAGCTCTGGAGGGCTGGAGATCAGGGCAGAGGTGTCAATTCCAGCTATTGGCATATTAATACTATTTATGCTATTAGTAGCTGGTATTAGAATGTTTATAACCTTAAATGTTTAAAGCCAGAAGGTGAGAGTAGACAGAGAAAAACTTAAGGATTTATCCACAGAATTTCTGACATGAAACAGATAAGAAAGGCCAGTAGTAGAAGGAATAGATAAGGAACTGAAGGAATATTTTGGCTAAAGGAGACCAACAAGGAGTTGAGGCAATGCAGGAAGAGGTGGGGGCACGAGCAAGGGAGAGAGAGAGAGACTCAGTCTCAGAGAGACTGAGACTGGGGAGGGGCGGGTGTTAGGATCTGGTGAGTGAATAGAGAGATAATGGTCTCCAAGTAATAATAATTTGGTCTTAGTAACAGAACAGGAGACAGACTATATGAATACTCATCCAAATTGAGGAGTAGACGTGGCTGTGAGAGCTTGAGGAATATTCGATTATTTTTTAAAATGAGAAAATTTTCACTTGCTTTTTTAGAAGTAGAGTAGTAGATACCACCGTCTTCAAAGTGCATTAAGTAGTGGATTCGGAAGTAATTAAATTGGGCTTTGAAATTTGAATAGATAGCTTAAGTGTCTCATTTGTAGAATATCTGCATATATTTGTGATATTATAATGTGTATATATTTTGGTTTTCATCCTTGGTCCCTGACTCATAATATTACTGGAAAAAATGCTGCTGAAAATTACCTCAGTTCTTGTGTCTGGCAGGAGAAGAATTCAAGCAAGACACGAAGATTTAGTAAAAGTAGCAGTAAAGTTTATTAGGAAAGGAACAGGTGGAGAAAAGAGAGAGAGAAGCATTTCCTGTTCCCTACATAGGAAATGGGAGCAAAGACTCAAAATGGTGGTCCCTAACTCCTAGTTAGAGAGCTGGGGGCATACACGTGGTCAAAGATAAGGGGTGGTGGTTTTGTTGGCAAAATAGGGAGGGGTCACCCTCCCAAATCACACCCATGAGGCACCCAGGTCACAGAGACAACAGATTGCTTTAGAACTTCCTTTTTATTACTCTCTCTCCATTCAAGGATATTGGTAGCTTGTTAACGTCTCAAAGAGGAAAGCAGAAGCAGGTAGCTCCTCTTTGTCTCCCTGTTTCTGTAACTTTTGCATCTAAAATATGGGAGGGGGCTAGCTGCTCTGGCTCTCCTTGTTCCAGTGTCTTGAGTCTGACCCTTTAAATATTTATTAAAATAATAGGATTTTCCTGTCTCCTGTTATGGCCATCGCTTATGTCACACTGCTACCTATCCTTAACTCTTATCCTAAGGAAGGCCACAGAAGCTAGAATTTCTCTTTTCCAAGGTGATCATAGAAACTCTAATCTCTAACCATCATTCTGTTTAGAACTGGCCATTAAGAAATTCTCTGACCTATCCTGTCTGGTAGTAGTTAAGACCCTCCTCCTTCTAGAGGGGTCCTGCCCATATGCTGGAGGGAAAATACTGCACAGAGAAGCCAAGACAAATGTTGAATAAAACAGACCTCCCTGCATTTCCCCACCCAGACTGTTGTCATTACAGCATACCCTTGTGTCCACTAAAGTTTCTTTAAGGTTGGCGTCTCAGTTATGTCTGTGCAATTAAGTCTCCACAAAACCCTGTAAAGAACCTCCCATACCTTACCCTATGCATCTCTTCATCTGTATCCTTTGTGATGTCTTTTATAATAAACCAGTAAGTGTGTTAGCCCTGCGTTCTGTGAACTGCCTGAGTAAACTAACAAACCCAAGGAGGGAGTTTTGTGAACTTTTATAGCCAGTGGGTCAGGAGCATGGGTAAAACAATCTGGAGCTTGAAACTGCATCTGAAGTGGGAGGAGGGAATGCAGTCTTGGAGTCTGAGCCCTGAACCTTTCTGACACTGTCTCTCTCAGTTGACAGTGTCAGCATTGACCTGGATTAGATGCTACCCAGCTAGTGTCCACAGCTACAGAACCGATTGCTTACTTGCTGGTGGGGGAAGAGATCTCTATACCTTTTTAGGTCACAGAAGTCTTTTGTGTTGATTGTGGTGTGAGTGTAGAGGAAACAAACAGGTTAATCACCTAAGATTTGGTTAGCTGCTGCCCTATGGAGTCAGTGAATCTAGAAGCAGAACAAGCTGGCCTGTTGGAAGATGGCTGGCTCTTGCTTTTCAGCCAGCATCTTATCTCTTGCCCTAAGAGAATCTTTTATGTGATTTTTTTTTTCCCCACTCCCAAAGGGAAGGTATGTGGTTCCCAGACAGGTGTGAGCCTCTGTATTCCAGTGGTTCAGAGTAGCCTCTTCTGGAGCTGGCCTGGATCTTACCTTTTTCACATAAGTATGTGGGAATGGAAGTTCAGTGGATCTAAAGAAGACATAACTAAGGTTTCTTTGTTGATTAAGGAGATTTGTGTCTGGGTTTTGTTGTGATCAGCGTTTCTGGCAAGCACCCTTCCAGGTATGACCCTCTGTAACTTGGGTTGCTGGGGAAAGGAGGTTTTCTGTATTCCTAGCTAACTTTAGTGTGCAGCTGTTTATCTGTATAAGATAGACCACAGCGGGCAGCTAGTCCTTAAGAGATAGAGCAGGCAGGAGCAAGGAGAAACTCCTGAGAACTGGGTCTTGAGAGGGGACTTATGTGTGCTTTCACAGGCAGCTGTTCTTGACATAATATTTACCATGTATTTTTTATTGATATGTCAATTTAGAGAAAAATCATAACGTAATAGTATTTTGCAACTGAGCCAATAAGTGAAAAATTCCAATAAGAAGCTCCAGTCTGTTTTATTATCTTTCTGTTTCTTAGTCATTTCACTGCAGTATTAACTGGAAAACAAAATTAACTCCCTGTAAAAGGTATGTTTGCCTTTTAGCAGAGGCCATGAAGTTTAGTTTCTACTTTTTTGTAATCCGCTCATTAAAGAATTTAAATCCAAATATAAATTAAGACTTTGCAAGTCAGAAATAAAATTTAATGTTTACATAAGAAATGAGAAGATTTTCATAAAGTCTTTACATATCTTTTAAATTGGATTTATTTTCTATGCCATTAAAAAGTAGGTTAGGACAACATCGTATTAGATAAGTAAATCTTTTTCCAGAACTAGTAACAAATATTAACTACTGGTGCAGACAAGAAGCTCAGTTAGGCAAAGCCAGCTAGTGCAGTGATTACGAGTTTGAACTTGGAGTCACTCCGGTTTTAAATCCTGCCTCTGCAAATGTTTCCTAGTTGTCTGTATTTGGGCAAGTAGCCAAAACGTCAAAACCTCAATTTCCTCTGTTCCAAAACAGAGATTCTGGCAAACTGCCAGGGATTTAAAAACTGAATGAAGGCTAGGGATGTAGCTCTGTGGTAGAAAGCTTGCCTGGCATGTGCAAGGCCCTGTGTTCAAGCCCTGGCCCACAGACACACAAGAAAAATTGAGATAACATGGAAATTACCTTAGTGCAATGTTAGTGTATAACAAATGGTTTGTGAAATGTTGTGATTTTGTTTCCTTTGACCAGCTGTATTTTTTTTATAAAATTTTTTATTAGGACATATTCATTATACGGGGGGTGATTCATGGTGACAATTCCAATTCGACTTACATTGCATATTAGTTACATTGTCCCCATTGTCTCCAACTGGCTGTATTGAACAGCGTAATAGTTATTAGGAAAAAAAGCTCAGTTTGTTGTCATTCTGATTTTTGTATGGTATGCACATCTGTGCACACACAGCCCAAATTAGTAGAGTTTTAAAAAATTAAGTCTTGTGAGTTACATGAGAATATTATTGAGTATTCTACATTTTATTGACTCCTTTATGGGTGAATGGTATAATTTACTGTTGAACAGCACCTTCCACTCTTCCCTTCAATTTCTATATCCCTCAGTTTATTTCTTCCTTTTGAGTTTTAATTTTCTCCCATTTAGCAATCTCTGAACTGAGGAGAACAATATTGCTCGAATTGGGTTGGACTTCAGGTCCCTTCCTAAAAGGAGCCTGAGGCTTACAACTTGTGTTTTAGGGAGCTTGAGGAGAGGTAAAATGTTAGAGATGTTACAGATGTATTTTAGAAGTCTTACAGATTGAAGAGAATTCTCACCACCTTCATTAATCACGGAGCGCCATGTAAATTGTGGTTTTGTTTACATGTAGAATTTTTAGTCCTTGAAAACCTAAGTAACATTAACTCAAGGACGTGATTCAAAATAGGAAATGTTTCCATTTGAGCAGAGTGTGAGCACTATACAGAGGATCCATTTGGATCCTTCTTGCTCTGGGCCTAACGTAGCTTCTGGAAATTTGATTGGTTTTTTTCATTAACTACTTTTGGGGAGACCAGTACTATCCCTTGGGAGAAAAATGGAATTAAAGTCTAAAGTATTTTGTTAATTCCTTTTTTATCTGAAAGACTAACACGTTTCTAAGAAGTGATTTTTAAATCTAACACAAATTATCAAAGTGAGCAATTGTGGGTGTAGTCATTGGACACTAAATAAGATTAGTCACAGGGTTAACAGCGCTGGCGCAGTCTGTGATCAGAAAGATCCTGTTTTTTTTGTGCTCCAAATGGAAAAAATCCAAGCAGAGCTCGTGGATGGGGTGAGATAGGATAGTTTAATTGAGAAAAGGGGAGTCACCGTTCTGCCAGATGTGGGAAGGGAAGAAGAAGAGGGCATGGTGGGCACAGGTGGAGTCTGCTGGTAGAGAGAGCTTTTCTTTCTCAGGTGCCTTTAGAACCTACACTATCCCGTGGGAGGGCAGGTCCAGGAGGTTCCCACCCAATAGTGAATGAGTGGGGAGGGGCATGTGTGGTTCCCAGCCAGGTCAGGGTGGTCCGGCCCATCCCCAGGCAAGCAACCTATGTGAGCCCCAAACTTTTCCTACTTCTAGCCTTCCTCAACAGCATATGGAAAATTTACCACCCAAGATAAATTAATATCTTGCTTTTATTATATATATATATATATATATTTTTTTTTTTTTTCCAGTACTAGAGCTTGAACTCAGGGCCTTCAGGAACTCAGCACCTGTGTGAGCTAGGCAGGTGCTCTGCCACTTGAGTCATGCCCCCAGTCCCTGGGCTGCACTGTTCCTAAGAATCAAGTGATAATGGACTTTATAGGTGCTTAATAAATATTCATCAAAGAATTGAATAAATTATTATCCAAATTACTTTTTGTGTCTGTGTGTGTGGTACTGGGGCTTGAACTCAAGGCCTATATCTTGACCCACTCCACCAGCTCTTTTTTTGTGATGGGTTTTTCAAGATAGGGTCTAATGAGCTATTTGCCTGGACTGGCTTCAAACCTCAATCCTCCTGATCTCTGCCTCCTGAGTAGCTAGGATTACAGGTGTGAACCTCTAGTACCTGACCAAAATTACTTCTTTATTAAATCAGGTATTCAGTTTTTGGATCTTGTTAATTTTGAGATATTTTCTCATTTCTTTGTCCTGAGTTTGGACTTTAGTGGCATTTTCTACTCATTGTTATTGAATGTTTATTTCTTATAAAACCAAAGTATCCACAACAAATTTTAATACTAAGGTTTAATTAATACATAATGTTATAATAAAATAATGCCCATACTTTGAATAACTAGCTGAAGAAGATTAACTTGAAAATGTTTTCTAGGGTGACCCTCTCAAAGGTAATGTAGTGAGTCCTGTTGAAAAGTTTTTGAGAATTTTGGTGTACAAATGTGCTCTTCTGGGACTGAGGTGTCTGATGAAAGATGGTGATAGGTACATACAAGATGCACCAGTCATGGCCGGCTGCTGCCTGTGCGCAGTTTTCTCACAGTGCCTGGGCACCAGGGAAGCTGTAGCCCTGGGGACACTGATACAGGTGAGAGGACTCGCCAGATTAAGGCCGCGTGCCAGAGGTGCACACGACGTTGTTTGGAGCAGCAGGGCCGAGGACCTAGCCAAGCGAGAGAGTAATCTTTTTAAAAGGCAGATTTGATATAGCCACCTTAGCTCTTTAAACCCTCCCCTCTACGAGAACTTAAGATCCTCGGGACGGGGATTTTGGCAATTTTGCTTACCCATCTACCCCAGTGATTGTTTTCTTGTTCGATAGAAAGCTCCCTGAGGCCAGTCATCGTGTTTCGTTTTTGCTCACCATTATATTCCCAGCACCTGCCAGTCTGTGACCCCTAGTAGTTGTCTAAATACAAAAATTAACAAAAAGAACGACTGTGGAAGACAGTCTTAGAAGTGTCCACTTGTCTGCTTGTCTTATTTAGTGCTTCTTCTTCCTCTCTGGCTACCTTATTCTAGCTCTTTCTGTTAACCTAAATTATTTTTAGCTGGTGCTTAATTTCTAGTATCTTAAATAATCAAATGTAAGGTACTGTTGTAGATCACAACTATGTTCCTTAAAGGTCATCTTTGAAGGTATGGTGGCATAGCAGGTAAAGGCTGATATTTTGTAGTGTGAGTCTTCCCATTCTGGTCACTGTTCATGAGCGTTATTGGGGTCATCCTGTTGTGATGTTGTTCCCTCATGATCCTCCTGGTGATAGCCTTTTCACCTTTCAACAAAGAATAAATGAGAGGTTGCCTTCTATAGATGACTTAGTGCTTCTGCAAATTGCTTTTATAGGTTACTAGAGTGCATAGTTTTAAAAAAAAGTATCAGGCTGACAAGATAGTTCACTGGTATTAGCAAGTGTGAAGCCCTGGGTTCAACCCCCAGCTCTGCAAAGCTGATAATAAACGAGTAAGAATAAATAAGAAAACAGTATCAATGGCCTAATGGTAGTAAAAATAATTTTTCAGTTGATGAGGACAGTTCCCTCTTTCTTGATAGAATTTTAAATTTCCTTAAATAACCTCAAATGATTCTTACTCTTTTCCTTTCCCCTTAGTGCACAGACAGTTTTTAATGTGTTTAATAAGGCTGCCAGTGCAATACCACTGGGAATTGAGCCTTTTTACAATTCCCTTCACAGTGTCTTTTAAAATACTCCTCATGCAAACATGCTTAGTAAGAGTGAGTGTGGATTGCATGGGTTTTCTGGAAGATTTTCTGGGACCAGGTAAGCTGCACATCTAAAAGAATTTTGTTGTATTTGGTGAGATGAGTAAACAAGGCTTTATTAGTGAAGGATAATTTATAGTATAAACATTTAGGATTCCATAAGCAACTATATGAAGGACTTACTTAAGAGTTTTATGCTAGTGGAAATGTAGTACTATATAGAAAGCATTACTTTTCTTAATGAGAAAGGGTGAGAAGTAAGTGTTCACAGCTTCCTCCATGGGCATGTATCTCATTATTACACAGTTATAATGAGGTAACTTCAGGTAAGAAGCTGGCTCAGATTCACTTGGTGCAAGGGCAGTGAATGTTTTTTTGCCTTTTTTTTTTTTTTAACCAAACTGGGATTTAAACTCAGGGTTTAGCGCTTGCAAAGCAGACACTCTACTGCTTGAGCCACACCTCCAGTCCAAGTAGATTTTTTTTTTCAAGGAATTGGGGTTTGATCTCAGGGCCTACACCCTGAGCCATCCACCAGCCCTTTTTGTGATTTTTTTTTTTTTTTTTTGAGATAGGGTCTTCCGGACAATGCTCAGGCTGGCTTTGAACAGTGATCCTCCTGATCTCTGCCTCCCGAGTAGCTATAATTACAGGCTGAGCCACCAGTGCCCGGCCCAGTGGATGTTTTTGATGATAATTCCCAATGTGTCTGATTCTTGGGTCATATTTTACCAGTCTAGACTGGTAGTTTGCCTAAGTAGAGTTCTAGGTTGGAAATAATTTTCCTTCAGATTTTTAAAAGCATTGCTTTATTTACTTACTACTGTTTTGAGTGTTGTTCTTGCCCTTCTGAGTCATGGTCCTTTGGATGTGACCTGTTCTTTTTTTCACTTGCCTCTGGAAATGAGTTGCAGCTTTCTTTTGTTTCTGGTGTCCTGAAATTTGACAGGAGTGTCTGCTTTTTCAGTTGTACTGTTAAGGACTCAGTGGATGTTTTGGGCTAGACTTAAGAAAATCATCATGTCATTCAGTTCTGGTGAATTTTCTTTGGGTATTTCAAAGCTTCCTCTTTATTTTTAGGGACTAGAGAGTTTAGTTTTTTTCCTGGTTTTGAGGCTAAATCTTTTTTACTTATCTCATTTTTGTGTCTTGCCTTGTTCATTTTCTTTTCTTTTTTTGTTACTCTTTTGTCTCCTTTTTTTGAAGATTGATTCAACTTTATCTTCTATATCTTCCAATGAATATTTCATTTCTACTATCATGTTGTTAAAGAATTATCCTGACACTTGTTAAGATGGTAGGAATACTTTATTCAGGACTGTTAGAGGAGAGCACATTAGTTGGATTGGGGTGCTGTAGAACAGTACCATAGCTGGGCAGCATAAACAACAATTTTATTTTCTCACAGTTCTGGAGCCTGGAAATCTGAGATCAGTCTGCCAGCATGGTTGGGCTCTGGTAAAAGCACTCTTCCTGGCTTGCAGACAGTTGTCTTTTCACTGTGTGCTCACATGGTTTTTCTTGGCATATGTGCATGGAGAGTCTTTCTCTCTTGCTCTTTTTATAATGCCACCAACCCTCTCTGATTAGAACTCTACCCTAATGAGGGTAGAGTTAAACCCTTAAATGAGGGTTCAACTATAATTACCTCCCCAAAGCCTGCTTCTAAATGCAGTCACACTGAGTGTTATGACTTCAACATATTATTTTAGGGGGACAATTTAGTCACATACATTTAGTTCATGACAAGGGATTTTGCAATGGAGGAGAGCAATGGGGCTCAACTCTGAACACAGTGAAGAAACTGGGGATTTATAACTAAGGAACAGAATGGTGAGAGGAGACCTGAAGGGTATGGGAACTGTTGCTGCACTGACTTACCAGGATTTTTGCTGAGGAAAGGTTAATGTTAATGTCTTATTCATCAAAGGTGGGGGATAAGGAACTTAATCAAGTATCAGGGTAGACAGTTCTCTTGAAACTGTCTTAGCTGCATTCTTGGTACAGCTGGGCTGCAGGCCTGGCAAGGGACAGATTGGTCCAGGAGAGAGTCTTTGTCCGTGTGCAGCAACTCTTGTATGTATGCCTTTTATAGTTCCGGATGATTCTCTCTGCAGGAACCTCCCTCTTTTCCAGAGAATAACCTCTAAATGTCTCTTTGGCAGGAGAGCCAGGAGAATACGTTTGCCCAGCAATAAGTGTGTGTAGTTGGTGTGGGGGCATCTCCTCAGCTTTTACCTAGTATTTTCTCCCTAGTTCTGTAAGTACCTTATACTGTCATTCTTGGTTTGTTTGTTTGTTTGTTTGTTTTAAGGATTCTGTGGTAAATTGATTGGTTTTCATCTTTCCTAATTCCTGACTTGGGATTCAGCTCTCTTGAGTTTGTTAGTTGTCTCTTACCCTTTTGCATTCTAACTTTCAAAATGCAACTGTTGTCTTCTCTTTGTGTTCCCCATCCTTGTGGCCTGATACCCTCTTTTAAAGAATCCCTTCACTGTAGAGTTAGGGCCTTGATGAAGGAGTAACACTAGATGTATGCCTTTAACTTTAGTCTTAACCAGGAAGCTGCAAATGCATGGTGTAGAATGGGAAAGCAATTTGAATAGCTCAGGGAACTTGCTTTCATTTTAAAGCTTTGGGTGTTTTGCTTTGCTGTGACTTTAAATTTTTTAGAGTAGATATTCCTAGATGATCATTCCTGCCTAGTCTTCAGTTTTCCTTAGTATTTAGAACTATCATAAGACCATTGTCTTGAAACTGATTGTTTCAAACGAAGAAGGTGGAGGAAAGAGGGAGAGAGTTGTGATGAGCATCTATTGGGTGCCATTAGAATGGTGATCTCAGTTTTATGTCACCTAATCCTCACAGCAATTCTGTAAGGTAAGTGATATTATCCCACCATATGGATAAGGATAAAGATAAAGATCAGAGAGGTTAAATAACTTGCTTAAGAGCCAGAGTGTGGTAGAGCTGAATTTCAACTCTAGGTTTTAAGCGCATCCAACCCTTTGTAGTCTCCCATCTCCTTTTACTCTTCCCAAACTGTGGGAACAATTCATTCACCCACCAGTGACTATTGGGTTGCCTATTGTATGCTGGGCTGTAGGGGCAGGGGAGAATAGTCCATGCTCCCAGATGGAACAAGAATGACATAAGGAAATTTACCTTGCTGTGGAATTACTGGTGATCTCTGGAGTGGCAGCAGTACAAGCAAGCTGCTCAGACTTGGTAAAAGATGATGTTGGTTTGGACTAGGCATCCTTTGGATGGCAGAGAATGTGCAGGGAAGTGGTAGATTTGAGAAATCTATTGGAGGAAAAGCTGACAAGATTAGGAGTTGATAAGAATTTAGAAGGAACTGGAGGAATTAAGGATGACTCCAAGTTTGACTTGAATTGAGGGTTGTTGTTGCCTTTTACTGAGATGGGGAAGAACAAGCTGGGGAGGTGGACTAGAGTAATAATAACATATAATATCTATTAGATATACCCATGAGGAGGTGTCCAGTAGGCAAGTAGGTATGTGGGAACTCAGAGGAGATCTGGGATGGAGAAATAAACTTGTGTATCACTTCAAATGGTATGAAGTTAAGTGTGATTAGGGAAAGCATGCAGATGTATTTCTGGTAATACAAGCCTGAAGCATGTTATTGATTTACTTCTATGGATAATCTTCAATCAATGTGTTAACTTGGTCTTATACACAATCCTAATAGCACTTGCTGGATGGGGAAGCAGCCCATCCTGTAGTGACTGCATGGAAAATATTAACCAATAATTACATAAGCACATTATGCAAATGCCAATAGTTAGCAATTTTTTTTTGACTGAACTATATGCCAAACATCCTTGACTCTCATGAGAGATTGCTTCTGAGAGCATGCACATGGGGATTCCAGATTGAGATCACAGCCACACAACTCTTCTTTAAGTATAGATAAATAGAAAAAAAGTTAAGTTTCCAGTAAGATGCTGAAATTAGATCATCTGGGATCTCTCACTAGCTAATTCACTGTTACGTCATAGTCTCTTCTCTTACAAGCGCATTAAAAAAAGACATTTTGGATATTGTATACCCAGGCCACTCTTAATAAACAGAATTATAAACACTTTATCTCAGATTGCCAAGCTTTATAGGAACAATAGATAAATTAGACTGAAATTTGCAGTAGGCAAACCTAGAAACAGTCCAAGTGTCCATCAACAGGACACAGATGTGAGATAATCGTTTGGTGGAATGGTACACACAATGAGGTTGAATATAAAAAGACTTTATTAAATAAAGGAGCCAGACACAAAGTAATGCGTACTGTATGATCTCATTTATAGAAAGTTCAAAAATGGGCAAAAGGTAACAGGACAGGGGGGTGAGGGCGGTAAGGACTGACTAAAAAAAGGCCTGAGTCAGCTTTCAGGGGTGACAGAAATGTTGTATGTATTGACTATTGGTATATTCGTTTGTCCAAACTCATCAACTTTTGGATACTTCGGTTTGTATATTTCCCTGTATTAAAGTTTTATCTCAGTAAGAAACTAGAAAACAGTGAAGACTGTATACTGAGTAGTTGTGTGCGGATGAGTACAGGGAGCACATTCTTAGAATCTCAGTGTCAGAAGTCCAGAGGAAGTCATCTGTCTTTTCATCCCTTCAGATCCAAAATGACTTTTTTTCCAATGGTTAGCTAACTCTACAGTGTAACATCTATTCCTACAATGACATACTTAATTTATTGTGAAAACCAGGATGTTAAAAAGGGAGTGCTGTTGTAAATGACAGTGAAACAGTAGGTAAAAATCATGATAGTTTCTGTTTCTGCACTGTCAAAGTGAGGCGCTTCACTACAGTCACAGCCGGAGGCAGACAGTGGCCGAGCAGGTGATGCCTGAGGGTAGAGCAGCCTGGGCCTGGCCGTACTAAAGGGGATTAAAGGGGGAGGAGGCAGTGAGATGGAAGGGAGAAGGTGAATATTTTCTGGAGCAAGAGTAGATATGTTTCTATGAGTTGTGATTTATACATGAACTTAAAAACAATTTTTTTTTGTGTTAAGTTTCCGAAGTTGTTCATATGTTTTTATTTGTTCCTTTGAAACAGAAGATTGTGCATAACCCCCTTCAAAAATGGAAGATGGAAAGCCCGTTTGGGCGCCACATCCTACAGATGGATTTCAGCTGGGCAATATTGTGGACATCGGCCCTGACAGCCTAACAATTGAACCATTGAACCAAAAAGGCAAGGTGAGTTTCTCAGAAGGATTTACAATGTGACGCTTTCAAAAACAGACATCTTTCAAAATAGATAGCTTCTGTCTTCTTAATGTAGTAGATATTCCTGGCCTAGGAAAGGGAAAAGCACAATTATGCTAATTTAATGCTAGTTTTCTGCTGACTTCTTTGATTAAATGAAAAGTATGTATGCTAGGGGAAAAATGTGTCCTATGATAAAATCAGACAGAAATTTAGTGAATTCGGAAATAGCTGTTTAATAAAATATAAACAAAAACTTTTTTACTACTATGCCACATCATTAAAACTATTAGTATGTCTGTGATGTATTCAACGTGTCATGAAAATGTGAAAATGAATGTGGTTGTATTATCAAATTTAGCTTTCTGTTTTTACATAGATCTTTGCTTTTTAAAAAATACATTTTATTTAAAAGTTATTAGCATGTGATTTGGATAAATGTATTTCTATTATGTAAAGATACTTAAGTCTTGAGACTATCCATCTTATTGTTTTTACAATAATGATAGCGTAAAAGAATGCTTTAATTCTATAAACATGTTATTTCCTTTTATTAAAGCTTAGACATAGACTAAATAATAATGCAAAATGCAAGTTTTGAGAAAAGTGACCAGGAGTTGTGAATTGCTTACAGAGATGCAAATATATTCTTCTTTCAGTCTTTATGAGGACTGATAGGATTTGTTTTCGTGGGAGAGCTTCACAGTTTTCAGTTAAACAAGTATTCATGTTATACACTTTTTCTAAGTTAAATTTGTAAATGTCATTTCTGTTTATGCTCTGTACATGCTCGTGAATAACTTATATTCTGTCAACACATAGCTAACTCATACCATATGACTGCCATCCTACGGGAACCTTAGAAAAACAAGCTGGATCTCTCATGAGGTCTTTTCAGAGAGAATACTATTCTGTTACTGTAAACAACCCAAGAACTGAAATGCATAGTATATTTTGTGCCGTGTTAGACGAGACCAGTTACCTTCAGGAATGGAGATGAAGATTTTCCTGTATTAACAGGCACCTATTTGTACTTACAGTACATGTAATACATGTTAGAAAGTGAGAAAAATTTAAAACTTCAGTATTTTATGTATTTGAAAGATTTTTTTAAACATATTTTATAAACAGCAAATCAAAGGGCCAAAATGAAAAGAGAAGCATATTTTCCTAGGTGTGTTCTGTTATATGTACTCTGTTATATCTTCAGGTGACAAAATAATTCAGCTCAAGTGTAAAAGAAACTTGCTTTAAGTGGATATTCTTTTTTTGTATTTTAAATATTTTGATGTACTTTAAAGTATCAATACTAAATTAGTATTAATCAGATGCACATACAGAATCAGTAGAGACACATCTTAAATTACACATTCATCTAAACTTTATGGATTTGTAGATAATTCCATAAACTAAAGACTAAGTGTCTTTCTTACAAAAATCATTGAGGATTAGCAAATTCTCTAGCTTATTACTTTTATCATTCTCCTTTTTTCTGATCAAGGTCTTAATAAATTATTAAGTATCACAAGAGCCATATGCTTTAAAAGATCCATAAGAGAAGCAATCTTTTGCCTTGATAATTCATGGTCTAGATCCCCGTGAGCCTTTAAATGTTAAAAGACTAAGTGCAGGAAACGATGGAGCAGTCAAGAACACCCATGTGACGGAGACAGTGAGGGCAAAGAGAGGGAGTGGGTCCCACTGTGGTGCTTTCAAGTATTTTTTTGATTGTGACACATAGTAAGAACTTGATTTTATATCGTATGTGGATTTTATATGTTTGAAATGATAAGAAATAGGTTTTTCATTTTAACAAGTATGTGTATTACATGTATGTTTGTGTGTGCATTCATAAACAAAAAAGCAGAGTTGATCAAGTGAAGCATATACTACACGTTACTCTGTTAAAAATTTGGTCTTGAAGCCAGGCATGGTGGCACATGTCTGGTGTCTCAGCCAGCACTGGGAGGTTGATCCTGGGGGGATCATGAGGTTGTGGTTAGCCTGGGCTACAGTGCGAGTTCCGAGTTACATAGTGACATCCTGTCTCAAAAAAATATGCAATTGGGCTGGCGGAGGGGCTCAAGTGGTAGAGTGCCTGCCTAGCAAGTGTGAGACCCTGAGTTCAATCCCCAGTACCACCAAAAAAAAAAAAGCTGTCTTGACCCCTTAAGTTTATTTCACTTTCATATTTGCAGCTAAGCTAGCTTTTAGGCTGAAGCCCTAATTATATGGCATCTAAGAGTCTACATTTTCTTTTCCCTGTGTACTTTGTTAGTCTTATATTCTGTCAGCCAACACTCTCCTCTTCATATTTCTGCCTAATTCTTTTGTCCATTTTCTCCTTCTCTTACACGTCTTCCTTCTATAAGCGTTACATGAGTCCTAACCATGGACTAGGTGAGGTTGTAGACTTTGTGTCATTCTTTTTGCCTGGTATCCCAGTCTGTATAGATCTTTGCTTAGCAAATAACTTATTTATCTTTCAAGACTCTGATTGAGGTCATCTTTGTGAAAAGTTTCCACAGATACCCAATCTTTCCCTCCCATAAAATAGAATTAACTATTGATGATGTTTTCATTTGAGACTAGTGGAACTAAGTTCTCCTGTAATCTTCATTGGCTACATTTGTTTGCACGGATCTTCTTTCCCTATTGTGTATTCTTCTCAAGGGAAAGAGTTATTTTCATAGAGCCATTCTGTCATTGGAGTTCAGTGCTCTATGTTTGCTGTGCAGTTTGTGTTTAATGCTGAGTGACTAATGTGTCCTTTGTTATGTGATATTTTTTCTGTAGGAGGAAAAAGTCTCCTCCATTTTTTTTTTTTTTTTTTGCTTATCTCATTTATGTTTTTATTATATTCTTTACAACATTATAACATTTGATCTGGGCGCAGTGGTTCATGCCTACTCATGAGGCAGAAATTAGGAGGATTCAGGTTCTAGGCCAGCCAGGGCAAAAAGTTTGAAAGACCCTCATCTCAACCCAATAAAAGCTGGGCATGATGGTACACACCTGTCATCCCATCTACTCAGAAAGTGTAAGTAGGAGGATTGCAGTCCAGGCCAGCCCATGCATAAACAGTGAGGCCCTATTAAAACAACAAAAGTAAAAAGGGCTGAGGGTGTGGCTCAAGTGGCAGAGTGGCTACTTAGCAAGTTCAAAGCCCTGAGGTCAAACCCCAGTAGCACCAATAAATAAGTAAATAACAGTTGAAAATATGATGGAATCAGACTGCTGATAGAAATGCCGTTCCCAAACAGTAATCAAAGAAACATGCAGGAGTTGCTCAGCAGGGCAAAAGGAAGTTTTACTTCTGCAGAAGGGTGCAGCCACTGACCATAGTCTGATAGGCAGAACACACTGAGCAGGGAGTCAGCTCAGTTTTTAATCTCTCTGCCCCTCACCCTGATGGACAGGTTTGGGTTCACAATCTTCCTGATTGGCTAGCTACTGTTTGGAGTAAGGGCAAGATTTTCTGACGCAGTGACATTTTTACAGCTCAGTGAGAAAGTGATTTCTCAAGGTCCCTTGAAGATAGGGGATAGGGGCTGACATTTTACTCAGTTAAGAAAAACATCTCTTCATCCCACCTCCTCCATTTAAGAAAAAAAAAAATCTTCTTGATTAAGCAGATTTTTTTTTTCTTGGCAAGCAGAAGAAAATGGGGTCTGGTTGATAATTTGGGGTATAAAGAAGGAGAGGAACTATTTGTCAGGGCTTGTCTTAGCCTGCTGTTAATATTCTCATTCTAGCAACCCTGTCTTCCCCCCCTGCTCCACCTTTCACTCCTCCATCTTCTAACTTCGTGGAGTCTTTTTTTTTTTTTTTTTTTGTGGAGGGGGGACATAGCTTCTTCCAAGCTAAAACCAAATTGTGGAGTCAAGGGAGTCCTTAACCCTGTTGCCAAGGCTGTGACAAGTGGGTACACATCATTCTATAACAATAGCAGCTATTTCTGAATGAATTTTTCTATAGAACAAGTGTCGTAACTGTGGATTGTTTTATATTATCATTTGTGTAGTTAACATAAATTATGGATTATTTTAGTTTTGTGGTCTAGCCTCCAGACTTTTCCACATTTATAACATTGAGAACACATGTACTGGGTTATAAATAATTAACCTCCAGAGTTTTTAGAGCATAACAATATTGTAAATTGAAACTTTGAGTCGATGTAGTCCTTATAGCCTGGGTTTTACTTTGTAAATAAACTACAATAGTAGTCTTATCTTTGGCCTTACACAATATTCTTGCATATTATATATATGTGTATATATGTATGCATACATATGTACATACATATATAGACCTACAAATACCATTGTTACTGTTATTTTTTGGTGCTGGAGATCAAACCCAGGGTCTGTACACACTAAATAAGCACATACTCTACCACTGAGATACATCCCAACCCTACAGATATTACTTTAAAATAATTGAACCATTTTTCCTAAGACTTTTGTTTTGTACAACTGGAAACTTCAACCTCGATAGTAATTGTAATTGTTTAAAGGTATAAATTTGTGAATAATTGTTAGAATAACTTGGATTAAAATTTAATTCTCTTTAGATGTCATTTGAGATTATTTGTTTTTTCCTAAAAGAGAAATTTTGCAGTGTCCACCATAGCATTTAAATGAAGGTTATTTTTAAATGGATACTTATAATTTTTTGGACCAAATGTTTTTGGATACTGTCTATGTATCTAGCACATTTGTATTAAATATGTTTTACCCAAATAAAAGCATAAATGTAATCGTTTTTGTTATACTTTATTGAATGTTACTTTTTCTATTTTTGAAGCAACAATTCTGTGTATACAAACATTAAAATTCTTATTGTCTTAAAAATGTGCTAAGTAGCACATTTGTAAATACATATTTAATATTGATGTTCTTCTTGTTTTGTTCCACTGAAGGTGCAATAGCCTTATGCTGTTTATTTCCTGATTGCTGTTGTTGATTCCTGTCCATAGTAATAGAGTGGGTTATGATTTTGAATAAAGTTATTGTCCTGTCTTTTTAAGTTATAGGATCTCTGTTTTATGTTAATAAGTCATACATTGTTATCATTTTTAGAATGTGTGTAACTCATTAAGCTCCTTTATTTTTCTTGCTAGCTGTAAGCCTCCAGTTTAATGAGTTTTTATTGTGTTTATGTTAGACATTTTTGGCTCTCATAAACCAAGTGTTCCCTGCAGAAGAGGACAGTAAAAAAGATGTGGAAGATAACTGTAAGTATAAGTTGAAAGCTATTTCTCAGCATAGAAAAAGAAACTTTACTTTCAGAAAATAAATTGATAGATATATTAAAACTATACTTACTAGGTTCAGGAAAAAATGTAGCCTTTTGACAGGAGGGTTCATGTAAGTGGAGGAGCTTGAAAGTCCTAAGTTAATTATTGTCACAGATGTGCACTTTGGTGAAGGTGTTTCTTAAATGTCATTTTCAGTGTTATTTCAGCTTTGTGAATGTATGGAAGGTGATAATTTCCTATGAGACTTGAAGGTCTCATGAGAATAGTCCTAAAAGTTATTTTGAACCTTATGTAGAGTCAGGTGATTTTTACAGTAATAAGATGTGGCTCAGTAATTTGGAAGTTGGATTGGTAGGAATCATTTAACATTAGTGTTTGAAGAAAACAAGCATTTAAAACTACTGCTCTATTACTACTAATTGAAAATTTTATTTAGGAAATTATATTAAAATACAATATTAATTTGACTTATAAATACTTTAGCATGTTTAGTGATAAAAACATTTATTCAGTGAGCAGACTCTTTTTATTCTTATGTTTTCAGCATTAAGAAATAATCACATTGCAATTTTTTATGGGGAGTCAGCTTTCTGTTAATATGACAAGATACCTCAGTTAATTTAAAAAGAGGAAAGGTTTATTTTGGCTTACAGATTTGGAAGTTTTAGTCTATGTTCGGGTGATCCCATTGCTTTTAGGCCTTGGATGAGGCAGTATATCATGACAGGAGTGCATTGTGGAGGAAGTTGCTCCTATCACAGCAGCCAGGAAGCAAAGAGAGTTAGAAAAGGCTGCATTCCTTCTACCCACTTTGATGGCATGACTCAAATGACTTACCTAAGGTCTTCTGCAGGGCTCAGCTCTTAAAATTCCCATCATTCCAGTAACACCAAGCAGAGGACCAGGCTTTTAACACATGAGCCTTTGGGGACTTTCTAGAAAGTGGCAGCAACAGGGGCAGGCTAGGGGCATTACTTAAGGATCATGTCCAGTTTTCATGGAATTCATAAAAGGCACTTAACATTTGAAACTCTAAAAGATAAGAGAAAGGTACCGACTTGTTCTTATCATTTTCACTGGTGTTTATGTGTAACTGAGCCTGTAAGATCCCATATGTAAATAGGGCATTGAGGAATAGTGGGCAAGGAGAGGGCCCTGGCTGTGGGCTCAGACGGCCCGTGGTCTGATTCGGACTGTGGTTAGGAAGCTTGTTGGCCTGTGGCCACTGTGACTCTTGGGAGATTCTCATCTGTAAGACGAGAGTAATAAAGTACATGTTGCATACTTGGAGATGAGGGATTTAAAATGCCTGCCATAGTCCTTCCCCTCGGACAGACTCAACAAATGATAGCTATTATTCTTAGGTGCAAAAGTTGAGGAAAGAGTGTGTGGTTCCTTCATTCTCCACAGTTACTGGAGAGTTCATCTGATGAGCTAATGCATTTTTGAACAGCAATCAAAGCAAAATAAAAAGAAGAATGAGACTATACTGTAGCTAAAATAAGAGAGAATATCTTTCTGTTGAAAATTTTGAGGGTATGCAAACTACTAACTAACACTTCTCATATATTAAAACATTTTGATTCATATAATATATCCATATCTGGTTAAACATGATAGATTGAAGTTTTTAAATCCATTGATGTACTTCTGGTTTTGTTGCACTGCAGGTGTGATAGCCTTGGGCTGCTTATTTTCTGCTTTCTTTTATAGATTCCTGCCCCACAGAAATAGAGTAGACTATGATTTTGAGTAGAATTACTATCCTGTTTTTGGGTTAATGCCTTGTTAAATGATAGGAACTCTATTGTATGTTAATAAAGAGCATATTGTTACCATTATTACAATGTATGCAACTTTATCAAGCTCCTTTATTTTTCTTACTATCTGTAAGCCTTCAGTTTTTGAAACATTCTTCCCATTTACTTTGCCTTGATATGCTTGGCTATCCTTGAGAAGGCAGGTGGTGAGTATGGAAGGGGGTAAAGAGAGCTTGTACTCATTCGCACGTCAGTATATGTTTATATGATTAACTTTTCAAGGAACTGTACTGTGGGATTAGGAATTTTTACTTAGAGGAAGCAGATGATATCATGTAACCAGCTGTTTCAGCGGCAGGTGAGGTGTGGGGGAGTCATTCAGCAGAGTGCTTTGAATAAAGACATAGCAATATGTAGGCCAGGCTTCGAGGGGATAAGTGTGGAAAAAGAGTAGGGATATAGAAAGGTGATGAAATACTCAAACTAGGGACACTTCTGCTGCTTAGCCCTCTCCAAATCCTTCCTCAGTTTAGAGGGCAGCTGCTTTTCAATTGTTAGGAGGCTCCATCTACTTCTTGCTCTTTTTTTTTTTTTTAAATCTGCTTTAATGGCAATTGGAAGCAGCGAGGCCCTTGGAAAGTGACCTGGCTGCATGGTATAAGTGCAGAAACATGGACTTTCTTTGTTGAGATAGGTGTAGCAAGAGACTCATTGATAGCATTGATTAGGTGTTGAATTGTATGCCAGGCATGCATGCAGTGTAGACACAACCTCAGTGAGGGACCAGACACAAATGAATGAAGTAGCATCTGCCCTATGGGTTTCGTTTAGTAGTCAAAACCATATATGTATGGTCAGCACCATAACGAAAATATAAAGAAGAGAAGATCTCTGGTGGTGGTGGTGGTTAGAATGGCGAAGTTATCATTTGTGAGATAACTTTTGAACTTAAGTATAGGTAACTTTTTGTTTTGATTTTTGGTTGGGACTGGGGTTTGAACTCAGTACTTTGTGCTTACAAAGCAGACTCTCTACCACTTGAGGTACACTTACAGTCCATTTTGCTCTGGTTATTTTGGAGATGGGGGTCTCGCAAACTATTTGCCCAGGTAACCTTGAACTGCAATCCTCCCTATGTCAGTCTCCCAAATAGGTGGCATTACAGGCGTGAGTCACAGCACCTGGCAAACATAGGTAACTTTTTGACAGAGAGGTAGAGGATATTCTAGGTAGAAACCAATGTGTAAATAGTTTCTAGATTTGATATACAGTTCAATCTGTCTATAAGTTAGATCATACTAAAACAAATTGTAGAAAATTATATAGAAAAGACATTTGAATGCAGGTTAGAGCCTTGATAAGACTTGAATGTGAGGGTTGATAGTTAATAGAGAGCCACTGATTTTTTTTTGAGGCAGATATTTAATTAGAGTTCTTGTTTAGTTAATGTGCTGAGCAGTCTGGATTAGCAAGAGAGACTGAGACAATAGACAGGTAAGAGGCTACTATAATACCAAAAGTGGCAATGAGCCCTAAGCAGGGATGGGCAGTAGAAATGGACAGAATGGATAGACGGTTCAGAGATTGAGATTATGCTGCTTTTGGCATGCTTGCCATAAGCCTGGCAATTACTACACGTTTTATGTTATATAAAGGCTTGGATGTTGATTTATAATAAGGAGGATGAGAGAAGATAGTTCTGGTGTTGGTATGGTTTGCAGTTTCTATGACTGGGAGAGTGTGGGGATAGTAACAAGTGAGGTGGTTGAGAAGAGGGTGGTTTCATCTGCTCTAGCATGTGGTGAAGATGAAGCGCAGGGGACTGGAGGGCACTGGAAAGAAACTAACATATCATTAAAACAAACACTAGAAGAACAGGGTATCAACCTCAGTTCTGCCATTACCCATCTCATATCCTGGGATGAAACATAATTTCTCCAGGACTCTTCCTGCATCATGTTAGTTGTCAGGAGTGAATGAATGATCTGATGGTTCCTTGCCATTCTACAGTTTTCTCTTTTATGTTTTACCTTTTAAGATACCTAGAATAGATTAGGGTCTCATTAATAGTACTCAAATAGTACTTTTTTTCTTTATATTTGAATTATACTTGACCAACCTTCATTGGCATGTATTCTTCTGGTACTCACCAGATGTACTTCCTTAGTTGGGAATTCATCATTTAAAAATCCCACATAACATGTATGTAAACTGGATTTATTTTGGGCAAGCATTCTAACTCCACTTCACCCCTAGGTGGATTTATGTTAAATCAGTCCTAGGGGTTTATATGTACCTGGGTTTTAAAAAGATAGAATTAAATGTAACCTAACAAGTGAATTTTAGGTTGGGTCAAAGTGATTGTGATTAGGATAATATTGTTTTCTTTTCTTCTCTTAAACTGTGTGATGATTTAAAATTTTATGTCTTAGGTTCACTAATGTACTTAAATGAAGCCACACTCCTCCATAATATCAAAGTTCGATATAGTAAAGACAGAATTTATGTGAGTATGTAACCTATGGCTTATGTTTTTGTGGGGATAATTAGTTTGCATGCCACTGTTTGATTTCATTAGGCTTAAAATTTTGTACTGGGAAATCATGCTTGATCTGAGTCTGTTGAATAGCACTTGAAATCCATGAAGACAAGGATTGTTTTTCTAATTTGCTGCTGTACCTCTAGGACTTGGAAAATGCCTGGTACACAGTGGGTACTTGGTAAATATTTGTTAAGTGAAACAGGAATTCAGAGCATCATTTAATACCTTTCAGGCTTAAAAATGTCTAATGTCAGTATTTTTTAACTGACATTAACATAACATTATTATGGATTTTGATTTCTTATTTTTGTATATATGTCTGTAGATCTGTTAAAGTAATTTCACTTTTCATATCGTTTTGTAGAGAATTTATTGCAGCATATAAGGATTATATATTGCAATGTAAAATTTTAAATGAGGAAAAATCTGTAAATTAGAGGCAGTATCTGAGGAAATATCAAGAACACACAAATGCTGATCAAAGAGCCTAAGTAATGGCAGTGTTTCAACAGACTCTAGAATATTAGAAAAAGAAAGATAATGCTTTCAATGCATATAGAGTTTGTACCAAATCATTCAGGTGACAACTACTGTGTTTTACTGTATTTATATTATGCTTTAATCATAATTATTCATTGGCACGTACAAGATTTTATTCTAATATGACCTAATCATAGATTCTTTTGTTGGCTGGAGATAAATTACCCCACTCTAGTTCTCCTATTATAAAGATGGGTCTCTTCATTATTTTTGAACGAAGAAAGCACATAGCTTCTTTGACACTTACTAGATCAAATGACAGCCTTAATCTTTTATATCACTATCAATTTGCCTAATTGTACTTACTTAATTCTGACTAAATTACATCTACTCTTTGCCATCTGTCCAAATAGTGACAGCTGGGAAATAGAGCTAGTCTGTTCCAAAAGCATTTACTTGCCTTCTTCTGATTATGCATAGTATGGAGACTTTACTTTCCTCCTTGATTCTTTTTTTCAAAATCAAGCAAATAAAGAGTATTTTTAGCTTTAAATATGGGTATTTTTGAATTAGAAATATATTTAGAAACAAAATTCACTCAATCAGCTGCCTGATGTTGAGGAACTTCTAATGTGTGCCAAATGCTCTTTTAGATACTGAAATTTTATAAAGTTTTGAAGCTTGTTAAAGAAGCTAAACTTATAATAAATCACTTCGGATATAGTCAGGATACATTATCTTTGAAGTAGAACTGGAGAACCAGTATTTTCAAGGTTAACCAGAGCCATGATTGGTATGCTTTTTTCTCTAGCCAGTTAAGCCTTTTAGTTACAAAAAAACCATTAAATGTCAGCAATACATAAATATAGCTGTTTCTGTTACATGTCAATGATGAGGCCATTACTATTGTATAGTACACGTACATATATACATATACATATATATAAGTGTAGGAAGCAATTTAGAGTAATAGTTTAAGGTTTTCATTTTGAGTTTCTTGCTAATCAGAGTAATCACTAATCTCCCTTATATTTGAGTAAAACAATAGCTAATCTGTGTTTTTATGATATTAAAATCTCTGAAACTTCCCTTTTGTTTTCCCTAGAAAGATGAAAATCTGGAATTTGTTTTATTGTTTAACTGTACTCTGGGAAACATCTTTGGGAGCATTCCCTGCATTTCTAGATGAATAATCTGAGAGTTCAAGATTTCCACACCATTTCTCTTCCATACTTAGAAGCAGGAAAGTGAAAAATATGGTTCTGTGTGCCCTAGTTTTGTTTACTAAACCACAACTCTCTATCTACCCAACAGGAATTTTATAAACCCTACTGGTAAAATGTATTGACGTTTTAAATTTAAATTCCAAATTTAAAAGAATCTCATTAAACATTTAGCCTGTCAGTGGTAGCATATGTTGTTTTGCAGATGTCTGGGACCAAGTGGTCACCTCCGAGTTAAATCACTCCTTAGCATTCACTGATGGGGATGGGCCCAGAGTGTGCTCTGACCTTTCTTAAATCCTTCAGTAGGGGTGAAACAGTCTATGTGAGAATACAAATGAACAAAATTCAGCTAGGAATAGAATGAGAGGGTAGATTTTGTAAGTGGAATCTACAGAAGAAACCCAATTGAGACAGAGGTTTTTATAGACTGAGATTTTTGGTAGTGATACCATGCACCTGAGAGAACATGTAGAAAGGGGATGTTTTCTGTGAGGCAGAGGAAGGTGGACAGAGATAATCTTGACTTTGGATGTGCTGAGTTTGAGGTTTCTGAGTGATAACAACATAAAAAAATATATATTATGAGTTGGAGAAATAATGAGTCCTAAAAGTCAGGGAATACTTAGGACTAGAAATGCAGACTTTGGAATTCTGTTTGTAAAGATAATTGGAAGTCTCTGTTTGCTGTGTATTTCTTTTTCCCATTAGCCTTGTTCAGCTTTAAATGAAAATAGTAATTGGAAAATTCCCTGTTTATGCTTTTCCCACATAGACATATGTCGCCAACATTCTGATTGCAGTGAATCCATACTTTGATATACCTAAAATATATTCTTCAGATACAATAAAGTCCTATCAAGGAAAATCTCTTGGCACAATGCCACCTCATGTCTTTGCAATTGGTAAGTGATTTAATTATATTTGAATTTTTAGATTTACAGCATTCAAATTTTATTAGTTTTTCTTTTGGAATAATAAACTGCACCACACATTGAATATATGCTTTGGAAGACCTGTGTGGATATTGGGTGCATCAGCATTGTTAGGAGCTGGTATCTCAGATGAGATGAAGAGGATTTCTGCAGCTACCTTGAGCATCACTATCTTCGGTGAATGCCTGTGTCTTCTCAGGTGTCTCTGCCCAGGTGAAAGGGGGATGTAATAAAAGTTGACCTAATGGTACTTTTTGACTCATCCCTATATTCAGGTCCATCTTAAAAGTTGTCACAGCTTTGAGGCCAGTCCTCATCACTTGTGAGTGCATTACTTGGGTCATATTTGGGCTGTCAGGTGAATTCTCTTGCATCAGGGCTTGAAAATTAAAGGAAATCACAGATATCTGTGGGAAGAGGCTAGTGTTACTTTGACTTTTCTCAGCCTCCCTCATCTTGAAGCCAGAGCCCTTTTGCTCTGGGACACAGAGAGATGGAATTATACTATCATGATTAGAGATTGCCCCACCTCGCTTCTACCAAGCCCAGCGGTGTTAGCCAACTCCTTTGCATCCAGACTAAATCAGTAGCTGAAAATCATACGTGGGTTTCTTGGTGCACCCTGTTTTTCTCTGGGCATTAAGTTTTGGCCTAATCACCCCTCACTTTTTCAGGTTTGGTTGATGTGTGTGCTCTGTACTGTGAGACAGTAATATGTCAGGCAAATCCAGTGCTGATTTGGTTTTGGTTCTAAGATGCTTTGATGAGTGTTGGTATGTTTTCCTCTCAGTCTGAAAAGTGGTGCACAATTGTTAGAACATGAATAGTAGCAAGCTCATCACTGGGGATAAGTAAAATGTTTAAAATGTAAATAGACTAAGAACTGGAGACATGGCTCAAGAGGTAGTGCACCTGCCTAGCAAGTACAAGGCCCCAGTACTTCTCTCCCAAAAGATAAATAAACTGCCTCTTTTTTTAGCCTTACTGCTAAAAAAAAAAGTGTTTAAATGATTCTGTAAAAGTAGGTGGAATGGGTTTTAATAAAGTGGATGAGTGTACTCTTGCATCACCTTTGTGTCACTGTAATGAGATACCTGACACAGGCTACTTGTGAAGAAGATACAGAGTTCAAATGGTGTAGCACAGGCTTTGTGATGTGGGTCACCCCTTGACTGCCTCATTTCATGGGTGATAGCAATGGCTTAGAGGAGGCAATTGATTCCATCTCCAACCAGGAGCGGAGAGAGGATGGGGAGGGACTGGAGTTGCTCATTTTATAACAATTCCCCAGTAACCCAAGGCCTTCTACTGGGTCCCACTTCCCAAAACTCCGACCACCTCTGGATAGCACCACCCTGGAGACTGAGCCTTTGATTACAGTGTACCCTTGGGTGGTACCTAAGCCATGTCCAAATCATAGCATTTGGTCTGCATTCTGTCCTTAGAGCAAAAGCCATTGTAAAACCTTTTTCATTTGTATGGGTAGCATATGATTGAGGTGAGAAATAGTTGTCTTATCAAGCCAAATTGATCAGGAACTAATTTTGACTTAAATTTGTTTTTAGACTATATTAACACAATTAAATTGTGTTTCATTTATCTGTATAGACTTAAAGTTTAAGACATTGTATAGCTTAAGTTGTTGTGTAAGGAAGATAGTTAAAAATTATATATAAATAATAAGTGCTGGGCACTGGTGGCTCATGCCTGTAATCCTAGCTACTCAGGAGACAAGAAATCAGGGGGATCATGGTTCGAAGCCAGCCCGGGCAAATAGTTCTCAAGACTCTATCTTGAAAAAAACACCAGAACATCACAAAAAAAGGGCTGGTGGAGTGGCTCAAGGTGTAGGCCCTGAGTTCAAACTCCAGTACCATAAAAAAAATTGTATATAGATAATTGTAAATGTAGGAAATTTAAAGCAGTTAATTTTGTCTATCTTTGAAATACTGCTATATTCTACAAGATGCTTAATAGTATCATGCAGAAAACCCCACAGAATTCATTTTGCAATTATGTGTTTTTCTCTTCAGAAGAAATTTTGGTCACCAGCCTTCTTAATTGGAAGATTGTTACTTCTTGCTTTTCACTGGGGACTTCATTAGTTCTGCATTGTGAGCATTTTTTATCCCTCTGCTGATCTGCTTTGGTATTAGGCAGAGCGGAGCCACAGCTCCTAATATGGGGACAATTCTCACACAAATTTCAGAGTTGTTTATTTGGATTTCACATTACTTAGCTGTTAAAATAACAAGGAAGAACAATGAAAATAAATACTTTTTGAAATTTTTGAATACTTTTGAATGACCTTCTCTTAAAATTTCATTACAACTGTTGACACATATTTCAGATTTCCTTAGGAGCAATGGCTCCTACAGTGAACTTTCTGTGACTTACGACTTTGTTTAATGTGTTACTCAGCACTAATGTGTTCTTTTGACTCCAGCTGACAAGGCCTTTCGAGACATGAAGGTGCTCAAAATGAGTCAGTCTATCATTGTATCTGGTGAATCAGGAGCTGGCAAAACAGAAAATACAAAATTTGTTCTAAGGTGAGTAATGTAGAATATTTTGAACAGGTCGACATTACTTTGGTGGTAAAACATGAATACCACAAAATTTGCTAACTTAACCATTCCTAAGTGTACAGTTGAGCAGTGCAAGGCATATTTATATTGCTGTTCTGCCACTCTCCAGATATGCTCCTCTTGCAAAACGGATGCTCTGAACCCATTAAAGAACTCTCTATGTACCACCCCCACACCCCCAGCCTCTGACAAAATGCCATTCTATTCTCAGTTTCCGTGAATTTAACTACTCTAGTTAACTCATAAATAGGGCCATGTAGTCCTTATCTTTTGTGACTACTTATTTCATTTAGCTTGGCCTACAGTTCCCCCATGTTTGGGCTGGCAGTGGTGGCATATGCCCATAGTGTATAGTGCCAGTTATTTGGGATGTTGAAGTGGGAGGATCACTTGAGCCTAGGAGTTTGGAATCAGCCTGGAGAACATAGTGAGACCCTATGTCTTTGGAAAGAAAAGTCACCATGTTGTTACATGTATTAGAAATTTCCTTCCTAAATTTTAAAGGGTGAATAATAGTCCACTGTAGGCATATATTACATTTTGTTTATCCATTCATTTGTTGATAGGCACTAGGGTTGCTTCTATCTCTTGGCTATTGTGAATAGTGCAGTTTTGAACATGGGTGTGCAAATATTTCTTTGTTAACTTGAATAGGTTGACTTTAGTAACTTTGCATATTTTGTGGTACAGTTTGAAATGGAAGGTTCTGTCATTTTTAAGAAACAAACACCTTGTAGAAGCTAATCTGTAGGTTGTTGAAAGCCAGCTCTGACATGTTATTTCCATGAGGATCCTAGTATAGATTAGTGCTGGTTAGGCAAAGGGAAATCCAGGAATGTTCCTTCAAACTCCAAAGTCCAAATGGACATTCTGTTCTCAGTGTTTCTGCTATTTGTGTGTTTGAAGCCATTTTTACCTTAAGTTTATGGGGATTGACCTTTTTATTTCTACTTCCTCATACTCCTCCCAACAAATTTCCTTTGCTGCCATAAAATGAAACTTTTAACATTTTGTTTATAATCATAACATTTTAAAATGGAAGGAACCTTAGCATTCATTATTGTTTCATTCTATCAATTTATGTACCCACTGAAATTAAAGCTAGTGATGAAGATACTGCTGGGACCAACATATTCTGAATTTTTACTAATGTTGTTCTTAATGTATCATAGTTCCTAGATGACTGTTAGGTGCTGTGACCTTCTTTGAAATTTTGCTATTTGCTATGTAAATGTGTATGAGAATCTGAGTTAGTTATGTAAAGCAATTGAAGAGTTTTATGTTTTTAATAGGAAATTCCGGTTAAATGAATACTTCCCAATAGTCTTGGAATTCTAAGAGGTTCAGTTATTCTTTATCTTTTATGTTATAGTCATATGGCAAGTCTATGGCTAATTTATGAAACTGAGCAAAAAGTTAAGGAGCTTTAACATTATAATTTGCACTTGCATTGTAAATCAAAGATTGTTTTTTGTTTTGAAATGTGGCAGACAAATAATCATTCCATTGTGTTTTACCTTTCAGTGTAACAACTTAGATTGATGACTTTCAGTTGCTTAGTTGTTCATTGTCTTATTTTCTGTAGTCATTAAGGTTGAATTAATAGGTGATTGCAGAAGGCTTTGAAGTCTCTTGTAGTGGATGAATAATCCCATGTGAATTGTGTTACATATTTAAAACCAAATGGTTGGTAAAAAATCAGAATATCCCCCCAGAACAGCTTCAAAAAGATAAGACTGATTTAGATGTTAAAGGCAATCTGTATAGAATTTTAAATAAATTTAAACCTATAACATAAAAGTTACATTTGGACAGAAATTCATAATTTTTAAACAGTTATAATGATGACCCAGACTTCAGTTTTGCATTGAATAATAACATATTTTGTATTAAATAATACTAAAATTATGAATATACTGTATGCAATATTATTGTCATCTAGTTTTTTTTTATCTTGTATTTTAAATAGATATCTGACAGAATCCTATGGAACAGGTCAAGATATTGATGATAGAATTGTTGAAGGTATTGTCAGTTTTTATTTTCTATTGTTAGGTGTATACTGAAATTAACTTAGAAGAAGCCTTTCAATGGCCTGGAATGTTCTTCTCTCAGAAATGCAGAAAACTTCCATCTGCTGCAAATCTTTGCTCAGACACTGTCTTCTCATTTACCTAATACCTGCTGTCTCTCTCCGCACTTCTGCCCCTGTAAGCACTAAGCAGGCAGGGATTTCTGTTTATATTTCATACTCCTAGAATAGTGCCCGATACATAGCATAAGTATTGATTGAATGAGTGAAAGAGATACAGGAAGCTCTTTGCTTTTCTGTATATTGTTTACTATAAAGAAGGAAAGAGAAAGAAGAGTTATTTGAGGTTATTAAGGTACCCTTTTTCAGAAAATTATCTTAACAGAAGTGTTCCCTTTGAAGGTAAGAATATGTGAATGGATCTCTTAAGCTGTCCATGCTTTTGCCTATGCCTTAGAAAGCTTCTTGCACCTCAGTTTGGAGAATCCTAGTCAAGGCCATCATCATATTGAATTTGTACCCTGCCTGTTCCACCATAACCCTTATCTGGTCTCCTCTCTTACATTCTTGCTTCTCTTTAATCCAGATCCAGTATGGAAATGGGAATAATCTCTTCTGTTTAAATCTTTTAACAGCTTCATATCTCTCTCATGATAATGCTCTTAAACCATAATGCCAGCTGTGGTGTTCTGTGTGGTCTGGCTCCTGCCTATTCTGTCCTAATCTTGAGTCTTGTTTCCTTAACTCCCTCATGCTTTATTTTAGGCCTCTCCATCTATTCTTTCTTTCCCCCTTCCTTAGTTTCCCCCACTAGGTACTCAGTACCACATTCGGGAGATACGGGAATAGGTAGAAAACCCAAAACATGAAAGCATTTGATGTTCCCACTCCAGAGGAACTAATACAGAAACCTTAAAGCAACAGAGGTCAACACGAGAAGGGGATCAGTAACCAGTGTAAAGATCAGTTAGAGTTGAATCAACCTGGGTTGTAACACATTTGTACATGCAAGCAATGCTGGAATCTCTCTGTATAGCTATCCTTATCTCAACTAGCAAAAATGCTTTGTCTTCTTATTATGCTTATGTCTTCTCTTCAACAAAATTAGAGATAAAGGCAGAACAGTTCTGCCTGGAAGCAAGGGGGGCAGGAAGGAGAGGGTGGAGGAAGGGGGAAAGGGAAGAAATGACCCAGTGTATGCACATATGAATAAGTGAATAAAAAAAAATAAAGTAAGAACCCATAACAACTGAAAAAAATTGAGTAAGCAAATAGAATATAATAAATTACGGTTTAAAAAATTTTTTTTACTAGCATATAATAGTTGTACAGAGGATACATTGTGATATTTACATATGTGCTTATAATATATCTTACTTAGATCTACCTCTCCATTGTTCTCCTTCCCCCCCTTGCTTAGAATAATTTCAACAGGTTTCAAATTCTTCTGTTTTCATATATGAATATAAAATACATCCACCACATTCACCCTTTCCTTATCCCCGCCGCAACACACTGGTACTCACCCCTGGACAGGAGTTATTTTTCCTTCCATCCCTTCATTTTTTAAAAAAGTGTATATTGATGGTCCAAGGGGGTTTTGCCTTGGTACTTCAAGCCTGTATATATCATGCTTTAATCAAATTAACCCCTCCCCTTAACTTACTCTTTCTCTATCGCCATGCTCCTCTAATACTCAGCCGCTTACAGCACATTGTATTATCTTCATCTATAGATGGGCTATTTCAATATTTCTCATCCTCTGATGTTTTCTTTTTCACTATCGCCTTCTATAGTCCCCTCAGACAGAACTCACTAATGCAATCTTACTTTCTCTTTCACTATATAAAAATATAAAATATTTTAGAAAAGTAAGTCAAACAGTAACTTTCTTACCTGTATTTTGTCACAAGATCTTTGGTTTTTTTTTTTTTTTTTTTTTTTTAATTTGTGATCAACACTCTTATAGGGCTGATGTGCTTGTTAAAACCTTGAACATTTAGGTAGTAATTTTTAAAGTTGGTGTAACTTAGTGACTTTTTGTAGTTCAGTTTTTCCTATAACATTTACATTTTCTTTTATATATTTTGAGTAATTTTTCTGTCTCCTACACTTGAGTATAGTACCTGAACATAGTGAGTAATCATTAAATATTTGTGGAATTTGACATTACTTAATAGTTTCTCCATGTTAATATTTTTGAGAATATTTACTCTAGCGTTTTTCCTATGGAGACATTTTATGCATATTATTTTGTAAGCTTCCTTCATGCTCACTTTTTGATGAAATATTTTCATTTTTTAATAGCTAATCCACTCTTAGAAGCTTTTGGAAATGCAAAGACTGTTCGCAACAATAATAGCAGTCGATTTGGAAAATTTGTAGAAATTCATTTCAATGAAAAGGTAAGTGAAAGTTACTTTTGAGATGTTTGGGAACATGTTATGTTTGGCGAATGTTTGTGAAAAACACAAGGATCTTATTAGAATTGGTGTTATACTTGAACTTATGGTAAATTTCTTTAAGTTTGTTACTTAATGGATTTTTAGTCATATATTATATTTAAAATTTTTTGAGACAGTGTCTTGCTCTGTAGCCCAGTTTGGCCTTGAACTTGAGATCCTCCTGCCTTACCCTCTTGAGTGCTGGAATTATAGGAAAGCACCACCGTGCCCAGCTTCTTTGTTATTTTAGATAGGACAGTATGTATTTCACTATTCCAAGAGCTCCTTTCACAATTTATAATGCAAGTACTGGATTTGACTATAGCATTGAGTATAAGTTTACATGTAGTTTTTTCCCCTATAATTTATTCTTTTGATGTTTTGATTAATATGTAATCATTGTACATAATTGTGGGATACATGCATATATATTCATATACATACATATATCTCTATCTGTCTATCTCACATACATACCAGATATACTGATTACATCAGGGTAATTAGTATTTCATCTTCATTCTTTACATTTGGTGCCTTTGAGCTTCTATCTTCTGGTTCTTAATAAATGATAGGATAGGTTATTGTGGACATCAGCATTGAGCTATAGTGCAAAGTCAATTCTGATCCTATAGCGCTTCTGATATGGATAGAGACTTGAAAATGTTTAAAATTAAGGATGCCCTCCATAAATACTCTAAGCTTATGTTTAGTTATCTGTTTTTATACCTATATTTGATGAATATTATAACCTTTTTGGTAGACACATTTATTAGAAAAGATAAATTTAGCATTGTTAATTTATACTTTGTCTTTAAACGCAAAAAATATATCTTTGTGTTTTTTTTTTTTTTTGTAGAGTTCAGTTGTTGGAGGATTTGTTTCACATTATCTCCTAGAGAAATCTAGGATCTGTGTTCAAGGCAAGGAGGAAAGGAATTATCATATCTTTTATAGACTGTGTGCTGGGGCTTCTGAAGATATTAGAGAAAAACTTCATTTGAGCTCCCCAGATAATTTTCGGGTAGGTTGGAAGAAAATAAATTTCATACAATGTTTGCAAATTGAATTGCTTCAGTCCTAAAACTTATTTTGGTGTGTTTGGATATCTAGTTTTGTACATACCTAGTTTACGTTGAATAAAATACACATGTCCTCAGTATGTATGGGTTCTGCTTCTGTGGCTTAAGCTCACTGTGAATTCAAAGTATCAGGAATGAAAAAGTTGCATTTGTATTGAATATTCCAGGCTTCTTGTGCTTGTTATTATTCCCTAAACAATAAAGTGTTACATCTTTGCATAACATTTACTTTGTATTAAGCAATCCAGAGATGAGTGAAAGTATATATGAGGATATGTATAGGTTATATACAAATACTGTGCCAAATACTATGAGGATTTGCAGATTTTGGTGTCTGGTATCCACAGGGGGGAGGGGTCAATGAACCAACCCCCCATGGGTTCCTGGGAATGACTATATAATGTATTAGGATGATGGCGGTAAAAAGGGGATCTCTACCGAGGTCGATTTCTGAGGTTATAATACAGGCTAAGCATCTCTGATGCAAAAACCTAAAATGCTAAACACTTAAATCAACTGGTACTCAACTGGAAAGCTTACACAAATACTCCAAGATTTAAAAAACTCCAAATTTCAAACCACTTACCACAAGTATTTTAGATAAGCAGTGCTCTACCACCTCTTTAACAGTAGATGAAACGCTGTGTAATGTGATAGGGAAAAGGGCAGATGTTAAACCCATACTGATTTCAACTCAATTAGAAATTTATAATAGTTCTGTACTACTAGCTTTAAAGTTACCTTTGACTTATCTGCAAGACAGTTTGACCACTGAATTAATGTTAGTAAGGAACACATGATTCCTTAATACATTTCAATAACAAGTATTTAGTGCTTGCCTGTTGGGTGCTAGACATTGTGCCAGGATTAAAATGATATGCAGTCCTTGTCTCTGAACAATTTAGAATGTGGTGGGAAATGTACCCAAAGTCTTACTGATGGGTTGAATAATGAGAAAGAGATACAGTGAATGCTGTGGCAGTTGGGAATTTAAAAAAGCTTAGTGGAAGAATTGAATACTTGGTAAGAATCTTTGGGCACTGATGGCTCACACCTGTAATCCTAGCTACTCAGGAGGCAGAGATCAGGAAGATCATGGTTCGAAGCCAGCCCGGGTGAAAAGTTCTTGAGACCCTATCTCGAAAATACCTAACGCAGAAAAAAAAGGCTGGTGGAGTGGCTCAAGGTGTAGGCCCTGAGTTCAAGCCCCAGTACCGCAAAACAAACAAACAAACAAACAAACAAACCTTGAGGTATTTCCAGTGTTAAGTAGTTGAAGAAAGATGTAAAAGGTATTCCTGGTAGATGCAGAAAATGAACAAAAGCAAGACAAGAAACATTCTTTTAGAAAGTGGTGGGAGGGAGACTGGAGAGCCAGCCAAGGTTTTTAAATACAAACACTATCAGAGCTGTGTTTTACTTTAGCTTTAATATGGAGGATGGCTTGAAGTGGGGAGAGGAGGAGAAGGATAGAAACTAAAATCATAAGTAGACTAGTTAGAAAACTATAGCTAGAGTTGAAGTAAGAGTAACTAAGGTACCTGAATTGCAACTGTAGCATGATGGAGGTAGGGTTGTATAATATATTGGAAAGTGACATTGATAACACTGGGATACTAAATGTAGTAGAGAAAGGGAAGAATCTAGAGTAATTTTCAAAAATTTGACTGTGGTAACTGAATGGATGTAAATGCTATGATGGGGACCTGGCATAAGGCTGTAACATTTAGTTTTGAGCCTATGGATCACCTAAGTGGAGATGTCTGGAAAACGATGGGGTATGTTAATCTCAAGATTGGAGTCTGTGGTGTTTAAAACAGTGGCCGTGAGTGGATGTGATTGTGTCGGGAGATGGCGTAATATAGAGAAGCATGTGCCAGCACCCAAATGCTGGAGCTGATAGGGATGGGGAGAGAAAGCACAGATGGAGTTGTGAGAACCACAAGACCTCAGAGAAGTTTCACGAAGTTGTGATTGGGATGATTAACGTAATTTACAAAATCTCAGCTAGAAAATAGTGTCCCTATATAGGGTAGATGGCAGTTAAGGAATGGGCGTAGGAAATTTAGTCCGTAGAAGGTTGTCCAAGTGATAATCCTCTTTTGGCAGGAGTCCTCCATTGGAGAGTCTGTGGACTTAATTATTGCTCTGTATATGTGTGCTCATTCACTGGGTTTTGCAGATAGCATCGCTTTCACTTCAAGCAGTTTTTTAGAAGAAAAATGTACAATTGGAAATTTTAAAACTTTATTGATTTTGCTTTATAAACGTATCTGTTTATATGCTTGTAGAACATCCAACCTTCTGTAGAACTCTCTAAATTAATTGAAATTTGAAGTTAGTTGCTCACCTAATCTTCATGAAAATGGAATAGGCATTGCTGTAGTTTGGTTTTTAGAAAAGGAATATAAGTTACTTATGAATCATGAATTATAATAATGACGATCTGGCTTTGTCAACACTTAATTGATAATAAAATGATGGGACTATTCTGATATTTATCTAGTATTTCTGTTTGCTTGGAGGCTTGGGAACATAATATTTCAGTATTTCAGAATTTATAGCCTTTCCTGGCACAATAATAGGCATCCTACAGGAGCACATACTGAAATTTATCAGAACAGTAGGTTTCTTGCCTCTGTGTTGTGAAACAGCAGGGATGATGGAGAGCAAGGGGGCACACTCTGTTGCCCTACATGTTCCTCTCTTGTGTTTGCATACAAACACGCCCCTTATCCCTTCCCCAAAGAATTCTGATTTAAAGCAACTTGGAAGTGTGTTGGTAATTTCATCAGGTTTTTCTGTAGTTAAGCCCCATAGTGATAACTGATCATGTTGTAAAAGCAAAGGAGAACCCTAGAGTACTTCCAAATTAGCTTGTACACAAGGAATTATAGAGATACATCTATTTGAAAACATTTGTGTAACTGCATGTGTATTTTAGGGAATAAAAAGTTAAAATGCTCACATTATTAAAACTTTTCTAATATTTTCACGTTTTATGGAAACATTTGGAATAGTCATGCAAAGATCCTTGAATATAAGGAAAGCTTGGATGGAATGACAGTGGATGGCAGGTGCAGTTGCAGCTTTCTAATTATAGAAAAGTTGGAAGAAATAAGTATCTTTGCTAGGTTATTTATTTATTTATTTATTTGTAGTGCTGGGGGTCAAACTTAGGGCCCAGTGGTGGCTAGGCAAGTAGTAGACCACTGAGCTGCTACCCCCACTGCCCAAGGGTTTTTAATTTGTTTTTGAGATAGAGTCTTATTCTACAGTCCAGGTTGGCTTCAAATTTTCAATTCTTTTGCCTCAGCCTCCCAAGTGCTGGGATTACAGGCATGCCACCAGCATGCACCATAGGTTTTAATGTTAGGTTCAGCTAATTTCTGTAAGTCAAATATTTGACCAAGCAATTAGAATGGTGAAATAAAACCCTAGAGAAAACACTTGTTTTGGCTCTACATGGTTAAGCTGTTATTACTCTACTAAATACAACAGCTCTTTTTTTTTTTTTTTTTTTGGAGATAGTTGAAAATGCTTGTTAGTTTTATTCCCTTTCTCTTTTTTTCTTTATTTCCTCAAAGATTCATGGGTAGAAAAACATGTCCACATCATTGTCTGATTTTGCTGTATCTCAGCAGTTAACTATAATGAAGGGGTAATGAAACATGCATCTAAAATATTAATTTGTCCCCAAATCACTAAATGCACTATAATTTTCTTCATATGTGTTTGGTTATAATTTATGCCAAGGAACAGTGGAATCATAGTGATAATGATTTTAGAGAAACTGAGATGTTCAGAATTTTTTCTATCTTCTATGTGCTTTTTTTCCTGAATCCTTTACAACAGATTCTCTTTGAAACCAATATATTACAGATTGAATATCCCTTATCTAGAATGCTTGTAACCAGACAGGTTTCAGATTTCGGAGTTTTTCATATTGTGGAATATTTGCATAGATTTTACCCTAATCTGAAAATCTAAAACCCCCAAATCTGAAAATGATTATGTCAATGCTCAAAAAGCTTTAGATTTTAGAGTATTTTGACTTCTGATTTTTGCGTCAGGAATGCTCAGCCTGAATTTTAGTCATACTCCTTCTCTTGTTCTGTGTATTTAAAACACAGCGCTTTTTTTCCTCCTGTGCATATGCTAGGAAAGTGCTCTTCCACTGAGCTATGGTACCATTCCTTGCATTTAGCTTTTAAAATGCTTTAGGAAGCAGTATAAATCATTGAGATAAGAAAAGCTAAAATTATTTGATCCATGAAACAAGTATTATGATTTACATATAGTCACTGTTAACTGTCAGTAAATGTGAGTCACATTTTGAAGAACTGAGTCTAAAAATCAGAAATTAGGAAATCTAGGCTAATACTTCTTAATTATTCTTAATTCAAAATATTACTTGAGTGCTGGCCATTTGGCTCAAGTGGTGGAGCACCTGCCTAACAAGCGCAAAGCCCTGAGTTCAAACCCCAGTGTAGCCAAAATATTGCTTGAAATATTCAACCACAATGTGTGTGCTTATTTGAAACTCCAAAACTTTAATGGGAAGGTGATTACTTACAGTTGTCTTCTATAGTACTTATATTATCAGCTGTATTTTAAAAGCAATGTTTGACACCTAACATTGATGTAAAATTGAAGAAAAGATGTAAATAAAGATGTAAAATTGTTGCCCTTTGAAAATAGAAAATTATAGTATTGATTTTTGTTTTAATCATTTAATTAAACTATTTTCAAGGATTAGGATTTTTAATAGCCCTAGTTTGACTAGGAGGAATCAAATGCTTATAAAATATAGAAGTACTGATTTTTATTGAAAGATTAATACTCAAATTAAGTTTAAGAACATTTTTGGTTAATACTAGGAACATTTATGGTTAATATTATTTGATATGGTGAATTTTCTTTTGTTTTGTTCCCCTGTGGATCATACATACTAATTATAACTTAAATTTCTTTGTTACAGTATTTAAACCGAGGATGCACTAGATACTTTGCTAACAAAGAAACTGACAAACAGATTTTACAGAACCGCAAAAGTCCTGAGGTATAGTAGACTACTTTTAAAAACTAAAATATTTGATGTAAAAAAAAAATATATATATTTTATTTTGGAGCCTAAATAAGATTTCTTACTTTTAGATTTATGTTTCAAAAATCTAATCATTTAAGTGTCTCTCTTAATACAATACTTTACCTCTGTTAGTATCTACAGAAGCAACTTGAGCCATAATACACTGCTTTTCTCTTGCTCTTTTTCCAGTTGTGAAGGTATTAAATTGCATCATCATCTTTTAGCATACTTACTTGTGTTTTACCCATTGAGATTAAATATATGCATTAGTCAGATTCCTGTTTTATTGATAAAATACCTGAGAAAATCAACTTAAAATAGGAAAGACTTGTCTACAGCCATACCACCCTGAATGTGCCCGATCTTGTCTAAAATAGGAAAGACTTATTTTGGCTCATGAGTTCAGGTTTCAGTCTGTGGTCACTTGACTCCATTGTTCCTGGGCCCTGGTGAGTCAGGACACCTCGGTAGGGGGATCATATGATAGAGCGAAGGTTCCCACCTCATGACGGCCAGAAAGAGACAGGGACAAAAGAGAGGAAGGGTTAGGGGCAGGGACAAGACACAGACCCCTGTGACCTGTTCCCTACAGCTGGGTCCCATCTTCTGAATTTCCAGTACCTCCCAGGAGCCTATCAAATGGATCAGTCTATTGATGAGCTCAGATCGGTCCGTTGATGATTCAGTGACCTTCAGAAAACCTATGTCTGAACACTGTTGCAAGTCTTCAACACATGAGCCTTTTGGGAACATTCAGATCCAAACCATAACAGTATAAAATGTGTTTGTTAATTTATTATCTACTTCAAGGCTGAAATAAGCTTTGAAAAGATAATAAATTAAGCATTCTTGTGAAAGGGTGCTTGTATATTACAGAATTGCTCTTTAAAACACCCGACTTCTGGAATGTATTATGAAGAGTTTTATATGTTGGTCTCATTAAGTTTGTTACAGTATTTCTAAAAATAATTAGATTATTCCATGCAGGACTATTTTAAAAAAACATTAAATCTCAAAAGATCTTCAATCTTTGTAAATTTTAATATGCAGTGTTTAAGTAGTAAGTGGTATTCAGTTGTATCTATACAAGTGGCTTTAATTATGCAAACTAAGTCAAGATTGTTCAAGACTCTAGTAAATCTTGCCTTTATTGATTTTATTAAAAGTTACATTAAGTATTTGATTGAACAAGTTTGTATTATAGTCAGTTTTTAATTTTTCTACACTGTGTCTGATATTTTGACTCCTTTCAGACTGAGTGAGATGAATTACATCTTAAATCTATTTATATATAAAAGAGAGCAAATAAAATTCCCACTATTTCAAATTTTAAGCAGATGAGTCCACAGTTAATTCTTACTTAATTTGATATTTTATCTATCATTTATATATCAGTTTAGGCACAGATGTGTGAATTATAAGTCATAAATTTTGTGTTATAGCTATATAACACATTACATTTATACATTAATATTTATTTTGTTATTTTCTTTTGTCTTGATAAGACTATATTTTTATAAGATACCATCAAAATGTAGGAGTTAAATTCTTTGCATTAAGATAACTAAGACATTTCCCAGGACATGACAGGTATCCTAAAGCAGGGAAAATATATATTTATAAATGTGAGTTTTTGGCATAGAAGAAACTTTGTAGGGAGGAAAGAAAGGTGGCACTTATTTCCAGGGTAGCATGCACTCTACCAAGGAAGAAATGCAAATTTCGTGATTGTAGATGAAGTATTCTTTGAAAGGAATCTTATTCACATCATTGAAACAGAATGTGTATGTGTATAATATACATATATATATATGTATATATGTAAACAATGAATTAATTTGTTTAAATTACTTTTTATGTTTTCTTCATCAGGAGGACGAGGTGACCATATTGACATTAAGCCTTTTGCCTAATTCCATTTGAATGTCTTTAAGTTGTGTGTGATTTTTAGGAGAATGCTGTATTTTTAGTCTGCTATAAAGCAAATATATTCATTAACATTTGATTAGAATTAACATTTGATTAGTTTTTAAATGAAGCAAGCCTTCAATTGCAAGACTAAAAATTGTGCATGATATTTGTTTTCTGTTAACTTGAGCTGCATGCGGTTGTTTCTTTTGCTTCTTTTTAAGAATAAAGTGGAATTTCATTTTCTAGACATTTTCCAGAAATTTCACACATAATTGAACATTTTAAAGAGTTTTGTTCTTGGAAAGACAGAACTTTAGCTGGGAAGCAGTTGTTTACTGGAAGAAAAAAATGTCTTCTGAGGCATCATTAATAGCAATTAATTCTGTTTCCTTATTTTAACTTTCCTTCTTCATTCTCAAGTTCTGGAAAATTCCTAGACCAGTTTTTCTATAATAAGTTATCCTTCTAGCTTCTGTAGGCCTTTCTTCTTTCCCTTTTCTGAGTTTATTATAGATCCTAACAGATGAATGCTTCAGATGCAAGTTCTTTTAAGAGAGAAAACAAATTTTCTCTTCATTTTTTTCTGAAATGTTTTAAGTCATTGCATAAATTCTTAGAGTAAGCCTAATGCTTATATCATGTGTGCTTTACATCACATATATATATATAAAACAAGATTAAAAAATATTTCTCAAGCCATTAAAATTGTATCATCCTAATATTTCACTCTGTTTAACATTGATGCATTTGGAGCTAGTTAACCTAGTGTCATGCTAATTTAAATTTATTTTTTTATCTTTTTGTTGCTTAACTTACTTTTAAGTGACAAATAAAAATTGCCTCTATTTGTAAAAAACTTTGGGGTATGATACATTTTAATAGGTCATACATTGTGGAAAATTAATCAGATTAACTAATATATCCATTACTGCCTCTACTCTTTTTGATCTGAAGAGGTGAAATAATTTTTACCATGGACATTCCCTCCTTTTTCACTGAATTTGTTTTTTATCTACTATCCTATAATTATAATGCTTTAGAATTAAAGTTAGAATTTTATTGCAAAATATCTCTTTCCATTCTTTCAATTGATACTTTTATTCAAATAACTGTCAATTCACGGGTAGTTGTGAGAGATAACAGAGAGAGATCGTGTGCACACATTCCCTACTCCAGCAGTTTTTTGAGTGTGTTATAATGCTTAGGTTTTTCTGTTGACAGATTTTTATTTTGCATGTTACATTCTATTGGTAAACCTGGTGTGGTAGTTTTAGTTTACTAAGGTAATATAAAGATCAGTTAACTGATGCCTTCTTGTTTTGCAGTATATTAAGGCAGGTTCCTTGAAAGATCCTCTGTTAGATGACCATGGAGATTTTATTAGGATGTGCACAGCCATGAAAAAAATCGGTTTGGATGATGAAGAAAAACTCGATCTGTTTCGAGTAGTAGCTGGTGTCCTCCACCTTGGAAATATTGATTTTGAGGAAGCTGGCAGCACTTCAGGTTTGTTCTTTTGTTGTTGTTTTTTAAGAGGAATATAATTAGATAGAATTTCTGTCATTTCTTAGACATGTGAGAAGTCAGTCTGCTTATGTGCACGTTTGTTACAGTTTCTAGAATATGCTGTGTTACAAGGTGACTCTGCCAAAGGAGGGATGTTACATTATATGCTTTGTTTTGAGCAAATTAGTAACTCTGACAAGTAGTAGGTTTATACTTAACTAGTTTCCAACTGATATTATACGTTTAATAATTACCATATTAATTGTCTATTATCCATTAATAGAGAATTTGAAATTTTTCTGACTTGTGGATCTAAACTTGGGTCAGTTAGTTAGGGCAATTAAATACATAAAGGCCTACGTACTTTACTAGTGGGAAGTGAAAACAAATGAAAACTTTCATTCTTACGGACGCTGAAGTAGACTTAAATGCCTGATGATAGTAACCTTTCAACTTTAGGGCTTCATTCTTTATGTAGTCTGACTTTGGCATAGTTCTAAATTTGATTTGTGTCCATGGGTCCAGATCACAGCCACCACCTGTTTTTGTCAATAAGATGTTCCTGGAGCACAGCTACCTCCCCACCTGTGAATTGTCTGCTGGTTTTCATGCTGCGGTGGGAGGGATGAGAAGCTGGGGCAGAGATGGCATGTCCTGCAAAGTCTGAAATGTTTACCTTGTGACCCATTAGGGAAAAAGATTTTTGACCCCTGCATTAAAACTTGTGTCAGATCTTACACCAAGTTAATATAGCATTCAGTAACATGGGCTTTGAGTCAGATCTCTGAGGCTCTCTGAGCTTGGTTTCTTCATTGGCAAAATGAAATCATTCATAAGAAATGCTTTTAAAATACACTATATAGCAATCTTGTACATGCAAAAAAGGAACACAAAAAAAATGAAAAAGACCATTTTAAAAAAGTATGTCAGGACTGGGGAGTATAGCTCAGTTGTAGAGACTTGCCTAGTATTCTTGAGGCCCTAAGTTTGATCCCTAACACTACCAAAAAAAAAGAAAAAGAAGTGCTAAGATCCTTCATTCTGTATTCATCATAATCATAATTGAAATATCATAACCGTAATGAGATAGGAGATAGCTTCTCCATTTTGCAGAAGTGGGACATGTTGTGTGGTGCTGTGAAATGTATGCGATGAGACACAGCACAGTGTAGTGGAGAAGCACATGTTTTTTAATTAGGCTGTTCTACCATGTCCTGTGTATTTGTGTGACCTTGGGCAAGGTGCTCATCATTCCATGCCGGTTTTCTCAGCATATAGGAATAATAACTGTCCCTACCTCATGTTGAGAGGAGGAATGAATGAGTCATTAATTATAAAATGTTTTGAGTGCTTGTATTTATCACATAGTAATCACGGCAATTGATTAAAAAAATAAAAGTGAATAAACAAAAATACAGATTAATTTCTCTTTAAAATGAAAAACAATTAAGCATACTTAGATATCTTTTTAGTGTGCACTAAAAAGTTTTATGAATTTTTTAAAGGAGGAGAATTTATTTTGGAATTGTAAGTTATACTAGCATACATTTTGTTTTGCTGTTTTGCATCGTTACACAAAGTGGGCATGTGAACAGTTCTAAGTAACACACACAAAAGATTCTAGGTTAACTAACATCAGAAATGTTAGAAGTGATGAGTGGCATTCTCAGCCTCTTCTTAGTGCCCTTGTGGAAGAACATGCAGATGTGCAGAGTGTCACAAATGTTGGAGAGCACTAAATAATCAAAAGGGAAGTAGCACATGTGTACTTCACCTCTCATCTCTCACAGTTCTTTCTGTTTCAGGGATGAGCAGAATGCAGGGTAGATTCGAATGAGGCAATGGATCAAGATAATGAGCCAAATTATATTTAATTTATTTTGGCCATTCTGGGGTTTGAATGCAGGGCCTCTCACTTGCTAAGCAAATGCTCTACCGCTTGAGCCACACTCCAAGTCTGTAGATTATTTTAATAGCTAAGATTTTGCTATATTAGACTTCATCTTTCCTGTGACTTCCCATAGAGCCAAATGATTTCTTTCTACGTAGACGTGAGGAGTTTTTTCTTAGCTCTATTTTGGCATGTCCTAACAGTTTTGGGGGGAAAAAATCAGTATTTTTATAATTATTTTATTAGAAAGTTTATTCCCTAATAAACACTTGAAAGTCTTTTAACTGTCATAAGTTTTTGCATGATGGAAATGTGGACAATACTACATTTCCACATAACAACAATGTATGTTATTAAAGGACAAATTTAAAAAACATTTGAGGAATGTTTTTAGAAAGTGAGTGACATGAAAACCCTATTTTATTTTATGGTCTTTGGCCTTTTTAAGACATAAAAATAATTTTATCATCCTAGTCTTACATAATTTCTGAAGGTAATAAGAAACTTTGCAATGTAGTGAAAAAGAAGAAATAACATAAATGAATTAATTCTCCCCTATTTGAGAATTACTTAATTGTAGTGTGTATACACTGAGCAAAGGGGTGATTCACGTCCCCGGAAGAATGGCACAAGATTCTATCATCTTGTTCAGAATAGTGTATAATTTAAACACAGGAATTTTTTATTTCTGGAATTTTCCGTGTAACATTTTCAGACTTCAGTTGGTAGCAGGTAACTGAAACTGTGGAAAGTGAAGCTGCAGTTAAAGGGGGTCTCTTATATTGTGGATCTCTCTCATACCATGGACTCACCCTGAGTTAGGGTCTCTCGTTGACCTTGGTAGTAGGGGTGTCTAACAAGAATGGAAAAATATGAAGTGGATTTAGGAGTTACAAATAAACTCTGTTCTATAATTTCATATAACTGAAGTATAATTATAAGAAATGGGTATTGAAAATTGTGCTTAGATAATGTTAACTTCAAATTAAGATATGTTTCTCATTTTTTCTTACTTTTTTATTAGAATATAATAGAATATTTGTTGTACAGGGGATCCATTGTGACAATTCCAAACAGGCTTACATTGCACATTGTTTAGATCAACCCCACCCTTTCCCCCTGTAACTCTCCTCCCATCCCACTTAAAGCAATTGCAAGAGGTTTCATTGTTAAAAATATGTTTCTTTAGGTGGTTGCAACCTGAAGAATAAATCTGCCCCATCTTTGGAATATTGTGCTGAATTACTGGGTTTGGACCAAGATGACCTTCGTGTAAGTTTAACCACAAGAGTTATGCTAACGACAGCAGGGGGCGCCAAAGGGACAGTTATAAAGTAAGTTCTTCAACCCTTGTGCTACACAAATCCTGCCTTGCAGCTTGTCAGGGGAAAGTATATTTTTTGAGCCCACTGAGATTTAAAGTTCATCTTTATGTATCATTCTTTCTTTTGCTTTTGATGTTCTAAAAAGCTGTGATTGATAGATCAAAATTCTGTGCATCTGACTGCAGTAATCCACCACATAAATAAATGGGGGTTTGCATGGCTTAAAGTCATTCCTTGTAAATATTTGACACAAATTTGGAATTTATGAGAGAGGTTTACTTTTGTAATAGCTATGAAAATACATGTTAATTATCTAAATTAATACCACACTGTTTTAGGCAATAGATTATTTTCTACTTTAAAAGTGGTTTTCTGTGCAAATGATAAAACTTCTGTTAAGTAGAAATCACTTTAGGAAAATACTCAGCAAATGAAGTTTCTTACCTTTAGGATTCTTCATTTAGAGGAAATTGGAAATGATAAGTAAATAAGAATCTAAGTAAAAAAATTTAAAATTAGTAACCAAGAGCTTTTAATTGTGCCTGTGTGTGTATAGTGTTAGCTCAATATCCTATATTTTATGCATTTTTGGGTTTGGTATTGTAGAATAGGATTAATTTAGGCTTATCATCTTGAGGTACTGCAAGAGCTTCATTTGCGAGGAAGAAAGTCAGGCCCTCTGTTCTTTGCTAAATAATTAGTGAGGCAGATGGTGAGTGCTAGTGACTTAATTCAGAAAAATATTCAAAAATTAAAACAAGAATTTTGTTTTAGTGGATAAAATATCTTTAGTAAATTGATTATTTTTGCAGTACTGGGGAATCAAACCCAGAGCCTTATGTGTGTTTCCCAGGCCTTCTACCACTGAGTTACACCCTCAGTAGTTAATTTGTTTTTTATTTTTAATTAATTTACTTTTATTTTTTTAAGAGACAGGATCTTACTGTTTTGCCCAGGGTGGCTCTGGACTCTTGAGCTCAAGTGATTCTCCCACCTCAGCCTTCCAAGTAGCTGGGGCTACATTTGCATGCCTGGTACAGAAGGCCGAATAGCTGGTTAGCTGCTTGGTTCCCCAGAAATCTCTCTGGGGCCCAAGGGAGGGTCCATACAGGCATGGGCAGTTGTCCTCAGATATTGCTTCTTCCATTTCCCCATTTCTTCTTTGTTCCAAAGCATTTCTTTTATGTTTTCTGTATGGTGTACCCACATAAAATTCATTGTAAGAAATGATTCTATTGCAGGAAATATAAGTAGGGAAAGGACTAATTAGAGAGTATTCAAGTATCAGGCTGACTTGAATGATTTTTAAAATTTCTTCCAAATTGACTTTTTTTTTTTTGGTGCTTCCATAGTGCCCCATACATTTCATTATGATAAGATTTAGCATGGTGTATGGAAATTTTCCTTTATTTCAGTCTCTTTTCATTAGATTCTAATTTCCTTGACAACAATAGTTTGTGTCTGTATCTGCAACATCTAATGATGTCGTTCCATATAGTTATTTAGAGAGTTGGACAGTTTAGGATTTTAAGAAGTCACCATCTTTACTGAACTTTAAAGTTGTCCTGAATTAAGCACAGTTTGTTTCACATTTAAGAAAAATCAAAAGGAAAATTATTCCTCTGAATGATTCATATTAATTCAGCATGTAAAGCAAAGTGTAAATTAAGGTTAAAATGAGTTTTTTCAAGCCTAAAGTTCTTTTATGCCATAGATTTTTGATCTAATTTTAGGTAATCTCATTAGTTCTTCTGTTGTAGTTTTCTTCTTCACCCCACTTCTCTGTGCCTACTCACAAATGACCATTGGTAACTGTTTGTTCTTCACAGTGGGCTAGTTCAGGTACTTGTCTTTGGGTATCTGGTGTTAATTGTCACAACGTATTGCTACAGGAATTTTCATTAGTGTGATTTTTTTTTTTTTTTAAAATAGGGTTCCCCTGAAAGTGGAGCAAGCAAACAATGCTCGTGATGCTCTGGCAAAGACCGTCTATAGCCATCTTTTTGATCATGTGGTAAACAGAGTAAACCAGTGTTTTCCTTTTGAAGCTTCATCCTGTTTTATTGGAGTCTTAGACATTGCTGGTTTTGGTAAGTGTAGTTTCTTTTGTAAGTTTATACTTGAGCTTTTTTAAAGTACATATCAAAAATATTTTAAAAAATCTTTCAATTGTTATAATTTTAGTTTTTTCCTCATACTTGTATTTCATAATATGACTTACATAGTAAGCTGATTATTTTATTTGCTCTTTTATTATCCTATTATTGTTGAACTGGGGGTACATTGTGACACAATGCACAGATGTTACAAAAGTGCTTATAATCCAGTAAGCTGATTCTTTAAAAGAAAAGAAAGACTCCTTTGGGGTAGTTTTGGTCCAACAAATGCTAAAATTAAAATACGCTTATTGAAACTACCATATCCCTATACTGTAGATGAATACAACTCTGAGTGTTACTAATAAAGACAATAGGGTCACTAAATATAAATTAAGATAATAAATTCACTAAGACAACACTATACTAACATGTAGGCTAACCTTATTATTATGTGTAAAATAAATATTCATTGCTAGTGTTGTCAACAAATCACTATTTCAGCTCTTTTTCCATAAATGAATAAGATATCAAGATAAGTCATTGTGAACAACTCTGGAGGTGTTTAGCAGAAATTAAATAGACCACACCTGCACCTGCATACTGCTGTGTTCTGAATAATTGTGTTGTAAAAATCTTGAAGTAAATTCAATGGTTTCATAGATGTTATTGATGTGGGCATTTCTTCTGTCTCTAAGGTGTGGTGTTTTTCCTTGTGGTTTTTTGCCTTTGCCAAGGGAAGATAAGAGCATTTACATTTTGAGATAGAGTTTTGCTTTTGATATGGTGTATATTATCAGATTTTCAATAAATCATATATATTTTCAAATTTTCAATAAATCATTACATTTTGTTCAAAGGCAGATAAACCCACCCTTAACTAATTTAAGATTTCACAATCTTAAGACATTTATTTCCTGGTCTACACCAGTTTTAGCATGATGTGCACATATACAAAGTGATAAAATTATAGAGATTTGTGGGTTAGACATTATGTAATACAATCCTTTAATTTTAGAAATGAATCAGTAACCCTAGTATTTGTGTTAACTGTAATTTTACAGATTAATTAGGAAAAACCTCCTCTAAAGCACTTGGATTATGAGTCATTTTGTGCTTCAGATTGCTTTTAAAAATTACCTTATGGGTGCCAGACATGGAGGCTCACACTTGTAATCCCAGCTACTTGGGAGGAGGAGACTGGGAGGAAATCACTGTTTCAGGCCAGCCTGGGCAGAAAGTTAACAAGACCCCAACTCAAACACTAAACCAGGCATGGTGGCATGTGTCCGTGATCTGATCCCAGATATGGGAGGCTGTAGGTAGGAGGATTGCAGTCTGAGACTGGCCAGGGCAAAAAATGAGAGGCCTTACCTGAAAAATAACTAAAGTAAAAAAAGGGGGGGGGCATGGCTCAAGAGGAGGAGCTCCTACTTAGCAGGCGTGAAGTACTGAGTTCAAACCCAGTACTGCCAAAAACCAAATTACATTACAAATAGCTTGCATGCTATTTTATTTTATTTTTTACTGTACAACATCTTATCTGACAAATACCTCTTTGTCAGTTACAGCAAGGTATTTTTTTAGTAGTTAATTTGAGTGCCTTAATTTTTTTTTTCTTTTTTGTGGGGCTAGGGTTTGAACTTAGGGCTTCATGCTTGCAAAGTAGGTGCTCTACCACCTGAGTCACACTTACAGTCCACAAAATTTGTTTTGAAATAAGAACATTGAGGGAACGTAGAAAAATTCTGTGTATTTTAAAGCCTAATTTTAAATTGAGCCATTGAGACAATAACATTTTATCATAAGATAAATTTACATGAAATTGATCTGATGATTTCTCTTGGTGCTGGTTTTATGTTTTCAGAGTACTTTGAGCATAACAGTTTTGAACAATTTTGTATCAACTATTGCAATGAAAAACTTCAACAATTTTTTAACGAAAGGATTCTGAAAGAGGTAATTGCCATTATAATTTAAGTTTCAGACCTACATGAAGGTATTTTAAATTTTAAGGAAGAGAAATATACTACCCAGTTAATGGGGAGTACTATGAGTTGGTCAGGGAATGGGAAAGTCCAGCAGTTGTTAGTGGTTTAGCTGAGTTTAGGGACCTGATAAAAGCTCTTAATAGGTGCTGTCTCAGAAGTGAACATCTGTAATTTTTTTCTAGTGACTTTTATCAGATTCTTCCTCCTCCTCCTCCTTCATTATTATTATTATATATATATATATATATTTTTTTTTTTTCTGATTCTAGTTGCCTCTACTCCTACCACCACTAAACAGTTTTCCACTCTCATCCCTGACCTTGACTTCTCCCACCATTCTTCCCAGTGTGTGCTTCTGCTCACCTGCTCCCCTTCTTGCTGTGTGTAGTGGCAAAGCCACCATGCCAGGAGATTCCATGCAGCTATTGGGCTGGAGTGCCTCTGGGTAGCCCTCTCCCTGCCGTGTTACCTTGGGGACAGCCAGCTGGCCCCCGTTTTTGGTCCTACTGGAACTTCCTGTCACTGCTCCTAGTAAATAACTATGGCATGGCTAATACTTAGAATACAGAGGCTGGCACAGTTACTTTGTTATTCTTTAGAGAGCAGTAAAAATAAAGGTAACATTAGATCAATTGATGTGTGATTAGGTTTATTATTTTTTTTCCCTTATGTCTGAATTCTCCAGTATTTTCTCCCAATACCCTTGACTTTCCTTCCTTGGTACCACTTGAGGTATGCTTTACTGATTGAAGATATCAGGGTTAAAGGGACCTGAGAGGTCATATAGTTCAGCCCTTTATTTTACAGATGAAGAGGAAGCCAATTCCCAGAGGATTTTAGTAACTTCTGCAAGCCTGTGCCTCCTTTCCTGGCTGCTGGCACACCCCGGAACTTTCTTTGTATTAGCACTGCTGTTTCTTTTTCTTTTTTCCTTTTCATTTTTCCCTCCCTCCTTCCCTGTCTTTTCTCTTCCCTCCCTCCCTCCCTTCCTTCCTTCGTTCCTTCCTTCCTTCCATCTTAGAAATGCTATTTTCCTGACTTCTGTCCTCCTCTTTGTTGGGACTGAAATGTACTGTTTCACATTCCATCTGTCTTTTCCCACAACTTTATTATGTTTTGTCTTGATGGGCTTGGCAGCACACCCCAGCTTTTGTACATTTCACTCATGTATTGTTCTTAAGCCATAGAATTGTAGCATAAACAAATGGGTGAAACAAGTAGTTACTGGTAAAATTGCTTCTTTGAAAATGTTTTTATCCAGCTGCTTCAGTTCTTCCATTGCTGTGTGAAATTATACATGCATGCCTTTCATTTACCATACCCTAACCTAGCAAAATGTTAGTTAAAAGCAGGTCCTATATAGAGGAGACACTGTCTTGATTTGTGTCAACAGTCCCTTAGTTTAAATGTGAATTTCAAATTCTGATTGGATTCTAGAATGTCAGAAAGCTTTCCTAGTGTAGCTCATAGGAGGAAATATTTAAACATTCAGGAAAAATTGTTAGGGTACATTAACTTAAGCTCATTGCATAGGTCACCCATCTTATAAAATCCTTTAATTTTTTGAAAAGAATATACTAGACTTACATCTGTGTACTCATTTTTCATTTATAAATTATTCTTCCAAATTGTGTTTCTTCTCCACAAATACATGGTATATATTATATTGCTGTATTGGTATTTGAGCCCATTTGTAGCTAATTATTATTTCCTCGATTTTAGTACCTGTCTGCAAATCAAAATTTGTTCTTAGGGAAATCATTTAGGACTATCCTAACTGGTAAAACTTTTACATTTTGACTAATGAATGTGATCATTAGAAATGGCACAAAACATTGACTCCATTCTATATTGAAACATATTTGCATACCTACGATTACAGTTATTTCATTTATAGGAACAAGAACTCTATCAGAAAGAAGGTTTGGGTGTTAATGAAGTTCATTACGTGGATAATCAGGATTGTATAGGTAGGTGCTTTTTGTTCCGTATTTGGGAAGTGTGGGAAGATACCGCGAATGCCGTTACTAGCCACTTTCCTGTGCTCTGATTTACGTATAGTACTAGTTATGAAACTGGTCTGGCCACTGGCCCCTAAATACCAACTAAAGAGTCATGGTGAAGGCAGAGAAAGGAGATTTATTACATGTCTCGGGACATGCTGTGGGAACAGGCAAAGTAAGCACTCAGCTCATCTTCAGCGTCTTCAGGGTACAGACATGAGCTATAGGTTTAAGTCGACAAAGAACTGGGGACAGGAGACAAGGTATTAATGCTTACGCAGTCCCAGTCACAGGGGTGTTCCGGTTACCATTATCTCAGTCCGGGAGCAATCTGGTTCCCAGGAGATGACTACTCCTGCTCCAGGGTGTTTACAGCTGTATCATTGTAAGTAATTGTTCTCATTTGGAGGGGTGGTCCCGCAAGGCTCCACTGTTCCTCAGGGGAAGTTTCAGTCTTTTGTTATAAAGATGTTATCCATCAGTTCTGTCCTTCCTTGATTTCAAGGTGGCTGCTGGAGAGAATGGCTCAGAGCAAAGGACAATAGCTACAATATGGAGACAGATGTTTTTCCTGTTTTTAGTTAATTCATGGGCCCAAGTAAGGAGCCAGTGCTCTTCAGCAAAAACAGGTTAAACACCTCTTATAGTTAAGCAACTTGGAACTGTGGTATTTAAGAGAAGGTTGCTTTTTTAGTACTATTTGGAAGCTGTTTTTGCTTCCAAAGCATTAAATTCAGCTTTGTTCAAAGTGTTCCTAAAATCGCTTCTATTTATTATGATTTGTATGCATTTTCCTACTTAAACGGCTAATGTGTGAATCAGTTAAGGAGAAGAGTCAGTTGCTCAGGCAGCAGATGGCTTTATCATCTCACATGATGAAGTCCATAGTTGGGCAGGCTCCAGGAGAAGTTTGCCAGGGGTTTCCTTGGTTCTATTCACCTCTGTGCATTGGCACAGCAGGTGAACTGCAGGCTGGCCTTAGAAGGTCCACATGTCACATAGACATAATATTGTGCGCGAGGGTCTCAGTTTTCCTTGTCTGTTTTAGACACTTCCTCTTGTAGCCCTCCTACTAACTTTCAGTCTTCCTTTTCCTTCCCATCCTATCTGAAATCAGAGATCGGACTGTTTTGAGAAACCAGTTTGACAATCTAGTCAGTAACTAGATTTGGACAACATAGTGAGATATTAATAGTAATGTTACTGTATTTTAGTACCACTTTCCAGGGAACTTTCACATCCTACCTGATACACAGCGTTCTTTAACCCACCATGTCCTTCCTTACCTCAGTGCTTTTGTGTGATTCGAAGTCTGGCTGGAATGCCTTCCCTTCTGTTTACTTTTCATCCCACCCACACCTCCTTCTACATCTGTCACAGGACTCCTCATTTACAGCTTAGGTTACCACGCTCTTCCTTCACTACCACTAGTTACTCAAGAAGCATCGTTTTCTGATTGGTGCAGTTAGAATTTTGATTTCTCTTTCTGTGTCCTGGAGCTCTGCCCCACTCAACAGTTTTTATATACCACATTTAAGGAATTTAAATTTTATAGTTATTTTGGAAAGGCAGAAAATTCAGTCACCAGGAAGGAGCATAAAAATGTGCTGTTGCTGGATACATTTTGTTTTAAAGTATTAAAATCAGTCTCTGAAATTAGTACTAAAGAGCGCCACATACGAAGTCTTTGTCGTTTTTCTTCACTTGCAGTATCAAGGTCATCTGGAAAACGGGGAATCTTTGCTTCCTTGGCTTCTTATTCTGGTTTACAAATGGAGTGATTAGTAATCACTTTCTTTATGGAGTTGTTTTTCTAAAACCTGTATTAAAACTATGATCTTACCTTCTAGCAAGTGGCCAGATTTGAAATAAAAGTTCATCTTGCTCTCAGTGGCCTTTGATAAAATACTTTAAGAATCATCTGTTACACTGTTCTAACCAGTCTTTGAAATTTTGTGATCAGTAACTTGCTGACGTTATCTTTAAAGTGTTATTTTTACCCTATCATGATTTTGATTTTTGAAATAGATTTAATTGAGGTGAAACTAGTGGGAATTCTGGATATTTTGGACGAAGAGAATCGCCTCCCTCAGCCAAGTGACCAGCACTTCACATCTGCGGTCCACCAGAAGCACAAGGACCACTTCCGACTCACAGTGAGCTCACCTTGCTAAACTCGATGCTGTTGGGAGATCTTTAAACAGATGCACTAGCAGTCAGATAGTGTTAGACAATTGGAATGAGAAGTTACATAAGGTGTACGGCATATAATACACATATGTATGTATATGTTTAGTTGACGATAAAGCTGGATGTAATCAAGACTCTTTTCTCTGGGTGGAAAGTACATTTCACCTATCTAAAGTGTACAAAGAGATTGCCTACTGGTTTCATGTTCTTCCTTCTGAACTAAGTGGCCATCAGTGGGTCTGCTTTGCATCATGTGCCCTTGATCTCCTTCTAAGGTTTGACATCTGGAATCCCATTTGCTAGTCCATTAATAAACAGCAAAATCACAATGTATGCATGCATCAAACAGTTACTTGGTGCCCCGTTAATATGTAAAAAAGGAAAAATTTAAAAATGATTTAAAAAACCTTTGACAAAAAAAAAAATCAATGGTAAGTAGGTTAAATGAATTTACTTGAAAAAGTGATGCAATTGTGTTAACCTTCTTTAGGGTCTGGAGTCTCACAACTTCTGTTCCATTGACTTGCAGTTCTGCGTCCTAAATATTTCTAGTAGTTTGGAGCCTATTACACTATTACTTCAGTGGAGCTAGAACAAAACGATATGTATTTTCAACAAAACCTTTGCTTAAATTTAAAACATGTATCCAGTCCTATTTTTTCACAGCTTTCTGATTTTTGTTATGAGCACTGATCTCATGGCAACAGAATTGTGACCAGGATCAGGCATGTAACTTAAACTGAAGCATCATGAATGAGGTCTGGCTGCTTTTCTCAAAAGAGGACAAGAGCTAGGCAGTAAATTCTCTTCATAGAGGCTGCCACTTTTATTGTATTTCTTTGGAAAATATAATCACCTTTTATGCAACACTTAGCATAGGCACTTTTAGAATGCTTTTACTTGAATTATATCATTAAATCCTATTAGTGTCCTTAAGCTAAAGATAAGGAGACAAACAAGGAGAAGGTAGGTGACGGGCAGGTATGGCATATGAGGAAGCAGTGGCATGGAAGCAGGCAAAGCAGTTTGGCTGCAGAGTTGTTCTGACTCGTTCTACTTTGCGAGGACAAGAGGCTCTTATTTTAAGAGCTCTCTGGCCTTGAGCAAGACACTAAGAGATCCACTCTTAAGTGTTCTCATTTTTAAATGAGGTTACTTTTCTTTAGGTTATTTTGAGGGTCAGATGTGATTACATATGTGCAACTATTTCAGAAACTTAAATCCAAACATGAGATACTATAATTAAATGGTACATGCTTAAAATGATGTTTCCTTGCAATGGATTCAGGCTCAATTGTGTAAAAATGTTTGGATGGTTGGTTTGAAACAGTGGGGAGTTCCTGTGCTGATTTCAGGTGTTTCTTTACCTGGCTGCAAATGGGACTCTCCTGATGCAAATGCTACCAGCTTTCAGAGGTTTGGAAGATGTCTGGGTGATTCTGATAAGTACCAAGATTGACAACCACTGCTTTAGATAACTTTATAAAATGCTAACTGTGTTTTTGCATTTGCTTCTGAATTGTGTATGTGTATTTCCTTAACACCTATTTTTTTTCCGTAAGAGATTGTAACCCAATTTTTTGTTAGATTTCACTGGTTCTTCAAGGCACAGTAGATATTTAAAAGTACTATAATTGTGAAAAATATATAATCCCCTTATAATTTTAAGTTTTTTTTTTACTTGTCTGATTTTGTCTAAAGAAAATTATCTACTGTATTCTTGATGACTTAGTAACTTGTGTGTGCACTGTTTTCCAGATTCCCAGGAAGTCTAAGCTGGCCGTTCACAGAAATCTCAGAGATGATGAAGGCTTTATTATCAGGCATTTTGCAGGAGCAGTGTGCTACGAAACAGTGAGTCTGGCACTTATAAGCAGAGATCTACTTGATACTGAAGTTGCACTGTGCAATATGGTGGTCTCTAGCTATTTAAACTTAAATGAAATAAAATTCAGAAAATTCTGTTCCTCAGTATACTAGCTGTATTTGACATACTAAATTTCCAACTGGCTAGTGGCGACTGTATTGGAGAATGCTGAGGTAAAACATTTCTCTTGTCACAGAAGTTCTGTTGGACAGACCTGACCTAAGGGATATTTTTCACAAGAAGTACTGAAACTTACTTGATTTATTTTTCAGACCCAGTTTGTGGAGAAAAATAATGATGCATTACATATGTCTCTTGAATCCTTAATATGTGAATCCAGGGATAAGTTTATACGGGAATTATTTGAATCGTCTACAAATAACAACAAAGACACCAAACAAAAAGCAGGAAAACTTAGCTTCATCAGTGTGGGAAACAAGTTTAAGGTATTTGTGTTAAATACATTGAATTTTTTTACTGTGTTTAAAATTAAAATGCATTGGTTTGTATTCTAAAGTGGATAATGTAGGCGACAGTCAGAAGTCCCACGGTGAGCAGACCCTGCACTGGGTGTGCTTGTGTGTAGGACATCACAGTGTAGCCCTGCTAGTAACCAGCCCTACCTAGTAACTGAGCATACAGACGCGAATGTGTCCATCCTCAGCTTACCGCCTACCTGATCGCTTCTCCTAAGGTTCTTGCTTCTGCATTCTGTCTGCTTAACCTTCCAACCTTCTCTTTCCCATGTGTTTTCTGTTTCCTTCCTCATCCAGCAGTTTTGTTTTAGCTGGAGTAGTGCAGCTCGGGATGGCTAGAGAGGACTAGTTGAGTTGAAAAGCAGGCACAGCAGGGGCTTCAGGTAAAATGACTTTCATGGACTCCTGTTTGTCGAGTGGTTGCTGCTTGTTAAGAGCCGGCTCAAGTTAGCGATGCAGTTCGCGATTCATTTGCGATGTGTTCTCTCTCACACTGGTGTTATACGCATGCATATTACCCTGCACATTGATGAAAGCCTTCATAATGTCTATAAAAAATAAGTGCTCAGGTGTGGCCAACTTTAAATTGCTGATTAAACGTTAAAGAATGTTAGTTGTGTTATTAATTTCAGATCAGGAATTTAGTCTTTGAAATCTGACATGGAGTTGTCATAAGATGTGCCTTAGAAATGGAACGCTATCAGTTAATGTAATAATTATTTAGTATTTAATACAGAAGAAATAATTTAAAAAATTTAATGAACAAAAGCTGTAAGACATAGAACAAAGAAATAGAATTAATTTTTCTGCATTTCCATATAAATTATTATAATTATTATTACAACAAATGTCCTTATTTGCTTTATAAAACTTCTACTTTAGATATTAAAAATGATGTAATCAGGGTTGGTGGAGTGGCTCAAGTGGTAGAGTGCCTGCCTAGCAAGTGCGAGGCCCTGAGTTCAAACCCTGGTACCATCCCCCCACCCCCCCAAAAGAAAAGATGTAGTTAGGAACATATTTAAGCATCAGAATACTATGATATAACTAGCAGCATAAACCTTCTCAAATCTCTTTGAACTGAAATGGGCCCTAAGTATCTAACTTAAAATTGTATTTTTAAAAACTAGTTTTTTAACCAGTTTAAGCATAAATATAAGAGAAAGCTCATAATACATTATAGGTAATCAAATACAAAGCTTTGAATTTTGTTTTAAGTTATATTAATGAATTATGAGTTCCTAAGATGCTCAAGCAATATTTTCATTTGAGCATTTTCCATTCTTGATTAGACATTTGATAGGAGATTGCTTTAAAAGCAGCACTTTAGCTGGATGTGGTATGTGCACCTGTAGTTCCACATACTTGGGACACTGAGGCAAGGAAGATTACTTGAGTAGGAGTTCAGGGCCAGTCCTGGGCAATGTAACAAGATTCTGTGTCAAAACAGATAAATAGATATTATTTATTAAGTATTTCCCTACTGCAGTATTATAGTAGAATGATGGGTAAGAACATACTTAAAATTTTAGGTGATACTAACTAACAAAAAAACAATCTTAAAATTCCTCTTTGGTTTACATAATCTTTTATGTTGAGTCTTGAAATGCCTTGTAATTGTTTATATGTAATATATTGTATTTCTCATGTTAATTGCTGAAAGCTGTAACAGTGATATTAATAGCAGTGCATCGCAAACACTATTAAAATACCTTACTATTTTCATAATGAAATTTTGCTGAGATACGTTGATATGAAATGCTAATAGTGATTTTAAATATAGCTAGATAGCTCATTAAATGAAGTTTGAGGCATGTAAGGCAATACCCACAAAATAGGTTGCAATTTACATAATACTTAGCCATCAACATTGTGGGAACCAGAAGTTTTCCACCAAAATGAAAATTTCAGGTTATTAAAACATAATCACCCTTTTACTTTCAATCCTGTTTTAGAAAAAGTAATTCTTTTTGATGGAAATTTTTCACTATTATAAACATGAATATGTATGTTTTAAAAATAAAACACAGAGCATGAGTTGCCAGAGGCTGTCTGCCTTTCTGCTGTATGGTCCTTGACTTCTATTTGCTGATTATTGGCTTGCTTTTTTCTTTTTCTACTGTTGCTAGTTTTCTTCTGTGGCTTCTGTTCTTGTGAATTCACTGTCCATTTTGAGGAGCACACAAGCAGAGTCTATGGATTAAAGAGCATGGACCTTGTGACACAATGTTTTTTTTTTTTTTTTTCCTCCAAATTAGCAGCTCTTATGCTTGCTTTTAAGTTGGGCTCCAGATAAATGAAGGTTGTCAGAATTCTGTCAACCAGATAAGTGGGGTCTGACTATGAATTCATTTTAATAACAAATAATATGCAAGGCATACAGAGACATCACACATAGGAGATGAAATACATGTCAGGCCTACGTTGGAATCACGGCTTTGCCATTACTAGTTCTGTGGCCTCAGACATACGGTTTATCTCCCCGGACCTCAGTGCTGCCCCTGTATTAATGAGGCCAGTAGTATATTCTTAATTAAGTTTATTGCATTTTATCCTTAATTGGATCAAGCATAATGATGCTCTTGAAAACTTTGAACAGTGCCTTACTGCTGAAAGTAAAGCATTCAATAAAGTATACGTGTTGTTAATTATAGCTGTGATGAATGTAATATGCTAATTTGAGAATTAACATCTTAGCCAGACGTGGTATTGCACAGTTGTAATCCTAGCTACTTGGGAGGCAGAGATCAGGAGAACTGAAGTTCAGAGCCAGACCTAGCAAAAAGTAAGTGAGCGAGACCCCCATCTCTTCAAAACAAACCCAGTCTAGTGGCACTTTAGTGTCTGTAATCCCAGCTGTAATCTCAGAATGATAGGTAGGGGGATTGCACTCTGAGGCTGGCCCCAGGCAAAAACATGAGATGCTATCTGCAAAAAAAACTAGAACTAAAAAAGAGCTAGAGGTCTGGGGAGAGCACTTGCCCAACATGCAAGGGACCCCGAATTCCAACTCCAGTACTGCCAACAACAACACAAAAATGTAAGAACTAGCATCTTGATTTGACTTTTCAAAGTAGTATAATAAGCATCTCAATATAAAATCCAGATAAAGAATTTTACATAATTCATTTACTTTGCAGAGTAGTGAAGCAAATAAGTGATTTTAATGTACTGAACCAGGATAAGTTATAATTAGTATTATAAAAATAGGATAAGTATAGTAACATACTATTCACTGTTAGTTTTTTTAGAAAATTGTATAAATTAAAAAAAAAAAAAAACAGTTGAAATGCAAAATCTTTAAAATAGTGAAGAGAATTTCCGAGCTGGAGAGTTTTGTTTATGCTAAGTATTACACAGAACAGTGCCAATGGATAACGAGAGACATATTTTAAATGTCTTCAAACTTAACAGCTCGTGACACAACTGCGCGCAGTTTGCATGTACTCAAATACTAGCCGTGCCACCGATGTCCCATTGCGCATGAGTGTGCCTTCACCGCCCATGTGCTCGCTCCTTACTTACTAGTTTTACTGCTTTTCATTCCTTTAATTATACAAGTTCTGTGTAAGTAAATAAGTTATTGTCCTTGACATTTCATTAGCCATTTTGCATGATGCCGTCTGTTACAGGGCTTGCTGCCAGGGTTGCTGCACTGTAGTGTGTTGTGTGTGAATGTCACCCGGTGTTACTTTATTTTAATATTGTTACATTGTCATGTGTTGTGTGTGAATGTTACCCATGTTATTTTATTCTAATATTGGAGAGTTAATGCTAACTTGTGCCACTGTGTACTTTCACTTCCCGAAATAAGCGGATTTCTTTTTCTTTTTCTTTTTTTTTAACAGACACAGTTAAATTTGCTTCTGGATAAACTTCGAAGTACCGTGAGTATACTTAAAAAGAAAACAGGTTTTTTTTTTTTTTTGGTAATGGTCCTCTAACACAATTATTAGTAATTACTCAAGTAAGCACAATAACCTTGGAATAATTAGAAGTATATTTTAAACCAAATTCCCTTCATTAAAAAGACATTAGTTGACAGACACAGTGGCCCTTGCTTGCTGTTCAGGATGTGAATATTGAGAAGAATGTGGTTCAAGGCCAGACTGGGCAAAAAGTTAGTGAGACCTCATCTCAATAAATCAGCTGGATGTGGCACATCATGTCTGTAGTCCCAGCTATGTGGGAGGCCATAGGTAGGAGGATTGTGGTCTGAGACTGGCCCCAGGCCAACATATAATATCCTACCTCTAAAATAACCTAAAAAAACAAAAAGGGATGGGGGCAGGGCTGAAGTGGTAAAGTGTCTTCAGCTCACATCCAGTTACCACCAAAAAAACGTTTTTTAAAGGGCCAGGCATGCATGGCGACTCACATCTACAGTCCCAGATATGCAGGGGGTGTAGGTCGGAGGGCAGAAGGATCATGGCTTGAGATCAGCCTAGACAAAAGGTTAGCGAAACCCTGTCTCAACAAATAAGTTGGGTGTGGCAGGATATATTATAATCCCAGCTAGTGGGAGGCACAGGAAGGAAGATCAAAGTCTGAAGCCCACCTGGGCAAAAACTCAAGGCACTATATGAAAAATAACTAAAGCAAAAAGAGGACTGGGGTTTGGGTCAAGTGGTAGAGCACCTGCCTAACAGGTATGAGGCCCTGAGTTCAATGCCAAAACAAAAAGAAATTAGTTTTCAAAATGGCTGTTATTTTGTCTAAGTTTGTTCTAAAGAAAGGTTGAATGTATATGTGAAGTTAAATTATTTTATAAATATATGGACTCTTTGAAATGATCAAGATTATCCTGTATGTTCACAAAGGTGAAAATAATTAGTAATTATGGAAAAAGAATTTTTTAGTTAGGATTAAAGGCGTGTAATTTAACTTGATGTTATTATACTTACAGTTATGTTCTCCAGAAATGGCAGTGCTGATCTGACAAAATGGCATCTTAGTTGTATGTACTTTTATAAAGGCCAAGTTCATCTGAAGCCTGGTTACAACTTGCTTTTTAGTAATTCTCCCTGATCTTTTTCTCAGGACCAGGTGCTGCACACTGAGCTGTGTCCCCAGCCTTGTTTTTTAGAAATAGAAAGAATCAACCTACATAGTTCAAGTTTCAAATTATGAAAATATCCTAGTAAAGTCTTAAGCTCCTTCATGATTATGTTGCATTTCATGAGCTGCTGTTAATATGGGTTGAAGGTTGGTGATAGTCACAGAAATAGAAAAATGGGAATGTTGTATGTATCGTCTCAGCAAGCGCCTTTGTTCTCCTAGGGAGCCAGCTTTATTCGCTGCATCAAACCTAATTTAAAGATGACAAGCCACCACTTTGAGGGTGCTCAGATTCTGTCTCAGCTTCAGTGTTCAGGTATTTCCATATTTTTATAATCTGAGTGCCTGTGTGACTCATTTGTTCCTTCCCTCCCGGCGACCCTCCCTCTCTCTCTCTCTCTCTCTGGTTGAACCCAGGGCTTCGTGCATGCTGGGCTGCTACTCTGCCACTTGAGCCACACTCCAGTCCTTCAGTATAATTTAGTAGGACCAATGTTTTGAAATAATTTGCCATTACCTTGATTATTTTTAAATGCAATAAGACTTTATGTTTCCCTTAATCATAAGAAAAGCATGAGGTATAATTTATTATGAAATAAAACTATTTCACATCCTTGAAGTAAGATTGATAACACTTTTAAATAGCAAAGCTGAATCCCCTGTAGGTTGGCTGCTTTCCTGTGGTCTCAGACCAGCCATGATTTATTTCTGGTTCCCCATATGACTGGGTTGGGAGGGAGTTTTGGTGTCCTTGCTTCTCCTCCACCCCATGTGAAAACATAGAAACATGGTGAGACCACTGACTTCTGTGGTACTGATGTGCATTTGATTAATCCCTTCCCCCAGCCTGGTGTCTGCCCTTGCTCAGTCACAGAGCCTCAGGTAGCAGGCTCTGTGTTCTTTCCCCCTGCCTGCCTGTCCTCCATCCCAGCCACAGCCTTCTTCCCTCTCTGTGTGCCTCTCCATCGGCTCGGGCCCCTGACGCTTTCCCAAGCTCTCTTGCTTTTCCGGTTTCTTGGTTTTCTCCTCTGAGAGGCTGGCTTGCTGTGAAGCTCAGGTCTCCTAGGCTTTACAGCCTTTCTTTCCTTTAACCCCTTTTCAATGCCCTGAGCTTAATTTCGTGTTCTTCTTATCATCTGTAATTTTGTATTATTCACTTAAAGAGCCTTCACCAATTCTAGAAGCTTCAGGTTCCCCAAACCTGAATCTACCCCTGACTCCTTACAAAACCCAAGCTACTGATGAATCTAATTCTGCCTTTTTTTTCCTTGTCCGCACAGGGTTGGTAGGATGACACCAAGTCTTACCATGTAAATTCATGGTCACTGACCCTTCGAGGACTCTTTGAACTTGCCCTGCCAGATTTCTCTGGTCAGCACGCTCTGTTTCTCCAGAGAACCAGACACTCACCCTGCTCTCCTCAGACCCCCGAGTCTTTGTCAGTAGATGGCCTCCACTCTGTACTAAGAAGCTAAGCTTCACCTGACTGCCACTAGGCACTTTTCCCGCTCTGGACTGGGGCTGTCGCTCAAGTGGTAGAGCCTAGCAAGCGTGGGGCTTGGATTCCAAGCCAAGGGCCACAGAACAAAAAGAAGTCAGCAGGAACAGGTCTTCAGTACTGGTCTTGTGCACCCATCTTCTGAGATGGATCTCATGCTAAAATCTTACCTCTGATCCATTCTCCCCTGCAGACGCTCTGTCTTTCTCCTCAAGGTTTTCCCAGTTTCCTTTTCCCTCCACCAACAGTCTACTGATTGATAGCTCAGTCTGATGTCTTCCTCTCACTCTAATCCCAGGAGGATCAGCTCTGTCTTGATAAGGATTCTAGCGGTTGACTTATTCCTAAACCAGAGATGTTCATGTTGCAGTCCTTGTCGTGAGAGTTTTCAGGTTTAGGTGTGCCTGTTTTTGGACTCATTTTATGTCAACAATATCCGGTAGAACTTTCCAAGATTGGAATATTGTGTATCTGTGTTATCCAATAAGGTAGCCACTAGATAGACATGTTTGGTTATTAAGCATGTGAAATGTGACCTGTAGGACTTAGTTAAAATTTAGCTAAACTTTATTTTATTTATTTATTTTTTTGTGATGTAATTTGTATTTATTTTTATTTTTTAATTTTTTTATTATTCATATGTGCATACAATGCTTGGGTCATTTCTCCCCCTGCCCCTACCCCCTCCCTTACCCCCCTCCCTTACCACCCACCCCGTCCCCTCCGTCTCCCCCCACCCCCTCGATACCTGACAGAAACTATTTTGCCCTTATCTCTAATTTTGTTGAAGAGAGAATATAAGCAATAATAGGAAGGAACAAGTGTTCCTGGTTGAGATAAGGATAGCTATACAGGGCATTGACTCGCATTGATTTCCTGTGCGTGGGTGTTACCTTCGAGGTTAATTCTTTTTGATCTAACCTTTTCTCTAGTACCTGGTCCCCTTTTCCTATTGGCCTCAGTTGCTTTTAAGGTATCTGCTTTAGTTTCTCTGCGTTAAGGGCAACAAATGCTAGCTAGTTTTTTAGGTGTCTTACCTATCCTCACCCCTCCCTTGTGTGCTCTCGCTTTTATCATGTGCTCCTAGTCCAATCCCCTTGTTGTGTTTGCCCTTGATCTAATGTCCGCATATGAGGGAGAACATACGATTTTTGGTCTTTTGGGCCAGGCTAACTTCACTCAGAATGATGTTCTCCAATTCCATCCATTTACCAGCGAATGATAACATTTCGTTCTTCATGGCTGCATAAAATTCCATTGTGTATAGATAACCACATTTTCTTAATCCATTCATTGATAGTGGGACATCTTGGCTGTTTCCATAACTTGGCTATTGTGAGCAGCACTGCAATAAACATGGATGTGCAGGTGCCTCTGTCTGTGTCACAGTCTTTTGGGTATATCCCCAAGAGTGGTATTGCTGGGTCAAATGGTAGATCAATGTTTATCTTTTTAAGTAGCCTCCAAATTTTTTTCCAGAGTGGTTGTACTAGTTTACATTCCCACCAACAGTGTAAGAGGGTTCCTTTTTCCCCCGCATCCTCGCCAACATTTGTTGGTGGTGGTGTTGCTGATGATGGCTATTCTAACAGGGGTGAGGTGGAATCTTAGTGTGGTTTTAATTTGCATTTCCTTTATTGCTAGAGATGGTGAGCGTTTTTTCGTGTGCTTTTTGGCCATTTGAATTTCTTCTTTTGAGAAAGTTCTGTTTAGTTCACTTGCCCATTTCTTTATTGGTTCATTAGTTTTGGGAGAATTTAGTTTTTTAAGTTCCCTATATATTCTGGTTATCAGTCCTTTGTCTGATGTGTAGCTGGCAAATATTTTCTCCCACTCTGTGGGTGTTCTCTTCAGTTTAGAGACCATTTCTTTAGCTAAACTTTAAATATTATTTAATTTTAATATGTTAAAATTTAAGCATATGTGTCTAGTGAAGCTAAGAGCCTGTGGCTAGTGGCTGCCGTAATGGGCAGCACAAGATTTATTCTTTTTTTTTTTTTTTTTCCTTTTATTATTCATATGTGCATACAAGGCTTGGGTCATTTCTCCCCCCTGCCCCCACGCCCTCCCTTACCACAAGATTTATTCTTTATTTAAGTCTTCCAAGTCCTATTGCTATGATTTCCTAAACAGTGAGTCCTACTCCTTCCTGACTCAAGTGGTCACTTCCTCTCTCTCAGTTTTTTGCTATAGCTTCGTAAGTATCCTCATTGCATGTGCTTAGTGTGTTCTTCACGTGTGTCACAGCTCAGTTCTGACCATGTCTTTTTACTGCTCTGATGGCTCCTAATTAGTACTGAGGTAAAAAGCAAAATCTTGGTAGGATGTGGAGCCCCGTACAGACTGTGTGTCCCTTGCTTTCTTTCCTCTCTCTTCTCTCTGCTCCAGCCACACTGACTTTCCTTTCAGTTCCTTTCTTGATATTTCTGTCTTGGAAGGAAGACTTAATGATGCTGAGTTCTGGTGCCTTTACTTCACAATCATAGCTATAAATTTTATGTACATTTGTATAATTATTTAAAATTTTCTTCCTCTGTAAACTCTATGAGTGTAGGAACTGTATCTGTTTTGATTTATTCAAAATTATCTTGCTTCTCTGATATGTACTAGACTCTTTTATTGTTGGAAGAAATGTACATTGTAGCAGACATGAGGATTCCTTTGTGATTGATTTTAACAAACACTGGAAAATCAAGTAGTTTATGCCTGCTGTAGTCCTGCAGATGAGATGTATTTTTATAAATTGTCTTTATGGTGTTGTTACTTTGAGCTTGATTTTTTTTTCTTATTTAAATTCCTCTTTAGGATTTGCTTATTACAACATAACCAATTCATTTCCTAAGTAAGCATCCCCTCTCCTTGGCACATCAAGTATGTTTAGCTATAGCTATGTATGATATTACATTAGCAGAGTATGGGCTTATTGGTGTTTTAGTGAGGATTCCTCTTTTTGTAAGCACTATATTTTAACATGTTGAGAAAAGTTTGTACTTTAATAGATCTGGGTAATGAGAAAAAAGCAAAAATAATTATTAGAAAAATATTTGTGAATTTTTCTTAAGTAAGATATCTAATATAAGACAGTCTGTTTTGCATTTCTGTTTGTATTTTTTTTTTCCATTTTGAGGAAAACTAATTTAAGATGCCTGCTGCTAAACCTACTGGTCTGACTAGCCACCACCAGGATGAAGTAGGGGAAAAGGAGAAAAAGGCAGCCTTGAGGCTGTGCTTCTTGTGTAGCAAAGAGGGGACTTGAGTATAATTAGCAAATGTAGCACCATGTAGGTTCTTACCAGACTGTCATCGTAAGAACCAGGCCATGAGAGTTTCTAGAAAGAATAATACTTGGCTTTGTGATTTTTTGGTGGACAGTATTGAGGTTTGAACTCAGGTCTCCATGCTTGCAAGGCGAGTGTTCTGCCACCTGAGCCACACCTCCAGCCCTTTTTCTCTGGTTTTTTGGAGATAGAGTTTCACTTTTGCCCAGGCTGGCCTGGACCACAATCTTCTCATTTTACTTCTCTCACCATAGCTGGGATGACAGATATGTACCACCGTGCCTACCTTTTTTTCCATTAAGATGGGGTCTCATTAACTTTGCCTAGGCTGGCCTGGAACTATGATCCTCGTAATCTCAGCTTCCCATGTAGCTTGGGATGACGGGTACATGGCACCATGCCCAGCTATTGGTTGAGATGGCGGTCTCATGAACTTTTTTGCCCAGGCTGGCCTCAAACTGTGATCCTCCTGATCTGATCCTCTTAAGTAGCTAAGATTTAAGTGTGAGCCACCAGCAGCCAGTTTTCTTGGCTTAGTGACTTTGAGGCTTCAAAAGCTCTTAAGAATAAGTGAGCGTCAAGTCCTGTGAAGTCCGTTGTAGGCTTGGTAATTTGTTACACTCCGTGAAGCTCTTAATGAACTTCTGTAAGCCAGGTCATAGTTTGTGGGGAAAGCCAAGCAACTTGGCGGTAGTGAATGAATTTCCAAGATACTTGATGTAAAAAGGCAAAAATTATGATGTCAACCAAACCTTACTTTTATTTCTCCAAGTAAAGCCTAGAACTAAATCTTGTTCTGCTGGTTGTTTTCTCATGAGAATGATGGTCTTGCTGGCCATGGTGGGACATGCTTGTAATCCCAGCACTTGAAGGCAGAAGCAGGAGGATCACAAGTTCAAGACCAGCCTGTGCTATATAGCAAGACTCTGTCCCAAAAACCCAAGGGCTAGGCATGTATCTCAGTGGTAGAGCACTTCCAAAGTATATGCAAGGCCCCGGGTTCAATCCCAAGCACTAGAAAAAAAATATTTTTTTGTTTCATTAATTAGCATACACTTTATATATGTCTCGGATATATATATATATATATGTATATATATATATTTATATTTTTTTATTTATATATATTTTTATAAAAATATATAAATATATAATATTTTTATATATTTTTATGTTGGTTAGATAAAGCTGTGCTCTATTTTTTAAAATTCATGTATGTTACTCTCATATGGTTGTAATGTAATTTAATCATGGATACTTTAGTTTTATGTTTTTCTGTTGTAAACAGTGATCCAGTGTTTACACTCTCCACACATATCTTTGTTTACAAGCATGAAAAATTATAGGTTAGATTCATAGAAATAGAAATTACTGAAGCTGTAATCCCAGCTACTCAGGAGGTGAAGATGGGAGGATTGTGGTTTGAGGCCAATCCAGGCTAAAAGTTATCAAGACCCTATTTCAAAACCAAACTGGAATGAGACACCAATGGCTTATGCCTATAATCATAGCTACTTGGGAGGCTGAGATCAGGAGGATTGTGGTTTGAGGCCAGCCTGAGCAAAAAGTTCATGAAACCCTATCTCAGAGGAAACAAGCTGGGTGTGATGGTAAGCACTTGATGTCCTCGTAGAGCAGGAAGCTTAAGGAAGGAAGAGCAAGGTTGGCCTGGGCAAGACCCTATCTCTAAAATAACCACAGCAAAACAAGGAAGGTTGTGGCTCAAGTGATAAGTGCCTAACCAGCACGTATGAAATGCTGAGTTCAACCCCCAGACCTACCGGCAAAACCAAACCAAACAACAACAATAAAAACAATGAGCAGGGCTTGGTGGTGCACACCTGTGCTCCCAACTGCTCAGGAAGTAGGATTGCGGTCAGAGGTAGGCAGGGCAAAATTGTGAGACCCTATCTGTAAGACAAACTAAAAAAGTAAAAGGACTGAGGGTGTGTATAAATCCTTCAGTTCAATCCCCAGCACCACCAAAAACCACAAACAAAAACAAAAACTCAACAAAAGAAAAGGGGTAACTATTTCTACATTGCCATCCACATTTGTTGCACTAGTTTACTCCTTCACCAAGAGTGTGTGTGTGTGTTTTCCTGTGCTGTTGTTAACTGAGTACTTTGAGCTTTTATATTTTTACCAGTGTGATAGGTTAATATTCAGTCTGACTGCCTAGAAAGGCTATCTTTCCTATAAGATTATTTTAAAATAAAAATTCACTCAATTAAAAAATTGTTATAGCTCCATTTTTAATTTAAATTTTTGACCAGTTTATTTTGATGTAAGGAAAGAGATGAGTGTATGTTATTTTTCTTATTTTTGTTTTTCACATGTTAGTAACTATTTCCACCCTTAACTTCTTTAATGTTGATTTATTAGTTAGCAGCCTCAAAATTTTAAGCACAATTGTTGTACTTAAATAGTCAGTCTTACAAGTTGCATTAAAAAAATGACTAGCCATCTGTGATAACAGTTCTCATTGAATAACTTGTTTTCCCTGTTGGTTTGAGTCGTTCCAGTGACTAAAATCCAGGTGTTGCTGTGAACAAAGGTTTTGGCATTGTCTTTACCTGTTTTTCCAGTCTCAACCTATTGTACTCCTCTCCTGACCTGAAAAGCTCACATTGATTGAGGCTCAGAAAAACCACTTTTTACAATTACACTGATAATGCATGTTTATCCTTAGGTTCAGCTTCCCAGTAGATTAGCTTCTTTCAGAGGGGAGTGGCAGGGGCTGTTTATAGTGAAATAGTGACCTGTTATTTCTCTTCCTTTTGCTTTGTCTAAGTGAGCTATTATTTCTCTTGCTTTGTTTAAGTGCTTAGGAAAAGTTGGGAATGTTTTTGACTACTTTTTGGAGACTCTATCAGGAATCTTATTTTAAAATTAACCTCAGGACTTAGAAAGTGACCAAGTGCATGTATTTGCTTTATATACTCTTAATATTAATGTAGATTAAAAGAAGATACAAAGTAGACTCGAGTTTTCTAGAGACCACTGGTTTGCCTCTAAGAAATGGTTAGTCATGATAGCTTTAGATAGAATTTCATTGTAGTAGTTTTAGGTGATAGATCAGTTGAGATATTTTGGCTAGAAGTACATTTCCTTTGTAATATTTCATTGCTGAGAGTCCCTACAAATTGTTCTTTCCTAAACATGAATTTGTAAAATTATAAAATCACAAGTGGTTCTGGACTTCTGTGCAGTGATTGGCAATGATTTGTGTCTATGAATCCAGGCATGGTATCTGTTCTGGACTTGATGCAGGGTGGTTTCCCATCACGAGCTTCATTCCATGAACTCTACAACATGTACAAAAAGTACATGCCGGATAAACTTGCAAGATTGGATCCAAGGCTATTTTGTAAGGTACAAGTGCCACTTAAAATTTCTTGGCAATAAAGTCTTTCCTATTAATTACTAGTTGGAATTTAACTTTTAAACTTTTCTTTTCCAGGCACTTTTTAAGGCTTTGGGCTTAAATGAAATTGACTACAAGTTTGGGTTAACCAAAGTGTTTTTTAGACCTGGCAAGGTAAATATATTTTTATTTGAAACTTTCACATTGTGAAGGTCCTAGTTGGAGTGTAGATAGCTTTAAGTAATTAGTATTATTAAGTAATAATAGTTTGTGTTATTTTTTAATTACATGGTTCTGACAACATGAAATATATATCTGTATATACACATTCATGATTTTCCTATTTTGACAAGCTTATAATGTATAATTCTCTAAATATAAATTTTATAGTTTTATTCAGTATTGGAATCAGCACTGCTTAATCGACTTTTTTTCTTTAAGGGTTAACCAGAAAATACTAACATTTTAAACAAGTTGAAAGTTTAAAAAAAATATATTAATTTAGTCTTCAATGGACTTTGAAGTCTTCACTGTGAGATAAAATTCTAGAGTTGGGAAGATGTATAAGATACAAGAAATTGAATTTGGACTGGAGTTCATACTCCTGCCAAAACTAGAATGAATGAGTGTATAAATGCTTTTGTGTGGAACATGTTTATTTTTAGGCTAATACATACATAGTCCTGTAGTTTTAATACTCAAAGGTTGTAGAATACTTTTTAACTAAATGTATTCAGTGTAGAAATATGTAAATGTGGTTCACATGTTAGTGATTATATTTTTACTACTCCTAAATTCTTTAATATTGATGTAATAATTGCATCCTCATAATTATAAACACATATTGTTGTTATATTTAAATAACCAATCACAGTAGTTGGATTAAGCAAAATCATTAAGAAATATATTTAGTATCTTCAGGATAAGTTAATCATAATAAGTCTGATTTCACATTTTTGAGCATTAGATGAAATGTATATATACATTACCAGTGAACGTACTGCCTGTAAATATTTTTATCACAGAAGACCCATACCATTTCCTATAAAAATTAAGAGAAAAAAATGTTCACAGTTGCCTTAGCTTTATTCATATATATTTATCATAATCTCAACATTTCTCTTGTTTGAGAACTATACTAATTATTTAAAAATTAATAGCCAGATAGAGAAAGGACTTGATCTTATTTACCTCTAGAAAAATTAGTAGGTTTTGTTGAAAGCCTAAGGCAAATTGACTCAAAAATCTACAACTTCATTATATTACCTTTAATTTAATTTTTATTATAAAAAGATTTTATATTGATTGGTATGTGACATCCTAAATATTGTGGTGAGTTATTTGGTAAAAGATAAAAGTCATTTTAGAATTTGGTCATAAATAGTGGAAATAATATATTTTATTGATGAATAACCAAATAGGTATTTTATTAGAGTTGTCTGTCTCTTTGTCTAAAATGGGGGTGGGTGTTGGGTGAGACAGATGATTTCAGTGGTACCTGATATTTTATAGCTGACCTCATCTTGGAAAGAGCTATACAGATATCTAAGAACCAGAGTGGGCTAATTCAGAGATATGTTAGTCCTTTTCCACCTTTTTCTCAACCAAATATTTTTACCAGTCCTCTTCAATTAAATCATTTAAGATTTTTTTCCTACTTTTTAAAAATTGAATCTTCTACCTTGTAATAAGTAACCTTTCTTACCCCCTAAAAAATGTCATGAAGAAAAGAAGGAAGAGACACTATGTTTGAGAGTTTGCTGTACACCCTAGTAAGATGTACCTAGAATTAGCATACAACCATATTGGGATTTCATTTCTATTTATTTTGTTTTCTTTGTGTTTTATTTTATTTTTTAATTATCATTATTCATATGTGCATACAATGCTTGGGTCATTTCTCCCCCCTGCCCCCACCCCCTCCCTTACTACCCACTCCTTCCCCTCCCTCTTCCCCACCCCCTCGATACCCGGCAGAAACTATTTTGCCCTTATCTCTAATTTTGAACACATTATTTTAAATGCTGATATTAATTTACTTTGCCTCCTAGTTTGCAGAATTTGATCAGATTATGAAGTCTGACCCTGACCACTTGGCAGAGTTGGTTAAAAGAGTGAATCATTGGCTCGTCTGTAGTCGCTGGAAGAAAGTTCAGTGGTGTTCACTCTCAGTCATCAAGCGTAAGTGTTTTTTGCAGGTGTGGTGGTACCCATCTGCAATCCCAGCACTCTGGAGGGTGAGGAGGGAAGAACTCACTATAGTGAGTTTAAGGCCAGCCTAGGCTACATAGCCAGGCCCTGTCAAAACAAAGCAAACAAATCCTAACCCCCCACCCTCCCCTTAAAAATGTGTTTTGTTTCACACCCAGACTTTGTTGCTTTGGACGTGAGGTTGTTTGTGTGATGTTACAAGGCTGTCTTGGGGTTAAATGCTGAGCAACAGAGATGTGACTTTTGTTCGTGCTGTGCCTCTTGGTCTTCAAGCGATGTCTCAGGTGTAGGATGTGATAAACTAGCACTTGGAGATTTTTTGTGTTTTTATTTTTTGAATATATGACACTTATTTTTCACATATGAATGTGTTATAAGAATGAATTTCATCATGTCCTAAACAAAACAGAGCTATCTTGATTCTTTCTCTCTCTCCCTCTCTCTCTCTCTCTCTCTCTCTCTCTCTCTCTCTCTCTTCCCGTGGTCCCCCAGCACCATGTCCTGTTCACTTAGATTTAAACCAGAATTTTTTTGCTTGTACAGCATCTATAATAAGCAATCCAAATGTTTCAGGATTGCAATGGCTCTCACTTACTCATTTATGTATGTATATATGTATGTATGTATTTATTCCTGAGGTGCTGAGGATCAAACCTGCGGTTTCTCACATACCAGGGAACACTATACCATTCAGCTGCATCCCCAGCCATTGCCTCTTCTTTCTTATCTTTGAAATCTCATCAGTCACCAAATCAAGTTGGTTTTCCTGTGAATACTGTAATTCTTTATATTTTATTGCCAATGCCTTAGTACAGCCTCTTTCTCCCACTTGCATGGTAACTTCACTAGCTCCAAAACTGGTTTTCCTGTTTCTCAGAGTTACCTCTCTGAAGTAAACCCCTCCTGTGACCCTTTGTAAATAGAGAGCATAGTCTGAATTCTTAGAATGTCTTTCAAGACCACATAAAATGGGCACCTTTTCTACCACGCCGTCTTAGACCCTGTCCTTTGAGACACTGACTGAGCTACTTCTGTGTGTGTTTCTGCCAGGTTACAGCAACTATTTATCTGGCCCAAAATAACAGTGAGAATATTTTTGGGTCACCCCAGGGTCTGTGGCAAAACTTTAATTGTTGAGAGCTATTTGAGCACCAGTAACTTGATTAAATTTATAATTGCTACCCATACTCACCAGAATACCAGAAATAATGCTGGATACACAGAAAGGATTTAGAATCATTCCTTATTAATTGAAAAGTAAAATTCATTTGGCCCAATTAAAGAAACTGTGCAAACAAAGGTTATTTTTGAGATCTTTTGTTAGATGATTGTGAATATGTATGAAAAGAAACCTATAAGGAAAAAAAGATTAGAACGCCTCTTTTCCCCATCATTTTTCAAGTAAAACCAAACATGTTTGTCCGGCAGCTCAATGCTTTTTGCTTTATATATTGCATTTTGGTGGAAAACACATCATATTAAAATTATCTCTGTTAAAGCATCATTTGTGGACTGTGTTATACAGACACACTGAGGTCAGTAACCTCTGGACAGAGATTTTTGCAGAATGTTAGTAGGGAAGCTCTGAAAAAAATATTTCAAGGTCAGATCATCTTAGAAAATTCTGGGTTACCTGAAGTTAAAAAGATTCCTTTATTATAGGATTCTCAGAGGCCTCATCCACTATGTTCATTGTGAGTTTCTAAAAGGAGGTAAAGTGTGTGTCTTTCCTAAATTAACTTGACTCATTTTATAAAAAAGATATGCCTATTTACATTTAACAGAACAGATACAGCCTTGAACAGTTTGGGAAGCAGTCATGTCTCATCATAAGGAGATAGTACACTTAAAGTGTAAACCCAGTCATATACATGATAGACTTTTATTTTAAGAAGAATTAAGAATTTAACATTAACCTTCCTGATTTTTATGTCTCTGGTGTAATATATTTGTCAGAATTTTGTGTTTCTTGAGAATTGCTTTGTGAAAATGTGTGGGTTTTTAAAAATATGTGTCTAACTTAAAGTGAATTTTTTTCTACCATTTTATTTTACTCTCATGCTTAGTGAAAAACAAAATAAAATATCGAGCCGAAGCTTGCATTAAAATGCAAAAAACTGTTCGAATGTGGCTTTGCAAAAGGAGACACAAACCTCGGTAAGATGAATGTCTAAACAGCCTCCAAAACCTGATTAGCCTCGTACAAAATAGCAATTAGAGTCTAAATGAAAAGCAGTTTGAATCTCAAGTTCTTTGTAAACGTATATATTATTTTGTTATTTATTCAGTACTTGCCTCATTCTACAAAAGGATTTGAAGTGACTTACAAAAATGTAAATACTGTAAAAGGTTTGAGACAAGTTCTATTATTTTTATTATTTTAGTGATTTGAGTTTCCTAATGATGTCAAGTTGACATTGTTTTTAAAAATGTCTTGTTAACATTTTGACCATACTTTTCAAGATTATCCATAAGGTTAATTTTGTTTCACTTGTTTACAGTTTCATTATAAATTAAATTTTTACTGCTTATTTAAATGTTTCACTACTAATTTAGACTTTTAAACTTGGAGATATGTATAACTATTGATCCATCACACCTTTTTATAGAGGTTATTAGGTTAAGTTCTGCATACATACATGATTCTTTTTACCCTCAGTGACAGATCTGAACAGCATACAAAATAATTTCAGAAAAGAAATACAGTGTTTAGCAATATGTGTTAAATAATATGTTATTAATGGAAAATCTACCTAAAGCATCAAATGTTGAAGTTGATCTCTGATGAAGTATTGTCTCTACAGCATTGATGGCCTGGTTAAGGTGGGCACACTGAAAAAACGGCTTGATAAATTTAATGAAGTAGTAAGTGCATTGAAAGATGGAAAACCAGAGATGAACAGACAGATCAAAGATCTTGAAATTTCTATTGATGCTTTGATGGCCAAAATTAAGGTATGTAATTTTAACCCAGATGATGCTGGTTTTTATATAATTTAATAGCTTTTGTTACTGGTATTGAAAAAGTCCTTATTTTTTCAAGATGTCAAATGTCAACAAGCAGATGCTCCTTATCCTCTCTCCCCATTTCTGTGTTTGAAAAATTGCATAGCAGAAAGATAATAAAGACAACTTGATGAAATTTTATCTGTTGTTAGGAAAAATATTTTCTCCTCAAAAGGGTAACTAAAAATACTACACTTTGCTGGTAAACTTTTGTATAGTCATGACTCAGACAGGATCAATGCAAGTTATTTTAATTTGTTTTATGCTTCTCAATTTTCAGAAACTAGATTTTATCTGATCTTATTCATTTTCCTTTGTGATGGCACTGGGGTTGGAACTCATGGCCGGTATATGCTAAGCTGGACTCTCACTGAGCTATATCCTTACTACCCCAGAAACTGACTTCTGAATTATAAAAGTGATATAACATTATTAAAACTTTGAAGAAAAACACCAAAAAACAGCTTATACTCCCACACTAATATATGCAGCAAGTATGCTGTGATGCATTCCCTTGCAATCTTACTTCATATGCATACTTTCTACACGGTTCTTCATTATTCTATGCATTTAATTTTGTATCTCTGCCATTATGTTACATGGATTGTTTATGTTTGCACTTTATTTTTATAGAGTCTATAACATAATTTACTTGACTGCTATAATAGTAACAATTCCCTCAATTTTGTAGGGAAAAAAATGGGTCCACTTTTTTCTCATTTTTACTTATTTGATTACTAGTGGGGTTGAGAATTTTTTTCTACATGCTTGTTTGTTGATCTTATTTCCTCTTTCTCTTCTAGCTTTTCCTCAATTTTATCTTAGGGTTTTACAGTTTTTCTCAGCTAGCTTCATAGGTCAGTGCAATTCTGTAGATAACATAAGTACCTTAAAGTATGTCTTTTATCATATTTTCTATAAATATTTTATGTAGACAATGGCATATCTTAGAGGTAAAAAGGGAAACAGCATCAAGAGAAAAAGGAAAATGCTCTCTCTAGACTTAGCTGATTTTATAAATCCACCCTGGGCCATCCCTATTTGTCAGGTACCATTATCAGGGAAAATTAACCCCACTATATTTTTGGAAGACTCTTAGGAAAATTATTCAGCAATTTTAGATGTAGGTAGTAATTTCTCAAATATTCCTTTTTGTTAAGTATATTCACCATGGCTGCAGAAGAGAGAACTTTTAAAGTATGTGTTCATTGTTTTGTTTTTCAAGTCCACTATGATGACAAGAGAACAAATACAGAGAGAATATGATGCACTAGTTAAAAGCTCAGAGGATCTCCTCAGTGCATTACAGAAAAAAAAGCAGCAAGAGGAAGAAGCAGAAAGGCTGAGGCGGATTCAAGAAGAAATGGAAAAAGAAAGAAAACGACGTGAAGAAGATGAACGACGGCGAAGAAAGGAAGAGGAAGAAAGGCGGATGTAAGATGTTATATTTTTTGAACTAGAGACTTAAGGTCAAATTCTTTGTGTTGCTAATGGTTAATGTCTATCCTTAAAACTGTGTTCTTTTTTAATCACCTAATTTTAGGATGAGTTTGAAAATTGAGAAAGCAAACTCATTTAAAAATAATTATATAAAATGATTTTAACTATAGGTTGAGTATCCCTAATCTGAAAATCCAAATCTAAAATGCTGTGAAGCCCAAAACTTTTTAAATACCATGTGTTGGTGGTCATATTTCAAATTCTACTTTATATTTTAATCGTATATATTAATGGTATTTACATGTATACAGTGTGCATTGACGATACCTGTCTACCATTCTTCCCTTCCCCTCTGCCCCACTCCACACACTTTCGAGTTTCTAGTAATTCTTCTATTTTCAAGTAGACTTTTTTGGCTGAATAACTCTGTGTGTGTGTGTGTGTGTGTGTGTGTGTGACATTTCTTTACCCATTTCTCTGTTGACAAGCACCTAGGCTGATTCCCTATCTTAGCTATTGTGTTCAGTGCTGCAGTAAACATGGAAGTGTGGCATCTCTTTTATATGCTGATTTCATTTCCTGTGGAGGTGTACTCGGAAGTGGGATGTTAGATCATGTAATACTCTAATTTTAGGATTTTTTTGTTTTTGTTTCTGTTTTGAGACAAGGTCTCACTATGTATATATAGCCCATGCTGGTCTTGAACTTGAGCTCTTCCTGCCTCAGTTTCCTAAAAGGTGGGATTAAAAATGTGTGCCAGCAGACCAGGCTCCTATTTTTAGCTTTTTGGGGACTCTCCTTAATGGCTGAACAAATTTACATTGCCACCAAGAGTACATGAGAGTTCTTTTTTTTCCATATCCTCAGTAACTTTTGTTGTTAGTATTCTTTTTTTTTTTTTTTTGCGGTACTGGGGTTTGAAGTCAAGGCCTATACCTTGAGCCACTCCACCAGCCCTTTTTTGTTTGTGATGGGTTTTCTTGAGATAGGGTTTCATGAACTATTTGCCTGGCCTGGCTTTGAACCGTGATCCTCCTGATCTCTGCCTCCTAGGTAGCTAGGATTACAGGCATAAGCCAACAGCACCTGGCCTATTTTTGTTTTCTTGTTGACTAATAATATTGAGCATTTTAAAATACATTTATTGGCCATTAGTACTTCTTTTGAGAACTATCTATTTAGATCATTTGTCTGTTTTTGATTGGCTTCTTTTTTAAGTGGTTAAGTTCTTTATATATTCTGGATAGTAACCCTGTCTCAGATGAATAGTTGACAAATATTTTCTCCCATTGTGCAGGCTGTGTCTTATGTCTGTTGATTATTTCCTTGCCGTGCAGAAGCTTTTTAGTCTGATACAATCTCATTTGTCAATTTTTGCTTTTGTTCTATCCCTTCAGAGTCGTGTCAAGAAAATCTTTGCTTAGACAAATATCTTGAAGTGTTTTCCCCTAATAGTTTTAGAGTTTCAGGTCTTACAGCTATTCAGGGTCTTCTGTGTTTTCATATGAATCTTAGTATTGTTTTTTCTGTCTCTGTGGAGCATGCCATTGGTATTTGATGGGGATTGCACTGGATGTGTAGATCATCTTGTGTAGCATGGACACTAACAGTGTTACACAGCTCATGCACCTAGAGGGTCTTTCTACCTTTTGGTGTCTTCTTCAGTTTCTTTCATCAGTGTTTTACAGTTTTCATTGTAGAGGTCTTTACTTCCTAAGTTAAATTTATTCTTTGTGGGTTTTTTTTTTTTTTTTGGGGGGGTGTGTGTGTACGTGGCTATTGTGAATTCCTGAATTGCTTTCATGGTTTCTTTCTGGGCAATTCATTATTCATATAGAAAAATTACTGATTTTTGTATGCTTATTTTTGTATTTTGCTACTTTGCAGAATTCACTTAGCAGTTTGAATAGTTTTGGTTGAATCTTCAGGTGTTTCTATAAAGAATCATATCATCTGCAAACAGTGACAATTTCACTTCCTCTTTTCCTATTTGTTTGCCTTGTATTTCTTTCTCTTGCCTAATTGCTCTGGCTAAAATTTTTAATTGAGTAAGATTGTTGAGAATGGACACCTTTCTCTTGTTCGGAATATAGAATACTTTCGTTTTTGTTCTCATTCAGAATGATGTTGTGTGTGGGTTGGTCATATGTAGACTGATTTTCAGAATAAGGATGTTAAAATATCTATAGGTATTCCAAACTCGAAAAAAAAAAATGAAATCTGAAACACTTCTGATTCTGAACATAAGGAATACTTAACTTGTATAATTTGAGACCATTACATCTTAGAATTTCTTAACTTCTTTTGAAAGTTGTGACTGTATATTATTTTATATGCTAGAAAAATGCACTTCCCTTTCCTGTCTTTAAAACTCGTAACATTTTGGAAAATTGCCATGACAGGGGAGACAGAAGGAATATGAATTGTTGAGTTAGAAAGGTAGTAGAGGGAAGTGCACGTAATTAGGATCTTATACCTACGCTCTATAACCAAGCTAATCTAGAAGTATTAAACTTTATAGAATAAAATTGTGTTTGTTTTATTTAAGGTTTGTTGTCAGTATAGTCAATTTTTTTATTCAAAATAAGTTGGTAATATATGTGGCCAGCAGGTTAATTTGAGTTCTCATTCTGTCATTCTGTTACCTTTATTTATAGTTAAGTTGCCTTCTAAAGGATTCATGTTTTCTGTTAGAATGTTGAAGAATTTTCTGTTTTTATTAGGAAACTTGAGATGGAAGCAAAGAGAAAACAAGAAGAAGAGGAGAGAAAGAAAAGGGAAGATGATGAAAAACGTATTCAAGTATGTACTCAGTGACTGAATTTCTATCAAAATAGAATCTACTAAGCTATAAAAGAAGTGAAAACGAAATCTTGATTTGCTAAATAAGCTGTCACTGGTTTGTCCCATAGGTTAGAGGCAGCTTCTGAAGTTGTTATAGAATAAGACTTTTAAGCCAGGGGAGTGAGTTCAAATCTAGGCTGTGTCGCTAACAGATTGTGGCACTGTACACATTACAATGAGGGATGGTATAGGCTGCAGTTTCTGTAGAGTGTGGATACATAGTAGCTGTGAGTGTTGAATGAGTTAACACATGTTGAAACATTTAGAACAGTGCCTCATTCAATAAATAATAGTGTTGCTGTTACACCTAGGGGAAAGTCCGAAATACATTCACTTAAAACATAGTTCTTATATTTTAAAAGACTATTTTTGTAACTGTAGAGATACTGGTAATAGTAGATTAGGTTAAGGTATGCACTCTACTCTCAGTTTTTTTTAGCAATCAAACATATCCTTTATTCTCACAATAAGGCCCAAATTTATTGTTCCTTTAGGACAAAAAAGAGGCCCAAATTGTAAATCCAACAGAAACATTATGGATTAAGCATTGGAGTGGTCTACACAGCAATTCTCTTGAAAAAAGAATAAAAAGAAAAAAGGGCAAGAGAAAGAAGAGAATGAAAAGTGACGCACAGTCTAATATTAATGAGAAATCTTGAAACTCTACTATTAAATGTGCTACATTATAATAAAGAGATTTACAAATAGATCTCAGAGGAAATCAAATGAGTCCTCACTAGATTTCAATGTAAAGAGAAAACTGATTCTTGACAGAACAGGCATCATACAATGGTGGCAAAATCAATAAACACTTTAAAATATGAGACAAGGATAAATCCTGGTTCTACTTGAAAACATGCTTTCTATCCTTGTTTATATCTTGGACAATATGCAAATTGCAATGGGAAACAAGATAGATAAAATCTAAACACTTTCAAATGTATCATTTCACATGTTTTTCATCCCAGCATTGGGAAAAAAGAAGTTGGAACATTCTAAGATGAAAGTCACCTGTTACACCTATCCAGTTAAATAAGTACCTGTCTCACTATAAAATGTAGAGCATGTTGAAAGTCACAATCAAAAAGACACACAAAGGGCTGGCACCGTCGCTTAAGTGGTACAAAATCTGGGCAGCAAGCATGTGGTGCTGAATCCAAATTGCAGTTCCACATACAAGGAAATTCTTAAGCCACCCCTTCCAGCACTTAAGCAAGTCTATTGATGCAGGATTCCATGTGGCTGTCTTTATTGGCTGGCACCAGAATAAGAATAAAGACTGTTCTAGAGAAAAAATGTAGACATACATACTCCACAGATCTCTCTAAGTATTTATAAGCCAATTGCCAGTGGCTCAGGCCTATAACCTTAGTACTTGAGAGGGTAGCCACATATGATTGGAGGTCATCCTAGGCAAAGAGTTCACAGGCCCTTGCTCCAAAATAACTAGGAGAAAACAGACTGGATGTGATGTGCAGCTTGGAGATACAGTCCTTTCCCTGGAAGCAAAAGCCATCAGTCACGTCTTCTCCTCACATCATTTTTCATTATTTATTTGGAGAAAAGAAGGTGATATGGCATGCTGTAACAAAACTTACACTAACTGGGCAGTGTCACGAGCGTGAGAATGGAGTTCCTTCAGGTTTCTAAAAGGAAGCAGGATAATAATAGTGTTGCTGTTACACCAGATATACATTCACTTAAAACATAGTTCTTAGGTTTTAAAAGACTATTTTTGTAACTGTAGAGATACTGGTACTAGTAGATTAGGTTAAGGTATGCGCTCTACTCTCAGTTTTTAAAAAGACTTATGACTGGAAATAATTGATGATGTATTCACGTTTCTGTTTGCCTGGACTTTTTACATCATTATAAGCATAACCAGGGAGGTGGCCCAAACAATGTATACACGTGTAAGTAAATGTAAAAATGATAAAATGAGAGAGAGAGAGAGACAGAACAAAGAAAAGAAAGAAAGAAAGAAAAGAAAAGAAAGAAAAAGCATAACTAACACTTTAAAGTCATGACATCTGCTGTCAGTGTGGGTGTTAATTTGACACCTAGGGACTCATGTTTCCGGTACTTACACTGTCCTTATTGAGTGGTAGAGTTGTGTTTCTTCTACCTTCTTTTGGTTCTGTGAAAGTGAAGCATAAATAATATAGAAGAAAACTAGATAGCATCTGATGTCCTCAATGCAGAGAAACTAAAGCAGAAACTTTAAAGTGGCAGAGGCCAACAGGAGAAGGGAACCAGGAACTAGAGAAAAGGTGAGATCAAAAAGAATTAACCTAGAAGGTAACACACACGCACAGGAAATCAATGTGAGTCAATGCCCTGTATAGCTATCCTTATCTCAACCAGCAAAAACCCTTGTTCCTTTCTATTATGGCTTATACTCTCTCTACAACAAAATTAGAGATAAGGGCAAAATAGTTTCTGCCTGGTAGTGAGGGGGTGGGGGGAGGGGGGAAGAAAGTACCCAAACATTGTATGCACATATGAATAAAAGAAATTAAAAAACAAGAAAACTGAGACTGAAGAGGTTTGGGGCTAAACTGTATATTCCTTAGGCAAGAACTTGCGTGGACTATGAAACTTTCCCTTTGTTTGAAGTTATAATTGGAATGATCACTTAAGAAGCGAAGAGCTAAATGTCTCTGTGCTCGGCAGGCTGAAGTGGAGGCGCAGCTGGCCCGGCAGCGGGAGGAGGAGTCCCAGCAGCAGGCAGTTCTGGAGCAGGAGCGCAGGGACCGGGAGCTGGCACTGCGCATCGTCCAGAGTGAATCTGAGCTCATCAGCGATGAGGGCCAGGGTGACCCGGCGCTCCGGAGGTACGGAGCCCCTGCGTGGGCGGTGGCACCCTCTCGTTTGCTTTCTTCTCTCTGCTTCTCATTTTCATATGAAAGGGGACAGGGAAAGTCGTATTACTTAGGTTCTAGGATGTTTGAAGGAAAATTATTTTTAAACTATCTGGATCCACTTTTAACCAAATGACTGAAATGATTTTCCATCAAATCGTTGAACTGTTGGAAAATTAAAACAAAACTTCAGTTAATGAATACTGTGTTAAGAAAACAGATCAACTTTTCCTCTAAAATTTTCTAAGATATATCGGGTAGACATCTAGTTTCTAAATGCTTGTCATTAAACACAAAGTAGTGACTGTTATAATGCAGTTTTATATACTTGATTTTAAGATATTTTTACTTTCCTAATGCAGTCCTTTTTTTTTTTTTTTTAGTATATCTTATATCTTAAAATTTATCCTCCAAAGTCTTAGAATAAATGGGTTTTCTTTCCAAGAAGGAAGGTTAATCATCTTGAAATATTTTGACTCCCCATATTTCTGAATATTTCTAATACTGTAATGCAGTGTGGAGGAATTTGGAAGATCTTAGTATTTTGCAAGAAGTTATAGAAAGGTTTTAGTATTTTTCATTTAATATTTTAGACTATAGAAACATTAGTTATTTTGATTATTTATTTGTAAAAACAAAGCAAAACTTTTTTATAAAGTTCCTTTCCATGTTGGTACCTATGCTGTCTGTATACTGAAAGGCACACAGATCCATGAAACCTTGCTTTTCAGAACATGGAAACAGTTTATGACAAAAATAAATAGTGACCACTAGATGGAGCTATTTCCTTATGAAAGTGAAAAAAACCTGGGTTCAAATTGCAATGCAGATTGTTAAGATTTCATTTAGCTGAAAACAAAAGGTAGGAGAGAGAAGGGATTAAGTTGGCCTGCACACACTTTTCTACCAAGTGTTTTTTAAAGATGTTCTGAAGTCTGAATTACATATGAAAGTATATTATGTTGTTAATGAAATGAATAGGGCTGGGCAAACCAAAGGTGTAATTATTAAGCTCTTGGGTCTGTGCCCAGTATTTGGGCTGTTTATTAACATCTCACTTCAATAAAAATATTTTGGCCTCACTATGGCTTTTATAAATGCAGACTGGCCTCAGTCTGTTCTTCCACCTGTGTTTTTTGGAGTGGCTGGGAGCCTTTGTGTATAACTGGGTAGCAGCTAGGTCAAGCTTTTAGTGAATTGGGCTCTTACAGCTGCTATTCCTGATGTCTTAGCAGAAGTATTACAGTTTGAAAAGTAGGATGCATTGTGGCTGAAGTCCATTTCTTAGGTACTTGTTAATGGAGTCATTATTGGCACTCATTGCGAAGCTTTACATTTAAGCATTTAAAATATTAACTTGTATTCAGCGCCATTCCTCTTGCTGTGGACATGCCACTGGCTGTATGCAGACTTTTTCCTGTCTTCAGGAAGGTACACATCATATAGCATTAATGTTCGCTGAGAAAGGGTGGATATTTAGGACCTTTCGTGTAGGTGGCAGGTTACCTGTGATTTAAGTTAAGTAGAATTAGCTACACAATGGGAACCACTATTAAGTAGTGAGGTATCCAAGCCAGCGTGACTTGAAAGGCAGAATTGTTAGCTTTACTCTGCCGTGGGCGAGCCCTGGGAATGGGTGCCCTCCTTTGGATGCCCTTTCAGATCCTTCTGCCAGCCCGCTTCCTTGACCCCCCAGGTCCTCTGAGACCCTTCCATTTTCATGGTTATTGCATACTCCGTACTACAGACATTACAACTTCATTGTGGATGATGATCTGTATAGACCATCCATGTCTTGACAGTCTCATCCTATTTGGTAGACTGCAACTCAGTGTTTTTGGGTATTTATTTTGCCTTTGTCAGCACTGAATTTTTTTTTTCTATAACTCATTTGTGAGTGATAGTCTCTAGGTAAGCCTGATCTTAAGATATAGTACAGAAATGTTGTTCTTGGGTTCTGTGATGTGTTGACAATATATAGAAATGGATTCTGCCACAATAAACAATTTGAAGTTATTTTTTCCAGCTTGAATTCCTGCCAAGTAACTTCTAAGTAGAGATGTTTTTACATATGTTTTAAAATGTAATCTCAATAAATTGCACATGATTTTTGATGCAAAGTGATGATTTTAATTGCCTGAAATTGTAATATCCACATTTCCACTAACAATAAATCTTACAAATTATAAATTTTCCAATCTAGATGTATTTGCTCTTTACCTTTATTGGGATCCTTTAATTTGTTCTTTTGCATTTCTCTTAATGAAAATTCCAAGTGATCTCGTGTAGATTAAAGATAATCAAAGTCTTAAAATCAATGCGTAAATAATTGGAACCAAATTTACAGTTCAGATTTTTATAATTCAGAGTTGGTGATGCTATTAACGAAAATCCATTCTTTTCACAGAAATGATGGAACAAGACCCAAAATGACACCGTATGTCATTTCCTTTTGTCTTTTTAAAAAAATAGGTGGTGTATACTATTTGGAGAGAAGTAGTTTCTTACTTACAGTAAATTTTAAATTGTTTCCTTTTATTAAAAGAGGATGAGATAACTCATTATTTTTCATGCCTGGGGAAAATGTTTAATGCTCCCTTTTGATGCTCAATCATAGAGTTTATGATTTGGTTTCCTTTTTTCTGTTGTCTTTGTCTAAACTCTAGTGCCAGTTTGTTTTATGTGTTTTTAACTCCCCGTTAATTTACGTATTTATAGGAGCGAGTGTACATGAATAAATAAGAATAAATGAAATATTTGGCTATCAATATATGGTTAATTCTACTAATATTTTAAGTAGATCATGATCTGAAGTTATGTGTATAATGTCAGTGTCTCCACAGAGAGAGAGATTCCTAGTAACACTTGGAAAATGAATATGTTTAGTATATATATGTAAGATATTTTGGAAGATATGTATAAAAGCCAAATTCTAACAGCTTTAAGGACTCCAGCTATAACCTTTATAGTGATAGTGCTCTTCTCTATCAGACTTTAGTACCAATAATACTGTACAAATGATGTAACCTATGTAAGTAATTCTTTCCAAAAATATCTGTAAAGGAGAAATAAAATGACAGTCACTTGTAATAAAACATTTATTTTAGATGAGAATGCATAGTTGCAGCAGAGAGAAAATCAAGTGATCAGATGATTTTCTATGCAATCAGCATGAATGCATAGGAGAAATTTAAATTGATATAGGAATGTTGTCTGAGAAACTCAAACGCCATGAAATTGTGAACAATTCTTTTTAAATTTAGAGAGTTCAGTACAGTCTCCTCTTAATTATACAATATTTACATCCCTAGAAAAATTCTTAATTAAAACTCTGCGAAATATGTTGTTTACATGTAAAACTTTGTATTTGCATATGTGTTTTTCACTATTATATATCTGGCAGACAATTCTTCTTGTGAAGGGCATTTGGAATTCCTGATTTCACACCTCAACACATGCTAGGAGAGCACACCTACAATATATTTTTACCTCAGTGCCACCAAAAACTTACAAAGTGTCTCTGAATGGGTACTGTTTGCCTCCCAAAGTAATTAGAACAATTACTTTGTTGTATTTGCAATATAGTTTAGTAAAATCAGAAAGAAAAAAGCACCTAGATGCTGGGACCATTTCTGCCTAATGAATTTGGTGTAATGTGTTTGGTGAAGGTCAGGTGTATCCCGATGAGAGGGGGTGAGGTAAATATCAATCTGTAGAGATTGCCATCCATTGTAGTGATGGAACCTACAGAAAGTCTTTGTATAATCATCAGGCCACATGGTAAAGAGATTTGAAAAGGCACTTGATTCCTATGAAACATGCTCTGTGAGAACAAATGGAGGAAGCTTTAGGAGTAAAGAGATGGTAATAATAGACAGGAACCTTGAAATGGGGTGATAATAGAAATAAAAATACTGACCAAAATCATACTGAGTTTGAAAGATAGAAAATTCTGAGAAACCACTAACTTAGAGAGATTCCTCAAAAGATAATTTTTATTAGATGGTATTTGTGTCCTTTATTTTGTATTTTTTGCTCTTCCTAATCAGTTTCAAAAGGTTAACTTTCCTCTGGCCATGCTTACTTGGATAGACCTCCGTCAGTATCTAGTGGTAGCCAGTATTCATTCCAAGAACAGGGTCTCAGGGCTTAGCAGTGTCCAGGAACCTGCTCTGCAGCAAACATACCCACCTTCTTTTCTCATGATGTTTGCTGATTTGTAAGGTTTTGAGGTTACCAGAACTGGATGAACAGAACAAATGAGAAAATGATTATGAAGGAAAAGAGCGAAGGGCAGGAAAATGAATTAATGAAATTAATAAGGTGTTGATGAATACACAATGAAATTTCCATTCTATTTCACAGAATTAAATCCTGAGAAAAGTTAAACTCCCCTGGGTAATAAAACAAAAACAGGTTTTTGCTTTGGGCAGTATTTATCTTTGGAATGTCAGAATGATTCAGGTCTTTCATTCAACAAGTGCTTGTATTGCTTTCCTGTTCCTTTTTTCTTAAACATACTTTGATTTAGTATTGTAGAGCTTGCTTTGAATACATTAGGTTCTTAAACTCTGGCACTAAAATATATCCACATGGTTTACCACCACCTTGTCTAATTAGTATTTACTCAGCATGTCTAGTGCAATAGTCCTTGTATAGAATCCATGCCCTGCTAACTTTCCTGCATGTATTTAGAACATGCTACTTATATTCTTTATATAAAAAATATCAAGGAAGCGTGTCTTTGATGAGATTTTTATCTTGAAGTTTCTATGCAAAAATGTGTTCAAATAACTTTAACTGGATTTAAACAAAATTTTTACCATGTTTTATGACAAGATTTGTTGAAAAGTAGATCACAGACTTACAAAGTAAAATAATTGTGAATAGTGAATGAATTAGTAATCATATTGAAAATATAAATTTTAATTGTAATTTTGGATGTTCTAGGCAATTTATGTAGTGTGCCTTGTATATAATTATGTTGTATTATCATTTTTCTTATAGGGAACAAATGGCCAATGAAATGTCAGAATTTTTGAGTAGGTTAGTGCAGTGTGTTTGGGGAAATAAGTGTTCACCACACAGATCACATTTTAAAATTACTCATGATTGTTTGGACTAGAACCTGTTCTATGAATAGCCCACTCTTTCCATGTAAACTTTCTGAGGAAAAAAAATGTTGTCTCCCCTTCACCTCATCTGAACACGGAAAAGATGAAGAGCAACATTCCTCTCAATTGATGTTTCTCAATGAGAATGCAATTGCAATTTGAATGAGGCAGTTCCTTGTCCTTTTGGTTACTGGCCACTCATTCTTGGTGGGGGAATCCCCCCCCCCCCATCCGACAAAACAACCATTTTGTCACTTTCCTTGTGAGGTGCTGCCCCTAGTGTGGGGACCGCTGTGCCCAGCTGAAGGAAGAGTGTGGCTTCTTTGGGGCTTTGTCTCATTTAAAAACCATTGGCACAAATTGAGCCCCCAAAGAATCTTAACTTCCCAGCAGGATCTGGTCCATTACTTTCATGAACAGATGTGAATCAATAACATTTTAATCAACTTCCAAGTTACAAAGTTAATCAGAAGTGTTAAATTAATATATATATATTTTTAAAATATCACAGTTTTGCTACTACTTTATGTATTGTTTACCTGATTGTCTTTATAATAAGTCTAATAATCAATAAATCACGCCTTTATTTCACTGTCCAGAGATGAGGGGAGGGGCACGTTGAATGCATTGTGTTCATGTAATTCTTCTAACACCAGATGTATTTTCAAGTAGGCACATTTAACTTGAAGTAATATGAATGAAAAAACCAGTGTTAAGATTATGTTTTAAGAGTTAATGATGATTTGAACTCAATTTATGTCGTAGAAGTATCAAAACACACCTATATATGTTCTAATGTCTTATATTCTGAAACTATATTATGAAATACATTATATATTATATATATTTTATGAAACTATATTATATAAATAAACTTTCTCTTTCAAAAGAAAAGAAAATAACAAAATCCATAGGAATTTTCAGTAGCTCTTTTAGAAAGATTCCTGGAAGATAAAGGGAAAAATGAGTATATTTTTTGGTTAGTTGATTAGGTATTAATTTAGTGACATAGAAAAGAATGTTTGAATAAATATTAAAGTGTAATTTATTGTTAAGGGAAACAGAGGATCCTTGTGATGCCCAGCTACATGGAGCAGCCAGTCTTTCATGCAGATGTAGTTGGTTGCAGAATAAAAAAGCTTTATGGAAGATTGCTGGTCATACAGCTTCTGAAAAATAAAGATTCTTTAGGGAACCTAGAACAGGTCTTAACCAGAAGACTGAATGGTCACATTTATTCTTTGGCTAGCCATCTATGTAAGACAGTAACTATGTTGAACAATTTTAGTGTGAAATATGCTGATTTTTATTCTCTAAAATGAAAACATAACATAGGCCTTTTAAAGAGGCAAAGATACCTTATTTGCTTCATTATCAGCTGACTGTTGACAGAGTACTTTTCTTTACCTCAGGAAGAAAGTCACATATTTTTAAATACCATTTCCCATTAACATTAGTCCATTCATGTTCAGTGTCTATATCTTGACCATTTGGCAGGATTGCTGTTATCTTTCAAAACATAAAATGGCAAGAAAACATGTGCTTATTTTTGTGTAGTGCATGTTTATCATGTCTAAGTAAATATTTTCCAGGTGAAAAGTGATAAGGGAGAATTTACTTGTTTGATACCCAAGAAGCAGTATTTTAGCTCTTCGATATTGAGTTACTTTAGTATCTGTGCCTCCTTCTTTTCATGTCTTGCATCTTATGTTTCAACTCTTGCTTTGCTACATTGAGTTTAAAAGGCTTCCAGCTTGATTCTGAGTGTCTGCCATGTGCAAAGTATAATCTTTTCTGAAAAATAATGCTCATTATTACATAAAAATTGTTCAGATACTTCTGATTAATGATCTTAAACTTATTAATTTATATAAATATCAACTCTTAGCCAGCACGGTGGCCTACCCTATAATCCCAGAACTCCAGAGGCTGAGGCAGGATTGTGAGTTCAAGGACAGCCTGGACTACATAGCAAGACTGTGTCCAAAAACAAAACAGCAAAATAAATAAGATTCCCAAGTCTTAAGCCCTCAGTAGCACTGCTATGCAAAAGTTGTGTTTATCCATTTTATTGAGCACTTTAGATTTTTCAGTTTCCTTTTCCTCATGCAAATGTTCTCCTAAATGGGTCAAGACAAACTCTTGTGCCCTTTGAAATCTCATGTTATCTGCCCCATCATCTAAAATCTCTTCCTGCAATATTCTGGTCATTGTATTGTGACTCACCAAGCCTAGAATGTCTGCTTGTGGAAGTTTTCTTAGTATTCCCAGGCTCCAGCAATCCTTTCAGCCATCTTTAATTCTTTGGAGTACTGGTTGCAGTTTGGTCACTCACCTGTGGATCATGTAAACATCCAGATGCTCAGGGATGTTCCAGGCCATCTGTGGCTTTCAGTAGTCTGCAGCATGTACTGGGCTGCCTCCTGGCTCATAAACAAACCATTTGTGTCCTGCTAATCATCTTTCAAGTCTGTTGAGGAGTTCTTTCTTGATTTTGAAAAACACATATTTTATACTTATATAAAATATATATACATATATATTTTAAACCTTATTCATATAGCCATCAGTAAGAACATTGAAAATTAATTGACTTGGTCATCTTTTGATGTACTTTTTTAAAAAACGGTGGTGTAGCTTGAACCTAGGGCCTTGTGCATGTCTGGCAGGTGTTCTATCACTGACCTACAGCCCTATCCCTAGTACATAGTCTTAAATCTCACCTGCCAAAGATAAAAAAACAATTATATGTTTTTCTAGTAGGTACCAGTTTTCAAACTTACGTATACTTTCTCGCCTCTTTAGTCAATGTTTCACTCATGTTTCTAGTTTAAATATGTAAAAATTTATACTAATTACAGAGGTCCTGCTGTACAAGCCACCAAGGCAGCTGCTGGTACCAAGAAACACGATCTTAGTAAGTGGAAATACGCAGAACTTCGTGACACCATCAACACTTCTTGCGGTAAGTGTATGGAGAGGATGAAAAATAGGAATGGTCCATTCTGACAGATAAAACAGTAAATACCTAGGCGGGGTGGTATGCAGGTATAAATAAACAAGAATTTAATATAAATATTAAGTTAGCTTAAGCCAGTCTCTTTGTTACTCTCACAGCATTCAGGATACTCTGACTAGGAATGAAAGCATCATCATCTGGCAGAATTTCTCACAATGTATAATTATAAACAAAAAATGTGCTGCAGTTAAATCGGGCTTATATGTGAGGGCACTGACTTTATTCTATTTTCAACTTTTCTGATTCAGTTTCTTTATATGCAGAAGGTGTAATTAGTTCAGGGTCCTGTATGAAACAAATGACATAAGATAGTAATAATGTTTGAAAAAATGCTCTGTAAATATGAAAGAAAATATTACACAATGCTCATCATTATGAGTAATTAAATTTTTGTTTAGTACTATTAAGTTAAAAACAAAAACCTCATTTAATATGTATCTGTTTATGCCACAGAATAATTATGTTAGATGAATAAATAAAAGGATGTTAATTTTTTTTTTGTGGCTCTTTCTGTATAATCAATAGATATTGAGCTCTTGGCAGCTTGCAGAGAAGAATTTCATAGGAGACTAAAAGTGTATCATGCTTGGAAATCTAAGAACAAGAAGAGAAATACTGAAACAGAGCAACGTGCTCCAAAGTCTGTTACTGACTATGGTAAAAACAAATCTGTACTTTTGAATGTTCCAAAGTATATTTATATAAATGTATGTAACTATACATAAGACATTGGGTAAAATATCCAATATAATTTTTCTCTTATTGTACACCGTGATCCATTGAACCTGATACAACTTTGATGGTCTATCTTTTATAACATTATTTCTGCTAACTATATCTTTAAATTTGTATTCATTATGATATATTGAATACAATTGTTAAACTCTACAGGTAAGAATTTTCTTGTCTGTACTGAAGAAGTTGTATAATACTCATGTAAATATATTGTTTCCAGACAAATACACACACATACATCAAGATTACATGTGAAATGTAAAGATTACATATAAAATAGTCATTTTATACTTCCTAAACAGAAGCTTGTTTAATCCTTATTTTCTAAATTTTTCCTTATTTTAAAGTTTAATGTAGTTCTCTGTTTTAGACTATTTCCCTAAAATATTCAAATACTACTTTTTTTTTTTTTTTTTTTTTTTAGTATATAGGCATACATACCTTCTAGTTTCTCTCAGAGTAGGATTATAGCCTAGCAAGCAAGGAATTGGTTTGTGTGTTTCATTAACATTCTCTTTTCTTTAAAAAAAGGTTTACTGAAAACATTCTTTTATAATACTGTCAAAATTTGAGAGTGAGAAACGTTACCTTTGTTCAGACTAGAGTTTTGCCTAGACCAGGATTTGATTTTTTACTGGGATCTTGTTATGCAAAAGGCTAAGTGTATACTTGAAATTGGAAAATAAAGCAGGATAGATCGAAACTAGTAAAAGCAGCATAAGCTTTAACATTAACTGAGAACACTTGTGATGTATGAGCTGTAACTTCAATCTCCAAAACAATAATTGGAATTTCATTTGTCAACTTATTGCTTTTATACTGGCGTAAATTATTAGCTGAATTCCTGTTCATGTCAAGTTGACAGAGGGTTTATTTATTTGTTTTTAAGGGATGTATTCTTAATGCATGATCAAGTTTACTTAGACATGAGCTCTTGGAGGTTTTGTTTTTCTCATCATGTTCCAAGTAAATAAAAGCAATATTGGAATAAAGTCAGTTAAATGGTGGAATTTTAATATTGCTAAGTTGTTGCAAAGAATATATTGAGGGCAATATCGTTTTAATAAGGAGTATGTTAGTGCCAGTGATTGCTCATGGATTGTTAATCAGGCAGAATATCCCACTCCAGGGACATTGGGAGAGGGCTGCAGCTCAGAAATGGCAGGTGTCAGACACACTGAACATGGTAACCATCACATTCTCTTTGTGCTTAAACCCTTTCTCAGTGTTATGAAGATGATAGAATGATTCCATTACCTGTTCATTATCTGTATATTAAGTTTCTGCCACAAGTTATCTATTTTTATAAAAAAAATAGGAACGAGTTATTCTTTTTAGCTGTCATCTTTTTAGCTGTAAATGTTTAAATGATTACCTTTAGTCTGACAGGCTTTCATTCTGTTCTACTTCAAAATTTATATGTCTGAGTGAGTGCACTTCTTAAAACAAAAAGAAATTAATATATTATTTGGCACATAGGTTTTAAATGAATATATAAATATTTCATGTATTTTTAAACAAAACTTTGATGCCATGGTTTATCTAGCTTTGCCTCCAAAGGTGCAAATAATAGTGGCTCACCTTGTTAATTCAAGTGCTATTTCTGTTCCTGATTTATTTGTGAGAACAAAAAACTAGATTAGGAGACTGAGATTGGGAGGATCACAATTTGAGGTCAGCATAGGCAAAAGGTTAAGCAAGAGCCTTTCTCAACCAATACCTAGATGCGATGGAGCACACCTGTCATCTCAGGTTATGTGGGAGCCTGAGATTGGATCAAGATTCCAGGCCAGCCTGAGCCAAAAAAAAAAAATGTTTGTGAAACTCCATCTTAATGGAAAACTGTGTGGTGGGACACAGCTATGGTGGGAAGCATAAGCAGAAGGATCAGGTTGAGAGTGGCCTAGGCAAAAAGTGAAACCTTACTTCCAAAATAACCAGGGCAAAAAGGGCTGGAGCTGTGGCTCAAATGGTAGAGTGCCTATGCAGCAAGTTTGAAGCCCTGACTTCAAACCCTAATACCACCCCCCAAAAAAGAAAAATTTCTGAGTCCCATCCAGGTATATGAGTAAATTCAGGAATTTTATGTGAACACAGTCCATATATATTTAGCTTTCAGATAATTTGGTCATGAGCTATTTTCAGGATAAAATTTAACTTCTCTGAGAAGTACTTATATTGCTTTTGTCTGTAATTTTTTTCCTCATATAAAATTCAACCTTGACACAAGAGCATAGCTGATAGAAACACAGAGGACATTGAGATGTTTAATGTAAAAGTTCAGTGAAGAAAATTCTGTACTTAGGTGGTTTCCAAATGGGGCAACTAAACAACCCTGTAAAAGGAGTTGCTACATGGTGTAAAATTTAAAAGGATTAGAAATTAGGAATTTGAGAACATAAAGTGTTAAAAATTTATGATTAACAGAAATGTAACTTGATATTATTGACTGTAAGACTAATGCATTGACAACTCATGGTAATTTTCCGTAAGAGTGAGCAAGAAGCCTCAGACCCTTTACCTAACACTGTGTGCACAAGCATGCTGTCATCTCATTCATTGCAGACAGATTTTCCAGAAATGATTTGGGGGCAGTGGCAAATAACCCAGTAAATATGTATGATACTTAGTTGCTTAAAACAGTGATTTTGAAAATAGTTTCATTGTTCCTAAAATAAAAGTGGCATGAATTTATGATTTACAAAAATTTGAGGAAATTAAGATATACTAGTGTATAAACAATGCACTGTGTCTGTTGTCATCGTGTTAGGTTTTTGTTTGAATATCACTGAGTCCCAAAATTATAAGTGAAATATAATTTTTAAACTTTGGTCCTTTTCACCTGTGTCTCAAACAGAGTATCCTAAAACATCATGAATCAAAGTAGCTTTTTTCTTCCCCAAATCATAATGCAGTACCTTCTTGTAGGTAATTCCAAGAAGAATTTGGCTTAGGGTTAGGACTTTTACTTGTTATTTACGACCTCAATTGATGGGATGGATTTGTAAATTAGAAAAATGCTCATTTAACAGTTTTGGCATTTTTATCTTTTCTTCAACATAAAATATTTATTCACAGATTTTGCACCATTTTTGAACAATTCACGTAAGTCAATGGTTGGTAACTCATGAGCTAACTGGAGGATGGGTTAAAATACTTTATAAAGTACTAACTTCTGTTAAACACTGTTTTGCTACAATTTTAAATGGAATTGTAGTACATTAAAGTTGGTTTATCTATGTTAAGATGTGTGTTTCAACTTGAGATGATGCATTTATTTGGATCATTCCAAAATATATATACAGAACAAAAATTAACCAGATTTTTCTGTTCTTTTATCAAATTGCTTCCATTTAAAAAATTATATTACACTACGAACATATACAATTCTCATTGTAGCAAAACTCTATCTTAATATAGCAGCTAATCTTTTAGAAGAAAGACTAACTTCTAGGCGCTGGTTCCAAATGCTGTGTTTTCAAGCATCATGCTGGTAGCTGCATTTCTATCCAAAGAGATTTGAGGGTTTTTGTTGGAGTGGGGATTCTTCTTGGTGTTGGTTTTTCTTGAAGGTTAGCAAAGATTTATTTAGCAAAGCAAAACAGTGAGAAATGGAAAGGGAGAAAGAAGCACACCCCAATTTGCAGGAGATAGGAGCAAGAGGCCCCCAAATGGCAGTCTATGTCCTGCATATATTTATATTTTCTGAGCCGGGCAATTCCAGCCCAAACCCTTGCCTAGACACATGTTTTCATTACCCAGCAACCCTTGATCATTTTGCTAAGTTCCTAAGCATGGAGACAATTGGGTTTAGGGTAGGTCTGTTACTACCCCAAATATGGAGATAAAGGGTAGAGCATTTTGCAGTTTCATTTTTGGTGAAATTTTATTTTTGTATGGTATGTGTACAAGTTTAATAATGATATCTCCTAATGCGAAGAGATGATTTTGTTACCTTTATATCTTCCTATGATGTCTGTTGTTCTGTACATTTAGATGCTTTGAGTTAATTTAGTATATAGTAAAATTTTCTAGAACTAATTGAGCAGTAATGATTCAGATACAATGTCATCCTCATTTACTATCTAGTTGGGTATGATTTTTTAAAGTGCTTTGAATAATTTATAGAGCTGTGTTTGAAACTTATTTCACACTTTGAAGATAATGCAATTGAATGTGAAGGAAAATTGCTTAGAAAATTAGTTTCAAGCTTTTAATGTCTGTATTTTTTAACTTCTCCAGGTAGATATTAGTTTTCAGCCTTCTTCAACAATTCAGTTCTTCTAGTCATAGAAAAGACTACCAAATACTTTTGTTTGGTTTCCTAAGTTTACTCAATGTATAAAGTTACAGGAGACTTATTTTAGAAGGGAAAAAGTAGGTTAATTAATGGCTGATAGCAGTAGAGTAGTAAATTTCCGATTAAACATTAAATTGTAATTTACTTGTAAAGATATAGGAAAGGAATTTTTTGTTTGTTTTTGACCCTTTCACAGGTGTTAGTGTATTTTCTGCAGAGTGAGTAATGTTTAAAACTTAAAGTATAATCACGGCCTGAAGTACTATTGGGGAAATAGGAGCAAAAGAATAAATAAGCACATCTCTGTTCATATGCTGAGGTGAAGCGGTGTTTAGTCACTAACAAAACTGCTGGCTTTTCTTTTATTCAGAGGCATATGAAGCTTTGCTAACTGCTTTTTTGCTTTCTCTGGTTTGCAAAACAGTAAATTCAGCTGCTATAAACCTTTTGCTGTTTTTTCGTATAAAAAGTAGAGTGAAGAGTATTTTCATCCTTTCAGTATTTGTAAGTTCTTACAAAAGCCATGTGGCTGTTCTTGATTTTTATATTATGCATATTGTATAGATACATATTTTTTCCCCTGATGTACTTTGATTTTCATACTGAGATTCTCAGAAGTACAGTAAATGGTTGGTCTACTTTTAAAGTTGTAAATATAAAGCATATTAAACAAGCTTATCAAAATTGTGCTGCTAAAGGTATAAAGTTATTGCTCCAGGAGAGTGTTAAATTTGCAGATAAAATAAAAGGCCTAATTCTTTAGTAATGAAAACTGAACAAGGAAGGAAAGATTGATATGAGTGCAGTGCTTAGTATCAGCAGAAAAGCAAGCCTTTTTCTTTCCTCTTGGCTAGGAGAATCAAATATTATACCCTTTTTACTTATTTCAGTGGATTTTATTCCAAGAGAAATCTGATTTTGAAGTAAATATTTCAGAGAAAGTTTATACTTACAGATACAGGTGTTTTTGGTTTGAATTTTTTTGTCAAAACCTGTCTAAATATTATTTATATCTATTATCCTGGCCTTTTAAAATTTCCGAATCAGTTGGCCGAAGAGAATATTTTTATATGGCTTCTACTTTTAAATTAACAAATGTCTAGCTTCCAGATTTTAAAAAATTACTGTTTATTTTGTTTTATTTTAAATAGTCCAATAAAAGTTATCCTGCAACTTACATTTAAAATATTTTGAGGAAAATATAAATCTAGTAAATAATACTAGTTTGCTCTCCCTGACATGTGAGTTTATTGCAGATTACTAATAATGGTCATTTGTGGGAATCTACTAGGGTTTTACTGTGGTTGTTGGTGGGGGGGGGTGGTGTGTGTGTGTTTGCGCACATTGTCAAAGAACATATTCAGGGAAAGACAGTTCTAAGAAATCACCTCTGAATTGCATTCATTTAGAGACAATTAATGTCTGTACTTTAAGCTCACTATTAGGAGCCTCTCTTCTTACCTTTTCAGGTACATTTTAGGAGCAAAGTCTGTTGTTTTCCCTCAGGCTGCTGGTGTAACTTTCCTTGTTCTGTGTTACACATAGCTCAGCAGAACCCTGCAGCTCAGCTTCCTGCCAGGCAGCAGGAGATTGAGATGAACCGGCAGCAGCGCTTCTTCCGCATCCCATTCATCCGCCCTGCTGACCAGTACAAAGACCCCCAGAACAAGAAAAAAGGCTGGTGGTATGCCCACTTTGATGGACCCTGGATTGCCCGGCAAATGGAGCTGCATCCCGACAAGCCACCCATCCTTCTTGTGGCTGGTGTGTATGATTCACATGAAAAAATTACAGAATAAAGGAGTATAAACCCTTCTATATAACATTCTAATATATAATGAAATAAGCCACTGATTTCAGAGTTGAATGATGGAGTAAATCACACTTCTCATTAATTGAAGATTAACTGATTAATAAAGTACAAATGCTTGTGTTATGTCCTTGTAGATCACATTGAAATTTGTCCAAAGAAACTTTGTTCATGTTTGATTATATCCATTGTCTAGTAATAGCTTGAGGACATGTAGCATTTTTATTAAACTTGATGACTTGTTTGATGAACTGGGGTGGGGGGGTTATAAATTTCAAAAGGGTTCTTAGTGGGGGACAGATTTGTTTCTGCAAATTTATTAAGCAAATTTCTATCATAGAGAAGATACAAGTTTTAAAAAGCCCTCACATCTATGAAAATGGGTAGGTTTTCCAGGAGTGAAGCTCATACATATAAATGTGAAAAGTGACATGGCAATTTTCTGATGTCTCTTCTGTGTAGGTAAGGATGACATGGAGATGTGTGAGCTGAATCTTGAAGAGACTGGCCTGACTCGAAAGCGGGGTGCGGAGATTCTGCCCAGGCAGTTTGAAGAGATCTGGGAGCGCTGTGGAGGCATCCAGTACTTGCAGAATGCTATTGAGAGCAGACAGGCTCGGCCCACGTATGCCACAGCCATGCTGCAGAGCCTGCTGAAGTAGATGTTGCACAGGAGCCTTGTGGCGAGGAGCCCTGGCCGTGTTACTAGGTAGGGAGTGTGCCCAACAGAGTTAACCCTTCTCGCTTGTCTTAGAATAATTCCTTATGCAAAGTGAACAGGTTTTATTAATCATGGCTTTTTGAATTTGTTTAAGGTTAATTAAGGTTGTGGTAGTGAATTTGGGATCTAAAAATTATTTTCCTGTACCCAGCTGTAACCCGTACACCTCTCATTATGCTAATGTTTGTTATACTTGGACAGATTGTAGCATCTCTCATTCTTTACCAACAGACTACCTTAAGTCCATCATGAATGTTCTCAAGGAAAAGAGAAATTGTTTTTAAAGGATGACACAGAACCTTATAACTGGAATAATGAAGCCTTAGCTTAAGTTTCTTACAAGAGTTAAGGTACTAAATGATCAAATCCCTGCTGTATATTTTGTCTACTTTCTCAGAAATTAATGGAAATTTCCATCTTTGATGGAAATTCTGGTTTTGCCCCCTCCCCTTTGCAGCATGTCTCCGTTTGGGTAAAGCAATTCTCCCTAAGTTCTGGAATTCTGGAGAGAGCCTTGATGTATGTCATGTGACAAAGGAGGCATTAACGGTATCTGTCCATCCAGCACACGTTTGGTTTTCTTTTCTGTCCAGTTGTGTGGTGTATCAGAATGTTACTTTGATATTTCATGGACAAATAAAGGAAATTCAGATAGTTTAAATGCCTCAAAGTTTTGAGATAAGTTTTGTTTTATTTAGAAAGGGAAACAGAAGTGGCACTATGTCTTAACTGGACTGAACTGAAATATTCTTTCAACTGCATCTCAGTTTCAATTTTTGTATCAGAATCTTGTCCAAGTTGTTTCATATGATTTAAGCTGGTGTTGTTCTGCTTCAAGCATCTCTCTCTCTCTCTCTCTCTCTCTCTCTCTCTTTTTCATTCCTGGTGTCTTTTTTGGACTTTGAGATTTTGGTAATTTTAGAGCTGTTTTATAAACTTTTGAGCCCTTGTACTTCGTAATTGCTTGTTTCATGTTACTGATAATTTTTTAAAAGTTTTCTTTGTGTGCTGTTAGTCTTGATCAAACATCAGCAGGTTTAAGCCTAATATGTATGACTTTCATATTAGGAATTTAGAGAAAAAAAATACATCAAGGAGTTAATGTTGACATCCTAAGGAGTCTTATTTGTATTTCAGAATAAAATTAGAAAGTAAAATTATTCTCTGTACTTTCTCTCTAATTTTTAAATACCCAAACCTTTGAAATGAAATTTCAGTGAATTTTTTTCCTAGAAAGAATACCTCAGTTAGGAAAATATTTCTCAGCTGATTAATGTTTGGAAGCCACAGACACTGTTTTCAGAACTGCCTCTCTCATAATGTCTTAGTACAGATATTTATTTATTATGATTCTGTGCAAATGATTACCTTGTGTTAAGAACAGTCTGTGCTGTTAATTGAGCATATGAATGTGATTATCTTTGGAGACTGTATTACTGCTTAGACTCACCCACCCTTGGGTCATTTGGTCCTGTGATTGGTGACAGAAGGTGCAGTTACTGAAATAAATGACCTGTTCTCTCTGTTCCATCTCTGCCTTTAATTGGTGTTTTTATTTGTGTAGGGTAGTGAATGATAAGCTTTATTTCCTAGCCAGTAATGAATAAAGTCCTTGAAAAAATAAGCAACCAATTTAATTTTTAATGACTTGTCCTTTTAGTACTGTTTTCTAAGGTACTTTTATATACTGCCTAGTATGTGAATAGGCATCAAATGGAAAATTAGTCAAAAAGGTTAAAAATATTATAATGAGAGACTTTACTGTTTTCACAAATTTGTAAGAAGTATGTGACAGCAAAGCATTATTATAAATCTTCTTAGTTTTTGACTCTGCTGATTAATCATAAACCCTGATGTTTCTAATTATACCACCCAACTGTCCTAGAACTTATCTATTTAAAATCGTCTCCTGAGTTAATTTTGCCCTCCAAGAGAACTGCCCTAATTCAAACAGTCTTAGAGTAACCTACATGCAGTAGATGTGCACACACAAAGAAGATGGTGGCTACAGCATTTTTGGACCCAGCAGCCTGTTAGGGGAGAGACAGAAACGGTGTTCTACTAACCATGTTCATTATTGAACCTATAAGAGCTAGGTGAAAACTGTAGGAGCTGAAAGTTAATTAACTCCTATTTTAATCAGCCATTTTAATTGAGATTTAAAATTAAAAGTTTAAGCCAATATACTGTATATAAAGAACTAATCTTCTCCTAATGCTTGTCTCATCAGTTCTTAGTGCTCATTGTCAACACTAGTTCCTTCCATAGTGTATGCTTTGCAAAGATAGGCATACAGAAAATCTTAAAAAGAAAGGAATAATATTTTCACATTCAATTCAATTATAACGTAATCCCTCATCCCACCAGCACAATTGAGACATGTATTATGAGATACGACTTCTCACTGAGAGCAGGAAGTTTCTGTAAGAGAACACGGAGTTTTCTTAGTTGTAAAGTTGGGGAGATGACACCAACTCAGAGGATTTATACAAGTATGAAATAAAATGACTTAGGAACATAAGCCTGCACAAAAAAACATTGTTACTCTCACTTGGCTTCTGTAACGACTTTTTATAGGTCATTCTTCCCAGCAACACTATGAACCCTTTTGTTCTATAGGCAACCAAGTAAAGATCTTAAGGAGGAAAAAAATAGGTGATGTTTGTGAAAGGTTAAACAATAGAAACTTGTAGACAGAAGAATAATACAAGCTTGTTATTTGTAGAGCTTTATCAATTGGATTGTTTTGCAGTGCTGGGGATTGAACGTGGAGCCTCCCATGTAGTAGGCACGTGTTCTACCACTGAACCACATTCCCCAGCCTCTAATGGGATATTTTTGAAAGATATTTTCACTCACAGGTTATTACTGTGGTTCTCAGGGGACCCAAATATGTAGATCTTTGGTTTCTTTGTTTGAAGTAGATTAACAGTACTTGGATCAGCAGAATATTCAGTAACACAAAGTTTAGTGATAGACCTACTTTCCTTACATGAAAGAGGTAACAAAAACCCAGAGAGGTCAAGTAATTTAGATCTAGACCATGAAAAAGATAGAAAGGCTTTGCTCTAATCACGTAGCAAAAATCATCAAAGCAAATTTTTAGCAGCTTCCTAAGGTTTTACGTAGGGTTACTTCTCTGTCACTCGCATCTTCCAGAGGTGTGTCAGATTTCCCATCCCTGTTCATTATTGCCAATGATAAACAAGTACTGGGAGTTTTAATTTCTCTCAGGTATACTTACAAGGGTGAGGACTGGGCAGAGGATATCTAAAAATGAGAACAGAGACAAGTGGAGGGAGTAGAATAATGAAAGAGAAGAGAAGTGTTAGGAGGGAGCAAAGTCATGTCCCTATGCAGATGCTATACCCTCTTTGGGAAACACTGATGCATTTTAGGCAACAAAACGTGGCTGAGTTTTAGACTGAATTGCACATAACATAAAAGCAGTACTGTGGTTTTAAAGTTGGATCATGCTACATTTTAGCATGTAGGAGTGGTGCTGCTACATGGGGTGGCCAGCAGTAAGTTGGCGTTGTGTGAATGAGCCTCACGGAAGGGCAAGGTGGAGATATTTTAAAAGGGAAGTACAACCTACCTGTGTGAGGACCACATCTTCGAATCCAGTTAAGTTCAGATCAGCTCACTCTTTCCCCATCACTAACCTCTAATATGTGAGGTAAGTTTAGTTGTCTCAGAAGTTTTTTCAAGAGGTAATCAGGAAAAATGAATGCATGTTCAAAAGAGAACAAACTTTAATCCTAATTTGTACCAATGTAGAAACTCATCTTCAAATGATAAATAGACTTATTAATTGGCCACTTCTCTTTTCACTTCTGAAAATTTGTCTATTTGCAATTGTTAATTTTTCCTCATTTCATGAAAAATGTATAATTCTTTCCTAAAATACTGGTGTACTGCAAATATAATAAATGCTTTCTCTGTGGAACTTCTTGCATCTTGTGCTTTTAATATAGTTATAGTTTATAAATATTACACTTATTGGCCATTCAGATGGAATAAGTTGGGAAAATCTGGAATGCTGAATTTTATCCAGTCTCCAGGCCCAGACACTGCCCTAGCTCTGCTAGGCAGCTAAAAGAAGAGGCGAGGGACTCAAGGGGATTTAAACTTCCTTGAACCTTGGTGCCAAATTCCAATGTGATTTCCACCCCAGGGAATGGGCCAGGACTGTGTGGGAGCCCCTACTACCCATTTTACCTAGATTGGAGGCACACCAAATCTTGGCTGCCTTTCCCCCAGGTCCTTACTAATCTGTTTATGAGAAGACACAGGATGTAAAAACTGGGGCTCTAAAGTGGACTCTTCCCAAATGCTTTGAATATAACTGGTCTGGATAGCCTAATCTATGCTCCTTGGTCTGGAACCTGCCATGCTCCTGGTGGGTCCTCTGAGAATGGAGAGAGACTGGCCATCTTACCTCACCAGCTCTTCTCTAGCTGCTTGGTTAAGAGTAATCCAAAAGATGAGTGATCCAAAGAGTAAGCGACATTTAACATAAAAGGGGGCCCCTCCTCATGGAATAGAGAGCATTTATCTACTTTTCTTTCTCTACCAAAAGCTATATTCTCTGTACGAGTTAGACCATGACTAAAATGTAGTGGGCACATTATAGACCCATGAATGTGGGCATATATTTTCTCGCTTGATGAATTTTTCTCATGTGCTTTTGGTTAGCTTGTCATGCTTCTAACAAAAATTTGCTTTCCTCTGGGAAGGTCCAGGGATATAGAAATGGGTAAGTATATCCCTGGCCACCATTCTTTGCTCTGTGACACTTGGCACCATATTATAGATACTCCACACATTATAGATAATCACTTTTGGGGAGGATTGGGGTGGGAATGGAGAGGAAAGCTATGCATTTGTGAGATCTACAGGAGTGAATTTTCAAGGATTTATATTTTTGCTCCCTGGGGGAGATACCACTTCCCAGAAGGTTGTCTGCATTATTAGAAACACTTTATTTTCATTTTGGTAGCCTACTGTTAAATGTTGCTATCAGTGTTTATTATTTTACTTTCTTTTGGCAGCATTAAGATAGCCCTCTTAAAATCATTTATTAAATCCATAAAACAAATCCAGGGGATAACTAGTAAAACACAGACTCATTTTATTATAAATCTATGGTTATAGTACTTATATCTTACTGAGAATTAAGATTTTGCAATAAACATATTTGATAATGGGACATTTGGAAGAGATGTGGAGGAATGGATTTTTTTTAAGTAACATGTTAAAAATGGACTGAACTGGATTACATTGATGTCACTCTAGGTATAAACACCACAGTTGGTATGAGGAAATATTCAATAGAGTTATTATAGGTAGACAGTCATGTGGTGGGAAACAGGAATTAGTTATGTCATATAGTACAACCCCTTGCCAATACAATATCTTCCTTTAAAAATACCTTTGTGTAGTAACAAGAAAAGTAAGATTTTTTCCCCCATGGTATATATAACTAAACCTCAGTTCCTCTTTTTTTTGAAAAGCAATTCAGAAGTTACAGGCAACAAAACAATCTAGTGTTTATGCAGTAATTGCTTATATAAAGCTAGTGTGCCTAAAAACTGCCTGAAGAGGGTGCATGTGCGTCTTGACAATGTAGTGCAGAGCACCTGTACACGTATCATCATGCTTACATATTACATTCATGCATTTAGAGAGACCTGTGTCTCCTTGCAGAACCGAATATCTTTAAATGTACATTCTAACATAGGAAGAGCTTCCTTACTGATTTATTGTTCAACCCCCAAAACAACAAGTTGCATTTGTTGCAAATGATTTTTGAATAATATTTTAAGGATGGCTAGAAGCAAACCCAGTTTACTATCATCTTGACTGTTATCCAAGAATAGTAAAAATACATTTTACTGGCTGTTTTAGGTTTTGATTAAAAGTGTCCTTTTTTTTTTTTTTTATTTTTGCAGGGTTTACCAGTTGTCAAGTACATGACTCTAATGTACTTGAAACCTGGTGTATACTGGTCCTCAGTGTTTATCATATCCCTGTAGTCTGATGTCCAGGGAATATACCTGCCTCTGTTTTCAGAATAAAATCATCTCTCTTGAAATAGCTTAAATGATAATTTGTATGTTTTCAGTTTTTAATTTCCTTCCCAATCTTGATGGTTAAATTCTTCAAATTCTATACCAGTAATTCAGAATTTCTTTTCTTCGCTACCTGAAAGAGAAATAGTTTTAAGAATTTAAGAAAAAAAACACATAAGGTAAAAACAATGGTTCATTCCAATATTATCCCCATTGGTGGATGAGATGATGTCTTCTTTGAAAGATTGGAAGTTTCCTCCAAATATTCTTGGCTTTATAGCCTACTAGGAATGTAGCCCATCTTTTCTTAAATCTACTTTTATTTTCAGACTGACAAGTCATCTTGGAATAGAGATGGCAAATAGTCTGTATGTGAAATTATAACACTCCTCCTCATGGAATGTAAATGTGTTCTTGGAACACAGAAACACATGTAGCCTTGGACAGTCAGCATCAGTATTTAATGTTTGTCATTATTGCCTTGAAGTAAGATATAGTTAGTTCTTTTTTTCCTACTATGAAAAATCAGTTTATTTCCTACAGTGAAAAATCAGTTTCTTTTATTCACTTCATTTGAAATGTGGCCTTTAACTCTAACTGATATGTCAAGGTTTTATTGGTATTTGCCTTATTCTGGATATTTTGCCAATGTCAGATCCTTGGGTCTATCATCATTTTATGGTCCTTGTTTAAACTTTTTATGCTTCAGCATTTTTCTTGGTTCCAAGAAATTAAAATGGCACACCTTATTCCCAGTGTGCAGTTCAATTCAAAAGTTATAACGTGATATGATTGATTGTATACTGACTATGCTAACGTTTTCAAGTGCAAGCTTTGAGGCATTTGTTTTCATCTAGCACATAGGTCTCAGACAGAATGGATGCTGGCTGACTATAACCTATTATTACCATCAAAGACTTGGTGTAATTTTTGAAAATAGGTAATTTTAGGGTACAAATATTCAATGTTTCTCTCCATAGTTATTTTTTAAAAAAACCCTAAAGCTCTCTGTAGGATAGATATGTAATCTGGCTATAGATGAGTTATTTTTCTTTGTAAAATAAAATTATCTTTGTAAAATCATATAATTAAGTGGGTATTTTATGGAAGAGGTATCTATCTGGGACGCTGGAGAAAACAATTTATCCAAGGAAGAACTTTTAGAAATTTTTGGAAGTTGCTTATTGTTCACAAATTATGTTTCTTGTACATATCTTGACTTTAGCTGATTGTTTGAAATCAAAAGAAATTTTAAAATAGTCTGTATGAAATTATCCTGTGCCAGAAATATTAATTGTTATTGTGAAATTTCACTTAATGTATGAAATTATCCTGTGCCAGAAATATTAATTATTATTGTGAAATTTCACTTAATGTATGAAATTATCCTGTGCCAGAAATATTAATTATTATTGTGAAATTTCACTTAATTAAAACACATTTAATTACCCACATGTGTAAGAAAAGGTTGGGAATATTATAAAATATTTGGATGGTTTATTTTGTTATTTTAGCTACATTTACTTATCCCTATGTAAAATAAGTCAGGTACAGAAATGTTTTAAATTCTTTCAAAATTCAAATTTCAATAATTCAACATGTAAAAGAAAGAATGATTTCACCTTACTATCTTGCTGATGTGGGAACTCGTTAACATTAGTTTCATGTGCTTGGTTCTTAGAGTGTTCCAGCAACCTACAAAACAAAGCAACAGCATGATATTTGTTTTCTGGGCTCAGCAGCAGCAACAGCAGCTGTAGCTTTCTCACATCTTAGTTTTAAGATTATGACAAATGAAAGTGCCTAGCATGATTTTGTAGGTATCCTCCCAGAGAGGTGGAGGGAGATGTGTTCTGAGTCCCCGGTTTTGTCTCTCTGTGTGCATATAGGCAGTGGTCTCAGAAGGACAGAAAGAAACTCCTGGAATGGATGAAAGGATAAATTCATCTTGCAGTGGAGTTACCTTTTTTTTTTTTTTTGTGGTGGTGAGGATTGAACTCAGGGCCTACACTTTAAGCCACTCCCCCAGTCCTTTTTTGTGTTTTTTTCAAGATTGGGTCTGTGAATTATTTGCCCAGGCTGGTTTTGAACCTTAGTCCTCCTGATCTTTGCCTCCTGAGTTGCTAGGATTACAGCCGTTAGCCACTGGCTATCTTTCAAATCAAACTCTTGAGTGTGGTTGCTGAAAAGCAAATCTGTAAACTTTAAAAATGCTCCTCCATGTCTTAGTGTATGTTTTACTGTCTTATAGCGAATCTACTCATTGTTGTACTTTCACATTTTTTATTCGCATTTTCATTTCCAGGAAACGTTGGGACCCATATTTCAAATTCCATAAGGAATCCTTTTAGGGTTTTAATTGTGATTAACTTGGAAAAAATTTACAGAATATCTTCCTCTTCGCTTCTCTGAGTGGATACTCTGTGCCTGATGATCTTTGTAAAAGTAAAACAGTCATTTCATATGCCCCTTGCAGAAACCCAGTGGGTGGGCTTTACTTGTCTCTTTGTCTTTTCTTTTTCTCTTTTTACTCTCTAGGCAGTACTGGGGTCTGAAATCAGGGCTTCTTACTTGCTGGGCAAGTGATCTACCACTTGCACCACAGCCCCAGCGCTGATTGCTTTAGTTATTTTTCAGATAGGGTCTCACTTTCGCCTGGGCTGGCTTCTGACTGTGGCCACTCTTTCGTTACCTCCAGCATAGCTGGGATTATAATTGTTCACCACCATTTTGTCTCATTATCTAATAAGGACATTGCAGTTTAGAGAAGTTAAGCAATTTTGTCCAAGGTCCCCTGAATAGTAAATTACTAAGTTAAATTTTAAGCATAGACTGACTCCAGAACATTGCTTCTTAGTTACTATCTGATACTTGTTATTAAAGTAGTGTTTTTAAGAAATGGTGTATTTTATCAAGAAAGAGGTGGAATATCATTGTTTTCTTATGGCTCAAGTTTTGGAAATAGCCAAGAGTCACCCTGATGAGAAATTAAGGACTGTGGCCACCAGAATGAACAGTAGGAAAGCAAAAACAAAGAACCCAGGATGATCTGACAGTGAATTGGATCTGAGGAAATGTTCAGGTGTTAACTGGAGGCCATGACTGGGAAAGGCTGGCAGGATTCCCCAGAGTGGCTCAAGGATAGTTTCATGCAGAAGCCTTCTGAGAGCTAACTTTACAGATTTGTCTGGGTGTCACAGAGGTTGAGAAGAATTAGACACCTTTGTGTTCCTACTTGTTCCCTAAGTTCACCTGTACACAGAGAGCCAATTACATCTTACTTTCTTCCCCCTTTCCACCAAAGTGCTTCTCTTACTCCTTTCTTTCCAGGAATGAAGGACTGGTTAAACACGTCATAGCACCTAAGACTTCTAGAGAAGGGACTACTACAACCATCAAAAATAAGGCCACTGAAAATATTTAGTGACAGGAGGAAATGTTCTAGATTAAAATGCTGACTATAAAACAGGAACTCAGTCTGATTACCATTTTGTTAGAAAATTGTTACAAACAAATTCTGTATAAATATGGATACCAAATGATAATAGCAGTTAACGTGACATGTCACACAGGATACTTCTAAGAATTTTCCAGCATTGTTATGATGAAAGCTTTCATGCTTGCAAACAGAGAAAAACCCCACATTTTACCCAGGCACACCAATTAGGTAATAAACCAAGTGTTCTGATACAGGCTCTTTCATCCTGTCCCATTGGACTTACAGAAGTTCTGCCAAAAAGCCCAGAGCCAGGCTCAAGTGTGGTCGTGCAGAACAGCATGTGTGTTCCTGGGTCCCACCCAGACCTGCTAAGTCAGAAGCAGAGCAAGGCCCAGCAATGTGAGTTTTAACAAGCCCTCTTCTGGGTAGTTCTGGTGCTCACTGAAGTTTGGGAACCATAGGTTTAAAGGACCATATGAATTTTTTAACCAACAAAATAGTTTGATTTTTTTTTTTTTTTTTTTGTAATTGACAACATGCACAATACAGCAATTGTATCATTGCAATTTGGTTTCTTAAGTGTCACTTAACAATGCATTAAAAATATATTTACATTTTAGAAATGGGACACATTAAAGAAGTCCTCTGCTCATATAATAATTTGTCGATATATTTTCCTACTTTGTTTTATACCTAAATAATTTGTTCTACAAAATCATAAGTGAAACTATCAACTCTGGCCTAGAGAACTATATGAAATTATCCTGATGATAGATTTCTCAGATGTGTAAGTAATGAATTCTTGAGTCTGGGATGCTAGTGTCCTTGACGTACCTGCACGGAGCTCCCTTTCCTTGGATGGCCTCACATGCCTCTCCAGGCGCACAGAGGCCTTCGTCCATGTGGGTCACGCCCTGCCGGCTCTCATATTCTGGTCTGCAGCGACACTCTGCTTCCTTGGTCCACTCATGCTTTATGCACTGGGCAAACTCACCACAGGCCAGGAATTTGCAGGGATCTGCCTGATCAGCTGTAAGAGATGGGACAGATTTTGATGAATGATGGTTTTCTAAACAGTGGAATGGACAGAAGTGAAAGGTAAGAGACAAAATGTCTTTGCTGTCACTCCATTTTGGAGTGGTTGTACAGTGGTGATAACAGATGGGTGAAAAGAGAATGAACTTTGTATATTTGATAAATGAATTGACAGACATAAGTGATAATACACCTCACTGAAGCAATAATTATGTGTGGAGTTTAGAGTGCTTCAGAATCATCTACAGGCCTTGTTAAAACAGATTCCTCTGGAAGGTGGACTCAACAGCATCTCAGAATATTTCACTCTGAAGGAACAGTGGCCCCTGTGATCCCTCCCTTGTCTCTACAGAGTGGACACAGAGCAGAGAAGCAAATGTCCAGAGTCCCCAAGTGCTGGAATCAGGGCAGGTCATCAGTCATCCTGTCTGCACCAGAAGGGTTTCCTGTTTGATCCCATCAGCCATTTGTCCTTTTAATAGGCATTATTATGAGTGAGGAATGGCAATAATGTATTAAACTTGCAATCATGTATAAAACTGTTCTTCTAACAAGCCTAGGGGAGGTAAGTAATGTAGACAGATAATCCTACACAAGACGTCCAATGCCTCATCTCGTGAAAGAGGTCTTCACATGAAGGTAAGTTTGAAGAATAGATGGTACTGGAGGAGATTGCTCTGGGCTGCACATTTAAAGTGGACTGCTTTTGTGTGGGGGCATGTTTCCTATTTGTGAGAAAAGAACAGAAATCTGAGAAAAAACAGGAAGGAGCAGAGACTTACGAATGAGAAGGAATGAATGAAGACTGGAAAGATAAGGCCAATTCCTCAATGCCATGCTACAGAATTTGGACTTTTCCTACCCTTCCCCACTGACACCTCTAATACTCCCCAGGAATTTGGGGTTTATGGTCAGGTGGGAGCCACAGATGATTTTTGAACAAGGGAGAAGTATGGTTAGAATTGTGCTTTAGGAGGTATAGAAATAGAACTTAAGAGTTTTTAGAATTAGAATGACTTCAGAAATCATTTGGTCCAATATTTCCCAAGTGGGAACATTGCAGAACTCTAATCCAGCAGGATTTGATATATTTTATACTAAAAAGGGGTTTGATGACTAACTAAGTTTTTAAAAATGCTGTGTGACTGTTGGCGAGAATGTAAATTAGTACAGCCATTATGGAAAACAGTGTGGAGATTCCTCAAAATAGTAAAAATAGAACTACCAGATGATCCAGAAATTCTAGTGCTGGGTATATATCCAAAGGAAAAGAAATCAGTATATTGAAGAGATATCTGTACTCCCATGTTCATTGCAGCATTATTCACAACAGCCAAGGTATATTATCCACCTAAATGTCCATTGGTGGATGAACAGATAAAGAAATTGTGGTACATATATACACAGTGGAATACTATTCAACCATAAAAAGTGTTCAGATCCTTTCATTTGCAAAAACATGGATGTGCCTGGAGGACATTATGTTAAGTAAAATAATCCAGGAACAGAAAGGCAAATATTGCTGATCTCACTCATGTGGAATCTAAAAATGTTAATCTCATTAATGTTGAGAGTAGATTAGTGGTAACCAGGTGCTGGGGAGAGTTGGCAGGAGGGAGGGACTTGGAGAGGTTGGTCAACAGGTACAAAGTCACAGATAAATAGGAAGAGTAAGTTCTCTGTCTCCTATTGTGCAATAAATTAACAACAATGCATTGTGTATTTCAAAATAGCTGAAGAGAGGATTCTGAATCACAAAGGAAAAAGCAGTGATAAGACAATGGATATGTTTATTGTCCTGATTTGATTATTGCACAATGTGTACAAGTATTGAAAAATCATATTGTATCCCCAATATGTACAAATATGTACAATTGCTTATCAGTCAATAATAAAAATAAGGTTGCTGTGGTATGTGTCTGTAGTCAGAGCATTCGTGTCATTCCATTTCAGAACTTGTCCCTGAAGTCTTAAGAGGGTTCACTTGAGGTTAGCCTGGGCAACATTTGAGATACCACCTTTTTTTTTTTTTAGTTTTAGTTTATTTTTATTATATTATTGTTGTACTTGGGGTACATTGTGACATTTACAAAAGTGCTTACAATATATCTTAGTTAAATTCACCCCCTCCATCATCTCCTGTTTCCCTCCTCTCCCCGTTAGAATAGTTTCAATAGATCTCATTTTTCCATTCACGAGTACGTAATATTTCCACCATATTCACCCTCCTTTACCCCTTTTTTATATCCTCCTCTCTCCTACTGTTACCAACCCCCCAAACAAGACCTGTCCTTTGTTTTTGAAAAAAAAAAATTAGATATCTATATAGGGAGTTTCATTATGACATTTCCATGTATGTATGTATTATATCTAAAATTGACTCATTACCCCCATTTTCCTCCTTAGTTCCCTCCTTGTGGTGATTTCAACAGGTTTAAATAGTCTGTACTCATTCTTGTATAGAAAGTATATCAGCCATATCCACCTTCTTAATATCCTTCTTTTACCCCCTCTCTCCTGTTTGTGATCTCCCCTTAGCATGACCTGATTTTCATTATAGTCCTTCATTGTTTAGGTCTGAGAAGACACCATCTTCAAAAAAATAATAAAGTAAAAATAAGGCAAGGAAGAAAAATATATTTTATGAAATAAATATAACAAGTCTTCTTTACCTTGCTCTTTCACTCTCCAACCTCACCCCTTCTCTTTTTACTTTCAAACCTTCTAGGGTCACTAATAAGGTCATGTCTTATGAATCTGCAAGCAGAGAATGTAGTCAGGTGCTTTGCTGGATTTTCAGACCAGGGAAACTCTGTGGGTGGCATGAACCACCCATGCTGTGCTCCCTGTTCCCATTGAACGCCTCCTGGTAGCAAAGATAAAACAGGCAAGAACAGGTTTTGAAAACGTTTTTGGGTCTTCCAGCAAGGTAGACTGCTACAAGTCTTGGTGTGAAGTTGTGTTTCTCTGCAGCCTTCAGGTCCCCTATGGACAACCAGACCTGTCTACGTGAATGTTTTTCCCTGCTTCATGATTCCTAAAACTGCTCATGTTACAGAATCCATGTAACGATTTAGGAAATAAATTCAGATTTACACTGATAGCCAGATGATTTCAGGACCAGTGTCCTGTTTAGTAAATAACTGTCAGCAACTTTACACTCAGGGCTGTATTCTAGAAAACAGAGGCCAAGAGAGAATAGTCAAAAGCTGCATATTTTTTTTTCTCTCTCTGCAATGGAGAGAGAGAGACTGGTAAAGCTGATTCTTCCCCTCTGAAGAGCAAGAGCAAATGTGTGATAACCAAAAGAATTTCCCTGTGAAAATAAATGTTTCCATTTTACCATAATTTCCTGTTAGCCAGCATCCCTGAAGTCTGTAAAGTTCTACAGCACACACAGAGAGAGGCAATGTTGGAGCAATGAGTTTATCCAAATCTGGGGGTCCTGCCTAAGGGATATTTGAAGAATGAATGCAGCCAGTTTACAAACTGCTTGATTTTCCCATGTTATTTATTCAGCATCAGTCAGTAGAGAGGACACTTCAAGTCACCAAGCTTATGTTTTGTTTGCTGTGTATACATTCCTCGATACTAAGACAACAGCTGTCCACTTGACAAATATCAACTTGGCCTTTCAAACCTTTCGGCAATGAGGATTTCAGATTTTTATTTTATCCATATATAAAACTTTGCATTTTAGATAGAATTTTAGAGCTACAAGTTATTTTAGAGACCTTCTAGAGTCATTTGCTCACTTTGCTCAATGAGGAATGTTGCCAATATCATGCCTGTCTGTGCTCAAGTCCTCTGATGGTGCCTCAATCTTACACTGTGTGGACTGCATGAGAAGAACCAAGGAAGCCATTGGACCACCTACTACTATAGCAAATGAAGGCAACTACAATTAGAGTCAAAGCAGAAGAGACCTTATTTACAACACGAATGTGTGAAGCAACTCATACTGCTTCCACTTGTATTACCTTAAAAATACTTTCCCTAGATATTTTGATAACCCTCCTTACTTCCATGTCATCTTTTAAGGGACACCTGCAATCCTGGGCTTTAGACAAAGACTGACAATTGGATTGATTCTGGGGAAGAAGAGCCATAGATGAGACAGAAGAGAAAGATTGGCTCTATGAAGAGTGAACGCTTCCTTATGTTATCATTTTCTTTCTTTGTCATAGGCCATAGATATTTCTCTTTAAAATGATGGAGTCATTTGTGATAGTCATTGTGATACACTGTTTGTTTTCCTTAATAATCCCTGGACATTTGTCCAAAACAAGTTAGACTTCTATTCTTTGCTCTTAATTTGGTCAATAATAATAATTCATACATTATGTGGCAATAACCTAAAATTCATTGTCTGAACATGGTTCTATCGTTTGCAAAGAGGGAGGACAAGGAGACTTGAGATTAACTTCCTAGTCTTCCAAGTAGACTAGGAAGGAAAAACTTGCATGCCATTTTCTATGAAAATATTTTCAAGTCATAATCAAATTATGTGTTCAGCCAAGGGAGTGAGGTCATTATGATTGGTTTATAGACTGATTGATCTATAATTGTCTTAGTTTCTTGGATTTGCTTAGATCCCCTTTAAATAGGTTACTTTTATATTGGCACTATAGAGGAGTTTCTCCAAGAGCCTGAATCACACTCATGGTTGGGAGCATCATTTCAACTTACTGTAATTGTTTGATGCAAAATGAACTAATTCTCTATCTTTAGCTGGTCGTGGACAGTTCTTCTGCAAAACACATATGGCAATCTGTCCACAGAGGCAGCCCAGGGTCCTTAGCGTTAGTGAGTTTAGTGTGTCAATCTGCTGGAACACAGCTGGCGGGAAAGGTCCAGTTCCAACTGAGCCCCAGAACCTGGCCTAGTGCTTAGCATCCCATGTGGATTCTAGTCATAGAGCATGTGTCATTCCATTCCATAACTTGTCCCTGAAATGTCACCAGGGATCGTCACCCTGAACCTGTAAGTACCCTCAGAGTGGAAATGGCAATAGTTCATATAAACAGGAAGCTGACATTTGTCAAGAACCATGTGTTTGGCACTGTACCAAACACATTTAACATGCGTCTTAATATTTGCAACCATCTTTTAAATATATATATAGATAGATAAATTAATATTTCTGACATCATTTTCATAGGTGAGAAAATTGAAACCTATTTTAGCTAGTAAATATGATGTAACATCCATTGATGTGTTTTTTACATCACTCTAGTGGTTTTAAATATGGGGTTTCCAGGAGACACCTCAGGGCCCATAGGGGTCTAACAGAGGATGAGGGAGAGAGGGTGGGAGGACCCCTGCACAACAGTGCCTCCACTCTCATTGGTTGAGATATCAAACTGTCCTTTCATTAAAGCAAAGAACGCTTTCCTTTGATTAAAGGTCCTCCCAAGTAAATAAGAGCTCACAACCGCGGTCTGCCCCCACTCTTTCACCAGGCAGAATGTTTCTTGTACAAAGTGCAGTCTGACACTACAGTGGTTCCAGATTTTTCCTCCTGTTCATCTGTGACAGCAATGAACATGTGTTGAAATAAGCAAGCTGCTATGTAAGACTTGGAAATATTTTTACCATTCTGAGATTTCTCCTGTAAGCACATTTTTACATATCAATTTCTTCCCTGGATTTGCTTATATAATGTCATTTATATGCATTTCAAAGGTGTAGGAAAGCATTCCCAACGAGCCGACAGAGGAATGTTTTTCAGCTCTCCATCTCATCGTAAAAAACGCACTTAAACGAACACTCAGACCTGCAGTCGGGGCCTTTTGGCCATTTTACAGCTAAGGCTTAATAAAAGACTTTGTTCTTTTTAATCAACGAGTGTGTAAGTTCCCGGGGATCAAAGGTCCCGGACGCTCCACGACTGTCTCTTTTTCAAACCCGTTTCTGGTCCCAAGGGCACACATACTTGACAGGCGCGAAGGGGGCCCTCCTGGTGTGTCAGGCCCTGGAGGGTCTCGGACTCCCCTGGCCCCTGTCCTGGTGGCTGCGTACAGTTTGCCTTTCTCTCCCTAGACGTTATCATTTCATCATCACCTTCCCTTGCGCTCACCTAACTTACAAGTGGGACAGAAAAGAAAGCATCTTCTTTTTGGGGGTCTTGTCCAAGACAAGATTTCAGTTTAGATGAAATTAGGTTTGAAACACAGGACCTTTGATGTCTCTTGCAGTTGTTTTCGCCAATGCGAGGCAACGCAGCGTTCGCTAGGTGGAGCTCAATAATAAAAGAAGCGGGACCTGATTCGAGTCACGTAACTGCACTGACTTTTGTCTGCTAAAATCCAGGGCGCGGTGCGCGGTCGCGAAGGGCGGGAAGCATGGCCGGGAGCCCCGGGAGCCCCAGGCTCGGGGATTACGGCGGGGCGGTGGTGCCAACGCCTGGGCATCTTTGCCCATCTTGGAAGCGCAGCGCTCGGGCTCCGAGTCCACAAGCTGGAGGACCCCGGCCCGCACCGCCGTGCCCCCGGCCCAGCGCCCCCGGGCTTCAGGCTCTGCAAAACACCAGGCGTCAGTGGTTTCCGCTGACCGCACGGCCCGGCCGGGCCTCCTTTCCCCATCTGACGCACGACTGTGGCCTTGGCTTTGTTATGCCATCGTTCCTTGCCTAGAGCATCAGAAAACGGCAAAGTCACACATCCCAATCAATCTGCAGGACGTGCAGCCTTAGTGCCCACCCTACTTTGAGGGATTCACGAAAATATTTTAAATCAGAAGAAAAAAAATTAATATAATCCAGACTGGTTTTATTCATGCAGTTTTAAGAGATTGTTTTAAATATTTCTTATTAATTCATATTAGTATTCTTTTTTCTCTCCTTTTATTTTATCGTTTTTACATTCACTTACATGTGGATACATTGTGCCAACAAACACCTCCTCCCCCGCTTCCAGGCAGAGCCTGTGCTGCCCTCTTCTCTGATTTTGTTAAAGAGAAAACATAAGAGATAATACGAAAGACAGCATTTTTGCTAGTTTGAGATAAGGATAGCTATACAGAGAGATTCCTTGTGTTGTTTCCATGCACATGTGTATTACAACCCACATTGGTTCATCTCTACCAGACCTCTTCACTACTTCCTGGACCCCTTCCCATAGTGGCTTCGGCCAATTTTTGATTCCTTTATATAGTATTCTTATTAATATTAATGAAGGCAAAAGTGCCTAGAGCCGACGAAATCACGATGTGGCCCCAGTTGTCTGCATGTTCCCTTCTTCACTCATAAATACACTTTTACATAATACTTGTGGCTCAGCCATTAGTCATTTGAATATATCTACCCTAACACCCACAAATGGGGCTTATTTCCCCAAGTCCTGAGGGCACCTTGGGCCTGGTTCCCATAATTGTCTGTGACCTTGGGAATGTACATGTTTGGATCTCACTTTCTCTTCTATAAAACGAAATATTTAAACCAGGTGATCATTAATGTCCCTCCAAGTCAAATGCAAATCGCCCTTTCTGGGTGTTCTACTGGGGTAAAGGCAAGAGACCCACAGCACATGATACTCCAGAACTGTTGACACCACTCAGTGATTAAAAGAAAATTTAAAGAGTTACATTTAAGTTACTGTTTCATTGCTTTGATATTTTATTATTGGCCAGAAGTATTTTGCTTATGGCCTACTGCTGAAAAGTAGGATTAGTGTGAGTATAATTATTCAATGATACATTGAGTGATTGGAGCTTAATACTTGTTTGTGGAATGAGGTCATTAATGGGAGTCCTTCCTGGTTTAAAGGCACAAGCCATGTGAAGCATTTTGAGTTTCATTTCCAGACTTCACCACTCTCAAAAACCACCACAAACTGTTTATAGGTGGCCCCCACTAATTCTTGCACCAGTGGATTTGCAAATGCCTAAAGGTAGCTCGCTCTGTATGTGAGGTTGAAGAATTTTCTCAGCTCTTAGTCATTAACTAACTGTCTGCCAAACTGAGGTGTTCTGGATGGAATGGTGTTAGGGTGAGGGTCTCAGTGTTCCCAGATCAGCCAGTTGTGGGGAGTGGAGGTTGGGCTGCAGCTGGACTGGGGGCCAGACTTGTGGAAAGGGTTTGCATTAGGGCTTGAAGGAAGACCTACAGGGCATCTTAAGGAAGATCCATCTGGTGGTGGGATGTGGCATGAGGACACAGGTTCAAACTGGAGAGGGGTGAGATGTTTCTGGCAGTGCTGACAGTGTTGGGGTTCCCTACCAGAAGCAAGAGTTCATGGACAATCCTGGGAATTGACAACCCAGGAGACAAGGAGCCAGCACTGGAACACAGGAAACAGGGCCAGGGACATAGGAGGCAAATGGACAGAGAGGCAAGGCAGAATCACCTAGAAGGGGAATAGTGACTTCCCCAGCTAGGCAGGGACACTTCCAGCAGTGCACATAAAGGGGACATTTGGAATTTTGGGACTTTTGTTCCTGAGAAGAAATACTTTTTTTTTTGCACTCCAAATGAGAAAACATTCATTCATAAATTTATAAATGTATAAAAATTTATTAAAAATGCATTAAAATTTTCATTTGGTGTAGACTAACAGAATTCACTTAGGATTAATTAAATGCAAGTGCATTGTCAGTTTTTCTAAGTAGATTAAACAGCCACTGAATACTGAGTTGGAGGGCTTGTATGATTTCTTGTGGTAAAGAGGCCACAGGCCTCAAACCTGGCTTTGGATTCCAGCTACAGCCCATGATAATCATGTGACAAGTAAAAGTTCTAATTGTATAACTAATGTAGTTATGCATTAAGATTTAAAGTAGTGTCCATTGCTGGGTGCCTGTGGCACATGCCTGTAATACTAGCTATTTGTGAAGCTGAGACCAGGAGGATTGTGGTTTGAGTTCAGCCAGAAAAAATACTTTGTGAGAGCCCATCTCCAAAATAACCAGAACAATAGACTGGAGGTGTAGCTCTAGCGGTAGATCACCTGCTTTGCACTTGAAAAGACCTGGGTTCAAACCTCAGCACCACCAAAAAAAAAAAAAAAGTATCCATTAATAGTAGCAATCACAACTAATTTTATTGTCTTTATTGTAATGAGTGACATCTACCCCCTATCAGAACTGGGGACTAAATGGGAGAATGACAAATAATGCACTTTACATAAAAATGAGTTTGTTCCATGTTTTCACTGGAAGCCTCCTGGATTTCTATCATTAATTTCAATGTTTACCATTTATCAGCCTTTGGATCTGCCCATTTTTGAGGAGGCTTCTTAGGAATTCAAGTAGAGAAGAACTTACATGTGGTTTTGCCATTTTTGAAATCTGCATCTTGCCCAGCTATGTGGCATAAAAGCCTCCACGCTTCTGCAGAATTTCCACAGCAGCCTAAGTGAAAGACGACTCCAGTTGCTGAAAATGCAGGCAAAATACTGAACAAGCGTGATTTATTCAGTTTTTCGGCTTATAAATCACAGAAAGTTCTAGCATTGGTTTATACTTTTTCTATCACAGATTCATGTATTCAGGGAGTTCTCTAAAAGAGAATGGCAAACCAATTTTTGTAGTAAGTATGTCACGCCTCCTACAGGTGTCTGCACTGCTGCAGGCATTATTTGGCCTCAGGGATCCTGACCTTCATTTAGAGGATTTCAGGTGGTGATCTGAATGTGGAATCTTCACCAGGAAAACTCACTCTCTCTCTCATTGCACCCAAGGTCTTATGGATAATATCTCCCTCTCCCGGCATTACTGTTTGCAAACCACTTTTTGAACTATGATCTTAGGTGGAAGTAAAAAATGAAAGGAAAGGAAAAGACTTAATCTGACTTTCAGATTTTGCAAACAGAACTAAGGAAATGGTCTGTAAATATAATAAGATTGGGGCAGAGACAGGAAATCCTTCTCCTTGAGTTTATTCATCTTTGGACAGACTTCCTCCTGACAACTCCCTGACTTCCCTTTCCCTAGAGCATTTATTTACTTTAGAAAAATTGTAATTGCAATTTCTTTCTCTGCCCCCTTTGACATGTAAGTTTTTAAAAAGCCTCTTGCCAGGCCAGCATGCTGCCACAAGCCTGTAATAATCCCAGCATTTAGGAGGTGGAGGCAGGAGAACAGGGAGTTCAAGGCCAGGCTTGGCTACACAGCTAGATCCTGTCTTGGCATTGGTCATGCCTATAATCCTAGCTACTCAGGAGGAAGAGATCAGGAGGATGATGGTTCAAAGCCAGCCCCAGATGAATACTTCATGAAACCCATCTCTAAAAAACCCATCACAAAAGAGGGCTGGTGGAATGGCTCAAATGGAAGAGCACCTGTATAGTAAGCATGAGTTCAAACCCCAGTTGCCTCAAAAAAATTTAAAAAATACGATTTTTGGTCTTTTGGGCCAGGCTAACCTCACTCAGAATGATGTTCTCCAATTCCATCCATTTACCAGCGAATGATAACATTTCGTTCTTCTTCATGGCTGCATAAAATTCCATTGTGTATAGATACCACATTTTCTTAATCCATTTGTCAATGCTGGGGCATCTTGGCTGCTTCCATAACTTGCCTATTGTGAATAGTGCCTCAGTAAACATGGGTGTGCAAGTGCCTCTGGAATAACCTGTGTCACAGTCTTTTGGGTATATCCCCAAGAGTGGTATTGCTGGATCAAATGGTAGATCAATGTCCAGCTTTTTAAGTAGCCTCCAAATATTTTTCCAGAGTGGTTGTACTAGTCTACATTCCCACCAATAGTGTAAGAGGGTTCCTTTTTCCCCGCATCCTCGCCAACACCTGTTGTTGGTGGTGTTGCTGATGATGGCTATTTAAACGGGTGAGGTGGAATCTTAGCATGGTTTTAATTTGCATTTCCTTTATTGCTAGAGATGGTGAGCATTTTTTCATGTGTTTTCTGGCCATTTGTGGACATTAGATCAAGGGCAAACACAACAATGGGATTGGACTATGAGCACATGATAAAAGCGAGAGCACACAAGGGAGGGTGAGGATAGGTAAGACACCTAAAAAACTAGCTAGCATTTGTTGCCCTTAACGCAGAGAAACTAAAGCAGATACCTTAAAGCAACTGAGGCCAATAGGAAAAGGGGAACAGGTACTAGAGAAAAGGTTAGATCAAAAAGAATTAACCTAGAAGGTAACACCCACGCACAGGAAATCAATGTGAGTCAATGCCCTGTATAGCTATCCTTATCTCAGCCAGCAAAACCCCTTGTTCCTTCCTATTATTGCTTATACTCTCTCTACAACAAAATTAGAAATAAGGGCAAAATAGTTTCTGCTGGGTATTGAGGGGGAGGGAGGGAGAGGGAGGGAGCAGAGTGGGTGGTAAGGGAGGGGGTGGGGGCAGGGGGGAGAAATGAACCAAGCCTTGTATGCACATATGAATAATAAAAGAAAAAGGAAAAAAAATAAAAAAATAAAAATAAATGCCAAATCAAAATCAAAACTGACTCATCACTTTCACAACCCAGTAATGTCTTTCTCTAGGATCTGGGAGCGATCCCTTTGAAAGGCAATTATCAAGAAAGTTAGTGTCCCTGACTCCCAGTGTCTCAGGGAAGCTGGAGCCTGACTTCAAAGGAGGCTTGTCTCTCAAGTTGTAGGACAGAAGGGACATTTGCCTCCAGCCTCACTGGAGTATGGCTTGTACCCTGGCCATCGCTAGCCCACTTTCCCAGAGGGTTCGAATGACCTCTGAACTGTTCACTTAATGGTCTCCACCCACTGCCCTCTCATGGCTGCTGAAACTGATGACCGCTGTGCCACCTCTCTCCCGTGCAACACCATTCTGTTCATGGTTTCTCTCTCTTTTCTTTCTTTCTTCTTTTCTTTCTTTCTTTCTTTCTTTCTTTCTTTCTTTCTTTCTTTCTTTCTTTCTTTCTTTCTTTCTTTCTTTCTTTCTTTCTCTTTCTTTCTTTCTTTTCTTTTCTTTCTTTCTTCCTTCCTTCCTTTCTTTCTTCTCCTCCTCCTCCTTCTCTCTCTCTTCCTCTCTCCCTCTCTTTCTCCTTCCTTCCTTCGCTCTCTTCCTCTCTTCTTTCCATTTATTTCCTTTCTTTTCTTGATGCCTGAGAGCAAACCCCAGGTCTTGAACTTCCTACTCTTTCTTGACTCCCATTTCACTGACAATCCTATTTACCATGTAGTATCAGAATCTCTCAGAGTTGTAGTCCCACCTTTCTTCTGCTTCTGCATTGCCCTGGATCATCTTTACCTGTTTTCTGGCTTCAGCTGAGGTTTCCCATATGTATGTGCTCAGCCTTGGCCTCTCCACACTTACTTCATAAGCAGAGATCAAGTCATCTAATGCCTATTTCCTTAGAACTGTTCCCCCTCCCTCCCCAATTTTTTCAGTATTTTTAAATATTTAAGGTTATGATCTGGAGGTGTGGCTCAAGTGGTAGAGTGCTTGCTTTACAAGCATGAAGCCCTGAGTTCAAACTCCACTCCAAAAGAAAAAAAAAAAGGAAAGGTTTATTTTAGCTGGGCACCAGTAGCTTTCACCTATAATCCTATCTATTTGGGAGGCTAAGATTGGAAGGCTTGAAGTTAAAGACCAGCACAGCAAATAGTTTCTAGAGACCCCATCTCAAAAATAACCAGAGCAAAATGGACTGGAGATGTGGCTCAAGCAGAAGAGTGCCTGCTTTGCAAATAAGAAGCCTGAGTTCAAACACAGTCCTACCAAAAAAAAAAAAGTTATTAATATTGGCCTTAGTTTTTGCATTTAAAATTTTGAAAAAAATGAATTAATCTGTGAACCACCCTTTGTACCTATGTATATATTTTAAGTATTTCCCCCAAACGCAATTTTTATGAATGATAAACTAAATATTTTTAGAACACTTTAAGGACTGTTTAGTACTTACTTTGAAGACTCTGAGTTTTAAAAAATTTATTAAAACCTTACTTTGAAACTACCCTCATGATGGGGAAAAAAGAAAGAAAGAAAAATAGAATACCAACACAGATGCAAATAGTTTTGGCAGGGTTTTGAGACAACCTGGCTTTCAGTGAACTGGCTTTGCTGGCTTTCCCATTGTTCTAGTGAGTTCCCTTCACTCCCTACTCTGTATCTATCACAGTAGAATAACAGAAATTCCTTGTTTCCAGAAATACCTGCATTTTCCTCTTGGCCTTCTGGAATAGCTCTTCCCTACTTTCTTAGCCTGTCCCCTCCTCCCATTCTATGCCAGGGCCCGTCTGTTCTGCTATGTTCTCTTCTTCCTCTTTAGAATTAATTACTCTCTCCTCTGAATTTTGAGAGCATTATTGTTCATATCTTGATTATAGGACTCAGCAGACTCCACTACAGCTTTTGGTATTTGCTTCTATTTCTCTTGCTAGGCATTTAGCTCTTTGAGGCAGAGATGGAGTTGATTCCTACTTGGGTACTGGTGCCTGTAATAGTGTCTGACTCATAGTAGGTAATCCATATTTGTTCACGGAATGTAGGAATGAACAGGGCACCCTAATCACCATTGCATTATCATTTACTTGTTTACTTTCCTATAACAGCAAAGATAAGGGCCAGAGGGAGTAAAAAGCTGGGTGATTGCTGATGGCTTAAGAAAAATTATCCAGTATTTGGAAATAAGAAGAAAAGTTGACTGTATGACCTTCAATGTTATGCTCGAACATGAACTATTCCACCAGGTACACAGGGACCATCTGTGGGCCCATTGGCTCATTTGTTTGCCTTTTTTTTTTTTTTTTACAGTTTTAAATGGTTAAATTTTAAATGGTTATGTAAGTACTTACATAACATTTTTGATTTTGACTTGCAAAGCCTAAAATATTTATTGTCTAGCCCGTGAAGAAAAAATTTGCAGATGCCTAGAAGGCAGTAACTTTATTTGGCTCACTATTTACTATTGATTATGGCCCAGACATTTTACAATTTTATGAAGTTAAAAGGTAAAGCATAGAAAACCAATTTCTGGTTTATATGTACCAGTCTTATTTCAGCATTCTGTTTTGTTCTCCAGCTCTATAAAACCCCAGCTTCCATATCCTCTTTATACCAGCTTTGCTGAAACAGGCTAGAATTAGGGAAAGGTTGGGACTTGTATATTGTATAGGTGTGTAGGTTGCCACCCCTGGCTCACCTGGCTTGGGGTGGCCCATGACTTTCCCCACTCATTGATTATTGGATGGGACTCACCTTGTTCCTCCCTTCCCCTAGGTTAACATAGGTTTTTAAAGCACCTGGAGAAGAGAAGCACACTCTGCTTCCCGGCTTCCACCTGTGTTTCCCTTTCCTAACTTTTAATAAGCTCCATTTACACCCCCCGTGTCCTGCTATGGATTCTTCCACATGAGATACAAGGACTTTGGAAATCTTCTGCCCACAGACGGCACCACTGCTGTTAACATGTGGTGACACCAGTTAGGAGAAAAGTTGAGCCCAAGACCCTGTATTTTAAAGGGTCATTTCTAGTCTCTTTTCTTCTGTTCCTTGGCCTCTGTCTCTCTGAAACCACAGCCAAGGGAATGGGCTGAGCTCTGCCCTCAGGAGATGCAGCTGGGGGTTGGGGGGTGCCAGGACCACCGCCCCTGTGGGCCCCAGCTTTTCCATGTGCCTGGCGTCCCATTGGGGTCCAGGATCTCCTAGGCTACATGCGACGTGGTGCCCCAGGGGCACATGACCTAGGGAGCAGGTTGCCTTAAAACTGCAATGCCCTTTTCTGTTGTCCTTTCTTCTCCCCCTCTTCCTCTTTTTTGCACAATAGACTCGCTTTCCCAAAAACACTGCTGTGTGGAGTGTGTGTGGCAGGGTCTCTGACCACTGAGCCCAGGCAGCCACATGGCCTGGAGAGGGTGATCAGGACCGCCCCAAGGTGGTCCTGCCCCGGGCACTTGGTCCAGACCCCTCTACTGGTGACCCAGCCGGCTCAGGACTTAACCTGCCTGAGGGGCAGGGGATGTAAACCCACCAGCCAGGCCTGTGGCGCCCTCAGGTCCCCAGCCCCACCTCTCGGCCCTGGGGCCCACGGTGCCCCAGCAGGCAGCGTCTGTAGGCGGCTGGAAGGCTCATGGCGCCTGGGCCACCGGGGTCTTCTGCCCGGCAGCCTCCACCCGGCAGCGTGAGGAGGGAATGGCCAGAGCGCTGTCACTGCCCCCAACCAGAGCTGGGTGGGGAGGTGGTCTAGGGCTGCTGCCAGCACCCGGGGAAGCTAGGAAAGGCGCCAACTCTGGCGGCCCTGGGTCTCAGGCCAGACCCCTCTTTTCGTGGCTGCCATGTGTCCACACCCTTCTTCCTCTCCCTTCTTTGTCCCGCTGTCTACCCGCCAAGCGTTTGTTTGCCCTTGTCCCCATGGTCTGCTGGAATCGCAGAAACGTTCACCTCAAGGTCACATTCCCCTATACCAGGGACCCATGCCCCAGCTGACAGTAAGCTGCTGGCACCCGTCACTAATGGTGCTTATGGGGTTACTTACCAGATTCTAAAACAGACTCTAAGTCTCCTCTCTTTAGGAAAGCTAACAAGAACTGGCAGAGTGGCTCAAATGGTAGAATGCCTGCCTAACAAGAATGAGACCATGAGTTCAAATCCCACACAGTCAGGGGCCCCTGCCTTGTTCACTCCAGAGATATATGAGGGAACCAGGTTGAAAGGACCTGCATTGGTGACTTCCTTGATATCCAAAGAAGGGACACCTCACAGATGCAGGAAGCTCTGGCTCTTTCTTAAAGGGTAATTTCCTCCTTCCCTTTACCTTCTCTTTCTCCAGCAGCCAGCATAGGGGAAGCCTGCATATTCACTCGACTGTATCCTTAAATAGTGGGAATGCTTTGATCCTGCTAATCTAAAAAAGATGACTAACTGATACAGACAGTAACACCTGTCTCAGTCTTCTGTTCCTATAACAGATTGCTATTTTGAGCCTGTATGTTACATGTAATATGCCTTTGTGTTCCATTTGAAAGTCCCTTTTGGAGAGACCATGTGGTCACAGGAAATGTGAAGGCCAGTAGGAAACTCATGGGTGATGCCATATTGTCATCTCCAGGAAAATTAAAACTAACTTGTGGTTAAAATTTTCTAAATTAAGATAAGGGCAAAATAGTTTCTGCCTGGTAGTGGGGGGAGGAGAGGAAGGGGGCAGGAGGAAGGGGGGAAAGGGGGGAGAAATGACCCAAACATTGTATGCACATATGAATAAAATAAATTAAAAAAAATTCTCTAATACGTTTTTAATGCATTAATCTGTTAAGGATTGGACAAAGAATAGGGTATTTGTGTTAAAGATCTATTGTAAACTACTTAAAAATTTAGCTGACTAACCTAAAAATAAGGACAAAAAATAATTTCTTTAAGAGGGCACTCTGAATTAATGTGATTTGTTTTGTGCGTGCGTCATTGTGCATTTTCTGTGTGTGTCTTAGTCTGTCTTCTACCAATGTAATTGTGACCACTGAATTTTTACTTTTTTGAGCTCATACATGTGTGCTTAAGTTGATATATTTTGGCATGCCTAGGTCAAGACAGTGTGTGTGTGTGTGTGTGTGTGTGTGTGTGTGTGTGTGTGTGTGTGTGTAGGTGTCTTTAGGATGGTTCTTGAACTACTTTCATGAAGTTAATATGTAAAACTATTATTTAAAAAGTTATCTAAAGTTCTCATCCCAATCAGGCCTAACTATCCTCTGCCTTAGGACTATGGAAAATTTATGGACAATAATCTGTTTCATTCTATTGTGGATGTAATTTACATTTAACTCTTTTATAATAATTAGGTTTATTAACCCATGTGTTCCTATAGATTGCTGTTGTAAAAAAAAAAAAAGGATGGTTTAATTTACTTTTCTTCCTGAGTCTTCTAAGGTATAAGGTTGCTAAAAGTTTTATTAAAAACAGTATTATCTAAATTTGGGTGTTTACAAAGGTTGTTTACAACGGTTGTTTTGAGATACGATCTTAAAGTTTGTAAGTTTATACTAAGTCGGCTATAGTTTACAGTTTGCCTAGAGAATTTTCTGAGGTCAGAATTTAAGATACTAATGTATGTCTAAAAATAGGTTTTTGTTAGCTCTTTTATCCAAGGTACATTCTAGCTAATAAGGTCTTTGATATTTCAGCTGTTTATGACAAATGCTATAAGTTCTGCCATTTAGGCCTGATATCTGTTGGATCTGACATTAGTTGGATAAACATTGTTATACATGCATATTATGCAACATTAAAACAGCGGCTATTTAGGATTATTGACACTGTTTTCCCTTAACTAATGGAAAATTTAGGGTTTTTTATTGTCAGCCCTGTATTGTCAGTACTGAAAACCACTAACCTGTTACTTTACTTCACCAAAATTCAGTGTTTAAACTGTGGTGGTCATGTTTATTGCAATACTATTCACAATAGCCAATTTATGGAAACAGCCAAGATGCCCCACCACTGACGAATGGATTAAGAATATGTGGTATCTATACACAATGGAATTTTATGCAGCCTTGAAGAAGAATGAAATGTTATCATTCGCTGGTAAATGGATGGAACTGGAGAACATCATTCTGAGCGAGGTTAGCCTGGTCCAAAAGACCAAAAATCGTATGTTCTCCCTCATATGTGGACATTAGATCAAGGGTAAACACAACAAGGGGATTGGACTTCGATCACATGATAAAGCGAGAGCATACAAGAGAGGTATGGTAAAACACCCAAAAAACTAGATAGCATTTGTTGCCCTCGATGCAGAGAAACTAATGCAGATACTTTAAAGTGACAGAGGCCAATAGGAGAAGGGCACCAGGAACTAGAGAAAAGGTTAGTTCGAGAAGAATTAACCTAGAAGGTAACACCCATGCACAGGAAATCAATGTGAGTCAATGCCCTGTATAGCTATCCTTATCTCAACAAGCAAAAACTCTTGTTCCTTCCTATTATTGCTTATACTCTCTCTACAACAAAATTAGAAATAAGGGCAAAATAGTTTCTGCCGGGTATCGAGGGGTAAGGGGGTAAGGGAGGGAATGGGAGGGTAAGGAGGGGGCAGGGGGAAGGGGGGAGAAATGACCCAAACATTGTATGCACATATGAATAAAATAAAAATTAGAAAAATACATAAATAAACTGTGGTGGTATTACTGGCTCCTTCATATGTTAGGTGTCTTTGTGTTCTTCCAGTATATAAGCTTCCTAAAGTAGAGTTATAAAGACATTGTACCAAACTGGTGTCTTAGCTTCTTTTACAAGTTTGTGCATATGTTCTCAATGGTAATAAAAAGTTTAGTAATACTATATAGAATTATAAGTAACTAGAATGTTAGGTTAATTGCTAAACTGTTAACCACAGTTACGTTTTGTCATTACAGTTCTGATCCTACTGAAACATGTACAGACAAGCCAATTGAAAATGACCTTGACAAAAGCTTATCTGTCAACCTGGACACATTCTTTAGTATTGGGGTCATTTTGTATTTTCCTTGTAAAACTTTATTACTGTTTTCTGTTGGTATTTTACAACAGTTTAAAGGTGTCAGTACATGCTCTATGGAACAATTTTATTTAATCCTAGCCTAAGAGCCATTTAAAAAATGAATCTCTTTGTTGCTTAATTTGGCCAGAAAGGTCACATTGGTACTGACTTCTGATCTGTTTGATGTGTTACTCTCCCTCCTCCATGGGACAAAAATCTTACTTTCCAGGAGAAGTTACTCCTGGCTCTGAGGGAAAAAACTGCCAAATTGGCAAAATCTTCAGCAGGAACTGTTCAGAACTGTTTAAGAGGGCTACAGTTCAAAAGGGCTACACAAATGAGGGAACTTCTCCAGATCTAGATGGAGTCAATTATGCCAGACCTCTAAAAGTAACCATAGCTGAGAGATTTTTAAAAGGCTCTTACACATGTGCTCTAATTTTTAAGCCTTCTAGGCTCTGGCAAAGAGCAAACTCATGTCTTTGGCCAAGGCCTTCTTTTAAACAAAGTCAATATGGCCATTTCTACTACCTCCAGATCTGTCCTTCTAATAATACTCAGAGTTGTTTATATTTTTTCTTATACTCTACTTTCAATGGTATTTAACTCACATTGTGAGTCTTCTCTCCAGAGACAAAGCTGAGTATTTATTCTTGACATACAATATTTCCAGTAGCTGCCCTTATTCTCTGTGTAGATTTCCTGCTTAATTCTCTTTCAAGAATAATTTCTTCAAGAAACTTGGACTAGCATGCAAATACTCAAAAGGTCAAAACCTGAATTAGGGCAGTTTCTACATTTATTAAAAATGACCTTCTGGTATCACCAGGTACTTTATTGGTGTCCCTCAAGCCATTGAGCTTGAGGATGGGCACTGCTGCAAGCTAGCCCAAGCCTTCATTAGCTGAAAAGACTACAGCAGTAATAGAGCCAAGAGCTGTGTAAATTGGAATCTGAGTCCTTGTTCTCTAGAAACTAGATATAATTATCCTCATTCAGGGTCCAGGGACCTGAGGCAGCAAGAGCAGCTGGTTGCGTTTTGTCTGATGTACTCGGAGGCCATTTTAATCAGTTTACCTATCAATCACCATGACAGCTTACAATCAAACACAGTACCAAAAGGACCAAATCAGGATCAGCCAATCACACTAAAAAACTAGCAGCAAAAGAGCTGTCATATTGCTGGGTTAAAAAAAATATGATTGAAAATCTTCTCCATATTTTTCTTTGTTTTAAAATTTAGACAACTGTTTCCTCTATAATCAAAATAGAGTATGGGGGGATGTAGCTCAGTGGTAAAGAATTTGCCTGCCATGCATGAGGCCCTGGCTTTGATCACTAGTACTAAAAAAAAAAAAAAAAAAAAGAAAAAAGTAATTTTGCATTTATGTCCCCAAGCTAAAATAGTATAGGAATACTAATGCTATAATTGTACAGGCTTTTTTTTTTTTTTTAAAGAACTAACTCTATCCAGAAGTAATAGTGGTGAAGTTTTGGGGTATTAGAGGTACTGTCTGTACCCTGGATTGAAATTAAGGCTGTGAACAGGAGGAGGAGGTGTGACTACATGTGAATGAGGGTGATGTTCGTGAGTCTATGCAGACTAATGACCACATTCTTGGTTCTTTTATATTGCTATGTGACCTGTCAATGTCTTACCTCCCCAGCACTAGCCCTTTGTACCTGCTGATGGCCATGAAGTCCTCCCCATTGTCAACCATCTTAGGCTGGCTCATAACTCAGCCTGGATGGACTAATATTCCTTGTATTAGCTCTACTCCTAAATTCTCTCCTATTCAGGTTACCAGGCCTCAACTATCTGAGATTTAAAGAAAACTGCAATACTCTTCATTTGGGATCATCCCAAACCCACAGGAATTTGGACCATCTAGCATATAAGAAAACAGTCATTAAAAAGTTTTTTTTTTTAATGAAAAAGATATAGTTTTGATCTCAGCATGGCTTTCAGATGTCTCTTTTCAATTTTCTGCAGTTCTTTTGGGCAGAGACTGACTTTCATACATTACCAAGTTACATGGCGGTAGATGAAGGCATGCTAGTTTGCATTAAGCAGATGGAAGATGGTCAGTGTCCCGGTCATCAGCTCTGTCATCCACTTCCTGGCTACTTGGTTGAATCCAACCTTTGCCTTTGGCAAAATAGCTAAGTTAGGATCTCCAGCTGTGAGGAAGCCCACCTGGTCAGTGCCTGTCCCTCCTGCCTGCTCCTACCTTCTTCCTTCCCCATCATTGTTGATTGGGAGAAAAATTTTGGGTGCGGTTTAGCACTGTGGTTTCTCACCTGTGCATAGCACAGTATTGATAGTATTAATGTTCTGTTGGATATCATATTTGTGCATTTCAATTCATATGGATGAATTCATATAGTTCGTTCTTTATTTTTATAAAACCATGTTTGATTTTCTAATTTTTCTGTCCTCAAGCCTTTTTGGTTGAAGCACTGCTTATGTTCTAGCTGGCTCACCACAGCTATATCTTGGCAGGCTTCTTTTTTTTTAAATTTAATTTAATTTAATTTTTTTCTTTTATTCATATGTGCATACAATGTTTGGGTCATTTCTCCCCCCTTCCCCCACCCCCTTCCTTATCCCCCTGCCCCCTCCCTTTCCCCCCCACCCCCTCGCTACCCGGCAGAAACTATTTTTTGGCAGGCTTCTTACAATTATTTATTTCATTCATTGATTCATTATTTTATGAGTTTTCTGTGTATTAAAATCTTAAGGTTTTCTGACTCTCCAGTTATTTAGGAAGGAATAGAGTATGGACTACCATTTCACTGAAAAGCTTCGTGTAACTTTTTGGAGCTTTTGCATAGTATCTCCCTTGTAGATACCAAGAATGGTCATTCATTCACTCAATAAGGTTTCATTCAGATTCACTGCTTTGCCTGGTTAAATATGTCTACTTCTCTGGAAGTTTCTGAGCTGATGAGGCTCAGGTTTGAGCTACCTCTGAAAAGCAGGCAGATAATTTCTCAGGTTGTCCAGCATTATCAGGATTTTCTCTATTGCTCTTCCTCTAAAAGTACAAAGAGGGCATGAGCTCCACAGACTACTGGGACAGCCTAGAGGCATTTTTAGCCTAGTTAGCTCAGCATAAGTTTGACTCCATCAGGGACTCACACTGATTTAGCATCATCTCACTTCTGTTGGTTGCTTAGAGGAAAAGTTATATAGCTGAACTGTTTGTAAGAAATTAGTGAAAATAATTTCAGCTCCAACTTCCAAATGAATACCTTGCCATGCTACTTAAAAAATTATTTTTGCTGGTACCCTATGCAGGTCACAAATTTATAGTCAAATTATTATGACAGGTTAGTACCTAACCTTTATTAAGCAACAATAATGTATCAAATATTGTGCTAAGGATTATAAATATTCTTTTGGTGAAGTCTCACAATTTACTGTCTCCGTGTTCTGGTTGTGGAAATTGAACACTGCTGTTAGCACACAGGAGTCACATTCAGGGCTATGTGATAGTAGTACTTCTACTCACAAGATGGGGATCCTAAGATGGAGAATCCTTGGTTCAGTACATATGTGCAGAAAGCTGTGTATCTTTTCCTTCCTTCCTTCCATCCTTCATTCCATCCTTCCTTCCATCCTTCCTTCCTCCCTCCATCCCAACCTCCCTCCCTCCTTCCCTCTTTTCCTCCCTTTCTCTCTCTTAAACTTCTTGACCTAGGATTCTGGCTCCACCTCATTGCAAAAATGACCCACCAACAGATAGGGAGGAGGACTGGTGTGAACCAGATAGGAGAAGGCCTGATATGGTCATGGCCTCCCCAAGATTCCCAAATGAGACAGGTTCTGGTCTAATCAGTTAATGTGGGCTACTCAAGTTGTCTTTTGTCAATTGATGTGGGAGACCAGTGACTAAATAGACTGAGAAGGAACCTTGCCATGAACATGGCCATGTCAAGGTCCTTTGTGCTGAGAAGGCAAGGCCCCTGCATGAAGGAAGGTTCAGCAAGGCTGCCTTGCAAGAGGGGAGACTGAGGCAGTGGAAATAGACCTTGACATGGGCATGGCTCTGTCAAGGGCCTCTTGGCTGATGGGCATGGACACAGCCAAGGGGAGGCAAGGTTCAGCAAGGCTGCCTTGCAAGAAAAACAGGACACACTGACCTGGGCAGGATAGTTTGTCCTAAATAATAACATAGCACAGCTGCACTGTTCCTGCTGCCTATGAGACTAGACCCATGAGAACTCAATCTGCATGTTACCCTGCTTTCCCAGACATGCTGTATAAATAGATGTGCCTGGAGGCGGAGGAGCTTGCCGGTGTCTCTCATCAGGAGTGTTGGACCCACCTGACCCCAGCTATTCTCTGTGTCTGTCTTTGTGTCTTTTTTCTAATCCTGACTTGCTCCCAGTCAGGTCAAGTGACCTGCTCACACTGGCTGTGAGAAATTGATATGTCATTCACTACATCTCATTGTACTTTAAAATTTCCCCTCTCTGTGGGTTTTTCTTAAGTGGTCATGGGTAATCACATGTGCAAAGTGATTTTCTGAGATGTGTTATAATTCACAACCTTCACGTTAATCACTCTCTGTAGACTGGGCTTGGGGAGGGACTTTGTGCTCCAAGCCCCTTAAACTCCAGCAAAAGCTTGGGCTGGTTTGGAAGTGATGGTTGTTCTTGACCTCTTTCTCTGAGACAACCAAACTTACACCTCTGAAAGTGCTTTTCTAGTCTAAAAAACTATAATTTTTACTACTCTGCTTTGTGTCTTGCCTGAGCTCTTCTCTTACTGGACATAAGAGTCTATATGACTGCACAGACTTCCCAGTCACGTGGACTTCCAAGGCCGCCCTGATGCTGTGCTTCCTTCCAGTATCAGCAGTGTCCTTGTGAGGCAGGATAGATGAGACAGGGAGCTATATTACTTTAATAAATATTTAAAGAGCCAGACTCAGACATTGGAATGAGGAATAAAAACTGAAAAGCCAGAGCAGCTAGCCCTCTCCCATTTCCTTAAGTTACTGGAAAAGGGACACATAAAGGAGCTACCTACTTCTGCTTTTCTTTTTGAGTTGTTAACAAACTCCTAGGCTCTTTCAATGAGTGGAAAATACCATGTCTGGCAGAGGGAAGTTCTAAAGCACATCTTTTCTCCCTGTGATTTGAACAGGCCTGGGTGACACCAATCTTAGCTACCCAGATCCATTATCTTTGACCACGTATATTCTCCCACCATTTTGAGTCTTTACTCCCTTTTCCTCCATTTCTCCCACTTTTATCCAGATATACTATATTCCTTTTCTAATAAATTTTACTATTATTTTTACTATATTTTTGCATCTTACTTAAATTCATCTCTTGCCAGACTCAAGAACTGAGGTATCTGCCCCAGTAAGAGGGGCAAGTGACTGGACCTGTGGCCCTTGTACAGCTCTGGCAATGCACTCTCTTTCTAAGGCACATCTTAAATCGCTACATTGAAAATCCTTTCCTCACAGATGCATACCTGGGCTCTCCCCTGCCTCATCCTCCTTACAGTGAACTTGTGTTGTTGGATGTCTCTAAATAAACTGTCAGCTCTCTGAAGGAGGAAAGAAGGGAGGGATTAGGGTTGTCACTTCAGTTCTCCCCATATCCTTCCAGTTACCTTTATCAGTTGACAGACATTAGACTCCCCATCTTAACTGACTCAGTTCTGTGGCAATATTCAGGGGAAGAAGCAGTCAGTCTCTGGCTGGCATTCAGGAGTCTTTGATTCTTAGGGGGTCCAGGGGCTGACTTAGTTGCTCCCTTTCTGAGGTAACTACTCCCAAACTCAGTGCCTAAGGGTGCTGCTCTCTATCTTTTTAATGACCTGTTTACTAAGTTACTGAGGCAATTTTCTTAAAGTTGCTCAAAACCCTGCTCTGTCAAAGAAGGAATGTTTCCTACTGAGCTTTTTTGGCTTGCCAGTTTTTTTTGCCCAAGGCCTTTTCCCTCTTCCTTCATTGTTAGCCCACAGAGAGCCAGAGAAGGTGTTTTAAGATCCACTTCACTAATTCATGGCCAATTAGGAAGCTTTGTTTTGAACCTGACTGCAAAGTGCTTTGGGAGGCCTGGAGCCCTCTCCTCTTGCACTCCAGGGAATTAAAAAACTTCTTTCAGTTGCTTAGAAAACAGAATTTTTAAACTAATGGTGGAAACCGCCCTGATTTAGGCATAGCTGGTTACAATGACACATATGCTCTGCTTTATTACTGCAGCAAATGCCTGGTGTCTACCATAAAATTTCTAGCTGATCCTTTGTTTATGCTACACAAGGAAGCTGATCTAAGACATACTACTGAGAAGGGAGATTATATTCCTCCTTTGGTGACTGTGAATTGACTTTCCCCAAGTTTAAATTTTCATCTGATTATTTTTCTCTCTTGGATTATGTGGAGAAGAGGCTATTCTGATGATGGTTTACTGTGACTGGAATGGTAGAGGTAGAAGTCACCCAGGTTGTGGCAGTTCACTGAAAAAGTGCTTTTGACTTCTACCATAAAGCTCTCAGATTGTGAAGTAAGGATTGTACTCACTCTTGGATTTTTTTTTTTTTTTTTTTGGCAGTACTGGAGGTTGAATTCAGGCTTTTGGGCTTGGTAGGCAGGCACTGTAACACTTGAAACTCCTTTTAGCCCAGGGTGGCCTAGACTCCAATTTTATGCATCATGCCATAGCTGGGATGACAGATGCATGCCACCACATTCATCTTTTTTTTTTTTTCCCCGTTGAGATGGTGTCTGGCAAACTTTTTTGTTCAGGCTGTCCTGGAATGGGAATCCTCCTTATCTCAGCCTCCTCTGAATTGGTTGAGATGGGGTCTTGTGAGAACTCCCCACACACAGCACCCCCAAATATGCATGCACACAGGTCTCCCCATCTCAGCCTCCCAAGTAGCTGGGATTATAGGTGTGAGCCACGAGTACCTGGCTCACTCTGTGCTTTTTGTTTTTTTTTTTTTCATTTTTCTTTTATTATTCATATGTGCATACAAGGCTTGGTTCATTTCTCCCCCCTGCCCCCACCCCCTCCCTTACCACCCACTCCACCCCCTCCCACTCCCCCCCTCAATACCCAACAGAAACTATTTTGTCCTTATATCTAATTTTGTTGTAGAGAGAGTATAAGCAATAATAGGAAGGAACAAGGGTTTTTGCTGGTTGAGATAAGGATAGCTATACAGGGCATTGACTCACATTGATTTCCTGTGCGTGGGTGTTACCTTCTAGGTTAATTCTTTTTGATCTAACCTTTTCTCTAGTTCCTGGTCCCCTTTTCCTATTGGCCTCAGTTGCTTTAAGGTATCTGCTTTAGTTTCTCTGCATTAAGGGCAACAAATGCTAGCTAGTTTTTTAGGTGTCTTACCTATCCTCACCCCTCCCTTGTGTGCTCTCGCTTTATCATGTGCTCATAGTCCAATCCCCTTGTTGTGTTTGCCCTTGATCTAATGTCCACATATGAGGGAGAACATACGATTTTTGGTTTTTTGAGCCAGGCTAACCTCACTCAGAATGATGTTCTCCAATTCCATCCATTTACCAGCGAATGATAACATTTCGTTCTTCTTCATGGCTGCATAAAATTCCATTGTGTATAGATACCACATTTTCTTAATCCATTCGTCTGTGGTGGGGCATCTTGGCTGTTTCCATAACTTGGCTATTGTGAATAGTGCCGCAATAAACATGGATGTGCAGGTGCCTCTTGAGTAACAGTCTTTTGGGTATATCCCCAAGAGTGGTATTGCTGGGTCAAATGGTAGATCGATGTCCAGCTTTTTAAGTAGCCTCCAAATTTTTTTCCAGAGTGGTTGTACTAGTCTACATTCCCACCAACAGTGTAAGAGGGTTCCTTTTTCCCCACATCCTCGCCAACACCAGTTGTTGGTGGTGTTGCTGATGATGGCTATTCTAACAGGGGTGTCACTCTGTGCTTTTTGATGTAAGAAAACTTTAACTTAGGACTGTCTTCCTAATCACATGACCCATAGCTTCTGCAAGATTGTGTTATCAAGTGTAATTTTAATTTGACTTTTGTGGTTGGACAGCTAAAACCGCCTGCTCAAAAACAAAACAAAATGAACAATAACTTATGATAACTTGCTCTGTTGGATTTGTTTACCTGGTTCAATGTTGAGAGAGTAGTTGTCTATTTCCAGATCAAGTTCAGCTGCAGTGGAGCAGAAATCCTCCAGGATCCCGTGCACAGCCTGGGTGAGGTTATATGGCACTGACTGAGCAAACCTCATTTTGCTATTCACAATCACACTCCCATTTCGGAAGTTAAGAATTTCAAGTTGCTTAAACCCTGTAAGATTGGACCGTAGATATGGAACCAGCTGCAAAAGAAAAGATTGTTTACTTTTAACTGTTAATTCATTTACACTCAGTTTTCACTGTCCGAGGCAGGCATTTCCCTTCCTTTCTATGGTTTTTATTTTTCCTTTTGCATTTAAAGGGAGCCCAGAATACCATGACTTAATGATCTACTGGTAGTAATTATGCCCATATTTCCATCTTTCCCTGTATTGAGATGGATGGGCAGTGATTTCCTTTCCATGAATTATGAGAACAGATGAGCTTTAAAAACCTAAGCCAATGTTATTAGCAAAGAATGCCAGGGCTAGTCATTAAAAAACAAACAAAAAAAGTAAATAAAAACATGTTTCAATGTGAGCTGAGGAGCAGACTGGCCTACGCCTGTGTAAATGGGGCATCAGTTTGGAAAGGACCAATTTTAAATGACCTGTAGAAATAAACAACAGCTTAAACATCAGTGTGTTGGTCTATGCAGAGTGTTTCATGGCCGACACAAATGTGGTGTAGGGGAAACAGCTGGGAGCTGGCAGGCAGGAGACTTGGATGCCAGGCCTGGAACTGTCCCTAACTAGCTGTGTGACCTTTATCAATCCACCACTGTGTTTATACCTTCATGCCCTTATTTGAACAAAAGTGGTGCCCAGGGGCCCAACTATAACTTAATAACCTCAACAGTTTCCTCATGGCATTGTGCCTCGGGTTCCACACTTACCACTTGTGAGCTGCAGCCATCTTTGAGATCATTTTTTTCAGAAATGAATGAAACTCATCGATGTCTGCCTCGTCCCTGGCCCCAAAAGTAAGCACCCTTATTCAAGAACTGCACACCTACGAACACACACAACACAGAGATACGAGCTGCAATCTCCAGGCTTGGTCTAGATCGACTTTTTCCTTTTCTCCTGTCCGTGCTCAACCAGACTGTTGACTGTAACCCTGACACATACTCTAGTACCTCCCTCACCAGATTACTGTGAAAATAAAGTGAAATTTTATACAGGGGCTGGAACTTTTTTCAATCTACTCACTCCTGATTTCTCCTACTTGCTTTGTGCTCATTCTTTGTGCATCAGCATTGCTTTGGCCTCTGGTAGGGATTTTCTGTCTTCACCTGTGTGCAGCTGGCTTGCTGCCCCTTCTCCCTCTCTCATTTCAAGCTGTGATGGAAGAGAAGTTGGCTCATTAGAGACCATGTTTCTTGGCCTCCCTTGCAGCAAGATGTGACCATGTTGCTATGTCCCACCAAAAGCATGTGAGTGAAGGCCATATGGGCAACTTTGGTGTCACATGCTGACAAGGAACTGACTTTTCCTTCTCACAAGTGGAAACAGGGACATTCCCATGACCTAGAGTTTGCTATGCAAATGAGGTTGACAAGGTCACGGGTGGAAGAAATATGGGTCTGTGAATGACCTTGTACAGCAGAACTGTCTTACCTTCCATGTGAAAGAGAAATAATCTTGTATCTAATTTGTTACTGTGTTCTTGATGTCTTCATTATGGTTTCTTAGAACAAATCCCAATGTAGATAGCATCTGGGCTAAGCTCACTGGGCCACTGTTCCCTGAGACTGTCCCAACATCTACTCCCCTCATGGTGTGTGTGTGTGTGGAGGGGGGAAGCATAGAGAGTCTTACTTTAAAGCAAATGTTCATTTGAGAAATTAGATTTTAATTTGCATAATTATTTAATATGAAGCATGCAAGTATTTTATTTTCAGAAATTCTGCAATCCATGCTATATGTATTGTATAACTAATTTTAATGGATGTGGCTCTGTAGGGGTATCACATAGTTTAGCATTTCTTATTGTATAACATGTAGCTTGTGGGTGTTTATTACCAAAGACATGACTAATCATGACAATCATCTCACTTTCTTTATTAAGGATCAGGATGAGAAGTCCTGTAGTCCTTTTTTCAAGTTTATAAGAACTTAAGGGAACTAAACAAAGGAGACTGTGCTCTTGAACTCAGCCTCATCTGTGCTGACCAGTATAGCTTTTGTTTCTTTGTTTTTGAGACTGGATCTCACTATGTAGCCCAGACTGGCCTTGAACTTGTGATCTTCCTGCTTCAGCTTCCCAAGTACTGGGTTACAGGTATGTACCACCATGCCTGGCCTAACCAGTGTAGGTTTGTCCCCTTTCACAGGATGGCTGTAATTTAAGAAAAATTTGCCCATATTGTGTTTTAGATTCCAACTTTCAGTGATTTTTGTATTATTCCTGGATAAAACAATTTACGAAGAACCAAAATGAGGACATTTTAAGGCTATCTTGTTGTTGTTGTTTTTGGTGGTGCTGGGGTTTGAGCTCAGGGCCTCATGCTTGCTAGGCAGGTGCTCTACCACTTACCCGTGACTCCAGCTCTTTTTTGCTTTATTTTTTGGATAGAGTTCCTCATTTTTACATGGGGCCAGCTTTGGACAGTGACTCTCCTATCTCCATTTCCTGCATAGCTGGGTTCATAGAGGAGAGCTACCTATCATGCCCAGCTTGTTTATTGAGAAGGGAGTCTTTCTAATATTTTGTCTGGACAAACATCCTCCTCAATTAGGAGGATTGAATCATAATCCTCTTAATCTCCTCTTTTTGATTACAGGCATGTGCTACTATGCTTAGCCAAGGGTAAATTTGTTGCCACCAAGCTGGGTAGTGATATCTGCCTCTAGTGTCATCCAAAGGACTCACTTCCCTAATTGGATGGAAATCCATCTCAAAACTCTAGTTGAATGCCTTTGGCAACAGCTACCTTGGAGGCTTATCTCTTGTAACCTCCATTGCTTCAGACAGCCAATGATTCTACTCTAAAATGACAACAACAAGAAGGAATGGAGGGGGCTGAGAATTGTGAGCAGCACCCACTTACCAGCTGTGTGAATCGTTGCTCCAGAGCTTGGTACTCCAGAGAGCTCTTGTTGAACAGGTCATCAGAGAAGGGCATATTTGCCACACGCAAACTGAAGAATACAACCAGCTCTTGGCCCCTGGAGGCAGTGGTCATCAAGCTGGTGGTAATGTACTGTGGAGCAGGGACAGGGGTTGTGGTGTCCAAGAAATGGTCAGGAGTAGAAACATATCCATTCTGTCTGGGTACCTCAGGCAAGGCAGGAGTGTCAGATGCATCCATCCCATCGAGAGCTCTCATTATTCCTCTGTGGCCTGCACTCAACCTGCTGTCATCTGAGGGTGCAAGTGAATGTGAAATTTCCAGAGTCAACTGGCTAGTGGCAGAAGAATCCACAGTGGGGAGGGTGAGCCCAGGGATTAGCAATGTCTGGCCAAGGGACGTTAGGTCTGTGGCTCTTTGATCAGTCAGAGAGAAGATGCTTGATGTGGTAAGGAGAGGTGGAGTTTCAGATGGGGAGGCAGAGTCCACTGCAGGTGTAGGCCAAGAGCTATGTGTGGAGGACATTCCTGAGACTGATTTTGTTATGATCAATTATTTACCAAAGAAGAGAAAATGGGAAAAAAAATCAAAATTAGTTAGGATTAAATTAAGAAAAAGATATTTGCATTGATTGCCTTACTGGTCATTTTACACAAAGAGAAGTTGATAGGAAGGGCAGGTACCACCATATCCAAACCTAGGGAGACAAGGGCTAGGTCCCTGAATTCATTTTATTCAGGCCCAATACTTATATGAGACACAAAGAGGACCCATTACCCAGAATTTCTGGAATTACTGCCCAGCCAGACCCAGCACACTTGGGGACCACAGTCCTCCCACATGGAGTGTCCAGAAAACTAGCTGCACATTTTTGGTCCAGAAATTTTATTCGCCTTCTAATAATGCAAACCTACATTACATGCAATTGAATTTTTTGTATTCAATTATCACATTTTGGTAGTTTTACCAAATTCAGTTATACTTTTTCAAAACTGGGTGATCTGATTGAATAACTTGCCAATTTGTAAAATGGTATTGAGAGTGTAAAGGTGTCTGTGACACATATAATTTGAACTTTATATTGGTCAGCTTGCTAAATATTTGATAATATTCAAAATCTTTGCCAGTGTTGCATTATTATGCCCATTGCATTGCTTTCTTGGGTAAGTACACATTGAACTGATGAAGTCCACTCCATTTCTGGTGCAAAATTAAAGTCAATAAATGTTTATGAGCTAAGAAAGTGGTTCTATGAAATTTTCAGGTAAAGAGATTGATGGATTATTAAAATATTCCAATAAACCTAAATCCAGAGCCACTGAGGATGTTTAAGACATAGACAGGGAGCTGTCTATGATTCCTGCAGTGGCATTTTGGCAAATATGTGAGAAAGCTCTGTTGAAATCCAAATGCTAAGTATGATGAATGGACTGTCTGGTGCAGATATCATCTCTGGACTTGCAGTCAGCTAATTTACTATAGTGCAATCACCAAAACTGAAACTCCAAGTGATAAACAGCCCTGATAGGTAGAATCATATTAGTTTTATTACTTTCTTAAAATGAAACCTGACCATTGGTGAGTTATGCCCAGATTTCAGAGAAGCACTCTCTTTTCTCTCACCTGCAGAGTGGTTAGGTGTGTCTATCCATAACTCAACTGTCCGAAATAGTACTTCTTAATATCTAAGATCTCTGTGGACATAAACTTACAATTTTATTCAAATCTTCTTTGTTATGGACTGAATGTTTGTGTCTCCCTCAAGTTCATACAGTAAAACTCTGCTCCCCAGTGTGATTGGAAAGGGGGACTTTAGGAGATAATTAGGTCATGAGAGTGGAATGGTAATTAGGTCATGAATGGAATTGTATTTGTGTCCTTATAATAAGAGGCTTCAAAGAGATGACCTCTCTTTCTGCCATGTGAGGATATAGCAAGAAGGCATCCATCTTTAAACAAGGAGAAGAGCCCTAATCAGGAACCAAATTTGCTAGTTCCTTGATATTGAACTTCCTGAACACCAGAATGGTGAGAAATAAATTTCTGTTGTTTATTCCACCCAGTTCATGGTATTTTGTTATGGTGGCCTGAGCTGACTAAGATATCCATGGAAGGCTCTGGGATGAGTGAATTGAAAGGCTTCCAGTGATATCTGTGATTTGATTTGACTTCTTTGCACCATGGGAAATACATTTGAATCTATGTTGCCATGGTGTGATCTCTGTTCTACTACAGACGACAGGGGTGGGCAAATCTGAGGCAAGAAGCATAGTGATGGATGTCTTCATCCTGCTCCTGGACCAGCATCTTATCACTCACACTTTCCTCACAGCACAGACTTTAACCAGCCTAAAATAAGCTGCTGTATTATGGCAACAATTACCGAGATTCTAACCTACTCTCTTTGTGCCATCTTAATGTTAATCCTCCACATTCACAACAAACCTAACCAAGTGATTTCATTGATGTCACAACTGGCTATTTAAGTGGAGGGTTGCCTCTTACACTGCTGGTGGGAATGTAAAATAGTACAACCATTCTGGAAAAAAATCTGGAGGCTACTTAAAAAAGCTAAACATTGATCTACCATTTGATCCAGCAATACCACTCTTGGGATATACTCAAAAGAATGTGACACAGGTTACCCCAGAGGCACCTGCACACCCATGTTTATTGCAGCACTATTCACAATAGCCAAGTTATGGAAACAGCCAAGATGCCCCACTACTGACGAATGGATCAAGAAAATGTGGTATCTATACACAATGGGATTTTATGCAACCATGAAGAAGAATGAAATGTTATCATTCGTTAGTAAATGGATGGAATTGGAGAACATCATTCTGAGTGAGGCTAGCCTGGCCCAAAAGACCAAAAATCGTATGTTCTCCCTCATATGTGGACATTAGATCACGGGCAAACACAACAAGGGGATTGAACTTTGATCACAAGATAAAAGCGAGAGCACACAAGGGAGATATGAGGATAGATAAGACACCTAAAAAATTAGCTAGCATTTGTTGCCCTCAACGCAGAGAAACTAAAGCAGATACCTTAAAAGCAACTGAGGCCAATAGGAGAAGGGGACCAAGAACTAGAGAAAAGGTTAGATCAAAAAGAATTAACCTAGAAGGTAACACACATGCACAGGAAATCAATGTGAGTCAATTCCCTGTATAGCTATCCTTATCTCAACTAGCAAAAACCCTTGGTCCTTCCTATTATTGCTTAAACTCTCTCTTCAACAAAATTAGAGATAAGGGCAAAATAGTTTCTGCCAGTATGGAGGGGGTGAGGGGGAGAGGGAGGGGGCGGAGTGGGTGATAAGGGAGGGGGTGGGGGCAGGGGAGAGAAATGACCCAAGCACTGTATGCACATATGAATAAAAAAAATAAATAAATGGAGGGTTACTTGATAAAAATACAGGGTACCCATCAACATACATATGTGCTAAAAATTATTTTTGTTTATGAGAAATTCAAATTTAACAGGACATCTTATATTTTTGATTGCAGAATCTAGCAGCCCTATTTAAATGTGATTTTGAGACTATTCTCTTTTTGACTCAAGATTGAAGCAACTAAGGCAACAGGCACTTCCTTGGAGGGAGTAGAGTGGAGAATCACTAAAACCTTACCACAACTTTGGAATATTATTAAATAATTATGCTTTTGTCTAATTCTTATGTAAAAATTAGACATGGCAGTATCACAGGCTATTCCAATATTAAGCACTGTATACTGCAATAAGAAAGTCAAGCACTAAATGCCAAGGTCATTTATTTCATCATGAAGTAAGAAAAATAAAAAGATTCAAAGTACCTGTTATGTTAGGGTGTGAGGGATTCCCATGAAAGCGTGGAGAGTGTTTATATGTATGTGTACATGGTGTAGGCACTAGTTAGGAGTCTGGAAACTGGGCATAGACTAAATGGCTGTTTCAGTCCTTTTCTAAGCAGGAGGTCTGTCCAAAGTCAAGTGCAAAGTGAGATAAGTCAGCAATAGGTGAAGATGAGTGTAGTGTATACATAGGGTGGTGCTGGGGGTTGTAAAGTCCTACCAGTGGCAGAAGATGGCAGGGCAGAGGGTGAGTGTGGTGAGCAAGATGTGCAAAAGAAGGGCCATTTGAAATGCTGCTCGAGGCTCCCAGTTATGCAATGGGTGATATGTGTCAAGTGGTTGCCTATTTCATGTTAAAAATTCTAGGGGGAGGGCAGGGAGGGAGGTGGCCCAAACAATGTATACACATGAGTAAATGTAAAAACAATAAAATTAAAATTCTAAAAAGAAGAGATTCCATAATCTCCTTTAGATTTTCAAGTGGTGTGACCAGCAAGTTCTTAATTTGATATGGAACCAACATGTTTTTACTTGTCATAACTAGAAAGTTGTATTCACTTTTGGCATAGAGATAGAAAATAAGTGTTTATTATTAATTCATTGAGCGAATATTGATAGCTACTACACGACCAGAACAAACAGCTTTTGGCCTCAATGAGCTCACTGTCTAGTAGAGAAATACAGAAGAAAGAAAAAGAAACAACAAAACAAACCCTCAAAGGAAAATACATATTATGCCAGGTGGTGATAAGTATTGTGGAAAAAAAATGAAAGAAGGAAGGGAGATGGACATGCAGATTTGCAAATTTATAGAGAGCGGTCACTGAGATTATAATCTTTGAGGCAAGTTAGCCTGTAGCAAATGCAAATGGAAAGGGGACAGGGAGAGGAGTATCTGTCAAGTTCCAGGAATAACTCCCTGGAGGTCAGCATGACCAGAATGCAGCTCTGTGCCATCAATCAAGCATCATGGTGAATAAAGTTGTCTTCAAGCACAGAGTCTCAAAAAGGTTCTCTCAGGTATGATTTCTTCGGGTGTATTTACCTAAAATGAGGGAGTAACTCAAGAAAGGGGGAGAAATGGGATGCTAAAAAAAGTTAGGGAATGCTCAGGAAGATGACCAAGAGGTGTCTCAGGAGACAGGTGTTCCAGGTATAAAAAGAACCAGTGAAAACTGCACTTGTCTTAAGAGATACATGAAGTGCTTCTATGAGATATATGAAATGCTTATATCATCAAGCCCTCTCACATTGTACCAATTTAAAGTGTTTTACACCTTTGTTAAAGTATAATTGAAAATTGTGTATCAATTTTTTTTTAACATGACAAAACTACTGGAGGATGAAAGTATCCACAGAACAAAAGGAAACTCAGAGACAGAGGCATCAGGGAATCCAACTCAAGAGAAAGGCAAGGTGTCTCCTCTCTGGGTGATGGTAAAGGGAAGACCAAGGTGACAGCTGCCCAAAAGGCAGAGACAGCAGCAGTCTGAGATAAAGAGAAGAATGTTTGTGACAATGGAAGCTGATAAACTACCTGATGTGGAAAGTTATTCTGGAAATTGCAGTGGGAAGTTTGGGAAGAATTAGCAATAAGAACAAAGAAAACTAAGCAAATGAAAAAAATCAAAAGAAAACATTATTTTCAGGAAAATAGAAAGGAAACATAGCAAACAGGTCATCCATGAATATACAGTCAGTACATAGGAAGGATTGGGGTATGCCGAGGGATGCATTTATATATTATATTACTTATAATAATAGAAAGTAGATAAATGAAATGTAAAACTAGTATCTTTCAAAAGAATGAGGAAGACAAAATGCTGGAAGAAACAGCTGAGGCAAGAGGGACTGTTCTTTTGAGTGGGAGCACATAGTAGGCAGACATAAAACTACAAAAACCTATCTTTGTCAGAACACTTTACTAGGATTTAACTTAAAAAAAATTAACCTTTTATTTTGAGATGATTGTGGATTCAAATGCAGGTCCCTGAAATAATTCAGGGAGTGGCATCAATGAAAATGGCAGAGAAATTTCAAAAATCTGTCCCCTCCACAAAAGCAACCAAAAGCTGATGAAAAGTGTTACAACCAACCATGTCAGCACTAAAAATTAACCAAAAATATGCAGCAATTAGGGATGCTTAATTAAGCAAAACTGGCTGAAAATAAGCACAGTGAACTTTGTGGCATTTTTGACTTTCCTGTTCTTAACTCCCACTCTCTAGCTCAGTGGTAACCTTGAAAACATCAGCCCTCATTCTTAGAATCCGGACCTCAGGGCACAGAATAGACCTTCTTAACAAGGAATTGTAATTATTTGTTGTGATCTGTCTTGTGACTTCGTGGAAGACAAACTGGAAAGGCTTGCCTTTTTTTCTCCTAACTAGGAGCCCTTCTGAGGCTAAAGTGGCTCCCTGGGGAAAATCTGTTGAAAATACAGGCAAATGTACTAATTGCCATTGGGGCAAACAACAAATCAACTAAAAGGACTGGGCAGAAAGACTGGAGAAAAAAAAGCTTTGGGGAACAAGGGATTCCAGAGCTCTGACATAGGCCTGGGAGGAAGGCCACTCCACTCTATGCCCTTTCCTGGGCATTCTCAGGAAAGGACTTAAGAAGAACCTATACTCATCTCTGTTTAAAATTCAGGCTTCTGCTAAAGCAGGAAGTGAAGCCTGAGGGGGAGTGGTTGCTGTATGGGTACAGTCTTTCTTTTTGGGGTGAGGAAATAGTTCTGGAATTAGATAGTGGTGAGGGTTATACAACATTGTTACTATAGTAGAAACATTGTCTACTTAAAAATGATTAAAAATGGTAGCTGGGTATGGTGGCACACATCTGTAATCTTAGCTACTTGGGAAGCTGAGATCTGGAGGATTGCAGTTCAAGGCCAGCCTGGGCAAAAAGTTCACTAAGACCCCCATCTCAATCAATAGCTGGATGTGGTAAGAAAAGTGGTTGTAGTGGCACACGCCTGTCATCCCAGCAATGGCAGGAAACTTAACAGGGGAGGACTGAGGTCCAGGTTGGCCTGGATACCTTATCTCCAAAATAACCAGAGTAAAAAGGGTTGGAGTCTTGGCTCAACAGGTAGATCACCTACCTAACAAGTACAAAGCCCTGAGTTCAAACTTCATTACTGGGGGCAGTGGGGAGAGGCACAGTATGACAGAGGAAGGAGAAGGGAGAGAAAGACAGAGATAGGCACAGCATCAAACAGGATGTTGACACTGATAGTCTATATACAGAACGTTTGCATAGGCACTGGTCCTATGGAGTCACCCTCACTTCCTCTTTCATATCTGGAAACCACTAATCTGTTTTCCATTTATGAAATTTTGTCATTTTAAAAAATGTTGTATGGATGGAATAATACAGGATGAAACTTTTTGAAATTAATTTTCTCACTCAGCACACCCCTCTAGAGATTCATGTAAACTGTTATGTGTATCACGAGTTTGGAGTGGCATTCTATGACAGGGACAAACCACAGATGGTTACCCACTGGAGGACCTCTGGGTTTCTAGTTTTGGGTTGTATGAACACTCACGTACAGGTTTTTATAAGTTTTCTTTCTCTACAATAAATGCCCAGTAATAAAACAGCTTGCACGACAGTTGCATGTCTAATCTTTGGAGACAGTGTTTTACAGAGATCTGGACCATTTTTCATTTCCACCAGCAGCAGAGTGGTCCAGCTAGCTACTCTGTGTCCTCGAGCATGTGGTGTTGTTACCGTTTTTTATTTTAGACATTCTGATAACATGGAGTGACATCTCATCCACTACCTTATCGTCTGCTAATTTTCTAAGTGGGTATTTGTTTTAACTGTTGGGTTTCAAGAGTTGTTTATATATACTAGCTACTTGCCCTTGTCAGATATGTGCTTCACAAAGTGGTTTTCCCAGTCTGTATTTTTTTCTTCTAATCCTCTTAACAGTGTCTTTTGGAGAGTCTTTATTTCTTCAAGTACCTGTTTAATCTGGGATATATGAGTCAAGAAGAAAACTCAGCACACTCAGTACCCTGTCATTCCTATGAACCCAAGGTCCTTACCTGGCCTGGCTTCTTCTTTCTACCAGAGTCTTCCCCTGCTTATTTTGTATATAATGTCCAAGACATTCAGTTGTAGTTAGCAGGAGAAATAATAAAACAAAGTACATTTTTTTGTTTTGTTTTTCATTTTTATTAGCATATATTCATTGTGGGGAGGATTCATTACATCGTACACTGGTTAGATTGCCCTGCAATCCCCACCCTAAAAAAGTACATTTATTAGGTGAAAATCTATTTGACTTTTTAAACAATTCCTTATTTTATGTGTGGAAAATTAATAAAAGATATGAAACAAATATGACTGAAGAGAGCCAGGCCAATACTTATAGCTTACTGACAGGAAATCATTAAAGTTAATATGAAAAAGAAGAAAGTCAAGAAACTGATCATAGAAGAGATCCAAAATGAAAGTTAACATCTTAAATAAGGGAACAACAGAACAATGAGTCAGAAAACATCTTCAAAGCTGTGACACAGACTTTTCTGGCATATTAAAATGAACAGCTTTGAATTTAGATGTCTAAAAGATATCAGGAAAGAGCTCAAAATGGAATTAGTCATGACAAGACTTGCTAGGGTCTGAATGCTCGTGTCTCCCCAAAATTCAGATGCTGAGTCCTAACCCTGGGTTTCTTAAGACTCGGAAGAGCTAGCTAGTCCCTTCCACCATGTGTATATACAGCAAGGAGGTAACTGAGAGGAACGGACCCTCTTCTGATTTTAAATGTCAGCTCCTTGATTGTGGGCTATCAACTTCCAGAGCTAGGACTGGAGGTGTAGCTCAAGGGCTCAAGCATTAGAGCACTTCCTTTGCAAATGTGAAGCCCTGGGTTCAAACCCCAGTCACACAAACAAACAACAACAACAACAACAAAGGAGAAGCAATTTTAAGTTAATTCAATCAACTTCCAGAACTATAAGAAATTTATTGTTTCTACTTTATCCAGTCAAAGATATTTTGTTATAGTAGCCTGAATGGACTAAGACATCTATCAAGAAAGAAAAGTTTCAAATCTTAAAAAAACAAATAAAACATCCTGGTATCTAGTTAAAGGAGGCTATATAGACGTGCCCATTAACCCCCTAAAAAAAGAAGAAATGAAAAATCATGCTGGTGTCAACTAATCATATAGCTAAAGACAATGGGATAAATATGTAAGTGAAAGAGTAATTAAGGAATGTTATATTTAGCTAGCCCTCTTACATTCAAAACTTACAGGCAAAAAGCTCCCGGCCTGCAGGAGCTATGGCCGCCAAAGCTGCCATACAACGACTTGATTATATATTCCAGCCAATCAAAAGATAAACAGAACTCAGGCATGGGGCAGATGTGGTAGAAGGTTTGAAGGGATCTCCAAATCCATTTGAGTATTGAAGTCAGTCCATATACTTGTGAGTATAGAACAAATTCTTAAAGTTTGGGGTGTAGGAGAGTGTGGATGGGTGGACTATCAGTGCTCTGAGAATTTCATCTTTTATAAAATTACTTTAAAAATCTTGTCTAATATTAAAACACATAGTGTAAGTGATTATGACTCCAAGTAGTTTAGGTAATCTTTCTTCTTAAACTTTGGGGATCTTTTAAGAACAAATAGCTCATGAGAAGGAAATATTTATCTGAAATTCAGCAGAAAGAAAAGAAAAAAAAATTATTTTTTGAGACAGGGACTTGCTATACAGCACAAGGTGGTCTGGAACTCATTATGTAGCCCAGGCTGGCTTCAATGTCATGGTCCTTCTGCCTCCACCTCCCAAGTGCTGGGATTACAGACATGAACTACCAAGCCAGGCAGCTATTTCTGGAGTTTCATTCTAGTTTCTTTTTCTTTTGTTAAAGTCAAGCTAAATTAAATGTAGTATTTTTTATTAGAAATATAGAAAATTGTATTTTGTAAGAGTACTTCTATTTATCTGCTTATAATTTTAAATGTCAAATATATCTACCTTTTCAGAATGAGAACTATCTGGAATGATAGCTATTCAATCAACTATTTATTTCAAAATAGGAACGTCTTGGCATCATTATTTTACTTTCCTTTATGAATTTTCTCAACTATTTAACATTTTAAATAACTAGTGTATACCACTTGTTTTGAGTAAATTAGTAATTATTATTTTGAAAAGTCTCTATTTAGTCATTCAACCTGTGTAGTTTTTTCACGTCCATATTATTTTTACATTTCTGTTAAGCTCAGCATTCCTATGTTCATTGCAGTATTTATTCACAATAGCCAAGATATGGAAATAACCTAAGTGTCTGTCAATGGATGAATGGATAAATAAAATGTTATACATATACAATAGAATATTATTCAGTCTTCAGAAAGAAATCTGTCATTTGTGACAGCATAAATGAACCTGGTGATATTATATTATGTGAAATAAGTCAGGCACAGAAAGACAAATACCTCAAATCTCACTTCTATGTAGAATTTTTTTTGGCTGTACTGGGGTTTGAACTCAGGGTTTACAACTTGAGCTACTCTACCTGCCCCCCCCCCCCCTTTTTTTCCTTTGTCATTGTGCTGGGTGGGAGAGTACATGGAGGCATTTACAAAGGTTCTTACAATGTATCAACTGTATCATACTTGAATTCCCTCCTCCCTCCTTTCATGGAATGGTTTCAACAGGTATCAGTTTTGCATTTACATGCACATGTACACATTTTTTTGCACTTTATTCCCTCTTGTCCCCCTCCCACTGGTACCAACCTTCCCTACTGGGCAGGACCTGTTCTGCCCTCCTATTCTCTGATTTTGCAAAAGAGAAAAGAGAAAAAGAAAAACATGACATTTTTGCTAGTTTGAGATAAAGATAGCTACACAGGGAGTTTCCTTGTGATGTTTCCATGCATATATGTGTTATACTCCCAATTGGCTTATCTCCTCTGATTATCTACATTCTGCCATAGTCCCTTTCTTATGGTGGGTTCAGCCAGTTTAAGATTTTCATATTCATTCTTGTATAGAGACTATATCACCTGTATTCAAGTTCTTAGTTGCCTTCTTTTACCCTCTCCTTCCCGTGCATGATCTCCCCTTAGTGTGACCAGTGTTTGTATTAGGTCTATATTCCACATATGAGAGAGAACATGCAGCTTTTGGCATTCTGAGTCTGGCTAACCTCACTTAAGGACAGAATAGAATGGTGGTTTCCAAGGGCCTGGGGTGGGGTATAGGCTTGGGGAGTGGTTAGTCTAAGGACACACAGTTTCATTTAGACAAGAGGAGTAAGTTCAGGAGATCTATTATAAGTTGTGGTGACTATAGTTAATAACAATGAATTGTATTTTGAAATTCACTAAGAGAACAAATTTCAAGTGTTCTTATCATAAAAATGATAAGTATGTGACATAATGCATATGTTAACTCCATTGAGCCATTCCCCAATGTGTGTGTGTATATATATATATATATATATATATTTCAAAACTTTATGTTGTACATGCTAAATATGTACAATTTTATTTGTTAATTAAGAAATATATATATATTTCAAAACTTTATGTTGTACATGCTAAATATGTACAATTTTATTTGTTAATTAAGAAATGACACCTTGGTTATCTTGGATAAAGTTGAAATTTTAAAAATACCTGCATATTAAGTAAAGGTCTTGAGCAGAGGCACCAAAGAAGGAAAACATCTTACAGCCATCTTTTTATTACTAATAACACTAGTATAACATCTGGAGTAAAACTGAAACTCATACAAAATTTAATTCCTAAACGCTGGGGGACTTCATTGTTATTTCTTACTATTTTGGTTAGGTGTGTCTATGGTCTTAAAATCCACTTTTAGACCCTTGGGAAGCAGGACTGAGGAAAGGATGGGAAGAAGCTGATATCTCTTTGGCACCTGCTACGTTATTATAGGCACTATGCAAAGGGTATTTTAAACATTTGTCCTAAGCCATTTAATAAGCTCCCAACTGACTGTATTCTCTGCACTTCCTACTTGATGTGGCTTATTGGACTACTTGAAGAATCAGTCTAATTATGTCTTTCCTACGTGATTAAAATGGGTAACTAAGAGAGGCAGCCCAAGGCTACAAGGACCCATGCCCCCTTGACCAGTGGTCATCATTAGAATGAAATATGCACACCAACTTAAAAAAAGATAACGTATTCCTCTTCTCAAACCATCAATCCATGGCACATTTTTCCAGTCTAGCTTTTCACATATTTCTCTCACTAAACAGAAATGCTGAATCTGAAATATTGTTGGACTTAAACAATCCCTCATAAAACTACAGCGCTCATGCCTTATTACTTTCTGTCTCCATTTTGATAAACATCATTCCCACTTGCTTTCGATTTAAAATCACCCCCTGTGTGAGGAAATTGTGAGCATGCCTTTGGAGAAAGAGCCTATCTGTAATTTTCCCAGATTTGTTGGTGACCTGAATAAAATTTGTGGTTGTCTTCCCTGAAGAAATGAACATTTAGTGACAAATGAAGCAGTTGTGGATTTGACTTGCAGTGATGTGCCTTTTAAGAGCATGGTCATAGCTCAATTCTGGATGGTTTGACTTCTTTCAGCTTTGATTTGTAAAGCAAAATAATCAACATATTCTCACAATTAGTAACTTTATGTGTGCCTGAGAAAATGATAAAGGTTAGTACCAAATAAATAAAATATCGACTTGGGATCATGTAAAGCACATAGGACATTACACGGCATGGCAGTCGGCCTCTAAGGTGGCCATGGATGATCCTTCTGTGGTTCTTTTCCCTGCTCGGCCCCTTTGCACATTGCGTGGGGTGCCTTCCACAGAGCGCTGGCATTGTGTGATCCTGAGGCTCGGGCACGAAGCATCTTACTCCTTCTACCTTTCTCTCTTGGAGCAAATGTCCTGGCAGCAGTTACCATGCCCCAATCTCCCTTTAATTTACCCACTAGTTGTATTCCTAGAAAATTCAAATTTAATTAAAAATTTGCAAGATAAACCTTGCAAATTAGGCTTATATAAAACACCAAGTGTTGGAAAAAGATGAATGACTATGTAGTGAAATTTCCAGGCTGTCTGATTTCTTTTTTGTCTTTGCATTTTTTTAGTTATAGAATACTTGTAGTATTGCAGATTATTCTTGTTCATAGAAATGCAAATGATTTTCATCAACAGTAATATAATTGATTATTTTCCTATAGATATTGAGCAGTTTTGTACCTACTTGTGCATTTATTTCTTCACTTCTGATTGCTGATTGGGTGCAGCTTGGATTTTTTTTTGAGTTGGTCTTAGCATCTTAATTGTTACCTCATTAATTAGCTTGTTAAGTATAACCTTTGTCCATGTTCGTTTTATTATTGAATGAGAATGTAATCTTAACTTTTAATATAGTTTTAGATTAAGAGGAGTTAAGGTCTAGGCTTGGAAATGGGCAGTTTTTATGTTCACATATAGGAATATCTCACAGGGTACTATAAAACAAATGGAACTAACATTTATTTAGTTATTTATTTTTGTGGTACTGGGGTCTGAACTTAGGGCCTCATGCTTGCTGGGCAGGAGCTCTACCACTGAGCCACATCCCTGGAACAAACGGACATTTACAGAACATTTCATCCAAAAACAATAATGTGCTTCTCAAAAGCACATGCAACATCTCCAGGACAGATTTTATGTTAGGCTACAAATTAATTCTCAATAAATTTTAAAAATTGAAATCATATGCATCTTTTCAGACCACTAGAGAATAAAACTAAAAATCAACAAGAGAATGGAAAATAAGTAAACACAGAGAAACTGAACAACATGCTCCACAATGATCAACAGATAATTGAAGAAACTGAGAGGAAAATAATGGAATTTCTTGGAACAAATGTTAGCAAAAACACAATGTACCAAAATCTGTGGGATGGGGGGCAGGGAAGATAAAAGGAGAAAGATGGAGGGGGTGAATCTAATTAAAATATTGTAAATACTTATGTAAATATCACAATGTACCCCCTGTACAACAATAACATGCTAATAAAAAAACCTGTGGAATATAGCAAAAGCACTGTAAGAGGAAAACTTATAGCAATAAGTTAGCAGATCAAAAAATGGAAAGACTTCAAATAAATAATCTAACAATGTACTTCAGAGACTTAGCAAAGGAATCATAAGCCAAACCTGAAATTAGAAGGGAAAAAATAATGATCAGAGCATAAAGAAGTAATTGAAACAAAAAATATAAAAGATCAATGAAACAGAAGGGTTTTTTAAGAAAACAATAAACAAAGTTGACAAACTTTAGCTACTCTAATCAAGAAGAAAAAAAGAAGAGATAAGTAAAGTCAGAGATGAAAAAGGAGACATTATATCAGACACTACAGAAATATGAGAGATCATAAAAAACTACTGTGAAAGACTATATGGTTATACACAGGAGGAAATGGATAAATTCCTGTATACATACAACTTACCAAGATTGAATCAAGCAGAATTTATTATTTATTATTGATCTAAACAGACCAATAATTTGTAATGAGATTGAAGCAGTAATTTGTTCTTCATGAAAAAAAAAAGTTCAGTATCCGATGGCTTTACAGCTGAATTCTGCAAAGCGTTAAAAGAAGACTAATTTCAATTCTTCTAATTCCAAAAATGGAACAGAAAGGAACTCTGCTAAACCCCTTTCTTGTAAGTCCAGCTTTCCTGATCCCAAGACCAGACAAAGACGTGACGAAAAAGAAAACCACAGCTCACTGTTCCTGATAAGCATAAATGCAAAGATTCTCAACAAAATACCAGCAAGCCAAAATCCATGGCACATCAAAACAATCACACGCAATGACAAGATCAAGTGGGATTCATCTCAGGGATGCCAGGATGGTTTAACATTCACAGATCAGTAAATGTAGTATATCACATCAACAGAATAAAGAACAAAAACCATGCAATCATCTCAAGAGATGCAGAAAAAGCATTTAATAAGACTCAACACCTCTTCATGATAAAACCTCTTAAAAATCACATATAGAAGGAACACACCTCAACATACCAAGGGCTATATATGAAAAACCCATGACTGACATTACACTTAGTGAGGGAAAAGCTTAATGGATTTCCACTAAGATTGGAAAAGCAAAGGGTGTCCATTCTTATTAAAAATAGTATTGGAAATCTTAGCAAGACCAATTAGGCAAAAGAAAGAAAAAATGAGCATTCAAATGTGGAAGGAGGAAGTCAAGTTGTCCATGCATGAATGATTTTATGCATAGAAAAGCCTAAACACTCCATGAAAAAGCTGTTGGAACTGATGAACAAATACAGTCAGGCTGCAGTATACAAAACCAACATATGAAAAAGTAGTATTGTATTCATGAAAGGAAATCCATTCACAAATAGCTACAAAATTTAAAATATTTCAGAATAAATTTAGCTAAGAAAGTGAAAGATCTCCACAATGAAAGTTATAAAATACTAATGCAGGAAATTATAGAGGACACACAAAAAGAATGATCATATTCACGTATCAGAAGAATCAATATTGTTAAGATGACCATATTATCCAAAGCAGTCTATAGATTCAATATAATCTCTATCAAAATACCAATGACATTCTTCATAGAAATAAAACAAACAATCCTAAAATTCATATGGAACCACAAAAGACTCAGAAGAGCCAAAGAAATCCTGTGCAAAAACCCTAGAGTTGGAGGTATCACAACACTGACTTCAAAACATAGTACAAAGCTATTGTAACCAAAACAGCCTGGCACAGGCATAAAAACTGACCTAGACAAGGGGAACAGAGCAAAGAATGCACAGATCCATGCACATACTTGATTTTTGACAAGGACACCAAGGATCTACTTCCAATTTTTTTTTTTTGATGGTATTGGGGTTTGAACTCAATGCCTCATGCTTGCTAGGCGAGCACTCTACCACTAAAGCCACTTCACCAGCCCCCTTGGAACTATATTGGAGAAAGGGATTCTCTTCAGTAAATGGTGCTGGTAAACTGGATGCACATATGCAGAAGAAAGAAAGTGGATCCCTCCTACCTCTCACCATACACAAGTCAGCTCAAAATGGATCAAAGACCCACATGTAAGACCTGAAACAATGAAATTACTACCTGAAAACATAGGGGAAATACTTTAAGACATTGATATAGGCAAAAATTTTTGAATAGGATCCCCAAAGCACATTGAACTCTTATACATTGTTTGTGGGACTATAAATTAGTAGAGCCATTATGAAAAACTGTATGGAGATTCCTTTAAACACTAAGACCAGAGCTACCAGGTAGTCCAGAAATCTCACTGGGACTGAAATCATTTTATCGAGCAGATACCTGCACTCCCATATTTATGACAGCATTATTTGCAATAGCCCAAATCTGGGCTCAACCAAGGTGTCCATCAGAGGATGAATGGATAAAGAAAGTGTGGTATACATACACACTGGAATGTTATTAAGCCATAAAAAGAATGAAATCCTGTCTTTTGAAACAATATGGATGAAACTGGAGGTCATTATGTTACGTGAAAAAAGTAGACTCAGAAAGACAAACACCACATGTTCTCACTTCTTTGTGGAAATTAAAAAGTGGGTCTCACAGATGAAAGAATGGAGTAAAAGAGTTGTGACTAGAGACCAGGAAGGGTAGGGGTAGAGGGGATGGAAAGGAGTTAGATAAGTGGCAAAAAACCACCATTAGACAAGAGGAATTAGTTATGACTTTCTACAGCACAGTAGGGTAACTAAAGGTTATAATGATCTATGACTGTTTCCCAAATAAGTAGAAGAGCATGAAAGTTCTCAGTGCATAGAAATGATTAAAGTTTGAGGCAATGAAGTGCTTATTATCCTGATTTGATCTTTACACATGACTGTATGATTATAGTATATACCAAGAAGATGTATACATTTTGTTCCTAAAAAGAGATATACACATCTTGTTGGAAACAGGTGTTTTCTTTGTTGTGTAGTGTTGTCTGCATATTACAGAATTACTCTTAGTCACTACATATTAGCAGTGCTCTCCCATTATCATACCAACCAAATGGTGACTGCCCAATCCTGCCAATTTGCAAGATAAATTGTATCTTCAATGTATCTTCTCCCCATTTGTCAATGGAGGGAAGTATGGTCTCTATTAAAAATTGCTCTGACTGGACCTTCACCTGAACTTTTTAAGTATCCCCACTCATCCCAACTTTTTCTTTTCTGATCTCGGAATGGAATGGCTAAGGGCATAACTTAAGAGATGACTTGCTGTCTACACTCTCTCTGGACTCCCACAAGACTTGGGGACAGCTCTCTTGTTTCCCTGCCTCTGTAAAGTCCTGTTCACTTCTTTAAAAAATTCCTCAGTAATGAGTACTCACTATTATTGTCTCAATACAATTGTATCCCTCCTTAGTTGTCTAGTACATTTTGTTTTTCACAGTGCTCTGAGCTCTAACTTTACCAAATTATTTGGATATATGCATTCTTCAGTTATTCTCAAAATCAGTCATTCTTCAAACATTTTATTTACTTATTTATTTTTTGCAGTACTGGGGTTTGAACTCAGGGCCTTCACCTTGAGCCATTCCGCCAGCCCTTTTCTTTGTTGGGTGTTTTTGAGATACGGTCTTGAGAACTATTTGCCCAGGCTGGCTTTGAACCACAATCCTGATCTCAGCCTTCTGAGTAGCTAGAATTACAGGCGTGAGCCACCGGCACCTGGCTCAAACATTTATTGAGTACCTATTCTATGCCAGAATAAAATGGCAATTTAAATCAATTTAATCAATTTAAATCAATTGCTAGAGTTGCATTTATGGTTATTTTATAGGTAGCAGGATTAAAGCCAAGGACTGGTGCGGCAAATCCAGAAAAGAGAAATTTTTCATTTAATTCAATTAATTTTTCAATTAATTTCTTCAGAGACTCAGTGGAATCAGTATTTAACAATTTGCTAGAATCCTGCTTTTTTCCCCCTAAAATTAAGTTTTCTGTGTATTAAAGAAAGTGTGGAAGAAGAGGAAAAAGCAGTTGAGTTGAAATGTTTGATCCATGTCTGCTTTTACTTCACTCAATCATTCATCCATTCATTTAGCAAGTATTTATTTTATTTTTTTGGCGTACTGGGGTTTGAACTCAGGGCCTACACCTACAGCCACTCCACCAGTCCTTTCTTGTGATGGGTTTTCTCGAGACGGGATCTGACGAACTATTTGCCCAGATTGACTTCGAACTGTGATCCTCCTGAGTAGCTAGGATTACAGGCATGAGTCACTGGCGCCCTGCCTACCAAGTAGTTGTTACCTGTTGACTTTGTGTCAGAAATTGTACTAGATCATAACAATAGCTCTCAGTTTTTAAGTACTTTGCTCTTGCAGGCACAGTTCTAAGCACTGCACATCTTCACTCAGAACCGTATGAGGAAAGGTACTTTATAATCATCTCACAAATGGCTAGCTGAGGCACAGAGAAAAGCCACTCATTGGCCCAAGCCTACAAATGGTGGGACTGGGATTGAAGGCACATTCAAACTTCAGAACCCACCTTACTATGCTGTTGAGGCAGAATGGTGAACCCCAGGCCTAGCCTTCTCTTCAGGGAACTTTCAGTCTGTAAGATCTCTTCTCTAATTCCTAGTATACCAGGGGCTGCAGAAGACGGGCTTTGGGAGATGTAAAAGGGGAGACCTAAATCTCTTTAGCTTGATGGGTCTGCATTTGTGAAATTAAGCTGAAAAGATGTGCCCTGCCTGCTTCAGGGACGTGATGAACAAAGCCAGATTGTAAGAAAGCAAAAATTAGCAAGTACAATTGTTTGCATTTTGAAGAAACACAAGCAAAATCAAACTATTAAATGCTGGAGATGCCATCTGGCTTCTACTGTAGTTTGCAGGAAGAGCCTAGTCAGAAAATGACCTTAAACAATTTTGACTGTGAACTAGAAACACCCATTTTTAAGATAACACAGTCATTTAGACAAATTTGGAAAATTATTTCACAAAAGGTTTTCATAAGAATATCATGAAAACACTGAAGGTGTGTTTAAAGTTTTCTTTTCTTTCTTTCTTTTTTTTTTGGTAGCCATGGGGTTTGAACTTTGGACCTTGAGCTTGGTAGGCAAGTGCTCTACTACTTGAAGCACTCTCCTAGCCCTGAGAATTTTCTTTATTGCAACAAATATTCAACAGTTCAAATGAACATAAGGTTGATTTAAAAGTAAAAAATAAACGGTTAACTCTCCAGGGTTCCAGAAGTCCCAAGTGGAGACCCCCACGCTGCTTAAGTAACCTCCGACATAACAAAAGGCGCAGCTGCCTGAGACCACCAGGACACTTCCCCTTATTGCTTCTTGACTGCCTGCAAGGCACAGCTGCCTGAAATCACAAAGACACTTCCCCTTATTGCTCTCTGGCTGCCTACCCCATAGAAGCTCCTCACCACTCTCCCAGGCGCCTTGCACCTCAGCCTGTTGAGAGTGCAGGATGCCCCTCACCACTGCGAAATAAAGCGTGGTCTGGTCTGTAGAGGTCTCCATCCCTTTTTCTTCTCTGCGTCCTCTTTTCTAACAATAGATACATTTTAGAGGATGTTCAGAGATTTGATTTTTACACCTTTTTTTTCTAGTAAATGAAACAAATTCAGTCTGGTAAGAATTTTAGAGAATGGCAGGGTACAGTCATTCGTGTGTGCATCTACTAGGGAGGCAGAAATCAGGAAGATCATGGTTTGAGGCCAACCAGGACAAAAAAAACTAGTGATAGAAATTTATCTCCACCAATAAAAAGCTGGGTATGGTAGCATGCACCTGTTATCCCAGCTACTGTAGGAGGCACAGATAGCAGGATCCACAGGAGGAGACTGTCAGAGGTCAGCCCTGGGCAAAAATTCGAGACCCTATCTGAGCACTAACTAAAGCCCAGCTCTTGCCTTCAGTGGCTCTCTGCCTGGAGTACTTTGCAATATGGCTGATAAGGATTTGTGTTTGGTCAGTGAATGAGAAGCTCATAACTAGGGGCATATTAGTGGTGCTTAGTCCCTGGCACTTCCCAAGTTCCTAGAACAGGCAGAGATGTGTTGTAGAACAGATAAGGGATTTGGCCATGTCCCAAGCATAGCTGGAATCCAGTGAGATCTGGTCAGAGTCTATCTCTGATGTCCTGAAAAAGTTAATGTGGTTTAGCTCATGGCAGGAAAAATTGTGAAAAAATTTGAGATGAGTTTAAAAGATTACTTAGTGTCTTTTCAATGGAGTGCTGAGCATTGCCTAGCAGACCTTTGGGGTTATCTAATTTTAGAGGATGTGGTGCTTTTCATTGTCTGACTGGGCTCTTTGACTCCATAAGCTGTAGGAAACTAAGGGTAATGCAAATAATTCTAGCTCGTGGAGATGCAAGCAAGTTTTATGTGATGCAGATGAGACTGATTTTTCCTTGTGAGAAAATGATGCCAACATTACATTTTATTGCCCAGTGGATTCTGACCGGTATTGCATTATTTTGCAACATTCCTGATTGCCTATATCAGGACTCAGAGAATTTTTTTTTTGTTTGGGGTTTGGACTTAGGGCCTTGCGCTTGCCAGGGGCACTCTACCACTTAAGCCACACCTCCCAGCCCTTTTTGCTTTAGTTAATTTTTGATTAGGGTCTCCAGTTTATGTCTGGCCCAGCTTAGACCACAATCCTATTTATGTTTCCTGCATGGCTGGGATGACAGACATAAGCCACCACGCCCATTCAATGCTGACATATGGTCTTGTGAACTTTTTTCCCATGGGCTGGCCTGGAATCACTATTCTCCTGCTCTCTCCCTCCCGAGTAGCTGGGAGCCACCATGCCAGGTAGCAAACTTTTTTTTTGTTTTGGAAAAGGGCCAAACGGTGAATATTTTAGGCTGCATGGGTCATGTTAGTCTCTATACAACCAGTACTCAACTGTGATGTCTAGCACCACAAAAATAAGTAACTAAATAAGTATTTAAAAATGAAGGCAGTTAATAGAATCCAATTGAGGGGTCTGGAGACCATGAATCAAAGGATGAGTGCCTCTTTCCCCAGAATTCTAGAATCTGGGCAGGCTTTAGGACTTCGGCCATACCTTGTCCCTCCAGGTGGTAATAACGTCTAGCACTTCTGTGATATAATGTGTGTAACATTCTTTAACTGTAAAGCTTAATAGGAAGACCCAATTATATAAAAGAGAAGATAGAGTTGATTTAATTCATCTCTTCTTACAGTATTTCTAATTGTTTGAACTTGGCAATTTAAGATTATTGCTAAAGAATTAAGTACACATTTTATTTATTTAAATCTCCCTTTAGTCCATAAAGAATTATAGGTAGACCAAAGTCCTGGGAGTATAACAACAAAGTATGCAGGGTTATAAATTTCCTCTTTCTCAGAAAGTTCTTAGTTCCTTAGATGGGAAGACTTGGAGAGTCTTTTTAAGGTAGGAACTCCATATTCTCCAAATTTCACAGTTTTGAGTGACTTCATGGTACATACTGCAAATGTAATGGCTTAGTTACAAAAACCAAGCAATTTCTTCTTTGCAAAGGAGTAAAATTTTATACAGTGTGGAGTTCTCCCATATATTTTTATCCACTTTTCGCCTCCAAGGTTTTAATAAATAGCATAAAATTTGTAATTTATTTTCCACAATAAACCAACATTTTCCCCATTATTTCACTGAAGGTCAGTTTCTCAAATACTCAGTACACACCAGGCCTCCACTGGCTTTTTGTCCTGGCTCTCTCTCCTTTGCTTTGTGTAGTGTGTGGCTGGGTCCGCCCTTGATGTCCTACAATCACGCACACTGCAGCTTTGCTGCACCTCTGAGTCTGCATGCAAGGTTATGCATTTTCCTGCCTTCTCCATCTTTCTTTTCAATATGTCCCAGTTCACTTCCATTGCAATATTTTTCTATTGCATTCTTTTCTATATGCTTGATTTTTAGTTCATTTATGTTTATTCACACTGTTCTCAGAAAGGTGAGGAGGTGTTGTTACACATCTTTTACACATCTGAGGCTCAGAAAAATTAATAGTACTATTTAAAATTAACTTATTCTAACACCAGTAATATATTTATTAATATACTATTTTATTTCCATAAAAAAAGCCAAAAGCTTTTCTTTCCTTCTTTGCAGGGCTTCATTCATTCATATATTCATATTTTCATTAATTCAAAAAAATATTGAATATCTACCACCTGCCAGGTACTTTCAAGGCATTGGGGCAATAGCAACAAATAAATACATTCCCTTCCTCATGTGCTTACAGCACCTGAAAATACTGCAATAACACCAGTTGATTGAATAGTTTGTGTGTATCATAGCATCCAAGGTCACAACCAATTTTGAGTCATTGTCACCCCCACAGTGCAGAGTAAAGAAACAGAGGCATAGAACGATTAATAAACGCTTAGTATAGTATCAGTGAGGAGTCCTTACTAAGCTTGGAATGGAGGTAATACATTTATGCTCTTAAAGAGTAACTGGTAGCTTAGCAAGGAGCTAGAACTAACGTAGGTTATGAAGAGTTGGGTGGAAAAGGTGTTGGGAGTGGGTCCTTCCAATGACATGGAATTGCTGAATCTCCTGAATGAGTGTTATATACAGAAACAGAGCAATGGTCCTGCCAGTCAGGAACACATGGGCTTACTACCACACCATAGAAAACAAAATGTCAGCCTTGTACTTTTCAATACTGAATCTGCAACCTCTCAAATCCTGCTTTACAGGTGGTATAACTGTCTTCAAGTGCTGGAAGAGGTAGGTCCACCAACAAGCCCCCTTCCCTTTATGGTTGGGGAGAGTAATTGCCAGAGAATCCAGAGAAACCTTTTCAAATGAAAGTACAGACTGTAGCTATTTCGAGTTGTGGAAATTACATCAGGTGCATTTTAACAGTAGTGAACGTGGCAATTTAGCAAAAGGCTAGTTTTTATTCCTCATAAAATTTCACAACAAAAGAGTAATTATATTCGTTAGCAATAAACTTTTTTTCAGAAGAGCAGCTTACCTTGTTAAACCCCAGGCCATGATGAGGCTAGGGCTTACATTTAATGAGCCAATGGAGAAATTGACAGACTGGAGTCAAGGCACTTGGGATAGGAAAAGCAGACTAAATCCAATACGAGAAAGGAGAATCTGGTTCCAAACAATGCACTGGGGGATTAGCAACTTGGGTTTCCATATGAAGAGTGGGTTTCACCAGCCGTGCCTAACATGCTTGAGCAAGAGTTTCACACAAACACACTTATGAAATGGTTAAGATTTAAAAAGAAGTGCCACAAAATGTGCACATTTGAAGGAGAAATTGGATTCATGAATGTAAAAGAGGACAAAATACATTATGGATGTATAAAAAAAGATAAGCCATCCTGATTTCACATATATTAAACTTTATGAAACACTTTCCTGGAAAAATTTAAACACGAATAGGAAGACACATCAGGAAGAGAAGATAGCAAATGCTAAGGCGCCAAGTGGAAGATACCAGGATTCCCATAACACAGAGGGCAGTTAGGGAGACTTGGACAATGGGTGATGGGAATGGAGTGAGGGCAGTCTTAGGTGACTTTTAGCACATTCATTGATGGTTTTTGTATTCATTGAAACAAGAAACACAGGAGGAGAACTCACAGTATTTCTCGTTGATAATTATAAAATGGAGAGAAGAATAGCTATTTGTTGCATTTTACAAATGGATTAGAAATAAACTAAATAAAAAGCATTAAAGAGCCTTAAAAATGTTAATGCTCATGTATAAGCTATAGTTGCCATCACTGTGGAGCAGTGATTCTCCAAGCTCCTTCTCCCTGAATCAGAATTCTTTGAGTTTGTCAGAAATGCAGATTTGCCCCACCCCAGATCTACTGAAGAAACTCCTCCTGGGATGAGGCTCTGCAATCAGTGCTTTCAGCAGCCAGCAGAGAGAATTCTGATTCATGGAAAAGTCTGATACTAGGAGAAGAAAGGCTCTATAATTTGTTATGGAAAAATTTAGTGAATGAAGTGCGATACAGCCTTGATGTGTCCCTCAAGAGAATGGAAAGCGAGTTTTCTTCTGTCTTTATACCTTTGCTACTACATCATCCACAGGCACTCTTATATTTTGTTAGTATAGAGTCAGGTCAACAAGAGCTATGCAAATATTTATGTTTAATACCAAAACCTAGTGAAGTCCACACAGGGAAAACTCTGATTTAGAATTAATTCAATTAAAGGCAAAAAATTCAACTTCAGGCAGTAGCTTTGTACTTTGAAAAGTAAGAATTCATAAAGTGATCATATTGAAGTTCCTTTAGAAATGTTCTTCCATTTGACATTTAAAACGCTTTTTATATCAATGAACGTCATTTAGGAAAAATAAATGACATTTTCTGCTGTAGATCTAAAGAACTTGTTAAAAAGCAAATCCGTGCTAAAAAGTATGTCTGAATTTCTAGATTGTTGTCATTCCAAGCTGGTTAACATCCTTCTTTGCTTACTAGTAGTAAGCAATCGAATATAAGTCTCTCACAGGAACGATAGCTTGCAGTGGCCAAATTATAGTTGCATGAGGTGCTTGTATTTCAGCTACTTAAAATAATTACATCTTGCCTCAAAGCATTCTGTAAGTTGGTTCTGTAAATGTATATGTATAATGTGTGTGTGTACATGTGCTGAGCTACACCTCCCAGATCTTAGAAATATATATTTTGAAAACATTACTACAGTACATTATATTGTAGCCAGAGGGAACCATTATGTGCAAAGAAAGGAAGCATGCAAGAGACTGGCTCTAAACCTCTGCTTTTAAAAGACAGCTTAGCAACGTGAACTTTTTGGGGATACCTTAATAGTTCCAACTGGAGCTACTTCAAACTCAAATTTCTCAGCATTACTCATCTCCAAGTGATCTACACAATGCACTTGAACTGCCATGAGTGCATTAGATGTCTGAGTAATTTCATGCCCTTGATATTGATAATTATATGTAAAATGTGGTGTAGCACCCCCTTTTATTTTAGAGATGGTTTTGGAGAGTTTGCAAGATTTATTAAGGGAAATGAACTGAATTGGAAAAAAAATCAAAGCCTAATCACGTTAAGTCATAAAAAATTCAGCTCTATAGGACATATTGTTGGGTGTTGATGGTGTTGTAGGGGAGGATTTATAGCATTCTGCAAAGGCTGAAAGGAGTATGAACATTTGGAAGAAGAGCTGAATGATTCAAGTGATAGTTTATTATTTACTAACTGAATAAAGAAGGTATATTCAAACAACTCTTCACCTGCAATGAAGAATGCCTTAATGTGACAATCTTTCTGAGCAAATCACTTGTTTCTATTTTTAACATTTACCTGTGGTTTGAAGATAAAACATCGAGAGACTCCCATTTCTCATGACTGCATCAGCCGATGACTTTATAGTTCTCATTGTCACCAAGAGAAAGGGTGGAGACTGTTCCCACATTTAAATTCCCAGCACATCATATTATCATTAATATACGTTCATCTTCTATGACCCCTCCCTGCCTCCCTTCCATCCCCTCCCTCCCTCACTCCCTTCCTCCCTTTTCTTCCCTCCCTCCCTCCCTTCCTTCCGATAGAGAATGTCCTTGGGCCAGAGGAAAACGAGAAAATGGGTAAGAGTAAGTGTGAAAAGACTGAGTGAAATTGTTTCAATTCAAGGGCAGCTAGAATGGATAACTACATCAAGAAGATGTCAGCCTTAAATGGGAACTATCCCAAGTGATTATGCTATTTATTATTTTATTGAAACTGATAGATTTTGGTGTACAAAGAGATATTTCCCCAGGAAAATAAGCAGTTCTTTAGCTACTTTAGATTACTTAATACAGAGAGAGCACAGCCTCCTGCTTTTAATCACGTACATTTAATAAGGGGAAAGTTTTGGATGACCTTGTGGACTTGTGGCCCCTACAATATTGGAAATGAGCTAATTAGGTTATAAGCACTTTTGGCTGATGCTGTGGGGGCAATATTCAGTGGTGTTACTGGAAGTGCCACATTGCTATCTGATGATAATCAGTCTGATGATGGAGCCCCTTATTTGGGTTCTGATCTGATCCTGGGCTCTCAGAGTCATTCCTTGACCTTCCCTTACTGCTAATATTTCAGGGAGGTGGGGATGGGGTTTGTAGCCCTTCAGGTTATATCAAAGGCTTCTGTATGTTCTGGTTTCTGGTTGGCTTTGGTCAATGTGGGACTATTTCTCTTTTTGCCTTAGTGTACCAAGTGGCTACTCTGGCAACAAATCTCCTCTGTGGCTCCAGCTCCTACATGACATGTGTCCCAGGCTGTCAGCTTCCTGCAAGTGAGCTGGTCCTAGACTCTGGTAGTAGTCCTACTTCCTTTATCTCTAGCCTATGGGCAGCAGAAATGTCTTGCTCTTTTTAATCTCTGGGTATTTCTTTTTTCTGTTTGGATTTTCCTTCTCTAGTAGAGTATCACTTTTCATATACTAAGTTTTTTCCTGTGACTAAAAGTCTGAATCATACAAAGTTGCTGATATTTGACTGTTTTTAGCTTAGGAAAATGACAACCTAATGCTTGATTAGATTCTGACTAATATGAATCAATTAAGGAAGGTAACCAATCCACCAAAAAGGGACTTTCAAATGCTGGCCCAGGCATAGGCGATGTGGTGGGAGCCTATGAGCCCAGGGAGGAGGCAGAGAGGCAGAATCACCTGCTAGTCCTGGGGATGTGCACAGGCAGCCCACATTCTCCAGGTGGGATCAGATCAGAATATAATCTTAAATAGTTTGGTTGAGTCATTAGGGAAAAGAAAATAGAATGCTAGTTCCAGAACCTTGCTGAAAATTATTTATATTTCAGTGAATACATGAAAAAATTAATACATGTCTCATCTAAAATAATGCTTTAGTGATTTATGATAAATCCTCTCATATCCTCGCAAATACTGCTTGTGTTGTCATCTGGACTAGTTTCCCTCCTACTCCTTTATCTAGCACAAGGCTGGACAAAGCTCGGAAAAGAGTTCCACTTAGAGAAGGTAAAGATTTGGGGATCGTAACTTGACTCTGTTCTGAGCTATTTCACCCAGAGGTTATGTGAGAAATGCATGGTCCTGTAGACACGTATCAAAATAAACTTCCAAATTTTGAACCCCAAAGAAAAAGTTAAGGAACAATTTTTAAAAATCACCATATTTGAAGTCTCATGTTGCCCAATCTGTTTGTACTCATGTCAACCCTCATAAACCTGCCTAAAGGGTTTGGCAGACCAGGAACCATGGGTAGTTTGGAAATGATTATTTCTGATACACAATTATGTTTGTAAGACAAACAGCAGCCTATCTTTATCTAAAATTTTGATATTTTTTCATTGTGAAATTTTGCAATGATTCTGATTTTTTGAAATATTGCATTTAAGTATTATCTTAAGCACTTAGTTTTTGGCTGCCCCTTTGAACCCAGGCTGTGCATGGGGACTTCATCTCGCATATGCACAGAGGGTGTGCTGAGATTAGAGGAAGAGAAAGGAGCAAGTCTGCACAGGAATTCATGACAGGAAGTTTCTAAGTAGCTGAAAAAAATATCCCAGTATGGACTTAAGGCTTCATGATTATTATAATAAAGTCTGAGGGAAAAAAAAAAAAAACTAGGTCCATCAAATCTTGGACAAATTGGCCTTGAATTGCTAGTGAGGTTACTGAAGGTTCAGATCCAGATGGGGCTTTATTGCAGAATATAAGTTTGCAAAGAAAGTTTGAAATTAGGAAAATGGCCTTAGAATAGAGGAAGATGATACTTGTAATACAACTTGTCCTTATCAAGCAAAGTAGTTATCAGTAATGAAGACTGAAAGATACCATTATAGGGATATTGCTATAAAATGCATAAAATGTCATATCAGATATCTTGCCCAGCCTGTGCTCCACAAAAGGAAGCAGAAAAGGTTAATATTGAGTACAGGAAATGAGACTGAATAGGGAAGACATGAATTGAGAAGTACATTAGTTTATATGGGAAGGATGCAAACTTAAAAAAATCAAAACAAAACCAGCAAACTCACCAATAGAACTTGAGATGATTCTAAAGAAACAGGAGAGTTTCATATCTTTCATGTATTAAAAAAATGGGTCAAATTGCTCCATAAATGTGATGCTAACATATAACTAAATTTTAGGAAAGTTTCTCAAAATCATTGTTTTCTTGTTTTTAGCCAAGAATTGAGATCTTGTCCTACAGCAGGTTTTGTTTCCCACAGTAAATATGAAGACCTAGGCACGTGGTACTGGTTTCCTGCTTTCCTTTGGCTATGTCTAAGCTCCTCATTGCATAGGAAAGAAGTCCTATTGGGCAGAGTGTTATGTGAACAGACTAACCTGGAATGAAACAGCCAAGCCCTCAGCAAGGGCCAACCACAACTCTTTGCTCTGGCATCCACAGGAAGATGGGAGAATCTTTGGACTTGGGCCTGACACTAAATTCTTGTTACTTACATGTTCTCACTCTCATTTCCATGAGAAGCCATTCAAAATTTCAGCATTTTAGAGCAAGGCTAGAATCATGAGTGAAGCTATAAGAAAGTTAGTAAATTACAGGCACACAGCACAGTAGCAGCCTGGCTTTTCCCACTTTTCAAGATGAGCCTGATTTCCTTTAATTAATTCTGCTTTTCTCCTTTCCCTGACCTAGTGCATGCTCTTCCCCACTCTAGGGTCTAGATGGAAATGTTATTCTTTTAAATTGGCTCTCCTGGGGAAATGTCCACACTGTCCTCTCTTCCCTTCCAGAAAGCCTTTGTTTCCTAGAATCGACATTTCAACCCAGCTTGGATGTCTTGCTCAGCACTGCTCCACTACTGGTCTATTTTCAGGGTCTCCAGCCTTGTTCAACTTCTTTTCTGCTGCCTTACATATCTTGTGGTTGTAAGAAACATTTCTCACAATGAAGATGCTACTTTAGCTATTTCAGTTTTAGTCTACCTTGCTTTCCTTCCTTCTTGCCTTCTTCCTCCTCTTCACAATTCCTTGTAGGATTTCTTGAATACAGGAAAACATCATGTGCAACTGAGGCAGGCTAAAATTAGGGAAAGTTTGGGACTCATAGAAAAAATATTACATCTCAGATTAACCTTGCTCTGGCTCAGGAACTGCCCTCACCTGGCATTGATTATTGGATGAAAATCACCTGGTTCCTCCCTTTCCATTGATTAGCATAAGTTTTAAAAGCTCCTGGAGAAGAGAAGCTCTCTTTCTGCCTCCAGGTTCCACCTGGGTCCCATCATGCTCCCTTTTGTATTTCTGTACTCTAACTTTTGATAAACTCATTTACACATTTGTGTCCTGCCATGGATTCTTCCCTGTGGGACACAAAAAATTTGGAAGTCTTCTGATCACAGACTCCACCCTGCCAGCAACAGAACTACCTTTGCTTAAATTTAACACAAATAAAATGCTTAAAAAAAAAGGATACACATAAAATGGTAAGTATCCTTGAGATAATATAGCTTTCAAAATTGAAGAAATTTACTGAAAGATCATTCAGGAACCTCTTGAATGATCAATGTATAACCTGTTTAAACTATTGCAAACTTTCATGAAAAATCTTCAGATCAGTGGGAAATTTGCCATCCTACGGAAGGAAGATTAGTTTGAGAATCTAAGATAAATTCCAAATATGGGCAGATACCACACATACACAAAAGATAACTGTAAAAGAGAGGAACTGTTAATTATCTTGACTGCGGTAATGAGTTTATTATACATTCATCTGTTAAAAAAAGTCATGTTGTGGTAAATTGCAAGATGGCAGAAGAGTAGAAGATTTCTCCATCGCATTGGACTCGCAAACAAGAGTCTGGATAACAAAGTCTACAAACAGAAGAACAAAAGAGAGGAAGAGATCTGAGAACCACAAAAGAGGGACAGCACAGCTAAAAATGGAGAGAAAAAGAAAAGCAACAAAGTAAATTAAGAAACAGTTTGTGGCTTCAGTCCCAGTTCCCCAGGTGGTGGTAGGGGAGAGTGTGGGCCCTGAAGCCTCCACTCCAAGGTAAGTCAAGTGGCCTCCACAACAGACTAGTAGACCTAGCTGTGGGACAAAACCCACGCCTCCCACAAACTTTAACCCTAGTGCATGTATTTGATGGGACAGTCACTTTTCCCACACAACAGGGCAGCATCAAATAAGACAACCTGTCATTCCTGTTAGCTTAGAGAGGTGGGGCAAGTCTCCATCTTGAGGGGTGGAAAGAGGTTTGTTTTGAAAACAATGAGTCATTGCAACTTAGTGCATCTTGAGAAACCTGACCACAGTTTATGAGATGGAACAGCCATGAGAGGTTTTATGGAGCACGAGAGGCTTTGATTTGGGGCAAGCTGAGAAGTTAAAGGGAGCACTAGAAGGGAAACGTGCAGCTCAACCCTACCTGTCTGTGGAATATTTCAAAAACAAAGCACCTATCGTTCATAGTAGAGAGCTCAGGTTACAGAAGCTGCCTGCAAACAGCCTATAGGCATGTAAGCTTTGAGACTAAAAAATGTATGGGATTTGAAAAATCACAGCCCAGGGAGTCCTGGGCTTACTGGCTACAGCACTCTTGTAGGAGACTGCCACCAGAGGTGGACATAGAGAGGAAGAGGTTTTGACGGGTTTGCTGAGGGCTCCTGGCAGGATCCTGGGAAGCAAAAAGAGGACCAAAGGTAGGCAGCCCCACCCTATCTACCCTGTGACAGCAGCTCCATTGACTAAGGTCAATTTAAAAAACAAAGTGCCTAGCTCTACTGGCAGAGAGCTCAGGTTACAGGAGCTCCCCAAACTTGCTGGTGACCTGGTGGGCTTTGAGACTAAGCCACTGCAGGCACTCAGAAAATTAAGGAAATATCACAGCTCATGATCACAGGGTTGAGAGAGAGAGACAGCCAAAAGAAGTGGTTGAAAAGAGAGAGGAGCTTTGATATGGATGAGCTGAGAAATTAAAACAGTACTTGGAGCTCAGGCAGCAAGGACCAGCGGTTGGTGGCCTTGGCTACAGCAAGTCCCAGTGCCAGGGGACCACTGCAGAAACGGCACCAAGTCTGAGACTGGCACAGTGCTAGCATCCAGGAGCTATCTGGTGACTCTAGGGGCTTGTTATCATGGAGGCTGAAAACTCTGAGCATAGGAATTGGGGCTTATGCAATATCCCCAGCCTCATCCCCTCCATAAGGTGGAGAACTGCTGGAGAGAGTCTGAAAGAACTGAGACCTATAGGCAGAGCACCTGAGCCCTTTGGCTCACCACTGGTGCAGAGCTCAGTGTGCTATTTGTTCCCACCACTATCAGGTACATTTGGGATATTCTGAGACTTTCATGGTAATGTCCTAGGAACACAAAGTAGGGAAGAAGGGGTGACCTGTGTAGCATGTGGGAATTTACCTGGCTTATAGACAAAAGAGCACAATGCAAACAGAAATTGCTTCCAATACACAAAAAGGGAAGCCTCTAAGTGGAAATAACATAGAAGTGAACAACTGATCTTTGGCCAGGATCAGCCCCACCCTCAACCTATTTATAACACTAACTCATACACAAGGAAAAGCAAGACACTCCAGCTACTTTTCCTCTATCTCAGTGGTGCTGGTGGATGAGGCCTGGTGCCTTGGATACACTGGCAAAAGTTTGTCTATGGAGCCAAGTACTAGTCCAATAGTGAGATACTATACTGCAACCTTCTACTATACAGTCCTGTGTGAACACAGAGTACTTTGACTGCAGACCACTGGTAATTAAAACTAAACAATGAACTTGGCCACAGATGCCTAGTTCTCAATGCAGAAACATAAGAAATATCAAAAAACAATACATTGCAACACCCCAAAGGTTAACAACCCCACACTAATAGGCAAAAAGGATAGGAAAGAGGAAGAAAGCACAAAGAACTCAAAAACATGATTTTATAAGAATGATGAAATGAAAGAGAGGACATGTATTAAAAAGAAGTATGAATTTAAAGAAAGGAAAGAAGTCATGTATGAAAAGATTAATGAATTCAAAGAGGATACAAACAGCTGAATGAGATTAGGGAAATAGTGCAGGACATGAAAGAAATTAAAAATAGAGACAGAAATCCCAAAAAAGAAACAGGCTGAAATTCTAGAAATAAAAAGCTCAATAAGTCAAATAAAAAATTCAGTGGGAAGTCTCTCTAGTTGAGTGGATCAAATTGAAGACAGAATATCAAAGCTTGATGACAAGGTATATGCATTAGGATGGTAAGATGAAGTAAAAAGAAAGTAAATAAAAAGGTACAAATGGAAGGTGCAAGAACTCTGCAACTCCATTAAAAAAAAAACCTAGAGATCCAAGATGGTGGACAGGAGAGGGAATCAGAATTCCTGAGCTCCATGATTTCAGAAACCACTTGGAGTTGTGGTAGTTACATTTGGGAAAATCTTCAACAGATAGGCTGCACATAAAATTCAAGGACTGACCCTTAAAATAGCTTTTAATTGCTCCTAACAGTTGGGGAAATCCCAGTGCAACACAGCCACTAGCGCATGTCTGCTGTTTCTCCCTCCCCTCCCCTCTTTTTTTCCAAAAAGCAGAAAACAGAGGACCAAACAGAACTGAATTCTGCAATGTACTGGACCCCTAACCCATGGAAAGCCTACATATGCCCTGCCAGCCTGGATCTAGTCCCAGTGAATGTCTGGCTTAGGAAAAGCCACCTGCCATTTCTCCCCTCCTGTCTGGATCCAAATCTGCCTTTGTAAATCCGCAAACTCAACAGGTGAGCTCCTCACACAACATGAACTTCTGGGACCATAATCCAGCACAGCTCATGAGTGCACCCCCCATGAACAAAACTAGATGACATAGTGAATATAATTTACCATTGTCAGTGGGGGTGACACTGAACCAATCTCAGAGAGTGACAGTGAGTTGAACCCTGCAAGTGAGTTGGGGACAGGAACAAATGCTGAGAGAGAGGGTGTGTTGAGAAGCCAAGCTCCCAGAGTGGGAGCCTGGTGGATCACTGAGCTAATTTCATGGGACTGTGGGTGGTGCACAAAACTGAATTGCCCCACCATGTTGGGGAAGCTGCTGACCAGCCCGAGTTGCAGCTCTGGAGCAACTCAACTGCACCTCTGGTGAAAACAGCAACAGATCTGATCACCTTGGACAATGTGGTAGTAAGCAAGCACAGACCTTAATTGAAATCTGCCCTATGGGCAGAAGGAAGCAACTACTACTCATAAGCCAGCTTTCTGGGGAGATCACTTCAAAGCTCTTGTCTGCACCAGATGGCCCATCAGACCAAGGAAAACAGGACCAAAAAAATCTCCAGCTGACTCTAACCAAGCTGTCTGACAAGAGGGGCATCACCCTTCTCCACACAGCCCAGAATACCATCCCTGAGAAGAGACAGGGACACTGAGAAAGCCCTAATCATAAGTGCCAATACTTGGATTTGATGTCAAGGAATAAGTCCAGAAGTTTTGCTGAACTGATTTTATCACTTTTGTTGTTGTTTTTACTTTATTCCATTTTTTATTTTATTCATTTATTTTATTTTTTTCTGTCTTTCCCATTTTTAATTTAGTATTTTAATTTTATTACTACTATTTTATTATCTCTATTCTTACTCTGTTCAATTTCTCTTCTTTTCTGTGCTATAATCCATTGTTTTCCCCCTCAACTATTTTTTTCTGCCCCATTTCATCCATTCTCTCCTCCTGACTTCACCTCTCCCTCCTCATCTCCCCTCACTTTTCACTCCACCACCCCTTCTTCCCACACACTTACTACCTGCTGATTAGTTTATTATACCAACTGTACATACCTCTATCCCTCTATAATCCCTGACACAACCACCCTTCACTACAACAACTGAACTACACCCCAACACACACAAGGGTTCTAAAACCCATCCCCCCCCTTTTAGGTTCACCTTTTCAAATTGCCCAAGTATCTATTTCTAGCCAAACAATCACAAGCCCCACCAGTTCCCACTGCTTATAGTTATTATTACCAAGAGATTCTCTATATAATGTGTAAACAACTGGTCTGGCATTGAACTTGTGAATTTATTGCTAATTTACAATTTCAGGTCAGGGACAGAAATAGTACATTACCTTAGCTAGTGACTAAGCCAGTCACAACACAGTAATTATGTCAAGAGAAAGATAAAAGCATAGGGAGAAGTAGGCAAGGAAAGTCTACCCCTTAAAAGACCAACAGTTCAATAGAGGATTTAGTGGGAAATGAAGAAAATGAATACCCAGTTCCTGACCCCAACAGACGATGATAAATATGACCACTGAACTAAATGACATCCATACAAAATCTCTCAAAGAGGAGATCATGAATGAGCTCATTGAGATACTCATAGAGAAGCTACAAGAGATGATTAAACAAAATGTATGGGATAAACTCAAAAAATATCAAGACACCACAAATAAAAAGCTTGGGAAGATACAGAAACAACTAAATGAACTCAGAGAGGACTTCAACAAACTATAAAGTGAAACAAAGGAGACTATTAAAAAAAAAGAGATAAAGAAGATGGTACAAGATATGAAAGAGGAGTTTAACAAAGATATAGAAAACCTCAAAAAAGAAACAAACAGAAATTCTGGAAATAAAATTTCCTCAAGTCAAATAAAAAGTGCAGAGGAAATCCATTTAGCAGATGAGACCAAGTGGAAGACAGAATCTCAGGACTTCAAGACACAGTAGATATTTAAGAAAAAAAACCAGAAAAACTCTTAGCCAAAAGACTCAAGAGCTTCGAAAGGAATACACAAGAACTCAGCAACTCTTCAAAAGACCAAACCTAAGAATCATGGGCTTCAAATAAGAGGTGTAAGCCAAAGGGATTTGAAATATGTTCAACAAAATAACACCAAAAAATTTCCCAAATCTCCAGAAAGAGTTGTCCATTCAGGTATAGGAAGCCTCCAGGATGTGAAAAAGTCTTGATCAAAATAAGACATCTCTGTGGCATATTATCATTAAAACAGCTAGCACTGAGAATAAGGAGGGAATATTGAAAGCTGTAGGAGAGAAAAAACCCGAATGACACATAAAGGTAAACCCATCAAAATAAGAGCAGATTTCTCAACAGAAAACTTAAAAGCAAAAAGGGCATGGAGGAATAAATGTCTTTCATGATAATGGTAACTAAAACAATATATAATTACCAAGCCACCACTACAGAAGATTCTGAAAGGAATCCTATTTACAGAAGACAAAAACAAACATAACCATGAAAGGATGGGAAGTATTAAACCTCATGAGGAGACAAGTACTCAGAGAGCAGAGCACTGAATCAGCTGTGAACACGTAAATCCTTAAACAACAAAAATGACTAAATGGCAGGAATCACCACATACTTCTCAATATTAACACTGAAAGTTAATGGATTCAACTTTCCCATCCAAAGACACTGGCAAACTGGATTAAAAAGCAAAACCCGACAATCCGTTATTTACAAGAGACCCACCTTATTGACAGAAACAAACACTGGCTTAGGGTGAAAGGCTAAAAGAAGATTTACCAAGCTAATGGTCCCCCAAAACAGGCAGGAGTAGGAGTACTTTTATCAGAGAAAGTGGACTTCAAACTTATTAGTCAAAAGAGACAAACAAGGTCACTTTATATTAATAAAAGGAGCAATACATGAAGAGGAAATAACAATTATGAACTTATACACACCCTATGTCAGTGATCCCAATTTCATTAAACATAAACTAAAGGACTTAAAATCACATACAGACCCCAATACAGTGGTAGTGGGAGACTTTAATACCCCTATGTCACCAATAGATAGGTTATCCAGACCAAAAAATCAACAAAGAAATCCTAGAACTGAATGACACCATAGATCTAATGGAACTGACATATGTCTACAGAGTATTCCATCCTACAAAAGCACAATATAAATTCTTTCTCCAAAATAGACAATATCTTAGGGCACAAAGCAAGTCTCAACAAAAATAAGAAATTTGAAATAACCCCCTCATACTATTTGATCACAATGCAATAAAAATAGAAGTCAACAACAAAAATAGAAAATTCTCAAACAACTGGAGGCTGAATAACATTTTGCTCAATGATCAGTGAGTCATAGAAGAAATCAGGAAAGAAATCAAAAAGTTCCTGGAATTTAATGACAACAAAAACACAATCTATGAACCTATGGTACATAGCAAAGGAAGTTCTAAGAGGAAAGTTTATAGCCATGAGTGTATATTTTAAAAACACAGAAAGATCTCAAATAAGCAACCTAATAACTCCTAGAAAAACAAGAACAAGCTAAACCCAGAACAAGCAGAAGGAGAGAAATAATAAAAATAAGGGCTGAAATCAAAATAGAGAACCCCCCCCCAAAAAAACCACACAAAGAATCAATGAAAAAAAAGTTGGTTCTTTGAAAAAAATAAACAAGATTGACCAACCCCTGTTAAATCTGACTAAAATGAAGAGGGAAAAGACCCAAATTAATAAAATCAGAAACAAAAAAGGGGAGGTAACAATAAACATCAAGGAAATCCAGGGAATGATTGGGGACTACTTTGAAACCTATATTCAAATAAAATGGAAAATCTAGGAAAAATGAAAAAATTTCTAGATACATATGACATCCAAAACTGAACCAAGAGGATATTAATCACCTAAACAGATCTATAACATGCAATGAAATTAAAGCAGCAATAGAGTCTTTTAAAAAAGAAAAGTCTAGAGCCTGATGGAGTTTCACTGAATTCTATCAGACCTTTATAGAATAACTAATACCAACACTCCTTAAACTTGTCTATGAAATAGAAAGGGAAGGAACACACTGCCTAACTCATTTTATGAAGCCAGTATTACACTCATCCCAGAACAGGACAAAGGCACATCCAAAAAAGAGAACTAGAGGCCAATCTCCTTAATGAACATTTATGCAAAAATCCTCAATAAATTAATGGCAAACTGGATCCAACAACATATTGGAAAAACCACACACTATGACCAAGTCGGTTTCATCCCAGGGATACAGTGGTGGTTCAACATGTGCAAATCCTTAAATGTAATACAGCACATTAATAGAAGCAAAGACAAAAACCACTTGATCATCTCAATAGATGCAGAAAAAGCCTTTAATAAAATTCAACACCATTTTATGATAAAAGCTCTGATGAAACCAGGAATAGAAGCAATGTACCTCAACATAAAAAAAGGCAATATATGACAAACCTATAGCCAACATCATACTTAGTGGGGAAAAACTGAAACCATTTCCCCTAATGTCAGGAATGAGATAAGGTTGCCCACTCCCTGCATTCCTATTTAACAAAGTGTCGGAATTCCCAGCCTGAGCAATAAGGCAGGAAGAAGAAATAAAAGTAATGCAAATAGGTAAAGAAGAAGTCAAACTATCCCTATTTGCAGATGACATGGTCTTATATGTAAAAGACAGGAAAACTCCACCAAAAAACTCCTAGACACCATGAACAACTTCATCAAAGTAGCAGGATACAAAATCAACTTACAAAAATAAGTTGATACATCAACTTTCTATACACCAACAACAAACAGATTGATAAAGAATATAGGAAAACAATTCCATTTACAATATACTAAAAAAAAATCAAATGCCTAGGAGTAAACTTTTGTCATTTTTACATTTACTTACATGTGTATACATTGTTTGTGCTACCTCTCCCCTCCTCCTTCTCTCCTTCACCCCAACCTGCTTCCAGGCAGAACCTGTTCTGCCTTCTTGTTCTCTGATTTTGTTGAAGAGAAAGCATAGGAGATAATAAGAAAAACATATCATTTTTGCTAGATTGAGATAAAGATTGCTATACAGAGAGATTCCTAGTGTTGCTTCCATGCACTTGTGTACTGCAACTCACATTGGTTCGTCTCTACCAGACCACTTTACTACTTCCTGGTCCTCTTCCCATAGTGGCCTCTTCCAGTTTAAGATCACTATATTCGCTCCTTTACAGTGAGCACATCAATCATATTCAAATTTTAGGTTTCCTTTCCTTTCCCTATTTCTCCCATGCATGTTCTCCCCTTAGCATGTGAGCCATGTCCAATAATATTACTGCATTTGTTTTAGGTCTGTAATCCGCATATGAGGGAGAACATGCAATTTTTTGCCTTGTGAGCATGGCTAACTTCTCTTAAGATGATGTTCTCCAGTTCCATCCATTTACTTGTGAATGACAAAATTTCATTCTTCTTTGTGGCTGAGTAAAATCCCGTTATGTATAGATACCATATTTTCTTGATCCATTTGTCAGTAGTGGGGCATCTTGGCTGTTTCCATAGTTCGGCTATTGTAAATAGTGCTGCAATAAACATGGGTGTGTAGGTGCTTTTGTAGTAACTTCAGTTGCATTCCTCTACGAGGATACTACAAACTATTGAAGAAAGAAATTAAAGTAGACTACAGAAGATGGAAATATTTCCCATACTCAGCGATTGGCAGAATCAACATCATAAAATAGCTACACTACCAAAAGCAATTTACATGTTCAATGCAATTCCCATCAAAATCCCAAAGACATTCATTACAGTGATTGAAGAATCAACCCTGAAGTTTATTTGGAAGCACAAAGGACCACGAATAGCCGAGGCAATACTGAGCAAAAAGAGCAATGCTTGAGGTATCACAATTCCTGACTTCAAACTATACTACAGAGCCATAGCAAAACAAAACAAAAAACTGAAAAACAAAACAAAACAAAAACCCAGCATGATACTAGCACAAAAACAGATATGGACTCCAGTGGAACAGAAAAAATTGACCCATCGCTTCTCGGCCTTTTGGCTAAGATCAAGTGTAGAAAAAATTGACCCAGATATGAATCCACACAGCTACTCCCACCTAATTTTTGACAAAGATGCCAAAAATAAATGATGGGGAAAAGACAGCCTCTTCAACAAATGTTGCTGTGAAAACTGGATATTTGCCAGCAGAAAACTGAAACTAGATCTATGTGTGTCTCCCTGTGCAAGTATCAACCCAAAGTGGATTAAGGACCTTAATATCAGAGCTCAAACCTTGAAGCTGTAGTATACGAAAGAGTAGGGAATACACTGGAAGCAAAAGGCATAGGTAAGCACTTCTTCAGTAGAACTCAAGTGGCTCAGCAACTAAGAGAAAGGATGGACAAATGGGACTACATGAAATTAAAATGCTTCTGCTCAACAAAAGAAGTGGTCTTTACATTGGAGAGACCACCAACACAATGGGAGAAAATCTTTGCTAGCTATATATTAGACAAGTAACAGATAACCAGAATATAAAGAGAGCTCAAAAATCTAAACTTCCCAAAAATCAATGACCCAATAAAGAAATGGGCAAATGAACTAAACAGAAGTTTTTCAAAGGAAGAATTCCAAATGGCTAAAAAACACATGAGAAAATGCTCACCATCCCTGGCCATAAAGGAAATGCAAATCAAAACCACCCTAAGATTCTACCTCATTCCTGTTAAGACAGCTACCATCAAGAACACCATCACCACCAAATGTTGGCAAGGATGCAGAGAAAAAGGAGCCATCATAAACTACTGGTGGGAATGTAAGCTAGTACAAGCACTATGGAAAACAGTATTGAGGTCCCTAAAAAACTAAAAATAGATCTGCCAAATGATCCAACAATACTACTCCTAGGGATAGACCCAAAAGAACATGAATCTGGTTACACCAAAGACTCTTGTATACCCTGTTTATTGAAGCACTAGTCACAATAGCTAAGCTATGGAAACAGCTAAGATGCCCCACTACTGATGAATGGATTAAGAAAATGTGGTATTTATACACAATAGAGTTTTACTCAATCACAAACAAGACTGAAATTTTGTTATGTGCAGGTAAATGGATGGAACTGAAGAACATCATCTAAAGTGAAGTTAGTCAGGCTGAGAAGGCCAAAACTGCATATTCTCTTTCATATGTGGATTACAGACTTAAAATAAATGCAGTAATATTATTGGACGTGGGTCACACACTAAGGGGAGGTCACACAAGGGAGGGCTAGGGCTAGGGAAGGAAACCAAAACTTGAATGTAGTTGATGTGCTCACTATACAGGAATGAACATAAAAATCTTAAAGTGGCCAGGGCTACCATGGGAAAGGGACTTGGGAGGCATGAAGAGGGCTAGAAGAGATGAACCAATTAGGGTTATAATACATATATGCATGGAAGCCACACAAGGAAACTCCCTGTGTAGGTATCTTTATCTCAAACTAGTGAAAAGGTCATGTTTCTCTTTTTATCTTTTAAGTTTTTTCTTCTACAAAATTAGAGAACAGAAGAGCAGAACAGGTTCTGCCTGGGAGTGTGTGTTGCAGTGCTTGGCACCCATGGAGAGGGGAGATGGTGGGAAAAGGGGTAGAAAGATAAATATGGTGCAAATAATGTATGTAAATGCAAAAATGACACCTGTTGAATGTGTTCCAGGAATCTGGGGAGATGGGATAAAGAAGAGCAATGGAGGGGGTGAATTCAAGAATGATATATTTGATGCTTTGTAAGAACCTTTGCAAATGCTACTGTGTACTCCCACCCAGCACAAAAATAAAAAAAAGATGAAATGTACAAATCATGGACATAGAAATAGGAGAAGATGTACATGCTAAAGGTATAGGAAACATTTTCAAATAATTTTAGCAGGAAAATTCCCAAATTTTGAGGAGATGCCCATCCAACTCTGGGAGGTGTCTAGGACTCCAAAAAATATGACCAAAATAGAACCTCTCCACAGCATACTATAGTTAAAACATTAGGTATGAAGAACAAGGAAAGACTATTGAAAGGGTCAAGGGAGAAGCTTTTCTGATGGACAGACCCATCAGAAAACAACAGATTTCTCCACATAAACTTTGAAAGCAAGGAGGGCAAGGAATGAGGTATTGCAAGTGGTGAAAGAAAATAATTTCAAACCTAGATTACTCTACCCAGTAAAGCTATCATTCATAATAGAAGGAGAAATAAAAAACTTTCATGATAATCAAAAACTAAAGCAATTTATGAACACTAAACAAGCACTGCAGAAGTTACTTAAAGGAATCCTACATACAGAAGAGCAAGGAAAATGTAACCATGAAAATGTGGGAACAAAAATAAATCTTACCATATAAATGTATAAGCAAATGAAGAATAAAAAGAATTAAACATTATGAAAACAATAAACATCAGGAATTACTACCTTCAAATATTGATAGTGAATGTTAATTGTCTCAATTTTCCAATCAAGATAGTGAATAGAAGATATCAAAAAGCAAGATCTGACCATTTGTTGCCTACAAGAAAGGTATCTCACTTACAAAAATATACATTGTCTCAGGAAGAAAGGGTAGAAAACAATTTTCCAAGCAAATGGACCCTGAAAGCAGGCAGGAATAGCTATACTCACATTCAATAATGTAAAGTTCAAGCTAAAATTAGTCAGAAGAGATAAAGAAGGTCAATTCATATTAATAAAAGGAAAAGTCAGTCAAGAGGAAATAACAATTGTTAGCATACATGCACAAAATGCCAATGCACCTAACCTAATTGAGTGAACAGTATTGAACTTAAAAGGACAGCTAGACCCCAACACAATAATAATGTGAGAATTCAGTGCCCCACTCTCACAAATAGATAGGTAATCAGGACAAAAAAATCAACAAAGAAACCTCAGAATTAAGTAACACTGTAGAACAAATGGACTTAATAGAATAGTCTACAGAGTATTTCATCTAGCAGCTACACAATACACATTCCTCTCAGTAGCCAATGGAGCTTTCTCCAAAATAGATCATATGTTAGGACACAAAGCAAGTCCTACTAGCAAATAAATAAATAAGCAAATATAAGAAAATTGAAATAACTCCCTGTATCATATCAGACCAGAATGGAATTAAACAGGAACTTAACAGCAAAAGAAACTACAGAAAATATTCAAACACATGGAGACTGAATAACATATTGTTGAATGATCAGTGGATTATCAAAGAAATAATGGAGGAAATTCAAAAGATCCTAAGATACAATGAAAATGAAAACACAACCTACCAGAATCTTTGGGATAAGAAAATCAGTGTTAAGTGTATAATTATGTGCATCTACAATAAAAACAAAACAGAGATCTCAAATAAATAGTCTACACCTCAAATTAGTAGATGGAATGAAATAATAAAGATTAGAACAGAAATGAACAAAATAGAATCTGAAAAAAAATTTAAAGAATCAATGAAAAAAGTTGGTTATTTGAAAAGATAAATAAGATGGATAAATCCTTAGCCAAGCTGACTACGATGAGTGTAGGCCCCAAAGTGACCACGCAGAGAGGAGTGATCTGGCCAAGAGATTCTTTATTGCCCCCTGGGAGAGGGAGAGAGCCAAGAGAGAGAGAAGCAGGAAGGGCACAGCCTTAAATACCCCTTGGTGGGATTTGGCATGATCTGATTGGTTAGGACCCTTTGGTCCATGCTGATTGGAGGTTGGGAAGTAAGGAGGTCCTAAGCTGGGTGGTATTATGACCTTGGGAAACTGAAACCCAAGGGCCCTGGGAAATTGAAACCTAAGGGTACAATAAGAAACAGAAACCTATCTATGCCATTATTGCCAACAATGAGGAAGGAAAAGACCCAAGTAAATAAAATGAGATATATTAAAAAGGGATATTACAACCAATATCAATGAAATCCAGAGGGTCAAGAGAGAATACTTTGAAAACTTATATTCAAATGAACTGTAAAAATCTACAAGAAACAGATAAATTTCTAGATACATTTGACCTACCAAAATTAAACCAAGAAGATATAAAAGATTTAAATAGAAGTATAACAAGCAATGGAATTGAAGCAGTAATAAAGAGCCTCCTAACAGAGAAAAGTCCAGGACATGATGGATTTACTGTCAACTTCTACCAGGCCTTTAATGAAGAACTGATATCAACACTCCTCAAACTATTTCATGAAATAGAATGGTGAGGAACTCTACCAAACTCATTTTATGGCCAGTATTGCACTCATCCTAAAACCAAACAAGGACACAACAACAACAAAAAAGAGAATTTTAGGACAATTTATTTAATGAACATAGATGCAACAATTGTTAATAAAATATATTAAAAAGATTTTGCTTTTAATATATTGTTGAATTTAGTTTGCAAGTATTTTATTCCAGGGATGCAAGGATGGTTCAACATATGTAAATCAATAAATGTAATACAGCATATAAACAGAATCAAGGACAAAAATCACATAATCATCTCAATTGATACAGGAAAAGCTTTTGACAAAATTCAACATCTTTTCTTGATAAAAATTCTGAAGAACTAGGAATAGAGGGAATGTACCTCAACATAATAAAGATTATAATTGACAAGTCTATAGCCAACTTCAAACTTAATGGGGAAAAACTAAGCAATTCCTCTAAAGTTAGGAATATGATAAGGATATTCATTCTCTCCACTCTTATTCAGTATAGTGCTGGAATTCCTAGCTATAGCAATAAAGCAAGATAAATAAATAAAAGGGATTAAAATATGGAGGGAAGGAGTCCAGTTATCTCTATTTGCAGATGACATGATGCTATACATAAGACTCAAATGATTCCATCAAAAAAACTCTGAGATCTGAAAAACACATTGAGCAATGTAGCAATATTTAAAATCAACATCAACAAGTGAAAATCAGTAGCTCTTCTATATACCAGTAATGAACAGACTGAGAAAGAAATCAGGAAAACAATCTCATTCATGATAGTGTCAAGAAAAACAAAACCAATTCCAAGATGGCGACTAGAGGTAGGAAGCAGAAAGCGAGCCTCCTATAGTGAAATCTTGGAGAGACACTGGAGACACACTTTGCAGGCATAATCACCGAGAAAAGGCATAACTTTGACTCCTCCACATCTCCAGCCGGCACAGAGAATCTCCACTTCATGTTAAACAAAGAAACGAGGAGGGCCCCCGGGGCCGCCAGTGGCCGGCGCCCATACGGCTTGGGAAGACGTGGACCAGGTGAGCTTTGCGGTACCGCGGTAGCCCCACAGACAAGCCTGGGCCAGAGCAGCATAGCCCCCTGGACAGACTGACCTCCACCCGGGAAAAAAAGAGAAACTGAGTAATAAGCAATATGAACAGTTAAGACACGCTGGAAAGAGGGTGGGGCGCCCTGAGAGCTGAAGATTGGGGGAAGGGAATCCTTCCCGGGACTGTAAATAAACAAGCCAGGCGGGCCGGAGAGCCTCTGGCGGGAGCCGGGCGCGCCCAGCAACCAGGAGCAGGGAAGCTTGTGAGAGGAGGGAAGACCCACTTCCCACGTGAACTGTAAACAAACATGGCGGCTGCCAGGAGCAGCAGCACTGCCCAGTAAGCAGGAGCAGGAAAGCTGCTGAAAGTGGCAGTGGGAGGAAAACTTCAGACGAGAGGGGGGAAGACCCACCTCCCACATGAACTGTAAATAAACACGCAGGCCTGACAACGCAGGGGCAGTGTCACCTTTCCCAGTGCTTGGAAAGGGGAAAGCCTGTACCAGAGGCTCCCGCACAGGAGAACTCTGAGCAAACAAAGCCTGTGGGACCAGGTGAGTGCTAGCTCACCCCAGAGACCTGCATAAATAATGCCAGCTACAGGCTGAGAGCAGCAGGCAGGCAAGCCACAGTTGCAGATACCAGTCTCAGAACTGTCTCCAGACGCTTTTTTTTTTTTCTCCCTACCTTTGATGAGAGAACAACCGAATTACACCTGCAAGCTGAAAAACTTACTGAAACTGTATTGCATTTGAACTGGGGACACTTGGTGGGGCTTTTTGTGTGTGTGTGTGTGTGTGTGTGTGTGTGTGTGTGTGTGTGTGTGTGTAGTTTTGTTCTACTTTATGCTTCCCCTTCAATGAGACAACAACATCTGAGGCACCAACTCCAGGACTGGAGATTGAGACAGACACCCAAATTATTAAGAGTGAAACTGCATTGCATATAAACTTGGAAGTTTTTTGGTTTTTTTTTTTTTTAAATTTTCTATTTTACATTTTATTTTAATTCATTTTTATATATAGATATTACTTTCATTTACTTATTTTTTATTTTTTTATCTTTGATTTTCAATCCTCTCTCTGTCTCTCTAATGTCTGTTCAGCTTACTGTCGATTAGTACACTAACACTCCCTGTTTATACCTTTGAAACTCTCTTGTCTGATACCTTGTTCTGCTTTCTCCCTCTTGTCTGTATATTTGTTTTCCCCTTTTCTTTAACTTCTTGCTTTCCATCTCAGCTCACTCTTCCATTCTAAATATTACCATTGTTATTATTACAAGCTAGAAAATACTTAATTGCACACAGTACAGGGACAGTAACAACACCAAGGACAATGATGGGAAGACAGAAAAAACAGGGAAACCAGTTCCCCACAGCAAAAAATTAGTACAGGAACCAGAGGGGAATGAAGAGAACAGAAACTCAGATCCAGACTCCAACAAAATGAAGATAAACTATGCCAAAGGACCCAATGAAGCCCACAAGAATAATTTAAAAGAAGACATACTACAAGTACTCAATGAGAATTTTATAGAGATGATACTGGATTGGGTCAACCACAATGTACAGGAGACACTCAAGAAATTCCAAGACAATAAAAATAGAGAATTTGAAAAAGCAAAAGAAGAAATAAAGGAAACCATAGAAGCACTGTATAAACACCAAAGTGAAAGAGAGAACACAATGAATAAATGGATAAATGAACTCAGGACAAAAATAGACAACAATAAAGAAGAAAACTGCCAGGATATGGAAAACCTCAGAAAAAAGAACGAAACAGAACTGCAAAACAAAACGGAAGGCCAATCCAGCAGAATAGAACAAACAGAAGACAGAATCTCAGAACTTGAAGATGAAATGGTAATTAAAGGAAAAACAGAAGAACTATTAATTAAACAACTCAAGACCTGTGAAAAGAAAATGCAAGAACTCACTGACTCCATCAAAAGACCAAACTTGAGAATCATGGGCATCGAAGAAGGAGAAGAGGTGCAAGCGAAGGGAATGCGTAATATATTCAACAAAATAATAACGGAAAATTTCCCAAATCTAGAGAAAGATATTCCCATACAGATACAAGAGGCCTCCAGAACACCAAACAGACCAGATCAAAATAGAACTACTCCACGACATATCATCATTAAAACAACAAGTTCAGAAACTAAGGAAAGAATATTGAAGGCTGTAAGAGAGAAAAAACAAGTAACATACAAAGGTAAACCCATCAAAATCACAGCAGACTTCTCAACAGAAACATTAAAAGCAAAAAGAGCATGGAGTGAGATCTTCCGGGCACTGAATGAAAATAACTTCAACCCAAAGATACTCTACCCAGCAAAACTATCATTCAAAATAGATGGAGCAATAAAAGTCTTCCATGATAAGCAGAAACTAAAACAATATGTGACCACAAAGCCACCATTACAAAAGATTCTGCAAGGGATCCTGCACACAGAAAGTGACACCCAACTTAACCATGAAAAGGCAGGCAGCACCAAACCACAGGAAAAGAAAAAGCAAGACAGTAGAGAGTAACCTCAAGTTAGGTACACACAATCAAACCTTCAAACAACTAAGACAACTAAATGACAGGAATCACCACATACCTATCAGTACTAACGCTTAATGTTAACGGACTTAATTCACCCATCAAAAGACACCGCTTGACAAAATGGATTAAAAAAGAAGATCCAACAATTTGTTGCTTACAGGAGACTCATCTCACCGACAGAAATAAGCATATGCTTAGGATGAAAGGCTGGAAGAAGATTACCAAGCCAATGGCCCCCAAAACCAAGCAGGAGTAGCAATACTTATCTCTGACAAAGTAGACTTCAAACCTACATTGATCAAACGAGATAAAGAAGGACATTCCATACTAATAAAAGGGGAAATAGACCAAAAGGAAATAATAATCATCAATCTGTACGCACCCAATGTCAACGCACCCAATTTCATCAAACATACCCTGAAAGACCTAAAAGCATATATAAATGCCAACACAGTGGTTGTGGGAGACTTTAACACCCCATTATCATCAATAGATAGGTCATCCAAACAAAAACTCAATAAAGAAATCCAAGATCTAAAATATGCAATAGATCAAGTGGACCTAGTAAATGTCTACAGAACATTTCATCCAACCTCTACACAATATACATTCTTCTCAGCAGCCCATGGAACCTTCTCCAAAATAGATCATATCCTAGGGCACAAAGCAAGCCTCAGCAAATATAAGAAAATAGAAATAATACCGTGCATACTATCTGACCACAATGCAGTAAAAGTAGAACTCAACAACAAAAGTAAAGACAAAAAACATGCAAACAGCTGGAAACTAAATAACTCATTACTTAATGAAGAATGGATCATCGATGCAATAAAAGAGGAAATTAAAAAGTTCCTGGAAGTCAATGAAAATGAAAACACAACCTACTGGAACCTATGGGACACAGCTAAGGCAGTCTTGAGAGGAAAGTTTATAGCCATGAGTGCATATATTAAAAAGATTGAAAGATCCCAAATCAATGACCTAATGATACATCTCAAACTCCTAGAAAAACAAGAACAAGCAAATCCCAAAACAAATAGGAGAGAAATAATAAAAATAAGAGCTGAAATAGAAACCAAAAAAAACCATACAAAGAATTAATGAAACAAAAAGTTGGTTCTTTGAAAAAATAAACAAGATCGATAGACCCCTGGCAAACCTGACTAAAATGAGGAGAGAAAAAACCCAAATTAGTAGAATTAGGAATACAAAAGGGGAGATAACAACAAACACCATGGAAGTCCAGGAAATCATCAGAGACTACTTTGAGAACCTATATTCAAATAAATTTGAAAATCTAAAAGAAATGGACAGATTTCTAGATACATATGATCATCCAAAACTGAACCAAGAGGAAATTAATCACCTGAATAGACCTATAACACAAAATGAAATTGAAGCAGCAATCAAGAGTCTCCCCAAAAAGAAAAGTCCAGGACCTGATGGATTCTCTGCTGAATTCTATCAGACCTTTAAAGAAGAACTGATACCAACCCTCCTTAAACTGTTCCACAAAATAGAAAGGGAAGGAAAACTGCCAAACACATTTTATGAAGCCAGTATTACACTTATCCCAAAACCAGGCAAAGACACCTCCAAAAAGGAGAACTATAGGCCAATCTCCTTAATGAACATTGATGCAAAAATCCTCAACAAAATAATGGCAAACCGAATTCAGCAACACATCAAAAAGATTATTCACCACGACCAAGTAGGCTTCATCCCAGGGATGCAGGGGTGGTTCAACATATGAAAATCAATAAATGTAATAAACCACATTAACAGAAGCAAAGACAAAAACCACTTGATCATCTCAATAGATGCAGAAAAAGCCTTTGATAAGATCCAACATCATTTCATGATAAAAGCTCTAAGAAAACTAGGAATAGAAGGAAAGTACCTCAACATTATAAAAGCTATATCTGACAAACCTACAGCCAGCGTTATACTTAACGGAGAAAAATTAAAACCATTCCCTCTAAAATCAGGAACCAGACAAGGATGCCCACTATCTCCACTCCTATTCAACATAGTACTGGAATTCCTAGCCAGAGCAATTAGGCAAGAAGAAGGAATAAAAGGAATACAAATAGGTAAAGAAACTGTCAAAATATCCCTATTTGCAGACGACATGATCCTATACCTTAAAGACCCAAAAAAACTCTACTCAGAAGCTTCTAGACATCATCAATAGCTATAGCAAGGTAGCAGGATATAAAATCAACATAGAAAAATCATTAGCATTTCTATACACTAACAATGAGCAAACTGAAAAAGAATGTATGAAAACAATTCCATTTACAATAGCCTCAAAAAAAATCAAATACCTAGGTGTAAACCTAACAAAAGATGTGAAAGACCTCTACAAGGAAAACTATACACTTCTGAAGAAAGAGATTGAGGAAGACTATAGAAAGTGGAGAGATCTCCCATGCTCATGGATTGGTAGAATCAACATAGTAAAAATGTCGATACTCCCAAAAGTAATCTACATGTTTAATGAAATTCCCATCAAAATTCCAATGACATTCATTAAAGAGATTGAAAAATCTACTGTTAAATTTATATGGAAACACAAGAGGCCACGAATAGCCAAGGCAATACTCAGTCAAAAGAACAATGCAGGAGGTATCACAATACCTGACTTCAAACTATATTACAAAGCAATAACAATAAAAACAGCATGGTACTGGCACAAAAACAGACATGAAGACCAGTGGAACAGAATAGAGGATCCAGATATGAAGCCACACAACTATAAGCAACTTATCTTTGACAAAGGAGCTAAAAATATACGATGGAGAAATAGCAGCCTCTTCAACAAAAACTGCTGGGAAAACTGGTTAGCAGTCTGCAAAAAACTGAAACTAGATCCATGTATATCACCCTATACCAAGATTAACTCAAAATGGATCAAGGATCTTAATATCAGACCCCAAACTCTTAAGTTGATACAAGAAAGAGTAGGAAATACTCTGGAGTTAGTAGGTATAGGTAAGAACTTTCTCAATGAAACCCCAGCAGCACAGCAACTAAGACATAGCATAGATAAATGGGACCTCATAAAGCTAAAAAGCTTCTGTTCACCAAAAGAAATGGTCTCTAAACTGAAGAGAACACCCACAGAGTGGGAGAAAATATTTGCCAGCTACACATCAGACAAAGGGCTGATAACCAGAATATATAGGGAACTTAAAAAACTAAATTCTCCCAAAACTAATGAACCAATAAAGAAATGGGCATGTGAACTAAACAGAACTTTCTCAAAAGAAGAAATTCAAATGGCCAGAAAACACATGAAAAAATGCTCACCATCTCTAGCAATAAAGGAAATGCAAATTAAAACCACACTAAGATTCCACCTCACCCCTGTTAGAATAGCCATCATCGGCAACACCACCAACAACAGGTGTTGGCGAGGATGCGGGGAAAAAGGAACCCTCTTACACTGTTGGTGGGAATGTAGACTAGTACAACCACTCTGGAAAAAAATTTGGAGGCTACTTAAAAAGCTGGACATTGATCTACCATTTGATCCAGCAATACCACTCTTGGGGATATACCCAAAAGACTGTTACTCCAGAGGCACCTGCACATCCATGTTTATTGCGGCACTATTCACAATAGCCAAGTTATGGAAACAGCCAAGATGCCTCAGCACTGACGAATGGATTAGGAAAATGTGGTATCTATACACAATGGAATTTTATGCAGCCATGAAGAAGAATGAAATGTTGTCATTCGCTGGTAAATGGATGGAATTGGAGAACATCATTCTGAGTGAGGTTAGCCTGGCTCAAAAAACCAAAAATCGTATGTTCTCCCTCATATATGGACATTAGATCAAGGGCAAACACAACAAGGGGATTGGACTATGAGCACATGATAAAAGCGAGAGCACACAAGGGAGGGGTGAGGATAGGTAAGACACCTAAAAAACTAGCTAGCATTTGTTGCCCTTAACGCAGAGAATCTAAAGCAGAGACCTTAAAGCAACTGAGGCCAATAGGAAAAGGGGAACAGGTACTAGAGAAAAGGTTAGATCAAAAACAATTAACCTAGAAGGTAACACCCACGCGCAGGAAATCAATGTGAGTCAATGCCCTGTATAGCTATCCTTATCTCAACCAGCAAAAACCCTTGTTCCTTCCTATTATGGCTTATACTCTCTCTACAACAAAATTAGAGATAAGGGCAAAATAGTTTCTGCTGGGTATTGGGTTGGGGAGAGGGAGGGGGCGGAGTGGGTGGGTAGGGAGGGGGTGGGGGCAGGGGGGAGAAATGAACCAAGCCTTGTATGCACATATGAATAATAAAAGAAAAATGAAAAAAAAAAAAAAAAGAAAAACAAAACCAAAACCCCAAAAAAACTTAGGTATAAACTTAACCAAGGAGATGAAGGACCTATATAACAAAGAGTATAAAACCTTGAAGGAAGACACCAGAAGATAGAAAGACTTCCCATATTCAGGGGTAGCAGAATTAATATTGTGAAAATAGCTACACTACTGAAAGCAATCTACAGATTCAATGCAATTTCCATCAAAATCTCAATGTCATTCTTTGCAGATAGAAAAGTGAATCCTAAAATTAATTTGGAAGTTAAAAAAACCCCTAGATATCATAAGCAGTCCTGAGCAAAAGAAATAAGCCTGAAGGTATAACAATACCAGACTTCAAATTATATTGCAGACCCATGGTAACATAACCAGCATGGTACTGGTACAAAAACAGACACAAATACCAATGGAACAGAAGAAAGGACCCATAAATAAAATGACACAACTATATCCATCTGATCTTTACAAAAGAATCAAAGACATACACTGGAGAAAAGATAGCCCCTTCAACAAATGGTGCTGTCTACATACAGAAGACTTGAAAGTAGAACCCTATCTCTTACTTTGTACAAAATCAAGCCAGATGGATCAAAGATCTTAATTTGAAATATGAAACTTTGAAACTACTATTGGAAAACAGGGGAAACTCTGGAAGATTCAAGCATAGTAATTATCTTCTAAATAGGACTCCAATTGCCTAGGAAATAACAATAAGAATTGGCAAATGGGACTGCATCAAGTTAAATTTTCTGCATATCAAAGGAAAGAATTACCAGAATCAGGAGACAACCTACAGAATGGCTTACCAGCTCTTCAACAGATAAGGTATTAAGATTCAGAATATACAAAGAACTCAAAAAACTAAAAAGCAGAAGAACAAATATTTCAATTAATAAATGGGCAAATGAGTAGACAGTTCTCAGAACAAATGCAAATGGCTAATACATTATTAATATTCAACATCCTTAATCATATAGGAAATGCAAATGAAAAATACACCAAGATTCCATCTTACCTCAATCAGACTGGCCATCAGCAAGAACGCAAACAACAGCAAAAACAGACGAGGACGTGGGGAAAAAGGGACCCTCATACACTGTTGGTGGGAATATAAACTAGTGCAACCACAATGGAGGTTCCTCAAAAAACTAAAAATAACCTTACTTTATAACCCTGGCATACCACACTGGCATATGATTTACACTCTTGGGAGTTTATATCCATGTATGTGAGGTACCTGGGTATCCATGTTCATTGCAACACTTTTCACAATAGTGAAACTGTGGAATTAGTCATGGTGCCCAACAATCAATGAATGGACAAACAAAATATGATATATAACATATTTTAGTAATATTAATATATTACTATTACTCAGCCATAAAAAATGAAATTATATCATGTGTAAGAAAATGCATGGAACTGGAGATCATTAGGCTGAGTGAGATAAGCCAAGCTCAAAAGGCCAAATATCACATGTTCTCACTCCTTTGTGGAACCTAGGCCTAAAATGATGATGATGATGATGAAGATAATGGGGCATGAATGTATATGAGGGAGTGTTGGGAGGGAGAATCAGTGGGAAAGGAGGGAAAAAGAAAGATACTGAGGGGTGAAGAGGATGAAAGCATGCTGTGTGTATATATATGTGAGGACAGCACAATGAAACCCACCAAACACTGTTTGATACAGAGGGGAAGAAGGAGAGGGAAAATGGGAATATAATGGATGGGGTGAACTTGATCAAGGTACACTGTACACATGTATGAAATTATCACAGTGAAATACTCTCATATTACTAATGTATGATTAAAAAATTGTGGCCAGGCCTGGTGGTTCTTGCCTTTAATCACAGTTACTCTGGAGGTGGAGATCAGGAGGATCATGGTTTGAGGCCATCCCAGGCAAAAAGTTTGCATGAACTTATCTCATCCAGTGGCTGGTTGGTGTGCTCCTGTCATCCCAGCTATGTGGGAGGTATAAATAGGAGGATCAAGGTCGCCAACTGGAGGTGGGTGGAATGTGAGACCCTATTAGAAAAATAACTACAGCAAAGAGGGCTAGAGACATGGCTCAAGTGGTAGAGTGCCTGCCTAACAAGCCCAAGGCCCTGAGTTCAAACACTAGTATCACAAAAAAAATGTTGTATACATATATGTGCAATTTTTACTGAAAAAAAACTAAAGAAACAGTAAACATACTTATTTAAAACAAACTTAATGAATACAAATAGATGTATTCTTTGACCTGTACATAAATACTTTCAATCTGTTCCATCTTTATAAAAAAGTTTGGGGAGTTTTGGAAATGCTGGCTTTGGATGATATTTAGTAAGCATTTTATTGAAATTCTGTGGATTAGTACTTGTCTTAACATTTTAAATGGCATAAAGCTAATACATGTGCTCTGGTGAGGTGTGTTTAACCTGACAACACAGAGCACTTGCCAACTCGCAATGGAGAGTTGTTATTTTTCTTCATTCATTGCCAAGGAAGGAAAAGGGAGGTAGAAGAAAATGCAAATCCTCTCAATCTTTTGCTTTCTAGGTGTTCAAAACATGTTAAATTCTCTCTGAGATTAAAAATATCTATTAGACAATGATCTCATTTTCCTGACATTTGCATTTTTAAGGTCAGGAGGGTGGTGTGACCTGTTGCTCTGAGCAGAAGTGCGTGATGATTACAGAGGGCTGCTCGGTTACTGTTCTGATGATCCTTCTACAAACTGACCACTGCAGACAACTTTAGAGATGAGTTTTCAAACCTTCTCCTTTTTCTTTAGAACTGAGGTTTGAACTCAGGGCCTCTTCCTTGCTAGGCAAGTGCTTTACCACTTGAGCCATGCCCACATCCCTTTTTGATTTGTGTTTCAGGTAGGGTCTTCATTTTGTCTGGGTCCAGCATCAGACCATGATGCTTCTACCTATACCTCCTGAATAGCTGGGATTATAGATGTGACCATCATGCCCAACTTGTTATTTGAGATAGGGACTTGTTAACTTTTTGCTGGACTGGTCTTGAACTATGATCCTCCTATTTTTGTCTCCCAAGTAGCTGAAATTTCAATTGTGAATCAGTGCTTCTTTGATTAAAATGCTAATCATAATATATATCTGTGTTAATGCAATTCTCTACAACAGGACCCAAGTTGACATTCCCTCCCTATGTCAATTCCTGGTCTTAAACTAAATGCATGACTAGTACCTCCTACTCTCTGGAAAAGTGGGGAAAAGAAAGCAGAAATACTTACTTTCCCACCTAATTCTGAGGTTACCTCCTGTGGGTCAAGATCTGGGGCCACAGGATTGAAAGTCTTGTAGCTATGAATACACCACATCCCAACACTTAAGAAGTGACACCTGGAGGAATGGAGAACTGTTGGGTTTGGAGACCTAAGGCAGATGTGTAAGTATGCCATTCCCCATGGAGAGCATATGGTTCCTGTATCCTGAGAAGGAGTTGTCAGTCTGCATTCCTGCACCCTAAAGAGGAGATACAGGATCTGATAGATCTGTCACAGGGCTGATGAGCAAAATGCTCTCAAGATTGTTTCCCCTCCCCCAATAATGGGCAAACAGACCAGTTCATCTAAGAAAGCCTGCAAATCTACGGCCAATGAAAAGAGCCCACCTACCCCTTACCCAAACCCAGAGTTAAAGCATCTATAAAAGCACCAGCCTTCACCTGAGCAGTGAGCTACTGGTTTCTGGCTCTGCTGCATTGTTCTAGCTGTGGCCTTTCCATCCTCTCTAATAAATCCTACTTCATATACTGGCTTTGGTTTATAAGTCAATTAGCTGCCCCACCAGCAACATTTCAAACCAGCACATAACAGAGCTATGGAATTGGTCAGATGCCACACTGACCACCTATCCTGTGCCTTTCTCTTTTTGGTTTTCCTCTGGACACCTTTCTCTATTCTTCCATTGTTGGGTACGTATTTCCTGACCTCTCTTCTTCTAATACGGGGTTCTTCCAATCCCCCAACTACTGAATGTCTGTTACCACCAATGATGAACACACCGTTTAGGGCATTCCATTAAGCAAACACATCATTTTCTCTTCTTTTCTTTTTCTTTTGGCAAGGCAGGCACTCTACCACCTGAGCCACATTTCCAGTCTCCATTTTCTCTTTTTTTTACCAGATGAATTGCTGAATTATTAACTGATTTTTCGCCTGTTCTAGTCCTAGTTTTGCATCTTTTCTGTTGACATAATATGTAAAGTTCCTTCTTTTAAAATTTTTGTCCTTGTTACTCAGGGCCTCACACTTGCTAGGCAGGTGCTCTACCACTTGAGCCATGCTCCAAACCCTGACCACCCCCGCCCCCTGTTTTTTATCTGCTATTTTGAACTCATTCAAGACATATTGTAAGAATTGATTTTATGTGTTAATTTGGCTAGGCCACAGCACGCACATATTTGAATCAGTGTTATTCTGGATGTTTCAGTAAAGGTAGTTTTAGGATGAGATTAAAATTTAAACCAGTAGACTGGAAGAGTCAAGGTGGTGGATAGCTGACAGACCCTGGAAACTTGATCTGCACCCTGGAGTCCTTGAAAGCAAGGATTGGGTAATACTGCTTCTTTTTTTGCCAGCCAAGACACTACCAACACTGGGGTGGCACGTATTTTTGACTGACCCTTAAACTAACTTTTTAAAGAGAATAACAGCCAGACACAGGGATAGGCAGCTACAGCCAAAGTGCCTGTCTGTTTGCTGGCTGGGAACAGCCAGCTACAGCAGGGTCAGATTGACCAGGTTGAACTACTGCTTTTTTCCTTTTTTTCTTCACCTGGGTTGGTAAAGCCAAAACACAACACAAAGAACAGCAGGGACCTGCAAGCATCTGGGAGTACCTGGACCTGCCATAACATGTGTGGACACAGAACCTCCAACTGCCACACACCTGAGCAGATCTCTGTCTTAGTGTGTCTGCAACCTTGCAACACAGAGAACCACAGAAAGAAAGCTGCTGCAAGCATCTGGGAAGACCAGGACCACCAAATGCAAGGGGACACAAAACCTCTGTTGCCACCTGTGCTTCCCTGGAGCTGACCCATTCCCAATCAAGCGAATTTGCTACTCTGCCAGTAAGTGCAACACGCTGTTTGTGAAGGAATCTCATATTCTAGCACAACTGGAGAGCGGATTGTATTCCCTCTGGACAAAACTGGTGGCCACAAAAGACCAAAAATCGTATGTTCTCCCTCATATGTGGACATTAGATCAAGGGCAAACACAACAAGGGGATTGGACTATGAGCACATGATAAAAGCGAGAGCACACAAGGTAGGGGTGAGGATAGGTAAGACACCTAAAAAATTAGCTAGCATTTGTTGCCCTTAACGCAGAGAAACTAAAGCAGATACCTTAAAAGCAACTGAGGCCAATAGGAAAAGGGGAACAGGAACTAGAGAAAAGGTTGGATCAAAAAGAATTATCCTAGAAGGTAACACCCACGCACAGGAAATCAATGTGAGTCAATGCCCTGTATAGCTATCCTTATCTCAACCAGCAAAACCCCTTGTTCCTTCCTATTATTGCTTATACTCTCTCTACAACAAAATTAGAAATAAGGGCAAAATAGTTTCTGCTGGGTATTGGGGGGGGGGAGAGGGAGGGGGTGGAGTGGGTGGTAAGGGAGGGGGTGGGGGCAGGGGGGAGAAATGAGCCAAGCCTTGTATGCACATATGAATAATAAAAGAAAAAGGAAAAAAAAAAGAAAAAAAAAAAACTGGTGGCCAAATACATGGAGGGAATCTTTCCCCTCCGTCTGAGGGGAGAGGAGCAGAACACAGAGCTGAAAAAGCCCATGTGGGGATGGGGCTACTCAGCAGCCCTGTGGAGAAATCCAGGCTTTGCACTGCCTTGGAGAAATCAGGAGCAAGCTGAAACAAAAAGTCTTACCAAAAGAAAAGCTCATCTCTAACTCATGGGCTTGCCCTGTGAGTGGAAGGGACTGGCAACTGCCCACTTGCCAAACCCTCATGGGACCACTTCTTAGAACCCACCTTCTCCAGAGGTCCCACCCCACTAAAGGAAGCCTGGACTCAAATACCCAGAGCTGAGCCCCATCCCCCTCCACCAAAGCTGTCCCGATAGGCAAGAGCAACACTCATGGCCACACAACCCAACATACCAACCTTAAGAAGGGGCAGTCTTGGCCAAATCCCCTACAAAAAAATAAAAATGCCACCACTTCAACCAGAATTCAGAGGAGAGTCCAGAACATTCATTGAACTGATTCTATCTATCTATGTCCTTTTTATTTTTATTTTACTTTACTTTTATTCTAGTTTAATTTATTTTTTTATATTTTGTACATATATTTTTTTTCATTTTTCTTTTATTATTCATATGTGCATACAAGGCTTGGTTCATTTCTCTCCCCTGCCCCCACCCCCTCCCTTACCACCCACTCCGCCCCCTCCCTCTCCACCCCCAATACCCAACAGAAACTATTTTGCCCTTATCTCTAATTTTGTTGTAGAGAGAGTATAAGCAATAATAGGAAGGAACAAGGGGTTTTGCTGGTTGAGATAAGGATAGCTATACAGGGCATTGACTCACATTGATTTCCTGTGCGTGGGTGTTACCTTCTAGGTTAATTCTTTTTGATCCAACCTTTTCTCTAGTACCTGTTCCCCTTTTCCTATTGGCCTCAGTTGCTTTAAGGTATCTGCTTTAGTTTCTCTGCGTTAAGGGCAACAAATGCTAGCTAGTTTTTTAGGTGTCTTACCTATCCTCACCCCTCCCTTGTGTGCTCTCGCTTTTATCATGTGCTCATAGTCCAATCCCCTTGTTGTGTTTGCCCTTGATCTAATGTCCACATATGAGGGAGAACATACGATTTTTGGTTTTTTGAGCCAGGCTAACCTCACTCGGAATGATGTTCTCCAATTCCATCCATTTACCAGCGAATGATAACATTTCGTTCTTCTTCATGGCTGCATAAAATTCCATTGTGTATAGATACCACATTTTCTTAATCCATTCGTCAGTGCTGGGGCATCTTGGCTGTTTCCATAACTTGGCTATTGTGAATAGTGCTGCAATAAACATGGATGTGCAGGTGCCTCTGGAGTAACAGTCTTTTGGGTATATCCCCAAGAATGGTATTGCTGGATCAAATGGTAGATCGATGTCCAGCTTTTTAAGTAGCCTCCAATTTGTACATATTTTTAATTTTAACTTTTATTTTCTTCCATCTTACTGTCACATAACTCTCTTCTGCATTCTGTCCTGACACTAACTTGCTCAGCCCTCTATTGCCCACTTTCCTTTCTCTACCTCAATTTTTTCTTTCTCATCTCTTTCCATCTTCTCCCCCTTCCATTCTCTTCCCAAACAACTGTTTTTCCCCCCCCCAATCTCCGTGGATTATAGATAATGTCACCAAGGAGCTCACTACATTTTGTGTAAATAACTAGTCTGTCTTTGAATCAGTGAATTTGTTATTGCTAATTTATACCACCTAGGCAGAGAAGAGAAATAGCACATCAACTTACCTAATGACTGAGCCAGTCGTTGCACAGTTACTGAGTCAAAGGGAGATAACAGGTGATTAAAATCCCTCAACTTGCCACTCAGTGCCAGGAGCTTGCCACCGCACACCTAAGTGAGTCCCAGGCTCCAGGCTTTGCTACGCTGGTGGTGCCAGGAGGCTTCTCTCCCCACAGAGCATGGAAGCCCAGCACTCATCACTGTCCCTGACAGAAAGAGAACCTTCACTCCACCATCAAAGAGTAAGAATGCCAGATTCCGCACTGAGGGGAGGAAAGCTATAACCTGCTCCTCTTCAGGAGTCACCAGAAGCCCTGGTCCCCCAAGGTGCACAGAAGCCCAGTGCTTCACACACCCCTCCCTGCAGGACAGTCACATCTCTCCTGTCCATGCAGTCCTTCACTGAGCAGCAATCTTCTACTCTGTTGGCGCCAGGAGGTCTTCCCCCCACAGTGCACAGGGACCCAGTGCTCCCTACTGTGACTGAAGGACAGGTCCTGAGCTCCCACCAAAGAGTGGGAACTCCAGCCCCCTTGCTGAGGGGAGAAGAGAGTTAATTGACACCACAACAAGATCCTGCCAGCAGTCTTCTCCTTCTCTGAGGAACACTTCTGGAACTTCAGGAGGAAACAAAACAAAACAAAACTCAAACAACTACTGGGTCACAAGAGATTAAAAGCCTAACCAAAAACAACTTCAGATGTGTAAATCTCAATGCAGAATGAAACAGCAAGACAGCCATGCTTCATCCAAAGCCAATTCCTATATAGTGCATCTACATAGAGGATTGAAACACCTACATAGGGAAGAGCTATCAAATAATGAATTCCAAAAACAATAGTAAAAATGATTAACGACCTCAAAGTAGAAACACAAAAGTTAGTAGCTGACCTCAAAGAGGATGTGAATAAACAATTAAATGAGCTCAAAGAGAATACAAACAGATGAATGAAATTAAGAAGACTATCCAGGATATGAAAGAGGAAATCAATAAAGATATGGAAACCCTGAAAAATAATCTGAAATAAGCAACTCAATATCCCAAATACGTATTGCAATTGAAAGCTTAGTGAACAGAGTGGAGCAAGTTAAAAATAGAGTATCAGGAACAGAAGGCAAAGTAGAGGAATTAGACCAAACAGTAAAAGATCATGAAAGAATGCTAAGAAAATGGAACATGCAAGATATCTGGGACACCATGAAAAGACCAAACCTAGAATCAAGGGTGTAGAAGAAAGATAGGAGATAAAAACTGAAGGAATTGACAACGTATTCAATAGAATAATATCAGAAAAATTCCCTAGCCTTGAGAAAGAGAGAGTCACCCAGATGCAGGAAGCTTACAGAGCACCAAACCATCAGGACCAAAAAAGAAATACCCCAAGACACATCATAATCAAGACACTTAGCACACAGAACAAAGAAAGAATTCTGAAAGCTGAAAAAGAGAAAAGAGAAGTCACATATAAAGGCAAACTCATTAGAATAACAGCAGATTTCTCAATTCACTCTAAATGCAACAAGGTCATAGAAGGACATAATTCAGTCACTGAAAGAGCAACTGTCAATCTAGGCTTGTCTACCCAGCAAAACTAACTATCTTAATTGAAGGAGAAATTAAAACCTTCCAAAACAAGGAAAAACTAAAGGAATTTGCACCACCAAGGCAGCACTACAGAGACACCTAAAGGACTTTTACACATAGAAGAAGAAACTAGAGTGAGATAGGAAGACTCAAGAAAGAATAAACCCTTTTGAGCAAGCAGATCAGTAAACAAGGAATAGATAAAACTGAACAATAAAAATGGCTGGAAACCACAGGCACCTCTCAATATTAACACTGAATGTAAATGGTTTCAATGCCCCAGACAAAAGAGATAGAATAGCATATTGGATTAAAAAACAGGACCCAACCATACATTGCTTACAAGAGACTCATCTCACTGAAAAAAATAAACACTGGCTTAGAGTCAAAAGGTGAAAAAAGTTTTCCAAGCAAATGGACCCCATAAGCAAGCAGGAGTAGCTCTACTCATATTGGACAAAGTAGACTTCAGACTAAAAACCAGTAGACTTCGAGTGTAACAATATTTTCCAAATGCGAATGGGCCTCAACTAATCAGTTGAAGGTCTTAATAGAGAAAGGACTGATCTTCCCAGAGGAAAAGAGAATTCTTTTTTTTTTTTTTCATTTTTCTTTTATTATTCATATGTGCATACAAGGCTTGGTTCATTTCTCTCCCCTGCCCCCACCCCCTCCCTTACCACCCACTCCACCCCCTCCCGCTCCCCCCCTCAATACCCAGCAGAAACTATTTTGCCCTTATCTCTAATTTTGTTGTAGAGAGAGGATAAGCAATAATAGGAAGGAACAAGGGGTTTTGCTGGTTGAGATAAGGATAGCTATACAGGGCATTGACTCACATTGATTTCCTGTGCGTGGGTGTTACCTTCTAGGTTAATTCTTTTTGATCTAACCTTTTCTCTAGTACCTGTTCCCCTTTTCCTATTGGCCTCAGTTGCTTTAAGGTATCTGCTTTAGTTTCTCTGTGTTAAGGGCAACAAATGCTAGCTAGTTTTTTAGGTGTCTTACCTATCCTCACCCCTCCCTTGTGTGCTCTCGCTTTTATCATGTGCTCATAGTCCAATCCCCTTGTTGTGTTTGCCCTTGATCTAATGTCCACATATGAGGGAGAACATACGATTTTTGGTTTTTTGAGCCAGGCTAACCTCACTCGGAATGATGTTCTCCAATTCCATCCATTTACCAGCGAATGATAACATTTCGTTCTTCTTCATGGCTGCATAAAATTCCATTGTGTATAGATACCACATTTTCTTAATCCATTTGTCAGTGCTGGGGCATCTTGGCTGGGAAAAGAGAATTCTGACAGTAGGTGGCACCAAGTGCAGCTGATCCATGCATCTCCAGTCTGTCATCTAACATGCAGATTTTAGACTTGTCAGCTCTCACAATTGTGTGAGCCATGAAACAACTCTTAAATATTTTTTTGTCTCTCTCTTGAGAGTGAGACAATGTGGTGTTCGTTGTGTTCCATTAGTTAGATTATCAGCTCTGGGTTGGGAAGAAATTTGGTGTCTCATATACAACATAGATCACCATATATGTTTGACATCACCATTCTTTTCCATCTGAAGTGGTCCATGGTATTTTTTTAAAGATAAATATTTTGTATCTCTTCTTTCCTCTCCTCTGCTTCCACTGTCATCCATGCCTCCAAGGCTTCACACCCGATGCAAGATAAAAATCTCCTACTATCCTGGTTTTCACCCACCATGCTGTGGCCGGACAGCATTATTTCCTAGCCTTCATTTCATCATCTCTCTTTATTTCCTGAACACCCAGAAACTCCCTTTTGTGAGCTTGAAGGATGTGTTTGATATGTCTTCTTCCCTACTTATTCCTCTGCATTCTTCCCTGAGATGCACTCCACCCTTTGTGTCTTTGCTTATGAGACTTGTTCTACTTGGAGGGTTGCCACCCACTTCAGCAAAGTTCTTTCCCCACTTTTGGCCCCCTTAAAATTCTGCGAATGATTTCTTTGATACCTCTGCTCCTTCCTGATTTTCCTCTCCTTGATTGTAAGATAGTTATAGACATATGTTTAGCCCATATAAAGTTCTTTGTGTTGTTTTTACATTTTATTTATGAATCTTCCATTGTTCACTATTATATGTTGGTCTTGAGTAAAGTCAGTCAGTAGAAAGTGCACCTTGTCCACTGTGAACCTAACTTTCCCTTTCAGAGTCCTTCTCTGTGCTTGGTGGACAACTATGCTGAGCCTCTGGCATTGTTGCAATGAAGAATTCTTCAACATGAAATTTTAATTCACTCCTCCATCTAGGTCTTGGAAAGATCAGAGATGTATGTGACAGAGTGTTGTAATCCTATCGATGGGACTGTGCCTCTGATAGCTGCCCCAGCAGGATACCAGATTTCCTGGCTCAAACAACATGAATGCATCTCTCATAACTCTGGAGGCCAGGAAGATCATGGCACTGGCAAATGAGTGTCTAGTGAAGGTGCCTTTCCTGATTTGCTGATGGCTGATGAGAGAGAGAGAGAGAGAGAGAGAGAGAGAGAGAGAGAGAATCTCTGCCCTAATGACTCAATTACCTCCCTAATGCCCCACTACCAATTAGGAATTTAAGCTTCAAAATAAGTTTTGGCAGGATGCAAACATTCAGTCCATAGCAACAGCAGTGTATTTCCTCCAATATTTCTCCAATGCAATGTCTTAATCTTTCTTCCTCACGTTTTATAATAACCTTTTCCCCTGAAAACATTGTACATGTAACAATCAAATAATAGATTCTGAAGCTAAAATTTATGTTAAAATTGCCTTAAAGGCTTAATCTTGAAATGCATTTAAGTGTTTATTCATGCAGAGTCGTTCTCATCATTAGAGCCGTTGACCATTGATAGATGATCCAGGGGATAGAGCTCAACAAGTGTATTCTAATTGTTTCAGTGCCGCTGAGTGTGAAAGGAAACAAAACAGAGACTGCTTCCAGAGATTACGTGATAGGACTGTAGAGCTTGGGATATGGCACACACCTCTTGCCTAGCTGAGGGAGATGCTGGCAGTACTGGTTTTCTGACACTCGTGAGGCACTGGCATTCTGTTAGCATTGGTAAGATATCAATACAACTCCTGTGGTGTGTTAACACCTACTCCAAAATGTGATAGATTGCAGATGCTAAACCAAAAGTGAAAAATATAACAGACACCCAAAACTGAAATGAAAAAACAACCCAAAACTACCAAATTGTAGAACAGAGTCACTCAGGAAATGAGGAGCAAGCAGCCCTACCAGCTCTACAGAGTTAAAGTAATATTGGTGATTGTGTCCTAAGAAAGGTTATAAAGAGAACCCCAAGACTCCAGGAGTCTTTCTGTTTATCAATTTCATATCCAGTATTTAGTGACCTCTGTTTTTCTCTTCTTTGTTAAATAATGGCTAGATCAATCACAACCATCACTCATAATGGGTATTTATCAATCTTTTTCTTTTTGTAAATGTGAACTTACAACATAGGAAATGACAAAAAAATGGAACCGATAAAGGTGACCATGTCAAGTAGCTGAGAACCAGTAAAGGCTGGCATTTCCTATAACGTGCTTACCAGGCACATGGCAGACTATAAAGAGGTAACTACGGGAAGACAGTATTTGGACATCCACAGTGCATAGCCAAAACCAGTTCATGGGAGAAACTGCTGATATACACGCTACATGTTCCACTGATGTCCTGTGACAGACTTTGCATGTTCATCACGCCAGCCTGAGCATGGCATTTCAGGGAGACACTATTAATTAAGGGAATTCAGTAAGACCTGTTTTCCTCTGTGGTCTACTGCTACTGAAGAGTTTTCTTGGACCTGTGGCTTACAGAATCTCTGGAATCTCAGCTGTGATAGACCAGTCCCTCAATCTACATGGGAGCAGAAGATAACTCCCCTGAGGAAGAAAGAAGGAGAAATGTGACATCAAGATGAGATGAAGCTACCAAGAGTTCCTGAAAACTGCTTGGTACACTGTATCATTTGAGTGTGTATGTGTTTGTGTGGAGGACTGTCAGTGTGCCAGGAAGAAAAAAAATGCAGTTTCTTTCTACAACTGCCTCTAACTGCTTTTTTCCCCTGCAGAAGTGGAAGGATTTACCTTAGAAACATTTGGCTTTTCAGAAAAATGTTAGAAAGAGATTAAAACAGAGCTCTACTCTATATGGAAATCAGACCTTACCTCAGGGAGGGAGAGGGACCATAGTGGGAAAAGGAGAGATTAGAGGGAGTCATCGCTTAACAGCATGGGGCACAGGGAATGACCATGGAAGTACTGACCATTGGAAAGTCTCCATGGACGGTATAACTACAAGTGAAGACAGAGATACTATCTAACTTGAGGTTGCTGTTGGGTGAACCTGCACTACAATTTGACTTCCTCCCTTCCTCATCACCTGGAACTGAACTAGAGTCCACCCTCCCCATGGAAATGTCTTCTATACAAGAATGATGAAGGACAATTGTGGAAATCTAGACCATTAACCTTCACAATGAGGAAAGTGGGAGAAAAGAGAACAGATTTAGGCAGGAATACAGAGTAGGTTAGAACAAGAATTTTCTTGGGAAATGACAAAATTTTGAGCAGGCCATTAAATTTTCCAAACTGAAATCTTGAAGAACAGTACAATTTCACTATTTAACTAGGTTAAATCTAGAAGTACCAAATTTGAGAGATGGAAGAACTTCAATTTACCTTTCATCTTTCCCGAGACATTGTGAAGTTTGTATCTGGGGAATCTTGTGTATGTCAAGCATGCACTGTACCACTGAGTTACATCCTGCCCCAGTACAAATTTTGTAATATACTCATGTTAGGAAAACCTTATTCATTAAGAATTAAAAAAAACCAAAAAACAAAAAATACTGATCACAGTAGCTTGAAGTTCAACTGAGTTTTTCTTATAAGTCTTACTATTATCCTTTTATGCTAAAGTGGAGAATTTAAATCACATCTTTGCCAGGCCTCCCTGATTGATATGTAAATTTTTTGGCTAGGAAAATGGCTTTTGCAAATTTCTTTCACTTCATGCCTACATTTACATTAATCAGTGTGGTAGTTGTTTTATCTTATGAGGTAGAGATGATTAAAGTTCTTCAGCACTCTCATTTTGACAAAAGTATTTACCAATAAGGAACACTGCCCAACACTTGAGCACATTTTAGGAGCCTCAGGGGACAAACATAGGGAGGGGCACCTCCTCCAGGTGTTCACTGCCAGTGACTGATAACACTGATTGGCCCAGTGAGGACAGCAGTGACTAAGAGTTATGAAACCATAATCATGTGCCAGACACTGTGCTAAGTACAGGAGTTAAAAAAAAAAAAAAGGAATAAGAACATATCCTTTTGCTTTAGGAATTCAGTCTGAGAGAGATCTCAGCAATAATTTCAATATCGTATGGCAAATGTTTAATGGAGGTATGTATGACTTTTTTTCCCCATTGAGCCAGGGAACAGATGGTATTTTCGAATCTTTTTCAGGGAGAAACTGGGAAAGGCATCACAGAGAAGGTGGCAGGTTACCTGGAACTTAAAGCATGGGTTGGAGGTCATTAGGCTATAAGAATGGAAAGGCATTATGTGAAGAAGGAAAAATGATTTGGGTAAAGTATGAAAATGGATGACATCTTTTGGCAATGGTGAGTGGTGTGACTAGAAGACTGTTTCAGTGCCATCGATTTGCCTCTGAGCTTCTTAGTAATCAGATTAAGATGGAAATAGATTACTTTCATCAACTCTAATTTTCATGGAGGAAAAATGATATTCATTCATTCATTCCTTTAACTCATTCAACATATATTAATTTCCTATTTTGTGTATGTCAAACATCTGGCAGACATTGATGATACAGCAATGAATAGAAATGGACCATGAATCTTGACTTCATGGAACATTCATTTAACTTAGCCTATCTGACTCTTTCTGATCAAGTCAAAAGGCTGAGATGAGATGAAGAAAAGTTAGAAATGTGCAGATTTTAACATATTACCTAGATCGGAAATAAAAGACAAAACATTTTCCAATAGTAGAATAGCTCTGCCTAAAATGTGCTTCTTCACTTAAAATACTGCAAGTTATTAAGAGACCTGATTACATTTTAAATAGAATGTTTCATAAGTAAAAAAGTCTGTATTTTGAAAGGTAGAATACTAAGGGGCTTCTTTTGGTAGATCAGAGGACCATTCTTATGAAACGTATTGCTGGCTATAGCCACCAAAACCAGACCAATCCAAACTACACAAAGTTTCTATCCCAATGATTTGATACTATATTTGAATAAATTGGATGCATATTGTGTGGCAGACAGACTATTGAGTTTCTTCTATAGGTTTTTAACTCTCATTTTTATGAAATACAAGTGATCTTAACAGATAACAGGCTATGTAAGAAAGTATGTCTTGGGATCAACTGCTCTAAAAATATTAATAATAGAATACCTCACAATTCTATACAACATAACAACTCACTTGGCTTTTTAGAGGTGTATTTGCAGGTACTTTATCTCACAGAATTAACTGCTAAATTAAACTGCTTAAGCTAAAAGATTTCTATGAGTGCTTCACTGAAATTTTAATGGCTGGGTGGGCGTTTGGTGACACTAACCTTAAGAAATTTTCATACTAAAATTATCTTAGCAATATCATGGTGCAGAACTCTGGAGCCCTATGTTTCATTTTATTTGTGCATAGGAGAGATCCAGATTTGTTTTAGGGAAGAAAGCCTTGGTCTTGTCCAAAGCACTCTTCTTTTTGTTCTTTTCCATGAATGAATGGAATGTCTTTTTTTTTTTAAATTAGGAATATTTCCTAGTTATAGTTTACATTTTCATTAAGTTATGTCATTTTTACTTCCACCTGGGTTGATTATGAACTTACATGAATTGGCTTTTCATTGGCAAAATAGAATATTTTGCCACATCAGCAAATATAACTTTTTGCTCAATACTAATCAAAAGCTCAGCTATAATATCCAATTTTTACTTATATAGCATTGACTGAAAGTTATGCAACACATCCATTTCGTTAAGTATTCTAAAATCAATACTTGAATTAGGCAGACTGTCAGAACCTAATCCTTTAGAACTGTTGTAACGAAGTGGACTCTGGTGTTCATTGTGTACCTCCTGTGAAGGCCTTAAAGGAAACACTTGACACTGGTTTTCCACACTATGGAGGTTGATGCAACAAGACTTGATTCACCATAATCCCTTCTGTCCTGATGAGGACCCAAAGGAGAAACCTTTCTCCTAGTCAATTTCCATGCTGTAAGTATGCAGATCTAAATTACATTATGATTGTGTTTTCCTTCTTGCATAGCCTGTTCAGAAGCTCAGAGCCAAACTGATGAGTCACCTAAAGCAAATGTAGAACTTTACAATGTTCATTTTTAATACAACTTTCTCTACAGAATGATCTGATTTCTTAAAAAATTACTGAGGTGAACTCATACAAGGTAAAATCAACCATTTAAAGTTAGTGATTCAGTGGCATTTACTATAGTTACAAACTTATGAAGCCACCACTGTTATCTAGTTCTTTCCATTCCACCAAGAGTCATCTTAGTTTTGTCTGTCTTCCATTTTTCTTTTGATTCTTTAAAATAAAACTATTAAATGCATACCTCCCTGTAAATTGCTACTTAAAAAAAAAGAAGTAGGGTTTTAATAAACATATTTAAAAATCTAAAACATGCCTAAACACAGGAGTCACAGAATATAGGAAGAACCAAAGAGGCATTTTCTGGAAGCCAAATGGAGAAGGAATTTCAAGAAGGGAGTGGTCAAATAAGCCACATGGCAGAAATGTCAAATAAAGCAAAGATGGAAATGAGGCTGCTAATTGACCAGATAGGAGGTCACCTGTGAATTTTGTGAGCATTGGTCTGCCTCTGTAACATGTGGTTAGACATAAAACCTTGTTGTATCTGGAGGTGAAATAGTAGAGACTCAGAAAGCTAGACTATTTTGTTTGAGGGGAAAATAAGTTTGAGGGTGTTTTTGTTTAAAAAGATAGGGCTACTTAGGCCAAATATGGTACAATAGGTTGAAAAAACTTGACTGATGGCCTTGGTTCTGTGATCTTCTCAGGTCAACCAGTTTTTACTTATACAGCATTGACTGAAAATTACACAACACATCCATTCCTCTAATTATTCTAAAATCAAGTCACTTCACTTCTCTAGCCTTGTTTTTCTCATCTGTGAAGCATGGTGACTTAACAATCTCATTTCTGAAATTCCTTCCAGCTTTAGTGTCCTATGGTGCATTACTGATGGAAGGAATATATGAATAAAATGAGACAATAAAGCAATTTTGAAAATACAGTAATACTTGTGTCACGAATACACTATTATTTTTATTAGTCTACCTAAAATACTTGTTTTATAGTAATATTTTATGATCTCATAATGAAAGGAAACAATCCAGTAAGCATTTAATATCTGTCATTTCACCTAAAGGTCTGTTTCATTATGTTCAACCAACTTCTAAATGATTTAAAAGTCAACTTTGGTTGATTATAAATGGCCTGATAATCTTTGATAATTCTCCATGAAGATACATGATCTATGTTTTCTCCCTTCAATCTAGGTGGCTTCCATGGCTACTTAGCTATCAGAATGGAAGGAAGTGATGCTCTTTCTGGGCCCTTAAGAGGCTGGGATACTGACTCTTTCAAACTTGCTACAATGTTGTGAGGAAGCCCAGGCAGCTCTGTTGAAAGGTCTGCACAGAGCAGACACGGAACCACCAGTCAATGCTCTGATTGTTTATTTGCCAGCCATGTGAATGAATCATCTTGAAAATGGGTCTTCAATATGAGTTGAGATATTCCACCTGGCACGCATAGAGCAGAGAAGAGCTGTCCTTAATGATCACAGACCAAATTTCAGACTTATAGGAAAGTAAGTAGCTATTTTAAGCCATTGCCTTTAGGAACTGGGTGTCATGCAGCAATCAACTGTGTCATGAAGTTAACATTTATTTGCTGGTAATCATGCAAACCAAATCCAATTTGTACAGGAGGTTCTGCAATCATGATATATATATATATATATATATATATATATATATATATATATGTATTCTTGAAAAGCATTGTATTCTGTAAAATTTCCTACCTATTTTATACAGAGTTTATGAGGAAAATAGGGTTAAGGAAGGATTTTGCAAGGAATTTCCTGACCAAAACAGTAATAATCCTATTAAAATACCAGCCAAAACAAATCTCCAGTGACATTCACATTTAAAATCACATTGTGTCCTTATCAGCCTTGCACCCTGGGACTTGTGTCCCTAAAAGCACTGTTATTTGTAGTTTCACCAGAGACCTCTATAAAGCCTCTAAATCAGCTTACTTTTTGCACTAAAAAATGTTCTTCTGCAGGATTTTTACCCCACTCCACAGGGTCCTCATACATTGTTGTTTCTTTAACTGTGAAAAAGTTTGATCCTATTGCTTCAAAATTTAATTTCACTGGAAATTCAAATATGAATCAAGAGGATTTCAGTGTTTACTGGCTTTCTTATTTGCAATTAGCACTAGAGAAGATGAATTTGATCAAAGTACATTATATGCATGTATGGAACTTTCACAATGAAACACTTTTGTATAATTAATACACCCTAATTAAAAAAAACAAAACAAAACCAAACCACATGAGCTAGGTGTGATGGTGCACATCTATAATACCAGTGCTCAGGAGGCTGAGGCAGGAGGATCATGAGTTTGATGCCAGCCTGGGCTACATAGAGAGATCCTGTCTCAAAACCTAAATAATACAACAAGCATAACACAACACAACAAAATAAACAAACACAATAAATACATGGAGGTGGGCAACAATTGGTGTCAGCTTCCCTCACTAGATCCATCAGGAAAAGGCTGTTGGTTCTCTCTGGGGGAAACTAGAGTTGAGGAAAGGATGATGTGGGTGTCCTGCTTCTCAGAAGGGGCTTGTTTAGTGGATGCTCTTCCCCTGGAAATGCTGCTAACAGCAGAACTTTCCTGGGTGGAAGATAAATTCATTGTGGGTCTTTGAGATAGTAAATAGATGGATTCACCAAAGAGAATGTTGTCATCTAACATTGACTCTGTGGGAAGAGACTCACCAGGTAGGCCAGGTCCTTCTCTGTCCACTGTCTCAAGCCTGGGTTCACTAAGAGAAAGTCCTGAACTCAAAGCAGCATCCTGAAGAATGGATTAGAAAGACAGATGTTGGGAAGGGACATTTCTCTGTACATGACAAGGGCTATACTTCATAGTTTTAATATTTAAGTTAAAAAAATTATTTTGCAGTTGTCATGAATTTACTATGAAGTAGACTCTGATTTAAAAGTGTGCCCTGAAATGATAACATGTACTGACTCAGTAATCTATTACATGATCTATTCCTTCATGGCCAACTGATTTGCCTGACTAAAAATGGAAATACTTTGAATTGTGCCAATCATGTTTCAGTTTCCAAATTCTTTCATTCATGAGGGAATAGAGCTTAGTCAACATTTCTATTTATGAAAACTCTAGTGACAACTTTTGGCACAAATTAAGTGAACATAGCTGTAAATTAAATGCAAAAGTTACTACTGAATTTATTTATCTTTACTTTCTAAGACATTAATTTGCATTTGCCATCTCCCATAAATAAATATGTAGGTAAGATCTTAAGAATTAAAAATAAATTTACAAGTTATGCTTATATTTATACTTATTTCTGAAAGGTAAAATTAAACAATATGCTGTGCTTTGATTATTCCTTTTTAGTTCATAAAAATGTGTTTATTAAAAATGGAGCACAATTCTGACTCTAATCTAACTAAATTCAAGAAAAGTGAACTTTAGGATATTTGAAATGCATTTGTGAGACATTTTATTAATATAGTTACTGGAAGTGGGTTATTCAAATATAGCCTGTAAAAACAGAAAAAAATTAGAATTCGCATTGCAAAGGGAATTTTCTTCTATTTAGTCCTTAAGCTGATTTTTTTGTCAGAGTTTTTGAGGCTTTGTTCCAAGTTGAACAAGAGAAGGTCAACAAACTCACTTACCTTTTTTTTTTTTTTTTTTTTTCATTTTTCTTTTATTTTTCATATGTGCATACAAGGCTTGGCTCATTTCTCCCCCCTGCCCCCACCCCCTCCCTTACCACCCACTCCACCCCCTCCCTCTTCCCCCCCCAACCAATACCCAGCAGAAACTATTAATTGCCCTTATTTCTAATTTTGTTGTAGAGAGAGTATAAGCAGTAATAGGAAGGAACAAGGGTTTTTGCTGGTTGAGATAAGGATAGCTATATAGGGCATTGACTCACATTGATTTCCTGTGCGTGGGTGTTACCTTCTAGGTTAATTCTTTTTGATCTAACCTTTTCTCTAGTACCTGTTCCCCTTTTCCTATTGGCCTCAGTTGCTTTAAGGTATCTGCTTTAGTTTCTCTGCGTTAAGGGCAACAAATGCTAGCTAGTTTTTTAGGTGTCTTACCTATCCTCACCCCTCCCTTGTGACTCACTTACCTTTGTGATGTCAGCAGGAGACTTAGGCAGCTCTGACTGGGTGTCAAGTTCAGAGGTTGGTGATGACCCAATTTCTGTGGGTGAAAAATTACAAGGTTGGAGTGTTTCTGTTTTCTTTTATGATTGGGGTAATAAAATAGCCAAGAAGAAAAAAATATGGCAATAACTAATTCTTAAGGAATAGCGCAAATAGTCATTAAGAAATAAGGTTCACATGGGCTGATGGTCATTAACCTGAATGATGCATTGAAGGAAAGATATAAGGTTACTTTTACATGTGTATGTGATGAAAGAGTTGGATGAAGGGAGAGGGGGGTGGTGAGGTTGGTTAATGGGCACAACAGTGGGTGTGAGTGGAGAGGAGGAAGGTGTGCCATGTTCTATTGTTCAGTGGGGTGACTACAGTTAACAGCAATGTATTATATATTCCAAAATCACCAGAAGAGAGGCTTTTGAATGCTCTCATCACAAAGAAATGATAAATGTATGACATGTTACATATGCTAATTACCCTGATTTGATCACAACATAATGTATATATGTATCAAATAAGCACATTGTAACCTGTGAATATTTATAAAATGTTACAAAAAGAATAATTGTTAAGGTAGATTTTTAGGGTGTTCACTTTTTTTCTACAGATTTTGGCCAAGCAGTTAGGCTGATTGGCTAGGCCAGTGGGATAAAATATGACTGAGCTGACAAAGGAAGAGATGGTTGGCATAAATCCTACAACCAAGGATTGACTGTGAAGTCCTACTTCCATCTTAAAGCCTGTTTCCTGCTGTGTTGTGCTGGAGATGCCTTTCCACTGTCCGTCTTGTACACTGTGTACTGAGCCTGATGGTGAGTTCCGGGCTTCGGGGTCCTTCCAGGCATCCTCTGAGAATCCTGAGGATGTCTGATTATCTTGACCTTTTTAGATCCATTCTCTTGTCTGCTATTACTTTCTGCTCTGGGGGTTCACTTATATAGACTATATTAATGGTTCCACTTCTATCTTTGGGACAGCTTAGATCATTGGTCAATGCTTCATACCTGGGGATAGTAATGAAGCCTTGCTGCTTCTAGCCTTAGGAAACTACCCTATTCCTTTGAGTATAGACAAGCTCTTATGAGCTGTCCCTTTATCAAATACTCTTCAAATTATCCTAATTTCAATGTTTCATCTATTTCTGCTGGGATCTGACCAACTAATGAGATGAGGGTGTCAGTTTAGTTGTGCCATGGGAGTGAAACTGTCCATGAGTTCTCTCTGACTCTACTGGCTGATCATGGTTGACCTGGACTGAGCTGAAGTCATTGGATTCTCCTAGAGCTATCCTCTTTCCTTGGTACAAAGTGGTCACCCAGGGCTCATTAAACAAGATGCTGGATTTGGAGAGGAGAGACAGAAATAGTACCATGCATGATGTGCCTGTCACAGTAATGATTGACTTTATAAGGCCTGAGTTGAAATGATAATTTCCATGAGACATTCATGTGCTAGTTTCTATGTCTGAATGAGGATAAACTTAAGACTGTGACATTGCCAACTGACCATCTCTGAACTGAATTGTTCTCACATCCAAGGACTGGTCTTCTTCTAGTACCCCGCTGATCAGCTTTTTGAAGTCCACACCTCTGAGGTACATTTCCGGTTGTTTGTTGTCCTCTGTGTCTCCATGATGGACTCCTTCAACTTCAATTTTGTTGGAATCAAAAGACAGGAGGTCACTTGCAGGGCTTTTTGCTTCTGTGCTATCTCTCTTAAAGATGGCTGTCAGGCGTATTGCAATGGAATTTGAACTGTGAACAGTAGAAGACACATCGCACCCAAAGCCATTGTTACACACCTCCTAAAGACAGTCATCCTGCAGGTCTTCAGAACAGCTTCAAACTCTTCTGATAGGCTTTAAAGGAATAGTCTACTTAAAATATTTCAGTGTTTTATAGAAATTTGAAATGTGGAGAAAGAATTAACATATATTTTGAGTTCTAATATCAAATGTCAGCATTGGGGGTAAAGTCCAAGTTAAAGAAGGATTATGAACTGAATCCATCCATATTTTCTTTATGTCTTTTTGAAAAAGTGTTAATGGTCCAATGTTAATTGGCGGTCTTAAAAGTCATGCAGTGACAATTAGGAAGAAGGATGAATTGTCCTTTTTTCTACAAATAGTCTCCTTTATGAAGGTCTATGAAATAGCAATGTAGGATGTAGTAGTGATACAAGAAACTATGGATGTTGCAACCAAGTCAAAGTTTTACTCCTTATGGCCATTTCTCTCTACTTTCTTCCACGAAGTGGTAGATACTGGGGTTTGAAGTCAGGGCCTCATGCTTGCTAGGCAGGTGCTTTACTACTTGACCCACTCTGCAAGCCCACGAAGTATTTTTTTTACGAAGTATAAAAACAAAACCAAAACTTTGGCTGGCATGGTTTCAATGCCTTTAATCCTAGCACTCAGGAGGCTGAGGCTGGAGGATAGACAGATCGTTTGAGGCCAGCCTGGGCTACATACTGAGACCCTGTCTCAAAAACACACAAAAACCCAAAACCAAAACCCATACTAAACAAACAACACTTCTAGATGAAATAACCAGAAGCAGGACATAGAATAACAGAAGGAAGATCTGAAAAAAGAGGAAGGAAAACCATACGTAGAACATGATTAATTGTATTTTTTATCTTATTTATTATTTTAATGCCCTTTTGTATGTAAAAAAGAAACAGGATTCTCCAGAACCCTGCCTTCGAGAATCAGGTTTCATCTTTTGGTTCATGTTATAAATCTACAGAGGGATGCAGAAATATTTTAAATGCCACAGGAACTGACAGTGTGTGGTCTTGACAGTTCTTGAGACCACACAGTCAGTCAGGGTCTGCAGTTCATTATTTCACTAGTCAGTTGTAGCAACCAATGTTAGACTCTTATTTCTGAGCTCTCTAAGGTATACTGGGTCCTTTCTCAGTTTAAACTGACTTTGGAACCAGGGGGCAAAGCAGTGTTTCTGCTTTTTATCAGACTAGTTGGTGGCACGTATGTGTGTAATCCAACCACTCCCATTTCAAACAATATTTAAAGAAATAGTTAAGTCATATTTGCATCACACAGAGACATTTGCACATTTTTCTAAAAACTTGAGTTTTATAGGATCCTTTCCAGATGATTAAGTCAGTGTTTCATTGCTTATCCATATAGTGATTTTGATTAGAGAGTTTTAAAAATTATTAATGGATCAATTACTTCTATCTAAATAAGAAAACACTAAGAACTCATTGGCTTATCCCAGACAAATAAAAATTGTCTGTATAAATAAACAAATAAATAATGTTTATTTGTACAGCAGCAGCATATAAACTTATAGAGGAAAACACACTATATTTCAGAATATTAAAAAAGTCCAAATTACCCATCTGTTTCTTTCTTTGGTCTTCATTTCATCACACACCATGGATACATGCAAGGGGAAAGAATTTTTATGAGATTTATTGATGCATTCAATGAATTATTTCATATGCAAAAATTTTTCCTACATTGTCTTTTATGTTTGTTCAGAGCTTTGAAGCATCTATCTATCTATCTATCCATCTATCTACTGCCATCAGAATTTGGATGCAAATTTTGAGAGCCATGTGCATCTCAGGATGTAAACATCATTACTGGATGGTTCTGAGCCTGTTTTTATGATCTTCTTCCTAAAATCATTGATTTCTTCATAGTACTCCTTGAAGAGGCTGTAAATATATCCTGCACATCTTATATTTTGAGTGCTACTGTTGCCAGAAAGTTTTAAAGTATTTTGTAAATAATTTTCTTACCTCCTAAATGGCATTAAATGAAGAGTTTGTTCCTGAAGGTAATTTATTTGAGGCTGACCCCTAGAACCAGTAACTGGTCCAATTCATCATGGGACAGCTTGTTAGAAAAGCAGCCACCTGTGTACTGCGTGAGTGGTCTGCACCAAGCAGTTTATTTGAGTTCTTCTTTAGTGTTTTCAACAACACAAGCCCCACTTCCAGGTATGGGAACATGCTCAGGGAAAGAAAGTGTCAGTTGGAAATGGCAGAGGTAGAATTTGAAACCTGTTCTGTTTGCCCTCAAACCTGGGCAGACAGATTTGTGTCATCATCTGTCTGTGCCTGCAAAATGGCCCCTTGATCCCACTAAAATGACAGATATATTTTATGCTCCTCTGGGCATATATATGAATTTACTTCACAAACTATATTCAGTTTTCTCTCTTTACATTGCAAATAATAGTTGCTTAAAAAGGCACTCTACACATGTGTTGGGGTAAGTGTCACTGTTCTTTCTGCCTGGACTGTAAATTCATTTAACTTTCATCTTTTCATGTAACATAACTGAAATGGATGTGATGCAGACATGCCACTGCTTTCCCTCTGTGGAGACAAGGGACAGTCTATGACTGTTTAAGGAACCCTGCTCTGTGGAGGAGACTTCTTTCTACCAGCTTTTCACCCAGGGCCTGCCTCTTGCTTGTTTTCAGCAATAGTTCATAATCCACAAAGCTCAGGAGGGAGGGCAGGCTTCCTGGGTGAAGACCCCGTCCTACTAATTAAAAAAACTTGTTTTATTGACATATCATTGCACAAACAAACTGGGCATATTTAAAGTATATAATTTGATAAGTTTGACACTATACACCTGTGAAACCACTACCCCAACCAACGTCAGTAGCATATATATCACCTAAAGCTTTATCCTGCCCCTAGACAATTCCTCCTTGTACCCTCTCTACCTCATCCTCTCCAAGCAACTGCTGATCTGTTTTCTGTCACTATAGATCAGTTTGCATTTTCTAGAATTTAATATAAATGTAATCATAGTGCACTTTTGTCTGGCTTCTTTCACTCAACACAGTTATTTTGAGAGGTCCCCTTGTTGTTATGTATTTCAATAATTCATTCCTTGTTGAGAAGGAGTTTATAGTAAGAATATGCTACAGCTATTTGTTTACTGCTCTGATGATAGACATTTGCTTGTGTTCAGTTCATGGCCATTATGAATAAAGTTGCTATGAACATCTGTGCACCAGCTCTGACTAGATCAAGTGAACATTAATAGATTCCCACATTTGCTGTAAGGGATAAAGCAACATTTAAAGTGGACCTTTTCCTGTTCATCCTTAAAATTGTGTTAATAATAGATGTTCTAACTACTTTCCAGTTGTGTTGAGAAATTGAATGAGGTCACTGATAGGAAAGTACTTGAGAAATTATAAATCAGCTTTTATACAAATGAGCAGAAGGAAAATCTACCATGAGACTCATGGGGTTTCAGTGTTTTGGGGATCTGGCTCCAGAAGAAAGCAATTTCCTTTGTGATAAGCTAACTTTACAATATCCTGAAAAGTTTGTCTGCTCATTTACTGAATGCAGGGGCCAAATTATTTCCTTGTGAACTAAAATGCCCATGACACAATGAAAATCATTGGCAAAATGTGATTAAACTTACTTTATAAGCTTCTTTGGCAGAAATAAGAAAAAGTCCTTACAGAGATAAACACTTGTGAAAGATTCATCTCCCAGGGATCATCTTTAAAAGTTTTACCTTGGAAATTTTCATCATCTAACATTTTGATTTTCTTCTGAAATAGATTTTTAAAATCAGTCTTTCATTTATTGAAGGGAGGTGATAATGAACATGTAACCATTCACTGAGAGAATGACTTCCTCATTTTCTTCAGCTTTTAGATTAAAAATTTGTTCTTTAGTTTGTGATTTGTTCAGAGAACCCTGCCATTTATGCAAAATATTTCCTATCACCTTTTATTTTTCTCTAATCCATCTGATTTCATGTGGAATACTGCAGAACAGCATCTTGAAATAAAGAAGAATGAGTTTGCTGTGGTAAATATTAAGAGTTTCATCTTTTATAACTTTCACTTTTCAATATTTCCTTCCTCTGGAGTTACACAAATCAGAGGAGTCTGACAGCTGTGGAAGCAGCAACCCTGGAGGGCACCCCGGCCCTGCTCTTTGCATGCATTGCTTGCACCAGAAGACAGGAGGACCTTCTGGCCAGGCCGGCTTTCTTGACTCACAGACCCCCTTCAGGGCATGAGTCTCATTCTGCCCATGCCACCACTCATATTTATCCTGAGGCATTGTTAAAAAAAATAACATTTTATGATCCTGCCTGTAGACGTTTGAAATAACGAGAGCTTAGAGATGGATGTAGATATTCTCTTCAAAACCCATGAACCTGCAGGGGAATGTTGAGATGGCAATGGTTACAGGTCTGCTTGTGCCAAAGCCATGAGAACATGATTATACCCTGCTTTCATTTCTTTTATTCAAAAATTTCATTTAATAATTACTATAGTTCATGCACTAAAATAATATAAAAGGTTTGTTTTGGGATGTCTTGCTTTTACAAACCCTGTCCCTGTTCACCTCAGTCTTTCAACCCCTCCACCCCATAGGAACCACCTTTTATTAGGCTCACCTGTCTCTTGGGTAACATGATTTGTTGAAATGATAATGAAATTTAGCCTTGGATAGGAAACCAGTCAATCTGAAACAAGGCAATTAATTGCTACTTTTTTGGATCTGTCTCCACTGAAGTATTTTCCGAAGAGGTTCATTAGTGACATTGCCAAGGACAGCAGATGAACGCTCTGTAGAGGGCAGTATTTCACCAGAAAGAGTAACAACATCCCGTGCTACCCCTAAAAATCACTGAGAGTCATGTTCTAATTAGACTGCTCCTTTATTTGAATTGTATTCAGTCATCAGGAGCTAAACAATGGAGGGAAAACGGACCTTAAAATCCTCCTGACATCGCTTTTAAAAGAGAAAAGGAGAAAGTAATTTAAAAATTGAGAAGAGTCTGATTCTCTTACTTACCTAAATCCTAACACATGGATTTCTTTGAATCCTGGAAGTTTCTTAAATACCTTTTGCAACTGCAGAAAGAAAGACATTTATGAAACATTCTTTGGTTCCACTGGGTCAGATCTTATCAAACTGAAAAAGCCTAAACACTTTTGATGAGTTAGGGGGAAATAAAAATGGAAAAATGAAACAATGAAAAAAGTGAAACTCTTTGTTCTCAGTTGTTTCTGAAACCCAGAGGGAAGTATTTTATTTAAAAGTTGAAGTTGGGTAGTTCTGAGATGCTGTTACATAAAAAGTGAACTAACTTTAAGGTGACATTTATTTCGTTTGGTTTTTGGTGGAATGGGGTTTGAACCCAGGGCTTTCTCTTGCTAAGCTTCTACCATTTGAGAACCTCAGCCTCAGGTAGCATTTGGAGGAACAGTTTTGGTTACTGATTTTCACTTATACAGAGTAACACAGTATTTGCTAAACTCTAAAGTTGATTGTAATATTTTCTGAAATTAATTCAGAAAGTGATTTGGAAAGTATCAGTGATATTAAAGGTATTATTAATTTCAAAATGGCTGCTGTACCTAAACAAAGAGGTAGAAACAGATTCTAATCTCACAGATTAGACTTGCTTTTAGATTTATGTAGACTTCCCAACATTTTCTTAATGAATTCGCCCTTGTTAGTGAGGCTTGTTATCAGAGTAGTTTATAACTGTAAAGCATTAACATATACCCAGCCACTCCCCAGCTCTCTCTCAGTTTGTGTCTTCTCCCTCTGCCCTAGGCTCCCCATGATGCAGGGTTCTCTCCAGGTCAATGACACTCGGCTCTCTACAAATCTAGTAGCATTTTCTGTGCCTCCTTCACAGGGCTGTCCTCCTTCCTACTCTTCCATCTCTCTCACTGCTCTCTCCATCTGATTCCTGTCTTCACTCTCTCCTTTAAATATAAGGAGTCTCCAAGTTTCCATCCTTAGCCTCCACAGCCTGCTTGACTCTTCTTGTTTATTCCATAAACTCCATGGCAGTCATCAGGCTAGGTCCAGAGGGCGCTGTTGCACAGACCAGTGCTGTCTGATCCAGATTCCTTGTAGAGAGGCTGGGAGGCAAGAGAGACTAAGAGTAAGGATAGATGTTTAGTAGAGAAGCCTGGGTGGGAGAGCAGGATGAAAGGTGAGGCTGAACAGGTGAGCAGGAACTCAACCCTGTCCTCCCTTACCTGTCCTCCTCCCTTCTCCCTCTTTTTGGAAGATATCTCATTTTCCCAAATGGCTTCAATGATCACCTGATACACAGTTTTGCGCTCTTCACACAAATAATCCAACATTTCCACTAACTGAATCTGCCCAAACCAGGGTTACTCTGTTTCTCCCACATCTCTTTTTTCCAGGCCTCTGTACCTCAGTCAAGGTCAGGATATACATCGTCTTCATGCCAGAAAGCCCAGGAGCCCTGGATACCCTGTCCCCATGATCTTCACACTAACTCCTATTAGTTTGAATCCCACAATGTCTTTTACTTCTAAGGCAGGAAGATAGAGAAGTACAGTTTGGTCAAGAAGTGGGTAGAGACTGACCAGATATAAAATGTCATAAAAGTCCCACCTAGGACATGTCCCAAATTCTATCTAGGACATACCCTCTTGAGGAGACATCTGGTTAGGAATGTCTCTAGCACACCCCCCACCCTTTGTGTGGTTAACTCAATAACGACTACATTATGATAAAAGAGAATATTTGTACAAAAGGGAAATTCCCGGGCTAGCACATGTGCTGAGGGCTGGGGAACCTGACCTCAGATGAGCTTTTGAGACATCCCCCTACTTAAGCCCCATACAGAATAACATAACAAAATGCATTGCACAGTCAAAAATAAGTTATATAACATCCTCTTGTCAATCAAATCTGTCAATCACCCTACCTCCTTCTGCAAAGACTGCCCAGGCTTTTTCCCGACCTTTGTCCTTACAACCTGTAAATTGCTCTTTGAACGAAGATCAGGGCTTCTGTGCCATCTGGCCAAAGTCCACTGTTCTGTCTTGTGGAGTTTCCTACACTGTATACTTATTTTTTCAATAAAACTCTTCTACTGCTTGCAATCCGTGTCTCTGTCTGATGCTTTGTTCCGAGATACAAGGACCTGAGAACCTCTTGAGCAGGGTGGAGACCATCCACCAGTAATACTTCCACGACAGTCTTCTTATTTCCACAGCCAGCATACTCCCCGTCTCTTCTATTGCATTGCATTGCTGGGTGTGTGTGGAGAGGAAAAGAGATGGTTTTCCAGGAGTTTTTTTTTCCTTAAAGGAATCATTCTTTATCTGATGCTCTTCATTAAAAATCTCTTGATGGGTGCACTGCCTATTGAATGAGGTCCAATTCTTTGGAAAGACATCTAAGACCCTCCTGAATCTGTACCTGTCCCCCTCCATTCCAGCTGCCTTATCAGATGCACTTCTTGCCATGATTATGTCTCTGGCCGGAATCTTGTCCTCTAGTGACACTAAACTGACCTTGGCTCTCCCCATACACAACACACACGTCTATTTTCCAGGCTCCTCTAGTTTATTTTCCTTTAGCCCAAGTTGTACCATCCTCCATCTTCTGCTCATTGACTGCTTTCCCTGCCCACACCTATTTTTAAAGCCAGCTCTAGCGTCTTCTCTACTGAAAAGCATTTGTAGAGAGAGCTCCAGAATCAGATGCCACTATTTCTTCTCTCTGTCACTCTTGACCTCATTACACCATGCAAGGTCTGTGAGGTGCATGTCCATTTCCTTCACCCAGATCATGGTCCCTGCTCAGGGACCATGTCTTGTTCATGCATCTTTATCTCTCTTGCCTTAGGTGCTTAACAGATTGCCATTCACATAGTAGGGACTCAGCAAATATTGTTTGAATTTAGTACATCTCTTCCCTCTTCAAACTCATCAACATACCACTGAATCTAAAATTACAGTGACTCTACATTTCCCGTGCCAGGGACTAGCGCAGCGATGCACAGATAATCCCGGAATCACTGATATTGGGCTTTGCACTGCATCATGGAATTTTTTTCACAGTAGACTGACTTGCCTTGTAATTATACTTTCTTGTGCTAATATTAAAAATAGTTTTCATATTCTGATCCTATAGGAACTGCAATGATGAAGGTAGCCTGGCTTTTGGGTGATAAGGAGATACTTATATAGGTCTGGGTTCCATTACTTTCTAGCTGCAAGATCTTGAGATTATTATTAGTCTTTCTGACTCTTGGTGCCCTTGGGCAAAATGGGATAAGAATACCTGTGCCATAAGGTTGCTGTAAGGAGTGCCTGGCAGAGATGATACTGTTGGTGATGCTATGCTATTTATTTGCTTTTTTTCTATCAGACTCACCACTGGATTCCTAGCTCTGTGAGAGCCTGGTTTTTTCTTACTCCTCCAGTGACCACATAGTAGTGTGGTAAGGGCAGAGCAAGCCTTCAGTCAGTTTTTTTTTTTTAAACTCAAGGGGACAAGCATAATGTGGGTCCCATCAGAGATAGAGCAGGAAGCCTGGGTGATTAAGTTTCTGTGACTCCACTTCTATTCTGTATAGATGTAACAGAGAAAAGCTGGGAGGCCAAGTTCTGCAGAGTTGGTCTTTATCATGAGCAGGAACAGATGGATGTGCTCAGGCTTCAAGTCTTTTCTGGTCTCCTATGGCCAACAGCATTGAGGCCACAGAGAATTTGTTTACTGTTCCAGCAACAGGGACTGTCCCAGTTAAAAGGGTCAGAAGGTTTGAGTGTCAGCTACAATGTTGGGAGCAGGACATTCCGATTTGGAAGCACAGCTCTTTCAGAGATGCTCTTCTTCCTATGACAACAATCGATCAAGTGCAGAACCCCTCTGCAGAGCCTGCAGCTGAGCATCTGCAGCAGGGAGTGGCGATGGGGAGGCTGTTCTCCCCTCCAGGAGCGCTCCACACTAGGCATGAGCTCTGCTGGAGAGAATTTATTGTTTGTTTGTGTTCATGCCCTCTTTGTGAACCTGTCTGCCATTGATTAAGAATCAGCTTTGCTTAGGAGGGTGTAGATGGTGTCAAGGGAGGAGATGACAAAAGCCTTCAATTAATTCTGCTAAATAATCTTCTGGGGAACCTTCCAATCATGGAGCACTAGCCACTAAATTGCTAATTAAGTGCCCAGTTAACCTTATTAATAATACTAAACGCACAGGGGTCTGCTAGATTCTGCTGGAATGTATGTTAACGGGGGTATAAAAAGCAGCTGTGTTGAGGTTGCCATGAATGTTTGCAGCAAAGAAAGCATTCAGACAACAACCAAGTGATTCCTTATGACATTTGTATTAAATTGCTCATTAGCTTTATTGTGGAAATTAAATTACTGCAAAGCACTGTCCATTAATTCCTAATTAAGTCTGAATGGCTGTGGTAATGCAGGCACAGGGCTGTGGTGGGCAGGTTGGTTTTCTGATGGCAGACCCTGGGGTGGTCCTGCTCAGGAACCTAGGAGAGGAACAGATGGTAGAAACAGAGGAGCTCCATCATAGAGAATCAGACTTAGCCAAAGGAACAGCAGGATTGATGTGATGGGTCTTTAGAAAAAGACTGGGCAAGACATAATCTTCTTTGCCTACTTAGTTTTTCAGAGACCAGAAGGGGCATGCCCAGTAGTCCTTTCCCTGCAAGTATTTATTTGGGAAGAATAGGAGACATAGGACAGTGGTGAAGAGCAAAGTTTCTGGTGCCAGACTGCCTGGGTCAGATAACAGATGTGTCATCTGTTGGGGGAACATTACTTGGCCTCCTTGTGCCTCAGTTTCCCCACTTACTAAAAAGAGAAATAATATTGCTTATAAGATTGTGTGAAAAATTAAATGAATTATCACAGATAAAGCATTAAGAGTAGTGCTATCCATCATTTCTTTATACAGCAGTTAGAAAGTTGAGCATGGAAAGGGACTTTGTGACCATTTTCAATTTCTAAGTGAGGAAGCTAAGGCAAGGAAAGGAGTTGAGGACTAAATTCTCATGGCTAATTCTTGACAGAAATAGGAGCTAAAATTCAGTTTTTTTTTAAACACCTACAGTGTTTGCTACTTTCCCTTACATTGGTTTAGGTATTTAGAGAATTACCAAAAGATCAGTGAAGAGTCTTGGCCAATTATGTAACTTTGAAGATGCTCTGACTATATTAAGGATTTGTTGGAAAGAATGCTTCTAAGAACAAATGGAAACTTCTGCAGTCAAATGCTCTACCACTGAGTTATACCCCTAAAATGGAAACTTTTGAACAAACTATTCTGTAGTTCATTCTATCTAATAATCCATGTCTAAGTATTTGTGTGGCTCATAAACACCCTATGCTGACTCTTTCTCTTTGAAGTTGCTAGAAGTGGTGCTTTATATTTTATTGACTGAATGCTGATTTAGGTAGGGGTTGAGGTTGAGAATGTTTCACAAATGCATCTCCTGTTTGGGTGAGAGGAGGTGAGGATGAAATTTTCAAGTGTGAGAAGTGGGATCCATTTGTTCCCTGGATTTACTGAGTATGATTCATGTGTACCCAGACTATCCATAAATGTGGTTAGTGGTTATGTAATCTCACCACACTTCTGTTTTTCAGTTGCACTGATAACAATTACTGTCCCAAACTCTATATTAAGGGGCTTCAGAGATGAAAGAAACAATTTCTACTGTCAAGGGAAGCCCAGAGCCTGGTGTGGTAAGGGTTACGACTCACCTTATTCTCACAATGCAAGGAGGAGCAGAGACAGCAAAGACATGGGCCTGTAAACAAGCTATTTCAAGGCAGGTGGTTAGTGCCATGACAGCAGTATACAGCAGGTGTTAGTGAGCCCAGCAGAGTGACTCTGAACTCAGAGTGGGTAGAAGGAACTTTCTATGATGAAGTACTTAAATGAAACTTGGGTAAGGACATTCAGGTCCAAGGAGGTAGCAGAAGTAAAGGCTAAAGTAAGAAAAAATTGCAAAGTCTGTATTTCTGGAAGGTAAGGTGCAAAGGAGAGTGATGATAAAGAGCTATCATAAGACAAGGCTGAAAAAGAAGGCAGGAGTCTTATCATGGCTATAGATGCTACACTTACCATTGCAGTTGGATTTATTCTGCAGAAAATTAAAGAGCATTTGGGTTCAACCAGAGACAGATAGATATGACGATAGTCAAGGATGGAAAAGACATCTTGGGAAAATTGCTCTGTTTAGTAATTGATGACACACAGTATAATTAATTGCCTTCTACTTATCATCCATGAAAAATGTCATGTCTTTAAATTGCATCAAACTGCAAAAAGTGGAAATATAATATAGAGACAAAATAGTATGAATTAAAAATTCATATTACAAACCAGCATATTCTCTGGTTGGTGACTGTGGTGTCAGTTTATTTTATTCTTTAAAAAATTTTAATCCACTTTACTGATGTATGAATGACATATAAAAAGTTAAAAATACTGGGCACGGAGGTACATGCCTGGGAACCCAGCACTTGGGAGGTAGAGGCAGGAGGTCCAGAGTTTGAGAGTCTCCTGGATTACATAGTGAGATCCTGTCCCAGAGCTGAGCATATTCAACGTATACATCTCCATGAATTTGGGGATAAGTGTGTACTCATGAAACTATGACTACAATGGTCTTCTAGACATCCAGGATATCTATAGCATTCAGTTAAATGATGTTTAAAAACCTACTAACATTTAAAGAAAATCTAAATGTAAACAATGTTTAAAAATGGAAAAACAAGAATGGGCAATTTGTTCTCATATTCTGGGGACTTACTGTAGTGTTGTTTTCTTTTTAATGGTTAAAAATGGACTTCTGGTCACAAGAAATTGGAACTATTAGCCAAAAGGATGTATGTTCGGTTGACTCCCAGACTCTGGATCATGACTTAGGAAGTGAGTGCATGGGCTGGTCCACTCACCTGCACTTGTGACTTTCCTGCCAGCTCCTGGTAGTATGGAGACCTGGAGTCAGCAAGCTCTGCCTTGAACCTCTGGTGTGGCAGAGAGATGCTGAACTCCACCTTCTGGTCCAGTGGGCCCTCAGACATATTAGTGAATTCTTTTTCTCTTTCCTGAGTTAAAAAAACAGAAGGACTTCTATTAATGCAAACCACAAACAAATAACTATTTTATACAATATATTGGCATTATATCAAGAAGTGGATTATGAAGGCTCCAGTGCTTTTAGAATAAAATCTTATTAATTAGAAGTAATCTCTGAATTTCAGTGAGAGAAAAAGTACTAAAACTCCAATGACTTAACTATTTAGAGTAGTTGAGAACACTGTCATTTTATGACCCTGTGATCCTTAAGAAAACATTTATAAACATATACATATACCTCAGCACCCCAAAACCCATGTATACTTCCATATATAAGCATCACTGATGCCTCTCTGGGCTCATACCATGTTGTTGGGTTATTTCATAAATATTCTTTTTTGAGGATTTGACTAAACCAAGTAATCTATGGATGTGGAGATATTATTAAATACAATCCTTCTTAGAGAAGCATCCAGACCAATTTAATGAGAACTTCTTCACTTAACCTTCACACTGAAAATGCTTGGACAATGCTATCAAGCTAAGATAACGTTTGAAATTTTTCTCAGAAGGAATAGTAGGCCATGGTTGGAGGCATGTGGCTGAGAACAGAAGCACTGTTCCAAGGACCTAGATTTGGCCTCCATCATAAAGGGTCAGAGGTCATCCTTGCCTGTTAGTCTGGGAACAAGCAGGGGTCTTTCTCCACTCTGAATTCACATGGGCACAGAGTGAGATTGGAGCTGAGACTCAAACTTGAGGTTTGACAGATTTTCAGCCTTAGGGACCCAGAGAATACTGAGATGGTTACAGCTTTTGCAAACAGGTAAGAAATAAGTCTGCAGGAAATTGAGAGCCTCTGGTTCTGTACGTGGTGTGTTATAGTGAAGCTGGAGCTAAGGAAGCTGAAAGGAAAGAACATTCTATGGGAACTGCCAATGAAGAACAGAGACCATGTGAGTGGGGGTGGATATGTTTTCTCCTTATCACTTGTCATAAACTCCTCTCTTCCATGTGTGTGGACAGCAGCACAATCTTAGAAGGATGTGGATTGACACTTAGTAGACTACTGATGTTTGTTTAAAAGATTCTCTTTTGTTCAGTCAAATTGTACCCATTGAATATCTGTAGGGGTGTGGCACACTGTCAGGATCTATGTGTTGTTAAAAGTACTGCATGTTTAGATGTTTCCCATTTCATGAGGCAGATTTGAGGTTCACACAAAACACTTTAGTGAGTTTTTTAAAAATGTAGTACTGAAGTTACTCTCAGACACTGCATTAATATTTGTATTTAGAAATTAAGTTAAACTCCTAAACATCAAAAACAGCTAAAGCAAGGTGGCAGGATACAAAATCAACTTACAAAAATCATTGGCTTTTCTATACACCAAGAATGAACAAACTGAGATGGAATATATGGAAACAATTCCATTAACAATAGCCTCAAAAAAAATCAAATACCTGGGAGAAAACTTAACAAAGGATGTGAATGACCTCTACAAGGAGAACTACAAACCACTGAAGAAAGAGATCGAGTAAGACTACAGAAGATGGAAAGATCTCCCATGCTCATGGATTGGTAGAATCAACATAGTAAAAATGGCTATACTACCAAAAGCAATCTACATGTTTAATGCAATTTCCATCAAAATCCCAATGACATTCATCACAGAGATTGAAAAATCTACCCTAAAGTTCATTTGGAAACACAAGAGATGGCGAATAGCCAAGGCAATACTCAGAAAACGAGCGATGCTGGAGGTATCACAATACCCGACTTCAAACTATATTACAAAGCAATAGCAATAAAAACAGCATGGTACTGGCACAAAAACAGACATGAAGACCAGTGGAACAGAACAGAGGACCCAGATATGAAGCCACACAACTATACCCACCTCATTTTTGACAAAGGGGCCAAAATATATGAAGAGGCTGAGAAAAACAGCCTCTTCAACAAATGTTTCTGGGAAAAGAGGTTATCTGTCAGCAAGAAACTGAAACTAGATCCATGTTTATCACCCTGTACTAGTATCAACTCAAAATGGATCAAGGACCTTAATATCAGACCCAAAACTCTGAAGTTAGTACAGAAAGGAGCAGGAAACACTCTGGAAGCAATAGGTATAGGCAAGGACTTCCTCAATAGAACCCTAGCAGCTCAGCAACTAAGAGAAAGAATGGACAAATGGGACTTCATAAAATTAAAAAGCTTCTGCACAACAAAAGAAATGGTCTCTAAACTGAAGAGACCACCCACAGAGTGGGAGAAAATATTTGCCAGCTATACATCAGACAAAAGACTGATAACCAGAATATACAGGGAACTTAAGAAATTAAACTCTCCCAAAATCAATGAACCAATAAAGAAGTGGGCAACTGAACTAAACAGAACTTTCTCTAAAGAAGAAATTCAAATGGCCAAAAAACACATGAAAAAATGTTCACCATCTCTAGCCATAAAGGAAATGCAAATCAAATCCACACTAAGAATCCACCTCACCCCTGTTAGAATAGCCATCATCAAAAACACCATCAACAACGGGTGTTGGCGAGGATGTGGGGAAAAAGGTACTCTCATACACTGCTGGTGAGAATGCAAGCTAGTGCAACCACTCTGGAAAAAAAATATGGAGGCTTCTTAAAAATCTAAACTTAGATCTGCTATATGATCCAGCAATCCCACTCCTAGGAATATACCCAAAAGAATGCGACTCAGGTTACTCCAGAGGCACCTGCACACCCATGTTTATTGCAGTGCTATTCACAATAGCCAAGTTATGGAGACAGCCAAGATGCCCCACCACTGACAAATGGATTAAGAAAATGTGAATACTCTTGGGGATATACCCAAAAGACTGTTACTCCAGAGGCACCTGCACATCCATGTTTATTGCGGCACTATTCACAATAGCCAAGTTATGGAAACAGCCAAGATGCCCCAGCACTGACGAATGGATTAAGAAAATGTGGTATCTATACACAATGGAATTTTATGCAGCCATGAAGAAGAACAAAATGTTATCATTCTCTGGTAAATGGATGGAATTGGAGAACATCATTCTGAGTGAGGTTAGCCTGGCTCAAAAAACCAAAAATCATATGTTCTCCCTCATATGTGGACGTTAGATCAAGGGCAAACACAACAAGGGGATTGGACTATGAGCACATGATAAAAGCGAGAGCACACAAGGGAGGGGTGAGGATAGATAAGACACCTAAAAAACTAGCTAGCATTTGTTGCCCTTAACGCAGAGAAACTAAAGCAGATACCTTAAAGCAACTGAGGCCAATAGGAAAAGGGGAACAGGTTACTAGAGAAAAGGTTAGATCAAAAAGAATTAACCTAGAAGGTAACACCCACGCACAGGAAATCAATGTGAGTCAATGCCCTGTATAGCTATCCTTATCTCAACCAGCAAAACCCCTTGTCCCTTCCTATTATTGCTTATCCTCTCTCTACAACAAAATTAGAGATAAGGGCAAAATAGTTTCTGCTGGGTATTGAGGGGGGGGAGTGGGAGGGGGCGGAGTGGGTGGTAAGGGAGGGGGTGGGGGCAGGGGGGAGAAATGAACCAAGCCTTGTATGCACATATGAATAATAAAAGAAAAATGAAAAAAAAAAAAAAAAAGAGGACGACATCTGACCTAAGACTTGCAGAACAGAATAACCATGCCATAAAAACAATGGGAAAACATCATCCTAAAACAGAGGGAATAATGTGTACAAGACAAATACATGTTGACAGATAAAATGGAACTTGTATGGCCTTCAGACGTACAAGGGAAAAAAAATCCCAAACCCAATTTTAAGTATTGTCTTTGATATACAAGTAAAGATATCAAGTATGCAAAAACAAAAAAAAAAAAAAAGAAAATGTGGTATTTATACACAACGGAATTTTACTCAGCTATGAAGAAGAATGAAATCTTATCATTCTCAAGTAAATGGAAGGAACTGGAGAACATCATTCTGAGCGAGGTTAGGCAGGCTCAGAGGACCAAAAATCATATGTTCTCCCTCATATGTGGACTTTAGATCTAGGGCAAATGCAGCAATGTGTTGGACTTGGATCACATGACAAGGGGAGAGCACATACAGGAGTTATGGGAATAGGTAGAAAACCCAAAACATGTAAGCGTTTGATGTCCCCACTCCAGAGGAACTAATACAGAAACCTTAAAGCCACAGAGGTCAACATGAGAAGGGGATCAGGAACCAGTGTAAAGATCAGTTAGTGATGAATCAGCTTGGATGTAACACATTTGTACATCAAAGCAATGCCAGGAATCTCTCTGTATAGCTATCCTTAACTCAACTAGCAAAAACGCTTTGTCTTCCTTATTATGCTTATGTCTTCTTCCTTATGTTTAACTGAAACTTGGTCCACTTCCATCAAATTTCTCATCATCCTTCTTCTCCCAGACTCTGGATGGGTACTATATTATTTAAAATTCACATATATAAAACATGGATGAATTTGTCATATTCCTAGTACCTTCAGAGGCTTCTTATTATCTATGAGTTAAAACCCAAACTCTTTTTCTTGACATTTAAGACTCTCTATAGTCTTATTTCAACCTGTTTGAACAATGTTAGTTTCACTCTCCTCTGCCCGGAATGCCAGGTTGCCCAGGCACCAAATTGCTTGTATTACGTATGTCTTCTTACCAGGAATTCTCCTTACCACTCCTCACTTCCAGAATAACACACACACACACACACACACACACACACACACAGTCATTCATACATGCTCTTTACTTCTTATCAGTATTCCATGGTTCATCTAAAATATTTCCTCTAACCAGCTAGGGCCTAGACATTTTTCTTCCTTTCTGAACTCCTGTAGCGTGAATTAACATCTTATTTGGTACCTATCATACACTCACCTGCTGTCTTCTTTTTATATGCAAGCTTTATTGCACCCATGTGATTCTTATACTTCACTAAATCTCCTCAACCCAAAAGCATGGGGCCATTTATTTATAAAACTCAGTGAACACAGGACTAAGGATTGCATCCCCCCGCAACCTATGCTGCCATGCCATTTTATTTTATTTTTTTTACAGTATTGGGGTTTGAACTCAGGGCTTACACCTTGAGCCACTCTGCCAGTCCTCTTTTGGTGCTTGTTTTTTTCAAGATAGGGTATCGCAAACTGTTTTGCTTGGGCTGGCTTCAAATTGTGATCTTCCTAATCTCTTTCTCCAGAGTAGCTAGGATTACAGGCTTGAGCCATCAGTGTCTGGGTTGGCATGCCATTTTGTCCTAGTCTTTACAGTTGTCATCAATCATAACGCTTGAACTCTTTTGTTATATTCAATTGCATTATACATTTCTTAGAAGCAGGAACTATTTCTTGCTCATCTTTGGTGCCATAGTCTGATGCCTGGCACATCAGCAGATTTTAGTCAGCATTTGTTGAATGAAGAGGCAATCGATGGGAATGGTGAGAGGCTGTTAGGAGAGGATGTGATGAATGTCAAATGAAATATTTAGAGGGAGTGACCTAAATTATATTTTGAAGGGGATGGAGGACAGGTGATGTGAGAAAAGAGGAAGGACAGACTAGTTATCTTAGAAAATTTACAGTAAATATATATTGAATTATAGTCAATAATTTCTCCAATAATACTTTCACTATTGTAGGAGAAATTTTCAGATAAAACAGTATTTTGTATTCTATGTTCACAGCAATAGTTCAGCCAAACCTGCCGCAATCCAGCCTGAAGAGCGGAGAGAATGGTCTGCAGGATGCTAATCCCTGATTTCTCAAAGAACTGGTGTGACAAAATGTTCTGCTTTTGTCCTACCTTACCCTTTTCCTTGGAGGGAGGATGAAGGATAGGGACAGGCAACAGTGTAGGAGTGGATGCCGGTGTCAGTGTAAGCATGAGAGTTCTGGGTTGTCACTCCTTGTATTACTGTCCCCTTTGGAGTCTGCTGCCTCCCTTGGGCTGTCCCAACTCTACCAATCATGAGTAATGAAGGCAGTGCTTCCCTGATTCAGCACTGAGTGTTTGGGCTCCAAGCTTCTGGGGAGGTTAAAAATTTCCCCATTTTGAGGCAGGGATGGAGTTAAGGGGAAAAGATTGTGGGGGCAATCTAACCAATGTACAATATAAACCTATTTGAAATTGTCACAATGAATCCTCCTTGTACAATGAATATATCCTAATAAAAAATTCCCCCATGTTGATAATCAATATTAAATTCTGCAGCAATTCTCTCATCTGCATACTTCTTCACTCAGAGTGATGGCTATCATCTTTGCTTTAGAATACTGTTTTTATTTTCCTCCATTTTGATGTTAAGGATTTTAATATCTATTTGACCTATTCATGCTGGACTAATACAAAACCTTGTCTCTTGCTGTCAAGATGGCCTTATATTTCAGAAGGAGATTGATTGATTAATTGATTTGCTCTAAAGCTTGGTGAGTCCTTACTATATATGTGGCTCTGTTAGGCACCGGGGTGGAAGGGCCCTGCCTTCCAGAGCTTAGAATTAAGTTGTTTCCTGTAATTCTCCCACCTTATTCTAGTTCTTAACTATGTTTTTCCTCATTCCTTAAGAGGAAGTAAAAATAATGAGTAGGAGAAGGTCATTGACTTAATCAGAATAATGAAAATGTGCAGTAGTCATATTGAATAGGTAGTCTACCCATTCTATTTTCTTGTTCTGCTAAAACTCCTACAATAAACATTTGAAGAGTAGATTGATTCAGAACTTCTTACTGTTGTAAGCTTCTCGGTGTCTTTGAAAGTATCATTGAGAATTTCATTTTGGTGTGTGTCATCAGGAATGCGAGGGAAGGGCTCGAGTGAGACATTGGAGACATCTGTGAAAGTAAAAAAAATTACAAACACAAAAATGAAACTAATGGAGTTTAAATTAGAACAAGGTCAAAATTCCATATGCCTTTTCTCTCACTCTGGAATTTATAGATAAGTACATTCAGAAATTATGTTTTACAAATCACATAAATATATTATTGAAGAAATACAACCTAAACTCTCAATCCCAGTTAAATTCTTCCTTCTGCCTTCTAGGACCTGTATTTGTTGCTTCCTGTAGATGGTACCATTAAGTGCTTTTGCTTAATGAGATCGGATTAGTTTTTCTTTTTTGTGAATATCGAAAGGATGCAAAGACAGATATTTACCTTGAATTTGTTCTTCTGAACATTTCCTTAGAATACTGCCCAAGTTTTTAAAATTTGGATTGCTTTAGCAGTCATTGAGACATTAAAATTTTAATCATAAAATCTAAGAGCTGAAAGAACATTAAGATGCTATCAATTTCACTGCTTTTAGAAGAGACCAGCATAGCCATTTCAAATACCTGGCAAACATTTTGATACATTTAAAGATCTCATTGATAGAAGTCTAGGTTCTATCCAAGGAAAGAAAAAACAAATCATTGTGTTATACATGCATTACTATTTTGTAATAAATTACTACTTAAAGATATTCAGGGAAAATAGTGTTATGAAAAATTGGTTTATATTTAGCCAGAAATTGCTTTCCATTTTAATCATAATTGGGAAAAAACATAGAATGTATTAGTTTGTTTATGAGCTTCAGAAAACAGGATATACAAAAAAATAATTTGACATTTCCTTGCTCCCTCAGTGTGTATGGTACCTGGGAATCAATCAGCAGTCATAGTGGTCACTTGTCACTGTGAGGTTCTGTGACATCATTGCACTGGGTGTGGAATTGTGCTTATGAAGGGGGAGTTTTTAGCAGTGGGAATCAGAGTCACCTGGAGAAGGTGACTTTAAAAAAATACTTATTTGTTGAAATTGACACATAAAAAGTGTATATATTTAAGGAGTATCATGCGATGTTTGATACATGTATACATTTTGCAATCATCAAATTGTGGCAGGAAGGCAGGGAGGGAGAAGGGCGATAATGAGAGATAATGAGTGCAACAGTGAAACAAACACAAAAAACCGGATTTGGAGAATGTCATGTAGCATCTGGAGTGAGACTAGAGGAGGGTCACTTCGCCCCAGAGGCTAAAATAGCCAATGACAAGCTGTAGCCCCCATTTCTGTAACCTGCTCTAAATGGTATATAATGAAAGCCCCCTTTGTTCTTGGGGCCCAGCCTTTGGACTCGAGTGCACTGAGTTGCTGTAGCTTGCTTAATAAACTTGCTTCCCTAAATCTTTGGTGTCCCATCTCTCTGTCTGAGCCGTCCTACAACAAATCAGGGTAAACATATCTATCTAATGAAACATTTATCGTTTCTTTGTGGTGAAAATAGTAAACTTTCTCCTAGTTTTTTGGAATATATAGTAAATTATCATTATTTATATAGTCACCTTACTGTGAGATAGAACACCAGAGAGGGCGACTGTTTGGTTAAAAAATATATCCTCTGGCTTATCAGCATCTCAAAGAATTGAAGCAATATAGATAGATGAGGCAACAGGACTCAGTAACTAGAACAGGTAGGAAAACTGAAAAAAACAGAGCAGCAAGCTCCTCTTTCTTCCCCTCCTTCTACATGTTAAGTTACAAGAACAGGGAGAGATACAGGGACCTCTGCTTCTGCATTCCTCTTTAGATGTAGAAGCTCAAGCCTCTTTGAATAGGTAGTGTGACAGAAAATCGGAAGGCATGTCTGGCAAAGGGAAGTTCTGAAACCCTATTGTACCTGTGTTTTGGGTAGACCTAGATCATATAAGCATGTTTTAAAAAAAATAAATGGCACCCATCTTAGACATCCAGAATCAATGCATCTAGATGATATGCCCACATGTATTTCCCCAGCTTAAAGAAACCCAGAAAGACCACCATTTTTGAGCTCATCTCCTGGTTGCAAGGGGATGCAAGCAGGAGGTGCTTTTTTTCCTCCCTTTAATTTCTCATTTTCCCCATTTCTCCCTATTTTATCCTATCATACTAAAATAGGTCCTTTCTAAAATTTCCACCTTGTGAGACTCTTTTTTTCATGAGATTTTTTTTGAAATCCTTTCGTTGTTGATCTCAAGTTCCTGTGATTTTGTGTGGAAACTGGGAAGCTGAGGGAAGACCCTTATGTCTCATCTCATCTGGTAATGGAATGGAGCACCTGGCATCTTCCCCTGCAGTTCTACCTGAGCAACCTTGTGGCAAGTAATTGGGATGGAGGTGTTTGGCATCCTCATCTTCAATTCAAAGTGTCTTCAAGTTTGTAATTCTATGGATAACTGGTTAGTACTTTTGGTTGTTATTATGATAAAAAGTGCTTAGCTAGTATACTAGCAGAACGTTTTCTTTGTTGTTCCTTGGGTATCCCATTCCATTGAAAAGAGAAATTATCTAGACTATGAAAACTAGGAATAACTGTTAGGTAGATTGGATCTTCTTGTGCATTTAACCTCCTTTGGAGATTTCTCACCCTTCCTTCATACTCATGGTATTTAGTAATATTTCCAATCAAACTCTACTCTAAGGAAACTTTTATTGTAAGTAGAAAATTTAGTTACTTACTGTAACTGAAAAAGTCAGTTTCATTAATTGTCTGATTTTACTTAATGTTCTTCTAGTCCCGAGTGTGTTGCATTTACATTTTAAGAATTGAAGGTTCAGGCCAAAGACAGGGGAAATTTAATATTTGAATGTCAAATTTATATATTCATATATTATTACACTTGAAAAAAACTATCAATAATGGATGATAGAGAGGGCTGGGCTGGAGGGTTGAGAGAAGAGAGAGTTTTCTTTTGAGTAAAGTATTCAAAGTGTTCCTGAATTTTGCACCATTAAGAAGATTTTCTATTCTCTTTCTGCATGAGATCATCATTGATGCCAAGTCCCTGGCAAGCATGATGAGAACAGCTGTCATTGCAGCTAGAATCTGGCAGTGCTTTTCGAGCTGTGCTTCAGAAATAATCTTAATGCAGAAGTTTCTGTGCGTGACTCTCAACCCTGGGTGCCCACGAACACTGGGAAAATAATTTTAAAGCACTTCTTGCTGGAACTCAGATATGTACTAGTGATATATCATTTTCTACTGGTGTCTCAAAGCTTTTATAAAGAAAAAAATGGAAAATAGTTCATCAGAAAAGGTTAGTTTTAACTTACTCTTTAGTCACAAAAGTTGCCGTTAGCTAAAGCATACTAACTTCAACTTTTAAAAACAGAAATACAAATTTTGATTCTTTTATTAATTTTGATTATTTTCTAATACAGAAATGAATCAGTGTGAAGGATCTTTTAAATAATTTTCTCCTATATAGTACATTTTGGAATAAGACACTATATTAAGTGTCACAGATCAAATTTTATTTGTTTATAAGGGGAGTGAACAACTATGCAGTGTTCTTGTTATTGTTAACGCATGTGTTTTACCACTAAGATCTTTATAATTGAAATTTAGCTAGTCTTATCCTGTGATTAGCTATAAGTCAGTCTAGAAATAGTAAATTAGTTGAACTTGTGAGAGATACTAACTAAAATGTAGTCACAGAAGTTTTCTCAGAATGTCAGTAAATAAAAAACTGGGAAAATGATATGATCATTTGTCTTAAAAGTCCTTATTTTTCTCAACTTAATAGATTTCAAGTAATCAAAAATTTATTTCTTAAAACATTATTAGCATAGCTAAATCAAATAAACTGAGGAAAACAATGCCCAGAGGCTAATAGCTTTGTTATATGAACCACATTTATACATACACACACTATTATTATTGCTTTTTTGGTGGACTGGGGTTTGAACTCAGGGCTTCACTCTTGCAAAGAAGGCGCTCTACTGCTTGAACCACACCTCCAGTCCATTTTGCTCTGGTTATTTTGGAGATGGGATATTGTGAACTATTTGCCCATGAATGGCCTTGAACCACAATCCTCCTGATCTCAGCCTCCCAAGTAGCTAAGATTACAGGTGTGAGTCACTGGCACCTGGCACATTATTGCTTTTTCGAGACAGGTTCACTATGTGGAGCTCAGACTGGCCTCACACTCATGATCTTCTGTCCTCAGCCTCTTAAATGCTGAGATTACAGGAGTGTACCACTATAGCTGACTAAATGTATTCTTACATTACATGGGAAAATGAAAAGTCTCAAATGAAATAGTAAAATACATGAAAGAGAAATTTCAAAATCTATGAAACAAGAAAAATATTTTCTCTTTTTAGCAAATATTAAAACAAATTGTAATGCTTAATTTTGAGAAGTATGCAATGTCTTTTGGACCAGTGAGTTATGTAAATTCTAACAAAATTTCTATAAATATACAAATTTGGCAAAATCCATCAGAGGCCTTAGAACTTTATTTGTTTATTTATGCATTTATTTATTTTTGGCAGTGCTGAGGATGCAGGTTAGGGCATTGAGCATGCTAGGCAAGCACTCTGACACTAAGTTACATCCTCAGCCTCAGAAATTAAATTTTTGATTTAGTAATATACTTTGAGAAACTAGTGTTTTCATAAAGATTTATGTTTAACTAATTAAGCATTATTTGTTATGGCACAGAAACATTTAGCAACTATGGAATGGCTAAGTTGATCATATTTATATGGATGTCATAGAATATTGGAAGCCATTAAAACAACTTGGACACTTTTTAATGAAACTGTAAAATGTTTTTTATGTCATGTCAAGTGGAAAAATGATGCAAAGTTTAATTAAGTTTGGTTTCAGCAATACATGTACATAATAGAGGAAATAAGGTCAGCAACGTGAAAAAGTGCCAGTGATGGTCATCTCCAAATTGTGGGATAGAGGGTGATTTGTTTTTGCCTGTATTCCTTCTTATATTTTCTAATTTTATAAAATGAATCTACATTTTTTTGTGATGTCAGTGAACCACCAGTTAGAACTGAGAAAGTATATTTTACATTTTAAACTTTATCAACTTCAATTAAGGATTGCTTTGTAAATAACTTGCTTTCCCGATTATTTGAATTAAGGTTTGAAGCAGAGGAAATGAGGTCTAAGCTTACCTGTAGAAAACACAGGCATTTCAGCAGGTTCTGCCAGGGTCTCCTCGATAGATATTTCATCTTTTCTGTTAGGACAACAGGAAAGAAGGAAGAGGTGGTGAAAAGGAACTTGATGACAACAAGGGGCCTATATTTAAATTTGCCTGTGCTGAATAGACCTAAAAATTAGAGAAATAAAAGCATACTGTAAAAGTGAACTTAGCTGTTTTCATTACTAAGGTAATATTTGAATACCTGTCCATTGAAGAAAATTCAATTCCCAATGGTTTCATATACCACGGCTCCATGACTGTCCATAAACTTTGTCACCCTATGGCTATCCATGAACGTCTTGGTGTTGTGTGGTCCCAGGTGTGGGGAGCATTGCCATAGTAGGGAAAGCTGGTCTTTTGGATCTCATATCTTATAGTTCCATTGTACAGACACCATGCCCTTGAAATCAAAGATAATAGATGGTATGTCCTAGAATAATATCTAGTATGTGACTAGAATATTATTCCTAAAAACTCAGGTCCTTGTGCCTGCCAATCCAGAGAAATGTTTCTCTAATAAAGTAACTTTTGGTTAGAGTAATGGGAGAGAGTTAGATTTCTGGGTAATACAGGTATACTAAATCTGTATGCTGAAGACCACCATTGCCTGCAATGGTAGCCAGCCATGGAGTTGAGGGTGTGGTCACAGTGTGAAAGGTAATTTAGGGCCAGATTCAAGTTCTTGGTAGTAGAGCTCTCTACGTAAATAATGTCGACCTGTTCTAGCAAGCTTTATTTAGAAAGGAGAAGTGCCTTTTTAATCTCACCGAAAGACTTGTTTCTATAAGGTGTTAGGTCCCAAATGATCATCTCTGTGTTAGTACAACATATTTGATCTAATTTTCAGTGGCTCTTGATAGGAAGACCAAAGGGAATGATTAGATGTTCTGTTAGAGTCATCTAGATTGTGCAGTCAACATTTCTCCCTACATATTTCTTCCATGCCCAGTTTTTCCAAGGTGCCAATAAGTATAATATTCAAAATATTATCAGCCACCTATGTCTGATCGGCCATCTCTGACCAATCAGAATGGATGTCAGCTGTAACAATGGATGACATATATTGGTGAACACAGGCCAAATATAAGCTTAGATTCTCTAGTGGAATTTAGAAACAGCTGTCCTCTTTATTTCTTTTTCAGGTATTATACTATGGGTTTAGTAAACAGTTTTAATGGAGATTATATTTAAATAAACCCTCACCATATCAAACATAGTTCTTATAATTTACAAAATTTTCTTTCTTTTTAATTATACAGATCTTTGTTTATAGTCATATCTCCTTCTCCTATTATTACTTTAGTCTCCTTCTTTTACTTTGCTGTGAAAAAGAAAATAACCAAGAAGAGAGCTGTAAAAAGCTGTAAAAATGCAGGCTTTTGCATTAGTTGCACATTAACAGCCCACTTTGTGCAGGTCTTTGTGCCAGACACTGTTTGCTTCTCCTTCAGGATTAGGTGTCATCCTGCCACTAAGCTGGCAATCTGCAGCATTGGCCAGGAGCTCTAGTGTGGGAAGCTGGACCACTCAGTTGTTCCACTGGCTTTTATTTCAAAGTCATTTGAAACTGGCAGACTTATGGGCTAGTCAGGTGAGAAAATTTTCTCTTTTGTCTTCTTGGAAAGATTTGAAGTGAAAGAGTTTTTTTCTCCTTCTTCTTTCTTTTTTAAACTTGCTAAGTGTAGTTAATATAAAAGGTCTCCTGTTCCTTCTTTCTCTCCAACAATGCTGGCAGGCACAGGAGTGGATGAATTGACTTTATTTCTTTCTTTTTTGGGCTCAGGTAAAGGTTTCTTATAATTTTTAATGCTTCTCTATCCAGACATGGGATATTGTGTTGATTCTTTTCTTATGGGTGCCCTCTGCTTTGCTTTCTTTTTTTTGAAAGTGGAAAAGTCAGTATCATCCTACATTTGTATCAGTTATCTCTGTGTCTTATAAACAAAGTTAGTAGTCTAGTCCTAAGACTTTCCTAAGTACCTGATTTCTCCTGGCAAAAGTTTATTGAAATTTGTAAGAGTGGCTTCATAGTCATAATTGATTACCCAAATATGTGAGAACTTTGCTCAATTTTGTGCAGCAGATATAGAAGTATAAAACAGTTCCTGCCCTTGAGGAATTTACAGTCCTGAAGGGAAACAGGGTAAGGCAAGGAAATATCCAATAAAAATGTGAGTGTCAAATAGAGCACAAAGCTCAAAGCAGGGGGAAATGCTGTAGGTTTCAAGCAGGGGGAGATAAGTGCAGGCACCAGTAGGCTTGTAAAGACATCATGGGGAGCTTGAAAGAGAATAGGATTTGGATAGGTGCAGTGGAGAAGGAAGGTTCTTTCAGGCAACAGGAAAAGTGCTGGAGTCTGAGTCCAGATTGAGGAGAGTATGTCTGTGTGCTGTGAGGAAGTGACCGGGGCAGCAATGGGATCATGAGTAATGTGAGGAAAGTAGTGAAGGTACTAGGAAGAAGCAGAGGACTCACAGCAGGGTTATTTGAACAAGGGTTAATGAAAGGATTATTTACTAAGTTGTCACAATAATATAGGAGCAATCAGAGGGGAGAGGGCAGTACTTTGCGGCTAGTAACAGTGGAGGTGCTAAGAACATCCCTTGGCCAGGAGGGGTGACAAGGTACCAAGAACCAGAGGCAGAAAGAGCTCTGTGGAAAGAGCTGCTGGACAGGAGTTGGACGGAAGTTGAAGCACGTCAATAGCCCTTAAATACTTTACAGGATGTGTGTGTGTGTGTGCGTGTGATGAATTCTATGACCTGATCTTTCCTCTGATCTTTTTTCTCCATTAGCTGATCCTAACCAAGAACCAGAGGGCAAGGGATAGCTGTGATGCCAGCTCTTACAATCTTATAAGATGTGGGGTGGAGAGGATGGAGGGTGGGATATACAAAAGAGCAAGGGGAAGATGTGGAATCTTTTGAGTGCCACTGAACAGGGCTCAAAATAACAAAAGGAGTATTCTAGACTTATTAATCTAGCAGCAGTTATGCAAGTTAATGGGAAGAGGTTAGAGGCAGAGCCATCTATTAGGGAAATCAGAGTTGACATTTTGTGAATAAGGTTCTGGGCCAGGTTGATGGCAAATAGAAAGAAACAAACAAAAAATGTGAAAGGCACCATAAAGAATTTCTGGTAATTCATATGGTCAAATTAGTCTTTCTTCATAGTATTACCTTCAGGTTCAAATTTCTAAATGTTATAAAATATGCCATTTGTGAGTTTATAGTTTGGCAACAGCATATCTCTTCTTTAAATCACTTTAGCTAGTGCACTTTCTGGTCCTTTTCCATTTTGATTTTCTTAGTTGATATCCAGTTGTTGAGGGTATAACACAGTGCTTTAGTAACTCGCTTTGAGAAATCCTAACATGTTACAGAATACCAAACTAGGGTTCAAAATTCAGGTTGCTCTTTGATTGTATTAAATATTTTCCTGATGTAACTAATAGTTTATCATAAATTCTAAAAATCAAACCTTTTAATTGCTCTGTATCTTGCAAGTGAAAATATATATTAGATATGTATCACACAGTGATGAATTCCTTTCTTCTGCAAGCAAAGCAACATTTATCTCAATGTATAAAGTCTATCCATTTTCCTTTTATATACTCATTTGTCTTCAGTACAATATATGCAAAAATTGTCTATCAGAATAACCTACACAGATCTTTGTGGCTGACATAAAATCGTAAAGGTACAATAGCTTATTCTCACTCCATTATATGATCTTTTGAAAGTCAAGAGCATGCAGCACTCCATTTTGGGTACTTACCTTTCAGGGAAGCTTCTCTGTTTTATTCTCTGCAAAAAAGATAAAAAGCAATTTTATCAAAAGATAATGCCAACTGAATAGTTTTAAGTTTTTTTTTCATTCCCTTCTCCCTCCAACTACACTTCAGCATGCCTGTATGATATTATTTTGTAGCGGTAAAATCTCTGTTGGTCTTCTCAGACATATCTAGTCATTTCTTGAACGCTTATGTTGTGGAAACCAATTCATAAGGAGGGCCTGGAGACCTGGGAGCTCTTTGGGCAGTGTTCCAAATAACCACACAGAAGTTAGATTCACCTGCTCAAGACGATCCAGGTGCTCCTTGGAGTTGCTGAAGTTTTTCCCGATGTCAAAGAGGCAGAAGGTCTCCTGCTGGCAGAGGCTGACCCAGTGCTGGTATTCCCCTGTGTCAGGGATGCGATCCAGAAAGATCCGATATGCTTCCCACACTGCTTCCTGACACACTGCAATGCAGAACCATTGCGGTGAAAGTGGCCACTTCTTATGAAACACCCTTTTCCCCAAAATGTAATATGGAAAGTTCTTTCATGGCTTATGTTGACAACTAATTTATAGCCCATAGAAGTCAAATTCATTTAATGAAATATTTATTGAGCTTCTACTGTGTGCTACAGAAAAACAGAAAAGACAGGAAATAGCGTGTGTGTGTGTGTGTGTGTGGTCATGGGTAAGACTGTAATGTAAAATAGGGTGGTTGAGGAAGATCACACTAATAAAGGTGACTTTTGAGCAGTTTGGGAAAAGCACAGGACTTCAGGTTGGAGAGTGAGGATGTCAGTCTGGCTAAAGCAAGGCTGAGTAATAGAGGATGAAGACAAGAAAAAGATATGGGGAGGGGAACCCAGATTGTGAAGGGCCTTGTAGACCAGTAGCTAGGAATGGGGATACTAGTACCCTGGCTGTCCACAAAGTCTTCCCAATCGATAGCAGGTGCACAACCACTGAAAGGGAATTATTTTGCAGGTCTCATCTTTCCAGTGCCTTCTTAAGGCCATACCTCTTCTTTTTCACCTCTCCTTTGGTCACAATCCTTGCCCCAAATCATCTGTCTCTAATTTTATTGTGGTCCAGTGCCTCTTGTACTGAAGTTGAGAAAAGAAGTGAACTTAGTTGTTGAATAACACACATTTTGGTCACTTGGTGATTTCTGATTCTTTGCTTTCAATAAACTAGAAGAAATCTTAGTGGAGTTGACAGCTGACAGATATTTCAAAATAATGATGACAGATCATAATGTAATTGTTGGCATATAATCACAAAGGAGTTTAAAGAATAAGGATGTTATTATAACAAAATTTGCCCTACTGACTAATTTGTGGAAACAAGTTTTCTAAGCACTTAAGAGAAAAGGAAAAAAAGAATAGGTATGAAATTAATGCTAACCTTTCTCACATTTTAGCAATGCATAATGTGCATAATTACTAATTTTACATGAACTAATCAAGGAGAAAAAGAAAAGCAATCTCATTTAAACAAGCACAAAAACTAAGGGAGTATAAGCCATAGACTCTTCATTTACATGGGTTCTTTTCAAAGCCTTGTTTCCAATTTTGCATCTCCAATTTTATATTTATAAATATTAATATCCACAAAAGCTGGATATTGCCCTATATGATGCATCAACAAAAATATAAAGAAATTTGTCAAACTTACATATTGTTGTAATCAATTACATATTAAAAATCATAAATGAATGAATCTGGTAGAAATTTTTTATATATAAGGCCTGTAGTCATGGGAAATAAAAAATATAATTTAAAGTTGTATACATATTTTTGTTACAAAAAAGTATTTTGGAGTAATCAATAACATTTTTAAGACTAAATATGGGACTGGAGGCATGGCTCAAGCAGTAGAGCACCTGCCTAGTAAATGTGAAGCCCTGAGTTCAAATCCCAGTACCATCAAAAGCCAAACAAACAAAAAGACCAAAGATAAATTACATTGAAAGAAGACTCTAGAAGGGAAGTGGAATGGAAATATGGCTGTCTGATGAGAAGGAAGTGATGTGACAGTTCCTACTTCTAAGGATAGTTTATTCATGTATTGGTTTAAAAGCATTTGAAAACTCAATGAAAGTATTCAGTGGCTGTAGTAGATTCTATTGGATACATAAGAGTGAACCAATTCTTTTTAAATTTTAAATATCAATATTTATTCAGCTCGCTGAAAGTTATACCCTTTCTGATAATTTAAACACGTGAAGAGAATGTACAGGTGAGGTATGTAGCTTAAAAGTTATTTTAAGAATTTAAGTGAGCAAAATTTTTTGAAGACTTCCATTGTATGCAGTAATATGTTGATTTTTTACCTCTAGAGGGGTGGGAAACAATTGGAAACTTTGGGCCAAAGGCTGAAATCATCCAGCTTTCTAAAGAAAAATTGACTGTGGTATTGAAAAAAAAAGGTTATGGGAGGAACAAGGTGAAACAGGATGGTTTTGTAGACCCTTACACCTATGCTTCATCTCCCTTCTCTCCACTTACTCTCTGCCTGGGTTTCTCTAGGCTTTTTGTTTCAAGAGACAAAGGGAATTCCAGGTCAATATAAGCACAAGTCACTTACCAGCAGTGCCAGAGCCTTCAAGGTGAGAGATCATTCAATTGCTAACTCACAAAGACAGGAGAGGCTGAAGTCTAACCATCTCTAACATCTGGTTTCCTACCATTGGGGAAATACCTTGCATTGGAAACAGTGGAGTAGCCTTGCCATAGAGAATGAACTTCTGTGAATTTGATTCTCTCTCCTGCCAGGCAAGGATGGCCGATCAGTTTCAATGTCATTCCTGACATGAATCATGCAGTCTCTGGGCCTTCATCTCTAACCAAGGGTCTCCAGACCATGAAAGAAGGAAACCACACTTGAATGTTTTCAGATTTAGATATGTGCCTTTTTTTTTTGACAGCACTGGGGTTTGAACTCATGGCCTCACACTTTCTAGGCAGGTGCTCTTACCACTTGAGCCATTCCGCCAGCCCTCTTTTCAGATTTAGAGAAACTGTAGCTGTTGTGGGTCCAGTCAGAGCAAATCAGCTGTCCTTGTTATCCTTCTAACCTACACACTCCACTCTCTCTTTGGGATGCTATGTTTCCCTTCCATCTTTCCCCAGCATACTCGCTAGTTTAGTTCAAAGCCCATCTAAGTACCAGAGATACAATACACAAGATAAACTAGCACTGTTTTTGAGAGTTTAGTGTTGGTGACTTTCAGGATTAGTATCTGTGCCAAAAACAAGTGGGAAGCCATGGTGTGATATTTCCTCCTGTTTACCAGTTAGGCACAAACTTAGGCATATAGCTCTTAGACTCCGAATAACTTTTCCTTTTATTTTAGTCCAACTTAAGGCTTGAACTAATTGTATTCTCAGTTGAGCCCAAACTCGGACTTATAGGCTCCACAGGAGATGTACACAGATGTGCAAAGAAATTCATTTTAGCTAGGTGTGGTGGTACAGTTCTATACTCCCAGCACCAAAGAGACCACAGCAGGAGGTTTTAGATTTCTGGACCAGCCTGGGTTATGTAGCAAGTTCAAGGCTGGCCTAAGCTACATAGCAAGACACTATCTAAAAAAAAAAAAAAATCATCTGAGAATACATCACAATTATACAGTGATTTCTGCAGGCAGTGCCCTGTCATGTGGTTGGGAAGACTGAGGCTGGACTGTGGAGTACAAAGTGCTGTTTTTGTATCTTTCTTGTCCTGCTCTTTCCGATGCCATCCATCTTCCCACTGCAGGTCACAGAGCCCTACAGCCCCTATCAGCACTTCCTTCACATAAAGACCCGAAAGAACTTTCTTCCTGAAGCAAAATGAAGCAACTTGATGGATTATCTGCCTGAGAGTTTACCAGCACCAGGATTTTAACCATGAAACCAAAAGCAGTGGATTTTCTTCAGACCCCTTTTGAGAGGTGTGTGCATTTTCTAATGTCAATTTTCTGGCTTCCTGAAAGCTTCCCACAAATCAGTAGGCACAGAATCCTTTTGGATAGGAAGCATCATCCCATGACTTGCCACAGAATCCCGAGTCCTTTCTGAGGGAGCATCAAAGACATCATTGAGAACTGAAGGCATCAAAACATCACAGGGGTAGGAGTTATCAGAAAGCATCTCCAAGTTGGATTATTCTATCCCTTGATTTGTCTGTTTTGTACCATCCTCCTCTGAGCAAACCCACTATCCCTCTACTGGAGGAATTGCCAAAGGGACTCTTTATTTCTTTATATATTTAGGTGGTACTGGGTTTTGAACTCAGGGTCTTGCACTTGTTAAACAGGTGCTCTAGCCATATCCCTATCCCTTTTTTTTAAGATATCCCTATCCCTATTTTTTAAGATAGGGCTTCACTTTTTTTTTTTTTAATGAAGGCCTGGTCTGGGTTGTAATCCTGCTACTAATCCTTCTACTTCTGCTTCCTGCATAGCTTGTATAACAGGTATATGCCACCATGCCCAGCTTAATGGTTGAGATGGTGTCTCATGAACTTTTCTCCTGGCTGGCCTGGACCTGTGATCCTCCTGATCTCTACTTCCTGAGTAGCTGGCATACACATGGGCCATTGCACCTGTCTGTCAAAAGGATTCTTGAAAAATCCAGCACCTGGCCTCAACAGTCTAGGCCAATGCCTAGAATCTGATCATAGAGCCTTTCTGCTTTGATGATGCAGGGAGAACCACAGAAAGCACATGTGGGGGAGGCCAGCTGGCTGTCCATAATTGGAAGTCCATGTCTGCAGATACTTTTCACAATTGAGAAGTATTAACAGAGACCAATGCTGTGACAACGCCAAGAACGGGGTTGCGCAGACATACCATGGAAAGATATGCTGGAATGGGAATTGGACCCCGTGCTTGAGGCATATCACCTCACCTCTTCAGATTTCAGTTTTCCTATCTAACACAATGGGAGTGTTGGCTAGATGTTCTCTAGGTAAGTGCTTCTTGAACTTTTACCTTTGGATGGTACAGATTACCTATGGATCTTGTTAAAATTCACAGTCTGATAGTTGGTCTGGGTAGGATATGATTAGCAGAATGCGTGCTCTACGTCACACTTCACTGAGAAAGAAAGATCTAGCTATTGATATTGGATTAAGGGAGAGAAAAGAGGGGAAAAAGAGTCATGGAATAGAGTGTGGTGGGGATTTTTAGGGGAGGCATTCATAAAGCAGGGATCTTGGCTGGGGAGAATCATAGAGCTTGGCCTGGAGACGACCAGAAACAAACTTGCCTTGTTTGCATTTGTGCTGTGGGATAAGTGTGTTTATTATTGTACCACAAAGCTTTGAACATTTTCACTTCTGTTGCTTTAAGCATTGGGAAAAGGCCAATATTCCATTTGAGTTAGGAACAGAAGAGCCTTCACCCCTGAGTCTGTCGAAAGATGTCAACAGACAATTTTGTAAAGGCAGTGATGAGAACAGTAAGTGGGTTACTCCATCAAAGGAACACTGCTTTGTAGCTAGGTCTTATTTCTTGTTTCTTTATGAACCAATTTGTTAGACTTAAGAAACCCACACTGATGAATAGTAAAATTTCATATCACCCGGGGCAGTCATAAAGATAATGGACTGTCATTGCTGTCGGGAGAAAAATGGTGGTTTGTTTCATCCAGGAAACAATAATGAAAGAGGCAAACCTTATCAAGAAAAAAAGCTAAGAATAAAAAATCAGAGGTAAAAATTTGGTTGCTGCAGTAAATAGTCTATTGTACAAATATCTGTGGCAAATCCTATTTGTGAAAGTTGTAAAGAATTAGATTTTACATGAAAATAGTTAGCAATTCACATTCACTGTGATGCAAATATATATATATATATGTTTTATATGTATATACTTATAGCCACTAGAAAAAAAATACGGAATTTATCAGTGTCATTATCTGATTGATGTGTATGCACATTCAGGATGAATAATTTACACACCACTGTCTTTTCTTTGCATTCCCAATGAATGGGCTCTTTGCCTTTGTATCCATCAGCAAACATTTCCTGAGAAACTGTCTGGTGAAGAGACTGTGCTAGGACTTCAGAATATTAATATAGAGTCCTTCTTTTCTACAATTAGAGTTCTCCTGATTATGACCCCATACTTTTCATTTTTCTGTGAGTGTGGCTATGATCAGAAAGCAAACATCTCTTACTTCCCCATAAACTGAGACATATCAGGAATATAAGGCTCAATATTTTTGAAACTGTAGTTAATTATGCCTCCAAAATCCAATAAGAACCATAAGGTTAATTGAATCCTGTACACATTTTACAGAAGTAGACATCCAAGAACTTTGCCGGACGTTAGTGTCATGAAATGAGTTCTCAGTTGTCAAAATGCATAACACATCACAGACTAGACCTGAACCAGCTTGCTCTAGTGAATGGGCTTTCAACAGAGCAGGGAGAGTCCACATTTTGGAATAGAAGCAAACATCTAGTGTGATTAAGGTAGAAATCAGTAAACCTGTCAACTTTCACAAGTAAGATGAATTGAACTTTGGCTTCAGGAAGTCAAAGTACTTTGTATTATTTGGAGCTACCTATGGAAATTAATAGCAGCTAAAAACATCTATTTTACAGAAGAAGCCATGGGAATTTTTTCATGCATGGTAAGTAAATGAGAAGGCTAGCCCCTGATGGTTATGGTGGGATTTAAACTTTAATGCTTTCCAGGAATGCTGCAAGAATCTGTTATGCTGTCTTGGAGTGGAAACTGTGTTGTATCTCTGCTGGAAAGCTCAGACACATCCTTTCGGTAGACTTTGGTAACCATTCTTAATTATGTCTCCTCTGCACTCCAACCTGGCTCTAGGTCCCCAAACTTCACAAGTTTTTTTTTTTTTTAATCGGTAATAGATAACTTGAACTTACTAAGAAGAGAGAGAATTTGGATTGTAATGTTGCTTTTGAAAAGTGAAATCTTAAGTCATAAATTAACTTGCTCAGATTCCTGATGTGGCAATTGTCTTATATCTTTTATTTCATAAAAACAACATTAAAATTCAATATTGGACTTTGACAAAAATGAAACAAAGACGTAAAACCTGTGTATCAAAACTTTCTGGTGACTTGTCAAGAGCCATAAAGGTTTCATGTCACATAAGACATTATTATTAGCCATAAGAGCTGGGAGCTACCATGGCTTTGAATGTTTATGACTCATTACTATCAGGTTAATGGACTGATTTTTATAACTCTTGTAGCTGAATGAGAGACCCTGCAAGTTCTGAGCTGAAGACAATCTGGATGAATGACAGAGAAGGGATGAAGAGAATAAAGGGCTAAGGAGATTTCATCACTTTCCTTACCTCTCAGTCTATAATAAGCTTCAAGACTGTCTAAAATCTGTCTCATGGATTCCTGTGGACAGACATTAATCCCAGTTGGGAAAAGTGTTGATCTTTTTGTTCGAAGTTTTGCCAAATCAAATATTCGTCTCATGGCTGACACTTTGTACATTTTTGCAGTACTTTCAGTTGTTTCGCTTCGTGGGGCATTGTCTATGTCTTTAGTTTCAGAAGGGTATATGTTAATGGAGATATCTGTAAGAGAAAGGTGGATTTCTTATTGAATATATACATTTTTGTGATATATGTGACATATATGGATAAATGAATGAAATAAATGAAAAATTATGACCCTTTGGTTTATGACATTTCTGCTTTGCTGCAACCGCCAACTGTAATACTATAACAGCAACACATTTTCAAAAAGAAGAGAATAGTATAGCGAGCTGATCAAGTATATATATTTTTAAAAACCAATGTCTCAAATCAACTTGCCTTTAGGAACTGCCAAATATTGAAACTATTTCACACACATCTCTCTGAAAAATCACTTCCCACTTAGCACTCATGCCTCCCAAGAGATCCCCCTTTTGATAGACATTATAATTCAAATGGGGAATGTTACAGCACTGTGGTACCCAGAGGTGTATTCTTGATGGGGAAGTGGAGTGCTTCTAAAAACCTGTGAGAAAAAGCACAACAAAATAACCCATTCTGCCAGTGGCAGCCCTAGGATTTCTATGTGACAGGACTCAGAGGGTGGCAGTCAGTTTGAGTGAGTTGGGGCAGGGGTAAGTTTTAGACTTGTATCTGCAGAGAAAGCTTGGTATGTTATGAAGTTTGGTGGAAGGAAAGATGAAGGAGAGGACAAAGAGAGGAGGCTGGTAGAAAATGTGCTGCCTAAAGCATTTCATCATGCTGGTTCAGTTGTATGTTAGGGTTATTACCAGATGTCATTCTTACCTTTCATAGTAATAGTTTGCAGTCATTGAGACTTTTTTTTTTTTTAGTACTGGAGATTGAGCTCAGGGCTCTATCACTTGAGTTATGTTCCCAGTCCTTTTGCTTTTTGTTTTTATTTTTCAGATAGGGTCTCATACTAACTTTGCCCAGGCTGGCCTCGAATTGCAATCCTCCTACCACGACTCCTGAGTAGCTGGGACCATAGATGTGTACCACCACACACAAGTTGTTTTTTGCCCAGGCTGGCCTCAAACCACAATCCTCCTCTCTCCATCTCTGGAGAAGCTGAGATTATAGGCATGTACCACTACACCCTGTGAAAATATTTTTATCTTGAATTCTTTCATATGTTTCATTTTGTACCATTCTTACAAAGGTTTAATACTGAGATGAACCATATTATTTTTCTCATTTTTAAAAATTTTATCATTTTTACACTTACTCACATGTGTATACATTGTTTGGGCCACCTCACCCTCCCCCCACTGCCCCACTCTGGGCTCTCTCAGTTTATCATGCAGTAAGGTACAAGGCTTACAGGTGACAGAGCATGTTAGCAGTGTAGTCAGGTCTCATTTCTTTCCCTCCCACTTTATCTCTTTCCTCTTACTCATTCTACAAATTAAGAAAGGAAGTGTTGCTGAACAGTTAGCCATTCCTATGAGCTGGCCACTTTCATGGCTCCTTAAGATCCCAAGCATGTGGTTTATAGAGCTATATATTTTCATGTTACTAGGGAAGGTTCAAATTGAGTCACAAAGTGTCACTTTCCTTCTTTATGGGGAGTAGAAAAAATCCTGGGGTGAAGACATAGTCTCTGTCACTTTGAGGAGTCTCTGAGTGCTCCATTGGTCTTGGACAATGGTAAGTTCTTAGGAAAGAATCTTCAGGAAAGAAGGGTGTTTAGAGATTAATTGGCCCTTCCAATCATACAATAGGCCAATAAATCATAATACCTGTGTAGAATGGAGGCATCAATAATTTTTAAAAATCCAAAATAAGAGAGGTGATTCCAATACAAAGAGAGGTTTGGCAAGCACTATTTTATCTATAAGGATATTTTCAGCCAAAGTCAAGACATCCATCTCAAGCTGGCTTACACAATAAGGAAGTCATTACCACACCAATGGAAAACCACAGGTTGGAAATGCCTGGTAAAAATGGAACTCTGGCTCAGACTTTCTTCTCTTCCCTGTCCTCACCTGGTTACCTTATCCACAGGCAGTCTTCCCCTGATGGTGGCTAGCAGCCATTGGACCAACACACTTACCTTGTTCATGTTGAAAATTACCCTTTTTGTTATGTCTGGCTGAGTGAGGCTGTGTGCCTGGATCAAGACCAGTTGTTAAAGGATGACAATGCTGTTGCTTGATCTGGGTAATCACAGAGCAGGGGATTTAGATTACCTGGATTGGCTCATTTTTATTGTGGTGGTTGGAGTCAATTTTCCTTCAATCACACTGGTGGCATGGCAAAGTGAAGGTGCACATTCAACACTGAGGTGAAGTGCCAGAGTGTGATAGCAGCCTGGCAGGCAGCTGTTAGTGCCTACTAACAGCTAGCAGTTAGTAAGTACTAACTGCTAGTAGTTAACTGCTAGTAGTTAACTAGCTAGTAGTTAACTAGCAGTTAGTAAAAATATTTGTTTGTGAATATTAATTTTAATAATTATTTCAAACACTTTATAGATTATAATAGTGTTGTAATAGCAAAATTAGCATTTTATAATTATATTTGCATTGCCATTTAGAATGGAAGAAGTGTGCATCACATAATTCTAGGCCTGTCTATATAGCATAGACTATACTTAGGAAATTGCTCCTCATTTTGCCTTCTTCTCGATGTGGGCAAGTTTTGCTATTATACTTGTCCTGTTTTCTACTTTGTCATCTGCCAGTCTTCAGTCCTTTGGAGTTTGTTCTGTCCTTTCTTTCTGTTATACTTGGTAGAACTCCCTGAATAACTTGCCTTAGGAAGAGTAGGTACAGTACCCTGGCTGTGGGACATGTCCTTGTCCCGGAATCTTCCCCAGGTTTATCCCTCTGGATCCCAACACTATGCTTATGGCTAGGCTTACTTGTATAGATCCTACTTGATGTAGGTTTTTAGATTTCATCCTATCAGGGTGGGTGCAGAAGGAAGGAGAGAAGGTTACAGATTTGTCATGCTTCCCCATATTCCTATGAGCTGTTCATCATCTGTTCTGTTTCCCCTGCTAGGATCCTTCTTTCCCTTTCCTCAATGTCAGCAAATCCATATAGCTTGTGGTCTATAAGAAGGGTGAATTAAGGTAACATGTGTATCAGTTTGCCTAAGCTGTCCTGGTTCATGACTATTATCTGTTCACTCTCAAATATACCCGTTTGTAAAATAAATTTTATGGTTATTCAGTTTTAAATATTTCCCTACTGGAGATACAAATGGCTGTCTCTCTCCTCCAGGAAGCACCTGTTTCATTAAAACATTTTTTTTTGTAGTGAAAGTAATAGCAAAGTTTATTAGGAAAGAAATACAGTTTAATAAACTGAAAGAGGGTCCTCTGGAGTGAGTATGAGAACAATCTGTTTCATTTTTAAATATCTCCACTTAGATGATTCTTTCTTTTGATCTTAAAATTATCTTCTAGTTACTTCCAAACATTATTCCTTCATACCTGCTCTTAGTGCAGTGAAGATGAAGCTGTAGATATTTCCATAAGCAGTTCCTTATATTCTCCCTACTCTACATTGTTTTCTACTGTAGGTTAAACATCCTTTGGTTTCTTGTATCACGTGTGTTAGACATCTCAACTGATTTGCTCCTCTGTTACTTAAAGCTAACCACAGGGGACTCCCTGTGCTCATATTATAGCAGGGACTGGATTGAACTTTTCATTTGTGCCTCTGGCCCAAATCATTGCTAGAGAATAGGTCAAGGTCTCTGAGATCAGGCCCTTTGGGTTACTTCAGTCTAAGGATATCTATGGGGTAGGTGAACTCTGTTGGTACCTTTCTTTATAATTTCAAATTGAAAAAAAGAAAGGAAAGAAGGCATTGAAACATGGAATGTCACAGAGATTTCAATGAAGTAAAATTAATTGATATTTGGGGGAATGAATGAAATCACCCTCTGGTAAGCAATTAGATCAGATTAAATTTTACATAAATAGCAATATTGATACTGAACCAAACTTTTAAAGATTCTTTGGGTACATTTTCATGAGCTCGGTGTTTTATTTCATACAAATATTTGGAAAAAGTATGTCAAAGTCTTATGAGAATGAATTTATAGTTGGAAGACCTGCTATAGAAAGGGAATTTGTTTAAGAGAAGACAGGAAACTATTTGAGGCAGAAAATATTCCTCTAAGATGATGACAAAACATGAGTATAACCTCAATAGTGATGAATTAGGTGCCGTTCACAGCTATCTCTGAGAGAAGTTCAAAGTTACAAAGGGAAGAGATAGGCAAAGTGACTTCATGAAAAAACAATAAACAACCCCAACCATCTTTCCAAGAGTAAAATAATATTATAAAAAAGAAGTTAACTTATTATGCATTTGGAAAAGTGTGCATTATGATATTTTAAAATTTGGTTAAACACCGTTAAACCAATAGTTTTGAGAAATAGCTGTACCACTGAATAAAAATGAAAAAAAAATTATACATTAGAATATTCAGAACTTCCAAATATAGATGAGAAACAGCTATAATACTCAGTGTTTATATTCTAAATTTAACTGTATTATGTTCACTACTTGTGAAAGAAAAAGTTAACAATGAAATCATAATGTTGGTCAACCATTTCAAATATTTTGGTAGCACCAAGGGCACATGCAAGGCACTGGCTCTGCCATTTACTAGCTGTACAATTCGAACGTACTTGACTGCTAAGAACACCCTGAGTTTCCACACCTATAAAATGGGGAATGAAAATGTCTCCCTTGTTGGGCACAGTGCATGTGTTCAGTAAGAACTCCTCTTTCTGACAATCCATGAATTCCACTCCCTGTCATTACTTATTGTGACCTTTCACTTACTATTCCTTATCCTCAACATGACTATACCCATATCTGGAAGTCTTCCTGGGCTTCCACACTGCAGTGCTCACATTTGTCTGCTCTTTCATCAGAGAGGTTTCTTTTCTTTCTCTTTGGTGGACTCCCTTAAGAACCAGCAAAAATGCCACTTGCGCTTTTCTAAGCTTTCTTAGATTCCATATTTAGAATTCATTAATTGCTCCTTCCGTTCCTCTACTGTGGCTTGTATCTCTATAAAATGTACTGATTCACCAGGATTCACTAGTGCTTACTGTGTTTCAGGCCCACTATAGTATATAGCAGTAAATTAGATGACCGAATGACATGGAACTGGTAGTGTGGTGCTTATTTTCTCCTGCCTTGGATAAAAATTTGTGGCAAAAGTATGAATTTCCTGATTAGACTGCAAATACCCTGAGGATCGGTGTTGTGAGCCCAGCCTCAGTGCTTGCTTAGTGTGCATGATGTTTTGTATATGACAGATATGGAATATATATTAAGGGAATAACTGAAAATTACCTGTAGAAATATTAATGGGTCTTTGAAAATATATGTATAAGTTAGATTTGTTTAAAAACCCATTAGATCATGAAAAATATCTTCATATGTCCTGCCTACCTACATTATTGCAATTCCTCTTTGAAATTTCTATCCCTTCTCTAGTTTCTAATATCAGACACTTAGGATATAGCTATATTATTAAAGATATTATCCTAAGCAGTAAGACAAATAAAATTCTTATGTAAACAAACAGGAAAAGACCAGAGGATGTTTTGTATATAAAGTTTATTCTAGTAAAATCTTCATTTCCAGATACTTTCAATGCATCTGGAAATAGATAAATAATGAATGGAGTCAATTAGAATCCTGAGGAATGTTAATACTGCCTTTAGCATGACAAACCCTCAAATCACTTACATCCTGTAGCTAAGCATGGCTGGGGAAGTATTTGGACTTGCTATAAATGTATGATCCTAAATAAAATTGCTACCTTTCCCTGGTCCATACAGTTTCCCATTCTCCTGGAGAGCCACACACACAGCTTTTCTCAGATTTCCTGTGCCTTCTTGCTGATGGTGACTCTTAGTATTTGCTCCACATTTTTCCAAGAGCAAGAGGAGCCAGAAGAGAACTCCATGGGCTTCCAGCACTGCACCAGCTCACTGGATACATCTGTGCTCATATGCTCTGCTTTCTGTCTGTGACTGATGATTGGCACGTGCTCCTGTCTAAGACCAACTCCTTCACTTACACTCCTGGTCCATTCCTTTCTCGTCTCTCAGGGACATTATTTCAGAAACTCTCTTTTCACTTTCTTACATCATTATTTGCCTTTCTTCTACTGAATTATTCCTATATGTATACAAATATGCCACTATGTTTCCTTCTATTAAAACAAACAACAAAAACCTCTCGATACACATCCCCTCCAGCTACTGACTCATTTTTCTATCTGTACTTTTACCAAAATTCTTTGAAAGATCTATTTCTGCCTCCTTTTCCAGAACAAAGCAGGGAGGTACATGAGTGAGGATTCCCCAGTACTACATGCATAGCTACCAAAATCCTTCCCCTATCCCTCTCTCAAACTCTTCTTTCATTTCAATATTTGTGATGTGCTCATGGAGCATGGTATATTCAACATGCTAATGTGACATTTCATCAGAAGGTGTTGCTATTGAACACATGGTAATCCTCTCCTATCTGTGGGTGCTGGGGATAGAGTTAAAGACCACCAGTGGATGCCTGAAAACTTTGATATGCCAAGTCTTACATAAACCATACTTTTCTATACATACATACACAAATTAGCACCTTTCTACCTTAACTTTTAACTTTTTAAATTTTATTATTATTATTAGTGTACTGGGGATTGATCCAGGGACTTACACATGCTAGGTAAGCACCCTACACTTGAGGCGTACTCCTCCTTAACTATTAAGCATGAATGCGTATGGACTGTGGTGGACTAAAATGAATTTTTCCTTCTGTACAATTTCACAAACAGGAGATTTGTTCTTACAACCTAAGATTTGCTAAGAAATCTTGGGAACCACGACATTCAATTCCTTTTCTTTCGTAAGTCAAGACCTTTCACCTTGTCACTTAATGGAAGCACTTTATGGCTTTCTTGGCATATCTGAATTGTCAGGATCACTACTCATGTACTTTGAGGCTATTATTAAGTTATTTTACTTGAACATATGCTCTGCAATACAGTCAATCTGATAATGAAGATGACTACTAAGTGATTAATGAGTAGCATTAACGAGTAGCACATGCAGTGTAGATTTGCTGGACAAAGGAATGATTCATATCCCTAGCAGAAGTGAACAAGACAAAGTGATTTCAATATGCTGAAACTGCATGTGGTAAAATATAATTCCAGTGATCACTTACATGAGTTTGGTTATTGACATTTGTTGGTGGAGGTGGTAGTGTGATGGTGATTTTGTAGCAAAATAGACTATTTGAAGAGGGGCTAAGATTTAGCATGGTAGGATGAACTCCCCTTAAGCTGGAAGGTTCTTATGGAAAGTGTAGCAGGTAGAAATATTTAGGTGGACAAGAAAGAGGATAACATGTCTATGGGCAGGGAAACTTCCAGAAGGCTAAGGAAAATGATCAATAATGGAAGCTTTAGTTGTGGAGGAATTTTACTTTCTCCAGCCACTTTTTCCTGGGGCTGACACAGATTCTGCAAATCAGTGATGCTATGAGAATTCTCAGTTTGGAAAAAAATACATAGGGAAAGACAAATTAAACAAATAATCAATGAATCCAAACACTGAATTTAAACACTGCCTTACTGAAGGAAAAGTAAAATCTAGTCAAGAATGGGAATGGCAGTTCAGAAGTGCTGGGTTTCTGACCCTTCAGTTACTGTTTTAAAATCAGGATTGGATTGAATAATTATGTCTACTAGTTAATGTGAAGCTAGCCCTTCAGTCAAAAGTATCTTTGGCACTGTAGTTTGTAGTCTGATGGCCATGTGGTCTCAATGTTGACTGGCAGCCTACAAGTCATGATACCCCACATCATTTCTCTGTCAAGTCGCTGGAGTTTTTTATGTTTTCCTTCCTGTACAAAGTTGGCCTCCAGTCATAGACTACTGACAAAGTTTCTATTTTTGGCTCAACCTTTCCTGGGAAGCAGTCTCTTTCTTGGTTATTTATTCACGTAACCATGGTACTTGCCAAGTGTTTGGCCACTCCTCACTATACTCTTTCTTCTAGAGAAATTTTTTTTAGCCATGTGTCCCTACAGGCTTATACCATAGGCTCACTGTACATATACAGTGACAACAGCAGACACTAAGAATGGGAGAATGAGACTTTCACTGCAGCACTGCTATTAAAGCAACAGCCACTGATACAAGCACTTAGCAAATCCATTATGTCCTCCTATGGGAAAAAAGCCTCAATGTCTTAATAAATGAAGTAATGGGAGCAGAGATAAACTTACTGGAATTTCTGCACAACAAAATCTTCACTTGAAGGTAGCACTCCATACAGACAAAGTGTATAACATTTCAGAACAAAATTAATGACTGGAAGTTTTCAGAAATAATAATCTTGTACAAACTTTTCTAATCTTGCTATAAAGGGCAGTGACTTTTATGAAAATAACACACTTATTCTGTGGCTCATTGTATCCTGGTCCTCTCCCTCCCTACATCCATACATTTTCAATTATATACCCAAAACTTTTTTCAAAGAGCAAAAGAAATTATACATTATGCTTAACATACCTGAATATATATCAATAAATTATACAGATTTGCTGAACACCTATGTTCAATGCTATGTCAGAAAATTGCATAGACTTTAATCACTCTTTTTTTTTTTTTTTCTGGATGATCAAGTGGAAATTATAGAAGCTTCTGTAACTTGCTTTTTATACCTGTCTTCCTACATCCCAACAAATTTATATAATTCCAATCCTACCCTATTGACTGAGAGTCAAAATATTTTGGAATCAATGATGCCGAAAAGATAATAGAAGTGAAGAAAATCCCCAATCATTTCCTTTTATAAATTATGAAGTAAATAAACATTCACAACAGTCGGTGTGCAGGCTGATTTTCAATGATGCATGGATTCCATACCACATTATTTCCCTCTCTGAAGCTTTTGAAAATTACATGACACTGTACTCTTACTTACTTTCACAACTGGCATTTGTTCAACCATAGCACTCCCTGCTGAGAATGAAAATCAGAAGTCTCCTCTCTCAAAGAATCAGAGCAGTCTCATTGCATTTCTCTTCATTGCAAAAATCGGGTTTAGTTATTAACTTGTTATGTCAGAAGGAAAGGAATTAGGACCTTGGCAAACCCTTACAAGAAGTTAAAGGTGGCTAAGTCTTAATTTTCTACCCTGTACATGTGCATATGTATTGAGCCTTTCTTTCACTCCATGGCACTTAAGAAAATAGAAGAGTCAAGTGAAGGTGAGATGCTGGGAAATTTGCTAAAGTACAAAGTCATAGTTATTGAGGACATAGCAACTTGATGAGTGGGCAGAACAAAACTAATGTTGGAGGGAGAGGCAGGAAAAAAAAAGAAAGCAGGTTGCCTTTTTGTTACTATTTATTATTTGAATAAATAGTAACAATGATTCAGGCCTGGTAAATGTTATGCAAGGAAGTGGCAGGAGTCTAGCAGGGTTATGTCCTTAACTGTACCTGTAACAGAAATGTGTGTGAACTCCCCACCCCTCCCCAGAGAAAGGACAGGATGTATTGAGAATGGGAGAATTCTCAAAGCTGGCTGGCCTCTCTGCAAAAGGAGAGAACACACTGGAAGTTCTCATTATGGGAGTAGCAAGAAGGTACAGCACATGGCTGCTTTCTTCTAAGGTATGAACACATCACTTGATAAGGCAGCCTCCTGCTTGATGTCCATTCACATCTAGCTGTCAGTTCCAGAGGTGCTGCACCTGCTTCAATTGCAGAAGCATACCTGTCGAATGGGGACTGCCTTTATCTCTTCAATAAAGGTATGTATGTCTATAAAGTATCAAGCGTTGTGCCAGGAGCAACAGAAAACCAACTGTCAACATGAGCTGCTTCTTTATAGAGTGTTAAATTTACTTGAGAATTTTAGCAAAAAAGTGTAAATTGTTAAGGATCATAAAAAACTTTCATAGGAATATATAAGCGAAATCAGGTAAAATCCTTTTTCCTCACATATAAGCCATTCTTAAAGTTATAATAGGATAATTTTATAAATTGTGCTTAATTATAAAATGTATAGCTTTGAAATAGTGGTGACTGAAGTTGGACTAATGCTGAGTTAGAGCTGGAGTAAACAGGGAATGAAACTAAGGTGAGAACAATTGTGGGAAGGTTGTTAGCTGAGCTAATTTCTCATACATGATGTCCTAGTTTTCAGGAGTTGAGCAAAGAAACCCATGCTTTCTCTAGCAGCTGACTTTTTAGGATTCTTCAAATCATCCAGTATCTTCTCCTTATAGATGTAGGACCAGCCCTATCTAGCCACTTCTAATCATCTCACTCTTACATTAACTTAAATTCCACTGACTTTTTTCATTGCTTCTGCTTCTCAATTCTTATCCCATTATGTACATTTTTGATACCATCTCCATAGATTTCAGAATGTAGAGTTTAAATAAGTATACAGGTCACTTATAAGAGAATCAGAATGGAATTTCACAAGTATATTTGAATATGTGGCAGATGAGTTACAACTGTACCTCACAGACATAGGGAACAGCGTACTTTTCAGAGCACTTTTATAGCTTAGTTTGACACATGGTTGGAAACCAAGGGGCTAGGCCAGAAAACACTAGATAATACATGATCAGCAGGCAGATTCAGCCCATGACTTGAGAAGGTGACTTGGAGGTGGGTGAGGAGAACGCGTAACAGAAGTTCACACTTACACCAAAAGCCTATACAATAATTTTTTTAAAACTCAGGAAGAAGCTAACTTCAGACACTGTGGTGCACTAAGGTAACATGAAGAGACAGGACTGTAGATTTGCTTATGGGATACATTACTGATTTGTGCCAAAAATCCACTTTCTTTCCGGTTCCAGGAATATTGAGGTTCTGGGTATCTTTTATTCTGGGATTGCTAGGTATGCTACATATTTTTGGTCATAATTTGCCTGTTTTTTGGAACTTTGTGCTGCCTGTGGTTCTAATACTGTGAACCTCTGAAACACAATCTTTGGTTTTAGTGCTCTCATGCACACCTGATCTCAGAGTGTGTTGCGAGTTCTGAGTAGAAGGAATTGTACATATAGCATTGTTTGCACATAAATTGCTACAAAAGTGTGGTATTCTGACTACTCAAGAAGGGCAGGATTAGAACAATTGAACATAAACAGCTGCTTATCTCTGCCAGTTAACTTTCTGATGCATAAGTACCAACCACCATTCCTACAGAAAAGTAAGGTAAATTTCATTTTGGGTTTCTGTGGTGCTAAGACAGCCCTGCTGCTTCCCGAGTCACTTTCTGAACTTGGAGAAAAAAATCTCTATATGCTTCTACCTTCTAACCTAAAAAGGAAATAATAATAAATTCCAACACTGTAGTGTTTAATTAACATATTACTTGGTTCTGTTTTGCATTGAAAATTGAATGTGAAAATAGATGTTAATAGTTTGCAGAGGCCTGGCGCATCATTAGTGGTTATTATGGTTTTGTGCCACTCTATTCTGAGGTTTTGGTCTAGGCCTGGTAGGAACAGGATTGTCTGATGTAGCAGATAAAAATAGAGGACATAGTCAAATTTGAATTTCACATAAACAGTGAATAACATTTTAGCAAAATATGTCCCATGCAATATTTGGGACACATTAGATGTATCTAGACAAAATGTTCCTGTTAAAAGTCAGAGATTGTCAGATTGCATTTGAAAAAGTTTCCATTATATCCTGCTTTAAAAGGTTAAAATTAAAAGATGGAAAAAAAGTTATAACATGCAAACACTAATCAAAAGAAATCTGTTGTGGTAATATTAATATCAAATGAAGTGAGAGCATTGCTGACAAGTGTTCCGTAACCAGCTCTGGACATGCGGTGAGATTTGAGGTACTTGCCAGTTTCTCTGTGTTAGTTATATGTTAATACTTTGCTTGGCTGATTCTCAGTCATGAGCATAACTTAATTGAACACTGAGTTGGGAAGATCTGTGTATAACTGGCTCCTGTGATGTAGTACAAGCCAGTTCCTGCATGTCAGTGAACAAAGCTCATTATTAGGTAGACAGCATTACAAAGATGAAGACAGACACATCATAATGATAAATGTTTGCAGGTCATAGAAATATGTAAAGGGTTAAAATTTCCTGCACTAAGTATATAAATGTATGAAACAAAAGCAAACAGATAAAGAAAATAATATTAAGTATAGTTTAAAATATTTTACCTAATTGATAGAATTAAAAAATAACAAGGACAGAGAAGATCTGAAAACATGTGGAGCCTAAGCAGCACTTTCCCTCTGATCCATAAAGTATGCCTTATTTTCAAATACAGGGAAAACAAATAGAAATTCAATGTATATGGAATTAAAATGTGAATCTCAATGAATTTAAAAGAAGTGATATTGTACACATTATGCTTTAGAAATTAGCTTTACCTACAACTGGAAAATATCCATGTATTTCAAAACTAAAAAAAATTCCTTCCCAATAATCCATGACAAAGAACTCATAGTTTGAAATGAAAGCAGTCTGAGGTAAAATTATATTATTAAGATGCCAGTTTAGAAGAATAAAAAGCCAAATATTAATGAGTTCTGCATCCATCTCCAGAAGTTAGTACAAGAAAACAAGTCCAAAGAAAATACAAAGACCAGAATAATAAAGGTAGGAGCAAAGAGTAAAAAGATGTAGAAGGGAAGATCATAACATAAATGAGAAGGAAAAGAAATGCAAAGGCCAAACCTTTTTCCTTTGAGAATATTAATAACAAAAACACATAAACAAGTGAGACTGATCAAGTAAAGAAGAGAAAATAAAATGAAACAAATCAAGATTTAAAAAGGAAAAAATTTTACTTTCTACAGTCTTCTATAACAAGAAAAGATAAGATATTATTAATAACGTTTTGTCAATAAATTTGAAATTTTATATTAAATAGATAAAGTTTTAGAAACATACAACTTATGGAAACTAATTGAAGATGAAATAGGATAATAAAATATTCTTATACTTTAAGACATTGAGTAGCCATATCTTTCCAAAAATATCTTTTGGGGGGTTTAGCAGAACGTTCCACCAAACATTCAAGGAAAAGATAACTTCATTTTTGTACAAACTCTTTCAGAATTTGACCAGGTAAGTATGAGAAAAAAATTCAGGGTCCAAGTTTATTTATAAATATGAGATTAACAATTATAAATTAAACATTAGCACATGAAATCCCTCAGTGTATGAATGACCAAGTTGGATTTATCTCCAGGATATAGGAAAATGGGTGAAGATAGAATCACATTAATGAATTAAAGAAGAAAAAGTATTTGATAATATTAATAGATATAGAAGAAACACAATAAATTCTCTGTTCATGATTATAAACTCTTAACAAGTTAGGATTAGAAAGAGACATTTTTACTTGCTAAAGAGGACTTTAAAGAGTAAAAGAACTAAATGTCAAGCACAAAAAGTTAAAATAAGCATACTACTTAATGGTTAAGTATGAGAAGAGTCCCTTCAAAGTTGGTAACAAGTTAAGAAACAGTGTTTCTTATCAGTGTTTCTATACTAGATAACCTATGATGGACAGTAAGAAAATATAAAGAATTAAAATCTATAAAGACTGAAAAGAAAAATCTACAATCTCTTTCTTCACAAATGATATGACTTTTTAAAATTCAAAACTCCAAATAACTAGTAAACTTTCAGAATTAATAAGATTATTTAGCAGTTATTGAATACAAACTAATATGAAAATGCCACTTGCATTCCAACACAGAAAATATAGTAAGAAAATCCTTTATGTGATCACTATAGGTGTCGAGGGAGGGGAAAGGCTAAGATGTGGAAAGCTTTTATTGAAATATTATGCAATTTTATTGAAAGGTATTAATTAAGAGGAGAGACAATATTCAAAAGGTATTCATTCTCCCAAAGTTGACCTATGGATTCAACACAAGTCCAATTAAATTCCAACAAGTCAGATTCAGTCATTCTAAAATGTATATAAACTTCAAAACATCACATTATGCACAGAAATCATATATATTTATATATGTATAATTTTATCTGTCAAATTAGAAATAAAAAAATTTCAATTAAATGCTTTGTGGAACTTTGCAAGATAATTTTAGAATACATTATAGAAGGGCTAAGGTCAAGAATAGTTTGAACACTAACAAAGCAGGGGAAATTTGCTGTACAAGATATCAAGGCTGTTAAAAGTTTATAATAATGTAAGTATTGTGCTCTTGGCTCAAGGATAATAAAGTGGAATAGACAGCTTGGATGAACCCATGCTTATGGCAGATTGGGTATTATAGAGCTGAGAGGAGATGAAAACTCTCCATTATATGATGTTAACACAATTACTCAGGCATGTTAACATTTTTTACTGCATATCAGACATACAGACACACACAAAAGATCAGTTCCAATCACTTAAATGTAAAGACAAAACTATAAACTTTTATAAGATAATACTTGAGAACAATTTTGTGACTTTGAAACAGGGAAGTTTCTGTTAAACGAAATAAAAAAATTTCCCACAAACCTCAAAGTTAAAAGGCAAATAAATTTTAAAGAATGTCTGTTCTTGAAGGAATGCTATTAAGAGAGTAAGAAGATGTGCTACAAACTGGAGAGGATAGTTGAAAGATCTGTAGTTTACAAAAACAATTTTTGAAGAACTCCTCTAAATCGACTAGGAAAGACAAACGTCCTAAACATTCTCATTTTAAGAATGAGCCAAACACTTTCTAAGAGAGGACACATAGTGGACCCAAAATATATAAAATGAGTTTAGCACTTCAAAATTTTAACATTAGAAATCAGGACACTATAAATTAAAGCTTCAATGATGTGTGTGTGCATGCATTTGTGTATGTATATAGACACTATTTCACCCAATCATATTACTTATAATAAAATATTACATCTTAATTATTAAAAATTTAAAATCCAGGCAATATGAAATGTGGATGAGGATTTGGAACAAGAGGAACTTCCCTGGAAGTATAAATGGTACTAACATAGGAAAAGTTTGTTGTTACTTGGTAAAATTGAAAGTATGCATATCTTATGCCCTAGGAACTCTTCTCTGGGTGTGCACCCCAGGGGGATTCTTTCCTGTGAGCATGGGACACACAGACAAGTGTGATTGTACTGGTAATGATGCCAAGTCCTTCAATGGAAGACTGAATACATTGTGGTGTATTCATACCAGGCAACAGTATGTATCAGATACTTCTTTTTAAAACATTTCATTGTTTTTATATTAATATTATTTAGATTTATCCATATTTGCTATTTTTGCTCATTTGTATTTATTTTTCCCCTTATAACTGAGATATCCAACATGGGTTTTTGTTATGCATATTTGTAGCGTAATGATTCCTACAGTTAAGCAAATGAAAATATCCATCTCCTCATATAGTGACCTTTTCTGCTTTGTGGTAAGAACAGCTGAAATATACTTTTAGTAAAGTTCTGTACAGTACAATGTTAACTATTTTATCATATGTGCATTAGATTTCTAGACTTAGTCATCCTACAAAACTGCAACTTTGTACCCTTTCACCGATTTCATACCTCCCTCCCTCTGGTAACCACCATTCTGCTCTCTGTTTCTATGAATTCACCTTTTCCAGATAAGTGAGAACATGCAGTATTTTTCTGTGTCTGGCTTATATCACTTAAGTAGGCATTTAGCATAAAGTCCTCCATGTTCATTCGTGTTGTTGCAAATGGCCATATCTCATTTTTAAGGCAGAATATATATATAATATATATTAATGCATTTCCCAATGCAAAGTGACAGGTAAGTTTAGACCCCTAACAGGGTCAGCTCTAGACAACAATCCAGGGGAATTTAAAAATGTTTTATGCACTCAATGTATATTTTCCAAGTAAGGAGATCAACGTAAAGCAATGAGTCTAACCCATGGCAGGGACTGAAGCATTCTGCATAAGTAAGGCTGGAAAGGAAGGTGGGGCATGTATAAAGAGCTCAAATGACCAGCAGGAGCGGGGTGAAAGAAGAAGATGATTTTGTGAACATAATTGAGGTACATTATATGTATGAAAATAGAAATATAAAACATATTAAATTTTTCAAAAAGGGGGAGGAAAGATAAGAAAGTAACAGAGGGTGTGAATATGATCAAAGTACATTAGATGCATGTATGGAACTAGCAGAATGAAACCCCTTTGAGCAGTTAATATACACTAATGAAATGATAATTAAAAGAGCTGATTATTGAGCTTTATTTTTAAAGTTATTTTTAATTTTCTTATTTTTAAGTTGACAGATAAAATGCATTTATCATGTACAACATGATGTTTTGAAATATATATGTGTAAATATATATTGTGAAATGACTAGATCTAGTTAATTAACATGCATTATTTCACAATTAACAGTTTTTTGGTGAAGAAGGCTTGTATCTATTCTTAGCATATATATATGACAGGATATATTGTTAACTATAGTCACCTTGTTGTACAACCTATCTTCCCCAACTCTTCTTCCTATCTAATTAACACCTTATATCCCTGACTGACCTCTCCTCGTACCCCCACTTTCCAATCACCCCAGCTTCTGGTAACTACCATTCTGTTCTCCACTTCTACATGATCAAATTTATTAGATTCTACATAGTTCATGTGGTATTTGTGTTTCTGTGCCTGACTTATTTATTTCACCTGACATAATGTTCTCCATGTTCACCCATGTGGTTGCAAATGGCAAAATTTCCTTCTTTTTAATGGTTGAATAGTATTACATTGTACATATATGCCATATTTTCTTCATTTTTTCCTCTATTGATGGACACTCAGATTGTTTCCTTATGTTGACTATAGTGAATAGTAATGCAATAAATACAGAAGTGTAGATATATTTTTTTAACATGTTGATTTCAGTTCCTTTAAATATATATCCAGTAATAGAATTTATTTTGAAGGCTTTGGAGAGGCTTTGGGAGTTCTTTTTTTCTTTCCTTTTCTTTATTTCAAGTAAGAGAAGGTAGTATATATACATTTTGGTAGCAAAGCTGTATAACATATTTACTAAAAAAAATCCCATGGTGGTCTATAATATGATGACCCCATGTCATATCTTTCCAGAAGAACAATAAGTTGTGCTTCTCAAATCTGACTGCAAAGGAAAATAACTTACATAGATTTAATAATTCTTCCATCTTGAACCCCACCCTAGACCAATGAAATCAGAATCTTCAAAGCTAGAGTCTAGAACTGGAGTTTTTAGTAATGCTGAGAAGTATTACATGAAAATCCTTAGTGTGTTAATTAAAGTCAATGGAAAAGGAGACTGGCAGGGGAAGGTCTTATGGGAACTGATGGTAAGTGGAGTTAAAGTCATAGCTAGATAGAAATAACATTAACAAAGACATAAAATGTTCAATTCTCTTTGAAACAAAAGAGAACTAGAAGAATCTGGGGATAGATACAGAGAAACTTCAGAGTAGAAAGACAAGTCAAAGTCAAATGACTTCTCATTCAGTAGGAGGAGGTGATAATGGTAAGGATGGTAGTCATCAGAGCCCTTTTAGGTGTTAGCATTTATTGAACATTGTAATAGCAGATACTTCATTAAAAGCTTTAGTCCTTTGTGGCAGACACTGCAATTATTGTTCCTATTTTATAGATGAGGAAACCATGAGTGAGTAATGTATGAGACTGAGCAATTTGCTGAAGTCACATAGGTAGTGAATGACAGAGCTGCTCTGTGCAGAATCAAGTTCTGTGCAAGCCTCAGATTCCTTGTTCTTAACTGTGTGTCATCATGGCTTCTGTGAAAGAGAGGACTCAGGCTGTAGGGTTAAGGTGAGAGGGGAGGGTTGGGAGTCTGGGTAGGGGGCTACATTAGGAAATTAGAAAAGGGTATGATGATGGGATAGCTTGCAGGACCCAGATATGGTAATAGTGTATTCATTTCATGAAAACACTCTGTTTATTTAGGTTTCTCTAATAACAGTTGGCAGCTCAGGAATGAGAGTAGAAAAAGTAAAAGTTAAATTTCTCAGGTGGGAGTAGATTGGATGGAAGGTCAAGGAGTAAAGTTACCATTGCATGAACAAGAATGCTGAAAGCAGGTCAGGAGCCCACTGTGGCACCTAGGCCTAGAAGGGATGAAGAACTAGAGCAACTGGGAGAGACTGGGGGCTGGGATATTTTGATAAAAATAGAATCAGCTCCAATAGAAGAAGGGAGGAGGCAAAATCACTAAGAAGGAATGTTTCAGAACTTAGTCTCCAGAAGCCAAAAATATTGGAAACTTGGAGGTGAAATTTTAGTGTTTTGATGAGTGTGGTAGTGTTCTTTTTGGTTTAGAGAAGGTCTTTGTGTCAAATAACAACCATTAGTACTATCTTTAGGTATGTAACACAATCTTCAATAAGTCATCACTAAACTGAGACTCTAATTGTGGGCATTTAAAATAACAGCATGAATATTTCTCTGAGGGGTTTAAAATATCACATCTCTTTCCTAATAAATAATAGGAGTCCTATGATAGGTGCTTCCATTCCCAGGGCAGAGCTAAGGAATATGACCAGCTATTCTGAGATCAGTTATGAGAATAGATCCTAGAAATGGGATCCAGCACCCATCTGGTGTTTTAGCACAGGAAAGTTGGCTTTTGAATCAATAAAAATCATATTAATTCCGTTCAGCATATTGGACTGATTACTAGACTAAATAGACTCAAGATAGGACTGGATGCAGTTCAAATCTCAGCCTTGGTTCTAACTTTCTTCCACATTAAATGATTTTAGGAACATTACTGAACATTTTGCCTTAAGCTTCCAACCACAAATGAGCAAGCACATTACCTATCAACCAGCAAAATATTAAGTAGTATGAATAATTAAAATTATCTTGAATTTTAATAAAAAATATGTTAAGCTAAATGATTACTGACATTTATTAACATGATTACTACCTGCAAAGTGTTTCTATCAGGTTTGGACTGATCTGGGGACAATGGGTTAATCATAGTGCCATTATAGTTCATAGTTCAGCTAATTTAAATATCACTTTTGTTTATTTATAAATGCAACAGAAACCTTAACACAGGTAAATTAATCCTGCATGTTATTTTCTTTTTTTTTTTTTTTTTTCATTTTTCTTTTATTATTCATATGTGCATACAAGGCTTGGTTCATTTCTCCCCCCTGCCTCCACCCCCTCCCTTATCACCCACTCCACCCCCTCCCGCTCCCCCCCTCAATACCCAGCAGAAACTATTTTGCCCTTATCTCTAATTTTGTTGTAGAGAGAGTATAAGCAATAATAGGAAGGAACAAGGGGTTTTGCTGGTTGAGATAAGGATAGCTATACAGGGCATTGACTCACATTGATTTCCTGTGCGTGTGTGGTACCTTCTAGGTTAATTCTTTTTGATCTAACCTTTTCTCTAGTTCCTGGTCCCCTTTTCCTATTGGCCTCAGTTGCTTTAAGGTATCTGCTTTAGTTTCTCTGCATTAAGGGCAACAAATGCTAGCTAGTTTTTAAGTGTCTTACCTATCCTCACCCCTCCCTTGTGTGCTCTCGCTTTTATCATGTGCTCATAGTCCAATCCCCTTGTTGTGTTTGCCCTTGATCTAATGTCCACATATGAGGGAGAACATACGATTTTTGGTCTTTTGAGCCAGGCTAACCTCACTCAGAATGATGTTCTCCAATTCCATCCATTTACCAGCGAATGATAACATTTCGTTCTTCTTCATGGCTGCATAAAATTCCATTGTGTATAGATACCACATTTTCTTAATCCATTCGTCAGTGCTGGGGCATCTTGGCTGTTTCCATAACTTGGCTATTGTGAATAGTGCCGCAATAAACATGGATGTGCAGGTGCCTCTGGAGTAACAGTCTTTTGGGTATATCCCCAAGAGTGGTATTGCTGGATCAAATGGTAGATCGATGTCCAGCTTTTTAAGTAGCCTCCAAATTTTTTTCCAGAGTGGTTGTACTAGTCTACATTCCCACCAACAGTGTAAAAGGGTTCCTTTTTCCCCGCATCCTCGCCAACACCTGTTGTTGGTGGTGTCTGCATGTTATTTTCTGTATGAAGTTAAAGTCTCTCAGAAGTGGAAACTTTTCATTAATTTTAAGATCCTGATTTAGCTCCACAAAATGAGTTTTAGTTTAGCTTCCTTTAACCTTTCTCCTAAGGGCAATTATGAAAATAGATTCTGGCTGTAGTGAAGAGACTTAAGATGGCTGAATAAAGAACACCATGTTAGAATGAATTAAGACAGCTTTTCAAAGTCACCCAGGGACATTGTTTCCTTAAGAATGACCGAACATAAATGGGAAAATACTTATCTGCTGAATGTAAACACATGCTTAGGAGAAGCATTGCTGTTCTATGGCTCTTTCACATTCTTCCTACATTCACTATGGCTGCAAGAGAGGCATGGCAGTGGGAGAACACACAAGGAAGGGGTGAGGATAGGTAAGACACCTAAAAAACTAGCTAGCATGTGTTGCCCTTAACGCAGAGAAACTAAAGCAGATACCTTAAAAGCAACTGAGGCCAATAGGAAAAGGGGACCAGGAACTAGAGAAAAGGTGAGATCAAAAAGAATTAACCTAGAAGGTAACACCCATGCACAGGAAATCAATGTGAGTCAACTCCCTGTATAGCTATCCTTATCTCAACCAGCAAAACCCCTTGTTCCTTCCTATTATTGCTTATACTCTCTCTACAACAAAATTAGAAATAAGGGCAAAATAGTTTCTGCTGGGTATTGAGGGGGGGAGAAGGAGGGGGTGGAGAGGGTGGTAAGGGAGGGGGTGGGGGCAGGGGGGAGAAATGAACCAAGCCTTGTATGCACATATGAATAATAAAAGAAAAAGGAAAAAAAACCTCTCATTTTGGTCAAAAGTTTTACTTCCTTTCAACCAGCTGCTCTCTGCTGTTCTGGGGGTATAGCCAGTTTCCTTCCCCAAACTGCACAGGTGTCTTTCTTACAAGTAAGCAGAAATTCTGTGGAAGGAGATCTCAGTCAACCCAGAGCCTGATACTTCCCAATGCAATGAGAAGGTCAGCACTTTTATTGTGGTCATTACAGAAAATAAACCGAACTATAATGTGAATCTAGAAACTATTGTAAGAAACAAACTTTGTTGTCTCACGTGGATTATTTGAAAATGGCATAAAATCTGTGGAAATGATTGTGGCACCAAGGTACATAAGATCTGAATTTCCAGAGATAATTAGCATAGAAGTAGAGTCAAATATTTAAGGTGGTAGCAGCACTCTTATGATAGAAATGACCAAGAAAGCAGTAGGTCATGTCAGCCCTGTCTAATTACCTTCACAAACAACTGTCCAGTGATATGTCATAAAGGGCCACCAAGCAGCAATGAGTTTTTATTTTTAAAGCAAGTATATAATCTGGAAAATAGTTTCAGGTGTGTCGCCACAGTTGGTTCAGTTGCATATAAGCACTTTTAGTTTACACAGCTTCGATTTTAAGAACATCTTCTCGTATATAATTGAATTAAAAAATCGCTATGATATGTTTGAAGTACACTGTCCTGAGACTGTAGCACAGACAAACAAAGGGCAGGAGCAGCAAGGTCAATGGGACTACCCTTGGGCAGCCATCTCGCTGTACAAATAGAGCCATGTTCTCTGTTAACGGAGCCATGCTAAGGGAGAATACCTTTCTGGATGATTTTATGAAATGAGAATATATCCCAGTAGTACAGGATTAGTAAGAAATGGAGCATCTTCAAATGCAAATTTCCTGACATTTCCATCTACAAAAATAATTATCCTACCTTGGTGAACTAATAATAACATAGCTAAAGGTTTCATTTAGTATAACCAAATGTAACACAAAAGGTACGTACTAAGATAAATACTCTTTCCATTTCAGGACATGCCAGGAGTGGGATTTCTCTGATCTTTCTTCCACACTGAATGTCACTAGCAATGAAATACAATTATTTATGTGAAATGGAAAGGTAAAAGCAGTGTTATACATTTCAGATGAAACAGGCAGTCCCTTGTTAGTTCCAAAGAGAGGAGCCTTGATGGCAATGGAGTAATTGTTCTTTGAAACTTGGAATTATTTTTTTTTGGTGCTAAAATAATTTTATTTAATGGCTGCTTTAAAATCAAAGCGATTTCACCTTTGCATCAATGGAAAAACTACACTTAGAACCTGTAAAGCTTAAAAGAAACCTTTTGCAATACTGGCATAGTTTTGAATCTCTGTATTTTGTGTCTAGCACAGCTTTGGGTACATGGTAAATATTGAAATCAAATTGGGAAAAAAATTATTGAAGGATATAGAAAAACTTTCAGAAGTATTTTGTTAATGTGAATCAAATGACATAAAGCTGTGCATTTCTTTTACCTGACAATTTCTTATTTTAGTGAATCTGTGCTGAGAGTCAAGTACTGACTTACCCACATAGCTATTTGTTGCATTGTTATTTGTATTATCAAAATAATTAGAAATAATAAGTTCTTTTTTGTTGAATATTTAGGTAAAGCTAATCTTAATGTATCTATTGATGTATCTACTGGAAGTAACAGTATGTAGCCAATAAAGTGATGTAAATACTAGATAGCAATATAGAAATTAATATGATAAAATTGCAGAAAGCCTGATAAAATTATGTATTTGTAAAACTAATCATGTAAAAATTAAATAAGCAAATCTAATAGAAAGACTGAGGAAAAATATACAGATGCCAACAAAGGTTGTGTTCAGATAGAAATGTTATGAGTAATTTTTAAAATATCTTTTTGATTTTTCAAATGCTTTTTTTTTTTTTTACAGTAGGAACTGTTGAATTTAGGAATAACCATCTTGTTTTGCTACTTTAATTGAACTGGCTTCCTCTGTTCTTTTCCTAATTTTCCATGTAAAAATGCTCACGATGGCCAACTAGTCACAAACAGCAAACCAGTCTGACTGAGGTGCGTAAACCGTAATTAACATACACCTCAGTAATTGAGGAGTTATAGATAGTCACACATCAGACGTTCTTATGGAACGAAAAGCTCAAAGCTAGTAGCATGCTAGGATATTTTATTATACAATTAGAGCACATTGTTTCACAGAATAGGCATATAACAAATTGCAGCATTTTTGGAGAGTTTATTCTATCTAACTTGATATATACATATATATATAATTATGCTATTTGGAACGGTATATAATGGCTGATATATAACTTATGAAAGTAGAAAGATTATTCAATTAGCATAATTAATTGAACAAATTAACAAAATCAAAGCTGATTTACCTGGGAGAGATTTTGTTGTTGATGTTATTATTTTTTTTACTTATAATGGAATACTGGAATAACATCATTTGTTTCTTTTTTTTTTATTTCCTTTATTCATATGTGCATACAATGATTGGGTCATTACTACCCCCCACCCCTTCCCTTCCCCCCACCCCCTTTCTCTCGCCCCCACCCCTCACTTCCAAGCAGATACTGTTTTGCCCTTATCTCTAATTTTGTTAAGAGAGAGTATAAACACTAATAAGGAGGACCAATACTTTAAAGCAACTGAGGCAAACAGGAGAAGGGAACCAGGAACTAGAGAAAAGGTTAGTTTGAGAAGAATTAACTTAGAAAGTAACATACATGTACAGGAAAGCAATTTGAGTAAACTCCCTGTATAGCTGTCCTTATCTCAACCAGCAAAAACCCTTCGTTCTTCCTATTATTGCTTATACTCTCTCTTCAACAAAATTAGAGATAAGGGCAGAATAGTTTCTGCCTGGTAACGAGGGGTAAGGGGGGGTAAGGGAGGGAGGGTGTAAGGGAGGGGGCGGGGAGAAGGGGGAAGAAATGACCCAAACATTGTATGCACATATGAATATAATAAAGAAAGAAAAAAAAAATAAGGAGGACCAGGGGTTTTTGCTAGTTGAGGTAAGGATAAGCTATATAGGGAGATTCCTAGTTTTGCTTCCATGTACATTTGTGTTACTTTCTAAATTGATTCTTCTCGAACCATTTGTTTCTAATGAAAATGGTTTTATAGATGGTGGAGTGGCTCCAGTGGTAAGAATGCCTGCCTAGCAAGTATGATGCCTGAGTTCAAACCCCAGTACCATCCCCCAAGAAAGAGATATGATTTCATTGGCTGGGTGCCAGTGGCTCACTCCTGTAATCCTAGTACTTATGAGGCAAAGATCAGGAGCATTTTGGTTTGAAGCCAGCCCTGGCAAATAGTTTATGAGACCCTATCTCGAAAAAAACCTATCACAAAAAAGGACTGGTGGAGTGGCTCAAGGTGTAGGCCCTGAATTCAAACCCTAGTACCACACACACACACACACACACACAAGAAAACAAATGGTTTTATAAATGTTAACATTTATGTAGAATTGGTCATTTAAAGGAAGGATAAATAAACTTTTGCTTTATCCTCTATCATTTATAAGTAACAAAACAGGAAGGAAACTTTAATACTATCGTTTCCGGAATTTTTTCCTCCCTGCAATGCAAACACTGAGAAGTCACATATGAAATGCTGGATACAATCACAGTTATTTTGTGAGTTACAATTGTGATGACTATGTTACTTTTCCATGGACATTTTAAGCTAATTAAAATGTCATTGTCCAAACACTTTGATGTCATCCTTAAAGAAAAAACCTAACATCGATTTCAAACATCTTTAAAACATTGTAAATATTGTGATGATTAGGCGTACCCCTAAAATATCAAACTTTATTCATTTTTTAAAACAAAATATATTATTTTCCTTAAATAAGCCTGCCTTGTGGATTGCTTTAATTTCAAATTAATTTGACAACTCCCTATAAGAACCTATACTGCTTAGCTCTTCTGTTCATACAACTTTAGAAACAACCAGGTTTCTAAGCTGGCTGTCATGAAGCACACTTGCTCTTTTCTAAGGGGAGGTGGCTCATGATTTAATTGTGAGAATGTAATAAATACAGTTTGATCTGATCCAATTGTCTTAAAATATTAATTTCCATTTTAGATTTTATATGTTGAATTTAGGCAGGTAAATGGACTTGGTTCTGTGAAGTGACTATTGATGTTAATGATACGAATTTTCCTTAAGTGCTAAATTTATAACAGCAAATAGGAAACATTTATCTTTTATTTTTTTAACACAGAGTGCACTTAACATTGGGAAACATAAAATCATCATCAAACTATCATTTCTGATGATCAGTCATTCTATTATCCACCTAACCAGCCAATCAATCTTTATTCAGGGACTACCATGTACGTGTCCTCTAAGATATAGCGGTAACTTTGATGATTTGAATGTTCACTTCCTCAAATGGAAGTGACTGTATAGATAAACAATTTAAAAATAAACCAACACTTAAATAACTTACCTTTGGTTCCTTGAACTTGGAGAAAAATCCAAAAAATGAAAATAGCTCTTCTAGTTTCCAAATACATTCTGGCCTTTGAGCATTGGCAATTCTGAAAAATCATACAACAACCTCAAATCTCATACAAAGAAATAAAATGACAGAAATATGAAAAGTACTTAAATATTGGGGCTAGCTGAGGGAGAATAACCTTCTTGATTTACCTTTTTAAGGTGCTAGTTTATGAAGAACATGCAGCAGTGTCTGTTTCTGGAATAATCTGCTTATCTTGCTGTCAGGTGTAATCTCTGCTTAATGGCCAGCTGGCCAGCTGGAGGAACCTTTATCTTATTAACCTTGAGAAGCATCTGTCAGCCTGCTCCAGCAAACTGAATGCCATCATAACCAAGTGGCCACAGGCAGACTCTTTTCTTAGTTATTCACCTATGATAGTGACACAGATTAGGGCAAGTCCTTCTACATACAGAGAAGGCTGACAGTTGAGATAAGGTGTTTTCCAAATGATATGCCCAAGGAGCAACCACTGAAAGAACTTAGTTGCTCTCTCTGGAAGGATATTCCAGAGAATACCTCTTATTCTCCACAGGTAGCAGAGCCATCTCCATTTTCTATATACTGCTTTGGAAGTCACTTTTTATCCAGTTTAAAAAATTCTTTTTATCCAGCTTTAAATAATATTTTAAGTCTAGTTTTAATTAAAAAATCTGTTTATGCACAGAGCTTAAGAAGTCAAATACTTTTTTATTTTTGTAAAAAATAACTGTGCCTGCCTTCTGCCAATACTTGTTTAAAGATCAATCATTTTAATTCATTAAACCAATCCTTCCAGCTTTCTCATTTGCACCTCTAAATAGCATGCTTCTATTACTGTCTTTGGAGTTTTCATTTTTAGGTAGTATCAAGTAATAGATATTGAGAATATCTTCCCTTCTACACAGACCCTTTCTCCTCAAAGTAAACATGTACTTTTCTTAATCATACTTCTGCCTCAGAATTATTGTATTTTCAGTTTATTGAAATTCAGTTATAAATTATTTCTGACTGTATACATGTTTAGCAGAGCCATAAAGCATACTCAATTACAAGTATGAATAGAGCTCCTGTGTGGTGAATAGACATTGTTTTTTAGGGATTACTATTGATTACCCATATATTTCTCAATCTAATACTATAAGGTAAGGACTGCAATTACTGTCTCTGTATTAGTTAAAGGAAAATAAGGTGATGTGGCAGAGACAGGACTTGAGCTCAAAGAGTCTGGTTCAAGACACTATATTTTTCATTTTAATCACTACACAGTAATTGTATATATTCATGGGATACTGTATAGTATTTCAACACATGTACAATGTATAGTGATCAGATCTGAGCATTTAGCACATCTTTTTTATTTATTTATTTATTTATTCATTTTTCTTTTATTATTCATATGTGCATACAAGGCTTGGGTCATTTCTCCCCCCTGCCCCCACCCCCTCCCTTACCACCCACTCTGCCCCCTCCCTCTCCCCCCCACCCCCTCAATACCCAGCAGAAACTATTTTGCCCTTATTTCTAATTTTGTTGTAGAGAGAGTATAAGCCATAATAGGAAGGAACAAGTGTTTTTGCTGGGTGAGATAAGGATAGCTATACAGGGAGTTGACGCACATTAATTTCCTGTGTGTGTGTGTTAACTTCTAGGTTAATTCTTTTTGATCTCACCTTTTCTCTAGTTCCTGGTCCCCTTTTCCTATTGGCCTCAGTTGCTTTTAAGGTATCTGCTTTAGTTTCTCTGCGTTAAGGGCAACAAATGCTAGCCAATTTTTTAGGTGTCTTACCTATCCTTACCCCTCCCTTGTGTGCTCTCGCTTTTATCCTGTGCTCAAAGTCCAATCCCCTTGTTGTGTTTGCCCTTGATCTAATGTCCACATGTGAGGGAGAACATACGATTTTTGGTCTTTTGGGCCAGGCTAACCTCACTCAGAATGATGGTCTCCAATTCCGTCCATTTACCAGCGAATGATAACATTTCATTCTTCATGGCTGCATAAAATTCCATTGTGTATAGATACCACATTTTCTTAATCCATTCATCAGTGGTGGGGCATCTTGGCTGTTTCCATAACTTGGCTATTGTGAATAGTGCCACAATAAACATGGGTGTGCAGGTGCCTCTGGAGTAACCTGTGTCATAGTCTTTTGGGTATATCCCCAAGAATGGTATTGCTGGATCAAATGGTAGATCAATGTCTAGCTTTTTAAGTAGCCTCCAAATTTTTTTCCAGAGTGGTTGTACTAGTTTACATTCCCACCAACAATGTAAGAGGGTTCCTTTTTCTCTGCATCCTCGCCAACACCTGTTGTTGGTGGTGTTGCTAATGATGGCTATTCTAACAAGGGTGAGGTGGAACCTTAGTGTGGTTTTAATTTGCATTTCCTTTATTGCTAGAGATGGTGAGCATTTTTTCATGTGTTTTCTGGCCATTTGAATTTCTTCTTTTGAGAAAGCTCTGTTTAGTTCACTTGCCCATTTCTTTATTGGTTCCTTAGTTTTGGGAGAATTTAGTTTTTTAAGTTCCCTATATATTCTGGTTATCAGTCCTTTGTCTGATGTGTAGCTGGCAAATATTTTCTCCCACTCTGTGGGTGTTCTCTTCAGTTTAGAGACCATTTCTTTTGATGAACAGAAGCTTTTTAGCTTTATGAGGTCCCATTTATCTATGCTATCTCCTAGTTGCTGTGCTGCTGGGGTTTTGTTGAGAAAGTTCTTACCTATACCTACTAACTCCAGAGTATTTCCTACTCTTTCCTGTATCACTTTAGAGTTTGTGGTCTGATATTAAGATCCTTGATCCATTTTGAGTTAATATTGGTATAGGGTGATACACATGGATCTAGTTTCAGTTTTTTGCAGACTGCTAACCAGTTTTCCCAGCAGTTTTTGTTGAAGAGGCTGCTATTTCTCCATCGTATATTTTTAGCTCCTTTGTCAAAGACAAGTTGGTTATAGTTGTGTGGCTTCATATCTGGGTCCTCTATTCTGTTCCACTGGTCTTCATGTCTGTTTTTGTGCCAGTACCATGCTGTTTTTATTGTTATTGCTTTGTAATATAGTTTGAAGTCAGGTATCGTGATACCTCCTGCATTGTTCTTTTGACTGAGTATTGCCTTGGCTATTCGTGGCTTCCTATGTTTCCATATAAATTTCACGGTAGATTTTTCGATCTCTTTAATGAATGTCATTGGAATTTTGATGGGAATTGCAGTAAACATGTAGATTACTTTTGGGAGTATCGACATTTTTACTATGTTGATTCTACCAATCCATGAGCATGGGAGATCTCTCCACTTTCTATAGTCTTCATCAATCTCTTTCTTCAGAAGTTTATAGTTTTCCTTGTAGAGGTCTTTCACATCTTTTGTTAGGTTTACACCTAGGTATTTGATTTTTTTTGAGGCTATTGTAAATGGAATTGTTTTCATACATTCTTTTTCAGTTTGCTCATTGTTAGTGTATAGAAATGCTAATGATTTTTCTATGTTGATTTTATATCCTTCTACCTTGCTGTAGCTATTGATGATGTCTAGAAGCTTCTGAGTAGAGTTTTTTGGGTCTTTAAGGTATAGGATCATGTCATCTGCAAATAGGGATATTTTGACAGTTTCTTTACCTATTTGTATTCCTTTTATTTCTTCTTCTTGCCTAATTGCTCTGGCTAGGAATTCCAGTACTATGTTGAATAGGAGTAGAGATAGTGGGCATCCTTGTCTGGTTCCTGATTTTAGAGGGAATGGTTTCACTTTTTCTCTGTTAAGTATAATGCTGGCTGTAAGTTTGTCAGATATAGCTTTTATAATGTTGAGGTACTTTCCTTCTATTCCTAGTTTTCTTAGAGCTTTTATCATGAAATGATGTTGGATCTTATCAAAGGCTTTTTCTGCATCTATTGAGATGATCAAGTGGTTTTTGTCTTTGCTTTTGTTAATGTGGTTTATTACGTTGATTGATTTTCGTATGTTGAACCACCCCTGCATCCCTGGGATGAAGCCTACCTGGTCATGGTGAATAATCTTTTTTATGTGTTGTTGAATTCGGTTTGCCATTATTTTGTTGAGGATTTCTGTGTCAATGTTCATTAAGGAGATTGGCCTATAGTTCTCCTTTTTGGAGGTGTCTTTGCCTGGTTTTGGGATAAGTGTAATACTGGCTTCATAAAATGTGTTTGGCAGTGTTCCTTCCCTTTCTATTTCGTGGAACAGTTTAAGGAGGGTTGGTATCAGTTCTTCTTTAAAGGTCTGATAGAATTCAGCAGAGAATCCATCAGATCCTGGACTTTTCTTTTTGGGGAGACTCTTGATTACTGCTTCAATTTCATTTTGTGTTACAGATCTACTCAGGTGATTAATATCCTCTTGGTTCATTTTTGGATGGTCATATGTATCTAGAAATCTGTCCATTTCTTTTAGATTTTCAAATTTATTTGGATATAAGTTCTCAAAGTAGTCTCTGATGATTTCTTAGAGCTTTTATCATGAAATGATGGACTTCCATGGTGTTTGTTGTTATCTCCCCTTTTGCATTCCTGATTCTACTAATTTGGGTTTTTTCTCTCCTCAGTTTAGTCTCAGTTTAGTTAGACTTCCATGGTGTTTGTTGTTATCTCCCCTTTTGCATTCCTGATTCTACTAATTTGGGTTTTTTCTCTCCTCAGTTTAGTCAGGTTTGCCAGGGGTCTATCGATCTTGTTTATTTTTTCAAAGAACCAGCTTTTTGTTTCATTAATTCTTTGTATGGTTTTTTTGGTTTCTATTTCGTTGATTTCAGCTCTTATTTTGATTATTTCTCTCCTTCTATTTGTTTTGGGATTTGCTTGTTCTTGTTTTTCTAGGAGTTTGAGATGTATCATTAGGTCATTGATTTGGGATCCTTCAATCTTTTTAATATATGCACTCATGGCTATAAACTTTCCTCTCAGGACTGCCTTAGCTGTGTCCCATAGGTTCCGGTAGGTTGTGTTTTTATTTTCATTGACTTCCAGGAACTTTTTAATTTCCTCTTTTATTTCACCGATGATCCATTCTTCATTATTAATGAGTTATTTAGTTTCCAGCTGTTTGCATGTTTTTTGTCTTTACTTTTGTTGTTGAGTTCTACTTTTACTGCATTGTGGTCAGATAGTATGCAAGGTATTATTTCTATTTTCTTATATTTGCTGAGGCTTGCTTTGTGCCCTAGGATATGATCTATTTTGGAGAAGGTTCCATGGGCTGCTGAGAAGAATGTATATTGTGTAGAGGTTGGATGAAATGTTCTATAGAGATCAACTAGGTCCATTTGATCTATTGTATATTTTAGATCTTGGATTTCTTTATTGAGTTTTTGTTTGGATGACCTATCTATTGATGATAATGGAGTGTTAAAGTCTCCCACAACCACTGTGTTGGCGTTTATATAGCTTTTAGGTCTTTCAGGGTATGTTTGATGAAATTGGGTGTGTTGACATTGGGTGCAGACAGGTTGATAATTATTATTTCCTTTTGGTCTATTTCCCCTTTTATTAGTATGGAATGTCCTTCTTTATCTTATTTGATCAATGTAGGTTTGAAGTCTACTTCGTGAGAGATAAGTATTGCTACTCCTGCCTGTTTTCGGGGGCCATTGGCTTGGTAAATCTTCTTCCAGCCTTTCATCCTAAGCCTATGCTTATTTCTGTCAGTGAGATGAGTCTCCTGTAAGCAACAAATTGTTGGATCTTCTTTTTTAATCCATTTTGTCAAGCAGTGCCTTTTGATGGGTGAATTAAGTCCATTAACATTAAGCATTAGTACTGATAGGTATGTGGTGATTCCTGCCATTTAGTTGTCTTAGTTGTTTGAAGGTTTGATTGTGTGTACCTAAATTGAGGTTACTCTCTACTTTCTTGCTTTTTCTTTTCCTGTGGTTTGGTGCTGCCTGTCTTTTCATGGTTAAGTTGGGTTTCACTTTCTGTGTGCAGAATCCCTTGAAGGATCCTTTGTAATGGTGGCTTTGTGGTCACATATTGTTTTAGTTTCTGCTTATCATGGAAGACTTTTTTCTTACATGTTTGAAAATGGCTTCTGTTTACCCTTCTACTTGATTGATAATTTGCTTGGAAATAAAATACCCATTAATTTAGAATATTGAAGATATCTATTATTTACTATTTTCTTTTTTTATCTTTTTTTTGTGTTTTCATATTTAAAACACTCTTTAACATTTTTTTTCTTGGTATATCTGGAGCTAGCAAAAGTCAACAGGTATTTAGCTCTCATCTTTTTATAAATTGTTTAGGTTAATTTAAAGAAAATGATCTGGTAGAATTCAGCAGTAATTCATCAGGTCCTGGATGAATTACTTTTTTGGGAGACTCTTTATTGCTGCTTCAATTTCATTGTTCATTATAGATCTGTTCAGGTTATTTATATACTCTTGGTTCAATTTTGGGTTGTTGGTCATGTATGTCTAGAAATTTGTCCATTTCTTCTAGATTTTCCAATTTATTTGAATATAGTTTTTTAAATTAGTCCCTAATGATTCCATGGATTCCTTGGTGTTTGTTGTTATCTCCCCTTTTTTGTTTCTGATTTTGTTAATCTGGGTGTTTTCCCCCCTCATTTTAGGCATATTTGCTAGGGGCTTATCAATCTTATTTATTTTTTCAAAGAACAAGCTTTTTTTTCATTGATTCTTTTTATGGTTTCTTTTGTTCTCTATTTCATTGATTTTGGCTCTTACTTTTATTATTTCTCTCCTTCTGCTAGTTTTGAGTTTAACTTGATATTGTTTTTCTAAGAGTTTGAGATGTAGAATTAGGTCATTAACTTGAGATCTTTCTGTGTTTTAAATATATGCAGTCATGGCTATAAACTTTCCTCTTAGGACTGCCTTTGCTGTGTCCCGTAGATTATGTTACGTTGTACGTTCCTTTGCATTAAATTCCGGGCACTTTTTGATTTCCTCCCTTATTTGTTCTATGAGCCACTGATCATTGAGCAACATGTTGTTCAACCTCCAAATGTTTGAGTATTTTCTGCTGTTTCTTTTGTTCTAGTTTTATTGTGTTGTGGTCAGACAGTATGTGGGGTTATTTCAATTTTTTTATATTAGTTAAAACTTGCTTTGTGACCTAAAATGTGGTCTACTTTCATGGTCTGCTGAGAAGAATGTATATTGTGCTATTTCAGGATGGAATACTCTGTAGATATGTCAGGTCCACTTGATCTATGGTCATTTAATTCTAGAGTTTCTTTTTTTTTTTTTTTTGTCTCAATGACCTATCTATTGGTGATAGAGCAGTATCGAATTCTCCCACTACCTCTGTGTTGGGGTCTATCTGTGTTTTGCAGTTCAGTAGTGTGTGTTTAATGAAGTTGGGTATACTGACATCGGGCACATATAGATCAACAGTCATTATTTCCTCTTGATGTATTGCTTCTTTTATTCATATGAAGTGACCTTCTTTGTCTCTTCTGATTAATTTAAGTTTGAAGTCTACCTTATCTGATATAAGTATTGCTGCTCCTGACTGTTTTCTGTGTCCATTAGCTTGGTAAATCTTTTTCCACCCTTTCACCCTAAGCCAATGTTTGTTTCTGTCTATAAAGTGGGTTTCTTATAAACAACAAATTGTTGGGTCCTGCATTTTAATTCAGTTTGCCATTTAATGTCTTTTGATGGGGGGAGGTGAGGCCATTAGCATTCAGTGTTAATATTGAGAGGTACATGGTGATTCCTGCCATTTAGTTGTTTTTGTTGTGTGAGGAATCATGTGTGTGCAACTAATTCTATGCTACTCTCTGATTACTTGTCTGCTCTTCTCTTGAGATTTAATAAGTCCCATCCTTTAATGGATATGTGTTCACTGCAGCATTATTCACAATAATTAAGCTATGGAAACAGTCAAGATGCCCCACTACTGATGAAGAGATTAAGAAAATGTGGTATTTATATATAATGGAATTTTATTCAGCCAGAAAGAAGAATGAAATTTTGTCATTTGCAGGTAAATAGATGGAACTGGAAAACATTATCTTAAATGAAGTTAGCTAGGCTCAGAAAACCAAAGGCCACATGTTTTCTCTCATATGTGGAATGTAGACCCAATACAAATACAAACAATATTATGAAAAATAGGTTACACCAAGGAGAGGTCACATATGAGAGAGGGAGGGTAGGAGAAGGAAGTTAAAAAAAAAAAGTGAACATGGTTGATGTACTTCCTATACAAGAATGAATATAGAATTTTAAACCTGTTGAAATCACCATAAGAAAGGATTAAGGTAGAAAGGAGAAAAATAGAAGGGATGAACTATTTTGGGTTATAATACATATATACATGGAAATATCACACCAAAACACCCTGTATAACTATCTTAAACTAACAGAAATGTCATATTTTTAAATAAAAATAGAGAACAGGAAAGCTAAACAGGTCCTGTCTGGGCAGGTGGATGTCAGTGGGAGCGGGGAGGATATAAGGAAAGGAAGTTGAAGGGTGAATATGGTGGAAATATTGTGTACAAATATGTAAATGGAAAAATGAGAACTGTTGAAACTATTTCAGGAATGGGGGAAGGGGGGAATAAGTAAGAATGATGGAGGGGATGAATTCAACTATGACATATATTAAGAAATTTTGTAAATGTCACAATGTACTCCCAGTACAACAGTAATAAACATAAGGTATAAAAAAGAATGAAAAAGAAGAAAATGATCATAAAGTTGGTGTATAATCCTATTTATAATAGTATATCTGAAAATGAGAAATTAACTAAATGGAAGACAAATTTGTTTTATGTAACCAAACCTAGGAAGAATAATATGAGAATGTAATAGAGTACGTGCATACTTATCTATGAATATTTATAATACATATTCATATGGCTGGAATGCTGGAAGAGTTGATGAAATACTTCTCTCTTGGTTTGCTGTATAGCTCTGTGTTATGCTTATGATTCTAAGCTGTTGTGAAATCATGTTCTTTCCTCAGAAAAGAAAGCAACAATGAAAATAATTTCTGTACAATAGTCTTAGTAAAACATGTCACCTAAAGAAGGCTTAGCAAAGATTAATTTGTCCTCAAAAGTGTCTTATATTACAGATATGAATATGAAAGCTTTTAATTTATTATAAAATAATAAATTTGTTTAAGTTTCTTTTGATGGCAGTACCTTATGCCTTTTTCCAATTTTCAGTGAAAAATTTCAGTAACTAGCATTAATTAACTGCTACTTAGGAGGTAAATAAGAATGTTAACTCATTATTCTTGAAACAATGCTTTTTGGAAACATGATATCTTTGTCTAAGTACTGTTGTGTTTAATTATGGGTCACTGTAATTAATCCAGAAGTGATTCTTCAAGCTGGTTGACTGTCAACAGTAATTATATCTCTTTAAAGTGGTAACCTTCTCCTTTAATTTCTCATAGAATATCAGTGGTGCATTTCAAATGCACATGGTAAGGTGGAAAGGTCACTCTGTCTTTGCAGATGTATTCCTTCCTCTGAGATTAGTTGATATAAACAAGACATGGTTACCAAAATGAATCAGTTAATATCATAAAGGAAAAAATTTCATTTGTTAATCATAGTAAATTTTTTGAGTTTCTCTGAATATCAAACTCTCAATTGGGTCCTTTATATATATATATAGTATAATATCTCACCAGCACTCCTATGAGTTAGTTAAGTTAGGTTTTATTGCCACCCTACTAAGGAAACTAAGGCTCCTTACTAGGGAATTAGGCGAATTACTTGACTATGTAGCAGTTTCCAAGTAAGGTCTCTCTAATTCATAAACCTACATTGTTTCTACTGCTCCTTGCTGTGATCCCTCAATGCGGAAAACATGCTAAGAAAGTAACTCATGCTCAACAACACTAAGCAAGGGAGAAGCCACTGAAAATGCAGGGCCACAGCCAAAGCTCTCTGTTAACATTGCTTTTTCCTTTCCCCTTGCCTCTATGAATTTTGGACATAAGTAGGTAGCAATGTAAGGCTCTGGAAAGTTTCCATTTTGGGGATCTTGTTGAAGAAGAACAGCTGCTCTGAGTGCAGTTGAACCACTCTAGAAAGAACCAGTCCTAGGAAAGGCAGGTAGGCAGTACCCTGAGGATTAAAACTGATCTGGAAAGAATTTGTAAAACCTAATGTCCTCAACTGTACTTCTGAGCATTTTGAATAAGTGCTTTTCTTGTTAATAAAAGATTTATTCTGGATAGCTCAGAGAATTTCCCCTGCATTATGACTCATATCTTAGGAAGGAGGGAGACAGTATTCAGAAAGAAAAACAAAGATAATACTGGTTGGAATGTCATTGAAGGTGGGCTGCTATTTTCTCAGTTCGCCCTTTGAATTCATCTCATTTTGATTTTTAGGTAAAGACTATTGAATTAAACAACAAAGAGATTCATCAGGCCTAAAGGGGGGAGGAGCAAAAATAGAATCTGCCCAATGCTGACTGTACTAGGGCAGGAATGGAGGGAAGCAATTGCAGGGCCACAAGGTAGTACTTTTAATGTGAATGACAACACCTGAGGGATGGAGGCTCTGTACCCACCCTATTATTTTCTCAGAGAACATTTTGCTGAACTCTGGGGTGGGAGGCTTGAATGAACCCATTCACTTATGGAGCTAAAACAGACCAGCCTTCCTTCCAGGGCTGTCAACATAGCATTCTTCTTTGTCTTGCCTCCTTGGCCTTCTCCGAGTCTTTTAAGAAATAGTGAATGCAGAATAAATGGAATGAGTGTCTTGGTAAAAATAATTAGAAGATGAACACACATGAGAAATACAGATAAGCAGGTCTTTTTTTTTTAATCTTAAAGTTGTCAATCTGCATATATTTTGGAATGCAGGTTTTCTAGAAGTAATTAGCTACATCTGCTAAGGTAATCAATAAAGTGTTTAGTGCTGGCAAGTTTCATATATTCCCTTCTATATGTGATTTAAAAGGTTATAATAAATATTGCACATTCTAAGAACAATGGGACTTTTGGTGACTTGAATTTCAGTGTCATTAAAACCCACTTGCAGCCCAACATGGTGGTGAATACCTATAATCCCAGCTACTCAGAAGCAGGAGGACTCTGCCAGTTCCAGGCCAGTCTGGGTAAAGTGAACCAGACCCTAACTTAAAAACAAAATGCAAACATAAGTGCTGAGGACATACCTTAAGTGACAGAGCACTTTCCTAGGATATGTGAGGTGCTGGTTTGATTATTTGTATAGCTACATCGAGACTACATGATCTCACACTATGGTTTTATGATATTACCCATCAGGTTTTTCAAAGTACGTTTAGAAATGTGTAGGTCTTTGTACTTTAGGAACACTGTCAAGATCATGAAAACCCTGGGAAGATTTTCACCAGATTTTGTTTGGATTTATGGACAAAATTGGGTAGAATTAAAACTTTTAAAAACCTTAAGTCTTCTTATCATTAAATATGGCATATATAGAATTTCTTTCTAGATTATTTTTAATTGGGGTTCTTTCCTTACTACTCCATTGACTCTCGTGTGATTGTCACAATCTGAAATAACCTCAAGTTGGTAAATTGACAGCCACTTCTCTGTCCTTTTCTTGCTTGACTCTTCAGTAACCTGAAGGCCTTTGACCCTGCTCTGCCTCCCCAGAGTCTCAGTTTAGGTGCCACTTCCTTAGGAAATTTAAAAACTATTCCCTTAGTTAAAGCAGTCATTCAGTGATTTCTTTCACAGAACTTTAATTCTCTGCCCAGCCCTTATCGCTTATCTCATATGGCTCTGCCAACCTCCTTGATTTATCTTATCCTATTTTCCCTGTTGCTAATTGCACTTTCTTTGCCTCTTTGAGTGTGCTGAGCTATCTCTCACAGCAGAGACTCCACCCTTACTTTTTTTTAAGTCTCTATATCTCTTCTCTTAAAGAAGTTTTCATGACTCTTCTCATTATTTAACTCTTTTCTCAGCTGTCACCTGGGAACAGGACGTCTACTGAGGTTACTCTCCAGTTTTCATCACACCTATCCATGCTGTTGTCTTAAACGTTTGGAAATTATCCTGTTCATTTACGTGGTTGCTTGTTGGTTGTTAGTCTCCCATAACTGCGTCTCCCGTACAAGCTACAGGAGAGGTGACTTTGCTCTGTAGACCTCAGCATCCAGAACACTGCCTGGCACAAAGTTAACATTCAGTAAACATTCAGCAAATAAAGCAAGGCACTCTATAGCCTACCCAGGGGAGGCCTGGGTAATTTTTGGAATTGAGCCCAGAGAGACTCCTCCCATGGGTTGTCATAAAATTGCCTTCATCAATAATACTTGCTCAGCTAATAAGATGTGGATCATCATGGAGCGCTTCCTTATAATTTTCTTCTATTGTATATTTAAGATACAATCCCCCAAGGAAAGGTCAGTAAATTACTGCTATAAAATCAGACATCATCTGGCCTTGTTCTTCAGTGATCTGGCTCAGCAGAGTCTAGCTGGAAATGAATGGAAAATTCTCCAGGTCACCCTCCACCCTCTATGTCGTTTTTGCAAATGTTTATATATATGTATGTATATGATAAATATTGGGCAGAAGAAAATCTGAAGTTATATTTCTTGACAAGAAACTGGAGTGCAGATATTTGTGTGATTGGATAAGAGCAATCCATGTACAATAACTATTAGCTGATCTGAGAATAAGGTTAACATCCTCTAATGAAAACCAAAGCAACTAATGAGGATATACGCTTGAGTCAAAAGCTGCTTCCAGAAATGGAAAGGTCAGGGCTCCTCTTATAAAGCAGCCCTGGCTTTGTTCTATTATGGGAATGAATAGGTTATTTGCCCCATAGTTCTGTACACAAAATGCCCCTATATGTTTTGTAGTCCTATATCCTGGACACATTCTTCATTAGGAGCCTAAAGTTAAGGTACAAGTCAGATGTTTCCTTGGAGATTCAGACTTAACCAGTTTCAGGGGCCTTGGCTCTGGTTAGGCCCCAAAGTACCTGGACCCTAGTCAAGGTAGTCAAGTCATCCTTCTCTGGAGTCATGCCTTCCTCTGCAATGTCAGCTGTTTCTGGTGTCTGCAGACTGTATACTGTTTTCTCTGGTTATAACAAACAGTTGTTTGTTCATTTTATCCAACAGATATATGTTATTATATTATATTTCTCAGCAAATCACATTTTGGAGCAGAAGATGGATATGTTAATTTTGAGGTTTCAATTAGACAACCAAGTTTTACTGTTGTATAAAATAGTTGATAGATAAGTGTTAAGTTCTGAGGACAGTACAGGGCCAGAGATTTGAGTGAATAGTCTTAAAGCTTCAAGATTGAATGAGGTTGCTTAGGAAGTGATAACAGCTTAGATGGGCAGTATATTACCAAAGTTCCATTTTTCTTTAAGCAATATCAGGTGCTTGGACTTAGTAATGGGAGGTTGGTCAGTTTCTGCTTTTCCTGTCCTATTCAGACTGTCAAGCACATCTCAACCTTAGCAGCCCCTTTCCTGCCTAAAGCCTGCTTACTTTTTTTTAAAAGAATATTTTTTTGTGTATATTGATTGTACAAAGTGAGGGGTTTCATTGTTACAAATGTAACATGCATAGAATGTACTCTGATGGTATACACCTCCCACTATTACTCTTTCTTATTCTTCTCCTTCCTCCCCCCTTTTTAACTTTTTTACAGTTTTTAAAAATGGTTTCATTATGACCTTTCCATCCATGCATATGATTACTTGCTCTTTTTCTTTTTTGATACTTTTAGAACATACATGAGAAGACATAAGCAGGTAAGACAAAATCAGGACTCTAGAGCTCTTTAAAACCCCAATTAAAATCTGGGATGTTACATGTGTATTCCTTGAGTTCCCTGCGGAGTGATTCTCCATAATCAGTTACCAATTAGGACTTTTAAAGAGTTACTGGGAAAGAATACTCATCCAGGAGTTCTGGGCTGTAAATGTCCTGAGGTTAAACCTTCTTAACCTCTTTTCCTATTATTTAATGAAGGGTGGGAGAGAGCTTGCTAATTGTTTTACTGTTCACTAATAGTGGAAGAAACATCGGCTATCTAGTTAGACTCTCATGGTCTAACTGGGCTGTCACCTGGATACAGCTCCACAGAGAACAGTTTCCGTTTTGCAGGCATCCAGTAGGGTGTGAGAACATGCTGCAAGGCCAGATGCTGAGTGTAACAGGCAATACTGCATAGAAGTGGGAGGGGTTAGCAAATACAGCTGTGCCTTGAACATTGACCATGGTGGTGGATACTGTGCTGTGTGTTTCCTTTGTCACTTAGCCAGGGGTCCTCAAAGGATGCGATATCATTTCCTGGGGGTGTTATGGATATCTGCAGAGGTGTTTTTGTTGTCACAGTGATTTGGGAGTATATGAGGACAGGGGATACTAGACTTCCTGCAAGTTAAGGAACAGTCTCAATAGAGGATTGGTTCACAATACATGTCTCTAATGTCCTTTGGCCACTCCTATGGGTGAAATCCTGTTTTTATAATTTTTCAAGCCCAGGATCTTCATTTACTTGTAAGTAAATAGACAGCAGTTGTTGAATGGTTTTGAGATAGTGATGTTTTCAGGAATGCATTTATCTTGTAAAATGAGAGATTTCGTTCATTCTGTTTGGAACCTTATCAAGAGTTTTGCACTATATCAGATGTTTGGCCCTTCCTGGACCTCATGACTTGATTTTTTTCCTGCTTTTTTTTTTTTTAATTGCTGTGCTGGGTGGGAGTACCTTGTGGCATTTACAAATGTTCTTACAATATATCAAACATACCATATTTGAATTCACCTCCTCCATCATTCTCCTTTATCCCCTCCCCCCCATTCCTGAAATAGTTTCAACAGGTATATTCTTCCATTTACATGCATGTGTACACAGGATTTGCACTATATTCACTCTCCCATTCTCCTTTCCCACTTCCTTCCCCTTCACAGTGGTACCAGCCCCCTAGCAGAACAAATCCTGTTCTCCAATTTTGCAGAAGAGAGAAAAAAGAAGTTTCCTTGTGATATTTCCATGTATATAAAACTGGAGTTTTGAACCCAATGTCCAAACTCCTGAGAGTCCATATGTCAGATCTGGCCACCTGCCTCCAAACACCAAATGTAGAGTCATGGTGAAGGCAGAGAAAGGAGATTCATTGCATGGCTTGGGACATGCCATGGGAAGAGGCAGAGTAAGCACTCAGCTCATCTTCAACCATCTTCAGGGTACAGGCATGAGTTATAGGTTTAAAAAGACAAAAAAACTGAGAGCAGTGGACAAAGATACGCATAGTTAAATAGTCCAATTATAAGTGTGCTCTGGTTGACAATTATCTCAGTCCAAGTGTTCCCAGATGGGTTCCAGAGAAGATGTTACTGCTGTCATCACTTGAGGGGAGCAATTTGGTTCATGTTTGAGAGGATTCTTTGGATAATTGTCCTCACTGGGAGGGTGGCAGCTCCAGGCGGCTCCAGTTCATTGTCCTAAAGATACTATCAGTTCTTGTCCTTTTTGGAATCCAAGGTGATTGTAAAGTGACTATAAAGAGAATGGCTTAGAGCAAAGACAGACACAAAATGGAGAAAGGGATGCCAAGCTTCTCCTGCTTTTAGTTAATTTGTGGGTCCAAGTAAGGAGTCAGTGCTTTTCTGCAAAATCAACTTGACTGCCTCATGTATATGTATATATGTATATATATATATGTATATACCTGTAATATAACCTGAATTGGTTCATCTTCTCTATTTTTCTTATTTCTACCTTAGCTGTAACTCATGACTTGTGGTGGTTGCAGCAGCTGTTTTAATGGTAATTCCAAGTATAAGTGTCAATTTATTGTATCTTCTAGAATCATCTGGTCTAAACATTTACTTATTGAGATGCATATTATTTTATTATAAGTTATCTTTCATTTCTTGTTTATATTACAGTTAATGCATAGATTAATTTCTTTAAATTCTCCTGATAGATAGCATTATCTATGAAGTCCATTTCAAGATATTTAAGAGGTATCAATTATTTGCAATAGAAATCACTGAACTGAGAACTACTTATTTATCTTCATGACAGCCCCATGATCTGGATGACTATCATTTTCTGCACTTTCAGATGAAGACACAAGCAATAACTAGCCTGATCACATAGGTGCTATGGGTCAGGGTTTGGATCCATAATTTGGGATTTAAGAAATATACTGTTAACCACTGTTTTTCTACTTACTAAAACAGGAGGGAAATAGAAACATCAGATAAAAAAGAGATCAGAATTCTGGAAAATCATTGAGTATCAGGGGATGGATGACAAAGTGCAGATCCATTCAGGGTGACTTGTGCTAGGACTAGCAAGGCAACTGAGAGACCTGTTGGCTGCTCCCATGGGTTCCCAGGGAAGGCAAGATGGCCTTTTGATGCTCATGCTGAGTAAGTGATAGCTCATGCTGAGTAAGTGATACTAGTAGAGGTGAGTGGACCATTACCGATAACTCCCCTTGGTTCCATAGTTTCCACATGTCCCCCAAGTTATAGTTTTGAACTCACAGTAGTGTTCCTGCTACACTCCTAGAGGAATCTACAGTATTATACAGTGTCACATTCAACATTTGCTTTTTTTTTAGTGGTACTAGGATTTGAACTCAGAGCTTTTTGGTTGCAAGGCAGGCACTATACTGCTTGAGCCATGCCTGCAGTCCTTTTTGCTCTGGTTATTTTGGAGATAGGGTCTTTCCTTTTGCCCAGGCCATCTTGGACCACAGCCCTTCTATTTTATGCCTCTCACTGTTGCTGGATGACACGTGCATGCCACCATGCTCAGCGTTTTTCTGTTGAGATAGGGTCTTGGGAACTTTTTGCCTGAGTTGGCCTGGAACCGGGATTCTCCCCATCTCAGCCTCCCAAGTTAGGATTACAAGTGAGAGGCACCAGCACCTGGCTAACTTTCTCCTTTGAGAGGTCAAAGAAACACTTTGACTAATATTCTCCACACTTTCTCAAGCATACACTGGAAATCAGACAGCCTTGAATTTTTTCAGTCTGAATTTATCTACTGAATTTTCCATATGTTAACAGGCTGAATTTCTTATTGGTTGATTTAAAGTTTCTCTTAAACAAAGATTACCGAATCTTAAAAATCAAGAGATGCTTTTGTGTGTGAATACATATACTTTCAACAACTTAAAAAAATTTTTTTTTCACTGGGTGTCTTTGTGAATGAAGATTAGAAGAAATAGATTAGAAAAGTTTGCCTGTGTAGACTTATTTCACAGGGGCCTCCATCACCACACTTAACTTTCCATTTTCCCAGGGGATCAGAGAGTGATGAGTGCAGTTCTAATGAGCTGGAACTTTCTTCCTCAGCTACTATTTTGACAGGTTGTTTGCATCAAGCTTGGAGAGACTTACTGAGATTAAATAAAAGTGAAGCATATTCTAGAGAAGTCCTTAGATTAATATGTTAAAATGTCCCTGTCTCTTCTGATTTCAAATTAACTGCTTATGGCAGTTCTTGGCTTATTTGTTGACAAATTATTCCAAAATGACTTAGATAGGAGACAGCAGCATGTATACTTTAACTGGCTGTTTCTGCCTCCAAAACTTTATCAAAACCTTTTCAGTGATGCATTACTGTGGTTCAACATTGCTATAGTTCTCTTAATGCATTTGATTATCTAAGCATATTAAAATCATGAAATATACACATGTGCTAAATAAAATCTATAGAATTAGAAAAGAGGAAAAAGGTAGCAGTGGATTAAAATTGAGGAAGCATGGTAATGACAACTCTTTTTGAAGCATGTTTGCTTTTGCCTATAGGAAGAGTGTGAGCCAGCATTTCTATTCCTGTGTACAATGTATTTAGTCAGGTACTGTGCCCAAGTACCAGTCTGTGGCTGGTGAATGTTATTAACTTTTATGCATGGCTTGTATTTTCCCCCAATAATTCTTAAATTCGCTATTTAGAATTCAGAAATCAATTATTCTTAATGTTGTGTGATTTGTTTCTCATAGTTCTAAAACTATTGTAATGTACATCAAGGTCAGCAATTTTTTTTTCTATAAAGGCCCAGATAGCAAATATTTTCTATGAAGGGCCTTACATATCATATTCTCTTTCTGTCACAGTTATTCATTTTGCCAGAGGCAACACATAAACAAATGGTGTAGCTGTATTCCTTGTATTTATTTCAATCCAATTTGTTTGGGGAAACTGCAATTGAAATTACATTTAAATTTCACATCACAAAATATTTTAAATTTTTCCAGCTGTTTCAAATCTATTTCTAGCTAACAGACTGAATAAAAACAGTAGGCAGAGTGTATTTGACCTTGAACCAGCAGTTTGCAGACTCATGTTATATATGATATAACTTGTGTTTATGTTAAAATACTTGAAACCTTTGACAGTTATGTAGGAAAAATTCATTTTATATCCAATTGGAAATGTTAGGGACACATCTGTTGCAAAATGATCTAAGCCAAGTTTGCAAGTGTATAATGAATACTCCCCGCTGCTACCAGAGAAAACCATTATTATTTTGATGTAAGTGAGAGCTATAGATGGCTCTACTCTACCTTCATTTTACATAGGTGACTTACAAGGAAAGCAAGTCTTACCCCAGATTCTGTGCATATGTACACATTGAATAGCAAGTGGCATGAATGTGGTCATGCAGCCTGTTCTTGTAATCTCAGTGAATCCTCACTGTTGGACACCCTTCATATCTTGTATGAAATGTACATTGAAAGAAAACAATATCCTACAGTCAGAATTTAGACATCTTAGGAATCAGGCTTCAGAATTCCATATTAATGGCAAAACCCAGAACATAAGGAAGCCCTACACTGATAATGTCACTCCAAGGGATAAGGTGCAGAGTGATCAGATGTACAGAAATGCAATTGTTGAGGTATTCACATGATAAGTCTAGCCAATCTCTCTATCTTTAATACCTCTCACTTTATCAATAAATGTCATTTCCAAAATCTCTTATACTAACTAACAAACACTCTAGTGCTGATAGGAGATTGAAATAGTTAAAAAAGCTATAGCAACTGCCTCTGGAATAGAAGCTTCTGATTAGTCATTCAAATATTGACCAAGTAGCATGGACTGGGCTGTAGGCATTATGAAATATAAGTGAATATTTAGATGTATATCAAAACTAACATGTCCACATCACAAGTTCTATACTCAGGCAGTTTAAAATAAATTACAGACATTATGGCATTCTTCCAGGTGAGAACTCAGCAAGATCAGGCAGTCCTTCTCTCCATCCTATTCTACCTACTGAGAACTGAAAGGAGGGAGTTTTTCTTTATGTTGTTGACTTTGCTGTCCATTGGAACCAGTGAGAAAGGAATTGTGTAGGAATAAGGACAGCAATTTTAGAGCTGTGAAATCTTTGAGGACGGGGACTTCCCTAAGTAAAAAGTCATGGGGACAGGTTGTGACCCCAGGCCAATCCCCTAGCCATTCCTTTTCTTCCTTAGACCTTTGATGCCCAGAAGGTCTACTGCTACCCCACAGGACTGCTTCCTTCCAAGACATTGCTTTGTATGTGTCTCTCCCTGGGAAAAATTTCAATGTATCCTTTTCCTTCAAGGTTTTGCCTAAAACCCTACTGAGGTTTGTAAAACATTTAAAAAGTTTATACATTGGATGAAAACAATAAAAAAAGACGAAGTGGATTGTTGCTAAATTCTTCAAATCACAATAAAATAGACCCACGAAAGAATCACTAGCAAGGCAATTCTTTTTCCTTTCTCTCTCTCTCTCTATATATATATATACATATAATATATATAAATATAAACACATATACATATTTTTGTGATACTGAGGCTTGAACTCAGGGCCTATACTTTAAGCCACTCCACCAGCCCTTTTTGTGATGGGCTTTTTAGAGATAGGGTCTCTTGAACTATTTGCCCAGGGCTGGCTTCGATCTATGATCCTCCTGATCTCTGCCTCCTGAGTAGCTAGGATTATAGGCCTAAGCCACTGATGTCCAGCTCCTTTCTATATTTTTAAAGTTGTTTTTCTATAAGATTCCTTTAATTAGGATGTTATCATACTGTGATCCTTCCTAATTCTTTTTTTCTCTACAACCATATCTTTGGGATTGGAACTTTTAAAAAATTATGAAATATGCAAAACATAGCCTGAAACAGAATGGAATTCATGCCAATTGTATTTTAAATATGTCCTTACTCCCTCAAATCTGTATTATTTCTCAAATAAATCTTGTATGGTTTTCCATATATACACATTTTAGTTTATATCTCTATAAATATGGACTGACTTAAAATAATCATAATTCCAATATCACATCAATAAAATTAATAATAATTTCTTAATATCATCAAATATGCCACCAGTGTTAAAATTTCTATTATGTCATAAAAGCCACCAAATGCAACTGCTTAATATGTCATTTAAATTTCTTTTAATACATAGCCTCTCTCTTCCTCACAATTTACTATGTGAAGATATTTTTTTATTTACAGAAGTTTTCCCAGAACTGGGGTTTTCTGATCATACTTGGTTTTGAAGTCTCCTCTTTATTTCTTTTTTTATTCTTTATTCATTTATTCATATGTGCATACATTGTTTGGGCCATCTCTCCCCCTCTGCCCCCAACCCTCTCCCACTTCCCCACCTCTTCACTTCCAGGCAGAACCCGTTCTGCCTTCTCCAATTTTGTTGAAGAGAAAGCATAAGAGATAATAGGAAAGACATAGTATTTTTATGAGCTTGAAATAAAGGCAGCTATACAGAGAGATTCCTAGCATTGCTTCCATGCATATGTATATTACAACCTGCATTGATTCATCTCTACCAGACCTCTTCAGTACTTCCCGGTCACCTTCCCATTGTGGCCTCTGTCAGTTTAAGATTTCTTTATTAGCTCCTCTACAGTGGGCACATGAAACACTTTCAAGTTTTAGGTTTCCTTCCCTTTCCCTATTCCTCCTGTATGCGTTCTGCACTTAGCGTGTGATCCATGTCCAATAATATTACTGCATTTGATTTAGGTCTATAATCTGCATATGAGGGAGAACATATGATTTTTTCTCATGGCCCACACAAGCTTGTCCCAGAAACCTAACAGAAGGCAATGGGAGATGCAGAAAGGACAACAGACAGAAGACAAAACATGCATAAATCTTGGGCCAGGTAGGCTGTGTGCTTGGATGAAGACACACCAGCAACATCCACCTCCAGTGAGTTTATTATATGCAGTAGCAACACGAGGCAGAGAGGCATTTCTCGGGGAAGGAGTCATGACACCATGATCCTCCAGAACAGGAGGAACCTGTGACAGTTTCTCTCTGAGCATAAACATCTTAGAAAAACAGCTGTACTGCATCTTGCCTACTTCTGCAGCTGAGGCTGTGCCAATTAGGAGTACAATTACTGGGCATAACTATATTTGGTCCCTTCTGTGGTCTGGGACTGTGCCAAACTCAAACACGCAGCTTATTCAGCACACCTGTCAGCTCCCAACAACTTTTGGCCTGCTGAGCCTGGCTAACTTCACTTAACATGATGTTCTCCAGTTCCATGCATTTATTTGAGAATGACAAAATTTCATTCTTCTTTGTGGCTGAGTAAAATTCCATTGTGTATAAATACCACATTTTCTTAATCCATTCATTGATAGTGGAACATCTTGGCTGTTTCCATAACTTGGCTATTGTGAGTAGCACTGCAATAAACATGGGTGTGCAGGTGCCTTTGGAATAACCTGAGTGGCATTCCTTTGGGTCTATCCCCAGGAGTGGGATTGCTGGATCATAGGGCAGATCTATGTTTAGTTTTTTAAGAAGCCTCCATATTGTTTTCCAAAGAGGTTGTACTAGCTTACATTCCCACCAGCAGTGTAAAAGGGTTCCTTTTTCCCTGCATCCTTGCCAACATTTGTTGTTGGTGGTATCCTAACAAGAGTGAGGTGGAATCTTAGTGTGGTTTTGATTTGCATTTCCTTTATGGCCAGGGATGGTGAGCATTTTTTTCATGTGTTTTTTGGCCATTTGGATTTCTTTCTTTGAAAAAGTTCTGTTTAGTTCAGTTGCCCACTTCTTTATTGGCTCATTGATTTTGGGGGAGTTTAGTTTTTTGAGTTCCCTGTATATTCTGGTTATCAGTCCCTTGTTTGATGTATAGCCAGGGAATATTTTCTCCCACTCTGTGGGTGGTCTCTTCAGTTTCCAGACCATTTCTTTTGTTGTGCAGAAGCTTTTAAATTTTATGTAGTCCCATTTGTCCATCCTTTTTCTTATTTGCTGGGCTGTTGAAGTTTTACTGAGGAATTCTTTGTCTATACCTATTGCTTCCAGAGTATTCCCTGTTCTTTCCTGTACTAACTTTAGAGTTTTGGATCTGATGTTAAGGTCCTTAATCCACTTTGAGTTGATATTAGTACAAGGTGTCAGGCATGGAGCTAGTTTCAGTTTTCTGCAGGCAGATAACCATTTTTCCCAGCAGCATTTGTTGAAGAGGCTGTTTATTTTCTGTAGTATGTTTTTGGTGTCTTTGTCAAAAATAAGGTGGCATAGCTGTATGGATTCATATTTGGGTCCTCTATTCTGTTCCACTGGTCTTCATATCTGTTTTTGTGCCAGTACCATGCTGTTTTTATTGCTATGGCTCTGTAATATAGTTTGAAGCCAGGTATTGTGATGCCTTCAGTGTTGCTTCTTTTGCTGAGTATTGCCTTGCTATTCATGGTCTCTAGTGTTTCCAAATGAACTTTAGGGTAGATTTTTCAATCTCTGTGATGAATGTCATTGGGATTTTGATGGGAATTGCATTAATCATGTAGATTGCTTTTGGTAGTATAGCCATTTTTACTGTGTTGATTCTAGCAATCCATGAGCACGGGAGATCTTTCCAAATTCTGTAGTCTTCCTCTATCTCTTTTCAGGGGTTTGTAGTTCTCTTTGTAGAGGTCATTCACATCCTTTGTTAAGTTTACTCCTAGGTATTTGATTTTTTTTGAGGCTATTGTAAATAGAATTGTTTTCATATATTCTTTCTCAATTTGTTCATTTTTGGTGTATAGAAAGGATACTGATTTTTGTAAGTTGATTTTGTATCCTGCCACCTTGCTGAAGCTGTTTATGGTGTCTAGGGGTTTTGGGGCAGAGGTTTTTGGGTCTTTGAGATATAGGATCATATCATCTACAAATAGGGATACTTTGACAGTTTCTTTACCTATTTATATTCCTTTTATTACTTCTTGCTTAATTGCCCTGGCTAGGAATTCCAGGACTATGTTGAGTAGGAGTGGGGAGAATGGGCACCCTTGTCTTGTTCCTGATTTTAGGGGAAATGGTTTCAGTTTTTCTCCATTAAGTATAATGCTGGCTGTAGGTTTGTCATATATAGCTTTTATAATGTTGAAGTACTTTCCTTCTATTCCTAGTTTTCTTAGAGCTTTTATCATGAAATGGTGTTGGATCTTATCAAAGGCTTTTTCTGCATCTATTGAGATGATCAAGTGGTTTTTGTCTTTGCTTCTGTTCATGTGGTTTATTATGTTAATTGATTTTCATATGTTGAACCACCCCTGTGTTCCTGGGATGAAGCCAACTTGGTCGTGGTGAACAATCTTTCTGATGTGTTGTTGAATTCGGTTAGCCATTGTTTTACTGAGGATTTTTGCATCAATGCTCATTAAGGAGATTGGCCTATAGTTCTCCTTTTGGAGGTGTCTTTGTCTGGTTTTGGGATGAGTGTAATACTGGCTTCATAGAATGAGTTAGGCAGTGTTTCTTCCCTTTCTATTTCCTGTACCTGAATGGGCAAAACTTTCTCAAGATTTGGGAAATTTTCTGTTATTATTTAATAGAACATATTATGAATCCTTTCTGCTTGGAGCTCTTCTCCTTCAATACCCATGATTCTCAGGTTTGATGTTTTGATGGAGTCAGTGAGTTCTTGCATATTCCTTTCACAGTTCTTGAGTTCTTTGACTAACATTTCTTCAGTTTTTTCTTTAATTTCTATATCTTTGAGTTCTGAGATTCTGTCCTCCACTTGTTCTAATCTGCTGGAGTGATCTTCCATTGTGTTTTGTGTTTCCGTTTGATTCTTTTTTCTGAGGTTTTCCATATCTTGGTTCATCTCCTCTTTAATATATTTTATTTGTATCTTTAATTCACTTATCTCTCTAGTTACAGTGTTCTGTTTCACTTTTGTGTTTATTTAGGGCACCTCTGAGTTCATTTATTTGTTTCTGTATCTTCTCATGTTCTTTATTTTTGGTGTCTTGAAATTTCTTGAGTGCATTTTGTACATTTTGATTAACCATGTCTAGCATCTTCTCCATGAAATTTTCAGTGATTTCTTGAAAGATTTCTTCTTTAAGGGTGTTTTTGTGGGCATTGCTGGGTTCCTTAGTGTCATTTATCCTTGTTTTGTTGGGGTCAGAAACTGAGTATCCATTTTCTTCATTTCACTCTGAATCCTGTATTAAATTATTTTTTTTGAGGAGAGTGGTTTCCATCCCTTCTTTTTCTTCCATCACTCCACTTGGTACTGTGCAACTATGTCTTGATAGGCTAGTTGGTGGTTTTAGTTGCCTGTTTTTTTTCTCTTGATTTAGTTTTTGTGTTGGGGCTGTCTTGGTTGTTAGCTAGGTTGGTGTGCTATTTCTGTCCCTGGTCTGGAGGTGTAATTTAGCAATAACTAATTCATAGATTCAATACCTGACCAGTAGTTTATGTGTTATATAGGAGACCACTTGGTGGTATTATCTATAAACAGTGGGAGTTGGGGAATTGGTTAGAGTGGGACTAAAAAGGGAGGTGGGAAGTGGGGTGGGTGAGTGGGGGAAGCAATGTGGAGGCTGCTGGGTTTTGTGGCCATGTGTATGTTTGGCTGTATTTCTGTTGTTACAGTATAGGGTGCTTGTGTCAGGGATTGCAGGGGGTTGGGGCTGTATGAAGTTTGTACAGTAGGTTGGTCAGCAAGTATTGAGTGTGTAGGAGGGAGAGGTAGTATGGTGACAGATTGGGGGAGAATGGGAAGGGAGGTGAAGGCAAGGGGAGACAGTGATTGAGAAGGGCGAGAAAGAGTAGTTAGGAAGGAGAGCAATGGATTTTAGCACAGGAGAAGGAGGGAGAGTGAAGGTGGTGAGAGTAGGATGAGAAGATACTGATGGTAAAGTTGATAGTACAGAAAGAAAATAAGAATAAGAATGAAAAACCAACAATAATGTAACAAACAAACAAACAAAACAGGGAAAAGACCACACATATACACACAAAAACTCACCAGTTTCAGGAAGAGTAGAATTTCAGTCTTAGTTTAAATTCTGGAGATATCCTTCTGGCAACCCAGTCCTGGTATTGGCATATAAGCAGAAGCTCTGATATGGTCTCACCAGGTGATTGGCTTGTGAGTAGTGTTTTGTTCTTCTGTCTACCAGTTTAATTGAAATTGTGAGGTGCGGTAGGTTTACCAGATCATGCAGAATGGTCAGAACACAACTATTGTTTTCCTGAGCTGATGGCTGTGTATTCTTCAGCTGCATCTGGTTGGTCAGCTCCTCCCCCAGTGAAGTGGGGCAGTTCAATTTTGAATGCTGCCTTCTGGTTCAGGAGATCAATCCTGTGATCCACTACCTGCCCTGCTTTGGAGGTGGCTGTGTTTCTTTACTGAGAGTTCAGCACTGGGAGTTTAGTTCTTTGCCCCACCCCCTTTCTCTGGGGCAGGTTCAGCTTGCTGCCTGCCCCCTCTGATGTCTGTGTTTGATTATAGTTTGCTGTTTGTTTTTCAGTTTTGTGGGGCAGTTTGGTTTTGGATGCTGCCATCTGGCTCAGGAGAGCAGATCAACTACCTGCTCTGCTTCGGGGATTGACTTATTACCTGCCTGCTCTCAACCTTCACTGCCTTTCTTGTGTTTATTTACTGAGAGTTTGGTGCTGAGTTTAGCTCCTTGACCCATCTCCTTCTTCTGGAGCAGGTTCAGCTTGCCACCCACACCCTCCATCATCCATATTTGATTACAGTTCACTGTTTGTTTTTCAGTTTTGTTGAAGAGGGATCAGACTGCCCTGGGGTGTGCTGGTTTATGTTCCTGGGGGTAGCTAGGGGAATCCTGTGTGGTGTGTGGTGCTTACCTGTTCATTCTGTCAATTGACATGCAGGCAGGTTTGCAGCTGCCAGTGGTGGCAAAAAATGCTGCTAACTTTTCTCAGTGCAGTGTGGCATGCAAAGGCTTTCCATGGGCTAGGGGTTCAGGATGTCAAAAGTTTGATTCTGGTTGATGCTTTATTTCTGCTTGATAGAGAAAGAAGAAAAGGAAAGAAAAATAAATTGCTATGGGGGGAGGAGGGTTTCCCTGGGGCTGGACCTGCCTTGATGTCTGTGCTGCAGGTCTCAGCTGTTAGGTGCAATTAAAGGCTGATTTGTGAGTCAGTCTTTGAATTTTTTCCTGCACTTAATGTGATGGCAATTATTATTTTGGTCAGAGGCAATCAGAATTACCCAAGTGTGGCTCCAATGTCTCAGGGAGGTTTTTTGAGTCACGGAGCTTAGGCTTTCTGCTTCCATACTCTAGTCACCATCTTGGGTCTCCCGCTTCTTATTTCTTGATATTTTATTATAAGTGCAATACATTGGTACTCAAAGATATTTTGAAAGTATAGAGAAGAAGAAGTCTTTTAGTTATTCTACTGTTAGGATAATCTTGTTTCTAGATGTCTTTGAACTGTTAGACTAATGTTCTTGGACCCTTAAGAACAAAGCTAAGTCCCTTCTGTGTATCAGCAACTAGTTTTCATTCTTCCCTCTTTTCATTCATTAAGTCAGTTCTTAGTGACAGTTTGTCAAATGCTAGGAAATTTGTTGTGTTTTTGACTTGAGGGGAATTGGAGGGGGGAATAATGAACTCAGTGAAGACTTGTCCCTCATATTGCACTTCTTTCAATTCTTACTCTTAAATTCATGTAGGTAAAAATTATTTATAATTATTTGAGACTAGAATTCAATTCTATTGTACATATACCTACAAAGAAATTTTACATGTTTTCACTATTTACACTGGATTTTCTAGCAATACACTTACTAAGTAAACTGAGGGAAAATGGAGCTCTATTTTTTTTGGAAATTTCTACTTCAGAAAACCACTAGTGTTTACTATTCATAGAATTTGAATTGCCAGACAAAATGCCTGTACCAGTGTGATTTATGCTGTTGCCTTCACTGGGTGCCTATAAACACAGCACCAGATTACTTTCTTATGCTTTCCCATCCAGGCCTTACAAGCCCTGATTGTGAGGGTGCTCTTGTAATTTGCCCAAGCATTTATTTTGTAAAATATATATTACTTCATTGTAGGTTTTGATAGCAACTGCTTATTCTAGTTGTGTGTGCAATCGATTGAATATGGTGAGTGTTTTCAAAGGTCCATGTGCTAAAAGCTTGGTCTCCCATGTGGCTTTATTGGGAAGTGGTGGAAACTTTCAGATGTGGGGTCTACTGAGATGTTCTTAGGTCACTGGAAGTAGGTCCTTGAAGGAGATTGTGGGACCCAGTCTTTTAGTCTCTTTGTGATTGTGGGCTTTTAATGTAACCAATTTGCTCTGCCACGATGACCCTTGATGGAGGAACAAAGCAAAGGGGCTGCCTGATCTTGGACTACAACCTCCAGAATTGTAAGCCAAAATAACACTTTTATTCTTATGAATTAATCACCTCAGTTATCATGATAGCAATACAAAGCTAGTATGATTATTTTTAAACCATACTCAAAGCAGGTTATATTATCTGTGATTTTTTTAAAGCTAGTATTTATGGGACTACAGATATTTGCTATTATAATGGGGGTGGGTGGGTGGGTCTGACAGTATTGAGTCCCATGAACCTGAGTAGATGGAGAAGGTCAAGGCAGCCCTGAGTATTCAGGGACTTCTGAATCAGTGAAGCATTTTAGCAGGAGGGTTTATATAGTAGTGGCTTACACTGATATAGTCCTTACTTAGCATGCTAAGAACTTTTCCTTTTTTCTAAAGTGCTAAATCATCATCTTCAATCCTCAAAACAATTCCAGGAGGAACCAGAAGTTATCACTTTCCCACCTTATAAATGAGGAAACAGAGGGACGCAGAAGTGAAACAGTTTACCCAATGTCATACAGCTGGTAAGTGCAGAATGGGCATTCGAACTCAGGAAGCTTGGATGCAAAGCTTATTCTTTTATTTGCTGCATTTCATTGCTTTTCTTTTGAATCACAAGATAGGAAGGAGAATCAAATATATTGGCAGGAAATACACCATAGGGTAAGATTCAAAGAGAAAATGGCTATGCAAATTGGTGCCTTTTAGAGACTAGGTGAGTTGAACGGGTGGTAGAGTGGGATATAACCATTTAAAGTAACTTGTAGCCTGCCAGAGGAGTTCAGTCAATATTTTTTTGAATGAATGAATAAAGTGCTTTCTAGATTTGGGCCTCAGTCACTTTAGGGTGCACATTTGTAGGGGAGAATGATTTGAATGGCTTTTTAGTTATGCAAATAAATGGTAAGTAGGCCCCTACTCTCCTGGGGGAGAATTGTAAGGAGTTCCCCAAGACCTCTTTAAAGCAGGACTCAGTAATGACTGGAAATTAGATCACTGTGGATAAAAAGGCCTTCAGCTGGAGGAATACAGAGAATCACAGATTTATCTGAATGAGACTAGTGTAGAGGCCCAGGCAACCTTGACCAGCTGGCAGGAAAGTGTATTCACTAAAGGTGTTCTCTTGGCAAAGCAAGAGAACCTGGGCCAGTGAATTCACACATTAACAGGGCCCTTTGGAGACTGGAGAATAGAATTATGGACACATCTCAAAGTAAAAGTAAAACAGTGAAACAAACATTTGGGCACCTATACTACTGAAGTGACCATATCAGATGCTTTGTGAAGTATAGAACACCTAGTCAGGAGGCCTTAAGAATCCTTCCATCATGGGAGTTGCCTAATTTGCCCACTTAGGACCACAGAATCTTAACTAAAATTGTTAATTAGGATACAACTGCTTCAAATTCCCAACCTGATACTTTCTGACCAAAACTAGGGTGAAAGAGGCTTCTTTGAGGAGAACTTTTTATATGAAATAACAAAATCCATATTAGATAATGAACCATATACATCTTTATAAAGTGCTTGCTTAAATATGGAAACAGATATATTCCAATCCCTCCTGAACAAGGATTTGATAGACTGCTATTTAGGAATAGGTTCAGGAATTGTCTTTGTCCCAATCTTATTTGGAGTCCTCTTTGGTTGTCTTTTGCTCCTCTGTAGTGTCCTACCCAAGTCTGGGTGCCATGCCAGCACTGTCGGAATGACTGTTTCCCTTTGCTTCCTTGTGTCCAAAACTGACCAATGTTTCTAAGTGCAGACTATGATTTCAGACTTCTACCAATTGTATCTCTGTTGCTTCAGCTATTGCCTAGATCGGCCTAGGAGGAACTTTAGGAAGCTTGCTGCCTTTGCTTTCCTTCCATTTTTCTCCCCAGTGCATTCTTAGGTCAGTAAATCTTCTTCATACCTTGATCAGCTTTCATTGTGGTCTGATGTGGAGCAAGTATAAGATTTTGGCATTTGGCTTTGCCATTGAGATTCCATTTCTGACCTACAGAATAATAAAAATGATTGAATAAGTATGTACAGGCACGTGAACTGCTTTTGCTGGAAAGCACTGACTCCTTATGGGGCCCATGAATTAACAAAAAGCAGGAGAAGAGGTTAGTATCTTTGCCTCCATTTTGTATATTTCTTTCCTCTAAGCCATTCTTTCTACAGCCACTTTGCAACTGTGGGTTCCATGAAGAGCAGGATTGATAGATAATATCTTTATGACAAGGGACAAAACTACCCGTAAGGAGATCCTTACAGGACAGACCCCTCACAACCACCTCTATCAAATGAGGACAATTACCAATAAGCTGTACCCTGGAGCAGGAGTAATCATCCATGGGAACAAGATTGCTTCCCTTGAGTGATAACAGAGATTATCTGGCATAACAGAACTGAGATAATAATCAATCAGATCACACTTTGACCAGGACTGTTTAATTATTCAAACATTTTTTTTCCCTGCCTCAATTCTTCCTCTATTTAAAGCTAAAGCTCATGCCTATACCCACAAGATGGACTGAGTGATTACATTGCCTCTTCCCACTGCTTCCATGCTGTGTAATAAACCTCCTTTCTCTGCCCTTTACCGTGACCATCTCTTTATTTAGCATATAGAAGCAAGTGGCCAGATCTGACATGTGGAATCCCAGGAGTTTGGACTTGGGGCCTAAAAACTCCAGTTCCAAGTATTCTTAATTCTCCCAAGGATGGTATATTAACAAACATTGTAGACACAATGGAGAAGCATTAATTTATTAATGCAATAAATCCTTTTCTTGTTAGGTCTTCATTTTTACGGGCATCTTTATTCTTACAAAATATTGTAAGAAAATGTTAACTTCTTTTTAAAGAAGAGGAAAACAAACTTGTAATAGTTAAGCAGCTCTAAGTCATTTTTTCACACCTTTAGTCTTCCTACACAATTCCTCAGCACATCCTGTCAACTCCACCTTTGTGGTGATTCTCAGTTTTATTCTTTCATTTCTATTCTCATAGCAATTGCCTTAGAGTAGCACCTCATTAAGACTCACCTGGAGGACTTTAGCAGCTTCCTACCTGGCTTCTAAATTCTAATCTCTCTGTCTTCCTATTCATTCTATGCTACATAGAAAGGTATTTTTCCCCAATACAGAATTCATTTTGCCATATTTATTGCTGTAAATTTACTATCTGCTCAACCTTGTCTTGATGATAGAATAAAGTTCAGAAACCTTAGCATGTGATCCATCACCCTCACCAACCTACCTTTCTAGTGTTTCATATCATGTCTTCAGGCATCTAATACTATAGTCACACAGTTCTCCTGCCCTTTCTAGAACAAGTCCTATGATGTCCTGCCTCTGTACTCTCCTGCAGTTCTCTTGCCTAGTAAGTCTTGCCTCCTTTTTTTACCATCTTTACTTAGGCAGACCACTCCAATATTTCAATATTTCCCTGGTGCTTTGAGAACTTTGTAGACACTTACTGAACTGAGTAAACTATACCCACCTTCACAACTGCTCAGTGTTTATACTTTTCATGACATTTACCACATTCTGCCTATCATTGTAGTCATTTGTGTGCTTTCCTATCACTTCATTAGGATGTTAGAAGAATCCTAATCCTCAAAGAAATTATGTCTTATATCTTCAAACAAACAATAGTGCCTAGGTCAGTTCTCTACATGTATTGACTATCAACAGAGGTTTGGTTGAGTTTAAAGCATCTTCATTTGAAATGAACATATATTTAGAAAGATTTAGAGAAAAAACATTTGAACTTTCATATTTCTGTTTAGTGGAACCCCACTGAGGGTTCCTATGCATCTGTGAAGATGGTAAATGCGGTCCTCCATCCATTTTCAGCATTATGATAAACCTAATGAAAACCATACCTTTACCTGGAATGAGGCTGGGAAGCTAACTAAATGTCAATTTCCTTTATTTTTGTTTATAGTTACATTAACTCTAACAGTATGTTTAGTCTCTTAGTCTAGGATTATTTAGTGGCAAGTAACAAACTATACTCAAATGAGTTTAAGGAAAAGGAAATTTAATACAACAATATGGGGAATTCTTGTACAAGCCCCAAATAGGAATACAACTAGGTCTTACAAAGGATTGAAAGGGAAATCATCAGGTGAAAGGAAAATCACCAAATCCCAAGGCAGCTAGGGCTTTGATCTGATGTTCTCTTTCTGCCTGTCTTTGTTAGTTTCATCCTTCTCTCTGTAAACTGGGTACTTGGGCTCTGCTAGCACACAGATATTATAATATTTTCAATTATTTTAAAACATACCAGTGAAGGCACACATGTACACTTATGTGCATAATATACATACCCACACACATATATACATATGTAAGATGTGTATACCTACATATATGTAGGTACGTGTATATGTGCATGTCCATGCACATATACATACACATATATATATGTACATATATATACACATATAGGTATGTACATAGACATATATGTGTGTGTGTGTATGTGTATAAACGTGTAGGTATGTGAGTGTATTTGCTTATGTAGGAATGTGTGAATAGATACACATTTGTAGATATGTGTATCATAATCTATAAATATATATTCAGTTTGTACCTGAAGGACCATTAGTTAAGATATGAAGTACCAGATCACATACCCCTCTTGGGGAGGTGCTAGTTTGGCAACATGTATTAGTTGGTTAGCATTTAAAATAGCTAGAAGTCTGTACTTCAAAGACTGTTACTTCAAGTTTCATCTATGTTTGCCTCAGATCATCTCTAGACAGTTTTAAAACTAGCAGACAGTCATAATGACTTGTTATCAGTGAAATGTGTGATGTATAAGACATGAGATTGGCTGGTAATAAAGTACCAGTGTCTTGTCGCGGAGCAGATGAACAGGGTATTTTTGCAGAGGCATTTCATGTTATAGGACTCAGTTTGGCTCTATTTACAGATTCTGTCATGCTGTTGTGATGAGTTTAGCAGAATCACAATGCTAAAATATTGTTGACTCTGTCTTCAGTGAAATAATCTAATTCTTGTAAATGGTCAACTTCTGTTAGGTCAGTTTGCAATAAGAATATACTCTAAAACTGGTCCCATCTCAGCATTTATGTCTACAAAAGAACATAGGCCCTTAGGTTCCAGGTGATTGGAATCTCTTGATTCTATTTTGATTTTCCTGGAGAGAGCATTGATTGGCTCAGCTTGGATAAGGTATCCTGGTCCAGTCAGCAGTGGCTAAAGGACTCCTTAGGTTGTGTAGCAGTCAGCAGTGTCAAAGAAAACCTCTACACAGGAGATGTGGGTGTGCATGCCCTGAAAATGGGATCCAAGTTGGTGTGAGTAAAAGGTCAACTTCATAGGGACCAGGTGAATGCTTTGAGACTTCATGCTCAAATTCAAAGCTATTTGTGTCTTTGATTGAAAAAAGACTCTAAAGTTCTTAAAAATTCAGCATTATTTTTAGGTAGGTTAAATCTTACAGACAACAGAGTTGATTGGTAAAAAGATTTAAAAAGATCCTTGCTATGTAATTACTTTTACTTTTATTAGTGGGCTAACTTTTCCAAAGGGTCCTCATGGAGGGTAGGGTAAAGGATCAGTTGTACATGGGGTCCAGTGGAACGGAAGGATAAGGGAGGACTTAGCTGACAAACTGAGACTATTTTCATCTTTATACCTAAGGCCAGCTGTGTCTGCTTATAATGCAAACAACAAACAATAACCAATTAAAAAATTTTTCCACCACCGAGAGTGACTCTTACATGGAGTGTGATTATGACAAGGCCATGGAACAGAGCAAGTGTTTGTTGTGCAAAATTTGTTTTGACTAGGTCGACAAGACTGTTTCTATGGCCCATCTGTTCAGATGTATATGGTTTGTTACTCAAAATACTTGTTTAACCCAGCACTATAAAAATTGGGTTGCTAAGGAAATTAATAAAGTAAGCATGGGAAATATTACGCTGATTGAGAGTGAAGACCTTCAGCTGAATCACTTATTCAAACAATGACTGCGTTCATTTTAAATACGGCATCTTGTGATAATGGAGTCACTGTCTTCCTGAAATGTGTTGAAACCCTCTTTCTTTGAGAAGCGTTCTCTTCCTCAAACTTTTCATTAAGTGACAAAGACTTTTCTCCCTCCTAATTATGATTAATTAAAGAGATTTTACTTAATTGAGTCCAAATGTCAGCAAATTTCAGAGTCAATGTGATGACTGGAGGGAGAGAAGGAAGGGATGAGAAAAGAACCTGGCAAAGGGCTCTGAGGGGTAAAGACAGAAAGGTGGGACTAGAAGAACAATGGACAGGAAGAAAGTGGGATAAAGAGCTGGGGAAGGCCTAAGAAGAAGGAAGGGGAAGACACTGTAGACTTAGGAGAGGGGAGCACTGTGCAGGGAGTGTGGAGTTTGCTGAAAATAACTGACTTGTGGTATTTATTAATCATGTGGAGGTTAAGTCAAACTGCCATTAACAGCGAGCTCCGAGGAAAGAGAAAATCTTTCAAACTTGGCCTTCACCCTTTCTAGTATAGGGAGCATTAGAACAGTACCGAGAGACAGGTATCTGCATACAGGCTGCCTTTTGTTTGCTGTATGGATTGGCTCTGTCTCCTCAGACTTCTTTTAACAAGTCTTCCTATGGGCATGGTGGTTAGCACTGTCTGATTTGGAATGTAAAGGAAATGGTAACTTGTTGGGCAAAGGGTACATGTTTCTTCTAATGTCATTGCTTTCTTCACTTTTTTGCTTCTCTCTTTCTGTTTCTCTGATTTTTTCCCCATGTTTCTGTCCCCCCCGCCCCGCCCCACTGGTCTCTCTCCATACACACACACTGGATGCAGGAAGAACAAAGTTGTACTGGGAAAGGGATGTGCTTAAGTAGGGAAGTCCCTGTAGTACTGCAACTTGTATACATTACGAGACAAACTCCCTCTTAAAACTGAGCAGGGTCTCAGGATAGTCACTAGTCTCTACTACTCTACCTGTGCATTTCTTGGTGGTTGTAACATAAATATCAAGTGTTATTTACCCTTTAAAATAGCTGTGGTTAGAGAATCTAAGATAGTCTTCCTGCTTCCCTCTCACTCCACCCCCCACTGCCTCCTTTTTTTGCTTTACTTACCTTGATTCCAAAGTTGAGGCCTAGGCAGAGAGTGGTTTTTTGTTTATGTACACTTTGATTTCTTGTTCATGAGTTTTCCAGGGAAACTTTTGCACTTAGAGAGGTCATTTGGAAGCAGGAATTTAATGATGACCTCTTATTTTCCTGGGAAACTGTGAAAAACCAGTCTCTGGAGGACTAGGGTTGCATTCATGGCTCCTTTAAGATCTACTACACATTCTGTACTCATTGCATTGTACCTGGACTCCAGGACCCATTTTGCTAATGGTGCTTATTTTCTCGCCTCACTTCCCTGTCAAAGACTTTCCTGAAGCTGATTTTATTATAATTTTTAAAATACCATCTGTCCATCTAAGACTTTTTTCTTCTCCCTTTTGGTCAGATTTGTATCTGATTTCTTTCATGTTGTCGTATTGAACTTCTCCAGTTGCACAGTACCACTGCCCAGGGTCTGTCCAAAGTCCTCTTTTTTTCACATTGCTAGGTAACTGTTGGTGGAGTTTGTCATCCTTAACCTTGGGTCTTTGTTGCAGTGATTAAGCTCCTTTATTGGTTTATCCAGCATGACATCAGCCTAACTTAAAGCACATCCTCATTTATATACAGTTCACTGCTTCCCACCTATATCTGCAGCACAGCTTGTATGGTTTTTCCCTTCTCATATCACGGTAAGGAGGTGTCTTTGAGTCCTTTGTGTTTTATACCTGTATGTTTTTCTGCCTGTGCTATCTTTATTTGTGTACTACATGCACTCCAGTGATCCATGTACTGTTTTGTTGGTTCTAGCCAATGCTCACAGTAACTCCAGAGGTATTGTTTAATTACCCTTTCAGCTACTAACATTTTTGGTAGTAACATCGTATCACTGAAATGTAAAAAAAAAAAAATGTAGTTTTCTGGGTTGCCATTTTATTCTGGTTTTCCTGGGCTATTTTCTCTGAAGATTTTCTTTTGTGGAATTACTGTGGTCACAACTCAAGTTCTTGTGTTTGGTAGACAAGCACTCTACCAATTGAGTCACACCCTGGCCCTTTTTGCTTTTAATTATTTTTCAGATAGGGTCTTGTACCTTTTCCTGGGATCAGCCCTGGATGGCCATATTCCTTACCTCTGCCTCCTGTGCAGCTAAGATTATGGTTGTGCACAACCATCCCCAGCTTGTTCTTTGAGATAGGGTCTTGCTAACTTTTTCCCTGGCCTGGCTTCAAACTGTGTTTCTCTTATCCCTGCCTCCTGAGTAGCTAGGATTCTAAGCATGAGCTATCCTGCTTGGTTGCTTTGTCAGTTTTGCTCTGTACTTTCATTATTGGACTTTGGTAGTCAGAATATTTGTAGTCCAATGACTTACAGATAGACATACTTCTTATCTTTCTTTTTTCCAGCTTTATGGATGCATAATGGACAAATCAAAAGCCTATTTCTTTGAATGGTTCAAAAAAAATAGCAAAATCAGTACCCCTACTATTTATCGATTGATGTCTCTTCAGCTGTCACAATTAGTGGATCACAATCATTGATTCATTCTCAAATTTTGAAAGGTGCCTTTTATGACCCTAACATTTATTGTAGAAAATAGAAGGCACAAAATTCATTAAAAGGCTTCCCTGTATGCACATATGAATAATAAAAAAAAAGAAAAAGAAAAGGCTTCCCTGTTTAAACACTGCATTGCAGGAGTAGAAGATAACCATCTAGCTGGAGACTATCACACCTCATTCATTAATACGAAAACATTAAAGGCTTGCTATGGTACCTGAGCATAGTCAAGACCATTTCTAAGGTTTGTTTTATGGCCAGCAAAGGAGAAGTTTTTGTGACATAGGTGGGGAAGATGATATATTAAGTTGTTCAGCACAGAAGGGCAAAGTAGACTTCATAGTCAAGTTGACCATCCTTCCAAAAGACTTTTTTTTTTAACTTTTGCTCTTCAATCAGTTCTGATTATTTTAAATTAAAATTAAAGTTTAGTTGTTTGTATTATTGTTGTACTAGGGGTACATTGTGACTTTTACCATAGTTTCTATAATATATTGTAGTTGAATTCACCCCCTCCATCATTCTCTTTTATGCCCCCACCCTCATTCCTGGAATAGTTTCAACAGGTCTCATTTTTCCATTTTTCATATATAAATGCATACTACTTCCGCCATATTCACTCTCCTATACCCTTTTCTTATATCCTCCTTCCTCCCACTGGTGCCAGCCCCCATGTAGGACCTATTCTAGCTTCCTGGTCACTGTTTTTGAAAAAAGATGTTTGTGTTTGTTTAGCATAGCTACACAGGGAGTTTTATTGTGATATATCCATATAAATGTATCAAAACCCAAATTGGTTTATTCCTTCTATTTTTCTCCTTTCTGCCTTTGTCCTCTTCTTGTGGTGATTTCAACAGGTTTAAAAATTCTGTATTTATTCTTGTATAGAAAGGTTTACCTTCATAACTTCCTTTAGAAGCATTGATGGCACCCCATAAGACTTTCTTAGGTGAGACAGACCTAGCAGATAGGTAAGTCCTGGAACATATAGAAATGGGGAAAATCCAAATGAAAGGGGCAGGAAGTTACCTAAATATGTTGATCAGTAGTACCAACATTTGACTCACCAATGTGATATTTAGGTCTTTTAAATTATTGATATAGAGCTTGGCATAAAAAACATATACTTGATAAATGTTTATTAAAGCCAAGTACTACAGGACTAATAAAAAGATTAAATAATAAAAAAATAAGTAGCATTTGATGACAATATTGCAAAAGTGGTCCAGTGTTTGAATGGTGAGATATTTAGGGTCTATAAAGAGGGTACAGCGTTTGTGAAGGGGACTAAGGCATGAAATCTCCCTTAGTTGAGCTCTTTACCTTTTGGAACAAACGCTCTGCAGTTGTGTTGTTTATGGAGGGGTTGTATTGTCTTCCATCGTACTAGTACTGGGGTATGATGGCAAGCAGAATGCATAGATTTGCCTTGGTTTTACCTCATGGAATAGAATATGAAATTATAAAATAAACATATATCACTCTGTGCCTTTGAAAGAGAAAAGTGAAATCTTACATTAAATGGCTTATGGCCAAATCCAGGAACCTTTACTTAGTTATCATTTTCCTTATTGGAAATACCTACTGATATAGAAAGTTTTAGTTTTTCCTTTGTTGATTCTTCTGTCTTTGCCATTCTTTCTGTGCTTGCTTCTTAGTTTTAATAATTTCCACAGTCACTTAATGTAAACTCTGCCCAGGCTTTTGTAATAGCTCCTCAACTTTTTGCTTTTATTTTATCATACTGATCACCTCAAGTTCTAGAGACAATGGAAAAATAACAAAACACCCTTTTTCTTTGATTTCAGTGCTTGTTGCTTGCTCCCACTTGTCTGCTTTTATTTCAGTTTTTCCCACCAGAGAACATTGTTTTCTTTACTTTATTCTCTTGCTGAAGATTCTCTCTTGGCTTTCTCCTCTATCCCTTGAACTACTGTGTCCAGTTTCCTACTGAATGTGCCTCTTTTCTTGCAATCTGTTGCCTACTACATTCTTTCTACTGGTCCCACATACATCTTGTACTGCATTTACCCTTAGCCTCTGCCATGCAAGTCTGGTCTCTTATTTGGAAAATAAATCTGTATTCTCTTTATAAGCACCATGTTTATGCAGGTAAACAAAGAGGATGTCAAGCTCTAACTCTTCCATGACACTTCCCCTGATTATTCTGGACCTTGTGGAAATTCTGAGAGTTTCTTTTTTTCAGAGAATAAAATCATACAATAAGACCAAATTCAAGGTTTTATACCAGAGAAGAATTTTGTCCTGGTTTTGAGATAGAGTAGATGGTTTATTTTTCTCTTTATTTTAAGTCTTGCAGGATAATTTAATAGTTGATGTTAGTTGATTTGAGTCTCCTCTATAATTTTGTTTGATTTCTGTTTGGAAGCCTCCTTGATTGTTAATAACTTGATTATCTTTCTGGGCTCTATATTGATATGCTAATGGCTTCTAGAAGAAATCAGCTGGAGATATTGAGTGGTTATTGAAGATTTATGACTGAAGGAATCCTGAGGGATAAATTCTGGGAATCTAGGAGTATACCCAGATGCATAATCCAGATGTGTTCAGTGGGCAGACAGTGTCATGTTTGGATGTTGTGATCGGGGTGGGAGGTTAGGGAGGAATATCCATGACTGAATAGGCCTCTGGGGTAACTGTCAAGAAAAAATGTAGGATTCAGGAATGGAGGCCAGGAATTTGTATGATCCATTATCCCAAGGGTTTGAGTGATCTTGGAAGGATACATGGGAGTTTCTACGTTCCCTGCGATTTCTACTTTATGGTTACCTTTATTGCTATGTATCTGGTCATCACCACTATGTTTATGCCTACTGCTATGGTTTTTATGTGTCTCCCAAAACTCATGTGTTGGAAACTTAATCCCCAGTACAACAGTATTGAGAGGTGGGACCTTTGAGAGATAACTGGGTCATGGATTAGTGCCACTATCATAGGAATGGGTTAGTTATTGTGGGAGTAGATTCCAAATGAGTTTGGCCTCCTTTCTTGCTCTCTCTCACATGTGCTCTCTTGCCCTTCTTTCTTCTGGAATAGGATAGTGAGCACAAAAACCGTCCTCAGATGCAGGTGCAAGTTTAGACTTTCCGCCTTCAGAATAGAAAGAAATTAATCCTGTTCCTTATAAATTACCCAGTCTCAGATATTCTGTCACAGCAGCACAAAACAAACTATCACACCAGTGTTCTGGTTGTTTAACCAGCCCTTGGTTATTGTTACTGTTGACAGCTGTGCTTGAGTGACTGCAAATGGTTTTGTGTCCACCCGAGTCTGAATGCCAGATTTGATGGTCTCTTGTCCAAGTATGGCCTGGGACTACTGTCCATTCTTTCTTGAAACATTTTTTTTTATTTTTAACATTCCTGACAACTCATTGGCCAAGGAGTAAGGAAGATCCTCTTCTGCTTCCCATCTTCTGGCCCCATGGCAGGAGGTTTTCCTTGAGGTTATGTTCTCTACTCTATCTCCCAGAGTTTCCCTGCCCCAGACCCCAGTGACAAGTATTGATGACCATGTAGCTGGTGTCAGGAAAAGTGGAAATTATAACATCTTCATTGGGAGATTTAGACACTTTTGTCTTGGTCTTTTTCTACATAGGAAATTTAGGAGAGCCACCAGTCAAATTACCTCTGTAGGGGAGCTGTTAGACTAACCTTAAAAATGGTTCTGAATGAATTGGAAGAATGCTGTTATGTTATTTTCCAGGACAATTTGGAGCTTCTATGGGCAATTTGTGCTCAGAAATTCATGGTTGTTTACTGTGGCCAATTATACCGAGTGACAGGTATCACAGATAGAGAAGGAAATAAATGCAGAACTTTTTCTAGAGAGGGATCTATAATTTCCTAGGACTGATGCTGGAAGCATCCAGCATCCTCAAAACTTGTTGAGAAAGTCATAATCATTGGAACCTTTTATTAGTTGATCTACATCCAAAAGAAACAAACAAATTATTTTCCTCTAGTCAAGGAATAGATAAAAAATTTTCCTCATATTTTGATATATTCACTCTATTTTAGTTACATAAATTCATCTCCATTTATTTTAATTTTATTTTATCTTCCCTACTTGAATGAGAGCTTCCTGAAGGCATGGAGTATATAGATTTTTTTTTTACTATTGCATCACGAGTATCTAGCAAAATTCCTGGTAAAAAGATATTCAATAAATATTTATAGAATGAATAAATAAATGATTTATGGAAGTCCAGTAGTTTCATGGATTCACACATGATGGGACATGCCAAGAAGACAGGAGGGGCAATTCTACCTTATTCATTGTAGGGAAGAGGAAATCTCTCTGGAGGGAACTTAATCCAAGAAAAAAAATACCAAGATATACTTTGTATAAGTCTGTTTTCTGTTGTTAAAAACAAAGGCGGTAGGAGGGTGCATACAGGGCAAAAAATGTGTACACATGTATAAATGCAAATATGATACCTGTTGAAACTACTCCAGGAATGGGTATAAGGGGGGAATAAAGGAGAGTGATGGAGAGAGTACATTCAAGTATGATGTATTTGATACATTGTAAGAACTTTTGTAAATGCCACAATGTACCCCCACCCAGCACAACAATAAAGGAACTCCCCCAAAACAAACTAACACAGACTGGGTAAATTTTAATGAAAAGAGAATTATTTGGGCTCATGGTTCTTGAGATCTATGGCCAAGAATCTATTAGGCCATCTTGTGGGTAGAGTTCTGAGCAGGTACAGGCCACCACATGGCAAGTGACAGCAAGCACCTGTGTGCACATGTGTCTCCTGGTCCCCCTCCCTCTTCTTATAAGCTGCCAGGATTCAATCATGGGGACTGTATCCTAATTACCTTATGTAACCTAGCAATCAGGTTATCTCACAGTGAGGATAACATTTCAGCACACATCTTGGGGGACACACTCAAACTGTATCCAAATTATAGTGTACTTTAACTTTGATTAAAGGAGTCTGGATCACTGTATTAAAAGAAGAGGGATTTTTGAGGATGGCGGAATGGTATCACTCAGAGTAGGCTCTATTGAAGCTCTTTAGGCTGAGCTCTGGGGTAAGGAAGGCCTAACAAAATCTGAGAGACAACTACAAGGCTATAAACTAAATACAAGCTGCATCAATACCAGTAGCTTTTACAGTGACAGCAGATAGCATTGGTGTCTTTTCAGGGATGGCAGGTGGCACCCTGTGACTTAACAGTGAGCAGTCTCCCAATGTCAGTCCTTGGGATGGGCAGTACCTGCATGTGGGTTGTGGTAGTGGCCCTGCCTCTGGTGAGCAGAATAGCACAGCTGCCTTCAGTGGCCTGACTGCAAGAGGCAGCACGAGTTTGGAGAAGAGGAAGTGAAGGGTACTGTGGACAACTGAGGTGATGCCCCACCCTCTGCCTTGAAACACCCAGTTGACACCATTGGGCATGCTCAGAAATGTAGGTGGAGTATTGGGGAGTGGGGGAGGAGAGAGCTTGCAGGTACACCCTGAAAGGAGGGAGGGAATTCGTGAATTGGGATGGGCATTCCCCTTTTTGCCGATTGCTTTTTCATCCTCTTCCTTTCCTGTGCATTGCTACGTACTAGAAAGCATGATTTGATAAAGAGAAGTTTCAGTGCTGGGAGTTTAGTGCTGGGATCCACAATACTTTGAGATTAGGGAACCTAATTCACTCCTTTGCTCCAGAAAAATAAAGCCTTTTAGTGAACAAAAGAATCTCTGTTGATCATAATTAGGAAATGAAGTTTTCCTATATACGCCCCCCTTTTGTTACCTAGAGAAATATAGTTATATACAAACATAGACATACAAAATGTATAATAGGACAAATACATTATACTGGGTTTCTACTCTGTAGCAGGAAATCATTTATTCTAAATAATCTTCCCATACTCTTAATTTTTCTGCTTCTTTTTTGCTTGAATTCATTTTTGTTGCTCATTTCGGTTATAGCATGCAGATGTTGTGCTGTCCCCACAATTGAGAAACTCATTCCGTTGATTCCCCTCAAACCTTCACACTACCTATTTTTTACCCAAATTTGATTCCCTACAAGTTTTCATTTTATATTCCCACTAGCCAGTGGTTAGCCCCATGCACATTCAATTTCATTCTCATCAACTTTAGTGTACTCACAGCCTGCAGGAGCTGGCAAACTTCTCCTAGCAGCTCTTTTCCTTGGGTATGTTAGCTGGGAAAGTCTAAATTCTTCCACCCCCAAGAAATTGGTCAAGTGCTTTGTATTTACCTGGCTTGTCAAATCCTGTCAGAGCTAGCAAGTCAGAAACTGCAGACACATTTTACTTCAAGTTACAAAAGGCATATAGCTACATATTCCCTGATCTTGTCAGCTCACAATGTTTCTGGAAATAAACAAAAGAATTTTATCTTGAAATTTGACAGGGCAAGGAAGTAAACACATTGGTGCTCACCTGAAATTCGCCCTTCTGTGCCCAGCAGGGTTAAACATACTCTAAACATGACCTGAATTTCAAGGAATAAATTGCCTTCTATTCAAGGTCTTAGCTTTTTCCTCTATGATTTTTCTGTTAGACAAGTCAATAGAAAATGACTCAAGGAGATCTGTATTATTAATTATTCATTGTTTATTATATTGAAACTTTAGATCCCTGGGTGAGAGAGATGGCTTCTTCTTTGACCCTAATACACGACCCCTCAGTATTAACCTTTTTAAGTTTGGCGGCATCTGGAATTAGAACGTTGTCGGGGAAGGTCAGGAACCAGAGGAAGTGAAGGCTTTTTGTTCTGTGAGCCATACCCTTCAGTCCCAGGAACAGACCAGCCTTTTCTGTGACTGCTCACAGAAAAGTTTTTCTTCTACTAACACAGGATAGGTATTAGCAAGATGTGTGTGTGTGTGTGTGTGTGTGTGTGTGAAATATCATCATATTTAGTTATTGGTTCCTAGCAGGCATAACAGGGATTTCTCATAAGTTGCTGAAGGGGAACAGTGTATGCCAGGTGACTGAAAAGGCTGTTCTGCCTTATTGAAGCTGGATTAGATATATGCTTAGGGTAAGCCAAAATGCTAAAGAGGCTCTGGTCACTCTGATTAGATATTAGATTCAAGAATGAGTCAGAAATAAGAAGTATAAAAAGAGTTGAAGATGATCAAGTGTAAGGTTGCATGTGTCAGTTGATGAATCTATGGCCCTGTTATCTAAGGGCCCCCTCCAAGCTCTCCACAGCTTTTTTCACCCATAGGAGATGGTAGGATCCGGGAAAAACAGCTGTACAATTCCTAAGGAATTTTACTCTAAACTGCAGGTCTAGAATTTCTAAAATTAGACTCTGATTTTCCTTCTAATTACATTTTTCCAGGCATATGTGTAGGTGAGTATTAATAGGTACTTAACTAATAACCTCCAAATGTGTAAAATCAGCATGCTAGAAGTTTGCTTCTTGTTCCCAAGCATCTGGTGGGTTGCACTCTTCTAAGCAGTGACATGGGAACCTAGGTCCTTTCTAGAGATGGGGCCTGTGTAAAGGTGAGTTAAAAATCTCCTACAGCTGATGTTTAATCTTAGTTGGCTAACAAAACAACAATGACAAAACAAAACACAAAAGCAAATGAACAAATAAACAAACACCAAACCAACAAAAAGCAAATCAACACACGTTCATGGAAGATCATTTTACTAAGAGATCTTGAAACTTTTCTTATTATAAGTGTGAATTCTTGCAATATTAGTTACTCTAATTTATTCTTCAATATAGACTTCACGAGCAGAACACAAAGTACATTTTTCTTGTCTCCAAATATGCTAATCACCTGCCTCCAAAATTACATGTACATCAGGATTCTAAACAGCTTCACAGATCTTCTCAACCACTTGTTCTGAGGATGGTGTCAGTTTTATGATTTATCTTTTTGCCAGAGGAACAGGAATAATTTAGGTTTACCAGTTCCATAATTGATCACAGTTTTAGTGTTCTGCTTTATCTCCACCAGAATAGTCATTCTTTTTAAAATAAGCTTTTATGGGCTTCTTATTGACCTTTGATTTCATAGACAAACACTGTTCATGAATTGACTGATAGTATCTCTACAAATACCAAACATCCTTTAGATTCTTTCAGAAAATCTTGATTACAAAAAATAGTTTGAGTCAAATCATGCAGAAATAAGCTGCACTAGGGAAAAAATTGTTACTTTTAATGTTGTAAAATAGGTGTGTTTCTTGCCCAATACTTTTAAACTTGTTCTTGAATAATTTTAGGTAAGTTGTGCACAGCAATGTTGTAGACTCATGCAGTCTCTTATCAGAAGAGTCCCAAATTCTTTGTGTCCCACATGGAAGCATCCAGGCAGGACACATGGGTGTTGTAGTAAGGGAGGTAATGGCGTTTATTAAAGATTAAAGAAAGGAGTTTCTTGTATGCACATATGAATAATAAAAGAAAAATGAAAAAAAAAAGATTGTTGATTAACAAAAAAAAAAAAAAAAAAAAAAGAAAGGAGTTTCAAAAGGCCATGTGTGGGTCTGGTGGGAGCCAGAAGCAGAGAGAGTGTCTTCCTCTTTTCAGGTGCTAACATTTGGAAAGGGAAAAACCTGGTGACTCCCAACCACCAATAATTGATGAGTGAGGAGGGTTATGGGTGGCCCCTAAGCTGAGGTGGGAGTGGTATGAGTTGTCCCCAGGCTAGGGTGTGAATAACCTACAGATATTTCCAACTGAAAAGAAGGCTCAGAGAAAGAGAAGAATGTTCAACCTGAAGTACAATATTAAGTCATGTATGTTTTAAGACTCCCAAACTTTTCCTATTTTAGCCTGCCTCAACAAGACTTCCTGCAAAGAGGGTAGAACAGGTGCTCTCTTGAGGGGGTTGGTACCAGTGGGAGGGGGGAGGATGTGGAGAAAAGGTGTAGGAGGGTGAATATGGAGCAAATACTGTATACACAAGTATGTAAATGGAAAAATGATATCTTCTGAAACTATTCCAGAAATGGAGGGAGAGAGGATAAAGGAGAATGATGGAGAGGGTGAATTCAACTATGATATATTTGATGTATTATAAGAACTTTTGTGGATGCCATAATGCACCTCCAATAACAAAAAAATAATGACAATAAAACAAAAGGTTTTTTGAGAATATGATTCAAGGTTTTTCCTGGGCACCAACCTTAAGAATTAGCTTAACCTTTCCAGGAAGAACATCTAAACATTAACTGTTTCAACACCCAAATTAACAGTTTGCTTTGACTCCGAGATAGGTTATGCCTTACAATATTACATAATAAGTCATTCTATTTGTCTAACTGGGAGTCCATTTGTGAATTATATCTTGTCAGTCTCTAGGATTCAGCCCCATTCAAAATTATTTTATCTGTGTCTGCCAAATGTCCACAATTGTAAAGGTGGTAACTTTTGAAATCTATTTCATCCATATTTCATGGAGTTTGGGACATTTGACCAGCATTGGCCTTTGAGAAAAGGCTTGTATCCTCCTTAAAGGGCCTCACTTTTAGATCTGCAGTTAGTCGTACATCTGCAGTGGCCCTTGGAGAACAGCATCTTTGTTACACATATCCTGCTTGTGGGAGCCAGGGGGTATTCTTTGAAGCAGCATCATAGAATGCTGACTTTTCAGCAATCACTAATCAGGAATTGGAAGAGGAACTTAAGGGATAGGTTAAACAGTCACCCTGTTGCTTCCTTGAACTGCATGTGTCAAGCCAAATTATTAGAATGTTATATATGTAGTAATATCACCATGTCCTGCCCTTCACTTGAAATTCTTTATTTTTTTTTTTGAAATTCTTTAAATAATTTTAACATTCCATCTTTAGCTCTCACATAGGTCTAATTTAACAAGTAACCATATGTGGAAGTTCATTTCTGTAGTTTTGGTTAGGTGGCTTTTAAGAATATGTCCATTCATCGTCTCCTAAACAAATATCCTTGTTACAATGCCTTCTTGGGGGCTGATGAATGGCTATTTGTCCTTGTAAGACTATATGGCTAGTAAGCTTATTTTCATAAAATTTTACCTCTGGCTTATAGAAAGTGCAGGTTTTAACCAATTCCTGAAGATTTCCCTAGGCAAACTTTTTTTTTGTGGTACTAGGGGTTGAACTCTGGGACTTGCATATGCTAGGCAAGCATTCTACCACTTGGATCACTTCCCCAGCCCTTTTGCATTTGTTTTTTTTTTCTGAAATAGGGTCATGCTAATTTCTCCAGCTGGCTGAAAACTTTCAATCCTCCTGTCTCTACCTCCCAAGTAGCCAGGATTAATGGGGTGTGCCACTGTGCCACACCTAAACTTTTCATAATTACAATATTTTTCTCCTTTTGCATGTTTCCAGTTTTTGATTTTTGTATTTCTTGTCATTATGCTATTTATCAGTTCAAATGTTGAATTTGGTAATTTTTTGTATTTATATATAATTCAATAAATTCTTTTTGAGGTCCTATTGTGTCTCAGATATAGTATTAGTCATAGGCGTAGTGGTGGTGAACAAGAAGTGAACAAGAAGACATTTCTGTATCTTAATACTTAGAGTTTGCAATCTTTCATTGTGAGCTGTCTCAAAATACTGTGGAAGAACTCAAACACAAATCTGTGTTCCAGCTTTATCTGCGATTGTATTCCTGTAGTGCTCCTCTCTGCTGCTGGAAATCTTTGTTTCTCAGATTCTGCAAAGCACATGTGATGGTCCCTTCATGGCATGTGTTTTCTGTCATTTTTTTCTCCTCTGACTTCCTTTTTAGGTTGGTCTTAGAGCTCTTGAAATGTTTCCCTGCTGCTGTTGATTCCTTCTCAGCTGCTATTGCTTCCTGTTCATGGCTGCATGCCTGTCCAAAGGGTCCTGCACGTCGTCTGACTGAACAAAACCACTCTGTCAATATGGGTAGAGTCTCTTTCCCTTTCTTCCCACCCCCACCTCATTCTGTCATGATAATTTTCAGTGATGCCTTGGATGCCCAAAGCTGTGTAGAGACCTAAATCTTAGCTTTCATTTGCAGCTTGTTTTCAGGAATCTCCTGGTGCTTGCTTCTGGACATCCAAATCCACTACAGCACCTAGTTCATCCTAGATTTGTGTTTTATGTTGATGTATTCATTGTATACTATGACCTGAATGTGTTGAATGAGTTTAAGTTGTGGGATTTCAGAATTTTTCCTCTGCTGTTGTTAAAAGTCTTTCTATTAATTTATCTTTGTTGGTCAGCACTTCAGCTAGTTAGTCTGATGCCATTTTCTATCATAGTTACTGAAGCCATAGTAGAAAATTATAGTTAATGGCTTACTCACTCACAGAAAAGAATGCATGATTATCTTTTAAAGCCCCTTTTCACCTTTTTTTTTGATCAGGAAGGCAACTCCTGATTTTTATTGGTGAGTTGGCCTTTGCTGAATCTATGTTATATGCTCTGGTAATTACCATGACAGCAGAAGAAAAGATAGTTAATATGCTCTGTTTCCAATACACACATGGTCAATCAGACAATTAATTACCTGTGAGTAAATTGAGAAGACTTGTCATGTTAGCATTTTAGTCCAGGGAATGAAGCATTACGCCAGAAAAGAGAGATAAATTCAGCTAACATAGGCGATGAAGGAAAGAATTTTGTTTTATAGAAAGAGGTAGAAGCATTTCAAACCATCTTTTAGTTATGTTTTTGGTCATCTACTTGGTGCTCCTTGGAGACCTTCTATAAGCATTTTGCTGAATTATTCATTAACTTAGTGGCAGAGGTGCAACTAGACTCTCACAAGCCATGTCAGAGTACTATGCTGATGACTGGGAAAGTAATAGGTTTAGAAATGTATATATTTTAGATGTGTGAGAAATTACCATGAAATATACCTAATAAATGATTGATTATAGCATGTTGCTGTTCTTTCCAGGATTCTGAAGGACAACTTATTTTGAAAATACCAATGGGACATTGTAAGTCAGGATAGAAGGGTTACATTCAGTTTTCAAAAGAAGGATTTATTAACAGAAACAGGACTATGATAACAGCTGGGGGATGGTGTCCAAGATAGGATTAGTGGAGTCACTACCAGTCTGCCTGATGTACCAGTGTAAGTGGATAAGTTGGAGCTTGCAGGGAAACCTGCAAAGCTAAGCATAACCAGCTATTGAAGTGGGACTGTGAAGGGGCGGCCCAGGTAGTGGTCTGTAGTAAGCAGCTGCCTCTGTGTAATCCCTAATCAAACATTAGGTGGCTGGCAGAGCCAGTGATTGGGAAGACAAACTTGATATAGAGTGGAAGAAGAGGTGAAACCCAGAATGTTCTTGATAGCATCTTACCACAAAGACTTCTCAAAGTATTATCTCTCCTTCACATCTGCCTTCCAATCTTAGGTAGCTCCTATTTTGGCCAACTATAACTCAGAACTATACAGAAAAGGGAACCCTGGGGAGCATAGTTTCCAGCTTAACCAAATTGGTACAGTGAAATCCAGCAAAATTATTTCAACTGTAAAAAATGCTCTCAGCTCTATGCAGAGGATGGAGTGCAATGGAATTGTAGTATTTTTCCCCACTGTACATGAAGAATTACAAAATCATTAAAAAAATTCTTATTTCATAATGGTAATCTCCAATAAATAGCTATCATAGTGTGTAGCTCAGAGTAGTTGCATAAATGTATGTCAAATGAAAATAATTGACTAAGTCAGATCCCTGAGGTCATTTCTGTTTCCATGTCAGTTGTCTGTCTCTTGGCTCTCAGCCTCATATTTGCCCTTCTAATATTCTCCTCTGTATTGCATATGGTGGGAAGTCTGAAACCACATTTCCTACAGACCCTTGGCTCAGCCTTTGGGGGAACTTGCATAATATGGGAGCTAGAAAGAAGCTTTGTCTCTGTCTGTTTCTGGTTTCAGCAGGTACAGAAGTGACAAATAACTAGGCTCTAGCAGTGAAAGAAACTAGAAATGAACGAAGCTGCAGAAGATCTGCTGGTTCCTGGATTTCTGCCAGGATGCATGTGGGTTCTTACATTTCTGTTCAATGCTACAATGTTCATTGATTTTAGATAACACAACTTTCTTTTCTGTACCTCCAGCTCTAGGTATGGTAGTGTTTCCCTGACATTACAAATCATCTCCTTTTTTTCCTCTATCTCTTCTAATACTCTGGTTACCAATTCTTTGTATTAAATACCCTCAATTGAAATTATGAGTGTGGGTTCTGTTCTCTGGCTGGAACCATATTGATACAACCATATTGGTTCATACTGATACAACTAGTGTTGGAACTTTGAGCATCTGACCTCAGTTACCTCAACTAGAAAATGGGGCTATTTCCCACGCCATTGCCAAGATCTAATACTGTAATATTTTTAATGGTGCCCAGAATACTATGAACTATTTGCATGTGCCATTTATTGTTAGATACCATATAGTTTTTCTAGAGGGAGAGTAGTAAAATGTCTAAATGTATAAGCTCTCCTTGGGTTCATTTTTACTTCAGCTTCTGACTAAGTGAGAGAGACTGGATAAATATACTTCTTAAAGCCCAAGTTCACTTACATGTAAATAGGGTGATGATAGGCTTTCTCTCATGAGATAGGGGTATTAAGTAAGGTGTGACATGTAGAGTGAGTAGCTTACTGTCTGGCATACTTTAAGTGCATAATATTGCTATTTTTAAGTTATAATAATTGGAATAGTGGTTGGTGTGCTGGGGGGAGAGTTGTAAGATGGATACATGAGAGAACTATAAGTGAAAATGAACAAATGGTATAAAATAGCTTAAAATAAAAGTAACTTACTTCTGTTTCATTTGTATGGCTTTAAGACAAGACAAAGGAGGAACATTCTCTCCAACCTATGAATATCAAAACATTGATTTGTGTTTACCTTAAAATAGCTATAATTTATTTATCATTAAGAATGTAATAAGTGGAATTCCAAGATGGCGGCTAGAGCCAGTGCAGAGAATCTCCACTTCAAGTTAAACGGAGAACCGAGGAAGGCCCCCGGGGCCGCCAGTGGCCGGCGCCCATACGGCTTGGGAAGACGCGGACCAGGTGAGCTTTGCGGTACCGCGGTAGCCCCACAGACAAGCCTGGGCCAGAGCAGCATAGCCCCCTGGACAGACTGACCTCCACCCGGGAAAAAAAGAGAAACTGAGTACTAAGCAATAAGAACAGTTAAGACACGCTGGAAAGAGGGTGAGGCGCCCTAAGCGCTGAAGATTGGGGGAAGGGAATCCTTCCTGGGCTGGCTGGAGAGGCTCTGGCGGGAGCGGGGTGCGCCCAGCAACCAGGAGCGGGGACGCTTGTGAGAGGAGGGAAGACCCACTTCCCACGTGAACTGTAAATAAACATGCAGGCCTGACAACGCGGGGCAGTGTCACCTTTCCCAGTGCTTGGAAAGGGGAAAGCCTGTAGCAGAGGCCCTGCACAGGAGAACTCTGAGCAAACAAAGCCTGTGGAACCAGGTGAGTGCTAGCTCACCCTAGAGATCTGCATAAATAACGCCGCCAGCTACAGGCTGAGAGCAGCAGGCAGGCAAGCCACAGTTGCAGATACCACTCTCAGAACTGCCTCCAGACGCTTTTTTTTCTTTTTCTCCCTACCTTTGATGAGAGAACAACCGAATTACACCTGCAAGCCGAAAAACTTACTGAAACTGTATTGCATTTGAACTGGGGACACTTGGTGGGGCTTTTTTTTTTTTTTCTTCTGTGTGTGTGTGAGTGTAGTTTTGTTCTACTTTATGCATCCCCTTTGATGAGACAACTACAGAACAACATCTGAGGCACCAACTCCAGGACTGGAGATTGAGACGGACATCCAAATTATTAAGACTGAAATTGCATTGCATATAAACTTGGAAGTTTTTTGGTTTTTTTTTTTTAAATTTTCTATTTTCCATTTTATTTTAATTCATTTTTATATATAGATATTACTTTCATATACTTATTTTTTATTTTTTTTATCTTTGATTTTCAATCCTCTCTCTGTCTCTCTATTGTCTGTTCAGCTTACTGTCGATTAGTACACTAACACTCCCTGTTTATACCTTTGAAACTCTCTTGTCTGATACCTTGTTCTGCTTTCTCCCTCTTGTCTGTATATTTGTTTTCCCCTTTTCTTTAACTTCTTGCTTTCCATCTCAGCTCACTCTTCCATTCTCAATATTACCATTGTTATTATTACAAGCTAGAAAATACTTAATTGCACACAGTACAGGGACAGTAACAACACCAAGGACAATGACAGGAAGACAGAAAAAACAAGGAAACCAGTTTCCCCACAGCAAAAAATTAGTACAGGAACCAGAGGGGAATGAAGAGAACAGAAACTCAGATCCAGACTCCAACAAAATGAAGATAAACTATGCCAAAGGACCCAATAAAGCCCACAAGAATAATTTAAAAGAAGACATACTACAAGTACTCAATGAGAATTTTATAGAGATGATACTGGATAGGGTCAACCACAATGTACAGGAGACACTCAAGAAATTCCAAGACAATAAAAATAGAGAATTTGAAAAAGCAAAAGAAGAAATAAAGGAAACCATAGAAGCACTGTATAAACACCAAAGTGAAAGAGAGAACATAATGAATAAATGGATAAATGAACTCAGGACAAAAATAGACAACAATAAAGAAGAAAACAGCCAGGATATGGAAAACCTCAGAAAAAAGAACGAAACAGAACTGCAAAACAAAACGGAAGGCCAATCCAGCAGAATAGAACAAACAGAAGACAGAATCTCAGAACTTGAAGATGAAATGGTAATTAAAGGAAAACAGAAGAACTATTAATTAAACAACTCAAGACCTGTGAAAAGAAAATGCAAGAACTCACTGACTCCATCAAAAGACCAAACTTGAGAATCATGGGCATCGAAGAAGGAGAAGAGGTGCAAGCGAAGGGAATGCGTAATATATTCAACAAAATAATAACGGAAAATTTCCCAAATCTAGAGAAAGATATTCCCATACAAATGCAAGAGGCCTCCAGGACACCAAACAGACCAGATCAAAATAGAACTACTCCATGACATATCATCATTAAAACAACAAGTTCAGAAACTAAGGAAAGAATATTGAAGGCTGTAAGAGAGAAAAAACAAGTAACATACAAAGGTAAACCCATCAAAATAACAGCAGACTTCTCAACAGAAACATTAAAAGCAAGAAGAGCGTGGGGTGAGATCTTCCGGGCACTGAATGAAAATAACTTCAACCCCAGGATACTCTACCCAGCAAAGCTATCATTCAAAATAGATGGAACAATAAAAGTCTTCCATGATAAGCAGAAACTAAAATAATATGTGACCACAAAGCCACCATTACAAAAGATTCTGCAAGGGATCCTGCACACAGAAAGTGACACCCAACTTAACCATGAAAAGGCAGGCAGCACCAAACCACAGGATAAGAAAAAGCAAGACAGTAGAGAGTAACATCAAGTTAGGTACACACAATCAAACCTTCAAACAACTAAGATAACTAAATGGCAGGAATCACCACATACCTATCAGTACTAACACTTAATGTTAATGGACTTAATTCACCCATCAAAAGACACCGTTTGACAAAATGGATTAAAAAAGAAGATCCAACAATTTGTTGCTTACAGGAGACTCATCTCACCGACAGAAATAAGCATATGCTTAGGATGAAAGGCTGGAAGAAGATCTACCAAGCCAATGGCCCCCGAAAACAAGCAGGAGTAGCAATACTTATCTCTGACAAAGTAGACTTCAAATCTACATTGATCAAACGAGATAAAGAAGGACATTCCATACTAATAAAAGGGGAAATAGACCAAAAGGAAATAGTAATCATCAATCTGTACGCACCCAATGTCAACGCACCGAATTTCATCAAACACACCCTGAAAGACCTAAAAGCATATATAAACGCCAACACAGTGGTTGTGGGAGACTTTAACACGCCATTATCATCAATAGATAGGTCATCCAAACAAAAACTCAATAAAGAAATACAAGATCTAAAATATGCAATAGATCAAGTGGACCTAGTAGAAGTCTACAGAACATTTCATCCAACCTCTACACAATATACATTCTTCTCACCAGCCCATGGAACCTTCTCCAAAATAGATCATATCCTAGGGCACAAAGCAAGCCTCAGGAAATATAAGAAAATAGAAATAATACCGTGCATACTATCTGACCACAATGCAGTAAAAGTAGAACTCAACAACAAAAGTAAAGACAAAAAACATGCAAACAGCTGGAAACTAAATAACTCATTACTTAATGAAGAATGGATCATCGATGCAATAAAAGAGGAAATTAAAAAGTTCCTGGAAGTCAATGAAAATAAAAACACAACCTACCGGAACCTATGGGACACAGCTAAGGCAGTCTTGAGAGGAAAGTTTATAGCCATGAGTGCATATATTAAAAAGATTGAAAGATCCCAAATCAATGACCTAATGATACATCTCAAACTCCTAGAAAAACAAGAACAAGCAAATCCCAAAACAAATAGAAGGAGAGAAATAATCAAAATAAGAGCTGAAATCAACGAAATAGAAACCAAAAAAACCATACAAAGAATTAATGAAACAAAAAGTTGGTTCTTTGAAAAAATAAACAAGATCGATAGACCCCTGGCAAACCTCACTAAAATGAGGAGAGAAAAAATCCAAATTAGTAGAATTAGGAATGCAAAAGGGGAGATAACAACAAACACCATGGAAGTCCAGGAAATCATCAGAGACTACTTTGAGAACCTATATTCAAATAAATTTGAAAATCTAAAAGAAAAGGACAGATTTCTAGATACATATGATCATCCAAAACTGAACCAAGAGAAAATTAATCACCTGAATAGACCTATAACACAAAATGAAATTGAAGCAGCAATCAAGAGTCTCCCCAAAAATAAAAGTCCAGGACCTGATGGATTCTCTGCTGAATTCTATCAGACCTTTAAAGAAGAACTGATACCAACCCTCCTTAAACTGTTCCATGAAATAGAAAGGGAAGGAAAACTGCCAAACACATTTTATGAAGCCCGTATTACACTTATCCCAAAACCAGGCAAAGACACCTCCAAAAAGGAGAACTATAGGCCAATCTCCTTAATGAACATTGATGCAAAAATCCTCAACAAAATAATGGCAAACCGAATTCAGCAACACATCAAAAAGATTATTCACCACGACCAAGTAGGCTTCATCCCAGGGATGCAGGGGTGGTTCAACATACGAAAATCAATAAACATAATAAACCACATTAACAGAAGCAAAGACAAAAACCACTTGATCATCTCAATAGATGCAGAAAAAGCCTTTGATAAGATCCAACATCATTTCATGATAAAAGCTCTAAGAAAACTAGGAATAGAAGGAAAGTTCCTCAACATTATAAAAGCTATATATGACAAACCTACAGCCAGCGTTATACTTAACGGAGAAAAATTAAAACCATTCCCTCTAAAATCAGGAACCAGACAAGGATGCCCACTATCTCCACTCCTATTCAACATAGTACTGGAATTCCTAGCCAGAGCAATTAGGCAAGAAGAAGGAATAAAAGGAATACAAATAGGTAAAGAAACTGTCAAAATATCCCTATTTGCAGACGACATGATCCTATACCTTAAAGACCCAAAAACTCTACTCAGAAGCTTCTAGACATCATCAATAGCTATAGCAAGGTAGCAGGATATAAAATCAACATAGAAAAATCATTAGCATTTCTATACACTAACAATGAGCAAATGGAAAAAGAATGTATGAAAACAATTCCATTTACAATAGCCTCAAAAAAATCAAATACCTAGGTGTAAACCTAACAAAAGATGTGAAAGACCTCTACAAGGAAAACTATACACTTCTGAAGAAAGAGATTGAGGAAGACTATAGAAAGTGGAGAGATCTCCCATGCTCATGGATTGGTAGAATCAACATAGTAAAAATGTCGATACTCCCCAAAGTAATCTACATGTTTAATGCAATTCCCATCAAAATTCCAATGACATTCATTAAAGAGATTGAAAAATCTACTGTGAAATTTATATGGAAACACAAGAGGCCACGAATAGCCAAGGCAATACTCAGTCAAAAGAACAATGCAGGAGGTATCACAATACCTGACTTCAAACTATATTACAAAGCAATAACAATAAAAACAGCATGGTACTGGCACAAAAACAGACATGAAGACCAGTGGAACAGAATAGAGGTTCCAGATATGAAGCCACACAACTATGAGCAACTTATCTTTGACAAAGGAGCTAAAAATATACGATGGAGAAATAGCAGCCTCTTCAACAAAAACTGCTGGGAAAACTGGTTAGCAGTCTGCAAAAAACTGAAAGTAGATCCATGTATATCACCCTATACCAAGATTAACTCAAAATGGATCAAGGATCTTAATATCAGACCCCAAACTCTTAAGTTGATACAAGAAAGAGTAGGAAATACTCTGGAGTTAGTAGGTATAGGTAAGAACTTTCTCAATGAAACCCCAGCAGCACAGCAACTAAGAGATAGCATAGATAAATGGGACCTCATAAAACTAAAAAGCTTCTGTTCATCAAAAGAAATGGTCTCTAAACTGAAGAGAACACCCACAGAGTGGGAGAAAATATTTGCCAATTATACATCAGACAAAGGACTGATAACCAGAATATACAGGGAACTTAAAAAACTAAATTCTCCCAAAACTAATGAACCAATAAAGAAATGGGCATGTGAACTAAACAGAACTTTCTCAAAAGAAGAAATTCAAATGGCCAGAAAACACATGAAAAAATGCTCACCATCTCTAGCAATAAAGGAAATGCAAATTAAAACCACACTAAGATTCCACCTCACCCCTGTTAGAATAGCCATCATCAGCAACACCACCAACAACAGGTGTTGGCGAGGATGCGGGGAAAAAGGAACCCTCTTACACTCTTGGTGGGAATGTAGACTAGTACAACCACTCTGGAAAAAAATTTGGAGGCTACTTAAAAAGCTAGACATCGATCTACCATTTGATCCAGCAATACCACTCTTGGGGATATACCCAAAAGACTGTTACTCCAGAGGCACCTGCACATCCATGTTTATTGCGGCACTATTCACAATAGCCAAGTTATGGAAACAGCCAAGATGCCCCAGCACTGACGAATGGATTAAGAAAATGTGGTATCTATACACAATGGAATTTTATGCAGCCATGAAGAAGAACGAAATGTTACCATTCGCTGGTAAATGGATGGAATTGGAGAACATCATTCTGAGTGAGGTTAGCCTGGCCCAAAAGACCAAAAATCGTATGTTCTCCCTCATATGTGGACATTAGATCAAGGGCAAACACAACAAGGGGATTGGACTATGAGCACATGATAAAAACGAGAGCACACAAGGGAGGGGTGAGGATCGGTAAGACACCTAAAAAACTAGCTAGCATTCGTTGCCCTTAATGCAGAGAAACTAAAGCAGATACCTTAAAGCAACTGAGGCCAATAGGAAAAGGGGACCAGGAACTGGAGAAAAGGTTAGATCAAAAAGAATTAACCTAGAAGGTAACACCCACGCACAGGAAATCAATGTGAGTCAATGCCCTGTATAGCTATCCTTATCTCAACCAGCAAAACCCCTTGTTCCTTCCTATTATTGCTTATACTCTCTCTACAACAAAATTAGAGATAAGGGCAAAATAGTTTCTGCTGTGTATTGAGTGGGGGGAGCGGGAGGGGGTGGAGTGGGTGGTAAGGGAGGGGGTGGGGGCAGGGGGGAGTAATGAACCAAGCCTTGTATGCACATATGAATAATAAAAGAAAAATGAAAAAAAAAAGAATGTAATAAGTGCTCATTATAAATAAAATTAAAAATACAGAAGCATGAAAGTATCTGGATGGGTATGTTAATATCTTGGTATCAGTAACTCAGCTCTGGACTCTTGCTAGGCAGGCACTCTACCACTTGAGCCATGCCCCCAGACCTTTTTATGTTGGTTATTTTTGAGATAGGGTCTTGTTTTATGTCTGTTTGGCCTGGACACGATCCTCCTATTTGTTCTTCCTCGTGTAGCTGGGAATGACAGGAGCATACCATTGAGTGCAGTCATTGGTTGAGATGGGCTCTCTCAAACTTCCAGACTGTTCTTGAACAGTGATCCTCCCTGCCTCTGCTTGAGTCACAGTGCCCTGCTTAACTGTTTATTCTTTATCCTCCTCCCTCCATCTCTCTCGTTTACAAGTTCATCTTTATCTTTTCTGCAGTTTTTAATACACAATGTCTGTGTATAGCTGGTTCTTAATTAATGTTAATTAAAATTATGCATGCTTCTTGGCTTAAGGTTAAAGTGAATTTAAAAAGTTTCCAGACAGTCTATGGAAAAATGCAATATTCTGAAGGTGTAGTGTAGACTGGGTAGAACAAAACTTTTATTATAAATAGAAGAAGATTCATATAATAATGTGCTCAAATGGGAGATTTATTCTTTATTTCTACAGGCACTTAAAAATAGAAAATCGAGAAAGGTGGCATTTTTCTTGGTGGCAGAGTAGGTCTTAAAATTGATATTGCTTTCTGTTTTCATTATCTTTCCTATTGACCCCTTTCTTTCTTGCATTTCTTCAAACTTTTTTATGCTCTTTTAAATACCAGAATGCTCTCTTCAATTAACCCAAGAGCATCTGACAGCCATCTTTCTGAGTGTTTATTTTTACATTTGATAGCAAAACTACAGTGCTGAATATTTCAGACCTGGGAAAAGCAGTGCCATGCCTGGCCTCCATGGAAGTGTTCCTTACCTGATGGGTCTGCTGACATCTCTAGTCACTCTGAGGAGGCATCTTCCTGTGCATAGGCAAAGACTGCACTCCTAAACATAAAAGAGAAAGAGTAAGTAATAGAAGAGGTTAATTTGATTAAAGTATAACACATGCATGTGTGAAGTACCATGGCAAACTCCCTTTGAACAATCAATATATACTTAAAAAATATGAAGGCAAAACAGGTGCTGTCCAGGAATGGGTACTAGTGGGAGAGAGTAGGGTAAGTGGAGAGAGTGAAGGTGGGCGAATATGGTCGATGTGCTTTGTGTATGTGTATGAAAATCGAACAACAAAACCTATTGAAATTATTCTAAAAAGTAGGGAGGGGGATGAATGAGAATGATGGAGGGGATGAATCTAATTAAAATACATTGTAAGCACATATATAAAAATCACAATGAATCCCCTCTATACAAATGATATATATGTATATATATCCTAATATATATATATATATATATATATATATATATATATGTATATATAAAGGGTCCATTGAATTTAATCATGCCTCAGAGCTCAGAGTAGAGATGTCAGAATTAATCCCTGTTTGGAAGCTGACCCTTAAAATGGGAGAAATTGTGAGTTCTATTTTACTTTCTTTAAACAATATTGAACAGCTTTTTTTTTTTTTTTTTTTAAATAATGGCTTTTATTTTTTTATTTTTTTTTTTTCATTTTTCTTTTATTATTCATATGTGCATACAAGGCTTGGTTTATTTCTCCCCCCTGCTCCCACCCCCTCCCTTACCACCCACTCCACCCCCTCCCGCTCCCCCCCTCAATACCCAGCAGAAACTATTTTGCCCTTATCTCTAATTTTGTTGTAGAGAGAGTATAAGCAATAATAGGAAGGAACAAGGGGTTTTGCTGGTTGAGATAAGGATAGCTATACAGGGCATTGACTCACATTGATTTCCTGTGTGTGGGTGTTACCTTCTAGGTTAATTCTTTTTAATCTAACCTTTTCTCTAGTTCCTGGTCCCCTTTTCCTATTGGCCTCAGTTGCTTTAAGGTATCTGCTTTAGTTTCTCTGCATTAAGGGCAACAAATGCTAGCTAGTTTTTTAGGTGTTAGACATATTTTTAATTCACTTGGAATTTACAATAAAATATCCATTACATCATGTAAAGCTGTATTGTACGCTCATATGAATAATACATTTCCTAAACGTCATGAAATGAAAACAAAGTTGAAAATCTCTTTCATATCTATTCTTTTTTTTTTTTTTTTCATTTTTCTTTTATTATTCATATGTGCATACAAGGCTTGGTTTATTTCTCCCCCCTGCCCCCACCCCCTCCCTTACCACCCACTCCACCCCCTCCCGCTCCCCCCTCAATACCCAGCAGAAACTATTTTGCCCTTGTCTCTAATTTTGTTGTAGAGAGAGTATAAGCAATAATAGGAAGGAACAAGGGGTTTTGCTGGTTGAGAAAAGGATAGCTATACAGGGCATTGACTCACATTGATTTCCTGTGCATGGGTGTTACCTTCTAGGTTAATTCTTTTTAATCTAACCTTTTCTCTAGTATTGAACAGCTTTTAATTCTCATATTTCATATTTAATTTAGTAGTGACTCTAAATAAAACACATTTATTTTTACTTTTGTAAAAATTCTAAACAGCTATATATTTGGACCAATGATACAAAGACTATTGCTAGAAAACACAATCAATTTCTGTGACTTTATACAGAAAATGATTCTTATTTATACAAAACCTAAAAATTTAGCTCCTGGATAATCTCATAACTTTTTGACTGCCCAATCAAGATCTATGTAATCAAAAGTGCTTAGAAATTAGGATCACTAATTTTGTATTCTATAGAAGATGCAGTTTTCCTTTTTGCATCTTTGCTTGGCTAATAGTTTAGCTAAGCTGAAGAAAAGTTCAAGACATCAGAAACAGGTGTAGAGCTAAATGCCCAGACCAGAAATACAAAGACTGGCTTCTCTGTGTGGGTAAGTCTGAGACACCATAACGAGCCAAGAAGACAGTATTTCAAATAATATGTCTAATAGCTTCATACTAATTGACCATCTAAAAGCACAATGGCATGAATCATGCCTTTGTCCATTCTCTATTTCTAGTGCTTAGTAGCACTCTTAGAAAATATTACTGGCTTCCCACAAATGTCTGTTAAGTAAAGAACCAGGGTTCAGAAATCTTGATTTTCAGTTCTCACAGTTTTTATCACCTGTGTACATTCTTTCATTTATTCATTCTTTTGTTCTTCCTTTCGTTTTACCAATATGCATGGAGGATATAACATGTGTTAGACATTGTGTAAAATGCTAGGAATAGCAAGATGAATGAGAAGTAGTTAGTGGCGCTCACTCAGTATCTAAATGGAGGGGCAAGTTGAAGCTTAATTCCCAATGGTAAAATTTGTGAAAGAATGAACACAAAAAGAGGGAATCTGTCTCTGGAGAAAGTGGGAAGGAACAACAGAGATGGTTTCTTTTAGAAAGGATGTTTGAACTGAGTCTGGGAGAATGAGTAAAGGTCTACAAAATGGGTAGGAGTTAGACTAGAGGAAAGGCATTTTATGAAGAAGAAATGACCTAAGAAACAGAATAGGGGTATGGAATATGGAAGGAAGGGGTGAAGGGTATGAATGGAGCCATGGTAAAAGTTACCCTAGGGAAACTAACAGATTCAGATCATGAAGTGTGTTTTGTGCCAGGCTAAAGGGGCTGAACTTTATCCTAAAGGTCAAATGGGAGAAAATTTAAAATGAGTGTGGGGTGTCATGGAATTTTGAAGTTATTTTACCCTTTACGACTTTTTTAATCCATAAGAAAAAGTGCTAGCTACCTCTGAAGGTTATTGTGAAAATTTGATGGGCTGCTAAGCTTGAAAGTACCTTGTAACATGACAAGAATTTTAACCATCAATATTTACTAAAAGTTCACATTTATTATGCACTTTTAAAAATACTCTGTGGATTAAGCAAATATTTCTGAATTTAATCCGTTCAATTGTTAACACAGATGATGAGAGTAATACATGTCATCTATCATAGTTTTCCATTTCTCTGTTTCAATCCTTCAACAGTATAATGAAGTGTGATTATCTTTATTTTTCAGCATCTGTTGAAGTTTTTACAGAGATTTCAAGATAATAGAGTTAGCAATTACTTTCTTTGCAACTTTCCTGCAGTCAAAAGCAGATATCCAATGATGCATGTTTTAAAATTTCTCACCGAAGGTTTTGAAATAGAAACTGTTTAATGGAGGTTACAAATTTGCATATAACAGTGTAAAATAAACTTTTGATGAAGAGAAATGGACTACACATGAAAGGCTGGTAAAGGACCGGCCTCGTTGCTTTATATACAGATCTCATTGAACAAAAGTATTCTCCAAGGCATGAATAATCATGTAGAACATTTATCTCAGCAGTGCCATAAGGGAAACCAAAAAGTAAAGTAACAAAGTCTTCTGAAGTGTGGACCATATGACAGGAGCCACTAGTGGTTTTATGACATATAGCTCCAGTGCAAATATATGTCCAACAATGTTTCAACATTTACCGAAACACATTTTTCAACAAAAATACAAATTTGCTAACTTTGTTAAGAGTTAAGTTTTAAAAGAGAACAAGTGAAGTGATGCTTGATATTTATACTCTCAATATATAGCTGTGTGAATTCTTTACCATGTTGAATATGATATGCAGACAGTAGAGTCTTACTTTGTGTTAATTCTTCTTCTAAAATCCAGGACACTTCTCTGAAACTTATGTTAATACATTATTTTTTGAGATAGTGTCAGAATATTTAAATATAGCCCAAATGAGGTAATTTATTTTTATTTTTATTTTTTAAAATTATTCATTTATTCACATGTGCATACATTGTTTGGGTCATTTCTGCCCTCTGCTCCCCTCTCCTCCTCTCCCCCTCTCACTTCCAGGCAGATCCTGTTCTGCCCTTATCACTAATTTTGTTGAAGAAAAGACAAAAGAATAATAAGAAGACAAAGCATTTTTGCTAGTTAAGGATAGCTATACAGAAATATTCCTAGCATTGCTTTCGTGTACACATGTATTACAACCCATGTTGATTCATCTCTAACTGATCTTTACACTGGTTACTGATCCCCATCTCATGTTAACCTCTGTCATTTTAAGGTTTATGTATTAGTTCCTCTGCAGTGGGGACATCAACTGCTTTCATGTTTTGGGTTTTCTAACTATTCCTATATCTCCCGGATGTGTTCTCCCCTTGTTATATGATCCAAGTCCAACCACATTGCTGCATTTGCCCTAGATCTAAAGTCCACATATGAGGGAGAACATATGATATTTGGTCTTCTGAGCCTGGCTGACCTTGCTCAGAATGATGTTCTCTAGTTCCATCCATTTACCTGCAAATGATAACATTTCGTTCTTCTTCATAGCTGAATAAAATTCCATTGTGTATAAATACCACATTTTCTTGATCCATTCATCAGTAGTGGGGCATCTTGGTTGTTTCCATAATTTGGCTATTGTGAATAGCACTGCAATACACATGGGTGCGCAGGTGCCCAACTGAGGTAATTTAAACTAGTGAAACTATTAAGAATCAGAACTTCTATTTTGGTTTTCATACTTTTTCATTGCTTCATTGGAACAGATAGTGAAAAGCTTTCTATAACCAGGAACTCCATTCCTAAACATGGAGAACAGAATTGTGTACAGTCAAGAAGCTGAAATCTATATAAAATGATTCAATGGATTTTGGAGCAAAACCAGGAAATATTCCTACAGACTGAATAGGAGTTTATAGGCAAGTGAAATCATATTCTGTCAAGTTCAAAGTACTATTTTGACTGCTTTATTAATTTATTCATGTATTCACTATTTTCTGAGTGTCTACTATGTGGTATTAGGTGCTATGTAGGCTATGAAAAACACAAACAACAGACATACAGACCAATGGATGAGAATATAGAGAGTTTGGAAGTAAACCCATACATATACAGCCAACTTGACAAAGGTGCTAAGGACATGCATTGGAAAAAGGAGAGTCTGTTCAATAAAAGTTTCTGGGAAATTTGGATATCCATAAAAATTAACTCAAAACTGATTAAAGGCCCATATGTAAGACCTGAAAGAATGAAATCAGTAGAAGAAAACATAGGAGAAATGCTTTAGGACATTGGAATGGGCAAGGATTTGTTTTTGAACAAGAGCTTGAAAACATAGTAAACAAGTGTAAAAATAAACAAATGGTATTTTGCCAAACCAAACAGCTTCTGTGCTGGAGGAGTGGCTCAAGTGGTAGAGCACCTGCCTAGCAAGTGTGAGGCCCTGAGTTCAAGCCCCAGTGTGACCACCCTCCCCCCAAAGGAAAAAAACTAAACAGTTTCTGCACAGAAAAGGAAATAGTCAACAGAGAGAGGAAACAACACATGAAGTGGGAGAAACCACTTGTAAACTAATTATCTGACAAGGGGTCATAATTGAGAATGTACAAGGAACTCAACTCAGTAGCAAAAAGTGAAATAATCTTATTAAAAACTAGGTAATAAAACTAAATAGACATTTTCAGAAAGTAGCATATAACAAATGGTCAACAGGTAATAAAAATGTTCAGTATCTCTAATCATTGAGGAAATGAAAATCAAAATCTCAATGAGCTATCTATCACCTCACTCAGAATGACAACCAAAAAGACAAAAGATAGCAAAAGCTGGCAAGTGTGTGGAGGAAAAGGGAACCTGTGCACTATTGGTGAGACTGTAAATTAGTGCAGTCATTATGGAAAACGGCATGGAGATTTTTAAAAAAATTAAAAACTAGAACTGTCAGATGATCCAGAAATCCTGCTATTGGGTATGCATCAAAAGAAGCAAAGTCAGTATGTTGAAGAGACATCTGCACACCCATGTTCACTGCAGCACAATTCACAATAACTGAGGTAATGGAAATAGCCTAAGAGTCCATCACCTGATGAATGGATAAAGAAAATGTGGTACATTATACAATGGAATACTATTCCACTACGAAAAAGGATGAAATCCTGTCATTATGACAAGATGGATGGAACTGGAAGTCTTTATGTTCACTGAAATTAGCTAGAATGGGGAGACAAGTAGAACATGATATCATTCAGATAGGGAATCTAAAAAAGTTGGTCTCATAGAAGTTGAGAGTGGGATGGTGGTTTATCAGAGCCTGGAGAGACTGTAGTATAAGAAGGGATGGAAAAAGGTTAGTTGCTAGGTGCTAAGTTATAGTTAGGCATAAAGAGAGTTCTTGTGTGCTTATGCACAGTAGAGAGACTGTAGGTAATGAGATGTACTGTATATTTTTGAAATAGATAAAGAGAGGATTTCAAATGTTTTCATTATAAGGAAAGGATAAATGTTTGAGGAGATAGGAATGTTTACACTGATTTGAATATTGCACAGTGGGTACTTGTACAAAATATCACCATAAATATGTGCACATTTTATGTATCAGCTAAGAAACAGTAATTAAGATAGAATAAGAAGTAAAGGAAAGATTAATAGCAAAATAAAAACTATCTTTCTTTTTAGAAACGTCTATATGGTTATAAGTTTTGCAGGTTTAGGTAGGAAGAGGTTCTGTTAAAGAAATATAATGACAAGAAAATAAAAAGTTATTTTCCAGCTGGGCATTCTAGAAATATGAAGTTTATTGGGAAAGGGATTGACATAAAATCAAGTAGAAATATTCATTTTTATCAGTGAGATACAAAGAGCATGATCAATATCAGACAAAATTTCTATCATAAGATACTATAAGAATAAAGTGTTGAAAACATAGCTTAATTAGTCACCAGTCACTAGTTGTCTCAAATAGTCTTGTTAAATTTACCCCAATTATTCTTGTTAAATTTCCTTACCATGTAGGAAGCTAGCTGATCCACTTTGTCTAAAGATAAAAAAATGGGAAAGTGTGAGCTTTTCTCATAGTGTTTGGGGACTATATGTTTGCAGGTCAAGGGCTACAGAGGAAAATTGTAAGTTTTGCTTGGGGGCTCAGAATTTAACAGTCATTTGAGCTTTATGTATACAAGTAAAAATCACTGAAAAATACAAAGATAAAAAACAGTTTGATTTTTAACAGGTTGAGAATAAAGAACATAGCTTTAAAAAAGTCCTGTCTAGACAGAGGGCAGCAGAAGCAGTTTTTCTAATTTATACGAAAATCTAAGGTGTCTTTTTAGCCTTATCCATTAGAATTCAAATCACTTCTGCCAAAGTGATAACCCATTCACTTAAATTATGCTCAGAAGGACTATAAAGGCAGTCTGATAATAAATGTTGTGGGGTCTGCATAAAGTTCTACAAAAACTTCAAAACTTAGTGTGGATGTGTGGATGATTCAGTATGACATCTGAAATGGCGGTGATAAAATGGACAGGCATATTACTTATTTTCCTGATTTTCTGAGGCTGTTGGCTTGAATTTTTTGAGCTGTGAAGGGAGGTTAAGCAATTTTCTGTGTCTTAGTGAGTGTGTTGTCCATGCAGCATCCTAGGCAAAATGTGTCTACTATGTACATATGCTCTGTAACAGGGGTCCAGTGATTTATCTGAGTTCTGGCTGCTATAGTTAGGAAGCATTTCTTCCTTTTAGCTCTATGTTTGGCTATATTTGGAGGCATTCTTTTTCGTTGTTGTGTTTTGGTGATACTGGAGTTTGAACTCAGGACTTTGTGCTTGTTAGACTGGTGCTATGTTGCTTGAACCACCCCTACAGTCCTTTTTGCTCTGGTTGTTTTAGAGATAAGCTCCTGCTTTTTGCTCAAGCCAGCCTGGACTATGACCCTCCTATTTTATGCTTTCCACCATGTCTAGGATGACAGATAAGTGCCACCACACTCAGCATTTTTTCTGTTGAGATGGAAAACAGCCATTTGCCTGGGCTGGCCTGGAACCTTGATCCTCTCAATCTTAGTCTCCCAGGTAGCTAGGACTCCAGGCATGAGCCACCGACACCTGGCTGGAGAAATATTTTAAACTGGGAGCTTTATGGGGATGATAGAAAATCCAGTGGAGAATGCCTAAATTCTCCTTATAGGTGACATCTATGTTTCTGTAGTAAATTGAAGCATATTTTTCCATGACAGTATGATTCCAAATCCTCTCTTCTAAGGAAAACAACCAAACCAAATGCAAAATGAAGTAAAGCAAACACCCAGAAACATTTTTATCCAGTTTATTCAAGTCTCTTTCTCATTTTCTTCTTCTAACACTGCCAAGAATTCTGAATTTTGCTTGTTTCATGTAGTTTCCAACATGTGCTATTCTGAGTTAAGTTGCCATTTCCTTACATCAAAGACTCATAGTTTTGCTATGCCTGCCATAACAAAGAACCACAGATAGAGTAGCTTTCAGGACAAAAAATAAATTAGGTTCTCATAGTTCTGAAGACTAGAAATGCAAGGTCCTGGTGTTAGAAGGATTAGTTTCTCTTGAGGCCTCTCTCCTTGACTAGTAGATGGCTGACTTCTCTCTGTATTTTCTTATAATCTTCCCTCAGTGTGTGTATGTACTAATGTCCCCTTTTTATTTGGATACCAGTCATTTTGGGTTAAGACCCACTCCAATGAACTCACTTCACCTTTAGTTAAATTGGAGATCTTGCCTCGAACTGTGGTCACATTCTGAGGGTACTCTGGGTTAGAAGTTTAGAAAACGAATCCTGAGGAGACACAATTCATTCATGATGGACAGTTCATGGAAGTAGAAAAAATGACCCATCTTTCATATGTAATTCCTCAGAGTTTAAATACCTGATCTCTATGTATGGTTTTTGTAAGAAATCATTTTATGAAATGTCTGCTATTACTTCCTTTTTTTTATTTTTTTTTTAGTGAATCACACTAAAACAACACATTTTCCTTTGAGATCTATTACACAAATGTGTGTAAATGGTTTCCTGAAACAAGAGTGAGCTCAAGGGACAGAAACAAGTCTTTTCACCCTTAGAATGCACAATGCACTCATTTACTTTCCTATTATAGTCTCCTTTATTTTATGAAAAAACATGGTTTGGATCCACAAAATTGATTTCATTATCCACTTAAAGGTCAAAACCCTCAATTAATAAGCAATGCTTCAAGACACCACTCCGTCTTCTGACTGCTTCTTGCTTTATGCTGTCTGCCTTTATTGCTGCCATAAGGAAAGGAGTTCCTTTTGATAGGAAGAATGACTACCAGGGCTGAGTCTGGGTTTAAAGACCTTTCATTAGAACCACAGAGGCCATGACACCTGCTGTAGTTTTCCTGGCTATTGGTTTCTAGTTTTATTCTGTCATGGTCTGTTAGGACACAGGAAATTATTTCAGTTTTTTTTGTATGTGTTTAGACTTGATTCATGGCCCGAGATATGATTTATTTTGGAGAAAGTTCTATGGGATGCTGAGATGAATGTGTCGCCTTCTGCTGTAGGATGAAATACTCTATAGATGTCTGCTAAGTTCATTTCATCAATGATGTTTAGTTCTAAGGTATCTGTTGATTTTTTTTCTTTTTTTTTCCTTTTTCTTTTATTATTCATATGTGCATACAAGGCTTGGTTCATTTCTCCCCCCTACCCCCACCCCCTCCCTTACCACCCACTCCACCCCCTCCCTCTCCCCCGCCTCAATACCCAGCAGAAACCATTTTGCCCTTATTTCTAATTTTGTTGTAGAGAGAGTATAAGCAATAACAGGAAGGGACAAGGGTTTTTGCTGGTTGAGATAAGGATAGCTATACAGGGCGTTGACTCACATCGATTTCCTGTGCGTGGGTGTTACCTTCTAGGTTAATTCTTTTTGATCTAACCTTTTCTCTAGTACCTGTTCCCCTTTTCCTATTGGCCTCAGTTGCTTTTAAGGTATCTGCTTTAGTTTCTCTGCGTTAAGGGCAACAAATGCTAGCTAGTTTTTTAGGTGTCTTACCTATCCTCACCCCTTCCTTGTGTGCTATACTCTATAGATGTCTGCTAAGTTCATTTCATCAATGATGTTTAGTTCTAAGGTATCTGTTGATTTTTTTTCATCTAGATGTTCCTACTACTATTGATCAGGCCCTACCTGTTCTTTTATGTTCACTAATGTTTGTTTTATGAACTTGAGGGCACAGATATTTGGTGCATATATACTTAGAATTGTTATACCTTCCTGATGGATTGTTCCTTTGTTAATACAGTCCTCTTTAACTCTTGTGACTAGTTTTTGCTTAAAATCTGCTTTGTCTAATATGAGTATAGCTACTCCTGCTTACTTTTGATTTCTGCTTGATTTGTATCTCTTTTTTCACCCTTTCATTTTTAGTCTGTGTGTGTGTCTTGGTTGTGGGGTGTGTTTCTTGTAGACAAAAAATTATTGGATCCTGCTTTGTGATTCGATCAAATAATCTGTGTCTTTTGTTTGGAGAGTTAAATACATTTTGTTTATGGTTATAATTGAGAGGTGTGTACTGTTTTCACTAGTTCAGATTTTTTTCCAGGTTAATTCTGGTGTTTAATTCTAGTGTTATTGGTTCTTTTTTCACCATTATTCATCTTCAGGTTTTGCTGATTTGCTGAATTGGGCATGGTTGATAATTTCCTATGTTCATCCATTCCCTTTTTGAATTTAATTCTTTTTTGGACTATCATATTTGTAACTATCTTTTTTTTCTCCTCTGTGTGTAGTATTCTCTTAAGTATCTTCTGTGATGCAAGATTAGTAGACATAATTGATTTAACTTATTCTGGAAGAATTTTATTTCTGTGTCAAAATTGAATGATAATTTTGTTGGATATGGTATTCTTGATCAGCAGTTGTTTTCTTTTGGGGTTTCAAACACCTTTTTCATGGTTTCCTAGCTTATAGGTTTTGTGCTGAGAGGTCTGAAGTGATTCACATGTGTTTACCTTTGGATGTAGGCTGGTGTTTTTGTTTTGCAGACTTTGTATCTTTTCTTTGTTCTTTAATCATCTAATTACAATGTGATATTGAGATAATATTCTATGGTCAAGTCATTTTGGAATTTGAAATGCATCCTCTACATGAGTGCCTATGTCTTTCTTGAGATTAGATAATTTTTCTGATACAATTTCATTGAAAAGTTTCTTGTGCTTTTCATTTGTATTTCATCTCCTTCTACCCCATGGATTCTTAGGTTTGATCTTTTGATTGAGTCTCAGCATTCTTTTTTTTTTTTTATAGTTTATGGTAACTTTTATTTATTTATTTATTTTATTCATATGTACATACAATGTTTGGGTAATTTCTCCCCCCTTCCCCCTGTTCCACTGGTCTTCATGTCTGTTTTTGTGCCAGTACCATGCTGTTTTTATTGTTATTGCTTTGTAATATAGTTTGAAGTCAGGTATTGTGATACCTCCAGCATTGTTCTTTTGACTGAGTATTGCCTTGGCTATTCGTGGCCTCTTGTGTTTCCATATAAATTTAACAGATTTTTCAATCTCTTTAATGAATGTCATTGGAATTTTGATGGGAATTGCATTAAACATGTATATTACTTTTGGGAGTATAGACATTTTTACTATATTGATTTTACCAATCCATGAGCATGGGAGATCTCTTCACTTTCTATAGTCTTCCTCAATCTCTTTTTTCAGAAGTTTATAGTTTTCCTTGTAGAGGTCATTCACATCTTTTGTTAGGTTTACACCTAGGTATTTGATTTTTTTTGAGGCTATTGTAAATGGAATTGTTTTCATACATTCTTTTTCAGTTTGCTCCTTGTTAGTGTATAGAAATGCTAATGATTTTTCTATGTTGATTTTATATCTTGCTACCTTGCTATACCTATTGACGGTGTCTAGGAGCTTCTGAGTAGCGTTTTTTGGGTCTTTAAGGTGTAGGATCATGTTGTCTGCAAATAGGGATATTTTAACCGTTTCTTTACCTATTTATATTCCTTTTATTCCTTCTTCTTGCCTAATTGCTCTGGCTAGGAATTCTAGTACTATGTTGAATAGGAGTGGAGATAGTGGGCATCCTTGTCTGGTTCCTGATTTTGGAATGGTTTTACTTTTTCTGCATTAAGTGTAATGCTGGCTGTAGGTTTGTCATATATAGCTTTTATAATGTTGAGGTACTTTCCTTCTATTCCTAGTTTTCTTAGAGCTTTTATCATGAAATGGTGTTGGATCTTATCAAAGGCTTTTTCTGCATCTATTGAGATGATCAAGTGGTTTTTGTCTTTGCTTCTGTTAATGTGGTTTATTACGTTTATTGATTTTCGTATGTTGAACCACCCCTGCATCCCTGGGATGAAGCCTACTTGGTCATGGTGAATAATCTTTTTGATGTGTTGTTGAATTCGGTTTGCCATTATTTTGTTGAGGATTTTTGCGTCAATGTTCATTAAGGAGATTGGCCTATAGTTCTCCTTTTTGAAGGTGTCTTTGCCTGGTTTTGGGATAAGTGTGTAATACTGGCTTCATAAAATGTGTTTGGCAGTTTTCCTTCCCTTTCTATTTCGTGGAACAGTTTAAGGAGGGTTGGTATCAGTTCTTTAAAGGTCTGATAGAATTCATCAGAGAATCCATCAGGTCCTGGACTTTTCTTTTTGGGGATACTCTTGATTGCTGCTTCAATTTCTTTTTGTGTTATAGATCTATTCAGGTGATTAATTTCCTCTTAGTTCAGTTTTGGATGATCATATGTATCTAGAATTCTGTCCATTTCTTTAAGATTTTCAAATTTATTTGAATATAGGTTCTCGAAGTAGTCTCTGATGATTTCCTGGACTTCCATGGAGTTTGTTGTTATCTCCCCTTTTGCATTCCTGATTCTACTAATTTGGGTTTTTTCTGTCCTCATTTTAGTCAGGTTTGCTAGGGGCCTATCGATCTTGTTTATTTTTTCAAAGAACCAACTTTTTGTTTCATTAATTCTTTCTATGGTTTTTTTGTTTCTATTTCATTGATTTCAGCTCTTATTTTTATTATTTCTCTCCTATTTGTTTTGGGATTTGCTTGTTCTTGTTTTTCTAGGAGTTTGAGAGGTATCATTGAGTCATTGATTTGGGATCTTTCAATCTTTTTAATATATGCACTCATGGCTATAAACTTTCCTCTCAGGACTGCCTTTACTGTGTCCCATAAATTCTGGTAGGTTGTGTTTTCATTTTCATTGACTTCCAGGAACTTTTTAATTTCCTCTTTTATTTCATCAATGACCCATTGTTCATTAAGGAATGAGTTATTCAGTTTCCAGCTGTTTGCATGTTTTTTGTCTTTACTTTTGTTGTTGAGTTCTAGTTCTGGCCCAGGGTTTTCTGTGGGGGTACTGAGTGCTGCTTAGCTCACCTTGTGGTCCGGATCTTCCCAAGCTGTTTGGCCCTGCTATTTGGTGGCAACGTGGGAGCCCTCTTTGTTTCTCCATTTAACGTGAAGTGGAGATGCTATGCGCAGGCTGGAGGTGCGGAGGAGTCAAAGTTTTGCCTCTTGGTGGATTTTCCTGTAAGATATACCACCAGCGTCTCTCCAAGATTTTAGTTTAGGAGGCATGTTTTCTGGTTCCTTCCTCTAGCCACCATCTTGGAATCTCCCTCAGCATTCTTGAAGATTGTAATAATAGGTTTACATTTTTTCCCTTTGTTATTGTTTGAGTGCAATTTTTCCTCTATCTTTTCATTCTTCCACAATAATCTTTCTTCTGTTTGATCTTATCTGCTGATGATACTATTCATTGTGGTTTTTATTTGATTTATTGTGCTTTTCATTCCTAACATTTCTGTTTTTTCCTCATTATTTCCATTTCCTTTATGAATTTCTCATCCATGTTGTAGACCTTCTTGTTTGGGTCTTGAATTGATTTCGTAACTTCATTTATCTGTTTACTTGAATTCTCTTTGAGGTCATTGATCATTTTTAAAAATAAAATTCTGAATTCTGAATTGGACATTTCAGGTAATTCATTGTCTTTGGATTTGGTTATTGAGTTGTTGTGAGTTTTGAGGGCATGCTATTGTCATGCTTATTCCTATTTGTTTTTCTATGCTGTGATTTGTGCATCTGTGGGGGTGAGTTTCTCTTTTAGTTCCTCTCAGAAGTGAGAGAGCAAACTGCATAAATAAGGTCAGTAATTAAATGGTAAACCAAATATTTAAATAAATAAGAAGTGAGGAGAAATCTCAGGTATAAGGTTGTCTGAGAACACAGCTTGGGTTATTAAGGGATAGTCTGGAAGCTTAACAATAGTTAAGGCTATAGGAATGATAGATGAAGTAATGTAAAGGATATGAGTGAGGAACAGAAGAAAGTAGGAAGACAGGCGGGGGGGGGAAGAAAGGTGCAGGAAATAATAATATGAGAGAGCACTACATATTTGATGAAGAATATTGGCTGTTTTAGGAAATAGAAGAAAAATTCCAAAAGCTCAAAGCCAACCAACCAAACAACAGCAACAGCAACCCCCGCCCCCCCGCCCTGACAACTCAACAGATAAATAAAGTAAGATCAACGGAACAAAACAAAACAAACCAGTCTATATTTCCTGCTGAGTCTGGCATTCTCTTCCAGTCTTTGGCCCTTAGAGATCCATTTGTATCTTTCTTTTGTGTTTGGATACTGTGGCCCTCTGGACAATCACCTGGAGCATCTTGTCTGGAGCAGCCTGCAGTGGGTGCTATAGCAACTGCTTCAGAAGGGTGGGGCTGCCAAGTGAGGATGTCCCTCAGATGCCAGAGTTTTTTGGGAGCCCCAGTGGTGTTTTGCAGTTTAGCAACCCAGGGCAGCCAGGCTGCTTTCTGGCAGGTGGGGGCTCCTAGATGGATGGGATGGCAGCCTTAGAGATGGGGCAGGTGGGACTTGTATCTTTATCTTTTGCTCAGGCCATGGCTGTTTTCTGAACTAGCAGCTATAGGTGTGGAAGAGATTGCTTCTAGCCAGCAGCGACTGGAAACTCCAGGATAACCTGCTCTCTTCTCCAGAGGTGGTCAACTGGGCATTCAGTCATACACAGTAGTGTTGTCCCCATCTCTCCTCCCCACCCCCACATGTAAACAGAGTCTGCTTTGCAATGTAAACCCCCTCTTATTTACTGGATCCACACTGAGTCTCTACTGGAATTTTGTTTGGTTAGTGAGGTTCTGAAGGGTCTGGGAGGTTGGAGGTTGAGAGAAAAGCAAAAATCAAAAACAAAAACAAAACAAAAATACAAACAAACAAACAGAAGAAAACCAAACTGGCAATCTGCCCTTCCTAGCTGGTTATTTATTTTTATGCATTCACTCACCCAGTGAATGAGTGAGGATGCACCAAGCTTCTGTTCAGGCCTGTGACTGCTGAGGAGATTTATTTATGGAGGTTGATGCATGCTGGATCTGTCTCTGTTTCATCACATTCCATGAGTTTGTAGGAGGTATATTCTTTTTTTTTTTTTTTAATCTCAAAATGCAGGTCTATCACCAGGGCACTTGCCTTAGCTTTGTGGTTGGGTCTTTAATTCTCCTTCCTGTCCCAAGATGACTTGGGGTCACACTTGGAACTTATTGCTGATTTTCTTTAGTATTTTTACTTTTCCTTCCTCTCTTGCTGTTCTGCCACCTCGTCAGTGTTTGCTGGAGCCCTTCCTCCCTTTCTCTCTTCAGGATATTGTTTGAACTATCTGACTTTTTTTATCCAGGGAGTCAGAATAATGGATGCTTCTAATCCACCATTGCTTCCCTCTCTATTTTATGTAACTCTTAAGTCAATATTTGTCTATTTTACAATCCCAAAAGTAGACTAAATTAAGCTACTTGTCCAGGGTGTATAAATAGGAAGTGTTGAAGCTTAAATTTAGACACAGATGTAGCTGACTACAATTTCATCTCCCTAAACCCTATGCAATATGTTTTTAATAAATCCTAAGGCCTGGGAGCATGACTCAAGTAATAGAGTGCTTGCCTATTAAGTGTAAACCCTGAGTTCAAACCCCAGTACTGCCAAAATCAATTAATTAATCAATCGATATCCTAAAGAAACCAAAAGTTAAAGACTAACATAAGTGATTTTCATAAACTCTCAAACATAATCATTTTGAGAGTTTGTTTCATTGTACCTCATCTTTTGTTTGACTTGACTAGTTACATAGATTTCTTATATTTTTTCCTGAGGAAAATTTCAGGATATCATGGAAAATACAAAATTTATTGAGAAGTGGATGCTAGGATGATGATGATGCACTCTCAAGAGGCAGGAAGAAGAGAAGTGTAGTGGAGAGTGGGAAAGAAGGCTGTATGGGGCAAAGATGGCACTTGCAGTGCATCAAGAATCAGCTTAATTTTTTGCATGATCCTTTGAAGGAGGGAGGGAATATATTGTTTGAGCTCCCACTTTCTAATTAGTAGCACAGAAATGGAACTATCTGCCTTTCAGGCTTGATGCATAGATTAAGCAAGAAAATGCATAGACAATCCCATGATTTAGTGCTTGACTAGACTATTGTTACCTATGATCATGGATGTTAACTTGGAAATCTAGGATACTGTGGAAAAGTCCCCCAGTATATTTTGGGGAACAGTTGGTCTATTCCAGAACATTGATAATTATGTTGAAAGCTTCAGAAGGAGTGATAATAATTCACATGCAACATTTTTTTTACCCAATGGCACACAGATCATAGAGACTTAAGCAACTTTTTATTATAGTATAAAAATGAAGATTAAGGTATTAATCATTTTGAAGTATAAGAAAAATCTTATGGGAGGGGATATCTATGGAAGAGCAAAAAAAAATTTCTAAAGAGATGCCACATTAAGTAATTATGATTTTTAAGCTGGTAGAGCCAAGAGGAAGAGAATAGCAAGCTGTGGAGTTGTGAGGATTAAATATAAGTTAACAATGTAGTAGAGAAACCATGGAAAAGAACTTAAAAGAACATAGCTCTGATAGTCTATGACAATGTGCAGTCTCTATGTATGTGCAGTACTTTAAATTTATTGTAAGCTAGAAAAGAGATTTTCTAGGCATATTATTTCTTTGGGCTGTATTTTTTTAATGGAAACATTTGATTTTGTCACTTTAACTAAATTGCTTATGGCTCTGGGGATTAGAATTGGTATATTTAGATCAATCAATGTTTTTTTCCCTAAGCCTGATGCTGTAATTGCTTTGTGGGGATCCAAAGGAGGCCAGATGGAAAGAAATAGGCAGATGACACACCACATGGCAGTCTATGAGTGTAGCCCAAGGCCCTATCTGATCAGGAGGATGGGCTGAATTTGAAGGTTCATAACCCAGGCAACCACCAGAGAGGAATCATTCAGTTTGAAGACAACCCTCATTACCTATGAGTCACAAATATTATTTTGCAAGCACCCAATAGTCCTTAGGCTGAAACTGGAAATTAGCATTTTATTTGTAGGATTTAAAAAAATGTGTTGAATACAACTTTTGTTTATCAAAATGACAAATCAGAGGTCTGCATTACATGATAGCCCTTTTCTCCCCTTCTCAATTTTTCTATTTTTAAATTATTTCTTTATGGCTCACTCTTTTTAAATTGGCACATAACTTTTGTACATAATATGGGGCTACATTGTGATAGTTTGACACATATACAATTGCATTTTCACATCAAATAATGATCATTTTTCTTCTAGGTCTATTCTATACTTGAAACATATCATGATTTGTAGACTACATTTATGTGACAGTACTCTAGAATGCCAGAAATTATTCTTCCTATCTAATTGTGATTTGGTACTTAGTATCTAAATGCTCTCCATCTCCTTCCTCTCTCTTACTCTTTAGTGACCACTACACTTCCTCCTTCTTTTACTAGATTTATTTTTTTTTAAGAATCCACAAATTAGTGATAATATGCAGTATTTGTCTTTCTGTGCCTGACTTATTTTACTCAAAATGATGTCTTATGGTTCCATCCAAGTAAATCCATGGCAGGATTTTATTCTTTGTTATGAATGAATAATATTCTTTATGTATATTTGGCACCTTTTCTTTGTTCATTCATTTCTTGATGGACACTTTGATTTATTACAGATTTTTCTGTTGTGATAATACTGCAATAAATATGGGAGTCCAATATCGCCTTGATATAATAATTTAATTATCCTTTGATATAAACCCAGTAGTGGTATTGCTCAATCATAAGTTCTAATTTTAGTTTGTTGAGGAAATGCCATACTGTTTTCCAGACCAGCTGTACTAATTTACATTCTTACTCATTCCTGTATGAGTTCCCCATTCTCCACATTCTCACCAGCATTTTTTTTGTCTTTTTGATAATAGCCATTTCGGTTATGCTGCAGTGACATCTCATTGTGGTTTTGAATTGCATTTCCCTTGTGATTATTGATAGTAAGTATTTTTATTACACCTATAGACCATTTGTATGTTTTCTTTTGAGAAATGTCTGTTCAGATCATTTATTTTTAATTGCACTTTTTGCTGTTGAGCAGTTTGAGTTCCTCATATATTCTGAATATTAATTTCTTGTCAGGTAAATAGTTTTTATATTAACATCACTGTTACAAAATACCTGAGAGAAGCATTTTAAGGGAGAGAAGATTTATTTTGGCTCACAGTTTGAGGTTACAGTCCATGGTCAGCTGGCTCCATTGTTCCTGGGAATGTGGTAAGGCAGAACATCATGGTGGAAGGGCATGGTGGAGCAGAGTTGCTCATCTTATGACAGAGCCAGGAAGCAGTCTGTAATAGGAAGGCTCCAGGGCCAAGATATACCATTTAAAGTCTCACCCCACTGACACACTTACTCCAACTGATCCCACTTCCCACAGTTCCACCGTCTCAATGCTCTTCTTCAATCTTCTAGGTGTGTTTCAACCCAATCAAGTTGCCATCAAGGTTAACCATCACAGTTTGAAAATAGTTTCTCCCACTCTACAGCTTGCCTCTTTGCTCTGCTGTGATTGCTTCTGTTGTTGTGCAGAGCTCCTTAGCTTTATATAATCCCATTTGTCCACTTTATTTTTGCTTCCTGTGCTTTTGAAGTTTTATACCCCCGTCTTTGCTTCCAATGTCTTGAAGAATTTCCCCTATTTTTTTTCTGGTAGCGTCACAGTTTCTGGCCTTATCTATAGGTATTTGACTCACTTAGAGCTGATTTTTGTAAGTGGTAAAAGTCTGAGATTCAAGTTTCACCAGCGCATTTACTGAATGTGTGTTCTTGCACGTCCCAACTCATATGAATGAGGCCTTCCATCCCTATGTCTCTCATTTTTTCCAAATACAATTATTATCTAATTCAACTATGTGATAAATTATTAACTTATAGCTTATCATGTATTGCTTGTTCATTCATTTTTACCTTAAAGAAACATCAATTAATTAGTATGTTTGCTTTTCTTATTACTAAACACAGCATAAGTTCTCTGAACACGTAGGCCTTATTGCTCTTGCAGACTTCAAATCTCCTGGAATTGTGGTCTACTTCTTTGTTTTTCAAATTAAAAAATAAATTTAATTGAAAAATTAGCAAATAAAATTGCATATATCATATATAAGATGATTTGAAATATGTATATATATTATGAAATGGCTAAATTGAGCTAATTTATATATGCATTACTTCTCATATTTATATTTTTGAGGTGAGAACAGTTAAAATCTACTGTCACCATTTTCAAGAATATGATGCATCATTATTGACTATAGTCACCATTTTGTATGATATGTGACCTATAGTTCTTAATAATTATTGTCTAGCTGAATGTTGGGGTGATTGGCCTTCAAGCTGCAACTCAAATATAAGCAAGCAAAAATTTTCAAATTTTTAGATTCCAAATAATTAAAAACTAGGTATAATAGCATATGTAAATTCTCAGTTGCATTTTTAAAAGAGTGAGATATGAGAATTTTATACATATTTATCATCATCTTAACCATCAAATGTTACGTGCCAGCACTTTGATGGGACTTCAAGTTGTTCCAAAATAGGATTCTTACTCATACCGTAGAAGGCAGATTATTGAAATCCTTACTGGATTTCTCATTTTAAGTTAGCCCTAACTGAGTTGTGTTTAGTTAGCCTTAGTTGAACTGTCTGCATTGGAACAAAACAATTTAAAACAGCATTTCAATCAGTCCATATACTATGGTGAAATTGTAGGGAAAGGGAGTTGAAGATGGAGCAAGTTCTAAAAGTTATCTTGAACAACAGAAACTTAGTATGAGAGTGACATCTTAAAGATAATACAAAATCCTACTTTTAAGGGGAAAATGGAGTCTCCAGGAGAAAAAAAATACCCTCACCTTTGGAATAGTTACTCATTTTTGCATTTCTCCAGGATTAGCATTTGCAGTTTGCCCTCGAACTGCATGGAGTATCAGTGTCTCTGGCTACTGATTTCAGGAAAGACACAGGATCAAAGTACTATCACAGTTAATCAACACTGCTTGGTCTTTTACAAAAGTTTCATTTTTCCTTTTATCTCTTTGTTTCTCTCTTTATTTTCCCCTTTCTCCCTCTCTCCCTCCCCCCACCCGCTTTATGTTTGTTGTACTGTGGACTGAACCCAGAGTGTTGTACATGCTAGGTAAGCACTCTTTCTCTTGAGCCACACTCCCAGTCCTTTTGTGTATATTTTTCATTTCTGAGATAGAATCTCAGTAACTTTACCTGGGCTTTCTTTGAACTCTCAATCCTCCTACTTTCATTTACTGAGTAGCTGGAGTTATAGAGGTGAACTACTATACCTAGCTTGCAATAGCTTCATTTCTTCTTCTCTTTTTTCCTGAGAGATTGCTTTGCTCTCAGATTCTTTTGTAATTAGCATAAATTAATTTCACGAATTACATACATATACTTTGATTAAATTGACCCCATCTACACTACTTTTTTTTTAAAGTTTCATTTCTAGATTTCATAAAACCTACTTAAATATATCTTGAAACAAGAGTACATCAAAATAGAAAATACTTCAAATGTTGAATTTACAAACTATTATAGTTCAAATATGAACACTGACACTTTCCCTTTTAAACTTCAACTAAAAATGAAAAGAAGAAAGAAAGAAAGAAAAACAATAAGGAATGGCAGAAAAAAGAATGAGAACAAAGTGGCTCAAGTGGTAGAGGGCCTGCCTAGCAAACATGAGGCCCTGAGTTCAAACCCCAGTGCTGCCAAAAATTTTTTTAAAAAAGAAAGAAATATACTACTACTCTTTCTTAACTCCACTTTTTAACAGTTTTTTTTTGTGTGCTTAATTGTGCTATTTTTCTATATATTATATATAATGTACTTTGATAACTGGTCCCTGCTTCTTATCTCCCCACATTCAGATCCATTCCTTGTAAGTCAGCTAGTATGCTCTTTCTAAGGGGTAAATACTGCTTAATTGTTTTCCTTTTTTGGTTACTGGTGGGTAACAACAACTTCCCTCAGCAACTGAGATTCTGGTTGTTTCCCTGGGCTCATTTTTGCTGTGCTTTCTCTCACACTTTATGCTTCAGTGTTCCTAAACTACTTACATGTTTAAGCATAGCAACCTGTTATAAGCTGCAATGTTTTTGGAAATTCTTGTCTCTCTGGCTCCTGTGACATTTCCCCTTCTTTCCTGTTGAGTTTATTTCAAAACACTTCTTATATAATCAGGTTAAGTGGCAGTAAAATTTTTACTTAAATAAAAACACGTTCAAGTTGTACTTTTTTAGAAGCCTCTGGCTTCCATAGACAAATGTAATCACTCCTGGCTCTCTACTTATGTTGTTTGTGTATATTTTCCACTTTTTTTCTGGAAAAACAGTTCATTGCTTTATGCTATCAGTCATTTTATTGGGTAACCTTGCTCATGTATGACATTATTTATTTTGAACATTGGTTAATGATAAAATTAAATTATGTTGATGAAGATACTGTTATATCAATAATATCCCATGAATATTATTTTTAAAATTTCCAAAGCTAAACCAGGATGAACATTCTAAGAAATTTGTATAAATGAATTTCATGTATAGAAATTTAATCTCAACCTGCCAAATGATATCAACATTTCCTCTTTTTGTCATTTTTTAAGAATACAGTTCCCAGCCAGGCATGATAGCACACTCCTATAATCTTTTACTTGTGAGGTGAACATTGGAAGGATTGCAATTAGTCCATTGTTTTTTGGTGATCTATGACAAATCTGAGGGCTGTAATTGCATTGGCCTCCTGAGGGTAGGTGGGGTAGTCACCCCATAGAAGGCCTTCCTGGAAGCGAATTGGTCTGAACTGAATACCATGGACCCATGGGCTACCAGATTTGGAAGGAACTTGAGTTAGAGCAAGAGAAGACAGGAGCTGGGGGAGGCTGAGGGCCAGTTAAAAGTTTTCTTTTGGCAGTATGGTTAGCTATCTTGTTTGTGATTTGTCTAAAATTTTTATATTTAAAATATTTACTTAAAATTGCATATATTAATCATTTGATGTGATGTTTTGAAATGTGTGTGTGTGTGTGTGTGTGTGTATAAACATTATGGACTGGCCACATCATGCTAACTTACATTTGCATTAACTCACATAATTATAATTTTTGTGATGAGAAGTCTTTTTTAAAAACATATTTATTAACATATATTAGTAGTACAGGGAGATTTCATTGTGATGTTTCCTTACATGTTACAATGTACCTTGGTTAGGTTCATCCTCATCATCATTCTCTCACACCCTCTCCCCCTTCTTAAAACAATTTCAACAGGTTTCATTGTTTTATTTTCATACAGGCATATCAAATACATTGACCATATTCATTTTGTTCACTCTCTCCATTCATCCTCCCTTTCCCCTAGCATCCACCCCTCAACAGCCTAGGCATAAAATTCGCAAGACCCCATTTCAACCAATGGCTGGACACAGTGAAGTGCACAAGTCACCCTAGATATATGGGAAGGCACAAATAGTAGGATCATGGTTCAGGTAGGCTCAGGTATAGAGTTCTTTCAGGTATCTGAAAAACAACAAGCACAAAAAAGACTAGAGGAGTGGCTGAAGTGGTAAAGCACTTGCCTAGCAAGCACTAGACTCTGAGTTCAGCCCCCAGTACTGCTAAAAAAAAAAGAGTATAATATACTGTTATCAATTATAGTCACTATGTTCTACAATGGATCTCTTTAACACATGCCTTATATTTAACTGAAATCTTGTAACCTTTGTCCAACATTTGGCTACCCCCTTCCACCATCCTCCCAGCCCTGCTAAACCATTCTCTTTACTTCTAGGAGAGAAACTTTTTGAAATCTCCTAACTGAGTAAGATCAAGTGGTATTAATCTTTTTTGTGTCTAGCTTATTTTTCTTAGTGTATCATCCTTTGTGCTCTGTGATTATCTTATGTTAAAATTACTGCGAATTTCCAAATGACACTAAATAATGGTGTAAGGAAATGACCCAAGCACATGCTTATAAATGTGACTGCCTGCTAAAGTTAAAACATTTTATCTGACAAAGATGGTAAAGTGAATAATCAAAGGCCAATAATTAGCATATGTCTATGAACTTTCTGAGAGACATTTTGCTTAACAAGTATTTGTGCAATACCTGCTTGATGCCAGACACACTGGAAGACGCTGAAGAGAGGAGAGACAAGAAGCTCCATGTGGTTTCTGACTTTCCAAAGTGTGTGTCCACTGGAGATTTCAGAAGGCAAACGGGAACTTGTAATGCATTAAGAAGGGCGCTGTCACACAGAAGGTGGAGCTTTTTATATGATGAAAGTATATATGGGGTTGCAACATGTAGACTTGGGGGCAGGGTAGGCTTTTCTGAAGAAGAAATGGGGTTACAGCACAGGAAAAGTGATGGACAGATATTGATCGATCTTCCTCATCACACTGCATCATAAATATTTTTGTAAGTTTCTGGCTGGCATACATTCTGTGGGAGAAATGATTGTAAAGTTCAATACCTGCCTGATGTCCTACTCTAGGCAAATATCATTTGTAGCATACATATGCACTTAGAAATTGTAAATGGGCCTGCATTATTCGTACTTTGGTTGCTTAATTCAAAACAATTTTCAAAGCATAGTTTTCCTTCATAAATATTTTAATAAACCATATAAATCATCATTTAAATGATAAGAATACTGATTGGCTTTCCTCTTCTTTTGCCACAAAACATTAAGGATAGCATAGAGGAAAGAAGTTAGATACTGATAGTCATTTGCTATGTGAAAATGAAATGAGAAAGATTTATTGTGCAACGTTCAGGGATAAATTTTTTATTTTTTCCTTAGTTTCTTGTCTTTTCCACATCTGGAAATCATAAATTGACATTAATTTTAATATTGAAGTCACATTTCAGCTGTAAACTATATTAACATGTATTAATTATCATTCTATTAACCAATTAAATGATTCATTGATCATGATTTTTCTTGATTCATTTTACATGAAGAAAATAAAGAGTAAATTTGGAAGAAGAATGATCATGCCAGGTTCAGAATAGGCCCAAGGAAGTACAATTTGTACAGGTCTAGCTTTTCTCCTGATCCAATTAGCTAGGGTTTCTTTCTCTCCAGTCACAATATTAATAGCCATTCTATAGTAGAAAAGTGAATTTTGTATATTTTGGTTGTCATTGATAAATTATGCTCGTTGCTGCTAATTGCCAGGTTTATGGTAACACGGTTTGCATGGTATTAGTAAATCTCTGCATGTGCCCTTGTCTTAAACAGATTTAAAAGTTTAATTACCAGTTTTCCTTATGACCTCGTGCTGATGTTCAAGCTCTTCCTACAGTCTGTCTTCCAAATCCACTTTGCAATGGTGTTGCCATTGTAAGTGACTAACTTAGGACCTGAGATGCAGCCTGGATCTGCACTCTCTTGCCATTAAAAAGAGAGCCAAGAGAGCATTCTGAACGAGTGCTGGTCCACAGATTGGCTTGTTCAGGACCCGTGGTCTGTTCTGCTTCTCCCATACTTTGAAGTATGTTTACTTTGCAGTGTTGGGTCCATCAGAGGAGGAACATTTCAACCCTTTGGATTTTTATAGTTGCTCCTTCAAAGAATGGTCACATATCAAAAAAAAATTTTTTATTAGGCATAGCTCACCCAGGCAATAAGTTGACGTCAGTGTTTTACTGGTGTTTGGTTTTACGCCAAACACTAGCTCCATTTTTCCTCATTCTTCTATAAATTTAACATGAGAAATTACTTCCCACAGGATTTATGTAGACATTCTTGTTGGTGTTGTGAGTGTGCTTGTCAGCTATTCCAGAGAGCAAGTCCCCCCACCAGTGGTGAGAAGCAATTCATCTTGCAAATGACTTTGGACATTAAATGAGATTAAACTCTTATTTCTTGAAAATATACCACTTATTTGGGAAAAAAATCAAGGCCCCAGAATAAAGTAACAGAGTTATATTTCTTCAGTCTCTATCTAAAGTCTCCACTAAAAATCCACTTTTGCTAGCTCCCTGAAATCAGTACCGAATGGGGGCCTCTTGAATACTATAAACATACCTGAGGTGTCCCACTAGAGGGTCAAGCAAGCCTGGGATGTTTATTCACTAACTCCTACCCATGACTGCTATAGGCTACTTCTCAATGCATTAACTTCTCAGGACTTTTAGCCTGCCCATTAAACATACTTCAGTTCAATGTATTTCTCAGGTAGAGTTATAGGTACTGTAATAATGTCTTGGCCTGTACAGGATGGTAAAAGCTAAGGAATGTATGAGAAGCAAAATATGTTTACCTCAGAGGGAGTCTAATGGAGGATTATGGAGAGGAGAATTTCTAGAACATAGAAAATGAGCACAAAGACATGAGGTCTAGAAAATAAAAAGTTCACTTTTCTCATATTTGGCGAGAAGATTTCTGTCATCTTTTACTTAGTCCCACATAAATGAGGGACAGAATGTTGATGTTTGAGACAGTGAGGAATTGATGAGAAAAAGTTACCACCTGTTACTGTGAATGTCTTGTTTTTACATTGGGATTAATCTTTTTAACCTAATTATAATAAAACATATAAACTGACTTAAAGGCCACTTTTTATGAATATAATGAATTATAGTCTTAGTTTTTGGCAAGAATGATGCATTTTAGAGGAGGGAACTATTGGCTTCAAATGATTTATGAAAATTTAAATGTGAAAGATGTGTAGAATTGAGATAGATGATGCCCATAAGAAATTAGCATATTAGTACTTTTTTTCCCTAAGCATTGGTAGAACTTTGGCTGTTTAACACATAAGTAAGTCAACTTCACAAGGTTCACAGAAACTAGTAATTGGTTTTAGAGAGCCAAGATGATTTTTTCAGGTCAATTTACCTGGACAGACTCTCAGGATTTTATAATCATTGTCAGATGTATCAGTTGTTCATTGGGAATAGTGATAAAAAGAGAGGTTACTGAGGTGATGAAGAAACAAATCAGAATTTTTGAAAAGTAATTTTATGAGAGTTTATTATTTATCAAAGTCTGGATTGTCTCTGACAATCTCTCTACTTTGATCATGAACCAAAGTAGGTCAACTATATGCTATATTCTTAATTTTGGAAAAGTTATAGTGTTGTTTTAACTTGAACATTACTATTTTCTTAAATTTTATTTTATTGTTTTTATATTTACTTACATGTGCATACATTATTTGGGCCTTCCCCCCACACCCTGCTTCCAGGCAGAATCTCTTCTGCCTTCTTATTCTCTGATTTGAACACTACTGATTTTGAGAGAGATGCCATTTCAATGACAGAATACAATTTCTACTACTTGGGGAAAAGTTTTGGCATTTTCTTTTCAACTTCAGCAGTCTCAGAATGGCTTAAGAAAAGGGCAAATTTGCAGGATGAAGCTTAGCAGTGTCATTAAAATGCTGCAAGTGTACTGAACAGTTTATTCCTTTTCACAATCAGCCTTTCCAATAAGAAAGCTTCAAAGAAAGTCATAAAGAGAATTAAAAAGTTAGGAAATATGACCCATCTGGCCAAAGTTTAATATGACTCATCAGGCCAGAGTTATTTGGCCTTGATACTAGAGGTCATTTTCTTAATTGTCTTCAAGTATTTGCATAGCATTCACCAAAAATATGATATTCCATATACTTATTTTCACTAAAGAAAAATCAAAGGAAAGTTAGGTGATATTATAATGTAATGAATTTAATTAGGTTTTACAGAATTTTGGGAGGGCTAGTAATAAACTTAAAAATTATAATAAGCAACTGAGGGAAACTTTGGGTCTTCTTGAAGAATTTAAAATATGGGAGAGACATTTGATACTGTCTTTGGGAAGAAGAATGAATGGAATGTGTATTTGTGACTTTAAAAGTCTTCCTGGACATTTTCAGTCTAGGAAATCCTTCACTTTTAGTATTCTTTTAGATACTGTCATTTTATTAATCTAAAAATGAGTCTTTGATTGTTTTCACTTCTAGGTTTTAAATCAGTTTAGAATAATATTTTTAGACTTATAGAAAAGTTGTAAGGAGAATACAAAAAGTGCTCATACATTCTATACTCACTGCCCCCCATTAGGAAACTTATGTTAGTATATTATATTAATATAGCTTGTTTTTCCAACGAATGAACCAATATTGATGCATTGTGTACTGTAACTAGTCCATATTTTATTCACATTTCTTCCTCTTTTTAAAACTTATTGTCCTTTTTAATGGATCCTATTCAGAACAATATTACATTTAGATATCATGTGTCATTAGACAGATACCGCTTAACTGTGACAGTTTCTAAGACTTTTTTTTGATGACCTTAGCAGTTTTTAGAATTACACGTAAAGCATTTTAAAGAAGATGGCTAACACCTTAAAAATATGGCCTGTTAGGGAATTTTGGCTGCAAAATTAAAGGTCATTTAGTCTTTTAGGGTTTGCTTAACTTTTGAAGCTACTTTATTATGATGTATGATTGATACAAAAAAGCAATATGTATTTAATGTGTACAACTTAGTAAGTTTGTAGACAGGTGTACATGTGAAACTGCCACCATAATTAATGCAATAAACATATCAACCATTGGCAAAGTGTTTCCTCCTCCTGTATTTATTTATTTATTTTTTGTGGACCAGGGTCTTGCTATTTGGCTCAGACTAGCCTTGAACCTGTGATTCCAAGTGCCTGGATTACACATGTGTCAACATGTCCATTTCTCTTTATTGTATTTGTTAATTTTTGTATATTTTTCTTATAATTAGAATTGTGATTATAGATTTTTGGGAAGAACATCACAGGGATAAAGTGCTATTGTCGTTAGATCACATGACCCATTATTGGTGATATTAATCTTTAACAACTGGCTGAGGTATTTTTTTTCCTATCTTCTCTACTGTATGATTACTCATTTATCCTTTTCTTTCCATTCTGAACTCTTTAGAAGGAAGCCACTCTGCACAGCTCACAGATAAGGAGGGGCCAGTTATGCTTTGTCTCCTTGAAAGAGTAGTATTGTGTACATTATTTAGCATTTTGTATGTCCAGTTTGATTCTTTCCTCCTATTTACTTATTTATTTGCTTAGCCAATAATTTATTTGTATTAGTATGATCTTATGGATACTTATTTTATACTTTGTGTTATAACTCAATGACACTTTTACATTGCTTAGATTGCTCCAGCTTTGGCCATTGTTGCTCTTTCAGTTGGCTCCTGTGTCTTTTTGACAGATTCCATCATTGAGTATGTGCATATTCTAAAAAGTTCATTTCTATATAGTATCTATTTATGTCTGTATTAAGCTAAGGGTGCTCATATTGATCTTACCAACTTTGATCCACTATCACATGGATCATTCTGACTTTTTCCCTTTATTTGTCTTTAATTTTCCAGTCCAACAATGAGAGACCTGGCTCCACCCACCATCTATTTACTTAAATGCTAATTCTAGTATCATGTTCCTTACTTCCTTCAAATTTAGACCAGATAGCTTTATAAGGGAATCACAAAGTTTTTATGGCACCATAAAAACTTCTACTTATTTGTAGAAGTTATTCTAGAAAATAGAAAAGCATCCCATCTTATTATTTGGATGTAATACAATCTTATTAATAAAACTAGATATGGACAGCAACAAGAAAATAAATGAACTTTTATGACAATTGTTATAGAAATTTTAAATAGAATAGTAGCCAACCAAACTTGGAAGTACATTAAAAAGTTAGCATATCAAACTTAAGTCATGTTTATCCTACAAAGATAGTGATGGCCCCACACAAGAAATCTATCAATACAGTTTATAACTATTGCACTAAAGAAGAGAAACCATAAACATCTCTCAACTTGTTGACAAAAAATCATTAGATAAGGTTCAAAACCTTTTTATTATAAAAAATCTTAACAAATGAGGGCTAGAGAAAACTTCTTTAGAAAGGTGCAAAAGATTCAATGCCAAACATTACGTTTTTCTTTTTTCTTTTTTTTTCATTTTTCTTTTATTTTTCATATGTGCATACAAGGCTTGGCTCATTTCTCCCCCCTGCCCCCACCCCCTCCCTTACCACCCACTCCGCCCCCCTCCCTCTCCCTCCCCCCAATACCCAGCAGAAACTATTTTGCCCTTATTTCTAATTTTGTTGTAGAGAGAGTATAAGCAATAATAGGAAGGAACAAGGGTTTTTGCTGGTTGAGATAAGGATAGCTATACAAGGCATTGACTCACATTGATTTCCTGTGCGTGGGTGTTACCTTCTAGGTTAATTCTTTTTGATCTAACCTTTTCTCTAGTACCTGTTCCCCTTTTCCTATTGGCCTCACTGAATTTAACAGAAACTTCACATGCATTTGTTTTCGTACCAAAGTCTTCAATATTATCTGAGAAATTAAGTTATGTATATGTGCTGGAAAGAAAGATATAATATGCAGATTATGTAGTCATCTGCTTAGAAAAACCAACTATATTAGTCCAGTTTTGTTACTATAATGAAAACCAAGGCTGGGTAACTTTATAAAGGAATGAAATGGAATCTGAATGTAGCTTTATTTAGAATTGCCTTTATGGCTAAGAATGTTGAAAATTTCTTCATGTATTGTTAGTTTTTTGTATAACTCCTTTTGAGAATTCTCTGTTCAATTAATTTGCTATTTATTTATTGGATTATTTTTGAGTCTTTGTATATTCTGGATGTCAATCCCTTGTCAGATGAATAGCTCGTAAAGATTTTCTCCCATTCTGATGGTGTCTCTTCACTCTTCCAACTGTTTCTTTGATGTGCTGAAACTTTTTAATTTTCTTCAATCCTGTTTGTCAATTCCCCCCATTATTTTCTGAGCCATTATAGTCCCGTTTAGAAAGTTGTTGCAAATGCTTGTATCTTGAATGCTTGTAGTTTTCTTATGTTTTCCTCTAGTAGTTTCAGTTACAGATCTTGAGTTAAGGCCTCTGATTTATTTTGAATTGCTTTTTGTGCAAGGTGAGTGACAGTGATCTAGTTTCAGTTTTGTACATGTCGTGTCCAGTTTTCTCAATATCATTTGTTAACGAGACTGTATTTTTGGCAGCTTTGTTGAGAATCTGATGTTTATAGCTATGTGGACTTATTTATGGGTTCTCCAATCTCTTCCATTGATGTCTGTTTTTGTGCTTAGCACCATGCGCTTTTTGTTACTATTGTTCTGTAGTATAATTTCAAATCTGGTGTTGTGGTACCTCCAGCATTTCTCTCTTTGCTCAAGATTGCTTTGTTCAGTCTGAGTCATTTGTGCTTCCGTATGCATTTTAGGATTATGTTTTTCTGTTTCTGTGTTGAATGTCTTTGGAAATTTGATGGGTATTGAATTGACTCTGAAACCATTTTCATAAGATTAATTTTGCTGGTACATGAACATGGGGCACCTTTTCATCTTCTAGTGACTTCTTCAGTTTTTTTCTTCAATGTGTTATAGTTCTCTTTTTTCTGTAGAAATTTTGAGACTTTAATCAGTTAACTCAGACTTTTTCTAAAAGTTCAAAAAAGTAATAAATGGTTAATATAATTTTCTTATAGAGGTCTTTAATCTCTTTAGTTAAGTTTGTTCTTTGTTTTATTTTTATTTTTGAGAGTATTGTGAATGAAATTGTTTTCCTGATTTCTTTCTCAGCATGTTCACTATCAGTATATAGAAAAACTAATGATTTCTGTGTGTCAGTTTTGTATCCAGCTACTTTTCTTCAAGTATCTAAGAGTTTTCTGGTAGAGTCTGATTCTAGGAATTTTACTCCCAGTCACATTTCTTCAATAATTCTTTGATCATTCAAAAGTATATTGTTTAATCTCCATGTGTTTGTACATTTTCTGCTGTTTCTTTTGATTTTAACTTCCAGTTTCAATCCATGTTCTTAGATACAATTAGTTCAATTTTTTTCATTCTTAGTAAGACTTGCTTTGTGGCTTGAAATGTGATCATTTTTGGAGAAAAATCTATGGACTGCTGAAAAAAAATGTGTTTCTCATAATTGTTAGATGGAGTAGTTTGTACATGTCTATTAACTCCACTTGATATATGGTGTAATTTAACTCTGAGGTTTCTTTGTTGGTTATTTTGTTTGTATGATTTATCTATTGATGAAAGTGGAATATTGAAGTCACACACTATTACTGTATCTGAACCTAATTATCACTTTATGTCAAGTAGTTTTATGAAATTATATGCACTCATATTCTGTGCATATATATTTGTAATTGTTATATTTTCTTGATATGTTTGTTCCTTTTACCAACACGTGAACTCGTTTTGTAATTTTAGACTAATTTTTATTTGAAGTCTGCTGCTTTTGGTTATAACTATAGCTACTTCTGGTTTCTTCTGGAGTCCATTTGTTTTTAATATTATTTTATATCCTTTTATTTTGAATCTGTACGTCTTTGCTTATAAGGTGTGTTTCTTCTGCTTACAAGCAGCAACTAGTCAGAACTTTTTTTTTTGATCCAATCAGGCAATAGCTATTTAATTGCTATTAAATTAAGACCATTTACATTTAGGGCTATAATTGAAAGGTATGAACTAATTACTGTCATTTTGTTTTTATAGTTCTTTCCTAATTCTTACTTGCTTACCTATAGATCTAGTGGCATTTATTCCTTCTTGTGCTCTAATGGTTATGCTTGTCCTACTCTTCAGTATGCAGGATTTCTTTAAGCATCTTGTGAAATGCTACCTTACTGGTCATGAATTATTTTAGTTTATACTTATCTTGGAACATCTTTATTTCTCCTTCAATTCTGAATGATAACTTTGATGGACTTAGTAGTTTAGGTAGGCAGATAGTTTCTTTTAGGGCTGGAAATGCATCATTTCACATTCTCCTGGCCTTTAGAATTTCTGTCTATTGATTTTCTGTTATCCTAATGTCTTTGACTAATAAGTGCCTATGTAATCTTCTCACTCACAACTCTCAATATTCTTTCTTTGTTAACTCTTGTAAGTTTATCTATAAGATGGCATGAGAAAGTTCTTTTCTGGTCATTTGTTGATGTTCGAAATGCCTCCTATAACTGGATCCATATCTTTCCAATGATTTGTGATTTTTTTTGGCTATAATTTCACTGAATAGGTTTACTATGCCTTTTGTCTGTGCATTGGTGTCTTCTGCTACACAAAAATATCAAAAATTTGTCTTTTAATCATGTCCCAGAAGCCTTGAATTTTCCATTCATAATTTCTTATTTTTTCTTTATTACTGACTTGATGCTCTAATTCACCAAGCTTGTCTTCAAGCCTTGAAATTCTCTCTTTTGCTTGGTCTAGTCTGTTTTTGAGGCTTTCTGCTGATTTTTAACTTATTGAGTTTTTCATTTCTAAGATTTCTGTTTGGTTCTTTTTAAAAATCTGTTTCTTTATTGAACTTCTTATTCATATATAATATTGCCTCACTTTAAAAAATATTGTCTTCCTGTTTTTAAAATTATTTTTTTCAATTGTTTGTCCAGCATTACATTTACTTTGCTATCTTTGGAGTTAGTTGATAGAGAATTACAAACTTTTGGAGTAGTCATGTTGCATTTCCCTCCTCCCCCACCGCCATTTCTTACATTTCTATGTTGAGATTTGCACAACTTTTGGTATGGATATTACTTCTGAATTTATAGAACAGCCTTCTCTTATGATGTGTGCTGGGATATCAGATTGTTTGAAGTGTTGAATAGATTTTTAGTTGGATTTTCTAGTACTTTCTCTGCTACTTTTTGATGGTAATAAGAGTATTTTGACAATGTATACTGTATTGGAGCCTAAGAATCCTGATTTCTCTTTATGTCTCACAAGAGTGAGGATACTTTTAGTAGTTCAGGGAGATATGTTGTAGACAGTAGAATATATGTAGTATGCTCTCTGTGATTGTTCTTTACTTTTGCCAACAGTGCATTCTCTGAAAGGTTTTGGGTGTGACCAATACTGTGACCTTTCATAGGTTCAGTGTCTAAACTCATTTCCTTGTTTCTCTCTGCTCTTTCTGTAAGGGTATATATGCCTAGTAGTGGGTCCTCAGGTCTCCCTCCTCTCAGGCTATTCCTACATGTATTATGGTTGTTGACTGGGGTTTTTATCTCCCCTATTTTTGAGTTAAAATATTCACTGAAGCTTGAGTGAATGAGTTGTATGTAGAGCAAGGTATGCTGACTCTTAACTGGACTGGGCATGGAGATAGTTGGTAGAGAATTTATCCAACATATTTAAAGTGTTATACTCAATCCATAGCACCATATAGAAAAGGAAAGCAATAGTTACAGCAATAAATAGCAATGAACCAGATACAGAAATAAGGTAAAAACCAAACCAAGTAAGAACTAAGATATACATATCTCTAACAATAACAACAAAAGGAGTGGAGGGTGTGGAGATACCATAAACTAAAATGTTTTAAAAGATGATAAGGAAACAAAGAAATTAAGAGAAAAGAAAATGGAAAATGGAAAGCCAAGAAAAAAGAACATACCCAATTTGAAAAGGGAGAAAGCAGGAAAAGATTGAAAATAAAGGCTATAATTAAAAGAGAGGAGGGGAGAATAAAAGTTTTTGTCTAAAGAAGAAGAGGAAGAGAGAAAAAGTAGCAAAACAACAGAAAAGAAATAAAAAGGCAAAAAGTGGGAGGGGGAGCAAAAAACTTCTACAGGAATCAGTCAGCAAATACATGCAAAAAATTCCTTATTTGAAAAAAAACAGTAAGACTGAAGAAAAAAAAACCTCTCATAGTATCATGATATTGTCTCTGCAGGGGAAACAGTGTGTGCACTGTTGCCACCTCCTCCAGTCTGTACTACCTTTCTCTGTCTTCTTGAGCTATGTGCTTTTTGGAGATAATAAAGGCTGTGGAATATTGACCCCTTCCTTTTTTGGTATTACTCATGAATTGGTTAGCAGGAATAGTTTGGGATCAAAACTGGTTGGAATGATGCACAGATGACGCACACAGGAATTTCAGGTGCTCAGGGTTCTTGAGCCCTCTCTGAGAATGAAGCACAGGCAGACTCTAGCAGCAGAGGTTGGAAAGATTTTATTTGTAGAGAAGAGAAGAGGAAGACTGCATAGTGGGGAATGCAGGGGGACCCAGAAACCAGTGATCCCGCGGGTCAGGTTGGGGATTGGGTTTTATAGCCTTTTTGTGCATTGCCTGAGGATGGAGATGCCTTTCAGATGCAGATGGGCGTTTCTTGGGAAAGAGAAGTGTCTCCTTGACCTCCTGCCCTCCATCCTTCAGGAAGAGCTTTGATTCCCTTATCTCTAGTACACGATAGCATGCAGCCAGAATTTCCTTTGCTGGGTTTACCCTGGACAAAAATAATTCTATATACTCTGAGGGCTGGATTGATGCTAAACTCTGCTTTGCTTCAGGGTCCCAGGCACCCCTGAGAAGTCCATATGAAGGATGAGGCAACAAAGTATACTTGGAGGAGAGGCTCAGCAGGTCTGATTCTTTCCACTGCTCGTGACTGGTTTTCTGAGGTCCAATCCCTGTACACAGTCCTAAATACCTTCTCAGTCTCCTGACCTTCTTTAGCAGTCTGCCTAGCTGCAGTCAAGGAAAAGCTACCTCCATTCCCTTCCTTGAATCCAACCTGACCTTGCATCAGTTAATGTTCTACTGGGGAAACTGGGCCCTAATGTATTCACTAGCTAGAACAATTTGAAAATATTTTCTGTGAGTTCCAGGGGAAAGAAAAATGTAGCAGAAACTCAGATACAACATTCTCAAGATGGCTGACGTTCCTAAAATGCCAAGTACTTCTCAAGTGCTGATTTACTTTGTAGCTACCAGATTAGCTAAATTCAGACTAACTCTCTGTTCTACATCTGTTTCTGGGCCAATTTTTCCTACTAAGTCTTTCCCTCTTTCACTTTCTGTTAATCCTTTCCTTCTTTCATGCTGCCTGGTTACTGTAGGCTAAGCACTGATGTGCTTTTTCTTTCCTGCATTCTGAGAACCAGAGTTTCAGGGTTTCTTCAAGTCTCCATTCAATTTTGAAGTTCAGTGAGTTCTCTCAGTTACCCACCTTGCTGAGAAGCTGTTTGCTGGCTCTTTTGGTTCTGATCTATGGAGAAGTTGGAAAGTGATGCTTACTTCTAATCCACCATATTGGATTTTCAAGAATATTTTATAAATATGTTATAAAATTTGGTTTATTAAAGTGATGTATGACAAACATTGAAGAGTGAAGTTCTAAGGAAAAAAACTATATTCAATTTGTAAGTGTACCTTTTGTGTTGAACATGTTTGAGAGAGTGAATTATACTGATAATTGTTACTTGAACTAAGTGAATTTGAATAATTATGTAAGTGGTATTAAATGCCTTAAAAGCATTTAATATGTCAAATTTATAAGTTATTGCAGATTACACAGAGAGTATGTGAAAGTAAGGCTCTTATTTTTAGCTAAAAATTCAGAAATAAAGTGACATCTTTCAGTTAATCTTACGTTGTTATGTAAAGCTGTTCTTAAAAATGTATAAATTTAATAAATTAAATATTAATTAAAATTTAGAAAATAACAGAGAATTTCTTTCCATGTATGAAAATCTTCTCTTCTAACTTCACATTAAAAGACTGTCAAAAATATTTTCAAGTACAGGTGGTATTCAATATTGTATTACAATAATCAAGACATGGAAAAAACTTAACAAAGGAAGTGAAAGACATTTACAAGAAAACTATAAACCATTGAAAAAAGAAATCAAAGAAGATTTGCTCATGGACTGGCAGAATCAATATTGAGAAAATGTCTATATTAAAAAAGTAATCTACATGTTCAATACACTCTCCATCGAAACTCCATTAAACACCAAAGTTCATGTGGAACCACAAAAGACCACGAATAGCCAAGGCAATACCGAACAAAAACAGTAATGCTGGAGGTATTACAATTCATGACTTCAAACTATACTACTGAGCCATAGCAATAAAAACAGCATGGTAATAGAACAAAAACAGACATGAAAACCCAGAATAGAAGACCCAGCTATGAATCCACATAGCTACACTGATTTGATTTTTGACAAAGGTGTCTAAAACATATGATGATTTTCTCCAGCCTCTTCAACAAATGTTGCTGGGGAAACTGGCTATCTACAGGTAGAAAACTGAAACTAATCCATATCTTTCACCCTGTTCAAGTATCAACTCAAATGGATTAAGGACCTTAATATAAAACCTGAAACTTTGAAACAAGTATAGGAAGTAATAGGAAATACACTGGAACATATATGCATAGGCAACAGCTTCCTAAACAGAAGTTCAAAGGCTCAGCAAATAAGAGAAAGGATGAACAAATGGGACTGCACAAAACTAAAAAGCTTCTGCATAGTGAAAGAAACAATTACTAGATTTAAGAAAGAGGTGCAAATGGCCAGTAAACACATGAATAAGTGCTCAACTTCTCCTGCAGTAAAAGAAATGTAAATCAAAACTACATTAAGATTTTGCCTCACCCTAGTAAGAATGGCTATCGTTAATTGACTGGTGGAGTGGCTCAAGTGGCAGAGTGCCTGCCTAGCTAGAGTGAGGCCCTGAGCTCAAACCTCAGTGCTGTCAAAAAAAAAAAAAAATGGTTATCATCAAGAACACAACAACAAACATTGGTGAGGATGCAGTGAAACAGGAACCCTTATACATTGTTGGTGGGAATGTAAATTAGTACAATCATTATGGAAAGCAGTATTGAGACTCCTTTAAAAATAGAACAATCCAGTGATACCATTCCTGGACATATATGCAAAAGAATGTAAGTCAGGAAACAACAGAACCACTTGCACACTGATATTTATTGTAGCACTGTTCACAATAGCCAAGCTATGGGAACAACCCAAATGCCCTACAACTGATGAGTGGATTAATAAACTGTAGTATTTATATACAATAGAGTTTTATTCAACCATAGTAAGAATGAAACTATGTGGTTTGAAGGTAAATGGATGAAATTGGAGGACACCATGTTAAGTACAGGCTCAGATAGACAAAGGCCTCATGTTTTCTCTCATATGTGGAAGATAGATCCAAAAGATAAATGTATACACAAAAACAAACATGATCATATTCAAATCTATACGTAGAATATGTTGTAATAGTGAAACTACTCAATGGAACTCTGGGGAGGAAGGAAAGGAAAAGAGAATGACAGAGAACCAAACAATATTGAAATGTATTACATCTGTTTAGGTAGAGGACAATGATATGTACTGAAAGCTGCTGAATTATGAGAGGTGGGAGAGAAAGGGTAAGGGAGAGTAGCAGAGGGGGCTGAACTGACCAAAGTAAAGTATACTCACAGGTGGGATACATTGAGAAATCACTTTGAACATTGACTTTGGAATTAAAAAATGAGAGACAGGACTATAAAATAGGTACAGTGCATATCAGGGGGACTTGTGGCAGGGGGGAGGGCAAATGGAGGAGATGAAGGTGAGGGAATATGGTTGATGGGCTTCATACACATACATGAAATAGAATCAAGAAACCTCATGCAATTGCTTTAGTTGGAGTACAGAGTGGGTTGCAGAGGGGAGGTAGTGGGGGCAATCTAGCTAAGAGACAATGTAAGGCTATTCAAAAATTGTCATAACAAATACTCCTGTAAAATGAATATATGCTAATAAAAATTTAAAAAAATTATAGCCAAATTGGAAAAAACCCAAAACACAAAAAATGTAGATTTCCCTGGAAGTAGATACTTACAATGGTATTAGTATGAAATTATTAGTTAACAAATTAGTTGTCTGCTAATACCTCAGTAGGGGTTTAAAGGAAAGGAAGATAAAGACCAAGTATTTTGGAAATGGTGACTAAGAAGACATTAACTGTTGGTGGGAATATAAATTATTGCAATCACCATGGAAAGCAGTATGGAGGTTCCTCAAAAAACTAAAAATAGAGCTGCCTTATGATCCAGTGATACCACTTCTGAGCATACCCGGAGGAATGTGACACAGTTGCGCATCCATATTTATTGAAGCACTATTCACAATAGACAAGCTGTGGAAATAGCCCACATGCCCTACAAATGATGAATTGAAAATGTGTTATATATACACTGTGGAATATTCCTCAGCCATATAGAAGAATTAAATTATGTTGTTTCAAGTAAATGGATGGAACTTGAGATCATCATATTAATTGAAGTAAGCCAGGCTCAGAAGGACAAAAGTCACATTTTCCCTCATATGTGGATGCTATAACTAAAAGATATACATAAATGATCTCATATATATACATATACTTATGAATACTATGTATACATGTATGAATATTGAACAATGAAAGCTGTTAAAATTATTTTAAGGAGAAGGAGAAGAGGGAAGAGGGAGAATAATGAAGGGATGAATCTGTATAACTAATATATGGAAAATGAAAATAAAAAACAAAAATATCTGAAGATCAATAAAAAAGAAGGATAAAACTGTAAAGGAAATCATATTGTTTAAGAACAATTTGATTGTCTACATGGAAATACAAGATAATTAAAAGAAAAGCTATTGTAATAGAGACTGTACAGTTAAGATGCAAAAGTTAAGTCTGAGGCCTTTAAGAAGTTTAGGGAGGGAAGTGAGATTGGAATGGACTGGAGTGTGAAAAGACATCACGGAGAGAGTAGATGGAGGCATGTTTTTGAGAATGCTTAGTCCTAGCTTATAGACAGGATCTGAGATATAAAGAAGAAAAACTTTGCTGGATGGCTTTAAGTTTACTGGACTAAGCAAATTTGGAGAATAGCAGTACAATTTACTGAGACTAGAAAAGTTAGGGGAAGATTAGTTTGACGGTGCTAGGGGACTGACCATTAAGAACCCAGTTACGCATCTAAATGGAAATATCAAGGAGATGACATAGATATGAATCTCAACAGATGATCCTTCAAATCTTGTGAGGTGGGACCTGTGAGTAAGAAAATTAGAGTGAGAGGAAAAGGAAGCCTCGATGCTAAATTAATAGTCTGTAGGACCTGTTTAGTCTTGTAGGATGGGTTTAAATTGTGATGTCAATTTATCACACAACACAGTTATTTTGATATGCTAGAAACATTTTTATTTACTTAGATGATATTTATTTAGCCTCTTGTGAGTGTGGCATTGTGCTATTAATGTGCTATATAAATTAATTTAAGCAAATGCAGCTTTTACTTTCTGTCAGATTTAAATTCTCTTCTCACTCCTCTTCACATACAGAATTAAAAAGGCAGACTAGGCATCAAGTCTATGTAGCTCCAGCCCTGTTCTCTTGTCTGGACCTTCTGAGTAATAAGTGGTGGTTGACTTTTTGTTGAAAAGCTTCAGGACAGGAAAGACTCATATTAGTAAGAAAGTCCATACAATTTTTTTATCGCTTTAATTGCTTAAAAGTTTTCCTTATCAACTGAAATGTTCTTCTCTGTATCTTCTAAGAACAATTCTTATTTTTATTTATGGGTGATCCAGAATAGAAGTCTTTTAAATATCTCATAACTATTACTGTGAGTTTTCTGATACACTAACTTTAGTGTTGAGCATGTTAGGTTTCTGAGTTCTGTGCAGTATTTGGATCACTTCTGCCGTCATTTCTCCCAAACATGACACCATGAATGAAGTCAGTACTCTGGATGTGATCTGAGTTGTGCAAGTTCAGTCCCACTCTGGCCTGTCTTATTTGGACACTAATTTCCTCTTGATAAGCCAATAATTTCTTTGACTTTTAAAAATTTAATTATATTACAATATTATCTCATCCTGGAGCTTGAAATCTGCCAAAATTACTTTATGTACTAGCTGCTAACCATGCCTGCTCTCTTCACAGCAGGTACATTTGTTTTTTAAAACTGAATGATCTGATCTTGCTGTTATTTTGTGAAATCTGATTTTATTAATTTAGCCAATCCTTTTAGCTAGTCAACAGTTTTTTAGAGCTTAGTTTTGTCCTCTAGTACATTAGTTGGTAATACTTGAAGTTCTGTAAGTGAAGCTGACATTTGTTGTCAAGGTGTTTTCATATCTATCCTTCAGTTAGCACTCACAACACCAGGTGCAGTGTTTATGACAGGTCTTTCTGATCCCCGGAGGCAGTGTAACACACGATTGAAAGGAAACTGGAATTTGTATTCTTGCTCAACCATACTAGCTGCATAGTTTTGATAAGTTCCATCATTTTCTGCTTTTCTTTCTTTGCCTGGAAAACAGGGATAATAAGAAGTGCCTTGTTATGAAAAAGTGGAATAAGTCCTATAATCCAGTTATCACAGTCCAAACATAGCACATCTTCAGTAAGTGTTAAGTTTGGTGTTAGTAATTCTTATCCTATCTACTGCAGTAATTGAGATCTGGCATGTGTAACTCATTTTCTTAAGGTCATAAGACAGTCAGAAAAAGTATCAGTGCTTGATTTCTGTTAGCATGGAATTCATTCCACAGGAGATAGGGTTAAAGATCATTAGATTCAAACTCTGATCTTGCCATTTGCTTGTCAGATGTCCTTGGATCAGTTACTTAAGCCAATTTAACCTCAGTTTTCTCATTTATAAAGTGGATAATGTAGTATCTTCATCAGAGATCATTAGAGAATACAATGAATAACGTGCACAAACCCATAATGTCTGGTTCCACAAATGATAACTGTCTTTCCTTTTTTAAATTATTAGTTGTACAAAATGATGAGTCTTATTATGATGTTTTCATACTTTTATGCTACATACTTCCATCACAATCACCCCCCATAACCTCCTCTTGCCCTCCATCTTTCCCCTGAACAATCCTCTCTCTACTTTCATGTCTTTTTTTAAAAAAAATTCTAGAATCACCATCTGAGAGAACACATCTGATATTTATCTGTCTGTGTCTAGTGTATGTCATTTGACATGATTTATAGTTCCACTCATTTCTTGCAAATAACATAATTTTGTTCTTCTTAAGGGACAAAACTCTTCTTAAAATTCTATTATATATATATATATATATATATATATATATATTTATATATACATAATTTTCTTTATCCATTCATCTATTGATGAACAGCTAGGCCGATTCCATGACTCGGCTATGGTGAATAGTGTCATAATAAATATGCGTGTGCAGGTGCTAAATATGTTGACATTGATTCCTTTTGCTATATACCCAGGAGTGGTATAATAGAATCATATGATAATTCTATTTTCCATTTTTTGAGGCATCTCCATATGGATTTCCACAGTGGCTGCACTAATTTACATTCTCACCAACAATGAATAAAGGTTCTCTCCCCCCACCCCCACCATCTCACCAGCAATTGTTGTTGTTTCCTTGGTGATAGCTATTCTGATTGGGATGAGATGGAATCTCAATGTAGTTTGATTTGCATTTCCTTTATGGCTAAGGATATTGAATATTTCTGCATGTATTTATCAACCAGTTGCATGTTTTCTTTTGAGAATGGTTTGTTCAATTCATTCGCTGATTTATTGATTGAATTATTTTTTAATTCTTTTTTTAAAAAATTGTTGTTCTGGGTGGGGATACATTGTGGCATTCATAATAGAATTCTTTATATACCATAAATATTAATTCCTGTCAGATAAACAGATTGTAAAGATTATTTCCCGTTCCTTCAGCTCTATATTCACTCTGGTGATTGTTTTCTTTGTTGTGCAGAGCTTTTTAATTTTCTACAATCTCATTTGTCAATTCTCCATATTATTTTCTGAGATATTAGCATCCTATTCAGAAAGTCATTTTGTAGCCTATGTCTTGAAGAGCTTTAATCTATGTTTTCCACTGGTAGTTTCAATGTTCCAGGTCTTTTATTAAGTTTTTGATGCATTTTGAACTGATTTTTGTACAGGGTGAAGATCATGGTCTAGTTTTAATCTTGCACATGTGGATATCAAATTTTTCCAACACCACTTGTTGAAGAGAATCAAATATATGTGTGGACTTATTTATGGCTCCTCTATTCTGTTCCATTGGTGTGCATATCTGTACATCATGCTGTTTTTACTTCTGTAGTCCAATAGTGTAATTAGAAGTCATATATTGTCATACCTCAGCATTATTCTTTTTGCTCATGATTGCTTTGGCTATTTTAGGATTTTTTTTCTATTTTGTGAAAAATACCATTAGGATTTTGATGGGGACTTCATTGAATTTGAGGATCAGTCTGGGTAATATGGTTATTTTAATAATATATTAATTCTGTCAATCCATGATAATGGGGGGGTCCTTCTGTTTTCTCGTATCTTCAATTTCTTTCATCAGTGTTTTATAGTTTTTGTTATAGAGTTCTTTCAACTTCTTGGTTAGGTTTATTCCTAGGAATTTTATTTTTGGGGGCTGTTGTATATATCCTGATTTCTTTCTTATCATGTTTGTTATTGGTATATAGAAAAGCTACTTATCTTTGTATGGCTATTTTGTATACTGCTACTTTGCTGAAAACAGATCTAAGAGTCTTCTAGAGTATTTAGGGTTTTTAAAGCATAAGATCATATCATCTGCACAAAGAGGTAATTTGACTTCTTCCTTCTCTATTTGTCTGCCTTTTATTTCTTTCTCTTGCCTTATTGCCCTGGCTAAGAATTTAATCATTATATTGAATAAGAGAGTGTAGACACCCTTATTTCATTCCTGATTTTAGAGAAGATGCTTTTAGCTTTTCCCCATTTAGTACAATGGTAGCTCTAGGTTTGTCAAATATAGGCTTTATTATGTTGAGGTATGTTTAATCTTTTCCTGGTTTTTTCATGTCTTTTTCTCATGAAGGGGAGTTGAATTTTGTCACAAGCTTTATCTGCATCTATTGAGATGATCCTGTGTTTTTTTCCTCTTGTTCTATTTATGTGCCATATTGTGTTTATAGGTTTGCATATGTTGAGCCATACTTATATCCCTGGAATGAAACCAATGTGATCATAGCATATGATCATTTTAATATGTTGTTGAATTTGGTTTTCAAGTATTTCATTAATACTTCTACTTGCCTATATTCATCAAGGATAATGGTCTATAGACTCTTTTTTGTTGTTTCCTAGTTTGTTTGGGTATTAGGCTAACACTGGCTTTATAGAACGAGTTTGAAACATTCCTTCCTTTATTCTTTTATGAAAAACTTGAGGATGATTGGTAGTAGCTATTCTTTAAAGGTGCAGTAGAATTCAGTAGTGAATCCATTTAGTCCTGCACTTTTTCTTTATTGGGAGATTCTTATTGGATGCTTCAATTTCATTATTTGTTATAGGTCTTTTTATGTTGTTTGTACCATTTTGCTTCAATTTTGGTATGTTACAATGTGTCTAAAATTTATATATTCCTCCTAGATTTTCCAGATTATTGAAATATAAGTATTCAAAATATTTCCTAATGATTTTCTGCATTTCACTGGTATCTGTTGCACTATTCCCTTTTGTCTCTAATTTTATTAATTTGCATCTTCACTCTTTTTGGTTAGTTTTGCTTAAGTTATTTTAATCTTGTTTGTATTTTTAAAAGTCACTCTTTATTGTATTGATTCCTTGCATTATTGTTTTAGTCTCCATTGCTTTAATTTGCACTTTGGTTTTTATCATTTTATTCTTCCTGCTGATTTATGATTTGGCCTGTTTTTGTTTTCTAAGGCCTTAAGTTGTATCAAGACATTTATTTGAGAACATTGTGATTTTTTAATGTAGGCACTCATAGTTATAAACTTCCCTCCTAGAATTGACTTTGAGGCTTCCCAAAGATTCTGATAAGTTGTGTTTTAACGTTCATTTGATCTAGAAAACTTAAAATTTCTTCTCTGATTTCTTTTTTTTTCTTTTTTTATTATATTCATATGTGCATACAATGTTTGGGTCATTTCTCTCCCCTTCCTCCCTTCCCCCCCCCATAATAGGAAGGACCAAGGGTTTTTGTTAGTTGAGATAAGGATAGCTATACAGGGAGTTGACATGCATTGATTTCCTGTACATGTGTGTTACCTTCTAAGTTAATTCCTCTAGAACTAACCTTTTCTCTAGTTCCTGGTCCCCTTCTCCTATTGGCCTCAGTTGCTTTAAAGTATCTGCTTTAGTTTCTCTGCATTGAGGGCAACAAATGCTATCTAGAATTTGAGTGTTTTACCTATCGTCATACCTTCCTTGTGTGTTCTTGCTTTATCATGTGATCAAAGTCCAATCCCCTTGTTGTGTTTGCCCTTGATCTAATGTCCGCATATGAGGGAGAACATATGTCCGCATATGAGGGAGGCCAGGCTAACCTCACTCAAAATAATGTTCTCCAGTTCCATCCATTTACCTGCTAATGATGACATTTCATTCTTCTTCATGGCTGCAGAAAATTACATTGTGTATAAATACCATATTTTCTTAATCTGTTCATCAGTAGTGGGGCATCTTGGCTGTTTCCATAACTTGGCTATTGTGAATAGTGCCTCAATAAACATGGGTGTGCAGGTGCCTCTGGAGTAACCTGTGTCACAGTCTTTTGGGTATATCCCCAAGAGTGGTATTGCTGGATCAAATGGTAGATCAATGTTTAGCTTTTTTTTTTTTTTTTTGGCAGAACAAAGATTTTATTTTTTTTTTTTAGCTTTCTTTTTTTTTAAATTTTATTAGTCATATGTGCATACAAGGCTTGGGTCATTTCTCCCCCCTGCCCCACCCCCTCCCTTACCACCCACTCCGCCCCCTCCCTCTCCCAATGTTTAGCTTTTTAAGTAGCCTCCAAATTTTTTTCCTGAGTGGTTGTACTAGTTTACATTCCCACCAACAATGTAAGAGGGTTCCTTTTTCCCCACATACTCGCCAACACCTGTTGTTAGTGGTGTTGCTAATGATGGCTATTCTAACAGGGGTGAGGTGCAATCTTAGTGTAGTTTTAATTTGCATTTCCTTTATTGCTAGGGATGGTGAACATTTTTCCATGTGCTTTTTGGCCATTTGAATTTCTTCTTTTGAGAAAGTTCTGTTTGGTTCACTTGCCCATTTCTTTATTGGTTCATTAGTTTTGGGAGAATTTAGTTTTTTGAGTTCCCTATATATTCTGGTTATCAGTCCTTTGTCTGATGTGTAGCTGGCAAATATTTTCTCCCACTCTGTGAGTGGTCTCTTCAGTTTAGAGACCATTTCTTTTGTTGAGCAGAAGCTTTTTAGTTTTATGAAGTCCCATTTATTTAGCTTTATGAGGTCCCATTTATCTATGCTATCTCTTAGTTGCTGTGCTGCTGGGGTTTCATTGAGAAAGTTCTTACCTATACCAACTAACTCCAGAGTATTTCCTGCTCTTTCCTGTACCAACTTTAGAGTTTAGGGTCTGATATTAAAATCCTTGATCCATTTTGAATTAATATTGGTATAGGGTGATAAACATGGATCTAGTTTCAGTTTTTTGCAGACTGCTAACCAGTTTTCCCAGCAGTTTTTGTTGAAGAGGCTGTCTTTTCTCCATTGTATATTTTTAGCTCCTTTGTCAAAGACAAGTTGGTTATAGTTGTGTGGCTTCATATTTGGGTCCTCTATTCTGTTCCACTGGTCTTCATGTCTGTTTTTGTGCCAGTACCATGCTGTTTTTATTGTTATTGCTTTGTAATATAGTTTGAAGTCAGGTATCGTGATACCTCCAGCATTGTTTTTTTTACTGAGTATTGCCTTGGCTCTTTGTGGCCTCTTGTGTTTCCATATAAATTTAACATTAGATTTTTCAATCTCTTTGATGAATGTCATTGGGATTTTGTTGGGAATTGCATTAAACTTGTAGATTACTTTTGGGAATATAGACCTTTTTACTATGTTGATTCTACCAATCCATGAGCATGGGAGATCTCTCCACTTTCTATAGTCTTCCTCAATCTCTTTCTTCAGAAGTTTATAGTTTTCCTTGTTGAGGTCATTCACATCCTTTTTTAAGTTTACACCTAGGTATTTGATTGTTTTTAAGGCTATTGTAAATGGAATTATTTTCATATATTCTTTCTCAGTTTGTTCCTCCGATTTCTTTAGTGACCCATATTCAAAAGTGTATTTTCCAGTCTCCATAAGTTTGCATATTTTCTGTAATTCTTTTGCTATTAATTTCTAATTTTATTATCATTTGGTAAGACACAGGAAAATATTTTGATCTTTTAGTATTTGTTTCACCTTGCTTTGTGGCCTAAAATGTGATACATTTTGGATAAAGTTTTATGAACAGCTGAGATAAATGTGTTTTTTCACAGTGTTGGATAGAATAGTTTTAGATGTCTGCTAAGTCCATTTGATTTATGGTGCAGTTTAACTCTGAGGTGTCTTTGTTGATTTTTTGTTTGGATGATCTATCTATCAATGAGAGTGTGGTATTGAAGTCATTCACTATTGTTGTGTCTGGAGTTATTTGTCCCTTTATATCCAGTATTGTTTGTTTTATGATATTAGGTACACCAATGTTCAGGGCATATGTATTTATAATCATCATATTTTCTTATTGTATTGCTTCCTTTATTAATATATAGTGATCTTTTATATCTTCTCTAACTAATTTTAGCTTCAAGTCTACTTTGTTAAGCAAGAGTATAGCTACTCTTGTTTGCTTTTGACTCCCACTTGCTTGGTATACTAGCTTCCATTTTGGCACATTCAGTTTATATTTGTCTTTGCCAGTGAGGTTTGTTTCTAATAGACAAAAACCAATTAGTTATAGTTTTTAATCTCATCAACCAGTTTGTGTCTTTTGATTGGAAAGTTAAGACCATTAACATTTAGGATTATTACTGAGAGGTTTTTGCTCATTCCTGTGATTTTATTGTTTTTTTTTTTTCCTGGTTATTTCAGTACCATTTGTTCTTTTCTTTCTCCTATGCTCTTCTTAGGAGTTTTCTGGTTACTTAACTGAATATATTTGATTTTTTTTCTTCTTTCATTTGTTGTTTCTCTACTGAAATGTATTCTTTCTTGACCTTTTGTGTTTGTGACTTTCTCATGTGTGTGTAGAATTTATTTAACTATCTTTTGCTATGCTGGTTTAGTGGTCATAGATTAGTTTGTGCTTATCTTGGGTCTTTATTTCTCCAATTATTTCATTTTATTTTACTTTCACAAATGATCTTAGACATTTTATTTGTGATAGCATAAATATAAACTTTCAGAATGTCCATCTCCAGATGAACGATTGGCAAATTATTGTATTGTCATATTATGGAATACTACTCAGTCAATAAAAACTCTATTGATTTTTAAATAACTTTGCTGGATAGCATGTTCATAGCAGCTATTTATTCCTGGGGCATGAATGCATTTTTTAGGCCTGTAGTTTATGTCAAGCTCCTTTTCCTACCTCATGGATTCTTAGGTTTGGTCTCTTAATCATGTCCCAGAGCTGTTGAAAGTTGTGGTCATTCTTATTTATTTTTTTCTTTACTCCTGTCTCAATGTATTATTTTGCTAACTTTGTCTTCAATTCTTGGTAATCTTTTCCTTCTTGATTTAGTCTATTGGTCAGACTTTCTACTATATTTTTATTTGATTTGTTGAATTTTTCATTTCAAACACTTAGTTCTCCCCTCCCCCAAATCCATTTCCTTCCTGAATTTCTTTTTCACATTGCTAACTTTCTTGTCCAAGTTTTAAATTGACTTTCATACTTCATTCATTGGTTGTTTTGCTGGAATCCTCCATGAAGTCGATTTATCATTTTTAAAAATAGAGTTGAACTGTTTGTCTGCATTCCAGCCATTTCAGTATCTTTGAATTTGGTTATTGAGGAATAATGAGCTTTTGGAGGAGTCATATTGTTTTGCTTTTTAACATTTATTTTTGTCTTTGCTTTGCAATTTTTGCCTCTATTTAGATGAATATTTCCTTTGCTATCTCTCAGAAGAAAGAAAGCAGACAGCAGTAACAACAACAACAATTTAAAAATAACCAGCTAGTTCAAAGTAGTAAAAAACAATTGGAAACATCAACTACATCCCCAATAGTTTGGACACAAAAGGAACTAGGATATTTATAGGATGCACTAGGAGTTTAAAAATTATTAAAGGTGTAGTTAATAATAACTAAGCAAGAAAAAGGTGGGAGAAATGGTAAAGGAAAAGAGAAGCAAGTAGGAAAAGGGGAGAACTATATAGGATGAATGCATAAGAAATAAAAGAACACAATAAAATAAGAACAGAGAAAGACAAAATAGTTAGAAAAGCACAACAACCACAGCAAAAAGAAAACAATCCCATCACTTAATATTTCTTCCTTGCCAAAGAGGAGGATGGTTTCATTCCTCCCAGACTTGTCTTTTGCAGTTTACTTTGTGGGTGTGACAGTCTTTTTTTTTTGAAGTCCAAATAGATCAGACCAGAAAGGGCTGTTTGCAGGCTGAGTTCCATCAGAGAGGCGGATGTTCTCCAATCTCTGTTTCTTGGAGTTGCCCACACTCTGTTCAGGGGCAGTTATTCTCTAGGAACAGTCTGACTCATGGTTCTGTTCTGGGCATGGGTTGGCCTGTAGAATCTCTCTGGGCATGGTGTATCCTGTGGTTTTTCTCCTAGCTCACTGTGCTTCTGGCTCTCAGCAGCTCCCAGTTTATGGCCTTTCTCAGATCATGGCTTATATTCTCTACTCAGGCAGCTCTGTGTCCATGCAATCTGAGTTCAAGTCTAAACCAATTTCCTGGGTCCACACTGAATCTTGGTGTGATCACTTGCTCAGCCAGTGGAGGGGAGAGACCTTTTGGCGTTTAGAGATATAAAAATGCAGGGTCTTCTCCTTTGTTTCTTTTATAAATCTAAAATTCAAGTTCTGGTCTCTGTCTACTATTTATTGTTGTCCTCTCTTGCCTTTCTGTATCACCCACCTGTCCCTTCAGCCAAGTATCTGATGTTTTGTTTCAGATTCATGGAGATGAACGAAAGTGCTAGGTATCTCTAATCTGCCATTTTGTAATCTCTTCTTTTTAAACTTAATCTATCTCATTCCCCTTCTATTAAAGATATTAAGTTTAGTGAAATAAAGAATAAAGGGCATTTAGTCTATAGAATGCATTCACTAAATAAAAACTGACTTTATATTTTGTATCTATGGAATTTCAGGAAGTCATAGACAATTTCTGAGTGCTTCCCCTATGGTGTGGTTCATATAAACTGAGATATAATTTCTATTTTTTTTTGGAGACAGGGTCTTGCTATGTAACTTAGACTGGCCTTTGAGATCCTCCTGCCTCAAACTCCCAAATGCTGGGATTATAGAAGTCTGCTACTATGTCCACGTTAATCTCTATGTCTGATATAGTGTCAAACTGATTTAATTTTAATTTTGTCTTCAAACATTTGAATGCTTTAAATTAAACTTACTTAACAATCAGTATAATCAAGTGATCTTCAGCGTATACAAGTTCTGTTAGAAGGTAAGGAAAGTGAAGGCAAAGGGTTGACTGGTATAGGGAAGAAAGATTTGTGAAAGAAATTTCACTCAGGATGGCTTATAAACTATGGGTAAGATTTGAAGAATCCAGAGTAAGAGCCCATGAAGAATATGGAAGGAAAATGCAGTGCCTCCAATGTGTAGATGTAGTTGGCAAATTGTGACTGTGCTGGTAGTGAGAAATAAAGGAGGAAGGGAATTTTGAGCCTTATTGGTTGGCTAGTTACCTAAAAAAAGGCTTATTTAAATGGGTGTTGGTTAAATACAAAATAAAATTATATTTATGCACATGTTCATTTGGAGCTATGACATTTCAGCTTGTTTCAGTTGAAGTCCAACAAGGCAAAGAGGGTCTAGAAAATATCTCCTGTTTCAGGCATTTAGTTCATACGGAGGCAGGGATGGAAAGAGCAGTATCACCTCTACCTTATATAATGAATGTTTAGTATGTATTGGGCAGCTTACATTTAATGCTCACAAGAACTCTATGAGGGAGGTACAATTATTGTTTTCATTTTGCACACTAGGAAACAGGAGCTCAGAGAGACTAAATGAGTTCCTCAAGACTATATGACTTAATAGTGGAGTTTGATTGAGAGAGTTGGTTCAAAGGGCTCTTCTCTCATAAATGTAGAGAGACAGCCAAAGAATAGGGATCCTGAAGAGAAGACAAGGTTTGAGACACAGTAGCATTGACCAAAGATCAGCATCTGACCAATTGTGGGTTTTGGACAAAATCTTCAATCCAGTAGTGATGATGTAATTCCTTCAATTCAAAGTATTGTGTGTCCTTTGGGACTTTTGCTCCCTATAGTCTGCTGCTATGTCTGTATTACTTGAGATGGGAAAGAGTACAAGAAGTTTACATATAACAGTTATCATGCATTTTTGTGCATAATTCCCCAAACTTTTCTTTTTTTATTATTATTTTGTCATTTTTACATTTACTCACATGTGTGTACATTGTTTGGGCCACCTGCACCTTCTCATACCTCCTCCTCCTCCCCGCTCTTCTCTGATTTTGTTGAAGAGAAAACATGAGATAATAAGAAAGACATAGCATTTTTGCTAGTTTGAGATAAAGATAGCTATACAGAGAGTTTCCCAGCATTGTTTTAACTCCCCCCATCAAAAGACACCATTTGGCAAACTGGATTAAAAAGAAAGATTTGACAATCTATTGTTTACAAGAGACCCATCTTATTGACAGAAATAAACACTGGTGGCCCAAACAATGTATGCACATATGAATAAATGAATAAAGAAAAAAAAAAGAAATAAACACTGGCTTAGGGTGAAAGGCTAGAACATTTACAAAGGCAATGGCCCCTGAAAACAGGCAGGAGTAACAATATTTATATTAGACAAAGTAGACTTCAAACTTACATTGGTCAAATGAGACAAAGAAGGACATTTCATATTAATAAAAGGGGCAATACTTCAAAAGTAAATAACAATTATCAACCTATATGCACCCGATGTCAGTGCACTCAATTTCATCAAACATACACTAAAGTACTTAAAAGCACATATAGACTCCAATGTGGGAGACTTTAATGCTTCTCTATCACAAGTAAATAAGTCATCCAAACTTTTCTATTTGTGACTGAGTCGCTTCTATAATGTAATCCAGTCCTCTGATTTTTGACATTTCTTGAGATTTTTTATTTCTGTGCTAATTCCCTTGCCTTCCCATTCTACCCTGCTGAGTTTCATGCAGCTTATTGAGCATTTGAGTCAGCACTGCAGGAGTCAACCAGATTGCTCATAGACAGCCTATCATCAGAGTTCATTGAAAAAGAGGATCTATGTGGGTATAGAATATACTGCCTGGTGTCAGGTGTAATCAGGGTTTAAAAAGCAATAGTTAAAGGAAAGGCAAACTTTCCCCTCAAACTAAACTCACTGCTTAATAAATGCTACACAGCATCTGTCTTCAGGTGAAGGCACTGGGACTGGCTTTAGCCTCATTTTATGTGATATCAAATGAAGACCATCAAGACAAATCAAAAAACAAGAAAGCAAACAAAAACTATAGTTACTTTGCACTCTGATTTAAAGAGGCACTGTGAATAAAGGTACCACTATGAACAACTTATCTGGATAAAACCATAAACACTGTCCTTTACTGATAAGACCAGCGTTTTTGATTGGTAATATTGTCTTGCTTCTTCTTGTAATGATTTTCTGCGTTGGTCTTCTTCATGGGAAGATGTGTCCACAGTAATTTTCAGGGAAATATTTGACAAAAATGGCATAATAACTTCATTGTTCAGTGAAAATCTGAGCAATTAATGAGTTAACAATGAATTCACTAATTTATAATATCTTGAAGTTTTTTTTCTTTTTTACAAAGAACTGGACTGTTAATGATCGTGTAGTAATGTGGCAGTAATAATTTCTAACAGGCTTCCATTACTTTAAAAAATATTAGTTTACAACCTAGTGTCATTGATCATTAAGTAAGGTAACAACAACATCTGTGAAGAAGTGATTGTGTATTTTTCCAGCTGGTATCATCATTATCTTCTGGGATAAGATTTTGATGAAATAGCTGATATCTAACAATAAGTTGCTTGAGTAATAATATATCTCCATTTGACTAAAAGTCTTAAATTCCTTTGAGGGATTCACAACTTTTGTAAATTGAGAATTCAAACAACAGAAATAAATGAAAGTGGGAATAGTTGTACTTGGTTGGTGGGAATGTGAATTAGTATAGCCACTGTGGAAAACATTATAGAGTTTCTTTTAAAAATCAAAAATGGCACTGCTGTACATTTCTGGGTATACATCCAAAGGAAATGAAATCAGTCTGTGAAAGAGACATCTACATCACATGTTCATTATAGCATTATTCACAATAGTTAAGAGATGGAACAAAACTAAGTGTTTATCAACAGGTGACTAGAAAAAGAAAATGTGATATGCACATATACATGTGTTCATTTGTGCATTTGCACACACATACATACAAGAGTATTATTTGGCTATAAAAAAAGAAGAAAATTCTGCCATTTGTAATAACATGGGTGAATATGGAGGATATTATTCTAAATGAAATGAGCTAGACCCAGTAAGTCAAATACTATATGATTTCATTTACATGTATATTTTAAAAAACAGTATAACACTAGCTACAAGAGGCTAAAGAAATGGGGGAAATGGGGCATGGTGGTCATTTGGTACACCTTTCAGTTATAAGGTGAGTAAGTTCTAGGGCCTAATGTACAGTATTGTGGCTATAGATATAATACTGTATTATTTATTTGAAATTTGGTATGAAAGGAAAGATTAAATGTTTTCACTGCACATAAAAAAGGTAACTGTAAAATTAAAGGTAATGTGTTATTTAATTTGTAGTGATAGATTCATAGTGCATGCATATATTAAATTATCACTTTGTACACCTTGAACAATTATTGTCAGTTGAATATTTAAAAAAAAAATAGCACATAAATAGTATACATGTTAATAGCATGCATTAATGTTAAAATGTAGTTTATAGCAATATATATGCTTATTGAGGACACTGAAAAACATAGAAGGCCTAAGAAAATCACTGATAATTCTACCACTCAGAAATAAGCTTTGTTATTTTTGAAAATAACATTTTTATAATTATCTTCCAGTGCTTTTTTATGCTATATATTTTGTTAGGAACACAATTGGAAACTTAATGTTAAACAATATTATTATTTTTTCCTCACTCAAATTTAGTAAGAAGATCTTTTTGTTGCTGTTGATTGTTGTTTTACTGATTTAAACTTTAAAACTCAATATCTTTTATTTTCTAACTCAATAAAATTTAAAGTGCACAAATCTTAGGTGTACATCTCCATTTAATTTTTTATAGTCAGACACCAATGAAACCATTACTGAGATGAAGATAGAAAATAATTTTCATTCCTCAGAAGACTCCACCACATTCCTTATCAATCAAGTCTTTGTGTTCCAGACTCTAGAAGTAAACATTAGTCAGATTTCTATTGCCATGGGTTAGGTATCTTTTTCTTTTAAGAAAAGAAACTTAATCCAAATAGAACAAGACTTTATGTTATCCTTCAGTCTGAGTTCCTGGCTCATCATTGCACTTGTGATATTCACCCGTGTTTGTGTTTCTTTTTCACTGCCATGTTGTGTATGGAGGTGTGCACAGGTTGCATGCTGTCCAGTACACATACAGTCTTGTACATGTTATATAGTGCTCAACATACACATGATTCTGATATTAATCATTCTACCTTTGGGTCATTTCCAGTTTGTGTTTATAATGGAAACATCTACTGTGGATACTCTCGTGCATGTCTTTTGGTGGATATATGAATTCTTTAATGCAGAGTTCAGATCTAGGACTGAATTGCGGTGCTCAGGATAGATACACGCAAGCTTTAGTAAATACTGCCAGTTTTAGTAAATACACCACTTTACACTTCCACCAGTAGTATATGAGAGCTCTATTTCTTCCTTATCCTCTTCAACTCTTGGGACTGTCAGTCTCTTTAATTTCATACATTTGATGAGGGTTTTGCTCTCAATTTTCTTTTTTGTGGTAAATAATGATGTAAGTATTTTTCATCATTTTGTTGATGATTTAAGTATAGTTTTTGAAATGCCTATTAAGTTTTTTGCTCATTAAAAAAATCAGTTTGTTTTTACTGCTTTGTAGAAGTTTTTTCTATATATTAAATACCACTCTTGGCAAATGTATGTCTTATGAGTATCTATTCCTAGCTTGTGACTTGCCTCTTTGTTACCTTGATGATATTTCTCTCTGTCTGTTTCTCTTTTGGAAATAATGAAACTGGAGTTTTGGACCTAAGACCCAAACTTCTGAGATTCCATATGCCAGGTCTGGCCACTCATACCTAAATGGCAACTAAAGAGGTATGGTGAAGACAGAGAAAGGAGATTTATTACATAGGTCAGGTCATACAGTGGGAAGAGACAAAGCTCATTTCAGTCATCTTCAGGGTATAGACATGAGCTATAGGTTTAAGTAGACAAAGAACTGTGGGCAGAGGACAAAGGTATGCATAGTTAAACAGTCCCAGTCACAGGTGTGTTCTGATTGACCACTATTTCAGTCCAAGGGTTCCGAGAGGAGTTCTGGAGAAGATGCTATCACTGTCATCACTTAAGGACAGCAATCTGGTTCCTATGAGATGATTACTTCTGCTCCAGTGTGCAGCCTCATTGTGATAGATAATTGTCCACATATGAAGGGGTGGTCTGTCTTGCAAGTCTCCACTTTCCTTATGGGAAGTTTCAGTCCTCTGTTCATAAAGATGTTATCAGTTCTCTCTTTTCTGGAATCCAAAGTGGTCACAAAGTGACTGCAAAAAGAATGGCTTTGAGCAAGGACAGATACAAAATGGAGGCAGGGATGCCAAGCTTCTCCTACTTTTAGTTAATTCTCCTATTTTTAGTAAATTTAGTTAATTTTTAGTTAATCTCCCAAGTAAGGAGATTTTTGATTTTCTGGAAAAAGCTATTTTAACACCTCTTAAAGTACTGGGGTTTGAACTCAGGTCTTTGTACTTGCTAGGCAAGCACTCTATCACATTTGTAGCACTTTTTGCTTTAGTTTATTTTTTTAGGTAGGGTCTGGTCTACATTTGCCTGGGCTGGCATGGACTACAAGCTTTCTATTCAAGCCTCCTGCATAGCTTAGATGACGTGTACATTACCAAGGCCAACTTTACTGGTTGAGATGGGATCTAGCTACTTTTTGCCTGAGCTGGTCTCAAACTGTGATCTTTCCAGTCCTCCACCTCCCAAGTAGCTGGGATTATAAGCATGAGCTGCCACACCTGGTTGGTATCTCTTGATTATGCTGTGGTTCTTTAATGACTATGCAGTAGCTCAATATAACACTTTGGCATACTGGGTATATATGGATATAAGTGGGAAAAAGAGACCTGTTGAAACTATTCCAGGAATGGGAGTGATAAATGAGAGTGATGGAGGGCATGAATTCAATTATGATAGACTTAATATATTATAAGAACTTTTGTAAATGTCACAACATACCCCTAGTACAAACAATAAAAAAACAAAACTATGGCATAGCTTAATACAAAGTAACTACTATTATTTGGAGGTAGCTATCATTTTATGTTAGTAAAGTTTTTCTAGGTCTTATTCCTGCTTTCAAGTCAGGAGTCAGAGAAAGTCTTTAACAAAATTGTTGTGTCCAAGTAAAATGTTAGTCATCCTTTTGATAACGTAGCACAAATTCATCTATTTTCTCAGGTCTTAACTCAGGTAATATATTCATGGGTACTTCGAGAGTGATTTCAGAGTCAAAGATACTGTATTTAGTGCATGTTGCAGATTAGCTCAGGAAATTAATATTGACTGGAGAGACATTTAGAGTGTCCTAAATCAGCTCAGCTACACAAATATCTACTAACAAATGGCCCTTTGCTTATAGAATAACAAAGACTGTCTATGGAGTGGCTTACTATGTCCACGTTACTGATGACCTCCACTAGAAACAAACCCTGGATTCATACTACTTACAAGGCACTGCATAGTCTTGCTGGTTTCTCCAGTTTATCTTTACAGATTTCCTGCTTGCCCACAGCTCTTCAGTCACCACAACTTCCTTTGTGTTTTCAAACAAGGCAAGCTCATTCCTGCCTCAAAACTTCACCAGAACAATAAATGGGTGGTTCCCTCGTTCTTTAGAAAATCATTTGGTCTCAATTCAATTGTCACCTTCTCAGGAAGGAATAGTTTCCTGCTGACAATATCTAAAGGTCTTCCATCCCTGTCATGATAGCATTCTGTTTATTTCTTTCGTAGCTCTTGATCTCAAGTGACCATGTTTATTAATTTGTTTAATGGTTTGTTATGTGCTCCCCACTTCTAGAGTGTGAATCTGGGGACCACAGCTGCCTTGTTTACTGCTGGGCCTTAGTGCTCACAACAGTGACTGACACAGTGGACTCTGATAATGTTAGTTGGCTGAATTGAAAGAATAAATTTTATGCATGACAGGGTCAATAAATAGAATCTATTGCTTTCAGAAAATTGTAAATGGCTAATCAGCATCTTGCTTGTCTGAATTGATATTTAAAGATTTATATTGTCTAATGTCTGAAGAAAACACAAGAGAAGAGAGAACCCAACACTGCCACCTCCAAGATTCTTCTTAGAAGAGAACATGAGCCAAACTGCGCTACCTGTACTGTTGGTTAGGATTTGATTTTATTTCTATGCTGTAACATGAACTCAAAAAGTAAGTTATCTGGGGAAGGTAAATAGTATGAAGTCAGTTCTTAATTATTTTATCTTATCTTATTGCTAGTGCTTTCAGTGCTTTCTAAAGCTGCTTGCAAATGGTTGTATTTTTCATATTTTCTGAGAATAAGACTGCCTCTCAAAAGTAGAAAGAGTATTAATAACTTTGATCAGATCATTTTCCCTATGTGTGGACAAATATGGACCTGGCATAAATGTATTCTCAATATTGGAAAGATATAATAAGTAGTTTTTATATAACTACTCAGTTATATAAAAATGCATGTGATAAAGACAACAGAGTTGGAGAACTATTACTATTTGATACCAAGACTTATTATAAAGCCATAATAATCAAGACCATGTAGAATTGGACAATAGATCAAAAAACCAAAATAAAATTTCATTGTATATAAATGCCACATTTTCTTAATGCATTCTTCAGTTGTGGGGCATCTTAACTAATTCCATAGCTTAGCTATTGTGAATAATGCTGCAGTATGGACTTTTATCCAGCCATAAAGAAAAATAAAATTTTGTTGTTTGCAGGTAAATGGATGGAACTGAACAATATCATCTTAAGTGAAGTTAGCCATGTTCAGAAAGCCAAAGGCTGCATGTTTTCTCTCATATGTGGACTATAGACCCAATACAAATACAAACATTATGAAAACCAGGTCACAGTAAGAGAAGGTCACTTACAGGAACTGGGGGGTAAAAGAAGGAAGTTAAGAATGTGAATAAGGTTGATGTGCTTTTTTTTTCTTTCTTTTTCTTTATTCATTTATTCACATGTGAACACATTGTTTGGGTCATTTCTCCCCCCAATCCCCAACCTCCTCCCTCTCTCTCAGACCCCCCTTGCTTCCAGGTTTTCTTTCTTTTCACAATTTATTGGAGGGACTTACTGCCAGATGCATGATTCTGGATGAAAGAAAGGTCAAGTAGATCCCTGACATCTGGTTCAAAAGTAGAGGGTTTATAAAGTAGTCAGACAAAAGTGACTTCTTCCAAGACAACTGATACCAAGGATATCAGGCACATTTCTGAGACTGATGGCAGCAAGATCTAAAGTTTCCCACCCACAACACTCTAATACTTTTGTTTACTAATAGTATGCTGGAAAACTATGTGGGTAAAACTGACCAGTCATCAGAGGCAATCGTAGTGGTTGCAACTCAGGATGACTGCAGTTAGGACAAACTGAATCCCTTCACAGAACAAGTGTGCTAGCTCAGGTGTCTCTTTCTCTTTTTACAAAGCCATTACTGCCATGATGGAGTCTCCACCCCCATGACTTCATTTAATCCTAATTACCTCACAAAGGCCTTTGAAATGTTACTAGAATCCCTGAAGCATAGCTTGTCATCCATATTTTACATAAATCTTTATGTATACAAGAATGAATATGGAATTTTAAACATTTTGAAATTATCATAGTAAGGGAACTAAGGTAGAAAGGAGAAAAATGGAGGGGATGAACCAGTTCAGGTTATGATACATATATTCATGGAAATGTTACAAGAAACTCCCTATATAGCTATCTTAAACAAACAAAAATATCTTTTTTTAAAAATCAGAGAACAGGAAGGTAAAAAAGATCCTGTTTTGGGGTTTGATACAAGTGGGAGTGGGGGGATTTGTGGAAAGGGTGTAGGAAGGTGAGTGTGGTGGAAATATGTGCTCATGTATGAAAATGGAAAATGAGACCTGTTGAAACTATCCCAGGAATGGGGGAGGAGGGATAAAGGGGTGACTTCCTCTATGATATATTGTAAGCACTTTTGTAAATATCACAATGTACCCTCAATACAACAATAACATGATGATAAAAGGTAAAAAAACAAAACCAAAAACAAACCCTAAAATAGTCCAGAAGTGGACCCACACATATATGGACAAGATTTTCTATAAAGAAGTAAAGGCAGCTCAGAAAGAACAGTGTTTTTATAAAATGGTATTGGATAATTGGACAGCCATGTAGGAAAAAAGGAGGTTTGACTTTTGACTTAAATAATAGAAAAATGGACTCAGAATGGATTATAAAATCAAATGTATAACCTGAAAGTATAAAATTCTTAGAAAAAGACATGAAAATTTTTATGAGCTTGACTTAGATTTTATGGACACAATACTAAAAGCATGATTTATAACTGTATCAATTGATAATTGGACTTTAACTAAACTAAAACTTCTGTTCTTCAACTAACATTGATAATAGAATGAATGACAAGCTGCATGGTGGGAGAAAGTATCTGCAAATCTTATAATTAATAAAGAACTTGTATCCAGAATAGATAAAAATTCTCAAGCCTCAATGATTAGAAAATAAAAACTTAATTAAAAATAGGAAAAAATATGTTAAAAGATACTTTATTGAAGATGCACGACTGACAAATAAATACAAGATGCTCAACATTATTAGTTACTGAGGAAATAGAAATTAAATCCCTAGTGAGACACCACTTACACACCTATTAGAATGCATCCAATGAAACATCTAGCTATAACAAATGTCTGCAAAAATGTCAACAAAAATAAGGAAGAACTAGAACTTATTCACTGCTACCCGTAAAGTAAAATGGTGCAACTACTTTGGAAAAGTTTGCAATTTCTTACGCAGTTAAATTATGTACATACCATGTTGTCTATCCATCCACTCCTAGATATTTAACAAAGAAATATTAAAAAACACCCATGCAAATATTTGCAGCAACTTTATTTCTAATAAGCAAATCTGGAAGCATCTCAAATGTTTGAGACCTGAATGAATTAACAGACAAACAGTATAGTATATGTACAATGTTTAATATTACTAAACAATTAAAAGAAACAGATTTTGAAACATGTTTCATAAAATAATCTGAAAATAATCACTGAGTTAAGGAAGTCAGGAAAAAAAGAACTCATACAATAAGAGTACATTTATCTGTAATTCTAGGACATATAAACTAATTTATTAGTGGTGCCTGGAGACGGGGGTAGGTCAGGATAAAAAAAATAAGTGGGGGGAATGAACAATTTGAGGGAGAAACTTCAGTTTATTGTATGTTAATTACACCTCAATATAGCTGTTAAAATAAAATTAAATATTAAAGTTCAGTATTATAAAAACACATAAGGTAAAATAGGATCCAGTAAGTAATGTTTTAAAATACTTAAATCATTTGTATTCAGGAGGTGTATCATCTGGTAATACACTAATGGTTGGGCATTGAAACTAAAAAAGAAGAGGATTTAAGTAGATTCTCTTGGAAGCATAAATATATTGTGAAAATAGCACATGCTCATTTATGGTAGTCCTAGCATAGAATCTGGGGAGTTAATATAGTTGGAAGAGTTTGTTGAAAAAATTAAATTGGGTCACAGGCAAGGCTTGGCACTACTTACTACACATAGTGGACTCATAAACTTGTTTGTTAAATCCCCTCCAAATATTCTTTAATTAATTGTTTAATTTGTTTTTCAGCCAAGTCAAGGAACATGGTGGATTCACTTCATATTTTGAAGGAGGCCTATACCTCCTCATTCTGGAAGTGGTAAAATATGAATGAGGACAAGTCAGAACTTCCAGGCCATAATTAAGTTTTGTTTTATGGTTAAGTTTAGTGAATGACGAGTATGTCTGGTCACCTATTTCCAAAACAAAAAAAGCCCTCTTCTAAGAGTCTTGTTCCATTTGCCAAACTTTAAATATAATGCAGACTCATCCTTATTACTGAAACAAGAGGGCCAAGAGCTAGGGAGACAACCAAAAGGAGTAATTGTGGCTGGAGGAGTTATGCAATTTTAGCTGCTACTGATTGATCCACACATCTGCACTCAAACATTAGCATCTGCATGACAATTTAAGCCATTTGGATGTGCTATTCAGAATGGAAGATCCTAAAGGGTAGCAGAAGGCTTTTTAGCTAGTTTGTGACTTAGAATAAGTTAATCTTCAATATTGAAAAACTTAATTTAAAAGTGAGGAAAAATAGTATTAGTTAAAATCCATATTGCATTTACAAATTGAAATAAAATATCAAGATACATTATTAAGATAGTGTGTGTAATGTTTTGCTTACCGGCTACCTCCCTGGACTTTTCTTGTCTCGTATTTGTAGAATAATATTATCTAAAACTGAATGACTCCTGTTAGTGTTAAGTAGAACAAGAATACAGTAAATCCTTATGAGGAGGTCTAATGACACCATCATGAATAATTTAAGTGCAGATTTTTTCCTTTAAACCTTATGCCTTTGACCAGATAAATATCCTGTGATGTAAGTGGGTCATATATGATAGATGATTTTGAAAGATTAAAAAAACCCCTGTAGGATACAGCACCCTTTCTTATCACTTCTACCCTTCTTCCTTTAATTGCTAAAATAGAGTCGTGGTATAATTAAAACCGATCATAATCACAAGATTGAGGTCTTATTGTATAAATTCAAAATAAGAATAAATATAATCCTTCCCAGCAAGCATTTTAACTTGCCTCTTACTAAATTACAGTCAGAAAATAAACTCTTTTGGATAGAATTTCTGGAAAAGTGACAGGGGCTAGGGGTAAGTGATGGGCCAGGGGTGAGTAAAGGAGAGATTAAATTAGGTAAAGCCTCTGAGGAGCCATTGGGAGAATCAGTTCCAGTGTTGTGGCAATATAGTCAAGAGGAGAAACCAAGCAACACTCGGAGGAGTGGAGAACTCAGGTTTTAATTTTACATTAGTGGGCCCAGATGTATACCTGTGTCTGAGTCCCAAACAAAGGATTCACAGGATATTTAAAAGGCAGTGCAGGGTATCAGGTTACAAGGAATGTGCTCTCCCATAAAGTAGGGCTAGTAGTGGGTTAGAGACCTAAGGTTTAGATAAGAACAGCAGGGGAGGCCTGCTTTGGAAAGTTTATTTACAAGTGGAGACAAAGGAAGGCAGGAATGGGTGCTTATCTCTGCATGGTACCTTTCATCTTGGTCCCAAACTTTTGCATGGCTCTAATGGGCAATTCCTCACAGCTCTGTCCAAGGTTACAGCTTTTAATTGACAGTTTACCATATTTTACGACCCTGTTTCAAGGCTATCTTCCTCTTTACCAGTAGAACCAAAGTAGGGGTCGGTGGATTCTAGATCAATGGTTCTTGCATCTTGTTTTAAGGACGTGAACCTGCCTCCTAAAGACAATGGAAAGCCATTGGGAAGTATTAAGCAGAGGAGATAAAGGAGCAGGTTCAAAATGCTCCTTTATCTCTCTCCTTGGTTAAATAACACTATGTCTCATCTCAAAGAAGTTTTGTCTGAATTCCCTAGATTAGACCTCTGTCTTAGTCCATTTGGAATGCTACCAAAAAAAAAAAAAAAAAACAAAAAACCCCGACAATCAATGTTGTGTTTTACGAACAGCAGAAGTTTCTTGTGTTGGGGTCCAGAGTTGACCACCCCTCAGAGGAACAAAAAGACACTCACGATAATGTAAGCCACAAAGCGAGGTTTATTTCCAGCCAGCTGGGGTCCGGGTATCCGCCCGACGCAGTGGGTTTCAACATGGACCCCGAATACAAAATTCAGGCTGCTTTTATATTTTTTTAGACATTAGTCACGGTTACACAACAATATTTATGGTCCCTGGGGTCACATTCTTCTGATATCTCCCACATCCTGGTGGTGGGGCCAGATTACTTGAAGATTATTTATCAGGAATTTGGTAAACACCAGGTGTCTCAACTCATTGACTCACATACCGTTTTAGCAAGATTAACCAGAAACAGTCCCTGTTCCCAGAAACCATCCCACCTCCCTTTGTTCTAGTAAGTGGTGGCTTGGGTCATGTTAGCCATGGCGGGTTTCAGGCTGAGTGGGCTGCAAGCCTCAAAGGTACCCTAGCGTTTGTACCCTAACATTTGTTTACAATTCTCGAGGCTGAAACGACCAGGATCAAGGTGTTGGTAGATTCAATGTGTGGTGGTACTTTCTCTCTGCTTCAAAGACAGTGTCTTATTGCTGTGTCTTCATATAGCGGAAGTAGCCCAGGGACCTTCATTAAGCCCCTTTCATGAGGATACTAATCTCATTCACTCCCCAAAGGCCTCACCTCTTACTACTGGTTATTAATCACACTGGTTATTAGGTTCCAACATGTGAATCTAGGGGGAACATCAATATTTCAAATTGTAGTAGCCTCCCTGTCTTAGAGTATCCTACAGTTCCTCACTTGTAGCTCTCTATGCAATTCCTGCTTTTCATGTTAGATTTTGTTTCAATAACTTAGCAACCATCCTCATCTTGGTCACCTCTGTACCCTCAGAGCTAAGTGTAGTGCATAGGAGGAGCTTACAAGTGCAGATAGCAGTCTCCAGGGGCCTGTAGAACAGGTAGAATGACAGACTCCAGACTGTCTTCTGAATGCAATTCCTCTTCTGATGACCTTGGAGCTTTGTGTTAGGTACTTTTCTCCCTTGAGATGACTATAACATTGTTCCAAGGTTATAGATTTTTATCTAATTTATTTGGACTTGGGATGGGATCTGTGATACAGTCCTTTTGTAAACATCCATCACAACCCCCACTCCACCCAGGATAGGAAAAAAAGTACATAGATGGCACATGATAAGATGCTCCCATAATCTTATATCATCAGATAAATGCAAATTGAAAAGAACATGATATAGCACTATATACTTCTTAGAATGGTCAAAATCCAAAAACAGGACACCAAATGGTGGCAAGGATGTAAAGCAAGAGAAACTCATATTCCCTGATAATAGGAATGCAAAATGGAACAGCTGCATTGGAAGAAAATTTGGCAGTTTCTTATAAAACTAAGCATATTCATGTCATTTGCTCCAACAATCATGCTCTTTGGTATTCATCCAAAGAAGTTGACAACTTATGCACAGATGTTTATAGCAACTCTATTCATACTTGTCAATACTTGGAAACAACCAATGTGATTTCCAGCAGGTGAATGGACAAATTAACTGTGGTATATCCAGACCATGGAATATTATTCAGTGCTAAAAAACTTGGACAAAAGATTGGAGAAACTTAAATGTATATTGCTAATTGAAAGAAGTTGATTAGAAAAAACTATGTGGCATATAATTCCAACTATATGACATTCTGAAAAAGGCAAAACATGAACACAGAAAAAGAAGTCATTAGTTGCCAGGTGTTGGTGTGTATCCAGGGTTGAATACTCAGAACACAGAGAATATTTGAGGCAGTGAAACTATTCTGTATGATACTATACTTGCAGATGCGTATCATTATACATTTGTCTAAATTACCCATAGAATATACCACACTGAAAGTAAATCCTAATGTAAACATATAGACTCTGGACTTTGGGGGATAATGATGGATTGATGTAGGTTCATTAATTGTGACAGATGGGCTATGTTGATGGAGGGTGTTGGCAGTGGGGGAGGCTATTCTTGTGTCGTGGCAGAGGGTGCATGGGAAATCCCTGTCCATTCTGTTCAGTTCAGCTATGAACCTAAAACTGCTCTAAAAAATAAAAGTTAGTTAGCCACACAGGGGGCCAACACCTCTACAATAGTAACCAGTTACTGTCTGGATATGAGTTGACTTGTTTCTACTATTCCTAGGAGAAGCCAATGTCTGACTGTGAAATCTTGTGTGTATTTCGTGTGTGTGTGTTGCTCGGGATTTACTGCAAAACTTCCTGCATACTAAGACTAAGCTGTAGCTTCATCTTCAATCTCTGAGAGAAGTTGTATAACTTTGGCTTTGGGACTTTGGGAGTTTTAGTATGTAGACAAAATTTACTTATATTCTGGTGAGTCTCTGAGTTGTGTAAACTATGCAGTTTCCTTTAGGTACTGAATTTTCCCCAAATTATGTTACTCAACTTGATACACAGTATTGTTTATTCTTTACAAAAGTGACTTCAAGGTTGTCAAATACTTTGCTTCTCCTTACAATTTGTAATTGCTTCTTCCCTCATTTCTGCACCTCTTTTTTCCACTTGCTTATCACCTCTGCCTCTCTGCCATGGCTCAGTGATACACACCTGGTTCTTTTATTTTATTTTATATTTATTCATTTTTTTGTAGTGCACATTCCCAAGACAGCTTGGTGTCATTGTTATCTAGACTCTGGCCTTGACTCATCTGTTTTCTATTGAAGGCTTCACAGTCCTTTAGGCTTAAGAAGAGTGGATGAAATCCAACTGCAGGAAAATCTGCTTGAGCTGCACAGTGAAGGGCCCTTGTCAGTGAGCATAGTGTGGTCGCACATCAATTTTTTTATGTGTCACACTGGCAGCCATGCTGCATTCATTTCTGGGGGCAAAATATGCTGACAGACAGAAGAACACAAATATATCAAATCATTCTTACTGCCACACAAATGTAAACAAAGTAGGTGAGATGAAGCCCTGGTTACCATGGAGTAATTTGAGTTGGTCTGGTTTTATTAAACTTACATTTGGTGTTAACACCACTTCTCTTTTATATTCAGGCCATGTTATATATCCCAATTAAGCTTATAAATCTGAATTTGACTAGAATTTTTTTACCTTGTACAGAGATTTTCCTGAAGCAATTAACATATAGGAGAGAAAAAAAAATCGAGGAAGTTACACACTTCTTCCTTTTTTTCTGAAATGAGCCATGAAATGTAATTTGAATAACAACTTTAAGGAATTACATGCTGTTTCTACTTGATGTGATACAAAAGCCTTCTTCTCCTGTTGGGCACCTCCGTTGTCATGACAACGATCCTGATTTCCCAGTTGCAGCAGTGCATTTGCCAAGCAAGAAAATCAGGCCATTGCTTATGAAAATTATTATTTAAGAACAGGTGCCATTAACATAAGACTCATTGTCAAGCTCATTAGAGCAAAATGCCATATTGCTATCACATAAGATCAAGAGAATGTTAGAAGAATAATAGTGTAAGTATATAAGGCACTTGATAATATAGAGCTTTTTGGGGCTAATTCAATTTAAATATGGAAGTTATTGAAACTTAGTCCTGAAAGGACCTTAGAAATATCTGGAGTAAATTCTCAAGTATTCCTAATGTAAAAAAAGAAGAAAAGAAACAAATGAGTAGACTGTTTCTCAGGAAGCTGTCTGCATAATTTCATGTGGGAAATCAAGGGTCATTAGAAATTTCCATTGCTGCCAGGAGAAATGCAGAACTAATCTAAGTGGACGTCGTCTGGTTTCAAATTTGCCTCCATGTTAATGAAGTAAATGTATCTTCTCATAATAAGTTGCAAGAAGCCTCTGATTGGAATACATAGTTTTATGGTAACGTACTATTACATCTAGGGAGATAATCCCAATTGAGTGAAGCAGTTGAGTTTTTAATACAATTTTTCCTTGCATATATAAGATAACAATTTCTCAATGAAAATGAAAGTGAAGTTGAGTCAAATTATGTTATTTTTGATGGTATAAAGAATGACTCTGAGCTAAAAAGCAGTTGCTGATAGTGCTCTAAACTCTTTTACACATCCTTACAAACCTCTAATAAAAATCTCCTTTTGAAATTACTTGAAAATAAATGGCTTGGGTGAGGACCTTCAAATTTCAAGAGAATTTAGCATTTAGGTGAAGTGCTAATGAATAGTTTATGAACCAATAATAGTAAGTCTGCCCATGGCTCTAATAATGTCCCCAAAATCCCATGGTGGCTCTCTTCTCACAATGTGATTATTATAAGGTTGCATTTTCATGATGATCCCAAGGTTTAAGCTTTTCCTTCTCTAACATTTACAAGACATTTTTTAACATATCAGGTACTATTAGATTTGTCATTTTCAGAAAGTAAATGATATTTTACTGTCAATTGCTATTGTGAAATTCTATCAGCTGTCTTGGCATTATTTCCAAAAACAGTTTTTCTTTTTAAATGTTCAGTCTAAATGTTCAGACTTTTTTTTACTGATAAAGTTGTAGACAAAATTAACGTATGAATTGTATAGTCAAATTATTCCACATTAAAGGAAATAATCTCTTCCACATTTAGATGAAGAAACTGATAGGAAAGGATAGTTTTGGATTAATGAAAACAATTTAAAAGATATTTATTACATAGGTTCATTGGCACCAACTGAAATTTCATTCCAAAGAGTGGAACTGATGTGAAAGGCGGGGGAAATATTGGACTATGGTACAACCGTATAATGAGGAAGTTCGTATATATTAAATGTTGTGGTACGACTGGGGATACAGCTAATGGTAGACTGCTTATCTAGTATGCCCTGGGTTCCATCCCCACACTGAAAATAAGGAAAAAAACCCCCATATATAGCCACAATGCTGTTGCCAATTCAGTTGATGGGTGAATTAAAACCAACTTTCAAAAGGTCATCAATATATATGACCTCTGGTTCTACATGAGTTATGGGATATCAATAATTATTATATTTAGCATAACATTTTGAAATTTTAAAATGGCAACAACAAATACTTGTATGTGGCTGAGGGCATGGAACCACATATGCATAAAAAGCAATAAAATCCAATGCTTTAAAGAATGAGCTTTGAAGGTAATTCTAAACCCAGCTTGCTCTCCTTTATGCTCTGAAACTCTAGGTAAATAACTTAAGCTCCTTAGACTTCACTTTTGCTAAGTAAAATGGGAATAATAATTTCTAACTCATAGAGTGCAATATAAGTGTGATAAAAAATACCTTGCACTTGTAAGTATTTGACGGTAGTAATAGTGATAATATTTTGATAGGTTTAATGATCTTTGTATGCTGAAGGTAAAATTTCATTACTCGTTTTCATTTTAATAGAAATAATTTTGTGTAAGTGGATCTATTAGTACTATTCACAATAGCCAAGCTTTGGAAATAGCCTAGATGCCCTATAGCTGATACATGGGTTAAGAAAATGTGATATATACATATAGAGTACTGAAACTAGACCTCTGTCTCTCATCCTGTACCAATATCAACTTAAAGTGAATTAAAGACCTTAATATAAGGCCTGAAACTTTGAAAAAACTGTAGGAAGTAGTAAGAAATACACTGGAACATGTAGGTATAGGCAACAACTCCCTAAATAGAACTCCAGCATCTCAGCATCTAAGAGAAAGAATGAACAAATGGGACTCCATCAAACTAAAAAGCTTCTGCACAGCAAAAGAAATAGTCACAAGACTCAAGAGACTGCTCACAAAATGAGAGAAAATCTTTGCCAGCTATACATCCAATAAGGGACTAATATCTAGAATCTACAGGGAACTCAAAAAACTCAACCATCCAAAGAATCAACATCCCAATGGAGAAATAGGCACATGAATTGAATAGGGAATTTTCAAAGCAAGAGGTACAAATGGCCAATAAATACATGAAGCAGTGTTCAACTTCCCTGGCTATGAAAGAAATGCAAATCAAAACTATGTAAAGATTTCATCTCACCCCAGTTAAAATGGCCATCTTCAAGAACAAAAACAACAAATGCTGGCAGGGATGCAATGAAACAAGAACATTTATACACTGTTTGTGGAAATGCTAGTTAGTACAACCATTATGGGATTCTTTAAAAAGCTAAAAACAGAATTGCCATGTGATCCACTGATACTGCTACTGGGCATATATCAAAAGGAATGCAAGTCAGAATACAATACAGACACTTGCACACCTGTGTTTGTTGCAACACTGCTCACAACAGCCAAGCTACAGAAACAACCCAGATACCCAACAACTGATGAATGGATCAAGAATATGCATATGTGTGTGTGTGTAAAATATATAAAATGGAGTTTTATTCAGCCACAAGGAAGAATGACACTATTGATTTGAAGGAAAATGTATGCAGTTGGATTTCATCATATTAAGTGAAGAAAGCCAGGTTCAGAATGAAAATGGCTACATGTATTTTTTTCATATGTGGAAGATAGATCCAAAAGATAAACATATACACAAAACAAGCATGATTATAAACAAACTCAGATGTAGAACATGTTTGTAATACTGAACTAGTCTTTGGAACTTGGGGAGGAGGCAAAGAAAAAGAGAATGATAGAGCATCAACAATATTGAAATACATATCTTCTGTGCAGTAGAGGACATAATGATATGTTATTGAAAGCTGTTGAATAATGGGGTGGGGGGAAAAGGAATAAGAGAGAGTAATGGAAAGGGTTGAACTGACCAAAGTAAAGTATACTCAGAGCAGGGATACAAAGAGAAACCCCTTTAAACACTGGCTTTGGAATTAATAATGAAAGACAGGACTGTAAAATATGTTCAGTGTGTGTGGGAGGGGTACTTGTGGGAGGGGGGAGGGATAATGGAGGAAATGAAGGTAAGGGAACATGGTTGATGGGCTTCATATACAAAATAGAGCAATGAAATCTCTTGCAATTGCTTTAAGTGAGGTTGGGGGCAAAGGTGATGGGAGCAATCAAACCAATGTACAATGTAAGATCTATTCGGAATTTTCACAATGAATCCCCCTGTACAGCAAATATATCCTAATTTAAAAAAAGTAAATGTGGTATATATACACAATGGAATATTACTCAGCTGTAAAGAAGAATAAATTATGTTGTTTGTAGGTAAATGGATGGAACTAGAACTGATTAAGCAAAGTGAGCCAGGCTCAAGAGGTCAAAGGTCATACGTTTTCCTTCATTTGTGGAAGCTAAACCTATATGATAAATGTACACATAAATAAATATATGATCTTATGTACATCTACATAAATATATTTACACACACACAGAGAAAGAGAGATGGAGAGGGAGAAATTGAGAGAGAAAGATAAAATAAGAGATTGTATTAGTGGGTCTATCTGAGCAAACTACTGGGAGGTGAGGGAGAGAAAGAGAGTGTTAGAGAATGAAAAATATTGGAGCATTGCATATGCTCCAATGTATGAAGATGATGTAATGCAGGTAGTGACTTGTTGAGTAATAGGGGAGCAGAGTGATAGAAGAAAAGTAATAGGGGGGTTAATTTGATTAAAACATAATATATACATGTCTGAAATACCAAGATGAAAGTCCCTTGTATTATCAATATACACATTAAAAAATGAAGGACAGGAAGGTAAAACAGGTCCTTTCTGAGGGTAGGTATCAGTGAGAGAGGGGAGTGCATAAGGAAAGGGTGAATGAAGGTGAATATGGTGATGTATTTTGTATTTGTGTATGAAAATAGAACAATGAGACTTGTTGAAATTTTTCTAAAGAAGGAGGGGGGATGAAGGAGAGCAATGGAGGAGGTAAATCTGATTAAAATATATTGTAAGCCAATGGAATTTTACGCAGCCATGAATGAAATGTTATCATTCTCAGGTAAATGGATGGAACTGGAGAACATTATTCTGAGTGAGGTTAGTCTGGCTCAAAAGACCAAAAATTGTATGTTCTCCCTCATATGCGGACATTAGATCAAGGGCAAACACAACAAGGGGATTGGACTTTGATCACATGATAAAGCGAGAGCACACAAGGGAGGTATGAAGATAGGTAAGATACCCAAAAAACTAGATAGCATTTGTTGCCCTCAACGCAGAGAAACTAAAGCAGATACTTTAAAGTGACTGAGGGCAATAGGAGAAGGGGACCAGGAACTAGAGAAAAGGTTAGTTCGAGAAGAATTAACTTAGAAGGTAACACACATGTACAGGAAATCAATGCGAGGAATCTCCCTGTATAGCTATCCTTATCTCAACTAGCAAAAACCCTTGGTCCTTCCTATTACTGCTTGTACTCTCTCTTCAACAAAATTAGAGATAAGGGCAAAATAGTTTCTGCCTGGTACTGAGGGGTGGGGGGGGGGGGAAGGGAAGGGGTGGGGGAAGGGGGAAGAAATGACTCAAACATTGTATGCACATACGAATAAAATAAAAAAATATTGTAAGCACATATGTAAATATCACAATGTATCCCTTTTGTACAGCTATTATATGCTTATAAAAAGTTTCATTTTATGAAGTAAACTCATAAGAAATCTAAGATACTGAAAAAATTTTTTTATTTACTTTATTCGTATGTGCATACAATGTTTGGGTCATTTCTCCCCCCTTCCCCCTACCCCCTCCCTCTCCCCCCACCCCCTCACTACCAGGCAGAAATTGTTTTGCCCTTATCTCTAATTTTGCTGAAGAGAGAGTATAAACATTAATAAGGAGGACCAGGGGTTTTTGCTAGATGAGATAGGATAGCTATATTGGGAGAGTCCTAGTTTTTGGATTTTTATACTGATACTTATGTGTGCATTCTATTCTTTATTGTCTAAAAGATGTCAGTTGTAGACATACAGACAATGACCAATAAAGTAATTTGGGTGAGGCCAAGCGCTTTATTCAGGCTAGGCTAAGATAGAAGGCCTCAGCTACAGTGTGATATCACTTCTTTGAACCAACTTCTGTCCTGGCTCCTGGAGTAGAGTGCTCATGGCTTGCTCACCACTTATGTATTATACAATATGAAGTGGCATGCTGACAAACTGCCTTTCTCAACAGTCACGACAAAAGCCCAGTCATAGGACAATTGCTTGTTTCCATAATAGAAGTCATGGTTCATTTCAACTGTAATTCCTAAATATTTAACATTTGGCTACACAGTATGAATCAATTCCTGCACACTACTGCACAAATTCTATTCTGCTCATCCTAGTTTCAGAGTTCATGGTGACCACTTTGGTCAGTCTATTCTTGTCTGCCATCAAAAATTGCTGTCTTTACCCTGCATGTGAGGAGTGAGAGGCAGGTTATAGGCCATAATGCTATTCAATTTAAGAAGCAAATTTGATCTTCATCTCTGAATTTAAGGTCCACAGAAGGAATTAATAACTATTCTCACATTGGAATGTTAACGTATTTGTGAATGCTCAGGTACAGACTAGATGGACCTATGGTAAAGAAAAGGTCAGTTCATTATATTTTGAAATATAGATGGTCATGGATACTCATGGAAATTCAAAAGGCAGAGACGTGATTACATATGAGATTTTTCTGTGGGTATTTTTAATTCATAGAGGAAAAATTTATCTACATAGACTATCTCTATACTTACACACACAGAAATAATTATTTTTCTATCTATCTAGGTATCTATTTATCTATCTACCTACCTATCTATCTTCTATCCCCCATAATGGCTTTGGTAATAATTGGATTAGCTACAAAGACATAGATACAGCTATAATTTTTACATTTATGAATATCATTAAATAATTTGGGATGTATTTGTTCATTTTTGGTTAAAGTATTGTAATTGATGTTACTTAAGGGAACAAATTAGTACTAAATTATAGATATTTGATGTAAAAGAATGTTAATTTTAATGAGATGAAACTGAAATAATTGAATCTTTTATTATAATTGAATGTTCCTCTAGTCTCTTTCGTTATAGCAGTAATGATAGAGTGCAAATTAATTTCCTTTACGTTGTGTGGGTTAATTAAATCTTAACTGTTCTAGATGGAGAATTTTTTTGATTTATTCATATATTCATATCTGCATACATTATTTTGACTATCTGTACCCCCAGCCCCCTGCCCCCTTCCCCTCCCCCCACCCCTTTCACTTCCAGGCAGAACCTGTTCTTCTCTCTTCTGCAATTTTGTTGAATAGAAAACATAAGCAATAATAAGAAAGACATAGTGTTTTTGCTAGTTGAGATAAGGGTAGTTATACAGAAAGATTTCTAGCATTGCTTCCATGCACATGTGTATTACAACCTGAATAGATTCATCTCTACCAGACCTCTTCACTACTTCCTGGGCACCTTCCGTAGTGACCTCTCTTGTTTTAAGGTTACTATATTAACTCCTCTATGGTGGGCACATCAAGCACTTTTAAGTTTTGGGTTCCCTACCTTTCCCTATTTTTCCTGTATTTGCTCTCCCCTTCGTGTGTAACCCAAGTCCAGTAATATTTCTGCATTTGTTTTGGGTCTATAATCCACATATGAGGGAGAACATATGCTTTTTTGGCCTTCTGAGCCTGGCTAACTTCACTTAAGATAATCTTCTCCATTTCCATCCATTAACTTGTGAATGACAAGATTTCATTCTTCTTTATGACTGAGTAAAATTCCATTGTGTATAAATACCACATTTTCTTAATCCATTTGTCAGTAGTGGGGCATCTTGGCTGTTTCCATAACTTGGCTATTGTGAATAGTGCAATAAACATGGGTGTGCAGGTGCCTATGGAATAACCTGAGTGGCATTCCTTTGGGTCTATCCTTTGGGATTGCTGGATCATATTACAGATCTACGTTTAGTTTTTTAAGAAGCCTCCATATTGTTTTCCAAAGTGGTTGTTCTAGCTTGTATTCCTGCCAGCAGTGTATGAGGGTTTGATTTTCCCTGCATCCTTGACAACATTTGTTCCTGGTGATGTTTTTGATGATAACTATTCTAACGGGGGTGAGGTGGAATCTTATTGTGGTTTTGATTTGCATTTCATTTATGGCCAGGGATGCTGAGCATTTTTTCATGTGTTTTTTGGCCATTCGGATTTCTTCTTTTGAAGAAGTTCTGTTTAGTTCAGTTGCCCACTTCTTTATTGGTTCGTTGATTTTGGGGAGTTTAGTTTTTTGAGCTCCCTGTATATTCTGATTATCACTCCCTTGTCTGATGTATAGGTAGCAGACATTTTCTCCCATTCTGTGCATGGTTTCTTCAGTTTAGAGACTATTTCTTTTGTTGTGCAGAAGCTTTTTAATTTCATGTAGTCCCATTTGTCTATCCTTTCTTTTAGTTGATAAGCTGCTGGGTCTTATTGAGGAAGTCCTTGCCTATACCTATTGCTTCCAGAGTATTCCCTGCTCTTTTCTGTACTAACTTCAGAGTTTTGGGTCTGATATTAATGTCCTTGATCCACTTTGAGTTGCTACTAGTACAAGGTGATAGGCATGGATCTAGTTTCAGTTTTCTGCAGGCAGATAATCACTTTTCTCAGCAACATATATTGAAGAGGCTGTCTATTCTACATTGTATGTTTTTGGCACCTTTGTCAAAAAATAAGGTGGGCATAGCTATGTGGATTCATATCTGTGTCCTCTATTCTGTTCTACTGGTCTTCATACCTGTTTTGGTGCCAGTACCATACTGTTTTTATTGCTATGGCTCTGTAATATAGTTTGAAGTCGGCATTGTGATACCTCCAGCATTGATCTTTTTGCTGAGTATTGCCTTGGCTATTCGTGGTCTCTTGTGTTTCCAAATGAACTTTAGGGTTTATTGGGATTTTGATGGGAATTGCATTAAACATGTACATTGCTTTTGATAGTATATCCATTTTTACTATGTTGATTCTACCAATCCATGAGCATGGGAGATCTTTCCACTTTCTGTAGTCTTCCTTGATCTCTTTCTTTAGGAGTTTATAGTTTTCCTTATAGAGGTCATTCACATCCTTTGTTAAGTTTACTCCTAGGTATTTGATTTTTTTTGAGGCTATTGTAAATGGAATTGTTTCCATATATTCTTTCTCAATTTGTTTGGTGTTGGTGTATAGAAAAGCTAATGATTTTTGTAAGTTAATTTTGTATCTTGCCACCTTGCTATAGCTGTTTATGGTGTCTAGGAATTTTTGAGTAAAGTTTTTTGGGTCTTTAAGATATAGGATCAGGTCATCTGCAAATAGGGGTATTTTGATAGTTTCTTTACCTATTTGTACTCCTTTTATTTCTTCTTTTTCCCTAATTGCTCTGGCTATGATTGAATAGGAGTAGGGATAGTGGGCATCCTTGTCTCATTCCGGATTTTAGGGGAAATGGTTTCAGCTTTTCTCCATTAAGTAGCAATAACCTATAGCGGTATAGGTTTGTCATATATAGCCTTTATAATGTTGAGGTACATTCCTTCTATTCCTAGTTTTCTTTGAGCTTTATCATGAAGTGGTGTTGTATCTTATCAAAGGCTTTTTCTTCATCTATTGAGATGAACAAGTGGTTTTTGCCTTTGCTTCTATTAATGTGCTGTATTACATTTATTGATTTGTGTATGTTGAACCACCCCTGCATCCCTGAGATGAAGGTGACTTGGTCATAGTGAATGATCTTTCTGATATGTTGTTGGATTTGGTTTGGCATTATTTTATTGAAGATTTTTGCATTGATTTTCATAAAGGAAATTGGCCTATAGTTTTCCTTTTGGGATGTGTCTTTGTCTGGTTTTGGGATGAGTGTGATACTGGCTTCATAGAATGAGTTAAGCAGTATTTCTTCCCTTTCTATTTTGTGGAAAAGTTTAAGGAGGGTTGATACTAGTTCTTCTTAAAGATCTAATAGAATTCAGTGGAGAATCTGTCAGGTCCTGGACTTTTCTCTTTTGGGAAACTCTTTATTGCTGCTTAAATTTCATTTTGTGTTATAGATCTGTTTAGGTGTTTAATATCCTCTTGGTTCAGTTTTGGGAGGTCATAAGTATCTAGAAATTTTTCCATTTCTTCAAGGTGTTCAAATTTATTGGAATATAGGTTCTCAAAGTAGTCTCTGATGACTCCCTGGATATCCTTGTTGTTTGTTGTTTTCTTCTCTTTTGCACAACTGATTTTTACTGATTTGGGTTTTTTCCCTCCTCATTTTCGTCAGATTTGCCAGGGATATGTCAATCTTGTTTATTTTTCAGAGAACCAGCTTTTTGTTTCATTCATTCTGTATATGGTATTTTTTGTCCCTATTTCATTAATTTTGGCCCTTATTTTTAATATTTCTCTGCTTCTGCTTGTTATGGGTTTTGCTTGTTCTTGTTTTTCTAGGAGTTTGAGATGTAGCATTAGGTCATTTATTTGAGATCTTTCTGTCCTTTTAATATATGTACTCATGGGTATAAACTTTCCTCTTAGGGCTGCCTTTGCTGTGTCCTGTAGGTTCTGGTAGGTCGTGTTTTCATTTTCATTAACTTCTAGGAACCTTTTAATTTCCTCTTTTATTTCATCAATGACCCACTGATCATTGAGCAATGTATTGTTAAGCTTTCAATTGTTTGTGTATTTTCTGCTGTTGCTTTTGTTGTTGAGTTCTAGTTTTAATGCATTGTGGTCAGATAGAATGCAAGAGATGATTTGTATTTTCTTATATTTGCTGAGGCTTGCTTGTGCCCTAAGATATCATCAATTTTGGAGAAATTTCCATGAACTCCTGAGAAGAATGTATGTTGTGCAGTTGTTGTATGAAATATTCTGTAGACATCAGCTAGGTCCATTTGATCTATGGTGTGATTTAGTTCTAGAATTTCTTTATTGGTTTCTTGTTTGGATGACCTATCTATTGGTGATAGGGGGATATTAAAGTCTCCCACTACCACTGTATTGGAGTCTATATGTGCTTTTAAGTCCTTTAAAGTATGTTTGATGAAATTGGGTGCAGTGACATTGGGTGCATATAGGTTTATAATTGTTATTTTGTTTTGGTGTATTTCCCCTTTTATTAGTATGAAGTTTCCTTCTTTATCTCATTTGATCAATGTAAGTTTGAAGTCTACTTTGTCTGAGATAAGTATTGCTTCTCCTGCCTGTTTTCATGGGCCATTTACTTGGTAAATCTTCTTCCAGCCTTTCAGGTTAAACCAGTGTTTGTTTCTGTCAATGAGATGGGTCTCCTGTAAACAACAGATTGTTGGATCTTCCTTTTTAATCCAGTTTGCCAAATGGTGTATTTTGATAGGGAAGTTGTGTTCATTTACATTCAGTGTTAATATTGATAGGTATGTGGTGATTCCTGCCATTTAGTTGTTTTTGTTGTTTAAGGATTTGATTGTGTGCAGCTGAATCACTGCTACCCTCTGATTCCTTGCCTTCTTCTGTGGTTTGATACTGCCCATCTTCTCATGGTTTTGTTTGCTTTCATCTTCTGTGTTCAGATTTCTTTTGTAGTGATGGCTTAGTGGTCATACATTGTTTTAGTTTCTGCTTATTATGAAAGATTTTTATTGCTCCATCTATTCTGAATGATAGTTTTGCTGGGTAGAGTATCCTAGGGTTGAAGTTATTATCATTCAGTGCCTGGAATACCTCACTCCATGTCCTTCTTGCTTTTAAGGTTTCAGTTGAGAAATCTGCTGTGATTTTGATGGGTTTACCTTTATATGTTATTTGTTTTTTCTCTTTTACAGCCTTCAGTATTCTTTCTGTATTCTCTGTGCTTGTTGTTTTAATAATAATATATTGTGAGGAAGTTCTATTTTGGTTAAGTCTGTTTGGTGTGCTGGAGGCTTCCTGTACTTGAATGGGCAAAACTTTCTCAAGATTTGGGAGATTTTCTGTTACTATTTTATTGAATATATTATGAATCCCTTTTGCTTGCACCTCTTTTTCTTCAATGCCCATGATTCTCAGGTTTGGTCTTTTGATGGAGGCAGTGAGTTCTTACATATTCCTTTTGTAGGCCTTGAGTTGTTTGACTAACAGTTCTTCAGTTTTTCCTTTAATCCGTATTTTATCTTCGAGTTTTGAGATTCTGTCTTTTGCTTGTTTTAGTCTCCTGGAGTGGCTTTTCACTTCCTTTTGTGTATTTGTTTGATTCTTTTTTCTGAGGTTTTCCATATCATGGGTCACTTCCTCTTTAACATTTTCTATTTTCATCTTTAATTCATTTATCTCTCTCCTTATAGTGTTCTCTGTTTCACTTTGCTGTTTATTTAGGGCTCCTCTGAGTTCATTTATTTGTTTCTGTGTCTTCTCTTATTCTTTATTTTTGATGTCTTGAAATTTCTTGAGTATATCTTGTATACTTTGGTTAACCTCATCTAGTATCTTCTCCATGAAATTCTCAGTGATTACTTGCATGATTTCTTCTTTGAGGATGTTTTGGTGGGTATCCCTGGGTTCCTTGGTGTTGTTTATCATTGTTTTGTTAGGGTCAGGAACTGGGTATCTGTTTCCTTCATTTCCCTTTGAATCCTGTATTAAATTATTTTTGGGGTGAGAATGGTTTCCATCCCTTCTTCTTCCCATTGCTCCACTTGGTACTGTGCAACTATGTTCTTGATAGGCTAGTTGGTGGTTTTAGTCACCTGTTTTCTTTCCCTTGATTTAATTTTTGTTTTGTGTCTGTCTTGGTATGCTATTTCTGTCCCTGGTCTGGGTATAATTTAGTAATAACTAATTCCCAGGTTTAATACCCGACCAGTAGTTTATGTGTCATATAGAAGATCCCTTGGTGGTAATACCTATAAGCAGTGGGAGTTAGAGGATTAACGTTTGTTAGGCTAGCTATAGAAATTTGGGGAGTTGGATAGGGTGACACTAAATGGGGAGGCAGGAAGTGGGATGGGTGAGTGGGAGAAGGAGTGTGGGCTCTGCTGGGTTTTGTGTTCCTTGTGTGTGTTAGGTGTATTTCTGTTGTTGTAGTGGAGGGTGCTTGGGTCAGGGATTGCAAGGGTTTGGGGCTGTGTAAAGTTAGTATGTAGGTTGGTCAGTGGGTGATGAGTGTGGGTAGTCTGGTGACAGGTTGGGGGAGAATGGGAGGGGAAAGTGAGGGCTGGTGGAGAGAGTGGATGAGAAGGGGCAGAGCGAGTTGTTGGGAAGGAGAACAGGAGGGAGAGTGAAGGGGTGGGAGTAGGGATGAGAAAATGATAGTAAAATTTACAGTATAGAAAGATAAAAAAAGATAATAGGAATGGAAATAAAATAGGAAACCCACAATAACAAAACAAGCAAACAAAAACCCCCAGGAAACCAAAATCAAAACCAAAACAAACAAACAAGCAAACTAAACCAATACCAAAACAACAACAACAACAAAAACAAAAAACAAAAGCAAAAATGAAAAAAATTCAGGTTCAGGAACCATAGAATTTCAGTCTTAGTTTAAGTTCTGGAGTTGCTCTCCCAGAATCCAGTCCTAGTATTGGCATATAAGCAGAAGCTCTGATATGGTCTCACCAGGTGATTGGCTTGTGAGTAGTGTTTTGTTCTTCTGTTTACCAGTTTAATTGAAATTGTGAGGTGACATAGATTTGCCAGAACATGCAGGGTGGTCAGAACTATTGATTTCCCCAGCTGATAGCTGTGTTATTCTTCAGCTGCAGCTGTTTGGTCAGCTCCTCCCCCAGTGAGGTGGGGCAGTTTAGATTTGAATGCAGCCTCTGTTTTAGGAGATCAGTTCTGCATTCCTGTACTTGTTCTGCTTTGGAGAGTCTTTTCACTGTGTTTGTTTACTGGGATTTCATGCTGAGGGTTTATTTCTTTGCCCTGCTCCCTTTCTCTGTGGCAGGTTCTGTGTTCCATCAGTCCCCTTCAGTGTCCACGTTATGATGGTTCTATGGAGCAGTTTGGTTTCTGATGCTGCTCACTGGCTCAGGAGATGATTTCTGTGATCCCTTACCTGTCCTGCTTTGGGGAGTGGCTTAATGCCTGCCTGCTCTCCACCTTCCTGCCTTTCCTGTGTTTGTTTAGTGATAGTTCAGCTCTGAGACCAGCTTCTTTCCCCTCCCCCTTTCTCCAGTGCACTTCAGCATTCTGGCCTCCTCTGCTGTTGTGCTAGATTACAGTTTGATGTTTGTTATTCAGCTTTTTGGGGGTGATAAGTCTACCCAGGGGCTGTACTGGTTTATCCCAGGGGTGGCTGGGGGAGTTCCGCTTTGTGTGTAGTGCTCACCTGTCTGTTCTGTCAAGTGATGCACAGGCAGGTTTGGAACTGGCAGTGGTAGTGGTGGCAGCAGTGAGAAATGGCTCCAAATTTTCTCAGTGTAATGTGGTGTGGAGAAGCTTTCCCCGGGCTAGGAGTTCAGGGTGTTAAATATTTGATTCTGGTTGATGTTTTATTTCTGCTTGATTGAAGAAGGAGAAGAGAAGGAAAGAAAAAAAAAAAGAAGAAACAAAAAATCACTATGGGGAAGGAGGGTTTCCTGGGGGCTGGACCCACCTTGTTGGCTGTGCAGCAGGTTGCAGCTGTTAGGTGCAGTTAAAGGCTGATTTGTAGGTCGGTCTTTGAATTTTTTCATGCACCTGGTGTGATAGAAGTTATTATTTTGGCTAGAATCAGTCAGTTATCCAGGTGTGGTTCCAAATTCTCAGGGAGGTTTGGGAGTCACGGAGGTTAGGATTTCTGCCTCTGTGCCCTAGTCACCATCTTGGATTCCCCCCAAGAATTTTTTTAAAATCCAGTTTTGTTAAAATCCTGGAATTGACTCTTCAACAGGGATTTCTTCATAGTTGGCTTAGTAGGAAAGGTAGGAGGCTGGGTTTTGATTGTTCTTCAAAGACAATATTTGGTCCATATTCTGGATGCAGGCAGAGAGTCATAAATCACTTTAAGCATCATTCACAAGCCTGCATTAAGTACCTACATCATCCAGAACACTAGGCTGGGGATTTGGCAGTAGGTGTTACCAGCAGTATTTGGGCCTTTGCCTTCCCACAGGAAGTCTCAAGTTACATAAAATAGACATCACACTCCAATTTGTGGCTGTTAAGTTGTAATCCTACAATTGCTGTTGGAAAACTCCACCATATATCAGAACTGCTTTACTCTGCTAATTTTAGCTATGACAAGTTATTTTAGGGAATGGATTGGTGATCAATAGCAGCTCTTTGAAGAGCTTTTCTTTAGAAGAAAAATCTTTGTGTCCAGTCATTTGTCCCAGGGACATATATGAACCATAATGAGTACTGAACTCATCTGGTGAGAGGTCTCAGAGTCTAAAGTATTAATGCTTCCTATATCAGCTTCCCTATCTTTGTAATGATGCAAAGAACCTGAAACTTTAAAGAAGGAAAATGAGCACTGAGCAACCAGAACATAGTTACGGTTTCAAGATGAATTCAGGTTAATCTCTCTTGGGAAAGGGTATCTCCTCAAATTGGTGTAGGTCTCAGGATGAGTTGAAAAACAAAGAAATATTGCAAAAGAGGGTGTAGAGAGAATCATTGATTTAGTGAAGCTGTTAATAATCAGGGCAAATGAGCTTCCTTTGAAGCAAGAGACTGTGCCACAGGAAAGAAAGGCAGCATCTCTGAAAATACAAGTGAGAGAGATTCAAGAATACAAAAGATTCTGGCATATTTTTAACTTGATTTTGAGGAGTTTGAGATCTATAACTCTTATAGATACAGCATCAGTTAAATGACAGGAAAGAAAACAGAGAAAGAAACTGGAAGCCTATCATTAAACACTTTTCAAATATTGTTATTTTCACTAGAGCATCATTCTTTGGCTTATCATTTTCATTCCCATTTTGCCATTAAATTCAAGATCATAGCTATGTATGGATTTATAAAGTAGTATCCTGTCCCTGAAGTTCACATTATAGAAGAATTTTAAGGTGATGTAGATTGTTTTACCTACCATATCATGGATTTAAACTCAGAAAGGTAATTCACAGGGAAAAAAAAGTAATCATAATGTGCTTAGGTCTCTGTTCAAGGTAGAAGGGGCTCAGTGTAAGCTTGCTCAGGTTATTTACTGAGATGTTCTCAAGGCCATTGATACCTAGGGAAGATAACTAATATTTACTGAGTACTCATTAGAATCTAGACACTATGGTAAGCTTTAATATTTCTGAACAGCAGCTCTCTGTAGAAGCCTGTGAAATCACACAGAGAGGAGAAATTAGTGTTTGGAGAAGTGAAGTAGTTAGTATACAACAGATTGCACAGCTAATAATGGTGGATCCATATGGTCCTTACTGCAAATGTCAGTGCTGGCTGCTAGAGATGCTATCATTCTAGCAGGGAGCACTGTATAGGTGTGAATGAATGGAATTACAGCTCTTTTAAATGCATTTGTTATGTTCTAGGGGGTATGTATTGTTTTTATTTTTTGAATGAGGAAACTAAATATGGCTAAGATTATGTAACACATTGTAAATTCCAAGTAATTTAGATTTAGATCCTCTTGTTGGCCACTGTCATATCTATGAATCTGTAGGTGCTTCTTTTTTTTTTTTTCTGGTTTGAAATTGCTTTTATTTTATTTTTTTTTCTTTTATTATTCATATGATTCATATGTGCATACAAGGCTTGGGTCATTTCTCCCCCCTGCCCCCACCCCCTCCCTTACCACCCACTCCACCCCCTCCCTCTCCCCCACCCCCTCAATACCCAGCAGAAACTATTTTGCTCTTATTTCTAATTTTGTTGTAGAGAGAGTTTAAGCAATAATAGGAAGGAACAAGGGTTTTTGCTGGTTGAGATGAGGATAGCTATACAGGGCATTGACTCACATTGATTTCCTGTGTGAGTGTGTTACCTTCTAGGTTAATTCTTTTTGATCTCACCTTTTCTCTAGTTCCTGGTCCCCTTTTCCTATTGGCCTCAGTTGCTTTTAAGGTATCTGCTTTAGTTTCTCTGCATTAAGGGCAACACATGCTAGCTAGTTTTTTAGGTGTCTTACCTATCCTCACACCTCCCTTGTGTGCTCTCACTTTTATCATGTGCTCAAAGTCCAATCCCATTGTTGTGTTTGCCCTTGATCTAATGTCCACATATGAGGGAGAACATATGATTTTTGATCTTTTGGGCCAGGCTAACCTCACTCAGAATGATGTTCTTCAATTCCATCCATTTACCAGCGAATGATAACATTTCATTCTTCTTCATGGCTGCATAAAATTCCATTCTGTATAGATACCACATTTTCTTAATCCATTCATCAGTGGTGGGGCATCTTGGCTGTTTCCATAACTTGGCTATTGTGAATAGTGCCACAATAAACATGGGTGTGCAGGTGCCTCTGGAGTAACCTGTGTCACAGTCTTTTGGGTATATCCCCAAGAGTGGTATTGCTGGATCAAATGGTAGATCAATGTGTAGTTTTTTAAGTAGCCTCCAAATTTTTTTCCAGAGTGGTTGTACTAGTCTACATTCCCACCAACAGTGTAAGAGGGTTCCTTTTTCCCCGCATCCTCGCCAACACCTGTTGTTGGTGGTGTTGCTGATGATGGCTATTCTAACAGGGGTGAGGTGGAATCTTAGCATGGTTTTAATTTGCATTTCCTTTATTGCTAGAGATGGTGAGCATTTTTTCATGTCTGTAGGTGCTTCTTAATAGCATATACCATCAAAAGATAAAATCACAAGATCGTCTGCCCATTGAAATTTAAGGGTCAACTTATTTTCTCATGGGGTTTTTCATAACCTTCTACCTCTCTCCTTTTCTTTCCTTCCCCACTTGTGTAAGGATTTGGCTGATTTAGTTTTTTAAGTCACTATTATGATCCATCTGGATTTGTTTTGAGACACTATGGAACCAAATCCAATTCTCTACTATCGCCCTAACTTTCAAAATTAATGCTTAAGCATCTTTTCAGCTTTATAGAAATTTTACTATAGTATCCTAAAGAAAAAAAATGAAATGCTGGTTAATTTAAAAATAGTGAGGACCAAGGAATCTGTGAGTTTCAAGATATCTTAAGAAGCAGAAGCCTAGTTATGAGTGTCTTAGCTCTCTGTGAAGTTGGATAGTGTATGTCTATTACCCTGACCCCTTGTTTGTGATTTAGTCAAGGGGCAATGGACCCAGGGCTAAAGAAATGGGTGAGGGGCATGGTTGTTTATTGTGGTGACTCAAATCTGGCCTCATCTTCTAGACCTAACCTTGTAAAAATGATCATGTAGGCATTAGCTACCCATTTGTTTTGGTCCCAGATACCTCATGATCAATATACAAATACTGAAGGTTTCCATAGGTCAATTCATTTTTTTTCCATGCTGGCCCCATTGCTTATCACAGGCCTCTTGACTCGGTGATTATGAGGTTCTTTTTTTTGGTCTTGGCAAACTCAGCATCCCTGGGGAGATCAAGAATTTCATTTCAAAGCAACAAATTTCAACTTTCTCTTTGGCCTGCCAGGGTCAGATACCAGTGTACTTTTGGGGGATACTGGTGCTTTTTACATTCACATATTTCAGAGATTCTTTGAATCTCTGACTATGTTTCCTGTAGCTAGGGATTTGAAATTCAGAATTTATTACTTAATTTTTAAAGTTCTGAGTATTTAAAAGCAACTAGCCTGATATCTAGTTCCTATGAGGTTTTGTTTGTACCTCTATTATGATTTTTCAGAGAAGTCATTTAGTCTGCCAAATACTTGCTTTCAATAGCCTTTTTATTTCAAGTTACCAAGTTGCTATTTTAAGTAGTATTTGCCACTGCATTCTGTGCCAAAGATTATTGGTATGTTAGTCATATTTTATTAGCTTCAAATACAGCTAGGTTAGACAATCAAGCTCATTTTTCTTCAAATGCATCAGGTATAAACAGTATATAGGACAAGTGTTTTTTTTTTTTTTTTTTGGTGTGGATAACATAATCCACTTCAATTAGTTTAAACAGAATTTCTTAAGGGACATGGAAATCTCAGGATGACTAAAGAGACTGTGTGGTGGTTATTTTTTACTATCTATCTCCCCACCCAGTCCATTCTTTGTCCCCAGGACACAGACTTCTACACATTGCCTCAGATGAACCCTTGGATTCTGACTTCCAATTGGGTACATTTGACAAGAGTCAGTGGGCAAAAGACTAGAGTTCAGAAGAAGGGAGAAGTAGGGTGTTTATTTCTCATCTTTCTTTGCCAGTCTGTGGGTCAAACAGTGGCTGGGTTCATCTAAGAGCCACAACCCATCCCCTCTCCTGGTTTTAGGCTTCCCTGAGATCCAGTTACACCATTACCCTTCAGACTGTGAGGATGGTTAGTCTCTAGTTGCTTTATTATCCAATTTTGTTTCCCTTAAATTTTCCCATATTTCTTCAATAGTCCATCCATTAAACTCTGCTAACTTAAACCTTTCTGAGTATATCAGTGATTTCCTGTTGGAAATCTGACCCATCCAGGTTGAGTTTCTGAGAGTGGCAACATCATCTCTTACATCTGTAAAGACCAGGAAGTTCCCAACTACAAAGGTGCCACCCTGGCTGCCAGTGCAGAAGCATGGCATGTCTTTCATGATCAGAAAGCTGTTGAATAAGGAACTACTGCCATACCTGGGGTCTTCGGAACAATGTTGACACTGTTGTCATCCACCCAGGTAGATGCAGCCTCTTTCCCGTCTCTTTATGTAATTTAGTGCTGAATTGAAGTCTTGTACAGGTGCATCTGATGGTGAAATTTAAATGAATTGTCATTACTTAAGCAACAAGAGAAGATGAAAAAAATAGTCCTTGGATTTTTATATTTGAAAGGAAGATTTACACATATTTACACATGTGGAGAGGTGTTCAGAAAATTTGGGCATGTGTAAAGGACAAATGCTCATTTCTTATTATCCTTTCATTCTCATCTGTCCTTTATCATATTTAACTGATGCCAACCATGTTTAACCTTAACTTTTCTCATTTCTTCTACCCTTATTTGTCTTTATTTGGGTTTCTTGCTCACTCTTCAGTAAGGCTCTTTTGGTTTAGAATACTCTCAGAGTACTGTTTTCCAGGCACCATTTAAAAAAATCCCCTTTAAGCTAGAGTACAGAGTCCTAATATGGTTGAAGTTTGCCTCGTCCCTTACTAAGGACTTACAAGTGCTCTTTCCCAGCCATAGAAAACTTGGATTCCTTTGAAGAAACAGGTGTAAACACCTAATCCAAGGCTAGAGAATATATAAATAGTGTTTGTCTCTCACAATTCTTTCTTTTCCACTAACATATTTCTGCAAGGCTGGATTTTTTGTATCTACTTCAGCAAAATAATACATCACAGCAGGCTGACTGCTGAAGCTCATATGAGAAGTCAGTTGCCTTCTGTTAAGCTAATTGTTAAGTAGTTTTGAAAAAGCAAATGACAACGCTACTCTTCTCACATTCATTTGTGTTTTGGAAATATTGTAATTTATGTATGTATTTATTATTTTAAACAAACACAGAGCTATACATTGTTTTATATAATATTAAATAATAATTACATTAACAAAAATTTACTAAAATGAGTATTTTTTAAACTTCTCAGTTTTATTTTCTAACACAATAAACATCAACAGATAGACAGATAGAATCCACATAAATAAAAACTTTTGGGGGTCTTCAATTTTTAAGAGCTAAAAGGGATCTTAAGACCAACATTTGAGAGCCTCTGACATAAAGTATATTTCTTTAGACTGACCAGGACACAAATCAAAGCACAGCTGAGGAGATAAACTAGGCCTTGCTATGACTATTACATTTTGGAGGCTCATCAATGATTAAAACCCAATTTCATTTTCATTGGTGACTCATGTGGTCTAATTTTTATCTAATTTATTAGTCTTCCAGAAGACAAAAATAATCTCAGAATACAAAAATAACCACTCAAGAAATTTCAGAAATCTCAAATTCCCCAGTTAATCTAATCTACCACTAAAAGTAGTCAGGGAAAAAGTTCCATTCCTTCACTGTAACTGTTTAATTTAAACAATTTTTTAAGTATGTGTAGCCTCATAATATTATTTGGGTTCCTACAAATTAGGTCACAAATCTAATTTAAAATCAAATCTAAAATCCATTACATATGTATAGCTCTAATTTACTTGAGATATTTCTTCTCTTGTTGAATGAACGTACCTTGCTGTTATTCTGGTTATTAATTAATACCTTTACAATTAAGTGCAATAATTCTTGACAGACTTTGAGAGCATTTTATCAATAAAAAGGCAGACAGCTGTGTAGTAAATTTTGGGAATACTCATTTATTCTTTCTTTACAAGCTTTGTTGCAGACTAGGTTCAATGCCCCTAAAGTATTTGCATGGATTGAAATGGCATATCAGTGTCACCAACTTTTCATCCTATGACATTACATACATAGACACAAGTAATGGTGAAGAAGGGAGTCTTACAATTTTAACACAGACAAAACTGATGAACAGGAGTGTGGAACAGGTCCAGCCTGGGAGGGTTGGTACCAGTGGAAGGCGGGTAGAGGTAGGGAGAGGGTGTGGGAGGGTGAATGTGGTGCAAATAGTGTGTACACATGTATGTAAGTGGAGAAATTATACCTGTTGAAACTATTCCAGTAATGGGGAGGGGGGGATAAAGGAGAATGCGGGAGAGTGGGAATTCAAGTATGATATGTTTGCTATATTGTAAGAGCTTTTGTAGATGACACAGTATACCCCCACCCAGCACAATAATAAAAAATTTAAAAAATTCTAACATGGTTAAGCAAATTGACCCACACAATACTATATCTAGTTTAGGCTGCAATCATGACTGAGTGCTGTTGTCAAGCAAGAGATAACATCTATTAGCTCCACTTACAGCTATGCACGCTCATGTTACTAAGTAGTCACAAATGGAATGTGAATTAAAGGCATGCTGGAAGGGTGACCCCGCTGATTTGAGCCTGAGTAGCTTTGTGTAGCTTGCAGTTACTACATGAGGAAGAAGAAAACTTCTGTTATCAGGTCACTGAATTTTGGTCTTCCTTTGTTATAGTAGCTTAGCCTTCACCGCATCTATGCAAGTCCAACGTAAAAATACAATTTTCATATAACATCTTCAGGCTGAAGAATATAACCAACTAAAATTACATTAAAAATTCTATAGCAAAAGGGTATTAGGAGGGTGAATATGGTAGAAATATTATATACACATGTATGAAAATGGAAAAATGAGACCTGTTGAAACTGTTCTAAGAATAGGGGGAGGGGAGGTAAAGGAGAATGATGGAAGGGGTGAATTTAAGTTAGATATATATTGTAAGCACTTTTGTAACTGTCACAATGTACCCCCAGTACAACAATAATAAGGTAATAAAAAATCCTAATCAATAGGCTTAATTATATTAATTTCATAATTTTAAATGTTTATCAACCAATAGAGCTTAACAATTAGAAATATTACCAATTATTATCTGAATGCATTATAAATTGCTTAAATTGAATTTAATTCTCTATGTCTGTCCTGTAGGGCTAACCTAATTCACCTTAATAAGAAAGCCTTGACTGAAATTTCCCCAAACCTTGGTATGCCAAAATGTACATCAAAATGGCCTTGCTTTTCAGCTCTTCACTGAATGATAAGGATTCTGCTAGTGGCTTCTTATTTCTTTGGAATAGCCTGGTTTGATGAATGTCAGTGTGCCTATAGAATAAGAGCCTTCAAGAAAATAGATTCATGGTAGGCCAGTCTTTTGTTTTTGAAAATACTCAAGGACAAGAAGGCAGAGTCCTTGGCAGGGAGGCCAGCATGTCAGCTGTGGTTAGGCTGGAGAGCCTCAACATTTTAATCAGTAAGATGTACTTGACACCCTCCTGCCTGACACTCCTATGGGTTCATTTACCAGTGCCGCTGCCAGCTTGTTAATTATGGCCTCTCTCATGGAAGCACATCAGAATTCAAGTGAGTGAGAATAATCTTATTAATCAGCAATATTGCATGTGCACTAATTTATTGCAAAACTAAAATATTTAAACTTTGCGTTTTTGGTTATTAATAGCTCTAAGTTATTTTTAAATATTTCCTAATAACTGAAGTAAGCATCATGTTGTTTAATTCTATAATGAGTTCTAGGCTAGCAGACTAGAGTTTTAAAAATAGATACAAAAACTCCTGTTAAATTCATTCTGAACATTAATATGATCAGGTATAAATAAAATAGTTATAACTATAGTTATAACTCATTATGAATGAAAACATAATACATTGTCATAATATACAAAGGAAAAAATTTTATGTGTATAATACAAATTTGTTTTTTGGCAGCAATGAGGTTTCAACTCAGGGCCTCATGCTTGCTAGGCAGGCTGTCTACCACCTGAGTCATGCCTCCAGCCCTTAAAATGGTCTTTTGTTTCAATCATAGAAGACTTGGTGCTTGGTAAGTTATGAAATATGAAGCGGGCTAGGGGTGTAGTTCAGTGGTAACACATTTGCTTAGCATATGGAAAGCCCAGAGTTTGATCTCAAGCACCTCAAAATTAAAATAGGATAAAATGTGAACCTTCATAAAATAGTACTATTGAGGAAATTCCAGTGTTGAATAGGGGGCTGTATTCAGTGAATGTTCAAATACTGAGTCTATAATGTTTATAAATTACTTCAGTTTTATGTGTTACCTGATTTTAAAATGTCATCCTTTTAAAATGGTAAATGAAAGGCTGATCAATGGGTACTAGGTTACAGTAACATAGGGGTAAGAAATTTTGGTGTTATATTTCACAGTAGGGTGACTATAGATAGCAGTGAGGTTCTGTACATCTGAAAAAGTGAGAAGAGAGGAAATTGTTTTCACCATGAAGAAATTATAGATGACTGAGGAGGAGATAATCTAGTTTAAATATACATATGCTGAAATGTCATGTGGTAGCCTACTGTTATGTATAATTTTAATGATTTTATGTGTCAGTTAAGATTTTTCAAAATGAGTTTGTGTCTACCTTCTAGAAATATAAGCTTATGAAGTACACTTACTTGGGAAAGGCTATTCCAGATCGGACTCTTGCTTCGTGATCCCCACAGCACCTGAAACTTTCTGCTTTCTAACACTTAACACAAGAGCCATAGGTTTTTTTTGTTTTTTTTTATATAATTTTTATTTTTTATTATTCATATGTGCATACAATGCTTGGGTCATTTCTCCCCCCTGCCCCCACCCCCTCCCTTACCACCCACTCCACCCACTTCTTTTCCCCCCCACCCCCTAGATACCTGGCAGAAACTATTTTGCTCTTATCTCCAATTTTGTTGAAGAGAGAGTATAAGCAATAGTAGGAAGGAAAAATGGTTTTTGCTGGTTGAGGTAAGGATAGCTATACAGGGAGTTGACTTGCATTAATTTCCTGTGCATGTGTGTTACCTTCTAAGTTAATTCTTCTTGAACTAATCTTTTCTCTAGTTCCTAGTCCCCTTCTCCTATTGGCCTCAGTTGCTTTTAAGGTATCTGCTTTAGTTTCTCTGCGTTAAGGGCAACAAATGCTAGCTAGTTTTTTAGGTGTCTTACCTATCTTCACCCTTCCCTTATGTGCTCTCGCTTTTATCATGTGCTCATAGTCGAATCCCATTGTTGTGTTTGCCCTTGATCTAATGTCCACATATGAGGGAGAACATACGATTTTTGGTCTTTTGGTCCAGGCTAACCTCACTCAGAATGATGGTCTCCAATTCCATCCATTTACTAGCGAATGATAACATTTCGTTTTTCTTCATGGCTGCATAAAATTCCATTGTGTACAGATACCACATTTTCTTGATCCATTCGTCAGTAGTGAGGCATCTTGGCTGTTTCCATAACTTGGCTATTGTGAATAGTGCTGGGTGTGAGGGGGCCTCTGGAGTAACCTGTGTCACAGTCTTTTGGGTATATTCCCAAGAGTGGTATTGCTGGATCAAATGGTAGATCAATGTTTAGCTTTTTAAGTAGCCTCCAAATTTTTTTCCAGAGTGGTTGTACTAGTTAAAGATATTCAGAAATATTAACACCTATAGTTGGTATTAATTAAACTATAATAGACTCAAACTTACTCTTTTTTGGTCTTTACTGATGATGTATGTATGGGCTGTTGGGAGTCATAATGGAAACAATCAGTCTTTCTCTTTTTTTTTACTGACTTTTCAGGAAAGCATAGGCTAAATATACAAAACCTAGCATTGGAAGATGGAAATTCAATCACACTGTCTTCCATAGTATGTAGCACTAAGTTGTCATCCATCCTAAATAAAAGAATACTATGACAATTTTGAGGATCTATAAGGCAGGAGTATTCACACTTATGTTCACTTCCATCTTTTCTTGGTTTTGTTACTCATTGCTTTTTCTGAAAATTGTCCATATTTTCAAGTTCATCTCTTTATCAGGTACTTGTAATTTACTTGTGGAAAATAGACACATTTACAAAACAACCAGATAGCAGCAAAAGGCAAAAATGAGAGTTGCAAACAATACTTCAAGCATTGGTAAATGACATTGGTTTGGCATAGCTGGAGAAGGCTTTAAAGAAGGAAAAACCTTTACAGTAGATTTTAAGGATGGGCAGAATTTGAAAAGGCATTGCATGTGGGGCTGGGGAAGGGATGAGCATGAGTATTTACTGGTATGGATGCTGTTGGGGTGTGAGAAGATGCTATGGGAATGCAGAGTTGAAGCTGTTTTGTGATAATCCTTGTACAGCTGCCTAAGCCACCTGGACCGACACTGGATGTTTTTTGCAGCAGAATGACAATGTGAAAGCAGTGTTTTAGGGAGAAAAATTTTGAGTGTATGATAATTACCTTAACTTTTTCCTATTCCAGTTGCATATGAAATGCATAGTGTTAGGAAATGGGGAGTGGGTTGTGAGACTTAATCCTTATTCAAGTAGTCTTGCTTTTAAGAGGAGGAAGGTGAATTTGGGGTCAAGTGCATAGGGAACTCAAGGCCAGAGAGTTCTGACTGAAGTTTAAAGGCACAGAGAGAGTAAGTCAGCTGGTTAGGAAGCTGAGCCGATCTATGAACTCTAACTTGTACTCCTACTTTGCAGGTTTGGTTTATGTTCTCACCTTCCTCCCACTGTCTTCCAAAGCATCTTAAAATTTACATGATCTTCCCAAGCAATTACTTAACCAGCCATATCATCAGCAAGGTCTCTATGCCCCCTATTTGCAATTTGCTATTTCCATCAGATAGGTTAAAACTTTTAAATACCAAAAAACTAAAGTTTTGAAATTTAACCAAAATAGCTGGAAGCTTGTTTCCCGAAAAAACAACAAAAAATGGTTTCTGCCTAAAAAGAAATAATAAAACAATATAGTGAAAATACTATAGAGTAAAAACAACATAGTGAATACACAATCTCATTTGATTTTCTGCATGACCCTCTGAGGCAGGTTGGGCAAATATTAGTGTTGCTGGGGGAAGCTGAAGTCCAAAGCAATGGCAGAGGAGTGGGACCAGACCCAGCTCTGTGTGCTGCAGTCTCTTCTACAAGTGGTGGATTAGCTATGTGTTGTGTTTGGCTGACAGTTTAACCTGTTCATATGTTTTCCTTCCTTTATCAGAAAACTGAGCCAATATTTGTTCCTTTGATTTCAAGAATTGCATAAAATATGAATATTATGTATTAAATTTAAATGTAATAACTTCCTGCAGACAGATCTAGCTAGTATAGCTATTTCCCAATCAAATAATTTTTGAAAGAGGGGCCCAGGGAGAGTGTCTTGAAGTAAGTAGCTTTTTTCAGAAAGTGAAATAGTTTTTTTTTTTTTCTGAGAACATGTCATGGAGTTAAAGACATCAGAAAGAATCTTCAGAATAAGGATAGCTATAATCACGAACAATTTGAAAGTGCAAAACCAATTTTAGAAATCATTTTTGCCTAAGATGTTTAAAAGACATAAATTTGTAGTGCAAGAACTTTTGCAAAGGTCTTGTCTGTGTGATATTACTTGGCTCAAGGAGAAAATACTTTAATCTCATGGCTGATCTCATATGTAACAGACAAAGAGGTTGTCTAAAATGGTGTCATTTTAAAGGTTTCTCCCACCCCTGATTAAGAATGCATACAGACATAAACCTGCACAGACATATAGACACTTAATTTCTGGCTACTTTGTTATTATTTATCTATCTGTCCATCCACCTATCTGTCTTTTTATCATCACATATATTTTGTACTTAGACTATCACAATTCATAAAGCTACTACTAGACAGTTGGCATTTCAGGCTTAAAGTTTATTTAAATATTTGTATGTAAATATAAGCATTCAAAACATTAATGGAGGTAGCTCTTTTATTTGTATGAGAATTGCAATAATCAGAGGGCAGTTAGATGGTGTAAAAGGAGCCATATTAGGAAGAAGATTGACAGAGATTTTTATGGAGCATTATTGTAGGGGTGTGTGTGGGTGTTTATGTGTGATTTTTGGGTGACTAAAGAGTAGTATGAAAGCATTGTGGAAGAAGAAAGCTAAGGAGTGTCCAGCAATGGGAAGAGTCAAATGGGAAGTTTAATATCTTCTTCTTCTTAAGGCCAGCTCTGTTTCTACTTTCTTCATTAGTTTATTATTAGTTCAATAGTGAACCTTTCCTTTTAAGCATTATCATTTGGGCCATCATTGAAAACCAATGCTCTCTGGCATAATCCTGTAATGAGTGACTAGACCCTTGATTAACTTCAATTCATCAGACATATGTATGTGTCTTCTTCTGTACTTAGGATCAATATGTAATAATTATAAATGGGATCTGTGTAGCCTGAGAACTTAGCTACCAGCACAATAAGTAGATATGATTTGATAGAAGAATATATAGAGAATGACATTAATTATTGGAAAACAGCCAAAATATCCTTGGCTGTCTATTCTCAGAAGGGCTTGAAAATTGAGGGAAGATGCTGCCACCTGAGAGAAAGATGATTTTGAGAGAAAGAAATTAAAAATTTCTCCTTCCTCTCCTGGAAGATTATAGCTGCTCTCAAGTGATCCATAGATTTTAGAATGTGTCTGCTGACCTTGATGAGTGCAAGCTCTATGGGAATTTTGTGAGAAATACATATATTTTTATTTCATATTTTTGGCTCCTTTAGCTGAAACCTAAAAGTACTTCTTGCTCTAATATTGCTCAGTTTCACCTTAGTATTACCTAAGCCCCATTTTAGCTCAGTTTTCTCTGAAGTTACACAGCCATTAGTCAATCAAAGTGCACTTGCTTTTCAGTTTCATACAGAGACACGTGGAACTAGAAGTCTTTCAACCTGAAAAATAATTTTCCTGAGGTGTTAACTTTACCCCAAATAGCAAGCAGGGATATAAACTGACCTGAGGAATCTGGTTTTGCTAAAGAGAACTTTTCTGTGGCCTCATAAAAAAACATACATTTGTGTACTGATTTACAGTTTCACAAAAGGATTGCCACATGTACTGTCACACTTCTTGCTAGTGTTCAAACTTTACCTGAGAGAATTATCTTCTGTGTTTTACAACTAAGAAAACTGAAGGTCAGAGAAGACATGTGCCTTGTGTTGCTTAGCTCAAAAGTGACAATGCTGGGATTTCCACTGGGTCTTCTTACTGGGTGTTCAGTGTCTCCTCTACTCACTCTATAGATAAAAAATTGTTGAGTTTTAATTAAGAATTGGGGTCAAGAAAGACCTTTGGAGGGAGCTATGCAGACAAAGTGTGTTTCTTCCATGCCCAGCTGGGTCATATGGAGAACTAATCTTACTAAGAAACAGCTGTGGACCTACCATTGCTGGACTCAAGCCTAAAGTGAGGAATGTGAGAATAGAGGCAGTGTGGTGAGGACTGAAACACTGAAGGTGCCCTGGAGAGCGTGAGAGAATTAGCACGTGCAGTGAGAGAAAATGGTCTCTGGGGTGATGGGTTAGTTCACTCACCTTTCTTTGTTTTAGTCTCATATCAGGCAGAAGATGGTGATCATTTTGGCTTTAGTGATTTTACTTATATTATCTAGTTTTTTTAAAAGTCTTAATCTGTTCAAAAAGGATTTAAATTTCAGTATGGTATCTGATACTAACTTTGATGGAACTAGCCAACATCATGTAGGATTATTATATATAATTAATTCTGGTGGATTTCTAGCTCATGGACATTGTTGATGTTAATTATCAATGATTTTTATCTCTAAATCATAGATTAAATTATAAAGTATTATTATTGGTCAAAGAAGCAATATTTGGTTAATTAATAAATAATTGCCCTTTTTGAGTAAAGAAGGACGATTGACAGTATGTTTAGTGAAATAAGCCCACATAGAAAGAGAAATACTACGTGATTTCACTTTTACATGGAGTGTAAAGGAGTTGAACTCCTGGAAGTAGAGTAAAATGTGACTACCAGGGGCTGGGATTTGGGTGAGGTTAGGGTGTGACTGGTCAAAGAAAACAGAATGGTTAGTTAGGCAGAAGAAGTTTAAGAGATCTATTGTACTACATGGAGACTATAGTCAATAATCATGTATTGCATTCTGGAAAATTGCAAATAGTCACCACAAAAATAGTAAGTATAAGAAATAACTCATTAGGTAATTAATTAGCTTGATCATTATTTCACAATGTTTGTATTCAAATACCAAAAATATCAAAATATAATGCACCCAACAGATATGTACACTCTTATTAGTAGATTAAAATAAGTAAGAAATAAAAAGGATTTGATTTTCATTGGAAAGCTAAGAAAAAAACATTCCATTGGCTACAAGTTTGAATTATTACCCTTCCAATGAGACAAAGCCAGAGAGCAAAGTTTTGTATTTCACTGAATGACAAGAGACCAGTCCTCTCACAGATAGAGAATAATTAATGTGGTGAAAGAAGATCTCTTATTGAAAAGTATCTCTTTTTCTCAAAAAGAAAAATGAGACTTACAGATGGTTTAGGTGGGAGTGTAATTTTATTTGAAATCAGCTGAGATGAAATACTTGATCGTAAATCGAAGGCCAAACAATATCTCAGTAGTAGTTTAGGATAAATGCTTCAAGTTCACTTAAAAGCAGAGACTGAATCAGGAAGTCAGAGGTTTTGTGTGTGTGTGTGTATGTGTGTGTGTGTGTGTGTGTGTGTGTGTATGTGTGTGATTGATAAACCACGTGGCATCTAAGTACAGATCAGTGAATGGGAGAAAGGAATTCAATGTCAGAATAAGGAGTCTAGATTTTATTTTGTGATAAGGAGTTGTTGAGGCTTCCTAAGTATGGCTTAGAAGATTCTGCTTTTGTATGTAAAACAGAAGGTAGAGGAAGGCAAAACAAAAACAGAACAAGAAAGAAGGGAGACAATTTGCAGATGACAGCAATGAGGATGAGCAATTATGAAGGCCTAAAGTAAGATAGAGTGAGATAGAGAGAGAAAGAAATGGATGCAATAGCTGTTATGAAGACAGAATGAATACTAATTACATGCTAGCATGACCTGTGTTATTGAACTTCCCCTGCCACTGCCTTCTTGACATTTCTTTTTAAATTTCTCAGAGAATCCTCAAAATCAGCCTGTCTTTGACTGAACTCATAATATGCACCCTGTGGTGGTCAGTCTCCAAGTCAGCCTCTAATGATCCCTACTTATTGGTGCTCACTCACTGCGTAGCCAGCTCCCTCCCATGTACCAGTGTTGTTCCATGTGACTAATGTCATATGACAGAAGCAATAGTGTGCCAACTCTGATTTTAGGTTAAAAAGTTCTGTAACTTCCATCTTGAATGCTCTCTCTTCCTTGCTATTTGTCTTTGACTACCTTGCACTGGGGCAGCAAGCTGGGTGCTGTGGAGAAGCTCTGTGGCTAGCGTCTGAAGCATCTAACATTAGCAAAAAGAAATGAAGACCTGACACCTGCCAGCAACTACACTAGAGAGCTTGGAAGGAGATTCTTCAGTCACAATAGAATTTTGAGACAATTGTAATCCTGGCTGCTAGCTTGGCAGCCTGATTAGCAAAAGGGCCCTTTGCTAAAACTACCCAACTAACTTGCTCCAGTATTCCTGACCTTCAATCTCTTAGATCATGAATGCTTATTATTTTAACATGTTGACATATGGAGTAATGCATAATAGAGAATTAATATAACCCTGATCCAGACCTCTTCTCAGATTCCTAGTCTCACTGAACTTGCACCACTTGCCCCTCACACAAGCTAAGATTCTAAGAGTCATCCAGGACACCACTTCTTCACTCTGAAAATCAACTTTGAAGTTCTGGTAAGCACCTGTTTTGTACAGGGGATTATTGTGGTACTAGGATACAATGAACAAAATAAAGAAGCATTGTTAAGAAATTTAAATTTTAGTGAGGGGACCAGAGAGTGAACAAGGAATAATTAGATTTGTCTGGTGTTGGTGATAAGCACTTAAGAGGAAGAAAGCAAGGTGAGATAAAAAGTGGTTCTGGTGGTGCTCATTTATGTAGAAGGGTCAGGGAAAGCTTGTATAGTAGTGTCATTTTAGAAGAAGCTGAAGGAATTCATGACACCTATGTGCATATCTCAGAGAAGAATGGTCCAGATAGTGGTATTGTTGATACAAAGACACTGTGGCAGGAGTGGGCTTGATGTAACTAGGTCATATGTGATATGGCTAGGTGGCCATATGGCTGGGGCATAGAGAGTGAGGAGTGTGGTACAGAATGATATTTGAAAGTAATCAGTGACCTTTATTCTATAGCAGTTGGGAAGCCATTGGAAAGTCCTGTGTTTTAGGTTTAGGTTCCAAAAGGATCACTATGGCTATGGGCTGAGAGCAGATTCTCAGGGGGAGGAATGGAAGTGGAAGAGACAGTAAAAAAAAATGGCGATCATGCAGACTAGAGGGGTAGAATTAGAAATGGTCTGACATGGTAAAATTTTAGATGTATTTTAAAGGTAGGACTGGATGTTGGTATGAGACAGTGAGAGATCAAAGACGTCTACAGGCAAGTTTGTGATGCTTCGGTGAACTTGAGGGAAAGTCTGTGTCAGTCTACTTTGGTCCTTTCATTTCGTACACCCCAATGCTGTCACCCCTCCATTCAGCCCATGGCCCCACTCCTTTCTTCCTTTAGGTAACTGTACTCTTGAATGGATTCTTCAGAACACATTAAAAAATGACTACTCTGGTACTAGTAGTCAGAAACTCTGATAATATTGATTTATGAGGTTATGCTGAGTTGACTCATATCCTGAGTTTTATCAGACACTTTCCAATATGTGGGTAAAGTCATTTTCATGCACAAATGATGAAAGTCATGGTGGTTAGTATGTACTGAACACTTTACATGGATTATTGATTGACTCCATACAGCACCCTATGAAGTAGGTACTGTTATTATGACAATTTTGCAGTCAGGAAACTAATGGCTTGAAAAGTTAAAGAAATAATTCCACATTCACATAATAGTGGTGGGGACAGAAATTTCTTACTGATTTCCAAAAGTCCCTATCTAGTTAAATTACATTCCAATGAAGTATTTTATTTACATTCCCACCAACAGTGTAAGAGGGTTCCTTTTTCCCCGCATCCTCACCAACACCTGTTGTTAGTGGTGTTGCTAATGATGGCTATTCTAAGAGGGGTGAGGTGCAATCTTAGTGTGGTTTTAATTTGCATTTCTTTTATTGCTAGAGATGGTGAGCATTTTTTCATGTGTTCTTTGGCCATTTGAATTTCTTCTTTTGAGAAAGTTCTGTTTAGTTCACTTGCCCAGTTTGTTATTGGTTCATTAATTTTGGCAGAATTTAGTTTTTTAAGTTCCCTATATATTCTGGTTATCAGTCCTTTGATGTGTAGCTGGCAAATATTTTCTCCCACTCTGTGGGTGTTCTCTTCAGTTTAGAGACCATCTCTTTTGTTGAGCAGAAGCTTTTTAGTTTTATGAGGTCCCATTTATCTATGCTATCTCTTAGTTGCTGTGCTGCTGGGGTTCCATTGAGAAAGTTCTTACCTATATCTACTAACTCCAGAGTATTTCCTACTCTTTGCTGTACCAGCTTTAGCCTTTGGGGTCTGATATTAAGATCCTTGATCCACTCTATATTGGTATAGAGTGATAAATATGGATCTAGTTTTAGTTTTTTGCAGACTGCTAACCAGTTTTTGTTGAGCAGGCTGTCTTTTCTCCATCGTATATTTTTAGTGCCTTTGTCAAAGACAAGTTGGTTGTAGTTGTGTGGCTTCATATCTGGGTCCTCTATTCTGTTCCCCTGGTCTTCATGTCTGTTTTTGTGCCAGTACCATGCTGTTTTTATTGTTATTGCTTTGTAATGTAGTTTGAAGTCAGGTATCTTGATACCTCCTGCATTGTTCTTTTGACTGAGTATTGCCTTGGCTATTTGTGGCCTCTTGTGTTTCTGTATAAATTTCATGGTAGATTTTTCAATCTCTTTAATGAATGTCATTGGAATTTTGATGGGAATTGCATTAAACATGTAGATTACTTTTGGGAGCATAGACATTTTTACTATGTTGATTCTACTAATCCATGAGCATGGGAGATCTCTTCACTTTCTATAGTCTTCCTCAGTCTCTTTCTTCAGAAGTGTATAGTTTTCCTTGTAGAGGTCTTTCACATCCTTTGTTAGGTTTACACCTAGGTATTTGATTTTTTTTGAGGCTATTGTAAATGGAATTGTTTTCATATATTCTTTCTCAGTTTGTTCATTATTAGTGTATTATCTGTCACTTTTAAATAAGTTTGTTGAAGTTATCCATTTGAGGAATAAAATGTTTATTAATTGGCAAGGATTAGTGAAAATGTGCTAATAGACCTCAGGTAGATGACATCATTGTTACTTATCTACTAAATGAGCTCAGTATTCAGGGTGATAATTGGTGGGGATGTAAATTAGTAGAGTCAGCATGGGAAACAGTATAGAAGTTCCTCAAAAAATTAATAATAGATCTGCCGTATGACCTTGCAATTTGTCTTCTAGGTTATCTAAAGGAAATGAAATTAATGTGTTGCGACACCTGGACTCCATGTTCATTATAGCATCATTCAGAACAGCCAAGATATGGAGTAAACCAAAGGATCTATCAATGGATAAATGAACAAAAGATGTGGTATATTACACAATGGAATATTATTCAGCCTTTAAAAAAAGGAACAAAATCCTGTCATTTAGACACCATGAATGAACCTGGAGGATATTATATTAAGTAAAATAAAGCAGACATTATCATATTCTTACCACAAAGAATGAAAAGTATGTTGAAGTAATACATATGCTAATTATCTTAACTTAGACATAACACAATGTATATATATTTCAAAACATCATCTTGTACATGATAAATATATATGTATATAGTTTTTATTTGTCAATTAAAACAGATTTTAAAATCCTAAATATTTATTTTGGCTCACATCCTAAGTTGTATTAGACACTGATGACTGTGTTCCTATCACTTGATTTAAGAAATAAAGCGTTACTTGTTCATTTACAAAAAATATACCCATTGTGGTGGACTATAATAACTGGTAATAAAAGCTGACTAGTACAAATTATGCTTTACTGTCTCAGTGTTTATTATCAAAGACTTTAATTTTCATGGACAACTGGTATGGGGTTAATGATGAGTGCTAGTATTGAAGTAGCTGCTCTGTTTGTGAGGCAAGAGCACTGAGTAATTGGGCAGATAAGATAATGTGACTTTTTCCATTTGAGCGTCCATTTTCTAAATTGTTTGTCTTAAACTCCTGCTGGTGTAGTTATGGGCTATCAAAGAGTAATCATTCAGGCATTTTATTGAGAAAACAAAAGTCAGAGGTCAAAATAAGAGAGATACTTGTGCTTTTATATATTTCTTAGACATTTGATTTTTTTCAACTGTCGTAATTCACCACAGGTACATTGCATTAGACAGACAATGGCGATGCCATTAGTCCAAGTACCCATTTCCCTTCTTTTCATTGTAAGATGATACTTAACAATTGCTTTAGATTATTATCACTGTGACAATGAGGAAGACAATGTTGATGACGACTGCTATGTATTTTTAGTATATGTTTCTTTTTAGGCTATAAAGAAGATTTCTGAGAAAGTAGAACTATCTGTACGTGTATATACCTTTTTTATATAAAACCAGCAACAGTTGGTCTTCCTTTTTAAAAGTCCTTTGATAGAATGTTCAAAATAATTTTCTATTTCTAAAGAAATTGGGGACATTGAATAATGTCTGTAGCCACCTTTCTTTTTTATCATATTTAATGTTACTGAAAATACCAGACATAACAATGGAGTACCTAAAGGGTCACTTACTTTCTTTAGCAAACTGGTGTTCTGTTTTATTACTAATACTGTTCTAGTGCAGTTAAATGTTGAATCCAGGTAGACAGTTTTTTTTTTCTTTTCAGACAGGCTCTCTCACTATGTATCCTTGCCTGGTCATGAACTCGTTATATAGCCCAGATTGGCCTCCAACTCACAATCCACCTGCCTTGACCTCCTGAGTGCTGGGTTTACAGCCCTGTAACATCATACTTGGCTTAGGCAGAACGTACTGTAAAATCAACATATGCTTCACGAATTCTACTATTCTCATTGTGGAATTGAGTAGCTGTTTTCCACAGGCTAAAAGCAGCATCTAGGGACAAGAATGCCTTAGATGCCATGTCATAATTGTGCAAATTTTTGCTCCTTGAATTTATTTCCTCCAAGTTTTGCAGACATGGAAAGGTCTCCTTTAGTTAGATATGGGTTGATTTGCTCTTTTCTCAAAAAACCTTTCTATGCTGGATTTTATTATTTAACTCTCCAAGAATGAAGTTGGGCCAGTGGATCTTAGGCAATTCATTCTCTCTGCAGGCTCCTGAAGAAGCTAAAATATTGATCCTGTTTTTACATCTTTCCCTTCCTTTGAGTTAACCTCAACAGAGAATGACACAGAAAGGGAAAGATGTTCAGTTGTACTAGGAGAAGATTTTATCAGAAGAAGCTAAATAATAAAGATGCAAAACATGAAGATTTTCATGCATTCTTTTTATTATGCTGTCTAAGTTCATTCTTGATGCTGCAGCAAAATATCTGAGAATGGGTAATATATAAAAACTGGAATTTATTTTTCACCATTTGGGAGCCTGGAACACCTGATCTCTTCTTTTGAGATGGGTCTCATTGACTCATCCTTCAGAAGGGATGGATGCTATGTCCTTACATGGTGAAAGGGCAAAAGGGAGTGTGCATTGTGTCTTCACATGTCAGAGGAACAGGGGAGCAAGAGGAGCTGTTATGTTTCTATCAGTCCTAAGCCTGCAGATCCCATTCATGAGAATTCTGCCTTCATGATTTATTTACCTACTAAAGGCCATATCTCTTAATACTATAGCATTGGTGATTAGATTTCAACAAATGAGTTTGAGAGACATTCATATCATATCATGTCCTTGTTATAAAATTAAGATTTAGAAGTCCTGACTCTTTATAACTCAGAAGGACATGAGTCTCATGAAGTATATACTGTTTTCTACATCTTTATACTTCACACTCACATAATGCTTACCATGTGTCAGGTACTATGCTAATTGTTTTCAATACATATCCTCATTTAATCCCTGAACCCACCCAATGAGATAGATATATTATTATCATCAGGACAGAAGACTGAATCCAGGACCATCTTCATGGGCTTGGGACCTAGGACCTGTTCATTTGCATGGGGTTGGAGGGGAGAGCTGCATTTGGTTTAATATTCTATTGTTACTGTCTTAGAATTTTTAATAATTTTGAACCCTAAGCTCTACATTTTCATTGTGCATTAGGTCCTAAGGGACAATCCTTCTGTCCTCACATGGTAGAAGGCAGAAGGGCAAAAGGAGATAAACACTGTTTCCAGCCAATTGTGTGGCTCTGAGGCACAGTGTTACGTAAAATTAAGTAATTTTCCCATTGTCTCCAGCAATTGAGCAGGTGGTCTGATCTCAGAGCCCATATTCTTAACCCTACTTTATATTATTGATCAGGAGCAATGATTTGTAGTTCAGAACTACCTACTTAATGACAACTGAACATTTTCACATTGAGCACCCACAATGATACTTTAAGACAAAATCATTATTTGTTCCATTGAACAGATGAGGGAAACAGAGGTATTAGTAAGTTAAGGAACTTAGGGAATACCAGCCCTCCAGTCCAGTATAACTCCAAGAAAGGTTTATTTTCTTTAATGATGCCTCATTTTTCTTGTAAACCTTTGTTAAAGCTGAGTGTTGTTGATGAAGATTAACAGAATAAGACACATAGGATGAGAAATTGTTGTTTTATTTTTGTGCTTGCAGTGAGCAGGATGATAATCTTACATAATTTTGTGATGCACGGTTTTAAACTCCTGACAAAGTCTTGCCATTTTGTTCTATACCAAAATTCCAGATGAAAAAATTGAGCATTCTAAAAGTATAAACTTCTTAGTAAATTTTGGCTTATCTTTTGCTTTCTTTAAATGGTTCCATAAATAGCATTTTGACAAGGCTGGAGATGATTTGAGTTTCTTTGAGTGGTCAGAACTGCAATATGGACTTGTCCCTAGGAAGTAGTTAACTTGTTTTGGTTTTTTTGAAGAAAAATTAAATGACCATCATCTTCAACATTGTTAAAATAACTCCATGACCTGGAGCACAGTAGTTAGTTTTCTTCATGATTCAGAAAATATGAAGAAGTTTTTCTATGCCTTAATAATATAATCCTTTCTTTCATAATGTACCTAAGCTTGGTAACTTTAATTCTAGTCAACAGATTTATATTTCTCCCTATGCTAGGAGTTGTAGACTCAAAGAAGAATCAGATCCAGCTCCTGATTTTAATAAGTTCAATGGAAGACCATCAAGGAAGGAGTGACATCATAATAGAACATGGAGACTTTCAGAAAGAACACAGGTGTTTCTGCATGTGGACACTTAATGTTTGGGAAAAAAGGAGAGGTAAATATTGTCTAGGCTCAGAAAAGCCTGGGTCAAGGAACACAGGTGGGAAGCAGTGTGAGCACTTCCTCCTAAAGCATGGTGTGTTGGGTGTATGTAGCAAGAAAGGAGAATATCAAACATCTTTGCTAGGATGGGTCTACACTGCTGGTGTACAAGTCCAGAACTGTAGCCATTACCCTTTTCTGAAACTCTTCTTCCTTGAGTCTGTCCACTTTTGAATATGGCAGCTTCACGCACCCTTGCGTTTGTTCACGCCCATGACTTATCCTTGACACTCACTTCTTCCTTGCTCTTTGCATCCAACCATTACTAATTCTTTTGACTCTGTACTTAGTATCTATTCATATTTCCTTTTTCTGTTGCTGCCACTCCCTACCGAGCCACCATCATTTCTCACCTGGACCATTTGCACTAGATTCCCTAATGATCCCCCTGCCCTTTTCTCTGCCTTTTCTCCCATTTTTCTCCATGCTGTAGTCAGAGTGACCTTATCAAGACACAAATTGGCTCATGGCTGATTAAAGCTCTCCATTTTCTCCACTTTGATTAGAATAAAATCCAAATTCCTGTAGGAGGTGGAATGGGTCTGTCCTTAGCATGTCCTCAATCTTATCTCATGCTTGTCCCCTCACTCAGCAAGATGACAGCCACTGCCTTGGTACTGCTCCAGGAATGTGCCTGACTGTCTCACCTTGAGCCTCAGTGCAGGCTGAGCCCTGTTTTGAATGCATTTCTGCAAAGACCACTTGATTCCTATTTATCATTCAGAACTATGGGTGATATCACTTCTTTAGAGAAGTCCTTCCTCACAAATCAATTTAAAATAGATCCTCTTGCAATCTCTTTCCTAGGGTACCTTACTGTCTCTCTCTCCTGCTAGACTATAAGCTTCTTGAGAGCCAGACTGTGTCTGTCATTTATCTCTATTCCTGAGGGTTAGCATGAAGCACAGAATGTTCAATAAATTTTTAATAAGTGAAATAAGCAGGGATTTAATGTGGTCAGCTTGTGGACTTTGTACATTTTGTACTTTGAAGCTTGCCTTTGGTGGACTCTTCCGAACATCTTTACTTACCCATAGCTAAGTAAAGATGTTCTTTTCCTCTCTCTTCTATCCTGAAGCTGCTCCAACAGTGTTCCACCCCTAACACTCCACTAACCTCTGATGAACTGCTCCCTGCTCAAGGCATGAAGTAGTTTTCACTAAAGTGCCACCCACTAACAGTGTGGGAGGGAGAGGTGAAGGGATTGGGGGAGCATGTCTATGGAGCTCTGGGAATGTGCCCCAGATCCTGGCACGCATGGAATTATTTTGAATCTCTTATCTTAAATTCAAAGTAGATTTGCATCCTACTTCATAATTATTCCACGTTTGTTTTACTGTAAGATGTAGATGCTTGATACCACCCTGGTGACTTGCACATATACCTTAGTGGCTCTGATTTAGCATTTTATACTTTAACAGGCTGCTGTGTCTCAGCCAGCTTGCTTTCCTAAACAGTTCCTTTCTTCTTGTAGCAGAGACCTCCTGAGCACTATGAGTTGTTCAAGTCCTGCGCCTACCTTTCTGATTGTCTTGCACTGATTTACTAGTTTTTATTTTGTACCTAACCCTCACCCCAATTCTGCTTCTGATTTATTTTTTTATTGTGGTACTGGTGTTTGCATTTGGGACCTTGCACTTGTTAGGTAGGTGCTCTACCACTTGAGACGTAGCCATGCCACCAGCCCTTTTTGCTTTAGTTATTTTTCTAAGAGGATCTCACTTTTATGTCTGGGCCAAACTGGACTGCAGTCCTCCTGTTTACTTCCTATGTAGCTGAGTTGATAGGCACAGGCCACAGTGTCCAGCTTTTTATTGGTTGAGATGGGGGGGTTGCTAACTGTTTTCCCAGGCTGGACTTGAGAACAATGATCCTCCTGAGTAGCTAGGATTACATGTGTGAAGCCCACTGTGCTTGGCTCCAATGATTGTTGAGAAGCTGCTGTTTTCATTTTGGTTGGGAAAATTCTTCCTTGTGCTGGACTGTCCTGTAATTGTCCTCTCCACCTCCTTCCGTATTGTGGAAAGTTTTGCATCTCTGCAGTTTACTGACTGATTGCCCACAGCAGCATAGTCATCACGATAAACCAACCCTTGATCATATCTCAGTACCACAAGTATTGAGAAGTGCTTCCTAAAGTCGAGAACTACACAAAATCAAGACTCTTCTGCCTATGGATCAAGAAAATGTGGTATCTATACACAATGGGATTTTATGCAGCCATGAAGAAGAACGAAATGTTATCATTCGCTGGTAAATGGATGGAATTGGAGAACATCATTCTGAGTGAGGTTAGCCTAGCCCAAAAGACCAAAAATCGTGTGTTCTCCCTCATATCTGGACATTAGATCAAGGGCAAACACAACAAGGGGATTGGACTTTGAGCACATGATAAAAGTGAGAGAACACAAGGGAGGGGTGAGGATAGGTAAGACACCTAAAAATCTAGCTAGCATTTGTTGCCCTCAACGCAGAGAAACTAAAGCAGATACCTTAAAAGCAACTGAGGCCAATAGGAAAAGGGGACCAGGGACTAGAGAAAAGGTTAGATCAGAAAGAATTAATCTAGAAGGTAACACCCATGCACAGGAAATTAATGTGAGTTAACTCCCTGTATAGCTATCCTTATCTCAACCAGCAAAAACACTTGTTCCTTCCTATTATTGCTTATACTCTCTCTTCAACAAAATTAAAGATGAGGGCAAAATAGTTTCTGCTGGGTATTGAGGGGGTGGGGGGGAGAGGGAGGGGGCTGAGTGGGTGGTAGGGGAGGGGGTGGGGGCAGGGGAGAGAAATGACCAGAGCCTTGTATGCACATATGAATAATAAAACAATAAAAAAAAAGAAAATGCTTAAGGAAAAGTGTTACTAATAATAGTAAATAATAAGTAAATAAAGGCAGAATTTAAAATTGAAAAAAAAAAGACCCTTCTGCTTGATAATAAAGGCATAAAGGTGAATAATTCCTTTACTTGTTAAAAACTTAACTATGAATTAAATGCATTTTGTGTGCCAGACACTGAAGTAAGTAGTTAATTGGAAATCATTAGTGAACAGAGGTTTATCGCGTCTCTTTCTACCTATCCACTAGTCTTTTTTTAATACTTGTTTCTGAGAAAACCAAGGTTGTCCTCATCCTCATCATTACATTGTCTTCAGAATGTTCTGATGTTTTCTTGTTCAAAAGTTATAAGGACACTATTTACTTCTCAGTAATAAAGAATAGACATTTATATCTCAGAAGATGAGGATAACATTAACAAAAATAGTTTGTGAATATATTAAAAAGCCCAAATCTGAGTGGTAAATGTCTAATAGACCAACTATTGGAAGAATATTAATATTTTAAGCATGCTATACATTTAAAAAGGAGTTTTAATGCTTAATAATGTAATTCATGCAAGAACTTCTCTTTTCTCTTTTTCTTTTAGCATAAATAGTTCACTGTGGCAGCAGTGACTTTATTTGATATATACATTATTTAATTTCACTGGGTTTACTAAATTGGTATGTCATTTTAGTATGTTCATGTATAGTTTGACCTTGTTTAAGGAAGCTGCTGAATGTTGTCAGACACAACAGACAGAGATACCCCAAATCTAGGAAATGAAGCTTGCCAAGGTGTGGGGGTGCTCTGTGCAATATTACTCTTCAGAAAAAGTGCATGATGGGTATTAGCAGGAAGTATTAAAAACAGCTACCTTTTGTTCTCCTTACCCACTAACATTTCGTGGAGATTTCAGAATGTCTACTGGGTAGAAAATATAATAGCACTTTAATATCACTTTCTCTTTGTCAAACATGCTTATATATAAACACTTTGTTATTTTTTTAGTCTTCACAAGAAATACAAGAGGTTATTTCATCATTGTTCCATGCTCATCCTCATTATCACCGTCTTCCATGTTTTCCAAATAAAGACACTGAGGCACTAGGAGACTGACAAGTAGCATTAGAGATGGACTCTAAACCCGGACCCTGTAGCTTTAAGATATGGGTGGTTGATTCTTAAAATGTAGTACTTGTGGTAGGACTAAGTTGGTGGGTAAGTAACAATGATACTGTTTTTATTGATAAGCTGCATGTTGAACTCTTAATGTTTCCACAGATATTTCGTTTACCATTTCTTAAATTGAAATTTGATATTTTAACTTACTTTAATTCATTTTGTGTGTAGGAGAGAGAATTCTACTGTTTCAGTACAACTAAATATAAATTCCTTTAAAAAAGATTATTTTATAGAAAAAAATTTTATACAGTGATATAACAATAACTAGTTAGATTTTATTTCTTTTGGTTTTACATTCCCAGGAAGATGCATTTGAAGTAAACTTAACCCAGAGTGGGTTAAATATCATGTTTTAGTTATTGCCTGTATAAAGACTGTCAATATATAAACACCTGAATGTTTCCTTTTTCTTCTCCTCTACATTGTCTTGTTTTTATTTTTGAATGTAAAAAAGTAATGTTTTTCACACCTTTTTTCCTTTGTAGTATGACTTACTCTTAGTGAAATTGACAATTATCTCTTAAGACCCTCAACTGACTTGCTTTGTCCCAAAAACTGCTTTCCTTCTGAGTCATTTATAGGGTCAGGATAGAATACTCTGCAATAGGATTTGTAGATGAGCTGTTCTTAACTAGTATATATACTTACTATTTGCCAAACACAAATGTCAATTGTGAGAACTGACTGTAGTGTTGTTTCTTTTAATCACATAGCAGATGCCTCACCTTTCACTCATTTATTTATTTCTGTGCTTTCAAAGATTTCTCCGGTTTGACTTCTCCTGACATTCTGATGGCTGTTTGCACAAAATAGAGACTATGTAAGAGATGAGAATAGAAAAACTATGCTTCTTTTCATTTTTTCCCAATTAGATCACATTTTATTTATTCACTTCTTTTTTGTTTTATTGTTGTGCTGGGTGGGAGTACATTATAGCATATACAAAAGTTCTTATAATATATCAAATATATCCTACTTGAATTTACTTCCTCCATCATTCTTCTTTATCCTGTCTCCCCCTATTCCTGGGATAGTTTCAACAGGTACCACTTACCATTTACATACACGTGTATACAGTATTTACGCTATATTCACCCTCCTACATCTTTCTCCATATCCTCCCCCCAACACTGGTACCAACCCCTAAGTAGGACTTGTTCTCCGATTTTGTAAAAGGAAAAACAATGACATTTTTGTTTGTTTAAGGTAGCTATACAGGGTGTTTCCTTGTGACATTTCCATGTATATATGTATTATAACACAAATCAATTCATCCATTCTATTTTTTTTCCTTTCTCCTTTAGTTCCCATCTTCTGGTGATTTCAACATGTTTAAAAATTCTATATTTATTCTTATATAGGAAGTACGTCAACCATATTCACCTTCTTAATGCCCTTCTTTTTACCCTCAGTCTCCTGTAATGTGACCACCTCTTAGTGTGACCTGTTTTTCATAATATTGCTTGTATTTGTATTAGGTCTATAGTCCACATATGAGAGAAAACATGCAGCCTTTTGCCTTCTGAACATGGCTGACTTCACTTAAGATGATGTTCTCCAGTTCCATCCATTTATCTGCAAACAACAAAATTTCATTTTTCTTTATGGCTGAATAAAATTCCATTGTATATAAATACCACATTTTCTTAATCCATTCTTCAGTAGTGAGCCATCTTGGCTGTTTCCATAGCTTAGTTATTATGGATAATGCTGCAATAAACATGGGTGTGCAGGTGTCTTTATTGTAATCTGACATATTTCTTCAGTTATGTACCTATGCTATATGCTGGATCATACAGCAGTTCTATTTTTTAGTTTTCTGAGGTGCCTCCATACTGTTTTCCACAATGGTTGTACTAATTTACATTTCCGCCAACAGTGTATGAGGGTTCCTTTTTCCCAACATCCTTCCTATTTGTTGTTGCTTGTGTTATTGACGACAACAATTCTAACAGAAGTGAGGTGGAATCTTAATGTGGTTTTGATTTGCATTTCCTTTATATCAAGGGACTTTGAGCATTTCTTCTTCTTCTTTTTTTTTTTTTTTTGGCCATTTGGACTTCTTTCTTTGAAAAAACTCTGTTCAGTTTGCCCATTTCTTCATTGGCTCATTGATTTTTTTCTGAGCTCCTTGTATATTATGGTTATTAATCCTTTGTCAGATGTGTAGTTGGCAAAGATTTTCTCCCATTCTGTGGGCAGCCTCTTCAATTTGGTGACCATTTCTTTTGTTGTGTAGAAGCTTTTTAATTTCATAAATTACCGTTTGTCAATCTTTTCTCTTAGTTGCTGAGCCATTTGAGTTCAATTTAGAAAGTCATTTCTATGCCTATTAATTCTAGTGTATCCCCTGCTCTTCCCTGCACTAGCTTCAAAGTTTCAGGTCTTATATTAATGTCCTTAATCTACTTTGATTTAATGCTTGTACAGGGTGAAAGACATGGATCTAGTTTCAGATTTTTCCATGCAGATATCCAGTTTTTCCAGCACATTTGTTGAAGAGGCTGTCATTTCTACATCATTTTGAGCATCTTTGTCAATCAGGTGGGCATAGCTGTGTAGATTCATATCTGGGTCTTCTATTCTGTTCCACTGGTCTTCATATCTGCTTTTTTTTGGTGCCAATGCCATGCTGTTTTTATTTCTATGGCTCTGTAGTATAGGAAAAACTATATTTCTTTTTATTTGAGGAGTATTTTGTTGCAGTAATTACCTAAAAGCAGCAAGAAAATAGGTCTCTTTGATTTATTAGGTTTGAAATGTGAAAATAAAAAGGTTAGAAAAAATATGTTGGTGTCTGCAACTATAAAATATTTTCTATTAATTAAATTTCCACATTTCTGAAGATGATAAAATGTTTTCTTCAGGGCATCACCCCAGGTATCAAGGGACATGAGAGATCCATGGAGACTGTTGAAAGAATTTCAACCACCCAGCGTCACTGAGATGTGCACTGATGAAGTCAAATTTAAATGGAACCATGAAAAACATGGAAAATACCAGTTGTCTGCACATCTGCTGCAAACTGGCTTTCATAGTACACACTTTGGAGGGCTATGAACAGCCATGCTTCTTTGAGATGTGTTTCTCCTTCTTTCCTAGCTCTGTTTATATTACATGGCCTGCATCCCTCTTCACTGCATTTTCCTATATTGGGATACAGAGTGAAGACTGTGGAAATATCTCATTTCCTTGAATCAATGGTTAGATTCCCCCATTAAAATTCTTACATGAGATATCAGGTCTGAAGTGAGTAATGGGTTAAATTACCAGCAGGTTTTTTTGAAATAATATATTCTTAAATATTAAAATTAAGTGAAGTATAATTAGAGACAAGCTCCTCCTTTAATCCTGAAAACTTCCCACAAAACAGTTTTATTACTGAATAAGTATTAAACCAGAATATGATGTGAATCACAGGTAATCTGTTAAGAGATTGAACAGATACAAACAAACCTGGCCTTTTTTATATAACCACGTAGAAATGACCTTTTTCATACATGTTCTCAAGATAAATAGTAACTCAAGATAAATAAGACAGAAGATCTCACAGACCCATTTGTCACACACAGCTCATCTTAAATTTACCTGGTAATTGGAGTGACCTTTGTTTTAGCTAATTGGCTTTACTCAAAGGGATATTAACTTTCTCATATCTTTATGGCAAAATCTGGTTTTGTAGCGTGGAGCAAGGGACACATGAAATTAGAGTCATACCCTCCCACAGAAATGGAGAGTAGGGGTAATATCTCTTTTAATGTCTGCATTTCAAAGAGATGACTCCCAGGTTATTAAGAAAGACCTTAGTGGGTCATAAAGCTGATAAAATGTCAACCTGCTCTTCAAGAGTATTTCAGTGCAGTTCGGTGGAGTTTTCTAAGGTAAATCATCTAAGGAAAAAAAGGAGGGACATCTGCCTTACTTTCAATAGAGAGAATTGTCTCTTCTTTTTCATTTGTATTTATCCTTACAGTTAAGATACTTTATATTTTTTAGCACTTTCTAGTTTACAAAGCAGGGTAACACATGCTATTTTACTTATCTTCACATTTTCTCTGGGAACAGAACAAATATAATTACCTTAATTTTGTAGATAGACAAATAAAGCATCAAAATTTTGTGACTGGTAAAGTAGAGTCTGGGACTATACCCAGGTCTTCTAGAACAAATACAATGTTCTTTCTAATATATAAGCTTCACAAAAATTATCTTTGTGGGTGTATATGTGTGTATGAAGATGCATCTAAAAGGTGGCATTTAAGTTGGAAATAAATGATTGATTCAGACATCAGAGTCCTTTACAACAGACCACAGCATGGCAATCCTTTATAAGCAGCCCTGTATACTGCCTCTTTTACTTCTCACCTTGCGAGGGGCTGGATGGGGGGTGGCAGGAGGGGTACCCAAGCCTTCTCAACCTGGCTTTGATCTCTGTTGAAATGGCTGTTTGAACAACTGATAACCTTTTAATGATCCCATGCAGTGTTCTGTCCCTTTTTCTCATGTTTCTTTGTTGTTGCACAGTAAGTGGTACATAACACAAATTTTACCATTTTAAGCATTTTTAGGTGTATAGTTCTGTTGCGTTATATACATACATACTGTATATTCATACTGTGAAACATCACCATATGCTTTTAGAACTTTTACTTCTTCCCAAACTAAAACTCTGGTCTCATTATTGTGTTCTTATTCCTCCCTCTTCCAGATCCTAGAAGCCAGCATTCTGCTTTCTGACTGTCACAAGTGAACTCACAACATGTGCCAGAATTTTGAAAATTTTTAAGGATGAATAATATTATTTTGTGAATGTATGTGATTATCTATCTATCTGATTATCATTTCATCATCATCTATATGCATCTATCATCTATCTATTATGTATTTACGACATTTTGTTAGTCCATTCATCCATTGGTGAACATTTAGCTTCTTTTTCACCTTTGGCCATTGTGAATAGTGCTGTTAAGAATGTTAGTGTACAAATACCTGTATAAGTCCCTGCTTTCCATTGTTTTGGTTGCATACCCAGAGATGGAATTGCTGGATCATCTGGCATTATTTTTAGGATCTTTCATACTGCTTTCCAAAGTGGCTGCCTTATATTTCACTTTCACAAGTCATGCACAGGGTTCCATTTTTTTTCACATCCTCGTCAGCACTTGTTATTTTGTTTTCTTTCTTTTTCTTTTTGGTAATAACTTTTTCAGCTGGTGTGAAGTGGTATTCTTTTGTGATTTTGATTTGCATTTCCCCAGTGATTAGTGACACTGGAGATCTTTTTAAGTACTTATTGGCCATCACTGACAGACTTTTTTCTTAAAGATATACCAGGCAAGTATCAGAGCTTTTCTAATTCTGACCTTTTCAAATTCAGTTTGCTAAATTTATTCTTGTATTTCCCATGAATTTTCTGTATCCTCCCACATTCCTTTTTGACTGAATCAACTTAGTTTTATTTCTACTCCCTGCTATCAATACTTCTAATTATGATTTTTTGAGAGGGTGGTAATGGGATTTAATCTTAGGGCTTCATGCTTGCTAGGCAGAAGCTCTATCTCTTGAGCCACATTTCTGGTTACATTTTTCCACTGCCTTTTAAATCTTTATGGAGGCTTTGTTTTCATTTCTGAAACCTGATACAAGGTTTAAAACAAAACAGAAAAGTAAACAAAGTAGACAATTTTAATAATCAGCCAAAGTGACCTACTGTGAGACATGATGGTTAACATGTTGCCTGCAGGGACCAAGTTAGCTCATCATCTAGTTTAAACAACCAGTTCTTTTCTTGAACTAATAACAAAAATGACACTTACTACTTAGTAAGTTTCACTATAACTCATGATTTGTGCACTCATTCTTTCTAATTATCTTAATAACCCCTTAGTGCAGGTATCTCCAATTTACAGATGATCAAAATTGAGGCTAAAAATGATTAAGGAACTTGCTTAATGTTCACATAGCTGGAAAGTGCCAAAAGCAGAACATCTGACTCTATCGTTCCTTGCAATCATCCTACAATACATATAATTTTAATGAATCATATAATGTCCTAGCAATTCTAAAGAGGTAGATGAAGGATGATGGAGTGAAAAGAACACTGTTTATTCTAATCCTCAGAAACCATTATCTGTATTTCATTTTGAGCTTTTCTTTTCAATACATTCCAGTAATCTGTAGTACTGGGCTGTATTAGTCAAAGATTGTATTTTGAGTTAGAGTTTCTGTTACTTAACAAGGTAAAGCACCTAACCTAATGCTTTAAGTTCTACTGAATCATGAGAATATTGCAATAAAGACTCTCAACAGTGAAAATTAATTGCCCTTTCCTTTTGCTTGACTTACAAATTCATTAAGCCCACCCAATTCCCTTTGATTTGGTGGTCACCAAGCAAGTTTCTATGAGAATTTTTTCTCTCAGATCTAATTACTCATGTGCAGGGAAAAAAATCCTGGTTAATTAAACTAAACCACAATTCACAAATCCACAGTGATTTAAGGTAACTATTTTCCCTTTAAAATTTTTATTATGTTTTTGAATTAACATGTATTAACAATACAAGAGAGTTTCACTGTGATAATTCCATAGATGTGTACAGAATACTTTCAACAAGTTCACACTAGCATTTAATTCCATTCCTCCTTTGCCGCCTTGCCCCTTTTTCGAACAGTGTTTGGTGGGTTTCAATATGCTGTCTTTATGCATATGTATGTAACTAGCATACTTTGATCCTCTTCGTCTCTCAGTATCTTTTCCTTCCCCTCCCCCCTCTTGTTGGTCCTCTCCAGACTGTCCCCCTTCACATTCGTGTTGATTATTATTATTATTATAACATTGTCATTTTAGTATAGGTTCCACAAGTAAGTGAAAATGTGGTATTTGGCTTTTTGTGCTTGACTCGTCACTCAGCAGGATGATCTTCACTTCCACTCATTTTCCTGAATGTTACATATATGCATAATATACTGTATTTTCTTTATCCATTATCAGTTGTTGGGTACATCTGCTGATTTCATGGTTTAGCTATTGTGAACAGAGCTGTAATAAACAGAGTATCTATGTCTCTCTCTTATGTATATTGATTTATACTTCTTTGAATATGTGTCCAGGTCATAGGCAGATATATTTTAGTTTGTTGAGGAGCATCTACACTGATTTCCACAGTGGTTGTACTAGTTTATATTCCCCTGCATATGAGTGTTCCTTTTCCCCCACATCCTCACCAGGACTTGTCTATTTTTTTGATGATTGTCAATCTAACTGGAGTGAGATGGAATCAGTATAGTTTTGAATTGCATTCTTTTATGGATAAGAACATTGAACATTTCTTCATGTATTTATTAGCCATTTAAATTTCTTCTTTCGAGAACCATCTGTTCCATTTCTTTGTTCATTTATTGGTGGGATATTTTTCTGTTCAGTTTTTGAGCTCTTTGTATATTCTGGATATTAACCTATTGACTGTTGAATAGCAATTTTGTGGGTTGTCACTTGGTTCTGGTAATTGTTTCTCTTGATGCACAGAATGTTTTTAATTTAATGCAGTCCCATTTCTCAATTCTTGCTCTTATTTTCTGGGTAATTGTAGTCTTATTCAGAAAACAATTACCTATGCCCCTATCTTCCAGAGTTTTCCCTATTTTTTCCTGTTTCAAAGTTTAATGTTACACATCAAGATCTCAGATCAAATTGGAGTTGATTTTTGTACAAGGTGAGAGACAAGGGTCTAGTTTTAGTGCTCTTCATGTAGATATCCAGTTTTCCCAGCACCATTTGTTGAAGAGGCTGTCTTTTCTCTAGTGTATGCCTTTGGATCCTTTGTCAAAGATTAGAGGGTTGTCATTACGTGGTTTTATTTTAGTTCTTTTATTCTATTCCATTGGTCTTCATGTTTGTTTTTGTGCCAGTACCATGCTGTTGTTACTATGACTGTAGTATAATTTGAAGTCTGGTGTCATTTTACCTCTGGACATGCTCTTTTTGCTCAGGATTGTTTTTACTTTTGCTACTTAGGGTCTTTATGTTTCCATATAAATTTAAGCATAGTTTTTTTTCTATTTCTGAGAAGAACAACATTGGGATTTTGAAAGGCCTTGCATTGAATCTACAGATTGCTTTTGGTAGTATGGCTATTTTCATGATGTAAGTTCTGGCAATTCATGAGCATGAGAGGTCTTTCCATCTTCTGGTGTCTTCTTCAATTTCTTTCTTCAAGGTTTTGTAGTTTTCGTTACAGAGTTGTTTCATGTGCTTGGTTAAATTTAAACCTAGATATTTTGTTATTTTTTTGAAGCTATTGTGAATGGAATTATTTTCCTGATTTTCTCAGCCTGTTCATTGTTACTACATAGAAAAGCTACTGATTTTTTAATGTTGATTTTTTTATCCTGCTACATTGCTGAAAGTGTTTATCAGATCTAGAAGTATTTTAGGATCTTTAAAATATAAACTCATATAATCTGAAAATAGGGATAATCCAGCTTCTTTCTTCCCTTTTTGAATCCCTTTTATTTTTCTCTCTTGCTTTATCACTCTGGCTACAAATTCCAGTAAGTATGTTGAATAAGAGTGGTGAGAGTGGATACCCTTGTCTCATACTTGACTTTAGAGGAAATGACTGCAGTTTTCCCTATTTATAGAATGATGTTGGCTATAGATTTGTCATACATAGCCTTTATGACATTGAGGAACAGTCCTTCTATTCCTAGTTTCATCAGTGCTTTTGTCATGAAAAAGCCAAAGGCTTTTTCTGCATCAACTGGGATGATCATGCAATTTTTTTGTCTTTGATTCTGTTTACATGATATATTACATGTATTGATTTGCATATGTTGAATCCTACTTGTGTCCCTGGAATAAAAACAATTTGATCATAGGGTATGATTTTTTATGTTATTGAATTTTGCTTGCAAGTATTTTATTAAGAATTTTTGTGTCTATGTTCATGAAAAAGATTGGTCTATAACTGCTTTTTGTTGTATCATTGTCTGGTTTTAGAATGAGTGTTATACTAGCTTCATGGAATGAATTTAGTAGGGTTCTTTCCCTTTCTTGTTCATGGAAAGTTTCAAGGAGTATTTGTGTTCTTTAAAGGTCTGGTAGAATTTGGCAGTGAATCTATCAGGTCTAAGCTTCTCTTTGTTGGGAGACTATTACTATTTCAATCTCATTGCTTGTTATAGATCTATTTAAATGGTTTATTTCCTATATTCAATTTGATAGGTCAAATGCATCTAGAAATTTATCTATTTTTTCTAGTTTTTAGTTTATTTGGATATAGGTTTACAAAGTATTCCGTCATGATCCTCTGGATTTCATTGGTATTTGTTGTGATATCCCCTTTTTATCTCTAATTTTAGTAATTTGGGTTTTTTTTTTCCTTTTTCCTTTTAGTCAGATTGGCTAAAGGTTTACCATTTTATTTGTCATTTCAAAGAACCAAGTTTTTGTTTCATTGTTTCTTTGTGTACTTTTTTTGTCTCTGTTTCATTAATTTCTTCTCTGATCTTAATTATTTATATCTGTCTGTTAATTTTGAATTTGACTTGTTTTTGTTTTTCTAGGCACTTGAGGTGCATCATTAGACTATTTATTTGAGGTCTGCTCTATTTTTTGATGTAGGCACTCATAGCTATAAACTTTCCTCTTAGCACTGCCCTTGCTGTGTCCCATAGATTCTGGCAGTCTGTGTTTCTATTTTTATTAGACTCTAGGATCTTTTGGATTTCCTCCTTATTTTTTTCAGTGATCTATTGGTTGTTCAACAATGTGTTATTCAGTCTCTATGTGTTTGAATATTTTCTGTAGTTTCTTTTGCTCTTGAGTTCTAGTTTTATTCCATATGGTCTGATAGAATCTAGGGAGTTATTTTAGTTTTCTTATATTTGTTAAGACTTGTTTTGTGCCCTAAGATATGAACTATTTTGAAGAAAGTTCTAGACTGCTGAGAAGAATGTGTGTTGTACAGCTGCTGGATGAAATAATCTATAGGCATCTGTCAAGCCCATTTGATCTACAGTATCATTTAATTCTGAAGTTTCTTTGCCAGCCTGGATTGCGATCCTTCCATTTTAGACTTCCTACTGTATCAGGGATGACAGGTGAATACCACTATGCCCAACTTTTTGCCATTGAGATGGGGGTCTCATGAATTTTTTCTTGTCCCAGCTGTCCCGAAACTACCAACCTCTCAATCTCAGTCTCCTGCATTGCTGGGGTGATATGCGCACACCACCATACCAAGCTATTGTTTGAGATAGGGGACTCATGAACTTTTTGCTTAGGCTGGCCTCCAACCATAATTCTCCTGATCTTAACCTCCCAAGTAGCTAGGATTACAGTTGTGAGTCACCAGTGCCCGACTAACTCAGCTTCCAGTAGGGAACTCCATACTCCTCCTTGCCCCACTATGTTTGCATTTAACCAGAACATTTCATCCACCCTGGTATATTTTGTTAAACATTTTCTATTTTTAATTTTTGTAAATAGGGAAAATTATTAGGTGCAGCAGAGAAAATTTTTCAAAATGTTCTTTTTAGTTTAGTGTAGTAAGTAAAAGAGAAATAGTTTAGAGTATCTTTCTTTTCTCTGTGTGAGTCTCAAAGATGCTTGCTTACTGGGCTTCTCATGCTTGTATCTTCTTTTGTAGAGGGTTGTATGTCACCAGTCTAGCAGGAGTCACAGAGTAGGGGAGCTTGTGGATTTGTGGAATTGTGAGTTAAGAAGGTGGAAACTGGGGTGGGAGTTGAGTTTGTTCTGGACTCCATTCCTGTTTTAAAATCTGATAAGGTAGAGTATGAAGTAAATTATAGAATCTGTCTACAGTACTTCACCCAATGTCTGGCATTCAGTAAAATCTTAGTAAAGGTTAACTATCTCTCCCACCAAAAGGCATATTTTTATACTAAAATTTTTAAATTCTTTTTATTTGTAGTGTGAATTTTCTCTGGATGGCATTTAAAGAGCATGAGATACAAGGATTTTATTTCTTTTAAAATTAATGTCTGCATTTGATATAGTAAGATGGCTTTCTAATTGTGTAGTAATTAAACAAATGTCACAGTTGGAAAGGGGCACTGACCATGCTATCATTTAAATGTGAAATGAGGATTAGATCAATGTCTTGATTTTGTGTAATCATTATATGGGTCACATAAGATGCTGTTTTCCTACATTCATTTTCCTCTCAGGACTTCTGAAGCAGTGAAGAAGAAAAAAAATTAAGTTATAGTGTATTTCACTGACAGCTTGGAAGATTTGAATTAATATTCTTTGAAGATCTATAGAGTTTTACTAAATAATAGTTCAGCTCAAATTAAAATGGAAATTGCAGTAATATTTTTCCTCTAGAAAGAATTCCTTTGTCTGATCTGTCACTGTATCATCCTTTATTCTCTTGTTATTAGGGTGATCATTCAATCATTTTTTCTGCTTTTAGGGTTAATTATAAGCCTAATGACTTTCTGTCAACTCTCTACCCAATATGATAGCTATATCCTAGAACATATCACTAAGGTTCTGATAAAGCAGGATCTGGGACCCACATCTATTTTTCTGTCCTGAATTTGGAAGAGACTTGAGTTAAAGAAACTGCATACCTATCAGAAGTAAGAAGTTACCACACTTGGGATTTTTTTTTTTTAGACTTGTGTCTTCTTTTTGTAAGGAATTTTAGATTTTCTTTTGCCAGATTCACTAGTATAGCTGTGGAAAAATTGTGGGTTTGCCCTCAGTCAGTGGAAATGACAGAGCTTGAGCCTAATATTGTGCAGTATTGACAGACTCTGTCAGACATGATTATAGTTTCTGTTTATAACTATTGAATTTCTTAAGTGTGGCCACTCTCTGCTATCTCTCTGAAGAATGTTTGTAGTCTTGATTCTTTTAACACAGAGGTCAGACTTCATGAGAAGACAATATTGTAAGCTGTGCATCAAGTACTCAATAGACATGCATAGCTAATGGTCACTGCATTAGACAGTCTGGTTATTGCACTTCCACTATCTTTTACAATCCAAGTTCTGTTTCCATTTTTCTTTCTTCTGTATATACCCCATGTCCCAGGCAGGGTGACCTCTCTGTGCATATCTGTAGTGCATGCAAGCTGTTTTGCTACGATGTCTGTGTCCTCTTTTGTGTCCACAGAATGCTGCTCTCTTTTCTCATCTCCAAACTGGGAAGTTGTGTCCAAAGATTACCAGACCCATAAATATTATCTTTCCTCACATGAAATAAACTGTCCCCTCTCTAACTTTCCATCACCTATTTTCTGTGATGACAGTTAGCAATCTTAATTTGTCTGTGCTTCCATCATATCTCCTTTATTAGGTCACAAATTTCTTGAAAGCAAGGATGATGTTTTCTTCATTTTGTCACATGTGATGTTTAGCTCTATGCCTTACTCATAAAAGTGTTTACTGAATACTAATGAACCATAAATTAAACTGTCCCAAAGGTGTTATTTTTAACTGGTTTAAGAAATGACTGAAATAGTGAAAAATGAAAAAGTGTATCTGTGTATATATATATTTATTATTGCATTTACATGACACTTAAGACAGTGCTTTTGAGCAAGCAGAAAATATAATTTTATCAACAATGACATACTCATATGGCTTATGTAAAGAATTTGCAAGCACATACTTTATTTAACAAGTGCCAGGAGAATACTTTCAATAGGTTGCTTTGTCATCATCTTGATTAGTGGATGCTACAGGAGGTTGCTTTTATTTTAATTATCATTTCCTTGCTAAGTACCGTAGACCCTCTGCCTCTCCTGACCTCTCCTTGGGTCATAAAACTATGCTTTCTTTTTTATGTGTTTTACATTAGCATGTCTTTCAAGGTGATTGAATCAAGCAGTTGACTATCTCTAGGAAGCTTGGTATTGGTGAGGCTTAGATATAATTCTTTCATGGTGGTGCCTGTCCTTAAATTTGCCTTGGTCTGACACCTACCATTATAAAATGAATTCTTCTAACAAAAAAGCCTAGAATATGTTCATAGATGCACTAAGAAAATGCCAAGTTTTCATATTCCAGCCCAGATTCTTTCTCTTTCTTTGACATAACTTAATGGAAATTTCTCCTGGTCAGCAGATAAGGTACTCCTTACCATTCTAAGCCATGCCAGCCTAACTTCCAATATCCCAGTCCTTTGCACAGCGAGCAGGAAGGGAACACTTCTGGCAGTTGTCTCTAACCAATGACTGAAGGGTGTGGGGATGGTGATATTCCAGCTCCGCCAACCCTGGGCTGGAAGGTACAAGTTTTATACTGTTTTCCACCCACCCATTTCACTGGTTTACTGTGCTTGTCACTTCAATGATGCAATATTTATTGCCTGCCTCCCCTTTCTTTCCCTACACACTCACCCTGCCTTATGTAGCTATGACTTCATCCCCCAATCTACATGCACTCAGCTCTTGACTCACATCTGCTTCCTGGAGGAACCCAACCAGGACACTGAGCTGATCGAGGACCTGTAGCTGTCAATGCACTGTCAATCTCCTCACCTCTCTTTCCCTCCACCCCAATTGTTTTCTCCTTTTCTCTCTCTTCCCAGTGACATTTCTTTTTCTTTCCTTATCCAATAATGTGGAGTGCTGGTTTTATGCCAGTCATTGAACAGCAGAAATGAAAGGCAGTTTCCTTGACCTCAAGAATCTCAGTCTGGTCAGGGAGATACAGTAAAGAAACCATCATAAGTGATAATATAGTGCTGTGCTCTGGGAATGGGTGGAGTTGCCCTCCAAAGGTTCACGTGCTAGAAGCTTGATCCCCAGTGTGGCAATGCCGAGGTGACAGAACCTGTAAGAGGTGAGAAGTAGTGAGAAGTGGTTAGGTGTTTGCAGGGTGCTTCTCTCAGTAAAGATTAATGGAATTTTCATGAGATCCTAGTGATTTCATATGTGAGAAAGTTGTCATAAAAAGAGTGAAATTCTGGCTTCTTGTTTTGCGATATGGTCTTTTTCACATATGTCAACCACCATAAGGCTCTCATGAGAGGCCAAACAGATGTGTCTTCCTGATCTTGGAGTTTCACCCTCCAAAATTGTGAGCTAAATAAACCAATTTTCTTCATAAAGTACACAGACTCAGTGATAAAGTTACAGTGACAGAAAATAGACTAATACATCAGAGTCAGTGTGCCAAGATAGAAATACAAGGTGTTAGCAGAATGAAATATGGAGGAAAATACAAAAAGGCAAGCAGTTGATGCTTGTAATATTTTTATAAATTAATTGAACAAAAGGTTTTCATTATGATATTTCCATAGATGTGTATAAGTTAATTTCATCCAATTAACACTCTCTATTTTATTGTCTTACTCTCTCTCTCCTCTACCTCTTTTCAAACAGTATTTACTATTATATATATATATGATATTATATGATAGTACAATGGATATATATATATATATGATATTATATGATAGTATAATGGAGGTATATATATATATATGTATATATATATATATGTACATACTTTGATCATGTTCACCCCCAGCACCCTCTCTTTTCTTTTCCACCCTCCCAATGATTCCCCCTCAGACATTCCCCTTTTATGCTCATGTCCTAATATCATCATCGTCATCATCATTTTAGATTGATCTAGATTACCCATGTGAGTGAAAACATGCAATATTTGGCTTTTTGGGTTTGGTTCAATACGATGATATTTAGTTCCATCCATTTTCCTACAAATGACATTATTTCATTTTTCTTTATGGCTGAATAATTGTGTATATATACCACATTTTATTTATCCATTCATTGAATGTTGGGCACTAGGCTTATTCTGTAGCTTGGCTATTATGAATAATGTTGTGATAAACATGGGTGTGCAGGTATCTCTATCATATCATGATTTACATTCCTTTGGGTATATGCCCAAGAATGGTAGAGCAGGTCTGAAGGTAGTTCTATTTTTAGTTTTTTGAGGGATTTCCATACTAATTTCCATTGTGGCTACACTAATTTACATTCCCACCCGCAGTTTATAAGAGTGCCCCCATCTTCACCAGCATTTGTTGTTGCTTTTTTCCTTGATGATAACCATTGTGACTGGAATTAGGTAGAATCTCAGTGTAGTTTTAACTTGCATTTCCTTTATGGCAAGGAATGTTGACTATTTCCTCAGGTGCTTATTGGCCATTTGTACTTGTTTTAAGTAGTGTTTATCAATTTATTTGCTCATTTATTAATTGGATCTCTTCTGAGATCTTTGTACATTCTGGTTATTAATCCTTCATCCAAAAAATAGCCAGCAAAGATTTTTCTCTACATTCTGATAATTGTTTCCTTTTATGTATAGGTTTTTTTTAATTTGATGCAATCCTATTTGTCAGTTTTTGCTCTTATTTCCTGGGCAATTGGAATCTTATTCAGAAAACAATTGTCTATACCTATATCTTCAACTGTTTTCCTATAGTAGTTTCATAGTTTTAGGTCTTACATTAAGACTTTTGAGCTATTTTGAGTTGATTTTTATACAGGATGAGAGATAGGAGTTTAGTTTCAGTCTTTGAACATGTGGTTATCTAGCAGCATTTGTTGAGGAGCCTGTCTTTTCTCCAACATGTACTTTGGCTCCTTTGTCAAAAATCAAATGCTTGTAGCTAATTTAAATTAGCACCAGAATCAGTATTTCCTGGGAACTTTTTGTAAATAGCCAACCCAGACCCACTGATTCAGAAGCTCTTAGAAGGGACAGGACAATGTGTTAACAAGCTCTCTAGATGATTCTGATGCATTTGCCTTATCAGTACCTCCTGGAAACACCATCCAAATACCCACATACTTTTTCTCAGAATCAGATTCTGGAAGGACCCAAATTAAGACAGTGTTCTTCAACTACTGCAAGTTTTAATTACTTGGGATTGTTTTTGATGACAGTAGTCTAGTTGTATGCAGGCTTCCTATTGAATTGTGTTGAGTTTTGTTCTACCAAAAGTAGCATGAAATCTCTATGAGCAGATTTGGTCTCTCCCTGTTTTAAAAACCTTTTCTTTTTAACTTCTAAAAAGACTATTTTGGACTCTTATGGATTTTGATGACAGTATTTTTAAAATCTTTTTTGGAAGAATAAAAGATTCTACCCAAATTTGTTTCAACTTATCCCTACAAATATTCTCATCAGATTGGATGGAGAAAATGGTATTGGTTTTGATAAAGACAATTACTTATTGCAAATACATGATTCTAAATTACTAAAGCTAATACACAGGTTTGATCATGTTGATACCCAATGACTAACTTTTACATGTCTCACCATTGCCATTATCAGTCATTCAAGGAGATAAAATAATCTTGAAGATTAGATGTGATATCAGAACAATACCTTGTTGGTTGCTTTTAAGAAGATCCTCTTATGAGGCTTGTTGTTTTACCACCTTAAGTTTGGCAATGAAAAGTCCTTGGTTTGAATGAATATGGCTTTTCCCATTCATTATGAGCCACTGGCACATCATAATAAAAAATAATAAAAACTGAAGCAAAATGAACATAATACCTCAAATCTTTGCAGTAAAATTGTTTGGTAAGCTTATTACCAAGACCATTAGAGAAGAACAAATGAAAACACACACTAGTAACAGACAATTCCAGATAATTTCTTAGATTCTTACAACTTTACTAATCCAGTTTTCTCACATATAAAATCATTGTGTGATTTTTCTACAGAAGATACACTCATTTATTTCTCACTTTATACTCACATGTATCCTCATTTGATTTGCATACCATAAGGTTGGTTAAAGATGGCCTACATTATGTGAATTTAGATTGGTCTTTCCCCAAACTAAGTTCCCCTCTTTACCTTCTACTTACTAGCATCATTATCATTTTCCTGTAAATATCTGAGTTTTGCCTTTAACTCTATTTGTTTTCTACTCTAAGAACCATAATGCAATTCCATAGACTGGTTTGCTGGAATAGCAGGCATTTGTTTTTCCCAGTTTTGAAAGTTGGAAAGTCTAAGATCAGGTTCTGGCAAAGGAGGTTTCATGTTGCAGCCTTCTTAACTTGGTTTATAGATAGCAGTGATTTCACTATGTGTTTGCAGGGAACTTTCTTTATGAGAGAGAGAGAGAAAGAGAGAGAGAGATGAGAGATGAGAGAGCTTGAGGAAGGGAGAGGGAGGGAGGGAGAGAGGGATAGAGGAGGATGAGAGCTTTTTGGTGTCTCTTTTTATAAGGGCACTTAATTCCATGAGGATTCCACTCCCATGATCTCACTAAATCCTAATTACTTCCCAAAAGCCTCATCTCCAATACCATCACATTGAGTGTTAGGGCTCCAACAAATGAGTTTTGGGGAGACAGGAACATTCAGCTCATAGTACATCTTTCTTCTTCTCAGTCATCAAGTTTTGTAGTCTTCTTTGTTCCTTCCTTTCTACTCTGATTATGAACATGGGATTCCAGGTCTTTACTACTTCATGCCTGGGCTGTTGCACAGTTTTCCTTTCTCTCTCTCTCTCTCCCTCTCTCCCCTCTCCCTACTTCACTGCCTACCTCCCTCCTCCCTCCCTCCTTCCCTCCCTCCTTCCTTCCTTCCTGTGTTGAGGATTGAACCCAGAGGGCCTTGCACATGCTAGGTAGGAGTTCGACCACTGAACCACACCCACAACCCCAACATTTCTTATTTTTAATCCTTCACATAATTCCTGGATCAATTTTCCTAAAATGATTTATATTGTGCAAGTGTCTAGCTAAGAGATGTTAGTAATTCCCTACTGTCTGTAGAACAGGGTTATACTACTTGGCCAGGCCAGATCTTCTAAAATCTGCCCACACATCTGCCTTTCTAACTCTATTTCCCTTTGCTCTTACCTTTTCTCTTACCTATCTTTCCAGACAGACCAATGGCCCTGCTGTCTTGAAAGCTGGTCTTCCTGCCCTCAGCTTCATGCCTACCCCACTGTGGCAGCCCTCCCATCCACCTCTCCACCTGTCTATACTGTAGTTGGCCTACATCAGCTGGAATCCTCAAATACACACTGAACTCTCAGGCAGATGTGTTTTATATCTGTCATTTGGCATTTTACTCTATCATGGAATATGAATGTATCAACAAACAGTATATAGTATCTTTGTGCATGTTTTTAATTTTATTGATAAAATATTGACATATTAGATTTGTACTTAAGCTATCATAATTTTTATTGTGATGAAAATAAGATCTTTAAAATTATTTGATCTTTGATGTTTTAGAAATATTATTAATTTTCTTAGCAACTTTCCTGGATACTTGGCTTTTGTTTGTAGCTGAATAAAAAAACATCATCTACCAGTAGTGGTCAGTTTTCTGTACCAGGTACAGTTATAAGCACATTATGTGTATTAATTTTTAATTCTCACAGTAGCAATACAAATGCCTATTATTATCACTGCATTTTACAGATGAGGAAATTGAGGCACAGGAAGGTAAAGTAACTTGTCCAATGTTACATAGTAAATGTAAGCCAGGATCACAACTTACTTAGTCTGGTCTCAGCATCCAATCTTATAACGATTACACAATCATTTCATTTGATTTGCATGTAGTAGCATTTCATAACTTTGTTTTCAGTTTTTTTTCAGTGAAGGGCAGACCCTTCACTGTGGTGTGGAATAGGGAAGACTAATTTTCATTGTAAGTTTGGGGGTAGCTAACCTCTTGCATGGTTCCCAAGGATACCCACCCTCTTGTGACCATGCCCTTCTGCAGACCCCTCTGAATTTATGTCAGAGTTTGCCTATGTGATTCATAGGATATAGTAGAAATGTGGGTACATTATTGTAAAGGAAGGCCATAAATGCACTGTGATTTTTCCTTCTCTTACATTGCTTGCTGTGGATGGCTTTAGCTGTCATTTCCAGTCCTATGGAGGAGCCAAAGTGGTGAGGAACTGAAGCGTCCAGCCAGCAGTCACATGACAGAGCATCTTTGAAGCAGGACCTCCAATTCCCATCCAGTTTTCAAAAGATTGCAATTCTAGTTGACTCTCTTCACCGAAATTTCATGAGGTACCCTGAGAATCATCCAGCTAAGACATTCCTAGAAACTGTGGAATAATAAATGCTTATTATAAGTTTTAGAGTGATTTATTATGCTGGAATAGATAACTTCAGTAAGATAAGGACATTCAAGTCAGATATGTTATCTTCCACTCTTAGTTTTTCTGATATTTTTTAAAAGTTAAGATCATATCTAAGCATTGGATTCAATATTTGCTTCTTCCCTTCCCAGATATATTGATACCATATTTTTTTCTTTTGTCCTATGAGTATGGTGAATAACATTGATAGAATTGTGCTCGTGACTGCATCATTTAAAATTTACTGCAGGATCTCATTTGTTATGTTTTCACTTAGGCCTTTTCATCTCTATTTCTAGATAAGATTGGGTATATATTTTAATTTTTATTGTTTCTTTTTACTTTTAAAAATTATCCTTGCCTAGTTTTGTATAAATATCTTATTAACATTCCCTTATGGCTTCTTTGTGCATTTTTTTAAATTTTGAAATAATTTTTAATGTTTTGAAATTTAGATAATGCACACAATACATGTTTCAGCAGTAGAATGAGAATGTGTACATGGTATTTAATAAAATTTACATTACAAAACCAGACATTAGGAAAACCTCAAAAGTAGAAGTAAACATCTGTGTAAAAACTAAATAAACATGCTAAGGGATATGATTTAAAAATCCTAATAAATGTAGTTATCTAAATCCAGACTTGAGACACATATTTACTTTGCCACTTTAAAAAAAAAAGAAGCAGAATACCCTTCATTATAAATGCAATTTAAAAAAATATTTGCACATTGTTTTCCTGCAGGCAACTGCAGTGTTATCAAGTATTTAAGTGAATATAAGCTGAATTCCAATCTGATAATAAAAATGGACACCAACTGTTAAGCATACAGTTTACCTCAGAAAGCAACAAAAATGCATACTACATACTCATTCCCTTTCAGACCTTCTCCACTGCCCAGGCCCAAAAGTGAGCATAGCTGAAAATGTCTTCAGCTTCAGAGAAAATGAAAACAGAAGTCTTCTGCACCTCGTGGTTTCTAAGCATAGGGAAACATGGCAGAATGGAGCTACAGGAGAAGAACAAAACAGGTGAGACCAATCTGTACTCTTCAGTAAAGTCCACTAATGGATTTATGTATCAGACATCGGGGGGAAATTCAGGATTTCCTGAATGACTCTCTAAAATGCAAAGATTAGAAATAGTCACACAATTGTTTCCCATAACTTCATAAACTAATAACACCATAATGGTGGAGATGAGGAAAAGCAGGCACACTCTTTTTGCTTCCTACCCATTCTTCCCCACCAAATTACTAATGTTCAGTGGGTCCTTACCAAACAAAATAATCCAAAACTTGTATGTTATGCAACTAAAGCACTTATAACTGACCATGTGCTGCTGTAGAGCTACCCTCAACATGCCAAAAGGAGTAGATGATGCTAGAATAATCTGACTTCTCTAAAATCCCAATGACAACTAGTGTCCAGCTGTGCCAGGTTTGATACCATTAGCAATAGCTAATGATAATACTACCTAGAAGAGCTCTGTAGTCGTAACAGGGTAAGGATTTCCTCAGCACAAAAGACTTCTGCTAATTAAGTTATATGGTTGAAAACCTCAAAGTTCAACTATTTCTTTTTCAGATGTGAACATCACAGATAATGGGATCCTATTTTGTTATAAACTTCCCTTCTTGCAAGAAAGCAAATTCAAACCAGCCCTGTCTTACATAAAAATATTTAAATCTTACACAAACCTATTAATGGCCTGAGAAATGCAAGGACATTGCAAGATATTTGTGCAAACTTTTTTTCTCTCAGAGAGTAGGTTAATAGGTAAGAAGAAACAAACCTGTAGAATAAAATTTTAGAAGGAAAGGATTTGTTTCTAACAACCATGGGAGGCTTTATCTAAAATGTGCTTATAACATAAAAATTACTCAATAAATTTAACTTCTAAATAAATACCGACAATTGGTGTTAAAAATATGATTTGTTATGTTTGTGGAATTTGAGGACTTACTATATAAGTTTCTATTACACATTAGTAAAAAAGTAATTGTACATTTCAAATACAATTATGTTTATCTCATGTAGTTCATTCAGAATACCAATTCCCTTGGTTGTCCTTACAACTTTCAAACCTCTAAAAAGTTGGACCAAAATTAAAATCAGATGTAATAGTAATAAATGAGGAAAACACCTCCTTACAGGGTGAATGAGTAAGCCAAATATAAATGCTTAAGAAAACATATTATATAGGTAATATAATTAATTAAAATTGCTCTTTGCTCATTAAAAATGTCTGTTTTAAACTTTAAAATGATGCACAAAAAAGGTCTAAGAACTTTGTGGGTCTTCTGTAATGCTAGCATTACCAGATTATACAGACTTGGACTAACACTGCACCACAGACAGTACTGAGAATGTGTTGCATCTATAATGCCGTCGATGGAAATGGACTGCGTACCAAAGTGCCGGATTTCCCATCTCTTCTCCAGTGTCAGTTCCTTTTTAGTTAGTTGGAGGTGAAGCATCTGCCTTCCCCATGACTTCTTCCCCGAACGGTAGCTTACAAAGTATATTTACATAAAATGGTCCATACATTTGTTTGTTGAGATTCACCATGTTTGCATATTGTGTGCCTAGCACGTGCAGCTCCTGAATGACAGCAAGGCCTCCTGGCATGGGTGGCATGCACTTTTTTTTTTTTTTCATTTTTCTTTTATTATTCATATGTGCATACAAGGCTTGGTTTATTTCTCCCCCCTGCCCCTACCCCCTCCCTTACCACCCACTCCACCCCCTCCCGCTCCCCCCCTCAATACCCAGCAGAAACTATTTTGCCCTTATCTCTAATTTTGTTGTAGAGAGAGTATAAGCAATAATAGGAAGGAACAAGGGGTTTTGCTGGTTGAGATAAGGATAGCTATACAGGGCATTGACTCACATTGATTTCCTGTGCGTGGGTGTTACCTTCTAGGTTAATTCTTTTTGATCTCACCTTTTCTCTAGTTCCTGGTCTCCTTTTCCTATTGGCCTCAGTTGCTTTAAGGTATCTGCTTTAGTTTCTCTGCATTAAGGGCAACAAATGCTAGCTAGTTTTTTAGGTGTCTTACCTATCCTCACCCCTCCCTTGTGTGCTCTCGCTTTTATCATGTGCTCATAGTCCAATCCCCTTGTTGTGTTTGCCCTTGATCTAATGTCCACATATGAGGGAGAACATACGATTTTTGGTCTTTTGAGCCAGGCTAACCTCACTCAGAATGATGTTCTCCAATTCCATCCATTTACCAGCGAATGATAACATTTCGTTCTTCTTCATGGCTGCATAAAATTCCATTGTGTATAGATACCACATTTTCTTAATCCATTCGTCAGTGCTGGGGCATCTTGGCTGTTTCCATAACTTGGCTATTGTGAATAGTGCCGCAATAAACATGGATGTGCAGGTGCCTCTGGAGTAACAGTCTTTTGGGTATATCCCCAAGAGTGGTATTGCTGGATCAAATGGTAGATCGATGTCCAGCTTTTTAAGTAGCCTCCAAATTTTTTTCCAGAGTGGTTGTACTAGTCTACATTCCCACCAACAGTGTAAGAGGGTTCCTTTTTCCCCGCATCCTCGCCAACACCTGTTGTTGGTGGTGTTGCTGATGATGGCTATTCTAACAGGGGTGAGGTGGAATCTTAGTGTGGTTTTAATTTGCATTTCCTTTATTGCTAGAGATGGTGAGCATTTTTTCATGTGTTTTTTGGCCATTTGAATTTCTTCTTTTGAGAAAGTTCTGTTTAGTTCACCTGCCCATTTCTTTATTGGTTCATTAGTTTTGGGAGAATTTAGTTTTTTAAGTTCCCTGTATATTCTGGTTATCAGTCCTTTGTCTGATGTATAGTTGGCAAATATTTTCTCCCACTCTGTGGGTGTTCTCTTCAGTTTAGAGACCATTTCTTTTGATGAACAGAAGCTTTTTAGTTTTATGAGGTCCCATTTATCTATGCTATGTCTTAGTTGCTGTGCTGCTGGGGTTTCATTGAGAAAGTTCTTACCTATACCTACTAACTCCAGAGTATTTCCTACTCTTTCTTGTATCAACTTAAGAGTTTGGGGTCTGATATTAAGATCCTTGATCCATTTTGAGTTAATCTTGGTATAGGGTGATATACATGGATCTAGTTTCAGTTTTTTGCAGACTGCTAACCAGTTTTCCCAGCAGTTTTTGTTGAAGAGGCTGCTATTTCTCCATCGTATATTTTTAGCTCCTTTGTCAAAGATAAGTTGCTTATAGTTGTGTGGCTTCATATCTGGATCCTCTATTCTGTTCCACTGGTCTTCATGTCTGTTTTTGTGCCAGTACCATGCTGTTTTTATTATTATTGCTTTGTAATATAGTTTGAAGTCAGGTATTGTGATACCTCCTGCATTGTTCTTTTGACTGAGTATTGCCTTGGCTATTCGTGGCCTCTTGTGTTTCCATATAAATTTAACAGTAGATTTTTCAATCTCTTTGATGAATGTCATTGGAATTTTGATGGGAATTGCATTAAACATGTAGATTACTTTTGGGAGTATAGACATTTTTACTATGTTGATTCTACCAATCCATGAGCATGGGAGATCTCTCCACTTTCTATAGTCTTCCTCAATCTCTTTCTTCAGAAGTGTATAGTTTTCCTTGTAGAGGTCTTTCACATCTTTTGTTAGGTTTACACCTAGGTATTTGATTTTTTTTGAGGCTATTGTAAATGGAATTGTTTTCATACATTCTTTTTCCGTTTGCTCATTGTTAGTGTATAGAAATGCTAATGATTTTTCTATGTTGATTTTATATCCTGCTACCTTGCTATAGCTATTGATGATGTCTAGAAGCTTCTGAGTAGAGTTTTTTGGGTCTTTAAGGTATAGGATCATGTCGTCTGCAAATAGGGATATTTTGACAGTTTCTTTACCTATTTGTATTCCTTTTATTCCTTCTTCTTGCCTAATTGCTCTGGCTAGGAATTCCAGTACTATGTTGAATAGGAGTGGAGATAGTGGGCATCCTTGTCTGGTTCCTGATTTTAGAGGGAATGGTTTTAATTTTTCTCCATTAAGTATAATGCTGGCTGTAGGTTTGTCATATATAGCTTTTATAATGTTGAGGAACTTTCCTTCTATTCCTAGTTTTCTTAGAGCTTTTATCATGAAATGATGTTGGATCTTATCAAAGGCTTTTTCTGCATCTATTGAGATGATCAAGTGGTTTTTGTCTTTGCTTCTGTTAATGTGGTTTATTACGTTTATTGATTTTCGTATGTTGAACCACCCCTGCATCCCTGGGATGAAGCCTACCTGGTCGTGGTGAATAATCTTTTTGATGTGTTGCTGAATTCGATTTGCCATTATTTTGTTGAGGATTTTTGCATCAATGTTCATTAAGGAGATTGGCCTATAGTTCTCCTTTTGGGAGGTGTCTTTGCCTGGTTTTGGGATAAGTGTAACAGTGGCTTCATAAAATGTGTTTGGCAGTTTTCCTTCCCTTTCTATTTCATGGAACAGTTTAAGGAGGGTTGGTATCAGTTCTTCTTTAAAGGTCTGATAGAATTCAGCAGAGAATCCATCAGGTCCTGGACTTTTCTTTTTGGGGAGACTCTTGATTGCTGCTTCAATTTCATTTTGTGTTATAGGTCTATTCAGGTGATTAATTTCCTCTTGGTTCAGTTTTGGATGATCATATGTATCTAGAAATCTGTCCATTTCTTTTAGATTTTCAAATTTATTTGAATATAGGTTCTCAAAGTAGTCTCTGATGATTTCCTGGACTTCCATGGTGTTTGTTGTTATCTCCCCTTTTGCATTCCTGATTCTACTAATTTGGGTTTTTTCTCTCCTCATTTTAGTCAGGTTTGCCAGGGGTCTATCGATCTTGTTTATTTTTTCAAAGAACCAACTTTTTGTTTCATTAATTCTTTGTATGGTTTTTTTGGTTTCTATTTCGTTGATTTCAGCTCTTATTTTTATTATTTCTCTCCTTCTATTTGTTTTGGGATTTGCTTGTTCTTGTTTTTCTAGGATTTTGAGATGTATCATTAGGTCATTGATTTGGGATCTTTCAATCTTTTTAATATATGCACTCATGGCTATAAACTTTCCTCTCAAGACTGCCTTAGCTGTGTCCCATAGGTTCTGGTAGGTTGTGTTTTCATTTTCATTGACTTCTAGGAACTTTTTAATTTCCTCTTTTATTGCATCGATGATCCATTCTTCATTAAGTAATGAGTTATTTAGTTTCCAGCTGTTTGCATGTTTTTTGTCTTTACTTTTGTTGTTGAGTTCTACTTTTACTGCATTGTGGTCAGATAGTATGCATGGTATTATTTCTATTTTCTTATATTTGCTGAGGCTTGCTTTGTGCCCTAGGATATGATCTATTTTGGAGAAGGTTCCATGGGCTGCTGAGAAGAATGTATATTGTGTAGAGGTTGGATGAAATGTTCTGTAGACATCTACTAGGTCCACTTGATCTATTGCATATTTTAGATCTTGGATTTCTTTATTGGGTTTTTGTTTGGATGACCTATCTATTGATGATAGTGGAGTGTTAAAGTCTCCCACAACCACTGAGTTGGCGTTTATATATGCTTTTAGGTCTTTCAGGGTATGTTTGATGAAATTGGGTGCGTTGACATTGGGTGCGTACAGATTGATGATTATTATTTCCTTTTGGTCTATTTCCCCTTTTATTAGTATGGAATGTCCTTCTTTATCTCGTTTGATCAATGTAGGTTTGAAGTCTACTTTGTCAGAGATAAGTATTGCTACTCCTGCTTGTTTTCGGGGGCCATTGGCTTGGTAGATCTTCTTCCAGCCTTTCATCCTAAGCATATGCTTATTTCTGTCGGTGAGATGAGTCTCCTGTAAGCAACAAATTGTTGGATTTTCTTTTTTAATCCATTTTGTCAAACGGTGTCTTTTGATGGGTGAATTAAGTCCATTAACATTAAGTGTTAGTACTGATAGGTATGTGGTGATTACTGCCATTTAGTTATCTTAGTTGTTTGAAGGTTTGATTGTGTGTACCTAACTTGATGTTACTCTCTACTGTCTTGCTTTTTCTTATCCTGTGGTTTGGTGCTGCCTGCCTTTTCATGGTTAAGTTGGGTGTCACTTTCTGTGTGCAGGATCCCTTGCAGAATCTTTTGTAATGGTGGCTTTGTGGTCACATATTGTTTTAGTTTCTGCTTATCATGGAAGACTTTTATTGCTCCATCTATTTTGAATGATAGCTTTGCTGGGTAGAGTATCCTGGGGTTGAAGTTATTTTCATTCAGTGCCCGGAAGATCTCACCTCACGCTCTTCTTGCTTTTAATGTTTCTGTTGAGAAGTCTGCTGTGATTTTGATGGGTTTACCTTTGTATGTTACTTGTTTTTTCTCTCTTGCAGCTTTCAATATTCTTTCCTTTGTTTCTGAACTTGTTGTTTTAATGATGATATGTCGTGGAGTAGTTCTATTTTGATCTGGTCTGTTTGGTGTCCTGGAGGCCTCTTGCATTTGTATGGGAATATCTTTCTCTAGATTTGGGAAATTTTCCGTTATTATTTTGTTGAATATATTACGCATTCCCTTCGCTTGCACCTCTTCTCCTTCTTCGATGCCCATGATTCTCAAGTTTGGTCTTTTGATGGAGTCGGTGAGTTCTTGCATTTTCTTTTCACAGGTCTTGAGTTGTTTAATTAGTAGTTCTTCAGTTTTTCCTTTAATTACCATTTCATCTTCAAGTTCTGAGATTCTGTCTTCTGTTTGTTCTATTCTGCTGGATTGGCCTTCCGTTTTGTTTTGCAGTTCTGTTTCGTTCTTTTTTCTGAGGTTTTCCATATCCTGGCTGTTTTCTTCTTTATTGTTGTCTATTTTTGTCCTGAGTTCATTTATCCATTTATTCATTGTGTTCTCTCTTTCATTTTGGTGTTTATACAGTGCTTCTATGGTTTCCTTTATTTCTTCTTTTGCTTTTTCAAATTCTCTATTTTTATTATCTTGGAATTTCTTGAGTGTCTCCTGTACATTTTGGTTGACCCTATCCAGTATCATCTCTATAAAATTCTCATTGAGTACTTGTAGTATGTCTTCTTTTAAATTATTCTTGTAGGCTTCATTGGGTCCTTTGGCATAGTTTATCTTCATTTTGTTGGAGTCTGGCTCTGAGTTTCTGTTCTCTTCATTCCCCTCTGGTTCCTGTACTAATTTTTTGCTGTGGGGAAACTGGTTTCCTTGTTTTTTCTGTCTTCCTGTCATTGTCCTTGGTGTTGTTACTATCCCTGTACTGTGTGTAATTAAGTATTTTCTAGCTTGTAATAATAACAATGGTAATATTGAGAATGGAAGAGTGAGCTGAGATGGAAAGCAAGAAGTTAAAGAAAAGGGGAAAACAAATATACAGACAAGAGGGAGAAAGCAGAACAAGGTATCAGACAAGAGAGTTTCAAAGGTATAAACAGGGAGTGTTAGTGTACTAATCGACAGTAAGCTGAACAGACAATAGAGTGACAGAGAGAGGATTGAAAATCAAAGATAAAAAAAATAAAAAATAAGTATATGAAAGTAATATCTATTTATAAAAATGAATTAAAATAAAATGGAAAATAGAAAATTAAAAAAAAAAAAAAACCAAAAAACCAAAAAACTTCCAAGTTTATATGCAATGCAATTTCAGTCTTAATAATTTGGATGTCTGTCTCAATCTCCAGTCCTGGAGTTGGTGCCTCAGATGTTGTTCTGTAGTTGTCTCATCAAAGGGGATGCATAAAGTAGAACAAAACTACACTCACACACACACAGAAGAAAAAAAAAAAAAAGCCCCACCAAGTGTCCCCAGTTCAAATGCAATACAGTTTCAGTAAGTTTTTCGGCTTGCAGGTGTAATTCGGTTGTTCTCTCATCAAAGGTAGGGAGAAAAAGAAGAAAAAAAGCGTCTGGAGGCAGTTCTGAGAGTGGTATCTGCAACTGTGGCTTGCCTGCCTGCTGCTCTCAGCCTGTAGCTGGCGGCATTATTTATGCAGATCTCTGGGGTGAGCTTAGCACTCACCTGGTCCCACAGGCTTTGTTTGCTCAGAGTTCTCCTGTGCGGGGGAGGGGGGCCTCTGCTACAGGCTTTTCCCTTTCCAAGCACTGGGAAAGGTGACACTGCCCTGCGTTGTCAGGCCTGCGTGTTTATTTACAGTTCACGTGGGAAGTGGGTCTTCCCTCCTCTCACAAGCGTCCCTGCTCCTGGTTGCTGGCGCGCCCCGCTCCCGCCAGAGCCTCTCCGGCCCGCCCGGCTCGTTTATTTACAGTCCCGGGAAGGATTCCCTTCCCCCAGTCTTCAGCGCTCAGGGCGCCCCACCCTCTTTCCAGCGTCTTAACTGTTCTTATTGCTTAGTACTCAGTTTCTCTTTTTTCCCCGGGTGGAGGTCAGTCTGTCCAGGGGGCTATGCTGCTCTGGCCCAGGCTTGTCTGTGGGGCTACCACGGTACCGCGAAGCTCACCTGGTCCGCGTCTTCCCAAGCCGTATGGGCGCCGGCCACTGGCGGCCCGGGGGCCTCCTCGGTTCTCCATTTAACGTGAAGTGGAGATTCTCTGCGCTGGCTGGAGATGTGGAGGAGTCAAAGTTATGCCTTTTCTCGGTGATTATGCCTGCAAAGTGTGTCTCCAGCGTCTCTCCAAGATTTCACTATAGGAGGGTCGCTTTCTGCTTCCTACCTCTAGCCGCCATCTTGGAATTCTTGGCATGCACTTTTGAGGGCTTGGAAGACAAGGTAGATTTTTCATGTACAGCTGGATTCTTTTATCAATCAAGAACTGGATAGGATTGCCTTTCTCTTCAATGCTTGAGAATTGACCTACAAGGTTAGCTTGAACCTCAGCATTTACAGTGGGAAAACCTCTCTCTTTCAGGGTCTTGCTAATCTCAACACAAGCCTGAGCACCAATAGAATTCAGGACTTCCTTCAAGTTAAAGGTCTCTTTATTCATGCCTTCAAGGAGAACAGCTGAAATCCTTTTTAATCTTTTTGCAAGCTCAGGCAGGCCTTCTGTAATAGCACCCACCATGTTGTTGGTAATTAAGGACAGGCAGACAATAATTTTCAATTGATTCAGCTTTTCTGTCAGTTCCTGAGTCATGTTCCATCTGTCATGACTTGTCTCTGGCAAGTCTTTTTTCTGATAATCCCACCGTAACAGTTTCAAGTAACTGTTATTTAGCACCAATGTAGGACTCAGGCTTGGCATGGAGCTATTTTCAGCCCCGGAAGTTGTAGAAATCTCACAAACAGAAAGTAATTCTTCATTTACAGATTTCTTTTTATCCATTCTGTAGTTTGACCAAGAGCATTTGGAGTTTCTTCTTAAATTTCCTAGAACTTGGTTCTCTCATAGTCTACCAACTGATGTTGAAGGTATGGTCTAAGACTCATAATTGTAAAATTGGCCATGTCCATTTTCATGAGGTCCAGGACATGGAATATTTGTCCTGGCACCTCCACAATGTTACTAGTAGCCTTTAACTCTCTGATATTGTCGTCTCGCAAATCAGCACATATTTTTCCCATCTTACTGATGACATAGTTGGCCAGGCTTTAGATGTCCACAGTGTTATGCTCAGCCTGCTGCCTAATGAGGTCCATGTCCAAAACTTCACAGATCTGGTTGCAAAGCCAGTTCCTACCAGGAGTCAGAAAAGAGAGAAGAATCTCTCATTTCTTCAAGTAATTTGATAGCATATTCATACTCAGGAGGCTTGGCATTGAGATCCGATTCCAAGACATCCCAGAAGGCCTGGTGAACAATGTGCTTCACTCGACCAGCCAAGCTGTTCTCTGGGAGAGCATCTTGTTTCAATTGGAAATTCTCATTTACAGCAATTTCATGAGCAAGAGTTCTTGCTGCAGCCATCACTTCATCAAATGTTACAACCCTGGGAGGGCTTGTTGAAGCAGGAGAGCTGAATTTGCTGGAGGAATCGCTTGGGAAGCTCTGTCTGGAGCACTCTGAAGCCATGCTTTCAGAAAACCATGAAGAGTCTGAGTTACTGGGCTGGTCCTCGCCTACACACTGCTTCTCACCATTGAAGGGCATTTTGTGCCACTTGAGTGTGGACAGAGAGAGAGCACCGGGTCCCACTCTGACCCAAGAGAAAGGTGGAGTGACGCCAGGACAGGAGTGTCTGGGTTTCTCCTTACAGAGCACCTCACAACCTCAGAAACTCCCAGCCCTGCCATTCTCTCCCCGCTCCACTGTCCCTCCCAACCCCTGTGCATGTTTTTTTAACGAACATAATTAAGTACATTCTTCATTTCTCCCATTGTATTCCCCTCATCTCTTTCTTTAATAACTTGCCATATCCTTTCTTATCACCTTGACTTTGTCATAGGTATAGACTGACAAGTTAGTTTTGTGGCTATTCAGCGCTAGTATGGGGGTAATGCAATCTTTTTCGGTCTCAGTGGATGAATCTAATTTGGAAGAAATATGAGCAATTGTGGTTTGCCCTGATTTAACTAAATGACCTTTGCCAAGACACTTAACATCACAAAAAATCAATTTACTCACCTATAAGTGAGAATTCCCCAATAACTTCTATTGCATACAATATTTCTGTATTGTAAAGACCAAATAAGGTAGTGAATATAGACTTAATTTGCTCTTATGATACAGAGTATACATGTTAACAAATATCATTACTGCTGTTAGGCATCTTGGAAGGTATTAAAATGGGGTAGTTTATTCACTAAAATTAAAAATTTTTTCCTTTTACCTGAACTCCTGATATCTGAGACTAGACACAGGACTTACAATCCTGACACACATAGTTGAACTGGAGGAAGAGGCGGCAGGTAATGTGGTGACCAGGCTGAGGCTCCTAAGTACTGGCTCTCTCAGGAGACCTTGAGTATGATATATGTTTTGTTTTGAATCACATGCTGGTTTTATAGGGATAGAGGAACACAGAAAATAATGGTGACTTTGGTTAAAATAGTGGCTATCTATTCATTTATTATAGTAAAGAGCTTACATCAAAATAAAAATGTCAGCAGCAATTTTTTAGAAATGACTTACTTTCATCTATTTTGTTTGTTGAAAATAAGTTGGTTACTGTTTCCTAAGACTGTGATGATAATAGTTCCCTCCAAAAGATACTGATATCATCATATAAGTTTTCTCCTTTGATCTGGGAATGTGGTGAATTTTACTGATACAAAGTATCTGTTCTTGGAATAAATAATAATGACTGGATCATTATTATTTCTTTGTTTATGTGGTTAGAACACCTGAATAATAGAGTATTATTATTTTCTTGTACTTATTCAAGGCAAATAGGATATCTTTTTTCTTTATTCATCAATGTTATAACTTCACTGAAAACTATCAAGTTATTTCTGATTTATTCCCTCAAAGATCTTGCTGCTTTTGCTAATGGTTCTTTGTGCTATTTTCTTTGTAAATGAGTGTTTCATTATTTTTACTTATATTGGAAAAAGCTTTAAAGAATGCAATTTTCAGGCCTATTCTAAGTATTTGGAAGATCTGTGCCAATTTCTCTGTTAATCTTCACTTCTCCATTTTCTAAAACAAAGGCAAATGATTCATATATGTGTATGTACTCTAACAACTCTATTAGAAGTTAATCTCCAGTGGTGAATAAGACTGTGCCAATGTTGCTTTTGAGCCAAATGAAATAAAAAGGCAAAGCAAGATGTTTAAAGCAAACTTGATGGTTTGGGGCTGGACATATGTTAAATCAACATTTTGTGACTTGCGGGTTTATATTGAGCATAGCCTTAGACCTGCAACTCCTATGGAGACCTTTGCTACTTGCCATTGTTTGCTTTCAAAAAAGTTTCTGTGATAGTTTTAAAGAAAAAAATATTACTCAGACTATGTAATACTTTGCTTTTTTCATTCAAAGGAACCTGACTTGAAAACGAGCAAGAGACATATTGTGAATTATGTTCTATTACTCAGACACAGAATGTCATGTAATGCTTAGAATTTGTCTTAGAAAATACATCTGGTATTTTCAAAACACATTTGACAGGGTGGTTTTCAAAGGAGGCACATAACATAATGCAATGTGATGGCAGGCCTAAGCTAGGGTCACACTAAAGTCAGTTAGGTATTGGTTCTGAATTGATTCTCCTATCAAAAAATATTTATTTCAGAGGAAAAATGAGAGTTGCAGGCACCTAGACATAGAATCTAGCTTTGCAGTGTCTCTACAGCATTCATTAATTTAATTCAATTCAAATACTCATAGTATATTTGAATATGTGTTAATCAAGTCAAGATTCTGGAAGTCTGGGGCAAAAGAATTATTTAAGTTATAAGCTGAGTAAAAGTGATTTGAATAGGAAAAGAAGCAATGGCTTCAGTTTCTTGCTAGAGTTATTGCTTTTTATTGAGGGGATACTTGAAAGGTGAATTTCTTGGCTTTCTGCCAGAAAATGTAAGTTGGTTCTTAGGAGTCATTAGGAGGCATCCAACGGGTTGACAGATGGAGATGAGCTGTCAGATCACCTCTTAAGGAAACCACACATTTCATTGTTTCCAGAATCTAAATTACACCTGTCATTTATTGTTAAATTCCAGGTGTCTTTCTGTAAAACCAACATGTTCTCTATAAATGTGCACTTTGCAGTGACTGATCAATGGTTAAGCAGTTTACAGGAGTGATCAGAAGCTGTGGTATGTGTGCTTCTTCATGTCCTTGTAGTGGGCACTGCTTTAGAGAATAAGTGAATTTGTGGGAATGTATACTGATGTAATTAGTCAGAAAGCATGAAACAGCAGCAGAGGATAGTGCAGAGCTCATTGAACTAAGTCAGTATTGAAAACTGGGTCAGTAGTTTTTCAATTATGGACAAAGACATATTAACCTACCTAGTAATTCTAAAGGCACAATGCTCCATGCGTCCCAGTTTTCTCAGTTAATATAAGAGTAACAAGTTCAGTTTCCTTCTTATAGTTGTAAGAATTAAAACATGATAGTGATAATATACATTCAATATATAATCATTAATGCCAGCCCTAGTCTATGAAGTAACTCTTATCTCAGTTACTCTACAAAACAATTCTAAAATTCAAGGGATGTTTTATAAATCATGTATTTCCTTCCATATACTCATTTTTTAGGTGTCTAGCATGCTTGATATATTAGAAAAATTTAGATCCAGTCTGTATATCATGTCTGTTAATTAAAGTGGAAAATAGGGGAGCAATTTTCTGCAAGTGTAGACTGTGCAATATTTGCATAGGGAAATAGAATTTAAACTAACTAAGTACACGGAATAGAAATGTGTAGTAAACACATGGACTTGGGCTACAAACTTGGGAATTATTGTCATAAAAATAATAATTGAATGAAATAAGGCAGCTTTTTCTCCTTTCTTTACACACACGCCCTAGGCAGTAGATGAAATCCAAAGAAGTAATGACATAAACAGAAAAAAAAAAAAAGGAAACTACAAAATGACTCAGTAAAAGCATTCAGAGAAGAGAGGAAGATCAAGAAGTCGCAGTGTAGCTAGGTGCTGGTGGCTGAGATCAGGCGGACCACTGTCCAGGCAAGCCTGGGCAAAAAAATGAGATCCTATCTCCAAAATAACCAGAGGAGAGGAAAAAAAGAAAAAAAGGACTGAGAGGTGTGGCTCAAGCAATGCATGCAGCACCTAACTAACAAGTGTGAAGCTCTGAGTTTAAAAATAATCCAATACCACTACCAATAAAAGAAAACCTCACAATATCAGAGACGCCTGGGAGAAGAGTATTGTCCTAATGGTGCTAAAGGCTATAGCGAGGCAGAGTAAGGCATGACTTGAAAAGTGAGTATGGAATTTTTCATCAAGAGGTTGGACCTGTCGAGCACAGCTCACAGGGATGAAAATAGGACTGGAGTAGTTTCCAGTGGTGGCAAGTGTAGGATATGGCTGTGATATGGAGGTTGAATGGGAATGAAGGAGCACTAATAATTAAGCAGTAAGATTGCTGTATGGTTATCAGTATGGATACTGAGGATGGCATCAGGATTTGAGATGTGGGATAAGGTCAGGCGACATGTCAAAGTATCACTGGGTTAGTAGAAATAATCAAGGTGTTAATAGAAATCAATTAGGGCCAGGTAGTGACTACTGAAGCACAAAATAGGATTTTTATGATTGTGGTAGAATACTGGTTTATGTTCTGGTAGGGTTTTTTTTTTTTCCTGAGAAAACAAACTAAGCAGTCTAAAGTAGCATGCTAAATAGAGATCTAAGATATTAGAAACAAAGTGACACCACCCAGGGATGTAAATGTGTTCTCAGGAACCAAGTACCTTTTGTGCTTTTCTTCTAAATGCCACACTAAGGCTTGCTCTCCAGTTTTTCTCACTTTATCACTGTCCTGCCCATGATATCCAGTGTCAACTTCAACCTTGACTGTTAGGGCTTCTGATCTTCCCATCACTAAACCCCACGTTTCCCAGTGTATTTCAGTTCAAATGATGTAGGTGGGGGAAAGAGTGAAGTCTGCCTTTATGATGTATGTAAGTGATCAGGGACAATGTCAATTTCACTTCCTGACTTTGAAGGGCATGAAAGAGTAATTCACCTTCACTCAGGAGATTAAAAGAAGCCTGAAGTAGATGCATGGAGAATTTGAGGGGAGAGGTAGTTTTGTTAATCCTAGAAAGGAGCTCCAGAGTGGATTTGGAGGGTGAGAAACCAAGCCAGGATGGCTTGGGAAGAAGAAAACACACAACCATGTGGTTTTATTGTTTCACAGTTTCATCTTATGTTCCCTTAATACACTTCATAGCTTTAACTACATGTAATACCTTTATTGGTTTAGAACTGTATCTTCTGTTGCTTCTTTTTAAATTATTATTATGAAGGATTTTCAAGGGTTCAACAAACCTGTCTTACATCACCACTTGACACATTTAGGGACTGCTTTATCAGGATGGAACATTGTCCATAGTAACTGAGTTATATTCAGGATATTGCTCTGTAAATAGAACAGCTCTCATCCTCACTGGTGAGGTTAATTGTTTTTCTTAACTAGGCACATGTCGACAGCAGAATTCTGCACATCCAAAGTCTTTGGTAATGGGCTGCAGTAATTATATTTCTTTCCATGCTATATTGACACGTTACTGCTGTTGACATGTTGCTGATTTTTAATTTTTTTAAAAAAAATTTGTTGCTTTTACATTTACTCATATATGTATACATTATTTGGGGACTCTCCCCTACCCCCCACCTTCAGGCAGAACCTGTTCTGCCTCTTCTCCAATTTTGTTGAAGAAAAAACATGTAAGATCAAAAGAAAAACATAACATTTTTGCTAGTTTGAGATGAAGGTAACTATACAGGGAGATTCCTTGTGTTGTTTCCATGCATATGTATATACAACCTAAATTGGTTCATCTCTATCAAACTTCTTCACTACTTCCAAGTCCCCTTCCCATCGTAGCCTTTTCCAGTTAAAGATCACTTTATTCACTCTTCTACAGTGAGCACATCGACCACATTCAAGTTTTAGGTTTCCTTCCCTTTCCCCATTCCTCTCGTGCATGTTCTTCCCTTAGCATGTGATCCATGTCCAATAATATTACTGCATTTGTTTTAGGTCTATAATCTGCATAGGAGGGAGAACATATGATTTTTGGCCTTCAGAGCTTGGCTAACTCCAGTTCCATCCACTTACTTGAGAATGATAAGATTTCATTCTTTGTGGCTGAGTATCCATTGTGTATAAATACCACATTTTCTTCATTTGTCAGTAGTGGGGCATCTTGGCTGTTTCCATAACTTGGCTATTGTGAATAATGCTGCAATAAACATGGGTGTGCAGGTGCCTTTGGAGTAACCTGAGTTGCATTCCTTTGGGTATATCCCTAGAAGTAGGATTGCTGGATCATATGGCAGATCTATGATTAGTTTTTTAAGAAGCCTCTGTATTGTTTTCCAAAGTGGTTGTACTAGCTTGCATTTCTACCAGCAGTGTATGAGAGTTCCTTTTTACCTGAATCCTCTGCAACATTTGTTGTTGTTGGTGTTCTTGATGGTAGCAATGTTAAGAGGAGTGTGATTTTGATTTCCATTTCCTTTATGGCCAGGGATGGTGAACATTTTTTTGGCCATTTGGAGTTCTTGTTTTGAAAAAGTTTCATTTAGTTCTGTTGCCTACTTCTTTATTGGTTCATTAATTTTGGGGGAGTTTAGTTTTTTGAGCTCCCTGTATGTTCTAGTTATCAGTCTCTTGGTTGATGTATAGCTGGCAAATATTTTCTCCCACTCTGTGTGTGGTCTCTTCAATTTAGAGACTATTTATTTTGTTGTGTAGAAGCTTTTTGATTTCATGTAGTCCCATTTGTCCATCCTTTCTTTTAGTTGCTCAGCTGCTTGAGTTCTAGTGAGGAAGTCCTTGCCTGTATCTATTGCTTCCAATATATTCCTGCTCTTTTCTGCACTTACTTCAAAGTTTCAAGTCTGATATTAAGGTTCTCAATCCACTTTGAGTTGATACTAGTACAGGTGACAGGCATGGTTCTAGTTTCAGTTTTCTGCAGAAGATAACCACTTTTCCCAGCAACATTTGTTGAAGAGGTTGTCTTTTCTCCATCGTATGTTTTTGGCACCTTTGTCAAAAATTAGGTGGGTGTAGCTGTGTGGATTCAAATGCGGGTTCTCTATTTTATTCCACTGGTCTTCATATCTATTTTTAGGGCCAGTACCATGCTGTTTTTATTGGTATGGCTCTGTAATATAGTTTGAAGTCAGGTATTGTGATACTTCTTTTTGCTTAGAATTGCCTTGGCTATTCTTGGTCTTTTGTGTTTTCAAATGAACATTAGGGTAGATTTTTCAGTCTCTGTAATGAAAGTCATCGGAATTTTAATAGGAATTGCACTGAACCTATATATTGCTTTTGGTAGTATAGCCATTTTTACTATGTTGATTCTACCGATCCACGAGGAGACTACCTTCTGTAGTCTTCTTTGATCTCTTTCTTCAATGGCTTGTAATTCTCCTTGTAGAAGTCATTTACATCCTTTGTTAAATTTATTCCTATGTATTCGATTTTTTTGAGGCTATTGTAAATGGAATTGTTTTCCTATATTCTTTCTCAATTTGTTCATTGTTGGTATATAGAAAGGCTACTGATTTTTGTAAGTTGATGCTGTGTCCTGCTACTTGCTGAAGCTGTTTATACTGTCTAGGAGTTTTTGGGTCTTTAAGGTATAAGACCATATTATCTGTGAATAGGGATTGTTTTACTACTTCTTTACCTATTTGTATTCCTCTTATTTCTTCTTCTTGCCTTATTGCTCTGGGTAGGAATTCCAGGATTATATTGACTAGGAGTGGGGAGAGTGGGCACCCTTGTCTCATTCCTGACTTTAGGGAAAATGGTTTCAGTTCTTCCCCATTAAGTATGATGTTGGCTATAAGTTTGTCATATATAGCCTTTATAACATTGAGGTACATTCCTTCTATTTCTAGTTTCCTTAGAAAATTTATCATGAAATGGTGTTGAATTTTATCGAAGGCTTTTTCTGTATCTATTGAGATGATCATGTGGTTTTTGTCTTTGCTTCTATTAATATGCTGTATTACATTTAATGATTTGCATGTTGAACCATACCTGCATTCCTGGGATGAAGCTGACTTGGTCATGGTGAATGACCTTTCTGATATGTTGTTGAATTTAGTTTGCCATTATTTTATTGAGGATTTTTGCATCAATGTTCATTAAGGAATTAGCCTTTAGTTCTCCTTTTCGGATGTGTCCTTGTCTGTTTTTGGGATGAGTGTAATACTGGTTTCATAGAATGAGTTAAGTAGTATTCCTTCCCTTTCTATTTCATGGAACAGTTTAAGGAGAGTTGGTATTAGTTCTTCTTTAAAGGTCTGATAGAATTCAGTGAAGAATCCATCAGGTCCTGGACTTTTCTTTTTGGGGAGACTCTTTATTGCTGCTTTCATTTTATTTTTTATTATAGATCTATTCAGGTGGTTAATATCCTCTTGGTTCAATTTTGGATGGTCATAACTATCTAGAAATTTGTTCATTTCTTCAAGATTTTCAAGTTTATTGGATATGGGTTCTCAAAGTAGTCTCTGATGATTTCCTTGGTGTTTGTTGTTATCCTCTCTTTTTCATTTCTGATTTTAGTAATTTGGGTCTTTTCTTTCCTCATTTGGGTCAGATTTGCAAGGGGCTTATCAATCTTTTTTTTTCTTCTTTTTCTTCTTCTTCAAAGAACCACCTTTTTGTTTCATTGATTATTATTATTATTTTTTTTTGGTCTCTATTTCATTGATTTTGGCCTTTATTTTTGTTATTTCTCTCCTGGGCAAAGTTAGCATGAGACTGTATGTGAAAAGCAAACTAAAGACAAAAGGATAGAGGGTGTTGCACAAGTAGTAGATCAAGACCCTGGGTTCAATCCCCAGTACTGGAAAAACAAACTGGGAAAGAGAGAGAGAGAGAGAGAGAGAGAGTTAATATCATGTAACTTACTTATCAAACTTTCAATAAAAAGGCCCTGAGACCTTGGGTAACTTCTGTTTACTTACCTTACCTGCTCCCCTGCCTACATGGGACTTTGAAGTATACCTTGTCCTTCAGGCCTTGCTATTTTTCAGCAGTTCAGAATTCTTCAATGTGCTGACTTCAGTTCTCTCCAGAGGTGTACAGGGAACAGCTTTCTCAAAGCAGATTGAATACAACCTTTAGAGTCTGTCCTTTCAAATAGCAGCCCTCAAATCCCAATGTCTTATAGAAAGCCCCTCTTACCTGCTCATGGGGAGCTGCATTTCCCAACTCCTCTCTTCCCCAGCCTTTTGTGACCTTGCCCTGTGAGCCATCGTGATCACCATTTCCCACACTCACAAAGGTCCTTAGTGGGTGCTTCCTCACTCAGTTGTGTCAGGCTTGTCTACTCTGCCAGAATGCAGGGTAGGAGAATTGCTTTTTCACATTTGCTTTATTTATTCTTTTATTTGTTGCCTCTTCCCAGATATTTTTATTTTTTTCTTTATTCTCAGATAAAAGACACCCTAGTTTCTTCAGGTTCTTCTCTTGTTGTTTAATCTAAATGTCATAATAAGTAGAAGAAAGAGTATGGCTAGCATGTGATATTAATTACCTTTTAAAAACTGTCTTATCATTGTTTTCCATCAGCTTTAGGAAATTGTGCACATGTATGTACACACAGCAAAATGACAGAAATATTATTTAGGAGATATGGAAAATAATAAGCATGATACACAGGTCAGAATTTAGTAACACCCCTAGATTGGTTCTCAAATACACATCTCTCATCACCAAAGAGAAATGGAAAATGTCTGTATATCAGTAGTTATCAGGGACAGGAACACAAATAAATACATGAGCCAATTTTAAAGTCAGAAAAAAAATAGTAATTTTTCAATATTATCAAAATTCTTTGAGGGATGGACAAGTGTAAAACTCAGCCTTGTGCTCAAGAGCCCTATGGGTTAGTTTTGTAAAAGAGGTACAAACATGAAAAGTTAATTATTGAATAACAGTGTAAGTCAACCACAAAGGGCTATCACAAGATCATGTAAGTACTTGTCAACTGAGAAATCCAGACAAATTCAGAACAGGAGGTCTGCAAAAAAAAAAAAAATTCTATTGAATGGTTCATACCTTATTTTATACACATTGTCACATTGAATCCTCACAATGACCCTTGACCATTTGCTTTTGGAACATAACATTCAGAGAAGTTAAGCAATTCATTTCAAGTCAAAAGTTTATTGGTAGTAATATTTGTATTCAAAACTGAGTCTGTTCTACTCTAAAGTTTATGTTTTTCACTGTATCAGCATTCCCCAAAGAGTGTTACGTAGAACTTTATGCCAGTGTTACTTCACCAAAACAAGGGTTCTCTGGTCTTTTAGGATTGGGAACTTCTACAGTAGAAGAAACAGCTTAATTTTTTTTAACCATAATGGCCCAAACACTTTATTATGTTTTTTTTTTTCTTTATGGTTATATTCTGCAGGGAGAATAGTTTTCTGTTGTAGTTTTAACTGTGACCTCCTTGGTTCATCAGAGCTTGGTTTTATTATAATTTTTCAATGTTCAGTTGAACTTTGTGTTTGTATGATTCTCCAGTCAATAAATCCCAAGCATCTAAGAATCATGTTATGATAGTTTAAAAATATGATGAAAAATTATTTGTAGCCCATTCATCAAGGATGAATTTCCAATTTCTCATATCTGGGCTGACTTGGTTATTTGCTTTAATTAATGGAATGTGGTTAAGGTAAAATTATACATGGCTTTGTTCTCTCTAGAAACACTGCCCATAATCCTGGAAGGAAGCTGATCTTGCTCTTAAGGGTGAGTAGCCATGTGGGAGAAAATTGAGTATATCCTACCTGACAGCCAGCAGCAATTGTGAGACATGTGTGAAACCATGTTGGATCTTCAGCAAAATCAGGTCTCCATCTGAATGCAACCATATGAACAAGCCAGGTAAACTTACAGAGCAGGAAATTTATGAGAAATAATGAACCAGTTTTTAGCTACTAAATTTTGGGCAGATTTGCTTTTCAAAGTTAATCTATATACACATAAAAAACATACCTGATAATTTATGAACATTGACATTTCCAGATATAAGGTATTGCCAAGTTATAAGACTTATATCCACTTCTGACTAATCTTATTGAAAGTAATGTTTTATGTATTATATGTGCTACGTATTGGAGATAGTTCTCCATAGGTCTCTCAGGTTTCTGCATGCACTTTAGCTTTTGTTTAGTGGTAACTGTTAAAGATGTTTGTATATTGAATAGCCTTGGAAGTTAGAAATAGTATCACCCTATGGGGGAGAAAGAAGATTGATTTTTATCCAGGACAATAATTACAATGTCTCTATCTGAGGCAAATATTTGGTATATTTGCTTATAAAAGATTGCTTGCCTCATTTCAGAGTTTCTCAGTTGTAACAGACCAACTTCATGAGCAGTATCCACTTAGACTCCTCCATTTTGTCAGCATGGGATTTAGAGGCTGAGGGGAGCCAAAGCAAACATGGAACTCATGCTGCTTGGTGTGTCAATGAGTAATAAGTCCTTTGTCTCTGACCCAGATATCTCGTGTCTCCTGCCACCAACAAAACTGTAACAGACTGACTTACTATCTTATAAACTGAAAATTTCAGAAGCCTTACAGTTCTTGATGTTATTTACTTATTTTGAACTGAATGTAGTATATCAGGTACTTTATGAAAATCGTATGAACTACTGACTTTTTCTTTTTTTTTTTTCCTTTTTCTTTTATTATTCATATGTAGAACAAAACTACACACTCACACACACACACACACACACACACACACACACACCAAAAAAAAAAAAAAAAAAGCCCCACCAAGTGTCCCAAGTTCAAATGCAATACAGTTTCAGTAAGTTTTTCAGCTTGCAGGTATAATTTGGTTGTTCTCTTATCAAAGGTAGGTAGAAAAAGAAAAAAAAAGAGTCTGGAGACAGTTCTGAGAGTGGTATCTGCAACTGTGGCTTGCCTGCCTGCTGCTCCCAGCCTGCTGTAGCTGGTGGCATTATTTATGCAGGTCTCTGGGGTGAACTTAGCACTCACCTGGTCCCACAGGCTTTGTTTGTTCAGAGTTCTTCTGTGTGGGAGCCTCTGCTACAGGCTTTCCCCTTTCCAAGCACTTGGAAAGGTGACACTGCCCCGGCATTGTCTGGCCTGCTTGTTTATTTACAGTTCATGTGGGAGGTGGTTCTTCCCCCCTCTCCTGTGCAGTTTTCCTCCCACTGCCACTTTCACAAGCTTTCCTGCTCCTGCTTACTGGGCGGTGCTGCTGCTCCTGCCAGCCGCCATGTTTATTTACAGTTCATGTGGGAAGTGGGTCTTCCCTCCTCTCACCAGCTTCCCCGCTCCTGGTTGCTGGGCGTGCGCCCCGCTCTTGCCAGAGGCTCTCCTGCCCGCCAGGCTTGTTTATTTACAGTCCCGGGAAGGATTCCCTTCCCCCAATCTTCAGCGCTCAGGGCGCCCCACCCTCTTTCCAGTGTGTCTTAACTGTTCTTATTGCTTATTACTCAGTTTCTCTTTTTTTCCCCGGGTGGAGGTCAGTCTGTCCAGGGGGCTATGCTGCTCTGGCCCAGGCTTGTCTGTGGGGGTACCACAGTACCGTGAAGCTCACCTGGTCCACGTCTTCCCAAGCCGTATGGGCACCGGCCACTTGCGGCCCCTGGGGCCCTCCTTGTTTCTCTGTTTAACATGAAGTGGAGATTCTCTGCACCGGCTGGAGGTGTGGAGGGGTCAAAGTTATGCCTTTTCTCAGTGATTATGCCTGCAAAGTGTGTCTCCAGCGTCTCTCCAAGATTTCACTATAGGAGGCTCGCTTTCTGCTTCCTCCCTCTAGCTGCCATCTTGGAATCCACCCCTGACTTTTTCTTAAGAACAGATTTATGAAGATCTGTTTATTCCTTCTGAAATGTGTATCCTATGTAAGAAGCTATATATGTGCCTTTCCTGAGTTCATTATTAAATTCATTAGGAATTACAACAGAAAAGAATGAATTTTTAAATTGAAGTTCTAATTATATATTTGAATGAACAGTATGTTTTTATATTTTATGACTATAAAGTTAGAACAGCATATGTTATGTTGGATATGGTTTGTTTTTCAATAATTATTTAATTTCTTCTATTTGTAATTTTTTCCCATCATATTTTCTGTTTGTAAATTGTGATTTCTCTGTCTCTTGTTATTTTCTTTCAATTAATCAATTATTTATTGTTTTTAGGAGCTCAGCTATTGGTTTTACTTAATGGTTCTGCTTTTTTTTCTGATTTATGATTCATAAATTTTATTCTTTATCAATCCCATCCTTCTGCTTTCCTTGTATTTTTTCCAGCTTTTTAAAATGAAATGCTTAATTCATATATTTTTACTCTGATTTGAGGCTTAGCCTTACAAATCTTGCTGTGTCCTAAAGACTTCTTATTTTCTTACTGTTACTTTTAAGGCTTGGTTGTAATTTTTAATAACAGAGTTATGAAGGTAGGTCTTTCACCTTTTCTGATGGGTGATGTTTTGTTTGTTTCTTGCATTCTTGGATTGAGCGTGTTGTGATCCAATTTTTGCAATTTTGGAGATTTTCTTTGTTTCTGAAGTTTGATTAGTTTTTGGAACTATCAGAGAGGCCCTATTTTTTTTTCCTTTTTCTTTTATTATTCATATGTGCATACAAGGCTTGGTTCATTTCTCTCCCCGGCCCCAACCCCCTCCCTTACCACCCACTCCGCCCCCTCCCACTCCCCCGCCAATTCCCAGCAAAAACTATTTTGCCCTTATTTCTAATTTTGTTGTAGAGAGAGTATAAGCAATAACAGGAAGGGACAAGGGTTTTTGCTGGTTGAGATAAGGATAGCTATACAGGGCATTGACTCACATTGATTTCCTGTGCGTGGGTGTTACCTTCTAGGTTAATTCTTCTTGAACTAACCTCTTCCCTAGTACCTGTTCCCCTTTTCCTATTGGCCTCTGTTTCATTTAAGGTATCTGCTTTAGTTTCTCTGCGTTAAGGGCAACAAATGCTAGCTAATTTTTTAGGTGTCTTACCTATCCTCACCCCTTCCTTGTGTGCTCTCGCTTTTATCATGTGCTCATAGTCCAATGCCCTTGTTGTGTTTGCCCTTGATCTAATGTCCACATATGAGGGAGAACATACGATTTTTGGTCTTTTGAGCCAGGCTAACCTCACTCAGAATGATGTTCTCCAATTCCATCCATTTACCAGCGAATGATAACATTTCGTTCTTCTTCATGGCTGCATAAAATTCCACTGTGTATAGATACCACATTTTCTTAATCCATTCGTCAGTGGTGGGGCATCTTGGCTGTTTCCATAACTTGGCTATTGTGAATAGTGCCGCAATAAACATGGGTGTGGAGGTGCCTCTGGAGTAACCTGTGTCACAGTCTTTTGGGTATATCCCCAAGAGTGGTATTGCTGGATCAAATGGTAGATCAATGTCTAGCTTTTTAAGTAGCCTCCAAATTTTATTCCAGAGTGGTTGTACTAGTCTACATTCCCACCAACAGTGTAAGAGGGTTCCTTCTTCCCCGCATCCTCGCCAACACCTGTTGTTCGTAATGTTGCTAATGATGGCTATTCTAACAGGGGTGAGGTGGAATCTTAGTGTGGTTTTAATTTGCATTTCCTTTATTGCTAGAGATGGTCAGCATTTTTTCATGTGTTTTTTGGCCATTTGAATTTCTTCTTTTGAGAAAGTTCTGTTTAGTTCACTTGCCCATTTCTTTATTGGTTCATTAGTTTTGGGAGAATTTAGTTTTTTGAGTTCCCTATATATTCTTGTTATCAGTCCTTTGATGTGTAGCTGGCAAATATTTTCTCCTACTTTGTGGGTGTTAGCTTCAGTTTAGAGACCATTTCTTTTGATGAACAGAAGCTTTTTAGTTTTATGAGGTCCCATTTATCTATGCTATCTCTTAGTTGCTGTGCTGCTGGGGTTTCATTGAGAAAGTTCTTACCTATACCAACTAACTCCAGAGTATTTCTTACTTTTTCCTGTATCAACTTTAGAGTTTGTGGTCTGATATTAAGATCCTTGATCCATTTTGAGTTAATCTTGGTATAGGGTGATATGCATGGATCTAGTTTCAGTTTTTTGCAGACTGCTAACCAGTTTTCCCATCAGTTTTTGTTGAAGAGGCTGCTATCTCTCCACCATATATTTTTAGCTCCTTTGCCAAAAACAAGTTGGTTACTGTTGTGTGGCTTCATATCTGGGTCCTCTATTCTGTTCCACTAGTCATCATGTCTGTTTTTGTGCCAGTACCATGCTGTTTTTATCGTTATTGCTTTGTAATATAGTTTGAAGTCAGGTATCGTGATACCTCCAGCATTGTTCTTTTGAGTGAGTATTGCCTTGGCTATTCATGGCCTCTTGTGTTTCCATATAAATTTCATGGTATATTTTTCAATCTCTAATGAATGTCATTTGAATTATGATGGGAATTGCATTAAACATGTAGATTACTTTTGGGAGTATAGACATTTTTACTATTTTGATTCTACTAATCCATGAGCATGGGAGATCTCTCCACTTTCTATAGTCTTCCTCAATCTCTTTCTTCAGAAGTTTATAGTTTTCCTTTTGTTTCACATCTTTTGTTAGGTTTACACCTAGGTATTTGATTTTTTTTTGAGGCTATTGTAAATGGAATTGTTTTCATACATTCTTTTTCAGTTTGCTCATTGTTAGTGTATAGAAATGCTAATGATTTTTCTATGTTGATTTTATATCCTGCTACCTTGCTATAGCTATTGATGATGTCTAGAAGCTTCTGAGTAGAGTTTTTTGGGTCTTTAAGGTATAGGATCATGTCATCTGCAAGTAGGGATATTTTGACAGTTTCTTTACCTATTTGTATTCCTTTTATTCCTTCTTCTTGTCTAATTGATCTGGCTAGGAATTCCAGTACTGTGTTGAATAGGAGTGGAGATAGTGTACATCTTTGTCTGGTTCCTGATTTTAGAGGGAATGGTTTCAGTTTTTCTCCATCAAGCAAAATGCTGGCTGTAAGTTTGTCATATATAGCTTTTACAATGTTGAGGTACTTTCCTTCTATTCCTAGTTTTCTTAGAGCTTTTATCATGAAATGGTGTTGGATCTTATCAAAGGCTTTTTCTGCATCTATTGAGATGATCAAGTGGTTTTTGTCTTAGATTCTGTTAATGTGGTCTATTACATTTATTGATTTTCGTTTGTTGAACCACCCCTGCATCCCTGGGATGAAGCCTACTTGGTCGTGGTGAATAATATTTTTGATGTGTTGTTGAATTCGGTTTGCCATTATTTTGTTGAGGATTTTTGCAACAATGTTCATTAAGGAGATTGGCCTATAGTTCTCCTTTTTGGAGGTGTCTTTGCCTGGTTTTGGGATAAGTGTAATAGTGGCTTCATAAAATGTGTTTGGCAGTTTTCCTTCCCTTTCTATTTCGTGGAACAGTTTAAGGAGGGTTGGTATCAGTTCTTCTTTAAAGGTCTGATAGAATTCAGCAGAGAATCCATCAGGTCCTGGACTTTTATTTTGGGGAGACTCTATTGCTGCTTCAATTTCATTTTGTGTTATAGATCGATTCAGGTGATTAATATTCTCTTGGTTCAGTTTTGGATGATCACATGTATCTAGAAATCTGTCCATTTCTTTAAGATTTTCAAATTTATTTAAATATAGGTTCTCCAAGTAGTCTTTGATGATTTCCTGGACTTCCATGGTGTTTATTGCTATCTCCCCTTTTGCATTCCTTATTCTACTAATTTGGGTTTTTTCTCTCCTCATTTTATTCAGGTTTGCCAGGGGTCTATCAATCTTGTTTATTTTTTCAAAGAACCAACTTTTTGTTTCATTAATTCTTTGTATGGTTTTTTTGGTTTCTATTTCATTGATTTCAGCTCTTATTTTTATTATTTCTCTCCTTCTATTTGTTTTGTGAATTGCTTGTTTTTGCTTTTCTAGGATTTTGAGATGTATCATTAGGTCATTGATTTGGGATCTTTCAGTCTTTTTAATATATGCACTCATGGCTATAAACTTTCCTCTCAGCACTACCTTTGCTGTGTCCCATAGGTTCCAGTAATTTGAGTTTTCATTTTCATTGACTTCCAGTAACTTTTAATTTCCTCTTTTATTTCATCAATGATCCATTCTTCATTAAGCAATGAGTTATTTAGTTTCCAGCTGTTTGCATATTTTTTGTCTTTACTTTTGTTGTTGAGTTCTACTTTTACTGCATTGTGATCAGATAGTATGCACGGTATTATTTCTATTTTCTTATATTTGCTGAGGCTTGCTTTGTGCCCTAGGATATGATCTATTTTGGAGAAGTTTCCATGGGCTGCTGAGCAGAATGTATATTGCATAGAAGTTGGATGAAATGTTCTGTAGACATCTACTAGGTCCATTTGATCTATTGTATATTTTAGATCTTGGATTTCTTTATTGATTTTTTGTTTGGATGACCTATCTATTGATGATAATGGCGTGTTAAAGTCTCCCACAACCACTGTGTTGGCGTTAATATATGCTTTTAGGTCTTTCAGGGTTTATTTGATGAAATTGGGTGCGTTGACATTGGGTGCATAAAGGTTGATGATTATTATTTCCTTTTGGTCTATTTCCCCTTTTATTAGTATGTAATGTCCTTCTTTATCTCATTTGATCAATGTAGGTTTGAAGTCTACTTTGTCAGAGATAAGTATTGCTACTCCTGCCTGTTTTGGGGGGCCATTGGCTTGGTAAATCTTCTTCCAGCCTTTCATCCTGAGCCTATGCTTATTTCTGTCAGTGAGATGGGTCTCCTGTAAGCAAGAAATTGTTGGATCTTCCTCTTTAATCCATTTCGTCAAATGGTGTCTTTTGATGGGTGAATTAAGTCCATTAACATTGAGTGTTAGTACTGATACATATGTCGTGATTCCTGTCATTTACTTGTCTTAGTTGTTTCAAGGTTTGATTGTGTGTACCTAAGTTGAGGTTACTCTCTACTTTCTTGCTTTTTCTTTTCCTGTAGCTTGGTGCTGCCTCCCCTTTCATGGTTATGTTGGGTTTCACTTTCTGTGTGCAGAATCCTTTGAAGGATCTTTTGTAGTGGTGGCTTTGTGTTTCCATATTGTTTTAGTTTCTGCTTATCATGGAAGACTTTTATTGTTCCATCTCTTTTGAATGATAGTATTGCCGGGTAGAGTATCCTGGGGTTGAAGTTATTTTCATTCAGTGCTTGGAAGATCTCACCCCATGCTCTTCTTGCTTTTAATGTTTCTGTTGAGAAGTCTGCTATCATTTTGATGGGTTTACCTTTGTATGTTACTTGTTTTTTCTCTCTTACAGCCTTCAATATTCTTTCCCTAGTTTCTGAACTTTTTGTTTTAATGATGATATGTCGTGTGGTAGTTCTCTTTTGATCTGGTCTGTTTGGTGTCCTGGAGTCCTCTTGCATCTGTATGGAAATATCTTTCTCTAGACTTGTGAAATTTTCCATTATTATGTTATGCACTCCCTTCGCTTGCACCTCTTCTCCTTCTTTGATGCCCATGATTCTCAAGTTTGGGCTTTGATGGAGTCGGTGAGTTCTTGCATTTCTTTTCACTTGTCTTGAGTTGTTTAATTAATAGTTCTTCAGTTTTTCCTTTAATTACCATTTCATCTTCAATTCTGAGATTCTGTCTTCTCTTCGTTCTATTCTGCTTGATTGGCCTTCTGATTCATTTTGCAGTTCTGTTTCAATCTTTTTTCTGACTTTTCCATATCCAGGGTGTTTTCCTCTTTAATGTTGTCTATTTTTGTCCTGAGGTCATTTATCTGTTTATTAATTGTGTTCTCTGTTTCACTCTGGTATTTTTACAGTGCTTCTATGGTTTCTTTTGTTTCTTCTTTTGCTTTTTCAAATTCTCTATTTTTGTTGTCTTGGAATTTCTTTTTTTTTTCATTTTTCTTTTATTATTCATATGTGCATACAAGGCTTGGTCCATTTCTCCCCCCTGCCCCCACCCCCTCCCTTACCACCCACTCCGCCCCCTTCCTCTCCCCCCCCTCAATACCCAGCAGAAACTATTTTGCCCTTATTTCTAATTTTGTTGTAGAGAGAGTATAAGCAATAATAGGAAGGAACAAGGGTTTTTGCTGGTTGAGATAAGGATAGCTATACAGGGCATTGACTCACATTGATTTCCTGTGCGTGGGTGTTACCTTCTAGGTTAATTCTTTTTGAACTAACCTTTTCTCTAGTACCTGTTCCCCTTTTCTGATTGGCCTCAGTTGCTTTTAAGGTATCTGCTTTAGTTTCTCTGCGTTAAGGGCAACAAATGCTAGCTAGTTTTTTAGGTGTCTTACCTATCCTCACCACTTCCTTGTGTGCTCTCGCTTTTATCATGTGCTCATAGTCCAATCCCCTTGTTGTGTTTACCCTTGATCTAATGTCCACATTTGAGGGAGAACATACGATTTCTGGTCTTTTGGGCCAGGCTAACCTCACTCAGAATGATGTTCTCCAATTCCATCCATTTACCAGCGAATGATAACATTTCGTTCTTCTTCATGGCTGCATAAAATTCCATTGTGTATAGATTACCACATTTTCTTAATCCATTCGTCAGTGGTGGGGCATCTTGGCTGTTTCCATAACTTGGCTATTGTAAATAGTGCCACAATAAACATGGGTGTGCAGGTGCCTCTGGAGTAACAGTCTTTTGGGTATATCCCCAAGAGTGGTATTACTGGATCAAATGGTAGATCGATGTCTAGCTTTTTAAGTAGCCTCCAAATTTTTTTCCAGAGTGGTTGTACTAGTCTACATTCCCACCAACAGTGTGAGAGGGTTCCTTTTTCCCCGCATCCTCGCCAACACCTGTTGTTGGTGGTGTTGCTGATGATGGCTATACTAACAGGGGTGAGGTGGAATCTTAGCGTGGTTTTAATTTGCATTTCCTTTATTGCTAGAGATGGTGAGCATTTTTTCATGTGTTTTCTGGCCATTTGAATTTCTTCTTTTGAGAAAGTTCTGTTTAGTTCACGTGCCCATTTTTTATTGGTTCATTAGTTTTGGGAGAATTTAGTTTTTTAAGTTCCTTATGTATTCTGATTATCAGTCCTTTGTCTGATGTATAGTTGGCAAATATTTTCTCCCACTCTGTGGGTGTTCTCTTCAGTTTAGAGACCATTTCTTTTGATGAACAGAAGCTTTTTAGCTTTATGAGGTCCCATTTATCTATGCTATCTCTTAGTTGCTGTGCTGCTGGGGTTTCATTGAGGAAGTTCTTACCTATACCAACTAACTCCAGAGTATTTCCTACTCTTTCTTGTATCAACTTAGGAGTTTGGGTCTGATATTAAGATCCTTGATCCATTTTGAGTTAATGTTGGTATAGGGTGATATACGTGGATCTAGTTTCAGTTTTTTGCAGACTGCTAACAAGTTTTCCCAGCAGTTTTTGTTGAAGAGGCTGCTATTTCTCCATCATATATTTTTAGCTCCTTTGTGAAATACAAGTTGTTTATAGTTGTGTGGCTTCATTTTTGGGTCCTCTATTCTGTCACTGATTTGGGATCTTTCAGTCTTTTTAATATATGCCCTCATGGCTATAAACTGTCTTCTCAGGACTGCTTTAGCTGTGTCCCATAGGTTCCGGTAGGTTGTGTTTTCATTTTCATTGACTTCCAGGAACTTTTTAATTTCCTCTTTTATTGCATCGATGATCCATTCTTCATTAAGTAATGAGTTATTTAGCTTCCAGCTGTTTGCATGTTTTTTGTCTTTACTTTTGTTGTTGAGTTCTACTTTTACTGCATTGTGATCAGATACTATGCATGGTATTATTTCTATTTTCTTATATTTGCTGAGGCTAGGATATGATCTATTTGTGCCCTAGGATATGATCTATTTTGGAGAAGGTTCCATGGGCTGCTGAGCAGAATGTATATTGCGTAGAAGTTGGATGAAATGTTCTGTAGACATCTACTAGGTCCATTTGATCTATTGCATATTTTAGATCTTGGATTTCTTTATTGATTTTTTGTTTGGATGACCTATCTATTGATGATAATGGGGTGTTAAAGTCTCCCACAACCACTGTGTTGGCGTTTATATATGCTTTTAGGTCTTTCAGGGTATATTTGATGAAATTGGGTGCTTTGACATTGGGTGCATACAGATTGATGATTATTATTTCCTTTTGGTCTATTTCCCCTTTTATTAGTATGGAATGTCCTTGTTTATCTCGTTTGATCCATGTAGATTTGAAGTCTACTTTGTCAGAGATAAGTATTGCTACTCCTGCTTGTTTTCGGGGGCCACTGGCTTGGTAAATCTTCTTCCAGCCTTTCATCCTAAGCATATGCTTATTTCTGTCGGTGAGATGAGTCTCCTGTAAGCAACAAATTGTTGGATCTTCTTTTTTAATCCATTTTGTCAAACGGTGTCTTTTGATGGGTGAATTAAGTCCATTAACATTAAGCGTTAGTACTGATAGGTATGTGGTGATTCCTGCCATTTAGTTCTTTTAGTTGTTTCAAGGTTTGATTGTGTGTACCTGACTTGATGTTACTCTCTACTGTCTTGCTTTTTCTTATCCTGTGGTTTGGTGCTGCCTGCCTTTTCATGGTTAAGTTGGGTTTCACTTTCTGTGTGCAGAATCCCTTGCAGAATCTTTTGTAATGGTGGCTTTGTGGTCACATATTGTTTTAATTTCTGCTTATCATGGAAGACTTTTATTGCTCCATCTATTTTGAATGATAGTTTTGCTGGGTAGAGTATCCTGGGGTTGAAGTTATTTTCATTCAGTGCCCGGAAGATCTCACCCCACGCTCTTCTTGCTTTTAATGTTTCTGTTGAGAAGTCTGCTGTGATTTTGATGGGTTTACCTTTGTATGTTACTTGTTTTTTCTCTCTTACAGCCTTCAATATTCTTTCCTTAGTTTCTGAACTTTTTGTTTTAATGATGATATGTCGTGGAGTAGTTCTATTTTGATCTGGTCTGTTTGGTGTCCTGGAGGCCTCTTGCATTTGTATGGGAATATCTTTCTCTAGATTTGGGAAATTTTCCGTTATTACTTTGTTGAATATATTACACATTCCCTTCGCTTGCACCTCTTCTCCTTCTTTGATGCCCATGATTCTCACGTTTGGTCTTTTGATGGAGTCAGTGAGTTCTTGCATTTTATTTTCACATGTCTTGAGTTGTGTAATTAATAGTTCTTTGGTTTTTCCTTTAATTACCATTTCATCTTCAAGTTCTGAGATTCTGTCTTCTGTTTGTTCTATTCTGCTGGATTGGCCTTCTGTTTTGTTTTGCAGTTCTGTTTTGTTCTTTTTTCTGAGGTTTTCCATATCCCTGCAGTTTTCCTCTTTAATGTTGTCTATTTTTGTCCTGAGTTCATTTATCCGTTTATTCATTGTGTTCTCTCTTTCACTTTGGTGTTTATACAGTGCTTCTATGGTTTCCTTTATTTCTTCTTTTGCTTTTTCAAATTCTCTATTTTTTGTTGTCTTGTAATTTCTTGAGTGTCTCCTGTACATTTTAGTTGACCCTATTCAGTATCATCTCTATAAAATTCTCATTGAGTACTTGTAGTATGTCTTCTTTTAAATTATTCTTTTGGGCTTCATTGGGTCCTTTGGCATAGTTTATCTTCATTTTGTTGGAGTCTGGATCTGAGTTTCTGTTCTCTTCATTCCCCTCTGGTTCCTGTACTAATTTTTTGCTGTGGGGAAACTGGTTTCCCTGTTTTTTCTGTCTTCCCATCATTGTCTTTGGTCTTCTTACTGTCACTGTACTGTGTGCAATTAAGTATTTTCTAGCTTGTAATAATAACAATGGTAATATTAAGAATGGAAGGGTGAGCTGAGATGGAAAGCAAGAAGTTAAAGAAAAGGGGAAAACAAATATACAGACAAGAGGGAGAAAGCAGAACAAGGTATCAGACTAGAAAATTTCGAAGGTATAAACAGGGAGTGTTAGTGTACTAATCGACAGTAAGCTGAACAGACATTAGAGAGACAGAGAGAGGATTGAAAAATCAAAGATAAAAAAAATAAAAACTAAGTAAATGAAAGAAATATCTATATATAAAAATGAATTAAAATAAAATGGAAAATATAAAATTAAAAAAAACCAAAAACTTCCAAGTTTATATGCAATGCAGTTTCAGTCTTAATAATATGGGTGTCCGTCTCAATCTCCAGTCCTGGAGTTTGTGCCTCAGATGTTGTTCTGTAGTTTCCTGTGCATGGGTGTTACCTTCTAGGTTAATTCTTCTTGATCTAACCTTTTCTCTAGCACTTGTTCCCCTTTTCCTATTGGCCTCAGTTGCTTTAAGGTATCTGCTTTAGTTTCTCTGCGTTAAGGGCAACAAATGCTAGCTGGTTTTTTAGGTGTATTACCTATCCTCACACCTCCCTTGTGTGCTCTCGCTTTTATCATGTGCTGATAGTCCAATCCCCTTGTTGTGTTTGCCCTTGATCTAATGTCCACATATGAGGGAGAACATACGATTTTTGGTCTTTTGGGCCAGGCTAACCTCACTCAGAATGATGTTCTCCAATTCCATCCATTTACCAGCGAATGATAACATTTCATTCTTCTTCATGGCTGCATAAAATTCCATCGTGTATAGATACCACCTTTTCTTAATCCATTCGTCAGTGCTGGGGCATCTTGGCTGTTTCCATAACTTGGCTATTGTGAATAGTGCTGCAATAAACATGGATGTGTAAGTACCTCTGGAGTAACAGTCTTTTGGGTATATCCCCAAGAGTGGTATTGCTGGATCAAATGGTAGATCGATGTCCAGCTTTTTAAGTAGCCTCCAAATTTTTTTCCAGAGTGGTTGTACTAGTCTACATTCCCACTAACAGTGTAAGAGGGTTCCTTTTTCCCCGCATCCTCGCCAACACCTGTTGTTGGTGGTGTTGCTGATGATGGCTATTCTAACAGGGGTGAGGTGGAATCTTAGTGTGGTTTTAATTTGCATTTCCTTTATTGCTAGAGATGGTGAGCATTTTTTCATGTGTTTTCTGGCCATTTGAATTTCTTCTTTTGAGAAAGTTCTGTTTAGTTCACATGCCCATTTCTTTATTGGTTCATTAGTTTTGGGAGAATTTAGTTTTTTAAGTTCCCTGTATATTCTGGTTATCAGTCCTTTGTCTGATGTATAGTTGGCAAATATTTTCTCCCACTCTGTGGATGTTCTCTTCAGTTTAGAGACCATTTCTTTTGATGAACAGAAGCTTTTTAGCTTTATGAGGTCCCATTTATCTATGCTATCTCTTAGTTGCTGTGCTGCTGGGGTTTCATTGAGGAAGTTCTTACCTATACCAACTAACTCCAGAGTATTTCCTACTCTTTCTTGTATCAACTTAAGAGTTTGGGGTCTGATATTAAGATCCTTGATCCATTTTGTGGTAATCTTGGTATAGGGTGATATACATGGATCTAGTTTCAGTTTTTTGCAGACTGCTAACCAGTTTTCCCAGCAGTTTTTTTGAAGAGGCTGCTATTTCTCTATCGTATATTTTTAGCTCCTTTGTCAAAGATAAGTTGGTCATAGTTGTGTGGCTTCATATCTGGGTCCTCTATTCTGTTCCACTGGTCTTCATGTCTTTTTTTTGTGCCAGTACCATGCTTTTTTTATTGTTATTGCTTTGTAGTATAGTTTAAAGTCAGGTATTGTAATACCTCCTACATTGTTCTTTTGACTGAGTATTGCCTTGGCTATTCATGGCCTCTTGTGTTTCCATATAAATTTAACAGTAGATTTTTCAATCTCTTTAATGTGTGTCATTTGAATTATGATGGGAATTGCATTAAACATGTAGATTACTTTTAGGAGATCGACATTTTTACTATGTTGATTCTACCAATCCATGAGCATGGGAGATCTCTCCACTTTCTATAGTCTTCCTCAATCTCTTTCTTCAGAAGTGTATAGTTTTCCTTGTAGAGGTCTTTCACATCTTTTTTAGGTTTACACCTAGGTAGTTGATTTTTTTTGAGGCTATTGTAAATGGAATTGTTTTCATACATTCTTTTTCAGTTTGCTCGTTGTTAGTGTATAGAAATGCTAATGATTTTTCTATGTTGATTTTATATCCTGCTATGTTGCTATAGCTATTGATGATGTCTAGAAGCTTCTGAGTAGAGTTTTTTGGGTCTTTACGGTATAGGATCATGTCATCTGCAAATAGGGATATTTTCACAGTTTCTTTACCCATTTGTATTCCTTTTATTAATCTTGGAATTTCTTGAGTGTCTCCTGTACATTTTGGTTGACCATATGCAGTATCATCTCTGTAAAATTCTCATTGAGTACCTGTAGTATGTCTTCTTTTAAATTGTTCTTGTGGGCTTCATTGGGTTCTTTGGCATAGTTTACCTTCATTTTGTTGGAGTGTGGTTTGGGGTATCTCTTTTCTTCATTCTGCTCTGGTTCCTGTACTAATTTTTTGCTGTGGGCAAACTGGTTTCCCCGTTTTTTCTGTCTTCCTGTCATTGTCCTTGGTGTTGTTACTGTCCCTGTACTGTGTGCAATTAAGTATTTTCTAGCTTGTAATAATAACAGTGATAGTATTTAGAATTTAAGGGTGTGAGGAGATGGAAAGCAAGAAGTTAACGAAAAGGAAAAATCAAATAAACAAACAAGTAGGAGAAAACAAAACAAGGAATTAAACAAAAAAGTTTCAAAGGTATAAACATGGAGAATTAGTGTAATAATTGATAGTAAGCTGAACAGGCATTAGAGAGACAGAGAGAGAATTGAAAATAAAAAGTAAAAAGAATAAAGATAAGAATAAAAATAAAAAATAAGTAAATGAAAGAAATATGTATGTATAAAAATAAAATAAAACAAAATAAAAAAACAAAATAAAAAAAAAATAAAAAAATCCCTCCAAGTTCAAATGCAATGAAGTTTCAGTGTTCATAATTTTGGTGTCTGTCTCAGTTTCCAGTCCTGGAGATGGTTCCTCAGATGTTTTTCTGTAGTTGTCTCATCAAAGGGGATGCATAAAGTAGAACAAAACTGCACACTCACACAAAAAAAACCCACAAAGTGTCCCAAGTTCAACTGTAATACCGTTTCAGTAAGTTTTACAGCATGCAGGTGTCGTTTGGTTGTTTTCTCATCAAAAGTAGGGAGAGAGAGGGGAAAAAGAAAAGAGTCTGGAGACAGTTCTATGAATGGTATCTGTGGCTGTGGCTTGCCTGCCTGCTGCTGTCAGCCTGCTGTTGCTGGAGGCGTTATTTATGCAGATCTCAGGGGTGAGCTTTACACTCACCTGGCCCTGCAGGCTTTGTTTACTCAGAGTTCTCCTGTGGACGAGCCTCTGCTACAAGCTTTCCCCTTTCCAAGCTCACTGGGGTAAGTGACATTGCACCCACTTTGTCAGGCCTGCGTGTTTGTTTACAGCTCATGTGGGAGGTGGGTCTTCCCCCCTCTCCTGTGGAGTTTTCCTCCCTCCACCACTCTCACAAGCTTTCCTGCTCCTGGTTGCTGGGCGTACACCTCCGCCTCTGCCAGAGTCTCTCCGGCCCTCCCAGCTTGTTTATTTACAGTTCCAGGAAGGATTCCCTTCCCCCAATCTTCGGTGCTCAGTGCACCCCACCCTGTTTTCCACGTGTCTTTATTGTTCTTATTGCTTATTACTCAGTTTCTCTTTTTTCCCAGGGTGGAGGTCAGTCTGTCAAGGGGGCTATGCTGCTCTGGCCCAGGGTTGTCTTGGGAATACCTCAGTACCACTAAGCTCACCTTGTCTGCGTCTTTCCAAGCCATCTGGTGTGGGTGACGGGCGGCCCGGGGGCCCTCCTGGTTTCTCCGTTTAATGTGAATTGGAGATGCTCTGCACCGGCTGGAGGTGTGGAGGGGTCAAAGTTTTGCCTCTTCTTGGTGGTTTTGCCTGCAAGATGTGTCTCCAGTGTTTCTCCAAGATTTCACTATAGGAGGCACGCTTTCTGCTTCCTTCCTCTAGCTGCCATCTTGGAATCATGTTGTAGTTTCTTAATGTACGGTTTCACATGGACTAGGATTTGACTTTGGGGTCAAAGTGTAAAAAAAATTAAGGGTGCTGCTTTGGCTTGAATTTGGACCCAACTTCACTCTCTAATATCTATGTATCCATGTGTAAGTTGTTCTGAGTCTCATTTTTATCTTTTATAAAAGTGGAAATAACAAAATCTACCTGCAGTGTCATTTTGAAGATTAAATGAATACAGCAGGAGCATTGGCTAACACAGTTTCACCTCTTCTTCTAATTTAAGCCTTTTGAGCAAATACTGTGGGGAGCAGGGCCTCAGTCTTGATAATGTAACTTAATCAGAAAAATTAAATTCTCTTACCCAATTGGTGTTTTGTGCTTTTGAGTACAGACACAGAGGAGGTTTATTGTGAAATCATTGCACAGAGCACTGGTTTCCTTGCTCAGGGGCAGCACATTTGTATGGTATGATGACAGTTGGGTGTGATGGTGCAGATGTGGACTCTGGAATCCCACCAGCTGAGTCCAAAACCCTAGTTCATTCTTCGAGCTGTGAGAAAATGGCCAAAGTATCTCTCCAAGCCTTGGTTCTTTCTTTTTTTAAAAAAAAACTGGGATAATTATATCAGCATGTGGCTCATAGGTTGTTGTGAGGGATAAATTCAACACAGCATAGAAACTTAGTGTCAGCAGCATGTACATCATGTCACAGTTTCATGGCATGTAATTTTCTCAGTAAATATTCATTACTGAAGGCTAAAAATAGCCTGTGAGACTTAAGGAGTGATAATACAGGATGGTCTGGCAATTGTTTTTCTTCTATTTTCAGGTTTTAATGATTAATATTTCAGGTGAGGAATATCGAAATATGGAAATAAAATACTCAATTCAGCTATTGCATCAGTCTTTCTGAATGTGGACTGTGTCACCGTGCTTTACAGTAGCAGTTATGGCTGCCTTGGAATTAATAAATACAGATTTGTTTGACAAAATCCAAGTGTTTATAGGAAAATCTAAAAATGGAATGGGAAAATATTAGGACAATGAAAAAGAAAAAACCAATGGCAACCCAGTTGTAGTTGTTTATGACAGTAATTGACCCTTGTTTCTGATTGTTGTTGAGTAGGACTGGGTTACTTTTAGGCAAACCACAGGGAACTTTTGGTTGGAATTAGAATGTGTAAGTGGCAGAGTTGGAGATCTCCTTGAAAGAGATTTTTGGGTCCCAGATGGTGAAAACTCTAGATATCTTGGGCCATTTGAATGACACATCACAGGGGACAGTTTTTCTTTCCAAATATTACAGAAACTCACTTCTTTCTTTAAATAGAAGTAGCAAATTTATGTGAAAACACTTATCAAAGCCTCCTAGACCAATGAGCACCTGGTCTGCCCTGGGTCAACAGCATGAAACAGTGTTGCAGATGCCAGAGGATGAATGTCCCTTTTTATAGTGAGACTTCTCAGGACCACTCAGATCCCAGTGTTCCAGTCCTTTCTGTTACATCATAAAAACAAACTAAAGAAAAGGGTTATGCATCATACTAGCTTATATAATACCATATTTTATCATTCCAAAGAAGATGGCTAATTCTTTTAAAATGGAATTCCTAAACCCCAGAGAGATAGGTGGGATTGTAGCACAGTTTTTTTTTTTTTTTGGACGGTGGGACAATTTTTGGTGTCAATTTCATGATTGGATTCATCCTCTTATGAATAGGTATTATCTGAAAATGGGGCAGAATTTAGTAATATGTGTAAGGGCAACATTTTCTTCTTACTTTCATATACTAGCTCTTCTTTAAGTATCATTTATAAATAAGAAACTTTTTCTAAGGAAATTTTGTTCCCATCAAATCTATCAATAAAGTTACTTGATTTAAAGTAAAGCACCAATGTCCTGAAGAGTGCTATATTAAATTGTTATCACAGGGACTTAATTCCTAGGGAAATATTTTCTATCTATGGCAGGCAGGAGAGAGGGACACCTGACCCTTGTTGGGCCTGGGCTGTGGGATCAGATTTTTGAAGAGAGGTCAGAACCAATCCAGATTTCTGACCTCTCTTAAAAATCTAATAGCAATTTTGGTCCCATATTCCTACAATGCTGATTTTTTTATAAATTTATAATTTTTTTGTCAGTAATCAGATTTGATTTGATTTTATAGCCCTTCATATAAAAGAAGGGGCTTGATGTGAGTCTTGAGGGAAAGGGAAAATATTTAAACAATGAAAGTGCATAAAACATTTAAGCACACAAAGGAAGGGTAGGATGCAGCAAGTATTTAATGTACAATAAACAGTCAAATTTAAAAGTAAGGAAGTTCAGCCAAAAGTGGACAGGACATTAAATTGCAGAGATAAATATGTTTCAGGCTGGGAATTGGAGACATTGTCCTGTCAACTATGGAAAATAATTAATGAATCTTAATTGATGTTATAACTAATGTTTTGGTAAGCTTATTATGGACATAGTATGTAAAGTAGGTCAGATGAGAGAGGAAGTAAGGCAGAATTAAAATGGAATTCTGTCTTGAATAGTTTTGAAGTGCTGGTGAGCACCAAGGGGGCAGAAATTTTACCTCAATGTCTAAAATAATAGTTTAGATCATTAGCGACCTCTACGTATCCTACTTCTTTTTTTGTCAGCTATGTTCATTAGGCAGCTAGACAATATTTGTATCAATTTTTGCTAACTTTATTTGATATTGTTGTTTTAAACCTGACATTTCATTTTGTTGAATGCATAAGGCTTGAGTTTAGTGACTTTCTAATACAAAGAGCAGAGTAGACTGAAAAGGCTGGTGAAGCTCTGCTGTGGCCACAAGTGAGCTTTCAAACAGCACAGCCTATGCAAGGGGTGGAGGGAGTCCACTGAGTCAGCGGCCCTGAGCTCCACTCTCACTTGGGACTATTATCTTCTGTTGATGTGAAATCAACTATTGTGGAGTTGCCACTTAGCCAACTCAGAAACAGCATGCTCCTTAGATCGGTTTTTTTTACTGCTTGCTATGCGTGCATGTGTAAAACTGAGTTAGCTTTAAATAGAGTTTTTAAAAATCTGAGTTGCATAAAATGTTATTTGACAATGGCATTATTTTTTTAAGCCAGCATCTTATTCACTTGTGGGTTGCTAGGTACACCTTATTGCTGTTAAAAAATATCTTAAAAATGTATTATGAACAATCTAATAACAATATCAATTATAAACCCTTGAAATTTTTGACAATAGCTTTGCTGTGATTTACTGAGCAATGTGTTATGTGCCAGTTACTGTGCTATAGATCCGATCTAGACCTTTTAAAAATTCTAAAACAATACTACAAGGCAAGTATTCTTATTTCTACTTTTCAAATGAGCCCCAGAAAAACCGAAAATTAATTAAAAATAATACAAATCATAGATAACAGAGCTTTTAAATTTATCATGCTATATCCTAAGTAATGTCACTGATGTTATGTTATCTAAGAATTAGGGTATGTTTTCAAGGAGTCTCCAAATTTTTTTCCAGAGTGGTTGTACCAGCCTGCATTCCCACCATCAGTGGATCAGGGTTCTTTTTTCCCCACATCCCCACCAACACATGCTGTTGGTGGTGTTTTTGATGATGGCTATTCTAACAGGGGTGAAGTGGAATCTTAGTGTGGTTTTGATTTCTGGCCATTTCCTTTATGGCCAGAGATGGTGAGCATTTTTTTATGTGTTTTTTTACCATTTGAATAAGGAACTAATACAGAAACCTTAAAGTAACAGAAGTTATCATGAGAAGGGGATCAGTAACCAGGGTAAAGATCAGTTAGAGATGAATCAACACGGGTCATAACATGTGTACACGAAAGCAATGCTAGGAATATTTCTGGATAGCCATCCTCAACTCAACTAACCAAAACACTTTGTTTTCTTTATTAGACTTGTCTCTTTTCTTCACAAAACTAGTGATAAAGGCAGATCATGACCTGCCTGGAACTGAGGGGGGAAGTGGAGAGGGAGTGGAGGAGGGGGGAAGGGGGGAGAAATGACCCAAAAAATATATGCACATGTGAATAAAAAAAAAGAATTATGGCACGTAATAAAATGAGAACTACATTGATAATGGACTGTAGTTAATGAGAAATGAAGATACTACACTATTACATGAGACAGTGTAAAAATCTCACCTCAGACAAATATATAAAGATAACGTGGTACATTATTTGCTTTATGTTATGGGAATGATTCTGCTAGACTAGTATTAGTAGGTCAAGCATGAATAGTTGCTTTTCTAAGGTGGTGATGAGTTTTGCTGATTTAGTCACACCCCCTCTTTTCTTGTTCACTTTGGAACAGAAGGACACTCATCAGCAAGTAGGCCACTTTCCCTGAGACTGTGTGGCTTCAGAGTGACAGATACCATTACCTTGTTAGCACAAGCTGTTGAAGCATCATCCTTCTATTTAGGATGGTGTAAAATCTTTATGAAATTTAGTCAAAATTATCTCTTATTTTGCTAAAGCACCTGTTTTCTTTTTTACATCATTAGTTATTGGTCATTGGAGGATTTTCTCCTCAAGAGTTTAGAAGATACATTTGTTTGGCAATTTGTGGACTCTGACAAATGTCTAGAGGACAGAAGGACTCTTAGACATTCTGGGACTTCATGGTGTATTTCAACTCAGTGTTTATAAAATCAATAACCCAATTTAGGGCAGTTTGAATAATTTCAATATACTAACTGATTTCAACTCCATTTAAAAATTTTTATAATGAATTACTTCATAAAACACACCAATATATTTATGTCTTAGATTAGGTTATGATAGCAAAAATACTACAGACAGGGTGGCATAAACAATGACCAGTTATTTCTCATTGTTCAGGAATCTAAAATCAGGTATGGGCAGACCCAGTGTCTGATGGAGGGCCTGGTTTGCAGATGGCATTCTCCTTGTTGTATTCTTATGTGGTAAGAGAGTGAGTAATCATCTCTTCATCCAATTATGAATGCACTAATCCCATTCATGGGAACTCCAACCGTATGACCTCCCAAAGATCACACTTCTAAATACCGCCACATCAGGAATTTAGAATTCGGCATATGAATTTTGTGAAGAATGCAAATATTCAGTACAAAACAATTTCCTTTATAGTCTTGTTATAAATAACAATATTAATAAATAATATTTGTGAATAACTAATATTCACAAAGGTAGGGAATTAAATACAACTATTTTTTCTTTATTCATATATTCATATGTACATACATTGTTTGGGTCATTTCTCCCCACTGCCCCCTGCCCCGTGCCTCTCCCCCCTGCTCCTCCCTCTCCCCTCCACTCCCTCACAGAACAGATTCTGCCCTTTTCTCCAATTTTGTTGAAGTGAAGACACAAGCAATAATAAGAAAGACAAAGTGCCTTTGCTAGTTGAGATCAGGATAGCTATACAGAGAGATTCCTAGCATTGCTTCTATGCAGAAGTGTATTACAACCCGAACTAATTCATCTGTACCTGACCTCTTCCCTACTTTCCAGTCACCTTCCCAAATTGACCTAAATTAAGGTTACTGTATTAGTTCCTCTGCAGTGGGCACATCAAACACTTTCAAGTTTTGGGTTTCCTACCTATCCTCATTCCTCATGTATGTGCTCTTCCCTTAGCGTGTGACCCAAGTCCAACAACATTGCTGCATTTGCCCTAGATCTAAAGTCCGCATATGAGGGATGAATACAACTATTTTAGCTGATGGAGTGACAGGGTAGAGCTTTTGTGTAATGAAATATTTATACATTATACTGAAAACAGTTAGTTACATATATCCAAGGAAAAAGTGTCAAACATAATCCTATGTAAATATTTTGGAAATAATATAATGTCTTAAATTATTAAATTATAATACTTTATTCTTTTTATTTTTATTTATTTATTTTTTTGGTGGTGCTGGGGTTTGAACTCAGTGCCTCACATTTGCAAGGCAAGCCACTTTCCCACTTGAGCCACTCTGCCAGGCGTTTTTTGTGTGTGTGTGTTGGCTATTTTTGAGATAAGGTCTCTTGAACTGTTTGCCTGGGCTGGTTTCCAACTGCGATCCTCCTGATCTCTGCCTCCTGAACAGTTAGTGTTACAGGCGTGAGCCACTGGCACCTGATTACTCTTTATTTGTATTCATATATGTTAAACTATACATTGTAAAGGAGTTCATCATGACATTTCCTTGTATGTATACATTGTACTTTGATCATTTTTACCTCCTTTTTCCTTGCCCCAGGCTACATTGGACTTTCATGACCTTGTGTGTTGAAAGGGAAGTGGGTTATATATGCATATATGAATTGATGTAAACCTCTTGATTGTTTTTTGACACACGCATTAAAACTCAAAAATAGTTACATCTTTTAGTGTTGACCTGGGTGGAGGTACATTGTAGAATTTACAAAGCACTTATATCTTTTGACACAGCCATTATATGCCTATGGATTTATGCTCAGATATAGAGAAATACATTCATCTGAGGTAATTTTTTTCTTTACATAGTGAAAAGCAGAAATAAATATTAAATAACTGAGTATGAGTTAATTATTTTCTCTATACAATAAGAATATATACTGCCGTCAAATCTTGTATCAAACTATAGTTATGATCACATTTTTTGAAATTTGCTATGTACCCCTTAATTCACTCAATACATGTTTAAATTTGATCTTTGTAAAACAACAAAAACAAAAACAAAAACAAAAAACACACCCAGTTCCTTGGAAATGTTCTACAACACCCAAAAGTCACTTGTTCAACCAGTGATTGAATCTAGATTCAGATGTAGAGTCACAGTCTATAATGCTTATCAGTCTCTACAAATATTTAATTTTATACAGAAATGCACATAATTTATTGCTAAGGTAAATAATAGAAGTACTATATAAAATATTATCATGTTAAAAATATCCTTAAATGCATAGAGGAAAAAGCTGGAGTGACAGTCCCAAAATGAAAATAGTTACCTTTGGGTGGTGACAATACAGGTTTTGTTTGTTTTATAATTAGGATTTTACTTTATTTCCAACTTTTGTGCAGTGAGCATGAGTTGATTTCATAATTAGAAAAACAATTTTTTCAGCTTCAAATTCCCCTTTTTCAAAATGTTAATTGCATATTATTTCTAATATAATTGGGAATACTTGAAAGTCTAACAATAGAATTATTTAATGAAATATTGTTCATAAACCCAATGAAGTAATATAAAATCAAATGAATGCTGTTATTCACAGATAACAAATTGTGATAATATATGCTAAAAATGTTCTGTAAATTAGGGAGAACTTAAAATATTATTTTTATTAAAAATTACTCTAATTTATATCATGATTATGATGTAAATTCTGTATGCACACAGTGAAAAATGAGTGTATTGAATCCTAAAAGTGATTGTGGTGTTGGCAGAATCAGAGTAATAGAAATATTTTCTTTATTGCTTGAACTATGAGTAATATTGTAAAACAAATAATCGTGATTGCTAAAACTAGATATGTGAAAAAGAAGCTATCTAAATGAAATGCCTGATCTATTTTGACACTGTGTAAAAGGTGTGCTTCTCAGAGGGCAGTATGATTAGGCAGGAATGAGTGTTAATTCAGTGTGTTAATTCTCTCAACATTTTCAGCATCATCAAAAGTGACATGGCTACCCAGGCAGAACAACCTCTAGTTTTCTTCTCCTCCACCCTTACCAGAGCTATTCCTACAGATTGCTGCCATCTCAAATTAGAAAGGAGCCTGAATAAAAGTTCTCCAGATAGGTTGTCCCGGCTGCTTTGACAAATGCCGTGTACTGTATCCCTGAGGTCATGGCAAATGACAGAATGTGAAAAGTGAACAGAAAATGCTTGTCTGGCATTCTCTCATCCCAGGTTTGCTGAGTAAGATAGGCAGTGCAGAAAGCCAGGAGATTCTAGCTGTGCAGTTCCAGAGAGCATCCACAAAGGCAAAAATGCTTGTCCTGACTGGAAATGGATTTATGAGCTCAGCATTTGTCTTGCCTCTGGGGTACTGGAGTGGAAGCTGGCTACTTGCCCAGTTTCCTTTTAGAGCCCAGATACAGAAGAAGCCAAATGTCAACTTGCCTGTTTCTCAGCCAAGTGACTTACCTGTCCCCTTTTCCCTCTCTTCAACTTGCTTCCTGTATAAAGATTGCCACTGGTAGATAGAAGTGCATTATTTCAGGAACTCAGTTGGGTGCCTGAGGTGGTGAGTTCAGCAACAGTCAACCATGACTGTAAAATTTACTTTGTGTGTGTGTGTTTGCTAAACAATTTAATGTTCTATTTATTTTTCATGAATTGTAATTGAATTGGGGAAGTGTGGACTTCTTAAGCTGCTGTGACAAATCAAGGAAGAATTTTGATAGTTCATGGAATCTAAAGAAAAGAAGATATATACTGAACACAGTTGTGTTGCTTACCCAGACACGGAAATCCAGAAGTTCAAAGATAGAGATTTTTAAAGATAGAGGTCACCCAAGTGATCATGATTCTCAATGCCTTCAAGTGTAAGATGCTTGAACTGGAAATGTGAAAAACCCCAATAATGTTCTTACTGAAAACATCTTGAGGAATTCTGGTCTAAAGAATAGTCAAAGGGTGGTGGTGCCTGAAGTAATAGGCAAAGGTTGTGAATACATAGATGACATTCCTGGTACCCCTAGCAATTTTTTTCTTTTTTCATGCTTGCTAGGCAGGTGCGCTGTTTCTTGAGTCATGAGCCAAGCTCTTTTCCTTTGGTTATTTTTGAGCTAAGTACTCAGTTTTTGCCTGGTCGATCCTGGACTACGATTTTCCTGTTTAGGCTTCCTGCAATACCTGGGATGGCAGGTGCACAATCACCGTGCCTAGCTATTGGTTGAGATGGGGTCTTACAAACTTTCTGTCTGGACTGGCCTGCAACTTAAATCCTCCCATCTCCACCTCCCCAGTAACTTTGATTATAGGCATAAGTCATTAAAGGCCAACTCCTAACAGCAATATTTAATGCCAGAGAGTAGCCAAATAGAAGTTCTGGTGTCTGAGATTTTTGGATTAAAATAAAATTAATCATATGATCATTTACTGATAATAAATTTATAAAATATGAATTTATAGCATCATTGAAAAATCAATTAATTCTATGAAATAACATAGTAGTAATTGAGTGTAGTGGACTATATGGTTCCTAACCATTAGAAAATAGGGTGGCTGCATTTATATAGAAAATCTTAACTAATTCATAAAACTTTTTTTGTGTCTTATTATGCTAACCTATCTTACTTTTCTATCAGCAGTGCCTTGCCTTTCTAGGATGTTTCCTTTGTTGGAACCATTTTCAGTTTTGTGTTTTGGGGGGATGATATTTATTCCATTCCTAGCTTCAGGGTTGAGTTCTGATAACTTTTAACCAAGCTGTTCATTTCATCTTTTCAATCATGGTAACTGGTTCAGAGGTGAACACATAAACCAGTCACCAGGATGTTAAAGTTTTTGAAAAAAGAAGCGTCCACTTTTTCCACAACAGTTACAGGAAGATGTGTTTAAGGTCTCAGGCATGTAATATGGCATTTGTGAGGCTACCTCTATACATGGAGTCTGGTTGTGTGTGTGTGTGTGTGTGTGTGTGTGTGTGTGTGTGTGTGTGTGTGTATGTGTGTGTGTGTGTGTGTGTGTGTGTGTGTGTTTGGGTATTGGTGGGAGGGGTCAAATTGTAGTGCCTGTGCATGAAACAGATACTATGGAAGGCACTGCAGATAAATGGAGAGAAATTGGGTCCTGGGTACTATTTACAGGAAAGTCAACCATTGCCTAAACTAAGAATACTTTTTGTTTACCAATTACTTTTATTAAGTTCCTTTGATTTATGCTTTTGATCTCTTATGCTGTAAATAGTCCTAACTAACACAGCATCCCCAAATTTTTATAACAGGATGTTCAGCCATATATTGAGAGAGAGATCATTATTTTGTTAGCCAGGTATAATCCATTTGTTAGAAAATGGGCCACAGTTAGACCATTATTTATTTTAACTCCATACATTCTGGAAAGCTATATTGCAAGGAGTAAATTCATGGCCATCACCCTAGGTATTGTAGGACCAGCTAATAAACCTCACCTTATATTATAACTTGATGTGCAAAAGAGGAGTGAGGTCTGTTTAGTTTAGATCAACAATCATCTATCAAACTCCTTAAAGTGGACTTCTCATATTCATCCAAGAATCCAAATCCTCTTCCTATGAATTTCTGAAGTAAAGCTACATATCTTCTTTCTCAGTCTCCCTTGAAACTAGTGAATGGCCAGATGATCTGTGTTGTGCTATTGATGTCACCTGTTCCAGAACGTTAGGTTAAAAGTTAGTGATGTGAAGAATCAGGGCCCATGAAGAATGTAACAATGACAGCAACACTAGCCAAATCTATTACCTAGATATAGTAGCAGCTGTAGGTTTTAGGGTAGTGCACTGTGTCAGTTTTATTCAGAGGTACAAGATTATGAGTTTATCTTTCAGATCAATGGCAGTAGTGATTTTGCTAGGTCATTTCTTTGGATCTTTGGCTGGCTTACTGACCCACAGAATCCAGTGATCTGAGGTATCTGGACAAATTGAAAATTTACATAAATCTTTGCAAAACTCAACTACGTAGCCTGCATGACATCTGGGTCTGAGATCTAGATTTCTTGAAGGCTACACTATTTTCCTTGTTATTTTCCATTTTGGAATGCTTCATGCAGGATTGCTGGGCAGTTACCCATTTTGAATCTAATTAAACCCAGAGCAGTTTGAAATTCACTGAATGTATGAAATGCTTTGTCATCTATTAACACATTAGTACAGACATCCAAATTTAGAAGTGTTCTTGAAACCATTAGTCGCTAGCAGATGGAGGAATTCTGTGACCTGCACCTCAGTCAGGTAGCAGTGGGGCTGCCCATAAGGGACAGAGTAGATGCACCTCACGGTTCAGCCTGTAGTTACAACTTCTTGAGCGGGGTAGAGTGAAAGCAATTGAAGAACAAGGTTTGAAAAAGTAATGAAAAATCCTTGAGATGAGTTATTTCCAAGGGGTTTCCTAGGAGGTTGTTGCCTATTTACCTACTTGCTTCTCAGAAGGTAGACTCTTATTTAATTATTATTAGTCATTTCAGGTGTATCTCTAATAATTCAAAATTTCATTGTTTATATTCTGGCTCAGAAATCAGTCAAGAGATGGGGCCATGGATTTGAAAATTGTTTATATTTACTAATGTCTTTGACCTTGGATATATTTATGCCATCACTGTTTGTCCTTTCTTATATAAATTGCTATCATAATATCTGAATTGTGTTTTAAATGAAAGTAAGAGCTCTCTTGGTTGGCAAAAACATTTTAAATTCCCTTAGGAAATAATTAGAAATAAATAGCCATTTCAAATGTCTTCACTTTCCTAGAATTTATCAAACAAAAGACTTGTCAACCCTAAACACAATAGTTAATGGTCTCTTCACATGGAGAGTTCCTAATGCTTCTACTTTTTGTGCAGCAGCATTAATCTTTAGCCCACATGGAATTAAAGCTATTTTAATTAGGCCTATAGCTTGGAACTTTGTAACCTTAAATTTGAAGATGCTAAAGCATTTTATAATGGTCAATGAATTAAGAACTCCTGGGGCTTTAATAGACATGATTAGAAAGGGTAACTATCCAATTATTCTAGATGTAGAGCTGATGGATCTGTAATGGCCAGCCAAAAAGCTGGGTGTCTAAAAACATTTTCTTTCCTGGAAATGTGTTTGGAAAGTTGCTGAACAAAAAGAATCATTTATAATGTTAGAGTGGAACTTAATCATTAACAAAAATATTTATTGTACACTTATTCTATGCATTCTTCTGAGCGCTGGAGATAAAATAATGACACAGTTATTATTCTTATAGACACACATTTCAGGGTAGGAAAGAAAACAATAGGCAGTGTTATTGATTAGGGCAGACCAATATTTCAAATAAAATATCCCACTTAGCTAAAAAATCTGGATACACACACATAAATATATGCTGGGTAGTGAAAATTATAGGATCAGGATGGAGGAGTGTAAGAGTTCTTGGTGAGTCTTGAGTTGAAGTTCGCTCCCTCTATCCAACCCTTCTTGGGAGAGGGGCTGTGTATTTATTGGCCATGGACAGGTGGCTGAGAGTGGAGATTTTGACAGTCTCATTGACTAGGAGCACAATTGTTTAAAAAGATTTGAGTATCCCCATTAGTAATAGCTGTACAGTACAGAAATAGTCACTATATTTCAAGAAGCTATTTGAATTAATATCTAGGCAAAATAGGCAAGCTTAATATGAATTAGTAGAAGCAGGAGAAAAGATACTGTTTAATAGTAGAAATCTATCACACATACCACTAAGTTACCTCACTCTCACTGAAATTACTTAATTTAATGAGTTTTCAATATTACATTTAATAGGATATGATGGGAATGTAGCAGTGCCATGTGCCCACGCCATGATTTTCTTGTTACTATGGCTCTGTAGTATAATTTGAAGCCAGGTGTGTGATACTTACAGCATTGCTGTTTTTGCTCAGGATTGCTTAGGCTATTTGGAATCCTTTATGCTTCCATATGAATTTTAGGTTTTCTTTCTCTATCCTGTGAAGAGTGACATTGAAATTTTGATGGGGATTGCATTGAATCAGTACACTGCTTTTAGTAGTACAACCATATTCACAGTATTAGTTCTGCTGACCCATGAATATGAAAATATCTTTCCACCTAATAGCATCTTCTTTAATGTTTTATGTTTTTCAGTATAGAAGTCTTCAACCTCCATACTTAAATTTATTCCTATGTATTTTTGAGGCTATTATGAATGTGATTATTTTCTTGAATTCTTTCTCAGCCTGCTCATTACTGGTAAATAGAAAAACTACTGCATGAAGTATGTTGATTTTTTATCCTCCTAATTTTCCAGAAGTTTTTATAACAACTAAGAATTTTTTGGTGAGTTTTAAATCTTTTAACTATTGGCTCATATCATCTGCGAATAGGTCAATTTAATTTCTTCTTTTCCTGTTAGTATCTTTTCTGTCTTTCTCTTGCCTTATTGATTGGGTGAAAAGTGAACCACTATGTTTAATATGAATATGGAGAGCGGACACCTTTTTCTCATTTCTGATGTCAATGGAAATTCTTTCAGTGTTTCTCCACTTAGTATGATGTTGGCTACAGGTTTGTCATGTGTAGCCTTAATTATTTTTTGATGCACATTCCTTCAATTCCTTGTTTCTTCACAGCCTTTTTAATGAAGGGATGTTGTATTTTGTCAAAGGCTTTTTCTGCATCTGTTGTGAAATCATTTGATTTTTTTCCTTTATTCTATTTCTGCATAGAATTGTATTTATTGATTTACATATGTTGAACCATCCTTGCATTTGTGGAGTGAAACTAACTTGAACATGGTGTATGATCTTTTTCACATGTTGTTGAATGCCAGTTGCAAGTATTTTATTTAAAATTATTGTGTCTATGCTAATCAAGGAAATTGGCCAGTAATTTTCTTTCTTGAGTGTGTCCTTATCTGTTTTTTTTTATCAGAATAATATTGATTTCATAAAATGAGCTTGGTAGAGTTCCTTCCCATTGGTGTTAGTTCTACTTTTAAGGTCCAGTAAAACACACCAGTGAATTCTTCTGGTCCTGGGCTTTTCTTTTTTGGGACAATCTGTTACTATTTCAATCTCTTTTTATTATACATTTGTTTAAGTTGTTTACATTATCTTGGTTCAATTTTGCAGATCATATGCATCTAGAAAGTTTTCTATTTCTTTTAGATTTTCCAGGTTATTGGAATATAAGTTTTCAAAAGATTACCTAATGATCCTATGAATGTCATCGGTACTTGTTGTGATGTCCCATGTTCTCTAATTTCATTAATTTGGATCTTCTCCATTTTTTTCTTGATATGTTTAGCTAAGAGTTTGCCAATATTGTTTATCTTTTCAAAGAACAAATTCTCTTTCATTGGTTCTCTGTATTTTTCTTTTAGACTGTTTTTCTTTAATTTCAGTTCTGATCTTTATTATTTCTTTCTACCTGCTGAATTTGGGTATGCAGTAAGAGCCCCAGGTACATCTTGAGGTTGTTGATTTGAGATTTCTCTGATTTTAAAAAAATTTTGGCACTGATAGTTATAAACTTTCCTTTTATCACTGCCTTTTCTGTGTCCCAAAGGTTCTGATAAATTGAGTTTTCATTTTCATTTGATTCTATAAATTTTCTTTGATGACCCAATGATCATTCAAAAGTATATTATTCAGTCTTCATGTATTTGAGTATTTTCTATAGTTTTTTCTGTTGATTTCTAATTTTATTGTGGCATGATAAAATACAGGAAGTTACTTCAATTTTTTTTTTGGCTTGGGGCATTTCTCCCCCCGGCCCCCACCCCCTCCCTACCCACCCACTCCGCCCCCTCCTTCTCCCCCTACCCCCTCAATACCCAGCAGAAACTATTTTGCCCTTATTTCTAATTTTGTTGTAGAGAGAGTATAAGCCATAATAGGAAGGAACAAGGTTTTTGCTGGTTGAGCTAAGGATAGCTATACAGGGAGTTGACTCACATTAATTTCTTGTGTGTGTGTGTTACCTTCGAGGTTAATTCTTTTTGATCTCACCTTTTCTCTAGTTCCTGGTCTCCTTTTCCTATTGGCCTCAGTTGCTTTTAAGGTATCTGCTTTAGTTTCTCTGCGTTAAGGGCAACAAATGCTAACTAATTTTTTAGGTGTCTTACCTATCACCACCCCTCCCTTGTGTGCTAAGGCTTTTATCATGTGCTCAAAGTCCAATCCCCTTGTTGTGTTTGCCCTTGATCTAATGTCCACATATGAGGGAGAACATACGATTTTTGGTCTTTTGGGCCAGGCTAACCTCACTCAGAATGATGTTCTCCAATTCCATCCATTTACCAGCGAATGATAACATTTTGTTCTTCTTCATGGCTGCATAAAATTCCATTGTGTATAGATAACCACATTTCCTTAATCCATTCGTCAGTGGTGGGGCATCTTGGCTGTTTCCATAACTTGGCTATTGTGAATAGTGCCGCAATAAACATGGGTGTGGAGGTGCCTCTGGAGTAACCTGTGTCGCAGTCTTTTGGGTATATCCCCAAGAGGGGTATTGCTAGATCAAATGGTAGATCAATGTCTAGCTTTTTAAGTAGCACCCAAATTTTTTTCCAGAATGGTTGTACTAGTTTACATTTCCACCAACAGTGTAAGAGGGTTCCTTTTTCCCCGCATCCTCGCCAACACCTGTTGTTGGTGGTGTTGCTGATGATGGCTATTCTAACAGGGGTGAGGTGGAATCTTAGCATGGTTTTAATTTGCATTTCCTTTATTGCTAGAGATGGTGAACATTTTTTCATGTGCTTTTTGGCCATTTGAATTTCTTCTTTTGAGAAAGTTTTGTTTAGTTTACTTGCCCATGTCTTTATTGGTTCATTAGCTTTGGGAGAATTTAGTTTTTTAAGTTCCCTATATATTCTGGTTATCAGTCCTTTGTCTGATGTATAGCTGGAAATATTTTCTCCCACTCTGTGTGTGTTCTCTTTAGTTTAGAGACCATTTCTTTTGATGAACAGAAGCTTTTTAGTTTTATGAGGTCCCATTTATCTATGCTATCTCTTAGTTGCTGTGCTGCTGGGGTTTCATTGAGAAAGTTCTTACCTATACCTACTAACTCCAGAGTATTTCCTACTCTTTCCTGTATCAACTTTAGAGTTTGTGGTCTGATATTAAGATCCTTGATCCATTTTGAGTTAATCTTGGTATAGGGTGATATACATGGATCTAGTTTCAGTTTTTTGTAGATTGCTAACAGCATGGGAGATCTCTCCACTTTCTATAGTCTTCCTCAATCTCTTTCTTCAGAAGTGTATAGTTTTCCTTGTAGAAGTCTTTCACATCTTTTGTTAGGTTTACACCTAGGTATTTGATTTTTTTTGAGGCTATTGTAAATGGAGTTGTTTTCATACATTCTTTTTCAGTTTGCTCATTGCTAGTGTATAGAAATGCTAATGGTTTTTCTATGTTGATTTTATATCCTGCTACCTTGCTGTAGCTATTGATGATGTCTAGAAATTTCTGAGTAGAGTTTTTTGGGTCTTTAAGGTATAGGATCATGTCATCTGCAAATAGGGATATTTTGACAGTTTCTTTACCTGTTTGTATTCCTTTTATTCCTTCTTCTTTCGTAATTGCTCTGGCTAGGAATTCCAGTACTATGCTGAATAGGAGTGGAGATAGTGGGCATCCTTGTCTGGTTCCTGATTTTAGAGGGAATGGTTTCAGTTTTTCTCCGTTAAGTATAATGCTGGCTGTAGGTTTGTCATATATAGCTTTTATAATGTTGAGGTAGGAAGTTACTTCAATTTTCTTGTATTTGCTGAAGCTTGCTTTATGTTATAAAATATGATCTATTTTGGAAAAAGTTTTGTATGCTGTTTAGAGGAATGACTATTCTTTGGCTGTTGGGTGGATTATTCTGTAGATGTCTGTTAAGTTCATTTTATCTACTGTATTATTTAATTCTGAAGTTTCCTTGTGGATTTTTTTGTCTGGATAAACTATTTATTGGTGAAAAAGAGTGATATTGAAGTCTCCCACTATTATCATCTTGATATTTATTTGAGTCATCTTTAATATCTTTGATCATTCTTATAGTCGTTCTTTTGAGGTCTTTGAGATTTTATCTGCTTCACTATTGTTGAAGTCAATTATTGTGGTATTGTTTACTTTTGGAGAGGTTATATTAGTTTGCTTTCCTTTTTTTAACAAAATATTTCTTGTGTTTCAGTACTGAGATTTGCGTATCTGATACCAAGTCATTGGTTGAAGGTTTTAATCATTTGTAATCTTTCCATTGAATTATTCTCAATGTTCAGGCAGAACTGGATATTGGCAGGGTTGATGTTTACTTTCTTACAAATAACTGGGCACATAGGTCAGTAGCCAAAAGCATGCTAAAAGTACTGGGTCTAATCTCCAGCACCATTCAGAGAGAAGTGAACTAGCTGGAGTCTCTTGTAAGTCCTAGTGTACAGATTGGTGATATATGTAGGTTGAGGATGGATTCAGTCGAGGGTGAGAGTTTGGGGCCAGTCAAGGGTCAGTTGTCTGTTTCAGTGATACTTTCACTTTAGAAGCTTCCCTTCTGTCTTCAGGGAGCTGCTGTTGGCTACAAGGTACTTTGCAGCCTGTGGGCCACCCAGATTCCCATTTAATTCATAGGCCCCTCAGTTTGGGACCCCAGGATCAGCAAGTGTCCAAGACTAGAGGTGTCACCTGAATGTATGGGAGAGTGGGAGAAGCACAGAGAGCACTGAGATTTGAACTGGATGATGAGAACAGAGGGACTTAGGCACTCTTCTTGCTGGTCTCAGTGTAGCTACAGAGGTCAAGTTCTCTGATCACCACTCCTGTCATTGCCTGAGCTCCCTGCTGATTAAATTTCTCAGTGAGTACATGTCAGATCCTCCCCTTCTTCATCATCCCTCTCAAATCATATCCTGTCCAGACACTTTGGAAAGATGTCTCTAGGCTACCTCGGCTACAATTGTCCCTTGTTTTCTGGTCACCAGAGTAGTTCAGTCTCAAGCAGTAGGTCTCTGAGACATAGGAGTGACAAAATGTTTTTTTCTCCAATGCTAGACTGCCACAGAGGAGTAGTCACTGTTATATGAAATCCCATACTGAGTTTAAAGCTTGCAAGAAGTGTGGGCTTTGCCTGTGACTAGGTCTGCTGGTCTGCCATCAGGGATGCCTGGCTTACCTTGTGGTTGTGTCTTTGACTTTCCCTACCTGCCCCAGGGAGACAAGGTGAGAGCTGCAAACAGTCTCCTACTTTTCTCTGTTACCTTTCTGCTTCTTCATGCTTTTCACCTGTCCTGTCCTTTTCATGATTCCTGATGCTCTTCGCTCTTTTCAGGATATAGTCTCTCCTTTGTTATCCAGACTCTTCTCATTCACACAGTCAAATGGAGGAAGTTTGTAATCCCCCATGTTGTTCCACTTACCAATGAACTCTTGGTGAGAATTATTATAAAAAATAAAAGATTATCAAATAACCAATGTTAGGAATGCAAAAAAACGTATTTCTACAGAGCCTATGGGCAATATGAATTAGGTAACTGAGAAACTGCAGCTTACTAAAACTACTTATGAGAAGAAATAGAAAAACTGAATAGCTCTATATTTATAAAAGTAATCAAATCTGTAATTTTAAACTAGCTACAATGAAAACGTCAGGTCACTATTAAGTTCTTCCCTGCTCCCTTCCCTCCTCCTTATTCTGTTCTTATGCACCTCAGATCTTTATAAAAGCCAGTGTTAATGTTGATACAGTGTTATTTCAAGAAAATGAGGTGACATATTTTATTTGTAGTCAAATTTATAAAAATCTCAGTGTTAATTTTTCTGAAGCCTTAATAAAAGCTCCAAAGCATGGGAAATATTTATTCTATGGCATTTGTTAATTGAAGCATACTTGTGTGGATTTAATCTTTATGACAGCATATAAAATAAATTCTGTTTTCTTTTTAAAGTGGATATGGAAAAGATGGTTAGGAGAGGTTAAACAGTTCTGAAATAGCAAAGCCAAAAAGAAACTCACCTTGGGCATTGCACTTAATGGAGATAAGAGTATGATCTCATTATTGGGAAGACTTAAGCTCTTCATTTGTTGGCTATGACCTTGAGCAATTCACTTAATGTCTTTATTTCTTATATTTTTCAAATCTATAGAGATGCTTATTATAATACCTGTCACAGGAGATTGTTGGGAAATTTAAATGAAATTGTGCATGTGAGTGTTTTTATGACCATCACCTGGTACTTGATAGCTGATTTAGATTTTTCTTACCTGAATAAAATGACTCAACACAGTAAGCAAGGCTAAGCTTTGAATATTTCCTCATACTGATTTATAAGAAGTCTGAGTCTCTTAGTTATAAGAGGTCTGAGCAGTATCTTTCAAGATATAGGAGTGTTCTGCCCTTTTAAAATGTTCCATTAAACCTCACATGAAAGGTAAACATTCACTTTTTTTTTAATTCTGGCATCAGTACGAGCACCTAGATGCTAATATGATAAGAACACCTGAGAAAAACTTTAAATAGGAATTTTACTGCTTTAATAAATGCTTTTCCTATTGCTCTGATTTCTCATTTTGATTAGCAACACAAGAAAACACCTAGATGGGATTGTCAAGTCTCATCCATCATCAAAAATGAAGTAAGAAATCTGAATAAGAATCTCTAGACACTTACAGTAAACCTGTTACTTCTTTAATCATGCCTCTGTGTTGTTTTCCTTTCTAATTTCTTCCAAATTTGATACAGACACATTCCAGAAAATGACAAGAAAGTAGTTAAACTTCACTAAGTGCAGGATGTCATAGGAATCATCCGACTTCTCACACTATTGTTTTGTTCTTTTTCAGTAGAGTTCAAAGCAGTCATGAAGACAAGAAATGCATTAGTAATGAAATAACTATTGCAGGTGGCTAAATGAATGAGAATGTCACTGAGTTACAAGTGTGAATCATGAAAATCTAATTTTTCAGCTTTCAAGATTTTAAAAGTGGGAGAACATTATTGTTTCTTAGGTCCTCATTAAAAAAACCCTGTATATGATTGTACTTTCATAATTCTAGATTAATAGATCAGGGTAAATTAGTGAAAATTCTTGTTTATTGTTTCTCTATATACACATTAAGGAGGTAGTAATACAGCAATTAAAAATGACCAGTTTTAAGTGAAGGATGTATGTGCTGAGGCCCCAGCTCTGACATGTACCTATTATGTAAGCATGTAAGCCTCGGTTTCCTCTTAGGCTCTACTACTAGACAAACAGCACGATGATCTCACTGTAAGTACTGTACAACGAAATGGCAATGTCTGCTATTACCTTCACAGCGTGTCCCCACAGCCTGCAACTCTTCCACAAAGCTTTGTGCCTCAGAAACTAGATATTACGCAGTCTTTGGAAATGATGTAACTTCTAGGCCCTGAAAATTTTCCTTTTGAAAATGAATCTATGTTGTAAATTTCTGCAGCTATGGATTTTGTAAAAATAAGTAGGTTTTAGGTGTCCTACATGTTAAATGGAATTCCTTTTATTTTATTTCTTTTCCTTTGTCTCTTCCTCCTTTGAGGAAAGTACAGGAAAGTAATTTGTTTGTTGGAATTCCGTAGTTTGTTTTGTAAGAGAGAGTTCTGAAGTTTTTTTTTTTTTTATCATTTTGTTTTGTTTTTACTATATTATTTTGTGCTGGGGGTGCATTGTGACATTTACAAAAGTGCTTACAGTATATTTAATTCAATTCACCCCCTCCATCATTCTCCTTTAATCCTTCCTCTCCCCATTCTTAAAAGAGTCTCAATTTTTCCATGTTCATGTCTGAGTACATAATATGTCTACCATATTCGCCCTCCTACACCCTTTCGTTATATCCTCCCTCTCCCACTGGTACCAATCCTTAGACAGGACCTGTTTTACCTGTCTGTCCTCCATTTTTTAAAAAAGATATTATTTTGTTTATTAAAGACAGTTGTACAGGGAGTTTCATTATGACATTTCCATATCTATATCTATATAGATCCATATATTAGATATAGATATCTAATATATATCCATATATTGGCTCCATATATCCATATATATCAACTGGCTCATCCTCTCCAATTTTCCTTCTTTCTACCTGAGGCCCCTTCTTTATGGTTTAAAAATTCTATATTCATCCTTGTATAGAAAGTACATCAACCATATTCACCTTCTTTAGTTTCTTATGAATTCAAAATAGTGAGTTCTTTATTAGTCATGGTGAAATTGGATTTGTGTTGTTTCTTTCCTACTAGTATGATCTAAAATTGATAGTAGTGTTTGAGAGGATCATTTATGACCTGTCGACTATAGTAACAAAAATGATTAACTTAAACAATGATGCTGTATTTTAAGAAAATTTTCATCACATGTTGAGGTTTCTGCTTGGACATTTAGGGGGCTTTTGCATTCCTTCCAGCACTAGACAGGGTTGAGAGCCAAAGGATTGTTATCAGAATTCTAAAGTAGCAAATTGATACTGAATTAATGTGTGAAAGTTCTTCTATGGGAAAACACTGAACTTTATGACAAATAAGAATATGTTAGGAACATATTAGGGCTGCATTTTACATTCTTTTTTTAAATTGTTTTATTATTCATATGTGCATACAAGGCTTGGGTCATTTCTGCCCCCTGCCCCCACCCCCTCCCTTACCACCCACTCCGCCCCCTCCCTCTCCCCCCACCCCCTCAATACCCAGCAGAAACTATTTTGCCCTTATCTCTAATTTTGTTTTTTTTTTTAATTTTATTTTTAAAATTTTTTAATTTTATTATTCATATGTGAATACAAGGCTTGGATCATTTCTCCTCCCTGCCCCCACCCCCTCCCTTACCACCCAGTCTGCCCCCTCCCTCCCCCCTCCATCCCCTTAATACCCGGCAGAAACTATTTTGCCCTTATCTCTAATTTTGTTGTAGAGAGAGTATAAGCAATAATAGGAGGAACAAGGTTTTTGCTGGTTGAGATAAGGATAGCTATACAGGGCATTGACTCACATTGATTTCCTGTGCGTGGGTGTTACCTTCTAGGTTAATTCTTTTTGATCTAACCTTTTCTCTAGTTCCTGGTCCCCTTCTCCTATTGGCCTCAGTTGCTTTTAAGGTATTTGCTTTAGTTTCTCTGCGTTAAGGGCAACAAATGCTAGCTAATTTTTTAGGTGTCTTACCTATCCTCACCCCTTCCTTGTGTGCTCTCGCTTTTATCATGTGCTCATAGTCCAATCCCCTTGTTGTGTTTGCCCTTGATCTAATGTCCACATATGAGGGAGAACATACGATTTTTGGTCTTTTGGGCCAGGCTAACCTCACTCAGAATGATGTTCTCCAATTCCACCCATTTACCAGCGAATGATAACCTTTTTAAATTCCAGGAAGTATGTGTGTGTGTGTATGTGCAGTCGGTTCACAATTCCAATCAATGAGCAAGCCCCCAGGAGTAGGTGAGAGTTGACCAAAGAAACACTGCTGAGTGCATTTTATATTTGTGAATTCATGGACTGAATAGAGAATCCTATCCCTGAATAAAATTCAAGTCTACTGTGAATTTACTAGTTGGTTTTCTTTTCCTCATTCTTATTCTCAACATCCTCCCTCTACCTGTCATTATTCCGGTCTAGAAAAATTTGCGGTTATTTACTTAGCTTTTGCGTCTCATATACTCAGCATGTTTGGTGTACTTATGTGAGGTTATGCATGACTATATACAGCAGCAACATGAGTTGACTACCTTAGGGGTATTATTAAAATATTTGAAAAATATAGAGAACAATCTTTTAAAATGAACTGATAAATTAGCAAGTTATTAAAGAATAGCCAATGTAAAAACTGAGTGAAAATTGTAAAATAGAGAGGCAAGGAAAGCATCAAACCAAATTTTACGTTGCAGGTACTCACCAAAACTAATGAAATGGATCTTATTTTTAGTTTCACAGGATACAAAAGTAACAAGAGGCAAAGTTAGGGGCATCTAATGGTAGTAAAAAGGACTTCCCTTTATACAAAATACCAAAAGCACACACCAAAACTCTAACCAAAAAGTATATATCTTCAGTGTAAGGGTAAAGTACACATGCTTCTAGTACCCATCCTAAGAGTACATACAGATAATTGCTATATTTGAACCTTAGTACTTCATGGAAGGGGAAGAAAATTCTTCCTAAGAACTCATAGCTGAAAGACAGCTCTGAAGAGGTTTGTGAGTCTGGATTCATGCTACCTAGGTGGTCTAAAAACATTAAACACTAAATTAGTTGGAGGATTCTGAGTTGGGAACCACCAACTGGCAGAATTAAAAGCACATGATTTTTAGAAGAATCTGTCTTCAGCACAGGCTTTAAAAATTTCCACAGACTAAGTTCCAAGATCTGTGAGCTTTTAGTTGAAATTTACCAAGGACCTGACATGGTATTATGAGATAAAATCAGAGGAAGCTGATAAATAATAAACCATAATGAAATCTGGAAAGGGTTTGCCTGTTGGCATTGTCAGGCACAGAATATATAAATTAGAATATTTAATATTTTTAAAGGGAAAAAGTGAAAGATGGCAAAAGGAATTAAAAATCAAAAGATTTAAAAGTGATGACATAGATTTAAAAAGTATCCAAATAGAATTTATAGAAATAAAATTTGTTCAATGTAAAAATACATTAGATAAGTTGACAGAAGATTTATATATATATGAAAAACAGAATTGGAATAAAAGATAATTACTTTTAACTATTATTTTATTTATTCATTAGCATATTATAGTTATACTGAGGGGTACATTATGACATTTACAAAAGTATTAACAATATATTTTATTTGGATTCACCCCATCCATCTTTCTCCTTTATCTCTCCTTCCCCACTTCTTAGAACAGTTTCAGCAGTCTGCATTGTTCCATTTTAATACTTGAATACATAGTACTTCTATGGTATTTTCCCTCCTTCACCTTTTCTTTATGCCCTCTCTCCTCCCTCTGGTACCAACCCCCAACAGGACTTGTTTTACCTTTCTGTTCTTCATTTTTTAAAAAAGACATTTTTGTTTGTTTATGTTGGTTATACAGGGAGTTTCATTGTGACAATTCCATATCTATATGTATGTATTATACCCAGAATTGGTTCATCCCCTCCATTATTCTCCTTTCTACCTTAGTCTTGTTCTTATGGTGATTTAAACAGGTGTGATTGTTCTATATTCATACCTTGTATAGAAAGTACATCAACCATATTCACTTTCTTTGCTTTCTTCATTTACCCTTCCTCCTTGTTAGTGCCCTATCTTTAGAATGACCTGTTTTATAATCTTATCCTTCATTGTCTAGGTATCTGTTCATTGTTCAGTGGGATTTTTGTCTTGGTATTTTGCCTGAAAATGTATGTGCTTAAGTCAATCTCACACCCCTCCACTGCATTTTATCACCCTTTCCCCCATCCTGTGTTTTTCAGCTGTTTTCAATGTGTTTCCTTATGTCTAGTTCCTACACAGATGTGATGTATTTCATTATTATTCACTATCTTTATTTCTTTTCCTCCTCCCTTGGTCTCCACTATCAGTCCCACTTTTGGGTACATGTTCTGTATATATTTATATGTATATATGATATTGTTTCTATTTGTATTGGGCTTATATTCCACATATGAGAGAAAACATGAAGCTTTTGGTTTTCTGAACCTGGCTAACTTCACTTAAGATGATATTCTCCAGTTCCTTCCATTTACCTGCAAACAACAAAATTTCATTCTTCTGTATGACTGTATAAAATTCCATCATATATAAATACCACATTTTCTTAATCTACTCATCAGTAGTGGGGCATCTTGGCTGTTTCCATCGTTTGGCTATTGTGAATACTGCTGCAATAAACATGGGCATACAGGTGCCTTCGTGTTAACCTGACTTATCTTCCTTTGTTTATATCCCTAGGCATGGAATTGCTAGATCGTATGGCAGTTTTATTTTTAGTATTTTGAGGAGCTTCCATACTGCTTTCCATAGTGATTATACTAATTTACATTCCCACCAAAGTGTTTGAGGGTTCCTTTTCCCACACATACTAGCCAACATTTGTTTTGTTTTTTGTTTTTTGCTTTTGATGGTAGCCGTACTAACAGGAGTGAGGTGGAATCTTAATGTGGTTTTGATTTGCATTTCCTTTATGGCCAGGGATGGTGAGCATTTCTTCATGTGCTTTTTGGCCATTTGACCTTCTTCCTTTGAAAAAGGTCTGTTCAGCTCATTTACTCATTTTTTCATTGGGTCATTGATTTTTTGGAGTTTAGTTTTTTGACTGTAAATTCTGGTTATTAATCCCTCGTCAGATGTATAACTGGCAGTTTTTCTCTCACTCTGTGGGCTGTCTCTTTAATCTCATGTCCATTTCTTTTGTTGTGTAGAAGCTTTTTAGTTTTCATGTAATCCTACTTGTCAATCCTTTTTCTTAGTTGCTGAGCCACTGGAGTTCTTTTTAGAATGTTATTGCCTATGCCTATATGTTCCATTGTATTCCTTACTCTTTCCTGAACTAGTTTCATATTTTCAGGTCTTATTTTAAGGTCCTTAATCTACTCTGAGTTAATGCATGTACACTGTGAAAAACATGGATCTAGTTTCAGATTTCTCTTTGCAGATAGCCAGTTTCCCCAGCACATTTGTTGAAGAGGCTATCATTTTTACATCATTTTGGGTGCCTTTATCAAAAATCAGGTGGGCATAGCAGCCTAGATTCATGTCTTCACATCTGTTTTTTGTGCCAGTACCATGCTGACTTTATTGTGATGGCTCTGTGGTATACTATCGTGATATTTCCAGTATTATTCTTTTTGCTCAGTACTGCCTTGACTATTCATAGTCTTTTGTGCTTCCAAATGAAATTTAAGGTTGACTTTCCAATGTCTGTGATGAATGTCAATGGAATTTTGATGGGGATTGCCTTGGACATGTAGATTGCTTTTGGTGTATAACCATTTTCACAGTATTGATTCTACCAATCCGTGAGCATGTGAGATCTTTGCATCTTCTGAAGTCTTCCTCAATTTCTTCAATGGTTTATAGTTTTCATTGAAGAGATCTTTTCACTTTGTTGAGATCATACCTAGGTATTTTATTTTTGTAAGGCTATTGCAAATGGAAGTGCTTGCCTAAATTCTGTCTCAGTCTGTTCATTGTTGGTATATAGAAAAACTACTGATTATTGTATATTGATTTCGCATCCTGTTACTTTAAGTTTTCTGTTGAAAAATATGTTGTTATTTTGATGGGTTTACCTTTATATGTTATTTGATTTTTCTCTCTTACAGCCTTCAATATTCTTTCCTTCCTTGTTGTCTCTTCTAAGACTATTAACTGTAATATGCCATGGAGAGGTTCTACTTTGGTCATGTCTAGTTGGTGTCCTAGAGGCTACCTGTACCTGGATGTCTGGCTATTCCTTGACATTTGGGAACTTTTCTGCTATTATTTTTGTTGATTATGTTTCCTATACCTTTGTCTTACACCTCTTCTCCTTCTTTGATGCCCATAATGTATAGGTTTGGTCTTTTGATGGAGTTGCAGAATTTTTGCATGTTCCTTTGACAACTCTTCAAACTTTTCTCTATGTATTCATCTGTTTTTTCTTAATATCTAGTTTTCTTCAGTTCTTGAAATTCTGTCTTCTTCTTATTTCAGTCTATTAGATTGCCTTTCAAATCTACTCTGTTTGACTTAAGGAATGTTTATTTCCTGGGTTTCTATTTGATTCTTTTTGTTGAGAATTCCCATATCTTTGCTAAGTTCTTCTTTCACATCTTGTAGTGTCTTCCTTTTTTATCTCTTTTTAAAATATTTTCCCTGCTTTTGTTCCAATGTTTGCCTATATACTACTCTTTGAGTTCATTTAGTTGTTTCTGTGTCTTATTCAGTCTTTTGTCTGTATTCTCTTGGGGTTCATTGAGTTGTTTTTTGTAAGCCCTCCTTAAGCTCCTTAAATATGCTTGTTATCATTTTTCTGACCTCATAATTGAGATTTCATCCTCTTCACTGTCCACCAAATACTCTTTTGAAGAATCATATTCCCCTGCCTTCTTCTATTTCCTATTATTTTTGTTTTGAGATTTGTTCATGTGTTATTGATTAGTTGGTTGGGGGTTTTACTTGCCTGTGATGTTTTCCTTGACCTACTTCCTATGTTCTGGCTTGCTTTGTTATTATTTGTATTGTTATTATTATTTGTATTGTTTCTGTTCACAGACCTGGAGCTATAACATAGTAATAACAAATTCATAGATTCAGTGCCAAAGTAGTTATTTACATGGTATATAAAACCCTTATATATAAACAGTGTGATACTGGAAATAAAAGTTGTTTGCATAGAGATTAAAATTTAGGTACTAAAAATGAGAGATTGGTAGAGGAAATGAGGAAGAAGGGAGATGGGGAGAGAGGGAGTAGAAGCATGAGATATGGAGCTACAGGATAATAAGACCCTAATGTGAGTAAAGATGTAGATCAGTCATTGTGGAGGAGGGTACTACTGCCAGGGATTGCAGTGGGATAGAAAGGATGGGAATAATGTATACGATTGGTATAATAAACTAGGGACAATAGGGGGGAAAGGGAGGAGGATAAGGAGAGGAATGTATGGAAAGGGAAGGAAGAAAAAAGAAAAAAGGACAGAAGAAAATGGAGCAAGAGAGGAGGAGGCAAATTAAAAATTTTAACAGAATAGAGAAAAAGATAAATACAAAAAATTATTTCAAGTCCAAATTTCTTCCTTGTTTTGAAGAAGAGTGGGTTTCCTCTGTGTTCAATGAGTACACTGGTGGTCCTCTCTCATTTCTGATCCTCAGGTTTTAGACTACCACTCTCATGCCACGTGCTGTCCCTTTAGGTAGGGTCTTTCTCTGAGTCTCTGTCCCTCCTTAGGATAGTCATGCTGGGCTGGGTGACAATCAGTGTGACCCCTTTTTCAGGCAGGTTTGGGGAAGGGAGTACCACTCAGGTACACAGACTCCTCTTGGGGGAAGAAGTCAGTTTCAGATTGCTTAGATAGATGGGTTCTCTGAAGTGGTCACATGTGAGGTGATAGGAGAGTAGTGGCCAGCCTCTCCTGCTTGCCAGGCAAGCCTGGGAGCTCTCGGAGTTTTGGTCAAAAGTTCTTCTCTGGGAAGTCAGTTAGTTCATCTTTCTTCTATCTTCTCCCAGATGATCAAGTGAGTTGTTATTTTCCACAGGCTGTGCTCTGGCTTAGTTAGTCTGCTCCTGAGCATTGTATAGAGAGGCAGGGCTAGGTCACCTCTTTCCCACCAGGCAGAGTAGGAGATTTCACTCTGTTTATTAGTCCAAAAGCTTTTTTTTTTCTAAAGTGGTGCAATCAGTGCCCACAAGCTGAGCTGGACTATGCAGTTTCCTCCAGGACTGAAAATGAAACAAGTTCACCTTAATGGATTGTAGTGGCTCTTGGTACTATTGGAGGTTGACAGGCCAGGGTTGCAGAAGACAGTCAGCAGTTCTGTGTCCACAGTTCTTTATTATTCTTTTCTCTGGAGTCTTGGATGACACAGGCACTTTCAGGGCCCAGTCTACAGTCCCATGCACTGATTTTTTTGGCACTTCAGAGTAGCGTGGCCATACCTGCATGTCAGAGGCTGTTTTGCACTTTGAAAGCTTATTTAAAGGTTGATGGTAAGTTTGGTCTGCTTATGCATTGGCAACCTCTTATTTGGCAGTCCAGCCAGATCCCCTATGATTGTTACCATGAACCTAAGGCTTGCGAGAGCTCAGTGTGTTTTGGGGTCTTTCAGTAGTCCATATTTTGGCTCCCCTAAAAGACATTTCCGAAGTACAAAAAGATAAAGAAATGGAAAATTTGAAAGAGAAATTAAGACTCATGAAGTATAAAATGAGAAGGTCTAAGTATAATTTAATCATGAGAAAGAAAATGGGAAGTCAAACAAAGCAAAGGAAAATCTCAAGAGTTTTCTGAAACAGTTGAGATTGGACTCCACAAACTCAGGAAGTCCCCTGAAATACCAAGAAAGGAATATCCATATCTAGACATAAAGTAGTAATACTACAGGACATAAAGAAAATCTGAGTATAAGAATAGTCAGAGCCAGAAACAATAACTGAGTTACAAGTAGATTGGCTGACTTCTTCCAAAATAATGGGAGTAGAATTAAAATAATTATCTTTAATGAGATGGGAGAAAACACTGCAAATGTCAATCTTGAATCACACAATGGAAATATTGGTTAAGAACAAGGCAAATAAAAACATTTTGAGACAAAGAAAATGGGGATTTGCAACAAATATAACAGGAAAATTATCCTAATTGCAGGAGCTAAAATGTAAGGAGGAATGATAAAGGTATTAAAACTCAAAAGAAACATGAACTATATGAGATGAAAGCAATAAATATAATATCTTTGTGGGTTTAAAAACAAATGGAATTAAAACATACAACAATGATATGTCTGGGTAGAATAATGGGGGTTTAACATATCCAAAGTACTTGGGAGAAGGTAAAGAGATTAAGAAATTTTATATTTTGATAAGAAGATGGGATAAAATATCTAGGTTTTTAAGGACAGTTACATAAAATAAAATGTATTATTAAAAACTTTCTAACTAGTAGAAGGGAAAAAAGAGATAAGAGTAGAGAATCAACTTAAAAGCAGGTACATGGAAATGTCAAAATGCAACAGTGTGTATAGCTATCTTAAACAAAAATGTACTTTTTTTTTTTATACAAAAACAGAGAACAGGAAGGCAAAACAGGTCCTGTTTGGAAGATTAATACCAGTGGGAAGGGAAGGATATAAGAAAAGGGGGTTGGAGGGTGAAAATGGTGGAAATATTTTGTACATGTGTATGTAAATGGAAAAATGAGACCCATTGAAACTATTCCAGGAATGGGGGAGGTGTAATAAAGGAGAATGATGAAGGGGATGAATTCAACTATGATATATTGTAAGAATTTTGCAACTGTCACAATGTTTAGTTTCTACGTAGTTAATTTTCCATGATTCCTATAATTATTGATTTCTAGTTTCATAAAAATGTAGTTGGAAAAGTTTAATGTTGTTAAGACCTAGTGTGATTTTTCCAGGAGAATTTGTATTATGTTGCTGTTGGGTAGAATGTTCTGTATTTGTCTGTTAGGTATGTTTGATATAAAGTATAGTACAAATTCAATGTTTTCTTATTGATTATCTGTTTGATGATCTGTCCAATAATTAAATTGATGGTACTGAAATTCATGATTATTATTGTGTTGTAGTCTGTTTCTCTCTACACAGAGTCTACATATAGGAGATCTAATATATAGATCCTATATATAGATCCTATATATTAGATCTCCTATATATTTAGGTGCTCTAATGTTGGATGTGTGTATATATGTATATGTATACATATACATAATTTTATATATTTTATAGACATATAATACAATAATAAATATATAATTCATATGTAATAAAGTTAAGAAATACATTTTTCTGTATTTATAATTGTCATGTCCATTTGATGAATTGATCCCTTTATCACTATATAATGATTTTATTTATTACAGTTTTTTTTAATTTTGAATTTATTTTATTAATTGGATTTTCAACAGCATTATTGAGCTATAATTTGCCATACAATTCACACTTTTAAACTATACAATTCTGTGGGTTTTTTTTTTTTAGTAAATTCACAGAATAGTTCAAAAATTACCAAAATTAATTTTCTGTTGTTTATGTTTTTTTCATTTATTCACATGTGCATACATTGTTTGGGACATTTCTCCCCCCTGCCCCTCTCCCTCACCCTTTCCCCCTCCCCCCCTCAGTTCCAAGCAGGTCCTGTTCTGCCCTTATCACTAATTTTGTTGTAGAAATGACATAAGCATAATAAGGAAGACAAAGTGTTTTTGCTAGTTGAGTTAAGGATAGCTATACAGAGAGATTCCTACTATTATTACTTTTTTACAGGTTTTTATCTAAAGTATACTTTGTCTGACATAAAGTTAGCTAGCCCTGCCCTATGTTTATTTTCATGTGTATGTGTTATTTTTTTCTGTATTTTTAGACAACACGTAGTTGGGTCCTTTTTAAAAAAATTCCTTCAGTCATTCTGTACCTTCTGATTGAAGAATTTAATATATTTACATTCTAATTGATTATTGATAAGTAAGGACTTAATAGTGCCATTTTGTTCATTGTTTTCTATATCCATTTTTCTTCCTCTATTGTTGTCTTCCATTATATTTTAATGAATTTCTGTAGTGGAACTCTTTGGATCCTTTTTTTTTTTGGTGGTACTGGGGTTGAACTCAGGGCTTTGTGTTTTAGGCAGGCACTCTATCATGTGAGCCACTCCACTAGCCCTCTTTTTGTCTTTTTTGTATCTATTATAGGCTGTTCCTTTATGGGTACTCTGAGGGTTCCATTGATCATCTTATAGAAACCTGACATTGCTGTAATACTACCAGCCAAAATATAAAGCACTGAGTATTTCTAGGGATCAAAAACCATTTATTCATGATAAGAGCTCAATTGATTAAGAAGATATAATAATCTGAATGTCTATGCTTCTAGTACTTAGCCTGAAAAGTATATAAAGCAATAACTGATCAAATACAATTAAATTAACAAAATGTTACCACAGTAGGATATTTAAATCATACATTTTACAATTAATAGAATACACTGATGTTATAGAGTATTTGGAAAACTTAACTACTCTTTTCAACAAAATTAGAGACAAGAGCAAAATAGTTTCTGCCTGGTAGCAAGGGGGTGGTGGGGGGAGAGGGAGGGGGCAGGGAGACAAGGGAGGAGGTGGGAGGAAAGGGGGAGAAATGATCCAAACATTATATGCACATACAAATAAAAGAAAAAAGAAAAGAAAAGAAAAAATAAAATAAAAGAAAAACATGACTAAAGCTTCAAAGAGAAACTGTAGGATACATATTCTTTCTTAGAACAAAGCAATATTAAGAGTATAACATAACAGGTTATCCATTAATGGATGGATTTATAAACATTTTGCTCTGTAACTGCAATGTAATGAACTCATAATAACTTGAATACATATTTAAATGAGTACAAAAGATAATTTGAAATCCCTCCTTAAAGACTCAAATTTTAAAAAATGTGTTAGAACTAATCAATTTAGTAATTATAGGATACAAAATAACAGGCAAAAATAAATTGTGTTTCTTCACACCAATAATAATCTTTCTAAAAAGGAAGTCAATAAAACAATACCATTTATGATGGCTTCAAAAAGAATAAAATACTTATGAGTAAATTTAGCCAAGTGAAAGGTCTAGACAGAAAAATACAAAATATAGGTGAAAGAAACTGATGACATAAATAACTTGAAAGATACTTTGTGTTCTTGGATTTTAAGAAATAACATTGTAAAAATTCTCATATTACTCAAACTGGTCTTCAGTTTCAAGGCAAACCCTATCAAATTCCAATGGCATTTTTCCTAGAAATATAAAAATTAATCTTAACATTTTAATCCCATATAGACAAAGCAATCTTGAGAAAAAAGAATAGAGTTAGAAGTGAAAAGGTCTTAGGAAGGGATATAGGATTGTCCTAACAACTATCCTGAAGTAAAGTGATGCCTTTCCAGACCTATTCTGGTCTTGATGAGCATCCTGCTATTCTGAGAGCTGTCTATGAGATGACAGCATGCTGCTATTTGCTATTCTACTACCTTGTTAACTCTATTAGCAGCCCCTTATTCTGTGAAACATTCTTCCTGAGACATACTGCTATTCATCAGCTCTGCCCTACCTAACATCCTTTTGTTCCACTTTTACCAAATGTTTACATAAAGAACAGTCAGAGGTTTTTGCATTTGCTGCCTTGGGAATTGTCAATTTGGTTTTGAGCTGACCTTGTATGGTAATCTTATATCCAGCCCCTTCCTGAGAAAGTCTATGATTATGTACATCTTCTTAACGTACTCATTAACTGGTGGTTATAAATTCTTAAAACCCTGAGAATCAGGATATATGATTACTGGAGTGAGTTGCTGCTCTTCTCTAAGAATGCAGTGTTACTTTTGTCTCATAAATACCATTGCATGAAATCATCCCTTTGTCCTTCCAACTCTGAATGCTTTCTTTGGTGAGACCAAGAATCCCATGGGTCTGGAGCTCTGTCTGTCTCTGATGGAAGAACCATTACAACTTTCTGATTTTAAATTATATACAAACATATAAGAATCAGAGCAATATGGTAGTAACATTAGAACAGACATATGGGCCAATGGAACAGAAATAAATCAAGCCAACCAAGTCAACCAAGTGTTGAAAAGGCCACCAAGAAAATGCAACAAGGATTCTATAGGCTATTTAAGAAAATCAGGTATGTTCATGAAACTGGAATATTATACACAAAAATCTACTCAAGATGGACTAAAAATGGACACATCAGAATAGAAAGTATGAAATTCCTTGAAGAAAAATTATCCTTGAGGGAAAATTATCTATAGTATTGGTCTGGGTAATATGGTTTTGTGTATGACTCCAAAAGCAAAGGCAACAAAACCAAAAGTAGACAAGTGGGGTCACATCAAAGGGCTGAGTTTCTGTACAGCTGAGAGTGAAGGTATAACCAGCAGAAAGGATAAAACATCTGTAAACTATAAAACTGCTAAGAGGTTAATATCCAAAATATATAAGCATCCCACACAATTTAATAGGAAAAAAACAGAAATTGCCCAAATTAAAAATGGGCAAAGGACACTAATGGCCAACAGATATAGGAAAACATGCCAGACATCACTAATTATCAGGAAAATGCAAATTAAAACCACAATGAGATATGGTAATATCACACTTATTAGATTCACTATTATCTAAAAGAAAAGAGATAAAATATATTTGGCAGATATGTGAAGAAAAAGGAACCTTTGTATGTAGAACCATTATGGAAAACAGGATGACATTTCCTTAAAAAAAAGTAAAAGTATAATTACATATGACCCAGCAAATAAAATCAGCATGCCAAAGAGATATCTGCACCTCTGTGTTTGCTATAGTGTTATTCACAACAACCAAGATATGGAAAAAATCTCAGTGTCCATCAAGAAATTAATAGAAGGCCAGACATAAAAGTTCATGCCTGTAATACCAGCCCTCAAGCAGCTGAGGCACATGGATCATGAGGTCGAGGCCAGTCTGGACTACATACCGAGAACTTGTCTTTAAAAAAATGAACAAAACGAATGAAATCAATAAATAAAATGTGAAAAAATGTAATATATATAAACAGAAATTTATGTATATAATAATACATAAAGTGAAAGGAAATCTTGCCATCTCTGACAACATACACAGACAAATTGGAGGACACTATGCTAATTGAAATAAGCTAGATGCAAAAAAGATAAATACTATAGATTCTTACATATATGTGGAATCTAAAATTGTCTATTCATAAAAGAAGAGAGTAGAATGGTGGTTACAAGGGGCTAATGGAGAGGGAAAATGGGAACTGGATAAAGGGTACAAAACTGTGATTTATAGGATGAATAAGTCTAGAGATCTAATGATGACTACAGTTAATAATATTTAATTGACTTGGAAAGTTGCTAAGAGAATAGATTTCAGGTATCTCACCATAAAAAAATAAACAAAAGCAGAGCAAAATCCAAAAATGTGACTGAAATGACAGATGTGTTAATTTGCTTGGCTTCAGTAATCATTTCACTATTTGTATGTATATCAAAATATGTGTCTAACTTAAGTATGTATAAATTTTTTTTCAAAAAAGAGCAGAGCATCCTTCCTATAACTCTGTGAGCAGTGAACTAATCGTTTACTCTTCCTAATATTGAACCACTTATGGCGCTCCAATTGTATGACATTCAACTTGGAATGTTTTCTTTTAGTGTGCATTCTCTTTGTTTCCAGTTAATGATAGATGCAGAACCTGCCCAGTCTCTGTGGGCCTTGCACTTCAGGTACTTTGGGATTCTAACAAATCACTAGGGGAGTCATGGACATTGAGAATAGAAGAGGGATTGACAGAGTGTCTCAAGTGGTAGAGTTCCTGCCCAGCAAGTGTGAAGCACTGAGTTCAGACCCTAGTGCCACCAAAAAGAAAAAAAAAATCCTGTGAATAAAAGAGAAGCAATCAGGATCCACAAAACCATACAACCCACACAGCTGCTGCCTGAAGTGCTCCTTTACATATCCTTGAAGAAACGAGGTGATGTCCTAAGTGGTCTTCTTTTCTAGGGGATAATCTGATATTTGAGGCAAGGCAATAATATTTGTTAAACAGTAGCAGTGCTCAAAATTTTAAGTGTGAGATGGTTCCTTTTTTTTTTTTGGTGGGACTGGAGGTTGAACTCAAGGCCTTGTGCCTTCTAGGCAGGTGCTGTTACCAACTTGAGCTACTCTGCCAGCCTGAAGGACATTCACACATTTTAAAATTTTTGGTAATACTGGGGTTTGGTAGTACTGCCTCACACTTGCTGGGCAGGCACTCTACCACTTGAGTCACTCCACCAGCCACTGGTTCCATGTTTTGAAGTGGTACATTTGGAAGAAAATTAGAGCACATGTTTTGTGGCCATGACTTGAGAGAAGAGATAAAATATCAGAAAGAGGCAGTATGACACTTTGAAATTGTCTGGCCTACATGCTTAAGATGTATTGTTCAAAGAAATACTTAATTTCCATAGGAATGACGTTGCTGGAATATCAGTGGAAATCAAATAAAATGTACTCAAAGAATGTGTTTACCCAGTGAAAAAGAGTGGCAGCAGGTTAAGAGGTGCCTTAAATTTCTTGCAGATAGGAGTTTTTAAAAAATTCATATTTTTATGAATTTAGCACATGTTCATAAATAACCCACAAGTTAAAGCATTATAAGAAAACTGCACAATAACAAATTATTGTAAAGCAAAATTTGGGGGAATCTAAGTGATTTTGAAATATTCTTATAGGGGAAGAAAGTCTCAAAATTAATGAGCTAGGTTGCTAAATTAAGATGTGAAAGAACAATGAATTGAATACAAAGAGTGTGGAAGGAAGGAAATCATCAACATGATAGAGTAAGTGAGTGTAATAGATAACAAATATATAACAGAATAGATCAACAAAACCGAAGGTTTCACTAGGAATGACTAACAAAATTAAAACACCATTCTCAAGATTGATTATAAAAGGAGGGTGACATAGTAAGCAGTAGTAGGAATAAAAAAATGAGGCAATTACAGAAGTTACAGAGATTTAAAAGACAATGGGAAAATTTTTTGTACCTTTGTAAAAATGAACTTGAAAGTTTTGATGAGAAGACAAATTTCTAGGAAAAAAATGTATGCACAAAAATGATACAGGAAACCCCAACAATCTTTAATAGTCATAAAATAGCAAGAGTACAGTTAAAATATGACTTCAAGGACAAATCAAGAGGAAGGACAGAGAATTCTTACCTATGTGTTCTAATATCATTCAAAGAACAAATAACTCTATTATGGCAAAGAAGAAATGTGCTTAACTCCTTTTCTAGGAATGAAAATTACAGGTCAGTTTCATTTATGATCATTGGTACAAAAATCCTAAAGTAATCTTAGCAAACTGATTCTGACAATGCATAAAAAGTTGAGGCATTGGGAGTAATGAGGGTTATTCCAGCATTGTGGAGTTTGTGTGAAACTATAAAATAATTTAACTTATCATTTTATCAGTTAAAAAGAGAAGAAATATATCATGATCTTTATGGAGGCAGAGAGAGAATTTATCCAAAGCATGCATTTATGATAAAGTATCTTAGGATATGAACAATAACAGGGATTTCTTGAACTCATGAAGAGATACCTATAGAAAAACAATGGCAAATAATGGATTATTGGTAAAAGATAAATAGCATTCTTTTCTGACTCTTTTAAATATGTATTTCCAATTTATTTATTTATTTTTATTATTGTTTTAAGATCAAGCAGAAAATTTAAAAATGCCAACCATTACCACTTCTACACAATATTGTACTGGAAATCGAGGCAGCTTAGTAAGGCAAAACCAAAAACGAAACAACAAAAAAAAAAAAAAAAAAGAAAGAAGGTATTAAGATTGAGTAAAGGATTAATAAAACTATCATTATTCACAGATGGCATGATTATGTGAGTAAAAACAAAACAAAGAATGTGTTGGTAAACTTGTAGAATTACAAGAAGTTTTAACTGCATATATAAAAAAATTAATTTATTATTTGGAATTTACAAATACAAATTCTATATATTTAAGTTTTGAAATATGCATACATGTGGAATGGCTAAATTGAGCTAATTAGCATATCCATTACCTCACATACTTATTTTTTTATGTTGAGAACACTTAACATCTACTTTCTGAGTAGTTGTCAAGAATACAACACATTATTATTAACTATAGCTGCCATATTTTACAAGAGATCTTTTGAATTTCTTCCTTTTATCTATTGCAAGATTATAATCTTTGACTAACAACTCCCTAATCCCTCACCCCTAGTCCACTACTCCACTTTGTGCTTCTATGAGTTCAAATTTTTAGATTACACATGTAGGTGAGATCATTCATCTTTCTGTGCCTGGCTTATTTCATTTAACGGAACGCTACCTGAGCTCATCCATGTTGATACAAATGATAGGATTCTTTGTGATTTTAAGGTGGAATAATATTCCACCTTAAAACAGTGCACAAAGCAAGCCTCCGCAAATATAAAAAAAAGAAATTATACCATGCATTCTATCTGATCACAATGTAATAAAACTAGAACTCAACAACAAAAATAAAGACAAAAACCATGCAAACAGCTGGAAACTGAATAACTCATTGCTTAAAGAACAATGGGCCATCGATGAAATAAAAGAGGAAATTAAAAAGTTCCTGGAAGTCAATGAAAATGAAAACACAACTTACCGGAACCTATGGGACACAGCCAAGGCAGTCCTGAGAGGAAAGTTTATAGCCATGAGTGCATATATTAAAAAGACTGAAAGATCCCAAATCAATGATCTAATGATACATCTCAAACTCCTAGAAACACAAGAACAAGCAAATCCCAAAACAAATAGGAGATAAATAATAAAAGTAAGAGCTGAAATCAATGAAATAGAAACAAAAAAAACCATACAAAGAATTAATGAAACAAAAAGTTGGTTCTTTGAAAAAATAAACAAGATCGATAGACCCCTGGCAAACCTGACTAAAATGAAGAGAGAAAAAACCCAAATTAGTGGAATCAGGAATGCAAAAGGGGAGATAACAACAAACACCATGGAAATCCAGAAAATCATCAGAGACTACCTCAAGAACCTATATTCAAATAAATTTGAAAATCTTAATAGAATGGACAGATATCTTGGTTCATTCAAAACTGAACCAAGAGTATATTAATCACCTGAATAGATCTATAACACAAAATGAAATTGAAGTAGCAATCAAGAATCTCCCTTTTCTTTTTAGGACCTGGTGGATTCTCTGCTGAATTCTATCAGACCTTTAAAGAAGAACTGATACCAACCCTCCTTAAACTGTTCCATGAAATAGAAAGGGAAGGAAAACTGCCTAACACATTTTATGAAGCCAGTATTACACTTATCCCAAAACCAGGCAAAGACACCTCCAAAAAGGAGAACTATAGGCCAATCTCCTTAATGAACATTGATGCAAAAATCCTCAATAAAATAATGGCAAACTGAATTTAACAACACATCAAAAATATCATTCACCATGACCAGGAATGCAGGGGTAGTTCAACATATGAAAATCAATAGACGTAATAAACCACATTAACAGAAGCAAAGGTAAAAACCACTTGATCACCTCAATAGATGCAGAAAAAGCCTTTGATAAGATCCAACACCATTTCATGATAAAAGCTCTAAGAAAACTAGGAATAGAAGAAAAGTACCTCAACATTATAAAAGCTATATATGACAAACCTACAGCCAGCATTGTACTTAATGGTGAAAAACTGAAACCATTCCCTCTAAAATTAGCAACGAGACAAGAATGCCAGCTATCTCCACTGCTATTCAACATAGTACTGGAATTCCTAGCCAGAGCAATTAGGCAAGAAGAAGGAAAAAAAGGAATACAAATAGGTAAAGAAACTGTCAAACTATCCCTATTTGCAGATGATATGTTCCTATACCTTAAAGACCCAAAAAACTCTACTCAAAAGCTCCTAGACACCATCAACAGCTATAGCAAGGTAGCAGGATATAAAATCAACATAGAAAAATCTTTAGCATTTCTATACACTAATAATGAACAAACTGAGAAAGAATATATGAAAACAATTCCATTTACAATAGCCTCAAAAAAAATCAAATACCTAGGTGTAAACCTAACAATGGATGTGACGACCTCTACAAGGAAAACCATAAACTTCTGAAGAAAGAGATTGAGGAAGACTATAGAAATTGGAGAGATCTCCCATGCTCATGGATTGGTAGAATCAACATAGTAAAAATGTCGATACTCCCAAAAGTAATCTACATGTTTAATGCAATTCCCATCAAAATTCCAATGACATTCATTAAAGAGATTAAAAAATCTACTGTTAAATTTATATGGAAACACAAGAGGCCATGAATAGCCAAGGCAATACTCAGTCAAAAGAACAATGCAGGAGGTATCACAATATCTGACTTCAAACTATATTACAAAGCAATAGCAATAAAAACAGCATGGTACTGGCACAAAAACAGACATGAAGACCAGTGGAACAGAATAGAGGACCCGGATATGAAGCCACACAACTATAACCAATTTATCTTTGACAAAGGCGCTAAAAATATATAATGGAGAAAAGACAGCTTCTTCAACAAAAACTGCTGGGACAACTGGTTGGCAGTCTGCAAAAAACTGAAACAAGATCCATATTTATCACCCTATACCAATATTAACTCAAAATCGATCAAAGATCTTAATATCAGACTCCAAACTCTAAAGTTAGTACAGGAAAGAGTAGAAATACTCAGGAATTAATAGGTATAGGTAAGAACTTTCTCAATGGAACCCCAGCAGCTCAGCAACTAAGAGATGGCATAGATAAATGGGACTTCATAAAACTAAAAAGCTTCTGCTCAACAAAAGAAATGGTCTCTAAACTGAAGAGACCACTCACAGAGTGGGAGAAAATATTTGCCAGCTACACATCACACAAAGGACTGATAACCAGAATATATAGGGAACTTAAAAAAAAACTAAATTCTCTCAAAATTAATGAACCAATAAAGAAATGGGCAAGTGAACTAAACAGAACTTTCTCAAAAGAAGAAGTTCAAATGGCCCAAAAACACATGAAAAGATGTTCACCATCCCTAGCAATAAAGGAAATGCAAATGAAAACCACGCTAAGATTCCACCTCACCCTGTTAGAATAGCCATCATTAGCAACACCACTAACAACAGATGTTGGTGAGGATGTGGGGAAAAAGGAATCCTCTTACACTGCTTGTGGGAATGTAAACTAGTACAACCACTCTGGAAAAAAATTTGGAGGCTACTTAAAAATCTAAAGATAGATCTACCCTATGATCCAGCAATACCACTCTTGGGGATATACCCAAAAGACTGTGACACAGGTTACTCCAGAGGCACCTCCACACCCATGTTTATTGCAGCACTATTCACAATAGCCAAGTTATGGAAACAGCCAAGGTGCCCCACTACTGACAAATGGATTAAGACAATGTGGTATTTATACACAATGGAATTTTATGCAGCCACGAAGAAGAATGAAATGTTAACATTCGCAGGTAAGTGGATGGAACTGAAGAACATCATTCTGAGTGAAGTTAGCCTGGCCCAAAAGACCAAAAATCGTATGTTCCCCCTCATATGCGGACATTAGATCAAGGGCAAACACAACAAGGGGATTGGACTTTGATTACATGATAAAGTGAGCATATACAAGGAAGGTATGAGGATAGGTAAGATACCCAAAAAACTAGATAGTATTTTTTGCCCTTAATGTAGAGAAACTAATGCAGATACTTTAAAGTAACTTAACCCAATAGGAGAAGGGGACCAGGAACTAGAGAAAAGGTTAGTTCGAGAAGAATTAAGTTGGAAGGTAACACACATGTACAGGAAAGCAATGTGAGTCAACTCCCTGTTTAGCTATCCTTATCTCAACTAGCAAAAACCCTTGGTCCTTCCTATTATTGGTTATATTCTCTCTTCAACAAAACTAGAGATAAGGGCAAAATAATTTCTGCCTGGTAGTGAGGGGTTAGGGGGGATAAGTGAGGGGGCGGGGCAAAGAGGGGAGAAATGACCCAAACATTGCATGCACACGTGAATAAAAAAAAAACTTTAATGAGAAGTAAGCGTATGAAATATTTAGAAGCATGTGTTTACCTTAGAACATAGAGGAACTGGAATGGATTGGGGAGAGACCAGAGCAAGTCCACCAGAAAGGATGAGGAATCATTCTTTTATTTAAATAGCCAGCATTTAACAAGCATTTGGATTACTTTTCTTTACAATTCACATGTATCTAATAAATATTCTTTTGTATCTAGTCAATATTTACCAAAATAATAAAAACAAATTACAACTGAACAGACACATGATTTTGAAAAGTTTGCATGAATCTTGATTATCAGGATGGAAATACATAGATTGAGTTTTTCCACAGTTTTGCTGTAGATACATAGATTGAGTTTTTCCCCAGTTTTGCTGTGGTTGATTTTGTGTGATTGATACTACCAGTTCCAGTATTAGTCCAGACTTCAGCCTCCTGACCAGTGTCTCTGTGAATTCTTAATCTCATCTTTAGCACTGAGATGGTTTTAGGTGTCCAAATTAGCAAGAGGCTGACTCTACATTTTCATTTCTACATTGAGCCATAGGAAGAGGTACTTTGCAGAGAATCTGTGTCCAAGTGTGTTGCTGTGAGCTCCTCACATCCTCTAGGTATATGGAGCTTACACTGCATCTCAGAGTGGCCCATCCATGAACTCTGATGTTGTGTCTTTCTTTTTGTGGTACAGCCAGTCTCCCATCTTCTGGCCAAGAAGTTTATCCTTCTATCTTCCAATATCTTTGGTCTTTTAACCTAAAACTAGTAAAATAAAACTTGAATAACAGCTGGATATAGTGACTCATGCCTGCATTCTGAGCTAATCTGGAGGCAGAGATCAGAAGGATCATGGTTCTGCAGTTGAGGCCAGTAGGAGTCAAAAGAACTCTAGATCTCAACTCGACCAATAAAAATCTGGGCATGGTAGCATATGCCTATCTCCCCAGCTAGGCAGAAAGCATGAAAAGGAAGATTGTGGTCTAGGCCCACATAGACTCAAAAGTAAGTCTCTATTTGAAAAATAACTAATGCAAAAACGAGCTGTGGACATGGTCTCAAGTGGCAGACACCTGCCTAGCAAACATGAGTTCAAACCCCAGTACTGAAAAAACAAAATCAACCCAAAGCACAGAGATCAAGTATTAAATGAAACAAATTAATCATAAACATTACAAATAAAGGCAGATAGTCTGCTTCATGTAACATTTCATATGAGGGTCTTTTTTTTTTCTTTTCTTTTAAAATTGGTTTGCTGGGTGGGGTACATTGTGGCATTTACAAAAGTTCTTACAATGTATCAAATGTATCATACTTAGATTCATTTCCACTCCTTCCAACTCTCCTTTATCCCCTCCTCCCCTCATTCCTGGAATAGTTTCAGTAGGTATCAATTTTGCAATTATATACCTATGTAAACAGTATTTGCACCCTATTGGGTTTAGACTCAGGGCCTCACCCTTGTTAGACAGGCACTCTTGCCACCTGGGTCTCCAAACTATTTGCTTGGGGCTGGCTTTGAACTGCCCAGATCCTCCTGATCTCTGTCCTCTGAATAGCTAGGATTACAGGTGTGAGCCACTGGCTCCGGCTCACATGAAGTTTCATTAAGAGCTCTTGTCTGGGTAGTAGGATTGTGTTCTGGTTTCTGTTCTTCCATTAGCCACAAAGTCCCTAAATTAAAAAATTTTGGTCTTTTGAGCATTTTTTGTATACCAGGCATTTGAAATAACACATTTAATCTTTAAAACAATACAGACTAAGCAGTTGGAGGCTCAGGTTAGTTAACTGTCTCAAGCTCAAATACCTTTTAAGTGGCAAAAAACAGATTTTGAGCTCATTTCTTCTGGTTCCAAAGTCAGACAAGTCCTTTCCATTTCATTCTGCTTCTTCCTGGGATCCATGAAAGAGAGGGCTGTGGGATAAATCATCACCTTCCATGGTTTCCATCCTCATTTGGTGCTAATTAACACCAGTTTTGTAGTTTTCTGCCTCATTGTAACTGGAGGGTTGAATACAACAGTGCACACAGGAGAGCTTTTACTCTGTGGAACTCTGTTTCCATATGGACCTATAAACCTTCAATTTAACTATTTTCACCTTCCATTTAAAGGTTTTTTTTTTTTAATCTTACTGTGTTAATCATTCTGAATTTGAAGAACCTAGGAAAAAATGCTAATATTTCCAAATCAAGAAGAGTTTTTATGGCATAATTTTGGGATGATAAATGCAAAGCAAGAGATAGACTTTCATTACAAAAAGTTGGTATCTCTGTGGCATTTCAATAGTAAGTTGAAAAAGGCCAAAACAACTTTTTAAATTGTAGTTTCTTTGTTGCAAATTTCAGTTAGTCTTCTTTGGCTTTGGAAAATTAGAGCTTGCAAGGGAGCAGAGAGACAGGGTGACTATGAAAACATTTACTTTTCAGATTGTTTTGGGGGCCTCTCAGAATGGCATCTTTGTCATGTAGCACATAACAGAAAAAATCCATTAATTAAGTTTAATTTGGCATTGCATCATATGGCCAGAAATGCTCTTATTTAATTTTCTATTGCTTGGAAAATAAGTCAATTCTTTATATCTATCTCCAGTAATTTAGTTCTTAAAAACACCATCCCATATTCGGGAGGTAGTTCTTGGGAGGATCACAGTTTGAGGCCAGACCAGGCAAAATGTTTACCAGTCCCTATTTCAACCAGTTGCTGGTGCAGTGGCTTGTGCTTGTCATCACAGCTACGTGAGGAAGCACAAACAAGAGGATCACAATCCAGGCTGGACTAGGCATATCCCATTCTACTGAAATATATGTTTATTGGTACTTCTTAAAAAGTGACAATTTAAATATACAGCATGACCTTTACTCAGAGTCTAGACTCACTTTCGAGTTTTGTGATTTCAGATAGATAAACTCAGCTCTCTCTCTCTGTCTCTGTGAGTCTAACTTGGATATGCTTACTCTGACCTTTCAAGGTTTTCTTCTAATGCTAGATCTAGAATATGTTTGCAAAGTGCTTGCTATGTGAGAAGCATCCAATAAAAAACTGCTGCTTCTTTCATTATGTATTGTTATAAGTGAAATTTATTCTTTCTCTTAGGGATAGTGTTGTGTGTTTCAATATAAATGCTAGAAAGAATTAAGAATATTGGTCATGAAAGTCATTATTACAAGAATTTCTGGTCTAGACATTTTGAAAAAGGGGTTTTGGACTATGGTGTGACCCCATGTTATGTAAAAGGAGATATCGGCAGTGTCAGAGGCCTGTGATACAACCTCCTCCTCTCTTCCCACTCTATGCTTTAACATTGGCTTTCCCATCAGTTCAAACAGGAGCATCTGCAGAATTGTCTTTACTCTTACGTCACTGCAGGAGTGGGGTCCAGCCCGTTTGTCTGGTCTATGTGGTGCAAAAGCCACTTTCTTTTGAATTGGACTAAAGGAGTAAAAGATCATTATTGTAAGAATTTCAGATTGTGTCTACAGTGTACCCTGTCTTTATTCTTTCTCAAAATAATTTATATTTTGTCTTTGGCAAAATGGATTTATTTTTAATTCTCTAAGTAAATGGGCAATGGACAAATTTGAGAGAGAAAGGGTATAGAAATTTTAGTAAATGTATGGATATATCCTTATACATGCACATCCATGTTTTACATATGTAAAATACTTTTGTTGCTTTAAATATTATGGAGAATAATCTTCTGAAAATAAGAATTATTCTTTAAATAATGTATAGTTGAAAGGGGAAAAATGTATTTCATAGTGATTATATTTCTAGCATAAGGAAAGCATAGTGGGGGAAGGGGATATGGTCAGAAGAGATAGAAGAACAAAGAGAGAAAAGAAATTCCACTGAATTCAACAAGAATTTTCTAAGTGGCTACAAAGGATATGAAACTTACTTTCAGGTGGCTGTGGTCCAGAAGAGGAGACAAAAATGTAAAACAAAAAGTTAAAATATGCGTGATAATGTGAGTCACAGAAGTCTTCTGCTATTGCACCTCTTGTGAGATAAGGGGCAGTCATGGTGTGGAGAAGGAGGAGTAGACTCTACAGTGGTCTGAAAAGAAGGAGTCAAAGCTTGTGCACAGTGGGACTGTTTGGCCAGTGGAGTGAAGGAATCACCGAAGCAGTTTAAGGATGTACATCTTCTGGACATCAACTCGGTCGTTTATACACTGAAAGAGTTCAACCAAATGAGATCTAAGGTCACTTCTAGCTTTACAAATATGGCTTTGTGAAGTAGGAGAGACAAACTTAGGAGGTGATGACTTAATTCTCACTGAAAGGTGATTTACTCAGTGTTAAGTCCCTGATTTTTAGAATTCTAGCATCAATTTTTTAGTGCTTCTTTTATTAATTTTATACAAGTCTTTTTTGGTGGCACTGGGATTTGAACCTAGGGCCTCATACTTGGTAGGCAGGTGCTCTACCACTTGAGCCACTCCCCCAGCTTATACAAGTCTTAAAGACCAAATTAAGTCTGAGTTATGATTCAGAATATTTTAATTCAAAGTCTTTACATTAGAATCCACTTGGGATAAATGCAAATGCTATGATCTTTGAAGTCAGGTAAACCTAGGATCAGTTCCGACTGCTACCATTTATTGAGGGAAAGACTGAGTCTTAAGGTGGGGGTCTCAACCTGCAGTGAGACATGTGCATTCTTCAGCCAAATCTCAGACTTCTTAAATCAGGAATACTCAGGGAAGACCCAGCAATGTATCTTCCAACAAGCCCTCCAAGTGATATTGGTATGCCCCAGAGTTTGAGAACTGATACCTAACAAGATTATACTTACACACATAACTTACCTTTCAATGTAGAAATGAGAATAGCAATTTCTATTGTGGTTGTCAGGTTTGAATGACACCATATTTATTACTTGGGACATCACAGGTCCCCACCAGGTAATAATTATTATTTTTATTACTTTACAAACATAACCTTACACATTGTTCTTTCCATGAAGAATATCTAAGTTTAATACTCCTTTGTACTACTTACAATGTTGAATGTATGCTCATTGAATAAATTATATTTCTTTGAAAGAAAGCATCACATTTGGTGAAACAAGTAAGTTATTTATTATTGAGAGGTGCTTTCTAGAAATCACAGTGTATGTGATGACTGTTGATGCTTTAAATTTACTGATGTGGAGCACTGAGCAGTTGTGCCCCTTTGGCTTGTCACCCTTTGCTGTGGCACAGGGGAAATCCCTTGACAAAACTGGGGTCTCAGGTTTCTATGTCATCATTATCTAGTTATGGCTTTAAGTCTGCCCTGGAACTTCAATGAACCTGCTTTCTAATCTATAAAACCGGCATTATCACTGGGTGAGGGGTGATGGGGTTCCCTCAGCTTCCCAGTTTCCATGCCAAATCATAGGAAACAGAGATCTGTCTACACATGAAAAGAGTTTCAAGATGTCTCACAAGGAGAGTCTCACAGGATAGACATTTTAGCAAGGATTTATTTTAATGTAGCAGGGTAAAATAGTGAGAAATGGGGAAAAAAGGGAAAAACATTTCGTGCTCCCCATGTAGGAAATGTGAGTAAAATTGAAAGTGGTGGTTCTTATCTGTGATATTTGTACTTTTCTGAGCTGGGAGAATACACATGGTGGTCATGTTGTCTAGCAGCTCCAAATTATTAGATCATTGCTGTGGATGGTTGAGATAGATGGTGTTTATTATGCTAAAACATGGAGATATGATCTAGGTCTACCCAAAATATGGAGACAACAGGTGAGTTTTAGGACTTCCCTTTGCCAGATTTTGTCTCTTTACCCCTTAGTGGAGGAGTTTGCAGCTTCTTGCAGTTTCTTAACATTTCAAACATCTCAAAGGCAGATGTAGGTAGCTCCTTTTTGTCTCCTTATTCTTGTTACTTAACACGTAAAAGATGGGAGGAAGCTTGCTTCTCTGGTTTTTCAGTTTTTACTTCCTACTCTTAATGTCTGATTGTGACCCTTCTAACATAATTAAATTTAATTTTTCTATATCCTCATATATCCTTCCTCAGCATACATTGTTGATAATCCAATGAGATAGATATACAGGTTAATGTTCTTTTTTTTTTTTTTTTTTTTTTTTTTTTTTCATTTTTCTTTTATTATTCATATGTGCATACAAGGCTTGGTTCATTTCTCCCCCCTGCCCCCACCCCCTCCCTTACCACCCACTCCGCCCCCTCCCGCTCCCCCCCTCAATACCCAGCAGAAACTATTTTGCCCTTATCTCTAATTTTGTTGTAGAGAGAGTATAAGCAATAATAGGAAGGAACAAGGGGTTTTGCTGGTTGAGATAAGGATAGCTATACAGGGCATTGACTCACATTGATTTCCTGTGTGTGGGTGTTACCTTCTAGGTTAATTCTTTTTGATCTAACCTTTTCTCTAGTTCCTGGTCCCCTTTTCCTATTGGCCTCAGTTGCTTTAAGGTATCTGCTTTAGTTTCTCTGCGTTAAGGGCAACAAATGCTAGCTAGTTTTTTAGGTGTCTTACCTATCCTCACCCCTCCCTTGTGTGCTCTCGCTTTTATCATGTGCTCATAGTCCAATCCCCTTGTTGTGTTTGCCCTTGATCTAATGTCCACATATGAGGGAGAACATACGATTTTTGGTCTTTTGAGCCAGGCTAACCTCACTCAGAATGATGTTCTCCAATTCCATCCATTTACCAGCGAATGATAACATTTCGTTCTTCTTCATGGCTGCATAGAATTCCATTGTGTATAGATACCACATTTTCTTAATCCATTCGTCAGTGCTGGGACATCTTGGCTGTTTCCATAACTTGGCTATTGTGAATAGTGCCGCAATAAACATGGATGTGCAGGTGCCTCTGGAGTAACAGTCTTTTGGGTATATCCCCAAGAGTGGTATTGCTGGATCAAATGGTAGATCGATGTCCAGCTTTTTAAGTAGCCTCCAAATTTTTTTCCAGAGTGGTTGTACTAGTCTACATTCCCACCAACAGTGTAAAAGGGTTCCTTTTTCCCCGCATCCTCGCCAACACCTGTTGGTGGTGTTGCTGATGCTGGCTATTCTAACAGGGGTGAGGTGGAATCTTAGTGTGGTTTTAATTTGCATTTCCTTTATTGCTAGAGATGGTGAGCATTTTTTCATGTGTTTTCTGGCCATTTGAATTTCTTCTTTTGAGAAAGTTCTGTTTAGTTCACATGCCCATTTCTTTATTGGTTCATTAGTTTTGGGAGAATTTAGTTTTTTAAGTTCCCTGTATATTCTGGTTATCAGTCCTTTGTCTGATGTATAATTGGCAAATATTTTCTCCCACTCTGTGGGTGTTCTCTTCAGTTTAGAGACCATTTCTTTTGATGAACAGAAGCTTTTTAGTTTTATGAGGTCCCATTTATCTATGCTATCTCTTAGTTGCTGTGCTGCTGGGGTTTCATTGAGAAAGTTTTTACCTATACCTACTAACTCCAGAGTATTTCCTACTCTTTCTTGTATCAACTTAAGAGTTTGGGGTCTGATATTAAGATCCTTGATCCATTTTGAGTTAATCTTGGTATAGGGTGATATACATGGATCTAGTTTCAGTTTTTTGCAGACTGCTAACCAGTTTTCCCAGCAGTTTTTGTTGAAGAGGCTGCTATTTCTCCATCGTATATTTTTAGCTCCTTTGTCAAAGATAAGTTGCTCATAGTTGTGTGGCTTCATATCTGGATCCTCTATTCTGTTCCACTGGTCTTCATGTCTGTTTTTGTGCCAGTACCATGCTGTTTTTATTGTTATTGCTTTGTAATATAGTTTGAAGTCAGGTATTGTGATACCTCCTGCATTGTTCTTTTGACTGAGTATTGCCTTGGCTATTCGTGGCCTCTTGTGTTTCCATATAAATTTAACAGTAGATTTTTCAATCTCTTTAATGAATGTCATTGGAATTTTGATGGGAATTGCATTAAACATGTAGATTACTTTGGGGAGTATCGACATTTTTACTATGTTGATTCTACCAATCCATGAGCATGGGAGATCTCTCCACTTTCTATAGTCTTCCTCAATCTCTTTCTTCAGAAGTGTATAGTTTTCCTTGTAGAGGTCTTTCACATCTTTTGTTAGGTTTACACCTAGGTATTTGATTTTTTTTGAGGCTATTGTAAATGGAATTGTTTTCATACATTCTTTTTCCGTTTGCTCATTGTTAGTGTATAGAAATGCTAATGATTTTTCTATGTTGATTTTATATCCTGCTACTTTGCTATAGCTATTGATGATGTCTAGAAGCTTCTGAGTAGAGTTTTTTGGGTCTTTAAGGTATAGGATCATGTCATCTGCAAATAGGGATATTTTGACAGTTTCTTTACCTATTTGTATTCCTTTTATTCCTTCTTCTTGCCTAATTGCTCTGGCTAGGAATTCCAGTACTATGTTGAATAGGAGTGGAGATAGTGGGCATCCTTGTCTGGTTCCTGATTTTAGAAGGAACGGTTTTAATTTTTCTCCGTTAAGTATAATGCTGGCTGTAGGTTTGTCATATATAGCTTTTATAATGTTGAGGAACTTTCCTTCTATTCCTAGTTTTCTTAGAGCTTTTATCATGAAATGATGTTGGATCTTATCAAAGGCTTTTTCTGCGTCTATTGAGATGATCAAGTGGTTTTTGTCTTTGCTTCTGTTAATGTGGTTTATTACGTTTATTGATTTTCGTATGTTGAACCACCCCTGCATCCCTGGGATGAAGCCTACCTGGTCGTGGTGGATAATCTTTTTGATGTGTTGCTGAATTCGGTTTGCCATTATTTTGTTGAGGATTTTTGCATCAATGTTCATTAAGGAGATTGGCCTATAGTTCTCCTTTTTGGAGGTGTCTTTGCCTGGTTTTGGGATAAGTGTAATACTGGCTTCATAAAATGTGTTTGGCAGTTTTCCTTCCCTTTCTATTTCGTGGAACAGTTTAAGGAGGGTTGGTATCAGTTCTTCTTTAAAGGTCTGATAGAATTCAGCAGAGAATCCATCAGGTCCTGGACTTTTCTTTTTGGGGAGACTCTTGATTGCTGCTTCAATTTCATTTTGTGTTATAGGTCTATTCAGGTGATTAATTTCCTCTTGGTTCAGTTTTGGATGATCATATGTATCTAGAAATCTGTCCATTTCTTTTAGATTTTCAAATTTATTTGAATATAGGTCCTCAAAGTAGTCTCTGATGATTTCCTGGATTTCCATGGTGTTTGTTGTTATCTCCCCTTTTGCATTCCTGATTCTACTAATTTGGGTTTTTTCTCTCCTCATTTTAGTCAGGTTTGCCAGGGGTCTATCGATCTTGTTTATTTTTTCAAAGAACCAACTTTTTGTTTCATTAATTCTTTGTATGGTTTTTTTGGTTTCTATTTCGTTGATTTCAGCTCTTATTTTTATTATTTCTCTCCTTCTATTTGTTTTGGGATTTGCTTGTTCTTGTTTTTCTAGGAGTTTGAGATGTATCATTAGGTCATTGATTTGGGATCTTTCAATCTTTTTAATATATGCACTCATGGCTATAAACTTTCCTCTCAAGACTGCCTTAGCTGTGTCCCATAGGTTCCGGTAGGTTGTGTTTTCATTTTCATTGACTTCTAGGAACTTTTTAATTTCCTCTTTTATTGCATCGATGATCCATTCTTCATTAAGTAATGAGTTATTTAGTTTCCAGCTGTTTGCATGTTTTTTGTCTTTACTTTTGTTGTTGAGTTCTACTTTTACTGCATTGTGGTCAGATAGTATGCACGGTATTATTTCTATTTTCTTATATTTGCTGAGGCTTGCTTTGTGCCCTAGGATATGATCTATTTTGGAGAAGGTTCCATGGGCTGCTGAGAAGAATGTATATTGTGTAGAGGTTGGATGAAATGTTCTATAGACATCTACTAGGTCCACTTGATCTATTGCATATTTTAGATCTTGGATTTCTTTATTGAGTTTTTGTTTGGATGACCTATCTATTGATGATAATGGAGTGTTAAAGTCTCCCACAACCACTGTGTTGGCGTTTATATATGCTTTTAGGTCTTTTAGGGTATGTTTGATGAAATTGGGTGCGTTGACATTGGGTGCGTACAGATTGATGATTATTATTTCCTTTTGGTCTATTTCCCCTTTTATTAGTATGGAATGTCCTTCTTTGTCTCGTTTGATCAATGTAGGTTTGAAGTCTACTTTGTCAGAGATAAGTATTGCTACTCCTGCTTGTTTTCGGGGGCCATTAGCTTGGTAAATCTTCTTCCAGCCTTTCATCCTAAGCATATGCTTATTTCTGTCGGTGAGATGAGTCTCCTGTAAGCAACAAATTGTTGGATCTTCTTTTTTAATCCATTTTGTCAAACGGTGTCTTTTGATGGGTGAATTAAGTCCATTGACATTAAGTGTTAGTACTGATAGGTATGTGGTGATTCCTGCCATTTAGTTATCTTAGTTGTTTGAAGGTTTGATTGTGTGTACCTAACTTGATGTTACTCTCTACTGTCTTGCTTTTTCTTATCCTGTGGTTTGGTGCTGCCTGCCTTTTCATGGTTAAGTTGGGTGTCACTTTCTGTGTGCAGGATCCCTTGCAGAATCTTTTGTAATGGTGGCTTTGTGGTCACATATTGTTTTAGTTTCTGCTTATCATGGAAGACTTTTATTGCTCCATCTATTTTGAATGATAGCTTTGCTGGGTAGAGTATCCTGGGGTTGAAGTTATTTTCATTCAGTGCCCGGAAGATCTCACCCCACGCTCTTCTTGCTTTTAATGTTTCTGTTGAGAAGTCTGCTGTGATTTTGATGGGTTTACCTTTGTATGTTACTTGTTTTTTCTCTCTTGCAGCCTTCAATATTCTTTCCTTAGTTTCTGAACTTGTTGTTTTAATGATGATATGTCGTGGAGTAGTTCTATTTTGATCTGGTCTGTTTGGTGTCCTGGAGGCCTCTTGCATTTGTATGGGAATATCTTTCTCTAGATTTGGGAAATTTTCCATTATTATTTTGTTGAATATATTACGCATTCCCTTCGCTTGCACCTCTTCTCCTTCTTCGATGCCCATGATTCTCAAGTTTGGTCTTTTGATGGAGTCGGTGAGTTCTTGCATTTTCTTTTCACAGGTCTTGAGTTGTTTAATTAATAGTTCTTCGGTTTTTCCTTTAATTACCATTTCATCTTCAAGTTCTGAGATTCTGTCTTCTGTTTGTTCTATTCTGCTGGATTGGCTTTCCGTTTTGTTTTGCAGTTCTGTTTCGTTCTTTTTTCTGAGGTTTTCCATATCCTGGCTGTTTTCTTCTTTATTGTTGTCTATTTTTGTCCTGAGTTCATTTATCCATTTATTCATTGTGTTCTCTCTTTCACTTTGGTGTTTATACAGTGCTTCTATGGTTTCCTTTATTTCTTCTTTTGCTTTTTCAAATTCTCTATTTTTATTGTCTTGGAATTTCTTGAGTGTCTCCTGTACATTTTGGTTGACCCTATCCAGTATCATCTCTATAAAATTCTCATTGAGTACTTGTAGTATGTCTTCTTTTAAATTATTCTTGTAGGCTTCATTGGGTCCTTTGGCATAGTTTATCTTCATTTTGTTGGAGTCTGGCTCTGAGTTTCTGTTCTCTTCATTCCCCTCTGGTTCCTGTACTAATTTTTTGCTGTGGGGAAACTGGTTTCCTTGTTTTTTCTGTCTTCCTGTCATTGTCCTTGGTGTTGTTACTGTCCCTGTACTGTGTGTAATTAAGTATTTTCTAGCTTGTAATAATAACAATGGTAATATTGAGAACGGAAGAGTGAGCTGAGATGGAAAGCAAGAAGTTAAAGAAAAGGGGAAAACAAATATACAGACAAGAGGGAGAAAGCAGAACAAGGTATCAGACAAGAGAGTTTCAAAGGTATAAACAGGGAGTGTTAGTGTACTAATCGACAGTAAGCTGAACAGACAATAGAGAGACAGAGAGAGGATTGAAAATCAAAGATAAAAAAAATAAAAAATAAGTATATGAAAGTAATATCTATTTATAAAAATGAATTAAAATAAAATGGAAAATAGGAAATTAAAAAAAAAAAAAAAAAAACCAAAAAACTTCCAAGTTTATATGCAATGCAATTTCAGTCTTAATAATTTGGATGTCCGTCTTAATCTCCAGTCCTGGAGTTGGTGCCTCAGATGTTGTTCTGTAGTTGTCTCATCAAAGGGGATGCATAAAGTAGAACAAAACTACACTCACACACACACAGAAGAAAAAATAAAAAAAAAGCCCCACCAAGTGTCCCCAGTTCAAATGCAATAGTTTCAGTAAGTTTTTCGGCTTGCAGGTGTAATTCGGTTGTTCTCTCATCAAAGGTAGGGAGAAAAAGAAAAAAAAGCGTCTGGAGGCAGTTCTGAGGGTGGTATCTGCAACTGTGGCTTGCCTGCCTGCTGCTCTCCGCCTGTAGCTGGCGGCGTTATTTATGCAGATCTCTGGGGTGAGCTTAGCACTCACCTGGTCCCACAGGCTTTGTTTGCTCAGAGTTCCCCTGTGCCGGGGGCCTCTGCTACAGGCTTTTCCCTTTCCAAGCACTGGGAAAGGCGACACTGCCCCGCGTTGTCAGGCCTGCGTGTTTATTTACAGTTCACGTGGGAAGTGGGTCTTCCCTCCTCTCACAAGCGTCCCCGCTCCTGGTTGCTGGGCGCGTGCCCCGCTCCTGCCAGAGCCTCTCCGGCCCGCCCGGCTCGTTTATTTACAGTCCCGGGAAGGATTCCCTTCCCCCAATCTTCAGCGCTCAGGGCGCCCCACCCTCTTTCCAGCGTGTCTTAACTGTTCTTATTGCTTAGTACTCAGTTTCTCTTTTTTCCCCGGGTGGAGGTCAGTCTGTCCAGGGGGCTATGCTGCTCTGGCCCAGGCTTGTCTGTGGGGGAACCGCGGTACCGCGAAGCTCACCTGGTCCGCGTCTTCCCGAGCCGTATGGGCGCCGGCCACTGGCGGCCCGGGGGCCTCCTCGTTTCTCCGTTTAACGTGAAGTGGAGATTCTCTGCGCCGGCTGGAGGTGTGGAGGGGTCAAAGTTATGCCTTTTCTCGGTGATTATGCCTGCAAAGTGTGTCTCCAGCGTCTCTCCAAGATTTCACTATAGGAGGGTCGCTTTCTGCTTCCTACCTCTAGCCGCCATCTTGGAATTCCCCCAGGTTAATGTTCTTTATAAAGCACACATTGACTGGAACGTTTAAATGCTCTGTGGAAGGTCATCATTCATTTATTCACTGAATTTGACAAATACTTATTGAATACCCATGCTGCAGTAGGCTCTGTGCTGGCAGTTATTGCACAGAGACAGATAGAAGCTGCCTTTGAGTTAAGGGATGGCAAACATTTCTGAAACTCTGACTCATAATGCCAATGAGTACCCTATGTAAAAATTAATGTGTTCCAGGATGATTTTTACCTTTTGAGGAAGCCTAAAGTTAGAAGGCTTAAAATTTGATGAGAGTGACAAGAATTAACAATTCTCAAATATAACATCATACAATTTTTAGAAAAACAATTTACTAATATCTATCAAGAATCATTTAAATGACATATCCTTTTTGGGGCAGTAGGTGTGGCTTAGGTGGTAAAGTAATCACAAGGCCCTGAGTTCAAACCTCAGTGCTTTCTGTTTATAAATAAATACAAAGAAAAGAAAAAAATTTGACTTACTAATTTCAATCTATGATTTAAAAATAACTAGATTATACTCTATTTGCAATAGTGAAAAATTGGCAACAATGACTAACAACAAAGGAATGATTGAGTTACATTAATAAACATGGTACATATCACTGACATTTAATGTTTAATAAAGTGGTGAAATCCCCTGGATGAAATCATACTTGAAATCAAGTAGTGAGAAATGTATTCAGAATAACTGCAATTAAAGAACATACAGTCAAAGAATAAAGATTTTTTCAAAATGGACCAAGGTAAGTCCTTGGATTGCAGCAAGGAAACAGAGAAAAATAAATTCTTTGATGAGTCATTTTATACTTTATACTTTGTGAATTTTTCTTTTATAATCAAAAGTTCCCTGCATATTCTCCTTCTCAAAGGATTTGTGAGTGCAGCATTATCTTTGCCTTCCTCTGGCAGCATTTTAAAGTTAAAATCAGGAACTTCTGAGAGATGTCAACCATTAAGCATTCAGCAGTGACCATGTAAATGGGAGACATGTCTTTTCATTCAGCAACTGAGTCAGTAACTTAGAGAAGAGGTTATCCATTTTGATAAATGTCATCTATATTTTATAAATACAAAAGTCCCCCATACAGCTGGGCTTCAGGCAAGATAATTCTTTCTTAGGTCTGGAATAAAGAGAACCAGTTTTGCACCTCTGCCATTTGTATGGTTCCCTAGTGCTGCAGTGTCATTTTACAGGAGAGTCTGTTAGTGAGAACTCTACAGAAGAATTGTTTAGGAAAAAAGATCAGAATTATGACAAGTTTATTTTTTTATTTTATCGTTTTTGCATTTAGTCACATATGTATACATTCTTTGGGCCATCTCCAATCCCTTGTCCCGCCCTCTTGTTCTTCAATTTTGTTGAAGAGGAGACAAAAGCGATAGTAAGAAAGACATAGCGTTTTTGCTAGTTTGAGATAAAGATAGCCATAAAGAGAGATTCTTAGCATTGCTTCCATGCACAAGTGTATTACAACCAGAATTGGTTCATTTCTACCAGACCTCTTCACTACTTCCTAATCCCCTTGCCATAGTGGCCTCGGTCAGTTTAAGATTACTGTATTCCTCCTCTACAGTGAGCACATCAACCACATTTAAGTTTTAGGTTTCCTTCCCTTTTCCTATTCCTCCCATGTGCATTCTCCCCTTAGTGTGTGACCCATGTCCAATAATATTACTGCATTTGTTTTGGGTCTGTAATCCACATATGAGGGAGAACATGTGATTTTTAGCCTTCTGAGCCTGGCTAACTTTGCTTAAGATAATGTTCTCCAGTTCCATCCATTGCCTTGTGAATGACAAAATTTCATTCTTTGTGGCTGAGTAAAATTCCATTGTGTATAAATACCACATTTTCTTAATCCATTCCATGATACTTTTAAAACACAGAGACTCTCCTACAAACATTAATTTTTAGTGCTCTTACATTTCTGAATGAGTGTAGTGAAAACTGTCATTTGGAAAAGTATTAAAATTTTCAAAAACTAAAAAATAACACCATTAATTAAAAACAGTATCACTTAGCAAATACCAATCAACTAACTGAGCTTATTTCAGTGTTTGTGAGGTTCATTTTGTATTAAATCTTGAAATGTTTGTTTTCGGGCAATGGAGTATAATGAAATAACCATGTTTTTGAGTGAGAATGATTCTGGCTTAAATCCTGCCTCTTTCACCTAAGATCTTGACAAGTTACTTATTTACTAAGTGTTACACCTCAATTTTACCATGAATAAAATAAAATAAAAGGTAATATATATCTTACGGAATAATTTTGAGAATAAATTGCTGATTAAGTGTGTATGTTGAGTGTCTTCAACATTGTAGCATATACCAATACTGGACATGTCCTAGAAGTTACAATTTCACTTTTAAGAAGTATATTACTTTTCTATCTTTTGGAAGTTGGTGAATGCCTGCATCATTATGGTGAGAGCCAAAACACAAACTCAGGCACAACTAAAGAGGAGCAAGGAATTCCTTTCTGTACATTATCTCTGTTCTACATTATCTCAAAGAATTCTGGTCCTCTGTGAATTCAATAGGCCCAATTTATTTATCTTCTCTTCTGATAAAAAAAAAGGAACCCCCTCCACCGCCCTGTGTATATTCTTCAATATAGCTCAAAATTTTTATTGTCTTATGTCCTTAGAAATGCTTAGCCAGATGAAACTAAGACCTTCAATAAAACTTTGGTACAGATTTTGGAAATATCTCAGCAGTCTCTGCTTTTTCTAGCATCACACTATTCTTCTCTAATACATCATTTATGAGCACTTCTCCACACATATAATATTTTCAACTGTCACTTAAGGGAGCATGAAGCTGGAAATATGAGTTTCAGGTTGAATTCCCGTAAACAACTCGCCTTCAAATTGTTCCAGGAACTAATTTGTCTCTATTTGATAACTCAAGGAATCTATGAACAAGATCTGGGGTACATTTTCAAAGAAAGCATTTTAAAGCATTTCATCCCTTGGAGTAAAAACGGTAGGCAGGTATAATCATTTTTAAAAAATGGATTCTTTGCCCTTTTGGTTTATGAACAACCCTGCACACAGGGAACTGGAATGGAATTTGACTGTAGCACTAAGCCCTGTACAGAGTGGATGGAGAGAACAACAGCCAATGCAGACAATGCTGTGATTTTCACTTAATGCCATTGTTTTGGGTCCCACCCATTTGTGAACCTGACTCATATGTTCTCTTTGGATCAAAGCCCTGGCTGCAAAAGTGAAACAGTGACCCTTTGTACCTTGCATAAATGATGTTCATCTTCTGTTTCTGTTTCTCAGAGGTCATAGACACATTCTAATGGTGGAAGTGGGTTTTTCTTTTCTGAACTCTTTGGAAAAAATCACCAAGTGCCAAAGACAGTAAGCAATGATGACAGTAATATCTTGTTACATGGTTTGTATAGTTGCAGTGATTTTCCTGTAGTGCCCACTCAAGAGCACCATGTGTTTTGCATTTCAAATTTGGTCTGAAATGTTAGGCTCCTGACAGAACAGAAAATACAGTTGCTAGCCCTCCAAAGAACAGGCTTTTATAATGGCATTTTCTTTCCTCCCATAATAATTTGAATAAAGCTGACTAGCATGTACTAGCATTCAGATCTTATAATTTTGGTCAGTGTGATGATTTCATGCTACTATTATAAAGAAGGATATTTGGAACTATAGCTGGAGGAGGGGTGAGGAAATTCCCAGTTTCCATGCAAAATCACAGATTCTTGAGAGCCACAAGTGAAAAGCATTTCAAGGTGTCTTATAACATGGAGTCTTACAATGTGGAAGTTTTAGCAAGGATTTATCTTAGTATAAGAGGATAAAGTAAGGAGAAGTGGGGGAAAATGGAAAAATATTTTCTTTTCCTCATGTAGGAAATGGGAGTAAAGATGCAAAATGGTGGTCCCTCTCTGTGGTCTTATACTTTTTTGTGCTGGGAGAATACACATGGTCATGTAGTCTAGCAACCACTAATTATTAAGACACTGGATTTGGGTAGCAAAGATGGGTGCTAAAACATGGAGATGTCATCTATACCTACCCAAAACTCAGGGACCTTGGGTAAATTTTAGGACTTTCCTTTGTCAGACATACCTTTCATCCTTTCTGTTCCTCTACCCAATCAAGGAGCCTTGCAGCCTGTTAATATCTCAAAGGGAAAGGCAGATGCAGACAGCCCCTCTATTTTTCCTTATTCTTGTACCTTAATCTCTAAAAGATGATAGGAAGAGGCAAGTTGCTCTGGCTTTTTAGTTTTTACTTCCTCTTTCCTGTGTCTGAGTCTAGTCCTTTCAGTATTTATTAAAACAATATAATTTCCAATTTCCTCATCTATCTGTACTGCCTCAGAACAAAGAAAATTCTCTGATAGGAAAAGGGGGAATTTTCTGCCGACTGTCCCAATCATTGAATGCAGTCAAGGTCCTTGAAATCCTTGATGAAAAGTACCTCAAATGGATTTCACACAAAACAGGAAACTCACAACGTGGAAGGCCAGCAAAGATTTCTTTATGAAAGCAGGACAAAGTAAGGAGAAATAGAAAGAGGAACACCTCCTGCCTGACACATCGGAGGTGGGAGCAAGGAGATTCAAAGAAAGCAGTCCTGCTCCTTATACCTTCTAATTAAGCTGGGAATCTTCTTTAAATTTTTGCTAGATAAGTCATCATGTCACCTGACAACCTTCAATCATTTTGCTGTTTTGATATTATCACTCAAACATGGAAACAATGAGTTTAGGGTGGTTTTACTATTTAGCCAAGTGAGAGACAATGGATTAAGGGTAGGCTTATTATTGCCCAAGAATGGAGAAAATGTGTCTAACCTTTTTTGGGTAGTCCTTTCTAGTCAAAGAATTACCTTGTACTTGCAGAGCAAGTCCCTATTTATTCAGGGAGATTGCAACTCACTTGGCATCTAAAGAAAGGGAGGGTCATGGAGGGAACCAGGCATCTACATCCAGTTCCTTCCTGCTCTAGTGATTTTCAGCATTAGTTCCTGATTTTTGTCTTAGTTCATAATTCTGGTTTTTAAAACTGTTTTGTTTTGACCTTTTAAGATGATTTTTTAGCCCTGTCTCTTGTGCCTCAGTGTACTCACACACTCGATCCTTCTTCAGGTTTCTTGCTGGTATGAAGAGCTGCGGATTCTTCAAAGCTGTACTTGATCATGGACGTGACTTCTTGGACTCATTCTTTTCCTAAACTCCATTTATCTAACATGTTATTTTTTTTTCTTTTCATAATGCCTCTCAAGTTTTTATTCTTTCTGTCATCTAAACAGCCCAGGCAGTTCCTGTTGTGCTCTGCTTAGAGCAACACTTGCCCAGATGTCTGAATGAGAGAGAAAGGGGGCCTTTCTTTTTTCTCCTTGTGCTCGGACACACTTGCCTTTGGACACAAGAAAGTAAGTTCTTCCCAGAAGACAGGGTAATTTATATTTCTCACCAAGAAAGATCAAAACCTGCTGTTAATGATAAAGTGATCCATTGTTGATTTATTTCAAAACCTATTTGTTTTTAAGCTAATTTATATCTTGTCATATTATTTTGAGTCCTCCTGAGCTTCTCCCTTTCACAACAAGCACCTTCCTCATCCAGCTGCCTGCTTTCTAGTCTACTTGTGGCTTTCTGTAGTTGACAGGGCAGCAGGCTGTTGCTGTCAGAAACCCGGTTTCTGGTCTCTGTTTCTCATGCTATCAAAGTCACAGAGCCACTCGGTCATGGACTCTTTCCTGTGCTTCCTGCAAGTAGAGGATTTTAGGACCTGTTCAATGCTTTCCACGGCAGTGCGTTGCAGGAATCTCAAGCTGAGATACGGGACACTGAAGCAATTTAGCAGGAATCAACATTTTATTGTGCCAGCACAGACCCAGTGGACTTGTGTCCAAAGGCTGAGCCCCGAGAACAAAGGGGTCTCACCTTATATACCGTTGCAAGCAGGTTACAGAAGCAAAAAGCAAATGAGATAGCATATTTGAAGACACTTTGCAAAACATAAACCTTTATCTACTCTATACATACAGCACTATATACCTATATAAAATATGTAAATATATTCGTTTTTGTTTAATAATATTTTTATACGTTTTTAATGTGGTTATAGACCATAGCTATTTCATGTGCTAATAACCTTTAGTGGGTTTTCAACTCTGTTTTCATCTTCAGTTTTCTTTTGGACCTGTAATTAATCTTGCAAGGTGTTGTGAACTGGCTGACTGAGATTATGTATACTAAAGAGGTCATTCTTCATTGGAGCTTTATTTGCTGCAAATGGTTGATAAACTTGTCTTTGTTCTTTGAATCCTAGATGAATGCAAATGATTTTCATTGTTTTTCAATACTTGAAAGTCACAAGAGCCAAGGGAATTCAGAAGGAAAGTTTACATATCCTGTATAATAATATATGTTTATTCATGCATAGACTTTAACTCACCTTAAAGAAATAAAACCCAAGTATTTATTGTTCTCACAACATTACAACTGGATTAATTTTCTGACAGAGTCAAACCTATACATATGTTTGAAATGAAAATGTATAGGAAGAAAATACGTATTTTCTTCCATTACCCACATTTCAAAATCATTTAAGCTCTACTATTTCTGGCTTTCCAAGGCATTGTTACAAGGAAAGAAATGCAGAATTATTACAATGCATAATTCTAGGAAAGTGCTTGTAATTTTACAATACAGATTACCTTTGGTATAGTCATCTGTTAAAATTTAGATGGCCCTGTTACACAAAGTTTCATCTCTTTTTTGGAAAATTGCTTAAAATCCATCAATTTTACATAGACTTCTGGCGATTCTGTAGAGTTTTCACAGGTTTCTATTTCCAAGCCAGTAAGGGAGAGATTAGGCATGTTTGCATCACATTAAGATCATAATCTGGCAAGCTACAACTGGAACAGCTAATATGACAAAACGCATTGAATTATAGTTAAAAAAAAAAAAGAAAGCTTTTCCTTGTCTTCTGTTCTTATAAGTGGTTAATAGTGGTCTCAAATGTTCATATACATCCTTTGCCACAGGTAAATAGCCTGGTTTGGAACTCTAGTTTTTATGCCAAGGCCCAATTTCTTCATATTTACAACACAATGCTGTGCACTAAAATGAAATATTAAATGCGAAATACCAATGCATAATAATACCTGAAAACAAAGAAGGCACTTAGCAAATGGCACATTTTTACTTCCTGAGGATGCTTGGTTCAATTTTTACTGTTAGCTCCAGGGTGCAGATGAGAAATCATTTATATATTTGCAGGAATAGCATCCTCAAGAAGGAAGGAGTCTTGAATGGCTCCTGCTGGGCTGGGTGACTAGCTGTTCCAGAAGGGACACCATCTACCCCTTCCCCAACCAGGTATGGGAGTTCTTTGTCTCTGGTAGTATGAGTTCTACTGTTGTGAGTTATTGACCCACACTGCTTGGATAACACATGCAAATAGGTGGCCTTCCCTTTTGTCAATCACAAAAACAGAATGAAACTGTTTGCCCATACCCATTTATGTTTAAAATTCAGATGAAAATAGTCAAATGCAATGCCTTGCTTTACATAATTCAAAGTGATAGGATTAAAAAGTACCTACCTTAGTGACCAGTTTCTCTCAGATCTAGTTGATCCTGAAAATTCTGAAAGTTGAAGTTACATTATTGATCTTAGTGATCAAAATGAACCTTTTTATGTTCACAGAAAAAAATACATTTTTGAGAGTTCTAAGTTTCATTTTTAAAATGAGAAGTCTGGTTGTCTTCTTATCCTAATGTAGTTGGCAATTCTTATTGTCATTATAATATTACCTACAGTAGAAAGTTATGACATGTGCTGGGACAGTGCTCCACATGGATGTGGGTGAAACCTTTAAACAAAAGAATGTGAGTCAACTCCCTGTATAGCTATCCTTATCTCAACCAGCAAAAACCCTTGTTTCTTCCTATTATTGCTTATACTCTCTCTACAACAAAATTAGAGTTAAGGGCAAAATAGTTTCTGCTGGGTATTGAGGGGGTGGGGGGGAGAGGAAGGAAGGGGGCGGAGTGGGTGGTAAGGGAGGGGGTGGGGGCAGGGGGGAGAAATGACCCAAGCATTGCATACACATATGAATAATAAAAAAAAAAGAACTGGTAAAGCAAAATTTCTAGCATGTTCCTTGTCAAAGGATGGAATATTTCCCTTTCTAAATTATGTTTTGGAAGAGAAAATAAGTTCTGTTTCAATGAAATTTAAAGTGAAAGGAATAGAAGTATAGCCATTCTTTGCTTTTTTTGAGAACACTGACATATTTAAGCTTTGTAGGTTTGATAATTTGTAATTTGTAATTTCCTGGTACAATAATAGATATCATTTATTAAGTGCTTACTGTTAAGAAATCAACTTTAACTATCAGTCTTATAAGTATTTTATGCTCTACTTTTGAGGCGAGGAAATTCAGACAAAAGGAAGTTAAGTAACTTGGTGCACATGCAGTTCTAACTCAGATTTCTCTAGTTTTGAGCTGGAGCTCCTTATTACACTTTGCTGTTGCTCTAAGAATGCTCCCACTTGTCCTTATGGATCCTGTTCCTATACAAAGATGCTTCATATACTCAAAATTCTTAGTAATTCACGTCTCAAATATCATTTGTCTTATGTATTTCAATGTTCTCTAATAGCTATACTCTCTTTCTCTTAAAATGTCTTTTGTAGTTTTAAAACCACTCCTTGTTTCTAGTCTTCATTAACCTTTATGTCAGGTCTAATGTGGTAGTCTTAACTGTACTCCTCTTATCACCATAGGTATCTTCTTAAAAACATAGTCTAATCTTTCATTTAAAGTGCTGCCTTGTCTTATAATCATGTTTATGAACACTTCCTTGTTCCTCTCTCGCCCATGCCAGGGAAGAATTACTTTGTATTCTGCTATCATACAGCATCATACATATAAAGAGAAAATTAGTGATTAAAAGGTAATTAGTTGTTGTATACACATATGATTTCCTCAGTAGACTTTTCAGAGTTTTTATATGATATATATTTGTCCATTTGCAGCCCTGACTCAATAATAGGGACATAATGAGTATTTTATTTAATTAATCATGATGTGCTATAAGTTTTGGTAAAGGGCATCATATAGATTAGGCAAAACTTACTTTTTAATAACTATACATAGCCAGCCTTTTCTTTTTTTTATTTTATTATTCATATGTGCATACAAGGCTTGGGTCATTTCTCCCCCGTGCCCCCACCCCCTCACTTACCACCCACTCGGCCCCCTCCCTTTCCCCCCCAACCCCTTAATACCCAGCAGAAACTATTTTGCCTTTATTTCTAATTTTGTTGTAGAGAGAGTATAAGCCATAATGGGAAGGAACAAGGGTTTTTGCTGGTTGAGATAAGGATAGCTATACAGGGAGTTGACGCACATTCATTTCCTGTGCGTGTGTGTTAACTTCTAGGTTAATTTTTTTTTTTTAATCTCAATTTTCTCTAGTTCCTGGTCTCCTTTTCCTATTGGCCTCAGTTGCTTTTAAGGTATCTGCTTTAGTTTCTCTGCGTTAAGGGCAACAAATGCTAGCCAATTTTTTAGGTGTCTTACCTATCCTCACCACTCCCTTGTGTGCTAAAGCTTTTATCATGTGCTCAAAGTCCAATCCCCTTGTTGTGTTTGCCCTTGATCTAATGTCCACATATGAGGGAGAACATATGATTTTTGGTCTTTTGGGCGAGACTAACCTCACTCAGAATGATGTTCTTCAATTTCATCCATTTACCAGCAAATGATAACATTTTGTTCTTCTTCATGGCTGCATAAAATTCCATTGTGTATAGATACCACATTTTCTTGATCGATTCATCAGTAGTGGGGCATCATGGCTGTGTCCATAACTTGGCTATTGTGATTAGTGTCACAATAAAAATGGGTGTGGAGGTGCCTCTGGAGTAACCTGTGTCACAGTCTTTTGGGTATATCCCCAAGAGTGGTATAGCTGGATCAAATGGTAGATCAATGTCTAGCTTTTTAAGTAGCCTCCAAATTTTATTCCAGAGTGGTTGTACTAGTTTACATTCCCACCAACAGTGTAAGAGGGTTCCTTTTTCCCCACATCCTCACCAACACCTGTCATTGGTGGTGTTGCTGATGATGGCTATTCTAACAGGGGTGAGGTGGAATCTTAGCGTGGTTTTAATTTGCATTTCCTTTATTGCTAGAGATGGTGAGCATTTTTTCATGTGCTTTTTGGCCATTTGAATTTCTTCTTTTGAGAAAGTTCTGTTTAGTTCACTTGCCCATTTCTTTATTGGTTCATTAGCTTTGGGAGAATTTAGTTTTTTAAGTTCCCTATGTATTCTGGTTATCAGTCCTTTGTCTGATGTATAGCTGGAAATATTTTCTCCCACTCTGTGGGTGTTCTCTTCAGTTTAGAGACCATTTCTTTTGATGAACAGAAGCTTTTTAGATTTATGAGGTCCCATTTATCTATGCTATCTCTTAGTTGCTCTGCTGCTGGGGTTTCATTGAGGAAGTTACCTATACCTACTAACTCCAGAGTATTTCCTACTCTTTCCTGTATCAACTTTAGAGTTTGGGGTCTGATATTAAGATCCTTGATCCATTTTGAGTTAATCTTGGTATAGGGTGATATACATGGATCTAGTTTCAGTTTTTTGCAGACTGCTAACCAGTTTTCCCAGCAGTTTTTGTGGAAGAGGCTGCTATTTCTCCATGGTATATTTTTAGCTTCTTTGTCAAAGACAAGTTGGTTATAGTTGTGTGGCTTCATATTTGGGTCCTCTATTCTGTTCCACTGGTCTTCATGTCTGTTTTTGTGCCAGTACCATGCTGTTTTTATTATTATTGCTTTGTAATATAGTTTGAAGTCAGGTATTGTGATACCTCCTGCATTGTTTTTTTGACTGAGTATTGCCTTGGCTATTCGTGGCCTCTTGTGTTTCCATATAAATTTCATGGTAGATTTTTTGATCTCTTTAATGAATGTCATTGGAATTTTGATGGGAATTGCATTAAACATGTAGATTACTTTTGGGAGTATCGACATTTTTACTATGTTGATTCTACCAATCCATGAGCATGGGAGATCTCTCCACTTTCTATAGTCTTCCTCAATCTCTTTCTTCAGAAGTGTATAGTTTTCCTTGTAGAAGTCTTTCACATCTTTTGTTAGGTTTACACCTAGGTATTTGATTTTTTTTGAGGCTATTGTAAATGGAATTGTTTTCATACATTCTTTTTCAGTTTGTTCATTGTTAATGTATAGAAATGTTAATGATTTTTCTATGTTGATTTTATATCCTGCTACTTTGCTATAGCTATTGATGATGTCTAGAAGCTTCTGAGTAGAGTTTTTTGGGTCTTTAAGATATAGGATCATGTCATCTGCCAATAGGGATATTTTGACAGTTTCTTTACCTATTTATATTCCTTTTATTCCTTCTTCTAGCCTAATTGCTATTGCTAGGAATTCCAGTACTATGTTGAATAGGAGTGGAGATAGTGGGCATCCTTGTCTGGTTCCTGATTTTAGAGGGAATGGTTTCAGTTTTTCTCTGTTAAGTATAATGCTGGCTGTAGGTTTGTCATATATAGCTTTTATAATGTTGAGGTGCTTTCCTTCTATTCCTAGTTTTCGTAGAACTTTTATCATGAAATGGTGTTAGATCTTATCAAAGGCTTTTCCTGCATCTATTGAGATGATCAAGTGGTTTTTTTCTTTGCTTCTGTTAATGTGGTTTGTTACGTTTATTGATTTTCGTATGTTGAATCACCCCTGCATCCCTGGGATGAAGCCTACTTGGTTGTGGTGAATAATCTTTTTGATGTGTTGTTGAATTCGGTTTGCCATTATTTTGTTGAGGATTTTTGCGTCAATGTTCATTAAGGAGATCGGCCTATAGTTCTCCTTTTTGAAGGTGTCTTTACCTGGTTTTGGGATAAGTGTAATACTGGCTTCATAAAATGTGTTTGGCAGTGTTCCTTCCCTTTCTATTTCGTGGAATAGTTTAAGGAGGGTTGGTATCAGTTCTTCTTTAAAGGTCTGATAGAATTCAGCAGAGAATCCATCAGGTCCTGGACTTTTGTTTTTGGGGAGACTCTTGATTGTTGCTTCAATTTCATTTTGTGTTATAGATCTATTCAGGTGATTAATTTCCTCTTGGTTTAGTTTTGGATGGTCATATGTATGTAGAAATCTGTCCATTTCTTTAAAATTTTCAAATTTATTTGAATATGGTTCTCAAAGTAGTCGCTGATGATTTCCTGGACTTCCATGGTGTTTGTTGTTATCTTCCCTTTTGCATTCCTGATTCTACTAATTTGGGTTTTTTCTCTCCTTATTTTAGTCAAGTTTGCCAGGGGTCTATCGATCTTATTTATTTTTTCAAAGAACCAACTTTTTGTTTCATTAATTTTTTGTTCGGTTTTTTTGGTTTCTATTTCATTGATTTTAGCTCATTTTTATTATTTCTCTCCTTCTATTTCTATTGGGATTTGCTTGTTCTTGTTTTTCTAGGAGTTTGAGATGTATCATTAGATCATTGATTTGAGATCTTTCAGTCTTTTTAATATATGCACTCATGGCTATAAACTTTCCTCTCAGGAATGCCTTTGCTGTGTGCCATAGGTTCCGGTAGGTTGTGTTTTCATTTTCATTGACTTCCAGGAACTTTTTAATTTCCTCTTTTATTGCATTGATGATCCACTCTTCATTAAGTAATGAGTTATTTAGTTTCCAGCTGTTTGCATGTTTTTTGTCTTTACTTTTGTTGTTGAGTTCTACTTTTACTGCATTGTGATCAGATTGTATGCATGGTATAATTTCTATTTTCTTATATTTGCTGAGACTTGCTTTGTGCCCTAGGATATGATCTATTTTGGAGAAGGTTCCATGGGCTGCTGAGAAGAATGTATATTGTGTTAAAGTTGGATGAAATGTTCTGTAGACATCAACTAGGTCCATTTGATCTAATGCATATTTTAGATCTTGGATTTCTTTAATGATTTTTTGTTTGGATGACCTATCTATTGATGATAATGGGGTGTTAAAGTCTCCCACAACCACTGTGTTGGCGTTTATATATGCTTTTAGGTCTTTCAGGGTATGTTTGATGAAATTGGGTACCTTGACATTGGGTGCATACAGGTTGATCATTGTTATTTCCTTTTGGTCTATTTCCCCTTTTATTAGTATGGAATGTCCTTCTTTATCTCATTTGATCAATGTAGGTTTGAAGTCTACTTTGTCAGAGGTAAGTATTGCTACTCCTGCCTTTTTTTGGGGGCCAATGGCTTGGTAAATCTTCTTCCAGCCTTTCATCCTAAGCCTATGCTTATTTCTGTCATTTAGATGGGTCTCCTGTAAGCAACAAATTGTTGGATCTTCCTTTTTAATCCATTTCGTCAAGTGGTGCCTTTTGATGGGTGAATTAAGTCTGTTAACATTAAGCGTTAGTACTGATAGGTATGTGGTGATTCCTGTCATTTAGTTGTCTTAGTTGTTTGAAGGTTTGATTGTGTATACCTAAGTTGAGGTTACTCACTACTTTCTTGCTTTTTCTTTTCCTGTGGTTTGGTGCTGCCTGTCTTTTCATGGTTAAGTTGGGTTTCACTTTCTATGTGCAGAATCCCTTGCAGAATCTTTTGTAGTGGAGGCTTTGTGGTCACATATTGTTTTAGTTTCTGCTTATCATGGAAGACTTTTATTGCTCCATCTATTTTGAATGATAGTTTTGCTGGGTAGAGTATCCTGGGGTTGAAGTTATTTTCATTCAGCGCCCGGAAGATCTCACCCCATGCTCTGCTTGCTTTTAATGTTTCTGTTGAAAAGTCTGCTGCAATTTTGATGGGTTTACCTTTGTATGTTACTTGTTTTTTCTCTCTTACAGGGTTCAATATTCTTTTCTTAATTTCTGAACTTGTTGTTTTAATGATGATATGTTGTGGGGTAGTTCTATTTTGGTCTGGTCTGTTTGGTGTCCTGGAGGCCTCTTGCATCTGTATGGGAATATCTTTCTCTAGATTTGGGAAATTTTCCATTATTATTTTGTTGAATATATTACGCATTCCCTTTGTTTGCACCTCTTCTCCTTCTTCGATGCCCATGATTCTCACGTTTGGTCTTTTGATGGAGCCGGTGAGTTGTTGCATTTTCTTTTCACAGGTCTTGAGTTGTTTAATTAATAGTTCTTCGGTTTTTCCTTTAATTATCATTTCATCTTCAAGTGTTGAGATTCTGTCTTCTGTTTGTTCTATTCTGCTGGATTGGCCTTCCCTTTTGTTTTGCAATTGTGTTTTGTTCTTTTTTCTGAGGTTTTCCATATCCTGGGTAGTTTCCTCTTTAATGTTGTCTATTTTTGTCCTGAGTTCATTTGTCTGTTTATTCATCGTGTTCTCTCTTTCACTTTGGTGTTTATACAGTGCTTCTATGGTTTCCTTTATTTCTTCTTTTGCTTTTTCAAATTCTCTCTTTTTGTTGTCTTGGAATTTCTTGAGTGTCTCCTGTATATTTTGGTTGACCCTATCTGGTATCATCTCTATAAAATTCTCATTGAGTACCTGTAGTATGTCTTCTTTTAAATTATTCTTGTATGCTTCATTGGGTCCTTTGGCATAGTTTATCTTCATTTTGTTGGAGACTGTATCTGAGTATCTGTTCTGTTCTTTCCTCTCTGGTTCCTGTACTTATTTTTTGCTGTGGGGAAACTGCTTTCCCTGTTTTTTCTGTCTTCCCATCATTGTCTTTGGTGTTGTTACTGTCCCTGTACTGTGTGCAATTAAGTATTTTCTAGCTTGTAATAATAACAATGGTAATATTTAGAATGGAAGGGTGAGCTGAGATGGAAAGCAAGAAGTTAAAGAAAAGAGAAAAACAAATACATAGACAAGAAGGAGAAAACAGAACAAGGTATCAGACAAGAAAGTTTCAAAGGTGTCAACATGGAGCATTAGTGTACTAATCGACAGTAAGCTGAACAGACATTAGAGAGAGAGAGGATTGAAAATCAAAAATAAAAAAAACTAAAGATAAGAATAAAAAAATAAGTAATTGAAAGAAATATCTATATATAAAAGTGAATTAAAATAAATTGAAAAATAGAAAATTAAAAAAAAAAACAACAAAAAACCAAAAAACCTCCAAGTTCAAATGCAATGAAGTTTCAGTGTTAATAATTTTGGTGTCCGTCTCAGTCTCCAGTCCTGGAGATGGTGCCTCAGATGTTGTTCTGTAGTTGTCTCATCAAAGGGGACGCATAAAGTAGAACAAAACTGCACACACACACACACACACACACACACACACAAAACCCCAAGTGTCCCAAGTTCAAAATCAATACAGTTTCAGTAAGTTTTTCAGCATGCAGGTGTAATTCAGTTGTTCTCTCATCAAAGGTAAGGAGAAAAAGAAAAAAAAAGTCTGGAGACAGTACTGAGAATGGTATCTGTGCCTGTGGCTTGCCTGCCCACTGCTGTCAGCCTTCTGTTGCTGGAGGTGTTATTTATGCAGATCTCTGGGGTGAGCTTAGCACTCACCTGGCCCCGCACACTTTGTTTGCTCAAAGTTCTCCTGTGCAGGAGCCTCTGCTACAAGCTTTACCCTTTCCAAGCACGCTGGGAAAGGTGACACAGCACCTGCATTCTCAGGCCTGCATGTTTATTTACAGTTCATGTGGGAGGTGGGTCTTCCCTCCCTCCTGTGGAGTTTTTCTCCCACAGCCACTTTTACAAGCTTTTCTGCTCCTGATTACTGGGTGGTGCTGCTGCTCCTGCCAGCCGCCATGTTTGTTTACAGTTCACGTGAGAAGTGGGTCTTCCCTCCTCTCCTGTGGAGTTTTCCTCCCTCCGCCACTCTCACAAGCTTTCCCACTTCTGGTTGCTGGGTGCGTGCCCCCACTCCCGCCGGAGCCTCTGCTGCCCACCCAGCTTGTTTATTTATAGTCCCGGGAAGGATTCCCTTCCCCCAATCTTTAGGGCACTCAGTGTGCCCCACCCTCTTTCCTTCGTGTCTTCATTGTTTTTATTGCTTATTAGTCAGTTTCTCTTTTTTCCCCAGGTGGAGGTCAGTCTGTCCAGGGGGATATGCTGCTCTGGCCCAGGCTTGTCTGTGGGAGTACCATGGTACTGTGAAGCTCATCTGGTCCGCGTTTTCCCAAGCCATCTGGGCACGGGTGACTGGCGGCCTGGGGGCCCTCCTGGTTTCTCCGTTTAACGTGAAGTGGAGATTCTCTGCACCGGCTGGAGATGTGGAGGGGTCTAAGTTATGCCTCTTCTCAGTGATTATGCCTGCAAAGTGTGTCTCCAGCATCTCTCCAAGATTTCACTATAGGAGGCTCGCTTTCTGCTTCCTCCCTCTAGCCGCCATCTTGGAATCTCCCAGCCTTTTCTGTTTATCTATGCACTCAAAGGAGAATAAAGCTGAACAAATTGGTTGAAAATTTAAAATGATTTTTATTTATACAATTTTAAATCTATAGTGTTTTAGGAATAAAATACAGTATGTTTAATATAGGCTATGTCTATAGTATGTTGATAATACTATTGGATAAGAATAAAATCCCTCCTAAAGAAACACACTTGAGAAAACAAATATGTGTTTATTGTGATTATGAATCCAAGTGAGTGCTTGGTTTCTCCTTTTCTTGGGATTTTTAGAGAATATAGAGAAAGTGTAAAAAATTAACCATGATCTATTTTAAAATCAGGAACAACTGTACCAACTGAAAATTTAGGATTTTAATTTCCATTGGAACCTGGCCTTGCATAACTAGGAACATGTTTTGAAGCTTTACTTCCAATTTATGCTGCAAGAAATGTTGTTTTTCTTTAAGCTTTTGAGGTTTGTTGGAGCAACATTGCATAAATGGAGCATTAGGTGAACAGGGCTGGTCTGGACCTTTCAGTTAGGTAAAATTGGAAGTTCATTCCAATTCATTAAAAGTTCTTATAGATTTATTAAGTTTATTTCTCCATTTGTAAAGCACAGAGTTAATAATAACAGAGTTATTATTCTGGGCTAAATTACATCTACAAACCACAGCATCCAAAATAGTTTCTATGTTTTGTCTTATTTTAAGTCATTGAATGGGTATTTTATATTTTTGGAAAGGTGATTCTTAAATTTTATATCAAATATATGGTACTTTGAATAAACTATGTGAGTTCTTTATAATAAGTTCCCATTCTTATTAAGTATAATCAACTTAAAAAGATAATTAAGCATGTATATTATAGGTTGATTTGCTAAAAACAGATATGAAGCATTATGCTTGTGATATACTCCTAACAGAAAATATGAAGAGTGACAGATCAGAGGAAGAAGAATTTACTGAATGTTTGCATAGTGTTGCTAGTGCTTGTGTTTTGTATAACATATAATGTGTTTATGTTTCAGTATGCTTGGGACTTCTTGCCTAATCAAATAGCTACTTTCACTTATGAAATAGGAGCATATTCCTGTTATTCCCAGACAGGAATGTGTTCATCTAAAACGTCATGTTCCTCAATTTTCCTTGTAGATAGTGGTGATCAATTACATGTGAGAAGTTCTAGGGTGGTTCTAAAATTCCTGAAGATTCTAAGGCTCCTTCAGGGAAAACTAGACAGCTGTCATGTACTGGTTCCTTCTTTCATTTTTCTACTTATTGCTGCCTGGCAAGTAGTTATGATAACTGGAATTCTACCAGCCATTTGGGATCAAAAAAAGATCTTGCAGATGGAGGCAATATATATTGTGTCATTGGAAAGCACAAGGTAAGCTTTGAGCAAGAATACCTTAAACTTGATCAGTTGAACAAAAGTTCAGTTTTTTTCTCTGATTTTAGTCCTTCAACCTCTTTTTTCACTGAGCATTTATTTTGGGAAAACTTTCAATGAAAAAGTTGTCTTGAGATGGGAATTTTCTTTCTGTCTGTCATCAGGTTTATAATCCAGACATATTATTCTCAAGGACCTGGGAGTTAAGTTTTAGAAGAATAATTATTAAGAAAGATGGATCCTCTCTCACCCAGTCTCTGTAGAAAGCGAGAAGTCTCATTTCCACAAGTGATAACTGCCAAACACAGATGGCTGATCACATTGATTCTCCTACCCTTACATCTTCCAGACCTTTCTACAGCCTCAACCAGTACTTAAACATCCTCTGCCTTTTGTTTTCCAGATATGCCATCTGTCTCTCCCCTCTTGGGATAGTCTTCAATAAACTCTCCCTGTTTACATAACTATTGAGTAAAATTTTTCTTTTTTCATCATGGAACATCTTATTATGTGAGAGGACCTTGTCTTCAGAGAATAATGCTAGTTAACAAATAAGGAAGGCAAGAGAGAATTAGATAACTAACACATGTGAACCTCAGTATAAAACCATGTAGGCAAGAATCATCAATGCACACAGACATCATAGGGGAATAGGGCATATCAGCATGGTCTCAGGGTAGTAGTATTTAGATAACTTATTAATTGCAAAAGAACAATGCACTAGTATAACCAAGAGATTTTGCTGTCACCCATTTAACTAAGTGCTGTCCCTTGTGTCACTAATAAGGAACAACTTGACATTATGTGCCTCCTGATGTAGTATAATATGAAATATAGCACATGAACTGTTAAATTTCCTTGCCAAAAAGGTTTCCTAAATCTAACACTTGGATTGTAAGCTGTTATTTTTTAAATGAAAATACTTCTGTTACAGAAGATAGAAAGAGCAATTAAGGGAATGAATATTTCCCTTGATCTTCATAATTAGAGGGGCATTAGAGCCCAAAGATAGGGGGAATTTGGATCCCTTGTGCTGCCTGAGATGCTGTATCCAGATTGCAGACTCTGGACTTGTTTCTATGGAAACATAGATGTGAACTTCTATCTTATATAAGGCACCATATCTTAGAGTTTATGTTATATGAAACTGAAACATGATGTGGAGTTTTGGAATCTGAATCAAAGGTTCATCTAAATCAGCAAAACTGCAGTGACACTCTCTGTGACAATAAATAAACCCTGTTTTCTGTATCAATGAGCAAAGCTACTTGCAAAGACAGAGTGGGTGGAAAACTCTACTTGAGCATTCTTAAAAGAAACCAGTCCAAAAATAGTGCAGGTTTGTATATTGGCCCTACAATCAAAAAACCCATTTAGCATCACATGAAGATAAGATGTAATGAATAATGTGTCTGTAGCTAAATGTCCCTGAAAACATAAAATCTTTGAAACATAAAAGAAACAAAAACTTTAGTCCACATTCTCTTCCCACACATTTGAAAACTCATTTGCAGAAGTTATAGAGAATTCTTCAAAGTTATGCCACTCACTAAAAGCACAGCTGACCAAAGTGAAAGCCCTCACATACTCACCGGTGTCCTCATGCCCTCAGGTGGAAACAAGCGACAAAGTGCACATGTACAAATCCACTTTAGGGTTCCACTGAGGTTATAAACCTGGATCATAAATCAGGAGAATTTCTCCATGGCATTTGAATGGAGATGTTGAAGAGGACAATAAAATTAAATTCCAATATTTCACCAAAATGGAATAAATAGAAAGATTCTACTACCTATCCAGAAAGGAATAGTAGACTAATTAAAGATGTAGCATCATGAAAACACGTCTTCAAAATGTTTGGATGAAGAGCTGCTCTATTTTGACCAAAAGAAAATTGACCAAAAGTTGACATCAGTATTTTTCAGGACAAATAGATATTTAATTTTTAAATTCATAGATAAAATTATATGTATTTACTATGTACAGCATAAAGTGTGTTTATTTTTCTTTATAGTATAATATTTCCTTGAACTCAGGGCCTTCTGCTTGCTAGGCAGGCTCTGTGCCATTTGAGCCACACCCCCAGCCCAATTTTGCTTTAGTTACTTTTCAGGTAGAGCCTTGAATTTTTGTCCAAGGCCAGCCTTAAAACTTGATGTTTCTACCTCCATTCTCCCGTTATCTGGGATCACATATATGCCTGGCTTATTTGTTGAGATAAGGTCTCACTAACTGTTTTGATTGGACTGGACTGGCCTCGAACTGTGGTTCTCCTGATTTCTGCCTTCCTGTATAACTGGAATTATAAGTGTGAGCCACTGTGTCAAGCCCAGAATGATGTTTTGAAGGATATATATTGTAGAATCACTAAACGTAGATTATATATAACATATACATTATATATATATATATATTCTCACATGCTTTTTATTTTTGTGGTGAAAACACTGCATCCATTCTCAGCATTTTTCAAGAATACTGTATGTTATGAACTATAGTTGCACACTAATTCCTGAATTTATTCAGTTATACTTTTTTTTTGTATCTTTTAACCAACACCTCTCTAGGAACCATACCTGCCACCAACAACTCTAGTCCCTGGGGATTACTCTCAACTTCTATAAGATCAACTTTTCTAGGTTGCACATTTGAGTGAGATGGTGTGGTATTTGTCTTGATGGACTTTCTGGCTTGTTTAACTTGACATAATGTTATCCATTTTGTCCATTTTCTCATTTGCATAAAAAACATTTCAGTCAGTGGCTCACACCTGTAATCCTGGCAATTTGGAAGGTTGAGATCAAGAGGATCATGGTTCAAGGCCAGCCTGGGCAAATAGTTCCTAAGACCCATCTCCAAAATAACCATAGCAAATGGACTGGAAGTATGTCTCAAGTGTTAGAGTGCCTGCTTTGCAAGCATAAAACCCTGAGTTCAAATACCAGTTCCACAAAAAACAAAAAGAAAAAAAAGATTTTATTTTTTTATGGCTGAATATTTTCTTTAACTATTCGTCAACTGATGGACACTTAGGATGATACCATAATGTGATTATTATGAACAATGCTATAACTAGAATGGGGTACAAATGTCCTTTGAAATGTTGAATTCCTCCCTTTTGGATATATTCTCATTGGATCACCTGGTATTTCCATTTTTAATTTTTTGAGGAACCTCTATGTTGTTTTTTGTATTTCTATTCTAATTTATATTTCCATCAACAGAGTGCCATGGTTTCCTTTTCTCCACACCCTCACTAACACTTGATATTTCTCCACCTCAATAAGTAGGAAATGATATTTCATTGTGTTTTAAATTTGCATATTTTCATTTCTCTCCTGATTAGTGATGTTGAACAGTTTTCATAGACATGTTGGCCACCTGTATATCTTCTTTTGAGAAATATCTATTCAGATCTTTTGCCCCTTATAAATCAAGTTCTTTCTCTCTCTTTCTCTTTGTTTATGGGGGTCAAACTTAGAATACTGTGCTTGCTAGGCAAGCCATGTACCACACTAAGCTGTATCACCAATCCAAGTATTTCTTTTTTCTTTTTACTATTGAAGGTTTTCTTTGTATTTTTTCCTATTAACCTCTTTTTAGATGTAGAGTTTGCAAGCACATTCTTCCATCTGCAGGCTATGTTTTAACTCTGTTGATTGTTTGTTATACAGCTTTTTAGTGTGTAATCCATTAAGGACAAATACATATTTGATGATGTACTTTTTTATTTGATGATCACTCAAACTTCCCTTTATTTTCTGGGAAAAATTTCTCTGTCAGGTTTTACAGTTAGGTATTGTAGTCCCTCAAAAATTCTCCCATATTTGTCCCTCCAGTCAAATTTTGTTTTTAATGTATATATTAAGGATGGTTTAAATGTTATATTTATTATTTCAGCATTATCAAACATTTGCTATTTGAATATTTGGTTTACTTTTGAAGACATCGCAATAAAAATCAATCATAGTACCAATTGTACATTACAAATCACTGCCTGTCAGTTCTCTACAATCATATACACTAGCCTTTCCTCACAGTGCTATTGTTAATAATCTTTTGTAGACATCTTTTTTCAGGACATTGATATTTATAAATTAAAATTTTATGTGAATAATAATAGTACAGAGCATTCACTACTTATTCTGTGTGAAATGCTGTTGAAAGAACACACCATAAACCATGAAATAATTTTTAAAAGGTGAGCAGATGAAGCCAGGTAAGGGGAATACCCAGGCATCAGAAACAAGGAGGGAACAATTAGCAATGTGAAGAGATCCTGAGGATAAATACCTGGTGGAAGGAAATATTGGAACCATCTTTTATAAACAACTTTCATATCCCGAGCCACACAGGGCCCCCAGGGAAGTCAACTCCTGCTGAAGTTAAGCTCAATGTCTAAAGTACGAATTAATAAGGATGAGTCAGCACCATGAAAATATTAAAGAGTTTAAATGAATTATGTTACAAGTGTTCAGATAAATGAAAGGAGAAATTGAATCATAAGCCAAGAAGAGGAATAAAAAATTATTACACAGAAATTTTAAAAATAAAAAGTATTGTCAAATGGAATGAAATAAAATGGTTATATTTAAAATATATTTGATACATGTGTGGAAGGAATTAGTTAATTGGGAGACAAATCTAAGGAGCTAGACTAGACCAGTGTTTCTCTCAGTGTGGTCTGCAGGTCAATGTAATTCTACCAATTACTATAGACTGAGAAAGATCAGCATAGACACAGATAGTCAGAATTTAGGGTATTTCATAATAAGTTGACTGCATAATTTTATTTTGTTGAATTAAAGAACAAAAAATAAGTTGGGACTTGTTTTTTTGCCTTTTCTAGTCTATTGTTTTCCATTAATTCATTTCATTTTATTTTATAAATGTTCATCTATAATGGATTGAAAAAAATAAAACTGATCCTTTATATCAAATATTTTGAGAACATTATTAACCATAGCAGACTGACACAAAAGGGTAGTAGTCATAAAAGAGAAACTTAGAGGCATAGGGGATTGATAATCCTTTAGGCCTTGAATTGGTGACACCCAAGGGACCTATATAATTTATTTTCTAAATCCTATAGAGGTCAGGATTTTTAACCTTTTACAGTATAATAATACAGCCCCAAGAAGAGTGAGTCTCCTGAGGTTGTACTATTGTAGTGGTGTATTCCAAAGGAACAGACATAATTGCCTTAATGAAGAAGGCAGGTGGGAGAGAATGATTTTACACAAAGAGGCCCAAAGCCTCTTCTCTTTTACCTTCCTTATTCTATTGTCTTGTAATTCTGATGTTTTTAGCACACATCATCTATGAGGACTACATTTCTACATTTCAAAATTGAGGTTTAAAAAATGATGTATTCTTGTACACACCCACCATAAACATTCTGCCCCATCTGTGTGTGTATAATTTTGTAATTTACTTTCATAAATGATTTAAAGTACTGCATTAACTCCTTTCTGCTAAATGGTAACAGTGTATAATTTTGTAGTATTTTCCTCTACATTATTAATAGCTCCATGGACAAAACAATTGTCCAGTTCTGGCTTAATAGAGTTTATAATTTTAATTTCCCTATTGCCCAAAAGAGGGATAGAATTGATCTTATTCTGTTACACTAAGAAAAAGTAGAAGATATTCCAACAGAAAAGAGAATTGGAGCTTCATTGGAGATGATGGTTTTCAAATTTATCCTTATGTTCTTCCTCTAACCTCTAACCTGTTGTCAAAGCTATTAACCACAAAAAAGATAGAGAGACAAGGGACTTAAAGTTAGGTGGTTCTGTTAAGATCGGTCCTGTGCACTTTGCTTTATAAACTGACCATTTTCATTTGCCTGTAATGGCATGGGGAGGTGTCTCTAAACTACCAGCTTAAGCAGAGTTGCAATTATTATATGCTTTCATGTGGAGGCAACCTTAATGATCATATTAATGTCAAAAGAATTTCTCAGACCTTAACTTTGCTTATGAAAATATTCTGCTACAATAGCAAAGCAAAATTTTTGCTGACTGAAAAAAGATTAACATTGCTAGGTTAAATAAACATGGTGAGTATAATATTAAAGCAATAGAAAAAAATGAAAAGGGAATTATTTATCATTTTGAATAATAATGCAAACTGTTTAGTTAAGGGGATATGCAAAAACTTTTAGAATATTTGACTATTCAAAATCTTTTCAAATTTAAGTAATTTAAAATTCTTGTAATATGTATGCAAAAGTTTCCTTAATGATTTTTTAATAATTTCAAATAGAATATGTAATATTTAGAAGCTCAAGGATTGGAATCAGAGAAATTTGGGGTTGAATCTTTGCAAGTTCTGTCTCTAAACCTCAGTCTAGCCATTCATCTCCCCCTGCCTCCATCAAATACTAGCACCAGTCTTACAGGTTATGCTTGTAAAGCGAATGTGTTGCATAATGTTTACAGCACAGTGCTTAGCACATTACCAGAAGTCAGGAAATGCTAGTGCATTGCTATTATGCTTACTACTATTATTGTAAAAAGTCATGTATTCCAAGAAATTATTGCTCGTGCAAAAAATCATGCTAGGAGTTCTTCAAATGATAATTGGGGAAAAATGATCCAGTATTTATGTATGTATTTATGTATTTACTTATTTATTTATGTTTGGAGACAGGGTCTCACTATGTAGCTCTGGCTGACCTTGAATCCTAGATCCTCCTGCCTCAGGCTCCTGAGTGAAGAGATTATAGATGTGTACCACCAAACCAGGAGTATTGTATCCTCTTAATGTTGAATGACTTTTATTAATGCTCAATGCTGCAGGTCCTTTTGTCCTTGACCAAGGGATTATATTTATTTTAGTTAAAGGAACCAGACGAATAATGCCTTTGTTGTAAATCAAGAAATGCACGTTTGCTTCCATGTTTCATTGTACATAGCCTATTTGTACATTTAGGAATGTACAAAGTCAAGAGATTTGGGGAGTCAAATGACATCAATGTGAAGGGAATGGTGCAAATGGTATTTTTTGGCAGTGGTAATATTCAATGTAAATAAGGAAATATAAGAAAATATTTTTGGGGTAGGGCAAGTTGCTTTGTTACATTTTTTCTGTTATTTGCAAGGATGTGGCAAATGCTTAATCCTAGATTGTTCTTGAGGCAGAACAGCCAATTGTGACAAATTATACTCAGTTACCTACTTGCCACCAGACACCTAGCTAAATTGAATTTGTTCTTGGAAACCAGAGCCAGGGCCTTGGTCAGCTAAACTGCTCTTCACAGTTTTGAAGGGCCATAATGGATGTATTTTTAACTATTTCATGGACTGTGTTCTCTATAAATGCCTCCTGATATACACCTCCCAAGAAGCCGTACAAGTTTTTACCATAGAGAAGAGCAAATTGAGGATTAGAACATTTCAAAGAGCGATGAATCCAAGTCATGCTACTTAGAGTTAAGAAAAATTGGGACAATAGATCAAAATACAGAAGTACATTCACAGACTTGAAACAAAGTTTTAGATGAGCAGGCTAATGAAATCACCCTGGGAAAGCAGCCAGGTGTCCACAGATTACATAGTATCTTCTGTTAGAGTAAACCATATCTTGCAAGAGCAGAAGTGGGTGAGAAGAGAAAGAAAGGGAGGTTGAGAGAGAAAAAATGAGAGAGATAGAAAGAGAGAGAGAAAGAGAGAGAGAGAGACAGAGAGAGAGAGAGAGAGAGAGAGAGAAAGAAAGAGAGAGGGAGAGAGGAGGACAGGGAGGGGAAGGGAGAGGGGAAGGAAATGGAGATTCCCAATATAAATTTAGATGGCTGAATTTTTGATGTTTGTTTAATTCAGATCAGTAGAGTAGCACCCAGAAAAACTTGAATTGAAACTGTAATACCAGTAAGTAAAACTGATATCTAAAGCTGGTCCCTCAGGTAGAGGGCTAGTTCCAAATGTATTTGGCTATAATTTAAAGTGGTTCTGTACTATAAAAATCAAATGTGCTTTCTAGGCCACCACCATACTTATCTTCTTGATTTGTTTGCATTCTAGGCCCAAAGGTGGAAGCGCAGCCACAGAGTATTCAGTTTTGAATTGATTGGGCTTTTCAGTGGCTGAGAAAGGATGACCCCAACATTTCCTTTGGTGAAGGACAACAGATCTGGGCATGGATTAACAAATCATCTTTGTCTGTATATTAAAATTGGAGAAGCTGAGTGGAAAGGCCACAGAGGGTAGGGAAGTTGTAAATACATCCCAAATGTTGATTAGTTAAATGGACAATGAGGTCTATGTCTCTTACAGGACATCTTTTAATCAGGAGAAATATTTATTTATATGATCTTTGAAACAATCTTTGGCAAAGTGCCATCTGAAAGTATTTTAAGATTACAGAGCTGAAAGACTGGTTCTCTTGAAGCCCTGTCATTTGGACTAGAATTTCTACAGTTGCTATTAGTGTTGAGATGTCAGAAATTTCCCATGAGTTTTTGCTTCCAAATATAAAATAATTGGTTTTGCAACTCATTGCTTTCCCCTTAAATGTTTTGTTTTCTTGGGAATGATGCTGGCTGCTGTACAGCTAACTTCGAGTCTGGGACCAATGGACCTGCCACCTAGTTTCTGGGGAAGGGAGTGATGTGGGATGAGGACACCCAGTACACACTCTTTCTCTGGAAGTCCAAGAGAATGAATATTTTCTTAATGTACTGGGACCAAAAATATAGGTTTAAACAAATAAGTTGGATGGACTTTTGATTTATTACCCTTTTCTCTTGCCAGAAAATTTTGTCTTCCATGCAGGAAACCTAGATGAGGTAGACTAGGAGCCAGGTTTCAGTTTAATGAAAAATTCATCCAAGTCTTGTTAGCTCTGAGAGAAAACCCACGTCTGTCTCTTTTCCTTTAGGTTTATGCCAATTTACTATGCAGACTACCTGATTCTTCTGCCCAAGTCTCAGATTTGAGCTTTGTGAATTTAAATATCACTGCTGTTTACACAATTTTTAAATTTTTCATATGCCTTTTAATAGCAAATTTGTTTAAAATGATTACTTGCTGAATTTTATAATCTGTAATTTGCATTGCTTTATATTTTCTAACTATATGACTGCATTATTGAACTTGCTTTGATTTTTTCTGCTTAAAATAGAATTGGTATAAAGTATTGCTAATATAAAAGGATTTACAGAAAATTTTATAAATCATACAATTCTAGAGAAAAAAGTACAATTATTCAAAACCTGATAATCAGGGATAAATTATGGCTTGAAATTTTAGTCATTTTTTTCTTATTTATTACACAAATACACATTTTTACACATGCATGTGTACACATATATTCAAACTAAAATGAAATTATACTACGTGAACAGCTAAATGTCTTGTGTCTTGTGTCTGGTAGTTAGTGTCATAAACATTTCCTCATATGGAATATTGTATAATAAATACATTCACATTTTATTGATTATTTCTTAAAATTTTTTCTTGCTGGTTAAGGAATTTTATTAAAGCAAGAATTCTATAATTCAAATTACATTTGCTTGCTCAGTTCTGAAATCTGTTTTTTTAAATAGAACTGAAATTCTCAGCTGTTACACAGTAAGGAATGATAAAAATAAATTTCATATTTTTGTACTTTGTTGAAAATTCTTTTTACCAGGGCCTATAAAAGAGTGATTTGTTGAAAATATAATCTTTAATTATGATATATGAACTTTCATTTATATTTTTCTGGGATATATTATATTTGTGTACATTTTATATAAGCATATAATGTACTTGGGATTTTAGAACATATTTAATATATATATATATATATATATATATATATATATATATATATATATATATATATATATAAATAATATTGAATCATATCATGCTGCAGCAAATTTTTGACCAGTTCAACAATTTATTGTCAAGACAGTTGTTGGTTATTTTACAATTCTATCCATGTGTTTTGTGAGCTAATTCATAAATATTAAAATGTCAAATATATGCTAAATAATTAATTAAGGGATGTAATTTTTAAAAGAATATTTAATGATTTATAAACTAATCCTTGCACTGTAACTGAACTTAAAGATTGTGAATTTTCAGTAAAATAATTCCTTGTTGATAAAACTCATTTATTCTTCCAAAGCAAATGCTTACTGGGTGCCTACTATGTGTCAAGGACCATTTTAAGCACTGGAAATAAAAGTGGATAGTTCAATTTTTATGATGTCTTGGAGCATGTAGTCTACTGGGAAGAGAAAATAAACAAGTAAAAATAGGCATATACCTTTATAACAGTATACATAAATGCTGCAAAGATAAAGCAGAGTGCAAAGATTGAGTTTTAGGGGATACATAATAAAGTAGGCCTATTTCAGGTTGTTTGGTTATTGAAGACCTTTCTCTAAAGAGAAAAACTGAGCAGAACTACTGTGATGGTCTTTGGTAGCAGATATAGGCTTCTTCTTAAGACAGCTGTTGGCATCTGTTGCTCTTTAGAAGTCAAATGAAAAATTCCAGAACACAAAACCAAAACAAATACAAACCTAAATCTACAATGTCATCTTGAAGGGAGAGAAGCAGTTGTAAACATCTCATTCTGGCGGGCAAAGTACTCTTATTCTAGCCCTTGCTTCTCTCTCCAACTTTCTCTTTCACCTGATCCCAATATAATACTTCCACATCAAACATGGATTTGTTCTTTGCCTATGAACACTCAATATTTCATCTTCTGTCATTGCTTCTTCCTCTTAGAGGAAAATTTCTCTGTATGTTTACAAAGCAATTTAAAGTCTCAACTCCAACCTTACTCTGTTAGGTAACTATTTATTAAATTTGGATTTATGAACAATGATTTTCTTTGATTTTTATTCTAGAGATATTCAAGAATTTATTACTTTAGCATTAGATGCAGTAAAATCTTTTTAAATGCCTATTCCCAGTACCTATTTTCTTACCTTCTTAAACATTCAATTGTAAGCATCATTTAATCAACCTCAATGATACTACAATGATTAGTTACTAGTAGCTCAGTAACTCAGAAAGCTCTTATAGCTTTCTGATTCATTTGTTAGTCAGTCTGTCCATCTACACACATTCCTCCATCCATTCATCAACATGTCTTTCATGAGGCTTACATTCTACAATAAGCAAACATCAAAAAACATATGAAGCTAGGATTTAATACAAGGTAAAGATGTGTAAATAAGAGCAATTATAAAAGCTAACCATTTCTAATATCACACAAATAGGTGCTTTCCCAAACCCCATCCATCCATCCATCCATCCTCTCTTCTGCTTTTTATCAATTCATCCGTTTACCCACCCATTCACTCTTAACACATATACCAACACACTAGTTTGAGTATAAAGTATATGAAAATAACAATACTTATTCTACAACTAAAATTTAACATTCATATTACTGGTCATATGCTTTTCTGTGGTCTCAGCTCCTAATTGGTGATGGGTCATATAGTAAGTGTCTAGTAAATATTGGCAGAGGATGCAAATCTCAATTTGGAAACATGACTGAATTATTTGTGAAATGACATTCGTTAGAGCATCTGTGTTTTACTAAATGAATGACTTTGTCTAGAGAATATTCAGAAGGCAAAAATAGTAAAAAAATTTCTAGTTTTGTAAGTCAGTGAGTTTCAGTAGCTGGTAAAAATTGTACTAGCTACTTTTTCATACTTCTTTAAGTTTATTTATAAAGTAGGGAATACCTTTTTTCCTGCTTAGCTTATAAAAAAATAGCAGAAAATATGAAAAAGTATGTGTAAAATACCCACTAACTGTTTAGAGTAGAGTGAGCAGGTGCCATAATACCTATTCATCCTCACAAGACTTAACTTTCCTTACTTAGTCATTTTCAACTTATTTTTTGCAAAGCCTGGGGATCCCTTTCCTTAAAGAATTTTCAAGGGCAACAAGGTGTGTGATGTGGGAGGTTGGATGTGAGCAGGGCACTGACTGTGGCATGAACCAAATCCATCACACATTTGCATGTTGTACTTAGAATTTTGAAAAAGTGACTCAATTTACTTTTGTGTAAAATGAACAAAAAATAATAGTTCACATCTCAGATGGATGATGTGTGATTAATTGAATTACTAAATGAATTATTCTAGGAAAAACACTTGGAAAGTGCCTGTTGTGTGGTTTTGCTGTAATTATTATACTCAATATTAAATCCCAGTTTCATGTGGGTTTTTTTTTGTACTTATTCCAGAATGTAGGCCCCATGAAAACTGGAATCTTTGTTTCCTTTGTTCAAAGATTGTCTCCATTTCCTAGAGCACAGGCACAGTACAGAAGACACTCAGTGGAAGGTACTTGAACTTTATGTAAAACAAAAACAGATTGGATGAGAGGGAATGTGTAAGAACTTAACTATAAATGTCATGAGCAGATAGACTTCTTTTGCGATCAATTATGCTCGGTGCTTTGCAGAGTGCCTGGTCTACATTGTGTACTTATTTTTCCTTTCTGGTAGATGAGAGAATGCCTGCGTCAATAAAGGAAATGGAATAATACCTTTCTTGACTACTTAACTTGGCTTGGAGGCTGTGTATTCTATAGGTTAAGTTTTAAGATAGAAAGTTCCAGGCATGAAAAATATTGTGACTTCAAGATAATATTGTAGTTATTTTATTATTCTGTTCATATTGTAACAAATCATCACAAAGAAAAGTTTAGGGAATTTAGATTTCTCTATTTTATTTCACCCTCAATATTAAAGTTATCAGTAATTTTAACTCCTAGCTTAGTTAAAAGTAAAGATTAAAAATAGGTTGCACCAGATTCCAAGACGGCGGCTAGAGGGAGGAAGCAGAAAGTGAGCCTCTTATAGTGAAATCTTGGAGAGACGCTGGAGACACACTTTGCAGGCATAATCACTGAGAAGAGGCATAACTTTGACTCCTCCACATCTCCAGCCGGCGCAGAGAATCTCCACTTCACGTTAAATGGAGAAATGAAGAGGGCCCCCGAGCCGCCAGTTGCCTGCACCCAGATAGCTTAGGAAGACGCGGACCAGGTGAGCTTCGTGGTACCACGGTACTCCCACAGACAAGCCTGGGCCAGAGCAGCATAGCCCCCTGGACAGACTGACCTCCACCTGGGGAAAAAAGAGAAACTGACTAATAAGCAATAAGAACAATAAAGACACATGGGAAAGAGGGTGGGGCACACTGAGCACCAAAGATTGGGGGAAGGGAATCCTTCCCGGGACTGTAAATAAACAAGCCAGGCGGGCAGCAGAGGCTCCGGCAGGAGCGGGGGCGCACGCCCAGCACCAGGATCAGGAAAGCTTGTGAGAGTGGCAGAGGGAGGAAAATTCCACAGGAGGGGAGGGAAGACCCACTTCTCACATGAACTGTAAATAAACATGCAGGCCTGAGAACACGGGTGCAGTGTCACCTTTCCCAGTGTGCTTGGAAAGGGTAAAGCTTGTAGCAGAGGCTCCTGCACAGGAGAACTCTGAGCAAACAAAGTGTGTGGGGCCAGGTGAGTGCTAAGCTCACCCCAGAGATCTGCATAAATAACGCCGCTAGCAACAGTAGGCTGACAGCAGCAGGCAGGCAAGCCACAGCCGCAGGTACCATTCTCAGTACTGTCTCCAGACTCTTTTTTTTTCTTTTTCTCCTTACCTTTGATGAGAGAACAACCGAATTACATCTGCATGCTGAAAAACTTACTGAAACTGTATTGATTTTGAACTTGGGACACTTGGTGGGGTTTTTGTGTGTGTGTGTTTGTGTAGTTTTGTTCTACTTTATGCATCCCCTTTGATGAGACAACTGCAGAACAACATCTGAGGCACCATCTCCAGGATTGGAGACTGAGACGGACACCCAAATTATTAAGACTGAAACTTCATTGCATTTGAACTTGGAGGTTTTTAGTTTCTTGGTTTTTTTTTTTAATTTTTCCATTTTTCATGTTATTTTAATTCATTTTTATATATAGATATTTCTTTCATTTACTTATTTTTTATTTTATTCGTATCTTTACTTTTTACTTTTGATTTTCAATCCTCTCTCTGTCTCGCTAATGTCTGTTCAGCTTACTATCGATTAGTACACTAATGCTCCCTGTTTATACCTTTGAAACTTTCATGTCTGATACCCTGTTGTTTTCTCCTTGTCTGTGTGTTTGTTTTTCCTTTTTCTTCTTGCTTCCCATCTCAGCTCACCCTTCCATTCTAAATATTACCATTGTTATTATTACAAGCTAGAAAATACTTAATTGCACACAGTACAGGGACAGTAACAACACCAAAGACAATGATGGGAAGACAGAAAAAACAGGGAAAGAAGTTTCCCCACAGCAAAAAATTAGTACAGGAACCAGAGGGGAATGAAGAAAACAGATACTCAGATACAGACTCCAACAAAATGAAGATAAATTATGCCAAAGGACCCAATGAAGCATAAAAGAACAATTTAAAAGAAGACATACTGCAGGTACTCAGCTGTTTGCATGTTTTTTGTCTTTACTTTTGTTGTTGAGTTCTACTTTTACTGCATTGTGATCAGATTGTATGCACGGTATAATTTCTATTTTCTTATATTTGCTGAGACTTGCTTTGTGCCCTAGGATATGATCTATTTTGGAGAAGGTTCCATGGGCTGCTGAGAAGAATGTATATTATGTAGAAGTTGGATGAATTGTTCTGTAGACATCAACTAGGTCCATTTGATCTATTGCATATTTTAGATCTTGGATTTCTTTAATGATTTTTTGTTTGGATGACCTATCTATTGATGATAATGAGGTGTTAAAGTCTCCCAGGACCACTGTGTTGGCATTACTATATGCTTTTAGGTCCTTCAGTGTATGTTTGATGAAATTGGGTGCGTTGACATTGGGTACATACAGATTGATAATTAGTATTTCCTTTTGGTCTATTTCCCCTTTTATTAGTATGGAATGTCCTTCTTTATCTTGTTTGATCAATGTAGGTTTGAAGTCTACTTTGTCAGAGATAAGTATTGCTACTCCTGCCTGTTTTCAGGGGCCATTGGCTTGGTAAATCTCCTTCCAGCCTTTCATCCTAAGCCTATGCTTATTTCTGTTGGTGAGATGGGTCTCCTGTAAGCAACAAATTGTTGGATCTTCCTTTTTAATCCACTTCGTCAAGCAGTGACTTTTGATGGGTGAATTAAGTCCATTAACATTAAGTGTTAGTACTGATAGGTATGTGGTGATTCCTGTCATTTAGTTGTCTTAGTTGTTTGAAGGTTTGATTGTGTGTACCTAAGTTGAGGTTACTCTCTACTTTCTTGCTTTTTCTTTTCCTGTGGTTTGGTGCTGCCTGTCTTTTCATGGTTAAGTTGGGTTTCACTTTCTGTGTGCAGAATCCCTTGAAGAATTTTTTGTAGTGGAGGCTTTGTGGTCACATATTGTTTTAGTTTCTGCTTATCATGGAAGACTTTTATTGCTCCATCTATTTTGAATGATAGCTTTGCTGGGTAGAGTATCCTGGGGTTGAAGTTATTTTCATTCAGTGCCCGGAAGATCTCACCCCACGCTCTTCTTGCTTTTAATGTTTCTGTTGAAAAGTCTGCTGTGATTTTGATGGGTTTACTTTTGTATGTTACTTGTTTTTTCTCTCTTACAGCATTCAATATTCTTTCCTTAGTTTCTGAACTTGTTGTTTGTTTTAATGATGATATGTCGTGGAGTAGTTCTATTTTGATCTGGTCTGCTTGGTGTCCTGGAGGCCTCTTGCATCTGTATGGGAATATCTTTCTCTAGATTTGGGAAATTTTCCATTATTATTTTGTTGAATATATTATGCATTCCCTTCGCTTGCACCTCTTCTCCTTCTTCAATGTCCATGATTCTCAAGTTTGGTCTTTTGATGGAGTCAGTGAGTTCTTGCATTTTTTTTTCCACAGGTCTTGAGTTGTTTAATTAATAGTTCTTCTGTTTTTCCTTTAATTATCATTTCATCTTCAAGTTCTGAGATTCTGTCTTCTGTTTGTTCTGTTCTGCTGGATTGGCCTTCCGTTTTGTTTTGCAGTTCTGTTTTGTTCTTTTTTCTGAGGTTTTTCATATCCTGGGTGGTTTCCTCTTTTATGTGTCTATTTTTGTTCTGAGTTCATTTATCTGTTTATTCATCATGTTCTTGTTTCACTTTGGTGTTTATACAGTGCTTCTATGGTTTCCTTTATTTCTTCTTTTGCTTTTTCAAATTCTTTTTGTTGTCTTGGAATTTCTTGAGTGTCTCCAGTACATTTTGGTTGACCCTTTCTGGTATCATCTCTATAAAATTCTCATTGAGTATGTGCAGTATGTCTTCTTTTAAATTATGCTTGTATGCTTCATTGAGTCCTTTGGCCTAGTTTATCTTCATTTTGTTGGAGTCTGTATCTGAGTATCTGTTTTCTTCATTCCCTTCTGGTCCCTGTACTAATTTTTTGCTGTGGGTAAATAGCTTTCCCTGTTTTTTCTGTCTTCCCATCATTGTCTTTGGTGTTGTTACTGTCCCTGTACTGTGTGCAATTAAGTATTTTCTAGCTCATAATAATAACAATGGTGATATTTAGAATGGAAGTGTGAGTGGAGATGGAAAGCAAGAAGTTAAAGAAAGGGGAAAAAATAAACAGACAAGAAGGAGAAAACAGAACAAGGAATCAGACAAGAATGTTTCAAAGGTATAAACAGGGAGCATTAGTGTACTAATTGACAGTAAGCTGAACAGGCATTAGAGAGACACAGAGAGGATTGAAAATAAAAAATAAAAACAAGATAAAAATAAAAATACAAAATAATTAAATGAGAGAAATATATGTATATAAAAATAAAATAAAATGAAAAATAGAAAATTTAAAAAAACCAAAAAACCAAAAAACCTCCAAGTTCAAACGCAATGAAGTTTCAGTCTTAATAATTTGGATGTCTGTCTCAGTCTCCAATCCTGGAGTTGGTGCCTCAGATGTTGTTCTGTAGTTGTCTCATCAAAGGGGATGCATAAAGTAGAACAAAACTACACACACACACACACACACACACACACAAAACCCCACCAAGTATCCCAAGTTCAAATGCAATACAGTTTCAGTAAGTTTTTCAGCATGCAGGTGCAATTCGGTTGTTGTCTCAGCAAAGGTAGGGAGAAAAAGAGAAAAAAAAAATAGTCTGGAGACAGTTCTGTGAATGGTATCTGCGGCTGTGGCTTGCCTGCCTGCTGCTGTCAGCCTGCTGTTGCTGGAGGCGTTATTTATGCAGATCTCAGGGGTGAGCTTAGCACTCACCTGGCCCCCTCTCTCTTCCCCCCCTAGTACCTCCCTCCCCCCCCACCCACTTGCTTCCAGGCAGAAACTGTTTTGCCCTTATCTCAAATTTTGTTGAAGAGAGAGTATAAACATTAATAAGAAGGACCAATGGTTTTTGCTAGTTGAAGCACTTCCTTGGCAGTCACATGATGGCTGGGGAGACATGGAGGAGGACATATGAAGACCAAGGCCACATCTTTAGTTCTTCTTTTTAGTAAAAGGCAAAAGATTAACTTCTTTAAAATTTTTCTTTCTTGTTTTGATTTTTAATTTTTTTTGTTAGTGAATCATTCTATCAGTCTTGATTTTTGTCAAATCAGTTATTTTTTTTCCAGATTTATTGCAATAATTAACAAAATTTGTGTATATCTCAGATAAGCAATGTGATTTTCTTATACACATATACATTGTGAAATCACTACCACAACCAAGCTGCTTAACATTTTTATCATCTCACGTAATTGTCCTTTTGTGTGTCGGTGGTGGAGGATACTTAACAGCTATTCTCTTAGTAAGTGTCAAGTATATATTACATTACGATTAGTTCTAGATACCGCTGTGCACATTAGATCCCAAATACATATTCACTTCATAATTTAAACTTCTAAACTTTGACCAACATCTCCCCATTTCCCTCATAGCCCCTACTTCTGGTAACACCCTCCTTCTGTTTCTATGAGTTTGACATTTTTTAGAGTTTGCTTGCAAATGAGAGTATACATTTTTTGTCTTTGTTACATTTATTTCTGTCCATACAATATTCTTCAAGTTCATCCATGTTGTTGTGAATGGCAGGAGTTCCTTTGTTTTATGGTCGAATGTGTGTGTGTGTGTATCATGTGTGCATATATTCTCCTTGTCCATTCATCCACTGATGGACACTTAGGTTGTTTCTAAATTGTCCTCAGTGAATACTCTCATGGTGAGCATGAAAGCTGGAGGTAACATTTTGAGACTGATTTTTATTTCTTTTGAACATATAGTGGGGTTGCTATGTGTTAGTCCAATTTTTAGTGTTTTGAGAAACATCTATACTATTTTTCATAATCATTGTACTAATTTATATTCTTACCAATAATATATGTTCTCCATATCCTAGCCAATCCTTGTTAACTTTAATCCTCTTGGTAATAGCTATTCTGAGAAGTATGAAGCAATATCTCATTTACATCTCCTTGATGATTGGTGATACCGAACATTTTTCATGGGTCTGTTGATCATTTTTATGTCTTGTTTTGAAAAATATCTACTCAAGTCCTTTGTTCATTTTCTGAATTTTTGTTATTAAGTTATATGCATTCCGTATATATTTTGGATGTTACCCCTTATCAGATACACAGTTTGTAACTACTTTTGCCCATAGGTTGGTTTTCATTTTGTTTATATATCCTTTGCTGTGCAGAATCTTGTTTATTTTTGCTTTGGTTGCCTGTACTCTAGTTGTCAAATACAAAGAAATGATTGTCAAAGCCAATGGCAAGAATTCTTTTCCTTATGCTTACTCCCAGGAGTTTTAGAGTTTCAGATGTAACATTTAAGGCTTTTTGAGTTGATTTTTTTGTACATCATATAAGGGTCTAATTTCATGTGGATATCCAGTTTTCCCAACATCATTTCTAGGAGAGATGATCTTTTCCCTATTGTGTGTTCTTGGTGCCTGTATTGATAAAGTCAAGGTGCATGCATCAATAACTTTTTCCTCTTTATATCTGAAAATATTCCACACTGGATATACCACAGTCTGCTTAATCATTTATCTGTTAAGGGAAGCTGGCTGCCTCCAGTTCACCATGAAAAGTTATTGTGAACATTTGTGCACATACTCCTGTCTGCATAAAAATAAATTTCTACCTCTTTGAAATAAACTGCCAAGACTGTAATTGTTAGGCCATATGTCAATTGTATGTTTATTATTATTTTAAAAACAAGCCAAACTAATTTCTAGTGTGGTTGAAAAATGGGTTTCTTTTTCTCACCAGCAGTATAGGAGAGATCCCTTTTATCTGCATATATACCAGTATTAGATGTTCTTGCCATTTTTTTTTTATTTTAGGCATTCTTCTAATAGGCCTGAGAGATATATAGTGTAATTTTAGTTCATTTTAGGTAGGGATGCTATTGAATCTGCAGATCTCTTAGGATAGTATGGACATATTGATAATATCAATTCTTTTACTGCATTATATGTGGTATCTTTCTATTTATTTTTGTCTTCTTCAGTTTCTTTTTATCTATTCAGTTACTCTATGTATTTTAATTGGAGATATACATTTAGGGTATTTATCAGTAGGTAAGGTCTTAATATAGCCATCTTGCAGGTTGCTTTTTGTTTTATTGTTGCTCCTTTCATCCTCTCTTACATTCTTCCTTTGTGGTAGGTGACTTACTCTAGTAGTGTGTTTCGATTCCTTGCTTATTGTTTTGAGTATGTCTACTTTATAGATTTTTAGTTCATGCTTACTACGAGGCTTACAAAATATATTTTGTTTACAACAAACTATGTTGCATTGATTACAAGATTGTGAAGCAAAGACACAAAAAAGAGAGAATTTACTAGTAAAAAAATCTCTCTACTTGCATCCTATTTCATCTTACATTTTCCACATTTTTATATTCCTTTTTTAAACATATTGATCTAGTTTTTTTTATTATTTTGGTTTTAGTCTTTATACTAAGATTTTTAACTTCTGAGGCTCTCACCTTATTCATTAATATCTTTCAGTTTTAAGAATTCCCTTTACATTTCACATAGAACAGGTATGATGGATACCTTTTGTTTGTCTGGAAATGTCTTGATCATTCCTGCATTTCTGGGTATAACATTCTTAGTTTGCAGTGTTTGTTCCTTCAGTACTGTAAAAATTTAATGCTGCCTGGTCTGTAAGATTTCTGTTGAGAACACTACTGTCAGGCAAAGTGGGGTACCTTATATGATATTTGTTTCTCTTCTCTTGAGACCTTGAGAACCTTCCCTGTCTGTTTTGCCTTTAAAAGCTTGATTAAAATATATTTAGGTGCAGAATTGGTTGAGTTAAATTTATCCACTGATTTTCTGGTATCATCTCTTTAAATAAACTTTCTACCCCTTTGGCATTATATCAACCTCCCAAACACAAATATTTGCTCATTTAATGCTCTCCCAGAATTCCCATGAGTCTTCCTCATTTCTCCTCATTTTTTTTCTCCTCCGAATTTTCCCAGGTTTGCTCTAAATTTGCAGTTAGTAGGTTGCCCAGCATGAGGTAGTATAGCAGGGAGGAGGGCCAGAAGAGAAACAGACAAGCTGTATTCTGAAGAGACAGCAGAAAGAGATGGCAAAGCAGAGAGATAAAACTTAAAAACTTGAAACATGAAGGTCACATAACACTGAGGAACTGAAATAGCCAATAAAGTCACATGCAGCCACAAGTGGGTTGAGCTTTGCTTTTTGCTTCTGTAACCTGCTTGCCGGGGTATATGAGGTGAGATCTCTTTGTTCTTGGGGCTCAGCCTTAAGACATGAGTCTGCTGGGTCTGTGTCACCACAATAAAATGTTGCTTCCTGCTAAAGTGCATCAGTGTCCCGAACTCAGCTTGAGATTCCTGCAACAGGTAAAGGAATACATGGAAAGGGTAATCATCCTGGCTCTGGGCAGGACCAGCTTCTGGAAGGACCAGCTTCAGGCTATACCATTCCTGTGGCAAATCAATACTGCAATGATGTGTCATTTCCTTAGACCACAGATGTGCAGCACTGTCACAGCAATGCTGCTATGGTTTGCCTACTGCTGAACTGGACTTGTAGTCACTGTAGACTACTGTTATCAGTCACATGTGACTCTGGCTAGAAAGGAAGTCCAATAAACTGGGGTCTTATGTCTTATCCTGGCCACAAGAGCTATTCCAGAGGATTTGTTTAAAGGCACAATCCTAGTAATGGGGTTTGCTAGAATCTTCCCAGTGTTAGGTTTTAGTGTGTGGCACTGAGTTCCAAGGCAAGGTCCAAGGCCAACTGCTTTGTCTTACCTTAGCGAATGGAGTCTTATTCTACTATATACTGTCAAGATTGGGGTAGTATTGGTGAAGGCAGTCCCCTGGTCAGCAAAGTTGATGCTAACCTGGGTTGCTCCTGAGTCTCAAAGCCATACGGACCTGCACACTCTCAGATGTTTGCCCAGGCCCATGCCACAGGTGACCAAAATACAAATCTGTAGCAACTGAGTTCATGTCTCTACCTAGGATGTGGAGGTAGGTATAGAGGCACCCTTTATGAACTCTGTCCTGTGCATATGAGCCATGATTGTCACTTGGTACTGTTTCTCACCACAACAGGCCTGGCACTGGACTTCAAGCCAAAGTACCATGCTAGCTTTGTACTCGGCTCTCCAGTGGATAGGGTCTTGCTCCCTTCTCTGTTGTATACAGTTGAAGGAAGGTGATAGAAGCAGTCAGCAACATGGCTAATACAGTTCCAGCAGCTCAGTCTGCAGGTTAGTGCTTGTAGAGTTCTGCCCAGCCCTGACCTTCATTCTGATAGGCCTGGTATTAGGTTACAGGTCTAAGGCTTGGACATAATTTCCTCTCCTTCTTCCCAAAAGAAGGTGCCTTTCTCCATGCTGCTTAGAGTGAGGGAGAGAGATGAGGCAGTCTCTTTCCTGCTTCATTTAATGTCTTATTATTATTCTAAAGTCAGGCACTATTTTCTCTTAGCTGGATCTGTAAGTTTGTAAAGATCCAGGTAAGAGACAATAGTTCCTCTTGGTGTGTGAATAGCTATTCCAATTGACTTGTCTACTTTTAGACAAATGGCTGGAGGATCTTAGCCACAATCTTACTTTGCCTCCAAATTCCTCTTATCAATTTTTCATAGTTTTTAGTCTACAGATATTTCACATTGCTGATTAAAATTATTTATAAATACTTTAATATTTTAAATGCTAGTATAAATGTGATTGTTTATTTAGTTTTTTCCAGATGGTTTACTATTAGTGTAGTGAGTTGCAACATATATTTGTGTATGCTCATTTTGTATTCTGTAACTTAAAAGTTTCTGGGTGGGATTACTGTGATTTTTCTATATGTAAGAATTTATTTTATTTTCAGAGATAATTTAACTTCTTTTCCATTTTGTATGGCTTTCATTTCTTTTTCTTGTCAAATTACTCTGTGTAGGACTTGGAGTACTGTGTTGAATAAAAGTGATAAAAATGGAAGTTCCTGATCTTACACTTCTGAGTATGTTAGTATTTGTGGGCTTGAATCTATGGCCTTTATTAATGAGTTCATTTTATGGAGAGTTTTTTTAATCACAAAAGGATGTTGCATTTTGTTAAATACATTTCTGCTGCCACTGAGATGATCACAGTTAGATATTTTGATAAGAGATCAATCAAGGAAAGGATCTCTCTGATTTACAGAATTTGAAGAAACACTCACACAACCAATCTTCCGTTTTACTGTGTAAGGCTGTGAACACTTGGTAGGTTTATGGACTGTCTAAGATGACAGCTTTTCAGAAACAGAGCAGGCTATGGAACAATCTAGGTTGTGGAACTCTCACTTCAGTGCCCTTTCAACTATGGTAGTCTGTTAAGACTAGAACTAAGAATTTCAGTCACTTCTGAAAGCCCTTTCCTTTGTATAACCAGTTTCTGAGTTCTGGTTAGAGATACTAAAGTTAAAAGATTATTTTCTGGCTAACATGTACACTTTTCCTGTGGAGAAAATGAGTATGAAAGGAGAGTGAGAGACGGTGAAAGATGCTGCCTTTGGAGAAGATGCTGAGTTCCAGTGGTAATGTGTTGAAAGACTTTCCAATTTAACATCGGCTAAGCTACAAGTTCTGTTTTCTGGCAGTTGCTTTTATGAAGGAATGTTTTCAGATCATGTCTCTAAAAGTACTTTTGTCTGAAGTGCCATCCCTCTCTAATATAAACAAATAACAATAGTCTTGAAATATGGTGACAGGCTAGATGGGTCAGGTCCTATTCTCAGAGATATATCTATATTTTCTCATATTTCTGTTTTATAATACATCCTTTGAGGTAAATACTATCCCAAATGTGACTTTTACAGACAAAGAAACAAAGATTCTTCCAGCTTCATGAACCTGCTGAAATTCTCACAGCTAGCAAGGTGGAGAGTCTTGACTCAGATGGAGGCTATTTTCCCTAAACACCTGGGTTCCTACACTGCTGAATTGGCAAATTCTTTGCTCTGATATTGAGAAGAACTAAAGCAATAATCCAACAGACCACTAAACCAAAAACTACTTAAATTTACTTTAAGCTGAATACTGCAGGAGATTCTTACAATATTTATTTCACTTTAACTTATATAATTTTTAGCAGAGAATCTGAATGAACATCACAAGTGCAGAGCACATCCCTTGGTGATGTGCAGAGCTCGTTAAGGGTGGCTGTTTTGAAAACCATTCACAGGCTATGCAAATTGGAATACAGAATCTTGGTTTTGCCCAACTTTTTTTTTTTTTCAATTTGATTCACTCTATTTTATTATCACTGAGGGTGATAGAGTGTCTAGCTGTGCTAGGATTTTGAGCCAGGCATCTTGTGGTGTTTTTTTATTATTATTATTCATATGTGCATACAAGGCTTGGATCATTTCTCCCCCCTGCCCCCACCCCCTCCCATACCACCCACTCTGCCCCCTCCCTCTCCCCCTACCCCCTCAATACCCAGCAGAAACTATTTTGCCCTTATTTCTAATTTTGTTGTAGAGAGAGTATAAGCAATAATAGGAAGGAACAAGGGTTTTTGCTGGTTGAGATAAGGATAGCTATACAGGGAGTTGACTCACATTAATTTCCTGTGCATGTGTGTTACCTTCTAGGTTAATTCTTTTTGATCTCACCTTTTCTCTAGTTCCTGGTCCCCTTTACCTATTGGCCTCAGTTGCTTTTAAGGTATCTGCTTTAGTTTCTCTGCGTTAAGGGCAACAAATGCTAACTAATTTTTTAGGTGTCTTACCTATCCTCATACCTCCCTTGTATGCTAAAGCTTTTATCATGTGCTCAAAGTCCAATCCCCTTGTTGTGTTTGCCCTTGATCTAATGTCCACATATGAGGGAGAACATACGATTTTTGGTCTTTTGGGCCAGGCTAACCTCACTCAGAATGATGTTCTCCAATTCCATCCATTTACCAGTGAATGATAACATTTTGTTCTTCTTCATGGCTGCATAAAATTCCATTGTGTATTGATACCACATTTCCTTAATCCATTCGTCAGTGCTGGGGCATCTTGGCTGTTTCCATAACTTGGCTATTGTGAATAGTGCTGCAATAAACATGGGTGTGCAGGTGCCTCTGGAGTAACCTGTGTCACAGTCTTTTGGGTATATCCCCAAGAGTGGTATTGCTGGATTAAATGGTAGATCAATGTTTAGCTTGTTAAGTAGCCTCCAAATTTTTTTCCAGAATGGTTGTACTAGTTTACATTCCCACCAACAGTGTAAGAGGGTTCCTTTTTTCCCTCAACTTCGCCAACACCTGTTGTTGGTGGTGTTGCTAATGATGGCTATTCAAACAGGGGTGAGGTGGAATCTTAGTGTGGTTTCAATTTGCATTTCCTTTATTGCTAGAGATGGTGAACATTTTTTCATGTGTTTTTTGGCCATTTTAATTTCTTCTTTTGAGAAAGTTCTGTTTAGTTCACTTGCCCATTTCTTTATTGGTTCATTAGATTTGGGTAATTTAGTTTTTTAAGTTCCCTATATATTCTGGTTATCAGTCCTTTGTCTGATGTGTAGCTGGCAAATATTTTCTCCTACTCTGTGGGTGTTCTCTTCAGTTTAGAGACCATTTCTTTTGATGAACAGAAGCTTTTTAGTTTTATGAGGTCCCATTTATCTACGCTATCTCTTAGTTGCTGTGCTGCTGGGGTTTCGTTGAGCAAGTTCTTACCTATACCTACTAACTCCAGAGTATTTCCTACTCTTTCCTGTATCAGCTTTAGAGTTTGTGGTCTGATATTAAGATCCTTGATCCATTTTGAGTTAATCTTGGTATAGGGTGATATACATGGATCTAGTTTTAGTTTTTTGCAGACTGCTAACCAGTTTTACCAGCAGTTTTTGTTGAAGAGGCTGCTATTTCTCTGTTGTATATTTTTAGCTCCTTTGTCAAAGATAAGTTGTTTATAGTTGTGTGGCTTCATATCTGGGTCCTCTATTCTGTTCCACTGGTCTTCATGTCTGTTTTTGTGCCAGTACCATGCTGTTTTTATTGTTATTGCTTTGTAATATAGTTTGAAGTCAAGTATTGTGATACCTCCTGCATTGTTCTTTTGACTGAGTATTGCCCTGGCTATTCGTGGCTTCCTGCGTTTCCATATAAATTTCATGGTAGATTTTTCGATCTCTTTAATGAATGACCTTGGAATTTTGATGGGAATTGCATTAAACATGTAGATTACTTTGGGGAGTATCGACATTTTTACTATGTTGATTCTACCAATCCATGAGCATGGGAGATCTCTCCACTTTCTATAGTCTTCCTCAATCTCTTCCTTCAGAAGTGTATAGTTTTCCTTGTAGAAGTCTTTCACATCTTTTGTTAGGTTTACACCTAGGTATTTGATTTTGTTTGAGGCTATTGTAAATGGAATTGTTTTCATACATTCTTTTTCTTTTTGCTCATTGTTAGTGTATAGAAATGCTAATGATTTTTCTATGTTGATTTTATATCTTGCTACCTTGCTATAGCTATTGATGATGTTTAGAAGCTTCTGAGTAGTGCTTTTTGGGTCTTTAAGGTATAGGATCATGTCATCTGCCAATAGGGATATTTTGACAGTTTCTTTACCTATTTGTATTCCTTTTATTCCTTCTTCTTTCGTAATTGCTCTGGCTAGGAATTCCAGTACTATGTTGAATAGGAGTGGGGATAGTGTGGATCCTTGTCTGGTTCCTGATTTTAGAGGGAATGGTTTCAGTCTTTCTCCGTTAAGTATAATGCTATGTGTAGGTCTGTCATATATAGCTTTTATAAGTTGAGGTAGTTTCCTTCTATTCTTCGTTTTCTTAGAGCTTTTATCATGAAATGGTGTTGGATCTTATCAAAGGCTTTTTCTGCATCTATTGAGATGATCAAGTGGTTTTTGTCTTTGCTTCTGTTAATGTGGTTTGTTACGTTTATTGATTTTCATATGTTGAACCACCCCTGCATCCCTGGGATGAAGCCTACTTGGTCATGGTGAATAATCTTTTTGATGTGTTGTTGAATTCAGTTTGCCATTATTTTGTTGAGGATTTTTGCAACAATGTTCATTAAGGAGATTGGCCTATAGTTCTCCTTTTTGGAGGTGTCTTTGCCTGGTTTTGGGATAAGTGCAATACTGGCTTCATAAAATGTGTTTGGCAGTTTTCCTTCCCTTTCTATTTCGTGGAACAGTTTAAAGAGGGTTGGTATCAGTTCTTCTTTAAAGGTCTGATAGAATTCATCAGAGAATCCATCAGGTCCTGGACTTTTGTTTTTGGGGAGACTCTTGATTGCTGCTTCAATTTCATTTTGTGTTATAGATCTATTCAGGTGATTAATTTCCTCTTAGTTCAGTTTTGGATGGTCATATGTATGTAGAAATCTGTCCATTTCTTTAAGATTTTCAAATTTATTTGAATATAGGTTCTCAAATTAGTCTGATGATTTCCTGGACTTCCACGGTGTTTGTTGTTATCTTCCCTTTTGCATTCCTGATTCTACTAATTTAGGTTTTTTCTCTCCTCATTTTAGTCAAGTTTGCCAGGGGTCTATTGATCTTGTTTATTTTTTCAAAGAACCAACTTTTTGTTTCATTAATTCCTTGTACTTTTTTTTTTTTGGTTTCTGTTTCATTGATTTCAGCTCTTATTTTTATTATTTGTCTCTTTCTATTTGTTTTGGGATTTGCTTGTTCTTGTGTTTCTAGGAGTTTGAGATGTATCATCAGGTCATTGATTTGAGATCTTTCAGTATTTTTAATATATGCACTCATGGCTATAAACTTTCCTCTCAGGACTGTCTTTGCTGTGTGCCATAGGTTCCGGTAGGTTGTGTTTTCATTTTCATTGACTTCCAGGAACTTTTTAATTTCCTCTTTTATTGCATTGATGATCCACTCTTCATTAAGTAATGAGTTATTTAGTTTCCACCTGTTTGCATATTTTTTGTCTTTACTTTTGTTGTTGAGGTCTACTTTTACTGCATTGTGATCAGATAGTATGCACGGTATAATTTCTATTTTCTTATATTTGCTGAGACTTGCTTTGTGCCCTAGGATATGATCTATTTTGGAGAAGGTTCCATGAGCTGCTTAGAAGAATGTGTATTGTGTAGAAGTTGGATGAAATGCTCTGTAGATATCAACTAGGTCCATTTGATCTATTGCATATTTTAGATCTTGGATTTTTTTAATGATTTTTTGTTTGGATGACCTATCTATTGATGATAATGGGGTGTTAAAGTCTCCCACAACCACTGTGTTGGCATTTATACATGCTTTTAGGTCTTTCAGGGTATGTTTGATGAAATTGGGTGCATTGACATCATTGGGTGCATACAGGTTGATAATTATTATTTCCTTTTGTTCTATTTCCCCTTTTATTAGTATGGAATGTCCTTCTTTATCTCGGTTGATCCATGTAGGTTTGAAGTCTACTTTGTCAGAGATAAGTATAGCTACTTCTGCCTGTTTTAGGGGGCCATTGGCTTGGTAAATCTTCTTCCAGCCTTTCATCCTTAGCCTATGCTTATTTCTGTCATTTAGATGGGTCTCCTGCAAGCAACAAATTGTTGGATCTTCCTTTTTTAATCCACTCCATCAAGCAGTGACTTTTGATGGGTGAATTAAGTCCATTAACATTAAGTGTTAGTACTGATAGGTATGTGGTGATTCCTGTCATTTAGTTGTCTTAGTTGTTTGAAGGTTTGATTGTGTGTACCTAAGTTGAGTTTACTCTCTACTGTCTTTCTTTTTCTTTTCCTGTCGTTTGGTGCTGCCTGTCTTTTCTTGGTTAAGTTGGGTTTCACTTTCTGTGTGCAGAATCCCTTGAAGAATCTTTTGTAGTGGTGGCTTTGTGGTCACATATTGTTTTAGTTTCTGCTTATCATGAAGACTTTTATTGCTTCATCTATTTTGAATGATAGTTTTGCTGGGTAGAGTATCCTGGGGTTGAAGTTATTTTCATTCAGTGCCCAGAAGATCTCACCCCACGCTCTTCTTGCTTTTAATGTTTCTGTTGAGAATCTGCTGTGATTTTGATGGGTTTACCTTTGTATGTTACTTGTTTTTTCTCTCTTACAGCCTTCAATATTCTTTTCTTAATTTCTGAACTTGTTGTTTTAATGATGATATGTCATGGCGTAGTTCACATAGTAGATGACACCAAGAATAACTGAATTACAATACAGCTACACAATAATATGAATAAATCTCTAATACAATATTGAGTGAAAGAAGCCATCCACAGAAGAAAACATTGTGTGACTCCATTTATACAAGAACAGAATAGGGATAACTAATCTATGGTATTAAAAATCAGGATAGTGATTAGCCTTGGGGGAGTAGTGACTTTTGGGGGTTGGAGACTCTAGGGCTTCTTAGTCTTTGTGCAATTTTCACAGGTGTGTTAAGTTATAACAATTCATTACGTTTACACTTATGTAAGCTTTCTGTATGTGGAACTCATTTGGATGCTAACAAAAACTGGGCTGTTAATATGAACACATAGAAAAGTTGTTCTCTTGTTTTCTGTAAATATTACTTGATAAAGACCAATAAATATTGCTAATTAAGGAACAATGTTTCTGAAATCTCTCAAATATACTGCAGTGAAAAATGAGTGCTTGAGTTTGCTAATATCAGATGATTAATTATTCCATAAAACCTGAGATTTGACCTGTATTTTTACTTCTATTCACTTTGTTTAGTTGTCATGGCTGATTTGGATTTTGAGATAAGTTAGGATGAAAAGGTCTATAAGTTGAGGATTTCATTTTTTAAAAACTTAAAAAAATGTATTTTATTTTATTATTTCTTTTATTATTTTCGTTTGGGGATACATTGTGACATTTACAAAAGTTCTTTTTTTGTTCTTTTTTCTTTTATTATTCATATGTGCATACAAGGCTTGGTTCATTTCTCCCCCCTGCCCCCACCCTCTCCCTTACCACCCACTCCACCCCCTCCCTCTCCCCCCCTCAATACCCAGCAGAAACTATTTTGCCCTTCTTTCTAATTTTGTTGTAGAGAGAGTATAAGCAATAATAGGAAGGAACAAGGGTTTTTGTAGTTGAGATAAGGATAGCTATACAGGGTACTGACTCACATTGATTTCCTGTTCGTGGGTGTTACCTTCTAGGTTAATTCTTTTTGATCTAACCTTTTTCATAGTTGAATTTACCCCTTCCATCATTTTCCTCATTGCTTTTAATAATTCAAAAGAAATATTCCTTTTATTCAACTTTTTATTAGCATACACTAATAGCATACATTGTTGCATTATTAATAGCAATGATGCAATAGATGCATAAAGTATACTTCTATATTATATTACCTTAAACCCCTATCTTCATATATATACATATATATATATATATATATGTAACTTACCTTTCTTTTTCCCCTTCCCCATCTTACTAATTTCTCCCACCCCAAGACAGTATTCCTTTTGTCATGTTCCTTTATTATTATTAATATCATCATCATTTTAATTCTACATTGCAGGTATGAGTGAATACATGTGATATATAACTTCCTGAGCTTGGCTTATTTCATTCTTCGGTTCTATCCATTTTCCTACATATTATATAATTTAATTCTTTATGGTTGAATAATACTGCATTGTGCATATATATATGTATATATATATCACATTTCAGTTAATTATAATGTAAGATTTAAAAGAATTTCTTAATGATCCTCTGGATTTATTAGTATTTGTTTCATTTCTGCATTTTCACTTCTGATTTTAATTTAGCTATTCTCTCTTCTTTCAATTAATTTGACTAAGGGTTCCTTTTCAAGGAACCAATTTTTTTGTTTCATTGATTCTCTAATTGTTTTGGGGATCTACATTTCATTAATTTCTGCATTAATCATTATTTCTTTCTGCTTACTAACTTTGGGTTTGGCTTGTTCTTGTTTTTCTAAAACCTTAAGGTGAATCATTATCTTTACTTTTTTGAGATTGCTCTGGTTTTTTGGTGTAGGTGCTCGTAGCAAAAACTAGTAAGTTGATTGTGAGTTAGTCAAACTTGAGATTATCCAGAGTATGCATAGCATAATCTGATTATTTTTTGAAAGGAGCCAGAGTTGCTTAAATTACCAGTATCAGTTCCTGTTAAAGGGTCTTTAATAGGAAAAGAACAATGGTGTGGTGAGGGCTACATAGCTGGTTATGCTGCATGCCCTCTGATAGGTGAGAATGACCCCTGTTTGACAACGCACAGGAAAGAAGGAACCTCTGTCTTACAACTGTAAGGAAGTGAACCTACCAACAACCACGTGAACTTGGAAGAGGGTTCCTAGCGCCACAAGAAATGTAGGCTACCTGTACCTTGTTTTCATACTGAGAGTGAGCAGAGAATCAAGCCACAATGTACCTGGATTGTGACCTATTGACCTGTGGGATAATAAATGGGTGTGATTTGATGCAGCTAAGTGTGGGGTAATTTGTTATTTAGCATTAGAAAACCCTCATAGCATGTGAATTTTCTGGTACTGTAAGGTCATTTAGATTTTCCCTGGGCATCTTTGTGAAAGTACTGAGGAGTTTTTGACCTCTGTTGAGCAATCTCCGTAGCCTCACTATCCTTACCTCATGTCTCTAAGGAAATTCATTTCTTTTTTTAAATTTATATTTTTTAAATTTTAACTTTTTATTGTGCTGAGTGAGGATACATAGTGGTATTTACAAAGTTTCTTACAATATATCAAATACATAATACTTGAATTCACTCCCTCCATCATTCTTCTTTGTCTCCCTTCTACCCCCATTCCTGGAATAGTTTCAACAGGTATCATTTTTCCATTTACATAGATATGTATATAGTATTTGCACTATATTCGCTCTCCCACAGCCTTTCCCCACTTCTTCCCTCCTCCCAGTGGTACCAACCCTCCCTCCCCCAGATAGGACCTGTTCTTCATGCATGAATACTTGATCTATAATTGTCTGACTCTTAGACGTTCTGATTTATTTGCTTGGAGGTGAGGCTCAGACTTTGAACATAATGTGACTATGTGATTTTATTTTAATGTCCTGGTGATTTTACTGTGCAGCCATTATTAAGAATCAGTGATCCAGAATGACATCCTGTGAGGCTCAGGTCAGACTTCCATGAGCCATGCAAAGTTCTGTTCAGCAGACTGAACAAGAGTGGTGAGCACAGGAAGCTCAGTTTCTGCCAGCAACTGCAAATGTGGTCACTGGTAGAAGTCCTTACCAGAGAAGGCTGGGTAAGTGCTTCTTGATTGAGTCTTTTATTTATTTAGAAGATCCAGATGCCAGACATGAAAATTCTGAAGAATATATCCAATTCTTTGAGATAGCACATTCTAAAACTTTAAGGAGAAAGAACACATTGTCCTAACTATAATATGAAAGGTTGATTCACTATCATGCAATTAATGCTCCATATTATTATGCAGCAATTAAGTTCCCTGCTCAGATTTGTGCCACTTTGGTTACAGCTGAGTCATATGCTTAAAAGCTATTATCTTAGCCACAGATGCATTTAGAAAGAAACTTTAAAATAATTACTTGTAAATCATTAATTTTTTTTAGTAATGTGTCTTTAGTCTGTTTGGGTTGCTGTAACAAATTACTCTAGAGTAGGTGACTTATAAACAACAAAAATTTATCACAGTTCTGAGGGTTGAGAAGGACAAGATCAAGGCAGATTTGGTGTCTAGTGAGAACCCACTTTCTAGCTCATTTATGTATGTTTTTATTGTATTGTCATGGCAGAAGAACTGATAGAATTCCCTTGGCCTCTTTTACAAGGGTATTAATCTCATTCATGAAGGATCTGCCCTCATGATCTAGTCACCTCCTAAATATCATCTACCTCTCATTATCATTACCTTTGGGGTAAGGATTTCAATATGTAAATTTGGTGCGAGGGGATTGAACTATTCAGTCCAAAGCACAAAGATTCATAAATCTTCCCATTCTGTGTGTGGAGGATGAGGTGGAGAGAGAAGTTGATTTTATTATTCTAATTTGTAATATCATACATATTAACATATACTTGGTTCACATCCATTCATATATGCTATAAACAGGTTCATCTTTGACATCCCTCTATGAATTAGGGTAAGGTTTTGATTCTTTTTCATTATTATTTGTGTTTGAACCAGTCCTTATGACAGCAAACAATATATTTGAGAGTCTAAAATTCTTTCTGAAAAAAACATGTGAATCATGAGAGATTAAGCAAATTGGTGGAGTAGAAAAAGAATATTTTCTTTGGTATTAAATACTAGTTTTTGAAGTAGTATATTAGGTGGGAATTTTTTTCTATAACTGATAGAGAACCATTTAGTTTGTAATAAATTTAGTGTGAAGTGTGAGTGTGTGTGTGTGTGTGTGTGTGTGTGTTTGTTTGTTTGTTTACATTTGCCTTGTTGTGGGGGCTCATATGAATCAGCTCCAGAAAGATAAAAGTCAAATGTGGCTTGGTTTATTGAGTGAAACTTATAGCTATGAAATAAAGCCTGAGGATATGGAGGCAAAAGACTGAGCAGTTGTGAAGTCAGCTGTCAGGTAGGAATTGATAGACAGCATCTTGTTGGGACTCATCCACTCATGAGAGTCTTGTGAAAGTGAGGTAGAGAAAATGCTAAACCACCACTGAGAAGGAATCTGAGTTACAGGTCTCTATTGAAGCAGCAAAACAAATTGGATTTTTAAAGCAAGAACATACTTTATGTTCAGGGATGGGTTTTGATGCATATAATGGATATTTGGATGGAAAATGTTAATGAAAATGTACTGAAATTATTTCCATCATTATTGGGGTTACAAAACTTTCAGATGTCTTTCACTGAGGCAATAGAAAAGGAACATGTGTAAAGTACTTAAATAATTTTTGGATAAATAGGTGAGCAATGTATAGAGCCTTATCATATTTTTCAGTTTTGGTAGATTGAGAGAGGCTATAATTATCAGTAGAGAGATTCTGTGTTTTTAAAAAAGATGTGATATTCTGAAAAATTTTCCATTAGAACTAATAGAACTTAATGGGGGAAAACAGAGTAAGGGTAAGAGGAGCCCATTTGCACCAGTGCACCTTTGCGATCAGAGCACTAACGCAGAGAGTAACTGGTGTTATGGGAGCTAGCTGACCACTCAGGCAGGCAGTACAGTACAGCTAGAAGCTACTGCAGAAGATATGGAAAGCCCACAGAAAACGTACTGCAACCTTACTGGGCAGAAAGTTGGCAGACAGATGGAAGCAGAGCTCTATATCAGTGGGGCTGCTTTGAAGATGAGCCTGGGAGGAGTGAAATCTCTCCTGAGACAAAGCCATAGCAAGCTTGGGTGCTCCTCTCTGGGGAGGGATTCCCTGGTGTACAACTTATTTATGATTTTGTTAATACAGAGCGAAAAATTCTTCTGTTGCCTGAGCAGTTGTGGGCTGTGAGTTTTATCCTTTGCTTCTGAAGAGTCTGCTTTTACCTCTGCTTTTCTGATTACCTTTGCTTATTAAAAAAAAAAAAGTCTGTTCAAAACAGATTATGCCTACATTACACTGACATAAATCCTCTAATCCCCAATTTTGTACCACCTGTTTGGTGTTTAGAACAGAGTTGTAGCAGAACAGTCTGTTTGGTAATGTGGATTTTTGTAAAGCGTGAATTGAACTCTAGACTCCTTCATAGTGGCCATTCAGCAAGTCCCATTTTATAAGTAAGGAAACAGGGAATTGGAAAAAATTACATACTTTGTGCAAGGTCCAATAGTAACTTAACATTTAGCAACTAAGACACATTTAAACACCACAATTGGGGGTACTTTGTAAATTTATGATAGATATAAAAACACAGGATTTGGAGATACCTTGGAATTAGCTTATCTTTAATAGCAACTATTCATTACAATTACATCACATACAAATATTCTGCTTTTCTAGCTTATTTAAAGCTAAAATTGCATTAGGTAAAGTTACACAGGTAGAGAAAACCTTATTCATTACAACACAATAGAGGTCCAAACTCAGCTTGAATTCAGTCCATTGGAGGCAGAGGACTTGGGAGTTTTTAATGACTGGAATTTGGGGAATCCTAGGCTGCTTGTGTGTGCTCATTAGTCTTACCCAAGGAAAAATAAACTTTCTCACATTTTTCTGACAGCAAGAATGTAGTTAATTTAGGTCAAGGCTCCAACCCTCCTACAGAGTAGGCTCCTACTTTTCCGGGGAGATTGGGAGACAAGAGGGTCTGTCTTGGTGGTCCTGAAGTTTGAATTTGGGGCCTTGTGTTTGGTAGGCTCTACCACTTGAACCTTGTCCCCAGTCCAAGGTGCTCTGTCTTTTTGATGATAGCATTGCAAAGGGATAGTTTTCAGGTCCATGGCAAAGATAGTCCTAGGTTCTAAAGCTAGCCTATGTAAAAAATCTATTAAAATACTTGTATCTTAAAGAGACAGTGAAAGAATATATATACAATTACAAGTATTCTGAAACAAATGCTTAGGAGAAGGAAGGTCAGGAGCCTAGTGTGTGGAAGAACGCTGACAATGGTTTGGTCAAGCTGGAGGACATGTTAAAGCTGTCTTGGTCAGAAATTGTTACCTGTCAACCCTTTCGATGACCCAATGTTAACTCACCTTCCTGAGACTGTGATAAACTCCCATTGATTAATTATTCTAGGACCTTCTTCAACATTAGATCTAACATGGCATGTATTTATTTGTTACATCAAAGTGACTGGATGTTCTCATATTTTGTTGGTAGGGGGCAAATTGATGTAATCTTTTGTGAGGATACCTTATGTATCAAAGATAAGAAAACCTTCATGCTCTTAATATGTTTTCATTCCACTTTAAGAAATAGTCTTAAAGAAATAATCAAAGATGCCTTCAAATGTAGGCATACAATTATGATTGCAATCTTTGTTTATTATAATAGTAAAAGCTTGGAAATAATCCCCAAGTCTATAGTAAGAGAAATGAGAAACAAAAACTGAAAATAGAATCTTAAATTCATCTTTATATTATTATGTAAGTCTTTGCAGCTGTTAAAAATGAAAGAAGAAAACAAAAATGCTGATACACACTTTAAGTAAACAAAGAATACTATTTCCCTAATTGTGTTACATACTTGTACATAAATAATAATATGTTACATGATGCTCTGTGGTAAGTTTTTCCACTTACTAAATGTTTATATTCTCATCATGATCTTGTTTTCAAATCCTGTTCCTACAGGACATTGATGTCTTGCCTTCTGCAATCTTTCATTTTACTCCATAAAAATGCAAAATGTACTTTCCCTGATTTCTCCTAAGCATCCTCAACACAAAGCAGCTGTGCACAGCACAACATTTCACTGCAAGCTTGAGGTGATGGCAAAGGGTTAGATAGCACATCCAGAGTTAAACTAAAATCATATGTTAGCATCTCTCTCCTCAGTATTCCATGGTTATTTCTTCCACCAGGCATTTCTTCTGGATTTTCCTGTGACCTTACATGGTTGCTTTTGGCCAATCTCTTTACTTTTCTCTCCAGATGTCTTCATCATTATCCTTTTCTGGATATTTTTCCTGCAGATATAGCTAATTCCAAATTATGTGGAATGAAAATTAATGTAGCAAGGTCTTACTTTCTCTGCCTTAGCTGCCTTAATGTTAATAAATTCCCTTTCTAAGAGAAGAATAATACTCCTTTTGTCTTACCATCTATCAAGAGAAATTGTTTTTTGACAGTCTGCAAAATCAAAGACAGTACTACTCTATATTTCCTTGCTTCTTTCTTCCTCGCTCCAATGAGACTGCACTTATTCCAAAATCCTTTTTTCTATTTTCTAGAGTCCCTGTCTATGGAAAATCTTTGAGCTGTTGAATGACCAATACTGTCCAGTGATTTTGGAACCCTCAAGCCAAATATGTAAGACAAAGTCATACCTGTTTTTGCTAAAGTGTGTTGTGGTCAGCTGGGAAGGAATCAAAGCAGAATACCCTTGCATCCCCCAATCTTCCTGAGGTCTTGAAGAAAGCAGTCTTCATCCATTTGTGACATCCTGCTTGTAGGGATTCCACTGGAGCTGGACCATAGGACAAACCTGAATGATGACCTCCATGCCTGACCTGTTGTCTCCTTCTGCTGATTCTGGCTTTGATGGTAGCTCCACTTGGTTTGTTTCCTTTGTCTCTTAGAACAAATTCTCCCCTTATTCTAGAAAGCCCTTCAAATGCTTTTGGAAATAAAATCCTTACTATCCTATCCTAACAGAGTTTATTAGAGTGATCTGAAAATTTCTGACCTTATAGACAGGGAAGAAATACATCAAAACTTAAAAGTGGTAAGATTATGAATAATCTTAATGTTTTTTGTGTTTCTCTATTTTTCTATACTATTTACGTTTAACATCTATTATTCTTACAATCAGAATAGTTAATTTTTTTAACAATAAATGGAAAGCCTCAAGTATCTGAGACATATTATACAATAAAAACTTTGTTATAGTTCTCGAGACATAGGTGATCTTCTCTTTCATGTAACCAAAAATGATCTGAACACAATCTTCCTAACTACTCAAACACACCCCCTTCTGTCAGCAAATATTTGTGGCCAACTTTATTCAAAACATTCTTTTTTGCAATCCTGAGGAAAAACTTATGTAGGGGGAATTATATATTGTGGAAAAATTGAGACCACATTGCTAAAATCCCTAGAGATGTATTTAATAAGACTGAGAGAAATAGATATTCTTTAAGAAGAAAGAGATGAAATTTCATCAATTAAAAATAAAAAACAAAGCTTTTCTTTAACTTCAGCTATTTCTAACTGCCTTCATCTGACTCAGCTGCTGCTCCTAGCATGTGTTGAATGAATGGTTGATTGTCAATAGGCCAATAGTAGCATGGGATGTTCGTTGCCAAATTTCACACTAAAAGGGAGAGGAACCTCTGCCCTAGTGTGGGTGGAATTATTGTGGAGGTGGAGAAGCATGGATGGATGCTACCTCCTCCTGTGAGGTGCTGGTATGACTCTTTGGCTGTGGTGATGTCTTGGTGACATCAACACTGATGCTCTGGCCATTGGCTCTGCAGTTTTTGCTCCTGGCAGCATTTGAATTTGGAGAGTCGCTCAGAAGCCTGCTGTGCACTCACTGGGAATTCACAGATTTAGGGAGCCCTTAGTGGATTGTTTCGAAGACAATTAAAATAAAATGACATGAAGAGACAAATTTTTCTGAGTGGTCACATCTCAGGAATTCAAGATAGGTTTTCTCAGATTAGCATGACAGTGGTGGTGGTAAGGAATTAAGGTCATATTAATTGTATTGTTAAAAGTCCCATGACTGCATTTTCTACTCTGAGCTGAGGATGTGAGAGATCTTGTTTACTCTGAGGGCATTCATGGCTATATCACATTTCATTATGCCAGATACTTTAGCTAGAGAATGTAAAAATAGTAATTTTATATATTGAATATATTCTTGTTCCAAACATTGTATTAGGCCTTGAGAATAAACACAAACAAAACATTTATTATTTCTGACCCTCAGAAATTCACAAATGAACTAGTGTTTATTAAGATATAGTTAATGGCTATACTAGAGGTATGTAATAAGTGCTATGGAAATCTATGCAAAACATGGGAGGAAGCCCACCTGACTAAGCTCCACCATGTCCAGCCCATGTGATTAGTAGGCAGGTTTTTAATGTGTGAAACCCCGACCTTCTTTCTTCATGATAGTTTAGCTCAGTAATGAATATGGATTAGTGATACTGTATAACGGTGAACATTTATACAGGTAATAATCAATCTATAAATTATTTGATTTTTGCCTAATGCAAGCACTGTCCCTGACATTTCAGTCATGTTACTCTAAGCACCAGGGGATCATGCAAAGAGAGAGTGCCATTCTCTGGTAATAGGCTAATTCAATGAAAAGGGAAGAATTATCAATGTAGAGAATAAACAATGCATGCATTTTGCTAGGTAGGCGTTCTATCACTTGAGCCACTCTGCCAGCCCAATGCGTGCATTTTGGAATCAGAAATATCCTGGCTCAAGCTCACTTTCAATTTTTAAAACCTAGAGCTATTTAACTTCTCTCAACCTCAGTTCACACTGGCATAAAATGAAGACAATAATATTAGTACCAACCTTAATGAGCAGCTTTAATAAATAAATGAGTTCATTATTCAAAGGAAGTGGTTCAGGCATTGGAACTTAGTACAAGTTTAATAAATAGTAGCTATTACTATAGAGTTCCAGAATGCCCTAAATATATTGAAGGCAATTTAAGCAAAGCAGGTACAATTAGCAGGTACAATTACAAAGCAGGCTATTACCAGGTAATAGCCACTTTAAGAAAATTATTTGAGGCAGGAACTACTATTCCATATACAAGAAGGTCCCCACGTCAAACAGCTAGGTTGTGGAGGAGTAGTAGCCTCAGTCAGAAACACGGCACTGCTGACATTTTGATATATACCACTTGAGACTTTAAAATATCAATCATTTAATCAATCAGCTATTGTATCTAGATATGTTTATTTTGCATCATATCTATAGATTTTGCTCCCTTAGCAAAATGTCACAATATCTGTTTATTTGACAAATATGTACCTCAAGCAATTTTGTATTTTTGTATTCTATCATGGAAGGCAGGCCTCAAGCTGTATGTGCTTTTACCAGTCTCCTGGGAATGAATGTGCTCAAACTGGGAGAGATGCATATACACACATCACACACACATACACACATAACACACACACACACATGCACACATCACACACACATACATCACACATACACACACATCACACGTCACACACATACATTACACATATACACACACATCACACGTCACACACACATACATTACACATATACACACACATCACACGTCACACACACATACATTACACATATACACACACATCACACATCACACACACATACGTCACACATACACACACATCACACGTCACACACACATACATTACACATATACACACACGTCACACACACATACATCACACATACACACACATGCACACATCACACACACACACATTACACATATACACACACATGCACACGTCACACACACATACATTACACATATACACACACATCACACGTCACACACACATGCATACATATATCACACATACACACAAGGGATAGCTAGAGGAACTAGTTATCTTAGTTATGTGGAAATAGCTTAGCCTTCTTAGAACCAAAAAGAAAGTAGGAAGATGATATTCACATGTGGTGGGCATTAAAATTCTGTGAAAGACCAATCCTTGTGGTTCTGGTACTTTGCTTCTGTAAGAATGTGGTAAATTTTTTAGACTTTACCTCACTCTTGTCATAAGTGTGATGGGGAGTATCATAAAGGAGAGAAGAACATTAATTTAGTCTTTTCCCCCAGAAAACCAATATGGTTGACAATTGCCATTTACTTTTGTCAAAGACATATTGATGTTTTTACCTGTTCTTCTTTTAGGATACTTATTTTTATATTGAATTATATTTCTCCCTGTACATTTAGAGTACATTTTGTCTGCCTGCTCTATAGGTTTCAAGCACTTATTCCCAGATCGATGTGTACCTTTTATTTTGTATATGGGGTTTTTGGATATACACATATTAAAAATGTTAATGCCAATGTATATTCCATTGCTTTCATTTATGTTTTCTGCCTGTAGTGTCATGCTGAGAGAAGCTCTTCTTTTTCTCAGTGTATTTAAGAGCTCATGTGTTTTTTCCTTCAGTCTTTCAGTGAATATGGGAGAGTTCTCCATTTCAAGTTAGTATCTACTTCTTTGAAAACTTTGGTGGTTTTCTACATATAGTTTCCACATTTTTGTTTTGTTATTCCCAGACATTTGTTGTACTCTATGGTTTGGCAAATTTTAGGTGAAAAGAAAAGGTGTGGGAATATCAATGTATGTTATTTAAACTGACCTCTTCAGTGAGTGATCTGGGAAAATAATTTTTTTCACCCTGGGCTTTCTCAACACTACTTTCATCTGTACTCATTGAGAACTTTTTCCTCCTTTTCATTTTTAGTTCTTATTTTATTATTCCTTATTTTGGTTAAAGATTTTTTAAAATTGTTATTCTGGGTGGGGTTACATTGTGGCAATTAGTTCTTATATTATATCCTAGTTGAATTCACCCCCTCCACCATTCTCTTTTATTTCCTCCTCCCCCCAATTCCTGAAATAATTTCAACAGGTATCATTTTTCCATTTACATACATGTGTACACAATATAGAGATTTTTTTTAATGCCATAGAGTTTTCACTCTTAAATTCTATTATGGGAGCGTGGATTTACTAACCCTTCTAGGGTTAAAAAGGTTTTATTTTAGGAAGAGAATATGAATTGTACACTGTCAGAGGGCTTGAATGTCTTAGGATCTTTTGTGTGTGTGTTCGCACAACAGTATCATTTGATTGGTAGAGAATTTCAAGTCACAACTTTTTGCCCTCACATTCATGCTGATCTTGCTTCAATACCTCTGCCATCTTGTCTTGCAGTAATATCATGGGTCAGCCTGAGTTTGTTGGTTTTGACTAGGAAACATTAGAACCACAAAAGAAGTTGTTTTTCTCAGATAAGTCACTTTTTACACTGACAGATAACTTTTGCTTTTTATGCCCTCGGAGAGCTCTTTAGAACCAAAGCTGATAGAAGCCTTCTATTCATGACAGGCAAACTTATCTGCTTATAATTTGTCTCCTGTGATGTGGTTAAACTTCCTAGAAGGATTCAGAAGATAACGGTGGTGATCAAATGTGTACTGGGACTTTATTATGTTTTAGGAACTTTAACCTAATTTTTATAGTCTATAACCATATTCTAATTAAGGCAAAGTTCTTCCAGTGATTCCAGATTTATTGACCAGGTGTTGTTGACTATGTTTCTGGCTGCACTCTGAAGGATTAGCACCAGCCAGAGGATGGTGTCAGCCTAATAAGTACTCAGAAATCTCTCCATAAAATCTCAGACCTGGATCAAAAATTCAGGATAGTTTTCATTTAAATATATATTTTTTGGTGGTACTGGGATTTGAACTCAGGGCTTTGCATTTGCTAGGCAGGCACTCTACCTTTTAAGCCACATGTCCAGCCCTTTTTACTCCGGTTATTTTGCAGATAAAATTTTACTTTTTGCTCAGGTCACTCTAGACTGCAATCTTCTTATTTTATACTTCCCACAATAGCTGGGAAGACAGGTGCTCCCACCACGCCTAGCTTTTTTCTTCCATTGAGATGGGGTCTCTTGAATTTTTTTTCCCTGGACACTGCCCTAAATGTCTCTTACATTGCTAATTTTAATTTCTATCATCTTACTGCACTACCCTGTGTCCTTTCTTATTCTTATGTCATGCTGGGCTCAGAAAACTATGGATTTTTAGAGAAGTTTCAGGCCCAACTTGGGGCAAGGGATCCCTTGTTCTCATTTTTCTAAAATACAACCAAACTTGGTATTTTTCTCAGACTACTGGATGGGACAATGCTGATATCCTTTCCCAGGGCTCTCTCTTTCTCTCTTAATTTGGCAAGAGAAACTTTATCCAACCTAGGGATGGGCAGTATGATTTTTCATCATTTTCCCAAAGTCATCTGTTTATAGTGTAAACTTTATGCCCTGAAACGTTTGAAACTCAAAAATGTCATTTTGTTTTCTCAAAAAAATGCCTCTGCCAAGAGTGTTAAAAGACCTTTTTTCTTTCCCTTGATGACATTCTTTCCCTGGGGCCTGAAGCTTAAAATACCCTAGCTGCTGCCTGAGTTGAGGTGTCATAGCAAACATGGAAAGAAACACTTCTGTCTACGTGGTTAATAAGTACCTTATTGATGGCAGGCATTCATTTAAATTTTTTACACACATCACCCATTTAGAGTTTAAAACAATCCTGTGTGTCAAGTAGTGTGAACACCCTAACTTATGCATGAAGAAATGGGGGCATAAAAAAGTGATTTGCCAGTGGTCACATAGCTAAGAAGTGACAGATCTGGATTTCCACCCCAGGAATTGACTTGGCCAAACTTATACTTTTAAGTTATCATTTTCACTACTGAGAGGGGAATATATTACATATGAACAAGAGAAGAAAGCTTGTACTTTTTTTTCTTAAAAAAGTAGTAAGAAGGGTGGCTTTCACAATGAAACCTCTGTACTGTGGAGTTTCAGACTCCAGCCCCAAATTCCCATGATTCATCAAGCCAGGCCCAGTCACTGCCCTATACAGCAAATGAAGAGACGTGGCGAAGGGCAGAGGAAGGAGGTTTATTATGTACATGAACAGGCAGCCTGATGGAAGAGGCAAGCTAAGCCTTTGGTGCATTTTTGGTGTATAGACATGAGCTTTGTGTTTAAGTAGAAAGTGAATTAGGAAAGGGGTAAGAAGTATACACAGTTAAGCAGTCCCATTCATAGGTGTGGCTTGGTTGATCATTGCCTTAGTTCTTGTTTTAGGAGGGTTCTGGAGAAGTTATCACTGTCATCACATGAGGTGAACCATCTGGTCAGGAAAGCAAGTCATTGTTGCTCAGTCCAGAGGAGGCTCTGAAGTTCCCTTCCTTGGGAGCAGTTTCTCCAACCTTGTAAAGATGCTATCTGATCAGTTCTGTCCTTCCTGGATTCCAAGGTGGTTGAATGACTCAGAACAAAGACAGATACAAAATGGAGACAGAGATGTACCTTTTTTCCTGCTTTTAGTTAATTCATAGACCTAAGAAAAGGGTCAATACTTTCCAGCAAAAGCAGTTCAAGTAAACGTGCTTCACTACTGATGTATGTTAACTAGAAAAAAAGATTTTTTTAAAAAAAAGCAGTCCTGGCTGTGTAGGTTGAGTGTGCATGTGAGGTGTGGCATCCTGATGGTAGATGGAGATGGAGATTAAAAAACAGACTTACTAGGTCATAATTTGATCTACAGCTACTCTGATTTCTATTGGAAACTAGTACATACACATTTCATAGATCAACAAGAAACCAAAAATTTATTTAAAAAAGAAATCCTAATTTGGTCAAATTATTAGTAAACAGTTTTTTAAGAGTAAACAGTAAAATTTAGTAAACTGTTTAGTAAACAGTAAAATTTGGATATTTGGAATGTTAAAATGGCTATCTAAATATTTTCTCTTTTCCTTTTTGTACATACTGCTCTGATTCTTTTTTGATATTCATATAGGAAATGTATTGTCAGTAGCTGGGGAATATTGTGTGATGTCCCCAAAGAGGTATTTTTTCTTTTGATAGTTAAAGTAAGAAATCACTACATAATGGGTGAAAGAGAGAATTTATTCTTCATGGTATAGCATCTGCAGAATGCATTGATAATTCTCAACATATATTTGTAGAAAGCATAGATGAATAGCCCCTATCCAATAAGATTTAATTTTACAAATGGAAACGCTTCTTCAGAAGAAATGCACAATCAAACGGTGATTGGATGGGATGGGAGACATATTTTTTGCCTTGACAACTCAGTAAAAACAGAATCAGAAGATGGATTTTGCAGTGTGGATTGAGGTACTTTTTGAAGGTTAGACTACTTTGGCCTACAGTGTCTCAGGAGGTATTAGAAAGGCAGTGGAAGAGACTCTAGGCTATGTTAGCCTAAGGTCATAAAACATTGGAATGATATAATTAACTCCCCTCAGTCTTAATCTAGACTTACCAAGCATTACCAAGCACACTTTTGAATATTTCAACTATAAGTTGTTTTCTCAGTTAAATGCCACAGTGAAAAGTAAACTAGCTGGAAGTCTCTGGCTTCCAATCCTCCTGACAACATCAGTTATTGTTGTGTTTTAATTATCATTCTTATTTTATCCTGCCATCCTGAACTCTGCTTCCATGAGTCCTTCTTCAAAGTATGGATGTGGTGTGCTAACAAGAGAGGTTCTGGAGGTGAAAGAATGAAAATAAGTCCTTGGTTCATGTTAAATGCATTAGGTAGTTCCACTGTGCGAGCAGTCAGAGTTCTGTACTATTAGAAAATGGAATATGCTCCTGATGCTTTAAATGAAGAGACTTAATAAGGGGATGACTTGCCCAGGTGTGGGGTAGGATTTGAAGAACAAGCATGGAGGACTGAGGTCCTCACAGGGAGAAAAGGAAACATCTTCCTCATTCTTATGGTCAAAGGGAGAAAAAGAGGAAATGGATTATGCAGTCTTGAAAAAGCCACCCTGGGAGTGAGGAGGTCAGTGGCTATTTTAAGATATTGGCTTGAGGAACAGCAGAGAAGGAGCAAGGCAGAAATACCACATATCCTCTCCTTCCTCTCTTTTCATCTCTTAACTGTGAATTCTACCTGCAGGAATGAAGCTGGTGCCAGAGAACCCAGGAGATGTTGCAAGTCAGCATCTTGGGCCACAAAGCAGGCCATGAAAGAAAGATGGCCCAGGGGAAAAAAGGGTGGAGTATGGTGAGGGTCAGGTGGAAAATAAACACTGTGACCTCTAAGAGGTAGCTGTGTGGAGTCCAGAGTAGCATAGCTGAACAATAGCCTGTTTTTGTGGGCCTTACTCATGATTTTATAATAAGACTTTATTAGTGTGTTTCCTTGCATAATTTTGATAGGAAAAATTATACACACATATTTGTGGGTCTGGGGTTTGAACTCAGAGCAAGTGCTCTACCACTTAAGCCACATCACTAGTCCTTTTTGCTTTGGTTATTTTGCAAATAGGATCTTACCCTTTTTGCACAGGGCCAGCCTCAGATCCCATCCTCTTACCTATGCCTCTCGAATAGCTGGGTAGGATTACAGATGTGAACCAACATGCTAGCTTATGGATCTAGATGGAATCTCAGTAATTTATTGCATAGGCTGGACTCAAACCATGATGCTCCTAATCTATGCCTCCTAAGTAGTTGGGATTATAGACATGTATCACCATACCTGGTCATAAATGTATTGTAACTAGTATCCATTATGATAAGTTGGAATCCTTATTTCTAAGGGGTTTAGCCAGAACAGCAGCTGAGAAAAATTCAAAACAGACTAATTTTTTCAGATATTTGTTGGTCTTTGAAGAGCTTAAGGAAGAAGGTCAAAAAGTAACAACTGCACACTGTGCATTTGGTATAAAAATATAAACTTCCCCACCCAAAGACATAAGCAGACTATTTAGAACAAAATAATGTGCCTTGCCCATTATTAAAATTTATTACTATTCAGGAAAGCATGTGCCTGTTTAAAAGCTGGCCAAGAGAAAATAAGTTGGCCTTTAAGCACTGAAAACATCTTTGCCCTGCTTGGTCCACATGGAATGTTTGAAGGTCAGTGATAATTATATTGCATCAGCATTCCCAGAACTTCACAAGTGTTCTATATCCATTTCTGAATTTCTGCCTTTATGGGGATGCCAAAAGGTTTTAGATAAAGTATATTATCAGAACTTTTCATCCTAGTCTCATAAAAAACAATCAAACAACAAATAAAAAAGTTTCACAGTTTTCAATGCAAATGAAATAATGATATTAAAAACAATGTGAGACTGTTCAATAACACACAAATATCAGCATTTGTATTTGTAGTATTTACATAAAATACTGGATATGGCTCTTATTCACAGATTACAGACTCTATACAAAAGTTTAGATGGCTATCAGAATTGCAGAATTTCTGAGAAATCTGGAGAAGGCTTGAGAAACAGGCAGGAGAAGAGAGGCCACCAGAATCAGTGTTGTGAGGATGGTGCTGCTGACGTTTCTGTACATTGGACCCAGCACCTCATAAAGCCTCCAGTTGACAGTGAACCCCAACTGTTTCACCAGCTGCTGAATCACAGTTCCAGCCCAGGGTGTTTGATTGGCCTACAGCGCATTTGATTGGCTGCCCTCTGTAAGTACTTATGTCTTACTTGGAAGGGCTTAATGCTTGAGTGTTTTGCTTTTTTTGACATCTATAGTGGAAGACATTTTGCCTCTTATTAACATTCATAAACTTGAGAATTTCAACAATCTAGAATGTTTAAATGCTGGGTATGTATACCAAAACATGATATAAAACAAAATCCTACCATAGTTATAAAGAGTCTGGTTTTATCTCTATTACAACAAGGTAAAATTGTAAAGATGTAGTACAAATATTTAGACCAGGTCAAAGGAAAAGTTACCTGATTATCAAATTTCCAATTTGACAAACTAAGTGGTTATGGTGTCTCCTTTCTATACTTCTTTAAAAATACGTTCCTTGTTTTGAAAGATGCAAATTTTTGTTATTACCTTTTCTGAACTCAGAATATTTGATTTAACTGATAGTTATTTACTTATTTTGAGAGTTGCTATTAGGTGAGGGTAAAATTATTAACGTAAGCACAAAGAAGACAAAAACTTGATAAAACTTGATAAATGAAAAAGGGCAGAGTCAAGGCAGGGACTTGGTGAGTCATATACAAACCTTCTTTTTGTTTCTTAGCAAAAGCATCTCAAAGATTCAGTGATATAGATTAATATTTTGGATTCACTGGGTGTTTTAAAATGTAAATATATTTCTATAAAAATAAATAACCAAAAGATGCAATTAAATCTGAGCAGTCTAATTTGAATTCACTCTAAAATTAGATTTAAAGTGACCTAGCTGTTTACCCATTTTAAAAAAAAATGAAATGACAGAGTCAGGGTCTTGGTGTGGAATTTTATTGAGTATTTTAAAATAACTTTTTAGATGAATTCTATAGGTGTTCATTACATACTTTTCATATTGACAGCAGTGTATAAGATGAATATGACCCTGCTTCTGTTTCAAGAAGTTTTGCCTCCAGCGTGATGAGTCATTCATGATGCAAAGCAGAAAGGCAAAAGTGCCAACTAGAAAATCTCCAAACCATGGAGCACCAACAATGTGATCAGGAGAAAGTAGTACAAAATTTAATAGAAGATATAGGGAACGAGAAGATGAATGTAAGTGCTTGGCCTACTCAGGAAATACCAGGTAAAACTGCCTAGAAGCACAAGATGGCAACAAATTTGGCTTTGGCTTATACTATCTGGATCTTTCCTGAGGCAACCACTGCAGGCACTTTCCCCACAATCATCTGCCTTCTTATTTGTAAACAGAATCTCCATTTTACTCATTACTGTGCACCCCAGGGGATGAATGTCTATTTGTCCAATCCAGTTAAACAATTCCTTCCTCCTTGGACTGGTTTAGGTATGGAAGTGTAATAAAACCCTGGTCAGTGAATATAAGGAGATGTGTGCTGGGAGCCTTCCAGAATAGGACCCCAGACAGCAAGTTGAACCTTCTGGTCTTTGGACATGATCTAAGAGATGAGTTGCTTGGAAAAAATGGCAGTTCACCTGTGTGTGTATAGTCTTTGTATGAATTGCTGAAACAGCCAACATAGGAGCACTTGTGACAGATGTTTATAGCCCTCGTCTCTGGATATTCTGTTACTTGTAATGAAAACATTTGCACTTGAAGTGAAAGATATAGCTCTTCTGCTCAAATCCAATGCCAAATTTTACATGGGAAATTCAGAATTAAAGAAAATCCCTACTTTTTCATCTGTCACTCTATGTAAGAAGCTTTTTCTTATTAATCATAATTATTTTTGTAATTAATACTTTTGTCCCTTAGGAACAAGTTCGCTCTCTGAAGTTCTGCTAAGTATTTATTCAGCTGTTATACCCAAGAACAGAGGAACAAATGAGGATGGAAAATGCCTCCAGAGTTAAGTGTTCAAATATATGCATATGCTAGAATGTGCTTTTATCATTTATTAGAGAATATTCATTTTTCTGTAGAAATGCGAAGCTTTGTACTTTCTGCACTACTTGGGAAGCCTGTCTTTATTAGGTTTCTCATTTGAAGAAAACAAATAAACTTTTGGCAAAGTTTTCATAAAAGAGATTATTCTCTTCACTCCAGGGAGCCCTTTAAAATCTGTGCTATAGATCAGAAAACTGAACCAAGAAAAAATGGACTCCTTTGGAACCTAAATTTGCTTGTTGAGATTGTGCCAGCTCTGGCTTTGTTCTTTTTCCTTCACTCTTGATGATTCTTTTATTCTCTCTTTGTTTTTAGCAGGTGCTACTGGAATTTCATTTAGCCTGCTTTTCCCACTCAGTGTGATATCTTTTCCTTTGATCAGTGTGTTAATTTATGATTAGAGCTGCCCCTGTAACTTGAGCCTGCCTCTAGCTGACCACATGAGACCTGGCAGCTGATTTGCAGGGAGCAGTGTCCTTTGCCTTAGTGGCTCTTAAGGCTAAGAGTGTGTAAGATTTCTGAAGTTCAAACTGATTTGGGTCTCAAAACTTCACACATGGTAGTGCGTGAATTCAGTCTCGAATCTCATGAGTTTCTGAATATTTACTTTTCCAACTTCCTTAAATAATAAATATTTGAAATACCATATTTGAGTTTATTCATTTAAATATGAAGACATATGGGCTGAGTTATAATTTGAAGCCATTATTTATTTATGTACATGTTCCATAAAAAGAGGATTTGGGTTGTTTTTGTTTATTATTATTATTGTTGTTATTATTAGAGACAAGGTCTTGCTATGTAAGCCAGGCTGGCCTGGAACTCACTGTGTAGCCGTGGCTGGCCTAGAACTTGTGATCCTTCTGGCTCTTAGTGCTAGCATTACAGACATGAGTTACCAAGCCTGGTACAAAGAGTATTTAATGTCTTTTTGAGATATTTTTTAAATGTAATTTATATTTATTAGAAATTTTGGAAAATATTGAAATAATGTATAAAAGGAACTTGTCCCAAATCACATCAATGAGTGTGGCAGTTCAGGATAAGACTGCCTATTTTTTCTCCATGTGTATCTGAGTGAGTGTACAAAGGATATTTTCATGTATACCCACTCACACACAGGCATATGATACATCTATATGTAAATATGTACATTTAGATTGGTATTTGTTATATTTACTGTTTTCAGACAACTTTTTATGTTGTTATAATTTTTTTCCTTTTTTATTATATTCATATGTGCATACAATGTTTGGGTCATTTCTCCTCCCTTTCCCCCACTCCCTTCCTTACACTCCCAACCCCTTGCTACCAGGCAGAAACTATTTTGCCCTTATCTCTAGTTTTGTTGAAGAGAGAGTACAAGCAATAATAGGAAGGACCAAGGGTTTTTGCTAGTTAAGATATGGATAGCTATACAGGGAGTTGACTTGCATTGATTTCCTTTGCATGTGTGTTACCTTCTAAGTTAATTCTTCTCGAACTAACCTTTTCTCTAGTTCCTGGTCCCCTTCTCCTATTGGCCTCAGTTGCTTTAAAGTATCTGCATTAGTTTCTCTGCGTTGAGGGCAACAAATGCTATCTAGTTTTTTGGGTGTCTTACCTATCCTCATACCCTCCTTGTGTGTTTTCGCTTTATCATGTGATCAAAGTCCAATCCCCTTGTTGTGTTTGCCCTTGATCTAATGTCTGCATACGAGGGAGAAGATACGATTTTTGGTCTTTTGGGCCAGGCTAACCTCACTCAGAATGATGTTCTCTAGTTCCGTCCATTTACCTGCGAATGATAACATTTCATTCTTCTTGGCTGCATAAAATTCTATTGCTTATAAATACCACATTTTCTTAATCCATTCGTCAGTGGTGAGGCATCTTGGCTGTTTCCATAACTTGGCTATTGTGAATAGTGCTGCAATAAACATGGGTGTGCAGGTGCCTCTGGAGTAACCTGTGTCACATTCTTTTGGGTATATCCCCAAGAGGGGTATTGCTGGATCATATGGTAGATCAGTGTTTAGCTTTTTAAGTAGCCTCCAAATTTTTTTCCAGAGTGGTTGTGCTAGTTTACATTCCCACCAGCAGTGTAAGAGGGTTCCTTTTTCCCCGAATCCTCACCAACACCTGTTGTTAGTGGTGTTGCTAATGATGGCTATTCTAACAGGGGTGAGGTGAAATCTTAGTGTGGTTTTAATTTGAATTTCCTTTATGGCTAGAGATGGTGAGCATTTTTTCATGATTTTTCTTCTTTTGAGAAAGTTCTGTTTAGTTCACTTGCCCATTTCTTTATTGGTTCATTAATTTTGGGAGAATTTAGTTTTTTGAGTTCCCTATATATTCTGGTTATCAGTCCTGTGTCTAATGTGTAGCTGGCAAATATTTTCTCCCACTCTGTAGATGGTCTCTTCAGTTTAGAGACCATTTCTTTTGTTGAGCAGAAGCTTTTTAGTTCTATGAAGTCCATTTATCTATGCTATCTCTTAGTTGCTGAGCTGCTGGGGTTCCATTGAGAAAGGTCTCGCCTATACCTATTAATTCCAAGGTATTTCCTACTCTTTCCTGTACCATATGTTGATATAATTTAAAACTTACATCCAATTTACAAAATTGGTACAAAGAACCCCAGTATACTCTCTTCTCAGTTTTACTAATTGTTTACATTTTCCTATTTGTGCACAGCATTTTATAACTTACTTTTTTTTCTCACTAAATATAATGCATTTGCTGGCATCTACTAAACATGATTACAGTGTATCACTCTTATGATGATAGTGGGGATGATATTAGTGATAATCATCACTACATAGTTATTGCATACTTTTATGTACCACGAACTATTTTAAGTGCTTCATATGTAATTCTTCAATCTTAGAAATATGTTATAGTCGTGCATTATTATTTCTCATGGTTAAAGAGAATAAATCAGGGCATAAAAACGTGAAGCAACATGAACCAGTGAGGTGAAAAAGCAAGGAGTTGGTTAGGAAAAAACCTTAAATCTCATAGCAGAGGTGCTGAAAGTAGCCTATCATGAGTCAGAGCAAGACAAACAGCAGGAAGATCAGCACAGTAGTTCCAGCTCCTTTGACCTTAAGTGTCAATGGGCAGTGAGCAGGGCTGTACCTCAGGGCTCAGTGCATTCTGCAGTAAGCAGCAAACAGGGCACCTTTAACAGTCACATGATAGTGATGTGTGGTGGCCTTGACCTACATAATTGTATATGTGTCTGGCTGCAGAAATAGCTTTAAGTCAGGGGAGGTTAGACCTTGTAACCTGGCACAGTGAGCAGGGTTGTACAGGAATGCTCAGGCCTTTTCTACTTGATTGGTAGTTAGATAAATTGATCCACATTTGATTACATTATACCTTCCATCTCATTAAAAAAGTTACTATAAATGATTTGAGTAATTACATTGGGATACAAAAGATATGTCATTTTTTAAACCAGATAAATAAAGTTATCATAAACATGTGTGGTTAAACTGATTTAGAGGAGGGCCAACCTGAGAAGGCATTGATCCTCCACACAAATACGTGCTCACATCTCTGATGAGTTACTTCAAATCAGTTTATTGACCTTGAATTATTACAGGAAAGAGAATGAAAAGTTCAATTTTTTTTGCTATATTTGCAAATTGTACCCTCAAAGTGTTGCATTAGTCAGTTTTTCTAGCAGCATTTCCTACAAATAATAACTTTGTCTCTTGCTTTCCAGTATTTACAGCTCATATCAGCCTAGCAGATAAGAATTTCTTTGTTTATTGAATTGACTAGAAAGTCCAAAACACTGGTATTAGACATATTTATCTCAGCAAAAATCCATTTCTAATGTTAATTTTCTGTCTTCCATTGATTTATGGCCTACCTAGACAATAAACCTTTTTACAAGCCAAACTTAGTTACTTGCTCTTGAGGAAATAAAGTTAGTACTTTATAAAACAGTAAAAATAATCTGTTCTATGTATATAGTGAGGCTGGATTGTAAACTTGTTTAATTTATATTCTGTATTTATGGATTCTTGGCAGTGGGTGCTATTACACAATTCTGTTCTTTTTTCATAATGGAATAAATTGGTGAAAATCAGAATGTGTGGAGACAGGAATGGTTTGCTCATGTTTAATTTTCATGTTTCTTCTTCCAGTCTTGATGACTGTCTTCTGTACCCATCCTGTTCTTGTTCCACAGTGTTTTAATCCTATGTCAATCTGTTCCAGGATGTTTTGCTGCAACTGCAATTTGCATAAGATTTCTAGTCATTGCCTATGCCTTTGCTTAGCATTCATTTGAATTTGAGTTTTTATCCAGCTTTACAAGGAACTTTTACTTCTCTCCAGAATACTCTGCAAAATGCTTGCTCTTGATTATTCATTCCTTAGGATCAGCTTTGCTCTCTGCAAGGCACCAAAGTTCTGTTTCTCTATTCTTATTACTCTCCACTGCCTCCAGCTTTTTCTTTTTGGAACCTCCTATGGCCCAGAGAAAGTCAGAGCTGGCCTGTGACTAAAATGACGAGTGGAGGGCCAACCTTAGAGGCTTTGATCGGTTTCTGCACAAGATGACTCTCCATGTTGCTGTTTTTAGCATTGATCTTGATAAAAACAAATTTTTAATATTATCAGAGGTAAATTGAATAATAGCCTAGTTTATTTAATATGCCTTCATCTGTGTTTCATCATTTTGATTGATCACAATATCATACTATGAGAAACCTTAGGGACCCAAGAGAAGGCAGCAGTAATCTGAGGGAGACAGGTTGATCAGTCAATCTCATAGGCAGTTGAGTTTGTTGAATGGCTTTTGCATCAGTTAGCTTCACAGTTAACAAGAATACTGCCCCAGGTTCTGCCCACTGGTATAATTTTCTTATCTACCTCCTTCAGAGTCACCCAAAGGGAGTATTGGGGAGGATTTTCACAAGGGGACTATTCATAGTGTATAGAAATAGTCTGCTGATGCCAACATCCTTTGTTATCGTGTCTAAAATACCCTTGATGTCAAGTTTCTGTCTTGGTTTAGTCATTCACATTTTGTTGATCAATGTGAGAATTTCCTTTTTTCTTTCTTTTTTTTTTTTAATGCTTACATTCTTGTAGAATTTGTTGGCATACTTGTCACTATTGTTTGGCTTGAGGGAGCTGAATTTGAAGAAAACCAAGCCAGAAAACTTGTTCCATTTTAGTACTGTATGGATTTTCTCAGCTGAACTGTCAGAGCTGGGTTTATCATTCTGATCAACATCCCTTCTTAGGATCCATTTTTATTTATTGGCCTTAATTTTAAAGCCTAGAAAAAATACTGGTCATAATTTCTTTAATCTACTCATGTTTATTACTCCTAGGTCATGAAATCCAGTTTAGTTTTTGAGGCATTTGTTTATGTATTAGGCTGTAACTGTGGGATGGCCCACAGTAGGAGGCCATACCCTAACTCATGAAGGGACCTATGCGTAATTATTTCTTTCCATCTGCTTGGCTACACTCATTCCAAATGTTAATACGTTACTTACTTTCCTTCCCATTCCAATGGGAATGTCATGAGCATTTGAAATATTTGGATGTTGTCTTTTGGCCAGGCACAGAATTTCTTGGTGGGGAACCCAGAAATCTTAAGGTACTCACTCTGCTTTCCTCTTGGTCCATGGACAGAATATTCTTGTCTTAGATTTGTCTCTGTTGTTATACATTTCACAAACTGTAATAACAGATTAAAATGAATTTCAAATTGGCTGTGACATCCTTTAAAACCTCAGTTTTTGTGGAAATACAGTCTGGGGATAAATGAACTATTTTATTGTTGCCCAAAAGAAACTGGTAGCTTCTTATTTCTTGATACAGGATTCATCATTTTTCCTCAACTTGGATTCCTCCTCAACTTTCCAAGTTTTATGGTTTTAAAAATGTGCATTAATTATAACTTCATTTCTCACATTAATTTCTGTTGTCTTTAAGGGTATTTTAACTGCAAATAACTGAAACCTCTTCAAAGCAACTTAAAAGAGAAGTTATAAATGCACACTGGCACTTCATGAAAAAACATAAAATATGAACCTAAACAGCCTTGCTCTTAGTTCAACTAAGATTATCTCTTTCTTCTTTATATTTGTTTTGTTTGTTTCTATCAACACATTAGTTTTCTATTTAGCCAAATTTGAGTTCTAGCATTACATATTTTCAGTTGCAGTGTCTGTGTCTCAATCCTAGCCCTCAGGGGAGAGAACTGACTGGCCTAGCTGAAGTAATTACACATTCTTGTCTAGTTAGCTCTGTCTGTGACATAGGGCTGCATGGGACAGATACCATAGAGATTTTGTACACCATAGAGATTTTGGGACTCTTTGGAGTTTAGAATGGGGATCATGGACATCCAAAAAATAAGTTACCACAGATCATATCAGCTGAAGAAGCTCAGACTTTATCCATATTACTATCTAAGCTACACTTGGCTTTGAGGAGAATTCCAGAACATTGAAGTTAAAATAGCATTATTTTTTTTATTTTATTTTATATTGTTATATAATGCCTGCTTGTGTTTAGCTTTAGTTCTACACTTAAATCAGTTCTTTAAATTCATCTTCACTTCATTTTTTTTCACTTCATTTTTTTCATTGTTAGATATCATCGGCCAGAAACTTTGTGAATAAAAACTCATGGATGCTGTAATCATTGAAACTCTGCCTCCTTGAGAGTGTCAGTTATCTTTATAGTTGAAAAATGATTTGGCCAACCATAAGATCTTTGGATTCTATGATCTTTTCCTCAGAACTTTGGAGACTTCTCCCTTCCCCAACCTATCTATGGTGCTGCCATGTAGAAGTCTGAGATGGTCTGATTATTTCCTTTTTGCTTGCAGCATTCTTTATGTACCTGAAGATATATATGATTCTCCTGATCATTAAAGCTCAAGAAGTCATCAGGATGTACATTGGGATTAATCATTTGGACCTGTTTTTGCTGGGATATGATGTGTTCATGTTTCAGGGAGATTCTCTTGTAAAATACCTTGATAATTTTATCTGGGTTCTCTTTTTCAGGAATAACAAATATACATACTACCATATTCCAGAAAAAAAGGCTGTTTTTTCCCAAATTTTTAAATCTTTGTTAGTTGTCATGTTCTTCCAACCCATGATGTCCTTCCTGGAATTTAGTCATGTTATTCTGTTTTTTAAAAATTGACTTTCTTGGTGATGATGCTTGATGTTTTACTCTTTCCTTTCTTTACTGAGTTCTGTGTGTTTATTCTTCATCTTTTTTTCTTCATGTAATCTCTTCTTTGAAACTTTCTTTCTCTTGCCTGAACCTTTCCCCTTGGGAGAAGCACCCATTTGTTGTGATTTAACTGAAGTTGCAAAAAACATGGAGGAATTTTGTGATTTCATTTGTTTATACACCTTTTCTATGTATTCATAGATTCTCCTTGGTTGCCTTTTGAATATTCCTCATGTTTAAATTGAAACAGATTGTATTTTATGAGAATTATATTGGAAATGTGTTGTGACTGAGCTGGTATAATCCAAAGCCTTGATTTGGGGTTCATTGTCTCAAATATCCTCTTAGAAGCTGATGTTTTCATTGTTCTAGAATGAAACTCTGTGTATGAGTTTGAGCATGTTCTAGAAGTTGGTGATGTAGCAATACTCATTAAGTCTTTAGTTTTATCACTTGAAACCTGGTTGTTTCTCCCTGTCTGTACTGCTCCTCACACTGAACTACAAACTGAGTTGCTGTTTGCTATCCCACTTGGGTTCCTAGATATTATCACTTTGTTTGCATAGGCTGGATGTCTGTGACAGTGACTTTTCTGTTTTGAACTTAAAATCAACTCTGTAGAGATATACTTTACAGATAAAAATGTATACATTGTAAATGAGAAAGTCAGGAAGGAGTAAAAGTCTTTAATGTTGAAGAAATAGGGAGATGCATAGATTAAAATAACAAAGAGAGTAGTGCATGTTTACTGTTAGAAAGTGACAGCATCAAAGGAACCATGGATTTGTAAGAGAAGAGAGCAAAAATGTTTTGGGGAAATGAGTGAGGAGCAGGGAACATACCTGATCCACTTCCAGGCATTGAGGCATGTAGGAGGTTGGACATGAAAACCTGTGTTCCATAGGACTGCGTGGGAAATTGAGTCCTCTGACAGGGCTCCATTTTACGTAAAGCACAGTATGAATAGTGGCTGTGAGTTTCTGCTGCTTATAGAAAAGTCTATTCCCAGGTATACTGAGATTTTTTAGTTTTGGGTAGAGATTTTTTTAAAAACTCAAAGAGCATTGTAAGATTTATAGTCGTCTACTTTAACACTCCTTTTTGTCCTATGACTCCTGTTTTCAAGAGGCAAGAATTCCTGCTGCTACCTACTTCCATATCTTGCTGAAAGCATTCCTATCGTACTGTTCCATAGCAATTTTTACTTTTGTACATTCTTTTGCTAACTTTTTGCTCCATCTTCCTCTCATACACACTTTCCCCTTCCTGATCCTCTGATTTGGTTGTATTAAAATTCTTGGATAAGCATACAGTACTTATGTTATAATGGCTCCATGAGCACTATTTGGACAATTACATAGTATATTGAAAATTTCTTTCATTTTCTTACATAATTCTCTGGGACAATTTTTTGAATTATTCTAATATTTGTTAACAAACCTTACAAACTCTTAAATATAACTGTACATTCAAACCCTTGAAATGTATATATGTTTATTCTTTTCTTAGGTGTCCTTCCTGGAACCCTCAGTGCTCCATTTTCACTTAGAACTATTCTCATAGCCTGTGGCAAAACTATCTTCCTAGAAGTTCTCTTTGCCTCTTTGCTCTGTTGTATTGTTTCCTGCCCCCTCTATTTTCTGTCTTCTTTGTTTATTCTTTCTTTATGTTCCTTTTTTTTAGTCAGAAAAGGTTTATTTTATTTGTTTAATTAACTTATTTATTTATTTATTTGCAGTGCTGGAGATCAAACCTAGGTTGTTGATCATGCTAGGCAAGTGATCTAATACACTTCTGCACTGCTACATCTTCAATCCTGCTTCCCCCATTGCTTTTAAAGGCTTTTGTTTTTCTCTGAAGTTCTCAAATTTTATACGGTCTTCCTTGCTGAGGGCAGTCTTCATCTACTTTGTTTGGGTATTCAGTGGTCTCTTCTAATCTGATCTTCATGTACTTCAAGTCTTGAAATATTTTTGTGCTATTTATTTGAGAATGCTTACCCTGCCAATTCTCTTGACTCAGACTGGTATTCTTTTTATGTGCATGTCAAATACTATTGACTACTATAGATTTTAATTCTTTATTTTTAATCTTCTTTTAAAATATTTTTCAGGGACTTAACAACTTTCCTGAATTAAAAATTGCTGTAATCTTATTTTTAATATCTAAGAATCATATTTTGTGGGTTTTCTTTTCTTTTTCTTTTTTGGTCATATCAAGGGTTGAATTCAGGGGCTCATGCTTGCTAATCAGGCACTCTACCACTTGGGTCACATCACCAGCTCTTTTTGCATCAATTATTTTTGAGATTGAGTTTCCCTTTATGCCAGAATGGGCCTGGACTGTGATCCTCCTGATTTCTACCTCCCAAGTAGCTAGCACTACAAGCATGAGTCACTGTGTCTGGCCTAAAAGAATAGCATCTTACCATCCTTTTTGAGGGTATGCAATGTATGTTAATTTTGATATATTTAAAAATATATTAGTTAATAGATGCAATATGTGGTTATATGTGCATATGTATGTATATATAAATTATATACTAAGTATATAAAATATTATAGATTCTAGTATATTCACAGTGTTCTTTTGAGTCTAGTGTCAGAAATGCCATTCCCAAATGATGATCAAAGAAACACTTGGGAGTCACTCACAAGGCAGAAAGAAAAGTTTTAGTTCTTCAGAAGGGTGCAGCCACAGACCATAGTCTGATAGGTACAACACAGTGAGCAGGGAGTCAGCTCAGTTTTTATCACAATGATTTGTTACTTAGAAGAGGGGGCACATGGGGTAAGGGGAAACTTGAAGCAGGGAGAACAAGAAAATTCTTTTGGGCAATATTCATCTTTAAGCATCTGTTGATAAACAGCTCTTTGATTGACCCCAAGAATCTTGCAAGGTCAAGCAACATTTCACAAAGCATGTAGGCAGCAATTTGGGAAGGTTAGCTAACATCTACACAATGATAGTTTTAGATTAACTCCTTTGACAGAAAAGATCTAACTTTAGTTGATTTTCACACTAGCACAGTCCCTATTGCCCCTGTCTACTTGTTTGCTTTGACACCTAGATTTCATATTCTAGGCTTTTCTCAGTTGTCAGGTGATTCTTAGCTTTCCTTTCATGTGCTAAAGTAGAACACTAGACTGTAAACTCTAGAACACTAGACTATACACTGTCTGGTGAGGCCAAGGTTTGTTGATTTTAGGGTTTCACTGATAGTCACTGATTGGCTATCTCACTTAGGGATCCACAATGGTAGCTACTTCTTGAACCTTCTTTTAGCTAATTTCTCCTAAGACAGTATCGTTAACCTTATGCTTAGAGATATAAACCAAGGTCTGGGAGCCCAGTGAGTCTCAGTCCTCAAATGTCAAATATTGCTCAATTTCCCAGTTTTTGATTCTAGAACCTCTTCCTTAGCTCTATCTGGTGTCTTTTGAGCTATTTAGTTCAGCTTAAATGGCCAGTTCTCTCAGAATGGATAAGAAAGCTTGATTATTTCAAGTGGTCTAAGGATTTAGGTGAGTATTATAAGGATCTTCAGCCAAACCTTTTATTTTGAAATTACAAGTATTTCTACTTTCTGGTTAGTTCTAATTCTTGTATATCATGTATTCAAATTCTCATGACTTTACAGAGCTCTGGGATGTATGTTTTTGAATTTCCTGATTCCCATATACTTGAACTTCTAAGTAATGTCTTATTATGCTTTGCATAATTAGCTAACAATGTACTATCAGCTCTCTTGATTCTATTTTTAAAGTTTTCTTACTTTCTGAGGTTTTCTGTCTTATTCTCGCTGACCTTAAAAATTAATAGCATATTAATTCCTTCACTGTAACTATGGTTGGGTTTTCTGGGGTTTGGTGATAAAATACATATTTGATTTATAGTGCTTCACTAGAAATGCTACCTATACTTTAAAATCCTCAAATATTATTTAATTAAACTAGGGAACTTTTAAGGGTCTGATGGTGAAATGGATTCGAGATATTATTCAAGTACTTTATGTTGTAGAGTGGTTCATTGTACTGAAAATTCAGTTTGTTTTTATTGAATCTTACAGTTTCATTGATGATAAACTTCAGAAGTAAAGTCTTTCTGTGGTGATGGGAAGCTACATGTTGTTATTAACTAAAATGCTATTACTTTCCCCAAAATGTTGATTGAATAAATTCTTTCAAAGCTTTTGTCATGAAATGCTGCAGGGAGGAAAAAGAAAATGGCACAACTAGAACAGTATTAAATCTGGATAAGCTTATATATAGAGAAGATTATTCTAATCTAATCTTAAATATTCAGACTCCATTTAAACTCTATTATTTGTTATTTTATGCATTTTGGGTTTGTTTAAAAATTCATGGACTTTAATTTGAAGTAAACAACTACAAAACTCAGTATTATTTTTGCATTAGCAGTTGCAAGGACTTTTCAGGGTTTTGATAGACTTCAGGATAGCTTTTCAAGACAAACTCAAATGATTTGACTTTTATTTGAGTGTTATTTTTTACATTGTAGTTTTTTTCTTCTAAAGACTCTTTTTGTTTGGCAAGTATACACCTTAGTGTGATTTTAATGCTGCATTTCATTGGAATTAACATATATGCCATTTTAATTTTTAATAATATTTATTTAGTAAAAGGAAGAAGAGAAACACCATAAATATTTATGTTAGTGGAGTAAAATAGTCAATATTAATAAATATTCAATTATAAAAATGATCCCAGAGTCACTGATATATGACAATTTATATGTATGTAAGTACTGTATATGTATATGTTCTGGTATCAAGCAATAAATATTATAATTTTAAGCTCTCTAGTAAGCAAATTATAAAGCAACAACTTATATAAATCTGAAAATATATTTAAAATGTTTTAAATAATATAACTTATTATTAATATATTGCTTTCCATTAAGAGTCAGAATTTCTATTTATTATTTTATTCTTTATGCTAATTGATAGTATATGATTTAGGGCAAATAGATACATTTAAGTGTTTTTTCAAGATTTATGAAACAGAATGAAAATAGAAAAATTCTATCATATTAATTTTTTTTCTAGAACAACTGGTATTTCTTTGAATACATGTCACATTTTTCTAATAAAGATAACAGAATCCTTCTTTTAATTCTAAAAAATAATACCTTTACCATATATATATATATATACACTACAATTTCATGTTGTTTTACCTTTCAAGAAACAACATAAATTGCAAATGACCTTTCATGTAGTTAAACATATGCACTGAACATTTACTTAGTTTTTACAGTTTTCCCAATTATTTCTTCTGTTTTCTTTCTTTTTTTTTTTTTTGTGGTGCTGGGGTTTGAGCTCAGGGCCTACACCTTGAGCCACTCCACCAGTCCTTTTTCGTGATAGGTTTTTTAGAGATAGGGTCTTTTTTAGAGGTATGGTCTCTCAAACTATTTGCTTGGGCTGGCTTCAAACCAAGACCCTTCTGATCTCTGCCTCCTGAGTAGCTAGGATTGCAAGCGAGAGCCACTGGTGCTAGGCTGTTTATTCTTTTATATTTTGCAACTGAAGTTTAAAATCTATGATTTCTCCTGTCTTTTCTATTTACCTGCAGTAAAGGCATGACATAACTTAAAAACCTATTTCCTTTCATATGCTTTAGCAGAAAATGTAAGGAGAAGGGATGCAATGTTTGTTTTACCCTTCAGTAATGGGATGGCTTATATATCTTTTAAAATAAGTTTTACTTTTTGAACATTTCTTGTAGAAAAAAACCCTTTATTCCTTCTTATCTGTCCTCCTTCCTGTACTGTGACTGGAAATAAGTCAGTTCTGTCCTTTCAAGGGCAGTGTTTTTCTCTATAAATTTAGATGTCTTTGCAGTATTAGCACAAAGGTATTGAAGCCATCTACAAAGTAATCTGAGCACACAATCCTTGTAGAGTTTGGTGGATTGTTCTGCTATTTTCACAGTATTCTATCTAATTTCTTGGCATTTTTTTTTTTACTGACTCTCTTTGTTAACTTCTTCAAAGACTTCAATTTAGTCTTCATAGGAACAGCTATATTTAGCACTTGTAGTTCTCAACTTGTGTTATAATGAGAGTAATGTGTAAAACTGGCATAAACTTGCTTGGGTGAAAACACAACTAACTCTTCAAAACTGACAGGAACAGTGCAAACCCAACAAGATTTGCTCAAAAGCTCTCAGTATTAGTGCACTGTAGCCACTGTGTATTACTTTTAACTGAGGGAATGAAGAGCATCAGCGAGGTGGATGAGTCAGTTAAGTGGAGGCTGATTGCTGTAGCAGAACTCAATCTTCCAAGAGGGAGAGACCCCTGTGATATGTTTCTGCAGATGTAAGGATAACCTCCTTCTTGATATTCAGAGCTTACATGGGTATAGGTTTATGCATAATTTTTATTTGCCAATTAAGTCAGGAAAAACAATTCTGTTTAAATAAGTTATGGCACATGCATGTACAGATTACTATATATAAAATAGTAGCACGCATCACGAGGCCCGTGAGCCATAATTAAATGCGTGGGATTGCTATATGTGCCTGTGTGTCTGTTTAACTGCTGCTGCAGAATGAGATTGTAATGGGCGTGGGGAGAAATTACTTTTAATACACTTCAAAGTATTTATGCTATAATCAGATTGCTATTTCTTCTATAATGCTACAGCAAAAAGAGGTATTGAAAGAGATTACATAAAAAAGATTTATCTTCCTTTTGGGATATGTTTTAATCTTCTTCCTTTTCTACTCTTTATTGAGATAAAGAATCTCTTTGGTGCTTTTAATAAATATATAATTTCTTTAGATTACCCAATGGAGGCAATGTAAAGGAGAACCTAGGAAAGAGAATTCCATGCTATCAATGTCCTCCTTAGTTAAATGGAAATAAGAGACTTTTCATACACATTTGTTAGAATGAATAAATGAAGTAATAGATGTAAATGTGCTTAGACTCCTATCTTGTGCATAGTAAGCACTACATGTGATTGTAGCGTTATCGTCAGTATGGAGTGTGTTACAGAGTTTTGTCAACCCTGTATTTATTGAAGTTCTGCCACCAGTGCCATTCTTAACACTCCCTAGCTTAGAGGATAGAACAGGTATGGACTTTGGAGTCAGACAGATCTGGCTGTGAATGTAGACTTCATCTTAAACCAGTATGTGTTCTTCCAGATGTTATTTTAATGCTCTGTGCTTCTAGATTTTATTCTATAAAAAAAACCGAGTTATCATAAGTATCATCCAAGTTTGTGATTATTGAATGATTTCAAGGGCTATAAAGCATTCAAGTGTAGTAGGGAGCATACAGGTACTCAGTAATGCTGTCTGCCTCTCTCCATTCACCCCCATGCCTCCTTTTTTACCATCACTTCCGCTTTCCTCTACATGACTGAACAGACATTCTCTTTTTACTGGTTTTTTAAGCAGTAGGAATGTATATGTTCCCTCTATGTCTTTTTGCATTTTATTTGGGTGATAACTCTTCCACAGACACATACCAAACACTCTTACAATATTACAGTTCTGTTTGTTACATTTGTTACTAAATTTTCTGATACAATCTGAGTTTCTATCTATAGAGAATGAATATTATCTTTTGTGTATTTCCCTGATCTTCATAGATGCAGAATTGGAACACAACTTTAATTATTCATTTGCAGTTTGATGGTTCCATTCATTTTTTATGATTTTTGGGAATCATTTAGAATAGCTAACTCACTTGTCCTCAGATGAGACTTGTGTTACGACACCACTGATAACCTTCAAGTGAGTAACAGGTCTTAGTATACTTTTTCTTTGTGAAATTTCTTGGAATTTTAAAGAACATGTAGATTTTTGTCTTTTCTTAAATAAACACATTACATTTTTAAAAAGGTAGCTGGGAAGGGAAGGTTAGGGAAAATCAGGTACAATTGATTGAGTCTTATGTTATTATCACTTGTCAATATAATTAAACAAAATATGTCTACATTTTGTATTTCCTGGAAATAGATCCTTCTTGGTGCACATGTCATGTAAAGCTGATGATAAATGTACACAGAGTGCTCTCTGTCTTTTACATTGTGACTTCAGGGATTAAGTTTTATGATATAAGCAGGAAGAGATTCCATTTTGTCTTATGTAAAGATTACACAAATACCAGGGGCACTTTTTAATAAAAGAAATACAAAATTTAAAATAGAAATTTAGATGCAAGAGTGAACTTTTATGTAGGAAAAGTGAAAGTTCAATTTATAATTTTGAATAGTTTAAATATTCTATAAATATTTAAAACTTCAGAAGACTAGCGTGTTACATTTATTGACTAATTGCCACATGAAGTTCTGCAATACTGTCACGTGTGTTTTGATTAACTCATTATAAAACAAGTAATTTGATAATATTCTCTATAAAGACTATAGAAAACTAATGTAATTTTTTAGCAGTGTGATTAAAATTTGTTTTTTATCATTAATAGCTTGGGTGCATTCAGTATGAGATCTTACAATGAGGCATACTATTTGTAATATTGTTGTTGACTTGTGTCCTACAAATGCAGGGATTCTAAACAATTCTATTTTGAAAGATTCCTATAAAATATCATATTATGCTGATAATTATATATGTAGCATTACTGAGCATATTCCTGAAGGAATAGAATTTCTATTTGGATTAGTATCAATGAAAACCGAATCTTCTCCTTATAATTTTACTTGTTTGACCAGCTTCTTTTGCAATTCATTTCAAACCTCATTTCTTCTCTATTATCTGTGGCTCTTCTCATGTTTATGTCACATTATGGTCTCTGTAATGAATAAATCTACACATTTATTTTAGTTATGACTGGTAAGCCAGCAACAGCTTAACTATTCATGTAAAAAAAAATCGAGTAAATATATTTCCAACTGGACCTTCTTTTAGTCAGTCTACAATGGCCGTGGTCATTCTGGGTGATTTGTGAAGGAAAGGAGGAAAGAGACAGCAGCTTCACCAATTGCCATTAAAATATCTCAGTTTTGGAAACTTTAGAAAAACCAGTGATTTGAAGAACATGTTGCAAGGGAGAGTTCTAGAGCATTCCAAAGGCCTCATCTACGTGAAGTGCCCTACAGTTAATTTCATTAGCCTCATAGAAATACTCCTCTGATTACAGAAATTTCTGGTTAAAATCATTTCCCAGAAGCCCTGTTTTCTCCAGACACTGATATGATGCATTTGTTTTAGGGCATGGGTGCCTTTTCCTATTCTGTATTTTTTCAAAACTTAAGAGTAACTTTGAAGGCCTGAAGTTGTAATCTAAGAATTGTTCCCTGCTTTTTAGATCACTGATTGTCTGTATACCGTAAAAAAGGCAAGCTTGCAGCAATATAGACAACATGGATGTTAGAAGAGAGCAGAGAATACGTACTGATCTACAAAAAAACCCCAAAACAAAGAATAAAAGTAAGACCTAGTTCAAATTGTTGAAGGAAGATGCATTAGTGTTTCAAAGCCTAGCAGTTTCCAAAAGATACACTGGCTTTCTAACAAGAGGTCTATAACAAGTTGAAAACTGTCCAGACTCTTAATCTCTTAGGAAAAGAGATTTGAACTTTGTTAGTCTTGTAGAGTTGAATGGATGAAGAGATCAACTTATAATAGTTAGATTCTCTAGAGATGGAAGTATAATCCTGGATGTGAAATGATTAATGTATAGTAAAACTAGACTCTACACAGACAAGAATACTTATGTTAGTGTGAAAGGTTTATTTTCCTGTAGATTAGCTAGACTGGCAAGTCTGGTAATGAATATAAGGTTGGCTGGTTAGTATGGATGACAACATAGAATGTATATTCTCTTAAGCTTCCTCCATCAATGTATATCAAACCATCCTTGTAATGTCTATTGGCCAAGGTTTGCTTTTCTCTTGCTTTGCTAGTACATTTGTCATGTGTGTTCTTCCTGATTGACACCATCTTTATTCAAACATATTAAAGTCATTGCTGTGGCTTCAGTCAAACACCTAAATGAATTGGAAGGTATTGTTAATCCTCCTTTCTCTGTTTTTAAAAATGTTAAATTTTTATCCAATTAATATTCACCTGTGCTTGACAAATCAGAGGACTTCCTCATCACTACCATTCCCAGGTCTTACAGAGGATACCTGCTAATCTACAAATACTGTGTTCATTAGATATTTTCTTTAATTTTTTATTGTTTATTCATTTATTCATATGTGCACACATTGTTTGGACCATCTCTCTCTCCCCAAGTACAAGGTGAAGGGCATGTATCTAGTTTCAGTTTTCTGCAGGCAGATAACCACTTTTCCCAGCAACATTTTTTGAAAGAGGTCATCTTTTCTCCATCATATGCTTTAGGTGCCTTTGTCAAAAATAAGGTGGGCATAGATGTGTGGATTCATATCCAGGTCTTCTATTTTGTTCCACTGGTCTTCATATCTGTTTTTGTGCCAGTACCATGCTGTTTTTATTGCTATGGCTCTGTAATATAGTTTGAAGTCGATATTGTGATACCTCCAGCATTGCTCTTTTTGCTGAGTATTGCCTTGGCTATTCATGGTATCTTGTGTTTTCAAATGAATTTTAGGGTAGATTTTTCAATCTCTATGGTGCCTATCATTGGGATTTTGATGGGTATGGGTATGCATTGAACATGTAGATTGCTTTTGATTCTACCAATCCATGAGAATAGGAGATCTTTCCACCTTCTGAAATCTTCCTCAATCTCTTTCTTCAGAGGTTCATAGTTCTTCTTATAGAGGTCATCCATGTCCTTTGTTAAGTTTACTCTTAGGTGTTTGATTTTTGGGGGGCTACTGTAAATGGAATTGTTCTCAAATATTCTTTCTCAATTTGTTCATTATTGGTGTATACAAAAGCTAATAGTTTTTATAAGCTGATTTTTGTATCCTGGGAGAATCTTTTGTAGTGGTGGCTTTGTGGTCATATATTGTCTTAGTTTCCACTTACTGTGGAAGATTTTTATTGCTCCAACTATTTTGAATGATAGTTTTGCTGAGTAGAGTGTCCTAGGTTTGAAGTTATTGTCATTTAGTGCCTGGAATACCTCTCTCTATGACCTTCTTGCTTTTAAGGTTTTCTTTGAGAAATTTGCTGTGATTTTGATCAGTTTAACTTTACGTTTTTTTTTTTCTCTCTTTCAGCCTTCAATATTCTTTCTCTGTTTTCTGTGTTTGTTGTTTTGATGCTAATATATGGTGGGGAGGTTCTATTTTGTTCTAATCTGTTTGGTGTCCTGGAGGCTTCCTGTACCTGAGTGGACAAAAGTTTCTTGAGGTTTGGGAAATTTTCTGTTTTTATTTTGTTGAATATATTACAAATCCCTTTTGCTTGGACCTCTTCTCCTTCTTCAATGCCCATGATTCTCAGGTTTGGTCTTTTAATGGAGTCAGTGTGTTCTTCCATATTCCTTTCACTGGCCTTGTGTTGTTTCACTAGCAGTTCTTCAATTTTTTCTTTATTGTCTATTTTTACCTTTGAGTTCTGAGATTCTGTCTTCCACTTGTTCTAGTCTGCTGGAGTAGCTTTCTACTATGCTTTGTGTTTCTGTTTGATTCTTTTTTTTTGCTCAGGTTTTCCATATCATGGGTCACTTCCTCTTTAATATTTTCTATTTTAAACTTTAATTCCTTTATCTCTCCTTTTATAGTAGTCTCTATTTCACTTTGGTGTTCGATTAGGGCTCCTCTGAGTTCATGTATTGGTTTCTGTGTCTTCTTATATTCTTTATTTTTGGTGTCTTGAAATTTCTTGAGTGCATCTTGTACATTTTGGTTAGCCACATCTAGTATCTTCTCCATGAAATTCTCAGTGATTACTTCCAAGTATTCTTCTTTGAGGATGACTTATGGGCTTTGCTGGGTTCCTTGGTATCATTTATCTTTGTTTTATTGGTGTCAGTAATTGGGTATCTGTTTTCTTCATTTCCCTCTGAATCCTGTGTTAAATTATTTTTTTGAGGACAGTGGTTTCTATCCCTTCTTTTTCTTCCCTTTGCTCCACTTGGTACTGTGCAACTTTGTTCCTGATAAGCTAATGGGTGGTTTTAGACACCTGTTTTCTTTCCCTTGATTTAATTTTTGTGTTTTGGCTGTCTTGGTTGTTAGCTGGGTTGGTGTGCTATTTCTGTCCCTGGTCTGGAGGTGTAATTTAACAATAGCTAATTCACATGTTCAATACCCAACTCCTAGTTCATATGTTATATAGAAGACCACTTGGTGGTAATATCTATAAGAGTGGGAGTTGGGGGGTTAATGTTTGTTAGTCCAGCTATAATTTGGGGAGTTGCATAGGGTGTCACTAAAAGGGGAGGTGGGAACTGGGGTGGGTGAGTGAGGGAAGCAGTGTGGGTGCTGCTGGGTTTTGTGGTTCTTGTGTGTGCTTGGGTGTATTTCTGCTGTTGTAGTGCTGCTGTGTCAGGGATTGCAGGGGTTGGGGTTATGTAAAGTTGGTATAGTAGGCTCATCAATAAGTGGTGAGTGTGGAGAAGGGAGGAGTAGTCTGGTGACAGGTTAGGGGAGAATGGGAGGAGAAGGTGGTGACAGGGGGAGAGAGTAGATGAGAAGGGAAAAAAGGAGTACTATGGCAGGAAAGCAATGGATTATAGCACAGAAGAAGGAGGGAGAATGAAGTGGGTGAGAGTGAGAATGAGAAGATGATGATGGAAAAGATGATAGTATAAAAAGAAAAAAGAAAATAGGAATAAAAATAAAAACAAAAAACAATAATAAGACAAACAGAAAAATAGGAAAAAACAATTAAAGCAAAACAAAACAAAAAAACCCTCACAAGGTTCAGGAACAATAGAATTTCAGTCTTAGTTTAAGTTCTGGAGTTACTCTTCCGGCATCCAGTCCTGGTATTGATGTATAAGCAGAAGCTCTGACATGGTCTCACTAGGTGATTGGCTTGTGAATAGTGTTTCTTCTGTCTACCACTTTAATTGAAATTGTGAGATGAGGTAGGTTTGCCAGATCATTCAGGGTGGTTAGAGCTATTGATTTCCCTAGCTGATAGCTGTGTTATTCTTCAGCTGCAGCAGTTTGGTCAGCTCCTCCTCCAGTGAGGTGGGGCAGCTCAGTTTTGAATGCTGCCATCTGATTCAGGAGATCAGTTCTGGAATCTACTATCTGTGTTGCTTTGGAGATGGATTGTCACTGTGTTTGTTCACTGAGAGTTCAGTGATGAGAGTTTAATTCTTTGCCCTGCCCCCTTTCTCCAGGGAAGATTCAGCATTCCACCCACTCCTCTGCTGTTTGTGTTTTATTATATTTTGTTGTTTGTTTTTTCAGTTTTGTGGGGCAGTTCAGTTTTGGACACTGCTCTCTGGCTCAGGGGATGATCTTTGTGATCCACTACCTGCCCTGCTTCAGGGAGTGGCTTATTACCCACCTGCTGTCAGTCTTCACTGCCTTTCCTGTTTTTGTTTACTGATAGTTCTGCCCTGAGACCAGCTTCTTGTCCCTCTCCCTTTCTCCAGTGCACTTTTAGCATTCCACCCACCCTCTCTACTGTACATGTTAGATTACAGTTCTCTGTTTGTTATTCAGTTTTCTTGGGTTGGGAGGAGGGATCAGTCTTCCCAGGGGCTGTGCTTGTTATGTTCCTTGAAAGTTTTGCCTAGTGCATGGTGCTCACCTATTTGTCTGTCAATTGATGTGCAGGCAGGTTTGGAGCTGACAGCAGCAGTGGCAAGAAATGGCATCAAATTTTTTCAGTATAATATGGTGTGGGGAGGCTTTCTACAAGCTAGGGGTTCAGGATGTCAAAAGTTTGATTCTGGTTGGTGCTTTATTTACACTTGATGGAGGGGGGAGAAAAGAAAGAAAGAAAAAGAAAAGTAGAAAAAAATCACCGCAGGGAAGGATTTCCCCAGAGACGGACCCACCTTGCTGGCTGTGCAGTGGGGTCACAGCTGTTATGTGCAATTAAAGGCTGATTTGTGAGTCAGTCTTTGAATTTTTCTGGCACCTAGTTTGACAGCAGTTATTATTTTGGCTATAAGCAGTCAGACTTACCCAGGTGTGGCTCCAACATCTCAGGGAAGTTTTGAGGTACAGAGCTTAGGCTTTCTGCTTCCATATCCTAGTCACCATCTTGGATCTCTTAGATATTTTCTACTGAATTTTTACTAAGGCAGATGAAGATTTATGTTGCTTTTAGCTACCCAATTTTTATTCCTTCTAATATAGCCATAATATCATTTTTGTTCCTCAATTCTTATGTTTGAAACTTTAAATTGTATACTTATACTTTTGCTTTTTTTTCTGTCAATTATAAGTGGCAAATCAAAACCACACTAAGATTCCACCTCACCCCTGTTAGAATAGCCATCATTAACAACACCAACAACAACAGGTGTTGGCGAGGATGTGAGGAAAAAGGAACCCTCTTATACTGTTGGTGGGAATGTAAACTAGTACAATCACTCTGGAAAAAATTTGGAGGCTACTTAAAAAGCTAAACATTGATCTACCATTTGATCCAGCAATACCACTCTTGGGGATATACCCAAAAGACTGTGACACAGGTTACTCCAGAGGCACCTACACACCCATGTTTATTGCGGCACTATTCACAATAGTCAAGTTATGGAAACAGCCAAGATACCCCACCACTGATGAATGGATTAAGAAAATGTGGTATCTATACACAATGGAATTTTATGCAGCCATGAAGAAGAATGAAATGTTATCATTCGCTGGTAAATGGATGGAATTGGAGAACATCATTCTGAGTGAGGTTAGCCTGGCCCAAAAGACCAAAAATCATAAGTTCTCCCTCATATGTGGACATTAGATCAAGGGCAAACACAGCAAGGGAATTGGACTTTGAGCACATGATAAAAGCGAGAGCACACAAGGGAGGGGTGAAGATAGGTAAGACACCTAAAAAATTAGCTAGCATTTGTCGCCCTATTGCAGAGAAATTAAAGCAGAAACCTTAAAAGCAACTGAGGACAATAGGAAAAGGGGACCAGGAACTAGAGAAAAGGTTAGATCAAAAAGAATTAACCTAGAAGGTAACACCTACGCACAGGAAATTAATGTGAGTCCACTCCCTGTATAGCTATCCTTATCTCAACCAGCAAAAACTCTTATTCCTTCCTATTGTTGCTTATACTCTCTTTTCAACAAAATTAGAGATAAGGGCAAAATAGTTTTTGCTGGGTATTGAGGGGGGGGTAGAGGGAAGGGGTGAAGTGGGTGGTAAGGGAGGGGATGGGGGCAGGGGGAAGAAATGACCCAAGCATTGTATGCACATATGAAAAATAAAACAATAAAAAAAACCCACCATCAACAGGTGTTGGTGAGGATGTGGGGAAAAAGGAACCCTAGTACATTGCTGGTGTGAATGCAAACTAGTACAACCACTCTGCAAAAATTTGGAGGCTTCTTAAGAATCTAAACATAGATCTGCCATATGATCTAGCAGTCCCACTCCTGGGGATATACCCAAAGGAATGCAACACAGGTTACTCCAAAGGCACCTGCACACCCACATGTTTATTGCAGCACTATTCACAGTAGCCAAATTATTGAAACAGCCAAGATGCTCCACTACAGATGAATGGATTAAGAAAATGTGGTACTTATACACAATGGAGTTTTACTCATTTATTTACTCAAATAAATGGATGGAACTGGAGAACATCATTCTGAGCTAGGTTAGCCAGACTCAGAACACCAAAATTAGATCTAGGGCAAAGGCAGTAATGTTGTTGGATTTGGGTCACATGCTAAGGGGAGACCACATACAGGAGGAATGAGGGTAGGTAGGAATCCCAAAACTTGAAAATGTTTGATGTCCCCACTGCAGAGGAGTAAATACAGTAATTTTAATTTAGGTCAGTTTGGGAAGGTGACCGGGAAGTAGTGAAGAGGTGAGGAGGTAGAGATGAATCAGTTCGGGTTGTAATATACTTGTACATGGAAGCAATGCTAGGAATCTCTCTGTATAGCTATCCTTATCTCAACTAGCAAAAACACTATGTCTTTCTTATTATTGCTTATGTCTTCTCTTCAACAAAATTACAGATGAGGGAAAACAGGTTCTGCCTGGAAGCAAGGGGGTCTGGGTGAGAAAGAGGTGGTGGGGGTGTTGTGGAGAAATGGCCTAAACCTCGTATGCACATATGAGTAAATGATTTAAAAAAATAAAAAAAATAAAAAGAGTGATTTGATTATGTCAGTTTTCACTGTTCTCACTACTGCTGCCTGGTTTAGTCTGAACTATATTGTGAATCCTCTCATTGAGGAAATGCTGCTTTTAGTTGCTTTCCTTGCTTCCAGTCTTACTTTAAGCTATTCTCCAAACCCAGTTAGAATAATATTTCTTATATCCAGATCTGATTAAATACATTTTTTTTTGCTTAAAAGCCTTACTACTTTTTCATGATATTTCTAAATTTGACTTTCAAGGTTTTCCGTTGTCTACATTCTGTTTATCTCACTAGCCTTATATCTTATTGTATCTCCTTTCACACTCTACTTCTGTCACACTGAAATAATTCAGAGTCTCTCATATGAAGCATATGCTTTTGTTTTTGCCTTTTTTCATATTCTCTCCTCTCTTATTGGAACATCTTGCAATCACTCACTTCACCTGGCAAACTTGTGTGCCTAGTCTCTATTTTAAAGAGACTATCCTTTCAAGGAAGGATTTTCCCTTCCTTGAATATCTTTTTCTATAATAGTTCAGTGATAACTATTTTGTGTTTCAAAAGCTAATGTCCTAATTGCTTCTCAGAATACACAGTATTCTGAAATTATCTCTTTGCTTCCCTGATTTGAATGTGTGTTCTTCCTGAAGAGGACATCTTATTCACTGTGTATCTCCAGTGCCTATTTTCGATGGCAACATTGCCTGGTATCTGTTTGCTAAGTGGATAAATCCCTCCTCAAAGATTACCTGATTCTGTCAAATAATTTTCAGTAAAGAAGATGGCTATCTCATGGGATGATAGAAGTATAATTTTTCTTTAAAAGGAATGAATGAACTGGAGACTTCTAGTTGCTGCTGGGTTGCAAGGGTAATACATTTCCCTTTGAAAATTCAGAAGTGGACACTATTATATCAACTTTTGTATAGCCCTCTTCAAGCTACCAGGCCTTTTCTATGGCTGGTAAGAATTGGCACATGACTAGGACAGCTGTTTTCTGTGTATTTTAATTCTCCAATTGAATCAATTTGAGAAAAGCAACTGTTCGTGGAGCTTTTAGAGTATAAATAATGATCTTTGTGGTTATTCTGAGACATACAGGATTATCATAAATTTGCTTCAACTTTTGAATTTAAATCCAACTGAGTTGTTTCATTTTTTTCTCTCAGAAAGCTATTTGAAATCTTATTTTGCAATCCATTCATTAAAAAAAACCTTTCCAAATAGGAAATTTGTTCTTTATTTCCTTAACTAATCTCTACAAATTTGTTTATTGACATTCTCTCTGCAGAGATTTCAAAATCTCTGTAGGCCTTGTAATGTTGATGTGTCACTGGGAGGGTAACAGTTACTTAAACTGCTTTTGCTGAAAATTACTGACTTCTTACTTGGGTTCACAAATTAGCTAAAAGCAGGAGAAAAGCCCAGCATCCTTAGCCTGTTTACTCTAAGTCATTCTATCTGCCATCACTTTGCTATCACCTTCAAAATCAGGTAGCACAGGACCAATCAATAGCATGTTTATAAGAATGGATGGAAGGAACAGTCCCAAAAAAAGAGAACAGCAAATCTCCTTAGACTAGCCCACATACCAGACTATAATTACTTATTTGGTCCCCCAAGTGACAACAGGGATAATAACTTCTCTATAATCCTACCATAATAATCAACTGGCCCATACTTTGACCAGGATCATTTAGTAATTATGCATATCTCTCGCCCACTGCCCCAAGTTCTTTTGCTATTTAAATCATGTATGTACCCCGAAGATGGGTGATGATAAACTGTGGTATGTCTGTACCACATGATAAGCTTCCTTTCTCTGCCCTTACCATGTCTATTTGGCCTATAGGGGCAAGTGGCTAGATCTATCATGTGGAATCCCAGGAGTTTGGGACTAGGGTCTGAAACTGCAGTGTCAGCATTGGTTAGCCACAAGAGGAAAATACACACCCCTTAAGCAGTAAGCACTTCTAGCTAGTCCATCATTGACAGAGAAGAAAAGTAGAATTTATTCCATGCAGCTGCTGAAATTACATGTCAGGGACCTTTATATTTCTGCTCTGACCAGAATTGGCTGCTTTTCACCATCATCTGGTGAGGCAGAGACATGAATATTTGAACTCTAGGGACCCTGATGTCTGATATTGGTCAGACTAGTACCTTCCTCTTTCTTTTCCTTGCTGTCTGTAGGCTTTTCTAGGTCACTTGTGGTTCATCTGAACTATATTTGCTGACGTCTGACAAGGAAATTTGGATCCTTTGTTCAGAGGGTTTTCTGAGCAATTGAGGTCATTTGTAAACTTTGTGCTGGCAGTTAGCAGGGAAGGGATGTAAGATACACAGAGAAAAAGGTTATTTGTATTGGAGATCTCTGATGAGTTGCTTACGATTGAAAAACCTTAGGTTTATTTTGTTCCCTAAGGAGAATTCTAGTTGACTATTCTACTAAAAAATAAAAATAAAAATAAAAAAAGCACAAGGTTGATTTGTGTAAAATTACACTATGATTAATGTAATTGTTGTTGAGTGTCATTGTGTATATGTCTATTAGTTTGTGTCTATGATTGGCTTGATGGAGGCTAAAATTCTGATGGTGGCAGCAACAATTCTACTGAAGACTGACTCTTGCTTCAGCTGTCAAAATGAGCACCTAAAAAATGAACCCTAGAAGTACAACACTGAGAAAAGCTCCATTTGCTCCTGAAATTCCTAGAAATAACTGACCAATGTACTTGTGGCCACTAAATTAAATTTTTAAAATTTTCTTGAGTTTTCAAAGCTATGCATGCTTAAATTGACATTTTTGTTACAGCTAATTTAAAACCTTTGCTTGTGTGTGTGTGTGTGTGTGTGTGTGTGTGTGCATTGTATCTTCAAGATGTTTATTACTTTAGAGTTAATGTAAAGGAACTGTCGCTTCTGTTCTCTCTCTTCTGCTGCCACTTCTAAGAAAACTAGTTTTCCAAAGTTCTTTTTTAAATCAAGTCTAACTAAAACACATAATTCAAGAATTATCCTCAACCTTGAGACTGAGGAAAAAAGGATTTTATGGATGGTATTCTTGACTTGCTTCATTCTATCATAATTGTAATTTATTGAGTCTACTAACAAATGTATCTTTGTACATTGTTATTGTATAGAAAAAGAGTTTAAGATTTCTTTTCTTCATGGGTTTTCATTAAATATAAGGCTACTAAGAGTATTCTATTTTTTTTTGGAAAAAAGAAACAATTTTTGTCTAAATTCCAAATTTTGTAAAAGTTGTTTCAAAATGCAAATTAGAAAAAGACAGAAAAAAATCAGCAAATAGGGAAACAATAAGAATGTTTGAGGATATTTTTTGAGAACAATGTTAAAGGGAAAAAGAAATGCATTTGGATGAGAAAAGATTTTTGTAATGTAAACTTTGTCCTGAAGGATTGTTCCAAAAATAGAAAAAGGAAGCTAAGACAAAGTTAGAAGGTACATAAGAAGTTACAAAGTATATGAGTCAGTCTTAAGAAGTATATAAGACCTTTATGAAATGCTTATGCGTGTAATTAAAAAAGTTATAATTTTTAAGTTATCTAAAATTTTTTCTAGGTCAAAATTTGATTTATTCATGTAAAACTAAAACCTTACTCTCTACATCCATAATAATAAGGCTGTCTTAAGAATATTGCTCTGATCTTAGTACTATGTAAGAAACTGACTTAAAGATTTTATGTTTTATGAAGATAATTGTTTTTTGTCAATCTTGTCAAGCTTTTGACTACTTCAGAGAATAAACCCTAACTAAATCAGAGTTCATTTAAGTAACTGTTTATTTGACCAAGTTTTTTAAATGACCGTCTTATAATACAGTGCCCTATATGTCTATGACTAGAAGTATGTAGAGCTATGTGTTTGAACTTATCTAAATGCTGTGCAAGGATGTGCAGAGTTAAAAGTGTGTAAGTTTAATACATGTAAAATGGTCAGTTAATGCTCTCTTCTATCCACAATGTACTACATTTAAACCTCTACACATAAATAAGAGTGATAAAACTTCTGGCATTTCTGCTGTTTGTAAACAATACTATTCAGATGGGAGAAAAAAAAACCCTACCATTTGGGCAATCCTACTATTTGAAACCTGGCCAACTAATATTTGTCTTCACTGACTGAATGTTGAGTATATGAGATGCACTTGCACAATAGAAAATAAGGCTATTTGAGGTCACTGGCACTGTCCCCTTCACTTGTAAGAGATCTAAAGTTTAAACTTTTGTCAGTACTGTAAACCTATTATCTCATGTAGCCCAAGAGTCAAAATTATACTCCAAAGGAAAAAGCTAAATTAGTATATATATATGACATCTGTATAACTGTGATGCTAATATTTGTTTGTTCCATTGTATATTAAATGTATTTATATTCCTCAAATATGTAAACCTTCTAGTATGAGAAGCTTAAAAGAACACTTGACCAATCTGGGTCCTCCAAATTAACCTTGATAATGATGCTAGCTAGCCTTTTACAGGCTTAGGTCCATGTGTTCCTAATTGTAACAAGGAGCGCTTAATGGTGCTGGTAAAATGCTGTCAATCATAATTGTTATTCTAAAATGCTACATGCTATGGAAATAACTAGGCTTTTCCATCCATTGCTAAACCAACTTTCAAAATTTTAACTATGGCTATTCTAAGCATTTTGTCATTCATCTGGGGCCTTCTCTGGAACTTTTGCAACCAAACCAGTGGGAAATGACTCTAACAAGAACTTCTCTGTCAAATGAGTTAGCTTTTTAAAATATTTACTTTTGTATTTTCCTTAAAAATCTTTATAACTATTATCTATCGACATTCTGAGTATTTTTTAAAATACTAGGACATTAACTACAAACAGACAGAATTAAAATTAATGAACTCTGGATAACCCCAGCCTAAGCATTGCTCCTTTTAAACTTCTTAGTGGCTTAAATTTGGCCAAAAGGGTCTTAAATGTCACTGACTCCCACCTGACCTGTTGCTTCTCCTCTGATATTGGGTCAGATCAGACCATCTGGGAAACTAATCCCAGCAATGAGTGACTTTTGTTAAAGCCAATCCTGATTAAAGTATAATATGTTTACAGGCAAAATGCCAAGGTAAACCTCACCAAACAATGGACAGACACTTAAACAATGAAGTAAAACAGGTCATGCTAAGAAGAGAGTAAGAGAGGGAGGGAGAGGGTAAATGAAGAGGGTAAAGGAGGATGAATATGGTTGAGGTACTTTCTATACATACATGAATAGGGAACATTGAAAATTGACAAAGTCATTTTAAGAAGAGAAGTGGGGGAAGAGGGAGAAAAATGGAAGGGATGAACAAAGGAGTGTATAAAACATGTATTATAAGAATTGTATGGAACTACCACAATGGAACCCCCTGTATAACTATCATATACAATAAAAACATTTTAAAAAGAAAAACAAAAATTATTACTAGGAAAAAACAGGATCATTTTATAATGATAGAAGCATCAAATTTCAATAAATACAACAAATCTAAATTTCAAAAAAAAAACACATCAGAGTGACTGATTGAAATCTTCAGAAAAAAAAATTTCAGAGACAAACAGTTTGGAGAAAAAATTGTTCAGATAAGAGGGAAAGCTGTTTAAATTTAATGCACTCGCTCCTCCCCACCCTTCTAAAAGTAACCAAAGCTGAGAGGCTGTGAGGAAAAGGTCTCTTGGGCAAGGCACCTCTGACAGAAGACAAGCTCATACTGCTGACCAGAACTTCTATTTAAATACAGACAAAAATGGCTATTCATTTTGCCTCCAACCACATTTTAGTAGTCCATGCTTATGGAATTATTCTAAATGAGGATCCTCTATACAATTTATTTAATTGTATGTCTTCTGACTTTTACTTCCTCTTGGATTCTGTTTATCATGGTGTTTCCCTAAGCAATGAGTTCTTTTGACTTCAGCTATTACAATTCTCCCTTTCTCCTGTACCAGTTTATCACTAGATAAGAAACCTGCAAAGCCAGATGGGCTTACCCCTAATTCCCTCAAGACTGAGGAAGCTTCAAACACAAGGGAGAATTTGTAATAGGTACTTAAACTACTTTTGTTTAAAAGTGCTACTCCTTACTTGGGCTCACGAATTAATTAAAAAGAGGATAAAAGCTTGACATCCCTGCCTCCATTTTGTATCTGTCTTTACTCTAAGTCATTCTCTGCCATCACTTTGCAGTCACCTTGGAACTCAGGAAGGATAGGACTTACCTATACCATGCTTACAAGGAGGATGTAGGGAACTGTCTCAAAGGAAAAGAACAACAAAACCTCCTCAGAACAGACCACCTGCCAAACTACAATTACTTTTTTGTTCCCCTCAAGTGATGACAGTGATAACAACTTCCCCATAATCCTTCCATAATGGTCAACGAGGCCATACTTTGACCAAGACTTTTTAATAATTATGCATACCCCTCTTGTTCTTCCCCAGTTTTTTGTCTTGTCTGCTTAAATCTATAGTTTATGTCTATACCCTGAAGATGAAGGAAGTGCTGTCTTCTAGTGGCAAGCCCAAGCCTCATACTAACCCTCCTTTCTCTGCCCTTCACCACATCTCTTCATTTAGTGTATAGGGAAGAAGCTAGAGCTGAATGAGCAGACAACCACATGCTCCCCCACCACACTCAGCTTAGGAAACTTCACTTTTATTTGCTTTATATATTGGGCTTCTGAGTAAGACTTCGTTTGAAAAAATGAATGCAGAATTTTGCTATAAAATATTCTTAAAATCTCTTAAAACGTGGCTAAGTCTTAGGCAGTAGATGTAATTCAAAGTTCCCTAAGAGCACAATTTCCTTTTGGTCTGGTTACCTCCTACATGGCCTGAGTGTCCTGCCCATTCTGTGCACAGAGTGCTAACAGATTAACACTTCACTCATTCAACTATGGATCATCACACTTGGAATCTTCAAAGACAATTACTGTTAAGTATGAATGATGCCATGCTCACCCTCTGAAGTAATTGTCTAGTGAGTGCCTTTGAAATGTCTTTCCCACGTAGGGTTGAGGGCTAGATTCCTCATATTGAAGAAAATCCTGGAAAATATCCTTTTTTCTGAAAACTTATTTAAGTTGGCATAATATGCATTTATTCTGCTTGTTTTTACATTTTAAATGCACATCTAAAAGATGTAAGTGCATAGGAGAATGAGTTTGTTTACATCAGTTTCTTTCTACTGAAGCTCATGTTTCCCTGGTCAGTTGGGGAGGAAATTGCTTGGTTCCTGATAGACCATCAGGACTTCCCTCCTTTGGATTTAGCTCTCATCTTTTCTTTGGGGAAATGCTCTTCCTCCACTTTATAGATTCTTGGGAAGAGTATGAATAGTGCCCTCTTCAATCTAGTTGAGGGTGAGTTACATGACCCAATTGTCTGAACAAAAGTTCTCCTATGGGATTCATACTTTCTTCCCATATGAAAATAAGTTCTCTTTCCCTCAGCTTTACTAAAGTGGAAAGGAGGTGAGCCTGAATAATTGCAGACTGTTCTTAGCTATCCATAGGTATGCTCAGTTTTTGTCTTTGTGATAGGAGGGATATTTATATATATTCCTGATAAATTTCTTAGGGTGGCAAGGAGTCTGTCTCCCTGGCAGAATGCCTCTAGCCTCAGGAAAAAGACACTTTCTATAAAGTAGAAAATTTCTGTTTTTGAGACTTTCAAAGTTTTAGCTTTCCCATTTCCAAATACTGCCATCTCTTCTTGCTTCAGAATAAGTTAGGAAACTAAAACTAAAGTTTTAGTACAGATTGCTATTCCCACAGAACAACAGCTGTTCTGTGGTTGAGATAAAAACAAACAAACATTAAACAGTTTTCACCTTTTTACTTGCTCTTGTTTATGATACACCGAATATGTACTTACTTTTTTTCCTATCGCAACCTACAACATGTTTACTGTAAGCTACATATGCTTTTCCTGTAGTCTGCATGCATGTACTAATGACACGGACCTATCTCATAAACATATGAGATAAAGAGAATTAAAACAATGATCCAATTCAACTATTCTAATACTGCTACCTCCGTACTTCTTGTCCCATGAAAATATGAACATTATCCATAAGCTCAAATTTATGTTCTCCCATACTTTGTGAGTTACTGTCTATCTTCATAACCAACTTGCATTGAATAGACACTTTTTTCACTTCATAACACACAGTGTGGGACGGACTAATGGGACTCAAGGAGCACTCAGAAGTTATCTGCTGTCCAGGTGAGCCAAGAAGCAGGAAACAGCTCATCACTTGACCCTCATTGCTGAACTTGACTGGATCCTGTATCTCTTAATCCTTAAAAGACTACAGTGGTTGAGGAAAAGCATCATTTCAGCAGAGGACATTTCTTTAGTAGTGAAAATGAAGCAAAGTTGTAGTATTTTAAAGATGCAATCATCATATATTATTTTATTGCATTGTTTCCCTAATCATTCATCACTTCCCTGTTTTTAAAAGGGTAGATTAACTTGCAGCTTGCCTATCTTTGGCTGCAGAATCTGGGATTGCATGTCACTTCTGGAATTGCTACTCCTTTGAAGTAATTGTCCACCTATCAGTCAAATGGATGCTGAAAGTAGGAAATAAAATGCCTATTTAAGTTGTGTTATACTAAGATTTATATGTGATATCGGAATCTAAATCTTATATTCCTTGACACGGAACATAATTTAGATTAAGAAATTGTAACATTTACCTCCTATTAGCAAACATTCCATAAAGAATTTTTTCGATTAGAATTAGGTATATCAATCCAAGACAGTTATGTTTATTGTTTAGTAAAAATTTAGCTTCCATTAGGTTAAAGTAACAAGTGTTTTAATGGAGCTATCTAGATATTGCCATCCAAACATGTTTATAAATTATCTCATAATGAATTTTCCTATGCAGACTTTTATTAAAATTTACTTATGGGAGAGTAAAAGAGATCCACTCAGATACATAGATATTAACTACAGGTAAAGGAAGGGACAATTCCTTAAAATAAAAGAGAGTCTCACAAATGATATAATTGAGGAGGAAGTAATAAATCTTTAAAAATTTTAATGTATTTTTGTTTCAATTACCAGAGTTATTGTACATGTTCACGAGGTATGTGTGACACTTTAATACATGTATACTATGTGCAAAGTTTAGATCAGTGTAATTGGCATATCTGTCACTTCAAGGATATTTATTATCCTTTGTATTGGGAACATTTGAAATACTTTCTTCTAACTATTTTGAAGTTCAATTAATTGTTGTCAATCATAGTTATCCTACTGTGCTAAAGAATATTAGAAGTTATTGCTCTTACCCAATGCATCCCCATACTGATAAGTAAGTCCTCTCCATAGTACCTTCCTCCACTCAGTTCCCAGGCTCTGATAACTACTCTTCTAGTCTCTATGGAATCAATAAGTCTGATCTCTGCAGTCCTAATGATAGAATATGACTTGTTATTGAAAACATAACTGGTGTATATTTTGAAAGTTTTCACATATTACTTGAATATAAGGACCTTCGAAGTTGTTAAATATTTCAAGTACAAATAGTACTTGAAACTGGGCATACAAAGCTATGCCCAGTTTTCATTAACAAATAAAAACTATAGTTACTATTACCAGATATTCTTACCACACTTTATATCACTCATTGGGAAGCCATTACAGGCTTCTAGTTATCATTATGCTCAAATATTCAGTATTCAAAATGTATAATTTTCTCTAGATCCCTAGACGAATGTGCATTGCAGTATTTAGAGATGCATAATGAAAACTTCTTGAGTATACAAAATGCAGTAAAATGTGAATGAATATCCTAAATATTTTTAGGTGTAGGTTAGAAGATTTTGAATTGGGAGAAAAAGGCAATAGTGTTATGCTCTATATTATTTTCTGAAATATAAATATCTCTGTGGTTTAAATGTGTCTTACTAAGGCAAACAGGATTTAATGTTTGCATCCCGAAGAGGCAAAGTATGAAACAGAATATATTCTATCTGGCCCATTAACCACATTAATAAAATATCTCTACTTATGAGATAACCTATCTAACTTCATGGACCATTAAAAGTATGTGAGAAGCTTTCATGCAAGATAGCTTTTGAAGTTCTTTAACATAATCTTTATGGACAGAAAAATGTAACATATTTTCCAGTAAGTTTAAAACGATTCCTTCTGTGGAATTCTAGGAATTTCACTTTTATTGAACATTAGAAAGAAAGAGAGACTCCTTGCCCCATTTTGCCTTTGGGAAAAAACAATGAAGGGCAAGTTTTCTTTCACTTAGCAAAATTCTCTTTCTGAACCCTTCTTCCAGATGGTGAAGATGGAAAATTGACCTTCATTTCCCTGAGTCAGGTTCTGAAATACCTGCTTTCATATTTCCTACCAATTTTCTCCCTATTTTATCAGTGTGTCCAGTGTAAGGACTCAGTGAGAAAACATAGTGATTAAATGTAAAAGATGGATCTTCCATGTTTGTTTCCAGTGTATAAGAATATATGTAATCTACTTGTCTTTGACAAAGGAGCTAAAAATATACGATGGAGAAATAGCAGCCTTTTAAACAAAAATTGCTGGGAAAACTGGTTAGCAGTCTGCAAAAAACTGAAACTAGATCCATGTATATCACCCTATACCAAGATTAACTCAAAATGGATCAAGGATCTTAATATCAGACCACAAACTCTAAGTTGATACAGGAAAGAGTAGGAAATACTCTGGAATTAGTAGGTATAGGTAAGAACTTTCTCAACGAAACCCCAGCAGCACAGCAACTAAGAGATAGCATAGATAAATGGGACCTCATAAAACTAAAAAGCTTCTGTTCATCAAAGAAATGATCTCTAAACTGAAGAGAACACCCACAGAGTTGGAGAAAATATTTGCCAGCTACACATCAGACAAAGGACTGATAACCAGAATATACAGGGAACTTAAAAAACTAAATTCTCCCAAAACCAATGAACCAATAAAGAAATGGGCAAGTGAACTAAACAGAACTTTCTCAAAAGAAGAAATTCAAATGGCCAAAAAACACATGAAAAAATGCTCACCATCTCTAGCAATAAAGGAAATGCAAATTAAAACCACGCTAAGATTCCACCTCACCCGTTAGAATAGCCATCATTAGCAACACCAACAACAACAGGTGTTGGTGAGGATGCGGGAAAAAAGGAACCCTCTTACACTGTTGGTGGGAATGTAAACTAGTACAACCACTCTGGAAAAAAATTTGGAGGCTACTTAACAAGCTAAACATTTTATATTTATATAAAATACCACTCTTGGGGATATACCAAAAAGACTGTGACACAGTTTACTCCAGAGGCACCTGCACACCCATGTTTATTGCGGCACTATTCACAATAGCCAAGTTATGGAAACAGCCAAGATGCCCCACCACTGATGAATGGATTAAGAAAATGTGGTATCTATACACAATGGAATTCTATGCAGCCATGAAGAAGAACGAAATGTTATCATTCTCTGGTAAATGGATGGAATTGGAGAACATCATTCTGAGTGAGGTTAGCCTGGCCCAAAAGACCAAAAATCGTATGTTCCCCCTCATATGTGGACATTAGATCAAGGGCAAACACAACAAGGGAATTGGACTTTGAGCACATGATAAAAGCGAGAGCATACAAGGGAGGGGTGAGGATAGGTAAGACACCTAAAAAATTAGCTAGCATTTGTTGCCCTCAATGCAGAGAAACTAAAGCAGATACCTTAAAAGCAACTGAGGGCAATAGGTAAAGGGGAACAGGAACTAGAGAAAAGGTGAGATCAAAAAGAATTAACCTAGAAGGTAACACACACGCACAGGAAATTAATGTGAGTCAACTCCCTGTATAGCTCTCCTATCTCAACCAGCAAAAACCCTTGTTCCTTCCTATTATAGCTTATACTCTCTCTACAACAAAATTAGAAATAAGGGCAAAATAGTTTCTGCTGGGTATTGAGGGGGTGGGGGGGAGAAGGAGGGGGTGTAGTGGGTGGTAAGGGAAGGGGTTGGGGTAGGGGGGAGAAATGACCCAAGCCTTGTATGCACGTATGAATAATAAAACAATAAAAAAAAGAGTATATGTAATCTCAAGTTGATATCAAACTGGAGAAACTTACTGATTACAAACAGAAGAGCAGGATTATGGTGTAGTGAGCATAGGAGAAGGGTCTTTGTTTATCATATCATGCACTTGTATATAAAAATTAGGAACAATTTGATACTTCTCAAGCAGGGTTATCATACTTTGTTCCATGACAGTTGTGGTTTGGTGCCCACTTGGTGTGGAAGATAGACGCTCAGACTTGGGAGATTGAGACCAGGAAGTGTTTCCTTTGGAAAGTTGTGTGCAGAGCCATCAGTAGTTCTCAACCTCAGTCCTTCTTTTGTCTTCTCTCCACTCCAGTAATTGCAAAGCTGCTTTGTCCTAGCATGTTTAAGCTGCTCTACCCTAAACTGAAAATGATGAACTCATTTTCTCTCAAGTATGAGATTCCAGGTTACTGTTGTACTTCTCCAGACCTTTTAATAGCTCGAGTTGTTACAATTAGTTTGTAATCATGTTGTAGAGAGAGGTAATTTCTATTCAAAATAAAATGGATGTAATACTTGCCAGGAGAGTCATTTTGTCTTCTCATGTGATATTGAAGACTACATGAGTAATTGGAATTTTGAAACTGGGAGAGTATTTGGTATCATCAATATGTTTTAGCTGAAGGATAGTCTTTTGAATCTGGGCTGGTAATTCTAAAGATTCTCTGTGAGTCGTGGCAAATAAGTGGTGTGAATGGACACTTTTGAAGAAAAAGAAGGGTCAAACGAATGGAGAAGAATCAGAAATATAAGCAGCAAAAGGGCCCTGGGCTCTTAGATACTTATTGTGCTTGTTTTAATTCATCTATGGAAGGAAATAGTTACAGGTGGAGTGTACTTTTTCATCACTTGGTACTAGGAGAAAAGCCTGTTGTATTTCACAATTTTGATTATTAATCAAAATCTTCAGCAGACAGAAGAGTGAGTGTTACAATGCATACTTAATGAATTAACTTACTAAGATTTTTTTCATCTTTAAAATGCTCAAATTTTATTTAAAAATAAATATTGAAGGACAGTCAGATGGTAAACTTTTAATAAATTTTGTCAGAAAAAGTGGCTTCTTTATCTCCTTTGCAAAGAAGACTGATAGCTTACTTATGGCACAGTGCATAATATAACAGAACATAAACTTCTCTACCATAGAGATCAGTTCTCCTACTGAGAACAGACATTGAGAGAAGAACAGCATAGGTAATGGAATTTATCAAAGAGGAGGCATTTTCAAACACTGGTTGTTAACATGACCAACGACGCAAAATACAGAACTTTTTAAAACGGGAAAATACTGATCAATTTTATTCAGTTACTCAGAAAAATGATTTATATTTAAAAATAGCATTTTCTACTTGACTTTCCACTTGTCTTTTCACGTATGTTTTACAGGTGAAGTGATAAAATAGAATGTTTCGATGGAAGCTTTGAGTATAATTTGAACAGGCAAAAGTTGCTTGCATATGTGTTTTGGGAAATCCAGGGCTTCATAAGAAAATTATAAGGTAGTAGCATAAGCTAGGTCTTTTCTGGGGAGTTCTAACCATCTTGTATGTATTCTGTCATTTGTCCTCACAAATCAGCATGGATGATTGTAAGAGAATTCAGTGTATTAATCGTATCCAGCAGATAGACTGGGGATAAAACTTACCATATTGGAAATTATTTTCTTCGTATTCTGAGTTTTCAAGGTCTGAATATTTTGTACAAAAATTACAGTTTCTATGTTTATAAGCTTTATTTTTAGATCGCTTTTTATTTTCAGAATTGTTACAGCAAGTAAGATTTTATTTTCCTTTTACTATTTGGGTTTATCTAATGAGCAAGAAAAAACACAAATGTCTCCTTGATGAAATTTAATTAAAATACTTGTGCATGAATTCCTTTTCCCAATGAAAGGTACCAAAAATGAGTATGCACTTAGGAATTTTTAGTTGTCCACTTTATGAGCATTGCTTTGATAATATAGTCTTTGGGGTCAATAAAAGATTACATAAAAGTCAAAATGCCATAAATAAGGCCTTTCTGGTGCTACAATATAGACACATTTTAGTTGTGACAGCGTAGAAAGTACCATTCTTTCCAATTTCAGCCTTTTGGGGACTCAGTTCAAGTCCAACTGTCATTGTTTAAATCTCTTGCTATTTTTGTAACAAATAATTGCTTGAATCCAGAGAAAACATTTCTTTTTGAAAAGAATTAAAATTATCTACCATGGAAATGTTACTTCATTTGTGAAGGTCTTTCTTTCAGTTAAAAAAAATCAAAAAATTTTGTGCCTTTGTCATAGCCTATTGTGCTGCTGTGATAACATATTACCATAGACTGGCAAATTATAAAGAACATACATTTGTTAATTACAGTTCTGGAGGCTGAGAAGATCAAGATGCCAGGAATGGAATCCTGCAACAGCTTTCCTGCTGGGACATCCCACGGCAGAGGGTAGAAGAGCATCCAGGGTCTGCTTTGCGCCTTTTGAGAACCGACTCCCACCATTGGGAGTACTGATTCATCTATGAGGCCAGAGTTTTATGTCCTAATCACTACTTACCTGTCTTACCTCCTAATACTGTTACAATATCAATTGAAGTTCAACATGGGCTCTGTAGCAGGCAATCAACTCAGAGTGACCTTATTGAAGTGAAATCAAGAAAGTTTGTAGTTTTATAGCACATAAATTTGGTACTACCTTGATAATATGTTAGCAAATTTTGTATGGTAAAAACATTTGTTGAAGAGGGAGACTTTGAACAGAGTGAAAACCTATAACAATAATTGTGCTGAAATAGTTACACATTTTAAAACAAATTCAGAATTGAAAATCTCCTTTACTTACCAGAATTTTTACAGTTTTGACCAGGTGCATGAGTAGTTGTAGAGGAATTATTTTCTTGATTAAAAATATGGCATATTGAAAAGAGTCAATTGAGAATATCAATTTAAGTAAGCATTAACCACACAATTCAAGTGAATCAGGATTGTTATTTAAATTTTTAAATAATCAAATATTACAAAAATGTATTGTTTAAATAAGATATGGTTGAAAAAATATTTTTGATATTTTATTGGAAAGTCATGAAATAGGAATCTAATTAAGGAATATGGATGTATACTAAGAATTATTCTGCTTAAAATTGCTTTATAATCAGTACAGAGATTTTATATTTTTAAATATGTATCGATACACATAGATTGTGGTATTATAATTTTTACAAAATATTTTCTTCAAAAATTAGCTTTTGAGTATAACCTTATTGCAAAATAAAGCCTTTGCTTATTTTAAGTGGAACCACTGTTTTTTTTTTCTTCTTTTATCATTTTTACATTTACTTACATGTATATACATTGTTTGTGCTACCACCCTCCCCCTTGTTTCCGGGTAGAATCTGTTCCACACTTCTCCGATTTTGTTGAAGACAAAACATAAGAGATAATAAGAAAGACATAGTGTTTTTGCTAGTTTGAGACAAAGATAGCTATACAGAGAGATTCTTAGTGTTGCTTCCATGCCCTTGTGTATTGAAACCCACATTGGTTTGTTTCTACCAGACCTCTTCGCTACTTCTTGGTCCCCTTCCTATAGTGGCCTCTGCCAATTTAAAATTACTTTATTCGCTCCTCAACAGGGAGCCCATCAACCACATTCAAGTTTTAGGTTTCCTTTCCTTTCCCCATTCCTCCTATGCATGTTATTCCCTTACTGTGTGACCACATCCAATAATATTACTGCATTGGTTTTAGGTCTAAAGTCTGCATATGAGGGAGAACATATGATTTTTGGCCTTCTGAGCCTGGCTAACTTCACTCAAGATGATGTTCTTTAGTTCATCCATTTATTAGCAAAGGGCAAAATTTCATTCTTTTTGTGGATGAGTAAAATTCCATTTTGTATAACTACCACATTTTCTTGGTCCATTCATCAGTTGTGGGACATCTTAGCTATTTTCCATAGCTTGGCAATTGTAAGCAGTGCTGCAAGAAACATGGGTGTGCAGGTGCCCATGTAATAACTCGAGTCACATTCCTTCAGGTATATCCCTAGGGGTGGTATCGCTGGATTATGTGGCAGATCTATGCTTAGTTTTTTAAGGAGCTTCCATTTTGTTTTGCAAAGTGATTATATTAGCTTACGTTCCCACCAGCAGTGTATGAGAATTCATTTTTTCCTACATCCTTGCCAGCATTTTTTGTTGGTGGTGTTCTAACAGAGGTTAAGTGGAATCTTAGTGTGGTTTTGATTTGCATTTCCTTTATGGCCAGGGATGGTGAGCACTTTTTCATGGTTTTTTTTTGGCCATTTGGATTTCTTCCTTTGAAAAAGTTCTGTTTATCTCAGTTGCCCACTTCTTTATTGGTTCACTGATTTTGGGGGGGTGCTTAGTTTTTTGAGCTCCCTGTATATTATGACTATCTTTTGTCAGATGTATAGGTAGCAAATATTTTCTCCCACTCTGTGGGTGGTCTCTTCAGTTTAGAGATCATTTCTTTTGTTGTTCATAGCTTTTTAATTTCATGTAGTCCCCTTTGTCCATCCTTCCTCTTAGTTGCTGGGCTGCTGAGGTTCTATTGAGGAAGTCCTTGCCAATACCTACTGTTTCCAGGGTATTTCCTGCTCTTTCATGTACTAATTGTAATGTTTCAGGTCTGATATTGAGGTCCTTAATCCACTTTGAGTTGGTAGGGTGACAGGCATGGATCTAGTTTTAGTTTTCTGCAGGCAGATAGCCATTTTTCCCAGCAGCATTTGTTAAAGAGGCTTTTTTTCTCCATTGTATGTTTTTGGTGACTTTGTCAAAAATAAGGTGGGCATAGCTGTGTGGATTCATTTCCAGGTCCTCTGTTCTGTTCCACTTGTCTTCATATCTGTTTTTGTGCCAGTACCATGCTGTTTTTATTGCTATTGCTTTGTAATATAGTTTGAAGTTGGGCATTGTGATACCTCTAGCATTGGTCTTTTTGCTCCTATATTGCCTTGGCTATTTACTGTCTTTTGTGTTTCCATATGAACTTTAGGGTAGATTTTTCAATCTCTTTGGTGAATGTCATTGGAATTTTAATGGGTATTGCATTGAACATGTAGATTGCTTTTGTAGTATAGCCATTTTTATGATGTTGATTTTACTGATCCATGAGCAAAGATCTTTCCATCTTCAGTAGTCTTCCTCGATCTCTTTCTTCAGTGGTTTGTAGTTCTCCTTGAAGAGGTCATTTATGTCCTTCATTAAGTTTACTCCTAGGTTTTTAATTTTTTTGAGGCTATTGCAAATGGAATTGTTTTCCTGTATTCTTTCTCAATTTGTTCATTGTTGGTGTATAGAAAGGTTACTGTTTTGTATGCTGCCACATTGCTGAAGCTGTTTATGGTGTCTAGAAGTTTTTGATGGAGCTTTTTTGGGTCTTTGAGGTATAGGATCATGTCATCTGCAAACAGGGATATTTTGACTGTTTCTTTACCTATTTGTATTTATTTTATTTCTACTTTTTGCCTTATTGCTCTGGCTAGGAATTCCAGGACTATGTTGAATAGAAGTGGGAAGAGTGGGCACCCTTGGCTCATTCCTGAGTTTAAGGGAAATGATTTCAGTTTTTCCCCCTTAACTATGGTGTTGGCTGTAGGTTTGTCATATATAGCCTATACAATGTTGAGGTACATTCCTTCTATTCCTAGTTTTCTTAGCGCTTTTATCATGAAATGGTGTTGTATGTTGTTGAAGGCTTTTTCTGCATCTATTGAGATGATCAAGTGGTTTTTGTCTTTGCTTCTGTTAATGTGGTTTATTACATTTATAGATTTGCATATGTTGAACCACCCCTGCATCCCTGGGATGAAGCCCACTTGGTCATGGTGAATGATCTTTTTGACGTGTTGTTGAATTCAGTTTGCCATTACTTTATTGAGCATTTTTGCATCAAGGTTCATTAAGGAGATTGGCCTATAGTTCTCCTTTTTGGAGGTGTCTTTGCCTGGTTTTGGGATAAGTGTAATACTGGCTTCATAAAATGACTTAGGCAGTTTTCCTTCCCTTTCTATTTCATGGAACAGTTTAAGGAGGGTTGGTATCAGTTCTTCTTTAAAGGTCTGATAGAATTCAGTGGAGAATCCATCAGGTCCTGGACTTTTCTTTTTTGGGAGACTATTGCTGCTTCAATTTCATTTTGTGTTATAGATCTACTCAGGTGATTAATATCCTCTTGGTTCAATTATGGGTGGTCATAAGTATCTAGAAATTTGTCCATTTCTTCAAGATTTTCAAATTTATTGGAATATAGGTTCTGAAAGTAGTCTCTTATGATTCCCTGGATTCCTATGGTGTTAGTTGTTATGTCCCTTTTTTTGTTTCTGATTTTGCTAATTTGGGTCTTTTCCCTCCTCATTTTAGTCACATTTGCCAAAGGCTTGTCAATCTTGTTTATTTTTTCAAAGAACCAGCTTTTGTTTCACTGATTCTTTGTATGGTTTTTTTGGTTTCTATATTGGCCCTTATTTTTTGTTATATCTCTCCTTCTTCTTTTTTGGGTTTTGCTTGCTGTTGCTTTTCTAGGAGTATGTAGCATGTCCTTTTAATATATGCACTCATGGCTTTAAACTTTTCTCTTAGGACTGCCTTTGCTGTGTCCCATAGTTTCTGCTAGCTTTTGTTTGATTTTCATTAGCTTCCAGGAAGGTTTTTATTTCCTCTCTTATTTCTGCTATGACCCATTGATCATTGAGCAATGTATTATTCAGACTCCAATTATTTGTGTGTTTTGTGCTGTTGTTTTTGTTGTTGAGTTCTAGTTTTAATGCATTCAGACAGAATGCAGAGGGTTATTTCTATTTTTTTTTATATTTGCTGAGGCTTGCTTTATGCCCTAAGATATGATCTGCTTTGGAGAAAGCTCCATAGGCTGCTGAGAACAATGTATATTGTGTTGTTGAAATATGCTGTAGACATCAGTCAGGTCCATTTGATTCATGGTTTGGACATGATTTTTTGTTTGGACATCCTATCTATTGGTTAGAGAGGGGTATTAAAGTCTCTGACTACCACTGTGTTGAGTTTACATGTGCTTTTAAGTCCTTTAGTGTATAGTTGATGACATTCGATGCACTGACATTTGGTGCATGTAAGTTGATACTTGCTATTTCCTTTTGATGTATTGCACCTTTTATTAGTATGAAGTGTCCTTCCTTCTTTATCTCATTTGACCAATGTAGTTTTGAAGTCTGCTTTGTCTGATATAAGTATTGCTACTTCTGCATGTTTTTGGGGGCCATTGGCTTTGTAAATCTTCTAGCCTTTCACCCTAAGCCAGTGTTTATTTCTGTCAATAAAGTGGGTCTCTTTAAACAACAGATTGATGTATCTTCCGTTTTAGTTCAGTTTGCCAAATGGTATCTTTTGATGGGGGAATTGGGTCTGTTAACATTCAGTGTTAATATTGATAGGTATGTGGTGATTCCTCCCATTTAGTGTTTTTTGTTTGTTTGTTTAAGGATTTGATTGTGTACAGTTGAATCAGTGCTGCTCTCTGATTGCTTGTTTTTCTTCTCCTGTGGTTGATACTTCCCTTCCTCTCATGGTTTTGTTTGCTTTCATCTTCTGTGTGCAGAATTCATTGTAGAATCTTCTGTAGTGGTGGCTTGGTGATCATATATTGTTTTAGTTTCTGTTTAACATGGAAGATTTTTATTGTTCTGTCAATTTTGAATGATAGTTTTGCAGGGTAGAATATCCTAGGTTTGAAGTTATTTTCATTCAGTGCCTGAAATACCTCACTCCATGCCCTTCTTCCTTTTAAGTTTCCCATTGAGAAATCTGTTATTTTGATGGGCTTGTCTTTATATGTTATTTGTTTCTTCTCTTTCACCTTCTGTATTCTTTCTTTGTTCTCTATGCTTGTTGTTTTGATGATAATATGCTGTGGGAGTGTCTATTTTGGTTAAGTCTATTTGGTGTCTTGGAGGCTTCCTGTACCTGAATGGGCAAAACTTTCCTGAAATTTGGGAAACCTTTTCTTATTATTTTATTGAATAAGTTACATATCCATTTGGTTTGTACATTTTCTCCTTCTTCAATGCCCATGATTCTCAGGTTTGGTATTTTGATGGAGTCACTGAGTTCTTGCATTGTCCTTTCACAGCTCTTGAGTCATTTGAATAAGATTTCTTCTTCTTCTTCTTCTTTTTTAATATCTATTTTATCTTAGAGCTCTGAGATTCTGTCTTCCACTTGTTCTAATCTGCTGTATTGGTCTTCTCCACTTTTTATTTTCAGAATTTCTGTTTGATTGTTTCGTCTGAGGTTTTCCAAATCTTTGTTCAACTCTTCTTTTATATTTGTGTTGTCCTCTTTAATTCATGTATCTCTCTTTTTTACAGTGTCCTTTGTTTCACTTTGGTATTTGTTGAGGTCCTCTCTGAGTTCCTTTATTTGTTTCTCTGTTATCTTATATTCCTTACTTTTGGTGTCTTGAAATTTCTTGAGCTCATTTTGTATATTCTGGTTTACCATGTCTAATATCTTCTCCATGAATTTCTCAGAGATTTCTTTCCAGATTTCTTCTTTGAGGGTTTTTTTGGTAGGCATCACTGAGCTCCTTAGTTACATTTATAATTGTTTTGTTGAGATCAGGAACTGGGTATCCATTTTCTTCATTACCCACTGAATCTTATATTGAATTATTTTTTTTGAGGAGAGTTCTCTCCATCCCTTCTTCTTCTTCCCATAGCTCTACTTGGTGTTGTGCCACTATATTTTTGGCAGGCTAGTTGGTGGATTTGATTGTCTGATTTCTTTCTCTGATTTAATTTTTGTATTGTGGCTGACTTGGTTGTTAGTCAGGTGGATGTGCTTTATCTGACCCTGGTCTAGAGGTATAATTTAGCATTAACAGGTTCACAAGTTCAATGCCAGACCAGTTGTTTATTTTACAGAAAGCCCCTTGATGATAATATCTATAAAATGTTGGAGTTGGGAGGATAATGGTCATTAGGCTAGTTATACATTATGGAGAACTGGTAAAGGAGACACTAAAAAAGGGGGGTGGGAAAAGAAGTGGGTGAGTGGGTTAAGAGATATGGGTGCTGCTGGGTTTTGTGGCTTTTGTGTGTGTTTGGGCGTATTTCTGTTGTTGTAGTGGAGGGTGTTTGTTTCAGGGATTGCAGGGTCTGGGGTTGTGTGCAGTTGGTAAAGTAGGCTAGTCAGCAGGTGGTGAGTGTGTGGGAGGGAGGGGTAGTGTGGTGACAGATTGGGGGAGGATAGGAGGGCTAGGTGAAGACAAAGGAAAGAGTGGATGAGAAGGGGAAGAAAGAGAAGTTCGGAGGAAGAACAATGGATTGTAGTATAGGAGAAGGAGGGAGAGTAAAGAGAAAGAGAATAGGGATAAGAGAATAGTGATAATGGTGTTAATAATACAGGAATAGAAAAGAAAAAAAAAAGAATAAAATGCACCAGGTTCAAGAACCTCAAAAAGTTAAGTCTACTAATAAAAGTTCTGGAGTTATTCCTTAGGTGTCCAATCCTGGTATTGGTGTTCAAGCAGAAGCTCTGATGTGTTCTCACCAGGTGATTGCCTTTGTGAGTGGTATTTGGACCTTCTGTCCACAAGATTAATTGGAGTTGTGAGGTGAGGTTAGATTGCCAGCTGATGCAGATTGGTCAGAGCTGTTTTTAGCAGGTGGCAGCTGTGTTGTTCTTCAGCTGCAACTCTCTTTGGTCAGCTCCTCCCCCACCAAGGTGGTGCAATTCAGCTTTGAAAGCTGCCCTCTGTCCCAGACATCAGCTCTGGGATCTACTTCCTGCCTTGCTTTGTGTGGTTAGTTTGTTGCTCTGCTCACTCTCTCATCCTTTATGCCTCTCCTGATCTCTACTGGGTGCCAGTGGCTCTTCTAGGAGGTTGGCTTTACAGCTGGCCCCCAATCTTAGCCTTGGCTGCTTTATGCCACATCACTGAGAGTTAGGTGCTGAGAGCTCAGTTTCTTGCCATACCCCTGACAGTAAAGCCAGCTGGTGGAGAGAAATGGTGCTGTTGTTTTCAATGCAGCATGGCATAGGGAGGCTTTCCATGGGTGGAAACTTTTTTTTTTAATAGCATTGGCTTTATACATTGTATAGGTTGTCCAAGAAAATCAACCTAATTATCAGTTTGTTTACAAATATTCCAAAAATATCTAATTTTTATTGTTTCTTATGCCTCTTTTTACTCTGAAAATACTACACTTTTAACATTATTTGCTCACCTGCAGCTACTTGATATTTAGTCTAAATTCTGTAAAATTTTAAAGTGACATTATTACAATTGCAATTTTAAAATCAACTTCTACTTTGCCTAATTCTATTTTTTATTAGACACATGGGCCAGAATTGTCATTTGTGGCTGATTTGTCTGTATAATCTCTTTCTTAGCCTTTGATCCCTGAACATATTTCTCCAATTAAAATGAGGAAGGTAGTAATGAAATCTCTAGAATACAAAGTAGCAGTTCTCCATTTACTTTCACTTGTAATACTTTTAAGACTGAAAAGTAATCTCAGGGCAGTCATTTTTCCCATAGCATGTAAAGTGGAACTTTGTGCTATATGCAAGATTATGTTCTTGTCAACATGCAGTAGAATAAAGTTATCTCCAGAAATGAGCAATAAGAACAGGCTGATGGGACCACTAGGACTGGAGAGGTGCAGAGGAGATGCTATTACAAGGACCCAGAAGCTAAGAAGAGCTAGACCCAAAGAGATGTCATTCCTCAAGGAAAGCCTGAACAGTAAAGGAGATAGAACTGCTTAAAGCAAGTTGGGGGGGGTGGCTTTCTCTTCCTCCAGCCATTTATTCATCTCTCGGTGATCTGTTTGGTCAAAGTTACTGGGGGACAGAGCAGTGGAAGAAGCTGGAAGTATGGGAGGATAGGCATATAAACAGCATAGAATTACCCTTTGACAAACAAATATCCTCAAAGATAAGAAAGAGTTTTTTCAGTGCTCACCATATTTCTTATGAAGTATGGCATATGGATACAACTACCTGGCACCCCCAAATAATGCAGAGCAGCAATTATCAGTTTACAGAAATAAAAGTACAACAGACAAATATTATATTCACAGGTCTTTGCTCAGAATCTAACTATTGACTTGGTTTTGCATGTGATTACCTTATGTACTGATTGAAATAGCACTTTGGAAAGGTAAAATTGGTTAGCAGGCAAAGACGAATTCAAAGTTAAATATTTAGCTTTTTGGCAATGAGGGAGAAAACAGAAATAAAATATTCAGACAAAATAAGTTGGAAGTTTTTCAGTGGTTGTTTATTATATTTTAAAAACTACCTGTCAGCTCCAAGTTGAGATCTCCAAAGGCATTCCCCTAAGGCTTGAAGTCTTGCATTTATTGATGTTACTAAAGGTGAGCATGAATCATTGAGAAAAGGTTAAATTATTCACAGTATCAGCTGTTTAAATGGGGAGCAGATATAAAAGTTATTGTACAGAACTGTGGCCTCAAGTGGTATCTGTTCCCTAGTTGAAAAAAACTAATGTATTTTGAATACTTCATAACATCTTGACACGAGATATATGTGGCATTACTAAAATTTGACATGTGAAAACATTAAATGATGCAGAAGAAAGATTACTTTAATGTGGGAAGCAGATGAAAGGCTGTGTTAACTTCCCTTATACACACACACACATACACAATTCACAATGAAAAATACAAAGCAACATTAATTCATTTATTCCACAAATATTTGTGGAATACATAATTCCACAGTAGACATAATTTAAAATATGCTTTCTGTGTTAAAAAGTGACTTAATTTCCAAAAACTATCTCACAGAGTAATTTTAAAATATTTAAACATCTAGATGAAGTGCAAATGCATTTTTAATTGTCATTCTTGTTTATTGTTTATTGAGACTGACCTTTTAAAATTGTTGATTTTTGAGAGAGTATCTGTCTATTTAGCACTGTCTGTTCTTGAACTTACTGTGTAATTCAGGCTGGGATTATACAGCCTGATTATTCTGGGATTATAGGCCAAACCCACCATGCCCAACTATGAGATGGAGTTTAAATGTTAGTTGGTCTTATGGCAAGTGTGACACTTTATTTTGTTTACTGATATTGGAATAGATAGTTCATTACATTCAGTAACTGGAATAGATTAATAATCCGTGATACAAATATGGGGCATTTGGTAAGAATGCCATAGAATTTTTTTACAAAAGAGAGAGATGAAACTAGTATTTGCATATTATAACCTCCAAATCTACAATGTTAATAAAAACCTGTTGTGAAGTTTGAAAGACATTATAACAGAAAATCAGATGAGAGGTAATGCTAGAGGTTGGGTCACTGACCCAGATCCTGTCTTCAATCAACCTCCCTGCCCAAAATGATCTATAAAGTGTGTTTGTGTTCAACTGAATATTTCTAGAGAAAAAGCCATAGCTTTCATACACTAAAGACCTCAAACTATCAGGTACTACAAACTAGACTATCTACTCTGCTATCTCACTATCTCCACAAAAGGTACATTACAAATTACTGTTGAAAAATATCTGATTTTTGAGTTCGGTTATTTATATGTCTTAGTGTATTTATTAATAATAAAAGTGTCACCCTTATTTCTGTAAATGTATCAGATGTGTTTTAGTGAGCAACTGAGCAAAAATGAATTAGATTTTCTAATGTTGTATTTGCTTTTGATTATCAAATTCCAAGTCAATGAATGAGCTAACATTCAGTGTAGCCCTTAGGGAAGTGATATGAAAAGATGACGGTTCTTCTTTTATAAAAGTTAAGTGGTGGAAAATAGAATTGCACTATTTAATAACATAATTTAGATGATGAAAGAGTGAATATTTTTATCATTTCACAGAAAAATATAGTTTATATATTTAATTTATACCTTCCCTAAATAGCCTCAAATCATTGTACAGGAAAAGAGTAAATTTCTGCAAGGACTTTAAAAATGATTAATCTGAAAAACAGTAAAGGGAAAAATTATAAACGACAAATTTATTAAAGTCACCCTCTCTCTTTTCTCTCTTCAACTTTCTCCCTCCTCTCTTCTCAATTCCATCTCCAGGCTCCATTACGATTCTTATGCTGGATTCTTTATAAGAGGTATTCCAACCCTCATTATATAAGTTTTTGAACAGCCTCACTGTTGCATACATTGCACCTGACTCAGACTTTAAATTTCTTACCAATGAATGCCAAAATTGTTCCATTTAATCTGTACCTATGAATTTCATTTTTCACTTGTATTGATAAATTTGTCCAGATATTGCCAATGTGAATCTGAAGATTTTTGTACAGTAAATCCTCACCATGGATGTTATTCTGCTATCTATTTAATGAAGCACAGCTATATATAGTTTGAATTTTGAAACTATTAATCAAAACAGATTAATGATGGAAGCACTGTATGTTCCGCAGTTCTTTTCTATGTCTTGCTTTTGCTAAAGGTAAACTTTTGGTTTAATGCCCTGTTCTTTAATTTCTGATCTTTGTGTTGACATTTTGTTATTAGAGTTTGACACTTGTCTCTCTCATTTTTTATTTCTTTACATTTTTATATCTAATTGCTTTGTTTATATTTCATTTACATTTATATTATTAAATATTACTTTATCTTTAGTGTGATCTGAGTCAGAAGGGGAATGGGTAGATGAGAGGATGCTTTAGGGGAAAAGATGTAACAGTGTACATCTCATCCTCTTTTTCTTTTCCCTAAGTGCCTGTCAATTCTCTATTCAATACAGTCAGCAACGTTCCTGGTCTGTCCAGGAGTAATGCATTTCTTGAAATCTGGGATTTTAAAAAGTGGTAAAACTGAGACAGACCTGGAAAAACAGAGATGGTTGATCATCTAGTCATCGAACCACACTGGATAACTCTTAAGGCCTTGCCTTGGCTCCAATGTTTGTGAACAAAGCTCTAAAGCACCCTTTTGAGTGTTAAAGTCATTTTTAATGACAAAACCTTGAAGTTCTGATTACCCTGCCTGTTTCTGATGTAAGTATGCCCCTGAGGACATGGATCCTACTATTAATGTGATTAAAATGATACAATGTGAAGTGTATGTTATGAAGTTTAAATGACATTTCTTTAAAAATAGTTCTATAACTTAAATTGAAGTACTTCGATTAAACTAGTGAGAGTTACACAATACAGAAAGGATCTATTAAGGATCTAAGTAGTCATTTTTAGTAATAGTGTCATTAAATTCTGTATCATTGAATATTATACTCTCTTAAACATATTTAACTTGGTACAACAAAAGTATTCAATTTAGGAATATATAATTCATCTTACTTCCAAAGAAAATTTGAGGTCAAATGCTGGTATGGAAGGATTTGAACAGGCCTGTTCTTTGGCTTTTAAGAACAAGTCATTTGAGACATGCAAATTTGTACCAATTCAGTGTTCTGTAAGTGGCTTTCAGTTCTGAGGTAATCTGTCTTTCTTAACAGGCTCTCCATTTAATGTTGTGTGAACTCCCATGCAATCATTGCTACCAGTGCAGTGAAGTGTATTTATAATTAAATCTATATTGAATGGATTTCTTTATCTTTCCTAGGCAGTTTCCTGCTGTGTGTTTAAACTTGTTGTATTGCCACAGAAGATGCAAAATATGTGACTAAAATGGAATTGTGTTCTATGGTGGGGAAAATACATTTATTGTTAAATAAATATGCATCAATTTGCATTCACTTATCTAATCACATAGCTTGTAATGCCAGTTATAGCTTAGGACAGATAAACCTTCTCCTAAGGTGGTTTTGTGAAATCTATGGAAAATATTATAAAGTAGCATGGCAAACAATGTAGAAATGGTTGTAATAAGCTCTTTCACCATTTGATCTTTCTAGGTACTCCATGGGAAGCATGATTAATGGAGGTTGGGAAAATGAGCTCTTGGTTGGCAAGAGCTTACTTCTGGTTGTTCTATGCACTATCACCATGACCTTGGGTTATTTGTTAATCACCTGTAGGGTTTTAACATGGGGCAAATGATAGTACCTGTGGCATAGAGTGAATTTGAGATTTATACACACACACACACACACACACACACACACACACATACACACACACACGCTTCCTAGTGTAGAGTCTGGTGCTAACACATATTAGTGAAGTTATATTTTCATCTTACTTAAGAAAACTATATGGATGCACATTTCAAATTTAGCCTACAAATTGGGCAACTGATATTGATAGAAAGTACTATTTTACAAAATCATTTGTATATTTCCTGTCTCATACTATTCTATGTTTTGATTTACCAAAATCTAAGCCATATTTAAATATATTAATTTACCCACATACAGTAAATGCCACAAAATGATTATTTTAGAGCTAGTGCTTTGGCTCAAATCTTGATTCTCTTTCAAAAATTAATTACAGGACAGATTTATTAATATTAGTACCATAATATCAATATGTCAATGTGTGAATTTAAGAAAATATTTGAAAGAAGTAGTTTTAGTAGACAGAATTTGTGGATGTATATTTCACAATCATGGATAAATACATGTTTCTAATTTCGTTTTATAAAATCAGCGATTATGGAACATTTGAGTATACAAGTGTTAAAGCAACTATTACTTACCAGACTATTAGGATATAATGGGTAAATAATTAGCAGTATTCATCTTATCCTTCACCTTGTGTTCTTCAGTGTCAGTTAGTCCAACTCCCCTCTGGGGGTGTCATCATAGTAGATTCCTACAACTACAGCTCATGAGATTTAAACTGAAATTATTGTTGCAAGCTCATCATACTATTTTGAAGTGATAAATAGAAAGAGGATAATGAGGGATTAACTATATTTTTGCATAGTTAAAAAGGTCCTGAAAATTAAAAGTTCACAAGTGTGAATAAAAAATATTTTCAGTGCTAATTAAAATATTTGATGATAGGGATTGTCAAAAACAATTGGACAGTGCCATTTTATTTTTCAAGCAAGTACAAATGCAAATGCATCAAAATAAATTTGTATTTTTGGTAGATTTGGAAGAAACAACAAGCTGGCATTTCAGTGTGTGGCTTGATGTACTCTATTTTTCCATGGAAGGGTAAAAGTGGTTCCTTGTATTTTCCTGCAAACTTGAAATGATGTTAAATGTTGCTTTGTTTCTTTCTTTCCATGAAAGTACTCTTTGGTCTTCTGAATCTTGTGTTCCCTTTGTTAAGAAAAATTTGGGAAGAGTTATATTTCACATAGTTTATGTGAGCAAGGAGGAAGGTTCTAGAACTGGGCAGAATTCTGGATTAAAGTTGGTTCAGAATGCTCTACCCCATCACATGTGCAAGTTATATTTATACCCAGAGAAGAGAAAATGAGGAACAGAAACCACCTGACTGGTTGCAGTTCAGCACTTGTCTGGTGTGTGCATGGTTTGATTAGTTGACATGCTGGGATTGTCCAGAGCTGGAGGGCTGTGATTAGTTGAGACTCAGCTGTTACAAGAATATACTCCTATGTTAGTTTGTAATTTGTTTACATACTAATTAGGTTTCATTTCACTACATACAGAGACAGCTTTGTGCAAAATTTTATTACCCAAATATGGAGATAGACTTAGGCAAAGCTTAACAGATTAAAAACTCTAACCCACATGGGTCAGATACTTTAAACCTAGAAAGATTAAAAGATATTGCAGACCAGCACTCTGGATGGCATGCAAACTTGTTGTTCAAAATCAGCTTATTTCTACCCAGTGAGTCAGAATGAAAACACAGAGAAAGGAATCTGACCAAGAGAAGAAGCATGAAAAGCATTACTCAATTAACTGAGGAAAGAGGACCTATGCCTTATTATCCTAAAATTACCTAGACAAGATGGGGATTATTAACATGTGTCCAAATGAAATGCTGTTTACGTAGAGTTTTATTACAAAAAATAATGTTGGTATCTATCAACATAAGCTAAAGTCTGACATAAGTTGGTATTTACATGAAGTGAATACTAATTGTCAGTGCTGTATTACTGTCTGGATAGATCTAAATCTTACTATTTTAGTATATCCTTTGACTTCTGTGATGTCTTGTGAATTTTGAAAAGAACATTGGTTTCCATATTAGTTCAGACACTGTCTCTGCCACTAAGTCATTCCTTTGAGCTTTGGTTTTTGTAATTTTTAAAGTGTTACTATGGAAAGTTAGTGTGAGTGTATATTAAGATAAGTATTCAAGTCACTTCTATGATTTGGGAGTTTATTTGTTTGGGTTCTTGTCCATTCATTATTATTTTTTATATTTGAACCAAAATATGTTGAGGATAGTTAAGATTCTTTTTCTTAATCTTTTTCCATGTTAAACTGGACTTACTAGTGATAATGGAACTGGTCTTTTGAAATACATAGTTATTTTGTAAAAGTCACGTACTAGGAAAAAATATGCATAATAGAAGGAAGGAAATGGACGTAAGTATCAACAACCTCAGTTTGAATTGTGTTCCTACAGTCTAAAAGGTATATAACTTCTTGCATCCGAGTTTCCTCATTAGTAGAATGAAAATAATAACTGCTTTGTCTCATAAGGCAGTAAGAGAATCAAATCAGTGATTTTCTGAAAATGTTTCTTAAACTGAAAACAATTTGAAATTGTAGTCTATTCTCTTCATTGAGCTATTTTACAAATGACAGTTTCATTTTTGTGGGATGATTGAATATTGGTTATAGTTTTTTACTTTCTTGACAAATTTTTTCATAGTCTCACATTGTTTCTTTCAAAATGGCTGATTGCAGTTAGGAGGGCAGTCTGTTGCCTAGCAACAGTGCTTCCTGAATGCCCTCTTAGCAATATAGCTTTTGGATTCAGGTATGCACTACTAAACTATTATTCACATTTAGCAAACAAATCTGTGTAGTTTCTATAGCTAATCATATGAACAAGAATTTGATAATCATGACTAAGTCCCAAACATGGGTAAATAACTTTTGTAATTTTTTTTAGAAATTAGATTTTACCTGTTCATCAAGTGTAAATTTTTTTTTGAACTGACACTCCTTTGTTTCAACAATCATTACTGCTTATCACCAGGAGCTACTGTCTGTGAGTTTCACTAGCATCTACAAAATTGTATGCTTCCTATACATCTGACAAGTATCTATCTGGTCTTACAACATACATACTTATAATAATAGCTGTAGTCAAAGCACAGATTTTTATTTAAGCTAGCAAATAATTACCTTTCACAATAGACTTATGACCTGTAAGTTTGTAATGGTTGTTTGTTGTTCATGTAAATGATTCCAAATTGGCTTTTGGCTAAACCTAAGCCACTAGTTTTACTAAATATCATATTGAATAGCTCTGTACGTATTGGTTAGGCAAATAAATTGGGGAGGGTGTTTAATACTTGTATCTCTTTTGTTCTACTGAAACACATTTTTCTCAAAGTGACTATGTAAATCACTAGAAGTTTGCAGGCATTTGGAGTAAATCAGATATCTCTCAGTAATCAGTCTGTGAATAGTTCTGACAGCTCACATTAGTGCTAATTAGTTTATGACTATGTTGATTGCTGCAAAACTAAGTGATTATTGCTTTGGGATTGTTTCTTGTTCTTTCCAAAGTCTTTGAGGCAGTCATAATATCCATTTATAGAGCCTGATGTAAAACTGGAAATGTGTAATACTTTGAATTTTTCCATTTGCACTTTAACACTTTATCCTATGGCATTAACAAGATGAATGGTTCCTAAAATTCAGAATATTAGCTTTAGTTTCCAAAAGAGAAACAAGTTAAGAACTAAATTCATCTGAAGTTTCTTTCTTCACTAAAGCCATCATCTGACTTTTTAAAAAATGAAATCTTATTTGTTATGTGTAGAGTCTTATTTTCCACACAGCACTCAAGGAATATGTGTGCAAATTATTTTTCCTGTCACCTACTATGATATTCCCTGGTGCTTCTGAAAAAAAAAATGGTTAGAAGGAATAGAGATGGGGGAGGGAGGATTGAGAACTATGTTTTCAGTATTTTAAATTTTTAAAATTGGTTGTTACAAAGTAAAAATGTTGTAACCTTGTTTTCTGTATAAGGCATATACATCTCTTTCCAGTCAACCATGCCAATTTTCACTAGAAATTTTAGTAGAATGCAATATACTATTCTATTAATAATAGACAATTTTTAGAGAAATGGAAAAAAGTATAAACATTTGAAGATGATGTGTTATGCTACCATGATTAGGGGAATATGAACAAAAATATTTAATGTAGTTGTTTTGTAACCCATTGGATTGTCAAAACATAAAATTCTAACAATATCAGGTGTTTAAAAAACTTTTTTTATCATATATACTAATTGTAGAAAAGAGTTTCATTTTGATATTTTCACACACACATATAATGTACTTTGATCAAATTCACCCCCTCTATTACTCTTTCTTATTCTTCTTCCCCATTTTAAAACCATTTTTTATTGAGTTTCATTATTCTGTTTTCATGCATGTGTATAAAGTTCTTCTGCTATTGTATTCCCCTGGCTTTACCATCTTCTTTTGCTCTCCCTGCTCCATGGTGACTCACATCTCTAATCTCAGCACTCAGGAGGCTGAGGCAGGAGGACTGTGGGTTTGAACCCAGTCTTGGTTACAGACCAAGTTCAAGGCTAGCCTGTGCTGTATGGGAGAATCTACCTCAAAAAAAAAAAATCCCACAAACCACCAACAATAGCAGATGTTGATGAGGTTTTTCTGGAAAATAGTAGCTCCTTCACATCATTAGTTGGTGAAATGTATGCTTTTTTTAGAGACTATAAACTGGACCAACATATCATTGCTGGGTATCTAGAAAAGAGATTAACACATCTGGCTAAGCATGGATGATGTGGAAACAAATTAAAGCTTCATCAAAAGGGCACAGAATAGGTAAAATTTGACACATAGTTATACCAAGAAACTATCACTAGCAATACTTAGTAAAAATAGTAAGCTGAAGAATAAGATTTCCACAGATACTGGAGGTATTGGAGTGATGAGATAAAGCAGATTAAATGAGGGCTCTCATTTAAAGAATAAAAGACAGAAGTAAAAGTATGGTTCAGGAATAACAGCCTGTTAAAATTCACTGGGTAGATTGTTATTTTTAGCAAAGAATCTAATAGAATTTCTAGAAATCAAAATAGTAATATATAGCAATGAAACAAAAGCAGAGTTAAAGATGTAACTAATAAAATGGAAAATGGAGCAGAGGAAATTACTCAAAATGAACCAATGAGAGACAAACACATGAAAAAACTGCAAGGGAGGTTAGAGCACACAAAGATAATAGTGAGACAGTTGAGTCCATGTCTTAAAGGGTTCCTGAAGGAGAATGTAAGAAGTAAAAAGATGGTATTATGTGAGATAAGGTCTCCTTTTCCCTCCTCTAGAATGTAAAACACAGGTACTTAGATTCTGAAAGCCCTACATACCTTAAGCAGGATTATTAAAGAAAACTCTACATTTAGATAAACTGTAGTGAAACTAAAGAACCCAGAAGAAAACCTTAAAACCAGCCCCCCAAACCAGACTGATTATCTACAAACTGCTAACATTTTAACAACAGAAGCTGAAAAAGCAGTGGTAGCAATGTCTCTTATGTGCTGAGAGAGGACAATCAGGCTATAAATGTGAATGCAAAAGGATGATTTTTCATGATGTTGTCATGCAGGCAGTGCAGACAACAGATATTAAGTGTTCATATTAACACTCTCTCTTGAGGGACTTTTACATCTTACAGAATGTAGTTGAGAATAAAAAAAATGACCACAGATCTGGTATCCCCAAAGAATATATCAACAAATAAAACATAAAATGTGTGAATAAATGGGGCATTATATAAAACAATAAACATCTAATTTGGGAGTTAAAATCAAACTACAATTGAAATCCTAGAAAACAACATGAAAGTTGGGAGGACAGTGATAGTTAAAACAGTCTAAGCAGTATATGTGTCTTTGAGAAGACCAAGATACTGATTATCCTTTAACTTTATTCACACTTAAATATATCTGTGAAAATATCTTGGGCAATAACTAGTGGAAAATAGAATAATGGGATGTGAAAAAGCAAAATTCACTCTAAACAGAGCAGGAAGATTTATGGAGAATAAAAGGAAATATGGGACAAATAGAAAACACAAAACTAGGTGGCAGAAGTGAATAAACATCTGCATTGTGAGCTCAACTCTCCTAATAAAAGGTATTGATTGTGAAAAATTAATTAAACTGCTTTATATAAGAGACATAGTTAAAATAGAAGGACATGAAAGGCAAGTGACACATGAATGGTTGGAAAAATCTATATCAGGAAAAAATCAACTAAGATAGCTCTTAGAACAACACTAATACTTTATAAAGTACATTTTTAAAGAAAACCTTAAAAGAGAAATAAAGGGACATTGTAGTTTTTTTTAAAGAAAAGGTTCAATACATCCCGAAGATATGTTTCAACTTATGAATTCCCAATGACATAGCTTTAAAACATACAAGATAAAAGTTGATGTACCACCATGGAGAAATAGATTCTTCATCATATTCTTAGAAAGAAATATATGAAATTATTAAAAACATCAGGGAGGATTTAAGGTTTAAATGGCTCCATAAACGGTTTTGATCTAGAAGGCTATATATAATCTATTTCACAGCTTAAAAATTAATGTTTTATGAATTTTGTAAAAAAAATTTTATAAAAATTGATCACTTACTGGGCTGTAACCTTAAGATATTGGTATTCTACAGCCACATTTTTTCTGACCAAAAGAGAATCATGGATTAGACCATATGCTGTTACCATACACCATTTTTTTAGCTATAGAAATGGAAATAAGCATACATTTGAAATCAAATATGAAGATATTCATAAGTGTTCTGTATCTTCACTTATTTAAAAGCTATATTTCATACTGTCATGGATCATGAAGAATAAAAAGGTAAATCAGAAAATATTTAATTTTGAAAAGCAATAAAATTTTTACTTATTGAAAAATGTGTAAAGTGATATCATAGATCAAATGGACTTAACAGACATCTGCAGAGTATTTCATCCAGCAGCATGTGGAACTTTCTACAAAACAGAACATATTTTAGGATACAAAGCAAGTATTAACAAATACAAGAAAATAGAAATAACTCCATGCACCCTGTCTGACCACAATGTAATAAAACTAGAACTCAATAACAAAAGAAACAGCAGAAAATATTCAAACACCTGGAGAGTAACAACATGTTGCTGCACGACCAGTGGATCATCAAACAATAAAGGAGGAAACAAAAAAGCTCCTGGAATCTAACAAAAATGAAAACACAACCTACCTTAACCTATGGAATGCTGGAAAACAATCTTAAGGGGAAAGTTTGTATCTGTGAGTGCCTACATTAAAAACACCGAGAGAATACTGGAGGTGTGGCCTAAGCAGTAGAGTACCTGCTTTGCAAGCATGAGGCCCTGAGTTCAAACCCCAGTCCCTCCAAAAAATAAAAAATGAAATAAAAAGCACAAGGAGATCTTGAATAATGATCTAATTCTGAATCGAAAGCTCCTAGAATACCTACAACTAGCTAAACCTAAAACCAACAGGAGAGAGATAATAAAAATAAAGGCCCAAATCAATGAAATAGAGACAAAAAAAAAAACCCCCATAAAATGAATCAATGAAACAAAAAGTTGGTTCTTTGAAAAGATAAATAAGATTGATAAACTTGATTGATAAATAAAATTGATAAGATTGATTTACTAAGGAGTAAATCTAACTAAAATTCTCAAAAGAATCGAGGTAAACCAAATTCAATAACATACCAAAATGATCATACACCATGATCAAGTTGGTTTCATTCCAGAGATGCAGGGATGATTCAATATACAAGTCAATAAATGTAATACAGCATATTAACAGAAGCAAGGACAAAAATCACATAATCATCTCAATAGACTCAGAAAAACTCTTTGACAAAATTCAACATCCTTTCTTGATAAAAGCTCTGAAGAAACTAGGAACAGAAGGAATGTACCTCAATATGATAAAGGCTATATATGACATATGTATAGTCGACATCATACTAAGTGGGAAAAAACTGAAAATATTTCCTCTAAAATCAGGAATGAGACACGGGTGTCCACTCTCTCCACACTTCTTCAATATAGTACTAGAATTCTCAGCCAGAATAATATGAAAAGAAGAAGAAACAAAAGGAATTCCAACAGGAAAGGAAGAAATCAAATTATCCCTATTTGCAGATGACATGATCTTATACCTAAAATACCCAAACAAATTCCACTAAAAAACTAGACATTATAAACACTTTCAGCATAGTAGCATGATATAAAATCAGTAGCTTTTCTATATACAAACAGACTGAGAAAGAATTTAGGAAAGCAATACCATTTACAATAGTCTTATAAAAATAAAATACCTAGGAATAAACTTAACAAAGAAAGTGAAAGCCCTCTACAATAAGAACTATAAACCATTGAAGAAAGAAATTGAAAAAAATCAGAAGATGGAAAGATTTCACATGCTTATGGATTAATAGAATTAATATCACAAAAATGACTATACTATCAAAAGTAATCTACTTGTTCAATGAAATTCCTATCATAATTCCAATGACAGTCTTCATAAAGATTTAAAAACAAACCCTAAAGTTCATATGGAAACACAAAAGACCACAAATAACCAAGGCAATATTGGATAAAAAGAGCAAGTTTGGAGGTATCACAATACCTGACTTCAAAACACTGAAGAACCATAGCAATAAACACAGGATGGGACTGGCACAAATACAGACAGGAAGACCAACTGGAAAACAATAGAATACCTGGACATAAATCTATGCAGCTACAGCCACCTAATTCTTGATAATTGTGTCTAAAACATATGATGGAGAAAAGACAACAAATGGTGCTGGGAAAACTGGATGTCTACATGTAGAAAACTGTAACTAAAACCCTGTCTTTCATCCTGTACAAATATCAATTCAAACTGGATCAAAGACCTTAATATAAGATTTGAAACTTGAAACTAGTGCAGGGAAGAGTAGGGCAAGTATGTGTGCATGTGTATGTGTGTATGTGTGTGAATATTATTCAGCCATAATGAAGAATGAAATTTTGTCATTCACATGCAAATGAATGGAACTGGAGTACATCATGTTAAGTGAAGAAAACCAGAGTCAAAAATACATAGGTCACATGTTTTCTATCATATGTGGATGATAGATCCAATACAAATACAAGCATTATCGTATATACATATAAATACATATAGAACATGCTTCCAAAAGTGGGATTGTTAGAGGAGACTATGGGAGGAAGAAAAAAAAGAAAAGAATGATAGCGAGTGAATAAAATCAAAATACATCTCATCTGTGTAGGAACAAGACACAGTGAAATGCACTGAAGTCTGTTGAACACTATAGACTAGGCAGAAAAGTATAAGGAAGAGTAGTAATAACAGGGGGTTAGGCTGATTAATGTGCACACATGTAAGTAAATGCAAAAAGGATACTTGCTGAAACTATACCAGGAATTGGGGGAGGGGGTGGAGGAGAATGGTTGAGGAGGTGAATTCATGTATGATGTAGTTGATATATTGTAAGAACCTTTGTAAATACCACAATGTACCCCCACCCATCACAACAATAAGGGGGAAAAAAGTACAATATAATCACAGGCAAAATATGAAGGCAAAACCCCATTTAACAATGAATGGACAATTAAGGACAGGAATGTAAACAGATTATGTTAAGAGGAGGATACAGCAGGAAGAGAAGGGTAAATTTATAAAAATGTCTATAAATGCATGAATATGGAGCATTGAAACCTGTTGAAGTCATTTTAAGAAGGAGGGGGGAAAGAGGAAGAATAACAGAGAGGATGATACAAAGGGATTATATATATTCTACTAATAAATAGTATATATATTATACAAATAAAAACATTTGTAAAAACGCAAAGTGGGAAAAATATACAAATGCGCAATTTATAGAATTAAGGCTTCATATTAATTGTATTATAGTATTTTCTAATTAGTAAAGAAATGAGACTGGAAACACTGGATTAGGAAACTAATTTAAGAACTAAAGAAAGGAGGACTAGCATAAACCCAGAGGAAAATAAAGAGAAGGAAAATTTAAATGGAATAAAAGAAATCAATGGATAGACAATAGAAATAATTTTGAAAGAATCAATAAAACTAAAACTAATTCTTTAAAAAATATTCCAGATAGCTTCTGATAAAAGAAATCAATAGACAACATGAGACAAAAATAATATTAGGACTGGGTCTGATGATACTTGTAATCTCAGCACTGGAGAGGCTGAGGTAGGAGAATCACAAGTTTGACCAGTCTGGGTTACATAAATGAAACAGCAACACACACACACATGCATACATATATATGTATACACACTCACATATATGCAATGAATGTCATATAGCAGATATTTTAAAACCTAAGTGGCACATTGGTTGGTGGAAAAGTATTGTAGAAGACACTAAATCCGTGTCAGAGAGCTCATTTAGATTTTTTTAATCTTCTGTTAGAAACTTTTCACTAGGTAAGTAGGGAGGCAGTTATTCAGACAATGAAAAAGTAAAATCTGTTTTATTCTGTTTTTTTTTCCTGCTTATCAGTTTGTTGCTGCAATTAGGTAAAGAATGTAACCTATAAATTGGGCTGCCAGACCCATGATCAGTTTCTTTTTCTTCTTTGGGTAAGAAAAGATGTTTATTTTTCTTTTATTTATCTGTAACACTTTTTGCATATATGTATGCTTTGGCCCTTTGGATTATGCTACTCAGTTTTCATCCTATCTATTTTTAGGAGAAGTTGAAAATCTGGCAACTATGTTTTGCACACTTTCTTGCAACTCGGTGTCATGTGAGTATATTTCTGCCATTTAGATGACTTTCAGTAGCATTCGGAAGGCAGAAGTGATGTGGAGGCCACAAGCCTGATACTCCTCTCTTTACTGTTCATTACCCTGTCTCCAGTTTTCAGGTTTGAAGAGGCAAGCAGTAGTGAGGGCTCTGGCTTTTTTATCCTAAACTCTGGAGCTTAATTTCAAGTTGAATATTTTTTTCTCAGTGTGAGAGGTGTTTGTGGCTTTTTAAAATTTTTATTTATTTATTTTTTATTGTGCTGGGTGGGGGTACATTGTGGCATTTACAAAAGTTCTTACAGTATAACAAATATATCAGACTTGAATTCACTCCCTCTTCCTTTTCAATTCCCCCTTCCCCTCATTCCTGAAATAGTTTCAACAGGTGTCATTTTTCCATTTACATACAGTATTTGTACCATGTTCACCCTCCTTTCCCCTTTCCCCACCTCCTTCCCCTTTCATATATACCAACCTATACCAACACCTCCTGCCCCCAGGCAGGACCTGTCCCACTTTCCTGTTTTCTGATTTGTAAAAGAAAACAAAATACATTTTTGTTTGTTTAAGATAGCTACACAAGGATTTTTCTTGTGGCACTTCCATGTATATATGTACTATAGCCTGAAGAGTTTCATCTCAGAATCTGCTCCTCCCAACATTTAGGCACCTAATTCTCTCATGAAGTTTCCTTCTGCTTTAAAGTATAATGTCTTCTTTCTTGTTTTAAACCCTAACTTTGGGTACTTTTTTCTTTATACGATAAAGTATCAATTCAAGGGGTAGGGCTTTGATTGTGTTTTTTAGCCATGGACTTGACAATAGACTCGCTGACAATTTAAGCAGTGTTGATTTGTTTTTGTCATATGAATCATTCAGTGTTAGTACCAAGATAGCTAATCATTCACGGTCTACAAACAGTATTGATTTCAATTTGACCAGTCTCCCTGTCAAGATGGGTCTTGCTATAACATGTTCTGTAGCAGTTTACCTCTAGCTGTCTCCTCCTCATGTCTGTAGGTGAAAGCCTCTGCCTGAGAAAAAGAAGTCATTGCCAACATAAATCCTCATGGTTAGCCATACTCAAAACTAGGAACACTTTTCATGAATATTTCTCAGTGGAAATCTAGCTGATTATTTTTTAAATCGATGGATCTGATTAAGAGATAGTTTTTCATGCACCTATATGATTACTAATTTAGTCAATTTATTCAAGATGACAGTAAACTATTCATTCATTAACAGGAGTCATATTTTACTTTGAGGGATACTTGGACATATCAACAGACCCTTGGCCTAAATCATGTATTGCTCCTGGAAAGAATCAATGTGTGACAAGTGGCCATTTATCAAAATTTATATATGCCATTTGGTTTTGCCTCAGTAATCTCAGGGTCTTCAGTTTTAGACAAGCTTGGTGTAAAATAATCCCAGAGGATTTGAGCATCAAGTTCTGGAGCATCACATTTGCTGTCAGCTGTTCTTTCTGCACAGAAGATATATTGTGCTTCTCCTGTTTCCTATGTTAAGTTCAGGGAAGTAGGATAGGAATTGAGTTTTACCACTTTATCTAAAATCTTTGAGTTCAATATATTATAAGTTTAATTTTGTTTCATTAGAAAATGTCTATAAGTAGCTTTTCACTCTGAAAATGAATTTGCTAATAATCGTTGAATTAGTGACTAATATATGTGATGCTACTTTTCTTAGGGCCATAATATATGGTTCAAGAGTAAAGGGATACAAAGTAACATGAAAGGTTTTAGTTATCAAACTAAAGAGTGTCACAATAATCCAAGATCTTACTTTATTAATAAGTTTGAGCAGTCAAGAGACACAAGTGAAACTGGAAGGACGTCCATGAGATCATGTGTGGGTCCCCAGCATCAGGCATGTTAGGGCCTAGAGAAATAGACAATGGTTCTAATTGGGTTTTCAGGTCTACTCACACAGCATAGTGTGGTTAGAATATATAATGTTTCTGTTTTCCATCTCAGACAGGACTAAATCTTATATGCCATTCTTTAGCAAGACCTGACTTAGGAATTCATAAATTGGCATACAATAAAGAACTCTGGACCAGAGACAAGGACATCCTCTTAAAGGTATTCTATAGATAAGGATTCTCTTTCCAATTAGCAACATTAGTTTATTCACCACAAGAACCAGATATAAGATTATTTTAAAATTGATTAGACCACGGTTGTCTCTCTTGCTTTCCCTGTGATATTGCCTCCTGATCGTTGTTACAAACACAGAGATTCATTGCTTTACCCCTTTTTATGAGGCAGGAAATGAGAGTGGCTCCTTTCACTATTTTCCTTAATGTACTACCTGTAAGACTTTTGGTTCCCATCCCTATAAATTTGAACTTTCCAGGTTTGGATGTCATAGTTCCTCGAGGAAGGGAAAAAGGCCTCTACCAAAGGTACACAATAGTTTCATTAACTGGAAGTTAAGATTGACACCTGAATGCTTTACCAAGAGTTAGAGTTTGCTGAGATGTTTAGTCCAAGTCAGCAAGGGGAAATCATATTGCTATGCATATTCAGGTGGGAGAACTGTCTACAACCCAGGAGATCCTATGGAGATGCCAAATCTATTAGCAAATATAAAGGAAAATGAAAACTCCTGTAATACAAAATGGGCAGGAACACTGAGGTTTCTAAACCTTTGGGAGTGACTAGGTAAATAATTCCAACCCACTAAGGTGCTGGCTAACTACAAAGGAAATGTTGAATGATTTGTGGAAGAATAAAGTTATAAAATCAACTACAGTTCTCAGGCTAGTTACAGAAAAAAAACCCTCACTATTCCAGATATATGTATTTCTTTCCTTATATATCATGAGCATATCCATGTAAAATAATATTTCTCTTTTCTTTCATCTTATAATTTTATGTAAGGATTGTTGTTGATGGTCAACTTCACAATTTTGTTTTAAGCTATTTTAAGCCAAATCTTCCTCTAAGTTCCTATAAAAATAATAAAAAAAATTCTAAAAAATTTCAGACTGCATCATTCTATTGTCAGAATGAGTGATAAAAATAATATTGTTAGTTTTACTAATTTCAAGATTTATGAAGTTAGAATAAAGGGCAGTCTATGGTTTAGTCCTGCTCTGCAGCCAGAAGAGGACTCCTTCCACTGAGTTGTGGAATGAACACCCTTGGTTTTTTCCCATGGAGTCTATTACTTAGCATTATTAATAAGTTTAATGTTATTTTTCTTCATGAGTCTTTGTAATTTCGTTTTTTAACTCCTGACAGCATTTTAACTTTTTATTTATAATTTGATGCTCTGAGATTTCACAATGAATTGTCTTGATATCTTCATTTTTCTTTATATAATTTACGAGTCAAATTTCTTATCTGGAGACCCACACAACTCAGCTCTAGGATATTCTTGCCTATTTTTCTTTTGAAAATTTCTCCTTTTCACTTTCTCATTCCAATAATCTTACTAGTTGGATATTGAACTCAGTTGGGCTTCCCTGGATTGTCACTGTTGGATCAGCAGCCATTTTTTATTTGTTTATTAAATCTTTTTCTTTATCATGTTAGGTATCTTCAATGTATGCTACTTCTTGCATGTATGTTTGTAACTTGGATTAATATTTATAGAGATAGTAACTGATAACTGTATTCTTCAGGTTTTCCTGGAACTGAGAAAAATTCTCAATTTCAGAGTGTGGGTATGTGCTAAGGCAAAAAAAAAAAGTAAAGTCCTTCTTCTAGGCCATTTTATTTCCATATTTTAGAGACAAACAATTTTTTTGTTTGTTAATTTTTGTTAAAGAGATAAATACTTGCCTTCTAGGCAAATAATATAATATTAGAGTGGAAAAATCCATTCTTTCATGTTCATTATTCAATAATTCTCATTTTCATGAACACATTCTTTCACACTGCTGCCTCAAAGTATTAAGCTTTCCCTGAGTCTAGCCAGGCTGATCAATTTCTTTTTGCTCATCTTTCAGGAGGTTGATTTCTATATTAGATATAAATCATTGCTCTTCTATGTGCTATCTTATAGGAATTTGAAATTATATCATCTATAACTTCCCCTTTACTAAAAGTTATTTTAGTTTACATTTCAATAATGTCTTTTTATAGTACAATGTTCAGCCTCTTTCCCAATAAACTTAGTTTCCCTGTCAAAAGAGTTTTCTACCTAAATAACAACTATAAACATGTCAATGATGTTTAAAATCTTCTCTCATCTCACCACTGACTATACAATAAAATGTAAACCTTTGATTTAGTTGATAGAATCTTAAAGATCTTTCCTTAACTTTATACTTGAGTGTGCTTTAAGTAGGTAACTTCACTTATTTAATTATATTTCTCTAATGTCTTGTCTTCCAAATATGCCTCTAAGCAAGGAGTCAGTTTTCATTTACCTGTGTATCTTAGTGCCAATGTAAGTTGTGCCTCAAAATATTTCACTTATCCATTTAAAACACATTTTGAAAGCCCATACTATAAGTCAATTATTTTTCTAGATTCTGGGTACACAGTCTTGAATAAGACATACAGAATTACTATTTTCATAAAACCTGTCAGACACAAACCTTTCCATTTTTCTCACCTTCAACCCATTTACACTGATGTACTGTGCTTTTCACCATTTCTATAAAACATCAAGAATGTTCAGAATTCCACTCCCTTTACATTCCATTTTTGTGATTAGGACTTATAATTACTACTCAAAGTCCCAGTCATCAAATGATCACAAATATCAAAGGACCAGTAGTGGTTTTCAGTTCCCTGACAGCTGTGGAATTATTTGAACCTCCACCCACAGGTATGAGGGGAGCATCCCACCCTTGTGATACTGCAAAACCTGCCTTCCATAGCTCCCAGTTGCTCACTCTATTCCCAAGTGCTACCCCTATGGTGCCCTGTGTGTTATAGGGTCATCTTCTTCATGATCAGTAACTACTTCTGACTTCCTCTGTTCAAGTTTGGGTCATTCCTACAAATATGGGACAAGAAGACTTCCTTCCCCAATGGACCAAAATAATTCCTCTGCCTGTGAATCTGTAGCTTTACTTCTCTTCTTTATATCTGAAAAGTCAAAGTATAGCAGATACTTAAACTGCTTTTGCTGAAAAGCACTGACTCCTTACTTGGCTCCATGAATTAAGTAAAAGCAGGAGAAAAGCTTGGCCTCCTTGCCTCCATTTTGTATCTGTCTTTACACTAAGCCATTCTTTCTATAGTCACTTTGCAATCACCTTGGGTTCCAGGTTGACAACATCTTTCTCTCTCTCTCTCTCTCTCTTTTTTAGTTTTATTGTTGTACTGGGGGTTCATTGTGACATTTACAAAAGTTCTTACAATATACTATAGTTTAATTCACCCATTCCATCATTCTCCATTATCTGCCCTTCCTCTATTCCTGGAACAGTTTCAACATGTCTCATTTTTCCATTTTAATACATGGGTACATAGTATTTCTCATGACAAGGTAATGAAATTACTCCAAAAGAAAGCAGAGCCTTGCAAGACAGGAACCCTCCCCCCAACAAATGAGAACGATTATTTATAATGATGAGGCTGCACCCTGGAACAAGAATAATAATCTCATGGGAACCAGATTGCTTCCTTGAAGTGATAATAGTGATAACAACTCCTCTGGAACCCTTGGAGAACCAGAATTCAGATAATAATTAATTAGGCCACACTTTGTGACCAGGATTTTTAATTATGAATACCTTTCTCCTCCTTCCCCAATCATCTTCCTTTATTTGAATCTAAAGCTCATATCTGTATCCTGAAGATGGTGGAAGATGAGCTAAAGTGTCTACTTTGCCTCTTACTGTGGCATGACGCTGACTGCATAATAAATCTTCTTTCTCTGCTCTTCACCATTGCTGTCTCTTTTTATAGCATATAGGGACAATGAGCTGGGCCTAACGTGCAATCCCAAGAGTTTGATCCTGGGACCTAAAACTCCTGTTTCCAAAGGACTTACCTACACCAAATGTGTTCTTTTGTGAAGATTTCTTAGTTTTTTAGATAGTTACTCTATTCCCTTTACTCTTGATCACCTATTCAATTTCTCTGTACCAAGATACATACTTCTTACTTATGTGTATTGTCTCCTCTTTCATATGGTGAACAGCTCTAGAAAAATATCTCTATTTTTATTGCCCTAGTAACTAGTAGAATGCATGACAATGCGTATTTGATCTATATTATTTGTTAGATTATATGTTTAAATATCATTCTTTTAAACTGGGACTTATAGCAACCATTTAGAATCATCGCACTAGGCCAGTACGATGTAGCAAATCTTACCAACTTAGGGTTGCAAGTCATGGCTAGGAAAAGTCAGCTTGATCCCTCAAATAGTTGGGGTACATATAAAGAAAATAAGCAGGTAATAATATGGTTGACTTGGAATGCCTTAGATAAAATTGTATATTATTTTGAAGATTTCCTTTTTATGGTAGTATATTGCTATAGCTTAGATGAAATACAATCTTAAAAGATTGACTGGGAAAAAACATGTTCTAAATATGTCTCAAGGAAGCAAAGATTTCCTGAGAAGTCTAGTACATTCAGGCAATATAATTATGTAGAAATTGCTGAAAGACTATTTGAAGTCAAGAGTTGCAATCTCAATTCCATTCACATTGCTTCATTAAGTGGATAATAGTCATTGGAACTTTCCATCATCATTCCTTAATATTTTATTAAAGTCCTAAAGCTCTAATGAACAGTAGAAAGCAGAATACGCAAAGCTGCATATTGTTGCACTCTTGTTCTAAATGTTATGAGAGAAGACATAGGAATTAGTGTTCAGTAGATTTCTATAAAAACCAGGAAGTAACAGAACTTAGCAGTAACAGATCTCTATGGTACTTTTATTTTAGAATATGAGTTGCCTATATTCTCCTATGTGAGAGAGAGGGGAAGAGGGGCTAGAAGTGTGGACAAATAGAGGTGAGATAGGCTAGATATGCTAGGGGAAAAAAAGCAGCAAACTGCATGGTGGCTAGTGGCTGATGCAATCCCAGAGCTGTATTAAAGTAGGATATCACATGGCTGCTCAAGTAGTAAAAAGCAAGACCAACCCAAACCATCTGAGTTCAACATGGCCAGCCAGGACACCAGCTAACTGTCCTTTTCTTCAACATAATGGCATCTCCATATCACTCACTTTGCAAATGTGCCTATACCTATCATGCATTTGATGTCATGACATAACCAAAATCTGAGTACAGAAAAGGGGAATAAACCCTATTCTGGAAAAAAAAACCCAGACCCTTTCCTGGAATTCCCCATCTTAACCCATGAATAATCTTCCCCTCCATTAAAGTTTGCCCATAAAACAAGATTCTGGGAGATGTGACTTTCTCTTGAGAAGCCCATATTCGTACCTCGAATGCATACTTTCACTCTGCAATAAAATGTCCTCTCAAGTTCTTTGTCTCATCTCTGAATTCTTTCTCAGATGGCAGCATGAACCTGGAAGTAGATAGAGGTCTTACTCCAGTCTCTTTCTCTGAGATCTCCCCAGCCTTTACCACCAGTGACAGGAATGAAAAGCAAGAAAGAAAAAGTGATTGTTACTAGAAGGAGAATGTTCTTCTGGTTTTCAGTAAGACAATTACAACATACTGTGGCAGCATAGTTTTAGACAATGACAGGAAAGTAAACGTCTCATTGATATTTCACAAAAGAATCATTTATTTATTATGTTAGAGATTGGCATTTCCTAGTGATGTATTAATTCATAATCCAAATCAATTAGACTTTGCAATGTCTATTTATATCAAAAACTATTGCTATGAAATAAACCATGTCAAAATTTATTGGCTTAAAACAGTAATCATTTATTTAGCTTGTGACTTTGCTGGATGACCGTATAGACTGGCCTCATTTGAGCAGTTTTTCTATGTGACTGGATCCCCTTATTCCTCCTGAGACATGTAGGCAGCTTTGCTGGTCTTGGATGGACGTTTTCAATGTCTGGGGTCTTTCTTAGGAGACATAGGCTGTAACTAGTTCGCACAGTCTCTTTATAGCCCAGCAGACTAGCCCAGGCTTGTTCATATGATGGCTGAGAAAGAAGCATGCAAGGCCTCTGGATGTCTAGTCCTGGAACAGCTACATTGTCTCTTTTACTGCAGCGCATTTGCCAAAACAAGCCATAAAGTCATCTCAGATGCAAGAGACCCCTCGGTAAAAGACTCTTATAATATCATATCACAAAATATGTACATAGAGAGGACTAATAAATATGATCATTGCTGTACTTTGTCACCAAATACACAGAGATAGAGACTCTTGGGAACAAAATCTCAGAAACAATGATGGAAAATATCAAATATTTTAAACTTAGAAATTCTTCCAGAAGTTTGTCTTAAACTTTGATCAGTATTTGTCTTAGATTATTTCTATTACTTAGTAGATACTTTCTCAATAGTATTGATGAGTTTAATATGAAAAATAGTGGATCTTACTGACAGCATAAATATACTAATTTACAGAGAACACAAACTAAGCTGCTCATGTTCACAAACTTGAATTGATGCTATTCTAGCTACAAGTGAATTTTCCAGTTATTAATCTTTGTGCAGTTGAGGTTAAGTTAAGGTATTTGAATACAAAGTACTTACTGATCAATTTGATACTTTATTAATATTGCTTAAAAGCATGTCTTATTTGAAAATGTCTAATTAAAAGCAATAAAAAAGCCGTGTCAAGGGTTTTCAGTTGTATTTGTTATTAGAGAATAAAATGTATACATTAACATCATAATTGATAAGGGGATAATGTTTTACTTAAAGATTTCCATGCCATAGCTTATAAATTAACAGTAACTGAGTTCTATAGAACTTCCTAGGACCCAGCAAGTGATCAGAATCAACCAAGGTTGGTTATAAACACCAATGGTGACAAATTTTCTGTCCCAGAATATTGTTCTTAGCTTCTGTAAGATGAAGACTGATTATAGAAAAAAATTCTCTTGTTTATTGACTGCTAGTTCAGAAAACAAAGAATCCAAAGCTATTACAATGAATATTTATTACTGATAATCCATTTTTATATACTGGAGGCCAAATAAACCAATGCTAAAGTGGGTAACACAGATCCCATATTTTTTTAAGATGGAGATTGATACATGATTTGCTGACAGACAGGGATATCAGTAATGAACTAGCATTATTTTTTAAGTAAAATAGTGACTAAAGTCTTCCCTGAGGAAATACAGGAGATGAAGCAGTGAAACTGCTTTTCTGTAATCTAAGCTTCAGTGCATGCCATTGTGGAGAATTATGTTTGACTTTATACTTTACTTGGGAACTGAATAGCAAACTCCATGACAAAAAAGAGGAAACAAATTTTACTTCAGTTTTAGTTAGATTAGGTGAAATACAGGAAGCATAGATTTATTTTCCTTATCTCAGTATGAAGCTAAATCATGACTTGGAGATTAACAAAGTTGAATTGTAGTGCATTTCAAACAATATTTCAATTGTTTGCAATTTGGTTATTGACACAATAACTGAGACTGAGTTCGAGAGGGATGGGGAAACTTTATTTTACTGCTGGTTCAACCACAGCTATTTGAATATAGCTCGCAGGAGCACTAAATTTTTCTCTCATGGATTTCAAAGAAAAATATTTGAGCAACCTTAAAAACCTGCCAGTGTTAGCATCTCAATCTAAATGAATGTGTTTGGCCAAGTCAATTTCTTTTTCATGACTACATAGTCATATATATTTTTGTTATCATTTTAAATTTTAAAGAATTTTCCTTAAAATAGCTAAAGCTATTTTTGTGCATGGAATATTAAACCATCACATTATTTTCAAAATGTATTCTAAGCTTAAATATTTCATTATCTAAAACAGAGTTAGGGAAGTTTGGTATTGTCTACCACTAGCATACTATCTCATAGGTAGTTTGGAATGATTTACTCAGAACCACTGCCTAAACATTTCTTTCTTTATGCTTTCATAAGGTCATAAAATTTATTCAAGTTTACATTACAATTACAAGTAGTTATTCTAATGACAAAAGACAATTTCTATGTTATTGACTATATTGCATTATTCTTTTATATAGTGTTTTAGATAACTAAATTTCGATAGCACTTATTATGCCAATTGAGTTATGGTCTTAGAGTCTTTTACCTATATGCTGCAACCACACTGTATTAGGATAATGTTGCTTTAAGAACTGACCCTGATATTGATCTGCAGAGCAGTCAATCATGTAATGGGTACTGAATAATGTGCCCTTTTGAGGGTTTCGACAGACTAGTCAAGGCATTTTGATGCAATTTCATCCTTGTCAGCTATTGATATAACAGGGGTTTCTTTAAATAAGGAAATTTAAAAAGTGTCTCTGTTTTATTGCTCATCTTATTCCCTAAGCAAATGTTCTTTCTAGTACTCCAATTGGAATCCAGCATTTTCCTACTCGAAGACAGGATTTATTGAGTAAGAGGGAATAAGTGGAAATTCAGTTTATTATCTGTGTGACCTAGAAGTTGTCCTCAGAGGGTAGGTAATGACTGTCTTTGTCCACTCCTTCACTTGGGTACTTAGGTCTGTCTGGCAAGGTCATGGTCTGCTGAGCTGAAGGCAGGAGTCCTCATCTAAGACTGTGACAGATGATGGATAAATCAGACAGGTTCATTGTTCCCAAGAAACAAAACTAGCCAAGGCTAAACTCAGCAAAAAAGAAATTTATTGTAAAGCTGGGGAATCAAACTTAATAGAGAACATTTATTGGGTGTTTAATAGGTAAAATGAGCTATTTTCAGTCCTTCGATTTTCTCATTTAATCTTTACCATAACCCTGTAGATATTTATTATTGTTCATGTTTTACAGCTAAGAAAATAGGGGCACAGTGAACTAAAGAAATTGCCCAAGATGACACAGAGAGTGCAGTAGAGGTCCCAGGATAGGCAACAGGTGGTGACCGTGCATCTTAACAGAATACTCAACTCTCCTACACTGCAATATTCATTTTCAAGGGCTTGAAAGTCTCTGTTCAAATTTCATGGGAGATGTTGATTGACTTAACTTGGATCTTAGCTAAAATGAATATGAGTGACTTTGAAAGAATTCCTACTGTATTCCCCTTAAAGGAAATAGAAATGCTTGTTTTAGTTTACTGGGGCTGCTATAACATACTATCATAAAATGTATAGCTTATAAACAGTAAGCACTATTTTTTACAATTCTAGGGGCTGGGAAGACCAAGATCAAAGCAGATTTGGTGTCTGGTGAGAGTTTATTTGAGTGTGCTGCCCTTTTGACCTAATCACCTTCCAAAATCCTTACCACCCAATACCTCCACCTTGGGGGATGGGATTTTAATCCAAGAATTTTGGAGGACACACAAACATTCAGATTCTCACAGGGGTGATCCTGTAAAAATCAAATCTATTGTATCCTAAAGGACTAACAAAGTTAAAAATCACAAAAGGGAAATGAAACTAGAATTAGGAATTAGAATTAGGAAGGTGAGAGCAAGCATCAAATGAAAGGAATAAAGAGTTTCCTAAAACTTCAGCATGCTTTTATAGACATGCATGGTTTATACAGATACCAACCATAAATTGAAGAGCAGTAAAGCCACATTACAAATTAGAATAATAGTTCACCATCCAGCTAATTTAGACATATAACCAGTTAAATACCATATGCAACAGTATTTAAGTAGTGATAACTTTTTGTCTTTCTGTAGTTCAGAAACTGATGAAGCCCTTAACAAAAAATCTTTTTCTTTTCTAGTTTTCTATGTTTCCCACATAGACACATTTGTTTATATCATGTATCATCTTTCCTTTATAAAGGCTGAAATAAAAATCTCAGATGCTACTTAGACACATCATGTATAAATGAACTATACAAAATTGACACTGAGCAGTGGGCAGATTAGGGAGGCATCCCTTCTTTTCTTAACAAGGCTTTATCATGTTTGGGATGCACCATGCTATTCATTAATAGGGGCCCAATGAAAGCTTTTAGATGGGTTGTGTGATCTAGCCACACTCTCTTGTTAGTTTATCCAATTCAATATCTTAAAAGTTGCCAAGAGGATCGATCCTGTGATGAGAAAACAGAAACCAAGGAAGGCCCAAAGGAGATGGGGCCAATAGAATGTGTTGACTAGAAAACTCCATGAAATACTCATCTATGTCTGATTCATTCCCCCTCATAGAGGAATTTGCTTGTAAGTATACTTACGATCAATTGTATATATTTAACCAAAATATTCGGTAAAGCTTTTTATAATTTCATCCACTGTAATTATTTTATGAAAAATCATTTTTTGCTTGTTTTGTCCTATTTTTATCAGCATTGAGGGTAACTTTTGGCTGAAAAATATTGCTAAGAGGGTCTTTTATATTAATTGCCATAATGTTCTTATACTTGAATAGGTAATAATTAGTTATTTTTAATTAAAAGAAAAATGTGATATGATTTTATTGTTCTAGGTGGACATTACTAATTAGATGCAAACACTTGTTTGTCTGTTTGTTGGTCACAATTCTGTCTTTCCTGATTGAAGTTCTTGGTATTTTATAGAGAGGAAAGAAAGTTGAGTGAATTCCGTGATTGTTCTGCAGTGTAATTTATTTGCTTAAATAAATTATTAAAAAGATGTTTGTTTATGCATACATATTCTAGATGGGGTAACAGTAGCTTACTTGGGTAAGCCAAATTTAATCCAGTCCAAAATATTGTGAATAGCTACTGATTTTCCAGTATTTTCTGAACTAATTTGGAAAGACACTAGTTTTGTTTGGATGTGGTAATCATAAAAGTTTGACAAAATGTTCCAATGTTTCTATACCTATGGTGAATAATATTGACTCTTTCATCCAGCTAAAAAATGACCAATTAAAGAAACAAATGACAAAAATGGTAATAAGCTTAGGTAATAGCTGGGACTGTGCATGGAGAGGGAACAGGTAGGGATAGCAGAGCTGTGGGCTGATAGCAAAGATACAGTTTTTTTTCTTAATGCCCTATTTCAGAATGAGTTTTTAAAATAATATGAGAGGAATTATGATGTTACCTTAGAATTCTTAGAAAAATAGGGAAGTTTCCTTTCTCATCCTGTAGTGAGTGAGTGAATGAGCTACTGCTATATTTTGCCCCTATCTGTCAACTTCTTGAAGAAAATTTTCAGTTGCTGTCTACACCTACTCTTACTGTAATTTGGCTTTTACCTCCACTTCAACGAAGCTGTTCCTGTCAAAGTAGATGATGAGCTTTCACACTGACAAACACATCTGGATATTTTCAGTTTTCTGCATATTTGTTTCTCTACTATATTTGATTCTGTTGGTTTCTATGTCTTCCTTATCAAAGTTTTAAATTATAAAAATGAATTTTTACCAAAGCATTTCATAAAACATCAGTGTACTAAAGTCATCAGCATCAGAGCAATAATAAAAAACAGTCCTGATCACCATCCAGCACCCTCTCCATGACTCTCCAGACGCAAATGTTAGACTTCATCATTTTTTTTTCACATTTTATGTTCCATGATGTTCTATGAATATTTTAGCCCATACTTTCTCTTCTTGTACCCATAACACCTCAGTAAAATTTAACATAAATTCTTGGATAAGACCATAATTAGTACCTTCACTATTGTGATAATTTAAGTATTAAATAGTGTTGGTGATTTTATTTTCTTTCTCAGAACTTTATTAACATTATCTCATTATTTAATTTATTAGAATATTTGCATTCCTCTGTAAAATATTTCCCAATACAATTTTCTACCTGGACAAGTCTGTTAAATAATTGGTCAGTTCAATTACATTTTTTTCTGGAGTATTTCCCTAGAACTCTCCAATCTCTTCTTCTAGCCTGAAGGTGCTCCTCTTTTACCAGTTGATAAAATTTGTCTTGGGAATTCTTGCATTTTTTTGATCCTGTGTTCACCTCTCTCATTCTTGGTTTACTCTTTTCTTGGTTGCACATGTTTATCTAGAAATTTCCCAAGAATAGGCCAATGGGATGCAAATATACAGAGATTTGCATGTTAAAGAATGTCTTCATTTTCTCTGTTAATTGTTAACTTTTAAGAAAAAATGAGGTGTGAATTGATTAAGAAGCAGTTTTTTGGGCTGATCAGAATTGCAACTTTGGCGGCACAAATTCAGGTGGGTTGAGCATGTGGTCTGGATAACAGATTTCAAGGAAATTTAAAGGCAAAAACCACAGGTAGGGAGGGTAATTACATCAGTTATTTATGAGGAATTTAGAGAGGTGCAAGTTTTCTTATAAGAAAGGGAATCTGTAGTTTAAAGAATATACATAAAGCAGTTCTCAGAGATGGGGATGAGGTGGGGAAGGACAAGAACAAAGAAATTCATGAGAAAGGGGGGAGGGGAGTTAAGGACAAGATGACCCTGGTGGCTATCTGCAGGGCTGGGATTTTTCTGCTTTAATGAAAACTGTAGCTTACAGCAGGTTTTGACCTGGAGAGGTTTTGTACATGATGGGAAAAGGATGTAGCACTTTCATGGGGTCAAGTTTATTTGATGGAGATGTGAATGGAGCCTGGTTTCTCATGCCCTCTTGGCCTGGTATTTTGGGACATGTAAATCTGCCTGTAACCTGTTTGAGTCAAAATTGTCCTCATCACTTTTCTGATAGTTTAAATTGGTGGAGAGATTTACATCAAGTATCATTTCCCTCAGCATTTTGAAAGCATGCCTTTGTTGTCTTCAGTATAGCTTTGGAAAAGATGAAATTGCATCTTTTATTTTTTTCTGTGTGACCTCAGTTCTTTCTTGGGGAGCTTTTAAGGCTTCTTCTTTTTAAAATCTTTTCATTTTGAAATTTTCTGATAATGTGTCTTACTACAAGGGTTCTTTTAGTATAGGTTTCCCCCAACTTCTTTAGCCCTCGATTAAGCTGTTTCTTTCTTTCTTTTTTTTTTTTTTTTTTGGCAAGGGGGCTTAGAGGGTCTTCAACTTTAGAAAATATTATTTTCTTAGTTTTTCAATAGTTACTTTTCCATTTTTATATTCTGTTTGTGAAATTCCTATTTAGTTAGTGCTTTACGTCCTAGATTAGTGCTATCTTCCTTTCCTGTTTTTATTTTGGTTTTTCTCTATTGTATGTTCTAAGCCCTCTATTAAATCTTTCACGTTTTTCAGTTTTCATAGTATTTGAATAGATCTGTTTTATCTTTCAAAGTTTTTCAACATTTTTTAATTGTATTGCATACTTTTATTTCATTTCTCTCTCTCTCTCTCCCCACCCCCACCCCCCTTTTTTCCCTGCTTTTCTTGCTAGAACCTCTTTCAATGTATAATTTAGGACTAAGACAATAACAGACAGAGGTCAGAGAGATTCTGCTTTTGTGAAGGATTCCCAGCTTTCTAAGGTATGAAAGGTGTTTCTTTGGTGAGTTCAGTTTTTCTGGAAGAGAATCTATTTGCTTCCCTGAACTGGAGGTAGAGTGCAGTGGGAGGGAAGGCACAGAATAAACATGGTTCCTGGTATTGAGGAACTGGAAAGGGAAGGAGGGTGGGTCAAACATTCATTTTTCAGAAAAAAGCTTTCAATTAAAGTTTAGGAAGTATTGAAGAGATCAGGTAGAGATGAACCAATGTGGGTTGCAATATAAATGTGATGGAAGCAATGCTAGGAATCTCTCTGTATAGCTATCTTTATCTCAAACTAGCAAAAACACTGTGTCTTTCTTATTATCTCTCATGTTTTCTCTTCAACAAAATCCGAGAACAAGAGGATGGAACAGGTTCTGCCAGGAAGCAGGAGAGGGGGTGGGGAGGTAGCCCAAACACTGTATACACATGTGAATAAATCAGATGCTGAGTCTAAGTCTCTGTCTATAATTTGGGAGGCAACAGTCCACTCATTGACTATTCACCTTTAAATTGTTCAAACCTTAAATAATTTCCTCATGTGGGCTTCACTTAGCTTTCCCCTGACTTTGGAGGAAACTGGTACTTCTTAATTCTCAAGTCCCAAGTTTCTATTTCTTCTGCAGATTCACATTTTAAGCATCGAGGTTTTCTCCTGAGCTTCTTATCATTTCATCATCAGCATTCCTTCTCCACATATCATAACTTAGGTTTTAAGTTGTTTCTTTATTTTTATTTGAATATGCATGTCTGTGTTTGCTTTTTTTCCTCTTTTTTTTTTTTTCGAGCTGTCATTCAAGGGAAGAAAGTAGAGTGTTCTCCATCTTTTCTGTTCAAGAACATTTACTCTTTTTGTTTTATTCCTACTTATGTGGCTAATGTCTACCTCACTTATGGGTTTTTATTGTATTTTTCATATATAGTTATTTTGAGTCATAATCTTACTTCTAACTTTTGCTCTTCACCTCTATTCTTTGCCCTGGAGATGATCTTTACAGTTTACAATCATTCTTGTGTACTCAGCATTCACAAATATGTATGTCTACATTCCTTACTTGTTTTGTAACACCCACTTCTTCTTTCATTATTGATATTTATCATTTATTGGTAATATTATATTGTCAGTCTCCTGGGCTAGAAATCTTAAAATAAGTTTCAACTTCTCTTTCTTGCACATATATTTCCATACAATGTTAATTAGTCACTAGTGTGTACATACTTTGAATTCAGGCATTCCTTTCCACTCCATTACCATTGCTTCAGTTTAGGACATCTTAGTTTCTCTTGTATTTTTACAGCACTGTGTTTGCCCTTTATTTTTCTTTTTGTTCTAATTTGTCATGCATATTGCCACCAATACTCTAGCAAAAGTATAAATGTGCTCTCCTCTCTCTCTTTCCAAAAATCCTTTATTCGCTTATTAGCCACATGAATCCCTGTGAAAGTCATGAGTTTGGAGACCAAAGTTCAAGGCTGACTCAGAGAACTGGTTAGCTTTGTAAGTGTGGTAATGGGCATGCAGCATTACCTTTCATCAGCTTCCTCATTTCTGCACAGAAATAATGCTCAACTTGCAGACTGCTTAGAAGATTATGGATAATAAGCTCACCAGTAGACAAAGTAAACCATGGAAGAAATAAATGTATTTTTAAACTTTTTTTTCTTTTTTCTTATTATCATCATTTGGTTTCTCCTTTTCCTCTTCACTTTCTTTTTTTCTACAGCAAGTATATCTAAATTTCTTAGCAGTGCACAAGTGGTACTGTAGTATTCGATGTTCACTAGCTGCCCATCTCTTCAGTTCCACTATTCTCCAGGCTTGACAAGACTGTATCCAGTCTTCTGAGCATGCTGTGTTGTCTCATGCCTTTGTGACTTTGTTGATCCAATTTATAGAAACACTCTGGGTTTTGTAATCAGGACAATTCTTCAATCTAACATTACATTCCTATCTTTGTATTTGGCATCCACTATTTTAGTGAATTTTGTGTTTTCTCTCCTCTTCCACTAAATTGTAAATTTCTTATGGGTAAAACATTGAGCTCTATTTACTGCTATAGCCAACATAGTTTATATCACAGAGTAGAGGATCAATAGACATCTAAAATAATATCCTTTGTCATTTCATAAGTCGTACAAAAATAACCCCAAACATTAAAGTTCACCCATGTACATTCATCTCTTACGTTACTTAAAAAGTGTGACTTGTCACTTTCCAGGAAGTCAAAGACATGTTATTAAGAAAACAATGAACATAGAGGAAGCACAATTTGTGCAACAACAGTCATTTAACATAGTTTATAGAAAAATAAACTTTGTGATTAATATAAATAGGAAATTGACTTTATTGAATTTATAGGACATCTTTCTAGCTTGTCAGATGATTGCTGAACAAAACCTATTCTTTATCCATTTCCAAAACATTATTAACATATAAGGGATCCAACTGAGACATATTGCTATACTTTTAAAAAAACCTACTTCTATTTTCTTTACTTGATGTCTAGTTCCTTTATTGGAAAACATTAGATATTTAATAATGCAAAATATAAGTAAAATCAAAAGAAGTTTATCACAATTAAGATTACTATGTGAAACACACATAGTTTTGATCCATGGTATATTTCTGACAAAAAATGACAATGTCATTTTGCAGACTCCAAGTACAGCAAAACTATTCTAAGTTGTGGTTTAGAGGTTGAATTTTTCTTATGTTCTTTTGTTATAGCTTATAAGCATTTTTAATTAGTAGAATTAATTAATTAGTTAATTTCTGTGGTACTGGTGGGGTTGAACTGAAGACCTAGCACTTGCTAGGCAGGCGTGTTACCACTTCAGCCACTCCCCAGCCCTTTTTGTGGTGAATATTTTTGAGCTAGGGTCTTTCTTTAGGTCCAGGACCAGCCTGGACCTTACCCTCCTATTTGTGTGTCTCTGAGTAGCCTGGAGATGACAGGCAAGTATCACCATGCCCAGTTGTTGGTTGAGGTGGGGATCTTGTGAACTTTTTGCTTGGGCTGGCCTTGAACTGCAATTGTCTGGAACTCTGCCTCCCATGTAGCCAGGATTAAAAGTTTGAGCTACCACACCTGGCTTAAACTTTATTTTTAAGAGAAGTTTGAGATTCATAACAAAATTGAGCAGAAAACATAAAAAGAGTTCTGATATACCTCCTGTCCTCATATTATCTGTGAACAAAAAGTATTATTTCCTCCTTACCAAGATGTACATCTATTATTTCCATTTCTTATCATATTGCATTAGCTAGGACTTTCCAGTATGATGTTTAAAAGTAGACATCCATGGCTTTTTCCTTATCTTAGCAACAAAGATTCAAGTTTCTCCCCATGAAATATAATGCTAGTTAAACTTTTTGTAGATATTCCTTATCAATTTGACGATATTCCTCATTATTCCAAGTTTGCCAAGGGCTTTTGTCAAGCACATGTTTTGGCATTTGCCAATGATTTTCTGGAATCTACTAGTATTATATGTGATTTTTCTTCTTTAACCTATTGATATGATGTGTACTGGTCTTGAATATCTAGGATAAATTCTACTTTGTCATGGTGTATGATTTATGCACTGTTTTGTTAGATTTAATAATGCTTTGTTGACAAGTTTTCTGTGTTTATGAGAGAAGTTTGTAGGTTTCTTTTCTTGTAATGTCTTTGGTTTAGGTATTATGGTAATGCTAGCCTTACAGAATGATATAGGAAGGATTTCCTCTGCTTCTGTCTTCTTAAAGAGAATGCAGAGAATAGTACTTGTCTTCTATTAGGACTTGATAGAATCCACTAGGGAGCCTATCTCAGCCTGGTGTTTTTCATTTTGGAAGGTTATTAACTTTTACTCAATTTCTTTAATAGATATAGGCTGCTATGTTCTGACAGTTTGTGTCCCTCCAAAATTTACATTAATGTAAATTAATTACAAAATTTACATGTTAAAATCCTAATCTTCAAGGTGATGATTTTTGTACTAGCATGAGGGCATTTGGGGGGCATGATTAGGTCTTGAGGTTGAAGTTCTCTTATGAATGGGATTGGTGATATTATAGAGATCCTGAGAGATGTCCCTTTTGCTATATGAGCTTACAATAAAAAGACATCTGTGTAGGAAATGACCCTCACCAGATATGAAACCTCCTTGTTCCTTGATCTTGGCCTTCCCAGTCCCCAGAAAGGTGAGAAATAACTTCCTACTGTTTAGAAGTCAGTCAGTCATTCTGAGATATTTTGAGAAATCTGATAAACAGACAAAGATATTGTCTAGTCAGTTTGTCTATACCATCTTATATAAATTTTGGTAGAATGTATCTTTTAAGGAATCGGTCCATTTCATCTATGTTATAAAACTTGTGGACATGAAGCTTTTCATAGTATACTTTTATTATCCTTTTCATGGTTTTGGGACCTGTAGTTATGTTCTGTTTTCATTTCTGATAGTAGTAATTTATGTCTTCTCTTCTTCTCTCTCTTTTTTTTCTTAGCTTGATTTTGCAATTTTATTGATTTTCTCAAAGAAGTAGCTTTTGTTTCTTTGACATTTTTCTATTGATTTCTTATTTTCAATCTCACTGATTTATGTTCTAATTTTTATTATTTCTTTTTGCAATATTATAAAATTCTAAGCACTATTTTTCACTGTATCTCACAAATTTTGATGCTTTATTTCCATTTTAATTTAGTTCAACATATTTAAAATTTTCTCTCAAGATTTCTTTTTTTATACTTATCTATTATTTAGACAGTGTTCTTTAGTGTCTAAGTTTTTTTCAGCCATTTTTCTGTTATTGACTTCAAGTTTAATTCCATTGCTGCCTGAGAGGAGACATCCTATTTCTCTCCCTTTACATTTGTTAAGTTAGGTTTTATGGCCCAGAATGTGGTCTATTTCGGTGAATGATCCACTTTTCAGCATGTGAAGAATGTTTATGGAAGTGTTAGTTATATATATATTGGTGGGGCTCTTGAGATTCTTCCCTCAGCTATGCCAGTCTAATAATGAGCCACTGATGCATTCTTCATTCTGATACACTGTCTTTGATCTCTAGAATTTCTGTTTTCTTATCTTGAAATTTCCATTTTTTTTACATCACTAATCTGTTACCATACATTTTTGACTATTTTATTAGGACTTTAGAAATATTAATCATGGTGTTTTTAAATGCCTGGTATGATAATGTCAAAAATCTCTGCTGTGTCTAACATTGTTTTGGATACTTGTTCAGGCTCTCCATACTGGGCTTTTATTTTGCTTTTAGTATGCCATGTCATTTTTCTTTTTTTGTCATTGAAGTCTGAAGATGATGTATGTGGTGAAAGAAACTGTGGTAGAGAGGTGTTTAGTGGTATGGTGGTAATGTGTGTGTGTGTGTGTGTGTGTGTGTGTGTGTGTGTGTAATGTGTGTGTAATGCATTGTATAGTCCTATGATTAAGTCTGTCTTTTGGTGAGCCAATCACTGGTGAACTTCAGCAGTGCTTCTCAGCCTTTCTACCACTTGGGTGGGACAAGATGGCTCTATAGAGGAGGCTATGTTTTGGTATTTCATTTCCTTTGAGTAAAGGAGTGAGCTGGAGTTGGGTATTTCCCTTCCCCCATACAGAAGATTAGATCAAGCTGAGTTGGGTATTTCCCTTCCTCCAGGTAGGTTAGGCTCTGATAAAACCCTAGGTCAGGCTATGGTTTAAAAAAAAAAAAATCCTTGTTAAGAATAAAAAGTTCTGCCAGACACTAGTGGCTCACTCCTGTAATCGTAGCTACTCAGGAGGCAGACATCAGGAGGACTGCAGTTTGAAGCCAGCCTTGTTAAATAGCTCATGAGATCCTATTTCAAAAATACCCACACAAAAAAGGGCTGGCGGAGTGGTTCAAGGTGAAGGCCTTGAGTTCAAGCCATAGTACTGCAAAAAAAAAGAAAAAACAAAAAGAAAGTTCTAATGTATTTCAAAATAATATTACCCCTTAGAATTGTTGTGAGGATTAAATACATTAATATAGCTGAGAATGGTTACAGAAATATAATAAATACTAATGTCAGCCATTATTAGCTACTTGTTTTTAATACATTGCTTTTAACAGTATGCACCAGTAATTATTGGGAACTGATAATGAAGTAAGACATTCTAATACACTTAGATACCAAATGACTTCCTCAATAACAGATTAGCTGTGCTATGAACGCTTGTGTATGGCTGTTGAGATTTCTCAATGAATAGAGTTGGTTGTGGCAGAATGAGGGTTTTGGAATTTCATCATTGTATTCTTTTATATAAAACATTTTATTTTATAAGAATTATGTGAGAAAATTTGCTTAGTGGTGGTAATATGACAGCATAATCTCAGATTTTTTTTTTTTTTGTGATACTGGGGCTTAAACTAAGGGTCTACACCTTGAGCCACTCTACCAGCCCCATTTTTGTGAAGGGTTTTTTGAGATAGGGTCTTGTAGAACTGTTTGCCTGGCCTGGCTTTGAACTGCAATCCTCCTGAATAGCTAAGATTATAAGCATGAGCCACTGGCGCTTAGCCTCAGATATTATTAGTAAAATTAAGTAATTTAAAGTATAAGAACTGATGTAGAATTATTTTCTTGAAATAAGAATTCTGGTTTTTGCTATCCCTACCTCAGTGAGATATCAAGCCTAGACATTACTTTACTCGTTTTTATCTTAAAAAACCATGCAATTAGGTGGTGTGTGTATTTGTGTGTGTTTAAGAGATGTGAAAGTGAAGAGTAAAAGAGCCTCTGAAAAAATTTTAAATACCTGAGAGTTAGCTAATATATTTATGGAATTCACTGCATAATGAGCCAAAGCATATTAAACCAGAATGTTCCTGACTATTCCTTTAATGATGATAAAGGGTGGTTTTGAAAAGACATACATGTTTCCGGACAATCCACATTTGCTTTTATTCTATAATCTAACCAAGAACTAACTCTTTCTGTATAATCATGGGTTAAAATTTCTCTTCTTTTGCCCACCATGTGAATAATGTACAGAGCACAGAACTGGCAATCAAAGACCTAGAAGATACCACATTTACAGCAAGTATTAGTGGGGCAAATGAATAAAGCAACACTCACTACCTCCACTTTCCACCAATTGTTTCCCCACTAATCCAGTCCTTGCTGACCCTAGTTCCCTCAATCCACCTTAGTTCCCTCAAACAACATCTATGGAGACCCCCTCTGACTCCCACCTTATCACTCCCCACTCAGCCCACACAACTTCTCAGTAGCTTTGGAAGCTGATCTTGCCATTCCTGAAGCACTGTCATCTCCAGGCTTCAGGGATGTCATCATCCCTTCACTCCACTGCCACTCATCTTCCTCATCTATTTTTCTGGTTCCTTCTAAATCTGATTTTCCCCTTTCCTCTTCTCTATCTGAATGTGCTTCCTACCTGACCTCACACAGTCCTGTGCCTTAAAGTATCACGTATATGTTGATGTTTCTCAAATATGTATGTTCAGGCATAATATTATCCCCTTGAACTTGATTCTATTTGAATATTTATAAACTGAATTAGGATATAAAACTTAAACATATCCAAAATAGGACACTTGATTTCTCACCCATATGTTTGGCCCTCATAATAACAATTATCATCAAATTACTTACTTCAAGCACTTAGGAGATTTTCCTCCCTTCTTCCCTTCCTCCCTCCCTCCCTCCCTCCAACTCTCCTTCCTCTCTCTCTCTCTCTCTCTCTCTCTCTCTCTTTCTTTATCTATCTCCCTCTCTCTTCTTTCTGTGGTGCTAGGGATTGAACACATGCTAAGCAAGTGCTCATCATTGGTCTACCTTCTCAGTCTAAGACATTCTTGATTCCTCTATTTCTCGCTTTCCCCATATTTCACTTGTTATAAAGCTAGTGATGCTTTCAGAAACATCCCAAATATCACCTGTTCTCTCTCTTGTTCTATGCTTATCCAAGCCTCCAATCTTTCTTACATTCTTTTATTTCAAATTCTTCATCCATCTTTCAAAATGATCTTGCAATGCTTAAATCAGGTCCTATCATTTTTTTCTTCTTAATACTACTATATAATATAGTTTAAATAAATTTTTAAATGCTCAATATGGTCTCTAAGGTTCTATCTAATCTGGATGGTGTCCATCACTCACTTTTATTGCCAATGTGCTCTGATCTGTACTCATTCAAATATGCCAAACTTCCAGGACTTTTCATTGGGATACCTTTTTGCCTAGAATCATTTCTCCCAGATAGTTATATTGTTGTCTGCTTTTCATTCAGCTCTCAGTCAAATAACATCTCTGCAGAGTGCTCCTCTTAGCCTATTTGAAGAATGCTACTCTTACCACTTCTGTTTAAGATTTTGCTGTGCTTTTTTTCACTTTTAGGACATTCATCATTTTCTCTGATGAGCAGAAAATGCAAAATCTGCACTAAAAAGCTTGGTGAGGAAAGGAAAGTTACCCTTTATACTGTGGTTGGAGCATACAATAATGTCCAGCAAGAGCAGATGTTTGATAAATGTAAGATGAATGAATGAATGACTTAATCTACAGATAAAAAGCCAATTTTTGAAGAATGCACTTTGATGAACTATAAATTGAAATTAATAGTCAAGGACATGAGTAAAAAAGTAAAAAATCACGAGCCAGATAGCCTGGGGAAAGAAATTTTTGGTATTCAAGAATTTGGCGAATAGAATGTGATGCTATTACTTCCCTCTTAGTTGTTAAAGGTTGTAAATAATATCGTGAACAGCAGCTAAACCTTGGTATGAGAACTCTTCTATTTGCTGTCTATAAGCATAATAAATGTTATATAAGTCTTACTGCAGATAGCAGAATATAATGTCATCCTTTATTTTGTCATCTTTAAGGAATCCACAGCAAATCTTTTCAAAGCTAACTTAATATAAGCATTGTGTGTGGTATATCCTACCTACATGAACGAGGCAAGTAAGCAGTGCCATTTATAGAATTCTGTCTTCATGAGGTTAATTTCTATTAGAGCCTTCCATGCACACACACAGGTATTAAAAACATGGCAGAAGAAATAAGAGTGCAACATTAGTAACACTAGATTTAGTAGGGACTACTCTTTCAGTCCAACCCTAGAAAGAGAAGTATAAAAGAAAAAATGTATTTGTTTTATTCTGATCTATTTATTTAATATTCCAAAACATTGAAAACTTTTGAATTGCACACAATTATACTGTATACCTAGAGATGCTATCCTAATTTTCAAAATGAGAACATTTAGCTCAACAAGATTCAAATGTCACCACTGAAATTAAGTTAAAATAACAGATGTGAATATTAAGAGAGAAAATATCTCCCTAAGGAGTAGGGTGGGATTACTGAGAAGGCACACTTTGATAAAATGTTGCTTTTTATAATATAGTTAGTCAAGTGATAGAAGTAATATAGCAAATTTGGATGTCAGTAGCAATTTGACAATTTAAAAAATTGTGTTTCATAGGGAAAGACATGTCTGGTATCTGGTAATAAATTGCAAGAATTCTTAATTGCTGGAACAACTATGCCAAAAGGATCCTGCTGATTATGTCATTGGCGATCCATAGGACATAAGTTTAAAATGATGCCACATGATGCTATTGGGTTTAGTGTTTTCATCATTAATTTAAGTGTTAACATAAAAGTAATTCTTAGTAATTTATAGACAGCATGAAGTTGGGAGTATAACAAATGTTCAAGTGACAGAATCACTATCTAAACTGATGTTCATATGCTACAAAGTTGTTTTGCATCTAAAGAGATAAAATTTATTTGGAACAAACCCAAGTGTTAGATAACATTTTAAGAAAACTATCTTCACTTTGAGGAGAAAAGTCTTATTTATAAAATCAATATGAATTAACAGTTTGATTTGCTAAATAGGTGCTTATTAAGTAAACATTTATGCTTACTTTTAAACATCTTTTATGGATTTACCTTTTGGTTGTTAACTTTTCTTTTTTACTGTTTTGGCTACATTATCACTAATATATTGTTTTTGCTTTTCATTGCTCACTTTAAAGTAGACAATTACAAATTTAAGTTTATAGAATGGGGAAGGTTCTGACAATGTTGATTTATGAAAAAAATGATAGAAAGTTCTGAGATGATGACCTGTAAAGAAAACAATTTAGGAGGAATTAATAATTCTAAAATGGATTAGATATTATATGATTTGTTTGCAGATCCAATGCGAAAGTTCAGTGCCAGTGAATACAAGTAATGTGGGAGTAACTGATAACTCAATGTAAGAATAATCTTTCAACTACTATTAACTTCCTTAATAATACAATGCTGAGAGATTTTAAACATTGGAAAATGTTCAAACAAATATAAGATGTCCAATTTCTATGAATGTTGAAGATAAGATTCATGCATAGACAGATTTAATTTGCTTTCCAGTATTTATATTCACTGCATCCACCTTAGTTTTAAGAATTTTTCACTTTTGAAAAGCTCTATAATGATCTTGAACTAAAGACAAGAGTAATTTTTAAATGCTTTCTTGTGGCTCCCTAAAAATTTTGGCTGTTCTCCTGGTTTCATCAAACTACAAAACAGAAATATACAGATAATGAACTTGTAATTTCTTAAACTATTATCATTTAATGTTTTAATTTTTCTCATGTTTATACAATTTGAACTTTGAATATTTCCTGTAATTTTATAATGAGTTGAAGGTTTTTTTTTTTAACTTTTTCTATTCATATTACATATTAGATAACATTATTTTATTTATCTTTGTTTTGGGTGGTCGTGGTACTGGGGTTTGAACTCAGGGACTCACACTTGCTCAGTAGGTGCTCTACCACTTGAGCCTCTCTGCTAGCCTTAGATAACATTATTTTTAATATTCTCCAATAATGAAAATATTTTTAAAGAAGTTTACTGCTGAAGATTCAAGATGGCTACTATGGTGCAGAAGCAGACAGTGTGAGCTCCATGATTCCAAAACCTTGGTGAGATGCTGGAGCCACAGTTGGTGGAAATAAAGCACCAAGGAGAATTGAAACTTGGACACCCTAAACCCCTAGCATGTGGAAAGCTTCTCCATGCCACATTATCCTGAGAAAACAGGAGGGCTGCCACCACTGCCAGATGCCAGCTCCAAACATGCTTGGGAGACATTCGGCAGACCAAACAGGTGAGTGCCAAGCATCATGCAGTATTCCCCCAGCCACCCCTGGGACAAACCAGCATAGCCCCCTTGGCAGACTGAATGAACACCCCCCAAAAAATAAAAAAACCTGAACAATAAACAAGGAACTGAAAACTAGCACGCAGCAGAGGGATAGAAGTGATGAAGGGAGGAGAGGCAAGAAGATGATCTCCATATGAACTTTCAGTAAACAAAGGCTGGAAAAGCAAAAGGGCCAACAGTGGGTGGGTGATAAGCTGCTGCCTGAAATAGGGCAGATAGCATTCCACAAAGTTCATCTCCTGAGCCAGTGAGCAACACCCAAAGTCAAATGACACTGTAAAGTTGAAAAATAATCAGCAAACCATCACAACATGCTGACAGTAGGGGGCTGGCTGAAGGATCACTGACCTTGCCCCAGAAAAAGGGAAGGAGGCAAAGAAACAAGCCCCCAGTAATCAAGCACAGTGATAAACCCAACTCCAAAGAAGGACAGCTGGTGGGCTACAGAGCTGATTCCAGAACCTGAGGAAAACATACAAACTTAAACTGCCACACCCCACTGAGGGAGGAGATGAACAAGCAGCTGCCTCTGAAAGATAAAAGGAAAAAAAAAAAAACAAACAAACACTACCCAATCACCTGGCAGATGACGAGAGCTTCTACTTAAATACCAACACCAGGACTGGATACTGGAAGAGTAACACCAGAACTTAAACTAAGACTGAAATACTATTGTTCCTGAACCTGGAATTTTTTGTTTGTTGGTTGGTTTGTTCTGTTTCTTGTTTGTTTGTGTTTGTGTGTATCTTTCCACATTGATTTCATTGGTTTTTTTTTTTTTTTTTTTTTGGTTAGTTTTACTATTGTGAATTAGCTAATAGTAAATTACACCCTGACCAGGGACAGAAATAGCGCACACACACACTTAGCTACAAACCCAATACAGTCACAAAACAAAATTAAACCGACAGAAAGAAAACAGGTGACTGAAACCACAACTAGCCTATCAAGAACATAGTTGCACAGTACTAAGAGGAACGATGGGAAGCAAAAAAAGGATAGAAACCTTTCTCCCTCCCAAAATAATTTAATACAGGATTCAGAGGGAAATAAAGAAAATGGATACCCAGTTCCAGACTCCAACAAAACAAAAATAAACAATGCCAGGAAACCCAATGATGCCCACAAGAACACCTTCAAAAAAGAAATCCTGCAAGTAATCTCTGAGAATTTCATGGGCGTGTTATTAGATATGGTTAACCAAAATGTACAAGAGGCACTCAAGAAATTTCAAGACACCAAAAATAAAAAAATAAGAGAAGACAAGGACAAATAAATGAACTCAGAGGAGCCCTAAATAAACACCAAAGTGAAACAGAGAACTCTATAAATAGAGAGATAAATGAACTAAAGACAAAAATAGACAATATTAAAGAGTAAGTGATCCATGATATGAAAAACCTGAGAAAAAAGAATGAAACAAAATACAAAACACAATGGAAGATCACTCCAGCAGACTAGAACAAGCGAAAGAAAGAATCTCAGAACTTGAGATAAAATGGAAATTAAAGGAAAAACTGAAGAGGTATTAGTCAAACAACTCAAGACCTATGAAATAAACAGGCAAGAACTCACTGACACCACCAAAAGACCAAACCTGAGAATCATGGACACTGAAGAAGGAGAAGAGGTAAAGCAAAAGGGATTCATAATATATTCAACAAAATAATAACAGAAAATTTCCCAAACCTAGAGAAAGCTATGCCCATTCAGGTACAAGAAACCTCCAGGACACCAAACATACTTGACTAAAATAGAACTAGCCCACAAAATATTATCATGAAAACAACAAGCTGTAAGAGAGAAAAAACAAATAACAGGCAAAGGTAAACCCATCAAAATCACAGCAGATTTCTCAATGGAAAACCTTAAAAGCAAGAAGGGCATGGAATGAGGTATCCAGGGCACTGAATGAAAACAACTTCAACCCTAGGATACTCTAGATGGATCAATAAGAGTCTTCCATGGTAAACAGAAACTAAAACAATATATGACCACCAAGCCACCACTACAAAAGATTCTCCAAGGAATTTGGCACACACAAAATGAAAGCAAACAAAACCATGAGAACACACGCAGCACCAAATCAGGTGCCCACTATCTCTATCCCCACTCCTATTCCACATAGTCATGGAATTCCTACCCAGAGCAATTAAGGAAGAAGAAGAAATAAAAGGAATACAAACAAATAAAGAAACTGTCAAAATATCCCTATTTGCAGATTACATGATCCTAAATCTTAAAGACCCAAAAAACTCTACCCCAAAACTCCTAGACACCATAAATAGCTACAGCAAGGTGGCAGGATACAAAATCAACCAAAAAAAAAAAAAAATCATTAGCTTTCCTTATACCAACAATGAACAAATTGAGAAAGAATATATGGAAACAATTCCATTTAAAATAGCCTCAAAAAAAAAAAAAAAAAACTAGCAGTAAACTTAACAATGGATGTGAATGACCTCTACAAGGAGAACTACAAACCTCTGAAGAAAGAGACTGAGGAAGACTACAGAAGGTGGAAAGACCTCCTGTGCTTATGGACTGGTTAAAATCAACATAGTAAAAATGGCTATACTACTAAAAGAAACCTACATGTTTAATTCAATTCCCATCAAAATCCCAAAGACATTCATCAAAGAGATTGAAAAATCTACCCTGAAGTTCATTTGGAAACACAAGAGACCACGAATAGCCAAGACAATACTCAGCAATAAGAGCAATGCTGGAGGTATCACAATAACCGACTTCAAATGATATTACAAAGCAATAGCAATAAAAACAGCATAGTACTGGCAGAAAAACAGACATGAATACCAGTGGAACAGAATAGAGGACCCAGATATGAATCCACACAGCTATGCCCACCTTATTTTTGACAAAGGTGCCAAAGACATATGGTGGAGAAAAGACAGCATCTTCAACAAATGCTGTTGGGAAAAGTGGTTATCTGCCTGCAAAAACTGAAACTAGATCCATGTTTATCACCCTGTACTAGTATCAACACAAAATGGATCAAGGACCTTGATATCATACCCAAAACTCTGAAGTTAGTACAGGAAAGAGCAGGGAATACTCTGGAAGCAATAGGTATAGGAAAGGACTTCCTCAATAGAAACCCAGCAGCTCAGTAACTAAGAGAAAAGATAGACAAATGGAACTACATAAAATTAAAAAGCTTCTGCACAACAAAAGAAATGATCTCTAAACTGAAGAGACCACCCACTGAGTGGGAAAAACATTTGCTCCTATACATTAGACAAAGGGCTGATAACCAGAATATACAGGGAGCTCAAAAAACTAAACTCTCCCCAAATCAATGAATCAATAAAGAAATGGGCAGGTGAACTAAACAGAACTTTTTCAAAAGAAGAAATTCAAATGGCCCCAAAACACATGCAAAAATGCTTACCATCTCTGGGCATACAGGAAATGCAAATCAAAACCACACTAAGGGGAGATTCCAAGATGGCAGCTAGAGGGAGGAAGCAGAAAGCATGCCTCCTATAGTGAAATCTTGGAGAGACACTGGAGACACACCTTGCAGGCAAAACTACTGAAAAGAGGCAAAACTTTGACCCCTCCACACCTCCAGCCGGAGCAGAGCATCTCCACTTCATATTAAACGGAGAAATCAGGAGGGCCCCCAGGCTGTCAGTCACCCCATGCCCAGACGGCTTGGGAAGATGTGGACAAGGTGAGTTTAGCAGTACCGCAGTACTCCCACAGACAACCCTGGGCCAGAGCAGCATAGAGGGTGGGGTGCACTGAGTGCCAAAAAGTGGGGGAAGGGAAATCCTTCCCAGAACTGTAAATAAACAAGCCAGTGAGTGGGAGAGACTCCGGTGGGAGTGGGGGCCTGAGTCCAGCAACCAGGAGCGGGAAAGCTTGTGAGAGTGGTGGAGGGAGGAAAACTCCATAGGAGAGGAGGGAAAACCCACTTCCAACATGAGCTGTTAAAAAACATGGCAGCTGGGAGGAGCAGCAGCACTGTCCAGTAATCACAAGTGGGAAAGCTTGTAAAAGTGGCTGTGGGAGGAAAACTCCACAGGAGAGGGGGGAAGACCCACTTCCCACATGAACTGTAAACAAACATGCAAGCCTGAGAAAGCGGGTGCAGTGTCACCTCCCTCAGTGTGCTTGGAAAGGGGAAAGCTTGTAGCAGAGGCTAATGCACAGGAGAACTCTTAGTAAACAAAGTCTGCAGGGCCAAGTGAGTGCTAAACTCACCCCTGAGATCTGCATAAATAATGCCTCCAGCAACAGCAGGATGACAGCAGTGGGCAGGCAAGCCACAGCTGCAGATACCATTCACTGAGCTGTCTCCAGACTCTTTTTTTTTTTTTTTTAATCTCCCTACCTTTGATGAGAAAACAACCGAACTACACCTGCATGCTGAAAAACTCACTGAAACTGTACTGCATTTGAACTTGGGACACTTTGTGGGTTTTTTTTGTTTTTTGTTTTTTATTTATTTATTTTTTGTGCAGTTTTGTTCTACTTTAGGCATCCCCTTTGATGAGACAACAACAGAACAACATCTGAGGCACCATCTCCAGGATTGGAGACTGAGACAGACACCAAAATTATTAACACTGAAACTTCATTCCATTTGAATTGGAGGTTTTTAAATTTTTATTTATTTTTTCTTATTTTCCATTTTTCATTTTCTTTTATTCTATTTTTATACATATATTACTTTCATTTACTTATTTTTTATTTTTATTCTTATCTTAATTCTTTTTATTTTTTATTTTCAATCCTCTCTCTGTCTCTCTAAGGCCTGTTCAGCTTACTGTCAACTAGTACACTAACACTCCCTGTTTACACCTTTGAAACTTTGTTTGATTCCTTGTTTTGTTTTTCCCTACCTGTCTGTTTGTTTTTCCCTTTTCTTTAACTTCTTGCTTTCTATCTCCTCTCACTCTTCCATTTTAAATATTACCATTGTTATTATTACAAGCTAGAAAATACTTAATTGCACACAGTACAGGGACAGTAACAACAACAAAGACAATGATAGGAAGACAGAATAAAAAAGGAAACCAGTTTCCCCACAGCAAAAAATCATTTAAAATAGATGGAGCAATAAAAGTCTTCCATGATAAGCAGAAACTAAAACAATATGTGACCACAAAGCCACCACTACAAAGAATTCTTCAAGAGATTCTGCAAACAGAAAGTGAAACCCAACTTAACCATGAAAAGGCAGGCAGCACCAAACCACAGGAAAAGAAAAAGCAAGAAAGTAGAGAGTAACCTCAACTTAGGTACACACAATCAAACCTTCAAACAACTAAGACAACTAAATGACAGGAATCACCACATACCTGTCAGTACTAAAACTTAATGTTAACGGACTTAATTCACCCATCAAAAGGCACCGCTTGACCAAATGGATTAAAAGGGAAGATCCAACAATGTGTTGCTTACAGGAGACCCATCTCACTGACAGAAATAAGCATAGGCTTAGGATGAAAGGCTGGAAGAAGATTTACCAAGCAGGAGTAGCAGGAGTAGCAATACTTATCTCTGACAAAGTAGACTTCAAACCTACATTGATCAAATGAGATAAAGAAGGACATTCCATACTAATAAAAGGGGAAATAGAACAAAAGGAAATAATCATCATCAATCTGTATCCACCCAATGTCAACGCACCCAATTTCATCAAACATACCCTGAAAGACCTAAAAGCATATATTAACGTCAACACAATGGTTGTGGGAGACTTTAACACCCCATTATCATCAATAGATAGGTCATCCAAACAAAAAAATCAATAAAGATATCCAAGATCTAAAATATACAATAGATCAAATGGACCTAGTTGATGTCTACAGAACATTTCATCCAACTTCTACACAATATACATTCTGCTCAGCAGCCCATGGAACCTTCTCCAAAATAGATCATATCCTAGCACACAAAACAAGCCTCAGCAAATATAAGAAAATAGAAATTATACCGTGTATACGATCTGATCACAATGCAGTAAAAGTAGAACTCAACAACAAAAGTAAAGACAAAAAACATGCAAACAGCTGGAAACTAAATAACTCACTACTTAATGAACAAGAATCATTGATGAAATAAAAGAGGAAATTAAAAAGTTCCTGGAACTCAATGAAAATGAAAACACAACCTACCGGAACCTATGGGACACAGCAAAGGCCGTCCTGAGAGGAAAGTTTATAGCCATGAGTGCATATATTAAAAAGACTGAAAGATCCCAAATCAATGACCTAATGATACTTCTCAAACTCCTAGAAAAGCAAGAACAGGCAAATCCCAAAACAAATAGGAGATAAATAATAAAAGTAAGAGCTGAAATCAATGAAATAGAAACCAAAAAAAAATACAAAGAATTAATGAAACAAAAAGCCTGTTCTTTGAAAAAATAAACAAGATCGATAGACCCCTGGCAAACCTGACTAAAATGAGGAGAGAAAAAACCCAAATTAGTACGATCAGGAATGCAAAAGGGGAGATAACAACAAACACCATGGAAGTCCAGGAAATCATCAGAGACTACTTCTAGAACCTATATTCAAATAAATTCGAAAATCTTAAACAAATGGACAGATTTCTAGATACATATGACCATCCAAAACTGACACAGGAGGAAATTAATCACCTGAATAGATCTATAACACAAAATGAAGCAGCAATCAAGAGTCTCCCCAAAAAGAAAAGTCCAGGACCTGATTGATTCTCTGCTGAATTCTATCAGACCTTTATAGTAGAATTCATACCAATCCTCCTTAAACTGTTGCACAAAATAGAAAGGGAAGGAAAACTGCCAAACACATTTTATGAAGACAGTATTCCACTTATCCCAAAACCAGGCAAAGACACCTCCAAAAAGGAGAACTATAGGCCAATCTCCTTAATGAACATTGATGCAAAAATCCTCAACAAACTAATGGCAAGCCGAATTCAGCAACACATCAAAAAGATTATTCACCATGACCAAGTAGACTTCATCCCAGGAATGCAGGGGTGGTTCAACATATGAAAATCAATGAACATAATAAACCACATTAACAGAAGCAAAGACAAAAACCACTTGATCATCTCAATAGATGCAGAAAAATCCTTTGATAAGATCCATGATAAAAGTTCTAAGAAAACTAGGAATAGAAGGAAAGTACCTCAACATTATAAAAGCTATATATGACAAGCCTACACCCAGCATTATACTTAATGGGGAAAAACTGAAACCATTCCCTCTAAAATCAGGAACCAGACAAGGATGCCCACTATCTCCACTGCTATTCAACATAGTACTGAAATTCCTATCCAGAGCAATTAGGCAAGAATAAGGAATAAAAGGAATACAAATAGGTAAAGAAACTGTCAAAATATCCCTAGTTGCAGATGACATGATCCTATACTTTAAAGACCCAAAAAACACTACTCAGAAGCTTCTAGACATCATCAATAGCTATAGCAACGTAGCAGGATATAAAATCAACATAGAAAAATCATTAGCATTTCTATACACTAGGAATGAGCAAACTGAAAAAGAATGTATGAAAACAATTCCATTTACAATAGCCTCAAACAAAATCAAATACCTAGGTGTAAACCTAACAAAAGATGTGAAAGACCTCTACAAGGAAAACTATACACTTCTGAAGAAAGAGATTGAGGAAGACTATAGAAATTGGAGCGATCTCCCATGCTCATGGATTGGTAGAATCAACACAGTAAAAATGTCTATACTCCCAAAAGTAATCTACATGTTTAATGCAATTCCCATCAAAATTCCAATGACATTCATTAAAGAGATTGAAAAATCTACTGTTAAATTTATATGGAAACACAAGAGACCATGAATAGCCAAGGCAATACTCAGTCAAAAGAACAATGCTGGAGGTATCACGATACCTGACTTCAAACTATATTACAAAGCAATAACAATGAAAACAGCCTGGTAGTGGCACAAAAACAGACATGCAGACCAGTGGAACAGAATAGAGGACCCAGATATGAAGCCACACAACTATAACCAACTTGTCTTTGACAAAGGAGCTAAAAATATACGACGGAGAAATAGCAGCCTCTTCAACAAAAACTGCTGGGAAAACTCGTTAGCAGTCTGCAAAAAACTGAAAGTAGATCCATGCATATCACCCTATACCAATATTAACTCAAAATGGATCAAGGATCTTAATATCAGACCACAAACTCTAAAGTTGATACAGGAAAGAGTAGGAACTACTCTGGAGTTAGTAGGTATAGGTAAGAACTTTCTCAATGGAACCCCAGCAGCACAGCAACTAAGGCATAGATAAATGGTACCTCATAAAACTAAAAAGCTTCTGTTCATCAAAAGAAATGGTCTCTAAACTGAAGAGAACACCCACAGAGTGGGAGAAAATATTTGCCAGCTACACATCAGACAAAGGACTGATAACCAGAATATACAGGGAACTTAAAAAGCTAAATTCTCCCAAAACTAATGAACCAATAAAGAAATGGGCAAGTGAACTAAACAGAACTTTCTCAAAAGAAGAAATTCAAATGGCCAAAAAACACATGAAAAAATGCTCACCATCTCTAGCAATAAAGGAAATGCAAATTAAAACTATGCTAAGATTCCACCTCACCCCTGTTAGAATAGCCATCATCAGCAACACCACCAACAACAGGTGTTGGAGAGGATGGAGGGAAAAAGGAACCCTCTTACACTGTTGGTGGGAATGTAAACTAGTACAACCCCTCTTGGAAAAAATTTGGAGGCTACTTAAAAAGCTAGACATTGATCTACCATTTGATCTAGCAATACCACTCTTGGGGATATACCCAAAAGACTGTGACACAGGTTACTCCAGAGGCACCTGCACACCCATGTTTATTGTGGCACTATTCACAATAGCAAATTTTTCTAGACCGGAATAATGACAGGTAGAGGGAGGATGTTGAGAATAAGAATGAGGAAAAGAAAACCAACTAGTAAATTCACAGTAGACTTGAATTTTATTCAGGGATAGGATTCTCCATTCAGTCCATGAATTCACAAATATAAAATGCACTCAGCATTGTTTCTTTGGTCAATTCTCACCTACTCCTGGGGGCTTGCTCATTGATTGGAATTGTGAACCGACTGCACATACACACACACACATACGTCCTGGAATTTAAAAAGGTTATCATTCACTGGTAAATGGATGAAATTGGAGAACATCATTCTGAGTGAGGTTACTCTGGCCCAAAAGACCAAAAATCGTATGTTCTCTCTCATATGTGGACATTAGATCAAGGTCAAACACAACAATGGGATTGGACTTTGAGCACATGATAAAAGCGAGAGCACACAAGGGAGGGGTGAGGATAGGTAAGACACCTAAAAAGCTAGCTAGCATTTGTTGCCCTTAACGCAGAGAAACTAAAGCAGATACCTTAAAAGCAACTGAGGCCAATAGGAAAAGGGGACCAGGAACTAGAGAAAAGGTTAGATCAAAAAGAATTAACCTAGAAGGTAACACACATGCACAGGAAATTAATGTGAGTCAACTCCCTGTTTGGCTATCCTTGTCTCAACCAGCAAAAATACTTGTTCCTCCTAGTATTGCTTATGTTCTCTCTTCAACAAAGTTAGAGATAAGGGAAAAATAGATTCTGCTGGTTATTGAGGGGGTGGGGAGGAGAGAGAGGGGGTTGTGTGGGTGGTAAGGGAGGGAGTGGGTGCAGGAGGGAGAAATGACCCAAGCCTTGTATGCACATATGAATAATAAAACAATTAAAAAAAAACCACACTAAGATTCCACCACACACCTGTTAGAGCAGCTGTCATAAAAAACAGCACCACCAACAGGTGTTGGTGAGGATGTGGGGACAAAGGAACCCCCCTACAGTGCTGGGAATGCAAGCTGGTGCAACCACTCTGGAAAACAATATGGAGGCTTCTTGAGAGCTTGTTTGGAGGTTCTAGCAGGGGAGCGCAGCTACTCGTATACCCTTGACCGAAGAACGGTCCTCCTCTATCGGGGATGGTTGTCCTCTTCGACCGAGCGCGCAGCTTCAGGAGGGACGCACATGGAGCGGTGAGGGAGGAAGGGGACACCCGCCTAGCCAGCCAGATCAGCCAAATCAACCCTGGCGATCAATGGGGTGACAGATGTCGCAGCCAGATAGCCCTCACATCCAATATGGAGGCTTCTTAAAAAACTAAACATAGATCTGCTATATGATCCAGCAATCCCACTCCTAGGGATATACCGAAAGGAATGTGACGCAGGTTACTCCAGAGGCACCTGCACATCCATGTTTATTGTAGTGCTATTCACAATAGCCAAGTTATGGAAACAGCCAAGATTCCCCACTACTGACATATGGATTAAGAAAATGTGGTATTTATATGCATTGGAGTTTTACCCAGCCATGAAGAATGAAATCTTATCATTCTCAAGTAAATGGATGGAACTGGAGAACATCATCCTGAGCTACATTAGCTAGGTTCAGAAGTCCAAAAATCCTATGTTCTCCCTCATATGAAGACTTTGCAGACTTTAGATCTAGGACTAAGGCAGTAACGTTGTTGGGCTTGGGTCACACGCTAAGGGGAGAGCACATACGGGAGGAATGGGATAGGTAGGAAACTCAAAACTTGAAAGCATTTGATGTCCCCACTGCAGAGGAGCTAATGCAGCAACCTTAAAGTGACAGAGGTCAATATGGGAAGGTGATTGGGAAGTAGTGGAGAGGTCAGATAGAGAAGAATCAATTTGGGTTGTAATATATTTGTACATGGAAGCAATGCTAGGCATCTCTCTGTATAGCTATCCTTATCTCAACTAGCATAAACACTTTGTCTTTCTCATTGTTACTTATGTCTTCTCTTCAACAAAATTGGAGAAAAGGGAAAAACAGGTACTGCTTGGAGCGAGGGGTATGGGGAGGAGAGGGAGAGGATGGGGGCAAGGGGCTAAATGACCCAAACATTGTATGTACATTTGCATATATGAATAAAGAATAAAAAAATTAAAAATAAAAAAAAAGTTTACTGCTTATTTTCTATGGCAGGATCTTATTACACTGTCCAGGATGTATTCAAACTCACTTGTGTTTGAGGAAGTGAGTTTGCCAGGACCTCTCTTTTGCTATATTTATTTTAAATCCCTGTCTCCATGGCCTTCCTCCCTCCATAGATTCTCATTCTAATGTGTTTAACATATATTATTTAATAGAAATATAGCCCAGTCAAAGATGTAAGTGTCCATACATATTTGTGTATGCACATGGTTACCTATATACATATCATTGGGTTATAGAGTTTACTCTGTTTTTGTTTTTCTGCAATATTACTTGTAGGAGCTACATTGGAGCTTTTGCAGCTGGATCTTTGCTTCTGGCAGCTGCTTATTATGTACACATAGTAGATACATTATGTATCTACCAAATTTAGCTTGTTTATTTACCTTTAATGAACTTATAAGCTGTTCTTAGCTACCAGTTATTACAATCAACATTCAGATAGACATCATCCTCACACATGTTCTTTCAGAACCATGTGGGAGTATTCTTAGGAAATATACCATGAATGAAATTACTAGAGTACGTGTTATATAAACTTACTCTAGTTTGGTTAGTAAAGCCAGATTGCTCTGAAGAACAGCTTCAATAGTTTGTTCCTATTTGTGATAGGTACATTTTCCCACACAGTGTTTCTTTGTCATCACTTGGTGTTAACTCAATTTTTATCTTTTGGCAATATGATTGAAATAAAATGGTATCTCACTGATGACTTAATATGGGTTTTACTGATTACATGTGAAATTGAACATCTTTTCTTAAAATTGTTCAAGTATCTTAGTCCAGGATTTGACTTTTCATATCTACTGACCTTGGGCTGTTAAGATAATACTTTTTCTTATCTATTTCAGTTAATTATCTGTCATCAATAATGCGATTATATTGTAGTATGGGCAATGGTATATATATTCTCTCACTCTTTGTTCTGCTATTCTTATCTTTAAGATCCTTTTTAAAAGAGCAATTCCTTTGATCTATGTAATTGATCTTATCAGTTGTTAAATTTATGCTTTAACTTTTTGAATTTTAGGAAATTCTTCTGTACATCTCCATGGTGCTAATACTCTTCTACATTATCTTTTATTAATATTGTACTTTTGCATTTTACATGTAGGTTTTTCATCAAATTGGGATTAAGCAGATAACATATAATGAAAGGAAGGCCCATTCCCCCAAATAATCTATTGAATAAGCCATCCTTTCCTTACTAATTTATAGTGTCATTTGTATTATATGTTAATTTCCCATATATAAATAGGTTGTCTTAATTTGAGTTCAAGGACAACTCTTAGATGAGCATTTTATTATAAGCAATTTATTTGGATAAAGGAGTGTTTTGAATCTAGAAACCATGCTTATCCCATTTGTAAACTTGTGGAGCCAGAATAAATACAGGAATTGGTGAACCCAGAGTAAGTGATCCAGGAATGTATATACATCAAACCATTAGTACACTGATAAAGGGGGAACAACTGCCTTTTAGGAAATGAACAGAGAAACCCTTGATTTGTAGTACTGGTTGATATCTGCTACAAAACTCACCATGGATGACTATAACCTTCTAAATGACTTTGACTAGGCTGCAAAAATCCTTAAGTTTTAACAATTGGCTCTCTTGAGCTGATAAGAATTGAATCCAGAACATCACTGAAAACCCCACCAATAGTTATTGGTTGAGTGTTGTCTCTGAAGAGTGAGTCTGTAGCACTTGTAGCCATCTACGCAAGTGGAAAAACAACTCCCATGGCAAAAGAAAGCTGCTAGACAAAATAATTAAACAGTCAGTTGGAGAGTCAGGCATGTAAAGGGAGATGGATAATGCATCAAGAGTAGCAACTAGCCGCATGGGCTTTTCTCTGGAACAAAATAAAAGTCTTTTCTATTGTTTCATTTTATCCTTGTTGGTTTCTTTTTTTGTGACTAGTATTTATTAGTGTCTTTTCTTTTTCCTTGTTATTGTGTTGGGTGGGGGTACATTGGGAATTGACAAAAGTTCTTGCAATTATCACATATATCATACTTGAATTCACCCCCTTCACCATTCTCCTTTATCTCCCCTCCAACGGATCCTGGAATAGTTTCATCAGGTATCATTTTTGCATTTACATACATGTGTATACATTTTTTCACCCTTCTACCCTTTTTCTCCATTAATGCTCCCCTCCCACTGATGCCAACCCTCCTCCCTGGGCAGGACCTGTTTCACCATCCTGTTCTATGATTTTGTAGAGAAAAAAAGAGAAAAGAGAAAAATAAAAATGTGACATTTTAGCTTGTTTGAGATGAAGATAGTTACACAGAGCGTTTCCTTGTGGTATTTTCATGTATATATCTATTATAATCTCAACTGCTTTATCTCCTCTAATTTTCTTGGTTTTGCCCTAATCCCTTTCTTATGGTGGTTTCAGCAAGTTTAAATTTCTACATTCATTCTTGTATAGAGAGTGCATCGACCATATTCAAATTCTTAGTTTCCTACTTTTACCCTATCCCTCCCATGCATAACCTCCCCTTAGTGTGACCACTGTTTCATAATTTGCTGCATTTGTATTAGGTCTGTATTCCACATATGATAGAGAACATGTGGCTTTTGGCCTTCTGAGCCTGGCTAACTTCACTTAAGATGATGTTCTCCAGTTCCGATCATTTACCTGCAAATGACAAAATTTCATTCTTTTTTGTGGCTGAGTAAAATTCCATTGTACATAAATACCACATTTTCTTAAGCCATTCATTAGTAGTGGGGCATCTTGACTGTTTCCATAGCTTAGCTTTTGTGAATAATGCTGCAATAAACATGGGTGCAGGTGCCTTTGTAAGCTGACTTACATTCCTTCTGGTATATCCCTAGGAATGGTGTTGCTGGATCATATGGCAGGTCTATTTTTAGCTTTGTAAGGAGCTTCCATACTGTTTTCCATAGTGGGTGCACTAATCTACATTCCTACCAGTAGTCTATGGGGGTTCCTTTTCCTCACTCCCTGCATCCTTGCCAACATTTGCTATTGTTTGCATTCTTGATGGTAGCCAGTCTAACAGCAGTGAGATGGAATCTTAATGTGGTTTTGATTTGCATTTCCTTTATGGACAGGGATGGTGAGCATTTCTTCATGTTTTTTTTTTTTTTTTTTAGCCATTTGGACTTCTTCCTTTGAAAAGTCTTTGTTCAGTTTATTTGCGAATTTCTTCATTAGGTCATTGATTTTGGGGGGAGTTTAGTGTTTTGAGCTCCCTGTATATTCTGGTTTCAGTCCCTTGTCTGATGTATAGTTGGCAAAGATTTCTCTCCCTTTCTGTGGATGGCATTTTCAATTTCGAAACCATTTCTTTTGTTGTGCAGAAGTTTTTAAATTTCATGCAGTTCCATTTGTCCATCCTTTTTCTTAGTTTCTGAGCCACTTGAGTTCTGCTGAGGAAGTCATTGCCTATTTCTTCCAGAGTATTCCCTGCTCTGTCTTGCACTAGCTTAAAAATTTCACATCTTATATTAAAGTCTTTAATCCACTTTGAGTTGATACTTGTACAGGGTGAAAGACATGGATCTAGTTTCAATTTTCTGCATGCAGCTATCCAGTTTTCCCAGCAATATTTACTGATGAGGCTGTCTTTTCTCCATCATGTATTTTTGGCTCCTTTGTCAAAAATTAGGTAGGCGTAGCTTTGTGGATTCATATCCGGTCCTCTATTCTGTTCCACTGGTCTTCATATCTGTTTTTGTGCCAGTACCATGCTGTTTTTATTGCTATGGCTCTGTAGTATAGTTTGAAGTTGGGTATTGTGATACTTCCAGTGTTACTCTTTGCCTGGGCTATTCACAGACTTTTTTGATTCCAAATGAATTTTCAGGTTGATTTTTCAATCTATTATCAGGATTTAAAACTATGTTTTCAAATCTTTTAGGACTTGTTCTCTTCTCCATTTCTGTTATTCTTTTCTAAAAATGTACTACTTATTTATAGATCTTTTATTTCAAATTTTGATTACATTGTATTTGCGATTAATTTTGGAGAATATTTGTATCTTTAAAATGCTAGACATCTCATATGTTAGCAAGGGTTTATTTGTGTATTTGCTTATGTCTCCTTTCTGTCTTCTGTAATAAGTATAATACTTTTCTGTATAAAAATCTTGAACTTTATATGTTAACATCTAGATAATTCATGGGTTTTGATGTTATTGTGAACAGCGATGTTTTTCTGTCACATTATCTAGTTAGTTATTGCTGCCATAGGTTGGTTTATTGATACTTTTGAGCCATATATGTATATATACCAGACTTTTTGGTTTCAGGATCCTCTTATGATTCTAAAAATTATTTATGACCTCCAAGCAATTGCCCCCAAATTATTTATGAGTTTTCATTTATGTGTGGTGATATTTATTTCATTAGATATTATAATAGAAATTTTGAAAATATTTATTAATTCCTTTAAAATAATAATAACTCTCTGTTGGAAGTTAAAATAATACTTTTCTATTTTACCTGTTATTAAGATTTTCATCTAGCTTCTTTTTTTTTTTTTTATTTCCAGAGTTGAAAGAAAATAATTTCCTTGATTCACTAGTGATTACAGTTTGTGAGCTGTTTCTATAATCCTGGTAGCACTACTGGCCAGAAGAGATCATGAATTCTTTAAGTCAAAAAAGAACATGACTGTACTAAAGTGAAAGAAATGATGGTACTGGTACCCTCCCCACTGCCCTGGACTGTGACTGACACATTAGAATACTGAGTTAGAATTAGAATGAATTTTTATTGATGACAAAGTAATTGCAGTATTTCTGAGGATTAGGAAGGTGACATATATGTTGGATTACACAATTTAGAGTCACTAGCTTCCTTTTAAAGTTTTTTTTCTGATACATTCTTTCTACTGTATTTACATTCTAATTTTTTACATTGATTTGCTATAAGTTTGTCTCTTTTAGACAAAATATTTCTGGATCTTTTTCTTTGCTTTTTAGAAAATCAAATCTGAGGGATCTTTCTTTTATTTAATAATTTAATACATATGTTTCTATTATTAGTGCATTTAATGCATACACTCAATACATACACTTTATACCTACTGTGTAAATTGGATAATGCTAGGATTTATCCTGTCATTTTATTTCACTATATTTTCTATTTGGATTTTTGGAATTTCCTAGCCTCAAGTGTAAACATTGATTATTCAAATTTGAGAGTTTAAAAAAAGTCAATTATTAAGTTTCTGAAGGTTACTTCTTTTATATTAAGAAGCATATTGAAGTTTACTTTTATTTATACCTTTCTGAAATCTATTGATATCTTAATTTTTGCACAAACAGGGCAGTGACCTTGGCAGCAGTCTCCTTTGAAGCTCATGCTAATCTCTTCCCCTCCCAGTCCTTTACCCTAGCCATGTTACTTCTTTCTTTCTTTTGGCAGATTTTGCATATTCCTTTTTAGGTTATGACATAGTGTTTCAAGTTACTTATTGCAGCCTCCTTCCATTATAAATTTTAATGATTTCCTGTATTTATTTATTTTTCTTGTTGGAGTTCTATTTCCAGGATGCATTACAGAGTTTCTTTGTGTTCCTAAAACTTCTGAGGCATTTTATGGCTGAGAATATCTTTCTTTTATCTTCTTACTTAGTGAGAGTTTTGTTGTACACAAGATGCTTGATTTTTCTTCTTTTATAGGAAGACACAGGCTCTTTCTCTGTGTTTCCAGACTATGAGACTCTATTTATCTTATGTTTGTTTAACACCTTTATTCTGAAAACTTTCATTGCTTTTCAATTCTGAAAAATTATCAGTTGTGTATTTTTAAAAATATTTTCATATTTTTTCTTGTTCTAAGATTTATGTTATGTGGTTAATGACACTTCTTTCTAAAATCCATATATCTCAACTTCTCCTGGATGAACAAAAGAAGTAGTTTACATAATAAGTAGTTGTAGTCAGTTTCAACTAATTTTAACTAATAATTTGAATTAAACCTGTACCTTTCTATGGATTTTCCCAAGGGTTGTACTAATAAACATGCAGGTAGTTTTTACTTTTTTTTGCAGAAGGAGATATTAAAATCCAGAGAAGGTATACAATTTACTCACAAACTTAACAAAAAGTGAACTGGAATTCAAACTTAAACCTGTGTTTTTTTCATCCATGGTAGTGCCTCATCCAAGTAGGTATAACTGGATAAGAAGAAATGTGAGTGTCAATGCTAGAAAATAACTATAAATATTGAAACAGCAGGTTTTAAAAGGTGCTTTTAACTGAAGATGGCCCTTAAAGAATTTAGGGGTACCAATGAATCAAGAATTAATAATTATGAACAAAACTAAAAATAAAATAGTGGAAAAGTAGTTAAAATAATGGAAATGTACATACATTTTAAGTGGACATATTATAAAATATAACTTTCATATAAAATGGGAGTAAGAACTTTAAAAAGAAATGACAATATGGTGTGGAGTTTTTATTCTGTTTAAGTCTTACCTTTGTTGGTTATAGATTTTATAATTTATAAAAGGAGGACATAGATAAAGATAAACTTATAAAAATTTAAGGTTCAAAGAGCAGATGCACACAATGCTCTCTGGCTTTCAGTGTAGGTGTAATATTGTTGTGATTGGGCAATTAATGCATATTTTATCTTCCTGTAATCCACACACAGGACTCATTAGAACCCCCGAACAGCTCACTCTGCAGCTCTTTTCCTGGGGCTTGGATTTACTAGGCTGTGATGGCCTGGAAATTTGAAAACTAACAGATATCCTTTAGAAAATTTACAACAAGGTTTGGGCAATACTGCAACATGTTAAAATATCAGTAATTCTAAGAAAAATGAGTATGGTGCTTCCGTAGGTAGAAGAAATTGTTCTAGGCTCTTGGAAGCATAAAAGGATGATTATCTCTCAAGTTCTTAAAAAATTAATTTGTTGGAAGAAAGTGGCAATAAAAGTGCTACAGGAAAGTTAAAAGTAAGAGAAATTTGCTTTCCCTTTGGAAGGTTGGAGAAATTGAGAAGACTTTCTCCCATCCAAGTACTAACCAGGCCTGCCCCTGCTTAGCTTCTGAGGTCAGACAAGAGCAGGCACATTCAGGGTGGTATGGCTGTAAAGAAGACTTTCTAAATAGGATCTTGATAAATGATTTTTCTTCATAGGATCCATGGAAAGAAGGCATTCCAGGCACAAGCAATAATGTTAACAACACCAACAAAATATGATTGAAGATAGGTTCAGTAGATTTGGGGAAAGGAGAACAATACAATTTAGATGAAATTGATGGCCAAATATTCATCCATTTAATAAATATTTATGGAGAGTAAATGATGAAAAATGAAGTAATTAAGTGTGATTACAAGTAAGTATCATTCAGCTGGTACTCAACTAGAACTTAAAGATTACTTACTTAAATGTATGCAAGATCTCAGTGACTGAGTGGGCTTGGCAGGATGTGAGGGAGAGGATTGAGGGGTCTCAAGATTTCTGCTGTGAACCTTTGCCTGTGTTACAATACTAGTTACTGGTTTTTGTATGCTCATATGTTATGGGCACTGAGCTTTCCCTTTTCATGTTTGTTCTTATTTAAACTTTGTAACGGTACAATAAAGTGGGTGTTACAGCTCTTTTGTTGATACCTATATGTAGACATTGGGGCTAAATTTCTAGGATATACTTTCATACTCATGAATAAATGTCATTTCTGTCCTTTACAGGATCACATTAATTTTTTTTCCTTGTTAAATAAATTAGGAACCAGGTAAGTGTGGTAGTTCACACCTTCAAACCCAGCTATTCTCAGAGATCAGGAGGATGTGGTTCAAGGCCACCTTGGGGGTCTGAGACTGAAACTGACTAAATAACATGAGATCCTATCTGAACAATAACTAAAGCAAAAAGGAGTGGCTAAAGTGGTAGTGTACCTGCCTGGCAAGTGCAAGGCCTTGAATTCAAACCCTGGGACTGCAAAGAAAAGACAGAATTGGAATAGACTAATTAGTACTTTATCCGTGGCAAATGATACTTTTGAATTCATATTGAAAATAAAAGTATTTTGCAATTATATTTTCTTTAGTTAAAACAACGAAATTTGAAGCAGTTCTTTCATTTGAAATCTGCTATGATTTTGTTTACCATTGATCTTAAGTCTTCATTAATACTGTTTACTCCTCTTAATTTAGTTGCATGCTTCCAGACACATTTTTTAAAAAAATGATACCCCGGAAACTGCTTATCTTTAGAGATTATGAAAACAAAGTCAGTTGTAATAGAAAGCACAAATCATGTGCTTTCTGTTCTCAATTTTCACTCAGAATGAGAGGATATTTTTTACATAATTCCCAGAAAAGCTAGTGTTCCCTACTCAATTTTTTAAACCTCCAAAGTGTGTGTTTTTCACAGAAAAATATTAAAAATTACAGACTAGAGTGAAATCAACAAATTAAGGATAGTTTTAAATGAAGGTAATATTCACTAATATGCTTACTATGCTTTAAAAATTATTTTTACTATCATGCTTCTGTTGTTCCAGGGGTACATTGTGAAGTTTACAAAAGTTTTTTACAATATATATATAGTTGAATTCACCCACCTTCACTATTCATTTTAACTTAGGCATTATGCCCTTGTGAAAAAATTGATTGGAATTTCAAAAGAAAAATGGAATTTTACTTTGAAATTCGATTCAAACTTCTGTGACAAATTTATTTGAGGTTGAGCATTGCAGCCACAAAATGAACACATCCGTAGTTATAGCAACTGCAATCCAGGGTTACATGACAGGGTATATTGTGTTCCCCAGCACAGATCTTGGGACCACTTACATTACACCTAAACTTAGTTAACACTCACTTTGGATTGAAGAAAGAAAACCTCATCAAAGTTTAGTTGAAGACTGTATGTAGTCACGAGTGATAAAAATGGGAAGGATTAAAATTCTACTGTGTAATGCACTCTCAGGCCCAGGTGACATTTGAAGCAAGGCTACATTCTACCATCATCAGCTCTGAATTCAGCCAAGTTCAATAGTGACTAGAGACAGACTGTGACCCTCAGAGCAGTTTGAAGTAACAAAGAAAAGGATTAGAAAAAAAAGTGGAGATACTGTGAATGTGCAAAGCAGATCTATAAACTGCGTGAAGCTCCAGTAATAGTGTGGTCACAGTTTTTGTCAAGTTCATAAGGAAGAAACTGCTATCACTCATTTGCTTTAATTCAACTCCACTCTACTAGGTAGATCAGAACAGTTTCTTGTTATAAAATGAATCTATATATCAAACCTATATGAAAATAGTAGCACATAATTTTATGAAGCTGTATAGATTGATGAGTAAATAGACACCATTAGTGTTCAGAGGTTGGGAAAAGAATGTGTGCTTAGTCTTTGGACCTGTTTCTTAGTTTCTAGAAACCAACCCCCATTGGTTGACAGCTACTGGTAGAGTACCATCAACTAGAGGCAAGTATCCTAGGGAGGATGAGATCTCAGATCTGAAATTAAACCTAGGTAATTACTCAAATCATTTTATTGGAATAAAAAAGCATATACTAATAACAAAATAATGTAATTTTTCATTGTAGAGCAAAGGAAGAGAAAATGAAGTCTAAATGCAAGCAGTAAACAGTTACCAGTGTAGTTAACACTGACTCATACACATAGGCCATTCGCAGATGTGTGTTGAGCTCACATGGTCCATTTATACATCCAAATTAAAATTATTTTGTTAGTGAGAATCAGAGGCAGCAAGGTTTTTAGGGCCCAGCTGCTTTGTTTGTAATGGCCATCTTTCTATAGCTAAATAGTTTGAATTATTTTTTCTGTGAAGAAAAACTTACTGCCCATCTTCACACCCACCACCATTTTGGCAGGGTCTGTACAGCACCTGCTTGCCCTTTCTGCTTTTTTTTTTTTTTTTTTTTGCCATGTACCATAGTTTCTCTCTCTCTCTCCTCTTTCTCTGTCTCTTTCCTAGTTTTTCTTATGTAGTGCTCGTTAAGTCTGTTGGTAAATACTCCAATTTCTTTCTCCTTCCAAAAACAAGGTAGATTCGTACTTTCCAACCAAGTTGAAGAGAGGCATGATTGTTTCCCTTTCCTTGGACAATGGACTGCAGAGAAGTGTCAGGTGCTAGTGTGTCATTTGCTACTCTTACTTTTTGCTGTCTCGGGTTTATAAAAATGCCTGTTGACATGATATCTTTCTGCAGGACTTTGGAATAAATGGAAAGAGTAGAGCCCTCTTCCAAAACTGCATTAGACATGAAGCATTTGGCCACTGAAAATCTGAAGTTTATTAATGCAGCAAAGCACAGTCTTACTAACTGACTTTTTACACTCAAGGTAAGGCGATTCTGTACTCAAGTTTACAACTTATCATGAAATGCCACTGATATGCATGCTGCTACAAGATGATTTTCCAAAGGCCATTATTTTTTAAATTTGTTTTAATCCAGAACACTGCCATGGCATAGTCACAGGAAACAAATTTTTTAAATCATATTTTTGTATGATGGAAAACTCACTTTCTATTTTGACTTTTTTAAAAAACTTACCACACACATTGCAAAGCTCAACTGTATAAATTATATCTCCAAAGAAATGATATTTTATAGTAGTAGTGAAAATAGTAATTTAAGTTATTTAAAACACCACGTTTTTGGAGGAAAACGTAAACATGTCAAGCAATAAGTAGCTAAAACTGCAGCTCATGTCACCTACGCCAAAATGGGGAAAAGCAGCATAAATCTGAAATATACTTCCACCACTTTGAAGGTTTACGGTTTTCTCATTAAATTGATGTCTGAGTCTGGTTATAAAGCAGGACAATAAAAAGGTACAGCTGTTGCCATGAGAAGTATAAAATCAGTATATGAGCTTGGCTTTAATCATTTCCATTTTTCTGGCTTTTCATTTCACAGTTTTCTCTTGATTTTTTTCCCTTTTCTTTGCAGTATCTTATCTAAGATTCAAGGAAGAACTTGTCTTAAGTTGCAAATTACAGTAACTTTGATTTTTGCCATCTGACTCATTTCTTTGTCTTTTGCTCTCTTTTGTGTCAACATCCTTCTTTTCCTCTGTGATTTTCACACATACAAACACTGATTCAACTTCTAGCTCTAACATGAGGAATTTGTACCTTATCACTAACACAAGTTTTCCTTTTCTCAGAAATACAGGCATTTCCAAAGTGTCCTTTGGGATGGAGAGGGTCCATGTATATCCTCTGAGAAATTTCAGAGGTCAGATGGAAGGAGGGCTTGAGCGAACAGGGGTTCTCTCTAGAACCTCTCAGATCATACTTTGTATTGGAAGCTTTTCAGCCAACAGACAAGGGCAGCCTGGCTTTGATGTTCAGACAAAAGAAGACAGGGAATCTGGTCACTTCCATATGCATAAATAGCTTTATTTGCATTCAACTGTGTTTCAACTGACTTTCTAACTTTTGAGAAAACAACATTTAGATTCTTCACACCACACAGAAGTCCTGTGTGAAATTTACCACATTTCCAACAGAAACTCCTTTTGGCTTCACATGACTGAACATTTGATTAAAACTGTGGAAACTACTCCCAGGCAACTCCTTCCGGCTCTGTATGAAACATCTGCTAGAGTAAGCCTTTAGAAGTCAGACGGAATTGAAATGTCACGCTCTAGGGGAAATATACACAACACAAAATTAAATAATGAACATGAAGGGAAGAGCTCATACAGTGTGAGCTAGGAATAAGATGAATAGTTACTGGTTTAACATGGGGGATTCAGGAAGCAGAGAAAGAGAGGGTTTACAGATATGTTTTCTTGTTGCTGTAGCCTAATTATGTGCTGTACTAGCTTAATCCAAGTGCAGTAAAATGGTAGGCGATATAAAGGTTTTAATATAACTAATAAAGGTAAATTATAATTCAAATTTTAAGTGTTAAAGTAGTATACATATTTTAAAACATGAAAAGATTCACAATTATTATAATAAAACACTTTAGTATATAAACTTTCAGAACTCAGGAAAAAGCAAAATTATTTGAGTTAACATAACTAGAAATATTGAGAAATAAAAACGTAAAAACATGTAAAATGTTTAGCAAGGGTGCTAAAATTTCAACAACTCTATAAAGATATAACTGACAGTGACAACTTAGATGGTAATACATGTTTCTAAAGCATTTGTTGACATATTTCTTAATCAGCTAACTAGAATTTTTTTCTAATTTGTACTAGTGGCAAATTAAAGCCACTGAAACAATATAAAATAAATAATTATTGGCACTTTCCTATTTTTATAGAGGAAATTACCAGTGTTGATTTAGACCAATATCAGTTTTATATCAACCAACATTGATTTAAGCTGAGTACATACTAGGTAGAACATAGGTCAAATTAGTATTATTGGTTATGTCTTCCTTTGTCATAGGTTAACTAGTCAATCAGTTAACCTGTAACATAATACAGCTTGGTGGGAAGAATATTATTATTGTTCATTTCTCAAAATAATCATGGGTAATAAGTATTCAAAGTTATTTAAATAATAGTTTTTAGCAGTTGCTTTATTTATGTTTTACTATTGAAATATTATTCTTGGTTTTGTTCTTTCAATGCAAAAAACTGGTTACAGAATCAAACTTCCAATGCTTATACTTGAGAGGGGAATAGAAAAGTCTGAAGAATAATACAGTAAAAAGGTATGAGGGGAGAGCAGTCTGAAGAATTATGCAGCTGTAACACTTGTTGAAATTCATATAGTGCATTAATTTCAGCGAGATATACAATATTAATAAAGATTTAAAAGATATAGAGATGTTAGTAATTCATTGATCAATAGAAATAGGTTTTCATTAACAGGTACATCAGAAAAACTTTATTTCGAATGCATGCTTTAATAAAAATACTCTTACATATTCATGCAGAAATTCAAATGTTTGGGCTTCTTAGTGATTTGGGCAAGGATTAGAATTAGCCCATGGTAGTGGGCCTGTGACTTCCCTGCTGCTATTCCTTCGAAAACCATGGTGCCTGAATAACTGCATTGTGGTTACCATGTTGGTCCTTAGGATGAAACTTTAGGACCCTGATGTTATTTGTTGGCTTGAACTTACAGTTAACATTTTGGAATACGTTTCTGAGTCTAGGTTAAGTATATACAGGTTCAGGAAAAGTATGGTGAAATTAAAACTTTAGTCTATGTACTACTGAAGTAGAGGTTGAAATGTACTAAGGTAGGTTGTAGGGTTTTTTAAAAAGGGAAATGTGTATGAGTAAGAAATATAGACAACTAAGTACATTCATGTGACATTACTGAAGAAAAAACCTCGAGGAATCACAGAAAAACATTGATGTCACAGTTGCAGCCCATGGGGTTAATGCACAATGCTGGGATTTTGGAATTGGAATTCAAGGTCATGATTAGATAGGGTCTTGACTTTCTAATAACTGATAAAGTAAAGAACTATAAAAGCATAATAAAATTGTGGAGTATATTCTGTGAGTTTGCGTTTTGACTTTTTAGTGACGTTGAAAAGTATGACTTGCTTCTGCATAGCACATTTCCTCTACAAAACAATTTGTGTAGCTATTAGGAACTAGGTATAATAAGCAATTATCATTAGAATACATCCCAAATTGGACCTATCAGTTTGAGTTAAATTGTACTTCACTGAAGATTTATAAGTCTGTGTTATAAAGTGTTACTCTATTTCTATTAAATGGAAAGCAGATAAAATCTGGGAGACTTAAAGTACTTATTAACTTTGGACTTGGTTGATTCTTTAATTAAGTAAATGAGCCTAGAAATTTATAAGATATATTAAAGAAAGCTCTAAGATGAATTTTGTAGATTTATTCCAACTCGGTGATCACACTTTAACAAGCGGTTTCTTGACTAGGTATAAACCAAACCAAATAAAACATCTGAGTTGATAACTTTGTCATTCATCTAATCTGTTTACCCACACTAGATTATATTTTGAATTTGAGAATATTGCTAAGCACTTTAGTGCAAAAAAAATCACTCATTGACATTATACTTATTTAGAAATAAAATAAACTATAACAATTTCCTATGTGAAATTTTATCTAATTGCAAGAATGTCTTTCCACAAATAAGGATGTTTGAAAACATGCCACTCAATCTAAATCACTGAATGAAGTACATTTTTTGAAAAATGGTGTTACTTTTTACCTTATCATTGGAAAAGTTATAGGCATATGTGTGCAGATGCATATATAGGCATATGTATACCTAACTAAATTTTATTTGGAGTTAGACAGAAAATATATAATCTGATGGGAACCCTGATCCTTTAGATACTGCCTGGTTATTCAGTACACATGTGTATGCATACAATATACTGGAGAGACATGTAAGTGGAGGGAAATAAGAACCAAGGTTTCACTTCTCTCCTAATCAAGCAAAACCTACCTGCTGGAATAGAAACTACCTCAAGAGAAGGATCAGCAGAGCTTCTCAGGACAAACCATCCCCCAAATCAAGACAGATATCTATAGGAATGACTTTACTTTTTCCAAAGTGATTCAGAAAAGAGTGAGACAGAAGATGCAATGTCTTTTATGACCTAGCTTCAGAAATCATTTGATTGTTACTCAAGTCAGCCCTTGACATGTAGAACATCAAACAGTGAGAATACCCAGCAGCAAGAATCATTGAGAGGCAACTTGAAGGCAAATTATTACAAACATATTCAAATTATTACAAATATATATATATATATATATCTCAAATGTATATATATGGCTTTCTCTCACTTCCATTCTGATCATGCAATATTTCTCAGTTGGATAATTTTTATTAAATGCCTACTTTCCTCTTACATAAATTTTGAAATTTTATAATATCAAATCCATGATTGCATTTTATAATCTTGAATTAATGGAAGCTTCAGTGTCAGTCTCATAGTGTTGTTTTCTCAATAGACAATTTTATAACAAACAATAGGAGAAACATTTGCATATTGTCACATTTTAGCACAATTTTTGTCAACTTTTCCTGTCACCACCAGCATCAACTTGTTCTAACTATTTTCTCCATTGTTGCTCAACTTTTGACAACTAGCATTATGTCTAGGCTATCCTATCAGCTTGTGCTATCGTTGTTATTTTTGTATGTTATAATGTCATTATTTTTATTATTGTAACCACAGAGCATTCTAGATGCATTATTTTACAAGAATATATCCCCAATTCTACCTGAATGAGTTGAAAATTTATGTGTACACAAAAGCCTGCATATGAATGTTTAAAGAAACTTCATTCATAATTGACAAAACTTAGAACTAACCAAGATGTCATGTAGTATGTACAAGGATAAATATATTGTGGTACATCATACAGTGAAATACTATTCAGCACTACAAAGAAATGAACTAGCAACCCATGAAAAGACTTGGAAGAAGCTTGGATGTGTATTGTTGTGTTAAAAAGCAAATCTGAAAAAGGTTCATATTGAATGATACCAAATATATGAGATAAGAGATAGCAAAATAGTCAGAGGGTACCAATGTGTGGGTTTTGAATAGCAGAACATAGAGGGGTTTAGGGCAGTGGACATACTCAGTATAATACCATAATGGCAAATATACGACATTCTAATTTTGTCCAAACCCACAGAGTGTACAATGCCAGGAGTGAACACCAATGTAAACTATGGATTTTGGGTGCTAATGATGTAACTGTATATAGGTTTGTGAACTGCAATAAAGGTACTAGTCTGGTGGGGCATGTTGATAGGGTGGAAGCCTGCATGTGTGCACAGGGAGTTCAGGGACTATCTCTGTAACTTACCGTAGGCTTTGCTGCAAAGAAAATCCTGCCCTAAAAGAATGAAGGCTTTAAAAGACTCAGATTCACCTTGGTTTTTATCAGACACAGGATACTGAGTCTACTGTTATTCCAGGAGATTGGGTCCTTTTTAGTAGAGAATAGCATTAAAGACAAAAATATGGGAAGCAAAAGAGCACATTTGATTGTTTCTAATGAAGCCTGAAGTTGATTTACTTTATGTTATGATTTGTTTTTGTTTTGTGAAGTTTCAGATTATGTGGTTATGTGAAAATAGTCACAACCAATCATACTTCCATTTAAAATTAGTCTAACAAGGAGCATGATTTGGGTTGATTTCACATATAACAAGTAGAGTTATGAGGCAAGAAATTAATTACATGACATGTGTAGATCTGAGAGAGATAAAGAGCCATGGAGGGACTAGCTGCTAATTGTTGGTGTCTCACCTGAAATTTAAAACATTTTTATGTGACAGTAATGCCATCACAAATGTGTTGGGTAATAGATGCTCATGCCTTGTGCTTTCCTTCTGAAGCTATATATTTTGGAGTAGTTCTCCAGTTTTTGTCAATCCATTGTAGATTTTATGAATAACTTCTGGGTTCTTTCCCCCAAATCATGAGGCTTGATGGTTGGGAGCCCAAGCTTTGAAATCAGCTTAAAAATGGTCGCCTTTCATGGTACTGTGTGACTATAAGCAAGATATCTGAAGTCCCCAAACTTGGTTTTTCATCTGTGTAATAAGGACCAGAAGATAACCTCATGATATTTTGAATATAAAAGTAACATTAAAAAAACTTTCATTTAACATTGAAAGAATGAGTGAATGATAAATGATATATGTATAATATTTTGAATGTTTTATATGACCAAGGGATAAGTTTAGTCTTTGGAATCTAATATATAGTGGCTTAATGCTAGTTTCTTATTATTAATCCAATACAACCTCTCCGTTTTTTTAAAGAAACTTTTTAATCGTCATTTTTATTCTAGTAGAGTACTTCCAAAAACCTAAAGCTTTACTTCCTGGTCATGAAGACTCTCACAATATTTAATAGACTTTGTGCAGGAAGGCAATAAAACCAACTGGAAAAAGAACTAGTTTGAGAGCAAATGGAAAAACTGTGTGACTTTGAATAAATTATTAGACCTTTCTGAAACTTTTATACCATATTTTCTAGAAAAATATGGTATAATAGTATCCATCACTAAAATCATAGTAAGGATTAAATACATACCTTTTATTGTATAGTAATAAACATCTCTATTTTTGAAAACATGACTAATTCCAATGTAATTATTTATCCATTAATGACACCTGCTAGAAAGTTTTACTCTCTACCGCTTCACAGCCACGAAATGCTAAAAAAAAAACAACAAAAAAAACCCAAAACTGTGTCCTTTCTTTACTGGTGGCAATTGCTCTGATCAGTGGTATTTGCTTTGAAGTGAAATTGATTATGTTTTCATTTGTGTTTTACCAATTTAATTTTATTTTAAATAAGAAAGTTAAATTTATCAGTTAACCTAAATGAAGTTTAGGTCTCATTAATGCTTATTTGTAAGGAAAGTATTTTTCTATCATAGTGTAGAAATTAAGAGGCTCAAACGATTACCACATAAACATATTGGCTGATAATCTATGTGAAGGTGATTGAGGTGTTGCTTGATCACATCTCTGTATTGTAGCTTGTCATTTTGGTAAAGTCCTGTGTGAAAGCCATATTCAGAATAACCCAAGGAAAATTTATATGACTTTAAAGAGAACATAGTGGACAATTTAGACAGTGAGACATGACCAAGGGGTTATGTCATATATCTGTAGTCCTTTGGTAAATTTTCTAAATCAATTTGTTCTTGGTCTTGTTGTTTTTTATGCTTCGTTATATTGTCATGTTATATTATAAATTTATTAACTAGATTTTAGTCGTTTTTCATAAAAAGTTTGTACTGAAGAGGTCAATATTAGAACAAAAGAGGAAAAGACAAAGTCAATAAAATGTATTTCTAACAAACAAAACACTTTTTTCCTGTATTTATTAGATATTTAACCTAATCAGTTGCTTCAAAAGTTATCTTCAAGTAAAGTTAAGATTTTTAAAGTGACAAAAGGAACAGAATTGCTTATTTATTCTTAAAAAATAATTGTCAGCAGAGTGTGATATGTAATTGAATTAATTCTGGAAGATGTTGACTGTCAGAGGACACCTAAGCATAACAGCTTCTGCAATTTTACTATGGGGAATATTTTCCAAGCATTGGATTCTTATGGGCCTATGTTTTGGCCTCAAGCTAATAATTAGCTAACAGAAAACTAATTTTTCTTGGAATGGTTTGGCACAGTTAGGAGTATAATGGGTACTACACTTTCCCCTAAGCATTAAACATTGCTCACTGAGAGATACAGAATGTTGGACCTGATAAACCACTGATTTTTAAAGCTTAATAGTTCTTTTATTTTTATGGTTATTATCCTTGGTTGGGCAATAACAGAAATGATGTACACATGAGGGTTCAAACCAACTATTGGGTTCCATTTGCTTCAGGGCTCTTCTAAGTTAGAGAGCTTAAAAAAATAAAATGAGAAACATATGAATATAATATTCTACAGAAATTCATGCCCTATGATAAAGGACTTGAAATTATATGGGTTACTTTATAGGTGAATAGGTACAGTCTTGTAAATAAAAGTTCAAAAACAATGTAGAACATTGATTTAAAATAAAACATGACAGTAGAAATAGAGGAAGAGATCTTTAAAACAAAATATATAGTTAAAATAGAAAGATATATATTTAGCTAAAAGAAATAAAAACAAAAGATTGTAAAATATGTGGAGTGAAAATGAGATGATATGATGAAAATTTATTAATAAAACATGGAAACAGGAAGTTCAAAACTTCAATAACATGGTTTTTTAAAGCAAATGTTTTAAAGGTTTACAAAGCAGCTGATACATAGTGGGCAATAGTTCTTACTTATCACATGAGTAATTGCAGGCCTAAAGACTTCTACCCTAAAATATTCTTGAAATCCACAGTTTTAGAGACCTTTAAAAGGGATAAATGTTCAGTTTAGTGAGTTTCTACAGTTTCTAAATGTTGTAGATATACTACATGTATTATTCTTACAATACTGTAAGTTGATTTATTGCTCCATTTCAAGATTCACAAGCTGAGGTTCACACAGTAAGAAATAAAAATGCCAGGATTTGAGCCTAGTCTATCTGACTCTGAAGCCTAAGCACTTAACCCTTCTGCTACATTTACCTCTATATTAAAGAAGAAGGAAAAGAAAAGTTAAATTTAAACTCAAGGCTCAAAGGCAATATTCACTAAAGACATTCATGAGCACAGATTATGTGCTAGGTAATCCGTAGGATCTGAGAATATAAAAAGACTATGGTTTCGAGTGGTAGCAGAGGCAAAGTCAGAAAGATGATTACATTTTCAAGTAAATGAGTTCTGACCTAAAATACAAAAAAGCCCAGGATGCTTTGGGTGCACAGAGCAGGCTCACCTATCCCTGTCTAAAAAGTTTTGGGGGTATGAATCCTGAGCTAAATATTTAGCAATAAATGAAATTGAGCTCAGTGGAGTCAGGGGTAGTTTACAGAATGAGAAAGGAGCATCTGTAAGGTTTGGAGCAGTCAGGGAACAAGGAAGACATCTAGATATGGGCTGGGGGAGATGACTAAAGATAATAAACCGAAAAGGATGTCCTATGATTCCTTCCCTCTCATTGAGACAGGATAATTCATTGAAGGACTTTAAACAAAGGAGCATGATATTTTTTGTTTGTTCAGAACATCCTCTGTTAATAGTGGTGTAACAATGGTAGAGACAGAACACAGCTGTAGTATTCTAGGCAGACTAACATAATGACGTCCAGACCTATAGTATCTGATGTAAGGGGTGCAAACCAAGCAATGCATAGGATCAGTTAATGAGACCAAGAAAAGAAACATTCCAACTTCTATTTATTTTAATTTTATTTCAACCACTTAATATTTCTACTTTTGTTGTATTCTTACAATGTGCAAATGTTTATACATAAAACAATGTGTTGAAATTAAAAAGTTTGGAGACTGCTGTTTCAAAACAGGTGATCAAATATATGCAATGTGATAAATTTTGAAAGGGTTTGGTAGGACTTGGATAAGGTGACAAGTACTATAAGTAGAAGAAGAAATACAAGAGAAACATATAATATGTAATAAGTTGATTCTGTGATGAATTTTTGATGTAATAGTTTAAGCAGAAATTCTTTAAAGGTAGATTGATGTATTAGCACAAAGAGAACTAAAGAAAATATGAACCAGAGACTCAAGTTTTGATATCAGCAGGACAATGAAAATCTATTAAAATGATGGAAGTTGATGAAGTCAAGAAAGCCCTTATAAGGGGATCAGAAATGATGATGTGTCCCAAATCTCAGAGGCATCAACACATAAAAGACCAGAGAATGAGACTGAGGTAAAACATCTGGGAGGAAGAAAGAAAATTGAGGAAGAAGTGATTTCATGGAAACTAACATGATGTTGCTACAGAGCAATTGATGGGCAATTCTGATGAGAGTTCAAAGAGAAGAATTAAAAAGTGTATTTTGTGTTTAGAACAGAACATTTTTAGGAAGAACTTCAATGATATGAGAATGGAAGACATCGTGGAACTTCCAGTGGTAGAAAAGAGAATGACAAGTGAGGAAGTGGAGGTAGGAAATGTTTTCAATAACTTTATGAATGTGGAAGAGAGAAGGCAGTAGTTAGAGTGTGGTGATTGGTTTACTAAAATATGGTAGAAAATCACTTGTTTAAATAATGGTTCTGATGAAAAGTTATTAACTACAGAAACGTTGAGGACACAGGATCTGTGATCTTTTTCTTGCCCTTGTAAATATCTATTTTATTTAATATACCCACTTTAAACCACAAAACTAAAGCAAAGTATTCTAAAATCAAAATCCTAACCATCTGTGAATTGAACTTACAGACTTTAACATAATGATCCTTCATTTTGATTCATGCTAATAAAAAAATAAGAGAAAAAGAAGAAAAGAAAGTTTCCAGCAACTTGGAGTCCTAGAGAAGCTCTCAATGCTTCAACTTGAGAATGGTATCTACCTCTCACAAAATTAGCTAGTTCCTAATGAGTAGAACTGAAGATGCTAAAACACCATCCTGTCCCTTAAATGGGACCTGGAAGCTGGGTGCATGGAACTGTAGACCCAAGCTAAGAGGAAGATTTGAGTGAGAGATGCTGATCAAAGGAAAATAACTGGTATTATCATAAAGTCTCTTCTCCAGTCCATTTTACTCTAAGAACTTCATTTGATAGAATTTTCCTACTCATCCCTTAATAATTCTTTCACATGTTATCTCTTTGGAATCTTTCCCTAACTCCTCTGTATTTTGCCAGTCCTTCGTTTGTTTTTTTCTTCATATTTCTAATACATTAGTTAAACTAATCAAGTCACAATTTTATTTTTCCCCAATAAATCTCTGAATATCTAGTCTGAAAAAATATCACAGCCAGCTGTACTATCCTACGGCCCAGCATGTACCCTGACAATTATACTCAGCTTAATAATATTGTGAAATGAATGAATGGATAACATATCATGGAAACATTTTTCCTGTTTCTCTAAAATATGTACATTTCTTAAGGACTTATTTCCTTAATTGTAATATAATTTAAGTCCCAAATACAACTCCAGAAACATCTCATATTCATTGATTCAGGAAGTATGTTAATCACTTTGAAGTCATTATACTTTAAATTTTCACAAGCCTGTAAATTAGTGGTAATTAGCTCTATTTTATAGATGAGAAAACTAAAGATAAAGAGATGAAGAAAATTATTTAAGATTTCATAACCAATAAGGCAGAGTCAGAACTTAATAAGAGACACAAAGATGTCAATATGGCATCTTTAATTTTCTGGGCTCTGATTTTTGTCTTACTGCCAGGGCTTTGCAGCTCTGATTGTCTGATTGTTGCCTCTCCAAAGATGGCTACTATTGATAACTTCCCTCCCTTATGGAGGGAATCTGTTCTTCCACCTCCTTGAACCAGGGATACATGTCCATTTGATCAAGAGACTATATCAGAAGCTTTCCAATTTCAGACTTAATTGTTAAGAGGACTGCAGCTTCTTTCTCCTGCCTCTAAGAGATCTGAGGTACCCTATAAAAAGTCCAGATTGGAGAGAGAGGCTATGGGGAGGAACAGGGACCCATCAACTCTGTAAGTGAAGTCATCTTGGACAACTATCCCAATGAATCCTTTTCAGGACTCTATGCACCACACTCTGAGGGTCTAAAACAGCCTGAGAAGCCCCAAATGACGCTGCCCTACTTAATGGGGTCAACCTGCAGAATCCTGAGAGATAGTAACAAATTGCTATTGTGAACCCCTAAATTTTAGGGATAATCTGTTACATAGCCAGAAATAACAGAACAAACATTTTCTCAAGTTCAAGTTGAAGTTACAAATCATAGTTCTCTGTGCTTATTTTATCTGATTGAATATGTTAATATCCTGTAACTTTTCTTCTTTTTCCTATTTTAAATTTAGAGCTCAGTGGAGAATAATCTTTTGCAGTGCATTTAATTTTATCTGGATGACCAAGCAAAAGTCTGTCTCAGAGTTTGTCTAGAATCTGAAGGGGAAAAATTCATTCATTGAGTTTTTTTCTTTTTGGTAACAAACTTGCTTTGTCATCATTACTAATGCCATTTAAAAAGTTAATGTAAATTAATATTATTTAGTGCTGACTTAAGATTCATTACTATTATCCAGATGCTAGGACTACCTAGCATTAAAATTCGCTCAAAGTTATATTTTCATTTACAACTTCAGATATAATAATTTGTTCATTTGTTCTGCCTCATTAAGAATTATTATCCTTTTTGTGATATGGTTGATTCAGAGATGTGTGATACTCATCCAAACTTGCATAACCAGTTAGTAATCAAGTTTGGCCTCTTTTTATCTTTGGATATACTGCTAATTTCAACTACAGAAACTTTTTCATTAAAGGTTTCTTTAGTGTTTAAGAAAGCTTTATAAAGCTTTACCAAATGAAGAGAAATACTAACAAATTTTATTAGCTGGAATCATACAAAATCGTCAATATTTACCAATTTTTACCTACAAAATTGAGTATTTCACAGTATTATATTCTGGGTACATTTTTGCTTAAGCCTTACACTAATCTCATATGGCAAGACAGGTGAAAAACAGCATAAACACACTTTTTCTGGGTAGGATGGAAAGCTAGATGCTAAGTGACTTACTTTTGTCTCACAGCTAGAAAGTTAGAGAGCTGGAATTTGGATTCAGGATGCTAACATTGAGGCACCTAATGCACAATTTGTTTTCTTCGCTAAGGCACTATTTTTTTCTGCTTATAAACACAAACTTATCTTCAGTGGTTATAGGGTTTTGGCCACATTTAGTATCTCAAGGTCAATACGGTAAATTCATCTGTTACCTCTACAGTGTGTTGGCTGTAGAGAAGAAGGTGAAGTGATGTGAATACAGCACAATGTAGTTTGTCTATTATCAAACATTTCCTGTGTTTTTCTATTCACATACATTTGTAATAATACCTCATTAGGTCTAGGTGTTTTCAATAAGGCAGAACATAAACACTTTGAGAAAGTAAAAGTCACAGAAATTTTATAAAGGTAAGGTTGATTAGAGGATCTGGACATAATATGACTGGTGTTAATTAAACTGAGAAGATTGAAAATCTGACATACACTTAGAGGTCAAGATTTGTGATATGCAGGAAGAGAAGTTTCATCTTCCTGCAGTGGCTGAAGTCACTGTACCTTCTGCACCTGCAGCACTCATCCTAATAGGCTGGGTGGCTCAACCACATCAAAAGGAGTCAAGGAAAACCAACCAAGGCTGGTCTCAGTAGCTCATGCCTGTAATCCCAATTACTGGGGATGCAGAAATCCAAAAGATCACAGCTTAAGTGAATACAGAGCAAATACTGGTGCACATGTATGTAAATGTAAAAATCATACCTGTTGAAACTCTTCCAGGAATGGGAGGAGGGATAGAGGAAAGGGGTAGAGGGAGTGAATTCAGGTTATGATATATTTGATACATTCTAAGAACTTTTGTAAATGTGTTGCCAGCACAATAATAAAAATGGAAATGTTTAGCACTGGAAAAAAAAAGGAAAAGATAAGTTTGAGACAAGCTAGTAAGGCTTCATCTCAACAAAAAAGCCAGTCATGGTGGTGCATGCCTTTGCTCCCAGAGGCACAGGTAGGAGGATGGTAATCTGAGACTAGCCTTGGGGAAAACACGAGTCCCTACTTGAAAAACAAATAAAAAAATGACTAGGGGCATGGCTCAAGTGGTAGAGTGCTTGCCTTGCAAGCGTGAGACCCTGAGTTCAAATCCCAGTACCACCAAAAAAGTAAAATAAAGAAGCAAAAACAAATAAAATCCCTCAAAGCAAAAATAACAAAATACAGAGAAAACTTGCTAAATCAGCTCAAAGCCAAAACAGAGTTCTGTGATTGTCACTGAAAGGTTCTGTAGAGGAACTGCGGCTATAGGAGGCTCCAAGAGCTTCAGTGTGCCAGCATTACTGTTTCACTTTGAATAATGCTGAAGACCTGTTCCAGAGGAGAAATGCTTGTCGTTAGTGGAATGACAATACTAATTGCTAAGATTAATACTGTAGTGCTTTCTTAATCTAGGAAACTTGTTCTTTTGGCACATTATAGCTCCTAGATGTAGAGTAGTCCAGTTCAGGGTCTAGCAGTCCAAGATGATGTGGGCTTGTCTTGTTACTTACTAAATGTTTATATGCTTTCCTGTTTCCACTGGCTGATTTATTCAGCTCATTCATGGCCATTCTGATCCAATTACTGTCCTTGCCTAAGATTAACTCCTTCAGCCAGAAGTGATTCTCCCTTGTAAAGTCACATCTGCAAGATGTGTTTTCACAACTAACACAGAAAAGCCTTTAAGCTTCCAGTTATTTTTTGTGCTGGAATAGAATTCTTCCCATTTATCCAGGCAGTGAAAACTTCCAGAACTAGCAAGAATCAGAGAAAAATGCTTGATTTTTGATTTAATACCTTGTTTAGGATTAACATAAAAATAAAAACTCTCAGGACCACCCTTTCATTTTATTTATTGTTGATTGATTTATTTATTCTTGGTACAGAAATTTGAACTCAATGCATTGGCCTTGATAGGCAGGGGCTCTGACACTTGAACTATCTCCAGCCCAAGCCCATCCTTTTAAAAATGGGATTACCCACACCTTCTCTTAAATATTCCCCACTTCCTTTCTGCTTTATTACCCTCTAGGTTACTGATAATCTCTTTTATTTAGGGTGGTACTAGGGTTTGAACTCTGGGTTTTGTGCTTGTAAGGCAGGAGTTCTGCCACTTCAGTCACACCTCCAAGCCTTTATGCTTTCTTAAAAAGCATGGGAAAATAGGATATTACATTTTTTTCCTGGCTGGCCTGGACTGTAATCTTCCAATTTATGCTTCTCATCATACTTGGAATGATAGGAACTTGCCACCACTCTCAGCTTTTTTCTGTTGAGATGGGATCTCACAAACTTTTTTTGCCCAAGCTAGCCTAAGATTGTGATCCTCCTAATTTTAGGCTTTCTACCATCACTGGGATGACAAGCACACATCACCCCATCCAGCTATTGATTATAAAGGGGTCTCGCTAACTTTTTGCCCGGGCTGGCCTTGAACTGCTGTCCTCCTGATCTCAGCCTCCCAAATATTATAGGTATGAGCCACTGGCACTTCCTGATAATCTCTTAAAATTATTTCTTAATACTAACTTACTTATTTTGGTAATTGTCTTTCATATCCCAGGATTCTTTGGAATAACCATCATATGAGGTTAGATATCTTTGTTCATCTACTACATTATTATCAGTGTCAACACAAAATGCACAGTGAATGTTGTTAAATCAATAAGCTTACATGGAGGTCTGTCCATAAATTTTTGATAATGAAAGTATAGGAAGCTCTTATTCACCAAATCATTTTTAAAATTTTTATTATTGTTTTACTGGGGGTACATTGTGACACTTAACAAAACTTATAATATATCATAATTGAATTTACCTGCTCCATCATTTTCTTTTGCCCTCCCAATCCCCATTCCTGGAATAGTTTCAATAAGTCTCATTTTTCCATTCACATACATGTGAACATAATATTTCTACCATTTTCACCCTTCTACACCCTTCCCTTATATCCTCTCCCTTCCCACTGGTACTTATCCCCCAGAAAAGACCTATTTTTCCCTCCTGTTCTCCATTTTGTTAAAAAATAAGTGATATTTTTGTTTGTCTAAGATAGCTATATAGAGAGTTTTCTTGTTACATTTTCATGTACATATGCATTAGAACCCAAATTGGTTCATTCTCTTTATTATTTTCCTTCCTACCTTAGTCCCTTTTTATTGTGATTTCAATAGGCTTAAAAATTCTACATTCATTCTTGAACAGGAAGTACATCAACCACATTCACCTTAACTTCCTTCGATTACCCTCGCTCTGTGGTATGTGACCTCCCTGTTTTTCATAAAATTTCTTGCATTAGTATTGGGTCTATAGTCCACATATGAGAGAAAACATGCAGCTTTTGGCTTTATGAACCTGGCAAACTTACCTTAAGATTCTTTATGGCTGAATAAAATTCCATTATGTATAAATACCACATTTTCTTAATGCATTCATCAGTGGTGGAGCATCTTGACTGTTTCCATGGCTTAGCTATTGTGAATCATGCTGCAATAAATATGGGTGTGCAGGTGCCTTTATTGTAACCTGACTTACATCCCTTTGGGTATATCCCTAGGTGTGGTATTGACAGATCTTATGGCAGTTATATTTTTAGTTTTTGGGGAGCCTCCATACTGGGTACACTAATTTTCATTCCCACAAACAGTATATGGGGGTTCCTTTTCCTCTACATCCTCACCGACATTTGTTGTTGTGTGTTATTGATGGTAGTCATTCTAACAGGAATGAGGTGGAATCTTAATGTGGTTTTGATTTGTATTTCCTTTATGCGCAGGGATGTTAAGAATTTCTTCATGTGTTTTTTGGCCATTTGGACTTCTTCACTTGAAAAAACTCTACTTAGTCATTTGCCCATATCTTCACTGGGTCATTGATTTTTGGGTGGGAGTTTAGTTTTTTGAGTTTTCTACATATTTTCGTTATCAGTCCCTTGTCTGATATATAGCTGACAAAGAAATTTTCCCATTCTGTAGGATTCCTGGTGACTGTTTCTTTTGTTGTGCAGAAGATTTTAATTTCATGTAGTCCCTCTGTCAATCCTTTCTCTTAGTTTCTGAGCCTTGTGAGTTCTCTTTAGGAAGTAATTTCTGTGCCGATTAATTCAAGTGTATTCCCTTGCTCTTTCCTGTACTAGCTTCAAAGTTTCAGGTGTTATATTGAGATAATTAATCTGTGTTGAGTTGATACCTGTGCAGGGTGAAAGACATGCATCTAGTTTTAGTTTCCTGCATGCAGATATCCAGTTTTCTCAGCAACATTTGTTGAAGAGGCTGTCTTTTCTCCATCATTCATTTTGGGTGCCTTTGTCAAAAATCAGGTGGGCATAGCTGCATGGATTCATAACTGGTTCTTCTATTCTGTTCCATTTGTCTTCATGTCTGTTTTTGTGTCAGTGCCATGCTGTTTTTTTTTATGGCTCTGTATAATAGTTTGAAGTTGGATATTATGATACATCTAGTGTTATTCTTTTTGCTCAGTATTTCCTTGACTATTTGCAGTCTTTTGTGCTTCCAAGTGAACTTTAGGGTTGATTTATCATTGTCTGTGATGAATGTCATTGGAATTTTGATGGGGATTGCATTGAACATGTAGATTGTTTTTGATAATATAGCCATTTTCACAATATTGATTAAGGCAATTAATGAGTATGGGAGATCTTTCCATCTTCTGTAGTCTTCTTTGATTTCTTTATTCCATAATTTATAGTTTTAATTGTAGAGGTTTTTCACTACATTTATTAAGCTTATTCCTAGGTATTTTTGTGAGGCTATTGTAAATGGAATTGTTTTCCTATATTTTTTCTCATTCTGTCCATTGTTTGTATATAGAAAGGCTACTGATTTTTGTAAATCGATTTTGTATCCTGCTACTTGGCTGAAGGTGTTTGTGATGTCCAGGAGGTTTTTGGGTCTTTTTTGTATAAGATTATGTTGTCTGCAAATAGGGATAGTTTGACTTCTTCCTTTCCTATTTGAATTCCTTTTATCTCTTCTTCCTGTCTTATTGCTCTGGCTAGGAATTCCAAGACTATGTTGAATAAGAGTAGAGAGAGTGGACACCCTTGTCTCTCTCATTCCTGAATTCAGAGGAAATTATTTCAGTTTTCTCCAATTAGTATGATGTTGGCCAAAGCCTTAATATATATAGCCATTATTATGTTGAGGTACACTCCTTCTATTCCTTGATTCATCAGAGCTTTTATCATGAAAGGATGTTGAATCTTGTCGAAGGCTTTTCTGCATCTTTTGAGATGATTGTGTAGTTTTTGTCCTTGCTTTTGTCAATATGCTATATTACATTTAATGATTTGTGCATGTTGAATAAACCCTTCATCCTTGAGATGAAATGGACTTGATCAAGGTGTATGATGTTTTTGATATGTTGAATTCGGTTATCAGTATTTTATTGAGGATTTTTGCATCTAAGTTCGTTAAAGAGATTGGCCTGCAATTTTCTTTCCTTTACTTTTTTTTTTTTGTTGTGTCTTTGTCCAGTTTTAGGATGAGTGTAATACTGGCTTCATAAAATGAGTTTGGCAGTGTTCCTCCCCTCTCTATTTCATGGAAATATTTGACAAGTATTGGTATTAGTTCTTTAAAGGTTTGGTAGAATTCAACAGTGAATCTGTCAGGTCTTAGACTTTTCTTTTTTGAGAGACTCTATTTCTGCTTCAGATTCCTTGCTTGTTATAGATGTATTTAGGTGATTTGCAGCCTCTTGGTTCAATTTTAGATGCTCATATGTGTTTAGAAATTTGTCCATTTCCTCTAGGTTTTCCAATTCATTTGAATATAGGATTTCCTTGGTGTTTGTTGTGGTCTCCCCTTTTTCATTTCTAATTTTATTAATTGCTGTCTTTTCCCTCCTCATTTTAGTCAGATTTCCAAGGGTTTGTCAATCATATTTATCTTTTCAAAGAATCAACTTTTTGTTTCATTGATTCTTTGTATGGTTGTTTTGGACCTATTTTGTTGATTTGGGGCCTTGTTTTTATTATTTCCCTTCTGCTAGCTTTGGATTTAGCTTGTTCTTGTTTTGAGATGCATCATTAGTTTATTTATTTGAGATCTTTTTGTGTTTTTAATATTAGCCAAATCATTTTTATTTCATAAAGTATATTTATAGCAAATTTCCAGATAGCAAGAATATTTTCCATTATTTAACAAACATATTAGCATATATCAACAGAACAAAATAATGAATTTAACTGTGGAATTTTCATAGATGTATATTACATACTTTGATCATACTTACTCTCATTATGTTACTTGCCCCCAGTTGCCTGCTTTCCTCATCCCAAATAGATGCCTTCGACTTTCATGTCTTTTTAGAAAATGCTGATTTCACACAGGAGATTTGACATGCAGTATTTGTGTTTCTGAGTCTGGCTTATTTTGTCTAACATGATGACTTCCTGTTCCATCCATTTTCCTGCAAATGACATGATTTCATTCTCTCTTATGGCTGAATAATACTCTGTTTTGTGAGTATGTGTGTGTGTGTGTGTATATATATATATATATATAAAGTTTTATTTATCCATTCATTTGATGATAGGTACGATGTTAATTTGACAAAGTTGATTATTGTGAATAGTGCTGCTATAAATATGGATGCACAGGTATCTCTATTGTTGGATTCCTTTAGGTATATACCCAAGAGTATATAGTCTAGGTATATAACTAAGTCATATGGTAGTTTTTAAAAAAAAATCTTTTAAGAACTTCCATACTGATTTCCATAGTGACTGAAGTAATTACCATTCCTAGCAGCAGCGTATGAGGGCTCCTTTTTCCTCTTATCTTCAACAGAATTTGTTGTTATTTGTTTTCTTGATAATAGCCATTTGACTGAAGTGATGGAATTTCAATGAAGTTTTGATTTGCATTTCCCTTATGGCTACAGATAGTGAACATTTTTAAATGTATTTGCTGTTTGTACTTGGTATTTTGAGAAATGTCTGTTCATTTTCCTACACTTGATTGCATTTTTCTACTCTTTTGGTGTTTAATTTTTAGAGTTCTTTATATATCTTGGATATTAATCATTTGTTGGATGAACATCTAACATGGATTTTTCTCCCATTCTATAGGCTGATACTTCACGCTGGTAAATGTTTCTTTTAATGAAGAGAAGTTTTTAAATTTGATACAATCCCATTAGTCAATTCTTAGTTGATTTCCTCAATTCTTGGAGTCCTATTCAGAAACTCATTGTGCTATACCATAAAGTGTTTCCCCAAGCTATACTCTAATAATTTCAAAGTTTTAGGTCTTCAAAGTCTTTGGTCCATTTTGAATTGATTTTTGTGCAAGGTGAGGAATAGGTATCTACTTTCATTCGTCTATATGAGGTGGTCTAGTTTGCTAGAACTACTAGTTAAAGAGGTCGTCTTCTAACCAATGTATGTTTTGGCAATTTTGTCAAGACTCATATGGCTTAAGCTGTGCATGTTAATTTCTGGTTCCTATATTCTGTTCTGTTGATCTATGTGTCTGTTTTGGTTCCAGTACCATGCTGGTTTTGATGCTACAGTTCTATAGTACAGTTTGAAGTTGGGTATTGTGTGTGATACCTCTAGCATTTTTCAGGTTTGCTTTGAATTCAGGATCTCAGGATTTTAGGATTGCTGTTTTTCTATTTACGTGAAGACAATCATTGGAATTTTGATAGGGACTACATTGAATCTATAGATGGCTTTCAGTAATATGGCCATTTTCGCAGTATTTTATTCTGCCAATCCATGAATATTAGAAGTCTTTCCATCTTCTAGTGTCTTCTATAATTTCTTTCTTCAGTGTTTTGTAGTTTTGATTATTGAGGTGTTTCACCTTCTTGGTTAAATTTATTCCTAGGTGTTTTATTATTTTTTTCTAGGCTATTATGAATGGTATTGTTTCCTGATTTATTTCTCAGCATGTTAATCAGTGGTATATAGACAATTATTAATTTTTCATACTGTTACTTTGATGAAAGTTTTATTTTGGTTAGTTGTCCCTTTTATTTATATGTAGTGACCTTCTTTATCTCTTCCAACTAACTTTGACTTGAAGTATGCTTTATCAGAAATAAGTACAGTATGCCCATCTTGTTTGAAATGTATATGCAGTTCTGACCAAACATTATTAAAAAATCAATTAAAAAAGAAATTTCAAAACCCAAAATTTTAAGTTTCCATGCACATATTATTCAGTTCAGTTGGAATGGAAAAGTTCACCGTTAGTCCTGCATTATTGTCAGTTGTGTTTAAGTCATTGGATGATCTACTGAGTGTTTCCCCTGCCCGCATTTGTGTGAAAATATGTCTCCCAAAAAACCAAAGAGTCCAAAAAGCAAGGTAAAATTAATATTAGTCCTCCCCAAAAGGGTACATAATGTGCTTAATTTAAGTGATAAAATGAAAATTTTAGATTTATAGAAGGGCAGCATGTCTTTAATGGAAGTTGGCTGGCATTGTGGGAAAAATTGGATAGGCATATACAATAGATAGTGAACTCTATTCATCCTGAACACTCATGGTTTTTCCTCAATGGTGACATTTTTAATGGGAGAAATTACAAGGGATTCCAAGCCAATTCCCAAAGTTGAAACAAATCTTACAGGAATAATCTTAAATACCAAAAATAACAATCCAGAAGTGATTTCTCTATAACATAGGGCATTAAAAATACAAAGTACCTAAATTTTAAACAAGTAATAAAGCCACTGGTAAGTACGCTTTTGTGCCATATACATTAATACTTTGAGTTTTTCTTTTCCACTGCAAAGAGAAGGTAATCCAATGCCAATAAACAATGAAACAATATGTTAAATATAGAAAATAATCTGAATAGATAAAAACTTGTTGGTTGTTCCCTTAGGCACCTGACATAAACAAACAGAAATATATGACAGCATAAGCATCTAAGTAAAGTGTGCAGAAGAAAAGACATAGCAGATTTAAACTACTTTAATAGGTTTTATAATCACATCAAGAGACTAGCAGTAATAACACAGCAAAATGATTAAAGGTTCTTTCACAAAGGTAAGCATTCAGTACAAATGTCTGCTGATATGCACATGCATTTTTCATAATCAGTTTTTTTTAATTTTTTTTCATTTTTCTTTTATTATTCATATGTGCATACAAGGCTTGGTTCATTTCTCCCCCCTGCCCCCTCCCTTACCACCCACTCCGCCCCCTCCCTCTCTCCCCCCTCAATACCCAGCAGAAACTATTTTGCCCTTATTTCTAATTTTGTTGTAGAGAGAGTATAAGCAATAATAGGAAGGAACAAGGGTTTTTGCTGGTTGAGATAAGGATAGCTATACAGGGCATTGACTCACATTGATTTCCTGTGTGTGGGTGTTACCTTCTAGGTTAATTCTTTTTGATCTAGCCTTTTCTCCAGTACCTGTTCCCCTTTTCCTATTGGCCTTAGTTGCTTTAAGGTATCTGCTTTAGTTTCTCTGCATTAAGGGCAACAAATGCTAGCTAGTTTTTTAGGTATCTTACCTATCCTCACCCCTTCCTTGTGTGCTCTCGCTTTTATCATGTGCTCAAAGTCCAATCCCATTGTTGTGTTTGCCCTTGATCTAATGTCCACATATGAGGGAGAACATACGATTTTTGGTCTTTTGGGCCAGGCTAACCTCACTCAGAATGATGTTCTCCAATTCCATCCATTTACCAGCGAATGATAACATTTCGTTCTTCTTCATGGCTGCATAAAATTCCATTGTGTATAGATACCACATTTTCTTAATCCAATCGTCAGTGCTGGGGCATCTTGGCTGTTTCCATAACTTGGCTATTGTGAATAGTGCCGCAATAAACATGGATGTGCAGGTGCTTCTGGAGTAACAGTCTTTTGGGTATATCCCCAAGAGTGGTATTGCTGGATCAATGGTAGATCGATGTCTAGCTTTTTAAGTAGCCTCCAAATTTTTTTCCAGAGTGGTTGTACTAGTCTACATTCCCACCAACAGTGTAAGAGGGTTCCTTTTTCCCCGCATCCTCGCCAACACCTGTTGTTGGTGGTGTTGCTGATGATGGCTATTCTAACAGGGGTGAGGTGGAATCTTAGCGTGGTTTTAATTTGCATTTCCTATATTGCTAGAGATGGTGAGCATTTTTTCATGTGTTTTCTGGCCATTTGAATTTCTTCTTTTGAGAAAGTTCTGTTTAGTTCACTTGCCCATTTCTTTATTGGTTCATTAGTTTTGGGAGAATTTAGTTTTTTAAGTTCCCTGTATATTCTGGTTATCAGTCCTTTGTCTGATATGTAGCTGGCAAATATTTTCTCTCACTCTGTGGGTGTTCTCTTCAGTTTAGAGACCAGGTCTTTTGATGAACAGAAGCTTTTTAGCTTTAAGAGGTCCCATTTATCTATGCTATCTCTTAGTTGCTGTGCTGCTGGGGTTTCATTGAGAAAGTTCTTAACTATAAATACTAACTCCAGAGTATTTCCTACTCTTTCTTGTATCAACATAAGAGTTTGGGGTCTGATATGAAGATCCTTGATCCATTTTGAGTTAATATTGGTATAGGGTGATATACATGGATCTAGTTTCAGTTTTTTGCACACTGCTAATGAGTTTTCCCAGCAGTTTTTGTTGAAGAGGCTGCTATTTCTCCATCGTATATTTTTAGCTCCTTTGTCAAAGATAAGTTGCTTATAGTTGTGTGGCTTCATATCTGGGTCCTCTATTCTGTTCCACTGGTCTTCATTTCTGTTTTTGTGCCAGTACCATGCTGTTTTTATTGTTATTGCTTTGTAATATAGTTTGAAGTCAGGTATCGTGATACCTCCTGCATTGTTCTTTTGACTGAGTATTGCCTTGGCTATTCGTGGCCTCTTGTGTTTCCATATAAATTTAACAGTAGATTTTTTAATCTCTTTAATGAATGTCATTGGAATTTTGATGGGAATTGCATTAAACATGTAGATTACTTTTGGGAGTATAGACATTTTTACTATGTTGATTCTACCAATCCATGAGCATGGGAGATCTCTCCACTTTCTATAGTCTTCCTCAATCTCTTTCTTCAGAAGTGTATACTTTTCCTTGTAGAGGTCATTCACATCTTTTGTTAGGTTTACACCTAGGTATTTGATTTTTTTTGAGGCTATTGTAGATGGAATTGTTTTCATACATTCTTTTTCCATTTGCTCATTGTTAGTGTATAGAAATGCTAATGATTTTTCTATGTTGATTTTCTATCCTGCTACCTTGCTATAGCTATTGATGATGTCTAGAAGCTTCTCAGTAGAGCTTTTTGGGTCTTTAAGGTATAGGATCATGTCGTCTGCAAATAGGGATATTTTGACAGTTTTTTTACCTATTTGTATTCCTTTTATTCCTTATTCTTGCCTAATTGCTCTGGCTAGGAATTCCAATACTATGTTGAATAGGAGTGGAGATAGTGGGCATCCTTGTCTGGTTCCTGATTTTAGAGGGAATGGTTTTAGTTTTTCTCCATTAAGTATAATGCTGGCTGTAGGTTTGTCATATATAGCTTTTATAATGTTGAGGAACTTTCCTTCTATTCCTAGTTTTCTTAGAGCTTTTATCATGAAATGATGTTGGATCTTATCAAAGGCTTTTTCTGCATCTATTGAGATGATCAAGTGGTTTTTGTCTTTGCTTCTGTTAATGTGGTTTATTACGTTTATTGATTTTCATACGTTGAACCACCCCTGCATCCCTGGGATGAAGCCTACTTGGTCGTGGTGAATAATCTTTTTGATGTGTTGGTGAATTCGGTTTGCCATTATTTTGTTGAGGATTTTTGCATCAATGTTCATTAAGGAGATTGGCCTATAGTTCTCCTTTTTGGAGGTGTCTTTGCCTGGTTTTGGGATAAGTGTAATACTGGCTTCATAAAATGTGTTTGGCAGTGTTCCTTCACTTTCTATTTCATGGAACAGTTTAAGGAGGGTTGGTATCAGTTCTTCTTTAAAGGTCTGATAGAATTCATCAGAGAATCCATCAGGTCCTGGACTTTTCTTTTTGGGGAGACTCTTGATTGCTGCTTCAATTTCATTTTGTGTGATAGGTCTATTCAGGTGATTAATTTCCTCTTGGTTCAGTTTTGGATGATCATATGTATCTAGAAATCTGTCCATTTCTTTTAGATTTTCAAATTTATTTGAATATAGGTTCTCAAAGTAGTCTCTGATGATTTCCTGGACTTCCATGGTGTTTGTTGTTATCTCCCCTTTTTCATTCCTAATTCTACTAATTTGGGTTTTTTCTCTCCTCATTTTAGTCAGGTTTGCCAGGGGTCTATCGATCTTGTTTATTTTTCAAAGAACCAACTTTTTGTTTCATTAATTCTTTGTATGTTTTTTTTGTTTCTATTTTGCTGATTTCAACTCTTATTTTTATTATTTCTCTCCTTCTATTTGTTTTGGGATTTGCTTGTTCTTGTTTTTCTAGGAGTTTGAGATGTATCATTAGGTCATTGATTTGGGATCTTTCAATCTTTTTTAATATATGCACTCATGGCTATAAACTTTCCTCTCAAGACTGCATTAGCTGTGTCCCACAGGTTCCGGTAGGTTGTGTTTTCATTTTCATTGAGTTCCAGGAACTTTTTAATTTCCTCTTTTATTGCATCAATGATCCATTCTTCATTAAGTAATGAGTTATTTAGTTTCCAGCTGTTTGCATGTTTTTTGTCTTTACTTTTGTTGTTGAGTTCTACTTTTACTGCATTGTGGTCAGATAGTATGCACGGTATTATTTCTATTTTCTTATATTTGCTGAGGCTTGCTTTGTGCCCTAGGATATGATCTATATTGGACAAGGTTCCATGGGCTGCTGAGAAGAATGTATATTGTGTAGAGGTTGGATGAAATGTTCTGCAGACATCTACTAGGTCCATTTGATCTATTGCATATTTCAGATCTTGGATTTCTTTATTGAGTTTTTGTTTGGATGACCTATCTATTGATGATAATGGAGTGTTAAAGTCTCCCACAACCATTGTGTTGGCGTTTATATATGCTTTTAGGTCTTTCAGGGTATGTTTGATGAAATTGGGTGCGTTGACATTGGGTGCGTACAGATTGATGATTATTATTTCCTTTTGGTCTATTTCCCCTTGTATTAGTATGGAATGTCCTTCTTTATCTCGTTTGATCAATGTAGGTTTGAAGTCTACTTTGTCAGAGATAAGTATTGCTACTCCTGCTTGTTTTCCGGGGGCCATTGGCTTGGTAAATCTTCTTCCAGCCTTTCATCCTAAGCCTATGCTTATTTCTGTCGGGGAGATGAGTCTCCTGTAAGCAACAAATTGTTGGATCTTCTTTTTTAATCCATTTTGTCAAACGGTGTCTTTTGATGGGTGAATTAAGTCCATTAACATTAAGCGTTAGTACTGATATGTATGTGGTGATTCCTGCCATTTAGTTGTCTTAGTTGTTTGAAGGTTTGATTGTGTGTACCTAAGTTGATGTTACTCTCTACTGTCTTGCTTTTTCTTATCCTGTGGTTTGGTGCTGCCTGCCTTTTCATGGTTAAGTTGGGTGTCACTTTCTGTGTGCAGGATCCCTTGCAGAATCTTTTGTAATGGTGGCTTTGTGGTCACATATTGTTTTAGTTTGTGCTTATCATGGAAGACTTTTATTGCTCCATCTATTTTGAATGATAGCTTTGCTGGGTAGAGTATCCTGGGGTTGAAGTTATTTTCATTCAGTGCCCGGAAGATCTCACCCCACACTCTTCTTGCTTTTAATGTTTCTGTTGAGAAGTCTGCTGTGATTTTGATGGGTTTACCTTTGTATGTTACTTGTTTTTTCTCTCTTACAGCCTTCAATATTCTTTCTTTAGTTTCTGAACTTGTTTTAATGATGATATGTCGTGGAGTAGTTCTATTTTAATCTGGTCTGTTTGGTGTCCTGGAGGCCTCTTGCATTTGTATGGGAATATCTTTCTCTAGATTTGGGAAATTTTCCATTATTATTTTGTTGAATATATTACGCATTCCCTTTGCTTGCACCTCTTCTCCTTCTTTGATGCCCATGATTCTCAAGTTTGGTCTTTTGATGGAGTCAGTGAGTTCTTGCATTTTCTTTTCACAGGTCTTGAGTTGTTTAATTAATAGTTCTTCAGTTTTTCCTTTAATTACCATTTCATCTTCAAGTTCTGAGATTCTGTCTTCTGTTTGTTCTATTCTGCTGGATTGGCCTTCCGTTTTGTTTTGCAGTTCTGTTTCGTTCTTTTTTCTGAGGTTTTCCATATCCTGGCAGTTTTCTTCTTTAATGTTGTCTATTTTTGTCCTGAGTTAATTTATCCATTTATTCATCGTGTTCTCTCTTTCACTTTGGTGTTTATACAGTGCTTCTATGGTTTCCTTTACTTCTTCTTTTGCTTTTTCAAATTCTCTATTTTTGTTGTCTTGGAATTTCTTGAGTGTCTCCTGTACATTTTGGTTGACCCTACCTGGTATCATCTCTATAAAATTCTCATTGAGTACCTGTAGTATGTCTTCTTTTAAATTATTCTTGTAGGCTTCATTGCGTCCTTTGGTATAGTTTATCTTCATTTTGTTGGAGTCTGGATCTGAGTTTCTGTTCTCTTCATTCCCCTCTGGTTCCTGTACTAATTTTTTGCTGTGGGGAAACTGGTTTCCCTGTTTTTTCTGTCTTCCTGTCATTGTCCTTGGTGTTGTTACTGTCCCTATACTGTGTGCAATTAAGTATTTTCTAGCTTGTAATAATAACAATGGTAATATTTAGAATGGAAGGGTGAGCTGAGATGGAAAGCAAGAAGTTAAAGAAAAGAGGAAAACAAATAACAGACAAGAGGGAGAAAGCAGAACAAGGTATCAGACAAGAGAGTTTCAAAGGTATAAACAGGGAGTGTTAGTGTACTAATCGACAGTAAGCTGAACAGACATTAGAGAGACAGAGAGAGGATTGAAAATCAAAGATAAAAAAAAATAAGTAAATGAAAGAAATATCTATATATAAAAATGAATTAAAATAAAATGGAAAATAGAAAATTAAAAAAAAAAATCAAAAAACTTCCAAGTTTATATGCAATGCAGTTTCAGTCTTAATAATTTGGTTGTCCCTCTCAATCTCCAGTCCTGGAGTTGGTGCCTCAGATGTTCTGTATTTGTCTCATCAAAGGGGATGCATAAAGTAGAACAAAACTACACACTCACACACACACACACACACACACACACACACACACACACACAAAGCCCCACCAAGTGTCCCCAGTTCAAATGCAATACAATTTCAGTAAGTTTTTCAGCTTGCAGATGTAATTTGGTTGTTCTCTCATCAAAGGTAGGGAGAAAAAGAAAAAACAGCGTCTGGAGACCGTTCTGAGAGTGGTATCTGCAACTGTGGCTTGCCTGCCTGCTGCTCTCAGCCTGTAGCTGGCAGCGTTATTTATGCAGATCTCTGGGGTGAGCTAGCACTCACCTGGTCACACAGGCTTTGTTTGCTCAGAGTTCTCCTGTGCGGGAGCCTCTGCTACAGGCTTTCCCCCTTCCAAGCACTGGGAAAGGTGACACTGCCCCCGTGTTGTCAGGCCTGCGTGTTTATTTACAGTTCATGTGGGAGGTGGGTCTTCCCCTCTCTCCTCTGAAGTTTTCCTCCCATTGCCACTTTCAGAAGCTTTCCTGCTCCTGCTTACTGGGCGGTGCTGCTGCTCCTGCCGGCCGCCATGTTTATTTACAGTTCACGTGGGAAGTGGGTCTTCCCTCCTCTCCTGTGGAGTTTTCCTCCCTCAGCCACTCTCACAAGCTTTCCTGCTCCTGGTTGCTGGGTGTGCACCCCGCTCCCACCAGAGACTCTCCGGCCCACCCGGCTTGTTTATTTACAGTCCCGGGAAGGATTCCCTTCCCCCAATCTTCAGTGCTCAGGGCGCCCCACCCTCTTTCCAGCATGTCTTAATTGTTCTTATTGCTTATTACTCAGTTTCCCTTTTTTTCCCAGGTGGAGGTCAGTCTGTCGAGGGGGCTATGCTGCTCTGGCCCAGGCTTTCTGTGGGGGTACCGCGGTACCGCGAAGCTCACCTGGTCCACGTCTTCCCAAGACATATGGGCGCTGGCTACTGGCGGCCCCGGGGGCCCTCCTCATTTCTCCGTTTAATGTGAAGTGGAGATTCTCTGCACCGGCTGGAGATGTGGAGGGGTCAAAGTTATGCCTTTTCTCAGTGATTATGCCTGCAAAGTGTGTCTCCAGCGTCTCTCCAAGATTTCACTATAGGAGGGTCGCTTTCTGCTTCCTACCTCTAGCCGCCATCTTGGAATCTCATCATAATCAGTTTTGATGTTGATTTTCATCGTCAATTTCTGAAAAAAAGTTTACAAGTCACTATAGAAAATGGATGGTGAGTTTGAACATCAAGAGTTAATTTTACACATCGTGAGAGGTTTTTAAGAGTCCCGGCCCTATTGCTCATTGTATAAGAATGAATATTATATTTTTAAAGAAGAAAAAAAAAGATGTAATTGTTATTACTAAACTCTCCAAAAATTAATGCTATGCTTTTTTTATGTTTGTGAATATTCTCTCTTTCCTAGCCATCAACTACTTTTTCTGACGCAATAATTAATGATTTGCCAATTTTAGGGAAATGAAATAAAAGATAACCTGAAAACTGTCACATTAAAATGTCATTCTGCTTAATTGTGAGCAAGCAACCCACTGTCCTGCAGCTGCAAAGAGACCATTATTCTTTATAGTTGCTCTTAATAACACTCTTAACTCATATTGATTAGCCTGGAGTTCAAAATAATTTTCCAAAAGTGTTTCCTAGGGTCTAAAAACTGATTAGGTTGTTTAAAAAATTTGGGAAGAATTGATATTCTATTCTTCCTATTCCAAATTTTGCTGTATTATTTCAAATGCCTGATCATATAAGTGACAGCTGTCTGTGTGTCATGTATCAGAGATATGGCTGACAAGCTGATCCTGAATATATGGTGTCTGTTATTGCCACTGTGGCACACTTACATATCTAGTCTGGTTTATGACAACACAGAGAAATCTTAAGGTTAAAAAAAATTGAAGCCCATGATTAATATGTACTATTATTCTAGGAAGTTATAGATTATAAACTGGAAAATTCTCAATGGTTTCAAAGCCAATATAGATAGAGACAGATCACTGCAGACTTTTAAAATTTTTATTATTTTATATTTTTTGTGGTACTTATGGGTATTGAACCTAGGATCCAATGCTTAAAATACCCTAACAACTTCATTAGAAGACTCTTAGGTATATACTTTCAGCAAAGCAGCAGGATGAAAAATCACCACACAAAAACAATAGATTTCTATACATCAAAAGATAACTTGTTGAAAAAGAAGTTAGGAAAGCAATCCCTTTACAATAGCCTTAGGAAACAATATTAAAACAAAACAAAAACCCCAACCTGAACAAACAAACAAAAATATATCGAAAATGTTAAATACCTCTATAATGAAAACTGTAAAACACTGAATTGAAATTGTAGAAGTCACTAGAAGATGGAAAAACTTCCCATCTTCATGAATCAGCAAAATTAATATTGTGAAAATGTCCATTTTACCGAAGCCATCTACAGATTCTGTGCAGTCTTCATCAAAATTCCAGTGACATTCTCACACAAATAGAAAAAAATCTAAAATTCATACAGAAGCACAAAAGATCCCAAATAGCCAAAGCAATCCTGTGGGAAAAAAAGAGCAATATTGGAGGTAACATACACAACACCTGACTTCAAAATTTACTATAGAGTCCTAGTAACAAAACCAGTCTGGTGCTGGTACAAAAATAGACATAGCCCAGTGGAATGGAATATAAGATTGAAAAACAAGTCCATGCAAGTACTGCCAACTGATTAAAAATAGAATTTCCATATGACCCAACCATACTGATTTCTGGGTCTATACTCAAAAGAACCAAAGTAAACTTACTACACAGATATCTATATAGCCATGTTTATTGCAGAACCATGACCAAATTATGGAATTAGCCTAGATGCCTATCAGTGGTTGTATGGGTAAAGAAAATGTGTTGTTATGTGTATATATACAATGGAGTTTTACTAAGACGTTAAGAAGAATGAAATTATGCCATTTTTTGGAGAATGGATAGAACTGGAGCTCATCATGTTAAGTGAAATAAGACAGTTCCACAAAGGCAAATATTGTGTTTTTTCTCTCATTTGTGGGAGCTAGGAGAAGCAAAACAAGCAAACAGACAATGACAATGAAAACCAAGAGCATGAAAGTGAAAGGAAGACTACTAGGAAGGCAGAGGGGAAGTGAAATGGAGAATAACAGGGGCTTAAGGAAAAGTAAAATGGGGTGAATATGATTAAAGTACACTGTATGAATGTATAGAAGTGTCATGGTGAAATCCCTTGCCATGTATGATATAAAATACACCAACAAAAAAGTCTCTTTTCATGTAAACATATGTTTAGTTTTATTGGATAAAATATAAACCATTAGAATACATACAAGCAGAAAAATGGTGACTGGGACACAGAGGCAGACTATGTGAGCTCTGTGAATCAGGGCCTTGCTGAGATGCTGAAGACACACTTGGCTGAGGTAAAGCACAAGGGAGAGCTGAAACTTCAGCACCCTGAACCCCTAACCTGTGGAAGGCTTTTTCACGCCATGATACACTGAAAGAACAGGTGGGCCGCCACCCCCATGCTGCTGCTGCCTGCCGGTTGGCCAGGCCACCACCCACAGGCCCACATTTGGGTATTTCCCAGGAGTGGTATTGCTGGATCATATGGCAGATCAATGTTTAGATTATTAAGAAGCCTCCAAATTTTTTTCCAGAGTGGTTGCACTAGAGAAGCTTTATCTTAAAGACACAAAAAACTCTACCCCCAAACTCCTAAACATCATAAACAGCTAAAGCAAGGTAGCTTTTCTATATACCAACAACGAACAAATTGAGAAAGAATATATGGAAACAACTCCATTTAGAATAGACTCAAAAAAAATCAAATACCTAGGAGTAAATTTAACAAAGGATGTGAATGACCTCTACAAGGAGAACTACAAACCTCTGAAGAAAGAGATCAAGGAAGACTACAGAAGGTGGAAAGGTCTCCTGTGCTCATGGATTGGTAGAATCAACATAGTAAAAATGGCTATACTACCAAAAGCAATCTACATGTTTAATGCAATTCCCATCAAAATCCCAATGACATTCACCAAAGTGATTGAAAAATCTATCTTAAAGTTCATTTGGAAACACAAGAGACCACGAATAGCCAAGGCAATACTCAGCAAAAAGAGCAATGCTGGAGGTATCACAATACCCAACTTCAAACTATATTACAAAGCAATAGCAATAAAAACAGCATGGTACTGGCACAAAAACAGACATGAAGACCAGTGGAGCAGAATAGAGGACCCAGATATGAATCCACACAGCTATGCCCACCTTATTTTTGACAAAGGCGCCAAAAACATACTATGGAGAAAAGACAGCCACTTCAACAAATGTTGCTGGGAAAAGTGGTTATCTGCCTGCAAAAACTGAAACTTGATCCATGTTTATCACCTTCTACTAGTATCAACTCAAAATGGATTAAGGATCTTAATCAAAAAGAATTAACCTAGAAGGTAACACCCACACACAGGAAATCAATGTGAGTCAATGCCCTGTATAGCTATCCTTATCTCAACCAGCAAAAACCCTTGTTCCTTCCTATTATTGCTTATACTCTCTCTACAACAAAATTAGAGATAAGGGCAAAATAGTTTCTGCTGGGTATTGAGGGGGGAGCGGGAGGGGGTGGAGTGGGTGGTAAGGGAGGGGGTGGGGGCAGGGGGGAGAAATGAACCAAGCCTTGTATGCACATATGAATAATAAAAGAAAAATGAAAAAAAAAAAAAGGATCTTAATATCAGACCCAAAATTCTGAAGTTAGTACAGGAAAGAGCAGGGAAAAAATAGGTATAGGAAAGGACTTCCTCAATGCACCCCAGCAGCTCAGCAACTAAGAAAAAGGATGGACAAATGGGACTATATGAAGATTTTCAATGGCAAAAGCAAAGTCTAGAATCTGGTTACCTGATTCGATTACAAATATTCTGTGTTTTGTATATCTTCCTAATACTTTGAAAATAAAAATGTGTCCAAATGTGTTAGGGCCCTATATATTTCAGATAAACATGAAGAAAGTGAAATGCATGTTCAATAACAATATTAAATATTCAGAAATATAATATGGTTTCTTAAATCTGTAATTAACAGTGCTGCAGACAGAAACTATATGTAAATGAGAAAGTGCAATGCCATGTGGCATTTGAATGCCTGACTCAATTTTTAGTGATGCAGCATCTAACAGAATTGGATCAGTCAGGCAACTTTATGGATACAATAAATAGGAACTAATAAAATCTGAATATTACAGCATTTGTGTGAATACAAATATGGTCACCAAAAATTATTACACATTATTTTGGTTAAGAAAAAGAACTGAACAATTAAAACAATGATGCATGTGAATAAGAAATTAACATTGAATGAATTAAGAAGTGATATTAGTCAATTTATTTTACATATATATAATATAAAAATATATGTACATTTGATGTTTAATTCATGAAATAAACTTGTTTCAATGGTTTGCTCTGAAAAATTCCAAATGCTTATTTTATAGATGAGAACATGATTTTTTGTCTGGGATTACTCAGTAGATGACAAACTGGAGAGCCTCAAAGAAACACTGGATGGACATTCTCAGACTACTCTCAAAGATTAGGAAATGAAATTAGTTTTAAACATAATATTTGAGTCATTATTCTTTACTATGTGTTTAAATTTTAGACTATATTAATAGACTCTGATGTAACGGTTGAAATAATTTACATTCTGTTACCTCATATTAAAATCTCCCAATTTTTAATTGTATGTTTGCTTTGTTTTACTTTATCATTGTCTGTAATATTTACAGTGTGCTTTGTTACTATATGACTGATTAGTTTTAATTCCGTGTTTAAATTACAGATGTTCTAACATAAATGGAAAATATGGTAAGTAAAAAAATGTACTAAATACACATATCCTACCTTAAACATGCCTACTAGCACTTATAGGAGGGCTTTTAGCTAGGGATTAGGGATAGGTATTGTTTCTAAATGACAAATCAGGATATATGATTTGACAAAAGACTTTTATGCCCCTTCCCAGTGCAAGTGGCAGTTTAGAAGATAAAGAGCTTGAATTCAAATATTTGAATCATGCTGATGGTTTATGAGCTTGTAAGGAAGAATACAGAACGCATATTTTTAGAATAACCTAAGAATAAGAATATCTAAAGCTTGTCGTAAGAGAGTAGTAGATGACTCCAGAACTATAAAACAAACAAACCAAAAAAACAGAGAAAGAAGAGAAGGAGAGAGAAGGAGAATGACGAGGAGGAGGAGAAATAATATAGGCATTACTCTCAAAGAACTTAAAATCTAATTCAGAATATTGGACAAATATATAGAACATTTGGGGGATTATTTCAAAATAACATGCAGAATAATAGAGAATTTAGAATTCTGACATCAGAATAACAGGCCTAAATAAATAACATTATTTAGGCATAAATTTACAGTGAAAAGTGGGGTTGTACTTGAGCTAGAAGGATGAGAAGATCTGAATTTGTGAGGGTGAGACTAGAATTCATTTTAGTCAGAATGAACAGCTCTGATGTGAGGGTGAACACAGGACCTGGAAGAAATGGAAATGAACTGGTCTGCAGTAATATGAGTACTAGGACAAGGGGTGTTTAGGGATAAAGTGGCACAGGTAGGTTATGTGAGTCGACAGGAACACCTGAGAGGGGCCCACACATCACTCTCAGCTCTACAAAGGAATGTACGTGTATATGTTCTGATTGCTAAAACATCACAAATTTAAACATGCAAAATAGAAGGAGAGGTCTTTAATTAATAGACCAAAGAAAGTAATTTATTCATCTGAGTCTTAGATACATACCTCAAATTACCTTTAATAATTATCCATTAGTTTAAAGATAGAAAAGGTGACAGTTTGCCACCTTCGTGGATAGAAAACAAGAGAAGTTAGACAAATTATAATGGAGCTGCATTAGAAATACAAAGCATTAGGTCTTGACAATTTGATAAATTGAGATGGAAAATATGGGACCTGAAAACACGAACATCTCTAATGCCCAAGCAAGCACATTGATATTGAACAAATACAAATGTATGAGGCCTTCAGACTCTATTTTGGCTCATCCAAATCAGATTGAGAGAATGTGAGGTTTCTACCTGAATATCTATAAACCAGGCAGATAAACCAATGTGGGAATCAGGCTGAGGGCAAAACAACAGGGAAGGTCCAGGGCTGGAGAGAACATGCTTCTGTGCCCTGCCTGAGGGGAGTTCAATTCAATTTTTCTGAAAACACTGCATCTGCCAGAGAAAATTTGTGCAACAGTCATAAGCAACTGGTGAGAAGCCACTTTGCCTACTCTATCTTAATTTGAAACCTGACCTTTAAAGAAAGTACAGATATAATGACAGTCTAAAACTTGTTTAAAAAGGCATATTAGCTTTTTAGGATTCGTGATTCACCTGAAATCTTTCTTACAAACAAAATGGGGTTTTAGTAATGCACAAAATAAATACTGAACCCAATGATTCCATTCTTTTAGGCTGTGTTCAGATGATCCCAGCTGTACCCTCATCTGCAAGAAGCATTATAGATAGGTGAAATCCTATGTCTCAATCTCTGCTGCCCTGCTGCGTTCACTTATATGTGCTCCTTATTCACTCTCTCTCTGGCTCCTGAAAGCAGATAATAAAGGCTAATCTACTTGGGCAAACAGCAGAGGTTAAGAAAGGACATTGAAATGATTCAATCTGCAGGGAAAAGCTGGACCAAAGAGTTACATTTCCATACATCCTCTTATCATCTCTTTCAAATACAATTTAGTCTTTTCCTTTTTTGAGCCTGATAGATTCTTATCACTTGCTAATTGACTGTGAGTGCCTAGTGGGTTTAGTTTCTGTTCAAACTGAGTCTGCAAAGAGGAAGCAGTGAAAGGCAAATGAGAAGGAAAGGCTGGAGGCAAAGGAGACTTGCAGCCCTCAATAACATCACAAGGACCCAAGAGAGTAACTGAGAATGAGAAGTCTGCTCCCTCATAGCTGTGCTCTGAGAAATGGGCACAGGAAGTGGGGGTGGAAGTGGGCAAGCGTTTCTCTATCACTGATTGCGCTCCACTTCAGTAGAACACAATGTTAAGAATGCTTCCGGTGCTTTTGATAACCACACACCAAGCCATGACTTGGCTCCATCTTTCCCCTTAATTTGCACCTCTTTTTTTCCTTCTTCAACCACTATGCTCAAATCCAAATGAGAAAGCAATGTTTTTGCAAAGTGTTTCAATTGTCCATTTAAAAGAATAACACAAATGATCTAAAAGATGAGGTCTTTTGGGCCAGCTGTGAGGGCTCTAATCTTAGCTACTCAGGAGGCAGAGGCGGGGAAGATCTTGGTTTGAGGTCAGCCCTGGGCAAAAAGTTAGCAAGATCCCCCATCTCAACATATAAGCCAGGCATGGTAGCACATTCTGTGATCCCAGTTACACAGGAAAAGTAGATAGTAGGCCAGAGATCTCAAGCTGTTCCCCCACCAAAAAAAAGCAAAACAAAACAACAAAAACAAGACTCTAAAAAACAAAACCTAAAGGCAAAAAAGATAAATAACAGGTCTGGAGGAGATGTGTGTTGCTCAGGTGTTTGAGCACCTACCATCAAGGGTGAAAGGTGAAACCTTGAGTTCAAACTCTGGAACCACCAAAAGATGAGGTCTCTGAGTTGTCCTAAATTTTATAGGTAGAAGGGAAAAGACAGGGAGATATATCTTATGGACAAATATTAATTAAAAATAAGAAACTTATTTCTCCCTATTAAAAATAAAGGCTTTTTCCCTCTTATCTCTTGGAGTATTTACTTTAGAAAATGTTTAATTTTAAGTACTTTCTCCTCTTTTTGAAATATATGTATATATATAAACCCTTTTGAAAGCATTTGTCACTTAAAAGTCTTTTTCCAGGATATGGGAACAATATTCTTTGTGAATATCCAGGAAAGTAGCATGCCTGTCTCCTAATTTCAACAGCAGAGTAGGAGCCTAAATTTATATCACTTCTGGGTCCAAATTGTAAAACTATCCACTTTCAGAAGGATAAGAGAAAATTATTTTTCCTTTGGATAAAACCAATTAGTTAACACATCCATAGCCTCAATTATCAGGCAAGTTTATGTAACTATGTGTAAGAAACTTTGTTATGAAACCTCTTGGTTGAGAACTAATGTATCTTCAGAGCACATGTACATATGTAGTGGAATGTCTCTTCTTGGCTATGTAAAGGTGAAGGGTGAAGTATCTTTGTCTTTTTAATCTACTAGCAATTGCCTATGAAGTGTATTACATTCTGTTGTAATGATTATTCAATAGTTGATGTCTTTTTTTTTCCCTACTTTTGTAGAGAGGATCTCTGAGTTGGAAGATTTTTTTAAATTATATTTTTCTTGTGTCAGTAATTATACAAGCCTTGTTTTCAGGGCATGTTTTACTGTACCTATGTATAATGTACTTGTAGACAAAGAAAGAGGCTGCCAACCTTATTAAAATACATCAATGTGCTCACTCACCATCAGGTGTTCATTCGGAGGAAGCATGACTTTCATTATCCTTGACTCTAAAAACGTGTTTAGGATATTTTCCTTTAACTTTTAAAAAGTGAATATGGAATGATTTTTCTTTGGTTATGGAAGTTTTCCATATTAAAAAAAAAACTCTGTAAAAATATGACCATATACAATTAAAAACAGAACACCAAAATGTATTTACATGTGAATATTCAGTAATAGGAGCTTACTTTTATGGCAATATGTTGAGATTTTTTATGAAAAATTAATATACATGTATAAACCCTTTCTCATTTCAGTATGTTTGTCTTTTGTTCTTTTGTATTTGTTTCAGTTTCTCTTACCTTGAATGCTTTCAAGACAATGTCTTATAAAGAATGACCTTCTGCTTTCATCAATGTTGTCCTTACTTCTTATCTGAAATGGACCAACCACATCAGTGCCAAGCCGATAAATAAAAAACAAACCTTAGTGACCTCTATACAACTTTCCTTCAATACATATTGTAGTTATGATATTTTTCAGGAAAAGAAAATACAATTAAGCAGTGTTTGTAATGTAAAAATGAATTTGCAATGTTATTTTAAGTACTATGTTAGATTTGACAATGTTTTAAACGATAACACAAATTGCTTTAACTTGAAGTTACATTGTATTTTTTTCTCTTTTGCATATGTTTATTTGAGCATTTTATTTGTGCCTATAAGATCTCAAATATCACCCCCTTAATTTGTTTTCTTTGGTTTTCTCTTTTAAAAATATGTGTCTATCAGCTGATTATTGGATGGGGGAGAATTTCACCATTAGATGAACATGTTATGGTTCTAACATAAATATTGACAGTCATTGGAGAAAGAACCTGTAAAGAACTAGGTGCACACATTGTCTTTAAAAATACACTCACAAAAGCCTCTAAGGCAGATATGCTATAAGCCCTTGCTACCGTCACAGCCACAGAGACGTTAAAAGAGGTCATATATGCCCCTCCTCAAAACAAACCATCCATTGCTGCCTTATCCCACAGATGTGAAGGTATATTCCTCCTGCAAGACTCCCTGAGAGTCCTTCCCACTGTCTCTTTGGTCTCATTTCTTGCACCTTCCTGCCTCACTTCTCTCCAGCCACAATGGTAGCCTCATTGATTATCACTGGAGTTGCCCTTTCCCCATTCACTCCTTATCTTCACTCAAATGCCAACTTCATGCTTGCTGAAATTATACCTTCTTTTTCCATAAAGTCTGGAATCTCTATTTCTTGTTTTTATTTTGTATTTAACAACTACCATGATCTTTGTACTACACACTTGGCATGTTTTTCTTAATTATTTTCCAATAAAATATAAACCCATGAAGGCAGGGATTTTTGTCTGTATTGTTTACTCTTTTAACCTGAGCTCCAAGAACAATAAAATGGCATGGAGTAGGTGTGGAAAAACCATTTATTTATTAGATTAACTAGCATAAAATTATACCTTTTTATTTAATGGAATGAATATAGAGATAATAAACATTTGTCTAAGACCCCAGGAGTGCTACTAAGTGATGGATGGAGATGATATTGAAGCCAGAAAAGTAAATTAACAAAGGCAGAGGTCATTTCACTCACAAACAGCTTCCAAAGGTGAGCATATTGCTCTTCAGTTGAAGCTCCCTGGGGTACTCCTGCCATTCTAGTATGCTATTACTCAACAGCATTTGCCGATTACAGATTATGTTCCAAGTCTTGTATCTGGTATTGGCACTTGGTGATGCACTCAATGGGCAAGGATCCTGCCTGCTTAAAACTTATGTCTTCTAGTTGAAGTACAACAACAATAAATAAAAATGAAGGTATCAGTTAGTGATAAATGTTGTAAAACATTATGATGTCATATTCAGTGTTTGGTGTGAAGTGTCAGGGAAGGACTTAATTCAAATTTGGTTTTCCAGAGAAGAATTCACTGAGGAAGGGATAGTCAAGCAAAGTCTACATGAAAAGAATAAGATAATCTGCAAATACCTGGGGAAAGACCTTTCTTGACCAAGAGACTCGCTGGTAAAAAGGTTTGTAATTAGAAAGAACTTAGTATGTTATAGCAGTAGAAAGTTCCTTGTTGGAACATAATAAAAAGACAGAATTATATGAGATGAATTTAAAGAGACAAGAAGGAGGTAGCTCATATGTTGCCTCTGTTATGGTTTGAGTATGAAATGTCCTCCACAAGCTGGTGTGGTAAAAGACTTGGTCCTCCACTTGTGGTGCTATTTTGGGAGGTGGTAAAAACTAGGAGGTGGGGCCTAGTTGTAGGTACCAACTTATAGGGAGGGAGGGGTATCTTTGAAGATATCTTGCCTCTGGCCCCCTTCTTTCTCTCTCCCTCTGCTTCCTGTCTGGTATGAAGTGAGCTGCTTTGCTCCCTACCGTGATGTCCTTCCTCACATCAGGCCCACAGCAAGAGAGCCAGTCAACTCTGGGTGGAAACCTCTGGTACTATGAGCCAAAATAAATCTGTATTTCTCAGGTATTTTTTTAAGGTGACAAAAACTGTAAAACAGCCTTTTTTTTCCTACAGTACTGGGAGCTGAACTCAGGGCCTCATGCTTCCTAGGCAGGCACTCTACTACTTGAGCCACTCAACCAGCCTTAATATAGCCTCTTAAATCAAAGTAAGGAAACACTGAAGTATTATTTTTTAAGAAAGCAAATATCCTGATCTGATTTACTGAGCACACTAGCATGGTTTTTAGAGGACAGGAGGATACAGTAAATATTGCAGTAGTCTAGGAGAACTATGATGATGTCCTGAGCAAGAGGTGAAACAGTGAAGATAGAGAGAACTGGATGTATGTGAGAGAAAATTTGAAGTTTGAATCATCAGAAATTGCTAACATATGAAGAACGTAAAGGCTGAGAAAAAACTCAAAAAAGAAAAATCCTTCGGATTTTGGATTAAGATACCCAGGTATGCTGTTGTTAAGGATGATGAAGTGGAAAATATTTTTGGAGAGAGAAAGTTTTAAAATTCTGTTTTGTGGGGCTGGCAGAGTGGCTCAAGTTGTAGAGTGCCTGTTTAGCAAGCATGAGACCATGAGTTCAAAGCCCAATACTTCAATTAAAAAAAATCTGTTTTGGCTATGTACATAGCAAGATGTCTACCAGAAGTCAGGTAAAGATGTCAGGTTGGCAGGTGACCATATGAATCTAAGCTGATGATTCAAATTGTGGAACCATCATATAAATAGGACCTGAACTCACGGAACGGGATTACATAGAAAGGATAGCTAATGAATTCAACCAGTATTTGGTGATTGAGTGGAGAAGTCACTCAACCTCTTGGGAAGGGATGGCTAATGAGGGAAGAGGAGAACCTGCAGGTATGATGTTAGAGAAGAGGCAAGAGAGCAGTTAACTCTATAGGATAAGGCAGGATGATCCACAAGAAAGAGCAGTGACCACTGTGTGTGGCAATAGGGAAGTAATTGAAGACCATGACAAGATCAGTGCTGCTGAGGTGGTGGGATAGAATCTTGTAGATACAGACTCCATGAGGTAGTGATATCACTGGAAAAAAACATAGCAATTATTGTACCAATTGATAAATTACATGACTTCAAATCTTATTTAGTGAGACTGTTTTCAGTTGTTTTTCTTCATGAAACTATCTATACTCATAATTCATTTAATCATACATATTTTCGTTGCAAAATGAGTTTTAAAAATAAAAGAAAATCTCAGATATAAGTTTATTCATAATGTTAAACATTTAACATTAAACAGTTAGTTGAAAATTCAAAGTTATGAAGTCAGTTGTGTTTAAGAACAAATCAGATTGAGAGGAGCTTCTTTTTATATGTATGTATGTATATAAGCATATATATTTATGTGTGTCATGAAATGTTAAATAAATATTTTCAAAGATACTTTGAACTTATAATATCTCGAGTATATATGTATCATAAATACTTGGAAGATGGCAAATCTCAGTAAATTATTTTGCCTTTCATAAACACAGCATTTTTTAAAATTAAGATATCAGCTTAAGTCTCTCATTTGCTATTGTTGATTGGGTTCCTTTCCTTCCCACTGACGGGGACCATGGGCAGTGTATCACAAAGTGCACAGACATGGTCTGAGATGTTGTTGAGGCTTACCATGTTCTATATTGAAAGTTAGAAATTCTTAGAGTTTGAACTCATCACAATGAGTATTAAAGAGAGAGAAAAGAGCACCATCATATGTTAATACAGCCTGTTGAACCCTCCTGATATGTACAATATGGTCTGCTGTTCCAAATACATTATTTTCCTGCTTAAAGTGGTCCATCTGTTTAGGAAGTGTTCTTTAAACTACTTTAGTTGAAAAGAGAAAATAAATACACTTTCTGAAAGTTTCTTTTGAGTTCTTATGGATTTTATAATAGCATTCAACATAATATATCCAAAACAAAGAATTTATTTAAATAAAGAGAGAGAGAGAGAGAGAGAGAGAGAGAGAGAAGAGAGAGAGAGACTCATTTTCTGTCTTCATCTTTTAAAGATCACAGCTTGAAGATGTTCAGAGAGCAGTAGAGCATAGGGCAAAGTGTCTTAGGGAAATAAGTTGTGTGGGTGGCAAAATACCTATACATAAGTGGGTTAATAACTTCTGTATACTAACCAAATAAAAGTACCATTCAAATCTCAATTGTAAATATGCTATTTTTTCTCAAAGGGAGTATATTTGTAAAGCATTTATAAATATTTTAAGAACAAATACATCTTTTCAATATTGAAAAATGTTTATCTAAGTGTGAAATTATATCATTAAATATAATACAAATTAAAGGGGAGTAGATAAGGTCTAATGTTTCTCCCAGTATACATTTCAGATATATGGATTTCTATACAATTCAATAAGCAATTTCCTCTTTCTGAAATTAGGAGCTATGGTTTTAAAACAAGGAAATATTTGATTTAATTCTAAAGGGTATCAGTGTAAAACTAAAAGAATACCTAGTAAAGACTGAAATGCAAAAAGAGTGTGAGTTCTACAATTCTTTTCTTTCCCTTAGTTTCTATAAGTACTTCTTAAAGGTTTTTGTAGAGCCTTATATATATATATATATATATATATATATATATATATATGTACCATTATATATATATATTTATATATATATATATATATATGTCTGTGGACTTTGTTCTGTAATATTAAATTCAGAACAATCTCAATGGAAGAGTTGTCTGTGTTTTACTGGGATCTATTATTAATAATAAATATTCCATATATTACATAAAACATTATTGCAAAATATAGAAACACAAACTACTCCAAAGGCATTTTCAACAAAATGTGATTCGCAAGGCTTTGCTTCCCCTTTGTTCTTTTTCATGTATTTTTCTACACCTCTCACTGTGTTTTCCTCCCCTGCTTCTTTAGAGCTGAAGAAGTCAAGGCAGTAAGACCCAAGTTGTTTTCTACAAGAAGCAGTTCATATTGTCACACTACAGTGACTTTTGAAGTGTTCTATCCAATAATTTGATAAGCTATGATTAGTTTATAAACAAATTGGAAGTCACTTGTGGGTTTGGTGAAATAGACTACTGAAAATAGTGATTTATATCACTAAAGATAAGGGCTTTTTATGGTAAACAGAATAACTATCTTATCATTTCTTAATGGAAAAACCAACAACAATTTTCTGATAATTTGAGTGTCTAAGTATTGAATCACATGACCTTAATCCTCATTTCATTCCTTTTAATACAAGTAACACTTTGTTCCTGTGAACATGCATTTATTAAGATATTTGCCATTTAAAGACTTTGTGTATGATTTATGAGTGTATGGTACCCAAGATATCTGAAAGTGTTTCTTAACACTTCAAATTCAATACATTTGTCATGTACAGTTTCTTAGCTCTTAAAATACTTTTTTATTTCTAGGAAGAAAATAATGAAGTCAATTTAGGTTTTAATATTATCCAAAATACCCTTTTCTTACATTGAGGAAATCAAATAGCATAACCTTTCCATCAATAATGGGTGTTCAAAGTCATCCTCTTTGTTTTCTACTAAGTAGTTTAGGTGTAGGAATTTACTATCATATTTTTTCTTTCTCCTGGCAACTTTCCAGGGAAGCAGGGAACTTAGGGTATATGGACAGTTACCCTTATTTAATAAGAGTATTTTGCCTTTCCCACTTAAAGAACTAATATTTGCTCACAATGCTGTCTGTTTCTGCTATAAGTATACTATCTGAGATAGACTTGAAAAAAAGGGTTGTCCTCACGTACAAGAGGAAGTGAAGTAATTTAACAAGACAACACAAAGAAAAACACAGTGCTTTTTTACTTTTACTTTGTTTAGTTTTCATTGTCCCAACAATTCATCTTTTGAAGGAAACATTGATAAAAATGCCAGTAATATGACCTGAGCACATATATTTTGCAGTCATCATCAACATCTCTCTCTTGTTTTGCTCTATTTTGGAGTAGTCTTTAAAGCAAAACTTGGCTAATCTAAGATGCAATCACCATGAAAGTTGAATGTTCTTTTTCTCTTTGTAGAAAAAAATCATTGTTTTTCTTCATTCCTGATGTGGTAAAGTTCTGATTCAAGCCAAGTAACTCCATGAAGTCAGTTACCACTTGACTTGTTTTCCTTAATTTAATAATAACAAAGCCTTATTGTTATTCAGTTTGCAAAGTACTTTTGAGTCTTTCATCAACCTGGTGGAATAAGCAGGACAGGTGTGTGTTATTGTTCTCAGTGGAAACTGAACATAAGACTTCTGACTCTAAATTCAATGCATCCCTCTCATTTGTCTCTAACACACACACACACACACACACACATACACACACACACACACACAAAACAATAGCATGTGACTTGACACAAAGCATCAAAACACATGTAAATACACCAGGACTTTCCACTGCACAAACTTATTTTAGAGAGCTCATCATGGTTCAGAGAACCCCAGGAGGACAAAGAGCTGGCTAGAAGGAAGGTAGAAGTTAATTTTACCATGGTTACAAGTCCATGGTAGTGCCCTGACTATTCCAGTACAGATTGTAAGTCATTCTCTTCCATGTTTTCTCCATACTACAAAAGCACCAATGGATGAGATTTGGTAGAGGGAGAAGTTTGGGAGAAAATACCTAACATTGCAAGAATTTGTTATAATCAATTTGTGTACCTTATAACACTGCTTTTTATTTTTGATGTTTTAAAATATACTTTAATAATTTGTTTTTTTCTTTCTCTGAAAAATAAATAATGCTAGCAACAAACATTGTCATGGATTACTTGATTTTCCAAAAATCCCAGATGAGATATGTAAAGTACACATTGCTCATTTCTTTTATATGTTATCTTAAAAGATCTTATTTATATCTTATTGAAAATCTCATTGAAAATCCCTGAAATATAAAAATATTCTTCAGGTATTGTTTTTCTCATCTTTAGAAAACTATCACATTATCAAAGTAATCTATCATGCTGAGTTAGAAGAAGAGCAAACGTTGGGCAGACAGATGGCAATCAGGAATTAGCTCATAGCTTAGGGCTGCTCCCTATGAGAAAGGAAGGACCAAGTGGTATGTCAAGGAGTCATACTGCAGTACAGCTGACTTGATATAGGGAGTGAGTTTCATCCCACATAGGGAGCAAGATAGTAACATGGCTCAGTAGGTTTCAAAATTAGACATAGTAGGGTTTAATTCTCAAATACGTGACTTGCTACCTGGGTGAGCATATCCATGTAGGTTTTTAACTTCTGTAAGTGTCACTGAATGTACACATACAAACACACACATACACATTTGTTTTTAAACAGGCCATATAGTCACACAATTCGAAGAATGTAAACAATGTAAAAAGTATAAAATTAAAAACAATTTTGCTCTTACCACTACCTCCCATTATGCCTTCTCATTCCAGTTAAAACATAACCACTTCTGTAATATTTTGGACTTCTTAATGCAAATAAAAATTCAAATATATATTTTTCCCCACCATCTTATACTAAAGTTAGGAAGTCAAACATGTACATCTCAAGTCTTATTTACTTACTATATACTACAAAATATGACAGATTGTACCTTCTTTTTAAAATGTAAGGATTGCTGAGCACAGTGGAAATGGTATAGAGACTTTAGAGTCTAGGTCATAAGAGAGTTGCAGTTTTCTTCTGGTTCATGTGAGTTGCTGCTCTTGTTCTCAGTTACCAAGAAATCTAGACAGAGAGGAATCATGGTGCACAACCAGAGCCCTATCAACTCTGTAGCCAACTGGTAGCACTGACTTGTCCTGAGTTTGAACAAGTCAAATGGAAGTGGCTATTCCAGCATCTAATCAAGCAACTTCAGCTACTATTGAATAGAACCATGATAACTTTGCCAAAACTTTCCCAAATTGTGGATTTATATAAAAAACAAATGATTATTGTTTCTAATCACTTAAGTTTTGGGATAGGTTTTAACGGATATTATGTAATTGCAGTAGATTTTATTTTAGCATTTTTCTATTGATAGAGACTTGGATTGTTTCTAATTTTTTTGCTACTGTAAACAAAGCTGCAATAAGTAAACCCCTACATATGTGGTGTGTGTATTTCTAGGATGAATTTGTAGAAGTAAGATTTATGGTTAATGAAGAAATAGCATTTCAAATATTTCAATAGATACTACCAAACTGCCGTCTATAATAAAGGGTTTTCTAAAACTAATGCAGTAGAATTTAGAAGGAGAATTTACTTCATATGAAAGTTACAAGATTAAATTTCACACTCCACTGTATAGCAGAAACCTCAGGGCCTGGACTCACTGTTAACAAAATGCAACAATCCACAGTGAAATGCTTTTTGAATCTTTATTTTTTCAAAAAAAATTATTGAATATTTGATATGAAGACTCTGTTACCTACATTTTATACTTTATTTAGTAATTATAAAATAAAACATTCCAAGGGACAATTATTATGTGTACTTCTATTCAATTATATTGGTCCTATCAAAAAAATAAGTTATAATATTATTTTCCAAAATATAATCTATCCTTTTGAAAAATTAGCTTCCTTTGTAATGACATGACCTTATTTTCATGTTGATTTTAGATAAGTACTGGATAAATCAGGTTTTTCCAAGGAGACAAGGAACTCCCACTAAACCTCACCTGTTAAAGGTTCTACCATCTCCTATTAGTGCCATCCTAGGGACCACACCTATAATGCATGGGCCTTCAGGTGACATTCACCATCCAAACCATAGCAGTATATATCCAAATAATTGAAATCAAGGTCTCAAAGATATATATTCTATATATTCTATTCAAGTTCATTGTAGCAGTATTCACAATAGTCAAGATACAAAAATGATAAATGAATGGAAAAATAAAATGTATACCATATATACATGCACACAAATACACATACATATACACACATATGGAGCATTATTCACTATTCAACTTTAAAAAAAAGGATATTGGTCCATTTGTGACAAAATAGATGGGCCTAGAGAATATTATATTAAGTGACAAAAAGCAGTCACAAAAGGACAAGTAATGCATGAAGTACTGAAACTCATAAAAGCAGAGAATACAATGGTGGCTGCCAGGGGCTGGTGGGGGAAGGTAAACAGGGAAATATTGCTCAAGTCAGTATAAAATTTCATTCATGCAAGATGAATAAGTGCTGGAGATCATCTTTACAACATAGGACTGTTGGATAACAATACAGTATTATGCATTTCAAAATCGGAAAGGGGGAGTCTTATGTGTTCTTATTACAAACATATAAAACTACAAAAGACTGTGTAGTGATGTATGTGTAGTCCCACGTCATCAAAACAAAACAAACATGTATTAGGTATAAATTTCGTAATACATTTTTATAGTTCAATTATACCTCAATAAAACTTACACATAACCAAATAAATATGTAAATACAAATGGACTTTGGGAAAAACATCTTCTGTATTCTATAAAATGGATATGTCATAGAGTTAAACCCTCACTTATTGATGGGTACTTGGGTTGTTTCCATGTTTTCACAATTATTGTCAATGCTACAACATATATCTTAAAATAAATCTCTGTGCTAATGTGCCAGAACTTCTGAAACCCTAATTCTAAAGATGGTCAGGCTTTGAAGGATATGTAAAGTTGAAGGCCAGGCTCTCGCACATTAAATTTAGTGAATAATGAATATGAACTATGCATTAGCCTATACTATGCTTAAAGAAAGTAACAAAAGATGTGGGTCATGTTTCAGCCCAATTGATATGTTTAGCAACAACATCTGAATATTGTTTTATAAAATAAATACAAAGTGATTATCAAAGAAATTGTCTTGGACTGGGCATTGTGGAACACATCTGTAATACCAGCATTCAGGAGGCTGAGGTAGGAGAATCAAGAGTTTGAGACCTGCTTGGGCGATGTACTGAGACTGTCTCAAACAAAACAAAGCAAATCAAAGCTATTGCCTTACTTTGGTAAGCAAAATGTAATGCCATTTTCATGAAGAGCTAAAAAAATCCTAGAGTTACTTTATTTAAAATGGGATTTAGTTGAAATGAATTAAATAAAACTAGATCTGGAAATTTCAATAAAATCATCTGGATACATTTAAATTTCATATATTTTGACAACACTTAAAGAAACCTGCTGATGACTATTATTTTGATGCTATTATTTGGAAAGTTTGCCCTAAATCTGACAACAGGAACTAGTGTTTAAAGGAAGACAATTATGTATATCCAAATACCAAGTAAACTCAACAACATTAAGCCAATGAAAAGAAAAGCACTTATATAATTCTCCAATAGAGAACTTTCAGGAAACAGTGTAGGCAGCCTAGATAAGAAGGTAGTTTAGTAAACACAAAGTTTATAGTTCACCTCCTTCTAACTGGATAAAGTTCCAGAAGTGTAAATTTGGGTAGTGTCTGAAAAAATATATCTTCTACACTTTGTGGGACTAGAGGCCTCATTTTATCAATTCAATGGGAAATAATAATAAGATTCAAAATGCTTCTTTATGCTAGAAACAGTAGTAAAACAATTGCCTACAACCCAGAAAGTGAAAAGTTTTGCCATGTTCCAGATGGTTTATTATATGCTTCATATTCTATCACATTTATTTCCTAAAATTCTATAAATTAGCTAATATTATCTTCATTTTTCAGATAAGAAACAGCCCCAGAGTAATTAAACTATTTCTCCTCGGTTGTAAAATTTGTTAGGAGCCCCATTCAGAAAGCAACCTTATTCTAATTAACAAATGTTATTTGTACTTATTTATGGGACACACTGGTGTAATTCAGTGCATGTTTACTTTAAAGGCAGAGACTGAACTTTGTTTATAGCTCAGTCTCTAATGGGTTACATATAAGATCTTAATAAATATTGGATGATCATTCTAATCCTTCTTATTCCAAAGCCAGGGCTATTTTGACAAAACATTGTATTATTATAATGAGAGTAATTCTTTCCAGTCACCAAAATAGCTACTCAATTACAATATCAAGATACTAAATCAATAAGTATAAAATGAACTGATAAATGGTGCTGAGATTTATTTTATCTAGGTCAATAAAATACAAAGGAATTATATGCACCTTGCAGTAAATGGTCATGAAATAATCTTGGAAATTTTTATTTTAATACTTTAAAAATCCATCACCATAACTATTGTTATTTCATGTCAATCAAAATATATGTATTACAGATTTCTTTTGTATTAGTGATAGTTCAGTAATGTCTTTTGGAGAATATACCTCCAATTTTTTATAAGAAATTTCACATGTATTTAAAAATAGAATAGCCATCACATGGATTTAACAGTTATCAGGTTTTGGCATACTTGTTTCATCAATTTCACCTTTTAAAAAAAATACGTTAAAGCACATTTTCACGCCATTTAATCAAATGCTTTACTAGATTTAAGAGAGATTCCAAAGATGAATTGTGTGTAGAATGGATCAGAACTAATCTTCAAAAAGAGCAGTTCAGTTATTAGAATGATCCTAAGTCATGTTTTCCCTGACCCATTACAACTACCTTCTATTCTATAGGTCATGTCAACTAGTCAAGATAGAATAGTCTTATGTTATAGAACAACATAACAATCCTCAAATTGAAGCAGATGAGAAATGTCTTCTCTTAGCCATCACTTGATTTATGACATTAGGCAGATTGTGAAATTACAAAGAAAAGTGTGAAAGACACAAAAGTGTGAGAGATGAGTATAGCAGAAGTTTTCAGTGATTAATTATTGATCATCCATACCCAGTATTTTAATGTTAGGATGATATTCTAGTGTAGGGATGTTTGAATATTATGTACTTCAACCTGTATCACGTCTAAATCTAGAATTCTGTGAAATAGCAGCACCAACCTCAGTTTTTTGAAAAGAAAAACAACAGTCTTATAATAGTAAAGAATCAAAGATGAGAGAAGAAGACAATGTAGTAATGAGAGATGTGTACCAAAAACAAAACTACACTAAGAGTGCAAAACATATCTTTCAATGTTGTGAGAAATGATTTGCATGTATTCAAACAACTAATTTGTTTTTAAAATTTCATGTAGGCTCTCTCCTACACATATCTCAACTCTGGACAGACCCAAAACCCAATCCATTTACTGTGCCACAATAATGTAATGAGTTTCTTGGAAACAGTTCCCTACATAAGTAATTTCATCAGAATGCTTGCCTGACTCCACACTGTGAGTCTGTTAGATTAGGGCTTCTATCTAGAATAGAAAGGTTAAGGTGTGCGGTGGGGGTAGGACCTTATAATTTGGTGAAATGCCAAGTCTATGTTTTTTGCCTTTCTGAAATATTGTTTTGACACAAATGTTTGTCCCTCCCCAATACCCCACAAATTCACTACACTAAAACTCTAATCCTCTGTGTGATGTTATTAGGAGGTGGAGTGCTTGGGAGATTACTAGGACTGGTACATTTATAGAAGCACTCTTTGTTGCTCCTTTGTTCCCTCCTGGCATGTGAGGACACAGCAAAGAAGTAACTATCAATGAACTAGAAAACAGTTCCTACCATCTAGATACCAAATCTGCCTAGATCTTGGACTTTCCAGCTCCCAGAGCTATGAGAAATAAATGCATATCACTTAAGCTACCTTGATTATGACATTTTGTTACAGCAATCTGAACATATGAAGACTTACAAAGAAAAGAAAAAAAATTGAAATGCAAATCTTCTTGTCTCATCTCTTTATGAGCAGATAAAACAGATGACCATTTGTTTAAATATTTACAGTTAGTTTTTATATGGAAAACAGAAATAAGAGTATCAGCCTAGTAGTGGCAAGGATCTTTGGGTTAAAGAACAATGTTTGGGTTTTGGTCAGTGCAGTTGCCACTTGTAAGTCAAATATAGGGGATATAAGCTAATTAATTAAAATGAGATACAATGAGTATAAAATTGCAAGGATTTGTGAAAGGAATGAGAGTGATCGGGATTAATACGTATATAGGGAGTAACAGTTCAGGTCAGCTGTTTCGAGTGATTTTAAATATTTTTGCTTTTCTGACAGTGAAAAGGAGTGGTTTAAAGCTAACTTGTCCTGTATTGTTACAGGATTTTTCATTAATATTGATCCTGCCAGTTTTAGTCAAGGTTGACTTTAAAGAATGAAGGAAATTATATCTGCGCATACCTGTAAATCTTAGTGATTCCCCTGGGCATTTTTAGATGACTTGACTGGTAATGATCTCTTAACTTCACACAGTCTTAGTATTTTTTTCCTGCTGAAAAGTCAGTAAGCCTCCTTCCTTCTTTGTTTCTGTTCAGTGCAGTACTGACACAGACAGGACATTTTACTTACATTCTAAATGATAAAATGTCACATGTGTTTTCATCTACATTTTCTCTTTTATGTTCATGTTGACAATGAACTCTGAGTTCCCAATCTTTTTATCCTTTTTCTTATACCTAGTTATCTATCTGTTTTCAGGCAAAATATGTACAATAATGAAAGCTACTGTTTCTTCAGCATGTACTAGACACAACTGTGCTTAACATTTTATGTACACCTCAGAATCTAATTTTGAAAGTAATCCTATGATGTGTAACATGCATAAACATTTTTAAATTTTTCTACTAATAATTTGTTTTGCTAAAACAGCATTTCATTTTAGCTATTAAATGACCTAAGATACAATTATATACTATAGGGCAAAAATATTGTTTTGAATATTGTACATGAACCAATTAGTTAATTTCTTCAGTTTAAAATTTTGTAATGCATATGCATATGTATGAATATATGTGTATGTACATACATATGTGGTAGTTTTTCAGTGAATTGTACTTATATCTTTGTCACTTGACCACCACAATAAGATACCCCTTCAGAGGAAGATGGGAGTGTAGAAGAGTGGCTGGAGAGAGGCAACACCGCTGCCTTTGAAAATGGAGGAAGATGCCTGTGGGTGAAAAGTGTATGTAGCCTTTCCTGATAAGATCAAGAGAAAGAACTTTCCGGTGGTGCCTCTGTAGAGGAATGTGTTGTTGTGTGCTTTGATTTTAGCTCCCAGCTAATCCATTTTGGACTTCTAACCTACATAACAGTAAAATAATATGTTTGTTTATTTTAAGTCACTAAATTTGTGATAAATTCTTAGGACGGTAATAGAAAGTTGATAGATATACCCTTATTTCTCATTAGTGAACCCATGATTATGTTCCTTGGTAGAAGCAGTTCTCTCTTGAAAAGTAAGTACTTTAAACCCACTGAGCTGTAGGTCAGAAGGAAGGAAAACATTTTTCTTTAGTGAGATGTGCCATTCTAACCTGTACCACTTGCTTCTTAGTTCTATGCATTTGGCCTTGTGACACATTGGTTGGTGGCTAAAAATGTTTGCTAGACTCTATCGGACAAGGTGTCAACTTCTCAATATCATTCCCTGGCTGACAAGCAACAGAGACTTCAACAAGCCATTCCATTATTTGCCAGTCCAGTTGCTTCTAGTGTTGTTTCACATATAAGATCAGTGAACATGCTAGTCATAATCCCATTTCCATGTTTCCTTCACTAGAAATAAATTCCTTGGTTTGAAGTAATATTGTCTTAGGAATTATATGTAATATGTATCTCTTCCCATGAAGACAAGTCAAGGCCCTCACAATTGTGGAAGGACTTTACTGTAATTAACATGCTTCAAAGTGCCTAGTTTTAACTTGGAATGATTCAATAATAGAAACTTAGTATTGTCTAACTATTTAGACGCTAGTGTTTAGTGTTTTGCATTCATTATTTTGGGTACTACTAAAGGTTTAAAGCAGAACTTTCATCCCTGCCTGTGCCTAGTGTTTATTCTCAGACCTGTATGTATACATTGATACTAAAGAATAAATATGATATTTGTGAATCAGATTTTATAATTAACTCCCTTCTGGGCACTGGTGGCTCACACTTGTACACTGGAGGCTGAAATCAGGAGAATTACAGTTCTAAGCCAGTCTGGGCAAATAGTTCATGAGACCCCATCTCCAAAATAACCAGTGCAAAATGGACTGGAGGAGTGGCTCAAGCTGTAGAGCAGCCGCTTTGCAAGTGTAGTCTCCTTTGTTCAAATCCCACTTCACCAAAAAAAAAAAAAAAAAGAAAAAGAGAAAAGCTATAATAAACTCCTCCTGCTATCATACTTCTCTTCAAATATTTTTCCATACAAATCCTTGACCAATTGGTTAAATCCTGCCTCTGAATAAGTGTAGATTGATACCATGGTCATCTCTTCCCATAAAACAAGAAACCAAATATTCTACATGAAAATATTCCAACTGGGATCATACTCTTCTATTGCTGAATTTTATGACAATACTAACTAGGGAGCTAATGCATCAACTCTTAATTTCATAGTAACTGCTCCCAGATTACCATGCAGAGCCATCTGTATTCTTAGTCTATATTTTCTTAGTCTGTTCCAGGAAACTCCTCATGTGGTCACAAGTACTTCTGAAGTTTATTTTTGCCTTCTAGAGCAACTGGGCCTAGATGTCACACAATGGGAGACTGTGTATTACATGTTGTAATTCAATGGATCAGTAGCACTCAGTCCAGATGGGACATTTTGGTAGTACGGTTATTTAATGTATCATGGTTGAACATTAATTTGCCACTAGAAGCTGCTTTCCAAATGGAGAACAGTTATGAGCCTCATTCTGAATTCTATGGATTTGTACCACAATATACTTATTAGGGATTTCAAGATGCTCTTTAACCCCTCTATCTACACTAGATATTGCCCACACCATTAGGTATGTTGGACCATAAGACCCAGAAGTTGAGGTATCTTGCCCAAGTAGTCTGAACCAGTCTTCTTTTTGTAGGTTATTCAGTAAAAGAGTTAAAATGTCTCTGATCATTTTCATTCTATATATTTTCACAGTTTGACAGACCCTTACAGTGTCCCTTTATTTCAGAGGGGACTATTGATGATTGTGGGATTTTCTAACTTCTGATAATATCAGTGTGATGTTCCCCAAGATAAGAAAATTGTATTTCTGATAGACTCTACAATGACAGAAGTCAAGAGAGTTGATATTAATCTGAGATATGACATCGAGAGTGTATTGCTACTAAAGACATAAGAAAAGGTGCTACCTTGTCTTACCAAGTGGGATAGGAAGAAGTTCCTAGGTTAATGGCTGCTTACTAAGTGATAGGGGGTTGAGATGATTCCCTCTTTGATGTTTGCTTGACAAAACTTATAGTTCCATTTGGCATCACTACCTGATTACAATATTGATTTTTTTATCTCAGATTTTCAGTGGTCAAAAATATGTTAAATGCCACCTGTACCTCCTGTGAGTCTTTGATAATGACTAATCTCTGCAAACCTTGGTATGAAATGTTTTTAGTTACTTTGTCAATGATATAGGTGAAGGTTAGCTCTTCAGACATTCTTTCCATGAAAATAATCATTGCTCAACTTGTTCAGGAACTAATGCAGGATTCTCTCTGTTCTCACTATTATTTTTTGCAGTAATAACTATGGGAAATTTCTGTAGTCCCACCAAACTATTATGACATGAACTGAGGCCAAAGCATTATCTGTCACCTAACTTGCATAAGCCCTGACTCTGACCTGTGGCCCATGGTAGCGTTTTTCCCCCTCTGGATATGGGAATCTGTTCAGAGCCAATATCTAATAGCTCTTAAAAAGTCTTGGTATTTATCTTCCCGTAATGCTCAGGTATCTTGAGAAGTATCTAGTGGTCCCTCTGGAGAAAAAAATTTAAAGACCTTATTTTATAGGGTCGTTAATCAAATAGACATGGCCTCTTTTTCATTAGCAGGGCTTTAGGTTTATTATTAGGAGAAAAACTTATGTTCCCACTACTGTATCTGCACTTAGATTTCTGTTCATTAAGTGTAGATTTTTTCACTAATTTTTTCTCAAGAAGCATATTCACAACAAACACACATTTCTTGATGTCTTGATAAGATTTGTGTCTTGTAAGTTGTTCATTAGGATGTGGTTAGGTGGTAGCTGATTAGGTGTTATTTAATGGATCTATTATATCTCCTGAACCTTAGAACATTTTCCGCTCAGATTGTTGACACTAATCCCAGGAGCTCATACCAATATATTAAATTCTGAATCCTAGGAGAATGTACTAATGAAGTTGGTCTAATTTAATATTTTGCCCTCTTATTTCCTGCTTTACATGTTCTCCAAATCTTATGCAGATAAATCAACAAGATCTTGACAATTTGTTCTACCCATTTTGTCTGTAAAGATCATCTCTTGTATATCTCCTTCTGGGATAATAGTTTGTGAGACCCCCATCTCTAAAATTACTAGAGAAAAATCTGTATTAGAGAAATGGCTCAAGAAGTAGAGCATCTGCTTTGCAAATGCAAAGCCCAGAGTTCAGACTCCAATCCCACCAAGGAAAAAGGAAAGAAAAGTTTGAAGAGTGGGGTTCTGTGGCAATGACTTTTGATCAGGGTGTCCTGAGAATAAAATAAATGACTAGATGCCCAAGACTGTGAACAAATTAAGCAAACAAATTAATCTGAAAATTTTTAGGCCAATTTCATGAGGAATATGTCCTGTACATCTTTGTCTTAAGGTAAAATGATTCTAGTCCTACTGTGAATAAAATCCTTCAAAGGGAAATTTGGGCATGGGAACATTTTCAGAAGGAAAAGGATGGCTCTAAGTAAAGCTAAGAAGAAAACTGTTAACATGACTTTCTGTTTTTTAATACATTACATATTATATTGTATTGTAAAATTCCCAATTGTAAAATTGGGAATCCCCTGTATTTTACCCTCTGATACTCAGTTTCTTTTAATTTTACCATTCTTAGCTCCACATGGCATTTATCACAATATGAAAAAAAGTAAAAATATAACAAGGACTATTTTTGCATCAGGTACTTTATAAAGTCCTTATGAAAATGAATAATTGAAAATATTACATTTGTGAATATTAAGTAATTTCTACATATTGACTAAATTCAAATTAGTAAAATTAATATAATATAAGAACTTATCTTAATGAAAAGTAGGTAGTGGGAGAGGGAGATCTAAATTGAAGTTTGCTGAATTGCAAAACCCATGCCTACTGACAGACTAGTTAAGACATTTACTTATAGAATTCATAAATTGTTAAATGTGAGAGAAAATATAATTTATTACACCGTAATTACTGAGCAGGAATGATGCTTCCCTAATGGGAACAACTGAATTTTCTTTAGAGAATCACAAAAGCACCCTCAAGGGAAGGAGTGTTGAAATCAAATAAGAATTTCAACTATAATGTCTTTCATTTAAAGAACAAAGCTTCATTTGTTCATTGGGTTTCAGAATGTAGTTGTAATCTGTCTTTTGCATTCTTATAATTTCTTTTATTACTACAAAGAAATTGAGGTGCAAAGAAACTGACATGCAGTAACTGCTACTGAGATCATGCAAACAGAGTGAAGTTTTTGAAAAGGCATGCCAGTCTTGGTGCTAGATACAATTAGGGACACTTCAGATAGAACTTTTCCTTTCTGGAGCCCCTTTTCATGACAGCTTTAGAAAGTCATATTTGTATTATGCATTCTGTCCTCTCTTTATACTCAACTATCAGATTAGATTACACATGAGTAATGAAATTGGGAGAAGTTAGACTTTGGTATTCTGGTGAAAGGAGGATAATCTCCTTCTAAGCAACACTTTTGGGGAAATGGTGAGAACCAAAAAATTAGAAATAAATGTAGAACTGAAGGAACATATAAAAAATAGCCATCATTTTCAATTCATAGTATGCATAGGAACAAAAATTCAATAAACTTTTCAAAAAATGAGAATATATTATTCAATTTGATTCATTTTTACATATTTAGGATTAAACATTACTAAATTCATCAAAACACATGTAACAGAATGTTGAAGGTCTGGGAATTTTATCAACAGCAAGCACTCAAGTTAGCCTGCCACGGTTTATGGATGCTAGGTGAGACAGGACTCCTGGATCAGAGACAAAGGATCATTGTTACCCTAATAGCAATAGTAACAATATGAGCTTTTTGTGCTATTTCACAAGCCATATATCCCAAAAGGCAACAGGAAGAAAAAAAGATGTTGTTTGTGTGTGCAGTAGACCGCATGGCAGAAGAAGAGCCCTGAGCCCAGGAAACTTGAATTTTTTAATGGGCAGTATTCATGCCTCCCTTTTCTCAAAGTGAGACCATCCAAGCTATAGGAACATCTGTTTCTTGCTCCAAGGGAGTACTCTCCAAGGCTGTTTTTAATATAAACATTCTTAGTCAAAAAATAAAAAAGAAAGAAACACGAGAGACCATAGAGAATTATTTTAATAGTGAACCAGATATAAAAAAATTTAGATATATAAATTCAGATATATAGAATTCCTACATATCTAAGGAATCAATGGAACATACTGGAAAACACTTAATCTTTGTAATATATGTAAGCATTTCCTAAACAGAAAAATGATAATTATGATAAAGTTTTGTTTTTATGTATTATCAAATCATAATCTGATAATATATTATGAATGCATCAATTTATTTCTAAATGTGCATTAAGTTTATGAATGTAAAAGTAGGATTTCAAATGCTGAATGGTAAAATTTTCTTTTGTTTAAATTTTTGTGCTTTATATCACTAAATTTAATAACTAAATTTCCATCTCTGTTTCTAAATTATTTTCATGTCTGTTTCTAAATGGTACAAAGTAATTTAATATATAAATTGCTTCAATTATGCAATATACATATTTCTCTTTTGGAGGGGGATATAAGGGTTGAATTCAGGGTCTTCTGCTTGTTAGGTAGGTGCCTGCCACTTGAGTCATATCCCAGTCCCTTTTTGCTTTAGTTATTTTTCAGATAGAGTCTCACATTTTTGTCTGGAGTTAGCCTTGGGCTGCTATCCTACTACCTATGCCTCCTGAGTAGCTGGTATTAAAGGCATAGGGCCCCCACACCAGGCCCTGCAACACACTTCTGAACAAATGTATAGATTGTAGGAACACAATCTGCATCAGACACTGTTATGCTTAAGGATTCTAGTAAAAGTAGTCCAACTTGAATGTGTGCTTTTTAATTATTATTGCTGTATGTGAGTTACCCTAAAGTAAAAGAGTCTAAGATCCAGGAATGTAGGCCTAAAGTTTATCAAATATCCTGCAATATTTTCTTCCAGTGATGACCAGAGGTTATCCTATGAATGTATACTTCTATGTTTCTCTATGCAGGTTGCACTGTTTTTACCTATAATTTTCCAAAAGAAATATACACATTATTTCAAGGGTACTAGGTTACTTCTCACTACTCAGTTATGTGGATGTACCTCCTGTATTTAACAACATGTACAAAAACTCATGAATCTGATTTTCCACTTACTAGTTTATAGTTAATATTTTGGCCTTACTAACTAAATCCAATCAACAAAACATTAATTCCTTTAAGGGGGGCTATTTAATTGATTTAGGATTCATCCATGTCACACTAAACAATTAGTTTCTTATTCTTTTTCTAAATTAAGTTTGAATCATTTAAATTGTAATACAAATATTTTCTGTTTTTTTTATGTTAAATGTGGGAGTAATGTTTGGTGGGATATCAAGTACCCTATTGACTTTGTTGTAATCCTACATTAAAAATACTTTTATTATGGAAAATTTCATAGGATGTAAGTATACATAAGAAAAGTATGAGAAATTTTCCATGTACCTATCACCCATCTTACATTACTAACTCATAGACAAACTTGTTTCAGTTTTGTACCACACTTCCAGACTTACTAGTCTATTTTGAAGCAAATCTCAGATACAGTATTTTATCATTTTTAAATATTTCACTAAATGTTTTTCAAAGATAAAGACTTTTAAAAGCACAATTATACCATTAACCATCTAGAAATAAATTATAGTTCCAGGTTTATAAACCTACTCAGTATTCAAGTATTTCCTACATATTTTCCAATTTGTTTTATAACCGAATGGCATTGTTTGACATATTCCTAGCTTCCTGAATTTCCTACAGAGTAATGATTAGACCTAGAATGTTTGATTAGATTTGGATTTTATTTTTCAATGGTATTTGGCTAGAATAACCTTATAAGAGGCACTGTGTACCTTTATCAGAAAGTATTCAAATGTCTTTTTGTCCTTAATTTTCTGACATTAGTAAACATTGATAACCATTCTTTACATTATTTCATTGTAGGTTTGCAAAATAGGATATTCTAACTTTACTGTTTCTTTTTCATTTTTTAAAAAAGGCTGGCATACTGCTACAATGAGAAACTTCTCTTTATTGACTATTTGACTTAGAACTCTAAGGTTTTAGAGTATAGAAAAGACAAACTACTTAATAATTTCTCCCAGAGTCCCAGGGTTAGGCCATGTTGGTTGCTTCCTGGTATGGAGAATTACTACATCTATTTTTAAAACATACTTATAAACTCATATTTGGTTTATTTCAGTTCACTGCAGTTATTATACTTATTGAAGCTCAAATATCCCCATCTTTAACTAGAGAGAAACTTCTCAAGTTCACTCCTGAGTCCTTCTGATGTCACACAGATTTTTAAATTGGATTACCTACTTTTGGTTACTTTTTAAAAAACTCTTTATGTATTCTGGATATTAACCCCCTGTTAGATGAGTACCTGGGAATATTTTCTCCCATTCTGTAGGCTGTCTCTTCACTCTGCAATAGAAATTTTAGTATCTTTTTCATTTTCTATTATGATAAGATGTTCCAGAAAACATTTGCTGCTATAATTTATGCACAAGTGGTGCTCATTATTGTAGGAGTGGTTATTTTTCTTCTCTGTGGACAGAGTTAAGGAAAATGCACTTTAAAAAATTAAAAATGCATTATAAATTCATATTGATAGTTCCAATTTAAATTTGATTGCTAGCTTTTATTTGAGTTCATTGATTTTTCTATTTCTCTTAAGCCATAAACCTTTCTTTCTCATGATACTTCGTATGTATTTGTTTACAGCAGCCATACATACACATATAGACATATACATATAAATTTCAAAGACATCAGTTTGAGTAATAGTCTTCCAGTTCTGCAGAAACATTTAAACTAATGTTTGTTTTCTCTAACCTCCCCAGCAGACAGAAAACAAACAAATCACCATGAAAAAAACCTGTCCTTTGACTCCTCCCTTGTAGAGCATAAAGCCTAGGTTGTCATTCTTAGCAAAATTCAGGAAGCCACTATGTTTTTGGGCCATTGAGATGAAAAAAGGAGGGCCAGGTCAGCTTTTAAGACCTACACAACTCAAAAACTAAAATGTTATCTTTGTTTTCTGGGCATAAAATTTCTTTTTTCAAAAATTTTTTATTACTCATTTATTCACATGTGCCTACATAGTTTGGGTCATTTCTCCCCTCTGCCCCCTCCCCCACCCTCTCCTCCCTTGCATCCAGGCAGAACCTGTTCTGCCCTTATCTCTAATTTTGTTGAAGAGAAGGCATAAGAATAATAAGGAAGACAAACCATTTTTGATAGTTGAGTTAAGGATAGCTATACAGAAAGATTCCTAGCATTGCTCTCATGTAAAAATGTGTTACAATCCAAGTTGATTCATCTCTAACTGATCTTTACACTGGTTCCTGATCCCCTTCTCATGTTGACCTCTGTCGCTTTAAGGATTCTGTATTAGTTCCTCTGATGTGAGGACATCAAATGCTTTCATGTTTTGGGTTTTCTACTTATTCCCATATCTCCCTTATGTGCTCTCCCCTTGTCATGTGATCCAAGTTCAACAACATTGATGCATTTGCCCTAGATCTAAAGTCCACATCTGAGGGGGAACATAGGATTTTTATCTTCTGAGCCTGGCTAACCTCACTCAGAATTATGTTCTCTAGTTCCATCCATCTACCTGCAAATGATAAGATTTCATTCTTCTTCGTGGCTGAGTAAAATTCCTTTGTGTATAAATACCACATTTTCTTAATCCATTCATCAGTAGTGGGGCATCTTGGTTGTTTCCATAACTTGGCTATTATGAATAGTGCTGCAATAAACATGGGTGTGCAGGTGCCTCTGGAGTAACCTGTAGTCTTTTGGATATATCCCCAGGAGTGGGATCGCTGGATCATATAGCAGATCTATGTATAGATTTTTAAGAAGCCTTCAAATTTTTTTCCAGAATGGTTGCACCAGCTTGCATTCTCACCAGCAGTGTAGGAGGGTTCCTTTTGCCCCACATCCTTGCCAACACATGTTGTTGGTGGTGTTTTTGATGATGGCTATTCTAACAGGGGTGAGGTGGAATCTTAGTGTGGTTTTGATTTGCATTTCCTTTATGGCTAGAGATGGTGGGCATCAAACTTCTATTTTACCAACTGCTTATTAAAAGTACTCCTTTTATGTGTCAGCTAGTTAAGTTTTAAATATATAAAGTTAATAATATATAAAAAAGAATAAGAAATCCAAATGTGGTGAAACTCTAAGAGGGAGTCTCTAGTGAAGAGTTAGAAGTTGGTTTGACACTTACTAGAGAATTTTCCAGGAGCCTTTAATATATATATAAGAAGTGTAACAAATTCTGTAACACTGGGGGACTGCTTCTGAGTCAGAAGCTGAAAGAATTAGAACATTTCTTTAGACTTGATATTAATTATAATGGTGAAACAACTAGAATGTTATTTTAAATGTGCACTAAATTTTTTCCTGTGACTAAATGCTTTATTTTTCAATGTGGTATATGTTGGAACTCACATATCTAGGTAAGATATTCTATTCAGCCATCCATCTCAGGCCCATTATCATGATGTTAAGAGGCTTTTCTGTTTGGGTGGTTTTGAAATAGCAATTATACACCAAAGAGAATGATCACTGCTTAATCTTTGGGCTAATAATAACAAAATTAGCAATCTGTCTCACTGCTTCACTATCAAACATCCTGTTTTGTTTTGTTTCCTGAAGGTGAAAATAAAATCACAAATGTGTCTACTACTTTTTTGACTTTCATGTTCTGTTTTTCTATTCATGACAAAGAATAAGTGACTTGGCATAACCTAACTCAATTTTGATTTTCTGGTCAAAACTAAGAGCAAAATTTCTATTCAATAAGAAGGAATAAGTTCAGGAGCTTTACTGTGAAACACAGTGACTGTAATTAATAGCTATTATTGTATGCATGAAAAATGCTCAGATAATAGTTTCAAATATTTCTCCCTTTCAAAATATATGTGACATAGGGCAGTGTAAGTTAACTTGATTTAGCCATCCTACAATGTGTATAAACATTAAAATATAATGATACATAGCATAAATATATGCAATTTTAATTTGTCATTTAATAATACATAAATTTAAATATATAAGAATTTTTTTAGAAATTGAAAATAAAAAGCAACATGTCCAAAAAAATCATACAAATAAAACAAACAAAAGGAATTACTGACTGTCATGTGTAACCACATCACATAGTTATTAGTTCCAAAATGCTATAAGTAGGGTTATTGTTGGGTTTTGTTTAATGAGCCAAGAATCTAGGTTCCAAACTTATATTTCTTACTACTTATTGCATCAGATATTCCACTATTTGAGATTCTATTGAATGAGAGCCAGAACAGATTGGGAAGAAGTAAAACAGAAATCTGTTTTGATACAAGTGGGATTTTGCATCTCTTATTTTTGGACTTAAAGAGCAGTTGAGGAGGCAGACATGTTTGTGATAAATGTTCTTCTTTAGCCAACAGATTTAAACTGTCTATGGAATGTTGAATTCAAGATCTAATTTTCTCCCAGGAATCGCATGCCAGTGTTTGGAGTTGAAGGTGAAACAGTCAATATCAAACTGTTATCTCTTCTAAAAATTTCCTCAGTCTTTCTGAAACAATTGCTGAAGCTGGATTTTTTTTTAAATAGAAAACAACCTTGCAATTCCCAACTGGAGATAAGAATTTACCACAGAAATAGCAAAAGCAGAATTAACATAGAACTGGATGAGTTTTTATCAAAGTATAACCCTATTTGAGTCTTTCCTGGGTTAATAAGGAATTTGCCTGTGTTTGACACAAAGAGGTACTGATGGGAGCAGAGAAGAAGAAAGAGACTGTAGAGAATTATGGCTTCACAAATTGCTTTGTGCGGTTCTACTCATTTCCCTTGGTCAGTGATATTTTTAAACTGTGGTTAGCACACACATAAGAAAGACCAAAGCTGCCAAAACTTAGAGCAGCTGTCACACTAGTAGACACTTTTAATCATATTTAATCTATACAGAATACATACCTGACAGTATGATATAGGAGGAAATAGTAGAACTATTTTAATGAATGAAGAATGGTTCTTGGAAATTACATTTTGATCCTTTTCTATTCTTTTCTGTGGTTTAGGGGAACATGGTGTCTCTTTCTTTTGTTCTGGTTCTTTCTCTTTCACTAATCTGTATATTTCATAAAATCTATTCTCTAACTTATCTATGGCATACAAATCACCTTCTTATATTACATCATATTTACTGTATCTTTTGTTCTCTGAACTTAGAACTAGGTACTCAGTACCTAGGTATAGATGACAGTGTGTTCACATACTGAGAGAAACTGTAATATCTGAAACTATTTGCTTCCCTGGTTTTAGATGTAGAATAATGAGAGTTCAGTTCATGAAGAATTTATCTGAAAATTTATTTGAACCAATTTGATTACTTTAAACAGATAATAAGTGTTCAGCTACCAAGCATCATTTGCAATTATGGAGACTTCTTAGTCCTTTTGTCAGTAATTTCTCAAAGCTCATAGTGTGTTTGCAATGGTATTGATTATTTCAAAACACTAAATTTAGAGGAATCTAACCCATTATATTCCTTACTGAACAGAAGCTGGAATTTAAAGACACAAAGATGTGCTTCATAGTGTTTCTCTTTGTAGATAAGTAATACAGACTAATACAAATACATAAGTATTTAGTAAATGCTATTTCATTTATTGCATCATATAGACTCAACACAGCTAAACTTTTGTCATGTTTATGATTTTATTAAACAAATCCATCAGAAATTCGTATTTCCAGTCTTTTGGCACATTCTCTTCCTTGCTCACATATCCTGAAAAGCATCTACAAATGTATCTATAAATGCCTTTATGTCTAAGAGAAAAGTAAGGAAAATTCTGTAGCTGCTCTAGGGAATCCCATTTATTCATGGTTAGCTCCACAAACTTTATTTGTATGGATATCCAGGACTACTAGGGTAAAAAGACAAAGTCTAGGTCCTGTTCTATGCCAGAAGTTTAGCAGGAGACCTTCTATATAGAGTCCAATCAAGACTGGCTACCTAGTATATCAAACACTTGGCAAGGAATAAATACTCTGCAGAGGTTGTGAGTGCAAGGGCATAATTGAACTCCACATTCTTGAGAGAATCTGAAGATTTCTGGTCAAACCTAAGACTCATCGTATTGAAACTTTAGATCATAAAAGATAAAAGGAAAATCTTGGAAACAACAAGAGGGAAAAGACTGATAAAATATAGGAAAAGACAAATCAACAAGATATTTTGGAGGACTTTGGATTAATATTTTCAAAGTGTGCTATGAAAACAAACCTTAACTTAGCACAATGTAACTAAGGAAGCAGGAGGACATAAGGGCATTTTTACATAAATCCAAATTGAGACTGTGTGCCACTAATAGCTCTTTACCAAAAGATAATTACAAGGACATAACCTAGAAGACTAGAAAATGATCCCACACAGAAGATCTGTGATTCAAGAAGGAAAGATTAGAAGAGCATTTGGTAAAAAATGGAGAAATCTCAACAAATGTCTATAAACCAAAAACAAGTAAATGTGATTTGTCAAGTAATAAAATCACAAAATACTGGACAATAATAACATGTGAGTCAGTATTAAATTATACTATTTGGGAAGGTCAAAGTATAATTTTGGTTTTCAGAGCATTAAGTATCATTTTAACATTTTAGGTAGGGTTAAAATATAATTTTGGTCTTTAGAGAATTCAATATACTTTCACCATTTTAGGGTAAATGCAAAAAGTAGCTTCCAAATTTGAGGGGGAAAATGGAATAAGAAAAAAAATATCAATCAAGTTAAATGAATGGACAAAAGGAAGTGGAAGGATGTGGATACATTGCAATGTCTTCTTTGGTCCTGAAATGTTAGTGCAGAAGATTTGCAACCCAGAAAAAGGTTTACATCTCTTCCCTTCTCCTGTGAGACTGACAGAAGCTGTTGCTGAGCCCTGGAAGGAAGATGACATGGGGAGCTGGCATCACTGTAATGTATGTACAGAGTGAGTGAGACCAAAAAACCCCTAAAACCCTATTGTAGTAGGTTTCTGAGAATTTGTAGGTAATTATTGTACAAAACATAAGCTAGCCTATCCTTACCAATATTTAAGAATGCAAGAAAGCTCAGTTATAAAATATGTGACTAATAGCTACAAAACTTTGGGAAAGTCGATTCACCTCTAGAAATCTTAATTTTGTCTTCCTATTGAAAAGGTATTGTATTGACAGAAAAATCCCCGAAAGACCTAAGGGTAAAAGGAAAATCAGAAAACATGATCAATTTTTTGTAAGCAGAATCCTCAAAACAAAAACCATTCCCAATCATATATGTGCATATGTGCACCTATACATATGTATTTGTAAATGCAGAAGAAAAAGTCTAGGACAACACAAACTAAATTGTTAGCAGCCAGCAGAAGAGGAGTGAAATGGAAGTGGAGGTAGAGAAATACATAATTTTTATTCTACATATTTACTATTGACCTTTTTGTAGTTGATTTTTACACAATCAAATACAATTTTAGTCACAAAATGCAATGAAATGAGTGGTGGTGAAAAAGATGATCCTTGGGGAGATCAAGACAGAGGAAGAGAGAGAGAGAGAGAGAGAGAGAGAGAGAGAGAGAGAGAGAGAGAGAGAGAGAGAGAGAGAGCTATTTCAGGAGAGAAGTTTGAACTTGGGAACTTCAACCCCAACAAACAATTAAGCTGATGGTCTCTAAACTGAAGAGACCACCCACAGAGTGGGAGAAAATATTTGCTGGCTATACATCAAAGGACTGATAACCAGAATATATAGGGAGCTCAAAAAACTAAACTTACCCCAAAATCAATGAACCTATGAAGAAATGAGCAACTGAGCTAAACAGATCTTTTTCAAAAGAAGAAATTCAAATGGCCAAAAAACACATGAAAAAAATGCTCACCATCTCTGGTCATAAATGAAATACAAATCAAAACCACACTAAGATTCTACCTCACTCCTGTTAGAATAGCTTTCATCAAAAACACCACCAACAACAAATGTTGGTGAGGATGTGGGAAAAAGGAACCCTTATACACCGCTGGTGGGAATGCAAGCTAGTACAACCATTCTGGAAAACAATATGGAGGCTTTTTAAGAAACTAAACATAGATCTGCCATATGATCCAGCAATCCCACTCCTGGGGATATACCCAATGGAATGCCACTCAGGTTACTCCCGTGTTTATTGCAGTGCTATTCACAATAGCCAAGTTATAGAAAAAGCCAGGATGCCCCACTACTGATGAATGGGTTAAGAAAATGTGGCATTTAATACTATGGAATTTTACTCAGCCATGAAGAATGAAATCTTACCATTCATAAGTAAATGGATGGAACTGGAGAACATCATTCTGAGTGAGATTAGCCAGGCTCAGAAGACCAAAATTGTATGTTCTCCCTCATATGCAGATTATAGACCCAAAACAAATGCAGCAATATTATTTGATATGGGTCACATGCTAAGGGGAGAACGTGTACAGGAACAATAGGGAAAGGTAAGAAAAACTAACACTTCAAAGTTTGATGTGCCCATTGTAGAGGAGTGAATAAAGTAATCTTAAACTGACAGAGGCCACTATGGGAAGGTAACCAGAAAGTAGTGAAGAGGTCTGGTGGAGATGAACCAATTCGGGATGTAACACACATGTGCATGGAAGCAGTGCTAGGAATCTCTCTGTATAGCTATCTTTATCTCAAGCTAGCAAAAATGCTATGTCTTTCTTATTATCTCTTATGTTTTCACTTCAACAAAATTGGAGAAGAGGGCAGAACAGGCTTTGCCTGAAAGTGAGGGGAGTGGGGGAGACGGGGTAGGGGAAAAGGTAAGGGGGGAAGGTAGGGGAGATGGCCCAAACAATGTATGTACATATGAATAAATGTATAAAGAATTAAAAAAATTTTTAAAAATTCAGGAGTAAGGTCAAGATTCTGGTGTTCAGAGTGAATAATATTTACTTTAAAGGAAGTTCAAATACAGTCTTTTACTGTCGTGTGTGCCATCAATTATATATGCACAAAACATTTCATGTCAAAGGTGCTTCTGAAGATACACATTCTAGTATAATCTGTGGCTGTTACTCACACTGTTTCTGCAAATTTGGGAAAGGAAGACTAAATAATTTGATTCATGTTCATGGGAGAAAAGGGAGAATAATGGAGGGGATGAACCAAACCATAGTACTCCCTATATTAAGAAAGTCATCATGTAATTCTATAATTTAGACCCTTACAAATGTAAGGGTCTAAATTTTAATTTCATACTATTGTAACATTTTTCACTAGTATCATGCTACATAAATCCAACATCAGAACAACTTCAGAAAGAGAAAAATAGAATAAAAGCTTTATGGTTGTCATTTTCACTTATTTCTATAATTGATTTTATGCTTTCTAAACTGACCACACAAAATAATAAAGGATAAAACTGAAACAGACTGTGTCTGCTTTTTTGGATATTACTTCTTCTTAGTTTTTTCCAAGTCAATTAATATACTCCTAAGTATTTTATACTTTTAGGGCTATATTGATCTAAACAAAGAATTGATTGGCTATTTTGGTTACATTTGTCTTATTTTTTTCTAATCATATTTTTCTGAAAGGCAACTTAAAAAAAAGTCATAGTGTGCTGGGATGCTTACAGCAAAATAGTCATTCCTTCCTGAAGTGTTTCAGCCTTGTGGGAGTCATATAGTTACTCAGAAGAATGTTTATGAAATTGATGAAAAATGCTTCAGTGAGCTTACATTTCAGATACTTTTCTAAAATGACCATTGATCAAAACCTTTAAAAAATGATGTCAAATTGGGCAGTCTCCTAGGACTTGAATATTGATAATTTGAGTTTTTCTGACGATTGGCAGAAGCGGAAAGAGGAAAGCAGAATCTCTGAGTGCACATGCATTAAAAATAACATAGTGTTAGGGATAGGCCTATAGATTATGAATTGACACAGGTTAGTAACTCTGTAATTTACTAGCTTGGACAAGTCCCTTAGCAATGCTAAGCCTCAAAAATAAAACTTATCAGACTCAGATACTAATACCTCTAGCACCTAAATATTATGGAAGCTGCTACTACTACAGGCTTGAAGATGCAAGGCCAAAAATGCATCATTGGAGTCTTGAGAATGGGAGCCATGGAACAGAGGCTCTTATCAGAAACTGAGGTCGTAGACAGATGCAATTGCAGTACTGAGAGAGAGGAAGCTGGGGGAAAATCCTCCCTTCCTCTGTCTTCTGAGGTCCTGATTCCTCTCATTGATAAACCCAAATGGAATCCAGAAGGAAAGGACCTCAGGTCTTGTAGTTTGTAGAGTTCATCTTTTTGGCCACTGAGAACTGAAGAGAAGGGTGAAGAATGAATATTATGGAAGAGTTTATGTAGAATATCAGGAGGAAGATATTATCATCTTCTACTCATGATAGGCTCAAAGTTTGAGTGAGATTTTTGTATGTTAAAGTTCTTTGTAAACCATAATAGCTCTAGAAAAGTAACATTTGATTCTAACACATTTAACCAGCTTGTAAACCTATCCACTGTCATTGTCATCTAAGAATAGCTGGAAGGACTTCCCTTCTATTCTCCATAGATTAAATGCTATGCACTTCCTTATTCCACTTTTTCTCTTCTTCAAGGCTCCAAATTTTTTTCCAGAGTGGTTGTACTAGTCTACATTCCCACCAACAGTGTAAGAGGGTTCCTTTTTCCCCACATCCTCGCCAACACCTGTTGTTGGTGGTGTTGCTGATGATGGCTATTCTAACAGGGGTGAGGTGGAATCTTAGCGTGGTTTTAATTTGCATTTCCTTTATTGCTAGAGATGGTGAGCATTTTTTCATGTGTTTTCTGGCCATTTGAATTTCTTCTTTTGAGAAAGCAGAAAATTTTTCATTGTTTGAATTTTCTCATGTCAATCACTGACAGTCCTCATTGCTCTTCTGCCAGATGTGACCTGACATACCTGCTGGATACTTGCTAGAGCTCTGATTAGTATATACTGTCATCACAGTCATTTCCCAAGCTGTCTTGTGTGTACATTGGAGACCTAGTGCATTACAGCATAGTGACTTTTGAATGGAGAATAAGTTAGTCAATAAACTATTACATTTGATGTTGGTCAAAGAATAATATCTAACATTCTACTTAAATTTTCAAAATTTGATTTTTATGAGTAAATGTACTAAAAATATAAAGTTATTTTGTGTGAACCTTTCCTATTTTTATGTACTTCTATTCTTCCCAAAACTTTGCTAATCAACTTAAGACATGGACCATAATCAGTGACCTGAATACATCCCTTAATTTCTCCACCAGAATCCTAGAATCTTGGATGTTGAACTCATATTATGTATTATTTAGAATGTGTAAGACTGCAAGTACAAACTCCCCAATTAAAAGTGGTTTTAGCAACTCCTATGTCAAATAATAAGAAATTCAGGGAAATGTGAGTCCAAGGTTAGTTCAATAACTCAGTGAAATCATTGGAGACCCACAAACATTTGTGTGGGTGACAGCTTGCTTCATTTTCACAGATGGCAACAAAAGAGAATCTCTAGTTTCTCTTTTTATCAGGAAGAAAATCTTACTCTATTAGTTCCCAGTAGATTTTCCCTTATGTTCACTGGCTAAAACTGGCCAGGGTGGGGGAGGGTGGGTCACATGACCATAGTTATTCTGGTCACTGGCAAAGGGGCTTGAGGCTTTGTGATTGGTTGAGATGAATTATAATTTACCTGGTGTTACCCACATTCCCTGAGCACAAGACTGCAGAATTTTGGACAAACTAAATGTAAGGAAGATGGAGCAGATCATTGTGGAGTACATTTAGGTGCAGAATAAAGTACTTTTCTAATGTTTGCTCCTCTGTCTCTTTTTGGTGCCATAATCCCTTTTTCATGAATTTTTGTGTCATCCTTTTCTCTGGCCACATAGAGCTAGTATCTTCCTTCCTGTCAAAGTACCCTTTAGCCTGACAAGAACCATCTGCTTCTAGTCATGATTCTGAATATAAATTCTTAGGCCAGCATTTGGAGAGGACAATGGGGGTTGAAGAAGTACATAAAGAGTTAGAAGTTCCTTGTATTCCCCCTACAATTTCCACTGAGTCCACTGCTGTGGTAGATACTGGTGGTATCTCTCTCTCTCTCTCTCTCTCTCTCTCTCTCCATTGCAATTTCCTTCTTTATCTTCTATATTGTAGAGACTGAACAGTAAACTTTTCACTTCCTTATGGCTGTGGGTGGCCATTTCTGGCATGGAGAGGTAAGCTCAAATATCTGAGGGGAACCTACTATCCTGAATTAGAAGGGAAAACAAAGCTTCTGCATTTATCTTTTGTCCCTGCTCTTTGATTCTGCTTTGACACCAATACATGACTGCAGGTTAGGTGCAGTGTATAGTTTGCATGTATGCTGGGTGACAGAAAAGGAAGCATAGTACACCATGAGTCCCTAAAAATCTCCCTTAGTAGTCATGGATTGCTGACAAGTGATTTAAAAAGCTAACAATACACAATGAAATATTGTACTATTACTGAATCTATTACGTACACAATTGTAGGCATTGAAACAGAGTTCTTAGTTAATATGTTAGCAATCCAGTCTGTTTATCTATTTATTTTTGCTGAGCTGGTCTTGTTTTTATGAAATCCTATAAAACATGTGATTGTATTTTCAAAGGTTGGCCCATTATTTCATCTTCCTGGAACCAGGTGCAACTGTTACTAAAATGAAATTTTTTGAAAGATGGCAGATTGTTTCTTTGGTCAAACTAATTCTAAGATAAATTGGCATCCAAGGTATCTAGCTTATAGTTCTAAGGTTTTTAGCTTGTACTTCCTACCTCAGTGTCCAGATTTACCTCATACTGTCTTCTAACTTACATAATAGCCATGTCTGATTCATCTCCATTAGCCATATGCACTTATTTCCATCTGCCACTTTTCTCATTCATGCTTTTTACTTGTTGGGAACATTTTTCAATTTCTTCTCCAATGGTTCATTTTTGTTCCATTTTTATGACCTAATTCAAGTGAATAAGCAACTTAGTGCTTACAAGAATATCCTGCATATAGTAAATGCTAACATAATAAATTAGCTAATATTATTATCTTTCCTTCCTCTGGATTATGTGAAACATACATCAATTAAATATAAATTGTGCTGTTTAAAAGTAGTTACTTTTGTAAGTAATCTCTTCCCCTAGAAGATTTTAAACTCTTTGTGGGTAGACCTAACCTGCATTGTGTAATTTCAGTTGATAAACTGTACTTAGGTTGACATAAATTGGGTAGCATAACTACTTTGAGTTCTTATCATTTAAAAAAAATTTTATTAGCATATATTGTTGTTTGGGGGTTTCATTTCACAATTCTACATATACTTATAAAATATCTCAGTTAGGGTCACTCCAACCATCATTCTCCCTCACCCCCTCCATGCCTACTTGAAATGATTTAAACAGGTTTCACTGTTCTCTTTTCATAAAATTATATAAAGTCTTCACCTTCTTCACCTTCTCTATTCACCCTACTGACACCCAGTAATATCTCCACTTAACAGCACCTATTTCACTTTCCTGTCCGTCATTTAAAAGCATATATATATTCATTGTTCAAAGGGGTTTCTCCATGGTATTTTCACCAATGATATATTTTATTGAGTTCTTCTGTAAGATAATGGTTGAAATTCACAATATGGGAATCATAAGCAGGTTGCACAAGTTGAGATGAATCTTGTACCCTTCTTCACACAAAGATATCTAACTACCCATAATTTAGGACACCTCTAGGGTTTGCTTTTTTCAATTTTTCCAATTGCCTCTTTCCCTCCTTTAAAAAGTTAATGTCATAATAACTTTTTCCTGGTTTTCATTATAAAGTGCCTCTACTCCAAGTCTCTGAAATAAGAATTAATTATAGGGCAATTTAATTACTATAGTAAAATTGATGACAATCATGGTAAACTCTTGGTACCTGCTATACGTCTCATTGTAAAATCAGTATGTTCATATACCAATTAATTGAAAGTCATATGTAGATTGGTAATAATGTAAATATGTAGATTGGCAATAATGGTACTTTTCAGAGGTATTATTTAGGTGGTACCAAATGACCATCAGTAACATGAAGTAAAAGCTTTGAATTATAATTAGCTTTTAATTCTATTTCTATGCCTAGGTGTATTTACATTTGGTAAATATACATATTTTGTTCATTAAAGATCTACCTTCTTTGTCCATGCATCTCACTTTCTTGATTTAATGCTACATGCCTTTATAGAGCAATTTGGGAGGTACAGCACAGCAAAGGCATATTTTTACTTGTTTTATTAATATTAGTGCAATAAGTAGACATGGTTTTTAATAATAGAATATTTACTAAGTGGCAGGATTTAAGACTTGCATTGCTCATGTCCAGATGTGCTGATGTAAAAGTTTAGAGTGGACTATACACACCTTCTACCTTAGTTTTCTTTGTGTCCAACAGTACAGATGTGAAATGTGGTTGGAGTAGAGCATGGCAGAGTGGTGATTTCCTTACTTGTGTAAAACTTACATACTAATGTGGAAGCTGGTCAGTTCTTAACATAACTCCAGCACTTTCCAGGGAGCAGCAAATTTGATCTGCTTCATCATTATCAGGTTTGCATCTCCACTGCTCACTATGGTTCATTGGAAGACTTTTAGTAAGTGAAGAATCTGTATACTGTTACAATGTTAAAATCAAAGAATTCCTAATTTGCTCCTCTAACACTCTGGTTCCCTGATGAGCAGTATTAGCCTATTTAAGAACCACCCCTCCACACACACACACACATGCACGTTACTTGCTTGCTTTAAACTTATTTTGTGAAACACTAAAATTTTTGCGTGCACTTTCCCCCATGCTATCCCTTCGCCCATGAATAGAATACTGCCCTGACCCCAAACCACGTGATGTGGGTCTCAGCGTCCCATTGGCGCTTTCTGAGGCCTGATGAACTGACCCATTAGCCAGCTCTCCCAGAGCTGTGCCTGTCTGCCTGCCACATACATTGACAGTGTTCAATAGTTTTCTGGACTTCTAGTTGCTGTGTCCAGTCCCCAGACTGCTTCGGAAGCACTGACCAACACCGCTTCTTTTCAGATAGGTCGGGGTTAGCCTTTAGGTATATCATTCTCAATCTGACCCCAGGTAACAGAATAATCCAATATCTACTATCTTTTCTTCCTTCTTCATTCATTCTGAGTCTTTTCTGCCTGATCTGCCTGGAGCATGGCACAAATGTCGCTGGACAATCAATAGACTGATATGCTTGGGACGCCAATTTCTCTACTGATCTTTTTAAAGTTGGAATGGATACAAAACAGAAAGAAAAACATTGGGTTAATTTCTGGTCTTTTAGTGAGAAACATTTCTCACAGAAATAGGTGAAATTCACAAAGGAAAAAAACACAAAAAAAGAAAGAAAAGATACCTTGATAGGAAAAAATGTGCATAAGCCTAAATATTAGCCACACCTACTTTTATTCACTCAAAGATTGCTTTGTATAGGAGCAAACTAATAGGCAGTGACCCACATCAAATTTTTAGCACAGAATTAGATTATGGTTTAATTTAATAGATTATAATGCTGGCTGAAACTATATGGTGAATTTCTTAGCATGAAGTTAGCCTATGGTTTGTGTGAAACTATATCACCAGGATATAATTATATTTCATCCAATATAACTTATCGGATAGTTCTTCTGGTTCATTACAAAGGGACCAATGATCGCTCTCCACAAAACAGCTAAACTCACCATCTGATCTTCACCAGCTTTGTGGGCTTTGTTAGGTTGGCATATGTCCCATAAGGATAGAGTCAACATCCAGTTATCCCTAGCTTTGTACTTTCCATTAGATGTTTTCATGAAGGTTGTGTGACAGCCATAGGATCTTTTGGTAAGATTCAGTCACAGTAAGACATATGTTGCCAATGCTGACTAGAAAGAATTTGGAGGGCTCTAAGAGTTATAAAAGATAGATGTGGTGTTCTGATCTTATTTGTAGACATGATCTAAGCCTAATGAAACAAAATATGTTTATTTTGATTAGTGTATTTGAGCCTTCCCCAGTTTTGTCTAGATCCCAGTATATATTTTTTAATTTGCAAACAACACAAAATGGAAATAATTGGAAAGGGATATCTGTTGATTTGTGTTCTGATACCTGAATACCTAGTCTAATTAAGTTCCAAGTGCTAACCAAATCCATAGGTTCTATAAAAAGACTTCATGATTTTTTCCCCTGTAGTTATAGTGTTTGCTTTCATTTCCTTTGCTTTCCTTTTCTATACATTTCTTTCCAGTTTTCCTTTTTCTTTCTTTCCTCCCTCTCTTCTTCTTTCCTTCCTTTTTCTTCTCTTTCTCCTTCCCTCCTTCATCCTCCCTCCTTCCCTCCCTTCTCCTTCTCTCCCTCTCCCTCCTTTCCTTCCTTCAGTTTTAAAATGAACCACACTAAGAGGTGTCACTGAAAACATACTAATGTTACTATGGCAACAGTTTTAATAATACAAATTAATTTCTATATTACACCTGTCCTGTTTATAATGAGGTCTTCCTGCTCTAATGAGATCAAGAACAATTACCAGCATGAGTCTGTACACTTTCTATATCACACAAATGACTTTAGCATTTATGGGGGATGTACCTAATCAATACTCTGTGTTCAAGTAGAGGAAAGATTCACATCATTAATGTTCTATTTACATTAGTGATACATATTCACTTTAGAAAATACAGAAGTAAAAATTTCCTAAAATTCCAGCAGACCTCTACTATTTATACGTCATTCTATTTCTCTATCTAGCTCACTCTGAGGTTGTATTTGAGATTATGATAAGTTAATTATACCCCATCTCTTAACCTGATATTCTAATGGAAACACTTTTTTCTGTTTTTAAATATTTTATAGACTTAATGGTTAAGGATTGTTTTGATATTTTTCAATTTGAATTTGGGGTAGTTTGCTTACATAGTTCCCTCTCGTTAACCCTTAAAGTTGGTTCTGTTAATTCAATATTACAAACAATACTGTTAACTTTAATTTTACATTAATATTTTATTGAATTTCTATTTTTTCCTTAAGATACATTCTTGATAAGAAAATTATTCATGAAAAGAATAAACAATATAGTATCAGATTGTACAATTGAGAAATGTTTTACACCAATTTATAATCCTTCTATTACCATCTCACAGTATAGTTCAACATATCCTCCAGCATGATTGGAACTTTCTTGCTTGTGATTTTCTTTTCTCAAGATGTAATGCCAAATTATCACAGTCCTCTATTGTCATATACTACCTACACTATTCACAAATTTTGACTGGGTTTATGTCAACAATGGTAGTCAAATGAGACACAGCATTTTTTGAAGGTTATTTTTGCTATATCCTAATAGAATTTTAAAAAATTCTGCTTATGGAACAAAAGCTGTCATAGTGATGAAGTAACAGTGAACAGAAATTGAAGTTTCTCTGCTTGGCAATCTATTCAGTCCTATTATATAAAGGGTTACTAATTTATTTTCCACCTTTAAGCCAAGCTGCAAAGCTAGATTGCTGAGCAGATAGCATAACAACCTCTGCTCTCCTGTGTTGAAGGCAGAATGTTGGTCAATTTCCAATTATCCATATTATAGCATATTACATACCAACTAGCACTCCAATCCTGGTGTTTGAGGCTTTTTCAATGAAATTCAAGATCAAGAATGAGCAATGCTACAAAGGTTAACTAGGAATAAATTATTATACTGGGGTCATTTCTTTCAAGTTCTGGGATTGCTATCTCAGTGGAATAGTGCAAAGAACAAACCTTTGCCTCCTGTTGACCCTGAGCTGCCCAGTGAGGTTCCTAGGTGCCCACATTCCTCCTCCAAGTAAACAGGCAGATATGAAGTTATCTACTGACCAAAGATGGAAAAACTCCCAAATGTCTTAAATTGTTAGATGCATTGTATCTGGCATACTGATATGTTTTAAGGAAATTGCTCACCACAGTATTTGAAAAAAAAAGAAAAAAAGTTTTCTGTTCAATAAAAACAAAACAAATGAAATAAATGCTTTCAGTAGCTTATAGGAGTTTTCAGTTGAACTGTTTGGGTCTTTTAGAGAATCTCATGCAATATTTATTCCGTTCATTCAGATGAATGAATTTGGAAGCTTTATCACACATTTCAGATTACTCTGACTCTCAATCTCATTTGTCTCTGAGGTAGCTGCCACCCATCCCTTCCCTCCCATAGGTTCTTTCTTTTCTTTTTAAACACATAAACAGTGATACTGTCGTTTAGTTTCCAGACCTTTGATCTGATTGTTTTGTTTGCCCCTTTTAAATTGTGAGATGTACCAGGGGAAAAACGCAGATGTGCTGGCTCTTGCTTCATATGAAGAGAATAGCATAGGGAGTTTTCTTCCTCATTGCTGCCTCTCCTTTTCATCATTTGTTCAACATAGGAAGAGAATTGCTGCCTTTCCTTTTTATCTCTTTCTCACAAATGGTTTCTAAGAATTAAAAGCTTTCTTCCCTTGGAATAGATTCAGTGTGTTTTGCCCCCTGTATTCTATGTTGCAACTAAAATTTAAATATAAACTGTGACTTATTTTACATGTGCTGCCCTCCCTGCTGGTGACACAGTATCCTTAGCTCTTCAACCTACTATATTTAAATGAGAACAACTTTATACAAAAGTATAACAAACATAGAGGTCACCTAGATTTGTGCCTCTGTTTTACAGATGAAACAATCCAGAAAGATATAATGAATCACTCAAAGTCACAAAATTGATAATGGAATTAGAGCTAAAATTTTCCAGACTTTTTTGACTTTTAGATTAAGAAGAAGGAAGAAACTGAGCCCTGTTTTTCAGAAATATTGTAGGAGGTGCTTATATAATTTAGAAATGATATCTAGAAAATACTTTGTTAGTTATTTCCTATAAAGAAATGATTAGTCATGGAGATGAAGATATCACACCTATCTGAACCCTTAAGAGCAGAAAGATGACAAAAATGTGCTGACGGAGTGGTTCAAATGGTATAGTGCCTGCCTAGCAAGTGTCAGGCCCTGAGTTCAAACCAAAAATCTGACTTACAGGAGAAAGTTCCACAAATTTTGTGAGTTGTGTCATCAACATCCTCATTGTATTACATCCTTTGAATTTCTATTCACCTAGTTTCTAGCCTACTGCTATGATCTGAATGTTTGTGTCCTTCAAAATTCATATTTGAAGCCTGATCACCAACGTGACAGTATTAGGAGGTAGGGACTAGGGACATGATTACATCATGAAAGATCTATATTAGTTCCCTTATAAAAGGTATGAGTTACCTTATTAAAAGATACCCCAGAGAGATAGCTTCTCTCTTGTACCATGTGAGGACATGGCCAGCAGGTGTTAGCTATGAACCAGAAAGCCCTTTTGGGACACTGAATATGCTGACACATTGATCTTGGATTTCCTAGCATCCACAACTGAGGAATCAAATTTTGTTGTTTATAAGACAACTACTTTATAGGATTTTATTGCAGCAGGCTAGATGGACTAAGATACCTATTTTCAAAATAATATACATCTTACTGACACCATTCATCTATCCATTCATTCAAAACATTTATTGACAGATCCTATTTATATATTAGAAATAAAGTGATCAAAGTCCTTGATTTCAGACTCTTTGATGTTATAGTGGGTAAAATGAATATTTTCTAAGTATGAATATATTGACTAAACAAATTAAAACATGGAAAGTATTCAGAAAAAATAAAGAGAATGATATGGTAAAAAGTACTTGGATTCAGGCCAACTCTGGATACTCAGGAAAAACCTCACTGGAAGGAGACCTTGGAGGTGTCACCTGGATGACCTGGAAGAAGAGCACTCTAAGTGTTGAAGAGAGCAAGTGAAAAGACCCCAGAGTGTCAGTGAATATAGAGCATGCAAAACTGGAAGAAAATCAGTGTGAAACCAGTAGCATGAGACGAAGTCAGACAAATAGATGGGGGCTGATCTTATGGGGCCTGTCATGGTTAGGGACTTAGATATTACTCCATGTGCAATGGAAAACCATTAATAGATTAAAGAAAGAGTATGAAATGATTTGGTTTACATTTTTAAAAAGTAACTTTGCTGTTGAGTTACAATGGACTGACTGTAGGAGGCAGGAGTAGAAGCACAAAGACCATTTAGGAGCTACAGATTTTGCCATGTAGAGATGGTGAGGAGAGGTGGAATCCAGATATGTTTTGGCAGGGAGTTTATTCAGTTCAGTGAGGGGTTGTATGTGGGTGAGTAAGGAGGCAGGGGTGAGAGGAACTAGGGGGTCATCTTAGAATTTCACTGCAGAAAACTTGTTGATAGTGGTAATATTTAAGAAGAGAAAATCTTGGGGGGAAAAGTTTGGGAGAAAAAAAATAAATGATTCCTTTTGGGTCACATTAGATTAGAGATACCTATCATGTTTCCATATAGAGATGCCAAGAGGGCAATTTATGAGACTTACTAAAGTTGGATCTTAAGTGATCCCAAAGGCTCATATGTTGAAGGCTTGGTCATCAGTCTGAGGTACTATTGCGAGATGGTGAAACCTTTAAGGAGTGAGGTCTAACGAGAGGAAGATAGGTTAGGAGGGCATCCCCTTGGAAGAGGGGCATTGGCATGCTGTCCCTTTGCTTTCCAGTCACCATGAGGTAAATAGTTTTACTTCCCATGACTCCCCACTATGGTATTCTACCTTGTCATGGACTGAAACCCTTGAAACTGAAAGCCAAAAAACCCTTTTCTTCCTTTGAGATGTTTTTCTCAGTTATTTTGTCACAATGATGGAAATCAGAATAATATAAGCCTGGAGATGTGTGGTAAGACTGAAGCAGGGTATATTAATAGTTTTGTGAGTGAATGAGCTGTCATATGGATCCAGTGTATGCAGAGGTGAGAAAGGTCAAAGACCAAGCCTGAAGGGGTGGAGGTAGACACTGAGAGCTGGCCAACCTTTCAAAATTGAAAAGGGAAACTGGAAAAGAGACTAAAAGGAGATGTAGTCATTCAGATTAGAAGAAACATAAATATTAATAGAGAGACACAGGCACAAAGCTTTGATATTTTTCTTTAAGAAGAACTTAATATATATATATTTATTTTTGTACAGGTTAGCTGCCATCTTAATCTAACATATCTGCTATATAGTATTTTTAATTTATCCAATAAATACTTCCTCTTCAATGGCTAAATTGTGTCCTCCAAAAGTCTTAGGTTGAAGTCTGGACTCTTAGTAGCAAAAAGTATGACTGTATTTGGAGATGGGGGTCTTCAAAGAGTTAATTAGGTTAAATGGAGGTCATTAGGTTGGTCTAAATCCAGGAAGCTGAGACCACCTGAATGAGACCAACTAAAAAGCAGAGATTCTAAGACTGGAGAGAAAAGGAAAATTGTTTCTCAAGATAGCTTTATCCATAGTAGACACTAAAAATATGAATTTAATAACTTTGAGTTTATCTTGCTATTTGATTTTACCTGTCTTTTTACAAAGAGGAGATTAGGACATGCATGCGCAAAGGAAAGACTGTGTAAGAGAAGGTAGCTTTTGGTAAGCTGAGGAGAGAGATCTCCGGAGAAATAAAGCCTGCTGCCACTTGGATCATGGTCTTTTAGTCTGCAGAACTGGGAAAATAAATTTTTGTTTTTACATCACTCATCTGTAGTGTTCATTATGAAAATCTGGCAAACTAATATGAACTTTCTGTCTTATTTCATTTTTCTGCAGCATCTGAAACTAACTATTCATTTTTAAGTGTCCTATTTTATTATTTCTGATATAAATTGGACTAGAGTAAAAGAGTCCCAAAATAACAGAAGTAAGGTAGAAGCTGATTTTCTCACATTAAAGATTCTGAGTGTAAGTCCATGGCTAATGTGGTCACTCCATGGTTTCAGACATCCAAGGTGTTGATGCTAGCATTTTGCCTTGGCATCTTTGGCATTTTGCTTCATTTGTCCAAATTAGCTCAATTCCATGCCTTCATTTCAGAAGAAGAAAGGGCATGTTCTCTCCCTTAAAGAATGACCTCAAAGCTGCTAGCATTACTGGCTCTTACATACCGTCATAAGGTATTAGTGACTTAGGCATGTGTGCTCTGAAAAGGAAGCTGAGACCACCTGAATGAGACCAAATAAAAAGCAGGGATTCCAGTACTAGAGAGAAAAGGAAAACTGTTTCTCAAGATAGCTTTATCCATAGTAGACACTAAAAATATGAATTTAATAACTTTGATTTTATCTTGCTATTAGTTCTATTTTAAATTATTCTTATAAAACTTGAGAAGCTTTATATTTCCTAAAATTACTTGATCTATATTTGTATTTAACCTTTCTTATTTACCCAGTAGTGATGTAGAGGAAGGCAAGGTAAGACTTTTTTTTTTCTATTTCCTGATTTTCTCACTTGTAAAATTAAAAGACTTGATTAAACAATTCCTAAATTTTCTCCAGCATAAAACTGGTTCTATTATAATCTATTATATAGCACATATATTCATTATACATAAATAATTCTGAAACAAGGTATGTAAGTGTAATTGTCATGTATAATATATGTGTGGTGATTATTTCCTTATAACTAGTGATGAAATTCCTAAAAGCTCTTCTTTTAAAAAACAGGTAGAACAAAATATTCAAAACATTGTAGCTAATGATCTTTTTTAAGGCTGTCCACACATATTAAACCACCAGGTGGCAGCAGGAGAGAAATTTCTCTTGATTTGCTCAGGCTAAGAAAACACCTGTTCAGAGAAATGGCCCAAGTAGAGACTATTTTTGTCTTTTAAGTCCATATGCACTTTTTTGCCCTGATAAAAAGGTGCAAAAATACTGGTTCATATGTATTTAAATTTTATTAGGAAGAAAAGAAAAGAAAACCTTTTAAATTTTGGTAATTTTTAGGAGTGTAAAAATTAGGATATCTAAATACTTTACATTAATGCAAGCTATAAACTGATGTTCATGCCATCATAGAAGACCCAAAATAAAACATTTTTAATTTCCTACAGTTTGCATGCTTATGCTTAGACGTAAGTAGTTAGCATTCTGAAATTGCTTCTTTATTCTTTCTAGTAGAGATTATTTTATAATCAGCAAAGCATCCAATTGCTATTTTATCTGTATTTTAACAGTGTTTTTCATAATGTGTACACAATATTTATTACTTATGGTAATGTATATTTTATAGAATAAATTAACAAAATATTTGCCTTGCAAATAATTTAGAAACTATATTCTGGCTGAGTTCAAGGGGCAAAAAATAAACAAATTTATTGTTTTCTATTATCAGAGACAACCAAGGGTCATTTGAGGATGTGAGCAGTCTTTAAGAACTACATAATCAAATAATGAAAACTCCAAGATATAAATCAACTATAAAATTTCACTTTGAAGTTTGCATCATAGGGCTGCATGAGGTGGCAGCATGCCTGGAATCCCAGCTACTTGGGAGGTAGAAGTAGGAAGATCTTGGTCCAGGTAAAAGCATGAGACATATCAACATCAAAATAAATAAATAAATGAAAGTTTAGGTCACATAAATGGAGATAAAAGTAACAGTGTACCCATACATCATTAAGATTCACACGTAATCTAAGTTTGGAAGAGATAAATTTTCTGAATGCTCAATGAAATTGCTTATGAATGATAATATCCAAAATGCAGTCCCTCACCAAAGTTCCTATCTTCCCCTCTCAGAGGTACATGTCCTGCCCATAATCAGAGCACTGTCTACCAGTTCTTCATTTCTACAAATGACTATTTAGGCTTTGGGCTTAAAGTTACCCGATAGGCCTTAATGTGGGCAAATACCCTCACTTTCTGTTGTGCTCTGCTCTAGACTAGAGTGCTGAGCTCTGGGCTGCTGGTGCTGCCCTGCTACCTTGGTGAACAGGGTTGCCTGGGAATGGTGCTGCCTGGTGTTCGTCTGGCCACCATGTTGTCCTGTGGTGCCATAGACAAGAAGATTCCTGTTTCTGGTGTTTCCATTTCAGTGGACACAGGGTTCCTCTTCTATCTCCACTTCATGTGCAGTGAGTGTCTCACTGCCTATTTAAGGAGTTGACAAAAATCTATGTGAAAGTATCTTGTTCTTCCTCTAAGATTCTGAGAGACAACACTTCTTGAAGCAATGGTTTTCAGCATGAGAGTGACCATTCCTGGGTCAGCCCCCTTTCAGACACTTGGCAGAATGAATTGGTATTAGCAGGTCTTGGTTAAACTCATTTGTCCTGTCTCATGTCTCCTGTGTATCTTCAGTTGGGGTGAAAACAGCGTCTAACCAGACTCAGGATGCCTCTCTATAAAAACTCACATGCGATTGGCAAATACCCAATTCCCCATTATTTGGAGATCTCGTTGTTTAGTTTCTGAATGATCAACATCTGTCTAATCCATGTGCACCTGTTTTCCATTCCCTCTAACTTACTTCATTCACTCTCTGCTCGGGCTTTCCACTTCACACCAACTTTAATGCAAAAAATAGTCCTTCACAAGAAGTCCAAGCACAATAAATATACTGTTTTAGTTATCAATTCATCTAATGTAGTTTTGTCTTATGTCAATTTATCAAAGCTGAAACTTGTTTCCACACGTGGTTATTGGTGGCTCCTCATCCCAAAGGCATTGTGAAGTGGCTGCCCTTATTTGATTTAGGAGACTGGTATAGGATGGGAGATGTGCAGTTCATTTGTGATTGCACACTCACTGTCTCATCTTGTTGCACAGATAGCTACTTTTGCACAGTAGCTATCTGTGCCTGCGGCTCTTGCACCTCCCTTCCAATCTCCCCATTTAGTCACATGACACATGACACAGGTTCTCCTGCTTTCCAGCCCTGTGTACGGGAAACAGGAGGGACCAGAGCAGATGAGTATATTCTTGGTTATCCTTGAAATTTTCATCTCTTTCTACCAGATATCTATTTGCTGCTCCTCCCTACCTTTCTTCATCACTGGAGCATCACACATTTTGTATCTGCCTGTGTTAAAATCCATTTGTTCTTCTTGACTGACTATTCTTCTGACTCAAGGCTCTACCTCAGGTTCAGAAGCAACAGGAATGTATAAAAACCTTAAAAATCCTCATAATATTGTAATGCCAACCTCCATAACACATCCTTTATTTTTATATAATTTCTAGTAGTTATTGTTCTTGGATCAAACCCTGCACAGCAAATAGATTACTTATTTATATCTTACATATAAATTCTTTGCACTGATTCTGGGATATTCGGAATTGGTTCTTTAATTTGGTTAGACAATGCATTTATTGATTTTTTTATTAATGGTACTGGGGTTTGAACTCAGGGTTTTGCACTTGCTAAGCAGGTACTTTAAAGCAGATGCTTTCTCCAGCCTTTTTTGTTCCAGTTATTTTGGAAATAGGGTCTCAATTTTTGCTCAGCCTAGCCTGAAACATAATCCTTCTATTTTATCTTCCCACTATAGCTGGATTGTCAGGAACATGCCATTGCACCCAACTATTGATTGAGATGGAGTCTCACTAACTTTTTGCCCCAACTAGCCTTGAATCTTGATCCTCTCAATCTTAGACTCCCCAAGTAACTAGGATTACAGGCTTTAGCCAACAGCACCCAGCCATTTACCACTTTTATAGTGGTAAATGTAAAACTAGTTCTCCATGGCATGCACTAGAAAAATATTCAAATTATCTTCTTTAGACATTTTTAACCAAATGTATTTATGTGCTTTATGTTAAAACTAGGACATTGATTAAGAATGAAAAGGGCCTTGTGAATTGGAAAGGGTTTATATGGCTGTATTTTGATGAAACTGTTGACATCAAGAACATACATTTATTAAAACTGCTTCACTAAGCAGATTTTTAAATTCCATATATTAGTTAAAAGGCTGGGAATTGTTCTAACAGTTGATGTAATGGGTAGTTTGAAACTTGGACTTGTTGATGGCCTACATTAACAGAGGTCAACTTTGGATAGAAAAATATCCATCCAAAAGTTTGAAAGCCATTGAGATGCTGGATTGGATTTATCATGCAAGATCTATAAGTCCTCTCCCTAAATAGATACCCTGGGAAGAATACATTCCTTCACTACATCTCAGAAGTATATTCAAGAAGGGAGTCCCAGAATTCTTGAGGAGCTCTATGGTAGATATTCTCCATAGGCGAGAAAGGAGAAATGAGACTGGAATACCTAGTTTTAGTAGGGATGACGGGATTCTGGGTGGCGGGAGTGAGGAAGTTAAGGGTAAAAGATAACGCAGGCATGGTAACTGCAAAAGGTAATGGGTCTAAAACAATGATCAGAATGGTCTGACCAACAAAGATCTTCAGCTTTGCTTGACTAGAGGTGGGATAGGTGGGCAGTCCGCTAGAGTCTTAAGTGATTTGTATAAGCAGAAACCCTCTAGATCTTCTGAGCAGAAGCCACAGGCTCTCAGTAAATTTTCAGACTTGAGACAATTAACAGATGCAGAAACCCCTGACTGAAGGACAGGTCATTTCTTGTTAATGAACAAGGTTCTGTGAGTTGCCTGCCATTCAGGATATCTGAGCTAACACATCCAATCACACCAAAATTATTTGTAGTAAATAGGGATGTGTGCATAGTACATCATCCCACCATTCTTCCCTCTTACGTTGTACCCTGGTCCATGGGGAGTATCCTTTGACTAGCTGACTGAAGAAGACAAAAATTCAGTATGATATGCTGGTACCATCAGAAACTGAACAGTGGTAGCACCATAGCCTCTCCCACGGCTGTGAACCAATGGTAAAAGGTAATGTTTTCAGTTGTCAGAACTTTGAGCACAGCTCTTTCATTTTACCTTGAAAGAAAGATAGTTGACTATCCATAGATAATAATTTATAATCAGTAGTTAAGAGTTTGGAGCACAGCTACCTGACCTCTCTTCCTTGCTAGTCTTCTTCCTCTCACCTTTTCCTTTTCCCAACCTCTTCCTTTCTGCTTTCTGTACCCACCTCTTTTCTTTCGTACAAAATATTAGCATCATCTGACTCCCATGTCCTAACATATTTCTCAACTGTTATCAAAATACACTTTGAACAGAGCCTATCTCTCCCAACATGGCAATAACATCTGTTAAGGAAATGAAAATTTTCCAGGTGAGATGCGTATGAAAGTGACAGAAGAAAATATTTTTTAATGTTCTACCTATGACTTCTCTTCTGGGAGGGTGATAACTCAGCTCCAACATGGTCTTAATACATCCTTAGCTAGACATCTAGGGCATTATCTTTTTGATAAAGATAATAACAAAAGGAAATAAATGTTTTTTCTTCTAGTTTTAGTGCCAGTTGCTATATGCATTGGGGTCTCCAAAACCACTTCAGATTTTATGACTTACTAGAAAGACTTATAGGAGTCAACAGCTGTTTTATTTATGGTTATGATTTATTACTGTGAAGGGATATGGATTGAATTCAGCAAAGGTAAAAAGTCCATGGGGAGAAATCCAGAAGAAAGAAGACACAAACTTTTAGTTATCTTCTCTCAGTAGGATTATACAGGATGCATTTAATTCTCCATGTAGTAGTGTGTGATAACAGATGCAAAGTGTTGCCAACCAAAAAGTTAGCTCAAGTTCACCCTGATACCCAGGGTCTTTATTGGAGTCAGTCAAGGAGCATGCAACACCTGTGCAACTAACCTCTACTCTTTAATCCAGCCTCAGTGCACAATGGGTTTATACTATAAATCACATTGTTCACACAAACTATGTGGTTGAACTGGGCCAGCATGTCTCAATCCTCATGCATACAGAAATACTTAACAAGCAGAACTCAAAGTTCAGTTGTCTAGCATCTGTCAAGGGCTAATTTGGAATACAGACATTTCACAGGATTTGAGAAATGGAGGCTTGCTGAGTTAATCCTTTCAGCAGGTGGGACCTGCTTACCTTAATGGTGTCCTTGTTCAGCAAGAAAATTCAGAAGAAGAAAAGTAGCATTAGACAGGAGTTATAGGACAGTAATTAACATTTATGGCTTTGATTGCATTGATTGGCAGTACTACATTTTTGTGTTTGACTTTGGAGAAGTTAGTGAACTTTTCTATTGCTACTTCCATTCCCAGTTATGGAATTGGATATTTGGAATATACTATCAAAGATTGGTTGTAAAGATTAAATGAACTAATTTATATAAAGTATTTATCACAATAATTACTAAACAGATCTTAGCAAGGGCAAAAATGTTCCAGGACACTATCTGCAAACACCATAGCCACTTTGCCCTAGAATCTCTGCCATTTCCTATAGCAGACTCCACCAGGTGACAGCTCAGTACCCTCTGGACAATGATGTATGAAAAAAGAAGCTAGGTACGGGAAAAGCTTCTGTGCCAATGGTTGTTGTGTTTTTAAGCACATGGATTTTTGTTTTCTTGAAAGTCTAGTTGTACAGATTGAGTTCCCTGGGAACAGGCTGTAAGGGGCATTACCTTGCAGAAGTTTTATCTTGGAGTGCCTGAAGATTAATGCCTGTGGGAGGGAAAGGAGGAGAAGGAAACCAGGTTGGGAACAGGGTAGATTGGTCAGCTTGATCACCAGCATCTCTGAGGCTTTCATGACCCCTGCGATTTGCCCCTACTTGGGGCAAAGGAAGCAAGATTTTATACCCTGGTGTCAACTCAGTTATTGAAAGGGCACTGCTTTGGGTGGGGCAGTTTTCCTCTGCATCATCACTACAGGTGGCTGGTAGTAAGGGCAGGATTGGCTTTAAGATGTACAACCTTGACCAACAGAGTTCCTAAGCTTGGAAGTACACAGCACTTATTTTTACTGTTGTGCTGCCACCACATTGAAAGTTCTTAAGAAAATTTGAACAAAAAGCCTCACATTTTAATTTTTCACTGGACCCTGAAAATTATGTGTTTATTTCTGAACAAGGGTTGTCTGTGGTAGCACTCTTAGTATCTGGGATCGTGAGTTTTTATTTAATAAAGGAGATCGAGTATCAAATCATAGCAACAACTGTGTCTAATATAATAGTGAAGAGGACACTTCTAATAAGAAATTAAGTAATTTAAAGTTAACAAATAGCATAATTAAACTGATTAGAATTAAAAATTCAATTCCATTCCTAAAACTTGAGTTCTGTTCCATTTTCTGGCATCCTGAAATATAAGGTCGAATCTTTTAGGGTATAATACAACTATTTGAAATACTGTGAAAAGCTCAGAAGTTAAGTAAGCAACAAGAAGATGGAATTTTATATATCCTAGAGTCTCTGTTAGAGAGATTATGGTCTTGTGCCACTCAGTAGTTTGGCTGCAGATCAGCACATTGAGAAAGCAGAGAATGTAGAATGAAGTAGGCATTTGCTGTTTCTGGTAGTCAACTTGCAAGGAACTATATTATATCATTCAATATGGGAAGAACACACACAAAAAAAGCAATTTTTCTTCCTTTCTCATCAGTTGAGGACACTTTTTCCAGATTCTCAATTTTTGAGTTGAGCTTTAGTTTTGATATTTCTTATGTTTTCCTCAGAGCATTTTTCTGGGAAGTGCCACAGATATTAGTTATGGTATGCAGGGGATAGGAAATAATATGAGAAAATCTTGTCTCCTAAATGCCTTCTCAGTAAATACATATCCTGTAACTTGGTGTATGGAAGTTTTACCAAAATGGAGATCCTGAACAAGTCCATATAACTACTGAATTCTGTGTTTGCAGTTATTTAATCTGTTGCTTTGAGAGGGATCAGGACACCGATATCTATAACAATATAATATCACTCTTTATTCCAACTAAATCCTTTAGTCAGTATCTATTTCAGGTATATCCAATGTTTTTGCAGTCAAGACAAGTGTTTTTAAAATGCTAATCATAAAAATGATGTAATATCTTGATTATATTTTAGTAAATTTGGCCTTGAAAAATCATTGAGCATTTGAATACATGTATCAGGTAGTAGGCAACAATTCTGGGATAGCTCAAAAATGGGTAAGAATATTATTTCAACCCAATTATCATGAAAACTTTGAACATAAGAAACTATAGGTATCTGTTCTTTGATGTCAGGGAAAAAAAAAGAAGGTCACCCAGTGGAAAAGGCATGCAATTATGGATAGAAAATGAAGTACAAAATAATGTAAGAAACAATGCTGGATTTGAGGATCATTTTGTGATGGTGAACATTTAATATAACTCTCTTCCCCATTATGTCTTAGTTTCCTCCTGTATAAATAAGGATAGTATTTATACCATGGAGGTTAAGAGAATGAATGAGTTAATGGAGTACTTAGAATAATTCCTGACATACAAGTGCTTTATTAGAGTTTTAAAAAATTTAAAGAATAAAAGGATTACTAATACTGTAGGTACTTATACACCTTGGGTTAGTAAGTCTTTCGATGATTAAAATACAGGGTTTGCTATTATTTCTCTACAGATGAGAAAATTGAGGATTAGGTAGATTAAATAATTTGGCAAAACCAAACAAGTTGATATTAGAAAAAGAAATTCAATCTAGGTAATACCATTGCAACCTTTAGCATTAATTTAAAAAAAATCTTAGCATATATTAGCTGTACAAATAGGGTTTCATTGTGATATGTCCAGATAAGCATATAAAGTCCTTTGACCAAGTTCATCCTTTCTATTACTCTTTCTTATCCTCCTCCATCTCCCCTTTTTTACTTATTTAGTGGATTTCAGTATGCTATTTTCACCATACATATAGATAATTAACTTTGATCATATTCACCCCATCTCCTGCTTTTTTCACCTTACTCCTTCCTATTGGTTCCTTCTCCAATCTCCCTTTTACAATCATGTCAGATTACTATTACTATTATTAATAACATTATTATTAAGTCCAGATTTCACATATGAGAGAAAACATGCAATATCTGTCTTTCTAAACTTGTCTTATTTCTTTTAACATGGTGGTCTCCAGTTCCATCCATTTTTCTGCAGACAACATTTCTTCATTCTTCTTTATGGTTGAATAATACTCCATTGTGTGTATATACCACCTTTTCTTTATCCATTCATTTGTTGATGGGCATCAAGGTTGATTCCATTGCGTGGCTATTGTGAATAATGTTACATAAAATATGGGCATCTCTATTGTATGTAGACTTCTAATCCTTTGGATATAGAGTTCCAAAGGAACCACTGCTAGAGTGGTATAGCAGAGTCAAATGGGAGTTCTATTTTTAGTTTTCTGAGTAACCTCATACTGAGTTCCACAGTGGCAGTACTAGTTTGCATTCCCACCAACCATGAATAAAGTTTTCTTTTCCTCCACATCCTTGCCAGCAATAAACTCTCCAGTGACTCCCCATGTGGTGGAAAGAGGCTCAGATCAGAAGGTATCAAGAATATGGTCCCACTTAGAGAAGACTTTAACAGACAGAAACAAGTTACAGTCAAGGTATGCACTTACATTGTTTACTTTGTTGCATTGACTTTTCAATACAGATGTCTTCAATTATGTAAAGTAATTTTAGAAAAATATTAGCTGAGCTTCTTACAGTCAAGAACTGCCTGCCTAAATATACAGGACCTGTGGCAGTAGGTGAGTGTCCTCAAAGTCACAGGAAACTCAGGCTTCTTTGAGACTGCTGGCTCCGATGTTTCTAAGTAACAGAAGGAAATCAGGAAAGACTGGCCGATCATCTTCTCTTTGCAGTCTCATTATTGTCAAAATGAACGTGTACTGTAACTAAGTAAACAGAAACTGGATGCATGTGTGGGTGATTAATGGTATGCAATGGGAAAGACCAATTTTTTTAAAGCATAGGGCCTTTGTGCACCTGGCAAGTACTCTACCCCTGAGACATACTCTAGGCCCCTTTTGCTTTCAGTTATTTTTTTCAGATAGGGTCTGAAATGTTTTTGCCTGTATATCCACTGGCACTCGACGTATGTGCATCTTTATAGCAGAAATTCCAGCAGGCTTTTGTAGTCTCTATTAGTATTTTTTATGTTAGCAATTTATTTAGGTAAGCTTTATAAATACATTCCAAGAAATCATCTGACTCTGAAACAGAGTAGAGTCAAGCTCCCTACATTTTATATATATTTCAGCACCATTACATAGAATATTTCAAGTGGTACTTCATAAAAGTATAAGTATCAGTCACATATAAATAAACTCGAATTCAAAATATTTAAATTGTCAATAAATTTAAATACTTTACATTATGTCCTTTTAGTTTATTTTGTATTCATTACATTCTCATACAGACAGGGATTATACTCACACCTTGGTGTTTCAAATTTCTGATGATATTCAATTACTATGCCCTATTATAGTCATTACTTCTCTTCATCAACACCTGATTCTTTTATGTTTCTGGGTACCTGAGTAGTATAATCTCTCTTTCATTGTAGTTAGGTATGACCACATATCTTTCTTGGAAAAAATGAAGCGTGAATGTTGAAGAAGCATTTATTGATGGTGTTTAGCTCTTCACACTAAATCATTGCTGAGGAAGCACATGATAATAGAGGTGGCATAAAATCCAAACTCAGGGAACATTGAGGCAAGGGGACAGCTGTCCTGAAAGCTGCTTAGAACTGCAGTAGGCTTTGCGAGACCAACAAATAAAGTGGTATTCAGGTAGAGAGATTCGAAGGTTGTTTGGTGCTGAAGCATAACTTAGAGTAACAGCTTCATGACTCCTTACATTCTCATGCAGCTCTAAACTTGTGTTCTGGAGAATGGAAGATCCCACTTTCAACATAATACATGTGATTAATGTAAATATAGTCTAATGTTCTCACCTGTATATCCAGTGTTATTTCTGCTACATGTAACTATGTCTTCCATCCTTGCCTACTCTTTCATCATAAACCATGCCACTGGAAATTATAATGTGTTGGAGTGAAGAGAAGCACAGCACTTAAATGTCTGCTAAAAGCTATATTAGAAGAGCAGATAAGATGGATCATTAATATTTATTCAAATTAATGGAATGTTTCAGTAATAATAAGATATAGAGCTCAAGTGAAAAAATAAGAATTAGGCACATTTGGTAAAGAAGTTTGATAATCATAAATCAAGCCAGAGAACTGATCTCCCGGGGAGTCCCCTGCAGAACTTCTGAGAGCCTAAGGACCCCCAGTGTGCACCACCGCACCCAGCTTGTTTTTGAGATAGGACTCTAATTTTTTGCTATTTCTGTCTGCCAAGTAGTATATATTTTCTTAATCAGCATTTCTTTGGGCACATGAATCTCTCTGTCCATTCATATTAAAGTAATAAGTTTATTACAGATATTTTCAGTGGTTGACAGGGGGCAAGAAGTAGATTTTCTAAAAGACATATTTCATTCTCTTTAGTTTTCCTGTAAGTTTAAAGTAACATTTCTGCATCATGCCAACTGGAGTCCTTTTGATCCTAAATTTAGCTGACATTAAATAACTAAAAGCCACCAACTTGGTCTGGTATGGAGGTTCACATCTATAATTCCAGCTACTCAGGAGGTAGAGTTGGGAGGATCACAGTTTGAGGCCAGCCCAGAAAAAAGTTAGCAAGACTCATCTCAATTAATAGGTGTAGTATGGTGCTTTACATCTGTAATCCTAGGTATAAGGGAATCCTAGGTAGGTGGATTGTGGTCTGAGCCTGGCCCTGGATAAAAACATGAGACTCTACCTGAAAAATAACAAAAATATAAAAGGGCTGGGGCATGTCTCAAATGGTAGAGTACCTGCCTAGCAAATGTAAGGTACTGAGTTCCACCTCCTGTACTGCAGAAAAAAAAAATCCTTATCTTATTTTACATTTAGTCACAAACTCTTCACATATTTCTCTTGGGATTAAAAATATATCAGTCATGAGGAAATCTTACCATATATCTCATTACAGTGTTACATATTATAATAAAAATTTGGAAAATAATATCTATTGTAGAAAAATGTATATGCTCTTGCTTTAATATTACTTCCAAAAATATTTGAAAAAACAAATATTTGCTGTTTCATTTATGACCCTGAAGGTGGCAGTGATGATACTAAAACTTTCTTGATTTGTACAATGTATCTGCAAGGGTTAATCCGTGAGCTCTGGCCTTTTCCTATGATATCCTGTTTTCAGGTTGTGATTTGCAGGAAAGGAGGAGAATTTGTAGAAACCAGTTTGATCTGGATTATCTGTCTCTCCATCACAGCAGCTTCCAAAGTTTTAATTAAGCTCAGTGTATAGTAATCTCTTTTACTTAATAAAGCAGTTATTGCATTTTTTATTTCCTTCCAAACATTTATAACTTCCATTCTAGGCTCTACTTTAGCAACAAGAATGCTACCTTAGGAGTTTTGAGAATAGGCAGTAAAATATGATAAGTCAATGAAATGACAAAGAAGTCACCAGAAGAAATGGCCACTTTTAACTGAGCCATGTAGCATTTTATTTAAATAATAGTGAGTTACTAGTAAATGTGGTCAGCATAATATTTGCCAGAAAAATGTCAAAATCAATCATTGTGCTTCCACAGAAGTGTGGTACTCCAGTATACTGAAACACTTTGAAGTCAGATGAGGTCAAGGTATAAAACTTGGCTCTAAGCATTGCATTGTGTCTTTATGACTATTTCTTTCTCTGAAACTTGTTTTTCCTACTTGTGAAACTAAATTAATAATGCATAAATGAGTGGACATGTGTATAGAGCCTAATAAAAGGAGTATGCTTTCAATAACTTCTAACCTTTCTAGCTAAATCTGCCCAATTACTGCCAGTCTTTCCTGAAACATCTTGCCAGGAATATTCCTATGCATATGATCAATAATATTTTGAAAATATTGAAAATCTTAAAGACAATAGTGCTTGAAATCTGATCAAAATTTAGGCATTGGATAAGGCAATTTATCTAAAAGTTACATCATAATTGTTTTTTCTGTTAAAATATAATGAAAATAAACCTAGGAAACCACAGGGACATTTGCCAAGGAATGGATCAATAAGTCCATTCTAGAATGTTGACACTTCTTAGCACAGTTCTTGGCACAAGCTTAGTATTCAATAGTTAGTTGTTGATTATGAAATTTAATTGCTTGCTGAGTAACTATTTCGTTATTTTCTTCAACCCATTCAAGTGAAGAAACAAGGCAAGGGAAACTAAGGAACTGGCCCAAAGTTACCCAGCTTCTTGGTGTTTGAATGAGAATTGGCACCCAGTGTTATGCCGTTTGGTCCAAAGCAGACCATGTGTCATGACTGCTGAGCACTCTGCTTTATAAAAAGATGGAGGGATTTCTTCCTCTGTCTAAACTGCTAAGCTTAAAAATACATACATGTTTTTAATCCTTGCTTAATACTGTGCTAGGTTTTGGATAGGTTTCAAAGATAATGGACAATATGATATTCAGAAAATCTTAGTCCATTTGGCAAGAGAATACACTAACAGAACACTGGAGAAAAATGTAGAATTTTATAGGTAGAAACATAAATGAGTTTGGGTTGGATGTAGTTTATCTGAGGAAAAGTTGAGGCATGCATATGCTACCATGTCTGGTGTATCACACTTCAGAGAAAGGAGAACACAGTGTTGATAACTGGAGATCCTGATGGGCTGGAACAAAGCCCCTTAAGATTTCCTTTGTTTTCATAAGAAGAAGCTATTTTGGAGGGAAGTGGACTCATTCAGTCTTATTAAGAGGCTGTAAGCTGGTGAGGCACATAGTCCAGGACAGGATAATAGTGATAAATGGAGCAGTTGCTAAGGATGGAGCAATCTCGTGCAGGTGTCCCACATGAAATCCTCAGAGACAATTGAGGTTAATGATATCTCCAGAGCACTTTGGTGTCTTCTATACCTGTGCTCTTCTCCCCAGCATGGGACTGGGTTTATTCCACGGAACCATATTATCTGTCTCTTAATCTTAATCTGTGTGTCTACCTGTACATTACATTATGGCACATTATAGTTCTGACTCTGGAAATCCACTTTTACATCTGCAGGGAAAGTCTATGGAATTATCTATGATGGATGAAAATAAAACTCTAAAATAATTGAACTTATTTTTCTCTGAATATACATGCAATACATGATAATGAACAAAATTTAAATACAGGGGAAAAGTGGCACTTGACATTTTCTTCCATTCCCCATGTGCCCTTCAAGTAGTTGGGACCTGATGTAGAAAAAGCATGAACTTGAAAGCCCCTCTGCCTGCAACTTCTACCTGCTCACTATGTGACTGGAGAAGTTATTTAACATCAGTGTCTCAGTTTTTCTCAACAGTGATAATAGTAGACTCTATCTGAGTTGTGAGAATTCATTGAGATGACACCCATGGAGCTCTGAGAATAGGGGTTGGGACTTAGTCAGAGTTCAGCAAAGGCTGCTTGTCATTCTTATTTCATTTTTCTCAGTGGCAGAAAGAAGCAGGAAAGACAATGTAGTTTCTTATCATACCTAATTAGTCAAATCCAGGTCCCAGGGAAAATGAGCTCATGAATCTTTCAGTGGTGGGGACTCCTTCAATATAGTCATTGCTACTCGATAGAAATGGGTGACAGCAGATTAACAAGCACTTGGTACATTTTCATCAAATATGGCTATATCAAACAGATAGCTAAACAGACCAGCAGGGACCAACAAATATTTGCACTCAGATCATCAACATGATCGATTTTGTTTAGCACCTTAGATTATCCTCTTGAGAAATAATTCTTTAGTACCTACACAAACCATCCCCAAACTCCCATTCAGACCTTCTCTTAAGGTAGATCTAGGTAGATTATGAGTGATTTCACCCTAATTACTATGTACTTTCTTTGCACATTCTCATGTATTCAGTCTTAGACGCATCCCATGAGCCATTTGTTTCCACATGCTGTATCTTTGGATCACCTCAGTTTATGGTCAAAACAATATACTGTTTGAAATTGTTTCCATATTTTATTTTATATTACTTTGATTTCAATTCCTTTATTGTTGAAAATTGTGGGAGTCTACCTTTTAACTGCTACATACAATGCTAACCTGAAATTCCCTAATACAATAATTGCAACTTTCAAAATGTAAGGACAAGGGACATGGCTCAACACTTGCCCAAAAAGTACAAGGCCCTGAGTTCAATCCCCAGTGCCATAAAAAAGGGGAAAATGTGTTCTATTGCCTTCTTTCAATATAATAGATTTACATATTCATTCAATAATCCAACTGTATATGGGAAAGTTGAATTTGACTAGAGTTATTAAGGCTAATCAATAATAGAGAAGAAATGGTTTGTACACAGAATGACTGAAATGATTGACAAAAATACAAATTCAAAGAACTAAGGAATTCTATGTCCAGAACTCTTATAGGTAATCACTGCCCAGCAGGGGTGGTGGGTAGCATGGTTGGAAAGCAGGTGTTGTAAGAAATAGTAAGCCTTTAGGGAGGACAGCAAGCAGTTTGTGAATGACAATGTGGAATAAAAAGGACACCCAGATCATTTCCACGTGGAAAGGTACAAGAGATAGAAGAACAACTCAATTTCCACTTGAGTGGATTTCAGGGAACAGTGTTTGCAAGAGAGAGCCAGATTCCTGTTAGAGCAGAAAGGTGAAAGGAATGTCTTCAGAAGCAGCTGAGAATAGAAGGAGCTCCCACTGGTGATTGACCTTGAGTTCTTAGATAAGTTATGAAAGTTTTAGGAGATTAGTCTTCAAAAGAGTATACACAAAGCAGGTAGCAATATAGAGTGTGCTGGAGGTCAAGGATGCCCAGTGTTTCTTGGTACTAAATCATGGGAATGTGGGATGCAGAGGTTAGTCCCATGTTTGGAGGTCAAGAGAATTGTCTAGAGGGCAATAGGTCTGTCTTGCTCTGAACGTGCAGGCTCCTTCTTCATCTCTGGCATGCAGGCTTTGAGGACGACAGGTAAAATATCTAAAATAAATATGTGAATTGAAGTATTTGTCACTTTGGTGAATAAAATGCTTTAAAATATTATATTTGTATATACTTATAAAATTGAGGTTGTACTGCATATGATTCCTATTTTCTTTTATAACTTCCACTTTATACCATAAACATGCCATTAAATATTCTTCGAAACCATGATTTTAAAGAGGCTGTAGATAGATATGGAGGAGTTCATTTAAACATCCCCTTACTGTTGGAGAGTTGTTTCTGTAAATATAGAACATATAAATTTTACCCAAGTCATATGCCACAGAAAACACATTTAGAAATGGAGTTATGAACACTAGGGAAGGTGCCAGTATTTACTGTCAAATTTAAATAACTATGTTAGATTTAAGACTCTGTAGAGGCAAAAAATTGAAATGAGATCTGTAGAAGTCAAACTCAAAATGGTTAGAGGTTACTCAATTCTGTGACTCTTTTTGGAGCCAAATTTACCATTAGGTCCAAGGATAATCACTCCTGAGGAAATTAATCCAGAATTTTGCAAAGACTGGTCAGGGTCACAAGTGAGATCCTATGAATCAGCAGCATTGGAATTAAAAGACCCAGTCTTCTGATGTTTTGTGAGGGTCTTTGGGATACAGGGAACTTTTATGTCAAGGATATTTTTGCTTTATCTCCAATCTCTGGCATAGACTGGAATATATAATGATGGTTTGTGACGTATGTTAACTCTTAAGGACACTAAGTACCATTTAATATTTAGGAAGAAATAAGTGACATGTTTGCTTATGATCCTTTTAATAAATCTTTAAGCTTCAACTTCATGATCTTTTTTGTTGTTGTTTGCTGGGTTGGGGTATACTGTAGCATTTATAAAAGTTCTTGCAATTTGTCTCACTTGAATGTATCCCCTCTACTATTTTTCACTCCCCCATCCTCCCATTCCTGGAATAGCTTCAACAGATAACATTTTTCCATTTACACGCATGTGTCCACAGTATATGCACCATACTCACCCTCCTTCACCATTTCCCCACCTCATCTTCTTACTGTTACCAATCCCCTCCACCCCTGCCTCAGTACTCCAGACAGGACCTGTTCTGCCCTCCTGTTCTCTGATTTTGTATAAGAAAAGAAGAAGAAGAAATGTGACATTTTTGGTTTGTTTAAGATAGCTACACAGGAAGTTTCCTTGTGGCACTTCTATGTTTGTATGCATTACAGTCCAATTTGGTTCATCTCCTATTTTTCTTCTTTCTACCACACATATGAGAAGGGGAGGGTAAAAGAAGTGAATTAAGAAGGTGACTATCGTTGAATCGTTGATGTACTCTCTATGCAAGAATGAATATAGAAATTTGAAACAGGTGAAACCATCAACTTCATGATCTATCTTGGATAGAATTTTTTTCACCACATATTGACATTACTGGAGTTAGGTGCAATTTTGGTGGACATAAACTTGATAAATTGAACCTGGGCTAGACTTAGACCCTGTACATAGGGGAATATAAATTACTGAAATTTTGAAAAATATCTTGCCTTCACATGTTACCAACAAATTATTGGTTCTCAACCAGGGCAGTGTTATTTACCTTATCCTCAAAGAGATATCTGGCAAGGTCTCTTGGCATTTTTAGTTTTCACAACTGGGCTATTGTCACTACTATCATCTCATGCATAGAGGCCAGGGCTGGCTGATGAACATCCTGCAATGAACGGGGGTCCTTACAGTCAAAAATTACCCAGCCCCAAACAACAGTTGAGAAACTCTGTAATTAGCAGCCTTGTGTAACAGCTAGTGGTCCAGCAAGTTGTGAAGCCATTTTATCTCAAAACATATTTTAGAAAAATCTTAAGTGTCTTCAATAGGTAGGTGTCGGAATGTCATTGTCTTCCTTTAACGCTTTTTGTATATCATTAAATATATTGTGCTTTTATTTGTAATAGATTTCTTACTCTTAATGGTAATGTAGGAGGTATATTTGGCTGTCCTAAATATCCTACTTTTATATTTCCCTGCTTACATAATCAATACCAAAGATTTACAAAAGAAAAATATACCTTCCCCATCATTTCCAAAACATATATTTTAATTCTTTTTCTTTGAAGTAGCAACTAGAGTTTCCTTTGTGACTCAAAGAATAGCAGTCATGTTCACAGCTGCAAGCAGGATGCTTTCCTTGGAAACGTCTTTTCTAATAAATTGTGCTAAATTCTTGCCAGGGCAGAAAACAGTTAAAGTAGTGGAAACAACTGCCTCTGGCTGGTAGGGGAGAGGGAGGAAGAAGGCCTCAATTAACCCTTCTCAATCTTCTTTTCCCCTCTTATTTTCTTTCTTTTTCCCATATCCTGGAGTTCTTAATGCCCAGAGTGGCTGGAAATTAATGACAAGTCTGCAGCCTCTTTACATCCATCCATCCCACAACGCATTTCATTATTCTGCTTGCCTCTCTTACTTCCCATGTGCACTGGGCACTTAGTACAATTTCTTAAAGCAATGGCTCCCAAACTTGAAATAAAAATGGAATGGCATTAACATAGATTCCTGAGATCAACTCCCAGATATTCTGTACCTGGTATACCAGGGTATCTATAGTCATACACCACCTCTGGAATGTGTGTTCCATTGCCCAGATATGGAAGACTTTTCCACAAGACCACTCCTGAGTTCATGCTCCTTCCTCAGCCTAAACTGTTCTAACCTGCTTTGTGGAGTTTTTCTTGGCCTTTCCAGGTCAATTTAAATACTCCCACTTCTGTGTCCCATTAGTGTATAGCTTGCATGTTATTATTCAGACAAATAGTAACAATCTATAACAATCCTGCAACATTATTTTACTGTGTAGATTTTGATCTCATTAGGAGACAAATATTTCATTAAAGAATCAGTATAAAAATATAATTCATACCAAGCAAGTGCCTCCTTTCTTCTGCCGGGTTAGATGCTTTTAACTGAAGAAAAAACAAACAAAAAAAACTTTTTAGGTCCTAAAAGTAAACTAAACCTTTAGTCACTTATCAATCACTGTTTTCTTAACTCTTTTTTACAAAAACAGAAGTAACCATTCACATTAGGATTTACCTAAGGCTTTGAATACTGAGGAAAAGCCTGAATAAATACTTAAATAATAAATAATATTCAGCAATAATGAATAATGAAATGGGTAAGTAAAATGTAAGATGGTACATACATGTAGACATATTACGAATGACTAGAAAGAAATATACTATGATTTCTGTGAGATATTATATATTACATATCATAAGGACAAACAAATTTAAGATATGTAAGAGCTTTTCCTTCCTTTTACTTACTTTAGAAAATGTGTAATTATGAGTACTCTCTCACCTCTTTGAAAAGTATATATATCCTTTTGACCACTAGATAGGCCTTTTGTCAATTTTATGTCCCAGTAAAGTATTCTGGAGAACCTAGGAGCTATCTCTTTGAAATGCAAACATTAACAATGACAGTGTCCTACTCCCACCTTCGGTGGGAAGGATGGAGAGTAACAGTAGTGGGTATCTTCCAAGTTGCAAAATTACCTCCTCCTGTCACATAGAAATGAGGAATTTGTTTTCCCCCTGGATAAAGCTAATTAGTTAACAGATGGTCACCTCAGCTACCAGTTAAAGTCAGAATGAGTTATGTGTAACAAATGGTGTTGTCAAGACCTCTTCTTGCTTGAGGGCTGGTTATAGTTTCTCTTGAGAACATGTATGGAAAGTTTGGGACCTGCTTGGCTGTATGAAAGGACAGGATTTCTTTCTGTCTTGCAATCTCTTAGCAGACTGACTGTGATATACATCACAGTTTTCTGTAGTGCTTATTCAATATTATATCCATTTTTCTGCACTACCTTCATTGATATGACTTCTACATTTAGAAATTATGTCTCTCCCAAAATATCTGTCTAGTTCACACATATTGTATGATGAACTATTTGCTCAAATTTTAATTGGAAATTTCCTTAAAATATTTTTACAACTTGCCAAGACTACTCCTTTTTTTCTTAAACTTTTGAACTAAATGATATCAAGAAAAGAAAGCATGATGGGCGAGGGTTGGGGAGATGGGCCGTGGAAGGGGGATGGGGTGACAAGTATGTATTTAATGTCTGTTGTTGAGTATGTATGGAGATATAGGAATAATGATGAAAATCATGGTGTCTACTTCAACCCAGCACCTCACAATGTACAATTCACTGGCATTCATTCCCATACACAATATTATACAACTACCTCATTATCTGTTTTCAAAATCTAAACCAAAACATTGTACTCATTAAGTAACACTTCTCCATTCTCTTTCCCCTTAGCCTCTGGTAACCACTAATCTGTATTCTGTATCTATAAATTTGTTTATCTTTATTATTTCATATAGGTGAAATAAAGAAATGTTTGTGCTTTTGTGCCTGGCTTATTTCACTTAGCATGATGTCTTTATAGTTTATCCATGCTCTTGTGTGTAACACAATTTCATTTCTTTTTAGGGACAGATAATATTTCATTGAGTGTGTTTGACATATATTGTTTACCATTCATTCATTGATGGACACCTAGTTGTTGCCAACTTTTAACTGTTGTGTACGTTAGGCTTTTGTGTACAGATATTATTTGTATCATTCTGTGGTTCTCAGTGGTTAACAACAAGCTTCTCTCCTATTATCAAAGCTGAAAGCATGAATTTTGTTTTTTTTAAGTTTTTCACAGTAGTCCACTGACTGAATAATTTTTACTTTAACCAGGCCTGTATTGTTGGAATGTAGGTTTTCAGGCTTCTGCCATTAAACCCATGTTGCAATGCTTGACCAAGTTATTTCAAAACTCTAAGTAAAATTGTACATTGGACTCCTCAGCTTGGTATGTGTGTGTGTTTTGGAGGTACTGGAGCTTGAACTCAGGGCCTCACACTTGCTAGGCAGGTGCTCTTACTATTTGACCATTCCACTAGCCTTAAAATTATACATTTGATAAATAGTATCAAGTTTGAGTTTGTAGTCATTTCATTCCCATGATTAATATGTGACAATGTCTATCCCATCAGTTTCTTAGGACAGTGTATGTTCTCATAGTTTAAGATTTTAGATAAGTCTAAATTCCTTTAGTTCCAGGCCTACTTTTATGTTAGCATTAGTTTATTTTTTTTGCAGGTGAGGAAATTGAGGTAAGAGGTCAACTAACATTCCCTAAAATCCTTTTACATAGAGGCAGAATTGAAACATAGAAATTTTGCAAAGTTTGTACTCTTAATAGGATAATAAGAACCTGGATAATGATTCCAGGTATAATTTTCAATATATGACTATTTTCCCTAAGGTAAAAATAAGGTTCATATAGCTATTTGTATTCTGTCTTCCTTTGAAAATCAAATGTATTACTAGAAGCTATTAAAACACCTATATTGCATTAATTTCCTGGGGCTGCTATTAAAAATTACCAAAAGTTGGCTGGCATGCAAGAATGGAAATTTATTACCTGACAGTTCCAGAGGCCAGAAGTCTGAAATCATCATGACTTCAGCAGAGCCACACCCTCTTGAAGGCTCTAGGGAAATCATGATCCTTGCTAATTACAGATTCTGGTGATGCTGCCAATTGACTTGTAGCCCCATTACTCCAACTGCTGCCTTCGCAGTCACATTGCTTCCTTTTATGTGTTTTTCTTTGCTCCCTGCCTCTCTTAGAAGATAAAAGTGATTAATTTAGTACCTAGCCAGAACAAGCTCCTTCTGTCTAGATCCTTAACTTAATCATAGCTTTTACAGTAGAAGGTGCTAGTCATTCTCCATATAAAGTAATATAGCCACATATTCTGGAGTTGGGATCTGAAAAAACATTTAGAGGAGCCATTTTCACTTTATTTCCCATATTTTCCATTCAATTTGAAAGTAGCTTGAATACCTTCATTTCCTTCATTCTGCATCCATTCATTTGAAGGTATTCATAAAAGGATTTCCATGTGGCAGCCCCTGTTCAGTGTGTGGAGGAAAGGGACATGAGTAGAGATGACCACTCTGCCTTTATGGTGCTCATATCTTGGTTGAGGGAGTGCAATAATATAAGAAATAAGTAAAATGCAGAGTGTCATTGGGTGATAAATGGCACGGAAAGAAATAAAGAGAGGAAGAGTTGTGAAGAGGGTGATTAAAATGTCAAGGGTGATAACATAGGAAGACCTTTCTGAGAAAATGAATCCCAGGATGACAAATGGCTTCCCAAGAGGTATTAAGATTATCCCCAGAACTGTAAATGTTACCTTAATGCAAAAGCTTTCTTGATTATCTTAAATTAGGGACCTAGAGATGGGGAGTTTATCTGTGCGATCTGGGTGGGTGCTGAATGTTACAATAAATGTCTTTATAATAGAAACAGAAGATTTTATGTGCAGAACAAGAAGCAATGTGACCATGAGGCAGATTGGTGTCATGTGACCAGTCCAGCTTCACTAGAAGCTAAAAGAGACAAGGGACAAATCAGATTCCCTATAAAGCCCCTGTGGGAAGGTGACCTTGCTGACACTTTGATTTGGGTCCAGCAAAACATAGTTCTAGAATAATGAGAGAATCAACTTCTGTTGTTTTAAGGCACAATGCACCATGCTTGTGACAATTCTCTATAGCATCCACAGGAAACTAACACAATGACATTGGTAGAAATAATACCTAAAGAAGATGAAGGAGCAAGTCAAGCATTCATCTGGGGAATGGGAATGCCAGGTAGTGGGAAACTATGTTTAACAGCCTCGCAGTGGACATGTAGAGCTGACATTATTGAAGACACATTGGCGTAGCTCCTGAGATTGGAGTGCAATGAGAAGGCAGAGGTTAGGACAAGATAAAATCTTTCAGAGGACTTGAGGGCTCAGTGCTGAAGATCATTTGTACTTCAGATATAGGGATGATAAGAGCTGACCCTTACTCTGAACAGCTCTATATTTCTACTAAAAGGAGCCACAATTGGCTATAGGATTGATAATAGACTATAGGGGGCTAAGGGCAGTAACAGGAAACCAATTAAAGGTATTGATTATGTTTAGTCCACAACTGATGCCAAGTCTGAAGTTTCTAAGAAAGGTCTGTGTTGGATAAATACTACTGAGTGTTATAACACTGGAAATATGCTTTAAAACACTTCAGCACAAGCCATAGCACATTTTGTATGTATTAATTCAACTGCTCTCCAACGGAAGTTTGTTTTCCTAACAGGGAGTACTTTATACAGACATGGGGGCAGTAGCTTTTAATTTAAAGGCAGCTTCAGAGTTCTGGCCATCACTGTCTCTGAAATACCAGAAGAGGTATTTCAGTGGCGAATTTAGTGACTTTTTAATAGCGTAATGGATATACTATAAATTATGTGCACACTTAAATGTATTGGACATGTGCACTTTGGTTAGCTATGTGAGACTTCCTATCACTGCTTGTAAAAGCTAATCAAGTATGGGAAAAGTTTTCCAGCTCACTTTTCAGCGTGTCATTCAAGACATGATTCTCATGAGTTATGATTGGAATAGTCTGGTTAACTGTGTCAAAAATTTAATTAACTCAATTATACCTCTAAAATGTTGTAGGTAAAACATGGTTGCTTCACCATGCAAAGCCAGGTTCCTGGGCTGGGCACGGTGGCTCATGGCTATAATCCTAGCTACTGAAGAGGCAAATATCAAGAGGATCATAATTTGAAGTCAGCTTGGGGAGAAAATTCCTGAGACCCTATCTCAACTATCCCAACTGGACTCTTTTGTGCATGTCTGTCATCCCAGCTACCTGTGGAGCATGAATAGGGGAGTCATAGTCCAAGCCAGCCTGGGCATAACCATGAGAACCTATTTGAAAAATAACTGAAGCAAGAAGGGCTGGAGGAGATGTGGCTGAAGTTATAGAGAGCCTGCTTAGCAAGGGCAAGGACCCAAATTCAAACTCTCATACCTCAAAAAAAAAAAAAAAGTCAGGGACTTGGGACTTCAGGTTGACAAGAAAAGGCTGTGTAAATATTTTTGTGCCAGAATAAGGGTTTGACTTACAAATGGAAGTATATGTACATAATTCAGTTTGAGTTTTGTTTTCATTTACAGCCTGAGTGTGATTGTGAGAGAGCAGAAACCCTTCACACCCTTCATTTTCTTCAGTACCAACTTTGTTCAAGAAGGTGTTTACATGAGCTTTTATGTTCTCTAGATGAACATACACATATGAAACCACTTCGGAATGAAAGGTCAAGCAGAGAGATTCAGAATGTATTCCCTGCCCCTTGATACTTGACTATTACCTAATATGTTATCTATTATTTTATCACAGGGTCACCCTGAGCACCATCAAAATGATTTTTCTAAATCATATTTTTTGGAAAACTTCAACAGCAGGTTGATTCCTTCTCAATAAAAGACATTCTTTGGTAGTACATTATGGAAAACAAAATGTTAGAGTACAGACAGACTTTACTCATCTTATACATGAGGTAACAGTGGTATAGAAAAAATGAATACATGACCAAATATTTTTTAGAAATACACCTTTTTGGAGGAAAAGTTTTGTAAAACATTTATTTTTTACATTGTATCATAAGATTAGTACAGAATAGACTAATGGATGCTGAAGAAATAAATAATAATATTGAACTTCAGATGTTTAGAACTACTTTGAATAATTTTAGATTTCAGAAAAGGTAAATTCTACCCATTCCTCACACTTTCTGGCTTCATCAATTTGGATTTGAGGTACAGAAATGATGTTGGTGAGAGAATGTGAAAATATATTATCTCTACAGGGTATTCTTGCATATGCAGAATAAATTTCACTAGTCATTCCTTGTTCCTGCTAAGGGATCTATTAGAATCTAGGTTATTATAATAATAGTTTTCATTTTAATAATATTTTAAGTTTATAACCCTAATAATGGAGACCATTTAAAGATTACCCCCTTTTCCTATATAAATTGCTTAATTCTTAGCGTTACCTTGAGAGTAGCTATTATTTTCCATGTGATGAAATCCAAGTTATGACTTGCATAAGTAACTTATCAGGTTCACATAACTAGGAAAGTCATATTGCTTAATGACAATAACCCTGAGAAGTACAGAAGTTAGTTCTGTTAAGAATGTATCCACAGTAGTGAAGAGGTCTGGTAGAAATGAACCAATGTGAGTTGCAATACACAAGTGCACAGAAGCAATACTAGGAATCTTTATCTCACACTAGCAAAAATGATATGTCTTTCTTTTTAGCTCCTATTTTTCTCTTCAACAAAATCGAGAACAAGAAGGTGGAACAGGTTCCACCCCGAAGCAGGGGCAGGGCGGGGAAGAGGTGGCCCAAACAATGTATACACATGTAAGTAAGTGCAAAAATGATAAAATAAAAGGAGAAAAGAAAAAAAAGAAAATTTACAAGAAAACAAAAAAGAATGCATCCACAAAGAAAGTAAGTTCTTGTCTTAAATGACAGAGCTAGTTAATGGAAGAAGTGGCCTTTACCAGACTTCCTTGAGTGGTAGCTCTTATTTTGAGTCTTTCAGCAACCAAATTTATGGTGTATACTTTTTTTTTCTTACCATCTCAAAACAAGCATCCTGAAAAATCTTTCTTTAGATTCTCAATCCTGAACGTTTATGCACAGAATGACTTAAATCTCTGATTAGATATGAACATCTCTACAGTTCACTCATTTTATTTTCTTAAACTGTGCAAATTTGAGAAAATCCATTAGACAAATACATTGAGTAAAGTCACTTTAATGCAGTTTCTTAAAACAGGGCTTTTTATTGAACAAAGAGAAGAATTGGCTCTATCAAACTTATTTCACTTTGCTATGAATTCTCTAAAAATGTCCCTAATTTCCTTAAGGAAATTGGTTTACAGATGGCTTATTTTTCTTTATATCATCATGAACACTTAGGAACATGCATTGATTTCTTTTTCTGTAGAGTTATTCAATGTAAAAAGCAAACCCCATCTCATTTGTAGTGCATAAACACATAGCCTACCACCGTGTTCCCGAAAATGCTTTCTTCAAAAGATTTGAAAGCATCAGCCAAATTTCTCATAATCAAGATTAAGTCTCTAGCTTTTTGGAAATTAATATAAATTAACTCTCTCTGGTATTTAGTTGAGTTAAAAAGATTAACAGGAAGAAGAGAAGGAGAGAAGAAGAGAAGGACAAGTAGAAAGAAAGAGAAATAGAAGGAAAATAAATGCACATATGTATATGTATGTATTTACAAACATATATATCTATATACCCATACCAGTATACATATCTAAATATATGTAGCATTTTAAAGTAAACTAACACACATTTAAATATTTTATCTATGTGACTACGCACTTTTGTATCCTGGGAAACAAGGGTATTTGAAAGGAATGTATGATTGTAGTAAGAAAAATTCTAAGATGGTCCCCAAGATTTCTGGCCTTCCATAATGTGTGAGTAGGACTTCTGAATATGATGAGATGTCACTTCTGTGATTGTTATGTTATATGACAAAGGCAAAGGGATATTTCAGATATAAGTAAAGTTCCAAATCAGCTGATTTTGAGTTAATCAGAAAGGAGATTATCCTAGGTGGGCCTGGCTTAATCAGGTAAAGGTCCTTAAAAATTAATCTGGATTCTTCCTTCAGAGAGGACCTCTTCTCTTGGCTTTGAAGAAGATGCTGTGTTGTGAGAAGATCTGTGATAGGGTCACACAGCCAGGAGCTGAACATAGTCCAGAGCCAACAACCAATAAGAAAACAGGATTTTAGGCATATAACTACATGGAGTGGACCTAAATTTTAACAACAGCCATTTACTTTGGTGGAAAACTCCTAATTCTAGAAAGGAACACGGACTAACTGAATGTGTTTCTCAGTCTGCGAGGCCCTTCACAGAGGATCCAGACAGGCTATGACTGGCTCTTGATGCCCAGAAACATAAACAATGTGTCTTTTTAAGCTATTATATTTATAACTTGCTACACAGCAATAAAAAAGAAACACAAAGATTTAGTCAAGAGTAATGTGTGTCACAGGTTCTTAGATCACACAGAAGCTTTCTAGAATGTGTGATGTGGTAGATAAATTTTTAAACTCTAGGTTCAGGAAATTTACGGGCTCAAAGCTCATAAACCGAATTGCATTCATGGCACATATAGAGATGTACACAGAGCGTGAAGCTGTTCCACAGTTAGACAACGGGAGGGTTACCTCTCCATTGCTAACACTGCAGGTGCACTGCCTGCCTAGTCACAGAGTCTTTTAAAATACTTCTCAGATCAAACAGAATGACCAGAAACAGTCTGTGATCATATAAATCTTGGGGAACCCGAGATTGAGATCGTGTTATAGGATTACTCATAGAGGAGAACGATTAATTAGATAAATTTTTATATTCCATATCTGGGAAGTAAAACTTAAAATAGAATAGTGCTTTTGTATCTGCTATAAACATTTATCAAATGCATTCTGTGTACAGTCACTGCCCCAGTTTCGGGGGGTAAAACTCACAATGTGTCAAGGAAACCAATAACTAAACTAACAGCACAGAATAAATAAGGAAGGTTCCTTCCTGTTGTACGATCTTTTTATTGAAGAGGAAAATATTTTGTATTGCACATTAAAATAACATTATATGGATAAAATAGTATTGTTAGCCATCTCATTTAAGGTTTAAATTCAAACTGCTACAAAATTTGTTTAGGGAGACCAAATTTTGAAAGTCTACTTACCATTAAAATAATGAACAAATCATGATAGATGGAAAATAGTTGACTAGTGTGTTGAACTTACTGCTGATTAACTAATATTTTCATAATTTCAGTGTGGCATCCAAACAGTTCTGGCAAAGGATGAAACGGTTACCTCTACTGGCGTTACGAGGACAAATTCCTCTGTAGAACTCAATTAGCAATTTTCTCTGTCTTCTAGAATCATTTTTATATTGTTTGGCTTCATGTTAAATGAGCTGGTGCCTGTAATTTCTGGTATGCAGTCAACCTGTTAAATGAATTTATTTTAATGGATTAACTCATACTGCGGATTTCTGGCATTTTTTATTACGCCAAATCAGTTTTTTTGAAAAGTCAGACTTATTATAAAGATGTGATATGTTAAAGAGTGCAAAAATTTTTTTTAATGTTTTGATCTGAAATCTTAAGAATTATAATAGAGCTTCATTAATTTCCTAATATTTGGCAAGTACTAAGTTAATGTACACATAAGATTGAGAACTAGGTACTGTACATGGTACTGCATGTTTTTTTTCCTTTAGTCTTGAATTATATTTATAAACACACTGAAATCAAAAGGTCCTTGTGTTGACTATGCTTTGAGTGCATTATGTACCCTGCATTAAGGGCTTGCTGGTGCCTCACACCACACAGCATGCCCACTATTTCAGATCATTTTCAATAGGGTCAGACAATAGGATTTTCTATTAAGTAAATAAATGGTAAATTCAAAATGTATATGAATATATAATAGGGGTGATTTTTCACTTCGGTTTATTTTGGGTAATTGCACAGTGCATGGAACTTATTTTCCAGGTTTTATTGCTCTGATGTATAATATTTAACACCTGTGTTCTTTCTGAAATGCTTTCCAAATTATTCTCATGAGCTCCTAATAGGTTACATTCTTTGAGTCTAATTTCTGTTCTAGTTCTAGATATTGGCCATAATGATAAAGAAAAGTGAAAGAAGATACCACAAGATGAAGAAAAAGATTGAGAAAAATAAAAAATAAATGTAGAAACAAAAAGATAAGAATTGAATTAAAAAGCAATACTCTAAAGGAGGCCCAGAAGGAGTTAGAGTAATATAAAGGGGAAAAAAGAGACAGAAACAGGAAATTAAAGCATTCCATTTATACCCAGAGCTAGAAAACCCCACGTACACTTCACTTCTGTGGTCAGGCTCCTGCTCATCTAGGTAATAAAAATAGACATGACTTTCTATCACAAGCTGGACAGATAATCCTCAATAGTCTAAGTCTATGACAGTCCTTGAATCAAGCTTTCCATTTAGATTTTTGAAGACCTGGGGAGACATAAGAAACAGATTTGTTCAGAGTATTTAGATACCACAGCTGGTTAGAAGTGAATTCACAGAACTTTTACTAAGACAAATGGTATTAACGACCAGGAAATCCTAACATACTTCTGTCTCCTGAGAGGCTCGAGGGTTTCATTTCATTGTTTCTTTATTCCCTATCACTTAACCCCTCAGAACTTGGAGGATGAGTATGTATGCTGAGATCTATGCCAAGAATTTAACTAATATCCATTAGAATCCCATGGAGAGTATAAAAATTCACATATCTGGATCTCTTTTAAAAGCAAATAAACCTCAGCGTTTTCAAGGATAAATCCAAGGCATTGGCATTTAAAATAAAAAAATCCCAATCTACTCTACTGCTAACTCACAATTGTGATTCAATTTCTTGAGGTACATCAGCCTTATTTATATCTGAATTCCCTCAGTAACATCTACCTCTGAAAGATCATGTTCCTTTTCCTGGATGCTATAACATTTAGGATCTTAGGAAAAACTACTGCTCTATGGAGCTTTAGGAATATATTAAACATTTGTGAAGTATTTGCTTGGCATATTTTTTCAGGCTAGTTCCTGACAGTAACCAATCAAATTGTGACATTTTTGGTCAAAATTATGGTAAACAATGGTAAACATTTGTGTAGACACATTTTAACGGAAAAAAAAAAGAGACGCAGTTATGAGCCACTTATGTTCTCAATTTGGTAAGGCAAATGTGTCAAAAGTTTGTTTCTTTTTCATTGGTAATTGTGGCATAGTGGTCTAGGCTACAAAGAAGTGTACCATTCATTAGCCATACCAACTGTGTCCTACTACCATACTTGTTAATAGTGTTTTCAGCTAGATCATTTCTAGCAGCATACAAGCATGCCATTATTTCTCCCATCTTAAGAAAACAGAACTTTTATTGAGCCCACATCTACTTGTGGTAATTCTCTCATTTCTCAAATTCTCTCTGTACTAAAACTTACCTCAAAATTATTTTTTCAGACTCCTCTTCACTGGTGACTGTTTTGTCCTGAATCAACCCATCCCCTCACAACTCCACTGAAACTTCTTGTAGAGGTTAACAATTACTTTATAGTGTTAAGCCTCGAGACCTTCCTACTGACATGTCAACATTCAAGTCAGAGTTAATCTCTATCTCCTCCTTGAAATATTTCCTTCACCTTGCTTCCAGGACTCATTCCAGACTTGTGCTTTTCTTCTGACCTAACTGATTACCTTTTCCTAGTTCTTTGCTTGTTCCTTCTCTTTCCTTCAGTCTCTGAATGTTGATGTGTCCCAAGAATCAGGACCTGGGATCTTATCTATGCCCTTTACATGTACACTGTGGTAACTATATCCAGTGTCCTTGCTTTAAACACTATCTTCTTTCTGGTGACTAACACATTTATACTTCTCACCTAGATGATCTCCTCATGTAGCATCAGCAATAATTGTCACAGCACAATATTTTTCAGTCCAAACTCCTATTTTTCTATCTTTGTTCCTGCTGTCAGGTAAGCCCAAATGGACTTAATAATAATCCAAGAGCTATTTGGAATATTTTTGAAGTGGTATTACCATCAGGTTCCCAAAGATGGCTACACCTTCCTGGCACCATATACCTATATATGAACAGTTCTATGATTCAGACACTGGGGGCAACTAGGAGCAAGTTGGCCAATGTTGATTTGCCAGATATGAGAAAAACTGCAATGCTGCTGCTGTTATCAGCATGTTCCTTGATTACTTAATGCAGGTGAGGCTGTATTTAGGTCACAGGAAAGATTTCATTTTGTTTATAGTGTTGAAACATTTATACCAGACTGTGCAAACTTATGTCATTATATTACTATGTTCACAGGAGTTAGTATAAGGTGGCAAGATTGAAAGATGACTTTCATTATATCTCCTTTTTCTATTTAGTTAAGTGTATGAAGTTTCTGAGAAGTAAATCTGAAGAAAATTAATTTGGAAATTGCTGTGATGACTCTTTGCTTGTGAGTCACCAAATATATTGTGTAAAGAGTTATAAACATCTTATAAGCATGGAAATATCACAGTGAAACATATTAATATACAATTAATACAAATACTTACTTCAGGAGTAAGTTCCTGATTTGATATAGTCTTTGGACATTATTTATTTTAAAATGTACTTCAAATGAAAAATTAAGAATAGTAACAAGAAGAGTTGAAAACTTTCCAAATTCACCTAGCAAAGGGGGAGAAATGAAGCAGCTGACACTATGTTTCTATGTAGTATATACCAGTAATAATAGATAATTAGTACAAAAACGAATGCTCTATCTAGCTTTCCACTTTAAAAAGATGTATGCCATCAGTTTTGTGTCTGAAAATCTTTCAGGTGCAAAACATAGCTGGATTGAGAGGGTTACCATGGGCATCATGGAAACCTAAGATAATTACACAATGCTCAGAATTTACAAATTATAAGAAAGGATTAGTTTGGGATTATTGGAGGTTCACTGTAGTAAGGTGTATTGGCTATGACGGCTCACAGACCTATGTGAAATTGCAAATGATGAGAGTTTTTATTCAGAACACCTGCCAACTAGAAGGAAAACATTTTAGAAACTCAGTTTTACATAAGCAGTTTGATAAATTAAGATTGCATTTATGGCATTTATGGGGCAATTGATTTTTAACATTTTAAAGTTGTAAAATGGATGTAGTATTGGCAGAGACAAAAGGGAGTAGAGACCAGAGAAATTTCTGGGTACAAGATTTTTATATGTCTAATAAAACAACATACACAAAATGCATTACTAGTCAAATTAAAACACCTGAGATTTAACAAAAATAAAATTAAAGATGCATGTTTATCATTACACTAACTTCACCAGAAAAGAATATTAAAGAGGAGTCAGTCATAAGATGGAGGCTACATGAAATAAAAATTTATAACTCTGCATCACAAAGGTTGTTATTAAAACACCAAAGAAACAGTTCAGAGCTTGAGAATTCTTTATGATAGTGTTGATTTAAATGATTCATCCTTCTCAGAAAAAATTTGGTTTATCTTGAAATTATTTATTTATAAGGAAGCTAAACATTATTTGATGTTAGATGTGTTTTTACATTGTAATATAAACTGGCAACTCAAGCACCCTCAATTTCATTTTAATGACTTCAAAATTAATATTACATAGGTCACTTCCTTTTATAAAACAAAAGAATGCCAGTACTAAATGTTCAATTATAATGAAATCCAGCATAGGAAAATTACATTGTGGTAAATTGTTTCCTTTTTCTAAAGACCATTTAGTTTAGGCTGCTTATGCAAGTTACAATTACAGTGATCATAAAATGTTGTCTTTATTTCGGAACACTGTCTTTCACGGCTCCAGTTCTGAGAACTCGGAGTCAACTTGCCCTCATCATCTCAAAATGCAACATCTTCAGATTTGTTTTTGTTCTGCTGGAACTGTGGTTTGAATTCCGGGCTCATGCTCATAAAGCAGACACCCTACCTCTTGAGCCACACTGTCATCCCATTTTGTTTTGGTTACTTTAGAGTTGGATTCTCATGAACTATTTGCCTAGGCTGGCCTTGAACCATGATCCTTCTGATCTCAGCCTCCCAAGTAGCTAGGATTATAGGCATGAACCACCAGTGCCTGGCTGAGCTGCAACATGTTAAACAAAGTTTGTTTTTTGTTTTTTTCTATTTTCGGTTTCTTGTGGCAGTATCTCTCCATGGAGCCCAGCCAGCCCTTGAGCCTAGGGTCTTTCTAGCCTCTTCCTGCCTAGTAAGAGCATTAGAGTCACATGCTACCATGCCTAACCTGGATTATCATTAAAAATGTGATTTTAATTTTTGGCACAATAATTATTTCTGCATTGTTTTTCTATTCTTTTTTTTTTTTCTGGCAGTACTGAGGGTTGAACTTCCAACATTATGTGCTTCCTCATATAGCTGATATAAAAGACTTTCACCACCAGGACCAGCCACTGGTTGAGATGGGGTCTCATGAGCATTTTGCCCTGACTAGCCTCAAACCTTGATTCTCCTGATCTCTGCCTCCCAGCCAGCTAGGATTACAGGCTTGAGCCACTATGCATGGCCTGGTTTTTCCTATTCTTGGCTTCTTCTTTTACCTCATTTTTTTTGATCCAAAATGCCTATGCCAAAACTGAATTATCTTTTTCTCCTTAATTGTTGCCTCTTCCTTACTTTTTTTTTAATTTTATTTTATTTTTGAATTTATATGCATTAATAATACAAGGGGATTTCATTGTGATAATTCCTTTTTTGTGGTACTGGGGTTTGAACTCAGGGCCTCACACTTACTAGGCAGACACTCTATCACTTGAGCCATGACGCCAACCCCTCATTGTGATAATTCTATGTGTGTAGAGTGTAACTTGTACAAGTTCGTCCTGTGTTAATTTTAAAATTTTGCCAACATTATTGTTCTCTTCATTATCTAGGGACAAAACTTTAAAGTTGCTTTGATTTTCTTATTTGCAATGACATTCCCCCCCTAATTTGTGACCAATGTGATCAAGTATTGTTAACTGACCCTCAAGTGCCTTTTGTGTGTATTTCTTTCTCTAGTCTAATCTCTTTGGCAATGTCTAAAAGAGCTTCATGACTTTTCATCTAGCCTATTGTAATAATCTCTAGTCTTTACTTTTTCCTCACTTCTAATTGTTTTTGTATCACAGGCCTAGTACAGCAGCAATTGCTCAAGTATTTAGATTATTTTCTTTATTTTTAAGAGGATGGCATTCCTTAATTGAAGTATCAGATAGCTAATGGGTTTTTTTCCTATAAATTATAAAAATTGTTCCAGTCTTCACCTCTCAGTTTTCAACCTTTTTTAGCTTAAAATGTGAATCTTATAAGTGCTACTCTTTTTCATTTTTAATTAATTTAGTAATAATGTATTTTTCTGCATCATTAAATGTATATATACATATTCACACATACAAATACATATATATATGTGTGCATTCTTAAGTAGTTATGAAAAGTAAAAGCAAATAAGTTTTAAAGAAAATGCTGCGAGTCATTTATTTACTGAATTCTTATTGAACGCCTATTTTGTGCTTATAACAATCCTTAGTACTTGATATCACAATAAACAAAGCAAGATCTTACCTTAATGGAGCTAATATTCTAAAGGAGTTAGAAAGATAATATCAAATTAATTAATTAATATACATGGCTTTACCAGATATAAATAAGTCACATCATGTCAAATAAACTATGGTAAAAGAATAAGTAACAAGAAACTGAGGGAAGCTTTTAGGAAGAACTGTCAGGAAAGTTGTCTCAGAAGAAAGGACCATGTGACAGAGATCTAAATGAAATGGGGGAGCCAGCTATGGGAGGATGTATGGGAAAAGCATTCCTGGAAGAGAAGTAACAAATGAGAAGGTCCAAAGAGTCAGTGAGCCTGGTTGTCCAAAGAAGGAAGGAGACCAGTTCTTGGGGAAATTAAATGGGTAGAATAGGTATTGGAAACCAACTCTGGAAGACAGTACTAGGAGCAAAGAATATGAATCTTCATAGGTTGTATGAAGGATTTGGGATTGTGTATCCCAAGTAGCTCTGAGTAGAGGTATCAAAGTATCTAGTTGAAATTTTTTAAATTTATTTTATTGTATGTATTTAAGGTATGCAGCATGTTATGTTAAGATATGTGTAGATAGTAAGATGGTTACTAAAATCAAGCAAATTAACACTATCATCTCACATAGCATTTGCTGTGAGGAGGAAACTCAAGATGTAGAATCTGGATAATCTATGAGAAATCATTTGCAGATTCTAGACTAGAGAAAATGTTGGTTTAGGGTCTGGTGATGGTGGAAAGATGACAAGTGTTCCATTGGATTTGTGATCATTTGTAAGATAGAGCTGATGACACTTGCTCAGAGAACATTGGATGTGTGGTGTGACAGAAAGAAGATTCAAAGATAATGCCTCATCTTTCTTTTCTCCTTCCTTTCTGCCTTCCTCCTTCCCTTCCTTCATTCCTTTCATACATTCTTCCCTTCTCCTTCCTCCCTCCTTTCTTCCCTCCCTTCCTTCCTCCCTTCCTTCTTCTCTCTCATTATTTCTTTCAACAGGAGAGAATAATTTGAGAGGATACCATGAACATTCTCTCTTGTCTATGTTAAATTTAAGACTTCTATAACATTCAAGTACACATGAAAATAGATCTCTGACTATACTGGAAAATAAGTCTATGTTGGATAAAAAAGGGGGCTAACTAATTATTGATGGCACTGAAATTCTTGGAACTAGATGAGTATACTTACCAATGGTGGTATGGGTAGAGATGAAGAGACACAAACCACAAGAACAGAAGCTACTGATAATATAGATGTGTTGGTAAGGAGGAGTGGCAGAAGAAAAACATAGTGAGATCATTCATAGATTATGGGATCAGTGAAAGCTTCATTTAAGAGATGACTAGGAACTAGGACTGAGGTGTGGGCAAAGTTCTCACAGCAATGTTGGTAAGAGGAATTTGAGGCAGCAAGGACCTTCATAAACAAAATTACATGGTTGGAAAAGAGTGGAATGCATTTGACAAACAAGTCATTTAACTACCAGCCTACTTTGAATACTTATTTTTCTCTAAAAAAACCTTATACCATTCTCTTCATCATTCTTTTGTTTGGTATTATCAATCATGATAGGTGGTATTTTTTGATCCTGGAGTTTCATTCCATTTCATGCTATTTTATCACAGTGGACATAAGTTGCTATTTTTTTTAACCACTGACTTCTCATTTTTTAGAGAAGGTTTTTTGCTTAGCCATGAAGTACCAGATGGCAATGATGCATTGATTATAATCCAAGAACAAGCATGTCTATAGACTAGAACATAGCATAAACTCATCAAGAAGCCCTGGATATTATCATTGAGGAGCTTCCACAATTGTCTGTGCTGTTACCTTCCAAATTTATAAGCACACATTCTCTTGAAATTCAATCTGAAGTAGGTATTATCCATGCCCTCAAAATGTTTACCCTGTAGTACAAAGAATGTGTTAAGTACATATGGTAATTGTTGTACCAAGCTGACTATGCTATCAGTTTTTTCCCTTCTAGCTACTGACTCTTTATGGTAGTTGAAAACTTTAGTTGCTGGCATCATCCTGGCTAAGGCAGGACTTACAGAGGTGAATAGAGGGTCAGACCTAAAATCCCATGTACTTTGATGACTGGGCACAAATATACTCAGAACATAGTGCTGACCTCCTCAGCTGGGGATTCTGTCTTTGTTTCTACGTTCAATATTGCTGTTTCCCATCTTGTCTTGTGAATACTTTCATAACACATAAACTGTTGTTGCGGGAATCTCAAGCTGAGATACAGGACACTGAGGCAGTTTATCAGGAAGCAATGTTTATTGTGCCGACAGAGACCCAGCAGACTCGTATCTAAAGGCTGAGCCCGGAGAACAAAGGGGTCTCACCTGATATACCCTTGCAAGCAGGAACAGAAACAAAAAGCAAAGCTCAACCCACTTGTGGCTGCATATGACTTCATTGACTATTTCATTTCCCCAGGGTTATGTGACCTTCTTTATGTTTCTCTCTGCTTTGCCATCCCTTCCCCCTGCCTCATTATCAGAGCACAGCCTGTCTGTTTCTCTTCTGGCCCTCCTCCCTGCTACACTACCTCTAGTGTATACTTCCAGGAATATGGTTCTTTACACACTCCAAGTTGCTGGCCAGATAGCTGCTTTCTATATACTAATGACCCAGAATTCACTCTACCACTGCTGCATACGTACATCCATTCTGCATTTCTGCCTTTTCCTATAAATAGTTGTCATTTCCTGGGTGATCCACTGCTGAAGGGTATAAATCTATATTTTTCTCATCACATTATTACAGATTGGCAAAATAAAGCCTCAGGACCAGAAGTGCCACTGAATTGGTTTTCCTTCAATGTTTTAGTCTTGATGCTCTTTCTTTTTCCATTATACCTAGTAGTGGTGAGAATCTAGGATGTCTCAATTAAAGCCCATCTATACCTTTGTGACAAGTACCGTAAAAGAAGTACAAAGTCATTTGTGCAAGGGCCAATCAGCTGCATTGAAGTTATTAATGAAAACTTCTCAGTGTTCTCTGAATCCTAGAACTCTGAGGGCATAAGGAGTGGAGTCCTGCTCACTTTTTCCTGATTCAGGAAAAGAAAACATTGGGTAAAGGGGTTAGAACTAAAAGTCTCATAGTGATGGAAGTCCTTGGAAACTAACCCCTTTTGATCCCAACTGATATGTTTACCTTCATATGTATGCAGTGGAACCCTACACTTTTACTGTTCTTTGTTACACAGGGACTTCAAGAGATCAGGTACAAAGAGAGAGTAGTATCTCATGGCTGTGGTTCATCATTTGCTTTTTTCCTTCAATTAAATGTGCCAAGAAGGAAGCCATGAAAACAGCTCATGTCAATCTCTTATGCTAGTTTACTTAATTATACACAATTTGAATTGGATATAAATATAACAACATTAAGCATAATTTAATTCCAACATCTAATTGCTTGCATCAATTGTGCATTTACCTGATTATACCAACATACACCTAGATCATTCTGTTTTTGGTTGATTTCAATGCCATTAATTAGATACTCGTGCTTTGTGGTGTTGCTTAGGGCTGTGCCTCCCAGCTGGCTGTCCCATTGTACCTGTCCTTGTTTTTCCACTTTGTTAAACAATTTGTGGAATTTAATGTCATTGTTTCTGTTCTCTCCTCCATTTTCATAAATGTTCTGTTCCCTGTTCTTTCTTTTGTAAATTTTTATTTTAATATTTGACACATTTTTAATATTTCTGAGGATGAGTTCACAAAATTTAAGATTGGAATAGTGGTTACTAAGGAATGGGAAGAGAAGAAGAAGACGAGATGGGGAGAGGACAGTCAGTGATGTATAATTCCATAGGAGGAATAAGTTCTAGTACCCACCCTTTTTAAAAGTAAAAGCTATTGGACTGATATGTAAAATTGTACATACTTATTGGGCACCATATGATGGCTTGATATATGTATACATTATGCTGCGTAAGTTAGGCAAAATATATGTGTATATGTGTGTAGATATATGTGTATGTGTATACACACCACACACACATATGTATAGATAGATAGATAGATGATAGATAGATAGATAGATAATTCTCAAGCATTTATCATTTTATGTGGGTAAAAAATTCCAAGGACTTTCTTCTAGCTTTTGAAAATCCAGCACATTATTATTATCTAGAGTCACCCTATGGTGCAGCACACCAGAACTTCCTTCTCGCAGGTGAGTCTCTCCCTATCTCTGGTTCTTCACTCCTATCCCCAGTTTCTGATAACCACTTTTCTACTTTCAACTTCCATGAGATCAAGTTTATTAGATTCCACAGATTAGTGCTATCACATGGTACTTGTCTTTTTATGCCTGGCTTATTTTAATCAATATAATGACCCTCAGTTCCTTTTATGCTGTCACAAATAAAAGGATTTCTTTCTTTTATGGCTGAATAGTATTCCATTGCATATACTGTATCACAATATCTTTACACATTCATCAGTTGAAGGACACTTGGGTTATTTCTATTTCTTGGTTATTGTGAATAATGAATGGAGTGTAAATGTCTTTTTGACATGCTGATTTTATTTCCTTTGTGTATATGCTCAGTAGTAGAAATGCCGTTTTGAGTTTTTTGAGGAAACTTCACAATGTTTTCCATAATGGCTGCACCAGTTTACATTCCCACAACAGCTTGCAGGGGTTCCATTTGTTCCACATCCTTTCCAGCACTTTTGCCTTTATAAATTTTTTAACAGTTTTATTAACATACATTAGTTATACAAGGAAGTTTCATTGTGACATTTTCATATATACTTACAATGTATCTTGATTAGATTCACCACCTCCATCATTCTTCCTCATCCCCTCTTTCTGACTTCTTAAAACAGTTTCAACAGGTTTCATTACAAGTACAAAAGGACATCAACCATATTCACTCCCCTTTACCATCTCTACTCACCCTCCCTCAGCTAACAAATACCCACCCACCCCCAAGAAAAACAGGACCTGCTTTATATTTCTGTCCTTCAGTTTTTAAGTGAATATTAATTATTCAAAGTGGTTTCACTATGGTATTTCATACATGCATATATTGTAACTTAATCAGGTTAAATTCCTCTATTACTCTTTCTTTTCCTATCCCTACCATTTTTCAACAGCTTTCAGTGAGTTTCATTATGTCATCTTTGTACAATGTATTTCAAAGTCATTCACATCTGTCATTCTCTTTTTTCTCTGCATCCTCTCCTTAGTTCCCTGAAACAGTCTCACTATTATAAACATGTTCCTTCTCTCTCTCTCTCTCTCTCTCTATATATATATATGATTATGCTTGTATTTATGATTTATGTATATCTTTTAGGTATATATTCTACATATGAGAGAAAACATGATCTTTACCTTCTGAACGATGAGCCATGTCCCCAGTCATCATTCTTCTTTATGACTGAATAGTATTCCATAGTGCATATATGCCACATTTTCTTAATCCATTCATCACTTGTAGGGTATCTGGGCTGTTTCCAAAGCTTGGCTATTATGAATAGTGCTGCAATATACATGGGGCATACAAGTATCTCTATTTTATCCTGACTTATATTCCTTCAGATATAAGAACAGAACCAGTATTGCTGGATCATGTGTGGTAGTTCTATTTTTAGGTTTTTTGCACTAATTTACATTCTCACTAACAGTACTTAAAAGTTTCTTTCCTTCTACATCCTTCCCAGAATTTGTTGTTTGTTTTATTTTTATAGCTATTCTAACCTGTGAAGTGAAATCTTAAGGTAGTTTTGATTTGCATTTCCCTTAGGGCTAGAGATGTTGAGCCTTTCTTTATGTATTTCTTGGCCATTTTCACTTTGATAATTGCCTGTTCAGTTCATTTTACAATTTATTCATTGAGATATTGATCCTTTGTGAATCCTGATTATTAATTCCTTGTCAGATGTATAGCTGACAGTGATTTTCTCCCACTTTGGAAGCTTTCTCTTCAGTCTGTTGACTATTTCCTTTCCTGTACAGAAGTTCTTTAGTTTGATATAGTCTTATTTGTCAATCTTATCTCTTATTTGCAGAGCTATTGAAGTTTATTCAGGAAGTTATTGCCTATGTGTATATGTGCCAGTGTTTTCCCTATTCTTTCCTGTAATAGTTTCACATATTTCATTAAGATCTTGGATCTTTGAATTGATATTAGTACAGGGTGAGAGATAGGGATCCAGTTTCAGTTTTCTACATGTAATATCCACTTTTCCCAGGACCATTTGTTGAAGAGGCTGTCCTTTCTCCAACAGATGTTTTGTACTCCTTTGTCAAAATTCAAATTTCTGTAGCAGCACAGTTTTGTGTCTAGGTCTTCTATTTTGTTCCATTAGTCTTTGTGACTTTTTTGTGTTGGTAACATGTTATTTTTGTTATTATGGCTCTGTAGTATAGTCTGAAGTAAGACAATATGATACCTCAAATGTTGTTCTTTTTGCTCAGGATTGCTTTGGTTATTCAAGGTCTTTTGTGCTTCCATAAGAAATTTAAGATTGAGTTTTCTACTTCTGTGAAAAGTGTCATTATATCTTTTATGGGGATTGCACTGAAAATATAGATTGCTCATGGTAGGATAACCACTTCAAATTTTAATTTTGTGTGATCTTTCCATCTTCTGATATCTTCTACAATTTCCACCTTCAGTGATTTGTAGAAGACTTTTACTTACTTTGTTAAATTTATTCCTAGATATTTTTGTTTTTAAAAAACTGTTGTGAATGGGAATGATTTCCATTCCAGTTTGTTCATTATTAGATAGAAAAGCAGCTAATTTTTGTATATTATTTTTAATCTTGCTAATTTGCTTAACATGTTTATGATATGTGAGAGTTTTTGGTGGACTTTTTAGGGTCTTTTAGATGTAAGAACGTATCATCTTCTAATCTAGATAATTTGGATTTTTCCTTCCCTGTTTGAGTCCCTAGAATTTCTTTTTCCTGTCTTGTTCCAGCTAAGAAGGTCAATATTATATTGAATGAATTTGCAGAGACTGGACATCCTTGTCTCAAGAAATAGCTTCAATGTCTCCCCATTTAGTATGATGTTGGTTATAGGCTTGTCATATATAGTCTTTATTATGTTGATGCGCATTCTGTTTATTCCCAGTTCTCCAGGGCTTTTATCATGAAAGTGAGTTACAGTTTGTCTAAGACTTTTTCTGAATCAATTGAGATGACCATGTGACTTTTGTCCTAGATTCTGTTTATATGCTGTATTACACTTATTGATTTGTGTAAGTAGAAGCATCCTTGTATTCCTGGAATGAAACCAACTTGATTATGGTGTATGATCATTTTGATGTGTTGTTAAACTTGGTTTGCAAGTATTTGGAGAATTTTTGTTACTATGCTTATTAAAGTGATTACTCTATAATTCCCTTTTTTTTGGTGTATCCTGTTTTGGAGTGAATGAAATACTGACTTCATAGAATTTAGTTTGGTAGTATTCCCTCCCTTTCTATTTTATTGAAAAGTTTGAGAAGTATTGCTATTAGTTCTTTTTAAAGGTCTGGTAGAATATGGCAGTGAATCAATTGGGTCCTGAGCTTTCCTTTCTTGGGAGAGTATTACTGATTTATTAATGACATTGCTTGTTATTTAAGTGGCTTATACCATCTTGGTTCAATTTTGTCTGGTCAAATGCATCTAGAAATTTATTCATTTCTTCTATATTTTCCACTTTCTTTGAATATATTTGCAAAGTATTCCCTCATGATCTTCTGGACTTCATTGGCATTTGTTGTAATATTACCTTCTTCACCTCTAAATTTATTAATTTGGGTCTTTTCCCTCCTTTTAGTCAGATTAGCTGAGTTTATAGAACTAATTTATCTTTTTGAACAATAAATGTTTTGTTTCATTGATTATTTATACAGGTTTTTTTATCTCTATTTTATTGACTTCTGTCCCAATTGTTATTGTCTTTCTATCTGATAACTTTAGGTTTGGCCTGTTTTTGTTTTCTTAGGTGCCTGAAGTGTATCCTTAAACTATTTATTTGAGATCATTCTGTTTCTTTAATGTAGGTGCTCATAGCTATAAACTTTCCCCTTAGCACTGCCTTTGCTGTATCGTATAGGCAGGTTGTGTTTTCATTTCATTTGATATTAGGAACTTTTTGTTTTCCCTTATTTCTTTAATTACTCATTCAACATTGTGTTGTTTAGTCTCCATGTGTTTGAATATTTTGTGCTGTTGCTTTTGGTTTTGGATTCTAGCTTTATTCTATTATGGTTAGACAGTATGCAGGGACTTATTTCAATTTTCTTATATTTGCTAAGATTTGCTTTGTGTGATAAAATATTATGTATTTTGGAGAAAGTTCCATGGGCTGCTGAGAATAATGTGTATTGTGCCATTGCTGGATGAAAAACTGTAGATATCTGCTAAGTCCATTTTGTCAGTTAGTGTCTTTTAATTCTGAGGTTTCTTTGTTGACTTTTTTTTTTAATCACCCATCTATTGGTGATAGTGGGGTGTTGAAGTATCCCACTATCAATGTGTTAGGTCTGTCTATGCTTTGAAGTCCAGATGTATTTGTTTAATGAAGTGGGTTCACCAAAATTTAGCATATGCATGTTAACATTTGTTATTTCCTTTTCATGGATTGTTCCCTTTATTAGTATAAAGTGACCTTTACCTTTTAGTGAACTTTATCAAACACGAGTATAGCTATTCCTGTTTGTTTCAGGATCCATTTATTTGGAAAATCCTTTTCCACTTATTTTACCCTGAGCCAATGTTTGTCTTTTATCAGTGAGATTAATTTCTATGTATTTACTTATTTCTCTATTTATTTTTATTAACATTGAAACCTGTTAAGATGCATTTTTAGTAGGCAACAAACCTTGTGTCTTGCATTTTAATTCAGCTGGTCACTCTACATCTTTTGATTAGCAAATTGAGACCATTATATTCAGTGTTACCGTTAAAATGTATGGTCCTACCATTTTATTGTTTTGTGTGTGTGTGTGTGTGTGTGTGTGTGTGTGTGTAGGAGTTCTTCAAGTATGGCTATGTTTAGAGTCATCTTCTGGTGTAGGAGTCCTTAGAGTATATTCTGCAGTGCTGGTTTAGTGGTCATAATGCTTTAGTTTTTGTTCATCTTGGAAAGTTTTTATTTCTCCTTCAATTATGAATGATAGTATTGCTTGATAGAGTAATCTAGGTTTGCAGTTATTTTCTTTCACTACTTGAAATTTCTCATCCCCTGCCCTTCATTTGCTTTTAAGTTTTATTTTGAGAAATCTGCTGTTATTTTGATGAGGTTGTTTTTATAGGTGACTTAGTGCTTCTCCCTTGCAGTTTTCAATATTCTTTCTTTCTTTGTTTTAACTATAATATTCCATGGAGTGTTTCTATTTTGGTCATATCTGTTTGAAGTCCTAGAATCCTGTTTCTGGATAGGCATCTTTCTCAATAGGAACTTGAGATAGGAAACTTTCCTATTATTTTGTTGAAAATGTTTCCTATGCCTTTAGTTTTTGCTTCTTCTACTTCTTCAATGTTGATGATTTGAAGGCATGATCTTTTAATGGGGTCACAGAGTTCTTGCATATTTCATTCATATTTCTTTATTCTATTCTCTATACATTCATTTGATTTTTCTATTATATCTTCCTTGACTTCAAGCCCTGATACTCAGTCTTCAACATGATTTGGTTTCCTGGAGAGGCTTTTAGCTGAAGGTTTTATTTGACTTAAGCAGCTTTTCATTTCCAGAACTTCAATTTACTTTCAGGCTTTCTATATCTTCACTGAAGTTCCCTTTCATATCTTGCATTGTCTTCCTTATTTCATTTAGTTTTTAGTCATATACTCTGTGAGTTCATTCAATGTTTGCCCATATTCTCAATGAATTAATTTAGCTGTTTGTTTTCTCTTTGATTTTATTGAGTTATTTATGTATGTCTTCTTTTTAACTTATTCTTTTGAGCTTTTGAGTTATTTATGTATGTCTTCTTTTTAACTTATTAACATTCTTATCATCCTTCTTTTGAGCTTGGAAATTTAGATTTCATCCCCTTTACTATCAATCAGATCATTTGTTGTGTGATTTCTGACCTTGTGAAAAGTAATGTTCCCTTGCATTTTCATATTTCTTGTGACTCTATTTTGGGATTTGCTCATCTGTAGTCAATTAGTTTGTTGGGGTGTAAGTCTTTCCCTTGAATTATTTTCCATGTTCTGACAATCTTTCTGCTGAATTATTTTCTATATTCTGGAAGCATTGATTAGATTGATGTGCTGTTTCTGACCACTGGCCTGATGGTATACTTTAGCAATGGCACATTCACCAATTCAATAACAAACCAGATAGTTACAGGATGTAGAATATCATTGGCAGCATTATCTTTACAACTGGTCATGTTGTATATGAAAGGGTCTAGCATTCTTTTATGGTAAAGTATGGGGTTAGAAAAACAAAACTTGTTTGCATTGGAGTCAAAAAACTTAGGTACTAAAAATAAGGGTGGAAGTAAGGAAAGAAGTAAGGAAGAAGGAAGATAGGAAGAAGGGAAGTGAAGTGTGAGTGATACAGGTAAACAGAACACTAGTATATAGGGGTATAGTTAAATTGTGGAGAAAGGTGCTATCATCCTGGATTGCAAAGGGAAAGATAGTTTGGTAGTAATAAAAGGAAGAGGTAGAATAAACCAACAGTAGAATGATTTGTAAAGAAGAGATAGGAAAAATTTTTAAAAAGGAATAAATGAAAAAGTAAGAAGAGAAAAAGTAATAGAAAAGGTAAATTAAAACTTTAACAAATTTTAAAAGCCAATATTTCTTCCTGTTGAGGAGAAGAATCAATGTCTTCAATGCTTCATCAGTACACTGGATGCTCCATTTCAACTGCAGTTTTGAGATTTTGATCTGAAGTTCTTCTGTTGTGCTTTCTCATGTGTCCCATTAGGGCCCTTTTTTGTCCAGCTATAAGCTATGTGTGGGTCTGCACGAGGGAAGATGCTAGAGTAAGATTGGGAAGTTCCAGGAATATGAGGTAGCAATTGGGGGGTTAGGGGTGGAATGTCTGAGCACAGCTAGTGGGTTAGAATGCACTCTGTCACTTTTGGAGCAAGTATTTTTCCTTATTTATGGAGTCCAATGGCTGCTCTGGCTTGTCCCTAATGAGCCTCTTCCCTCTCATACCCTTTTCTACATGGGCCTCCAGTTTAATGTTTCATTTCAAGAGTGAGAAAATAGCTCCTGTAACTTTGTGTATATGTGTACCCTCCTGGGTTGAGCAGTAGATTAAGTGCTCTATAACTGGTCAGCTTACTATGAAAAGTTCCTTGTTTTGGGATAGAGACTTGGATGTTGAGCTATAGCAAGCTAGCTTGTGCACTTCCAACCCCTCCTTTGTCTAGAGACCCTGGGTTGAGTGGCTTCATTCTGCCTCACTAGGGCTGGTCATGGAGCCTTTTCTCAGTTTGCTTAGACAAAATTTTCTCTGGCAAGACATTGCCTTGTTTGCTATTATATCTTGAGCACTCAGAATAGTAATAGGCACAGTGTAGCCATTCAATATATTTGGTATAAATGAATGGAATGTTACAGCATTTTCTTTGAAACATGTTTATTTTGTTTTTATTTTCCATGATTAAGTATACACAAATATGTGCATATACACATATTTACATGTACATGTATGTATAGATAGATAAAGATACAGACACATACAGATAGATGCCACTGTAATACTGCAAGCTGCTCAGGAATATGTAAGTATGCATCCATGTATAACCCAGCATGTTGCTCAAAATTTAATAATGAAGAAAAATACATAATTACTAAATTAATTAAAAATGAAAAGGGCTAGTGCTTAGAATTTTTAAATTTTAAGCTAATAAGGTGACATCTAAGAGGTGAAGACTGAAGAATAATTTTGACAGGTTTAGGAAGAAAAAAAACACAGTTTATCTGATACCTTAATTAAGGAATGCCATCCTCTTAAAAATATGGGAAATAACCTAAATACTTCAGCAATTGCTGCTAAACTAAGCCTATGATATGAAAACATTTGGAATTGAGGAAGAAGTAAAGGCTAGAGATTATTACAATAGGCTAGATGAAAAGTTAAGAAGTTCAAACTAAAGGAAAATGCCAAACAGATCAGAGAGAAAGGATGAGGCTCTTGTGGGTTTGTAAACAATACTTGATCACCTTGGTCAAAAATTAGAGGTATAAGTCATTGCAAATAAGAGAAATTGGAGCTGGTACAGTGGCTGAAGTGTTAGAGCCCCAGCTTAGCAAGTGTAAGGCACTGAGTTCAAACCCCAGTACACCAAAAAAAAAAAAAAAAAAAAAGGAAATTAAAGCAACTTTAAAGTTTTGTACTTGGATACAGAAAAAGGGCAATAACATTGTCAAAAATTAAAAAATAACAGACGGGTGAACTTATTCAAAGTATACTGTACACATATATATAATTAACATAATCAAATCTCATATTATTGATTTTTGCTAATTCAAAAATAAGACATAATTAAAAGCTAAGTTAGGAGATGGAAACAATTAAAGATAAAAAATAATCTAGTTCAGAAATTTTGACTCATAAAAGCATGAGATAAAAGAGGAAGTCAAGAATAGGAACAAGAGGCCAAGCATGGTTGCCTAAGCCTGTAATCCTAGCTATGTGGGAGGCAGAGATGCAGAGGATCAAAATTCAAGACTAGCCAGGGTAAATGTTCAAGAGCCCCACCCCACCCCTATTTCAACCAGTGGCTGATCATGGTGGCAGGTACCTGTCACCCCAGCTGTGTGTGGAGGCATAAATAGGAGGGAGTTCAATTCTCCTTTAGAGTAACTGTGGTTGTAGTAAGATGACAGTTTCTCCCTTGGTCATTGGTTCCTGTCCTTGTCTGGACAGGTTTATTCAGCCCACTTAGCAAAATGTTTGCTCAGAGGTCAGAAGTTATTTTATGTATGGTAGGCTTGGCTGAACAGTGGCCTGTAGTGGTAGCATTGGTCATTGTACCATTCAAGAAGGTTCATTCCCACTTCTACATTCTGGGGCCAGTGCAAGGACTTTTATTTAATCAGCCCACTTTGCCAAAAGTTTTCTCAGGGATCAGAAGTATTTTCTCTTGCCTGCTGAGCTGGTCTGCACTATGGTCCTTAAGATTGAAACTAGCTCACCCACCTTGTTGGTTTCCAGTGTTTGTCTTTCTGGTTTGGGAGGTGATGCACAGTCACTGGTCACTTTCTGTCCAGTGGCCTGGGCAAGGCTTTCCAATCTGATTTTAGCCCTGCATGCGGTTGTTTTGTTCAGAGTGTGGCCCTTGTGAGTGGCTTTCATGGGAAGCAAGTCAAGTCCATACAGAAAAAAAAAAAAAGCAATAAACAAAAAAACTCCAGCTTGAGGGACACGGACTGGAACAGGTACAGGTCCAGGCCCTCACACCCATGACTGATCTGTGCTTTTAGAGGTTTAGTTACCGGTGGTAATTCTAGCTACTATCCGTCCTTATACTGGCACCCTCTTTCTTGGGATACTAATTTGCCCACTTCTCCTTGCAGCCACGTATCTGAGGTTTTATTTCAGGTTTTTGGAGACATGGGGAAGTGGTTCCTATTGGCAATCTACCATCTTGGAACACCCCCATCATTGATAATCTTTAACAGTAGGCTTCTGAATTCTCTATGTAACATTTCAGCCCATTCTTTATCATTGGATTCAGTTGCTGAGTTGTGAGATTTTGTAGGGGTAGCAATATCTCGCTTTTGCATAGTTAAATTGCCATGCTGTGCTTTATGCATCTTAAGTTTCACTTTTACTCCCGTGTAAACATGGGTAAACCTACTGCAGTCATAAAGTTAACAATTCAACAATAAACAGAATGACTGAACTTGCTTTATTTTGGCTATTATTTTAGCAAGACCGTCCAAGGCAGTAGATGGTCTTCACATGTTTTTTTTTTATCTGTAATTTAAAGCAATTATCTATGAAGTTTTAATAATGCAATTAAATAATTACAATTAAAACTGAATGAAATTTTCATACACGATCATGAACACAGTCAAGATTAATATATATAAACATATACATTTATATATATATATATATATATATATATATATATATGTAGGTCTTCACGTTTTAAAATTTCCTTTCCACTGAAACCTAGACCACCAACATGTGATTTTCTGTGTTGTTGTCTGAGTTACCCCTGTCCCAAGTTGGCCTCACAAACATATACTTACTCAAGATGGCATTTAAATCAAGAATATAAAAAGTACTGTTAGGTTAGCTATCAGCTGACCCATTCTACTCTTTTCCTATCTTTACCCCAATTTGAGCAATGACCTGCATTGTCACCCAAATTCTAAGCTCCTGTGTTCACCTACAGCAATACCTCCCTTAAGCAAAGGGCAAGACATAAAAGAACCAGTCTGGGATGAGTTGGCACAAGAGGAAAATCTAAAGTAGCTTCTTCCTTTAGTACTCCACCACTTAACTCCAACATCTCAATAAGGCTCCTTGGGTTTCCCACTTCCTGTTGTAGAGAGGAATTAATCTTGGGGGATCTGTTATCTCACAAAAATTTTTTCATGGAAGTTTTCTTTCTTTCTCCCTTTTTCTTTTGGCACTACTGTGGCTTGAACTCGGGGCCTCACACTTCCTAGGCAGGTACTCTATCACTCGAGCCACTATGCCATCCCTGTTTTGTGATTTTTTTTTTGAAATAGGGTTTTGTGAACTGTTTGCTCGGGCTGGCTTTGAGTTGTGATCCTTCTGATCTCTGCCGTCTGAGTAGCTAGGATTACAGAAGTGAAACATTGGCACCTGGCATGAAGGATTTCTTGAACTGTGTGACACAAGCAAAACACAAACTAGATCTGACAGCTACAACGATTATCTTGGTAATTCAGCTAAAACAGTTCTTGGATAAAATGAGAAATTTTTTGCATGAAATGTTTAATTCTCTACACTACCTAAATGTAAGGGATTTTAATGATAGCATGATCCTTAGCATTCGTACTGTGACCATTATAATGTGAACCTTCAGGTCTTTTAGTAATTAGAACCCAGTTGATAAAATAACACTTTTACCAAAGCAAAGTTTCATAAACAGCAAATAGTTGCTCAACTTTTTGTTTTACTTTATTTTAGAGTTATACTTTGGAGAATTCTTAATATTAAAGTGCATCTTAGTGAACTGAATCTTAGAATTCTATTGAAACAAAGTTTTAATTTTAAAACAAATAGCAGATACTTCCAAGTCATGTGTCCTCTGTGTGTCTGAGACTGCAGTGACTCTATGTAGTTACAATGAACCTATCATGAGAAGTCATCATGATCTATTCTGGGCCAAACCCTCTTCCTTTGACTCTAATAAAACTGAAAAGTTGAAAACTTCTTTCAGCTGGCACCTTTGGCCCACGCCAGCCAGCTCCTCAGGAGGCAGAGATAGGGAGGATTAAGTTTTGAAGCCAGCCCAGGCAAATAGTTCATGAGACCCTATCTCAAAAACAAAACAAAACAAAACAAAAAAAAAACCCATCACAAAAAAAAAAAAAATAGCTGGTGGAGTGGCTCAAGGTATAGACCCAGAGTTCAAACCTCAGTACCACAAAAACAAAATAACAACAAAAAAACACACTTCTTTCTACCTAGTACAAAATAGTAGAAAAACAGGACCTTTATCTTATAGTTAATTTTTTAGTTTACTTTTTCTTTATAAAATCTATGCATAAGTTTTATTGCCATGCAACTTTATTGGAGAAGATAAGGTTTCCAATTGTGTCCTAATGGGTGATCTGGGAGCTTAACAATGGTTGCACATATAAGAAGTGGAAATTGAATAACATAAGGCATGGGAGTAGGCAAAGGAAAGAAATAAGATAGTGAATGGGGATGGAAGGTGTAGGAAATAATACTATGAGAGAGCACTGTAAAGCTATTACAGAGAAAGACAGAATGGTTTGGGAAATAGGAAGAAAAAAGAAAAAAATCTGACAGAAAGGAAACAAATAAAAAGAACAACAGTTTATATTTATCGCTGAAGAGAAGCGTGGATACTGCTTGGACTCTGTCCAAATGTTTAGTGTTCTTCTCCAACCTGTGGTCCATATAGATTTGTGTGTCTGTGTGTTCCAAATGTGGTTAGTGTTGGATTTCTCTTGAAATTCTCTCTGAATTGCCATCGCTAGCTTCAGCTCACCACTGATCTGCTGTGGTTCAGGGAACAGCTTTGAGAGGCAGAGTTGCTCCTCTGAGCTTCTCAGTCTGCCGGGTTGGTTCTCCTAGGAAAGAGGTTTTTGCAACAGGTGGAAGGCACTAGCTTACTTGGCAGGCAGGGGTATTTAGGGATCCCATAGCCTCTGTAGGTGGGACAGGCACAACTTCCTGTAATGGCTGGACTGCTTCCTGTAAAGGCCCCTGTCTATGTAGTCAGAGCTGTCCTCAGACAGTGGAACTGCACCCAGCAGTTGGCAACTAGAAACATTTTGGTGACATATTCTAAGTTTTGTGCTACCCTCTTCTCTCAACTTCACCACTTAAGCCCTTCTGTCACTAGGAACACACAGCCCTCATCTCCATTCTTGTAGCTCTTGTCTGTGAAGAATCTAAATCCCCACCAGCTTGCTATTTGCACGTGGGATTTCAATTTTCAATTGGTCTCTCTCTCACTGAGCCCCTATGAGTTAGATTTAAGGCTTGTGGGAGGTAGGGACTTATTCAACAGCTGGTAATTCAGGCTTACCCCCATGGCCTTTGCCTTACCTGTGCTACTATCTTTAGTTCTTCTCCCCCACATGAAGGGGGTTTGATTATGCTTTGGGGTATGCTGTTTTTCTGTCCTGCCACCAATTTCATGGATCCTGAAGCTCTTTCTTTCTTCAGAATATAGTCTTTCCTTGGTTATTTGACTTTTTAAAATCAGAGTCAGCACAGTGAATACTTCAAATCTGCCATCTTACTTCTTTTCTACATCCTTAGTCTATCAGATATTACCCATTATTACTGGAGTAAGATACTAATACATAACTCCAATGAGTTTTGATTCTATTTCCTTGATGGTTGTGATGTTGAGCTTTTTTTCCCTATAAAACTGTTGGTCATTTTAGTATCTTATTTTGAGGAATGTCTCTATAGGTCTATTGTTCAGTTTTTATTTGAATCTTTCTTTCTTACTTGCTTATAATTGAGTACTTGGGTCCCTTATATATCTGGATATTTATGTCATGCTAGATGTGTGATTTGCTCATATTTTCTACCATTTGATAGGTTGTCTCTTCATTCTTTTGCTATGAAGAGACTTAGTTTGATTTTGTTTCCTATGCTTTTGGGATCATGCCCAAAATATCCTAGCCCATTCAAATTTTCTGAAGTATTTTCCTTTCTTTTCTTCTTGAAGTTTCATAGTTTCAGGTCATACATTTAAATCTTTAGTCCATTTTGTATTGATTTTCAAAACTGGTGAGAGAAAAAGGACTAATTTCATTCTGTATATAGAGGCTCAATTTTTTTACCACCATTTACTGAAAAGATTCTCCTTTGTCCAATGTATGTTTTTAGTACCTTTGTTGAAAATTAGTTATCTATAGATGCATGGGTTTAATTCTAGGCTATCTATTCTGTTCTACTGATCTACATGTCTGTATTTATGCCAATACCGTTCTGTTTTGATCATACAGCTTTGTAACATAATCTGAAGTCAGGTAGTGTAACATTTCCAGCTTTGTTTTTTTTTTTTGCTCAAAAAGACTTTGTAATTTTTGGAACTCCATACAATTTTAGGATTGTCCATACAATTTTAGGATTTTTTTTTCTAATCTGTGAAGAATGTGATTGGTATTTTTATAGGGATTACATTGAATCTATAGATTACTTTTGGTAGTATAGACATTTTAACTGTCCAATCCGTAACATGGTATCTTTCCCTTTTTTGTGCATCTTCTTAAATTTTTTCTTTAATATTCTAGAGTTTTCACTGTAATGATCCTTCACCTCTTTGATTTAATTTTACCTAGAAATTTTAATTTATTAACCTACTATAAATGAGGTTGCTGTTATTGTTTCTATTTAGATAATTTGTTCTTAATGTTATAACTGTTACTGATTCTGGGGGTTGATTTTGTATTTTGAAAAATTGCTGGATTCATTTGCTAGTTCTAATAGTTTGTTTGGCATATTCTTTTTCAGCTTTCTGCATAAAACACCATGTCAGCTACAGGCAGTGACAATTTGACTTCTTCCAGTTTGGTTGCCTTTTATTTCTCTGGTGCCTGTTTTTTCTGACTATGACTTTTGGCACTATGAGAACAAATGTGATGAAAGTGAACTTTCCTGCCTTGCTCCAGATCTTAAAGAAAAGCTTTCAGCCCTGCCCTATTCAGCATCAGGGGAGCTGTTGTTTAGTATATATGGTATTTATTATGCAGAGGTACTTTCTTCTATGCCTAATTTGTTTGACATTTTTTGTCATGAAGAGATACTAAATTTTATCAATATGTCTTTTCTACATCTATTGAGATGTCATATTTTTTGCTTTTCATCATGTTGATGCATTGTATTATGTTTATTGATTTACATTGCTGAGTCATTCTTGTATCCCTGTGATGAAACTCATTTGATTGGGGTAAATCTCTGCTTTTTCTTATGTACTCTATTTTAAAACATTTTTTTTAATGAAACTCTTTGATAATTCTTTGGAGGGAGTCCATGTTCTTTCTTATTTTTCATGTCATCCTCCTTGAAGCCTATCACATGGACAAGGCTCATGCTTTTCCCAACATAAGGCACCCATAGAGAATGTAGCATTGAAATGATTACTTCCAGATTAGGTAAGGTTTGTGCAAATGGCATTAAAAAAATGAAGAAGTTCTACATGGAAGAACTTCCATGGCAGAAGCAGTGTATTTACTACAAAAGCAGGTTTTTGCTAAATAGTAATTTTAAATTTTTTTGGTAAAAGTGTGTAACCTGAGATTTATCTTTTCAACAAAATTGTAAGTGTATAATATATCACTAAAATAAACACAATGTCACACACTAGATATTTAGACGTTTTCATCTTGCATAGTGGAAATTCTATACTCATTGAGAAGCAACTCCCCATATCCACCACATCTCAGCCTCCGACAACCATCATTCTAGTTAAATTTTTCCATGAGTTTGATCATTTTACATACCTCATGTAAGTGGAATCAAGCAGTGTTTGTTCTTCTATACTGGGTTATTTTATTTAGTTTGATGTCATCAAGGTTCATATATGTAGCATATGATAGATTTTCCCTTTTATGGCTTTATAGTATTCCATTCTGTATTTAGTTCACATTTGCTTTATCCATTTACTCATAAATAGACACTTTGTTTAGGTCAAGAGTCAATCTACATAAGTTCTACGAAAAACTAATGTCTATGAAATTGTCATTTTTGTTGAATGTCCATTAATTCAGTATGATTAATATTTTATATTTATAGCAACTTAAAGGATAAAATTCTACCATGAATTCAAAATTTATAAAGTTACAAAATTAAAGCACATAGTTCTCTGGCAGACTTAGTGTTTTTCTCTCCATGGTTCAGTCTTTTAATCAGCAGGGGCATGGGGTCACAAACTTTACTGCACATTATTTAATTTATTTTTATATATATATTTTATTCATTTATTCACATGTGCATACATTTTTTGGGTCATTTCTCCCTCCTGCCCCTGTCTCCACCCTCTGCCCCTCCTTCCAGGCGGAACCTGTTCTGTGCTTTTCTCCAGTTCTGTTGAAGAGTTGAATAAGCAATAACAAGAAAGACATAGCACTTTTGTTAGATCAGATAAGGACAGCTATACAGAGAGATTCCTAGCATTGCTTTCATGTACAAATGTGTTACAACCCAGGTTGACTAATCTCTAACTAATCTTTACACTGGTTCTTGATCCCCTTCTCGTGTTGACCTCTGTCACTTTAAGGTTTCTGTATTAGTTCCTCTGGAGTGGGTACATCAAATGCTTTCATGTTTTGGGTTTTCTTTATAATCCCATACCTCCCATATATGTTCTCCCTTTGTCATGTAACCCAAGTCCTACAACATTGCTGTATTTGCCCTAGATATAAAGACTGCATATGAGGGAGAACATAAGATTTTTGGTCTTCTGAGCCTGGCTAACCTTGCTCAGAATGATGTTCTCCAGTTCCATCCATTTACTTGTGAGTGATAAGATTTCATTCTTCTTCATGGCTGAGTAAAATTCCATTGTTATAAATACCACATTTTCTTGATCCATTCGTCAGTATTGGGGCATCTTGGTTGTTTCTGTAACTTGGCTGTTGTGCATAGTGCTGCAATAAACATGGGTGTGCAGGTGCCTCTGGAGTAACTTGTGTTGCATTCCTTTGGGTGTATCCCTAGGAATGGGATTGTTGGATCATATGGCAGATCTATGTTTAGATTTTTAAGAAGCCTCCAAATTTTTTTACAGAGTGGTTGCACCAGCTTGCATTCCCACCAATAGTGTACAATGGTTCCTTTTTCCCCACATCCTCTCCAACACATGTTGTTGGTGGTGATTTTGATGATGGCTGTTCTAACAGAGGTGAGGTGGAATCTTAGTGTGGTTTTGATTTGCATTTCCTTTATTGCTAGAGATGGTGAGCATTTTTTCATGTGCTTTTTGGCTATTTGAATTTCTTCTTTTGAGAAAGTTCTGTTTAGTTCACTTGCCCATTTCTTAATTAGTTCATTGATTTGGGGAGAGTTTAGTTTCTTAAGTTCCCTGTATATTCTGGCTATCAGTCCTTTGTCTGACATATAGCTAGCAAATATTTTCTCCCACTGTGTGGGTGGTTCTTCAGTTTAGAGACCATTTCTTTTGTTGTGCAGAAGCTTTTTAGTTTTATGAAGTCCCATTTGTCCATCCTTTCTCTTAGTTGCTGATCTGCTGGGGTTCTATTGAGGAAGTCTTTGCCTATACCTATTAGTTCCAGAGTGTTTCCTGCTCCTTCTTGTAGTAACTTCAGAGTTTTGGGTCTGATATTAAGGTCCTTGATCCATTTTGAGTTGATACTAGTACAGAGTGATGGACATGGATATAGTTTTAGTTTCTTTTTACCATACTTTAGAATCAACAAAGGAGAGATAGCGATATCAAAGTCAAGGTCATACCCCACAATAAACAAATAGAATTCCTGGGAGGTGGGCCTTTTTAACATCACAAGCTAATTCCAAATGTATCAGTGTTTAGGATTACAAAGGAATTTCCCATTTTAAGGCATCCGTTATATCCTTTTAGTGGTCATAGAATGAGTAGTGATTACACATCATTGGCTAGTACTGTCAGGCAAGGATCCCTTTCCTTCATGTCACTGTTGTAAAAAGTGAATAGCCAGGATATGCACTTCTTGTCAGAAAGGATATGAAGACATGCTGCCCTTTAGCTCTGAGTCAGCTTTTTCTGCCACTGTAGCCCTTCACTTTCCTCCTGAGAAACCAGAGCATCTGATAGAATGACAGATAAAATATTTTGTGCCTATGTTAATGTAGTGTACTTAAATTAACCATTTAATTGTTAATAAATAGAATGGGTATAAGTATTGTCTTCATTTTATAGATGAGGAACTTGTGGTACAAAGAGATGAAGGACATTTAAGGTAGTAGATCAATGATTTATATATGGCAATCTGGTCTAATAACATTAGCTGGTATCATACTTTTAATTAAAACAAGATTCTTTCTCCTGTGCTTCTTCTTGTTCTTTCAGCTGTTGTGGTGGTTGTTGCTCCTCTTCCTCCTTCTCCTCCTCCTTCTTCTTCTCTTCCTCCTCCTTCTTCTCCTCCCCCCTCTTCCTTCTTCCTTGGCCAGATAGCTGGCTGACCCATTTTACATTCCAGAACTGTAGAAGAATAAATTTTGTGCTATTCTAAGCCATTTAACTTGAACCAATTTTTTATATGAATAATAGGAAGCTAATATGCTGGCCAAATAAGGTAAGGAATTGCTGTAGATTTTATTCTTTTAGGAAATTCATGGTGTGTGTTAATTCACTGATGTCAATGGTTAATACTGAACTATTTAATAGAATTACAATAATTTTCTACTAAGAAAACAACTTTCACTAACAGAGTGGTTTGGTTATGAACAATCTGAATTATTTGGCTAAAGTTTTTGTTGGTAACTTTCTCCATACCCAGTACTTAAGGTCCTGCAGACATGTTCTACAGAAAAGACTGAGTTATAAGAAATATCTCAAGACTTTTCTGTGATACATCTGCTATTTGATCCATTTTAGGTAGTATATATCCTCTGTGTTTTCTGTGCATAAAAAATGGTACCCTTATAGATAATGGTCTTAGGTTAGTAACAATATTCATTTAGGATGGCTGGTGCTTTAGAGATAAATGTTGTTTTGGCTAACAATTTTGGTCATTATTTCATTTTATGACAACAGGAGAATAAAACAAAAAGAAATTTTGGACAAAGTTCTGTATGATGAATTTTGCTATGAGAAATATTTTATAATAAGCTTTTTATGTTTTAGGAAAAAACATGCTCTGATAAATCAATTATTTGCTATTTTGAGAATTTTCTTAACACCTTTTTAGAACATGATGAATGAAATTCTAAAAATCTTGATGTTTTTGCTTTGGCTTTCACATATTAATTGGGGAGGAAACTGACATAAAGATAAGATGGCTTTTAAAAACATTTGTTCTAGGAATTAATTTCTGGCTAGACATATAGTTTTGTATAGCAAAATGACCTTTCTGGGTTTATTAAAATACATTTTTCTAGTTTGTTGTGGGTTTCTCTCATGTGACGTGCCAGAATTAAATTTATTTCTCTAGCATTCTATATATCTCACTTTGGAGAATCTCATTTTAGAACTGGAGATAATTCAGAAATAAAGAGGAATTAACTAATCAAAAAGAAATAAATGCTTACCCTATTTATTTAAAAACATAGATTTTTATTTTAAGCTAGGTTTGCAAGTTGGTATTTCCTGAAAAGAGAAATTTAGCCTTTACTTTCATTATGCTTATAATACTATTTTTAAAAATACCTAGTTTTCTCAGTTTTCCTTGATTTACATATAAAACTCAGGGATTTTTGTTAACTATAAGGATGAATTAGCTGACTGGGATTTTTACCATTCAAAATGATGGCTGAGTTATACTACATTTTTCTTTTATCTAAGAGGACTTCAAATATTCAAGAGATTGTCTCCATCCAGGCCGAGGTTCTAATGCTTTAGTGACATTGTCTGTGCATTTGAGGACAAATCACATTTTTCTCATTTGAAAAAAGTAGTGACAGAAAATAGTACCATGTTAAGAATTGTGGTGACCAAAAGAGGTGGTTCATGGAAAATTTTTCCAGATGTAGTGAATGGCTTCACTGACAGAAGAGTTCATTTCCCCATGGCAGTAATTCTTCCAATGTGGGCATTAGATCAGTAACTTCCACATTACCTCATAGGGACAATTATCTGGCCCTACCCAAGACCTGTTGAATTAGACATTCTGGGCTTTAAGTCTTCCAGTTGACTTTTTTCCTTTCTGAATTGACACATGATAATTTTACAAATATATGGGGTACAGTGAGATACATGTGTATATTATGCAATGATCAAGTCATAGTATTTAACATATACATCATTTCAAACATTCATCACTTTCTTTGGGGTGAGATCATTTTCCAGGTGATTCTGATGCATGATGAAATTTGAGAAGCATAATTCTAAATTGTTACATGAACAATTTAGAGCATGACTGCTCTGAACCCACAGAAAGCTGTGCTAATGATTTTCAACCTAGACATCTCCCCCAGGGGTCTTGGCCTTCAAACATATTGATGGAGAGATTTTCACCTGCCAAGTAGTTCACATTCTCATTTCTGATACTCAGTATATTTACTAGATGTTTTTAACATGCATCTATTTATTCCTTTGTTTGTTTGCTTTGAGGCAGAGTCTTGCTATGTAGTCCAGGTTGGTTTTAAATTCATGATTCTCCTGCCTTCAGTGTTGGGATTATAAGTATGATCCATGTTTCTGGGCTTGTTTTTTTATTTTAATATAGAAAAAGATCTTATTATAGTTGGTAGATTCTATTATAACATTTTTACTGTATCACTATATTTTAGTGTTTTTTAAATATCATAGCAAAATTTACTTCAAATGTAAGTAAAGATGATATTTATTTTACTTTTCTGTCTCCATTTTATATTTACTTTTAATCATTACCATTCCATTCAACATGTGACTCAGAGAAGTCACATAATTATTAAGTTGCACCGGCAGAATTCAAATGTGGAGCTATCTAATTCCAAGGTAAGAAATTTTATCATATGTCATGTTCCCTCCCAAACAGAACAACTTATGGATTTTCTTCCAGTATCACAAACCAATCATACATTTTTATTTTACATTTTGAGATTCAAGTTTCTAGGTTTTATTTTGAAAATGAAAGAACAAGATAATTATTTTGTTCAGGAATTTTATGAGTGGGCTCAAAATACAACTGTCTTATGATAATACAATACAAACTTTGGCTAGGAATGAAAATATTTCAATTCTTCTTACTAGGCAAATATAACTCATACAAAATCCTTAAAAGAGATTCTAAAAATGATAGTACTATATCAAACACATTTATAGATAAGAATTTCAAATGCCATATTTAAAGATTACAAGTAGAACACAAATTGTTTTAAAGGAACATACTCAAGTGAGGTTTTCTTTAAAAACAGAAAGAGAGCTCATAATCAATGCATCTATTTAAAAATTTTTCTTATCAATAGAACAAAGAAAATAAAATTCATTCTAAATATAGAAAAGACCAGTGCTTGATAAAATACAACATGTATCACACATTGAAAGAAATTTATGAGACTAGAAGCAAGAGGGGTAAGGGAGTGAGAGAGGGTAGGGAGCAGCAGGGAGAGATGGCACAAACAATGTATACCATATGAAAAAATGTAGAAACAATTTTTAGAAATAAATAAAAATTAAAAAAAGAAATTTGTGAGAGTGATTGCAAAGGAAATACTTATGATAACGTCAATAACCAACTCTATATTTTTGATAACCAATAGAAAATTTTTCATAAATAAAATATCAACATTTTAACAATACATGCAGTCTTACTGAACACTTCCATTGTAGAAATTTTATTAGGGAATTATTATATGAGGATGTATATATAGGATATTGTTTATGCTTATGAATATAAGCCAATAAACTCAAGTTTATGATTATTCATGATATATTCTAATAAGCAAGTGTTATAAGCCATAGAAACGATGACTGAGGGCTCCAGTTGAAAGTTGAAACACACATGTTCTCTCAACTTCATGAGATGCTGTTCAATGACAGTACAGAAATAAAACAAACATTACAAATACAAGTACAAGGAGAATGAAAAATGAAATGTATGTGGAATAAGATTCCAATGAGTTTTTGAAAGAATGCAAATGAAAAAGCAGTAACTGACTGAATATTGGGAAGAAAGTATACTCTACTGTGACTACACAGGGTATTTAGGGTATTTTTTTGAGCAGGAAGCATGTTCACCTTGTAGAACCACTGAAAATTGACAGGTACACCAGAAATTAAGTGTAGCTGGAGCTGAGTTGAAGAATACCTCGAAAGTGTGTGTGAAGGATTATTGGATCTCATTTCCCCTTATCTCCTTGGCCAACTTTCAGGGAACACATTTAGGAAAATGCATTTCTAGTGAAATTTTACTAGAGAAATTCTGGGCTCACTAACAGAAAAATAAAAAGTTAGAATTAAACCAAAGGTACAGACTTTTTTTTTTTAGTACTGTGGTTTGAACTCAGAGACTTGGGCTGTTAGGTAGGTACTCTACCACTTGAGCCATGCTCCCAGTCTATAATGACACAGACTTAAACATAGAAGGATTGGTTAAGCGAAAGTTTGCCTTAGTGAAAGTTTGGCAGCTCACTCAAATGTTCACATTCAGACACTTGCATGTTAGACTGAAGACTGGATAAGTCCTTTGTGACCCATCCTAAGGACTAAACTAGACATTGATGCTTATGAGTTATGAATTTAAAAGTAGCAACATCCTACTACTGTCCTTTGATACATTTGAGTGAACAAGTCTGGCAGAAGCACAAAGACCATCCTTTTCTATAGGTTTTTCAGTTTGAAATGCAAAAATATTTCTAAATTTTAGGATATATTTAAGGAAGAACTTCAATCTGAAAAAGAGAGATAGAAAGAAACCCCAAAGAAAACAGGGACAGTACGATACACAGAGGAAACACTAAAAAAGAAAAAGAAAAAAGAAAACTCATGTCATTATTATCCTTAGAAAGATGAAAAATATTAGGGAAAACATATTAGAAAATTATATGAAAATGATACTTATTAAAACCAAAGGATAAGACATCAGAAATCAAAATGTAATTGCTAAAATAAAATTTCCCAAAGAAGACTGGAAATACAAAGCCTAGGAATATCCAAGGAATAAGAAGGAAAAAAATGTAAAAATAGATAAGAAAGTACTAAAGTATGAAAATGGATGAATAACAACTGAATAACAAAAGTTTCAGAAAAGGAAATTAAAAGAAAATGGAGGATAAATTATCAGCAACATATTGCACTAAAAATTTCTACAGCATAATGTACATATCTGTGGATTTAAAGTAGCAATATACATCCAGTTTAAAGAATGAATAAAGTACACTGTGAGGCATGTCAGAAAAAAAATTCAGAATCCTTAGTGTAAGATTGTCTACATAATTTTTGTAGCCCTACAAAATGAAAATGAGGGTCCCTGGCTTAAAATGCAGTAAAAAAGAATCATTAGAGGTGCTAGAATATCAAATACTTTCCTTTATTCTGTAGTGCCTTTCGGCCTGTCAGGTGCTTTTTGTTTCCCATGAATGATGTGCTCCCTTGAGCATGGCAACGCAGGCAACATGAGTGCAGACCCTCATGGGCACCTGGAACACAGTCACTTGATTGGGCAGGTCCCTTTTCCTTCCAGCTGCCCAAAACATGTGCTACATTCTACCTAGGAACAGGAAAGTCAAGATAGGCAAGTTCCTGTCCCACAGTACTTTCACTTCAACCCACTGTAACAGGGAAATCCCAAAGTTATGCAAGTCTGCCCTGGACTGTGTTTGGTAGCTGAACACCTAGGACTAATGGGCTTGGAGGTGGGCAGGAATCACTGGGCAAGGGTAGGGAGTGAAAATGCCTGGGGCCTGGAGAAAACTCACTTCATGCTAGAGAGAGATGGTGGCACCTATGACTATGTATGGGTACCCAACATGTGCCATTAGATTTCACTAATTCAAAAACAATTAATAATTTTAAGACCTTAAACAGAGACAAATTATTAAAGAAAGCTGGGACCCCTTCTGAACCTGGGGCCCTGAGTCAGTGTACTAGTTATATGCTCATGTAGTGAGAACTAAATACATATGAAGATCCTAAAAGCTTCATGGGTCATGTATAAAAGTCTAAGAATCTGAATCACATTTGTCTTCAAAAATAAAAATAGATGCTAGAAATAAATGAAGCAATTCCTTCAACTTTCTTAGTGAAACCATTTTAATTTAGACTCTAATGATCAGGTAATTTATGAATCAAATATGAAGACCAGACACAAACTTTAAAGTATGAAAGACTCGAAATTTGTCCTTTTTATCCATTTTTAGATTCTCCTTTTCCATCTTGCTGCTAATCTCTCTCTTCATAACAACCATGCTATCTCTGATAATCATGAAGATAGAAGAAGGCTTGCTGGCAGCCTTCTTCTTCACCATAAGGGAATAAAGATTATCCTTTACCCTTTCAGGAAGGGGGAAGGGTCCAAATAGGCCCAATTTGAGACATGTATTCCTGTACCAATAATATCTAGCCACAGTGATGGCAACAATGACTGAACTCAGCATAGGATGTATGATCTCATTCCTCAACCATTCAAAGAGGACTGAGAGGCCTTCTATCAGAAATGCAAACTCATTTTCCTGAAGAAAGGAGTGACTCTCATGGCTAGAGGAAAAAAATCCAACTATTCCAAAATAGTGAAATGAAAGGAACTTTGCCAAATTGTTTTTATGAGGCAGCATAAAACTATACAAAGATACAACAAAAAAAAGAGAAAAGTACAGACTTGTATCTCTGATGAACATGGATAATTTTGCTTAATTAACCTCCACACAAATTTCCACAGTTTTTGCACTAATTTATATTCCCACCAACAGTGTGCAAGAGTTCCATTTTCCTTGCATCCTCACCAGCATTTGTTGCTGTTTTTTTATTTTTGATTGCCATTATGACTGGGGTCAGATGGGCTTTCTTTTGGAGGTATAGCCATTTTCAAATATCATTTCTTGGATGTGAGGGCGATCTGGCTGTGACATCTGTCACCCCATTGATCGCCAGGGTTGATTCGGCTGATCTAGGCGGGTGTCCCCTTCCTCCCTCACCGCTCCATGTGCGTCCCTCCCGAAGCTGCGCGCTTGGTGGAAGAGGACGACCATCCCCGATAGAGGAGGACCGTTCTTCGGTCAAGGGTATACGAGTAGCTGCGCTCCCCTGCTAGAACCTCCAAACAAGCTCTCAAATATCATTTCTTTCAATGCATGAAAATGAGCTATCTTTCCATATTTTTTGGTTATTTTTCTATTTTCTCAAAATTTTACAGTTCTCATTGCAGAGGTCGTTCACTTCCTTAGTTCATTCCTTGGTCTATTGTTTTTTAGTGTATTGCAAATTGTTTTTGAATTCTATCTCAGCCTGTTCATTGTTGATCTATAGAGATGCTACTGATTTTTGTGTGCTGATTTTGTATCCTACTACATTGCAAAAGAGTTTATCAAATATACGAGTTTTTTGGTGGACTCTTTAGGGTCTTTTTATGTATAGAGTCATATCATCTGCAAGTAGTGATAATTTGACTTCTTTTCCTATTTGAATCCCTTTTATTTCTTTCTTTTGTTTTATTGCTCTGGCTAGGATTCTATTTTCTTATATTGAATAAGAGTAGGGAGAGTGGGCATCCTTGTCTCATTCACTGTCTCATTTCACTGTTTAATGTGGTGTTCACTATAGGTTTGTTATATATAGCCTTTATTATGTTGAGATATGTTCTTTCTATTCCTATTTCTTCAAAGCTTTTATCATGAAAAAGGTTTGAATTTTGTTGAAGTCTATTTCTGCTTCAAGAAATGAAGCGAGAAATGAGAAGATCATGTGGTTTTTATCTTTGATTCTGTTTATGTGCTGTTTTCCATTTATTGATTTGCATATGCTGAACTATCATGGCTCAAAACTGGAATAAAACCAACTTGATCATAGTATATGATCTTTATAGTATGTTGATTTCAGTATGAGGATATTTTATTGAGAACTTTTACATTTATGAACATAAATAATATTTTTGTTATATATAATTTATATATTTTAATAATTTTATTATATTTTTATAATTTATATATTTTTGGTATATAATATTTTTGTTTTGTTGTATCTTTATTGGATTTTGGTATCAGGGTAATACTGGCTTCATTGAATAAATTCGGTAGCACTCCTTTTCATTCTATTTTAAGGAATTGTTGGGATCATTGGTATTAGTTTTTCCTTGAAGGTCTGGTAAAATGTTGGCAGTGAATTCATCTGGTTCTCGGCTCTTCTTTGTTGGACACTCCTTTCTACCTAACTGATTCCTCTATCTCATTACCCCTCTCTTTTGACCTTGGTTACCTTCACTTCCAGCCTTGTAATGGCATACCTATTATACCATTCACTAGCATTATGCTTACTATCTTCTTTTCATAACTACCCTTATGAACCAAGGTCCCCCTAATTAACAAATTTTTTATTTTGCTCAATTGTTCCTCTAAAGATACTTGATCAAGGCAGAGATTGTTGTTTATTAGGGATTGCTATATTCTCTTGATGGGAGTCTATCAAGTATGATTGCTTCTGCAACTAAATATTCTTCACTAGGTCAGAGGTTACTTTGAGTCCCATAGATTTGTAACAATTCGCTGAACACATTTTTCCATGAGACATTGTTTCACTTGACTTGGATTGGTGTTATATAATCTAGAAATTTTAACATAACATATTTTTGATGGCAAGAATGGCTTAGGTTTAATCTGCATAATTGTGTGACTAAAGGTGGGCTGAGTAACTTTTTTATGAATTCAGTCTGCTTGTGATTTGACTGAGCATCCAGGAAACTTTAGCAAATCCAGACATTGTGCCATTTAATGTAGACATACGGAATGTGGCTCCAAGTGCTACCATCATGGGTGTGGCCCACAAGTCCAAGGAGGATGCAGCTTCAATTATTATAGTGCTCCAAGAGAAGGTCCTTTATTTGGTATACCATGAGGTGAAATCACTGTTCACATGATGGGCAGATTTCTTTCTAACAAAATCCAGGAGATCATCATGATCTGAATTATTGGAGATACAAGACTAGAAAATAACACCATATTTAGTTGGTGATTGGACCATGAGATTTACCTTTCAGAGTATGGTAGGACATCATATGGTTGAAGCTGTCTCCCTTAAAAAAAAAACTCTGATATGCAGAAATCATTGCATGTGGTCTTCCTGTACCTTGCCAAATTTCCTGCCCCTGATTTTTTTGTGTATTTAAGAATTTATAAATCAAAGCCTGGCATATTTCCAAGAGATTTCCCCAATTCTTTTCTTAAAGTGAATAGAAAGCTGACAATATTAACATAAGGAAATTCATTTTTTTCTCTGTTACTCCCTTGTAAAATTTACAAGGTACCTTGTGGCATTTACCAGAGTTCTTACAATATATCAAATATATCATACTTGAATTCACTCCCTTCATCATTCTCAATTCTTTACATCAGTGACTATTCAGGTGTTACTCATGTACTATATGGAAAACCTTGAAGAACCCTTGGTCCTCATTTGGAATAGTGGCTGCAGAGAGATTTCTCATTTATAATTGTTATCTCAGATCTTGGAGTTTTAAAAATGTTACCCATCTTATTTAAACATCAGGGCAGATATACCAGTGCTGCAGCAGCAAGACTGGATTTTTCTTGGTTAATGAATTTTATGAGACAATTGTCCTATATCTTTTACAGAGTATTATTAGACTAGTTGACATTATTTCCTTGGGTGTGTGTTAAGGCATATTTAATCACATTTCATCTATTTTGACGGAGGAGAAAATTTCACATTTAAGTTCATTTTCCACAGTGGATAGATTTCTACATTGGATTAAATTAAATTAATTTACTGACCTAAATTACCAAATAAGAACAAACTATACATTTACTTACTTGTAATTGCTTGAGCATTTTAAAAGCTTGCTTCAAAATAATTTGACTATTTATAAAGATTCAGAAAAAATTTCATTGGCATACTTTTATTTTCACAGTGAAAGAAGACTATAAGTCTAGAGGACCTTTAAGAAAGGAGGAGGTCTGTTTTGGTTAAATGGCAAGTAGATGTGAACTAGCTACATATGTCAGTCCATTTTGATTTCTGCATAGGCTAAGGAAACCACATCATACACTACAAATATCACATACTTAACAGTCATTAATTTCTGTAACTATCTTGGAGAATGTTTGGGTGGTACAAGTGAAAAAAAACTCTAAAAACCATAAATTATCAACAATTTCATTTTGACTACATCATAGTAACTTTCATCAAATGAAATACCACATTAAAACATTAAGAAAGACTAGATTAAAAAGACAAAAAAGAGAACTAGTATTTGAAAGGCTGAGGCCACAGAGAGTGCAAGCTAACCTCCATTGTGCTTTCCTTCTGTATTTCCCAAATGTGTCAGATGGATCAAGTAGAAATCTGAAACTGAAAGGTATTGAGAATTTCCCGCTAAAAATTAAAATCAAGGAATAAAAAGCCATCTAGGCCAAGGCCCTAGAAAAAAAAAGATCCCAGGGGAGTGAACTCAATATTCTGTAGAAATTTGGCAAATCCTGTGCCATGCTGATATTATAATCTGAGAAGTAGATGCTGCTGGACTGTTCTCTAAGTTGCCTTAGGCTAAGTCAGTTCTCTCCCTGTTCTTGCTTGTATTACTCAAGAATAGCTGTAGACTATGCTGGGAATGCAGAGTATTGATTTAGGGGGGAAATACAAGAACAGTCTGGGGTTTGTTTCTTCCTCTCCTGGAAGCAGAAGGTTCTTCAAAGCTTTGCCAAGTAGGTCACATGGCTCGTAAGATGCATACCCCAGGATGGGCTGCCTTTAGAGTTCCTACACTGTGGTGAAAATGGAATTCTTTAATTGTAACTCCATCTGCACAGAAAAACTCTGTCGAGCTTTGGAGAACTGGCTGACAGTAGATCCAAAACTTACTTTTTCTCTCAGTGCCAATCTACAAGTGATAAATCTTCTTCTTTGGGTAATTTGTTGATGTGTGTGTAGTCTTACCAGACTTAGGCAGATGGCACTTAGTGAACCTGCTTCACAGATCTAAGAATCTAAAAGCTAATCCAAGATGTCAATGTTGCCACAGTGATGGGGAGACTAGATCTGAAGTCCAGAGCCTTGAATGGAGGACAGTGCAAGTAAACATCCAAACCAGGAGACAAAGGACAAAACACAGCGTGAAATTCACTACCTGCTATAAGTCACTTTTATGATTTAACTGCAGCCCCCAATCAGCCTATTAGCATTTACTTTTCAGGATCTTTATGTAGTTGCTCAGTGATTGAGGTATATTGCAGTTGGCTTCATCTGGGTGACAGTTGAGAGTCTTGTTTTGAAAATCATGGACTACTAAAATCATACATCAAAGGGTCAGTATCTTTACAGATGGTTTCCTGCATCAAATGTAATATTTCTGCATTGTAGAAAGCTCCTCTATCCAGACAAATCTAAAGTTTCAGTTTAGAACACTCATTTTTCTTTTATTCACCTGGTTCCACCAGTTTGAATGTCAGGAGGATTTTGAGAATCTCAAAATCCAGTGAGCATCCAGTGTAGTAGTCAATTCAAAATAGCTTTTTATTCTAACTCTAACATCTATATTATTCTGACAAAAATGATGCTAATGAAATTATCTTAAAATTTGAATAAAATAATCTAATATCAACTTCCTTTAAGTGTTCAGTGAACCTTATATTTTATATATGAAGTACTTTTTAATGTGAAAACAAAACCAAGTAAAAGTATCAGTTGAACTTGCAAAAAAGATGGCAACATAAGCAGCACTGGAGACTCTAATATAATATCTGATTTCAAGAACTGATTGCAGTGACAATAGAAACAAACTTAGAAAACCTACATTGTGTCTGGGGACAATGGAGGTATATCTCTCATTTATTAAAACTTTGGGAATTTGTCCTCAAGATAGAAGATGACACAGGTAACCTGAATCCACCTACAACTCTCCTTCCAAAGTTACCATCTTTGGGTAGCACTAGTGGAGAAGCCCTAGAGAGCCTCAGTAAGGTTTACTCAACCCAAATACTGTGATGTGAGGAAATGTTAGGTAAGAGGATACATAGCAGAGAAGATGGAAGTATAAAAATACAGTTAATAAGGAAAGCCTACTTTGAATAGCATCAAGATCTCAACCTGCATGTACCAGGGTCCCCTGACTATAATTGAAATTAATAAAATGACACCAGCTTTCAAGTATTCTCCTTTGAAATATTTTCATACTGTTTGTAAAAAAAAAAAAAAAGGTGGAAAACCTCAGGAGAGACAATGAAAGAAAAAAATGGGACCAGTCTCAGACTTGTTAATACTAAAACTCTGAATTTGTTGGTGCAACTTCTTTAGAATTTTTAGGATAAAAAATACATATGATGTTAGCTTTCCCTGCACAGCACTTTGAAGGCAATAGATATATTTTCATATTTTTTTATTATTTATGAAATGAATCAGGACATATGCTAACACCCATGAAAAGGGATTATGGAAATTAATTGGTCTCTTGGTATTAAAGTAAATTTTAGTTTGCCTTCAATAATTAAGTTAAAATTTTATTTCACTGGTAGAACACATAGAAAGAGAAATATTTTCTTATGCAAGTAAAATTTTTAGATTTTGATAAGTTTATTTTCACTGGATTTTAAACATAAAAACATTTTGGTCCTATAGTAATATCTTGGTTATGGCTGACTACCTCTGCAAAACATTAGAAATATTGATTCCAGTTAATATCTATCATGATGAATTTAATATGTCATTGGGACAGGATTTATTTTTAAGTTTTGATTTAAGAAATGACTATGTTAGGGAATTAACAGGTGCACTAGCATTTTGTTGTGTAATAATTTCTGTTCTTTGTTTCCACCCATTGTTTCCAAGTGTTTTTTTTTTTTTCCTCTGCCATGCTGAGGACAGTTTTCCTGAGAGAAAACAAAAGCCTTCTGATTGGTTCAGGTTAACATCATACCTTATCATTTACATCCCTTCAAACTCAGTAGAGAGAAAACAATGTCTGTGTGGGGAGGTGGTGGAAGGTGAGAGAAGTGTACCAGAGAGAGCATGCATTTTTAATTCTGGTGCAGTGGTACAGATGAGGAGTAGCTCACATACAGTCTTCTCATCTATGCTTAACCATAGAATGCTTTTAATATGTCCCTTTCCCTGTGGGAAGAGAGAAAATAAAGAATGGAAAAGAGAATTGAATATATTCTTTCATTTGCAGCAAAATCCAAATACAATTTTGAAGGTAAACAGGAAAAGGTATTGTTAACTTATAAACAACTACTCTCATTCTCAGTACTTAGATCAGAAATGCATGGCTGCTTTTGCCATGAATACTTTAAAATTTCTGTGAGTCTTACAGAGGGGCACGCAAATGACAGTATTTGAAGGACAAAATGCGACTCACTCTTTTCTTTGGTGAGTGTGCATGTGTGTGCGTGTGAGTGTGCGCGTGCATGCGTGTGTGTGTGTGTGGCTCATTTGAAGTTATTAAATCAGTATGCTGTATTTCATCTCTTGTGGTTCCCCCAGTGAAAAGCCAACAATACTCTTAAGATATTCTCTTCAGTGTTTTCAGTGCAACTGCATTTCATAAGTGATAAATATCCATATACATTGAGTAATTTTTTCAATGTAAATTCTCAAAGGTCCAACATTAATTAAGAAAGTACAGCATTTTCACAACAAAGAAGTATAACCAAATATGTCATTGGTACTCTATTTAGTGGAATATGACACAGGCAGTATAGTTAACAAAAGTAACTATAAAAGATTTTGTAGTGACTGAAATTTGGGGCATCCTAAATATTTAAATTCATGTGGAGATCTACACCAGTTCTTCAGGAAAGTGGTGAAAAGTTCATCACATGGAAAATGTTTCAAGAATAATCTAAAGTTATATTCTGGAAATGCAATTAATTTCTTGGTACAAAAACCTTTCAAGTATGGGAAATATGGTATAAATACAATTTTGATAACAATTCCATAACCAAATGATTTATATAAATGAGACACTGAATTACTTTCATTTACTTGGACCATTTCTGGGTATGTATCAGTGCCAGAAATGTGCTAGATACAGTTCCTCTTTTTAAAATAATTTTAGTCTAGAGGAAGAGGGAAATTATAAATACATATATCATAAGCTAAACAATAATATTATCTTTAAGAATTCTGATAATCCTTAAAGGGATTGCCATTGTAGTTAAATCAATTACAAATATGATAGCTATTATGGGAGAGTTCAGAGGATGAATTAATATCTTCTATTTAGGAAAGATTATCCTAAGGAGACAGAATAAGAAATACACCTTGTGAATGTTTCTTTTGATGTTAGAACAGAGACAATAGTCTATGTGGCATATTAAAAGTGAGTGTGTGGGAGTCAGAGGAAAGGCCTCCAAAAATTACTTCCTGTGTAAAAGCAATGAGAACACTGACAAAATGATCATAATTAACTTTTTAAAAACTAGAAATTAACAGAGTTGCAGCAAAAAATGTCAGAACCTGGAGAAGATTGCTGAGATTTGCATGTTTTAACTTGCTTCATCCTATCCTCCTGCCCTTAGCTCCAAGACTGATTTGAAAACAAGCATCTCACAGTCATGGTGACAACCAGCAGTCTGACAGACATGAGAGGAGGCAGATGTTATGACATAAAGCTGCATTCAAAGAGTGTTATCTTTAAAGTTTCTTGATTTCTGTTGAAAGAGAAGGGTGGGGATAAAGCAGAATGGTGGAGGGGATGAATTCAACTAAGATATATTGTAAGAACTTTTTGAATGCTACAATGTACCTCTACCCAGAAAAACAATATAAAAATAAAGAAAACAACCTTAGGAATGAGACATCCATAAGGTGTTTAGAAAAACTTTGACCTATTTCCAAGGATCTACAAGGTCATGCATATGTATAAAGCTATGTTTGCTCAGGGCTGAGCAATTGCTCTGGAAAGACACAAGGAATTCCTAAGCTCTCACTGTTAGTTAAACTCAAGGCTCTGTGCAAATAGGAAATAAAGGCTAAGGCAGTTATAAAAAATTTGCTCAGTGTTGAGAAGATATTTGCCAATAAGCCTGAAGAGTGACTTGTCAAAGTCTAAGAGATATTTAAGAAAACCTTTCTTTAATCATGAGCTGACAATACACCACTAGAACACAAAATTCAGTGACCACACCTCATACTATATTTTAAAAGTTAACTAAAAATGGATTAGAGGTCTTAATGTTACAGATAAAATTACACAACTCTTAGAGAAAAACAAGCATAAATCATTGGGACAATGATGTCTTAATCCTGGCATCAAAAGTCTTAAGTGGTCAAAAAAAAACTAGTAATAATTATTCTTTATCAAAATTAAAAGCTTCTGTACATTAAAGCACATTATCGAGAAAGTGGTAAGATTATCCTCATAATAGGACAAAATAGTTATAATAATACCTGGTGAAGGTCTAGTTTTATAGAATATATAAATAACCCTCAGAACTCAATAATAAAACACCTGACAAATTTGGGATTTTTTCTTCTTCTTTCTACTCAGATAGGCTAAAAGTTTATTGATATTATTAATCTTTTAAAAGCACCAACTTATTGTTTCATTAATTCTTTATATAGTTTTTTGGTCTCAATTTCATTGAACTTGGCACTGATGTTTATTACTTCTCTCCATCTGCTAGTTTGGGGTTTGGTTTGTTCTTGTTTTTCTGAAAGCTTAAGGTATATCATCAGGCTGTTTATTTGAGATGTCTTTGTTTTTTTTTAATGTAGGCACTCATACCTATAAACTTTCCCCTTAACACAGCATTTGCTATGTCTGACAGGTTCTGGTAGGTTGTGTTTTCATTTAGATTCTAGGAACTTTTTGATTCTTCCTTTTTTTCTTTGATGACTTACTAGTCATTCAGCAGTGTGTTGTTCAGTCTCCATGTGTTTGAATATTTTCTGTAATTTCTTTTGTATTTGAGTCCTAGTTTTATTGCATTGTGATTTGATATGATACAGGAGGATATTATGATTTTCTTAAATTTGTTAACACATGCTATGTGTCTTAAAATATGATATATTTTGAAGAAAGTTACATGAGCTGCTGAGAAGAATGTGCATTGTATGGTAGTTGGATGAAATACTCTGTAGATGTCTATTCAGTCTATTTGTTCTAAAGTGTCTATTAATTCTGATGTTTATTTGTTGAATTTTTTGTCTGGATGACCTGTCTATTGGTGATAGTATTACTTTCATTGTGTCAGGGTCTATCTGTGTTTTTAAGTCCATCAGTGTTTTTTAGTGTAGTTGGGTGTCCCGATGTTTGGCACATAGATGTTAAGAACTGTTATTTCCTTTTGATGAGTAGTTCTGTTCTGACTGATTTTAGTCTGAAATCTACTTCACCATATATAAGTATAGCTAATCCTTCCCTGCTTTGGGAGTCCATTTGTGGAAAATCTTTTTCTGCCTATTCACTCTGAGTCAGTGTTTGCTTTTCTATGTGAGATGTGTTTCTTGAAAGTAACAAATGATTGAATCTTGTTTTTTTATTTCAACTTGCTATTCTGTCTTTTGATTGGGACACTGAGGCCATTAGCATTCAGTGTTAGTATTAGGAAGTGTGTGATATTTCCTGTCATTTTTTTCCCCTGATTTTTACTTTTCTTATCATCTATTTCTTATTTTGTAGTCTGGTTGGTCAGAGGGATTTATTCTATCTTACATTTTCCTGACTGACTCTAATTTCTTCTTCTGTGTGTGGGATTCTGTTAAGTATTTTCTGCAGTACTGATTTGGTGGTGATGAATTCCTTTAGGCTTTGCTTGTTGTGGAAGGTTTTCATTTTTCCTTCAATTAAGGATAGTTTTACTGGATAGCTTAGTCTAAGTTGACAGTTGTTTCTTTCAGGGCCTATGATATAACTTTCCATGACCTCATTGCATTTATAATTTGTGCTGAGAAATCTGTTGTCATTCTAATAGGTTTGCTTTTATATGTGACCTGTCATTTCACTGTTGAAGCTTTCAGTATTCTTTCTTTGTTCTGTATATTGAGTGTTTTGATTATAATATGTCTGGGGTGTTTTTTTTCTAGTTCTGATGGCTTGGTGTTCTGTAAGTCTCCTATACCTGGATATACTTCCATTTTTCAAGATTGGGGAAGTTTTCAGCTATTATGTTATTGAATACATTGTCTATGCCTTTAGTTTATATCTCTTCTCCTTCTATGCCCATGATTCATAGATTTGGTCTTTTGATGGTATCCTAGAGATGATCTTACATGCTCCATTCATGTTTTTGTAGCATTTTTTTCATGGTCTTTGTATTAAGAAAAAAAAATATTATATATATATATATATATATATGGAAGAATGAAATTATGTTTTTTGTAGGTAAATGTATAGAATATCTTAAATAAAGTAAGATTCTGAACCTCGTTAGGGTCAGAAAATGAAAGGCTACATATTTTCTCTCATGTGGAATATAGATGCACAAGATAAATACATACACAAAACAAACATGATCATACACAAACTTATATGTAGAACATTTTTGTAATAGTGGAACTACTCTATAGAGTTGGGGGAGGATGGAAAGAAAAAGAGAATGATAATCAACAATATTGAAATACGTTACATTTGTATAGGTAGAAGACATAATGATATGTACTGGAAGCTGTTGAATAATGGGGGTAGGAGGGAAAGTGTAAGGGAGAGTGTAGTCACAGCTAGTATAACTCTGAACAATGACTTTTGAATTAAAAATGAAAGACAGGATGGGAAAATAGGTACAGTGGTGGAAATAATTCTGGGGGGGGTGAACAGATAGAGATGAAGGTGAGAGAATATGGTTGACGTGCTTCATATAAAACAGAATGATGAAACCTCTTGTAATTGCTTTAACTGAGGCAAGGAACGTGTTAGATAGGGGAGATAGTGGGGTGACCTAACTAATGTATAATATAAGGATATTTAGAATTGTCACAATGAATTCCCCCTGCACAATGAATATATGCTAATAAAAAAAACCTCATTAAAAAAATCTGACAAAAATAAGCAAAGGATTTGAATAGACCTATTTCCAAAGATGACACATGATTGTCAAATAAGCACATTAAAAGCTTCTCAGTTCCATTAATTATTAGGAAAATGTAAATCCAAACCACAATTATATACCACCTTAAAAACAGTAGGATGTTTTAATCAACATATATAGAAAATAACCAGGTCTGCCACGGATTTTGGGGGAAGAAGGAATACTCATATATTACTGGTAAGAATGCAAAATAGCATAACTAAACATTTAAAAACAATCATAAACATATGTCCCTACAAAAATGTTGAATGTTTATAGCATGACTATTCATAATAGACCTGGAATGGCAAGAACTCTCATGTGTTTATCAAGCGATGGATGTGTAAACCAAATGTATATCCATACAATGTATTTATTATTCAGCCACAAAAAGTAATGAAATACTGATACATGTCAAAACATGGGTGAACTTTGAAAAATTATGCTAAAGAAATAATTCATACACAAAATGCCATATATTATATGAATATATAATATATGGAAAGAAATGACTATAATAGGCAAATAAATAGATACAGAGATGATATGATCTTATACCGTAAAGACCCAAAAAACTCAACTCAAAACACTTAGACACCATAAACAGGTATACCAAGGTGGCAGGATACAAAATCAACTTACAAAAATCACTAGCTTTTCTATACACCAACAATGAACAAACTGAGAAAGAATATATGGAAACAATTCCATTTACAATAGACTCAAAAAAAAATCAAATACCTAGGAGTAAACTTAACAAAAGATGTGAATGACCTCTACAAGGAGAATTACAAACCCCTGAAGAAAGAGATCGAGGAAGACTACAGAAGATGGAAAGATCTCCCATGCTGATGGATTAGAAGAATTAACATAGATAAAAATGGCTATGCTACCAAAAGCAATCTACATGTTTAATGCAATTCCCATCAAAGTTCCAATGACTTTCATCACAGAGATTGAAAAATATACCCTAAAGTTCATTTGGAAACACAAGAGACCACGAATAGCCAAGGCAATTCTCAGCAAAAAAGAGCAATGCTGGCGGTATCACAATACCGACTTCATACTATATTACAAAGCAATAACAATAAAAACAGCATGGTACTGGCACAGAAACAGATATGAAGACAAGTGGAACAGAATAGAGGACCCAGATATGAATCCACACAACTATATCCATGTTATGTTTGACAAAGAGGCCAAAAATATATGATGGAGAAAAGACAGCCTCTTCAATAAATTCTGCTGGGAAAAGTGATTATCCATCTTCAAGAAACTAAAACTAGATCCACATCTATCACCCTTTACTGATATCAACTCAAAATGGGTCAAGGACCTTAATATCAGACCCGATACTCTGAAGTTACTACAGAAAGGAGCAGAAAATACTCTGGAACTAATAGGTATAGGCAAGGACTTCCTAAATAGAACCCCAGCATCCCAGTAACTAAGGGAAAGAATGGACAAATGAGACTTTATAAAACTAAAAAGCTTCTACACAACAAAAGAAATGGGCTCTAAACTGAAGAGATCATCCACAGAGTGGGAGAAAATATTTGCCAGCTACACATCAGACAAAGGACTGATAAACAGAATATACAGGCAACTCAAAAAACTAAACTCTCCCAAAATCAATGACCCAATAAAGAAATGGGCAACTGAACTAAGCAGAACTTTCTGCAAAGAAGAAATTCAAATAGCCAAAAAACACATAAAAAATGCTTACCATCTCTAGCCATAAAGGAAATGCAAATCAAAACCACACTAAGATTCCACCTCACCTCTGTTAGAACAGCCATCATCAAAAACACCATCAACAACAGGTGTTGATGAGGATGTGGGGAAAAAGGAACCCTTTTACACTGCTGGTGGGAATGCAAGCTGGTGCAACCACCTTGGAAAAAAATTTGGAGGCTTCTTAAAAATCTAAACATAAATCTGTTATATGATCCGGCAATCCCACTCCTGGGGATATACCCAAAGGAATGCAACACAGGTTACTCCAAAGGCACCTGCACACCCATGTTTATTGCAGAGCTATTCACAATAGTCAAGTTATGGAAATAACCAAGATGCCCCACTACTGATGAATGGTTCAAGAAAATGTGGTATTTACAGCAAAGGAATTTTACTCAGCCATGAAGAAAAATTAAATCTTATCATTTGCAAGTAAATAGACGGAGCTGGAGAACATCATCGTGAGCGAGGTTAGCTATGCTCAGAAGACCAAAAATCATATATTCTGCCTTATATGCGGTCTTTAGATCTAGAGCAAATACAGTAATGTTGTAGGACATGGGTTACATGACAAGGGGAGAACATATACAGGAGGTATGGGGTTAGATCAAAAACCCAAAACATGAAAGCATTTGATGTCCCCACTCCAGAGGAACTAATACAGAAACCTTAAAGCGACAGAGGTCAACATGAGAAGGGGATCAAGAACCAGTGTAAAGATCAGTTAGAGATGAATCAACATGGATTATAACACATTTGTACATGAAAGCAATGCTAGGAATCTCTCTGTATAGCTGTTCTTATCTCAACTAGCAAAAATACTATGTCTTTCTTGTTATTGCTTATTTCTACTCTTCAAGGGAACTGGAGAAAAGCACAGAACAGGTTCTGCCTAGAAGGGACAGGGTTGAGGGGGCACAGAGGAGAGAGTGGGGGCTGGGCAGGAGGGAGAAATGACCCAAACAATGTATGCAATGTGAATAAATGAATAATAAATAGAAAAAAAAAAGAAAGTTGCTTCCTAAGATTCAGCCTAGGATGGGACGGAAAATAACTATTAATGACAAAGGGGCTTCTTTCTGGGTAAGATAAGCCTGAGGGGATGCAGGCTGTAAAAACAGAGCTCTGAAACTCCACCTGAAGACTAACTTTTTAGGAACACAGTGTGCGGAAGTTCTTTGTATAAAACAAAGGAGATCTTTGGGGGTGAATAAATAAGAGAATGCTGATACCTCCATCTTATTAATCATACCAAATGGAAATGTAGATTAACTAGAGGTTTATTTGGGAGAACTAGAAAGAGTTGAGAAGATCACTCATAGGACTGGAGTATTCTCATACTAACAAAACACAGTCTTTCAAAGGGGCCTGCTTTTAATCAGATCACAATGTGAAGCAATTTATGTTTCAGTGTTGTTGCAAACAATAAAGCAATCAACTAGCAATTAGTGGATACTAATAGCTAGATATGATTTCCATGGTGGTGGTTCTGTCAGAAACTTAATAGGGCAATCACAGAAAAAGACAAAATGAACTGTTAACAACCTCGTCACCTCATTTCCAAGCTTGTCTTCTGAGGAGCAACATCAGAAGCTGCATTGTTTGGGAGAAATCACTTTCACTAAAATAGTCCAGTCAAATAGGAAAATGTCAACAGCAATTAGCTGCAAAGAGGGAGGGACTATTGTCAAGCATTTATGCAACATACTATTTACAATGTCCAAATTTCAAAAAATGGTGAGATATGTAAAGAATCAGAAAAATAAGATCCATAAATTACATGAAAAAGAAAAGCAATAGAAACTGCCTTGAGGAGATCCACAAGGTGAAGTTAGCAAATAAAAACTTCAAAGCAGTTATTATTAACATGGCCAAAAAGCCAAAGGAAACCATGTTGAATGGAACAAATGAAGCTGTGATGACAAATCTCATCAAACAATATCAATAAAAGGGAAAATATGATACAAGGGAACATGATTAAATAAAAACTGAGGAATTTATTGATACAACCTGACCTATAAGTTTTCCTAAAGGAAGTCATTCTGGTTAAAAGGAAATGAAACTACATAGTTATTTAAATCTGAAATAAGGTACATAGGTAAAATCAACCTATAGGTATTGTTGAATATTTCTTCTCCTGTCTTTCCTTAATGATTTTTAAGGTACTTGCACAAAATTATATATATACAATTATATTTTAGGCACATAAGGTAAAGAAGAATGCAATTGTGTCATGGATGGAAATAGAGAACATCACGTTAAGTGAAATGAAACAAATTCACAAAGACAAAGGTCATATGTTTTCTTTGATGTGTTGGAAATAGATACAATTAAAAATACAAGCATTATCATATATACATATATATGCATGTGTGTGTATGTATATATGTGTACATATATATGTGTATATATATATATATATATATACACATAGAGAGAGAGAGAGAGAGAGAGAGAGAGACAGAGAGAGAGAGAGAACATCTTTCCAAAAGTGGGAATGTTAGAGTAAGAGAGGTAGGAAAAGAACTATAGAGAGTGAATAAAATTGAAATACATTTTATCTGTGTAGGAATAAGACACAGAAGAATGCAGTGAAAAATGTTGAACACTACAGGGTAGGGAGAAAAAGCTAAGGAAGATTGATAGAGGGGGGTTAAACTGATTAAAGTACAATATATTTGCAGGTAAAATATCAAGGCAAATCCCACTGAACTATGAACAGACAAATAATGAAGTACAGAAATGTAAAATAGATCATGATAAGGGGAGGGCACAAGTAGGAGAGAGACAGTAAATGATGAAAGTAAAGGAGGGTGAATAGGGTTGATGTGTTTTCTACATATGTATGAATATGGAACATTGAACTCTGTCAAAGTTATTTTAAGAAGGGGGAGGGGAAATAGGAAAAATAATGGAGGGATGAACCAACCAAGGTACAATATATGTATAGATGGATATGTCACAACAAAACTCCCTGTATAGCTATCATTTGCTAATAAAATATTTTAAAATATAAACAAATGAAATACATCTTGAAATAATAGCAGAAAAGAGATGGATGGACACAATATTTTATTAGAGCAAGGAAATAACATCTGAATATACAAGAAGAAAGGAAGATAACCAATAATGATAAAATGAAGGCTACTATAATAAACTACATTATATAGTTACTGTCTTCTCTTCTTTAAATTTCTGTAAAAGATACAGTCATATAAGTAATAATTATAACAATATGTTAATGGGTTTGAGGCATATATAAATGTATAGCAATGATAATAGTAATGAGGGTCGAGAGCAAATAAAGATGTACAGGAATAAATTTTCTATGTATTTCTGGAATCACTGTATATCTCACATTGATTCTGATAATTTAAGATGTATATTATGAGCCCTATAGAACTAATAAAAATATTAGGTTAGGATTCTAAGGTAAGGTGATGGTTTAGAAGTTTCTTCCATGAGACTCTGGAATGAGAAGAGTCAGGGTAACAAAAGAGAGACTGCTATGAAGAGAGAAAGAAAGGAAGAGCAGTAGGAATTAAGAAACAGTTAGGTAACAGGACAGTTAAAAACCACAGAGAAAGAGAATGGTGACACAGAAAAAAATAGGAAACAGTTTGTAACTCCAGTCCCAGCTTCACAGGATGAGGTGAACCTGAAGCCACAATCAAAAGGTAAGGCAGGTATCCTTATGACAACATACTGACAGTCCTAGCTGCAAAAGAAACACACAGCTCTTGCAAGCCTCAAATCCAGTAGGAATTTTTGGGTTGCAAATGACTCCTCCTAATGGCATGCTGGCATTGAAGAAAAAGTCTATCACATTGATTTCCGTCTTGAGAGGGGACTTACTGTTTGAGACTGAACTACTCTGGGGACTTGAAAACAATGAAAAATTACCACTAACAAAGTTTAATGGACCCAGAGCTAGAAGGGATACTTCCAAAGTGCATTGCTAGTTTCATGGAGGATGGTAAATTAAGGGAACCCAACTGGAAAGTGATATCCATGTTAGTAAGAATTGAATTGACTTTAAGTGCTATGACCATAAATAATAGTATGTATTATTTAATATGAACAATTTATATTGGTTACAAATGTCCATATGTAAACAACATTATGTGAGTTAATATTTAATGAAAAATGGTCAGATTCTGGAGTTAATGTACTTGCTTATATGCTCATGACCATGTATGTAGAGTATATAACATAGCATGTTTAGGCCTGCTACATTATTAATGTGGAAAGGAATGTAATTCATGGGCCTGGAAATAAGAGAGTGTGTGCTTGAGAATTTTGAGTTGTGGTTGCTGATTGTTCAACCTCGGTTGTTACTTCCCTCTGTGTGTGATTTGCTGCCATGCTGATCTGAGAGCTCACAGCTCAGGTGCAGCAGGTCAATCAATATCTATAGTCTCCTCCTTCCAACAGTGTGATTTATTTCTGGGCAGGGTCTGAGAGCACTGAGCCCAGCAGGCAGAGTGCTAAGATCCTTCAGATCCTCCATCTGTGCAGAACTCAGTGTTCTGTTTACTTCTTCCACTCTCTGAGAAACTTGGGAGACAGCCTTGTCTTGGACATTCGCCATCTCTGGGTACACAAACTGGGAAAGGCACTCTGCAATGAGTGGGCACTTGCTTAACCCAGAGGCCACAGAGCTCATTGGGGCAGCCCTGGTTCCTGGCAGGCAAACAAGGACAAATTCTAAAGTGAACACAGCCTTTTTCCTGACAACATTCCCTGGAATGGCTTAGCCTTTAGCTTGCACAAAGCACCAAACAATACAGAGGATCTACAATAAACCTCAGCTATGCACACTGAACAGCCATCCCAGGCCAGCAGAGTTCAATATTAGAAGACACAGAAAGATGCTTCTCCAATTCTCTCTTGTTTTGTTGTTCAATATATTTTCTTTTCTTTTTTTTGGAGTAATATTATTTTTTATTATCATATTATTATTGTATTAGGGATAAATTGTGACATTTTAAAAAGTTCTTACACAATATCATAGTTGAATTAATTCTATCGTACTCTTTTAACCTCCTCTCTCCACTCCTGAAATAGTTTCAGCAGGTCTCATTTTTCCATTTTCATACTGAGTACAGAATATTTCCACCATTTTCACCCTCCTACACCCTTTTCTTGTATTCTCTCCCCTCTTACTGCTACCAACCCCCACCCCCCCATAGGACCTGTTTTCTGTTTTTGAAACAACACATTTTCATTTGTGTAAGATAGCTATAGAGGGAGTTTCATTGTAATCCACTTCATCCTGCTTTACCTTCCTGTTCTCTATTTTTGAGAAAAGGCATCTTTGTTTGTTTAAGGTAGTTATACACAGAGTTTCATGTGACCCAATTCAGGCTGTAATACATATATACAAGGAAATGTCACAATATTTTCAATTTCTTTGTTCTTTTTCTTTTCTTTTTTACTTCCTTCTTTTTACTATTATTTATAGCTGTTTTAACTTAATTTTTGTTTAAAATCTTTTGATTTTAATTGCTCTTCATACTTTTATTTTATTTATATATTTTTTCTTTAGTTTCTAATGTTTCTCTCTCTTATTCTTTTAGCTTTCTCTTTTTCACATTCTTTTTTCTTTTTTTTTTGTGTTTTCTTTGACCATTCTTCTTTCTTTTTCTATTTCCTTCCCCTTCATCATTTAATTTGAATTATTAGTTCTACCTTTATAACTTTCTAATTTCATAGTTTTTTCTATATTATTTTTACCCCCTTTTTTTCTATGGTTTTGGTGTCATTGCAGTTGTCTTTAATTGATTTATATTCTATTTCTATGTCTGGTTTGGTGTTCCTGTTTTGTGGTTTGTTTTCTCCCGTCTGAGTGGTACTAGGGTTTGGCCCCTCAAAAGAAGGCTTTATACTAAGAAGAATCACATTTAAAAGTGGAAGAAATATCCATTTCAACACATACAAAAATTATAACATAGAAGTATAATAAATATGAAAAAGCAAGGTCACATGACTCTTTCAAAAATTCTGAACTGCTTAACTGAATTTGAAAATGTGGAAATGAATGAAATGATAGTCAAAGAATTAAAATATATGGCTTTAAAAATAATCTATGACTAAGAGGGTACATTGATTTATGCCTATAATCTCAGCTACCTGAGCAACAGAGTTTGGGAGGATTATGGTTTGAGGTTAGTCCAGTCAAAAATTTAGTAAAAACTTAATCTCAATTAATAACCCTGTAATTCCAGCTATACAAAAGGCCATAGGTAGGAGGACCACAGTCTGAAGGTGGTCCCAGTAAAACATGAGATCCTACTTGAAAAAAAAGCTAAAAACAAAAAAGAACATAGTAGGTTGTTGTGCCAGCTTAGCAAGCATGAGGCATTGAGTTCAAGCCTAATACTGCAAAAATAAATAAATAAATAATCAATGACTTCAAAGAGCATTTAGATAAAGTGATGAATGAAGTAAAGAAATCAAGTCAAGACTTGGATAAGAAATTCAGCAACTTGGATGAGAAATTGAATAAACACAGAGATTTTTACTAAAAGTCCATGAACATTCTGCAAAATAAAGAATGTTACATTTTAGGCTATAAAGAAAGCCTTAACAGGGCTACTGGAGTGTCTCATGTGGTAGAATGCCTACTTAGCAAGTGTGAGACCTGGAGTTCAAGTCCCATTACTGACAAAAAAGAAGAGAAAGCCTTAACAAATATAAAAAATGTTGAAATAGTTTCTTACCAGATCAATAAAAATGGAAATCAATAGCAGGAGAAACCCCAGAAACTATATAAACATATGAAGATTGAATAATACATTTTTGGGTGATGAGTGAGTCATAAAAAATAAGGTGGGAAAATTTTTAAAAGATCCTAGAATCAAATGAAAATAAAAACAGAACCTTTAGGATACCACGAAGGAAGTTCTAAGAGGAAGGTATATAGCTATGAGTGCCTATATTTAAAGAGAGAGAGAGAGAGAGAGAGAGAGAGAGAGACAGAGAGACAGACAGTGAGACGATCTTAAATAAATAACAAAGTTATTCACCTCTAGGTTTTAGAAAAACAGAACAATTCAAACCCAAACTAGTAGACAGAAATAATAAAGAAAAAATTATGAAATGGAAGCTAAAAGAATAACACAAAGGATCGATAGAACAAATATTAGGCTTTTTGAAATGATAAGGAAGATTGACAAACCCTTAGCCAAACTAACCAAAAGAAAGGAGGAGAAGAACCAAATTAATACAATTATAGATGAAAGACGTAATATTATGACAGATATCATGGAAATCCAGAGGTCATTCTATGAAGCCCAATATTATCCTGATATTAAAATTGGACAGGGACACACACACACACACACACACACACAAAGAACTCTACAGACCAATTTCCTTGAACATAGGTGCAAAAATCCTAAATAAAATACTTGAAAGCCACGTTTAACAACACATTGAAAGGATAATATACCATGATAAAGTGGGTTTCATTCCAGGGATGCAAGGATAATTCAAAGTACATAAATCAGCAAATGTAATATAGCACATAAACAAAATGAGGGACAAAAAACACATGAGTACCTCAATAGATGCAAAATAAAAATGAATTTGACAAAATCCAACATCCTATCATGAGAAAAGCTCCAAAGAAACTAGGAACAAAAAGATTATACCTCAATGTTATAAAGATCATATAGCCTGTAGCCAACATTATACTAAATGGGGAAAAATGAGAAGCATTTCTTGTAAAATCAGGAATTAAATAAGATTGTCTACTGTCTGTACTGTTACTAAAGGTAGTGTTTGAAATCTTAGCCAGAACAAAAAGGAGAAAGAAATAAAAGGGATATAAATAAGAAAGGAAGAAGTTAAATTATCCCTATTTGTAGATGATATAATTTTATACTTAAAAGACCCTAAAAACTCCACTGGAAAACACTTCATTGTGATAAACACTTTGAGCAATGTAGCAGGATATAAAATCAGCATATGAAAACCAATAGCTTTTCTATATATCAATAATGAACATACTGAGAAAGAAATAGAAAACATTCTAATTCACAATAGCCACAAAAAGTACCTAGGAATAAACCAAAGAGGTGAAATCCTACTACAGTTAATAAAACTTATAAAAGACTGAAGAAAGAAATTGAGGGACACTAGAAAATTGAAAGACCTCCCATGCTCATGGATCAGTGGAATTAATGGAATTAATGTTGGTAAAATGGCTACATTTCACATAGTTATCAATAAATTCAATGTAATCCCCTTCAAAATTCAAATGATACTCTTCATATAAATATAAAAATTAATCCTAAATTTATATGGAAGCACAAAAGACTCCAAATAACCCAGTAATCCACAACAAAAATAACAATGCTAGAGTTATCAAAATACCTGATTTTAAAAAATATTTAAGAACCATGGAAACAAAAATGCATGGTGCTGGTACACACAAAAAACTAAAGCAAACAAGCTAACAAAACCAGACATGTAGACCATCGGAACAGAATTGGGGAGATGGGGATAAATCTATACCACTACAGCTGTCTGATTGTCAAAATCATTCATGGGGAAAAGAGCCTCTTTAACAAATGACATTGGGAAAACTGGATATCTACAAGTAGAAGATTGAAGGGAGATCACCATCTCTCATCCTGTACAGAAATCAATTCAAAATGTATGAAAGACCTTAATGCAGTAAGACCCAAAACATTGAAACATCTATAGGAAAACATGGGAAAAACACTTCTAGACATAGGCAATGACTTTCTGAATAAGCTCCAATAGCTCATGGAAAAATAATAAAAATTGACAAATGGAATTGCATCAAAGTGAGATGTATCTGCATAACAAAAGACATAATTAGCAAAGTGAAAAGACAGGCTTCAGATTTGGAGAAAATCTTTACCAGTAACTCATTTGACAGGGAATTAATATTTAGAGTATTTAAACAACTCAAAAAATGAAAAGCACCATAAGAGCAAATAACCTAATTAGTAAATTAGCAAAGAACTGAACAGTTTTCAAAAGAATGCATAAAACTTGCCCATAAATACATGAAAAAATATTTAGCATCTATAACCCTCAGGGTTATGCAAATCAGAACTACAAAAAGGCCAGGTGGATGGCTCATGCCTGTAATCCTAGCCCTTAGGAGGCTGAGATCAGAAGGATCATGGTTTGAAGTTAACCTGGACAAAATAGTTCTTGAAACACCATCTCAACCAACAAAAACTGGGCATGGTAACATACACCTGTCATCCCAGCTACCGTGGAAGCATAAATAGGAAAATGGAAACCTAGGCCAGTCTGAGCATAAATATGAGACCCTATTTGAAAAAATAACTAAAAGAAAAAAGGACTAGAGATGTTACTCAAATGAGAGACCCTGCCTAGCTAGTAAGCACAAGTCCTCAGTTCAAAGTTTAGTACAACCAAACATTATAATAACTATGTTGAAATTCCATATCACCCTTCTGAGAATGGCTATCACCATAAAAACAAAAGGCCACAAATAGTGGGGGTTGGGGGTAGAAGGAAACTTCATAGGTTGTTGGTGGCAATGTAAATTAGTCCATCCACTATGGCAATTAAAATAGAGATTTCTTAAAAAACTGAAATAAAACTATCATATTATCTAGCTGTAACGTTCTTGCTTATATACCTGAAGCACTCAAGATTGGCATACAATAGAGATACCTGAATATCCATGTACTTTCAGTTTTGCTATTTCTTCTTCAAAAACTTTTGGCCAATGTATCTATTGAGCCTTGATCAGTAGAGGTTGGACAGCTTCCCAATGTGGCAGAGTACTCTTAACACCAAATATAGAATAATCTTCCAATTGTAACCTTCTAAGAAAAGTACAAGTTATGAATGTGATATTAATTTTGAACTTATCAAAAGAGAATTCAAGTTAAACCACTGTTTTCCTACTTTTTAAACTATAAACCAGTGTTCTTTATAATTATACATAGATGATCTTTTATTTACAGGATCAGACCTAAACCTGATACTCTGGATTGTCGAATAAGATTATTTCTAAATCCCAAACATTCAAGAAATTGCTTATAATTTGAATATAGCAAAATCCACTGTCATCTATATTTTCAGAAAACTGCTAAAAACAGTTTGGTAGTCTTCACTGTTAACTCTTCCTGCCGTGCTCATCCTTTTCTCTTCATCTAGCAGATTTAATGGGGCTAAAATATTCTCCTTGCAATACATTATTCAGGCAATGCTGAGCACAAAGTTAGTCTTGTTTCTTGAGGAAGGTAGAGTCAATGTTTATTTGTCACCAATACAATTTTGAAGAACAAAGTTGAAGAACAAACACTACCAAATGTTAAGACTTAAAAAGCTATCATAATTAAGACAGTATGGTATTTTGTGGAAGAACAGACACATAAACCAATGTAAGAGAATAGAAAGCCCAGAAATATTCTCACAGAAATAGAAGTAACAGATCTTTGTGGAGAGGCAAAGACAATAAAAGGAAAAACACTCCTTTTTTGTAAATGGGGCTGGACAATTGGACACCCATTGGCAAAAAAAGAATATGGTCATAGACCTTACACCTTTCATCAAAATTCATTCAACATGGAACACAGACCTGAATGCAAAAGTATAAAACATGTAGGAGGTAGCATAAATGAAAAATTTAGATGACCTTGGGTTTGGTAATGACTCTTTAGATCTGATACCAAATAATTCATTAAAAAAATTGATAGGCCAACTTTATTAAAATACAAAACTTTTGCTCTGCAAAAGAGAATACCAGGAGAATTTGGAAACAAACCACAATCTAGAAGATCTTTTAAAAAGACACTCTGATAAAGGATTGTTGTACAAAATATGCAAAAGAACCCTTAAAATAACTGAATTAAAAATGGCAAAAATTCTTAAAAATATCTCACCAAAGAAATGTAAAGATGGCAAAGGCATAGGAAAAGACATTTATATCATGTCATCATTATATATCTGTCCAAAACTCATAGAAAGTACAACACAATGAAGGAACCCTAATAGAAACTGGATTTCAGGTGATGATAATAAGCAGACATAGGTTCATCAATTGTAACAAATGTGCCACTCAGGTGGTAAATATTGATAATGTGGAAACAATGAGTCAGCCACTTCATAGCAGATTGAATACATGGGATCTCTCCCCGCCTAGAGAGGGGAAGAATATGTCTTCACTATAATAAATATTTATATTGAATATTGCTATGGTTTGAGTGCAGTTTGTCCTCACCAAATGTTGATAATTCACTAATGTGGCAATAGTGAGATGGTGGCGTCTTTAAGGGAGATAATTAGATCAGGGAACTACCAGTTTGGATTAATGCCAAACTGGAGTCAATGGTGTAGGTATCCCAGCACTGGATTAGTTATTCGAAAGTGGACTGTTGTAAAGTGAGACCACCCCAATTGCTTGACTTTTTTTACACATGTCTATTTCCTCTTCTTCTTCCACATCATGTTTTGATACAACCTGTGTGCTCTTGTTAGTACTCAAGCTGTGCTATTTTGACTTTCCAGCTCCCAGAATCATGAGCCAAATAAACCTCTTTTGTTTATGCATTACCAGTGTCAGTTTATAGCAACACAAATAGACTAAGAAAAATAATGATTTGCTTTCTCTGCCCACTAACTATCTACCAGGAAAAACATACTGTGGTTTATTGAATGTCTTATTTCATGTCATGCATCTGATATGTTATTTTTTCTGACTGTGAGATTTATTTTACTGTAGCATGAAGAAGTATTAAGTTAGCTCTCAAGAGGTTTACTAATTTTACATGCATCTAGAAGCATCTGGCTTTGGAATATGGAGAAATGGATAGCTAAAGACATGTATATACCAATGACTCTACAATGTATTTCCAGACCATCTCCTGAATCCCATACTCATATATCCAGTTGTCTAACTGATATATAAATATCTAATAGGCTTCTTAAAATGAGCAAGTTCAAAACTGAACACTTGATTTTATGCTTCTTTTCTCTTATAGTCTTCTTCATCTTAGTCAATGGAAACCTTTCTTCCAGTAGATTGGACCCACAATCTTAGGTATATGCCTTAATCAAATCATTTATCTCCACTTTGTCTTGCCTGAGTTATTGGATAGCTTTCCAATGTATTTCCTCTGTGTCTATCCTTGAAAAACCTCTATCATCCAGTCTAATCTTTAGAGATCATTAATTTGGACCTTTAAAAATGTGTCAAATCATAAAATTTGTATTTTAAAATTCTTTAATTGATACCCATTTCTACTAGAAAATCCCACAAGACATGGTATATTGTGATCCTCCCTTCCCTCATATTTCTTTCATCTTTTTCACATCCCTTATATTGGTGTTTTTCCACAAGTTAAGATGTCCTTTACAGCACTTGCTTTTGCTCCTCTTCTTCCTAGAGTGTTTTTCTTTCCATGTATTTATACATATTTCTTCATTACCTGAGGTTTCTGCTCAAATATCATTCAGAGAGGTATTCTCTGACTATTATTAATAGCATAGAACATATATCTTTCACATCACTGCTTTGTGTCTCCATTTCCCTGCCTTTTATTCTTAGTACTTACAACCACAATAGATGATTTACTACTTCTCCATATCCTTCATCTTCTTTTATTATTCCATTTATCTCTTCCCTCTAGAATATAAGTTCCCCAAATGTAGATACTTGTCTGTTTCATTAACTGCTACATCCGTAGTCTAGAATGAGTCCTACCACAGAGATGTATAGTCAGTAAGTGCTTGCACAGTATAATTAAATTTTAATTAGTGGCATGCTAAAACTTTGGATAAACAAGTGATATACAAAGAAAATTTTTCTTTTATAGTAGTAAAAATCCTAGATTTAAAAATTAGTCTCTAAAGTCAATACTTCTCTATTTTAGTCATTTATTCTTTTGAAAGTCACAAGATCAATAACAGAAAAGGACCATTTCAGAAATTTTCCACTTGGTCCCTTTATATTACTCATCCCATCCACTACTTTCAATGTATATAAGCTTAAAGATCCTCTGAACTCATTCCTTTAACTTTTCTGTGCCAGCTAGATTTTTATCAACCCTTGTGGACATTTTTTAACTTGTAGTTTAACCAATTGTCTTAGCTTCATAATTTCTTCTATATTCATTTGTTTATTTATTTACTTTTGGTCTTGCTTTCTTTGCTTCTTTCAGTAAGAAATATTTTCTAGTGCTAGTAGTAGTGCCTAAAACATAAGGTACTTGAGTAATAAGTTCCTTCCTCCTAACTAAGAATATAAAAGAATCTCTGGACATACCCCATGCAAGCCAAAAGTCAGTAAAATGTCCTGGATATAATTTTATATTTTGTTGAATACACTTAAGGACACTGTTTAACTAAATTTAGTGAAAATTAGTTTGTAAAGACATTGCTTCTCTGAAGTTACAATTTAACCCTATATGTGAAAATGTTTTATAGAAAGCTTACAATAATATACTAAGCTAACAACCAAGGTATTGCTGTTTCAGAGAGTACACAGAATGAGCCTGAGTCATCTTTTATTGCCAGAATGTAATAAAGTACTCTAAAAACAAAGCAATTGGTATTTGAGAAAATAAAAGTTAATAAAAAGACCTCTTAATGGATAAGCTGGAGCAAAGTAAAAATATAAAGTAGTACCAGATTATAACCTAAAATATAAAATACATATACACAAGTTCATAGTAATGTAAATAAATAATGGAATGAAAATAAATGTATAAAAAAATTCCAGCTAATCAATGTACTCACTCTTCTTTCAAAGAGGTTGACATCACTCTACAGTCCAAACATAGGCATGCTTAGAGACTTGTTTCCAAAGAGTTCAACATAGAAAAGGAAAAGGACAACTTTTACAGTGGAGAAACATGACAAACACTACCTCACCCAGGAGATGAAGGTTCACCTAATTAATGAAAAGGCCAGCTGATAGGATTGATATGACATAATGAAAGAGACAAGTTATCTTTTTTTTCTCTCTCCTTCAAATTCAGAACTCCAGTTTAATCATGAGACAATTATTCAACAAACTCTAGTTCCAATGAAATTCTACAGAATACTCAACCAATATTCCATAAAGTCTAAGACATCAAAAAAAAAAAGTCTGAGAAACTGTCAGGGCTAAGAGAAGCCTAAGGGAACACACTGATTATGTAAAATATGGTATCTTGGATGGAATCCTGGAACAAAAAGCTCTCATTAGCAAAAAATAATGCAAATATGGATTTTAATTAATAATAATGCAGCATTATTGGTTCATTAGCTGTGACAAATATACCATAGTAATGTAAAATGTTAACAAGAGTTAAAATGTTGTGGGGGATATTAGAATTCTTAATTTTGCAACCTATCTAAAAACCTAAATTTAATTCAGTAGATCTGTTTGATTTTGCAGGATGGATTCAAAGATGGTGACTAGAGGGAGGAAGCAGAAAGTGTGCTTCTTAAAATAAAATCTTGGAGAGATACTGGAGATCCACCTTACAGGAAAAACCACCAAGAAGAGGCAAAACTCTGACTCCTCCACACCCCCAACCCACACATAGCATCCCCACTCCATGTTAAATGGAGAAACCAGGAGGGCTTCAATGCCACCAGACACCAACTCCCAGACCACTTGGGAAGATGCAGACCACCAGGTGAGCTAAGTGGCACATGGTACTCCCACAGACAACCCTGGGCCAGATCAGCATACCCCCCTGGACAGACTGACACCCACCCAGGGAAAAAAGAGAAAAAACCAAACTGAATAATAAACAACAATAACAAAAAAGACACATAGCAAAGAGGGAGGGGTGCCCTGAGAGCCAAAGGGAGGGGAGAGGCAATCCCTCACAGAACTGTAAATAAACAAGCTGGCTGGAGAAGGCAGGAGTGGCAGCACCCACCCAGCAACCAAGGAGCAGGAAAGCTTGTAAAAGTGGCGGTGGGAGGAAAACTGCACAGGAGAAGGGGAACACCCACTTCCCATGTGAACTATAAATAAATAAGCCAGCCAGAGAAGACAGGAGTGGTGGCACTTGCCCAGCAACCAGGAGCAGGAAAGCTTGTAAATGTGGCAGTGGGAGGAAACCTCTGCAGGAGAGAGGGAAAGGGTCACTTCACACGTGAACTGTACATAAACACGCCAGTGTTATGTACCACTACCTCCCCCAGTGTGCTTGGAAAGGGGAAAGTTTGTAACAGTGGTGGTTGCGCCCAGGAGAACTCTAAGTAAACAAAGCCTGAGGGGCTAGGTGAGTGTTAAGCTCACTCCTGAGATCTGCAATCAATAAAGCCAGCAGCAACAATCAGCTGACAGTAGTGGGCAGGTGAGCTGCAGCCTCAGATAGACATTCACAAAGCTGTCTCCAGACTCCTTTTCTTTTTTTTCCTTTTACCTTTGATGAGACAACAACCGAACTACACCTGCATGCTGAAAAACTTACTGAAACTGTATTGCATTTGAACTTAGGACACTTTGTGGTGTTTTGTTTTTTTTCCTTTTGATGAGACAATGACAGAACTACTTCTGAGACACCATCTCCAGGATTGGAGGCTGAGGGACTAACACCAAAATTATTAAGACTGAAACTTTATTGCATTTGAACTTGGAGATTTTTTTTAAACTCTTTCTCTGTCTCTCTAATGCCTGTTTAGCTTACTGTTGATTAGTATACTATCTGTCCCTGTTTGTATTTTTGAAACTGTTGTTTTTGTTTGTTTTGCCTTTTTTACTTGTTTATTTGTTTTTCCCTTTTTCTTTACCTTCTTTGCTTTTCCTCTCCAATTACCCTTCCATTCTAAATATCACCATTGTTATTATTACAAGCTAGAAAATACTTAATTGCACAGAGTACATGGACAGTAACAATACCAAGGGCAATGATGGGAAGACAGATAAAACAGGGAAACCAGTTTCTCCACAGAAAAAAATTAGTAGAGGAACCAGAGGGAAATGAAGAAAACAGACACTCAGATCCAAACTCCAACAAAAAGAAGATAAACTATTCCAAAGAACCCAATGAAGCCCACAATAATAATCTGAAAGAGGAAATCCTCCAAGTAATCAATGAGAATTTTATAGAGATGATACTAGATATGGTCAACCAAAATATACAGGACACACTCAAGAAATTCCATGACAACAAAAATAGAGAATTTGAGAAAGCACAAGAAGAAATAAAAGAAACCATAGAAACGCTGTAGAAACACCAATGTGAAACAAAGTGCACAATTAATAAAGAGATAAATGAACTCAGGACGAAAATAGACAAAATTAAAGAGGAAGTGACTCAGGATATGGAAAACCTCAGAAAAAAGAACAAAACAGAAATGCAAAACAAAATGGAAGGCTAATCCAGCAGACTAGAACAAGCAGAAGGCAGAATCTCAGAACTCGAAGATGAAATGGTAATTAAAGGGAAAACTGAAGAACTATTAGTTAAACAACTCAAGACTTGTGAAAAGAAAATGCAAGAACTCACTGACTCCATTAAAACACCAAACCTGAGAATCATGGGCATTGAAGAAGGAGAAGAGGTGCAAGCAAAAGGAATGCATAATATATTCAACAAAATAATAACAGAAAATTTCCCAAATCTAGAGAAATTTATGCCTATACAGATGCAAGTGGCCTCCAGAATACCAAACAGACCAGACGAAAATAGAATTACCCCACAGCATATTATCATTAAAACAACAAGTACAGAGACACAAGACAGAATATTGAAGGCTGTAAGAGAGAAAAAACAAATAACATGCAAAGGTAAACCATCAAAATCACAGCAGACTTTTAAACAGAAACATTAAAAGCAAGAAGAGCATGGGGTGAGATCTTCCGGGCACTGAATGAAAATAACTTCAACCCCCAGCAAAACTATCATTCAAAATAGATGGAGCAATAAAAGTCTTCCATGATAAGCAGAAACTAAAACAATATGTGACCACAAAGCTACCAGTACAAAAGATTCTTCAAGGGACTCTGCACACAGAAAGTGAAACCCAAGATAACCATGAAAGGGCAGGCAGCCCCAAACTACAGGAACAGAAAAAGCAAGAAAGTAGAGAGTAACCTCAATTTAGGTACACACAATCAAACCTTCAAACAACTAAGACAACTAAATGACAGGAATCAACACATACCTATCAGTACTAACGCTTAATGTTAATGGACTTAATTTCCCCATCAAATGGCACCATTTGACGAACTGGATTAAAAAGGAAGATCCAACAATTTGTTGCTTACAGGAGACCCATCTCACCAACAGAAATAAGCATAGGCTTAGGATAAAAGACTGTAAGAAGATTTACCAAGCCAATGGCCCCTGAAAACAGGCAGGAGTAGCAATACTTATCTCTGACAAAGTAGACTTCAAACCTACATTGATCAAATGAGATGAAGAGGACATTCCATACTAATAAAAGGGGAATTAGACCAAAAGGAAATAACAATTATCAACCTATATGAACCCAATGTCAACACACCCAATTTCATCAAACATAGCCTGAAGGACCTAAAAGCATATATTAACTCCAACACAGTGGTAGTGGGAGATTTTAACGCCCTGTTATCATCAATAGATAGGTCATCCAAACAAAAAATCAATAAAGAAATCCTAGATCTAAAATATACAATAGATCAAATGGACCTTGTTGATGTCTACAGAACATTTCATACAACTTCGACACAATATACATTCTTCTCAGCAGCCCATGGAACCTTCTCCAAAATAGATCATATCCTAGGACACAAAGCAAGCCTCAGCAAATATAAGAAAATAGAAATTATACCATGCATTCTATCGGATCACGACGCATTAAAACTAGAACTCAACAACAAAAATAAAGGCAAAAACATCCAAACAGATGGAAACTGAATGACTCATTGCTTAATGAACAATGGGTCATTGATGAAATAAAAGAGGAAATTAAAAAGTTCCTGGAAGTCAATGAAAATGAAAACACAACCTCCCGGAATGTATGGGACACAGCAAAGGCAGTCCTGAGAAGAAAGCTTATAGCCATGAGTGCATATATTAAAAAGACTGAAAGAGCTCAAACCAATGACCTAGTGCTACATCTCGAACTCCTAGAAAAACAAGAACAAGCAAATCCCAAAACAAGTAGAAGGAGAGAAATAAAAATAAGAGCTGAAATCAATGAAATAGGAACCACAAAAAAAATACAAAGAATTAATGAAACAAAAAGCTGGTTCTTTGAAAAAATAAACAAGATCAATAGACCTCTCGGAAATCTGACTAAAATGAGGAGAGAAAAAGCCCAAATTAGTATAATCAGGAATGCAAAAGGATAGATAACAACTAACACCATGGAAGTTCAGGAAACCACCAGAGACTACTTTGAGAAGCTATATACAAATAAATTTGAAAATCTTAAAGAAATGGACAGATTTCTAGATACTTATGATCATCCAAAACAGAACTAAGAGGATATTAATCACCTGAATAGATCTATAATATAAAATGAAATTGAAGCAGTAATCAAGTCTCCCCAAAAAGAAAAGTCCAGGACCTGATGGATTCTCTGCTGAATTCTATCAGACCTTTAAAGAAGAACTGATACCAACCCTCCTTAAACTGTTCCACGAAATAGAAAGGGAAGGAAAACTGCCTAACACATTTTATGAAGCCAGTATTACACTTATCCCAAAACCAGGAAAAGACACCTTCAAAAAGGAGAACTATAGGCCAATCTCTTTAATGAACATTGATGCAAAAATCCTCAATAAAATAATGGCAAACTGAATTCAACAACACATCAAAAAAATCATTCACCACAACCAAGTAGGCTTCATCTGAGGAATGCAGGGATGGTCCAACATAAGAAAATCAATAAATGTAATAAACCACATTAACAGAAGCAAAGACAAAAACCACTTGATCGTCTCAATAGGTGCAGAAAAAGCCTTTGAAAAGATCCAACATGATTTCATGATAAAAGCTCTAAGAAAACTAAGAAAAGAAGGAAAGTACCTCAACATTATAAAAGCTATATATGACAAACCTACAGCCAGCATTATATTAAATGGAGAAAAACTGAAACCATACCCTATAAAATCAGGAACTAGACAAGGATGCCCACTATCTCTACTCCTATTAACAAAATACTAGAATTCCTAGCCAGAGCAACATAGGCAAGAAGAGGTAATAAAACAAATACAAATAGGTAAAGAAACTGTCAAAATACCCCTATTTGCAGATGATATGATTCTATACTTTAAAGACCCAAAAAACTCTACTCAAAAGTTCCTAGACACCATCAATAGCTATAGCAAGGTAGCAGGATATAAAATCAACATAGAAAAATCATTAGCATTTTTATACACTAATAATGAACAAACTGAGAAAGAATATATGAAAACAATTCCATTTACAATAGCCTCAAAAAAAATCAAATACCTAGGTGTAAACTTAACAAAGTATGCGAATGACCTCTACAAAGAAAACTATACACTTCTGAAGAAAGAGACTGAGGAAGACTATAGAAAGTGGAGAGATCTCCCATGCTCATGGATTGGTAGAATCAACATAGTAAAAATGTCGATACTCCCAAAAGTAATCTACATGTTTAATGCAATTCCCATCAAAATTCCAATGACATTCATTAAAGAGATTGAAAAATCTACCATGAAATTTATATGGAAACACAAGAGGCCACGAATAGCCAAGGCAATACTCAGTCAAAAGAACAATGTTGGAGGTATCACGATACTTGACTTCAAACTATATTATAAAGCAATAACAGTAAAAACAGCATGGTACTGGCTCAAAAACAGACATGAAGACCAGTGGAACAGAATAGAGGACCCGGATATGAAGCCACACAGCTATAACCAACTTATCTTTGACAAAGGCACTAAAAATAAATATATGATGGAGAAATAGCAGCCTCTTCAACAAAAGCTGCTGGGAAAACTGGTAAGCAGTCTGCAAAAAACTGAAACTAGATGTATGTTTATTACCTTATACCAATATTACTCAAATTGGAAAAAGGATCTTAATATCAGACCCCAAACTCTAAAGTTGGTACAGGAGAGAGTAGGAAATACCTTGGAATTAATAGGCATAGGCAAGAACTTTCTCAATGGAACACTAGCAGCTCAGCAACTAAGAGATAGCATAAATAAATGGTACTTCATAAAACTAAAAAGCTTCTGCTCAACAAAAGAAATGGTCTGTAAACTGAAGAGACCACCCACAGAGTGGGATAAAATATTTGCCAGCTATACATCAGACAAAGGACTGATAACCAGAATATATAGGGAACTCAATAAAGTAAATTCTTCCAAAATTAATGAACCAATAAAGAATGGGCAAGTGAACTAAACAAAACTTTCTCAAAAGAAGAAATTCAAATAGCCAAAAAAACACATGAAAAAATGCTCACCATCTTTAGCAACTTAACCACACTAAGATTCCACCTCACCCCTGTTAGAATAGCCATCATTAGCAACACCACTAACAACAGGTGTTGGCAGGGATGCAGGGAAAAAGGAACCCTCTTACACTTCTGGTGGGAATGTAAACTAGTACAACCAGTCTAGAAAAAAATTTGGAGGCTACTTAAAAAGCTAAACATTGATCTACCATATGATCCAGCAATACCACTCTTGGGGATATACCCAAAAGAATGTGACAGAGGTTACTCCAGAGGCACCTGCACACCCATGTTTATTGCAGCACTATTTACAATAGTCAAGTTATGGAAACAGCCAAGATTTCCCACTACTGATGAATGGATTAAGAAATTGTTGTATTTATACACAATTGAATTTTATGCAGCCATGAAGAAGAATGAAATGTTATCATTTGCAGGTAATTGGATGGAATTGGAGAACATCATTCTGAGTGAGGTTAGCCTTGCCCAAAAGACCAAAAATCGTATGTTCTCCCTCATATGATGACATTAGATCAAAGGCAAACACAAGGGGATTGGACTTTGATCACATGGTAAAGCAAGAGCACGCAGGAAGGTATGAGGATAGGTAAGATACCCAAAAAGCTAGATAGCATTTGTTGCCCTCAATGCAGAGAAACTAAAGCAGATACTTTAAAGCAACTGAGGCCAATAGTAGAAGGGAACCAGGAACTAGAGAAAAGGTTAGTTCGAGAAGAATTAACTTAGAAGGTAACACCCACGCACAGGAAATCACTGAGAGTCAACTCCCTATATAGCTATCCTTATCTCAACTAGCAAAAAGCCTTGGTCCTTCCTACTATTGCTTATACTCTCTTTCCAACAAAATTAGAGATAAGGGCAGAATTTTTTCTGCCTGGTAGTAAGGGGTAAGGGGTGGTAATGGAGGGAGTGGAGGGGGGTAAGGGAGAGGGTGGGGGAAGGGGGGGAGAATTAACCTAAATATTGTATGCACATATGAATAAAATAAAAATAAAAAAAAAGAGAGATAGGATTGACAAATGGGACTGAATCAAACTAAAAAGCCTCTGCATAGCAAAGGAAATAGTACACTGAAGCGATACCCTACACAATGAGAGAAAATCTTTAATAACCAAAATACATAGGGAACTCAAAAAACTGACCACACAAAGAATCAACAACCCAATTAATATATAGGCAAAGGAACTCAGCATAAAATTCTCAATATAATTAGTACAGATGGCTAATAAATACAAGAAGAATGCCCAACATCCCTGGCCATAAAGGAAAAAACAAGAAATGTTTGTGAGTATGTGGAGAAAAAGGAATACTTCTACACTGTTGGTGGAAATGTAAATTAGGGCAATCACAAGAAGGAAAAGTATAGAAATTCTTCAATAAACTAAAAATGGAACTAGCATACAATCCAATGATGTTCCTGGGCATGTATCTGAAGGAATGAAATCAGGATACAATAGAGACACTTGCACACTCATGTTTATTGCAACTCTGTTCACAAGAGGCAAGCAATGAAAACAGAATTAAGAAAATATGACATATATACACAATGGAGTATCCTTCAGCTATTTAGAAGAACAACTTTATGTTGCTTGCAGCTAAACAGATGGAACTGGAGATCATTATGTTAAATCAAGTAAGCTAGAGTCAGAAGGACATATGTTTTCCCTCATATGTGGAAACTGGACCTAAAAGACAGATCAATATATAATTACATATGATCATATATGCATATGTGATATTATGTACATATATGTATATTTAAATACATGTATGGTCTACATACACATATGCATATATAAATACACATGTGATCATGTATATACCTATGTATGTTCTCCATAGTACTGTGTTAGTATGTTTCATGCTGCTATGACAGAATATCTGAGAATGAGTAACTTACAAGAGCAGAGATTTAGAAATTGGGATGTAGCTCCTTTGTAAAATACATGTGTTGTATGTATGAGACCTTAGTGTCAATTTCTAACACCATACTCTTACACACATGCTACACACATATCCCTATGGTTAATTTTGACTAGGATATTAGTAAATCCTTAGTAAACTATGATGTGAGCTGCTGCACTCCACCATATTCTCACCATCAGGATGGGTTGAAATTTATGAAATCATGAGCCAAAATAAATGTTTACTCCCTTGTAAAAAAGAAATTCAGTAAATCTAAATCTATAAATTTATTGTAAAAATTTCACTTAAAATTTGTAAAGGAGATAATAGACAATTTTGTTCTCTCTCTAAGATACATTATTTCTTTTGGAGGGATTTCTTTTAATCAGGATATATTTGTTGTACAGGGAGATTCATTGTGACAATTCCCTATAAGCTTATATTGTACATTGGTTAGGTCACCCCCATATTTTCTTTTCTTGAAGTAGATCTCCTAAAGATTTCAGTCAAACATAATTTCATCTCAGAGTAAAAATAAAATCTACAAGAGCTATCACTTTTCTAAGCCTTATGGATAGATGTTTGTAATACTCTTGGATTTTTATCATTCAGTATTTCAAAGTGGCAGCTTAGAGACCAGTTTGAGATGCACACTGACACCAGGTGTCAAGACATCAAGCCAAGGCAATTTCTCTCCATACCCATTCAATCCCACCTTCCCTTTATTACCTCTGGTTACTGGTCCTTGAAGAAAAAAACAATATAGAAGCACACAGAATTTAGAAATAGGTAAACAGTCTGCATTATTTTTCTTAAAGCAATTCCCTCCCATTCATTGGTACTTCTCATCAGATTAAACCTATGTCCACACAGACCACATGCCATAGCTAAAGCAGTTTAGTCAGTTTTGAACTTGGTATGCTTATTACTTCTTACTCATTAGGTAAGCACCACTTTTACCTGACCCATGCATCCTCTATATAGGCTCCTAGTGATTTCTGGTATCCATCATGCCATTTGAACCCCCTTAGCCTTGGTAATGTATATCTAGGCATTACTTTAGTCAGGATTTAGATGGGTTAGGCTAAGTAACTTTTGCTAGACACATGCAGGTGTACATTATGTACATTTTGGTTTTCAAGTCTGAAGTTGTTTTGGGGCAAAAATATATTTAATCAAACATTTCAATTACTGATTTACACAGGTTACAACTGTGATTTCAAGAAGGATACACCATAAGCAGATAGCATTCCTGAAGCAAATTCTGTGTGTTGCAATGCATTAAGTTATACTGATGCTCTGTTTACTTCGTTGTCCCACTCTGGGTCTCTTGGTGGGTTCCTAACCAGAGTTTAACATTTGAATGAGTTTGTTACTTGTGATCCATTTCTGATATTCCTGACTGACTTTCTAACCATCTCCTCAGGTTAACTCCATAGAGATCCTATCTCCAATTTTCAGGAGTACCTGTCATTGTGGGCAGTTGCACACCATCCTGTGTGACTTCTTGAGTGGGAGAATGGTTCCAAACGGCTCAGTTTCTCTGACTGAAAGCATCCCCATGGAATTACAGCTTGAGAGTAACATTACTTTCTTAGGGTTTAGAATAATGTGACATATATCAAAGAGATGATAATAAGCATTGCATAACAACAGACAGTGCTGGATTGATGAGACCACTGACTCACTTTTTATGGGAAAGTGTATCAATATTCCTAATTACCAAAACATTAAGTTATGTAGGGGTTGAAACAAACAACTAAGATTGATTGGTTAACACCAATATAGTTAGTATAACAGTGAAAGCATTTTACTTACTCCTCACGACAATTTTATGAGTCAGGTGTTAAAGTCCCTAATATATGGGTAGGAATCAGAATTAACAAGGTTAAATGATGTCTGCCCATATTCTCACATATAACAGGCAATAAAGGAATTGAACCCAGATACATTCAACTTCACTTGTACTCCCTAGCTTTTCTTTATCAAAACAATGAAGCAAATGAACAAAAATATAAGCAAAAAAAGTAAGATAGGAAAAATGCTTCACGTGTATTCAAGTGTCTTATTTGTCCACAAATATTTTTCTATACATATAATTGCCACATTTTAAGGTCATGAATCATTAATAAAGAGGATGGAGAAAAAAGAAAAGAAAGGGAAGGAAACAAAGACAACGATAAGAGTAATTTTATATTTTGTAGGTATTTTTCTAACTTACAAGTAAAGGGCTAAATGCAGTGATTTTACCAATCAAATGTAAGTGAAAACTGATGTTGGGAGAAGAATCTAAGAAAGACCATTTCATGGTGAGAGTCTAGCATGAGAGTTCTAGTGCAAACCAAGTGCCCTTTTAGGAAAATAACAAGATTGGAAGATGGGCCGATTACAAGAGCCATTTAGGTACCAGCTATGGGATAAAAACTAAAAAGAATGATCAAAACAGTTACTGCTAGATAGTTCAAAATGACTATAGAGAAGAGATGTGAATTTTTTTTTTGTGAGAAAAATAGGTTGCAATAGAAGTTTCTGTTTAAGTGCCTGTGAGGAACAGATTTGAAATAATTGTTTTTATGGGCCATTGAAACTGAGTTGGCTTTGAAAGTACTCTTCTCTGAAGGAGTTTTCATTTGGCTTATTCACTGAGTATTTTAAATAGTTTTTGGATATGAATTGCAAATTCAATTACCCCATCATCATAAACAATAATGTAGAATTGTCATGGCACTAGGTCAATTATTAAAAATGTCTTGTTTTTTTCTTTTGCTCTTATAGAATTAGTTTAAAATATGGTATGAGGGAGGGATCTACATTTTTTTTCTTAAATTTATTTCCCTTATCACTTGTTAAACAATCTATCCTTTCTCTAATGACATTTTCAACCTATTACATCTTGCAAACCTATAGGTGTGTCCTAGGTTTTATGCCATTGCCATATCAACACTTTTGGGAACCAACATGAATTTTAATTACATTTTTAAAGTGTATTTTAAGATCTAGTAGGGGAAGGCATCTTTTTCATAATTTTGCTTACTTTCTATAATCTATTCTTTTTAATAAATTTCAAAATTATTTGCCAGTGTGTAAAGCATTCATCATGTTCAAAAGCCAGCGACATTAAAGGGTATGAAGAATGAAAATTCTCCCTCCAGTCCTCATTGTTGTCTTCTTAGTTCCCATGCTTCACTTACCCAACAAACTAATATGCACTAAACTAGTGTCATGTATACACTTCCATAATTTCTTTTGTACACTAAATGAACTACTTAACATGACATTTTATCACTTAGCAACACACCTTGGAGATGTCATCATTTCAATATAACATCCTCATTTTTTTGTGGTGCTGGGGATCAAACCCAGGACCTCATGTATTCTAGGCTAGTGGTCTAAACTTTATCTACTGGACTTCCTCAATTCTATTATTTAACAGCATTTTATGCATGGCTACAATTTATTTAACTAGTTTCCTAGTGATTTTCTAATCCTCTGCTCTTATAAACAATAGTATGGTAAGAAAACATGTACATATGTAAATTAAATTATCATAAGAACAAGTGTATCAGTAGAATGTTGTTTTCAGAAATGGAGTTGCCAGGCTAAAAAAACACATCAAATATGATTTCAGTAAATCTTACCAAATTGTCTTCTGCATGGAATCATAAATTTATACATGAGGTTATCTGTTTCCTCTCTGCCTTGACAACATTTAATGTTATTCAACTTCTTGATTTTTGCTTATCTGATAATGACAAATGGTATCATATTTGTGTTTTCCATATTATGAATGGTGCTAAGAATCTTTCCACATGTTTGGGTTAACATACATACGTATATGTGTGTGTATGTTTGTGTGTGTGTGCATTTAAAGGGTATGACCATTTTCCTATCCAGTTCTTTAGTTTTTAATGGAAAATTTTGGAAGATCTCTTTCTGAATAAGTAACAAATAATATACTTTGAGATATGTGTTAATTTGTTACTTTTCTTTGAGATTGATTTATTTATAGCTTTTCAAATTTGATTAAATGATATCAACTATTTTTTATGGTTTCTGAAGTTTGAGTCATGATTAGCTGGGATTACAAGTATGAACTACCTTATCTGGCTGTATTTATAGTTTTCAGTTAAATATGCATGTTTATTATTTGAATTAGCCATCCATATGACTTGAGGTATAGGTCCAACATTTTTGTGTAGTTGATTATGAAATTGTCTAAACCCCATTTTCCCACTGATTTGATATGCCATCAAACCCAGGACCTCATGTATTCTAGGCTAGTGGTCTAAACTCTATCTACTGGACTTCCTCAATTCTATTATTTAACAGCATTTTATGCATGGCTACAATTTATTTAATTAGTTTCCTAGTGATTTTCTAATCCTCTACTCTTATAAACAATAGTATGGTAAGAAAACATGTACATATGTAAATTAAATTATCATAAGAACAAGTGTATCAGTAGAATGTTGTTTTCAGAAATGGAGTTGCCATTCCATATTGTATTCCAATAGTCTATTTCTAATTCCATTTGCCTACTTATGCAAATTCTCGTGGCTTTCATTATTGATGTTCTATGACACATTTGAACATCTGGTAGTATTTCCCTGCCCCATTGCTCTTTTTATCAGAGAATTTTCTGACTTTTCTTTTTTTCCCTTATTTTCTACATTTCTTTTATGACCAATTGTCTACTTCCAAAGGAATCCTCATTTAGAAAATTAGAATCATGGCACAGTTGTTAAATAGTTTAGGGATGATAGCATTATGCTGCAGTTTGAACTTTCAAACAGAAAGAATACGTTATATTATTTTCACTTGTTCAAGTTCTCCTTTATCCATTAGTGTATTTAAACTTTTTCTTCATAAAGGTCTAACATATTTATAGCAACCCTCCCTTCTTGGTAATTTGTATTTTTGTGGCCAATGGAAATTGATCTTTTTTTCCTTCTACATTAGCATCTAAGCGATTATATACATAACATTGATTTCTGTGTATTAACTTTATGCCTTTCTATTTTTACTGAATTCTCTTAGAATTTGTCATATTGTCTGCAAATAGTGATACTTTTCTTTTTTTCATTCTCGTAGTTTGAATTTTTTTCATTTTATAGGAAGTAAAATGTCAGACAATAACAGTGGTATCCTTTTTCTTGTCTTCTTTTATTTAGGATGTTTTCTAGTGTTTCCCTGATGAGGATAATGCTAGGTATTGGGTTAGGAAGAAAACATTTACACATACATATATGTATACATATATACCTATATATGTCTATATTTAACTAATCTATAACTTTCTAATTGTGTTTTAAAAATAACATTGACAACTTTGAATTAAATTGCACTAGTTTAAAATGTTAGTTTTGGGAAGTTAGATCTTTTTGTTTTTTCATGAAATGGAATATGCCTTCCAATTGGCTATTTCATATTCTTCAGTAAAATTGTGTAGCTTTCTTCCTTTGGGGGTTTCACTCAATTGTGGTAACCTCTTTGTCTTGATATCTAATGTACATGTAAGTCCTCATTTCATTTTACCTATGGGCTGCCTTTGACCCTGCTATAAATTCTCATTTTTTAAAAACACTCCTTTCTCTTCTACCTGAAAATGCCTCACTCTCCTGTTTTCCTCCAATACTCTGAACTCAATTCCTACCTTCTTTATGTTTATTTTCACTATTATAAGTAGTATCTTTCTGTCACACTTTCCTAAAATGGTTCTTATAGATACAGGTGGTAAAGGAACTGTGATCTCACTGAAAGACTTCCTAGTAGATGTTTTTCTAGTTTTACTATCAAAAACAAAGAACAATGCTAAAGGTATAGAAAATGAGCACATTTTTCCTATTCTTCCTTTCAATCTGCAGGGTTTTTTTTTACTATTTAAAAATATGTGTAGATCTTTTCCAACAAATATAATAGTGAAGCTTGGTTATTCTCTTATTTCTGTTATGTAAACGTAATTTCTTTCTTAATAGGGTCTATTTCTAGAATTTCTGAGACAGAAGAAAGTCACAACTTTTCTGAGTGGCAAGGTAAAATCACATGTATTTTCTTTCTTATTTCTAATGTTAATTGGCTACATTCTAACAGATGCATTCTGGAAAAATGTTGCTAAATTGTGATGGCTTAATTCTTATTTGTAAATATTTCATTTAGGATTCTGAAATTACTAGTATTTAAAATTATACAGATAGCTTATCATATGCTAACTAGCAATAGTATTTCATTCAGCTATCACACAAATACTTAGTAGTCATCCAGTTTGCTACAGTCAGGAGGTTGGTGACAGGAGTACATTATGTCATCCCTGAAACCACAGCATAGGGTACAATTAGAACCATCATATGTTTTATAACAAGTGTTTATAATGTTATGAAGAGACACAAAAGGACAGTGTGAAGTAGTTGGGAGTTTCTAAATATTCAGGAATTTTTTTCTGGGGAAATGAAAATTGAGTAGATGTGTATATGTGACAGGATTGGAGAATCAGAAAGAAAAGAGACCTGGTAGCAGAAGAGAGTAAAGCACATTGAATGTGCGTGCATGCGTACGTGTGTGTGTGTGTGTGTGTGTGTGTGTGTGTGTGTGTGTGTGTGTTTGTTTATGGTGCAGGGGACCAGTTCTTGCAACTATTTCAGCAATTTCTTTTGGTGTTTATTAACATATTTCTAAACCAAGTGCTTATCTCACTGCTTCATGAAAGTTCATTGTTGATTACCTTGGAGCTCTTGAAGATGGTTACTGACATACTCTCCACTGTTCTATGACTTACATGAATACGTCTTTTTTTCTCATGATCCTCTGGTTGTCATAGCAGATTATTTACATTTTTGCATACTTTTTCTATGTAAAATGAATTCAAAGTAGAACCACATAGCACAATATGATCAATCATTTTTCTACACTTTTTGCTTTTAAGTTAATAAAATAATTGTCTTCATTTGATTCAATTACAGTATGTCCTCCAAATCTCTTCCAGTTGCTTAAATTGCCTCTGATGCCCTTAAACACACAGGATTTTGTTAATTTCACCCTATTCTAGAGATCTACCCTTTCTCAGAGATCCATGACTGCTTCTTCGAGGACTACATTCTTCCTCGGACTGCTATAAGCTTATTACCTTGGAATCTCCCTTTGTTAGTAGCCATTCAGTTTCCTTTTTTCTTGCTCATGGAATCTCCTATTTTCTGAAACCTATGACTTCCTCTTCCTTGGTTTCTTATTTCAGTTTCTTCCTTAGAAGATAGAATTCTAGAGGTAATATATGTCCAAAACCACTTTCTACTTTGCCCTGGAATTTGTGTATTAATTTGGCTGAAGATAAAATACTAGGCTGGAAGTAAGCATTATTGAAGTCAACACTGTTGTTTTTTGGCTTCTGGTCTTGCTACTTACATCCTGATTTGTTGTCCTTTGTAATGGTACAGGTTTTACTTTACTCTTATATTCCCTAAATTTTCAAATTTTATGAGATTTGTCTTTATTGTGGCTGTATTTTCTCTGTTGTGTTGAGGCTTCAATAGGTCATTTTGTGACCCTATTTCTGACAAATTCTGTTGGTGATTCCTTTCCCTGTTTTTTTGTTTGTTTGTTTTTGTTTTTTTTCTTTCTGGGACTCTGATTCATGTGTTGGAACTTCTGGGCTGCACTTTAAAAACAAAATCTTTTTACTACATTTCTTTGTTTATTGTCCTAATTAACCTCCCAATCACAGTGTTGTTTCTTCATTTCAGCAAACATATTTATGACTTCCACAAAGTTCTTTTCCTTTAATATTCATTTATCAAAGTTCTTCTTATTTTGTAGTCTGTTTGTTTAAGCATACTTTTCTCTTTGTTTATTTGCTTGTTTGTTTTGGCCTCCATTCCTTTTGTTAGAAAATTTTCTCAGAATTCTGCATTTGCAAGAGAAACACCCAATAAGCAAATTGGTATTTTCTATGCATGAGTGGGTTTCTTGGTCTCTGTGATAGATTCAGTTTTTCACAATATGTTTCTGAAAGAGAATTTGTGCTGCAGAATATTTGACTATTTTCTCATTTTTTTCTTTTTTTTTTGTTTTTTATTTTTTATTTTTATTTTTTATTTTTTTTTCATTTTTCTTTTATTATTCATATGTGCATACAAGGCTTGGTTCATTTCTCCCCCCTGCCTCCACCCCCTCCCTTACTACCCACTCCGCCACCTCCCTCTCCCCCCACAATACCCAGCAGAAACTATTTTGCCCTTATTTCTAATTTTGTTGTAGAGAGAGTATAAGCAATAATAGGAAGGAACAAGGGTTTTTGCTGGTTGAGATAAGGATAGCTATACAGGGCATTGACTCACATTGATTTCCTGTGCGTGGGTGTTACCTTCTAGGTTAATTCTTTTTGATCTAACATTTTCTCTAGTACCTGTTCTGCTTTTCCTATTGGCCTCAGTTGCTTTAAGGTATCTGCTTTAGTTTCTCTGCGTTAAGGACAACAAATGCTAGCTAGTTTTTTAGGTGTCTTACCTATCCTCACCCCTTCCTTGTGTGCTCTCGCTTTTATCAGGTGCTCATAGTCCAATTCCCTTGTTGTGTTTGCCCTTGATCTAATGTCCACGTATGAGGGAGAACATACGATTTTTGGTCTTTTGGGCCAGGCTAACATCACTCAGAATGAAGTTCTCCAATTCCATCCATTTACCAGCGAATGATAACATTTTGTTCTTCTTCATGGCTGCATAAAATTCCATTGTGTATAGATACCACATTTTCTTAATCCATTCATCAGTGGTGGGGCATCTTGGCTATTTCCATAACTTGGCTATTGTGAATAGTGCCGCAATAAACATGGATGTGCAGGTGCCTCTGGAGTAACAGTCTTTTGGGTATCCCCAAGAGTGATATTGCTGGATCAAATGGTAGATCGATGTCCAGCTTTTTAAGTAGCCTCCAAATTTTTTTCCAGAGTGGTTGTACTAGTCTACATTCCCACCAACAGTGTAAGAGGGTTCCTTTTTCCCTGCATCCTCGCCAACACCTGTTGTTGGTGGTGTTGCTGATGATGGCTATTCTAACAGGGGTGAGGTGGAATCTTAGTGTGGTTTTAATTTGCATTTCCTTTATTGCTAGAGATGGTGGGCATTTTTTCATGTGTTTTCTGGCCATTTGAATTTCTTCTTTTGAGAAAGTTCTGTTTAGTTCACTTGCCCATTTCTTTATTGGTTCATTAGATTTGGGAGAATTTAGTTTTTTAAGTTCCCTGTATATTCTGGTTATCAGTCCTTTGTCTGATGTATAATTGGCAAATATTTTCTCCCACTCTGTGGGTGTTCTCTTCAGTTTAGAGACCATTTCTTTTGATGAACAGAAGCTTTTTAGTTTTATGAGGTCCCATTTATCTATGCTATCTCTTAGTTGCTGTGCTGCTGGGGTTTCATTGAGAAAGTTCTTACCTATACCTACTAACTCAAGAGTATTTCCTACTCTTTCCTGTATCAACTTAAGAGTTTGGAGTCTGATATTAAGATCCTTGATCCATTTTGAGTTAATCTTGGTATAGGGTGATATACATGGATCTAGTTTCAGTTTTTTGCAGACTGCTAACCAGTTTTCCCAGCAGTTTTTGTTGAAGAGGCTGCTATTTCTCCATCGTATATTTTTAGCTCCTTTGTCAAAGATAAGTTGCTTATAGTTGTGTGGCTTCATATCCGGGTCCTCTATTCTGTTCCACTGGTCTTCATGTCTGTTTTTGAGCCAGTACCATGCTGTTTTTACTGTTATTGCTTTATAATATAGTTTGAAGTCAAGTATCGTGATACCTCCAACATTGTTCTTTTGACTGAGTATTGCCTTGGCTATTCGTGGCCTCTTGTGTTTCCATATAAATTTCATGGTAGATTTTTCAATCTCTTTAATGAATGTCATTGGAATTTTGATGGGAATTGCATTAAACATGTAGATTACTTTTGGGAGTATCGACATTTTTACTATGTTGATTCTACCAATCCATGAGCATGGGAGATCTCTCCACTTTCTATAGTCTTCCTCAGTCTCTTTCTTCAGAAGTGTATAGTTTTCTTTGTAGAGGTCATTCGCATACTTTGTTAAGTTTACACCTAGGTATTTGATTTTTTTTGAGGCTATTGTAAATGGAATTGTTTTCATATATTCTTTCTCAGTTTGTTCATTATTAGTGTATAAAAATGCTAATGATTTTTCTATGTTGATTTTATATCCTGCTACCTTGCTATAGCTATTGATGGTGTCTAGGAACTTTTGAGTAGAGTTTTTTGGGTCTTTAAAGTATAGAATCATATCATCTGCAAATAGGGGTATTTTGACAGTTTCTTTACCTATTTGTATTTGTTTTATTACCTCTTCTTGCCTGTGTTGCTCTGGCTAGGAATTCTAGTATTTTGTTAATAGGAGTAGAGATAGTGGGCATCCTTGTCTAGTTCCTGATTTTATAGGGTATGGTTTCAGTTTTTCTCCATTTAATATAATGCTGGCTGTAGGTTTGTCATATATAGCTTTTATAATGTTGAGGTACTTTCCTTCTTTTCTTAGTTTTCTTAGAGCTTTTATCATGAAATCATGTTGGATCTTTTCAAAGGCTTTTTCTGCACCTATTGAGACGATCAAGTGGTTTTTGTCTTTGCTTCTGTTAATGTGGTTTATTACATTTATTGATTTTCTTATGTTGGACCATCCCTGCATTCCTCAGATGAAGCCTACTTGGTTGTGGTGAATGATTTTTTTGATGTGTTGTTGAATTCAGTTTGCCATTATTTTATTGAGGATTTTTGCATCAATGTTCATTAAAGAGATTGGCCTATAGTTCTCCTTTTTGAAGGTGTCTTTTCCTGGTTTTGGGATAAGTGTAATACTGGCTTCATAAAATGTGTTAGGCAGTTTTCCTTCCCTTTCTATTTCGTGGAACAGTTTAAGGAGGGTTGGTATCAGTTCTTCTTTAAAGGTCTGATAGAATTCAGCAGAGAATCCATCAGGTCCTGGACTTTTCTTTTTGGGGAGACTTGATTACTGCTTCAATTTCATTTTATATTATAGATCTATTCAGGTGATTAATATCCTCTTAGTTCTGTTTTGGATGATCATAAGTATCTAGAAATCTGTCCATTTCTTTAAGATTTTCAAATTTATTTGTATATAGCTTCTCAAAGTAGTCTCTGGTGGTTTCCTGAATTTCCATGGTGTTAGTTGTTATCTATCCTTTTGCATTCCTGATTATACTAATTTGGGTTTTTTCTCTCCTCATTTTAGTCAGATTTCCCAGAGGTCTATTGATCTTGTTTATTTTTTCAAAGAACCAGCTTTTTGTTTCATTAATTCTTTGTATTTTTTTTGTGGTTCCTATTTCATTGATTTCAGCTCTTATTTTTATTTCTCTCCTTCTACTTGTTTTGGGATTTGCTTGTTCTTGTTTTTCTAGGAGTTCGAGATGTAGCACTAGGTCATTGGTTTGAGCTCTTTCAGTCTTTTTAATATATGCACTCATGGCTATAAGCTTTCTTCTCAGGACTGCCTTTGCTGTGTCCCATACATTCCGGGAGGTTGTGTTTTCATTTTCATTGACTTCCAGGAACTTTTTAATTTCCTCTTTTATTTCATCAATGACCCATTGTTCATTAAGCAATGAGTCATTCAGTTTCCATCTGTTTGGATGTTTTTGCCTTTATTTTTGTTGTTGAGTTCTAGTTTTAATGCGTCGTGATCCGATAGAATGCATGGTATAATTTCTATTTTCTTATATTTGCTGAGGCTTGCTTTGTGTCCTAGGATATGATCTATTTTGGAGAAGGTTCCATGGGCTGCTGAGAAGAATGTATATTGTGTCGAAGTTGTATGAAATGTTCTGTAGACATCAACAAGGTCCATTTGATCTATTGTATATTTTAGATCTAGGATTTCTTTATTGATTTTTTGTTTGGATGACCTATCTATTGATGATAACAGGGCGTTAAAATCTCCCACTACCACTGTGTTGGAGTTAATATATGCTTTTAGGTCCTTCAGGCTATGTTTGATGAAATTGGGTGTGTTGACATTGGGTTCATATAGGTTGATAATTGTTATTTCCTTTTGGTCTAATTCCCCTTTTATTAGTATGGAATGTCCTCTTCATCTCATTTGATCAATGTAGGTTTGAAGTCTACTTTGTCAGAGATAAGTATTGCTACTCCTGCCTGTTTTCAGGGGCCATTGGCTTGGTAAATCTTCTTACAGTCTTTTATCCTAAGCCTATGCTTATTTCTGTTGGTGAGATGGGTCTCCTGTAAGCAACAAATTGTTGGATCTTCCTTTTTAATCCAGTTCGTCAAATGGTGCCATTTGATGGGGAAATTAAGTCCATTAACATTAAGCGTTAGTACTGATAGGTATGTGTTGATTCCTGTCATTTAGTTGTCTTAGTTGTTTGAAGGTTTGATTGTGTGTACCTAAATTGAGGTTACTCTCTACTTTCTTGCTTTTTCTGTTCCTGTAGTTTGGGGCTGCCTGCCCTTTCATGGTTATCTTGGGTTTCACTTTCTGTGTGCAGAGTCCCTTGAAGAATCTTTTGTACTGGTAGCTTTGTGGTCACATATTGTTTTAGTTTCTGCTTATCATGGAAGACTTTTATTGCTCCATCTATTTTGAATGATAGTTTTGCTGGGGGTTGAAGTTATTTTCATTCAGTGCCCGGAAGATCTCACCCCATGCTCTTCTTGCTTTTAATGTTTCTGTTTAAAAGTCTGCTGTGATTTTGATGGTTTACCTTTGCATGTTATTTGTTTTTTCTCTCTTACAGCCTTCAATATTCTGTCTTGTGTCTCTGTACTTGTTGTTTTAATGATAATATGCTGTGGGGTAATTCTATTTTCGTCTGGTCTGTTTGGTATTCTGGAGGCCACTTGCATCTGTATAGGCATAAATTTCTCTAGATTTGGGAAATTTTCTGTTATTATTTTGTTGAATATATTATGCATTCCTTTTGCTTGCACCTCTTCTCCTTCTTCAATGCCCATGATTCTCAGGTTTGGTGTTTTAATGGAGTCAGTGAGTTCTTGCATTTTCTTTTCACAAGTCTTGAGTTGTTTAACTAATAGTTCTTCAGTTTTCCCTTTAATTACCATTTCATCTTCGAGTTCTGAGATTCTGCCTTCTGCTTGTTCTAGTCTGCTGGATTAGCCTTCTATTTTGTTTTGCATTTCTGTTTTGTTCTTTTTTCTGAGGTTTTCCATATCCTGAGTCACTTCCTCTTTAATTTTGTCTATTTTCGTCCTGAGTTCATTTATCTCTTTATTAATTGTGCACTTTGTTTCACATTGGTGTTTCTACAGCGTTTCTATGGTTTCTTTTATTTCTTCTTGTGCTTTCTCAAATTCTCTATTTTTGTTGTCATGGAATTTCTTGAGTGTGTCCTGTATATTTTGGTTGACCATATCTAGTATCATCTCTATAAAATTCTCATTGATTACTTGGAGGATTTCCTCTTTCAGATTATTATTGTGGGCTTCATTGGGTTCTTTGGAATAGTTTATCTTCTTTTTGTTGGAGTTTGGATCTGAGTGTCTGTTTTTTTCATTTCCCTCTGGTTCCTCTACTAATTTTTTTCTGTGGAGAAACTGGTTTCCCTGTTTTATCTGTCTTCCCATCATTGCCCTTGGTATTGTTACTGTCCATGTACTCTGTGCAATTAAGTATTTTCTAGCTTGTAATAATAACAATGGTGATATTTAGAATGGAAGGGTAATTGGAGAGGAAAAGCAAAGAAGGTAAAGAAAAAGGGAAAAACAAATAAACAAGTAAAAAAGGCAAAACAAACAAAAACAACAGTTTCAAAAATACAAACAGGGACAGATAGTGTACTAATCAACAGTAAGCTAAACAGGCATTAGAGAGACAGAGAAAGAGTTTAAAAAAAATCTCCAAGTTCAAATGCAATAAAGTTTCAGTCTTAATAATTTTGGTGTTAGTCCCTCAGCCTCCAATCCTGGAGATGGTGTCTCAGAAGTAGTTCTGTCATTGTCTCATCAAAAGGAAAAAAAACAAAACACCACAAAGTGTCCTAAGTTCAAATGCAATACAGTTTCAGTAAGTTTTTCAGCATGCAGGTGTAGTTCGGTTGTTGTCTCATCAAAGGTAAAAGGAAAAAAAAGAAAAGGAGTCTGGAGACAGCTTTGTGAATGTCTATCTGAGGCTGCAGCTCACCTGCCCACTACTGTCAGCTGATTGTTGCTGCTGGCTTTATTGATTGCAGATCTCAGGAGTGAGCTTAACACTCACCTAGCCCCTCAGGCTTTGTTTACTTAGAGTTCTCCTGGGCGCAACCACCACTGTTACAAACTTTCCCCTTTCCAAGCACACTGGGGGAGGTAGTGGTACATAACACTGGCGTGTTTATGTACAGTTCACGTGTGAAGTGACCCTTTCCCTCTCTCCTGCAGAGGTTTCCTCCCACTGCCACATTTACAAGCTTTCCTGCTCCTGGTTGCTGGGCAAGTGCCACCACTCCTGTCTTCTCTGGCTGGCTTATTTATTTATAGTTCACATGGGAAGTGGGTGTTCCCCTTCTCCTGTGCAGTTTTCCTCCCACCGCCACTTTTACAAGCTTTCCTGCTCCTTGGTTGCTGGGTGGGTGCTGCCACTCCTGCCTTCTCCAGCCAGCTTGTTTATTTACAGTTCTGTGAGGGATTGCCTCTCCCCTCCCTTTGGCTCTCAGGGCACCCCTCCCTCTTTGCTATGTGTCTTTTTTGTTATTGTTGTTTATTATTCAGTTTGGTTTTTTCTTTTTTCCCTGGGTGGGTGTCAGTCTGTCCAGGGGGGTATGCTGATCTGGCCCAGGGTTGTCTGTGGGAGTACCATGTGCCACTTAGCTCACCTGGTGGTCTGCATCTTCCCAAGTGGTCTGGGAGTTGGTGTCTGGTGGCATTGAAGCCCTCCTGGTTTCTCCATTTAACATGGAGTGGGGATGCTATGTGTGGGTTGGGGGTGTGGAGGAGTCAGAGTTTTGCCTCTTCTTGGTGGTTTTTCCTGTAAGATGGATCTCCAGTATCTCTCCAAGATTTTATTTTAAGAAGCACACTTTCTGCTTCCTCCCTCTAGTCACCATCTTTGAATCCATCCTGCAAAATCAAACAGATCTACTGAATTAAATTTAGGTTTTTAGATAGGTTGCAAAATTAAGAATTCTAATATCCCCCACAACATTTTAACTCTTGTTAACATTTTACATTACTATGGTATATTTGTCACAGCTAATGAACCAATAATGCTGCATTATTATTAATTAAAATCCATATTTGCATTATTTTTTGCTAATGAGAGCTTTTTGTTCCAGGATTCCATCCAAGATACCATATTTTACATAATCAGTGTGTTCCCTTAGGCTTCTCTTAGCCCTGACAGTTTCTCAGACTTTTTTTTTTTGATGTCTTAGACTTTATGGAATATTGGTTGAGTATTCTGTAGAATTTCATTGGAACTAGAGTTTGTTGAATAATTGTCTCATGATTAAACTGGAGTTCTGAATTTGAAGGAGAGAGAAAAAAAAGATAACTTGTCTCTTTCATTATGTCATATCAATCCTATCAGCTGGCCTTTTCATTAATTAGGTGAACCTTCATCTCCTGGGTGAGGTAGTGTTTGTCATGTTTCTCCACTGTAAAAGTTGTCCTTTTCCTTTTCTATGTTGAACTCTTTGGAAACAAGTCTCTAAGCATGCCTATGTTTGGACTGTAGAGTGATGTCAACCTCTTTGAAAGAAGAGTGAGTACATTGATTAGCTGGAATTTTTTTATACATTTATTTTCATTCCATTATTTATTTACATTACTATGAACTTGTGTATATGTATTTTATATTTTAGGTTATAATCTGGTACTACTTTATATTTTTACTTTGCTCCAGCTTATCCATTAAGAAGTCTTTTTATTAACTTTTATTTTCTCAAATACCAATTGCTTTGTTTTTAGAGTACTTTATTACATTCTGGCAATAAAAGATGACTCAGGCTCATTCTGTGTACTCTCTGAAACAGCAATACCTTGGTTGTTAGCTTAGTATATTATTGTAAGCTTTCTATAAAACATTTTCACATATAGGGTTAAATTGTAACTTCAGAGAAGCAATGTCTTTACAAACTAATTTTCACTAAATTTAGTTAAACAGTGTCCTTAAGTGTATTCAACAAAATATAAAATTATATCCAGGACATTTTACTGACTTTTGGCTTGCATGGGGTATGTCCAGAGATTCTTTTATATTCTTAGTTAGGAGGAAGGAACTTATTACTCAAGTACCTTATGTTTTAGGCACTACTACTAGCACTAGAAAATATTTCTTACTGAAAGAAGCAAAGAAAGCAAGACCAAAAGTAAATAAATAAACAAATGAATATAGAAGAAATTATGAAGCTAAGACAATTGGTTAAACTACAAGTTAAAAAATGTCCACAAGGGTTGATAAAAATCTAGCTGGCACAGAAAAGTTAAAGGAATGAGTTCAGAGGATCTTTAAGCTTATATACAGACAAGAGGGAGAAAGCAGAACAAGGTATCAGACGAGAGTTTCAAAGTATAAACAGGAAGTGTTAGTGTACTAATCGACAATAAGCTGAACAGACATTAGAGAGACAGAGAGAGGATTGAAAATCAAAGGTAAAAAAATAAAAAATAAGTAAATGAAAGAAATATCTATATATAAAAATGAATTAAAATAAAATGGAAAATAGAAAATTAAAAAAAAAAACAAAATCAAAATACGTCCAAGTTTTTATGCAATGCAGTTTCAGTCTTAATAATTTGGGTGTCCGTCTCAATCTCCAGTCCTGGAGTTGGTGCCTCAGATGTTGTTCTGTAGTTGTCTCATCAAAGGGGATGCATAAAGTAGAACAAAACTACACACTGACACACACACACACACACACACACACACACACACACACACACACACACAAAAGCCCCACCAAGTGTCCCAAGTTCAAATGCAATCCAGTTTCAGTAAGTTTTTCGGCTTGCAGGTGTAATTCGGTTGTTCTCTCATCAAAGGTAGGGAGAAAAAGAAAAAAAGCATCTGGAGACAGTTCTGAGAGTGGTATCTGCAACTGTGGCTTGCCTGCCTGCTGCTCTCAGCATGTAGCTGGCGGCGTTATTTATGCAGATCTCTGGGGTGAACTTAGCATTCACCTGGTCCCACAGGCTTTGTTTGCTCATAGTTCTCCTGTGCAGGATCCTCTGCTACAGGCTTTCCCCTTTCCAAGCACTGGGAAAGGTGACACTGCCCCCGTGTTGTCAGGCCTGCATGTTTATTTACAGTTCTTGTGGGAGGTGGGTCTTCCCCCCTCTCCTCTGAAGTTTTCCTCCCACTGCCACTTTCAGAAGCTTTCCTGCTCCTGCTTACTGGGTGGTGCTGCTGCTCCTGCCAGCCGCCATGTTTGTTTACAGTTCACGTGGGAAGTGGGTCTTCCCTCTTCTCACAAGCTTTCCTGCTCCTGGTTGCTGGGTGCGCACCCCGCTCCCACCAGAGGCTCTCTGGCCCACCCAGCTTGTTTATTTACAGTCCCGGGAAGGATTCCCTCCCCCAATCTTCAGCGCTCAGGGCACCCCACCCTCTTTCCAGCATGTCTTAACTGTTCTTATTGCTTATTACTCAGTTTCTGTTTTTTTTCTCGGGTGGAGGTCAGTCTGTCCAGGGGGCTATGCTGCTCTGGCCCAGGCTTGTCTGTGGGGGTACTGCAGTACCGTGAAGCTCACCTGGTCCGCGTCTTCCCAAGCCGTATGGGCACCAGCCACTGGCGGCCCTGGGGGCCCTCCTCATTTCTCCATTTAACGTGAATTGGAGATTCTCTGCACCGGCTGGAGATGTGGAGGGGTCAAAGTTATGCCTTTTCTCGGTGATTATGCCTGCAAAGTGTGTCTCCAGCGTCTCTCCAAGATTTCACTATAGGAGGGTCGCTTTCTGTTTCCTACCTCTAGCCACCATCTTGGAATCCTCCTCATTTTTTTCAAATGAAGATAGGTAGCTAGTATCATTCTACATGCAGTGCACAATGGAAATCCTAGCACTTTAGGGCTTAAATTCTCCTATGAAACTTAGTTTGAAAAGGATTGCTTTGGCCCCAGTATAAATTGTGAATTTTTATTTTGAGTTGGTCAATATTCCTCAGAAAATAATCTTTCAACCAACTGTCTGGATGAAATAAATTGATACCTCTCCGGAAGCTATAATGCACGGATGACACTCGCAGGAATTTCAGATGCTCAGGGTTCTTGAGCCTGCTCTGAGAATGAAAGCACAGGCAGACTCCAACAGCAGAGGTTGGAAAGATTTTATTTGTAGAGAATTTAGTTGGAGAAAAGAGAAGAGAAAGACTGCATATTGGAGAATGCAGGGGGACCCAGAAACAGGTGATCCCGTGGGCCAGGGTGGGGAGTGGGATTTTATAGCCTATTTGCATTGCCTGATGGCGGAGATGGCTTTCAGATGCAAACAGGCATTTCCTAGGGAGGAGAAGTGTCTCCTTGACCACTTATCACCTTTTGGGACCTCCCGCAGTCCGTTCTTCAGTCCTTCATTCCCCCCTCTCAATGGTAGCCCTAACTGCTGTTAGGGATAGGGACAACGAAGTCTATTCAGTAACTGCTTCCTGCTGACAGGGGGCGATGAAGGAGCCTGCAGCGTCAGGAGTGACCATGAGAGGGGTTGTCAAGGGGACCGCGGTAGCAGGTCGTTTTCATGTCCACCAGAGGCATTTGTAGTTTAATGGATTCTAGGCAAGAAGAGACAAACTTGACAAGTAAGTTTAAAATGCAAGGCCCAAACACAAGCAAGAGAATATGGCAACTATAGGCCCCAGAAAGGGTAGGAACCAAGTCCTGGAGAGGAGCCAGGATTTTATTTGTTCCCATACCTGAGTAGAAACCTGAGTTTCAAGAGATTGCTCCCGGAGCCATTTAGCCTGTTGGAGAATGTAATCTGCACGTTCCTCTACAATGCCTGAGTGTTTATATATGTGTAACAGGAGGTATTGGCAATGGCACATACCCTTCCTTGTTTAGCCAAAAGAAAATCTAGGGCCAGGCAGTGGTTCGTTACCATACAGGCAAGGGATGACAAAGACCTTTGCATGCCCTTAATGGCAAGGCCTACCTGGTCTGAGGTGTCCTCTACCAGTTTGGTTAGGGTTTTTTTGTAGTTACATGATTGGCAATCACCCCATAGCTGATTCCAGCAAGGGCTGCAACTAATGCTATTATCCCTAAAACTATTAAAGTAACCTCTCATATCTATGGGAAGCTGTTCCTGTTGTAGTTCACATTGTCCTTTTCTTCCCCATGGCTGCATGAGCATGCAAGATCAGGAAGGCATACTTAGGATATATATAGATGTTGACTCTCTGTTCTTTTGACAGTCTTAGGGCTTCTGTTAGGGCCACTAATTCTGCCAATTGAGCACTTGTATTAGGAGGAAGAGGACCTGATTTGAGGATGCCAAATTCTGTCACAACTGCATTTGCATTGCCTGATGGCAGAAATGGCTTTCAGATGCAAACAGGCATTTCCTAGGGAGGAGAAGTGTCTCCTTGACCACTTATCGCCTTTTGGGACCTCCCACAGTCCATCCTTCAGTCCTTCAGCTACGTACAGAAATCATACCAGATGTGTTGATATTTTGGTGAGTAAAGGTTTCCTGAGGTCTCTACTTATGTGGTGGACTCTCATTCCCAACAGGCCAGACCTTCATTAGTCTGTTGCAAAAGAGAAGAGTGGGAGGAGTCCCACCAGGAATCCAGGGAGAGGCTTAGCATAAGCCATCTCATTGCACTCTAGCCAATGCTTCTTTTGCTCTCCTTTCACCTCAGCTTCCAGAGTGTGCCATTCTTCAGGCTTCTGGAAGTGTGTGCAAGGCAGATGGACCTGCTGACTCCTTAGGATTCTGTGTTCTGGTGTCTGCTAAGTTTTTTGCTACTCATCTTCTGGTTTTAAGTTTTTCAAATTATGTTTCTAGTACCTCTTCTTCCAGTATCCTTATTCTGGAAACAAAATAAAATGTATTTTTTACTGTGATTTCAAGGAGTTCAGGAAGGAGCAGAGAAAATGCATGTGTTTAATCCACTACCTATAACCAAAAGCTTAATTATTTTGACATTAAATTACATTTTAATATTCTACAGAGATAAGATTAGCTCATTCTTCACCATTTCAGAAAAACCTATTTGCTCCTGTTTATTCTGTCTTCATGAATTTCAAAGTAATTAACAATATGCATCTATTGGTATATTTGCAAGTATATTAAATATTTATACATATTTATTGGAAAGAGCTTTTACAATGTCACAGTTTGAGTATCAAGAAAATAAGCTTGTGTTTCCCATTTTTATGTCTCCTTTTAAGACTTCTTACCAAAAAAGAGTTATATTTCTTATATTTCTTGCCAAGATGGTTACACATTATTTTAAATTACTTTGTAGTTTTAGAAGGCAAGATTTTATTACCATTTAATTTCCTGAACTTTTTCTAAGATATAAATACATGTAAATTTATGAATATTCATTTTCTAAACAGAGCTAGTTATGCCTTTTTTTGTTCTAATAGATTTTCCTAGACTTTTTGTTTAAGCTTTAGGAAGACAAATGTCACTGGTAAATAACAATTTTCTTACTCTTTATGTGATCATTCTTATTTTTGAAGCTCTAAACTAAACTCATTTATTTGTCTTTCTTAAACTCTGTTATTTTTCTACCTTCTTATGAAATTACTTTAATAATTTTTTCCTTCACTGTGCATTGTATACTTTTCTATTGATGTGCAGCATTGACTTTACAACAACTGTTTCTGTAAATAATGTTATTTTATAACTTCATAAATTATCTTCAATGATTTATTTTTGACCCATTATTTCAAAGGAATTTTCTTTGGTTGGGGGAGGCAGATGGGGTTTGAATTTAGGGTCTCATACTGTCTAAGCAAGTGTTCTAACACTTGCATCAAGTGCAACCCCTTATTGCTTTAGTTATTTTTCAGGTAGGGTCTGGCATTTTTGCCAGGGGTGGACCTTGGACCATGATCCTCCTACCTACATCCTCCCTTGTGGCTGTGATCATAGACACATACCACCATGCCTGGCTTACTGATTGAGATGGGGGTCTCAATAACGTTTTGCCCATGCTGGTCTCAAACATGAAAGGATCAGATATGACCCTCTGGAGCTCCTCTTCCAGAGGAGCTGGGATTACAGACACAAGCCACCACATGTAGTTGGTTTTGTGCTTTAAGAAATTTAGATGACTTTTTGAACTTTCATGATTACATTTTTAAATTACTTTGTGTAGTAGGTGTTTTAGGTGGGTGGCCTCAGGGCTGCATTCCACCCACAGACATATTCTGTTTAGGAATTTTGATATGTCTATGAAGTCTTTTAAAATGCAAATCACTGCATAGGTGTGGAATTGATTTTAATGCTAGAAACTCAGAACTTACTGTGTTATACCTGACCAACTTCACCTAACATATGTAAACAATTATCCTTTTAAGCCCTAGTTTAGGAACTACAATTCTATTTATGTTTATGTCATATTTACAATCATGATTACCTCATAATTATGAGACAAGAAAACAAAATCTTTTTGATGATTAATCAATGAAAAATCTTCAAATTTGTTTATAAGCAGCATAACAAATGACAAAAATGTTTTGTACGTATTACAAAATAGTTAACCGAATACTGCTTTATTTATTTTACTTGAGACTGTTTTGTTTTCAAACACAAGATTGTAATGGCTGGTTTGAAGTGTTGTGGGCCGGTGTCAAGGGTCCTGGCCTGTGAAGGCAAGGAACTGGCTCTTGAGGCAGCTGAATGATGAGCCAAAGCCAGGATATGAAGTAGGATTTATTAGAGGGAAAGGAAAGGCTACATACAGCTAGAGCAATATAGTGGAGCCTGGAAACTGGTAGCTCCCTGCTCAGGTGAAAGCCGGGGTTTTTATGGATGTTTTAACCCTGGGTTAGGTGGGTTAATCTCATTGGCTGTGGATTCATGAGCTTTCTCAGGTGAACTCGTTTGGTTTGCACCTTTATTGGGGGAGGGGAAACAATCTTGAGAGCATTTTGCTCATCAGCCCTGTGGCAGATTTATCAGACCCTGTATCTTTTCTTTAGGATGCAGAAATGCCTTTTACATCTTGCTCTCAGGGTGCAGGAATGCAGGCTTCTAACTCCTCAGGATGCAGGAATGATATTCCTCTCCAAGGGGGATGGGATACTCACTCATCTGCCTTTAGTCTCCAGACCCAACAAGATTTTACAGCAAAAATCGTTAGTTGAACAGTATAAATGTACATTCATGTGAAATGGTTAAAAAATTCAACTAGAAAATCTACTTCTTATGAGCCCCAATACCCACATTTTACAGTACAAAAGAGGAGTGTGAACAAGCAACAAAATCAAATCTCTCCCAAGAGAAGTGACTTAAAAATGTAAATTCCCTCTTCACATAGGATCCAAGGATGAGTGTGATTTATGCCACCAAAGGATGGATGAGGGGGTACCCACAGCTTCCCAGTTTCCATGCAAAGTCTCAGTCCTTGAGCTCCACAAACACTGAAAAGCATTTCAAGGTGTCTCACAACAAGGAGTCACACAAGGTGAAAGTTTTAGCAAGGATTTATTTTAGTATAACAGGATAAAGTATGGGGGGAGAGAAAGAGGAACATTTCCTGTTCCCCATGCAGGAAATGGGAGCAAAGACTCAAAATAGTGGTTCCAACTCTTTAGTTTTATAGTGTAGAGCTGGGGGAATATACGTGGTTGAAGACAATGGGTATGGGTTGCTGAGATGGCAGTTAAAACAAGGAGGGGTCCATCCTGAGCCACCCATATCAGAGAAAGCAGGTGTGGTTTAGAACTTTCTTTTGCTAGACATGATTATTCTCCATCCATCCAAGGATTCTTGCAGCTTAAAGCTAATAGGATTTTTAAAAAGAATCATAGCAACATTAAGGAAATGTATAAAGTGCATAGCTTTGGCATACTGAAAACACCTGCCATTCATAGAAATAGCTGTTGTCTATTCTAGATGGAAATGGTTAAGAGGTAGGTTGTTATGAAAAACTCAATTTTGCCTTTAGAGTAAATGAATTTTAAATAAATTACAATATGCTTTTTTTATTACAGATGTATTTATGAGTGACCAATGTCCAATCCTTAATTGTACTGTTTTTAATTTTAGAAAAGTAATAGAACTTAAGTACAGTTAACATTTAAAGACATTAACAATTAGCATCACAGCTACACAGATGTCATATATATGTTAATTTAAATTTTTACCTTTCAAGTAAGATTTGGCAGAGGTTTTAGACCTCTTACAAGCTTAGGGAGACAGTGTCAGTGCTCCAAATAGACTTGTTTTCTATTGATTGAGTGTTGTTTGTGTTAAACTTTTATAACTTTCACCCTATAAACTTTTGCATAACATTTGAATGAAATTTAGACATACAGTCCACACATTTTTGGCATGTTAAGTGTATTAAAATCACTGGAAAGAGAGATACTTAGGCAAGCTGATTTATAGTTAGAACTTAGTTCTAAATAACGTTAGCAAAATACAAGCAATTACTTATCTCAAAAAAACAAAACCTTCCCTATAAGCCAGTTTTTAGCAGTTACTAAGAGCAGAACATTTAAAACAGAGAATTTGGTGTTAGCTTTATAACAATTTATTATATTTTGACTTGAGGAAATCCTTTAGATAAACACTTAAATTACAGTCAACTTAATTATACACATGAACTTTTATAAACTCCATCCATCATACACTTTTTAAGACTTACTTGGGACCTGCATATAACACTCTGACCTGCTGATAATTTGTCCATATCTGTCTTTTATTTTTGAAACAATCCTTTATTTACAAAACCTTTTCTCATCCAAAAGCAGTCTTTCTCCCTTCAACTTTTCCCCAAACACATACTCAATACCTTTCTATTTGTTGACTTTATAACTGTATTTTAAAATAGCTTTTAGTAGAATTTTAAATCTAAATAAAACTGTCTTTTCAAGAGAATAAAATACTCTATGAGCTTTACGTTTTTAATACAGAGATACATGAAAGGCAATCTTAAGGTGTTTATCTATACAATAAACAACTTATAAAGACACATTTGCTAACTAATGCAATTATGAAAGAGTTAAATACAAATTACACTTAAGGCAGGATGAAACATATCAAAATTACTGCCATAAAATAATGCCTGTATTTTAGTTAGACCTGGTTCAAAACCTAGTTTTTCTAAAAAGCAGTAGCAAAAGAGGTGGGAAGAGAAGAGAATGGAATAACTGGATGAGCTGGAATTCCAGAAGCAAAAGAGTTGTGCCCAATGCTGTTTTCAAACTCACTTTGTTAGAGGCTTATCTTGGTGGTTGAAGCAAAATAAAATCTCTAACAAGACTGTTGCAGACTTTGAGACTTTGCCTCCATTAAGTCAATCATAAACACAAGACAGACAGACACAAAAAGACACACAAAAACAATTAGAGTGCACTCACAGAAACTATAGAACAAACCATAGAATTTTCCTTAAGGTGCCAATAAGACAGATTCAGGCAGCAATAAGATAAGCTCAGGGCCTTTAATCTTTATGCAAATCACAACAGATCTCTTTAAACCTCCTGTTTAAATATGTACCATCCCTTCCTTGCTAATGACCAAAATAGAATCCAAATTTCCCTGGATTCTATTCCAAACTGCAGGAACTCAACATCAGTTTAAAAGTAATACAAATGGCTCAAAATACCAAAGTTGCAATTAGAGTCTTTTTAGGCCCAATTCTGAGGCATCTTAATGTTAAGTTTGGCCATATATTATCTTGCTTAATCTGCCTTTAAAATTCCACACATTTAGTATACCCTTAACACTGTAAGCAGCACTCGTAAAACCCTAGAGGAGAATTGCCAGAACTGCATTTTCTCCTATACTGTCTCAAATTTGTGCCTGGAGAAGAAACACAGAAGGAAGAAAAAACAGAAATGGAGCCATACATAGCTGCTGGGGGATGGAAGTTTCCTTCTCCTGCTTCCTAAGTACCATGTTTCCTTTACTCAGAACAATTAATCTATACCCTTAAGGATGGATGTTTCTTTACACCTTAATGATCATAATTAATTAAACCTGCAATGATTTTTGTTTTAATGGAGATGTCCCTTCCTAATCATTGCACCTCCCCAGTCATTATTTCTGGGTCCTGGATTTCTCCATCTTCTATTGAATCCCCTTACTAGACTTTTTGAGACACACAACTAGGATCAAGGAGTGAGATCTTAACATAAAAATGGCCTCTTTTTATATTAAAAGTCTTCAGATTTACCTCTAGAGGGTGCTTGTTAAATAATTTCCAATAATAGTTTACCTTGGGCTACAGCAACTTTGCTATTAGTCAAACTTTTTAAAGAAAGTTTAAGAGCTTAATTTTGGGTGGAAAGTTGGCATCCTATATCCTCCTCTGGAAAAAGGATGCAGGATGTACAAGTCTACCCTCTTAATTTACACCAAAAATTAGTTTTTCAAATCAGAATCTGTATGTCAGGTAAGGAAAAGGGACTACATCTCCAATGGAACTAGTGATATCTGGCTATCTTAGTAAGCATGGGAAAAGTAGAATGAATTAGATCATCAAGAGTTAATTTCAGAGAAGGAGACCCTTATAATCATAAAAAAAACCAAACAAACAAATGCCTAATTGAATCCAAGAAGGGGACTGTCTTATTGCCTTTTAGCTAATGTAATAACCTGGAATACTAAGGTCCCAATTTTAAATACACAGGGCATTTGCAGGAGATAAAGAAAAGCTTGGATAGAAAATTGAAAATCCCTCTCTGGTCCCTCCAGCCTTTGTGCACATGAGGCTGTGTGTATGGACTCTTAACCCCAACCACATGGTGTCTTGGCCAGAATGAGCCAGCTCATGATTGCCACCTATAGTGACCTGGATATGACCTGTTCCCTGTCCTGGCCTTTGACATGCCTGTGATGGGACAAGTGTCCCATCTTAGAGGCAAGACTTAAAGGAGTTAACTGTTAGTAGAGAGTTTACACAGATGTAGAGACTTAGGTGGAAAAAATCCAGGACAGAAGCGGCTCCAATTCTCAGCCATATGCCATTTAGATTCCCAATTGATTCTATGTTTTTAACCCTGGAATCCTGTGAGTCACTCTGGAAGATAAGAAAACTAACAGTGGGACTTGAGGAGGGCTTTTCTCCCTGTTCCTAACTCCTCATCCATCTTTGTTTCTGTTGTCCTCACCTGGGTGGTCAGTCCAGGAGAGGAGACAGGAGCAGGCAATGGAATAGGAGAAAGAAATCTCCACCATGGTTAAGACAGGTTACAGAGAAAAGTTCCAATGCTAAATGCTTTCATACCTTGTGAGAGTCAACTCCTGGCTCAGGCTTACCCATTTATGTCACTGGAAGATGGATAAAGGGGCTTGCACAGTTTCCCACTTTTCATGCAAAATCACAGGTCCTTCAGATCCACAAACATTGAAAAGCTTTTCATGGTATCTCATAACAAGAAATCTCACAAGATGAAAGTTTTAGCAAGGATTTATTTTATTACAACAAGATAAAATACAAAGTGGGGGGAAGGGAGTAGCAAGAAAGAGAGAGAAACATTTCCAGAACAAAGACTCCAAATTGTGGTCCCCAAGTCTTAGTTTTAAAGTGGAGAGCTGGGAGAATACATGTGGAAAAAGATAATGGGTCCAGGTGGCTGAGATGGCTTACAGGAAGGAGTCACCCTTCCAAATCACACCCTAAATCAGAGACAATAGGATGCTTTAGAACTTCCCATTCTGAGACATGCTTATTCTCCATCCCTCCAAAGATCCTTTCAGCTTCTTAACATCTCAAAGAAGAAAGCAGAAGCAGGTAGTTCCTTTTTGTCTTCCAGTTTCTGTAACTTAACATCTAAGAGATGGTGGAGGGCCAGCTACTCTGGCTCTCCTTGCTCCACTGTCAGAGTCTGACCCTTTAAATATTGATTAAAATATGACTTCCCAGTCTCATCTATCTATCCAGCCTCAATTTACAGCCAATCCTTTTCAGCTGTAGAGTTAATTCCCATGTCTTCCTCCTAGTCCCTTCTTACATGTATTTCTTCCTCTTGGTCTTGCTCCATGTCTTTGGGCTGTTGTGGTCTTCTTTCTTCTTTGCTTCAGAGTTAATGTTTAAAGGGAGATGAAGTATTCTCCTCCTCTCCTCCTCCTCCTCTTCCTTCTCCTCCTCCTCCTTCTTTCTTCTTTCTTCTTTCTTCTCCTTCTCCTTCTCTTTCTTCTTCTTCTTGCTTTGTATTTACAGATGAGTTTTTAGGGCTCACCAAAAAAGTATAATACATGAAAAGAAAAAGAAAATAGATGAATTAGACTTTATTAAAACATCACTTCCTCTAAGATTCACTGTCAAAGCCCCCCTTTTTTTTAATCCTATTTTTATGTGCATTGGTGTCTGATAGAAGATGTCATGACTGAAGAGTTGCCATTTCAAACAAAACCAGAGAAGGATCAAAACCATTTTTCATCTTGATCCTTCTTTATTGTATGAAGAATTGTAGCTGAAAGGAAAGTGAAGAACCAGAAAAGAGACATACCGAGAAAGAATCTGAGACCTTCATAAGCACCAGCTCTTTATTAGGGAGAGGAAACCTGAGAGGGACCCTTGGGCATCAGTGTAACACTCTGAGAGGGGTGAGAGCACAACTTTCTTACAGGCTGGGGATTTTAAACATCCAGTGGTGGGAAAAGGGAGGTTGGAGGGGGGATGGCAAGGAAGATGGGGAGAGGTGCTAGACTTTAGTGGGAAGGTCATTGGGATTGGGCAGGTATGCATGGTGTTATCTCAACATTCCAGCAATTTCAGCATTTTCATTGTTTCAGTGCTTCTTGACATTCCAGCATTCCAGGGTCTTTGATTGATTGATATATATATTTATTTTTTTATTTATATATATATATCTACACACACACACACATACTTTAGTGGCATGGGGGGGTGCTACCCATCTTCTGACTACTTTCTGCTGGCTAGGGGCAATGTGTGAGGTTGTTGAGACTGGAGAGTTTGTAGAAGCATGATGGCCATGAACTGCTCCCCTTAGATAGCCCAAGAAATAGCAGTAATATGTTCCTGTAAAAATTTTTGGAGAGTATTAATGAGGCATGGTAGAAATATTACAGCCAGACAAACAAGGATGAGAGGTACTGACAGTGAGATGAGCCATGGGTACAAGGAGGAAAGAATATTAGTAGGTTGTGAGGATGTTTTTATCTTGTCACTAACTACACCAAACTTATTGGTGTTGGTGAAGAAACAACAATCATCTCCTAGCAAGAGGCATAGTCTGCCTTTTTCAGCTGTGAAGAGATCTAATCTCCTCTGTTAGGACCCGGAATCCTATTCCCCCGAGAGACAGAGAGCCAGGCGTGAATGCAATCAACAAAGCAGAGTTTATTGGGCTGGCTAGCCAGGGTCGAGCTCCCACACGGACACGCAGGACCGGTTAGGAAAACACGACCCTGAGCCTCTTTAGGGGAAATCTTATATAGACCGCGGTGGCATGCATATTTTCGTTATCAACATTGGGCAAGCAGGCAGAGCACATCTTGCGCGTACCTCACATCTTGCACGTACTTCACATCTTGCATGTACCCCCCGCTCACATTCCCCACATTCTATATGCCCTAACTGAGCCCTGCCGCATTGCTTATCTTATCTACATGGGATGTTTGGTACTGGTTTCTCCAACAAGGGGGTTGGGGCCCGCTGAGACCTCCTATTCCTTTCATTCCCCCCTTTTCTTATGGCCTAAATTGAGGAATCATTTTCAAGGGGATGAAGAGCCTGATATTGTTGGCGGAGGACCAGAAGTTGGATAGTATTAATTTGACTTTTGGCAAAAGTCATAAGTCGGTTTAGAATCCAGGGTCCTATGGTAACAAGTAATAGGATGATTATTATTGGCCCTGCCAATGCAGATAAGAGGGTAGCCAACCATGGGGACTGGTTAAACCAAGACTCGAACCAGCTTTTTTCAGCCTCTCTTTCTCGTTTTTTTTGTTTTAGGCTCTTTTGAAGTTTAGACATGGAGTCACGAACAACTCTGGTATGGTCAGCGTAAAAACAACATTTTTTCCCTAGAGCAACACATAGTCCCCCCTTTTGGAGGAACAACAAGTCTAGACCTCGTCGGTTTTGAAGTACTACCTCAGACAGGGAAGTGAGGGATTTTTTTAGGTGGCTAATGGAGGTTTTTATTTTTTTTATATCTTTGTCTATGGCTGTACGCAGCGAAGACATCCCTTTTTGCTGGGTGGCCAAAGAAGCTATGCCGGTTTCTGTTTCCGCTAACCCTAGGCTGAGTAGGGTAGCAATAGTTACTGTGGAAATAGGTTTTTTTTTTTTTTTAACTATTTTTGTATTTTAGTATGAATATAGACTCTCTTTCGAATGATAGAGGATGCGGGGCAGCACAGTCACTATAACACAGAATTTTTTAGAGCTGTTAAACACCTTAGTTGATAGGCACGGGGTGAGTCCAGACCACGAGCATAGCCACCACCCATTGTCCTTTGGAATTACCCATTTAATAGCATTTTCCCAGGTAGAACTGGCGTTAATAACAGTACATAAGTCCCATTTGTTTTTTGGCACTTTTCTTAAGCAGGTTTCTTGGCCGCTTACCTGTTGTATGGTCAGACCTCTCTTACGGTCTCCCCAGGAACATTGAGTAGGGTTTTTCTCAGATGAGGTATCGTGAGTGGTGTTTAGCCCTATTGCCTCATAGAATGGGGGCCTCACATCATAACATAACCAACAGGAGTTAGTCATGTTAGGGTTGGTGTGGTTTAACGTCAGGAAGGCAGCACCCACTAGCTCCCAGAGGGGGTCTTTAGATCCGGTCATGAGACTGGGCCTCACCAGGGGAGGGCTGGTTTTTGATGGTCTTGGAGTTGTAACATTAGCCCGGGCTATGGTTGAGGGAAGGTGATGAGCTGTGGAAGGTCGGGGAGGTGGCTTTACATAGGGTGGCCTAAGTACCTTATTAGGGCCTATTGTTAGAGTAGAGACTGGTTGTTGCACACGCCGCAAAGTAAAAAGGGCTCCTGGGTGATTTGTTTTGTAGAGTCTGACTCCCCAGGATTTACCCAATTTCCAATTCGTTGTCTTTTTTCCTAAATCAGTGAAATTTATTATAATGGGATTACAATTGGGGGGAGTTGGGCATCCCTTATTTATAGGTCTAGGTTGGTGGTATGTAATGCCAGATTGAGAGACTCTACTTAATTGAATAAGGTCCCCCTGTTTGGCTGGTGGCCACCATATATCCCCTGAGCTCTCACAACCCCATGACTTACAATAATAGTCTGCGATTTCTCTACATTTTTTTTTGTGGTTGGGTTGGGGAGCGGGGCAGACATAGAAGTAACTTTGGCGCAAATCCCATTGTCCCCTGCCAGTGAATAAGGCCCTTAAGTCAAAGTATAATTCTGGGAACCAGGTGCTGGGAGGGGTCACCTTGGAGGTCTGGTTAAGAATGTCTCCTGTGGATACATCTACAATCATCTAGGTCAGGTTAAAAGGTTGATGTGGATTTGTATGTCCCCAGCAAGTGGTGGACAGGGTTAGAAAAAGGAATAAAGTTACCGAGGTCCAGTATGAAGTTTGAGTTTGAAAAAATTTTCCTTGTGGTGGGACACCCTTTTTGTTGGCAGGAAGCCTTTCTTTATAGCTACCGGATCTGCCGGTCTGATGTGGGTGTAGTGGACCCAGGTGATAATCCCATTCTAGGAGGGCTGCGGAGCATCTGGAGTGTTTTTGTTTTTTGGAGCATCCCGTATCAGCCGGAGCTTGAGTGGGTTTGTTGGATGCTTTCGTGCGGACCAATTTTTCTGTTTTTTTTCCGGAGGGTGAGCCCGTCTTACATGGGAATGGTGTACCCATGCTGCAATCCCGTCGACCTTGAGGGCGGTAGGGGTAGTAAACAGTATAACATAAGGTCCTTTTCATCTAGGCTCTAGGGTTTTGGACTGATGCCTTTTAACCCATACCATGTCACCCGGGACTATGCCATGTTCCGGAGCCGGGTCCCTCTTAACAGCGTGGTATGTTTGAATTAAGGGCCAAATCTGTTGTTGCACTTTAGCTAAAGCCTGCAACATGGTCAGGTAATTTGGGGCCAGATCACCTAGTTCTGGGCTTAAGGTCCTCTGAATGATGGGGGGTGGAGCCCCATACAGGATCTCAAAGGGAGTTAGCCCATGGACATAGGGGGAGTTCCGGACTCGGAAGATGGCCAAGGGAAGGAGCGTCACCCAATCACCGCCAGTCTCTAGGGCCAATTTGGCTAAAGTCTCCTTTAGTGTCCTATTTATCCTTTTTACTTGCCCTGAGCTCTGGGGGTTATATTTACAATGTAGCTTCCAATTGGCCCCCATAGTCTGGGCTAGTCCCTGCAGGACTTTACTAACAAAAGCCGGACCGTTATCTGACCCAATTGCCTCGGGCACCCCATATCTGGGTATGATTTCCTCTAGCAAAAGCCTTTGCCACTACCTGACTCGTCTCCTTTTTTGTAGGAAAAGCCTCCACCCAGCCTGAAAAGGTATCTATGAATACCAGCAAATATTTGTACCCAAACTTTTTTGGTTTTACCTCAGTAAAATCCACTTTTTAACTTTTTTTCGGAGCCCTCCCCCATTCCCGAGTACCTGTATGGTGCCCCTCCCTTTGTCCTGGTTTTATGATTGTGCAGCTGGCACAATCTTTTACAATTTGGCGGACTGCTATGGTCTGGTTCGGAAATCGGAGCTGCGCAGATGTCAACGAGTCTAGTAATTTTTTCCGCCCCAAATGGGTGGACTTATGTAAGTTAGCCAACAGGAATCGTCCGAGTTTTTTAGGCAGAATTAACTTGCCTTTCAAGTCGCTTTTCCATCCGTCTTCCCCTTCTCTAAAGGGGGAGTGGGCTCTCATCCAAGTGAAATCCTCTGTGGAGTATTCTGGTCTGGGGGGTAGCGGAGGGAGCTCTGGGACCGGCACGTCTATCGCCGCAACCGTGGAAGGTTGCCCTGTCTCCATGGGAGGACTCACCATTGCTACTCTCTTTGCTTCTTGATCTGTTCTGTTGTTACCGACAGCTTTCGGCGTCTTGGCAGACTGGTGGCCTGGGACATACATCACTGCCACTGCCTTCGGTTTTTTCACTGCCATTAATAGATGCTGGACTTCGGCTAGGTTTTTTAGATGTTTTTCTTTTGCTGTGCAGAATCCTCTTTCACGATAGATGGCCCCGTGGACATGGATGGTACCGAAAGCATAGCGGCTATCGGTGTAGATATTGACTCGCTTTCCTTTTGCCCTCTCCAGGGCCTCTGCCAAGGCAATTAATTCCGCTTTTTGGGCTGATGTTTCGGGTGGGAGGGCGCTGCTCCATACCGTATTTCCTTTTTGGTCGACTACAGCTGCCCCTGCCCTTCGGGCTCCATCTTGGAAAAAACTGCTTCCATCCGTGTACCAGTTTAATTTGCAGCCAGACAGGGGGGTATCCTTTAGGTCAGCCCGTACCTGTGTAACTTTGGAGAGGAATTCTTTGCAGTTATGGACAGGTGTCTGCAGTTCCGGGTTAGGCAACAAGGTGGCAGGGTTCAGGATTACGGGATCTGTGAATGTGATCCGAGGGGAATCCAACAAGAGCCCCTGGTAGTGGGTGAGCCTGGCATTCGTCATCCATTTTCCAGGGGGTTGTTTAAGGATTTCCTCCACCGGGTGAGGGGCCGTTACCCAGAGGGCCTGTCCAAAGGTTAGTTTATCGGCTTCTCTTACCAGCACGGCAATGGCCGCTATGATGCGGAGGCAGGGGGGCCATTCTGTCGCTACTGCGTCTAATTTCTTGGAAAAGTATGTCACTGGTCTCTTCCAGGGACCTAGCTGTTGGGTCAAGACTCCTTTGGCTACCCCCTTTTTCTCATCTACAAACAGAGTGAATGGTCTTGTAGGATCTGGCAAGGCTAAGGCAGGGGCCTGCAAAAGAGCGTCTTTTAGCTGATCAAAGGCCTGTTGTTCTCTCTCTCCCCAACTCCAATCTGGAGCTTCTTTGGTGGCCTCATATAGGGGTCTGGCTATTTTCGCAAATCCTGGAATCCAGAGTCTACAGAACCCCGCGGAGCCCAGGAATTCTCTCACCCCCCTAGTGGATGTCGGGGATGGGATAGCCAGAATAGTCTGTTTCATGGCATCAGTCAGCCATCTTGCCCCATCTGCAATCCGATAACCCAAATATGTCACTGACCTTTTACAGATGTGAGTTTTTTTGGCACTTGTCCGATACCCCAGCTCACCTAATTCCGTTAGCAGGTGTTTAGTAGCCTTGATGCACTCCTCTCGGGTTTTTGCCGCTAACAGTAAGTCATCAACATACTGTAATAGAGTGACTCGTGGGTGGCTCCGACGAAAAGGTTCCAGGTCCTGGCTCAGGGCCTCATTAAACAGGGTGGGAGAGTTTTTAAATCCTTGCGGCAGTCTGGTCCAAGTGAGCTGTCTGGATTGGCCCCCATCTTCTTGCCATTCGAAAGCAAATAGCGGCTGACTAATTTCTGACAATGGAATGCTGAAGAAAGCATCTTTTAAATCAAGGGTTGTATAACATACTTGCGAGGGGGGTAGGTGGCTGAGCAAGGTATAGGGATTCGGAACGGTGGGATGAATGTCCTCCGTCCGCTCGTTTACCTTTTGTAGGTCTTGTACAGGCCTATAGTCCCTGCTTCCCGGCTTTCGGACGGGGAGCAGAGGAGTATTCCAGGCAGACTGACAAGGCCGCAGTACTCCTTTCTTTATTAGCCTGTGGATATGAGGGGCTATGCCTCTTCGGGCCTCCTCAGGCATAGGATACTGTTTTACCCGAATGGGGAGAGCAGAAGCCTTCAATTGTATAACTACGGGCGGGAGGTGTTTGGCGAGGCCGGTTCCCGCAGTCTCTGCCCAGGCCATGGGAAATCTTTTTACCCAATGAGTCATGTCCCCTCCTGGTTCCTGTTGACTCTCAAACAGACGATGCTCGTCAGCCAATGATAGGGACAAGACATGAATCGGGCTCCCTTCTCGATTAGTCACAATTATTTCATCTGGTTTAAAATGGATATGGGCCCCTATTTTGGTGAGTAGGTCCTGTCCGAGCAGGGGAGCGGGGCTCTCAGGGACGACCAAGAAGGAGTGTGTGACCTGGTGTTTTCCTAAGTTTACCTTTCTTTTGGTAGTCCATGTACATAACTGCGTACCGGTGGCCCCCTGAACAACACTTGTTTGTGCCTTGTTTAAAGGTCCATGTGCCTTGTTTAAAACCGAATATTGGGTGCCGGTATCCACCATGAACCCCATTGGCTTTCCCTCCACATGCATTGTTACCCAGGATTCGGGGAGGGGGTCTGAGCCCCGTCTCCTTTAGTCCTCTTCTCCGGCTAGGAGGACTCTAGCCTGTTCTACTGCTCGTTCCCTTTCCCTGTTTTTCCCCGGTCTCCTTCCAAACCCTCTTCTTCCCTTTAACTTAGGACATTTTCTCTTCAAATGCCCCGTTTCCTTACAGTAAAAACAGTGTTTCTTATCCGGGGTCCTGGCGTGGCCCCCTCCCCTGGGTTGGTCCCGGACACCCGCTAGGAAAATACGAGCCATTTTTCTTTGTTGCTTTCGGTTTTCCTTAGCCTGGAACTCCCGGTCCTCCTTTCTCAATTTCTCCTGGGCCTCCCTGTCTTCCTTTCTCTGTCTTTCCTCCCTTTCTTTTGGAGTTTCCCTAGCGGTAAAGACCTTTTCCGCTACCTGCAGCATTTTCCTTATAGTCATCTCCCCTAAGTTTTCCTGTTTATTGAGTTTTTTCCTAATGTCTGGAGCTGCCTGATTAATGAATGAGAGTACCACAGCAGACCGGTGGAGGTCCGCCTCAGGGTCAATAGGGGTGTACTGACGGTATGCCTCATAGAGGCACTCTAAGAAACCGGCTGGGCTTTTGTTTTCCCTTTGAATGACTGCTTTTACTTTTGCAAAATTGGTGGGCCTTCTGGCGGCCGCTTGGAGACCGGCCATAAGAGTCTGGCGGTAGATCCGAAGACGCTCCCTACCTTCTGCGGTCCCGAAATCCCAATCAGGGCGGCGTAGGGGAAAAGCCTCGTCTATGGCCGGTTGGAGAGTTGTGGGTCTCCCATTATCCCCCAAGACGTTCTTCCTCGCTTCGTTGAGGATGCGCTCTCATTCCTCCGTCGTAAAAAGAGTATTGAGCAGCTGATGACAGTCATCCCAAGTGGGATGGTGTGTATGCATGATGGACTCCAAGAGATCTATGAGACACTTGGGGTCTTCAGAAAAGGGCGGGTTTTGCGTCCTCCAGTTATATAGATCACTGGAGGAGAAGGGCCAGTACTGAAACTGTTGCCCTCCTCCCAGTCCCCCTTGGCCCACCATCCGGACTGGAAGTGTAGGGACAGTTTCCTCCCCCTGTGTTGATGAGGGGGGCCCATCTTCCCCCTCCCTTTCCCGGATCCCTCGGGGGCGAAGTCTTCGACCCATTCCTCCTCCTGCTGTCAGTCCTGTTGAGGAGGATGAGGAAATTTCCTCCTCCGGGGCACTGGCTTGGCCAGGGGGAGTCACGTATGGAGGCGGCCGATCTTTCTCTGCCCCTGCGAGGGATGGGTAAAGGGGGGAACTCTCTGGTAAGACCGGAGATGGTGAAGGAGATGCCCTAATTTGAGGACTGGTCAAGGTGGGAAGAGGAAGTTTTTCCTCCTCCTTTATGACCAAGGCGGGCGTGACTGGGGTTTTAGCCCCGGGGGCCGAACTGGAGGGGTGGGTCAGAAAAACTGTTAACCAAGGGGGAGGGTTCCTCACCAGATCCTCCCAAACCAAAATGTAAGGAACTTGGTCTGGATGGCCTCGATTGTCTGGCTGAAGAATGACTGCTTTAACCTTAGTGATCAGGTCTAGGGAGAGGGAACCTTGAATGGGCCACCCGACTCCAAAGGTGGGCCACTCTGCAGAACAAAAGGTGTCGAACTTACCTTTCTTGATGACCAGACCTGCATTTAAGGCCCTTTCTTTAACTTCTGGAAAGTGAGAAAGGATCAGAGACTTTGGGGTTGTTTGTCCCTGTCCCATTGTGGAAGGAGACTCAAACACCAAGAGAGATAGAACAAAAAGGGTAAAGGCAACAATAATTCCACACACACACAACACTCTCCAGCACTCGCTCGGACCGGTCCTTCTCTCACACTGGTGCGCACCCCATTCAACCTCCTCACCATCCAACTGGGATATCAGGCCGAAAGGCGTCCACTTGACGGGTGGTCGGTCGACTAGCTCAATTAGTTCTTCACCTGGCACCAGGGTTCCTAAAATGCTCGAGCCCAAATGAGAGGAAAGCCTCTCCCAATAGGACCCTGTGGTCCTCCTTGCGAGATTCCCAGAATGAATCTCCCTGGGGATTGGCCGAATCCCAGCCGCGGCCCAAATGGAACACTCAAGTTCCTCCAAATGAGGGTCTGGGATCCCCTCCCAACGCCTAGGACTTGGGATCGCCCCTGCTTTCTCGCAGGCAGGTTCTGTCTCTCGAGAAAATAAAATCTCGGTGGAACCTCCAAATCTTAGGACCCGGAATCCTATTCCCCCGAGAGACAGAGAGCCAGGCGTGAATGCAATCAACAAAGCAGAGTTTATTGGGCTGGCTAGCCAGGGTCGAGCTCCCACACGGACACGCAGGACCGGTTAGGAAAACACGACCCTGAGCCTCTTTAGGGGAAATCTTATATAGACCGCGGTGGCATGCATATTTTCATTATCAACATTGGGCAAGCAGGCAGAGCACATCTTGCGCATACCTCACATCTTGCATGTACTTCACATTTTGCATGTACCCCCCGCTCACATTCCCCACATTCTATATGCCCTAACTGAGCCCTGTCGCATTGCTTATCTTATCTACATGGGATGTTTGGTACTGGTTTCTCCAACAAGGGGGTTGGGGCCCGCTGAGACCTCCTATTCCTTTCACCTCCTGTTCTGAAGGCAAGGTCACAATGGAAAAAATAAGGGGTCCCAGTAGAGAGAAGACCCATGGCATTCACTTAGCCCAGGAAGACCACTGTTCCCAGCTGTCTGTTGTTCATTGTTTGAGATTGGCATTGAGTTCCTGAAGTCTCTTAGGGGCATCATGAATGATCCTGGACTGGCTGACATAAATGCAGCATTGACATAAAAACAGCATTCTTTGACCATGGTTTTGAGTAGCAACCTGTACAAAGGAATGTAGTTTTCAGGAAATTAAAAAGAGACATGCAGTTAAATACACATGGGCCAAAGGCTATCAGCATAAGGAAAAACTAAAGGATCTTGGAGTATAGACATTGGCTATAGGTTTAAGTACACAAAAGAACAGGGGGCAGGGGACAAAGGAATGTGTAGTAAATGGTTCCAAGCACAGGTGTGGCCTGGTTGGTCATTACCTCAGTCTTTGTTTTGGAAGAGGTTCCAGAGCTATTATCTGGAGGGTGTTCTGTAAAAACAGTTTAAGTCTAAAACTAGAAACACCTTTATCAAGTAGAATATAGAGGAAGTAAAATCCAGAATGCTCCCAATTAAATAGAAAATAACTCCATGAGCATAGACTACTCAAAAGATAAGTTTGGAGCCAGCAAAAATAATGTTTTTTACTTAAATGGAAGGCCTTGGCCAAAAATATGAGTTTACCTTCTGTCAGAGGTGTTTGCAAGGGCTTGAATGTCCAGTAGCCCTGCATAAGATCCCTTCTTTAAAAACTCTCAGCCTTAGTAACTTTTGTGAAGTCTGGCACAGGTCAGTCCATCCGTATTGTGACAGTTTTCCCTTCTTGTCTCCAAACTGTCTCTGAAGAGTCTCCTCTGAAGATTTTGTCAATTAACCATTCTGGTTAATGAGAATCCCTTGGTGCAGAAAAACCTTTCCTGGATGTTCACAGCATTACAGGGGATGTTTCAGAAAGGTCAGGTGGGAATCAGTGCCAAATAAGACCCACTTGGTCAAATTATAAACAACAAAGGAGGTTTAGAAGAAGTGGGCTTACTTAGCATCCATTTTGAGTTCTGTCTGGACTATAGATGATATCCTGATAAGTTAAACATGCTGCAGAATGTCAACAGACATAGTTAAAGGTTTGAAAAAAGCCAACAAAAGCAAATATCTAGAAGGCCGACTCAGTTGAAAAATAGGTACAGGGTAGAGTCATTTTGGAGGTTTAATGGCAAGTGCTCTGAAGAAGAACCCAGACTGAGAATGAAAAGATGTAGAATAGCCATAGTTTGGCAATTTCCAGAACACTTAGTTATTTCCATTGTAGATAGTATTTTTAGGAAAATAATTATGACTGATAGTATTAAAACAGTGGCACTAAATGCTCCTTGTTACAACTAGGAACACCGGGACACAAGTTTGCAAAAGTCTAGACTTTGTAAGTTAGGTGGCCAATGCCTGTGATCCCAAATGGCCTTACCTTTTAATGTAAAAGCACATTTCATACATATACATTAACACTTATTTGACTAAACCTAAGGCTAGGTTTTAAGTAGCAGGATTGCCCAAATGGTAAGGTTTTTCTGAATGTTACTGATTACAAACAGCACACCTGCCAAAAAGTTTTATAAACCATTTTATATGTCAAAGGTTTACATGTAATGCTTTTAGGTAAAGAACTTTAGCTGGTCAGTTAAATGTAATACTTTTGGATTAAAGAGAGCCTTAGCTCATCATTTTTTTATAAACTGACATTTTTAACTTTGTAAATGTTTGTACAATATTTAGTTAAAGTCTAGACACAGAACACAGTTAGAAGGTGGTCATTTAAGAGACCTTTGCACAAGCAAATATGTAAATGAACTCTGACTTAGTGGTACTTATAGCTTGACAAAATCAGCAGAAAACACAAGTAATTACTTTGATAAAATCTTTCTCTATAAGAGTTTTTTGCAGATGTTACTCAGAGCAAAACAATATTAAGATAGTCTTCTTATTTTATGAGCATAGAGAATTAGATTTTAGTTTGACATGACCCTAGAAAATCTTTTAGATAACTCTTAGATTATAGTCAATTTTAACTTTACCACACACTGAAGCTTTTATTATACACTTTTAAGACTTACTCAGACCTTCATATAACATACTAAACCCTCTGATGGTTTGTCCTTACCCCTCCTCTCCATATTTAAACAATCTTTAGGACAAACCCTTCTTTTCAAAATCCTTTCTCATCCAAAAGCACTCTTTTTTTCCCTTTAACTTTTCCCCAAAAATACACTCAATACCTATCTATATCCTTTCTACTTGTTTACTTTGTAACTTGTGTTTTAAAAGAATTTATATAAGAATTGTTTTTTCAGTTAGCCTTATATTTTATTATATAGACCCATATAGAAAGGCAATTTTAAACTCTTTTTATACAATAAGTAACTTATAAAGACACCATTTGTTAATAGATCTAATTGTAAAAGAATTGAATGTAAATTACTTATGACAAAATTAAACATATTAAGGTTACTGTCCATATAATAACACCTATAATCTGTTAGACCTGATAGACATTATCTTTGAAAAACTGGTTTTTCTTAAAAGTAACAGCAGTAGAGGTGGGGGAGAGAAGAGAACAGAAGCCTTTTGTTTCTTTACATTGATTCTATAATAAGAATCATCCTAAAGATATTTAAACACATGCATATGCAAAAAAGTTTTAATTTAGTCATATCATAAATGCCAGTTTAAGTATGCATAGATCCAAGAGCTCAAAAGCATGTAAAAATTCAGTGGCCACAAGTACTTTGATTAGTTATCTTTTTTTTTTAATTTTAGGAACAGATTGAGATGTATCCCATTCCGTTATTTTAGGATTTGTTTTGGGCAGCTTAACAGCTGAGGCAAGAGTTAATTCTAGGAAAGTGTTTTGAGTCAGCCTCAGTCTCCAATAAGATTTTTGTCTTCAATAAGTTAATCATACAATAGCCATACACAAAATTTACACAATGAAACACAAAACAATTACATTAATTTCGAGTGAACTCCTAGATATTGAAGGCTTTAAATTTACTTCTAGAGGGTGTTTTTAATAACTTTTAATAATAGTTTACCTTGGGCTAGAGTAACTTTGTTATAAACCAAATCTTTAAAGTAAATTTAGGGAGCTTAGTCTTGGTGTAGTGTTGGCATCCCATATGTGAGGACAAAGCATACAGGATGCACCAGGGGATATACAAGTCCATCTTCTTATTATATACTAAAAAAATGTTCTTAAATTAGAATTTGTATGACAGACTGGGAAATGGACAGAGTGCAAGGTAAAAAGGATTACAACTCCATTGAAACTGGTGATAGTAAGCATAGAAAAGGGAGAATGAATTAGACCCTCAAGAGTTAATTTTAGGTAAGGGTCTTAATGAAAAAAATCCAAATGCCTTATTGAATTCATAGCAGAACTCAGGGAAGCTGCCCTTTTGTCTTTCAGCTAATGCTATAACCTAGAAAACTGAGATTTTAATTTTAAATATATGGGGTAGTTTAGATAGAGAATTGAAATTCTCTCATTGGTTTTTCCAGCCTGTGCTCCCATGAAGTTGAGATAGTGGATCCATCATCCCAACTGCATGGTGCCTTGGCCGTGAAAGCAAATGGACCAGTCCAGCATCACCACCTGCAGTGACCTGGATATGACCTGATCTTCTCCCTCCCAGTCTTGACATGTCTGCAATGGAAAAATTGTCCATCTCAAAAGCTAGACTTAAAGAAGAACACTGTTAGTAGAGTGTTTAGGCAGACTTAGAGGCTTACTTTTTAGGTGGGAGGTCAGGAGGTCAGAGCAGAAAAGCAGATCCAATCATTGGCCATATGTCATTTAGATTTCTAATTGATTTTATGTTCGGAGCCATGGGACTATGTGAGTCACTCAGGATGCTGAGAGAACTGATAATGTGAATTGAGCAGGGCTTTTCTTTTCCTTTTTCTCTGTCAATTTTTGTCTCTGTTGTCCTCACCTGGATGGACAGTGGAGAGGAGACAGGAGCTGGACACGGAGTAGGAAGAGTGAAAGTAACCTCCATTATGGCTGAGAGAGATTTAGAGAGAAGTTTTAAAGTTATACACTATTTATAACTTGTGAAAGGAGAAAAAAGGAAAGGATGACATAAAGTCAGAGGAGGAGGTTTTTAATGGTGATGTAGCTGTGGATGGCAAGGTGGAAATCCAGTGATGGGAGATGGTGTGGTGTGGAGCCATCAAAGAAAGAAAGATAGGAAAGGGTGGGAGAGCAGAGAAAAAAAGGAGAGAGACAGTGGGTATGGGGGAGGAAGACTCCAGTCTCTATTCAGGTCCCAGGAGTAAACCTGGGAAAATCTGCTGCTGTCCACCATTTTTCAGGTTGTGACAGCAGAGATATGGAGTCAAACTTACAAGCTCCAGCAGTTTGAACAAAGGGAGGGTCAGGACTTGAGATAAGAGAAAGCCTGAAAATAAGAGACCGCTTGCCATTTGCTGTTTTTCACAATAAAATTTTCAAGGTCTTGGAAGACATTGGGAGTAAAAGTTTGAAATTTGGGCCATTTAGAGGAATATCTAATTTGTATTGAGGTCAAATTTTCATAGAAAAGTGGATGAAGTTTATTGGTCTTAGATCACCCTTTATACCCAGTTTGGTAAGATTGTGTAAAAGACACCCCAGGGGTGAGTCAGGGAAATCTTTGAGTAGATATTACCCATGGCCAGGGTTAGGAAATTTTCTCTAGCACATCCTCCAGAGAAAACTTGTAAAACCAGAAAAATGAACCTGGGGACATAAGTAGATGTCTCTAACCTACCTAGCCAGGGACCAGACTCATTAGGGGTCAATGCCTGGAAGGTGAGCATGAGAAATAGGAATACTGAAGGCAAGAGTGGCCAGAGACTGACACACCAAGGTGCCATCAGGTGCCAGACAGAGAGGTCAGGTCTTACCTGTCCCTGTAGAAATCAGAGCTGGTGTTGAGTGTGTGGAGTAGAATCAGCGAAGGACCCTGCAGGAGGTCGCAGAGGAGTGGGAAGTCAAGGGCGTATGTGTGACCAAAAGGTCAGACCCCAGAGTAGTGTGGCAGAAAATACAGTAGTGGTAGAGTCATATAGAAGATAGTGAGGTGGGGAAGAGGAGAAAGAGAGAAAGAGAGAAAGAAAGAGAGAAAGAGAGAGAGAGGTTCAGAGAGATGTTGGGCAGTTTTGAAAATGCAGGAGGACACTACCCATGACCCTTGCTGGAACCTAAGTGCCTCTTGGTCTCAGTGCATCCATATCAAGCCTGGACCACAGGCCCCATAGGGTGCACCATTGACCATATGAGGACTGCCACAGAATCACAGTAACCCAAGAAGGGCATTTCCCCCACTCAGAATTCTCTCTTGGGTTTCATCACCAAATGAAAGGAAAGTGAAGAAGCAGAAAAGAGACATACTGAGAAAGAATCCAAGACCTTCATAAGCACCAGCTCTTTATTAGGGAGAGGAGACCTGAGAGGGACCCTCTGCCATCAGAGTAACACTCTCAGAGGAGCAAGAGCATGCCTTTCTTACAGGCTGAGAATTTTAAACATCCTGTGGTGGGAAAAGGGAGGTTAGGGGGGATGGGCATTAGGTAAAGTGGTTGGGAAGGAGGATAGGGGGAGGTACTGAACATTAGTGGAAAGGTCATTGGGGTTGGGCAGGTATGCATGTTGTTATCTCAACATTCCAGCAATTCCAGCATTTACATTGTTTCTTGACATTCCAGCAGTAGCAGAAAGGAGGACCAGAAGAGAAACAGACAAGTCTGTGTTCTGATAAAGTAGCAGGGGAGGAAGAGGTAGCATAGCAGAGAGATAAAACCTAAAGAATCCAAACATGAAGAAGGTCATGTAGCACTAGGGGTAGAAGGGCACTTAGGGATGAAACAGCCTATATTGTTGCATATAAGTATATATCAGTTAAACCTTATATATATATTTTTAATTTTATTTCCTCTGTAACCTGCTTGCAAGGGTATATTAGGTGACACTTCTTTGTCCTTGGGGCTTAGCATTTGGACATGAGACTGCTGAGCCTGTGCTGGCACAATAAAGCAGGCACAATAAAGGATTGCTTCCTTGATTCAGAGTTCTATTTCTCTGTTCAGTTTTCCCATAACATTTTTTGGGGGCTCACTGCCAGGATTGTGGAGATGGTAGTTTTTTCACCTCCCTGTCACCCGGGTGTGTAACCCAAACTGCTGGGTGTCTGCAAGGTGCCAGTGGACAGTTTGATTCTGAGGAGGGATATGTCCTCTCAGTGAGTCTGGGTGAGGACCTTGGACATACAATGGAACCCATTGAGATGCAGGAACCAATAAAGGGTGCACCACCTATCAGACTGGTAAGAACCTGGGTTTGAATTCAGGTCTGCCTCAAGAGGCAGAAGGAGAGTCTGTTCAACAGCCAGTGAAAAACCCTAGTAACTGCATTTTGCGGGGGAAATCATGTCTCTCAGGTTCAGGGAGTAGAGTGGAAGTACTGTGTTGTGTAAGAGTGTGTGAAAGTGTGAGCCTGAGATGCAACTCATCTGCAAAGCAAATGTGGATTCCCAATCCATGGGTCCATAGTGAACTCATATGGTCTAGGGTGAGCCCGAGCAAGGCCTTGAGTCTGGGGTTTATACATACTCATTATGGCCAAAGAGACACCTAAGTCCCCATGAAAGGAGTGGCTGGAGATGGATGAAGCAAGTGAGGACCCTGTGTAGGTGCAGTTCCTGCCTGGGCAACTGCGTCCAGGTCACCAATAGAGAGGGTGCATATTTTTCTCCCTTGTGTGTTAGAGAAGAGACCCCCTTTACCTCTCCTCCAAAATCTCTACTCCTCTGTGTCTGTCTTGCTATCTGGTAATGGGAGGAGATGGGAAATCAGAGTAAAAATACTCTCTTGGAGTGTATGGTTAAAAGCTTTAAAAAGACATTTAATGAAGTCTATGGAGTTAAGTTAACTCTTAACAAGCTTAAGGCTGTTTGTGAAGTAGATTGACTTGCTGTTGGTGTAGGGTGGCCTCCAGAAGGGTCATTAGATAAAACTGTGGTTAATGAAGTTTATTGGGCAATTGTAGGAAGGCCTGGACACTTAGATCAATTTCCTTATATTGATTGCTGGCAGGATGCTGTCCTCAGCTGGCCCCCATGGCTAAGGCCCTGTCTGGAAGAGGCCTGTAGTTATGGTAGCTAGGGTGATTGCAATTTCCAAATGTAGAGAGAAAACAAAGGAACATATACTGACTGAGGAAATACCACCACCCTATGTGCCAATTTATCCACCTCTGCCACCAGCACCCAGTTGCGCACCCCTGCCTCTGACATTGTATGGGGAAGCTTGAGGGACAGTCACACCTGTAAAATCTGGCTCAGAAGCCTCTGGGATCTTGACTCCCCTGACTTCCCAGAGTCCTATGGGCCCCATACCCACTCCAAGTCCTCCAGTGCTCACCCCACATCCCCCACTCAAACAGGAGCATCTAACCAGTCTTTGTGAGAACCCCTCCTGTCCTCAGACCCCTCCTGCCCTGCAGATGCCCCTGAGGGAAGCCCAGAGACTTATGTATTATGACCAGGAAGGCCAAATACAAGGAGGAGGATGGACTTTTGTCTACTAGCCCTTTACTACCACAGATCTCCTCAACTGGAAACATCATACCCCTCCCTCATGAAAGAGCCCCAGGTCCTAAATGATTTGATGTAGTCTATCATTCAAACTCACAAACCCACCTAGACAGACTGTTGACAGTTTCTTCTGACTCTATTTAATACTGAAGAGCAGTGCTGTATAATGTTGGCAGCTCTAACATCATTAGAAGATCTTGTTTCTGAGGGCACTCTAAATGCCCAAACACACACTCAGGTCCATTTCCCTGAGGAAGACCTCCATTGGGACCCCGATAATGGCTGAGATTACCAGTGACTTGAATGGTATCAGGAGTTACTATTGTGAGGTATGAAGGAAGAGGGGAAAAGGGTCATGAACATGAGCAAAATATAAGAAGACATCCAAGGGACAGATGAAAGTCCCAGCCAGTTTTATGAGCATTTGTGTGAGGCCTTCCATTTGTACACCCCCTTTGAACAAGAAGACATTGAAGCCCAGTGAATGATTAATTCCACTTTTGTTGGCCAGGCCCAGGGGGACAAAAGGTGAAAACTGCAGAAACTGGAGGGATTCACTGGAATGAATGCTATCCAGCTTCTGGAGATGGCCACAATGGTTTTCATCAATCAAATTCAGGAGACTAGGTAGGATTCCAACAGGAAGATGAAAAAGAAAGTGGACCTCCTTACAGCAGCCCTTGCTGGACAGTCATATGGGCCCCAGAGAGCTAATTCAGGCAGACGCAGAGGCAATCCCCAAAGATGGTGACAAATGCTCCTAGGACACCCCCACCCTAGGGAGGAAATAGAATGAAATCAATGTTCCTACTGTCATTAGGAAAGGCACTGGAAGAATGAATGTCTTCAATGGGCCAGAGACTCCCAAAAGCTCCCCCAGACCAGAGCAGAAGCCAGGTTATTGAAGGAAAATATCAGCCCAACTGCAGGGGAGCCAGCACATGGGAGGAAAAATATTGTCAGTCTGGCAGGACTGGAATGCTATAAGGAGGACTATGACAGACCAGACTCCATTCTACTGGGCCTCCAGGAGCCTATGACCAAATGAAAATAGGAGGCCATCTCATTGATCTAATGGTGCATATAGGTGCAGAACATTCAGTTCTGACCTAGCCAGTGGTTCCTCTTTCCAACAAACATAAAGAGATTATTGGGGCTACAAGGGACCAGGTTCACTGCCTCTTCTTAATGACCAGATGATGCAATTTTGGGAGTAATGAAGTAAGGCATGAATTCTTTTATCTCCCTGATTGCCCTATGGGCCTGTGGGCAAGGACTTATAAGGACATAGATAACTTTTGATTCAGATGGCACAGTAGCCTTAACTATGAGAGGACCGGAGGCAAAGACTGTAATCCTCATGGTTGCCCAAAAAGAGGAATGGTGGTTTTAACCCTTGAAGGGAGGCCTCTTGAGATTCCTGACCTTCCCTTCAAGATTCTAGGTGTATGGTCTGAAGATACCCACCAGGTCTAGCCCAAAATGTGGTGGAACTAAAGCCAAGAGTCAACCTTGTCAGTGAAAAATAGTACTTCATTCCCCACAAGGCCCAAGTCAGTATTCAAAAACACTTTGACAGACTCTTAAAATGTGGGATCCTCCGATCTTGTCAGTCATCCTAGAACACCCCCTTATTATCAGTCCAGAAACCAGGGGCTGAGGATTTCAGGCCAGTTCAGGACCTCCAGGCAGTAAATTCAGCAACTGTCACTTTGCACCCTACAGTCCCAAATCCATGCATGCTTATAGGCCTTGTCCCAGCAGAAACAAAGTTTTTTTTTACCTGTCTAGATCTTAAAGTTGTATTCTTCTGCATTTGCCTGGCCCCACAGAGCCAGCCTATTTTTTCTTTCCAATGGGAAATTCCCAACACTGGGAAAAGGGGCAACTAACTTCAGTTCCCACAAAGTTTCAAATATTTGCCCACTATTTTTGGAACTGCCTTAGCATGTGAGCCAAAAACCTTCTCAACTGATCAGCATGGCTGCACACTCCTCCAGTATGTAGATGACCTCCTGCTGGCTGGACCAACTCAGGAGGACTGTATGGGAGGCAGGATACAAAGTCTCTAGGAAAAAGGCCCAGATTTGCTAAAACACTGTCAAATACCTCAGCTTTCTCCTGTTCCAGTGGCAAAGCAGTCTCAGCCCTGAGAGGAAATAGGCTGTATGTTCTATCCCAGCCCCTAAAACCCCTGGTAAATTAGAGTTTTGGGGAGCTCCAGGTCTGTCAAATCTGGATCCCTAACTACTTCCTCTTGGTCAAACCCCTCTATGAAGCCACAAAAGGGGAGAACTGGAACCTTTAGTATGGGAGAGAGAGCAAGAAAAAGTCTTTAAAGAAATCAAGAAGGCGTTCACAAATTTCCCTGCTCTAGGCCTGCCAGATGTGATGAAACACTTTTTCTTGTATATCCATGAATGAAAGGGAACAGCTATTGGGGTCCTGACTTAGTTACCTGGCCCTATCCAGTGGCTTACTTGTCAAAACAACTTGATGCCATTTCCTGAGGCTGCTGCCTTGCCTGCATTCCCTAGCAGCCACCACTGCCCTGGTGACAAAAGCAGACAAACTCACCCTTGGGCAAGAACTCACTGTCTGGGTTCTCCACTCTGTCCTGACACTCATGGAGTATAAGGTAAAGTATTGGCTGACTAACTCTTGGATGGTCAAATACCAGAGTATGCTATGTGAAAACCCATGCAACTGGCTGGAGGTTGTTAAGACTAAAACTGGCCACTCTATTGACGATTGACTTGGGCCCCCCAGATCATGACTGCTGAGAAGTTATGGATGAAGTTTTCTCAAGCTGGCCAGATCTAACCAATCAGCCTATCAGCAATCCAGATGTTGAATATTTCACAGATGACAGCAGCTTTGTCTGGGATGGCACATACTTTGCCAGATATGAACTGGTAACTTTGAACTCAATTGTTGAGGCTTGCCCACTGCCAATTGGGACTTCTGCACAAAAGGCTGAACTTGTTGCCCTCATGGGCACTCTGGCTTGCTGCAGGAGTATGAGTAAACATCTACACTGCTTGCACAATCATTCATGTCCATAGGCCTTATATAAAGAGAGGGGACTCATTAACTTTGGAGGAGAAAGTATCAAGTATGGGCAGGAAATCCTCAAACAGCTAAGTGTGTGGTGTGGTCCTTTAAATGGGTGGCAGTTATATGCTGCTGAGGGCACCAGAAGGGAGATGCAACAATTGCCTGGGGAAACTGGAAAAGTGACAGAGGCCAAGCAAGTGGCTTTCTTGAGGGGATCAGCCCCAACCGTTCTGACAGCTGCCTTGTTCCCATACCCCTTAGCTGAATGGGACTCATGGTACACACCATAGAACAGGCTCGGTTTAAGACTGAGGAGGGAAATTTGCTACAAAATGGATGGTGGAAGTTTGCTGATGGCTGCATTGCTATACCTGTTTCTGTGGTCCCTACATTGTCAAGCAGTTCCATGAAGGAACTCATTCAGGGAAAACAGCTCTTGAGACCACCCTGGCTTAGCATTTTTGTTATCAAGCTCTCCAGCAAAAGTAAGGCAGTATGTGAGAAATGTAGCCTATGTGCCCAAAATAACCCCAGACAAGGGCCAACAGTGCCCCATTCCCAGGTGCAGAATGTTGGTAAAACTCCTCTTGAAAACTTGAACATGGACTTCACTGAAATGTTGCAAGCTCAAGGATGCAAATATTTGTAGGTGTTTGTTTGTACCTTCTCAGAATGGGTGGAAGCCTGGGAGGTGGCCAGATGTCTGTTAAAGGAAATCATCCTTTGGTTTGGAATATCTGTGTCTATTGGGTTGAATAATGGGTCAGCCTTTGTGGCAGAGGTGGTACTGCTAATGGCTAAGGGCTTAGGAATCACCTGGAAGTTGCATATGGCCTACTGCCCCCAGAGTTTAGGAAAAGTGGAGTGCACAAGTAGAATCCTAAAAATGCATTTAGGTAAACTGTGTCAGGAGAGCCACCAGCAGTGGTATCAATTTATTGCCCATAGCATTACTAAGGATTAGGTCTAGTCCCATGAAATGGACAGGGCTCTTACTCCTTGAAGTCCTTTATGGATGCCCATCCTTAATCAAGGGCATAAGGGGGGACCTTAAGGAAATAGGTGAACTCACCTTGAGGCATCAGATGCAGGCCATTGGTTTAACTCTCTCAAAGATCAACGACTGGGTCTAGGAGAAACTTCCTGTCAACCTGATAACTCCCACACACCCTTACAGGCCAAGGGATACCATCTAGGTAAAGGAATGGAATGTCCAACCATTAAAGCTTCATTGGAGAGGCTCTTTTGTAGCTATTTTATCTACCCCTACCACGGTTAAAGCAACAGAGGTAGCTCCTTGGATCCACTACAGCCAAATCAAGCCAGCCTCTCTCAAGGGAGAGTGCATCCCTGATCCAGCTTCACCATGTAAGATCACCCTCCAGAACATCAGTGCTTTTCCTTGGCAGGACTCCACTTCCTGGGGAACAACAGAGGACCACAAACAATGAGACAACAGCTCTGCTCTAGTCACTCCAGAAGCTGACTTGTCTACACACGGCAGAAGTATGAGGAATCAACAGTGTAAGAGAATAAACGAACTGTTTTTTATGTCAGTTATTTTACTGTAACGCATTGTCTCCCCTTGTCTGTATCCATTGCTGCAGTTCTCACCCTAATCTTCTCCATAGGTTTGGTGGGAACATCCCCCACCAACTGGACTCATGGTGAAAAGTTTTTATTCACTCTCTTCTATGTCTTTTGGGCAAGATGCATAATTATTGTTTATTGTTACCGATGTGGTTTCCCTTCGTGGTCCCAGAGCTCTCATCCTGTGAGCCATGTATTCACATCACTCCATCAGGTCAGGGTTACTTGGACCCTGCTTTATCACGTTCATTTCTTCTGCCAAGAAACAGTCTTAGGGACTTGCAGGCATAACAAAACCAGCCATTCTATTTGCTTGCAAGAGAGCCAGTGTACTTGTTTTGACCCACAGTAGTCTCCAAATGATGAATGGCTAGAAGTCAGGAACCAGGACAAGAAAGGCAACAAAACACAAAGGGTCCAGATCACCAATCCAAGACAGCAGTGTCAATACAATTTGATGTGTGTGGGGCCCTAAAACATGCTGAGTCCCCTCACCTGTACACGATAAGTAAGACAGCACTAATGGAAACCAGCTATTGCAGTCTGTGTGGAAGCCTATCTTGGCAACGGGAGTACAGGTTCAATGATAAGTGTATGTGTAAGACAACTGAGACTTACAAATGTGCCCTATCCTGCCCCAGCTGGAAATGTCTCCTGGGCCACCTGACAAAGTAAGATAAGACAATGCTCCTTCAAAAGAGTGTCACTACCTCAGGGTGTCACTTAGGGGCCTGTAACCCTGTTAATTTTACCATCCTTGATCCAGAAGACCATAAGTGGAAAAATGACCAGCAGATTGCCATATATATCTACAGGCAGTGCAAAGACCTGGGGAATATATCGTACTTTAAAAAAATTACAGTCTCCCATAAAGCCTCTTCCCACCAGGTTTTTCACTCATTATATGAAGAAATTGAGAAAACTGTGTCCCCCATTTCTACTACTACCAGAAATCTGTTTCTAGAACTAGCAGAAACTATAGCTCAATCTTTAAAAATCACTTCCTGATATGTATATGGTGGAACTAATATGGGGATCAGTGGCCCATGGAAGCTAGAGAGTCAGATCCCCTTGAGCCCTCTAATGAGACAAGGTATCCTTAGCTATCCACTGGGGTTTGGCTTCTCAAAACCTCAATTATCAGAAAGCACTGTCTTGCTCAATGGGGAGGACAATTTAACACTTCAGTTGGAAACCTGACTGTCCTTTCCTGGGCCAAAGATTCTATAATATAAATGCCCAGAATATCAATAGTGGGGATCCCCAATCCATACTGAACCAAACCCCCATCTCTTGTCCAATTTCTGTCATGTCTAACAGGCCTGGAATGATGTCAATGCAGACATCGAAAACAGCTCACACTGTACTTCCCCTGACCTGGTCAGGATCTTGTGTGTTGGAATCATTTCTATCCTTTCTGCTCCCACTTGCCAGGAGGGAACTCTTAGGAGCTCTAGTATATGAAAGCTGGGAAGCCCAAAGAAAACACAGTTCCTTACAAATTGGCAACTGGAAGGATGACAAATGGCACCCATAGCATATAACCCATTATTACGGCCCAACCACTTGGGCACAGAATGGATCTTGGGTGTACTGTACTCCCATCTATATGTTGAACTGTATCATCAGGTTATAGGCTGTTGTTGAATATAATAATGAGACTGTAAGAGCCTTCAATGTATTGGTTAAGCAAAGCACTAAGATGCACAATGCCATCTATCAGAACCACTTGCCCTTAGACTATTTGCTTGCTTCTGAGGGAGGACTTTGTGGAAAATTTAACATAAGCAACTGCTGCTTACAGATAGATGATGAAGGAAAGGTCATAGAAGAAATCACAGACTGAACGAGAAAAATCACCTACGTCTCACACTTGGAAAGGTTAGAACCCTGGAGATTATTTGGAGGATAGTTTTCAACTTTTGGGGGATTTAAAACCCTCAATAGTGTTATATTTTTGATTTTAGGGGATTGCCTGCTTTTTCCCTGCCTGGCCCCTCTGATTGTAAGGTCTGTCTCCATCCTTATTGAAGCCATGGTTGAAAGAAAAACAGCCTCCCATGTAATGATGTTATGGAAATATAAACCCCTAAATTAAGATGATGCTCTTTGACCCTAGATGGGTCCAAGCATCAAAGAGGGGAATAAGGGAGCAGGGAGCAGGACTAGAAGAGAAACAGGGCTATGTTCTAATAAAGTAGCAGGGGGGAAGGGACGGCATAGCAGATAGATAAAGCCTAAAAAATCCAAACGTGAAGAAGATCATATATCACTAAGGGTAGAAGAGCACTAGCACTAGGTGAAGTAGCTTATAGAATTGCATATAACTATATATGGGTTAAACCTTGTTTTTTGATTTTATTGCCTGCTTGCAAGGGCATATAAGGTGAGACCTTATAACCTGCTTGCGAGGGCATATAAGGTGAGACTCCTTTGTTCTCAGGGCTCAGCCTTTGGACACGAGTCCACTGAGTCTGTGCCAGCACAATAAAGTGTTGCTTCTTTGCCTCAAAGTCCTTTGTCTCTGTTCGAGTTTCCCATAACAGTATAAACTGTGTAAACTCCCAACATCTGGCCTAGCTGATGTTTCGGGTATGGACTACTCTTGAATAAAGAAAGGATTAAGCTTTAGGTGAGTAGCTGATTTCAAGGCATCCTGTGGTCAAGTAGCAATTTTAATACAGACTAGTCATCTGTAGAGTTTAATTACAGTCATTTTTTTCTTCCTCTTGTGGCCATCACTTATGACTACTTGCTCTGGCTTTTTAGTTTTACTTCCTTCTTTTAATGTCTAAGTCTGGCCCTTTAAGTATTTATTAAAATAATGTATTTTTTGTCTTCTCTTCTATCTATCCTGTTTCATCCATCACTTACGGCTAATTGCTACTGAACAATACCACTGTTTCATCTAGCTAAGCAAGATGAAAGAAAAGAACTAATAAAAAAAGTCATCCCTGATTTTAATTGCAAGATGTAAAAGTGGGCAACCCTCTCTCAGGACCCCTCCCAACTAAGTATTATTATTCTATCTCAATAGAAAGCAAAAAAAGATATAAAAATAATGATGTCAAAAGAAGTATACCCTTGGAGCAGAGGTTTAAAAAATTAGAGGGAACAGAGAAATTGCTACAGTTTTTCTGTAAAGGGCCAATATTTTTATGTGCCCAGAAATCTTTTCTATACAATTTATCCTGTATCTAAATTATTTTCAGTTTTGCCTGGCATTTTGTCTCTATTGCATCAACTCACCTGTGCTGTGGGAGAAGAAAGCCATTGAGAGCATGTAAACTCAGGAGCATGGCTGTGTTTCAATAATTTTTTTAAACAAGTAATAATATTACAATGGATCCATATGCCATAGTTTGCCAACCTTTTCAATAGGACCATTTACTAGATCTTACTGCAAAAAAAGAAGTGGGGAAAACTCTAAAATTTGCCTGTAGTGTGGTCATGGGGTTGCAGGATGGCTTGGCCTTCAGCTTTCCATTTCTGATCTAGTAACTAAGGATAGGGATGTCAGTCAAGACATACACTTAAAGATGGTATATGTACTCATTCTCTTAACCCATTATACCAAATTAGTGGGTTACTTTTCTTTATGGTTCTGGTATAAGGGTAATAAAGATTTTCATTTAATCTTTAATATTTCTGGCTAAATTAGAAGCAATTGAAATGTAATTAGGGAAATAGACTCGTAAACTGTATTTTCCTATGGGAATTTTTCTTTGTGAAGGTACTAAATATCTTCTATTTGGCCTAACAGATCTAATCCCCACACTTCTCTATTCTGTGTGTGGCCCAAGAGACAGACTTATATGTACTTAATCCATGGATTTCCATTTACACTGGCCACTGATTATCTTCAGTTAGAAGGAGCAAGGAGGGAGCAATTTAGTAAGTCAGAGAGGAGATTAGAAGGATGACTGAGTACTTCATCCTTTCAGTGCCTTGTCATCTCTGAAAGTTTCAACTTCTTCCCATGATTCTCTCAGGGGTTTGCAGGCTCCTTCTCCTCACCCTTTTAGGAATCTAGGTGCAGCTTCTTGATTTTGGACCCGTCTTTGTGGTTACCCTACACTTTCTCTTTTCTTTATAATCTTAAAAAAAAAAACTAATCTCAAATTAGCAACTTTTGTGTACAATTTGTTTGTTGCCAACACCCTAAATGACAGCAAATAAAATTTTAATATCTTGCTGACCTAAGAGAATGGATAGTTTCTAATAATAGAATACAATGTCTGTTAGATTGTTTAATTCTTTTATTTAATTAAATTTTATCTTATTAAAATTTGTTGTTTATATAATCAAAAAAGAAAGGGTTGCATTATAATATAACAAATGTATTCCTGCAGTTTTCTAATTTTTTATATAATGTTATTTAATTGCCCATAAAATCTTTAGATTTTAATTTTATCTGTATGAAATGACTAATTTTCCTATTTAATAATTTTTCATCTTTAACATTTTAGTTTGAATACTACTTCTCCAACATTTGTTTCTTTCCATTAAACTGATAACACTTTGCCTCTTTAACTTTTATTGTATGTAAATTATTTACTCTGATTACTTAACTAATGCAATTTCATAACCAAGTTGAGAAAACGATGAGAGTAATGGCAGTAAAGAGATCATTAAGGGTCTTAACTTTGCAGGCAGATATTGTAAATTTATATTTGACATATTCAAGATAGTGAATTAATTGAAATAGTTGGTAAAAGCAAAGAATCATAGGGTCTGGGGATGTAGCTCAGTGGTAGTGCACTTGCCTAGCATGTAGAAAGTCCTCGGTTTGATCTCCAGCACCATAAAAACAAAACAAAAAATAAAAGTGAAAGTGAAATTTTCATGCCTAAACTTTATTTTCACTGAAAATTTATAAAGTAGCACAAATCAACATTATTTTAAAGTACCCAGAGATCTTTTCTACATGTAACACTATGTATATGACCGTGATGATGACAGCAATGATAATGACACTGCTTTCATAGACACTATGAAATTAAGTAACAAAAAAGTATTTCCATGTGGCCTTTGTTTTAATCCTCTATGTCTTTCTTAACAGTCTAATTCTCAGACACTATATTTTTTTTAATTTTTAATTTTTTTATTATTGTGGTGGGTGGGGGTACGAGTGGCATTTACAAAAATTCTTGCAAGGTATCAAACTTGAATTCACCCTCTCTATCATAGCAATTCTCATTTATTAGAACTAGAGAAGGATTTGAGCATTTGTGTGCTTAACTAGAACTCAAGGTACTTTAGGTACAAAGTGGTCTTTAGATCACTCTTCCTAAAAATATTTTTCTTGATAGGACCAATAAGGTTTTTCAGGGTCTAGTCACTTGTGACTGTAACTTCCTCTCTCAGAGGGTCTTGCCCTACTCTCCTCAGTCACACATAACTGTTTGGAGTCTCTGGTTGTTGCCAGGTTTATTTATGCTTCACAACTTTGTTCACAGTGTTCTCTTGAATTTGTCCATCTGTAAACAATGGTTCATTTGTTGACTCTCGTTTCTTGTGCTGTTTTCATCTGAAGCCACCAGTCATTGCCAGATATGCTGTGTGAGGGAAGAAGTTGTCTGGGAAATCATCTTACTGATGTCATCTTACTCTTTCTAGAATAGTACAATGCTCAGTAAGAGCCATTGGGGCAGATTCTATCATGACCCCATGCCCACTTAATATAGGCACTGAGACATTCCTGGAGTTCAATAATCACAATTATCAATGAAACTCTTGCCTTTCTGCTACTCTGCTCTGTGCACTTATCCTGTGTTACCCAAATCTTCCCACTGTGTTCCCAGAATTATGGGTAGGTGATCAACACAGTATCCCCAGCCTCTTTGCTAACAGCTCTTCTATTTCCAACTCTTAACTGAACTTGGCTGTTCCATGAAGACTTTATGTTCTCAAAATTATATATTCCCAAATAACTTCTCGTGTTGACATCGTCTTTGTAAGCCTTTTTTCTTGCAAATTGTTACTTTATCTTCTCTTTGTAAGAGAGAAAGATCTATTGCTACTTTGAGGCTAGCACCATTAAATTTACTCCCTTGACTCTACCTCATCATTGTCACCCAGCCTTCTCCTTTTTATTCTCTGAGGACAATACAGTGTCCTTATTAAACAAGGTGTCTATTAAGCCATTCTGGCTTTAAGATGCCATTAGATCTGATATAAACACACATGTTCTAAGTAAACAGGGCAGGTACTAATCTAACTATCATAAAAAGAATGCAAAAGAAAAATGCTTTGCTTTTCTATTTATCTTAATTTATCTCAGTAAGCTTCTTCAATTTAGTTCACTCTGTTGTACTTCACAATTCAAAATATTTTCTAAACTGCAATTACATAGTGTTTATGTTCTGTGTTTACACATTGTGCTGTAAGTTATTAATATAAATGTAAATATGCATGTATATTAACACATATACATATATTCTTACATATATATTTATATGAATGAAGAGAAAGTGCAAATATTTATAAATCATCTATTTGTATGGTAGGTATTTGTGTTGCTGTCTTCCATTGCAATTTAAACTGTCTTGACAATAGGGGCCATGATGTCAATGAGAATTTGTTCCCAGATTTCTTCTTTTCCCACAAGGCCCTGACAGATGAGAAGCAGGAACTTCTGTTAAAAATCATCTTCCTGTGGTCATAGAATCATGGAACAATTCTGAAGTATTATCACCTTTTCAAGTGTTCGAGTAGTAAGAAAGACACCAGGATTTTTAATTTCAGAACAAACATGAAGATATTTAAGATTATGTTACTATAAAGTCAAAGGATTAGTACGGAAAGTAAAGAGTACTTTCAACCTAAGATAACAACTTTGACTTAAGAAAAAAAAATACTAAGGCACTTGTCCTAGATAAAAGCCAGTAAGAGTAGCCTAACCACTGACTATGTGTTTCTCAGAATAATATTTTGTGAAGCCATCCCACAGCTAGATTTCTAAACATAGATCTTGTAAATCAGAAGGAAAAATCCAGAAGACATTTTTGTACATGGAGGTCAAATGAAATTTTCCACTCTGTAGTACTCTATCCATTTAAGCAATGTTATTTATCCTTTCTTTAAGCATTGGGGAGTAGTTCTGGAGATTTAGTTAAGAAATTCTAATGAAGTATTTAAAGGAATAATTTATAGAAATATTAAGTAATCAAATTATCATTACTTTTCTTGATTTGGTTTTTCCCATCTTACAGCTTTGACTGTACTCTTCCCCTCCTCATTTCCACATTACCACATATCCCTCCTAATGCCAAGATCAGAAAAAAACCTTCCCTCCTTCCTGGGAATATGACTGTCTAGAAAACAACTTGGGTCAGGGACTAGATTTCACTTCTACATATGGTTATGGAATTTTAGGAATCAAAGCAAAATAAAAGACCATGAGATCCAAGAACACATAAAACACAGTCTTCAAAATTATGCAATGGTGTCACTCTTCTATACAACCAGTTGACCAGTGCTAGCCATTTGAATTACTGCAGCTCCTGAAACTAAAAGCATGTTTCTCAGGCACACTGTACTAGAAATACATGGTGATTTTTGGCAATATACATATAGAGAAAATTTACTTAAGTGATTATTTAAGTAAACAATGGAGAATAAAATTAGCATTTATTGAAAGCAGAATTGTAAGTTTAGAAGATCAGCAAAATAGTAGTTAAGAAAGTTGTATTCTGCAAAGAGGTTCTTGAAGAATTACACTTAATCCCAATCAAATGATCCTTTACACACTATTGTGCAGATATGATTACGAAGCAATCTTATTAGTAGAGAATGTTTACCAAGTAAATATGTTTAATAACTATAATCAGAAAAAATGTTTTTGGTATTTTCTAACTAATCCACTGTGACATGCAAGTGTAATGCTTACTGTTGAAAAGAGTTTTATTTGAATGAAAAATGAATCAATGAATTATTTTATCTTTTAGAAAGTATGGATTTCTATTTTTCAGAAAAGAAAACAACTGTATACATTGGTGTTACATCTGCAGAGATTTGGGTATATATTCATTGCATATCAGTATAGATAATATATCTTTTGAAGTATTTGTGTAACTCAGGATAAGAAACATGCTATATTAAACATTCCCCTGAGACACAATTTAGAATCACTGGTTGTTTCATTTGAAAAGGGGAGCCTTTATTCATAAGAAAAAAGGCCAACTACAACACACAAATTTCCTGAAAGAACAGCCTTAGATGAAATAGGTATCCTTGTCTAAATGAACAACCAGAACAGATATGGAGACAGACTACCTTGATTTAGAGCCTTTAACTGGCATGTCCTGGCAATGCTAATGTGTCAAGCTATAAATTTGGTTGGGGAGAAGTTCTGTTTTGGCAGATGATAATAGCTATTATTTTGTGTTACTTTTAATTGCCTATATACCAACTTGGAAAAGAAAAGTTTTCATGAAGCAGATGATCTTCAAATGTTGAATATTTTTTAAAGATAGATTCAGTTTTAAGTCCACAGTTGGGTTTATACTTTAAAATGTTGTTAAGAAGCATTTGCATATCATGTTTGGTCAATATGATTTTTTAATTTTTTGATTAGAATAAACTAATTGTACAAAGGGGACATTCAAAATCTTTTCTTCCAGTGATTTTGAAATACTCAATTAATTATTGCCAACCATGGTTATTCTTCTGAGCTACTTTTGATTGCTGTAAGTTTTTTTCTTATTTTGAGGTTGTTCTCTAATGTCCTCTGTCTGCAGTATCTTCTTCAGTTTTCTGACTTGATCTTTATCTCTTTAATGCATTGATCACTGTTATGGTGTTATATCTGAGCCACTGTTTCCATCATCAGCTGTTTTGCTGATTTTAGTACATGTTTATTATATTCATGTCTCTTGTGAGTTTTGATTTTCTTCTAAGTAGTTTATCTGAAAAAGTTAGGAAGATTTTTGAGAAAAAGAATATGTTATTTTCCTTTAGGGAGGATTTTCTTTGCCTGATTCTGAAACCATTAACAATGTCATATCAATATAATCCAATTTTAAGAATTGATTTCTCTTTTCCAGACATTAGATAATTTGAAGTTTAACCATGGTTTGCAGAGGAACTATTGTGTATTAACTTCACCATTATTTTCAGAACATAGCCATTGGTCATTCTAACTCCAAAAGAGGGAATCTTGCTAGCAATACCATTCTTCATGGATCCTCTTCTCTAACTTTTGTGGAGCCACAGACCTGTCAAAAATGGTGCTTTTCCTATCATTTGTATTTCTGACATCAATAAACTCTCTCCAACAGGTTCCAGGGGAGAGGCTACTGCCCAGAAAGAATCCATGTCCCTTTAGATTAAGTGATCTTAAGGAAATTAAACAGGACTTGGGTAGCTTTACTGATGACCCAGACTAGTACATTCAAGTCTTTATTACTGTTATCCAAACATTTAAACTGGCTTGGAAAGGTGTCATACTGCTCCTAGATCAAACCCTCACTTCCCTGGAGAGGTCGAGTCCTTGATCATCCCACTCAGGTAGGTAATGATCTAACAAAACTCTTCTGTTAAGCTTGTACCCCTAGAGGGGAAGCTAAGGACCTAGGAGTCCCAGCTAGAGCCCAAGCAGTTCCTAGGATGGATCCCAATGGGAGCCCAGAATAGAATGGGTGTCTAGAATGGGCTAGACACCATTCTATTCTCCTCACCATTGAAGGTTTAAAGAAGGCTAAGGTCAAACCCCTTAATACTCCCAAGTTATTGCTGTCTAACAAAGACCTGATTAATCACCCATGGCCTTCTTACAGCATCTAAAAGAGGCCATTACAAAACACACCACAGTGGATCCCAAGTTGTAGGTCCAGGAGGTCCTCCTAAGAGATACATTCCTTATCCAATTGGCCCCAGACATTTGTACAAAACTTCAAAGCTGGTGGCCAAGGGCAACAAAATGTTAGACCAGTTGGTGCAGACACTTACTTCTGTGTACTATGGTCAGGACCTTACTAAAAAGAGAGAAAAAGACAGAAGACACCAAAACCTAATGGTAGCTCTTAGAGAATTCCCCTCTTGACAGGGACCAAATGTCAGGACCTGCATTGTGGACAGATGGAATACTGCAAGTGGGAGTCTCCACAAGGGGGGCAGCCCAGGAGATAACCCTGGCCCCCTCTGGGACCCTGCCCTCTCTGTAAGACCAACAACTGGAAGTCACACTGTCCTCATCTCCATTTGGAGAAAAGGCCAGATGGTTCCATTGAATTATGGGTCCCAGAGCCTCCTGTCCAGGCTCCGGTTCTTGACATCTAGACAGAGGACCACTGGGTAGTCCTGATGGTTGCAAAGTACAAGGTCATCTTCTTTTTGGACAGTATGCCTGCTTCTCTGTCATTCCTTTCTCTCCAGGTCCCAGGTCTGACAACAAAGTCAGCGTCCAGGGCATATCAGGCTAGCCCCTAGAACAATATTTTACCTAGCCTTTGGTGTGCTTTTGGGGGAACTTCCACTTCTGCCACTCATTTTTGCTAGTCACCAAGACCCCTTGTTGGGAAGAGACCTCCTGTCCAAACTCTATTCCCCCCTCCACATTGAAACAGCCAGACTTACCTCCCATATCACCCAGATAGCTAAGTTCCAACAAATCCTAACTGAGTTACACCAAGGCATCTCTCATGGCCCCTCTTCTTCTCCTCCACTCTTTTGTCCCATTGATTTGGTGCTCATTAAAATTCCTCACATATCCATAGAGCCTTCAGAGTCCCTGTGGGAGGAGCCATACCCTGTGCTTCTTTCCACCTCAACAGGAGTCCGAATAGCTGGATTGGAATCTTGGAGCCACATCTCCAGAGTCAAGCACTGGATTTCCCCTACTGACACAGCCACCATTAAACCTACTCCTGAAGAGACTCACAACTCAGATCTTAATTTCTCTTTGAGAAGACTCCATCAAGGAAGTAACTTATGTCAGATCTCCTCCCCTACCTTTTCATCTCACTCTATTTCACTCTAGCTATAGTTCTAAGCATAGGCCAATGAGTGATTTCTCCCCAAGACTGGACCTGCCTACACTGTGGGGCTCTAATTTTTGGTTTACTCTTTCTGTGCTCTCTTCCACCCATAATCCACTTTAAGTTATGAGACCTGGCCAAAGTTACTAATCTCACCAACTGCTGGGTCTGTCCCAAGGATCTTTGAGCACAAAATGGGAGTTGGGGTTACCAGATTCCCATTTACATGCTCAATCGAATCATTAGGTTATAAGCTGTGGTAGAAAATTATCACCAACCAGTGATTCTAGTTCTGCCTTAGAGTTACTGGCCAGACAACAGACCAAAATGCATGCCACTATATATCAAAACTGCCTGGACTTAGACTATCTTCTAGTTGAGGAAGGAGGCATATGTGGCAAATTCAACCATTCAGACTGCTGCCTTCAAATTGATGACAACAGACAAGTGTAACAAACATTGCCACTGACAACAGAAAAATCACCCATGTCCCTGTACAAACTTGGGATGTGTGGAAACCTAACAATTGACTTGGTGGCTGGTTCTTATGACTTTTCCCTCTCCTGGGACCCATTGCTGCTATTGGAGCTGTCCTGTGCTTTGGTCCATGCCTCCTTAACCTTCTTGTGTGTTTCATTTCCTCTCACTTAGACTTCATCAAACTCCAAATGTTACTCTGCACCCTTATTACTGTGTACCTTTGGACACCTCCTTGGGTTTGGATCCATCACTCCTGCCAAGGCCCTTCTTCACCCTCTCTCAGCAGGAAGTAGCTAAAGACTGGATCTCAGTGCTCCATCTCCCGAACAGCAGTTAGGGGCTCCAACCCATGGGGGGATTTATAGCAGTCCCATAACGTAAATCAGCCCCATGACATCTTAGAAATGAGGAAGCCCCCAGGACCTGGAAGAAGCAGAGGAACCAGTTTGTCCAGGTGACCAGGAGATACTGGAGGCCTCAGTTTTCCCAAGAATGGACCTATAGAATTCCACTATGAACTGTTCTTTAGGTTAGGATGGAGTCCCTACATATATATATATCCCTCCACTCCAACACTCGGGGGCACCTGGTTTCTGGACCCTGCTGTGCTTCTTCCACTTAGCCTTTCTCTTTCAATAAAGTTTCTTTCCTACCAGTAACTCCAGTGCTCCAGTCTCTCATTCTTGATAGTTTTCTGAGAGCAAGAACCCTTTAGTATGTCCATGGATTCCCCTATGATATCTCATGCCTGTGACAAAACTTACTCCTTGTCCTACTTTTTTCTTACTACTGTATTAATTCTTTGATAACTTCTAGAAGATTCTATATAATTTCCAGATTTTCTAATTTTCTTTAGCTGGTAGTTTGATCTGAATTATTTAAATCTTCTATTAATCTGAAGTCAATGTACTATTTTATACTCCATCTCAGATATCTTTATGTCCTGATTCTTTATTGGAATGCTGTATAGCATTGTAATTAAAATCATGGCCTTCAGATCTTTACTGCTTGAGTTCAAATTCTTCTATCCTTCCTATTACCTCTTTGAAATTTGGTGAATAACTTCATCCCTCATGCCTTAGTTTCCTCATCTGTAAAGAAGGAGAAACTGTGCTTTATTTGTTAACATTTATATTTAAGAAACATTAAAAACAACTTGATGTTTTAGATTACTTGACATAAAGTATCATATAATATTATAAAGTTGCAGTTCATTTGTGAGAAATGCAAGCTGTTTTATGCATCTTTCCTTCTTAATGCATTTCTCTCCTGGTCAAACTTCTTTCACAGTTTCATGCATAGACTTTGCGTTTATGACTAAAGAGTGTAGGAGGGCTCAGAGAGAGAGATAGGGCATCACAGCTTTTGGGAAGTAAGTTTATTAAGCAGGCTAGCAGCAACTCAGTGGACTCAGGTCCAAAGATTGAGCCCTAAGAACAAAGGGGATTTTCCTTCTATACCATTTAGTGTAGGTTAAAGAAATAGGGGGCACAGCTTGTCCCATACATGGTCACATACTATTTCATTGACCATTTTAACCTCTGGAGCAATGTGACCCTTCTCTGGTCTCACCCCATGTGACATTCCTCAAATCTGTTTATTTTTTGTTGTTTCACTGTTGTACTCATTATTTCTCATTATCTCCCTTCCCACTCCCTGCCACACTGTTATTAAGATGTTTTTCTTACTTTCAAGAACAAAACTATAGTATTTTTCTGGTTGATCCTATACTTGCACTTCAGATAATTTAGCAGTTAGGCCTAAAATTACATAATGTCAGAGTTATATGGGACATTCCAATTAAGTGATTCCAATACACATTAGCTAAATCAGAATCATGTAAAGGGTTTTGTGAAAACTAGTCTCACAAGAGACTCACTAGTGCAATTCAAATGAGACATTCAGATGTATTATTAAATTGGAATCATTTTCAAGAATCAAGCTTTAAGTCTTGTTTTTATTCTACTGAGTCACACTTCTTCATCTTAATCCTCTGCTATTTTACACTGTCTGAAAGTGTAGACAGCAAATGTTTTTTAGAAGTAAAATGAAAATCCATCTTCTTTTTTGCCTGTGTGGAGAGAACAATATATGGTCATTCTCATGCTATCATAGTTTAGTTTTTTTAAACCTCTATGCTTAAAACACTTTTCAGTAGCAAAATGTGGGAAAATTTTATTTTGATTTTGGTCTTATATTTAGCATTGTAGCATGAAAAAGCCTGAGTGAATTATTTATTCCTTTCAATTCTTAAAAAAACATAAAACCCTACTAAGAATTATTTGACTAGTTTTGAATTCTATAAATTGTGTGCATTTCCACATAAAGCATTCTGAATACAAAGCATCAAAATTATAATATGCACATTAAGAAATTGTTTATATATTTATTTATATTTAGCTTAGTTCTTTTTCTTAGTTCCTTCAAAACTGACTCAAATCAGGTTTTGAGAAGCAAAGTAAAAGGCCAAAAATAAATTTATAAACTAGGCTCACATTATATTTCATTTCAGTAAGTAAGGTTAGTCTCTTAAGGCAATTTGACAAGGTGTGTGTTAGTGAGTATTTGTGTATTTATTTTACTGACACTAGTGAAAGGGAAGACTGTCACTGGAGGATGGATGAGGGGGCTCCCACAGCTTCCCAGTTTCCACACAAAATCACAGGCCCTTGAGATCCACAAGCATGAAAAGCATTTCAAGGTGTCTCACAACAAGGAATCCCACAAGGTGAAAGTTTTAGTAAGGATTTATTTTAGTACAACCAAATAAAGTAGGAAGAAATTTAAAGGGAAGAAGAAAATACACCTCCTGCTAGTGGTGCAGGGGTTAGAGACAAGCTCCAGAATATGGTCCTTTCCTGGGGTCTTTAATTTCTAATGTGGGGAAATACACATCCTGAAGTGAAAGTCTAGCAGCTAATCAGTAGACAATGGTTCTGAGTCACCAAGATGGGAGCTGCTTACCATGGCAACATATAGAGATGTTACCCAGAACACCAGGATGAGCATTAGAACTTCCTTTTGCTAGACATGATTATTCTCCAACTCTTGCAGCTTCTTAACATCACAAAGAGGAAACCAGAAGCAGGTAGCTCCAGTATTTGTAACTTAGCATCTAAAAGGAGATGGGAGATGGCTAACTGCTCTGGCTCTCCAGTCTTTACTTCCTGTTTTAATGTCAGAGTTTAACCTCTTAAATATTTATTAAAATAATGTAATTTCCCTGTCTCCTGATCTATCTATCCTGCTTCAAGACAGTCTCAGTAACTGTCATAAACCAGTCTTGTCTCACCCACCCCATTCAGTATCTTTGTATCTGGTAGTGCTTCATCTTTCAGGGCACTTGTCACAAATGAAGCTGATCTGTCTGCTCAACCCTTTACTGTCTTTTCCAAGACATTAAACTTCAGGAGAATGAGCACCCTAGTTATCCCTAGGTATAGTCAAGTTTCTGGCATGTGCTATATGATCAATAAATAGTTAGAAAATTATTTTAAAAATCAAGTGTTTGAGTGAATCAATGCTATGCCTATATGCTATACTTTCCAATATAGGAAAATTTATATTTAGCTGAAAAGGTTTTTTAGCTGGAGTTCAGATAAATTACTATACACTGTGATGTTTTTACTTTCCTGAAGACATTTCCAATGAATGAAATTAAGTATTCAAACTTATCTTTAACTTTCCTGCTTGCACATTTTTTCTTAAAACCAGTGTGTTTCTGAGATAGCTAACCTTATAAGTGGTAATAATTAAAAAGCACAATTGTATTAAGGATAAAAGTAAAAATTGTTTGGGCTAAAAGGTACACCATACTATGCCTTGAATAAACACATCAATTGAACTTATAATTAAATAGTCAGTTTAGTAAAATTTACATGCATTGTAACTAACCCAAACTTGTCCTCTATGCTGATTATCTTCTTTGTTATTTATGAAATAAAAGATGTAAATTATGATGTTTATAATTAGCAATTAAAGTTAGTAATTAAATCTTCTCCTATAACAGAATTTTTCTATAGAGAAAGGGTAATGATGTTACTCAGCATGATTAAAGATTAAAGTTTAATCTAATTTAAGATACTTTGTCATTCCATTTTGAGCCTACTGAATACAGCAAGATTCATTGGTTTAATTACATTCATGTCTATAGCAAGAATGTTTTTGAGAATATATATATATGCATACATATAAGAGAATATATAATGTATTCATACATGCATACACACATATTAACCTTATTTGAGGAGAGTACAACCATCAATTCATGAAACTCAGCTATGTGGCAAGTAAGAAACTTCTGCTTCTAAAGACAGAGTTATTCTCCTTGATGAAATTCTTTCCCTCAGGGTGAAAACAAGAATGATAGAATGTATCAAGTTCCTTTGTGCCCAGTTCTGTTCTAAGTGTTTTACATCCCCTTACTAATCCAATTCTCACAACACTCCTGTGAAGTGTTATCACTAGCTCTATTAACAGTCTTCAGACAGAGAGGAATGGAATTTTTACCCAAGGTCACAAACCAAGAAAGTAGCAAGCCAAGATTCCAATTCATTCAGGCAGCCCTTGAGCCTTTACCCTTCTCCATCAGATCATTTAGAACTCTGCACTCTTCCATCTTCCAGAATGACCACTCTTCATTCTGCCCTGAAGCTTTCAGCTTTTATCTCTCTCATGTCACCAACCACAATTTTCTCACTGTCATTATTACTGTTATATTGTCACCTCTGGGGAGTAACACAGGTTCTTAATGTTTATGTTTAAAATTCTTTATAAATGTATGGACATAGAAATATATGTTTGATATGACGCTAAAAATCCACATCCTTGCCACATTTATCATTTTTGCTTCAATATGTTTGATAAAATAAATTCAATATTATGGATAAATAAAGGCCTTTATTTTCAACTCCCCAGGCTCATTTTCTGATTTCCTTCCATAGAAATAGACACTATTGTGATTTTCACCTCCATTTTTCTGATTGGCTTGCAAAAATTTTAACAATATACATATATGTAGGTAAAGATAGATAGATATTCATAACATATACAGTATTGAATATTGGGAATAACTTTCAAAAGTTTTCACATATATTGGTATATGCTACTGATGATTATGCATCTAACTTTTCCACCTAATATTATATTTCCTTTCTTTGTTGAATTAAGAAGCATACAAAAAGTGCACAAATGGGAAGTGTGCAGCTGGAAGAATTTTTACTAAATGAATGGACCCTTAGACAATCATGCAGATTATGATAAGGAATGTTACCAGCACAGGGGGACATCTTCCCTGCAGTCTACCCTTGTCACAACTCTCCAAATAGAATCACTCTGCTGACTTCTAGCTCATGGAATATATCTGTTCTTGTTTTACTCTAAATAAATGGAATCATAAGATATGATTTATCAAATCAGATTTCTCTCACTTCCACTATGACTGTGAGGTTTATCTACTTCTTTAGCATGGAGCAATAATTTCTTCACTTTCATTGTTCAATAACCTTTCATTATATCAGTATATGATAATTTATTGAAACATTTGATTGTTGATGATATTTGGATTATTTATAGTTTTCCACTTCAGATAGGAATATAAGTTGACATAAACACTTTGAAAATCATCAAGCTGTATAATCTATTTAAAAAAATTATTGGCATATAATAGTTTTACAGAGGAATACATTGTGATATTAACATATGTGCTTACAATATATTTTAGTTAGTTTACCCTCTCCATTGTTTTCCCTCCCCACCTTCTTAGAACAATTTCAACAGACTTCATTGTTCTATTTTCATATATGAGTACAAAATACATCTATCATTTTCACCCTTTCCTTATACCCACCCATCTCTCACTGGTACCCATTCCTGGAAAAGACCTAGTTTGCTCTCCTGCTTCATTTTTTAAAAAGTGTATATTGATAGTTCAAGAAGGCTTTGCTCTGGTACTTCAGGCTTGTTTATATCATGCTTTAATAAAATTACATTACTTATACTTTATCACCATGCTCTCCTAATATTCAACAACTTACAATACAGTGTATTATATTAATATTCATATATAGATTGTAATATAATCTATTAAGCTATTCTACTAAGGCAAAACATAGAATACCCTCTAATCCAGCCATTTCATTTTCAGGTAACTACCCAAGAGAAATGCATTTACATAAGTATCAGAAATATATGCACAAGAATGTTTAATGAGGTATTATTTTTAGTAAGTAGCATTATAATATTTCAATTCTACCCTCTTAATATATGAATATAGTTCATTCACTTGGACTGTCTTAGATACTTTCATTGTGTGAATATTAAGATTTTGTTTTTGCTAATGTAAATAACAGTGCAAAATCTTATGTTACACTTGGACAGAACTTCTCCAAGGTATAAGTATAGCCAGAAGCCAGATTGCTTGACATTTTTAGAGTCATAATATTTGAAGTATTACTGGACATTTATAAATCACTCTACAAAATAGTCTGTCCCAATATGTTTGCATGAGAAACATGTTTAACAATAAATACTGGGAAATGCCTGGGTTATTTTTTGTGGATATAACATATTTTGTGAATGGCATTTACTCTTCTGGCTTTGATTAGTACTTCTCCAATTGACAGTCAATTTGGACAGCAACCTTGTTTTTTTTTTCTTTTCTTTTTTTTTGTAGAAAAAGCAGGGCATTTTGTACCCTGCCCTAATCCCTGTTAGGAATTACTTACACATTTCAGTTTGGTTGTTTTCTTTTGTATGCAAAGTTCTTCATCTATTCTGTATGTTAAATTTATTATGAACTTGGTTTATGGAATCTTTCACATGCCAGAATACTTATTCATGATGTCACATTTTTTTCCATTAGTTTTTCTTTTATGAGGTTTGCTTTTGTATCATCCCTAAATATTCCTTTATATTCTAATATCATGGAAAGTATCTCCTGTATTATTTCTCATGTTTAAAACAATTGTTATCAAGTTTACATCTTTAATCAATCTGGATTTTATTTAAAAAGGTATAGTTTCAGAAATCTATTTTTATGATTTAGAATGTCATTTGGATTAAGAAAATATGATACACACGCACAAACACACACACACACACACACACACATTTTTTTTTTTTTTTGGATTTCTTGCCTATCCTCATACCTCCCTTGTGTACTCTCGCCTAATCATGTGATCAAAGTCCAATCCCCCTGTTGTCTTTGCCCTTGATCTAATGTCCACATATGAGGGAGAACATACAATTTTTGGTCTTCTGGGCCTGGCTAACCTCACTCAGAATGATGTTCTCCAGTTCCATCTATTTACCAGCGAATGATAACATTTCATTCTTCATGGCTGCATAAAATTCCATTGTGTATAAATACCACATTTTCTTAATCCATTCATCAGTAGTGGGGCATCTTGTCTGTTTCCATAACTTGGCTATTGTGAATAGTGTTGCAATAAACACGGGTGTGCAAGTGTCTTTGGAGTAACCTCTGTTGCATTCCTTTGGGTATATCCCCAAGAATGGTATTGCTGGGTCATATGGCAGATCTATGTTTAGATTTTTAAGAAGCCTCCATATTTTTTTCCAGAGTGGTTGCACTAGCTTGCATTCCCACCAGCAGTGTACAAGGGTTCTTTTTTCCCCACATCCTTGCCAACACCTGTTGTTGTTTCTAATAATAGCTATTCTAACAGGGGCGAGATGGAATCTTAGTGTGGTTTTGATTTGCCTTTCCTTAATGGCTAGAGATGGTGAGCATTTTTTCATGTGTTGTTTTGGCCATTTGAATTTCTTCTTTTGAGAAAGTTCTGTTTAGTTCACTTGCCCATTTCTTTACACGCATATATATGTAATGAAATATTTTTCAGCCACAAAGAAGAACACAATTTTTGTCTTTCTCAGGTAAATGGACAGAACAGGAAAACATCATGTTGAGTGAAGTAAACCAGGTTCAGAAAGCCAAAGGTCACATGTTTTCCCTCCTATGTGGATGATAGATCCAAATTGAAATCCAAATCCAAATGTAAGCATTATCATATGTACATATCATATATGTGTATATATATGATATGTATATATGATATCATATATATGTATATATATGGTATGTATATCATATATATACATATATATATCACATGGTTTCAATAGTGAGACTGTTAAAGGGGAGTAGAGAAAGAGGGATTGAAGAAGAGAATGATAGAGAGTGAATAATATTGAAATACATAACATCTGTATAGGAATAAAACACTGAAACTGCTTAGAAACATGGAGTAGGGAGAAAAGGGTAAGGAAGAGTCATTGAGGGTTTAGACAGATTAATGTACAATATATTTATAGGTAAAATACCGAGGCAAAAAAGCCCATTGAACAATGAATAGACATTTAAACAATGAAGGACAGGAATGTGAAATAGGTCATGTTACTAGTGGGAGGGAGAGGGTGAGGGAGGGTGAATGTGATAGATGTATTTTCTATACATGTATGAATAGGGAACATTGAAACCTGTCTAAGTTATTTTAAGAAGGGGGAGGGAGAAGAGAGAGAATAATGGAGGAGATCAACCTAACTGGGGTACATCATATGCATAAATGGAAGTGTCACATGCAGCCCCCTGTACAACTATTATATACTAATGAAATGTTCAAAATACAAGGTGGGATTCCCTGGGACTTGGACCTCAGGGATCTCTCATCTTAGGCATCCAGAAAAAAAGGAAGAATGTCATTTGTCCCAACATTTATTGAAGAGTTCATTTTATGCCGCTTTTTTACACAATAATCTTGGACATCATGCCAAGAAAATGCACAGTAGTATATTTTCCTTCTTATCTAGAAAACAAACAACTGTTGTGAGTTTTTTTTGTGAAACAGAGTAAAGACATGAGATGACAGTTGGACTAAAGTATAGAGCAAAGTTCTGTCTATCCAGTTCCCAAAAAAGTCTTGATTATTGCATTCTTCACAATGGCAAGACTCCACAGACAACACAGAAACAACTTTACGGTGTTTCTCCAAGGTCCAAGATATCATTTTCTACATGGGCCACAAACTTCCCTCATTGGTCTTCCATTTCGCACTTTGACTTTCCTCTCCTCTGCATCACCTCTTCTATGTAACTTACCATTTTAATATACTTTATCACATAATAAGATGAATATAATGCCTGGTCAAGTTGGTTAATTCACTCATGAATTAACCCATTAAGTATCCAGAATTTTTATCATTGCTCTGAAATACATTGATAATGTCTTTCTTTCTTTTTCCTTTTTAAAAAATTTTTGGTGGTAATGGGGTTTGAACTCAGGGCCTCATGCTTGCTAGGTAGGCACTCTACCACTTGAGACATTCTGCCAGCCCTTGTGTGTGTGTGCGTGTGTGTGTGTGTGTGTGTGTGTGTGTGTCTGTGTGTGTGTTGGGTATTTTTGAGATAGAGTCTTGGAACTATTTGCCTGGGCTGGCCTTGAACCACAATCCTGATTTCTGCCTCCCAGGTAGCTAGGATTACAGACATGAGCCACTGGCACCAGATGGTGTCATTTTTAAGGCTGTTACCTTTGTGGTGATAGCATGGCAGCCTGGTGTGATCGAAGTGCTTTCGCATGAAAAGGAACAAACCTGTAGTTGATGTAATTTTTAATTATTTTGCCCTTGACCCATGGGCTATGCTTGCTGCAGCTGGGAACACTTTGGTTGTCATAATTATGGATAGTTTTACTGGCTCCTGAAGACTGAGGCCAGAGGTACTACTAAACATCCCATGCTGCACAGAACAGACCCTGCAACAAAGAAATGTTAGCACTAAGATTAAGAAACACAGTTCTTAAATTGTGTTCCTTAAATTGACTAGAAGACACTGCATAATCTTGTCTTTACCACCCTCTTCATGGCCATTCACATGCAACTTTTCTCAGTGTTTCTGTAACAAAGTTTTCAAGCTTTCTCTTCAAAGAAAGCTTACACAAAGCTCCTGAGTCCTGGTTTCAAAGTTCACATTTTTTTTTTTTTTGGATTTGGGAAACATAACAGATCTGTACACAGTATAACATGCTGCAGGTTCCGTACAACATCCTGCTATCAAACTAATTAGTTTCTCCAGCAAAACAAGTGAATATTGACCTAAGCAGAGCAAATGTAGGCTATGTACAGTTCCATACCAGTTCAAGTAAGTCTTTGATATCAAATGAGTTCAAGATGGATCAGGTTTTATTACAAAAGGAAGAACAAAAAACTCCCTGTACACAAACTTGTAGTTTTGGATTTGGAATTGCAGATAGGTGTAGTCAATCTTGTGAAACATTCACTGATGGATAATCATGCTACACAAGTAAGTGTCTTACATATTTTAACTCAATTAGTACTACTTGTTTTTTCCCTTTTTTTGAAACAGAGAAGTAGTGGAATAGAAATGTCACAAAGCTAGAAGGGTGGGTACATAGCAAAATGACGAAGCAGGGATTTGTTTTGACAGGAGGCAATTTTTGATATATTCTCTCTCACACAAACTACTTCCACTACTTATCTGAACCTTGCATGCAAGATGAAAACATTGAAAGGGAGGCCAAAGAGATAGAAGGGATTCACAAAAATATTAAGGGAGAGGAACATGGTAGAAATTAAATAACTAGTCATTATCTTCAACGGGATTTTTCTAATCTATGAATTTTCAGTCCTTCTCCAACTATTCTTCTTGGAAGATTTATCTGCAGAACAAATAAATAAGTAAGGAGACTCTGCTAATCCTTATTTGTCTTAAATGAATTTCACTTACGATTTGTAAATCCTAATTATTCCATGCCCAAGGGAAATTACCTTCAAGGGACTAAATCTTCCCAGGGTCCAAAAATGACTTTTGAAAATGTGAAATGTCTTCAGAAAGCCAGTGTACCTCTGCTAAGAACATAAAGTGACTTTGGAGGTTCAAGACTTTGGTGCTCCCATAGAGCTGTTTTTCTCATCTTGGAAATCTCTCTCAGACTGACAGGAGTGGGAAGCTCTCTCATATATTACACTACTTGTAAGAAAACACAAAAACAATCTTTGCTTGCCTTGGGAAGCTGTTCAGCAGCTTCTTCCTTACCTCAGAGAGGCAGACATAGCTGTAGGGTAAAGGAAAAATACAAAACCCAGAGAGAACTCTGATTTCTCACTATGGGGCAGTGCTTACAGAGTGAGAAGAGTAAACTACATCCTTCTCTGGTCACAAGGTCCTCAGTTTTATGGTGACCAACTTAGACAAGGGGTGCTCTGATTTCTTTCTCTTTCTCTCCTTCCTTCTTCCTTTAATTTTTGTTTCATAGTTTTTATTATAATCATCTGATTATAGTGTCTGGCATATTCTAAATATTGTAAATATAGAAGATGTTGTAAGTCCAGGTCTTGCATTGTCATATTTGATGCTTTATCCATTAATGTAACAAATATTTGTTGAGGTAATGCAAGGAACCATAAGAAGACTGAAAAAAAAATACACAGGTTTTCTTTCCTCATGGTAATCTTCTCCTATGCAAAACAGAATCATTATGTAGGTGACGACAATACAGTAGAATCCATGCCATAATGGGCTCTGGAGCAATGTGGAGGAGCCACTTAAGTCAGAATCAAGGCAAGGGTTTTTAAGAGAGGGAAAATTATGTAAAATCCAAAGTAGCTTTAATCACCACTGTCTTCTATTTGAAGCAAGGTAGTTCACATTAGTGGAAAATAGATTGTTTAATGTATGATTCTCATTTTTCATAGTAGTAGAGATTGGCTAATAAAGATAAAGGGAAAAAAATCTTTGGGTAAGTCTGCAGTACTGGTAAAGACTCATTTTATCAGTAGAGGATCCTTTATTTTATTAGGCAAGTGTGAACTGGGTAAAGGGAGTGACAAGTTCTGCATAAAAACCTGAAAGATATTGAAATACTGATTTTTTTAAGCAGTCCTAGGGATTAAACTGAGAACCTGGCACTTATTGGCAAGCACTCTTCTACTTGAGCCATGTTCCAGTCTTGAAATGTTGAAATTTTGTAGCAGAACAACATGTGTATAACTTGACAGAAAATGGGCAACTACAACTTTTAAAGAAAGATGGTTAATTCTTATAACCTCATATTTTCAAGATTTCAAATGTTTGTACCTTACTTAAAAATGAATAAAGTCTAGTTATATACAACAAATGAAGTCATCTTGGGACTGTTATCATCTGGATGTATCCCTCAAAATGTATGTGTTGCAACAATATTGGGAGATGGGCCTTTTGGGAGGTGTGATTGTCATGAGGGCTCCGCTTTCAGGCACTGCTGTTATAAAAAGGGCTGTGAGAATTGGTTTGCTCTCTCTTCTTCTCTTCTGCCATGTAAGGGTGCATCAAGAAAATCCTTACTGGATGCCATGGGCTTGCTGGTGGTCCTCTTTGTTGAAGTCTCTGATGATTTTTATCAGAAGATTTAGTCCTTGTTCTCTGTCAAGGAAGAATCTAAGTAGAACACATGGGTGTGTTTTATTATAGGAAAGGAGGAAAGGGATTACAAGTGGGGTCTCTGCCAGGTGGAGTGGAAGTGCCACATGTAAGGAAAAAAAGTGTGGGGAAAGATTTTATTTTGTGTCATTTTTATATCATTCTGAAATTGGAGGTAGAGAAAAAAATCTATGTTACTCCCAATTCTCAATGACCTTCAAGCCAGGGGGAGGATCTGGGTGGATTTATGAGTACACCTATGCTAATTCTCAGGTACACTAAGTCCATGTGGGAGAAAATTTCCACTCAAGTTTAACAATGGTTTTGCCATTGAAATGGAGCTCTCTGGGCTCAGAGGGGATGGGTCAAGGTAGAGTAAGACAGGTGCTCTAAATCAGGCTGTTTATGTGTTTTAGAAGTCCAGAACTTTCCCTAGGATCTAGCTTGCCTCACTCTCAACTTCCAGAACCATGCGAAATAAATCTCTGTTCTTTGTACATTATTTAGTCTCTGGTATTCTACTGGAGCAGCACAAAGTGAACTAAGTTATGGGGGAAATCAAAGAAAAGGAGCAGGCATAGAAATTCTGTTTACACATGGGAGAGAAGGTGAAAAACAGGGAAAGTAGTTGAAAAATGACTGAGATCAAGGGTTCTGAAGGGTGGCGATTCAGGGTGAGAAGAGACTAAGAAGGTTTATGTGCCTATTGTGTCATATAATCTTGACTAAATCATTGGACTTCCCCTGAAGTAGAGGATAGGGACTGGAATTAATGTAACTTTAAATAGTCCAGCTGGTGTCAGAGTTGCAGTATCATAGAGAAAGGGGAAGACAGATAACAGTTATGAGTTAACACCCCTGGAGAGACTGTATTCTGTCTAATGCTCATCTTCCTTTTCTCTATCCTGAAATGATTCATAGAGCAGGGGAAAATGAATATTTCTAGAAAAAAAATCAAGGCCAAAACCATTCTCTTGTTCTTCCAAAAATTTTTAAGTATCAGATTCCAAAATTTATCTTTGACTAACATTCCGGTGTGGGTACAGTACGGTATATGTTATTATTACCTGTGAATTTTCGAAGATTTCATATGATGCATACAGCAGAGAAATGAGAGAAACTATTATGAAGGACAGAGTATAGTCATTACCTAAGACCCTAAATAACATTTCTTTCCTTCTTGTGATTGAAATGAAGGATGAAATGGAAGGTCGAGTTTGGGGAATCCCAGGCTTTATATATCATTGCTAACATATGTTTAACGTGTTGCTTCATATTACTTGTCATTTCTTTCAACTTGTGTTCTAGACCTCTGTTTTTGTTTCTTAACAAGGCATGAGAGATTGTGTAAATTAAGTCACTTATTTATAGATGTTGTTGCAAACTGAAAAAAGATGACTTGTGGCTGATGACATACACTAGGACTGAAGGTCAAGGCTCAGGTTCTCACATGTTGTTCTCCATCCTGATTTCTTACTGAAATGTATGGTACAGAAAGATGGGGTACCATGTCTATTTTGCTTCTTAGCTATACTGGCCTAAATTCTCAGCACAATGTGTGTCACATACTAGAATTCACTTAATATCTATATGAAAGAAGAATAGACATTTATGTAATAGTGGTTATGAACTCACACCATGTAAATGTGTTTTTCATTTCACTATAAGGATGTGTTCTACTTGAGGTTGTTTTTTTGTCCATGATGATGAAGTTGCATCAATATACCTAAAATACATTCTTTATTACAACTATTTCATAATAAATGCAGAGGAGTAAGGTTATGGTTTTTAAATATCCTCAGATCAGTATCCTAAATAAAGCTGTACTTGCTTCATTAGCAAGTGACTTTAGTAGTCATATGATGAATATTTTGAACTGTAAACTAAGTTAAGTGGCAAATATTGCTAAAGAAACTTTTATTAGTGTACATAGTAATGTGTTTCATCATGACACTTCCATACATGCATATAAATTACTATAATTTTATTTATCCTTCTATTACTCTCCCACAGTGACTGTGGCTTGCTGAATGAACGTTCACTGATGTTTTTGAAAACTATTCTACTGTGTTTCAGACCCAAAGTTAGGTTACAAAAGAAACTACACATTAAGACTGACTGCAATGGTCAATGTCTTTACATTTGGCAGTTGAGAAAACTTTACTGGTACCTTGATATTAAGAGTTTTAATTGTCAGGGGCTAATCTTGATAATTTTGTCTTAAATAATTTAAAAACCATAGCAATTGGTTTGTATTTAAGTTCTTAAAAACATGTTTTTCCTCAGGGTCTAAATGTGCATTTGCATAATTTACAAATATAAATTATTAAGTCATTGCTGGTTTATGGATGTCTTGCAAAATGTCAACTCATTGCTATTTGTCCTTTTGCAGATTTTCTGTTTGAGTCCTTTCACTTCTTTTTTCCCAGTAGAGGGGGGTTATAAACTACCACAGCACCAAATAAGGCCATAGTGGAAAAGCATTTTGACATTTTAAAATGTGTTTTGACAGATCAGGTAGTGCTTTTCAAGTAAACTTGAGAAACTTATGAATTTTTTATGGTTAACTGTGTGCAGCATGATCTGACTGTGAAAACCCACTAGGTAGAGAAAAGGGACATAAAAAATATAGTGCAAGAATATTTATAATCACATCTTAGATTACTCTCAGAGTTACTGTAGCATGCCACACATATGTTAAAAATATATAGGAATTTAAAATTTCCTGGATAAGAAAACTAAATAATTTAATATGACCCCCAAATTATTATTAACTATATTCCACAATTTACATTGATCAAATTGGACAAAAAAGTCATCAAGTATTACTCTTGCTTTAATATCTGATACTGCATAGATATCAGCTGTATATCTATAAAACAAGTAAACAGAACAATATTAGAGAGAAAGAAGTCACTAGCAATTATCCCACTGCTGCATAATAAACCACTTTTAAACTAAGTGGCTTAATGCAACAATTATTATTTTGAATTGGCTTTGGGTTAAGGCCAACTTTGATCTTCCTTGGGATAGATATCTCTGTCTCCTGAAAATGCAGTCAGACAAGTGGTGCATGGACTCTACACCATATGAAGGATTAGTTTAACTGTAATGTCCAAGATGGTTTACTCACATGGCTGGCAGTAGAGTAGAGCAGTTAAACAAGTAGCTACTTCCTCACACTTAAAAGTCTCAGTGTGAAGCACCTGGGTTCTGAGAGGGGGAAAAAAACCCAGCTGCAACACTTGTTGAGGACTCTGCCTGGAGTAAGCTGTATCCACAGCTTAACTCACCCATTTTTAAGGAAGTAAAGTCATATATCCAGATCCTTACTGGAGCACATGCAATTTCAATTGTGGTTTTACTTATCAATAGTGTGTGTATGAAAAACTGTTGATCTATTATGTAAATAGATCAATAATAAATGATTAAATTAGTTACAATATTTATTAGAATAATAACATGTAGTAGGAATTATGCTGTATAAAGGTAATATGATTCCCTAATTTTTCTGTCTCATTTTCTCCTGCATCTGTTGGTGTTTTTTTTGGAAAATGTCCAAAATGCATGTTGAAAAAGACATGTAAAAAGCCTGCTGTCCAAGAACTTACATTCCAATATTGAAAACAGAAATTACAGTATACAAATAAATAGAAATATAGAATTTGGAATTGCTGTAAAGGAAATACGCAGGGCTATCTGTATAGAGAATGGGAGAAGAGGGAGTACGTTACTCCCAGGAGTATGGCCAGGGAACATCTCTGAGAAGACATTTAAGCTGAGAGATGAAGCAGGAGAAGAAGCCAAATGCTATGGCCTGGAGCTGGAATGTTTCCCAAAGACCCATGTGGCAAAGTCTTGGTCCCCAGGGAGGTGCTGTTGGGTGGTGCTAGAACCTTTAGGAGGTAGGGCTAGTGGAAGGTCTTCAGGCTATTGGGGGTGTGCTCTTGAAAGGAAAAGTGGAACCTGGGCACTTCCTTCTTTTTCCCTTTTACTTCTTAGCCAGGAGGTGACTAGGTTTCTTCTCCCATGCATTCCTACAATGATGTGCCATCGCAGGCACAAAGGTACAGAAACAATCAATTACAGACTGAAACCTCTAACACTGTGAACCAAATAACATTTTCTCTTGATGATTATCTCAGATTTTTGTGATAATTACTGAAAGCTAATTAACACACCAATCATGCAAAGAACCAGAAGCGTATGCATTGACCTCAAAGTAACTGAAAAGAAGCCGAAGTAAGATCAATCATTCCAAGAAATGTATAAAAGTCAGTGTGGCTGGAAATTTTTTTATTAAAGTAGACAAAACCAGAAAATAGCCAGACCATAGTTAGATTGTGTCATACTTCACAGGATGATAAGAAATACACAAAATGCAATCAGAAGCCAATTAGCTTTTAAGTGAGGATGACTTATGCTTTTAATATATCATTCTGGCTGCTTTGTGGAGAATGGTTTGGAGAAGGCAAGACAAGAAGTGATGAAAAGAGTTACAAAACTGCCTTGGTTCCCCAGAGGAGAAATGAGGGTGGGTTGGGTGGAGGGAGTGGAGATAGAAAGAGAACCCAGATATATGAGGTAGATTAAAAAAGATTTGAGAATGAGATAGGGAGAATAATATGATTCCTATGTTTTTGACTATAATAGCAAGGTAGAGTTAAGTGTCTTTTACTGAGTTAGGAAATACTGAGGGAGAAATGAACAGGAGAACATTGAGGGCTCTCTTTGGAAATACTAAATGTAAATTATTTGTGTGATGGACAAGAGGAGATGTCCAGTAATCATTTGGATGTATAAACCTAGAAATTGTGAAGTTTCCTATGTACTCTAGAAATTTCCTAGAGACCACTATTCTAGATAGAAAGAAAAGAGGGTTCATGGTTAAGCTTTGATGCATCTTACATTTAGAAACAGACAAAGAGAAGGTAAAACAAACAAAAACAACTGAGAAATAATAAGAAACAAATCAAAATTGTGTGGTATTCTAAATCATGTGAAGAGAAGACCAAGAAGAAAGATGTTCTCCTTTGGCTGAGAGTTGCTGAGAGATAGCTACTGGAGCATGTGGAGAGAGAACAATATTAAATTTGTCTTAAAATAAAAATGTCTTCAATTTCAACAGGTTTAAAAATTCTATATTTCTTCTTGTATAGAGAGTACATCAACCATATTTACCTTCTTAACTTTCTTCTTTTACCCTCCCCCTCTCAGATGTGACCTTCCCTTAGCATAACCTGTTTTTCATAATATTACTGTATTTGCATTAGGTCTGTATTCTACATATGAGAGAAAACATGTGGCCTTTGGCCTTCTGAACCTGGCTAACTTAAGATGATGTTCTCCAGTTCCATGCACTTACCTGCAAATGATAAAATTTCATTCTTCTTTGTGGCTGAATAAAATTCCATTGTATGTAAATACTACATTTTTTCCCATTCATCAGCAGTGGGAGAAGAAAAACAGAGGAGATAAACCAATTCAGGTTATAATACATAGATACATGGAAATGTTAGGGAAACTCCCTGTATAGCTATCTTAAACAAACAGAAATGTCTGTCTTTATTTTTTGCAAAATTGGGGAACAGGAGGGTAGAATAGATCTGTCTGCGGGGTTGTTACCAGTAGGAGTGGGAAGAATTGGGAGAAAGGATGCAAGAGGGTGAATATAGTGCAAGTACTATGTACTCATTATGTAAACAGAAAAATGAGACCTTTTGAGACTATTCCAGGAATCAGGGTAGGAGAGGATAAAGGAGAATGATGGAGGGGGTGCTTTCAAGTATGATATATTACAAAAGCTTTTGTAAATGCCACAATGTACCCCCACCCAGCACAATTAAAAAAACAAATAAAAATGTCTTTGACAGCTGATACAATGATGTGTTAGGAAATAACAGAATCTTGGTTGAAACTGGCTAGCCTTTTACATCAGAAGCTCTTGCAACTTGGTTATTTGTACTTAGCAAGTCATCCTGGGCATTTTCCCTATTGGTCATGCAGAGATTCTTTTCCCCACAGCTACATAGTGTAGCACTCCATGGGATAATTCTCTCATATATTATTAAAACATTTGTGCTATGTCTTATCTTTTTTATTATACCTCATGCTGTGATTATGTATTGGATTTGCATTGCTGTTCTTTGGTTTGTTTGTTTTTTGGGATTTTTTGTGCGGTACTGGGGTTTAAACTAAGGTCTTTGCCTTACTAACCAGGAGCTTTACTATTTGAGCCAGGTCTCTTCTTAAGGTCTGTAGTAATTTGCATTTCTAACAACAATGTATAAAGATGATGATTCTTTCATAGTTTAGTTAATTTTATTCATTATCATAGTTTTTCTAATATAATAAATTATAAATTCACATATATAATAAGTGAAAATAATAAAACATAAAATTGAACACTTTTAAGTGCATAATTTAGGGAAATTCAGTACATTGACAATGTTTAGAAATAATTACTTCTATCAAATTCCAAACTTTTTAATTTTAATTTAATATATTTTAATTTTTTTAATTTTTCATTTATTCATATATGCATACATTGTTTGGGCCATCTCACCCCCCTGGCCCCCACTCCCTTTTTTCCCCCATCCCCCTCCCTTCCAGGAAGAACTTGTTCTGCTCTCTTTTCCAATTGTGTTGAAAGAAAACATAAGAGATAATTAGAAAGACATAGCGTTTTTGCTAGTTTGAGATAAAGATAGCTATACAGACAGATTCCTAGCATTGCTTCCATGCATATGTGTATCACAACCTGAATTGGTTCATCTCTGCCAGACTTCTTCACTTCTTCCTGGTCACCTAACCATAGTAGCCTCTGTCAGTTTAAGATTACTTTATTCATTCCTCCATAGTGGGCACATCAAACATTTTCAAGTTTTGCATTTCCTACCTTTCCATATTTCTCCTTTACACATTCTCCCCTTAGCATGTGACCCATGTCCAATAATATTACTGCATTTGTTTTAGGTCTAAAGTCTGCATATGAGGGACAACATATGATTTTTGGCCTTCTGGGCCTGGCTAACTTCACTTAAGATGATGTTCTCCAGTTCCATACATTTCCTTGCGAATGATAGGATTTCATTCTGCATAAATACCACTTTTTAGTGGCTGAGTAAAATTCCATTGTGTATAAATACCACATTTTTAAATCCAATTTTCAGTAGTGGAGCATCTTGGCTGTTTCCATAACTTGGCTATTGTAAATAGTGCTGCAAAAAACTTGGGTATGCAGGTGCCTATGGAGTAACCCGAGTCACATTCCTTTGGGTATATTCCTAGGAGTGGGATTGCTGGATCTTAGGGCAGATCTATGTTTAGTATTTTAATAAGCCTCCATAGCATTTTCCAAAGTAGTTATACTAGCTTACATTCCCACCAACAGTGTATGAGGGTTCCTTTTCCCCACAACCTTGCCAACATTTTTTGTTGGTATTTTTGATGATAGCTATTCTAACAGGAGTTAGGTACAATCTCAGTGTGGTTTTGATTTGCATTTCCTTTATAGCCAGAGATGGTAAGCATTTTTTCATGTGTTTTTTGCCCTTTTGAACTTCTTCCTTTAAAAAAGTTCTGTTTAGTTCAGTTGCCCACTTCTTTATTGGTTCATTGATTTTGGGGAAGTTTAGCTTTTTGAGCTTCCTGTATATTCTGGTCATCAGTCTTTGTCTGATGTATAGCTAGCAAATATTTTCTCCCATTCTGTGGGTGGTCTCTTCAATTTAGAGACCATTTCTTTTTTTTTTTTATTACTTTATTATTCATATGTGCATACAAGGCTTGGGTCATTTCTCTCCCCTGCCCCCACCCCCTCCCTTACCACCCACTCCACTCCCTCCCTCTCCCCCCAACCCCCTCAATACCCAGCAGAAACTATTTTGACCTTATTTCTAATTTTGTTGTAGAGAGAATATAAGCAATAATAGGAAGGAACAAGGGTTTTTGCTGGTTGAGATAAGGATAGCTATACAGGGAGTTGACTCACATTAATTTCCTGTGCGTTTGTGTTACCTTCTAGGTTAATTAGAGACCATTTCTTTTGCTGTGAAGAAGCATTTAAATTTTATGTAGTCCCATTTGTCTATCCTTTCTCTTAGTTGCTGAGCTGTTGGGGTTCTATTGAGGAAGTCCTTGCCTATACCTATTGCTTCCAGAGTATTCCCTGCTCTTTTCTGTACTAGCTTCAGAGTTTTGGGTCAGATATTAAGATCCTTGATCCATTTTGAGTTGATACTAATACAGGATGATAAACAGTTTTCTGCAGGCAGATAACCACTTTTCCCAGCAACATTTGTTGAAGAGCCTGTCTTTTCTCCATTGTATGTTTTTGGGAACTTTGTCAAAAATAAGGTAGGCATATCTGTGTGGATTCATATCTGGGTCCTCTATTCTGTTCCACTGGACTTCTTATATGTTTTTGTGTCAGTACCATGCTGTTTTTATTGCTATGGCTTGGTAATATAGTTTGAAGTGGGGTATTGTGATACCTCCAACATTGTTCTTTTTGATGAGTATCACCTAGGCTATTTGTGGTCTCTTGTGTTTCCAAATGAACTTTAGCTTAGATTTTTCAATCTCTGTGGTGAATGTCATTGGGATTTTGATGGGAATTGCATTAAACATGTAGATTGCTTTTGGTAGTGTAGCCATTTTTATTATGTTGAGTCTACCAATCCATGAACACAGGAGATCTTTCCATCTTCTGTAATCTTCCTCAATCTCTTTCTTCGGAGGTTTTAGTTCTCCTTGTAGATATCATTCACATCTTTTGTTAAGTTTACTCCTAGGTTTTTGATTTTTTTTTGAGGCTATTGTAAATGGAATTATTTTTATATGTTCATTCTCAACTTGTTCATTTTTGATGTATAAAAAGCTAATGATTTTTGTAAGTTGATTTTGTATTCTGCTACATTGCTGAAGCTGTTTATGGTGTCTAGGAGATTTTGGGTAGAGATTTTTGGGTTTTTGAGGTATAGGATCATGTCGTCTGCAACTAGGGATACTTTGACAGTTTCTTTACGTATTTGTATTCCTTTTATTTCTTCTTCTTGCCTAATTGCTCTGGCTAGGAATTCTAGTACTGTGTTGAATAGGAGTGGGGAAAGTGGGCACCCTTGTCTAGTTCCTGATTTTAGGGGAAGTGGTTTTAGTTTTTCTCCATTAAGTATGATGTTGGCTATAGGTTTGTCACATATACCCTTTATAATGTTGAGGTACATTCCTTCTATTCCTATTCTATGAAGTGGTGTTGAATCTTATCAAAGGCTTTTTCTGCATCTATTTTTTTGTCTTAACTTCTATTAATATGCTATATTACATTTATTGATTTGCATATTTTGAACCACCCTTGCATCCCTGGGATGAAGCTGACTTGGTCATGGTGAATGATCTTTCTGATATGTTGTCAGATTCAGTTTGCCAATATTTTATGGAGGTTTTTCGCATATATGTTCATTAACGAAATTGGTCTATAGTTCTCCTTTTTGGACGTGTCTTTGTCTGGTTTTGGGATGAATGTAATACTGGCTTCATAAAATGAGTTAAGCAGTATTCCTTCCCTTTTTATTTCAGGGAAAAGTTTAAGGAGAGTTGATATTTGTTCTTCTTTAAAAGTGTCATAGAATTCAGCAGAGAATCCATCAGGTCCCGGACTTTTCTTTTCTGGGAGACTCTTTATTGCTGCTTCAATTTCATTTTGTGTTATAGATCTGTTTAGGTGGTTAATATTCTCTTGGTTTAGAATTTGGATAATCATAAATATAGAGAAATTTGTTCATTTCTTCAAGATTTTCAAATTTATTGGAATATAGGTTCTCAAAGTAGTCTCTGATGATTCCCTGGATTTCCTTGGCATTTTTTGGTATCTCCCCTTTTGCATTTCTGATTTTACTGATTTGGATCTTTTCCCTCCTCATTTTAATCAGATTCACCAGGTGTCTGTCAATCTTGTTTATTTTTTCAAAGAATCAGCTTTTTGTTTCATTGATTCTTTGTGTGGTTTTTTTGGTCTGTATTTCATTAATATTGGCTGTTATTTTTGTTATTTCTCTCCTTCTCCTTGATTTGGGTTTTGCTTGTACTTGTTTTTCTAGGAGTTTGAGATGTAGCATTAAGTCATTTATTTGAGATTTCTGTCCTTTTAATATATACACTCATGGCTATAAACTTTCCTCTTAGGACTGCCTTTGCTGTGTCCCATAGGTTCTGGTGGGTGGAGTTTTCATTTTCATTAACTTTCAGGAAACTTTTAATTTCCCCTTTTATTTCATCAATGACCCATTGATCATTGAGCAATGTGTTTTTCAGCTTCCAACTGTTAGCATGATTTTTACTATTGTTTTTGTTGTTGAGTTCTAGTTTTAATGCACTGTGATCAGATAGAATGCAGGAAATTATTCCTATTTTCTTGTATTTGCTGAGGCTTGTTTTGTGCCCTAAGATATGGTCAATTTTTGAGAATGTTCCATGGGCTGCTGAGAAGAATGTATATTGTGCAGATATTGGATGAAATATTCTGTAGACATTAGTTAGGTCCATTTGATCTATGGTGTGATTTAGTTCTAGAATTTCTATATTGATTTTTTATTTGGATGACCTATCTACTGGTGATAGGGTGGGTATTAAAGTCTCCCAGTACCACTGTGTTAGGGTCTATATGTGCTTTTAAGTCCTTTAGAGTATGTTTGATGAAATTGGGTGCACTGACATTGGGTGCACATAGGTTGATAATTGTTATTTCCTTTTGGTGTATTTCCCCTTTTATTAGTATGATGTCTTTCTTTATCTCATTTGATCAATGTAAGTTTGAAGTCTACTTTGTCTGAGATAAGTATTGCTACTCCTGTCTGTTTTCAGGAGCTGTTGGCTTGGTAAAACTTCATCCAGCCTTTCACCCTAAGCCATTGTTAGTTTCTATCAATGTTTTTCCTGTAAACAACACATTGTTGCATCTTGCTTTTTAATCCAGTTTGCCTAATGGTGTCTTTTGATGGGGGAGTTGAGTCCATTGACATCCAGGGTTAATATTGATAGGTATGTGGTGAGTCCTGCCATTTAGTTGTTTTTGTTATTTAAGGATTTGATTGCATGCAACTGAATCACTGCTACTCTCTGATTCCTTGTCTTTTCTTCTCCTGTGGTTTGATACTGCTTGTCCTCTCATGGTTTGTTTGCTTTCATCTTCTGTGTGCAGAATTCATTGGAGAATCTTTTGTAGTGGTGGCTTGGTGGTCATATATTGTTTTAGTTTCTGCTTATCATTGAAGATTTTCATTTCTCCATCTGTTTTGAATGGTAGTTTTGCTGGTTAGAGTATTGTAAGGTTGAAGTTATTTTCATTCAGTACTTGGAATAGCTCACTCCATGCCCTTCTTGCTTTTAAGATTTCTGTTGAGAAATCTGCTGTGATTTTGAAGGGTTTACCTTTATATGTTACTTGTTTTTTCTCTCTTACAGCTGTCACTATTCTTTTTGTATTTTCTGTGCTTGTTGTTTTAATACTAATATGACAGGGGGAGGTTCCATTTTGGTCAAGTCTGTTTGGTGTCCTGAAGGCTTCCTGTGCCTGAATGGGCAAAACTTTCTTGAGATTTGGGAAATTCTCTGTTACTATTTTATTGAATATATTCTGAATCCCTTTTGCTTGGAGCTCTTCTTTCAAAGCCCATAATTCTCAGGTTTGTTCTTTTGATGGAGTCAGTGAGTTCTTGCATATTCCTTTCACAGGTCTTGAGTTGCTTGACTAACATTTCTTTAGTTTTTTCTTTAATTTCTATTTTATCTTAGAGTTCTGAGATTCTGTCTTCCACTTGTTCTAGTCTGCTGAAGTGGCCTACTCTGTTTTGTGTTTTGGCTTAAGTGTTTTTTTGAGGTTTTCTATATCATTGGTCACTTCCTCTTTAATATTTTTTAGTTTCATCTTTAATTAATTTATCTCTAGTTATAGTGTTCTCTGTTTCACTTTGGTGTTTACTTAGGGCTCCTCTGAGTTCATTTACTTGTTTCTGTGTCTTCTCATGCTCTTTATTTTCAGTATCTTGAAATTTGTTGAGTGCATCTTGTACATTTTGGTTAATCACATCTAGTATATTCTTCATGGAATTCTTAGTGATTACTTGGAAGATTTCTTCTTTGAGGTTGTTTTTGTGGGCATCATTGGGTTTCTTGGTGTTGTTTATCTTTTGTTGTTGGGTTCAGGAACTGAGTATCTGTTTTCTTCATTTCTTTCTGAATCCTGTATTAAATTTTCTTTTGAAGAGAGTGGTTTCCATCTCTTCTTTTTCTTTCCATCACTCCACTTGGTACTGTGCAACTATGTTCTTGATAGGCTAGTTGGTGTTTTGGTCACCTGTTTTCTTCCCCTTGATTTATTTTTTCTGTTCTGACTGCCTTGTTTGTTAACTAGGTTGGTTTGCTACTTCTGTCCCTGTTCTGAATGTATAATTTAGCAATAACTAATTCACAGTTTCAATGCCAGACCAGTATTTTATATATTATATAGAAGACCCCTTGGTGGTAATATCTAGAAGCAGTGGGATATGAGGGATTAACATTTTTTATGTTAGCTATAAAAATTTGGGGAGTTACATAGGGTGGCACTAAATGGGGAGGTGGGAAGTGGGGTGGGTGAGTGGGGAAAGCAGTGTGGATGCCTCTGGGTTTTGTGACCCTTGTGTGTGTTTGGGTATATTTCTGCTGTTGTAGTGTAGGGTGCTTGTGTCAGGGATTGCAAGGGTTGGGTTTGTGTAAAGTTCAAATAATAGATTGGTCAGCAGGTTGTGATTGTGTAGGAGAGAGGAGTAGTCTGGTGACAGGTTGGGGGAGAATGGGAGGGGAAGTCTGGGTAGGGGTGAGAGTAGATGAAAAGGGGCATAAAGAGTAGTTGGGAAGGAGAGCAATGGATTTTAGCATAGGAGAAGGAGGGAGAGTGAAGGGGGTGAGTGTGGGGATGAGAAGATGATGATGGCAAAGTTGATAGTATGGAAATATAAAAAAGAAAATAGGAATAAAAATAGAAAACCCACAATAATAAGACAAACAAACAACAAAAATAAGCAACAGGAAAAAAAAATTGAAAAAAAAAAAGAAAAAAAAAAAACCCACCAGGTTCAGGAACAATAGAATTTCAGTCTTAGTTTAAGTTCTGGAGTTACTCTTCTGTCATTCAGTCCTGGTAACTGGCATAAAAGCAGAAGCTCTGACATGATCTTACCAGGTGATTGACTTATGAGTAGTGTTTCTTCTGTCTACCAGTTTAATTGAAGTTGTGAGGTGAGGTAGGTTTGCCAGATCATGCAGGGTGGTCAGAGCTATTGGTTTCCCCAGCTGATAGTTGTGTTATTTTTCAGCTGCAGCTGTTTGGTCAGCTCCCCTCCCAGCAGGGTGGGGCAGTTCAGTTTTGATTGCTACCCTCTGTTGAGGAGATCAGCTTTATAATCTACTACCTGCCCTGCTTTGGAGGCTTGTCACTGTGTTTGTTTACTGGGATTTCCATGCTGTGAGTTTTTTTCTTTGTCTAGCCCCCTTTCTCTGGGTTCCACCCGCCCCCTTCACTGTCCTGTTTTATTACAGTTTGTTGTTTCTTTTTCAGTTTTGTAGGGCAGTTTGGTTTTGGATGCTTCTCTCTGACTAAGGTGATGAGCTCTGTGATCTACTACCTTCCCTGCTCTGGGGAGTGGTATATTACCCAACCTCTCTCAGTGTTCACTGTCTTTCCTGTATTTGTTTACTGATGTTTCAGTGCTGAGGCCAGCTCCTTGCCTCTCCCCTTTTCTCTGGTGCACATTCTGCATTCCACACACACTCTCCACTGTCCATGCTAGATTATAGTTGGCTGTTTGTTATTCATTTTTGTTGGGTGGGGGGATCAGTCTGCCAAGGGCTTGCTGGTTTATGTTCCTGGGAGTGGAAAAGGGAGTTCCACGTGGTGCGTGGTGCTCACCTGTTTGTTCTGTCAATTGATGCGCAGGCAGTTTTGGAGCAGCAGCAGCAAGAAATGGTGCCACATTTTCTTATTATAACATGGCATGAGGAGGCCTTCCATGGGCTTAGGGGTACAAGATGTCAAAAATTTGATTCTGGTTGGTGCTTTATTTCTGCTTGATGGAGGGAGGAGAAGAGAAGGAAAGAAAAGAAGTAAAAGGTAAAGAAGTCATCATGGGGAAGGAGGGTTTCCCTGGGGCTGGACCCACTCTGCTGACTGTGCAGTGGGTTGCAGCTATTAAGTACAATTAGAAGCTCATTTGTGTGTCTGTCTTTGAAATTTTTCCTGCACCTAGTTTGATGGTAGTTATTATTTTGGATAGAAGCAGTCAGAATTACCCAAATGTGGCTTCAATGTCTCAGGGAGCTTTTGTAGTCACTGAATTTAGGCTATCTGCTTTGGTACCTTAGTCACCATCTTGAATCCCTCTTAATTTAATTTTTTTAAATAAATTTTTATTAAGATATATTCATTATATGGAGGGGAATCTGCAGTAACAATTCAAAGTAGCCTTATATTGTACATTATTTACATTGCTCCCATCATTTCTCCCAATCAGCCCCCTCCCCACCCCACTTAAAGCAATTGCAAGAGGTTTTTTAGTTCTGTTTCATATAGGTATATGAAGTCTATCAACCATATATCCTCACCTTAAACTTCTTCCTTCACCCTCCCCCCATTCCCTCCCACTAGTATCTCCCCTCCCTATGCATACACCATGCCTATTTTACAGTCCTGGTTTTCATTATTAATGTTTGAGTTGACATTCAATAGGGTGTCTCAATGTATGACTATTGTCAGTGTTCTTTACTTTGGTCTGTTCAATCCCTTCAAATACTCTCCCTTACCCTTTTACCTCCCATACCCCCACCATTTTCAACAGCTTTCATTATACATCTTCATATCCTCTACCTTCATCTCTTATGGTATGTAATATTACTGATGCTATATCATTCTCTTTTCTTTTCTCTTTTCCTCCATGTTCCATAGAGTAGTTCCTCTGTTACAAATATGTTCTACAGAGGATTCCAAGATGGAGGCTAGAGGTAGGAAGCAGAAAGCGACCCTCCTATAGTGAAATCTTGGAGAGACGCTGGAGACACACTTTGCAGGCATAATCACTGAGAAAAGGCATAACTTTGAGCCATCCACATTTCCAGCCGGTGCAGAGAATCTCTACCTCACGTTAAACGGAGAAACGAGGAGGGCCCCCAGGGCCGCCAGTGGCCGGGGCCCATATGGCTTGGGAAGATGCAGACCAGGTGAGCTTCGCGGTACCACGGTTCTCCCACAGACAAGCCTGGGCCAGAGCAGCATAGCCCCCTGGACAGACTGACCTCCACCCGGGGGAAAAAAAGAGAAACTGAGTAATAAGCAATAAGAACAGTTAAGACACGCTGGAAAAAGGGTGGGGCGCCCTGAGCACTGAAGATTGGGGGAAGGGAATCCTTCCTGGGACTGTAAATAAACTGTAAATAAACAAGCCAGGCAGGCCGGAGAGCCTCTGGAGGGAGCGGGGCACGCACCCCGCAACCAGGAGCAGGGAAGCTTTGAGAGTGGCTGAGGGAAGAAAACTCCACAGGAGAGGAGGGAAGACACACTTCCCACGTGAACTGTAAATAAACATGGTGGCCGGCAGGAGCAGGAGCACCACCCAGTAAGCAGGAGCAGGAAAGCTTGTGAAAGTGGCAGTGGGAGGAAAACTTCAGAGGAGAGGGGGGAAGACCCACCTCACACATGAAGTGTAAATAAACATGCAGGCCTGACAACACGGGGGCAGTGTCACCTTTCCCAGTGCTTGGAAAGGGGAAAGCCTGTAGCAGAGGCTCCCGCACAGGAGAACTCTGAGCAAACAAAGCCTGTGGGACCAGGTGAGCGCTAAGCTCACCCCAGAGATCTGCATAAATAATGCCACCAGCTACAGGCCAAGAGCAGCAGGCAGGCAAGCCACAGTTGCAGATACCACTCTCAGAACTGTCTCCAGACACTTTTTTTTCTTTTTCTCCCTACCTTTGACGAGAGAACAATCGAATTACACCTGCAAGCCGAAAAACTTACTGAAACTGGATTGCATTTGAACTTGGGACACTTGGTGGGGCTTTTGTGTGTGTGTGTGTGTGTGTGTGTGTGTGTGTGAGTGAGTGTGTAGTTTTCTACTTTATGCATCCCCATCCCCTTTGATGAGACAACTACAGAACAACATCTGAGGCACCAACTCCAGGACTGGAGATTGAGAGGGACAACCAAATTATTAAGACGGAAACTGCATTGCATATAAACTTGGAAGTGTTTTGGTTTTTTTTTTTTCTATTTTCCATTTTATTTTAATTCATTTTTATATATAGATATTTCTTTCATTTACTTATTTTTTATTTTTTTATCTTCGATTTTCAATCCTCTCTCTGTCTCTCTAATGTCTGTTCAGCTTACTGTCAATTAGTACACTAACACCTTTGAAACTCTCTTGTCTGATACCTTGTTCTGCTTTCTCCCTCGTGTCTGTATATTTGTTTTCCCCTTTTCTTTAACTTCTTGCTTTCCACCTCAGCTCACTCTTCCATTCTAAATATTACCATTGTTATTATTACAAGCTAGAAATATTTAATTGCACACAGTACAGGGACAGTAACAACACCAAAGACAATGACGGGAAGACAGAAAAAAACAGGGAAACCAGTTTCCCCACAGCAAAAAATTAGTACAGGAACCAGAGGGCAATGAAGAGAACAGAAACTCAGATTGAGACTCCAACAAAATGAAGATAAACTATGCCAAAGGACCCAATGAAGCCCACAAGAATAATTTAAAAGAAGACATACTACAAGTACTCAATGAGAATTTTATAGAGATGATACTGGATAGGTCAACCAAAATGTACAGGAGACACTCAAGAAATTCCAAGACAGCAAAAATAGAGAATTTGAAAAAGCAAAGGAAGAAATAAAGGAAACCATAGAAACACTGTATAAACACCAAAGTGAAAGAGAGAACACAATGAATAAATGGATAAATGAACTCAGGACAAAAATAGACAACATTAAAGAGGAAAACTGCCAGGATATGGAAAACCTCAGAAAAAAGAATGAAACAGAACTGCAAAACAAAACAGAAGGCCAATCCAGCAGAATAGAACAAACAGAAGACAGAATCTCAGAACTTGAAGATGAAATGGTAATTAAAGGAAAAACCAAAGAACTATTAATTAAACAACTCAAGACCTGTGAAAAGAAAATGCAAGAACTCACTGACTCCATCAAAAGACCAAACTTGAGAATCATGGGCATTGAAGAAGGAGAAGAGGTGCAAGCGAAGGGAATGCATAATATATTCAACAAAATAATAACAGAAAATTTCCCAAATCTAGAGAAAGATATTCCCATACAAATGCAAGAGGCCTCCAGGACACCAAACAGACCAGATCAAAATAGAACTACTCCACGACATATCATCATTAAAACAACAAGTTCAGAAACTAAGGAAAGAATATTGAAGGCTGTAAGAGAGAAAAAACAAGTAACATACAAAGGTAAACCCATCAAAATCACAGCAGACTTCTCAACAGAAACATTAAAAGCAAGAAGAGCATGGGGTGAGATCTTCCGGGCACTGAATGAAAATAACTTCAACCCCAGGATACTCTACCCAGCAAAGCTATCATTTAAAATAGATGGAGCAATAAAAGTCTTCCATGATAAGCAGAAACTAAAACAATATGTGACCACAAAGCCACCATTACAAAAGATTCTGCAAGGGATCCTGCACACAGAAAGTGACACCCAACTTAACCATGAAAAGGCAGGCAGCACCAAACCACAGGAAAAGAAAAGGCAAGACAGTAGAGAGTAACATCAAGTTGGGTACACACAATCAAACCTTCAAACAACTAAGACAACTAAATGGCAGGAATCACCACATACCTATCAGTACTAGCGCTTTATGTTAATGGACTTAATTCACCCATCAAAAGACACCGTTTGACAAAATGGATTAAAAAGGAAGATCCAACAATTTGTTGCTTACAGGCGACCCATCTCACAGACAGAAATAAGCATAGGCTTAGGATGAAAGGCTGGAAGAAGATGTACCAAGCCAATGGCCCCCAAAAACAAGCAGGAGTAGCAATATTTATCTCTGACAAAGTAGACTTCAAACCTACATTGATCAAATGAGATAAAGAAGGACATTCCATACTAATAAAAGGGGAAATAGACCAAAAGGAAATAATAATCATCAATCTGTATGCACCCAATGTCAACACACCCAATTTCATCAAACATACCCTGAAAACCTAAAAGCATATATAAACGCCAACACAGTGGTTGTGGGAGACTTTGACACCCCATTATCACCAATAGATAGGTCATCCAAAAAAAAACTCAATAAAGAAATCCAAGATCTAAAATATGCAATAGATCAAATGGACCTAGTAGATGTCTACAGAACATTTCATCCAACCTCTACACAATATACATTCTTCTCAGCAGCCCATGGAACCTTGTCCAATATAGATCATATCCTAGGGCACAAAGCAAGCCTCAGCAAATATAAGAAAATAGAAATAATACCGTGCATACTATCTGACCACAATGCAGTAAAAGTAGAACGCAACAACAAAAGTAAAGACAACAAACATGCAAACAGCTGGAAACTAAATAACTCATTACTTAATGAAGAATGGATCATTGATGCAATAAAAGAGGAAATTAAAAAGTTCCTGGAAGTCAATGAAAATGAAAACACAACCTACCGGAATCTATGGGACACAGCTAAGGCAGTCTTGAGAGGAAAGTTTATAGCCATGAGTGCATATATTAAAAAGACTGAAAGTTCCCAAATGAATGACCTAATGATACATCTCAAACTCCTAGAAAAACAAGAACAAACAAATCCCAAAACAAATAGAAGGAGAGAAATAATAAAAATAAGAGCTGAAATCAATGAAATAGAAACAAAAAAAACCATACAAAGAGTTAATGAAACAAAAAGTTGGTTCTTTGAAAAAATAAACAAGATCAATAGACCCCTGGCAAACCTGACTAAAATGAGGAGAGAACAAACCCAAATTAGTAGAATTAGGAATGCAAAAGGGGAGATAACAACAAACACCATGGAAGTCCAGGAAATCATCAGAGACTACTTTGAGAACCTATATTCAAATAAATTTGAAAATCTTAAAGAAATGGACAGATTTCTAGATACATATGATCATCCAAAACTGAACCAAGAGGAAATTAATCACCTGAATAGACCTATAACGCAAAATGAAATTGAAGCAGCAATCAAGAGTCTCCGCAAAAAGAAAAGTCTAGGACCTGATGGATTCTCAGCTGAATTCTATCAGACCTTTAAAGAAGAACTGACACCAATGCTCCTTAACTGTTCCACGAAATAGAAAGGGAAGGGAAAACTGCCAAACACATTTTATGAAGCCAGTATTACACTTATCCCAAAACCAGGAAAAGACACCTCCAAAAAGGAGAACTATAGGCCGATCTCCTTAATGAACATTGATGCAAAAATCCTCAACAAAATAATGGCAAACCAAATTCAGCAACACATCAAAAAGATTATTCACCACAACCAAGTAGGCTTCATCCCAGGGATGCAGGGGTGGTTCAACATACGAAAATCAATAAACGTAATAAACCACATTAACAGAAGCAAAGACAAAAACCATTTAATCATCTCAATAGATGCAGAAAAAGCCTTTGATAAGATCCAACACCATTTCATGATAAAAGCTCTAAGAAAAGGAGGAATAGAAGGAAAGTACCTCAACATTATAAAAGCTATATATGACAAACCTACAGCCAGCATTATACTTAATGGAGAAAAACTAAAACCATTCCCTCTAAATCAGGAACCAGACAAGGATGCCCACTATCTCCACTCCTATTCAACATAGTACTGGAATTCCTAGCCAGAACAATTAGGCAAGAAGAAGGAATAAAAGGAATACAAACAGGTAAAGAAACTGTCAAAATATCCCTATTTGCAGACGACATGATCCTATACCTTAAAGACTCAAAAAACTCTACTCAGAAGCTTCTAGACATCATCAATAGCTATAGCAAGGTAGCAGGATATAAAATCAACATAGAAAAATCATTAGCATTTCTATACACTAACAATGAGCAAACTGAAAAAGAATGTATGAAAACAATTCCATTTACAATAGCCTCAAAAAAAAATCAAATACCTAAGTGTAAACCTAACAAAAGATGTGAAAGACCTCTACAAGGAAAACTATACACTTCTGAAGAAAGAGACTGAGGAAGACTATAGAAAGTGGAGAGATCTCCCATGCTCATGGATTGGTAGAATCAACATAGTAAAAATGTCGATACTCCCCAAAGTAATCTACATGTTTAATGCAATTCCCATCAACATTCCAATGACATTCATTAAAGAGATTGAAAAATCTACTGTTAAATTTATATGGAAACACAAGAGGCCACGAATAGCCAAGGCAATACTCAGTCAAAAGAACAATGCAGAAGGTATCACAATACCTGACTTCAAACTATATTACAAAGCAATAACAATAAAAACAGCATGGTACTTGCACAAAAACAGACATGAAGACCAGTGGAACAGAATAGAGGACCCAGATATGAAGCCACACAACTATAAGCAGCTTATCTTTGACAAAGGAGCTAAAAATTTATGATGGAGAAATAGCAGCCTCTTCAACAGAAACTGCTGGGAAAACTGGTTAGCAGTCTGCAAAAAACTGAAACTAGATCCATGTATATCACCCTATACCAAGATTAACTCAAAATGGATCAAGGATCTTAATATCAGACCCCAAACTCTTAAGTTGATACAGGAAAGAGTAGGAAATACTCTGGAGTTAGTATTTATAGTTAAGAACTTTCTCAATGAAACCCCAGCAGCACAGCAACTAAGAGATGGCATAGACAAATGGGACCTCATAAAACTAAACAGCTTCTGTTCATCAAAAGAAATGGTCTCTAAACTGAAGAGAACACCCACTGAGTGGGAGAAAATATTTGCCAGCTATACATCAGACAAAGGACTGATAACCAGAATATACAGGGAATTTAAAAAACTAAATTCTCCCAAACCTAATGAACCAATAAAGAAATGGGCAAGTGAACTAAACAGAACTTTCTCAAAAGAAGAAATTCAAACAGCCAGAAAACACATGAAAAAATGCTAACCATCTCTAGCAATAAAGGAAATGCAAATTAAAACCACGCTAAGATTCCACCTCACCCCTGTTAGAATAGCCATCATCAGCAACACCACCAACAACAGGTGTTGGCGAGGATGCGGGAAAAAGGAACCCTCTTACACTGTTGGTGGGAATGTAGACTAGTACAACCACTCTGGAAAAAAATTTGGAGGCTACTTAAAAAGCTGGACATCGATCTACCATTTGATCCAGCAATACCACTCTTGGGGATATACCCAAAAGACTGTGACACAGGTTACTCCAGAGGCACCTGCACACCCATGTTTATTGTGGCACTATTCACAATAGCCAAGTTATGGAAACAGCCAAGATGCCCCACCACTGATGAATGGATTAAGAAAATGTGGTATCTATACACAATGGAATTTTATGCAGCCATGAAGAAGAACGAAATGTTATCATTTGCTGGTAAATGGATGGAATTGGAGAACGTCATTCTGAGTGAGGTTAGCCTGGCCCAAAAGACCAAAAATCATATGTTCTCCCTCATATGTGGACATTAGATCAAGGGCAAACACAACAAGGGGATTAGACTATGAGCACATGATAAAAGCAAGAGCACACAAGGAAGGGGTGAGGATAGGTAAGACACCTGAAACACTAGCTAGCATTTGTTGCCCTTAACGCAGAGAAACTAAAGCAGATACCTTAAAGCAACTGAGGACAATAGGAAAAGGGGAACAGGTACTAGAGAAAAGGTTAGATCAAAAAGAATTAACTTAGAAGGTAACACCCATGCACAGGAAATTAATGTGAGTCAATGCCCTGTATAGCTATCCTTATCTCAACCAGCAAAAACCCTTGTTCCTTCCTATTATTGCTTATACTCTGTCTACAATAAAATTAAAAATAAGGGCAAAATAGTTTCTGCTGGGTATTGGGGGGGAGAGGAAGGGGATGGAGTGGGTGGTAAGGGAGGGGGTGGGGGCAGGGGGGAGAAATGAACCAAGCCTTGTATGCACATATGAATAATAAAAGAAAAATGAAACAAAAAATAAGAAAAAACAAAAACAAAAAAATACAAATATGTTCTACAATTGAGTTGGTATATAATCATGCTTGTTTTCATGTACATGTTTATCATTGGATCTATCTTCCACATTTGGGAGAAAACATACATCCTTTGTGTTTTTGATCATGATTTAACATGATATCCTCCAACTGCATCCATTTGCCTTCAAACCCTGTCATTATTCCTTGTGGCTGAGCTATATTCCATTATATATATATATATACATACATATATATACATATATATATAACCACAATTTCATGATCCATTCATCAGTTGTAGTAGATCTGGGTTGTTTCAAGAACTTGGCTGTTGTGAATAGTGTTGCAATGAACATTGGTGCATAGGTGTCTCTACTGTAGCCTGTATTACATTCTTTTGGGTAGATGCCCAGAAGTGGTATCACTGGATCATATGGCAGTGCTATCTCTACTTTTTTTGAGGAGTCTCCATATTGCTTTCCAGAGTGATTGTACTAATCTGCATTCCCAATAGCAGTGTATAAGGGTTCCTGTTTAGCCAGATCCTCATCAGCATTTGTTGTTGTTATGGTCATTTTAACTGGTGAGATGAAATGTAATGTTGTTTTGATTTGCATCTCTTTTATAACCAGGGAAGTTGAACACATCTTCATGTATTTACTGGCCATTTGTACCTCTTCCTTTGAGAATTCCTTGTTTAATTCATGTGCTCATTTCTTCATTGGGGTGTTGATTCTCTGGGGGCTGAGTTTTTTCAGCTCCCTATAGATTCTGGATATCAGTCCCTTGTCAGCTGAGTAGCTGGCAAAGATTTTCTCCCATTCTGTGCACTGTCTCTTGAGTCTGGTGACTATTTCCTTTGCAGTGCAGAAGCTCTTTAGTTTGATGCAGTCCCATTTATTCACTGTTTCTCTTAAATGTTGTTCATTTTGAGTTCTGTTTAGGAAGTCATTCCCTATACCTATCAGTTCCAGTGTATTTCTTACTGTTTTGTGGAGTTGTTTCAAAGTTTCAGGCCTTATATTAAGGTCTGTGATCCACTTTGAGTTGATTTTAGCACAGGGTGAAAGACAGAGATCTAGTTTTCCCAAGCTTCTGCATGTGGATATCCAGTTTTTCCAGCAGCATTTGTTGAAGAGGCTGTCTTTTCTCCATCTTGTGTTTTGGGCTCCTTTGTCGAAGATCTGTTGGCTATAGATGTGTGGGTTTATATCTGCATCTTCTGTTCTGATCCATTGGTTTTTCCTGTCTGTTTTTTGTGCCCATACCATGCTGTTTTTATTTTTATGGCTCCATAGTATAGTTTGAAGTTGGGTATTGCAATGCCTCCAGCATTGGACTTTTTGTCTAGAATTGCTTTGGCTATTTGAGATCTTTTGTGTTTCCATATGTATTTCATGATTGTTTTTTTCTATTCCTGTGCAGAATGTCATTGGAATTTTGTGCATTACCAAACTTTTATAGTTTTTCTAATATGATAAATTATAAATTCACATATATAATTGAAGTTAGTAAAATAAAAAATTGAACATTTTAAGTGTACAATTTAGTAAAATTTAGTACATTGACAATGTTTTGAAATCATTACTTCTATTAAATTCCAAACCTTTTCATCACTCCAAAAGAAGAAATTGTGTATATTACACTGATACTTCTAATTTTCCCTTTTCCCTAGCCCCTAACAACCACTAATCTATTTTCTGTCCTTAGGGATTTACCTATTCTGGACTTTTTCTGTAAATGGAATCAGGTAAAGCCATTTTTTTCCTGGATTTTTACAGTTAGTATAGTGTTTTTGAGGTTCATTCACATTGTAGGATGTATCAATACTACCTTTCTGTAGCTATTTAATATTCAATTTTATATATATTACAACTTGTTCATCCATTGATTCATTGATGGATATTTGGGGTCTTTTCTCTCATTTGCCTGTTATGAACAGTGTTGTCAAGAACATTCATGTATAAGTTTAGATAAAGTAATCCAACGTATAGCTTTTTTTGAGGAAAAGACAAACTGCTTTTGGCAACAGCAGCATCATTTTATCTTCCTTCCAGTAATTTATTTTTTATTTTTTATTATTTATTTATTTTTTCTTTTATTATTTACATGTGCATACAAGGCTTGGGTCATTTCTTCCCCCTGCCCCCACCCCCTCCCTTACCACCCACTCCATCCCCTCCCTCTCCTCCCCACCCCCTCAATACCCAGCAGAAACTATTTTGCCCTTATTTCTAATTTTGTTGTAGAGAGAGTATAAGCAATAATTGGAAGGAACAAGGGTTTTTACTGGTTGAGATAAGGATAGCTATACAGGGCATTGACTCACATTAATTTCCTGTGCGTGTGTGTTACCTTCTAGGTTAATTCTTTTTGATCTCACCTTTTCTATAGTCCCTGGTCCCCTTCTCCTATTGGCCTCAGTTGCTTTTAAGGTATCCATTTTAGTTTCTCTGCATTAAGGGCAACAAATGCTAGCTAATTTTTTAGGTGTCTTACCTATCCTCACCCCTTCCTTGTGTGCTCTCGCTTTTATCAGGTGCTCATAGTCCAATCCCCTTGTTGTGTTTGCCCTTGATCTAATGTCCACATATGAGGGAGAACATACGATTTTTGGTCTTTTGGGCCAGGCTAACCTCACTTAGAATGATGTTCTCCAATTCCATCCATTTACCAGCGAATGATAACATTTCATTCTTCTTCATGGCTGCATAAAATTCCAATGTGTATAGATACCACATTTTCTTAATCCATTCATCAGTGGTGGGGCATCTTGACTGTTTCCATAACTTGACTATTGTGAATAGTCCTGCAATAAACATGGGTGTGCAGGAGCCTCTGGAGTAACCTGTGTCACAGTCTTTTGGGTATATCCCCAAGAGTGATATTGCTGGGTCAAATGGTAGATCAATGTCCAGCTTTTTAAGTAGCCTCCAAATTTTTTTCCAGAGTGGTTGTACTAGTTTACATTCCCACTAACAGTGTATGAGGGTTCCTTTTTCCCTGCATCCTCGCCAACACCTGTTGTTGGTGGTGTTGCTAATGATGGCTATTCTAACAGGGGTGAGGTGGAATCTTAGCGTGGTTTTATTTTGCATTTCCTTTATTGCTAGAGATGGTGAGCATTTTTTCATGTGTTTTCTGGCCGTTTGAAATACTTCCTTTGAGAAAGTTCTGTTTAGTTCACTTGCCCATTTCTTTATTGGTTCATTAGGTTTGGGAGAATTTAGTTTTTTAAGTTCCCTATATATTCTGGTTATCAGTCCTTTGTCTGATGTATAGCTGGCAAATATTTTCTCCCACTCAGTGGGTGTTCTCTTCAGTTTAGAGACCATTTTTTTTGATGAACAGAAGCTTTTTAGTTTTATGAGGTCCCATTTATCTATGCTATCTCTTAGTTGCTGTGCTGCTGGGGTTTCATTGAGAAAGTTCTTACCTGTACCTACTAACTTCAGAGTATTTCCTACTCTTTCCTGTATCAACTTAAGAGTTTGGGGTCTGATATTAAGATCCATGATCCATTTTGAGTTAATCTTGGTATAGGGTGATATACATGGATCTAGTTTCAGTTTTTTGCAGACTGCTAACCAGTTTTCCCAGCAGTTTTTGTTGAAGAGGCTGCTATTTCTCCATCATACATTTTTAGCTCCTTTGTCAAAGATAAGTTGCTTATAGTTGTGTGGCTTCATATCTGGGTCCTCTATTCTGTTCCACTGGTCTTCATGTCTGTTTTTGTGCCAGTACCAGGCTGTTTTTATTGTTATTGCTTTGTAATATAGTTTGAAGTCAAGTATCATGATACCTCCAGCATTGTTCTTTTGACTGAGTATTGCCTTGGCTATTCTTGGCCCCTTGTGTTTCCATATAAATTTAACAGTAGATTTTTCAATCTCTTTAATGAATGTCATTGGAATTTTGATGGGAATTGCATTAAACATGTAGATTACTTTTGGGAGTATCGACATTTTTACTATGTTGATTCTACCAATCCATGAGCATGGGAGATCTCTCCACTTTCTATAGTCTTCCTCAGTCTCTTTCTTCAGAAGTTTATAGTTTTCTTTGTAGAGGTCATTCAGATCTTTTGTGAGGTTTTTACCTAGGTATTTGATTTTTTTGAGGCTATTGTAAATGGAATTGTTTTCATACATTCTTTTTCAGTTTGCTCATTGTTAGTGTATAGAAATGCTAATGATTTTTCTATGTTGATTTTATATCCTGCTACCTTGCTATAGCTATTGATGATGTCTAGAAGCTTCTGAGTAGAGTTTTTGGGTCTTTAAGGTATAGGATCATGTCATCTGCAAATAGGGATATTTTGACAGTTTCTTAACCTATTTGTATAACTTTTATTTCTTCTTCTTGCCTAATTGCTCTGGCTAGGAATTCCAGTACTATATTGAATAGGAGTAGAGATAGTGGGCATCCTTGTCCTGTTCCTGATTTTAGAGGGAATGGTTTCAGTTTTTCTCCGTTAAGCATAATGCTGGCTGTAGGTTTGTCATATATAGCTTTTGTAATGTTGAGGTACTTTCCTTGTATTCCTACTTTTGTTAGAGCTTTTATCATGAAATGGTGTTGGATCTTATCAAAGGCTTTTTCTGCATCTATTGAGATGATTAAATGGTTTTTGTCTTTGCTTCTGTTAATGTGGTTTATTATGTTTATTGATTTTCGTATGTTGAACCACCCCTGCATCCCTGGGATGAAACCTACTTGGTCGTGGTGAATAATGTTTTTGATGTGTTGTTGAATTCGGTTTTCCATTATTTGGTTGAGGATTTTTGCGTCAATGTTCATTTAGGAGATTGGCCTATAGTTCTCCTTTTTGGAGGTGTTTTTGCCTATTTTTTGGATAAGTGTAATACTGGCTTCATAAAATGTGTTTGGCAGTTTTCCTTCCCTTTCTATTTTGTGGAACAGTTTAAGGAGGGTTGGTGTCAGTTCTTCTTTAAAGGTCTCATAGAATTCAGCAGAGAATCCATCAGGTCCTGGACTTTTCTTTTTGGGGAGACTCTTGATTGTTACTTCAATTTCATTTTGTGTTATAATTCTGTTCAGGTGATTAATTTCCTCTTGGTTCAGTTTTGGATGATCATATGTATCTAGAAATCTGTCCATTTCTTTAAGATTTTCAAATTTATTTGAATATAGGTTCTCAAAGTAGTCTCTGATGATTTCCTGGACCTCCATGGTGTTTGTTGTTATGTCCCCTTTTGCATTCCTGATTCTACTAATTTGGGTTTTTTCTATCTTCATTTTAATCAGGTTTATCAAGGGTCTATCAATCTTGCTTATTTTTTCAAAGAATCAGCTTTTTGTTTCATTAATTCTTTGTATGTTTTTTTTGGTTTCTATTTCATTGATTTCAGCTCTTATTTTTATTATTTCTCTCCTTCTATTTGTTTTGGGATTTGCTTGTTCTAGTTTTTCTAGGAGTTTGAGATGTATCATTAGGTCATTCATTTGGGATCTTTCAGTCTTTTTAATATATGCACTCATGGCTATAAACTTTCCTCTCAAGACTGCCTTAGCTCTGTCCCATAGGTTCTGGTAGGTTGTGTTTTCATTTTCATTGAGTTCCAGGAACTTTTTAATTTCCTCTTTTGTTTCATGATGATCCATTCTTCATTAAGTAATGAGTTATTTAGTTTCCAGCTCTTTGCATGTTTGTTGTCGTTACTTTTGTTGGTCAGTTCTGCTTTTACTGTATTGTGATCAGATAGTATGCACGGTATAATTTCTATTTTCTTATATTTGCTGAGACTTGCTTTGTGCCCTAGGATATGATCTATTTTGGAGAAGGTTCCATGGGCTGCTGAGAAGAATTTATATTCTGTAGAAGTTGGATGAAATGTTCTGTAGACATCAACTAGGTCCATTTGATCTATTGCATATTTTAGATCTTGGATTTCTTTATTGAATTCTTTTTGATAATCTATCTATTGATGATAATGGGGTGTTAAAGTCTTCCACAACCACTGTGTTGGTGTTTATATATGCTTTTAGGTCTTTCAGGGTATGTTTGATGAAATTGGGTGCATTGACATTGGGTGGAGACAGGTTGATAATTATTATTTCCTTTTGGTCTATTTCCCCTTTTATTAGTATGGAATGTCCTTCTTTATCTCGTTTGATCCATATAGGTTTGAAGTCTACTTTGTCAGAGATAAGTATTGCTACTCCTGCCTGTTTTCGGGGGCTTTTGGCTTGGTAAATCTTCTTCCAGCCTTTCATCCTAAGCCTATGCTTATTTCTGTCCGTGAGATGGGTCACCTGTAAGCAACAAATTGTTGGATCTTCCTTTTTAATCCATTTCGTCAAGTGGTGCCTTTGATGGTTGAATTAAGTCCATTAACATAAAGCGTTAGTACTGATAGGTATGTGTTGATTCCTGTCATTTAGTTGTCTTAGTTGTTTGAACGTTTGATTGTGTGTACCTAAGTTGAGGTTACTCTCTATTGTCTTGCTTTTTCTTTTCCTGCGGTTTTTTGCTGCCTGTCTTTACTTGGTTAAGTTGGATTTCACTTTCTGTGTGCAGAATACCTTGCAGAATCTTTTGTAGTGGTGGCTTTGTGGTCACATATTGTTTTAGTTTCTGCTTATCATGGAAGACTTTTATTGCTCCATCTATTTTGAATGATAGTTTTGCTGGGTAGAGTATCCTGGGGTTGAAGTTATTTTCATTCAGTGCCCGGAAGATCTCACCCCATGTTCTTCTTGCTTTTAATGTTTCTGTTGAGAAGTCTGCTGTGATTTTGATGGGTTTACCTTTGTATGTTACTTGTTTTTTGACTCTTACAGTCTTCAATATTCTTTCCTTAGTTTCTGAACTTGTTGTTTTAATGATGATATGTTGTGGGGTAGTTCTATTTTGACCTGGTCTGTTTGGTGTTCTGGAGGCCTCTTGCATCTGTATGGGAATATCTTTCTCTAGATTTGGGAAATTTTCCGTTACTATTTTGTTGAATGTATTACACATTCCCTTCGCTTGCACCTCTTCTCCTTCTTTGATGCCCATGATTGTCAAGTTTGTTCTTTTAATGGAGTTGGTGAGTTCTTGCATTTTCTTTTCACAGGTTTTGAGTTGTTAATTAATAGTTCTTTGGTTTTTCCTTTAATTAGCATTTCATCTTCAAGTTCTGAGATTCTGTCTTCTGTGTGTTCTATTCAGCTGGATTGGCCTTCCGTTTTGTTTTGCAGTTCTGTTTTGTTCTTTTTTCTGAGGGTTTCCGTATCCTGGGTGGTTTCCTCATTAATGTTGTGTATTTTTGTCCTGAGTTAATTTATCTGTTTATTCATCATGTTCTCTGTTTCACTTTGGTGTTTATACAGTGCTTCTTGGTTTCCTTTATATTTCTTCTTTCACTTTTCCAAATTCTCTATTTTTTGTTGTCTTCAAATTTCTTGAGTGTCTCCTGTACATTTTGGTTGACCCTATCCAGTATCATCTCTATATAATTCTCATTGAGTACCTGTAGTATGTCTTCTTTTAAATTATTCTTGTGGGCTTCATTGGGTCCTTTGGCATAGTTTATCTTCATTTTGTTGGAGTCTGGATCTGAGTTTCTGTTTTCTTCATTCCCTCTGGTTCCTGTACTAATTTTTTGCTGTGGGGAAACTGGTTTCCCTGTTTTTTCTGTCTTCCTGTCATTGTCTTTGGTGTTGTTACTGTCCCTGTACTGTGTGCAATTAAGTATTTTCTAGCTTGTAATAATAACAATGGTAATATTTAGAATGGAAGGGTGAGCTGAGATGGAAAACACGAAGTTAAAGAAAAGGGGAAATCAAATACACAGACTGTAGGGAGAAAGCAGAACAAGGTATTAGACAAGAAAGTTTCAAAGGTATAAACAGGGAGCATTAGTGTACTAATTGACAGTAAGCTGAACAGACATTAGAGGGACAGAGATAGGATTGAAAATCAAAAATAAAAAAAAATTAAGATAGGAATAAAAATAAAAAATAAGTAAATGAAAGAAATATCTACATATTAAAAATGAATTAAAATAAAATGGAAAATAGAAAATAAAAAAAAAACCAAAAAACCCTCCAAATTCAAATGCAATGAAGTTTCCGTCTTAATAATTTAGGTGTCCATCTCAGTCTCTAATCCTGAAGATGGTGCCTCAGATGTTGTTCTGTAGTTGTCTCATCAAAGGGGATGCATAAAGTAGAACAAATCTACACACACACACACACACACACACACACACACACACACACACACAAAAACCCCATCAAGTGTCCCAAGTTCAAATGCAATACAGTTTCAGTAAGGTTTTCAGCATGCAAGTGTAATTCGGTTGTTCTCTCATCTAGGTAGGGAGAAAAAGAAAAAAAAGAAAAGAAAAAAAAGAGTCTGGAGACAGTTCTGAGAGTGGTATCTGTGCCTTTGGCCTGCCTGCCTGCTGCTGTCAGCCTGCTGTTGCTGGAGGCGTTATTTATGCAGATCTCTGGGGTGAGCTTAGCACTCACCTGGCCCCACAGGCTTTGTTTGTTCAGAGTTCTCCTGTGTGGGAGCCTCTGCTACAAGTTTTCCCCTTTCCAAGCACACTGGGACAGGTGACACTGCACCCGCATTGTCAAGCCTGCATGTTTATTTACAGTTCATGTGGGAGGTGGGTCTTCCCCCTCTCCTGTGCAGTTTTCCTCCCACTGCCACTTTCACAAGCTTTCCTGCTCTTGATTACTGGGAGGTGCTGCTGCTCCTGCCAGCCCCCATGTTTGTTTACAGTTCATGTGGGAAGTGGGTCTTCCCTCCTCACCTGTGGAGTTTTCCTCCCTCTGCCACTCTCACAAGCTTTCCCACTCCTGGTTGCTGGGTGCGTGCCCCCGCTCCCGCCAGAGCCTCTCTGGCCTGCCTAGCTTGTTTATTTACAGTCCCGCGTAGGATTCCCTTCCCCCAATCTTCAGCGCTCAGGGCGCCCCACCCTCTTTCCCGTGTGTCTTTATTGTTCTTATTGCTTATTACTCAGTTTCTTTTTTTTCCCCAGGTGGAGGTCAGTCTGTCCAGGGGGCTATGCTGCTGTGGCCCAGGCTTGTCTGTGGGAGTACCGCTGTACCGCAAAGCTCACCTGGTCTGCGTCTTCCCAAGCTGTCTGGGCGCCGGTGACTGGCAGCCTGGGGACCCTCCTGGTTTCTCCATTTAACGTGAAGTGGAGATTCTCTGCACCGGCTGGAGGTGTGGAAGGGTCAAAGTTATGCCTCTTCTCAGTGATTATGCCTGCAAAGTGTGTCTCCAATGTCTCTCCAAGATTTCACTATAGGATGCTCTCTTTCAGCTTCCTCCCTCTAGCCGCCATCTTGGAATCCTCCAGTAATGTTTGAGGGCTTCACTTTTGCCATACCACTGCCAACATGTATTTAAAATAAGTATCATATATCTTAAAAATAATTATTTATTGAAGAATAAGTAGGTATATATTAAGGCAAGAATGTTGGCTAAATTGACACTTTTAACAAAATTAACTTCCACTTCCATTTTGTTCAAGTCCACCAATTTGGATGGCTATAGCAATTACATACCTTTTTATCACAGGACAAGCTTGGTTCTTCCATCCTTTGTATTTTCACTTTCTTCTTATACTTGCTATTGTGTGCTTGCTGGCAATGACAGTATCTCACTTTTCCATTCCTTACTCTTCTTAAATTCTTCCCATCTTAAAATACTATGTAAATATAACCAATCCTAAACACTCACCTTAGTTTGCTCCTACTTTCTACTCAGAATTCACATTCTTAAGTGTAAAATTTTAGGACTGTTGAGAAAATTACCATTTGATTGTCAAGGACTTCAGTTTCTAGCTAGCAATTTAAAAATAGATTAAACAGCGAATATTCTTTTTTAAAAAGAAGCATTATTTATTTTTGACTATTTAGTTTCATTTTTGTTATCATACATTAATAAAAAGGGGATTTCACTGTGCTAATTCCATACGTGTGTACAGTTACCTTGAACAAGTTTACCCTCTCCAAGAGTAAATATTCTTAATTTATGTGGTCACACAGCACTGAAAGTATTGTTACTTAAGTATGGACAGAACATTCATAATTAAAATTATTTGACTATCCAATAAAGGTTGGAATATGTTATTTAACAGTCATAAAAATTATTGACTTGTGGATACTCACATGGTTTTCTTTTTCCTATCTCTGTATAATTCACCAGCTGAATATTTCTCCTCCTCCTATTGGTTGTCCCTGCTTTTCAAGCTGCTAGTTTTACTTGCATATATTAAAATAAACTGGTTAATTTGGGGGTGTGGAACAGAGAGACTAAAAAAAGGAAGTAAATGGTTGCTTCTGGAAAGGCTCTGATTCAGTAATTTGTGAAAAAAATACAGAGGAGGGGAAGTAAGAGAGAGAAGGGAAAGAAAAAGAAAGAAGAGAATCGTTATATGTGCAGGGGCTTAGAGTAGGAGTTTAGTTTCAGAGAGGCTGAAGGGAGAGAGCAGTACTTGGAACTCCAGAACTAAGGGACAAAATTTCTGTGAAATGTTATTTTGGATAATGAATGAGATTTGTTACAGTGTCTTTTGGATCTGTCAATAAAGGCTAAAATGTATTTTAAATTCTTATAGTTGCTACCTTTGTTATGCTAAATGTAACATCCATTGGAAAGTGGATTATGGAAAGTCAAACTTATTTTTAGGTTGTGTTTTTATTTTTCTGTTTGCAGTTTTTGTTTTTGAAATGAAAACATAATAATAAAAGAAAATTCTGGAAGATAACTTGCAAATCCTGAAAACATGTTTACTAAATTCAAGGACTTTAACCATATTTCTCTGTAAGTGTACATGAAAAATAGCAGAGGTAGAGAGGGAGACTTCCATAGAAAGCCACGGTTCATAGGGACACAGGAGACTGGAACAAAAAATTGAAACGTAAGCATGGTTGTAAGTCAAGGGCATCAGCAATAAGATCAATTTGTATTTCAGTGGTAATGAAGAAAAACTATGTTTAGAAAGATTTGTCTTTCTCTTAATACTACTCATTTCTTCTTGTTATATCTACTCTTCCTCCTCTTATAAATATAAAAAACTATGAAGGTAAGCAAAAATTTGAAATCAAAATGATTTCTTTTTTCCTGCAGTTGCCTCAAGTTTTTGCTCATTGTTTATATATGTATGTGTATATAATAGTTCAGTTAAAATAAACAGAAAAGCCATAAAATAAATACATCAAAAGTGAAGAGCCCCAACACTACACTAGCAAACATCTAACCTCTCAAAATGAGGTTGCTTCTCATAACTTCCTTGCTCTTCAGAGCAACATAAATGAAAATAGTCATTTATGTTTACTTCTAACAGGAAGAGAGAATGAAGATAGTGTTTACCAATTAGGCTGTGTGTTGTATCCAGCTTATCTCAAATAGCTCTTTATGATGGCTCTATTTTTTCTTTTCTTATGAATCTTCTTATAAAAGAAATGCTGGCGAAAGTGTGTTTGTTGCCAAGACTTCAGGACATATGACTAGTTCTAATCCATCAAAATCACACTACTAGCAGGTGTGGTGGCATAGACATGCAACCCCAGCACTTAGCAGACTTAAGTAGGAAAATTATGAGTTCCATGTCAGCCAAGGGTATGCATCAAGACCCTGACTTACAATTCCAAAAATATTAAATTAAAATTTCTAAAAAAGAAAAGAAAAACCACAATACTGACTAGCAAGCTATATTCTTTACAGCATTAAGTCAATAGCATAAATTCTGCACACAGCATTGATAAAGGCCCTTTCCTCTTGTCATCAAAGTTTATATTTGACATTACCCAAGTGAAGCAACTTTGTGGAGTCACCCAAAGTTAACTCGGAGAGAGAGATCTCTGAAGGTCATTCCAGTCATTCACTTTCATTGTTCATTCTTTTCAGGATGTATTTATTGAGCACTGTCTGTGTTTTGCACTTGGCAATGAAATGAACACATAGCATTTCAATCTGCCTGCTCTACCATCTTCAAAAAAGTTTGCGAACATGCAAAGTTTAATAACAATATAAAAGTTAAATAATAAAAGTAAAATTATCATAGGATTTTTTTCTCATTATCAAATAATGGATTTGGGCATAATCTATGACAATTACAAGAAAAATGAGGATATCCTCAAGTTGAAGAGGTAGGACTTTTACTGAAAACTTGTAAGAAATAATTGAAAACTTAAAAGAAAAGAATCATTTTCTTTTCTTTTGAGACAGGTTCTAGATAGGTCTATAGGTACCCCAGGCTAGCCTAGAGCTTTCCTTCCTTCCAACTCAGACTCCCGAATGCTGTGATTTGAGGCTTGTGCCGTTACACCCAGCTTGAAACCAATCAGAAGAGAAAAGAACAATTTCAAAAAAGAAACTTGGGTAAAATTGTCATGATAGGAAAATATAACCTTTCCAAAGGATAGGAGATTCTGAATGCACTAATTAGAAGGGCAGGATAAAGATCCCTTTGGGGAAGCAGCATTAGAGTTTAAAAAAAAAAAGCATTGCTAGAGTTCTCATAGCATTTTTTATTTACTATGTGAATTAAGAGACTAACATTAAAATATTCAAAATATTTTTCATACCTAAATTAAGTAAATTAAATAGACAGGAACCATTCTAAATTTTTCAAAATGGTAAAATATTTAATCCTTTTGGGATTTTTTTTTTTTTTTTACTGTTGCCTTTGATGTGACATTTGCACTGCTTGTGGAAGTGCTAGGAAGCTTTCTATCTCATGGTTAAAAGATGAGCAAGTCTTGTTAGGGATATATAATTCTCCATGTTAATCTTTGCAGAATTATGTAATTATTGGTATTCATAATTGGTGTCCATAAGAAAGTGCAATTGCCTGGAGCCTAATCTAACTTTAAGTTTTAAATAACTAGACCATATTGACCTATTTCTTTGATGAAACTATTGAAACATTAATTGGATGTTAACAGAGGCTAATCTTCAAAGAATTTTTAAATTACTGTCCCCTCAATAGCCTTTGGGTTGTATCTGTACAAAAACTTTTCTGCCCAAATAATATAATTCACATAAAAATTTTAAAAACATTTCAAATCTTAATTTTATGTTCAAACACACTAAGGATTATAGTGTGGCCTACTGATAATAATTTTTCTCTTTTAAAATGTAAACACCATAAGGTATTAAAATAGACTCAGTAAAATCTATCACCTTCAAAGCACCATGGCTCCTTTCTGCATAATATGCTTTGCTAGTTGCTGTGCACAGCAAGTTCAACGGACATATCTGTTCCTGAGGAATTTACAATCCCAGAGTGCCAATGCTGAGACAGGTGTTCCAAGGCGATTCAGGTAAAGAAATCAGCATTAAACAGACAGATAACGTACATAGTTGAATGCTAACAACAGCTAAAGAATAACATTAAATACAGAACAGTTTATCATCTGATACTCCAATATTGTTAGTTTTCAAAAAATTCATGGATCTTACAAGATCTGTGTCTCAAGTGATATACAAAGGCACAAGACCATAACAGAGAATGGTAAATATGTTGTATACTTGACAGGATGGAAAGAGAAACATGAACAGAGAGGTTAGAAATTTCAAGGAAGAGAAGGAATTGACTTGTGATTAGGGCAAGCCACCTCCTCAAAAGACTTGAGACAAGCAAGCTCAAAGAACAAATTCCACCAAGAATGATATTTAAAATATTTACAAATCACTTTTCTGCAACACTTCTTTACAACTGACATTCAAATGGATGCCAGTTGTAAATAACCAGTGTGGCCATAAAAGCTGTTATGCCCACTTTTATCATCCACTAATGTCAGATGAAGATTAGGAGAGCAGATACTACATCTGTAGGACATAATTGCTTCCCATGAAAGCTAAGAGATGGAGCAGAAGGCAGCCTTTACAAAGATGAGAAGCTTGCTTTCAATAATGGAAGACTGTTTTTTTATTTGCCCATTGATTGGGAAATGCTATCTTCCTGATGTCATTGGAATGACATCAGATAGAAAGTCAGGCTGTCTGTAGAAAGGAAATCTTAAGTAAAAGATTACTAAGGCAAACAGAGGGATTGTTTTCTTTCTCATTAATTGAGATTGGATGTCAAGGGTGGATGAGATTGAGGGTTGCTATCTTCCCTTTACTGCCACCATGTGGTTGCCAAGGAAACCTATATATCCCAGGGAGGAAGTGTGGTGCCATCTGATTGAGGCCAAGAAAAACACAGGGTGCTTATAGGAACTGCACATGGATTCATCTCTTCCTTATCTGGACAACTTCACCTATCCAAATCACATACAAGAAGAGTAATGCTAATTTTATCAGAAATTTCTACTTCCTGCTACTTCAATCCTCTTGCAGGTCTTCAGTCTCCACATCGTCACTATGTCTCCTCTTGTCCTTGTTCTTTCAGTTAACCCTTCTTTTGTCCATCAGTACATCCTCATTTTAGAAGCTCAAGCAATGTTGTATTTTAATGATCACCTGCATCTTGTTTATGGTGAGGGCTTCTTTCTTTTATCTATTCTTTACACATCAGCCTCTGCTAATCCACATCATATAGCACATACTGTGTTTACTTATTTTTAAAAAATCCTTCGTTTCAGTTGGGAGCAGTCCTGCAAATTCATAGTTTGGCAATCAGAGAATGGCTGAAGTTCAACACCCTTTTTCTAATCCCAGAAGTCCTGGTACCATCAAAAATCTGCACAGCCCTGTACCACAGGCATGCCTAAAATGCTAAACAAGACAAAGTGAAAGCCATTCAAATAAACTTTATAAAACCTTCTTATCTGAAAAAAAAAAAAAACAGCCAACAGCATGAAATTGCTATAGAATTTATGTGTAGTGAGAGGAAACAAATATATTATTTATCCAATCAACCATTTGGGAAATTGACTATTAGAAGATTGTTTTTGGTGAACTGGTTTAAGCAAATTAATTTCCATGGAATTGACCTTGAGAATGGCCCCAACTTCAGAGGATAAAAGTAGTGAAGGGAAAAGTGCACTAGAAAAGTTCTTGACTTTTCCTTCTATTCCGAGATGATCCAATCTGAATCAGACAGAAGAATGACATTTAAAATGCTTTTAGCAACTAAAATAAGTCCATTTAAATATGGAAAAAGATGAAGAAGTTCTGAAATTTGAGAAACCATTAAGGGAAAAATCATTCATTTAATTGCCATGTGAGTCCAGAGGGCACATGAAAAACAGTGATTAGGAAACAATTCAAACTTGTATTTTTGTATTCTCAAAATGTAATGTTGCTCTATGACCAAAAGAAATCATTTGGAATTCAAACGAATATGATTTTATCACTTTTATTAGAGTAAACTTTGATGGTTTGCAGAAAATTTACATGAAATGTTTTATTTATTAAATTCCACTCCTTAATAAAGTGTCCTGTTCCATTGCAACTTGAGAATTAAGTATACTTACTAATTCAGGAGCTTAATTAAAATGAAGTCTGTTTCCACTTACTCCCTTTTAGAGCCAATACACAGCAACCCCTTTTCTCCAGGTGCACTCATCACCTGTGTAGCCATTTGTCAGTAGTTTAGCCAGAGGTTTTAGCCAGATACAAGGTTAACTTTGGAAATCTTCCCCCCCACCAGGGATATGTAATGTACGAGTTGATGTGCTCATTGGAATCATGCATTTCTACATTCTAGATGAACACAATTGTGGCGAGAAGACAATCTGTGTATTCAGGTCTTCACAAAATACAAGTGTGTGGGCAAAGTGTCATTTTATATTGTCATCTAATATCTGACATTAACAAGTGTATCTAAGTACTTGACTCAACTGCCACCCAGGTCTTTTTAATTTTAATTTTTTAAACATTATGTTATATCTCCACTGCAAGTAATTCAGGTGATTTAGCCAAGAGTAGACTATAAATCTTTTCGAACTTGACTTGTCATTTGGAAATGTACCCAAGGCTGTGAACTTGATTTTGGCTTTCAGAGTGGTTTCTAACTGATGTGGTGTTTTTGTGTATGTGAGAAAAGGACAAGGAATTTGGGGAGAAGCTCTGTAACTTTATGTTTGGTCTATTCTCTTCTCTTAATTAATATTTGTGCTACTCTCTTTCTCTGTGAAAGAATTTCCATGCCTGGCTGGAGGGAATCTATCTGCCAATTTACCACCCTGATCCCTCTAGCATATACTAGAGGAGATATATATCTCCTCTAGTATATGTATATATTTATACGTATATTTTTTTCAAAGACATTTTAAACATCTATTTATTTAAGATTCTCAGTAGTAAAATTAAAACTGCACTCTGTGAGGGAATCTAAGTATGAAAGTCTAGTATTTTGATAATTACTCTCTTATTCTTTAAATAACATCACTTCATTGGCCAGTATTGATATGTCAAGCATAAATGTTTCTAGGCTAGAAGAATGTTACGCTTGAACGATTCTCTCTCATGATTGCTTTTCTTTGTCTAAGCCATTGCCTGTCCCTTGCCTTTGACTTTTTACCTTCCTATCCCCTTACTAAATCCCGTTTCTCAGCTCAATATGCTGCCAGTTAAAAGTTAACACTATCCGAACTGCTATTTGAGACCTATTCATTTTACAGCTTGCAGCCTACCAGCCTCTGTTGTCTGAGTGAGTTCTTTCCTTCATTACCTGTACTCCTGGGAAGAGGAGCAGAGGAAAAGATTTGAAAGCGAAGGAAGGAAGCAGAGACCAAAGACAGTAGTTGAAATCCTGAACTGTCCACTGCATTTTATGTTTTCTTCTTCTTTATAAAACCTTTGGTTATCTTGAACATCTAGGTCAATCATATATATCCTGCACAGGTCTGACTAATCTCTTGCCAATAACAGCCCTTGCTGTGTCTTCATGTAAGATCCATAATCCACTTGCTAGTATAAAATTGACCTCATTATCTTCAAAGAGAACTGTTGGTGTTCCTAACCTTGAATTCTTTTTCAGGGTCTTTTTCTGTTTACTTGACATTTTAACCTTTCATTGGAATCTTAATTACTAAGTTTCTGCCTCTGCCCACTGTGGAAAGAGGGGTTATGAATAATCTTCTCTTCTTAAGTAGTTAGGCATGACACATTTAAAGATTTTTGGAGTGTTTTCAAGACTTTTTTCAAATTTTCTACACTGGAGGTCTTATTGAAAGAAATGACAGAGGATGTTCTGATTCTTTTTCCTGTTTCTGGAGCAGCAGCAATGGGAGAGAAACATAAGGAGCTATGTCAGTCAATTAAGAAGAAAGACTCTTTTTGTATACTGTCTATTAAAGTTCCACTTTCTGAGGACGGATGATAGAACCCTAAGCAACTATTCTAAAAAGGTAATTTGACTAGCATACAAGAATGAATCTTGTCTTGTTACTTGCCTTGGCTAAAATTATAACATGTTTTTGATTGTTAAGATATTAAGTATAATGAAATAACTATTTTTGTAGTAATTTACATGTTAAATAAAATGTTTTTAAAGGCTGACCTTCATGAAAAAATTACAATATGGTAAGAAGTTAAAAAAGAAAATGCAATAAGAACATTACTATATGTGGTGTGATTCCTATTGTATTCCTACAGAGAGAGAAAAAAGATTGAAACAGTAAGTGTGGTTTTGTATGAGTAATGTATGGCATTATGGGTGATTGTTCACACAGTAATGTAAAGATACCAAAGTTTGCTTTGTCAAGTCATATAACATAAAATTAGAGGTTCTGCCCAATATAAACCTTTACTAAACTTTTCCTAGGGCTCTGGTGTTGTGAGTGAGTCACAGACAAGGTAGGGAGAAGTGCAGAGTTGTCAATGACTTCCTGGATATTGTCTTATGGCTCTAGTATGCTATGGTGCAAATTTAACATATAAAGCATCTGAAGTATCTAACTGGCCATCACTTAAATAAAAAGGAACTGCGTCAATCATGAGAACATCTCATGATGTTCTGTAGTTATGAAGTTTGTGTGACTTTTTCAGGAAGTGTATTTCATAATTCCACAAATTCCACATTTCTTCCCATAAACAACACTGGACAAACCTGGTGCATTCCACAGAATCCATTCCATAGACAATAACAGTCTTACTATCTATGCTATTAAATGCCATTAGTGTGTTATTCAGAAAGATGTCTGTTATCTTGTCTACAAGGACATTTGTTTGAGTTCTTTTCTCTTTTATGAGACAGTACATGAAAGGCAACAGTAGATTGTTGGCCTGCTACAAACTCTTTCTATAATATAAATAATTACTTAAAAATCTTTTGTGTGACAGGCACTGTGATAAGTTCTTTGTATGTAGACTTCCACTTACTCTTCACTGTAATTCTGTTACATATGTAATTAGAGATGAATAAATTGATACTTATAATGAATCATTATTTCACATATGATTGCAAAGATAAAAAGCTATAGTTGGAAATCAAACACACATAGTCTTATCACAAATTGACAGCTATGGCTACTGCGGGCATTGCTTATCATATTTATTTAAAAATATTTTATGGTCAACATCTACTTCTGTAAATATATGCACTTTGTCTATTTATCAGATAAGTACAACTAAAAACACTGAACATTATATACAAAACAGGAATAAGAGTACTTTGAAAAATGGAGAAAAGTAGATTAGTTAAGGATTTGGGGACTCAAAGAACAACATAATGGTGAATGCCGTGGTTTTCTTGTTGACTTATATCCCTTACTGTGCAATGGAAAGCAAACAGTCTGCAAGATCAATGCATGCGAGCACACAAAAAGTCTGAACAAAAGCCTGATCTCTCCATCTGAGGACTATAACATAAAATTAGCCACTGTCTTGCAGCTAAACATAACTGAAAAAAATGAGCCCCATTAGCAGACACACCAGCAAATACTTAAGGGACAGCCTGATTTCCACCATTGCTTTGCTAAAATGAGGTGATGTTATAAATCTGCTGAGGTAGAAAACTGGATATCCACATGTAGAAGACTGAAACTAGATCTCTGTCTCTCACCTTGTACCAAAATCAACTCAAAGTGAATTAAAGACCTTAATATAATGTCTGAAACCTTGACACAACTACAGGAAGCAGTAGGAAATACCCTGGAATAGATAAGCATAGGGAATGACTTCCTAAGTAGAACTGAAAAGGCTTGGCATCTAAGAGAAAGAATGAACAAATGGGACTGCATCAAACTAAAAAAGCTTCTGCACAGCAAAGGAAACAGTCACTAGACTCAAGAGACAGCCCACAGAATGGGAGAAAATCTTTGCAGCTACTCATCTGATAAGGGACTAATATCCAGAATCTACAGGGAACTAAATAAACTCAGCCTCCAAAGAGTCAACACCCCAATAAAGAAATGGGCACATGAATTTAATGGAGAATTCTCAAAAGAAGAGGTACAAACCTACACTAAGATTTTATTTCACCCCAGTCAGAATGGCCATATTCAAGGGTAATAACAACAACAAATTCTGGCGAGGATGCAGCAAAACGGGAACACCTGTACACTGTTGGTGGGAATGCAAATTATTACAACCTTTATGGAAAGCAGTATGGAGATTCCCCAAAAAGCTAAAGATAGTGCTGCCATATGAACCATTGATACCACTCCAGGGCACACATCAAAGAAATGTAAGGCAGGATACAATAGATATACCTGTACACCGATGTTCATCAAAGCACTATTCATCTGGGAAATAACCTAGATGCCCTACAGCTGATGAACAGTTCAACAAAATATGGCATATATACACAATAGAGTATTAGCCATAAAGAATAATGATACTATGTGGTTTGAAGATAAATAGATGCAATTGAAGTTCACCATAAGTGAAGTAAGCCACTTATGTTGAAAGACAAAAGCCACATGTTTTCTCTCATGTGTGGAAGATGGATCCAAAAGATAAACATACGCAGAAAAATGAACATGATCACATACAAACTCATATGTAGAATATGTTTGTAATAGTAGAACTACTCTAAGGATCTTGGGGAAAGAGGGAAAGGAAAAGAGAATGATAAAGCATCCACAATATTATAAAACATAATATCTGTGAGGGTAGAGGATATAAGGATATGTATTGAAAGCTATTGAAAAGTGGAGGGTGGGAGGTAAAAGGGTAAGGGAGAGCAATGGATGGGGTAGAATGAACCAAAGTTAAGTGTTACTTGCAGCAGGGATATATTGAGAAACTCGTTTGAACATAGACTTAAATATTAATAAGAAAAGACGGGACTGTAAAATAGGTACAGTGTACATGAGGGTACGAGTGGGAGGGAGAGGGTGAATGAAAGAATGAAGGTGAGGGTATATGGCTGATAAACTTCATATACTTATAAGAAATAGAAAATGAAACCTCTTTGCTTTAAGTGGGGTGAGAAGTGGGTCAAGGAGGAGAGACAGTAGGGGATGATCTAACCTATGTACAATATAAGCCTACATGGAATTATCACAATGAATCTCTCCTGTACAACAAATATATCCTAATAAAAAAGACATATTTAGATGTAAAAGTCTAAGAAAATTTGTAGCCAGAAGAGTTATCCTAAAGGAACACTTAAAAGAGTTTTGCTAAACAGAAAGAAAATTACAATACAAGCTTGAAACATAAGGGAGATTAATGAAATGAGAAAATTGTGGCCAAATACATTTTCTTTTCTTTTTGAGGTTTCTAAAACATATTTGACACTTTATATAGCCACTGTTTTATGTGGTTTTAAATACAGGTAGAAAAATTATTTTAGCTAATTACAATATGAATGGTGAAGGATAAAGGAATATAAATGGAGATCTTCAAAAGTGTTAAAATGTTTTAAAAAATGTTTCTATTCTTCACATATACCAGTATAAATATGATACCAGTTGACTAGGTTAAGTAATACCTTGAAAAATGATCAAAGAGTTATAAAAAGAGATAGCTTAGATATGCTATACACAAATACAAATGAAAATTTAAAAATAACTTCAATGAACCTACAGAAAGGCAGGACAAAGAAAGTAGAGAAATGAAAAACAGACAGAGTAAACAGAAAACAAAAAATACATTACAGGGTTAAATCCCAACATAACAAGAATAGCATTACATTAAAATATCCTAAATATTCTAAGGCAGAGTAGATTTAAAAACACAATTCAACTATGTTCTAACTACAAGAAACACTTTAAATACAAGGAAATAGGCTTGTAGGAAACTAAAAGGATATGAAAAGTAGTGACTATATAAATCTCGGGTTAAATAGATTTCATAGCAATGAAAATTTCTATTGTGTAATGACAAATGTATCAGTTTTCCAAGAAGACATAGAAATTCTACTTACTTAGGCATCAAATAACAGAGTTTTAAAATATATTGAACAAAAAATAGATGCTAGATGAACTGAGGGGAAAATAAACAAATGGACAGTTTTGTTTAAAGACTTTAGCACTCCTCAACAATAGATAGACTAATGGACTGTAAATCTTACTAATTTAGATAAAGGCTCTCCCCTCTCTCTTCCCCCTTCTCTCTCTCTCTCTCTCTCAGTGTGTGTGTGTGTAGAGAAAAAAGAAGATATAGAAAATCTGGATATAGACAAATTCAACAACAGTATCAACCAAAAGGATGTATTTCAGCTTTGTAGAGAACTCCACCCAACAACTGCAGAGTACACAGTTTTTCAAGGGTCCACACAATATGTAACCAGAAAGACCATATTCTCATGCATAAAATAAGCCTCAATAAATTTATATTAATTGAAGCCATCCCAAATTGCATTTCTATTGTGTACATAATTAGAAACAAAATTAGAAAGCAATAATAGAAAACAAGGAAAATTTCTAGGCCCTGGAAATTAACAATACATATATAATCCATGGGTCAAAGAAGTCTCAAGGGAAATAAATTTTAAAATACACTGAACAGAATAACAGTAAAAAATATATCAACTGTGTGTGATAAATCTAAAGCTACTGCTTTAATTCAACAGAGTGCTAGAAGTTCTAGCAAGTGCAAAAAAGCAAAAAGACAAAAATGAAAGACATACATATTGGGAAGGAAGAAATAAGATCACCTCTACTTGCAGAAAACATGATCGTTTATATAGAAAATGCCCAAAGCTTAATAAAAACAAGCAAACCGTAGAACCAATAAGTGAATTCAGCAAGACTAAACGATACAAAATTTAAAAAATAATAGTTGTGTTCTGTAACACAGAAATGAACATGTAGACATAGAATTTAAAAGTAAAAACTCATAAAATAACGTGAACTTTTGTGTTTTAAGAGGAAGAATATGGATGTTAGATTTTTTTCTCTTGCTTATTAAGACTGTTTCAGCAGTTTGGATTCTCTAGTACATTTTTCAATATGTTTGTGTAAATATACTCATCTTTATAATGTATGAATTAAATTTTTCTATTTTATTTTTCTCTTTATTAAAGTATTTGTGTAATTTGTTTTAGCCTATATATTTTATATTATTACTTTATTATGTTAAAATTGTTATTAGTATATATTAATTGTAAAAAGCAAATGATTTCTTATACCCCTCCCACCTTGCCTTTTTCCCTCTTCCTCATCCCTAGGTCTCCAGTTTACTTTCATATACTTTTTTATCCTCTCCCTTTCACATATGGGAGAAAACCTGGACTACTTTGTGAACTGCCTGATTTCATTTGGCACAATTATGATCTCCAGTCATCTATTTTCCTGACACAACCCAATTGCATACTTCTTTCTGGCTGAATAAAATCCCATTGAATATATACACTACATTTTCTTTTTATTGACATATATTGGTTGTACAAGGGGGTTTCTTTGTGATATTCACATACATGCATATTAGGTACTTGATTATATTCACATTTTTCATTTCTATTTTTATCCTGGCTTTTTATAATACTAGCGGGTTTCATTACTCTACTTCCATACATGCATAGAATGCCATTTTTTCATGTTCACCTCTTCCGTCACGTTTTGCTATTCCCCTGCCCACTGGTTCTACACAAAATAGTTCTCCTTTTATGCTGATTTCTTATTTTGTAGGTCTAGCTTCTACATATGGAGAAGATGTGATACTTGTCTTTCTGAGTCAGGCTTATTTCGCTTAATAGGATTATTTCCAGTTCCATCCATTTGTCTGCAAATGAAGTAATTTATTTGGTCTTTATGGCTGAATAATACTCTGTTGTGTAGATATATCATATTTTCTTTATCCAATAATCAGTTAATGGGTACCTAGACTGATTCCATAGCTTGGCTATTGTAAATAGTGCTACAGTAAACATTCATGTTCAGATATCTCTATTGAATACAGACTTACATTTCTTTACATAGTATAAGAGGATAATATAGAAATTCTATTTTTAGTTTTTTTGAGGAAGCTCCATACTGATTTTAATTGTGGCTCACATTCTTGCCAGAATGTTTTGTTGTTTTCTTAATAATAGTCATTCTGATTGGGGTACTTTGAATCTAAATATTGTTTTGATTTGTATTTCCATTATGGCTAAGGATGAATATTTTTCATGTATTTATTGATCATTTGCATTTTTTTGGTGGATACTGGGGTTTGAACTCAGGACTTCACGCTAGCTAGTGAGATGATCTGCCATTTGAACCTTGCTCCCAGCCCCCTTAAAAACAGTTTCAGGTTGGGTCTAGTGGGTTTTTGCCCTGGCTGGCCAGGACTGCAAGCCTCCTACTTACGCTTCCTGTGTAGCTTGGATGACAGGTGTGCCACCATGCCCAAGTTTCTCATTGAGATGGTGTCTCACTAACTTTTTGCCCGAGCCAGTTCCAAACCATGATTTTGCTGATCTTTGCCTCCCAAGTTGCTGGGATTACAGGTGTGTGTCTCCACACCTGACTTGGACTTCTCAGAACCGTCCAATTTATTTGTCCATTTATTATTTGGATTGTTTGTTCTTTTGGTTTTAAGTTTTTGAGTTGTTCATATATTCTGGATATTAATTCTTTTGAATAGCTGGCTAGCACAAAAAACAATGGACAAAGATTTTCTTCCATTCTGTGGGTTGTCGCTTCATTCTCATAATTGTTTCCTTTGATGAGCAGAAGATTTAAGTTTGATAAATTCCTTTTGTCAACTCTTGCTCTTACTTCTTGAGCTCTTGGGTTCATATAAAGAAATTCATTGCCTATGCCTATTTCTTCAAGTCTTTTCCACATGTTTTCCTCTTGTAGTTACAAAGATTCAGGTATTGAATGTTCTTAAGACACTCATCCATTTTGAATTGATTTTCATATCCCGTTTTCCAATTACCATTTGTTAAAGAGGCTATCTTTTCTCCACTGTGTATTTTTGGCACCTTCCTCAGAGATCAGATGGGTATAGCTCTGTGGGCTTATTTGTTTCTCAATCTTCTATTCCAGTGTCTGGTTTTGTGCCATCACCATAATGGTTTTGTTATGATGGCTTTGTAATATAGTTTGAAGTCAGGTATTGTGATACCTCCCACATTGCTCTTTTGCTCAGAATTTCTTTGGCCATTTGGAGTTTTTTTATGCTTCTACATAAATTTTAGGTTTGGTTCTTCTATTTATGTGAATAATAACATTGGACTTTTGGTGGGGATTGCATTGAATTGCTAGAATGCTTTCAGTAGTACAGCCACATACACAGATTAATTCTGCCAATGCACAACATTTTCTAATGTCTTCTTCAATTTCTTTCTTCAATATTTTAAAATTTTTATTGCAGAGGTCTTCCACCTCCTTAGTTAAGTTTATTCTTGGGTATTTGAGGCTATAATAAATGGATTATTTTCCTGACTTAATTCTCAACCTGTATAATCAGTAATAGAAAAGCAAGAGAATATTGTATGTTGACATTATATCCTGAATTTTGCTGAAATTTTTTTAGTAAATCTCAGAGTGTTTTGGTGGAGTCTTCTGGTGCCTTTTAAGTGTAGGAACACATCATCTGTAAATAGAGATAATATAAATTATTCCTTTCCTGTTTCTATTCCTTTTATTTCTTTCTCTTGTCTTATTATTCTGGCTAAGAATTGAGGAACCATACTGAACAAGAGGAAGAGAGGACACCCTTTTCTCATTCATGAGTTTAGAGGAAATGCTTTCAGGTTTGTCCTGTTCAATATGATGTTGGCTATAGCTTTGTCAAATATAGCCTTTTCCATTTAAAGGTATGTTTCTTATATTCCTAGTTTCTTCAATGTTTTTATCTTGAAAGGATGATAAATTTTGTCCAAGGCTTTATCTGCATTAATTGAAATGATTGTGTGATTTGTGTCCTGGGTTCTTTTTGGGAACCTGTGGCTTAGCAGCATTCTGACAAGGTTGGAATCTGCAGGTGCGCCATGCCTCTATCACGGTGGGAAGGAAGCTCAATGGTTTCCCTTGACTGAAAGAAAGTTTATACTTAGTCAAGGACACTGGCAGTAAAAACACATGATGGCAAAAACAGAAAGGTTGTAACTAGGACAGAATGTTGTGATGTTTAAGTCTCTTCCTCTTTTTTATAAAGCTTGCTGAGAAAAATAAACTTTTGCCAGTTGGTCATCAGCCTGATGGCCCTCTCAATATGTGTTTTGTCATTCCCTTCCTGAGTGAGTGAGTCCTTTTGTATGTCCTGTCTTGTTCATTCCTTTCTTGAGCCCTTTCGGGTCAAGGACCTCTGTGATCCCAGCAGATTCTGCCTATGAACTGTATTTTAAGTATTGATTTGTATATTTGAACCATCCTTGCATCCCAGAAATGAAACCAAGTTGATTATGGTGTGTATCCTTTTCAATACATTGTTGAATTTGCTTTGAGATTATTTTATTGAGAAATTTTGTATCTATGTTTGCCAAGTGAATTTGTCTATGATTTTATTTATTTTATATCTTATTGGGTTTTGGTATTAGGGTAATACTAGCTTCATAGAATACATTTGGTAGTATTCATTTCCTCTCTATTTTATGGGATAATTTAGGAATATTGGTATTAGTTTTTCTTTAAAAATCTAGTAGAATCCAATAGTGAATCCATCTGTTTTGGGCTTTTCTTTGTTGGGAGATTCTTTATTACTGTTTCAATCTCCTTGTTGATATATATCTATTTAAGCTGTTTATATGCTTTTGATTCAATTTTAGTAGTTCATATGCATCCAGAGACTTATCCATCTCTACTAGATTTTCCAGTTTATTGAAAAAACAAGTCTTGAAATATTCCCCAACAATCCCCGGAATTTCATTGGTGTTTATTGTGATATTTCTTTTTTCTTTTTTATTTTATTACTTTGCATCTTCAACCTCTGTCCTTGGTTAGTTTTTCGAAGGCTTGGTCAATCTTGTTTATGTTTTCAAAGAACCGAATCTCTATTTCATTGTCTCATCATTCTTTTGTTTCCATTTTATTAAATTCTGCACAGAACTTTGTTATCATTTTTAATTTACAGATATAGGTTTGGCTTGTTCCTGTTTTCTTTGGTGTGTAAAGTGTCTTATTTAGGGATCTCTTTGATTTTATAATGTAGGCAGTGATAGCTGTAAACTTTCCTCTTCACATTGCCTTTGCTGTGCCCCAAAGGTTCTGGAAAATCATGTTTCCATTTTTATTTCATTCTAGGAATTTTCTGATTTCCTCAAAATTTTCTTTGGTCATTCAAAAGTGTATTGTTCAGTCTCTGTGTATTTGTATACTTTCTGTAGTTTGTCTTGTTATTGATTTCTTATTGTATCCCATGTGGTATTAAAATAAAGGAAGCTATTACAACTTTCTTTTATTTGTTGTGGCTTGATTTATGTCCTAAAATATGATCTATTTGGTCAAAATTCCATGGGCTGCTGAGAAGAATGTGCTTTTTGTGACTCTTGGTTGGAATATTCTGTAGATGTTTGTTAAGTCCACATGATCTACAGTTGTTTAATTCTGAAATTTCCTTCTTGATTTAGTTTCTGTTTGCATGTCTTATCTATTGGTGAAGTTTATGTGCTTTTATGTGCAGCAGTGTTTGTTTTAAGAAATAGGATGTGCTGATGTTTGGTGAACAAGCCTTTGTAATCTCTTAGAGAATTATTCTTTTTATTAATATGAAAATTATCCTCTATGACTCAGACTATTTTTGATTTGAAGTTTTCTCTGTCAGATATGAATATAGCTACTCTTGTTTGCTTTTGAGCTCCATTGGCAGGAATTTATTTTTCCATCATATCACTTTAAGCCTATGTATGCCTTTGCCAAAAGTGCATTTCTCTTTTCCTTTTTTTTTTTAATGGTGGGACTGGGGTTTGAACTCAGGGCTTCACACTTGCAAAACAGGCACTTTATTACTTGTGCCTGCCACATTTCCAGTACATTTTACTCTGGTTAGTTTGGAGATGGGCTCTCATGAATTATTTGCTTAGACTGGCCTCAAAGTGCATTCCTCCAAATCTTAGCCTCCCAAGTAGTGAGGATTATAGGTGTGAGCCACTGATGCCTGGATTAAAGAGAACAAATGGTAGAGAACAAATGGTTATGTCTTGTTTTTTTTTAATCAAATCCACAATAATGTATCATTTGATGAGAGATTGAGGACACTGGCATTCAGAGTTATTATTGAAAGGTATGTAGTAATCTCTGTAATTTTACCCTTTCTGTACTGTTTGATTATTTCTTACTCCTCATGTGCTTATCTTCTTGTCTAGTGAAATTTATTCTTTCCTGTATTTTGTGTTTGCTTTTATTTTCTTCTTCTGAGTTTATAATTTCTTTATATTCATCAGTGCTAGCTTAGTAATAACTTCCTTTAGTTTTTGTTTCATGGAAGGTTTTTAATTCTCCTTCAATTATGAAAGATAGCCTTTTTAGTTCACTTGCCCATTTCTTTATTGGTTCATTAGTTTTGGGAGAATTTAGTTTTTTAAGTTCCCTATATATTCTGGTTATCAGTCCTTTGTCTGATGTATAGCTGGCAAATATTTTCTCCCACTCAGTGGGTGTTCTCTTCAGTTTAGAGACCATTTCTTTTCATGAAGAGAAGCTTTTTAGTTTTATGAGGTCCCATTTATCTATGCTATCTCTTAGTTGTTGTGAGAAAGTTCTTACCTATACCTACTAACTCCAGAGTATTTCCTACTCTTTCCTGTATCAACTTTAGAGTTTGGGGTCTGATATTAAGATCCTTGATCCATTTTGAGTTAACTTGGTATAGGGTGATATACATGGATCTAGTTTCAGTTTTTTGCAGACTGCTAACCAGTTTTCCCAGCAGTTTTTGTTGAAGAGGCTGCTATTTCTGCATCGTATATTTTTAGCTCCTTTGTCAAAGACAAGTTGGTTATAGTTGTGTGGCTTCATATCTGGGTCCTCTATTCTGTTCCACTGGTCTTCATGTCTGTTATTGTGCCAGTACCATGCTGTTTTTATTGTTATTGCTTTGTAATATAGTTTGAAGTCAGGTATTGTGATACCTCCTGCATTGTTCTTTTGACTGAGTATTGCCTTGGCTATTCGTGACTTCCTGTGTTTACATATAAATTTCATGGTAGATTTTTTGATCTCCTTAATGAATGTCATTGGAATTTTGATGGGAATTGCATTAAACATGTAGATTACTTTTGGGAGTATTGACATTTTTACTATGTTGATTCTACCAATCCATGAGCATGGGAGATTTCTCCACTTTCAATAGTCTTCCTCAATCTCTTTCTTCAGAAGTTTATAGTTTTCTTTGTAGAGGTCATTCACATACTTTGTTAAGTTTACACCTAGGTATTTGATTTTTTTTGAGATGTTGTAAATGGAATTGTTTTCATATAGTCTTTCTCAGTTTGTTCATTATTAGTGTATAAAAATGCTAATGATTTTTCTATGTTGATATTTCTATAGCTATTGATGGTGTCTAGAAGCTTTTGAGTAGAGTTTTTTTGGGTCTTTAACTTATAGAATCATATCATCTGCAAATAGTCTTGTTGGATACAGTAATATACCTTACAGTTATTTTCCTTCAGTGCTTAAAATGCCTCATCCCATGCCTTCTGTTCTTTTAGAGTTTCTGTTGAGAAATCTGCTTGCTGTTATTCTGATAGGTTTGTCTTTATATGTGACTTAATGCTTCTCTCTTGATACTTTCAGTATTTACTTCTTGCTCTGTATCATGAATGTTTTAACTATAAAATGCCTTGGAGAGTTTATTTTTTGATTTTGTCTGTTTGTTGTTCTATAAGACTTCTGTAGCTGGATGACCATTTCTTTTGAAGGTTTGAGACATTTTATGGTATTATTTGCTATGTTTTCTTTGTCTTTAGCTTGCAACTGCTCTCTACTTTTTGTGTTCATGATTGAACACAATGGTAACCCTTATATGGTCTAATGTGTTACATTCATACTTTCTTATTTTTTTCCATATCATTAAGTGAGTGTTCTGGTTCATCTGCCTTATCTTCAAGCCCTAATTTTCTGTTCTGAACTTAATCTAGCCTATCAATAAGACTATGAACTGAGTTTTTTTTACTTGACTTACTAAGCTTTTTATTTTCAGAATTTCATTTTTTTAGGATTTCTGTATTCTTATGTAATTCCTCTTTCATATTGTATATTGTCTCCCTCATTGCATTCAGGTGCATTTGTATTCTCTTTGCATTCTTTCAGTTATGTGTATTCTCTCCTTTTTAAATTCTTTAGTTATTCTTACAATTGTTTTCTTGGATCCTTTGTCTGGATTTCACTACTTCACTGTCATGTGTATCCTTTATTCTGGAAATGTTGGCTTTTGAAGGATTTGTGATGCTATGTAAAAAATTTCTTGGGCTTTTCTATATTGGGATTTGTACATCTGTAGCCATATTTTTGGTTGGAGGTTTTAATTACCTTCAGTATTTCAGTTGAAGTATTCTCAATGTTCAGACAAGACAAGATATTATTAGGGCTGGCATGAAGTTTCCCACCACTGAAATGAGAGTATAGCTCAGTATTCAAACATCTTCCAACATGCCCAGGGCACTGGACCTGATTCCCAGAATCACTGAGAGAGAAGAAGAATAGCTGGAGTCTCTAGTAGTTCCTAATGTCCATGTTGGTGCTGTCTCTGGGCTGAAGGAGGAAGTCAAGGTCAAGGTAAAGCTATCTGCTTCAGTGCTTCTTTCACTTAGGCGTTCCCCTTGTTTTTGTACCAGGAGCTGCTATTGGCCAAAATAATCTTTGCTGATGTGACAAGGCAAGTTCCCACTTTCTCCATAGTTTGTGACCCCAAAGGCAGCAAGAATGCAAGTCTAAGGGTGTCTCTCAAATACATGGGAGAATGGGGGAGCAAACGATTCTGGACTAGAGGGGGGAAAAATAAGGGAATCAGGTACTCTTTTGGTCAGTGTTTTAGGATACCACCCAGCAGTTAATCACCCTGTGGAAAGGAAGGAGGGTGGGGAAATTGCATGATACATGTGACCTGAGACCAGATTCCTGTCTGGTAACAACTTCCATGCAACTGGGAGCATAAGGCTAGGCACTCTGTCAGCCACTATCTCCAAGTTCTTGTTTTGCAGTGATCCTTGGGGGATGGAGTTTGCTCCTCACCAGAAAGGGCAGGGCCACAAAATACCTCATTTATCACTGCTTGAGCACACCAAGGGTTAAACTTCTCAGCATGTCCATGTTAGACTGATCTCAATCTCTCCTGGATGTATCCCACCCAGACACTGTGACAGGGCATTCTTTGTTCCCTGTTCCATGATTATTCCTTGTTTTCAGGCCCCCAGAGTAGCTCAGCCTCAGACATTCTCAAGATCATGCCTGGCTCTACCTCTCCAACATAAGGGAGCAACAAAGCATCTTTCTTTTCCAATGTAAGCCTGCTATGCTGGAGTAGTCACTGCCACAGCAATTCCTTGTCCTATGTTTAGGGCTTAAAGGAAATGTTGTCTTATCCTGTGGTTACATCTGCCAGTTTGTTGCCAGGGCTGCCTAGCTTACTTTGAGGTTGTGGCTGAGGATTCTTCTTACCCCTGAGGAGCCAAGTTTGGATCTACAGACTGTGTTATACTTTTTTTCTGACACAGTTCTGTTTTTCCATGCTCTTCAGCTGTTCTGTCACCCCTTTCATTTTTCACAATGTTCTTCCTCTCTTTCTCTCTTTATAATATAGTCACACCTTTGTTAAACTGACTCATATCATTCACAGAGTGAAAGAGGAAGATTTTAATCCAGTACTTTGTCCTGCCCTCCCTTCACATTTTCTTTAACTATTAATCTGTTGATAGACACAAAGGCTGACTCAATAACAGGGCTATGGTAAATAGTGCAATGTTAAACACAGTATGCAGGTATCTCTATAGTAAAGTGATTTTGATTCTTCTGGGTATGTACCCCAAAGTGGTATAGCTGTATCATATAATAGTTCAATTTTTAGTTTTCTGAAGAAATGCCATACTGATTTCCATAGTTGCTGCACTAAATTACATTTCCACCAACAGTACATAGTTTTCTTATAGAGGTCTGTAACATCTTTGACTAATTTTATGCCTATGTATTTTATTTGTTTGGAGTGGCTGTAATAAATGAATAATTTTCCTGATGTTTTTCAGTGAGTTCATTGTGATACTGAAAAACTATATATATATATTTTTTATGCTGAGTTTGTATCCTACTTTGCTGAAAGTATTTATCTAAGAGTTTTTGGAGTCTTCAGGGTATTTTAAATAGTTATACTTCATCCTTTCCAATATGTACCCCTTGGTTTCCTGCCCTTAACTTATTACTGTACTTAAGATTTAAGCACTGTAATGAATAATGGTAATATTCATATAATGGTAATAGTAGATAGCCTTATCTCATTATTTATTTTAGAGGAAATGTTTTCACTATACTGTTGGCTATAGATTTATTTTATATAGCTTTTATTATGTTCAACTATAATTCTTCTATTCCTAGTTTATTCAGGATTTTTATCATGGAAGGATATTAAGTTTTGCCTAAGGAACTTTCTGTATCTATTTAAATGATCTTGTGAATTTTGTCATTTTCTCTGTTTATCTGCTGTATTACTTCTATTTATATTGTGAACCATCCTTGAATTCCTGATATTAAGTCAACTTGATCATGTTGTATGATTTATTTTATGTGTTGTTAAATTTGGTTTCCAAGGATTTTGCTGAGAATTTTTGTGTCTGTGTTCATCAAGGTAATTGGACCATGGTTTTCTCTTTTTATTTTGCCATTATATGGTTTGTTGTCAGTGTAATACTGGCTTCATAGAATGAATTTGGTAGCATTCCTTCAATTTCTATTTTATGGAATATGTTGAGGAGCACAGGTGTTAGTTCTTCTTTAACAGTCTGGTAGAATTTGGTAGTGAATCTGTCTAGTCCTGGGCTTGTGATTTTTGGGAGACTGTTTTTTATTCATGTTCATTGGTCATAAATCTGTTTTCTACATTCTCTTTGCTCAATTGTCATAGGTTGCATGTGTCTTTAAATTTATTTTGTCATTCAGGTTTTCCAATGCACTGAAATATAATTTTTGAAAATATTCCTTAATGATTCTCTAAATTTCAGTGATATGTGATTTAATATTTTCCTTTCATCACTAATTTTATTAACTCTGGTCTTATGTTTCTTTGGTTAGTTTGGTGAAGGGTTTGTCAATATTTTTTTTCAAATGACAAACTCTTTCATTGGTACTTTGTATTATTCATTTGGTTTCCATTTCAGTTCAGATCTTTTTTATTTTCTTTCTTCTACTAATTTTGAGTATGGCATATGGCATGTTCTTGTTTTGCTAAGGTTAAAGTGTAGAGAGTGAATTATGAGAAGCCTATGAGAACTGGACATAAGTAAGGTGAGATGCAGTTCAGCTGCTTTTCCCAAGATGTTTATCTGTAGGCTGAGATTGGCACAGTCCCAGCTACAAAAGAGGAAAATGCAGAACAGCTGCCTCTCCTAAGCTTTTTATGTTCACAGAAGAGGAACATAGGTTTCTACTGTTACAATATCATGCCCCTCCCTGAGACCTGCCGTTCCACCATGTTTACCACTGGATATAAAAGACTCACTGAAGGAGGATGGGGGGATGACTTTTTGCTTTGGGCTTTTGTTTTGGGGTTTTTGCTTTGGGCTTTTTGCTTGAGGCTTTTGCTTTTGGCTTTTGGACTTTTGACTTTTGGCTTTTTTATGTGGGAGGCTTTGAAAAGGAAAAGGATAGCCAAAGGGAAAAGGATTGCTGAAGGGAAATGAATTGCTGAAGAATTGCTAAATGGTAATTGCTGAAGAGCGGTTGGTAGAAACTCTGCACTGAGAACTTTATACATAGGCTTTAGAAAAGCTAATCTAAGGCAAAGCTAAAGAGAATATGGGGCAGTGCAAGTATGAGTACTGAAGCTTTAAAAAAGCTAAACAGAGAACATGGGACAGTGCAGGTCTGATGGGACAGTGCAAAGTCTGAGAGCAAAGACTTTAAGAGAGATTATGCTAAAGAAAAGCTAAGAGAAAACATGGGACATAACAAATCTAAGGAGAGAGACTTTAAAGAACAGAAAAGAAGAGCATAAAAGCAAGGTTTTAAAGAATTGTAAAGGAGTAAGGCCATAAAGAATAAAGAGATAAGAAGCAGAGTAAAGAGAAGAGATTAATAAAGATAAAAAATAACCAGGCAGTTGTGTGTCTCCACCAGAGAGCCCAATACACCTGATCCCACTTTCTTTCTGTCTGTCTATTCTTTGTCCTTTCTGCATCTCCCATTACTGCCCAATTAAACCCAGTAAGGTTCAGTAATAACCAAGAGCAAGAGAAAGCTCACTCCAACAAGGGAGCAAGAAAAAGCTTGCTCTATTAAGGTGCAGGTCATTTATTTGAGATCTCTCTTATTTTATAAGGTAGTCATTCTTACACATACCTATAAACTTCCCTCTTACAACTTCATTACCTGTATCACTAAACTCTGATAAGTTCTGTTTTAATTTTTTTTTGATTCTAGGATTTTTAAAATCTTCTCCCAGTTTCTTCAATGACACACTGATTGATCAGAAACATATAGTTCAGTCTACATTTGTTTGTCTATTTCCTGTAGTTTCTCATGGTCTTGATTTCTAGTTTTATTCCATTATGATCTGATAAGAGTTAATCAATTGTTTCAACTACTTTGCATTTTAAGTCTTGTTTCATGTATTAATATATAATGTATTTTGGAGAAAGTTCCAAGGGCTGCTGAAAAGAATGTATATTCCAAAGTTGTTGGATAAGTATTCTAACTTATCCAATATTTGATCTATGGTGCAGTTTAATTCTGAAGTTTCTTTGAAAATTTTTTTACATGCATGACTTATTGTGAAGAGTGGAATATTAAGATCTCTCTTCTTTATTGTTCTGTAACTATAAGTTCCTTTTTATCAACTAGTGTTTATTTTGAAATTTAGTGCACAAACATTCAGTGCATATATATTTACAATCATTATATTGTCTGCATGGATTTTTTTTTATTAGCATATTATGACCTTTATCTCTTCTGACTAACTTTAGATTGAAGAATCTTAGTCAGACATGACCATGGCTATTCCATCTTGCTTTTGGATTCCATTTGCTTGGCATATCACTTTCCATCTTTTAACTTTCAGTCTGTATGGGTCTTTGGCATTGAGGTGTTTCTTGAAAACAAAAAAATTTAAATTTTGGTTTTTAATCCAATCAGTTAGTCATCAACTCATAGTTGTAGAGTTAAAACAATTTAAATTTAGGGATATTCACTCTTGGGCATATACCCCAAAGAATGTATACCAGAATACAATAGAGTCACTTGCTCACCATGTTTTTGCAGAACTATTCACAATAGTTCTGGAAACAGCCCAGATGGTCCACAACTGGTGAATGGATTTAAAAAATGCGGTATATACACACAATGGAGAATTATTCAGTCAGAAAGAAGAACAAAATTGTATTATTTGTAGGTAAATGGATGAGAACTAGAGAACAGCATACTAAGTGAAATAAGCCAGGCTCAAAAGATAAAAGGTAGCATGTTTTTCTTCATATTTGGAAGTTAGACTTATAAGACAAATGTGTGTGCAATCATATATATATGTATATGAGTGAGAGCATCAGTATATTAGTGGATCTATGAGGTGACTACGGAGTGGTAGGAGAGGGAAAAAGAATGTTAGAGAGTGAAAAATATTGAAACATTGCATCTGTATATCAAGATAATATAATCAATGCACTGTAAGCTGTTAAATATTAGGGGAGCAGGATGATATAGAAAGCATAAGTAATGGGGGGGTTAATCTGATTAAAGAATGATCTATACGTATCTGAATTACTAACCCAAATCCCCTTGAATTATCAATATGCACTTAAAAAAATGAAGGATAGGAAGATAAAACAGGTCCTTTCTGGGAGTGGGTATAGTGGGAAGGCAGAAGACATAGGAAAGGGTGAAGAAGGATGAACATGGCTGATGTATTTTTGTATTCATGTATGAAAACAAAACAATGAAACTTGTTGAAATTTTTCTAAGAACAGAGAGGGGGGATGAGGGAGAACAATGAAGGGGGTGAATCTGTTATGATATGTTGCAATCACATCTGTACATGCTATAATGTGTCCCTCTGTACAACAATTACATGCTAATTAAAAAATTAGAAGTATTATTGAGAGTTTGTGATTATTCCTGTAATCTTGTTGTATATTTTTTCTTTCATTGATTTAAATATTATTTGTTCCTTTCTCCATTTTTCATCTGAAGAGTTTGCTACTTTACTGAATTTACATATTTGATTCTTTGCCAAATCTCATCTGCTCATCCATTCCTTTTGTGAATTTTAGTCTTTCCAAATCTCTCATAATTTGGGACTGCCTGCCTTCTTCATCTCTATGTAGGGTTCCTTTACATATCTTCTGCAATGTTGGCTTAATGGTCATGAATTGCTTTAATTTTTGCTTACCTTAGAAGGTCTTTATTTCTTCATAGGTTTTTTAAGAATAACTTTGCTATATATAATAATCTTGCTTGGCAGCTATTTTAGTCCCAAGGCTTAAATATATCATTCCATGCTTTCCTGATTTTCATTAGAGTTTCTCCTGAGATAGCAGATGTAATTCTGATGAGTTTGCCTCTGTTAGTAAATCGGGGCTTCTGTCTTACAGCTTTAAACATTCTTTTGTTCTCTATTTTGAGCATTTTAACTATAATGTGATATGGAGAGACTATTTGAGGTTCTAAATGCCTTCTGTATTTGGATGTCTATATCTTTATCTGACTTTGGGAAACTTTCTGCTGTATTTTCATTGAATTGGTTTTCTATACAGTTAGTTTGTGGCTCAGCTCCTCTTTCTACCCCATGGAATTCTAAGGTTTGGTCCACAGATCATGTTCCAGAGTTCTTGAAATTTGTGGTTGTGCTTACTTATTTTATTTCTGTCTGAATATAATATTTCTTCAGGTTTATTTTTAATCCCTGATAGTCCTTCTTTTGATTGATTTAATCTATTGGTGATTCTTTCCACTGGGTTTTCATTTTAGCAGAAACTCAATTTCCTCACTGAATTTCTCAACTAATTTGCTGAATTTATCATCCTGGGTTTGAATTGACTTCCTTACTTCATTCATCTATTTATTTGAATCCTCTTTGAGGTCACTGGTTATTTTTAAATCTAGACTTTTCAATTATTTGTCCACCATTTTGACCATGTCTGTATATTTCAATTTGGTTATTGAGTAGTCATGACCTTTTGGAGGACTTATATTGCCTTGTTTTTTTTTCCTATTTCTTGTGTTTTTACACTATGTTGTGATTTGTACTTCTGTTGGGATGGAAACCTCTTTCAGGTTTTCATGGAGTTCTTCAAAATGGGCAGTCCATTCTTGGGGTCTCATTCCTTACTAGAACTCAGAGGAGATGAAGCAGACAGCAATAATAAAAATGGGAATTTGCAAACAAATCAGGTTTTTAAATGTAATAACAAAACTATTAGAAATGTCAACTGTACCCCCAATAAACTTAGAGAAAAAAGAGCTAGGGTACATGTAGAATTAACTAAATATTTAAAATTATTAAAGCTAAAGTATTGACAATCAAGTAACAGAAGTGGGAGTGTGAAAATGCAAAAAGAGAGAAGAGGCAAGATAAGAAAGATACAAAAAGCATACTGGAGGAAAGTATGTTAATAGTAGTGAGGGATAGCACTATAAAACAAATATATAGCAAGACAAAACAACAACAACATGGCTGGTCAATATTTCTTCCTTTCCTGAGTAGATACAGGATGGAGATACTTGGATTTTTCTCAGGTTTGTCATTTGGTAGTTTACTTAGTGTGGGGATGGACAGGTCGATATTGAATTATTTTTTCTCTGAAGTCTTAACAGCTTAGACTAGAAAGAGTTGTTTATAAGCTGAGCCCTGCTTTTCCTTTCCTGCAAGACTGTGCTACTGTGACAGTAACTGGGCTAATTTCCAGCCAGTGTTTCCTATATCCAGGCCCAGCAACATGGTGGATACAGAGATTGCTCTCAAACTGTTCCTGCCATCTGAGCCTGAGGACACCTCAATTGGATGCCCTTTTGTACCAGAGGTGCTCTTTCTGTGTGGCCATGGGCACAAGAAATGCCTAAGAAGAAGCTGTGTTTCCACCAATGGTCTCCAGCATTCTGAGATTTTAGAAAACAGTCAGATCAGAGCAATTCACAGTAGTAGGGTAAGGCACATTGGGCACTGAGTATGATACTGCATTCCCTGGCCATCTGCTGTCTCCATCCTTCTTGCTTATATTCACACATAGCTGGTCTCTCTCCTCTTTCTAGTCTTCAAGATATAGATTCCCAAATGTAATTGGTCTTGCCTTCCCTCTGCAGAACAACATGCACTTAATACTCCAGAAGGCCATGTTTGTGAATCTGAGTCCACATAACAGTTTCTTGTGTCCACACTGATACTTGGGGTGGTCACTCACTTAGCCAGTGGAGAGGAGGAGAGATTTGGGATATAGAATGCTAGGGCTTCTATTCTCTGTAAGAACTCTCTTAAGATGATTTCTAACCATGTCACCAGTGAGCAAAGTTGAAAGAGTAGGGATACTTTCTTGATATCTCCTTGCTGTATGGATTGTAGATCTGCTGTCTGAAGTTGTATTTTTGCAGATACCAGATTGTGTGCCTGTGGAGCATATTGTAACTTTCCTTTTCTATTTTGCTTAAAGTTTCATGGGGGCTCAGTACTTCTGGATTTCACTTGTTCTCTATCTACTACTTACTATTGCCCTTTAATCTGCCACTTGCATTTCTCATCAACTATATTTTAACAGCTTCTCATGCTTTTATAGGTTTATGTTCTTGTCAAGTTTTATGTTAAATGCTTGAAGCAAAGAAATTAGGTCAAAGCAAGAAATTCAAAATACTAAAAGAATATATAATATAAATAATTCTTAATTTCTTAATGCTTAATATAATTGTTTTTTTAAGAAAATATAATTTTTCCTCTTCCTAAATGCATAATAACCATATATCATATTGTGTCAATTTTTTATTAAAGTTTTTCAAAATCTAAATATTACTCAGCTTATATAGTTTCTACTCAGATATCTTCAGCTTTTGATTTTTTTCTGAGTTTCTGTCTATAACACTATTCATTTCAGATAAATTTTCTGTTATACATATTCTATTTAATCACTTCAATCTCCCATTTATTATCTCCTAATTATATTTCTTTTTTCTTTGAACATATTCATGATTGATATTTTACAATTTTTATCTGCTATTTTCACATCTTTACCCTTTTGAATCTGTTTCTATTAACTTATCATTTTATAACTACTTATGATTTTTTTGTTCTTCAAATTCTAGTGATTTTTAAATTAGAAGTGGGGCAATTATTAATATTCCATGCCTTTATTTAAATAGTATCAATGTTCATTTTGAAGAAGATGTTAAACTGCTTGAGATTACCTTGATTCTATCAAGGTTTACTTTAGTTTTGATAGAGCGGAGCCAGGGTAGACAATAACATGACTAGAATATGACCCTCTAGGGCAACATTCAATTACATATCTGCCTTCGCTCACTAGAAATTGAATGTCTGCTAATCTTTTATGATCTCTAGGTTCTGTTCAGCTCATAGGTCTTAGTTACTCTCTTCCTGTCCTTATGGAGTTTTACTCAAAATAGATGAAGCTTAGAATCCACAACAGATTCATTGTGACCCGTAGGCAGATTTCTGGAGCTACTCTCCAACTTATAGCCTTCCTTACTGATTTCAAGTTGCATAAATTTTAGCATTATAAGCTTCTTATACTTGAACTCAGTTTCCTCTACTTAGTGGTGCTATTATTCTTTGCTTAGGTTACCTCTTTTTAGAGTAAAGTATAAAAGTGCCATGGAGCATAAAAATCAGAGATATTATATGTCTTATATTGTTTTTTCCCCTTCTGTCAAGCAGTATAGTCCAATGTTACAAGCTCTCCAAAGCCTAAAAAAGAGTTGACTTATTTTGTCCAGTTTTCTAGCTTATTGATAGGAGAACAAATCTGATTCCAAATCTAGTATCATGGCTGTATGTAGAATTCCAGAGGCCACTTTTTAATTAAAATAAAATCAAATAGTAAGTTTTGCAAATGTTAGAAACTTGTTTCTTCTATCATTAGTAAATGATAAAACTCTAGACCAAATTGCTTTTCATATGGTAAGAAAAATAGACTTTCAATACAAAGGTCTTGAAAAGCAAGAAGAGAATCCATGAAGTTTGATAAGAAAGTACTGAAATTTAATAAAAACTTTATTTTTATCCTTATTATAAGTATACAGATTGGAGTTATATATACCAATGGATTGGTCTAGATTCTTTTCAGAAAGTAGAAACCTCAAAACAGGTTAAACAGTGGAAGTTTAACATAAAGAACTATTAAATATGATAAAAGAATAATTATAAAATATTAAAAATCTGAAGAAGGTATAATTCCAGCAACATGACAGCTGACAGAATTGCTGGTTTGGTCAAGCTAGAGTTGGTTTACAGTCCCTGGTTAAGCAGAAAGAGACCTGGGGTGCCAGTAATGAACAGGGCTATCAAAGCTTTTCTAGAACATGGTGAAGACATGTAAGTCTACAGAGAGAGCAAAGGTCCAGCAGGGACCCTTTGGGAAAGGCAAATACACTGTGAGGGGGCTTATACTGCAAATATGGGACCACCATGGGCAAGATATCCTAATTAGTTATTGTTGTAAGTTTGGGCAATGATTTGGATAGTCGTTGGGGTGATGATTTCTGGAATGGGAAGGCTATAGGAAGGCAAGCATCAAGGTCACTGATGGACCATGCATTCTGGGACCACATTATGGGGTAGAGCTTCACTAGATATGCCTAGACCCACAGTGTTGACACATCAAGCTGTAGAAGAAAAGAGCTTGATAGTTGAGTCCTACCACCAGATTCCCTTGCACCTCCTAATGAGAAAGTTTAAGATCCTCTTCCTTGTGTCTGAGAGATGTATAAGGAAGTTTCCTTCCTTTATGACAGTTCATATATGAAAGATCAAATTTGAACTTGAGAAGCAATACATATATAATGGGCAAGTTTTGGTATTTACTGAATTTTCAGGTTAAAAAAAAAAACTACATGCTTTTCATATCAAAACAAATTGTGAGATGTATGACCTTGACTGAAGTGCTTAGGTAACATATCAAAAATGTAATGTGTATTTATTTACTAACCAGAAAGGTATTATTTTATATTTATGGAATTTCTATTATAACTTAGTTATAGTATCTGGTCTTTTAACTGTATAATTGCTTGAACAGTAGCTTATAAGATTATGACATAGGAGGCCAGACTTGGTGGTATACATCTGTAATCTCAGGTACATAAGGGCAGAGATCAGGAGAATCATTGTTTGAGGCTAGCCCTGGCAAAAATGTTAGGGAGACCCCACATCAATCAATAAGCCAGTGTGGTGGTGCATAACAGTAATCCCAGATACATACATAGGAGGCATAGGTAAAAACCCCTCAGTCTGAGGCTGTCTCCAGGCCATAAAAAAAAGATGGTGGGGAGGAGCTCCTATCCAAAAAACAAAAAGTGAAAAAAGTGCTGAGAGTATGGCTCAAGTGACACCTCATTCTTAGCAAGCAAGATGTCCTGAGTACAAACTCTAGTTCTTCTGAAAAGTAAAATAAAATGATTATGATAGATTTTTTCTGTTACATTCATTAGAAAGCACTATGAAAGTTTATTGCTTTTGTGTTTTAACAGGTATTATTTGTTTATGCTTGAAATTTTCTCACACTACAATAAACAAATCTATTTTTTAAATCTTTAGATGATTCTGTCATTTCATTCTTAGACCCCAAAATTAATTTACTTGGACAAAGTTTTAAAAATGAGGATGAGGAGAAAAGCATTTTCAAACACATTGATGTTTGAAAGCTGAGTTTTCAACCTTTACCTGGGGTACATTTACAAAGGACTTAGAAAGGACACAGAATGTGGCTAAATTGGAAACATGCAACACTGAATCATATAGAACTGCTCAAAATAAGAAATAATCCTTCATGCAATTATCAGATAATATAACTAGAAAATTTATTCAGTTCATCTAAGTCATGAGTCATTTCTGTATTAAAGCAAATCTAATTTTATCTTTTGAGTAGAATCATGAAATACTTATGTTGTTCATTTGGCACTTCTTAAAACTGTGGACTATTTCTACCAAGAATTTAATCAATATTCTTAAGCTCATCTTTGATATCTACTAAAACCATTGGTCAGATGGTAAAATGTTAACAGGTCTTAAAAAAATTAAAAAATAATGTTGCTTTTACTTCAGCCCCTAAACTGTCAGGATTTCTCCTACTCTGCTTTGATAGTCACATTTCTCACTTTGTGAAATAAATCTCTAATTCCTTTAGACAGGTCATTAGCTTCAACACAGATAGAATCATTAGAATAATTTATCAACCATCCAAACCAAAGAGAAGCAAAAATTTGTAAGAAATAAGCAGAGTTAAGAGTGAAAGATATTGCTCATGAAATTTACTTGGAAGGTGGGAATATTCTAGATTTAAATTTCTGAAGTTAAAATTATATTTGAAGACTTTGCCTAAATCAACAGAAAATGAAAGTAGAAGAGAACCAGTGGCATCACTGGGAATCTGGAAAGACTCCTTATAGTCACAGAGTAGAAGTATCACCTGACAATCTAAGGCAAATTCATTTAAACTGAAATGTTCATTGAGAAGAAGGGAATTTTTCACTAGAATATATTTAGTCTAAATCTACTACTTCTTTAGGAAATTAAGATCCAATAAGTAATTGCTCTTTTCTCAAGGAGAATAATTTTATTTACTTTGTTGTTTGTGTGTAGGGGTGAAGGGGGGAGTTGGGAATATTGCATCCCATGTGTGACACGCACTAATGACCATGTGATTATATGACTTGCCATCTTCAGCTTTGAAATCATAGCAGGACAGTCAATCCTCATCTTCTGCACACATACCACTTAGAAATTCACTGCCTCTTACGCATTGCTATCATATTGGACTGCAATTAATTATTTAACCATGGATGGATAATATAAAGTGCTTTTCTTTTTCAGGCCCTTGGTTGTGTTTTATTTGCTTATTACACTTAGGACTTGGCTATTCAGAATACACCTGATTTATATAATACAGCATCAACTTGCTTCTACTCAAGAAAAGAAAAAGTACAGTGAGGAATGCAAAGGAACAACTCTTTTTGGGGCTACCATATCTAGAAACATGTTAAAATAAAGGCAGAAACTGGGTTTTGTTTTTTTATTTTGTACTATGGTTGCCAAAGAAAACATCTTTACATCCTATCAGTTCTTCTGGGAAAGAGATGGCTTTCATTCATATACATCCTTAGTAGTTAGGTGGGAATCAGTAAATGTGTATTATTTATGAATTAATAAATATTCAACGTAATTATTTGAGAACTTTCTCCACAATAATATGGAATATTTTTTACTGTTTGATTTATAATGGTACATACTTCTTATCATCAGTTGTTTACACCAAATGTGCATCGGGGTTTCATACTTACTTTATTCTCTGGATGAAAGTGAATTCAATGTTTTGAAGGATATTCTGTTCCCATAACAAATTTTAAGCAGGTTTTTTAACATCACTTTTTAAACACTTGTAATACCTAATTCTAATTATTTAACAGAAATTAATTTCATTATTCCTAACAAAAAAAACCCACAAAACTTTGCTGTGTTTGAATGTGCCCTCCAATACACAAGTGTTGGAACCTTAATTGCCTTTGTAACAGTATTTAAAGATGATTAGTTACTCTCACCAATGTATTAATGACATTATTTTGGGTGTGGTTTTGTTATTATAAGAGTAGACTGGGGAAAGTAAATACCGTGTTAATCTCTCTCTCTCTCTCTCTCCTCCCTCTCTCCTTCTCTTCTGCCATTGTATGATCCAGCAAGAAAGTCCTCACCAGAGAGCTCCAACATGATCTTAGTTTTCCAAGATCCCACAATTGTGAGCCAATAACTTTCTATTCATGTTAAATTATCCATACATGAGGAAACAAATAGACAAATTGAAGAAGCTCTCCACATTAACACAGGTGTGATTGTGAGGATCCAGCATCTGTGCATTAAGGCCTTTGTAGCATGGACATGTTTGGAGTGTTTTAGTGAAAAGTCACAAGAGCTTTTCTGGAAAAAATTACTCTATAAACTTCCATACATCAGACATGTGGTTATCTCTTCATTTTATACCTGTACTCCCTAGTCTCTTAAACCTCTAGTTTCCATAATTGTGGTTATGTAATAATCTCCTAGACCTTTAGAAACTCAGGGTGGAATGTGGTACAAAAATTAAAATCTGACCATTTGTCCATCTGGGTGATTTCTGGGAATAATCTTTGTACTAGATTATTAGAAAAAAAGGTTTCACTCTGCTCTGTAACTGTAATTCAGTGAAATTTGAAATACATATAGAAAATCTTTCTATATTTAAGGAAAACAAAGATATCATTAACAGGACAACAGTCTAAATATATATATATAGAGAGAGATGAATAAATAGAAAGAAAAAGAGAAAATGAGAAAGAGGGAGGAAAAGGTTTTCAATTTATAAATATTTAGGCTAAAGAAAAAATGGAAAACGTAGGGTCATGCTTTATTTTAAGCCAAAAATGGGAAAAAAATAAACTATTCATATTCTAAAAGAACTTTCTTTCCAGTTTGCTGACCATGTTTATTTTGGGTATTTATTCATACATTTTAATTCAAGGTGCCCAGATTCCTGGAGCCTTTAAAGTACCTAATGTCCATCCCTCAAGAAAGGGAGGCATGTGAATTCTATTTGTCATGAACCTGAGGAAGTCAGATTGTTTGATGGTGTTTCTATGTGAAATACTATAGTGATTTAGGAACACTCTGAAAACCTCACCAGGAGTCATGAGAACCACACTAATTGCTGAATTAAACCTTCTTATTTTCTTTTCTCTTAACATCCAATTTTTTGAAGTAGAATTACCTCCTACTCCCAGCCCCAGAGAGGAGTCTACTTCCCCAAAACTTTTAGCATGGTGTTTCGCTACACAGAAGTTTCTCCACATAGGCAACCATACATTTAGAGAATTACTGGACTCGGGACTGAAGAGACTTGAAGGTCCACTGAACTAATTCTCTTTTCAGGGACAGACTAGGTCCTTGTTTCTGGCAAAGAGCTATTTTAGCATATCTTGGTTGGCATCCTATGCCTCCATCCAGGGAAGTATTTTCATCTTTTATAGAGTTCTAATTTCTTGGAAAGATTTCCTCCCATTATATACAAATCTACATTCTTGTCAGTTTCACTATTTTTCCTGTTTCTAATACTCTCCTACCACATAGGCAATACTTATTTCTTCTACCCACCATCTGCAAATATTGAAAAACAGGTAACAGTATCACTTAATAAACATTAATTGAACACATTCTATACATTGGGTGCTGCACTAATGACTAAAAACTTAGCAATAAAGAATACATAACCCCTTCCCTAAAAGGTCTTGTGGGTAATACAGGAGAAGGAAAAGTGAACCTCAATGAAATGGTCACAACAAGATTGCCTGAGGCAAGAGAAAATGATGGCTAAGGTAGGGAATCAGATTTCTTAAGCTCTGTGACTTCAGAACCATCCTTGAAATGCTGGAGCCCCACTTGGGTATTTCTGATTGCTCCTAGCCAAAATAATAACCTCCACCACATTAAGTGCAGGTAAAGTTCAAAGACTGACCTTTGTATCAGTCTTTAATTGCACCTAACAGCTGCAAAAATCCTGCCTGGCACTGCCAGAAAGTTGTATACAGCTCTGGTCCTGGGAAAAAAGCCCCCAGCTGCTTCACTTTTCTTTCTTATTTTTTCTTTTCTTTTCATTCTTCTCCCAAAAAGCAGAAGACAGAGCTTCATCCTGGACATCCTGGACCCCTAGCCCATGGAAAGCTTCACTATGCTGTGCTGAACAATGCATTTCTCCTGACAGCTGGCTCCAAAACTATCTGCATGGAAATGCAGGATATAGGTGAGCACCACATACCACACATGACTCCCTTAGCCATTCCCCCACCCCAGGAAAATAATCCAGAGTAGCTCCTGGGCAGACTGAACACCCCCTTAACAAAACTGAAAGCCATAAATGGCAAACAGTAATCTAACACTGATATGGGGGGGGCATGGAATGCTGAATCCCCCCTGGAAAATGGGGAAGGGCAAGAGCCAATCTCTCACTACTGAACTGTCAGGGGCATGGGAAGGAATTGGGTCCTCAGCACTGAACTCTCAGTGAAGTGCCATAAAGCAGCAAAGGCTAAGAGCAGAGGTGGCTGACAAGCCAACTGCCTAGAGGAGCTGCCAGCCCCCAGCAGAGACTGGGAATCATAAAAGGCTAAGAGAGGGAAACTAACCTCCCAAAACAGGGCCAGAGGTGGGTCCCAGAGCCAATATCCAGGACAGAGGGCAATATTCAAAACTGAATTTCGCCATCTTCCTGGGAGAGGAGCTGACTAATCAGACCTGCAACTGAAGAACACCCCAGCTGCTACCTACTGAAAACAGCTCTGACCCCCCTGCATATTGTGGCAATCCTACCTCACTTTACAACTCCAACTAATCTTATGGATGGAAGATCCAAATACCACTGGAAAGCTAGTCATCTTGTGAGACCACATGATAGCTTCTGCTTGAACACCAATAGCAGGATTGAACACCTAAGGAATAACTCCAGAACTTTTATTAATAGACTGAACTGAAGCAGGTTTCTGAACCTAGGTTTTTTTTTTTTTATTGTGTTTTTTCTTTTTTCTTTCTTTCTTTCTCTTTTTATTCTTTTATTATTAATTCCATCATCTCTACTCTCTTATCCCCATTCTCATACTCTTCACTTTCTCTCCTTTTCCTGTACTACAATCAATCATTTTCCCTCCCAATTACTCTTTCTGCCTCTTCTTATCCACTCTTTTCCTTGTCTTCACCTCATTCTCCTATCCTTCCCCAACCTGTTACCACACTACGCCTCCATCCTACACACTCACCACCTGCTGACTAGCCTACTTTACCAAGTGCACACCACCCCAGTTCCCGGCAATCCTTGACACAAACATTCTTCACTACAACAAAAGAAATACACCCAAACACACACAAGGGCCACAAAACACAGCAACCCACTTACCCACTCCTTTTCCCACCCCTGTTTTTTAGTGCCTCCTTTACCACTTCTCCTTAATCTGTAACTAGACTGATAGTTATTACTGCCTCCTCAACTCTGTTTATAGATATTATCATCAAGGGTTTTTCTATAGAATATCTTAACAACTGGTCTGGCATTGAACCTGTGAAATTGTTAATGCTAAATTACACTCCCAGACAAGGGTCAGATAGAGCACAACAACATAGTTAACAACCAAGTCAGCCACAATGCAAAAATTAAATTAGGGAAAGAAATCAGGCAATGAAGCCCACCAACTAGCCTACCAAAAATATGGTGAAATCATAGGAAGAAGAAAGTATGGAAACCACTCTCCTCAAAAAAATAATTCAATACAGAATTCAGTGAGAAATGAAGAAAATGGATATACAGTCCTTGATCTCAAGAAAACAATGATAAATGTAACTAAGAAACTCAGCAATGCCCACAAAAACCCCTCAAAGAAGAAGTCTGGGAAGAAATCTGAGAAATTCTAGGACAAAATATTAGACATGGTCAGCCAGAATGTACAAGATGCACTCAAGAAATTTCAAGACATCAAAACCAAAGAACACAAGATGACACAGAAACAAATAAGGGAATTTCAAGAGGATTTCAACAAACCAAAGTGAAACAAAGGACACTATAAAAAGAGGGATATATGAATTAAAGAGGACCACACAAATTATAAAAGAAGAGTTGCTCATAGATTTGGAAAACCATAGAAGAAAGAATCAAACAGAAATCCAGGAAATTAAAAGTCCCTATAGTCAAACAAAAAAACACAGTGGAAGTCCACTCCAGCAAAGTAGAACAAGTGGAAGACTGAACCTCAGAGTTCAAAGATAAAATTAAAACTAAGGAAAAAACAAAAGAAATCTTACTCAAACAATTCAAAAGTTGTGAAAGGAATATGCAAGAACTCAGCAAATCCATCAAAAGACCAAACCTGAGAATCATGGGAATTGAACAAGGAGAAGAGGTACAAACCAAAGGGGTAAATAACATATTCAATAAAATAATAACAGAAAATTTCCCAAATCTTGAGAAAGTTTTGGCCAACAGGTACAGAAAGCCTCCAAACAGACTCGACCAAAATAGAACCTCCCCATGTCATATCATCATCAAAACAATAAACACAGAGAACAGAGAAAGAATATTGAAGTCTGTAAGAAGGGGAAAATAAATAATAGATAAAGGTAAACCCATCAAAATCAAAGCAGATTTCTCAACTGAAACTTTAAAAGCAAAAAGGGCATGGAGTGACATATTCTGGGCCCTGAATGAAAATAACTATAATCCTAGGATATTCTACCCAGCAAAACTATCATTCAAAACAGATGGAGCAAAAAAATCTTCCATGACAAGCAGATACTAAGACAATATATGTCCCCTAAGCTACCACTACAGAAGATTCTCCAAGGAATTCTGCACACAGAAGATGAAAGCAAACAAAGTCACAAGAGGATGGGCAGTATCAAACCACAGAAGAAGAAAAGACAAGGAATCACAGAGTAGCATTGATTTAACTGCGTATAATCAAATCCTTAAGCAACAAAAACAACTAAATGGTAGGAATCACCACATACCTATCAATACTAACACTGAATGTTAATGGACTCAACTCTCCCATTAAAAGACACTGTTTGACAAGCTGGATTAAAAAGGAAGATACAATAACCTGTTGTTTACAGGAGACCCATCTCATTGACAGTAACAAGCACTAGCTTGGGGTAAAAAGCTGGAGAAGATTTACCAAGCCAATGGCCCCCTAAAAAAGGACAGGAGTAGCAATATTTATATGAGACAAAATAGACTTCAAGCTTACATTGACCAAATGAGACAAAGAAGGAAACTTCATACTAATAAAAAGGGCAATACATGAAAAAGAAATAACAATTATCAACCTATATGCACCCAATGTCAGTAAACCCAATTTCATGAAACATACACAAAAGGACTTAAAAGCAGATATAGACTCCAATACGGTGATGGTGGGAGAATTTAATATGCCTTTATCACCAGTAGATAGGTCATCCAAACAAAAAATCAGCAAAGAAATCCTAGAACTAAATGACACCATAAATCATATGGACCTAACTGATATTTTCAGAATATTGCATCCAACAACAACACAATGTACATTCTCTCAGCAGCCTATGGAACTTTCTCCAAAGTATATCATATCTTAGGACACAAAGCAAGCCTCAGCAAATATAACAAAATTGAAATAATTCTCTGCATTCTATCTGATTGCAGAAAATGAAAACATGAACTCAATGACAAAAACAACAGAAAATACACAGATAATTGGAGGCTGAATAATCTATTGCTCCATGATCAGTGAGCCATAGCAGAAATAAGATAGGAAATAAAAAGTTTCCTGGATGCTAATGAAAATCAAAACACAACCTTCCAGAGCCTATGGGATACAGCAAAAGCAGTCCTAAGAGAAAAGTTTATAGCCATGAATGCCCATATTAAAAGAACAGAAAGATCTTAACTAAACCACCTAATGCTACATCTCAAACTCTTAGAGAAGCAAAAGCAAGCAAAACTCAAAACAAGCAGAAGGAGAGAAATAATAAAAATAAGGACCAAAATTAATCAAATAGAGACCAAAAAAACCTTACAAAGAATCACTGAAACAAAAAGCTGGTTCTTTGAAAAATTGAACAAGGTTGACAAGACCCTGGCAAATCTGACTAAAATGAAGAGGCAAAAGACCCAAATTAGCAAAATCAGAAACAAAAAAGGGGAGATAACAGCAAACACCATGGAAATCTAGGAATCATCAGAGACTACTTTGACAACCTACATTCCAATAAATTGGAAAACCTTCAAGAAATGAACAAATTTTTATATACTTATGACTATTCAAAACTAAACCAAGAAGATATTAAGCACCTAAATGGATCTATAACACATAATGAAATTGAAGCAGCAATAGTCTCCCAAAAAAGAAAAGTCCAGGAACTGACAGATTCTTACCTGAATTCTACCAGACCTTCAAAGAAGAACTACTATCAACACTCCTTAAACTTTTCTATGGAATAGAAAGGAATTCTATTCCATATGGAATACTATGGAATACTGCCCAACTCATTCTATAAAGCCAGCATTTCGCTCATCCCAAAATGGGACAAGGACCCATCCAAAAAGGAGAAATACAAGCCAATCTCCTTAATGAACATTGATGCAAAAATCCTCAATAAAATAATGGCAAACTGAATCCAACAACATATCAGAAAGATCATTCACCTCAAACAAGTCAGCTTCATCCTAGGGATGCAGGGATGGTTCAACTACACAAACCAATACATATTAGTGTGTGTAATACAGCACATTAATAGAGGCAAAGGCAAAAACCACATGATCCTCTTAATAGATACAGTAAAAACCTTTGGTAAGATTCAATACCACTTCATAATAAAAGCTCTAAGGAAACTAGGAATAGATGGAATGCACCTCAACATTATAAACATTATATAGCCAACATCTTACTTAATGGAGAAAAACTGAAACCATTCCTCCTTAATGCAGGAATGAGACAAGGGTGCCCACTCTCCCCACTCTTATTGAACATAGTCCTGGAATTTCTAGCAGAGCAATAAGGCAAGAAGAAGAAATAAAAGGAATAGAAATAGGTAAAGAAACTGTCAAAGTATCCCTATTTGCAGACAAAATGACCCTAAACCTCAAAAACCTAAAAAACTACCCCCAAACTCCTAGACACCATAAACACATACAACAATGTGGCAGGATACAAAATCAACTTTCAAAACTCAGTAGCTTTTCTATACACCAACAATGAACAAATTGAGAAAGAATACAGGAAAACAATTCCATTTACAATAGCCTCAAAAAAGATTAAATACCTAGGAGTAAAATTAATGAAGGATTTAAATGGCCTCTTTGTGGAGAACTACAAACCACTGAAGAAAGACATTTAGGAAGACTACAGAAGCTGGAACTATCTCCTAGGCTCATGGATTGGCAGAATAAACATAGTAAAAATGGCTATATCACCAAAAGCAGTCTAAATATTCAATGGAATACCCATCAAAATTCCAATGATGCTCATCACAGTGATTGAAAAATCTACCCTAAAATACATAGTGGAACAAAAAAGACCACAAATAGCCAAGGTAATACTGAGAAAAAAAGAGCAACACTGGAGGTATCACAGTACCTGACTTCAAGCCATGCTATGGAGCCATAGCAACAAAAACAGCATGGTACTGACACAAAAACTGATATGAATCCTAGTGGAACAGAATAGAGGACCCAGATATGAGCAGTGGACACAGATATGCCTACTTTATCTTTGACAAAGGTGCCAAAAACAAACGATGGAGAAAAGACAGCCTCTTCAACAAATGGTGCTAGTAAAAGTGGCTATCTGTCTGCAGAAAACTGAAATTAGATCCATGTTTGTCACCCTGTACAAGTTCTCACTGAAAGTGGATTAGGGACCTTAATATCAGATCTGAAACCTTACAGTTAGTATAGGAAAGAGTAGGGATATCCTGGAAACAATAGGCATAGGCAAGGACTTCCTCAATAGAACTCCATCAGCCCAGCAACTAAGAGAAAGTATGGACAAATGGGACTACATGAAATTAAAAAACTTTTGCACAACAAAATAAATGGTCTTTATTTTTATTTATTTATTTTATTTTATTTAATTAATTAATTAATTTATTATTCATATGTGCATACAATGTTTGGGTCATTTCTCCCCCTCCCTCCACACCCTCCTTTATCCCCCTGCTCCCTCCCTCCCCCCACCCCCTCGATACCTGGCAGAAACTTTTTTGCCCTTATCTCTAATTTTGTTGTAGAGAGAATATAAGCAATAATAGGAAGGACCAAGGATTTTTGCTAGTTAAGATAAGGATAGCTATACAGGGAGTTGACTCACATTGATTTTCTGTGCATGTGTGTTACCTTCTAGGTTAATTCTTCTTGATCTAAACTTTTCTCTAGTTCCTGGTCCCCTTCTCCTATAGGCCTCAGTCGCTTTAAAGTATCTGCATTAATTTTTCTGTGTTGCCTCTGCATTGAGGGCAACAAATACTATCCAGTTTTTTAGGTGTCTTACCTATCCTCATACCTCCCTTGTGTGCTCTTGCTTTTATCATGTGATCAAAGTCCAATCTCCTTGTTGTGTTTGCCCTTGATCTAATGTTTGCATATGAGGGAGAACATACGATTTTTTGTCTTTTGGGCCAGGCTAACCTCACTCAGAATGATATTCTCCAATTCCATCCATTTACCAGCGAATGATAACATTTCATTCTTCTTCATGGCTGCATAAAATTCCATTGTGCATAAATACCACATTTTCTTAATCCATTTGGCAATAGTGGGGCATCTTGGCTGTTTCCATAACTTGGCTATTGTGAATAGTGCTGCCATAAACATGGGTGTGCAGGTGCCTCTGGAGTAACCTGTGTCACATTCTTTTGGGTATATCCTCAAGAGTGGTATTGCTGGATCATAGGGTAGACCAATGTTTAGGTTTTTAAGTAGCCTCCAAGTTTTTTTCCAGAGTGATTGTACTAGTTTACATTCCCACCAACAGTGTAAGAGAGTTCCTTTTCCTGCATCCTCAACAACACCTGTTGTTAGTGGTGTTGCTAATGATGGCTATTCTAACAGGGGTGAGGTGGAATGTTAGTGTGGTTTTAATTTGCATTTCCTATTAAATGGTCTTTAAATTGAAGAGACCACCCACAGAGTGGGAGAAAATAGTTGCTAGCTATCCATCACACTAAGGACTGATAACTAGAATATGGAGAGAGCTAAGAAAACTAAACTCCCCCCAAATCAATGAACCAATAAAGAACTGGGCAACTGAATTAAGCAGAACTTTATCAAAGGAAGAAATCCAAATGGCCAAAAAACACATGAAAAAATTCTCACCATCCTTGGCCATAAAGGAAAGGAAAATCACAACCACACTAAGATTCCACCTCACCGTTAGAATAGTTATCATCAAAAACACCTTCAACAACAGGTATTGGCGAAGATGTGGGGAAAAAGAAACCCTCATACACTGCTGGTGGGAATGTAAGCTAGTACACCCACTATGGAAAACATTAAGGAGGCTCCTTAAAAAGCTAAAAATAGATCTGCCACACAATCCAGCAATACCACTCCTAGGGATATACTCAAATGATGTGACTCAAGTTATAACAAAAGCACCTGCACAATCTTGTTTAATGCAGCTCTATTTACAATAGCCAAGCTATGGAAACAGCAAAGATGCCCCAATACTGATGACATTATCAAGAAAATGGGGTATTTATACATAATGGAACTTTACTCAGCCACAAACAAGAGTGAAATTTTATCATTCACAAGTAAATGGATGGAACTAGACTAGAACATAATGTTAAGCAAAGTTAGCGAGGCTCAGACAGCCAAAAATTGCGTGTTCTCTCTCATATGCAAATTATAGACCCCAAACAAATGCAGCAATATTATTGGACATGGGTCACACACTAAGGGGAGAACACCCATGGGAGAAATAGGGAAAGGAATGGAAACCTAAAACTTGAATGTGGTAGATGTGCTCTCTGTTGAGGAGCAAATAAAATAACTTAAATTAGCTGAGGCTCCTATAGGAAGGGGACCAAGAGTACAGAAGAGGTCTGTTAGAAATGTACCAATGTGGGTTGCGATATACAAGTGCATAGAAGCAACTCTAGGACTCTCTCTGTATAGCTATTTTTATCCCAAACTAGCAAAAATGCTATGTCTTTCTTATAATCTCTTATGGTCCTCTTTAACAAAATCAGAGAAGAAGACGGCAGAACAGTTTCTGCCTGGAATCTGGTGGGGGGGCGGTTGGGGAGGAGGTGGTACAAACAATGTATACACATGTTAGTAAATTAAAAATGACAAAATAAAAGGAGAAAAAAAAATAACCACTCAGAGTCCTGGTGGGAGCAGACAGCAGACAGCAGCCTGGGAACTGAGTGTATAGGGGAGGTAAGAGCTGAGGAGGTCAGTGAGCATAAGGCCTGCAACAACTTTGAGACTTTTCTGAAATTTTTAGATTTTGATGATATTGTAAAGTTCCAAGTTATGTGCTTTTAATGTCATTTTAAGAAATATGTCAAATTAAATAATGACATATCATGGGAATAGTTTTTCTTTAAAATTAACAGCATTACTTAAACAAACAAACAAACAAACAAAAATCAAGATCACCTGAGCCTGGATAAGTGGCACTGAATTCTATGGGAAGATCAGATGGCTTTCTGAGAAGGGATGCTTGAGCTGAATTGTAGAAAGAAGATGGCTTATTTAAGGGAAAAAAATGAGAAAAATATTTCCATGAATAATCTGAACAAAAGCATACAATCTTTTGATCATCTGGTTCAAAATGTTGAATTGTAGGTTTTCTTCTAGAGAAGAAATAATTTTTGTGAGAGGTCACATTATAGGTGAAAATGTTTTCTTGGTGTATCAGGATATTTGGCTTTGTCCTGTAGACATGGTAGCCTTTAGAAGGCTATAAGCCAAGTAATGATACAATAGAATTTAACTTTAAATTTTATATAATTTGATCACATAGTCATGCCTAATTTTCCTGGTATTAAGCTTGCACAGGTCTTTAATCATATCTCAGATGATATTGTTTGTCCCTTCACTGCCTAGCCATGTGTTTTGAAAAATATCTTTTATTTATTTGTATCAGTGGTCTGGAAAATCAAATCCCTGCCAGGGGTGGGGAAAAAGAAGAAAGGTGTACAATTGTACAACAGCTGGGAATGAGACACCAAGGAGTGTGTAGGCCTATGGAAAATCAGAGACTTCCTACAGGCATGCATGTTTCAAGTTTTTCATATTATTATTCTTCTGTTGAGCAAATAATATTGGTGGGCTGGATTTCACTAAGCCTGCTGGAGGTCTCTGATGGAGACCTTTTATCCTTATTTTTCTTAAAGCAAAGGCTCCAGAACTCTAAGCCATCAGATGAAACACACATGGTTGCCTTTTTCTCACAAGTCTATGCTTCTGCTAACCTAGCCCACTATTTATTTAAAATTATGCTTTTACATCTTGCTAGGGATTTAAATTTATGTTGCAGAGCCATTTCTTTCCCTGCTAGTGTGAAACAATTCATTTTATCAATCAAAATTCAGGAGCCCAGCATAATGGAAAAAGAATTCTTGTAAGAAAACTTGGCCTTCAGTTTATTTTTATTATTTGCAAATGACATAATATTCAGTATAGACAATTGTAAAATACTACTAAAGTAAGACTAGAACTGAGAAAACAGGTGGAATAATGGCTCAGTGTAATAGGTGAATAAAATTATCTAATGAGTTTCTATACACTAGGAAATAATATAAACAGAAAAACAGTTCTATTAAAATATTTCCAAGAAAGGGAAGGGAGTTGAAGATCAGAAGGTCAGCCTGCCAGCCTCAGCCTCACTATATTTTCTAGAGCTTGATGGCAACTAGAGGGAGGAAGCAGATAGCATGTGTTTCTCAAAGTAAAAAATTTCCTGAGATGCTGGAGACACACTGGACAGGAAAAACCAACAAGAAGATGCAAAACTTTGACACTTCCACACCCCCAGCCCACACATAGCTCCCCCACATCATGGTATATGGAGAAACCGGGAGGACTCCTGCACCGCCAGGCACTGGGTTCTAACAAGCTTGGTGGACCTACAGGTGAGCAATAAGCAGCACATGGTTCTCCCACAGCCACCCCTGAGAAAAATCAGCATAGCCACCTGGACAGACTGACTCCCACCCTGCAAAAAAAAACAAAAACAAAAACTGAATAATAAACAAGCAACTGAAAAAATGACATGTAGCAAAGAGGGCGGGGTGCCCTGAGCTCTGGAGTAAAGGGTGGGGCACTTTCCTGTTGGCATGCTCTACCAAAGTGTGGGGGAGGGCACTTCCCCTTGTGCACTCTAAACAAACAAGCTTGCAGAAGGCAGGGGTGGAGGCCCCCACAGAGAGCTTGGAGAGGGGAATGCTCCCAACAGAGGCTGACAAGCAGCATGCTTTGCCGGAGAGTGAGGAAAGGAACTTCCCCAAACAAACTGTGAATAAACAACCTGCAGGAGAAGGCAGGTGTACAGCCCCCCACCCCCCACAATGAGTGCTTGGATAGGGGAAGACTTCAAACAGTGACTGACATGAGGCACACCCCACTGGAGAGTGGGGGAGGGCACTTCCCCATTTTAACTGTAAATAAACAAGGACTACAATTGCAACAGGCTGCTAGGGCCATACACTGGAGAAAAGAAAAGGGGCAGGCATCCAGAAGAACCATAAATAAACAAAACCAACTGGATTAGATGGGTGTGATGACTCATCCCTGAGAACTGTAAATATAAAGCCTGCAGCAGCAGCCGCTGACAGTAGGTGCCAGGTGGGCCACACACTCAAACAGAGCAGATGAAAGTTCACTAAGCTGTTTCCAGATCCAATCACCTGGTGAGATAACCACAGGGCTACTGATTAAATACCATCACCAAGACTGGATGCTGAAGGAACAACACCATCACAACTACTAAGATGGAAATGATGTGGTTTCTGGACCTGAAACTTTTATTCTTTTATAGTTTTAGATACCTTTTCTATTTTTCTTTCCTTTGATGTGACAACAACAGAACTACCTACTCAAACACCAACTGGATGCTGAAGAAGTAACAGCAGAAACAGAACTCTTAAGGGTGAAACTATTGCATTTGAACATGTTTTTGTTTTTTTTTTCTCTTTCTCTGTTTTTCTAATGCCTGTTTAGCTCACTGCTGATTAGTACACTATCTCTCCCTGTTTACTTCTTTGGCTCTGTATCTTTTTTTTCTTCTCCATTCTTCTTTCCTTACTTTCTTTGCTTTCTTTCTCCTCTTACCCTTCCACTCCAGATACCCTAATTTTTACTATTACTAGCTGGACAATACTAAATTGCACACAGTACAAGGACAGTAACAGCAGCAAGTGGAATGATGGGAAGACAGAAAAAAGATGGAAACCATTTTCCCCACCAATAATAAATGAGTACAAAAACAAGAGGGAAATGAAGAAAACAGATATTCATCCAGACTCAAACAAAACAAAGAAAAACTACAACAAAGAACCTAATGAAACCCACAAAAACAATCTGAAAGAAGAAATCCTGCAAGAAATCAATGAGAATTTTATAGAATTTTATAGAGAATTTTGGCCAACCAAAATGTGCAGGAGACATTCAAGAAATTCCAAGACCACAAAAATAGAGAATTTGAGAAAGCACAAGAACAAATAAAAGAAACTATAGAAGCACTGTATAAAAACCAAAGTGAAACAAAGAACACCGTAAAAAGGAATATAAATGAACTCAGGATGAAAATAGGCAATATTAAAAAGGAAGTGACCCAGGATTTGGAAAACCTCAGAAAAAAGAATGAAATAGGAATGCAAAACAAAATGGAAGGCCAATCCAGCAGACTAGAACAAGCAGAAGACAGAATCTCAGAACTCAAAGATGAAATGGTAATTAAAAGAAAATCTGAAGAACTACTAGTTAGACAACTCAAGACCTATGAAAGGAACATTCAAGAATTCAATGACTCCATCAAAAGACCAAACCTGAGAATCATGGGCATTGAAGAAGAAGAGGTGTAAACAAAAGGAATTCATAATATATTTAACAAAATAATAACAGAAAATTTCCCAAATCTAAAGAAAACTATGCCCATTTGGATACAGGAAGCCTCCAGGACACCAAAAAGACTTGACCAAAAAAGACCTACCCTATGACATATTATCATTAAAACAACAAGTACAGAGACTAGAGAAAGAATATTGAAGGCTGTAAGAGAGAAAAAACAAGTAACTTACAAAGGTAAACCCATGAAAATCACTGCAGATTTCTCAACAGAAAAATGAAAAGCAAGAAGAGCATGGGGTGAGGTCTTCCGGGCAATGAATGAAAATAACTTCAACCCGAGGACATTCTACCCAGCAAAACTATCATTCAAAATAGATGGAACAATAAAAGTCTTCCATGATAAGCAGATACTAAAACATTATATGACCACAAATCCATCTCTTCAAAAGATTCTTCAAGGGATTCTACATGCAGAAAGTGAAACCCAGCATAATCATGAAAAGACAGGCAGTACCAAACCACAGGAAAAAAAAAAGCAAGAAAGTAGAGAGTAACATTGATTTAGCTACACACGGTCAAACCCTTAAACAACTAAGATGACTAAATGACAGGAATCACCACATACCTATCAGTACTAACACTCAATGTTAACAGACTTAATTCCCCCATCAAAAGGCACCATTTAATGAACTGAATTAAAAAGGAAGATCCAACAATTTGTTGCTTACAGGAGACCCATCTCACTGACAGAAATAAGCATAGCCTTAGGATAAAAGGCTGGAAGAAGATTTACCAAGCCAATGGCCCCTGAAAACAGGCAGGAGTAGCAATATTTATCTCTGACAAAGTAGACTTCAAACCTACATTGATCAAACTAGATGAAGAAGGACATTCCATACTAATAAAAGGGGAAATAGACCAAAAGGAAATAACAATTATCAATCTATATGCACCCAACATCAACACACCCAATTCCATCAAACATACCCTGAAGGACCTAAAAACATATACAAACTCCAACACAGTGGTACTGGAAGACTTTATTACCCCCCTATCACCAATAGATAGGTCATCCAAACAAAAAATCAATAAAGAAATCCTAGACCTAAAACATACCATAGATCAAATGGACCTAGTTGATGTCCACAGAACATTTCATCCAACTTCTACACAATATACATTTTTCTCAGCAGCCCATGGAACCTTCTCCAAAATAGATCATATCCTAGGGCACAAAGCAAGCCTCAGCAAATGTAAGTAAAAAGAAATAATACCATGCATTCTATCTGATCATAATGCATTAAAACTAGAACTCAACAACAAAAATAATAACAAAAACATGCAAGCAGCTGGAAACTGAATAACACATTGCTCAAACACCAATGGGTCATCGATGAAATAAAAGAGGAAATTAAAAGTTTCCTAGAAGCTAATGAAAATGAAAATGCAATCTACCAGAACCTATGGGACACAGCAAAGGCAGTCCTGAGAGGATAGTTAATAGTCATGAGTGCATATATTAAAAAGACAGAAAGATCTTAAATCAATGACCTAATGTTACATCTCAAACTCCTAGAAAAACAAGAACAAGCAAATCCTAAAACAAGCAGGAGAGAAATAATAAAAATAAGAGTTGAAATCAATGAAATAGAAACCAAAAAACTATACAAAGAATTAATGAAACGAAAAGTTGGTTCTTTGAAAAAATAAGCAAGATTGGCAGACCCCTGGGAAACCTGACTAAAATGAGGAGAAAAAAAACTCAAGTCAGGAAAATCAAGAATGCAAAAGGGGAAATAACAACAAACACCACAGAAGTACAGGAAATCATCAGAGACTACTTTGAGAAACTATATTCTAATAAATATGAAAATCTTGAAGAAATGGATAGATTTCTAGATACTTACGATCATTCAAAACTGAACCAAGAAGACATTAATCACTTGAATAGATCTATAACACAAAATGAAATTGAAGCAGCAATCAAGAGGCTCCCAAAAAAGAAAAGTGCAGGACCTGATGGATTCTCTGCTGAATTCTATCAGACATTTAAAGAAGAAATAATACCAACCCTTCTTAAACTGTTCTATGAAATAGAAAGGGAAGGAATACTGCCTAATACATTTTATGAAGACAGTATTACACAAAACTCAAAACCAGGCAAAGACACCTCCAAAAAGGAGAACTATAGGCCAATTGCCTTAATGAACATTGATGCAAAAATCCTCAATAAAGTAATGGCAAGCTGAATTCAACAACACATCAAAAAGATCATTTACAACAACCAAGTTGGCTCCATCCCAGGCATGTAAGGATGGTTCAATATACGCAAATCAATAAACGTAATAAACCACATTAACAGAAGCAAAGACAAAAACCACTTGATCATCTCAATAGATGCAGAAAAAGCCTTTGATAAGATCCAACACCATTTCATGATAAAAGCTCTAAGAAAACTAGGAATAGAAGGAAAGTACCTCAACATTATAAAAACTATATATGACAAACCTACAGCCAGCATCATACTTAACAGTGAAAAACTGAAACCATTCCCTCAAAAACAGGAATGAGATAAGAATGCCTACTATCCCCACTCCTATACAACATAGTACTGGAATTCCTAGCAAGAGCAATTAGGCAAGAAGAAGGAATAAAAAGAATACAAATAGGTAAAGAAACTGTCAAAATATCCTTATTTGCAGATGATATGATTATATACCTTAAAGAGACAAAAAACTCTACCCAAAAACTCCTAGATACCATCAACAGCTATAGCAAGGTGGCAGAACACAAAATCAACTTACAAAAATCATTAGCTTTTCTATACACTAATAATGAACAAACTGCAAAAGAATATATGAAAATAATTCCATTTACAATAGCCTCAAAAAAATCAAATACCTAGGAATAAGCTTAACAAAAGATGTGAATGACCTCTACAAGGAAAACTATAAACCCCTGAACAAAGAGATTGAGGAAGACCATAGAAAGTGGAGAGATCTCACATGTTCATGGATAGGTAGAATCAACATAGTACAAATGGTTATACTACCAAAATCAATCTACATGTTTAATGCAATTCCCATCAAAATCCCAATGACATTCATCAAAGAGATTGAAAATTTTACCCTAAAATTCATTTGGAAACACAAGAGACCACAAATAGCCAAGGCAATGCTTAGTAAAAAGAGCCATGCTGGAGGTAACACAATACCTGACTTCAAACTATATTACAAAGCAATAGCAATAAAAACAGCATGGTTCTGGCACAAAAACAGACATGAAGACCAGTGGAACAGAATAGAGGACCCAGATATGAAACCACACAACTATACCCAATTTATTTTTGACAAAGGCGCTAAAAAATATATAATGAAGAAAAGACAGCCTCTTCAACAAAAACTGCTGGGAAAACTGGTTAGCAGTCTGCAAAAAACTGAAACTAGATCCATGTACATCACCCTATACCAATATTAACTCAAAATGGATCAAGGACCTTAATATCAGACACTAAACTCTAAAGTTGATATAGGAAAGAGTAGGAAATACCTTGGAAATAATAGGTATAGGCAAGGACTTCCTCAATGGAATCCCAGCAGCTCAACAACTAAGAGAAAGCATAGACAAATGGGACTTCATAAAACTAAAAAGCTTCTTCTCAACAAAAGAAATGGTCTCTAAACTGAAGAGACCACCCACAGAGTGGGAGAAAATATTTGCCAGCTACACATCAGACACAGGACTGATAACCAGAATATACAGGAAACTCAAAAAACTAAACTTTCCCGAAATTAATGAACCAATAAAGAAATGGGCAAGTGAACTAAACAGAACTTTCTCAAAAGAAGAAATTCAAATGGCCAAAAAACACATGAAGAAATGCTCACCATCTCTAGTCATAAAGGAAATGCAAATCAAAACCACACTAAGATTCCACCTCTCTCCTGTTAGAACAGCCATCATTAGAAACACCACCAAAAACAGGTGTTGGCAAGGATGTGGAGAAAAAGGAACCCTCTTACACTGCTGGTGGGAATGTAAACTAGTACAACCATTCTGGAAAAAATTTTGGAGGCTTCTTAAAAATCTAAACATAGACCTGCCATATGATTCAGCAATATCACTCTTGGGGATATACCCCAAAAAATGTGACACAGGTTACTCCAGAGGCACCCACATACCCATGTTTATTGAAGCACTATTCACAATAGCCAAGTTATGGGAACAGCCAATTTGTCCCACTACTGATGAATGGATTAAAAAAATGTGGTATTTATACACAATAGAATATTACTCAGCCATGAAAAAGAATGAAATCTTATCATTTGCAAGCAAATGGATGGAATTGGAGAACATCTTCTTGAGCGAGGTTAGCCAGGCTCAGAAGACCAAAAATCGTATGTTCTCCCTCATATGCAGACTTTAGATCAAGGGCAAACACAACAAGGGGATAGGACTTTGATTACATGATAAGGTGAGTGCACACAAGGGAGGTATGAGGATAGGTAGGTAACCCCCTCCCAAAAAAAAATAGCATTTGATGTCTTCAATGCAAAGAAACTAATGCAGAAAGTTTAAAGCAACAGAGGCTAATAGGAGAAGGGGACTAGGAACTAGAGAAAAGGTTAGTTCAAGAAGAATCAATTTAGAAAGTAACACATATGTACATGGAAGGAAAACTAGGAATCTCCCTATATAGCTATCCTTACCTCAACTAGCAAAAACCCCTGGTCTTCCTTATTAATGTTTATACTCTCTCTTCAACAAAATTAGAGATAAGGGCAAAACAGTATTTGCTTGGAAGCAAGGGTTGGGGCGAGAGGAAGGGGTTGGGGATAAAGGGAAGGGGCAGGGGGAAGGGGGGAGTAATGACCCAATCATTGTATGTACATGTGAATAAAGGAAATATAAAAACACTAAATATATCCTAATAAGAAAATGAAATGATTATTCAAAAAAAATTTCCACAAAGAAAATAAATTATGAATGGGCTTTAAAAAATAGGTAAGACATATACATTATATTATGTTAATATATGAAATATATAAAACATGATGAATGAAATTAAGTCCTAAATAAATATGGAAAACCATGATCCTGGATGAGAAGGCTTAATAGTGTTATGATGGTAATACTTTCCAAATGGATCCATATATCCAACACGATACTTCTGACCTACAGTTTTGATTCTGCTGCTTTTAGGTATTTTGATCTTGAGAAAAAGAAATTTGCTATCTGAGATGCTTCATTTTAAAAAATATATTGATGCCTTCCTGAGCCATCCCAAGTGACTGCTGTTGTATAACTCAGGTAACACACTGTATAAAAGGTTCTTAAACTGTGAAACAGGTCATAAGTATTTCTAGTTATTTTCTTGGTTAAATCTTCCCTATTTGATTTTGTTCTTTATCCTCCCTTTTCTGTTTCCTTTAGCAAAGTTAATAGCTAAGTAATTTGTTGGATCTGTGATGTGTGATTTTGACAGTGGCTATTCCACATCCTGTGTTTATCATCACATCTCATTCATATTCTGGATCATGTGGCTATAGAAAATTATCAATTGTTTAAGTAAATAAGTTGACCTATTCTTTGTTTTTATACAAAGGAAATTTTAATGATTTCTTAATATGAAAATGCCACAGATGAAGATTGCAGATTCATTTCTGATTAGATTAAAATTTTCTGTTTAGTGTAAGTCTATATATATTTGGTTTAGGGAGGATGTTTTGTCTTTGATTTTAATTTTGTTCTTCAAGAGAAAAATAGCAAAACAAAATCCTTTTGTCATTCAAATATATGGAGTTAAATGTAATCACAGAACATTCTTTTTTTTTCCATTTTTCTTTTATTATTCATATGTGCATACAAGGCTTGGTTCATTTCTCCCCCCTGCCCCCACCCACTACCTTACCACCCACTCCGCCCCCTTCCTTTTCCCCCCTCAATACCCAGCAGAAACTATTTTGCCCTTATTTCTAATTTTGTTGTAGAGAGAGTATAAGCAATAAGAGGAAGGAACAAGGGTTTTTGCTGGTTGAGATAAGGATAGCTTTACAGGGCACTGACTCACATTGATTTCCTGTGCGTGGGTGTTACCTTCTAGGTTAATTCTTTTTGATCTAACCTTTTCTCTAGTACCTGTTCCCTTTTTCCTATTGGCCTCAGTTGCTTTAAGGTATCTGCTTTAGTTTCTCTGCGTTAAGGACAACAAATGCTAGCTAGTTTTTTAGGTGTCTTACCTATCCTCACCCCTCCCTTGTGTGCTCTCGCTTTTATCATGTGCTCATAGTCCAATCCCCTTGTTGTGTTTGCCCTTGATCTAATGTCCACATATGAGGGAGAACATACGATTTTTGGTTTTTTGAGCCAGGCTAACCTCACTCAGAATGATGTTCTCCAATTCCATCCATTTACAGGCGAATGATAACATTACGTTCTTCTTCATGGCTGCATAAAATTCCATTGTGTATAGATACCACATTTTCTTAATCCATTCGTCAGTGGTGGGGCATCTTGGCTGTTTTCATAACTTGGCTATTGTGAATAGTGCCACAATAAACATGGATGTGCAGGTGCCTCTGGAGTAACAGTCTTTTGGGTATATCCCCAAGAGTGGTATTGCTGGATCAAATGGTAGATCGATGTCCAGCTTTTTAAGTAGCCTCCAAATTTCTTTCCAGAGTGGTTGTACTAGTCTACATTCCCACCAACAGTGTAAGAGGGTTCCTTTTTCCCCGCATCCTCGCCAACACCTGTTGTTGGTGGTGTTGCTGATGATGGCTATTCTAACAGGGGTGAGGTGGAATCTTAGCGTGGTTTTAATTTGCATTTCCTTTATTGCTAGAGATGGTGAGCATTTTTCATGTGTTTTCTGGCCGTTTGAATTTCTTCTTTTGAGAAAGTTCTGTTTAGTTCACATGCCCATTTCTTTATTGGTTCATTAGTTTTGGGAGAATTTAGTTTTTTAAGTTCCCTGTATATTCTGGTTATCAGTCCTTTGTCTGATGTATAGTTGGCAAATATTTTCTCCCACTCTGTGGGTGTTCTCTTCAGTTTAGAGACCATTTCTTTTGATGAACAGAAGCTTTTTAGTTTTATGAGGTTCCATTTATCTATGCTATCTATTTAGTTGCTGTGCTGCTGGGGTTTCATTGAGAAAGTTCTTACCTATACCTACTAACTCCAGAGTATTTCCTACTCTTTCTTGTATCAACTTAAGAGTTTGGGGTCTGATATTAAGATGCTTGATCCATTTTGAGTTAATCTTGGTATAGGGTGATATACATGGATCTAGTTTCAGTTTTTTGCAGACTGCTAACCAGTTTTCCCAGCAGTTTTTGTTGAAGAGGCTGCTATTTCTCCATCGTATATTTTTAGCTCCTTTGTCAAAGATAAGTTGCTTATAGTTGTGTGGCTTCATAGCTGGGTCCTCTATTCTGTTCCACTGGTCTTCATGTCTGTTTTTGTGCCAGTACCATGCTGTTTTTATTGTTTTTGCTTTGTAATATAGTCTGAAGTCAGGTATTGTGATACCTCCTGCATTGTTCTTTTGACTGAATATTGCCTTGGCTATTCGTGGCCTCTTGTGTTTCCATATAAATTTAACAGTAGATTTTTCAATCTCTTTAATGAATGTCATTGGAATTTTGATGGGAATTGCATTAAACATGTAGATTACTTTTGGGAGTATCGACGTTTTTACTATGTTGATTCTACCAATCCATGAGCATGGGAGATCTCTCCACATTCTATAGTCTTCCTCAATCTCTTTCTTCAGAAGTGTACAGTTTTCCTTGTGGAGGTCTTTCACATCTTTTGTTAGGTTTACACCTAGGTATTTGATTTTTTTTGAGGCTATTGTAAATGGAATTGTTTTCATACATTCTTTTTCCGTTTGCTCATTGTTAGTGTATAGAAATGCTAATGATTTTTCTATGTTGACTTTATATCCTGCTACCTTGCTATAGCTATTGATGATGTCTAGAAGCTTCTGAGTAGCATTTTTTGGGTCTTTAAAGTATAGGATTATGTCGTCTGCAAATAGGGATATTTTGACAGTTTCTTTACCTATTTGTATTCCTTTTATTCCTTCTTCTTGCCTAATTGCTCTGGATAGGAATTCCAGTACTATGTTGAATAGGAGTGGAGATAGTGGGCATCCTTGTCTGGTTCCTGATTTTAGAGGGAATGGTTTCAGTTTTTCTCAATTAAGTATAATGCTGGCTGTAGGTTTGTCATATATAGCTTCTATAATGTTGAGGTACTTTCCTTCTATTCCTCGTTTTCTTAGAGCTTTTATCATGAAATGATGTTGGATCTTATCAAAGGCTTTTTCTGCATCTATTGAGATGATTAAGTGGTTTTTGTCTTTGCTTCTGTTAATGTGGTTTATTACGTTTATTGATTTTCGTATGTTGAACCACCCCTGCATCCCTGGGATGAAGCCTACTTGGTCGTATTGAATAAATTTTTGATGTGTTGCTGAATTCGGTTTGCCATTATTTTGTTGAGGATGTTTGCATCAATGTTCATTAAGGAGATTGGCCTATAGTTTTCCTTTTTGGAGGTGTCTTTGCCTGGTTTTCGGATAAGTGTAATACTGGCTTCATAAAATGTGTTTGGCAGTTTTCCTTCCCTTTCTATTTCATGGAACAGTTTAAGGAGGGTTGGTATCAGTTCTTCTTTAAAGGTCTGATAGAATTCAGCTGAGAATCCATCAGGTCCTGGACTTTTGTTTTTGGGGAGAATCTTGATTGCTGCTTCAATTTCATTTTGTGTTATAGGTCTATTCAGGTGATTAATTTCCTCTTGGTTCAGTTTTGGATGATCATATGTATCTAGAAATCTGTCCATTTCTTTTAGACTTTCAAATTTATTTGAATATAGGTTCTGAAAGTAGTCTCTGATGATTTCCTGGTCTTCCATGGTGTTTGTTGTTATCTCCCCTTTTGCATTCCTAATTCTACTAATTTGGGTTTTTTCTCTCCTCCTTTTTGTCAGGTTTGCCAGTGGTCTATCGATCTTGTTTATTTTTTCAAAGAACCAACTTTTTGTTTCATTAAATCTTTGTATGGCTTTTTTGGTTTCTATTTCGTTGATTTCAGCTCTTATTTTTATTATTTCTCTCCTTCTATTTGTTTTGGGATTTGCTTGTTCTTGTTTTTCTAGGAGTTTGAGATGTATCATTAGGTCATTGATTTGGGATCTTTCAATCTTTTTAATGTATGCACTCATGGCTATAAACTTTCCTCTCAAGACTGCCTTAGCTGTGTCGCATAGGTTCCGGTAGGTTGTGTTTTCATTTTCATTGACTTTCAGGAACTTTTTGATTTCCTCTTTTATTGCATTGATGATCCATTCTTCATTAAGTAATGAGTTATTTAGTTTCCAGCTGTTTGCATGTTTTTTGTCTTTACTTTTGTTGTTGAGTTCTACTTTTACTGCATTGTGGTCAGATAGTATGCACGGTATTATTTCTATTTTCTTATATTTGCTGAGACTTGCTTTGTGCCCTAGGATATGATCTATTTTGGAGAAGGTTCCATGGGCTGCTGAGAAGAATGTATATTGTGTAGAGGTTGGATGAAATGTTCTGTAGACATCTACTAGGTCCACTTGATCTATTGCATATTTTAGATCTTGGATTTCTCTATTGAGTTTTTGTTTGGATGACCTATCTATTGATGACAATGGAGTGTTAAAGTCTCCCACAACCACTTTGTTGGCGTTTATATTTGCTTTTAGGTCTTTCAGGGTATGTTTGATGAAATTGGGTGCGTTGACATTGGGTGCATACAGATTGATGATTATTATTTCCTTTTGGTCTATTTCCCCTTTTAGTAGTATGGAATGTCCTTCTTTATCTCATTTGATCAATGTAGGTTTGAAGTCTACTTTGTCAGTGATAAGTATTGCTACTCCTGCTTGTTTTTGGGGGCCATTGGCTTGGTAAATCTTCTTCCAGCCTTTCATCCTAAGCATATGCTTATTTCTGTCGGTGAGATGAGTCTCCTGTAAGCAACAAATTGATGGGTCTTCTTTTTTAATCCATTTTGTCAAACGGTGTCTTTTGATGGGTGAATTAAATCCATTAACATTAAGCGTTAGTACTGATAGATATGTGGTGATTCCTGCCATTTAGTTGTCTTAGTTGTTTGAAGGTTTGATTGTGTGTACCTAACTTGATGTCTTGCTTTTTCTTATCCTGTGGTTTGGTGCTGCCTGCCTTTTCATGGTTAAGTTGGGTGTCACTTTCTGTGTGCAGGATCCCTTGCAGAATGTTTTGTAATGGTGGCTTTGTGGTCACATATTGTTTTAGTTTCTGCTTATCATGGAAGACTTTTATTGCTCCATCTATTTTGAATGATAGCTTTGCTGGGTAGAGTATCCTGGGGTTGAAGTTATTTTCATTCAGTGCCCGGAAGATCTCACCCCATGCTCTTCTTGCTTTTAATGTTTCTGTTGAGAAGTCTGCTGTGATTTTGATGGGTTTACCTTTGTATGTTACTTGTTTTTTCTCTCTTACAGCCTTCAATATTCTTTCCTTAGTTTCTGAACTTGTTGTTTTAATGATGATATGTCATGGAGTAGTTCTATTTTGATCTGGTCTGTTTGGTGTCCTGGAGGCCTCTTGCATTTGTATGGGAATATCTTTCTCTAGATTTGGGAAATTTTCCATTATTATTTTGTTGAATATATTACGCATTCCCTTCGCTTGCACCTCTTCTCCTTCTTCGATGCCCATGATTCTCAAGTTTGGTCTTTTGATGGAGTCAGTGAGTTCTTGCATTTTCTTTTCACAGGTCTTGAGTTGTTTAATTAATAGTTCTTCAGTTTTTCCTTTAATTACCATTTCATCTTCAAGTTCTGAGATTCTGTCTTCTGTTTGTTCTATTCTGCTGGATTGGCCTTCTGTTTTGTTTTGCAGTTCTGTTTCATTCTTTTTTCTGAGGTTTTCCATATCCTTGCAGTTTTCTTCTTTATTGTTGTCTATTTTTGTCCTGAGTTCATTTATCCATTTATTCATTGTGTTCTCTCTTTCACTTTGGTGTTTATACAGTGCTTCTATGGTTTCCTTTATTTCTTCCTTTGCTTTTTCAAATTCTCTATTTTTGCTGTCTTGGAATTTCTTGAGTGTCTCCTGTACATTTTGGTTGACCTATCCAGTATCATCTCTATAAAATTCTCATTGAGTACTTGTAGTATGTCTTCTTTTAAATTATTCTTGTGGGCTTCATTGGGTCCTTTGGCATAGTTTATCTTCATTTTGTTGGAGTCTGGATCTGAGTTTCTGTTCTCTTCATTCCCCTCTGGTTCCTGTACTAATTTTTTGCTGTGGGGAAACTGGTTTCCCTGTTTTTTCTGTCTTCCCGTCATTGTCCTTGGTGTTGTTACTGTCCCTGTACTGTGTGCAATTAAGTATTTTCTAGCTTGTAATAATAACAATGGTAATATTCAGAATGGAAGGGTGAGCTGAGATGGAAAGCAAGAAGTTAAAGAAAAGGGGAAAACAAATATATAGACAAGAGGGAGAAAGCAGAACAAGGTATCAGACAAGAGAGTTTCAAAGGTATAAACAGGGAGTGTTAGTGTACTAATCGACAGTAAGCTGAACAGACATTAGAGAGACAGAGAGAGGATTGAAAATCAAAGATAAAAAAAATAAAAAATAAGTAAGTGAAAGTAATATCTATATATAAAAATGAATTAAAATAAAATGGAAAATAGAAAATTAAAAAAAACCAAAAGACTCCCAAGTTTATATGCAATGTAGTTTCAGTCTTATTAATTTGTGTGTCCGTCTCAATCTCCGGTCCTCGAGTTGGTGCCTCAGATGTTGTTCTGTAGTTGTCTCATCAAAGGGGATACATAAAGTAGAACGAAACTACACACTCACACACACACACACACACACACACACACACAAAAAGCCCCACCAAGTGTCCCCAGTTCAAATGCAATACAGTTTCAGTAAGTTTTTCGGCTTGCTGGTGTAATTTGGTTGTTTTCTCATCACAGGTAGGGAGAAAAAGAAAAAAAAGTGTCTGGAGACAGTTCTGAGAGTGGTATCTTCAGCTGTGGCTTGCCTGCCTGCTGCTCTCAGCCTGTAGCTGGCGGCATTATTTATGCAGATCTCTGGGGTGAGCCAGCACTCACCTGGTCCCACAGGCTTTGTTTGCTCAGAGTTCTCCTGTGCGGGAGCCTCTGCTACAGGCTTTCCCCTTTCCAAGCACTGGGAAAGGTGACACTGCCCCCGCGTTGTGAGGCCTGCATGTTTAGTTACAGTTCATGTGGGAGGTGGGTCTTCCCCCCTCTCCTGTGCAGTTTTCCTCCCACTGCCACTTTCACAAGATTTCCTGCTCCTGATTACTGGGCGGTGCTGCTGCTCCTGCCAGCCCCCATGTTTGTTTACAGTTCACGTGGGAAGTGGGTCTTCCCTCCTCGCCTGTGGAGTTTTCCTCCCTCTGCCACTCTCACAAGCTTTCCCGCTCCTGGTTGCTGGGCGCATGCCCCGCTCCCGCCAGAGGCTCTCCAGCCCACCTGGCTTGTTTATTTACAGTCCTGGGAAGGATTCCCTTCCCCCAATCTTCAGCGCTCAGGGCGCCCCAACCTCTTTCCAGCATGCCTTAACTGTTCTTATTGCTTATTACTCAGTTTCTCTTTTTTTCCCAGGTGGAGGTTAGTCTGTCCAGGGGGCTATGCTGCTCTGGCCCAGGCTTGTCTGTAGGGGTACCACGGTACCGCGAAGCTCACCTGGTCCGAGTCTTCCCAAGCTGTATGGGCGCCGGCCACTGGCGGCCCCGGGGGCCCTCCTCGTTTCTCTGTTTAACGTGAAGTGGAGATTCTCTGCACCGGCTGGAGATGTGGAGGGGTCAAAGTTATGCCTTTTCTCGGTGATTATGCCTGCAAAGTGTGTCTCCAGCATCTCTCCAAGATTTCACTATAGGAGGGTCGCTTTCTGCTTCCTACCTCTAGCTGCCATCTTGGAATTCCCACAGAACATTCTAATTGAAGTGATTATGTTAATGTTATAGAGTATTCAACTATTGCTTATGGCATTGGTGTAAATGTATTTCCAATATCTTTAAGAGGTACTTCTTAATTTTTATCTTATCATAAAGAGAATGCTATTAAAGGAATGCAGGTTAAATTGTATGATATTTCTTTACATCATTCTTTTATTTTATTGAGTTTTGTTTCCTTAGTCTTATTTCATGCTTGATTAAAATGGGAATCTATCAACTAAGACTGTTGCAAAGGTTTATTTGACACTCAAATTGATTGAAATCAGTGAAGGAGAAAATATGTATTTGATTGTCAGTGCCAGCAATTTGGTGTGTTCCCTCTTTCATGCATACAGCAGCTGCCTTTACCTTATCGTTATTTAATAGTGCCCCATAGGAAATATTAATATCAAATTATAAATAATTAGCTATTTCAAGTGTTAATGTCTTAGTTCGAATAAATATGAGAGGATAAAAGCTGAAATAATATAAATGGTTGAAAATCAACATCTTTCTGCATTTTAAATCTTTGAAGGTTGAAGTGATGCAATTTCCAGGGCCTGACCAGAAAAGCTACTACTTGCTTACCTTCCATCTGGCCATTTCATCAGATGTAGAATTAGTTATTCACTATTGACCATCTGTACTGCTAACAAGTTCCCATATTTGTCACACATTTAAGTTAAAGGGTAAAGAAGAGGTTATAGTTCAAGTCCTCCTTTTTAAAGTATTTCTGTGTGATGCCTTTCAGTTATTTGTTTCTATATCCAGTCAAAGAAGAGTTAAAGTACTCTATGCAGGAGAATTAACATAGAACTACTGCAGGCCAGACACTGAGCCAGCACTGGTTACCTTCCCATTATAAGGATGTATATCCTTTCTTTCCTCATGAAAGGAGAGATTGAGATTAAACCATTAACCCATAGATTAATCTTTTCACTGTAATTTGCTAACAACATTAGAGAATTGCAGAGTGTTATGTGTTACATAATATAAAGTAGGCAGACTTGACTTTGCACATTAGAATAACTTCCTAAGAAATAATCTTTGATCTGAAATTAATGAAAGTGAGAAATGAGGAAGGAATAGTTTCACAAGTCTCTCAATGCAGGAATGAGCATGACCAACAGGAAGAACCAAAGACCAGTGGAGCTGAGGTCTGAATCCACACGGGAAGAAGGGTGTGAGATTCATTTGTTCTGCTCATTTAATGATTTATTTAGCCCTACTCTGTGTCACCTCTGTACAAGGTCCTGGAAAGAGATTTATTATAAATATAGTCCATGGGGGATAAAAGAACATGACATTTTTTAAGGATTAGTAACTTTTACTTTTGACAGTTTGGTGGAATGGATATCTTAAATTGCCATCTTGTTAGAACAATTAAAATATTTAGCTGACTTGGCACAAAAATAAGGAAAAATTCTAGTGATAAAAATCTGATGTGAGAATAAGAATCCTGGGACATAAATTAAACTTCCACTTTGACTGCTGCATGGGGTAAACAAGACAGAGAAAACAACCAGGATGCTGGCATGATGTAATCTAAGCACAGACTCTTCATAGGTCTGACAGGCAGCACTCAGGTAAGATGAACTCTACTCTGTCAAGTGTAGACATAGTCTGCTACGGCTCTGAGCTGCGTTGAAGAGATCTGTTTCAGAATTCATAATACTCAGTGTCTTTCATGAGTTGTGTTTTGAATTCATGCAACCAGAGTGGACTTCATTCACTAAACTAGCTAATCATTTAATTAATTGAAAGTGGGTCTTAATCAGAAATGTCTCCAGACACTGACTGAAGAAAGCCCTAAGTCTTTCCAAGCAACTTAATTTCAGCCTTCATCTCAATAAATTACCATAAATCAGGCTCAGTGTAAAATGTTTCATTTAGAATCAAAAATCATAAAACATGCCTCCACGAATGAGAACCAGCAGAAACAACAGCTGAAACAGACTCACAGAGCCTTTCAGATATTAGAACTATCAAACAATGTGAAATAATTAAGTGCTTAGAAAAATAAAAAAAGAATGAAATGCTACCAGAAAGCAAGTAAGTACAAAAACAAAAAGAGACTAATCATTTTTGAGGAGAAAACAACATGACACCTGTAGAAATGACACGCATATTAATTAAAAACTCAAGAACAAATGAAACAACTAAATAATCAGTGATTTTAGAAAAGGTAGAGGCAAAAAGTGTTGCTGCAGAGTTATACTCAGGAGTGTCTGTATCTCTCGGTCTTTGACTGTTTTCTCTTTGCTATTGATTTATCATTACCTAGTTCTATCCTGTTCAGGTCTGGCTTTTCCTTGGGCTCAGAAAGCTGCTTTTGCCTTCAGACATGAGGCTGAATTACTGAACCAATTTTGGTTCCACCACATTTCTACTCTGCATTGAGGTACTTAGGTTACCATCAAGAATCTAAGCCATTGACTGGGCAGAGTGGGCTGCCTGTCTGACAAGCAAGCACATAGCCCCAAGTTCAACCCCCCACTATCACCAAAAATAAATAAATACATAAATAAAAGAATTTGATCCATGGATGCTTGTGTGTACCCAGAGAGTGGCAGTAGCAGGATTAAAGCAGACCTTTGGAGAACTGCATGGCTCCTGCTTAAATAAAAGAAGGATTTTTACCTTATATAACCTGACAGGGATATTCCCTCTCAGGGTTTGAGCAGACTGATCTGTGACCCATGGGACAAAGCACTGTGACTGACTGCTGACTCACTGTGCCACTTTTGTGTACACAAAGGCCTGAATGCATTTCATGCTGTATCCTGTGTTGAGTTATTTTGAAAGTTCAAATTAATAGGGCCTCTGTGTGAGGTTCTCGGATCTGGAAAATAGCATTTTGAATTATTGACTCCTTTTGTAATGATATGAGTTAATATTCCCCAAAGGATCTGATTTTTTTTTCCCTGCATGTTTTCTGCTAAATTGGAATCTGTTGTTATACTATTATATTTTATTTGGCAGATAGATTCTAGAGAAAATCTTAAACCAATGTTCACATCCAGGGTCTGAACCAAGACCACCAAGTAGTTAAGAAAACCAACTTGAAGCTGCAGGTGCCCATTTGATTCCTTGCAGATAGCAGGAGAAATTTTAAAAAATTAATTTCTAAGGTAATTTACTTATAATGTTAAAATGAAGCCAGTTCACAGCCCCAAGGTTAGAATAATTTGTCAATTTATTCAATAGTGTTCTGTATATATTTCATTATGGGTTGTTTGTTTTTTAATGTGGATGTTCTACAATATATCAAATTTCTAATAGGTCTGTTTTAAGAGATCTTGTACACAAATGATCCTAACTATAAAGGTCTCTGCATGCATGACTATTGCATATATGTGTGTGTGTGTGTTTAATATATATAAACTGAATTATCCTAAAAGACATTGCAGAATGTAGGTTAATAATAGGTAGAAGATGGAATTAGATCAACTTTTAATATACTATATATATGAATATATACAAATATATTTGAATAATATGCCATGCAGTTAAGCATAAAAATATCACTGTTACCAATGCAAAGTCAGAATCTGTAACTATGAATGACTCAAAGAAACACCTCAACTTTAAAGTATTCAAAAAGCTGACAATTTAATAGTGCAAATGTTCAAAATGCATGTGATTAATTGTGCATTATAAAAAGAGTACTTTTAAAAAAATTTCTCCAGTTATTGCTTTTAACTTTGTTATGTCTAATTTGCCTTTTCATTCCATCTTCCCTGTGACTCCATCACATAACATTTGGCTATTACCAAACATTAGCACAGCCACTTAGTCAAAAGGTAAGGGGGAATTCTGTTGTAAGACTAGCAGTAAGTGCAGGCTTTTATCTTCCATCACAGAAGGTGTTTTACTCCCTACCCATCCCAAGCCTTGTGAAGGAACCACAAAGGAATGATGTCCTTCAAAGAGAATTGTCCTGGCACCTTGTTTCTGATGGATGGTTTATCAAAGGCAAGAGATTGGTTGATCTCCCTGATCTCTAAACCACTCCACCATTTGCCTCTACCAGGAGATCAAAGAATTCTGGGAAAGATGGAGTACAAGACAATCGTTAAGTTCTGAGAAGTCTACTTTCTAAAAGAAAGAATAAGCCTGAATAAGAATAACTGACAGGAGACAAGGAGAGTCAAAGTCGAGTTAAAAGTAGAGACACTAGAATTAAAAATAAAATGGCACTTTCCATGATTGAAGCTTTCTGTTCAGTCTGCCTAGAGGTTAAATAGGCCACCCTTGCCTTCAAGCATTTGACTAGGAACTCAGTTATTAATAGGATAGGCATATTCAGGAGGCATTCTAATAGTAGGCAGAAAATGGGACTGAATCAACTTTTAATTTCTCCCTAAATTTAAATTTCACAGTATTAGTTTTTTAATAATATTTTCCTTTCTCTTCCTCAAAAACAAGAGATGAATAAAACAGAAAAATCTTCTAAAAACTCATCAACCTAAAAGAGTATTGTCACTGCTCATGCATGTCATTCTCACCCACGTATCTCTATGTAGCTTCCAGAACAGGAACTCCACATACCCAATCAAATTTTCTCTTTAATTAAAAGATGTGATTTTAGTGATATAAAACATGACTTTTTAATCTTAATATATAGTGTGCAACTTTCTTGACTAATAGATGAAGATCTCTACAGTTAACATTTTAAAAATGCATAATATCTCACTTATTGATAAATTTTATGAAAAGAGTTGCTGGTTTTGATCTTTGATTTTTATCTGTATTTTCCTTGCTATTTATAAATAACACTAGGATCAGCATTTTACAAAGAAAATCACTAAATACATCATTAATAAATTGCATAGGGTTCAATTCATTATTCATAAATCATAAAATATAATTTTATAGTTATTATATAAAATTAAATTCGTGTTTTTTAAAGTGAGTAAGGCATTCAGATGAAGGCAACTAATACAAACCTACTATCGCTATAGGTTTCCAGATATTTTGAAAGGATGAGAGTTTCTTTACCTTCCAATTAATTGACTATGAGCTGAGTCTTTTTTTAAAAATTAATTTACTTTTTCATTGTTGTGTTAGTGAGGATACATTGTGGCATTTACAAAGGTTCTTACAGTGTATCAAATATATCATACTTGAATTCACCCCCTCCACAGCTCTCCTCTATCTCTCCCTCCTCTTTTAGAAGTCTACTCTACTATATCAATCCATTTTCTTCTGCCATAACATAGCAACTTAGGCTGGGTAACTTATAAAGAAAAGAGGTTTATTTAGCTCATAGTTTAAGAGGTTGAAAACTCAAGCTTGGGACCCCATCAGTCTGGTGGCCCCTCACATGGTAGATGGTATCATGGTAAGAAGTCACATGGCAAGGGAGGAAGCCAGGAAAGGATTTTGGGGCAAGTTTGCTCTTTTATAACAGCTCATGTTTATGAGAACTAACTCACTCAAGAAGAGGATGATCTCTTACTACCTTCCACTAGGCCCCACCACTTAAAAGTTCCATCATTACATTGGGTACCAAGCCTCCAACACATGAAGCCTTAGGGGAAAACCCACATCCAAACCACAGTGCCAAATTTGTATTTAACACTGCCTCTATCTCTTTTGGCTAAATGTACTGAAAGGAGAAGAAAGTGAGCTGCATAGGAATATAGCATTGCTCTCCAGTGGCATTGTGTCCAAACATCTAAGGAAAGCTTTTTTGAACAGATGTATTATACTGCTGTCGCCTTCACTGAATCCTTGACATTCTGGAGAGGGCTTAACAGGAAAGTTTATATGTGGAACAAAGAAAAATCAATAATAGGCTAAGGACTTGGAATTGATTTTACCTTGCTACATTTCTAGGGGAAAGGAAAATCATTGGCAATATTCCTGAAGAAAGGACTTGGCACTGAAATATAAACTCTACTAGGAATTGTATTATATTTGCAATATTCTTAATTCTTGTAAAAGAGCTCAATTTAGAGGATGAAGTAATTTATAAAATATGAACACACACAATGTTTGCTTTGTAAGGATGAACAGAAGAAAAGCTTGTTCTGATTTCTTTCTTATGCTGTTATTTTTTCTTAATTCTCTGTAGAATATAATGTATTTTGGGGGAGATTTGTTAGCATTCCTGTCTTTTGCTTTAATTTTTCTTTTATCTGTATCTTTACCTTACTTTCCTAAACCCCAACATCTCTTGTTATTTTTTCCCTTCAAATAAGAACTGCTTCTATCTTTATATATTCAATGAATATGGTTTTAGTTCTCAGGTTGTTTTATTTCCTGTGGCCATTTTTAATAACTAGCTGAAATAATAGCTTTCCGTAATTAAGATATAAATGATTTATTTCTTTAAAAGTTGGGGCAAAAATAGACCTTCAGATACCCAGCAGACTAAATAAAAAGTTGCTTAATAAAGACCCACAAGGACCCATTTTCAGTGGCCTTAGGCAGGTTTTGTAGTGTTCAATGCCAAAGGTGTTAATTAATTTTACTCTTTCCAAGTTATAAAATAATGCTTACTGCTTGAAGGTTCATCACTTGATGCAATCAATGCTGAATATGAATTAATACCAGGAAGAAACTCATACACCTAAGGAAAAGGAAAACTTGGTTACTTGCACAACTGATATGTGGAGCACAGAGTTGGAAAGGGACAGTTAGGGATGGCCAGTGTGATGGGCCTTCTCTTCCCTTTATGGTTAAAACTGCATCACAGATAAAGCCTTCTCTGAATGTCCCTTACCTCAGCAAATGGCTTTCACTTATGTGCAAAAAGTCTTTTCTCTGTCCCTGGCTCCTAGCCTACTTTTCTCCTGCAGGATAGGTAGCCACTTATTCTCTTTCAGTCAAATCATGGCCCTAATACAGGCATGCCACCATTGTGCCAAATAGCCTGCCTGTATGCAGGCAAAATTCCTTATCCAACTTGGCTTTGCACTTATGCTGCTGTCACACTGAAGAATGCCTGAAGCTGAAAATAAGGAAACATCTATCTCACAGTGGCTTATTTCTACTATCCTTACCATGTTCAATCTTCTGCCTCATAATTATTCCTTCATAGTCACAAGTGGCTGCTACAGTTCTAGGCATCCTATCTGAATTAAATCAGTATACTTTGTACCACTACCTTCTGTGTTTCTAAAATCCATTTCACTTCCTATTTTCACTTATGAATTAACTTAAATTTTGGCATTATGAAAGACCTTATCTTTTTTATCAGATTAAAATCAGATCTACACATACAGTCATAAAAATATCTTATAAATTTTATAGCTGTGTACTTCCAAAAATCTAGGCAAGATATATTTTTTTTTGATGGTACCACTTGAGCCACACCCCCAGTCCACTTTTGCCTTAGTTATTTTTTGAATAGGGTCTTATGTTTTTGCCCTGGATGGCTTGGATTCTGATCCCTCTATTTATATCTTCAGCATAGCTAGGATAACAGGAATGTACCACCATGCCCAACTTGTGTGTTGAGAGGGGTCTCACTAACTTTTGCCTGGACTGAACTTAAACCATGATGCTCCAGATCTCTGCCTCCCAGGTAGCTAGGATTACAAGTGTGAGTGACCATGCCTGGGGCCTTAGGCATATTAACTCATGTAAGTATATTTACCTGTGTTCGTTGGGCATCACTGTCATTACAAAGACAACTTCCAGGTGGAAGTTCTCTTTCTTTTTTGTCCTTTTATCTTCAATGCCTAAAACCTATTGGCTTTATTAGCCAATAGGATTAGCCTTAGTATTAGCTTTACTAAGAGAGTAAATGAATATAACATTTTCCTTTAATGCTTTGTATCACCATTTTCTCCCCAACTCCATTTGTTTGGTTTGTTAACAGGTCTATATTTTACAAGTAGCATGTGAAGCCACTTATTTTTGCTTTTGCAATTCTGGTGTTCTTTTATTGATTTTTTCCTCAGAGGGGTAGCTAACTGCTATGAACCAAAACCATCAAAGTTCAAGGATTTCCTGCCTTTGAACGATCATGCTTGTACACTGGAAGCACAAGGGCAAATCTGTACACTATTCTCTGGTAGCCACAGCCTATGGATACTGTACGTGTCATCACATATTGAAAATTATTTGAGTTGGGACATGAGAAGGTAAGTATTCGCCTTAAATCTTACTGCAAACAAAAGCAGTATGAAAATGCCACATGGGAAGAAAGAAAATGATTTTTCATCTACTGGATGGCATTCTAATTTTCAGATTGAAAAGACCATGCATTTAAATATCCTCTTTTAAATCTTCCTAAAGAGTAGAGGAAATTGTGGACTTAAAGTGGATATATTTAAAAAATTTACTGACTGAGCATGCTGAGACTTTATTCTTCATGACATTTTTAAGCATTTTCTACTTATGTTCAGCTTGTCTCATTTTCCAGCATTTTTTGCTTGTCTTAACAAAATTCCAGTGGAAACCGATCTTTTTCAAAACTCTGCATTGGCGCCATCAGGAGATCTGCTGCTAGGTATCCCTCTGGAAAGAACACCACAGTGAACAGTCTGAGAAAGAGCTGGAAGGAACTAGCAAGCCACACTTAAATAATTGTGCAGACACCTATAAAGTTTTACCTTCCTTAACTTCCAGTAAAAGTAACCTCTTCCATATTGTCAGTGTGTAGGCTCATTTACCAGTGACAATATCTTCTTTTGGGATTATCAAAAGTAAGACAAAACAAGCATGTAAGCACACTTGTAACATCAATGCAAATAAAAAATATATTCAGGATTGAGATTTCCTCTACTTGGATATTACATGATAGACTGAGGATCTGTTTTCATGTGGGCACTTGTTTTGGATGCTAAATTACCAGTAACACATAGTTGAGAATCTTGAAAATGGAGCATTTCTGAAGGGACATTGTTAGGACAACAAGGTTGCCATGCTTTGTTTGTCTTTCTCTTTCCTGCAGTAAGATACATGGAGACTTTCATGAGTAGAAATTGCTTAATAAATGTAACAAAACAATTGGTGATAATTTATGATGGTTTATCTTGATTAAGGAGCTGCTGATTTAAAGGTCTTCACATGTCATGACTCCTCTCTAAAATCCTGCCAGATCTGAATTGGGTGGATAGGAAAACTGAGGTACAGGCAACAAAGGAAGTTTGCACAGTTGGTAACTGGAACAACAGAGATTTAAGCCTAGCTTCGGGCTCTTGATTTCTGTTCTTCAGGAAGGAATACACCTTTAAAAGCTACTAAATACTCCTAGGAAGTTTTAATTTTATGATCAATGGATATTTCCCTGAGGTAAAGCAAAAAAAATATATTTTAAAACAATGGTTGATTCATAGTATAGACAAGGTCTCTATCTTTTCATGCATTATCTATCCTATAATAAAGATTTTAATGGCGCTACTGCTCAGACATACTGTAGGAGACAGACATATAAAATTATCAAAATAATTTGATGCCTAATATTAATGCTGGAATGCACCAAGTGGCTTAGGTTATCAGCCTTATTCAAAAACAGATTAGCATAGTAAAGGGGAATGGATTATGATGTGAAAATCATGCCAAACTCTGTTAAGTGCAATTTTGCAGCCTTTCTAGCTTCCTAAGAATAATAAAAATAAATACACACTAGACTCTGTCACTGTTATTCTTCATGATACAAGGCTGGAGAAATCTCACTTCCAATTCATACCATTCTAAAGAAAGATTTTCCCTATTTGCAAATTGAGGAAATTTCTGTACCTAAAAGTCAGGTCCATTTTTATAGCAGCCTTCTCATTTTAACACTTACTGATTTCTTACAGGTATGCAGGGAGAAGATATTTTCTTCTCAGAATCTTGTCATGTGTTAAAATAATAATGTAGAATCCATGTTTCTTGACATGTCACCTTAGAAAAGACTGATTACCACAGCACCTGAAGATGATTGAGCTGAAGTTATTTAGGTTGACTCAAAGGCAAAACATATTGAATATTTTTAAATTTTCAGGTTTTCCTTCCTCACATCAAAAGAAAACTCAGTAATAACACTTTCCTTTTTAAACATTTATGCTTCACTTCTAAAGTATCCTAAAGAGAAGAGCAAGTTACACAGAAAGTTGAGTGTCAGCATTCTGAAAATACCCCAAAGCTCCTCACTGTCTGCATAGTATGGAGCCCTGTTCCATTCTGGGTGAATCAACAAAAATCAAAATAGCACAGATTTTTTTCAGAGCTAATTGTATACTAGATTTTGCTAAGAAAGTTAGGTAATTAAAATATTCATTAAATCATTGTCTCTACCTCTAGAGAATCAACAATCTAAATATGATCAAATTTATTGGGGACACCAAACTTTGTTTCTTACTTAAAGTTAGGACACGGAGCTGTCATGGATTTCCTTTCTTAAAGGACATCTCTGGCTTCCTGCTGTGACTTCATTGTTACTGTTCCTTAAGGACCAGTGTTGGATCTTTTTTCTGACTCTTCATCCTCCTGCGGTAATGCTGAGGGCTCCTATCTCGAGTCTGTGTGCATGAGTGTTAGACATTAAGCTCAAATCTATTGTCTCTCTGTGTACTCCATCCCCAGGTTACTTACAGCCTCAGAGATGTTACCACTTGGATAGCTCATTGGCTTGCCAATGCTAGTATATCCAAAATAACTTTACTTCTCTCCCAGTAAATTAAGTTCCCTTAACTTTCCCATGTCTGAAAATGTTTCCAACTTCCTCTCAAACCCTTAGCTCTGTTCTTGGTCTTGTCTTTGATTTCACCTCTTAGGTTTGCCTCATACACAATCTGGAATATTCTTTTTATTTGATACTCTACCCTCTGCCACACTATCCTGAAACAATTGAATTATCTTTCACTCAAAATATCACTGTAGTCTCCCAGTTGGTCCCTCTGACAATCCTTCTCATATATTTTAGTAGTCTCTGTCTACTACAGTTGTTAACAATCAAAGCCTTCTTCCATCTTCCAATTACACCTGACTTAGAGTATAATTTAAATATTCCTTGCAGCAAGATAGTAGCTGAAGGTGTGGCCATCATATTTGTTTTCCAGGAAGAAAGAAAGAGAAAGGTGAAAGTAATGGTTAAAGTTAGTCCCATTAGAGAGATTTCTTGAAGATTGCACTCAAAAACTTCTCTTTACATAACATTGGTCACTCTAGTCTTCAAAGGAAATGCAAAAGTGATTTTATTTGGTGCCAAGAGTTGGATCTTAGGAGTCTTCCAAGGTCTTGCTATTGGGAGATGGTGGAACCTTTAGAATGTGAGACATAGTAGAAGGAAGTTAGGGTATCACGGGTGTGTGCTTGAAAAAGATATTAGGACACTGTTCTCCCTCCTCCTTCTTTTCTCTTTATTTCTTGGCTATCATCAGGAGAGAAGCTTGCTCTGCCACATCTTCTGTCATGATGTAGGCCTAAAGACAATGGGGCCAAATGACCATGGACTGGAACCTCTGAAATCATAAGTCAAAACAAATCTTACTTCTTAATCCTCAGCTATTTGTTACAATCATGAAAAGTTGACTGACAGAATTGGGTAATGCCCCTCTTAAAACATAGGTTTTACTAAAAAGGAGGAGGAAGATGTATAGATATTGAGAAAGTGACTGGATTTATTTATATTTATCTAAGCAAAGATAGTTGAAGGTATTTCCACCATGAGGTTTTCATGAGTGCTCATGAGTATGCAGTTCATGAGCTGTCTGTCTTGTTTTCTTTTATATCCTCATTGCATTAAATATTGAATAATGTTTAATAATATTCCAATAAATAACTTGCATACAAATGAATTTGGAAATTAATGGGGCAATAGTTTCTTAATATATGACTTCAAAACCTTTTTTTATGTTCAAGACACTTGGAAAAAAGATAAAAAACAAAACCAGTTCTTGTCATTAAGGATATCACAGACTACTACAAGTACTAATCAAAATCAGCAGATAAATATGATGTAGGATATATAATATTAAAAACAGAAAAATTTTCTTAAATACTGGGTTTTCTTGGGACACAAAGGAGGGACAATTAATCTTGGGTTGGACAGACAAGAACATATTTGTGAAGAACAATGTATAATCGCTTCATGAAGACTGGAATTATACACCTTCACATTGTACTATACCTGGTACATACTAAGTGTTCAATAAACATTTACTTAAAAAGTATAAAATCATACAGGCAAAAGAAGGCAGAAAATGTAGAAATCCTCAAACTTTTCTCTTCCTTACACTAAATTTGGTTTAATTTCTATAAACCTTGCAAATGTTACATTTTTTCTTTGAAGATATTATTTGCAATATTATATGCTATATATTTTATTGATTCCATTAGATTTCAAGACACTGACCATAAGAATTGCATCTTACTCACCTATTTACCCAGATTGATGAACAATTTCAAGCATATTGTGGGTAATCAGTACCTGTTTGCAAATAAAGGAAGAGAACATGATTGTGTAATGTGTTTTATAGAGAGCTCTGTTCTGTTCACTTGGTAAACTTGACAGACAATTGCTTTTCTGGTCAGCAATCTGATGTTGTAAAAAAGGTCACGATGCTGTTCTTTCCTCAATTTGTTTATTTAAAAACTAATCATTGAACATCTAACTATCATTCATTATTCTCAGTTTGGGGACAACAAAATACAAAGTGAATACAAACTGCTCTTCACCTTAAGAGGACTTCAATATATAGAATGAGATAAAGAAGTAGGGGAGTGTGTGTATTTATTAAGGGAAAGAAGACACATACAGAGACACTGACATGAAGAGAGACAGAGAGAAGAGAGAAAGAGAGTTAAAAGAAAACACAAAGGATCTAGTAGGAAAGTTTGTTTTGATAAAGCCTCATGTCTAGAAAAAGGAGTTGGGTTTTCTTAGGTAACAAAAAGGAAAGACCATTTGTTTGCAGAGAAATCAGCAAGAACAAAACATGAAGAAGCACAGCAGTCTGCAAGAATCATTATGCTTTGGCCTTGTCTGCAGGTGGGACAAGTTATAGATTTTGAAAGACTCATGGGTCATACAAAAGGAATTTATTTCTTTAGTTTTCATTCTGAAGGTCCTGGGAACTTTTATCTGTTCTTATGTTTTCTAGCTGAATTCATGGTTCAAGGACAAATGAAGGTGATTTCTCTAATTTTCCTATTAATCCTTACTTACCAATTCTAACTCCCTCCTACAACATTATTTCACCCAAAAAATGCCAGCATTAAAGTTTATTATTAGCTAGCATAATCATATTGTCATTTTTTTCAATTGCACAATAGAACTTTTATAGTTATATGGATATGTGTTCTCTGATCAAGAATCTCTTCAAAACTCAGACCCTGAATTCTCTCCCTAGTTACTAATAAGACTAGAAGCACTCTTATACTACTAATGTAAGAAGTCTAATATCAAATCTTTGAAGAATAAAGGCCAGCTCTCTTTTAGAAAACCCTCATGCTTAATTTTTCTGACTGTTTCACATTAGATTGATTATATTCAATTTGAATGTTTACCACAAAGACTAATTTCATTATGTATGTGTGTTAGATACACACAAATGGAATTTTGCATTTTGTCTTTTGATTTTTCCTCTTTTCATCACAAAATTTTTTTTAATCTTCTATCAATACTGTGCAAAACGGTATTGATCACAGGAAAGTTTCTGATCACAGGAAAGTAATCATCAGTGGACTATTCCTGAAGACTCAGGCTTTATCCAATTCACTGTGACCAAAGACAAAACCATGTATATGAATATAAATTTGAGCTATATCCCCCTAAACTAGTTTTTAAGCAGGATAGTAACATGGTCACTTGTGTGTTTTTCAAGGATCACATCTGAGTAGCATAGATTAATTGCAGGGCATGGATACAAGTAAACAGATAGGAGTTAAATAACCAAATCTGGGAGAAAGATGAAGCAGGACTGGTTTACAAGAGCACTGGTAGTTGTCATGGTGAAGAGGGAGAAAGATGGAGTTTAAGAAGACAGAATTGATAGAATTATATTGAAATGTTTCCACATTTGGGAAAGAACATCAATTGTCCTAAATCTCCCAGACCCCTTTGTGATACTGAGTTCTGTGAAGGAGATTTTCAGGGAAAATGAGAATACAAAATTAACTTTCTTAATCATTTACATTTACACTCTGGGGGAGAGAATGGCCATGGAAAAGCAGTGGGGCAAGATAAGCAGAGGCTAGGAAGCTGAAATTCTTCTTAGGCTGAGAGCAGCCTGGGCCTTAGGAGTGGGGTACAATGTCTTTGATGGTTTAATTCATTTTCAGAAGTCTGGACAATTATTTCTTAATTCTACATATCACATGTATTCAATTCTATTAGTAATTTTTCCATTGCTATGACAAAAATATTTTAGATGAACAATTTAAAAGAAGGAAGATTTATTTTGACTCATTGTTTCAGGGTTTTCAGTCCATGGTTGCTTGGCTTCTTTGTTTTGGGGACTGTGATAAGATGGGACATTGCGCATGCTAGATAGAGCAAAGATGGTCTCCTCTTGGCAGCCGGGAAGCAAACAGAGAGAAGAAGGGGTCAGGTCCAAATATCCCCTTTGAGAGTATGGTCCTCCATTGGGGATCTAACTTCCTTCCATTAGGCCCCACCTCTTAAAGTTTCTACCACCTCCCAGTATCATCATAGACTGGCCACTAGGCCTTTCAACACATGAACCTTTGGAGGATACTAAGATTCAAACATAACAAATGATAAGGAAGCCAACTGGCAAATTTGTTCAGGAAACAAAAAAGCAAACTCAGAGGAGAGCATATAGTATTTAAGAAAATATTTTCTAAAAAGTGATAGCAGGGAAGATGGTGGCACTAGAAGCATGACATTCAACTTCTTACCTAGGCAGTATCTGTATGATATAACTATTATGGAAGTCTGGATTCTGTTAAAGGCTTTCCACATCTAGGGAAAGGCTTGGATGGCAAATTACACTTAGTTTTGGTGAATTTTAGCTCTTAGAGCTATCACTATCTTCTACTCTACAAGTCTGTTGCAAGCAGTTGTGCTTGTGTTCATAGAGGAGTTAATAAGTAGCTGTAGGATCTAAGTTGGTCCCATTCTCCAAATAGTGTAGACCTGTTTTTCTGGTTATGGACTGACTCTTGTTACAGTGGAGGTGAAACTGTTATTGCAACCGTCTCTTAACATCAATGATACAATACCCTTTTCTTTAAAGGGATTTAATGGTCAGTGCCTTTTCTTCTTCTTCTTTTTTCTTTTTTCTCCTTTTAGCAGTCAAACAATTAAGGACTAAGTCATTCAAAGGCAACCACACATAAAGAGCAGTTTTGAAAGTCACCTCATATGTTCAGGGTTCAGACACAGGCTTAGAAAAGACCCAAGATGCTTAAGTTTACAGTTCAGGCTTGACAAAGTGAAAACCCACAGTAAACAACAACAACAAAAGTGCATAAAACTTGAGTAAGGAGGATTATCTGATCTCTAAAGTTATTGCATTTGAAGTTCAAACATTCAGTTTTCAACAATAGCAACAAAAAATCACAAGTCTACAAAGAAAACACCAACAAGGTAAAACACCAACAGAAACCATGCATGACAAATAGCACATGGTCAGACTTACTAGACAAAAATTTAAGAACAATTGCCTACAGATGCTCCAAGTTATAAGATGTGAACAAAGTCAAGAAAATGATGGATTAACAAAATAAACATATAACAAATAAATATAAAACACACTACCAGAAAAATTCTAGAACTAAAACCATAATAATAATGGAAATGAAAAAATGTACTCATAGGGTTTCAAAAATTTTTAAGTTAAATTTTTAAGATAAGCATTATATTTCAATAAAAGATTCAGTGAAGCAAAAAGATGCAGAAATTATAAATACTCATGAATAAAATAGTAGACTTACCAAAATATCTCCAGCAAGATTGATAGAACTGAAGTGATAGAGAGTTTTACAGTAATAGAGGATTCAGTGCCCCACTCTCAGTAATAAACAGCTCAAAGAAGTTTAAAGCATAGAGGACTAGAAATAACATGGTAAATCAACAAGATACAACATATATATATATATATTATATATATATATTATATATATATTATATATATAATATATATATATTATATATATATATATATATGTATATATATATTATATATATATATATATATATAATATTGTACACAACAATGGAACACATATTCCTCTCAAGTGCATATAGGATGTTCTTCATAATGACTGTATGTTAGGCCAAATTTGTGGCCCAATCCTCAATGCATTTAAAGAGATCAATATCATACAGAGTATATTCTCCAAGTACATTTGGATGAAATTAGAAATATAAATCAATGGGTACAGGGTCATAGGAGCAGGAAGTTTTCATGTGCTATTGTGTAATAGAGTGACTATATGTAACAAAAATACATTATACATTTTAAAATTTAGAAGAACAGTTTTTGAAAACTTTCACTATAAGGAAATAATGCATGTTTGCAGAAAAAATGTTTAGCCTCATTTAAACATTATGTATGTATACATATGTTGAATGATAACATGGTCTCACATTAATATGTACTATGTTTATATTTTTATTCATCAAATAAAAAATAAATTGTAAAAAAAGCTATCAGTAGTGAGAAAAACTGAAAAATTCACAAGTTTGTGGAAATTAAACAGCACATTTAAAAACAGCACTCAGAAATGACCCAAGCCTTGTATGTACATATGAATAAAAAAAAAAACCAGCACTCAGGTGAAAGAATAAATCATAAGGAAATTAGAAACTACTGGGTGAATTAAAATAAAAAATACTTGTGGAATACAGGGAAAGCAAAATTAGGGGGGAAATTATAGTTATAAATATGTTGAAAAAAAGATCAATCTCAAATGACTAGCCAAATTTTACAACAGGAAAATACAAAGAAAATGAACTAAATCCACAGTTAGCAGAAGGAAGAAAGTAATAATTACTAGAGCAGAGACAAATAAAAAAGAGCACAAAACAGAAAAAACATGAAACCAAAAACTGATTCTTTAAAATTTTTAACATAATTGAAAGTTTCCTCCTAGACTGCCTAAGAAAAGGAGAGCATACACAAATGATGCATCTCAGAATGAAAATGGTAGCATTACTACTAAGTTATAGAAATAAAAAGGATTAAGGAGAGTACTACAAGCAATCACATGCAAAAAAATGCATATCCTGGACAAAATGGACAAAATCTTAGTACCACAAAACCTAAAAATACTGAATCATGAAGAAATTAAAAATCCAAAATAGACCAATTTATAGTAAGAAGATTGAAACATTGATTAAAAAAATCTCAGGACAAAAATATCCCTGCTTAACTGGTGATTTTTTTTTTTACCTAATGCTTAAAAAGAACCAATTCCATTGTTTTGAAACTCTTCCAAAAAAATCAAAGACATGGAAGCATCTTCACTTTTATTATATGAGGCCAACATTACCTGATGATACCAAAACCAAATAATGACACTGCAAGAAAAGAATATACAGACCAATATCAATATCATTGATGAAAATTAATGTAAAATATCCTCAACAAAATAAACAACCTATTAAAAGGATTTTGTACTATGACCAGCTGGGATTCAGGTCAATAAATGCAGATGTCCAACAAATGCATAAACATGTCAGATGTTCAAGAACGGATGTTCAATATCACTAGCCATCAAGGAAAGGCAATCAATATCACAATGAGATACCACCTCACATCCATTACACTGGCTACTACTGAGAAAAAACAGGAAAGAAGTTTTGATGAGGAAAAAGAGAATTTGGCATCTCTGTGCACTGGTGATGAGAATGTAAAGTGGTGTAACTGCTATGGAAAACATGGCAGCTTCTCAAAAATTAAAAAAAATATCATTACTATTTGATCTAGCAATAACACTTTTTGTACTCAGAAGACTTGAAAACAGGAAGTTGAAAGATGTTTGTACATCTAAGTTTATAGCAACATTATTCATAGTAACCAAAAGATAAAAGCAACTCAAGTGTCTACCAATAATAGTAAAATGCGGCATATACATATATGTATTCATTCATGTATGTATGGAATTATTAAAGGAAGGCAAATCTGAATTATGCTACAACATGCATGAACCTTTAAGACATTATGTTAAGTGGAATTAGCCAATCATGAAAGGACACATTTTGTATGATTCCACTTATATGTATTACAAAGAATAATCCAATATAGAAAACAAAATGTGATTGCCAGGGGTAGGACATTGATTTTTTAATGGTTGGAAAATGTCAGTTTAGGAAGATGAAAAGAAGTCTGAATATGAAAAAAGGAGTGATGTTTGCACAGCAATAAACTGACTGAACACTTAAAACTGTCCAACATGATAAATTTTACTTTTTTTAATATATTAACACAACTTTAAAAATTCATATTCTCTAGCATTCTTGAACCTGGATGTGATTCTAGCTTTGCTGCCCACCAGCTAAGTGATCAACATGTCACTAACTCTTTTTGCCCCTGTTTTCCTGTTTTTCGAAAGGAATTAACAACAGTTCTTGCCTTACAAATTTTCATGCAGATGAGATAAAGATTACAAAGTACCCAGACAGGGATTCACCCTTTGTAAGTGCTCAAAAAGAGTTTCAAAAATTAATACTATTCCAAGGCACATTGCAATGAGAATGCAGAAAAACAGAAAATTGCATACAATCTAAGTTATTGTAATGGGAATTCTTTTATTCTCCTTTCCCATTGTGAATATTTATCAACAGATATCTCATATGCAAATTGATTTTACTCTACACAGAATTTTTTATGATTTGATTTAGAACAATCCGTGTAGTTTTCTCTTTTTATTGGTGTATATTGATTGTACAAAGGAGTCTCATTGTGATATTTCCAAACATGCATATCATGTACTTTGATCAAATCATCCCCTTAATGCTCTCTTCCTCCCTCCCCCATTTTTGAACAACTTTAATGAGTTTCATTATTCTATTTTCATGCATGCCTACAAAGCACTTCAATCATTTCAGAACTTCATTACCTTTATTGAATTCCTTTTTTGTGTCCTGCCTTGCCTTTTCTCTTTATCTGTTTTCATTTTTTAGTGAGACTGGATTTGAACTCAGGGCTTTGCACTTGCAAGGCAGAAACTCTACCAATTGAACCACACTTTAGAACATTTTGCTCTGGTTATTTTGGAAATGGGGTCTCATAAACTACTTGCCTAGACTGCCCTTGAACTGTGATCTTCCCAATCTCAGCCTCCCAAGTAACTAGTTTTACAGCTGTGAGCCACCAGAACCTGGTTGCCTTCTTTATATCATTCAGCTCTTTGTTTGTGCTTTCCTTGGAATTTGTTCAGGTGTTTACTTGTATTGATCATTCTTATACTCATTTTTTAATTCTTTGAAATTTCATACACTTCAATATCTTTAGTGTTTATTACTGTAGAGTGGTAGAATTTTGGAGTTGTCAAATGGAAAAAAACATTTTGCATTTTTTTCACATTTCTTATGTTAATACAGTGGGATTTGAGCTTTTGAAGCCAAATATTTGGCTGGAAGTTTTAATCACTGATAGTCTTTCATTTGAAATTTTCTCAGCATCTGGCAGGACAGGATTAGTGGCCAGGTCAAGGTGCCTTTCCTCACCACTGAACTGAGGTATGATTTGGTAGCCCAGCTTTTGCTGACGCGCTCAGGGCATTGAGCCTAATCCTCAGCACTACTTAGATCATGGCAAACCAGATGAGGTCTCTTATAGAAGGGTCAGTTGTATACTAGCGGGTTGCTTTCCCTTCTTGTGTATTGAAAGCTGTTGTTGGCTGCCAGGATTTTTCCAGCCTGTGGATCACAAGTCCAAGTTTGTGTCCTCTGGGGCAGCAAGTGTCAAGTGACCCTGAATGTGTCAGAGAGTAGGGGAGCAGAGCAAGGATTTCTGCACTGGCTGGAGGAGAACTGAGGGAGCTGGTAACTCCAGGAAGCTATGGAAGTGTCATCATTTAAAGGATCTGGACTTGGGGCCCTCAGACTTGCCTGGTGGTTATTGCATGCTGTGATGCAATTCCTGGAGGTAGTCTCAGTGGTCTCACATATCACCTAGTAGGTCTCTTCTTTGCATAGGGGAGGAAGCTGTGAAGTCATGTGACCAGAGGGTCTGAGATCAGCATCCTCCAACTGGCTTGGCATAGAATATAGCCCAGGATGTATTTCCCAGAGGTGGGTTTCTCTCCTGTCACACTTATGAGGCAGGTCACTTCCCTATAGAGGCTGTCTAAGTCACATGATTTGGCAGACATGGGCTGGGGGCCTTTATGCCCACTGGGGAGCAAACACATTCTAAGAACCCTTAAACCATGGGTGTTCCTTGTTTTCAAGCCCCCAGAATATCTCAGTCTCAAAAAATAGGCCCTTTCTTAAGAAAGCATCTTGCTATCATCCTCTGAAATAAGGAGAGCATCTTTCTTAATTTAGGCTAACTTTTTATACCAGAGCAGTCACAGTCTCAACAAATTCCCATAATGGGTTTAAGACTTGTGACAAAGTTGGATTTATCCTGCAGTTAGAATTGTCAGTATGTCACCAGAGTCATTGGCTTTCCTTCTGAATGTGTCTTCAGCTTCTCTTCCCTCTAGATCATATCTAAATACAGTCTTGGAGCTGTTTGTTGTCTAGATATCTCTGTATTTTTCTGCCATTCTGCCACCTCTTTCATGATTCCAGATGCTCTTCCTCTTTTTCTGTCTTCAGAATATTGTTTCCCATATGTTTTCTCTCATAGGGAAAAATGAATCCAAAATAAGCATATACACAAAACAAACATGATCATATACAAATTTATATGTAGAACATGTTTTAATAGTGAAACTACTCTGTGGAACTTGGGGAAAGAAGGAAAGGAAAAGAGAATGATATTCAACAGTATCAAAATATATTACATCTGTGCAGGTAGAGGATATAATGATATGTATTGAAAGCTGTTGAATAATGGGGAATGGGAGGGAAGGGATAAGGAAAAGTAATGAGAGGGGTTGAATTGACCAAAGGAAAGTATACCCACAGTAGAAATATATCAAGAAACCTCCATGAATACTGACTTTAGAATTAATAATGAAAGACAAGATTGTAAAATAGGTAGCGTGTTTGTGTTTGCAGATGGGGTATTTGTGCGAGGGGAAGAGGTAATGGAGGAGATGAAAGTGAGGGAATATGGTTGATGGGCTTGGTATACATACACAAAATAGAACAGAGAAAGCTACTGCAAATGCTTTGAGTGGGTTTGAGAAGGGGTTGTAGGTCAGGGAGACAAAAGACTGATAACCAGAATATATAGGGAACTCAAAAAACTAAACTCTCCCAAAATTAATGAACCAATAAAGAAATGGGCAAGTGAACTAAACAGAACTTTCTCAGAAGAAGAAATTCAAATGGCCAAAAAACATATGAAAAAAATGCTCACCATATCTAGCCATAAAGGAAAGGCAAATCAAAACCACACTAAGATTCCACCTCACTTCTGTTAAGAATAGCCATCATTAGAAACACCAACAACAACAGATGTTGGCAAGGATATGGGGAAAAAGGAACCCTCATACACTGCTGGTGGGAATGCAAACTAGTATAACCACTCTGGAAAAAAATTTGGAGGCTTCTTAAAAATCTAAACATAGATCTGCCATATGATCCAGCAATACCTCTCTTGGGGATATACCCAAAGGCATGTGACACAGTTTATTCCAAAGGCACATGCACACCCATGTTTATTGCAGAACAATTCACAATAGCCAAGTTATGGAAACAGCCAAGATGCCCCTCTATTGATGAATGGATTAAGAAAATGTGGTATTTATACACAATGGAATACTACTCAGCCATGAAGAAGAATGAAATCTTATCATTCGCAGGTAAATGGATGGAACTGGAGAACAACATCCTGAGCGAGGTTAGACAGGCCCAGAAGACCAAAAATCATATGTTCTCATTGGTTTGATATCTTTCAGTCTTTTTAATATATGCACTCATGGCTATTAACTTTCCTCTTAGGACTGCCTTTGCTGTGTTACATATGTTCCAGTAGGTTGTGTTTTCATTTTCATTGACTTCCAGGAACCTTTTAATTTCCTCTTTTATTTCATTAATGACCCATTGTTCATTAAGCAATGAGGTGTTCAGTTTCCAGCTGTTTGCATGTTTTTTGTCTTTATTTTTGTTGTTGAGTTCTAGCTTTACTGCATTGTGATCAGGTAAAATGCATGGTATAATTTCTATTTTCTTATATTTGCTGAGGCTTGCTTTGTGCCCTAGGATATGATCAATTTTGGAGAGGTTCCATGGGCTGCTGAGAAGAATGTATATTGTGTAGAAGTTGGATGAAATGTTCGGTGGACATCAACTAGGTCCATTTGATCTATTGTATGTTTTAGATCTAGGATTTCTTTATTGATTTTTTGTTTGGATGACCTATCTATTGTTGATAGTAGGGTGTTAAAATCTCCCACTACCACTGTGTTGGTGTTAATATATGCTTTTAGGTCCTTTGGGGTATGTTTGATGAAATTGGGTGCGTTGACATTTGGGTGCATATAGGTTGATAATTGTTATTTCCTTTTGGTCTATTTTCCCTTTTATTAGTATGGAATGTCCTTCTTTATCTCATTTGATCAATGTAGGTTTGAAGTCTACTTTGTCTGAGATAAGTATTGCTACTCCTGCCTGTTTTCGGGGGCCATTGGCTTGGTAAATCTTCTTCCAGTCTTTTATCCTAAGCCTATGCTTATTTCTGTCAGTGAGATGGGTCTCCTGTAAGCAACAAATTGTTGGGTCTTCCTTTTTAATCCAGTTCATCAAATGGTGCCTTTTGATGGGTGAATTAAGTCCATTAACATTAAGTGTTCATACTGATAGGTATGTGGTGATTCCTGTCATTTAGTTGTCTTAGTTGTTCAAAGGTTTGATTGTGTGTACCTAAATCAATGTTATTCTCTACTTTCTTGCTTTTTCTTTTCCTGTAGTTTGGTACTGCCTGCCCTTTCATGGTTATGTTGGGTTTCGCTTTCTGTGTGCAGAATCCCTTGAAGAATCTTTTGTAGTAGTGGCTTTGTAACACTAGTTTCTTAAGACAACATTTTGATCTTGGAATCAGGCATTCTGGAAAATAGACATTGCTCTACATTTTGACCTCTTTGAACTTCTTAGAACAATATTTTTCAAACTGAAACTGACTCTTTTACAATGGTTATAACATCAAAACATAAAGACAGCGTAAGGACATTATTATGAAGTTTATGTTTTACTTCTGTTATTGATTTTTAGGAGATCATATAGAAGAAAACTAAATCTTAGAGCTAGCTGTGATGATATACCCATAATCCTCTCACTTGGGAGATGGAGGCAGGGAGATTATAAATTTGATGCCAGCTTGGGCTGCATATCAAGTCAAGGCAATCCTGAGCCACATAGTAAGACCCTGTCTCAAACAAATAAACAAACAAACAAAAAAGAATAGGATGAAAACTGAAGTCTATTGTGGTTGATAACAATATGCAGATTATAAGAATGAACTTTATAGACAGGTGTGCAGGCTCATACCTACAATCTTAATTACTCGTGAAGCAGATATTTGGAGGACCATGGTTCAAGGCCAGCCTGGGCAAAAAATCAATGAGACCCAATTTCTACAAACAAACTGAGCCTGGTGGTACATATGGGTAATCCCAGCTACATGGAAGACCATAGGGAAGAGGATTGTAGCCAAGGCTGGCACCAGGCAAAAATGTGAGACTCTATCCAGAAAATGATTAAAAGCAAAGAAGGACTGGAGGGCATGACTTTAGTGGTAAAGCGTTTGCATAGTAAGCACAAGTTCCTGAGTTCAAGCCCCAGTACTGCCAATAAACATCAATAAATTTAATAAAGAAATGTTTTTTTTTTCATGACCTTTTCCTGTGTCATAAGAAATGACAATGGACTAGATAGGAGCTGTTCTACCAGTTAAGGTCTGGGGTGAAGAAAATGAAGATACAACTTAAAATGCACATTTGGCATTGGTAAAAATTAATTTTGATGATTTCACAGAACAAAAAGTAGGCCAAGAATAATAAATAATAGAAAACATCAAGTTGTATCAATACTTAGGGTGAGCATTGTTCTATGAGGTTTGAATTTCAGTGGTATGAACATGTGTTTGCACTAAGACGAGATGAAAAATATATCTTTTTTTGTTTGTTTTGGTAGTCTTGGGTTTTGAGCTCAAGGCCTTGCACTTGCTAGGCAAGCGTTCTACCACTTGAGCCACACCCCCTGCCCTTTTCCTTTCTGTTTCTTGTTTTTCTTCTTCAGATAGGCTTTTCCTTTGTGCCTGGGGCTGACCTAGACTGTGATCCTCCTACATTTGGCCTCCTGCCTAGCTGGGATGACAGCATGCACCACCGTGTCCAGCATGTTTTGTGGATTTGGGGGTCTCTCTCACTTTTTGCCCAGGCTGACTTTGATCATAATTGCCTGGATCTCTGCCTCCCAAGTAGCTGAGCCATTGTGCTCAGCTAAAAACATATTTCTTATAATGAGTTAGAGTCTTTTTAGCTTCATTTATTAAATGTAATTTGGGGAATCATATTGTAGGAATCAGAGACTACAGCCTACAATTTCTTCCTCCAATGAACATGTTTGGAACTGCCTGGATGTCCCTTTGCTTGGCCCATGCAGAATGGGTGGCTTTGTGGGATCTAGAAGGTACCAGTTGATATTCAGAGCCTCCTCTCTCTCAGGTCCCCAGAATTCTATAGGTCCACAGAATATCGAAATTTAGCAGTGAGCACACAGGACTTGTTCTCCTCATGACCTCTTATGTCCTGCACTTCTCATTATTGACACCACTTGGTTTCACATCTTGATGGCACACTGTTTCTAGTTGCCTGGCAGAAAATGCCAATCTCCCTGCATCTACTTTCCACTTCTTAGTTATTTAGGACATTGTAAATTGTATGAAGCTCTGGGGAGAGAACTTGAGGAAAGCATTCTATATGAGGCTGACACAGCAGAAAAACTAAGGGTCAGAGCATCTGGAGAGAGCAACCACTGATCTGGACCAAACAACTGTCAGTTCACTCACTGTGTGCACCATGCTGAGCGAGGTACTGGAGAGCATCGCACTGAGCAACACTGCAGAGCTGAGACATGGACATGGGTCTCTGTGCAGATAACCTAAGATTTCTCTGTGACCTACTTCCTTCTTTACCATACAGGGCTGGCCACCCGCATCTAGAAATAGAAACAAAACACCCTGCATTTCGTGGAGAGAAACATAGAGGCTGACCTAAGAAGGAGGTGTTCTATTATTTATATAACATTCTGATTGCAAATCTAGTCTGATCACAGCTTCTATCATGCAGAAAAAGGTGAAGTTGAAGGCAGCAACCATCTAGTGTGGGGATTAGTATGTGTCAGACCCTGTGATGAGCACAGTGCATACAAAGATGAAGGGAATTACATCTGTCTCCACGGAAGCATTGTATTACAGATGGGTAGTCAGGCATAGTCAGAACTGAGATACAGTACTATTGAAGGATATATGACTTCAATTTGAACATTCTTAAGTAAAGCAAGGCTCATCAGTATCAAAATCCATTTAAAATTAATATTCTTTGCTCTCTTCTTTTGAAGAAAAAAGAGCTCACATAAAGAATAAGAGTTACTTAAATTCTTAGTTAATCCAGATGAGCTAGAAGCAATACACGTGGTCCCCACAGATCTGAATCATTATTTGTAAAATATGATGTTTGGCTTATTACTTGATATATTTTAGGATTAAAAACAAATTGACAGTGCTATTCTTCTTGAACACAACACTTAATGAGTCAGATGAATGACTTGTATATAGTTCTCCATAACAACAGATGTTTCAGAAATATAAGCAAATGTTGTTAAAATTCTCTGCTCATCACAGATGCAGAAGAACAGAATTTCCAAAGATTATGTTAAGAAAGGCACTGAAGCTCAAATACTTCTCACTAATGAAACTGTAAATCCAAGAGGGAAAGGATTGTTGTCTGTCTTGTGCCCTGCTGAACCTTAGCACAAAGAGTTGAAGTTGGCATGCATTGCTGTGCAGTAAATTATTGAGTGAATAAACAGTTTATAATTACAAATAATAGAGTAGTATCATTTAAAGTAGCTTAACACAAATTCTACTTTATCCCGGGACACTTAAAGATTTATTGTCTAGAATAATGATAGGTATAAATTTTAGGTTCCAGATTTAGGTTTTCAAGTGTGCATTTACCATTGTCTTAACTGCAACTATGTTATCATATCATATATCATATGATATGTTATCATATCATATATATGTTATCATATCATTGCAGGTCTCCTTATTCACATTCTCACTCAATGATTCTTCTTCCTCCCTGTCACCACTGGAACCACCTAAAGTGCATCATGTTTAATATCCTTCAAGTAAAAAAGCTAAAGGACAGTAGAAAGAAAGGATTCAAGAAATATTGTTCATATGAATCTTTCTGGGAAAACTGGAAGCAAAATAGCCAAACAGGTGTTTTGGGGAGACTACAGGAGAAAGATAGCTACAGATCTGAAAGCTGAAAGATAAGGGAAAGTAAAGGTGGAATAAGTGACAGAATGAAATATGTCATATGTTATGAAAAAGAAAAAAACAATTAAAGTGGAAAAAAGAGAAAGATGATGTTAAACAGTATAAATAATTTCTAAGTCTTTAATGACTGAGTGCCAAACATCAATTAAAGTTGATAAAGCATTAGCACATCTTTAAGGACTACAAAATAAAGAATGAAAACACTATTGAATAAAATTGAGTAATGAAAGGGGAAAAGAAACAAGTTAAGTTACCTAAATTGAAAGTGTACAAGAGACTTTTTCATCAATATAAAGGTCACCACTAACAATAGCCATGTGTATACATATTTGTATAGAACAATGACATTAAAAAGCATAGTGAAAGTCTTAAAACTGTAAAAAAGAAAGCATAAATTATGTAATAAGACAGAAATAAAGTAAAAGAAATATGACTTCAACAAATGTAATTAGGTTCATCAATTGGAACAAAAATCTTTATAGTGTAACACAAAACAAAAATAACTTCATATGTATGTATTTGTTGCATTGAGCAGAGTCCTTTAAAGGTGTTAAAATAAAAGAATAGTTGTATGTCAGGAAAATGGGATAAAACAAAGAAGAGTTATTTATCAGACAAGCTAGAACTCAGGAAATTCATTAAATAAGACAAAAGATAACATTTAAAATAGAGACATAATCCTTACAAATACCTTTGCAGCAGGTAGCATAGCAGTAATTTTTATAAAGTAGAAATTACAGGAGATAAAAGAATAAACAGAGACATTAACATCAATTAAGTTTACATATTTTATGTCCCAAGGCAGATCAAGTAAACAAAATATAAGGATAGAAGAGAAATGACTAACCATATCAATTATGATAAATCTGATGGAAATATATTTAACATTACATCTAGAGACCACGCTTTTTATTTCACTTGTGCAATAAACAACAAAATGGACCAAACATCAAAGTCACAAAATAAGTTTCCATAAATTCCAAAACCAGAAAAATAGTAATTTTAAATAAAATGTATTTAAAATTTGCTTTTTTCTTTTTTTTTATTATCACATTATTATTGTACTGGGGGTACATTTTGACATTTGCAAAAGTTCTTACAATATAATGAGAAAGTTCTTTCAAGCCAAGCCTCTATATTTAAAAACACAAACACTAACCATATAGACTTTTACATGGCCTAAGAAAAATTAAAAAACAAGTGAAAATGTAGAGAAAAATTTGGAATTCACAGACTAATCTTAAAAATTCAAACAGCAGGCTACGATTGTCTGAAAACACCTCTGGAGACAGGTAATAACAGAAACTAAGCACTTTTCACAGCTGTTCATGCTGTTGCCTTTGGTCTCCTCTGCCACAGCTGCAATCCTCATTCCCAACAGAGGATGCTTTCGGTTGTCTGAAAAGGTCTATTTTATCCAACTGGCGGTGGTAGTTTCTGGATCCCATACCACTCTCCTCCCTAAGTTTTTGAGGGTTGATTTTGAGAAAGGCAGCACAAGTTAGATCACGACTTTACATTCACAGGAATTCAGTTTCAGTCAATAATGGGTTCCTGCTACCTTCCACTTGCAAGAGTCACCATGAGGAAAACTCCTGTAGTGAAAGCTCAAGTACCTAGAATTGCCGATGAAGTGCCTAGAACTTTCTTTCTCTAAACCCCATTAGGAACACCTTAGTCTTTAGGACATTGAGGTCCCCTGAATCAAAGTCCAGCTTCCCTCCTTTGCTGCACTCTCCTGCTCTGACATAACAGAACTGGCTTACCTCTACTCTTGCAGCTGGGTAAACCTCCCCTGTCCACTTGATGCTACCTGAAGACATGTGCCCTGTCCTCATTTTTGATATGCCCAGCTTCATCGATGCAATGGCCCAGGCCCTAGGAAAGCATAACCCAGAAATGAAAGTGTTCTGATGTGACTCATTCTTTGTTAACAGGAAAATTCTCTAAGGCAACAAGTTACAAGAGGTCTTAGAACATCAGGATGGGTGAAGTACATAGCACACAAAGTTAATGTATTAATATGTTACTCAGTTATAGATATTTGTCTGAATCTTGGAAAAATGAGTTAAAGTCATGCTCAAGTACAACCTATTTTCTTCCAGACCCTGAATTTTATATTTTCAAATGTGACCCTGACTCACAGGGTTTTTTAAATTAAAATTCTTTCTTTCTTCCTTTTCTGTAATTATTTTTCCTCATGGATGTGAGCAAGAAATGTGAGACAAAGTCTTAAGATGGGTATAAAAGTCCATTATTGCTGTTATATTGATAAAATTTAAACTCAGCATTTTATTATTTTTAGGCATAGCTATGTAAACACAAAAATTAAAATGTCATTGTCTTACTGGTAGACAAAAGTTAGAGGTAAGTCATTGCATCAATTTTAGCAAATTTTAGTTGTTTGTTAGAATATATGTCTGTATTCCAGGAGATCAGTGTGGAAGGTTGTAAAGACAAGTTAAAATGATGCAGCATTTTCTATTTCTTTTATACATCATTTTTCTTCATTTAGTTTTATTATCCCAGACACTGTATTACCACTTCTTATTGTACTTTGACAGAACTTAGCAATAAAGATTTTATGAGTGAAAGATAGTAGTTGAAAAATTTTGAACCTTATGATTTGTGAAAAACAATTTCATTGGATTATGTTTATAGAATCCGTTTCTGAGGTCTGGAAAAACCATACTTTTACATAGATGCCTGCATTCTTATAGCTTCTTACTTGACCCAAACTCTTTTTGGAGAACTTGGGAAACTAGAGACACAGACAGTAACCATGCTAATCATGTTAGAGGCTAGGAGCAAAAAAAATCAAAGTGCAAGTCTAACACAGAAAAACTGAAACCAAAATTTCTATATTAGAACTCAAATTATCCAATTTAGCTGTCAAAAGTAGTCAATTAATGTGACTGCCAAATTCATACTTATTATATTCATATGCCAACCAGTGTTCAGTGAACTAACGAAACAATTCATATTGTAGATGCATATAACATCAAACCATGGATATTCATAAAAGCAATCCCTTTAGACCTCAACTTAGATCCTGTCATCTTCTGTCTCCATACCTGAATGCCTTTGGGTCTCAGAGTAAAAGTCTTAGTCCTTAGAATAATCTCTAAAATTGTGCAAGGTCATATCCTCTTCATCCTAGGTCTTCTCTGACCTCTGCTCTTGTTTGCTCTGGGTCATTGTCTGGGCCTTAGACATGCTAGGCACAATCCTGAACAGGGCTTTTGCCCATTCTAACCCCTCCACCTCAAATGGTCTTTCCCAAAGTATGCAATTACTTGTTCCATCATTGCCTTCAGGTATTAGCATCTATGTCACCTTTTCAGGGAGGCCATTTCTGATGAGTCTACTTAATATACATTGCCCTTCCCTGAGGATTTCCAATCCTCCTAACTTGTGCATTTTCCCATATTTACTTTCATCTTATATAGCATATGTTTTACTAATTTGATTACTCTCTTCATTCTCCACTGGGATGTAAGTTCTAGAAGGGTAGAGATTTGTGTCTGTTTTCATCAGTAATGTGTACTAGTGCCAAGGGAAGTCCTACCACATAATACTAACTCCTTGTGACTTAATAAATAGATAAAAATGAATAGAAAATTTCAAATTTTAGCCTTATGGAAGATTAAATGTCCTAAAAACCTTCTCAACATAAAGCTTAGAGCTGGCTCACACCTATAATCCTAACTTCTTAGGAGGCAGAGATCAGAAGGATCACCATTTAAAGTCAGCTGTGGGCAAATAGTTTGAGAGACCCTATCTTGAAAATACCCAATACAAAAATAAGACTGGTGGAGCGGCTCAAATAGTAGAGTCCTGCTTACCATGCATGAGGCCCTGAGTTCAAACCTCAGTATGGCTAAAAAATAAATAAAGTTTGTAAGTCCTGGGTATAATATAGTAAACATATGTTTTAATACATTGCTGAGCTCTAAAGAGAGTAAGATGTATTTTCACAGGCTAAAAACATAATTGGAACTGTATATCAAAGAAAAGCATTTGCCCTCAGAGTATATAAGAGCCTTTGGTGTAATTATATGTGTGGTAGGAGATTAGACTTGAGGACAGGTAATCTTGGGATTCCCAGTGATGGAAATGTTGGCTAGGAACATATACCCCTTGGCAAACAAACTTTTCTTTGTTTTCTTTTTTAATTTTTCAATACTAGGTAAGGGTTAAAAAATAAAGTATTTTTACCTTAAGTATAGTTAAACACTAAATTCAAGTTTACTTATGTTTACCTGTGTGGCCCAAAAGTCAAGAGTTTAATCTGCTCCTAAATGAATGATACTACTGCAACACAAAGCCACTGAGAGAAATAAATGTATATCTATATTCACACTCAATATAGTGGAACTTTAGGGGAGAAAACCAAAGACACATATAGAATAAAAGACAAATTAAGTACAATGGAAGTAAAATGAAGATGCATATAACTTTAAGACAAATGGAGAATAATATTAATATCAGAAAGAATACAAATGTCAATAATTGCATAACCCTAGCCAACTCTTTAATAAGCATGAGCGAAACTTAAAAATATTTTCAAATCAGTCAGGACTGGTATTTCCCACTAATAGAGTGTTAATAAAAAATTTTGAACAGATTTGCTATGCATTAATTACACTAAACTGAGAAAGAAGGATTGAGGTAAAAGGAAGAATGATTAAAATGCAAGCCAGTTTAAGCAGACATTGGATATATAAAATAAAGATCATAATGATGATTTTGTGATTAAATTGTAAGACTAGAGTAAAATTTTTGAACTCTGCAAAAGTAAAAATTAGGTCTTTATCAAGGTTGAAATATTTCTAAGATTCTCACACTGTTTCAGAAAGGAGTAAGGTAATGATAAACCTTTGGCATTTTTCATATCTATGAATGAAAATTTTAAAAGATAATTAAAAACCAAATAGTCAATTGGGGAAGTGGAGAAAAGAAAAAAAGAGAACGTTAATGCAAAATAAGGCACAAATGGCAAGAGAATAAACACAGTATAAATAGAAAAGATGAAAAAACACAGAAACAATTTCAAAAATATCAATTGAAGTAAATGTTAATTCAATTACCTCAAGTATTTAGCTCAACTGGAGGTTATTGTGTGTTGTTAAGGAAGTAATATTGGCAAAGCACAATAAAAGATGAAATCTACATTTATGTGATGGAAAAGAGTCAAACTAAAAACATACAGAAAATTTACTTTAACATTAAAAGTTTGGAAAATGATATAACAGGTAAATCCTAACAAAACCAACAAAAATGTAAGGCAAAGTGAACTATAAACCCATAATTATCATATAGAAATAACGAAGGCCACTAGATAGTGATTAAACTTAAAATAATATGACAGTTTTAAATTTGCATGCATCAAATAACATTCAAAGCCACAGACATAAATCCATAATAATGTGAGAAATTTCAACACAACACTGTCACTAATTATCCACTCAAGCAGACAGCACAAGAGTATATGGATCTGTACTACTCTTTGACAATCTTACCTCATCAGTCCTATACAATAATCTTCATTTTAATCATATAACGGAGTAATTAAGTAGCTTATTTAACAAGTATGTATAGAAACATCTATCAGAAAATACGCATATAATTAATCAAAATTAACGAGTAATTAAAGTATGAAGCTAGTATCAACATATTTTAATCACACAGATTGCATGTCCTAATCCCAGTTTAATTAATCAACAGATAGATAAAATTAAAAATAGAAATTTCAAGACATTTCCAAATGACTCATAAATTGAGTAATACATTTGCAATAAATAGTAGCAAAAATATTACATACCAACCCTTGTGTAACTCTGCATCAAAGGAAATTCATAGAGCAAAATCCTGTATTACAAAGGAAAATGTTCCAAATGTTAAAGTTCTCCAACTTAAGATAAAGCAAAACAAATATGAGCAAATAAGTGAAGACAAGGAACATAAAGAAAAACAATAATACAGACAGAAGAATAAATTAAAATGAAAAGAAACCACAAGAAAGGTGAACAGCAAAACTGAATAGTGGTTCTAAGAATCACTAATTATATAGAAAAGTTATATTATGTGAATACAAAAATAAAGAAAAATAATGAAAAGGTACATTACCAAAGAAACAGCAGAAGTTTTAAAATAATAAGAGATTTTATGAATAATCTTATGGCAATTAGTTTGAAAACTTACATGGCATACACAATGTTCTAGATAATATAACTTACTAAAATAACTTAAATAGGAAACCAAAATGGGTAAGTGTGCAGCTAAGAAGTTGAAAACCCAATACAGCCATCTTTTTAAAAATCTCATTTTGTCTCAATTTCAGCCTCTTGGTTGTTTCTATTCTTCCTCAAGTCACTATATACAATATATCTATTTATTTGTTCTAGGGGAGCCATGTAATTTAACCTTCATTTCTGAGGAAATGTTAACTTTTTTATTTCTTCCAAGATCTCAATCAAGTCTTTCCATTTTCCACTATATTTCTTGCTTATTAGAGTTTTCAATTTCAACTTTATGATTCAAGATGGTTTTAAGTAACGCAAATTTTTGTTTAGGTTCCATTTAATTCAAGTTGGAGTGCCTCTTACAACTTTCTGCTTCACAGTTGTAGTTTTTTGGTATTTTTGGAGGAGGCTAGAAGGAAGACTTTTATCAGATAGAATGTATTGAATCTTGCTTTCTAATGTTTTTGTAACAATAATCTCTACAGTTTTATTCATTTTTTCCTTTCATTTTAATGGATTTGGAATGGTTAAGATCACTTGATCAACTGTGTCCTCTTCTATAAGTGTAACAAAGTTTTTTTCAGTACTGAGAATTGAGTCGCCTCAAGCTCACTAGGCAAGCTCTCTATCACTTGAGTCATGCACCAGTATAGCCTGGACTGCTGACCCTCCTACCTCACCTTCCTAAGTGATGGGATTATAAGCACACACCACCACACTCAGCAAAGTACATACTATTTGACAAATAGTTTTCTTTTTGAGAAATTATTTGTTTCCTGATGTTTGTTTTTCTTGACTTGCAGTTTCCCCAAACATTTGCATGTTTCTTTTCCCCTTCATCATCCCATTATCAACTGTACCTCCACCCTTCTCATGTTTCTCTTCTCCTGGACTTATGACTTCAATTACTTCCACTTTCAGTTGCATGCACTTAAAAACCATTCTACTATTATCTATTATCTGATCTATTTCTAAGAATGTTACTGTTTACGGAAAATTTCTGAGTTCTTGTAGTTCACCATTGGCCCTCTTCTTAACGCTTCTCTTCACTCTGCCCTGCAGTTTTTCTTGTCTTGCCCTTCCTTGCCACAAAGTCTTATGGTAATGCAAGACCATATGTGATAACTCCAAATGTGAAATTTGGAGTTTTAATTATGATTATTTTGAAATATGGACATTTTTAGTTTCCAAGATATGCTAAAGGAATATTTGTCTTTTAAAATTTATTCTAATTGTCTTCCTGGAAACATAGAGAAATGTGGAGTAAGGAAGATGCCATTTTTCTTAGTGATCTGAAATTCCCAGAATTACACTTTAATCAAAGAAGGAGTTGCTCATTCAGGTACCACACACCAAGGTTTGACTCTCAAAGTGTAGCTTGCCTTTATTGCTAAAAAGAGATAAACCAAGTATGTAGGAGATTTATAGTCTAGAGGAAGCAAAGAAAATATGTTCTAGCGTGGAGTAAACAACCAGAAATGACATCAACTTAAGTATGAACACAAGTCTTAATGTCTTTATGGACCAAGTCAGATATAAATGGAACTCAAACAGGAAGTTTTATTTTGACGTACATTCACAGAGACTGAGATGAATAAATAAGGTTCTTTTTCTGCCTTCTAAAATAACCTAAATATAGGTAACTCTCAAAATAATTCTTGAAATATTACACCCTTATTTTATTAAGCTGAATTAATAGAAAATGCAGAAACTATTACCATCCATGGTAATATAGTCTTATTCCATTATATAATGAGATTATTACAGGTAGAGCACAGGGGAGGCCAATAGGGCAGGGGATCACTGTGGATGATAAACTCTCTTTCTTGTACATTCACTTTCAGGAAACTTATGAAAATCATTTAGGTGGTCAAGGACCAAAGTTGAATAATAAAAAGGATTTTTTTCTTTTTTTTTACTTCTTGAAATCTAATTACCTTTATCCTCACTTCTCTCTACATTAAAATACTTCATCATAAAAAAAAAACATATCAATATCAACCTATTTGACAGAAAAATCACATTCATTTTTGTTAAGTGAGAACAAGCACTTAATTTTTGTTGTTGACAACTTTACAATTTTTTTATTATGGATTATTAATAAAATTATTGTATAACATTTTTCAAACTGAAAATTCTGTAAAGAATATCTTATGAAAACAATGTGGCTTCCAAATAAAAACTACAATAGTTTTCTGGTGATTGAAATTCTGGCTAAGTGCTTTTCTGTAGATATTTAGGTGAAGAAAAAAACAGAAGAAATTTCAAGAGGCTGTTTCACTTCCATATTCTTACAGTAATCTTCCATGTGGCTAATTGTGACTAAGGAAATTAATGTTTTTTTCCTAAATAGAAACAAATCTATTGTGACAAAGATGATAAAGCATGATTAAAATATCTAATAATTGGTTTTTAGAAATTCTATTTTAGGGAAATTGTAAGAATTGTATCAGAAAAATTATAATCAATATAAGGCCTTAAATACTTTAAAAGGAATATATAGATTCTAAGAGGCAAATCTGTAAACCAAAGACAGTTCCTTCAGAAATATCTCAGTCTCATTGTATCAGAGTAAAAGATCAAGACAGTAAAAGAAAAAACAAAATGAACATTTAATGCAAAACACTAGGTCAAATACAGCAATGGGGTTAGACTTGGGTCACATGATAAGGGGAAAGCACATACGGGAGGTATGGGGATAGGTAAGAAACCCAAAACATGAAAGTATTTGATGTCCCCACTACAGAGAAACTAATACAGAAACCTTAAAGCAACAGAGGTCAATATGAGAAGGTAATCAGGAGCTAGTGAAAGGTCAGTTAGAGATGAATCAACTTGGGTTGTAACACATTTGTACATAGAAGCAATGCTAGGAATCTCTCTGTATAGCCAGCCTTATCTCAACTAGCAAAAACACTTTGTCTTTATTATTGCTTATGTCTCCTCTTCAACAAAATTAGAGATAAGGGCAGAACAGATTCTGCCTGGAAGTGAGGGGGTGAGGGGTTTGGGGGGAGAAATGGCCCAAACAATGTATGCACATGTGAATAAACAAATAAAAAAAAGAACATTTAATGCAAAACACTGTTTAAAGAAATACAGTTCATTTTGGTACATAGCAATCTTGAGAGAAGAGATAATAAGCTATTTGTTATTTAATTTATGTCTCTATACCCAGAACATATATAAGTAAGATAATTTATAATTTTTTGACTTATGAATAAGGTTGAGAATCCTTTTTCATATGTATCATTTTACTTCTTTGTTGAAATGTTCTTTTAATAGCCTCATTTTTCTATTGAGTTGTATGCTTTTTGTGTATCAATTTGTACAAATACATTTCAAGTCAGAAAAACTAGTCTGTCACATATCTATAAATACTTTTCTTTATTTCTCACTTTTTGTAGATGTTTTATTTTGCCATTTAAAAGTTTTAAGTAATCAGATTTTTCATTCTACATGAATTTATAAACTGGATGAGACGATCTTCCTTGTTCAAGGATGATAACTAAATTAGGCATGTCTTTCCTTAATTTTATTGTTTCATTTCAATATGTATATGTTTGATTCTGATAAATATATTCTACTATGAAGAATATGTAATCCACCATGACTTTGCTTTGTTTTGATTCTCTAAATTGTTGGTCAGTTATTCTAATACCATTTGCTTTAAAAACCATTTCATCTACATAGAATATTTCTACTTCTATTTTTGTGAATACCTAATTGCAAATTGTAATTTGTTCTGCTTCTAAACTGTGCATTCTGTTTTAACAAACTAATTATTTTTTCTGATAGTGAGTTATCTTAATTACTATAGTTTCATTAATTGTTTCAATATTAGTTTTCTATAGAAAACTCAGCACAATTTGTTTTCATTGTTTTTTGTGATATGGTAGTGTCAAGATATGGATGACTAGACTTCTCAGAATTTCTTCCTAGCATGATTTCAGTTCCTACCAGTGAGTGTCTTTGACACAGATTTGCAAATCAAAAAAGAGGTGGTGAGCAACCAGGAGTGATGAAGAGATCCACAATGCTCAGATTCTACGCATGTGACAAAACTTAGTGGCCAGAAATTTAGTGGTTCTGTCATATCTTTGCATTTCTTTAGGCTGGCTGGGTTCATCTACGTGGTTTTTGCTTGTGGTCTTTTGTACAGTTGCAAGTAAATGTTTATTGAAACTATAGTAATTGAAGGCTCCTCTGAGTTCTACCTTCACGATAGATTATACACTTGGTTGGCAATGAGCTGATACTTGCTGTCATTTCAGAAGTCAGTTGGATATGTGGACAGGAGCATGCACTCCATGAGGTTTTGAATTCTCATAACTCAGCATATGTTTCTGAGAAGAATCTCAGAAACATGCTGTTCTTGACTTAGGAGGCAGCAAGCCCCAACACGTTGTGCCTTCAACTGATATAGCCTTCCTTTCTATTGTATTTTATCAATCAGCATTCACAGGGCAGATCCATGGGTATTATAATCAGCTTGGGCTGCTATAACAAAATACTTTTGAGGGGGTTATGTAAAGCATATGAATGCATTTATCACAGTTCTAGAGGTTGGGAAGCCTAAGATCAAGGTGCCTCCAAATTTGGATCATACTGAAGCCATCTTCCTGGTCTACAAATGGATGCCTTTTTGCTGTGGTCCCCACATCTCTATTCTCTATTCCTCTTTTAGGACAGGAATCCCAACATAAGAGTTCCACCCTCATGACATCATCTAGACCTAATTATCTCCCAATCAGATACTGGTTAGTGAGGGTAGGGGCTTCAACATGTGAATTTTGCAAGAGTCACAGCATTTGGTCCATAACAATAGGAATAGAGAACTTTGTCTTCTTGCAGTAGTAAAATGTATCATTGCAAAAACCATGGGATATATAAGATATTTTTGCAGTCATTTTTGTAAAACTCAACACAAATTCACAGTGTTGGGACCATCAGAGATTTTTTTTCTCCAAGAAATTCCCTTAATGTCACTTGTTTCAAAGATGTCAGTAGGTGAGCTCATGTTAGTGTTTTCCTATAGTTTATGAATGTTTTAATTCTTTAAGTAGTGAAGGCAAATGGCAAATTTCCTTGACTTTTGGTCACTCAACAACTATGATATTTTGAAAACTCCCATCTTAAAAAATATATTCCTGTATAAAATACATGGAGTCATGTTTATTTTCCCCAACAATCCTGAATAAATACAAGCTATCCAGAAAGGGTACAGAAAAAAAGTAATCTGAGTTCAATCAAATGACCTATTTAAATTTAAAGGGAATGATAGTCTCATTACCAGTAGGTACTGTTAATTTGTGGACTATAGGTCCAAAATAATTTCCTAACGTTTCCATTTATTTCTGTGAACTGTAGTGTCAACAGACTAGATATGTAATAAGTAAACAAAACAGGTTTGAAAAATGTAATTTAAGGATGAAAATGATGATTTCAAGACCAGGGGTTGATCTTCCTGGTTTTTACTACAGATAAAAAATGACTAGATTAGGGCAATAAATTATCAATGAGAATCATGGTGAATGAAACAGAGTTTTCTTAACTGTTTAAAAATAATTTCTTATCTCTTTTTTTCAGTACAGATGCATTTGAAAACAAGACTCAAAGCTTCATGTCCAGTAGATGACACAATTCAACAACAAATTAAATAGGGGTATAGATGTAAGGAAAAAGACTTTAAATTGGAATGAGGGTATCTGTATGGGTTCAGGTGCATCTCAGTATGCTAACTTCTAATGACCTTGATCTTCATTTGCTTGTTATACCAACCATTTCTTTTATTTCTAAAATTACCCCTCTTTTCTCAAACTTTCTCCTGGATTATGGGTTGAAAAAAAGTCCTAATTCCTGGGGTCTCTGAATCTGACTTTATTTGGAAAATGGTCTCTATAGATGTAATCAAGTTAAGATGTGGTCACAACTAAATTAGGGTGGAACCCAGTCCACTTGACAGGTGTACTCCTAAGAAGAAAAGAAGAAAAAATATACTGACATAGACAAAGAGGGAAGATCTTTCTAGGACTTCTCTTTCTCTCATGCAAATGCTTTAGATAATATTGCTAGACCAATGTAAATGAGAGTGATACTTTTTTCTTAATAATAAGACTTCTTTCAATGTACATAATTAATCACAATGTTGGAATGTATGCATACCTATACACACACATAAACATACTCAAATACAAAAATACATGTACAAAAATTCATGTATGTATAAAACATTGCACATCTATTAATGAATGCATACCCATATAAAACTATTGATTTTCTATTGCTGTTGTTATGACAAATAACCACAAATTTAGTGGACTACAGCAACACAAATTGATTATCTTACAGTTCTGAAAGCTGAGTCTTCAAAACAAGGTATCAGCAGGGTTGTTCTAGGAGACAGGCAAAGGTCACTTGTTCTTAACAGCTTCCTTTTTAGCATCTCTACTTTTGTCTTCACACTTTCTCTGACCAATACTCCTGCCTTCCTCTTATAAAGGCTGTGTTAATTACTCAGAACCTACTTTCATAATCCAGAATAATTTCATTTTAAGGTCATTAATTTAATCTCATCTATTAAATCTTGTTTGCCATGTAACACTTTCTCAGATTTTGGAGATTAGGGTATTTTTGGCAAAAGAGGCCTGCTTAATTTAACTTAACACCTTATTTCTCAAATAATTATCATCCTAATATAGATTTGGAAGATAGTTATGACATCTGTAGTTATGATATATGATACATTTAACCCTGATATAGTTTAAAATGATGTTATAACCAGTTAGCTATAAGTCATTGCCCATAAAGAATGGCCTATTTAAAATACATAATAGTTTACAAATACATTTTGAATATTCTTTTTATTTTTTGAAATGTATGTGATTTCTTTCATATGCAACATACTCACTCATACTCTTATTCTAAGGGTGAAGGCTCATGAATTTTCACTAAAAAGCTTCCCCCTCTTTTTTTTTTTTTTCATGAATGACTCTTGGAATTGGATCTTCTTTTTCTTGAGCAACATTCCTAATTCCTTTATGTCTTAAATAACAACTATTTTTTAGGAACAAATATGGAAGAAGAAGCCAAGGGCATAGACTATGAAACAAATCCTTGGTGCATACTCTTGGCAGCCTATGTTCATTTCTGTGCATCTTCAAGTAGGTAGAACAGGAGGACTTTCTGCACTTGTGTACCGATGTAGAGACTGGAGATCAAAACAAAGACTGCTATGGGGCTACTTTCCTTATATGGTTTCCAAAAAATGCCTATCATTAGGATAAACATAGAAAACCTGAGATGTAAACTCCTGAGCATTGTACTCAAAGGAAAATGCAAGAAGAGAAAATACTACTCACAAAAGCACATACATTGTCTTAACTTAAACTTTAGTTATTAGTATATCTCACAAATTCCAATTAATATTATCAGTCATTGCTAAGTTTTAATTCAGCTTATTTCAGTTTTGTAACTCATCCAGTCAAGATATTATTTGTCTGCAATAAAATGAGGAATGAGAATTTAGAGTATATCCATTCCATTACTTAAAAGGAAACCACTAAATAGTATGCAAGAACAAAAAAGAAATTTTCCCAAAGGGAATTTTACTCTAGTAGTAAATGAACCTACACTGTCTTGTCTTTTTTTTTTTCTTTTTAGCAGAATCAAATGGATGGCATTTGGCCACAGATTGTTTTGCAATTCATGTTCATCTTCTCAAGTTTCATATATCAAAATTCTGTCAATATAATGCTGTTGCAACCTTTATGTATGTTTGCAATCAATAAAAAATAGTATTCTATTTTAGGTGATAGGATGTGAGTGCTCTTTATTAGGAAGCCATAGAAGTGACTGTAGGCAGCATGAATTAGGTACACACATTATAAAGTTACATAGGTACTGCTTATTGTAGTAATGTTGGTATGCTAGCTCTTGTATCTCAAATATAAATATTTGATATTATAAAGTAATTTGGTTAAAATTATTTTATTGTCAATTATTATGTCTAGTTATTTCCTGATACATGAAAAATGTTAAAATAGGTAAAAGTAACTGTGCAAAACTTTCAACTTAAAATAAAAGAATTTCCCTTATAGATTAGTAATTTAAAATAAGTTCTTACTACATATGAGAGATAGTATTAAGAAATATTGCAGAAAAATAAAAGTTTGGAAATAACATTTTCTCTACAGGAGGGAAGAATCTAGGATTCACCTACTTATATTTAATTTATTCATTCATTAATATATTCATTTGATTATTCTGTAAGCTTTTGTTGAATGCCTGATCTATTTCGATGTTACAAATGATCTAATAGAGGAAACAAGCATAAATATGTGCATACATGTATATTTACATATAATTCTATAAATTAGGAAACTAGAATACAACAGAAGATATAACATTGGTTATAAAAAATAACTGGAATTAAAAGACAATATTTTAATAAAAGGCATTATTTCTGTCAGGCTATTCAGTGAAACTTCCTTATTTTTCCTTGGTTATGCAGGGAAGGAAGATGGAAAGTGCATCACAGACATGTACACCTTTACTTTTGCAAAAATGTACATTTTAAAATGTTTGAAGCAAATAAGTAGATTGACTGACGGATATAGATATATGAAAGAGATATTTAAAAGTGAGTTTAAAGATTTGCTGGGATTAGAATTTTATATACTTTTTAAAGGAATTGTATTCTATTTAATAGGTTAGTAACAGCAGAGGTGTGATTTAATCAAAGCAGTATTTCATTAATCAGTTTTGATATGTTTGAGACTATTGGTGAAAAATAATGTGAAGGTAGAAGTCCATCTAAAATAGCAAAATACGAAACTTTGAAACTATCCTTCCCCATAAAACAATGAAAGCATTTGCAAAATTGTCACAGTTAGGTTTTCCATAATTCAATTTCAAAATTAAGAATTTTGGAAATTCACCAAGGACTTACAAAAATCTGAGGGATAATTATTCAGAAAATTGACTTTGCGTTGGGAAAACAATGAATTGTGTGTTGTTTTACCTTGCTTATTTCCACTACCTTCATCTCCATCGTAATGTTTTCTACCAATAAGCTTGCAAATGCACTAGCCACTTCGAAGTGCGGTAGAATGTAGAGTTTGGACATCCACCAAAGGCCCCATCCACAGGAAACTGGCTCTACTGAGACTGGGAGCTTCACAAAAAGTTCCACTCTCTAGGTTCATTTTTATTTGATCTAATCCAAGATCAAAATCATTTTTATTTGTTTAAGTTAAGCAAATAGCATAATCCTGTGCTGCTTATCAAAAATAATCAGCTGTGGAAATTACAGTTAGGACCAACAAGAAAGGAAGGAAGAACTATTAAACATAAAAAATTGATAAAGAAGAATATACAAAGAAATTTGAAAAGATCTAAAATATTTCTAGAAACATAAAAAAACATACACATGATTATGGCTGTGCACATGCTTCAGAAACATAGTAGAAGGACCTAATCTTTCACATATGCTGGACTTAAAGGTTGGTATATGTAAGGAGCTGTGAGCTCCCTACTTGAAAGGCTGCCCCACCACACATAGAAAACTCAACCTATTCAAGGCGTTTAAGAAGATCTTTGTTCAATCTTTAGCTTACCATTAGAGCAACCAAACAAATCTTAAATGTCACACATGAAAAAGAATATATACTTACAGAATTAATTAGGAAAGTCACTATGCAAACAAATAGTAAAACACAATAAAATCAATTAACAGACAGCAAATACTGACCTGGTGAAGGAGGATTTGATGTTCTAGAATTGCCACATTATTATTTGAATGTCTATTTTCCAGTTCAAAATTATGATGCATACAAAGAAGTAGGGAATTTGTATGGCTCACACACAGTACAAAACAGAGGAAAAAGATCTTATATCTGAGCATGTCCAGATGCCAAACTTACTTGAAGTAGACTTTAAATTAGTAATGCTAAATGTCTTGGAACTAATAAGGGAATCCATGCCCAAACGTTAAAAGTATGAAAATAATGTGCAACAATAAATACAAATGAAATAGGATTATTTAAAAATAGAAATTCAGTGCATAATTAAATTGAAAAATTCACTAGAGGAGCTCAAAGATCTGAACCAACAAAGGAAAACTGTGGACTAGAAGCTAGGTGAATTGAGATTATCAACTCTGAGAAGCAGAACGAATAAGAATGAAAAATATTTTAAAGTCTCAGATTGTATACCATGACATGGTATAATCTATTAAAAGAATAAGAAGTTTACTATAGAAAAAGCCATAAATGCAACTCAACATATTAACACAGTAAATGAAAAAAATGCAATGACTATCTGAACAGAAGTAGGAAAAATCGCTTGATGAAATACACTGTATTTTTATTATAATATTACAGAATGTATTAGAAGTAGAAGAAATAATCCTAATCCTGTCAAATTTATCTATGAAAAACTAACAGCCAGCATCATACTTAATAATGAAAGACAAAATCTTTTCCCCTTTAGATCAGGTACAAGACAAATATATATACACTCACCATTTCTATTAAATATCATGATGGAACTTCTAGCCAAGACAATTACTTAAGAAATAGCCATTCAGATTTGAAAAGGAAGAACAGATGACTTGATCATTTATGTATAAAACCCTATGGAAATCACAAAAATTTTAGAACTAAGAAATATTTCATCAAGATCCTAGGTTTAGAACTACTGGAGTAACTCAGAGTGCCTGCCTAGCAAGCATGAGGCCCTATTTTCAAACCATCAAAAAAAAAAAAAAAGAACATAGGTCCAAGATCAATATAAAAAAGTCAATTCTGTTTCTACAGAGTAACAATGAACAATTGGTAATGAAATTAAGAAAAATTCATTAAAACTATAGCAAAATAACAGTATACTTACAAACTAAATATAAGATTTGAGTATTACAAAGTATAAAGTATTACTAAAACAAAGTAAAGACTATCTAAATAAGCAAAACTATATCCACTAATTTGAAGTCTTAATATTACTCAGATTGAAATACTCTCCAATTGATTTACAGAATCAATGGAAACCCTACCAAAAGTCCAGCTATTTTTTCCTTTCAAAAATTAACAGGCTGAACCCTAATATTTACAAGCAAATTCAAAGGACAGAATATCCAAAGCAATCCTGATATGGAAGAACACATTTGAAGCCCTCACTTTTCCTGATTTTGAGACTTCCTACAAATCTACAATAATTGAGCCATAAGAATAGGCTTAATGATCTATGGAATAGGATTAGGGAGTCAGAAGTCAACCCTTAGGTTTATAGTCAACTGATTTTCATCAAGTGTACTAAAACAGTACACTTAGGAAAAAAAGAGTCTTTGTAAAAAATAATGCCAAGGCAAATGAAATGGATAAGAATCCCCCTATTTTTCACTTCATACATGAACTCCCTTAGTATGTACAATTTAATATGCACCAACAAAACAAAAACTAGAACTTATGAAAAATTAACTCAAAATGGATAATGAACCCAAATATAAATGCTAACAACTGTAAAATTTTTAGATGGAAGCAGGAATAAATCTTTTCAATCTTAGTTTAGGTAATGATTTTTAAGATGGTATACTAAAACCATAAGCCTTTCCTAAAATCAGAAATAAGGCAAGAATATTTTTCTCACTCTTATTCAACAATACACTGAAGTTCTAGTAGGTCTAAAATCAGATATAAAAAGAAAAAAAACATGCAAATATTTAAAAAAAGTTCCTATTTGCAGATGATATATTGATCTACATACATAAGCTTACAGTTTGTAGATTACAAGGGATCTACAAAGCAAAAGCAAAACTATTTGAAAAAAATTTCATCAAGGTTATAAGACATGTGAAGCAACAACATATAAAGAAATTTATTGTACTTATAAATATTAGATTTGAATAAATGGACCCTGATATTAATTATATATTACCATTTAAAAATCACTCAAACTAAAATGAAATACTTACGTATAATCCTAATAAAACATACGCAGGGCTTGTACACTGAAAATTATCATACCCAGATCAAAGACTTCAAAGAAGTTATAAATAAATGGAAAGACATCAGGTTCACAGAGTAGAAGACTCAACATAGTTGATAAACAGGTTCAACACATTTCTTACCAAAATCCCAGCAGTCTTTTATGGATATACCCATGATTAGTCTCAATTTTATATGGAAAAAGAAATTCAAATAGAACAATTTTGCAAAAGATAAAATGGGAAGAGTAATCTAATCAACTTCAAGGCTTATTATAAATCTTTAATAACCAACACTCTGGTAAGTTTTGGCATAAGAATAAAAACATTAATCAACTAATCAGAATAGAGGGCCCAGAAACAGTTCTGTGCAAATATGGCCCTCTCCTTTTTTTGTTTTTTTTTTTAACAAATAAACAAAAGCAATTCATTGAAGATGGATAACCATTTCAAGAAAAGTGTTAGAGTAATTGGTCTTCTCAATACAAACCAAAGCAAAATATTGATTAAGAATTAAACCTCACACTTTATAGAAAAATTTGCTCAAAACGTACCACAGACTTAAAGGCAGAATATAAAGCTGTGGAATTTTTAGAAAGAAAAATAGGAGAAAATCTCAAGAATTGATATCTATATATAGATAGAGTCTGTAAAGGCTAAAGCAGAATCTGCCTAAAAAGTTGATGAATTGGACTTATCAAAACATGGTTTTAAGAAAGATGCCATGAAGATGATAAAAAGATAAGTTAAAGATTAGAAGAAAACATTTGTAAAAGGTTTACTATCTAGAATAGATAATGAGTTATCGAAACTCAACAGTAAAAAACAAAACAAAGAAAAATTAAAAATCCAATTTAGAAAATAGGCAAAAACACAAACAGAAATTTCACTGAAGTGAATGTAGAGTTGGCAAATGCAAAGGCATTCAACATCATGAATAATTAGTAAAATACAAATAAGACCATAGTGAGGCTGGGCATGGGCCAGGTTGGCCAAAGTTAGGGAGACCCTCTCTCAACAAACAAGCTAAACGTGGTGCACACTTGTAACCCCACCTACTCGGGAGGCAGAGGCAGGAGGATAATGGTCTGAGGCCCACCCAGTAAAACACATGATATTCTTTCTAAAAATAAAGCTAAAAGCATAATTAGGTAGGGGTGTGGCTCAAGTGTTAGAGCGCTTGCCTACTAAGTGCTAGACCCTGGGTCGAAAGCCCTACTACCGCCAAAACAAACACACAAACAAAACCATGGTGAGAGGGCACTGTGCATCCAAATCACGGTGAAAACTAGTGACAACCCCAAGGACTGGTAAGGACGTAGTGAAGCAGATAGCATGTGTAAAATGATATATAACCACTCTGGAGAACAGTTTGCCAATTTCTTTAAAAACATTCTAAATTAAAAAGACACACAGCAATTTACATCAAAATTAATGTTCATTGCAATGGCTATGAACTCCATTAGAATATGATCAGCAAATAGAAGATAAAGTAAATATGGTAAGGTTTTATCAGTTGGAATATATTGTTTTGTGTTAAGATTACTTTGAAAGTCTAAGTTTGAATCATCATTCTTTCTAAACCATCACTTACTGTTATAATGAATAAAATCAGGAAGACTTAGAGTGGTTCAATTGGCCTGGCTAGCACATGAGAAATGCATTTCAGTGAAGGTAATTGTCAAATCTTTGAATCTTTGAACCAAACTGGGAAAATTGCTTTTAAATGAAACAATCATTATACATGCTGACCATGGCAATGATTGGGTTGTTACTATGGAAAAAGCAACTGAGACAATTAACCAAGGCTACCAATCACGTAATTAATTGTCAGAACTGAGTCTCCATTGCTGGGAAAAAGGTCAGAATGCGACAGCAAAGACATGTGTGTGAGCAAAACTCCAGAGTTGGTTGAGGACTGATGTTAAGTTGGAAGAAGCCTTGCAATTAAACATTTAAGGAATTCCCCAATAGGATATAAATCTGAAGACTGACTCCGAACTAAGAAACTTATTCTCAGAGGAGGAAAATCCCACAAAACCTTGATATGATTCTAAGAAAGAAGGCGTGTGTCTGGTCAGTCTGTTCATGAAAGCAGCATGCCACCAAGAAAAGATTAATAAGAAGTGAAGTAATAGTCTCAGAGTGTCAACAGAGGGCAAGAATGTCACTGACCCTTATTGCTGGCCATGAGTAATAGTGTGATAGAACACAACAGCCTCCATTTTGAAAGGACTACCGGGAAATTAGTATCTTTCAAACATCATTTCCGTTTTGCTGAACCTGTAACTTGAGCTACAAAGAACATGGCACAAGTATGCAATTGGAAAGCATATGAAGCAGTATGTTTTTAAAAAAATCTGACTCATGTTTAGTAACCAGGGTGGTTTGAGCTCTTGTTAATGTCTGAGGTCATTGGTGATATGAGTTGTGTTGGAGGAAGAAAGAAGCAATCTATTGCTGCCTCAAGGTTATGGCAACTTATAAGAAGGTGGCCTCTAGAGGGTCGCTCTGATTAATGACATGGCAATGTGTACGTCAATGCTTCTGTTTAAGTTCTTTCATTCTGTTCCATGCAAGACACTATGTTAGGCATGGATGATTACAGTAAAGTAGACAAAACCTTTACTTTTGAAAAGCTTGTTTTCTAGTGGGGGAACACATAGAAAGGTCACAGACTGGTATCAAGAAATACTTGGTATCTTTAGATTAGGTTTGTAGGTCCAAGTACACTTATATTGTGTGCATATGTAAACATGTATAGCAATGAAGGGAGGTAGACAAGTATATCAATAGTACCTCATGTGAAATAATAGAAATATGTAGCAGCTCTAAAAGAGTTACACCTTTTAAAATTTAATTTAATTAAGTATATCTGTATTTCTCTCTCTGTCTCTCTCTCTATCTCAACTTTGTATAATCTAGTCTAATTTCTATACATTTGAGTCTAATCCAATCCTTATTCTTGTACCAGTTTATTTCCAGTTCAACTCATGTTTCACATGCTTCTGTGCTTTATTTTTTTCCTTTAACTCCAGCCTGAATTTCTGCACTTTACTTTCTTTACTCTTTAGCCTGTGTTTTATTCTTAATTGACCCAATTGCAGGTTCCAGGAGTCTTACTTCTAGATCCCAGTTTTGTCCTAACTTTTCTAATTTTGAAAAGTTTCACATCTATCAGGGACTAACACAAGGACACATACAAGAGCAAATTTTATAATAAATAATCCATTAAATCATTAGCCATAAACATTTTCAAATCTATGAAAGATCTATCTACCAAGATTCATCACTTTGGAATAACATCGAATGGACAGAAATTTGAAGATATTTGTTTTGTGACTTTTCAGGATTCAATTAATTTATTGCTCCAGAGTTTATTTCTCAAACTCTCTCCTAAATTCCCTCAAGGGGAATGTAGTTAATAATGAATACATTTAAAGAAATTTGCTTTCTTATAGCTTAAAGGCTACTTTCTCATGGTGGTAAAACTTTGGAAAATTACAGAGTAAATAAAGGTCATGGACAAGATAGCATTAGACAGCTATCTTATTGCCTCTATAATTATGTAATTACCATGGTGATAGACAAGGGAAGCATTTGGGATAAGAAGGGAAATTGCAAAGTTCTTACTTACAAATCTGAATGAATAATTCAGATGCCCAAATAGCCAATAAAATTCTCTGAAGAGTATTCCTGTCAACCAGAGCTTGAAACCATGCATATTATAATAATCCAGAATCCAGAATGTCCACAGAAAATGAGTGGAACCTGCATCCACATGCAAACATCCTGCAGTAGTCAGGATTCTCAAGAGAAACAGAACCAATATTGTATGTGCAGTAAGATTACTTACAAGGTATTAATTACAAGCTTATACCACTATGGAAGTGTTGATGCTCCACCATCTACCTTTTACAAGATGGAGACTAAGGAAAGCCAGTAATATAAATTTCAGCCTGATTCTGAAGGGTTGTGGACCAGGAGAAAGTGTAACTCACAGTCTAAATGTGGGTGAAGACTCAAACTCTCAGGAGAAAGAGAACCCAACCTCATTCTGCCTTTGTGTTCTATTTTGATCCTAAATGAGTTGGATGGTCCCACCCATACTGGGAGAGCTATCTACCTTAGTCAGTCCACCAACATAAATGCCAGTCTCATCTGAAAATACCCCACAGACACATCCAGAAATAATATTTAAACTGATGTCTGGGTATCCCGTGGCCCAGTTAAGTTGATAAATAGAATTAATCATCACACATCCACCTTCAGAATGAAGAAGCATCGAACTCTTCTGTCTTCATCGTGCAAGGACTTTATCATGTTTGTCACATATTCTAAGTGATAGGATGACAGAAGTATAAATGGTGTCTAAATATAGCAGCAGCTGTCAGGAATAAGGAAATGTAACAATGGAATGTTTAGGAGGGGATATGGGCTAAGCTTCAAGTTGGGAAAGAAAGAGTAGGGAGATCTGGTGAGTGAAAGTCTAAACATAGCATGTCAGTTTCTGATCACTGTTAATAAGTTCATTAGGAAAACACCTTTCTTCTGTCAGATGTTAAGCTTTATTCTTTTCTGAGGATAAAGCCTAGCATATGTGTTGTAACTTGCAGATTAAGGAAGGATTTCATACATGGAAGTTATATAGCACTGTAGATACTGGGGAGTCATCAATAACATCATAATACAATAATACTCACATGCTCAATTTCTTTCGCTGGATTCTATTACTCCATTGATTTTAATCAGAAAGTGTTAATGTGGAAAAACCTATATCAATGAATATGTCTGAGAACTTTGAAGAATAAAAGGTTAGAATGATCTCTAAAGCTATAATATTTCTCAGATGTACCATTTCAACAGTGGGAATCCTCATGAGCAACTCCCTTTACTGTAGCTCAATTGTAAAATTACAACATCTTTTAAAAGCACACACTCAATGGCAAGACTGGGAATAGAGGTATGTGCCAGTAATTCTAGCTTCTTGGAGGCATACTTAGGAGGATTGTGGACTGGACATAGGCCAGACCTGAGAAAAATGAGAGACCCTACCTGAAAAATAGCTAAATCCGAAAAGGTACATAGGGTGTGGCTCACATGGGAGCGTGCCTGCCTAGCAAGCATGAAGCCCTGAGTTCAAATCCTAGTATGGCAGAAAATAAAAGATTCATGCCACTTTCTAGTGGCAATTGATAAATTGTCAGAATAGATAAAGGTAAATGTTAATTATGAAGTTATAGTTTTGTACCATGTTCTCAATATACGGTCTGTCAAAGTTTGGTTTGATTTTCTGTGTGTGCATTTTATTAATGGAATGTGACAAGAATTGGTTTTACTTAGGATTGTTTCTTTTTATTCTTAATACTCATTACAGCCTCTTAAGGAAGAAAAACTTAAAATCACTCCCATTTTATTATTTATTATTTGTCCTAATACTCACAGTATGATATACCTGTAATTGGGTCTTAATTTTAGGACTTTGACGTGTCCTAAAATCAGCTTTCACTTGCATGGGTTACAGAATTACACCAATGTACCTTCAAGTCCATCCTAGACATCCATCAGTGACAATATCTGAACAAAACCCTGCATCTGTGTATAATTACAGACTGCAAGTTCTGGAGACCTTCAGAAAAGAAAAAATTGCAACTGGATGGGGTGACGTTGGCAAGTTGACAATACAAACTCCAGAGATCCTATTTAGATCTATAAACACCCTCCTCTCCCTGGCATCAGGCATCATTTCAGAGGCAGATATCCAATTTAGGCTGCCATTTAGGGGACTGAAAGTCTAAGACAGGGGTGGGGGGAGATCAATTACTCAGAAAAGCAATAGAAATTTTTCTATTTTTACTTAAAATATGTTTTTCTTTTTGCTAAATCAGTGACGTAGATCTTATACTTATTTATTTGCAACTTCGTCTTCTGTACATTCAATAGCAGTTTTGCATTCTTGTTCCACAATTTGCTCTTTAGCCCTACCTTCCTAGATTTCCTCTCACTGTAGTTATAATATGACAGCCCTGTAATTCACCTTTAAGTTTCCAGCCCTAACAGGGCACTGGTGGCTCACGCCTGTAATCTTAGCTACTCAGGAGACAGGGATCAAGAAGATTGCTGTTTGCCAGCCCAGGCAAATAGTTTTTGAGACTCTGTCTTGAAAAACCTCTCACAAAAAGAAAAATAAGGTTGGTGGGATGGCTCAAAGTGAAGGTCCTGAATTCAATTCCCAGTACCACACACACAAAAAATGTTTACAACCCTGAACTGTTTATTCTCCTCCCCTTTTCTACCACCCTTCTCAATTTAGACTTTCTACCTGTCAACCACTAGAAGAACTTCCTAACTCTCAATTTCCCTTGTGTCTATCTACCCATCCACAATTCTCCCTCACTACCAATATTTTCAATAGATAAAGAGATTCCCATTTTTTTTTTGTTGTTTTACTTCCTTGGACTTTTGTCTGTTCAATTTTTTCCATCGTTCTCTCCCCTCTCCCCTATTCGATTACCTACTTGATCTTTTCTACCTATCCCAGTCTGCTTTTTAATTAACTCATTTTGTTAGCTTAGCCACCAAACCTTTCTGCTACATAAACTTTTCACCTCATATTATCCATTAGCCCCTTCCCTGGTCTCCTTCCCATCACAATTCCTACTACCTTTACCCCTCCAGGACCATGGAGATTCAACTTTGCTCCACTAGACAACCAAGATGCTGGAACAGTTGCAGTAACTAAACTTCATTGAGGATTACTGTAATTCCAAGGTTGAAATTACACAGTTTTACAACTGCGACAGTTTTAGTAGCTGAGCCTTCTTACCCTATATGAAACAGGGTTAGAATCTAGCATCCTGAAAATAAGAAGCTGAAGGAAATAGTGTTGAGCTACTATCTTCCATTGTTTAGAGACAACAGAACACATCAGAGCTCAACCACCAGTCAGGCCATATAGTCTTTCATAAAACCCCACCTAAAGTAGGGGGAAGAATTATACAGACTGATGTTAGGGATAGCTTAGGGGTAAGGGACGGTTGAATCAGTTGGAATGATGTAGACAACTGGACATTGATATCACTCCCTGATATCAATGATTTCACTTCCTGCTTCTTATTTTGTACGGAGAATACTTCTCAGTTATCATTTTTAAAAAGGAAGAGAGAGAGAGAGAAACAGAGAGAGAGAGAGTCACCAAGCCAAGGCTTGGCAACTAGGGTTGGAGTAAGTGACCATCTTGTGATTGCTCAGCTGGGGCCTGAGAATTGTAAATGCATTTAGAAGACAGAAATAGAAGATGTGGGGAGAGAGAGCAGTGAGATGTGGCCTATTTGCCAGGAGAAAATGTCCCAAAGCTGCCAGGAAACTCACTCAGTCAGGATTTGGGGTGTGTCTTCATGAAAGGGAAAATTTAATAAATAAAACTCATGGATGAAGCCAGGAAAAAAAAGCAGCATGGCACTGGCAAAAAATACATGAAGATCAATGGAATAAAATAGAAGACCCAGACATAAATCCATGCAACTACATTTAAATGCCCTTTGGCAAAGGAGCCCAAAGTACACTATGGAGAACTCTTCAACAAATGTTGCTGGGAAAACTGGATATCCACATGTAGAAGACTGAAAATTAGATCCTTGTCTTTCACTCGGTTCCAAAATCAATATAAAGCAAATCGAAGTCCTTAATATAAGGCCTGAAACTTTGAAACAACTAAAAGCTGTAGTAGGAAATACCCTGGAACACATAGGCATAGGCAATGACTTCCTAAGTAGACATCCATGTTCAGCAACTAAAAGCAAGAATGAAAAATGGGGCCGCATCAAACTTAAAAGCTTCTGCATAGCACAAGAAAGTTTCTGCACTACTACAGAATGGGAGAAAATCTTTGCCAGCTACTCATCTGATAAAGGACTCATATCCAGAATCTATAGGAAACTCAGACAACTCAACCCCAAAGGAATCAATATCCAATGAAGAAATGGGCCAATGAATTGAATAGGGAATTTTCAAAAGAAGAAGTAAAAATGGCCAATAAATTCATGAAGAAGTGTTTAACTTCCTTGGCTATAAAAGAAATACAAATCAGAACTATCCCAAAATTTCATCTCACCCCAGTTAGAATGGTCATCTTCAAGAGCAAAACAAATGCTGAAGAGGATATGGTGCAATAGGAAACCTAATACACTGTTGGTGGGAATGCAAATTAGTACAACCATTATGGAAAGCAGTATTCCTTAAAAAGCTAAAAATAGAAGCGCCATATGATTCAGTGATACCGCTCCTGGTCATATAGCCAAAGGAACATAACTCAGAATACAATAAAGACACTTGCACACTGACATTTATTATAGCACCATCCACAATAGAAAAGCTAGGGAAATAACCCAGATGCCTTACAACTGATGAATGAATCAAAATAATGTGGTATATATACATATAATGGAATTTTATTCACCTATAAGAAAGAATGACATCATTTGATTTGAAGGCAAATGGATACAATTGAAGGACATCATGCTAAGTGAAGTAAGCCAGTTTCAGAAAGACAAAGGTTACATGTGTTCTCTGTTATGTGGAAGATAGATCCAAAAGATAAATGTATACATGAAAACAACCATGATCATATGCACATTTATATGTAGAACATGTTTGTAATAGTGGAACTACTCTATGGAACTTGGTGGGGAGGATGGAAAGAAAAAGAGAATGACAGAGAGTAAATAATATTGAAATATATCACATCTGTGCAAGTAGAGGATATAATGATATGTATTGAAAGCTGTTGAATAAGGGGAGGGGTGGGAGGAAAGGGGTTAGGGAGAGTACCTGAGGGGGTTGACCAAAGTAAAATATACTCACAGCTGGGATACATAGAAAAACCCCTGTGGACATTGACTTTGGAATTGATAACAAAAGACAGGGCTGTAAAATAGGTACAGTGTGTGTGTGGATACTTCTGAAAGGGAAGAGGGTGAATGGAAGAGATGAAAGTGAGGAAATATAGTTGATGGGCTTCATATATATGAAATAGAACAATGAAACCTCTTGCAATAAGGAGGAGGGGGTAGATATTGGGAGTAATGTAAACAATGTACAATGTGAGTTCATTTGGAAATGTCACAATGAGTTGTACAGCAAATGTATCCTAATAAAAAATTTTAAAATGTGGTAGAGCACCTACATAACAAGTGTGAAATCCTGAGTTCAGACTCTAGTACTATCAAAAAAAGAAAGAAAGAAAATTGTAAAACCCAAATGAAAATGGTTTTGTTATCAGTTTTTAGATAGATAGGTCTTCATTTGATTAGCTAAAGTAATATATGAAAACTGTTTAGATAATTACATAAAAATCAACATGTAAGAGTCTTAATTTTTTAATTTTCTATTAAACATATTTTGCTTAAGCTTCCAATGATGTATGTAATTGCAAAGAATTTTATTTTTACTATTTATATGACATATGGTTAATATTTCAGTGGTACTTATAATATTGGATAATATGCTATTATATTTGCAGATAAACTAATTAAATAAATCTATAAATAAATGGCTATCTTATATAATATATACTCACATACTAGTGGTGAATACCACATTTTTTCTACAAACAAGGGATCACAACAGGTTTTATGCTATCAAAATGAAGACTTTCATTATTTATGAATAGCACCAGCATAACAGTTCTTAAAATAATTTTGGTAATTTGTCTTTGCTTTGAATGGATGGGTAAATTATGATATGAGGTATAGTGCTTTTCAAGCCTGTTACTCAAAGTGTGGTCTGATGAAATGCTACTGATTTCTGCATGCTATTTTTGTATCCTGAAATTTTATTAAATTCATTTGTTAATTCTAACAGGTTTTTTGTAGCATTTTTGTAGCTTCCTACATTGACGGTCATGTTTCTGCAAGTGAACATAATTTTGCCTCTTTTCTAATTTGAAAAGTAACATACAAATCCAATACATTTCCTATCATAATTCCAATGGTGTTCTTCCCTGAAAGGAAATGGTGTTCTAAAATTTGTATGGATCACAAAACAAACAAACAAACAAAGGCAACAGAGGACTGACAAAGAAAAAGTAAGGAAGAAAGCAAAGGAGATGCCACACTTCCTGATTTATAGTTCTGTTACAAAGCTGTAATAATCTGAACAGTACAACACTACCATAAAATAGAAATGTAGACTGAGGGAACAGCATAGACAGCCACAAATAAAACTGAGCTCATACTACCAACTAATTTCTCAAAATGACACTAAAAAGACATAAGGGGAAAGTCTTCAATAACTGGTACTGGGAAAACTGGATTTTCATATGCAAAAACAATGAAATTGAACCTTTATCTTATATGAGATGCAAACAAACCTCAATATGGGTTTAATAAAAAAAATTAGTTTAAAAAAAAAACCTGAAATTGTGAAGTACCTAGATTACATAGGAGAAAAGCTCCTTGACAGTATTGTTTTTGATGATAATTTTTTGGATATCATACCATATCAAAAAAAATTAATGGTACTACATCAAACTGAAAAGCTTCTGTACAACAAAGGAAATGTCAACCAAATAAAAATGAGTGGTACTGCAAAACTATAAAAAATCTATTATTTATAATGTAGTAATCATCCAACTCTATGTTTAAAATTTTGGGGACTTGTCAAAGTGGTTTTTTTTATTTTATAGGGAAATGATATATAAGAGGTTCAATCTATCAACATCCTTGTGAAAATTTGTTGACAAGGATTTATTTTTTCTTTTTTGATGGGACTGAGGTTTGAACTCAGGGCTTCTCATTTGCAAAGCAGGTGCTCTACTGCTTCAGCCGTACCTTCAATCCATTTTTTTCTGGTTATTTTGAAGATGGGGTCTCATGAATTATGTCCTGGGCTGGCCTTGAATCATGACCCTGCCAATCTCAGTCTGTCAAGTAGCTAGGATTACATGTGTGAGCAACAGGTAACTACCTTTTAACTTACATTTTAACTCTCCAAGTGGATATAAAGTTGTACGTCATTGTAGTTTTAATTTAAACTTCTCTAATCATATTTTCTCTTAACCTGTTCTGATAGTACATAATGGTAGGCCATATTGTCACAATCAGAGAAATAATTAGACTGACAAAAGTAACTTTGATTCTGAATGCCTGCTACAGGAGGAGTTAATTTCCTTTTACTTTTGTCAAATATGGAAACATTATATCTGCATCAATACTATATCTAAACTCTTGGCTTTGATAAATTAAGGGGGAATATAAAATACTACACTTCTGCTTTTCTATCTTCTGAGACACAGCAATGGTGAGGATGGGGGTTAAAAATGTTACCCCTAATGATTAAAACCTGTATGTGATTCCATCATAGTGCAACATAAATACTGTAAGACTAACCTCTAGAAAAATGTTTGGCAATGTAGTTCAGTGGTAGAACACTTGCCAAGCATATGTAAGACCCTGGATTTGACCTCTAGTACTGCAAAAGAAAGAAAAAGGCAGAAAATCCCATGAAAGGGTCTCAGACCAAGCAGAGAAAAGAATTAGTTACTCTCTTCAACCTTCTTATCATGAATGGTGAGCACCGAGCCCTTCACATTCTCCATGGAAAAGAAGTTCATATATCAAGACAGATGGAATTCATATAAAGAAATCAGGCATTCTATAAAAATCGGTCTTATGAATGTGCAAGAGGGATAAACTGAAGGGTTTGATATGAGGGGAGTGAAGAAGGAAAGGATACACTACATGTGTGCATTCATAGACAATATAATGAAACCCACCAAACACTATAAAAGGGGGCGAGATTGATTCTCAGCCTTTTGTCTAAGATCAGGTGTAGAATAAAAAAGGACTGGGGACTGTATAGCTATCCTTATCTCAACTAGCAAAAACCCTTTATCCTTCCTATTATTGCTTATAGTCTCTCTTCAACAAAATTAGAGACAAAGGCAAAATAATTTTTGCCTGATAGCAAGGGGGTAGGGGGGAGAGGGAAGAGGGTAGGGGAGAGCTTAAGGGAGGGGGAGAGGGGAAGGGGGGGAGAAATGACCCAAACATTGTATGCACATATGAATAAAAGAAAAATAAATAAATAAATAAATAAATAAATAAATAAAAATATATCCCCACAGGAAAAAAAAAGGGCTGGGAAGGGCAAGGGAAATGGGAATATAATGAAGGAGGTAAATTTATTCAAATTACACTGTACATATGTATGGAATTACCATAATTAAACCCCTTGCATTATTCATGCATACTAATAACAAAATGTATAATAAAACATTTTTTTAAAAAGCATGGTTTTAAATTTGTTTTATCTTGAACATAAAAGCATAAACATAAATATTTACATATTAATGGGGTATCATGTGGTGTTTTCATACATGGTCATGTTTAAATTAGCTTAAATATATCTACCTCCACAACCATTTATCGTTTCCTTATGAAAATTTTCAGAATCCCTTCTAGATTTTTGAAATATGCAGCACATTTTTGTTATCAGTAGTAACCGAACTGTGCAAAAGCACACAAGAACTTCTTATTCCTACTCAACTGTAACTTCATACTCATCAATTAGCTACCCCCATCTTTTGCTCCCCACTACTCTCCCTCAGCCTCTGATAACCACTTTTTTGTTCTCAACTTCTGTGAGACCAACTTTTTAGATTTCACATATGAGCAAGATAGTGTGGTACTTTTCATTCTGTTCCTGGTTTATTTCACTTAAAATGATCTCCAGTTCCATCCAGATTGTTATAAAAGACAAGATTTCACTTCCTATGACTAAATAGTATTCCAGTGTATATATGTATTTCATTTTCTTTACCATTCATGAGTTGGATGGAGACTTAGATTGTTTTCATTTCTTGACTACAGCGACTAGTGTGGCAATGAACATTGTGAAGATGTATCTTTTGACATATTGATTCAATTTCTTTTGGATATGCACTTAGTTGTGAGATTACTGAATTACATAGTAGATATATTTTAGTTTTTCTGAAGAACCTCTATATTATTTTTCGTGGTGGCTGTACAAATTTATGTTCCCCTTAACAATGTACAAGGGTTCTTTTTTTTCCTCATCCTTGCCAGCACTTGTTTTCTTTAGTCTTTTGGACAATAGCCATTCTCACTGACATGAGGTAATATTCTGTTATGATTTTGATTTGTATTTCCCTGATGATTAGTGATGTTGAGCATTTTTTTCATATATTCATTAGACGTATAGAAAGTATATTTAGATCTATTGCTCATTTTTAAATTGGCTTGCTTTTGCTGAGTTTTTGGAGTTCCTTGTGTATTATGGATATTAACCCCTCATCAGATGTCTACTTTGCAAATGTTTTCTCCCCTCTGTAGGTTGTCTCTGCACTCTGTTGATTGTCTCATTTGCTGGGCAGAAAAATTTTTAGTTTGATGTAATCTCATGTGTCTACTTTTACTTTGTAAAAGATTTTTTTAGTAACTTCCCATAAAAAGTTAAAGTTTTTCATAAAAGTTAACATAGAAAAATATATTGCTCTATTATAAGCAAAAATTAATTAATAATTTTTATTACTATAAATTAGTTTAGATACTAAAAAACTTAGAACATATCTTTATAAAGAATTCAAATTTCCACAATAAGAAGCCAGTTACTATTAGGCAATTCTAATTTATCTAAATGTCTTCATAATTTGTCTTAATCATGGCATCTATCTTTAACAACTTCCATTTTTACTGGTAATTCTGTTTTGTTCAAACAGAATGAAAGAAACATGTCATAATCCTGATGAAATTTGAGATCTACCTTTTGTCATTTTGTAACCTAATAATATTAATTAAAGTATAGAAAGGAAGTTTAAAGTATTGCACTTGCTGAGGAAACCTAGGACATTAATAAAATGTGAAAAGGTGAATTGCTTAAAGAGTATCAACAATGAAGAAGCACTTTCAGCTTATCTAGCCACAAAATATTGCAGCTAGACAATATTCAAAATATTGAAGGTGAATTAAAAACATACCCAATTTTTATCAAAGGCCTAGCATATCTTCAGTTATTTCCTAGCTGCTTGCTGATGGATTATAAGTCTGTGTTTCCTTAGACTTTGTGATCACCAATTCATTAATACTTCCTGTCATGTGGAATGCAACAGAAGTAGTTGCAATCAATAATTCTGATAACCAAATATAAAACTCTATTCCTCAACAATTCTACTGGGAATGTATTTTTCTTTACATGGATAGTGAGTTTGACATTAGATTAAAGTTTTATTGAATATGATTTGGCTAAACACGATCAACTCAAATCAAATGTATGTTTAAAATAAAATTTTAACCTAACATTTTTACTGGTTAATTAAAATAGCTATATCATTAAATCAAATTGACAGTTCTAAAGTTGTACAATATAAAAAATATTCCTTTAGTACCAAGTAAAGGCTACTTACAAAATGGTCTCATAAATCATAAAGAAGCAAACAAAACCCCAAAAACATAAAGTTAGACACACTTGGATACAGGTAGCTAAAATAGTTTTTTATTCACTAGGCTTTTTATTATTTGCTTTACTTTGTGACACTTTTCTGCATGAATTTGGCATGTTATTTGCTGCTAAGAATTTGGATAAAGATATGAAATGACAAAATCAACTTAATATAAACCATGATCTCTTAACTGATTAAGTAGGTAATGGAAATAAAATGCAAAGAATGTACTTTGTATGAGATGACAATGTATTTGAATCCACTTAGGTGGTCAGAAAAGATTCTCTATTCTTTACTTAGAAGCAGTTTCATTTTTAAAATTTAAAACTTTCTTTCCCTTATCTTTTTCCCCTTCCTTTCTTTCCTTGCCTCTCTCCCCCATCTCACTGTCTTGATCAAAAAAACCCCAATAACCAAGTTGGCTTATTGTCTTATGATTACTTTTTTAAGGTTAACTCTCTTAGAGTTGCTTGTGAATTTTTTTTCACCCCGTCCTCAGAAGCTGCTTGATCTCTTATAATTTGACACTGAAAATACATGTAAGAAGGGGTTCAATAACAATAACACAAGTACAGGCATCAATAAAAACATGCTGTGTGTAAGTCCAGCCTACAGAAGATTGAATAAAAGGTGGTGGTTGGTATTTAGACAATGTATCAAACTGATAAGCTTATTGTCAGTTGCCTGCAAATTAGTCTTTGAGAACTTGAATTTTGTAAAACAGTTGAATGATTAGAGACAGCTTCAGGTGAAATAGGACTTGTATAATATTATCTAGAAAAGGGGATCTCCATGTAGGAGATGAAATACTATCTATATGGAAGCAGAGGGACTTATTCTCAGTGGGGTGTGCATAAATGGTGATGGTTTCTAAGCCAGGCTATGTGGAATTAAGTGTAGGAAATCAATCATGATTTCAATCATGTAAATAATGTCTCAAGTGCAGAGTCCAGACCTCTCTCACAGACATTCTAATTCAATGGGGCTGGAGTAAATTTCAGCCACTTAATCTGCAGCACACATTTGCTTTTGAGATTGCCTATATCTGTATTTTAAATAAGAATGTAGTTTGTAAACCATAAGCAAAACTTGTAAGATGTTTAAATAGCTAGAAATAAGGCACTTGTCAAGTAATGGCAAAATCCTGGTATGTGTCAAGTGTAAGATTAGAAGAAACATAGCATTACTAAATATCAGATGAATAGTTAGCAAGTACCAAAAGTGCCCTATACCATGAAAGACCGAGGTAGTAAATATATGAGGCAAAATACACACAAAAATTTGATAGTGATAAAGTCTCAACTTCAACATACATTGATGACTCATGTTCTGCCTCATATGCCTTTTGCCCCCTAAAAATACAAATAAAATCCATAGCAGTCTATAGCTGTGAACAGGAGTAATTGTCTTTGTGTTTATCCAAAAAACTAAGACCAAATCACCTTAAATCTGTGAACCCCATTCGTCAAGACTTAATTTTGCTCCTTATAACCATCCATTAGCCTTCATCCTAGTGTTTTAATTTGATCTGTGAACCCTTTTTTTTTGTTCTGTGATCTCTTAAACCACTTGGTAAAATAGTTGGAGGTCATCATTTTAACAAGAAATTCCTCCTTTCAGTGGCATATATGCAGGTGAAACTGGTTGAGGAAAGATAAGCAGTCTAGCAATATATTAGAATTACCAAAGAAAGGTCATCATGGTGAAATTAACCTGGCATAAGATGACAGGACCCTAATAAGAAGGAATAGGCTACCTGGGATCCAACTCATATTATGAGGGTAGTATTAAAAATATGTACAACACGCACAGACAAAAACATTACATGGAAATAAAACCATAGACCAATATCCCTTCTCAACAAACATTCAAAATCTTTTTTAAAACTCTTAACAAAATAATAGCAAATGCAATCAGGTAATACTATATACAAAAAGTTTATACTTAGTACAAAATCATTTTGTGCTGGAAATGCAAAACTGATTTAATTTTAAAGGTTTTCTCTCAATTGTCAATTTTTGACAGTCCCTGCTGATTTGATAAGGTCATCAACTATACCAGTTTTCCTGTGACATTTTTAGGATTTAACAGTTCTGCTTTCCATAAATCACTCAGAAGACAGAAAACTGGGTTTTTTTGTTGTTGTTGTTTTTGTACATGGGCCAAAAGGTTGGGGGAAATTTATATAACTCATACTGTATCCCCCCAAATTGTGGCTGAAAGAAATCAAGTTTTTAGTGTCAAATGATACTGGATAATTCACCTTCTGTGGTTATTTTCATTGTGTTGTGTCCATTCTGCTGATGTTGGCAATTATAATTTGCAATTCACATTGATGTCATCCATTATTGCTTCATACCTACTGATGTGAATTAAGTGAGCCTTTGGATAATCATGAGTGTTAAAAGTCAATCTATGACTTTGCTCATAGATTAATTGTGCTTTTTATCTAGAGAGTAGTGCTTTAGTTTTTAATATTGTGAATGTCGTGGCCATATTTTCTAAGAGTTAAGATTATGAAACAGTTATGATACTAAAACCAGTGTGATTCAGATATCACTGAACAAGAAAAGGATAACTTACAGTGTTATTTAAATAACAGATGGAGGAAAATGTATGACTGGAATAGGGAGGCAGATAACAGCATACTGTACAACACTTAAAAATAAGTTTGGCTTAGACAAGGAAGAGAAGGGAATGTGAAAGCATATATGAAGATGCATTCTTCCAGTCCCAGCATGAGATAGTTAAGTACTACTAAAATGAGAAAAAGTTTCTTTCATCTCCCAAAAAGAAAGCAGTACTCAATTGAAAGTAACGGCTATCAAATTTGTTTGGATATACCATGTGAACACATTTTTATAACATCACACTGTTCCTTAGAGAGCTACTATGGAATTCAATGAAGATACATTTTCTTTTCTTTGTTCATTGTTGTACTAGGTGTGGGTATGTTGTAGCATTTATAAAAGTTCTTACAATATATCAAATATATCATGCTGAATTCACCCCCTCCATCATTCTTCTTCATCTCCCTCTCCCTTCATCCCCAAAATAGTTTCAACAGATGTCATTTTTCCATTTACATACATGTGTACACAGTATTTGTCCCGCATTCACTCTCCTGCACCATTTCCCCATCTTCTTCCCCTCTCCCACTGATACCAACGCCCCTAGGCAGGACCTGTTCCACCCTCCTATTCTCCAATTTTGCATAAGAAAAGAAGAAGAAGAAAAAGACATTTTTGGTTGTTTAAGATAGCTACACAGTGAGTTTCCTTGTGGCACATCCATGTTTATATGTATTATAACCTAATTTGGTTCATCTCCTCCATTTTTCTTCTGAATATAAAATTTTAAACTTCTTGAAACCAACATAAGAAAGGGGCTAAGGTAGATTGAAGACACATTTCTGATTCAGAAGTTGCAACTAAAATGTACTGTGAAAGGTCATTCTCATCCTCACTCCAGAGATGACCCACATTCAGTCTATTTAAAGTGTATTCTTGTCCTAATAAACTTTGCTACCACTTTCCCTACAAAAAAAGTCCCATTAAAGTACAAAAGAATAAATTTTGATAGTAGATGTGTTGATCCTTCATAATATAGAGAAGATTCTGTGAAGTCTTAACATTGATCATGCTTTCCAGAGAATATCAGGTGATTCATTGAATCATGGCAACAACAAAAATGTGTCTCTGAAACTCCCAGTAGGAGTTTGAAAAAATAATGGTTTCAAATCACCTTCTTGATTTCCACAAAGATAACAAGAAAACATAAAACTCGAGAGTAATGATATTCTTTCAAATACAAAATAGATCTTCCTTCTCTATCTACAAATTTGACAGACAATACAAATATATATTTTGGCAATGATAATTCATTCCATATTTTTTTAACCAAAGAAAATTAAAGCTCTTATTTACTAAATGTTCTGCATGCCTTGTATACAATACTCCTATAAAGGGGTATCATTTGTTTATCTGTGGCATTGAGGTTTCTACTAATTTTGTTCTTTTTAGTTTTTAGTTTCCTCTAAATGTTCAGAAGCCCTTGAAATGTTTCTTAAGATTATTGAAATGGGAGGAGATAGTCTTCTTAGATATTTATACAAAATGGTTATTATTATTACCTGCCACAGAAAATGTTAAAACATTGGTTTATCATAAAGAAGTCACATTTTCAAAGTATGCAACTAGAAGAATGTCTTTTAATTAGGAAATGTAGTGAAAACTAGAATCAAGAAAAAGTTTACAGTAAAACAGAAATGTGTTTTATATTTCTTCAAATCTGATGATCTTTAAAGAGGCCATATGTTGCAAAGAAAAGGATGAGCTAAATATATTTGTGCTGCTTGATGTTACGTGTAGGTTGAGATAAAAACAAAGGAGAAAAGACAACTTTTTTGAAAGTTCTTAAGAGAGCTACAGAACTCAAAAACATGTCACCAGCTAAGGGCAGCCAAGTTAAGCACAAGTTTCACACTTAACTCAAACTGTGACTTGTTTGAAATTCAACTTTCACATTTTTGAATTACCTCTGTGTTTAAACCACTTTCCATGAGAAAGAGAGGTTTAACTTGTAATTCTATTCAATGTGCTACAGAGCATTTAGAAAACATTAGATAGATTAGACATAAGCAGCTTATATGATGAATTTACACATCCAAAAGACCTATGGCTACCAACTGGTCTTAGAACACAAGCTAGAAGATGCAAAGTGGGTGGCTGTTTTGACAAAGTTGGAAACAATTCATATACAACTAAAAACTTGCAGTTACTAATTATTAAAATCTTATGCATCCCATACTCTAGTGCTTTTCTGGAGAGAATATTTGGCTTAACGTCATCATGTTGAACTCACACCAGATATTAGTGTAATGTCAACTTGATGAGATCTGCAAATAAAAGTAAAATTTATATTTAACTATATTCAATTTTGTTACTTGATAGAAGAAAACAAAAGTTTTTTTAAAGATAGTTTAGAGATTATAGGAAATGGAAAGAAAAAAATAAAATTATACAAATGTACAATGGGGAAAAAGAAACATTCTTTACTAAATACACCTGATATTTAATTAGCTTATGTTTCCTCTTCAAAATTCTTATATTCAACTCCCTGTATAGCTATCCTTATTTCAACTAGCAAAATCCCTTGTTCCTTCCTATTATTGCTTATACTCTCTGTTCAACAAAATTAGAGATAAGGACAAAATAGTTTCTACCGGGTATCGAGGGGGTGGGGGTAGGGGTAGGGGGCAGAGTGGGTGGTAAGGGAGGGGATGGGGGCAGGGGGGATAAATGACCCAAGCATTGTATGCACATATGAATAATAAAAAAATTTTTTTAAAAAGCATAACTAGATTGTTTTACTTTACTGAAATCAAGAAAGAGCATTTCCTTAAAGATGTTTTGCAAAATTACTATTATGTAGTAATATAGCCCACAAAATTTTCATATCTGGAAAAAAATTCTTGAAAAATTAAACATAGATCTGCCATATAATCCAGAAATACCTCTCCTAGGGATACACCCCAAGGAATGCGACTCAGGTTATTCCACCCATGTTTATTGCAGTGCTACTCACAATAGCCAAGCTATGGAAAGAAGACAAGAAACCCCACTACTAACGAATGGATTAAGAAAATGTGGTATTTATACACAATGGAATTTTATTCAACCACAAAGAAAAATGAAATGTCATTCGCAAGTAAATGGATGGAACTGGAGAACATCATCTTAAATGAAGTTAGCCAATCTCAGAAGGCCAAAAACCACATGTTCTCCCTCATACGTGGATTATAGACCTAAAACAAATGCAGTAATATTATTGGACATGGGTCATACACTAAGGAGAGAATGTGCACAGGACAGCTAGGGAAAGGGAAGGAAATCTAAAACTTGAATGTGGTTGATGTGCTCTCTGTAGAGGAGGGATATAGTAATCTTAAACTGGCAGAGGTCACTATGGGAAGGGGACCAGGAAGTAGTGAAGAGGTCTGGTAGAGATGAACCAATATGGGTTGCAATACACATGTACAGGGAAGCAGTGCTAGGAATCTCTCTGTATAGCTATCTTTACATTAAACTAGCAAAAATGCTGTGCACTTCTCTTATGTTTTCTCTTCAACAAAATTGGAGAACAAGAGGGAGGAACAGGTTCTGCCCCGAAAGGGGCGAGGGAATCAATGTATACACATGTAAGTAAATGTAAAAATGATAAATTTTTTAAAAAGTTTAAATAGATTGCTATATGGATAATATAAACATTATAAAAGAGTTATGTTTTTCTCAATTGCATATTATTTAGTCTTACCATTAATTACAAATTGCCACTGTTAATTAGTACTATCATTTTGATTAATGCTACTTATGTAATAGAAAAAAGTACAAAATATATAATTTCAAAGAAATATTCATTTGCCATTTTTTCATGCTAAGGTGTATAATTATATATCACATTATTATATTTATTTTGTTGTTGTATGGCTGTGTCCTGTGCCATGGGTTGGTTCTTAAAAAGCTACTTGTCCTGTACCAGCCACCAGGAAAGTGTCTCTCCATGATCTTGCACTCTCTCTGCTGCTTATTACTTAATTCTAGGCTGTTGGTGGGGCAGATAGCATCTCTGTGGTCCAGACCCAGCCACATCCTTCTTTTAATATTTAATATTTTAATATTCTTTTAATATTCCTGTCACTCCTCTCTATGGCCTTTAATGTGTGGTTCATCTTTGACAGAAAAGAGTTTCTGTGTTTCTCACCCACACTGTTGACATCTCCTTGCTATTGGGCAGGATCCTAGATATACTCTGAGTTTTGAGAAAAAAATAATTTTCTTTATTGATGTGCTTGTCTTTTGATTCCCTAGAAATGTTATATCACTAATGATTTTCCCTGCTCATTCCCTTCAGAACATCCAGTGTAGTGTTGGTCAGGTGCCAATTCTTTATATCTTCTAAATCTTTTCTAGGATTCAAATTACTGTCCTCAAGCAAGTCAATTGTTTTAATATTTTTATTAAATATTAAATATTTTCTAATTCAATTGGCCCTCAACAATGTGTTTCTCTTCTTAAGAAATTTTTTTAACATTTCATTTGCTGTCAGTAGGTATCCTAAGCAAGAGGTTATTTGATATTTACTCATTTCTCAGAAACATCCCACTGAAGTGTTGGAAAAGATACTTTCTTTTTGTTTTTTAGTGGCAATGATATATTCCATTATTTATTACTTAAACTGACATGTACTAAGTCAGTACTAGATTTTGTATCAACAAATTTAATGGTTTCTGTACCTTCTTGGAAACAAATTATTTTAATCATCATACTGATAAAAACATTTTTAAAGAGTATATGCAAATGTGAAAACTAGGATAATATTTATATGCAAATGAGTACAGTCCTTTTGGAAATAGAAAAAATAATAGTTCAGATACAAAAGTTTGGTTTCAATGTTCAAAAAACAAAGGCATTATTTACATTTCTTTTCTCTTTATGTAAGCTTTTATAGAATAAAACAAAAAAGGAAATATTAGGAAGGAAGGAAAATGTTCCATGTAGAACTACTACATACTACATGAGCATTTTCAAAAGAATTAACTACTCAGTTTAGGTTGTCCTTATATTAATTAATATCTACAACAGATTAAATCTCTTTCTTTACTTTTATTGGTAGCCTGACTAAATTAATTTTGTTATTTTAGAGTATGAGCACAGCTAAACACTGAGTTTATTTGTGACAGAGTAAAGGGTCCTTTATAACACTTCACATGTGCATTAAAGACATTAGTGTAGTTTGCATCCATACAATATTTGCCATGCAATATTTTTCACAAATTAAGGTAAAATTATGTAATCATAATGAGAACTGCTATCCAAGTTTTCAAAAATGTAAAGAAATGAAAAAATTGAGGGTTTCCTAAAATAATATACAAATTTCCAATTTGGGGATTATACTAAAAAACAGTTCTTTGTTATCATTGCATTTTATTCCCTACAGATTTTTCATTGGTAATTACTTTAACAATAAATAAAACATAATTTGAGATCTTGGTAAGGTGAAGCATGGGAAATTACATGACTAGTTAATAACAGATGTTAAACACTAATTTTCACAGAACATAGTTTCAGCTTTATTATTAATTATTCTGGTAAATGCATATGCATTTATATATATGTATATGTATCCAATAATCTATAATATTTAGTATTTGTGTTTTATCCTTTTCCTGTTTCCACCCCTGAAGCCACCACAAACTGCAAGTAGCCTTGTGCTTATGCATGTTGACCCCAAATCATATGTTGAATTTTTGTCTGCTTACTCTCCATTAAGCAACTGACAACTCACATGATCCTTAGGAAATCAGACTTGTGAAAAATGATCATCCAGACCTCACCCACATGCCAGAGAGCTTGTTTAGACCCATATTTCTGGAATGCAAGCCCAGGTGTGAGTTCCAGATAGAGAGAATTCAGGTCTTAAGAATCGAGGTTTAAAAGTAAGACAGAGATAGGTGAGATGGGAAGAGATTTCTTGAAGTAATCAGGTGATCAGTTCTCCTCATTGCTTTTACTTTCAACTTTGGTCCTTCCTTTAAAAGTTCAAGATCCTCCTCTCTTCTGCCACCTCTGTGGAATCCTTCTTGGCCACTAGAGCCATGATCAACGTTATTTCTTCTGATGATCAATAGTCTCTTACTTTTGATTCCATAGTTTTCATATTTTCCTCAATATTTTGATATCAATATCTTATTGGTGAATTCATTTGATTATCTCATAAATGTTTATTGATATATTGAGCAAACACAGCTTGATTCCAGTCCTTATGAAGGAAGAAACAAAGTAAAAAAATGTAAGTAGATAAGCAAATCACAAAATTTGCTTTAATAGAAGTTCAATAACATCCATTGAAATCTAGTTAGTGGAGGAAGACTCTCTAAGGATTAATGTGGCCTGATACCTTAATTAAATGAAGGAACTATTGAAACAAAGTTGTCTAAGAGCAAACATCTAAGATAGCATCCATCTTATTGCATTTCAGGAAGAAAAAAGTTCAGTGTACTTGGAGCATAATATACATAGAAAAAATGAGTGCAAAATTAGATAAGGAAAAGGAACAAGGGATAATGTCATTTCTTACAGGTTGTGGTTAAACTAGATTTTATTTAAAATTGTGGTGTAAAGTTATTAGTGGATATAGAGTAAGAAAGAAGTATAATTTACTTAATGCAAGGTAAAATGTTCAGGAATGGACTGTAAAAATGAAACTAGAGAGGCCACCTTCAGGCTATTTAGTCCTAAGAAAACAACATGCTGCCTGGAGGAAGAAGAAGGTAGCACAAAGAATAGATTCCTAGAATTTACTGTTATGGCAGTGAGCAAAAAGGAAAATTTGCATCTAAACCTAAGATTTGACTTGAGCAACTAGATGGATAGTAGTACCATTAATTGAAATGATAAGGACTAAGGGAATAGAAGCATTAAAAATCACTCCCTTTTGGATGAGATTAAAGGGTCTATTTGACCCTCCGGTAGATTATTAGTGTGTTTTCTTTCTCTTGGCTGATGTTTTAGGGATTAATTCAGGTTAATCCCTTAAAGTTGTAATGCAGTAGCTCATGTGGTATTAGCTGCATAAGATAATAACCACATTTTAACTCTTCTCAAGGTAGTTTGGTCTTAATGAATTCATTTACCAAGGCAAACTTTGCATTGTAGAAAGTTTCCAAATTGCTTTGTCTTTAAAGCACTTTCTCTAACTTTATCAGTTACATTTCTTTAAAAGATATTATGATAGCCATAAATTTTTTTCTCCACTATCCCATTCTACCTGCCTAAAGAACAGTCTTTTTCAACAGTAGTTCCACACATAAACCAGTGCTGCTGTGTGTGCTCCAAGTCTCACTTGATTAACTGTCTTAGATCAGTGCCATGAAAGCACCAGTGCCCAGCAGGTGTCCACTTTGGGTTTCCATTCTTAAACTGCACCAATTCTACCCCACTCTTTAACAGTCTTATCTTAGGCAGTGAGCTTTTATTCCCATCTTGACGTTGGTAATATTTGATTCACATCTATTTTTCCATGATTATGAACCTATCTTTTAATATTTGTAGGCATTTTCCAGCACCTATGGTTGTCCACAAATCTCTGCAATACCTTGTATTTAAGATACACTTGATAGTTCCACTGCATTTTAATTCCATGTTATTCCTTATGATGTATCTTTTCAGAAAGCATTTGCTGTTAATCTCAATATCCAAAGCAAAGTGAGCATATTTTACCTGATTATAGCTTCCTTACATATGATTATCTCAATTCTTGCATGGACTAAAATGAATTTAGGTGCTAACCTTCCGAATGTTATAAAACATAATTAGCAATAATAGTGCCTTTCTAGAATTTTTGTGAATTTTAAATGAGATTCGATGTTTAAAGTACTTAGTATCATATCTCTGTTCTCATCTCCTTCACTTTCTTTCCTTTTTGTGTACTACAATCCATTGTCCTGCCCCCAGCTATTCTTTCTGCCCATTTTCACCCACTCTCTCCCCCTGATTTTGCCTCCCCCTTCTCACCTTCCCTGACTTGTCACCACATTAACCCTCATTCCTCGACATTTACCACCCACTGATTAGCCTACTGTCCTAACTTTACACACCCCCAGCCCTCTGCAATCCTTGACACAGACACTCTGCACTACAACAGTGGAACTACACCCCAATACACCCAAGGTCCCAAAACCCTGGAGTCCCTGCACATTCTACCTCAGTCACCACTCCCACTTTTTAGTGCCACCTTTTCAAATTACCCAAGTTTCTATCTCTATCCAAACATCCATTACCCACCCACCCCAAGTCCCACTGTTTATAGATATTATCAGCAAAGGGTTCTCTATATAATATGTAAACAACCAGTCTACAATTTAACCTATGAATTTGTTATTGCCAATTTATACTTCCAGGCCAGAAACAGAAAATGAACATTAACCTAACTGACAACTAAGCTGGTTACAACACAATAATTAAATCAAGGGAAAGAAAACAGGCAATTAAAACCACAAACTAGCCAATCAATAACATAGGAGCACAGCACTAATTAGAGGAAGCACTCCAGAAGACAAGGGCAAGGAAATTCTACTTCTCAAAAGAACAATTCAATAGAGGATTTAATGGGAAATGAAGAAAATGAATACCCAGTTCCTGATCCCAACAGAACAGTGATAAAAATCACCAATGAGCTCAGTGACATCCACAAAAAAATCTCTCAAATAGGAAATCATGGACTAGATCATTGAGAAACTCAAGGAGAAGCTACAAGACATGGCTAAAGAGAATGTAAAGGATAAACTCAAGAAATATCAAGACACCACAAATAAAAAACTTGAGAAGATACAGAAGCAAGCAAACAAACTCAGAGAGGACTTCAACAAACATCAGAGTAAAAGAAAGGAGATGGCAAAAAAGAAAAAAAGATTTGAAATAAAGAAAACAACACAAGATATGAAAGAGGAGTTGAATGAAGATATGGAAAACCTCAGAAAAAAGAACTGAATAGAAATCCTGGAAATAAAAGGTCCCTTTAAACAAATAAAAAATACAGTGGAAGGCTACTCCAGCAGACTAAACAAGTGGAAGACAGAATCTAAGGGTTTGAAGAAAAAATAGGTATTAATGAAAAAACAGAAGAACTCTCAAGAGCTGTGAAAAGAATATGTGAGAACTCAGTGACTCCATCAAAAGAGAAAACCTGAGAATCATGGACATTAAATAAGGAGAAGAGGTGCAAGTCAAGGGAGTATGTAATATATCCATCAAAATAATAGCAGGAAATTTCCTGAGTCTCGAGAAAGAGTTGCCCATTCAGGTACAGAAAGCCTTCAAGACATGAAACAGACTTGACAAAAATAGAACCTCTCCATGGCATATTATCATTAAAACAACTAGCACAGAGAATAGAGAAGGTATATTGAAGGCTGTAAGACAGAAAAAATAAATAATATATAAAGGTAAACCCATAAAATAAAAGCAGATTTATCAACAGAAACCTTAAAAGCAAGAAGGGCATGGAATGAAGGTATTTTGAGCACTGAAAGAATGCAATTTCAGCCTCAGGATACTCTACCCAGCAAAACTATCATTCAAAATTGATGGACAAATAAAAATCTTCCATGATAAACAGAAACTAAAATAATATATAACCACAAAGCCACCACTACAGAAGATTCTGACAGAAATCCTACATACAGAAGACAAAAGCAAAAAACCATGGAATGATGGGAAGTATTAAACCACAGGAGAATAAAAAACAAGTAATCAAAGAGTAGCATTGAATCACCTGTACACACTCAATTGCCTAAACATTAAAAACAACTAAATGGCAGGAATAACCACATACCTATCAATATTAACACTGAATGTTAGTAGACCCCACTACCCTATTAAAAGACACCATTTGGCAAACTGTATTAAAAAGGAAGATCTGACAATCTGTTGTTTACAAGAGACACACCTTATTGACAGAAATAAACACTGGCTTAGGGCAGAAGGCTGGAACAAGATTTATCAAGCCGATGGCCCCCCTAAATAGTCAGGAGTAGCAATACTTATATCAGAGAAAGTGGACTTCAAATTTGCATTAGTCAAAAAAGACAAAGAAGGTCACTTCATACTAATAAAAAGAGCTCTCAAGATGAAATAACAATTATCAACTTATATGCAGCCAGTGTCAGTGCACCCAACCTCATTAAACATACAAAAGGACTTAAAATCTCATATAAAGTTCAACACAGTGGTAGTGGGTTATTTTAATACCCCTCTATCACTAATGGATAGGTCACCCAGACAAAAATCCAACAAAGAAATCCTAGAACTAAATGACAGCATAGATGCAACGGACCTGACATATGTCTACAGAATATTCCACCCTGCAACAGAACAATATTCTTCTCAGCAGCCCATAGAACTTTCTACAAAATAGACCATATCTTAGGTCACAGAGCAAGTCTCAGCAAATACAAGAAAACCGAAATAGCCCCCTGCATACTATATTATCACAATGCAATAAAACTAGAACTCAACAACATAAGCAGCAGTAGAAAATATATAAACAAGTGAAGTTTGGATGAACACTGCTCAATCATCAGTGGGTCATAGAAGAAATAAGGGAATATATCCAAAAATTCCTGGAATTTAATGAAGATAAAAACACAGTCTATTAGAACCTATGGGACACAGCAAAGGAGTCCTAAGAGGAAAGTTTACAGTCATGAATGCACATATTAAAAACACAGAACAATCCCAAATAAATGACTTAATGGTACATCTTAAACTCCCAGATAAACAAGAACAAGGTAAACCTAAAATAGGCAGAATATGAGAAATAATAAAAATAAAGGCTGAAATCAATGAAATAGAGACCAAAAAAATACAAAGAATCAAAAAAACAAAAAGCTGGTTCTTTGAAAACAATAAACAAGATCCAAGATTGACCTGGAAAATCTGACTAAAATGATGATGGAAAAGACCCAAATTAGGAAAATCAGAGGTGGAAAAAGGAGAGATAACAACAAATACCAAGGAAATCCAGGGAATCATCAGGGACTACTTTGATAACCTATAATCCAATAAACTGGAAAATGTAGAAGAAGTGGACAAATTTCTAGATACCTGTGAACATCCAAAACTGACCAAGAGGATATTTATCATCTAAACAGATCTATAACATGTAATGAAACTGAAGTAGCAATAGTCTTCCAAAAAAGAACAGTCCATGTCCTGACAGATTCTCAATCTAATTCCACCAGACCTTTAAAGAAGAACTAATACCAACACTCCTTAAATTTTTCCATAAAATGGAAAGCAAAGGAACACTGCCTAACTCATTTTATGAAACCAGCATTACACTCATCCCAAAACAGGACAAGGATACATTCAAAAAGGAAAACTATAGGCCAATCCCCTTAATGAATACTGATGCAAAAATCCTCAATAAAATAACAGCAAACTGAATCCAACAACATATCAAAAAGATCATTCACCATGTACAAACTCAACTCAAAGTGGACTAAGGACCTTAATATCAGACCTGCAACCTTTAGCACATGAAAGAGCAGGAAATGCACTGGAAGCAATAGGCATAGGCAATGACTTCCTCAGTAAATCAACCAGCTCAGCAACTAAGAGAAATGGCACTACATCAAATTAAAAAGCTTCTGCACAACAATAGAAATATTCTCTAAATTGAAGAGGCCACCCACAGAATGAGAGAAAATCTTTGGTAGCTATACATCAGACAAGGGACTGATAAAATGTACAGGGGGCTCAAAAAACTAAACTCCCCCCAAAATCAATGACTCAATAAAGCAATGGGCAACTGTACTGAACAGAACTTTTTAAAATGAAGAAGTCCAAAAGTCTGAAAAGCACATGATAAAATGCTCACCATCCCTGGCCATAAAGGAAATGCAAATCAAAACCACACTAAGATTCCACCTCAGTCTTGTTAGAATAGCAACATTAAGAACATCACCACCAACAAATGTTGGTGAGGATGCAGGAAAAAGGAACCCTCATACACTGCTGGTGGGGAATGTAAGCTAGTACAACCACTATGGAAACCAATATGTAGGTGCCTTAAAAAGATGAAAATAGATCTGCCATATGATCCAGCAATACCACTCCTAGGAATGTACCCTAAGGAATGTGAGTCAGGTTACTACAAAGGAACCTGCCCACCCATGCTTATTGCAGCTCTATTCACAATAGTTAACCCATGAAAACAGCCAGGATGCCCCACTATCAACAAATGGATTAAGAAAATGTTGTATTTATGCACAGTGGAATTTTATTCAGCCACAAAGAAGAATGAAATTTTGGCATTCACAGTAAATGGATGGAACTGGAGAACATCATCTTAAATGAAGTTAGCCAGGCTCAGAAAGCCAAAAATTGCATGTTTTCCCTTATATGTGGATTTTAGACCCAAAACAAATGCAGTAATGTTATTGGACATGGGTCATACACTAAGAGGGGAATGTGCACAGTAGGAATAGGGAAAGGGAAGGAAACCTAAAACTTGAATGTGGTTGATGTGCTGCCTATAAAGGAACAAATACACTGATCTTAAACTGGCAGAGGCCACTATGGGAAAGGGACCAGGAAGTAGTGAAGAAGTCTAGTAGAGATGAACCAATGTGGGTTTCAATACACAAGTTTATGGAAGCTAGGAATCTCTCTGAAGAGCTATCTTTATCTCACACTAGCAAAAACACTATGTCTTTCTTATTATCTCTTATGTTTTTTTTCAACAAAATTGGAGAACAAGAGGGCAGAACAGGTTCTGCCTGGAAGTCGAGGCAGTTTTGGGGTTGTGGGGGAGGTAGCCTAAACATACATGTGAGTAAATGTAAAAACAATAAAATAAAGAACATAAATAAATAATTAAAACAAAGAAAATATAAAATGGAAAGAAACAATAAAAAACCCATGAAACAAAAATCTAAAGCATTGGAAAAAGTCTGACTTCATGCTTTAACCTTAGCTCAAATAATAGTTTTACATCCTTTTAGTATTGAATGTGATATATAAAAGTGAGTAGCTCTTGATCTAAAAGCGAGAGCACACAAGGGAGGGGTGAGGATAGGTAAGACACCTAAAAAACTAGCTAGCATTTGTTGCCCTTAATGCAGAGAAACTAAAGCAGATACCTTAAAGCAACTGAGGCCAATAGGAAAAGGGGACCAGGTACTAGAGAAAAGGTTAGATCAAAAAGAATTAACCTAGAAGGTAACACCCACGCACAGGAAATCAATGTGAGTCAATGCCCTGTATAGCTATCTTTATCTCAACCAGCAAAACCCCTTGTTCCTTCCTATTATTGCTTATACTCTCTCTACAACAAAATTAGAGATAAGGGCAAAATAGTTTCTGCTGGGTATTGAGGGGGGGAGCGGGAGGGGGTGGAGTGGGTGGTAAGGGAGGGGGTGGGGGCAGGGGGGAGAAATAAACCAAGCCTTGTATGCACATATGAATAAAAAAAAAAAAGTGAGTAGCTGACTTTAAAATTTTTTCTCTTATTTTAATTTGAGATATATAAACGTTTTTGAAAAATTTGACCCACACCACTGTACAACTGAACTGTGGTAACACAAGGCCATTATTAAGTGGTTGCACTGGAAGCATGAAGTATGAAATAGTACCTGTAAAGTGTGATAAATTAAGAATACATATTTTAATCCATAGCACAATTTAAAAATAGCAAAAATCATAAATTCAATATAGTGAACATGTGACAAAGAGAATTAAAAATGTAACAAGTAGAAAAATAACAATATGTTAGAGTTAATCATAAAATAATTACATTATAAGGCTGATGGAGACTGGTGAGGGTAAGTGTCTGCTTGTGAGGCACGGAATACAACTCCAATACCACAAAATAAATAATTACATTACATATGAATTAGCTAAAGACTCCAATTAAAAGTGAGTGGTTATCATAATCGCATTTTAGCCTATAAAATGTTTTGTAGGAAAACTAATTGAGGGATCTGGGGAGAAGGAGAAGAGAATGATAAAGAGTGAAAAATATCAAAATACATTTCATCTGTGTAGGGACATGGCATAACAAAACACATTGAAAGCTGTTGATTAATGAGGGTAGGAGGAAGGGGGAAGGGAGAGTAACAAAGGGGACTAATCTGATTAAGGTACAATGTATTCATGGGTGAAGTACCATGGTGAAACCCTTTCAAACAATGAATATACATTCACTAAATGAAAGACTAGAAAGTAAAACAGGTCTTGTAAGGAGGTAGGTAATAAAGTGAGGCGGAGAGTAAACAGAAAGTGAAGGACAGTAAATATGGTAAAATACCTTATATACTTTTATGAAAATAGACAGGAAACTTATTGAAGTTGTTTTAAGTAGGAGTGTGGGAGAATGACAGAGGGGATGAATCTAACCAAGGTGTATGGAAATGTGACAGTGAAACCCCCCTGTATGACTAATATATGCTAATAAAAATGTTTAAAAATAATTTAATTGGAAAACAAAAAAGAAATGTACTTTAAGTATAAAGACAAATATTAACTGAAGCTAAAAGAATAGGAAAATACATATGCCAAGACTTGCAAACGCTATAAACAAGAAAGTTAATGTGACTGTATTAATATAAAAAAGTAGGTGTAAATAAATAGTATATTACTGGAGAGAAATAGAGATAGTTCACAATTTATGAAAGAGCCAATTTAATAGAAAGATGTAAAAAGATACACCTGAGAAAAATTTACAAACACATGAATAAAAATCTGGCAACTATAAAGAAAAATAGATAAATATGGAATCATAAAAGAATTTGTTTTTCACAGTCCTCCCCATAATTGATTGGATAAAGTAGGCAAATTCAGTAAGGACAAAGATCTATAACCTTGACAACTAAATTGATAACACTAAGTTTTACAAAATAAGAAGCCCAGAAATTGTAATGTACAAGTCCTTTGCATGTACACATGGAAAGTTCACACACAAAACGTTGGATGTTTATAACTCTCAATAAATTTCAAGCAATTGAATTTTTTTGAGGTAAGCTTTTGAACTCAGGGCCTACACTTTGAGCCATTCCACCAGCCCTTTTGTCATGATAGGTGTTTTCAAGATAGGGTCTCTTGAACTATTTGCCTGGACTGGCTTCGAACTGTGATCTTCCTGATCTCTGCCTCTTGAATAGCTAGGATTACAGTTATGAGCCACTGGCACCTAGCTCAAACAACTGAAATTTTATATAGTATGTTAACTGACAGAAAAAGGGTAAAGTAAAAATTAGTAGCATGAAGATATATGGAAAATCTCCAATTGGAAATTAATACTCACTTTTAAATACCTTATAAGTCCAAGAAGAAATCACAATGGAAACTAGAAAATATTTTTAAATCAATGAAAATGAAAAAGTAACTTATCAAAATTTTTACAAAGCAAGGTGATATTTAAAAGGAAATGTATATCTAAATGATCTTACAAAACAACGAAAATTTTCAGTTATATAAGTTTCCATAACAAGAGGAAAAGTGGAAAACTTAAAAGAGGAAATATGATAACAGAGACAGATATAAATTCAATTCACAATAAATAATCAATAAAAATATTTAAGAAAGCCAAAAGTTGTTTCTTTGGTGAATCTTAGTAGTATGGATAAATCCTCAGCAAAATTAAGAAAAACAAGAGATAAAACACACAATACCAACAGAGTATGAAAGGTTGAAGTTGTCTCAGTCAATCAAATATTAGAAGAATCATAATATTGGATGATAGATTTATGTGAATAATTAATAAGTTGGTTCACAAGGGAAATTTAATAATACTGAGTAAGAAATAACATACGACTATGTCCATATTTGCTTGATTGAATTTATAATAAAAATATCAAAAGAGAAACCAGTCTCAAATGATTATGCACATGCATTTTATGAAATAGTTAGTGAAGAATGAAAAACAACTTTGCAGACACTTTCACAAGGTAGGAGGAAAGGAAGTAATTGATAGCTTATTTCGTGGGGGTGGAATAATCCTGATAAGAAAATATGAAAATGGATTGTGAGAAAATCTGTTACAGGCAATAATCCTGTAAAATAATCCTAAGAAAAGTGGATGTAAAATCCTTATGAAATCATAAAAATATGAATTTATTTAGGCTCATTACTTAAACATCAATTGAGGTATTTAGTCATGTCAATCTAATTAGAGATAAAGATTATAAGATAAAATCAGTGAATACAGAAAATCACTCAATGATTCTTAAAATGTTGGATAGAGAAAGTAAAACTTAATTTGTAGATAATGTGTTATTTACATAGAAATTCTCAAGATCTGTAACAACCCATTAAATTTGTTAACAAGGATAAAGAATACGAATTTCATGAAAAGTAATTTTTATTTTGATACACTCACACAAACATTTGGCAAGTGATTTTTTAAAAATTTAATTTACAATAGATTTAAAATCAAAAGTAATTAGGAATAAATTTGAAAAATGACCTGAAGATCCTCTGGCTTGGAAATTATGAAATATTGTTAAGAGTAATTAAAGAAAGTCAAATAAATGAAGAAATATGTCATATTCATGAAATAAGATATATTAATTTTCCATCATTGGTGTACACATTCAACACAGTATCACAAAAAACTCCAGGATAGTTTTAATGTAGTTTATTGTGACAAACTGATTTTAAAACTATAGGGAATTTTAAGAGACCTGGAACAACCAAATCAATTTTTGAAAGGAAAAAAGAACAAAATGCTGAATCAATTAAATATAAGTGTGGTCCTGATTCTAAATCATACCACAAACAAAAATTATTTTTAAATGAACAATAGATAACATAAATCTCAATGAAGAAGAATTCTAAGAAAAATTTAGAGAAAATCTTCATGACTTTGGGTTAGACAAATACTATAACACAACACAAAAACACACATTAATCAATTGAATTTCATCAAAATTAAAATGTTCTGCTCTTTGAAATCAACTATTAGGAAAACAAAACAAAACAAAACAAAAAGCCCATAAAGTAGAGTCATGTCTGAAAAGGGCTTATATACAGTGTATAAAAATAATGATTGCAATTCAGCAAGAAAAGACAGACATGTACAAAATTCTTGAGTGGACATAAAAGAACATAAGTATATGAAAAAATGCTCAATATCTGTAATAATCAAGAAATTCAAGTGAAAAATACAATACTAAATTTTACCTCATTCAAATGACTAAAAATAATATTGACAATACCAATTCTCAGACATTATTAGATGCTACAGTCATTTTGGTACTATCTTATGGAATTAAATTAATGTCTATCCTATAATCCAGCAGTTTTATGCCTAGCTTTTTATCCTAGAGAAGTCAAATTGCATGTCTTCTAGAATTGACATAAAAATGTTCACAACTTTACTTATAGATAAAAACCTGCACATTCAACAGCTGATGGACAGGCACCAGTGGCTCATGCCTGTCATCCTAGCTACTCAGGAGGCAGAGATCGGGAGGATCACGGTTCAAAGCCAGCCTGGGCAAATAGTTCCACAAGATCTTATCTCAAAAACCCTTCATAAAAATAGGGCTGGTGGAGTAGTTCAAGGTGAAGGCCTTGAGTTCAAGCCTCAGTACCTCAAAAAAACAAAAACAAACAGCTGATGTATTGGAAAATGAACATGATGTATTTATACAACAAAATGATAATAACAATTAAAATGACTAAACTTCCAGTACACACAAGATAGTGTGCCAAACTGCAGGGAAAATGCATACTGTAAGAATCTACCAATATAAAGTTGGAAAGAACCAAATAATTTGGTTTCCAGGACAATGGAAGGAATTAGATAATCACATTGCTCAAGGTAGGCATGAATGCAAACTGTGAATGCTTTGAGGAAAGTAACCATTCAGAGGGAGGAGGGTGAAAGGAGAGGATGATGGGGGGGTGAATGTAATTGGAGTACATTGCCTGTATGTAAGAAAACAGCATAATGAAATCCACAGAAGACTACATAAAAAAGGAATGGGGGAGAGTACATTACATGTATGGAAATAACACAACGAAGCCCCTTTGTACTATTAATATATGCCAATAAAATGTAAAAGATTTTGTATAAAAGACAAAAAATAATGTCACATCAGTTCTCTTGAGGGAGGAGTTGCAATTAATTCCAAAAGGGAATGGGGGAACCTTCTGGAATGTACTTTTTAAGTTTTACTATATGTACAATATACTTCAATGATTTATTAATTTAAATGAAAAAGGATTTGCATGAAATGAATTCATTTGTATTTCTAATAAATGGGTGAAATAGAAGAGATTTTCAGCATTACTTTTTGAGTGACAAGCAGTTATGTTGTCTTAGTATGTTCAAGCAGCTATAAAAACATACCACAAGCCAAATGGCTTATAAACAATGTAATTTTTTTATAGTTCTGGAGACTACAAAGTTAAAGATCAAGGCATTGGCAGATTTGGTGTCTTGGGAGGGCCCTCTTCCTAGCTCACATATTGTGCTTTTTTTGCTACAACTTCATATGATGGAAGGAATGAGGGCTATGTCTGAAATTTTTTGAAAGGGCACTCATCTCATTCATGAGGGCTTTGCCTTCACGGCCTAATCACTTTCCAATGCCCCGCCCCACCTCCTGTCATCATCTTCTTAGATGTTAGGGTTTCAAGATTTTTTGGGGGGGTATAAATACTCAGTATATTATAGTATGAATAATATTAAGACATAAAAACAGTTGAAAGGGTAAACTCCCCATAGTAGAAAGATAAAACTGATTTCTCCTAGCTACTCTATTAAATAAATGTCACCCAGTTATGGCTTTAAAACAGCAATAATTTTATATTTTGATATTTTTTATAATAGTATCATTACTCCAAAAGAATACTAATGAAATTTCCCTTCCCTAAACTACTTAGAAGTAATACAATGACATATAAATTCTGTGTATTCTGTAATCCATCATTAGTGCCTTAATTCCTTGTGGCTCTGAGCACAATAATGTACAAAGCTACTTGAAATAGCAAAGTACAAGAAACCATCTTTGGAGGCTAGGAGAGAATAAGTAGGAAAACCATGGAGCAGAGCAAGAGCAAAGCCCATAACACTGCACTTTCTTTCAGAATACTTTATTGCTCAATTAGTCAATAACATTTTATTAGTACTTTCTATATACTAAGTTTTATGATTCAGTGACTTAAAAAAAAAAAAGAAGTATTTGTCCTCAGAGAGTTAACCATCTAGAGAGACACTGGCCATGCTAGTATGCAGAAATAAGTGACCAGTTGTTGAGTAAAAATGGATCATGAATAATTGTCTTCCACTTGACATGAATGGCCTCATTCATTTTTGATTTATTAACATATTCATTGGTTTGTATATTTATTAATATATCAAGTATTTCTCCATCTCTTTTGTGTGTTAACTCCTGTGGGCAGTGGCTGTTGTTCCAAGTGGAAAAAGCAAAATCCCTATCCAAGCCAGTGGTTCTTACTGGAGCCAGTGTATACTGTGAAAAGTATCTAAAAGCACTGTTGGTTTTACAAGTGTGGGGTGGGAGGTACTACTAGCAGACAGTAAGAACTGGAGAGGAGGGATACCCTTAATGTGCTACAATGAGCAGAACAGATTCCCTCTACAGCGGTAGTAAAATGATGAGTGCCCAAACTGAAAAAACTTGCCCTATCCTGAGAAGCTCATTATCTGTGAGAAAAAAAAAAAAGCTGGGTACATAGCGAATAATGTTAATATAACTTCTAAAATCATTTTTCATTGATTATTTATTTATTTGTCATCTGTCCTTCCTTGATGGACAAGGATTTCCATGGGTAGGAACTGAGAAAGGCACTGAAACAAATCAATTTGTAATATTCTCAGGGATCACAAGGCACTGGATAATAGGTCATAAGTCTTTGTGAAAAACAAGTCCTGTCTAAAAGGGGCTAGTGGAATTGTACAAAACACAGCTTAAGACAAGAAGGAAGTCCTAACAGAACTAGTGTAGCTTGGCTCTAGTGTACCAGTTCCATTTTGGATTTTGTTCCAAGTGATGGTTGTCACCAACTGATTTCAGAAATGTTGCAATCATATTCTGATGCAGGTCAAGGGCTGTGTCCAAAAATAAATAAATAAATAAGTGCAGGAGAGGCTCAGGAAATTACCTTGTGAATTTGAAGCATTTGTGTTATAGAATCCAGGCTATCAGGAGGATTAAGTTTCATCCATAAATCGTGCTTCCACATGGATAAGAACATGCATGTTAATAATTTTTTGAGACTCAAATATTTGGTAAATAGAATTTGATATTTCCCTTTCTAGAGTGGCAGGGGTCATCATATATTCCTAGTTTCTTATAGAATAAAAATCTTTTCTTCTTAGCCTAATACACAAGGGCATTTATGATCAAGCTCTAGACTATCCTTCAAGTAGAATCAATTTCCAAATCCTTTACTCAAGCTCCATGGTAGTAATTTTATGTGTTAACTCGGCTGGATAACAGAGTGCTCAGATATGTAGCCAAATCTTATTCTGGGCATTTTTTGAGGGTGTTTAATTAAAGTTAACATTTAAATTGGTGGACTTTGAGTAAAACGCACTGCCCCTATAATGCGGATTGGCCTCATCTAATCAACTGAAGGCCTGAGTAGAGCACACCTGCCAGCCTTTGGCCTGAAACTGCAGAATTATATTTTTTTGTGTGACATTTGCCTGTGGTCCACACTGCGGGTTTCTTTTTTTCAAAAGTGGAGAACAGGAAGGTAAAACAGGTCCTGTCTGGGGGTTGGTAACAGTGGGAGGGGATAGTATATAAGGAAAGGGTATAAGAAAGTGAATGCAGTAGAATATTATGTACTCATGTATGAAAATAGAAAAATGAGACCTGTTGAAACTATTCCTGGAAGGGGAGAGAGGAAGGGTAAAGGAGAATGATGGAGGGGGTACATTCAACTATGATATATTGTAAGAACTTTTGTAAATGTCACAATGTACCCCCAGTACAGTAATAACATGATAAAAAAAGAAAAGAAAAAAAGTTGAAAAAAAAAAAGAAAAGGTATGCTGGGCTAACTAGAATGATGGAAGAAGTAGGTGGTTTTAAAGGGAGACATAGCAAAATAGTCAAGGGAACTGAAGGGAGAACTTAACATGGTAAAATGAGGAAGAATGAATGGAAGTGATGGGAATGGAGAGGCATTACATGAGTCACTATGGGGAGATCTTAAGTTTTCCAAAGAAGCCAATGAAATTCTAAATTATTCTTTGTAAGATCATGCCAACAAGAAAGAAAGTGGAAACAACTGGTGCCATAATAGTGGAGGATGTAATCATTAGGGATAGAGACACTCCCATGCTTTTCACTAATAGTAGCTCACAAATAAAGATGCCTTAGATTCTAAATTAGCCTTAATCATATACTCCAAAACTTAAGAATCAAAATGTGCCCTTAGTATGTTTCAGGAGACCACCATCTAGAACACTGGATTGCATCCAAAGTAGGACTCACCAATTGATCCATAATCAATCAAAAACTATTACAAAGCCTCAAAGATATGCACTTCAGGTACTGGTTGAGAGGTCTGAGATCTAAAAATGTATTTGATCCTCTTTGAGTTGAGGGCACTATGATGTTAATGTTGATGAAGAATTTATTCTAGACTATTGTAATAGCCCTACCCCTACTATAAATAGCAATAAGGCAGAGAGCATTATATATGCTACTATAAATAGCAATAAGTCAATAACCCATTGACTATAAGAACAATGAGGGACTTATAGACAAGAGCAGGGTGAGGTGGGTTAGTGGTTATAAATTTACTATCAGAAGACATCCAAGGTAGAAGGATTCTTTTGAAAATGAACTAAAAGTATTATTGCTAAAGACAAGCCAAAGACTTACATATAAAAAGCAGGGGGTGAAGAACTTAATCAGATAGCAATTGTGATCAGATATGATGGTGGGGTGACTCTCAGTAAACAATGCAGGATTTTTTAAGATTGGAGTATATTGACCAAAGACAAGATGGAGGTCAAGGTCCAGGGCTACTCAAGAAGAGGGCTACCAGGAGCTTGACTAAAGTTTGGTCAAGGAGTCTGGTTTTTCAAACTTGATAAATGGTGGATAGATGGATAGATGGACTAAAGGGTGAATATAAAGAAAAGTTCTAAAAATATTGGTCAATAGCTCTGTTAACCTGTTTTAGAGAGGAATAAAAAGAAAATGAAAACTCTTATTCAAAGCTGATTTGTTGGCAGGAAATGTTCATAATTCATTTCCCAAAAATAATTCTTAAGGCAGACAAATATGAAATGTCACCTACACACTTCCTGTTAAGAAAAAGTTCCTGTCAGAGTCCTGTGAAATGGTCCAATTAGAAAAGACACACCTCTGTTCAAGCACCATAAAATTGTAGAGTGCAGTCGTGAAAATATAGAAGGTATGCTTTTAAATCTCATTACCACAAAAAAATTCTATGATAATTAAAAACAATTTTTCATTTGTTATAATGTTTCCTTCAGGATTCCATAGGTTAGCTACATTATAATTTGAGGTGTGATTTCATGCCCAGTAAAAGAGCTTTTATTCATTTTCCTCCTTTGGAGTTGTTACTTTTCTACAGCCTCTTTTGTCTCTGTTTAAGAAAGACAACAGGAGAGGAGAGGAAGGATGAGGATGGGAGAGGAGAAAAGAAAATGGAAGAGAGGGAGGGAGGGGGAGAGAGGTAAGAAGGAAGAGAAGACAGATTTCCTTCAAAAGTCAAGATAGCCAAACTTCTTTCAAAAGTCCATGTCAGTGAACTCCATTATTCATCTGTAACATGTGGCTTTTCTCTGGCAGTCACTATATGGAAATATAATTATTTTAACGACCTGCTGGAAGCAGCTGATTAGAGTTGCCATTCTAATTATTTGTTTCCATAGTCACCCTTTTTAGCTCATTCATTAAAATTGATATTTTAACAGCCACTTATTATCCTTTTAAACCTACCAATTTTCACCCAGTCATCTACTCTTTTTCAGCTTATAGGTCCTCTAATTCCAACTCTACCATGCTACATGCAGATCATTCTGAAACAGCTCTGGCTGCTGGTAGAGGATTGATTCAATAGCAGAAATCCCCACATAGTTTACTTTAAAATTCTCCTTTCTTAGATTTCTGAAGGTGGATTTGAAGGGGAAAAACCCTAATCTTGGAGCTGTACATTCAAAGGCTTTTAGAAGTAAAGATTCTCATTTCAAGTGACCTTGGCTCTACATTTGTAATATAAGGGAAATATAATCATCCCCTAATAGCTCAAAAGCACAAAGGGAAGCCATTCTTGTTGGACAGATGGCTTATTTTTATTAACAACAACAATAATAATAATTACCTAAGAATTTGTGCATAACTTCAGAATTAAGAAAAAGTAAAATTCTATGTATAGAATTATTAGAAAGAGACAAGCAAAACAGGACAACAGAAGAAAAACTATGACCTCGTGAAGATGCAGCATATGAAAGCATGAAAAGCAAATGACCCCCCCCAATAACAAAGTAAGGATGATGGCAACACTGCATTTGAATGATTACCCTGTGACTCAGTCATCATCCTTATATCACTACTGCGTATGGTATAATGGCTGATGCTCTGGCAGGATGGCATGGATCAGACAGGGTGCCTAAGAGAAAACACAGATGATGTGATCAGGCTCTTAAATGACATTCACAGGACCAAAGGAGAACAGTTGTCTACTGATATTTAGACTGAATGACGCAGGCTTTATAAGATAAGGCCTGGGTAGGCTCCAAAGGAAGAATGCTGGCTTGGTGGAGGAAAACCTGGAATCCAGATCACTTCTTAAATCAGTACTCATGTGATGGGCATTCACTTGCTAAAAACATATTATATTTTCTCATCGCTAACATTTACAGTTCTTTTTCACACCCAGCTATAGACATTGAAGATATATAGACACAAATATCTTACTAAATATCAAATGACAAGGTTTTGGGACATTTTAAAGAGATACTCTGTTTTTAATCCAGATTCTATTAGTGATTTTTTTAGCAAATATAATATGGTTATTTAGAAATATCAACTGGCAAATTGCAATAATTTTTCATAAATACTAAATTAATTAATTTGTCCATTCAGAAATTCAACAAATAGACTGATCACCTTTTTGTTTCCAAAAACAGTGACTGGGACCACAGTTGGTGTACAGTCATGACATGCACACTGTGTTCTAAGAGAAAGGACAAATTCACGAGCATTTCAATTCAATATAAGTAATGCTGTAATAGTGGAATAGGATGTGCTTTAGAAGCACAAGAACTAAAACAAAATTGTCTGTAATTGTGACATTTATTTTCATCAAAATGAGCACTCTGTGGTTCATTGCAACTTTATTTCATTGATTCAAGAAGTATTTATTGAATATCTGGAAATTTACTAGATAGCCTTCTAACATTTAGGCAGACCCACTGTCTGCCCTAATGAAGATTCAATTTTGTTGGAGAAAAGTTTGCAATAAACACAAAAACAAATAAGATAATGTTGTATTAAGTACCAATCTTTTAAAAAAATTAAAAGGACAGTAGAACACATAATGATAGAAGATGGAGGGTACTCTAGGATGGATAGGGAAGGCTCTGTGGTGGTGGGAGAGGTCATTGAGCTAAGTGTTAGAAGTTGGGATAGGACAAAACAGGAAGAAAGAAAATAGCATAAACAATGTTCATGAAGCTAGAACAAGTCTGGCTCTGTAATAGTGAGATATAGTGCCTGCTCTGAGTGAAACCATTAACAATATAATAAAAGCCAAGCACTGTGGCTGAGCACTATAATCCCAGATATTAGGCTAGTAGGGTGGGAGAGGCAGAAGGATGGAAAGTTCAAGGCTAGTTAGACAAAGGTGGTGAGACACTTTCTCAAAATTAAAACTAAAAACCAAAGGGTAGGGAGCATGGTTCAAGGGGTAGATTACTTGCATTCAATCCCCAATACCTAAAAAAGGGAAAAAAAGAAAAGAAAAAATATATAATAAAAACCAGGCAATGAACTTTCAGAAGGGTTTTCTACCCTATTCTACTTATACTGGGAAATGCCAGAAGTTGAAGTGTCTTTGGTAAGATGGTGGGAGAAACGGCTCTTTAATAGGATTCTCACTGTCTTTGATTTTTTGTATCATTTATGGTAAATAAACTACACTTTTCAGAAATCTTTGTAATTTTATTAATGTCCTAAAATGTTTTGCTTAAGAAATAGCAAGGGAAGTGGGCTTAATTATCTTTTTCAAGCTGAAAATACATGGTTTAAACAAGGTTCTCAGATCATGAAAAAAGTGCAGCCTGAAGAGAAAAGCAAGACATACATAGACTATGGCAATGAGTTAGACGTGATTCTCTAATTTCAGGTCTTTAACATTGGTCAGCATTAGCATGGGGGCAGAGCAGTTATAAACCACATGAATTCCTGCATGAACTCCTGGTAGAGAAACCATTGCCAAGAAAACTGGATGCAGGTCCATTTCACTACCTAGCTGGCAAGGATGCATAAGTGTTGCACTATATGTGATTGGTTCCTTGTCAGGAAACCTTATTGAGGAAGGAGAGGAGGGAGAAAGCAAGTCCTCTGAGAGCCACAACACCCAAGGGTTGAGTGAACCAGTGGCCAATATTGTGACAAAGATGAGGAATTCAAATTTTCCCACTTTTCAGGTTAGAATTCACTCAGTTACAGGTAGTCAATAAGGATTTAAATGAATGAGTGACAAGAATAGGTCAGGAAATCACTATAGATGGAACTGTTATAGGTACAGTTGACTCGCTCGAGTCCTAGAAACTTGCTGTACTCTTCCTCCCAATAAAATGTGAGAATACAAATGAGAATCTAATTTACTCAAAGAGACCTGAATCAGTGTTGATCCTAGAAAAGGGAGGACTAGATGCTGCTGTCCTGGCAGACACTGACTTGAAACAAAACAAAACATAAGACAACAAGATGTTACAAACAATACTATCACAGTTAATTGCACTTATCTACACCACTGTTTCTGAAAAGTAATAAATAACAAAAATTAATATTTTACCTAAAGAATCTGTGAGAAGTTTGGTAGCTATGTACATTAGTAACTTGAGGATGTTCTATTTTCTGTTGGCAATCTAACTTTCATTGATAAAAGAGATATCTGTCAGCACTTCCTAAATTTGATTTAATTAACATTTTGCTAAACTGCTTTTTGGGTTCTGCCTAAACAAAAAATAAATGTAAATTATGAACTGTATGTTTTTACTTAGGAATGTTTTTACTTAGTTTAGGAATGTCTGGTTTTACTTTTTGTCAAGCACAATTTATTAATCAATCCTCTAGGCCATATTATAGAAAAATAAAACTTGTATAGCTAAGCTATTAAAAACTTTTAAGGCCTGGCATGGTGGCTCACTTCTATAATCCCAGCTACTCAGGAATCAGAGAAAGGGGTGACCACAGTTCAAGGTTAGTCTGAGCAAAAAGTTATTGAGATGCCATCTCAACAAATAAGCTGTGTGTGGTGGTTGAAGTCTGTAAGCTACATGGAAGGCCACAGGTAGGAGGATCAGGATCTGGGGCCAGCTTCAGGCAAATATGCAAGACCTTACTTAAAAAATAACTTAAAAATAGATAAAGGAATGGGATCATGGCTCAATAGTAGAATACCTGCTTAGCAAGTATGACGCCCTGAGTTCAACCCCTGGTCCCCCCCCAAAAAATCAAACAAACAAAATACAAACCTTAAAAAATTGTTTGAGGATGTGGTTTCGTACTATTCTTTATATATATTTGAATTAAATATTCAAGGGCTTATGAAAAATGAATGTAAGAAAGAGAAATTAAATTTGTATTCTATCCAAGATTACCAAGCAAATTTTTGTAATGTTGTACAAACATAATATCAAAACGAGGTAGTGGAAATAGTTCAAATATCTGAGAGGCATGAGTGTGATAAAAGAATCCAAGTCATTTTGAGAAGCAAATAGCAGTTAGCACCAAATAGATGAAATAATAACAACAGAATATATTACCAAAAGTCAACAACAATTCCTGGCAGAATAGAGATCCATTTTAAATGAAAAAGCTGAAGAAATCCTCAGAGCAAGGATCAAATCTTGTTTTTCAGGACTGGCAACAAGTTCTGTCATATTGTAGACACTAGATAAATTTCTACTGGAAAGATTCCACCTGCACTATGTGTTCATAACTTATGACAGATAAATCAAGACGTTCTAAAGGTTGGTATTTCTTTTGTTCATGATAATCTTTTAATAAATTGAAAATTACAGATTAAGTTTGATTGTGTCATTAAATCTTTAAATTTCTAATGAAAATAATTGCTTCTAAGAAGTAGTACCATATTTTATTTATGTGATTAAGCTTGTGGTCACATAGTAAAATTGTAAAGTGAACTGGAAATATATACTTACAATTTAATTCACTAAACCTGCTGCTTCACAATTTCTACTTCATAAAATGCCTTTGATGAGGAGGGATTTTCAAAATGGGAATGTGAAATTCCAAATGCTTTATCCAATTATGACAGGCATCAGGTGTCACAAGTTACACTAATTGACAGTGTCGTTTATTTTGCTCTTGTTTGAGCACTTTAATGAACTGAATTATACACATTATTGTATAATAGACTGGTTAAAAAAAAACCCCTCCTAAAATGTCTTCAGAGTATTCACAGTTCTCTTGGATAAATATCTCTAGGTAAGTTTTTCTACTTGGAAGAGTAGACAATTAAAAACAGAGAAAACAAAAAGTGTTCAGAATTCATGACTATATGGCTGATTTTACTCTAATCTTTCAAACTCAGATTGCACAAACTTCATAATGCCTCATTTTCTTTCTTTTTATTTTATTTTATATTCATTTATGCGTACAAGGCTTGGGTCATTTCTCCCCCCTGCCCCACCCCCCCCTTACCACCCACGCTGCCCCCTCCATTTCCCCCCCACCCCCTCAATTCCCAGCAGAAACTATTTTGCCCTTATTTCTAATTTTGTTGTAAAGAAAGTATAAGCAATAATAGGAAGGAACAAGGGTTTTTGCTGGTTGAGATAAGGATAGCTATACAGGGAGTTGACTCACATTAATTTCCTGTGCATCTGTGTTACCTTCTAGGTTAATTCTTTTTGATCCAACCTTTTCTCTAGTTCCTCGTCCCCTTTTCCTATTGGCCTCTGTTTCATTTAAGGTATCTGCTTTAGTTTCTCTGCATTAAGGACAACAAATGCTAGCTAATTTTTTAGGTGTCTTACCTATCCTCATCCCTCCCTTGTGTGCTAAAGCTTTTATCATGTGCTCAAAGTCCAATCCCATTGTTGTGTTGGCACTTGATCTAATGTCTGCATATGAGGGAGAACATACGATTTTTGGTCTTTTGGGCCAGGCTAACCTCACTCAGAATGATGTTCTCCAATTCCATCCATTTACCAGCGAATGATAACATTTCGTTCTTCTTCATGGCTACATAAAATTCCATTGTGTATAGATACCACATTTTCTTAATCAATTCGTCAGTGCTGGGGCATCTTGGCTGTTTCCATAACTTGGCTATTGTGAATAGTGCTGCAATAAACATGGGTGTGCAGGTGCCTCTGGAGTAACCTGTGTCACAGTCTTTTGGGTATATATCCAAGAGTGGTATTGCTGGATCAATGGTAGATCAATGTTTAGCTTTTTAGGTAGCCTCCAAATTTTTTTCCAGAGTGGTTGTAATAGTTTACATTCCCACTAACAGTGTATGAGGGTTCCTTTTTCCCCGCATCCTCGCCAACACCTGTTGTTGGTGGTGTTGCTAATGATGGCTATTCTAACAGGGGTGAGGTGGAATCTTAGTGTGGCTTTAATTTGCATTTCCTTTATTGCTAGAGATGGTGAGCATTTTTTCATGTGTTTTTTGGCCATTTGAATTTCTTCTTTTGAGAAAGTTCTGTTTAGTTCACTTGCCCATTTCTTTAATGGTTCATTAGGTTTGGGAGAATTTAGTTTTTTAAGTTCCCTGTATATTCTGGTTATCAGTCCTTTGTCTGATGTGTAGCTGGCAAATATTTTCTCCCACTCTGTGGGTGGTCTCTTCAGTTTAGAAACCATTTCTTTTGATGAACAGAAGCTTTTTAGCTTTATGAAGTCCCATTTATCTATGCTATCTCTTAGTTGCTGTGGAGTTTTGCATCAATGTTCACTAAGGAAATTGGCCTATAGTTCTCCTTTTTGGAGGTGTCTTTGCCTGGTTTTCGGATAAGTGTAATACTGGCTTCATAAAATGTGTTTGGCAGTTTTCCTTCCCTTTCTATTTCATGGAACAGTTTAAGGAGGGTTGGTATCAGTTCTTTAAAGGTCTGATAGAATTCAGCAGAGAATCCATCAGGTTCTGGATTTTTCTTTTTGGGGAGACTCTTGATTGCTGCTTCAATTTCATTTTGTGTTATAGATCTATTCAGGTGATTAATTTCCTCTTGGTTCAGTTTTGGATGATCATATGTATCTAGAAATCTGTGCATTTCTTTTAGATTTTCAAATTTATTTGAATATAGGTTCTCAAAGTAGTCTCTGATGATTTCCTGGACTTCCATGGTGTTTGTTGTTATCTCCCCTTTTGTATTCCTGATTGTACTAATTTGGGTTTTTTCTCTCCTCATTTTAGTCAGGTTTGCCAGGGGTCTGTCGATCTTGTTTATGTTTTCAAAGAACCAACTTTTTGTTTCATTAATTCTTTGTATGGTTTTTTTGGTTTCTATTTCATTGATTTCAGCTCTTATTTTTATTATTTGTCTCCTTCTATTTGTTTTGGGATTTGCTTGTTCTTGTTTTTCTAGGAGTTTGAGATGTATCATTAGGTCATTGATTTGGGATCTTTCAGTCTTTTTAATATATGCACTCATGGCTATAAACTTTCCTCTCAGGACTGCCTTAGCTGTGTCCCATATGTTCCGGGAGGTTGTGTTTTCATTTTCATTGACTTCCAGGAACTTTTTAATTTTCTCTTTTATTTCATCAATGATCCATTGTTCATTAAGTAATGAGTTATTTAGTTTCCAGCTGTTTACATGTTTTTTGTCTTTACTTTTGTTGTTGAGTTCTACTTTTACAGCACTGTGATCAGATAGTATGCATGGTATAATTTCTATTTTTTTATATTTGCTGAGACTTGCTTTGTCCCCTAGGATATGATCTATTTTGGAGAAGGTTCCGTGGGCTGCTGAGAAGAATGTATATTGTGTAGAGGTTGGATGAAATGTTCTATAGACATCAAGTAGGTCCATTTGTTCTATTGTATATTTTAGATCTTGGATTTCTTTCTTGATTTTTTGTTTGGATGACCTATCTATTGATGATAATGGGGTGTTAAAGTCTCTCACAACCACTGTGTTGGTGTTAATATGTGCTTTTATGTCTTTCAGGGTATGTTTGATGAAATTGGGTGCGTTGACATTGGGTGCATACAGGTTGATGATTATTATTTCCTTTTGGACTATTTCCCCTTTTATTAGTATGGAATGTCCTCTTTATCTCGTTTGATCAATGTAGGTTTGAAGTCTACTTTGTCAGAAGTAAGTATTGCTACTCCTGCCTGTTTTCAGGGGCCATTGGCTTGGTAAATCTTCTTCCAGCCTTTCATCCTAAGCCTATGCTTATTTCTGTCGGTAAGATGGGTCTCCTGTAAGCAACAAAATGTTGGATCTTCCCTTTTAATCCATTTCATCAAGCGGTGCCTTTTGATGGGTGAATTAAGTCCATTAACATTAAGTGTTAGGACTGATAGGTATGTGGTGATTCCTGCCATTTAGTTGTCTTAGTTGTTTGAACGTTTGATTGTGTGTACCTAATTTGGGGTTACTCTCTACTGTCTTGCTTTTTCTTTTCCTGTGGTTTGGTGCTGCCTGTCTTTTCATGGTTAAGTTGGGTTTCACTTTCTGTGTGCAGAATCCCTTGAAGAATCTTTTGTAGTGATGGCTTCGTGGTCACATATTGTTTTAGTTTCTGCTTATCATGGAAGACTTATTGTTCCATCTATTTTGAATGATAGTTTTGCTGGGTAGAGTATCCTGGGGTTGAAGTTATTTTCATTCAGTACCCGGAAGATCTCACCCCACGCTCTTCTTGCTTTTAATGTTTCTGTTGAGAAGACTGCTGTGATTTTGATGGGTTTACCTTTGTGAGTTACTTGTTTTTTCTCTCTTACAGCCTTCAATATTCTTTCCCTAGTTTCTGAACTTGTTGTTTTAATGATGATATGTCGTGGGGCAGTTCTATTTTGATCTGGTCTGTGTTTGTCCTGGAGGCCTCTTGCATCTGTATGGGAATATCTTTCTCTTGATTTGGGAAATTTTCTGTTATTATTTTGTTGAATATATTGAACATTCCCTTCGCTTGCACCTCTTCTTCTTCGATGCCCATGATTGTCAAGTTTGGTCTTTTGATGGAGTCGGTTAGTTCTTGCATTTTCTTTTCACAGGTCTTGAGTTGTTTAATTAATAGTTCTTCGGTTTTTCCTTTAATTACCATTTCATCTTCAAGTTCTGAGATTCTGTCTTCTGTTGGTTCTATTCTGCTGGATTGGCCTTCCGTTTTGTTTTGCAGTTCTGTTTTGTTCTTTTTTCTGAGGTTTTCCATATCCAGGGTGGTTTCCTCTTTTATGTTGTCTATTTTGTCCTGAGTTCATTTATCCATTTATTCATTGTGTTCTCTGTTTCACTTTGGTGTTTATACAGTGTTTCTATGGTTTCCTTTACTTCTTCTTTTGCTTTTTCAAATTCTCTCTTTTTGTTGTCTTGGAATTTCTTGAGTGTCTCCTGTACATTTTGGTTGACCCTATCCAGTATCATCTCTATAAAATTCTCATTGAGTACCTGTAGTATGTCTTCTTTTAAATTATTCTTGTGGGCTTCATTGAGTCCTTTGGCATAGTTTATCTTCATTTTGTTGGAGTCTGGATCTGAGTATCTGTTTTCTTCATTCCCCTCTGGTTCCTGTACTAATTTTTTGCTGTGGGGAAACTGGTTTCCCTGTTTTTTCTGTCTTCCCATCATTGTCTTTGGTGTTGTTACTCTTCATGTACTGTGTGCAATTAAGTATTTTCTAGCTTGTAATAATTACAACGGTAATATTTAGAATGGAAGGGTGAGTGGAGATGGAAAGCAAGAAGTTAATGAAAAGGGAAAAACAAATAAACAGACAAGGAGAAAACAGAACAACGAATCAGACAAGAAAGTTTCAAAGGTATAAACAGGGAGCATTAGTGTACTAATCGATAGTAACCTGAACAGGCATTAGAGAGACAGAGAGAGGATTGAAAATAAAAAATTTAAAAAAAATAAAGATAAGAATAAAAATAAAAAATAAGTAAATGAAAGAAATATCTACATATAAAAATAAAATAAAATAAAATGAAAAATAGAAAATTAAAAAAAAACCAAAAAACCTCCAAGTTCAAATGCAATGAAGTTTCAGTCTTAATAATTTGGGTGTCCTTCTCACTCTCCAATCCTGGAGATGGTGCCTCAGATGTTGTTCTGTAGTTGTCTCATCAAAGGGGACGCATAAAGTAGAACAAAACTACACACACACACACACACACACAAAACCCCCACCAAGATCCCAAATTCAAATGCAATCCAGTTTCAGTAAGTTTTTCAGCATGCAGGTGTAATTTGGTTGTTCTCTCATCAAAGGTAGGGAGAAAAAGAAAAAAAAAAGAGTCTGGAGACAGTTCTGTGAATGGTATCTGCAGCTGTGGCTTGCCTGCCCACTGCTGTCAGCCTGCTGTTGCTGGAGGCGTTATTTATGCAGATCTCTGGGGTGAGCTTAGCACTCACCTGGCCCTGCAGGCACTCACCTGTGCCTGAGCCTCTGCTACAAGCTTTCCCCTTCTCAAGCACACTGGGAAAGTGACACTGCACCTGCATTCTCAGGCCTGCATGTTTATTTACAGTTCATGTGGGAAGTGGTTCTTCCTCCCTCTCCTGTGCAGTTTTTCTCCCACCGCCACTTTTACAAGCTTTCCTGCTCCTGATTACTGGGTGGTGCTGCTGCTCCTGCCAGCCGCCGTGTTTGTTTACAGCTCATGTGGGAAGTGGGTCTTCCTTCCTCTCCTGTGGAGTTTTCCTCCCTCCGCCACTCTCACAAGCCTTCCCACTCCTGCCCATTTGGCTTGTTTATTTACAGTCAAGGGAAGGATTCCCTTCAACCAATCTTCAGTGCTCAGTGCGCCTCACCCTCTTTCCCGCGTGTCTTTATTGTTCTTATTGCTTAATAGTCAGTTTCTCTTTTTTCCCCAGGTGGAGGTCAGTCTGTCCAGGGGGCTATGCTGCTCTGGACCAGGGTTGTCTGTGGGAGTACCGCAGTATCACGAAGCTCACCTTGTCCGTGTCTTCCCAAGCCATCTGGGCACGGGTGACTGGTGGCCCGGGGGCCCTTCTTGTTTCTCTGTTTAACGTGAAGTGGAGATTCTCTGCACTGGCTGGAAGTGTGGAAAGGTCAAAGTTTTGCTTCTTCTCAGTGATTTTGCCTGCAAAGTGTGTCTCCAGTGTCTCTCCAATATTTCACTATAGGAGGCTTGCTTTCTGCTTCCTCCCTCTAGCCGCCTTCTTGGAATCCTCATAATGCCTCATTTTCAATGTCCATGGGATTTAAAGGCTGAGATTACAAGAAACTGTAATGTGGAACCAGTCAGCAGTGTACACTTGCTGGGAAATACAGCTATCCTCTCCATAAGTTAACATATTTAATGGTGGAATTGCTACCCATTTACTCTTTTTCAGCTAATTATTTTACTTTCAAGTAACTGTCTTGAAATAATACAAAGAACAAACACAAAACAGAAGTTGCTGTCATGGGTTGGCTGCCATTCTCTGCCTGACTGGAAAGATTGCACATTAAAATGGAGGCTGAAGTATCACCATAAATAAACTCTGAGACAAGCAATAGGAAAATGCCTGTGAAGCTCAGGATGCATCAATTGTCATAATTTTAAGATATGGATGAAATATATTCATAGGTCTTTTTAGGATTGAAATAGTTCGAATTTCCTCTTAGCAACATAACTTTTGAACAAAAAAAATCTAACATAAATGGTCTTGAAAGTAACTAGTTAGAAAAAAACTTTACAGTCAAAGAGGGATTTATATTTAAGAAAAGCGAATAGGTATTACTTTTTGATTATTCATAAACCTGTGTATTTTTTAAATTGACATAGTAAAGAATTTTAATACATTTCATGTCATAACTGGAATCACTACCTGCCTTACACAATTTTCTAAAAGTGAAAGGTTTTGCAAACAGCACTTGAACTCTCTTGTATTTAAATTCATCTGTTTATTCATTAACTTCTTCGAAACAGCACTGAGTACTTACAAGTTAATGAGCAAAAATGCATGCTTAAAGTGCATTTCCTAAATGACTGCAAGAAGCTTGAAGGACACCTTAGACATTCTCTATAGTTAAAATTAACTTCCATAAATGTCCTTTGCCATATGCCAAAATCATTTTTTCTCAAAAATTCTTTATAATATTAAATTTAGCTCAGTGGTACCCTATATGAGAAATTTTTAATCATGTTTCACAGAAACTGTGCAATAAGATATAGATAGGTAGATGATAAATGACAGATAGATACATAGGTAGATAGATGTCCTTAAGTAACTATTCTTATTTTCACTTAGGTGATTCTTTAAGGACAGCAACTGCTCTCAGCTAAATGTCTTGGTGGAAAGTATACCTGCTAGAGTCCTTTGAATCTGAATGTACTGAAATTACAACTATGAGACAGAATATTTTCAATTCATCAGCAAATATTTATTAGGAATTGATTGAGTATTCAATGCAAATATTTATAAAGAACAGATTTTATACTCAGAATATTTGGAGGTTGGGGGAATAGTATGGCTCAAATTCATGACACAAACATGATGACATATCATATACAAGACATTCACTGAAATGCTAAAAATCAGAAAATGAACAAAAGAAACATTTTCTTTTTTTAAATTATTAATTGGAAGTCAACATCTACACTCAAGTTCAATTCTTTAGTAAACAAAAATCTAAGTGTTTCTGTCCCTTAGACGTAACTAACACATTTATAGATGGATCCTCATCTCACTGCACATTGGAAACAGCTAACTAGATGATGGTATTAGGGTAAAGGCTACTGTTCCAGATGCTATTTATCCAACAGATTTTTTTTATAGACTTTATTCATGTACCAGGAAACCTTCTAGATTGATGGAAATATAAAATGAGTCTATAGAATGAAGCAATATGGAAGATTACAAAGACACATGCCACATTCCCACACCTCCACAAATCTAAAATAGAAATTCAGATACTTAGCTACAAGGAAAGCAGTACAATTTAGAAAGGCAGGGGACAGCACCAGTGACCAAATATGCAAAATCTAGAAATATTGAACTTTAAATCTGTAAAAGAAACAAAGGGAAAACCCAGAGCAATCCAGTGTCCTGAGCACCCCATCTAGCACCAGCTGCTGTGGGAGCAGGTAAATGTCATGGAGTGTGCCCTGACCACTCGGTCTCTGGACCTACCACCACATGCATCTGCCACACACAGGATTTCACTTTACCATCTGTGCACCAGCCCGGTAGACTTGGGCTTTGTGGGGGTGGATGTCAAGTCTCTGTCTGAACAAGACAGAGATACCATATGCCCCAAGTTCCCAGTTCAATACAAACTTTCAGTGAAGCCCACCCTGAAACTATGGCTCTGGATCCAATGAGATTCCATCTTTCCTCAGTCAGAGTGGTTATCATCAAGAAAATAAGTAACAACAAATGCTACTGAGGACCTGGAGAAAAAAGAACACTTACACACTGTTGTTGGGAACATAACATAGTGCAGCCACTATGGAAATCAGTATGGAGGTGCCTCAAAAAACTAAAAATGAAAGTACCATACAATGCTGCTGTACAACTCCTGGGCATATAGTGAAGACAGGATAAAACAGATACCTGCACACCCATGCTTATGGCAACACTACTCACAATAGCCAGTTTATGGAATCAGCCTAGATGCTCATCAACCGATGAACAGATAATGAAAATGTGATCTATCTATCTATCTATAAATAGATAGAGATATAGATATATAACAGAATATTATTCAGTGATAAATAAGAATGAAAATGTTATTTGCAGGAAAGTGGATGGAACTGAGCATGATATAAGTGAAATAAGTTAAATTCAGAAACACAAATAGCACATTTTGTCTTTCAAATGTACAATATAGATCTGAGTTTAAAAAGTACATGAACATAAAGGGGACTATTTTGAAAGTGGGAGGTGGGACAGGGAAAAACAATAGATAGAATAGGACTGAAGTACATTGTATATATGAAAATGCCACCATGAATTCCTAATATAAATTTTTAGGAAAGTTAGAAATAGAGGGAAGGTACAGGGGAAGAGAGATAAGAAAGTGTGAAAGAGGTGGTGAACATGATCAAAGTACATTATATACATGTATGAAAGTATCATAGTGCAACTCCTTACTTGTACAATTACCATACACTAATGAAAGTACAATAAAATAAAATAAGGCTCTGTTCAAACTGCATTAAAGGCTTAAACTATGAAATTGCTAAAAGAAAGTATGGAAGAAGACTCCATGATGTTGGTCTGGGTAAGGAGATTTTGGATATGATTCCACAAACTAGGCAACAAAAGCAAAAATAGAAAAATGGAATTACGTTACATTAGGAGGCTTCTGCATACCAATTGAATCAATTAGTGGGGTGAAGAGACAAACCCTGGAATGAGAGAAAATGCTTGCAAACCACACATGATAAGGGGTTACTTATAATGAAGTATAGTGAACTTAAGTCAGTAGCAAGAAAACAACTCAATTAAAACACTCACACACACATATATATATTATATATATATATATATATATATATATATATAAATATATGATGATAATCTTGGAAAACACTATCAAAATACACATATCCTCTTTTACCTATAAATATAAAATAACATTGAATTTAAAGAAGCAGAAAACAGAATGACACGGGCTGTTGTGGCAATTGGTTCAAGGATATGAAATTTCACTTAGGAGGACCAAGCTCAAGTAAACATCGAGACTATGGTTAATAACAAAGTATTTTATTCTTCTGGGGGAGGGACAGTACTGTGGTTTGAACTCAGGGCTTCACACTCAAGAGGCAGGCACTCTATCACTTAAGCCATACCTCTGGTCCTTTTTGCTTGCTCTGGCTAATAAGGTCCTGCTTTTTGTCCAAGCCTAGGCCATGATCCTCCTATTTTAGGCTCTGACCATAGTGGAGATGACAGATGCACACCACTACACCAAGCTTTTTTTCATTGAGATGGGGTCTCACCAGCTATTTTGTGCAGGTTGGACTCAAATCATGATCCTCCAGACTTTAGCTTCCTAAGTAACTAGGATTATGGTTTGTATTATATACTTGAAAATTGCTCAGAGTAAATTTCATGTATTTTCACTACAAAAATATTTGAGGTGATTCGTACACTATTTTGCTCAATGTAGCCACTTGACATTATATACATATTTTTAAAAATCTTGTATGTAATAAATATAATTCTCACCTACAAACTAATTAAAAACTAGATGTTTTACTGTTGTGATTGGTGGGGGTACACTGTGGCATTTACAAAAATTCTTACAATTTATCAAATGTATCATCCTTGAATTCACCCCCTCCATCATTCTCCCTTATCCCGCCCTACCCCCATTCCAAACACTAGATTTTTAATGGCAGATGTATAGGTACATAAATTTTCAAAAAATTCATCAAAACATGTACTTATAAGAGAAAAAATTATGTTATAGAAGTTTAATAAAGCTGTTAAAATAGGTATGTGGGAAGGGTTGATGGATAAACAGAGGTATTGTTACATTGAATGCAATGAAAACAAGCATAGTATAACATTCTTGGTAGAAGAATGGGTTTATGAGTATTCACTGTAAATATTTTAATGTTTTTATTGTATGTTTAAAAGACTATAGCAAATTTTTTGGGGGGAAAGTCACAATACATAGCAATTACTAGAGAAAATAACACCATTTCATTATTTAAAACATAAAGATACTTTATAACAAATCATTACATTAAAGAAATTGAAAATAATCACTTAAACTATTATTTTTGTGTAGTATTCAAAATACTCAGATCTGTCTTGTTTGGCTAGTCTCTAATTTATGATCAGTCCAAGAAGAGAATTAAATTTGATGAGGCACTTTAAAAAGCACTATCACATTTTTGCAGATGGCTGATAAATCTCATTTAAAAAAATAAAACAACTTTTTACATTTTATATATGAAAATTATATTATTTTCTGTCATTTGTCTATGACCCTAGTATAGTGTTATATAGACAAAATGTAAAATTGAATCAACATCTACTTTAGATATCAAGATATTTTATTCAAGAATTTTATATATGTTAAAATAGCATAATTATGAAGACAAAAAATAAGTTTAAAAATCAATGTTCAGAAGTCATATTTATTTCAATTCTTCAAGTGCTTATCTTAAATGTATATTCTATATAGAAGTATAGAAATAATGATGTTTGGTTATCTTAAATGTATATTCTGTATATTGAAGTATAGAAATAATGTTGACTTCTAATGTTTCCCATTTCTTCCCTGAAACACCACTCCATCTGTATCATACTTATTTCATAATAAATACACAATATTAAATAATATATCTCATTATGTTTATTTCTTCTCACTTTTTTTGAAATTTTATTTTTTTTCTTTTATTTTATCATTTTTGCATTTTCTTACATGGATACATTTTCTGGGCCACACCCCACCCCCTAGCCCCTGCTTCCAGGCAAAACCTGATCTACCCTCTTGTTCTCTGATTTTGTTGAAGAGAAAACATAAGAGATAGTAAGAAAGACAGCGTTTTTGCTAGTTTGAAATAAAGATAGCTATACAGAGAGATTCTTAGTGTTGCTTCCATGCACATGTGTATTAAAATCCGAATTGATTCATCGCTATCTGACTGCTTCACTACTTCCTGGTTCCCATCCCATAGTGGCTTCTGCCAATTTAAGATTACTATATTCCTTCCTCTACAGTGAGCACATAAACCACATTCAAGTTTTAGGTTTCCTTCCCTTTCCTTATTCCTCCCATGCGTATTCTCCCTTTAATGTGTGACCCATGTACAATAATATTACTGCATTTGTTTTGAGTCTATAATCTGCATATGAGAGAGAACATGCAATTTTTGGCCTTCTGAGCCTGGCTAACTTCACTTAAGATGATGTTCTCCAGTTCCATCCATTTGCTTGCTAATGACAAAATTTCATTCTTCTTTGTGGCTGAGTAAAATTCCATTGTGTATAAATAACAATTTTCTTAATCTATTCATCACTTGTGGGACATCTTGGCTGTTTCTATTGCTTAGCTATTTTAAATAGTGCTGCTATAAACATGGGTGTGCAGGTGCCTTTCCTTCGGGTATATCCCTAGGAGTGGGATTGTTGGATCATATACAATATCTATATTTATTTGTTTAAGAAGCCTCTATATTGTTTTCCAAAGTGGTTGTGCTACCTTACATTCACACCAGCAGTGTATGAGGGTTCATTTTCCCCTTCATCTTCACCAACATTTGTTGGTGGTGTTCTTGATGTTAGCTATTCTAACATGGGTGAGGTGGAATCTTAGTGTGGTTTTGATTTGCATTTCTATTATGGCCAGAGATGGTGAGCATTTTTTTCATGTGTTTTTTGGCCATTTGGATTTTTTCCTTTGAAAAGTTTTGTTTAGTTCAGTTTCTCACTTCTTTATTGGTTCATTGATTTTGGGGGAGTTTAGTGTTTTGGACTCCCTGTATATTCTGGTTATCAGTCCTTTGTCTGATGTATAGCTAGCAACTATTTTCTCCCACTCTGTAGGTGGTCTCTTCAGTTTAGAGACCATTTATTTTGTTGTGCAGAAGCTTTTTGATTTCATATAGTCCCATTTGTCCATCCTTTCTCTTAGTTGCTGATGGAGTTCTACTGAGGAAATCCTTGCCTATAACTATTGTTTCCAGGGTATTCCCTGATCTTTCCTGTACTAACTGCAAGGTTTTGGGTCTGATGTTAAGGTCTTTAATCCACTCTGAGTTGATACTAGTACAGTGTGACAAGGATGGATCCAGTTTCAGTTTTCTGCAGGTAGATAACCACTTTTCCAATCAACATGTGTTGAAGAGGCTGTCTTTTCTCTACTGTATGTTTTTGGTGCCTTTGTTAAAACCAAGCTGTCTTTTCTCTACTATATGTTTTTGGCACCTTTGTCAAACCAAGCTGGGCATAGCTGTATGGATTAATATCTGGGCCCTCTATTCTGTTCCACTGGTCTTCATATCTGTTTTTTTGCCAGTACTATGCTGTTTTTATTGCTAGGGTTCTGTAGTATAGTTTGAAGTCAGGTATGGTGATACCTCCAGCATTGCACTTTTTGCTCAGTATTGCCTTGGCTATTCATGGTCTTTTGTGTTTCCAAATGAACTTTAGGATAGATTTTTCAATCTCTGTGATGAATGTCATTGGGATTTTGATGAGACTGCTTTTGGTAGTATAGCTATTTTTAGCATGTGGTTTCTGCCAATCCATGATCATGGGATATCTTTCCATCTTCTGTAGTCTTCTTCAATCTCTTTACCTATTTGTATTCCTTTTATTGCTTCTTCTTGCTTTATTGCTCTGGCTAGGAATTCCAGAACTATGTTGAATAGGAATGGGGAGAGTGGACATCCTTGTCTCATTCTTGACTTTAGGGGAAGTGGTTTCAGTTTTTCCCTATTAAGTATGAGGTTAGTTATAGGTTTGTCATACATGGCTTTTATAATGTTGAGGTACATTCCTTCTATTCCTAGTTTTCTGAGAGCTTTTATCATGAAGTGGTCTTGAATCTTATCAGAGACTTTTTCTGCATTGGCTTGGTAAATTTTCTTCCAGCCTTTCACCCTAAGCCAGGTTTATTTCTCTCAATAAGATGTATATTTTCTAAACAATAGATTATTAGATCTTTCTTTTTAATCTAGTTTGCCAAATGGTATCTTTTATGGGGAAGAAGAATCCATTGACATTGAGTGTTGATATTGATCTGTATGTGGTGATTCTTACTATTTAGTTGTTTTTATTTAAAGATTTAATTGTGTGCAGTTGAATCAATGCTACTCACTAATTACTTGGCTTTTCTTCTCCTGTGATTTGATACTCCCTATCCTCTCATGTTTTGTTTGCTTTCATCTTCTGTGTGCAGAATTCCTTGTAGAATCTTCTGTAGTGGTGGCTTGGTGGTCATATATTGTTTTAGTTTTTGTTTATCATGGATGATTTTTATTGTGCTGTCAACTTTGAATGATAGTCTTGCTGATAGAGTATCTCAGGGCTGAAGTTATTTTCATTCAGTGCCTGAAATACCCCATTCCATGCCCTTCTTGCTTTTAAGGTTTCTGTTGAGAAATCTGCCATTGTTTAATGGATTTACCTTTATAAATTATTTGTTTTTTTTCTCTCTTACAGCCTTCAATATTCTTTCTCTGTTCTCTGTGCTTGTTGTTTTAATGATAATATGCCATGGGGAGGCTCTAGTTTGGTCAAGTCTTCTTGGTGTCCTTGAGGCTTCCTGTATCTGAATGGGAAAACTTTCTTGAGATTTTGGAAGTTTTCTGTTATTATTTTATTGAATATATCACGCATTCCTTTGGCTTGAACCTCTTCTTCTTCAGTGCCTATGATTCTCAGATTTGGTCTTTTGATGGATTCACTGAGTTCTTGCATATTCCTTTCACAGCTACTGAGTTGGTTGACTAACAGTTCTTCTGTTTATTCTTTAATTTCTATTTTATCTTTGAGCTCTGAGATTCTGTCTTCTACTTGTTCTAGTCTGCTGGAGTGGCCTTCCACTGATTTTTGTTTGACTAAAAGGACTTTTTATTTCCAGGATTTCTGTTTGATTCTTTTTTCTGAGGTTTTCCACATCTTTGTTCAACTCCTGTTTTATATTTTGTTTTGTCATCTTTAATTACTATATCTCTCTATTTATAGTGTCCTTTGTTTCACTGTGGTTTTTGTTCAAGTCCTCTCTGAGTTCCTTTATTTGCTTCTTTATTTTTGGTATCTTGAAATTTCCTGATTGCATCTTGTACATTTTGGTTATCTACATCTAGTGTCTTCTTCATGAATTTCTCGGTGATATTTTCCCAAATTTCTTCTTTGATGGTTTTTATGTGGGTGTCAGTGGACTACACAGTGACATTTATCATTGTTTTGTTGAGGTCAGAAACTGTGTATCCATTTTCTTCATTTCCCACTGAATCCTGTACTGAATTATGTTTTAGAGGAGAGTGGTTTCCATCCCTTCTTCTTCTTCCCATTGCTCCACTTTTGCTGTGCAACTATGGTTTTGGTAGGCCAGTTGGTAGTTTTGATTACCTGATTTCTTTCCCTGATTTAATTTTTGTGTTGTGACTGACTTGGTTGTTAGCTAGGTTGATGTGCTCTTTCTGTCCCTGGCCTGGAGGTATAATTTAACAATAATAAGTTACAGGTTCAATGCCAGACCAGTTGTTTACATATTATATAGAAAATCCCTTGATGATAATATCTATAAACAGTGGGAGTCGGGGAGTGGGAGTTGAGGGCTAGTTATACATTTTGGGGAATTTGGTGAAGATGGCACTCAAAAATGAGGGTGGGAAAAGGGGTGTATGGGTAAGAAGAAGAGTTATGGGGGCTGCTGGGTTTTGTGTCCCTTGTGTGTGTTTGGGTGTATTTCTATTGTTATAATGGAGGGTGCTTGCATCAGTGATTGTAGGGGCTGGGGTTATATACAGTTGATATAGTAGGCTAGTCACGGGTAGTGAGTGTATGGGAGGGAGGGGTAGTGTGATGAAAGGTTGGGGAAATGAAGATGGGGGAAAGAGTGGATGAGAAGGGGCAGAAAGAGTAGTTGGGATGGAGAAAATGGATTGTAGCACAGAAGAAGGAGGGAAAGTGAAGAGGGTAAGAATAGAAATAAGAGAATAGTGATGGTGAAGTTAATAGTGCAGGAATAATAAAAATTAAAATTAAAAAAGAAGCACAATAAAAACCACCATGTTCAAGAAACACAGAAAGTTCAGTCTTTTGGTAAAAGTTCTGGAATTATTCCTTAGGTGTCCAATCCTGGTATTGGCATACAAGTGGAAGCTCTCATGTGGTCTCACTAGGTGACTGGCTTGTGAGTAGTATTTGGTTCCTTATGTTCATTCTGCAGTTTTACACAAGCAGCTTTGGAGCTGGTTGGAGGGGAGAAGTGGCTCTGCTTTTTTTCAATGCAGCATGGGGTAGGAGGTTTTCCATGGGCTATGGGTCCAGGATGTCACAGAGTTTGATGCTCTGTCTTCATGTCTGACAATCACTCAAAGCTGCCAGAATATCAAATATGTTGAAGACAAAAATGGAGACTGCACATTAACTCAGATGGTCTGGGATCCTGGGCTGCTTCAGATTCCTGGTGAGAGAAGTGGAGCTGTGGTCAGGGATTCTCTTTTTTGCAGTTGGCCAGGAGTAGCCAAGGATGGGAGGAGGAGCCTGACTGATTATTATTTCTTATATCCTATACTGGTAGACAATTCTATGAGTCTTATGTGTTCTAATACCAGGAATATTAATGAGGTATTGCATATGAGAGAAAACACAAAGAACAGTGGCTTAAACAATATTTAGGATGTTATTTTTATCTTAAATGACATGAAGTATAGTATAGGAGCCCCAGGATATCCCTAGAGATTGAATTTCTTCTATGTAGCTAGTTTGTAAAGTTTAAAATAGGGTCCCTTCCACTTCTAAAGGGAAAAATGACTCTCTATAGAAAATATAGTCATCACATTTGAATTTAAACAAAGAATTTAAAGTAAGCGAAGAAGGGCTAAAAATAAGTGTTTATCAGTTATCTCTTCTGTCAATGTCTTATATCTCTTTGGGAAGATCATGGTCATGTGCCAAACTTAGCTATAAAGAAGTCTCGGAAATATAGCCATGTTAGCTATGTATATTGTTGTCCTGAAGAATACTGGGTGTTTGTTTCCAAATAAAAAGGGTGAAAAAATATTAAGTAGGCAACACAATTGGGGTTTTAATTTCTCCAATCTTGGCAAACTTACTGGTGTGGATAGTCCTATCTGCCTACCAGCATTCTTAAAAGAATGACATGAGAAACCTGAAAAAATGTGAGAAGGAAAAGCATGTTTGTATGTCTCTGTAAAGAAGTATCAATCATAGTTGTGAGTATGATTTTGCCTACAAGTCTTGCCTGTCTTCATTTATCCTTTTCCATTTAAGAAAATGCTTTGGTTATAATTGATGTTGTTGTTTACAGTCTAATAATATCACCTGATCAAGGAGTTTGCCAAGCAAGAGTAATAGGATTAGACCTGAGGGAAGCTCTGGGTGCATCTGGTCATTAAATCAGAGCATCCATCCCCTTAGCTTAAGCATAAAAGGTTTGGGACACTCCTAGTTGTCATGTTCCCTGATAGTTCCCTGAAGGACTCAACTTGAAACTGTGGACACTCACCCTGCCTGTCTCTCCCTAGCATGACAAGACAGCTTAGTGCCTCAGGACTGCTCAGACTTCTTATATTTTCTACCTTCAGTAAGAAGTAATGCCTAAGTTTTGGGGGATATTGTGACAATAAGAGATAGACTTGTATGTGAAATCCTGTCAGTGGTGGGTGTTTAATATCTCTTGTGGAAAAAGAAATCGAGTATTCAATCTTGAGTCATATGTGAATATTGTGGTAGTATGAAGAGAGAAAAGACAGTCACAGATGTTTTTATTCCTCATTGCCTTTAATTAGAATGTCTTTCAGAGTAAGATACATTTAAGATGTTTTTTAAGTGTGCCAATGTGAGGTGGGTGGGATGAGGGGTAAACTCAAGCTTAATTTAGGAATGACTGAAATGTGGACATTTTAATATCTAGCATGGACAGTTCCTCAGCATGCTTTCTTGGCATGTAGACTGGGCCAGTGGAGGATTTGGCCCCTGGTCTGTAACACAATCTCAAAGGTTCAGTTTTTGTCACTATACCAAATGCCATGTGTCATCTCATTACTTATTTGAGGAATGGCTTTACTATTTTTATTTCAAAAGCTGTAACATATCCCACTGAATATTGTTCAGAATTATTTCATTCTTACATGATATTTGTTTTTAATCATTTTGTTTACCTTGAGTTCTTCTTAAAGTCAGAAAAAAACTTCACTTTTTTTTTGTTGTTTTTAACCACCTAAACAATTTATTTGCTTTGTCCTTTTCCAACAGTAAGCATGGGTCTGTCACTCCTGTGTTGGCAATACCCTATTGTAACTGCCACCGCACTTCCTGACCCCAGCCAGTTCTGATAATTTTTTCAGAAGGTCTGATTACTGAAGATAATTTCCTTTTGTTTGTGCTAATACTGCCATAATTGTAATTATAAATGAAAGGGCAGAACAAATCCCTTCTCAACTGGAAACTCATAGATTTTTATATCTTCTGCTCAATGAAATTCAGTTTTGTTCCAATGCTTTTCACACTGTGGGCCACAAAAATGAAGCTGCATGGTCCTTTGCCCTATTTTTGATCTCTTTTATGAAGGCAGATGCCATTTCTAAGGCATTCCCTCTTTCTAAGGAAACAAGATATAAAGTTGGTGACTGATGTGGTCATACATCTACCTGAATAAGAATGCTAATTGCTGAAAGATATTCCAGGAAAGAGCTGTGAAGATGAAAGTGGGAAAATCTTGAAATCAAACACTAATGACATTGATTAATAACACATTGTTAAACGTTTCTATGGCAAATTTTCCCACATTATAGAAAATCACTGACCTACACTAAAGACAAGAATATGGCAAATCAATTTTGGCAAAAAGCTTTAAAATGTGAAAGTGAGTATATTTATGCAAAGAAATTGTAACAATCCCCAAACTTGAACTAGGGTCCATTATAATTCACAAACTATAGAGTCCATGTTTCTGATGACACTCTTAGGCTTGATATTTAGACTGGCAGTTCTTTCAATTGAATTCTCCACTCATCAGTTTTAGGGCATTGTGGCTGTTTCCACAGCTTAGGTATTGTGAATAATGTTGTAATAAACATGTGTGTGCAGGAATCTTTATTGTCACCTGACTTACATTCCTTTGGGTATATCCAAGAGTGGAATTGCTGGATCATATGGCAGTTCTATTTTTAGTTTTTTGAAAGCCTCCATACTGTTTTCCATAGTGATTGTACTAATTTATGTTCCCACCAACAAAACTTCTTTTAAAAAAAACCCAGCTGTCTAACATGTAGTAACACCCTCCAAAATGTTCCCTTACACTGTTTATAAATATAAGAAAAGAAGAGAAATAAACAGCCAAAAGAGCACACACTTATTTAGGGCTTCAAAAAATCATCTTATTGTTTTGTACAAGACACACAAAGAATGAATATATTTATGTATGTATTCATATATATATGTATATTAAGTAAATGCATATTCAAACACTAATTTTCCAAAAACAGCTTTTCTGTACCACCTAAATATTTTGCAATAGCATATGTCACTAGATTTCAAGCCAAGCATTTATTTCTTCATTCATTTAGAAGTTTGTTTTTACTGAGCACCTCTTATGTTAGAAACTGTACTAGGCATGGAGAAAGCAGAACAGAGTGAGACAGGCACTATTATCTTGATATTCCTCAGAAAGTCAGACATGTGTAAACATTTATGAATAAAAATGGTAGATCAGTTAACATATTTATAAAGGCAGCACATTAATGGTACACTTCAGGGGTTAATTAATACTACTAAATCATTAATTCAATGTCTAGGCAAGTCTTTCTATTGAGCCTTTGGAGTTCTTATGGATATTTCTTGTGACAAAGGGCATGGTCAGCCTTCCTCATCACAAGTATAGGTGTTTGAACTGGCAGAATAGCTCATGTAATAGAGCACCTGCCTAGCAAGCCTGAGGCCCTGAATTCAAGCCCCAATACCACCAAAAAAAGAAAAAGTTCAGGTGTTCAGTCAGAGAAAGGTTTCAATTCAATCTACAATCAACAGAAATCAGTTCTGGGACTGAAAGTTAAACTAATCATGTTGATAAAATTAACAAATTAAAATCTTACCCTATGTGAGAATACAAATTCTATAATATTTATAGAATTTCCTATTTTGATGAGTGTCTAAAGGAAATAAAATAGATCAATATAATTTGGATACTGACAATCATTTTCCATTGAGAGTCTGTAGCAAAACTTAATTAAAACTTAGTTGTCCAATGCATGTTTTTCTGATTATTACAGATAGAATAAAAAAGTTGATTTGGATATTAGAATTTTTTAATTGGAAGAAACATTCAGTGAGTTAACTTAGAACCATTTCCTCCTCCTTTTTAAACATTGTGTACATTTGTTGTTTTTGGTTTGAAATTATTGGTTTCTGAACTTTTAATCCCTTCAGTTTTAAATGTAGTCTTTATCAAAAGTGGTGTTCCTTCATAAAAACATACTGCTGAATACCTGCAACAAATCTGTTTCTTCTGTATTAGCTTTTATCAGGATTTACTGGTAAATCCTCCTCTGTCACTGCACATGGTATTGGGCTTCTGTTTCTGCCTCCGTATCCTTCAGAGGTTATTACAATGGAAAAAAACTAGTCTTTTAAGTAGGATTTTTTATTATTGAGATACAAAATGAACATAGATTTTTCCAATGAATAAAAACTTGCCATAATCTCAATATGAACAACATCACCAGGATGAAAACCCTATTTTATTCATCACTGTATTACAATGTCCAGAACAGCAACCAACTCATATCAGATGTTCACTTCCTATTTGCTTACTATTTAATAACTGAAGATCAAATATTCTTATAGATGAATAAATCTAGGACTGATATTGTTTATATCTTCCACAACTATAATTGAATAAATTGAGGCAAGAATGGCATTGGTTCTCACACATATTGTTGCACATAAACACTTACGAAAAATAGAATAGGAGAAACAACAGAGCACAACATAAAATAATCATTTTTCGTATTGTTGAAACTTGAGTGTAGGAGGAGGACTACGAAGAGAAAGATAGAATAATTAGGCAGGTCAGGAAAATGACAGGTAACATTTTATATGGTATATTTAAGTAACGATTTTAAGAAACACAACATGAACTGAGGGAATTGTTTGTGCAAAGCACCTGAGACAGGAATAAGCTTGCTCCATGGAACAGCATGTAGGCTAATATGATTGGAATGGAGTGAGACTAAAGGAGAGAGGAGTTGACTTCAGAAAGGAAACTGGGGGTAAGAACAGTTAGCATCTTTTTGATGATATAAGAGAATTTGGATTTTATTCTGGCATTGGAAAGCATGAACAGGGGAGTGATCCAATACCATTTATAGATGCAGGAATCTGCTAGTTATACAGAGATAGGTATTTTGGGGATAAGCACAAGATATTGAGAATCCTCCATCTGAATTCAAGGATAAGACAAAGCAAGGCTCCTTCAACTCAGCCTTAGAATGGAATATGATTTGGAGTTTAATGAGTGCTTCAATTCACCTTTGGGCACCAATTCACTTTGGGCACTTCATCACCTACTTATAATTAAAGAAGAATAGTTATCTATAGTTCTATGCTTTTTATCTTCTTCATTTGAACTTTTTCTTGTGTAGCACAATAAATTGTACACCACAGCCAATATCTACCCAAGGATTCTTATATAGACTCTTCTGGAATTCAGTAGTGGGAAATGGAAGGGAAAATTGCTGTCCCAGTGCTGAGAATGAGTCTTTCTGTTATGATACAGGCATATGAATGGTCCACTTTGATAACTTTGTTAATGCTCTGAGCTTTCAATTAGGTTTTGCACCATCTATGATTGGAATGACCACTGTAACATGAACTACCTAGGTGAAGATTAATGAGCTACCTAGAGTGTTGATCCTCAGTGATATCCTTAATCTTATTATCCTGACTCAATCTATACAGACCTCTTTTACAATGCACTTAAAATCTTTAAATAATACATGCTAGGGAAAAAAGTGGGCACATATTGCAGATGCAGATTTCAAAAAAAAAAAAAAAAACGGCATGGGTATCAAGTATTTTGGCTCCTTTCCCAGCTCAGTAATGATTAGTGAAGACATGTGTAAAAAATATTTGCTGTGTGCAAAATTTCTGAAGCTGTTGCTAAATAAAAAATTAATGCAGGAAAAATCTGAGAACCCAATATTATGGTCAAACAACAACCAACTCCCAGTAATGCCATTTAATAATTGTCTTTACTGTTTGGGCCAGTTTTCAGCTGAAAACATCCTTACTGGAATTATTGCCAAGGCCAGCTGGCTTTTGTGATTGTTCACAGAGCTACTTTTCTACAGATTTCCTTTAACTGCAAATTGGACATCCATCAGCTCTACGTGGCATCATGTTTTGCCAGTGTTTGCTATTTTCCTTTATAGGTGGAGAGAAGACAAGTATGATCTATGATTTTGAGAAACTACTCAATGTGGCCCTTAATGTCTGCTGGCAGGTTTCGTTGCATTTGCTAGATATTTTCATGAGTCATTCAGTGGATTTTAAAATGCTAAGTCAACTGAAAAGCTCTCCCAAGATAAATGACAGAAGGCATATATATGAATATAACAATAGCACATTTACAATGTTGTTTCAAAAAGCATTTTAGCATGATGGTGAATACAATTTTTATGTGCCATATGAATTTGCAATATCATGCATTTTTAGACTTAATTATATTCCTATTTTTTATGTTCAATGCAGATTCAGTGCTGCTGTTTAGATCCATACTTCAGAACCATAACTATGGAAGTGCTAGCCCTTTGGGACAGTTAAGTAAAGTCACATCCAAAATGGGAAAAATGAATAAATAAACACCTAGCAGGAAAGATGATGTAGCATGGGGAAATGAATCTGGATTCTACACAAAGAGAAAAGAGATACCCTTTGAAAGTAACCAGATATATCATTTGCCCTATACAAATCCAGAGGTAGATAAATAGGAGTGTGGTAAATCTCTGCTCTCACTGAACTTGAGGCTTTGGACAATTCATTCCCTACCTTTGGGTCTTGATTTCGTTTACGTAATTGGTGTGAGTGATATTCAGATCTGATATACTTTGTTATTTAAATGGTTTATTGCAAGTGCTCTAATATGCTTCTGAAAGCTCACCGCAAGCAAACAAGCTTCAGTTGGGCTTGGGCAGCCCTCCAGTGTGCATGCCTAGTGGGCTGCTCCAACTCGGGCAACCACTAGAGGGCGCAGCTGGCCCAGCCATGTTCAGGGTTCTGCTTAACCTGAGCACGGACTTGAGTGTGCTGATTTGGATTCTTCAGTTTGGGTTCTGGTGTTCCATGACTGAAATTCTCAGTATTCTACTGAATGCAGAGGAACTTGACTTACAGTTACTACAATGGATCAAATTCATTAATTAAATGAGAAACATTCTTTTCTAGTATGTTTCTCCTTCAGAAAGTTATATTAACCAGCATTCCAAGATTGGGTAGTTTTCTTTCTTGTTCCTTTGTTTTTCACTTTCAGGTTTTTTTTTTTTTCTTAAGGTACTGCTTTTTCACACTAACATGTTCCCTTTCAGAGGAGAATTGGAGAATGGAACACACAGGTTTTTCCAGGCTTCACACCACTTCTTGTATGTGTCTTCAGTCTCGACCCTGACTGACCATGAAGCTTGCCACTGGGTCCCTGTCTGGAGGTCAGCAGAAAGGGAGGACTGTGACACCACGCCTGTTTCCTTAGCTGCATTCAGATAGTTCCATATGGTTAGTTACAGCTAAATATTTTCCTAGTTTTCCTCATCAGTTTATGATCAGTTTATGATAAGTAATGTAGTACAACTTAGTTGAACTCACTGTGTGCAAGATTAAAGACTGGATCCACCATTTATTAGATGAGTGATTTCAGGCAAATTACCTCATCACTCAGTTTTCCTTATTCTTAAACTAATAATAATTTCATTCTTCTGCATGTAGATAGCTAGTTTTCCCAGCACCATTTGCTGAAGAGGCTATCTTTTTCTGTAATGTATGTTTTGAGCATCTTTGTTGAAAATCAAATGACTGTACCTGTGTAGATTTATTTCTGGCTCTTCTATTCTGTTCCATTGACCTTTTTGTCTGTTTTTGTGCCGATACCAAGCTGTTTTTGTTACAATCGTCCTCTAGTGTAATTTGAAGCCTGGTATTGTGACACCTCCAGTGTTGCTGAAGATTGCTCTGGCTATATGGGGTTTTTTGTGTTTCCATATGAATTTTATTATTGATTTTTCTATATTTGTGAGGAATGACATTGGAATTTTGATGGGGATTGCATTTAATCTGTAGATTGCTTTTAGTAGTATAGCCATTTTCAAAGTATTAATTCTGCCAGTTCGTAAGCATGGTCTTTCCATTTTCTGGTGTCTTCTTTAATTTCCTTCTCCAAGGTTCTACAGTCTTTATTACAACTAAAGTGAGACCTCTATCTCTCACTCTGTACAAAAATAAATTCAAAATGTATCAAAGATCTTAATGTAAAACCTTAACTTTGAAGCTACTGCAGAAAAACAGAAACTCTTGAAGATGAAAGCATAGAAATTATTTTCTGAATAGGACTTCAATTGCTCAGGTTTTAAGAGCAAGAATTGACACTTGGTACTGTATAAATTTAAAAATTTTCTGTACATCAAAGGGAAAAATTGCCAGAATCAAGAGAAAATCCAGAGAATCAGAAAAATCTTTGCCAGCTATTCATTGGATAAAGAATACCCAAACTATACAAAGATCTCAAAAAATTAAACATCAAAAGAACAAATATTCAATTAATAACTGAAAAAATGAATTAAACAGATAGTTCTTAGAAAAAGTACAAATGGCTAATAAACAAATGAAGACAAACTACACTGAGATTCCATCTCGCCCCAGTCAGAATGGTAATCATCAAGGAAACCACAACAAATGGTGATGAGGATGTGTGGAAAAGGAACCCTCATACACTACTAGTGGGAATGTAAATTAGTCCATCCACTATGGAAATCAGTATGCAGGTTAATTAAAAAGCTAAAAATAGAACTACTTTAATATCCTGCTATTCATGAATCTGAAAGAGTGTGAATCAACATACAAGAGTGATAGGGGACACCAATGTTCATCGCATTATTCACAATAGCCAAGTGGTGGAATCAGCCTAAGTGCCCAACAACCAATGAATAGATAAAGAATATTACTCAGACATAGAGAAGAATGAAATTATGACAATTGCAGAAAAGTGTGTGAAATTGGAGAACAACACATTGAGTGAAATAAGCCAAGCCAAAAAGTCAGCTCTTGCTTGTTTTGGCTCATATGCAGAATCCAGGTCTAAAATGAAAAAAATAACAATAATAATGGGACTTGAGTGTGAATGAGACATTGCTAAGGGGAAATGGAGAGTATACTAAGCATTGAAGAGAATAAAAGCATATTACTTAGTATGGCGATACCATAAAGAAACCCACTAAATGTTTTTAAAAGGGAGGGAGGATATTAAGGGAATTCAGTAAAGGGGTAAAATTGCTTAAACACACTGTTATTATATATGGAATTTTCCCATGAAACCCTCTTGTATTATTAATAAATCCTAAGTAAAATAATAATACTAATAGGACCCTTTTTATATTCCATACATGAGTGAGCTCATATGATTCTTGTCTTTCTGTTCCAAACTTATTTTGCTTAAAACTGTGGCCAATCAATATCACAAGTAAAAAGATTTCATTCTTTTTCTACAGATAAATAGAATTCCACAATATATTTTTACCACATTTTCTTTATCCATCCACCAGTTGATGGACATTGAGTTTATTTCCATTTTTTGGTTCTTGTGGATAGTGCTGTGATGAACGTGGGAGTACAGGCATCTCTTCAGTGTACAGTTTTATCTTCCTTGTATTTATATCCAGTAGTGAAATTTCTTGATCTTATGGTAGGTCTATTATTAATTTTTTTGAGAAACTCCACATTCCACAGTTTTTAGTAATTACTATATGTATTTTACATTTCCATCATATTAAGAAGTTGTTCTCTTGGGAACTGAAAGTAGAATATTGTCTACCTAGGGGCTGGGGAGAGTATGGAAGAGGGAGTTCTACAGCAAGGGTGATCAATGGGTACTAAGTTATAGTTACATAGGACTGGCAAGTTGTGCTGTGCTATTGTGCAGTAGGATGACTGTAGATAAAGTTATTGTATTGTGCATTTCAGAAGCTAGATAAAAGAAATTTAAATGATTTTACCATAAAGAAATGATCAATGTCTCAATAGATAGATTTAACCTGATTGAAATATACAATATATATCCAATAAATTGTATATTTTTATGCATTTTTAAAAGTTAAGGTAAATTTACAAAAATAGGACCTGTTTTACAGGATTCTTATATTGATAAAGTAAGAGAATTCACAGATAATTCTAACTTTAAGGCCAGCCATATATAATTAGCCTTCATTAAATGTCAACTTCCATTAATACCCACTTAAATGACATAAGAGTGAACACATTTTAATATAGGGATAATATCATGCTTGTGCTTAAGAGACAAAACATGTGACATGTTGCAAAAGGTAGACAATGTAGAGTCATAGAGTATCAGCAGCACAAACCTGTATTCACAAATTGGTGAGTGCTTTTGATAGAGAAGCTAATGTGACATTTCATACTAGTTGTGTAATTTTAGAGTGAAATAATGTAAAGTCAAAGCATTCAACTAGAAGTCTATTGTTTATTGAGTTTTGTAAGTAATTTTCCTCAAAAAGACAATAATATGGATACAGCTTGTACTTTCCGAAGTGTAGACTTATATCTCAGATAGATGTGAGTTCCTGCAGTGCAGGGACCACATCACTCCTCTGTGGATACAGACTCCCAGCACCTTCTCATATGAGTGCTAGGCTCCTGGACTAGTAAGATCTCTATAATACTGGTGTTTGTCCTCAAAAACTTAATCAAAGAATGCTTCTGATTTGAGGAATTAAATGCTACATATTCCACAAATAAAACAGAGCTTAGGGGGGAAGCTCTTTATAGCTGGAAGCTTGAGGAAAGCATATGAAAAGCTGTTGATGGAAGTGAAAACTGAAAACATCAGAGGAAGCAAATTGTAGTAAACTGTGTCAGGTTTCTATCTGAGCATCTTACTAGTCCAGGAACCTAACATATGAGAAGGTGCTGGGAGTCTGTATCCACAGAAGAGTGGTGTGGTCCCTGCACTGCAGGAATTCACATCTAATGAGAAAGCAACACTGAATGAGTTGCCTCAATACAACAAAGGGAGTGGTGGATAGAACGAGGGTAAATGTCTTCAGGACGCAGAGAAGGAACAATGAACTCCTTCTGGAAGGTGGCGGAGAAAGTCCTGGGAATGCTACAGCAAGAGCAAATCTGCCCACAAACAAAGATATACAAGACCACAATGGAAAACTTTAACAGACCACATAGGAAAAGGGAATTATGATTTAATCTGATTCACTTTCTGCTTCCCTTCTGCCCTTACCATATCCCTGATTTAGGCAGTCCCTAAAGTAGGCACAGGGGTTAATTCCCCAAGGGTTAAGCCCTTTAATTAGGAAAGGGGTTAAACAAAACAGCCTGAACTCACTACAGACTCAGTTTAATTCCTCCAAATGAAATCTCTAATGCTATTTCCTAGAAGATTCGTTTTGAAGTAAGTCTCTCAAAATGCAAATGCCTTTATGCAAGGCTATTTTGCTACACATGTTAATGCTTGTACATATTGACTTTGGAGTCACACTGCCTGGCTTAGGGCCTTTGACCAATTGCTTAACCTGTCTCTACCTTAACACTTCATCTGTAAAATACAGAAAAGAGTGTGTCATTCAGGTTTGGGTGAAGATTAAAGATGTAACACACTTAAAATAGAGTAACTGGCACACATAACTGTTTAGCAGTCTTTTATATTATCATTCACATGACTTCGTGTTATTGAATTCATTCTTTGAGCCCAGAGAAAAGAAAGAATAAGCTTGTGTCACAATGTTGCCTAAGGCTAGCCTGGGAAGATCACTTTTTTCAATGAAAGGTGATGATAATGAAGATAACAGTTATGACAGTTATTTTAAAATTCTTATTGCATTATATAGTTAACCAAAAAGGAAATGTTTTGTCACATAATAATTCAGCATGAGTCTGGTGACAAATGGCTCAGAGTATCTTGCTATCAAATGAGCACTAATACATGATAAATCTTTTAAGTTACTGGATAAGGTCTTTGCATTACAGTTCCTGCACTTCTAGAATCTGTCATCTTTATGTTTTCTCGGCATGTATGCACCATCAGTGTACCACTTAGTTTCAGAATGATATTGCCAGAGTTCTAATCCTTGTGCAACACAAGAAGGCCTTCCATTTCTGCACTGCCTTTGCTATACAGATTTAATACAAGGCTGAGTTTTGTATGGAAAATATTTCAATCAAGTAATAGGCCATTCTTATAAACCAAGCCAAGTGTCTTCTCTTTTGAGTAGATCAGCATGCAACTTCAAAACTCTCTAGAACTACTGCATCCTGGAATGGCCTGACATTTTGTGGTTCACTGCAGCTAAGTAGAATTCTCAGCTGCTAAAACCAGAAATTCATTATTGATTTGACCAGCATTGACATGACCCAAACATTAGCAATTTACATTAAAAAGTCTATTGGGAATATTTGAAGATTTAGTGCATTTCTTTAGATTCTCAAGCTCAGAGAATCTGAGCTGAAACATTTCAGAGACAATATACTTGCAAACATAACAAAAATAATCATTATTTATGTTTGTCCTGGCAGTTATCCAAATATATATATATATATATGTAATAGAAATTGTCTTTCAGGGTAACTATTCTTTCTTCATTTTGCAGTTCTATACTTATTCCATCATTTAATTTTTTTTCCGAGTTTTATATTTGGGAAATACATTTTATAATCATTTTTAATACATGTTTATGGTTTCATAGTTATAACTTGGCCAATAATTGGATTTTATTGTTCACCTGCATTCTTGTTTAGCCTTGTTCTCTTATTCACAGTCATTAATGAAATTTTTAATATTCCAGGCCCAAATTTAGCACTGGGACTACAGAAACTAAGAAAGAGATGTTTCTCCCCTTATAGCAGGACACACTAATGAAAGTATTGAAAAGGCCCATTTCTAAAGTAAACCCCACTCATAGGACAATGTGCTACAACTGAGAGCTTTCAGAAAATGTTGCCTCTGAAACTAAATCTGATTCTGTAAGTGTAATCCCAGGCAGCAGTGCACAGAGATACCAAAACATTAGGCCCTTCCAGAGTGACTACTTTGAACTTAGTGAAGTCTGGAATTTCTTTATAGCTATATTTTAGTTTTATACATGAATTATTTTTCCTGAGAAACCTCTGTAACTTGAAAGCACAAGTGATTTTTTAATAAAACATTCAAGATATAGAACTAATAATCTACATTTCCATTTATATGGTTGTGCAAGTTAAGAGACTAATCCTAAATAATAAAAAAATCAATAATGCAGTAAAAATATAGCCTAAATATTCATCTACAAAATATGTGTTGTTCTTACAGAAGATTCAGGTCTTCATGCATATCAAGCTACCTCCATACACTGGCTAGATCTTCGTGAGTTTGTTATATTATATTATAAATAAGTGATCTTCTAGAAGCATTAATATTTCTTTAAAAATAGAAAATAAGGTATTTATTGAAAACTAATGCTGTTAAAGATGTGCAATTAAGAACCTAACAGTAGTAGGTTAGAGTAATTGCTAATCTTTAGGGGAGAAACCAAATTCAACATTCCAAATAGTCTCACAGAACAAAACAATGTCTCTATACAAGAGCCTTTCATATCTGAATGTACTTGTGAATCCTGGGTTATGGGGCCTCAGAGGATGGATCTTACTACAATAAAGATTTTTCTTCTGTGGGAAGAACTCTAAACTCCAAACCTGTACTCATTGTTTTGTTGGTGAGGCTGGGACTCTGCAATTTAAATTTCTGCTTTTCCAGATTGATCTATGTTAGGCTCTGCCAGTAGGGCATGAGATGTAGACTGCAAGCATGAATCAAGATCAAGAAGTGATCTTTCTTTGAGTCTGTTGTCTGCTTCATGATCATATGAATATGATTAACAATATTATTTCTGGCAGCAGTAGTTTTTTCTTATAGCAACAGTAGAATCTACTTGGGAGTTTTTTCAACACTTGTTCTGTCATACTCCTTGTAGCCTCATCCTATCTCATTACAAGAAAACAACACTGGTCAGTCCATAAGAGTATCCCGTTCAGAAATCTAATCTCATGTTTAAGGAGGCCCCTCCTCTGATCTGACATCACAGCATCAGTTGCCCAGTTGCCCCTTTTCTGGATAATGGGTCCCACATGAGGAATTTCCATTTCCAGGATGCTTATATGAGGTGGCCAGCACCATTCTTTCTGTTAGGTGGGACTTCGGCTCCACACAGCCTCTCTATGTCATTAACATTTAATAATTCCAACCAGCCCTAGGAGAGGAATCTGCTTCTTTAAGGTGTTACATTCATAATACTTTAATTCTATTTCATTTCTAATGTTCAATTTGGTGAAAAGAACAGGTATGCCTTTTGGTGTCTTTTTGTCTCCTGACCAGATCTCAACAGACAGAAATGGTCTAGGATGGACCTTCTTACTCTATATGTATAACAAGCTCTTGGGTGATGACAGTGTTGCTGGTCCATGTGTCACACTTCAACAAACCTGGAGACTAGAGAAAATTCTTAGTATATATTATTTCCATGTTAATGAAATGGTAAATGCGAACAGTAAACATTTTCAAGTGGGAAGAAAAACAGCATTGGTTAACACTAATGAATGATCTGAATGAGATACCACTCCCAGTGCACACTCCCTAGGAAGATACCAATGTGGGTATTGATGTTGAAGAAGATGTTCAGGGCTTTGAAAAGAGAAATCCATAGTCTCAGAATAGGAGTCACTTTTTGAAATGTGTGCACTGGTGGGGATGTCATTGTGAATAAATGAGTGTTTTAGAAAGGGACACAGTTTAAAAACTAAGAAAAAGAAACCCACCAAGAGTCTAAGTCTCAAGATGCTATAATTGAAATGATTGTTTGAAATATCATCATCATTTACCTTTATATGGCAGTAAAGTGCTTCATAGAGAGTCTCAGAACCAAATATGTATAGATTGAAATAATTAAATAGGATTCCCATATGCATAGAATGTGATACATTGAAAAATATCTACTCAGTTAATACTAACAGGGATTAGACATATTTAAATTCTGGTCCCAAGCAGGACTGCCACAGCCCAGCAGCCCCTAGCAGTGGCTTCTGATTCAGCTGGGCAAACAGCAAATTCAAGAATGTGCTATTATAACTTGCTCTAGCTATAACTTAAGAAGAGGCATAGGGTGAATGATACCATGACTTTTAACCTAATCCAGTAGTTATGTTTGTACCTTACTACATCAGACTGGTGTAGCTCTACATAATTAGAAATGCCAATTGTCTCTCAGAACACCCAAGAATGAACACAGCGACAGAAAAAGACTCATGGGTCCATGAAGAAAAGGACAGTTTCTCACAAGTAAACATGACTATTAGTCTTATGAGGTGATTATGAAGTAAAGGGTGTAAAAAGTTACACCCTTTATCCATGTTTTTTTTTAAATCCCTAATATTCTTTATCTGTGACTTACCATCTGGACCCAATATAATGTGCTATTAACCATATTATCTGAACATGAGGTTGATATTTTTTCCTTGAGACATATCTCTATAATTTTGCTACTCCACTATGTTCATCTTACTTTAGTTGTCATCTGAAATGTGTGTTTTGGAAGTAAAGATGAGGGAATGTTTTAATCTATTTTTGTAAGCTATTAGGTGAACCATATTTATTTTGTGGAAATTAAGTGTTGATATGCAGCTCAGATTCTTAACTTACAAATAGTACATTGCATATATTTTGCACAATTGTTCAAAATAGAGAATGGAAGGTTTAGATTGAACTCAGACCCATCTGTAATTTCAGAAGTGAAAATTTTAATGAGAAGCTTTAGGAAAAGAACTGTTAAGAAGATTTTTATTAGTTAAACAAAATCTTAGCAGTAGAAGATGATAAGGTTCTATGGAATCATAAGTCTACATGAATGACAGTCAAAAAGAAATAGCATAAAAACTCCCCAAAGGTATTAACTGTAAAGGTAACACCTTTGTCTAAACGTTAAGTTCACCATAGCATAAAGTATTTCCTAGATTATTAAATAAATAATAAAAGTAGCCTATCAGACTTTGCTTACTCTCACTGCACATTTAAGGCATCCCATGACTAACTAATAATAGGTTTTATTTAGCAACATTCATGACCTTTTTTTTTTTTTTTGGAACTAAGAAGAGTGGGAAAAACACTGAAAGTTCTAACACCTACCAATCAATAAATTTCCCCAAGGTCCTTTTCATTATTTCATTAATGGTTTCTGTTATGGCTTGGGTATTGCAGTTTGATTTTGAATATTTGAATTCTGAAATCATCACTCCTTTTTGTAGTGAGGAAGCATCCATGGATCTGTTGAAATAGTGAATATGAATTTATTTCTTTACATTTGCTCCTTCTTCCCAGGGCATTTTTCTCCTTACAGAAGTTTGGAATGCCTTAATGCATTGTAATAATCTCATTTGTACTGCTGTAATATGTTCAAATGCTTAGCAAAAGGAGTTAGGATTCAGGCACAAAGTAAGTTAAACCAGAAGACAACAATATTAGTGGTAAAACCTGGCAACCAGAAATGGATCATTTTTCAAACTCATGGGAAGTATTAATGCTATAAACCAAATCCTTGGGATTGTTAGTGTGGTAAAAAATGATGATAAAACAGAAGGAGATTAAGGTCATTTACATGCCTAAACAAAAGTATCCCTATCCATTCTCAAAGCTTTTAGAGGAAACATGGAACTATAGCTGTTATGTTTTGCACTTAAAATGAAAACAAAAACTCACTCATGGAGACTCAAATATCCTGTGAGATGAGATGCTGCAAAACAGACTTCTGTTCCTGAAATGGAGGCATCGCATTTGTTGTCAAGTACTCACACTGTATGTGCTTTTTGGTTGGACTCGTAGGGAGATTCAAAGAATCTTCATTACTTGCAAGCATTAAACATTTCACATAGAAATACCAGATTTCTCTTCAGAAAGTAGAGAGATCTGGTAACATAGGACATTTATTCCATATGCAACTATATTCTTGGAGCAGACTAGGAACTTTCAAGTGGATAAGCCATTTAGTTGGCCATCCGATATTTTTTATTTATTTGCCTCACCTGCTTTTACCTACAGGGTAGGTAGGAAAGCAGATAGCACAGATAGCACAGTTATAGACCACATGACTATGACTATAAAATGGAAGTTTTTGTTCAACCTTGAGGGACATCAATTTGAGGATACACAACTTATGCATACATTTGACTTAGAGCTGCAGATAAACTATATGTCTAACCTAGACCAATGCATTGCAGTATGGTTCATCTCTCTGATACCACCTAGGTGAATAAAGCCAAGTGAGAGCATCTCCCAAAGAAGAAGCGTTCCCAGAGACTTTGCAAGCCAAGAAGAAACTGCAAGTGTGGTTGAAAGCTATGGCCATAGAACAGGGTTTTAGAACGATAATGGAGTGGAAGCAGAAGGCAACAGTAAGGTTAAAATGATGCAACAGAGGCATTGTAGGAAATGCAGTGATGAAGACAGGTGAGAATTAAGGAGAGATGTGAGTTGAGCTGTTCAGGAATTTGCCTGCAAAAGGAAAACATGTACTTGTGTCAATTTAACTGATGCTTGGATTACGTTCCAGATGCCCATCTGTGTACTGAGGGATTCTGCCAGCTGAACAGCTGCACTGACAGACTGAAACTAACCCAAGCCTTTGGATAAGTGGGAGGAAAAGCAGAAAGAATAGGAAATGATCCATCTATCCTTAACATTCACAGTTGCACTTTCAGTCCAATACTAAACCAACATTAAAAAATCAACATCTTGAAACTAGTCATAAGTTTTCTAAAATGGTAAAACTAAATCCTAGTTATCTATTTTCAGAAGTTCATAAAACAAATATTTATTTTCATTTAGGAACCATTTTATTTCTGAGAATTACAAACATAAAATTATATGAGAGATTTTCAGTAAAATATTTGCCCATGTGACTGAGTTGTGAAAAAGGAAAACATACTGAAATTGCAAATAATCATTTCTGATAATATCAATAAAATATATTACTAATATATTTTATTATATGGCAAGGTATATGGCAAGTGTTTTATTTCATTGTGACAACAAGGATGGAAAGTAAATATATTATTCATATTTTACTGCTAAGGAAGTGAAAAGTTAGAAAGAGAGCTCACAGAGCTAGTGAGCAGTATCACCAGGATTGCAAGAGAAAACGGTCTGATCTTACCAACCCACACTGACATATGAGAAAGGTGAATGCTGGACATTGATCCATTTCAAAGTTTACTTTTGTTTATTTTCTTAATATTATCAATATATTTGAATATGCTTCAATATTTTGTAGAGAAATGGATATCTCCATGAGTAATAACATGACTTATTTGCTAAACCATATGTTAAATACAAGTGCAAATGTTCTATTCACAAAATATTTTAATGAACAGCCAATTATGAAATTATTACAATTATTTTGAAATAATCTCTAAGTGATATTTTTTCCTTTTTTCAATTCTTATATCACACATTTATTGTTTCTGCACAGCAGAACTACCTAGGATCTCCAATAAAATTATGGAAAGATATCGTTTAAAGAAAACACATTTGTTCTTGAAGCACAGTTTAAACCAGTTACTTTGTGATGTCATGGATCAAAGGGGCTAACCGAACTCATTGGAAAGGGAAGGGCCCCTGAGTTTGTATTAAAGAGCAATTGGGCTGGCCTTTGAAACAACTTTCTTATGTCTTATTCATATCTTTATAGCATTACATTTTGTACCAACCATTATCATTTAACAGACTATTCAGCCCCTCCTCTTATGTCAGTGTTATTTGTAATAGAGGAAGCTCTTCAGGGAATACATATGATAGTTCAATTGTTCTGTGAAGCAATGTAACTTCAGGTCATTGTTGTGTCTTGGAATGACTTTTCTACATTTGAACAATAGGATTAATTATCATGTTAAAGTAAGTCAAGAAAACAGTTTTTTGTTATATCGATGGATTTTAATAAAGAGCTCAAATACTAAATAAACACTAAATGAAAAAAAAAGAAAATACCTTTGTTTCATATCTAATTTCAGAACATGTTTTAAACATCTCACGAATAAACATGATGTTCACCTTGGGTCTTTGTGGATACCTTTGCTTAGATAAATTCCCTATGATATCAATATTTACCATATAAACATGAGAGATTTTATCATAAATGAATGTTGAAATTTTCACAGATCTTTACAGAATTTAACAAAGTCAGTAGACATCATTGTTTTACTTGGTGAATGTGTTATTAAATGCATCTGCACTGAAAACAATACATTATATTTTCTATGTTGCTGCATTCAGTTCTCAAAAATTTTGTTCATGTCATTTGTGTACTTGTCCAAGAGTGAGATTCTCCTATGATATTTTTCCTTTAGAATTTGTCACATTTTGGTATCAAAATTATACCAGTATAAAAATAATGAGTTAACAAATTTTCTCTTTATCTGTATTGGAAAATAATTTTGTGAGTCTAGAAGTTTTGAAGGGATAATTGGCCAGAATAGGATATTCTTATATTTAATGGATATCATTAGTAACATCCTGTGTGCCTGAAGTTCTGTTTGTGGAAAATTTTTAATCATTTGAGTTCTTCAACTCATGCAAATATATTTGAGTCTCTCCTTGTTTTGCATTCCTATGGACATCTCTTAGTTTTATATGTTTATAGTACATAATACACATATTTTTTACTGTCTGTCTTATTTTATTTGTTTATTACATACACTGACACAAGACAGGTACGTTCCTCTATTTTTGTGTCTGCAACATTTGTATTCATTTCTCATTTTTAATTCAATTCAATTCTTTTTCCTATTTTCTTATTATATCTCAAGAAAAGATTGAGAATTTATTAAAGTTTTTGAAGAGCTAACTATTGCCTTATATTCTCATTCTTATACATTTGGTTTCTATTCAATTATTTAAACCTATTAATCACGCTCATCATGTTTCATTTTGGTCATTTTCTAACTCAAAGTAGGTAGTTTTTAATTTACTAGAGTTAAAGAATGAACTTAAGTGTATTCTTTTCTATAGATGCGTCTTGGTCACTTATTTGATAATTTAGCTTTGATCAGTCATTTGTATTTTCTAATTTATCTTGAGATTTTTCTGTAAAGTTGTTTCTTCACATGCAAATGCACAAAAATTAATTTTCTTATTTTAATTCATTGTAAGCATAAAGTATGATTTCTCTGAGGAAAAGTCATTGAAATTTGCTTTTTAATCTAACATATGATTTTTAAAAAGTTCTATGGAATTGAAAAGACGTGTAACATATAGCCCTTGCATGCATCTCATTTTTGCACATGAATATTTTATTGTTTCAACATTTTTAAAAAGATAATCATTTCCCAATGAATTAATTTAAGACCTTTGCTGAAGATCAGTTGACTACAAATATAATGAATAATTTTAACTTTCAATTCAATCAGGATAGATATATTGACCTGTACACATGGTCTTACTCCTATCACATCACCTTGATAACTATAACTTGAGGTAAGTTTTGAAAGCGTAGACTAGAAGTTGTCTAATTTTTTAGAATATAATTCACTTATCTAGGTGTTTTATATTTCAAAATAAATTTTGGATCTGCTTTTCATTTTTGTAAAAAATCTCCTTGATATTTGATGTGTTGTGTTGAATCTACAGGTTAATTTGGGAGAAATGCCATGTTAACAACACTGGGCTTTCCAACTCATGAATATGGAATAGTTCTCCATTTGTTTATGTTCTCTTATTTTCCTCATCAATATCTTGTCATTTTCAATGTATAAACATTAAATTTCTTTATACTACTTTGTTACTTTATTCTTTAGGATGCTATTGTGAATAAATTGTATTCTGTATGTGATTTTGGACTGTCTATTGCTCAAATATAGAAATACAATTGATATCTTCAATTAGTCATCTTATTTTGAGAAAATTGCATGCAACTGTAAACTATAACATAGAAAGATTCTGTGCTCCAATTTTACCATTTTTTCCAAATGATTACATCTTGCAAATTATTATAATATCACAACCAAAATACATGAAAACAATAAAGATACAGAGCAGTTCCATCTCCTAAGGCTCACTGGTGATGCCCAGGTAGGGTCACAAGTACTTCCTTTGCTCTCCTCTTCATTCTTAACCACTGGAAATCACTAATCTGATTTCAGTATCTGTAATTCTTCATTTCAAGATTACATTACTGGAACCAGGCAGTATGTAGCTTACTGGTATTCATCTGTATTACTCACCATAATCCTCTAGAGATTTAGCTTATATTTTGTGTTTATCAATTGTCTGTTACTTTATATTGCTGAGTAGTAGCCCATGTTATGGATTTTTAAAACTTTCAGTTTCCAGTTTTCAGAGATTATAGATTCTTACTAAACATTTTTATATCTCTCCAGAGTAAGCTAAGGAGTTTAATTGCTGGTTCATGCAGTAACTCTTTGTTTAACTTATATTTAAAAATTGCCACAGTCTTCTCCAGAATGGCTCTAACATTTTGCATCTTTACCAGCAAGGTATAAGAAATTGAGTTTCTCTCTATCTTCTTTGCCATTTGGTATTGCTAGTAATTTTTTACTTTAGCCATACTGACAGGTATGCTGTGATATCTCATTGTAGTTTGGGTTTACATTTCCCTGATAGCTAATGACATCAAATGTTGATTTATGTGAAATTTATCAATCCTGACTTTGGTCAAATGTCTTTCCAAGATTTTTGTTTACTTTCTAAATGGATTGTTTGATTTTTACTGTTACGTTTTGGTCATTCTGTTTTATGCTCTAGATACTAGCCCTTGTTTAGATATATGGTTGGTAAAATGATTCCCCAACTCTGTAACTTGTAGTAGCTTCTCTTATCAATGTTCTTTTAAAGATTTTTTTTTCTTTTAGTGTAGTGTAAGAAATTTTTGCCTGGTCCTAGATTATAAAGTTTTCTCCTCCTTTTCTCTTTTTCATTGTCTAATGCTTAAATTTTAATGTGTGATTCATTTAGAGTTAATTTTTGCACAAGGTAAAAGATCTGGATCAAGCTTAACTTACTCTTCTTATTGTTGTCTGTGAACATCACATACATTTTGATACGAATTCTTAATAGAATTTTATTCTTATTTTTAATAAGAATTATATTTTTATTTTATTTTCTGATTGGTTATATATTCATATTTTGAAATAGAATTGATTTTATATATGATATTGTTTCTTGCTACTTTGCTATGTTTCTTTATTAATCCTAACAGTTATGTGTATTTCTTATTTTTTTGGTGGTACTGGGATTTGAACTCATGACCTCAAGCTTGATAGGCAGGTGCTCTACAACTTGAGTTACACGCCCACCCCTGTTTTGCTTTTTAAATTATTTTTCAGATAGGATTTCACATTTTTACCCAGGCTCTCCCTCAGAGCACAATCCTTCAACCTCTGCCTCCTGCATTACTGGTTTGATAAGCACACACCACTAAGCCTGACTTATTGATTGAGAAGGGACTCATTAACTTTTTGCCTGGAGTGGCTTAGAACCACAGTCCTCCCTATCTCCACCTCCTGAGTAGCTGGGATTAAAGACATGAGTCAGCATAAGAAGATTTTTGGATTCCCAGAATTTTCTACACACATGATCATATCATCTCCAGGAAATTATATCTTACTTCTTACTTTCCAGTCTGTGTGCTTTTTATCTCATTCGTCTTATTGCACATACTAGACGAAAGTAGACATACTTACATTTTTACTGATTTTTATGGGGAACATGCTCAGTGTTTCACCAAAGAGTATCATATTTCCTGTTGGGTTTTTAGTCCTTTAACAGATTAAGGAAGTTCTCCTCCATTCCAAATATATTAAGAGTGGTTTTTGGTTTTGTTTCCTTTGTGTTATTTTTAAAATCAGACTGGTTTTGCATTTTTTCAAATTCTTCATCTGTGTTATGGGATGATAAATTTGTTTTTCTTTATTCTATTAATGTATTATATTATGTACTTTGCTATTCATTTTTTTAAATTCTTGTATTACTGAGATATTTACCACTTTTTCATTATGATTATCTTTTCTCTATATTACTGGATTTGGTTCAGTAATATTTTGTCTATGCTCATTAAGATTATTTATCTGTCATTTTCTTTGATTGTGATGTTTGTCTGGCTTTTGTGTACCAAAGATATCATCCTCATGTAAAGAATTGAGAAATGTTTCTATTCTTTTTCTTGAAATGGTTCATGGAGTTTTATGTGGTTTCTTCTTTAAATGTTTGCTAGAGTTTATCAGTGAAGCCATCTGGGACTGAACTTTTCTTGGTATAAATATTTTTCTGTTCTTCATCCTGAGTGATATTAGCCAGGCTCAGAAGACCAATAATCATATGTTTTCCCTCATATGTGGACTTTAGATCAAGGGCAAATATAGCAAGGGGATTGGACTTTGATCATATGATAAAGCAAGAGCACACAAGGGAGGTATGAGGATAAGTAAGAAACCCAAAAAACATGATAGTTTTTAATGCCCTCAATGCAAAGGAACTAATGCAGAAACTTTAAAGCAATAGAGGCCAATAAGAGAAGGGGATCAGGAATTAGAGAAAAGGTCAGTTCAAGAATAATCAACTTAGAATGTAACACTTATGTACATGATGGCAATGCAAGGAATCTCCCTGAATAGCTATCCATATCTCAACTAGCAAAAATCCTTGATCCTTCTTATTTTTGTTTATACTCTCTCTTCAACAAAATTAGAGATAAGGGCAGAACAGCTTCTGCCTGGAAGTGAGGGGGTGGGGGAGAGGGAAATGTTGGGGGGCAAGGGAGGAAGCAGGGGAGATAGGGGGAGAAATGACCCAAACATTGCATGCACATATGAATAGACGAAAAAAAATTACATGCAGATTAAATTGCATGCAAAAAAAGTTTTTTTGTGTTCTAATCCAATTTATTTACTTGTTTTCCAGTATTTTAAAATTGTCTGCATCTCACTATGGCTTTGATTCGCTCATGTCTAGTAATTGGTTACATCTATTCATATCTTCTGTCACATAGGTTGTAATTTTTTAAAAAATTGTGTAACAAAGAAATTTTACCCAGCCACAAAGAAAAATGAAATTTCGTCATTAGCAAGCAAATGAGTGGAACTGGAGAACATCATTTTAAGCAAAGTTAGCCAGGCTCAGAAGGCCAAAAATCACATGTTCTCCCCATATGTGGATTATAGACCTAAAACAAATGCAATAATATTATTGGACATGGGTCACACATTAAGGGGAGAATGTGCACGGGAGGAATAGGGAAAGAGAAAGAAACCTAAGACTTGAATGTGGTTGCTGTGCTCACTGTAGAGGAGAGAATACAGTAATCTTAAACTGGCAGAGGCCACTATAGGAAGGGGACTAGGAAGTAATGAAGAGGTCTGGTAGAGATGAACCAATGTGGGTTGTAATATACATGTGCATGGAAGCAATGCTAGGAATCTCTCTGTATAGCTATCTTTATCTCAAACTATCAAAAATGCTATCTACAACTTTCTTATTATCTCTTATGCTTTCTCTTCAACAAAATTAGAGAACAAGAGGATAAAACAGGTTCTGCCCGGAGCAAGGGTAGGGGGCTGGGAGCAGGTGGCCCAAACAATGTATATACATGTGAGTAAATGTAAAAATAAATTGTATAAGGTAAGAGGTATACATTAAGATCCTCCCCCTGCTCCTTCTCCTCCACTGAGATCACTAATTCTTCCAGCACATTTGTTGAAAAGCCTGTACTTTCTTACTGAATTGCCTTTGTGTGTCTGTTCAAGTCAGTTGGCTGGGCATGTATAGAACAGTTTCTTCCTTATATTGAAGTAATTCATTTTAGGGTTGCTATTACAAGTAATATACATATATGTTACTTTCGAATTCCATGGCTTATTGATAGTATGTAAAAGTACAACTGACTCTGTTTTGTTTTATGCTGTAATCTGTGATGTTACTAAATTTACTTACTACTTCCATCATGTCTCTCTACTTAGATAATAATATCTTCTGCAAAAAGACAGTGTGGTTACTTTTTTTAATCTCCGTGTTAGAGTTTTTGTCACTGTGACAGTTTGCCTGACAAAAATAAATCAAAGGAGAAATGATTTGTTTTAACTCATGGTTTCAGAAGTTTCAGTCTACCAATTCCAGTTTCTTTGATTTTAGGTCTGTGGTGAGTTTATGGCAGAGGCTGCTCACCTCATGGCCGACAAGAAGCAGAGAGAGGGAATGCAGGAAGGGTCCACATCAAGATCGAGCCCCAAGGATGGGTTCACAGTGACCTACTTCTTGTAACTAGGCCTTCCTACATTTCACTGCCTCTTAATAATGCTGTTGCATTATGACTTCATCAAGGAGGTGATCCACTGATTAGGTCTAAGCTTTTGGGTTGAAATCACTTCCCAAAAGCTCATTAGTTGTCAACCAGGTGCCCAATATATTTGTTTGTAGGGAACATTTCATATTTGAACAATAAAAACCACATTCTTGACTTTTTTTTTTCTTACCTTATTGTGCTGTCTCAGATTTCCAAAATGGTTTTAAGTAGAAATGTTAAAATAAAAAAACTTGCCTTAATTCTGATCTTAGAGGTAAAGGATTTATTTTGTCATGAGTATATGTAATGTTAGTGCAAGATTTTTATAGATTCCTTTTATCAAATTAAAGAAGTGCTTATTGACCTCTTTCCTATCTTCCACAAAGAAGTGTTTTGTAGAGGAGATACTTAAAAAGGATCTGTAAGAAGTTTTTTACTTTTCTTTCATGACTGCTACTCAGTCATCCTTGGGTTTGAACCACAATCACACTTCACAGAAATTTTTTTGTGGTCCTTTCTCATGAATTTTTAGTGGGATTCATGTAAAAGAAGCATAAAAAGAGTATACATTCTGTATTACCCCAGGAATTCTATGTTCCCACCACTTTTGCAGGTTATTTTAGCTTAATTCTCCTTGCCATTATTTGGTTGTGTCTACACCAGATACATGACTATATGTCTTGTATCCCTCAAGTCACTGTCATCTCTTTTTACATCTATACCCAGTTTGATTTCCTGGGACTTCAGCTTTCTAATAATTTTGAAAAAAAAGTCATGAATTTGAAGTTATTCTGATTCTTTCATGTTGGAATAAACATGAAAACAACATTTTTTCCATACTTCTACATATCTCAACAAAAGCCAGCTATCTCTCTTCATACGTACATATACTTATAACATAGTATTTTTGCCTTCTTTCAAAGGGAGGATTGTTTCAGTTTCTTAGCCCAAGATGTACAGAAATGATGACCCTAAGGCTCTATTGGCTTATATATGATCTCTTAGTTATGCTGTTCACAACAAGGAAACCTGTACTTTTGCTCATTTGATCACATCAGCACACATTTAACACATTGTGAGAAGAGTTCTCATGGAAAGAGATGAGAGAATGAAAACTAAGAAAAAAATCAATTCAAGCAAGCCAAAATTTCACCCTGATATAGAGAAATTATTTAATTAAAAAGTAAGTTGTAGTCATTTCTAAATCAGCAATTTGTTTTATTTATTTATTTATTTTGGTGTTGATTCTCTGTTTTTTAAAATTTTATTCATATGTGCATACAATGTTTGGGTCATTTCTCCCCCCTTCCCCCTGCTCCCTCCTTTACACCTCTCAAGCCCTCACTACCAGGCAGAAACTATTTTGCCCTTATCTCTAATTTTGTTGAAGAGAGAGTATAAGCAGTATAGGGAGGACCAAAGGTTTTGCTAGTTGAGATAAGGATAGCTATACAGGGAGTTGACTTGCATTGCTTTCCTGTACATGTGTGTTATCTTCTAAGTTAATTCTTCTCAAAATAACTTTTTCTCTAGTTCCTGGTCCCCATCTCCTATTGGCCTCAGTCGCTTTAAAGTATCTGCATTAATTTCTCTGCGTTGAGGGCAACAAATGCTATCCAGTTTTTTGGGTGTCTTACCCATCCTCATACATCCCTTGTGTGCTCTTGCTTTACCATGTGATCAAAGTCCAATCCCCTTATTATGCTTGCCCTTGATCTAATGTCCACATGTGAGGGAGAACATACAATTTTTGGTCTTTTGGGCCAGGCTAACCTCACTCAGAATGATGTTCTCCAGTTCCATCCATTTACCTGTGAATGATAACATTTCATTCTTCTTCATGACTGCATAAAATTCTATTGTGTATAAATACCACATTTTCTTAATCCATTCATCAATAGAGGGGCATCTTGGCTGTTTCCATAACTTGGCTATTGTGAATAGTGCTGCAATAAACGTGGGTGTGCAGGTACCTCTGGAGTAACCTGAGTCACATTCTTTTGGGTATATCCCCAAGAGTGGTATTGCTGGATCATATGGTAGATCTATGTTTAGATTTTTAAGAAGCCTCCAAATTTTTTTCCAGAGTGGTTGTACTAGTTTACATTCCCACCAACAGTGTATGAGGGTTCCTTTTTCCCCACATCCTCACCAACACCTGTTGTTCGTGGTGTTGCTAATGATGGCTATTCTAATGGGGGTGAGGTAGAATCTTAGTGTGGTTTTAATTTGCATTTCCTTTATTGCTAGGGATGATGAGCATTTTTTCATGTGTTTTTTGGCCATTTGAATTTCTTCTTTTGAGAAAGTTCTGTTTAGTTCACTTGCCCATTTCTTTATTGGTTCATTAATTTTGGGAGAATTTAGTTTTTTGAGTTCCCTATATATTCTGGTTATCAGTCCTGTGTCTGATGTGTAGCTGGCAAATATTTTCTCCCACTCTGTGGGTGTTCTCTTCAGTTTAGAGACCATTTCTTTTGATGAACAGAAGCTTTTTAGTTTTATGAAGTCCCATTTATCTATGCTATCTCTTAGTTGCTGTGCTGCTGGGGTTCCATTGAGAAAGTTCTTGCCTATACCTACTAACTCCAGAGTATTTCCTACTCTTCCCTGTACCAACTTTATAGTTTGTGGTCTGATATTAAGATCCTTGATCCATTTTGAGTTAATCTTGGTATAGGGTGATAAACATGGATCTAGTTTCAGTTTTTTGCAGACTGCTAACCAGTTTTCCCAGCAGCTTTTGTTGAAGAGGTTGTCTTTTCTCCATAGTATATTTTTAGCACCTTTGTCAAAGATAAGTTGGTTATAGTTGTGTGGCTTAGTATCTGAGTCCTCTACTCTGTTCCACTGGTCTTCATATCTGTTTTTGCCAGCAATTTGTTTGAAAAGTGGGGTCCAGAACAGTAGCACAGGCAGCAGCGGTAACATGATCATAAGGCAAGTTCTGGGCCTCTGCAGTCTCTAGTATCTGAGTCAGATTCTGTAGATGGGGCCCAGCAGGTTTGTGTTTTAACAGCTCCTCTGATTTCAATGCACACAACAGTTTGGAAAACACCAATCTAAACCATATTCTACAATTACTATCATGTTTAAACACTTAACAAAATGACATAGCACTTGAAGAAAACTTCTTTGCCAAATTAAGAGCACATTTTCTTCAGGTCTGCATCTGAAAACAGACGTTAGTCAGCTTGTGCTTAGAGGCTCAGAAAATCCACCCCCTGGGGCCAAGCAAACATATAGAACAAATTCAATTCCATTTTAAGGTGTTTTAACTGCTGACACTATACTGCGTTGTCTAGAATTTGGGATTTGTTCCTGCTCTGACATTTTATACCTATACACTCAACTGTGAACCTTAACACCCTTCCTATTCTGACCTAATATTGTCAACAAGTCTGCCAGTTCTGTCCTTTGAATTCTGGCAGAACATCAAAATTGCTAAGCAAGTAATCTCAATAAATTAATATTGTAGTCTTCAAACTTTCTGAAGCAGCATCATTACTTCTTCAAGTGAAAGAAACCTCACAAGAATCTCAACCTTTAAAATGACACATATAATTTAAATTCTGCTAAATCTCATTCAAAAAGATAATGATAGTGGAATGACTCTAAAAGCTAAAAATAAACAATGTGTTCCAGGAAACTATGAAGATATAGATAAGTCTACTGTCTTTTATTTAAATATGCAATGGAAAAATGCTTGTATACTCCTCCTGCAAAAGAGAGGGGGTGGGGGAAGGAGAAGAGAAGAGAAGAGAAGAGGAGAGAATATGAACACATTTGCTAAGAACACTGAAACTGAGCATGCTGTTCTCCTTTTGAAGTTGAAGAATTAACCTTCTCTGTAATATTTTTCTTTCTCTGGCAAACACTGCATTTGTTGCACATTCAGATTCAGCTCACATCAGAACCTGATATGATAGGAATATAAATACTCTATTAAGTGTTATTCAGTCATTAACAAGGATGAAATTGTGTTGTTTATAGGAAAATGGATGGAAATGGAGATCATCATCATGTTAAGCAAAATAAGCCAGATCAAGAAAAACAAATATAGTATGTCTTTTCTCATGTAGGGAATCTAGATGTAAAAAAAAAATGAATGGTATGAGTGCAAATGGGAACTGTTTGGGGATTGGAACCAATGGGAAAAGAGGGGAGTGACTATGAGCAAAGAACTTTTACACATGTATGAAAATAGAATAGTGAAACCTACTAAAATTGTTTTTAAAATGGAGGAAGGGGATAAGACAAAATAACAGAGGAATGTAAATTTGATCAAAGTACATTATATGTATGCATGGGAATACAACAATGAAATCCCTTTGTACAATTAATATAATAAACTAATTTTTAAAAGGCAAGACATCAAGCAGCTACTTTTGGAAATCCTAGGAAGCCTTATTTGGATGTGGAGAGTCTAGGATAGCTAATATTTATTAAGTTATGAAATAAACATTTTAATTAAGAAATGTATTATTATGTCTCTAGGGGAAAAGAGTGCAGTCAAAAACTATATCAATTAGTGCTTTTGAAATTAGCTTTTAATTTAAAATTTGCTTAGTGACTTTTATAGTGAGCAGTGCTTATTTTGCCTTCAAAATAGAAGAACATACTTTTCTCAGGAAATTGAGACTTTAGACAAGAAATAAAGTATAAGACCTAAACTGAATTTTTAAAGTCTATTTGTCAACTCCTGCATTAATACAGAATCTATGTCATTCCCACAGTTTTTTTCTCCCCTTATTTTCACCTGAACCCTGTCTTTTCTACTTCATTCACCTGAACATTTCTCAGACCTACACCTCTGTGGAGCATGTGAGGAGAAGATAAAACATTGAGCAGCAGACCCAAGGCTCCTCAAGTCAACTTAGTCCTGAGATAGGCAACAGGAGCATTACATACTCAAGACAGAAAAGACCGACCAGGGAATCAATGCCTGAGTAAGGAGAAGTCTTCATCTAAGCATGATTAAAATTTCACAAACAGAACTAAAAGAAACCTGTCAACTTCTTTCTCTTATTGTAAAAAAGCTGGTGTTATATATTCATGGGCTTCCATAAACTTTTGAAGGGAGCCACATAGCAACCTTTGACTTCCATGTTCATGCATGACTTATAATTGTCTAATAATATAATTGCTACTGATAATAGGTAAAATTCAGCAAGTTCTTGCTATGTGACACATTCCAGATAAGAACAAGTATATAAATCATAAGACAGTAAAATTAAAAATGAAATGTTTGAGTCACAAATGCAGAAAGCTTATTTTAAAGAAGGATTTTGACCAATCCAGACAGGAAGATTTTCCTGTAGTTAACAAACGATACCTGAGAGAAGACTGCTCAGGTGAAATATGATAGGACATAGGTTTTAATGGATTTTGTGGTAGACATTGAAGCATAATACAAACACTGCAAGGCTACAAATATTAGCACATGATCAGTGGTCAAAAACTAAGAGAAAGTTGAAGCAAGAATGAGAACAAGCAGTTATTTGAACTATATATGTATTCCATTAAATGTCAATTTTAAAAACTCATCAAGTAATATTATATTCCCCATTTTACAGATGAGAGCTTAAAGCTTAAAGAATCTGTAAGGAAAACTTTGCTGGGCCTCATTCCAAAGCCCATGTTTGGCTGTTAGAATTATCTGCCTCTGGATGCCAATGATAACAGACACAAAGCTCTAGCCATTCATGGATAATGTGCTTAGCCCAGTCCTAGTGCAGATAGATTTTGGTTAAAATCCTGACCTGCACTATAGTTACACACATCACATCAGAATGCCAGCAGGCCACATTTCTAGTTGCTGTATAATGGCTTTGCGTCTTTGGAGGAGATATATCCAAAAGATTAGAGAACTACAAGAAGAAAATTTTGAATACAAATTGTATGTAGCAGTACATACTATCACCAAAGAGAAACCTCCCTACTAGTATCATATAAACCCAGGAGAATAAAAGTATACTATGCAAATAAAATCATCCCAGTTTCTCAAGCTAAAAACCTTGGAATTATCCTTGACAATTTTCTCTTTCTTACACACTTTATTCAATCCTTCTCTTCAATCTTTTTCTTATACTCTTTATCCATTCCTGTTGGTTCTACCTTGAAAATCTAGAATGTGACCACATCTCACCATCTTCACAGCCACTGCCTATTTCAAACCTCTATCACCTCTCACAGGATTACTGCAATAGCCTCTTAAGGGATACCCCTACTCTGTTCTTGTTTCCTACATTCTGTTCTTCACATAGCATCCCGTTGCCCCTTAAACATGCATTTACTTCTCAGGTCCAAACCCTCTTTTGGCACTCTAGCTTCCTCAAGATAAAAGCCACAGTCCAATGGCTTATAGGCCAGAGAGGATCTCCAATGCACCCTCTTCACTCTCCATCCTCATCTCCAATTACTCTCTCCTTTGCTCTTTTTGCTCTAGCCATACTGGCCTTCTTGCCATTTCTGAACATCTGAGCTGCACTCCTGCTTTGGCAACTTTGTGAGAGCTCTTTCCTCTGCCTGAAATTTTCTTCTCCCAGATAAAACACAGCTTCCTCCTTCATCTCCCTCCAGTCTTTATTCAAATATCACTTGTCTAACAAGATTTACTCCCAACACCCTATTTAAAGTTATAATGCTTTTTTTAAAATCCTCCATATCATGTTCTGTTTTTCTTTTCAATCTTGGATCTCCATAGAATATTTTCCACAGGATTCTGAGAAAACAATTTTTGTATTTTGGTCATGTTTGGAGGAACCTGAACCAACTCCTGTTCCGCTGCCTTTTCTGGCAATAACAGGTGAGTACCTCCTTTAAAAAGCAGCATCCTGGTTAGAATTGTTCCTCACTCTGCTGCCATGAAGCCAGTGATCCCATTCCTTATGGGATCCACTTACTTTCCATTCGACAAATTTATTTTAATTCTAGAACATTTGTGTGAGTAAATATAACATCAGGTTCTAATAACTGTATATATCAATTGCAAATATGACAAAAAAGCTTTCAAAATAAAGCCCCATAAGCCAAAAAAATTAACTTAGGAGTTATTAAGAAGAGTTAATATGAAGGGATGCAGATTTTAATGAGTCTTGTGGTAGACAATGAAGCATGGTACAAACACTCCAAGACTACCAATATCAGCACATGATCAGTGGTCAAAAGCTAGCATAATAAGAACCATCAATTCAAACAAGCAAAAATATCTTATTCGATCATATAAATGACATAAATTCATTCTGTCTGTTTTGTTTGTTTCTAGGAGTTCTGGAAGCTTTATAAGAGAATGGTTAAAGAAAAGATGACGTATTAACAAAAATGAAGTGGCGTGGGTAGATTTGTTTGATTGGATCATATTTTATTATATATTATAATGGATGAGCTTTTATCTACAAATGCTTTTTAAACAAAACTTGTACTGTAAGAAATTCTGACCGATTTTAAGTTTGTGACTATGTGAAAAACTTTGCTTTCCTCCCTCATTGACTTAAATTTAGGTTGACCTAGATTTGAAGCTAATATGGAAAAAAAAAACATGCACACTAAATGTGCACAACATTTCCAACTATGCTTTTATGGTAAAGTGTAGATAGCAGACTCCATGCAATTGTACCACCATTTTGTCACAGCTGTGAAATTGGACACAAACAGTCACTTCTCTCATGAAAACTTTGAGTGACCACCTGATGCTCACCAGTAGAGCGACTAGATTTCAGCCAAGCCAATACAGGATGGTATTGGTTGGTGTTGACCTCATGTTCATCATAATCATTGCCTTGACCACCTTGCTACCACCCAGAGACTAGGCTTCAAGTCTCAAGAATGCTCCCTCCCCATGTATCCTACTTGTTGGAGGCAGCAATGGGACCTTGCCTGTGTGAGTTGTTTTCTGGCCTTGTGAGAAAGCCAGACATCCAGAAAAACAATATTCAAGTGTTCCCAGATGGCTTTGTGTCCTTCAAATGTAAATGAGAATGTTATGCTGACCGTGTGCTTCTCTGTTCCCATTTTAAAGGAGACATAACAAAGAGTTAATTTTAACTGTACTTCCCTGTGCTAATGTAACCTTGACATGTAATACTTGGCATGCTTTTTCTGACCAAATGCTCTCTGTGTAAAAGGAGTTTATAAAAAGCAATGTATACTTCATTAAAGTGGCTATTGAGCAGGACTCAGTAGTCCCCTCATCTCTTCTGACTTCAGTCACCCAGGTTCCACCAGTTAATGGCATTACACTACTCCTGTCCTCTTTGTGACTCTCTGACTCTGCTTCCCCAGTGATCATCTCTAGGACACAAGGTCTTTCAATCTCACTCAGTTTCACTTTAGGGACTCTTCCTAGGTTGCCAAATTTTGGCTTCAGAGAAAAGGAAAAAGAATATTTTGGCTAATAATATCTCACCACCTCATTTATCACATAAGTTAATTATATTTCATGCTAAAATTTTTGAATTAATTTCTTTAGTAATGATTTAGTAAAAACATAAAAACATTTCATTATGACTAATCAGTGGTCTATAATATGCTGATTCCATTTTTTAAAGTTATAAGTTACCTTCCTGGATGATGTTTAACAAATAGTTTTGAAAGTAATACCAAGGATTTGAATAGTTATTATACTGTAGTAGTTCTACAGATATGCTTGTAAAATGCAGGCTTACACAAAGCTACTATGTTTACCTCAATTTTTTGTTTTGTTTTTTTTTCCACTAAAATGTTTAGTGAACCACAGAATTATTTGAAAAAGAGATTAATTTTCAACTGATACAGAATTTTATTAAAAAATATTATCTTAGAGACCATGATAAAGTAAATATTCCTTTTTTAATAGAAAAAGTACATTTAGACTTTCTGGAATTCCCACATTAGATGATCACATAAGAAGTCAGAGATGTGAGAAAAATTAGTTTACAATGTCAAGAAAGGCATGGTATATACATCTAGATGTCAATCACACTACCAATTGCATAAGGTGAGAACAATATAAAATGACAACAAGACACCAAACTGATTTTTGACATGTTTTCAACCATTAAACCTATTAACTTGATTGAATTACATGAAAAAGTAAACACTGTTGACTAATCATTTGGTTATTCAACTTCTATGTTTTAAAGTATTGAAGAAGAACATTAGTAACAATTGTATTAGTATGGTAGAAAGAACTTAGCTTAAGTTTAAAATGCAACTTTGAAAATAAACTACAACATTTTTCAGCTATGAAATTGGCCCAGTACTCTTCCTGTCATCCTTATAAGGAAAAAAGTAAACAGTAATATAATTCAGTGACATTGTGCAGTCATTATTGAGACTCTGCAAGAAACCAGGCTCTATGCTAGAGACTAGAGATATGAAGGAATAAAATCCCAAAGAGTGCAGCAATCCAGTGGGGAAAAGTAAAGATAATTTAAAAATATGATACAAGATGAATAAAATTATATGTACAAAAATATAAACAACAGAGAAGTGAATGGGGTTAAGAGATGAAAAAAGCTTTATAGACTTTAAAGAGGAAGAGAGGTTGAGTTGACTTTGAGAAAAGACATTATTTCATTAGGCCAGGATGCTGGGAAGTAAAATAGCAATGATGAGGCACAGCCTTTGCCAGGCATGATAACATAAAAGAGCACAGAAAGTTTGGGGAATCATCAGTGCTGTTTTGCTGCTAAATTGAAAATAAAGGGAAACAAATGTGGAGAAATAGATGGTGAAAAATACAAATTGTGAACTAAGAAACATGGACTTCACACAGGCAGAAGGGAAGATCACAGTGGTTATAGCAGGATGGTAATCTAAGCATACACATACTTTGAGCAGATTATGCTGTCCAGGCTTGAGGAGACATGATCACCTGTTTGTTTGGAAGATTAGATTCTTCATAAAGCATCTTACCAGGCAAACATAAGACATTTGCAGGACTTTTCCTTCCACAGCAATGGTTTAACCTGGTTGAAGAAATAAAACACTCTCTACATTTAATACTACACTTTAGTTTCTTCCATAAAAGGTGCATCCTTATTGAATTTTCTGTCAGACACTAGAATTAGGATTGCTAGCTGTTCTAACTGGTCAAGTCCCATTCTAAGTTGGAAAAAGTCTTCCAGAAGTAAAATGGACTTCATGCAATATATAAATTAACATATATGTGTGTGTGTATTAATTAAAACACAGAATGATATTATCACTCTATTACCTAGAAGCCCTAAATTCAAGTACAAAAATCTTTTTTTTATTCATTTATTCATATGTGTATACATTGTTGGGGCCATTTCTACCCCCTGGCCCCCACCCCCTCCATCTCCCCACTACCTACCTCACTTCCAGGAAGAAACTGTTCTGCCCTTTTCTCCAATTTTGTTGAAGAGAAGACATAAGCATTTTTGCTAGCTGAGATAAGGATAATTATACAGAGAGATTCCTAGCATTGCTTCCATGCACAAGTGTATTACAACCTGAACTGATTCATCTCTACTTGATCTCTTCACTACTTCCAGGTCATCTTCCTATAGTGACTTCTGTCATTTTAAGATTACTGTATTAGTTACTTTGCAGTGGAGACATCAAACACTTTCAAGCTTTGGATTTCTTACCTATCTCCATTCCTCCCATATGTGGTCTCCCCTTAGCGTGTGACCCAAGACCAACAACATTACTGCCTTTGCCCTAGATCTAAAGTCCACGTATGAGGGAGAACATACGATTTTTGGTCTTCTGAGCCTGGCTAACCTCACTCAGGTTCACAATGTTCTCCAGTTCCATCCATTTACTTGTGAATGATAAGATTTCATTCTTCTTCAAGGCTGAGTAAAACTCCATTGTGAATAAATACTACATTTTCTTAATCTATTCATCAGTGGTGGGGCATCTTAACTATTTCCATAACTTGTCTATTGTGAATAGTGCTGCAATAAACATGGGTGTGCAGGTGCCTCTGGAGTAACCTGAGCCACTTCCATTTGGATATATCCCTAGGAGTGGTATTGCTGGATCATATGGTAGATCTATGTTTAGATTTTTAAGAAGCCTCCATATTGTTTTCCAGAGTGGTTGCACTAGCTTGCATTCCCACCAGCAGTGTATGACAGTCCCTTTTTCCCCACATCCTCACCAACACCTGTAGAAAGTGGTTTTTTTGATGATAGATATTCTAACAGGGGTGAGGTGGAATCTTAGTGTGGTTTTGATTTGCATTTCCTTTATGGCTGGAGATGGTGAACATTTTTTCATGTGTTTTTTGGCCATTTGAATTTCTTCTTTTGAGAAAGTTCTGTTTAGTTCAGTTGCCCATTTCTTTATTGGTTCATTGCTTTTTGGGGAGTTTAGTTTTTTGAGTTCCCTATATATTCTGGTTATCAGTCTTTGTCTGATATATAGCTGGCAAATATTTTCTCCCACTCAGTGGTGGTCTCTTCAGTTTAGAGACCATTTCTTTTGTTGTGCATCTTTTTAATTTCACGTAGTGCCATTTGTCCATCCTTTCTCTTAGTTGCTGAGCTGCTGGAGTTGTATTGAGAAAGTCCTTGCCTAGACCTATTGCTTCCAGAGTATTCCCTGTTCTTTCCTCTTCAAGTCCAAAATTTTTAAGAAGGCTCTAATTATTTAACATTTTAACTGCACATGGAGCTCCTAAATCATTTTGTGGAGAACCTTATGAAGTTTGTTACTCCATTTCCCAAAGTAACTGATAATTTAGTTTTTTTCAGTGTCTAGTAGCACACCAGAGTAATAATATATTCAATCTATTTTTCCTAAAATAGCATTTCAGGGAAGCATATCAAAGTTTTTATGCTTAGCATTTGAGACCATCTATGCAATATAAACAAAGAAAGAAACCAGACAACACAGAAGTGGGACAAATGGAAAAATGGTGTAACACCATTCTTCAAATCATCATGGTAAAGGGACAATGAGATGGGCACAATTAGTTAGCATCTTAAAAAATTCATTTCTGTCCACACCTTTCTGTCAAGGCCCAAAAATCCCACACGATGGCCCAGATACTAACTCAGACTTCTCAGGGAAGATGATTGCATCTAGCAGCCAGTGAAGTTAGAGAGAAAAACAGAATTACTTGTTAAACAAAGTACTTGATAATTTTGTAGCTACAAATGGAAGATAATTTCTAAATCTCAAAGGATCAGAAAGTGCTAATGAGCATATAAATTTATCCACTAACCTATGCCATCTTCTGTTTTAGCACATTCACACTGACTGTTATTTTTATCTCCATTTATATTCCTAAGTTAAATATGGCATGCAGAAATACAAAGTGGATTTAATAGTGCATGCTGAGAACTAGTGAAAGCTATGATATTGATAGCTATTAGCTTATCTTGTCCAGCTTACTGGTTATTTAGGTACTTCTTTTTAAAGGTCTGTAGTGAGATTTAAGACTGTGCTAAGAAATAATGTTATCTAGGAGGATCCAAGATGGTGGATAGGGTAGGGAATCAGAAATCTTAAGCTCTGTGACACCAGAAATCTCCTTGAGATGTCAGAGGTACACTTGGATAATTCTGATTGCTTCTAGCCAAACTAATAACTGCCATCACATTAAGTGCAGATAAAATTCAAAGACTGACCCTTAAATCAGTCTTTAATTGCACCTAACAACCGCAAAAATCCCAAGCAGCACAGTCAACAAGGTGTGTCCGGCCCTGGGAAAAAAAGATCCCCAGCTATTTCTCTTTTTTTTTTTCTCCTTTTTTTCTCCCAACAAGCAGAAGATATAGCATCAATCAGAATCAAACTCTGTGATGTCCTGGACCCCTTGTCCATGGAAAGCCTTCCTATACCTTGCTGCTGGCTCCCAAGCTGCTTGTGTGAAACTGCAGAACAAACAAGTGAGCATCATGCACGTGAAATCCCTATCCCCTGGGAAAATAATCCAGTGCAGCTCCTGGACAAACTGATCCCCACACACAGAGAAAAACTAAAAAACATAAACAGTAAACTCTAATCTAACACTGACAGGAGAAGTGGAGGTGGAATATTAAACCTTCCCCAGAGTATAGTGGTGGGGCAAGGAGCCAAACTCTCAGTGAAACATGGTCAGATGAAGCACAGAGTTTGAGAGCAGGAGTGGAGCAACAGGCCAACCTTGCAAAGCAGGGTAGGTGGTGGATCCTGGAGCTGATCTCTGGGATAGAGGGCAGCATTCAAAACTGAATTGCCCCACTTTGCTGGGGGAGGAGCTGTACAAACAGAGATGCAGCTGAAGGGCAATGCAGCTGCCACCTGGTGAAAACAACAGCTCTGAACACCTTGCACGAGCTGGAAGTCTTACCTCACTTCACAATTCCAACTAATCTGTGGACAGAAAGGCCAAATACTACTCACAAGCTAATCACCTGGTAAGACCATATCAGAGCTTCTGCTTGTACACCAATACCAGGATTGGACACCAAGGAATAGCTCCAGAACTTTTGCCAAAAGACTGAACTTTTTGTGGTTCCTGAACATGGTGTTTTTTAATTGTGTTTCTTTATTTTATTTTTTCCTACATTATTAACTTCACCATGACTATTCTCTTATTCATATTTTTACCCTCTTCACTTTCCCTCATTCTCCTGTGGTACATGAATTAAAGACACAACACAAATTATAAAAGAGGAGTTGAACAAAGATATGGAAAACATCAGAAGAGAGAATCAAACAGAAATCCTGTAAATAAAAGTCTCTATAGTTAAACAAAAAACCCAGTGGAAGGACACTCCAGCAGACTAGAATAAGTGGAAGACAGATTCTCAGAGCTCAAAGATAAAATAGAAATTAAAGAAAAAACACAAGAACTCTTGGTCAAACAACTCAAGACTGTGAAAGGAATATGCAAGAACTCAGTAACTCCATCAAAAGACCAAACCTGAGAATCATGGGTATTGAAGAAGGAGAAGAGGTATAAGTCAAAGGGCTATGTAACATATTCAATAAAATAATGACAGAAAATCTCCCAAATCTTGAGAAAATTTTCCCCATTCAGGTACAGGAAGCATGCAGGACACCAAACAGACTTAACCAAAATAGAACTGCCTCATGGCATATTATCATTAAAACAACAAGCACAGAGAGCAGAGAAATAATACTGAAAGCTGTAAGATAGAAAAAATATTTAATGTATAAAGGTAAACTCATCAAAATCACAGCAGATTTCTCAATGGAAACTTTAAAAGTAAGACAGGTATGGAGTGAGGTATTTCAGGCACTGAATGAAAATAATTTCAGGCCTAGGATAGTTTACTACCCAGCAAAACTATCATTCGAAATTGATGGAGCAATAACAATCTTCCATGATAAACAGAAACTAAAACAATATGTGACCACCATGCCACCACTACAGAAGATTTTACAAGGAATTCTACACAGGGAAGATGAAAGCACACAAAACCATGAGAGGAAATATCAAACCACAGGAGAAGAAAAGACAAGGACTCAGAGAGTAGCATTAATTCAGCTGCACACAATCAAACCCTTAAACCAGTGTTTTAGTCCACTGGTATAAGTGGACTAAAACAGAGGACCCAGATATGAATCCACACAGTTACATTCACCTTATTTTTATTTGGGGTTCAGTCCAAACAATGTATACACATGTAGCAAATGTAAAAACAAAAAAAAAAAGAAAGAAAGAAAAAAACAAAGTTATTTAAATGCATCTTTATAACATGGGTGATGAGAAAAACATTAACATAGTCAAACAATGTTTCCAGTGTGACTAGAAAGGGTATAATTTTAGTAAAAATTATGGTAAGGTAAAGACACTAATGGGGGAAGAAATGGGAGCCTGAGATGTGAGTCAGGGACAGAGTAATGTACCCAGAAACATTGAGACTATTGAACTTCAAAATTCTTTACTGTTGGTGCAGCCTCTTCCCCATTTATTATTCCTACCACAGAATTTTTAATTATTTACAACTGCCTCAAACAGAGATGTTGTTTCTCCTCAGGACCTCATTGCTGGGCTGGTACAGTAGCAAAAGTGATAGAGGCTCTGCCTAGAAAGCATGAGGTCCTGACTTCAAACCTCAATACCACACACACAAAAAAAGATTACCCAGGACCTCATTGCTTCTGATCCTAAAATGGAAATGAGTAGTAGTTCAACACAGCCCACATGGAGAAGTACAGGCTTGGTATAGTTGGAGACACCTTATGAATTATAGAAGTAGATACTGACTTGTCTTTTATTTTTAATGTTGTGTTGGGCAGGGGTACACTGTGACACTTACAGAAGTTCTTATAATATATCAAAATGTATCATATATGAATTAACCTCCTTTACCATTCTCCTTTATTCCCCCCCCCATCATTCCTAGAACAGTTTCAACAGGTAATCATTTTTCCATTTGCATACATGTATACTGAGTATTTGCACTATATTCATCTTCCCACACTTTTTCCACTCCTCTTCCCAGCTACTACTGGTACCAAGTCTCCCTCCTCCAGGCAGGACCTGTTCTGCCCTCCTGTTCTCCAATTTTGTAAATTAAAATAAATGACATTTCCATTTGTTTTAGATACCTTCACAGGGAGTTTCCTTGTGACATTTTCATGTATATATGTATTATAACCTGAATTGGTTCATCTCCTGTATTTTTTTCTTTATAACTTAGTCCCTTTCTTATAGTAGTTTCAGCAGATTTAAAAATTCTATATTCATTCTTGTACAGAGAATATGTCAATCATATTTACCTTCTTAACTTCCTTCTTTTACCCTCCCCCTATCATATATGACCTCTGTTTGTAAGACTTCTGTTAATATTTCCATTCTCTGACTTATAAAATTCTTATTTTAGTTGGAAAGTCTTATACCATATGACATTACTTTTAACTAGGGAACTCATTTTATGGCAAAGAAAGTGCATAAAGGCATCATACTTATAAAATAAAGTATATTTGGGGTGTATGTGTGCCACCACCCCAAAGGCAGTGCCAGGTGGAAGGAGGGAATGTCCTAGTGAATCCCCACTTAAAGAACCAGCTAGAAGACAATGCCAGTACAGCTGCAGTGCTGTTTGGCAGAAAGTGAGGTATGCTTTCAACTAGCAATCAATATATTGTGTTACCACCTGCATAGATATTAGTGGGTTCCATTTAAAAGATTCTTTTTTTGTAAATTTCCTATTACCTTCAATTCTGAGCTTGGTTGACTTGAAAGGCTTAGTGTGAAGGGAAGGGATTGTTTCTACAAAAGCCATTATTCCATAAATTTGGAAATTGACATTGTCTTTTGGCAATTTGTGGTTATTCTAGCCACCGAACAAACAGATAGGGAGAGGGTCATTGTCCAAGGAAGTAGGTTTGAATTGTTAAGTAGAAATTGGATTAAATTTATACTGTGGGTATTAGAGCCAACTACATCTAGAAACAGTATGTTCATTAGGATTCCTCTTAGGTCTTTCTTTGTCAGTGGAGAGCCACAGTAACTCAAAGACTCAGATTATACAGGCATAAATTATTGGGTCCACCTAACTTGTCCAGCTATTATAGTAGCAAGGAGAGCACAAGGAAAACATGAAATGGGTGTGGAAGGATAAAGGTTTATTTGCTAAAGAAGACCTTTTGACCACCTACAAAAGTAAGGTCTATAGCAGCCATGTGTTATGTTAACTAGTCATTCCTCCATGCACATTTTTGGTCACCACCTTAGATTTCAGCTGCAGTTTAACTGATTTGTCTTGCCCCTGTGATGGTGGCTGATAATCCCTTGCCAACTCTATGAGTTGAGAACACACGCTCTTCATCTGAGCAAAAGAGAGGGTGGATGCTGGTGGACAAATGTAATATACCTGGCTCTGCTCCTCATGTCTATCTCTACCCTTTGGTCCAAGTTCTGAGCCCTAGAATGAACTTTTGCACATGGACCAATAAGTTATGCTCTTGGACTTCTGGTTAGGTTGGGTTTGTGAGAAGGATGTTCATTTTGTCTCTTTCATGATGAGTCTGTGGGTTGGTAGGTAAAATGTACTTATCTACTGAAGATCACAGCTCCTGTCTAGTAACATCACCCATAGTTACATCTCTTATCTGAGTACCTATAACTGCTTCCCTTTCTTAACCTTTTTGAAGAGGGGTGGTGACAGCTGCCTTCTTGCTTCAGGGTGCCTTACCATCCTTGGACAGTTATTTTTGAACAGTTATTCCTAACTTGGCAAACCTGCTTCTTTTGTGCTTTATCTTTTGATTCTACTTTATTCAATTATCCCCACTTGAATATGTCATGTGTCTTTTTTAGAACAGCTAATCACTTTATTTTTACTTGTGAAATAAATTTTTATAAAGAACAAATTGCCTTCAGCTAATATTCTTGATATTAAGAATTTCTGCTCACTTCTTTTATACCAATGTAAATGTAGTTAATTACAGCAATTTCACTTAGGTCAGAGTAAGCTAATTATCAATACTGGTAGGAAAAATTAACTTCCTTTGGCAGAGATAGTTTACAACTTTAAGTGAACAATTTCCTACAGCAAGCATTCAAACAAACAGTTTTCTATATCAAACATATTCCATTTTTAAGGTTATAAGTCAGTAAGTCTTTAAACTAGTAAAACAAATAATTTAGTAGTAAACAACAGTTCTTTGTCCTGTTTATCAAACAGACTTAGAAATCTAACTTTATAATAAAGTAGATAGAGGCACACATTTAAGTTTTATGGTTATAAGTATGTAACTGTTTGTAACCAATTTTCCTCTTTCTAAAAGATGCAAGGGCTAGCAAAATTCTTGTCTGCTCAGAGTCCCTAAGCCTATACCTTCTCATTCTTCTATTTTTCATCAATGGCTGAAACCTATAACTTTTGTTTCTTTATGTTTTATCACCAAGACACAAGTTAAAGCCAGTAGGGCTTAAAAATTTCTTTCTCAATCATCACTAAGAGCAAATTACTTAATAGTTTGCTTCAGTGTAATTATCTACAAATGGTAATGATAAAATCCATTTCACAAGATTTAGGAAATGAATATTTAGTTAATATATGTGAAAGTACTTTGGAAAATATTATGCAAATAATGTGTTAATAGAAAAGATATATGATTTTGGGGGGAAGAAACAAACAGCAGTATTCTAGCACTCCTGCATAACGTCATAATATCTTTTTATCATACTGGACAAACTTAGTTAATATTTCTTCATAAATTCTCCACTGTAAGCTCTTTCCTCATTTATAAAAAGTAGGCTAAATCATGCTTTCCTCATAGGGATAATATTATCACACTTAAATGAGATTATGAATAAAAGTATAAATTTTTGTATATAGTATAGGTCATAGGCCTTCTTCAGTGGCTCACACAGATATCTTTACCATTCTCTGTGTTATTCTATTGTACTGTATATAGAAAAATTGCCCTGGTCAAAGTTCATCAGACAATGAAGACTTATTCAAAACTGTAACAATAGGAAGGGAGGTTGAACTCAACTACACTGAAACAAAAGCTTTTAAAACTCTGGGGGTAGGTTAGTGGAAAAGTACTGGAGGACATGGAGTGGGAGAGAGTTTATCAATACGATGTGTGATTATTCCTGAGTTTGCAAATGTTTTATTCTGTGATTAGGCCATCTGTGCTTGCTAATTGGTACCTATTGATGTAGGTTCCTATCTGTCACAAAGACTGGGAGATATGATCCCTACCTTCCTTCATGATTACTTTTCAAAGAGATAACTTCCAGGTCCTTAAAAAAGATATTCCTTAGTTGCAAAATTGGCAAGAGGCTGTAGTAAGATTTATTTACATTTCAAAGGGAAAGAGAAAGAAATTGCAATTCCTACTTTTCTAAAATAATACCTCTAAGAAAATAGAGGTCAGAGGACTGTCAGAAAGAACACTAAAGTCTGGTGAAGTTGAGGAGAAGGTCAAGCCCTCTTGGTCAATAGTACCAAGGTTGTGAATTTGGATAGTTTTCCTAAAATTGTACTTCTACTCAGTGAAAGCAGAGTTATTTTAGGCAGAGTTTTATGAAAGACTATAGAGAGGCAATTAGGAGATGCAGAGTTTTATAAATACAATTTTGCCAAAGAGTAATGTTATGTTAATGAGCTTTCCTCTTGTCACTATGAACAAAACACCTGAGAAAATCTGCTTAAAGGAAGAACAGTTTATTTTGGCTTTTGGTTTTTTATGAATCTGTAACAAGGCAGAACTTCACATGGCAGAACAAAGCTGCTCACCTCATGGAGTCCAGGAAACAGAAAGAGAGAGAAAGAAACAGGAAAAGGGATCCCAAAACTCTCTTTAATGGCATGCCCACAGTGATCAAGTTTTTCCTCCAGACTTCAACTCCTGAAGATTGTGCTGCACCTCCCAGCAGGGCCATTAGCTGGGGACCAAGCCTTAAACACATGAGCCTTCCAGGTACACCTTTAAGATCAAGTCATAACAAAGAGTAGAGGAAATAAAGAATGAAAAGTCAGAGGTGTTAGGAAAAATGTCACACAAAGAAAACCCATGAGAAAACTCATGTCCAAGGGCAGGGTTTAATGGCAGGTATGAGGTGGTGCAGGAAGAAGAAAGGACAAAAGGGAAAGGGTTCAGGACAGGCATGGCCTTTTATAAGAGAGGGAGGGTAAGGGGTTGGTGCATACGCCAGTGGTCCCTGATGGAGGTGGAGCTTGAGTGGAGCCTGTTTTTGGGAGCACAGGAAACCTTGTTAAGGGGAGGGAATGGCTCCATTTTCCATGAGGCGCTGCTAATTTATAAAATGGTGGCAATATTGTTCTATCATTCCCCCATTTTTCTTTAATAATAATGAAGATAGGGGCTGAGGATCAGGAATTGGGGTGAAGCATCAGCCTCTTTAACTGCTTCCTGCTGGCAGGGGGTGTTGTGTGGGGCGGGATCCTCAGGCTCCTGTGGCATCCTGGATGGGGCCTTCACAGTAGTTTTCCAGGTGGTTTTGGAGAGGTTGGTATCCCTGGAGGTACAACTGGTTAAATTTTTGGTTAGCAATAACAGACATACAGTCTAAAAGAAATCCTTGTATTGTTCTTATGATACAAGGGAGGAAACTTAAGAATAGGAGAGCAAGAAATACAGGCATTAGGATGGTCATTAACCAGGAGAACCACTGTGAAATGTTGTTCCCTAGAGGATTCCAAGAGTCCTCCAATTCTCTTCTCCGTTTTTCTAATTGTTCTTGGAGTTGCCTACTTTTATTTTTTACTACTCCCGACTGGTTAACATAGAAGCAGCAGTCCTCTTGTAAAAATAGGCAGAGACCACCCTTTTCTGCAGTGAGCAGGTTGAGGCCTCGTCGGTTTTTGAGTACAACTGAGACTAGAGAGTCAAGTTGTTTTTGTAGGGTTAGGATAGATTTGGCTACCATTTGGAGATCACTTATCAATCAATTAGAGAGTTTTGTGTAGTAGTGGATAGAAGTTCCTATTCCTGCAACCCCCGTTCCCAAGGCAGCCATTATTCCCAGGGTGGCTAACAAGGGAATGGCCTGGATTGCCCATTTTGATCGAAGATGCGTGGTGAGAGGGATGAGTAGGTCCTGATCTGTAATAATGTCCATGTCAGGGACCAAAAATACCAGAGTGCAGATGCCCTTCCAGGCTTGGGGTAAACAGGAGTATACACTCTGACCGCATAAAAAGAGAGTCCTTGTAATGGGGGGACAACAGATATTGTTCCTGGCTTTGTTGGCCGCCCTAGTAGTGTGACATTTTTTTGTCACCAGGGAACCTACCTCGACTATCCCTGAGGAACTCTGTAGGCAGAGAGGGGCTGGCTGGAAGAGGGGAACTGGGGAAAGGGTGGAGGCAGTGGGACTTTTGGCGAAGGAACAGTTTAAGGTAAGAGGTGTGGAAATATTTATGGGGCTAGTAATGACCTGAGAAGGGCCAGTTCGCTGACACATCCAACAACCATGGGCTAGAGTAGGATTAGTGTGGTTGAGTAGTTGATGAGTGGTATTTATGACCTGGAGGAGAAGGGTTTCAGAAAGGGACAGTGTTTGTAAAGGAATTTTGAGAGGCTTTCTGGTGGGAAAGAATATGTTGTCAAGAACCTGAGGTACCTGGGTGCGAAGGACCTTCTTGTATGCCTGATCCTGGACTCCTCCTCTGTCAGACATACCATAATGTGTGAGCTCAGTCCAGCACACTTGTTGCCCATGATTCCCAAAGCAAGTATAGCCCGCATTGCTGCCTTTACTCCTTGCAGTCCAGTGCAGTTTGCCCCACATTGTACATGGGATAGCTGTATCATAGCAAGCCCTGTGCTGGTATGAATAAGATGAAGTGCACAGGCAGGGCGGAAGTTTGGGGCTCACAAGGGTACAGGTCATAAGAAAGAAGAGAGCACAAAGAGTAAGGCACACAGGGCGAGGTATCCAAAACAGAGAGCTGCGCGATGGGGCCATCTCCACTCAGGGGGAGAAGTTACCCACAGGCCAATACTCAGGAGGAAAGGGACAAGGACAAGAATTACCCACAGGAAGGGATGGAGTGGAAGCATAGGTGGAGTTGTTTACGGTAAAGTGAAGAGTATGCTGGAAAATGAGTAGATTTCTTCAGGAGTAAAGTCTGAGAGAGTACCTTGGAGATGTAGGTAGGCTATCCAATCTATGAAATAAGGGAAACGAAGGTATGAAAAAGGTGGGAGGCTGATTATACGGGGGGGGGAATCTAAAACCTCAGAGTAGAGTGTATATAGGAAAGAGTAAAAGTGTGGGCAGACACTGACAGGAAAGAATGGGAGGGGGAAGTATAAAGAGTGAGTAGGTGAGATGCCAGGTCCCCAGGCATAGGGCTCCTGCCTATGCCCTGGGAGTCTCCTTGAGTGTGTCTCTGTCTTCTGGAATCTTGGGAAGGTAGGAGATCTTTATTTTTGTTGGTCCTGTAAGAAGAGATTGGTAGGTCTTTTGTGGGGCTGCCAATTTTAGATTTTGAACATGTACCCAGGAGGGAAATCCTGCTAGCTTAGCAGCCATGGTGTAGTAAGGATGACCTTAAGTGGGCCTCTCCACTTTTCCTGCAGGTGGCTGGGTGTGGCTGTACTTTTTAGATAAACTAGATCTCCCATTTGGAGTGTGGGAGTTATTTTGGTGGTGTCAGAGGGCTGTGGTAACTGATCATGAGCATGAGACCAAAGGAAAGAGCGAAGAAAAGTGAGGAGAGGATTGAGGAGAGTGGGGGGAGTGTTAGGGGAATGATAGGGAGGAGTGGATGGCCATAGAGGAGCTCGAAGAGGCTGAGCATGAGTGGTCTTTTAGGGGAGGCCTGGAAGCAGAGAAGGACTAGGGGTAGGAGCTTTGTCCAGTCTAGGTGGAGCTCGAGGGAGAGTTTGGTGAGAGTATTTTTTAGCGTGCAATTGGCATGTTTGACTTTACCTGAAGATTTGAAGTGATAGGGAATGTGAAACCACCAGTGAATATTTAAGGCTTGTGCCAATTTTTGGGAAATAGAGGAAACAAACTCAGGCCTGTTGTCTGACTGGATAGAGGCTGGGAGACCAAACTGTGGGATGATGTCATTGCTACTGTGGAGGCCTTTTGATTGGTCATAGGGAAGGCCTCCACCCATCCTGTGAAGGTGTCTACCAATACCAGGAGGTACTTAATCCTCTTTACTGGAGGCATATGTGTGAAGTCCACCTGCCAATCCACAGCAGGGAGACATCCCCTGGCTTGGTGGGTAAGAAAGGGAGGGGGCCTAATATTGGAGTTGGGGTTTGTGCGCTGGCAAATTGAGCAGGATTGGGTAATCTGTTTAAGGTATTGTATGTCTTCTGGAGATAGGGAAAGGGATTGGCGGAGAAAGGTGTAAAGAGCATGAAGATTGGAATGAAAAAGCATATGTAAATAGGAGAGAAGAGTTTTAACTTCAGAAGGGGGGAGAGAAAGTTTAGTGAGAGGAGGGGAGGAAGCTGGGGTAAGGGGGTACATGGCCAATTGGGGTGCAGTTTGGAGGGCCGCTCACTTGGCCTCTGTATCCGCTCAGTTATTTCTTCTGGTAATTATGGAGGAGTCAGTCTGGTGGGCTTTGCAATGAGTAATGCCCAACCAGGAAGGGAGGCGTGAAGCCTCTAAGACCTGGGCTATTAAGGCAGCATTGATAATGGGAGTTCCTCTTGTAGTTAGGAATCCCCTTTCTTTCCAGATAGCAGAGTGGGACAGTAAAGTGTGAAATGATACTTAGAGTCAGTATAAATGTTGACAGTTTTGTCTTTTGCCAGAGTTAGAGCTCTGGCCAGGGCAGTCAGTTCTGCCTTCTGGGGAGTAGTGCCCAAAGGGAGAGGGCATGCCTCAATGACAGCAGAATCAAACACGATGGCATATCCAGCTCTTTGCTGTCCATTGTGAATGAAGGAGCTGCCATCAATGAACCAAGTGTAGTCAGCCTGAGAAAGGGTGCCCTCCTGAATGTGGTCTGGGCAGGGAAGGAGCTCTTCAAGGATCTCAGGGCAGGAGTGAACTAGTGGTATTGAAGAGAGAGGAAGAAGAGTAGCTGGGTTAAGTGGGGGACATGAAACGAAAGTTAGAGTGGGATCTTCGACCAAGGCCACCTGGAGGGATAGGATACGAGAGGGGGGCGTGGAGTAAAGTCCCTTATATGTGAGGAGTTCTGAGAGGCTATGAGGGGAGTAAACTGTTTAAGGGGGGACCCAAAGGTAAGTTTTTTGCTTTCCTGGATTAAGAGAGAGGTGGCAGCCAAGGCCCTGAGGCATGGGGCCCATCCCCTGGTTGTGGGGTCTAACTGTTTGGAGAGGTATGCTACTGGAGCGAAGGAGGGCCCTATGTTGTGTCCCAGAACTCCTATGGCAAACCCTTGCCTCTCAGAAACATAAAGGAAGAAGGGATAAGTGAGGTCCGGCAAACGAAGTGCCAGGGCTTGTAATAGGGCTTGTAAGAGGGTTTTAAAATGACTTGACACAGGCTGAGAGGGGTCCAGGGGCTCTTGAATGGAACCCTTGGATGTCTCATATAGAGGTTTTGCCATTAGACTGGAGTTGGGTACCCAGGCTCTGAGATAGCCAGCCAGGCCAAGAAAGGAGAGAACTTCAGCATTAGTGGTGGGGCAGGGAGAAAGGCTAGCAAGGCCTTACGATCTGTGGTGATAGCCTTATGAGTAGGGGAGATAAATAGGGCCAGGTAAGTTACCTGGGTGAGAGAGAGTTGAGCCTTGTTAGGGGACACCCGGTATTCCTTTTTTCCCAGAAAATTAAGCAGAAGGGCAGTGTATCGTTGGCTATCCTCGAGTGAGGGGCTGCAGAGCAGGAAATCATCTACATACTGGAGGAGTTTACTTGGGGAGAGATGGAGGGTAAAGAGATCCCTAGCCAGAGCTTGGCCAAAGAGGTGGGGACTGTCCCGGAACCCCTGAGGCAGAACAGTTCAGGTCAGTTGTTGGGAAGTATGAGAATCTGGATCAGTCCAGGTGAAGGCAAAGAGGTTTTGGGACTGTGGGTGGATAGGGATAGTGAAGAAAGCATCTTTTAGGTCCAGGACTGTGAAATGGGTGGTGGTACCAGGAATGAGAGACAGGAGAGTATATATATATGCCGCATTGATTAAGCGGAGGTCCTGTACCAGCCGATAAGACACATTGGGCTTTTTTACAGGCAGAATAGGGGGAGTGGGTTGGGTGAAGAAGGCCCTTAGAGAGAAGCTCTGAAATGATAGGCTTTAATCCCTGTAAGTGGATTAGAGAGATGTGATATTGAGGTTGGTTTGGGAAAACAGAGGGGTCCTTGAGAGTAATAAAGATTGGCTCATGATGGGTAGGGACTGCAGGGTTCTGGAGGTCCCACACAATGGGATCTTACCAGTGTAGTGGGTAAGGGCAAGGGGTCGGGAGGGGCTTGTAGAAGCAGAGAACCCATGATGGCAAGGAGGGGCTGAAAGGATGGAGACAAGGGGTTAATGGATTGCGGCTTAAGAGGGGGTGGGTGTAAGGTGAGAGTTGCCTGGAATTTTGACAAAATGTCCCTTCCCAAGAGTGGGTTGGGGGCAAGTAGGGAGGACTAGGAAGGAGTGAGTAAAAAGTGTATCTCCCAGTATGCAGGTTAGAGGAAAAGTCATTAAGGGCTGGGTAGGAGTTCCCTCCACCCCGACTATGGAGGTTAAAGAAGGCTCAGTAGGTCCCCAGAACTCCAGCAAGGCAGAAAAGGTGGCGCCAGTATCCAGGAGGAAAGAGATAGGCCTACCGTCAATAATGGCCATTACCCTGGGCTCCAGTGAAGTTATGGTCTTCGGGCCTGGGAGTCCTCGTCTTCGTCAGTCATCAGCCGCAGTCGCCAGTCCTAAAAGATCAGTTAGGGAGGAGGGACGGTTGGGGGGCTTAGACCCTCCGCCTTGAGGGGATCCATTGCCCAGTGGCCCTCCTGTTTGCACTTAGGACATGGTCCCGGTGGGCAGCATGGTTTAGGACAAGCACGGGCCCAGTGTTTCTCAAGGCCACACCGAAAACATGGGCCAGGAGGTGTTCGGGATTTTCCCTGGCCTTGGGAGTTAGAGGTTGGAGGCTTTTGTAGGAGGGCTTGTGCTAACATCTGGAATTTAGCCTTATCTCTCCTCTCCTTATCAACCCTTTGTTGTTCTTCTTGGTAATTATAGACTTTGAAGGCCACGTTTAAAATTTCAGCTTGTGGAGTCTGAGGGCCATTTTCTAGCCTTTTAAGTTTTTTTCTGATAACTGGCACTGACTGGGAGATAAAGTGGGTCATAGGATAATTGTCCCATCCTTAGTTTCAGGGTCAACTTTTGTATGGTGTCGTAGCGCCTCTGTGAGCCAGGACAAGAAACTAGCTCGATTTTCCTCTTTTTCTTGTTGGATTTCTCTGATTTTATCAAAATTAACAACCTTTTGGGCTGACTTTTTTAATCCCACCACTAAACAGGTAACCATCTGATCCCTAAGCATTCTGTCACCGGTTTGGTAATTCCAATGAGGCTCCTCAGTAGGGATTGCTGTAGCTCCTACAGGATGGGTGGGGGTGGTGTGATGGACCTCATCTGCATGTGCCCTAGCTGCATCCCAGACATGTTGTTTCTCCTCTGGAAGGAGGGTGGAGGAAAGAATGAGATAGATGTCATGCCTAGTAAAGTCATAGGATTGAGCCAATTATTGAAATTCCTTAACATAAGAATCAGGGTTAGTGGTGAAGGAGCCAAGGTGCTTTTCTATCTGAGAGAGGTCAGCGAGAGAAAAGGGGACATGGACCCTCACAATGCCTTCTGCTCCTGTCACTTCCTAGAGAGGGTAGATGGAAACTGGCTGACTGGGGGGTCCATGAGAGTGAGTGTGTGGGGGGCTCATGGGATCCTGTGGTCCTGGGTGGGTGGAAGGGCAGGTGGAAGGAGGGGTGGGAAGAGGAGCAGGAGGAGGAGCAGAAGGAGGAGCAGAAGGAGGGGCAGGAGGAGAAGTGGAAGGAGAAGTGGGAGGAAGGGTGGGAGGAGGAGCAGAAGGAGGAGTAGGCGGAGGGGCAGGAGCCGATGGCTGAACAATGGAAGACCGTCTTTGATAAGGTGGAGGCTCATTAGCAGGGTCAAAAGAAGGGAAAGCTTCAGAGTCAGGAGGGGATTCAGAGAAGGATTTGGCTGGTGTTGAGACTGGTTTAGAAGCTAGTAGGACCTGTGCAGGGGAACAGGAGGTACAGAGGGAAGGTTTGGTGTGGAGATAAGAAAAGGATTGGACGTAGAGAAGTTCCTTCCATTTGCCAGTGCACTCACAGAAATTGTATAGATCCCTTAAAATATTAGGATCAAAAGTGCCATTAAGTGGCCATTTGGAGGCATTGTCTCATGGATATTGGGTCCAAGCCTGATTACAGAGAAAAATGAGCTTTCGTGGCTTAAGATCAGGTGTGAGGCATAGGGGCCCAAAGTTGGCCAGGAGACATCCCAATGGGAAGTCTGAGGGAATTTTGGAAGGTCCAACTCCCACAGTGAGGCCTGACCTGAGGAGAGATATGGCGGGCATCCCCGAAATATCAGGTCCTCAGGACAGAGAGAGAGATGTGGAACACACCACCCAGAGGGAATGTCTTCACCATGGGGGGGGCACCACAGTCCCTAGTGGGAAACCTGGTTCCCGGGACAAAAGCGAGCTGAGAGAGAGGGAGAGAGAGAGAGAGAGAGATCACAGCTCTACATGCGAGGAGGACTCACTGAGGGAGCAAGGACCTTGAGGGAAGATTGGCCAGTGGTGGATGGCGGTTGGAGGTGCACTGGGGAGGAGGAACTTTCCTGTGAGCTAGTGAGAGGGTGGTGCTTTCTAGGATCAGGGGTCTGAGTAAAGCAGCTCAGATCTTGGAGGAAAGCCTGGAGAGCAAGGTCAGTGCTGGGAACTCAACCTGATCCTGGGTTTCAGCACCAAATGTTAGGAAAAATGCCACACAAAGAAAACTCATGTCCAAGGGCAGGGTTTAATGGCAGGTATGAGGTAGTGCAGGAAGAAGAAAGGACAAAAGGGAAAGGGTTCAGGCCAGGCATGGCCTTTTATAGGAGAGGGAGGGTCAGGGGTTGGCACATATGCCAGGGGTCCCTGATGGAGGTGGAGCTTGAGTGGAGTTTGTTTTTGGGAGGACAGGAAACCTTGTTAAGGAGGGGGAATGGCTCCATTTTCCATGAGGTGCTGCTAATTTATAAAATGGCAGCATTATTGTTCTATCAAGAGGTAACTGGGGTATGGATTTTGCAGGTTGCTTTTTTTTTTTTTTTTTTTTTTTTGCTTATTTCTTCATCTAAAATGTGTGTAAATAAGTCCAGTCAGCAACTGTGGCCTGTGAATAAACAGAGCAAATTCATAGAGGTCTGAAAATGTGGAGGATAGATAAGAATGCCTTATTTTCTTTTGCACTAGTTCCTGTTCCTTTTTTTCTCATTAGATGAAGATTTGTCTTTTATGTTCCTTGGCTGCTTTTCCATTATTTCATTTTTTTACTCATAGGGAGACAATACTCTTTGTTAGAAGACAAAACTAATATCATGCCCTAACTCTTGATAATTAGTGCCAATCTGTTTGTGTTTAGACCCTACAAATAAAATAGTTTACTTTTCTACATTGGTACTGGTAGGATATTAACCCAAAACACCCAGTTCAAGATACCCAGGAAGAACAAATCCCTCCCACTCACTTTGTAGGGCTTGGTTGATCTAAGTCACACTCCTTGGAAGCTGTCCTCACCACCTTCCTACTAAAGCTTGACAATGAGTGTTCTCCTGCATCCTGCTCCCTGCAGTGAATATGCCCTACCATGATGAAGTGAATATTGTACCCTCTGTCACCTGCATTGTGGCTGCTAATTCTTATTCACAATTCCTGTTTCCTTTTATAATTATAGAAGTTGCTGCCTTCTGGCTTCCTTTATTTACTTGTTCTAAGCCAAGTAATTTTTTTCTTTTAATCTCATCCCTTTTCCATTTCTTCCCACAAGATATATTCAAACACTTTTGGACTTCACACTTTCTCACCCTCTCTCTAGGCAGTGAACATACCTTGGGGATATAACTCTTCAGAACAGTAAGAAAACCCTCAAGACTCCTCAATACATTTCTCTCTCATCTGTTCCTTTGCACAATAAACTTCTTTTCACAATACTCAAACTTTCTAGGCTACTGTTTATCCTTCACTAACAGAAGTTTTGCACATGACTACATTTCCTCTCACCTTTCTCTCTGCTGGGCCTTCTAAATGGCACAGTCTTCACTTCTTTTTGCAGCTGTTTCCCTAAACATTAATGAAGCCAATTCCATTCTCTCAGTCACTCAGGTGCCAAACTCAAGTGACATGGATATCACTGAAAGTTACTCGTGCCAACAAACAAGTGAGTCAATGTATAGAAAGTGCAAATATATTTGTCAGTTTTATCTAATTCATTATGGGAAAAAAAGTAGAGGGACTTGTATGATGACTTTGTCTCATTGAGGTGAAAACATTAAGGGCAGAAGTTGACTGTTCTTTTGCTATATCCCATTCAATTTGACACCAAAGACAGAGTGGGTGTTGCATAGAAAATGCTATTGTTATCAGGCATTGTGAATTCCTTTGAATTACAACTTTAAAAATATAGAAAGATCTTTTCATTTTCATTTTGAAGCATACGGCCTAGTATAAAATTGTATTTCCCACATGTTTATGAATAAGGTAGCTGTCTTCCCTGTCCAAACTGAAAGTTCTCAAAGGTATGGGCCAATCACAGCATAAATCATTACCACCTATGACACCAATTATGCTTGTTTGCTAGTTATTATAACCCAGCAATGTGATACAAAAATTTGTCTGTAGTTATATACTAATCCTGATTAAGCTAATGAAAAATGGTCTGTTTCCCTATTTACAGGCACATTACAGTGTCTTCTTCCAAAGTAAAACCTTCCTGTTTATTATTTTCCTTACTTTCAAAATATATCTGAGACATTAAAATATACCAGATCCTCCTCTTATGGAACTGTTTAGGGCAAGAGGGTTGTGGTGACAGATTTCTTTTATGATTTTTGCCTATAGTAGCCAACTCCTCCATTCTTTTGTATTAGCATATATTAATTATAAAAATGGGTTTCATTATATTTCATAGTGTATATATTGTACTTTGATCCTATTCACTACCTTTTACTCTCTCTTGTTCTCCTTCCCTTCTCCTACTGGTCCCTGCCTTATGTCCTATTCCCTGGTACTTTCACGACATTTAAAAAAATATAGGTCACTGGTGGACCTATATTACAAGCAGTAAGAGCAGCTGTCTAGTGAACATGAGCGTGAGGCCCTTAATTTAAACCACAGTGCCACTAAAAGAAATAAATAAATAAAAATTTAAAAATTAAAAACTAAAAAATCTAGGTCATGCATATGAGAGAAAACATGTTGGATTTGTCTTTGTTACTCAAGCTTATTTTGCTTACCATGCTGATTTCTAGTTCCATCCACTTTCTTACAAATGACATGATTTCATTTTTCTTTATGGTTATTCCATTGTGTATTTGCACCAGATTTTCTTTATTCATTCACCTATTGCTAGAAACTGAGACTGGTTCCATACTTTGGCTGTTATGAAGAGTACCTCAATTAACAAGAGTGTTTAGATATCTCTATTGTTGACATTGATTCTTCTGGGTCCATTTGTCCATTCTTAATTAGTCCTACATGTTAAAGATAAAATTTGAGCATCTCTTTTCAGATACATATGTTCTCTGTTGGGCTAAGTGATATTGGATTGGATTTGGGTTGTTCTGTAAGAGTCCATGTGTTGGAAGCTTGGTCCTCAGCCTGAAAGTGTTGAGATCCTAGTGGGATGTACTTAGGTCCTTGGGCCAATGAAGGACACTGCTGTTGGAAGGGAATACTGAACTACTGGAGTGAGTTGTTGCAAATGTAAGTTGATGTAATAGTCTGAGCCTGACCACTGAGTCACTCTGCTTCTTAGTCTAAGGTATCATGCTTCTAACCATGTGAACTCTGCCATCAGCCATTAGACTCTTGTCAAGCCTGTGCTATGTTGTTTGGACTTTCAACTCTAAAATGTGAATTTTTAAAACTTGTTTTTATAGTTGACTGCCTCAGGCATTTTGTTGAAGTAAAGCAAAGATGACTATTACTCTAAGGAAATGGAGCACAGGAGTATTTTCCTCGTTATTAAGTTTTCCTGCTCAGTTAAATATATGCTGAATAAAATATTGTGGGAGTCAACCAAAAATGAGCATATGGTCATACAACAGTATCTCAAATCTACTTTGGATAACCACACACAATCTAAGTCAATATAATAAAGTTAGTAATCATATGATAAACGTTGCCTAAACAGTAATGTTAAATTATGAAAAGAGACATGGAAAAATGAAGGTAAGTCTTTTAGGGGTAATTATTAAGAATATAGTTTCCATAATAAGTTATCTGTATGATCTTGAGTAAGCTACTCTTAATATCTTTGCTTTAACCTGAAAAAAACAAACAGCAATGCATGCTGCACAGGTTTTAAGGACTCAATTAGGTGATTTATAAAAATCATTTAACATATAGTTTGACAAATAGTAAGCAGTGAAACCTGACAGTGATCAGATAAGTATGATGCAAAAATGTTAACTAGGTAAAATATATACAGAAAAACTGGATCACCTTTAAAAATTTCTGGAATAGATTTAACAGGAATAGAAATACAGTAATTAAGATGACATGTGGCTTTGACTTATTCTAAAAAGAGTCAGAGTAATATACCACAAAGTAATAGCAATGATACACAGGATTTAGAGATTAACTGGACAATCTGCTGTCTGTTAGACCCAAGAACAAGAGTGATTGAGTTAGCAGAATATGCTAGCAACTCCTCACAGCATGCCTAGGGCAAATGAGGAAAATCTTAAAGTTTAGAAGCTGACAAAATGGTAGCACAAATTTTTACTTAAAATACTTCGCTGAAGAAGATCCAGGAATGTTTAGTTGACCTTGACAAGGTTCTGAGTGTAGTTATCATCAGCAATAATGACATAAACTAACATTATCATAATGCCCCATTGTCTCCAGAAATCAAAAGACACTGAAGGCAGGTAGTGCTGTTATCTTGGTGTAATCACATGGAACATGATGTCCAGGTCTAACAGTAGATACTTGAGCAACCACTTACCTATTCCCCCAATTGGGATGAATTTATGGAAAGAAAACAGATTACAAGTGTGTATTTGCAAGGGTTTACATAACATCTTCACACAGTTGAAAAATGGATGAAGATATTTGTGTTAGAATGAAGGAGAAATGGAGTGATGGTAATAAGGAGAAGAAAGATCTATAAATGGAAAAAGGAATGACAAACTTCACCTAAGTAGAGCTTATAAAAACCAATATTGCTCCCCTTTCTTAAATCATTATATCAGATGAATGATGTTGACCTAACATTTCAATGTTTCACCAAGAAACTTATCAATAGCTATGAAATTTTCATGATAAATATAGGTATATGTTTAGGTCTCAAGACAGGTAGACAGATGATACATATACAAGTACAGGCATATGTACAAAAGTAGAGATAGATATAGATATTATGAACCTAAAGGCAGATGGTCTTGATGATACAAATATGGGAAACAGTGCTAATATATTTGGTTAAAGAGCCAAGATTAGCACAAAAACTGGAGGTTCAGCTTAAATATTATCTATCTACCTATCTATCTACAATATTAGTACTTTACATTGTGTTTTCCATTTAGTGTTTGATAAATTAATTCTATTACCCCAATATAAGAGCTTTGTTTTCACTTGAAAAAAAACTTAGAAAATGCATGCAGCAGAGAGAAACTAGAATTAGCTTAACCAAGCAACTAAATATATTTGCTGAAACCTTGACTATTTCATAGAAACCTTTTTTCCATTGTTGGATTCATTCTTTCCTTGCACACATGTTCTGATTGCCCATGTACAAAGGTTAAAAAAAGAAAAACTAACTTCCTGAGAATTCCTTTAAAATTTCCTTCTTTGTATTCATCTCACCAGACTGATTATAAATCTCAGTCTTTATAGCATATTCCACATAGCAAAATAACAATAGTCTTGTGTCAACACTGATCAAACAGACTATAGTCATTTTGATGATAAGAAAGGCAGTATAGTAGTATTATAGTTGTTGGGGTGTACAGTTCTTATAGAAAAAAGCTTACTATTAGCTAAAAAGATTTGTCATTGATTTTCAGTTCAGGAAACTAGTTGGTTACTTGATCAACTTAGTCCATAAGATATGTAGTAAAATGTTACTCAGATGAAGGATCAGGACAGAAATTCTTTGTTTATTTTCTTCACTGATAAAAACCCAAACAAGAGTGACATATTCTCATAAGAGGGGCTCACAAATAAGAAATCATACTCAATGATTCTAGAGTAAGTACTATTCATAAAAGTCAAACTGTGGAATCAGCTTAGGTGCTCAAGAACTGAATAAAGAAAATGCTGCATGTATACACAATGGAGCATTATTTAGTAATAAAGAATGAAATGATGTCATTTGTAGGAAAATAGAATTGGAGATCATCATATTGAGCAAGATAAGTCAAGGCATAAGAAAGACATATATTGCAGGTTTTTGCACATGTCTAAATCTAAACCTAAAATAATAATAGTAATATGATATGATTGTAAAAGGGGGATGCAGACCCACTCAGATGGGGAAGGGTAGAGGAGAAGGTGATAGTGGGTAAATATATAGAAGTACATTATTTGTGTGTATGTGTGTGTATTGAAAATAACATAAGGAAACTCACTAAAAACCATTAAAAAGTGGGGAGAGGGAGAGGAGTTAAGAAAGAGTCATAGAGGGAGTGAATTTGATCAAAGTACATTATGTGCTTATGTGGAAATATTATAATGAACCCCTTTGTGCAATTAATTTACACTAATAGAATTAAAAGAATTATTCTTAGCTGGACATAGCTGTGCATGCTTCTAATCCTAGCTAAGCGGGAGGTGAGGACAGGAGAATTGAGAGTTTGAGGCCAGTCTGGGAAAAGGTATTGAGAGCCTATGTCAAACACACAAATTACAACAAAAGGACTGGGGACATGGTCCAAGTGGTAGAGGGCATTTGCCTCATGCATGAGAGCCCTGGATTCAATACCAAGTACCACAAACAAAACAAAACAAAATCCCCCACATAATTTCAAACTGTGTTTTATTAATTCACCAGAGCACAATGTATTAACAATGTAGTTCGAGCCATCTATGAGTTTGGTGAATGTATTGGTGATTTAAAAAACGTAATGCCTTAAAGTTAAATTATAAATAATGAGTATATATTTACTTAAAAATTGCCAAAACAACAAGAAAAATTTAAGTGCATTTTATTTGCTGTAATTTTTAATTTCAAACATTTTTTTGTCCTTAAGACTAAGAGGGTCCTACAGATAACATATTTCATCACTTTTTACCTTTATTAGGAAATAAGCAAAAGTAAAGAGATTGATTTTTTTGCCTATAACCTATGTATTTTCTTGGCTTGATAGTAAAGACTGCATATTATATAATATTAGAAGAGGGCACACACAGGAAAGCAATCCCTCTGTAAATGGAAATTTGCATTAAGTAAGCCTGTGTTTCTAAACAAAAATCAAAAAGAAAAAGAAACATAAGTAAATTGCACTACAATAATATTAGAGGGGTTCAATTGCAGTGCTATAAGCAGAAGCTAAGACAATAGACTCTCATTGTCAATATAATAGCTACCTTTATTTTTCTTAGTAAAGTTGTTACAATGTCTGAAATATATAAAGCTAGAAACATATTGGTAAGATTAGGGAGTAACATCTACTAATTAACAACACCAATTTCTTAGGCTGAGTCCCAACATCTAAAAGGGAGAAAATACATTCTCAGTCTATCCTTATTTCTTGTCATAATTCCTAGGCATTGTGTACTGTACCCATTTGAGACATCCTAATAGCTTCTTAAGTACTGATTCTTTGTATTCTTTTGTTCAGTCAGAGAGTAATAGTAGAGGAAATCCAGTGTGTATACCTGAACACTCACAAGAGTGTTAGGTGATCATCAGGAGATGTGCACAAAGGAAAAGAAAAAGAAAGAAAACTGAAGATATGCACACAATCCTGATTTTAAGAAAGGTTGCTATTGCTGAGGTACAATTCCTCATTCCCTGATGCCGCAAAAATCTTTCTACAGAGACCACATTACTTATTGATTAGTGCTTTTTTCACATGTAAAAGAAATTGATTTCATGCCAGCATGTTTATTTGACATTGACACCCGAAGGTCTTTTCTCACTCTTCTCTGTCCATTTGATCTTTACTCATTCACCAAGATCTACTTTCTCTTGAAAGTCCTCTCCAATTGCTGCAGGCATAATAATCCTTCCTTTCTATTTATTCCTCATAAAACCTTGGCACATATTAAATTTTAGAAATGCTATTGCTTTAAAGTACTTGCATATCAAGTAAATGGGAAATTTAATTTTTTTTCCTTTAGCACAGTGATGAAATATAGTTAGCAACTCCATATTAATCCTCTACTACTGCATAACATTATTATGATAAATTTGCAATATTGCAATATACTTATTAACTCAAAGTTTATATGGGTTAGGAGTCCAGACAAAGCTTAGTTGGGTCCTCTGCAAGATTAAACTCATGATGTTAGCAAGGACTAGGTTCTCATCTGAAGATAAGAATGGGGAAGGACCACTTCTAGGCTCATGTGGTTGTTGGTGGTAGCACATCTTTGAGGGCTGTTGGACTGAGGGCCTTGGTTCCTTTTTTGATACCAGATGAGACTGCTTTCAGTTCTTGCCATGTGGACCTCCCCAACACGCACACTTGATTCATCAAAGCCATAAGTTGTGGTCTTCTATGATGTAATCATAAAGGTGACATTCCTTTATTTTTGCCGTATTCCAGAGGCAAAAAGCAAGATTTAGGTTTCATTTATGCTCACAGGAAACTGATCATATCAGGGCATGAGTACAAAGAGGTAAGGCACACTAAATCACTTTTGTGGTCAAAACAACCACTGACATTTTTGTTTTAAAGAGTATTTGTAGCTGGCTGCTAACATTAAGGAAGTCAAAACTCTCCAGGGGTTGGATATTCAGTTCTGTTTCTTTTTCTTTTGATACTTCTTCATGAAGACTATCTTTGGTGTTTTATGTATAAGTTGCTATGTCTCACATTTTTTCCAACGTTTTAAGGCAAAATCTAAAAGATGATGTTTCAGAATCAGTCACATAGAACATTTTAAAGAAAAACAATAACTTACTAAATCCAGAATTTAAAAAATCTTATCTATATTGTACTTATAGCTCTTGAAATAACCCAAATATTTATTCTAGTAAAGATTAGGAAAATATAAGAATATATACATAATTTCTGTAATGCAGAAGTGCAGATGATTTTTGTTATTATTGTCATTGCTGCTGCAGATATTTTCATGTATTTCCATCATACTTTCCATTATATGCTTGTATAAGTCTCACAATGGGAAAATAAAAGATGAAATTTCTTTACAAATAAAAAAAAATTCCTATATTCTATTCTGACTGTTAGTCTGAGGAGAGAAAGGAAAAATCAAACCAGGATCTTTCCTGGTGGCATCTTTCTTTTGATGTGATAATGTATAACACTTTGTGTGAAATATCAGAATTTCTAATGCATTTGTGATGGATATTAGATTGAATATAAAAGGGTACTCTTGAAGACTATTATACTAGGGTCATTGGCACTCTGAGGATATATAAAATTCTTTTAAACCTTAAGAAAAAGGAGACAGAACATATAACTAGGGGACATTGAACTAACCGATAACTCTGAGAGTTGAATTTAAAAGAATAAAGTTGCCCCAAAATGTTTTGTTATCATAAAGATAGAAAATTAAAGAGAGTTTCAGCTCCTCAAAGGTTTTCTAAGTTCTCTACAAAATGGCTTGTATTGTGCAACTACTTCTGAAGTGGGAGATTACATCCCCTAATAGAAATGTTAGTCATAGGCATACTGGGCACACTGTCAATCATTCTGAGGAAGTCTTTGGCCTTTGAATATATCCATAGTCACTATTATAAGTTCAAGGAAGTTGTGGTTGTCCTGATCTACTCTTGGAACATTTGTAGGAAACCAATGTCATAACAAAAACTTACTGGTATTCCTTTTGTAGGTCTTGGAAAAGATCAAGAGCAAAGAATAAGATAAATTCCACACGAACAATTATTCACTAATTTTTCATAGGTAGAAGAGGTTGGTTTGTTACAGTAGCAAATATAATTTCTATCATATTATTTATCTCAATTTAGTAGGTGCCAAAAAGAAATAAGTTCTAGCATTGGTTCCCCATTTTAAAAAATATGAGAACTGTACTTATGTTCCAATATGACAATTTCATTGATATCAAAATGTTCTTAAAATTTAAAATTCTTGGTCTTTAATGAAAATCTTAATTTGAATTATCTTGGCTTTTGTACATCACAGACATTATTTAGCCTTTTCTCTTCATTATGATTTATGAACAATATTTAGTACCATGCCAACCAACATTTCTCTAATTCAGGACACTAAACTAAAACTAGATTAATTTTGTCATTTTCGTGAACTAAAAAGTATGTCTAAAACCTTTGAGTTCTTCATAAGCCTAAGAAAATAGCAAGAAAAAAATTATGGTAGTACTCAAGAGGCTGAGGCAAGAGGATCATGGGTTTGAGGACAATGTAGGTTACATAATTAGAACTTGTCTCAAAAAAACTATGCCTACATTTTATATTAACATAAAATATACTCATATAAGCATTTTATATTTATGTATGATATCTATATATATTCATGACTATATATGTGACATGTGTGCATTTATATATATACATATACACATAGGCATTAAGATATTAAAACTGTAAAACTGAAGTTAATATTTTACTAAAAATCTAAAAAAATGTTTATTTAGCAGCTTGTCAACAACAGTAATTGGTTAGTATTCATCAAAATTTAATCACACTTGGAAAGAATTCCATTTACTAGAAGGAAAACCCAGTGAAGACAGATTTATCTCTGCTCTGATGTCTATTATATGTCAAGCTCCCTGAACAATACCTGCAGAGTAGGACCTCTTTCAAATTTTTTGGTGGATGAATAAATAAATGAATTTATAGGAATATATTTTTTGTTGCCTATACATTCTATCTATTCACATTTCTGAGACAACGCTGGCACAGATGCACTAAAGGAAGAAGTGGAGTCTAATATTTTTCAGAGAAACATCTAAGAAAATGGTCTCAAAACATTCCCAGCAAATAAAAGCAAAAAAGCAACCATACAACGAATGAATTGATAAGCTGATCTCTAACATTCAAGTATTAAGAGCCTACTGGCACCTCATTCGGGTCCCAAGCAGATTGTGTGTGATTCTTACAGCAGCGTCTTTTTATTCTGAAAGGATTATCTCTTTAGCCTCTTTCAGGAGGCAGAGAGAATCCGTTGTGTACTTGTATCAGCCTAGTGAAAGACTAGGATTTGTTATTTCTTTTGTATTATACAAAGCATAGAAATAAATAATCAATTCGTACTGAGAACATGCAATGTGTTCAACATATAACTGCTACGTATCACACACAGATTAAGGCATACCTTATGTCTTTAAAGTGCTTGCATTCTATTTGTGAAAATTAGAAAAATATATACAAAAATTGTTACCCTACAATTGTTTTGTCTTTTGGGGGAGGCTAGATTGGTGACTTTGTAGATATATAAATATCATCACCCTAAAATAAATTATGAATCTAGCTAATGCATAGTGATATCTGTCCATTTTTTGTCATTGTGTGAGCTTCTGTTGTGGTTGATTGAGTCCTGACTTTTGAGTGGTTTTCCTTCACTGGGAATAGAAGAAGAACCCAAAAAACAAAACAAAACAAAACCCCAGCAGTTTCTCCTTACCCTATCCAGAACCCCACTGAGACAGAGATTGGAGTTAAAAACGGTTCCTTGCCAAGAAATTAATGAAGTTCTTAGGAAAAGTAACTACAACTCTTGGATGGATCTTTATGTAGCAGCCATTAAATGATATCTGGCTCAGCAATGGGCCTGTATATTGTTCCCCACAGGTCAAAGCAAATACAATTTACAAGTGAAGAGGATACGGTTTTAAAGAGTAAAGGAGCAAACACTTCCTTGCCTAATAACATGCTACAGAAATTCCATTATGGGAGGAGAGGTCTTGTGTGAATCAGGTAAACAATTAGGTCTAAAGATAGAGTTTGCTAATACTGGCAAAGTGAGAATTTTTTATTTTCAAAGAATATATGACACATTCTGTCTGATCACTATGGGATTCACAAGTCTTTGCTGCTTTATTCACATTTGATTCTGAAGTGCATATTACTTACCTTGTCCTTAAGACATTCTAATTGTCTCTGAGATTTATTAATGTTCTAAGATGTTTATTGTGTATATGTCTTTTACTTATTGATTTAATTTAGGCAAATTGCAATATTTAGGCAATATTAATTAAGCAATAAGCAATAACTTAGTATATTTAAATTAGGCAATAATTTAGGCAATCAGATCTGAAAAATATAGAAATTTGTTGTCATTCATTCTGACAGTTGATTGAAAAATCTTAACGGTATTTCCTTGGTGTCCTCTTGTGTAAGATAAACCACACTGTTTGTGCCTGAACATCCAAATCCCTCTCAGAATTAGACTGCCAAAAGTAACCTCCACTTATCTTACTGCTAGACTTACCATTCAGCCCTTTCTCATTCCCAAGTAGTTACTTTTCATGGAAAATTTAAATCCTCTGATTCTGGGGCAGAAGCAAGCACAGTGAATGGGATTGGCTTTCAGAAAAGATACATGGAAAATCCTATAGAAGCTATGGATTTGTTTCTCAATCTAGTTGTAACTTAAAAATACCTGAGAAGTTTTAAAAAGCTATAATTTTTTGGACTACTTTCTCAAAGATTCTGATTTCATTGGTTTGGGTACAATTCAGGTATTTTTATTTAACAGAAATTTAAAAAGAAATGCAGTTTCCCAAGTGATTCTAATGAGCAATTGGATCTGGGAATCCCTGAGTTTTAAGATAATAATATTTTTGTCACAAAGAAAGACTTGAGGTCAAGAAATTTCTATAAAATGTTGCTTCAAGAAATTTTTATTTTAACATGTGTTTTTCTTTTTTTTGTTATATTATATTTATTATTATATCTATTAACAAATGGTCTTTTTTTCATTTATTCACATGTACATAGATTGTTTGGGTCATTTCTCCAAGCATGCTTTTTTCTTGAATAATGGGGAACATGGCAAATCTATGGTTTTCATTTTCCTCCAACATTGTAATTCCTTTCTATCAACTGAACCCTAAATGCTGATATGCATGCATAGATTTGTGTGTTTGAGTCAGAGGTTTATAGCCTTCTGTACATTCACAGCCCACTGGCACCCACATGGAGGACATAGGTTCCTATACAAAAACCATGTCCTGAAGTTATAGAGAATAACGCCTCAGAGTAGAGGATGGCCCATGTGGAGCTACAGTAGATACAGTTTCCTATGTATAATCCTCAGGAGGAAGTGCTCAGTGGAAAGTTTAATGATGCCAATGTAACCTCCTTGTTCGCAAGGGTCTATAACAAAGAAATATTACCCTTCTTAGTAACACAAATGTGATATTTACCAGAGCTATAATTATCTTTAGAAAAACTTGTTCCAGAATGCACAGCACATAGAAAGAGTGGGAAGCCTGGACTGTGATAACATTACCTAATGCCTAATTAATATTCCCAGCAGACATCTCACTGACACTTCACATTTAGTATGTCCGATAACAAATTAGCTTTCTTTTCCCATATCTTTCAAGCTTCAGCTACTGGAAATCCAATTCTTCATCTCAGAAATGAAAGTTTTTAACCAAAAAACTCTCAAAGGGCCCTCTCAGCTCTGAGCTTATAACCTACTCTGCAAGTTTTAGTTCATTATTAATGGATTTACAATTCTCTCGAACTTAATGCTTTGAGATTATTTAAGTCATTAATTTTATAATATGTTAATCACTCATTATTCTTTCCCCAAACAAGACATTTAAGCATAGTTGTAAATTACTATAGGACCAAAGAACAAAGAAAGGTGAGGCAAACTTAACTTGGGGTTACTACTTGGACCAAGAGCTGACCTGCACCTTTTGAAGTTACCATAAGATGGAGACTAAGGTAGAAAGGAGATCAATTGAGATGAATCTGTATTGGTTATAATACATATATACATGGAAATGTCACAAGGAAACATCCTGTATAGCTATCCTAAACAAACAAAAAATGTCATTTTGTTTTTTATAAAAATGGAGAACAGGAGGGTATAACAGTTTCTGCTTTGGAGGGTATTGATACCTCTGAAAGTGGGGGAGGATGTAGGGATAGGGTGTAGGAGAGTGAATATGGTGCCAGTTTAGTGTACATGTGTATGTAAATGGAAAAATGATGCTTGTTTTTAACTATTCCAGGAATGGGAGGAGGAAGAATAAAGGAGAATGCTGGAGGGGGTAAATTCAATTATGATATATTGTAAGAACTTTTGTAAATGTTGTAACGTACCCCCAGCACAACAATAATAAGAAGTAATTTAAAAAATAGAAAAGAGTTGACCTTCAGATATGGTTGCCCTGTCTTTTCTACTGAGGATGAAGCAGCCTCAAAGCAGAGATGAAGTTTTCTTTCTGAACTTTCCACTCTTATGTTGTACTTCCTACCATACTTTTAACCTCACTATACAATGCAGTCTCTCCAATGAGAAACATTTTCTAGAGTCCTCAGTTCAGAGGAAAATACCAGTGATATCCCAGAAGAACTGCTCCAGGTTGTACATCTCAGTGTACCACAGGCTGACCTACCTAGGGACAGACCAAATTATGGAGAGAATGAAGAAATAGCCTTTAGCATTATCTGCTAAGCAATCCACACCTCCATCCTGCTCTCCTGTGAACTCTGAAGACCCAAGGGTTTTATTTGTACATCAGAGCTGGAAATCAGCCTTCAACAGAGGTTTAATGGGGTACTCAGTGGAGATCTAGGGCATGATTACCATTCAAACATCTTCTGGGATAGTCATCAAAGTAAGAATCAATAATTTCAATGTCCTATATTTACTCTTTCTAGGTAAAATGCCTCTTTACTACTAAGAACATTTTCTCCTCAACACTTTAGTTAACACAAAAGGTATGAAAATGTGTTGTGATTTCTTTCAAGTGACTGCCAATTTGCAATTTTTATGACCTTTTGACCAAATGCTAAAGAAATCTTACTATTCTTTAACAAGCACAGATTACAATTCTTCCTATTTGACTATCATTGAACTGTAACTTTCTTGAAGTTAGCACTGAATAGAATTCGAAATATTCTTAGCTCTAACAAAACATCCTCTTGGGGGATAATTCCTTGCATCTATTGACATGTATTTGCTCTATCTCCATAACTACTTAATAAACAAAGAGTTATAACTAGCAAGATATAAATGCTATTCATTTTAATGAATGCAAGGTTAACTAATGAAAGGTTATATGCAATCAATGTTAGGTTTTTCTGTGGGTACCTCAAAGGTTCTATGAAAGAAACACACTATATTTTTTCTATATTGTTTGAGAAAACAATATGCCTAGGAAGAGAAAAAGAGTTCAGGGATATAGTTTTACTTGAAGTATTGTCTACAATATATGAATATATCTGGAAACATATTGTTCAAGATCGTCTAGGTTATATAGTCTAGTAGACTATATATATATATAGTCTACTAGACTATATATATATATAGTCTAGTAGTTTTCTATTACTATATAATAGAAAACAACTCCAAATCTTAGTGGTTTATATAAATTACTACTAATTCCTTGTTTATGTTCTAGGTCCAATGTGTTGGAGGCCGACTCTATTCCTTTAGTCTCATAGACACTGATATTGATGGAAGATTCACCTTGACACATCCTTTTGAAGTTGTCAAGGCAGGAAAAAAAGTAGGGATACAAATCACACAGTGTCTCTGAAAACCAAAAAGTGATACCCAGTGTTTTACTTTTTTTGGCCAAGGTAAGAGGTACAATAATGTCTAATGATGAAAACAATGGATCAAACAGCAAGTAAATAATGGGAGGCAGATAATGCACAAGATGAATACAAATATCTTCTAGTACAAAAAGTGAATAAACACTTAAAACACACTCACCCAGTGCTGAGGTCTGACAAAGCAACAGTGGTACTAGCTAATGCTCAAATAAAATGTTCTTTCAGAGTATTAAGTGACTTAAGATAGTTACAGTTTTCAGCTAACTACAAATAGGTTTTAATGAACAAAGCTAGAAAAAGATGGGTAATTGTATTGGACTATAACACAAATATAAAAAAAATTGCCACAAGTCCATATTAATATGACCAAATGCCTAAATAAATAAACAAGTAGGGACATTAAGCATTCCACATAAAGAATCTCAAGTCATATATGTACACAAATTTATAGTAAAGTATAACTCATTCCTTAATTTTGGCTTGCATGTATGACCTCCTCACCAAAGGTATGAAAATGAGGGAATTTAAAAGAGTAACTTCACTGGTAAAAAGGAAACACAAAAAGAGTTCCTTCACAGAACTCTGGAAACATTAGCTCATCCAGGTGAACAAGGTTAGCATCAACAGTGATAACTCATGTTGACAGCACGTCCACTTGACATGACGTGAGGAGAATTTCAGTTTCCTTTCTGCTCTTCCCCCCAACATATGACCCCAAGTAATCAGGAGAAAAGTATCAGAAAACTCCAATAATGACTGACTAATACTCCTCAAAACTGTCAGGATCATAACAAACAAGGAAAGTCTGAGAAACTGTGACAGTCTAGAGGAGCCTAAGAAGGTAAAATGACTGAATATAATGCAGTGCTTGCAAGAGGAAAAAAGTTATTAAGTAAAACTAAGAAAATTTGAGTAATTTATGGGCTTTTGCTAATAATAATGTATCAATATTAACGCATTATTATATCATAATAATGCAAAGTAAGGGAAACTGGGAAAACTGGGTATGCAGGTAACTTTTCTGTAAATCTACAGCTGTTCTAAATTTAAAAAACAGACAAACCACTTCTATTAAAGATAAGAATCTTAGGATTAAAACTACTTATTCGTTTGTATGTCAGAATTAAATTTGTATAACTTGGTTTCCTGATGTGAAAACTGTGGATAATAATAGCTAAGTCAGTTGAGACCATTAAGAAACTGAACATAGGCAGGCTTATAGCACATATGCTCCCCACCCCACACAAGGAGCATTTGGAAATAGCTGGAAACAGTTTTGTTTGTCACACTAGGATGGAGAGAAACTACTCTAATGCAGTGTGTAGAAGCCAAGGACGCTGACAAACATCCAACAATGGCAAGAAGAGCCCATCACAAGTAATTATACCAAAATGTCAATAATGTGAGATCAAGAAAGGTGTCTTGCTTCACAAACAGGTCTTTAAGATAGGTAAAGAAAGCTGAAGGACCCTCATTTATATGCTTCAAGAATAGCCTGAAACTTTTATATTTTATATAGAAATAATAAAGTATATAAATAATAATATATTAATATAAATATGTATAATATATAAACATATATTTTAATAGATCATAAAAACCAATACTTTCTAAATATTCTAAGATACATGGCAAAAGCTTTACAAATCAAAACCAGAATCAACACATCTTTAGTAAAATCATATTAGTGCTAAGTTAACTAGAGTTTTTTAAAAAGATATATTTTTTGAACCAGATTTACTGGAGTAAATCTTCATATTAAAAACCAGAAACATTACAAAATTTGTTCAAAACCATCTTAGTTATTAAAACTAGTATGGTAAAGCTTTGATTGTAATTGTGCTAATTTCTTAGCAGTTTATCTAACCTTTAAATGGAAAAATCTTGTAATGTGGAAAGTATACATAAAAACAAAGGTTTTACATTACCCAACAAATTCTAAGATAGGGAAAACAACTCTCTCAAAGAACTTATATAAACCACTTTTCTGGTAACTTTCTACTCCCAACTTACTATTATATCCCACAAATACATATAAATATATATATTTATATCAATCAGAAAAGTTTTACTTGTCTATAATGAACATAGATATTCTATAATGTCTAATTTAATGTAAATTGACTGACTAAACAATAGAACAGAAATAATGAAAGACTTAGAAAATCTACATGATAAACTCCTTGATAAATTGAATGAAATACAAGTTTTTCTTATTAACAAAAAGCAAACTCTTTTGAATATCTAGTATTTTACCTATGTATAAATGTAGTATATTGTTGTGCCACATTAAATATATATATAGACATACTTTTATTATTTTCCTTCCTCTACATTTCTTTTTCAAAATAATCATTCTATAGTCAAACTATGAGTATATATACATACATATCTACATATACATATGTAAATAAAGACAGAGCACATTGAAATATGCATAGTATTTTCAAGAAAGGAAGCACACTATATCTGAAGTTTTTGTCAGTATTTTAATGAACAACATTAAAGATTGATAATTTATGCCAGAAATTTAGAGCCATATGTCTTAACTATAAACTGTTTGTGAAAGTGATTCCATGGAGAATAGTGGGGGGGAAAATTCCCTGAAACACAGGAAGAGTTTTAAACATTTTTAAACTCAATTTCTAGAGTTCATTATAAGCTCATGAATTCTGTGCCAGATACAGAATGTTATATCTCTCCAGTTGCCTGCATTTTCTACAGAAACACAAGATCTATGGAAACAGAGTCTGTTATTCTGTACACCACTGGATTCCCAGAAACTTAGTCTTGCAATAAATATTTTTGAATAATTAAGTAACACTAGGCCTTCCAGTTAATCCATAAATAGCTTATCTTCAATCTGAAAACAGCTAAAAAACCCTGAACAAAATTAAAAGATATAAAACATTACAAAGAATTCTCTGTAATGCTAGACAGTATCCAATACTGGGCTATGATATTTCAGGGAAAGAAAGCTTACCAAGAGAGCTCATATTTACCCCTGATTCTCCCTGAGGACGTTTTCTTAACTGCAGTACAAAATGAGATAGTGTCACAGTAGAAGACACAAAATGACTTCAATACTAAGGCAGCAAAGAGGTGAGAGAAGTTAGAATACAAGGAGAATACCCTAATATCTGTAAAATATTTCTGTCACACCTTTGGCCAACTTCTACGCTGTGCTTTGGACTATTATTTTCTTCATATACTCTGGATATTAGTTCTCTCTCAGATGAAGAGCTGGCAAAGATTTTCTCCCCTTCTGTAGACAGTGTATTAACTTTGTTGATTATTTCTTTTGCTGTAAAGAAGCTTTTTAATTTAATGCAATCTCATTTGTCAATTCTTGGTAATATTTCATAAGCTACTGGTACTCTATTCAGAAAGTTTTTGCATATGCCTAGCCCTTGAAGAGTTTTCCCCTAGTAGTCTCAAAGTTTCAAGTCTCACATTAAGATTTTTGATCCATTTTGATTTTATTTTTGTACAGGGTGAGATATCATTATCTAGTTTCAGTCTTCTACATATGGATATCCCTTTTTTTCAGCACTCCTTGTAAAAGAGGCTGTCTCCTTTTCAATGTATGTTTTTGGCAACATTGCTAAGAATCATCATCAATGGGTGAGTGGAAAAGGAAATGTAGTATATGCACATGATGGAGTTTTATTCAGCTATAAAGAAGAAAAATTTATATCATCCTCAGGAAAATGGATGGAACTGGAGATCAAAACTTTAAGTGAGACAAGCCAGTATCATAAAGACAAGTATTGAATGTTTTTTACCATATATGGATCTGGGGAGTGGGAGGACATGAAAGTAAATTAAAAGGAAAGCAACTAGGTATAGGGATGTGGAAGAAGGAAAGGAAGAGGGGGATAAAAAGGGTAAAATGTAGTGAATAAAATCAAAGTATATTATATGCACAGAAATATCACAATGAAATACCTTATTTTGCACAATTAATATATGCTAAAAAGATAGCCTAAAATATGAGACTGCTGGCAATTAGAGAGAGTGAAAGAGTTTGTTTAAGTCTATGTGTGTGTCTGTGTGTGTGAGAAAGAGAGAGAGAGAGAGAGAGAGAGAGAGAGAGAGAGAATATGCAGCTGTTGATGGGCAGTTTAGAACTGATTAGATATTTACAAGTTGACATATAGGCCCAGGCCAGTTGGGGGAACCTTGACCCATGCAACAGTCATTGAGTTGAGTTCCCAAAAGACTATACACCCTAGCAGTAAAACCAAGAGAAAGAACTATTACTTTGGAAAGAAAGGAAAAAGTGAAACTGTCCTACTCTAATCAAGCCAAAACCCACCTCAGAAAGATTGGTAGGAAGCAAATGAAATTAAATTATAATTAAATTACCGCTATTAGAAGAAAGTAACATAATCCAGTTTTTCCATATTACATTATCCTCAGTGTACTTCATAAATTATAAATCTAAATATGTTGAGAAGCAGAAAAATTTGACACTAAGTTAAGGAAGAGTGAAAGAGCTAACTTAAGTAAACTCTGAGATAACTTCAAAAATGTTTCTTAGCAACAAAAATTAACATGTGAAAGGAAATATGAATTAATATGTATCAATTTGATGAATCAGTAGACTATTTCAATTGAAAATAAGAAGCTAAGAAAATAATTAAATGACCACTCTACAACTATAAACATAAATGCACAAAGTAAATAATGCATTGCATGGTTTTAGCAATATTCTAGCTATAGTAGAAAAAAGGCTTAGTGTATGAAGAGGAAAATATCTAGAATTCAGTGAGAGAGAAAAAGATTGAATAAAGTGAACAGAACCTAACATGGATATTACACATAATCAGATGCCTTATATACGTAATTTCTATCACAGAAGACAGGGAAAGAGATAAAGGGAGGCAAATGACAGTAGGGTTTTGTTTTGAGGAAATAATAAAAATACTAACATAAAACTAGCTTTATGCTTTAATTCCATGTTGCATTTTGTTATCTTAAGGTAACCAGTAAAGTATTGACATGAAAAGCATCACAAAAAAATTCAAAATAAAATTTCACAGAGAAACAAAATTTAAAACTTTAAATACTATATAAATACCAAAGAAGTCAAGAAATGAAAAGCAAACTTTAAAGGAAAGAAATATAATACAAGAGGATGATGGACTTAAAGGCACCAATATCAGTAATTATGCTAAGTGTTGATAAAATTTTAAAATAAGAATTCACACTGGGTTAAAAGAGAGATCTTAAATAGCTTTGAAGAAAATTAGGATCAAGAAAGTAACAAGGAAACTGGTCACCAAATTGAAAAAACTGCCCACAGAATGAGAGAACATCTTTGCCAGCAATAAAACTAACATGGGATTAATAACCAGAATATGCAGGGAGCTCAATAAACTAAACTCTCCTAAAATCAATGATGCAATGTAGAAATAGGCAAAAGAACTGAACAGAGCTTTTTCAAAGGAAGAAGAAGTCCAAATGGCCAAAGGAAAAAAAAAAACCACATGAAAAAAATACTCACCATCTCTGGCCATAAAGGAAATGTAAATCAAAACCACACTAAGATTCCACCTCACCCTTGTTAGATTAGCTATCATCAAAAGTACCACCAATAACAAATATTGGCAAGGCTGTGGGGAAAAAGAACCCTCATATACTGCTGGTGGGAATGCAAGCTAGTACACCCATTCTGGAAAACAATATGGAGGCTTCTTAGAAAACTAAACATAGATCTGCCATATGATCCAGCAATCCCACTCCTAGGGATATACCCAAAGGAATGCGACTCTGGTTACTCCAGAGGCACCTGCACACCCATGTTTATTGCAGCACTATTCACAATATCCAAGTTATGGAAACAGCCAAGATGCCCCACTACTGACGAATGAATTAAGAAAACATGGTATTTATACACAATGGAATTTTACTCAGCTATGAAGAAGAATGAACTCTTATCATTCACAAGTAAATGGATGGAACTGGAGAACATCATCTTAAGCAAAGTTAGCCAGGCTCAGAAAACAAAAAATCGTATATTCTCCCTCATATGCGGACTTTAGGTCTAAAACAAATGCAGTAATATTAGACTTGGGTCACACGCTAAAGGGAGAACACATACAGAGGAATAGGGAAAGGTAGGAAACCCAAAACTTGAAAGTGTTCGATTTCCCCACTGCAGAGGAGCTAATACAGTAATCTTAAAATGACAGAGGTCAATATGGGAAGGTGACCTGAAAGTAGTGAAGAGGTCTGATAGAGATGAATCAATTCAAGTTGTAATATACTTATGCATGGAAGCAATGCTAGGAATCTCTCTGTATAGCTATACTTATCTCAACTAGCAAAATCGCTATGTCTTTCTTATAATTGCTTATGTCTATCTTTAACAAAATTGGAGAAAAGGGCAAAACAGGTTCTGCCTGGAAGCAAGGGTGGTGGGGGGAGAGGGAGCGGGGGGCAGGGGGAAGAAATGACCCAAACAATGTATGCACAGATGAATAAATGAATAAAGAAAAAGTTAAGAAGTACAAATGAAACATGAACAAACTTTGGGTCATATTAAAATACCAAGCCTATGAGTTGTGGGCATACAAAAAGGAGAAGAGGTGCAAGCTAAAGACATAGAAAATATCAAATAAAATACTAGGAGAAATGATCCAGCCATGTATAGGAAGCTTTAAAGACACCCAACAGACATGACCACAAAAGAACCACTCCAAGATGTAATTAAAATATTAAATATACAGAACAAGGAAAGAAGATTGAAAGCTGCAATAGAAGTCACATATAAAGGCAAACCCATCACAATAACAGCAGATTTCCCAATAGAAACAAGCATAGACCCCTGGACAGAGTGACCCCCAGCCCCATAAAAGAAACCAAAACCAAAACCAAAAAACTGAATAATAAACAAAGAACTGAAAAGGAACACGCAGCAGAGGGGTGGGGTGCTTTAACAGCACCAGAGAAGGGGGGTGGGGCACGGAGCTGACCTCCACGTGAACTTTCAGAAAACAAAAACTGGACAAAAGCCATTTGACCATTTCAATAGGTGCAGAAAAAGTCTTCCACAATATCCAACACAACTTTATGATAAATGCGCTAAGAAAACTAGGAATAGAAGGAAAGTACCTCAAGTTTGGAAAGGCTTTATATGACAAACCTTCAGCCAACATCATACTTAATGGTGCAAAACTGAAACCATTTCCCCTAAAATCAGAAAAGAGACAAGGGTGCCCACTATCCCCACTCCTATTCAACATAGTACTGGAATTCCTAGCCAGAGCAATTAGGCAAGAAGAAGAAATAAAAGGAATACAAATAGGTAAAGAAACTGTCAAAACATCCCTATTTGCAGATGATATGATCCTATATTTAAAGACCCAAAAAACTCTACCAAAAAACTCCTAGACACTATAGACAGCTACAGAAAAGGTGGCAGGATACAAAATCAACTTACAAAAGTCATTAGCTTTTCTAACACCAATAACAAACAAACTGAGAAAGAATGTATGGAAACAATTCCATTTACAATAGCCTCAAAAAAAAATTAAATTCCTAGGAGAAAACCTAACAAAAGATGTGAATGACCTTTACAAGGAGAACTACAAACCCCTGAAGAAAAAGATCAAGGAAGACTACAGAAGGTGGAAAGACCTCTCTTGCTCATGGACTGGTAGAATCAGCATAGTAAAAATGGCTATACTACCAAAAGCAATCTACATGTTTAATGCAGTTCCCATCAAAATCCCAAATACATTCATTAAAAGATTGAAAAATTACTCTAAAATTCATTTGGAAACACAAGAGACTGCAAATAGCCAAGGCAATACTCAGCAAAAAGAGCTATGCTGGAGGTATCATATACCTGACTTCAAACTATACTACAAAGCCATAGCAATAAAAATAGCATGGTACTGGTACAAAACAGACATGAAGACCAGTGTAACAGAACATATGACCTGGATATGAATCCACACAACTATACCCACCTTATTTTTGACAAAGGGACTAAAAATATACAATGGAGAAAAGACAACCTCTTCAACAAATATTGCTGGGAAAAATGGTTATCTGTCTGCAAAAAACTGAAACTAGATCCATGTTTATCACCCTATCCTAGTATCAAGTCAAAATGGATCAAGGACTTTAATATCAGATCCAAAACTCTGAAGTTAGCACAGAAAAGAGCAAGAAATACTCTGGAAGTAATAGATAAAGGCAAGAACTTCCTCAACAGAACTCTAGCAGCTCAGCAACAAAGAGAAAGGATGGACAAATGGGACTTCATAAAATTAAAAAGCTTCTGCACAACAAAAGAAATGGTCTCTAAACTGGAGACCACCCACAGAGTGGGAGAAAATATTTGCCAGCTATACATAAGACAAAGGATTGATAACCAGAATATACAGGGAACTTAAAAAACTAAACTCTCCCCAAATCAATGAACCAATAAAGAAATGGGCAACTGAACTAAACAGAACTTTCTTAAAAGAAAAAATTCAAATGGCCAAAAACACATGAAAAAATGCTCACCATCTCCAGCCATAAAGGAAATGCAAATCAAAACCATACTAAGATTCCACCTCACCCTTGTTAGAATAGCCATCATCAAAAACACCACCACCAACAGGTGTTGGTGAAGATGTGGGAAAAAAGGAACCTTATACACTGTTGGTGGGAATGCAAGCTAGTGCAACCACTCTGAAATAAAATATGGAGACTTCCTAAAAATCTAAACATAGATCTACCATATGATCCAGGAATCCCACTCTTAGGGATATATCCAAAGGGATGTGATACAGGTACTCCAGAGGCATCTGCACACTGATGTTTATTCAGCACTATTCACAATAGCCAAGTTATGGAAACAGCCAAGATGCCCCATTACATATGAATGGATTAAGAAAATTTGGTATTTATACACAATGGAGTTTTACTCAACCATGAAGAAGAATGAAATCTTATTATTCTCAAGTAAATGGATGGAATTGGAGAACATCATCCTGGCAGGGTTAGTCAGGTTCAGAAGACCAAGAATCATATGTTCTCCCTGATATGCAGACTTTAGGTCTAGGGCAAATACAGCAATGTTGTTGGACGTGGGTCACATGACAAGGGGAGAGCACATACGGGAGGAATAGGAAAAGGTAAGAAACCCAAAACATGAAACTGTCTGATGTCCCCACTGCAGAGGCGCGAATACAGAAACCTTAAAATGAGAGAGGTCAATATGGAACTAGTGAAAGGTCAGGTAGAGATGAATTAACTTGGGTTGTGACACACTTGTGCACGTAAGCAATGCTAGGAATCTCTCTGTATAGCTATCCTTATCTTAACTAGCAAAAACACTTTGTCTCTCTTATTATTCCTTATTCTCTTCAACAGAATTGAAGAAAAGGGCAGAACAGGTTCTGCCTGGAAGCAAGGGGTGGGAGGGAGAGGGCAGGGGTCGGGGGAGAGAAATGGCCCAAACAATGTATGTACATGTGAATAAATGAATTTTGAAAATTTAAAAATAAATAAATAAATAAATAATGTTTTTAAAAAACCCAGTACCACCTAAATAAATAAATAAAATCACAAAAAACCCCAATGAAATAACGAAATTACAACGTACATTTCAATAACTAAACATTAATGTTCTATTCTCTAACAAAAGAGAGATTAGCACTTGGGTTAAAAAACAAGATTTTCTGGGTGCTGTTGCTGAAACCTTTTAGAAGTTGAGATTAGAAGGATCATGGTTCAAGACCATCCCAGGCAAAAAGCTCATTAGACTCTCGTCTTAACCAATAACTGAATGTAGTGGCATATTCTTCTCATCTCAGCAACACAGGAGGTAGAGATGAAGAGGATCACAGTCCCAGGCTAGCCCAGAAAAAAAAAGAAAAAATAGTTTATAAGATTTTATCTCAACCAAAAATCTGGCATGATGACACACATACCTGTCATCCCATCTACCAGCTACAGTTGGAAGCATTAAATAGAAGGACCATACCCCAGGCTGGCTTAGGCCAAAAGTGAGACCTTGTCTCAAAATTAACCAAATCTAAAAGGGATAGAGGTGTAGCTCAACTGGTAAAGCACCTAATTAGCAAGCATGAAGCCCTGAGTCAAAACCCAGTGCTGCAAAAAACTAACTAACTAAATACTCAACCATTTGTTCCTTATGGACAGCACTGATAAAGAAAAAATAAAGATTAAAGAAAAGGATGTAAAAAATATTTTCCAATCAAATGGTGCATGAAAGCAAGCAGGAATGGTTATATTCATATATGACCAATTATATCTAAAAAACATAGAAGAATTAAAGCAGGATTTCATACTGATAAAGGCAGCAATTCATCAAGAAGAGATAATAACTGTAAACATTTATGTACCAAATGTTGGCATACTAATATAAAACAAACACTATTGGACATAAAAGCACAAATAAAACCCAGCCAATAATTATGGGAGACTTCTACATCCCACTCTCAAAAATATATTGTTTATAAACATTAAAAAATCAAAAAATATATTTCACAATTAAATGACACTGTAGCTCTAAAGGACTTGATAATAAATACTCTTCTCATCAGTCCATGGAACTTTCTTCAAAATAGATCATATTTTAGGACATGAAGCAAGTTAGCAAATATAAGAAAATAGAAATAACTTCCTGTGTTTCATCAGACCACAATAGAATAGAACTAGAAATCAGCAACAAAAAAAATCACAAAAATATTCAAACACATGAGTAATGAAAAATAAAACACTGAATGATCAGTGAGTGGATAAGGAAATGAACAGAGAAATAAAAAAATTCTGTAATCTAATGAAAATTAAAACAAAAATTAACAAAATCTTTGGGACACAGAAAGGCAGTGCTAAGAGGAAAGTTTATAGCTACGGGTGCTTACATTTAAACAAATCAAAGAGATTGCAGATAAATAATCTAATGGTAAACCTCAAGTTCTTAGGAAAACAAGAACAAGTCAAATCCAACCTAGTAGGCAAAAAGAAATAATAGATACCATGGCAGAGATTAATGAAATGGAAACTAAAAAGCAAAATAATCAATCAATCAAAATGTTTGCTATTTGAAAGTATAAATAGGATTGAGAAATCTTTAACTACACTAACCAAAAGTAGGAGGAAGACCCAAATTAACAAAAGTAGAAATGAAAAAGGAGATACAACTCTGAATATCAGTGATATTCAAGTACTCATTTAGGAATACTTGGAAAATCTATATTCAAATTATCTAGAAAAAAGAAGGAGTAGATAAATTTCAACTACTTAAACAGATCTATAACAAACAATGACATTGTAGTAATAGACTCCTATGAAAGAAGAGCCCAGACTAGTTGGATTCACTGCCATTTTCTACCAGATCTTTAAGGCAGATGTTCCTCAAATTATGCCAGAAAACAGAAAAGGAAGAAACTCACCAAACTCATTTTATGGAGCCAGTATTTCCCTGATAGCCAAGCTGGAAAAGGACACACAGAAAGAAAAGTGTAGACAATTTCATTAATGAACATAGATGCAAATATTCTCAATAAAATACTTGGAAACTGAATGAAGCAACCCATTAAAAAAAATCACACACCATGATTAAGTCAGTTTCATTCCAGGCTTTCAAGGATAGTTCAACATACACCAGTAAGTACAATACAACACATAAACAGAATGAAGGACAAAAATCACAAGATCATCTCAATTGATGCACAAAATGCGTTTGACAAAATTCAACATACCTTCATGAAAAAAAGCTCCAAGGAAAGTAGGACTAGAAAGAGCATATCTCAATATGATAAAGGCTATATAAGAAAAACCTACAACCAACTTTGTACAGCATAGGGAAAATCTGGAAGCATTTCATCTAAAGTTAGGAATGAGAAAATAATGTCCATTCTCTCCCCTCTTATTCAATGTAGTGCTTAAATTCCTATCCAGAGCATTAAGGCAAGACAAAAAGAAATAGGAATAAAAATAGGAAAGGAAGAAATCAAATCATCTCTGTTTTCAGATGTTATGACCCTATACTTAAAAGACCTTATACCTAAAAGTCACTTATATCTGATAAACAGTTTTTGCAAAATTGGATACAAAATCAATATATAAAAATCAGTGCATGTTTTATACACCAACAATGAACAGGCAGAGAAAGAAATAAGGTAAACAATCTCATTCACAAGAGCTTTAAACAATACCTATGAATAAACTTAACTAAGGGCATAAACATCTCTACAATGAAAACTACAAAACATTGCAGATCATGTCATCTGCAAATAAGGATGACTTTGACCACTTCCTTTCCAATTTGTATTCCTTTTATTTCTTCTTCCTGTTTTATTGTTAGCAATTCCAAGACTATGTTGAATAAGAGTAGAGAGAGTGGACACCCTTGTCTCATTCCTGACTTTATAGGAAATGGTTTCAGTTTTTCCCCATTTAGCATGATGTTGGCTAAAGTTTGTTGTATATAGCCTTTATTATGTTGAGGTACATTCCTTCTATTCCTAGTTTAATCAGAGCTTTTATTCTGAAGTGATGTTGGATTGTATTGAAGTTTTTTTCTGCAGCTATGAACTAGATCATGTAGGTTTTGTTTTTGTTTCTGTTAATATGCTGTATTACACTTATTTGTGTGTGTTGGACCATCTCTGCATCTCTGAGATGAAACTGACTTGATCAGGTGTATGATCTTTTTGATATGCTATTGAATCAGATTTTCCAGTATTTTATTGAGGGTTTTTGCATCTATGTTCATTAAAGAGATTGGCTTGTAATTATTTTTTGTGTGTGTGTGTGTCCTTTTCCAGTTTTGGGATGAGTGTAATACTGGCTTCATAGAATGATTTTGGCAGTGTTCCTTCACTTTCCATTTTGTGGAAAAGTTTGAAGAGTGTTGATGTTAGTTCTTTAAAGGTCCTATAGAATTCAGCAGTGAATTCATCAAATCCTGGACTTTTCTTTTTTGGGAGACTATTGCTGCTTCAATTTAATTGCATTATAGATCTGTTTAGGTGATTAATATCCTTTTGACTCAATTTTGGATGGTTATATATATTTAGAAATTTGTAGAAGGAAATTGAAGAATACAACAGAAGATGAAAAGATCTATGTTTATGAATTGGCAGAATTAATAGTCTGACAATGATTATACTACTGAAAACAATCTACAGATTCAGTGTAGTCTCTATCAGAAGTTCAATGTCATTCTTCACAGAAATAGAAAAATTAATTCAAAAAGTCTTATGGAAGAATAAAAAACCTCAAAAGATAAATGCAATTCTCAGCAAAATGAGCAACTGTAAGTAGTTCTATATGTGACTTCAGAGCCATAATAACTAAACAGCATAGTACTAGCACAAAAAAACACACATGGAAAAATAGAATAAAATAGAAGATCCAGAAACAAACTCACTCTGCTACACCTATCTTAATTTTGAGAAGACATCCAAAGACACACATTAGAGAAAAGATAGATTCTTCAATAAATGTTGGGAACACTGGATATCCACATGTAGGAGAATGAAACTAGATCCCTTTCTCTTACCCTGTACAAATTCAATTCCAAATGTAACAAAGATCTTAATGTAGACCTGAACCTTTGAAATTACTACTTGAAAACATTGGAAAAACTCTTGAAGATAGAGGCAGAGACAATTATTTTCTAAATAGGACCCTCATTGCTCAGGAAATACAGCAGGAATTAACTTACAGCATTTTATCAAATTAAAAAAGATTCTGCACATCAAATGAAACAATCATCAGTCAAGAGACTCATCAAATGGAAGAAAATCTTTGCAAACTCAGCATAAAACAAAGGATTAATATCCAGAAAATATACAGAATTCAAAAAATTAAGAACAAAAAAATAATAATCTAATTAAGAAATAGGAAAACCAACTGAATAGAAAATTCTTAAAAGATGTGCAAATTGATCACAAATACATGAGTAAACGTTCAACATCCATAGCCATAAAGAAAATGCAAATCAAAACAACAGAGATTGTCTCACCCCAGTCAGAATGGCTATTGCCAGGAAAAAAAATACTGAGGAGTTTGTGGAGACAAGGGGAAACTTACACAGTTAGTGGTAATGTAAACTAGTATGATCACTATGGAAATCAGTATGGAAGTTCATTAAGAAACTAAAAATAGAACTGCCATATGATCATATGATCCTGCTGAACTACTCTTTTGCATGTAGTTGAAGGAATGTAAGTCAACATATCATTGAGATATTTGCACGCTCATATTTATAGTGGTATTATTTATAATTTCCAAGCTATGGAGTCAGCCCAGGTGACCAACAACCAGGTTGGATAAAGAAAATGTGGTACATATACACAATGTAGTATTACTCGATAATAAAAGAGAAAAAATTATGTCATTTTCAGGTAAATGAGTGGAGCTGAAAATCATCTTGTTAAAAGTAATAAGCCAAACTCAGAATGACAAATATCACATGGTTTTGTTCATACATTAATTTAGATCTAAAACAATATTAATATTACATGTTTGTTAAAAAGGGGACTGTATGGGAGGAAACCAGCAGGAGTGAGGAGTAGACAGTGACATGGGGTTGACCAAAATACATTCATACAACATAATGAAACCCACTAAAAACTTAAACATGAGAGAGGAGGAGGATGGGGTTAAGAAAGAATAATACAGATTGGATGAATTTGAGCAAAGTACATTATGTACATGTATGTAAATATCAAAATGAAATCCCTTTGTACAATTAATTTATGCTGATGATGTTTTAAATGAAAGAAGACAGCAATAAAAATCAGAGCAAAAATAATGAAATTTAAAATGTACTTTCAATAGATAAAATTAACAAAGCCAAGAATTCATCTTTAGAAATGGTTACTTAAATCACTAATCATTATAAAAAGGGGGAGGGGAATAAAGGAGAAAGATGAAGGGGGTGAATCTAAGTTTTATTATAAGCATTTATGTAAATGTCACAATGTGCCCCCCCATACAACCATAATGTGCTAATAATAAAAATATCAGCAAAAACATCAAAAAAGAATCAGAAAATTGTAAATCATTGATATCAGGAAAAAAAATTCACATCACTGAGACTGTACAGGCCTCAAAAGGACAATGATAGAATTGTTATTTTCTCATTTTTTTCCTCAGTAAAGAAAAAAGAATAATGAGGAAATATTATGAATAACTTTTTATTAGTAAATTGACAATTTGGATGAAATGGGCAAATTCCTTAAAAAACATAGCTTATCAAAAAAAAAACAAAAAAAGAGATGTATACTTATTAAATATAATTGTCAATATTTATTACACTTCAAATATTTACTGAATTAATATACATTATTTTATTGAATACATTAAATAAAACATGTATTTATTAAAGAAATTGACATGTATTGAATATATTAAAGAAATTATGTCAACACAAAGCTTCTGAGAGAAAAATTGCAAGCCCATATCCCTTCACTGGTTAATTCTATCCTAATTTTAAGGAAGAAATAATAAATATCTTGCCTATTTTTATTTTAAAAACTAGAGGAAAAATGAACACTTTTAAATTAATTAAATAGCCCCAATATGCTCCTGATATATGGGACACTGCTGAAATAGGCAAGATCATTGTCAAAAATTAGCAAAATTAATGCAAGAATATTGCACTTTTAAACAGTACAATAATGGATGTTTCAACATTAAATAATTGATCCACTTAATTCCTCACATGGAGATAATAAATTACATGTGTAATTACATGTGTTTACATTAAGTGTAGATAAAGTATTTGATAGACATCAATATTCACTCATAATAAAAAAAAATACTCAGCAATGGCTAACAATTTCATTCATCCAGTAAAGAGTATTTAGTAAAAAAAATAGAGTACATATTATATTTAATGGTGACATATTAAGCCTCAGATTAATACATAGTTGTTTGCTATTACTTCTTCAATTCAATATCATATTGGAAATCTTGTTTTGTTTGCTAAGGAAGGAAAAAGACTCAAAAATTAGAAGAAAAAACTAAACTGTTGAATAAGTAAATTATATATATATAGTAATTGCTAAGAAGTCTACATATATGTGAACAGAAACACTGGGGACTTCAGATACTGAAAAATGATAAAATAATTCAGGTTTTATCACCCCAAGACAGTAGGAGTGTGAATATGGTGCCAATATTGTGTACATATGTTATGTTAATGGAAAAATGAGACCTACTGAAATTATTCCAGGAATGTGGGGAAGGGAGATAAAGGAGAAGGAAGGGAGATAAGGGAGAATGATGGAGGGGGTGAATTCAAGTATGATGTATTATAAGAACTTTTGTAAATGTCACAAGGTACCGCTAGTGCAATATAATAAAAAAAGAAAAAAAATGTTCACAATTGATGTATATTATCAAATATAAGTCCTAATATTCTTATACTCTCCCCTACCTTATTCCCCCCAAAAGAAAACCAATTTTCCTACATCTGTTAATAAATACAGTTTCACAATAAGAAAGTCAATGCATGAAAAATTCATCTCAGAATTTTCTGCAAACATGAATTATAATATACATAGCTTGTTGGATCCGTTTTACTTGACAAGTTTGTTTGGTCACATGTTTTGTAGAATAGTTTGGTAGAAACAGTTAATAGGAAAGTTAACAAAACTCCATCTTGCTGGTAATAATAAAACACAAACAATTATTCATGCCTAAGGTTTTCTGGGTTATCACCTGTATATTTGCTTGTGTTCACATGATTCTACTAAAATAATTTATTTTGTTTCCTCTGACTGAATGGAAATCAAATGTGTTCACCTTGTTTGTCAAGGATTCTTAATGATTTAAGACCTATCTGATCAAATCTTCTCTTTTCTTTTCCACTAAAACTACTTTGTGTTTTCTTCTGTCCCAAAATGTATTTCACAAGAATTGCTATGTTTATCCTCATGATCTGTAGGAGATTTTAAAAAATTAATTGCCCTATGTTTGAGAAGTCAAAGTTAATTACCTGTCTATAACTGTAACATTTTCTACATTGCGTTTTCCCTGTTTCATTGCCATCCTATAGAACAAGATGATTTTCACCTGCACAACTTTGATTTTCCAAAGTGGATCCCTTTCTGTAGCTAACCCAAGTGGATTAACACCATACTGATCATCGCAGGGATTAGGTAGGTTTGTCATGTTCTTCCATTGCAGGACACGTAGACACGTTCAAGTCTTTGTTATCATATTCACTTTTTATTTTAGTTTTTTGAGGTGGTACTGAAGATCAAGCCCAGACCCTCCCTTGTGGAGAGGGAACATGCAAGTGTTCTACCATTGAGTTGTATCCTCAGCCTTGGATTTGCTCTTTTGAACTTAATCACTTTCTGAACATGGTAGACCAGGCCTCATTGTAACTAATAAATTGATTTTGTAGTTGAACTACTTAAATTCGAATTCTAACACTTACCAAGACTATTTCCTAGTATCCCAATGTTTTTATTTCATAATTTGCAAGGTAAGTATAATAATAATTCTATGTTTTAGTAACATTTTGAATATTATATGAGATAATACCTGTAAGTGAAGAAGCACATGCAGAGCTCTTAGAACATATGATATTCTAGGTGCATAAAAATATGTTATTACCATTGTATGGTTGCTGCAAACAATGATATCAAACTTTTAGACTATGAGACATTTGAAAGGAGGATATTTTCTTATTCCTGTTTACATCCCTCTCAAAAAGCAGAGTGGCTAACACATAGTAGATTTGAATTAATATTTGTGAACTGTTAAGTGTATGTACAAGTGAATACTACATTCTATTTTTTGTTAATATTGTTGTGCTTATAAGGTTTTTGGGCCATTTGACAGTAAGGTGTCTTTATCAGCACAATGACCTTGATCATTGTCCCATTATGCTCTCCTAATGACAATAACCAATTCCTTTCTTATGTATCAGTTCCTACATGGTTTTATAGACATGTAAAGGTAAACCAGAGGAAGAGGAGGAGAAGGAAGAGAAGAAAGAGGAGGAGGAGGAGGAAAAAGAGGTACAGGAGGAGGAGGAGGAAAAAGAGGTACAGGAGGAGGAGGAGGAGGTCTTACTCTGCAACAGAATCATCACTTCTGTCAGTGGGGGGTGCTAAATGCAATACCTGAAGGATTTACCTATCTGGAAAACAATGTATAAAAAGAAAAGTAAGTAGTCTATAAAAATGTTGTGGATATTAAGAAGGGAAATAAAGTCAAATATCAATACTGTCTACTTCTACCATGGAAGCAGAAAGATGATCAATGATATTATGAAAGCTGGACACAAAGAGAATTCTTTCTAAATGTAAAAAGTCAGTAGATATAAATAGGAAGAAAAACCTGACAGGAATGTTCTGGAAATAAGTAGTGGCCTTTCACAATCAATCTTTAAAAAAATTCCATTAAGCTTAACAAAAGAATTTCTATAAAAATTACAAGTTAAAATGCTACCCTTACAACAGATTCAATAGTACTAATGTTGTACATAATTTTTCCAAAACTATAAATAGCAAAAAATGGTGAGATATAATTATAATAAAAAATTAAAGAAGAAATCTTCTCTGAATAGGAACTCTGGATTTATTAATGGAAATAGATAAAAAGTTTTATGAAAGAAAAAAAAGACACACATGTCTAGACTTTACCTAGGTACATTCTAAAAATAAAGTACAAGTTTTACAAGTTTTCACACAGAAAGAAAAGTTTTCAATGAGAAAGATAATCGTACAAGTATTGGAAAGTCCAATACTGAAAACCAGAGTACTAGGGAAAATATTTACAGAAAAGAAGAGAGAAAAAGTTGTAGAAAGAAAAAGAGAAAAGTAAACATCCAGTAAGGCATTATGAAATGAAAAATAGAATACCTTTCAATTTTAATATATTATTGTAATGAAATGTAAAGCAAATATTTTAATGTATAATGAAAATGTGATTTTTGTCTTTTTAATAGAATGGTAGACAAAATAAAGCTTCTATAGTGACCTATGTCATTAAAAGTAGACATTAAGTGTTCAAGTCAGAGAAACAATGGAAAGACAGGGAAAATACCAAATTCTGAGAATTTTATAAAAATTATAAATAGTATTGTAATGAATTAAGAAGGAAGAAGAAACAAAAATGTATTAATCATCAAAGTAAATTTAAAGTGGAATAATCTCCATATTCAGAGAAGATTACTATATTAGGTTAAAAAATCAAACAGAAGTGTCAGTTTTTGGTAAGACAAGTATTTATATAATTTCTTTAGTAAGTCAGGATGATTTTATCTGCATTGATAGAGTAAATGTAACATGGGGATGGGAAAATATTGAAATAATACTAGACATAAGATACAAAATACAGCCAGGCACCTGTGGCTTATGCCTATAATCTTATCTAGTTGGAAGGCTGAGATAAGGAGGATCAGAGTTTGAGGCCAGCTTGAGTAAATAGTTTTCAAAGCTCCATCTCCAAATAAATGGGTGAAATAGACTGGAGGAGTGGCTCAAGTAGTAGAGCACTTGCTTTGCAAGTGGGAGGCCCTGAGTTCAAACCCCAGTCCCACCAAAATATTAAAAAAATATATAAAATTAGGGCTGAGGTATGGCTCAATTGTAGAGTGGTTGTCTAGCATTGGTGAGGTTCTGAGTTCAATTCCCAGTACCACTAAATAAATAAATGAACAAATGAACAATAAAAAGCTATAGAATTAGACAAAATAAAGGTAGTTTAAAAATAATGAAACTTGTGACATACAGGATGACAAAATATCATATAAAATGGACTTTGAGGGCAAAAGCACTAAAAAATAGTGATCATCAAATGAAGCAGGTAAAGCAACATAGTAGAGAAACACACAAAGAAAATAGCTACTACAAATATAGTGAGAAATTCATTCAGTTGAAATACCCATCTTGAATTTATCAGATAAAGTAAACTACAATAGGCTTCAAGAATTTTCAAAAGGATCAATATATATCTTATACCTAAGTACATATTTACAAGTATACATTTGTATACACAACATATATATGAGTAAATATAAATAAAATGTATACAAATATATATGCATATACTATATAGACATAAACACATGTCAAAATGTGTATTATAGTCTTGTAACATAAAATGTTTTTTAATGTATGATGAACATTTTCCATACATTTTTAAAGTAATGGATATTTTAACCACTATCTAATTGCTTTAGAATAAAATTATAAATCAGCACTAAAAATGCAGCCAAGTAATTTGCACTTCTCAGAAACTAAAGTAAAGTTCCCAGGTCAATGAAATATATTATCAAGTCATGGAAAGCCTGGTGTGGGCCTTCCTCACTGAATCAATTAGCAGTTAATATGAGAATTTCTGATAAATTATTTCAGAATTACTTTATCTCTACTTCATTTAGTACACTTTTTAGTTTAATAGCTAGTTGAAATAATAGAATTAAAGCCCCACTGTGATTTTCTATTGATCTGTGAAAGAGCAAAACTCCAGGGTATAAAATTAAGTTCAATCTCAGGGCTGAACATGGTAAAAAAAAAAAAAAGTCAGTGGTTAAACAAAATCCATCATCAGTGAATAACAGACATTTAAATAAGACTAGAGGAGCCAGACATCACAACTATAAACCAAGCTACTTGGGAGGTGAAGATCAAGATTGCAGTTCAAGGCCACCCCTATGTCTATATTTGTTCAATGGCAAAATGTTAGCAAGACCAATCTCAATAAATAGGTCGTCTGCTAACACAAGTCCTAGCTATGTGACAAGCATAGGTAGGGGGATCACAGTCTTAAACTGGCCTGGGCAAAAACTAGACACCCTACCTGAAAATAAGTAGAGCAAAAATGGATGGGGGCATGACTCATGTGGTAGAGCACCTGGCCCTGAATTCCAACCCTAATACTGCTAAAAAAGCAAAAAAAAAAAGTGAAGAACTTTATAGAATGAAGTATTCAATATATAAAACAGAAATTTTTACACTGTAATTTTACAAACAGTAATAGTCAGTCATTCAGCCCAGAGTACAACCAACTTTCAAAAGAGAGGCACAAGAAATTTTTGCTTCTTGCAGGTGCATGTTGTAGGAAAGTTTCATGCAATTAAAATTACAAATCAAAACAGCTTTTGCAAAGACAATAAAAGTAGTATTGTTGAGCTCCTTTGAAATCAGAGCAGATGTTCTCTAACACAAGGATGCTAATCATTGTTTACAGGAACAGAATTCTCTGATAGTAGACATAGGCTAGAAAAATGAAAAAGGGCAAAGGAAAAGAAAGTTAGAAATACAGCACCTTAATAACAGAAGATGATCAAGGTACAGATGAGGACCACAGTCCTACTCTCTCTTTAGAGCCTTCAACTCCATCTAATTCACACAAGGGGACAGGTAGTTGGCATTAACTTAGATGATGATGAAGATATCTCAGGAAATTATTCCTAATTTTATTCCTACATACTTTATCACTTTTCTTCAAATTGTTCTTTCATCTACTTAAAAATAGTTTTCTATCTTACACACATTATGGACTTTATTAACTATATATCTAATGTATATGCATTGTCAAAATTAGGAATAAATGAGAAATCACATAAGGGAAAATAAAATCACCCATAACAAAGCCCAGACCAGGACATTTTGATATCTAACAGTATCTATCTTATTTTTCAGCTTAATAGGTTATAAAATTTTCTCTTTTTCTTAAACTTTGTTAATTCTGCTAATTTTAATTTTTTTTTCAATTGACAAACCTTTTACATTACAAAATTGTCGGGGATATATATGTGTGTGTATATCAGTGTATCTGTGTGTGCATGTGTCTTTCTGTGAGCATATGAATGCAATTACTATTCCATTGGAAGCAAAATTATGTGAAGGCCAAAAAGTTGTTATATAAGACACATGTTTGAGGAGATGAAAGCAAAAGTCTCAGTTGCTAGTAATCATGTCTGGTTACTAAAACTCTCAATATTCAAGTAAGGAATGTTTGCTAATTTCAGGTGAAATTTGATCTTAGACAAAAGGGTAATTACTATTCACTTTGGTTGAACCATGCATATTAAGGGAAACTGATAAAATTAATTGAAAGAGAAAAGCTAACTTAGGTTAATATATATGGTTGAGGATTTCTATTTTGTTTTTTTGTTTTTTGTTTTTGGTCAAGCTGACAACTGCCTTTTGGGGATGACTTCCTGTTTCTTGCATCTGAACACTGTGTGAACAAAATGCCAGAGTAAAAGAGTTGTTAAATAAAATTATATATTCAGAAAAATAATCACTTTAATTTCCTTTAAAACTCTTTTTAGAAAGAAACTGCTAGAGATTTCTGTACTCTAATCCTGATAAGCAAAATATATAGAAGCAATAAAATGAAAGATAGCAAGCATTTCGTGTTTTCTCTTTGATTTATGTCATGTTAGACATTAGAGCCAACATTGGCAATTTCTTCCACTGTCATTACATTATTCTAGTTTGACTGGGATCAATAAAAGTCAACTAAAACAAAGATATTAAATAGCAATTCTAGAATATTCATCTTAGTGATATGGAAAAGAAATCTTTGAAAAATATCTTCCTTTCTCTAAATACTGTATGCTGCAATTAGTTAAATCATTAAATTAAGTAAAGGCCTTTGTGTTACAGTGTGGAGGGGTGTGTTAGGAAGGGAGAAAGTCTTCCTTTAGTAGTTAATGTAGCGAGGGATTCCAAGATGGCAACTAGAGGGAAGAAGCAGAAAGCATGCTTTCTAAAGTAAAATCTTGGAGAGATGCTGGGGATACACCTTACTGGAAAAAAAACTGAGAAGAGGAAAAACTCTGACTCCTCCAATTCCTCCACACTTCCAGCCCACACATAGCATCCCCATTCCACGGTAAACGAAGAAACCAGGAGGGCTCCTGTGCCACCAGATGCCAGTTCCTACCGGCTCGAGAGATGCAGACCACCAAGTGAGCTAAGCGGCATGTGGTACTCCCACAAACAACCCTGGGCCAGATCAGCATAGCCCTCTGAAGAGACCGACCCCCACCCAGGGAAAAAAGGAAAAAAAACTGAACAACAATGACAAAAAAAGACATGTAGCAAAGAGGACAGGGCACCCTGAGCGCTGAAGAGGAGGGGAGAGGAATCCCTCATGGAACTGTAACTGAATAAGCTGGCCAGAGAAGGCAGGAGTGGCGGCACCCACCCAGCAATCTTGGAGTGGGAAAGCTTGTAATGGTGGCTGTGTGAGGAAAGCCCCACTGGAGACAGGGGAAGGGACACTTACCATATGAACTGTAAATAAACACGCCAGCCAGAGAAGGCAGGTGTAGCGCCACCTCCCCCAGTGTGCTTGGAGAGAGGAAACCTTGTAACAGTGGTGGTCGTACCCAGGAGAACTCTAAATAAACAAAGCCTGTGGGGCTAGGTGAGTGTTAAGCTCACTCCTCAGATCTGCAATCAATAAAGCCTCTGGCAACAGCTGGCTGACAGCAGTGGGCGGGTGAAGCACAGCCTCAGATAGACAGTCACAGAACTGACTCCAGACCCTGTTTTTTTTCTTTTCTCTTCCTTTGATGAGACAGCAACTGAAATACAACCTCATGCTGAAAGACTTACTGAAACTACACTGTATTTGAACTTGGGATATTTTGTTGAGTTTTGTTTTTGTTTGTTTTGGGTTTTTTTCCCATTTGATGAGACAATGCAGAACTACTTCTGAGACACCATATCCAGGATTGGAGGCTGAGGGAATAACACCAAAATTAATAAGACTGAAACATTATTGCATTTGAACTTGGGGATTTTTTTCTTAAATCTTCTCCCTGTCTCTCTAATGCCTGTTGAGCTTACTGTTGATTAGTACACTATCTCTCCCTGTTTATTTTTTTGACACTGGGTTTTTTTTTGTTATTTGTTTGTTTGTTTGTTTTTACTTGATTGTTTGTTTTTCCCTTTTTCTTTACCTTCTTTGCTTTCCCTCTCCTCTTACCCTTCCATTGTTATTATTACAAGCTAGAAAATACTTAATTGCACACAGTACAGGGACAGTAAAAATACCAAAGGCAATGATGGGAAAACAGAAAAAAGAGGGAAACAAGTTTCCCCACAGCAAAAAATTAGTACAGGAACCAGAGGGAAATGAACAAAACAGATACTCAGATCAGACTCCAGCAAAACGAAGACAACTATGCCAAAGAACCCAATGAAGACCACAAGAACAATCTGACAAAAGAAATCCTGAAAGTAATCAATGAGAATTTTATAGCGATGATACTAGATATGGTCAACAAAAATGTACAGGAGACACTCAAGAAATTCCAAAACAACAAAAATAGAGAATTTGAGAAAGCACAAGAAAAAATAAAAGAAACTATAGAAGCACTGAATAAACACCAAAGTGAAACAGAGAACACAATTAATAAAGAGAAAAATGAACTCAGGGCGAAAATAGACGATACTAAAGAGGAAGGAACTCGGGATATGGAAAACCTCAGAAAAAAGAATGAAACAGAAATGCAAAACAAAATGGAAAGCCAATCCAGCAGAACAGAATAAGCAGAAAACACTATCTCAGGACTTGAAGATGAAATGGTAATTAAAGGAAAAACCGAAGAACTATTAAAACAACTTAAGACCTGTGGAAAAAAATGCAAGAACTCACCAACTCCATCAAAAGAACAAACCTGAGAATCATGGGCATTGAAGAAGAAGAAAAGGTGCAGGCAAAGGGTATGCGTAATATATTCAACAAAATAATTACAGAAAATATCCCAATCTAGAGAAATCTATGCCCATACAGGTGCACAAGACCTCCAGAACACTAAACAGACCTGACCAAAATAGAAATACCCCACGGCATATTATCATTAAAACAACAAGTACAGAGACTCAAGAAAGAATATTGAAGGCTGTGATAGAGAAAAAACAAATAATATACAAAGGTAAACCCATTAAAATCACAGCAGGCTTCTCAACAGAAACATTAAAAGCAAGAAGAGCATGGGGTGAGGTCTTCTGGGCACTGAATGAAAATAACTTCAACCCTAGGATACTCTACTCAGCAAAACTATTATTCAAAATAGACGGAGCAATAAAAGTCTTCCTTGTTAAGCAGAAACTAAAACAATATCTGACCACAAAGCCACCACTACAGAAGATTCTTCAAGGGATTCTGTCCACAGAAAGTGAAACCCAACATAACCATGAAAGGGCAGGCAGCAACAAACTAGAAGAAGGAGAAAACAAGAAAGTATAGAGTAACATCGATTTAGGTACACACAATCAAACTTTCAAACAACTAAAACAACTAAATGAAAGGAATCACCACATACCTATCAGTACTAACACTTAATGTTAATGGACATAATTCACCCATCAAAAGACACCGTTTGACAAAATGGATTAAAAAAGAAGATCCAACAATTTGTTGCTTATAGGAGACTCATCTCACCGATAGAAATAAGCATAGGCTTAGGATGAAAGGCTAGAAGATTTACCAAGCCAATGGCCCCTGAAAACAGGCAAGAGTAGCAAAACTTATCTCTGACAAAGTAGATGTCAAACCTACATTGATCAAATGAGATAAAAAAGGACATTCCATTCTAATAAAAGGGGAAATAGACCAAAAGGAAATAACAATTATCAACCTATATGGACACAATGTCAATGCACCCAATTTCATCAAACATACCCTGAAGAACCTAAAAGCGTACATTAATACCAACACAGTGGTCATGGGAGACTTTAACACCCCATTATCATCAATAGATAGGTCATCCAAACAAAATATCAATAAAGAAATCCTAGATCTAAAATATACCATAGATCAAATAAACCTAGTTGATGTCTACAGAATATTTCATCCAACTTCTACACAATATACATTCTTCTCAGCAGCCCATGGAACCTTCTCCAAAATAGATCATATCCTAAGGCACAAAGCAAGCCTCAGCAAATGGAAGAAAATAGAAATTATACCATGCATTCTATCTGATCACAATGCATTAAAACTAGAACTCAACAACAAAAATAAAGACAAAAAACATACAAAGAGTTGGAAACTGAATAACTCACTGCTTAATGAACAATGGGTCATTGATGAAATGAAAGAGGATATTAAAAAGTTCCTAGAAGTCAATGAAAATGAAAATACAACCTACCAGAACCTATGGAGCACAGCAAAGGCAGTCCTGAGAGGAAAGTTTATAGCCATGAGTGCATATATTAAAAAGACTGAAAGATCCCAAATCAATGACCTAATGCTACATCTCAAACTCCTAGAAAAACAAGAACAAGCAAATCCCAAAACAAATAGAAGGAGATAAATAATAAAAATAAGAGCTGAAATCAGTGAAATAGAAACCAAAAAAAAAAAAATACAAAGAATTAATGAAACAGAAAGCTGATTCTTTGAAAAAATAAACAAGATCAATAGACCCCTGGTAAACCTGACTAAAATGAGGAGAGAAAAAACCCAAATTAATTAAATCAGGAGTGCAAAAGGGGAGATAACATCAAATACCATGTAAGTCCAAGAAATCATCAGAGACTACTTTGAAAACCTATATTCAAATAAATTGCAAAATCTTAAAGAAGTGGACAGATTTCTAGATACTTATGATCATCCAAAACTGAACCAAGAGGATATTAATCACCTGAATAGATCTATAACATAAAATGAAATTGAAGCAGCAATCAAGAGTTTCCCCAAAAAGAAAAGTCCAGGACCTGATGGATTCTCTGCTGAATTCTATCAGACCTTTAAAGAACTGATACCAACCCTCCTTAAACTGTTCCATGAAATAGAAAGGGAAGGAAAACTGCCAAACACATTTTATGAATCCAGTAGTACACTTATCCCAAAACAAGGCAAAGACACTTCCAAAAAGGAGAACTATAGGCCAATCTCCTTAATGAACATTGATGCAAAAATCCTCAATAAAATAATGGCAAACCAAGTTCAACAACACATCAAAAAGATCATTCACCATGACCAAGTAGGCTTCATCCCAGGAATGCAGGGGTGGTTCAACATATGAAAAATCAATAAATGTAATAAACCACATTAACAGAAGCAAAGACAAAAACCACTTGATCATCTCAATAGATGCAGAAAATGCCTTTGATAAGACACAACACCAGTTCATGATAAAAGCTCTAAGAAAACTAGGAATAGAGGGAAAGAACCTCAACATCATAAAAGCTATATATGACAAATCTACAGCCAGCATTATACTTAATGGAGAAAAAGGGAAACCATTCTTTCTAAAAACAGGACTGAGACTAGGATGCCCACTATCTTCACTCTTATTCAACATAGTACTGGAATTCCTAGCCAGAGTAATTAGGCAAGAAGAAGGAATAAAAGTTATACAAATAGGTAAAGAAACTGTCAAAATATCCCTATTTGCAGAAGACATGATCCTATACCTTAAAGGCCCAAAAAACTCTACTCAGAAGCTTCTAGACCTCATCAATAGCTATAGCAAGGTAGCAGGATATAAAATCAACATAGAAAAAACATTAGCATTTCTATACACTAACAATGAGCAAACGGAAAAAGATTGTATGAAAACAATTCCATTTACAATAGTGTCAAAGAAAAAATACCTAGGTGTAAACCTAACAAAAGATGTGAAAGACCTCTACAAGGAAAACTATAAACTTCTGAAAAAAGAGATTGAAGAAGACTATAGAAAGTGGAGAGATCTCCCATGCTCATGGATTGGTAGAATCAACATAGTAAAAATGTCTTTACTCCCAAAAGTAATCTACATGTTTAATGCAATTCCCATGAAAATTCCAATGACATTCATTAAAGAGATTGAAAAATCTACTGTGAAATTTATATGGAAACACAAGAGGCCACGAATAGCCAAGGCAATACTCAGTCTAAAGAACAATGCTGGAGGTATCACGATACCTGACTTCAAACTATATTTACAAAGCAATAGGAATAAAAACAGCATGGTACTGGCACAAAAACAGACATGAAGACCACTGGAACAGAATAGAGGACCCGGATATGAAGCCACACAACTATAACCAACTTATCTTTGACAAAGGTGCTAAAAATATACTATGGAGAAAAGACAACCTCTTCAACAAAAACTGCTGGGAAAACTGGTTAGCAGTCCACAAAAAACTGAAACAAGATCCATGTTTGTCACCCTATACCAATATTAACTCAAAATGGATCAAGGATCTTAATATCAGACCCCAAACTGTAAAGTTGGTACAGAAAAGAGCAGGAAATACCTTGGAATTAATAGGTATAGGCAAGAACTTTCTCAATGCAACCCCAGCAGCTCAGTAACTAAGAGATAGCATAGATAAATAGGACTTCATAAAACTGAAAAGCTTCTTCTCAACAAAAGAAATGGTCTCTAACTGAAGAGACCACCCACAGAGTGGGAGAAAATATTTGCCAGCTACATATCAGACAAAGGACAGATAACCAGAATATATAGGGAACTCAAAAAACTAAATTCTCCCAAAACTAATGAACCAATAAAGAAATGGGCAAGTGAACTAAACAGAACTTTCTCAAAAGAAGAAATTCAAATGACCAAAAAACACATGAAAAAATGCTCACCATCCCTAGCAATAAAGGAAATGCAAATTAAAACCACACTAAAATTCCACCTCACCCCTGTTAGAATAGCCATCACTAGCAACACCACTAACAACAGGTATTGGTGAGGCTGTAGGGAAAAAGAAACCCTCTTACATTGCTGGTGGGAATGTAAACTAATAAAACCACTCTGGAAAAAAATTTGGAGACTTCTTAAAAATGTAAACATTGATCTACTATATGATCCAGCAATACCACTCTTGGAGATATACCCAAAAGAATGTGACACAGGTTACTCCAGAGGCACGTGCACACCCATGTTTACTGCAGCGCTATTCACAATAGCCAAGTTATGGAAACAGCCAAGATACCCCACTACTGACAAATGGATTAAGAAAATGTGGTGTTTATATACAATGGAATTTTATGTAGCCATGAAGGAGAATGAAATGTTACCATTTGCAAGTAAATGGATGGAACTGGAGAACATCATTCTGAGTGAGGTTAGCCTGACCCAAAAGACCAAAAATTGTATGTTTTCCCTCATATGTGGACATTAGATCAAGGGGATTGGACTTTGATCACATGATAAAGCGAGAGCACACAAGGAAGGTATGAGGATAGGTAAGATACCCAAAAAACTAGATAGCATATTTTGCCCTCAACACAGAGAAACTAAAGCAGATACTTTAAAGCAACTGAGGCCAATAGGAGAAGAGGAACAGGAACTAGAGAAAAGCTTAGTTCAAGAAGAATTAACTTAAAAGGTAACACACATGTACAGGAAAGCAATGCAAGTCAATTTCCTGTATAACTATCCTTATCTTAACAAGCAAACACCCTTTATCCTTCCTATTATTGCTTATACTCTCTCTTCAACAAAACTAGAGATAAGGGCAAAATAGTTTCTGCTTGGTAGTGAAGGGTTAGGGCAGGTAAGGGAGGGGATGGGGTCGGGGGGGGGAAGTGGGGAGAAATGACCCAAACATTGTATGCACATACGAATATAATAAAAAAGAAAAAAAATAGTTAGTGTAGCAAAATTTATTCAGTCTCCATCAACATGTAATGTTAATCTGCTTAGGCCTAGTTTAGAAGTAGACATGGCATAAGAGTTAGCTAAACTTGTAGAAAAGAGACAAACTTTGCAGAAGAAGCATGCAGATCTGTGTGACACACACCTACTTATCTACTCTCCTCTGTCCCTCACCAGTAGCAAACATGGGCTTGAGAACAGAAGAGATTTAAATAAAGGCATAATATGATGTGTTTTGATCAGATGTTATAAATATCAAGTTACTATTATAAATATATAGGAATCACTCTATCTTTTAATATGTTGCTCCAAATGCATTCTAATAAAGTTTATAAATTTAGTAATTTAGTCCCCTAAATACTATTGTGTACTTATGTTTTAAGAAAAGACAGGAGTTTGTTTTTAAAATGTGCTCACTGTCTCAATTATCTCCCTATGGTGTACTTGAAAGCTCTTTTCACTTGTGAGATGGTTGGAGAAGTGTGTCTATAAGAGGAAAAAGAAATTTTAAAAGAGTTTGTTTACTATACAAAGCACAGAAAACTGAAGAAACAGAAGGAGACATTGCTGAGGCAAAGCCTAACCAGCACCATTGATAAAGACGTCACAAAAGGACCTTCTCTGTTTTGATAGTATGCAAATAAAAGCACAGACTTGAACATCAGACAGCTCTAAACTTATTTTCCATCTCTTACATGTATTAACTGTGATATAGTCCCACTGTATCACACAATGTCCCATGTCTCAGTTTCCTCTTCTGTGAAATGGAGATATCAATTTTACTTCATTGAATTAATTATTACTAAAGATGGATAGCAATATTCCATGCAAAATACCAAGCACAGTGTCTGGAAAATAATTTCTGACTAAATTCTTGTTTCCTTCCTCTGGGTTTCCTAGTAGCATGGATACAACACTCAAAATTTCTTTTTCTCCTACTTCATATCTATCATTATAATTTCCATTATGTTAGTTCTTCTGGTCTGCAAAATGAAACTTTGGAGTCCTAGACGGGATTATGAAACTTTGGAATATGTTCTTGGATTTTAGAGTGTTTAAGAGTTGAAAGTAAAGACTATTTTCTATGAGAAAGTAAGGTATCTGTGATTGTGAGTGTGTGTTACTGTATGTTGGGGTTTGGTGCAGGGACAGAGGAAGAACAGTTAATATAAAATAATTGTGTGGCCTAAAATAGAGGAATTAAGAAGCATGATCAGGGAGAGAGAGATGGTCAAGACAGTAATGAGAAGAGCATAGAGACAAAAGTCTGAAGAATCCTTTTGTTATGGCAAAATGAAAGAAAACCAATCACAGTCAGTATGGGTTTTGATGCCTCATCTGATATTCAAAGTTTTCTAACCAGTTGTACTATTATTTTTCCTAGATATGCAAAAGAAAAAACTCATGGATGTCCTATTACCTAGACATGTAAGCATATTTGTTTCTAGAGAGAGACAGAAAGATATTGAAATGTAAATTCGAACAACAATACTCTTTTAGCTAATAAGTTGGAAAATTCAGAGGTGCAATACTCAGGGCCTACAATGCTGTAGAGAAATGGGACTTGCTACTGTATGCTAATTGGGATATAAATGGCACAAAATATCTTGAAAGAAATTTGACAATATATCTGAAAATTTTTGAACATTCTTACAGTGTAATCCATTTATTCCTCTATACAAGTGTTTTCCAAGGGCACAATCAGATATGTCAAAATGAAAAAAAGATGTTTAAGTGTTGGAGCAGGCACAAGTTTATGAACTTGAAAAACAGATCCACTAGCACTTCATCTGAGGACAGGCTTCAGAATGAATACAAACTTCTGGAGATAGAATAAACATAGAGTAAGACAGGAACAGTAGAGGTAATATGGGGAAAAAGATCCCAACCAAACGAGGGGAAGAATCTTGATCCAGATAATCTCAGAAAACAACCTGTCATACATCTAAGCATCATGGAGAACAGAAGGGAGGCATGTGAACTGATCAAGCTCTCAGGAAATGTGCTTATCTTAAAAGTGTTTGGAATTTAATTCACATTAAATGCACAACACAAAATTATTATAAGAAAAATAAAAAGAATAACAACTCTCTATATAATGAAAGCAGCTATAAATATATACCCTCAAAATAAGCTAAATAACATCAAGAAAATGACATAAGAACATTACATAAATAAGACTCAAAAAATTCAGAAATGAAGTGTACATCTCAGTAAAGAATAAAAAACATTGATTAGAAAACAATATTAAATTAGAAAGAATGAATACACAAATAATTGATTAAAAGTGGAAAGTTTTAAAAAAGTATTAAGAAAAATAAAGCTGAAAGAAACAGATCAAAAGAATAGAAAACTATGGCAGGGGAAGGGGAGAGATGTCCCAAATAATGCATATACATGTGAGTTCATATAAAAATGATAAAATAAAATTAAACAAATACTCAGAGAAGGTTCAAACTAAAGAAATAGAAGTACTGTAACTAATTACCAGAGCATGATAATAAAATAACTACTCTGAAATCATAATAAAGAAAAATATTTGAAAATGCATGTTGAAGTAGCAAAACATATCCTGGAATCATCTACACAATTGCACATTCAAATAATATTACTAAAATTTAATGAAATAGGAAGAAAAATTCTTCCATCTAGAAATGTATTTGGTTTACATAGGAAAACATATTAGATTACCATAAGAATTTCAAAAACCACACTTAAATCAAGAAGATAACGAAGACATATGTTTAATATATTTGTGGGAAACATTTATGAGCCAATGATTTTTTATCTAATAAAATCAATTCTCAACTACAAAGGGCACAGAAGAGTGTTAAGCTGTTATCAACATGTAAGAACTTAAAGAATATTGTTCCTGTGAACACTTTCTAAGAAATCAACCATAAAATAACCTACAGAAAGCCATACTAACCATAAAGACATGGACATACAGCTGGTGGTGAGTTTTAAATATGTAGTTGCACTGGAGTTAAAATGAAAAGGGGGCTATGAGGAAGAGAGCATAATAGGCACTGATTATAAACTCTGACAATTTGTTTCTAAAGGTATGGGGGCACACAATGTGGAGAAGTAAACACCAATGTGTTCAGTAGCCACATCAGTACCAATGCTAATATTGTTATTCTGAGACTGTATTGCATATAATATATGGGATAAAATAATTATAACATAACTGACTCTTATCACTGTGTGTTCTTCAGAATTAGGGGATGATACTCAATAGATGCAGAAAAAGGCTTCAACAAAATTCAACACATTTTCATTATAAAAGCTCAAACAAAGAATAGAAGGAATGGAGCTCAACATGATAAAGGCTATATATGACAAGACTATAGCCAACTAAATGGGGGAAAAATTGAAACCATTTCCTTTAAAGTCAGGAATGAGACAAGGGTATCAAATCTCTCAACTCTTATTCAACATAGTCTTGGAATTCCTAGCCACAGCAATATGAAAGGAAGAAGAAATAAATGGAATACAAATTAGAAAAGATGTAGTCAAACTATCCCTATTTGCAGATGACATGATCTTATTCCTAAAAGACCCAAAAAGCCTCTACCAAAAATTTCCTAGACACCATAAACAGCTTCAGCAAAGTAGCAGAACACAAAATCAATTTACATAAATTAATAGCCTCTCTGTATACAAACAATGAACAGACTGAAAAAAAATATGGGAAAATAATTTCATTAAAATGGCCTCAAAAATAAAATACTTAAGAATAAACTTAACAAAGAATGTGAGACTTTTATAAGAAAACTACAAGCCATTGAAGAAAGAAATCAAAGAAGACTATAAAAGATGGAAAGATATCCCAAACTCATGGATTGGCACAATCAATATTGTGAAAAAGTTAGCAGGCACCAGTGGCTCACGCCTGTAATCCTAACTACTCAGGACTCAGAGATCAGGAGGATTATGGTTTGAAGCCAACCTGGGCAAATGGTTTATGAGAACTTATCTCAAAAAAAACCATCACAAAAAGGACTGGTGGAGAGGCTCCAGGTGAAGGCCCTGAGTTCAAACCCCAGTACTGCAAAAAAAAAAAAAGAAAGAAAAAAGAAAATGACTAAATTACCAAATGCAACCTTACATGTACAATGCAATCTCCATCAAAATTCCAATGACATCCATTACAGAGATTGAAAATCAACCATAAAGTTCATTTGGAAGCACAAAAGTCTGCAAATAGCCAAGGCAATACTGAACAAAAGGAGCTACCCTGGTGGTATCACAATACCTGACTTCCAACTGTACTATAGAGCCAACAAAAACAGCATGGAACTGGCACAAAAACAGATATGAAGAACAGTGGAACAGATAGAAGACCCAGATACGAATTCACACAGCCCACCTGACTTTTGACAGAGGTACCAAAAACAGATGATGGAGATAAGAAGGCTTTTAATTAAATGTTGGGGAAACTGGATATCTGCATGCAGAAAACGGAAACTAGATCTATGTCTTTCATCCTGTACAACTATTAACTCAAAGTAGACCAAGGACCTAAATATAAGACCTGAAATTTTGAAGCTGGTTCAGGAAAGATCAAGGAATACACAGGAATTAATAGGCATAGGCAAGGACTTCCTAAATAGAACTCAAATGGCTCAGCAACTAAGAGAAAGGATTGACAAATGGGACTACAAGAAATTAAAAAGCTTCTGTACAACAAAAAAATTGTTCTCTAAATTGAAGAGGCTCTCCCACAGAATGGGAGAAAATCTGTGCCAGCTATACGTCTGACACAGGGAGTTCAAAAAACTAAATTTACCCCCAAAACCAATGATGTAATGAAGAAATGGGCAAATGAACTGAACAGACCCTTTTCAAAGGAAGAAGTTAAAATGACTAAAACACACACACACTTGCATCAAACACACAAATAAATAAATCATAGGTTATGAAGGAGAAGCTTTCTTTAATACATATATGAGAAAAGCTCTATCACAAAAGACTCAGCCACAACCACAGCCTTGCACAAAACTCTCCAGAACCTTGCCAGGAGACTTATGCAAGAACACTAGCCCAGCAACTGCCTGCTCAACCTTGGACTGATGTCATCCTTGTTAATTCTGGATTATTGGTTCAGAAGCAATTTATGTATTCCTCCTCATCTTGCCTTTTAAAACTTCTGCCTTTCTTTTACATCTATGGCAGCTAATGCTGGCCATGGCCTCTGAATCCTGGATTTTGCGGATACCCTGTTTATTCCCAAGTTAATCTATTTTTTTTCTGGATATCCTGTTTGTCTGAGTTTCTTTTTATTGGTGACAAGGGATAAAAGAAATAGAGGAGAATGGTTTTTAAAAAGCCTTTCTCACTCAACTGAGCCAGCTTAACATGCATGGTGAAAAATTATGTTGACTATGTTGATAATATTTCCCTTAAGATGATTTGATGAGAATGCCATGTTACCATTCTGTCTTCTACCATAAAACCCATACATTGAATGTAGCCATGAGAAAGAAACATTAGAAGTAACTCAAATGCCAGACAGCCTTCAAAATGTCTATTTCCTGTGAATGTCATAAACAACAACACAGAAAGCCTGAGAAACTACGATAGTCAAGAGGAGAAGGAGACATGACAGGTAAAGATAATGGAGTACATGTTTGAGAGGCAGAGAAACTGGAGAAGAAAAGACACAAAATAAAAACTAGGGACACAGGAACAGTATGTGAACTTTACTCAATAATAATATGTCAATATTGACTCATTAATTGTAACAAGCACACTCTTAACAAAAGATGTTAGTAAAAGGGTAAACTGGGTATGGAGTGTGAGAATTCTGCACTATCTCTACAATTGTTTTGGAAATCTAGAACTGTTTTTAAATATAAAGATTATTTTTAAAGTAGCCAAATTACTCTTAAAAACATGTTGGATATTATCTAGACTTTCCCCTACTACACTCCTTGAACTTTATTTGCCTTAAAAAAATAAATGTACACAGAAATAAATCTGTACTTAAGAAAATCAATGTTCCCCAACCCAGGACCATTTCTGCACTTCAGTCATGTTTGAGTAGAAAAAGTACTGTCCCTTTATTCAGTTGTATAAATACAATGTATACATGCTTTTAAAATTAGATAGTGAAAATTGTACTTTTTTGGTGATACTGGGGTTAAAATTATGCTTTTTACTATTTGCCCTTATCTGAACTTTTCTCACAAACCCCTAGGCTGACCACTGTTCCTAGTTTCTTATCTCTTCCTTCAGATTTCCTTTAATATATAGGTACCAGAAAATATAAAAGTAGATTTTTCTGTTTCTTTTCTTTTTTTTTTTTTTGCACTACTGGGGTTTGAACTCAGGGTTTTCTGCTCATAAGGCAGGCATTCAACTGCACTGCTTGAGTCACGCCTCTAGTCCTTGAAAGGAGATTTTTATTTTTCCCTTTTAAACAAAAGGTAGCACCATGTATTCGCTTTTCTTCAGCTAAGGCTTACCATTTTAAAATAAATGTTAGAGATACTTCGATACCAGTAAATACAGTGCCAAATTTTTCTGTAATTTCATAGTTTCCTATTAGATAGTGGCATTTTAATTATTTTAACCAGTTCTTTATTAATAAATACTAAGAAAGTTTATAATATTTTGCTTTCATGAATAATTGTGCAATGTATTTAATTTTGTCCTTCTGGAAATGTATCTGTAAAATAAGTTCTCCAGAGTGAAATCAGTATACAATAGGTGTGTCATTTGATTTTAATAGCTGTTGCCAAATTATCTCCTACAGTGTATGCATGAATGAACACTACAGAAAAGTATTTTAAATCTCAAATCTTATAGACAGTATAATATATTTTGGGGTTTTTGTTCCACTGATGAGGGTGTGGTATAGTAATGCAATTTTACTGTACATTTTTCTTATTTTGAACAAGGTTCAGCACCTTATAACTTGCCTATTTGTCTATTAGGTTATTAACTTCATTCTTATTAATACCTACGAGCTCTTTGCATACTGGAAATATTTGGCCTTCCAATAAAATTGCAAATGAGATTCACAAAGAATAATGATCTAATAAGAATTCATTTTTAATGTTAGTGAAATTAATTTTTTGGTTTCAATGGGTTTGGAAGGTTTTTTACATTTTTATTAATATATATTAATTGTACAAAGGTTCCATTGCAGTATGTCCATACATACATACATACATACATACATACATACATACAACATACTTTCATCAAACTCACCCCTTCTATTGCTCTTCCTTGTCCCTCCTTTACCTCCCCTCCTTTACTTTTTTGCTGGTATTGGGGGTTGAACTCAGGGCCTATGCTTGCTAGGCAGGTACTCTACCACTTGAGCCACATCACCAATGTGTGTGTGTGTGTGTGGTGTGTGCGTGTTATTTTTGAGATAAGGTCTCACTTCATGCCTGACTAGCCTAGAACTTGACATTTCCACATACCTGAGATGACAGGTGTGTATCATGGTTCCCAGCTTTATTTTCAATTTGTTGAAATGGGACTTGCTAACTTTTTGCCCATTTGGCCTTGAACTTCAATCCTCCCTAACTCCAGCTCCTGAGTCACTAGAATTACAGTCTTGAACCACTGTGCCCAGCCTCTCATTTTAAAAAATTACTGTTTGCACCCTCTTATACCAATACTGTGTACATATGAATGTAAACAGAGAAAAGATGCCTGTTGAAACTATTTCTTGAATGGAGGGATGGGGGATAAAGGAAAATGGTGGAAGGGGTGAATTCCACCATAAGAACCTTTGTAAATCATAAGAACCTTTGTAAATGCCACAATGTACCTCTACCTAATACAGCAATAAAATAAAATAAATAATAATAATTGTTAATGAATTTCATTACTCTATTTTCATACATGTATATAATGTACTTAGATCACATTCATACCCCCATCACCCTCTCCTCTCCTGATGGTCCCCCCAGTCTCTACTTTATTCATGTCATTTTTTAAGGTCTAGATTCTCATATAAGAGAACATATGATATTTGCCTTTCTGTATCTGGCTTATTTCCTTTAACATGATGATCTCCAATCCATTTTCATTCTTCTTTATGAAGGAATAATACTTCATTGTTGTATTTTGTGTGTGTGTGTGTGTGTGTGTGTGTGTGTGTAAAGAGAGAGAGAGATTATTTATTCTTTATCCATTCAGTGATTGATGGGCACCTAGGCTGTCTCCATGGCTTGGCTATTAAGAATAGTTCTGCAATAAATATGGGTATGCAAGTGTCTCTGTTGAATATTGTCTTATATTCCTTTAGATTAATGCCCAGGAATGGTATGGTAGGACCATTTGGTAGTCTTAGTTTTTAATTTTTGAGAAATTCCCATATAGATTTCCATAACCAGCCTCATGTTCCTTAATTTCTTGAGCTTTCTTCCTATTGTTCCTTAGCTGTTTCTTATCAATTGTACCTCTTGACTTGAGGTTGTTTTTTTTAATAGTGCAGTAATGTCTTGTGGAGGCTGTAACAAAGTACCACAAACTAGGTGGCTTAAAACAGTAGAAGTATATTGTGTCAATGCTTTGGAATCAATAACCTAGACTCAGGACTGACGTATGAAATTGATGTCTTAGTGGAGCCCCCTTACTCAGGAGCTCTTAGGAGAGAATCCTTTTAGGCATCTTCCAAATTCTAGTCACTAGAGGCATGTCTTGGCATCCCATGTTATATAGCTGCTTCTCTCTAGTCCCTGTCTCTATCTTTACATCACCTTTTCTGTGTCTGTCTTAAAACTCTCGCTGCTTCTACTACCCAATCTAAAACAAGCACTTTCTCTTCAGATCCTTTACTTTACCACATCCTTTTCTTTATAAGGCAATATTCTTAATATTAGTATGTAGACACATCACTTTGGAGGTTATGTTCCACAACAAAAAGCTCACATTATTTTTCAGCTCCTCATGCTTATAGATGGATGAGGATGTAAGAGAGACCACAAATGAAAATAAATTTTAAAAATACAGCAAATCATCTGTGAGGATAATCAAAATAAAGTCATATTATGAGAGCTGTTACATAACTAATTGTTCTGAAAAGTCCTTTCTAGGTTGGTGATATCTAACAACAATCTGAATGGCAAGGAGCAATGGTTGATATACTTCCTATACAAGACTGAATATAGAATTTTTAAACCTATTGAAAATGACATAAGAAGAGTACTAAGATGGAAAGGAGAAAAATAGAGGAGATGAACCAATTTGGGTCATAATACATTTATACATGGAAATGTCACAATTATGCACCCTGTATATTTACCTTAAATAAACAAAAATATGTCTTTTTTTCAAAAACAGAGAACAGGAAGGTAAAGCAGGTACTGTCTGGGAGGCACTGGAATCAGTAGAACTGGGGGAAGGATATAAGAAAAGGGTGGAGGAGGGTGAATGTGGTGAAGTATTGTGTACTCATGTTTGAAAATGGAAAAATGAGACCTGTTGAAACTATTCTAAAAAGGGGGAAAAAGGTATAAAGGAGAATGATGGAGGGGATGAATTCAACTATGATGTATTATAAGAACTTTGTAAATGTCACAATGTATCCCAGTACAATAATTAAAAAAAGATTCAAATATAGTAGAATAAGCATCTGAGGTAAAAGTAACAGTTAATATGAAAACTAAATCAAGAGTAGGCTTACTACATTAAATAGTAAAAAAACAAAACCAAATAGCTAACACATATTAGATGGGAAAATGAAGATATGCTTGGCAATGTAGTCATGGACCAAATCACATTGGGCTTTGCAAACTAGGGTAAGGAGTTTATCCATGAACCACACTTATACCCAAATTTAGCATTATATAGCATGTATACTTAGCAGTATAATATACATTATTATGGTGCTCATTACATATTCATTACAATCTGATCTTCAATAAATTAGTTTCCTCCAAATTTCTGCTTTGTGATCAAGGTTAGAATGACTGCAGAAATCAGAATTCATCATCTGACTCCCTAAGATGAGTATGTGAAGTGCCTGATTCCGATCGTAGTCATAAAACTTATTTATCTCTGTTCCGTGACTCAAACCCCTTGTTATTTAATTTTCTCTCTGACTTGTTAAGTGAAAATCTTTAATGCTTAAAACAAATAGATTCAATAAAGAATTTGAATCTTCATTAGCATAGCATTTCAAATAAGTCAGCCAATAATGGCAGACTAAAAAATAAGTGATTTTGTTGGAATAAGCAATTTCCAAAGGCCATTTTCCTTTTGTGTGATATGGCCATATCTTTTAAACAAGGGTCAACTTTTCACTTGAGTTGTGCTTTGTATTATAATTTCCAGAGTATTGCTTTAAAAACTCCCCAATAGTATCCCAAAGTCTTCTTTATATGAAATTTTCAGAGACTAAAAAAGTTTCATTTTACAAAATCTTTTCCTAAAATACAAATAATCTACAAGGGCAAAATAATAAGCCTGGATTGTGTCATCATTTAGTCAGAGATTAGTAAACTAGTCAAATCACATGCCTTAACCAAAGTGTAAGCCAGTAGGTCTTAGACGAACCTGGATGCAGGTTTGTCTTATTTGGCTAATGTGGAAGTGTTTACACAAAATTTGAATTTTGGTTAAAGCTTCTCATATTCCAATTATCCTTCAGTTTTTTTCTACTGCTTATGCCAGGCTCAAATCACATGTTTGCATTAGTTTTAGCCCTTTTGATTGTGACCATCTCCTAAGCCCCAATCTGCTGTAGAAGTACAGAAGGCACCACCCCAAGCTGATCAGCTGTGTAACCAGGGAGGGCATGTCCAGAGATTATTAAGGTCCCTTTCTTGGTCGTGTTTTGTAACATATTCTCTTAATAATCTCACTCTATGCTAATGAGCCACAAAACTATAGTCTCCCTCTCATCTTTCTTTTCTTTCAACTCTCTCTTGCACATACATTTAGATCTCTTGTGGCATCTCTAAAATTCCACTCTCAGACTCGCCTCTCTTCTCATGCTTCCTGTTTGAGTTAAAGACCCAACATTGCTTTAATGCAATGACTTCCTGCCTCTCCAGCACAGGAAACTAACTTTGTTTATACTGGCTGCTCCATTTTAGTTGTTTACTTTTTATGTGGAGATTATTTAAGACTCAAGAGAAGTTGCAAAGATATTAGTTTTTGTGTAACATTCATCCATCTTGTACCAATTTGTGCACATTCATCATCCATCTTTATAGCTATTTAACTTACTGTTTAAGTGTGATAAAATCTATTTTAATTGGGTTGGAAACCATTGGAGAATTGTAAATAAGAAAAATATATACCCTTATTTGTATTGCTGTAGAGCTGAAATATTGCTTTAGCTACTGTGGGATGAATGTATTGCAGAAAGAAAAAAAAAAGGGGTGAAGAGTGTACCATAGTAGGATATTGTAGTAGTTCAGATGAAAAGTAATAGAGAATTGGATTAGAATTTTGACAATGGAAATATGATAATTGTATGCAGGGTATATTTTCTTATAGCACCAATAATTCTTGCAAATAAATACTATAAAATATATAGCCATCTTGCTGGGCTCTGGTGGCTCACGGCTATAAACCTAGCTACTCAGGAGGCAGGGATCTCAGTTTGAAGCCAGCCCAGGCAAATAATTCATGAAATCCTATCTCGAAAATACCCATCACAAAAAGGGCTGGCAGAGTGGCTCAAGGTGAAGGCCCTGAGTTCAAGCTCCAGTACCACAAAAAAAAAAAAAAGGAAATCTTGTCAAATATGTTATATCATAATATTATGTTTTGTATTATAAATAATGAATTTTCTATTACTATGCATTATAATATTATTAGTTAAAAGTCACTTTTCAGTTAAAGTAAAGCTCTTCTTAATAGAACTATAAAACCGCAATTATAAGAATGAATTTCAGATGTTTCTAGGACATTGTATAGTATATGGTTAGACAAGTAAGGATGTTATTAAAACACAAGACTTTGATTGGATTAAATTAATTTACCACACAGTGTAATAGTGTGATGTTGCAATGTTTCCACAACAATTATAAACTGATATTAAAACATGTATGTTAGACCATCATGTACATGCCCTTCAGGGCAGTACTTTAGATCCTAAGTCCACGTAATTCTTTGGCATTTAAGATTACAGAAGGAAGAATGGCATTGCACTTAAATATTAGTATGTTAAAAACTCATTAAGTTAATGAGGTCAATATATCCAGGTTTAATACATAATAATTTAAGAAAGGAAAAAAATTGAACTAAAATAAATGGATGAGTGAATAATTCTCATGAATTGTATTTTTCTTAAATATATGCAATAAACCTAACTGTAATTACAGAACAAACTTCTATGGGAAAGACTAATCTACCCGCAATTATGTTCTATTTCCATTTAGTGAAAGAAATTTCAGATAAACTCAGCTATGGTGATGCATACCTATAATATCAGCACTCAGGAGTTTGAGGCAGGAGGATTATGAATTTGAGCCTGGGTTACATAGGTAGACCCTCTCTCATAAATTGAAAAATAAAAATAAGTAAAAAAGAAGTTTATAACAGGGTTCAATAATCATTTGAAACTATTCAACACATCTTATAATTATAAATAAGTGAACAGGAGTCTTTTTGCAGAGATTCTCTCTTCTATCTCAATATTAGAATATCTATGGAAGCGCTTAAAAAGTATCACTACAGGATTCAACTGCAGGACAATTAAATTAAAATTGCTAGAAGTATCTGCCATTAGAAATTGAGGTTTCTTGGTTGATTCTAACATGCAGACACAAGGTTTAGACAGTGATTCTCAACCTTGACTTATTGAAATCATCCTGGAAGTTTTAAATAGCGTTGATATCTAGCTGCTTTCCCCAGAGATTCCAATTTGATTTGTTTACAGTGTGTCATGAATATTGAGATTTTCAAAAGCCCCCCATTTGAGTATAATGTGACTTAAGGTGCTAACCACTGGTTTAAACCATTGTGTCTCCCCAATAGGCAGGTGTGGAGAGCCAACCTACTCAAAAGAGATTTGCCTGCTGTCATAAATGCATTAAAAATACAGCATTTAGGCGGCTCTCGTGGAGGCAGCTAGCGCCAGGCTGGGGAGTGCTGAGCCGCGCGTCTTGCCCTGCGCTACCCAGACTAGCAAACAATACAGTAAGGATGGCTAAAGGTGACTCCAAGAAACCAAAGGGCAAGATGTCTGCTTATGCCTTCTTTGTGCAGACATGCAGGGAAGAACATAAGAAGAAAAATCCCGAGGTCCCTGTCAATTTTGCAGAATTTTCCAAGAAGTGCTCTGAGAGGTGGAAGACAATGTCTGGGAAAGAGAAATCTAAATTCGATGAAATGGCAAAGGTGGATAAAGTCCACTACGACCGAGAAATGAAGGATTATGAGCCTGCTAAGGGAGGTAAGAAGAAAAAGGACCCCAATGCCCCCAAAAGACCTCCGTCTGGATTCTTCCTGTTCTGTTCGGAATTCCGCCCCAAGATCAAATCCACAAACCCTGGCATCTCTATTGGAGATGTGGCGAAAAAGCTGGGTGAGATGTGGAATAACTTAAGTGACAGTGAGAAGCAGCCATATATCACCAAGGCGGCGAAGCTGAAAGAGAAGTATGAAAAGGACGTTGCTGACTATAAGTTGAAAGGAAAGTTTGACGCAAAGGGTCCCACTAAAGTTGCCCGGAAAAAGGTGGAGGAGGAAGATGAAGAGGAGGAGGAGGAAGAAGAAGAGGAGGAGGAAGAGGAAGATGAATAAAAAACTGTTTATCTGTCTCCTTGTGAATACCTTAGAGTAGAGAGCGCGTGGTTGACACATCTTGTATTTGAGGTGTGATTGTTGCCCTCATTAAGTTTAATTACAAAATTCGATCACGATCATATTGTAGTCCCTCAAAGTGCTCTAAAGATTGTCAGTGGTTTACAGGAAGTGGCCGTGGGTGTCGGGAGCACCCCAAAACTGTATCAAAGTTGTACATATTTCCAAACATTTTTAAAATGGAAAGGCACTCTTGTGTTCTCCTCACTCTGTGCACTTTGCTGTTGGTGTGTCAAGGCATTTGAAGATGTTTCTCTCATTTTATTTTCAATTTGTAAGGTGGTGTTAACTCTATGGTTATTGGCTAGAAATCCTGAGTTACCAACTGTACATATCTATAGTTTGTAAAAAGAACAGAACAACTGAGACAGACTCTTGATGCTCCTTGCTTGGCATTGAGGCTGTGGGGAAAGATGCCTTTTGGAGGGGCTGCAGCTCAGGGCGTACACTGTGAGGCTGGACCTGTTGACACTGCAGTGGGCATCCATTTAGCTTCAGGTTGTCTTGTTTTTGTATATAGTGACATAGCATTTGCTGCCATTCTTAGCTGTAGAAAGGGGGGGGGCAGCTGGCAGGAGAAGTGTTTGGATTTCTTTCTTTAGTTAAGTGTAGATTTTAAATTGTTTGTTTTTAAACTGTAGAACTCTTCATTGTCAGCAAAGCAAAGAACCACTGCATCAATGAAAGTTCAGGAACCTTCTGTACTTAAATCCAATTTGCAACATTCTGTTATTTTTTTGTATGTTTAGAATGCTGAAATGTTTTTGAAGTTAAATAAGCAGTATCAAGTTTTAAAAAAAATACAGCATTATAAGAGAACTTCCTAAATATGGTCAAATAATGTATACACATGTATATAAATGCAGAAATGATACCTATTGAAACAGTTTCAGGAATTAGGGGAGGGGGAATGAAAGAGAGAAGTGGAGGGGGTGAATTCAAGTATGATATACTTGATACATTGTGAGAGCCTTTGTAAATGCCACAATGTACCTCTACCCAGCACAACAATAATAATAAAACAAATAAGAACATAAAATTTTGGACTGCAAAAAAAGGAAATTAAAATTAAACAAACAATAAACTACAAACAAGGAATACCTCCTATGATAAGATTCTGAGACAAATGATCCTGTGATGTGAATATGCATTTTATTGGAAAATACATACATATACATTATATATTTAAATATTTTAATCTAAGACAAATGAGAATTCTTAATCCAATTCAAATTATATTAATTAGTTTTTTATTTGTATCTATATCACTGCAATAATTATCCCCAAGGGCTAGGTAGGACAATGAGTAAGTGATTACAAGTTTCAGACTTGTAGTGAGAGCTAACATGGAAAAGGTTAATATGGACAATAACTATAATGGCAAAAATGAAATCTTACATTTGTTTTGAAATTTTATGGCAATGTGAATTTATGGTTACCAAGTTTTTAATTAACAATGTAGCCAGAGAACATAAACAAAATGAAAGACTGAAATGTTACTTTCATTTAGGGTTATCAAAGCTGGCCTTATGAAATAACTTGGAACAGACAAGTTCAATAAATGTGACTGATTGGCTGAAATATATAATATTAGAAACTGTATCAGTCTAGTCTTGTTGAAGTATATAGCACTAACACAGGAATAATATTAGACATGTAGATTGGAAACATTTGCTGGTAGAATTTGAATGTGAAGATCAAGAGTTCTGGTAGTAGGGAGCACAGAATTGCTGAATTTTAATGAGCTGGAGGAGAGAGAATTGAAGGTGTTCTTTGGAAAAAATCTATTAAAGGCAATTTTGTGTGCTTTGGACAAAGAAGGAAGATAAAATACAATGAACATTAATGTTATTAAAACAGTGTAGGATAAAGAAGAAAGGGTAAAATGGAGAGAGTTATCATTGCATCAAAAGAAACAGATGACTTAATGAGTAAAAGGTAGGACTGATACTTCAAGTTTTTAATGCATAGTTGACTAAGGGAATGATAATGTAATTAACATTCAGAAAGTATAGCATGCATTTATATATGGTAATTTAATCCCTTCATATAATCTTGCTTCTGATTTTTTTCCAGTTTTATTTTGTGCTCCTCTCTTCTTTAATATGCCTTGAATATACAGAGGACATGTTCCCTATTATCTTCTAGCCTTTGTACAATCTCATCCTTCTGCTCGGATCTCTTTTCATTAATCATCTTCACCCTTATTTCATTTATATTATTCCTACTTGTCTTTAATCTTGGACAAAATGTTATTTTTGAGGGAGGCATGCCTTCTTAATTCAAACAATAATTATTGAGTAACTAAGTATTTCAGACGCTGTCTTAGAAAGACTTAGAGTAGTGCATTTCTGATAGAGATAACATCAAGATAAAAGACTTAATTGAGAAGATAGCACACGGAATTCTAAAGGAATAGCAAATACTGGGGAGGAGAAAAAAGATGCATAAAGGCAGAGAGATAATGGATTGGAAAGCTTGTTTATGGTCTTATAGACCAATGAAGATGTTTTAGCTTTTATTCAAAGGAAGGTGAAACATTTGTGAAGGGTTTTGAAGAAGACTAAGGGGATTTGACTTATGTTTTAAAAGAATTATTTGGCTTCTAGGAGGCAAATTAAGGACAGAAGCAGGAAACAAGAAATAAGGTGCTATTTCAATTATCTAAGTGAAATATGACAATAGCTTGGAGCTGATAAGATGGGACATTATGGACATATTTTGAAAGTAAAATTAAAATGATTTTCTGATGGGTTATACATGAGAGGTGAAAGAAAATTTAGAAATAAATTTGAGGTTTTTATCTTAGGAAATAGATCTTTTACTGATAATGTAGGAGAAGCAAGTGAGATGGAGATTCAAGAACTTAATTTTTAGCATGTTATGAATTATTTCTATTATACATCCAAGCATGGATCCTGAGTAGATAGTTAGAAAACAAGTTTGGAATTAGGATGTAGTTCTGTACTAGAAATAGAAATATAAGAGCCTCATGAGACTATGAAAGTTAAATTATTGTCTCTCACCTCCAAACCCAAGCTATTAACTGCTGGGTGATACTGTACCTGAACATTCTGTAAACTGCATCCCCTCTTAGACATTTGAGTCTTATAAATAATAGGTGTTGAAGTGACTGGAAGGTGTGAGGATAGGAACCGGACTTGCTCCTTTAAGATATACCTGTTGGAACATGTTTCTAAAAGTAGGGCTGTTAAAGGAGACTAAGGAAGGAGGAAAGAAGAAAAGGAAGACCAAGAGTGAATAATAATGAAACACATCACATCTGTATAGGAACAAAACACACTGAAAACTGTTGAACAATAGTGGGTCTGGGGAAAAGGGTGAGGAAGAATAATAGAGGGAGTTAGACTGATTTAAGCACAATATATTTACAGGTAAAATTTCAAGACAAAATCCCCACTGGACAATGAACAGATACTTAAGCAATGAAGAACAGGAATGTAAAACAGGTCATGTCAAGGGGAGTGCACTAGTGGGAAGGGGACAGTAAATGAAGAGGGTAAAGGAGGGTGAATATTGTTGATGCACTCTATACATGTGAGAATAAAGTAACTGAAAACTGTTGAAGTTATTTTAAGAAGGAGAATGGGGTAGAAGAGAGAATAATGGAGTGGATGAACCAAACCACGGTATAATATATGTATATATGGAAATCTTACAATGAAACCCCATGCATAGCTATCAAATAACAATAAAAATGTTTTTTTTTCAAAAAGATGTCTGTTGTTTGTGTCAGTATTGTCCACAGCAACGGTTCATCACCTTGCAACTATCACTTCATTTCAGTAGTGATTTGTTCTAGATTGTACCTTCTTCCTTCACTTTCAGAAACACCATTACTGTCTCCCTTTAGGGGCTAAATGACACAAATAAATCTGTGGCTTTCTTCCCAGAGCCTTGAGTTCTAGCATCATTAGTCCAGGCCTCAGTCCTATTGAGGTTCATCCCTACACCATCATACTATTTTTTTCCAAACACAAAAAGAATGTACAATCATAACATGAAATGAATCAGTGAATGAATGAGGGAAGGGATGTGAAATCTATCTTAAAGAACACGTATCCAGCCACATGCTAAGTATTCAAAAAATGTTGCAAAAACTGTTGAACTCTTGTGAGAGTTCATCAAATTGTCCCATCAGGTATATAACTGCTCAAGTCAGAAACTTTTGAGAGTCACTTTTAATTACTACTCTCCTTCTTGTCTGACAACTACTTTATTTGAATGTTCTGCAGACTCAATTTCTAGATATATATCATATCAGTCACCTTGTTCTATCTCTACATTAGGGCACCCTTGTCTTTTAGCTGAAACTACTTTGACTCCTAAGCAGTCTCTTTGCTTCTATCCTTCCCTTAATCAATTGATATTTCACTATGGACAGGGATCTGATTACTCTCTTCAATTTTTGCCTTCTGCTTCCTGGAGCACACAGTGCCCTTCCCATCTCAGAGTATTTTCATGAGTCATTCTCTCTCTGTCTAGAGGTCAGTGTCTTCTCACACTGATTTGATCCCCTAATGCTTATTCAGGCTTCACATTTTAGACTCAGTTATATCTGATGTACTTAAAATTATTTTAGAGCATCCATTTCAACTTGAATTCATCAATTAGTATTGCAATCATATGCCTGTTGCCATTCCATTCTTTCCTCCAACCCTCTTCTCAAAAATCAATGACATTAGTGTCGACTTCACTAGGCTTTGTTGGAATTTAATACAATATATGAGTATCTTGCTTATTATAAACACTAATAATTTTGGATATCATTATTCTTTAATCATCATTTCTCAACTTTAAATCCCTTGATTGATTAAAGTAAGTAAGTTTGGCTTACTCCAAATTGCATTCCAGCATCTAGACAGTGCCTAGCACCTATTGAATAGCTAGTAAATATCTGTTGAGGGAAAAATGTAAGAACAAATGAATGAATGAATGAATGAATGAGTGAGTGAATTACTATTGCTACTAGAGTGAAGGAAAAGAAGGGAAAGGTTTAAGGATGGAATAGCAGGCAATACTTAAGATAAAGAAGAAAATGAGCCAGAAAAACAAAGGTCAGGAAAGGAGAACCAGGACCCATAAATTGTTATGGAAGAAAAGACATAGAAAGATTTTAAAATAAGGCTAATTCAACTGTGTTAAATAATACAGAAAGACTGACATTAGCACTTTTCACTAATTTTTATAAGAATGATATCAATTCAAGTTATCAAAAGGCCAGAGGTTTGATGCTTAAAATAAATTAGCCTAGAAATCAGGTCATTAGTAAATAATCATTTTAATTAAAATGGAAAACAAGTCAGAGCATCAGTAATATATTTTGCCAGGTTACTAAAACTCACTGACATCAAAGGCATTGTCATTATGCTACCAGTATGTGCTTCCTGACTCTTCTGGCTCCTTGTGGAAGAGAAGTTTTTTTAAATTTTCTGTTAAGTTAAATGGAGAAGGATTACATGGAGCCATTGGGAAAGAGAGAATTGCTCTATGACTTCATACAGAGTATACTATATAAGCTGATTATATAACTTGCACTGCCCATTTAATGATTCTCAATTAATGGTTCACAACATTGTTTTTAATAATTACATCACACTCCATTTTAACCAGCAATAAATTTACTAATTCCTTTTAGGGTAAACAGTTGCTTGAAGTTATAAACCATTCTGGGTCTAAATCACCCAAGATAATGATTTTCAAATATCAAAATTGTGTTCTTTATAATTTTTTCTTGAAATATAATGGTTAGGAAAATAGGGAAACACATTTTTAAAGCTTTTGAATATAAGTTATCAAAGCAAAGAGAGCACTAATTTCCTTACATCTTCATAGACACTTATTTTTTGTCATTCTTTTTCTTTCTTTTTTATGTCATAGAAAATAAATTGTCACCCCTATGGTTTTAGTCTGCCTTTACATGACCAATGTTGAGTTAATCTTAAATATTCTTAGAATATAAATATTTGTACATATGTATGTTGGATTAATTGAAAGAGGATAGTTAATATATTTATAGAATTATTTATTCATAAGTTAATTGCTTACTAAACTCCTCCTTTGTTCCATATTCTGCTTTAGATGGAGAAAAATAAACAAAACTGACCAAAATCCTTGCTTTTAGGGCACTTATACTATAGCTGATGAAAAAGAGATAATAAAAATAGATAAGAAGTTTAAAAGTCACAATTATTAAAGAGAAAAATAAATTAGAAAAAAAGAATTTGAGAGGTTGATTCATTTATTTTATTGTTTGTAAGGCTGTGGAGGAAGCCAGGATGTCATGTATGTTGGTTAAGTGTTCTACCACTGAGCTATATTTCATCCCTGAGAGGTAAGTTTAAATAACTTCTTCAGAGAAGACCTAAAGAACATGACATTATGTAACTAAACTAGTGAAAGATATAAAAGATACGGTTTTATATACAAGAAGGGGAAGAATATTGTTGGCAGGAAGAATGGGAAATACACAGGCAGAAGTCAGGCGTGTCATCACATGGTTTAATTTCTCACGGTCTGGGATCAGTGTGGCTAGGGCAGAAAGAACCAGATAAGTAGAAGATGAGGTCAGAGAGACTTTAGGAGTCCAAAACCAATGAGTCTTTGCAGATTATTACAGGAACTTTGGCTCTATATGAATGAGTTGGTAATAAACTGGAGGTTTTGAAAAGAGGAGAGATATAAACTGGATTGAGTTTTAAATGAGTAAATATGAATGCTCTGATCAACTGGAGGCCAAAATAGAAACTGTGGGTCAAGTTAGTGGGTGGTTACAATGATGATCCCTGTGACAGATGATGATGGTAGAAAACGTGGTGACTAGGAGAAGAGAGAACTCTCAGATATGTTTTGATTCTAGAGGATTAGCTGGGTGGTATAAAATAAAGAATAAATTTAAGACTGACTTCAAGATTTCTAAATTGAGCATGGAATGGTCAATAGATATAGATATAGAAAACTGGGAGAAGTAGGTTTGGGGTAGGGGGATGATCAAGTTTGTCTTTGAAGACATTACGTGTGAGCTGTTTACTAAACATCCAAGTTATTAAGAAGGTATTTGGATATTCAAGTAGATTTTTGGGTATAAAATTTAAGCTGGAGATATAAATTTGGGAGTCAGAAATATGACCAATAAGCCTAAAATTAGTGTGAAAATTAGAAATTAGGAGACACAAAAACTGAAGAAAAGTTTTAAAATTTTAAACTAACAGATGATAATTCTATAGGTAATCATAACATAGATAAATACTGCAGAATTTATCTTTCACACTAATATATATTAACATTTATTATCAGTGAGCACTTGTTAGTAACAACACTCATACATCTAGGCACATAGAAATGTTTATAGTAGTACTTGAAAACAACTCTATAGAATATCAGACATTCATATTGAGAAGAAAATATCTAGGAATGACAAATACAGATTAACAGCAACTCATAGACACACAGATTTTGGGAGATGCTTTTGAAAACCCCTTAGTCATCTGAATCAAGAGCTTTAAATGTCTCCCTTACAAAGTGAACCCACTACTGAGAAACTAGTGTAAGATAAAAATCTTAAAATTAACACAAAATCTTACATACAAACTGGATTTATTAAAAATACACCTGAAAATCATGAAAATGTTGGACTGAAAACTAAGATGGTAGAATTCATAAAATTAATAAAAGATCAATCCCACTGCACTCATGGGAGAGTCGACCTATGAATTCTCAAATCCAAAGCTATAGATAGTGCTGAAGCTGGGTGGTCAGACAGCACCAAGAACTGGGTGGAAATCTGATTTCAAAGTAAAAGACAAGTTACTTAAAAGTAAGCAAGAAAAGCTAAAAAGGAAAGAAAATAATCCAAGAATCAGGCCAAGGAGAGTCAGTAGTAAGAAACAAGGTCAAGTGTGAGGGTCATGACAAATTACCTTGAACAAGAGTTATTGGCTCACAGTGGGCCCTTATTATGAGTCTTTAGCAGTATACAAAACGAATGAAAAATATCTGATTCATAGTATAGACCCATCATTCTCCAATAGAAATCTGTTCAAAGGAACTCAAATGCAGAGATGAGGTAAAACTTTTTCAAGAAGAAGTGAAACTGTTGATGTGCGCATTTTAACTGTGTTAAAATTTGAAGAGGAGAGTGTCTAAATGTCTGCCATATTCACAATTTTGAATACTGTTTAATTATGTAAAAGATAATTTAGATTTAAGTGTATTAACATGCAATAATAAGGTTGTAGAACGGATTTCTATTTTAGACCAGTTTATGTTAGTTTTTTCTCTATGTATTTGTAAAATATAGACTACTCTTAAAGAACATTTACCAAATAGAAAAGCAAAATTGTCTAAGAAAGAGGAGTGAAAGTACAAATAGAGGAATGAAAGAGAATCACAGCTTTCAACAAATATTCCTTGGTATTTTGATTATTATAAGAATACATGCTCATGAATAATATGTATAATAAAAATAAAAGATTTTAATTTGCTTTAGGAACTTTTGCTAACATTAAATGTTTATTGAATTATTTTAAGTATAATATCAAATGTGTAATTTGAAATAAACATAAAAGTGGAAACATTCACAATAACTCTCTTTGAGTGATATAATCATTAGCTTCTACTTAAATATTTTCCTGAATTTGGCATTTTTATGATGAATAAATGGGTTGCTAATTATGATTTAGTGTTGAGATTTCCAAAGCCAAAAAAATTTTCAAGTTCTGGCTACCTATTCAAAATAAGTAGGATATGTTAAGCAGAGACAAAACACATTCTAGCCAAGACCCATTTTGTACTGAGGGCATAAAAAAAGTTGAGATGAAATAAAACAGTACTTCCTAAACTTTCATTTCCATACAACTCACTTGAAAATCACTTTAAAATGCAAGAGGCCTGAAGTGAGACCTGTGAGTCTATAATTTCAACAATCTCTCAGGCTATACTGATGTTCCATGTGTAGAGAATTTTTAAGGTTTTTAATTTTTGGTATGCTTTGTGGGGAAAGAAAGGGGAGAGTTCTCCTCTCACATTAAGTCCAGTGACAAGGGATTCATAGTGACTTTTAAAAGAGCATGACCTAGATTTCCTATAGTTAGGCCTGGGACTCTGACTCAGACCCTAAAACTGTGAAGTGAGCAACTGGTCATATTGCTTCCTGCTGCAGACATGGCTGTTTGGGTAGTGAGCTGCAGTTCAACTGAAGGGAAAATGTGTGTTTCCTGGTGTCCAGCTGTGACACCTAACAAGCAAAGCTGGAATAAGGATACCTTAAATATGCTCCCACCAAGAGGACCATCTGGATGAGCAATGAGTAATTATAATCAACCATGAGGAAACTTTAAACATATCTCCTGGAAAAAAAAGGTAGATTTCAGATCCTCTACTTTGCTGACATCCAAAGCCCATCACAACTCTGATCAGCTACATGAATGTCTGTCCTTTTTCCTACATCACCGCTTCCAAGGGTCAAAAGCAAGAACTGGTGATTCTGGAAGTAGGTGGAATGAGGGGAAAGAAACTAGTCTACTACATCTTCTTTACCTGAGGTAAATCCAAATTAAGAAATGAGAAACGAATACAAGTTGCATAATGAACTAAGTTATTCCATGTTTCAAGATGATCAGACACCTTGACATTTATTATTTATAATGACTAGAAAAGCAATGGGACTTATATAAGATTTTATCCCAGAGCAAAAGGACTTATTAAGCAAACTTAATGGGATAGCCAGAAGTTGCTTCTCTTTATATCCTAAAGTATGTTGTACATTCCAAATAACTGATCACAATATGCTACATTTTTATGACTTCAAATAAACTGTATTTCCAATGTATCATTGAGGGATCTCATTATGTGTTAATAATTGTAACTGATAAATAGTATATTAAAATACATTAAATTTTTTTGTGATGAAGATTGAAACAACGCCCTCATATATATCATGGAAGTACTCTACCATTGACCTACAACGCCAAGCCCATTATTTGGCCAGTTTTAAGTTGAATGCTTGTGCAGAACTAGAAAAAATATCTTAAATTGTAAACTTTTAACACTATCCTCCTGCCTAAATTAACCCACATTGCTCCAGTCACTTTCATTTCCCAGGATCTGAAACATCTGTAGAAGCCATATGGATTTCTGATTCACCACCATGGCTGTGTCTAATTGGACAAGGGTTGGATACTTAATTCAAACTGATTTACCCATAGTCCCTTCCTCAGAAATTAACAAATAGGCCAATGAACCAGGCACAGTGGTTCAAACCTATAATTCCATCTACTTCGGAGCCAGAGATCAGGAAGATCAGGATTCAAGGCCACCCTAGACAAATAGTTATCAAGACTCTCATCTCAACCAAAAAGCTGAGTGTGGTGGTACACATCTATAATTCCAGTTGCATAGCCATAAGTAGGATGATGTTGGTCCAGACTATCTGGGGCAAAAGTGTGAAACCCTGTCCAAAAAAATGATTCAAGCAAAAAAGGGGATGGGAATGTGACTTGAGTGGTAGAGTGCCTTCCTTGAAAGTATGAAGTCTTGAGTTCAAGCCCCAGTACCATCAAGAAAAACAAAATAGGTCAGTAAAAGGAGAGAGGTTTGTGACATGTAAACTTGATAGCAGTACCACTTCACCAACTACCCTAAGGAAATTTTTCTGCAAAGAGGGAAATGACACAGACAGAAAGCAGAAGTGAGAGATGGAGATAGAAAAAGCATGTGATCTAGTTTCTCAACAATTAACAGTTCCTTCTATGAGAGCTCTGGCTTTTGCTACTGTTACCACAGCTGATTTATACAAAATGCAGCTAAAATAATCCAAACTAACACATAAAGCTAATGAATAAATTGCAACAAAGGGAAGTTTCAATTCCTTTAAATGTGTGACCTAAACAAATGTTAAGGGAAAATCTTGGTTTAAGATTGTAATATAATGGTTTGAGCAGGAGTACTACCTAAGGAGTTCATGAAGTATAGGAAGCCTCAGTTTTCAGCAATGCACTCCGTCTCCCAGAGCCATTGTCCATCTCTGAAGTACATCATCTAGATGTAGTAGGAAATAATCACTTTTGGAGCCTAACCTGAAATGAGACCTACATAGTTCTAAGCTCTTGACTAATAGGGACCTTTAAAGAAGGCTTAAATTTACTTTCTTAACTATATGTTAATTTATCTACTCTTCATTTCACCTGCTTGTACCACACTCCACCATGATTTAACTTATCCTAACTCTATGAAATATCTCAGCAGCTGCCAAGAGTTTTTAGAATAGAATTCAAAATTCTTCATGTAATCCATAAAGATGAGGTACTGTCTGGTCCAACAACTGCAGCTCCAACTACTGTAGAGTTCCAACCTCTCTGGTCACCTTCAGTTTCTCAGCTATTTCAGGTGCTTAGGACACAGGAGTTTTACATAAGCATTTTCATCTCTTTTAACTGTTCTCACTACTTTCCTCCATATTATCATTCACATTATAACCTCCAGTCCTGTGAGGAATTATCATTGCTAGAAAGCCTTCCTATGTTACAACTCCCCCAATAACCAAACTACTTCCACTTGTATGCACATCCAATAAATGTTCTCTTGTATTAAATTTATTGCATTTATAAACTCCTCTTCCATAATTTAAATATTAGAATTATGTATGCTACAATGCCTCCCAATAAAGAAAATAATCTCAGAGAAAAAGAAAATGGTTCCTGTTTTTATTCTTTATGTTGTGCCTTAAGTGTCTAGGATAGTGCTCACAGTTAAATTAATTAATCAATCAATATGAAAATAATTAAACAAAGTTGACTTTCTGTAATTTAAAAAATCAACTTTGTTGAGCCATGTATAATTTAAATACAATAACATGAATTCTTTTTAAGAGTTGTTTGTAAGAGTTTCCTGCATTTTAAGGATATTTTAAAAATTATTGTTACTAACTGACATAATAATTAAACATATTTATGAGGTATAAAGTGGTATTTTGATACATGTATGCAGTGTATAATGATCAAACAAGAGCAAGAGTAAATTAAGAATTTATTTTTGTTGTGGTGGGGATTGAACCCAGGCTTTTGCAAATGCTAAGCAAGCACTCTACCACTGAGCTAGACCCCCAACCCAACTACTTTTAAATTTCTCAGCAGAAATTCATCAAGTACTCAGGTACTCTGATTAGAGAATAGAATTTCACAATAAATAGCATTGCCTTAGGGAAGAAAAATTAAGATAAAGCACTTTCATATGATTTTAGATTCCAATGAAAATATTCCATGATTCCTATAAATGTGTTTATTATGTAACAAATAGAATTTATGTATGTAAAATGAAAAACTATTTGTTAAATTAAATATTCATTTTTTTAAAAAGCTAAAAATAAAAAATTGCTATTAGGAAAATAGGTACTCTATTCAGGATCCAAAACCATAGAGAAAATGGTGAAATATTTAAAAAATTTATCATAAGATGTCTAAGCAAAGAACCACCATATTCACTAGGGCTATTTGAGTAATTAAATCTGGGACTAAAACAAAACATTGCAATTTTTTAAAAGATAAAATACATATCTAATCTCTGCAAGAAAATCTGTGCTATTGAAATAGAGTGATTTATTAAATGTATTAGATATCCATCAGTGAAAACATTTACAATATCATTATATGCATTAACAATAATCACTGGAAAACAAAAAGAAAAATTAACCCATTTACAACATCAACACAGCTGTAAAGCCCCTGGCAATAATGTGCTGAAGAATTCTAAGAATATCTTAGTAAGCCATGTATACTTCTATAAATACAAAGGAGAAATAAACTGCTCCATTTTCCTAAATAGAAGCAACGACTGTTGCAATGATATTAATTCTTAGCAAATTACTTTATAGATTTAGAAGTTGGGAGAGCAACTTATCGAAACATCTGTAAAAAATGTTTGAGGATAAGTAAGATATTTTTGGAAAAAAATAGACCTCCTATTTACGGGATGCTTCTATAATAAACATAAAAGAGGATAACCCAAAATAAAGAAATCATTAATGGCACATCTTTATAATAGAGGAATTAAAGGGAAGTACTTATTATTTCTTTCAGTAGCATCAGTTTTATGGGTTAAATTGTGTCCCCCTCAAAAAATACACTGAAATCTTAATCCTTAGTAACTCAGAATGTGACCTTATTTGAAAACATAATCTTTAAAGACAGAGTCAAGGGCCAGGCATGACAGTACAAGCATGCTTGTAATCCTAGCTATGCAGGAGGCAGAGATGGGAGAATAATAGTTCAAGCCAGCAGGGCCTGGGTTCATCCCCACTACCACAGTTACAAAAAAATAAGAAATAAAGAAAGTAAATTGCCACCAATGGATGAAAGCAAATTGTCATTCTGCAAACATATTCTAACTATAACTGCAATTGAAGTATTCTTAAACATTGTGTGTCATATCCTACATCATTTATTGATGTGGTGTTGATTAGACTCAATATAATGAAAAATTTTGTTAATTTGCATGTGCCTGGGATAAAAGATGTTTAAAAGATGGGGATATGGCTGTGCATTTATTTGATTTTTGAACACTTTGTTAGAGTTAGTTGATTCTACCAACTAACTAGTTCTTAAATTGGTTGATCAAATGTATAATGTAAAAAATGCTTGTAGTAAATATGCAGCTCCAGTGCAAGGGTACATACATATAATGTCTATAGTCAAAATATTAAAAGTTTTAACTGAATGCTAGAAAATAACCATAATCAAATGTAGGAAAGGTCTCCTTATTTGTAATGGGATCAGCTTCTTGCAAAGTATGCTTCAAATCTATGTCTCTTACATTTCCTCACATTGCTTTCATCAGATGGGAAGATTTGAGACTTCTTTAAGTGGAGACTGACTGTGAATTTATATATATATTTTTCTTTTTGTCAAAGTCAAAAAAGGAGATGAGTCCAAAGTAGGACAGGAGTAATAAGGAAAGCAAAGGGTGTCACATACATAGCAGGAAGAGTCCCAGTTCCTTTAAGGATAAGCTTGCTTATCCTTATAGTGGAAAACTTGCCTATATATACACATCATACCAGTTTGACTGTCCTCACCTCTATTTGTACTTGCTAATAGTTCCTGAAAACATTCTCCATGTCACTTGGTGAATTTTTCTTGATAAAAACATGTCAGTAAAACTCTAAAAGGCTGAGCAAACATAAAATATATAATTTGCTATTAATCTTATACTACTTTTCTCAAAATGTCTGACAAGCATTTAGCTAAAGACATACCCTTCTGTAGGAACCTTGCACTAAACAATCAAATTTGGAGCCCTGGAGTGTGACTGCTTCCCCACAGCTAGCAAAATGTTTTAAGTTATCCCTAACACTGTCTAATGATGCACCTCTATTCAGCCAAGCCCCTCTCATAAGAGCCACCCTGCAGAAGGGAAGTGCAGCCTTGAGAAATGGCAACTACTCCAAGGCAGCATGAGTAGTGCTCACCAGGAGAATAAGGCATGAAAATGCTTCCAAAAGTAACTTTCATTACTACCCAACCAACATAAAACAGTTTTTTAAAACTACGGAGAAAACAATAGAGATGAAATGACTATTTTGGTACTTTCTGTTACTTTAATAAATACTGAGATGAATCAACTTATGAAAAGAAAAGATTTATTTTGGCTCATAGTTTTGGAGGCTTCAGTTATGATTGACAGGCTCCATTACTCTGGGGCTGTGGTGTAACATCATGGTGGGAATATGTGGCAGAGGAGAACTATTTACCTGGTGGCTGAGAAAGAAAAGAAGCAGAAGAGGATGATTCTGGGTCCCATTATTACCTTTCAGGGCCCACCAGCAATTACCAGAAGACCTCTCACTAGGCCACACCTCTTGCAGTTTCTATCACCTCCCAAGTACCAATCTGGTGTTTCCTTTGGGGAATATTTCAGGTATAAACTATAGCAGTAAAGTAGCATGTCAATGAAAGACTCCAGTGGAATATGTGCCCATTTTCTTCTATTCGCATAATAAAATTTGAAACTTTAACAAATTCATATTTTTTCTTAGAGAATACCCAGTGCTCAAAAGTTAATAATTTATGCTCTAAAGAACTCCTGTGTGTGAATTCTTTCCTGAAGGAATAGTTTCTCTTTGCTCCCAAACTCTTTGTTGGGATAGCTGATGTGAAGAAGATATGAAGACTGAAAGACGAAGGTGACAAAATGTTTCCTTCTCTTAGCATCACCAGGAGCGAGACAAGAAAGCCAGTTGTTTATACTGGTGTCATAGTGTTGAGAGAGGAGCACTAGAAGGGCAGGAGGGAAAAGTCCATGATGAATAAAATATAAGATTATAACCACAGAAAATATTCATGTACTCTATGTTCTGAGATAGCGGAAGTAGGAGTTGTTAAGTAATTTGCCAAATCATGCCACAGAACTCTATCTGATCAATAATAGCTGTTTCTACAAATTAATCTTGATGCTCTCCATTAACCCTCAGTGCCTCTTCAGAATTCTGTTCAACTCACAAATCCATGTAGTCAGTGCCACTCATCAGGCTGATTTGCAAGGTGAACATATTTTATAACATAAGTAGACCAAGTTTGGGTGTCAGGCAGACCTACTGTCAGGAAAATTGAGCTTCCACTATGCACTAGATGCATAGTCATGGGCAAGCTACTTAATTTCAATCTGCCTCTCAAATATAGAAGTAATAGTATCTACTCTATAGACTGTGAACAGAATTTGATAAAGTGATTTACAAAAGACCCTAGCAAATAGTAAAGAAATTATGGCACATGCTTTTTGAAAAATGGTTCATATGTGAATCCAGCAGATTATAATAAAAGATTGTAATACATCATGATCAATTATTATTCATCTTAAGAATGCAAGGATGATTCAATATGAGAAAATACATTTGGCCACAGATATAATTGGCCACAGATAAAAATAGCAATTCATGATTCACAGGTAAAGAAAATCACCTGATATAAATTAATACATAATATAACAGATTAGAAAAGCAATTTACATAATGTGGCAAGGTTTCTAACCCAAGATATTGACAGCAAATATTTTACTTTAAAAAGACACTTTAGATACACTCTGTAGTTAAAATAAGAAACAAGAGAAGGATAACATCACTATTATTTTTTATAATAACAAAACTGAAATCATAGAAATAAAACAAATAAGAGACATAAATGTTGTAAATAAAGACATAAAATGTTGTTCATAGATGATGAAAGAACATCATCAATAAACATAACATATCAGAATTAATTTCAGTATGTTTTCTGGAATAATATCAATATATAAAAATAAATATTGTTTCTGCTCAGTGACAATAACCAACTGCAAAATATAACCAGTATTATGATATAGTTTGTAACATCCAGATGAAATTTAAGTACCTCAGAATTAATAAAGAATATACAAAAATATGGAAATTATCTAAAATTCCAATAATATATCTTTCAGAGTAATTAATCTTCTGTAGGAAGATTAGTATTATGAACATTTTGCTAGAGTAATGGCTCATGCTGTAATCACAGCTATTCAGGAGATGGAGATCAGGAAGATTATGACTAGAGACTAGCCTGGGGAAAAATGTATCTCCGACAACTGACTGGGTGTAGGCACACATTTGTGGTCCCAGGTATGTGGGAGGCACAGGTAGGAGGACCGCAGTATGAGACCCTATCTGAAAACTACAGCACAAAAGGATTGGGGTGTGGCTTAAGGGATACAGCACCTGACTAGTAAGGATGAAGCCCTGAGTTCAAACTCCTGTACTACAATAATTAAACAAAGAAAAATTAATTTTAAGTGTCCCAAAACTGTTATAGAAAGTCCTAGTTGTAAATGTGGCTAGATTCTATTTAATGAATCTAGTGGACATATTCTCTAATTTATATAGCTATTAAGAAGATAAATGATTAATGGCAATTACATCAAATTAATGAGTTCTCCTTCAGTGAAGACATGGTAAGCAGAGTTAGTGATAGGCTGAGAATAGACATGCTAAGTGTATGAAAGTGATGTAGGAAAACACCTAAAACCTAATCTAACTACCTGAAAATCATCCAGAAGTAGAAAAAAATAACATGATACCTTGAAAAAAAATACAATCAGCAGAATTGAATGAGAGGACTTCAAATATCTAGCCAGTATATAAAGAGATCCTCAGATTAATTAATAATTAGAAATATAAAACCAAGATCAAGAGTTATCCATTTGCACTCGTGTATTTGACAGTTGCTGAAATACTGGATGATGTGGTGGTAGAAATACAATATCATACAATCTCTATTCTTCCTCCTGTTACCCTTGAGAATATTCTGATAGTTATTTACATCAAAATTCCATATATTCTTGGACCCAGTAACCTAACTACTGAAAAACAGTTTCGGTTCCAGCTACGCAGCAATCTTCATCTTAACTCCAAACTGAAAGTAATACAAAGGTCCCACTAAAACGTAGAGACTGGACACCATGGATACTACTGAGTTTTAAAAAGTAATAAATAGCAATGTGTCATGTAATGGTTACATATTGTGAAACTTGTTGGGAGATTTTCTTGCTCAGTGAACATCATAGAGCATACTTATGCAAACCTGGGTGGGATAACCTACTGTACAGCTTGAGTAGGTGGTATAACATTTTGCTCCTAGGCTACAAGTGTGTACATGTTACAACACTGAGTACCATAGACAGTTCTAACTCAATGGTCATTATTGTGTATCTAAACATAGAAGAGACAATGAAACTACTATAGAAAAGATTAAAAAATCCACTTGTATAGGGCAATTATCACTAATGGAGCTTATCGTACTGGTTATTGTTATGGATGTCAAAGAGTGAGAGGAGGGTGAATGTGCAGGTTGCCATTGTATGCTTTATAAACACTGCACACTTAGGCCATGCAAAATTTATAAAAGAAAATTACACACTTGAACAATAGTTGACCTTAGATTGCTGTAACATTTTACGTTGTTTGCTTTTAACTGTTTAAATATTTTGGAATGGGGGAGGGAGGATAAAGGAGAATGATGGAGGGAGTGAATTCAATTATGATACAGTGTAAGAACTTTTGCAAATGTCACAATGTACCCCTAGTACAACAATAATAAAAATAAATTTAACAAATCATAAGATATTTTTAATTGTTATATTTTTAAATTATCTTTCCTATACTTGAGTTAAAACACAAAGCAGTGTATAACTGTTCCTTCTTTATATCCTTACTCCATAATTTTTTTCTAACTTAAATACTTTTACTTTTTTTGAAATTTTAAGATTTTTGGTTAAAAACTATGATGCAAACATACACATTAGCCTGGGTTTGTGTAGGGTCAGCTTCATCAATATCACTGTCTTCTGCCGACACGTCTTGTCCAACCGGAAGGTCTTTAGAATTTTTTTTTTTGGCAGTACTGGGGTTTGAACTCAGGGCTTCATGCTTATTATACAGATGCTTTACCACTTGAGCCACTCCACCAGTCCTGGAAGCTCTTTAGAGAAAACAATTTGCATGGAACTACCATCTCCTCAAGGACTTGCTTTATGGTATATGTACATATACGTAATATATATGCACTATATATACATTACATAATGTAATATGTTATTGTAATACTTTATATATTACATTATTATATATTAGACAATATATTACGATATTATATGATGAGAATACTCTAAAATAGTGATAAATGTATAGCATAGTAAATACATGAACTAGTAACATGGTCATTTATTATCATTGTCCTGCATCATGCAGTATATATAATTTTATGAGTTATAATTATAGATGATGGCAGCACAGTAGGTTCACTTATACCGTATGTTGCTGTACACTGTCATAATAACTATGACATCCATAAGCTCCATTTTGATCTTATGAGCTCATGCTTGTATATGCAGTCCATCATGAACCAACATGTCATTACATGGCACATTACTGTATATACAATAAAACCTGGATATATATTTTTTAAAACACAGTGCTTAGAAGAAAAAGGGAAAAGAAGAAGTGTGCATTTTGTATTTTTACAACAGCAATATAAAGAAGAAAATATAACACAGATACACGAGTTACATTACCCTTGGCTGGGCGAGGAGAATGAGAGTGGGAAAATGTACTATGAAATAAAGAATATTATTAGCTCAGCTCTATGTACCTGGAAGTACATAAGAAAGAAAACATGAATGAATAATATTAGAAGTAAATAAATGAATGTAATCTACAACAGAAAATGGAGCAAAATAAGACAAATGAGTAAAATAAGAAAAAAGCATTATGATAGATTAGAAAGACAGCATGATGACAGCCAAATAAAGCTCTCTAAGGTTATAAGAACTGTGTACTAAAGGTTGAATTGGAGTTCACTAGGATGAAATGTGGAAGGAGAACATTCAAGATGAAGGAGAAAAGAATATTCAAAACCTCAAAAAAGGAAAAGAAGGAAATATTTTTAATTATTTGAGATGAAACAATGCATCTGCTATTCTTTCAATGCATAGTATTTTTCTCAGTATGTGATAAAGTGAAACTTTGATTTACATGGAGTTACTTTTAATTTATCTGAAATTGGCCAATATATTACAAAGGAAATGCATAAATTCACATGTATGACGGTTTTTAATTTCAAAATTCAATCATAATGTCATTATTCTCTATATTACAGAAACAAAGTTACCACTCAATCAATTTTTCACAATGAAAGTTTTCTTTCACACCTCATGGTGCCATCTTGAATCCCATATGCTTTCAAAGTTTGTAAAATATCACCACCTATGAATCACCATTTTCTATCTCATATTCACATAGAAAAATTCAAAACACAAAGTTATATTTGTTTTTGCCTATGAATGCTCTTTATATTTCCTGGTATGCCCAATCTGGTTTTTCACTTTATACTCCCAGTCTTTACACTTCCAAGTCCCTCTTCTTGTCCACATTCTGCCCCCTAATGCACATTTCAGTTTCTCACTCCTTTCTGAGTACCTTCGCCTCTCCAAGGACTTGAGCATCTCACATTCAACATTATAACTGTTTAGATCATATATTGTGCCTAAACCTTTCCAAATTGTAGTCTCTGTTACAGATGAATTTTAACTAGATATTTAGGCTAAAACCCTTGGAGGTATTCTTTTTCCTCTCACATTCCTTAATCAATCATCCTATCCTGTTTGTTTCACCTGATACTTATTTATTCAGGCATTTCCTTTCAGTCATTATTACTATCCCCTCTAAGCCAAACTCTCTTTGACTAAGTCAAACTTCATTACTTTCAGAGAGAAAAATTTTTCTAACTGTTCATTGTGTTTTCAAGTGTACCCTGAAAATCTGTTTTCCAGTGAGTTTCCAGAATGAGTTCTAAGAAAGGAAACTTCTAAGGAGTATCATTCAAGATCATTACCAAGTCATTCAAGTCTTCCTCTTAGTAAATAATACAACTGATTAAAGCAATAATCACTAAGACTTTTTGTTGCACAACTCAATCAATAAATGTTTTGAATGCACATTCATAAGTATGTATATATAACTATATATATAATTGCTAATATGTTACATATATTAAAAATATTTTCTCCAAGCATAAGATAAATAAGAACATAAATAAAAATGCCAAAGTTTTTTCCTAACAGGGCCTCATGGATCATATTTTGTTAATAATTAGGAGTTTGTAGACTCACTTTCGTGAGCATGGGACTAAACACTGCTGTTAACAAAGTCGAGGTCACAGATGTAATAGTTATTTCTGCCAGTTATATCTTTTTATACATAGTAACAGTAAGACATGCTAAAAATGCAATTTAATTTAATTCAATTTGAAGGACTTTAACATTCCTACTAACAGGTTCTGCCTGGAAGCAAGGAGGGGATGGGAGGGAAAGGGAGGGGGTGGGGGGGCAGGGAGGAGGAATGGCCCAAACAATGTATGCACATGTGAATAAACGAGTAAAAAATTTTTTTAAAAAGATACTCACAGGATAGAAGTTGGAAGTAGATTAGAAGCTACTCCCTCTTGTACTATTAAAGTGTGCTAATAAAAACGATAAAAGAAATTTTTAAAAATCCTACCGTATTACTTTTTTATTAATTTTTATTAGGATGTATTTTTGTATGGGTGGATTCATAGTGACAATTCTGCTTAGATTTATATTGTACATTAGTTACATCACCCCCACTGGCTTTCCCACTCAATCCACTCTCCAACCCACTTAAAGCAATTGCAAGAGGTTTCTTCATTCTATTCCATATAGGTATATGAAGTTCGACTAGACTCCCTCACCTTAATCTCCTTCATTTACCGTCCCCCTTTCACTAGTACCCCCCCCACACACACACATGCACTGTACCTCTTTTACAGTCCTGTCTTTGGTTATTAATATGCAAGTTGATGTTTAAAGGGTTTTCTCAATGTATGCCCACTGCAGGTGTGCTTTACTTTGGTCCATTTTAATCCCTTCCATTACTCTTCCTTACCCCTTTACCTCCCTTCCCTCATTTTCCAACAGCTTTCAATACACATCCTTATATCTTCTACATTTACAGATCTTATGTTTTATGATGTTATTGATGTTCTATTGTTCCTATATGCATCATCTTCCTACATGCATCTATACCCATGGCTCCAAACTAACTTGGAGACTTTTCTATCTTCCTTCAGAAATCTTCTTTCTAGCTTTCTGTTTGAGCACTGTTCTTCAAACATATCTTAAGCTTGCTCCTGTTTCAAACTTTTCCTTGAACAAATCCCCCTATCTGTGCATCACTCATCTTTTTCTGAGTAGTTGAGTATTAAGAGATCACTAGAGTTCTCATTCTTCCATGATTACTTCTGAATCGATACTTTTAATCCGTTCCTAGCTTCTGAATTTCAGCACCGATTGTCCAACTCTCTGTTCAACAATGTCACTTTGTCTTTGCAACTCAGACTGCCAGAGCTATAAACTGTCATTGATTCAGTGGATTAAGGAACTGAAATTTGTCTCATAGTTCTGGAGGTTGGAAGCCTAACTGTATGTTTAAATTCTAATTAAGACCGCGTTCATTTGCAGGTGTCTGCCTTCTCTCTATGTCCTCACGTAGCAGAGAAGCAGACAGAGCAGTCTCTCTGGTGTAATTTCTTATTAGAACACTAATCCTATATGAGGTTCCCACCTCATGACCTCATGGAAACTTTATTATCTCCCAAAAGTCCCACCTCCAAATATCATCACATCTCAGGTAATAGATTCAACATATGAATTCAAGGAGTGGGGAAACAATAAAATCCATAGCTTTCTACACCTGACACCACCAAATTCATTTCCTTCTTATACTTAAAGTGTATCTATTATTTCTATTAACCCTTGGAATCTTAAATTGTTCAAGCATGAACTTTTATGTCTAAAGTTGAAAGTGTCATCTAAATATCATCTAAATCAGACATGGTTAAGACTTAAGGGATGATTCATCCTGAAGCAAAATACTCCTTTTGCTGTGAAACAGGCAAATTACATTTGGCTTCCAAAATAATGGTCAGATAAACATAAGATAAATTTTATTCCAAAACAGATACATTGGAAGAAAGAAACATGTGACAAGTCCCAAGCAAATGCAAAATCTAGCAAAACGAATTTCATTAGATCTCAAGGTTCAAGAATAATCTAATTTGGCTCAGTGTCCTGCTCCCAAACTAACTGAAGTATCATCCCAGGCAGAGGCCACTTAGTATATTGAAACTGATGATATCTGAATCTCTGTCAGAGATACTTTTCTTTTTTATGTTTAGCGCACATTTATAGTCAAATAGCCTCATTGTTAAATTCTGTCTAATCCAGTAAGTCTGATAGTCTTCCTTCATGTTGTACTATTCTTATCCCCTTCATCATCAAGTGACTTTCCAACTTCTTTTCTTCACAACCTTTTCTAAGCTTTCGGAATTTGGATGGGCTGAGAATTTTCCAAATCTTCAAGTTATGGTTAAGTTTTTGCTTAATAAATCATTTTTCAATTTGTCTCCTTTTATATATTCCCATAATTAGTCAAGTCTGGAACCAAAACATTCCTTCAATACTTCACATCCGTATTTTCAGCATGCACTACCAAACTCTTCCAGCCTGTACTAACTACCAAGTTCCAAAATCATTTCTGTATGTTTATGTCGTCATTACAACAGCACTTCAGTTCTTGTAGCAAAATAGGCATTAGGGTTCTCCAGAGAAATACTAACACTAATCTACCTACGTATCTATTGAGAGTCATTTATTGTAAGGAATTGTCTTATTTCATTTTGATTGAGATAATCAATGATATGCAGTCAGCAAACTAGAAACACAAGAGAACTGAAGTATAGTTTTAACCTAGTACAAAAATCAAAAATACCCATGCTCTAGCTCCCTTGTTCTTCTAGAAGAAGGTACCTCTTACTCAGTGTTATAGCTGTATTCACTTCTCTAATAGACTGTATGAGGTCTACTCACATTAGGAAGGGCAGTCTCTGTTACTCAGTCTACGTACTCAAATGTTAATCTCATTCAGGAATGCTCTTAGACACTGGCCCCAAATAACATTTGACCAAATTTCTGGTCATTCTAGGACCCAGTCAAGTTGACACATGAAAGTAATTATCACACACCTGATGCCCATAGTTGTCAGGACAAGACTAAATGCAGTTACATGGATGAGAAAATCATTTTCCCCTATTGAAGACTAATGAGAAAATTGACAGCATGAATATCCAGGGTCTTTTCCAATTCATTTGAAACTACAGTAATATCTTTTACTTGGCTTTTTAATATTGGCCATCCATTTCAATTTTGATCTTTCTTATCTACTATCATTCTCAGCTTCATGCCTTAGATGCTCATACTTGGATTTTCTTTTCTCACTGTTCCTATGACAGGCCTGGACCTCTAACTCCATTCATGTTAGCCTTTTCTTGCAAATATCTCTACCTGTTATTAATCACTGGATGTTGGTGACCATACTGCAATATCAACCTATACATGTCACTCAACACAGCCTCATCTGAGCAATGATCTCAATGTTTATATACTTTCAAAATCTATACGTTGAATTCCTAATCCTAAAGATGGTGGAATTAAGAACGTGGATTTAGAAAGTGATTAGATCACAAGAACCTTCACTTTCAGAATGAGATTTGTGCCCTTATAAAAGGGGCCTGAAGGAGCCCTTCTATGAACCAGAAAAAGGCACCTCAACAGAATTTACTGCTGACTTGATCTCAAACTTCAGAGCCCCTACTACTGTGAGAAATAAATTCCTGTTTTTTTTATAAGGAATTTGGTTTGTGATTTTTTTTTGTTATATAGTCATAATGGACTAAAATGTATGGCCACCTGCAAGAGACATTAAAGAGTATTTCATTGGTAAAATAAATGACTATGTTAAAGTGTCGTAAATGGTCTATGAAATGCCAGATACAGATGCATTGATTTTACTTCCTAAAATATACTTTTTGCACTCTTTCCATCACTAATATAATTCAATACTTTAATATATGAAAAGTTCCCTCCAAAATAGCACCTCAGTAGGGTCATTAATTTGCACATCCCATTTTCAGTTTTTTTTTAATTCTCAGTTTTGAGTGACATAAGACTCTGTTTATCAATGCACTGAGAAATAATCAGACTCCCTGGAATAGAGTCAAGCTAACCAAGCACAAGGGAATAAAACATAAAACTGGAATTAAAATTTATCAATTTATAATAAAAATATTCCAAGTAGACTGGATGTCTACATTTAATGATTAGCATATTCTCTCCCTGTGGAAAAGCTACATGGGTAGCAAAATTAAAATTTAACAATTGCTTGATGAGTGTAATATGAGAACAATGGGCTACAGACAGTCCAGCAGTGCCTTTGGCAGAGATAATTAGGGGCTCTCTTTTCTGTTCTGTGCTAAATCTACCTTAGAGGGCCACACTTGAATGCCATTTCCCATGAATAATAATACAGCAGAATGAACAAGTTATTCTCTCAGAAATGTGTTTGGTTATATTACTTACTGCACATTCTTTTTTGCTGACTTTTGTAAGGTTAGTGCAATAGGTTAGTCTACACTATATGTAGTTAATTGAATTAGATCTCTTCTTATAGTAACCTCTCTATCCTAAAGTTGAAGTATAACTATTAATGGAGTATTTTAAAGGACAATGGTGTAAAGCATAGGAAAAAAAAGTCTCTGTATCTTCTTGTTTTACAGATGTGATAATTTATAATTCAGTTTGGTTTTATCTAAAACAAAACTTATCTCAATTAACAGAATAACTGGTTTATATTCTCTAGCCACACATTATTCTTAATTAAATCCTAAAGAAGAGAAAATATGTTTTAAAACTAAATGAACAGGGTTATATTTGCAGGATGGGGACTGGTCACTATTAAGAATTTCTGACAAAGCTCAGCTTTGAATCTATCTAGAAGGAATCTCATCCAGATAAGTAATAAACATGAACTACTTGAGGAAGCTCCCACATAAGACGATTCCTGAATTATAATTACAGCAAGTAAACTTATGTGGAGGCCTTATTTAAGTTAGCTAATTTTATTTAATTGGACTTATTAAAATAGAACTCTCTGGAAACATACAAAAGAATCATCAGAACTATAAGACATAGGGCATTTTTCTTTCACTTGCTTTCTTCTATGTAACCAAAAACTCACCTGTAAAATACAATTTCCTTGAATATAACATAAAGATCTTGCACATAAAGAGGATGTACACCTGTTATTCATAGAAAATCATTTTTCTCTTAACACACAGAACATAATTTTAAATGAAACAGTAAAAATATTAGTTGAAGGAGGCATTCAATTTTTACCACTTTGCTAAGTCCACATACCTTACTTTGTTTGGTGTCATGTTCATTAAAAATGGAAAAAAATAAAGTTAAAGCTTTTAGATAATCCATTAATAGGAATATTTTTATTATTGCTGTGTTGGGGTATATTGTGACATTTACAAAAATTCTTACAATATATCATAATTGAATGCCTCTTCTCTTAAAACAATTCAGGTGGAATTTTACAAGTTCTCAGGCAATAGATGGGTATGAACAGAAATCAAAGTTCTTAAATTGCTTCCTAGTCTTTAAATTATAGCTTAGATGCCCATTGTCTTGATGATCAAACTTAGCTCTTTAAAAGGAATTTATCATTTTCTTCTTACCAACAATGTCTGGTAATTTCCCTTATCACTGTATCATGTCACTGCAGATTATTCCTTAATTCTTCCTCCTGCTTTCTTCACTTGCCATCACAGTGCTTTTACTATTGTTACCTCTATCGTAATGAACACAGCCTCCTCTCCTAACAGCAACTCCCCATGTTCCCTATTGTTGCCCATTTCTGAGCTCCCCTCAGACTGGAATCCCCTATTACCACCTCTGATTGGTCTGCTCAATGAACTGACTATTGTAGTACTGCTGTTTGCTTTGCTATTGCAAACTTGTAGAAAGTGGAGATTTGATGAGGTATATAGTCTGCACCTGCCTTCTGGGCAGGTGCAACTTTTCCTTATAATGACATCACTACAGTCCATCACATGAAGACACTTTTGAATCGCTACCCAAATCCCACAAGTTCACAAAGAAGAGGGAGCCCAAATTTATCCAACCTCAAAATCTACATTTTTTTTTCCTGATCCAGCATTAACTCCTGGTTTTAGTAAACTCTAGTTGTTGTAACAAATACCATAAGCTGGATGACTTCAACAGTAGACGTTTATTTCTTATAGTTTTGGAGACCACAAAGTCCAAGACTGAGGCACCAGCAATTTTAATGCATGGTGACTTCTTTCTTCCTGGTTTGCAGACTGTAACCTTCTTGCTATATGCTCATATGTATGAGAGAGATCAGATGATTAATATCTCTTCTCATAAGGGCACTAATCCCATTTATGAGGACTTTACTCTTATGACCTAATTATTTCCCAAAACCCTACCTACAAACACTTCCTCACTGGGGATCAAACATGAAATCTAGGGTGAGAGGCAAACATCCACTTTATAGCCTTACTCCTCAAGACAAAAGGCAGTGAGAGAACAGGAGTGTCCATTTCCATCAGGGGAGAACTCACCCTCACCCACTAGATGTTCATGGTACAATAAAATACTCATGACACAATATGGTTTGTATGTTCTTTATGTGAAGGTTTGAGTATTCTAAGTGAATGCTCACAGGCATTCACATATGAATACTCAGTGTGAACTTTTAAGACGGGAATTAAATCCATTATGCAACATTTCATAAATACTGTATGTTATGAATTGGCTTCTCAATGAGGGCTTGACAGAATACATCTGTGGATTTGCCACTGTGGAAGAAAAGCACATTGAAATGCAGTTTGCCTGTATTTCAGCAGCTTCAACTGCAATTTCATCGACATTTGATCTTGGTAATCAAGGGTACAGAAATACTTACCTCCAACATGGAAAACTGAGAATAAATAAAAACTAAGGGACCATTGAAATATAAACAAACAGATAATTAATTGGACAGGTGTGTGTTCTATTAACATGTGTCCAACTTCTTAGGAACTATATAAAAAACGCTTTGTTGTCATATTAATGTAATTGCAGTCTAATTGAAGATTTCAGTCATAATGCTGAGTCTTTCTTTCTTTCCTTCTTTATTTATTTTCTCTTCACTTCTATTTCCTCCTCCTCTTTCCCCTCCTCCTTTGCAGTGCTGGAAACTGAACCCAGGACCTTGTACATGCTAGGAAAATGTGATATTAAAGAGCTATATACCCAGCACAGGAAAGAAGGAGTCATTTCTATCACCCCACCAAATTTCTAAAGATTGCATATGTTGGACTGCAATAAGTGAAAAATTATTTAAATGAGCAGATTTATCTCCATGATTGCTTAAGCCTTTCCAGTTGGTCAAGCTTCCTACATGAGGAAGCTTAAACAGAATGAAGGATAGGGGACATGCAGGTAGGTAGGGGATAATTTTCTGAATGGGGTTATGCGGCATATTTAAATCTAGGTGAAATCTGTCATGTGCCCTTTCAAATGCCTCCCACTGCCTCTCCTCTGGGCCTGAAAACTTACAGTGGTATGAAACTATACCTGGACATAAGTTTAGCTTAGCAGATATTCAGTATGAGACTACTTTTGATATTTCAGACAAAAACTGCATAGCAAAGCATTCAGAGTTTCAATTTTGCTTTACTGATCTCTGATCAACTCTAATTGAAGAATTCAGAAGCAGTAACATTGTGGTTTCTAAATTTCTTTTTTTTTTTCTTTTATTATTCATATGTGCATACAAGGCTTGGGTCATTTCTCCCCCCCTGCCCCCACCCCCTCACTTACCACCCACTCCGCCCCCTCCCTTTCCCCCCCTCAATACCCAGCAGAAACTATTTTGCCCTTATTTCTAATTTTGTTGTAGAGAGAGTATAAGCAATAATAGGAAGGAACAAGGGTTTTTGCTGGTTGAGATAAGGATAGCTATACAGGGCATTGACTCACATTGATTTCCTGTGCATGTGTGTTACCTTCTAGGTTAATTCTTTTTGATCTAACCTTTTCTCTAGTTCCTGTTCCCCTTTTCCTATTGGCCTCTGTTTCATTTAAGGTATCTGCTTTAGTTTCTCTGCATTAAGGACAACAAATGCTAGCTAATTTTTTAGGTGTCTTACCTATCCTCACCCCTTCCTTGTGTGCTCTCGCTTTTATCATGTGCTCAAAGTCCAATCCCATTGTTGTGTTTGCCCTTGATCTAATGTCCACATATGAGGGAGAACATACGATTTTTGGTCTTTTGGGCCAGGCTAACCTCACTCAGAATGATGTTCTCCAATTCCATCCATTTACCAGCAAGGATAACATTTCGTTCTTCTTCATGGCTGCATAAAATTCCATTCTGTATAGATACCACATTTTCTTAATCCATTCGTCAGTGGTGGGGCATCTTGGCTGTTTCCATAACTTGGTTATTGTGAATAGTGCCGCAATAAACGTGGGTGAGCAGGTGCCTCTGGAGTAACCTGTGTCACAGTCTTTTGGGTATAACCCTAGAGTGGTATTGCTGGATCAAATGGTAGATCAATGTTTAGCTTTTTAAGTAGCCTCCAAATTTTTTTCCAGAGTGGTTGTACTAGTTTACATTCCCACCAACAGTGTAAGAGGGTTCCTTTTTCCCCGCATCCTCGCCAACACCTGTTGTTGGTGGTGTTGCTGATGATGATGGCTATTCTAACAGGGATGAGTAACACTGTGGTTTCTACATTTCTATCCTCAAGCAACTTATTACCATGATTGTTTAGCTTAGTATTATTTTTAAAGCATTAAAAGAAATAGTAGAAAAGCAAATTTTACCTTTCATTTCTTAAAAAAGGCAGAATGCCATGATTCTGTATTTTCTTTTAGTGTTTTTTATTTTTCAGTTTTTCATTTTTTAATTCTGGTGATGATCATGATTGAGAATATTTAATATGGCATTAAGAATAGTGAGTATGGAATCAAGAAGTTCACTTGTTTATTTATTCATTTATTTATTCTAAATAAAGTCATGACATGAAGCGTGAGTGTTTAAGAAAATGAGGATGTATGTGGGATCGGATAGGAATTTCCCTATATCTACTTCATGGGTCTAAATGTTTAGATGCTCTCTCTCTTTACTTAAAAAAGCAGATGTCTTGTTTATCTCCTTCAAGAAAAATTGTATTGCTACACTTAATTTATGCATACATCACTATCTTAGCAGCTTATAAATTATAATTAACTATGGAAATACAGATTTACAGCACTTATGCCCAGACTGAGGCAGGATAATAACTATTGGATTCTTTCTATGGACTTTATGGACTGATCACATGCTTGTGTAATGGCCACAATGTGGAATAAATTTGGATTAAGAAAAATTTCAAGCTAAACTCCTCATAACAGTCTTAATTGTAAACATTCAAATTGTTGGTAATCTGGACAATATTCAACTTTTCATCTTGAAATTAAGCTTTGTTCTTGCTATAAGATAAACAGAAAAAAAATAGGAAAAATATGGTATTTACCTGGTATAATTCAGTTTTACTAGAACTCACTTTTCCTTAACAGTGAGGTGCTGGGCTCAATTTTCATTTATTCATTGTCTACAAAAAAATAACTGCACAGACCTTATACAAAGATAAGAACAATGAGAAGAAAGATATGACTAACGGATAAGATTCCTAACACTTCTAATTTCCTTTTACTGTCTCCCTCCTTTTCTCTCTGCACTAGCCATCTGAGTACATGAGTTGCTATATTTAATAATAAGCTTGGAATAAGTGGCTGTGCCATCTTTAAAAAAAAACCCTTGAATACATGAGTCATTTAAAAATGAAATGTACTTTGAGTACATGAAGGAATTTAGAAGCTCAGGGATGGATGAAACTGAGCAACCTGGCAAGGTGAAGTACACCATTTTGTTTGCTTTTTTTTAAACTGGAAGCTGATAGGTAAGTCCTGTATTTATCCATTCAGAAAGTAATGCTGACTTGGACACACCTACAACAACCCTCAAGGGAACAACTGGACATGAGACACAGTACTGCATTTAGTTCTTGGTATTACTAGAAAACAACTAATATTTAAAAAATAAATGATTAGAATTCATTCTATGCTACTCCTCCCAGTCAGTAAAATCAGTTTCAGCTGATAGCTGCCATTCCAAACTAATGTAAACAAAGAAAAACAAGAGAAAGAAAATCCCCAAACACACATACTTTATCTTCCTCCATGATTTTCCATGTACCACACATTCTTTTGCATTATAAATGCCACAGTAGTTTGGTTTTCATGGAATAGTGTTTCATGGCCACCATTGTCTTTTAGGGAGTTAGGATTTGTAAGTACTAATTCAAAATCTTCATTCATGGTTCTGCTGAAATAAAAATACTAAGCTATTGAAAACTGACTCACCATAGAAATTTAGCAGAGATGAATGGAAAAGGTGAAGGAGAGGATGAAAAATAAAACTATGGGACTGAAAGTTGAGCCCACTGGCTTTTTAACAAGATAGAGGTGATGTATCTGAGGAGCTGAATTTGTTTTTTTTTTTTAAATTTTTTATTATTCATTTATTCACCTGTGTGTACATTGTTTGTGTCATTTCTCCACTCTGCCCCCCTCCCCCACCCTCTTCCACCCTCCCCACCTCTCTTCCAGGCAGAACTGTTCTGCCCCTATCTCTAATTTTGTTGAAGAGAAGACATAAGCATAATAAGGAAGACAAAGCATTTTTGTTGAGCTAAGGATAGCTATACACAGAGATTCCTACCATTCCTTTCATGTACAATTGTATTACAACCCAAGCTCATTCATCTCTAACTGATCTTTACACTGGTTCCTGATCCCCTTCTCATGTTAACTCTGTCACTTTAAGGTTTCTGTATTAGTTCCTCTGCAGTGGGGACATCAACCGCTTTCATGTTTTGGGTTTTCTACCTATTTCCATATCTCCCATATGTGCTCTCCCCTTGTCATTGCTGTATTTGCCCTAGATCTGAAGTCCACATATGAGGGAGAACATACGATTTTTGGTCTTCTGAGCCTGGCTAACCTTGCTCAGAATGATGTTCTCCAGTTCCATCCATTTACTTGCCAATGATAAGATTTCATTCTTCCTCATGGCTGAGTAAAATTCCTTTGTGTATAAATACCACATTTTCTTGATCCCTTCGTCAGTAGTGGGGGATCTTGGTTCTTTCCATAACTTGGCTATTGTGAATAGCACTTCAATAAACATGGGTGTGCAGGTGTCTCTGTAGTAACCTGTGCTTCATTCCTTTGAGTATATCCCTAGGAGTGGGATTGCTGGACCATATGACATCTATGTTTAGATTTTTCCAGAGTAATTTCACCAGCTTGCATTCCCAGCAGCAGTGTTCGAGGGTTCCTTTTTTTCCACATCCTCACCAACACCTGTTGGTGGTGGTGTTTTTGATGATGGCTAGTCTAATAGGGGTAAGGTGGAATCTTAGTGTGGTTTTGATTTGCATTTCCTTTATGACTAGAGATGCTGAACATTTTTTCATGTGTTTTTTTGGCCATTTGAACTTATTTTGAGAACATTCTGTTTAGTTCAGTTGCGCATTTCTTAATTGGTTCATTGATTTTAGGAGAGTTTAGTTTCTTAAGTTCCCTGTATGTTCTGGTTATCAGTCCTTTGTCTGATGTATAGCTGGCAAATATTTTCTCCCAGTCTGTGGATGGTCTCTTCAGTTTAGAGACCATTTCTTTTGTTGTGCAGAAGCTTTTAAATTTTATGAAGTCCCATTTGCTGAGGAACTGAATTTGTGAAAAAATGACACAGACTAGTATCTCTCCTCCTTCTTTCCTTTAGGTTAAATTTTTAAAATGGGAAAAAAACAGGCTTTGAGGATTTTAAAAATTTTGGTTCTATTTTGATACAAATATGATAAGTTCCTGCTTTTCTAAGCAAGTATTCTATAGTTTCTCACCAGTGGTTAATTAGTAAGCATACATCAGACAACTGGAAATAAATAGAATAACTCTTTTGAGTAGTCAAGTATTTCTCACTTCAAAGCATTACAAATATATTCTTCAACTAATCCTCCAGCCCTGGATGGTACAGTTTATAGACCAAGTGGGACACAGACTTACAGCCAACATAGATTAATTAAGTCTTCAAACTCCCAGTTCGGGGCATTGCCAGAAAACAAAGTAGAAATTAGTGACAGAAGTTGTTATCACTTCAAATGTGTTACCATGATCATGGTCCCAAATAGCACTGATAATGAGCAGTTCTCATAGGGACACTGGAAAAAAGAGCATCAGCATAATGTTGGAAATTGTTAGAAATGTAAACTCTCATGTTCTACCTCACACCTGCTGGATCAGAAAAGGAGTTTTAACAAGGATCCAGGTGATACTGAGGCATACGTATATGTGAGAACCACTGGCCTACATTATTAGAGGTTGATAACAAATGAATTACTATATAAAGGGCATTTGATTTTTCACAGTCTCAAAAGTTTAAACTAAAATGAATAATGAGCAAATTGAGTACTGCATCACAGAGATTTAGTCTGTAGTACAAATGGCAAAAAGAGGTCATCAGAGGATAAACTAAAGGCAGATAATGTGGCAATGCAAACTACTTAAAACTATTTTGGAGAGAAGAAAGACAAGAAATGAGATAAAAATGAGTGGTGATTTTCCTTTTTTTGAATGTTTAAATCCTGGAAGTTATCAACCACATGGAAACCCCTGAGGAGAAGAGCCTACTCATGGTCATCAGATACCCACATTGGGTGCTAAAAATAACACTTGAACTGAGCACATTTGAGAGTTTTCTTGACTGCCTCTGATACTTTATGTATGCTATATCACAGAGCTAGGAAGACCTATTTACTGCATGTCAAGGCCTTGCAAAAAATTCCAATAGAAATGCATGCATATCCTTAATTGAAAACCAAGTGCAACCCACAGACCAATCAGGCTAAGCTGGATGAGTATACCTGGTTGCAGATGAGGTAAATGGGCTTTCAAATGTAGGGTCTTTCCAGGAATAGTCATGGCTTATAAGAAAGGCACAAAGTGCTTAGCAAGTATGTTAGATGAATTTCCTCTTAAATACACATTTAAACTTTAATCCAGGGTGAGAGGATCCATAGTATATATGTAGTATTTCTGAAAGAATTTGTAAAGCAGGATATATCAACTTCAAAAAAAAATCATTACTTTAAGGAAATTTGCATAAATGTACAGGGAGTTAATAAATACCATGAAAATAAAAGCAGTGACTGTTTGACACATGCATTATGTATTTGAGCCTCAATGCTTTGCTATATTTGTCACATACTCACTCCACTTTACTTTCCTCTCTACAAATAAAATCTACTTTTGAGAATGTATATTTTTTCTATCAAATGATGAAGTTAATCACAAATTTCTTCATCTAAAACAATGATGTTTGCTTTCAGCCAAGATGTCTTTCCAAACATTTAAATATGCAAAACATCATTCAGAGTAAAATAACACAGTTTCCAATAAAGAAAATAAGACAAAAATACTCATCAGACTTACTATGAATTAAATGCCTTAAAAACTCACTTACTTGGAAGGTATTGATGTGGCCAGTTTTTATAGAGGAGAAAATGAAAGCAAATACAGATAAGTCACTTGCCCAAGTAACAGTCACAAAATGCAAGAGCCTTGTTAGAACCCAGGAAAGTAGAAATGAAACAAAAGAAGATTCTCTATATTCCACCAAAGAAAGAACATCAATTGCTGTTATAAGTTAGAAGCAGATGGATTTCAATATTTATCATTGCTATTTTTGTTAATTGTTTATTACTTTTAAAGCTCTAAGTCAATACTGTCCACCAGAAATAGAATGTGTAAATTGAGGGGGATGAAAGAGAGCAGTGGAGGGGGTGAATTCAAGTATGATCTATTTGGTACATTGTAAGAACCTTTGTAAATGCTCCAATGTACCTCCACCCAGTACAACACTCATAAAAAAAGAAAAAAGAAATTCAATAAGTGACATTTATTTCCAAAATGTATTTACCTAATTTACATTAGGTCTTTACCTAATAATACCTAATGTATTTACCCCTATATTTAAAATTTATCATTTAAACATGCAAGCAATACAAACTTATTAAGGTAATTTACATTCTTATTTTACATGTAAGTTGTTGGAATCAATTTTGTACTTACATCACATCTCAATTTGATCATTCCACCTTAGTTCATGGTTGCCATAGAACATATCAGAGCTCTTAAGTGTTTCCTGATGCCCAACACTTACACACACAGAGTGATGGTCTCCAGTGGATAGATATCAAGACTATTGTTTCTACTCAAGATTCTTTTACCATTCTTGGAAGAAAAGTAGCCTTCCATACTTTTTTAAGCTCTCCCCTTCAAAACCTAAATTTGTGTATTAATTTCTTTTGTGAGAGATTTCTCTTTTATTTTACCTTATTTCTTTGGCAGTTCTGGGGTTTAAACTCATGGCCTTGCACTTGATAGTAATCACCTTACCACTTGAGACATTCCTGCAGCTCTTTTTTGCTTTAGTTATTTTTTTAAAATAGTGTCTTACCCTTTTTCCCAAGGCAGGTGTGGGTCACAATCTTCCTACCTCTAATTCTTGCATAACTGGGATTATGGGTGCGAAACATCATTCTTGGCTTGGTCTTTAAAATAGGAGCTCACTATTTCCCTCCAAGCTGGCCTCAAACCATGATCCCCCATCTCTGCCTCCCAAGTAGCTATGATTATAGGCTTGCATAATTTCCATCAAGAACTTATCATTTATTAGTAAGAGAGAGACTTCTGAAGAATTAATGAGGTTCTGATTAATAAAGATGAACTAGAGCTTCTTGACAGAATAAAACAAGAAAAACAAAACAAAACAAAAAACTATGTGATGGCTTTCCAATTTCTAAAGACTGAAATGCTGCAGACATAAGACAAAAACGCAGAAAAAATTATGCTAAGGTGGATACTCAGTTAATGAACAGTGGAGACTTCCTTAGCAAGGAAAATTGTTAAGTGTTAAGAGAGTTCCTAGAGGAATGACTAGAGGAATTCCAGTAAAGGTTAATTGTCAGGCTCCAGAGGAGAGTAAAAGTGGTAGCTCAACTGCTTCTACTAAGATGGGCGGTTGGTTTCTTGCCTTCAGAAACAGTATAAAATTGGTTAAAATATAAAAAGCAATCATGAGCTGGGCATGATGGTGCCTGCCTATAATGCCAAGTACTTGAGAGGTAGATGCAGGAAGATTATAAGGCAAATTTAGGCCAGCCAGGTAGATGGTACTGAGATCCTGTCTCAGAAAAACAAAACAAAACCAAAGGGGTATAGTTCAAGTGTAAGACTGCTCACCTAGCAAGCATGAAACTCTGGGTTCAATTTCCAGTACAAAAAAAAATTATGAAAGAAATGATTTGTGCTTTCCCTTGAAATTCTGCAGCATAAGGTTATCACTTTAGATATAAAAGCCAGGACCTTTGTATCTGATAACAAGGTTAGGGAAAGCAGGTTAAGCATCAGGAGAATGTTGAGCCCAACTCTTTGTCAACCTAGTGGTACGATATCCAGCCCAACCTTCATTCCCAGACAGATATGCACATTCCTGTAAGAAATCATCCTCAAGTCATGAATTCATTAATTCAATGGAGATTTATGAAGGATCTAATAGGAGTTAGGCACTGCACTATATTGTGAGGGTTGCAAATATATTAAGATATGTACAAAAAGTTCACAGAAGACATGAAGTGTGAGTTGAGTCTTGAAGCAGAGAGGCAAGCATTGATGGAGTGGGGCAATCCTGACATAGGAAGGATGTGTTTCCCTGAATTTCCTACCCTACATCACATATCAATAGGATGACTGTGCACCCTAGTTCACCAAGGATAATCCAAGTTTACCTCCATCCTAATGGGATTATCAACTATGCCTTTTTTCTCGAGGCACAATTCTCTAGGCTTTTTGACTAATAAACTGTGCATTCACTCTACTTTTGGAATACCAGATGCACTGGAGAAAAATTAAGTGCTTTTCACAATACTGTAAGTGGGAACACAACGTTCAAGGGCTAACTGATGAATGTCAAGTGAGCAAATGCACATAAAAGCAGGCATTTACACCCATATACACCACAAAGGAAGTAATCCAGAAATGATTTTGTGTGTTCACTTGTGTGTTATATGTAAATATGTACATATGCTATGTCTTATGGTATTAGATGTGATGAAAGAGACTACAAGATAGGACAGTTAGTAGAATGAATGTTATTTTATTGGCAATGGTCAATGAAGACCTTTCTTAGAAGGTATAATTTAATAAGAATAATGGAATGAATGAAGAAGCAAGGTAGGAGGATATATAGGAGGAAAAGGGCTTGGGCATAGAAAACAGCAAGTGCAGAGTCCCTGAGATAAGGAAACTTGGCATGTTTGATGAGTTGGAAAGTGGCCAGAGTAGTGGGGAAAAGAAAGTGAGGAAAGATGGAGTGAGACAGATAGTAAGGACCATTGAGGGCCTTATATGTTGAACTACCAATTTTTGGTAGATTTTTAAGAGATATGGGAATGTCTTGGAAGACTTGTGAGCTGTAAACTAGCAGGATCTGAGGAGAATTTTTGAGTAATTGCTCCAGCTAATGTGTGGGAAATGGCCTGAGTTTCCTTGATCAATTACTAAAGATTTTATTCTATTACTTAACATGCAACAGTGACAAGGGCTGATAGCCACATCAGTTCTTTTTGACCTCAAGTCATATGGAGATGATGCACTGTGGTATCTATGGATGCTGGGAACACAGTAGGCTTTTGATAAGGATCCTCAAGCTTAGGAAACCTCAGTCTTTCATAATGCATTGCAAACAAACTTACCTAAAGTGGCTTTGGTGGAATATAGTAATTTATTATATTGGATGAAGAGCAAGCTTCAGTTCTACAGAAAGACCTTTATCTTCCAAGGTGATTTATTATACAAACTTCCTTGTAACGATCATGTAGAATAAAGTTCACCCAATTATTTCACTTGTGAAGACATGCAGAAACCTAAAAGACTTATTGACAATTATTCCTTGACATTTAACAAGGGATCACCAGTCCCCTAATGGGTTAGATTACGGTGAAATTAAATCTCAAGTTCTGGAAATTCTGAACACTAGAATAGATTACTAAGTGAAAATTATAAAGGCAAAGGAGTCTTTGTCAATGTATTTTGATTCAGAAGATGTAAATGGTCTCCACTTCAGCCAAACACTACCAAGGAATTTTGCCTCTGGCAGGAAGCTCATTATATGAAAATATTCCACTGGTACCCAGGAAGCAAAACAACTTCCCTAATGTTATCCATGAATGATTATTATGGCAATTAATTGTTATATACTTCAAGAGAAGGGTGGCCCTAATTGTAAATATTCATATGCATATTTTATCATAAATCATGTCTGAATATATATTTATTTTCAAAAGTTCAAGTATTGGCTTTATGTTGCTTACCTGCTATAGTATAAATTGTTCTTATATAATATAAACATTTTCTCATTTATAATTGAATATTCATTTCCAGATAATGGCTGTTTTAAAGAAAATCAAAGTTCAGTGGCAATAATTTCTTGCTCTTAAAAATTACACAGGTCCTGAGTAGAGGCAGGTATTGGTGGGAAGGGGGAGGGTAAATGGAAGACATAAAGAAGGGTGAATATGGTCAATGTACTTTATATTCTTATATGGAATAGAAAAATGAAACCTGTTGTAACTGTTTTAAGTAGTGGGGAGAGGGATAAAGAAGACATGGTGGGGATGAATATAACTAAGGCATATTGTAAGCATATACAGAATGTCACAATGAATATCCCCGTACAACTACTAATATATGCTAATAAAAATATTAAAAGCAATTACTGGTTTAGGGACTGACAGAGTAGTTCAAGTGGTAGAGCACCTGCCTAGCAAGCCTAAGGCCCTGAGTTCAAACTCTGCTACCACCAAAAAACCATTACTGGTGTAAAGGATACTATTTACAACCTGGTTGATGTAACTTCTGAGATATTATCATATTGTATAAACAAGTGGTACAAATGAGCAACTAAATATCAAAGAAATTGAAAGGAGACTTTTAGGATTCCACTCATGGAGATTGGATGATATTACCACATTTTCTTTTTCTGATATTTTTTATTGATGTGTTGGGTGGGACCACACTTTCTCAATATTGACTTATATAAAAGCAAAATTGAAAATATTCTATTTAACATGTCATCTTCCAAAACTTTGTCAATTAGTACTTCTTATTTCCCTTACACTTCTTTTGTGCCATGAACTCTTAAAAGTGGCACTAACATGTACATTAGGACACAAAGGGGTTTTAAAATTTTTGTGCTTTTTTGTGGTCTGTACTTTGCACACTTACCATGTCCTATAAATGCTAAACAATATTTTATGCATTATCTTTCTTAATCTTTGTATGTCTGGTTTATGATTAAGAAACTTTGACTTAGAAAGCTGCTGTTTATATCTTTAAAAGTTTGGCTATACATTTTTGTTTATTTAAATGATTGAGTTTAATCAAGTAACCATTCTTCCAACTTACAAAGGAAGAAGCAAGGACTTACATGGCACTAAATTTCATGGGACTTATTTGCTCATATCTTATTTTAAAATGCTTAGCTTACTCTTTTTTCTTATTGAAAAAACATGTGCTTTCACTTGCATTAAAATAGTAAAATAAGGGCAGACAATTTTGTTTTTCTTTTTTCTTCATTGGAATTCAGAGCACAGTGTAACACTTCAGGTTAAGGACCACCATCTCCTGTAAGGTTAATTGGATACTCTGCTTCTGGTTCTCAAAATATATCAATTAGAAAGAATTAAATAGCATTAATAGAGATTAGAAAGAGCTACCAACTTCAGGGCAGTTCCTGTGTAAAAATGCCCTTGCATTTAATTCTACATCAATGAAACGTAGATAAATTATTGTAATTGCGTACTATTGTATGTCCAAGTCCAATATCTTCTTGGGTGGTTGGCAGAGCTGCCGGATTTCTATTTTTACTGTAAAGTTGAAGAATCATTAGTTTTGTGCCAGAAAGGGTATGGTCTGTGATCAATGAAAACTAATCCACACCGACTTTATCATATGAACATAATAATACTGATGGACAAATGTCAGCCAAAGGAGATGAGTATAATGGCTCACACTGTTCCTTTAACACAGGTATTAAAATATGCAGTGAAATTGTTAAAATTCCCCAGTCAAGGAGAGAGTCTCTCTTAGCCAAACTCCAAGTGTTCTTTAAAACCACATTGCTCTCACCTCAATTGAGAGAATTGCAAGAGCTCAAATAGATGATAGAAAATTCCCTTTCTCACTTAGTTCTTGTGAGTAGGCAGGAAGAATACACAATATTTGTAGATCAAGGTCAAAATCTACTTTTCTCCACGATGAGAGAGAGGAGAGATTGAAAGACAGTATGTTTCTCTCACAGCACAGAGTGACTTGAGCTGACACAGTAGAAGCTCATGAGTCTGTGGTGGCAGAAGCACAGTGTTCAGATATTGAGCATTGTGACAGTTATATTGCTCCGTCCACAGGATGTTATCATCTCCAGTCAATGCAAGTTTCCTCTATTGTTTTATTTTATTTTCCCACCCTGGTTACTAATACCTATTTCCACTTCCTTCTCTAGTATAAGAACTCATTTGGTAACTTGCAATTTCTTTAAGTGTATATACATTTATAAAATAAGTGCACTGCTTCATTTTAAATTATTTCTTCTTTTACCTGTCACTAGAGATCTTATCGTGTCACCTTATGCACATTTAGCATGTCCCTGTGTTGACTTTAACTACTGCATACTTTACTTACTCCCTCCTCTAGGGAAGTACACCTATACTTTCAAAACAAGAAGCAAGGATTTACATGGCAATAAATTTCATGGGATTCTGATTTTCAAATGTCTAGCTTTCTTTTTTCTATTATAGAAAAAAGATATATGCATACATTTTCATTGAGATATTAAAATAAATGCAAGCAGAATAAATATCTTTGTTTATGTGCCTTATAAACAATTAATGTGGATTAATTGTTTTTCATGTCCAGGAGTACTATCTGTAGTAATATCGGTGATATACACTTTTAACTCTATTAAAGACTTCCAGATTGCTTTCTTTAAAATTAGTGTTTTTAAGTGTGATTTGAACTAGCTTATTTGTCCACAAGCTTAACATGAGAATAATCTTTCTTAAAGTTATTATCAACAACTGCCATTATGCATTTTATAATTTTAGAATTCCAATGGATTTGCATGTTATCTCATTTCAATTAAAATTCCTCAAATTTCTCACTCAGTTTTAGCATCCCCACATGCTTGTTATCTCCATGAGTTTTCCCATGCTTTAATTGCCCATTAAAATTTTATCTTGTAGTCATTTTTCCTTTGAGTACCCAACCTTTTGTCTTGCTTTTGAAGAATTTCATTGTATAGTAAATATATAAATCCCTTTTCTGGTTTTCAAGAAATGTGAATATCTTTTCCTGGACAGTCATCTATCTATTAATTTTATCGATGCAATGACATGAATTCTTCCATTTTAATAATAAACGAATCAACTTTTTAACCATATGATTTACATATTTTGGATCTTTTAAATATTATCTCCCTACTGTTCAGGTACAAAGATATTTTCATAAATGCCCTGCTATTAGCCTTTTACTAGATTTAAAGCTCTTAGGTAAGGTAAAAGGTAAAGATCTAAGTTGGATTTTTTTTTCATATCTGAGCCAATTTTTCAAATCCTTGCTCACTTTTTGTGGTACTAATTTTACCAACAATCAATTATCTATGTTTATATAATGCTTTTTCTGAGATCACTCTTCTGTTCCACTGTTGTTTTTCTGTTCCTGACCAATTCCATCTATGTTATTAACACAGATTTTAAGTATTTTTCTTTCACAATTGAGATATTACTGTGCTGAGGATCAAATTTTAATTTGTACACATTTTTTCACACATGTACCAAAACATCTAAAATCACGTCTTAGGTTTCTTTTTAAAACAGTTATTCATTCCAGTTTCACAAATTTTCCTTGAGAGTACATCATCTACCAGCGTCTTTAAGTGCTGATCATCTGCTTAACCTTACCAGTTTTCCATCTTTCATAGTACATTAACAAATTAAAATTTGGTTGGGAAATTTCTCACTCTTTGCTTTTCTTTTTAAAAACTTGAGTTGCCTGTTATTTTAAGTCACTTATTATTGCTTATTATAATTCACATAAATTTTAGAATGCATGCCCAAAATTATGTAGTTTTGAAATTCTGTGGTTAGAAATTTAATTGTGATTGCATTATGGGTATGAGTGATTGTAGTAATCTCTTTATTACTGTTTACCATTGATAATGATATATTTCTCTTTTTATTTTATGTACCCAAATGAACATTTCCAATATTATTCTAAAAATGCTCTTTTGCTTTTATTGCATTCAGTATTAATTTACCACTTGTATAGAATACTCTGAACACTCTTAAGTTTCATTAAATCGTACCTTAGGTTGAAATACCTCACCATCATCTCCAAGATACATTAAAACCTATGTTGCCCTAGAGTATATAATTCTCAGAAAACATTTTTACTATCCTCAAATTGTGATATTTATTATGTTTGCTCTTCACTTGTGAAGGAAGTATTAAGAAGAGAAAATTATTGGAAGATGAGAATAATTTTTTGGAGAAAATCTTTGCAAGAGAGGCCAGGCATTAGAAGTATCTCTCCAAATTAAGAAAGAAATATAGAAAAAGAGAAAGAGGAAAGAAAGAAAGAAAATACAGGAAGGAAGGAAGAAAAGAGGAAGGAAGGAAAGAAGGAAGGAAGGAGGGAGGGAAGGAGGGAAGGAAGAAAGGAAGGAAGGAAGGAAAAATGGATGAAAAGAAATTACAGAAAAAGAACTTTATGAGATGACAGAGGTTAACTTTTAGCTATTTACATTCTGGTGGAAATTAACATTTTTCTTCACAATATGTATTGTATTTGCAAAAGTCCTGCATCTTAGACATTAGTTCTGTGAATGCCAGAGGTAAAGATGGTTTTTATTTTGGTTTGATTTGGTTTTGTTTTTGATGTCTATCTATAACTGAAATTCTCCAATTTTCATTTTTGTGGAAGGGACTAGAACTACTCAAGGTTACCATGCCTTTTCAATTATATCAGTTTAAAAAATGTCTTTTTTACCTTAAGACCTCAGTATGTGAGGTGTACATTGACTAATCATAGAGTCAAAAGAAGGTTCCACACTGAAAGCCACAAATTCAGTGAATAGATTTTTACCTTCTTTAGGTTTTGACTTCTTTGGTCACTCTTGATTATAGATTTTCATTAAGCCTGACTGGGCCTTTTTATTTCTAAAGTTAGCATCAGCTTTATGTTTTTCTGATAGCGAAATGATACATTTGTCTTTTTGGGTAGCCTGAAAGAGATTACCTGCTTTAAACCAGACAGACCTCTTTACCTTAGTTGATATCCTCACACTCCAAAATAATATTTCTAGGAATTTTGCAGAGATTCTAGATAATATCCACCTTAGAAGGACAACAAATCATGTCTAGAGGATAGAAATTTCAACAAATATTTACTGAAGGCCCACCAGGTGCCTGGCATTATTCTCAGCACTGTAGATCCAGTTGTAATCAAGTAAAAATGTATCTGTCTCCTTTGTTCTCTTGCTGTCTTCAAAAACATCAAACCAGATCAAATTAGTATCTGAGGGTAGGTTGAGAAATTATTCTTCGGTAATAGATACATCTAACTTTTGAAATAAACAACAGCATTTATGTCAGTCAGTGTCACCAGCCATTATGTGTATATGGGTTATTTTGCTCCAAGGATTTCTCCCATTGATGGTTTCATTTCTGCAGAGAAATTTACTTCTTTTTATCCATAGACTCAATCAATCTGTGCCTAAGATTGGCAGTTCCCTTTCCATCCATTCTCAGTTGATAGAATAGAATCAACTAGGAAAATCATATTTTTCTCTCTCGTTAACTAATGGGATCAATGTAAGGATAACCAAGGTCCAACATTCCAGACATAATTATTGAGTTGGAAAATTACTGAAATCTAAGACCCAGTGGCTAATGGCTGCTTCTACTTAGACTAATAATATTCTGCAATTACTAAATGCAGAATAAATTCAAAGTTTTAATTTTTTATTCATATGGACAAGAATAGACACAGATATAGATTATTCAAAGAGTAAGTCTTCAGAGGTCTTTTAGTTTATCTTTTGTGAGAGTGAAAATCTTTACTACTGTCTATATAAGTTACTTTAATCGATAATACAATTCTAAAAATAATCACTCATTATTTTGTGGCTTTAAGAGATCTCTTTAACAGGGAACCAATAATTCAGCTGGCATTAAATCTCTTGTGATAATACTAACTTCTATTTATTGCTCTGTGGTGGAAGACTTGCATAATTTTTTTCTATTTTACTCTTAAAACATCCTTATCATAGTATATGCCATCACAATCTCCATAAAACAGAAGCAGGTAAATTGAAGTAGCTTTCATGGTTTGTCCAAATTCATACAGCTAGTGTGTAGATGACCCAGAATTTGAAACAAAGTTACTGATTTTAAAAAACATTGATCTTAAGCAAGACTGGAAAATCACTTAGCCTAAAAAACCTATTTAGAATTTATATACTGCATTAATTTCTGGGTCTATTTTTGACAAATAGTTTGCCATAGCTTAACTCATTAAATTTTGGATGAGAAAAATTAATATTTATAAGGCAAATTCACATTATTCAAATTACAGGTCAGCCAAATCTATAGTTCTTTAAAAATCAGTGGCAGTTTTGATCATAATATATTGTGGGATTGTGTTATCCAGATAGGAAGGAACTTAGACAGGAAGAAAGAAAATAGAAGGTACAATTATGCATATCAGTTATGATAGAATCATAAACCTGGCTACTTATTTGCATCTGGTCTTAAACAAAACAAAACAAGCAAACAAACCTTTTGCCTGTTTCAGGTAACAAAGAACAGAATAGGAACCCACATTTTTAAGCAAAATGCATGAGCTGACTTTGACATTTTTCCCCAAACCCTTGGTTCAGACAGGGAAGAGAATGAGTCTCTCTTTAGTCTCTTGTCTCTCACATCACATGCAATACACAGTACACTCAAATTAACCGGAAGGAATATAGCAGTTCGCCCCAGCTGCTTTGGTTCCAATATGATGCTGTCAGCTCCTCCCACTCACCATGTCTGTCCACACATCCCAGCAGTAACTGCAGTTGCCATGGATGTAAAATGATGACTGCTATATAGAGCCACACAGAAAGTGGGCTTGAGATGTCCATTTGTTTTGAGGCTGAGGGAAAAGGAGACTTCTATTAATCTCTGGTGTAGCCAGCTGGTCATTTAGCTTGCTTGCCCAAATCGCCTCTAATCAACTACTAAATTATGCTAATTTGTAATTCAGACCAATATTTATATCAATATAATAAAACACTTTACAGATGGGAGGGGAGGAGTATCTAGATCTTTCTAACAATTTAGCCAAACAGTGTTGTAATCAACTCTAGGAAACAGATGAATTTCACCTGAGAAAAGTAGAAGACAGTTTCTCCTAGGCTTTCCTCCTCATCAAGGCTCCAACATTGTACCAAACTGAAAATTGCTTAAAGACAAATGAGATTTGAATTTATATTTTCCAAAATGTGTCTATTGCTATTTTAGCTTTTCTTATATTTTGAAATACACCAAAGTATTTATAATATGCATGTAAATTCTAGACAACAAAAGGTATCAATATTTAAATCCACTGAGCTAAAGAACAAAACTACTAAAACCTCTAAATTAGTTATGTTATTTTCTGGCTTTATAATGGGGGGAGTGGAGCTAATGTCATTAAAGAGATTTGAGCCAATTAACGAGTTAGCTAAGAGTGACCTTCATTATCAATATGGATTCTCCTATCGACTATTAAAACCTATTCTGGCCATTATAACAATCTTGTTCTGGTGTAGAAATGCTTTCACAAAATATTTGGGGGGGGGGGATACTGGGATTCGAACTCAGGATATGGCACTTGTGCTCTACCACATCAGGCCTTTTTGCTTTAGTTTGTTTTTCAGATATGATCTCATGCTTTTTCTCAAGCTGGCCTCAGACTGTGATCCTCCTATCTCTGCCTCCCAAGTAGCTGGGATTATAAGTATTGCACCACCATGCCTGGCCCTGCATTCACATTTAAGTTTGCTATAAGAAGTCATATTCAAGAAAAATCAAATGCTCTTGATTTTGGAATACTTTTTTTCAGACTAAAGACACCCTCACCAAAAGGGAAAAAATATATAATAATCATTTATTCAACAAATATTTACACAGTGCTGAGTTGCTTACAGCAGTGCAAGTTAAATAAAGACAATATGCTGATGAAGCACGTATCCTAATGTGAGGGAGGAGCCTTCAGTTTGTAGAAGAATTAAACTCATAAATTAGCAATATCGTTTAAGAACTTACAGAAAAGTGCTGAGGTGATATGCTAGTGAGTGAGTAGGACTACCTAGATATGGAAATAAAAACCTCTGCAAGAATTCATTGACCAGGGGAGGCATCCATGAGAACATCTGGTGGCAGATCTTAGACAGAATATTCCAGGCAGAGGGAAAAGCCTTAAAAATGCCCTGATTCAGAAAGAGAGCTTTATGATCAAGTCACAAAAGAAGGCCTGTGTAGCTAGACCAATAAGCTGAAATTGGATGACCAGCTGAAATTGGATGTTTGAAGGCTGGTGTAAGAGGAGATAAGAGGTAATTACTCAAGTCTCCCAAGTGCATGTACAGGAGAGAGCCACTGAAGTCTGAGTGCTTTTTATCAGTGTGAATCAGCTTGCTCTGAGGTAGTGCTGCATTTCTCTACTGCTGCTGACATTCCTAGCTACAGAGGCTGTTGTTCCCTGGATACATCACCTTCATTATCACTGCACTGTGAGTAGGTGTCAGTGTCATTATGTCAGCCTTTATGAAAAAAGAAATTATCATCAAAAGGCACAGAGTACAGGGTCTGGGAAATTCCTCCTTTACCAACCCAGTAGGAAGATGGCAAGGATTCTGGGCTGTTTTCCTCACTGCTAAGGCTCAGCTAAGATCCAACTCTCTGGCATTTCAGTGTGGCCCCAAGAATACAGAAGTCTTAGAGAATCTGGATATTTCAGTGCACACAAGGACACTGGGAGCACAGGACTCTGTTCGGAAGTGAAGCACCATAAGATATATTCAAAGTATACATAATCTTGCTTTGGAGCTGCATTAGCCAAAATGTTTCTTTGGTGGCATTTGAGGAAGGAGGTGGTAACTAAATTGTGAGTGCAAACATCAAAGTGTTACAGAAAATGTCTTCCAAGATGGACTTTATTTTTCTCTTGCCTAATTTTAAGGCAGCAACCAAGGCAGAGACAGAGGCAGAGGCAAACTTGTACTGCAGGAATCATTCCTCTTTCCTCTTTTCTTCAAACAGCATTCATAGCAGGCTAAAACTCCACAAGGAAAAATATATATTCCAACTTTTCCTGTTGGTTACCTGTTTGTATTAGAACTAAACAGTTTGAAGAGAATAATTTCTCATCTTGAAAATAAGACACATTTTTGTGTGTTTGACTTTGAAATTTAGCATTCTGTTTTTTAGTTTTTCTAGTAAGGGAATCACACTGCTGGAAGCAAATGATTGTGACTCAGTCTGGGGCACAAAGTCAATGCCAGAATCAAAAGGAACTGGGGGAGAGCTTTTGCATGGATCTTTTCCACAGCACAAATTCTGATTCTAAAATTCAAGCACCTGAAGAATGGGTTACCTAAGTAGATGACATTCTTGGTTACTAAAGGGACTTTGTTGAAAAATACACAAACTGTCTCCCTATTACAAATAGCTCTTTTCTCTTTGTATTATTCTTTCCTCCCCAGAGACCCTCAACCTAATGCACAGCTATTGAGCTCATCAAAGAGAAGCTACCCAATCATTTTCTAAGGTAATTCTTTTTCATCTAACGTACAACCTTATAAATTACAAACGGCATACAGAACTACAAAGTACGTTTTAATTGTTTTTTGCTAACTTTTTAAAATGAAGGAATAACCTGGAGTACATTTGAAAAATAACAAAACTATATAATACATTTCACAGCATTTTAACATTTAGGAGAATGGTAATTACCTAGAAATTTGTCATTTTAAGACTGACATCTGATGAACATCTACTTCTGACAATCAAGACTCTACAAGTTAGAGGGGGTTTGAATAACTAAAGTACAATACATTTATAGATAAAATACCAAGACAAAACCCCTCTGAACAATAAACACACACTAAAACATGAAGGGCAGGAATGCAAAATGGCTTATTTTAAGGGGAGGGTATTAGAAGGAAGAGGAGGATAAATAAATAGGGTAAAAGAGAGTGAATATGGTTGAGGTACTTTCTATACAGGAATGCACTGGAGCATTGAAATCTATAAACGTTATTTCAAGAAGAGGAGTGGGAGAAGAAGGAGATTAATGAAGGAATGAACTAAACTGGGGTACAATATATATATGTATTTGTATATCTGTATACATATGTATGTATGTATTACATATATTGTCACAATAAAACCCCTATATAACTGTCATATACTAAAAAATATTTTTAAAAAAACAAATTCAAAAAAGGACTCTACAAGCTTCTTGACTTCCTATTCTGAATATAGCATTTTTATAAATTAGCTCTCTTTTCATTGGAAATGTTGTGAGAGAAAGTAAAATACCAATTTGATTTCATTTCCTCTTACAGTAAATTACCAATAATTTCCTTTAATAGAGATAGCAAAGCAAGTGATGTATTAGTTGCTTAATTGCAAAGACAGAGGCAGAAGTTTCATGGCTCTTTATTCTACTTGAATCCCTCAATAAACAGAGGAACTGGAAGACAAAAGCCAAAACCTAAGGAACCACATACAATGATACTAGGGTGACAAAGGAAGAAAATCAGAAATTGGGTAAAAACTGGATTCTACTTACTATTAATATTGATCACCACAGTGAACTGACAGATAATAACAAAAAAAGAGAATAGCCTATAGGTATTATAATGATGCTACCACAGAGTTTACCACTAACACAAAGATAGAGTTATTCTTTATAAAAGCAAAAAAAACTAGAGAAAGAGCAAATAAAATAGAAAACTTAGAGAACTTAGAAACATATATGTAAACATGTTTTTGTAATGTTATATGTATATATGCTAATATTTAAAAATAAAAGGGCACACCCTAATATATGGTTATCTTTAGGAGACATATACAGTACATATAACATGAAATAAGGAAAATGAATGTGCATCATTCTCAGAATGGGTATCAGGATCTTTGTTTCAGAGAAACAGATGTAAAATAAAAAAAACTAAAGGATGTGGTTTGAATGTCCATCTTGACAAAATTCATATGTTGATACTTAATCCCCAAAGTGACAGCATTAAGAGGTGGCACCTTTAGGACATGATTAGGTCTTGAGGGCAAAGACTTCATGTATGGGTTTGGTGCACTTATAAAAAAAGAGGCTGCAAACACTTTTTAACTTCCACCTCCTCTGCCATGTTAAAACACAGATAAAAGGCAGCACCTCTGAAATTGAGAGTGAGCCATCAACACTGAATTGACTGTCACCTCACTACATAATCACCTCTTGAATGACTAGTCCTCTGCCTTGTGAGGCCATAGAGGATCAGGAATAAGCACTCAAAAGACACCAAATCTGCAGGCACCTTGATTTTGGACTTTTCAACCTCCAGAGCCCTCCAGTGGGCTAAGTTACCCACTCCAAGGAATTTCATTATAGCAGCATTAACAGGCTAAGACAATTAAGTAAAACTCTGTAATCTACATTTTAATTAAAAGGATCAATATTTATTATTTAATTTTTTTTTCTTTAAAAAACCCTAAAACATTTAGTTTCTCTTTCTCATCCACTTAAGAGGCTTAAAAATAAAGAGCAAATAGCAATGAACAACCCAAGTGGGTAGATGGGATTTTTCAAATATCATTTCCAGCTTAAAAAAAAGAAAGCATTCTTTGGAACAATGGGTAAATCCCAAATTGACACATAAACTATATTGGATGCACGTGTCAAACAAAGTAACGAGGATTCCATCAAAGTCTAGAAAGGCTCTATCTATGGAATTGAAAAGTAACTTACAGCTTTTCTGCTAGCCAAACTTCAGACATTTCAAACAATAATAATAATAATTGCAGTGTTAAAACAAATACCTTTAAACATATTACTTTATCATAGTATCAAAACAGAAAAGGTCACTTGTGAATGTTAATGAACTAACTCATTAGTTTGGAAACTGTCAAGGAAAATAATTAGACGTTTATTCTGATTTCTCTGTACTGGTTTTGTCATTTGGTAAACAGAAAAAGAAGGAAAATGTCTTTTAATGTAAATATTTCAAGTGCAAAATGAAGGAAGGTTAGTTTTAGAATACTGCCTGTTCAAAGATGCTAATAAATGGATTTAGGAACTGAGTATTAATAGTTATTGACACGACAAAAAAATGAAGATAATTGAACATTGCTTGTCACGAGAGAAGTCCAGACCAGGTTTTGAAAAGAAATTTGACAAAAATATTGAAACTATGACTATGTTAGATCCAACCACCAACTTACAAGAAATACATAGAATGAAAAAATGTGCAATATGAGACCATAGGGATACAATCAGAAAAATACAGACTTTGCAAAGCTCTGAGAACAAAGGTTTTGTTAACAATGCATGGCAAAGGAAAATTTTATAGTAGAAAGGGCACATTAGGCCAAAGGAAAATAAAGTACTATTAAACAATTCCAGCAGGTGTGATTTATTTATATATTTATTCAAACAAAAAGAAAAGTATTTTGTATTCAAGAAATTAGAAATATGAACATTGAAATGAAGAAGTTGTTAATATTTTAACATGACTTATTTACTCATTTTTTTAGACAATGAAGTACTGATATTTTAGAGATGAATATGCAAATATTTAAGGACAAATTCACATGCTTACTTCAAAATAGTATGCAAGGTAAAAGAAAAATGAAGAAGGGAAATTGGTGAAAGTATAGGTTTTTAAAAGTAGCCAAAATTGTGGTGTATGATCTTTTGTTGTGTGGTTGAACTTGGTTTGCAAGCGTTTTACTGAGAAATTTTACATGTATGCTTTCTAAAGAGATTGGCTGATAATTCTCTTTTTAGTGTGTCCTCATCCAGTTTTGGAATAAGTATAATAATGGCTACACAGAATAAGTTTTGTAGCATTCCTCCCTTTCTATGTCCTGGAAAGTTTGAGGAGCGTTGGTGTTAGTTTTTCTTTAAATCAGGTAGAATTCGGCAGTGAATCAATCTAGTCCTGGGCTTTTCATCCTCAGAGACCCTTTATTACTGCTGCAATCTCACTGCTTATTCTAGATCTAGTTAGCTAGCTTATATTCTATTGGTTCAATATTGGTAGATCAAAATGCATCTAGAAATTTACTCATTTCTTTTAGATTTTCCAGTTTATATGAATATAGGTTTTCGAAGTGTCCCTAATGATCCTCTGAATTTCACTGGTATATCCCTTTTTTCATCTCTACTTTTATTAATTTGTGTATTTTCCCTCCTTCTTCTAGTCAGATTGGCTAAGGGTTAATCAATCTTATTTATCTTTTTGAAGCACCTACTTTTTTAATTGACACTTCGTGTAGTTTTTTAGTCACTATTTCATTGGTTACAGCCCTAAATTTTATTATTATTATTATTTTTTTTTTATTTTATCATTTTCACATTTACTCACATGTACATACATTGTTAGGCCACTTCCTCCCCTACCCCCTCACTTCCAGGCAGAACCTGTTCCACCCTTATGTTCTATTGTTTTATTAAAAAGAAAAGGTAAGAGATAATAAGAAAGACATAGCATTTTTGCTAGTTTGAGATAAAGATAGCTAAACAGAGAGAATCCTAGCATTGCTTCCATGCATATGTGTATTACAACCCAAACTGATTCATCTCTACCAGACCTCTTCAGTACTTCCTAGTCCCTTTCCCATAGTGGCTTTTGCCAGTTGAAGATTACTATACTCACTCCTCCACAGTGAGCACATCAACCACATTCAAGTTTTAGGTTTCCTTACCTTTCCCTATTCTTCCTGTGCACATTCTCACCTTAGTGTGTGTGAGACCCATGTCCAATAATATTACTGCATTTGTTTTAGGTCTATAATATGCAAATGGGGGAGAACATGTGATTTTTGGCCTTCTGAACCTGGATAACTTCACATAAGATGATGTTCTCCAGTTCCATCCATTTACTTTGGAATAACAAAATTTCATTCTTCTTTGTAGCTGAATAAAATTTCCTTGTGTATAAATACCAATTTTCTTAATCCATTTATCAGTAGTGGAGCATCTTGGCTATATCTATAGCTTAGCTATTGCGAATAGTGCTTCAATAAACATGGGTGTGCAGGTGCCGTTATAATAACCTGAGTCTCATTCCTTCAGATGTATCCCTAGGAAAGATATTTCTGGATCATATAGCAGATCTATGTTTGCTTTTTAAGAAGCCTCCATATTGTTTTCCAAAGTGATTGTATTAGCTTGCATTCCCACTAGCAGTGTATAAGGGTTCCTTTTTCCTCACATCCTCACCAACATTTTTTGTTGGTGATATTCTTGATGATAGTTATTCTAACAGGGCTAAGGTATAACCTTATTGTGCTTTTGATTTGCATTTCTGTTATGGCCAAGGTTGGTTTATTCATTTTGATAGAGTTTAGTTTTTTACGCTTCCTATATATTCTGGTTATCAATCTTTTATTAGAAGAATAGCTAGCAAATATCTTCTCCCACTCTGTGGATGGTCTCTTCAATTTAGAGACCATTTCTTTTGTTGTGCAGAAGCTTTTTAATTTCATTTAGTCCCATTTGTCCATCCTTTTTCTTAGTTGCTGGGCTGCTGTAGTTCTATGACAAAGTCCTTGGCTATACCGATTATTTCCAGGGTATTCCCGGCTCTTTCGTGTACTAACTGCAAGGTTTCAGGTCTGATATTGAGGAACTTAATCTACTTTGAGTTGACAGTAGTACAGGAAGACAAGCATGGATCTATTTTCAGTTTTCTGCAGGCAGATAGCCATTTTTCCCAGCAGCATTTGTTGAAGAGGTCATCTTTTCTCCATCACATGTTTCTGGTGCCTTTGTCAAAAAATAAGGTGGGCATAGCTGTGTGGATCATTTCCAGATCCTGTATTCTGTTCCACTGGTCTTCATATCTGTTTTTGTGCCAGTACTATGCTGTTTTTATGGTTATGGATCTGTAGTATAGTTTGAAGTCATGTATTGTGATACCTCCAGCATTGCACTTTTCACTCATATATTGTCTTGGCTTTTTCACTCATATATTGATGGCTATTTGCCATCTCTTGTGTTTCCAAATGAACTTTAGGGTAGATTTTTCAACCTCTGTGATGAATGTAATTGGGATTTTGATGGGAATTGCATTGAACATGTAGATTTCTCTTGGTAGTATAGCCATTTTTATAATGTTGATTCTGCCAATCCATAAGCATGGGAGACCTTTCCACATTCTGTAGTCTTCTTCAATCTCTTTATTCAGTAGTTTGTATTTCTTCTTATACAGGTAATTTACATCTTTTGTTAGGTTTATTCTTAGGTACTCAATTTTTTTGAGGTTATTGTAAACGGAATTGTTTTCCTATATTCTCTCTGAATTTGTTCATTGTTGGTGTATAGAAAGGCTACTGATTTTTTAAAGTTGTTTTTGTATCCTGCTACATTGCTGTAGCTGTTTATGGTGTCTAGGAGATTTTGGGTGGACTTTTTTGGGTCTTTGAGGTATAGGATCATATCATCTGGAAATAGGGATACCTTGAACATTTCTTTACCTCTTTGTATTCCTTTTGTTGCTTCTTCTTGCCTTATTGCTCTGGGTAGGAATTGCAAGACTGTGTTGAATAGGAATGGGGAGAGTGGGCATACTTATCTCATGCCTGACTTTAGGGGAAATGGTTTCAGTTTTTCCCCATCAAGTATGATCTTAGCTAGAGGTTTGTCATATAGAGCCTTTACAATGTTGAGGTACATTCCTACTCTTCCTAGTTTTCTTAGAGCTTTTATCATGAAGTCATGTTGAATGTTGTCAAAGGCTTTTCCTGCATCTATTGAGATGATCAAGTGGTTTTTGTCTTTGCTTCTATTTATGTGCTTTATTACATTTGTTGATTACATATGTTGAACCACCTTTGCATCCCTTGGATGAAGCTGACTTGGTCGTGGTGAATGATATTTCTGATGTGTTGTTGGATTTGATTTGCCATTATTTTATTGAGGATTTTTGCATTCATGTTCATTAAGGAGATTGGCCTGTAGTTCTCCTTTTTGAATGTGTCCTTGTCCAGTTTGAGGATGAGTGTAATACTGAATTCATAGAATGAATTAGACAGTGTTCCTTCCTTTTATATTTTGTGGAAAAGTTTAAGGAGTGTTGCTATTAGTTCTTTAAATGTCTGGTAGTATTCAGCTGAGAATCTATCAGATCCTGGACTTTTCTTTTTTGGGAGACTCTTTATTGCTGCTTTAATTATGTGTTATAAATCTCTTTAGGTGATTAATATCCTCTTGGTGTAGTTTTGGATGTTTATATGTATGTAGAAATTTGTCCATTTCTTAAAGATCTTCAAGATTTTCCAATATATTGGAATATAGGTTCTCAAAGTAGTCTCTGATGATTCCCTGGAATTCCTTAGTATGTGTTATTGCCTCCCCATTTTCATTTCTGATTTTACTAATTTGGGTTTTTTCCCTCTTCACTTTAGTAAGATTTGTGAGGGGTTTGTCAATCTTGTTTATTTTTTTCAAAGAACCAGCTTTTTGTTTCATTGATTCTTTGTATTTTGTTTGTTTGTTTGTTTTGGTCTCTATTTCATTAATTTTGGCTCTTTATTATTTCTCTCCTTCTGCTTGTTTTGGGTTTTGCTGTTCTTGTTTTTCTATGAATTTGAGATTTACAGTTAGGTCATTTATTTGAGATCTTTCTGTGTTTTAATATATGCACTTATAGCTATAAACTTTCCTCTTAGGACTACCTTTGATGTGTCCCATATGTTCTGGTATGTGTTTTTCTATTTTCATTAACTTCCAGGAACCTTTTGATTTCCTTCATAGCATATTTCTGCTATGATCCTTGAGTAATGTGTTATTCATCCTCCAATTATTTGCATATTTTCTGCTGCTGTTTTTGTTGTTGAGTTTTAATGTATTGGATCAGATAGAATGCAGGGGGTTATTTCTATTTTCTTATATTTGCTGAGGCTTGCTTTGTGCCCAAAGATATGAACTATTTTGGAGAAAGTTCCATGAACTGCTGAGAAAAATGTCTATTGTGGTGTTGTCAGATGAAATATTCTGTAGGCATCTGTCAGGTTCATTAGAGCTATGGTGTCATTTAGGTCTAGGATTTCTTTGTTGACTTTTTTTTGGATGACTTATCTATTGGTGATAGAGGGGTATTGAAGTTTCCCACTGTCACTGTGTTGGAGTCTGTATGTGCTTTTAAGTCTTTTAGAGTATGTTTGATGAAATTGGGTGCGCTGACATTGGGTGCATATAGGTTGGTAACTGTTATTTCTTTCTGATGTATTGCCCCTTTTATTAGTATGAAGTATCCTTCTTTGTCTCATTTGATCAATGTAAGTTTAAAGTCTACTTTGTCTGAGACAAGTATTGCTACTCCCGCCTGTTTTGGGGGGTCATTGGCTTGCTAAATCTTCTTCCAGTCTTTCACCATAAACCAGTGTTTATTTCTGTCAATAAGGTGGGTCTCTTGTAAACACAGATTGTCTGGCCTTCCTTTTTAATCCAGTTTGCCAAACTGTTTTTTAATGGCAGAGTTGAATCCATTGGCACTCAGTGTTAATATTGATAGATATGTGATGATTACTGCCATTTAGTTGTTTTTGTTGTTTAGGGATTTGATTGTGTGCAGCCTAATCAATGCTACTCTCTGATTACTTGTCTTTTCTTCTCCTGTGGTTTGATGCTTCCCATCCTCTCTTGGTTTTGTTTGCTTTCATTTTCTGTGTGCAGATTTCCTTGTCGAAGCTTCTGTAGTGGTGGCTTGGTGGTCACATATTGTTTTCGTTTCTGCTTATCATGGAAGATTTTTATTGTCCCGTCAATTTTGAATGATAGTTTTGCTGGGTAGAGTATCCTAGGGCTGAAATTATTTCATTCAGTGCCCAGAATACCTCACTCCATGCCCTTCTTGCTTTTAAGGTCTCCATTGAGAAATTTGCTATTATCTTGATGAATTTACTTTTACATGATATTTGCTTTTCTCTCTTACAGCCTTCAATATTCTTTTTCTCTTCTCTGTGCTTGTTGTTTTAATGATAATTTTTTGTGGGGAGGTTCTAGTTTGGGCAAGTCTGTTTGGTGTTCTGAAGGCTTCCTGTGCCTAAATGGGCAAAACTTTCTCAAGATTTGGGAAATTTTTATTATTTTATTGACTATTTTACCTATCCCTTTGACTTGCACCTCTTCTTCTTCTTCAATGCCCATGGGCCTCAGCTTGGTCTTTTGATGGAGTCTCTGAGTTCTTACATAGTCCTTTCACAGTTATTGAGTTGTTTGTCTAAGATTTCTTTTGTTTTTTTCTTTAATTTCTATTTTATCATTAAGTTCTGAAATCCTGTCTTCCATTTGTTCTAGTCTACTGGAGTGGTCTTCCACTGTGTTTTTTGTTTGGCTAAAGGGACTTTTTTTCCCGGATTTCTGTTTGATTCTTTTTTGTGAGGTTTCCATATCTTTGTTCAATTCCACTTTTATATTTTGTGTTGTCATTGTCAATTCATATATCTCTCTACATATAGGGTCCTTTGTTTCACTTTGGTGTTTTTTGAAGTCCTCTCTGAGTTCCTTTGTTTGCTTCTGTGTCTTCTCATGTTCTTTATTTTTGGTGTCTTGAAATTTCTTGAGTGCATCTTGTACATTCTGGTTAACCATTTCTAGTATCTTCTCCATGAATTTCTCAGTGATTTCTTCAAAGATTTCCTCTTTGAGGGTTTTTTGTGGGCATAACTGGGCTTCTCAGTGACATTTACCAGTATTTTGTTGAGGTCAGGAATCCATTTTCTTAATTTCCCACTGAATCCTGTATAGAATTTTTTTTTTTGAGGAGAGTGGTTTCCTTCCCTTCTTCTTCCCATCACTCAACTTGGTGCTGTGCTACTATGTTCTTGATAGGCTAGTTTGTGGTTTTAATTTCCCTTGATTTAATTTTTTTGTTGTGACTGACTGATTTATTACCTAGATTGATGTGATCTTTCTGTCACTGGCCTGGAGGTGTAATTTAGCAATAACAAATTCACAGGTTCAATGCCAGACCAGTTGTTTACATATTATATGGAAAACTCCTTAGTGATAATATCTATAAACAATGGGACTTGGGGTGGGTAATGGTTATTAGTCTAGATACACAAATTTGGGTAATTGGTAAATGTGGCATTAAAAAGGGAGATGGGAAAATGGGTGGGTAGGTAGGGGAAGTGGTATGTGGCTGCTGGGTTTTGTGGACCTTGTGTGTGTTTCAGTGTATTTCTGTTGTAATGGAGGGTGCTGGTGTCAGGGATTGCAGAGGGTTGGAGTTTTGTACAGTTGGTACAGTAGGCTAGTCAGTGGGTGGTGAGTGTGTAGGAGGGAGGGGTAGTGTGGTGACAGGTTGGGGAAGGATAGGAGGAGGAGGGAAGATGGGGGAAAGAGTGGAAAAGAAGTGACAAAAAGAGTAGTTGGGAGGGAGAACAATGGATTATAGCACAGTAAAAGGAGGAAAAGTGAAAGGGGTAAGACTAAGGATAAGAAAATAGTGATGGTGAAGTTAACAATACAGAAAAAAAATAAAAACACCAAGTACAGGAACAACAAAAACTTCAAGCTTTTGGTAAATTTCTGGAGTTATTCTTTAGGCATCTAATCCTGGTATTGGCATTCAAGCAGGAGCTCTGATGTGGTCTCACCAGGTGACTGGCTTGTGAATAGTATTTGGCTCATTCTGTCCACAGGGCAAATTACAATTGGAAGGTAAGGTAAGTCTGCTAGTTCATGCAAGGTGGTCAGAGCTTTTGTAGTTTTCACCAGGCTGCAGCTGCATTGCCCTTCAGCTGCAACTCTGTTTGGTCATCTCCTCCCTCAGCAAGGTAAGGCAATTCAGTTTTGAATACTGCAGTCTGTCCCAGGAGATCAGCTCCAGGATCCACCACCTGTCCAAACTTTGGGAGGTTGTCAGCTCTAATTTTTATTATTTCTTTTTGTCACTACTAGTTTGGGGTTTTTGTAAAACATAATGTACATTACTGCATTATTTATTTGTGATCTCTGAGGAGTATTTTAATTGTAGGTATGCAAAGTGTGTGGCTCAGTATATGCAAATCAATAAATTTAATAGAGAATATAAACAAAATCAAGGACAAAACTACATGATCATCACAACAGAAGAAGAAAAAGACTGGCAAGATTTAGACTGCTTTCATGATAAAAGCTCTAAAGAAACTAGGAATAGAAGAACTAAAACTCAACATAATAGAGCTATATAAAACAAACCTACAGCCCCATTAAACTAAGTGGGGAAAATATGAAACCACCTCCTGTAAAGTTAAGAAAGAGAAAATGCTGTCCACTCTCCACTATCTTATGTTTTTATTGTGCTGGGAATACATTTTGGTATTTACAAAAGTTCTTACAATATATCAAATATATCATACTTGAATTTACCCCCTCCATCATTCTCCTTTACCCCTTTTTTCCCCCATTCCTGGAAAAGTTTCAATAGCTCTTGTTTTTCCATTCATGCACATGTGTAAACAATATTTGCACCATATTCCTGCTTTTACACACTTTCCCCAAACTCTCCCCCTCACTGGTACTACCACCACCCCAGGCAGGACCTATTCTGCAAAAGTGTTCTCCTATTTTGTAAAAAACAACAACAAAAAAAGATATTTTTGTTTAAGATAGCAACACAGGGAGTTTCCTTGTGACATTATATATATATGGAAATATATATATATATAATCTCCTCTGTTTTTCTCCTTTCTACCTTAACCTGTTCTTATTATGATTTGAACAGTTTTAAAAACTCTACATTCATTCTTGTACAGGAAGTACATCAGCCATATTCACCTTCATAACTTTCTTCTTTTACCCTCCCCCTCTCATATGTGACCTCCCCTTAACATGACCTGTTTTTTCATGATATTGATTGTATGTGTATTAGGTCTACATTCCACATATGGGAGAAAACATGTGGTCACTGTCTTTCTGAACCTGGCTAAGGTCACTTTACATGATCTACTTCAGTTCCATCCATTTACCTACAAATTACAAAATTTCATTCTTTTTTCATTCTTTTTTATGGCTCAATAAAATTCCAATGTATGCAAATACAACATTTAAAAAAATCTATTCATCAGTATTGGGCATCTTGGCTGTTTCCATACCTTAACTATTGTGAATACTGTTGCAATAAACATGGGTAAGCAGGTGCTTTTATTTTAACCTGACTTATGTTTCATTAGGTATATCCCTAGAAGTGATAATACTGGACCATATGGCAGTTCTATTTCTAGGTTTTTGAGGTGCCTCCATACTATTTTCCATATTGGTTGTACTAATATACAACCAAGTATGAGGGTTAGTTTTTTCCCACATTCTCACCAACATTTGCTGTTGTTTGTATTATTGATGGTAGCCATTCTAACAGGAATGAGGCAGAATCTTAACATGGTTTTGATTTTCATTTCTCTTATGGCCATGGATGTTGAGCATTTCTTCCTGTGTTTTTTGGCCATTTGTATTTCTTCCTTTGTTAAAGCTCTGTCCAGTTCATTTGCCCATTTCTTCAATGGGTCTTTGATTTTGGAGGAGTTTTTTGAGCTCCCTATATATTCTGGTTATTAATCTCTTGTCAGATTTATAACTGGCAAAGATTTTTCTCCCACTCTGTGGGGAGCCTTCTCAATTTAGACAACATTTCTTTTGTTGTGAAGAACTTTTTAATTTCATGTAGTCCCATGAAATTTCATGTTAGTTGTTAAGCCATTTGAGTTCTATTTGGGAAGTCATTGCATATGCCTATTAATTCCAGTGTATTCCCTGCTCTTTCCTGCAGTAGTTTCAAGGAATAGAAATAGAAAAGGAAGAATTTAAAGTATCTCTGTTTGCAAATAACATGATCTTACACCTAAAAGATGTAAAAGCTCCACTAAAATCTCCTAGACATTATTAACAACTTGAGCAAAGTAGCAGAATACAAAATCAATTTACAAAAAGTATAATTTTTTTTCTTTCCATGTACTAACAATGAACAGAGTGAAAAAGAATACAGGAAAACATTCCATTTACAATGGCCAGAAAAAAATAAAATACCTAGGAATAAACTCAACAAAAGAAGTGAAAGACATCTATAATGACAAGTATACATCACTAAAGAAAGAAATCAAAGAAGACATCAAAAGATGTAGAGATCTTAAGAGGATCATTGATCAGAAAAATCAATATTATGAAAATGGTGATACTACAAAAAGTAATCTATTTGTTCAATGCAATTCCCACCAAAATTCCAAGGACATTCTTCACAGAGATAGAAAAATTAATAAAAAGTTCATATGGAAGAACAAAGGTCTCTCATTTGAGGTCTCAAATATCCAAAGCAATCCTGAACAAAAAGTTCAATGCTGGAGGTATCACAATATCTGACTTCAAACTGTCCTATGAAACCATAACAATAAGAACAACATGGCTGGCAGAAAAACAGACAAGAGCTCACTGACCCACCAGGCCTCCACCCTGTGGGCCCACCATACCTCCACCCTGCAGAAAACCAGGTCACTGCCTGCTGGCCTGCAAGGCTGCAACCCACCACCCACCAGACATCAGCTCCAAACCTGCCTAGGAAACACAGACAAACAGAACTGGATGCTAAAGTAGAAACACCAAAACTCCTAAGACCGAAATTCCACTGTTCCTGAAGTGAGGATGTTTTTTTTTCTTTTTTCTTTTCTTTAAGTGTTTGTTTGTCTTGTTCACTGTTTGATTGTCCACCATCTCTCCCTGTTGATTTCTTTGGTTCTCCTTTTATTTTTTCTCCTTTTTCTTTTTTTTTTTCTCTTTCTTTCTTGGTTTTGTTAGTTTTACTATTGTAAGTTAGCTAATACTAAATTACACATAGACCAGGGACAGAAATGGTACCAATGGAATAATGGGAAGATGAAAAAGGGATGGAAGCCATTCTATCCCCAAAAATAAATTAGTACAGGATTCAATGGGAAATGAATAAAATGGATACCCAGATCCAGACTCCAACAAAACAAAGATAAACTAACCAAGGAAGCCAACAAAGCCCACAAGAACACTCTGAAAAAAGAAATTCTGCAAGTAGTCAATAAGAATTTCATACAGATGTTACTAGACATGGTCAGCCAAAATGTATAGGAGGCACTCAAGAAAACAAAGAATATGAGAAGACACAAAAACAAATAAGTGAATGCATAAGAGCCTTAAATAAATACCAAACTGAAACAGAGAACACCATAAACAGAGATATAAGCAAATTCAGGGTGACAACTGACAATATTACAGAGGAAGTGGCCCAGGATATGGAAAACCTCAAAAAAAAAGAATGAAACAGAAATACAAAACAAAATGAAATGCCCATTCAAATACAGAAAGCCTCCAGAACATCAAACAGAGTTGAACAAAATAGAACTACCCCACAACATATTATCATTAAAACAATGAGCACAGAGAATAGAGAAAGACTATTGAGGGCTGTAAGAGAGAAAAACCAAATAACATACGAAGATCACAGCAGATTTCTTAACAGAAACCTTAAAAGCAAGAAGAGCATGGAGTGAGATCTTCTGGGCACTGAATGGAAATAACTTCAACCCTAGGACACCCAGCAAAACTGTTATTCAAAATGGATGGAGCAATAAAAGTCTCTCATGCTAAGCAGAAACTATAACAATATATAACCACCAAGCTACCACTACAAAAGATTCTTCAAGGAATTTCTGCACACAGACAGTGAAAGCAAACAAAACCATGACAGGGCAGGCAGTATCAAATCACAGGAAAAGAGAAGGCCAGAAAGTAAAGAGCAACAATGATTCAGCTGCACACAATCAAACCCTTAAAACAACTAAGACACATACCTATCAATACTAACACTGAAAGTTAATGGACTTAATTACTGTATCAAAAGACACCACTAATGAACTGGATTAAAAAGGAAGATCCAACATTCTGCTACCTACAGAAGACCCATCTCATAGACAGAAACAAGCACTGGTTGAGAGTGAAAGGCTGGAAAAAGATTTACCAAGCCAATGGTCGCCATAAACAGGCAGGGGTAGCAATACTTATCTCAGACAAAATAGACTTCAAACTTACATTGATCACATGAGATAAAGAAGGACACTCCACACTAATAAAAGGGGAAATACACCAAAAGGAAATAACAATTAACAACCTATATGCACCCAATGTCAATGCACCCAATTTCATCAAACACTCTGAAGGACCTAAAAACATATATAGACTACAATACAGTGGTGGTGGGGGGGGTTTAATACCCTCCTATCAACAATATATAGATCACCCAAACAAAAAATCAATAAAAAATTCTAGAACTAAATCACACCACAGATCAAATGGACCTAGCTGATATCTACAGAATATTTCATCCAACTTCTGCACAATATACATTCTTCTCAGCAGCTCATGGAACCTTCTCTAAAACTGATCATATCTTAGGCCACAAAGCAAGCCTCAGCAAATATAAGAAAACAGAAATAATCCCATGCATTCTATCTGATCATAATGCATTAAAACTAGACACCAACAACAAAAACAACAGTAAAAAATATGCAAACAATTGGATGCTGAACAACACATTGCTCAATGATCAAGAGGTCATTGATGAAATAAAAGAGGAAATTAAAAGATTCCTGGAAGTGAATGAAAATGAAAACATGACCTACTGGAACCTATGGGACGCAGCAAAGGCAGTCTTAAGAGGAAAGTTTATAGCCATGAGTACATATATTAAAAGGTCAGAAAGATCTCAAATCAATGACCTAATGCTACATCTCAACCTGCTAGAAAAACAAGAATAAGCAAATCCCAAAGCAAGCAGAAGGAGATAAATAATTTTTAAAAGGGCTGAAATCAATGAACTAGAAATAAACAAACAATAACAACAAAAAAATACAAAGAATCAATGAAATAAAAATCTGTTTTTTTTTTAAAAATAAAAAAAGTTGACAGGCCCCTGGCAAACCTGATTAAAATGAAGAGAGAAAAAACCCAATTCAGTAAAATCAGAGATGCAAAAGGGGAGATTACAACAAATACAATGGAAATCCAGGAAATCATCAGAAACTACTTTGAGAACCTATATTCTAATAAATTTGAAAATCTTGAAGAAATGGACAGATTTCTAGATACATATGACCATCCAAAACTGAACCAAGAGGATATTAATCACCTGAATAGATCTATAAAACAAAATGAAATTGAAGGAGCAATGAAGAGTCTCCCAAAAAAGAAAAGTCCAGAACTTGATGGATTCTCTGCTGAATTCTATCAGACATTTAAAAACTAATGCCAACTCTCCTTAAACTGTTCCATGAACTAGTAAGGGAAGGAACACTACCTAACTCATTTTATGAAGCCAATATTACTCTTATTCCAAAACCAGACAAAGAGCCTTCCAAAAAAGGAGAACAATAGGCCAATTTCCTTAATGAACAGTGATACAAAAATCTTCAACAAAATAACAGCAAACCGAATCCAACAACACATTAGAAAGATATCCACCATGACCAAGTTGGGATCATCCCAGGGATGCAGGGATGGTTCAACATACATAAATCTATAAATGTAATATAGCACATTAATAGAAGCAAAGACAAAAACCACTTGATCATCTCAATAGATGCAGAAAAAGCCTTTGATAAGATCCAACAGCACATCATGGTAAAAGCTCTAAGAAAACTAGGGATAGAAGGAATGTACATCAACACTGTAAAGGCCATCTATTACAAACTTACAGCCAAAATCATACTTAATGGTGAAAAACTGAAACAGTTTCCCCTAAAATCAAGAATGAGACAAGGGTGCCCACTATCCCCACTCCTATTCAACATAGTACTGGAATTCCTAGCCAGAGCAATTAGGCAAGATGAAATAAAAGGAATACAAATAGGTAAAGAAACTGTCAAAATATCCCTATTTGCAGATGATATGATCCTATATCTTAAAGACCCAAAAAACTCTACCCAAAAACTCCTAGACACCATAAACAGCTATAGCAAGGTGGCAGGATATGAAGTGAACTTACAAAAATCATTAGCTTTTCTATACACCAACAATGAACAAACTGAGAAAGAATATATGCAAACAATTCTATTCACCATAACCTCAAAAAAATCAAATACCTAGGAGTAAACTTAACTAAGGATGTGAATGACTTCTCCAAGGAGAAGTACAAACCCCTGAAGAAAGAGATTGAGGAAGACTACAGAAGATGGAAACATCTCCCGTGCTCATGGATTGGTAGAATCAACATAGCAAAAATGGCTATACTACCAAAGCAATCTACACATTTAATGCAATTCCCATCAAAATCCCAATGACTTTCATCACAGATATTGAAAAATCTACCCTAAAATTCATTTAGAAACACAAGAGAACATGAATAGCCAAGGCAATATTCAGCAAAAAGAACAATGCTGGGGTATCTCAATGCCAACTTCAAACCATATTACAAAGCAATAGCAAAAATACAGCATGGTACTGGCACAAAACCAGACATGAAAACAAGTGGAACAGAATAGAAGATCCAGATATGAATCCACTCAACTGTACTCACCTTATTTTTGACAAATGTGCCAAAAATATACACTGGAGAAAAGACAGCCTCTTTAACAAATGTTGCCAGGAAAAATCATTACCATCTGCAAAAAACTGAAACTAGATCCTTGTTTATCACTCTGTACTAGTATCAACTCAAAATGAATCAAGGACCTTAATATCAGACCCAAAAATCTGAAGTTAGTACAGGACAGGCCAAGAAACACTGAGGAACTAATAAGTATAGGCATGGACTCCCTCAACAGAACCCAGCAGCCCAGCAACTAAGAGAAAGAATGGACAAATGGGAATTCATAAAACTAAAAAGCTTCTGCACAACAAAAGAAATGGTCTCTAAACTGAAAAGACCACCCACAGAGTGGGAGAAAATATTTGCCATCTATACATCAGACAAAGGACAGATAACCAGAATATACAGGGAACTTAAGAAACTAAACTCTCCTAAAATCAATAAACCAATAAAGAAATGGTCAAGTGAAATAAACAGGACTTTTTCAAAAGAAGAAATTCAAATGACCAAAAAACGCATGAAAAAATGCTCACCATCTCTAGCCATAAAGGAAATGCAAATCAAAACTACACTAAGATTCCACCTCACCCCTGTTAGAATAGCCATCATCAAAAACATGTGTTGGCAAGGATGTGGGGAAAAAGGAACCCTCATACACTGCTGGTGGGAATGCAAGCTAGTGTAACCACTCTGGAAAAAATATTTGGAGGCTTCTTAAAAATCTAAACATAGATCTGCCATGTGATCCAACAATCCCACTCCTGGGGATACACCCAAAGGAATGCAACACAGGGTACTCTAAAGGCACCAGCACACCCATGTTTACTGCAGCACTATTCACAATAGTCACGTTATGGAAACAACCAAGATGCCCCACTACTGAGGAATGGATCGAGAAAATGTGGTATTTATACACAATGATATTTTACTCAGCCATGAAGACGAATGAAATCTTATCATTGGCAAATAAATGGGTGGAACTGGAGAACATCATTCTGAGTGAGGTTAGCCAGGTTCAGAAGACCAAAAATCATATGTTCTCCCTCATATGCAGACTTTAGATCTAGAGCAAATACAGCAGTGTTATTGGACTTGGGTCACATGACAAGGGAAAAGCACACATGGGAGGTATGGGGATAAGTAGTAAACACAAAACATGAAAGCGTTTGATGTCCCCACTGCAGAGGAACTAATACAGAAACCTTAAAGCAACGGCGGTCAACACAAGAAGGGGATAAAGAACTTGTGTAAAGATCAGTTAGAGATGAATCAACTTGGATTGTAACACACTTGTATATGGAAGCAATGCTAGGAATCTCTCTGTATAGCTATTCTTAACTCAACTAGCAAAAATTCTTTGTCTTTCTTATTATGCTTATGTCTTCTCTTCAACAAAATTAGAGATAAGGGCAAAACAGGTTCTGACTGGAAGCGAGGGATGGGTGTGGGAAGAGGGTGGAGTGGGACGATGGGGGTAGAAATGACCCAAACAATGTATGCACATGTGAATAAGTGAATAAAAAAAAGAAATTAAAGAAAAACAGACAAGAAACCAATAGAACCTGGTGCTGGTGGCTCATACCTGTAATCCTAACTACTCAGGAGGCAGAGATCAGGAGGATCCTGGTTCAAAGCCAGCCCAGGAAAATAGTTGGCAAGACCTAATTTTGAAAAAACTTTCACAAAAATAAGACTAGTGGAGTGGTTCAAGGTGAAGGCCCTGAGTTCAAGTACCAGTACCTCAAAAAAGAAAGAAGGAAAGAAACCATTGGAACACAATTGAAGACCCAGAGGTAAATCTTTGCAGCTATAGCCATGTAATTTTTGATAAAAGAGTCCAAAAATTATATTGGAGAAAAGACAGCCTCTTCAGCAAACAGTGTTGGAAAACTAGATATTGACATGTAAAAGGCTAAAACTATATCCCTGTCTCTCATCCTCTACTAATATCAGTAAAAAGTGAATCAAAAAGCTCCATGCAATACCTTATACTTTGAAGTGACTTTTGGAAAGGATAGGGAAAACACTGGACTATATTGGCATAGGCAATAATTTCCTGAATAGAACTTTAATAGCTCATCAAATAAAAGATAGAATTGATAAATCCTATTCCTTAAATCACACTCCATCAAACTGAAAATCTTCTATATAGCAAAGGAAACAGCCACTGGACTGAATAGAGATCCTGCAGCATGGGAGAAAATCTTTGCCAGGTATACATCAGACAAGTGATTAATAAACACTATGTACAGGAAGCTCAAAAAATATACTCCCAAAGAATCAGCGACACAATGAATAAATGAACAAATGAACAGACAATTTTCAAATGAAGAAGTATAAATGACGAATAAATACATTAGGAAATGTTCAGTATTTCTTATCAGAAAGCAAATGCAAATTAAAACTACATCAAATTTTCACCTCACTCCTGTCAGAATGTCAATCAAGAACACAAACAACAAATGTTGGTGAGGATGTATGCAATATGGAACCCTGACATACTGTTGGTGGATTTTAAGTTTGTACAACACTATAGAAAACATTATGGATATTCCTCAAAAAACTAAAATTAAAACTACCATACCATCCAGTGATACCAGTCCTGGGCAATATATCTGTAGGAATGTAAGTCAGAATACAATAGAGATAGTTGTATACCCATATTTATTGCAGCACTATTCACAATAGCCAATCTGTGGGAACAGCCCAGATGCCCTTCAACTGAACACTATATTTAAAAATGTGGTAATATGCATAATGGATTATTATTTACCCATAAAGAGTGGAATATTATTCATTCATAAAACAGGTGAATGGACAAATGTTAAGCAAAGTAAGCCAAGCTGAGAAATACAAAGGTCACATATGCAGAAGATTGTCCCAAAAGATAAATGTATAAACAAATGCAAACATGATCATATAAATATATGTAGAGAGAGGAAAGAGAGTAAAAGAGATTGATACAGACCGAATATGAAATTCCTTGCATCTGTGTAGAAAGATGGCATGACGAAATGCATAGAAAGCTGTTAATTAATAGAGAGTAAGGAGGAAATATAAAGAAGAATAATAGAGAGGGTTTAATCTAATTAAAGTACAATATGGTCATGTATGAAATACCATAGTGAAACCTCTTTGAACAATGAATATACACTTAAGGGAATGAAGGACAAGAACATAAAACAAGTCTTATTAGAGGACAGATAATAGCAGGGGGCAGGAGGGTGAATAGAGAGGTAAAGGAGGATGAATGTGGTTGATGTACTTTATATATTAGGATAAAAACAGAACAATGAAGCCTGTTGAACTTGTTTTAAATAGGGGAGATGGGGAATGACAGAGAATGATGGAGGGGATCAATCTAATCAAGGTACATTGTGAACACAGATGAAAATATGACAATGAAATCCCTTTTATAACTAATATATACTAATAAAAATGTTGAAAAAGTTGCCAAGAATTGATCATTACTAAAGCAGAGGTATTAGTTCTTCTGAATCTTAATATTATTCTATTGTTTTTCTGTTTTTATGTTTGGTATTTTCCACTAAACAGATTTAAAAAATACAAAGGGAAGAAAACCCTCCAAGTTCCTCTCTGTCATGAACACAGCTCAACATAACAATGCAGTACATAAACAAAATATTACACAGAACTAAAACTAAGAAAATCTCATTCATGCAAATAATAAAAACCCTAAATAAAACATTAGCAAACACTATAAAAAAAATAAAAAATAAAATAAATAAAAAACACAAAGGACTGATAAATTCAAGTGAAGCAACTAGATGCGGTTTTATAATTGCTAAGAGCTAACTACATTACATACTTCATAAAAACATGCTGGCCAATGTCATTCGTTAAGTGGTCTTCATCACTCGATGAGGACCAATTTACCTAATGAAAGGCAGTTTTTCAAGGAAAAAAATGACAGAGGAGATTGTGATATTCAGGCTCTGAGATGCTATGCAGTTAGAACATTTCTGAAATAAATATTTTCTCTCATAAAACTTTTATACCTACTATATTTCCTCAACATGGTCCCAGCACAGTGACAACTGCAATGTTAAGCACTTAACAAATATTTGTTAAATTATATGATTGACTGGATACTAGAGCAAACAAAATAGAAATCCTAATGAAAATGATATGGTAAATCTAAAAGGAGTATATTGTAATTACAATACTATCTGTATAATATTATTGGTAATGTAGATTCACACAGTCTGTGTGAAAATGTTGTTAGGGTACACAAATAGAGATCCAAAGTATATTAAAAGGTTATATCACAGTATTTCACACATTTAGTGTATTATCTTTTCACTATGACAGATTCAAGGCACTGGTCTCTGAAGCACAGAAGCTTGAATTTCTCAAATGTAAATAAGCACAGAAATAATAAAAGTTATAAGTTGACATTACAGATTGAGTGTATACTTACTGAAAATGATTAGAATCTTCAAAGAATGTCTATATGTAATTTCAGGTTTTGTCCATGATATCCTAGAGTGCCAAAATTCCATCATTAATTCATTTATTTATAAGTTGGTTCATATGCATGTATTGTTTTACATGTGAGAGTGTTTCAGCATCAGAGATTCAATAATTAATAAAGGATATATTTTATTTAGAACAGATTGTACTGAAATGGAAAAGATGAGCAAAATGTTGGCAAATAATCAGGAAACACCATAATAAATTCTAGTAGTGTATGTAGATAGTAATTTATGATAGAAAATGAGAAAATAATCTCATCCAGTAAGTGGATGCAAGATGTTTGATGCATAGAACTATATGAGGATAAATCTAGGGTGTAGGTGAGATAGGGTGGTTAAAAGGGAGACATGAATGATGATGTGACAATATCCAATTCTATGGTCACCAGTATATATCATGTGATAAAAATAATCTTACCCAACCCAACCTCTAGCATCATTATTTAATGTTAGACATTTAGATACTTTCCACTAAGCTATAAATTCTCCATGAGAATAAGAACATGTGGTTTTGGTCACCATTACCACCTCAGCAACTATCACTTTTTCTAGCTCATATTATGTGATAAAAATTTGTTCCATAGAGGAACGGATGTATGAATGAACAAAGGAGTGGCTTATAATTTTCAATAAGACTTCAGTTGTCATTTATAGGCATTAACATTTGTCCTTCTATTAGATTACCATTTAGCATAGAGCATTTGAAGTTTAAATATTTCAAAATGATTTTTGAAATATCCACAGGCATCTTAAGGAACAGCCAAATGGTAGCAGCTGCAGAGAAATTGTTGAAGAGATTGCCTTAGGAGCCATCAGAGTCAAGCCTACATCTGCAGAGCCCTGGTCTCTTTTGTAGACTGATTCTCTAGGAAAAAATCCATGCATACATCCATTCAGTGAGTATCCACTCTGCCTACTATCTGCTGGCAATATTCTAAATGCTGCATATTTAGAAACAGACATTCACACATATTTGCACACATAACCCTATTCAAGTAGAACATATATTCAAGTCGGAGGAAGACAGACAATTCATAAAGCAAATAATGTTTCAGTTGGTGGTAAGTGCTTATGGCCATAAACTAAGGAAAGAAAAGGCAAGTGATGTTGAACCTTTCACTGTGATGCAAGTGATGCTTCACTGTCTCTTGAGATGCCTTGGGAGGAGCATCCCTGTGAGATGAGAGATGGTCTAAAAGTCCTTCACACCCTGAACACTGATGTGAAGAATTAAGGGCACAGTCTCTGAGATAAAATGCCAGAATTGTAGCTTCTTCCATTTGATTCTGTGAATGAGAGGAGTCAAAGTTACAAACAAGAGACTATATTCTGAAGAAAGAGACGTAAAACAGCAAGAATCAAGAAAGAGATGGCAAAATAACTGAAAAGTATGTATAAATAGAAAAGTACCTTAGGAAAACTGCTTATAGCTCCAACCCTCTGCTCCTGGGGTATACGCATGGGGTGATGGAAGAATCCAAAGCAAAAACTGCAACTTCAGTAAGCCACTGGTGACAACACACAGGCAGTTCCACCCACAGGAGAAACCCAGTTTTCACAAGTCTTAAATACAGTGCAGGAATTTGGTCTGATAGTGATTCTTCCTGTGTGGCAGGCCAGTATTAGAGAAGAAATCTTTGTGTTACTCCCATGTCTTGGACAGTTACATCAAGTCGTCATCTTCAGAGGGGCCTATTGTTTGAGACTGAGCTATTCTGGGGACCTAAAAACAAGAAACAATTGCAACTCAGGGAGCTTGGGGATACAGGGACACACTTCCATATTATTTGTTTGGGAGATAGCTCTAAGAAGGAGTTGTGGAGAAGCGAAGGGTTGGACTCAGATTTGCTTGAAGTTTAGGAAGAAGGCTGCTTGGCTGTGAGGGGCTGGTGTCCCCACCCTCTGTAGTGAGGAGTGAGCCCCATTGCCTGTGGTTTACTGCAGAGTCAAAGAGCTCTGAGTCTATCATGAGTGAGATGTGAGGACAAATTTTCTTAATCCATTCATCACCAGTAAGACATCTTGGCTATTTACATAACTTAGCTATTGTGAATAGTTCTGCAAAAAACATGGATGTGCAGGTATCTTTATTATAACCTGAATTACATCCCTAGGAGTGGTATTGCTGAATTATACAACAGTTCTGTTTTTAGTTTTTTGAGGAGTCTCCATATTGTTTTCTGTAGTGGTTATACTAATTTATACCAGCAATGTATGAGGCTTCTTTTTCCCCACATCCTTGCCAATATTTGTTGTTGTTTGTGTTATTAATGGTAGCCATTCTACCAGGCATGAGGTAGAATTAACATGGTTTTGATTTGCATTTCCCTTATGGCCAGAGATGCTGAGCATTTCTTCATGTGTTTTTATGCATTTGGACTTCTTCCTTTGAAAAAGCTCTGTTCAATTCATTTGCCCATTTCTTCATTGGGTCATTGATTTTTGGGCAGTATAGTTTTTTGAGCTCCCTATATTCTGATTATCAAACCCTTGTCAAACGTATAGCTGGCAAAGATTTTCTCCCATTTTGTGGGCAGCCTCTTCAATTTAGAAATCACTTCTTTTGTTGTGCAGAAGCCTTTTAATTTCATGTAGTTTCATTTGTCAATCCTTTCTCTTAGCTGCTGAACCATTTGAGTTCTAGTTAGGAAGTCATTGCCTATAGCTATTAATTCTAATGCTTGGAAAACTGGGTATCTGCATGTGCAGAAAACAAAAACTAGATCCATGTCTTTCACCTTGTACAAGTATCAACTCAAACTGGATAAAGAACCTTAATATAAGACCTGAAACTTTGAAACTAGTGCAGGTAAGAGCAAGGAATAATTGGAATTAATAGGCATAGGCGATTACTTCTTATTTCTCATTTTTATTGTTTTGTTTTGTTTGGTTTTAGAACATAACCAATGAAACTTTAGGTGAGTGATAGCACAATGACTCTGCTGCATTTTGAAAAATCAATAACCTTTCATTCCTTGTAACTTTAAATATAGTGAGAAATAAAGCACCATTCTCTGAAATCTTGGTTTCAGGCCACTTTAGAAGTCTTCTGGAAGAATATTCTTTCAAGAGACTCAGAGATGCAAAATCTGTAAAACATTCAAGGCCATTTCCTTTCTTCATGCACTGTGCTTGTGAATGAGAATGTAAGTGTGGTTCACATGCTGTAGTTGTCTTCAATGTCTTAAGACAGAGCTAAAGTCTTGAAGAACAATTGAAAATATGAGACTTAGTCATTTCTTCAAGGAAATGAGAAACTGCACGCTGTGTTCCCACTTAGCCAATAATATTTTGCAGACTCTAAAAGTCTTTGAGGGGAAAGAGGATGAAAGAGAACTATATCATAATTCACACATCTTTTTTGTTCCGGTTTTATGTAACAAACTGAAGTGCTCACAAAAGTTTAGATGCATCTTGTAATAGTACAATTCAGTGAACATAATGAAAATCATAATTATGACTCTGTATGATTAGAAACTTTCAATTTCTTTTTGTAATTAGGAGGCATGTTTATTAGCATTTATCAAGAATTAGCCTGGATGGGTGAGAATTTGCTGAGAAAACAGAGGTTAAATTGATCTTTATGAAAAAAACAATTTTTAAGCAGGATCTCACTATGTAATCCAGGCTGGCCATGAACTTGCTAACCTCCTAGTCTAGTCTCCCAAGTGCTGGCATGCATGCACATGCCACTACTCCAAAACCATAATATTAATATGAATTATTCTTATGTATTATGAGTTTCCATATATTCTCTCATGTGATGTTACACTCCTACTTTTTGAAATAGGAGTTATTATAAGGAAAATGACCCTGAAACTGAATTAGTGACAGTGAATCCAAACTTATGTGATGTTACTCCAAATCCTCCCCACTAAATCATACAGACTTCCTTTTGACTAACAGTTACTCCATGAAACAGGACACAGTGACCTATATCTATAATCCCAGCTATTTGGGAAGCACATGTGGGGAGGATCATAGTTTTAGGCCAGGCAAGAAGTTCTTGAGATCCAATCATCCCAGTTACACAGGGAGGCACAAATAGGAGTAGTGCAATCTGAGCTAGTCAGGGCATAAAGCGAGACCCTATCTCAAAAATAATCAATGTAAAAGGGACTGGGGGTATAACTGAAATGGTAGAGCCCTGCCTAACAAGCATTAGTCCCTGAGTTCAACTCCCCAGTACCACCAAAAAAATAGTTTTGACATGAATAGGATGGTTTTAAATTATCTTAATGTGCATTTCTTGTCATTTTTGTTTTCTGCATTGTCCTATCAAAGGATATGAAAATCCACCGACTTGAGATAACTGAATGGAGTCTAGGAATTAGGTACCACGGAAACAGGAGCCAATGCTAGCTCTTTCTGGAGGAACCAGGGTATGGAGCGAGGTGGCTCTTCCTCAGACCTGATCAACACAAGAGATCATGTCATTGAGACCTCTGACTAGCATTAGGAACCTCTGACACTGCACTAGAGGATACATCTGAGATGGAAACAGGGACCACATTGTAGCATTCTTCCTTCAGACCAGCTTAATCTATGGATCTTAGCAAGGACCAGAAAACTTTCACTAATTGCTTAAAAAACATTATTCCAGGACAAACTATTTTCTTTCATTTCTTCTGAAATGGACAGTAATGAAAAATAATACAATTCAGTAGCAAGAAAAGGTTATCATTCTGTGCTGCTAGTGCAAGTAACTTCCTCTATGATCTTGGTATAATCAGAAGACTGAAGATGTGAAGACTTTTAAAAGGAATAACTCTAGTATTAGTAGAGTTGATGTTCAAATATGAAATTAAACAGAAAATATAAAGGGATAAAGAAGGTTTATGATTCTTGCCACAAATTGTATTTCTTGAGCACCTCTTGAATGACTGCTGTTATAATTTGTATCATGGAGGATAAGCAAACAGTTTCATTCAGAACATCCTTTGGATTCTGACTCAGAAGAAATTAAAGTCCTATACCTAAAATGAGATTTACCAGGCATAATATTCACATTGTTTTCCTACTCTTCATTTTTATGTTTTAGAGTAATTCAAATAACATAGGAACACACTGTCATTTTTAAATTTCTTCATATAATTTTAGTTTCCTATCTTCAGTGAGTGAACTCTAGACCAGTTACATTTAAAGCAATGATTCTCCATAGGTTATGTACTAGCATTTATAAATCTCTGGTGGAGTTAGATTCATGGGCACACTTGTTAAATTAAATACATAATCACCTTATGCTTCCTCTGTTCTGTAGCTAAAGTCTGTGTATTATTGTCTCTTTTGCTACCTCACTGTGATTAATATGTCTATTGTTGGATATATTTATTATATAATTTAAAAAATTGACATCCTGATGGCTCTTTTTTTTTGTCTCAAGGCTCTTGCTTAAACCTTAATAAATCTGAAGTTGAATTTACAACCATTCCTTTAAGACCACAGCAGAATCAATTGAGTAGCTCCTACAGTCCAGAGAGACTCTTAATAGAAATTAACATGAAAAAATAATGTTAATAATTGCAGCTGAGTGATTACAAATTCAGTTGCAAGACTGGTCAAATATGTAGGCTGAATAGGACATTTGCATGGCCATGGGAGAGGAGCCAGCCAGTATATGATGGCTTCACCTGTGACTTCCATACATGCCATCACTTTCCTGAAATTCAACAAGTAGGGACTTCTTCATTTTCTCTTCTTTTGTATTGAGTTTCTGTGTTCATCTCTATCAAAAAAATTAAAAATCAGAATGTAAATGATATTTATTAGAGGTGCTATCTTCAAGGCAGGTTTTATATTTGGGAAACATAAAGTGAAAATGAAAAGAAAGACCACTAGTGAATAAGAACTTAAAATGAGTGTTTCCTAGAGGCCCAAATGTAGTAGAGGGGAAAGACAGGGGGCAGGGGATAGGGGGGAAAATGACCCAAACATTGTATGCATTTATGAATAAATAACAACAAAAAAAAAAACAAATGTGTGGGGACCAAGTGCAAATTTGTCTTAATTCTAAGATACACTCAGGGTCAACTGAATTATACTAAAAAAGAAATAAAATCTGAATAGTAGCATCCTACCAAGATACTGAATATCTATCTCCATAGTCTAGTGATCTACTTATGTTCCTACTCCCTATGACTTAATATTGTTTCAAAAACTTGTTTATTCATTCAATATTTTTTTTCTTTCAAGACAAGTTCCCATTATAAAGTGCAGGTTAGCCTGGAACTCATGATCCTCCTGCCTCTGCTTCCTGGACTCTGAGATTACAGCTGTGTGCCACTGTGGCTGGCAAATAAATATTTATTAGGTGTTTAAAATGTTATCATCCAATGTTCTAAGTGTTGTGGTTATTACTATGAGCAAGATGGACAAAACTCAGTCACTCAAAAAGAGGCCACTGGGGGATTCCAAGATGGTGGCTAGAGGGAGGAAGCAGAAAGTGTGCCTCCTATAGTGAAATCCTGGAGAGACCTGGAGACACACCTTGCAGGCAAAACCACCGAGAAGAGGCAAAACTTTGACCCCTCCACACTCCAGCTAGCTCAGAGAATCTCCACTTCACGTTAAATGGAAAACCAGAGGGCCCCCAGGCCACCAGTCGCCTGCACCCAGGCAGCTTGGGAGACGTGGACAAGGTGAGCTTAGTGGTACCACGGTACTCCCACAGACAACCCTGGGCCAGAGCAGCATAGCCCCCTGGACAGACCAACCTCCACCCAGGGGAAAAAAGAGAAATTGAGTAATAAGCAATAAGAACAATAAAGACACGTGGGAAAGAGGGTGAATCGCACTGAGCGCCAAAGATTGGGGGAAGGGAATCCTTCCCAGGACTGTAAATAAACAAGCTGGGCCAGGCTGGAGAGGCTCCAGCGGGAACGGGGGCAGGGCATGTGCCCAGCAACCAGGAGTGGGAAAGCTTGTGAGAGTGGCAGAAGGAGGAAAACTCCACAGGAGACGGGGGAAGACCCACGTCCCATGTGAGCTGTAAACAACCATGGTGGCTGGCAGGAGCAGCAGCACCGCTCAGTAATCAGGAGCGGAAAAACTTGTAAAAGTACCTGTGGGAGGAAAACTACACAGGAGAGGGGGAAGACCACTTCCAATGTGAGCTGTAAACAAACATGCAGGCCTGAGAAAGAGGGTGCAGTGTCACCTCCCCCAGTGTGCTCAGAAAGGGGAAAGTTTGTAGCAGAGGCTCACACACAGAACTCTGAGTAAACAAAGCCTGCAGGGCCAGGTGAGTGTTAAGCTCACCCCTGAGATCTGCATAAATAAAGCCTCCAGCAACAGCAGGCTGACAGCAGCTGGCAGGCAAGCTACAGCCACAGACCAGATCAAAATAGAACTACCCCACGACATATCATCATTAAAACAACAAGTTCAGAAACTAGGGAAAGAATATTGAAGGCTGTAAGAGAGAAAAAACAAGTAACATACAAAGGTAAACCCATCAAAATCACAGCAGATTTCTCAACAGAAACATTAAAAGCAAGAAGAGCGTGGGGTGAGATCTTCCAGGCACTGAATGAAAATAACTTCAACCCCAGGATACTCTACCCAGCAAAACTATCATTCAAAATAGATGGAGCAATAAAAGTCTTCTATGATAAGCATGATAAAACAATATGTGACCACAAAGCCACCACTACAAAAGTTTCTGCAAGGGATTCTGCACACAGAAAGTGAAACCCAACTTAACCATGAAAAGACAGGCAGCTCCAAACCACAGGAAAGGAAAAAGCAAGAAAGTAGAGAGTAACGTCAACTTAGGTACACACAATCAAACCTTCAAACAACTAAGACAACTAAATGACAGGAAACACCACATACCTATCCGTACTAACACTTAATGTTAATGGACTTAATTCACCCAACAAAAGGCACCGCTTGACGAAAAGGAATAAAAAGGAAGATCCAACAATTTGTTGCTTACAGGAAACCCATCTCACTGACAGAAATAAGCAAAGGCTTAGGATGAAAGGCTGGAAGAAGATTTACCAAGCCAATGGCCCCCAAAAACAGGCAGGAGTAGCAATAATTATCTCTGGCAAAGTAGACTTCAAACCTACATTGATCAAATGAGATAAAGAAGGACATTCCATCCTAATAAAAGGGGAAATAGACCAAAAGGAAATAATACTCATCAACCTGTATGCACCCAATGTCAATGCACCCAATTTCATCAAACATACCCTGAAAGACCTAAAAGCATACATTAATGCCAACACAGTGGTTGTGGGAGACATTAACACCCCATTATCATCAATAGATAGGTCATCCAAACAAAAAACAATAAAGAAATCCAAGATGTAAAATATGCAATAGATCAAATGGATCTACTTGATGTCTACAGAACATTTCATCCAACTTCTACACAATATACATTCTTCTCAGCAGCCCATGGAACCTTCTCCAAAATAGATCATATCCTAGGGCACAAAGCAAGCCTCAGCAAATATAAGAAAATAGAAATTATACCGTGCATACTATCTGATCACAATGCAGTAAAAGTAGAACTCAACAACAAAAGTAAAGACAACAAACATGCAAACAGCTGGAAACTAAATAACTCACTACTTAATAAACAATGGATCATTGATGAAATAAAAGAGGAAATTAAAAAGTTCCTGGAAGTCAATGAAAATGAAAACACAACCTACTGGAACCTATGGGACACAGCAAAGGCAGTCCTGAGAGGAAAGTTTATAGCCATGAGTGCATATATTAAAAAGACTGAAAGATCCCAAATCCATGACCTAATGATACATCCCAAACTCCTAGAAAAACAAGAACAAGCAAATCCCAAAACAAATACAAGGAGAGAAATAAAAATAAGAGCTGAAATCAACAAAATAGAAACCAAAAAAACCATACAAAGAATTAATGAAACAAAAAGTTGGTTCTTTGAAAACATAAACAGGATCAATAGACCCCTGTCAAACCTGACTAAAATGAGGACAGAAAAAACCCAAATTAGTAGAATTAGGAATGCAAAAGGGGAGATAACAACAAACACCATGGAAGTCCAGGAAATCATCAGAGACTACTTTGAGAAACTATATTCAAATAAATTTGAAAATCTTAAAGAAATGGACAGATTTCTAGATACATTTGATCATCCAAATCTGAACCAAGAGGAAGTTAAACACCTGAATAGATCTATAACACAAAATGAAATTGAAGCAGCAATCAAGAGTCTCCCCAAAAAGAAAAGTCCAGGACCTGATGGATTCTCTGCTGAATTCTATCAGACCTTTAAAGAAGAACTGATACCAACCCTCCTTAAACTGTTCCATGAAATAGAAAGGGAAGGAAAACTACCAAACACATTTTATGAAGCCAGTAGTACACTGATCCCAAAACCAGGCAAATACACCTCCAAAAAGGAGAACTATAGGCCAATCTCCTTAATGAACATTGATGCAAAAATCCTCAACAAAATAATGGCAAACTGAATTCAACAACACATCAAAAAGATTATTCACCATGACCAAATAGGCTTCATCCCAGGAATGCAGGGGAGGTTCAACATATGAAAATCAATAAACGTAATAAACCACATTAACAGAAGCAAAGACAAAAACCACTTGATCATCTCAATAGATGCAGAAAAAGCCTTTGATAAGATCCAACACCATTTCATGATAAAAGCTCTAAGAAAACTAGGAATAGAAGGAAAGTACCTCAACATAAAAAAAAATTATAAAAGCTATATATGACAAACCTACAGCCAGCATTATACTTAATGGAGAAAAACTGAAACCATTCCCTCTAAAATCAGGAACCAGACAAGGATGCCCACTATCTCCACTCCTATTCAACATAGTACTGGAATTCCTAACCCGAGCAATTAGGCAAGAAGAAGGAATAAAAGGAATACAAATAGGTAAAGAAACTGTCAAAATATCCCTATTTGCAGAAGACATGATCCTATGCCTTAAAGGCCCAAAAAACTCTACTCAGAAGCTTCTAGACCTCATCAATAGCTACAGCACGGTAGCAGGATATAAAATCAACATAGAAAAAACATTAGCATTTCTATACACTAACAATGAGCAAACGGAAAACGAATGTATGAAAACAATTCCATTTACAATAGCGTCAAAAAAAAATACCTAGGTGTAAACCTAACAAAAGATGTGAAAGACCTCTACAAGGAAAACTATATACTTCTGAAGAAAGAGATTGAGGAAGACTATAGAAAGTGGAGAGATCTCCCATGCTCATGGATTGGTAGAATCAACATAGTAAAAATGTCTATATTCCTAAAAGTAATCTACATGTTTAATGCAATTCCCATCAAAATTCCAATGACATTCATTAAAGAGATTGAAAAATCTACTGTGAAATTTATATGGAAACACAAGAGGCCACAAATAGCCAAGGCAATACTCAGTCAAAAGAACAATGCTGGAGGTATCACGATACCTGACTTCAAACTATATTACAAAGCAATAACAATAAAAACAGCCTGGTACTGGCACAAAAACAGACATGAAGACCAGTGGAACAGAATAGAGGACCCAGATATGAAGCCACACAACTATAAGCAACTTATCTTTGACAAAGGAGCTACAAATATACGATGGAGAAATAGCAGCCTCTTCAACAAAAACTGCTGGAAAAACTGGTTAGCAGTCTGCAAAAAACTGAAACTAGATCCATGTATATCACTCTATTCCAATATTAACTCAAAATGGATCAAGGATCTTAATATTAGGCCACAAACTCTAAAGTTGACACAGGAAAGAGTAGGAACTACTCTGGAGTTAGTAGGTATAGGTAAGAACTTTCTCAATGAAACCCCAGCAGCACAGCAACTAAGAGATAGCATAGATAAATGGGACCTCATAAAACTAAAAAGCTTCTGTTCATCAAAAGAAATGGTCTCTAAACTGAAAAGAACACCCACAGAGTGGGAGAAAATATTTGCCAGCTACACATCAGACAAAGGACTGATAACCAGAATATATAGGGAACTTAAAAAACTAAATTCTCCCAAAACTAATGAACCAATAAATAAATGGGCAGAACTTTCTCAAAAGAAGAAATTCAAATGGCCAAAAACACATGAAAAAATGCTCACCATCTCTAGCAATAAAGGAAATGCAAATTAAAACCATACTAAGATGCCACCTTCACCCCTATTAGAATAGCCACCATTAGCAACACCACCACCAACAGGTTTTGGTGAGGATGAGGGGAAAAAGGGACTCTCTTACACTTTTGGTTGGAATGTAAAGTAGTTCAACCACTCTGGAAAAAAATTTGGAGGCTACTTATCAAGCTAAACATTGATCTACCATTTGATCCAGCAATACCACTCTTGGGGATATACCCAAAAGACTGTGACACAGGTTACTCCAGAGGCACCTGCACACCCATGTTTATTGTGGCACTATTCACAATAGCCAAGTTATGGAAACAGCCAAGATGCCCCACCACTGATGAATGGATTAAGAAAATGTGGTGTTTATACACAATAGAATTTTATGCAGCCATGAAGAAGAATGAAATGTTATCATTCGCTGGTAAATGGATGGAATTGGAGAACATCATCCTGAGTGAGGTTAGCTTGACCCAAAAGGCCAGAAATCATGTGTTCTCCCTCATATGTGGACATTAGATCAAGTGCAAACACAACAAGGGGATTGGACTTTGAGCACACGATAAAAGTGAGAGCACACAAGGGAAGGGTGAAGATAGGTAAGACACCTAAAAAATTAGCTAGCATTTGTTGCTCTTAACGCCAAGAAACTAAAGCAGATACCTTAAAAGCAACTGAGGCCAATAGGAAAAGGGGACCAGAAATTAGAGAAAAGGTTAAATCAAAAAGAGTTAACCTAGAAGGTAACACACATGCACAGGAAATTAATGTGAGTCAACTCCCTGTATAGCTATCCTTATCTCAACCAGCAAAAACACTCGTTTCTTCCTATTATTGCTTATATTCTCTCTTCAACAAATTAGCGATAAGGGCTAAATAGTTCCTTCTGGGTATTGAGGGAGTGGGAGGGAGAGGGACAGGGTGGAGTGGGTGGTAAGGTAGGGGGTGGGGGCAGATGAGAGAAATGACCCAAGCCTTGTATGCACTTATGAATAATAAAACAATAAAAAAAATCAGTCACTCAGAAGATTTACTTTCTAGTTTTAAAATTTGTCCTTTAAATTTAATGTCACTACACTCTCTTACAATGTCCATCATGGATCTCTAAAAGTAATGGGTCTATTTTACTTACAGATTACAAGTAGAGTATTTTTCAAGTAGTGAAATAAATAAAATCTTTTTTCATCTAAAAATGTATCTTTGCTCTGAATGAACAAGTTAATTTCTTTGTACCAGGGCATCTGGTTCTCCTGTTAAGAAAGTACAGCCCACACTCTCTTCATGAAATTACTCCCTAAATAAACATTTAATAACTTAAAGCAAAAAGTAGTTTCATATTAGATTATATAAAGTTAAACAAAAGCATTAACATAGCCGGAATTGAGGCTTAATTGTCTATGAATAAACTGGGATATAGTATAAAATCTACAGAACAGACCTACCAACTAAAATGAGCTAAAAACCTTGATTCCATCCATACTGGTGTAGGTGAACTAGCAGGCAGGCAAGTATTCTTATTCAAGGTAGTCTACCAACAAGGAAGAGGGCAAGTTCAACTTCTGATTTTCCACTTACTAAGCATTTGACCCCTGCAGTTTAATTATCATCTCTGAGTCTTAATTCCTTGTCTCTAAAACAGATTCTGTAAGTATACTGACCACAAAGATTGTTGTGGATGTCAGAGGAAATGCTCTCTTATCCTTTCATTGACAATTTTAGATCATTCCTCTACCTCCAAGAGACTGCAGTATTGTACATTCTGGTCTCTTCCTTGTAACATCTTTTCCCTTGTTCATTCATACACAAGGAAGAATACCATGCTAACTGGACATAGAAAAACTTCAATATATATACTATCACATTAACCCTGAATGGTGCCAGAGTGAAAAACTTTGTAATCTTAAAAAATTAGAAGTGGGGCAGGGTTTTAATTTTTGCTGCTATTCTAATATCTGGGGAAAGCTTTTATCTCTTGGATACAGATAGCAAGCCAGAATTTCTAAAGGTCCAGCTGGAGTCCTACCTGGCTATGTCCTTTTCTGTGTTTGTCTCTGAAGTTCTCTACTCTTCAGGGATTATATTTCTGATAAAGCCATCTGGTGCTTTCAAGTATAAAGACCATCTCTGTATGCCAACGGTCTGGACAAATGTCTGTGAACTATCTTTGGGGAAAGGAAGAAGGCTCCTTTACAATGAAAGCACAGCCAGTCTCCAATTCTACTTTACTAAAAGTATGACTGATTCTGTGTCTTGCTACTATGCATGTATTTGTTATTATTAAAGAACACAGAGGTCTAAGGATTCTTAAATTCACACAAATGAGAGTATATAAAATTTATGTATATAAGTTCAAAGGGAAGACGCTAGTCCCTATAGGAATTGCTAAGAGAAGGTGGGGTATCACTCTTGGAACTATTGCAAAGGCAGAAGGTCTGGAAGAAAAAGGCTTGTTGCTTAAATGGAACTGCAAGCTGTGGTCTTGGCAAGAGAAACAATGTAAGATGCTAGCTTTTGGAACTTGAGAAGAGCAGAGTTAGCTATAAAATTGAGGTTTGGGTTGAGAGCCATTTTTGAGGATGACAATAGTGCCCACATATTGAGGAATCACTCCTGTCTTAGTCAAATATACTTTGACCATTTCTCCACAGCTGTTTTGAGGAAAGAAGGGAGGTGAGTAATAAGGAAAATTAGAAATTTGACAAACATGGAATTAACTATGATATGTGTCCAAATTGATCCAAATTTAAAATTCCTCTTAAAATTAAAATGTTCTGGAGAAGTTTAATTCAATGTAATAACATGTTCTATAAAATATTCTCTTGGTTATATTGGAGCTATGATGTCACATATCTCCATGGCTAACCACGAGATGTAAATGAACAGATGTAGCCCAATACAGAGACTCCGTTAAGGAGTGATGTGTGCAGGGAAGGAAAGGAGGATCTCTAGATCAAAGGGAAAAGTTACTAGTGAACCAGAAGCAATGTCTGCTTCAGAATGTGCTTTCTCAATAAGAGCCAGAAACCCAGGTTTTTACAGTTTTTACAGTATGGCATTAAATAACTTTTAATACTGACAATTAAATATTATTTTTTTTAAAAAGTGGTAATCTCAGTGGCTTCAGAATGAGGCACCAGGATTCTTGTAGAGCAAAACTAATTGTTTCTAATAAGTCTTATTATATTTTTTAATTAATATACATTAATAATACGGAGGGGGTTTCTTTGTGGTAATTCCATACATGCATACACTGCATTTTAAACAAGTTCACCCTTTCTACTATATTCCAATTTTCTTTTTCTTCTTTCCCCCTTTTACAGTGTTTGGTGGGTTTCATTATGTGGCCTTTGAACATATACATGTAGTGTATGTCAATGCTCTTCTCCCCTTGGTATCTTTTCCTTTTACTCTCCCCCCTTCTGTTGACCCCCACCTCCAAGACCATTCCCTTTCACATCCATGTCCCATTGTCATCGTAATCATAACCATCACCATCATTATCATTTTAGATCTAGGATCCACAAATGATAGTTGGCTTCTTGAGCTAGGCTTACTTCATTCATCAAGATGATCTTCAGTTCATCCATTTTCCTGCAATTGACATAATTTCGTTGTTCTTTATGATTGAGTAATATTTCACAGTGCTGAATGACCAATGCATGAACAAAGAGAGAAAAGTAATTGCTTTTTAATTCATGGTCTACTAGTCAATTAGGATAAAAATTGAACATAACTTTGTTTTCCCTTTTCTTTCAGATAGAACTGTAACTAAATGATTTCATCAGCTTTGTAATTAACAACAATGCACAGACTACTTAATCAAGTAATTTCAAATATACATAATATAAAGTGTATAGCAGGAGGTGAGAATGGGAGAGTGAAGAGGCACATTTAAAGATAGAGAGAGGGGAAGAGAGGATGAGAAAGGCACAGTGAGAGAGAGTTAAGGAGAGTTAAAACAGGGAAGAAAAATGATACTGAAAAGAGACACATCATGGAAGAAAGATCAATTCACACAGTGGGAAAACATACAGAGAAGTTTAATAAAGTTTGAGTTGATATTGACTAAGAGTTTCACTTTGTTATGCACTTCATTTATTCACTAACTAATCAATTCAAATCATAAAAATATATTGAGTGTTTTTAGATGCCTGGTACTGTCTGACAGAGATGCAGTAATGAAAATATCAGGACTCTAGATTCTTAGAGATTACATTCTAGTGTGAAAATAATAGATAAGATGAGTGAAAAAAGTACATATATATCAGCTAGTATGTTATATAATATATAAATGAACACATTATTTACTAATAATGAGTTATATTATCAAATAAACAATGTGTCCACTGGTATATATTATAGAAGAAAAATATGAACGCAGGCTAGGAAGAGCTCATAGTTAGGGGATTTGTTTCTTTAGGTAGAAGGTCAAGAAAGACTTCTGATAAATTAACATTTTGTTGTAAATATTAACTAAGAAAAGGAGTCATGCATGAAATTAATATTACATGCTTTAAGCCACCTTCACAAAGGAAAGTATTGGGTCTGTCTTGCTCACCATCAACTCCTCATTGCAATGATTAGCACAATGATTGACTCTGGGATTAATAATCAGAAGAGCTCCAAATGTTAGATATTAGCCCCTGTTCAATCACAACAGAGGATACAACTATATCACCTGAAACTCTGAAAGTGTTCAAGGCTTTTGTGTTAGTCTGCTAAGGCAGCCATTTCCAAATACCACAGAACTGATAGTTAAAACAACAGAAATTAATACTAGAAGGTCAAGATGAAGTGACCTCAACGTTGGGAGTCCCTCTTACTAGCTTTTATAGAACCACTTTCTTACTCTCTCTTAAATTACCTTTCCCCTATGTGTGTGCAAAGACAGAGGAGTCCATGCTGTCATTTCCTCTTATAAGGACACAAACCCTATTGGACTAGACCCCATCTTTATTTAACCTAAATTACTTCCTTAAAAGCTCTATTTCCAAATACAATCGCTTCAAAAGTCAAGTCTTCAATACATGAATGGGTGGAGCACAATGCAGTTCATGATACTCTGCCCTTTGTATTCAGAGATTCATTTTCTTCTCATGTAAAAGATATGCTCATCTTATTCCAACAGCCCTCAAAGCATTAACTAACTTAATCATCAATTCCAAGTCCAAAATATCACCTAACTAGTACCCAAATTAGGTATCGGTGAGACTTGAGGTATGATTAATCCTGAGGCAAAGTCTCTAGCTGTGAACCTATGAAACCAGAAAAGTTTTGTTCTTACAAAAATATAATGATGAGACAGGTATAGGCTAAATATTCTCAGTCCAAAAAGAAGAAATCAAACAGAAGAAAGTTATGGCCAGTCCTAAACAAAAGTACAGCATCAAATGACAAATTTCTTTCAGCCTTTTTCTTCTTTTTATTAACATATACTGATCATACAAAATAATGTGTTCACTATGACATTTTCATACATGCATATATTGCACTTGGTCATTGAATCTTAAAACTCCAGAATAACCCATTTTGTTTCTGTGATCTTCAGGGAGGGTGAGATGGCAGCATCACTTCCAGAGACCAAGGCTGTGGTCCAGTTCTGGGAATGGCCTTGCCTGTGAAGTATTGGTAAGGGGCATTCTGACATGCTACAATCAAGAAAAGGATTCCACTTTGTTAGACTTACCATCTGGCCTATGGTGACAGTGGTAGCTCTGCTGATTTCTGAGTTGCTTTACAGGTCATTCTTCCCTTTTCTTAAATTTGAAAACATGTTTGGAGCTCAATAGCTCTGCTGCCCAGTCCTAAACAATCTTAGAACTCTGAAAGCCTTCCTTTACTTTTATATAGGAGTTAGGAAGGGAGTTAGGAATACTGATAGCTGAAAATGATGGCTTTGATGTTGATAAAGAATCACATCCTAAACTGCTGACTTTCATGGAATGGCTTATGACATATGGGAAGGTCTTGCTGATTTTGTCTTAAAGTAAAGGATTGTTTCAAAATGGAAACAGGAAGGTAAGGAAAAAAAACCAGCAAGGTAAAAGCATGTTGCAGGGTTTTATAGGAATTATAGTGAGATATAGTTGATAGAAAACCCAATGCTGTCATAATAAATGTATAAAATGCTCTCCAAAAACTTCCTCTTAAATTATAATAAAGCTGAGACACAAAAAGTGCTTTGTTAATCTGCTCTCTGAGATGCCCCACTCTATTCTATGGGAGAATAGTCTTTCTTTTAATAAACTTTACTACCCTTAATAAACTTAGCTATTATTTTTGCTATTCCACATCTTGCTTGAAATCTTCTACCATGGGAACACAAGAACCAAGGACCTGAACCCAAACACCCAGTAACAATTTCACCCATTTTCTCTTTCTTTTCATCTAAACTGACAGTGTCTCGGCTGACATGATTTCATCTCCATGTTTGGTTTCTGTTGATATGACTGATTAACTCTGTGAGCTATCTCCTTGTGGAGTGATTATCCTGCCACACTCTTGTTTTCTCCAGTATATGCTTTCTCAGCTTTTGGATAGGCTAAGACTTTCTGATTCAAATTTTAGATCCATTTTGCTTAACAATTCTTTCAATATCTCTCTCTCTATTTGCTTTTTACTATAAGAATAAGGAGAAGTTAACCTAAGAGCTCATTTATCATTTAATATAGATATTGCTTTCAAAAATAATTTCTTTTTAAAACTAATAATTTCCTTTGTGATCATTTTATCACTTTATTGGTATTAAACATGTCATTCCATTCAGTTGAGGTTTTCTCTCTCTCTCTCAAACACACATGTGCAACACACACAAACACAGAAAACACTATACATAGGTCTCATAAACTTCTCCCTAAGTATTTTATTGTAAAGTGTGCTTATAAATTTGTTTTGATAAAATCATAGTTGTAAAGATTCAAACTTGGTCAAATGTTAAAGATCTTAGCAAATGATAAACTCTGATAGTGCATAGGCTATGAAGAGAAAGTCTTAGGGTAAGGTTAGTTTATCAGTAATTGTATAAAATTGTTTTTACTTAACATCAGGCAGAGGGAATGAATACCAAGTTAATGAAATTTTACATGATAAAAAATTGGAAGACACTGCAAAATGTTGGAAAATCCTAAGAACCAATAAAAATAAAGTCATACTGGGAAAGATAAGGGAAAAGAAAACAAAATGAAATTCAGCTTTATAAAGGCAAAATAGTATAACGAAATTAATTTGAAGCAGTAGGTTGTTAAACTATAACACTTATTACAGTGCATTTTGCAAAGTTGTTTACATAATCATCTCTATTGCTCAGCAGAAAGCACCATGACACATTAATTCATTTACTTAAAAAAAACTTGAGTTTAAACTGCACAGGCACAGTAGTAGTCAGTGAGATGCATCAACAAACAAAGTCACCTCTCAGCTGGTCAGTACACAGGTTCAATTAGATCCATCTTTGCAACTTCAGCCTCTATCATAGGAGCCTAGAACCTAAAGAAACCTGCAAGCATTTTTTCCAATGAAAAATGGATAAAGTACTCATAATTAGATATATCTAAAGGGTAAATTAGTAATAGCACATATTTAATGAGATGAAGTAGATATGAGGCATTGTTTGCCTGCATTCTCATTTTATTCTCAAATGGATGATGGGACATCACTACCACGTTATAGCTGATAAAACCGTAAATGAAAATTAACTAATTCTTTCAAGGACGTAGACAGAGTCAATGGTGGAGTTGAGATACAAGATATGTCCTTCTGCTTTAGTACTTTAAATCTTCCTAGATTTTTTTTTTTTAGGAGGTAGGATAAATTGAAGAAGGACTTTCCTTAAATCACTGAATCCCATTTATTTTTACTGAGCACAGAGGTAATTCTGCCTCACTCAGGCAAAATTGGAAAGCAATGAACAAAATAAAACAAAAACACCTCCCAGCAGTCAGCATTAGCAATTATTTCAATGTGAATTCCTTGTGTTGACATTTGATCATCCTTTCTTTATCCCAGCTAAATGCACCTTTGTGAAACATTTATATCCAATTTTTTAATTGATTCTTACAGCTCTCTAACATAGATAGTAGGTAAGGAAAGAGTAAAAGTTTGTTTTTTACTGTCTTCTTATTTACAGTCTTATAAACTGATAATTGACAATGACAATTGACTTGTCCAAGGTCACATAAGAAAACAAAAGAAATTTTTGAATCCTAGTCTCCTGCTTCCTGGTACATTTTCCTAATATTGTTGGGACCAAAAATTCACCCATCTGAGAGGTTTCTTTTACCTTCCTGTAATTTGTTCACATCTATTTGTGAAATTTGAAGAACCACTTCAAAGATGTTGTAAGACTTATCCTAAAGTATATATATATAAGAATTTGAGTGTTTCTTTTAGAAATGAGCCATAAATATCAAAGAGAAAAAATAAGAATAGATTTCAGAAAAATAGTCTGAGATCAATGAGCAGAATTGTTCTAAAAATCAATATCACCAAAGGAGAGAAATGTCTGAAAACGGAGGACAAACTAGAATTGCAGGCACACACAATGTAATACAGCATCCAAATAAGCAGTTGATTTTCAAGACTGCATATAAAGAAACATTTGACACTGTGATGGAAAATTAATAGCCTTATCCTACAAAGCTCTGGGGAACCATATCTGATAACAATGTCTGAGGCAATACAGTTTCATCAAGACTACAATAGACAGGCAACAGAAATGATGGGGACCAGAAACAGTGATTTCCAAGTTAGGCTTAAAGGATTTAATCTGTGTAGAATAGTGATGGAGTGACAGAGACCCAGGATTCTGAACAGCAGGACCATTACTTCATAGAAGGATGTTATTTAGTCTAACTTATGTGGGCTTATAAAAACAGACCCACAGAGAACTGAAATTTAGGACTAAGGGAAAGCAAAGAGGTTACCTCTATTCTATTAATAACCATATTCAAAACATCTTTAAAAATGAAAAGTACTTTAATTTTCTAAGTATACCTCAGTAGCAAAGGTTTTTGTCCATTTGTTTACCCATTCAATGACCTGTCATGGGATAAATTCTATGTGCTAGGCATTGTACTAGAGTCTGGGTTGGGGAAAAACTGTGTTATTATTTTAAAAACTTTATGCTTTCTTTCACATGACTTTACAAAATAAAATTCTCATGTTATAATAAACTCTCCACAAACATTGAAATGGCTACAATCTGTAATAGATGAAAGTGTTCCTCCTTCACTGGCAGAAGGGATGTGAAATGAGTATAGTGACAGGCTAGGTAGAAACAGTAAAACAGGCCACTCTGCCTGGATATCCCAGCACATGTAGGGGTGGTATACTCACTGCTAACAAATACTTCTACAAAAACCTGAAAGAGATGCAGGGATAGTAAGCAAATTCTACTACTAATAATAGATATCTCTAATATTGCAGTAAGTCTTGTATACACTAGGCCCTTTTCTAATTGGCATGTATTAATTCATTTCATCTTTAGAATAACTTTATGTAGAAAATATAACTATCTCTCACTTTATAGATGAGAAAAGTGAGAAAATGGTTGCTTGTGTAACCTACCCAAGATCTTGCAGCAGGGCCCAGCCAAAACTGGCAACCAGGCCAGCTGGTAAAGCCTGCCTGCTTTATTAACATGTTACCTGTGCATCAGGACGGTATTGCTTACTTGCCAGTGGCATGAGACTAGGCCTCTGCTACTGGAGAGTATGCACAATTGGAGCCAAAAGGTCTCCAGTTAAGTTCAGTAAACCAACAACCCTCAACTCTTTTTCCTAGAGCCTTGGGCTATTAAGAAGGGAATAGGAGTTCTAGCTCTGGCCAGGCCACTGTGGCCTCAAAGTGAGGATAATCTTTTGCCCTCACATATCCTCACTGATGTTTGCTTATTGGATCATCTAAGGGCCAGATCTCCCAAGTCTCTGAAGAAGAGACATTATACAGTGGGAAAAATTGAGGAAAAGAAGTAAGATGAATCCACCGAAAGTCCTTGAGGAGGAATTGATTTCATCTGTTTAAGCTGCTATAACAAGAATAACATAAACTTAGAAGCTTATCAATAATTATTAATTTCTCACAGTTCTGGAGGCTAGAAATTCAACATCAAAACACCAAAAGTCCACTTCTGTGAATGATAAGCACTGAAGATTTGGTTTCTGTTGAGGATGCTCCCATTATAGACGGTGCTTCTCACTGTACACTCCTGTGGTGAAAGGGCTTCTAATTTCATTCATAAGGAGTTTGCCATTGTGTTCTAATCACCTCCCAAAGGGCCAACCTTCTAATGAATGTTGGGAATACTGTCACATTGGAGTTTATGTGTCATTGTATAAATCTGGGAGGAGACTAACATTCATATCATAGCAGTAATAACAGAGAAGTCACAGAAACCACAGACAAATTCTGGCACCAAAACCAACAGATTAAGATAGTAAAACAGAGCAGAGATATAAGTTGTGAACCAAACAGATTTGAACAAAAGCATAAAATAATTAAATGCAAGTAAAATATGAAAACATTTTCTTGATCCTTTTCTTACCAGCATAATGATAGTAAAAAATTATTTTTTTCATAATCAATTCATACATTGCCCTAAGTACAATAATAAATTGAATATTAATATTTATTTGTATTAATTCCATCAACAATCCTATATGATGCATATTAATATTGTCCCCAGTTTAATATGAAAAAATGATGCCCAAAGTAATGAAATAATATTTCCATGATCACTCAGGTGCTGTGTGATATGGATGAGATTCAAAGTTAGATATCTGGGTTCCAGAACATACATCATTAGCTATCATGTTGCCTTTTTTCTCAAGGGCTAGATGGAAAATATCAACTGTGTTTGTTCAGAGTAATTTCATAGTTACACACTGGTGTCTATCACATATGGGAGAGGAAAATGTTTCAGCTATTTACTATTCTTCTATTTACTATAGAAGAATTAGTGTAAACATACACTCATTGTTTACTAAAACCATGGCGTTATATAGAAATTTCTCTCTATGCCTGCATATGTGAATACATCGATGTCCAGCCACTGTTACGCATTAGAAGTATTTGAGTCAACCCTACAATATATTAAACTGTACTATAAGACTTATGTGAACATATTTCATTATATGAAAAGGACCCCTCTTGGCAGAACAGGTTCTGTCAGAAACTGAGGATGGTGGGGGGAGAGGGAAGGGGTGGGGAGCAATGGCCCAAACAATGCATACACATATGAATAAATGTATTTTAAAAAAGGAAAAAAAAAGAAAGGGAAAGAATCCCTCTTATAGATATCATTCAAGCACACTAATGCCAAGTAGCTATCAAAGGAACTGAAAGACTTAATCCTGGGCCTATTGAAAATAGTTAGCAATCAACTTCCATAAGTTTTCACATTATTTACTAAAATGACAGAAATTTTCTCCTTCTTTCATTACTTTCAGTTTCTCTGGAGAATCTAAATATTGTCTCCACATCAAGATTTCCTATGCAACCTTACAATTTTAAACAAGTGACTATTTTACGCAGTCAGTGCAACATCTGAACACCAATCAATGTTAATTGCACAGAAATGGTATTGTCTAATGTAGTAACCAGGGAGGAAGTCTTCATATTTCAACATCATCCCAATGCATCTAAATTTTTAATCAGCTGCACGTGCTGATGTCTTAAGACCAAGAGCATAAAGGAGGTGTAATATTTGATGCCACACACCCAAACATATTTTCAGTGGTTATACAAACATCTCAGATCATCTTCATTTGTTCAAAACATAATTCTTTTCTTGAAGCCCGGTACCCAAGTTTGCCTCACTTAATGGGCTCTGAAAGAAAGGAATTTAAAGATTTTTATAGAAAAACAAATTATTCCAAGTTAATGAAATTTTAAAGAAAGCTTTAAATGAAAGCCATTCAAATTATCTGAAAAAATGGGCTTGGGATATAACATAGTGATAAAATACAAGCTTAGCATTGTAAAGGTCTTGCATTCAATCCTCCCCACTGAAAGCAATAAGAGCAACAAAAATCTGAAAAAGAAATTAGTAATTTTTGCTGAAGAATGTCATCCCATTTGTTCATGTAAGAGACTTCTCAGTACCAGAATATTATAATACCCACTGGAATTTCAAGTGTGCAGTTATACTTTGCAAAAGACTCCAATCTCCTAGGTTTTTAAGAAGGTGTAATGGTAAAACTTATAATTAAATTTGACTGGGCTAAGAAATATCCAGATGGCTGCTGAAAAACAATGTACTAAGTGTGTCTGTGAGAGTGTTTCTGAAAGAGATTAGCTTTGTGTCAGTAGAATGAATAAAGGAGATCTAGCCACTTTCACCAATGTGGGTGAGCATCATTCAATCTGATATGAGTTGGCTGGAATAGAACAAAAAGGTGGAGAAAGTGCACATTCTTTTTCTCTTCTTGAGCTTAGACATTCATATTCTTCTTCACAAAAGAGCAGAACACTAGGTTGTGCCTCTGGACTGCAGGATGTACACTAGTACCCCTTCCCTCCACTGGGCTCTCAGACCTTTGGCCTGGATGTTATACCATCTAATCCTCAATTTTCAGGCCTTTAAGGCTCAAACTGAATTTCATCATCAACTTTCCTGGTCCTTAGCCTACACACAGCACATTGTGGGTGTTCTTGGCTTTCATAATTGCATGTGACAATTCCTATAATAAACCTTCTCTTAAAGAGCTATATATATCCTATTTGTTCTGTTACTTTAAACAGCCCTAATATAACAATTTAGTAAAATTTCCACAGTTGTTATTCAAAATATACTACTCTCTTTATACTGAGTCATTCTGTCACCTACTTTTCTGGAAGAAAATAAAAGGCCATATTCTCTTTCCTTTTGCAAGTTTAATCTGCCTATCTATGACCTATATATTAACTTTGCTACTTCCTCTCTCAGATACTTGACCTGTTTTCTCTGCAGTTTTCTACTATCTTTAACATAGTAGAACATATGTTCAACAATTTCTAAACACAAACATTTGAGTATTTTTTTCTTTTTTTTATTATTGTTGTGCGGGGAGTATGTTGTAACATTTACAAAAGTTCTTACAATGTATCATAGTTGAATTTACCATGTGAAATTTTCTCTTCCTCCATCTCTCTTTCTCTCTCTCTCTCTCTCTCTCTCTCCCTCCCTCTGTGTGTGTGTGTATGTGTAGTGTTTCTTTCTCTCCATCCCTCCTTATTTTCCAGATGATTAAGAAATTAGAGGCTGGAGGAATGGCTCAAGTGGTAGAACACTTGACTAGCAAGCTTGAGGCTCTGAGTTAAAAAAAAAAAAAGAAAGAAATTAGAATCCACCAAATTTAACTCCCTCATCTCTTGGACAGTAAATCTAAACCGCTATAGTAATTTTCATCTATTGTCTTTTTGTCCCACTTATTACACTGTAAAATGAGTCATTTTTTTAATAACTAAAACTGCTCATTTTTGCTCTGAATCTCATTTTGTCAGCCTTTTCTGGAACTTCTCTCATTCTATTCTTATCTTCTTTGTACACTGTTAATATCTACTTCTTGAGAGCTTGTTTGGAGGTTCTAGCAGGGGAGCACAGCTACTCGTATACCCTTGACCGAAGAACGGTCCTCCTCTATCGGGGATGGTGGTCCTCTTCGACCGAGCGCAGCTTCGGGAGGGACGCACATGGAGCGGTGAGGGAGGAAGGGGATACCCGCCTAGCCAGCCAGATCAGCCGAATCAACCCTGGCGATCAATGGGGTGACAGATGTCGCAGCCAGATCGCCCTCACATCCAAATAATATCTACTTCTTTACCAAATTATTTTCATGAATATAAGACCATATTTTTGTGCACTTAACTTTAAAAAAATAAAAGACTATACCTACCATCCATTTACTTTCCTTCAAGGCAGACCTGAAAAGGACTATCTGTTTGACACACACTTTCTCTTCTTTCTCCTCTGCTATTCACTCTTAACTACTGCCATCTGTCAATGCGCCTCTCCACCAAAACTTATGTCGAGTCTTATTACTTATCTCATAAACTTCTACAGTGCCATAGAAAAATAGACATCTTTTAATAGTCTTTTACTTTTTTGTAATATTCATGCAACTGATTATTTCTTTCTGCTTAATTATTTAACTTTGTCAGCTATTGTAACAACACCCTTTGGTGATTTTCTTTCTACCTCACTGCAGCACTTTTTCATTCTCCTTATTGACTCCTATTCTACCCATCACTAAATGTTATTTTTAAGTAGCACTAGATCCTAAGGCCTCTTCTCTTTTTTCTCTTCATACTGTTTCACACTTTATCTTCTACTTAATGACTCCTAATGACTGGTTTTCCCAGTCTATCCAACCATTATAAGTGACCTCTTCCCTTGTATATCACACAGATATCTTCAGACTTAAAATATCAAAAATCAAATCACTAATTACATTCCTCCAAGTATTTCTTCTTCATTCCCAATACATTCCATAATTATCTAGCAATCTATTCAAGCCATAAACTCAGGAATCCTGTCTCTTTTTCTTAAAACCTAATATCTAGTATATTTGTACTTCTTGATGATTCAATTTCAAAGAGATGCTACCTAGTCTCTCCACAGAGATCCTTCTCCATAGCTCTGTCTAAGCTAACATTATTTACTCTTAATTGCAACAAATAATTGGCTTATGATTGGTTTCTCTATTTTCATTTTTGTTTCAAACAATCCATTATCAATTTCTCAGAGAAATATGTATGTCTTATCATATATTTTAAACTTCATAAAATGTGAATTTTTCAGACTTTACCTTAGAATTTAAGATGAAATCCCAGTCTTACCAGGACTTTCTCAGAGTCCCACAGGTTCCCCCAGTGCATACTCCCACAGTCAGAACTTTCCACTTCACTCCTCACTCCCTAACCTCCAGCTTTAGGGACTATCATTGATTCCTCAAGAATATTAAAGAATTTGCTTCCCTTGCATCTTTGGGTGTTTCCTCTCCATGAAATATTTCTATTATTTGTTCTCATTCATTTTTATCTTAAAACCCTATTTATGACTGTTTGAAATCATCAAGTTCTTCTGTTTGTCATTTGTTATTTTCTATTTCTTCCTTTAAACTTGTATTGCATACAGGAGCAATATTGAACAGATTCATATATAATAAGCTTCTCAATTTATGATGGTGTTATAACCCAACAAACCCATCAAAAGTTGAAAGTATTGTATCAAGACCATTTCATATATCTAAGCTACCTACCTTCATAATACAGTTTCTACTGAATGTGTACTATTTTCACAAATTCTATTCAAAAAATCATGTCAAACCATCATACACTGGAGACCATCTGGCACTAAAATGAACCAAATATGTAACAACTATCAATTAGAAGGACTAAATTAAAGCACAAATTACCAAATTCTCCTACCCAAAGTCATTTGAACATAAGAAACTGGGATAACATATGTATTTTTACATTCTTTGGTAAACAAAATTGCTCAATATTTTTTGGTGTGAAATCTTGCCTCAAAATTCTGTGGACCCTATGATTTTACAGTGTGATTTGAGGATAGTAAGAAACATGTACCATCAGTAAGAAAAAGGAAATCCTTCACACTCTTTGCTACTGACATTGAAACCAGTGTTTTCATGAGAAAATACTAACCAAAACCAATGTAATTCTCACCATGTTTGATTCAAACTTAACACCCGGAAAACTGATGAATTTCTTTAAAAACTACAATGTGGAATTTTTAGACATCAGCTGGAATAGAGCACAGTCATTGTTTTCATCTCTCTTTTGTTTATTTTGATAGAGAGCTTTGATGTAAGTGAATACAATGAAAATTTCAGAACCATTTGACACATGCATAATAACGTTGCCCTAAAGTGTTCCTTTCTGTCCCCATCCTATTAATTTACAACAAAACAGTAGTTAGTGACTTATTGTATTACAATTGTCATTTTATGTTGCCCAGAAAACACAAGTTTTATGGAAGATGCCAAAATCTTCCAAAGCAATATTTGCAAATCAAAAAGCCTGAACAATTTTATTAGAAAAATAGTCTTAAATTGCATATGTTCTTGAGGTCTTTTAAAATAAATAAAATTGAGTGAAAATTTATATGAATGGAAGAAAGAACTATACAAATCTTATTCAGATTAAGATTTTTAACATTTTGCTACATTTTGGCATTCTCTCTGTACCTATACCTATGTTTAGATCAATACATATAGAATAAATTTCTTTGGGATTTTCAGTATAGTGTGAATACAATTTAATACTTCATGAGTTTTCCTAAGGCAACAATGGGAACTTTCAGTGCCAGATAAGATGGACTACAACCATAGGATCCTGGTTCCATTGATAAATTCCCACCAGAATATAAGAAGAAACTATGTGAAGACTCTGTAAAAGCAAACCATGACACATAGAAAAACTCAGGAAGCACAAAATCAGTGAGCAGCAGAACATTTTTGAGGGTTTTTTTTTCTTTCTTTCTTTTCTCTATTTATTTCCTGATCTTTATCCAATGAAGACAAAATAGCTCAAGTTATAGAACTGGGCAGCGTACTGACAGCAAAACTTTGAGAGAAATCCCTTCTTTCTGGCCGTCCAATGAATCTTCCATTGTTGCCTTTGTTTTGCCTTGTTTTGTCCTTTGCCAGCCTTGCTGTAAGGGCACCCTGTTGCAGAGTTGCATGCTGCTGCAACAATTGAGGCAGAGTTACGGTGTGCAAACTTCCAAATTCAAACATGTGCCTCTGGCAAGATGAATGAAGAAAGGGGTCACTGTTGCCCAAAGAGGGTATGGTATGGAATTACCAATAGTTTTTTACTCTTTCAATTCACAGCATTGCCTTGAGATCAACTCCCATTCACTCAGATCTAACAACTCAACTTGATTAACTTTCTGGCCTAAGAAACTGGGAACAAGGACTCTTAGGATGTAGAATCTACAGGTGAAGTCTTTGAAAAGATGGAACTGGGAAGGAATCCTGTAATTATGTGTGTGAACCAGTGAAAGTAGTGGATTCACCCACAACCTTAGTGTGTTTAGAGCACAGTAAGTGCATAAAAACATAGCAAAAGCCTTATTTTAGAAATTCATGTGTACATGGTCACCTCCAAACACCTTAACCAAGGTTTTGAAACTTAATTGACCATGGCATCGCTGTGTGTGGAAAGTAAAGAAGAGCTCACAGTTGAACATGACCATGTAGACTGACTATAAAACAACCACAGAAGCAGAAGGAAAGCAAAGAAAAGTCCACTCCAGTGGACTTTTACATTCCACATTCCCATAATAATTCTCACCCTGTGACCAGGATACAAAGCAAAGTCACATGACATAAAAAGACCCAGGGGATTATGACCTGAAAATATGATTAATTCTCAAGGGAATATATAGCTTTTATAATGTTGAGGTACTTTCCTTTTATTCCTAGTTTTCTTAGAGCTTTTATCATGAAATGGTGTTGGATCTTATCAAAGGCTTTTTCTGCATCTATTGAGATGATCAAGTGGTTTTTGTCTTTGCTTCTGTTAATGTGGTTTATTACATTTATTGATTTTCATATGTTGAACCACCCCTGCATCCCTGGGATGAATCCTACTTGGTCATGGTGAATAATCTTTTTGATGTGTTGTTGAATTCGGTTTGCCATTATTTTGTTGAGGAGTTTTGCGTCAATGTTCATTAAGGAGAGTGGCCTATAGTTCTCCTTTTTGGATGTGTCTTTGCCTGGTTTTGGGATAAGTGTAATACTGGCTTCATAAAATGTGTTTGTCAGTTTTCCTTCCCTTTCTATTTCATGGAACAGTTTAAGGAGGGTTGGTATCAGTTCTTCTGAGTGAGGTTAGCCTGGTCCAAAAGACCAAAAATCGTATGTTCTCCCTCATATGTGGACATTAGATCAAGGGCAAACACAACAAGGGGATTGAACTTTGAGCACATGATAAAAGCAAGAGCACACATGACCCAAGCCTTGTATGCACATATGAATAATAAAATTTAAAAAAAAAATTCTCAAGGGAAAAGACAATCAATTAACGATAACCTCCTTATTAGTCACACATGGGCATTTTTACACAACTATGAGGCAAAACAGATATTAAACATGCTTAAAATTAATGGAGACAGTAGTTATCAGCAGATATATAGAAACTCTACAACTAATTAGAAATTTTAGAAATAAAAATGTACTTTCTGATGTAGAATATTCAGTATATGGGTTCAATTAGGAGAAAGGTAATGATAGATAGAAAATCCAGTGATATTGAAGAGAATCAATGGAAACTACCCAAACTGAGAAGTAGACAGACAAAATGCTTTAAAAAAGAGATCTAAGCCTCAAAGACTTGTGGGACAATAACAAAGGATATAACATTCATTTAATTAGACACTACAAAGGAAAGGAAAAATATGTTGGTACAGAAACAGATTTCTGAAAACTTTCCAAATTAGTGAACTATATTAGAGTTTTAGAAGCTTATCCAAGCTAAATTAGGAAGGGAAAAAAAGAAAAACATACTCAGGAATATTAGTAGTAAACTACTCAAAATCAAAGCTGGAGAAAAAAAATCTTAATTCATTACAGAAAAAAGGAAGATGGGATATGAATGGAATGACTACGGATGTTAGAAGACTGAGAAAACATCCTTAAAATATTGAAAGAATGGGAACTGGCAGCCCTGAATCCCTTACCCAATAAAATATTTTATAGGAATTATGGTAAAATAAAGACATTTTAAGGTGAAAAAAACTAAGAGAACATGTTGTTAGCATTCCTATTCTTAAAAAAGAAGAAAAGTGTATTAGTAAGTTCTTTAGGCTAAAGGAAAATAAAACAAGAGGTAAATGTTTAACTTTGGGAAAGACAGAAGACCAATAATCACAGTAAATAACTGCATAATTAAAAAAAACATTTTTCTTTTATGCTCTTTAAACCATGTGTAGAGAATATAATGAAAAGTTATATTATTTTTGCCGTGGGTTTTTTTCTATGTATATAGATGAATACATAGCATTAGAAATATGTATAATAAATAATATGGAAATATAAATATACTTAAAGAGAATAAATGATTTAATAGATATTCTTTTTATAAACACAGTATTATTACAAATTCAGAAACTTTAACATAGCTAAAATGTTTTTATTTAACTTTCAATTTACATGCATCCATTTCACTAATTATGATAATAATACATTAATGGCACTTTTATCTACAGTATAAGATCTACTTAAGGATTCCATTATACTTTTGGTCATTTTTTAAATCTCCTGTAATCTGGAAGAATCATTTTTCTTTTCTTTGTGTTTTATAACATTGATGGTTTGAAAAATACTGGTCAGTTTGGTTTTTTATGATGTCTTCTCATAATTAGATTCAAATTATGTATTCCTAGTTGCTGGAATTCTACATAAATGATATGGTGGCCTTTAGAGGATATCCCATTTGAAACACACAGTGTCTGTCTGCCCTTTATTGTTGATATTATTTCTGGTCACAGGATCAGAATACTTACCAATTTTTCCACTGAAAAACCACTTCTGCTTTTCAACTAATAAGCCATGCATGGGAAAACACTTTGAAATTATGTGTTGTATTTCTATTTTTATGAAATGTTTCCCCAAACTTAAAAACTATTATTTATTCTAGAATGATCATTCTTTGATTTTTTTTTCAACTCTCTGACTCCCTATGCATTTATTAATCAGCATTCTATTGTAAGAAATATTTACCTGTCCACTCTTTTAAGTACCTTCTATTTTATTCAAAAAATTACAATTTGTTACTGATCTTACTTTATTTGATTTTCAAATTTGGTCAGTAGGAATTTCTGTAATCTTTATTCTGGGACCCCATCATTTTTTAATAGTTCTTAATTTACAGTAAAATAAGAAATTCTAGGTTTATCTCGGGCTTTCTCTGCCCAGGATATTAGCCATCTCTCCATAGATCTCTGGTTCCTTGCAATGTGAAATGGTATTTATAGACCAAGATTTCTGTGCTAGGCATATGCATATCCACCAAGTAAATTATGTTTATTCAGTGACAGAGAGAAGATATATTTATAGAATTTTGGTTTAGTTAGTTTTGTTTTGTTTCCCTAACATGCACCTATTTAGTCAGAATGTTGTTGTCAAATAGTTCCTTGAATTAGTTCTTCCCTCTACCCATTCAGTAAGTTTGTGCTATTCATTTACAATATAATTGAGTTATTTTACTTTATTTGCACTCCATTTTAGAGTTCTATCATTATTGATTCAATTTTGAATGATTAGAATGTGAACATGCTTCCAAATCTAATCAAAAGGTGTATTTAAAGAGGTGTTGCTTATTCCCTAAAAATTAAGATTGGTGACTGAAAGGGTAAATGCATAGGCAGATTTCCAGACATGGTCACGACCCCTCTCTCATGATTGGGCTATCTTAGTCTCACCAGCAATGTGCAAGCATGGCTGCTTCCTGACAGCTGCACCTACATTTCCTAAAGGAATAGGTTGTCAGGCTTTTGCATTTTATCCAGTATCTCACTTCTCTTATGAGCAAAGTTGAATATATGTTTGTATACTTTATATAGTTAATATTTTAGAATCCTCTGCATGTCTACGGAGGCATATAGATCCATACATGCCATCTCCCCTTCTTTCATATTATTAAAAGTTACTTATATATTTGGAATATTAATTCTATACCTATAATGTATATTGCAAGTATTTTCTTCCAGCTTATCACTTGCTTTTTGATTTTGCTTACCATGTGTTTTTCCCCATGCAAATTTTATTACTATAAATTATTTATTATAAATATTTGTATGAACACTTATATAAATATTTTTATATATTTATGTGTATATGAATATATAAAATATTTATAAATATCAATATTTATAAAGTCTAAAGTAATAATCTTTTCTTTTATTGTATCTTAATTTTGATACATAGTCAGAAAGCCTTTCTCTACACTCTTATTAGAAAAGAATTCACTCACCTTTTTTCTAGTACTTAGTTTAATATTTTATAATTAGAACTCTGATTCCCTTGGAGTTCATTCTGTGTATGTTTTCAAGAAATGGTCTAATTTTATTTTTCAAAATGTTCATCCAATTATCTCAACACCATTTACTTAAGAGCTCAGTCACTTAAGATTTTTTATCATACATTATATTTACATATGTACGTGGGTCTATTTCTGGACTTGTTCATTCATATAAAAGTAGTGCATGTTTTAATTGTGGGGGATATGTAGTGTCTTCAACATATTGTGAAAGCTAGTTCTTACTCATAGCTCTTCCTTTCCAATGATGTCCTAACTGGTTTTTTCTAGCTTTTTTGAGGTATAATTAACAATTAAAATTCTTATTGTGAAGACACACAACTTGACAATTTGGTGTATGTATACATTGTGAACTAATCATTACAATCAAGTTAATTAACATATCCATAATCTCACATAGATACTGAATTCTTTAGATCTATGTATGTGTGCATGTGTATGTGTCCATGTGTGTGATGGGAACACTTAAATTCTACTCTCTTAGAAAACTTCAAGTATACAATTTTCTATAACTTGCAGTTATAGAACTTACTTATCTTGCATAATTTGAGCTTTGTATCTCTTGACCACTATATTTCCTTTTCCCCCTCAGCCAGTCCCTGGAAACTACTATTCCAAGCTGCTTTTATCAGCTTGACTACTGGATTTTTTTTAATGTTGATTTTGTATTCTGCTACTTTGCTGAAATTATTTATTATATCTGAGAGGTTTCTGTTGGAGTCTTTCAGGTCCTTTAATTATAATATCATATAATCTGCAAATAGGGACAATCTGACTTCTTCCCTTCCTATCTGTATCCTTTTTCTTTCTTTATCTTACCTTATTCCTCTGGCTAAGAATCCTAGCATGATATTGAGTAAGAGTGAAGATACTGGACACCCTTGTCTTATTTCTGACGTTAGGAGAAATTATTTCCGTTTTTCCCTATTTAGAAGGATGTTGACTATAGGTTTATCACATATAGCCTTTACCGAATTGAGGTATACAGTTCCTCATATTCCTAGTTTCTTCAAGGCTTTTATCATGAAAGGATGTTGAATTTTGTCAAAGGCTTTTTATGAATCTATTGAAATGATTATGTGATTTTTTTCTTTATTCTATTTATTTGGTGGGAATATTAGTGCAGCCTCTGTAAAGATCAGTATGGAGGTTCCTTAAAAACTAAAGATGGAACTACCATACTGACCTGCTATAGCACTCTTGGACACATATCGGAAGGAATGTAAGTCAACATACAGTTGTGATATGCTGTTTAAACAGGCTCCCATGTTTACTGCAGCATTATTCACAATATTAACATATGGAATCAGCCTAGGTGCCCATTAACCAAGCAACAAGTAAAAAAAGTGACATATATACACAACAGAGTGCATATATAAGAAAAATGAGATTATCTCATTTGCAGAAAATGCATGAACTAGATCACCATGTTAAGCAAAATAATCTAAACTGAGAAAGTCAAATATCACATGTTCTCTCTCATATGTATAATATAGACCTTAAATATAAATGACAAGAATGTAAAATGGGTACTATTTGGGGGTGGTATTAGCAGGAAGGAGGAATAAAAGGAGGAGGTGGGAGATGAATATGGTCAAAGTATTCTATACATATGTATGAAAGTAGTAGAACAAATCTGTTGAGTTTTTCCAAGGGGAAAGGGAGATGGAGGGAGTGATAGGATTGATTTGATTAGGATACATTGTATGCTTATATGGAGACATCACAATGAAATCCCTTTGTACAACAAATGTTTGCTAATAAAAAATGGAAAACTAAAAGAAGAAAATTCTCAATAAATAATTTTGGGAAGGAAGAGGTACTACAGTTTAAACTGAGAGCCTCATGATTGCTAGGCAAGTGCTCTACCACTTGAGCCTCACTCTCACCCCTTTTTACTTTAGTGATTTTTTTTAATAGGGTCTCATGTTTTTACCTGGGCCAGCCAACAATGGGGGGAGAAGGAAAATGATAGAAGTGGTAAATTCAACTATGATATATTTGATATATTGTAAGAACTTCTGTAAATGCCACAATGCACCCCCACACATCACAACAATAAAATATGATTTTCATTCTTTTAGAGTGCAGGCTCTAGGGAAAGCGCCTGGTGGTGGGCTGAGGCAGCGAAGTGGCCACCCGAGAGTCTGAGGCCCAGCCGGAGCTGGTGCCAGGCAGACCTGAGCCACCTGGCTTGCCATGCCGGAGGGCTGCCGGACCTGACGGCATGTAGGAAGAACAATGATGGAGACACTACAATCATTGTTGAAAAAGACCATTTCATGGATGATTTTGTCCATCAGGTGGAGGAGATCAGAAACAGTATTGCCAAGATAGCTCAGTACGTGGGAGATGTGAAGAAAAAATCACACCATCATTCTTTCTGCCCCCAACCTGGAAGGACAAATAAAAGAAGAGCTCGAAGACCTGAACAAAGAAATCAAGAAAACTGCTAACAAAATTCGAGCCAAGTTAAAGTCTACTGAACAAAGTTTTGATCAGGATGAGAGCAGGAACCGGACATCAGTGGATCTTCGGATAGGAAGGACCCAGCACTCCGGGCTATCTCCAAAGTTTGTGGATGCCATGACAGAGTATAATGAAGCACAGACTCTGTTTCGAGAGGAAGCAAGGGACGCATCCAGCATCAGCTGGATGTCACTGGAAGGACCACCACCGACGAGGAGCTGGAGAGTGGGAAGTCGTCCATCTTCACCTCAGACATGATATACGATTCACAAATTACTAAACAAACCCTCAATAAAATTGAGTCATGCCACAAAAACACCATGAAGCTGGAGACCAGCATTCGAGAGCTGCACGAGATGTTCCTGGGTCTGGTCATGTTTGTGGAGACTCAGGGTGAAATGATCAACAACTTTGAGAAGAATGTTATGAATGCCACAGACTATGCGGAGCATGTGCAGGAAGAAACAAAACAGGCTAAGAAGTACCACAGCAGAGCAAGCAGGAAAATGGTGGTCATTATTATTTGTGTAGTTATTTTGTTTGTGACCCTTGGAATTATTATGACAACGTTGTTGTAGCAACCATGATGTTGTAGCAACAACATCCCAAGAGCTATTTACCCTTGGAGAGTCAGACCACACCTGCAACAAAGTCATTTTAGGAGTGAACTTAGGAGACTGCTTGGGCTTGAGGGCTGGCTCTGTGTTAGTGGATGGCACAGCAGGAGGTCTGCACAGGAGACCACCATGGCAAGCAGTGATCTAAGGTGCTACCCAGATGTCCTGGCATTTTTCATAGCGCACCACAGAGACTTAATAGTGTGACTCTTTTTTCAGTGGCCTTTAATTAAGGAATGATTGAAAATTTCAATTGTTAAACAATACTTCAGTGTTAAAAGTGTGTGTAAAGTTTAATTAAGAATACTTTCTGATTGCAGGTCTAAGACTAGCTTCCCTTCCCTCCTCCCAGCCAATATGTGCTAATTAAGGGACTTTTTGTACTATGTTTAATTTGTGTTTGTCTTGTTTGTAGATACAGTTTTTATTATTACAGCTGTTTTGTAAGATATTTGTAATTTTATGAATTGTTTAATATATTCACATCTTACTTTACCCCTTTTATATGTTTGTTGTTGCTTGTGGAGGAGCTAAGAAGCATAGGTCTTCTCCCTATGGCTGTGTGCAGGCTGCCATTGTCACAGAACACTGGCCACACAGCCCTCCAAGCCCTTCCCATGCCTTCTGCTGACATTCAATAGGAGAGCGCGGGCGAGAGGCCTCTCCCTACCTGTGCCTGAGGTGAAAACAATTACACACTGTAAAGATGATGTGTCTCTGTGTTCATGGAAGCAGAGCTGTCTTTCCTGTTTACAGTGACAATGTCTGAGCTTAACATGGCGGAGACACCCAGAGCAGTTAGTGCTCTGAACTCGAGGGAGTGATTCCCAGATGCTAAGTAATTCTTGTAAATGTAAACTCTTGCACAGATCACTAAATGTTTTTAGTACTTAATAGTCTGCTGAACTCTAAGGTAATTCCCAAAGTTTAAAGAATTTATGATGCATAAATATTTGTATTCCTTATTAATGCCTTCAGTGTAAATTATGGCTTATTTTTAGACTTTTAAATGTAGGACCAGCGAACAGATATCTATTAAGACAATAGCTATTCAGGACAAGGTGAAGGATGCACCAAGTCTAGTCAGCCCTAGCTACTCCTGTCTGTGCTGTGTGAGCATGGGACTCTTTTAACATTGTTTGGCTTGAACTGTTGTAGATATGTTGACTTCTGAACACTAAGTGTGGATGGTATTGCGCAGTTTAGAAACCACATTCCTGTGTCACACAACCATAAGTTTCACTCATTCATGTTCCCACTACTAGTGGCTTGGTTCAGCTGCATGTCTGCATTCCCCTTTTATGACCTCCTGACAACCATCTTGCGTGCAACAAGTAGTGTAGGAGTAGTGTTCTTTTGGTCTTGAGATGCCTGCCTTGAATATGCTTGCTGGCTGGTCACACTGAAGGACTGACCTGTCTGGAGGGCACTGGAGCCTTTCAGCTCATGTCTCTGTGCATGTAGGATGTTGTTGAGTATGAAGGACAGACTTCAGGAGGTCCCAAAAGGTGATAAGGGGTCAAGGAGACACCTCTCCTCTCTAGGGAATGCCCATTTCCATCTGAAACACATCCCCACCACCAGGCAATGCAAAAAGGCTATAAAACCCACTGCCCACCTCGACCCACAGGATCACCGGTTTCTGGGTCACCCTGCATTGCCCAATATGCAGTCTTTCTCTTCTCTTTTATACAACTAAATTCTCTATAAATAAAATCTTTCCCATCTCTGCTGTCAGAGTCTGTCTGTGCTTTCATTCTCAGAGCAGGCTCAAGAACCCTGAGCATCTGAAATTCCTGCATGTGTCATCCTAGCATCATATTTGGCAATGCATGAAGGGACCAGCTGTCACATGAGGTTGATATGGGTTGTGCCAAACTGGGAACAGCTGCCTAGGAATGTGACCGTGAGCATCCAGCACTCTGGTGGAGTCTGTTTTCCAAGAGAGATCCCCCACCACGGCCTAGCTACGGTGGAACTCTCAGGTTGACCTTTTCTCTCTCTCTCTCTCTCTGTCTTGTTAAGAAGGGCTTCTCCCTTGGAAAACTGAAGAAACGCTCCGAGCCCACTACAGTTGTACGGCAGGCAATCTGAAGAAACTCAGACTCCAGATGGGGGATTATACCATACTGCCAATGCTATGTGGGCAGAACTGGACTTCAGTGCATTGAGGCTTTTTTTCTTTTATTTCCTCTCCCTAAACACTAACTCTCTCAAGATCTGACCCACTTAAGAGGAGGTCCTAAAACAGCCAGTGGGAAGGAAAGTCAAGCCAAAAAAGGTGTTCTGGCTGGGGCACTCCCCAGTGTCACCCAAAGGCTGAAGATGCAACTTCCTGACCTGCCCTGAAGCTCCAAAGGTGGCTAAGTCTCGGATCCCTCTAGCCATGTCCATGGCAAATAGACAACCAGATTTCTTATACTTCCTTCATGGTGTCCGTGGCCCAAGAGTGGAGGTCACCTCTTGCTTCCAGTGCTCCAGTACTGCCCTCAGGCAGGATTGACCTGGACAACAGTGATGGCCAATAATCCCTCATGCGTTGATCCTGGAAACTCTCTTTTCCCCCAACCCTCAGGTTCTCCTTCCCCTTTCCCAGGCATTTCAGGATGAGTGCCCCCTCCTCTCCTTTGCTCTAAAATAGCAGTGAGCTTCTTTCTTCAGGGAGTTTGGGAAAGATCCCTACAGGCATCAGAAAGTGCTAGTCTCCAATTTAAGCTTAACTGTCTTTGTCAAGCATCAGATTAACTGGTTAAACAGGTTCTGCAGCCTGCCCTCAGGGAAAGAAAAATAAAACAGTCAAAAGGCAAAAATCTCAGGTCTCCATTTTTGCCCCTTATTGGAGCAAAAGCCTTCAGATGGTCTCTCTCTGTCTTTTCATAAAAAGCATATATGCCTCACAGAATATATAGGGGGACAAAAGTCTACTTCATCAGGAGTCCCCATCCATGCCTCTACAGGAGTCTTCCTTCTGGCCATGCAAGCCCTCTTGGTTACTTTGATAGAGTTATTTTCTTTTAATTACAAGCCTTCAGCTGGTAGAGGACAACTAGGCCTACCTGGGTCGCAGGGCAAACAGGCAAGTCAAAATAGATGAGAGATTGGTCAAAGATCATCCCAGGGGAGTGGGTGCAACTGAGATATGTATAAATCCTCCATGACTTTACCTACAAGTGGCAATGGAAGGAGCAAGGGAGAGAGGAACTCCCTCTCCCACTAGAGTTTCTCCTTATCTGGGGACACCTAGATAACAGGAGAAACCTCTGTTAAGGTGACCAATTTCCCTTGTTTCCCTTTTTAGATAGGGAATCAAGCCTCAAGGATCCAGGAAGGATCCCCCCCTTGCCTGCTTATTAAAACACTGGAAATATCTTGATCCAGAAAGTCTTCAACAAAAGTGACTCAAGCTTTACTGCACCCAGGCTTGGCCACAGTATCCTCTAGGAGATGAGGAAAGATGGCCAGAAAGAGGGAGCATTAATTATACCATTTTTCAATTAGATATGTTCTGTAAAAAAGAGGGAAAGTGGACTGAAGTTCCATACGTTCAGCTGCTCTTTTTCCTAAGAGACCACCCAGAATGGCTAAACAAATACAGGCTAGATACCCAGACCATAGCAACCCTTTACAAAAAGCCCCCATCAGCTCTCCTTCTGCCCCCTTACCCAGCTACCTCACACACCAGGCATCGTCCCACAGGACTCTACCCCCTCCAGTTAATTCCTGGAGGGATAGAGCTCATGTTCCTTTTAGAGTGAGTGAACTTAAAGAAATAAAATAGGATATAAGAAATTACACAGAAAACTCAGATCAGTACATCCAGGCATTTAGAGGACTCAGCCAAAACTTCTAACTGAGCTGGAAAGATGTGATGCTATTGCTATGTCAGACCCTTACTTCTCTGGAGAAAGAGCAGGTCACAGCTGGAGAAAATTACCACTTAGATAAAAGCAGCCTTATAGGCCTGTCTCAGACTGGACCCCCACAGGAGGAGGAGGGGAAGGGAGAAGAAACACAAAGGCATTAGATACCTAAAAGGGAACATCGATTCCCGATTACAACAGGAGATCAGGCAGTGCCTAGGTATGACCCTAAGTGGGACCCTAAAAATAACAAGGATAAGTGGAGTCAACCATTTCATCCACTGCATTCTTAAGGGTCTAGGAGAGCCAAGGTAAAACCTCTTAATACTCCCAAGTCATGGCTATACAGCAAAGCCCCTTAGAAACCCCAGTAGCTTTCCTATAGAGACTTAAGGATGCTTTACAAAAGCATATCAACATTATGCCAGAGTCACAGGAAGAGGAACTCATCCTAAAAGATAAATTTCTAACACAGTCAGTACCAGATATCCATAAAAAGGTTCAGAAAATGGTGGTTGAAAGGAACTGAGATCTAGACCAATTGGTCCATGTAGCCACAATTGTGTACTATAACAGGGACTTAAAAAAAGAAAGGAAGGACCTGGAAAAGGAAAAGAGAAAGAATAAGTGGCAGAAGGCTCTGATTGTGGCACTCAGAAAGGCTTCCCCAGGGCAAAGTCCAAACCCAAGGACATACTTTCAGTGTGGACAGGCAGGACATTTTAGGAAGTACTTTTGCTTGCCCCTAATAGAGGAACAAGTAGACCTCATAGTGTGGACAGATGAACACACTTGGGATGGGCATGAACAGCTGCCCCAGCCCTAATTCATCTCAAGGACCCTTCCTAGTTTCCTCATCAAAAACAATATCCTTCAAAGCCAGAAGTTAAGGATGGGGCTAATTCCCATAATCAAAGACTAAAAGAGACAGGGACTGCTAATAGAATGCTCCAGCCCATATAATACTCCTGTTCTCAGTGTCAGGAAGGGACCTAACAAATTGAGTCTATTCCAGGATCTCTGCATGATAAATGAAGCAGTAGTGCCTCTCCACCCTGTAGTTCCAAATCCCTATACACTTTTAGACCAAATACCTCCAGATATCACTTACTACTCTGTCCTGGATTTAAAAGATGCCTTCTTTTGCATTCCCTTACACCCCAAAAGTCAACCTATCTTTGCCTTTGAGGAGGACCCCACAAGAAAGTCTGGGTAGGTCACCTGAACTGTCCTCCCACAGGACAGTCCTGTGTCAGAGACAGCCCCCACTACTTTGGGTTAGCTCTAACCCAAGACTTGGCAGAATCGCAATATCCACAAGCTACTCTGCTACAATATGTAGATGACCTCCTGCTCTGTGGACCAACTGAGCCTGTTATTTCATAAACCACTGAATCCTTACTAAACTTCTTAGCAGACAGAGGCTATAAAATCTCTAAAGAAAAAGCCCAATTGTGTCAGTCTAGGGTTACATATTTAGGACTTTTCCTGGAGAAAGAAATGAGGTCTCTAGGAGAAGAATGAATCTGTCCAATCCTGATGTTTCCTCTACCTAAAACTCTAAAGCAATTGAGGCCTTTTTGGGAGTGACAGGATACTGTAGAATTTGGATCCTGGAATACACAGACCTAGCCAGGCACTTATATCAAATCCTTAAGGAAGCACAAAAGGATACCCAGCCCTTTATTGAGTGGGATGACAAGTCAGAAAATGCATTCCACAGGTTAAAAAATGCTCTTATGACAGCTCCCGCCCTGGGTCTCCCAGTACAAGACAAGTTTCAATTATGTCTATGAAAAGGGAGGACTGGCCTTGGGCATGGTGACTTAGCTCTGGGGCATCATTCCCCAGCCAGTAGGCTACTCAAGCAAAGAGTTAGATCAGGTAGCCAAGGGATGGCCAGGATGCCTTAGAGCAATGGCCACAGTAAGCCTTCTAGTACCTGAAGCTCAGAAACATATCCTAAACAGCTCCCTAATGGCTTATACCCCACATGACCTAGGGGGAATTTTAAACTCAAAAGGAGAACTTAGGCTCTCTGACAGCCCTCTACTTAAATACCGGGCCCAGCTTCTGGGAGGGACAGAAATAACTTTAAGGACCTGTCAGAGCCTAAATCCTATACCTGTTCCACCAGAGGGAAATCCTGAATGCTCATGTGAGGAGGTATTTAGGGAAAATTAAGCTGCCCAACCACAGATCTAGAATTATACAATGATGGCAGTTCTTTTGTCAAAAATACTGTCAGACATGCAGGGTTTGCAGTTGTGACAGAATTTGGCATCCTCAAATCAGATCCTCTTCCTCCTAATACAAGTGCTCAATTGGCAAAATTAGTGGCCGTAACAGAAGCCCTAAAACTGTCAAAAGAACAGAGAGTAAACATCTATACAGATTCCAAGTATGCCTTCCTGATCCTGCATGCTCATGCAGCCATTTGAAAGAAAAGAGAAATGCTAACTTCAATAGGAACAGCTTCCCATAGGGATAGTTGCAGCCCTTGCTGGAATCAGTTATGGGGTGATTGCCAATCATGTAACTGCAAAAAACCTAACCAAAGTGGAAGAGGACACCTCAGACCAGGTAGGCCTTGCCATTAAGGACATACAAAGGTCTTTATTGTCCTTTGCCTGTATGGTCATGGACCACCGCCTGGTCCTAGATTTTCTTTTGGCCAAAGAGGGGTATGTGCCATTGCCAATACCTCCTGTTGCATATATATAAGCACTTCAGGCATTGTAGAGGAACCTGCAGATTACATTCTCCAACAGGCTAAGTGGCTCTGGGAGCAATCTCTTAAAACTCAGTTTTCTACTCAGGTATGGGAACAAATAAAACCCTGGCTTCCCTCCAGGACTTGGTTCCTACCCTTTCTTGGGCCTATAGTTGCCATTATTCTCTTACTTGTGTTTGGGCCTTGCATTTTAAACTTACTTGTCAAGTTTGTTTCTTCTCGCCTAGAATCCATCAAACTACAAATGCCTCTGGTGGAGATGAAAATGACCTACTACTGTGGTCCCCTTTACAACTCCTCTCATGGTCAGCCCTGATGCTGTGGGCCCCTTCATCGCCCCCTGTCAGCAGGAAGCAGTTACTGAACAGACTTCATAGTCCCTATTCCTAACAGCAGTTAGGGCAACCATGGAGAAGGGAGAATGAAGGACGGACTGCAGGAGGTCCCAAAAGGTGATAAGGGGTCAATGAGACACCTCTTCTCCCTAGGGAATGCCCGTTTGCACCTGAAATGCATCTCCACCATCAGGCAATGCAAAAAGGCTATAAAACCCACTGCCCACCCCCACCCACGGGATCACCAGTTTCCGGGTCCTCCTGCATTCCCCAATATGCAGTCTTTCTCTTCTCTTTTATACAACTAAATTCTCTACAAATAAAATCTTTCTGACCTCTGCTGTTAGAGTCTGTCTGTGCTTTCATTCTCAGAGCAGGCTCAAGAACCCCGAGCACCTGAAATTCCTGGGCATATCATCTGTGCATCAAGTCCAGCTGCAGAGAACCTGTGTGCAGACGGCAACCTCTTCCACTCTCCCCTTAGTCCTCAGCTTGTGTCCTGTCTCTTGTTCTGTCTTCTCAGGTGCTCCATGTGGACCTGAGACCAGCCCAATGTGCCTTTCTAGTGGAAGTTGTGAACTTGTTAGAGAAAGCAAGTCAGCTGTCAGAGAGCACCTCTGGATGTCTAAGCCTCATGCCTTTGAAATCAGACTTTTAAAAGTACATTTACAGATTCACTTGTTACTTTCTTTTAAAAAAGTCATTTCTTCAAATATTTTGTGTTTACACTAAAAATTTCCCAGAGATGCAAAAAAGAAATACTTTCTTCCTTGTCATTTCTGAAAAGATTTTGGGGAAAGATAATTTATTGTATATACATTAATAAATTGTTGTAAGACCAAAAAAAAAAAAAAAAGAAAGAAAAAAGAATTCCTCTGCATGAGAGATTTGTCTATAATCTGCCTTAATTGTATGTTTATTTAATAATTTATGGATGGATGGATGGACTCATAGATATTTAACTTATATTTTGGGTTAAATTCATGGCCACTTTATTGTGTTAATCACATCGTTCCACCTTTGAGAACTATTGTAGTTGGCTCTCATGAACCTGTAATATACTCATCAGTGTGTATCAGAGGGATACTCTCTGGCAGTATTAGATGCTTCATTCCTTGGAAAAATGGCATTAGAAATCAAATTCTGTCCCACAGAAATGTAAGGCTTTTCAGTATTGTTGCTTCCAGCCCTGTCAGTTTATAAAACAAGGAGGTACATATAAATGGGATTCAGTTTTGAAATAAGTATTGGAAATCAGATCAATTTGTATGAAGAATACTTTGAGATTGCAAGATACTATGTTTTAATAGTTTTCATTTGCAAAAGAAAGTTCCTGGGTGAATTAATATTTTCATAATATTTATCAGCCAAAGCAAATATAAAATATAATACACTGAGATTAGTAACATTATTTAACTTAATCCATACCATGAAATTTTACATGGTTGTGTTCATTAAATGAATCTAGTAATTCTCTTAAATTTAAATTAAAAAATAAAAGAAAATAAATAAGATTCTACTTGTATCTTTTTATAAAGTACATTTTTGCATAAGATTTATTTGACCATGGGTTTGATAATAAAATGTATGAAAATGCATAACTAGTCAACAAAATGTCTTAAGCTATTTTGGACTCATGACATATTTCTCATAACATTTTATTTTGTTTTTGTCTTCTCTCTCCCTAGAGGACACTATAGATAAAATCTATAGCTAAAATTGTGAAATATTTAATTGATTAGAGATACAGTATATATGGCATAAATTATTCTCTTAATTTCTGTATGAGATTATCATGTGGAACTAAACCAGAACCCTTGTGAAAACTGAAATATTCCTATTTTTGTGTTTATTGGTGTTGTCATTCAATTTGATTAAAGAAGAGTCTTAAATCTATGTGTTGTATAGAATTGTCTCTAAGGGAAACATTTTAAAAAGCACATCATAGTAGAACAGAATATTACCAACTTACACAAACTTGCCTATTGTTTATAAAATAACAGATAATACTGTTTACCACTTTTCCTTCCTTTATATCCCCCAGCAGACTAAGCTATGGTATAATATGAAAACTTACAGACACTTTATTCAATGAAGACATTTGAGTCCCCAATTTACTCAAACCCTTGAAGAGTAAATGAGAGCATAAGGAGGGCTTTAACAAATTTTTAAAGCAAACAAATTACAGTTTCAAATTTCAGACTGTGCCTATTTCATAGTCTGTGGGGAAATTCAAAGCAGAGGATCATTAATAGAAATCAGAGTGAGGAAAAAATAGATGTGGTCAATTATAGGCCCTAGGACTAGCACTAAAATTCCCCTTCCAGAGAAGATAGGAGATATTTTCTTGGCTCTTCATGATACCCCAGACACACTCCTTTTGTGTCCAGCCTTTTCCCCCTACAAAAACTGGAAATTACTTGTTCGTTGTTACTGATATCTGTCTATCTTTCTTTCTCTTATCATTGCCCCTAGGAAATGAAGGGGTTCCTCATTTTTCCTGCAAAAGGAGACAGTTTTTTCAAACTTTTGATTTAGAAACAGAAACATATTGTAATATATTTCTGCTTTCTAAGCAGTACTTGGGAAATGAAATGGGGACTATGAAGTGAGGTATTTTCAGACTGTCTTCTTAATGTGGTCAGTTTCCCAGAGGATTCTGACTCATCTAAATCTAGTAAGCATGTTTGATTAAGGAGATCCAGAACCACATTTATTTAAAAAGACTCTCATATCACCTGTGCCAAGTATTTTTCCAGCTTTGCCATCAGTTAATGGCTGGGAGTTTCTTGCTGCCAAAGACTGTATTTTAGGGACATCAAATATTTCCATTTCTTTTACAGTTACCCCTTTAAGTTGTCTTCAGCACAACATATTCTGCATTTTGACTATGATGTTAAACAATGCTCAAACTTTTCCACAACACAGAAAAGGGAGGCATACTGCCAAACTTATTCTATGAAGCCAGTATTACACTTATCTCAAAACTGGACAAGAATGCAAAAAAGATGAGAATTACAGGCCAATTTCTTTAATAATTGTAAATTCTCAATAAAATATTGTCAAATAGAATTCAACAGCATATCAAAAAGTCAGATATCATGATCAAGTCAGTTTCATCCCAGGGATGCAGAGATGGTTCAATATATGCAAATCATTAAAGTAATACAACATTAACAGAAGCAAAGACAAAAACCACATGATGATCTCAATAGATGTAGAAAAAGCCTTCAACAAAATTCAGCACCCTTTCATGATAACAGCTCTGAAACTAGTCATAGAAGAACTGTACCTCAACATAATAAAGGCTATAAATGACAAGCCTATACCCAACATCATACTAAATGGGGAAAAACTAAAACTATTTCCTCTAAAGTCAGGAATGAGACAAGGGTGTCCACTCTCTCCACTCTTATTCAACATAATATTGGAACTCCTAGACAGAGCAAAGACAGGAAGAAGAAATAAAAGGAATGCAAATTGGAAAGGAAGTAGTCACATTCTCCCATTTACAGATGGTGTGATCTCACACATAAAAGACCCAAAAAACTCCACCAAAAAACAAAATGCTAGACACTATAAAAAGCTTCAGCAAAGCATCAAGACACAAAATCAATCTACAAAAATCAGTAGGTTTTTCGAAATACCAACAATGAACAGACTGAGAAAGGATACAGGTTAGTAATTCCATTTACAATAGCCTCAAAAAAATATCTAATGAAGGATGTGAAAGACCTCTGCAAGGAAAACTATATGCCACCAAAGAAAGAAGTTGAAGAAGACTACAGAAGTTCAGAAGATCTCCCATGCTGATGGATTGGTAGAATCAATATTGTGAAAATGGCTATATTGCCAAGCAATCTACATGTTAAATGCAATTCCCATCAAAATTCTAATGACATTAATCACAGAGATTGAAAAATCAACCCTAAAATTTGTTTGGAAACACAAAAGACCATGAATAGCCAAGACAATACTGAGCAAAAGGAGCAACCATGGAGGTGACACAATACCTGACTTCAAACTATACTACAAAGCCATAGCAGTAAAAACAGCATGGTTCTGACACAAAAACCGATATGAAGACCAGTGGAACAGAATAGAAGACCCGGATGTGAATCCATGCAGTTATACTCACCTGACTTTTGTCAAAGGTGCCAAAAACATATGATGGAGAAATGACAGACTTTTCAATAAATGTTGCTGGTAAAACTGGATACCTGTATGCAGAAAACTGAAACTAGATCTATGTCTCTCGACCTGTACAATTATCAACTTAAAGTGGATTAAAGACCTTAATATAAGACTTGAAACTTTGAAGTTAGTGCAGGAAAGGGCAGGAAACACATTGGAATTAATAGACAAAAGCAATGAAATCCTAAATAGAACTCAAATGGCTCAGCAACTAAGAGAAAGGATTGACAAATGGGACCACATGAAATTAAAAGGCTTCTGAACAAAATAAATGGTCTCTAAACTGAAGACACTGCCCACAAAATGGGAGAAAATCTTTGCCAGCTATATAACTGGCAAAGGATTGATAACCAGAATCCACAGGGAGATCAAAAAAACTACACTGTCCAAAAATTTAATGACCCAATAAGGAAATAAACAAAACTTTTTCAAAGGAAGAAATACAAATGGTCATAAAACACATGGAAAAATGCTCTCCATCCTTGGCCATTAAGGAAATGCAAGTCAAAATCACGTTAAGTTTCCATCTCACTCCTGTTAGAGTGGCTGCCATCAAGAACACAACAATGTATGCACATATGAATAAATGAATAAAGGAAAAAAATCTTAAACTGCAAAAAAATAAAAAGAACATAAGCAATGACAAATGTTGGTGAGGATGTGGGAATAAAGAAACCCTCATACACTGCTGCTGGGAATGTAAATTAATACAATTACTAAGGAAAACAGTATGGAGGCTCCTTGAAAACTAAAAATAGAACAGCCATATGATCCAGCAGGTCTATTCCTGGGAACATACCAAAAGGGATGTAAGTCTGGTTACAATAAAGGCATGTGCACACCCATGTTTATTGTAGCTGTTTTCACAATAGCTAAGCTATGAAAACAGCCTAGATGTTTCCATACTGATGAATGGATTAAGAAAATGTGGTATTCATATACAGTGAAATTTTATTCAGCCACAAAGAAGAATGAAATTTTTTCATTTGCCAGTACATGGATGGAACTGGAAACACCGTCTTAAGTGAAGTTGCCAGGTTCAGAAGGCAAAAGACCACATGTTTTTCATCATTTGTGGACTATAGACCTACTACAAATACTGCAATATTATGAAAAACAGATCACACAAAAGGGAGGTCACATATGAGAGGGGGAGGGTAAAAGGAAATTAAGAAGGTGAATATGGTTGATGTATACTCTATACAAGGAAGAATACAGAATTTTTAAACTTATTGAAGCCACCATAAGATGGGGACTAAGACAGAAAGAAGAAAAAAGAGGAGATGAACCAATTTGGATTATAATACATACACACATGGAAATGTCACAAGGAAATTCCCTGTGTAGCTACCTTAAATAAACAAAAATGTCATTTTTTTCCCTTTACAATATCAAAGAAACAGGACAGAATAGGTCCTGCCTGGGGGAGTTGGTACCAGTGGGGGGGTGGGGTGAGGAATTTTGGAAAGGGCTTGGAAGGGTGAATGTAGTGTAAATACTGTATGTAAGTGGAAAAATGATACTTGTTGAAACTATTCCAGAAATGATGGGAGAGAGAGATAAAGGAGAATTGTGGAGGGGGTGAATTCAAGAATGATATATTTGCTATATTGTAAGAACTTTTATAAATACCACAATGTTCCCCCAACCAGCAAAACAATAAAAATTAAAAAAGAATGTTTATTTTCAATGTGATTACTAACAATGTCTATCAGAAAATTGTACTCGGTACTCCCTGATGGAATGGCTATCATATGGTTTACTTCCTAATAGCAGGCATACTTGCCAGCCAGCTGCCACATCCTTCTTTTCCCCTTCTAACACCAACTCCAGCTCAGACTGCTAGCACTCTCTAGGATTCTCTTCTCTCTTTCCTTAGTCTTTTCTCGCTTCATCCCTTACTATGCTTTGATTTAGAGAAAGCAAGATCATTTCTGACCTGTTCCCCAGGTGTGATTTTTTTATATTAAACCAAATATTTTTGCCTTGTTTAATAAGAGAATATGAAATGTGATGAATGAGCTAATATTTTGCCAAAATATGTATACTACATATCTGTTACCAGAAAATCCTCAGATTAGAGTTTTAAATGTAATTTGTGGATTATAAGTAGCTATGCTTTGTTCAGATGATTGGAGAACCTGGAAAACTGTTACTGTTATTGATGCAAAGCACAGTGCTATGATTGGATTTTTATATAAATATAAACAAATATTTATAATTTGAATTTTTGGAAACTTTAGCTGTGATACCAACTTTGGAAAAAAGTTATTGTACTAACTTGACATTATACAAAAAGTAATATCCACATTGGCCTAGAAATGTTAGACTTATTGTTTAAATTTGTATAAACCAGCAAAAACCCTTGTTCCTTCCTATTATTGCTTATACTCTCTCTACAACAAAATTAGAAATAAGGGCAAAATAGTTTCTGCTGGGTATTGGGAGGGGGAGAGGAAGGGGGTGGAGTGGATGGTAAGGGAGGGGGTGGAGGCAGGGGGGAGAAATGAACCAAGCCTTGTATGCACATATGAATAATAAAAGAAAAATGAAAAAAAAAAAAGAAATGTTAGACTTATTGTTTAAATTTGTATAAAGATAACACACAGATGGTATTAAATATGTAAGATTTTATGTACATGTATTTGATTACAGAAACTAGTAAATTATTCTCTTAATTATGAAAAAAGTAAAGCAAAAAAATTAATTATATACAACTGATAAAAGGAAGAGTGGAATTAATATTAATTATAATATTAATATTATAATATATTATAATATTAATATTATATTAACTATAGCAATATAGTTATTTTAGTATTTATTTCACAAATACTAAAAGTCAATTGCATGAAGAAAATATAATTCAAAGGAAAATTAACAGTAATTAGAAAGGCATGTCATATTTATAAAAATAAATACATATGAAAAATATCAATATACATACATTCCATCACAAAGGGAAGCTTGATTTTTCTCAAAAGCCAATGTCATAACCATCCATCTTCACTGACTATAATTCAGTGAAATTAGAGCAAAACAAAATGTTAGCTAAAATATATTTGAAACCCTAACTCAGGCAATAAGACTACCAATGGTGGAGCATGCCCATGATATCAGCTACACAGGAGATCATAGGTAGGAGGATCATGGTCTGATGCAGGACCCAGGAAAGTAACTAAAGCAATAAAGGGCTATGGGCATGGCTCAAGTGATAGATCACCTACCTAGCAACTATGAGGCCCCAGGTACAAACCCCAGTACCACAAATAAAGTAATTGTGGTAAACAATAGTGATTAAAATACAAATATAAATAAAGAAAATTAATAAAAACCCATGCTATAAAAGTTTGGGCAAATATGATCAAGAATAGTCCACACATCCAGTTTTGTAGGACTTAGATTGTAAAGGAAAAAAAAGAAAATACCTAGTGAAAAAGCCCTTTGGCTAACTGCACTACCCTTTATTCAAATTACAGCTTTTGTTCTTAGTGGGCACAGGGTAAGTTACAAGAGCAGGGAAATTGCCTTTATTTCTAATCAACTTTGTCTGAAGATCATCAGACTTTACTTTAGAAGTAGCTGTTTTGATGGATGCTTACTTTTAAAACTCTTTCTTCAGAGTTTAAACTTCTTAAGCTCTTATTTCAGAAGGTGGGATTGGCATTCAAAGCTGCAGTGCATCAAATTATTCCTGCCACCCAGTTCTCTGTTCCAACAGCTGATATTTGAGAGTTTCCAAATCACTCCCTTCTGAATAGAAGACAGGCACTCTTCTCAAAATGTGGTGCACACTGGTGCCAGTAATGACATCATAACAATAGAAAATAACATCTTCTTTTCTATTTACTCTATTAATTTACTTTTATTACATCTTAGCAAAGTATTGGCCTGCAACAACAACAAAACAGAACTGGTTCTTTACCAGAGATGGTTTGAGAAGCATTGCTTCAGTTTGGTGACTTTTCCAGCAGTATTTCTCACTGTTTTTAAAAATTGATTGGGATAAGCCAACTAGTAACTAGTAGGAGAAATAGTTCTAAGTCCAAGCAATCATGAAATCCTTAAAGTTTTTTGGGGGTACATTGCTTTCCCTTGTCCATTCAGTGATACGTCTTCACATCTTATATTCTGCACACATGCTTTCAAATGGCAAATTCCCTATGGTAGACATCCTGTTGGGTTTGTACAAAAGTGAAGAAGCCAAAGTGGCTCTTGCCCTCACAAAGTTTATAATGTAGTAGAGATGGCCCCTCTCTGCTTTTAATGCCCTTAAGAGTTGCATTGTCCACATGGTTTCCAAAGCTTGCTTTCAAAAAGAAGTTGATATTGTTCACAGTGTTAAAAATAATGATTATTCTACTCTACTCAAGGATAGCTCATATAATATTTTACTTATTTATGATAAGAAAGGCAGGTGTACTGAGGTTAAGGATGAATGGGGGATGAACCTTGCTTAGGGAAAATTACATGACACTCAAAAATGCTGATTTATCTAATTTAACCCCAGAGTCACTCCCTCCTTCCCTTAAATGCAACTCCCAGAATTATGTCAAATTAGAGGACCAAGTCCTTGAATCTTGCATGCTTTATTACGATCAAATAAGAGTCAATTTATTATTTGGACATTTTCAGATCTTTCAGACAATTTTCTTAGAATACTGTTACTCAAAACTTCCTCTACAGTGTCAAAAATGGCAAATCACAAGATTTCTCACTTGTTCCTTTTAATTACAGAGTAAAAAAGTCATTTTTGTTCCTAGTCATTGTCAGGTTTTACTCTTTGCCTCCTTAGGAAGATCTTATGCTAATAACATGTGAGGAAATATTTTATGCCTCCCAGGAAAGCTTTGTTCTTTTGTAGCTACTGAAGGACCGCTTAGCAAAGAAAATAAAGTAGATGACTAAGTGCAAAACATTCATTAAAGTGTTCTCCAAACACATTTTGCACGAAAAAATGATTTGGCTACAAAGAATGATTAGTATGTCAAGAATTTCATTTCAGACAACAATTTTGTTATTAGAAAAAGCCTCAGTTGTCTACACATTGGTTTTGTTCAAAAGATAAAACACAAGATAAATAAGAGAACTTTGAATACTATTATCTTCCACGCATTACTTCTATTGTAAGTACAGATAATAAGAGTTCTAATTTTTTTTTTCATTTTCTTGAGTGCCAAATCTCCCTCTCACTGCACAGGATACCCTTTTCTCTGTGGCTGCCATGGCTGCTGTTCCAGTGACATGGGAAACTGAACAAATATTTAAGCAGTTTGTCTCTTGGAAGGATGAAAGGTGATCTTATCTTTAAACTCAGTCTCTTGCATAACTTTCAAGGAACAACTGAAGTGTTAGACTCCAAGATACTTCAGGAATAAAGTCTTTAAACAGAGGAATCTTACACTGTGACCAATTCCCTAGGTAGGTGATCTTTTTTTTTTTTCATTCATATGTGCATACAAGGCTTGGGTCATTTCTCCCCCCTGCCCCCACCCCCTCCCTTACCACCCACTCTGCCCCATCCCTCTCCCCCCCACCCCCTCAATACCCAGCAGAAACTATTTTGCCCTTATTTCTAATTTTGTTGTAGAGAGAGGATAAGCCATAATAGGAAGGAGCAAGGGTTTTTGCTGGTTGAGATAAGGATAGCTATACAGGGAGTTGACTCACATTAATTTCCTGTGCATGTGTGTTACCTTCTAGGTTAATTCTTTTTGATCTAACCTTTTCTCTAGTTCCTGGTCCCCTTTTCCTATTGGCCTCAGTTGCTTTAAGGTATCTGCTTTAGTTTCTCTGCATTAAGGGCAACAAATGCTAGCTAATTTTTTAGGTGTCTTACTTATCCTCATACCTCCCTTGTATGCTCTCGCTTTTATCATGTGCTCAAAGTTCAATCCCATTGTTGTGTTTGCCCTTGATCTAATGTCCACATATGAGGGAGAACATACAATTTTTGGTCTTTTGGGCCAGGCTAACCTCATTCAGAATGATGTTCTCCAATTCCATCCATTTACCAGCGAATGATAACATTTTGTTCTTCTTCATGGCTGCACAAAATGCCATTGTGTATAGATACCACATTTTCTTAATCTATTCATCGGTGGTGGGGCATCTTGGCTGTTTCCATAACTTGGCTATTGTGAATAGTGCTGCAATAAACATGGGTGTGCAGGTGCCTCTGGAGTAACCTGTGTCACAGTCTTTTGGGTATATCCCCAAGAGTGGTATTGCTGGATCAAATGGTAGATCAATGTGTAGGTTTTTAAGTAGCCTCCAAATTTTTTTCCAGAGTGGTTGAACTACTTTACATTCCAACCAAAAGTGTAAGAGGGTTCCTTTTTCCCCGCATCCTCGCCAACACTTGTTGTTGGTGGTGTTGCTAATGATGGCTATTCTAACAGGGGTGAGGTGGAATCTTAGTGTGGTTTCAATTTGCATTTCCTTTATTGCTAGAGATGGTTAGCATTTTTTCATGTGTGTTTTGGCCATTTAAATTTCTTCTTTTGAGAAAGTTCTGTTTAGTTCACCTGCCCATTTCTTTATTGGTTCATTAGTTTTGGGAGAATATAGTTTTTTATGTTCCTTATATATTCTGGTTATCACTCCTTTGTCTGATGTATAGTTGGCAAATATTTTCTCTCACTCTGTGGGTGTTATCTTCAGTTTAGAGACCATTTCTTTTGATGAACAGAAGCTTTTTAGCTTTATGAGGTCCCATTTATCTATACTATCTCTTAGTTGCTGTGCTGCTGGGGTTTCGTTAAGAAAATTCTTACCTATACCTACTAACTCCAGAGTAGTTCCTATTCTTTCCTGTATCAACTTTAGAGTTTGGGGTCTGATATTAAGATCTTTGATCAATTCTGAGTTAATGTTGGTATAGGGTGATATACATGGATCTAGTTTCAGTTTTTTGCAGACTTCTAACCAGTTTTCCCAGCAGTTTTTGTTGAAGAGGCTGCTATTTCTCCATCGTATATTTGTAGCTCCTTTGTCAAAGATAAGTTGCTTATAGCTGTGTGGCTTCATATCTGGGTCCTCTATTCTGTTCCACCGGTCTTCATGTCTGTTTTTGTGCCAGTACCATGCTGTTTTTATTGTTATTGCTTTGTAATATAGTTTGAAGTCAGGTATTGTGATACCTCCTGCATTGTTCTTTTGACTGAGTATTGCCTTGGCTATTTGTGGCCTCTTGTGTTTCCATATAAACTTAACAGTAGATTTTTCAATCTCTTTAATGAATGTTATTGGAATTTTGATGGGAATTGGATTAAACATGTACATTACTTTTGGGAGTATCGACATTTTTACTATGTTGATTCTAGCAATCCATGAGCATGGGAGATCTCTCCCCTTTCTATAGTCTTCCTCAATCTCTTTCTACAGAGCGGTATAGTTTTCCTTGTAGAGGTCTTTCACATCTTTTGTTAGGTTTATACCTAGGTATTTGATTTTTTTTGACGCTATTGTAAATGGAATTGTTTTCATACATTCTTTTTCAGTTTGCTCATTGTTAGTGTATAGAAATGCTAATGATTTTTCTATGTTGATTTTCTATCCTGCTACTTTGCTATAGCTATTGATGATGTCTAGAAGCTTCTGAGTAGAGTTTTTTGGGTCTTTAAGGTATAGGATCATGTCATCTGCAAATAGGGATATTTTGACAGTTTCTTTACCTATTTGTATTCCTTTTATTCCTTCTTCTTGCCTAATTGCTCTGGCTAGGAATTCCAGTACTATGTTGAATAGGAGTGGAGATAGTGGTCATCCTTGTCTGGTTCTTGATTTTAGAGGGAATGGTTTCAGTTTTTCTCCATTAAGTATAATGCTGGCTGTAGGTTTGTCATATATAGCTTTTATAATGTTGAGGTACTTTCCTTCTATTCCTAGTTTTCTTAGAGCTTTTATCATGAAATGGTGTTGGATCTTATCAAAGGCTTTTTCTGCATCTATTGAGATAATCAAGTGGTTTTTGTCTTTGCTTCTGTTAATGTGATTTATTATGTTTATTGATTTTCATATGTTGAACCACCCCTGCATCCCTGGGATGAAGCCTATTTGGTCATGGTGAATAATCTTTTTGATGTGTTGTTGAATTCAGTTTGCCATTATTTTGTTGAGGATTTTTGCAACAATGTTCATTAAGGAGATTGGCCTATAGTTCTCCTTTTTGGAGGTGTATTTGCCTGGTTTGGGGATAAGTGTAATACTGGCTTTATATAATGTGTTAGGCAGTTTTCCTTCCCTTTCTATTTTGTGGAACAGTTTAAAGAGGGTTGGTATCAGTTCTTTAAAGATCTGATAGAATTCAGCAGAGAATCCATCAGGTCCTGGACTTTTCTTTTTGGGGAGACTCTTGATTGCTGCTTCAATTTCATTTTGTGTTATAGGTCTATTCAGGTGATTAATTTCCTCTTGGTTCAGTTTTGGATGATCAAATGTATCTAGAAATCTATCCATTTCTTTAAGATTTTCAAATTTATTTGAATATAGGTTCTCAAAGTAGTCTCTGATGATTTCCTGGACTTCCATGGTGTTTGTTATTATCTCCCCTTTTGCATTCCTGATTCTACTAATTTGGGTTTTTTCTGTCCTCATTTTAGTCAGGTTTGCCAGGGGTCTGTCGATCTTGTTTATGTTTTCAAAGAACCAACTTTTTGTTTCATTAATTCTTTGTATGGTTTTTTTGGTTTCTATTTCATTGATTTCAGCTCTTATTTTTATTATTTCTCTTCTTGTATTTGTTTTGGGATTTGCTTGTTCTTGTTTTTCTAGGAGTTTGAGATGTATCATTAGGTCATGGATTTGGGATCTTTCAGTCTTTTTAATATATGCACTCATGGCTATAAACTTTCCTCTCAGGACTGCCTTAGCTCTGTCCCATAGGTTCCGCTATGTTGTGTTTTCATTTTCATTGACTTCCAGGAACTTTTTAATTTCCTCTTTTATTTCATCAATGATCCATTCTTCATTAAGTAATGACTTATTTAGTTTCCAGCTGTTTGCATGTTTGTTGTCTTTACTTTTGTTGTTGAGTTCTACTTTTACTGCATTGTGATCAGATAGTATGCACGGTATAATTTCTATTTTCTTATATTTGCTGAGGCTTGCTTTGTGCCCTAGGATATGATCTATTTTGGAGAAGGTTCCGTGGGCTGCTGAGAAGAATGTATATTGTGTAGTGGTTGGATGAAATATTCTGTAGACATCAAGTAGGTCCATTTGATCTATTGCATATTGTAGATCTTGGATTTCTTTATCAATTTTTTGTTTGGATGACCTATCCATTGGTGATAATGGGGTGCTAAAGTCTCCCACAACCACTGTGTTGGCGTTTATGTATGCTTTTTGGTCTTTCAGGGTATGTTTGATGAAATTGGGTGCATTGACATTGGCTGCATACAGGTTGATAATTATTATTTCCTTTTGGTCTATTTCCCCTTTTATTAGGATGGAATGTCCTTCTTTATCTCGTTTGATCAATGTAGGTTTGAAGTCTACTTTGTCAGAGATAAGTATTGCTACTCCTGCCTGTTTTTGGGGGCCATTGGCTTGGTAAATCTTCTTCCAGCCTTTCATCCTAAGCCTATGCTTATTTCTTTCAGTGAGCTGGGTGTCCTGTATGCAACAAATTCTTGGATCTTCCTTTTTAATCCATTTCATCTTTTTTTTTTAAGAAACAAAATGACAATGATGAAGAAGAAGGAAGAGGAGGAGGAAGAGGACTGGGAAAGGGAGAAAGGAAGTGGATGAGTGAGGGGGAGGAGGGGAGGGAGGACAGGGAGTAGTGGAAGGACAAAGGGGAATGATGGAGCAGCTACCTTCATGCACTGATAGCAGCACACCACTCTCCCCAGATGGAGAGTCTGGAGCTTGATTTCTTGTGATGCTCCTGCAACCTTGTGAGATAAATTTAAGGTCTACATCCAGCTTACTGTTTATTAGAATATACATAGATCCAGAAAACCTTAGAATTTTCATAGTTGAAAGGTTTTTTTATTTTCGTTACATACTTGTCAAGTAAAAAATGTAAATATATTTAAGCATTCAAAATATAGAATTTCCATGACAGAGGAGTCAGGTTGCCATGGCCTCATGATATTGTAAAAAATGTCCCCATTCAAAGGTGAGAAGACCAGAATGTTTGTTGTAATTTTCCTTGAGACTCTGAGGTTTCTCAACTAGACCAATAATAGCAATTGCCTCCAAGAATGCTATAAGGAAACAAGAAATTTGTATAGGGAAATGAAGTTTGAAAAACAAGAAGAGTTACATAAACCAGTGGTTCACAACCTTTATTATGCACCAAGACTTGTTAAAACAGGTTTCTCAGTCCCAGGATTTCTGACACACAGGGTACAGGATAGGCCCAGATAGGTTTCAATTTTAAGGCCCCAGATAATGCTGATGCTTGGGTCTTTGTAGTACATTGTAAGAATAAGTGATAAAAACAATTTTTTTCAAACTATGTTCAACAATATTTGAGAACCCTAGGGGACATCTACAAAATCTATCATAAGGGGTAGCCAGGAAATGTCTCAATGGGAAGGGGTAGAGTTTCTCAGTTCAAGGTGTCACACTCACTACTGTCCTACACCCAACTCTTCTTCAAATACAGTAGCTGAACATGTTTTATTTTTATATCTGTGCCAATACAGGAGTTATCACTAACGTTTTATTGGAAATAAAGGTTAAAATCATTAGTTTAAAAAAAGTATTTATCAAAGTGATAGTGCACTGAAGTGTTTATATTTAAGCTTATCAAAAGTGAAATGAAGTATATAAACCTGAGTAATTTCATCAGGTGATAAATCTAAATTAAGTATTATGATTTCAAAATCTGAAAGCTTCAAAGGTATATATTATGTACCTTTATTCTCTTAAATATTTAGAAAATTCCAAATTATGCAATTTAGAACTCTAGAGGAATTTACAGATTGAACTCTGAAAGAATTTATAAGGAGAAGGAAGGAAGGAAGGACAGAAGGACCACCACCATCCTTTAGGGGCTGGTGGTGCAGTTCAAGTGGTAGAGTGTAAGTGTGAGGCCTTTAGTTCAAATCCCCATAAACACACTCTTTTGAAATTGTAAAGCAAAAAAAAAAAAAAAAAAAAAGACAGAGGATCAAAAATGATGACTGGGACATGGAGGCAGACAGCATGAGCTCCATGAATCAGGGACTTTGCTGATATGCAGGAGACACACTTGGCTGAGGTAAAGCCAGGGGAGCTGAAACTTCAGCACCCTGAATCCCTAGCCTGTACAAGTCTTCTCCAAGCTACGATACACTGCAAAAACAGAAAGGCCACTACCCCCACACCACCACTGCCAGCCGGCTCACCAGACCTCCACCCCAAAGGCCCACCAGGGCACAGTCCCAACACACTGCCACTCTGCAGGCCCACCAGGCTGCCAACTGCCTACCATAAGTGGTCTGAGAGGCCATCAACTGCTGCAACCCAGGCCACCACCTGCCACAGGAGGGCTCCAATACCAGCAGACACAGTCTCCAAACTTGCCTAGGAGACACAGACAAACAGGACTGGATGCTAAAGGAGTAACACCAGAACTAACAAGACTGAAATTCTACTGATCCTGAAGTGGGGATTCTTTTTTTTTTCTTTTCCTTAAGTGTTTGTTTGTCTTGTTCACTGTTTGATTGTCCACCATCTCTCCCTGTTGATTTCTCTTGTACTCCTTTTATTCTTTTCTCTTTCTTTTTCTTTTCCTTTTTTCTCCTTCTTTCTTGGTTTTGTTAGTTTTACTATTGTGAGTTAGCTAATACTAAATTACACATAGACCACAGACAGAAACAGTACCAATGGAATGATGGTAAGATGAAAAAGGGATGGAAACCATTCTCTCCCCAAGAATAAATTAGTACAGGATTCAGAAGGAAATGAATAAAATGGATACCCAGATCCAGACTCCAACAAAACAAAGATAAACTAACCAAGGAACCCAACGAAGCCCAAAACAACACCCAGAAAGAAGAAATTCTGCAAGTAGTCAATGAGAATTTCATACAGATGTCATTAGACATGTTCAACCAAAACATACAAGAGGCACTCAAGAAATTCCAAGACAACAAAAGTAAAGAATATGTGAAAACACAAAAACAAATAAATGAAATCATAGGAGTCCTAAATAAACACCAAAGAGACATGAATGAATTAAGGATGAAAACTGACTATATTAAGGAGTAAGTAACCCACTATATGGAAAACCTCAGAAAAAAGAATGAAACAGAAATACAAAACAAATTGAAAGGCCACTCCAGCAGACTAGAATAAGCAGAAGACAGACTCTCAGAACTTGAAGATGATATGATAATTAAAGGAAAAACTGAAGAACTATTAGTCAGACAACTCAAGTCCTGTGTGAAAGGAATATGCAAGAATTCAGGGACTTAATCAAAATACCAAACCTGAGAATCATGGGCATTGAAAAAGGAGAAGAGGTGCAAGCAAAAGGAATTCGTAATATATTCAACAAAATAATAACAGAAAATTTTCCAAATCTAGAGAAAACAATGCCCATTTAGGTACAGGAAGCTTCCAGAACACCATACAGACTTGACCAAAATAGAACTACCTCATGACATGCTATCATTAAAACAACAAGCACAGAGAATGGAGAAAGAATATTGAAGGCTGTAGCAGAGAAAAACCAAATAACATACAAAGGTAAACCCATCAAAATCACAGCAGATTTCTCAACAGAAAGCTTCAAAGCAAGAAGAACATGGAATGAGCACTTATGGACACTGTTGAAAATAACTTCAACCTTAGGATACTTTCCCCAGCAAAACTAACATTCAAAATAGATGGAGCAATAAAAGTCTTCCATGATAAACAGAAACTATAACAACATGTGACCACCAAGCCACCACTACAAAAGATTCTTCAAGGAATTCTGCACACAGAAAGTGAAAGCAAACAAAACCATGAAAGGGCAGGCAGTACCAAACCACAGGAGAAGAAAAGTCCAGAGAGTAGAGAGTAACATGGATTGAGCTGCACACAATCAAACCCTTAAACAACAAAGACAACTAAATGACAGGAATCACCACATACCTATCAATACAAATGCTGAAGGTTAATGGGCTTAAATCCCACATCAAAAGACACTGTTTGGCACACTGGATTAAAAAAGAAGATCCAACAATCTGCTGCCTATAGGAGACTCATCTCATAGACAGAAACAAGCACTAGCTGAGGGTGAAAGGCTGGAAGAATATTTACCAAGTCAATGTCCCCTGAAAACAGGCAGGGGTAGCAATATTTATCTCAGACAAAATAGACTTCAAACTTACATTGATCAAATGAGATAAAGAAGGACACTCCATACTAATAAAAGGGGAAATATACCAAAAGGAAATAACAATTATCAACTTATATGCACCCAATATCAATGCACCCAATTTCATCAAAGATACTCTGAAGGACCTAAAAACATATATAGACTCCAACACAGTGGTAGTGGGAGAGTTTAATACCCCCCCTATCACCAATAGATAGGTCATCAAACAAAAAATGAATAAAGAAATTCTAGAACTAAATCACACTATAAATCAAATAAACCTAGCTGATGTCTACAGAATATGTCATCCAACCTGTGCACAATATACATTCTTCTCAGCAGCTCATGGAACCTTCTCCAAAATTCATCATATCTTAGGGTACAAAGCAAGCATCAGCAAATATAAGAAAATGGAAATAATCCCATGCATTCTGTCTGATCACAATGCATTAAAACTAGAAATCAACAACAAAAACAACAGTAGAAAACATGCAAACAATTAGAAGCTGAACAACACATTGCTCAATGATCAATGGCCCACTGATGAAATAAAAGAGGAAATTAAAAGGTTCCTGGAAACTAGTGAATATGAAACATGACCTACCAGAACCTATGGGACACAGCAAAAGCAGTCCTAACAGGAAAGTTTATAGCCATGAGTGCATATATTTAAAGGTCAGAGATATCTGAAATCAATGACCTAATGCTACATCTCAAACTCATAGAAAAACAAGAACAAGGAAATCACAAAACAAGCAGAGGGAGAGAAATAATTAAAATAAGGGCTGAAATCAGTAAAATAGAGACAAACAAACAAAAACATACAAAAAATCAATGAAACAAAAAGCTAGTTCTTTGAAAAAATAAATAAGATTGACAAACCCCTGGAAAACCTGACTAAAATGAGGAGAGAAAAACCCAAATCAGTAAAATCAGAAATGCAAAAGGGGAAATAACAACAAACACCACAGAAATCCAGGAAATCATTAGAGACTACTTTGAGAACCTATATTCTAATAAATTTGAAAATCTTGAAGAAATGAACAGATTTCTAGATACTTGTGACCATCCTAAACTGAACCAAGAAATATTAATCACCTGAATACATCTATAAACCAAAATGAAATTGAAGCAGCAATAAAGAGTCTCCCAAAAAAGAAAAGTCCAGGACCTGATGTATTCTCTGCTGAATTCTATTAGATGTTTAAAGAAGAACTATTACCAACCCTCCTTAAACTGGTCCACGAAATAGAAAGGGAAGGAACACTGCATAACTCATTTTATGAAGCCAGTATTACTCTCATCCCAAAACCAGAAAAAGACACCTCTAAAAAGGAGAACTATGGGCCAATTTCCTTAATGAACATCGATGCAAAAAATCCTCAGTAAAATAATGGCAAACTGAATCCAACAACACATCATACGCAGACTTTAGATCTAGGGAAAATGCAGCAATGTGGTTAGACTTGGGTCACATGACAAGGATGGGCACATACATGAGGTATGGGGATAAGTAGAAAACTCAAAACATGAATGCATTTGATGTCCCCACTGCAGAGGAACTAATAAAGAAACCTTAAAGCAACAGAGGCCAACATGAGCAGGGGATCAGGAGCCAATGTAAAGATCAATTAGTGATGAATCATCTTGGGTTGTAACACATTTGTACATGGAAGCAATACTAGGAATCTCTCTGCATAGCTCTCCTTAACTCAACTAGCAAAGACTCTTTGTCTTTCTTTTCTTATGCTTATGTATTTCCCTCAACAAAATTAGAGATAAGGGCAGAACTGGTTCTGCCTGGAAGCATGGGGGGTTGGGGTGTGAGGATGGGGGCAGGGGACAGTGGGGAGAAATGACCCAAATAATGTATGCACATGTGAATAAATAAATAAAATAAAAAATAATTTGTAAGGAGAAAACAAAACTAATTTTTTCATCTCATTAATATCAAAATAAAATCCGGCTGTAAAATTTTAAATATACTTTGTGTTTTCCTGCTTTTTTCAATAAACCAGGAGAATAACATATGCTTGAATTGGGGAATGGAAAGGTGTCATATAAATCAAACATTATCATTTTTAATTAGTTCATGGAGAAAAATGAACTTTAAGTAATCAAATCCCTCCCTATAAACACCACCAATAGCTAAAATTTCTGAATAATATTTACTTAGGCTGGAAAATATATGCTAGATTTTCCTTAACAGATATTTAATTCCAATTTTAATTTGCCTAGATTAATATAAGAATTTAAAAATTGGTGAAGATTGCACCTACTTCTAGTTCCTAATATTATTTCTATGGAAAAGAATCAGATCTCCTTACAGAAATGGCTATTCCCATACTCAAGGCAAGAGATGTATGAGACATGTCTGGAACATCTTATATAACCAGGAAAAAGGAAGCTTTAAAATGTCTATCAAAATCATGAAAGCCACATTGGAACCAACTTGAAAGGACTTGCACTACCAAGGCTGAAGTAACATCATCTTTCAAGAAATACTGGAAAAGATTGATTAAAACACATCACATAGGTTATTAGGGATAAAATGGTGTATCAGAGTTGTCCACCATTTTGACTCCATGACTGAAAACAGTCAGATAGATAACTCAGGAGAAAGTATATTCTGAAGAGAGAAAGAGAGGAAGAGCATCAGGCATCATGAAAGGGATAGCAGGACAGCAAAGAAGAATGAAGAAACTAAGACAAAAGAGAAAAGCAGAAAGCAGTTTCCAAGCCCCTTCTTAGCTTTCTGGGAAAGAGAAGTGAAGCTGAAGACAGAATCTCAAGGTAAGCCAGATGGCCCTGTGACAGATTGGCAATTCTGGCTGCAAAGTAAACCCACATCTCCTGCAAGCTTTAAACCCCATGCAGGGATTTGGTGAGACCATGCCTTCTATGGAATGGAAATCTAGCTTCAGTGAAGAAAGACATTTTGTCACTCTCCTTACCTCAGAGGGTTATAGAAAGATGCCATCTTGAGAGAGGCCTATTGTTTGATACTGAAATATTCTAGAGGCTTGAAAACAAGGATCATGGGTCACGGAGTCTTGGGAAAACCTGTCACTATGTCTGAGTGGAAGATTACCAAAAGAGGTGGTTATGACTAGGGAAGGATCTGACATGGTCTCACAAAGAAATAAAAGAAGTTCTGGCACCAAAGGGTGTGGTGGTCAGAGGCCCAGCAATTCCTGGCCTGAGTCCCATTGCCAAAGGATCATAGTAGATAGAAAGTATCAACCCTGTTGCTGACAAGTATTCGACCTCAAATTCCAACCTCCTGGTTGCCTGTGTTATCTATTAGGAGGATTCAAGAGCTGATATCCACAGTTTTCTTTCTGAAACAGGGAAATGAGCTGCTGGGCAGGGTCTGAAAGCACTGAAGAACTGCATCTCAGCTGTATCTGCTGTCAAGCAAGTCTGAGGGTCACCAGCCAAGGCTTACCAAATCACAAGACTTACACAGCCTCTTCCACACATGGAAATGAACCTCTAGGTGGGCTGGGAAAGCATTGAAACCCTCTTTGGGAAATGCTTCGAAGTGTTTGTTTGCTTATGGCAGGAATGAAGGCCCCAAGTGAAGCATAAGACTTATTTTAGAGCCTTCTTCTCCCCAGTGAGAGGTGAACTGCTGGAAGGAGTCTATATACATTGAAACCAATAGGAATGTTGTGGAAGTATGGTCAGACAAGAAACCAAGAGACACTCGGTGGAGTGGAGAACTCAGATTTTATTTTTTTTATGCCAGCAGGCTCAGACATGTACCTGTGTCTGAGCACTGAACAAAGGATTCACAAGATATTTACAAGGCAGTGCAGGGCATCAGGTTACAAAAATGTGCTCAAGTTATGGTGTCCTAACCAGTGAGTTAGATTGTTTAGGTTAATTGGGCTGATAGTGAGCTAGGGACCTAATGTTGTTTGAATAAGGACAGCAAGGGAGGCCTGCTTTGGAAAGTTTATTTACAAGTAGAGACAAAGAAAGACGGGAGTGGTTGCTTTTTCCACTTGTGGACAAGCATCAACACTAGACTTTAAAAATTCCATAAGGTTCTTGTTGTCCCAAGGCCTATATTGTGTTACTGAGAGTTGAAACTTTACCACCTCCATTTGTGAGCTAATGAAGTTAGTTATGGTGTTAAGAAGGCATACATTAAACACAAGTGCCAATAGAAGCATGAGGAGAGGGCCAGATAACAGAATGAGACATATCTCTGCCTATTTCCATCGATTTACATAAAACAACACTCTATGTTTAAGAAAAGTCAGAACCCTCCCTTTTTGGCAGTGAGTAAATCCAACCCTCTCTGGTTTTAGGGGACCACTGATGCTAGAGAGTTTAGCTGGTCCTGCATGGTCACTATAGACCTAGACACTTGTTTTATGTCATTTGTTAGGTCCACAGATAATTGATTATAGAAGGTGACTGATGAGGCAGTCCGTCCTATGCCTGTTCCTTTCCCAATCATTACCCCCAGTCCAATTAATAAAGGTATGAATTAGATAGCTCTCTTTGACTTCATATGAGCCATTAAAGGTATGTGTGGGGGTCTGACTGTTAGGCACTATGTTTATCTGGAGTGAGGAATGTTAATGTGCAAATGCCCTTCCAGTTAGCTGGCAAGCATTGATAAGCAAGGGTCCCTCAGACAAAGAAGATTACCAGGCTGGTGCACCATAACCTGTCAATGGTACATCAAATGGCAGTAGCTGTACAGTTGAGATTCTAAGTTAAGTTTTCCTGTCCTAGAAGGAAGCCTTAACAAGGGGTCGTGGTGGTGGCAGATCAATGTTTTTTTACTGGCCCAGGTCTACCTAGGTAATCACCTCTGGATGGTCTCTCTAGATCTGCGGCTCTCTGCTTAGTAAACTGATATGGGGGTGGAGTGGAAGGGTAGGGTGGCACAAGGAGGTTTATTTCCTCCCTTGTTCCATGACTTTAAGGGGTCCCTGTCTTTCTACTATCAACCCATTTGCCCTATAGTGCCTTTGTTCTTGTAGCCCAGTTAGGCCTATCAGCTTTCTTTATAGTAAATCATCCCTCCCCTGAGGCATTCAGAAATTGATATGCTGCACACGGGTGACAGATACTGATAAAAGGTGAAAGCATACTGCAGTTTTTGCTGGAAGGAAAGTGGCTTTACACAAGCTGAGCAGTCATCCTGGCCTCTGGATTGAACAACCCTAAAATGTAGTAAAGTCAGAAGGCAATAATACATCAAAGGCCTCAAGCCTGAGACTGGGGTCTGGGCTACAGACAACACCAAACAGGAATAAGTCTTCCTACTATGAGAAGATAACAGAAGGCCAGCAATAGTCTCTGGCCTACTTTCCAATCTTGGGGAGCAGTGACAGCCAGTCCTAGCACAAACAGACTACAACAATGCTAATAAGCAGGATAAGGTATGGGTAACATAAAAGAGGATACATTTGTGTCCTGGTGGATGAACCCTCAGGCTTCCACTGTGCATTGACCAACCAGCTTCTGGGATGTGGCTGGGGCAGGGCTGGAGATCTCTCCAGTGATGGCATGCTGTTGTGACATCCTCTGGAAACTTAATCTGAGCAAGGTTAGTTGAGTCACGGACAGCCTGTCAGACGTTGGCCCTGCAGGGGCGGCTGTCCTTTTATCCAGGAGTGATGAATCCTGGGAGTGACACCTGTAACTTTTACAGCCGCAATTGCTGCTAACATTACTAGATGGGGACCCATCCAACTGGGTTGGAGTAGTTTTTTTTTTTTAACTTTTATTTATCATATCCCCTTTTTTTTTAAACTGAGAAGAATTACCTTGGCAACAATATACTGTCAGTATATATGTCCAAGAAAACGTGTTACTTTTTTTAAAAAAGTTAAAAACACCATCTTTAAGTATTAAAGGACATGTTTAGATCCAGTAAAAATAGTTATTTTGTCTCTATTTTAGTAGCAGACCCTGTCTAAAAATATGAGTTTGTGTCTGGAAGATCTTTAATGTCAGATAGTCACACATGCATAAGAACCATTTCTTTAATCCTCTCAGCCTTGGTTATCTTTGAGAGGTCTGGCACCAATAACTCCATTGAAACTTTGATAGCATTCCCCCCTTTGTCTCCAAATTGTTAGTCTCTGAACAGTCTCTTCTGAAGATCTGTCTTCCATCCAAGTACTAACCAGGCCCAACCCTGCTTATCTTTCAAGATCAGAAGAGATTGGGCACTTTCAGGGTGGTATGGCCGTAGACTGAAGATCTTTCTTGATTGGCTGCTTTTTCCTGGATTCTGTTTGTTTGGTTTTGGTCACACATTGGGAAGGAATAATGAGCAGATCAGGTGGGAGTCAGTGCCAACTAGACCCTTGTGGCCAAATTTAAGCAACAAAGAGGCTTAGAGGAGTGGCTCTTGAGCAGTGGACTTTTAGACAAGGACAATACAAAACAAATCTAACAAAATCAGATGTCTAAAGAGCTAGCTTGGTTGACACATAAGCACTTGTTAGAGTCATTTTTATGGACTTGATTGTAAATGTCCCAGGAGGATCAGAACTGAAATGACAAAAACTAAAAAGAGCCATGATTAAAATTTTGATGGACAATTTAGCAACTAACAGAACAGTACATCAGTACCACTAACTTTTTGTTACCATGTTTATCTAAATTTTGTATTGTAGAGGGTTGATATACTTGAAAAATATAAATATATTTAATACACAGGAACCAGCAACAGTTTCACAACTCTATAGAGGTTAATACACATATTAGTTTAGTTGTTACTCTTGAAGTAAAACTTTAGATTTTTATCAGTTGTAGGGGGAAAGAACAGTTTTAGCAAACCCAAACAGCCCAGTCACAAACTAGGCCAGGGTACAAACTGTATTAGAATCATCCAAGACAACAGTTGTTTAACCATGAGGTCATCTAGAAAGTTTTACATAACTGTTAGAAAATAAGAGGCACGGAAGAGGCACAGATACAGCTCAAACACTGGTACTAGGTTTATTATTTAGGCAGGAGCTCTGTGGAGGGGGACCCCAGTAAGCGAGCTAGAGCCCACTGCCATACACAGGATTGGGCTAGACATAGGGGGCTAGTAGAAAAGTACCAGGAAGGTCACTGTCTGCCCAGCTGTCCCTGGCATACATTCAGTATGATAAAGGTGAGCCATCTGCAAGGGGGAGGAGTCTAGTCCTAATATGGCTGTCCTCATTATTAAATCCAACATAAACCAACACTTAAATGAACATGACTCAGTTACCTCAGTAGTTAAAACCCTGACAAAAATCACCAGAGAACACAGGTAAATAATTATGGGGACTAAGTGTGGAAGTAGGAAACACAGTGGCCAAGAATCATGGCTCAGCTGTTGATAAGGGATCACATCCCAGATTATTGACTTTAAGGAATGGCTCAGGACATACAGCAGAATCCCACCAACCTATAGTCAATGGAGTCCCCCTAAGATAACATGCCCAATCTGGTCATCCCAGGGAAAAAATTCCCTCCACCTGCCATGTGGAAGGAGTAGGACTAACATCCCCACTCTGTTGTATCTAATAAAAACTGGAGCTCTTGACTTCCAGTGTATTGCTTTTTGGGGGTTTTTATTTATTTATTTATTTATTTATTTTTAGCCTATCTGGAGGGTGCACTTTGGCTTTACATAAGTAAATCTGTCTTAACCCTTATATAAGTGTAACAGCACTCCCTGTGCTCATCTGCTTCTTGCTTCTCTGTGTTTTAATAAACTCTTGCTGTCTTGACAAATTTATGGATTAACCTGTAGTATCAACATTTTCTGAGTTATCTTGACAAAACAAAACCGTTATAAGACAATTTTTTTGTAAACATTATCTAGACCAATATAATATTTTTAAGGTAGCCTTGTTGTTATGAGCTTAGAGAATTAAGTTTTAGTTTAACATCAGTACAGTAAATTTTGACCTTATAAAACCTTTAGTGTAACTGGATTTTAGTTAACTTAATCAGTTATATGACAATTTACTCTGTATCTTTGTGACAATTTATTTTGTATCCTCTGGGGAGCTGGTCTTTATCCTCCTCTTTATCTAAATGTATTTTTTTAACCCTTTATTTATTTTGGAAAAACCATATCCTTAATACCTTTTATATATTTTTGTTACTTGTTGAAAATAACTCATAAAATCCTTTAACTAAGATCTTTACATTTGTATGAATAAACAAGAAAGAAAGCAACCCTGAAATTATTTTTTGTATAGAAGCAATTTATAGAAAGCTCATTTGTTAATAGACCCATGTATTATAAGAGAGAATTAAATCCCAGATTTTATTTATGACAGAATGAAACAGGGTAAGGTCATTTTAACTACCTAAATTTTAAGATTTCTGTTGTAGACTGTAGACCTTCTTTTTCCTTTTGGGCTGAGCCAGAGTGTTAACACCTGAATGTTTGCATCCTAGTGAGACCTGACTGAAATAAGTCTGAAAACCTGTTTTTTTAACAGGTTTTAAGGTAGCAGTAGAACAGAGTAATAACTTTTACATTCATTCTATAATAAGGATCATCCTTAAGCTGTTTACATATTTAAATGTAAAAGCCTAAGCAGTTTATAACAAAGATCTTTAAAACAAATATCCTGGTTTTGTTACCTTGAGTATCATATTAACCTTATATTAGCAATTTAAAAACCATTTTGAAGATGTTTACATATACACACAAAAAAGTTTTATAAATTAAGCATGCCAGAAAAAATGACAACTTAAGTGTGCATAAAATGAGCTGGAATTCCAGGAGCAGATTAAATTTTGCCCATGCTTTAAACAAATTCACACACACACACATTCACACTGAAGTTATAACAGTTTTCATTCCCCCCTTCTTGGAGGATTCCCTGACCTGTGGAACACCCCTTGGAGGTTTCTGGGAGTGGATCAAGCTCCCCTTCTGTCCAGTGGGACGGGACCTGACTTAGGACTGATTTCCCAGGGTGGCACTTACTGAGTCCGGATGAGACTGCCAGATGAGTTGGTCCATTTCTCCTTGGAGTCCATGCTGAGTCAAGACTGCTCAGAGAGTTGGGGAACCAGGGCAAAGGAGGACCCAGAATATCATCGGGTGGCATACCAGCTCCTTTGGTCCCGTGTCCCTCCCTACTCCGATGCAGCCCAGCTTCCAGCCAGTGGCTCAAGGGGCCAGTCAGTTGGAATCTCTCTGGGGCCTCCAAGATGTTGTGGAAGTATGGTCAGACAAGAAACCAAGTGACACTCAGAGGAGTAGAGTACTCAGATTTTGTTTTTTTTTATGCCAGCGGGCTCAGACATGTACCTGTGTCTGAGCACTGAACAAAGGATTCACAAGATATTTAAAAGGTAGTGCAGGGCATCAGGTTACAAAAATGTGCTCAAGTTATGGTGTCCTAACCAGTGAGTTAGACTGTTTAGGTTAATTGGGCTGATAGTGAGCTAGGGACCTAATGTTGTTTAGATAAAGTCAGCAAGGGAGGCCTGCTTTGGAAAGTTTATTTACAAGTAGAGACAAAGAAAGGCAGGAGTGGGTGCTTATCTGTGCATGGTGCCTTTCATCTCAGTCCTGAACTTTTTGCATGGCTCTAATGGGCAATTCCTCATGCTTTACAGCTCTGTCTGAGGTTACAGCTTTTAATTGACAGTTTACTATGTTTTACAACCCTGTGTCAAGGCTAGCTTCCTCTTCAGGAAAAATGTCCCTCAGTTTTACCCCAGCCTGTGAAGAACTCATTGTTTGGTTTGCTTCTCCTATTCTCCAATGCATTTGGGGGTCTGCCCAGGGCTTGCTTGCTTGCTACCCCTGGGGTCACAAACAGGGGGCAGTAAAGCTCCCCACAGTCAGCAGCAGCTCCCAGTACACAGGAACTTCTACAGTGAAATCAGACCAGAAGCAAACAACTAACCCTTTTATAGGAGGCTCCAGACAATTTACCTCAATCTTTGTAGCTCTGGGATTCAGACCTGGTACCTTTAGCTCATGGGTGAATTCTTGGCTACTGAGTCATTCCCCCTGTCCTTTGGTGAGAAACACCACAACAATCCAGAGCCTACACTGTCCCACCTGAACTTGGAGAATATTTCAAATGAAAGATTATAAGTGAGTAAAACTTCCAACCAAGAACTTAACCTCAGATGCACAAATCCCAAAATAGAAAAATAAGAAAATGAAATATGAAAAAACAAGGCAATGTAGTCCCTCCAACTCAACAACCCTATAGCAATAAACACTAACAACAGTGAAGTGACTGAAATTTTAAATAATTCTAAACAGTGATTCTAAGAATTATCGAAGGACATGAAAAACACTTGAATGAATTCAAAGAAAACTCAAAGAGCAGAATTGAATAAAGAAGACAATTCAGGACACAAAAATGAAATTCAATAAAGATACTAAAATTCTGAAAAAAAATCAAACTGAAATTCCAGAAACGAAAACTCAATAAGTAAAAAAAAAAAAACCAAAAAAACCCAAAACTAGTTAAAAGTATCTGCAATGGTGCAATGGATTGAATTAAATTGAAAATAGACTATTGGGGCTTGAAGATAAGATAGCTGTTAGAAAATAAAGGTGAAGAGAAAAACCTAAAGAAGTGCAAACAAAACATGCAAGACCTGTAAGATCAATAAAGACCAAATCTATGAATCATGGGCCTAGAATAAGTAGAAGAGGAAGAGACTAAATGCATAGAAAGCATATTAAATAAAATAATAGCAGAAAACTATATAAATCTTAAGAAACAGATGAAAATTCTGATACAAGAAGCTTTTAGGACTCCAAACAGACAAGAACAATAAACAGCCTCCATTCCTCATATTATAGTTAAAACATTAGGCAAGCAGACAAGAAAAAATTGTTGAAAGTTGCAAAAGAAGCAATGAGTGACTTATACAGGCATACCCATCATAACAACAGCAGATTTCTCAACAGAAAATTTAAAAGCAAGGATGGCAAGAAATGACATATTCCAAGCTCTGAAGGAAAATAACCATTAACCTAGATTACTCTACACACCAAACAAATTCATAATTGAAGGAGAAATAAAAAAATTTTTTATGAAAAACAAAAAAAATTTCATGAGCACTAAAGCAGAATTGCAGATCTTAAAGAAATCATACACACAAAAGAGAAAGATAAACACAATTACAAAAACGTTAGAAAAAACTCACTAAATAGCAGACAAGCAAATGATGAGTAAGAAATAAACAAGTACTACAAATGCAATTGCTACATATCTTTCAGTAATAACTATGAATGTTAATGGTCTCAATTCTCCAACCAAAAGGCACAGACTGGTAGATTTGATTGAAAAATGAGAACTGACCATTTATTGCCTACGGGTAATGAAGTCATTAACAAAGTCAAGTATAGACTTAGAGTGAAATGATGGCAAAAGACTTTCCAAGCAAATGTAACCCCCAAACAAGCAAGAGTAGCCATATTCATGTCTAGCAATGCAGATTCCAAAACAAAATTAGTAAAGAGACAGTTACTTCATATTGATAAAGGGAACAATAAATCAAGAAGAAATAACAATTGGAAGCATCTACACACTGAACATTGGCATATCTAATTTCACAAAGTAAACACTAAGGACATAAAAATACAGAAAGACCTCAGCACAATAAGAGTGGGAGACATTAATACTGCATTCTCACCAATAGACAAGTCATCCAGGCAAGAAAAAAATCAATAAGGAAACTACAAAAATGACATTATAGATTAAAGGGCTTAACACACATCTATTGAATATTACACCCACAGCCACAGAATATACATTGTTTTGATAGCCTGAGATGCTTTCTCCTCTCCCAAACAGATCATATAGCAGGACATGAGCAAATCTTAACAACTATAAGAAAACTGAAATAATTTCCTATATTTTATCACACTATAATAGAGTAAAACAAGAAACAATAGCAAGAAAAATTACAGAAAATATCTGTAGATATTTTGGATACTGAATAATCCACTCTTGAATGATAAGTGTGTCATTGAAGAAATAAGTGGGGAATTAAAATATTCCTAGAATTAAGTAAAAATGAAAACACAACTTACCAGAACATTTGGGACAAAGCAAAGGCAGTGCTAAGAGGGAAATTTATAGCTTTGAGTGCCTTTATTAAAAAGAAAAATAGCAACAGAAAACTCCCAAATAGCCTAATGATATACTTCTAGCTCCTGGAAAAACAACAACAAGCCAAACCCAAAAGTAATAGAGAGAAATAAATGATAAAGATCAGGAGGAAATTAACAAAATGGAAACTAAAAAAACGAAACAAAGAATAGATGAAACAAAAATGAGTTCTTTGAAAGATTGACAATCCCTTAGCCAATCTGATGAAAAGAAAATGAGAGAAGACATGGATAAACAAAATTAAGGATGACAAGGGGAATATTACAACAAACACAGTTGAAAGTCAGAGACTCATTAGGGAATGTTTCAAAAATCTAGAAGAAATTAATAAATTTCTGGATACATATGACCTATCAAAATTGAACACAGGAGGATATAAACTATCTAACCAGATCTATAGCAGGAAATAAAATTAAAGCAGTAACAAAGTGTCTCCCAATAAAGAAAAACCCAAGACTGGATGAATTCACTGATGAATTCTATTGGAACTTTAAGGAAGAACTAACAACAATGCTCCTCAAACTACCCATAAAATATGCAAAGGAAGAAATACTTCCATACTAATTCCATGAAATCTGTATTATCCTAATACCAAAATATAATAAAAGTATGACAAAAAAGAAAATTATAAACCAATTTTCTTGGTGAACATAGATGCAAAATTTTTCAATAACATACCTATAATCCAAACTCAACAACATATTAGTTCTTTGATCATACCCTATAATCAAGTTGATTTTATTCTGGGGATTCAACATATGCAAATTAATTAATGTAATATAGCACATAAACAGAAGAAAGGGCAAAAACTACACAACTGTCTCAATAAATGCAGAAAACCCCTTTGATAAAATTCAATATCTTTTCATGATAAAAGCCTTGAATAAACTAGGAATAGAGGAACTTACTTCAAAATAATAAAGTCTACGTATGATAAGCCTATAGTCAATATAATAAAAAATGGGGAAAACTCTGAAATCATTTCATCTAAAGTCAGCAAATAGACAGATGCTTACTCTCTCTACTCTTTTTCAATATAGTGCTTGAGTTCTTAACCAGGGTAGAAAGGCAAGAGAAGCAAATAAGAGAGACATAAATAGGAAAGGAAGAAATCAAATTATCCCTATTTGCAAAAGGGATGATCATATACTTACCCTAGAGGGGTCATCAAAAAACCCTTAGATCTGATAGCCACATTCAACAGAGTAGAAGGATACAAAATCAACACATAAAATCAGAAGATTTTCTATAGACAAATTATGTACAGGCTGAGAAAGAGGGAAATGAAACTCATTCAGAATAACCTCAGAAAAATTAAATACCTAGGAATACACCTAATGAAAGAGGTAAAAGTCCTCTTTTTTATTATTCATTTATTCACATATGCATGCATTGTTTGGGTCATTTCTTCCTCATACCCCCTCCCTGACCCTCTCCCCACTTTCCCCTTAATTCCAGGCAGGTCCTGTTCTGCCTTTATCACTAATTTTGTTGAAGAAAAGACACAAGCCTAATAAGGAAGACAAAGCATTTTTGCTAGTTGAGTTGTGGATAGCTATCCAGAAATATTCCTAGCATTGCTTTCATGCACACGTGTTATGACCCATGTTGATTCATCTCTAACTGATCTTTACCCTGGTTACTGATCCCCTTCTCATGATAACCTTTGTAGCTTTAAGGTTTCTGCATTAGCTCCTCTGGAGTGGGGACATCAAATGCTTTCATGTTTTGGGTTTTCTACCTATTTCTATATCACCTATATGTGCTCTCCCTTTGTCATGTGATCCCAGGCCAACCACATTGCTGCATTTACCTTAGATCTAAAGTCCACATATGAGGGAGAACATACGATTTTTGGTCTTCTGAGCTTGGTTGACCTCACTCAAAATGATGTTCTCTAGTTCCATCCATTTACTTGCAAATGATAAGATTTCATTATTCTTCATGGCTGAGTAAAATTCCATGTGTACAATTACTAAATTTTTTGATCCATTCATCAGTAGTGGGGCATCTTGGCTGTTTCCATAATTTGGCTATAGTGAATAGCGCTGCAATAAACATGGGTGTGCAGGTGCCTCTGGAGTAACCTGTGTCACATTCCTTTGGGTATATCCCCAAGAGTGGTATTGCGGGATAAAATGGCAGGTATATGCTTAGATTTTTAGAAAGCCTCCAATTTTTTTTCCAGAGTGGTTGTACCAGCTTGCATTCCCACCAGCAGTGGAATAGAGTTCCTTTTTCCCCACATCCTCTCCAACACGTTGTTGTTGGTGTGTTTGATGATGGCTATTCTAACAGGGGTGAGGTTTTGATTTGCATTTCCTTTATGGCTAGAGATGGTGAGCATTTTTTCATGTGTTTTTTGGCCATCTGAATTTCTTCTTTTGAGAAAGTTCTGTTTAGTTCAGTTGCCCATTTCTTTATTGGTTTATTGTTTGGGGGAGAGTTCAGTTTCTTAAGTTCCCTGTATATTCTGGTTATCAGTCCTTTGTCTGATGTACAGCTGGCAAATATTTTCTCCCTCTTTGTGGGTGGTCTCTTCAGTTTAGAGACCATTTCTTTTGTTGTGCAGATGCTTTTCAATTTTATGAATTCTCATTTGTCCATCCTTTCTCTTAGTTGCTGGGCTGCTAGGGTTTTACTGAGGAAGTCCTTGCCTATACCTATTAGTTCCAGAGTGTTTCCTGCTCCTTCCTGTAGTAACTTCAAAGGTTCAGGTCTGATATTTAGGTCCTTGATCCATTTTGAGTTGATACTAGTACAGGACGATAGACATGGATCTAGTTTCAGTTTCTTGCAGACAGATAACCACTTTTCCCAGCAACATTTGTTGTAGAGGCTGTCTTTTCTTCATTGTATGTTTTTGGCAGCTTTGTCAAAAAATGAGGTGGGTATAGTTGTGTGGATTCATACCTGGATCTTCTATTCTGTTCCACTGGTCTTCATGTCTGTTTTTATGCCAGTACCATGCTGTTTGTATTGCTATTGCTTTGTAATATAGTTTGAAGTCAGGTATTATGTTTTCATTATTAACTGTAAAACCTTGAAGAAGGAAATTAAAGAAACACTAGAAGATGGAAGATCTCCCACGTTCTTGGATCAGCAGTTACACTACTGAAAGCAATCCACAAATTCAATGTAATCTCCCCCCAAAATTCCAATGCCATTCTTCACAGAAATAGAAAAACAATCCTAAAATTCACATGGCAAGACCTTGGATAGCCAGACATCTATCTGTCAACCTGTACAAATATTAATTCAAAGTAGATCAAAGATTTAAATATAAAGGCCTAAAACACTGACACTACTAGAGAAAAACATGAAGAACCTCGACACTATAGGCATAAGTAATGCTTTTCTGAATTCAACTTAATTTTCATGAAATAAGAGCAAGTATTGACAAATAGTACTGCATCAAATTAAAATGCTTCTGTACGGAAAACGAAGCAATTACCAGAGTCAAGAGATAACCTACAGAATGGGAGAGAAATCTTTGCCAGCTATTCATTGGATAAAGATTAATATCCAGAATACATAAAGACCACTAAAGATTAAACACCAAAAGAACAATTAACAAAAGGGCAAATGAATTGAACAAACAGCTCACAAAGGAACCATTACATGGGGCTTATAAATATATAGATAATTATTTGACATCCTTACTCATAATGGAAATGCAAATTAAAAATACATTGAGATTCCATCTCACCCCAAGTCAGAATGGCTATCATCAAGAAAAAAAACAAATGTTGGTGAGTCTATGGGGGGAAAAGAACTGTTATATACTATTGGTATGAATGTAAATTAGTGCAGCTACTATAGAAATGAATATGGAGGTTTTAAAAGAAACCTGAAAATATGGCTTCCATATGATTCTGTTGTACTATTCCTAAGCATATATATGAAGAAATGTAAGTCTACATTCAATAGTTACCTGAACATCCATGATTATTGTAGAACTATTTATAATAGCAAAACTCATATGCCCTCCATCTGATGAATAAATAATGAAACATGGAACATATACAATGGAATATTATTCAGCTATAAAGAATAATGAAATTTATAGTTTGCAGGAAAATGGATGGACCTCAAATTCATGTTGTTAAGTGAAATAAGCCAAACTACCAAATAATCATGTTCTCTCATGTATATATAATCTAGAACTTTAAAAAATGACAGTAGTTTAAAACCGGGGGAATATTTTAGGGTAGAATCAGCAGAAGGAGGGAGGATGAAAGGAGAGGGTTAGTATGATCAAAGCACTTTACATGCATGTATCCAAATAGAATAGTAAAACTCATTAAAATTGTTTAAAATGGGGGAGGGAGTAACAAAGCATAATAAAGGGGATGCATTTGATCAAGGTACATTGTATGAATATATGTAAATATCACAATGAAGCATGTTATATAATTAATATATGCTAATGAAAGAGAGACAAGAGAAAAGAAAAGGTAAAACCATATCATATATAAAATCAGTATATTTGTAACAATATAAAATATCTCCACTAACAAATATAAGACCCTGACTTCAAACCCCAGTGCCTTGAAAAGAAAACAAAACAAACATCAAAAAAAAAAAAAAAACCACCTTGGATGTCAGTATTGCTGACTGCTAGCTACTAATGTCCTAGAATATTAAAACTGAAAATTAAAATTACCCTGTAATCTGAAATGAGCTGTTATTCAGAATAAGCAATAGTAAATGAGGAAAAAAATATCCTTTATAGAAAATGCTCAGCTTAAAAAATGTTTAGGTTTACATAAAACATTCAGGAACAATGACAAAATTAGACATCACTTAAAGGAAAGTAACAAATCTACAAAGTAATTATTAACTGGATTGTGAATGCATTACATGAGTTTTTTTTTTTTTTTGCAGTACTGGGGCTTGAACTCAGGGCCTTCACCTTGAGCCACTCCACAAGCCCTATTTTTGTGAAGGGTATTTTGAAATAGGGTCTCACAATCTATTTGCTCAGGCTGGCTTTGAACCTCTATCCTCCTGATCTCTGCCTCCTGAGTAGCTAGGACTACAGGTGTGAGCCACTGGTGCCTGGCATTACATGAAATGTTAATAAGCAACTTTATAGTGGAGAAATCAAGCTGACCCCACCTGTGCTGGCTGATCCACATAAGCAGTCACTAGAAACAAGACTACAAGACATTTTGTTCTTCATTATGTCCTTCAAATGGAAGTTGAAAGCACCCAGGTAGAAAATATGCTTACAAACAACATATCTGAATCTAATCACAGGTGTGAGACTACAAGAGAAAAAAAGTTAATTGCATCAAGAAGTAATTGGCCAAATGTGGGAATTTAAATGCTGTTTGACAAGACAGTTAGTTCCTCAGCATAGCTACATCATGAAAATTAGGAAGTAGAATGTACAGTAAGAGTTAAAGAGGAGAAATAAACCAAAACGATGAGAAAACTTTAACTGAATTCAAATTTCCCAAACTAGCTTTAATCTATTATCATGTCTATGTGAAAAAAATGGGGATATTTTTATATAGACTAGATAGCAGGTAATATTAGGAGGATATTATTAATTTTGTTACATGAAAACATTATATATGGATGTGCATATCTGACTTATGTGTTTGTGTGTGTACATATATATAGACAGATGTTTGTATTATGTGATATACACCTTCTGTCTTTCCTATCAATGTCATTATATCTGAGATTTGCTTTTAAGACTCTTAAACAAAATAAAATATTAATGGGAAAAATAGTTGAAAAAAGGTTTGCAAAATATTCATACCTGTTCAAGATGGGTGTAGATATACAAAATTATATTGTTTTTATAGTAGATCAGTGAACTGAGTATAGTCTTAAGATCATGCAAAACTGGACCAAAAGTATCCTGGATCTCAATGGCAATGTGTGGAGAAAAAGGGGGTTTTAGATACAGTTTTCCCTATTCCTTTGAGTTCCTTTTCCTCTTAGTAGAGAGCATCACTGAGCTTTGCTGAAACTGCCCACTGATTATTTTTAATTTTCTTCTCTTTATATATGTTCTTACCAACTCTGCTGACCCAAATCTAAATACTAAGTTTATAGCCTCAGTTTCTCTACTTGTATTAACTTTATTCAGAAACTGAGATAAAAATAAAAATTATTGAAGAAATATTCTAATTGATGTTTAATATGGAAAGGTCACAATAGAGAGATTCCTTGTTTTTTTAATTTCTAATAGGAGGTTCCTGACATCTCAATCCTTTTTCTCTCTCTAAAGTTATCACAAATTATTTAAAATCATCAATAGAGGTGACACAAAATAAAAAGAAGCAAAGGAACTGATGAAAGGTAGACAGGTGTAAAAGATATAAAATAAATATCCCAAGGTCAAGTGTTAACAAGTTTTATAAATTTTATAGATATAATTAAATGAAAGAGTTAGATTTTTTTAACATGTGTACTAAACCAGAACACTCTACCATTTTAAATTCAAATCTTCTTTCCTCTACTTCATTTCACTCAATGATTCTCTTTGACTAATTCTCTACACAAAGCTTTATGGTTTCCTTGGTAATAATATAATTAACCCAGTAAACATAATATATTTGTGTTATAGACTGAAACATATTTTCTTGCATACTAATTCAGAACTCATTTGTTATTTCTACTCAAAACACAATGAAGAAAGATTTGGGCTGTCAGACCTCACACTATCTGCATTTCTAATAACAGCAGAAAGCAAGTTGGCGCATTCTTAAAGCAAAATTATTTTAGAAATGTATTTTGTTTTAGCAAGCAGCAATATTATTAAATATAACATTTAAACATACATGTAACTTTGCAGAACATTTTGCCAGCACCATTTATAGTCATAAACAACAAAAATAATGCAAGAGATCGTTAATATAAGGGTATTGTATAATCAATGTATTTTGATCCTTGTTATTTTGAAAGAATTAAGCACAGATCCTAAGAAAAGTTTCCATTGGAAGTAATAATAAGAGCTTATTGTTTCTCTTAAAAATTAGTAGGAAACAGGTTTATAATTTTCCTCACATTTTATATATTGTTTATATATTTTTATATATTGTTGCGGTTGCTCTATTTTTCCCTTTCTTTTTTAGATTTGTTTGTGACAAACATAATAAAATAATGCAAATACTCCAGCTAATGCCACCTACCACCTTTCCCTTGATCTTGTGGGAATCACATGATCCTCCAGGGACTCCTTTTCTCATATGATCAAGGTGCTTAACTCCATGGAATAAGTGGAATCAACCTTGTCTGGGTTTTACCGGTCCACTTACCTCAGGCATTATCCACGTCAAAACTGTACACTAAGAGTACCACTAACTAGATAAACAGCATCATTCACTTGGGATACCATGTGTTGCTTAGGCTCTTCTTATTTAGTATTGTATTTAATCATGGCATCAAGGTTCTGGATGTGTCAGATCACTTGGGAGATTAATTTTAAATAGAAGAGCCCACAAAGAAAAATCTCTACAGTGAAATCAGGAATAAATAGTTCCAAAATCTCCTTTGTAGTTCTAAAGCATACCCCTGGTTAAAAAAATTGACTAGCCTTTCTTTGTAAAACATTGAATTACTTTCTGTGTCGAACAATAGTTTGTATGAATATTGTCAGAAGAATCTAGAATTATTTATTTAACTCAGGCACTTAGCTCTTTAAGCAGATGCTGTACCCCATTGTGGTTTCTAGACTGCATTTACTTTGGATGCCTCTCATGGTCAAGGGTTGCTACACATGAGACAGCAAATTCTATAAGAGCAGGAAATCAATCAAGTATAAAATCAATCAGTGATACTTGTTTTGCACAATAGTTAGTAAGAATATTCCCTTTGCATTTAAAGTATATACTTAGTATGGATTTCAATCTTAAGAATCAAAATTTTCTTTGTATGATCATGAAAGTATAGATTTATTTCTCTCTCTTTTTGATTAATGAGGTGTCTGAGTTATGTAGAAGACTATATAACAATAACCATGTCAAAATAGTGAACAAATTCAAAGATATATCTATGCTGAGTATAAAGGTGACATGCTTGTGTGAGAGCTATCAATTTAGCCAATTGAATAGATTGGATTTTTGGCAAAGTGGGTTTTATATGAAAGTGTTCGTAAATTGTAGTACATCCATCACATAGTATCATTTGATTATTTCAAAATATGAGCCTCTACAAAGAATACTCTACCATACTTTCTAGGGAGAAAACTCAGTCAAGCCAGTTCAGGACTCTCTTACTACTTAAAGAAGTGATCTACGGTTATGAAACTCACAGGGTGAAGTAAAACAGTAGGATTCAAATTGGAGTAACATTTTGAGGATTTCTTAAAATTAACTTTATTTTTGATTGTTACATGATATTTATACATATTTTATGTACAAATCTTATGTACATATTTTATGTATATATTTTATGTACAAAAAGGGAGTAAAGTTAAAAAAACAAAAATATTCAAAAATTTGTAGGTTTATGATATTTGATACACAAAGAAGAAGGTAATTTCTGCTTGCATCCATGGCAGAGTAACAAAGACTGTTTTAATCCTCCCACTCTAAAATAACAAGCCAACTGGTAAAATATAGGAAGTAAGTTTTAGGACAGAAGAATATAGGCAGAAAATAATTGTGATCTTCAATATTTTTTATTCATGTTCCTCCACCTGAGAAGGGAGGAAAGAGAAATAGTTTCTCTCAAATTCCTACTAATGTGCTGGGTATAAAATTAGTACTTGGTATCTGTGCTACATAATGTTCCCTGTGAATTAAAGATCAGTGTAACTCTACATTAAATATATAACTCTACTACTTCAGATGTTCCTAAGATAGTGTGAAAGGTGATGTGTGTTAGAAAGTGGTATGATGATGAAGCTTCATAGGAGGTTTCACAGTTTAGGAGTGGGAAAGGAACTATTTGTGTCCAAATACATTTAGTGTGGTATGTATTGTAGCAGAATAATGAACCAATTTTATTTATTTTCTCTTGAAGCCAAGAGAAAGCAAGAAAAGCTATATTTCACCCAAAGCATAATAGGTTTCGATGTCTAGATGGAGTTTGAAAGATGTCCAGGGAATCTCAAATTTTTGTCTTCTTTGTTACATTTCTGGTAAGGAAAGGTCCAGTATGTAAATATTCTTTGTTGAATAAATCGATGCTGTTAAAGTAAAATAGACATGGGAATGAACCATTCTACTAAAACAAACTTAAAGGACAGATTATAGCAGGAAAATAGACTAATCAAGTTGAGTAAATATTACTAATATTATTTTAAGTCATTCACTGACCTCATAAATACTGTTTCCTTTTTAAACATTTTTATTAGTATGTAATAGTTGTACAGGGAGTTTCATTGTGACATTTCCATATATACATACAAGGTACACTGGTTTGGTTCATCCCCTCAATTATTCTCCCTTTTCCCCATCTCCTTTCTTTAATGGCTTCAACAGGTTTCATGTTCCATATTCATACATGTATAGAAAATATGCCAACCGTATTCACACTCCTTTTCTCTCTTCATTTACTTTCCCCCTCCTACAGGTGCCCTCCCCTTAACATGACCTGTGTTACATTCTTGTCCTTCATTGTTGAAGTGTCTGTTTATAGCTCAGTGGAATTTTGTCTTTGTATTTTACCTGTAAATACATTGTACCTTAGTCATTCTAAACTCCTCTATTACTCTTTCTTATGTTTTCCCCCCTACCCTATATTGTTCCCCAGTTTTCAGTATGTTTTGTAGTGTCTTGTTCCTATACAGATATGATATATTTCAATATTATTCCCTCTGTACCATTAGGACAGCTGATGTGATATCTATAGCATTTCAGGAAACGATTAGCCTACAAGTATGAATTTCATCCCTCTGCTAAAATTAGTCAATAGAAGAAAAATCTTACACTATTGTACTGGAGAAGCTGCTTCAGGGTCATAATTTCCCTAAGATGGATCATAGGGAAGGATCCAAGACAACTCTATTTTTATCTGAATAAAAGTGGAACTCTCACATTAATAAAAGTCATATGACATTCATTATCATCACAGAAAATGGATATAATGACCATAGTGCTGAGATAGAAGTTGGGAGACCTAGAATTTAGTCTAGCCCATCCCATATCCTCATAATGAACACAATTTTCAACAAACCCAGGTCTCACTTCTTTATCTGACCATTAGATGGATTATTCAATCTCTATTGTCTTTCAAACATAGACAAACATACAATAGAATTCTATCGTCTAGATGTTTCAGATAGGCATTTTCAACTTCATTATGTGTTATTGTGTGTGTGCCTGCCGGTCTGTGTGTGTATTGTAGTATATTATAAGTCTTGTTGTAGAAACAAGAATATAACAAGTTTAGGTAGGAATTTCTTTAACAGGTATATATTTCTCTTAGATAAGTGAACCATACATTAACTGGTCATGTTTTATGTGACCTAGGCCAATAAATATGTCAGCTCTATCTTGCTGTTCTACCTGCATTTCTAATTCTTTCTGTTTAATAGACTGGTAAGTCAGTCAAAAGATCAAAAAAATCAAGACCAAGCACCTGAAAGAAAAATAAAGTCTCCAGACACTTGTCAGTAAGTGTCTTGAATTTACAATTGCACTTTTATTTTGGGGGATTAGAGCTATTCGAAATTCAAAATGTACACTATGAACAGATAGCTATTTTAATGAAAATATTTTAGATTTTGACAGAAAGAATTAATCTTGAGCTGGGCATGGTGGTGCATGTGTATCAGTGCTTGAGAGGCTAAGACAAGTTCAAGTTCAAGTACTGGCAAGTTCAAGGCCAGTCTAGGCTACATATTGGAGACCCTGTCTCAAAAACAAACAAAAGAAAGCAATAAAGGAAGGAAGGACAGAAGGACAGAAGAAAGGAAGGAGGGAAGGAGGGAAGGAAGGAGTGGGGGTAGAGAAAAGAATTAGCTCTTAAATCCAAATGCAATTGTTTTGAACCTGAGAAGATGAAATTTTCTTTGTGCATAAATTTCACTTATTTTTTAAAATGATAATTACAAGGGCTGGGTACATGACTCGGTGGTAGACTGCCTGCTTAGCAAGCACAAGGCCCTAAATTAAAACCCCACTATTGCCAAATATCAAATAGCAATTGCATGAAACATGAAATCATTCTCCTTGACAAAGATTAAATAATATAGAAATAGACAAAGCAAAATGAGCATTTCCCCTTTACTGACTATTGCTATTGCTACCTTCACACATGTAGTCAGTCAGAGATCCATTGTCTTTCCCCAGTTACTCTGTATGTATAGATTTATTTTCATACATAAAATTCACATATAATTAAAACTACTGTGTCTGTGCATGTGGGTAAGATATAACATGTATCTTTCTATGTTGGTATATGAGATTTCTCTCATTGTCTTAAAGGATATAAAATACTCCAAGCTGTGGGTATACCGAAATTTACTTTACCACTTGGACATAGGTAGAGATCAGACTATTTTGATTTTTTTCCTCTAGCACATATAATATAGGAAAGGATATCATTTAACATGTTGAGGTATTTAGAGATAAGAATAAACATTTATTGTAGAATTAACTTTATGTGACATACATTTTTCATATATACTGCAAATTATATTCCAAATTGCCAGTGGTATGACTGGATCCACATTTCTGTATTCTCAACCAAACAACACAGTCTAAAAGATGAAAATGATCTTACTTTTTATTCTCTAGTACGGCTCTTAGTCAGCATTTTCACATGTCCACTGGCCATTCCTGTCCTTCCTGGGTCTGGACTGTGTTTCCTTTCGTGGTCTATGTATAGTCTGTGAATACTCTGCAGAAAACTCCTTTCCAGTTAAACCCAGGCTTTCTTCTCATCCATCACTTCTTTTTAAAACTTTGCCTGCGGAGTCCTTATAGAACTAAAACTTTTTAACGTGTACGCCATCTGATCCGTCATTCTACTCTCTTGCAATTCCTAGTTTATGTTTCATAGAAAAGCACTTCCCACTTTAAACTTTTTTTTTTAATTTGGTACACTTTCTTTAATTTTGTTTGGTTTTCCTTTTTGTGCTTTACATTGGTACTTTAATTTATCTTAAGTCATGTTTTGTGAGGGTGCAAGTATTCATTTCCCCCCCATATCCAGTAATTTACTTAGTCTCCCAATTTTAAATAATTTTCTCTGACTCATGTTAGAAGAATATTTTGAAATGCTATTTATGTCATGATTTAAATTCTTGTGGCTTTGCATATCTTTTTTCAAAACTATTTGAAGTAACACTTTCCTACTTGTCTTTTAATATGCCAGTACATTTTTTAAAAATTATTGCAGTTTTCAGGTTTGTTTAAAAATATGTTAATTCAAGTCACCCCACATTGTTCTTTCTTTTTCACTTTTTAGTACTGGCTCTATTTTGTCATTTTCTTCACCCAAATTGATTTTAAATTTTGCCAGTTTTGTTAAAATCTTTCTTTAAACCTGATGGAAATGCCATTAAATTTATAGAACTGACATTTATTTTTAAGCCCCTGGATTATTGACTGACCCGCATATATCACTCAGAAAAGTTTTATATTTTTTTCAAGAAGGAACATTCCTTAGGATAATTCCTAAAAAATATTGATTTTATTGTAATGGCAAATGAGGTTTTATAGTTTCTATACATATTACAGCATATTTAAGTAGAGAAGTTCTGCTTATTTGGGGGGTTGACTTCTTTACAATTTCTTCTACAACTTTTTAATTGACTTGCAGTTTTATATGTACAAAATAAAAGTACCTTATATCACCGTAGATGTTTTTCTTTTTTCCTCACTTTGTGTAGCTGATCGCCAAGGAAATGTTGATTAGTAGCAATGACAATTCACACCCTTGTCTTACTTTAATCTTACTCCCTTTGGTTAGACTCTTTCTAATTTTATACCATCACATACAAAGTTTAGTGTAGTTTTTTTTTGGGGGGGGGGATTCTACTTCTTAGCTGAATGGAGGATTTTGCTTGTGTTCCTAGTTTACTGAAGTTTAATTTTTAAAAAATTATAAACTTCAAAATGAGCTTACTCTTTTTATATTAAACCTTCGTGAAATCTTAAACACTACTGCATTATGATAACTATTTATCTGTTTTTGCAGCACACCAGTGTTCATTATCCTTAGAATAGTCTAGTATTAAAGTAGAATGTTACTTGGAGGACTTAGGACCTCAACATAATCTGTTGAAAGGCCAAAAATAAACAAATAAATACGTACATACTGCGTTCATGTCTCTTATTCTCCATATTTTATTTCTATTAAAAGATAATGCTTCTGATATAAAACTACCATTTTACTGTTGAGATACAAAAGCAAGGTAGTGAGACACTGAATTGTCTAAAACAACCAACTACTTCTGTCTAGTGTGCAAATGTGAGTGCACAGGCTTTGGGAAGCTAATTTTTCAACCTACTCAAAAGTCATGGTAGCTTTTGCTAAAAGATTTTCATTTTTTTTATAAGAGGTAGATAAAACAATTTCTTGGTTTTTTTCTGTTTTTTGCTCCTGTATTTAAGATTCATTTAACCCTTACACTCTAACAGTCATAAAAGGAAGAACTGAAGAAATTCTATACTCCCAACTCATTGTCAATCGGCTTCATTGCAAATTTCAAGCTCCTTATACATTGGATACTGCCGACTCCTTTTAGTGAGCAGAGGATTGCCCTGAAATAAAGACCTACTAGATCTCTAATGCTTCTATTCATACATTATCCATTAGACACATATTTACTGTGCAACTACTAGTCATCCAGCACTGCCCTCACTGCTGGGGATAAAGCAAGATCCTTTTCTTCATGACATTTTCATCATAGCGGGAGGGACACATAGGTGTGGAGAGAAAGGAAACCCATAACAAATATATAACCAAGATTGTGATATGTTGTAAAGAAAATAAAGAGAAATGACTCCAAAGAATTTGGGGAAGGCCTATCTGAAGAGGTGACATTTGACTTGAGATCTGAGGAAAGAGTTGGCCATGGAAAAATTCCAGTGGAAGATGACTCCTAGCATGAGCAAAGGAGAATGAACTTGACAGATTCAAGGACCAGAAATAAGTCAAAGCCTGTGAACAGAGATTTTCTTCCTCTGGGGTCCTGCCTATTGTCTTACAATGACTTTGGAAATTACTACTACCACAAGGCCAGAATCCCCCTGGAAAGTAGTATTGGAGCACTAACCATAGTTAAACAGCATTCTGTTTCTTAATTGCTCTTTCAGCCATCCTTTTAGCATATTCCTCATGATGCTAATTCTGTTTATTTAAATCTTTCTATCTGTCTATCTATCTATCTATCTATCTATCTATCTATCTATATCTGTCTCCACCACACTGTACAATCCTTGATCTTTAACTGAAGAATCTGTCTTATTCATGTTATACTTTAGTTCCCTGTTGGCAGACAAAACTTTTGGAACATATGAGAAATCAAAGAAATTTTAAATATAAATTTGCTGGTATGAATGAGAAATAATGCTAAAAGAATGTTATGGGGAAAAGTAGGTATCTCAGAAAATGTAACTCAGTCAAATGCAAAGATTAGTTTAAATGAAGGTTCTAAGAAAGGTCTTTTTACTAAAACTTTATTTTTCAGTTAATTAATTATATTTGAATTCCAGTAACTCTAACAGCATGACAAATACCTGAAAATACCACAATTGGGGAAGAATTTGCTCATGTGAGTACAGTAAACATTTTGTAAGACATTGCTGAATTTATAAGGTACATTTTATGAGTACTGTGACTCATTGCAAGAAAATTCTTAGAATGACCAAAGGAAAATGTAAAAGAGAATAAAATCTCTTTAAAAGGTCCAAAAAAGAAATGGGATTTTTTTTTGGAAAGAAAAATAATTACCAGAAAAACAATCACTGCTTTACCTAAGAAGAAGGAGTACAGTGTATCTCTGTTAGATTTCTGTTGCTAGGTTCAATTGATGATCTCAACTAAAATGTCTCAGATTATTAATTCACTTGTCTATGTGTGTACAATTGAGACTTAGCAGTTACTTGAATCAATAGCAAGAATGATGTTTAGCCAAAAATCACTCATTATTCTCTCCAAGTGATTTTCAGAATTGTCATAACTTCACTCTCTACACTTTCATATTTCCCTGTATTGCTAGTTGTTGCCAATACTCTGAAATTATTTTTTAAATCAAATAATGTTGAATATTTTACTTTAACTAAAGCATATAAAAGAAAGTGATAGCTTTGCATTGTGGCAATAATGTAGCCAATGAGGTTTATCTGAGGTGTGATTATTGCCAATTGAAAACAAAATGAACTTGTTACATAAATTGAGATCTTTAATAATTAGTCTCTTTAAGCATCCTAGCCTGGCAAAGCTTGAATCATTCCAGAACTTGATTTTAAGCCACTGACAACATGGTATGATTTTAGGAATATATTATTATTTATCTTTACCTCAGTCTACAATAAAGTGAAATGTACTTTACATTTTTAAAATTTTGAAACATAAATATCAATAAAAGATTACAATTGCTATTACACTAACTTAGTAGAGCATTAATAATAATGGCTGAATATAATAATAAAAATTAAGACTGAATGCTTGCAATAAGTGATGCATTGTGGTAAAAGCTTTGCGTGCATTGTTCCATAAACATAATAGACAGGTACTTTTGGTTACCTATGAGATTCACAAGCCAGTGTGCTAAGGCTTAAAGTATACTAGTAACTTGCCCAAGGTCATGAAGCTAATAAATGGCTGAGCAAAAATTTCAGTTGATTAAAGACATGCCCATAAATGTTGAAGTGATAAGATTATGCTGGCTTCATACTCTTTACCTCATCCCCAATGAACACATGGCACACATTTTCAGGAGTGTTTACATGATTTGAGAGTATAGCAAGTGGCTATACAAAACACCATGCCTCTCCGTGTGCAGCTAATGGATGTATTCAGAAATCGAACATGTAGTCATCTGAGTTTATAGCCCTGACTGCAGGAACAGATGGCATGTGTGGGACAGCACAACAGCACGTAACTGTTGTGGACAGGAATAAATGAGGCCCTCAAGAAAAAGGAACATTGCCAGCACTCAAGAACCAACTCTACTCTTTTTTTTTTTAATCTTTTGGCAATTTATTTGCCATCTGAGCATATTATGCATGATATTTTCGGACAGATTTGTCATATTCTGACCATAATCATCAAAATTAAATAAAATGTGCCTTTAGGTGAATTGAATTTGATGAGACTTATTTGATGAACCAAGTACTCATTATGTGCTCTAGCTTATTATTATGTAGACATCTTGAGATATTTGCAAACCATTGGAATGGCTTAAGGAAGATATAAATTTCTTCTCTGGTAACATTGAAAACGTTTAAATATGTTTCTTTACCAAGATTAGACAATTTAATTCATTTAAGTCAACATCTGTATCTATCACCTGGATAATATATGTGTGTATATATATATATATATATATATATATATATAGTTAACAGTAAAAAAAAACAAAGTAACAAAAACCAAACTAATCTTTACAGAAATGTCTAGTTCTATGTTTTAGTTTTACATTTTCCTTTCCATTTTTTATCAGGGTCCCTATAAACCTCCATGATGAAAAGCAAACAATTGATATAAAAGAAGTACCCATTTCTAACTGAAGTCTAACATGAAATCGATTATTCTAACTCTGTTACTATTTCATAATCTGAAAGAAAATCACATATGTATAGAAAAAAGCATTTTTTTTTTGGTGGTACTCAAGTTTGAACTCGGGGCCTCATGCTGGCTACACAAGTGCTCTACCACTTCAGTCACACCAAGAATCCTTTTTGTTTTAGTGTTTTTTCAGGGAAAGCCTCACTTTTGCCCTGCCATTCTGGAACTGTTTATTTTCCCATCTCCACCTCCCTTATAGCTGGGATCTCAGGCATAACCACCATGCCCAGCCCAACTATTTCTATTTTGAAAAAAAAACAAATTTGGCAGTAACTTTTCCTACTGTGGCCACCTTTCCTTTCTATTCAGAACATATGGTAATGTTCTTGTTATCAGAATCCATTTAATTGTACCTCATTGTTAGTTAACAGTCCCTCTGGGCTCTTACATCTTCTCTGTGAAAAATTGGTCAAAACAAAGAATCAAATTTCAACGAAGATTCTAAAACTGTCACTCCTTTTCCAAACAGACCTAAGAAATGAACAAGGAGAGAGCCATGCCACAGTACACTGCAGAAATTAACTGACATTATAAAATAATCCTTAGGCGATCAGGAATGAGACATATCACTTCTTTTTCTCTGATCTAGCATAACTTTCTGTTATCTAAAATCACATCTCGTGTCACTGCTACATAGTTAAAGTTTCCTTTTATCATTCATTTAAGTTTTGAAATGTGCAAGAATATTACAGGCATATTAAATATGTGTGTTGCCATATGCTGTGCTTGTTCACTTGAAAATTACTGGCATGTAAGGAGAAAAAAAAGTAACCTAAGCTCCCAAACTAAAGTTTCCCCAGTTGAAATCACTTGGAGATGAATAAATGCTTAGTTATAACTATTTGTTTGATTGTTAATTTGGGAATTAAAATTCAAATCCAGCACTGAAGATATAGCTCAGGGTAAAATGCTTTCTTAGCATATGCTCAGCCTTGCATACTCTCCCAGCACAACAGAAAATAGATACATAAATAAAATTAAACATAAATTCAAAATATGATCTTAACTTGACTCTTAGAATATTATTCACAAATAAAAAGAAATCTTCCTTCCTTATTTAATCTTAAAAGGAAATATTGTAATCCTCTCAATAAAATTTAAATGAATTGAATATAAAAAAGAGTATTCAGAATTAGGAGAAAATCTTTCTACAGCTATATAATCCTGAATTTTTAAAAAGAATGAAGCCATAGAAATGTTTTGAAGAAGACCTAAGAAAAAATTAGTGCTAATATTAATATATTGAAGTATTACTAACATTATCACTACTAGTAAAAATATTTTAAGAATTTCATAAACATAACAAATGTTTTTCAACATTACTGTCTTTTGTATTTTAAAAAGACTCAAAGCATTCTTTCTAATCATGTAATTAGTTATCTCTTAAATATTTATTAAATTTAGTGCACTTCCAATCAAATTCTCAAGGTAATCTTTTTTAACAAATTGATATATTATATATATTATTAATATATTATGTATATGAATATTTAGATTCATGTAAAAAGAGAGAGGAAGTGGGGCTCTATCTCCCCACCACATATCAAAAAATAGATTAAAACCATAGCAATAGAGCATACTACTTATGTTCAAATATATTTCTAAGAGAATAGGAAATCTAGAAAAAGATGAATAATGGAAATTTAATTACTGTAATGGCTAAACTTGATTTCAGTGATAACAAGATGATTGCTGACTAAAATATGTGGGGATAGTTTGTTGCAATTAGTAAGTCAATATTGATACATTATTATTAATTAAATCATGATTTACTTTAGGGTTGACTAAGCTGTACATTCTATGGTTTTTGATAAATATATTATGACATGCACCTAATATTATAGTTCCATAAAGAGTAATTTTACAGTCCCCTATATCCATGCTACATCTACTCATAACTTCTTCCATCCTTGGCAATCACTGATCACTATATTTTAACTACAGTTTTTCTCCTTCCAGAATTTGTAGAGTTGAACTCATAAAGTATCCAATTGTTTTAGCTTGGCTTCTATCAATAAATATACATTTAAGATTCCTCTATAACTTTTCGTTACCTAATGACTCATTTTATCTTTTTCCTTTTTTTCAATAATATTCCAATGCATGGATTTGCTGCAGTGTATTCATTTACCTAATGAAGGACATCTAAGTTCCAGCAATTTTGAATAACACTTTTATAAACATTTGTGTGCAAGTTTTTCTGTACACCAAAGTTTTTAATTCCATCGGGTTACTATCAAGGAACATGATTACAGCATGGCACAAGGGAATATTTGATTTAGTAAGAAACTGTCATCCAAAATGGCTACACTGTTTCACATTCCAGCCAACAATAAGTGGGAATTTCACTGTCCTATATCCTTTTCAGCATTTGGTGTTGTCCATGTTTGGGACTTTAACCACTGAAATTGGTGAGCAATGTTATCTTATTGTCATTTTAATTACAGTTCCCTGATGACATATGATATTGAGTATATTTTCACATGCTGTTTACTATCTGTTGGTGAGATGTTTGTTCAAATCCTCTATCCATTTTTTAAATAGGGTCATTTGATTTCTTAACCTTTAGTTTTAAGAATTTTTTTTTATATTTTGGACACCAGCTCTTTATCAGATTTGTGTTTTTACAAGCTGTTCTCACAGCCTGTGATTTATCTTTTCATTCTCTTAACAGTGCCTTTCTCAGAGCAGAATTTATAAGTACAATGAAATTCTAATGATCAGTTCCTTCCTTCATGGATTGTGCTTTTGGTGAAGTATTTCTAAAATCATTGCCTAACCCAAGGTTCCTTAGATTTTTCTTCTGTTATGCTCTAGGAGTTGTTCATTTTACATTTAGTTGCACGTGTTATGTTTAAGTTTATGATACATTTTGAGCTAATTTGTGAAAGATGTAAGGTTGTTGCCTAGATTTTTTTTTTGATAAGTGGATGTTCCATAGTTCCTGAACCATTTGTTAAAAATGATTATCCTTATTCCATTAAACAGACTTCATTCTCTTGTTAAAAAAATCATTTGACTATATTTGTGTGAGTCAATTTCTGATCCACAGATTTGCAGAATACGAGAATCACGAGTAGTCGTGATTCTGTTCCATTAATCTATTTGCCTATTACTTGGTCAAGATTACACTATCTTGATTATTGTAGCTTTCTACAAAGTCTTAAAGTTGGATAGTCTCATGTTTCTATTTTACAATTTTTTATTGGAAGAAGAATTCAAATGCACACCTTTTTGCAAGGGCCAGAATTTCCCAATCCAAGAAGCAAAAATTGGAGATCCTTAAACCCCTGTCATAAGATTGACTATCACAAATGATGCACAATTTACTAAATGTTTTTCTGTATCTAAATAAGTATCATAAAAGATAATGTCTTATTCCTCATAATTACAAAATACATAGATTAGTTTTTAAGTGTTGCAATGTAAACTAGTTCTGCATTGCTAGGACAAACTCTCCCTGTCCAAGACATATTATTTTATTGCTGGATTTCATTGGTTACTAGTTTACTAAATATTTTTTACCTATGATCATGAACTGTATCAGTATGTAAATATATCAATCTGTAAATATATATAGATATATACCTTTGGTGAAAAATTAAAATATACAAATATATATGAAATGTAAAGTATTACCTTTTATTCTATATCCTGAGTGTGTTTACATAATATTTGTATGTTTTCTTTCTTAAACATTTAATACAATATACCAGCAAATTCCAGAATCTTCTTTTTCTTATGTGAGATACTGTCAATTATTAAAATTTTCTAAATTTGACATTGCTATTGATTTCTGATTTAGTATTGTTTTGGTTAAACAACATATTCTCTATTATTGCAAACCTCTTAAATTTTTGACATATTTTGTGGTCATAAATTTTTTATTTCTTTGTGTATTTGAAAACAATGTATATTTTTCAGAAGTGTTTTATAATAGTGATTACGTCAAGGTGGTTAATAATTTTTCCTCATATTACCACTTTACTGAATTTTTAACACCACATCAGGTCAATACCAGGCCCCTCCAAGATCATAATATCATGAAAAAGAGCAGTGGATACAGTTGTACAGCAAGTCACTGCTGCAGCCAGGAAGTATACACAGTACTGTTGCTTCAAGTCTGATGGTCAAAATTACCCCAAAATCCTAAAATGAGAAAGAGAATAGGACCCTTGTGAGCACCAGAAATGTCTGGCTTACCATAATGTTGAAAAAAGTAAGTTCCAGGTAATAAGAGCCAGCATGAAGAATACATTAAACAATTCAGAAAATTAGACTATAATTGGTAGGTATTTCAAGATTGTGATGATAGCAAAGGGAGTAAGGCAAATAAATTATCATTTCAAAATTAACCATGGTGCTATTCTTTTAAGGGAGATAATCAGGTGGCATAGGGAAGGAGCATACAGATACATTTAAACTTAGGGTACTCATGAATGTTTATTATTATAATTGAAAAAGTTCCATTATGAAAATTATACATTCAGAGATTATGTTACTTCTTCCAGAAAATAAACCTTCAAGGCAAGTCATGTCTTCATATTACAGGCTTTCGGCACACCTTACCCTCCTTCATTGTAATTTTAAAATTTCTATATAGTTATATTTGTTGAATAACTATTGCTTCCATTACACTGAAAGCTCACAAGAAAATGCCTATGTTTACCTTGTTATTAACTCCTTTAGGCAAGATAATAACAACCTATAATAATTTCTTCATACTATCAGTATTTAATAAATAGTTTTTGACTGAGTGAATTTAAAAGCACAGAATTAAAATGAAGAAGGAAATTGCCCAAATTCCTTACATTCAAAATAGCTTGATATAAAATGCAGAATATTTCATTTTAAACTTTTGCCATGAATTTTTGTTTCACATAATCATACATTTACTTTAATGCTGCTTTTTAAAATTAACAGGATGGCATGTCTTTTCCATGTTAATATAAACACTGTAATTATAATTTTTAGGACTTCACAGTATTCCATTCAGAAATTTTCCATAGTTACTTTTTGCATTACTCTACTAGAGTTGAGATTTAAATTTGTCATTGTTACTGTTTTGAATTCTATATTACTATGATAAGAACTCTGAGATTGGATATCTTTGTTCTGAGACTATTTTATAGATAGCAACTTTTTCTCTTTATATGTGTATATAACAAATATCTGGTAAACTTCAGAGTAATTTTACAGACTTTTAATGATTATTAAAAAGACAATACTTACTTTTAACTTTAAAACAACATTCAACTGTGATCATATAACTAGGTCAAGGATCTTTTAGAATGAAAGTTTTGGATATTCATTCTTGATGCTACTTTGTATTGGATGATAATTTGCTTGTTCCCATAGTGAACTCTGCAAATGTTATAGAAATTCCTGACACCTAAGCTACTTTTTGGATAGAAAGCCAAGATAGATCAGAAAAGGATCTTCATTCTGCAGGAGGATGCTGATGAAAGGCACTGCAGAGCTCCAGTTAATCAAGCAATGTCCTTAAGGACAAATGAAGAGTACAAAAAAAAGAAACTATTACTTCCAAAAATGTGTGTGCAGGATGAGATTATAAAGATAACCTCAAGTCAGACACACTGCACCTACCCTTCCCCTAACTGAGAGGAAACACTACACATCCTGGCACTAGGGACACAATAATATGTGCTTCCAGGAAAATCTCCATGGACACCAGACCTCTTATTTTAGTTTAGACAAGCTAATTTTCAGAAAATATAACAAAATCCTTTTGTTTAAATGATAAATGGAAGAAAAAAATAAAATTGAACAGTGTAGAAGAGTAAAAAGTGTTTTTATTAAAGATCACAGAATTATGACATAATTTGGAATATTGCCTAATCATTAGGTATTATTTTTGAAACTCAGAGAAAATGCTGAGACAAGAAACAGCTTTGGAAATTGTGGATAGAAAAACATGTTTTCAAATAAATTTATTCTGAATAGTTTGCTGTATTTCAATATATGGGAACACAGTAGAACAGAAGATGAACTTCTTTCTGTAGGGAAATTAAACACAAGACATTCACTGTGGCTTTTTACTCAGGTCTCTCATATAGAAAAACAGTATGTATTTAATCTGGCTCTTATTTGTAGTTTTAACCAATAACTGCTATTCTCAAAATGATTTGAAATAGTTAAAAATATTGCCTTGCTGGTTTGCTAGACCCCTTTACCCATACATTCAAAACTGCTGAGAGTACCCAGTGCTTAGTATGGATTAGATCCTGTAGAAACACTCATGGGTAAGTCCTGACAGAAATGGGGATTGCTTGTGGAAGAGCTATTTCTGACAAACACCTTGGTAAAAATCCACACGAATGACACCTATTCTTTCATTAAAGATGTTTACTTAAAATATTTTTCCGTGAAACTATTACTCATAATTTGTATATTTTCAACCATAACTACCCTTCAAGTGCTGTGCACCAAACTCTGGTGATGTTTGTCTTACTTATTATTGCCAAACCAGCAAGGAAGGTATTTCTATTTCTACTAAAGACTCACAAACTAGAGCTTTCAAAATTAAATCCCTGTCAGCCAGGCACCAGTGGTTCATGACTATAATCCTAGTTATTCAGGAGGCTAAGATCAGGAGGATCATGGTTCAAGGCCAGCTTGGGAAAATAGTTCTCAAGACCCTATCTTGAAAATACCCAACACAAAAAAGGGCTGGTGGAGTGGCTTAAGTGGTATAGCACCTATCAAGCAAGGATGAGCCCCTGTTCAAACCTCAGTACTACCAAAAAGAAAATGTTAAATCCTTGTCTGAGTTAAAAAAACTAGTCAGAGTCATACCCACTAGGTAAAACTTGGTCTCTCTGATATAAAGCAATGGGTTCTTATGATGTTTTGCTTTATAGTGAAATTTTAGCTACAGAATTTTAGAATCACATCCTGTTACCTTTAATAATCAACAAACCATCTTATCAAGGTCAATGCATTTAAAGACAACTTTTTCTTCTTTTAAGAATTTTATCAATATCTCAGCTACTTGTAAGTAAAAACAAGAGGATAACAGTTGGAGTCCAACACAGGCAAAAGTTAGTGAGACTCTACCTCAAAAATAAGAGCGGTATGCTGGCATAAGCCTGTAATTCTAGTTACTTGGGAGTCAGAGGTAGGAGGATCACAGTCTGAGGCAGGTCCAGGCAAAAGGTGAGGCTCTATCTGAAAAGCAAACTAAAGCAAATAAGGGTTGGGGACATGGCTCAAGTGATAGAGTGCTTGCCTAGCAAGCATTAGACTCTGAATTCAGACCCCAGACTGCCAAAAAAAATAATTTTATTAACGTCATAAACAGATATTTACAGTATCTAAATGGCTAAAGTGTAACATACAAATCTAATTAACCTATGTGTTCAAGAGAACACAAGTATATTTTGTGACTTTTGTTTGTTTTTACTTGCAGTTATGAATCATTGATGGAACTGGGCATATTGACTTGTGTGTAAACCCAGCATTCAAGATGCAGAGGAAGGAGTTTCATAAGTTTGAGGCCAGCCTGGACTGCAAAGTAAGCCCTATGTCAAAAAAAAAAAATCACGGATGGCAGTTCCCCTGAGAAACTAACCAGGGACACAGAGAAAGTGCCATGGTGAGGGATAAAAGACTATTAGTTGTTCCTGATATCAATAACAAGAACTGTTGATTCACTGGTGTGTTGACCTTGTCAGTACATTAAATCAACTTTTTAAAAAAATCTTTTTTGTGTATTATAACTATCTAAAAGGAAAGTTTGGATTTTCTTAATCTAACTTTGAAATTACATTTCATAATAGCAGTGGTTAAATAAAAGAATCCCATTGCAGGGAATCTTTGCTTACTCTTTGAAATCCAAACAGGAATTTTTAAGATCTAAAATGAAAGGTAATATTGGAATGGGGTATGTTTATTAAACTTTACTGACTTTTCAATAATTTTGCCCTGAGTAGAATGTTAGAATTCTTAGTTAGGCATAGAGAACATGAAAACAGACATGAAACAGCAAACACACTTGAAAAAAGACCTTGTGATAGGGGAGCCATGTAGTATAAATTTTATTCCAACATCTGCCACCCTCTTCCCCCAAAAGGACCTGCAGCCACTTATGAGAACACTAGAATACCAGGAAATAGAAAAATCCAGCCTACTTGGTTTATTACTGTTTCTAAGCTAAATTCTACTACCTATGAATCTAGAACATGCTTTTAACTATAGGTCCAATGGTAGCTTATTGGAATCACCAGATAAATGGAATCTTTTCTTGAATCTGTTCATGTGTTCTGGTGGCTCTTTGAACTGAACAAGTATGTGTTACCTTGGCTTCTAAATTAAGATGAGAATAAATATATCAGCAGCCTAGAGAGTATCTGTAGCTATCCTGTCCTGTGGTCTAAGGGATGACATGATTGAAAGAGTCAGGTGGGAGCGCCTCATGCTCAGGTGAGTCCTGGAGATTAGAGCCATCAACAAAGGCAAAAGATATAAAGATTTACTGTACCTATTGTCCCATGCAAAACATCAATGAACCTTGGAGAATGAGTCGAATATCATAAACTCAATTAGCAATTCCAGTTGCTGATTTTATTTCACATTATATTCATTACCACATTATTTTCAGATCACATTACACTCATGTAGTATCTTTCTGTGCATATTGACAAAACTCCTAGAAAATTACATGCAAGTTTTGATCTGCAATATGTTTTTGTTTCCATCCCCAAAAGTAGCAGGAAAATAAGTAGTACTTATTTACTTTAATTTAATAGGGGTAATATTACATGTTTATTAATTTGCTTCAGTGGTTCTATGCTACTAAAGACTTTTTAATCTTCTTACCAAGGCTGTGTGCTACTCTGCTACCTTGATTATACTAGGCTCAGAAGAACAGGTGAACAGAAAGCAGCAGGTAAGCCAGATAAGACATCACTGCTAATGTCTTAGCAATGACATGAAATGAGGAAATGAACCATGTAAAAATATGTTGGCCTTGATTCCTTAGTGAAGCTCTGAAAAATGTAGAAGTATGGAAATTTCAGGATACTCCTTTCAAATTAAAGATAGTTTGCTTCATTGTGTACTCTTTATCACAAAGGATGAGCCCCAACACATTGTACATTCTTTTGGATTTTTTAAGACAAAAAAACTTGATTTAGATATGGTGTGCTGATTCATTTACTCAAAATGAATAGCTCAAAATGCAACCAATATCAAGAGAAAAATAGAAAAGAGAAGATAAAGATGGTCTAACTGATTTTGGTTGCATGACAGTAGCTTCCTCACTTACATGAGATGACCTAAGGAATTCAATATTCCTAAAAGGTCTGCAGCATACTTGGTTAATATATAGTATTTGAGTGAGCCCTTACATAGAGAACCACAGCAGAGTTTTGATGATTTTGGAATAAGCCAGGCTTTCATTGACACATAATTGTTCTCCTTTAGAAAAATAGTTCTTAGCTTGCTACTGGGTTCTGATAGAAATTGAATACCTGGTTATAGAACCAGAACCTTGGTGGCAAGCTGCCTATCATTAGGCAACTTGTATATGCCAGAAAAATCAACCATGTTCTTCCAATATAAATCACAAAATTCAAATGTAGACAGGATGTAAAACAGAAGTATGTTATTTTAAAATGTCGCTCATACTCCTCCTGTGCTTACCCTTGACATTCTTCCATCCTTCCCTCAACATACATGTGAAGATGAAGGAGTATGCTGTAAACCAGAGCCCAGTGATTCACCTTTCATAGTAAGCTGGGAAAAGGAATAGGGGAGTTGCAGCATTTCAGCCCAGCTTACAAATTGAGTTATATAGCATCCAATTCTTTTGGCAAAAGAGAAGGCTGGATAAGACAAGAATAAGGATCTATATAAGTAGGTTATAAAAAATTTTGAACAGAAAACTTGGAAATATTGGCATGAAGATTCCTGCATATTAGTCTACTAGGTTACTTTAAAAATAAATGTGTAGATGTAAGCTTTGGAATTGGTTTAGAGTGTGAAAATATTATGCAACATGAGAATTCTCACCAAAATGTCTCTACTGCAATGGGATCACTGAATGTTCTGGTGCATTTAAGTTGGCCTCTTTCCCAAGTCTCCTAACTGCTTGGCCAAAGGACACAATGACTTTGATGGCAGGGTTGAAGGTTATATACCAACAAATACTCACTCACAGCTAACTGGCTCCCATTTCTGCTGCATATATAAATTCTCAGCAGTAGTGAAAGACACTAAACCTAAATGGATTATTTCCTAAGGATCTAGCCAGCCACATAATTGTGGTTTAGAATGTTTGACCTCTTGTATCTTGAAAAAGATAATCACTTATCCAAACTGGACATTTTTGTTCAAGCAACTTCATAACATCTGAAGCAGGACAAAACACAGAAAACAAGTCCAGGTCCTGATCTGAAATTTTTAGAAATGTAATTTAAAGCAATGTCTATATACTAATGTTTTGGAGAAGAGTTTTAAATTCCAGGAAAGAAATAGTGAAGGAGAAAACAAAATTAGAAAGGAGGAAAACCAAATACCAGGTGGTGCATTTTTGTACTCTTGTAGTTTCTGTAGGGAACACAGCTGGTTTCTTGGTCACGGGAGAGTTTGGAGACCCCCCTATGAAAACATTATGTTAGTGAATTCTTCATTGTAGGATGGAAGTGGGAACAATGCATTTTCTGGATCTCTCACCATTTCCTGACTCCCCTTAGTCAAAATCCAACTAATGGGAATTTAAGTGATTCTCTTTTCCAGGCATGCTACCCAGCCCATCCGAAAGGCCACTGGGAAACCTGAATCTGGATGGCCACCTCTAGAATGCACGTGGACCTGGAGCTCCAGTCAGCCTCCAGCAATGTAGAATATAGAGCCTGGGGAAAAAACCCAGCCCTGGACCCTGAAGGAAGCTGAAACTACGTGCAGTCTTAGGAGATGAGGTATTCAGTAATTGACAGGGCTTTGTAACCTGAATAATCTCTTCTGGAGCTAGGCAAATACCCAAAGCCTGGAGTACAGGTAGGACACAGTGGATCTAGGCTAGCACTCAAACTAAAACCTGGATAGGATTTCAACCATGGCTTTACCTTTCAGTGTCATGAATAGACTAGTGAGAGTTTAACTTATTTCCTCCTCTTTACATGTCTTTTCTTATTTACAGATTGGGTATATCAATGGTAGCCTAGCTTTAATAATTCAGTTCATAGTTTATAGAATATAAAAATCTATATCTAGGGGAGGAATAAAAACACTGTAACAATCTGAACTTAAAGCAGTTTGCATTAACTTTTGGATTTTTGCTAAATACATTTTGAAACAAAAAACAAATTTTACTTGTATAAGTGGTAGTTGTATTATTTTAGCTACATGTCTTTGTTGTGATTGCTATTTGGAAGGTTAAACTTGGAAGACTTGGAGTATTTTGAATTAGAGCTGCTAAAGAATTGAGTCAGTAAACATTCATCTTATATTTCCCCCACAGCTTTGAGCATTCCGCTCTTGTTTAGGATATTTTCTTTGTAAGATTCTGTGTCCCTGACACAGAACATAGAAATCTACCCACTTACGGGCCTTTGTTACTAAGGCGCATGCATAGAATCCACATTTCACTGATGGGGCACACTCACAGGTTTTCTTAGTGAGGAGAGTAAGAAAATAAAGATGCAGCCTGGAATCCAATAGCTAGCCTGGCAGTAGGTGGTGAAAGCGCCAGGTTCCAGTGACAGTTGGTCAGTGGCCTTGCCCAGTACAGCATTTTGAACTTAGTACCCTCAGTTGCCAGGAGAACAGTCCAGTAGAAAAATGCAGGTGTTGTTTGTGATGACCAAGAGCCCAGGTCCCGGGCTGATGCAGATGTTTGGTGAGTACACCAATATCCTTCTTAAAAAGTGTGTTTTGCTGCTCACAGTGGAAAACCTCAAATATCATTACCTTGGGAGGACAGTACTGGAGTTTGAACTCAGCATCTTGAGCTCGCTAGGCAGAGGCTATGCCACTTGAACTATGCCCCCATCATTTTTTGCTTCTGGTATTTTTTCAAATAGGTCCTCATGCCATGGGGAAGGCCTCAGACTATGATTCTCCTACCTTGGTTCCTGAGTAGCTGGGATGACAGGCATGCACCACCACACCCAGCGTATTTTTAAGAGAGGATTGTGCTTTTTGCTTGGGCTGGTCATGAACCGTGATTTTCCTGACCATGATCCTCCTACCTTGGCCTCCTCAGTAGCTGAGATTACAAGGGTTTGTCACCACACCTCACCCCGCATTATAGTTTTTGCTATAATTTTCTATATTACATATATTCATTTTTAGGAGAAGGTAATTGTTGCATTGATCTTATATGTAACTATAAAAACTTTATACATTTTAAATTGAGTTTCTCACTTTGTCAAAACTACACTCAAACATGTACATATACACAGATGTACACACAAACACAGTCAACCAAATATTCACTCAAAAATGTCGTCATAAAGAACAACAAAATTAAAATATTCTGAATAATACAATTAGCCAAAACTTTATTTACATTGGAGTTTAAATTGTGCTTTGGCATATGTGTATTGGCATACACACAACTGAAAACAGAACATGTGTTTGGCTACCTACCCCCCACCAGGCAAACACATGTAAGTAAATGTAAAGATGATAAGATAAAAGAAAGAAAAACATAAGTCATATGAATTCACAATGCAATAAGCCGCAAGTTAAGAACAAAAGTTTTAATATCAATTAAAACTTAGAAATAAAGTATCTTAACTAAGTGTATTAAAGAAAAGTCAAAACTATAATTCCAGACTTTTAAAGAGATAGCTAACATTAGGTCACTGCACTAAATATTATGGAAAATGAAAACATCATATTCAAAAATATGTTCTTTAATTATTTTCTTATTAAACAGAAATAAAGGATATGAACTGAATATTTCAACTCAAGAACTGAGAAAAAAAGATAAATTTAAATGAAGGAGAAATTATAAAATAGACACATAGTAGAAATAAAAAACAAATATAGGAGAATATACTTACAAAATGTAGAGATAATCTCCTGGCAAGTCTAAATAAAAGAGATAAAATAAAACACAATTGGAATGAATCAAAGGATACAATAAGGAGATAGCACTTAAAAGAGGATAAGATGTGAAATTTATGTTTCCAAGCCATTGTTCTCAGCTCTTCTAATTAAGATTTACCTGAATGTAAGCTAACTATATCAATGTTTAGATCTAACAGAGTTACTAGATCAAAACATTTGTAGAATGAACCAGGAATCTGTATTTCTGACAAACGAATCTTGTTTACAGTGAAGTTTGAAAATTTCAAATGTGACCTAGCAAATACTTAAATTTTAATTTACTTATCCATTATTGACTCAATAACACTAGTTAAAATTGGAATTGTACAAAACTGACCCAAATGCCCTTAAATGTGATATAAAATATTTGGTAAGTAAATAACTGCTTCAGAGCAAGAAAATAAAAGTCACCTAAGTCGATTTATAAGGAAGCAGATCTCTGATAATAAAACAAGATAAAAAAGCATCCTAAGTGACCCCAGAGATCAAGTTCATTTCAGATTGCAGCATCCTAAACATATTATTAAGAAGCAAAATTCAAGAGCAATTAAAGGAGTTATCCGTGACAATAATATGGGCCTTGATAAAAGGTCAATTAAAAATTAGCATTGATTTTTAACAAAAATTTGATAAAAACGGAATTATAATCTTACTTAAACTTGATAAGTATTATTTCTTTTAATGTAACAGATAAATGATGAAACAGTAACAAAAATCTTATTCAAAGTCTTAGAATTAACAATGAGTTAAACAAAAATTCCTGAATATGTCAAATACAGAAAAGCAAATCAATTTCCTATAAGCCAGTCATGATCAATTTTTTTGAATATAGAACCTGTAGTAACAAAACCAAGCAATAAAAGATGCAAAAATAACTAAAAATAAGTTCAACTAAATGCTCTTGCTCAATACATTACTCATTTGTCACTGCCTATGGTCACCTGGCAGTAAGTTCCCTTTGAGGACAACACTTTGAGAGGACTGACATGTACCAACCTGTAAATATAAAAATTTATTACTTACTCCAAATTTTTGTTTAGATAGACATTTCTCATTCTTCAATATTAAAAAGATGGCAATTGATAGTTTATAGAATCATTTTTCCTATAGCTAAAATTTCAAAAAATTATGAGGAGGGTAGTTTAGCAAATTAAGCCTATAATTTTCAAAGGCAAACTAAGAGATAAAGTAGCTGTAAAAGTTTTGAAGAAATAAGTATTTTAGCTGAGACTTACTTTATAAAATTTAATATGATATGTCAATGTATAAAATACTATTAGTTCAAAATTGAAAAGGCTGTAATAGAGAAGTGACACACCCTAGTAATTATCACTTTATTTATTATTATTAACAATCTGAGACCTGCTTATCGTTATTGAAAAGTTGGGAAATTTGGGCAAAGAAGAAAACTATAGCTCCAATTTGAACTAATACTATATAATACTAAACCTACATTGACTTAAATAGTTAAATATTCAGTTGAAGTTAGCCAGAATTATTATAAACAAAATAAACTATGGATAAACATTCAATCGGTATGGTTGTGGTAGTACGCATCTGTCATCCTACCTCATGGAAAGTGCAAATAGTAATCAAGCCCACCTGGGCATAATTGAAGAACCGTCTAGAAAAATAACAAACAAAAAGTGCTGGGGACTAGGCTGAAGTGATAGAATTCCTACCTAGCAAGTGAGAGGTGCTCAGTTCAAACCCAGTACTGACAATAAATTAAATAAATCAATAAATAGATGCAGGCAACACTACAATTAAGAATTTAGAGGGAAGAGGGAAGAAAAAGCATAAAAATGCACAGAAAAAAAGTAAAAATGAGACTGGTTTATGAAAATCTCTCAATTTTCATAGTAATCAAAGGGGTGTCTGCTGCAACTAAGAACATTAGTAAGTTGACACTACTATTAGTTGAAGACAACTGATCTTTCGATGAAATAAATCTGGGATTGTTCTTCCTGCCTGCTTGTATCTGGTTAATAAAACTGTAACTTGCACTATATATTGAGACTCCCATGGCCAGAACATGCACTGCCCAAACAGACCACTCATGTATCAACACCTGTGCTCACCTGATCCTTTGATGACAGAACTTCAAAATATCAATACTTATTTATATAAACAATTTGATGTGCATGAGGAAGTTGAGTTGTAGGGATAGCTTCTAACTGTGCTAGAGTACTATAGAACAAATGGAAACTCCAAAATTCTAAGTATTTTATACAAAGTAGAGTTAGAAAATCAGGGATTTCATCAGCTGTGCTGATGAATTTATCATTTTCAGCCCAGGGATGAAAGTGCAAAAGCTAAAAGTTAACACATAATACTATGGTTGTCAATTTGTATCATCTATTAAATTGAAACTTTGCCAAGTCTCTTTACACAAATGCTAAAAATAAATGTACCCCCAATAGCAGCAGTGGGGAGTTTTGGAAAGATGTGCCTGGTTTGAATCAGTTTTTTAAATTGGAGGTGCTACAGCTTCAGAGGGCTTCTATAGTATGTGGAGATTCTTTTACTTACGGTTGTTACTGACATTTAGTACTAGGGTACTAATAATTTTAAGTGCACTAAAAAATTCAGGAAAATCCTGCATAAAGAATTTTTTTCACCTGAAATGCCTTTAACACTCCTATTGAAAAACACTAGCTTCAAATAACTTCCACTTGAGTGGAGTCTCCTTTGTCAGAGAACCATACCCTGGACACTAGGTAGATAGGGGTTTTCCAACTTCATCCAAACAGTTCCCTTAAAAAGTGAAATAGAAGTAAGTCTAGCTGTATTATCAGGAAAATGTTGTTACTTAACATAGAATTGTTTTCCTTCTTACTTAAAGTAGGTTAAAAGTATGTAATCTAGGACTGGGATGTGTTTCTCATGGTCACTAGCATCCCAGGCTCCAATTATCTTACTAATTCTTTCCTTTAGTGTAATGTCACATTGTCCAAGGTGGTATCTTAAGCTTCAGGATGACTGGGCTCTAAAATCACTGTTCTGAATAGGAACTGAATGGTCTATCCGTTCAGCTACATACAAGAGTAACAAGAATAAGAAAAATCTACCAAACCTGTGAAATGAGTTGACAGAAGATACCCTTTTATACTTTTTATGTAATAAGAAGTTTAAAAGGCCCATCATTGTACTGTGCTCCTGGACACTGCATCTGCATTTGGCAAAAGACATGCCAAATATTTTCTTCACAAGACTACCAGCTTTCTTCGGACGTAAAATCCTCTCCAAGTGCTTCTAAATTCTCATTAGCCAGAATTGTGTCACATAGTCATAACTGCAGAAAGGCTAGGAACTGGAGTACAATTTGCCTAGCTTCCAACAGAAGAGAGCAAGGTTGAAGAAGACTTGAATGGGTATCCAGGAAGAAACCTTTTCTGGTTTAAGTATAAAATGGAAATCATCTCATATGGATCCCAGTGGTATCCCAGGCTATCTTGGGTGAAAATTCTACTTCCAAGAATATAGACAGTCAAATAAATTTAGGAACTGGCATTCATTGATGGAGTAAGGGTTATTTTGATAAAATCAGCTAAGGAAAAACCTCTTGAGTTCCCCTTACCTACCAACACCATCATCATCAGAATAAATCAGATCTTTAGGGAAATCACCACCAAAGAAAGAAGTGTGATGATTCCTAATGTCACCATTTAATGTGATTGGCCTCTGCTGATAGAAGACTCTTGAAAATGACATTTGATTAGCATAAGCTTGATCAGGTGGTGACTCAAGCCACAGCTGCTGTTCCAGATGGGAACTCTTTCCTGGAGCAAATCGGAACAGCTCCAAGAACCTCATATGTGTTTTTTGATCTGGCTTTTTTTTTTCTCCACTTCTACCCAAATTATCAGAAGTTACTTGTTTTCACCTCATATCAACAGCTGCATACTTCTAGCATCCTGCATCAGGGTTCTATCAGCGCTTCATAGCTGGGCCACAGAACCTCTCATTTATTCCCCAGGAGCCTTTATTGTTCCATGATTTCCAAAGCATCATCTTAATCTAGTTTAATGATGATACGCTAGAGAACATGGTAAAGTGGAAAATGGAACTCTAAATGCTCTTGCAAGACACATGCAGGAAGGTAGGAGATAAATGGCACTGGCCATGTAAGTAAAGCAAATAGCCCAGGCATCCAAGACATAGAGAGATCCTGTTTATTTTAGTCTGTATCACACTGTAGAGGAGAGCCTGATACAAGTATCTGGTTTATTTGGGAAGTGATCAAAGGAAACAGCAGCGAAGGAGTAGGGGAAGTAAAACAGGAAAGGAGAGACAATCAGTTTATTAGCTAGTCAATACCACCTGGACCTTCTAAGTTATAGAGAATGTGACTCAGGACCATCCGCCTTAGAAAGGGCAAGAAAATTTAGGCATCAGCTCCATCTTTCATTGGTCATGCATTGTAATTCTAAATTGTGAATACATGAAGTATGACTAGGTTTCCACAAGTTTCCATACCACATCATCAAAGTTGCCCAAGGACAGAAATAAGAAAAATAAAGTACATCTGGGCTTTTGAGGCGCTATAAAATCAACCTCAAAATTATCTGCTTACACATTATCTAGCATCACCCAGCCCTGATTAGCTACCGACCATCTGTAGGGCAGTAAATCCCCTACGCTTCCAGATCTCACCTGGATAGATGATGAGTCAATGTTTATAGGTTTCCTGTACCAAGGCAACAGAAGAGCTCAGAGGCAAGAGATGAGGTCTTAGCAAAGCAACCGAGCAAGGGTGTATTTGCGGTGATTGGTTTCAGAGCAGTGTTAGGAATAAAAGGTGGACTGAGAGAATGTGAGGTGATTTGCTTAACAACTAGATCTACAAGAAAACTTTCACTTTGAAAATTCTAACTTTAAGAGACATAATATTTGGTAAAATTCTTCAGCTTTTCAAGGTAACAAGTAACACATTTGCGTGTGCTATTGCAACCCATTTACTGAATGACCCAAAGGATTTCACTTTTGACTGTGTCGTAACAGGACTCTGCTATGACTGGTATGACTAGACCACAGATGCCTTGTTCTTGAAATAAATGTGCCAGATTGTGATGCTGAATAATGACTCTTGCAAATCTTGGTAGGAAATTTATAACAGATGTCCCTAAAGTTTGAAAGCAAATACTCTTCTCTTGACAGACAGCTTTTGCCTTACTTCTGCGTTCCAATAAAAATGGAATGCCTAACTTATAGGAGAGAACCATGAGCCAGCATTGCTTTTTATAATCTGTGCATTATCTCACTAAGCCATAAAATTGTGGTATTAGCAGCAGCAGACCAAGTGAATTTTGTATATGAGACTGAGTATAGGTAGGTGCTAAATTCACAAGTGAGTCTCATAAGCAGGTTTCTTCTGCTATTGTTATGTCTAAATGTTCACTGCCAACCCTGCCTTGACCTTCAGCTTGAATGTCACAGAGTTCCTCATTACCAGATGCCTGAGAAGAAAAGATGTGCACCAATTTGACAGATTTCCCTGCAGAACACACTGACACTTTATGGAAGTAGATCTCTGTAGAGAAAGTTTCATTCATGTGGCCCCAGAGGTCACTGGAAATGGGAAATATTCATGGTGAGCAGAAATTCCTGTAGTTGTTCCTGTGGGTCATTGATTCCTGGGTAATAGTTTGGTGAACTAATAAGATTAGATAATTGGAGACAAGGTGGTTTAAAGAGAGATTATGTAGACAGAATGAGTCTGAACTATAAGACTTCTATCCTATATGTTTGCTTTAAAAAATGTGTACCCCAATTGTCAACTGGATATGATAGTCTGTCTACTTTGTGGATTTTAATTCCACCTCATTGTGCAGACAATTCAGTGATTGTTCATTGAGCTTATTAGAATAGGGGTCTACATTTGTAGGAACAAATGTTATACATGGGCACAATGACATGGATTTCCCTTCTTCAAGTTGACCTGGCTATGAGTATAGTTGAGCATCCTCTGGTAAGTAACAAGCCTCATGGTCAGTCAGCCACAAAGTAAAGGGTTAATTATAACAGACAATTTTTCATAAGTAGGAACAATTTGTCCTCACTGGAACAGATAGTTCATCTGGATTTGGATTTTCTTTCTCAGTTTGCCAGTCTTCTGTCAGTAATACCACCTGTGGGTTTTATTCAATTCCATATAAATATCATAATATCCCACTAAAAACTTTTGTGACCTAGGAACTGTTTTCAGCAAAATAATTAACATTCTGATTTTGATATGCTTTCCCTCCTTTTTCACTGCTTGCTATGCTCAATTTTTATTATCTTCTTAGGAAACATTTCCACTATTCATTTGAAAGATATTTTCTGGAATTTAATATGTTGTTTGACCAAACACACAAATATGCTAGATATTAGTATGTTAAAATGTGAGTTAAGTTTCTTTAGTACATTGAATATGTATCTTTATAAAAGTAATGAAAGGTATAGTGATAAGACTGTAGAAAAATATTAGCTACCTCCAAACAGCAGGGTATTACAAATTTCCCACTGATTATCCTGAAATATAGGTGTGAATCTCCCCAGAGGTCATAAGCATCTTTTGAAACACATTTCTTTAAAATGTTTTCTGTGGTAATGGAATGGATAGAGTTACAGAGAGATCTATCTGTTAAAAAATATGAGGATTTTGCAGATGGCACATCAAAGACTATTAGAATTAATCCAGATCCCAGTGTCATCCCCTGTAGGGTGACAAAACTTAACAACAATGTTTTAGAAGTCTTGCACATATATATGTGGCTGAATCACAAGCTACAGGACACCTGTGTTAACAGATACCTAATATTCTGTAATCAACAAATATATGTTAATCATAATTTCTAAAATATGGGGAAAAAAATCCAAAACTTTTCTTAAACTGCTCCTTATTTTTCAACCTATAAAACAAATTACCTTCTCTGCTTTTTGTCTCTCTCTGGAGGGTTGGGGGGACATGATATATCAAAATGATGGGAAATTGCTTGTGCCATCTAATGGTGACTTGATTGCACAGAACCATTCCTCAACCTTCTTGTGAGAAAAAAAAAGTCTACAATTGTTTATTCTGTTCCAATTATTTCATACTTTTATAAATATAACATGCCATCCATGCACTTTAACTCTCTCTGATATTTATATACTCTTTCTAAAGCAGCCAGCTGCACTTGAACATTATAATAAAACAGATTAGGAACATGCATATTTATAAGTTAAGCAACTGAATTCTGAAATTTCTGGATCACTATTTTCCTCATGAACTTGAACATACAGTTGATTCAGTCAATAATAACACACAACAGCTAACCTACCCAAGTGGCTGGCTTTACTTAGGCCTTTGTTGAATTGTTTCATTACTTTATTATGTTTATAGAATAAAAAACTATTTTTTGCTTCATTACTTTAACCAAAAATGTGCTCTCAGATTGGTTAGTCTTTCACTGAATAAATGGTTCTATTGATCTTTCCCTTGGACTCAGAGTGAAAAAGAAGCCACAGATCATCTTAGGAAAGGAGTCAGGACATGAAGAAGGGCTGGTTGGACATGGGAGAGGAATAGCTGAGAGGTGGGAAGAAGACCAGAGAAGTGTGTCACGTTAAATTATAGATCACCAAGGTAATGAGAAGTTGATTCAATCCCAGCTCTGGAGTGACTTAACACCTTGAAGTAGAAAAAATGTTTAATCTTTTGAATTATTAGAATGTATCATTACATTTATGGATATATCTCATCGCACAAATTAAAGTAAGCAAAAGAATAGCATACATATTTAGGATTAATGTATATGCACATATTAGTTTATGAAGAAAAAAATCATTGGACCCAAATTCTACAAGTTTATGTTTAAGGTTGATATAATTAAGTAGTCACTTTGACAGTAATCCTAACACTGGGTAAATCTTCTATCACTGGTCTCCTGTACTGTTGGCATTTTGGACAGAAAGCCGTCCTGTGCACTGCAGGAATCTTGCAGCAACCTTAGCAATACTTAGAAAATGTCAGTGGGACCCCCCAGCGCCCCAGTTATTAAAAATCACAATATCTCAAACATTTCCAAATGTTCCCTGGGCGTACAATTGACCACAGTTCTGAACCACTGTATAATATGTATATTAAGCAAACCCTAATCCAGCAGGTTTTGTGGGCATAAACTGTTAAAGGATATCAAGCTTCTCTTATTCTACTTGACATTTAGATCTATTTGACTAGTAAATTTTATATATAAATTTATTTTTGTTTACTACCACTGCACAAAGACTTTTCAAATTGCTTGTAATGATATTGTACAAATATAGGATTCACAGTGGCAAGTGAATAATTAAATTTATCTAGAACATGGAAATATAGAATCTGGAATACCTGTGAGATGCTGGTTTTATTTGTAATGTGTGTGGCTACACTGAGTCATCTGTTTGATCCATTATTTTTAAACCTAGAAATATGATGACATGTTTCATGTGAAGTTGGTCATCTTTGGAGTTTTGGGCCATCAATATTCAACATCCTAATTTTATAGATTAACTGAAAGCCAGGCATATCTATAATCCTAGCACTTGGGAGGTTGCGGGAGGAGGATCTAGAGTTCAAGGTTAACCTGGGCTACATAATGAGACCCTGTTTCAAACAACCAAAACCAAAAATAAGCAAATAAATAAGTACAATAATATAAATAAATAAAATGGAATACAGGAAACATAGATGACTTTGTCATGTCCATGAAGTCAGCTCACTGCAAAGCAAGAGTTGAGTTCTGATATTCTGGTAACTGTTTTCATGTTTGTTTGTTTTTTCATGCACAATAGCATTTCTCAAACTTGACAGTGGCTGCTACTAGAGTAATAAGGATTCACCTGATGAGTTATAAACTGATCCCCAATTCAAGCCTGTTATGACCTTGTGAGACAGTAATATTCACTTCCTAATATTTATCTTTTCTTAGGTCCAAAAGGCCTACCTGCTTTCAATACATAAAGTGGAAAATAATGAGTCACTAAAGCAAGTACTATTCATTTTTTAACAGTATTGTGTTTTAGTGGAGTGTACTTAACACTTTAATTTAGCAATCTATTAAATTTACCTAATATGTACTTGTCAAGGTTGCAATCTGCTAAATATGCAACTTTTTATTCCAATAATTTGAAGAAAGAATGTTTTGTTCTCAAGTTATCTTTTCCCTCCACTGTATTCAGCAAAAAAAATGAACAAAAACTTAACAAAAAATTGAGGGTTCCTAACATAGGGTAAAATTAAAGTTATGAGATGCATTTTGAATCTCAGATTAGAAAAAATATCAAAACATCTGATAACAACCTCTGTTGTTGAGGGTGTGGGCTCACAGATGCTCTTACACATTGCCTGTGAAAATTGAATTGCTACAACATGACAAAGGAGAGTTTGGTGAAAATTGAAAATACTTACAAGAAATCCCATTTCTAGCAATTTATCTCACAAATATATTCACATGTGAAGGAAATAATACAGATATACAAATATTCATTGAAGCATTGTATGTAATAACAAAAGACTGGGAAGATTACAATGTCATCAACTGATAAATTAGAAAATGAAATTAGAGTTCATTCTTATATATTATTAAAGAATGAGGACCCGGCATAGGTGACTCATTCCTATAGTCCTAGCTGCAATGAACAGCTGGGTGCAGGTTGCACACCTATCATCCCAAGCTCCATGGGAGGCTGAGATTGGTAGGATTCCAGTTCAGGCTAACCTGGCAAAAAAGTTTGCAAGACTCCTTCTCAAGGAAAAAATATGGGCATGGGGGAGATATGTGCCTGTATTCCCAGAGAGGGTAGGAAGTATAAAATAGGAGGATCACAATCCAGGCTGACCTGGGCAAAAAATGAGACTCTATCTCCAAAATGACCAGAGGAAAGGATCAGAGTCATGGTTCAAACGGTAGAATACCTGTTTAGCAAGAATGAAACCCTGAGTTCAAACTCCAATGACAAGAAGAAGGAGGAGGAGGAGGAGGAGAGAATGAGGGGAAGGGAATGGGGAACAGGAGGAAAGGAAGAAGAAAGAGGAGGAGGAGGAGAAGGGGCAGGAGAAGGAAGAACTCTAGTGTCTAGGAATGATAAAAAGAGTTGCTAAATAAAACTTTAAAATTATGCTACCATTTATGATGGATATACATACTACTAGTAAAGGTATAAATATAAATATATGTTCTATGTTTGTACATGTATTGAAATCTATGGGAGCAGACACACAAATAAAATAAAGTGAAACAATTTCAAATGAAAACTGGAAACATGACAGATAGAACAGGGAACAAGGTGACTAAGGGATGAGTCAAGAGGAATCCTTTCCATTGTCCCCTTTGTACTCTTGGAATGTAAGCATTTATGAGTATAATAACAATTTCCCTCAACTCCACTTTGCCCCAACTCTTCAGATCCTTCAATGCTACATGAAGTTTATATACTCAGAAATTCTCAAATCCCAGTACTGGAAACCCAATCAATATTGCAAAGGTGATGGCCAAATACAAACTTCTCTCACACAATTCAGCAAATACTGCTTTCCCTCCTTCTCCCTTCCCATGATACCAGCTGAAGAGACTTTTTTACATGAGCAAGCATGAGGCTAAAGTTGTCAACTATGGGATCACAGAAATTATACAACTTATGCCCACACACAAACAGAATGAATTGGTTGATGCCTCTGGGGCTTTGAGTTTGCCCACACCAGGCCCTAGTTGTGCCTCCCAAAAAAACTATGTGCCTCTGTAGAAGAGATAGAATAGAAGCAGTCTAGAATAACCTTGATGGTTTCTACACTAAGCATTATAATTATGACCATAGAATTGCTGTCTTAAGAAGTATTGTTCTGTTAACTAGTCTCCTCTTATTAAATGGCAAGTGCTTGAGAATGAGGAGAAAATAACAACCTGTGTTCAGAGATAGAGAAGTAAGTTAAATAGGAAGATAGGTACTTGGTACTTGGTGCCTTAGAAACCTCTAACAGTTAAGGAAGCTCATTCTTTGAATGTGGATCATTCTCTGCACCATAGTGGGATGATCTGATCATCCATTTTTGCATTAGCCCTTGTTAGAGCTTTTGTGCTAACCCTAATCTGGAGCCATGAAAGACCATTGGGCCAAGTGAGATAGACAGAAAAAGGCAAAGGGTTTTTTGTTTGTTTGTTTTCTTAAGGAATCTTTTCTCAAAACCAGAAAGAAGGGTTATGTTATCATTAGTAAGTGTCCTTGACATCATTAATGGGGAATTGCCTGAACAAAGATATATACCAAGCTCATATCTCTACCAGGTTTCTCACTATCCCCAACATTCTGTTCATTCTCAGTTTCTGTATTACACATGATACTACCACTCTTTTGCTAAAACATTGGTTATATCAGTAAGTTCAGGGTGTTGTCATTCTTGGAACTCTTATTTCACTCCAACTATCTTAATGAATTTCTTCTTTAAGTTCCTCTGCTATTTGCTATCCAAGTCCCTGCATTGTGATATGCTAGGATCATAATAGACAAATTTACATCTGCTCTAAAATTTTCCCAGGAACTGCCATCTTGAACTTAATAGAATTTCGTCTTCCAGAACTCACATATTCTAGCCTCATCTCCTATCTTACCTCAAGGGATCTCAAGTTTTTCCAATAGCTCCAACTCTCTTAGAGACAAGAATAATACAATTCCTTGTCCCCAGTCAGTCCTCTAGATAAGGAAAAAATCTAATTTCAGAGAGCAACCAGTAAAAGACACAGACCTATGCTGACTTCATCTATTTCTCTTTTAACTTCATCTGGACTCTCCCTGTTGCTAAACAAAAATTTTAATCATAACCTACTTATTCCTCATCACTTTCTTCACTGTAGCTCTTTTTTTCATTTAATACATATTTATTGAATAATGAGCAAACTTTCTTTTTACTTCTTTTTTTTTATTCATATGTTCATATGTGCATACATTGTTTGGGTCATTTCTCTCCCCTGTTCCCCGCACCCAACTTCTCCCCTCCCACTGCTTCCAGGCAGAACCTGTTTTGCCCTTTTCTCCAGTTTTGTTGAAGAGAAGACATAAGCAATCATAAGACAGACAAAGCATTTTTGCTATTTCAAATAAAGACAGCTATATAGAGATATTCCTAGCATTGCTTCCATGAACAAGTGTATTACAACCCGAACTGAATCATCTCTACCTGACCTCTTCACTACTTCCTGGTCACCTTCCCATATTGACCTCTGTCATTTTAAGATTAGTGTATTAGCTCCTCTGTAGTGGGGACATCAAACACTGTCAAGTTTCGGGTTTCCTACCTATCCCCATTCCTCCCGCATGTGGTCTCCCCATAGCGTGTGACCCAAGTCCAACATTACTGCCTTTGCCCTAGATCTAAAGTCCGCATATGAGGGAGAACATATGATTTTTGGTTTTCTGAGTCTAGCTAACCTCAATCAGTATGATGTTCTCCAGTTCCATCCATTTACTTACGAATGATAAGATTCCCTTCTTCACGGCTGTGTAAAATTCCATTGTGTATAAATATTGCATTTTCTAGTTTAGTACTATGGCATCTTAGCTGTTTCCATAACTTGGCTATTGTGAATAATGCTGCAATAAACATGGGTGTGCAGGTGCCGCTGGAGTAACATGAGTCTCATTCCTTTGGTATATACTTAGGAGTGAGATTTCTAGATTATATGGCAGATCTATGTTAGATTTTTAAGAAGGCTCCATATTGTTTTTCATAGTGGTTGCACTAGCTTGCATGCCCACCAACAGTGTAAGAGGGTTCCTTTTTCCCCACATCCTCGCCAACACCTGTTGTTGGTGGTGTTTTTGATGATGGCTATTCTAACAGGGGTGAGGTAGAATCTTAGTGTGGTTTTGATTTGCATTTCCTTTATGGCCAGAGATGGTGAGCATTTTTTCATGTTTTTTTTTGGCCATTTGAATTTCTTCTTTTGAGAAGGTTCTGTTTCGTTCAGTTGCCCATTTCTTTATTGGTTCGTTGATTTTGGGAGAGTTTTGTTTTTTGAGCTCCTTGTGTATTCTGGTTATCAATCCATTTTCTGATGTATAGCTTACAAATGTTTTCTTCTACGCTTCAGTTTAGAGAACATTTCTTTTGTTGTACAGAAGCTTTTTAATTTTATGTAGTCCAATTTGTCCGTCCTTTCTCTTAGTTGCTAGGCTGCTAGGGCTCTTTTGAGGAATTCCTTGCCTATACTGACTGCTTCCAGAATATTCCCTGCTCATTCCTGTAATAACTTCAGAGTTTTGAGTCTGATATTAAAGTCTTAATCCATTTTGAGTTGATACTAGTACAGGGTTATAAACATGTTTTTAGTAGGCAGATAACCACTTTTCCCAGCAACATTTATTGAAGAGGCTTGTCTTTTGTCCATCACATGTCTTTGGCAATTTTGTCAAAAAAAAGGTGGGCATAGCTGTGTGGATTCATATCCGGGTCCTCTATTCTGTTCCACTGGTCTAAATAGCTGTTTTTGTGCTAGTACCATGCTGTTTTTATTGCTATTGCTTTGTAATATAGTTTGAAATCAGGTATTATGATACCTCCAGCATTGCTCTTTTTCCTGAGTATTGCCTTGGCTATTCGTGGTCTCTTGTGTTTCCAAATGAACTTTAGGGTAGATTTTTCAATCTCTGTAATGAACGTCATTGGGATTTTGATGGGAATTGCATTAAACATGTAGATTGCTTTTGGTAGTATAGCCATTTTTACTATGTTGATTCTACCAATCCATGAGCACAGATATTTACACCTTCTGCAGTCTTCCTCAGTCTCTTTCTTCATGGGTTTGTAGTTCTCCTCATAAAGATCACTCACATTCTTTGTTAAGTTTGCTCCTAGGTATTTGATTTTTTTTGAGGCTATTATAAACAGAATTGTTTCCATATATTCTTTCTCAATTTGCTCATTGTTGGTGTATAGAAAGGCTAATGATTATTTTATGTTGATTTTGTATCCTGCCAGCATGCTATAACTGTTTATGGTGTCTAGGAGTTTTGGGTAGAGTTTTTTGGGTCTTTAATATATAGGATCGTGTCATCTGCAAATAGGGATATTTTGACAGTTTCTTTACCTGTTTGTATTCCATTTATTTCTTCTTCTTGCCTAATGCTCTGGCTAGGAATTTCAGGACTATGTTGAATAACAGTGGGGATAGAGGGCACCCTTGTCTCATTCCTGATTTTAGGGGAAATGATTTCAGGTTTTCTCCATTATGAATATTGTTGGCTATAGTTTTGTCATATATAACCTTTACAATGTTGAGGTACATTCCTTATATTCCTAGTTTTCTTAGAGGTTTTATCATGACATGGTGTTGGATCTTATCAAAGGCTTTTTCTGCATCTGTTAAGATGATCAAGTGGTTTTTGTCTTTGTTTCTATTATGTGCTGTATTACATTTATAGGTTTACATAGATTGAACTACCTGTGCATCCCTGGAATGAAGCAGAGATGGTTGTGGTGAATGATCTTTCTGATATGTTGTTGGATTTGGTTTGCCATTATTTTATTGAGGACTTTTGCATCAATGTCCTTTTTGGACACTTCCTTTTTGGGAGTGTTTGTCTGGTTTTGGGATAAATGCAATACTGGCCTCATAAAATGAGTTAGAGAATGTTCCTTACTTTCTTTTTCATGGAGAAGTTTAAAGAGAGTTGGTATTAGTTCTTCTTTAAACGTCTGATATAGTTTAGCAGAGAATCCATCAGGTCCTGGACTTTTCTTTTTGGGGAGCTCTTGATTGCTGCTTCAATTTCATTTTGTGTTATAGACCTATTCAGGTGATTAATATCCTCTTGGGTTCAATTTTGGTTAGTCATAAGTATCTAGAAATTTGTCCATTTCTTCAAGATTTTCAAATTTATTGGAATATAGGTTCTCAAAGTAGTCACTAATGAGTTCCTGGATTTCTGTGTTGTTTGCTGTTATCTCTCCTTTTGCATTTCTGATTTTACTGATGTGAGTTTTTTCTCTCCTCATTTCAGTCAGGTTTGGCAGGGGTCTGTCAATCTTGTTTATTTTTTCAAAGAACCAGTTTTTTGTTTCATTTATTCTTTGTATTTTTTTTGTTTCTATTTCATTGATTTCAGCCCTTATTTTTATTATTTCCCTCCTTCTGCTTGTTTTGGGATTTGCTTATTCTTGTTTTTCTAGGAGTTTGAGATGTATCATTAGGTCATCGATTTGGGATCTTTCAGTCTTTTTAATATACGCACTCATGGCTATAAACTTTCCTCTCAGGACTGCCTTTGCTGTGTCCCATAGGTTCTGGTAGGTTGTTTTCATTTTCATTAACTTTGAGGAAACTTTTAATTTCCTCTTTTATTTCATCAATGACCCATGATTACTGAGCAATGTCTTGTTCAGCTCCCAATTATTTGCATGCTCTCTACTGTTGTTTTTGTTATTGAGTTCCAGTTTTAATGCATTGTGATCAGATAGAATGCATGGTATAATTTCTATTTTCTTACATTTGCTGAGGCTTGCTTTGTGCCCTAAGATATGATCAATTTTGGAGAAAGTTCCATGGCTGCTGAAAAGAATGTATATTGTGCAGATGTTGGATGAACTATTCTGTAGAAATCAGTTAGGCCTGTTTGATCTATGGTGTGATTTAGTTCTAGAATTTCTTTGATTTTTTTGTTTATGTGAGCTATCTATTGGTGACAGAGGGTTATTAAAGTCTCCCACTATCACTGTGTTGGGAGACACAGTGGTCCTTTTAGGTCCTTCAGGGTATGTTTGATGAAATTGGCTGCGTTGACATTGGGTGCACATAGGTTGATAATTGTTCCTTCCTTTTGGTGTATTTCCTCTTTTATTAGTATGGAGTGTCCTTTTTTTCTCTCGTTTGATCAATGTAAGTTTGAAATCTACTTTTTCCTAGATAAATTGCTACTCCTGCCTGTTTTCAGGGCCATTGGCTTGGTAAATATTCTTCTAGCCTTTCACCCTAAGCCATTGCTTGTTTCTATCAATGAGATGGATCTCCTGTAGGCAGCAGATTGTTGGCTCTTCCTTTTTAATCCAGATTGCCAAATGATGTCTTTTGATGGGGGAGTTAAGTCCATTAACATTCTGTGTTGATATTGATAGGTATGTTGTGGGTAACCCTCAGGACTCCCAAAGCCTCTTTAGCTTTTGTGCAACAGCCCTAAGAGAGATTACAGCAGTCCAAAAGGATAGTTGCTGAACTCCCCTGTTATCTGTCTGCATGGGACCGGGAAAACCCAGTCCCAAGTACATGATGTTCCTCACTTGGGCTCGTAGCCATAGCAATGTGACAGCCAATCCTAGTACAGAGGTCAAGGGAAACCTGGGGACTGCCACATACCCCTTCCTGCTCGTCTGCACTGCTTAAAAGCTCTCTTCAGAAAAACTGCACCACTGCTTCCCAGCACAACCCTGAGTTCATGTCATTATTCACCGCTCAAGCACCCAAGACCAGAGTAGGAGCCCCTGCTGCAGCTGGACTGCGGCAGTATGTGGTGATTCCTGTCACTTATTTGCTTTTGTTGTTTAAGGGTTTGATGAGTGCTGCTGAGTTCATGTTGCTCTCTGATTCTTTGTCTTTTCTTGTCCTGTGGTTTGGTACTGCCTGCCTTTTTATGGTTTTGTTGGCTTTCATTTTCTATGTGCAGAATTTCTTGAAGAATCTTTTGTAGTGGTTGCTTGGTGGTCATATATTGTTTTAGTTTCTGCTTATCATGGAAGACTTCTATTGCTCCATCTATTTTGAATGATAGCTTTGCTGGGTAGAGTATCCTAGGGTTGAAGTTGTTTTCATTCAGTGTCCAAAATACCTCACTCCATGCTCTTCTTGCTTTTAAGGTTTCTGTTGAGAAATCTGCTGTGATTTTGATGGATTTACCTTTATATGTTATTTGTTTTTCTGTCTTACAGCCTCCAATATTCATTCTCTATTCTCTGTGTTTGTTGTTTTAATGATAATATGTCATGGGGTAGTTCTATTTTGGTCAAGTTTGTCTGGTGTCCTGGGGGCTTCCTGTACCTGAATGAGCATAGTTTTCTCTAGATTTGGGAAATTTTCTGTTACTATTTTGTTGAACATATTATGAATCCCTTTTGCTTGCACCTCTTCTCCTTCTTCAATGCCCATGATTCTCAGGTTTGGCCTTTTGATGGAGTCAGTGAGTTCCTGCTTGTTCCTTTCATAGGTCTTGAGTTGTTTGAGTAACAGTTCTTCATTTTTTCCTTTAATTTCCATTTTATCTTCAAGTTCTGAGTTTCTGTCTTCTGCTTGTTCTAATTGTTAGAGTGGCCTTCCATTGTGTTTTGCATTTCTGTTTCATTCTTTTTTTCTGAGGTTTTCCATATCATGGGTCACTTCTTCTTTAATATTGTTTATTTTTGCCTTTAATTCATTTATCTTTCTATTGACAGTGTTTTCTGTTTCATTTGGTGTTTACTTAGTGCTCCTATGAGTTCATTTATTTGTTTCTGTGTCTTCTCATATTCTTTATTTTTGGTGTCTTAAAATTTCTTGTTTCCTGTTGTACATTTTGGTTAACCATGTCTAGTAACATCTCCATGCAATTCTCAGTGATTACTTGCAGGATTTCTTTTTGTGAGTGTGTTCTTGTGGGCATCGTTGGGTTCCTTGGCATCAGTTATCTTGTTTTGTTGGAGTCTAGAACTGAGTATCCATATTCTTCATTTCCCTCTGAATCCTGTATTAAAGTATTTTGGGGGGAAAAATGTTTTCCATCCCTTTTTCATCTTCCCCTTGCTATTATGCAACTATGTTCTAGTTGGTGGTTTCAGTCACCTGCTTTCTTTCCCTTGACTTAATTTTGTTTTTTGGCTGTATTAGGTTTATAGCTAAGTGTGTGTGTGCTATTTCTGTTCCTGGTCTGTGTGTAATTTAGTAATAGCTAACTCACAATAGTAAAACTAACAAAAAAAAAAAAACCCAAGAAATCAACATGGAGAGATAAATAAACAAACACAAACAAACAAGAAACAGAACAAACAAGCAAACAAAAATTCCAGGTTCAGAAACAATAGAAATTCAGTCTTAGTTTAAGTTCTGGTATTACTCCTCCAGCATCCAATCCTGGTGTTGGTGTTTAAGCAGAAGCTCTGTCATAGTCTCACCACATGGTTGGTTAGAGGTTTTTTTTTTTTTTTCTTCTGTCTTTCAGAGTCAGCTTCTAGGTCATCTCCTTCTTCAGTGGGTGTGGCAGTTTATGTTTGCATGTTGTCCTCAGGTTTCAGAATCAGCTCTGTAGCCCACCAGCTGTCCTGCTTGGAGTTGAGTTTTCACTGTGCTTGATTATTGGGGGCTTGTTTCTTTGCCTCACCCCTTTTTCCGGGGCAAGTTCAGTGATCCATCAGCTGGCTTCTGCTGTCAGTGTGTTGTGATGGTTTGCTGATTATTTTTCAATTTTGCAGTATCATTTGACTTTGGGTGTTGCTCACTGGCTCAGGAGATGAGCTTTGTGGCCACTACCTGCCCTTTTTCAGGCAGCGGCTTATCACCCACCTGCTGTTGGCCCTTCTGCCTTTCCAGCCTTTGTTTACTGAAAGTTTGGGCAAAGATCAACTCCTTGCTCCTCCCCTCTTCTCTGGTGCACTTTCAGTAACTCTGCCCTTTTGCTGTGTACTAGTTTTCAGTAACTTGTTTATTGTTCAGTTTGCTTTGCTTTGTTTTGTTTTATTTTGCAGGGGGGTCACTCTGCCCAGAGGGCTATGCTGTTTATCCCAGGAGTACCTGGGGGAATGCCATGTGACACTAGGCACTCAGCTGTTTGGTCTTCCAAATGTCTCCCAAGCAGGTTTGGAGCCAGCCTCTGGCAGTGTGGCAGCCCTCCTGTTTTCTCAGTGTAACGTGGCATGGAGAACCTATCCATGGGCTAGGGGTTCAGGGTGTCAAAGTTTTGATTCTCCTTGCTGCTTAATTCCACCAAGTGTGGTTTAGCATCTCACAAATGTTTTGGAGTCACGGAACTCATGTTGTCTGCTTCTGTGCCCTAGTTGCCATCTTGTATCAGTCAGCTGGGAATCTGCAGAGATGTTCCTAACAGCAGCCTGGGTTCTGGAGTGTACTCAGTGCCAAGTGTGGCCACTCTCCACTGTATCTCTTATAAACTTTATTTTCCTTTTTATCCATAATAGATACTTAGCTTCTCAATCTCCGTGATCCCATTTCACTCTTTCTATGATTAAGTCTGTTTACACAGAGACATGAAACTAAGTGCTGATTTCACATGAAACCTTGAGAAATGCATTTTTAAAATTCAAGTAGCACATTTTTCAACAAAGTATATAATATCAATAATTTTATTATATATATGAGACCAGTTTATTATAACATCTTCAACAATTCACACAGAATCCAGAATAGAATAGATGACCTGTAGTTGGCTTCTCATGAAATCTAAATAAAGGAATGAGTAAGGTCACCAGGCACTGAGAGTAATAGGAAATAAGGTAATTTCCAAGGCAATCAGAACACCAAGAAGTGTCCTAGTCTTCAATTTGCTAATCATTTCCAGAAATATACCCAACTTTATATTTCCCAGGAAGATAGGATTCTCTACATCATCAAGAGAAAAAAGAAATAAGCCAGGAAGTTTTTGTGGAAGTCTACATAGAAAAGTTGTGGTTCCAGACTACTACTGAAACATCAGCCTTATATATACTCCAATGTTGCATATCATCAGCCTAACCTCTGCAGAGATGAATATTATTTAACTGCTTGCTTATAGCCATGTTCCAGAAGAAGTCTCCGAGTTTCCTCTTTTGATATTTGGCACTACAATTATATGACCAGTTTCACATCAAAATTATGTGTTAATAAAGGTGCAACAACACAGTAAAATTTTATTATTAAAAATAAATTATTTTTATGAGTGATAGTAGTAGTTGAAATGTATAAACATATCATTTTATATTTAAAGATAAAGCATGTTTTGGAGTACCTATTAAGTGGTAATCAGTAAGGTGCCACGGTGAACAAGATGGATAAAAATCCCTGCTTTCATGCTAGTTTGAGCAGTAAACCAGTCTTCAAACAGATAACATGCACATTTATCAGATAATAAAAGCTACTACTGTGAAAATAAAGCACTGGAATTAGAGTGCAATATGGTCATGAGTATAATTTGTAGTTCATGACCCAGGCTTATTACAATTAGAAAATTCCAAAAGAGATCTGTCTTCATTCTGTCTCCATATTTTCCCATTTCATGAAAAGCTTACTTATCAACTTGAAAAAGTAAAATGTCAAGGATACATATTTCAGATTCCTTAGATTAAGAAATTGCAGATAATATGCTAGCAATATACCCAGATCTAATATAAATTGGAGCAACATCTGAGCTACTCCTCTTTTAAACTTTGCACTTTCATCCCAGGTTGAATTCAATTTGTCATTAATTGCATTCTGTCAACCTTTGAATTGGATCAGGCAGGTCTTTATTTTGTGAGCCCAAATGCTATTTGTGATGCTGTTTACTGCTTACCGCTTACTCCTTTCCACCCTAAAGGCAGCTTCAGTTCAAAAATGGGTTGACATATCAATTAGTTTGTAATCAGTGTATAAAGTCCTTTGAGTGCTTCAGGCCAGATTTTATTCTTACTTAGAAAGTCAATAACAAGTCAACCTGGAAAAGAGGTCCATGGAACCTAAAGTAAGATAAAAACCTTATTGTAAGCTGGAAAATTACCATTATCTCCAGGCCAGATGCTCCTGACCAGCTATCATCCAGAGGAAAGGCTCCTCTGTGTTAGTTTAGAAATGGAACCACAGGCCTTTGTGTCCATCCATCCAAGGAAAGTATTCCTGCTGACACATGCATAGCAGGTATATGTTCTGGCCCAACAGTTATCAAGTAAGGAACATACTGCTTCTCAAATCAGGATTAACCTAATTTATCTTGTGTAATATAGGGTATTTTTATTCTTCTTTATTGAACTAGTTTTGAGGTTCTGCCTAGAAGCCAGTTCATTCCCCTTTCTGAGTAACCGATTAAGTTTACATCCCAACACTTCCATTTCCCTTATCTGGTCTAACACTCTAGGCCTTTGTACACCTGACCTAACAGTTCTAGGGCCAGGTGTTCAGAGCCTGTTGAAATTATGCAAATTTGTCAATCCTGAACTTGTTTACCCTGCCTCACCCTTTCCTGTCTGTAGAAACCACAATAAAGACAGTGTCCACATTTGGTCACTCTCCCTCTGCCTCATGACTAACTCCAGTGCTTCTCCTATTCCCTGCCTGATGTGAATGTGTTCTCTCCAGGGTATTCTGGTAATGATACTGTAAAACTCTCTGGTTTATCTCTCTTGATCTCTGTCTGCTCTCATCATACCATCTTCATATCCCAAAGAGAAAAGAAATGTAAAGAAAACAGAGGTCAATTGCCCAGCATCTCATCAGTAGTTCTTGGCAGAGATGGGTTCAAAATTCAATTCACTGTTCCTTTCTGTAGGCTTTACATGAAAAGCAGAAAACACCTGAGTATAAAAGTATTATTGTATAGCACTAATTTACTGAGCAACTACAGGTTTTTACTTTGCTCAGCACTGTGTATGCTCAATTATTCAAGTGCATATTTTAATGTTCAGTTTAACTTTAGAAAACTAATACTCAGAGAATGGAATTGGCTTTGACCACAAAGTCACTTTCTACTTCATCGTGTAAGAAGGCATTCATAGAGTCACAATGCCAGCTTTCAAAAATCAATACTCTAGCCACTGCCTTAAAGTGACATGAAGCTCATTGTTAAAGAAAAACAAAATGGAAGTCACAGTTTAGACATGCCCCAACACCAATTACCCATGCCCACATAATCAAAATTTAAGTCACCCTGATTTCTTCAGAATGCTAGCTCTAGTTGTAAATGAAATACAAAATGTAAGCTTTGCATTCCTGTCAGCATGATTCAATGAAATCAAACCAATCAGGTGTAGACACATCAGCCTAAACAGTGATACAGGTCCTGGAAAGACTGTTAATGAGTAGTAGCGAGTCACACAAAAGGTCAAAATTTCCCTCCTTGCTATGTTATAATGAAGTTCTAGCTGCTGTGAGCAATTTTTTTAAACTACTATAGGTTTGACATCTCCTACATCACAAACTGTTCTCTGTATGCACAAAAAAAAAACTTTAAAATTTTTTTCTAACTTGTTCTGAGTTTATTTTTGACATCATAAAAATCAAAGCTTCTTTATACACTGAAGAAAGGAAAAACCAAGGCAAGGAGGAGGTAAGTGGCAGATGTAAGCTATTTAATTTTTATGAATCCACAGAGGAAAACTAGCATACTCTTACATGAGGAAATATGTTCTATCCATCCTTTTCTTTTCCCTCATTTACATATATCCCAGACCTCTTGGTTTTTACATATTTATTGAATGCTTATCATGTGCCAGATACTATTCCAAGTACTTTACCTTTCATAGTCACCACAACCCAAAGGTACATAATTGTCCACCTTGCAGATGAGAAACTAAATGCACTCAACAACTAAGCCAAACAGTATTCCTCCAGTTCCTTCCCTCTTAGCCACTAAACTTCCCCTCTTATATAATCATTGTTATGTTAAATGCCCCCCAAAAACATATGTTGATGGCTTGGTCCCCATTGCAGCAGCATTTGGAGGTGATATTCTCATGAGTGTTCTGATATCATCAATTAATTAATCTACTTATGGATTCATAGCTTAATGGACTATTACAAGGTGGCAGAAATTTCAGGAGATGGGGTCTAATTGGAGAAAGTAGGTCACTGGGGATAGGCCCTTAAATGGTATATTTTCTTGCCAGGTCCTTTCTCTCTTCCTGCTTCCTGACTGCCATGAGTTTACCAACCTTGCTACACCATGCACTCCCCACCATGATGTTCTTGCCTCACCACAGTGCAGACACAGTGGTGCCAAGTGATCATAGACTGAAAATGCTGTCATCATAAGCCAAAATAAATGTTTTCTTCTATAACTTGATTTTCTCAGGTATTTTAGCACAGTGACAGAAAGCTGATTAACATAATCGTTAATCAGATACATCTCACAGTGAAGAGATCTAACTGAAATACTCAGGAAATCCTAGAAATTATAAACAATTCTACCACATTTGTTCATGAAAACTCTGTAATCTCCCCAAAATATGTTTATACTTTCAGGATAGAGAAAAAGTTCTGACCAAATAATATGGGCTTGGCTAGAATGAAAATTAAGGAATTCACTGCAGAAACAAATTCCCCAAATATTTGAGTAAGGGGCAGTCTGACTCTGGATAAGTATATTTTCTCTGCTTCAATACCAGAAAGACTATATTGCACATTCAAACTCTGAGAGTAAAATCATGCTCAATATTTTTGCAGATTTCATTGCAGTAGATTTGTGAGTCTATATTTTATGGAAAACATAAGCTCTCCAGAGGAAGGTGTGGTATCATGAAGAAAAGGCTTGCTTGGGAATGAGAAGCCAGTTTGGGTCATGCCAACTTACTTTCATTCCCTCAACTTCACTTTATTTATGTGGGGTGCAGTTTTATCCTCTGACTATTTATCTTGTTATGACACAATAAATTATAGAAGATCCCAGAATACTGAGTGGTAGAGAATCCACAGAGTACTTAATGGCTATGGAAAACACCTCTTTGGCTTATAAGAAAAATAGAATTGTGCCAGAGAGGTAAACAAGGCAATAAATACCAAGACAAGAGGAGGAATATTCTCTCATTCCGAATCAAAGAGGTTTTCCAGGTGGAATTGCTTTGACTGAGCTGCAAGCAATGTTCCAGGAGTTAAGAGAGGAACTTCTCATGAGATGAACTCTCCTGAAACTGCTCTTGATTTGCTCTTCTGTAGGTTTTGCATGACTTGGGGCTAATTGACATATATATAGGGGGGAGGTGAGAGAGTGATGTTGGGTGGGGAGGTGTATATAATACCCAATAACAGTCCTCCCCACCAGAAAAAAAAAGAAATGGTTTTCTGCAAAAATATTTTTATCAGATTATCTTTAAGGCAAAAGTCAGAAAAATATAACCCAAAAACTAAAACAGCCCATTCCCTGTTTTAGTAGAAAAAGTTTGAAACAGTGACTTCTTTCCATAACAGCCAAATCGAGAAGTTGAAACAGAGACTCCAGGGACCTCAAAGCAAAAATATGCATTGCCAGGTCCCTTTTAGAACAAGTTTGCTGAACTTGGCTTTAGAGGATCATAAAGAGAACCGACTCAGAGGACTTTTGTGCTACCTATCCTTCTAATTCTGAGAGGTACCATTGTGGTTAGTGGCATCCTCTTGATGTTTATTCACTCAGAGTCCAAGGGTATCCTCAAGATCACACATGCTCAAGGGAATTTTCATCCTTTCCGCTACATCAGCCCTCTAACAACCATGTCACCTGATTATCTTTATTCCTGCCACACAGCAGGACACACAGCATTGACATCTCTAAGATCACCTCCCTCTGATAAGGAATGCAAGTCTAGGAATTATAGCAAAACTAGCAATCATAAAAACATACCCAAATAAGGCCCAGTATAGCACAAAAATCCATGCAAACCATGAATATCAAATAACTCATTTTAACTAGTCTAGTAGAATATGGTTAGATGGAATGTAATCTACTTTTCTGGCACTTTACTCAACATGCAGTCTTGTGACAAAATTATATAAAGTGACTTAATTAGCAGAAATTACTGTATAATGATATATCAAACTTTAAGTAGGTAGATGAAATTTAGATATTAAATATTCCTAGAGAACCACAGTTAGAAAATCAATACATATTATCTACAGCTACTGGCTATTTTCTTTTCTTAAAATAAATTTTATTCCTGCTGGTTGCACCCTTGTTTCCTGGAATTCCATCTCAAAAATACAATGTTAGAAGACATCAAGAATACTTTTAGTTCTTCCTTAAGCATTCATTGCTTCTTTACTCTTTAAACAAGAACTCACTTTATTTTTATTTACCTACTCTGTCTTAGTTAAGATTTCCCTTGGAGCAAATAGCCTAGCCTGCTATGTTGACTAGTTCCTTCCTTTCCTGTGACTTCTCAGATCCTAGGACAAGGAGCAAGAAATGAATTCACCTGAGGTACTTTGGAGAAATGCACAAAATTTCTTTTATCACATACCTACCATCTTGTTTCCCATTTTTTGTTCAACATTTTGTTCTGGGTCATAGTTAACTCCTGGGTTACCAGACCATTGGTTAGAGTACTAGATCAATTTAATTAACAAAGACAAACTCTTTCTGTTTTTTGAGTGTTTCTTTTAATGGAGTAGATATAGAGCAGGTAAGAAAAGAATACAATAAAGTGTCCCTTACTAAGTCCATGCACTTTCACGTATTACATAGCATTGCATTTATATTATATCAGATTATATACATATGTAGATTATATATAAGACCACAATATAAATTGTTTTCTGTTGGTTGAAATCCAAAATACTTGGAAGCTACTTCAGGTTCAGGTATCTTCTCCCCACTTTATCTTTCACAGTTCTCCCTGTGGCACGTGATTCCATTTGTCGCTACATTAGATGACTCAGTGTTGAACTTTAAGAATCTAGTTTTGTGAGCCAAAATCACACTCAGAGATTGCTTCACTTGTTCTTCCCTTAATTGTTTCTGTTCATTGGACAATTGTTATCTAGTTTTGTCCCAAATGCAGGAGGAAATTTTTAGATTGTGAAATAAAATGCCACTGTAGCACTAGAAATTTAATTACTAATTAATGTACTTATTTATATTAGTAAATTGATCATATAATGGCTACCTTACCATAACTCTGAAACATTGTTTTAACATTGAGAACTTTCCCTAATTCATAAAGCACACACTTGTCTAAATCATAGCTTTTTAAGCAACTCAGTAAATAGTGCTTTGAAAGCTAAGCAATATATTTGAGAAAAAAACTAAATTAATTTCCTGAGAATTAAAAGGAGTATTATTTCCACTGAAGTGGAAATTTGCAGCATCCCTCAACTCTGGCAGACAGTGGCAATGACAGTCTCAATCAAGTGAACTTCATTATAATCTACGTTATGGTAATTTGTGGTTCACGAGGCAATGCACAACTAAGACCCAAATCTTTATGAATACCTTTTATAATTTCCCCCTGTAACTCCACTAAAATTGACTCAGTAGAAATGAATTAAATATTTAGTAAGTTTTCTACCAATTAAATAATTTATTTTTAATTTTCAAATAAATCACTATATGACCACAGCTTTTTTTTATATAGTAAGCATTTACATTGTCATTCATCAATGAGAGTATTAAATCTTGACTCTTTGTTTGAATGTAACTTGAACTAAATAACTTTGGGACCCCATTCTTTTTCAAAACACTTAGCTGAGCCTATGAGATGTTATTATCTACATCTGCCTGTGTCTCAACTGTGCTTCCACCTTATCTAGAATGCTCCAGTTTATATGGGTTAGCCACCACTCCTAGAAGAGACCAAGCTGCTCCCCTCACCCCACCCCATGCTCTTGTGATATTCTTCAATTCAATTTCAATGCTTAAGATGCTTTTACTTCATTGGTCCTGTTATCCACCAGACATCACTCGAAAGCCTGCTCCTCAAGAAGACTTTCCCTGACCTTCCTCATTTAAGTGGCCCATCCTCCTCTTCATCAGAAGACCTTGTCTGCTACTTTTGTAACAGAATCTGCCACGTTTAACCTTGTAGAACATAAATTCCAGGAAAACAAGAAACTTTTCTGTCCTGCTTTATCTTTTATATTTTTATCAGAGGACAACAGTTTTTGGTAAGATAGCAACCACTTTTTGTATGAAAGAACTATTAAAGAAATCATTGAATTATTTAACTTAATCTGTGAAGCTTTTGAAGAGTATTATTAAAGGTGTTTCTTCTATTGTGCCCACCTCCTGTTCTCAAACCCAGGTTGGATCTTCAACAATCAGCCACACAAAAGGGTAGAGTTTTAAAACTATCCCTTTATTACAGTGACCTAATCTTGTATCTAGATGCTGACTATTTCCTCTTTTACTTCCCCCTCTTCTCATTCTGGGTTTTCTCATTACCTCATTGGTTCATACCAAAAGTAATTTTCTAATTAATATATTTATTAACATATTCAAAGTCCTTATTTTACTTTAAGTGCTACTTAATGCAACGACTATAGCAATTAAGGAAACAGATTAAACCTCTGATTCCATGAAATTTCCACCCAACTGAGTTCCCAAATATAAACTTACTTGAAGAGAAAGAATACATACTATTCACCTTTCTCTTCCTTGAAGCATCTGGTATGGTATCTTGCATATAGTGAACAATCAAGAAATGCTTTTTAAAAGTAAAATGGCACGTTAATCTGAGCAATGAGGCAAGAAAAGAAGTAAAACATTGGAAAAGAAAAAGCAAAATTATCTCTATCCAATTTCTTACAGAGAAAACCTTACACACTACATACACATGCACAAATAAAAAGTTAGAATTAATAAATGAATTCAAATAGTAGCAAGATATAAAGTGACACATAATAAAGAGTTACATTTCTATACCCTAAGAACAAACAATCTGAAAAGGAAAAAAAATATGGAAGCAATTCTATTTACAACAGCATCAAAAGGAAAAACATACTTAGGAATTAACTAAAGGGATGAAAGAGCTGTATAAAAGCATAGAAAATGCTGAAAGAAATTAAAGAAGATATAAATAGAAACCCATCCCACATTCATGGATTGGATCACTTAATAATGTTAAGATGTCAGTTCTACCCAAAATGATCTGTACATTCAATATAAACCCATTAAAATATCAACAATATTTTTTGCAGAAATAGAAAGTTCATTCTAACCTATATATGAAATCTCAATTGATCCTGAATAGTAAAAACTATCATGAAAAAGAACAAAGCTGGGGAATTTACAATGATTTTAACACTTACCGCAAACCTGCAGCAATCAAAAGAGTGGAACCCTGGCATGAAGACAGATATACAAATTCTATCATTTGGGTACCTGAAGCAGGAGGATTGTGAGATTGAGGACAGCCTGGACTATATGATGAAAACTTGTCTTCAAACAGGAGAGATGGCAGATAACTAATAGACAGTGCCTGTCTGAGCTCTCACAATTCTGAAAAAACACTTTAAATTCATGGCTGCAAGAATAAGATAACATGGCTTTTTTTACCAAGTAGGATAGCACCGATACAAAGAGGGAACCTAATGTATGACCAGCCTTTAAATTAGCTCATTATAGCACAAAACAACCTAGGAAAACCAAGCTGCTTTGCTGGCCTGCTGGAGAGCAGTGTCTCCATTTTTTTGTTGTTGTTCATTTGTTTTTCTTTTTCCATTTTTCTCTCTCTGAAGAGCAAAAACTCAAGGCCAAAAAAACTGTAGAATGAGTTCAGAAAGTTCCTGAATTGTACTGGACCCACCAAGACTGCTGGATGTGGAACCTCTGACTGTGCCTCCCTGATGCCTATGACCAAGGAAATTATAAAGTAAGAGATACCTGGAATAAAGAAGGCAGTACAAGATGTGTAAGAGGAGTTTAACAAGTATATGGAAAGTCTCAAAAAAAATCAAACAGAAACCCTCAAAATAATAAGTTCCTTAAATCAAATAAAAAATATAGTTGAAAGCCACTCCAGCAGACTGTAACAAGTGTAAGACAGAAAGTCAGGGCTTTAATATAAAACAGATATTGAAGAAAAAACAGACTAATAATTAAACAAAAGAATGAAGAGCTATGAAAGGATTATGGAAAAACTGTAACTGCATCAAAAGACTAAACCTGAGATTCATGGGAATCAAAGCAGGAAAACAGGTGCAAGCCAAAGCCATAGGAAATATAATCTGCAAATAATAGCAGAAAACTTTCCAAACCTCAAGAAAGAGATGCCCTTCCAGTTACATGAAGTCTCCAAAAACCCAAACAAACATGACAAAGTAGGACCTCTTCATGGCATATTATAATTAAAACAATTGGAACAAAGAACAAGGAAAGAATGTTCAAGGTTATAAGAGAGAAAAATCAAATAACATATCCAGATAAACCCATCAAAAAAACAGATTTCTCAGAAAAAACCTTAAAAACAAGAAGAGTATTTTGAGCACTGAAAGAAAACAAATTCAATCCTAGAATACTCTAACCAACAAAGCTATCATTCAAAATTGAGGAGGAATAAAAATCTTCCATGATAAACAGAAACAACATGATCACTAGACCAGCACTCCAGAAAATTCTCAAATGAATCCTACTCACAGAAAATGAAAATAAACATAGCCATGAAAAGATGGGAACTATTAAATCTCAAAAGAAGAGCAGACAAGTAATTAGAGAGTAGCATAGAATTAGTTGTACACACACAATCACACAACAACAAAAAAAAAACTAAATGACAGGAATCACCACATACCTCTCACTATTAAGACTGAATGTTAGTGGCTTCAACTTCCCCAACAAAAGACATCAATTGGCAAAATGGATTAAAAAGGAAGACCTTACAATTTGTTATTTACAAGAAACCCACCTACAGACAGAAACAAACATTGACTTAGGGTGAAAGGGTAGAAAAGATTTATAAAGTTAATGGCCCCAAAAAACAGGCAGAAGTAGCTATATTTTTATGAGATAAAGTAGATTTCAAGCCTAAATTAGTGAGAAAAGACAAAGAAGATCACTTCATACTAAGAGCAACATACAAAGAGGAAATAACAATTGTTAACTTACATGTGTCCAATGTTGATGTACCAAACTTCATCAAACATACACTATTTGGAACACAGACCCCAACAAAGTGAGAGTGGGAGACTTCAGTACTCCTCTATCACCAATAGATAAGTCAACCAGACAAAAAATCAGTAAAGAAACTTTAGAATTGATTGATACCATAGATCAAATGGACTTGACAGACTTCTACAGAGTATTCCATTTTGTAACAGCACAATATACATTCTTCTTAGCAGCCCATGGAATTTTCTCCAAAATAAATCATATTGTTAGGTCACAAAGTAAGGCTTAACAAATATAAGAAAATTGAAATAGCCCCTGCATACTGTCTGACCACAACAAAATAAAAGTCAACAAAAGAAATAGCTGAAAATACTCAAAAACCTGATGACAGAATAATGTGCTTCTCATGATCAGTGTGTCATAGAAGAAATAAGGCAGGAAATCAAAAAGTTCTTGGAATCTAATATGAATGGATGCACAACTTATCAGAACTTGTGATACACAGTACAGACAGTGCAAAGGGGAAAGTTTAGAGCCACAAATGTCTATATTAAAAGAACAGATCTTGAATAAACAACCTAATGCTGCACCTCAAACTCCTAGAAAAACAAGAACAAGCTAAACCTAAAACAAGTATAAGGAGAGAAATCATAAAAATAAAGGCCAAAATCAACAAAACAGAGACAGAAAAAATCATACATAGAATTAATGAAACAAAAAGCTGGTTCTTTGAAAAAATAAATAAGATTGATTAAACCCCTAGCAAATCTAACTAAATTGAGCAGGGAAAAGAATCATATTAATAATTTGGAAATATAAAAGGGAGATCACAATAAGCACAAGGAAATCCAGAGAATCATCATGGATTACTTTGAAAGCCTATATTCAAATAAATTGAATAATCTAAAAGAAATGGATAAACTTCTAGACACATATGACAATCCAAAGCTGAACAAATATGACATAAATCGCCTAAATAGATCCATAACAAGCAATAAAATTGAAGTAGCAATAAAGAATCTGCCTTAAAAGACAACTTTGGGACCTAATGGAGTCACTGCTGAATTCTACCAGACCTCTAATGAAGAACTAATGTCAACACTCCTCAGACTTTTCCATGAAATACAAAGTTAGTGAACACTGCCAAACTCATGCTATACAGGCAGATTTATATTCATCCCAAAACAGGACAAGGACACAACAAAAAAAGAGAGAATTATAGGGCAATATCTTTAATGAACTTAGATGCAAATATTCTTAATAAAATATTGACAAACCAAATTCAATAACATATCAGAAGATCATATAACAGGATCAAGTTGATTTCATCCCAGGGATAAAGAAATGGTTCAACATATGCAAATCATTAATTATAATACAGCCTATTAACATAAGCAAAGACAAAAAAACACACAATAATCTCAATAGGTGCAGAAAAAAACATCAACAAAATTCAACAACCTTTCATGATAACAGCTCTGATGAAGCTAGGCATAAAAGGATTGTACCTCAATGTAATAAAGATTATATATAACAAGACCATAGCCAACATCATCCTAAATTGTAAAAAGCTAAAACCATTTCCTGTGATGTCAGGAATGAGACAATGGTATCAGCTCTCTCTACTCTTTTTCAACATATTCTCAGAATTCCTAGCCAGAGCAATAAGACAGGAAGAAGAGATAAACAGAATACAAATGGGAAAGGAGGAAGTCAAGCTCCTGATTTGCAAATGACATGATCTTATACCTAAAGACCCAGAAACTGCCACCAAAAAACTCCTAGACATCATAAATAGCTTCAACAAAGTAGCAGGATACAAAATCAATTTACAAAAATCAGTAGCCTCTATGAACAGTAGCCAACTATCAATAGCCAACAATGAACAGACTAAGAAAGAATACAGGAAAATAATTCCATTTCCAATAGCATCAAAAAAAAAACAGGAATAAACATAACAAAGGAAGTGAAAGGCTGTTATAATGAAAACTCTAAGTCATTGAAGAAAGAAATAGAAGAAGAGTACAGAGTATGGAAAAATATCCCATGCTCATGGATTAGAAGAATAAATTTGAGAAAATGGCTATACTCACAAAAGCAACCTACATATTCAGTGCAATCCCCATCAAAATTCCACTGATATCCATCACAGAGATTGAAGTATCACCCCTAATGTACATTTGGAAGCACAAAAGACCATGAATAGTCAAGAAAATACTAAGCAAAAAGAGCAACACTAGAGGAACCACAATATCCAACTTAAAAATATAATACAGAGCCATAGCAATAAAACAGCATGATACTGACACAAAAACAGACATGAAGGTCAGTGGAACAGAATAGAAGACCAAATATGAATCCATGCAGCTACACAAAAAATGATGGAGAAAAGACAGCCTCTTCAACAAATGTTGCTGAGAAAACTGGATATTTGCATGCAGAAAACTGAAACTAGATTCATGTCTTTCACCCTGTACATTACCAACTGAAAGTGGATTAAATACCTTAATATAAGACCTGAAATTTGAAACTAGTGCAGGAAAGAGCAGAGTATACACTGGAACAAATAAGCATAGAAAATGACTTCCTAAATAGAATTCAAATGGCTCAGGAACTACAAGAAAGGATTGACAAATGGGACCACATGAAACTAAAAGGCTTCTGCACTACAAAAGAAATATTACCAGATTGAAGAGGTAGCCCACAGAATGGGAGAAAATCTTTGCCAGCTATACATGTGACAAGGTAATAATAACCAGAATATACAGGGAGCTCAAAAAACTAAACTCCCAAAAAAAATCAATGACTCAATGAAAAAATGGGCAAATGAACTGAACAGAGCTTTTTCAAAGGAGGATTTCCAAATGGCTAAAAAACACAAGAAAAAAATGCTCAACATTCCTGGCCTTAAAGGAAATGCAAATCAAAACCACTTTAAGATTCTACCTCACTCCTGTTACAATGGCTATGATTAAGAATATAAACAACAACAAATGTTTGCAAGGATATGGGGGGGAAAAGGAACCCTCATACACTGCTGATAGGAATGTAAATTAGTACAACCTCCATGGAAACAGTATGAAGGCTCCTCAAAAAACTAAAAATAGAACCACCATATGATCCAGCAATGTCACTGGTAGTGATATACCTGAAGGAATGTAACTCAAGACAATTGCCCACAAATGTTTATTGCAGAACTGTTCACTATAGCCAAACTATGGAAAAAACCCACATGCTCTATAATTGATGAATAGATTAAGAAAATTGTATATATACATAAATATATGTACACAATGAATTTTCATTCAGCCATAAGGAAGAACAAAACCATGTGGTTTGAAGGCAAATAGATGTAATTGGAGGCCATCACGTCAAATGAAGTAAGCCAGGCTCAAAAAGACAAAGGCCATATGTTTTATCTCATATATGGGAAATAAAACCAATGCAATGACAAGCAATATTATGAAAAACAGGTCATGCTAAAGGAAGGTCACTAATGGAAGAGGGAAGGTAAAAGAAGAAAGTTAAGAAAGTGAATATGGCTGATGTACTTTCTGTACTAGAATGAGTATAGAATTTTTAAACCTGTTGAAATCATAAGGGGACTAAGTTAGAAAGGAGAAAAATAGAGCACATGATCCACTTTGAGTTATAATGCATATATACTTGGAAATGTCACAAGGAAACTCCTTGTAGAGCTATCTTTATGATATATTCATTATACAAGAGGGGATTTGTAATGACAATTCAGATTAGGCTTACATTGTACATTAGTTTCACTGCCCCCCATCATATTTCCTCCAACCCCCACCCCACCCCACCTAAAATAATTACAAGAAGTTTCTTTGTTCTATTTCATAAAGCTATATGAAATTCATCAACTATATTCCCTTACCTTAATCTCCTTCATTCATCTCCCCCTTCCACTAGTAGCCCCCACACATATATACTATACCTATTTTACAGTCCCATTTTCATTATTAATATTTGAATTGATGTTCAAAGGGGTTTCTCAATGTATTCTCTCTGTGGGTCCATTCAACCCCTTCCATTACTCTCCCTTATCCCTTTATCTCCCACCCCATACCCCCATTTTGCAACAAATTTCAATATACATCTTAATATTCTATACCTTCTGTTATGCTTTACAATATTACTGATGCTCTATCATTCTTTTCCTTTCCTTCTTTTCCCATGTTTCATAGAGTACTTCTACTATTGCAAATATGTTCTGTATGAGTTTCTATATGATCATACTTATTTTTGTGTATATGATTATCTTTTGGATCTATCTTACACTTATGAGAGAAAATATGTGACCTGTTTTTCTGAGCCTGGCTTACTTCACTTAACATGGTATCCTCCAATTGCATCCATTTACCTTCAAACCACCTGTCATTATTCCTATTGCTCAGTGAAACCCCATTGTGTATACATACCATATTTTCTTAATCCATTCATCAGTCATAGGGCACCTGGATTTTTCCAAAATTGGCTATTGTGAATAGTGCTGCAATAAACATCAGTGTACTGAAGAGCTATCTTAAACAAACAAAAATATATTTTTTCAAAAATGGACAACAGGAATGTAAAACAGGTCCTGTCTGAGGAATGGTCCCAGTGAGAGGAGGGAGGACATAAGGAAAAGGTGAAGGAGGCTGAATGTCATAGAATTATTATGTACTCATGTATGAAAATGGAAAATGAGACATGTTGAAACTATTCCAAGAATGGGGGTATGGAAAGCAGAATAGAAGACTATGAGGACATAAGCACAGTTGTACTCAATATTCTGCAGGCTGAGATTGGCATAGCCTCAGCCACAGAATAGGATGAGAATAAGATGCAGAGCAGCTACTTTTCCTAAGATGTTTATGTCAAATAATCTGTAGGTTGAGATTTGGCACAGCCCCAGATGCAGAAGAGACTGAGAAGGCAAGATGCATCTCAGCTGCTTTTCCTAAGTTGTTTGTGTTCAGAGAGGCAGGAATGCAGGTTCCTCTTGTTATAATATCATGCCCCTCCCCAAAAACTGCTGCTCTACCTTCTTGTTTACCACTGGGTATAAAAGACTCGCTGAATGAGGACTGCGATGCTTTTTGATGATGGGAGGCTTTTGAATGAAAGGAGGCTTTTTTGATGGGGGAGGTTGGCTAAAGGGAAAGTGCTGGAGGGAGATTGCTGAAGGGGGGATTGTGAGGTTTCAAAGAACAGAAAGAAGAAAGACTTTAGCAGCAAGTTTTAAAGAACTGTAAGGGAGTAATCCCTTAAAGAACAAAGATAGAGAAAGAAAAGAAACAATGAGGTTTTTGTGCATCTCCATCGAGTGCCCAACACACCTGGCCCCAACTTTCTGCCTGTCTGTCTATCCTGTGTCCTTTCTGCATCTCTCATCACCCCCAGTTAGGACCAGTTAGATTCAGTAATAATCAGGAGCAAGAGAAAGCTCACTTCATGGGGGGAGGAATGGATAAGGAGAATGATGGAAGAGTAGATTCAACTATGAAATTTTGTAAGAACTTTTGTAAATATCACAATGAACCCCCAGTAAAACAATAATATATAATACAAAAACAAAGCAAACAAAATAATGACATTGGGATCGAGCCCAGAAATAAACCCTTGTATATATAGTCCAATGATTTTTGAAAAGGATGTTAATACCATAAATTAGGAAAAGGACAGTCTTTTCAATAAATGATGCTGGGAAAACTAAATATCCATATGCAACATAATGAAATTGGACCTTTACCTAACATTACATATAAAAAATAATGCAAAGTGGATCAAAGATTTAAAAAGTAATGCCTAAATCTATAAAACTTATAAGAAAATATGCAGCAAAAGCTTCATGGTGTTTGATTTGAAAGTAATGCCCTGGATATGAAACCAAAGGACTAGGCAAAAAAACAGAGAAAAAATAGACAAATTACATTTCATGAAAAGATTTGTAAATTTGTGCATTCAAAAATACTATCAATAGAGTTAGTGACAACCACAGATTAAGAGAAAACATTCATAAATCATATATCAATAATGGATTAATATCTAGACGATAGAAAGAACTAAAACTCAATGACTGGACTGGTTATGGTGATACACCCTTGTAATCCTAGCACTTGGGAGGCTAATGCAGGAGTATCACATGTTTGAGGCCAGCCTGTGATACATAATAAGGTCTAGGCCACCCTGGGCAACACAAGTAAGCCCTGATATGGGCTGGATATGGTGGTACATGCCTATAGTCCCAGTATTCAAAAGGCTGAGTAAGTTAAAGGCCATCTTGGACTATGTAGTGTCTCAAAAAGCATTATAAAAGTAAAACTCAACAACAGAAAAGTCAATTCAAAATGAGCAAAAACAATATGAAAAATGCTCAATACCACAAATCATTACAGAAACACAAATTAAAACTATGAGATATGTACCTCGTACCTACTAACATGACTACTATTAAAAAATGGAAAATAACACATGTCCATGAAGGTGTTAAGAAATCAGACAAAATGATACAACAGTGTGAAAATTCCTCAAAATATTAAAAATCTTAAACATAGAATTACCATATGGTGCAGCATTTCCACTTTAGAGTACATATCAAAAAGAACTGAAAGTGGGGTCTCAAAGAGACATTTGTACCCCCCTGCTCATAGCAGCACTATTCACAATAGCTAAGATGTTGAAGAAACTGCTGTGTCCATGAAAAAAGGAAGAAAATTCTAACACATGCTACAACATTGCTGAAGCTTGTGAACATTATGTTAAGTGAGATAGCCTCATCACAAAAGACTCCACTTGAATGAGGTAGTTAGAGTATCCAACACATAAAGGCAGGAAATAGGATGCTGGTTTCCAGGGGCAGGGGAGATGGGAATGAGGAATTATTGTTTCAGTTTTATAAGACAAAGAGTGGTGGAGAAGGAAGGTCGTAGTGGTTGCACATTATGAATCTATGTTACCTGTGCTGTCAGATTAATGCTCCTGAGTCCAAATGATAACCATTTCCATAGTCTTCCCAAATGCCTATGTACATTTCCCCTGCTTCTCAAATCATGTGTATACTTTACTCAGTTGGGTAGCAGTGTCTATGGTATAGCCTGAAATGCCTTTTTAACTGATTTCTTACCATTTTACATTGAATTTTTGATAGTCCACCAACTACAACTACATTGCTCAAGCTCCTTCTAAATGCCCTCCTGTAACACTCATTCTTCTACATGGACACCTTTTTAAAATTCCTCTTAGAGAAATCATAACTGAATGTGTTAGGGAAGTATATGTTACATTGCTTGTCTCATAGACTTATTAATTAGGATTAAGTATCAATACAAGCAAAACTCCTAGAACAGTGCCTGAAATAAAATGTCTTCTCAAGTATTATCATTATATATTGTTACCATTATATACTAAAAAATTACAATTAAATTCTACCAGTTTCTCAGGACTAGGAAGCATCTTTCAACTCACCAAATGAAATGTGATTTTTCTCTCTCTTGAACTTGTCTGGTGTTTTGCTGTCTACCTTACGTCACTTAGTATATTCTCCCAAATTTTTTAGAAATTTGTAAATATATGTAATTTCTTCCTATTAAAATATGAAGCCCCAATACTCAGCAAAAATAGCAATGCTAGAGGTATCACAATACCCGACTTCAAACTATATCACAAAGCAATAGCAATAAAAACAGCATGGTACTGGCACAAAAACAGACATGAAGACCAGTGGAACAAAATAGAAGACCCAGATATGAATCCACACAACTATACTCACCTCATTTTTGACAAAGGTGCCAAAAATATACAATGGAGAAAAGACAGCCTCTTCAACAAATGTTGCTGGGAAAAGTGGTTACCCATCTAAAAGAAACTGAAACTAGATCCATGTCATTCACCCTGTGCTAGTATCAATTCAAAATGGATCAAGTACCTTAATATCAGACCCAAAACTCTGAAGTTAGTACAGGAAGGACCAAGAAACACTCTGGAACTAATAGGTATATGCAAGGACTTCCTCAATAGAACCCCAGCAGCCCAGCAACTAAGAGAAAGGATGGACAAATGGGACATCATAAAATTAAAAAGCTTCTGCACAACAAAAGAAATAGTCTCTAAGCTTAAGAGAACACCCACAGAGTGGGAGAAAATATTTGCCAGCTTGTACATCAGACAAATGACTGATAACCAGAGTATACAGGGAACTTAAAAAACTAAACTCTCCCAAAATCAATGAACCAAAAAAGAAACGGGCAACTGAACTAAACAGAACTTTCTCAAAAGAAGAAATTCAAATGGCCAGAAAACACATGAAAAAATTCTCACCATCTCTAGCCATAAAGGAAATGCAAATCAAAACCACACTAAGATTCTACCTCACCCCTGCTAGAATCGCTATCATCAAAAACACCAACAACAACAGGTGTTGGCAAGGATGTGGGGAGAAAGGAACCCTGGTACACTGCTAGTGGGAATGGAAGCTGGTGCAACCACTCTGGAAAACAATTTGGAGGCTTCTTAAAAATCTAAACATAGATCGCCATATGACCCAGTAATCCCACTCCTGGGTATATATCCCAAGGAATGCAACACAGGTTACTTCAAAGGCACCTGCACACCCATGTTTATTTGCAGCACTATTCACAATAGCCAAGTTATGGAAACAACAAAGATCCCCCACTACTGATGAATGGTATTTATACACAATGGAATTTTACTCAGCCATGAAGAAGAATGAAATCTTATCAATTGCAAGTAAATGGATTGAACTGGAGAACATCATTCTGAGAGAGGTTAGCCAGCCTCAGAAGACCAAAAATAGTATGTCCTCCATCATATGTAGACTTTAGATCTAGGGCAAACACAGCAATGTTTTTGGACTTGGGTCACATGATAAGGAAAGAGCACATATGGGAGATCTGGGAATAAGTAGAAAACCCATAACAAGAAAGCGTTTGATGTCCCCACTCCAGAAGAGCTAATACAGAAACCTTAAAGTGACAGAGGTCAACATGAGATGGGGATCTGAACTAGTGTAAATATCAGTTAGAGATGAATCAACTTGGGTTGTAAACATTTGTACATGAAAGAAATGCTAGGAATTTCTCTGTGTAGCTATTCTTAACTCAACTAGCGAAAATGCTTTGTCTTCCTTATTATGCTTATGTCTTCTCTTCCACAAAATTAGAGATAAGGGCAGAACAGGTTCTGGCTGGAAGGAAGGGGGGAAGGGGAGGAGAGGGTAGGGGAGGGGGGCAGGAGGGAGAAATGACACAATGTACGCACATGTGAATAAATGAATAATAAAATAAATGAAGCCCCTTCAAACAGATGATAATGTATACATCATCTTTCACATATGGTTTGTAAAATATTTGTTGCTTCATACTAAATTTTTAAGTGATGTGAACTTACTGTAACTGACTAAACCAACTTGTTTGTTGTCAGTGTTCTGTGTCCTATATCATTCCTACATATATTTAAAATCAGTGGTTCTCAAAATGTCAACTGGAGATCCTTGCTATAAAAACTATTTTCATAATAATACTAAGACACCATTTGCATTTTTCATTCTCTTTCTCCCACAACTATCCAGTGCAGTTTTCCAGTGGCTACATGATATATGATGACTCTCTAGGTTAAGTGCAGATTCAGTATGAGATCCCAGCTGTTTTCTCTTAAACAAAACATTTAAAGAATCACTTACATCTTGAGGAAAGTCACACTTCAGGAGAGAACAAGGTGTGGTAGTTAAGTTAATTTATTGGTTTGAAAACCCATCCTCTGGTAATTGCTGTCAGCTAAACCAGACAAAGCTGAGCCGAGGAAGCACTGGGCAGCCTGTTAATTTACTTAGAAAAGGCCCTGTGTGGAGGACAGGAGCAGAAAGATACTTGAAAAAAAAGCAAAAATTGTGGAAAATAAGCATTATTATTTCACAATGTTTGGTTCCTACTCTTGCTTTCTATCTCTAAATTGTTTCAACTCCAAAATTCTCTAAGATATTATGCAAAATGGAGTTAGTAATGAGTTTGAAATCACAAAGTATAGATCTGAATCTTGTGACCAGTTCCCTCAGAATCTTTGATTCTTTTTCCTGCTGGTAATTAGAGATAATGATAGCATCGGCTGATACAGATTATTTGCTCCCTGTTAAAATCTTTATATTTTAAAATAAGAAATGTCATTGGAGGATGGATGAGGGGGCTCCCACAGCTTCCCAGTTTCCAAGCAAATCACAGGTCCTTGAGATCCACAAACATGAAAAGCATTTTAAGGAGTCTCACAAGGTGAAAGTTTTAGCAAGGATTTATTTTAGTATAACAGGATGAAAGATAGACAGGAGAGGGGGTGTTAGAGAAAGAGAGAGAAACATTTTCTCTCTAAATGGGAACTAAAAATGGTGGTCCCCATCTCCTAGTCTATACAGGAGAGCTGGGGGAATATACAAAGATAATAGGTCTGGGTGGATGAGATGGCAGTTAAAACAGGGAGGGGTCCATCCTGGCCCACCCATATCAGAGACAATAGATATGCTTTAGAACTTTCTTTTGCTCAACATGATTATTCTCCACCCATCCAAGGATACTTGCAGTTTATTAATATCTCGAAAAGGAAAGCAGAAGCAGGTAGCTCCTCTTTGTCTCCCAGTTTTTGTAACTTAGCATCTAAAGGGAGATGGGAGGGGGGCAGCTGCTCTGGCTTTCCATGTTTTAATGTCAAAATCTGGTCCTTAAATATTGATTAAAAAATAATTTCCCTGTTTCCTCATCCATCTATCCTGCCTCAGAATTACAACTATTCTTATCATTAAGGAAATTGAGTTTTAGAATGACGATGTGTCAAAGGTACACAGAAGATAAATGTCTGAGCAGAGGTTCTAATCTGTGTTGTTTGATTTAATGAAACCAGAGTTCTGGACCCAAGATACAAACTCCTGAGATTCCATATGATATATTCAGCCGCCAGCCCCTCAATGCAAAATAAAGAGGCATGGTGAAGACAGAGGAAGGAGGCTTATTACAGAGCTCCAGACAAGCCATGGAAAGAGGCAGAGTAAGCACTCAGTTCATCTTCAGCCATCTTCCTGGTACAGACATGAGCTATAGGCTTAAGTAGATGAAAGAACAGGGGACAAGGGACAAAAGTATGCATGGTTAAACAGTCCCAGTCACAGGTGTGATCTGGTTGGTCTCATCACTGACAGAGCAGTCTTGGTCATGCAGGTGGTCTGTGTTAGGAAAAAGGCCTCTTACAAAGAAAGCTCATGAGAAAAGTCTCATGTCCAAGAGCAAAGTTTAATGGCAGGCCCAAATGCCAGGCTGGCCAGGGAAAGATGGCACAGCACAGACTCTGGGCTGGGCATGGTTTTTATAGAAGAGGGAGCTTGAGGAAGTTAGCACGCATGTGGTAGTCTCCAGTAGGGGTGGGGCTGTCTTAGAGCTTGGGGATTTCCGTGAGTGTGGGGCTGCCATTTTGGCTGCTGATTCACAAAATGGCAACATTATTACTCTATAATTACCCCATTTTTTCTTTAATAATGAAGGGGGTAGGGGCTGAGGATTGGGAATTGGGGCAAAGCATTGGCCTCTTAACTGCTTCCTTCTGGCAGGGGGTGTTGTGTGGGGCAAGATCCTCAGACTCCTGCGTCCTGGTGGGGACCGTCATAGCAGTCCTCTGGATGGTTTTGGAGAGGTTGATATTCCTGGAGGTACAACTGGTTAAACTTTTGGTTAGCAACAGCAGACATGCAGTATGATACAAGGGAGGAAGCTTAAGAATAGGAGAGCAAGAAACATAGGCATTACAATGGGTATTATCCAGGAGAACCACTGTGAAATGTTGTTCCTTAGAGGATTCCGTGAGTCCTCCAACTCCCTTCTCCATTTTTCTAATTGTTCCTTGAGAGATGTCACCACTGGGGGATCCCATTGAGCTTGACAACAGTGGGTGTTGTGAGAATGACCAGATGAGGGCTGGTCCACCGAAGTACCAATGGAGAGGGTAGAAGATCATTTAGGAGAACAAGATCCCCTGGTTTAACAGAAATTGTTATAGGGTGGGACAGAATCTGGTCTGCATGCTCTCTGAAAAGTTCCCTGAGAAGATTAAGATAAGATAGATAGTAAGCCAGAGGAGCAGCGTCTGTTGGAGACAAGTTTACTAGAAGAACATAAAAAGGTGTCTGCTGAGGGCTGCATATCTAGGGATCTAAATCCTGCAAAATCCTGTAACTCTCAAGAAAGCTCTAAGCTGCTTTATGGTATGGGGAGAGGAAAACAGAAGATTGGATTGATTCACTCATGACTCAGGGAGTGAGTCTGTCCCCTTAAGGCCACACCTAGGTAGATGACCTGTGGGAGGCAGGGGCTGTCAGGATTTAAATGTAACACCCTTGGATAAAAGAGAGGTCTAGCTTGACTACAACAGTTTTCTGTAGATGTCACTCAGAGCAGAACAATATTAAGATAATCTTCTTATTTTATACACATAGAGAATACACATAGTTTGACATGACCCTAAAAATCTTAGGCAACTCTCAGATTATACTCAACTTTAACTTTATTACACATCACATCTTTTTATTATACACTTTTGAAACTTACTCAGACCTTTATATAACATACTAAACCCTTCGATGGCTTGTCTTTATCCATTCTGTTTGAAACAATCTTTAGGACAAACACTTCTTTACAAAATCCTTTCTCATCCAAAAAAAAAAAAACCATTCCTTTTTCCTTTAATTTCTCAAACAATATATTCACTACCTATCTATATCCTTTCCAGTTGTTTACTTTGCAACTTGTGTTTTAAAATTAACTTTTATAAGAATTTTAAATTTATTATAGGGGCTGGAGCAACTAATTAGTAGCCCTTGTTGTTTTAAGGGATTTATGATAGACATAAGGCCTCATCATCCCTCAGGCTTGAGGGGATATTATTTTGGGTGTGGAAACTGTGAGGGATTTTTGAGTTTTATTTGACTAGGGAGGGCCATCCAGGCTCACCCTACACTCATCTCATCAGTCCACACTGTGGAATCTATTTGTTCCTGAAGGAGGGGGCAGCAGAAATAGCTGCCTGGGGGGAGAAGAATTTGAGCTTTTAGTTAAGATAGTAAATCCCATCCCAGCAGAGTCACTGGAGTTTCAGGAACTAAGAGGAAAGAATGACAGAAGAGGAGGTCTCCCAAAGAGCAGGCCAGAGGCTGGTAAAGTAGTGCTCTAGGGGCTGGCCAGATATGCCCCAAATGATAATCTTGTCATTTGGATCAGGGACTGGGAGAGAAAAGTAAAACAGAGAAATGAGCTCCACTGTCTAGGGGGAAAATGATCTTTTGTTTTTCTGACATAATGGCTACCATGAGGCTCTTCAACATTGATGCCAAGAAATGGAGCATGGACAGGGGGCCAGAACCCATCAATCCATAGGGGGTGGAACCCCACCTTCCATATGGAGATGGGGGCACTTAGACCTCCAGTGGTTACCATTGCAGAGAGGGCAGGGTCCCAGTTGGGGGCAGGACTAACTCCCGTGCTGTGCCCCTTAAGCATTCTCTGCAGAAATGCCCCTCTTGTCCACCATGGTAGCAAGTTCAGGATGCAGGTCCCAGTTGGGTGGGGCCTTCTCTGAGAACAGCAATGAGGTCATGATGTCTCTTATCTTTTTCTCTCCTGTTAGTAAGGTTCTGGACATACATACATACATATATACATAGCTATACATACAGATATGGCTAGCTGTATTAGCTGATCCAATGACTTTTCTCCTTCAGCCACAGACTATGAATTTTTTACAAATATCTGGGGCTCGCTGCATTAGAAATTTATCTTTGAGGAGAACCTCTCTCACCTGTGACTCTGGGTTCACCGTGGTATGCTTTCTGATAGCATCCTCCAGATGCTACAGAAAGGTAAGGGGATTTTCTTCAGGGCATTGCTGTAAAGCAAAGTTGTTATTTCACATTGACACCTGATACTCTGGAGAGCAGGTCCCTGAACCATTCTGGGCCTCAGTTTCCTCACTTGAAGAATCAGGGATCTGGTCTAGGTTAAACTACTTCCTTCCACTATGAAATGGCTGAAGTGACATTAACAACACTTATCTTCCTTACTATTTCTTTTGATTTAGCAATGCTGGGGAATTGAACCCAGCAGGGCCTTGCACATGCTGGGCAGACACTCTCCCACTGAGCTACGTCCTTATCCCCAAATATTTTTTTCTCTTTCCTCTGGCTGTACTGGGGCTTGAACTCAGGAATTTATGCCTGCAAAGTGGCACTCTACTGCTTGAGCCATATCACCAGCCCCTTTTGGTGTGGATCTGTCAAGGGGACTGCCTGTGCCCCTGTAGGTAGGTGCATTTATTCCCTCATTTCCAGGTGCCACTAGTATTGGGCTCATTGTAAATGATAATCATTTCCAACATGAGTGGCCTGGGCCAGAACCCATTGCTTTTCTAATGAGACAAGAGTCTAGTCTAGTAGAAGCATAATATCCTTTCATGTCAATTGAAAGGTTTGGATCACGGAGATAAAGGCTTGAATGTATTGGTCAGGTGCATCAGTATAGCTATCCAGATTTTTTTTTAAATTTCCCTTAGATCTGATAACTGGAAGGGGACATAAGACTTGCCCTCTTCTTACCATTACCTATTGAAGGGGCAAGCACCCATTAAGAGGTTCTGAATATTAGGGTGGCTTAGAAGGTAGGGCAAAAGGTGGAGCAGTAGGGGTGGGCCTTGTCACTGATAAGAGGCTTTTCTGGTCCTCTTTTCCCATGTTTATACTGTGGCTTACAAAGAATGGCCAGCGTTTGAGTATCTAAATAGCAATTATGGAGCCAATCTGAGTAGTCTCAGAAATGAAAGAAAATTTGTAAGGGGACCTCAGTTCACTTTTTTCCCTTTTATAGAAAAGGTCTAATTGGAGTATGGTATTGTAATTTAAGGAACCCTGTGAAGGCCACTTCTCTTGGTCACCAAGGCATACTGAGGCCAGACCTCAGTCCAAAGCTTCCAACATCTACAAGCCAGAAGACTGGAAGGTGCAGGTCCCATCTAGAAAGAATAAAATGCTATGATCCCGACTTTTAGCTAACAGCAGGCAGCTTCTTTAATACAGGCTACCTTTTTAACAAAGGAATAAATCATCTGTAAAGTTAGAGAAGGGCATTCAGAGGGCACCCCAAGCCAATAACAGTACCATACAGGACAACTAGTGTTAATATTTGGAGGGAAAAATTTATGCTGAGACCAAAAGTATAGAAAATTTTAAATGAGAAGTTTAGAGACCACAGTAATGTCCATTTTCCTATTTCTGGGACTATAACCTTGAGCTAACAATTAATTGGCTTACAAGGGCTGGGTCCAGTGCCTTGAGGTGTGAGGTGGGTCTGCCAGCAGGGTGTGTGCAAGGCACCGACCCCCTCCAAACACACCCAGGACAAGCAAGCCTAACTGCCTAGGTCTGATCCTACAGCCTGTTGCCCCTTCCCCCTACCTGTGTACTCTGTGCATGTTTATTCTAGGGGAAGTGGCAGCAGGTCACAGCCACTGCCATGTGCAGCCGGTGGCCTAGGATGTGTGTTGGGTGCTCTCTAGGGATTCTCTTAGCTATGACAGGTGTTTCCACTGTGCCCAGGGGCCAGCATCAATGTGCACAAGAGTGCCTATTTGCTTTCCCACCTCCCCTTGTGGGGGCAGAGTTAGGGAGTGAGTGTGGCAGCCACAGTTTTTTTTTGGTTTTTTTTTTTGTAAGCACTTTTGCCTCACTGGTGCCTAGCAGCTGATTTAAAGTTACTTGAGACTGAGAACCCTGACAAACTAGTTGGAATAACTTAAGTCATAAGGTACCATGCTACAAGTTTTTCATGGGAGACAGGGTCCCAGAAAGTCCAGGGAGAGGAAGGCAGACAGAGACAAAGGACATGCGGTGAGACCATGAAGGAAGCAGAAAAGGTGTCCTGACATCTTAGGTAAGGGAGGGGAAGGAAGAGCCTGGAGGCATGACACACGACTGAGAGATTAGCCATCATCTGTGCCTCTAGGTTGCTCTCATTGACTGGTACCAGAACACTTTCAGCAACACAAAACCCCCACTCTCCAGTCACTGTCTCAGGAAAAAGGGGCATTAGACAGGGGGGAAAAGAGAAGCAGTCATCAGATGCCATAATCAATCAGGACTCCCCCAACGTAGCATGAGGCATACCTGAATAAACCCCGGGCTTGGTCTCAGCCCACAGTGAGGGAGCATGAGCTCCCCAGAGCTGGAATCTCCTTGAGGCCAGAGTTGGCAAGGAGTGGCTGGCTTGACGCCATGACAGGAAAGTCCCTCAGGAAGAGAGGAAGAGACAGGCAGGGAGAGCAGCACAAGGTAGTCTGCTTATGTGGGGAAGGAGGACATTTGGGAGAGGATTTGGTTCATTTTGAAGCTGGTTTAGAGGCTAATAGAACCTGCACAGGGGAACAGGAAGTACAGAGGGAGGGTTTGGTGCAGAGATAGGAAAATGATTGGGCATAGGTTATTTCCCTCCATTTACCAGCAAGCTCACAGAAATTGTATAAATCCTTTAAAATATTGGGATTGAAAGTGCCATTAAGTGGCCATTTGGAGGCATTGTCTAATGGGTATTGGGGCCATGCCTGATTATAGAGAAAAATGGGCCTCGGGGGCTTAAGATCAGGCATTAGGTGAAGGGCCCAAGGTTGGCCAGAAGACATCCCAATGGGAGACTGAAGGAATTTGGGATGGTCCAATCTCCATGGTGAGGCCTGAACTGAGGAAAGGATATGACAGGCATCCCTGAAATATCGGTTCCTCAGGAGAGAGTAGATATGGAACACCCGGGAGGGACATCTTCATCACTAGGGCCCACAGTCCTAGGGGATCCGGTCCCCAGGGACAAGAGTGAGTGGAGACCTAGCGCTAGGATTTTGAGGAAATGAGAAAGAGATCATGGCTCTGCATGCAAGGAGGACTCACCAAGAGAGGACCTTGAGGTTGGATTGGCTGGTGGTGGATGGTGATTGGAGGTGCACTGGGGCAGAGGAAATTCCCTGTGAGCAGTGAGGGAGTGTTGTTTTCTAGGATCGGGGGTCCCGGTAAAGCAGCTCAGATCCTGGAGGAAGGAAATGGGACTTTAAGGAAGGAGAGAGAGAGAGAGCAGGATGGGGTAGGGGATGCCAGGAGAGCAAGGTCAGTGCTGGGAGCACACCCCAATCCAAGTCAAGGCACCAAAATGTTAGGAAAAATGCTGCTCACAAAGAAAGCTTACGAGAAAAGTCTCACATCCAAGAACAAAGTTTAATGGCAGGCCCAAACTGCCAGGCTGGCCAGGGAAAGATGGTGTAGCACAGACTGTGGGCTGGACATGGCTTTTATAGAAGAGGGAGCTTGAAGAAGTTAGCACATGCACAGTAGTCTCTGGTAGGAGTGGGGCTGTCTTAGAGCACGTGAATTTCTGTTAAGGGTGAGGCTGCCATTTTGGCCACCTATTCTCAAAATGCGACATTATTACTGTATCAGTCTGGTCCAGTTCTGGGAAGCTATCACCTGGAGGAAGTAATCTGGTTCCTGTTGAGAGGATTACTCTGGTTCAAGAATATTTGTCCTCACTGGGATGATGGCAGTACCTGGTGGCTCCAGTTCCTTGTCATAAAGATGTTATCAGCACTGTCCTTTCTGGAATCCAAGGTGATTACAACATGACTGCAAAGAGAATGGCTTCAGACAAAGGCAGATACAAAATGGTGTAAGATGCCCTGCCTTTTTCCTTCTATTAGTTAATTAGTGAGCTCAAGAAACAGCCAGTGCTTTTCAGCAAAAGGAAATTTTTTTACTGATTTTTTTTGTTGTTTTGTTTTTTTGTGATACTGGGTTTGAACTCAGGCCCTATACTTTGAACCACTCCATCAGCCTGAGAGAGTCTCATGAAATATTTGCCCATGCTGGCTTTGAAACATTACTGATCTCTGCCTCCTGAGTAGCTAGGATTACAGACATGAGCCACCAATATCAAGACGCAAAAGCAGTTTGAGTATCTCTTACATTAAGAGTCCTCATTCTGAGAAAGTAAGTGAAACTATTTGAGAGAAACTAGTTTGTAAACTGTAAAAAGATGACTACATGATAATTATGAATTTCTTGTATCTTTTTGAAATCTCATTTTATTTTAGAGTATGTTTATTGATGTTTATCCCAGTGATTGTTGTTAAAAAAAAGAAAAAACTGAATGGCACCTACGGGGCTTTGAAATACCTTCCAGAAAAAAAGAAAACAAAACAAAACAAAACCTTGTGTGGGGAGGGATATGTGTGTAAAATTAATTCAGAATTTCTCAAAATTACCCTGTGCTGGAAATAATTTTCTATATTGATTCCTATACCAAAGCATTAGTGTTAGAATACATATACTAACCTAAGCATTTCCCACATGCTATTGAAGATGTTCATAAATAATGTTTTTAATGGATGTACACATTTCCACCCAATGTATGCAACATGATTCTCAGTCATTCCCTTTTACCAGAATAGAATTCATTCCATTTCAGCTTCTATAAACACTACTTAGATGAACATCTTTGAGGCATTTTCCTATGCAGCAGAGCATGCAGATGAGCATGCTTATAGTTGTATGACCTGGCTTGCCACTGCTAATTAATATCATTTAAAAACACATTCACAATTTCTTTTATTTGATACCCTTCAAAAATGTGAACTTAAAATTTTTCATTTCAGTTTCCTGGTTATAAATAAAGCTGACTCCCTGTATAGCTATCCTTATCTCAACTAGCAAAAACCCTTGGCCCTACCTATTACTGCTTATACTCTCTTTCCAACAAAATTAGAGATAAGGGCAAAGTAGTTTCTGCCTGATAGTGAGGGGGTGGAGAGGAGAGGGAAGGGGCAGGGTAGGTAAGGGAAGGGGTGGGGGGAAGGGGGAGAAATTACCCAAACATTGTATGCACATATGAATAAAAGAAAAAATAAAATAAATAAATAAATAAAGCTGAAAATTTTCAGTTTTATCCAGTCATATGTCCTTTTGTGTAAACAATCTGGCTTTTTCCATTATTTATTAAAGTTGCAGTTTTCTGGGGTTTTTTTGTGTATTGTTTATGCATTTCAATACATTTGGCCCTTTCAGTCATATGTATTTGAATTTATTTCTTTGTAGGGTATGTCTTGTCAATCAATTTTTTACTATGTGTTTTATGTGTTAAATTTTTCATTTCTTACTATATCTTTTCCTGTTCTTAGGGAGTTGGCCCTGGTTTCCTTCTTTACTTCCCTTTTCTAATGTGATTTTTCAATATTTTTATTTAGTTAGTGGTTATAAAATCAGTATAAAAAGAAATAAAATAAAAGCAAGCAAAAAAAAAAAAACTAACAAAAGCATCAATACTAACCACTTATTCAGTTCTTTATATGTACCAAACATTGTTCTGGAACTTTTGAGGCAGGCTGGAATTAGGGAAAGTTTGGGACTCATAGAAAAATGTTACATCTCAGATTATCCATGCTCTGGCTCAGAGACTGCCCTCACCTGGCCTGGGAACCACCCATTCCCCTCCCCACTCATTGATTATTGGATGGGAATCACCTGGTTCTGCCCTTTCCCTGGATTAGGATAGGTGTTAAAGCACCTGAAAAAAGAGAAGCATGCTCTCAGTCTCCAGATTCCACCTGTCTCCACCTTTTTAATTTTCATTTCCTAACTTTTAATAAACTCCATTTGTACCCACATGTCCTGAGATGGATGGGACACAAAGAATTTGGAAGTCTTCTAATCACAGACTCCATCAGCCAACAACACTTTGGTTGTAGAAATAAATCCAACATTACCTGTCCCCAGGGAACTTGAATTCAGAAGAGAACAAAGAACTTGGTACCATTAAAATGGTTTTAAATTTATTACTAAATTTAGTGCATTTTTCTTGTTATATTTAGTTGAAAATTTTTATATTAAATGTTTAAACATGGTACTAATCATCAATATGATCCCTGAGGGTCATTATATGCTAATAATTCTCTTTATGTTCTACCTTAAGCAATGAATTAGCAAATATTGAACCACTGAAATACAGGGTAAAGTTTTTGAAAACATGTGGTCAAAGCATTTCACCAACCAATCACTTTATAACTTTGCTTTGTGTATTTTTGTTGTTGTTTAAAGAAACCTATATTAAAATGTATTATTGATTAGTTCACATTGAATCATTGTCACAGCAAAGAATGCATGCCTGAATAAATCTTATCTAATATACATACTTTCTCTATAAGACATATGAAAGATTGTGGTTAGCAACAATAGTGAAACCCGGGTTTTAGACCCAAGGCCCAAACTTCTGAGATTCCATATGCCTGGTCGAGCCACCCACCCCTAAATTTAAAAAAAGGCAGAGAAAGGAGATTTATTACACAGCTCTGGACATGCCATGGGAAGAGGCAAAGTAAGCACACTTAGCCCATCTTCAGCCATCTTTAGGGTACAGACATGAGTTACAGGTTTAAGTACACAGAGAACTGGAGGCAGGAGACAAAAGTTATGCATAGTTAAACAGTTCAGTCACAGGTGGGTCTGGGAGAGGTTCTACGGTTATTATCTGGAGCAGCCAGGTGATCCATCCAAAGGAGGGTCTACTGTTGGGTATAGTTTTTAGTCCCTTATCATGAAAATGTTGTAGATCATTCCTGTCCTCTCTTGATTCCAAGGTGGTTGCAAAGTGATTGCAGAGATAATGGCTAAGAGCAAAGACTGATACAAAATGCAAGATGGACGGCAGGCATTTTTCCTGCTTTTAGTTAAATTCACGGGCCTGAGTAAGAGTCCATACTTTTCAGCAAAAGCAGTTTAAGCACTTCTTACAATTGTACTTCAACATTACATACAGGGACCATTTTAAAAAGTGATATCACTAACAAAAATACAAAAAAAAATGTATATACAGCACTCAATAGACCACAATAGAAGAGCTAAAACAAGAAAACAGCATCACTTTATTCAAACTCAGGTAGAATGTCCCATCATGCAACTCAAAATTCTTTTGTCACTTTGTGTGTATCTGCAAATGATCACAAAATATGACAGGTATGGATTTGGAGGTTAAAAAATTTTAGTGAGTAGGCAAACTTAACATATATAGAAACCTGGGTTGGTGGAAGGACTCAAGTGGTAGTATAACTGGTTAGAAAAAAACAAGGCCCTAATTCAAATCCCAGTATCACCTCAAAACAAAATAAAACAGAACCTACAAATAATTAGAAGCAATTATATTCACTGTTTTTTTACCCAGCCTCTTTTTAAAACATTTTCATTAATCACTGACCTTTTCCAGTTGAGTCTTTGATTTTCTATATACATAATCATGTATTGTAGTGTTAACGATGATCTTCTCTCATTCCCTAATTGACATTTGAAATAAAGTTTCACCCCCTTATCAAAGGGAACGACTAATTCACCAGTATTTCAGTCTTATCAATTATATTTTATTAGAATAAGAAAAAATATATACTTTTAACTATAACCATTTTGTGGCTATGTCAAAAAAGGAGCAATTATATCATCTCAGTTATTGATTTGTTTTCCAAAAATATAATCCTAATATGATAAGTACATTTTGCTTTTCCTTTTACCCAATATAATATTCTCCGGACAAGATGGACAGCTAGCATTTTTGTGAGGCTTATTCAATTTTGTGCATGGCTTAACAAGATTTCCATAGCGAGCAACTGTGCTTAAGTGGAGATTCTAGAGATTATGTCATATTAAAAGGAAAAAGGAAACGTACTCTAACATTGTCAGCATCAAGATGAAGTTTTCCCAACAGGTATACTGAAATAACTGACTTGATCTGAGCCAGCACTGTGAAGGTGTTGAATGTGTTCAAGCTACTCTGTCAGAAATGGGTTTCTTTCCCAAATGTCTTCCATTTGCATTTACGTCATCGTTACCAATCACTCCCTTGATTGCCTTTGTTCATTACCCTCATGGCCAAGGCTAATGCTTCATTTAAAACTAATTAAGAAACTCCAAAAACTTTTCTCCCATTTTCAACAATTTTTTGAAAACTCTATTGTGCTACTTTCTTTGATAGGTGTTTCAAATGGAAAAAAAGGTAAACTTAAAAGAAGACATATAATTATTTTGATGAATCTGTGTATTTGTGTTATAAAATCTTGATGACTAGGAATATGTGATAAACAAACAAAATGGAAGAATGTGGATATCTTCAATTTTGTAAATGGTACAAAATATCTTCACTTGGTCATTTTGTATCTCTGAATTTTGCTGCAATATTTCTGGAAGATGTTGCATCTTTATATAAATTCTCCATCAAGTCTAGTGAGAACATTGTGAACATTCAGGAGATTTACTTAGTATGCTCTGTTAAAATCAGTCTTCCCCATTGTTCAGAAGCCTGAATTTTGAAGTTTTGCCTCATTGTCTCTACTGAGTGATTTCTTGTACTTCTATATAGAGTTCATACCAGTTAAACAGAATTTCAAATAACTTTTTTTTGCTATTTCACTTTTTTTTCTTATCTCCTTGAATGCCAAATAACTTTAAAAGTCAGATTAAACAGGTGAAGTGAATAATAGCCACATGGTGCAGAGCAGGTGATTCTGAATTAAATAATATTCTCCATTATACCAAATACAGTTGTATAAAAAGCTACATATATCACAGCTGTGATTAATTACCCAAGCCATACTATGTATTGAAATAAGTTAGTAGAGTGAAATTATCAAGATCCTTGTTATGGTTTAAGCTTTTACTTCAAAAGACTACTGAGGCTTAAATCATCAATTGGATTCTATTAAATATATTTTTTCAAGAAGCTGACAAACATACACACACATTAAACCATACAGAATCAGAAGCAGTCTATAAATACCTTTCTTAGCTTCAAGAAAGCTATTTGATTCTTCCCCCCACAAAACATCTCTAGGATCATCTAATTGCATTTCTTTCTCCCTCCTTTAATTCACATAAGCTACAAGTGTGCTACCCTTCCCACCCTTAAAACAATATGTCTAAGTTCTCTGTTGAAGCCAATGAGAGAATCCCCCAGGCTTAGCCCTCATTGGATTACCATTATGTCTGCTTAGTAATTTGCCTTCTCATTATTTTTATTAACTTTGTTTTCCTTTAATCTCCCTTCTGCTTATTACAAAACTGCTCTCCTTTGAATAAACTTCCTGCACTTGAATACAATAATGTTGCAATTAAAACATCTGTTTTTCACATCTTTGCCAATTTATAACTCTCTACTTCTTAAACTCAGGTACCAATTTACCATTTCCAATCTTCCATTTTTGACACTTTTATCATTAATATTGCTCCTCCAGTCAATACCTTGTCAACATATTTGAATTCAATTAGAAAATTTATAGTTATGATTAATACTTAGAGCTGTAACAGCAATCTTCAGTTATTTCAACTCTTTGTATTTCTGATCCAAGTATACAGCAACTTATTGGAGAAAGAGATTAGGTTTTCTATTATTTTATGGTTCTTGCTGGTCTGGAGACCTAAAGGGCAGATGAGTGAGTATCCCATTCCCCATGAAGAGCACCAAGATTCTTGCATCCTGACAAGGAGTTGTCAATCTGCATTCCTGCATCCTGAAGAGGAGATACAGGATCTCATAGATCTGCCACAGGGCTGATGAGCAAAATGCTTTCAAGAGAGGTGGCACCCAAACAGGCACCTGAGTACAGGGGAACTCACAGCTCAGATGAGGGGATGCTCTCCAAGTGGTGCATACCATAGATTAAGGGAAGGGGGAGAGAGCAAAGGATATAGTCAGTGTAAAACAATGGGACAAAACAGCTCAAAGGAAAGAGATCTCCATGTACAAATGCTAAAAGCAATGCTTAAAACTAAAGGAAGCAAAGTTAGGTCACTTCAGCTTATACAGTTTTAAGATTATGTTCAGGACACATGTCCTTGGTTTCCAGAGGAGGGCACTGTAAATCTTGATACTTGGCAAAAGGTGGAGAAAGACTCTGAGGTCGTTACATGGCTGAAGGGCTGGACAGCATGCCAATTTTTACTTTTGGTTTGTGGAACCAGATTAGAGACTGTTAGGATCCAACTCCCACACATTAAAATTTCCCTCATCTGTGTTGGAGCCTAGAGGTGCAGGGAGTTTTTCCAGGGTACCTGCAGCCCCTTCAGGGGGACACCATTACCTGTCTGACTGCTCCACCCCTAGCAGACACAGGACCTGCCTTTAAATACCATAAGTATATGACTGAGGATTTAGACATGGGCTCTGACTCTAGTTCTGAGGGGAAGAATATGAAGCTGCTGTGGCTCATTGATTAAAAGAGACCCTTCACTTGGGGGGCTATTCATGGCCCCCAAGACCTGAAAGCCATGGTAGTCCCTTACAAAAGGCCTTATTATAAGCACAAATACATGGGGAAGATATGCCAGTTTTCTGTGTCTACCCAGTGGTTGAGAGACCTGATTCCAATAATACAAAGGCATTTATCAGAGTTCATGAACAAGTCTCATTCAAGACCTTAAAAGAACTCAAACAGGCATGTACTATGTATGGTCCTACTGCCCCTTTTACTGCTCAATTGTTACAGAGTGCAGTAGGGGACTCAGCCCTGCCTCCTGAGGATTGGATGAGGATTGCTAAGGCTTGTCCAGCCCAGGGAAATATTTATTGTGGAAAACTAGCAACACAGAGTTATGTGGGCAATAGGTGGCTCCTGATGCTGCTCATGGGATTAAAATAACCTTGGACATTTTACTTAGTAAGGGCCCATTTGAAGGGGTGTTTAATCAATTCCAGTTCCCTGTTCAGGTTTATCAGCAAATGGCAATTGTGGCTACTCGCACCTCAAGGGAGCTGCCTGCTAAGGGAGATAAGTCTCAAGAAATTAGTAAAATCCTACAAGGGCCCAAGAGAGTGACCAAGTCACAGTGGGTGCCAGCAGAGCTGCAGCATTGGACCTGCCTCCTGAAATTGCCCGGCCCTGGCCAGGCCTAGGCCCATTCCTGCCATGCACCACCACCACAGGAGTGCTTTCCTGCCCACCCTGCCCCCGCGGCCAAGCTGGGAGTCTAGTGAGGAGATGGCTGCCAGTGAGACAGAGGCAGACAGCAGGTCCACCCAGTTGGGGACAAATCAAGTTCCTGACAAAAATGGCAGGTAACATGGTCAGGGGTGCAGGGCTGATAGGCAGCCCCATGACCTTTTTCTTGGCCATGCTGACAATTATCACCCTACAGGTAAGTGACTCAGTGACCCAAATCCAACAACACTGTATCTTTATACCTCACCCACCGCTGCTTCAAGCACCAACATGGAAAGGACCAAACACACCAGTTTACACAAATTATTCAGAGTCATAGGCACATGACTCCTATCTTCAGTTCCTATAATTGCACAGGGCAATCCACCATAATGGTGTCATTATGCTTAGGCTCACTACAATGGTGCCTTCCGATAGCACCCACCAGAAGGAGCACCCATTTATGGAATGGTACCCATTATGTAGATAAGAAATTAGAATTCTTGGGCTTCAATGCCACTGAGCAGTACAATGCTGCACAATGGCCACACTTTCCCAAGTGTTGCACCAAACATACCCAGCATCATTCTGGCAAAGAGGCCCCATGGGAGCAATGCCTGTTCCCTCATAGTACATTCTTTAATCTCAGTGTAGCCACTGTTGTCTATTGGTCCAGAAATTCTAGCCAAGAAACCAATGTAACTGGATACTGGACCACTCCTGTGGTAGGCTCCAATGGAGGGGAATGTCCAAACAGATATATGGAAACTGACTGCTGTCCCGGAATTACTCAACTTGAGTAGTTGGTCTCTGGATGACCTTGGAGGTGGTGGGGTGAATAAAAAAAGACCTCCAAGCCTGTATACAACATCCTTTTACTCTAGTCATGGGAAATCTAAATACTACAAAAAATGGCCTTATATATGAGATAAATTGCCTAACTTGCCATCTAACAGCCTGTACCAGCACCTACAACAAGGGCAAGACAATTTTAGTGGTAAGGCATATACCATATTTTCTGGTACCCACTATTTTTACAGGTCCTTGGTACCATAATAAAGACCTACAGGTTACAAAAGAAGTAAAAGGCCTATTGGTAAGAGAAAAGAGGGTTATAGGCCTTATTATAGCAGGCATACTGGCTATCAATGCTATGGCCACAGCTACTGTGACTTTGTTAACACACTCACCCAAAATGAAACTTATGCCCTTCAACAAGTGTCTATAGATGAAAAAATCTGATGTCTGCTTAAACACCCTGGAGGTGACTCTCCTCACTATGGGGTATGAACTACAAACTACAAAATTCAGATAGGATCTCCTATGTCACGTGAGCTTCCAGCATCTTTGTGTCACTGTTGCTCCTTACAATTAGCCAGAGTATCCTTGGCAAAGCATCAAAGCTTACATAATGGGAGCGTTGTATAACAGCAATGATACCTTAAATTTGTAACACCTTAGACAACTGATATTGGCAATGCAGAGAGCATATGACCAGGTCATTTCTCTTGCTGACACAACAAAAACTATATTAGATGAGCTGCAAGGTTTTAATCCATTCAATGTCCTTAAACATTCCTTCTGGTACTTTATAGGAATAGAAGTCTTGCTACTAATCTGCTTTTGTACCATTTCAGTTGGATGCTGAGCAATCCAGAAACAGCTCCTTGGACTAAACACCAGTCTGCACCAAGAACATTTAAGAAATAAAAATGGAGGAGATGTGAGAGACCAATGACTAAATAGACTGAGAAGGAACTTTGCCATGAACATGGCCATGTCAAGGTCCTTTGTGCTGAGAAGGCAAGGCCCCTGCATGAAGGAAGGTTCAGCAAGGATGCCTTGCAAGAGGGGAGACTGAGGCAGTGGAAATAGACCTTGACATGAACATGGCTCTGTCAAGGGCCTCTTGGCTGATAGACACAGACCCAACCAAGGGAAGGCAAGGTTTAGCAAGGCTGCCTTGCAAGAGAAACAGGACACACTAACCTAGTCAGGATAGTCTGTACAAAATAACAACATAGCACAGCTGCACTGTTCCTGCTGCCTATGAGACTGGACCCATGAGAACTCAACCTACATTTTACCCCACTTTTCCAGACATGCTGTATAAATAGATGTGCTTGGAGGGGGAGGAGGTTGCCAGCATCTCTCATGAGGAATGTTGGGCCCGTCCAACCCCAGCTTTTCTCTATGTCTGTCTTTGTGTTTTTTTCTTAATCCCAGTCACTCCCAGTCAGGTCAAGGGACCTGCTCATGCTGGCTGGGAGAATAATACAGGAAATCCTAACCAGAGCAATAAGGCAAGAGAAAGAAATAAAAGGAATTCCAATACGAAAATAAGTGAAATTGTCCCTATTTGCATATCATCTGATTCTGTATTTATAAGATTCTAAAGATTCCACCAAAATCTCCTAGATCTGATAAACACTTTCAGCAACACAGAAGGATTAAAAAAAAAAAATCAACATATACAAATCAGTAGCTTTTCTATATACCAACAATGACCACCCTGAGAAAGAAATCAGGAATTAATTCCAGTCACAATAGCCTCAAAAAAGTAAAACACCAGATCTGCAATACAATGTAGCAATATCACCTCTAGGGATATATCTGAAGGTATTTGAGTCAGGTTACAACAAAAAGCATCTGCACACCCATATTTATTGCAGCACTATTCACAATAGCTAAGCTATGAAAATAGCCAAGAAGCTCCACTACTGATGAATGGATTAAGAAAATGTTGTATTTATACACTATAAAATTTTACTTAGCCCCAAAGAAGAATGAAATTTTATCATTTGCAGTTAAATGGATGGAACTGGAGAATATCATCTTAAATGAAGTTAGCCAGGCTCAGAAGACCAAAACTTGCATGTTCTCTCTCATATGTGGATTTGCTATAACAAATACAGCAATATTATGGGACACACATGACACTAAGGGGAAGCTGTGCAAGGGAGGGATAGGACAAGGGAAGGAAACCAAAACTTGAATGAGATTGATGTGCTCACTGCACAGGAATAAATACAGAAATTTTAAACTGACCCAGGGCCACCATGGGAAGCAGAATAGGGAGGAGTGAAGAGGACTGGAAAAGGAAATCAATTGGAGCTGTAATACATATATGCATGGAAACAACATAAGGAAACTCCCTGTATAGGAATCTTTATCTCAAACTAGCAAAACATCTTGTTTCTAATTTTATCTTTTATGCATTTTCTTCTACAAAATCAAAGAAGAAGAGGGTAGAACAGGTTCTTCTGGGGGGGTGGATAAGAGGATGAATATGGTGAAAACAATGCATACACATGTATGTAAATGCAAAAACAATACCTGTTGAAACTGTGTTAGGAATCAGGGGAGGGGTATGGGGGAGAGAAGTGGAGGGGGGGAATTTAAGTATGATACATTTGATACATTGTAAGAACTTTTATAATTTCTACAATGTACCCACACCCAGCACAACAACAGAAAAATTTTTTTAAAATATGGACTAATCCACTAATAGAGTAAAGGAAAAAAAAGTAAAACACTTAGGAACAAACTTTGCCAAGGAGGCGAAATAACTCTACAAAGAAAACTACAAAACTTAAATAATTAAACCAAAGAAGAAACTAGAAGACTGAAAAACCTCTCTTTTTCATGTACTGCCACTATTAATATCATGAAAATAGTATATAATAAAAGCAATATACAGATTCAATGCAATGCTCATCAAATTCCCATTCTTTGGAAAAATACAAAAAAATCTTAAAATTCATATGTAAATATAAAAGTGTCTTAATAGAAAAGGTAATCCTGAGCAAAAAAGAACAATGCTGGCAGTATCACAATACTGGACTTCAAATTGTGCTACAGGGTTGTAGGGGAAAAAAGTGTGATATTGGTATAAAAATAGATATAAACCAGAAATAAAACCATACAGCTACAGCCATTTGATATTTGACAAAGAAGCCAAACCATACACTGATGGCAGGACAGCCTCTTCAACAAATTGTGTTGGAAAAAACTGGTTATTTACGTGCAGAAGACTAAAACTAGACCCCTGTCTCGCACCTGTGAAAAAATCAACTCCAGATGAATCAAAGATCTTAATGTTAGACCTAAAATTTTGAACCTACTACAGGAAAAAATAGGGAAATTTTTGGAAGGCATAGGTAATTATTTTCTGAATTAGACTGAAATGCTCAGGAAATAGAAGGAAGAACTAATAAATAACATTGTATCAAATTAAAAAATTTTCTGCACATCATAATAAACAATTACCAGAATCAAGAGAAAACCCCACAGAATGGGAGAATATTTTTTATGAGCTACTCAATAGGTAAAGGACTAATATCTGGAATATATGAAGAACTCATAAAATCTAAAAAGCAAAAGAACAAATAATTCAATTGATAAATAGGTAAGTGAATTGAACAGACAGTTCTCAGAAGAAGAAATACAAGTGGCCACTAAATATATGAAGAAATGTTCAACATCCATAGGCACTAAAGGAAATGCAAATCAAAACTACACTAAGTTTCACTCTCAGATTGGCAATCATTAAGAAAACAAATAAGAACTAATGCTAGCAAGGATGCATCAGCAAAGGAACACTCATATACTTGCTTGGAATGTAAACTAGTGCAACCATATGAAAATAAGTATAGAGGTTCCTCAAAAAAAACTAAAAATAGACTTACCTTATAACTCTGCCTTACCACTATTGGACAAATTTTAAATGACATTCCTTAGAATTTTAAGGAAATAATCCCAGATATATGTAAATATTTTCATTTCATAGCTGCAAACATATTCATTCAAAATTTGATTATTAATCAGAATAGCAATCTTGATTATTCAGATAAGAAATATTAACTGATCAGTGAATTGTAGAATGAAAGATATTTAGATTATAATATTTCTTAGATTTAATGACTTTCTTACACTCATTCTTAAACATATTAAACATTTTGGTCAAATCCAGTGTATTAAATTTCCAAATTATACTGAAATAATGCATGTAATTTGTTCCAAATTGCACAAAAGCCAATTTCATGCTCACCAAATTGCTAGCCTATGTGGAGGTCTGGAAGTTCATCCTCTGACTGTTTTTCTCTCATCCACTTTTTCAATTTCTAAAAAGAATAAAAGGCCTTATGTAAGTAGTAAAATTTAAATTTTCTATCAGTCATAACCAGATATGATATAAAACACATTACTATTACCCATCTCATATATTAACCTAGTCTATTGTTGCTGACCCATATTTATACCATCTGAAGTCTTAAAAGTTTATTTCAGATTAAATTGTCTGTTCAGAAAATACAGGAAGCATAACCCATATATTTAATCTATATCACCAAACCAATTGCTTGCCAACATGTTTTATCTTATCTTCCTGGGGTTTAATTCAGTGTCATGAATACACCAGTATGAGGCCTTATGTTTTCTATGAATCAACACAATGAGTGCTGCACATATTTATTAGATAGCCTATCTTTTCAAAATTGAAAACTAGAGACCCTGTGATAAAAAGCATGCTACCTGCTATATATCAATGCATTATGCATTTTGTGGACATAATGAGAAAATACAAGCATAACTTCAGGCTTATGGTAGAGAGACTTCTCAACCAAAGCTTAGTTGAATTTAGAGTATATTTTTTCCTAGCCTATGACAGTTACTCTTCTTAACCTAGGCCAGAATATTCTCAAGTTCTATTCACTTTTAATTAACTAAATCTTGTTTTACCTTTATAATTGAAAAGATACTTTTAGCTATTCTGGGCAAAAAGAAAAGAAAATAAAAAAGGAAGAAAAGAATTGGACAATTTTAATAAGAAAATGTATCTAAATTCTGAAAAGCAAAGAAGTGAGCAACTTATATAAATGTACAATTAAATAAATAGACATTTTCAATTCTAAAAAAAAATCCAGGCACAGTGGTTTACACTTGTAATCCCAGATATTTGGGAGGCAGAGATCAAAGGATTGTAGTCCCAGGCCAGTCTGGGCAAAGAAAAATTAGTGAGACCCCCATCTCAAAAGAACAAGTCAGGCTTGGTAGTACATACCTGTGATCCCAGCTACACAGTACACATAGGTAAGAGGATGGTGGTTTAAAGGCCATTCATGCAAAGACACAAGACCTAATCTGAAAATTATCCAAAGCACAAAGGTTTGGAGGCATGGCTCAAGTGGTAGAGTGTCTGCCTACCAAGCATAAGGCCAAATTCAAACCCCAGTACTGCCTAAAATAAATAAATAAGTAAAAGATATATTAAAAATATATTTAACATACTCAAACTCATTAGCAATAAGAGAAATGTAAATTGAAACACAAGGATGAAATGAAGTAGAAATTATAAAAATAACCTTATCCAGTATTAATAAGACCAAAACATCAGGGTCTTCAATGGTTAATGGAGTATAAACTGACATAAACCTGAGGGAAAGTTAACAATAGGTTTAATAATAGACTTAAAATTATATACAGTTTCTGATATAGTTTTATTTGTAATAATTTACTTTGGGAAAGTCATCATAGAAGTATTCACCATGATGCTACTTACAATGGTGAAAAATGCCAAGAGATAGTTAAATGGCTTAATCAACAATGCAAATGTATACAACACAATACCTCATAGACATTAGCTACATTGTAAGAGATTGTGTGACAATGTAAAATCTTCACCATATATTATTGTTGAAAAACCTACATTTTTAGAGTTTTGGCATATAAAAAGCTTGAAAGTTATCACTCTCATCCTTATAATAAAATCTGAACAAACTGAAAAGAAACTGTTTTATCAGAGAACTGTGGTCACAGAGCAATTTGGCAATTTGTAATCTGAAGATTTGGGTGCCTTTAAAAGGACATAGCAACTGAAAAATAGTGTAGAAGTAACTATAATCTGGCAGGAATACTCACAAGGCAATTTTATTGAGTATAAATTAACTTGACAAAAGGAAACTCCTAGGGCACAGTCTTAGAGGACCCTGATATACTTCTGTGCTATTGATTTCCCTCTATGAATTCACCAGTTCTCATAGTTAGGACCTGGGACAGATCCTCTCATGGGTCTGGCATAGAGAAGGGTAAAATAACCATTTTGAAATAAATCTAGATCTTTTCCCTCAAGAAGGTCTACTCTTCCAGCAAAAGACTTAACCAGAGCTCAGTTATGAAACCTAGTCCTAGGAAGAAGGAATTCCTCCCCACCCCAACTCCTTCTAACCTTCTTATCTCACTTAAGGTGAGAGTAATACCATAGTCATTGGGGGGCAGAGCTTTAAGAAAAAACCTTGAGAACACTGCAGTGAAGAAAGAGAATAAGGATAGGAGAAGGGCAAAAGCAGTAGTAACTGCAATTGTGAAAATAACTCTTAAAACATCAACCTGCTAAAAGTCTGAAAATTAATCACTGCATTACAGACCACCTCTCCCCATGCCTTATCATCACACCAGCAGGGTTCAGGATAGTAACTATGTTACAGCGGATGGAGTTACAAGACACAGCCTTTCTGTGTAGGTGTACTTTGGGAAGCCCAGAGTCAACAGGGGAGAAAAAAATTAAGGACACAGAGGAATTTCAAGACATTATACTTACAGCTATAGCAAAATTTAAATACTACCAAACTCCTAGCCAAATAGATAAATCCTCACACTAAAAGTATTGCCCTATTTCCTATAATCTAGAACAAAATGTACAGCTCTCAATAAAAAAAATTACACATGATGAAAAACAAAAGAAAACAATCTAAAATGAAAACACAATTATCCAAACAAGACTCATATCTTACACCAGTGTTGGAATAATCAGTAAACTTTGAACAACTGGTATGTTAAGGGTTCTAATGGGAAAAGTTAGATAATATGAAGAAAAAGATGTCTAATCTAATTAGAGTTGGAAGTTCTAAATGTAGGCATAAAAACATAGTAACAGGAATGAACAGTGCTGTTATTTGGCTCCTGAGTAGGCTAGACATGGCAAAAGAAGAAATATAGGCCAATAGAAGTTTTAACTGAAATGCCATTGGGAAAAAAGAATGAAAAATTCAAACTTCAGATCATTATCTACAGTGTGATTTTGCATTTATTTGTATTAATGAGTTAACATAGTTATTTCTAAATCAGAAATAGAATTACTGGTGATTTTTCCTATCTTCTTCATGCTTTTTAGAAGCTTCTTCAAGGAATACCTATTCCTTTAACAATAACAAATAAATGAATTTTTAAATAAGTAGAATTTCAATATAATCATTCAGCAGTAATTTGATTTATGATCACATTTAATATTACTTCTATGAAAGTTACCAATTTGGTGATAAAAGCAGGATGTTAAGGACACAGACATGCACACACACACACACACACACACACACACATACATACACTCATGCTCTGGCATGCACAAGTCTTTTATTTGGAAAGGAGAGGGAAGAAAGTATTGTAGAAGACAGGCTATAAGGAAAAGCATGAGGAAGGAGATAAAGTATCTGATCATCCTATGGCTTCTGGGATGGGGTTTGAGTTCTTATGAGTAAGGAATGGGATAAGAAAATGTTGTCTCTTCATTTATGTATTTAAGGATATTGTGCCACAAAACACAGCATGCATGGATAAAAGTCTTCCCAGTCCTGAAACATAACCCAACTGTGGTTGAAAATGAGAATTTATCAAGTATTTGGCAGCACTTCTCCTAGTAGAGAGTGTCAGGGCTATTTCAAACCACTCCACTGGCCACAAGTGATGTGGGAATTATGGCACATGAGACAATAGAAGGGCAAATCAGCTGTGGCACTTCACCCATAAGTGCACAGCTATAGATTCAGCCTTCCAAGGTTCAAAGCATAGTCATAGTTTATAGCCACTCAATGCCTATAAAACTTTGGATCTCACTGGGCTTCAGACTCCTCACCTGTCAAATGTGACCACTAAGAGTAATCATGGTTTTAATCATGGTTGAGAAATCTGCTATGATTCTGATGGTTTTACCTTTGTAAGCTATTTGCTTTTTCACTCGTATAACCTTTAATATTCTTTCTCTGTTCTCTGTGCTTGTTGTTTTAATGATAATATATCGTGACATAGTTCTATTTTGGACAAGTCTGTTTGGTGTCCTAGAGGCTTCCTGTACCTGAATGAGCATAGTTTTCTCTAGATTTGAGAAAATTTCTGTTATTGTTTTGTTGAATATATTACAAATTCCTTTTGCTTGCACCTCTTCTCCTTCTTCAATGCCCATGATTCTCAGGTTTGGTCTTTTGATGGAGTAGGTGAGTTTTTGCATATTTCTTTTACAGGTCTTGAGTTGTTTCACTAACAGTTCTTCAGTTTTTCCTTTAATTTCTACTTTATCTTCAAGAATATTAATTACCTGAATAGATCTATAACACAAAATGAAATTGAAGCAGCAATAAAGTTCTCCCAAAAAAGAAAAGTCCAGGACCTGATGGATTCTTCACTGAATTCTATCAGACCTTTAAAGAAGAATGAATACCAACTCTCTTTAAGCTTTTCCATGAAATAGAAAGGGAAGGAACACTGCCGAACTCATTCTATGAAGCCAGTATTGCACTCATCCTAAAACCAGATAAAGACATCTCCAAACAGGAGAACTATAGGCCAATCTCCTTAATGAACATCAATGCAAAAATCCTCTATAAAATAATGCAAACCAAATCCAACAACACATCAGAAAGATCGTTCACCATGACCAAGTTGGCTTCATCCTAGGGATGAAGGGGTGGTTCAACATATGCAAATCTCTAAATGTAATACAGCACATTAATAGAAGCAAAGACAAAAACCACTTGATCATCTCAATAGATGCAGAGAAAGCCTTCCACAAGATCCAACACCACTTCATGATAAAAGCTCTAAGAAAACTAAGAATAGAAGGAATGTACCTCAACATTGTAAAGGCTATCTATGACAAACCTATAGCCAACATCATACATAATGGTGAAAAGCTGAAACCATTTTTCCTAAAATCAGGAATGAGACACTCCTATTAAACATAGTACTGGAAATCCTAGCCAGAGCAATTAAGCAAGAAGAAGAAATAAAAGGAATACAAATAGGTTTAAAAAAACTGTCAAAATATCCCTATTTGCAGACAATATGATCCTATATCTTAAAGACCCAAAAAACTCTACCCAAAAACTCCTAGACACTATAAACAGCTATAGCAATGTGGCAGGATAAAAAATCAAATTACAAAAATCATTACCTTTCTATGCACCAATAATGAACAAACTGAGAAAGAATATATGGAAACAATTCCATTTACAATCACTTCAAAAAAAATCAAACACCTAGGAGTAAACTTAACAAAGGATGTGAATGACCTCTACAAGGAGAACTACAACCTTCTGAAGAAAGAGATCAAGGAAGACTATAGAAGATGGATTGGTAGAATCAACATAGTAAAAATGGCTATACTACCAAAAGCAATCTACATGTTTAATGCAATTCCCATTAAAATCCCAATGACATTCATCACTGAGATTGAAAAATCTACCCTAAAGTTCATTTGGAAACACAAGAGACTAAGAATAGCCAAGGCAATACTCAGCAAAAAGAGCAATGCTGGAGGTATCACAATAACCCACTTCAAACTATATTACAAAGCAATAGCAATAAAAACAGCATAATACTGGCACAAAAACAGATATGAAGACCAGTGGAACAGAATAGAGGACCTGGATATGAATCCACACAGCTATCCCCACCTTATTTTTGAAAAAGGAGCCAAAAACACATGATGAAGAAAAGACAGCCTCTTCAACAAAACTGTTGGGAAAAGTGGTTATCTGTCTGCAAAAAACTGAAACTAGATCCATGTTTATCACCCTGTGCTAGTATCAACTCAAAATGGATCAAGTACCTTAATATCAGACCCAAAACTCTGAAGTTGGTACAGAATAGAGCAGGGAATACTGTGGAATTAATAGGTATAGCAAGGACTTCCTAAATATAACCCCAGCAGCTCAGCAACTAAAAGAGAGGATGAACAAATGGGACTTTATAAAATTAAAAAGCTTCTGCACAACAAAAGAAATGGTCTCTAAACTGAAGAGACCACCCACAGACTGGGAAAATATTGCCAGCTATACATCAGATAAAGGACTGATAATCAGAATATACAGGGAACTTAAAAAACTAAACTCTCCCGAAATCAATGAATCAATAAAGAAATGGGCAACTGAACTAAACAGAACTTTCTCAAAAGAAGAAATTCAAATGACCAAAGAACACATGAAAATATGCTCACCATCTCTAACCATAAAGGAAATGCTAATCAAAACCACACTAAGATTCCACCTCACCCCTGTTAGAATAGCCATCATCAGAAATACCACCAACAGGTGTTGGTGAGGATGTAGGGAAAAAGAACCCTCATATACTATTGATGGGAATGTAAGCTAGTGCAACCACTCTAGAAAAAAATATGGAAGCTTCTTAAAAATCTAAACATAGATCTGCCATATGGTCCAGCAATCCCACTCCTGGGGATATATCCAAAGGAATGCAACACAGGTTACTCCAGCAGCACCTGCACACCCATGTTTATTGCAGCACTATTCACAATAGCTGAGATATAGAAACAGCTAAGATGCCCCACTACTGACGAATGGATTAAGAAAATGTGGTATTTATACACAATGGAATTTTACTCAGCCATGAAGAAGAATGAAATCTTATCATTTGCAAGTAAATGGATGGAACTGGAGAACATCATTCTGAGCGAGGTTAGCCAGGCTCAGAAAACCAAAAATCGTATGTTCTCCCTCATATGCAGACTTTAGATCAAGGGCAAATACAGCAATGTTGTTGGACTTGGGTCCCACGCTAAGGGGAGACCACATATGGGAGGAATGGGAATAGTCGGGAAACTCAAAACATGAATGTGTTTGATTTCCCCACTTCAGTTGAACTAATTCAGTAACCTTATGGCGACAGAGGTCAATATGGGAAGGTGATTGGGAACTAGTGAAAAGATCAGGTAGACATGAATCAATTCAGGTTGTCATACACATATACATGGAAACATTGCTAGGAATCTCTTTGTATAGCTATCCTTATCTCAACTAGCAAAACACTATGTCTTTTTTATTATTACTTATGTCTTCCCTTCAACAAAATTGGAGAAAAGGGCAGAACAGGTTCTGCCTGGAAGCGAGAAAGGTGGAGGGGAGAGAGAGGGGGTGGGGGGCAGTGGGGAGAAAGGGCCCAAACAATATATGCCCATGTGAATAAATGAATAAAATTAAAAAGTAATCATGGTATAAGATTCTTATAAGGGTATTCAATAAAATGATTCACAACAAGCATTTATCATAATGCCTCACACATAGTAAGTGCTCAGCATATGATCACCTACAATGACTCTAGCTAGCAAAATAGCCTTCTGTGCATCAGAAGAACCTTTTCAGTCATCATAAAGTAAGTTAAGAATACTTAGAAGAGAGACTGAGGTCCTGCCCTTTTGAAATCAGGGATTAACAAGCCAATAAACATTTGGGTTATCTTTCAAAAAGAAAAAAAAATTAACCACAAAAAACCTCAAAGTTGAACAATTTAAGAAACCAGTCAAATTTTTCATACCAAAATATTGTGAAATTTCAATGCTTTTACTTCTCTTTTTCTATAATATTAATCCTTCAATGTGGAATGCACAGATTAAGAAATGAATCTGGATGGTATAAGAAAAAAGAGCCACAAAATGGAAGTCAGGAATTGTACATTATAGCCTCCATTCTGTAGTCGTCTTTGGCATGATACATTTTATATCTCTAAGCCTCAGTTATGTTAGCTGAAAAATAAGGGTATTGGAGTACTGTTCTTTTTATAAAGTAAAGTGTTATAATTGAACACCTCCAGTATGGCTATCAAGACAGCAGATAGGAATCTCAACCTTAGACTTTCTGGCCATGTGATCTTAAGAAAGTTGCCTACCATCTTGGGTCATTTCACCCTGTGGACCCAGTTCACTTCTCTGACAGCTCCCTATTATAATACTGAGAAATGTATGAAACATAATGTCTGTAGATTTTGTGTTGTCAACCCACTTTAAGACAAATTAAAATGTGGCTTAGACAAAATCACATGCATTTTAAGCACCCCAATATGTTAGTATTCTCCTTTCCTAGAGTCAAACATTTAAAAATAAATATATGTGTCTATATCATAAAATAGTAAAGAAGAATTTTCACAGAATCTAGCCCTGATACAAAAATAAAAACAAAAACAACAAAAGTTAATTTAAATAGGTAATTACATACCATTCTAATAGTTGGAGGCTTTTTGAACTAGTTAAACTGCTGTCAACAATCTTAAATTAGCACAGGGTTCTCACCAGCATTTCCTGTCTTCACTGAAGTTAGGACTTTGATAAAGCCACTGATCAAATAATCAGCATATCCCTTTGGTAAACTGAAAATGAAATTGAAGCTTTTGTAAAACACAGTATATTTTACCTGAGAAGTATTGCTGAGATAGAAAAATTAGTTTAAATACTTCAAAGGTAGTAAGTTTCTCCTGGATATGAAAGTAATCTGCATTTTTAAGTGATAAAACTACTAAGATTTGAATGACTTCTCTCTCCTTTCAAAAGTATATACCCTATATTCTAAGGTTTATGTAAACTTCCTTCTCCAATCTTTTGATCATATTGCTTTCCCAAAATTCTTTTATTTTTTCCCTTTCTACTGAGAGAACAGCAGGTCTATATTTCTGACAGTGTATATTGTAGGCCCACACCAAACTGTGTGACAAGCTTGAATGACAAAATAATAGAATGATCCTAGGGACTCAGGAGTCAAGGCAGTGGTATTTATTGCTTAGCAACCCAGACTGATGTCAAGAGTTTCACCAAATGCAGATGGTGAGTAGGACTGTTGAAAATCAAAATTGCTTTACTATAATTCTTTTAAATTGCTTTCAACAAAAAAATATTAATTTGGCCATTTATTTGTTCAACTGATTGATATAACAGCTTTCTGGTCAAGCCCTAAAGTGGCAATTACAGTTAGCTGGTCACACTAAATGGCTATAGAAATTTAAAATGTACAAGAAAAGAACCCCCTACTACTTCTCCTGTATGATAATTACCTGCTTCTATGAATTGATGGTCAAGTGCATGTTTTCTCATTGTGTTTGCTACTCAGAGTCTTTGGAAAGTAATAAATGATATTACAGTCTTTGAAAGCATACTGAAAGTAACAGTATCTTACTTAAAAAGTAACATTAATCACAGTGTACATCTAGTCTAGAGACAAAATTTCTGTGTTGACATGCCTCCATAAACAAATTGAAATGTGGTATAAATAGAGGTAAACAAACATCTAAGAGATTTTTATTTTTGATTTGACTAAATTTCTTGTATTGGATGAAACTAATATAACTCATTATGCTTTTATTCTTGTATCAAAGATGAAAACATTTTTCAGTTGCATGTAACATTTAAAAGTATCTGCATTCTGTGTTTGTGTCCTTTGTTTCAATGAAATCTGGATTACTGATGATAATCTCATTAGTGTAAGTAGAGTTCCATAAAATGTTAATTTCAAATCTGCTGTAGGGAATGAAACATGATATATAAAGCATTTATTTGAATCACAAGTGTGTGCTCAGCTTATGTAACAATAAAAGTCACATTTGCTGTTATGGTGAGCTTACTACTATGCAGCATATTTTATCAGTTTCCAAATAAATGTAATCTACCATAAAAACTGAAAGGAAGAATGTATTTTTTGTTTTAAATATAACACTTGAAAAGCAAAAAGTTTAGTATAAAATTAATGTTCCTTTTTCAATCATGAATGTGGGTTTGCTGCTCCTAGCTGGCAAGATGCCAATGTTAGGAAAACTTAGGCATTGTTTGAGTCTTCATCATATAAAGCAGGCCAGCAATAATGGAAACATTTTATATTTTACCCCAGGAATTAGCTTGACCTCAACCAACCAGACTGCTTAATTAACCAACTTTGACTTTTAAGGAAAAAATATTAGACATGAACTGTTTAGAAGTAATGAATGAAAATAAAATTAAGACCATTGATTTCATTTTATTTTAATTGATGCATAATTGTACATATTTTGTAGGCAAACATGATGTTTCAACACATGCATACATTTGTGTAATAATCAATCAAGGTATTTAGCATATTCACATCTCATATATGTATCATTTCCTTGTGATGAGAACATCCAAAAGCCTTTCTTCTAGCTATTTTGAAGTATTCAATTCAATATTATTAACCATAATCAGAGTACTGTGCAATAGAACCTAGGACTTATTTATTCCCACAGTGGTCTATCTTATCTTTTATGTTTCTGTTTGTCTTAGGTTCAGTGTTCTCTTTTTTTTTCCAAGTATTTGAAGCTTTCAGTTTGAAGTTTAGTTTGTTGAATTGACAATTTTCTTCTCTTTTTAGCTTACACAATCATAGCTACAAATTTCCTTGCAAGGAATTTTTACCTAATTATCTAATTATTTCAACTAATTTCTATAAGTTTTGGTATGTTGTATTTTCATTTCCATTCATTTCAAATCATTTTTAAAATTTTCCTGATACTTCTTTTTTGAGCCATTGACTTTTTTTAGGAATGTGGGTTTTTTTAAGTTTGCACATATTTAAAACTTTTTCAAATTTCCTTCTGTTAAAGAGTTCCAGTTCATGTCAGTGTGTTAGGACAACAAACTTTGTATTATCTTAATCCATTAACATTTACCTAGGCATTTTTATGTTTTAACATTTGCTGTAGTAATTTTTCTTCTCAAAGTTCATTTTAATTGATATTAGTTTAACAACTCCAGCTCTATTTGCATTTATATTTTTCTCTTCTTTCAATTTTTAATATACTTGTGTCTTTGAAACTAAAATATCTCTCCTATAGACAGCATAAAATTGAATAATTTTTTGTATTCACTATGTCAATCTCTTCCTGTCGAATCACTTAATCCATTTACTTTTAATGAACTTGCTATAAAATAGGGTTTATATATGTGAAATTTCTATATATCTTGTACCTTTGTTGTTCCTCTATTCTTCCACATTATTTTCTAGTGTAAAATTTTAATTCCCTTATAATTTCTTTTACTATATTTTTAAGTGTTTTCAGTGGTTGATCTGGGGATTACAATTAACAATTTATAAAATGTGGTTCAGATTATTTATGAACAATTTGATTACAGTAGTTCACAATAAGAACTTTGCACCTGTGCAGCTCCAGTTCTTCCTTCCTTCTTTTATATTTATTCATATGTTGTACTTCTGTCAACAAGGATTTAAAATATTGCTTCAAGTAGTTGCATTTTAAATTCCTTAGAAGAAACTCACAAAGATATCTATATAGACAGCTACTAAATTTCTGGTGCTCTCTAATTTATCATTAGGATTATAATTACTATCTAGCATTCTTTCCTCTCATCCTAAACATTTCCCTTTATGGTTTTTTTTTTTTTTTTGGTGGGACTGGGGTTTGAACTCAGGACTTTTGCACTTGAAAGGCAGGCACTCTACTACTTGAGCCACTCCTCTAGTCCATTTTGATCTTGTGAATATTTGCCCAAGGGGGCTTCAAATTGCTATCCTCCTGTGTTCAGCTCCCAAGTAGCTAGGATTACGGGCCTGAGCTACTGGCCCCTAATTCCCTTTATGATTTTTAAAGTGCAGATCTGAAGTAAATATTTCAGTTTTATCTTTTAGTTTTTCCTTCACTTGCAGAATAATTTTCTGTGAGATGGAAGTTTGGTTAACAGTCTTTGTCTTCCACCGATGGTTTACATTATTTCTGTTGAGAAAATTCAGTGTCAATTTTGAAAAGATCATTTATACCCAATGAGTGACTTTCTTCTCTCTGCTTTCAGGACTCTCAAAGATTACGGTCTTCAGTTTCACACTTTGATTATAATGTATTGAACTACAGGACTTGAGTTTTTGAGTTGGAATTTGTTGAAATTGGGTATGTTAATAGAATTTTTCATCAAAGTTGAGAAATTTGGGCCATTAATTCTTTAAGTATTCTTTTGACCCTTTCACTCTCTCACCTCTCCTTCTGGGAAGATCATCAATGCACACCATTGATATGCTTGATGGAGCCACAAAGGTTTTTAGGACTCTGTTGGTTTTACTTCATTCTTTTATATTTCTGTTCCCAAGATTGGATAATTTCAATTGACTTACCTATAAGTCCCCTGATAGTTTTCCTGTTTGTTCAAATTAGCTGTTGAACTCCACTAGTGAAATTTCCAGTTCCAGACTTTATATTTGATTACTTTTAAAAATAATTACTGCTTATTAAATTCTATATTATCTTAGTTGCGTTTCCATTGTTACAAAAAAAAAAACCTAAGGCTGAATAACTTATAAACGAAACAGATGTATTTAGCTTATAGTTTTGGAGGCTGAAAATCCAAGATCAGCAGCCCCATTTGTTCACCCTCCGGTGAAGGCGTGATAGGGAGTGACATCACAACATTGGGTGCACATGCAAAAAGGATTGAGGTATCGTGTGTAAGATAGGAAGCCAGAGTCAGAAGGACCAGTCTCACTCTTTTATAAAAACCTCTCTTATAGGAACAAACAAGGCTCCTATGAGACCTACATTAATCTCACCTGGAGGGCAGCAACACCAGTGTCCTAATTACCTTGTACTAAGCCCCACCTGTTACGATTTCTACTGACTTAACACTAGCACACTAAAGACCTTAGAACAACCACACTGAAATTCCTTCCAACACATGAACTTTGAACTTTGGGGGACAAATCATCACATAAATTTAGTAAGGTATCATTCTCACACTTCAGCTCTTTAGATATGCTTTCTTTTTAATTATTTGAGGGTTTTTTAAAAAAACAAATAGCCAAATTAACATCTTTATTTAGAAAGGTTAACAGCTGGGCTTCCACAAGAACAGTTTCGACTACCTTTTCTCCCTGGTGTATGGGTCATACTTTCTTGTTAGTTTGCATATCCTGTAACTTTATGTTGAAACTTGAGCATTATAAGTGATATAATGTAACAACTCAAGAAATTAGATTTTCCCTACCTTTAGTCTTTGCTGTTTGCTATTATCTGTTATTAACTTCTTTTAACTAATTCAAGAATGCATCCTTTGTTATATGGCTGAAGTTTCTCCTAAGTTAGCTTAGTAGTTAGCTAACGATTGGACAGAGATTTCCTTAGATGACTGGAGCCGTCAGTTTTCCCAATGTTTGCTGAAGGCCTGTGTTTGCACAGTGAAAATGCCTTTGATACTCAGCCAGACAGTTTATAACTCTACTTTCGCCTTAACAAAACTTATTTGCACTGAGCCTCAAGCTTGGCCAAAGATTGGGGTTTAGATCTTTTTTTTTTTCTTTTACAAAAGTGCTTACAATGTGTCTTAGATTCACTTTCTCCATCTTTCTCCTTTATCCTCCTCCTCTCTTCTTAAAACAGTTTCAACAGGTCTCATTTTTCCATTTTCATTCATGAGTAGGTAGTATTTCCACCATATTCACCCTCCTTCCCCTTTCCTTCCCCCTTCCCACTCTCACTGGGACCAATCCCTAGACAGGACCTGTTTTACCTTCCCGGCCTCCATTTTTAAAAAAAGACATTTTTGCTTGTTTATGATGGTTACACAGGGAGTTTCATTGTGACATTACTATATATCTATATCTATATACATATGTGTACTTATATATGTATGTATATTATTGAATTGATTCATCCCCTTCATTTTTCTCCTTTCTACCTTAGTCCCCTTCTTATGGTGATTTCAACAGGTTTGAACATTTCATATTCATACACATATAGAAAGAATATCAACCATATTCACCTTTTTTACTTTCTTTGTTTACCTTCCCCCTTCCATTTAGGTCTTCGTTTTTTTTCTTAGCATATATGCATGCAGCCCTGGGCTTGTAAAAAGTTTTATAAATGTGTGTGGCCTTCTAGATCTCCAGAGAAATGGCAGTGTATTCCAAAGACCCATGTCATCTCCTTCCTCAGATTTTCCTATTAAGTTCTTTGGTTTCCCTGTTATTGTTTGCATTGTTTAATCACTATCTCAGGCATTTGAAATATTTAACAATTATCTCTAATTTCATATGTTCTGGGGAAAAGGCAATTCTCACCAAGTGAAATGCAAGTCAGGTTAGGTTGAAAAGAACATTACCAACAAGAATCAGTGGGTAGGTAAAATAATGACAACCCTCTGGGAATGGGTGTTTAGAGGAATTCTAGCTCCAGTGTGCTCTTCCAATGACTTTTCGGCAGCTATTTTCACTGTGATTATGGACTGTTTGTTTTTTGATGCTACCATAGACCTGGGCAGGAGGGCATGGGAAGATGAAAAGTTAAGGTGCCACAAAGCTTATTCTTCTTACTAAGATTCAGCTGTGTTTATAGATTCTGATAATTTAATTCAGAATAAATTATATATTTATAATTTATATTTATATATTTATATTTATATATTTATAATTATAGATTCTGATAATTTTCCTAACTCTAATTCCAGAGTTAGGAAAAAGGTTCTTATGATTATTGACACTATTCTTCCTTTAGAGGAAGGGAGAATATTTAGAGGTCCTTACAATTTCACTTCTGCTCACTCTATTGCTGAGATCTACTCTATAAGTAAACACTGAGAACAATAATAATTATCACAGTAGCTAATATTTATTGAGTTCTTAGTATATGCTAAGTATATCTGTAAATCTCTAATATGTACTGGTTCTTAAAACAGCCATTCAGCAGGTATTCTCAGTCTTCAAATGTAAAACCAAAACTTGAGTAACTTTTCCATCCCAGTATGGGTGGTAGCCAGGAACTGAATCCAAGAAAGCCTTTACTCTCAAGTACATATTCTTATGTATGCCACTCTAAAAAATAATTGTGATGCTGGATTAAAAATAAATCTATCTGGCTTCCCTATATAGAATGACTTTATAAATGAGTGACACAAAGGAAACATTTACTTTTGATTTAGATATTGGTTTAGTCAGATACTCTCAGCAATATCTAGAAAAGGAGATTTCCAGGATTACCTGTAAGAAAGCAATGCTTCAGTAGGACAGATAGAGCAGTAAGTTGGGACATCCCTGGTTACCACGCCAGAATATAGCACTGCACTGTCAGTAAATTCATAAGTATTTGGAAACACTGCCAGAAGAAGAAAAGTATACCTCTTTATTGTGTATGTTGCTGACTATTCAGTTTCATATTTTAATTTCATTGTTTTAACAAGCATGTATTTTCAGAGAATGAAACAGAGCTGGGTTTAGTGGCTTATGCTTATAAATACCAGGTACATGAAGGCATAGGTAGGAGGATCTCTGTCCAAGGCTGGCTGAGACAAAAAAGCACAAAACCCTAATAACTAAAGAAAAAAATGGACAAGGCATGGCTGAAGTGGTAGTACACCTTCCTAGCAAATGCTAGTTCAAAATTCATGTACATCCAAAAAAAAAAAAAACCTCTAATAGATGTGGTAACTTTACTATGTGCTAAGAAGTGTTCTATCTTAATTTCACTGACTTTCTTTAGTATAATTATTATTTTATCCCTATTTGATAGATGATAAAACTGAGGCAAAAAGTAGAGGTTAAGAAACTTGTCCAAAGTCAATGACAGAACTGACACTTGAACTTTAGGAACTGAACTTTTAACACTGCAATAAGCCATACAGGACAACAAGACAACTTCTTTGGAGCCACAGTGTGTGCATGTGAAATGTCAGGACACTAACCTTTAAAATAAAAATCACAATGCAATAAAATATTTTATGTCACAACACTTTTTATTCCCATAGTGATAGAGTGACGCACTTCACATCGAAATTAAGAAAACATGTAAAAAGATGTCAAAGCTCAGAAAAGGTTCCAATTATCCTGAGATCATTTCTATAAAAGAAATACATAAAAAAGAAACTATGACATAAAGAAACTAGAAGATTTTCCCAAGGTCCTCTGGAAATTCCACTTCTGGAGAAGAGCTGGAAATAGAAGTGAGCACATGGTAAGGTCTTCAGCACTTCCTCCCACACACTCCTTCCAGAGCAACTCACTTCATAAACACAGTGCTGCCACCACTGAGCCAACTTCTGCCACATGTTGGCACTTTTACACAGCACAGAAGAGTGGAGATAAAATGCATGATACTAGTAAGACCATCTAAAACCAAGCACTGACTTCCCAGGACAAAAGAACCCTGATGCACCAGAACCAACCAGAACCAAGGAGACTGTTTGTCTCCTGATAGCCCCCACCCTTTGCTTATGTGGAGACTTCCTGAAAGTCATTCTGCTGCTGTTAGATATTTGGGCTATAAAATTAGAGTGAGTCACATTTCTCATTTTTCTGACTGATACTTTATATATGTAAACATCCTACTCTCCTTCTGTAGCCATTTTAACCTTTCCTTTAAATTTTGCAACATGTCAAATTCACCTAAAGTATTGATATCTACTTTTAGAAACCTTCCATCATTAATTCTACCAAACTCTGATCTCAATTCCATCTACATTAAGTCCTTAAGTACTGGATTAGCTAGACATTAGATGATATTATTTCTATGTTGACTTTGTAAGTTCTTTAGCCATCATTTCATGTGCTTTCAAAATCTTATTTTGATCTCCTGATTCCTTTGCTTAAGATTTTCTTGAACAGAATTCTCTTCTAACAAGTGTTTACTAGAAAATTACTATTTATGGTTTAAGTTTTAACAAAGAAGTTGTTTCCACTGTGACTAAATTTTTGACCTCCAGCCTCTGCATGTCCCTCTTATGCTTGCACTTAGTGCAATCACTTGTTTATTTACCAATTGTCTCTCAAACCAGATAAGACTTCCTCTGAGGGAAAGGACTGAGCACCACTTGGTCCAATAGGACTGATGTATATGAAGAATCAGATAAATATTTTAGAATTAATTAATAAATGTGTCAAATCATTTTAAAAGCTCACTAATTCAGAGTAATGGGATTGTTGGCAAGTCTAACTTTCTTAAAAGTCTGAGTTATAGAATAGTTTATAAAGTATCAACTGTCATTAAGGAAATAGATTCTCTTTGTTTCAAATATGGTAAATATTGTAATATAAAACTGGAGTTTAATTAGCCAGCAATATCTGGGCAAATTATTTTCCAACAAGTCACAATTTATATACATGGCAGGTATGCATAAATAGAATCCTTAATCCTTTATTTTCTGGGCATGTGACTTCAAAAGCCATTCATTCATCTTATTTGTGTTCTACAACCAGGATTGGTGAAAGAATAAATATCTTGGTATTTTTGTTCAAGAGGCATTATTGATTTTCACAAAAAAGAATCGTATGTAGAAGTAGAGGTTTAGTAGGGCTAGTATGACTATGATTGTAGGTATTAAGATTAGGTTATTTTTTGTTAATTCTTATCTTATTTTATCTGCTCTGTAAGATGAGCTTACTCATAAAATGAGGGAAAAGTGAGTGGTTAAACATTTGACTCCACAAAAGATTTTAAAAATTTATTGACGTCAGCTGCAAATCTATTTAGAATGGCCAGCTGTTTATTGAATCAATTCCAGTTAGGGTTTAAGAAAAAAGAAAGAAAGAAAAACAGGCCAAATATGAAAGAATCTATTTGAGGCTCATTGGATCACTGATGAAGCTAAGTATTTGAAGAGTTATAACCTAACAAATAAAAACATCATGTTGTTCTGAAATAAAGTATCACCCCATATTAAGTTATTAAGTTAATTTTTTGAGGGAGAGGGTTATCAGGATATTGCTATTCAGGGCACTGAGAAAAGTGTAACTATACTTAAAACTGGATAATTCATCTCACCTAGGTGAATATCTTATTTCACAAAATAGGTGTTTCATCTTTTCACTAAACAAGCAATTTAGTTACTCTGTCTTCTGCGATACATATCTTTTTCAGTAACATGGTTATCAGCACAATAAAAATAGATGGCATTATCACATGCTTTTAACTTATATATTCAAAACGACCTATCACAATGCCTCTGAGCATATGTAAAAAGGAAAAGGAAAAGTACCTGTAAAAATAAAAAACAGGCTTATATTTTTTATTCTTTGGGAACAGTGGATACTTAGGTAATATTAACATCAGCCATCAGCCAATCTGGTTTCCTTAGTACCTAGTTTACTGAGGGCATTTAGCATATTTTTGTGATTGTCTTCTCTCCATATTTATTGCATACATATTACATTTCTATTTTAACCTATAATTATAGTTAGTTTTCATATCTTTATATGTGCCTGCAAGCTATTGCACTAGGCATATTTTAATAAGCTGAATGAATAAATAAAATGTGATTCTTCTAATGCCTCTACTGATCTTAGTTCTTGCAATCACAATTGTTTTTATTAATAATAGTAATAATAATAATTGCTTTCTTCCTCACTCACCCAAATACAATAAGAATATGATGCTGTAGCATGTTTTCAAAAATCCCCAAATACAGTTGAACAGTTCAAATACAGTTTTGATGGACATTTTCTCAAAGGATTAACATCTCTTGGAAATAAGCATGAGTTATGTGTTGATTTAGAAACAATCATTATCAGTTTTTCTTTCTCCTCCAAAATCTTTGAATATAAACTCAGATCCTTCTATGTTGTGAGGACATAGACCTCATCATTATATAAAAGGAATATGGCAATAGTATAGGGCATCTGTAAACTTAATGCACATGATTAAACTCTGCTCAGATTCCACCTTTCCATGGAATCCTTCCAGTTAAAAACCTCTTATTCATTTATAGAACTCTCACAGTAGTTTAGTCCACATTTGCTTACATATCCGTACATTTGTATGTCTATAGATTCCATCAGAATTTAGGCCTAAACATGTAAGAAGTACATAGTTCCTATGAGTTTATTCTATTTATACATTTATTAATTTTTGAAATAGAACCACCACTTCTTTTTAAATAATTTATTCAATTTTCTGTCCTTCTTTCTCTTCCTCACCTAAAGGCAGAGAAAGCACCTTTGTTATAATGCTAGAACAACTAAGCAACCCTAGCCCTTCCTGGAAGCTGATTAATACAAGTTGCCTGCATGGAAGCATTTGCCTCACTCAGGAAGAGAGGAGGCAAACAACATGGCCTTACTTCCGTCATATCAGGAAGAAATGGGTTCATGAGCAGGGGACAATGGAGATGGCTGGTGACAACACTGGCTGCCATTGGCCAAGAGGCTTTTACATAAATGCTTAGGTGACTTCAGCTAGACAATGGTTCCTGCGAAGGAGAGAGATTGTGACCACTGGTTCCAATGTAGATCAACATTTTTACAGCTATCCACAAAACTATGAGTGTACCTAATAGTCCCCTTGATCAAACTCATATTCTGAACCATACAATTATATCTCTCTTACCTCCCGATGCAAATGTTTCTGCCATGTAAATACTATACATCATATGCATAAAAATAATCTTAGTAAATAAAATTCCACAACACACTAACCTGTATTAAATAGGATTTTTCTCCTCTCTCTCAAGTTCCAAGTTTTTTAAATGGTCATTATTAACTATTGTGAATGCATTAACATGTAGAGAAGAATAAAATGTGGAGAGAACTGATTTATGACAAAGTCCTGATGACATCTCAGGGCTCCATCATGTGTACCTCCTTGGTAGCAAAGCTGTGTTGGAAGTCAATCCATTAAAGCAGCCATAGGCAGACTTACAGAACATCAGATCCAAACATCTACCACCAGGCAAAATGAAACCTGAGGCATTTTTGTAGCCTAAGGCTAAAAATAGAATGAATTGAAAACTTCAAAAGATAAAAGAACTGCGGGTGTAACTCAGTAGTACAGTGCTTGTTTAGCATGCAGGAGCCCCTGAGTCTGATCGCCAGCACTCTAAAAAAAGGGGCAAGAGGGTTTGATGGTGCTTGTCTGCAATCTCAGTTATTTGAGAGTAAAGATGGAGAATTATGGTTTGTGGCCAACCCAAGCAAAAAATTATGAGACTCCCATCTTAACAAACAAGCCAGGCACAGTGATAAAGTTCTGTATGCCAAGCTGTATAGGAGGCATAGGTTAAAGGATTGTAGTCTGAGGCAGCACCAGCAAAAAGCATGAAAACATATCTGAAAAATAACTAAAGCAAAAGAAAAAAAAAGTGGGGGACATAGCTCAAGCATGAGCCCCTGAATTGAAGCCTCCCAAAAAAATATAAATTTATAAAAAGTTTAGTTTATGTAAATGGCTTTTATTTGAAGTTCTAGAGTCAGGAAATACCTGATAGCATAACAAAACAATTGGTTTTTTGTAAGGTAAAAACAGAACAAAAAAGATTACTACAGGTCACTTTCCTGGAAAGGGTTTAAGAGGGGGGACTTCCTTATTACACTGACTCATGTAGAAAGGTCTTTCTGATTGTGAGTCTCCTATTTTCAGGAAAAGGTGGTCTGTTTGGCTCCTTACTGGCACCATGAGCTACTCCATTTTGGTTTAGGCTGGTTTGCTCTGGTCTAGTGCAGGATAGCCCGTAACAATGACCTCCCAGAAACTTTGTGTAATAATAATCACACTGTAAGTCTGTCACATGTTCAGACTCCTTCCTTCTCACAAGCAAAACTCCAGCAGTCATGCATTAGAATTTTGCTGGCGATCAAGTGTCTCTCTGTTGGAGAAATCCAGTAGGAACAGAGAAATGGCCTTCACATATACTCATCTTCAAAATGGACACTTGTTTGTCACAATGCCTAACTCAGCTGCTTGGTCCCCTTCCAAGTATTTCACATCTAAACATAAGAACAACTTAGAATAACTACTTTTTGAGAGGAGCTTTTGACTGAAGAAAGAGCCTAAAGTAATAAAAGAAAAAGTTGAAAGTAATGGAGGAACAGAAGAAAACTGATATGAGTAACTTTAGAGGGGATGAGAAAGATATTTCATCCACAAAATAAGAATAAGTTGCTATGTGCCTTAGTTCCTACTGCTGTGTAATAAATTACCACAAACTTGTGGCTTGAAACACTTACAGTAATTATCTGTGCTTAGGGCCTCACAAGGCTGCAGTCTGGTGCTGTCCAGGACTGGCATCATAGTATGCTCACGCTCCTATTATAAGTCAATGGTTTGGTGGCAGCCTTCATTTCCTTGTGATTGTACTCAGATCCCTGATTTTTTGCTAGCAATAGGCCAGAGAAAGCTCACCTTTTGTAAAGACCTCCCAAAGTTCCTGGTCAAGTGGCCCCTATAAGCAGATCACAGCATGAGTGTTACATTCTTCCTGGCCAGTAGGAATACAGCTCTCTGACTTGTGCACTGACTCATAAGGAGCTCAACTGATTATGTCAGCCCCACTCAATAATTTCTCCTTTCAAATCAAAGAGATCTGATTAATTTACTCAATTACATGTGCAAAAGGTATAACTGCCATAATATCATCCTCTCATGTTAAGAGGACGTAATTATATAAGGTGTGAATTGGGGTAGGAATCTTGGAAGCCATCTTGCAATTTTGCCTACAGTATTTTGGAAAAGGAAAAAAAGGTATCAGATACAAAGTAATTCTTTTTTGGGGGAGGTACAATACTAGGGTTTGAACTCGTGGCTTTGTACTTGGCTAGACAAGTACTCTATCACTTGAGTTATGCCTACAGCATGTTTTATCTGGTTATATTTGATATACAGGCCCCCTTTTTGTCCAGGCTGGTCTGGACCATGTTCCTTCTATTTTAAGCTCCCTCCCATTACACTACCACACCAAACTGTTTTCCTTTGAGATGAGGGTGACACGAACATTTTTTGCTCAGGCTGGCCTCTAACTGCAATCCTACCAATCTCAGCTTTCCAAGTAGCTAAGATTACAAGCATTAGGCACCAGGGCCCAGCTCAAAGTAATTCTTTATAACATAAAATATAATTGCTTAATAATTGCAGTAGAAGCTGGGAGGGAGGAGCAGGGGCATATGCCTATAATATCAGCACTTGTGAAGTGGAGGCAGGAGGATTGCAAGTTCAAGGTTAGCCTGGATTAGATAGTGAGACCGTGTCTCAAAAAATTTGCAGTAGAAATTTTGAAAGATAATGTTAAGGAAAGAGAATTTGCAGACAGATAATAAAGACAGCAAAACTGAACAAAAATTAAGAGTTTTAGAGAAGTTATCTAGAAAATCCAAAATTGAAGAAATTGTGGTTCTACACAGAGCAGAGGAAATTCAGAGGATGAAAATATTAAATAAAGAAATTAAAAGAATTTCTCTAAAATAAAGAATACACATGTCTAATAGAGAGGGCTTACCCAGTACCCAGCAAAAGAATAAAGATAGGTCCACACCAAAACAAATCATTATAAGATTTTAGTGCAGGAAATAAAAGTTGCTAACGTCTCAAGAGATTTAAAAAATGCATCATGAATACAGGGGCAAGAATATTTCTTAGAGCACTAAATGTTGGATGACATTGGAGCAAGTACACTGAAAGGTGAATATCAAACTGTAACTGGCCAAATCTTTTTGCATCCCAAGATGGAAGTACACCAAGACATTGTCATATGTACCTACTTCTGAACAGTTACCTCTCATGATCCCTTTCTTGGGAAGTCCTGAAAAAAGCTTATTAAATTTGTGAATAAATTTAAAAAAAGAAAGATAAGATTCAGTAAATATGGGATCAAGTCATGACAGCAATAAAGGGAAAACAAAGTACCAGATGTGAAACTGTTGGAAGCAGTACAGAATGTGAAGCACGAATGGAGGTCTACACAGGGAAAGATATAAATTAAAGATACTGTAATAGGAAAATAGACACGGGAGGACTTGGGCAATTCTTATGCAATGTAAAAGCCTCCCCAGGAAGGGTTTGCCACTGGAAGCATAACTTTGGATCTGGAGGAGCTGTATTTCAGAAGTACAATGATTCCAACCATGATCACTGATTTCACTCCACTATGAGGAGGCATAATTCTGAATAAATGGGGAGAGGAGGAAAGTTTTAAAGAGATAACTCTTTTTATTAGAGAAAGTCAAATGGTAGAATCTAAATACTTCTAATCAATAAATAATCTTGAAAATAATCTAGAAAAGTACCAGAAGAACAACCAAATTAAACTTTGCCTCTGAGGAATAGAGCAGGATGAAAACAACTCTTTCTCACAATTAGCCTTCTAATACTATTTGACTTATTATAATAATTTGCTTGTATTTTTAAATTTTAAACTTTTTTTCAGGTTGGAGCTGCATTTGTGATATACTTTCAAAAAAAAATGTTGTTACCATATTTCTTAAATAAACATAGAAAGCTAACATACATTTTTGACATAAACTTGAAAATAAATGTTTTTACCTCCATTAACAGCCTAACAAATTGAAGCTTCTTGATTTCTAATTTTTTCTAGTGCAAATTATTGATCAAATTAATATTTAAAGTTCATATATTTTGAGTAACTCTATCAGATAAAGCTGCTGTTTATGATACTTCAGAGTTATCAAAGCAGTATCACTTATATATTAGTTATCTTTCCAATAACTATGCTGAAGTTAGTTATTAACTAAATGTTTGTTGTTAATATTAAAGATTAATCATAGTTTAAGAAACTGAAGTTCATAAAATTAAGAACATACTCAGAATCATGTTTTTCTAAGAACCACTATTTTGACATTGCAGGGCCTTTCTCACCGCATCATACCTTTTCCTGTATGTTGGGACATAGTATGTCTATCCTACTTTGGAATGTCTAAATCCAGTCCCATTTTGATACTCATGGATTTTTTTGCTTATGCAATCGACATTTTTTGTTTCAAGTATCATCACTATGTGTATCCACCTACTGTTAATGTTGTAATTTCCTTATTTATATATTTATTGGCAGGAAATACATTTTTTCAATAGAAATGTATTAAGAGTTTATACTTTTAACTTCTACTTTTCCAAAACAGTGCCTGAATTCACATTTACTATAAAGAATTTTTTAACATAATGTAAAATGCATTCCACTCTTTTTAAAGAAAATGCAAACACCAAAAGGTACCACATTTAAAAACAAAGAAATAGGAAGCAAACATTATCTGCTTTGTCCTTCCCTGCTGTGGCAAAAGACTCCCAAGCTCTTACCCTGTCCTCAGGATACTCCAGAAAACTTGAACTAAGTTGTCTGTTCTGCCTTTAAAGAGCTCCCAAACTTGAAATTTCCCCTGAGTTCATTTATCTTCTCAAACAAACTCACCCAAGAGTTAAAGAAGGGGAGAGATGGGAACTAGTCTCCAGCAGTGGAAAGAAAAGATGGTGACGTCAGCAAAGAGGGAAAGTAGTTAAACCCATCTCAGGCAGAATCAGTGAGGATGGTCATAAAGGCATCCTAGCATCACGCAAGCAGCCAAACAGCAGGCACAGCGATTCCAAGGTGGATCCCAGAAGCACAATTTCATTTATTGCATGAAAACTTTAGGGAGGCAGAACATCTAGAAAAACTGTCCAGGAAACTCTTTCAATCCTTCAGGCTCTATAAACTAGTTTCTAGGCACAAAATACAAATCCAAGATTTGCTACCATGGGAAGAGTGGGCTTGCCAACTTCATAAAGAATAGATTAATTAATGTTGTTTTACTTTAATTGAGTGTACTTAATATAACTCTGGCAATAAATTCTGCCTAGTGTCTCAGCTACTTTCAAGAATGCTAAAAAAAAGTAAAATATGTCAACACATTTATATTTTATGAAGCTGATTACTTGGGAAACAGCTGCAAATAATAAATACAAATTGTAATGGCAGAAATGCAATCTAGAAAATTTTGTTTTATGTGCTTATTTGACAGCCATTTATCATGTAGCTAAAAACTATCAGGCATAGTACCTGATACCAAGCATAACGGCTGCCCTAAAGAAGATGGCTAGTGAAGAAGACAGAATCATAAACACTGAATTGGGATAGGTAAGGTGTGAGAGAAGGTGACAGTGGACGCTGAACAAAACTTCTCTTTTATAGTAGGAAGTGGTATGAGCTGAATTTTGAAGAAGTAACTTAGCTGGATTCCAAATTGAGTGGAAGACGCAAAATGAAAAACCCTTAGGAATCTGTTTAGTTAGCACAACAGAATGTGATCCACCCTAGAGCTTCAAAGTAGCATAGTTTAAGACAGTAGAATTTTGTTTCGTTTTGTTTTTATATAACAAATCCTTCTTAGATAGGAAGCCTGAGGCTGATACATTTACTCAGAATTGAGGAAGGACTCAGGTTCCTTTTAGCTTCCTGCTTTATCAATCTTACTGGGTGGGTGGTGTTTGTACTCTTGTGCACAAGATAGCTACTATATTTCTAGGTAGCATTTTTCCATTTTAATTAAAAAGAAAGGGAAAATCACCGTGTCCTTCTACCTGTTTTTATTGGAAGAATAATAGCTTTCCCAAAGTTTTCTCTTTTTTCATTGGCCAAAATTTTATCACCCCAGCTACCTTTACAGGCAAGAGACTCTAAGGAACTGAATGTTTCTAACTTGGCATACTGCCTTTCCAAGCAGAAATATGGTTGTATTAATGAGAAGGAGAACACAAATATTGTATTGAAAACAACCATCAGAATTGCCACTTATGAGAAGGTAGGGTAGTGTACTTTTATCTACTCCTCCCGCTAAGTACAACTGAAAACATTGGACAGTATATATAAAAACAAACTTGAAGACTGAAGGGTAAAACCAAGGCAGATTTGCTAGGCTTCTGAAGAAATGAAGAACAATATGGTGGTGAGTCCTTTGAGTTTGATTTTTGTCTCATGTATCACAAACTTGGGGCTGAAGGAACTTGCAATTCATATATGCTGACAAGTGCAGCCAAAAAAAAAAAAATCCCAGTAAATATCTTTTGTCAGAAGACCAGGGAAGAAGTAGATTAGCACAATATAACTTTTAGATGATAACTACTATACTAAATACCACAGAAAAATAAATAAATACATACATACATACATAGATGTGGCCTCACACACATACCTACAAAGAGTCTGAGGAGTGAGTGAAGATTTCCACCCTGATGAAGCTGTAAGGAGATACTAGCAAAGTCCTTCTGGAGATCACTAGTCACTAGACATTGGGAAGGGGGAGAAGAAAAGAAGGCTGGATAATGGGAGTCAAAATATATTAAGGCAGGAGGAATAAATTCAAGTGTTCTACAGTAGAGCAGGGTGATAATCATTCACAATTTATTATACATTTTATAGAGAATTAAAAGAGAGGCTTCCAACAAAAAAAAAATGATAAATGTTTAAGAAGATAAAAATGCTACTTACCCTAATTTGATCATAGGACATTACATATATGTATCAAATTATCACATTCTATTACATAAGTATATGCAACTATTATATGTTAAGAAAAGCTCTACTCGATGACATACAGGCAGCCAAACAGAGAGCTAGAACCTCTGTTTGTGCTCTCCAATACATGTACTCAGTTTCCTTCCCCTACCGTCAATGGAAACCAGGTGCGAATCCTAGATTTTCAGTGTCACCTTCCACCACTCCGTACTGAGTGTCACAGGAGATGGGGAGGAGAGCACAGACTTGTAACATCACCCAATACCAACAGGACCATCCATCACAGTACCAATAAAAACTATGACATGAGCAGAATTCCCACTCCTATCTTGAAAAAAGGAAGAGCACCCTTTTCCTTTTGCATGTAAACTGTGGCCAGCAGGAAGTAGAATGTCCTCTAAGTAGTAGTGATTAGACAGTGTTCCCCTCCTATTTTCTCCTGCTAAATTGGTGCCATATAAATTTAAAACAAAAGTTTAAAAAAATGCCAGATGTGGTCACACATACCTTAATTCCAGCACTAAGAAGGCTGAAGTAGAAGGATCATGGGTTCAATAATGATAAAAAGGTCAACCAACTAAAATGATATACAAGTCTTAGAGTACATGCAACTCAGATGCATACGACTAACACAATGTATGCCCCAAACAACAAAGATGCAAAATATATGAAACAAAACCTGATAGAACTGAAAGAAGAAAGCTACAAATCCACAATTACAAAGAGTTCAACAATCCTCTCTCAACAATTGATTAGCTAGCAAGAAAATCAGGGAACGTACAGAGCCTCAATACCATCACCAAACAACATAGTATACATTCTTTTCACATGCCCATGGATCATAAACCAAAATAGATCATAAAGGCCATAAAATTGTTTACCAATTTAAGAGAAAAAAATGTTTTCTCTGACCACAATGAAATAAAACTAAAAAGACAGCAAGAAAATCCTCAAATAACTGAAAATGATGGAAGACTAAAGGAAATATTACCCAATTTTCACTTTCCTTTCAACTTTTTTTTATTCACTTATTCATATGAGCATACATTGCTTGGGCCATTTCTCCCCCATGCCCCCTGTCCCCCACCTTATCCCTCTTCCCCCCATGCCCCTCGCTTCCGGGCAGAACCTGTTCTGCCCTCTGTCTCCAATTTTGTTGAAGAGAAGATGTAAGCAATAATAAGAAAGACAAAGTATTTTTGCTAGTTTGAGATAAGGATAGCTATACAGAGAGAGTTTTAAGGTTATAACATTAGCTTCACTACAGTGGGCACATCAAACACTTTCAAGTTTTGGATTTCCTACCTATTCCTATTCCTCCTGTATGTGTTCTCCCCATAGTGTGTGACCCATGTCCAATAATATTACTGCTTTAGGTCTAAAGTCCGCATATGAGGGAGAACATACAATTTTTGGCCTTCTGAGCCTGGCTAACTGCACTTAAGATGATGTTCTCCAGTTCCATCCATTTACTTGATCATGATAAGATTTCATTCTTTATGGCTGAGTAAAATTCCATTGTGTATAGATACCACATTTTCTTGATCCATTCATCAGTAGTGCGGCATCGCAGTTGTTTCCATAACTTGGCTATTGTGAATAGTGCTGCAATACACATGGGTGTTCAGGTGCCTCTGGAGTAAACTGAGTCGCATTCCTTTAGGTGTATCCCTAGAGTGGGATTGCTGGATCATATGGCAGATCTATGTTTTTTTAAGAAGCCTCAATATTGTTTTCCAGAGTGGTTGTACTAATTTTCTTTCCCACCAGCAGTGTATAATGGTTTCTTTTTCCCCACATCCTCACCAACACATGTTGTTGGTGGTGTTTTTGATGATAGTTATTCTAACAGGGGGAATCTTAGTGTGGTTATGATTTTCATTTCTTTTATGGCCAGAGATGGTGAGCATTTTTTCATGTGTTTTTTGGCCATTTGAATTTCTTCTTTTGAAAAAGTTCTGTTTAGTTCAGTTGCCCATGTGTTTATTAGTCATTGATTTTGGGGGAGTTTCATTTTTTGAGCTCCCTACATATTTTGGTTATCAGTCCTTTGTCTGATATATAGCTAGCAAATACTTTCTCCTACTCTGTGGGTGGTCTCTTTAGTTTAGAGGCCATTTCTTTTATTGTGCAGAAGCTTTTTAATTTCATGTAGTCCCATTTGTCTATCCTTTTAGTTGCTAAGCTGCTGGGTCTTATTGAGGAAGTCCTTGCCTAAAGCTATTGCTTCCAGAGTATTGCCTGCTCTTTTCTGTACTAGCTTCAGAGTTTCAGGTCAGATATTAAGGTCCTTGATCCATTTTGAGTTGATTCTAGTACAGGGTAATAAACATGGATCTAGTTTCAGTTTTCTGCAGGCATATAACTACTTTTCCCAGCAACATTTGTTGAAGAGGTTGTCTATTTTCCATTGTATGTTATTGGCACATTTGTCAAAAATAAGGTAGGCATAGCTGTGTAGATTCATATCTGGGTCCTCTACTCTGTTCCACTGGTCTTCATATCTGTTTTTGTGCCAGTACCATGCTGTTTTTATTGCTATTGCTTTGTAATATAGTTGGAAGTCAGGTATTGTGATACCTCTAGCATTGCTCTTTTTGCTGTGTATTGACTTGGCTATTCACAGTCTCCTGTGTTTCCAAATGAACTTTAGGGCAGATTTTTCAATCTCTGTGATGAACATCATTGGGATTTTGATGGAAATTGCATTGAACATGTAGATTGCTTTTGACAGTTTAGCCATTTTTACTATGTTGATTCTACCAATCCATGAGCATGGAAGATATTTTCACCTTCTGTAGTCTTTCTCAATCTCTTTCTTCAGAGGTTTGCAGTCCTCATTGTAGAGTTCATTCACATTCTTTGTTAATTTTATCCCTGGTTTTTTTTTTTTTTTTTTTTTTTTTTGCTTTTTGAAGTGATTGTAAATGGAATTGTCTTCATATATTCATTCTCAATTTGTTCACTGTTGGTATATAGAAAAACTAATAATTTTTGTAAGTTGATTTTCTATCCTGCCACATTGCTGAAGCTGTTTATGGTGTCTAGGAGTTTTTGGGTAGAGTTTTTTGTGTGTTTGAGGTATAGGAACTTGTCATCTGCAAATAGGGATATTTTGAAATTTTCTTTACCTATTCATTTTCCTTTCATTTCTTCTTCTTGCCTTATTGCTCTGGCTAGGAATTCCAGGACTATGTTGAATAGGAGTGGGGATAGTGACCACCTTGCCTAGTGCCTGATTTTCAGAGAAATGGTTTCAGTTTTTCTCCTTTAAGTATGATGTTGGCGATAGGTTTGTTGTATATAGCTTTTATAATGTTGAGGTACTTTCCTTTTGTTCCTAGTTTTCTCAGAGCTTTTATCATGAAGTGGTGTTGAATCTTATCAAAAGCTTTTTCTACAACTATTGAGATGATCAAGTGGTTTTTTTCTTTGCCTCTATTTATGTGCTGTTATTACATTTATAGATTTGTGTATGTTGAACCACCCCTGCATCCCTGGGATGAAGCCAACTTGGTCGTGGTGAATGATCTTTCTGATGTTTTTGGATTCGGTTTGCCATTATTTTATTGAGAATTTCTGCATTGATGTTCATTAAGAAGATTGGCCTATAGTTTTCCTTTTTGGAGGTGTATTTGTCTGGTTTTGTGATGAGTATAATATTGGCTTTATAAAATGAGTTAGGTAGTGTTCTTTCCCTTTCTATTTCATGGAAAAGTTTAAAGGGAGTTGGTATTAGTTCTTCTTTAAAGTCTGATAGAATTCAGCAGAAAATACATCAGGTCCTGGACTTTTCTATTTTGGGGAACTCTATTGCTGCTTCAATTTCATTTCATGTTATAGATCTGTTTAGGTGGTTAATATCCTCTTGGTTCAATTTTGGATGGCACAAGTATCTAGAAATTTATCCATTTCTTCAAGATTTCCAAATTTATTGGAATATAGGTTCTCAAAGTAGTTGCTGATGATTCCCTGAATTTCTTTGGTGTTTGTTGTTATTTCCCTTTTTGCACTTCTGATTTTACTGAGTTGGGTTTTTTCTCTCCTCATTTTAGTCAGATTTGCCAGGGGTCTATCAACCTTGTTTATTTTTTCAAAGAACCAGCTTTTTGTCTCATTGATTTTTTTGTATGGTTTTTTTTTTTTTTTGGACTCTTTCATTAATTTCAGTCCTTATTTTTTATTATTTCTCTCCTTCTGCTTGTTTTGGGTTTTGCTTGTTCTTGTTTTTCTGCGAGTTTGATATGTAGTATTAGGTTATTTATTTCAGATCTTTCTTTCCTTTCAATAGATGCACTCATGGCAATAACTTTCCTCTTAGGACTGCCTTTGTTGTGTCCCATAGGTTCTGATAGGTCATGTTTTCATTTTCATTAACTGCCAGGAACCTATTAATTTCTTCTTCTATTTCATCAGTGACCCACTGATCATTGAGCAATGTGTTGTTCAGCTTCCAGTTGTTTGCATATTTTCTGCTGTTGTTTTTGTTGTTGAGTTCTAGTTTTAATGCATTGTAATCAGATAGAATGCTAACATTCTATCTGGGGATTATTTCTATTTTCTTATGTTTGCTGAGGCTTGCTTTGTGCCCTAAGATGTGATCAATTTTGGAGACTGTTCCATGGGCTGCTGAGAAGAATGTATATTGTACAGAAGTTGGATGAAATATTCTGTAGACACCAGCTAAGTCATTTGATCTATGATGTGATTTAGTTCTAGAATTTCTTTATTGATTTTTTGCTTGGATGACCTATCTATTGGTGATAGGGGATATTAAAGTCTTCCACTACCACTGTATTGGAGTCTATATGTGCTTTTAAGTCCTTTAAAGTATGTTTGATGAACTTGGGTGCACTGACATTGGGTGCATGTAGGTTGATAATTGTTATTTAATTTTGGTGTATTTCTCCTTTTATTAGTAAGGAGTGTCCTTCTTTATCTCATTTGATCAATGTAAGTTTGAAGTCTACTTTGTCTGAGATAAGTATTGCTACTCCTGCCTGTTTTCAGGGGCCATTGGCTTGGTAAATCTTCTTCCAGCCTTTCACCCTAAGCCAGTTCTTGTTTCTGTCAATGAGATGGGTCTCCTGTAAACAACAGATTGTTGGATCTTCCTTTTTAATCCAGGTTGCCAAAAGGTGTCTTTTGATGGGGGAGTTGAATCCATTGACATTCAATGTTAATATTGATAGGTATGTGGTGATTCCTGTCATTTAGTTGTTTTTGTTGTTTATGGGTTTGATTTTGTGCATCTGAATCAATGTTACTTTCTGATTCTTTGTCTTTTCTTCTCCTATGGTTTGAAACTGCCTGTCCTCTCATGGTTTTTTTGCTTTCATTTTCTCTGTGCAGAATCCCTTGAAGAATCTTTTGTAGTGGTCGTTTGGTAGTCATATATTGTTTTAGTTTCTGCTTATTGTGGAAGACTTTTACTGTTCCATCTATTTTGAATAATAGTTTTGCTGGGTAGAATATCTTAGGGTTGAAGTTATTTTCATTTAGTGTCCAGAATACCTCTCTCCATGACCTTCTTGCTTTTAAGGTTTCCATTGAGAAATCTGCTGTGATTTTCATGTATTTACCTTTATACATTATTTGTTTTTCTCTCTTACAGCCTTCAATATTCTTTCTCTGTTCTCTGTGCTTGTTGTTTTACTGATAATATGTTATGGGGAAGTTCTATTTTGGTCAAGTCTGTTTGGTGTCCTGGAGGCTTTCTGTACCTGAATGGGCATAACTTTCTCTAGATTTGGGAATTTTTCTGTTATTATCTTATTGAATATATTATGAATCCCTTTTGCTTGGACCTCTTCTCCTTCTTCAATGCCCATGATTGTCAGGTTTGGTCTTTGTTGGAGTCAGTAGTTCTTACATATTCCTTTCACAGGTCTTGAGTTGTTTGAATAACAGTTCTTCATTTTTTCCTTTAATTTCTATTTTATCTTCCAGTTCTGAGATTCTGTCTTTTACTCTGCTGAAGTGGCCTTCCACTGTGTTTTGTGTTTCTGTTAGATTCTTTTATCTGAGGTTTTCCATATCATGGGTCACTTCCTCAGTAATATCTTCTATTTTCATCTTTAATTTATTTACCACTCTATTTACAGTGTTCTCTGTTTCACTTTGGTGTTTATTTAAGGCTCCTATGAGTTCATTTATTTGCTTCTGTGTCTTCTTGTATTCTTTATTTTTGGTGTCTTGAAATTTCTGAGTGCATCTTGTATGTTTTGGTTAACCGTGTCTACTAGTATCTCCATGAAATTTTCAGTGATTATTTGCAGGATTTCTTTTTTGAGGGTGTTTTTGCAGACATTGTTGTGTTTCTTGATGTCATTTATCTTTGTTTTGTTGGAGTTGGAACTGGGTATCCATTTTCTTCATTTCCCTCTGAATCCTTTATTAAATTATTTTTTGGGAGGAGAATTGTTTCCATCCCTTTTTCTTCTTTCCATCGCTCCACTTGGTATTGTGCAAATATATTCTTGAAGGGCTAGTTGGTGGTTGTAGTCACCTGCTTTCTTTCCTTTGATTTAATTTTTGTTTTGTGGCTGTCTTGGGGTTTTTGCTAGGTTGGTGTGCTATTTCTGTCCCTGTTCTGGGTTTAATTTAGTAATAACTAATTCACAGGTTTAATACCCGACCATCTGTTTTTATGTTATATAAAAGATCTATAAGCAGTGGGAGTTGGGGGAGGGTAATGTTTGTAAGGTTAGCTATAGAAATTTGGGGAGTTGGATAGCATGGCACTAAAGGAGGACTTGGGAAGTGGAGTGGATGAGTGGGAGAAGCAGTGTGGGTGCTGCTTGATTTTATGGTCTTTGTGTATGTTTGGGTGTATTTCTGTTGTTGTAGTAGGGGTGCTTGTGTTATGGATTGCAGGGATTTGGGGTTGTGTAAAGTTGGTATAGTAGGTTGGTCAGGAGGGAGGGGTAGTCTGGTGACAGGTTGGGGGAGAGTGGGAGGAGAAGGTGAGGGCTGGGGGAAGAGAATGGGTGAGAAGGGGCAGAACGAGTTGTGGGGAGGGGAGCAATGGATTTTAGCACAGGAGAAGGGGAGAGAGTGATGGGGGTGAAAGTAGGATGAGAAGATGATGGTAAAGTTAATAGTATGGAAAGAAAAAAGATAATAGGAATCAAAATAAAAATAGATAACCCACAATAACAAAACAAACACACAAACACACACACACACACACAACAACTACAAAGAAATCAGCAGGAAAAAACAAACAAACAAAACAAAAACAAAGAAAAAATAAAAACACCAGATTCAGGAACAATAGAATTTTAGTCTTCGTTTAGTTCTGTAGTTACTCCTCCAGTATCCAGTCCTGGTATTGGCATAAAAGCAGAAGCTCTTAAGTGGTCTCGCCAGGTGATTGGCTTGTGAGTAGTGTTATTTTTCTTCTGTCAGTTTGGTCTGCCAAATGTCTCCCAGGCAGGTTTGGAGCCAGTGGCAGCAGCTGTGACAGCAGTGGCAGTCCTCAAGTTTTCTCAGTGTAATGTGTTGTGGGAAAGCTTTCCATGGGCTAGGGGTTCAGGATATCAAAGGTTTGATTCTGGTTGGTGCTTTATTTCTGCCAAGTGTGGAGCCAGCATCTCAGTGAGGGTTTGGAATCATGGAGTTTAGGCTATCTGCTTCTTACCCTAGTTGCCATCTTGGATCCCTCCAAATTCTGCTTTCAAATTTTTTATCCAGGAAAATAATCTCCACACTAAAAAATTAGAACAAATATCAACCATAATGAACTGAATCCCAAGATACATTAGAAGAGAACTAATAAGTCCTTAACAGCCCAACTGCATGATAAATGGATGGATAGGCGAATAGATAAATTGATGGACATATTTTGCTCTTCACATATAACACTACCTTGTTCTTATAAGTCTTTTGTCTCCAGTTGATTATGAGTTTTCTGGAGAAGGTCCCTAAAAGGAAAAATCATCCCTCTTTCTTCTTTGTACCAGTGCCTTTACTATATTGGTCATTCAAAAATTATAATTACATTTAAGGAGTGATTAGTTAACCAATTCATCATCTGAATGAACTAGTTTATACATAGACATAAATAATTCATTTATAAATGAACCAACTAGAATGGACCTCTGAGGCAATGCTATAAATATTTCATATATGTGTCAAATATAGGCATTTATAATTAAACCATAATCTTTTGACAATCTGGCCACATATACACAAATATGTTCAGTCAACCATATTTTATCATTTAAGTTGTATGTCACAACTGACATCAAATTTAAGATAAATAAATCAAATGATATAGCTGCCATATAAAAGTACATTTTCAGTGTACAATGACAGAGGTTTATAGTTAGATCACAGGAAGCAACAGCCCCAATAGTTTCTGATGATCAGAATATATATGGAATATGATGACCATTTTTGGTGCATTATTTAAAGATAAAACTCTAGTAAGTTTCAAGGAAATATGGGCTGCATGCTACATGCTAGTAGGTTTTTGATGAATCAAGTGAGAGAATTAGTGAAGAAAGAAATCTATCAGAAAATATGTTACTTGTCTTTTAATGTTGAAAGACAATCATGTGGACAACAGAAAATTCTGGAGAAATTAAACGTGTAATAACACACTAGAAAGACACCCCTTGGTTCAGTATCAGTTTCAGCATCTGAATAACAAACATGCTTCCCCTGAGAAGCAATCACCCTATCATGGGAAAGTTAACAAGGCCTTGGATCAGTATTAGCCAACTGTGTTAAATAGAAAATTCATAAAGAGATTGGGTTAGATGACTTGTGAAACTATTCCAATTTTCAGATTCTACAACTATGCAAGTCAAATATAGTGATACTAGTGGATTTATTTTTTTTCCAATTCAACTGTATGGTTTTACTCAATCCTATTTGCCAATAACAAATCATATTTAGCCTGAACTGAAATTAAATTTGTAACTTTTCAATTGAACAAAATTAATTGATTCACTTCAGATTCATGCCCATGACCTGAACATCATAAAAAGCATTTCGAATAACTTGATCAATATGCCTTCTATTGAAATGGGACCCTTTTTCTTATCCAATACTAACTGGTAACTAAGGCTGTCATCACCATAATAGATCTTTCCACTTTTATGTGATTTATGCTCTACAGCAGAAAAATACCAGCTCTCACTTTAAAAATTAGATGTTTTGAGAAAAACTAATTATACATGTAATTATGGAGAGAAATATGGCTTGCAGTATTAACATCAACAACAAAATTGTGAGTCTGAAACATTCAAGGCTCAGTCTCCAAATCCTGGAGTCATGCAGGGCAACTCTGCCTTCTATACAAACACTGAAGGCAAGAATGATAAGATATCTCAAGCACACGGACTGTGTGAAAACAGAACATAGAGTTTCACTCCACTTAATCTCATTTTCAAGTTTGGCCTCTGGAATAACCAATTTAAAAGTCTAGAGGCTCTGGGTGAACATTACTACTTATGCCTTGATACTAAAGAAACCTTAAATTATGTCTCTTAAAATGTGCAATGTGAAAAAGAGACAATTGTGAAAATAAGTAGCTCTAGAACTTATCACTTTTCTTAACATTTTCTTAAGAGAAAACACTCAAAAAAACGACTGAAGTAGGCGGCATTTAACTTCAACAAAATCATGAATCTTGACATTTTATTGCAGAGAGACTCTGAAACTGAGATAACCATTCTCTGGTAAAAGAGTTATGTCCCTTTTATGAGGCCCTAGAGATAAATTCTCAAGGTTCTCTACAATTCATGTGAGGTATTTTGGGAAATGTGTAAGTAAACCAATATTTTCCTCTTAAATCTTGGAAGCGCTAAGAAGAAATATGCCTAATGAGGTTCTTTTTTGATGTATAAGCAGAAGATTTAAGAAACACATCAGAAAAGCAATATATGCTCATGAAAGTGTTTCAGAAGAAAAGATTTCCAAAGAAGCATGTAACTACAGAATTTCTTTCATCTGCTTTCTTAACAAAATTGCTTCATGGATTGCTGACACATTGATTAGATAAAGATGAAGAAGACAAAGCGAGATGCCTTATTGCATTTGATAAAACTCTGAAATAACTGAACTCAGGGACAAGACACTAAAATTCAAAGCAATCTGGCTTGATGGAAAAAATGCCATTGTCCAATATTCACCACCTGTAAAACTTTCAGATAAGCCACATAATATCCCCATAGATCAGAGCTATTCATCTAGAAATAATCGTAATGATTGCTAACATTGAGTTGCCCTTGCTGTGTTGAACGTATTACCCAGCCTCCTTTGCTAGTGTGGTGAATTAAGGCATAAATTTTTACCTTCAATCTTCAATTTTCTCACCTGAAGTAAGGTCATTAATACAGTATGGTGTAGTTGTGAAGACTGAATAGAATAAGTTACTTAGCATAGTGTCTCACATATAATGAGCATTTTATAAGTGTTCTCCCCTGGAGGAGGTATTATTTAAGGATGGAGATCATAGTGAAGCAATGGAACTAGGTTTGAAGCCAGAATCATTATACTCTTACATAAGTTTTTAAACTGGCTGGTATGTTTTATTTGGCAGACTATATTTGGCTCACAGAAGGTTTTCATTTTCATATTTTGAATTATTTCTCAATATATAAAAATGGACTTCATAAACAAATGTCAACTTTCAGCTCTCTTTAAATATGTAAAATATCTGGTAGCCTTAAATGGCAACAATCAGGGTCAAGTCAGAGTTGCTCTTTTTATTAGACATTCTCAACTTTCCTATAGTTTCTACATTTATTATTATCTTCCCACAAATGAGAACAAAATAATCACAATTTATCAAGTTGTATGACAAGCTGTGTACAATACAATTATTTTTCATAGACTTTTTTCACATATAGTCTGTGAACTTAGTGGTACCCTTCTTTTGTCTGAAGTACACTGACTTCCATTTTTGTCTGAAGTACCTAGGCTAGTGAAATAAAAGTTATTTGTAAGCACTTGTAATTTATTTGTATGATATATCCTGTTGTTCCTCTCTGAGCCTATTTCCTCAGCAAAGGTATAGCTGATTCATACATGTATACTTACATACATGTTTAACCAGGTGATGCTATGTATAATGAATTACAAATAGAAATGCTAATGAGTGTCAAAATACCATACTGTCTAAATGTGCCCAAATTAGATGTTTTAAGTAAATTATTTTAATGATCAAAAAATTCGATATTACTTGTTAATTTGAAGGAAATAGCTCCATTTTTTAAAAAAATTATGTAAATAATTCCTAAGATAACTGGCATATAATTCAATCTTCTTTAAGAAAAATACACAATAATTCAGTGGGTAATGTTCACCTTGGAAAAATAATCTTTAGCATAGGTAGTATTTTCCATTTGGGCAATGCAGCAGCAAATTTTATTCAGATCAGGAGTCAGACGTGAGACAACACCCATACACAAAGAAAGAAGAAGAAATGGATGAAAATTACCCAGGATAATGGCAGCTTATTACACAAACAGAGCACAGAACACACTCCATAACAAGCACACATCTCTGTGGGATGAAATGTATGAATCTTTAGTGACTTCCTTAAAAAATACTACAAACAAAAATCCAGAGTTTTATTATTTTACTTAAGTATACTCAACCTGATATTCCTTTTAATATGCAAAACCGCTAAGAAAGTAAAAAAGATTTAAAAGGTAATAGAGGATAGAATTTGAAGCAAGTTTTTCAAAATACTATTCATTCTTTAAATATACTTATTTTTCTATCTGAATTAAGTATCTTTCATGCATACCTCTAACTATTATGTAGACAAAACTACAAGAAGAAATTAGAGTAGCAATAAAAAATAATTGTTTTTCCAACTGTGATGGTTAAATTTGTGCCAGAGCCATGGGAAGCCCAGCCACTTGGTCAAACATTATCATGGGTGTGTCTGAGAGATGTTTCTGGGTGACATTAACATTTGAATTGATAAGTTGAGTAAGCAGACTACCCTCCCTAGTGGAGGTAGGCCTCCTCCAATCATCTGAGGACCACTCAAAATGTTTGAATAAGAGGGTTCTTGGGCTACTTGATCTCATGAGCTGGGACACTGATCTGCTATAAGACTGGAATTTGCATATAAACTTGGCTTTCTGGCTAGCTCACTACAGATCTTAGGACTTTTCAGAATCCATAATTGTTTGAGTTAATTCCTCATTTTATTTAGTTGTATGTGTGTATATGCATATATACATGTGTATATGCGTATACATACACACAATGCTTCTCAACTTACAATGGGGTTACATTCCCATTTAATCTATCACAAGTAAAAAGTATCAAAACTTGAAAAAGCATTGAATATACCATGTAACTTACAAAATATCCTAACTTAGCTTAACTTCTTTAAATGTGCCTAAAACATTTACATTAGCCACAGTTGAACAAAAATCATCTAACGTAAGGCCTATTTCATCCATTTATTTTATTTTATTCATTAGTGGCCCTGGGATTTGAACTCAGAACTTCATGCTTGCTAAACAGGCAATCTTACTAGCCATGTTTTATGATAGAATTTTTTCAAGATAGGATGTTGTGAACTATTTGCACTGGGCTGGATTTGAACCTTGATGTTCCTGATCTCTGTCTCCTAAGTAGCAAGGATTACAGGTATAAACCACTGACACCTGACTCAAGTTCTATTTTTATTTATTCATTTATTTATTTATTGTTCTGCTGGGTGGAGATACATTGTGGCATTTACAAAAGTTCTTATAATATATCAAATATTTTGTTCTTGAATTCACCCCCTCCACCATTCTCCTTCATTCCCCTTTCCCCCATTTCTGGAAAATTTTCATCAGGTATCAGTTTTCCATTTACATACATGTGTACATAGTGTTTGCACCATATTCACCCTCCTTCACCACTTCCCCACCTCCTCCCCCCTCCCACTGGTATCAACCTCCTCAGGCAGGGCCTTTCTGCCCTCCTGTTCTCCAATTTTGTACAAGAAAAGAAGAAAAAGAAAAAAATGACATTTTTGCTTGTTTAAGATAGCTACACAAGGACTTCCCTTGTGGCACTCCCATATTTATATGTATGATAGCCCGATTTGGTTCACCTCTTCTATTTTTCTTCTTTCTACCTTAGTCCCTTTCTTATGGTGATTTCAAAATTCTATATTCATTCTTGTATAGACAGTACATTAACCATATTCACCTTCTTAACTTCCTTCTTTTACCCTTCCCCTCTTGTGTGTGACATCTCTTAATGTGATGTTTCTCATAGTATTGCTATATTTGTCTTATGTCTGTATTCCACATGAGTGAAAACATGCTTTTGCATGTAGCTGACTTCACCTAAGATGATGTTCTCCAGTTCCATCCATTTACCTGCAAATAACAGAATTTCTTTCTTTTTTGTGGCTGAATATAATTCCATTGAATACTGAACAAAGTGACTCAAGCTTGTAATCCTAGATAGTTGGAAGGCAGACACCCAGTGCATCATGGTTCAAGGCCAACTTGGGCAAAAAGTTCTCAAGACTGTGTGCCCATTTTCCCAGCTACATAGGAAGCACAAATAGGAGGATCACGGTTTAGACTAGCCCTGGACATAAAGTGAGACCCTATCTCAAAAGCCAACACAGAGTGGCTCAAGTGGTAGCATGCTTATCTAGCAAGCATTGAATGTCTCATATAATTTATCAACTATCTGTATCCAAAAAACAAGGACAGCATAATACACTATACAGTCTGGTTGATTTCCCTTGTGATTGTGTGCCTGCATAGGAGGTGTGACTTATTGCTGCTGTCAAAGATTAATATTCAAAACTCAAGTATGATTTCTACTGAATATGTATTGCTTTCACACCACCATGAAATTGAAAACTTGTAAGTTGACCCACTGAAAGTTGGGGACTGTCTGTGTAAGTATATATTTTACATACATGTATATGCATGTATTTAGTTTTGTTTTTCTAAAGAATCATCACTAATACTTCAACCCACTTAACTCATAAAATAAAATAAAAAATTCTCTTATATGGAAATCTGAAAAATTGTTGCAGTTCCCTATAAACTTTTCCAAAGTAATCATGGAGTAACAACATTCTTAGAAAAACTACAAAAAGCATGACAGGGAAGTAAATAATATCCAGATTAGAAAAACAGTATGTTTTTACCCATGCTTTGGACTCTGTATTCTTTAAATATTCTATTTGTTTGAAAAAAATTAATGAATCCTCAAAGATACTACATAAGAGATTATTTGAACTACAAGTACTTGTGGCTCCTGAAAGAATATTACTGTTTCTCATTTTGTAACTGGAGGTAAATCTGTGGAGGTAGAGTCTCACAAATCCACAATCATGAATAGAAACTTGGAACTTTCTTTAAAGATCAGTTACCTGGAAGTAACAGAATGTTATCTATTTTGAGAATAACAATATTTATGGAGCTACTTAATTTTATTCTGAAAGTTACTTTTGTTCCTACTCCTTGAAGTGCTATAGCCCAACCATCTCTCAAATTTTAGCTCTTGATTTCTGTATCCTTGAGCTGTAAGAAATTGTAAATACATGTATATAATATGTATATAGGTATATTATAATATATATCTTTAATGTTTTAATGTTTCAAATCATTAAATTACCATAGCAAATATCAAATATATATGAAATAGATCTACAAGGTAGATCTATAACATATATAATAAATATAATTATTTATAATAATTGTTTTGAAACTTTTTTAACCTTCTAAGACATAACAACTAAGATCTATCATTTCTCAAATCTGATTGGGCTGACCACTATGCCACTGCCTCTCTTAAAATTTGTACTTCATTGCCTATCCCATGGTTTGGGCAAACTTGTCATCATAAACCAAGTGTTTTTAAAACAGTGTATCTGTATCATGTCTTCATTTGGCATCAGGTACTCTAGCAAATTATTTGTTAAATGGTATATTAGCAATTCCTTTTTTTAATTTAATTTTTTATTGTGCTGTGTGGGGGTACATTCCCTTTTTAAAATAAATGACTATGAAAGTCCTTTTAGTCAATTCCATTGGAATTGAAAGCATTATACTTGGATGTTGTCATTATTCAGATTTCCAGACAAATGATCTCATACTTGGCTTCTGTGTGGCTCTTCTGAGCAACATTATGTCATTTTTCCCTCCTGTCTTGCTTTCATGTCTCTCCAAATCACTTTCAAAATCTTTAACCACTGTCACTTCCTCCCTTCTCTTATTTCTAGCCTAATCAATTCCTAGACCAATTCCTCCTAGCTGCTCTTGTCTAGCTATCTCTTCTACTCCAAGCATAACCTTCAAATTATTTTTAAATCCCTGCTTACTTCTCTCACTTATTTGAAACTTAATACACAGTATTTCTCACAAATGGACTCCTATTCAACTCACTTTTCCTCCCAAAATATTATTACAGACCTGATTAAACAGCTTCTCCTTTGAAACTCGTGTATATTAGACAACCTACTCTCATTTTTTGAAATTTAATTTACACTTCAACCTCTGGGACACTCTGTTAAATTCTTCCATGGTTGATACATGTGGAAAATATATCATGTTCTTGTTGGTGGTAGTGCAGATGGTGTTGGATATGGTATTTAAATTTGTTTTTGCACTTTAGGACATTGGAATGGGCAAGGATACTTTTTTAGTAAGATTCCACAAGAGGTTGGCCACTGGGGCTCGGGCCTATAATCCCAGCTACTTGGGAGATGAGGAACAGGAGGATCATGAGTCAAGGCTATTTCAAGTAAAACAGTTTGTGAGACCCCCATCTCAACCATGCACGTGCCATCCGAGCTATACAGGGAAGCAAAAATTGGAGTGTCATGGTTTTGCCTAGCTTAGGCATAAATCAAGAAAAGCAAAGAGGGCTGGTAGTATGGTTTAACTGGTAGAATGCCTGCCAAGCTAGTGAGCGACCTGGAGTTTGCAAAAGACCCAGTAACACACAAATACATCACCACCACCACTACCACCACCACCGCCAAAAACAATGCACAGGAAACAAATCAAAAATAGACAAATGAAATTATATGAAACTGAATAACTTCTGCACAACAAAGGAAACAATTAACAAAGTGAAGAAACAACATATAAAATGAAAGAAAATACTTGCAAATTCTACATTTATACATGTATAAGAGACTGATAGCCAGCATATAAGACTGACTCAAACAACTCAAAAGCAAAAAATATAAATAACCCAATTAAATAATTTTAATAGACCCAAATATATATATTTCACAGAGAAGATATGTAAGTGGACAACAGGTACATGAAAAAATGCTCAACATCACTAGTGATCAGGGAAACACGAATCAAAACCTCAACAAGATATTACCTCTCGTCAAAAGATAAGTTCTGGTGAGGATATGGAGAAAAGGGAACTCTGGTATAATGTTTGTTGGAATTTAAATTAGTGCAGCCATCAGGGAAAATAGCATAAAGACTCCTTTAAAAAATTAAAAATACAATTCCCATATGATTCAGAAATTCCATTACTGGATATATATCCAATGGAAATAAAATCAGCACATCAAAGAGATATCTCACTCCCATGTTTATCAAAGCACTATTCACAAAATGAAACAACTTAAGTGTCTATCAACTAATTAATGGATAAATAAAATGAGGTATTATGTATACAATAGAATGCTGCTTATCCAAAAAAGAATGAATTCATGTCATTTGTGACAACATGAATGCACTGGAGGTCATTATGTTGTTAAATAATCCAGGCAAGTACTGTATGATCTTACTTATATGTAAATATTAAAAAGTTGTGCTCATACAAGTTGAGAATAGAATGGTGATTAGCAGAGGCTGGGAAGAGTAGAGTTTGGGGAGGAGTAAGAAAAAGTTCATCAATAGTTACAAGTTATAGTTGGAGAGGAGAAATAAGTTTTGCTTTTGCAGAGCAGGGTGACTTATAGATAATGATAATGTATGTTTTTTAAAAAACTAGGATGAAAATGTTTTTACCACAAAGACATGATAAATGTTTGAGGAGATAGATATCCTTACCCTAACTTGTTTCTATGTGTATCAAAAAAATCATGTTATCCTTCATGTATCGATTTTAAAATACATTAAAATAAATAAATACAAAAATATTTTTGTTTTGTTCACAACTCTATTCCTGAACACTCTCCAAAGAAATTCACAATTTTTTAATATAACCAATGAGTTTTCTTAATTACACTCAATTTTCCTGTTATATCCTTTTAGCAACCCCAAACTTTTATATATTCAGACTTTGAACATGACCAAACTTTCTGGTCCTAATTATGCTTCTCCCTTGCTTCTTTTTCCTCTGTGTAATATCCACAGTGAAAGACATCCCTATCACTTCTAAAATTCCTTCAAATTTATGCCTCCTCTCATTCCCACTTAACAAAGTCCCTGGTTAAGTTACAACCCAGTGATTTTTCTGTATTCCATGATTAGATTGTCTAGCATTTCTTGAGGAATAAGAAATTTCTCCTAGTGGATCTCTAATTACTATTGGGCATAGTTCTATTAACACATTAGATCTCTTATATTTTCATTAACACTTTTCCATATTTATGTCCTTCTTTATTTTAACTCTCCTGTCTTCCTGCAGGAGTTCCTGATGCTTGATGGAGCTCTAGAGGTTAGGAAGTATGGGGCTAAGAAGGCTTCTTTTAGATGGCTTGAGGGTTACTCTGGTTTGTTCACCTAGCAGTCAAAGGATCTGGTATGAATAAGCTAACAATGCTGCAAGTGGGGTGGGAAAGAATAGAAAGCAGAGGGGAGAAAGAGTGGGAGGCTGCCCCCAGCCTCAATGACAGAGAGGCAGGTAGTGAGACTTTTCAGAACCTGGGGTGGTGAATAGTGAAGAATCAGGGCCTTCCTGGAATTCTGAAAGTTGAATGAGTCTTTTCCTACCCAATATACCTCACATGATCTTTAGGAGTTTGGAAACCAAGAAACATTTGTCCGCAAGAGCCCAGACCACAAATCCATAAACTTAGGGAACTTAAAGATCCAAACTATAGCAATTGTATTTGACATTATTATAAGTATTCTAAAGATATTTTAGAGTATATGGGAAGATGTGAATAGGTTATATGTAAACATTATAACATTTTATATGAGAGGAGCATCTGTTGATTTTGGTATTCATAGGAGTTCTGGAAATATATATATATATATATATATATATATATTTTTTTTTTTTTTTTTTTTTTACATCTTCAACTGGAATCTGTTTTTTAGCTAACCTCCTTCCTACCTCCTCTTCTCTTCATTCCTGGTGCTCCCATAGTTCCCACCTCATTACCACTTTCCTTCACAATTTATTATTGACTTCTGACTGGTATCCTTATCTTCATCTTCTGCTTCCTCTAAAATGTCTCAGACAACATTGCCAGAATTACTTTCTGAAAGCTAAGGCCATTGTATTAGTTAGTTTTTTTTTTTTTTTTTTTTTTTTTTTGCTTGCAAGTGACAGAAACCCAGGTTGAATGAATTTAAGCAAAATTTGGAAATTTACTTCAAGGATTCTAGAGAATGTTTTTCCACCAAATACAGGAACATATCTGAGTCTCCAAAAACAATTGACACCAGGATATTTAAACATCAGAACATTTTGACTATATGTCAGCTATGTCCCCTTTTCCATGTGTGATTGCTTAATTACTTTTTCATGTGAGACTTTTATTTTCCTAGTCTGTGTGGCATAAGTATTGTTTCGTACATTTTTCAAACTTTGTTGCTTTGCTACATGACTCTTAGTTTCAAAATCTAAATAGGCACCAGCACACCCATGTTTATTGCAGCACTATTCACAATAGCCAAGTTATGGAAACAGGCAAGATGCCCCACTACAGACAAATGGATTAAGAAAATGTGGTATTTATACACAATGGAATTTTACTCATCCATGAAGAAGAATGAAATCTTATCATTAGCAAGTAAATAGATGGAACTGGAGAACATCATCTTAAGCGAAGTTAGCCAGGCTCAGAAGACCAAAAATCATATGTTCTCCCTCATATGCGGACTTTAGACCTAAAACAAATGCAGTAATATTATTAGACTTGGGTCACACGCTAAGGGGAGACCACATGCGGGAGGAATGGAGATAGGTAGAAAACCCAGAACTTGAAAGGGTTTGATGCGCCCACTGCAGAGGAGCTAATTCAGTAACCTTAAAGTGACAGAGGTCAATATGGGAAGATGACCAGGAAGTAGTGAAGGGGTCTGGGAGAGATGAATCAATTTGGGTTACAATACACTTGTACATGGAAGCAACGCTAGGAATCTCTGTGTATAGCTCTCCTTATCTCAACTGGCAAAACACCTATGTCTTTCTTATTATTGCTTATGTCTACTCTTCAACAAAATTAGAGAAAAGGGCAGAACAGGTTCTGCCTGGAAGTGGGGGTAATGAGGGAAGAGGGAGGGGATGGGGGCCAGGGGGGAGAAATGACCCAAACAATGTATGCACATCTGAATAAATGAATAAAGAAAAAAAATATTCACTGATCCCGCTTAGGGTCAATCCCTTGAGTGAATTGAGTGACTAATTGGATCCAATTATAATATGGTTACTGCAACTATATACGTAATTTTATGTATATATAAAATGTCATATAAAGTTATACCCATTGTATTATATTGATATAAAAATACACTACATAAAATACATTATATAATCATATAGATAATTATATAATTATATTTATATTATATAATATCTACATATTATATACATATACATATACATAAACACACACACATATATGTACATGTATTTATGCTTTCATCAGCAGGAGAAGAAAGGGAACAGATGGTCTGAGAGAAGGGGAAAGAAAACTTCCAAAGGAGAAAGTTCAGACAAATAAGCAACAGATCTTCAATAAATTTGTATTTGCAAACCTTTTTCACAATGACCAACACATGGTACATATTCAGTAAATGCTTCAGTATTTAGTTCTTCATCTTTTGCTCAAAGGTGCTTAAGAACTTAATGTATTTAAATTACTTTAGCAGTCCTCCACATTTTTCTAATTTTTGTGTAAGTCAACAAGAATGATGGGCTCTCTTTTCCTTAAACAAATTCCACCCCATTTCCTGCCCCTCCAACTCTTATCTCCCACTGAGGTATTCTTTTAAGAGGAAATGTGGGATGGTGGAAGGAGGATGTGGATGTGAGTCCCAAGACCTAAATTCAGGTTTTGTAATCAAGTTCTACTGAATTGTAGAAATCGGCAAGCCAGTTTTCTTAAAGTATAGTAGCATGTATTGTATGTAGCTCTTTTATTCTGTGTCCCTCAGTTTACATTTGATGTTTTCTCATGACTAAATTGAGGCTATCCATTTTGGGGAAGGAAGCAATGGAGAAGATGTGATTGAATTACCTAAGAGTTCTACAAACACCATTATGTCAGGTAGAAAATCACTTTCATTTTCCCTTCTTTTATCTGTGAAAAATACATCTCCGTTAATCACTGAGAAAATGTTCTACTGCTTCTGTTTGATTACAACTTTACTTATTATGCTTACAGAGTATTCAGTGGCTCATGAAAATATGAGCATATTATATAGATTTTCTTTCTGTCAGTTCACTGTATGAAACTATAGTCTTCATATTTTGAGGAAGCAAAGCAAGCAAATGAACGAGAGAAGAAACAAGAAGGCTTGAAAGGACACATAGTTTAGAATAAGGGCAACAGAAAATATTTGCTTATATCCCTATCATGCATGTGCACACATTCAATACTAGACAAAAACATAGCTTCAAGAAGGGAAAGTCGTGTTATCATTTTCCAAATTTAAAATATTATTTTTTCAGCTGTCCCTTTTTTCTTGTGCTATAAATATGCATATTGTTTAACTACTGGTAATCTAGTACAGGGTGAGGCAAATGTTTTTGTTTGCTTTTAGTATACAAAAGGCTATCTACATAAGTCTTATTAATATACAAGGGCATTTGAAAGACAATGTGTTTTCTGAAGTGATCCTTTGCAATTTCTCACAAATAAATGAGAAAAATAAATGAGTCCAGCTATAATATTTCATTAAGCAATTTATTAAGCAGAAAACAATATTTTATATTATGTATTTCCACATTACTATGTCTAAACAATTCACAGACCAATGTTCTCCTCTGAAATTAACATCCATTTCTGTTTAGAAAGCATAAATATAAAAACACTATGAAAAATGGCTTCATGAGACACATTATTTTGTATAATTAATATGAAATAATAAGAACCTTAGTTTTATAGAAATTAAGTAGAACTATAAGACCTGTTATGACAGTGATATTTGCTCATTGTGGTAGCATATTTTCTGAGGTGTTTTATGAGCATATATTCTCCATAATCATTTTACTTATCAGGTAGAAAGTATATTTGATACATTGTAAGAACTTTTGTAAATGCCACAATATACTCCCTCCCAGCACAACAATAAAAAAAGTTTTTAAAAAAGAAAACATGCTAATTAAAATGAAAATGTATGTGGAAACTGAAAAAAAATGTTTACTTCATGGATGTAGAAATTTGATTACTGGTCACCAGAGGATAGGAAGGATAGTGGAAAGGGGAAGAAAAAGGGATAAGATAATGGTTACTAAAATTACAGTTAGTTAAAGCTGGAAGTTTGGTTTAAGACATAGACTGCTTACCTAGCAAGCATGAAGCCCTAAGCTCAAGCCCCAGTACTGTCCCCAAAATAAAATAAACAAATAAAATAAAATACAGTTAGAGAGGAGGAAAAATGTGTAAAGAAATAGAAGAGAGGACTGTAAAGGTTTGTAGCACAAAGAAATGACAAATGTTTAAGGAGATAGGAATGCTAATTATACTGATTTGATCATTACATATTGTGTATGTCTATCAAATATGCACAATGTCTCATAAATAAGTACAATTCTCTTTAAAGAAAACAATAGGAAAAATTAAAAATAAAAACTGAAAATATCTTGTATTTAAAGACTCTTAATAATTTCAGAAAATAATTCTAATTAAAAAGGAATTTAATAATTAAAAATATGCTAAACTCAGTTTATATGTGTGTTTTCTAAAATTAACATTTGAAATTAAGTGACATGTTCTTAAGTGCAAATCTTTAAAGTGCCCCTGATTTTCTTAAAGAGGGTGCTTTTTAACACCCTTACTGCATCTCTCCTGAGGCAGCTGCTCCCTGGTGTTTTTATGCGGATTTTCTATTTCCCACTTTCTCCTTCTTTGCTTTTTTTCTTTTTTCTTTTTTTTTTTTCCTTTTCTTTTTTCTTTATTTTCTTTATCTTTCTTTATTTTAAAATACTTGTGTCTCTGCTTATTTTTAAGAGTTTTACTTAGATATAATTCATACACAAAGAATTGCACCTGTTGAATGTGTATGTATCACCACAGTGAAGGTGGCAGGCAGAGTGATCTCCATAATTCATTGTGTCTCTGTTTTTGTTTGTGTGGTAAGGACCTTAGTCATGAGATTTACCGTCTTAGCATTGTTTCTACATTTTTATACTTTATTTTTTAGTAACATCCATTAATTGTATGTATTCATGGAGTTACTGCATTAAATGCATTTCAACACATAGTATAGCGTGCACTCTTGGTTAACCTGCCTTTATCCATCCTCCCCCCTTTTTGACTTCTAAAAACCATGGTTGTACATTCAAGTGATTTTGTTCACTTCTACTTATGAAAGAGAACTTGTGATACTTGTCTTTCTCTTTCTGGCTTATCTCATTTAATACATCCCTCCAGTTTCATCTGACAGTATTTTATTCTTCTTTATGATTTAATAATATTCCATTATACATATAATTCCATTTTCTATTTCTCATCCATATATAGGCACTTAACTGATTTCATATCTTAACTCTTTTAAATAGTGCCACAATAAGCATGACATATCAGTATCTCTTTTTGTATGTTCATTTAATTTCCCTTGGATATTTACCAAGATGGATATATGGATCATAAAATTAGACCTACTTTTTTTGTTGACCCTCTATTACTACTTTGCATAATAGCTGTATTACATAGTATATCAGAGTTCCTTTTTCTCCACATTCTCACTGGAATGATTTTTTTGTTGTTGTTTGCTTTTGTTTTTTTTTTTTTCAAATAATAGCCATTCTCTCTGAGGTAAGATAGTATCTCCTTGTGGCTTTCATTTATATTTCTCTGATAGTTAATGATAATCGGTAGTTTTTCATATATTAGTTGGTCATTTGTATTTCTTCTTCTGAGAAGTGTCTATTCAGATTATTTGCACATTTATTTTAATTGGAATTTTTCTATGAAGAATACATGTTACTGTTCCATTTATTTATTCATTGCTATCAGTATAGACTCATGATATTTATTTTATTGTTTTTTAAGTTTTTGCTCAAGTTGTTCCAACTTTGACCAGCAGCTATGGCTGTAAGCAATGTGGTAGTTTTCATCTCATTTAGATTAAACAGGTAAAATTCACCATGAATGTGAAAGTTAGCAAAATTTCTTGCAGAGTTTAAGCAGAAACAAAATATTTGCATAGTCTCAGCTATCTTTCAAAAATATTTGGCAATTACAAAGAAAGACATCTTTCTAGTCAAATGGTCAAAATTAACATCACCAGAAGATTGTAGTAAAACCACATAACCCATATTGAGCCCTGAGAAGGGCACATTATCACATATCCTTTATAGCATCTTTCCCCCAAAAAAAGATGTAGCTTCAACTTAATCATGAAGCTATCCAATAATCCCAAACTGAAGAACACTATACAAGTAATCTGCCAGTATTTGTGGAAGATGTTAAAGTCATAAAAGACAAGGAATGACTAAGGAACGCTCACAGATGGGAGACTAATGTGTCATGAAAATTGGATATGATGGTGGATTCTGTTTAGAATATTAGAACTGAAAAAAGGACATTAGTGCAGAAACTTTTTCAGAGCTGAGCATGTTTTGTGCTGTAGTTAGTATTTGACTCATGTTAATTTCTTAGTTTTGGTAAATTTTCCATGGTTATCAAACATACAAGTGGAAGCTGAGTGAAGAGTAAAATGGAACTCTCTGTCCTCTATGCTGAGTAAGTTGTGCTTTAGTCCATAGTAATTACTTGGAGTTAATGTCTCAGTTTTGCCAAGATTTTAAAGTTATTTACCAGTTAACATAAAAGCAAGCTCAGTGAATGATATATTTTCAAATCTTCTATAAACCTAAAATGACCTAAAAATACTTATAATTTAAAATAAAATGAAACAAACATGTACACTATTAAGCTGTAGTAATCACATGCACAGTAATTAATGCAAGTCATTTTAAAATGCTCATTGGCTATAACTAAGGAAAACCCCCGAATAATTGTTTTAGCAATCATATTGTTGATTGTAATGTTGTAGTTGCTATCTGAGATTGTTGCATGGGTACAATGAAACAAAGCAAATGAAAAATTATAAGCTGTTCCACTTCTATCAATTTCAATATTCTTGATATCTAGGTTTTCCAGCATAGGAGAAGAGAGGAAAGAGGAAGATGTTAGTAGCCCTATAACCCTTAATCTAAATTGAAAGTATCATATTTTCTATTTCCCCCTTATTTGTGTCCACTAAAGTCTCCAGAAACAATGACTAAGTAGAAGCACTCTCAGCACACAGCTAGGGCTCTCCAAATACTATGCTCCCCTGAAAGGAATGCAGGCAGAGTCCAGGTCTAGCACAGGAAGTGTATAATTTACACTTAGAAAAATCATGTCAATGTAAGTTGGGATAATATAAATATCAATAACAATAATAACTTCAATGTTTTGTAGCAAAGTAACAGAAGTTACATAACAGCATAATAACTCTGGGAAGACACTTTTCTGTGAATGACTTTCCATACTACTATACAGAGTAGATTTTCAGCAAGTTATACTAGCGAAGAACTAAAGTGACTTCTGTGCCATCCAGACAGCCTATGACCTCCAATAAAGTCTGGATTCTATTTTTAGGTCTTTTCCTAGGGCATCTGTCTCAGTGATGGAGAGGTAGTTGCTAGTGCTTATATATACTATTCCCAAACTTTTAGAGCTCTGTTTACTTCTTACTAATCCTTCATCAGTCCAATGTCCTTCTATAGTTAATAACTAGTTATATTAGTAATTATCTGTTTAAATTATTGTATAGTTACTGTTTCCTGATTTGACCTTGGGAAGAATGAATAGCACTATGAGTATGACCAGACTGGTTATGAGTTGATAGTTATTGAGGTTGGGTGATAACTATAAATGGCTTGATTATACTCTTCTACTTTTGTGTATATTCAAAAATATCCATAATAGAAAGATAGCTAAAAGCAGCTTTCATATTTTTGGTGTAATGAAACATATGAATATTCATATTGAATCATAGTGGGGAAAAAAACCTAAAGAGTTCCACTCAAGTTTTGCTACCAAGAGAGTTTGTTCCAAATTTACTTTAAAAAAAATTCAGTTGTTGGAACTTTTTGTATGTCAGAAATTATAGAGCAAAGCTAAGTATACATATATAGTAATTGAATTATACAGAGGCCCAGGAAAAAACAAACTGCACACTCAAATTAGATTCAAGGAACTCTTCATAAAGAGAATATGCTTTATCTTAATAGAGAGGAGGTATTGTGAAAATACAAACAGTGGAACTCATATAGCCCTTAGAGCCCAAAGATATGAGGGTAAGGAGATGTTATCAGAAACTGGAGGAAAGAGTCGTATTTTGAAGGCTATCTTAAGACATCAGAGCAACAGTCATGTGACTGTACATGAGGTCTATAACTTCACTCTCTTCCCTCTTTCAGGTCTTCTGCTGAACCTAACTGAAAACCATGTGGCAATGGGTTGTTGATAAGGTCCATGCAGATCAGCCACCTGGACAGAGATCAGTGTGGCGCTTGGTTGAGAGCATGTCCAGAAGGGCCAAGAGAAGCTATGACAGAGGTACAAAGATATTCAAAAGTGTCAATAATTAATAATATTGGGCTACAGAAGAAAGGATGAGTAAAAATAAGAAATACTAGATACATTGTTGTGCATAATAGCACACTAATAAATCAATGTCCAAATTAATAGTGGGTGAAGAATATTATATAAACTCACTAAAGCAAAAACATAATCCTTGTCAAATATCAATTAATATACACAAGCAAACAAAAAGACAGTGTTGAATGTTCGTTCACAGATATTACATCTACCAGCAATACACAGACATCCATTTTTCCCACAGAGTGTGATATAAAACTTGGAATTTTGCTAAGCTGCCTGTGAAAACAAATGGTTTCATAATGTAGCCTAGTCCATTTTCTCTTTGCTAATTTAAGATGTAAGGTATATCATATGCCAAATTTCTATATGTAGTGGGATTTGTTTATGAACTTTCTATTCCATTTCGTTGGTCTGTCTCTTCCATTGCAAGCACTGTCCTGTTACAATTATATGGGGCATAAAATTATTAATTATTACATATAGGACATATAATTATTAATTTTTACATACAATATCAGTATGTTTTCATACCAAGTAGAACTAATCTTCTCAGACTGTTTATATTTTGGAGAATTTTCCATACTACTAAATTTTATTTATTTTTGTGTGAGTTTTAGTTTATCCAGGTTTAAAAAGAGAAGCCTCTTAGGGTTTTTATTGACATTGTATTAAGTTACAAAATAATTTAGAAAAAATAACATGATGGTATGTCTTCAGAAAATTGTTACAAATGTGTGTTAATTTCAAAATTTCTCATGGCTAGGAACTTCTGTATAGATGTGATGCATGTATGTGAAGTGCTGAAGTATAAGACTATTCACCATGATGTTGTTTCTTACCCAGCATGCCAAAAAATGCAAACAACATAAAAAGACAAATGACGCACAAGGGAAAATATTGGTAGCTGGCACAGAAAAAAGGTCAAAATCTTTAAAATGTAATGAAATTTCTATAACTTTCTAAGAAAAATCCTAGTAATTCAATAAAAATGGATAAAAGACATGAGGCAGCAGCACCCCTCTACACTCAGTTAGAGCTCTTCAGAGAAACAGAACCTATTAGACAGATAGATAGATAGATAGATAGATAGATAGATAGATAGATAGGTAGATACAGAGGAGATTTATTATGAGAATTGACTCAGGCTATTATTGGCTCAGGTTAAGTCCTATGATGTGCCATCTTTAAGCTGGAGAACCAGAGGTGCTGGTGGTCTACTCAACCTGAAGTCAAAGACATAAGACCAAGGGCTGGGTACTGATGTTCATCCTAAAGTTCAAAGACTTAAGAATGTAGAGCTCTGGTGTCTAAAGGCAGGAGAAAATAGATGGACTAGCTCCAGAAAAAAGAACAAATTCACATTTCTATCATTTTTTGTTCTATCTGAGCCCTCAATGGACTGGATGATTTGGACCCCCCATTGACAAAGACAAGTTGTCTTTATTTAGTCTACTAATTTACATAGTGATGTCTAACAGAAGCACCCTCACAGGCACACTCAGAAATAATATCCCATATATTGATTATCCTTTATCTGAAAGGTTCTGGATCAAAAGTATTTCAGATTTCAGATTGTTTTTACTTTGAATACCATTTGTATATCCATAGTAAGATAGTTTGGGGATGGAGTCCAAGTCTAAACATGAAATTCATTTGTTTCATATAAGTCTATACATATAGTTTGAAGGTTATTTTATACAATATTTTTAGTGTGCCTGCATTTTAACTGCAATCTGCCACATAAAAACAGGTGTGGAATTTTCTGCTTGTAACGTCATGTCAGCACTCAAAAAGTTTTGGATTTTGCAGCAGTTCAGATTTTGAATTTTTAAATTAGGAATGATGAACCTGTAACAGCTGTGAATTTCTTACCACAGTCAGTTTTAAACCTAAAATTAACCACCACACCAAACAAAAACACATAGCCTTTAAATAAATGAAAATTTTCTTAAATTGATTCATAATACTGTAAATGTTTATTAAAACTACACTATATTACAGTGTCAGAAAGGTTCTCATCAAAATCTATTTTGGGTGGATTGAGCAAGATGGAGGATTGTTGACATCCCTATACTCCAGCAGTGACTACCCTGAAGAAGAAAGATCAGGGACCCCAAAAGGCACCCACAAGGTGCCACAACCAGTGAGAAACAAAGCCCTCTCTGAATCTACAAATAGAGAAGTAACTAACCATGGGAAGAATGAGAAGAGTGACTCACAGCCCAACACTCCATGTTTCCCATCCCTGAAGTCTCCATGCAGATCCAGGCTCTATTACTTGGCATTCTCTTGGTGGTAAGTCCTGCTTCTCAACACAAACAGGAACTCAGGACTCCATGCTCCCTGCTACTACAATACCTGCTACCTTTACCCTGAAAAGCCATGGAAAATGGGGTCCCTATATAAGCAGGACCCAGGGCTTCTGCTGTTCCATGAATAACAGAAGGTGCAAGCCAGCAGGCTTGGTTCCCCTGTGCTGGCAGCAGCTGATGTACCACACTCCCAGAAGCCTGTGCAAGCAGCCAGGCCCCAGGCTCCCACTGCCCACAGGCTTGGATCCCTCAACAGCTGCCATGGCTCCTGGTAACCCAGGCCAGCAAGCAGGCCCAAGGGTTCCCACTGCCTGAAGGCTTGGTTCTCCCATTCCTGCAGCAGCTGCTATGGCTTTTGAAGCCCATGCCCCAACACAAGTAGACTGGGACTCCACTACCTTGTGGACACCAGGTGATTGAAGTCTTCTGATTTGCTGCCTCACAGGCACCCCCAACTTGCTACTCAGTGCCAGGAGTCTGCTGCTACACACACAAGTGAATCACAGTCTCCATATGCTATTCTGCTGGTGCCAGTTGGCTTCCCTCCCCATGGAGAAAGAGGCCCAGCACTAACCATCAAGCCCTCCAGTGGGAGATCCCCCTGTCAAAAATGGGCAACCCAGCTTTTCCACTGAGTGGTAATCTGCCATTCTTTGGGTACCAGGAGACCTGCTTCCCTAAGGCACAAAAAGGCCCAACATTTCCCACTGTGCCCAACCACAGGAGAGCCCCCAATTCTCCATTAAAGATCAAAACACCAGATTCCCTACAGAGGGGAGGAAAGCTGTAACCTACTACTAAGTGAGTGGTATCAGAAGTGAACCAGTGAGGTGCACACTGGTCCAGCTCTCACCACTCTACCTGACACCTGAAGAGCTTCCACTCCCTCATTAAAGAGCAAGAATGTCAGATTCCCCACTGAGGGGAGGAAAGCTATAACCTGCTACTCTGTAGACAGCACCAGAAGGCCTGCTTCCCCAATGTGCACAGAGGACAAGCACATCCCACCTTGCCTGCCCAGTCTCCTCTGTTTAAGAGGCAACATAACAAAACAGAGGAGGGAAAAGACCCAAATTAACAAAGTCAAAGAGGAAAAAGGGGACACAACCACAAATACTAACAAAATCCAGAGAATCATTACAGAGTAATTTGAAAACTTATATTCAAGTAAACTGGAAAATCTAGATGAAATGGATAAATTCCTAGATGCATATACCAACAAAAGTGAGCCAAAAAGCTATTAATCACCTAAATAGTCCTATTACTTGCAATGAAATTGAAGCAGTAAGAAAGAGTCTTCCTACAAAGAAGAGCTCAGGACCTGATGGATTCACAGTCAATTTTTACCAAATCTTTAAAGAAGAACTAACATCAATACTCCTCAAACTTTTCCAGGAAATAGAAAGGGAAGGAACACTACCAAATTCATTCAATGAAACCAACATTACACTCATTCTAAAACCCAATAAAGAAGTAACCAGAAACGAGAATTATAGACCAGTATCTTTAAAGAATACAGATGCAAATATCCTTAGCAAAATACTGGCAAACAGAATTCAACAACATGTCAAAAAGATCATATACCATGTCCAAGTTGGTTTCATTCCAGGGATGCAAGGATGGTTCAACACATATAAATCCATAAACGTAATACAGCATATAAACAGAAGCAAGGACAAAAACCACATGATTGTCTCAATAGATGCAGAAAAATGCTTGGACAAAATCCAACCACCCTTTCATAATAAAACCTCTGAAGAAACTAGGAATAGAAAGAATGTTCCTTAGCATAATAAAGGCTATATATGACAAACCTAGAGCCAACATCATACTAAATGGAGAACAATTGAAATACTTCTGTTGAAGTCAGGAATGAGACAGGGTTGTCCACTTTCTCCACTCCTATACAATATAGTTTTGGAATTCTTAGCCACAGTAATAAGACAAGAGCAAGAAATAAAAGGGATTCAAGTGGGAAAGGAAGAAATCAAACTGTCCCTACTTGCAGATGACATGATCTTACAGCTAAGAGACCCCAAAATCTCAATGAATAAACTGTTAGAAATCATAAACTCTTTTGGCAAAGTAGCAGGATACAAAATTAACATACAGAAATTCTATATACCAACAACAAACAGACTGAGGATGAAGTTAGGGAAACAATCTCATTTATAATAGCCTCAAAAACAATAAAATACCTTGGAATAAATTGAACAAAAGAAACCAAATATATACAGTTTTTAATGAAAACTATAAACCACCAAAGAGAGAAATCAAAATAGACACCAGAAGATGGAAAGACCTTCCTTGTTCATGGACTGGTAGAATCAACATTGTGAAAATGGCTATACTACCAAAAGCAATCTACATGTTTAACACAATCCCTACCAAAATTCCAATGATGTTCTGCACAAAAATAGAAAAAAAATAATGAAATATGTATGGAAGCACAAAAGACCTCAAATAGCCAAAGCAATTCTGAGCAAAAATGTCCAATGCTGGGGGCATCACAATACCCAACTTCAAACTACACTACAGAGCCATAACAATACAACTGGCATGATATTGGCACATGATATAGGTTTATCCAGACACATAAACCCATGCATCTATAGCCAACTGACCTTTAACAAAGGAGCCCAAAACACATGATGGAGAAAAGACAGCCTCTTTAAAAATGCTCCTAGGAAAACTGGATGTCCACATGTAGAAGACTGAAACTAGATCCCTGTCATTCAATCTGCACCAAAATCAACTCAAAGTGGATCAAAGACCTTAATATAAGGCCTGAACCTTTGAAACAACTCCAGGAAGCAGTAGCAAATACACTGCAACAGGAAGGTACAGGGAATGACTTCCTAAACAGAACTCAAAAGACTCAGCAACTAAGAGAAACAATGAACAAATGGGACTGCATCAAACTAAAGAGATTCTGCACAGCAAAGGAAACAGTCACCAGACTCACGAGACAGCCCACAGTATGAGAGAAAATTTTTACCAGCTACTCATATGATAAGATACTAATATCCAGAATCTACAAGGAACTCAAAAAACTCAGCCCCCAAAGAATCAACACCCCAGTGAAGAAATGGACAATTAATTAAACAGGGAATTCTCAAAGGGAGAGGTACAAATGGCCAGTAAATACAGGAAGAAGTGTTTGATTTCCCTGGTTATAAAAGAGATGTAAATCAAAACAACTTAGTTTTTATTTCACCTGTTAAAAAGGTCAAAATCAAGGGTAATAACAACAACATATACTGGCAAGGACATATCAAAATAAGAATCCTTATACACTTCTGGTGGGAATGCAAATTAGTACAACCACTATTGAAAGCATTATGGAGATTCCTGAAAAAACTAGAGATAGAACTGCCATATGATCCAGTAATACTGCTCCTGGGCATCTACCCAAAGGAACACAGACAAGATATAGTAGAGATACCTATACACTGATGTGTTCATCGCAGCACTACTTATAATAGCCAAGCCTTGGAAACAACCCCGGTGCTCTACAACTGATGAATGGATCAAGAAATTGTGGTATATATACACAATGATGTACAACTCAACCATGTGTTTTGAAGGTAAATGGATGCAATTGGAGAACATCATGTTAAGTGAAGTAAGCCAGGATCAGAAACACAAATGCCACATGTTTTCTCTCATATGTGGAAGATAAATCCAAAGATAAACATGGGGGGTGGGTAGGAAGTAAAGGGGTAAGGGAGAGTGAAGAAGGGGGTTGAATGGGCCAAAGTAAAGTGCCCCCACAGTGGGCATTCACTGAGATACCCCTTTGAGCATCAACTTAAATATTAATAATCAAAACCATGACTGTAAAATAGGTACAATGTGTGGGGGGTGGGTACTAGTGATAGAGGGGAGGGTGAAGAAAGATTAATGTGAGGGTATATGGTAGATGAACTTCGTATACCTATATGAAACAGAACTAAGAAATTTCTTGCAATTGCTTAAAGTGAGGTAGAGAGGGGGTTGAGAGGGAGAGACAATGAGGGCAATGCAAATAATGTACAATATAAGTCTAATCAGAATTGTCACTATGAATCCCCTCCCTGTATAATGAATACCTCCTAATAAAAAACTGATTTTAAAAATCTATTTTTTAGGGCATGGAAGAAAAGTAATTGCTGGTGGAAATACAAACTGGTACATACTCTATGAAGGACAATATTGAAATATCTATAAAACTTATAAATCAAATACCTTTCAAGCCAATTATGTCACTTCTGGAGATTGACACATCAAAATATGCATACAAATATATCACAAATCAATTAATGAATCAATCTATTTCTCTCAGTGTATGTATATATAAAATTTCAATAGCCCAAGTTAAAATATGATACTTACTGGGCTGGAGGTGTGACTCAAGTGGTAAAGCATCTGCTATGCAAGCATTAAGCTCTGAGTTCAAACCCCAGTACCACCATATACTCATATACATTTATGTATATTCATATATGTGTACATATTAACATATATGTATATATATATTGTTATACTATGAAGCTGTGAAAATAAAATAAATAGAAAAGTCTTTCTATGAACTCTATTTAGTTCATCATGATGTATTGCTAAAAGAAAAATGTGACTGCAAACAATAATCACTCCAAAGAAAATTAAAAAAGTATAGATCTTACAAAATGTGCACAGGATCCATATATTCTAAGTTACACACAGCTGGTCACAGAAGACCAAAAAAAATCTGCATAAATTTAGAGGAATACCATGTCCATGGATTGGGAAATTTTATTTAGTAAAGATAATATTCTGCCAAAATTGATCCACAGACTTAATCTAATTCCTATTAAAGCTTAAGGATTTCTGAAGACATGCACAAGCTCATTATAAAATTCATAAGGAAAAACAAAGGACTAGAAATAGCTAAAACTATTTTGATAAAGAACAAAGTGAGAGCATTCACTCTACCCAATGTACTATAAATGTACAGTACTTATGATAGTGTGGTATTATTAGAATGATACATACATATGTTGGTAGAACAGAATAGAGAAGCCAAAAATCAGTCCATAAAAATATGGCCAACTATTTTTATAAAAGTACACAAATGATTCAGCAGAGAAAAAAAAGACAGACTTTTAAATAAATAATGTTTGAGCAATTGGACATCCATAGAAAACAATGAATCTGAACCTTATCTTTACACTAAGTAAAAATAACTTAAATCAAGCCAGAAACTTAAATATAAAACACTGTTCTGTAAAATTTTAGAACAAAATAATATGAGGAATATATGCAGAACCTTTTAAGAGAAGAGACTTTAGACAAAACATCAAATATAAAATCCTTGAAAAAAAGATAATATGGACCTAATCAAAATAAAAAACTTTCATCTGTCAAAGCTCGTATGCAGAGAATAAAAAGACCAACTGTAGGCTGAGAGAAAATGATTTGCAAGGCATATGGCAGAAAAACATTTTGTGTCTATAATGCAAAAAGAATTCTCAACATTAAACAGTAAAAATCCAATTGTTAAATATGCAAAACATATAGCTAGACATTGCACCAAATATTACATGTAAGTGGCAAATGAGCACATGCCAACATCATCAGTCATTAGAAAAATTCAAATTCAAAGCACAATGATATCTACTACCCGTCAGAATAGGTAGAAAAAGAAAGAGGAAGCAAAAAAATGCCTTCAGTCATACATTGTAGTGGGAATGTAAAGTCATACAGTCACTCTAGAAAATTGTTTGGCAGTTTGACATAAACCTCAACACACGCATACACCTGATATAGCAATGGTACTACTGGGTTCTTAATCCAGAACTCTGTGTTCAAATGTTGATGGCTGCTTTATTTGTAATAGCCCAAAACTGAAAACAATACAAATGTTGATCAGCAGAGAATGGTTAATGAATGTGGTATATCCATATTGTGGAATTTTATGCAGCAATAAAAAAAAGAACTAACTATTGAGACATACATCTCAAGGGAATTATGTTGAGTGAAAACGTCAATCTCAAAGGTAGCATACTATATGACTCCGTGTGTGTGTGTGTGTGTGTGTGTGTGTGTGTGTGTGATATAAGAACATTTTTGAAATAATGAAAGTTTAGAGAATAGATTGGTGGTTGCCAGATTTCACCAATTTTACAAAACTTTATGTAAAGCTGATGAAATATGAATAAATTCACCAATATCAAGTTTTTTGTTTCTATATTGTACAATAGCCATACAACATTTAACCATTGGAGAAACTAAGTAAGGGGAAAAAGGGACATCGTGTACTTAATTTTTAGCTACTTCCTGTGCAGTTATAATTATTTCAAAATAAAAGCTGTAAGAAGCATCATGCTGACTTGTGTGTGTGTGTGATATGCTATATGCTATGGTTTTGTGGGAAAGGGGGACACAAGAAACATCTTTTGTTTGCTTATATATGCACACAGGAACTCAAAATGGATGCTAGTAACTGAATGTGTGTGCTTAGGAAGCACCATAGCAAATAAAATGCAGGTGTGGAAAGGAATATCATTTTATCTTTTTCAATTATGTTTTTCTGTTTCTTATTTTAAAAATTAAATTATTATTGTAGTCATTGAAACCATTATAACCATATACTACCTACCATTCATTAAAAAATATTTTAACCTTAAAAATGACATAACCTTGGGTTTAGACCAGGTATTCAAGTTTTATTATTTCTTCTTTATGAAAAATGTACACTAATCTTGTTAATTCTCTTATTTAAGAATGAAGATTTAGAGGGAATTCCAAGATGGCGGCTAGAGGTAGGAAGCAGAAAGCGAGCCTCCTATAGTGAAATCTTGGAGAGACGCTGGAGACACATTTTGCAGGCATAATCACCGAGAAAAGGCATAACTTTGACTCCTCCACATCTCCAGCCGGCGCAGAGAATCTCCACTTCACGTTAAACGGAGAACCGAGGAGGCCCCCTGGCCGCCAGTGGCCGGCGCCCATACGGCTTGGGAAGACATGGACCAGGTGAGCTTCGCAGTACCGCGGTTCCCCCACAGACAAGCCTGGGCCAGAGCAGCATAGCCCCCTGGACAGACTGACCTCCACCCGGGAAAAAAAGAGAAACTGAGTACTAAGCAATAAGAACAGTTAAGACACGCTGGAAAGAGGGTGGGGCGCCCTGAGCGCTGAAGATTGGGGGAAGGGAATCCTTCCCGGGACTGTAAATAAACGAGCCGGGCGGGCCGGAGAGGCTCTGGCGGGAGCGGGGCGCACCAGCAACCAGGAGCGGGGACGCTTGTGAGAGGAGGGAAGACCCACTTCCCACGTGAACTGTAAATAAACACGCAGGCCTGACAACGCGGGGCAGTGTTGCCTTTCCCAGTGCTTGGAAAGGGAAAAGCCTGTAGCAGAGGCCCCCCTCCCCCGCACAGGAGAACTCTGAGCAAACAAAGCCTGTGGGACCAGGTGAGTGCTAAGCTCACCCCAGAGATCTGCATAAATAACGCCTCCAGCTACAGGCTGAGAGCAGCAGGCAGGCAAGCCACAGTTGCAGATACCACTCTCAGAACTGCCTCCAGACGCTTTTTTTTTCTTTTTCTCCCTACCTTTGATGAGAGAACAACCGAATTACACCTGCAAGCCGAAAAACTTACTGAAACTGTATTGCATTTGAACTGGGGACACTTGGTGGGGCTTTTTTTTTTTTTTCTTCTGTGTGTGTGTGAGTGTAGTTTTGTTCTACTTTATGCATCCCCTTTGATGAGACAACTACAGAACAACATCTGAGGCACCAACTCCAGGACTGGAGATTGAGACGGACATCCAAATTATTAAGACTGAAATTGCATTGCATATAAACTTGGAAGTTTTTTGGTTTTTTGGGTTTTTTTTGTTTTTTTTAATTTTCTATTTTCCATTTTATTTTAATTCATTTTTATAAATAGATATTACTTTCATATACTTATTTTTTATTTTTTTTATCTTTGATTTTCAATCCTCTCTCTGTCACTCTATTGTCTGTTCAGCTTACTGTCGATTAGTACACTAACACTCCCTGTTTATACCTTTGAAACTCTCTTGTCTGATACCTTGTTCTGCTTTCTCCCTCTTGTCTGTATATTTGTTTTCCCCTTTTCTTTAACTTCTTGCTTTCCATCTCAGTTCACTCTTCCATTCTCAATATTACCATTGTTATTATTACAAGCTAGAAAATACTTAATTACACACAGTACAGGGATAGTAACAACACCAAGGACAATGACAGGAAGACAGAAAAAACAAGGAAACCAGTTTCCCCACAGCAAAAAATTAGTACAGGAACCAGAGGGGAATGAAGAGAACAGAAACTCAGAGCCAGACTCCAACAAAATGAAGATAAACTATGCCAAAGGACCCAATGAAGCCTACAAGAATAATTTAAAAGAAGACATACTACAAGTACTCAATGAGAATTTTATAGAGATGATACTGGATAGGGTCAACCAAAATGTACAGGAGACACTCAAGAAATTCCAAGACAATAAAAATAGAGAATTTGAAAAAGCAAAAGAAGAAATAAAGGAAACCATAGAAGCACTGTATAAACACCAAAGTGAAAGAGAGAACACAATGAATAAATGGATAAATGAACTCAGGACAAAAATAGACAACAATAAAGAAGAAAACAGCCAGGATATGGAAAACCTCAGAAAAAAGAACGAAACAGAACTGCAAAACAAAATGGAAGGCCAATCCAGCAGAATAGAACAAACAGAAGACAGAATCTCAGAACTTGAAGATGAAATGGTAATTAAAGGAAAAACTGAAGAACTACTAATTAAACAACTCAAGACCTGTGAAAAGAAAATGCAAGAACTCACCGACTCCATCAAAAGACCAAACTTGAGAATCATGGGCATCGAAGAAGGAGAAGAGGTGCAAGCAAAGGGAATGCGTAATATATTCAACAAAATAATAACGGAAAATTTCCCAAATCTAGAGAAAGATATTCCCATACAAATGCAAGAGGCCTCCAGGACACCAAACAGACCAGATCAAAATAGAACTACTCCACGACATATCATCATTAAAACAACAAGTTCAGAAACTAAGGAAAGAATATTGAAGGCTGCAAGAGAGAAAAAACAAGTAACATACAAAGGTAAACCCATCAAAATCACAGCAGACTTCTCAACAGAAACATTAAAAGCAAGAAGAGCGTGGGGTGAGATCTTCCGGGCACTGAATGAAAATAACTTCAACCCCAGGATACTCTACCCAGCAAAGCTATCATTCAAAATAGATGGAGCAATAAAAGTCTTCCATGATAAGCAGAAACTAAAACAATATGTGACCACAAAGCCACCATTACAAAAGATTCTGCAAGGGATCCTGCACACAGAAAGTGACACCCAACTTAACCATGAAAAGGCAGGCAGCACCAAACCACAGGATAAGAAAAAGCAAGACAGTAGAGAGTAACATCAAGTTAGGTACACACAATCAAACCTTCAAACAACTAAGATAACTAAATGGCAGGAATAACCACATACCTATCAGTACTAACACTTAATGTTAATGGACTTAATTCACCCATCAAAAGACACCGTTTGACAAAATGGATTAAAAAAGAAGATCCAACAATTTGTTGCTTACAGGAGACTCATCTCACCGACAGAAATAAGCATATGCTTAGGATGAAAGGCTGGAAGAAGATTTACCAAGCTAATGGCCCCCGAAAACAAGCAGGAGTAGCAATACTTATCTCTGACAAAGTAGACTTCAAACCTACATTGATCAAATGAGATAAAGAAGGACACTCCATACTAATAAAAGGGGAAATAGACCAAAAGGAAATAATAATCATCAATCTGTACGCACCCAATGTCAACGCACCCAATTTCATCAAACATACCCTGAAAGACCTAAAAGCATATATAAACGCCAACACAGTGGTTGTGGGAGACTTTAACACTCCATTATCATCAATAGATAGGTCATCCAAACAAAAACTCAATAAAGAAATCCAAGATCTAAAATATGCAATAGATCAAGTGGACCTAGTAGATGTCTACAGAACATTTCATCCAACCTCTACACAATATACATTCTTCTCAGCAGCCCATGGAACCTTCTCCAAAATAGATCATATCCTAGGGCACAAAGCAAGCCTCAGCAAATATAAGAAAATAGAAATAATACCATGCATACTATCTGACCACAATGCAGTAAAAGTAGAACTCAACAACAAAAGTAAAGACAAAAAACATGCAAACAGCTGGAAACTAAATAACTCATTACTTAATGAAGAATGGATCATCGATGCAATAAAAGAGGAAATTAAAAAGTTCCTAGAAGTCAATGAAAATGAAAACACAACCTACCAGAACCTATGGGACACAGCTAAGGCAGTCTTGAGAGGAAAGTTTATAGCCATGAGTGCATATATTAAAAAGATTGAAAGATCCCAAATCAATGACCTAATGATACATCTCAAACTCCTAGAAAAACAAGAACAAGCAAATCCCAAAACAAATAGAAGGAGAGAAATAATAAAAATAAGAGCTGAAATCAATGAAATAGAAACCAAAAAAACCATACAAAGAATTAATGAAACAAAAAGTTGGTTCTTTGAAAAAATAAACAAGATCGATAGACCCCTGGCAAACCTGACTAAAATGAGGAGAGAAAAAACCCAAATTAGTAGAATCAGGAACGCAAAAGGGGAGATAACAACAAACACCATGGAAGTCGAGGAAATCATCAGAGACTACTTTGAGAACCTATATTCAAATAAATTTGAAAATCTAAAAGAAATGGACAGATTTCTAGATACATATGATCATCCAAAACTGAACCAAGAGGAAATTAATCACCTGAATAGACCTATAACACAAAATGAAATTGAAGCAGCAATCAAGAGTCTCCCCAAAAAGAAAAGTCCAGGACCTGATGGATTCTCTGCTGAATTCTATCAGACCTTTAAAGAAGAACTGATACCAACCCTCCTTAAACTGTTCCATGAAATAGAAAGGGAAGGAAAACTGCCAAACACATTTTATGAAGCCAGTATTACACTTATCCCAAAACCAGGCAAAGACACCTCCAAAAAGGAGAACTATAGGCCAATCTCCTTAATGAACATTGATGCAAAAATCCTCAACAAAATAATGGCAAATCGAATTCAGCAACACATCAAAAAGATTATTCACCACGACCAGGTAGGCTTCATCCCAGGGATGCAGGGGTGGTTCAACATACGAAAATCAATAAACGTAATAAACCACATTAACAGAAGCAAAGACAAAAACCACTTGATCATCTCAATAGATGCAGAAAAAGCCTTTGATAAGATCCAACATCATTTCATGATAAAAGCTCTAAGAAAACTAGGAATAGAAGGAAAGTTCCTCAACATTATAAAAGCTATATATGACAAACCTACAGCCAGCATTATATTTAACGGAGAAAAATTAAAACCATTCCCTCTAAAATCAGGAACCAGACAAGGATGCCCACTATCTCCACTCCTATTCAACATAGTACTGGAATTCCTAGCCAGAGCAATTAGGCAAGAAGAAGGAATAAAAGGAATACAAATAGGTAAAGAAACTGTCAAAATATCCCTATTTGCAGACGACATGATCCTATACCTTAAAGACCCAAAAAACTCTACTCAGAAGCTTCTAGACATCATCAATAGCTATAGCAAGGTAGCAGGATATAAAATCAACATAGAAAAATCATTAGCATTTCTATACACTAACAATGAGCAAACGGAAAAAGAATGTATGAAAACAATTCCATTTACAATAGCCTCAAAAAAAATCAAATACCTAGGTGTAAACCTAACAAAAGATGTGAAAGACCTCTACAAGGAAAACTATACATTTCCGAAGAAAGAGATTGAGGAAGACTATCAAAAGTGGAGAGATCTCCCATGCTCATGGATTGGTAGAATCAACATAGTAAAAATGTCTATACTCCCAAAAGTAATCTACATGTTTAATGCAATTCCCATCAAAATTCCAATGACATTCATCAAAGAGATTGAAAAATCTACTGTTAAATTTATATGGAAACACAAGAGGCCACGAATAGCCAAGGCAATACTCAGTCAAAAGAACAATGCAGGAGGTATCACAATACCTGACTTCAAACTATATTACAAAGCAATAATAATAAAAACAGCATGGTACTGGCACAAAAACAGACATGAAGACCAGTGGAACAGAATAGAGGATCCAGATATGAAGCCACACAACTATAAGCAACTTATCTTTGACAAAGGAGCTAAAAATATACGATGGAGAAATAGCAGCCTCTTCAACAAAAACTGCTGGGAAAACTGGTTAGCAGTCTGCAAAAAACTGAAACTAGATCCATGTATATCACCCTATACCAAGATTAACTCAAAATGGATCAAGGATCTTAATATCAGACCCCAAACTCTTAAGTTGATACAAGAAAGAGTAGGAAATACTCTGGAGTTAGTAGGTATAGGTAAGAACTTTCTCAATGAAACCCCAGCAGCACAGCAACTAAGAGATAGCATAGATAAATGGGACCTCATAAAACTAAAAAGCTTCTGTTCATCAAAAGAAATGGTCTCTAAACTGAAGAGAACACCCACAGAGTGGGAGAAAATATTTGCCAACTATACATCAGACAAAGGACTGATAACCAGAATATACAGGGAACTTAAAAAACTAAATTCTCCCAAAACTAATGAACCAATAAAGAAATGGGCATGTGAACTAAACAGAACTTTCTCAAAAGAAGAAATTCAAATGGCCAGAAAACACATGAAAAAATGCTCACCATCTCTAGCAATAAAGGAAATGCAAATTAAAACCACACTAAGATTCCACCTCACCCCTGTTAGAATAGCCATCATCAGCAACACCACCAACAACAGGTGTTGGCGAGGATGCGGGGAAAAAGGAACCCTCTTACACTGTTGGTGGGAATGTAGACTAGTACAACCACTCTGGAAAAAAATTTGGAGGCTACTTAAAAAGCTGGACATCGATCTACCATTTGATCCAGCAATACCACTCTTGGGGATATACCCAAAAGACTGTTACTCCAGAGGCACCTGCACATCCATGTTTATTGCGGCACTATTCACAATAGCCAAGTTATGGAAACAGCCAAGATGCCCCAGCACTGACGAATGGATTAAGAAAATGTGGTATCTATACACAATGGAATTTTATGCAGCCATGAAGAAGAACGAAATGTTATCATTCGCTGGTAAATGGATGGAATTGGAGAACATCATTCTGAGTGAGGTTAGCCTGGCTCAAAAGACCAAAAATCGTATGTTCTCCCTCATATGTGGACATTAGATCAAGGGCAAACACAACAAGGGGATTGGACTATGAGTACATGATAAAAGCGAGAGCACACAAGGGAGGGGTGAGGATAGGGAAGACACCTAAAAAACTAGCTAGCATTTGTTGCCCTTAATGCAGAGAAACTAAAGCAGATACCTTAAAGCAACTGAGGCCAACAGGAAAAGGGGACCAGGAACTAGAGAAAAGGTTAGATTAAAAAGAATTAACCTAGAAGGTAACACCCACGCACAGGAAATCAATGTGAGTCAATGCCCTGTATAGCTATCCTTATCTCAACCAGCAAAACCCCTTGTTCCTTCCTATTATTGCTTATACTCTCTCTACAACAAAATTAGAGATAAGGGCAAAATAGTTTCTGCTGGGTATTGAGGGGGGGAGCGGGAGGGGGTGGAGTGGGAGGGAAGGGAGGGGGTGGGGGCAGGGGGGAGAAATAAACCAAGCCTTGTATGCACATATGAATAATAAAAGAAAAATGAAAAAAAAAAAGAGACCTAAATAAATAAATCCCATAGGAATTCTGAAAAAAAAAAAAAAAGAATGAAGATTTAGGGAAAGGTGACCACTGGTCTTCGCTGGTCTTAAAAATGAAACCCAGAAAACACTGCATCAGCTCACACCAATTTTACCCAGGTGCTAAACTGAATCTCTCATTTTTTGATTTGCAGCCTTGTAGTTTCAGTATATGCAAAGCAGTGTTCTCTAGGACTTTTAGTATTCTACACAATTTAGACTAGAATATGTCTGCAGTGTTTCTTGGGAAATAGACATGTTCCTATTTGTACATTTCCCCAAAAAAGAAAACAAAGAACAAGGAAAATGCAACTGCCAAAACTCAAAAGAATTTTTGAAAATAGTCAAGAGAAAATGAGGGATATCAATAAAATTGCATAGCCAGCAGAAAATAAATTTAACCACAATTTATTAATGCAGCTTATATAAGAGGAAAATGCCAGCCACCTCAGGTACTAAAGAAAAATCAATAAAGGCCAATGTGCATAGTGCTGTTAGAATGGAAATACTGCTTTCTTATTTATCTGCTACTCCAGAGAAAAGTAGAAGTTTGTTCCTTAGGTCAATATTAAAGATACTCTGAGATATCCACATTTACAAGTGAAATACTTTGATAAAACCATTTCTTTATGCATCTCAACTTTATGTATCACAGCTCATTTTAATATTAGATGTCTATACATTTACTTGAATTGCTTCTTTTGGAATGTTTACAAAGAATTGATCAGTTTAGCCAATATTTATAGTAGACAGAAGCCAGCTTTAGCAATGAAAAAATTTTAAGAGCTCTAAATTAATGATAAAAATACACAAGGGAACATCCAGATATGTTAGCAATTTGAAAATAAAGCATTATATGAAAAGTCAAATGAATTTCAATGGAAGTATCTCAGTGAGGACAGAGTGCAGAGGCTCTGCAGGAAGGATGCTATGATGTGGAATGATGTCTGAGAGAGGCCACTGTCATTACTAATATGTCTTCTACATTTCTGAACACTCAAAGAAATTTCTCAGCCTCTGCTCAGTACATTCTTCCTCCATATCAGCTTAGCCAAATGTCTAACTTGTTTCAGCTCTACTCAGATCCCCCTTACAGAGATGCCATCTTTGATGCTCCTCAAAGCACACAACTGTATGTCATAGTTTTTTCACAGCACTTACTAATGCCATGTGTTTCATATTTTCTTTGTTATTGCCCAAGTATTTCCCTCAGGGATTTTAGTTCCGTGAGGATAAGGACTGGACATTTTGATTTCCTTCCATATTCCCAGTGTCAGGGAATGAACAGTAACCCAGGAAGTTTTCTATTTAGGCCTCTCCATGATTCTGTAAGGAAAAGAGTGCTAAGTTGAGTCCCCCGACATTACCAGTCTGATCAGTGCAAAAGCTTATTACTCAAACCTGTCTTTGAATTCCAGATTCTGCACTTTTCTCACAGTTTCTCTCTTTGATCATGTGAGTTACTATAAATCTGGAAATTTTCATCCAAACTTTGTGGACGTGGTACATCGTGTGGGTTAATTGTCCATCTAAAAAGTATGTGTGTTTTTAATGTATTAGTTTAGTATATGATATAATTTTGCACAAGCAAAGTTGTTTTTCAAAAATACAGAAAAACATTGAGAAAATTTATTATCAGGGATAATATAGAAACAAATAACTTCACATTCTTTGTAATAACCCTAGATACTAATTTAGAGGTGAAAGTAAGTTTATGAAATTACCATAGTCATTTAAAAATTTAACAAACATTTATTGAATATCTGTCAAAGTTACCACACTAGACTGTGTATTAATCCTTGCAGATACAAAGATAAATAAATGGCAGTTCCTGTCCTTAAAAGAGTTAAAGCCATTTAACTTAAGAATTAATAAAGAGAGCCAGTGTTTAATTAGAAACAGCTGTGGCAGGAACTTCACTTGCTTAGATAGCAGTTTGATTTTACAGAGACAAGGTGTGAGTTTGATTTCTTCTTCCATTACTCCTGACCTCCATCCTCAGGGAAATGATAAGATAATTTAATTTACAAACCCTCATTTGAGTGTCAATGATAAATGATCAGAAACATTGCTGCTCCTGCCACAAAGCTTTTCCTATCGGTGTTTTTTCTTTCTCTGCACTTGCTGCTTTCTCTCTTCTCAGCCACAAGAAACCAACTTGATATTTAAACAATAAAGCCTGTCATAATAAATTTAATCTTCTCTCATAATCATTCTCCTTTTTTTCTTGCCTATTGTTTCCCCCTAAAAAATCTTCAGTTTGGTACTTGCATGGCAACTTTGTATTTCTGCGTAATTGACAGACAGTACTAATTGATCCATTGTATGTACTATCCAGCACAAGAAAATAGTCATTTTCCTCTTTGCTGCAATCACCTAATGAGCAGCTTTAATGCTGGTTATTGAATTACATAATAAACAAAAATTTCCCATCATTTTACATTTGTTCAAAGACTTAATGCTGTGGGTTCACAAGAGCAGAAAGAAGAATAGAAATGCATACTTATCCAGTAAATTCAATCAATGCAAGCTTCACATCTGAATTAATTATTCAGGCCACCAAAATTTGCTGTTGTTATTGGTACTGTTCTTGTATTAACGACTAAGTTATATGAAAAAATATTATCCTAACCTATCATGCAGGTCAGACCTTTCTTTTCCTACATGTGCCTAATAAAAATCCTTTTGTATTCTAATTGAAACATTACTTATTTTACAAATGAACAAAGGAAGACACTTAGGGCTCCTCGCTTGTCACCCAAATCTGAACATGTAAGTGCTTCTCTAAGTCAATTATGAATCAGAATCTTCATCTTTTGGGCCACAGTGTATCTTTCCAATTGTACCTCTGGGCATGTGACCCCTCCACCCACATGACTGCCCAGGTTCACAGTCAGCTTCACATAATTCTAATTGAGTGTCAGGGACTCAGTGGGAAGCAAAAAAAACAGTCAGAACAATGCCTTCCTTCAGGTAAGTGCTGCCTTTCTCATCCTGGGTCTTGACCCTAGGAGGATGCAGCCACAGCCTGCCAAAGCATCCCTCTCAACTTCTTCCTTCCATATGCACAGAACGAAGTCACTGTAACTTCCTTCTCAAAATTCCTTCCCTTATCACTCCGTGCAGAAGTACAGTAAACATTTCTAGAAGAAAAACATGAACTCATGAAAGACTAGTGTACTGAAATTTGTATATAGAGCATTTAATGACGATAAATCTGCAATTGTGCAGAAGGCTTAGAAATGAGTCTGTCTTTTTTAAGTTTGCTTTCTGGTGTTAGGTGGTATTTGGCTTAACTGCCATGATCCTCAGTGCTGAACCCTGTTACTGAAAATCTTTCATAATGTATTAGTATACTTTTCTCCTAGAGGAAGAAATATCGCTTAGCAATTTTTGATGATTTGGCATCCAATAGCATCTTATTTAGAGCAGAAAATTAGTTTCTCTTTTAAGGTAACACATTTTCCTTTCATTTGTGTGCTTTTAAATTAAAGAGTTTTAGAAAACAATGTGGTTAAAAATATTTTACTGAATAATGTTTACTGAATATTGTGCAAGATAAAACAGTCATCCATTCACTCATACATTCATTTGCTAAGTGCTTATGGAAATCCTACCAAGTTTGAGGCTTTGTGCTAGGTATTATGTCCTTATAATGCAATGTCAAACAATGCTAGTACCATATAGAGAAAGAACTGCAGGCTACATTCTCCTTTACACTCTCCTCAGATATTGCTGAACCATCTGGACAATCCATTTGTAATCCTTGGGAGCACAGTCTACATGGCACATGGTAGAATGACTGCAAAGACAGCATAGAAGAGGGGCCCATTACCTCAGCCTGGGAGAAGTAAAAAAGGCTTCTAAAAGGCAAGAGCCAGTTGAGTGGGACCTAAAAGATGACTAGGTGGCTCTGACATTCAACAACCATTTTCAAGAACTCTACCTTTAGGTTCTCTATTATCAATGTTCCTTAACTTTCTTGGATGAAGAACCTCATAAAAAATCTAGTAAAAGTTATTGTTCATTATATTTAACTGCACTTAAGTAGTTAAAATGGTAAATGTTATGTCATATATATTTTACAACTAAAAACACCCACATTTTTTGTCCAAGAAAAATGTGTACTTGTACAATAGGTGCAAGAATAGATAATTTGGTGAGGTCCAAAGGTCTCCTGAAGGCTGCAATGGGTTTCTGGAGATTCAAGAATAGTCTGATAAGAATCTTTGTATTAAATAGAGCTAAGGCAATTATTTTATTATGTCTACAAAATGTACAGGAGACTATTTAGCAATTATCTGGATAATATTATCAAAATCATGGCATAAACATGATTCAGATTCTCAAATAGATTTCTTCCTAAGATTCTAATTTGCTTATGTGCTCTGAAGTTCACAGTGGTGACTTTTCCTTTCAAGGCACATTTTTCAGTGTCCTGAAATATACCTGGATTTCTGGGTATGGAGGGCTGCTACTGATTTCTAGGGAGTATTAGGCAAAGGATAGCATAAAATCTAAAATACACAGGACTGTCCCACATTAAAGAATTCTTTGACCAAAATGTCAATAGTTCAACTTTGGACTCTGTCTATAATAATCAAGGTGCTGAAATATTTTCTATAAGGAAAGATTAGTCATGTTGAAAACTGATTATGAAGAGAGAGACGAAAAGTACAGAGTCACATCAATTTTACTACAAATAATTAACTTTTGCTTCCTTGCGCGAGAAGAAGGTTGAAGTTGATTATAATCTTGATGCACTTTGGTTTTATATATACAGTATATTTATTATGTCCTTTGAGTAGAAAAACATATTTCACTAAAGTAAATATGGAGATAAAAATATTAATGTACTGTATTTAAGCCCATATTTTTGTTCTACTTTTGATCTAAAATAGGTCACAGATATTATTTCATAAAAGCAAGGGTGTCTCCTTTGTGGTGAAAATAATCTGCCTGTCCATCTGCCCTGTGGTGTTTCTTTCCAGCAGTTGCTATAGCAAATATCTGTGTTTTATGAATACAACTGAGTAGCTTGGGCAGTCAAAAATGAAAACAGACTTGATTAAATGCAGACTAAGTGACCTTTAAAATTATTTCAGAGCCTTTGGGTTATTGTGGTTATTATGGACAAACATCCACTCAGCATGCACTTGTGGTACCTGAGAGGCCAGAAGGGCACACTGCCCTGTATCTGCCACTGTTGACCCCCACAGAGGTACACGCTGGGCAGTCAACTTGATCATGGAGAAGTCCATAGTGATCATTAGGAAGTACAGCAGGACGTCTTTTATGTCATGGGTTCTGTGTTTCTACCTGATTACAGTGAAATAATGGCTATCCCAAATTAATTTTTCTCTCTCCAGACTTGAATGTTCACAGTGTCTAATACAAAACAAAATAACAAAACAAAAAACCAACCAAAGGAACAAACAAAAACCTTATGAAAACATATGTTCTAAACTGCAAGCGTGCAATTACCCTAGCAAACTATGAATGGGCTAGGTTTTGATGTACTTTCTACACAAGAATCAATATAGAATTTTTAAACCTGTTGAAATCACCACAAGAAGGGAACTAAGGTAGAAAGGAGAAAAATAGGATGAACCAACTCAGGTTATAATACATATATATGTGGAAATGTCACAATGAAATTCCTTGTATCACTGCCTTATACAAACAAAAATGTCTTTTCAAAAACAGAGAACAGGAAGGTAAAACAGGTCCTGTTTGGGGATTGGCACCCGTGTGTGGAGGGGAGGACATACAGAAAGGGTGTAGGAGGGTGAATATGATAGAAATATTATGTACTCATATATGAAAATGGAAAATGAGACCTGCCGAAACTATTATAGGAATGAGGGGAGGAGGATGATGGAGAAGGTGAATTTTACTATGATATAGACTAAGAACTTTTGTAAATGTCACAATATACCCCCAGTACAACAATTTTAAAAATCTCAAATTCTTACATTTCTCTCTTTCTCCAGGACTCTTATATGGCTGTTGTGATAAGCTATTCATTTGTACCTAGCTACAAATATGTTATAGATCACAATTAGTCAATTCTTATACCTTTATACTGAAAGCACACATGATTTCAATGTTCTGGGCCTGACTAACCTATAACATGTACTAATTAACTCAAATTAAGGTATCAATGGCTGATGACTAATGTAATGTGCTAAAACTTCAGAAGTATTCATAATTTAAAATAATTAAAAGGAAGACTCTTTAATTGATAAAACATCAGGCAGGAAACAGAAATTTTTCTAGCATCTCTTGAATCAGAAGATTTATGCAAATTCAAACAGGATCAATAAAACTGGTTCCAATCTCACAGAGTTCCACAGATCTCTTTCGACAATAAATGAGATTTTAGCCAGCACGGAAGCACAGCATACAATATCAGGCTTTAGGTCCTAAGGAAAGGTAAAAAAGTTGAAGGAGAACCCACTGAGCAATTGCCTTGCTTCCAAACTGTGTCAGGTGTCTGTATTTACAAAATAAGATAGTCTTCTTGTGAGTCCTCTGAGGTAGATCGTATTAGTCCCATTTTAAAGAAAGGAAAACTGAGACTCTTAGAGATTAAATAACATGTCCCTTGTCCCAAATCACATGCTTGTAAGAAGAAAAGCCAGAATTTTAAAGTATTCTGCTAACTCTAAATGCCAATAGACACCTGCCATATTTTGTCTGAAAAGAAGGAAGTCAGCATCTAAAAGCAGTTTCTCTAAGTTCTAAGCATTGTTTGAACTAAGAACTGCCACATAGTAGCTTGTTTAATCCTTATAATAAACTTGTGAACAGGAAAATATTTTCCCACATTAACACATGAAAAAAGTAATGCTCAGTGAGGCCAAGGTCATAAGCTTTGGAATTTGCACAAAAGTCAGCTTGGATCTAGATTATGATTCCAAATTTATTAAAATTTGTCAATCATGTATTTTTTGTTTCCCCTAAAGCTGAGTGGCAATAACCAAAGATATGGAATAAGTATTTTGAGATGAATTTCCTCCAAGCCAAAGGAAATTCTACAACATTGCACATTCATTATTACCATGTTTGCTCTTTAACGAAAGCATGTCCTTCTTTTATGTCTGGTGTAAATTCTTACTGTAAGTCAGTTTTATGAATACTGATGAGTTTCTATCCCACAATTTATTGGTTTGGCTTTTAGGTGGTATTTTAAGGTTTAGAGGTGTGATGGACAAGGGAGGGGCAAGTAATATAGAGCCCTTGATAAAGAGGGACAGTGCTCATAATATACACAACTATAAAACAGAGAAAAACACAAGCATTAATAAGAAGTTTGGGCTACATAATATAAAACAACTATAATATTTGAAATCATCTTGTTACGTTCCTGAATTTATTTTTTACTCAAAAACTTGACTGCATGTAAAAATAGATGTAATGTCCTAGGTACCTCAGATTTTTGAAATACATAACTGTCAGTAACTTTCCGTAAAAAAGGAAACTCCTCCTGATGCCTTACTCATTACAGCAGAAACACCTATATTTAATATTGCTACATCCAACTGTCTAAATGTACATTTATATACATTAACTTTCTGGAAGAGGTAAGTGGGTATGGTATGTGCACGGGTTGGTGAAGTTTGTAGTCAACAGGGCAGGGCAGGAATTTGGGAGAAGACCAAAAAAAAAACAAAAAAAAACCTGTGCTCTTTTGATACAATATTTTAGTTACAAATGTATACTAAAGTTATATTCTGCTTTAATGTCACAGAATAGAGAGTTCAGAAAGCAGAATTCTCTAAGTGGACCAGACATAATGACAGTTTCCAATCCTACTGAGAATACAAATTATTCAACTGGGGTGTTAAGCTGCAAAACTGGATGAAATTGCTGTAATACCTGATTTGTGATAATGATACTAATAATATATAATAGAAACAATATTCTTCTCACAATAGTGATATTAGGAGTAAATCAGGGAGAGTGGTTATATAAAGTGTGTGGCACAGAGTAAGTGCTCAATCATGCTAGTTCCTTTGAAAACAAAGCAGTTAAATTCCTACCAATTCATCTTTGCTAAAATACAACTTGAAATACCACAATTGTACGTGGAGGATAATGTAGAAGAAAACTCTACATGGACACTGATACTGTTTACTTAACTTGAAACCCTCAAGTAAAATGTTAAAATAAAGGATCCTTTCTGAAGCAGGATTCTTTGATTCTTATTCCAAATTTGGGCTTATGAAACACAACAGTATCTACCATTTTATGTGTAAATGGGTATCTGCCATGAATTTGACTAACATTTCTCATAAACAAATTACTTTCACTGAAAAATACTCATGAAATATTTGGAGAATAAAAGATGCGGAGGGGCTTTTGGTAAAATCAAAATGTTGCTATACCTGTGCCCAAGAATATGAAGTCTCTACAGCACAATAAGAATAATGTTATCATTCGCTGGTAAATGGATGGAATTGGAGAACATCATTCTGAGTGAGGTTAGCCTGGCTCAAAAGACCAAAAATCGTATGTTCTCCCTCATATGTGGACATTAGATCAAGGGCAAACACAACAAGAGGATTGGACTATGAGCACATGATAAAAGCGAGAGCACACAAGGGAGGGGTGAGGATAGGTAAGACACCTAAAAAACTAGCTAGCATTTGTTGCCCTTAACGCAGAGAAACTAAAGCAGATACCTTAAAGCAACTGAGGCCAATAGGAAAAGGGGACCAGAAACTAGAGAAAAGGTTAGATCAAAAAGAATTAACCTAGAAGGTAACACCCACACACAGGAAATCAATGTGAGTCAATGCCCTGTATAGCTATCCTTATCTCAACCAGCAAAACCCCTTGTTCCTTCCTATTATTGCTTATACTCTCTCTACAACAAAATTAGAGATAAGGGCAAAATAGTTTCTGCTGGGTATTGAGGGGGGGAGCGGGAGGGGGTGGAGTGGGTGGTAAGGGAGGGGGTGGGGGCAGGGGGGAGAAATGAACCAAGCCTTGTATGCACATATGAATAATAAAAGAAAAATGAAAAAAAAAAAAAAAAAAAAAAAAAACATAATGCATGTAAAGCACACCTCTTTCAGTTCTGATTAAACAGTTGCTTGTGCTTGCAAAATACAAGTATCTATACAATATAAAATCTGTGTGTGCCCATGTTAACGAAAGGAGTCCAAGTATACTTGCAAAGTGAAACAGATTGCCAAGGAAGCTGAGCCCTTTGCCACATGTTGATAATTGTTATTCCTTTGTTTTATTTTTTTATCATTTGTTTTATATTTTTAACTCCTTTTTTAAAAACAACAAAAGACAAAGCCCTTAGTTGGAAATGATGTAAAAACAAAGGACTGAATGTGAGGGTCATGTTTTGATGCTTTCCAATCCAGAAGTGAGCTATTTGTGTTAGGGTAGACTGAGGATTTAAAGCATTTGGGAAAATCATTTAAGGGGAAACATTTAACAACTGCTGAAGCTGAGATATGAATACCATGTAACAAGCCAAGAAAACATAGCATATTGTACATTAAAAAGCACAATTCTCTCATCTGCAAATTTTGTGTTGTATTTGTTTTGCTTATGATAAACAAGTTATGTTTTCCTGTAGATTATTATTGAAAGTGTGATCTATAGACCATCATCCTCAACATTTCTTAAGAGCCCCATAGTAATGCAAAATCTCAGTCCCCACTGCAGCCCTGCTGAATTGGAATCTGCATTTTAACCAACTTCTCAAGTAAATCATATGCCCATTAAATTTTGAGAAGCACCACTGTAACAAGTAACTCAAACCACTTGATTTTCCATTTTATTCAAGGACTCCCTTCACACCCACAGATCCTTTGTGTAGTAAGCATTGTACTAAGAGCTTTATACACACATTGTCAATGGGTCTTAACCCTGGCCACACATTAGAATTATCTGGAGAAAAGTTTTAAAATGAGTATCAGGCTCTATTTCAGATGATATAATTTAATTAATCTGGGACTGGTGTGAATAAATTTTTTTAAAGTTCTCCTGGTAAATCAAATGTGTAACCAAGGTTAAAAGCAGCTGTATATCTATCATATTGAATTCTCACCTACAAAGGAAGATATACATTTTTATAACACAGAGGGAACTTGTTCAAGCTTGCCAAACATGGATTTAGAGTCAGGTCTTTCTGGCTTAGGCTTTCTCTTGGAGGTCTTCAATCACTTGGTTCTCAACTTCCCACTATGTGATTAACCCAACATACAATGCCCTGTGGAAAAGCTAAGAAGTCAGGGCAAAAGATAGAGGGCTCAAGGACCTGACAATTAGGCAAAACTAAAATGGAAAGGCACAGAGTCATAAAAGTGCTTCTGCACAAAAACAGAACAAAACACCCTGAATCGGTAGAGATGATTCAGTGAGTGAAGAAGGAAGTGATGAATCACAGGGAGGTACATGTCTACACATGCCATCACAAACTGGATTAGGCAAATGGGCTTATATAACATGAGCAGAAGTGTTTACAAAACTACCTTAGGCACAGCCCCCCAACCAAGTACCCTCCCTTTTTGCACTGTTCTGTCACTGCAAACCCATCACTCTACATGGTCACCATATACGTGAGCAAGAGATTTCTTTTTCCCAATATAGGATAACCAATCACAGTGCCACGTGTGGAATGTTCCCACAGAAGGAGGATGTGAGTCATGCCTGCCTGTATCATTAAAGCAAGACATGTGTAGACTTTTTAAAGAACTTTTCATAAATGAATCCGTTCATCACCATCTGTTCACTTTGGGACCAGAAAATGCTTAAAGACCATTCTTATTATATAGATTTCCAGTTAATATAGACCTCTAAAGAGATTTATTTTTTTGAGATGTGAAAAATAAGTCAAAAGAAATGGGCATTTTCCTTTATAAACTAACTTGAATAGTGTTAAGTCTCTCTGCTAGCTGGCCCAATTTCAGACAGACTGTCTCTCAGGGAATCTTGAAAATCCTAGCATAATCCTAAAATATGGACGTTGACTTTGAAAGTCTGATATAACTGCCAGATGTATGAAATGGCACATAGAATCCCCACGCACACACACTGTAGACAACGAAACTGCTGAAGACCAACAGTAATGTTATGAGAAGGACAGCAGTGGCACTACATCCATTTTCTCATTTTATATATGATCCATTTGTTTACACAAGTTTTATTTTTGTGATGCATATATTATATTCACATTTATTTATGCCTCTTTTCAAAGTAAATGCCAAATCACTTAGACATGAAGGTCTTCCTTTTGGGAAAAACTAATATGTAAGTCTGCTTTACTTCTGTGCAAAGAAAGCAGACCTCTCTGTAAGTGGCAAATGGCCCCTGTTCTGCCTTTGAGTTATGGATTTGTCAACCTCAAACCCATGTTTTTGAAAGGGAAAGCACACTAATAAGAAAAATCAGGATGGTGAAAGATACTAATGAAGAGTTCCCTTTATTTTGAAATACGTTTTGTCTTCTAACCTTCGATCTCATTCACTACCACATTATTAAAAAGTCACAATACTTTAAAATATTGTTAATTAAAAATAATTTTCAGATATGAAAAAAACCTTCAGGTTTGCTTTACAAATCTTCTGCCTGGATTTTTAACTTGGAAAAATATGCTATTTTTATATCCTCTTCGTTGGCTCATGTACCTGTGGTTTCACTGAGCTCAGAGGAGTTAATACCACTCTCAAAACTCCAGGAAGAAGGATTGAGGCTGTGAATTTAGCTACATTCGCTAAACAACTCGGAGGCACTCTGCCCCCTGGTGGACTGTCCCAGGGAGGGTTTTGATGAAAGTTGCAGAAGAGTCACTTCCCATATCCTTCCCCTAGCAGCCTCTTCTCTTTTCCAAAAGGTTGCCTAGTTGAAAGCTTTTGCCTCCTCCATTTACACATTCATTTGGATCAACAATTTTCTTTTGTATGACATAAAAATGTTTGGCTACCTAACCAACCCTTCACAGCTAAAATAAAAACCATACACATCATTATTGGTTATCATGGGTTTATCAGGATTTTTTTAAATATAGAAAATGAGGAGGGGAGAATAGATGTGGATATAGCAAAGGACTTTAGACTCTGGGAAGATAACCATAAATATTTAGACAAGGAAGAAGAGTGAAAGGGAGGTTTAAAAGTGAGTAAAAGAATGCTATAGGAAACTAAGTATTTGGCAATTTCATCTTGTAATCCCTTTTGTCCTTTAGGCTGGGTGTCAACAGCCTAGCAAGATAATTGTAAAAGACTGCAAACCTCTGTCACATTTATTTTAGCCAGTCTTCTAATTCAGCTAGTTTGGTCTTCCCCAGACCACCCTCTCCCAAGCAGCCCTGATTTTATATGTTATAGGTGTCCTGCATCAATAATGGAGTCATGGGGAAATAATGACAACCAAAAACAATGTAAGACTTCTGATAAGTGCTTTACACAAATAGATTCCAAGCCTTTACAAAAACTTGCAAGTAGATGATATTTTGGAAAGGGAGCCACACAGCTTTATTTGTTACTAAAACTTAAAACTTTGTGACTATAATGAGCCATCTTTCTGTACACTTTACTGGTCTTCAGGTAAATCAGCCTACTCCTCTCAGTTGTCCCCTAAGTCTGCTTCTCAGCCAGCTCCTCCCTTTCCTCATTCTGTATTTTAAGCATCATTTAGTTACCTTGGAATCTCACTGCCTAGCATAGAGATCAACTGTTACCTGTAAAAAATGCTAACCTGGAATGTGGTAGTGGGTGTAACTTACCCTCTTTGCAGAGTGTGGGAGCACAATCTGCTTAATTCTTTTAAATTCTTCCTACAGATATAAATGAGTTCCCTGCCCCCAAAATCAGGGCAGCACATATGGTGTGCCACAATGTAATTTACCCTCGGTCATTCTCTCATGAAGGCTCATACTTCAAAACACAACCCAGAATCCAGTAAACCAATCTTTCCACAGCAATAGAACTACTATTCAAATGCTTTTTAGAACACCAAAAGGACTTTTATTTCATTATTTTTCTAAATTTCATTTCCAATTATACATTTGCTGAAAGGTAGAATATCAAAAGCAATTTTCAGACACAGCAACTCCATCAAAGACACATAATCTGAGATTTTACTGATTGAGTGAATTATAGTCCTCTCAGGGTTTCCTGGTCAAGGAGGACAAAACTAAGATAATAAAGAGGAAAAGTGAAGAATATTATCCCATACGAAATTTCTTGAACTCAATAAATATTCATTCATGGGTGCAGTGTCCATTTTTAAAAAGGAAACTCTAAAATTCCTATAAACACAAGACAATATTGGTATTTTTAGATGAGTAGACATTCATATATTTGTGTGAAAATCTGTGCAAGTGAATAATATGGAAAATGTTATTTGTTACTACAGCCAATGAAAATATATTTTCATTTCATGTAAGTTAAACATTTCCATCTCCCATTTTATAGTCTGCAAAAAAGCCATGTGTCTAGTTTATGAAACAAACTATGCTACAGGCAGTAGTAACTGAAAAGGAGCTTAACAGTCTTAACTGTACACCCCTGGGATGAATAATGCACTTTGCATAATCATGTGCAATGCTGGATGAGGATTCAAGATCTTTTATAACTACAAGGGTTTGCAAGCTTCTACTTGATACAGTATGCCCAAATCTAGTCAATTCAGCCAAATTGTCAAACAATGATAAAGGTGGGTAATTTACAAAATGGCAAACAACCCATCTGACTAAATTGACCATGTTTTGTTCATAAAGGACACAATCATTGTAGGTGCCCTATAAAGAAATCATTTGTAAGTGGCCATTTGTTTCAGTTAATTTTTCCCCCTAAGGCTCTTAGAAGTTGGCTTAATTGCTTCTAAAGCCCTAAGAAAATGCAGCTGCATTAAAAAAAAGACCAGTGCATTAACAACATAAAAACAAATGCCATGCTCTATGCACATTGCTCCATAGGAGAAATGTCACAAAAAGCTAACAAAGAAACGGGGATCCAGCAGTAATATAAGATTTTCTAATTTTATCCTAAGATTTTATCTTACTCCAGTGACAGATATAATGATTAAAATTCCCTTTTTTTCCTACAGTACATGTGAACTTTTGAATAGTATATTTTCAAGAGTTATTACCCAGAGTGAAGGTCTACACAGTGTACTTCAGCTCAATCCATCTATTGTCTGATGAGCTGGACACAGAGCTTCATGCAGGGAGTGAATCCATCTTATAAAGACAGAAAGTATCAAATGCAGAAAGCTCTGCAGACAGGGGTATGGATCTTCTTTGGCTTCTTAAAATACTCCACATACACATTTTATTCTATGCAGTTGACCCTTCGGGCCTGCTTCTACATTTGTTTTCATATTTTAAGTGTATTGGGGAGTCCTCAAAGTGAATCCAAAATAAGTAAGTTTTGTTAAAACTTGAAAAAGGAAGCACACTTAAATTATTTCAGATATTATATTAGTTGAGGTGTCAGGTCAGTGACAAATTTCCAAGGTTAAAAGGCTTCCCAGCTTCCTGATTATTTAGTAAGCCTGAGGTAAATTATAAAGAAAATAGGCTCAATTTCAGCCTTTGTAAGCTTTTCTAAACTTCTTGCATGTCATTTTCTAATAATCATTATTCCTACCCAAACTTAAATCGGAAGGTAAAAGAAATAAGAAACAAGTCTCTCTCTCACTCTTTCTCTCTTTGTCTTTCTTACTCTAATATAGTTTTTAGGGGGTCTCACTGCACTTTGATGATTTCTGGACAAGAAAACTAGTTCTCTTAGTTATGTTATATGTCCACACACAAAGGAATCACAGATGGGAAGGAAAGTGCAAATGACTATCAGAAAAATGTCTCATGCATTTTAAGGTATTTTTTACAAGTCAAAATATACATCCTCCTATTGCCCCCATTCCTTAATTGTATAAGAGCCATTTCTATTTCAGCAGTCTCCTTTATATCTCACTGAATTGGTTAAAGAATTAAAATACTTTTCTTGTTAAGGAACAGTAGGTACCTAATGCTAATAGGTTTATCTGATTGCATTAATTAGACATATAGCAGCAGTTTGGGCTGAGTCACCCTTCATACCTTCCATTCATGGGGATTTAAATGTGTAAAACGATAGAGACATGAAATTAGGAGGGAAAATAAAGCAATCTGCAGACTTTGGCACTAACACACATAATGTTTTGTTTGAGTTGTTAGAATTATAGTTTGACGATTGCTAAACAGAAAATTAAAAAATTAGAAATCTGCAGAAAACAATCATAGGTGTTGATTCTCAGTATAACATTCACAATCTCCCACTCCCACCCACCTACCCCCATATATTTTCAATTATAATAAAAATAGAAATCTTAGCATCAGAATTTTGCTGTTAACTCTTCAACGTTTCTCTGAGTCATCCAAGCCACATTTAGGGTTTGAAGCACCAAATCCACAAGTTTCTCCAACCAAGTTTAAATAAACAAAAACTGAAGATTGAAGGATGCCAAAGTAACTGTTCTAAAATTAAGCTGTAACACAAAGTTCTCCCCAAGACACAGGTTATTAAACGTCTAGTTCAAGTACTGCCAGGCTGTATGTAGATCTCTCTCAACAGGCTTCAGACAACAACTACAAGTACCACGGGCTTTAGAGGGCCTCATCCATGATACCAAAGTGGGACAGGGATTCCCCCATCCATCATCAATTTTTAAAAGTCGCAACCCCATTTGTGATTGGCTGCTGCAGGATCTGTGCTGAGCCCAGGGCTTCGGGAGAGGAGGTGAACCTTCTCCTCAGCAGAGAAGCTCTAGATTTAGTTTGAACAGTTCTGCTTCCAGAGCTCTCTCTCTCTCTCAGGGTTGTCCAGGCTTCTCGGGATCCATTGCCCTTGCCCAGGAGAGAGAGCCTTGCTTCGACCCAGTAACAGTGAAAGAAGATTCGACCTACCTGTGGAAAGACCCAACTTGGTCCCCAAAGGTCGCTTAGGCGACCCCACTGGAATTGGCAAGTCAACTTGTGCACTTAAAGCGTATTAGTTTATGGAATGCTTGTTTGAAGTCTTCATTGGACATGGTATAAATGATGGGGTTGATGAGGGAATTAAGATAGCCTAGCCAATTGAAGAAGTCAAAAATGGCCATGTGGAACCAGCAGGCATCTTTGCAGATAGGCATCACAAGGGAGATGATAAAGAAGGGCAGCCAACACACAATAAATGCTCCTAAAATGATCCCCAGGGTCTTGGTGGCTTTGCGCTCCCTAGCGGCCATGAGTTTCTTCTTTTCCAGCAGTGCATCGGAGACTCGCACTCTGACTTGGTTCACATACACAGGAGACCCGGACTCGCTGGGCACATCGGGGGCCCGCGAGTTAATGGAGGTGACCGAGGACGTGGACCCAGGAGAGTCGGTTATCAGCTGGGCTCGGGTCAAGCGCTTGCCGGTCCTGTTGGGTGTCTGTTTCAAAATCCGGGAGCGGGCTTCCACGTAGATGCGGCTGTAGAGGGCGATGAGGAGTAGGGTGGGCAAGTAGAACGCGCCCACTGTGGAGTAGACTGTATAGAGGACGTGGTCTGTGTTCACCAAGCAGTCCCCGGCTTTGACCTGACGCCAGAAGAAGGGCGGCAGAGAGATACAGATGGAGAAGACCCAGACAAGTGCGATCATGACCGCCGCCCTTTTGGGAGTCCTTTTAGCTGAGTATTCCACAGCATCCGTGATGGCCCAGTAGCGGTCTAGGGCGATGACACAGAGATGCATGATGGAAGCAGTGCAACAGGTTATGTCCGAAGACAGCCATAAGTCGCAGACCACTTGGCCCAGTGTCCACCGGCCAGTGACCGTGTACACCGTGCTGATGGGCATCACCAGGATGGACACGAGCAGGTCGGTGACTGCCAGAGAGGCGATCAGATAGTTGGCTGGGGTGTGCAGTTTCCGGGTCCGATACACGGTGGCGATCACAAAGGCGTTGGAGAGTGTGGTGGCCAAGGTGATGAGCGCCAGCAGCACAACCAGCAGTACTTTCCAGGGCAGTCCAATGGAGTCCTGGTAAATGTAGTTCCCGGCGCTGCAGTTGTGGGAGGGAGCAGTAGACAGGTTGGCTTGAGGTACCCCGATCTGGGAGCCAGCGGAGAGCGGTGGGGGGCATTGAGCACCCGTTTCCTCCATGGCTCACCTCGCCCCAGCTCTGGGGCGCAGTGCTTGAGCATGCAGCGGACGCGGGAGAGAGCAGAGGACGGAAGGACCATGGAGACCTCAGGCTTGTCTCCTTTGGCTTGTCAGTTCCGTGGGCTTCTCATTAACTCCTCCGCCCAGGTTCCCAGCTGGAACTAGAGGTCACAGACACGGCAGCCCAAGCATGCGGGCGCGTCCCCTGCACTTCTAGTGCGCCTGGCGCTGCCGCCGCGTGTCTGATTGCTCCTTTCCACGCCCCGTCCTAGCTCTGGGTTTTTAAATGACTGGCCCACTCAGCCTAGTTCCGCTCTGGCTCTCTGTTGGGATTGAGTGGAGAAGGGGGAAGTATTGCTTGAGGATGGGGCTCGGGGGTCAAGTGGGATATCTTACCCCAGTTGTCAGGAGTGAGCCTCTCCTAACCTGGGCGCTCCTGGATCTGCAGATTCCTCCCGCCAGAGTTTCCTAGCTGTCGAGACCAAAGCTTGAAGGCCAGCGAGGAGTCCTGGTTTTGCATTCCCGCCCCCCTCCCCGAGTCGGGGCACTTTCCTGCGGCGGTTGCGGCCCCCAGACTTGGGTGGGGTGAAGTCTAGGAGTCGCGCAGTGCCGCGCCTTGCGATGGAGCTCTGCGCACCCTGTCTTTTCACACGCTGGCCACTCCGCCAAGCTGCCCCGCGGAGACAGAACCTCAAGAGGGGAGACTCGTGGACTGGAGCTGCGGCTGCTGCCACCGCGCCGCCGCTGCCACCACCACCACCTTGGTTCCACTGGCACCGCTGGGAGTCATGCCGCTAGCCACACGGGTCTGGGGGAAAGGGCGCGGCACACCGCGCAGGGGCAGGTGTCTTGGGGAGCTGGAGGGACTCCGGCGTGCGCCACCCTAGAAGGAGGGTGTAAGAGGCAAAGGAGATGGGCTGCTTTTATAGAGTCCGGTTCCTGTCAGCCTGAGCAACTCGTGCCGCACGGTGAGTGCGGACTGCGCCCCATCACCTTCCCTTTTTTCTCTCCCCCTCCCTCTTTTCCTCTCACCCCGTTTCAAGAGAGGAAGCTCCCGCCGGGTCCTACCGCCTTCTCTCTGTTTCTGAGCCCCTAATCCTTTTCCCGACCCTGTTATCCAGAAGTCACAGTTCTGGCCAGGAATAGGGTGAAGGCGTCCTGTTCTAGTCTCTGCGGGTTTTGAAGCTGGTAAAGCGCTCTGCCAGTCAGACCCACGCCCTTAGACGCGGTTACAGACCTAGTCTCACGTCCCTGCCTAAGCTTCCTCCTCCTACCCCCTCCCCCATCCCCAGAGGCCTAGGCTAGGTGGAGCAAGCTCACACTCTTGAGCTCTTCGCTCAGGAATCAAATCCTACCCCGAAGGCCACACCCAGGTTAGAAGGAGACGCCAGCGATATCGCCTTAGAAGGAAACGGCCAATATGTGTATTTTACACTTCAGGCTTGGGGCTTCAAGTCATCCTTAACTTTTGCTACATTAAAACAGTTTTCCTATCTAGGTTTCGAAATTCGTGCTTGTCATTCAATCTCTGTCCTTTAACTTTGTGAGTCAAGGGAGGAGAGGGAAGGGAGAAGCTATCTGGAAAATGCAAAAGTATCACAAACAGAAACCAACTGCATGTGAAATTAAACCTTCTGCTACACCCTCCTGCTCAAGCCGCTTAGCAGTTCAGTGCTCTGTAAAACAGTTCCCTGTGAGCATGTTCTTTCCAACAGCTGGCCAAGAAAGGAGGTCATCAAAATTCAAGAAAAAAAGAGGGAAGGCACTGGAGCCGTTTATTGATACTGAAGACACTATCAGTGTCATCAATATGCCTCCTTGCCCTCATCAAACACGTCGGCGCTGTGTGCCTTAAGCAACAGTAAGCAGCAGCAAGCAGTGGCAGTTGGTCTCCAACCTGCAGCAGACACCCTGTCCTCAGTCTCCCCTCTAACCTGGACAGAAACAAATGCAGAGTAGAACTACGAATGAGGAAAGTTTAAGGTTAACACCAGAAAAGGACATTGTATTTTCAGTTACAGGTCCGAAGTGATTCCAAAAGTCTGGATCAGTATTTGGCATGTCGAATACATCTATTAAAACCAAAACTTCATTGTAATTTAATTCATGGCGGGAGGGGTAAGCGCAAGCATATTTTAAAGAGAACCACTCAGTCTCAGAGCCAGATTATCTAATCCATCATCCATCCCGTTTTAGAAGTAGAATAATTGAGATCCTTTGCGAGAAGAGTCTTTACCCCAAACCCAAGTTCCTTAAATTCCCAGATCTCTAAGTCAGACAATTGGGGGGAAAAAATCTATTTTTCTAGGCACAAGGAGTATGGAAGCCAAATGGGTTTGGGTTCTACCCTTTTTTCAGCAGTTTATATTCTAGAAGAGACAAACCGGCAGTTTCAAAAAAAACCCTAAATACCTCATACAGTATCATATAGCATTAGGTGTCATGAAGAAAACAGAGCCAATCTATGCTCTATGCGTTGAAGGCACTCCTTTGACTAAGGTGGCAGTTTTCCAAAGACTTCCTCTCATGCGGGCTGGGCTGCAGGAGCCGCTGTGAAGATAAAATCACAACCTTCTGTGTCCTCTGCCCCAGTCCCTAAAGCCCAGCACTTCGCCAGCATCTTTAGCTTCTTTTTCACCACTTTTTAAGAGTTTCTCCCCATCCCAATACTTCAACTCTATCCTCCCACAGCAGACGCCTAGCTAGACTTCATTATTTTGCAGCCCACAGGAGAAGGAAGCGGAGCTGGCGAGTTTACACCGCTAGGTGGGGGCGTTGACCAGCACCGAGAAAGCGTGCAGTTGCGCAGGGCGGGGAGGAGGGGGTGCCAGGAAACTGTTTTCCTGCTGTCATAAGAGAGCTAGGAAAGATTTGAGAGAACTCTTACAGGGATGGGAAGCAGGAGAAGAGGGAGAGGAATATTAGCGGCGGGCGGTCTTCTGTTTCTGCTTCTGGAACCTAAAAATGAGAAAAACCACTTGTTCCCCCTTAGAGTTTGGCTTTAGCAATGTGTTAACGGAACCTGTGGCATTATCCATCCACTCTCTTCCGCTGTTTTGGGAAGTGCCAGACCCTAAGCAGAACCTGCCACTTTGGGGTAGAGTTTGATTTTACCTTCTACATTTCGCCACCGCACAGACACAATTTTGGCAGAGTTCAATGGAGAACCACGTTTCATTAACCTGCCTTCTCCTCAGTCTCTTCGCGCTTTAAAACATATAAAAAGTAGGTGTGTGCACAGTAGTGCATGCGTATGAGACAGTCAAGAAAGCAAAGGACCTTAAGTCCAGAGAGGATTCGCCCCTGGGCTCTGTCTTTGCACCAGCGGCAGGCATCAGCCCCAAAGTCTCCTGTGGCGGTAAATTGGTAAATTCTGGGGATGGTCTCAGCTAGAGGAGCAAAGGAAGGAAGGAGCAGGAAAGGATGTAAAAAGGAGCTTGATGGAGGAGCAGAGGGCAATAACAGTTAACCAATCGGGAAGGAAAATAAGCTCCTGTTTGATGACCAGACCTTCAAGTTGCAAAATAAAGGGTTCCCGTGTTCATTTGCAGGAGGTGGACTTACAGCAGATGCTGAGTAACTGGAGGATAATTCTAGAACTGCGGCGAAGTATGTGATCAGAAACAAAGTAGATTGAGTAGTGAGCTACCTGAGAATGAGAGAGAACGAACTGATCCCCCAAGGGGATCTTCCTATGCCAGGAAGATGTAGTGCTGCAGAGGCTGCGGGGAAATTCCGGGTATATTTTGGAGTATGTTCTAATTACACCAGACACTGGTGAAGAGAAGAAACTCCTCAAGCAACCACAAGTGATATCCCACAGAACTTGCTGCCATTCAATACTACCTATCACTGCCACCTTTAAAAAATTCAGCGGAAGATCTACAAGGGGTCCATAGCCACAGAATGTGACCTGGAGAGCTGCTTCTTTCAAGTCTTGCTTCCTAGATCTCTGGCCACTGCCTCTGTTTTTGTTTTGTTGTGATTTTAAATTCCCACCCAGGGAATGGGCGAGCAGCAGGAGAACTCTGGCACGGTACAACATCTTCCTGAGCGATGGTAGCCTGTTTCTAGGATCCTCTTAAACTTCCCCTAGTAACTATGTCTTTGAAAGTTTATTGGTGTCAATGAAAGCACAAGGTCTACCCAGTGCCTTGGTTCTTACTATCTGTTGTGTCTTCCTTGATGAAACTGTAGAATGTTCAGGTAAATGAACATAGGCAAGCATACTTACACATGGAAGTTTTTGCAGACAAAATTACTTTGGGGGAGGAGAATCCAGAATCTTTTCCCATTTTCATTGACCTCCACATTAGACCTTTGTACTGGTAATTTGTGGCATAGTATTTACATGCTGTCTTTCTTAAGAATTCGGAAGTTTCACCAAATAATAAACTTAGGTGATTTATTCTCTATGCTGGTGCAGACACAGATATTATATAAGCCATATTTGTGTGTATGGAAGAATGCAAAGCAAAAATATAGAACTTAGATAGTCTAGTGCCTCTTTTGGAGTAATAAACATGTTGCAAATCTGAGCAGATGCCTGCATCTAATAAATTGCTACTGGCTCAAAACTGGTCAGTTCAAGCTAACTAGCTCCAAATAAGGTATAAAGCACATATGTCCTGACTAAAGATATAGGTCTTAGAAGAAATTTCCTAACTTAAATCTATGGTTAAGTAATATCAATAAAATTTTCGTGGAGGGTGCGGCAGTGGATTTCTCTTCTTGGACAAAGAATGGGATTTTTCAATAATGAGAAATGTTGGGTGGAAGAACAAAGCCAATGAATCCACCAAACTTAAAAGCAACTTGCTGCTTTAAGTTGGTGGCATCATTAGGAAGCTCTGTTCAGGAAAATGCAAATCCAAAGAATTTAATGGTGAAGTTTTCCGCTAGCCTAAGGGAAACAACAGTAGAGCTGATTCTTTCAACATTGAAAATAAGGGGTTTGTCCTCGTTTTCTTACTAGATAAAAAAGCATCACTTTTTGTGGTTCATTCTGGTCCTGCAGGAAAAAAAAATGTCAATTCTGTGTCTTATTGCTTCTATACCTATAATTTGCGAATAATAGTCGTTATCATTTACTGAGCACTATGAACTAAGCCATATGCTCCATGTTTTCCTCTTATCCCTCATTTTATTGTTGTAACACTAAGAGTTATCATTATCATTCTCACTTTCAGGATGAGGAAATTGAGGCTTGGAGAATTTAAGTAATTTTGCCAATGTCAGACAGCTGGCATTGGATCTAAGTGATACATCCAGTTTCCAAATCCAAGTCTCCTGAATTTCAAACTTCAACCCTTTATCAGTGTTCTACAGTAGCACAGGCAGCCTCTTTAACCTACCTGCCTGCAATTCTATTTTCTTCTGCCTAGAAGGTGACATCACTGCTTATGGCTATTTATGTTTCTGAATAATCTTTTAGATAACCTCAAATTTTTGAAGGGGAGGAGAAAGAAGGGTGATGATTATTATGGCAAAAAATCAGTTAGAAAATTATGTGCCACGATTAGGTGTAAGCAGCTAATCATTCTTTTAAAAGTAGTCCTGAGAGGTTGAACACTACATGTTCTGATGTTCAAGGCCCAAGTGGAAACCAGACAAAACCCTTACCCAAAAATATTTTTGTCTAATTATCTTGAGGGAGTGCTTTTATGTTTTCTATCTCATCTTCTATTTTCTTATTTCCATCTTCCTTCCCCTCATCTTTTACACTTTACCCAACCCCTGCCATGAGCATAAATATACACACTGAATTAATTAATTCATCAATTAAACCTTATTTAAATTGTAGGGATAAAATGTGTTGAATGCTGTGGCATTCCGTTCCCCATATTTAACCATGTTAGTTAGAGGAGCAACCTTGAAAAATTTCATTGCTCTTCTTTTTTTCCCTATGTATTGAACCTAATTGACTCTCTTTCTTCCTATGGATCAGCTAACTCACCAAAGCAAAAAAGGGCTATTCCTAGCAATAAAATTATTCAAGTAAAGGTATTTAAAGGGCTTCTTATCGGCCAGAAGTCAGCAGTTTAGCATGTTCATGTACTAAGACATTTGTACCAGGATTGTAGACAAAAGTAAGTCTAGGTGCCAGTGTGTTAAAACTTTTCTACTCTATGTAGGAAGAGCTCCTCATAGCCTCATCCAGATCTTACTTCTTATTTTATACACAGTTGTAATACATTTGGCTGTGCGGTTTCTGAAGCCCCTGAAGACTGGAAGCATTACATTAAAAATGGATGAGAAAATTTATCAGATAAGTATACGGAATGTAGCAAGGCACCATATTAGTCATCAGTATTGTGAAATAGAGGGTGAACTTTAAAAACCTAAAAGAATGATGATAACATTGTTATTTGTGTTAATATGTTTAATAGAATAACTAAAATTTTTGTTGCAAGTGACGTAAAACCAATGTAATCATACCTAAAAACGAAAGAGAGAATCTGTTTAAAGGACAGTGGGGACACATACACACACACAAAATCAAACCACCAATCTTTGCTGATGAGCCTTATGGAAAGCCATCATTCTGAAATACCCAAAGGATTCCCTTTTTTTCCCTTATGTAGTCTTCATTAATCTAGTTCTCATAGACAGGCTTTTCCCACATTTTGAAAACACAGCCATTAACACCTTTAAAATTTGTATCTCACATCTTACTGCTTCACTCATATTTTAGAAACTAATCTGAATCAGTTCCAAAGTCAGAAATTCTGAGAAATGGGTTTTGTTTCTAAGTAAAATGTAAAAAGCCATGAAATGTCAACATACCCAAAGTAACAACTAAAACATCACATTTTAAAAAGTTTGAAGTTGTAGAAACAAGAAGAATGAGACACAACAAAATTACAGGTAAAGGAAAAAAGCATTTCCTCTGTGAGCTAATGATCACTGCCTATTGTATTTCCTTGAGGCATTGGCTGATTCCGGGCACAGGTGTGTATCAGGTATGGTCCAGGTCGAGAGATTATACTGGAGAAAAGAGTAACAACAGTTTTCTGTGATCACTGGAACTAGCGTGGCAGTGGACATTTGTTATGTGCTTCAGCAAAACAGGAAACGCAGGGGAAAGTGGGTGGGAGGGGAGGAATTCTAACAGGCAAATTAAATCTCCCACAGTCTTTGAGTGCTTAGAACAAAAAGTCCCTCTAAAGAAAAAAAGGCCTGCATTAAACATATCATTGGTCTTCCCTTTAGGCAATTTGGGAGATTTTGAAGCTCAGTGGGGCAGTATACAAGAACAAAGCTCTAAAACCAGAACAGAATCCATCTGCAGTATTTCAGGCCTGAGGAGTCAGAGACCTTCTAGGTCTTCAACCAAAAGCAAGGCCCAAAGAACAGAATAAATCCCAGATGGAGGAGTTTAATTGCAAATCAGCCTTGACTCAGCTCAATCTCTGACTGGTTAATGTAGTCAGCTCTTCATGCATTCTGCCTAACACAGTAAGAGTGAATATTATTTGTACAAAATACTATCATTTAATGTCTCTCCAGTCCTTCTGTTTATAATACCTGATTATAATAACAAGCATGATATTTGCAGTCTTACAATAATGTACTATTAATAAAGAAGCATGGACAATAGATGGAAATTCATACATAAAAACATTAGAGTTAACAAGAAAGGACTTTAAGTTACCTATTATTACTACTCTAAGGAAAATAGATTAAATAGATAAGAACTTAGCCTACTTCAACCATGAATGGAAACAGTTAAAAACGAAGTCAAAGAAGCAAACTAGAAATAGGTAAACAGTATCTGATAGGAAACACTCACTGAGTGGATAGACTGTGATACACTAACACACTAAACACAACAAAAAAAAAAGAATTAATAACTTCATAGAATGAAAAGGAAATGTCTAAACTAAAGCACAGAAAGAAAAAAAGTAGAAAGGAAAAAAACAATATAAGAGCAAGACTGAGTCAAATGCTCTAAAACGCATGTAGAGAAGGAGAGGAATAAGGGGATGGGAAGCAAAATGTCTGAAGAGAAAATTTCCAGAAGAGGTGAACATATCAAACAAAGCATAGTTCAAAATACTCCAACCAGAATAAATGCAGCAAAATCCAATAAACCCACAACTAAACACATAATGATCAAAATGAGCAAAAAAGAAAAAAAAGGCACATTACTTTCAAAGGAGCTTCAGTGAGGCAGAGGTTGACTTGTTAACAGAAACTATGAAAGTGAGAAGGTAATATAGTAACACCTTATAGTATTAAAAAACAAAACAAAACAAAATTAATATCCCCTAAAATGAAGGTGAAGTATAGATGTTTTTGGCTAATCAGAAGGAAAGATAGTTTGTGGACAACAGAACAGGGCTCCCAGAAATAATAGGGAAAGTTGTTTAGGTTAAATGAAAATGATCCCAAATGGAAACACAGATGGAAAAAAGGAATGAAGAGCATAGAGCATAACACATGAGGATGTACAAAAATACTTTCTAGGGCTATAACATGTTTAAAAGGTAAACACATGACAACAAAGGCTACTACCCAAAGCGAAGGGGAATAAATAAAGTGAACTGTGGTAAAATTCTTGCATTGTTCAAGAAGTGATAAAGATGTGTAAGTTCAACAGGAAGACATAAGGATCTTGTTTTAGTAGCTTAAAACTAAATAAAACAAAATTTGTTGGTACTAAAACGAGTGCTGGACAAGGCTACAACCAGATTTAGGGTTTTATATCTTCCTTTTTAGCTTAGAAAATTAGAAAATAGGCATGCAAAAAGTAATGAAACTGAAATATTGGAATATTATACTTAATCAGTTTTAACTAGATCACATAGAAAACATTCTATTTCAACAATTACAAAATATATACTCTTTTCAGGGGCACATGTAGCACTTACAAACAGAATATATTTGAGGCACAAAGCAAATCTCGAGTAAAACATCCTCCATTAAAGAAGATAAATACAAGCATAAGAAATAATGTCAATGTCATGTATCATCAGACTAAAAAATGTAAATTAAGTCACAATGAGGTACCACTGTATACCCATTTTAATGACTGAAAAAAATGCTGGCAATCCCAAGTGCTGACAAAGATACAGAGTGACTGGACCTCTTGGTTAGAATGCAAAATGGCCCAACTTATTTAGAAAATAGTTAAGCAGACTTACATAAAAATAAAGTGTATAATCTATGACCTAGAAATTCCACTCCAAATCTTGTACTATAGGAGCAATGAAATTTATGTTCATATAGAAAGCAATATATGAATTCTTATAATAGATATATTCAAAATTGCCAAAATTCAGAAACAACATAGATGGCTTTCAGCAAATGAATGAAAAAACACTACAGCTTCATGCAACAATATGAATAAAACTTAAATACATTTTTCTAAGTGAAAGGAGGCAGACCCAAAATTATACAATACATCCACAAGACAGTCAGGAAGAGATAAAAAAAAAACTATAGAAACAAAAGTTGCTGATGAGGAAGTCGTTTGTGAAGAAGTAGCATAGGAAAATTTCTGGTGTGATAGAATTGTCTTTTCTGGATGTATATATAACAAACAACCAGGATATGAGGGAAAAGAAAGAAGGTAGACTATGACAAATGAATCTAACTATATTACAGGTGAATTAGCTAACTACACTGAAGAGAATGGAGGAGAAAGTTGATGACCTACATAGCCTTAAAAAATTCATTCAGTCACTACTGCTAAGCTAGAGACAACAGAGAACCATATGCAGAAAGTAACTGCAGTTGATAAATTCATTTCTAATGAGGGATTGAATCACAAATTCTGGAACTAATTTATTTGTATGCTGATATTGACCAAGGAGGTGAATATACTGTGGATAACAAGAGCCAAGTTTCTCACTGTCAGAGAGAGAAGTTGCAAGCAAAAAAGAAGGCTAGAATGAACTCTGGTGTGTTGAATTGGAGTCCTGCTCATCAATATGGATTCATGGTTTTAGACAGACATAACAGATACATGATAGATAGATAGATAGATAGATAGACAGGTGATAGTTAAATAGATGATAGATAAATGTATATGTAAACATCTATAAATTATTATACATATTTTCTTTAGGTTAGAGCAAAAAACAATGATACTTAAACAGCCATAAGCATAGACAGCATCCAGATTTTAATTGCTAAATGTCATTCTTCAATAAAGAAGAGCTAAGACTTTTTAGACAGCTAGTTTATTACAGGACCAGGATATTGAAAATTCAAGACACCAAGGAGAAAAAAGTGATAAAAATGAAAAGAGGGAGAGGATGAGAAGAGAAAAAAAAAAAAAGAAGAAAGAAAGAAGCCAGGCATGGTGGTTCATGTCTGTAATCCCAGCATTCAAGGAGTGGACACAGGGGGATCACAAGTTTAAGGTCAGCCTGAACTACAAAGTCAATTTCAGGCCAATCTGGAGTACAGAGTCCCCTTCTCAAAGGAAAGAAAAAGAAGAAACAAAGAAAGAGAGAGAGAGAGAGGGAGAAAGGGACAGGGAGAGAGAGTGAGATGGGGAAGAAAGGAAGTAAAGGGGAGGGCAGAGGAGGGGAGGGAAGGGAAGGAAAGGGAGAAGCATACCAAAAACACATGGGAATCAACTTGAATTGTCAAAAAAAATTAAATAATAAAATAATGATATATTTTGGAATATAATGCAATCCAATAACATCCATGAGACCATACTAATACAAATGAATGAATAAATTAAATTAATCAGGGGAAATAACATCTCTTCCTTAAGAAATAAAGGTGAAAGAGAAAATAGCAGTAGAATATCACTACTAGAACATCTCAGAATCATGTTCCAGGTAGGATCCAGCAATGAACACTAAATCTAGAAGGCAAAATTTCATCAGAGAGCTGGGGAAATAGCACCTGCTTACCATGCATGAAGCCCTGGATTTGATCCCCAGAACCGAAAAAGAAAAAGAAATCACAAAATCTATCAAAAAATCTAATCAGAAAGAAGATACTTCCCTGAAAATACTTAGGAATTACAAAGATATGAATAGTAACTTCATGGGGAAGAGTTCCAGCAACACTACCTTCCTGTGATCGTCAGGGCAGGCCTCAGCACCTTCCTCCTCTATGTGACACCAGCAGGACTCTTCCTCTCAGAAGCATTCCTTCCACATGACCAGGACAACACTTCACACCAAGGAAACACCACAGTAACCACTTGGTGGACTTCTATAAAACACCTACCCAGTATTCGTCAAAATGCTAGGATCACGAATGGTAAGGAGGGACTGAAGAACTGTCACAGAGGATGGATGACAAGGAGATATTCAGCATAAATGCAATGTGTAATCCCGAATCAAATTCCAAGACAGAAAAAGTGAAAGATAGTACTGTGCCAACGTTCATTTCTTGGTTGTAATAAACATCCATGGTTGTGTTAGACACAAAGATGAGGGGAAACCAGGTGAGGGTAAAGTAGAATTCTGTGTGCTATTTTGCAACTCTTTGTAATTATTTAAAAAATTTTTAATTTGAAGTTTTGCTATGAGAAGGCTAAAGAATTTAGGATAATGGATCAAAGGAAACCAGGAGACTTCTTGATAAATATGTTTCCATGAAGTTACTATTCTTGAAACCTGTAAAGATATTATTTAGAAACAAATTTAATATTTAAACATAAATATAAATGAAAGCAGAAATTTTAAGGAATTTATTCCTTACCTAAACTCTAAATTGTGCCTACAGATTTGAGCATAGACTGTTTATGTAGAATACAATGTAATAATATGCACTATTAGGATATTTGCTATATATATGCCATGAAAAAAGTAAATTAAAATAAAAGGGTTTATGTAAAATTGATGGCAGGAAGTATTCAAGCCTTGGGATCTTAAAATCAAAGTGAAGTTTCCTTGACTACTGTTTGTGAAGTACAAAGTTTATCACCAGCTATGCCAACAACTGAGAGATACTGTGAATGCTGTCCCTTAGTCAGACTCTTAGCAAATTCTCAGTGAGAGAGTCGGTGTAACCTTTCTCTAGCTCTCCTCCACTGGCCTCAGAGGCCCTATTCCAATTGAAGGAAAGAAGGACCAGTCAAGGTTTGATGGCAGGCTTTCTCTAGGATGAAATATGTTTTGAGTCTCTATACTCATAAGCAAGAGAAAATTGGTGGGACATGATAGCCATAAAAGCCTTTCTATATTTATTTTCAAAAGATATATTTTTATGTTTTACTGAGAATTGAGTACTGTGCTTGGGTCTGCTTATTTGCAATTATTTAATTGCAAAGAATTTTTAAATAATCCTTTTATTTGCATGTGTCATTACATAGTAATTGCACTTGACTGTGTAAGCAAATGCTGATTTTAAAATTTGACTGTATTTTCTAGTGAGGTTTTGCTGTTGACATAGATATTAAAGTGCTTATGTGCTTGGTGTCTCATCTGGGATGACAGCTGTTCTATGGCCCTGCCATCCAGCAGCACTAATTTCTTTACATTATATTTTTGTGCTTATTCTGACCATCTTAGTCTACATGGATTTAAAATCAATTTGCCTCTGAACTCCAAAAAATGAACTAGAACACATTTTTCTATTTTATGTACTGACTCCATGTGCTTAGGGAAAACAGTATTTGTTAAAAAAAAAAAAAAAAAAGCTAACTTACAGTTTATTTAGTGTCATGACACTTTTTAGCCATGACATATAGAATGTGTGGCATGGATTTGCCAAGGCCCAGATCTAACTGCTCTCTCTAAGTGCACAGCTGGGTTCTGTCAGCTGCTTCTTCAGCATTTCACCTAGGATTTATAGAGGCTGATGGCTAACACTAAGGCTATAAGAATACTTAAATACTTCTTGATGACCAGTACTCCTTACTCAGTAGAGATTACTTGATTGAATTATAATCTCTGATTGTTCTTTTTCTCTATCTTGAATGAAAAATTCTAAAATAGAGTGATGATTCCTGTTATTGGAAGGTATTACTTTCCTGCCAAAATTTGTGTTCTTATAGTCAGCTTTCTACTTTATATCAGACATTTCATCATATCTTGGTCCCTGCTATTGTTTGGGTCTTGAATGTCCACCAAAAATCCATATGTTAAAGACTTGGTCCCCACAGAGTTGGCTGAACCTCTAAGATGTGGGAAGTCCTCCAGTCCTTGGGGGTTTGCTTTCAAAGGGGATGATAAGATCCTAGGGCCTTCCCCTTTCTCTCTGTTTTGCTTCCTGGTCCTGAGATAAGCAGTTTGTTCTGCCATCTGTGCCCCACCACTACTATCTGGCACCTCCCATCAAGCCTAAACAATGGGTATACCTGATCTTGGACTAGAATCTGCAGAATCATGAGCCAAAATAAAACTTTTCTCTTTTTAGGTTAATTATCTCAAATATTTTTGATATGGTAACACAAAGCTGTCTCACACAGTCTCTTTATGCCCTGATGAAGAGGCTCTTTTTTTCCTGAATACTTCTGCATGGTGTTGTTGTAATTGATCTTGCCATATTTGCATTTATGTCTAACTGTGTGTTTAAATTCTTTGTTTCACTAAATAGAACTGATAGATTAAGAATTCCTTTCTTTGGCGATGTGGCTCAAGCAATAGAAAGCCTGCCTAACAAATGCAAAGCCCTGAGTTCAAACCCCAGTACTGCCCTCTGCAAATATTCCTGAGTATTTTGACTCTCATATGAAACCTTAGTTGTCTTTTTGAAATGGTATATTATTAGCCTTATACTAAGATAAAGCTGTAACTATCTGATGGATTTACAACAGAATACCAAGTGATACACTTTGATTTTACGTCAAATACTTGGGGTGGAATAATATGCTTACTATGTTTAAATCTAGATTCAATGCTTAATTGATCTCTAGGAATTTGATCTCACAAGGACTCCTAGAGATCAAGGGCTTCTGAGTTTGTACTCCCATCTATTATTCAACCTTCTAACACTCCTGGATATCAGACGTTTCCACGTTTCCAGTCAAAAATCTCATATTCAATCTAGACTCAGGAAATAGCCCCTCTGGAGCAGGGTCTCAGAGATCCACTGAACCTCTGTGAGGAAATCCCAGGAAGTCCTATATGAGGGATGCAAGAGTACCACACTGAGTGGGCTTAGGTGGGAACTACCACGTTATGTGGAAGCAGACTATATTTCATTCAATTTATTTAACCATTGAAGGTAATATGAACCATTATTTTATGTACCACTGAAAAGCAAGTCACCAATTAAATTGCCAATCTTTCTTATTATTTCAAATGTTCATTGTTTATGTTGAAAGAACTTTTTGACATGTTGAAAAATAGATTATTTATCTTGTATTATTTTTATACATACATAAACCAAACAAAACTATTTTGAGGTAAAGCCCTAAAATGTCTTTATATGAAGGATCTAAGTCTTTTGACGTACTTACTATGATAACAGATTCCTGTATTTTCTCACATTATCACCATCTGTGTCACCAAGAGCATTGATAAGGTAACATTTTTTCACGAGTGCTCCATATTGCCTGTTACTTTTTCCAACCACAAATTTCTGACAGTTTTTCTCAAGATACATAAAAACGTGTGTAACAAGTGATAATTTCATCAAAATTTCCTTCAGTAATTAGACAGACATATTTCAGAGATGTTGAAATGTAGAAAGAATGTTCACCATAGACTTGATAAAACCTAAGTTCAGTGTATTTAACAGCTCACATGATAGGTTTGCTGGTTATCACCTTTGCCTGAATGCTCACCATGGCTGGTGGTTACATAGTCCATTTTGTGTGAAGAAAACATAATTTTCAAATATTAATAGGACATAACTTATTTCTGAAGGTTAAAACCTATAAATGATATCATATTCTTATCAGAAATTTGACAGATTTAAAGTTCATTGTTTATTTAATAAGAGTCAAAATGTTTATTTGATAAGAGTACAAACCAAAACAAGTTAGTTATATTTCAAATAAATTTTGTTAATCTAATTCTGGTAACCTAACTAGATATGATTAAATGGGGGAAAATCCAAATTGAAGTCAATGAACAAACATAAGAAAAATAGAATCAGTATTAAAACTAATACAATAATACAGGACAAGTTTTTTTTTTTTTACAAAAAATGTGAGAATTACTTGGTACATTCAAAAAGACATATAAGGGCATAAAACTGAGAATTATTTAACATAAAACAGTTTTAAAGAGATTTTTGCATAGGAAGAAAATACAAGGAAGGAAATATTGATATGCAAGCCCATTGTAGAATTAAGGAAAAAACAGCCATCCTACAAAATTTTGAATCAGTGATGAAAAGTACAATATTAAGAATATCATGGAATGTGGAGGAAGATAAGCAAAGGATGAAGACAGAAAGAGACAGAGAAGGCAGAGCATATGGAGAGAGAAGTTGAAGATATGCAATAATCAATAATAATAATGAAAAAATATTTATTGCAGTAAGGAAAATACAAGTTTACTTATTTAAAGTGCTTATAAATTCCAGGGCAATTATAAGGAAAGATACTCATAAAATAGTTTATGTTGTTTGTTTGTTTCACTTTCAGGTATCTTTTTTCAAATTGTATAAGAATTGCAGAAAAAAAATAAGACACCTTCAATCAGAGGAACAGAATCAGGTCAAGGTTTCTTTCCCTAGACCTACATCATTAGATGATAACAGAGAAGTGTTTGCAGAGTTTCAAGATAATAGTTACCAAACTGTATTTCTATACCTGGATAATGTGCTGTTCAGGTGTAAAGGAGAGAGAAAAGAAGTCTTAGATATGTAAGAAGCTGTACATGAAAAAAATCTAAAGCTATATACAAGTGAAAAGTTGGGAAAGAAATGGGCCAACATGTTAACTATTGATATTCTTTGGGTAGGAGTTAGAAATAATCATTACTTTTTTAACTGTTATTTTATTTGAAATTAAGTATAAATTGCTTCTATTTTTCACAAATAAAAATTAAAACTAATTTTTAGAAGATTTTCATGAGGCATCTTATAGTCATGTAGAAACTAATACTATACAGTCCTAAGCATCAGAATTCATTTACTACACACACTTGTGCATTATTCACAAGACAAAAATCAGTTCAAATTTAGCAGAAATTGCAAGCTATGTCTAAAAATTAAAATTCATCCAAGGTAAGATCTATATCCCAAAATATAACGGATACACTATTTAGTAAAAAAATTTAACCTACAGAATATGCTAAAACGCCTGATTTGCAAGCTCTTTAATCTTCTCAAGGAAGTTTCCTCCATATTTGAAAATTTAGCAATTGTATGGACACAACCTGAGCAAAATTAGTTTGGGCTTATTCTCAAACTTGGAAAAGATATCAAAATGGTAATGTATATAAAAGGATGTGTTTGGCACGTTTAAAATGTTATAGAATGCATGAAAAGCCCTTACCATTTGTAAGCTGGTTTAAATTTTAATAACTTTGGTGATTTTTATTGTGTCTATGGCTTTGTGATACCTTTTTTGAAACATTGGACTTTGTAATAGTGGCATATCTCTTATGTTCAGCTTAGAAAATGTTTTCAGAAATAGTGGAATAAAGCAGGCACTACAAATTTCAGCAAAATTGCATATTCATTTTGACTATAAATTTAAGAAAACTGCTTCATACCTCATAATAAAGACAAATACTTCTTAAAGTATCAGTTTATTTTGAATTTCCAATTTGAGGAACTGTATTTAAAATAATATCTTATCTATATTTGAATATCATATCTCAACACAAATATTTCATACTTTTCAGTATCAAACCTGAAAAATATTTTTTACATAAGACCTTGACCTCCAGGCCACAGCATGTGTTAGACAATTTTATTATTTTAATAAAGTAGGATAAGTACTAGTGAAACTTTATTATTTAAAAGTTTTGAATGTTAATATTTATTAACAAAATAAAGCAGATTTTCATGCTTTATGGCTTTGTGAGGATGGGGTCATGAGAGTCCACGTTCACACAACAGTTTCAGAACCAATCTCTGTGCTGGGCCATAGCAGGAAACTCAGTAAATATTTGCATCATGGATCAAAACTAGCTATTCCAAAAGGGAACCTGGAACTTAAAATACAGAATTGCTATAATGAAGATCTTTATGAAAGTGTTTTAAAACTTAATATAAATTATTTCTCATTCATTATTATGAATGTTCTTTGACATATAAAATCAATATATTACTCAATTTTTGCATATTATTTTTACTGTTTCCACATAGATCTGAAATCATATCAGCTCATTGAAATGTTATTTTAGAACATCATCATGTCTGTTTTCTACTATCAATCAAGATGTGTAGTGTGGGGCTGGTAGAATGGCTGATGTGGTAGTGTCTGCCTAGTAAGTGTGAGGGTCTGGGTTCAACCCCTAGTACCACAAAAAAGCAGAAATCAAGATGTGTAGTGTGAATACCTATGTAATAATATCAATTTATGCTCTTGAAAGGTAATGATATCCGAACAAAACAGAAAATTTAAATATTTGGCTTTTATTTGGTCTTAGGAGCATATAATTTATTAACTAGCATCTCCTGGTTAGCTAATATCCATTCTCCTTATTAAGTGAACACTTGGATGATGTTCTCATCTAAAAGTACACTTTGTCATCTCCTTTGTAGGAAATAGAGTAATACAAGAACATAAGTCCTTGAATGGAAATTCTGAAAAATCCCATTTTGTGATTAAGGTGGCTGGAATACCTGCAGCCATGTTGGACAATGAAGAAGCCTTGAATTTGGAAGCCTCACACTCAAGATGCTGAATCAGAAACACAGAAAGCCTAAGTTCCAGACAAGTCTGTGAAACTGCCATTTCCCAAAGGTGGGTCATGGTGGCTCATGTCTATAATCCCAGCACTCTAGGAAGCTGAGGAAGGAGGATCACAAGTTCCAGACCAGTCTGGGCTACATAGTGAAACCCTGTCTCACAAAAGCAAAAACAAACAACAAAAAACTTACTATTTTCAAAGCTGAGCTGCTATCTCCAGACTTCTACAGTATTAAGGTACTATTATTTCCAGATGCAGAACATACAGCCCAAAACAATTCCTCACTACTTAAGATACAGTCTTCGTTTACCAGTACTGCATACAGCATGATTATAGCTTGTTTTAAAAGCTTTAGTCATTCTATTTTAAACATTAGTTATAAGGCTGACCTGTCTTATAAGCTTTTCTCACACATTTTCGTTCATTCTACATAGCTACATAAGACCAATTAAGAACTTATTTAAACACTAATACCTCAATAAGTTCCTAGCATTTTCTTCAAAAGTACATATTTGGATATGAGCATGTTTTCTCTATAATTACAAAAATATATCTTGCATGACTCTTTTACTTTGAAGAAAGTTATAAAATTATCTCAGCAGGCATATTCTCTTTGTTTTTGATTAAACAAACATTTACTAAAGAACTTTATACAGCTAAGAGATGTAAAAGACCTAGACTGAGGGAGCTCATGACATTTTCACCCAACTGTACAAGAAAAAGTGTATGACATCTCTTCTATTTATTTTTTTATTTTGTTCATGATATCACTTTTTCCCCAATAGATCCCTTCATAAATTACATTTATTATTTTATACTTGAAAAAGCTGTGGAAAAAAACAAAACATGAACTGAAATCTTGGAAATGTGCACTGAAGGCCAAGCAGTAGCAGAACTAAATCCATTAAAACCTGAAAAAAAATGTGGTTGCAACATATACCTAAGAATTATTTATTTTTCCTATCTTTTTAGAAGTAAGTAAATTAAAATTTTGCATTAAACAAAAGAGTATTTCTGGCACATCCAAATGTAGAAATCAATGTATTTAATATATTCTTTGTTTTGTTTTTAAAATACAGTTCAAAACTAACACATTCATAAGTGTTTTAAACTTCCTTTCTTGAAAAAATTTTCTATTCAAGATGTTAATGCCAAATCAGCATTGCAAAATCATCAGTTGGTTATTTCTATACAAGGAAATCTTTGGCTGGATGTGGCTCTGTCATTCACAACTGCAGTAAGTTTAGTCTTCTCCAACAAGTGCACCCTGTCACCTGTTATTAGAACAGCATCCAATTTCAGGTGATCAGAAGAATGGACTCCTAGCAAGACTGAACAGTTCACCTTTTGACTAAAAACTCTGCTTTAGTAGCATTGTTTATTCACAGCTCATGATTTCCAGTAAACACATGTGATATCTGCTCAGGGTGGTTATTAAATAGTAAACTCTTCAACATATAAGGCTGTTTTGGCATTAAAAAATAACCTCTCTCCAGTGCTATCTCTTGAGTTTAATGGAGATTCCTGTCCATAGTGTTTGAACTCAGAGCCTACACCTTGAGCCACTTCATCAGCCCTTTTTTTGTGATTTTTTTTGTTGTTGTCATTTTTCTTTTTTTCAAGATAGGGTCTCATGAACTATTTGCCCAGGCTGGCTTTGAACTGAGATCCTGCTAATCTCCATCTCCTGAGTAGCTAGGATTACAGGCATCAGCCATGAGTGCCTGGCACTCTAGATTCTTACATGTACTTGTGCTGCATTTAAGCATTCACTAAAAAGCTTTAACATATTCAAATATTTTGTTTTGTAGCAAAATAAAACCACCTCCCTCTAAGAAAAAACATGCATGTCAAATCATTTAGACAAAACAAAGCACACATTTAACATATTATCAATTCTTAGGTGTGTGGGAAGAAATTAGGTATCAGTTTAAAAGAATTAGAATTACTGGATTGAAAATAATAGAAAATGTTGAAAAATTTGCATTAATGTCATTTTTTTGAAAAGCTGATGGAAATTCATAGGCAGCATATGCCAAGTATGATGTGCAAATATTTTCTTGTTTTGCTTATTCTTGTAAATCCAGATGTTCATGTTCTCTGGGGAAAATTTTTCCCTTCATGAGAAACACCTGAATTTATATGGTGACCATTTTTATCTGCCCCTTCCATTCACCATGATGTATACTGCCCTGTACGGCCTTCTTTGTGAAGAACTTTTCCTGAACTTAAAAAATGTTTAGAACTAAATGATTACACTTTTCTCTCTCATCTTTTAAATACTGTATTTAGAGGCTGTCCTTGATCTTCTCTCCTTAAGCTGTGAATAAAATTGCTAACCAGCTTTTAAAAAATGGCTTTAGTTCTACTTGTGTGGCATTGGTTTTTAAAACTATTCACTCTGATTTCAAAATTGGTGTGGATATGGTACTTCAGAATTCAATCAAACTATTACAACAAAAACACGATTCAGAGGTGCATATTTTTTCTAGTAATTAGGTTTTCAAGTGTCAAGTAACCAGTTCTTAGCCACTTTTTTTTCTTTACCAGAGCCTATGTTTCATTTTTACGCCTACTGAGCCTTTGCAGATTTTTCAATGCTCCTTGTGAATCTATTTTCTTGTAGTCTGAATTTCATTCTGAAGAATAAGAATCCATATTAATTTATGAAATAATTTTGCTTTTACCTTTTTGATTTTTTTTCTCTGCTCTGTCTCATTTGGACTAAGATTAAGAAGAAAGAAAAACCCAAGTACTATCACCAAGACTCAGTCTACCCCTAGAGTGACTTTCTGGATCCTCATTTGCCAAGCATTTCAGGTCACTAAGATGATATGTATACTTTCATTGATAACTATGTTCCTGTGGCATGAATTTTATAGATGCAAGTTGGAACATATGCTAATGATGCAGAAAATTTAATGACATCCTGGGGGTTGTTTTCTTCACATGGAAAAAGTACAATCTCCACCAAATAATCCAAGAAGTCTGTCACCCCTAATAAGCCATGATTCTTTATTAAAAGAACAGAATTTAAAATACCCATAAATTAGAATTATATTTGCAGCTTTTTATTAAGGCAATTATTTGATTTTTAAGAAAACAATCTATCTTGAAGATCAACCATAAAGAAATATTTACAACTTGTACTGAATGCTCAATAGAATGACATCAGTAGCAATGGCAGTTAATCTTCAGAGTCTCCCTGAGACTGTGGAACACCCCTGGATGTGCTGATGCTTCTCATTTCTGGAAAAACAAGGTATTCACCAATGAAGTGTCTCAAATGCTACCCAGCAGTAGACTGACTGACATAGACTAATCAGACAGAAAACCAAATTTCCTTCAATTTAGATAATGTATTAATACTTCTTTCATTTCTTTGGAAGTCACTCTCTTCTTTCTCCTTTCTCTCTTTCCATATTCCAATTTTCTAAAGAACAACCTCCAGAGCCCACTAATAGGTATTCTGATATTATATGTTATTGCATTAGCAACAATGCTCACAAAATCAACTTGGTCTCCTCCTTACCATCTTCTGATTCTTTCATCCAATGAATATTTTCTTCTCAACAATGGTTTTCAGGCCTCATGCCAAAGACATACAAATAAGTCAGGCTTAGTACTTGATCTCCACAATCTTGCTGAATGCTGGGGAAGGCAGATTATTTCAATACTATTTAATTAGCCTTCACACACATCAATATAATTATCTTAAGGTTGAAACAGAGTCTATCTTATTCACTGTTGTATCCCTGTCATACGGTTACAACATAGGTGACTTAAAGCACCCGAAATTTGTTCTTTCTCATTTCCAGAGGCCAGAAATATGTAGTCAAGGTATTGGCAGGGACATTCTCCTGAAAGCTCTAGGATAGAGTCCTTCTTTGCTTTTCACAGTTCCCAGTAGGCCAGGCATTCCTTGGCTGTTTTTGCTCTGTGTGCCTTCTCTTCTAATAAAGAAACCAGTCATTGAACATATGGGCCATCCTAATCTAGTATGATTCGTCTTAACTAATTATGTCACAGAGACCCTATTTCCAAATAGAATCACATTCTGAGATACTGCACACATGGATTTTTGGAAAATTCTGTTCAATCTACTACTGTCAGAATACTTCTTACAAGTCATGTCTACAGAGAACATATGGTCATTTTAAATAAACATTTATTCAATAAATGAATGGATCCCTGAAGGAATAAAATTAAGAAAAGCATTTGGGAATTGCATTTGAAGAGCGTCAACTCCAGTTGGGATCAGTCACAAAAGACTTTCAGGAGGATATAACCTTCAAACTAATGTCTTTAAGTAAAGGGAGGCACAAAGGAAAGGGGACAAAAAGAAAGTGTATCAGGCTTAGTGAACAGCATGTTCAAAGGCCTTGCAGAAAGGAAAACATGAGTATTCAGTGACCTGCAATCAGATGAGGGTACCTGGACCAAGTGGAAGGGTTAGGTCTCAATCAGAAAGGATCTTGATACGTCTCTCAGAACTGACAATAACTTAATCTAGGATTCTGTACCATCTCCCAAAGTCTTTCTTGATGCTATGACAAGATTCTAGCAGCTCCAGGCTATGCAGTGAAGATGGCTTCACACAAGTCAAGCACTGGTCTGGTTCTGGTATAAGCATTTACTTCCCTTCCATTTTCTTCCCCTCTTTCTCTCCTGACTCCACTTCTCCCTGTTCCATTTTCTCTTCCATTGACTCCCTATTCTTCTCTATCTTCTTTGATTCAGGTCCTGGATCCTTGAGTCAAGTTATTGTATGAGCTGATGCACTCCAGGTATCCATGTTAGTGTACCCCCTCCACCATAGTTCCTTCCACATTTTCTAGGTTAAATCTCTTCCTCAAGCCAAATCAACTCTCAGAACAGAGTACTGGACTTTTTTCTACTTTGCTGAAAATGGTAAACTTTAAAAGTCACAAAGATTCATTGAGCCTTTGCTGTGATACATATTAGCTTATTACAGATGTAGTCATACAAGACATATTTAAGAGTTGATCCTGGGTGGATTAGAACAACATATGGAGGGAGGCTAGCAGGCAGACACTTGGGGGACAATTATAAAATTGTTTAGTGTTCATCTGAGCCCTAACATATGCGCTCCGGAAAATCTCTTCAGGTAGAAGGAACTCTTTTGGTTTTTTTTTTTTTTTTTGGTTCAATTTCAGAAATAGACCAGGTGTGTATCTGATGGCTGTGTAGACTGACCAAATTGTTCAGACACTACAGTCAGCCCTTCCATCTCTATGTTACCATGTGGTTCTCTTTACCAGTTTCCCTATATTTATCCCCCAGGTCTCATCAGACTGTCTGTTAACTGTCAAATATGCCGTCCTAGCACTCCTATGAACATTTGAAGCAATACACAGGTCAGAGGAGCCTATGACTGTAAATACAACAGAAAATGCAAAACTTCAGATTGGCCTTGAAAGCTTATAGACCTCTTGTTTTGGCTGACTATGTGAAGATGCAAGCATTGCCAATGTAGGGGATAGAGCTAGCAAGGAAGGAGAAGCAGATATTCTATTTTAAACATAGAGTTACTCTCTTGTTTAGTTCACTTATTATCACCCTTGCTCTTAGGCCATTGATTGTACTGTAGGTACTGTAGGTATAAGCCAAAAGAAAACAGAAGTAGCCATATCATTATCAGAAAAAATAGACTTTAAATAAAAAGCAGCAAAAAAAAAGACAAAGAAGGTTATTATATAATGACAAAGAGGTCAATTTAGTTAAAGGAAATGATAATTTTGAATACATATGCATCCAATATCACAGGAACCAAATATATTAAGGAAGTATGAATAGACCCAAATGGAGAGCTAGACTCCAATACAGTAAGAGTTGAAGAATTTAAAACTTTCTCTTCAGCAATGGACAGATTATCGAGGCAGAAAATCAGTAAAGAAATATTAAATTTTACTCTAGACTAAATGGACTTAACAGCTACAGATTATTCCATCCAATAGCAGTCAAGTTTAATTTTTCTTACCAGTGCATGGAACATTCTCTAGGATAGATCATATGATAGGCCACAAAATAAGTCTTAACAATTTCTTTTAAAATTGAAATCATATTAATTACCTTATCTGAATGCAATGGAATATAGTTAAAATCCAATAATAAGTCTGGAAACTATACAAATCTATGGAAATGAACTCATTTTTGAACAAACAATGGATCAATGACTAAATCAAGAAGACAAATTTGAAATGTCTTAAAACAAATGAAAATGAAAACACAACACATTGAAACCTACAAGATACTGCAAAAGCACTGCTAAGTGGGAAGTTTATAGCAATCAATGCCTGCATCAAAAAAGTAGAAAAAAATTTCAGATAACCTATTACTATATCTCTAGAAAGTAGAAAATCAAGAACAAACTAAATTGAAAATTACTAGAAGGAAAGAACTAATAAAGATCAGAGCACAAATATATGAAATGAAGACAAAAAAAAGGTCAATGAAACAAAAATGTGATTCTTCAAAAGGATAGACAAACCCTTAGCTAGACTAAGACAAGAAGAGAGAAAACTCAAATAAATAAACTCACAGAGGAAAAGTGAAACATTACAAGTGACATCACTGAAATACAAAAGATAATTAGAGATAATTAGGAACAACTACATGCCAACAAATTTGATAATCTAGAAGAAATTGTCAAATTCCTACACATATAAATATTACCAAGAATAAATCATGAAGAAATCAAAAGCCTGAATGAATCAATAATGAATAATGAGTTGAGTCAGTAATAAAAAGCCTCCCATCAAAGAAATGGCCAAGACCAGAATCATCAGAGCTCACTGGTGAATTCTAAAAGGCATTAAAAGAAGACTAGTATCAATTCTCTATAAGGTATCCCAAAAAATAGAACAGGAAGAAAATCTTCCAAGCACATTCTATGAAGCCACTAGGTCCTGATACGAAATCTAGATAAGGACAAAACAACAAAAGAAATCCATAGGCCAATATCCTTGATGAGCAGGACACACAAATATTCAACAAAATACTAACAAGCCAAATCAAACAGCACATTATAAACTTTATTCACCATGATTAATTAGGTTCATCTCAGAGATTCAAGAATGGTTCAATATATGCAAATCAATAAACATGGTAGACCATATTGAAGAATCAAGGACAAAAAAAATATAGTCATATCAATTAATATGACAATGCATTCAAGAAAATTCAATATTCCTTCATCATAAAAACTGTCAGCAAAATAAGCATACAAGAAACTTATCAACATAATAAAGTCCACCTATAATAAGCCAATAGCTAACATGTTACAGAATGGGGAGAAACAGGACATTTTCTCTCTAAAATCTGGGACAAGACAAGGATGCCTACTTTCACCATTTTTATTCAATCAACATAGTTCTGAAAGTCTTAGCTAAAACAATTAGGCATGAGAAAGAAAAAAATGTCATCTAGATTAGAAAAGAAGTCAAACTGTCACTGCAAATGATGCCATTTTATGTATAGAACCCCCAAAGCTTCATCCCACAAAGCTATTAGAACTAATAAATGGATTCAGTAAATTTGCTGGCGATAAAATCAAAATACATAAATTGATGACATTGCTATATGCCAATAATAAATTCTGAAATAGTAATCAAGAAAGCCACTTGATTTTTGCTCATTTCTCTCTTAATATGGCACAAGCTACTTAAAAACTGAACAATGCCTTTACAAATTGTTTAAATAATGAAGCAGAGCACTTTAATTCCTTTTTAAATATGGGCCCACAGTTTTCAGTAGGGCTATTTTGAATATTGTAAATGTGGTCACATATCTTCTCCACTGGGCTATCTATTAAGCTTAAAGATGTGTTTTGCTCTGACAAAGCTAAAGATGAAAATATCTTCCTCCTATTTGAAAGAGTATTTCCATATCATGCTGATGTTTAGTAGTGCCTAACATTTCTAAGTGTAGTATAAAACCTGGCCCTTTGCTGAGCCACTAAACGAAAACTTGCATTATTTATTTTCTACCTTGACAAGACTTCTTGACAATGGTTTGCGTTAGCAACTTTTGTTTTTTTCTACAGCATGTCCAGACTTGGATCCAAACTTGGGCAATACCAGAATGATCTTGCAGAATTACTTAGCATTTCATTGAAGTCACTGACCAGGGAAAAGGATGGAAAGCTTGCTATTTCAGAACACTTTTGAAGAGATCAAGCAATGTAACAAATACCTGGCATTTGGTAGGCATTTGCCAAGTGTGATTTTTCTTTGCTTTCTCCATGTGGGTTTGCCATTAGGCTCTTTTAACAAACCCCATGGTCCAGATGCTGGACCTTTCTAGTTTTTCCTCTTCTCTTCTACATCCCCTGGTACTCCAAATATGAAATGAGCCTTGAGATTTGATCTTTTCCAGTTTTTTCATCTTCTCAATGATAAGAAATTAGTTTTCATTAAGACTGTGTTTTAGGTGCCACTTTCTGATAATGTGTGAAGTTAACACTTTCAACTTCTATCATCACAAGATTTGTGGTCCATTTAAGTTCATTTATTTGGCTTAGCCTCACCGACACTTCCTCAATCTTCCCTTCCACAGAGATAGTGAGGATTGATAGCACCTCCCGTGTGTGAGGTGGTCCTGGCAGCCTCTGCCCATGAAGCTTTCTTGGGAAGCACTCTGTCTTTTTCGACCAGAAGGATTTTTATATTAAGGTGAATAGTCCAGCCAGAGGAAGAAAATCACTCTTTACTTATTTTTGAGGACCCACATTTTTGTGAAGTGTTTTTCTTGTTTTTTGTTTGCTTGTTTGATTTTTTAAGTTTTTCAGTTTTCTTCTGAAAAATATGTATTTTCCAGATTCTGTGCTTAAGTAGAAGGAAGAATATGAAGCAACCCATAAAAGCTAACAGTCTGTTGCTTACTTACTATCTTCTTGTAAGTCTCCAGATACCATTACATAATTATTCTATTTTAAATTGTTCCTTCAGCATCCATTCACTATTATTGGTCCTTAGTTCTCACGCCTAAGAAGAAGCATTTGGAAGGGAAACCTGATTAAAGTCCCCAAAGTCCTTATCTGGTCTATGAAGGTCTACATCAAGGTTGGCAAAATGTAACACAAAGGTCAAATCCAGCTCATTGCCTGTTCTGCAGAAAAGAAAACAAAATTCATTGGAACACAGCCAGTTCCTTTCATTTACAAATTACTCATAGTTACTTTTGTGCTACAGGTGAGTAGGTGTGACTGAGATTGTAAAGAATGCAAAGCCTGTAATGTTCTCAGCTGGAACTTCAGAAACAAGTTTGCCCACCCCTAATCTACACAATGAGAATGGAGACTGTTTCCTTACAGGGTGCCCAAGACACGAAAGTCCTGTTATCTGCTTTTTAATGCCTTCTTGGGAACAGCTGCCATTGTGCATTTCACTCTCTGGGGTGTAGTAATGTTGACAGACAGGGGTGTATGACCAAGTCACTTAGCTTCTCCAAACAGTGCCACATAGTAGGCAATCAGTAAATACGACTTTTCTCCCTTTCCTGCAAGGAAGCTTTGTGTTGTGAGAATCCTACTAGTGAAGTACGTTCAGTATTTAAGATTCGAAGGCAGATCTTTCAGTACTTAATATCAAATCAGTCATTTTTGTAAGGTGTAGTTTAAGATATCATACTTTTCCATGCATTTAACCAATCTTCAGTCATCTACTCAGAACCAACCTTTCATTGGTACTCCAGCTACACTGGAAATACTAATTTTTTTGTCTTTACTACTTCTACACCATCCATTATCCTAACATATTGCTACCCCTTGTCTTTCCCTGTCATCTTTATTATATCTGTTTTCTAGTATCATTTGCATATAACATAGACCTCCATTTTGTTTCTCATTTTTTGTTTTATTGTTGGTGAGAGTAGGGTTTGAACTCATTGCTTTACCCTTACAAAGCAGGCTCTCTACCACTTGAGCCATGCCTCTAGTCCATTTTTTTGTGGTTATTTTGGAGATGGGGTCTTGTGAACTATTTCCCTGAGCTGGCATCAAACTGCAATCCTGCCAATCTCAGACTTGTAAGTAATTAAAATTAAAGGCATGAGCTACAGTGCAGTGTTTGCCACTTGAATTCTGATTTCTTCATTAACCATATTTTTATTTTCATCCCAAGGCAACATAGATAAATAATAAATAAATAAATTATCATCAAAAATTCTGAATCTAAAGGCTTCCTTTTTCTAAAATTGAATACAGGAATTGTAGGCTCGTTCCTTAAGTCGACCATATGCTTCTTTGCTTTTACTTCTGAATTCAACTTGCAAAATAAGACTCTTTTGATACACTTGGGTACGACATCAAGATGTTCATATTCAGCCAGGTGTATCTATCATTTTAGCTTACTGGTAAAATCTTAATATGGGACTTTTAGCAAGTTCCTAAATATAAAATCTAATAAATAGAAAACAATGGGAGAAAAGAGTCTTTAAAAAAAAAACTTGTGTTTGTTTTTCCCTAGTAAAAAGACGAATAAGCCAATAGAGGGTGAATATCCTTATTCCACATGCTGGACGAAAGTTTTAGTCATGTTCCAGTAGAGTTCTCTGCCCCAGGGAATGTACCTGAGCCATTTCCAATCTCTTTGATAAATGCTACTGCAATTCAAGTTTCAGAATCAATTGGGGAAAAATTTGAAGTGGTGCTTCTCCCAGAGTAGTGGCAAGTCTGTTTTAGACAGGCATGCATAGTAAATCAGAATTTTCACATTTCATTGCCTGGAACTAACTCAAATTGTCATTATGTGGCCAGGTGTAAATCATGCAGTTAAGATGGAGGACAATAAACAAGCAGGACTTCAGTATCAGATACTGGAAAATAATTTGAAGGTCAAGATTTCTGGGAAATAATCAACCCAGAAAAGTCAAAATACATGCCAATACTAAGCAGTTTTTGTTGCCTACTACACAGGTTATACTATTAAAATACAGTCAAATTGTCATTAGTTTGCATAAATAATAATAATAATAATACAGTGAACCTCTTTTATTTATTTATTTATTTATTTATTTATTTATTTATTTTTGGAGTACCTAGGTTTGAACCCAAGGATCTTGTGCTTCCGAGGTAAGGCACTTTTTCACTGAAGACACCATCCCCCAGTCCTTTTATGCTTTAGGTTATTTTTTAGACAGGTTCTGATTTTTTTTCCCTGGTGAACCTGGGACTGTGATCCACCTTCCTATGCCTCTTACATACCTGGGATTACAGACATGTACCACCACACCTGGCTTACTTATTGAGATAGGGTCTTGCTAACTTTTTTCCCAAGCCTGGCCTTGAACCAAGATCTTCCCAATCCCCACCTCCCAAGTAACTTGAATTGTAGGTGTACACCTTTGTATGCAGCCCATAACTTATTAGAAATTGTTGCTGAGTTATCCAGGCTTAAATTTAGATTTAAAAATAGTAAATATCACTCTATGAGTATAAAATCATCTGACTGTCTACTGGTTCTGATCTTTTCTTTTAGCAGGGGGCAGGCAGTACTGGAGTTTGAACTCAGGTTTCGCACTTATTAGGCAAGCACTCTGCCAGCCCTTTTCTCTTTGGTTATTTTGGAGATAGGGTTTCATTTTTTGCCCAGACCACCTGGACCATGAGTCTCTAATTTCTGCTTCCTGCCATAACTGGGACCACAGGCTCGTACCATCCACCTATCTATTGCTTGAGATGGAGTCGTACAACCATTTTTTTGTACCAGCTGGCCTCCAACCACGATTGTCCCAATCTCAACCTCCCAAGTAGCTAGGATTACAGGAGTGAGACACCAGTTCTCGGTTCTGACTTTTTAAAATAAATATAAAATTTGCTTTTGGTTAAACCAATACTTAGGTCTCTAAGAATGTACAGGATGCATATTCCTGTTCTTTCTCAAGAGTTCACCCAGGGTGAAGAAGGCACACATTCCTTTGCTCCACATAAGCAGTACTGATTTTTTTTTTTAACCAGAGTGACAACTTTAAAGTTATAATGAGCCTTAGAGTCTCTCTATCACAAACTTTTCACTTTAGAGATGAACAATCAGAGAGATATGAGTTTGGATCCTAACTCTACAGATTCAATTTTATTAATCTTTTTATGCCTCAGTTTTTTCCTCTATAGATAGAAAGGCAAAACATGGAAATATTTTTTATTCCTGCTGGGAGAGTATATTACTTTTTTCTAGCCCTGGAGTCACTCATTCATAATTTGAGCCTTGGAACCTCTATTGGGTTCTGAGTTGGAGTTCGTTACCAGATTAAAAACAAAGGAGTAAATCCTGAGTTTTTTAGTTCAGAAGAGGTATAACAAACTGAAAAGATCTGAAAGAAGATGTGATTGGCAGGGTAGATGTTTTCCTGGTTCTTTTCTAGCACTTCTTTCACTCCTACCTTCCCATCAAAGACCAGTTAAGCTGAAGAGTAGAAGGACAATTGAAAAGTAAACTATCCAGCTTGCGAGTTCTTCCATCTCTTCACTTTCTTTTCTCAAAAGCAAGAACTGACAATGGCAAAACATTTTAGATGTTTGAAGGCTCATACATTAGAAAGATTTCTCTTGTTCTCTCTGATTTGAAGTGATCCCTCTAGCTATGGTGGTGAAGGCATAGAGATAGAGTAGGGATGTTGGGGCCAAATTGAGTGTTTATCAACAGCCCCAGATCTCCCACAGGACATGAAGAAACAAGCAAACAAGTACAGGCCAAACACGGTCGCTCATGCCCATTATTCCAGCTAATCTTGGGAAGTGAAAGTAGGAGGATCATGGTCCAAGGTTGGCTGGGCAAAAGTGAAAGACCCTACCTAAAATAACAAACCAAAAACAAAAGTACTGAAGAGTATGGCTCAAGTGGTTGTGCGTTTGTCTGGCAAGTGCAAAGCCTTTAATTTAACCCCCGGTACTGCCAAAAACATAAAAGGAAACAAATATCTATTGTCTATGTCTTTGAGGAAAGACTGAAGGACTGGGGAGTCACTTATGGATAGACCAGCAAAACTAATGGAGACTACAGGTCAAAAGGAAGATCCAAAACTACCTGAGCTACTTTTAAGTTTGATGTCCCAAGGTCAGGCAGGTTTCCTGGCATCTCTGAAGATACCAGGGTTGGAAGCTAAAGACAAAAATAATTAAAATTCTATCATATGATAGTTCTATATCTTTTTGAGGTTCAATAGAGACAGGGTCACTCACATGTACTTTGTCAGTGGTCAGTCCAGTTTTTAAAGACCCTCTACATTGTGGGTCAATGCCAGAGCTACTGGTTTGCAAAGGGCAGGAAAACAAACTTAAATACATGGAAAGTTACTGAATTTGCTTACAATTACCTAAAAATGACTAGATTACACATACATTATCAGATAGATTAAGAGCTTTAAATCAGAAGGTAAGCTGAGAAATAAGGTTAGGATTTTGCATATGTAAATATTTCAATTAGTTTCCTTACCAGAAAATTGTCATAAATTACCACAACTTAGTATCTTAAAATATAAATTCATTCTTCTGTTGTTCTGAATGTCAGAAATTCAAAACGGGTCTTGAATGCTACGATCAAGGTGTTGGCAGACCACACTATTTCTGGAGATTCTCTAGAATATGTTTCTAGAGACTCCTGCTGTTCTTGCCTGGTAATTCCTTTCTTCATCTTCAAAGACAGCAGTATAATGACTCTCTCTCTCTCTCTCTCTCTCTCTCTCTCTCTCTCTCTCCCCCCCCCTTTCCTCCCCCTCCCCAACCTTTTACCTGTTATTTCTCTCTTTAAAGAACCCTTGTGATTAATTCACATGTACCAGGAAGATCCAGGATAGAGTCTATGTTCAATGATTCCTATCTGCAAAGTTCTTTTTTCCATTTTGTCATGTAGGGTAACATATTCACATGTTCTTGGGATTAAAATGTAGACAGCTTGGGCAGTATTGAACTATTTATCAGAATATGTATGTATATGAGATTGTGTGTATATGAAGAGAGAAAAGCAATGTGTATCACAAAAAAGGATTCAATTGAAAAATTCAAGTTCTCAGTCTTTAGTTAATAGTAAAACCACTTATAAAGCATGAGACTTTTGATCACTTTTTACTGCATAAAAGAAGCCACATTTGGCTGGAAAAGTGAACATAAAACACTTTTATGTAGCAAACATCAGAATTAGAGTATTATTCCAAAGAAGATTTTCACTGGATCTTTATAACTACCAAAAATATTTTAAAGGAAAAGCAAAATTCATCATTACATAAGACAAATGCTCAGCCTTCTTGATCCTAACACTTGAGTTCCAATACTACCTGGTCTTAGCCTGTTTTCTTAACCTTTTCAACATATTCCTCTCCTTTGCTTCCCCAGCTCAACGCGATATCCACCTTTATTCATTTGCCAGTCATTCTCTGAAAACACATCTTCCTCTTGGCTTTGTTTGTGTCCTGTCCTCCACTTGAAAGACCCTAAAAACCTAGTGGTAGACACCATTCTTATCTTTTAGCAATATAGCAAGGCTCATCTCTCCCAGGAGTTTCTGAGTTGAGGTATAATACAGATTAAATTAATTTCTCCTTCTCCAGTTCACTCTGCAGTTCTTGTGAACCAATTTTAGATTTTTCTTCATATGCATCTGTTTATTCTCTCATTTTCTCAGGATATTGTGAGTCTTGGAAGCCAGAGGCACAGATTCAGTTATCATGGAATCCTTTAATGCAAGGGAAGAGGTGACTAGTGCCTGTATACATAGCTCTCAATAAGTACTTGTTGACTGAAAATGGGAGAGGATGCTCTTCAGTTAACAAGAATGAAAACTTCTTTGAAAACACAAAATCAGTATGTTTACTATATAGAATATAAAGATGTTCATTTATTGTCATAGAAATTTGAATGATTCTCATAGAAATCACCTTGTTCCAAAACTTTCAATTCTCAGGAGGTGGGATAAATCCTCTTTTTATACTCACAGATCCCAAATAAATAGTTAAAACATCACTATAGTTCTGATGAAGATCTTGATTTTGATTCCATGTTTTAAAAATTAGTTCATGTTGTTTCCCAAGTCACTATGCCCAGAGGCTTTATTTTAAAGGATGCAATTTAAAAGAAAAAACAAAATACTTAGAAATAAACTGACAAACTCACACTGGTGTGTAACAGGAGGCAATTGAAATGGGAATCTGCATCAGAGCCACTGCTAGGAAAATGTGCTTGACATCCTTGTCTCGTTCCTGACTTGAGAGGAAGTGGTTTCAGATTTTCCCATTCAGTATGATGTTGGCTGCAGGCTTGTCATATAGAGCCCTTATTATGTTCAGGTACTGTGGAGAGCAGATTATGAGAAGCCTATAAGAACTGGACATAAGCAAGGCGAGATACAGTTCAGTTGCTTTTCCTAAAATGATTATCTGTAGGCTGAGATTGGCACAGCCCGGCCACAGAAGAGGAAAATGCAGAGCAGCTGCTTTGCCAAAGTTGTTTACATTCAGAAAGGTAGGAATGCAGGTTTCTCCTGTTACAATGTCACGCTCCTCCCTGAGAACCACTGTTCCACCCTGTTTATGACTGGATATAAAAGACTCACTGAAGGAGGATGGGAGGCTTTTGCTTTGAGGCTTTTGCTTTGGGGCTTTTGCTTAAGGTTTTCACTTTTGGGTTTGGCTTTTGGCTTTTGGCTTTTTGATGGGGAAGGTGTTTTGGCTTTTGGTTTTTGGGATGAAGGGAGGGCCTTTGGAAGGGAAAATGAATTGCTGAAGGGAAAGTGCTGGAGAAAGATAGCTGAAGGGAAAATGAATTGAAGGGAGGAATGCTGAAGGGGAAAGAATTGCTGAAGGAGAATTGCTAAAGGGGAATTGCTAGCAAGCCTGAGGATCAAGACTTTAAGAAAGCTAAAGAGAGAACATGGGACAGTGCAAGTCTGATGGGACAGTGTAAGTCTGGGGGCAAAGACTTTAAGAGAGATTATGCTAAAGAACAGCTAACAGAAAACATGGGACAGTTCAAATCTAAGGAAAGAGACTTTAAAGAACAGAAAAGAAGACTTTAAAAGCTTGATTTTAAGGAAAGACTTTAGGAGCAAGGGTTTAAAGAACTGCAAAGGAGTAAGGCCTTAAGGAATAAAAATAGAGAAAAGAAGTAGAGTAAAATGAAGAGAATAATAGAGAAAAGAAGCAATGAGGGTTGTATATCTCCACCCAAGCACCCAACACACCTAGCCCCAACTTTCTGTCTGTCTTTCTATCCTGTGTCTTTTCTGCATCTCCAGCCTCCTCTTGTTAGTCCCAGTTAGCTTCAGTAATAACCAGGAGCAAGACAAAGCTTGCTCCAACAAGGGAGTGAGAGAAAAAACTAGCTCCAAGGTACATTTTTTTCTATTCCTAGTTTCATGAGAGCTTTTATCATGAAAGGATGTTGAATTGTGTCCAAGGCTTTTTCTTCATCTGTTGAGATGATCATGTGGTTTTTGTCTTTGCTTCTGTTAATATGCTGTATTAACTTTAATGATTTGCCTATGTTGAGCCATCCCTGCATCCCTGGGATGAAACTTTTTGATATACAGTTGAATTTGTCTTCCCAATAATATTATTGAGGGTCTTTGCATCTAAGTGCATTAATGAAATCGGCCTGAAATTCTCTTTTTTTTGTTGGGTCTTTGTCTGGTCTGGGATGAGAGTCATGCTGGCTTCATTGAACGAGTTTGGCAGTGTTCCCTCCTTTTTTATTTCATGGAAAACTTTGAGGAGTGTTGGTTTCGGTTCTTGTTTAAAGTTCTGGTAGAAGTCAGCAGTGAATCTGTCAGTTCCTGGACTATTGTTTTTTTGAGAGACTCTTTATTGCTGCTTCAATTTAACTGCTTGTTATAGATCTGTTTAGGTGATTTATAACCTCTTGGTTCAATAGAATTTTTAAACCTGATGAAATCACCTTAAGAAGGGGACTAAGGCAGAAAGAAAGAAAATAGAGGAGAACAACCAATTCATGTTATTATACATGGAAATATCACAAGGAAACTCGCTGTATAACTATCTTAAATAAACAAAAGTGTCCTTTTTTTTAATATAAAATCAGAAAAGACGAGGGCAAAAGAGGTCCTGTCTGGGAGTTGTTGGTACCAGTGGGAGGGGGGAGGATGCAGGGAAAGGGTATAGGAAGATTAATATGGTGCAAATACTGTGTACACATGTATGTAAGTGGAAAAATGATACCTGCTGAAACTATTCCATGAATGGGGGGGGATAAAGGAGAATGATGGAGGGGTTGAATTAAACTGTGACATATTTGACATATTGTAAAAACTTTTGTAAATGTCACAATGTATCCCCACATAATTAAAAAAAGAAATCAAAACAAAAGATAAAATAGAATTATTTAACAAAAGAAAAGAAAAGGAAATGACATAGAGGACAAAGAAACAATAGTCAATATTTGAGAGGTATAAGTGGTCTCAACTTCCTCAGACTGCAGATAGCTATTGTGCAGCCTATTCAATGGAATCCTGTTTGCTTTACCAGAAAAAAATTAAGCTCCTCAATTGGCCTTGGAAGTATGCTGAAGGACTCCAAACATACTAAAAGTAAGCTGAACAGAAAAGATCATCATTTTGCAGAAATGATACCTAAGCTTCCTGCAGTTTCCAGTGATTAACTTCCTGATCTCTGTGTTGGAAATCATCCCTACAGCCACATCCAGGGACAGTGGGAAAAATCCTTGAGGAAGGCCAGGGTTGAGAGGGGGGAGGGTGACAGGACCTTGGCCAGCTATCTACTTATAAGGATCTAAAAACCTGCAGACAGTCACGTCATGGGTACATTCATCTCAAGACATTCAGTTCTCAACTGCCACAGGATTTTTATACCTGTGCCATGTTGAATCCAGAAAACATTCTCATGGAACAGTACTCCATGATAATGAGACCTCATTTGTGTCTAGGAGTTTATGTCTATGATCTCCAACTGGAAACACTAGCTTCAGGTGAGCTACTACTTACATTGGAGGAAATACTGTTCCAAATGTGTCAGCAGCTTTGAAAGATTGACTTTGATGACTTCAAAAAATATTTTCATCTTAGATTTTCAGGTCCAATACTTTTTTCATAGCTCTCTCTGCCTTTTTCAACAACAGATACCCATGCCAGTTTAATTTTGGAATTATAAGTTAATTGTCATTTTTTTCCTCTCTTTTAACTAGTGCATATTAATTATATAATTTGGGCATTTCATTGTGGTATTTCCACACATGCACATGCTATACTTTGGTCATATTCACACCCTCTGTTACTCTTTCTTCTCCCCATCCCCCTTTCCTTTCTTGCAATTTTTTATAATGAGTTATATTATGACCTTTTCACACATCCATGCAATGTACTTCCATCATATCCCCCCACTGTCCTCTTTTCCCTCTCCCACCTCCTGCTGGTTCCCCCCTACACCAAAGTCCCCCATTTATGTTCATGTCCATTTTTTTCTTTAGACTTAGCTTCCATCATTTTAACATGTGTTTCAACACTTCTCAAATTTATTACTCTAAATTGCTTCCACTAATCGATAAGAATAAGCCTTCTATCTAACTCTATGAACCTTACTCTTTATCCAAGGCTACTTCCTCAGAGTATCCCACACAACCACAATGCACAGAGTGATTAAAATGATTACAGTGTATAAATTATTCCTCTTAAGATATTTTCTATTCTTTTTGTTTTTAAATATTTCATTAAGTGAAAGGTTATCTTGATTTGTAATGAGGCTGATTTCTATAGGTAAAACACATAACCACAAATTTAAGAAGTTAGCTTTATATTTGGTATAGTAATGGAAAAATTTTCTTCTAGAGAGAATAAGGTGTGGTTGATATGCTCACTGCATAGAAGCGAATATAGTAATCCTAAAGTGGCAGAGGCCGTTATGGGAAGGGGACCAGGAAGTAGTGAAGAGGTCTAGTAGAGATGAACCAATGTAGATTGTAATACACATGTGCATGGAAGCAATGCTAGGAATCTCTCTGTGTAGCTATCTTTGTCTCAAACTAGCAAAAATGCCATGTTTTTCTTATTATCTCCTATGTGTTTCTTCAACAAAATCAGAGAACAAGAGGGTGGAACAGGTTCTGCCCAGAAGCCAGAGGGGGGCAGTGAGGAGGGTAGTTGGCCCAAATAATGTTTACAATAATGTAAGTAAATGTAAAAACAATAAAATAAAATAAAAAATAAAAAAACAAAAAAGTCCACAGTTCATTCTGTTAATACACAAATTCATTATCATTTGTTGGAAAATGAGTACCTACAATCACAAAAAAAAGAAAAGAAGAGACTTCAACAAGTGGGGGTCTAGTCTGTATAAGAAAAAAGAAAGAAAGAAGCAAAAGGAATCTCCAGAGATTGGGAATAATCATGCCCATTAATTATTTTGCAAGTTTGAAATGCTTTAATAAACATTCTTAATTCATTGGGAATTAATTTTCAACACAGGAGTGGAGAAAATAATCAGACTTAGTCACAATTTTCATTACAGGAAGAGTCTTGAAAACACATTTTATACAACAAATTCATATATGTTGTTTTCTGTTTTGTTGGCTCTGAGAAGAAAAAGCACTAATTAGTAAGACTGTACCTTCCTGGGAGGAAATATGTTGAGGTCAATAATTAATCATATTTGAAAACAAATTGCAAAATACTTCATTTTTATCAACGAATGGATATTGAAAAGACCATTTAAGACTACTAAATATCCAGGAAAGAGTTTATGTGAGAAATATGAGTATAAGCTATTAATTCTTCTCAAAAACAGGATGAATTGGGCTAAAATAGAAAGAGATAATAAAATTATAGTGTTCATTTTATTTAAAGAAAAAAAGGGTAATGCACACTGAAACTCTCTGTCTCCAAAGAATAGCCCCGAGATCACATTCTATCAGCTAGAGATTTGCTGCCTGACTTTGGATGAGTAAATTACATTCTTGGATGCAACTGCATTGACTTAGGCATTACTTATCACAAAGATTCTAAATGCCAAAAAATGTTAAAACTTAGACTCTTAGTGACACCCAAGACTCTTCCTCTTTCTTGCTCCAAACTGCTGTATTTAGTACTATACAAAGAGCCTCTAGCATTCTTGACATAAAAAATGACAATTTATTGGTCAACACCACTCATATTCTTCATGACTGTGAGTTGAAACTGAGCCTTAGTAACAGCTGAGTATACTCCTCCACTCCCCTCTCACCTTTAAACATTCTAATTACCAATATGACACACCTGATTTACAAAACTGAAACGTAAAACCAGCAATAAGCAGCTCAGGAAGGAAAACAGGAGGAATAATCTACTCTGACAGGAAGGAGGATTTTACTACTGACATTACAAAAACTGTCTGCATGTAGTTCTCATGGGGGCATGCTGACTTTTTATTTCAGTTTTAGTACTGTTTGCATGTTCGATACAAACCCATTACTGTCTGCACCTATGGTGAACTACACCCACTGCTTCACTTCACCCACACCCCTTTGGTTTGCCACTGGCAGTATCTATGGTCCAGAGGCAGCATTATCATTTTCTATACAATCATACTACATTGTATCTTAACTTTTACCATCTTAACTTTAACTGTTTGGGAAAAGGTGGCTTGTTTATGGCCAGGAAGCATGGCAGGAGCAAAAACTAATGTTAATAGTGTCATTGCAGTCACTGCTGTGGCGATAGAGTTTCCATTCCATCAAGCTTGAGAAGTATGCAGAAAGCTTGCTAGAATCGTCACCCTGAATGGTGGAGGTGCAGCATTTACCCACCAGTTTCATACTGATTTGTAGAAGTTTACCCCAGAGCAATCAAATCTAATGGATGTTTTTAGTTTCCTTTCTTTTTTTAAATTAAGTAGTACTTAGTAGGAAGAGGAGGAGGAGGAAGAGAAGGAGGAGTGGTATATTATTTTTAATCCATGCAGCTAAAACCAGACCTGGGTAAACAGGATGTGATATAAAACAGCATTTAACAGAGATCACTTTGATTTGCCAATATTTATAATGCCTTATAGTTGTACAGTGCTTTCTCAAATTTCAAAATAAAACTATGGAATCAATATTTTTATCATATTATAAACATCATTCATACTTTGAACTCAAGAACTTCTTGCTTCAAATTAACATAATTAATCATTTGTAGAGCAAGAATTGTAGTTCATTTGCAATGCTTTTTCTCCATTATTTGTATTTTCTTTTTTAAGAATAAGACACATGTTATATCTACCTTGATTGGTATACATACAGTTTGGATATTTTTAAGAAATATAAAGAAACCAGGGTCATAATTTCTGGGCATTAGTTAATTGTAACAATAAAAATGGAGACATAAAATGTACATGATAATGTGAGCTTGCTTTATCCACGAATAGAGTATTCAAGTGATTTGATCTACTATAGTCTATACAGCCCTTTGAAGAACAATGTTATTAGTCATCTCCAAGCCAGTATAATAAAATACATTGTCTTGCTCTCTATTAGATTTCTTACTCTGAGGAAAGTCACCTGCCATGTGGTGAGGATGTTCAAGCCACCAACTTGCTGAATTATCCTGGAAAGGAACTGCAGCCTCTCGCCAACAACCAGCACTTATCTTCCTAGCCCAGATGACTTCAGATGACTGCAGCTTTAAGAGAACTCCTGAACCACAACATCCCAACAGAATCATTCTTGGTTTCCTGACCCATAGATATTGTGCAAGACAGAAAATATGCATTGTTCGTTTGCAGCTGTTGAGTTTTGAGTTAACTTGCTATTCAGGGATGGAGTGCTAAATGAGATGAGAATCTGGAATTATTCATTGTGCACTAGTTCTCATCATTTTGGGAATTCTTAGAGATGACAAACAGAATAAGATTCACAATAAATTCTGTCCTCTATGATCCATGCTGTGATATTATTTCAGATGAAAATTCCTAATAATGTAACATATTTGGTATTCTAATAATTAAACATATCTTTCTTACAGTGCAGAGTAAATCATTCTATATAAATCCCACTATAGAAAGTTCTACTGTATAACAAATAGTGTTAGTACAAGATTTTGATAGTGTATATTCCCTTGGCTTCCTATGTTATCTCAATTTAAATATGGCACTTCAATCAGAATTTGAGTGACTTAGAATTACAGATGATATTGTTTCTACATGATTGTCAGCTAATAAAAATGATTAGATTTTTAAATCTGAAATGATTCACCTAAAGATGCTTAGCTATAGTAAGGACTCTGAGATGATTAGGTGGAGGAATTATTATATTTTCTGGAAGTGATTGGTCTAAATGAAAAAAATATACACAGTAAGTTAAGTAATAGATTAAGCATTTTAAAATCAAACAATTTTAAAACATTGAATAAAAAGAAATCGTCTATGATAAAAAAACTATAAATCTATAAAGATAGTTGCAACACAGCACAATTATGTATAATACTTTGGAAGAACATAATAGAGAATAATACTAATACCTGGTATCTATAGAGCATTTTATGTGTTGGGCTACAAGTTTTACACATGCTGTCAGTTAATCGTCAGAACTGGATCTCAAATACTTCCCTATTACTAAATCATTCTCAGTAACTTAAAACATTCCATAATTTTATTTAAAAACAAACTAAAGAACCTCTTTTGGCCACATATCCCTAGATTGCCTCACTTATCAGCTTGCACTTAACAAATTCCTAGAAATTATCTGGATCATATTGTTCTGATAACTGTACTCTTATTTTGAGATTTAATAACTTGGCTCTTTGGGGGTGAGGGGCACATTTCACAGAGAGCTACCACTCCACCACTTCATAAAACTCCTCTTACCGAGTTATTTATATCACTAACTGCCCAAATCCTTTAATAATCTTCTTACTTATCTGTCACTATCATTTGAAGCAGCCAATCCCTCTCTTCTTGAAATGTTCCATTCTCATGGTTCTAGGTTGCTCACTCTGTTCGCTTCTCAGTATCCTACTGAGGCTTTCACACTTTTCCTGCTTCTGAATATTGTATTGTCCCTGGGCTCAGTACATGAGTATACTCATTTTTTTAAATCCCTACCTACTCTGTTGGTAATTTCACTCAATCTTCCATCTATAAATATCCTTCATATCCTGAGGACTCACAAATTTGTACCTTTAGAGCAGACCTCATCTGTGAACTCCAGATTTTTATGTCCAACTCTTAGTGGGATTTTCTCTCAAATGCCTCAACATATCCAAGACTGAGTTGTTGATCCCCATAAACATTAGAGTACCCTATTCCAGTTGATGGCAAATGATTCTTGTCACCTAGCTCAGAAACTTTGGAGTTATTGTTCACTCTTTCTTTTTCTCAAATGTCTCATATGTCAACATATCTTGTTGATACTACCTTCAAAATACATGAACATCTGACCATTTCTTAATGCTATATAGCCATCTCCCTGGTCCATGCCACAATCAGTGCTCATTTAGATTATTACAATGGCCCCAACTATGTACCTTTTCCTAACTTTAGTAACTCTGAACTTTATTCCAACAGTGTCTTTTTTTTTCTTATAGACGTAAGTAAAATCATGTTGCTCCTTTGCTCTACACATGAAGAAGAGAGAGAGAGAGAAAAGAAGAAGAAGAAGAAGAAGGAGGAGGAGGAGGAGGAGGAGGAGGAGGAGGAGGAGGAGGAGGAGGAGGAGGAGGAGGAGGAAGAAGAAGAAGAAGAAGAAGAAGAAGAAGAAGAAGAAGAAGAAGAAGAAGAAGAAGAAGAAGAAGAAGAAGAAGAAGAAGAAGAAGAAGAAGAAAGAAGAAGAAGAAGGAAGAAGAAGGAGGAGGAGGGAAAGCTTGGAAAATCCAGCACCATCCTCAAGGATTTTGCCCTTTCCATGGTCTTTCCTTGAACATTTCTTCTCTCAGTTATCTAATTCATTCCCTCATCCCTTCCAGGTCTTTGCTTAGATCTCTCTTTCTTAGTAAGGAGTTTCTTGATGCTAATATTTTGAAGTGGAAAAATCACATTTGCACTGCTTAGCAGTCTTGTACATTCCCACCTTGCATTTTCTCCATTAGACTTTTCACTACCTGCTTCATCAAATAACTATTGGTCAATTTCCATCCAGTAGGCTGTAAACTCTATGAAGGCAGGACCAAAAAAAAGTTTTCTAAAGATTTGTTTGCTACTGTGGCCCCTTTGCCTCACTTGGTGCTTAGTACACAATAGACACTCATTAAATAACTAACAAGTAAGATATTATTAGTAGCTGCATTATTGGCTGCATCTGGGAGCAGAAGGAACAGTTGGCTAGTTAGATAGTAGATAATTTGTTATTTAATTAGGTGAGTAATGTTTCAGAGCCAGTCTGGTGCAAAGCTGGCTATGTCCTGATTTCTCAGCCCATATTCTCTACCACCATGTAGACACCATTCCATGGTGGTGAAGAGCAGGCATGGCATTCAAAATTAGGCAGAGCAGAGTCCAAACAAGGATTTTCCCACTTATTTTCTGTATGACAAGTACAAGTCTCTTAATCTCTAAACTTTAATTTTTCTATCTGATAAAATGGGATTAGTAAAAAAAAAAAAACCTTTGGGTTATTGTAAAGATTAAACTAGCTAGAACTTGCCTGGGTTTCCATTCAGCACAGGTGACATCAATTCCAACTACAGTGGTGCGAAAAAGTTCATTTGCTTGTATATTAAGGGATTAGCAGTCAACTGTCCACAGCTGTGAAATTGCTTGATGATCTAGAACAATATGGATCTAAAGTCTTGCATTAAAATAAAACATAAATCAAACAAGCATACAAATCTGCTTACATACTAAGTAACTAAATAAATACAAGATTGAAATTTTAGTGGGAAAAGTAAGGTTTCGGTCCTCCTTTTTATGTGACATTTCCTTCTTACCTATCGAGATTTTTCAGACTGAGGTTTAGTTTTGCCATCCATTGTGCTATGGGTGCTACTGAGTTTTGTGTCACTCATGAGCTGCATGTCTTCAAATTCTTCCTTTGAGTGAATTGAGGACAGGTAAGGATAGAAACCTGAGGCCATCTATATGGCTCCATTTTGACAGTAGCACTTTATCAGTATAATCATGCTACTAAGAATCGAAGTAGTTTTGATATTATCATCCATATTTCTCATGTTCTCCCAAGTAATTATGGGAGATCTTTTCAAATGCATTCTTAAAATCCTGACATAGGATTTCCCTGGCTAACTACTTGATAGTGAGTTTAACTCCCTCTACCTCATCATGGTACTTTTCTTTCTGGTTTCCTCAAACCCACTCATCTGTTCTTTGAACCAGGAAATGAGATCACATTTATCACAGACACAATTAATTATTGTTTTCAAAAGGAAAACAGCCCAAACACTGCACATCTCTGGAAAACCCCTGTTTGTTTCCATGACTTCTCAATTGCAGTAGTAATTGCAGACTTGAAAAGTGTTCCCTCTGCCAGGCCTGTGGTCACTTTGCATGCTCATGGAAAAAGAAATCAATCTACAACCTCTCCTATCCCTGAGTAGCTTTATTCACTTCTGTCATGTTACTTGCTGAAGATCTCTAAATCCCTGACACTTCCTTATTTCAAGCACATATCACAAACTGCCTAATAAATCTTTCCCCCAGGATATCCCATGAGATCACTATAATTTCTAGGTTCCAATCCAATGAGTTCCTTATTTGCTCTCTCCTCTTACTCTCACCACCATCCCATTCTGCTTTCCTGATCATAGCCCAACCAGCCTTTCAATTTAGTCTAGTGATCTTGTACAAATATTCCTCAAATGTTATGTCACAGGAACAGTTCTAAGTACACCATACTTAAATCTCAAAACATCTGATCCAGAGGGATAAACAACTATTTCAATAAGATGGAATAAAGATAAAGACAGGTATACATGTGTTACATAGAGGAATAGCTGAAGCACTGTCCTTCAAATGTACATAGTCCATGTGGCTCTATAAAACAGGCCAAGAAAACTCACAACACCAAGACATTGTTCAGCACTTAACACAGAGGAAACATCTCCAGGTGGCCTAGGTCACTATACCTGTGCCTGAAAAACTTCAAAAAACAAAATATTATATGAGGTATCATGGGGTTTACAGGAAGAAAGGCTAAGACAAGTAGCGAAGACTTTTTGATAATTTTAATGAGCAGATTCAACATTTCTTGGTTCTCAGAGTCTGAAAACAATAGAAAATGTATAGTATTCTCACAGTTTCTTTGGGACTCATCTAGATCACCTGAAAACTCCTCAAAACACTTCCACAGACGAAATAAATGGAGATGTTAGCTTATGTCATATGGTATTAACCTATGCAAATGTTCCCAATTTTGTACTAAGGTGAAAGTTTCTATGTATTTATGGGTTATTAACTCTGTACCCAGCTATGAAGCACACACTCTGGGGATTCAATGTTGAAGAAACCCACCCATTTATTCACATAGGCACCTAAGCTCTTATACATTTCACTACATTGTGATAAATTTCATACATGTAAGGAATAAAGCAAAAAGACTACTAAAAGAGAAATAAAATGAAAAGCATAAGTAAAATGCAATTCTTAGTGGAATACAGGTTTTTAGAGCAATCAGGAAGTCTAATGTGACAGGATCCCTAAAAGTGGTTTTAAAATGGAAGAAACCCTGACATGCAAAGTCAAAGCAGTGATGGCAATAACATATTTCCTTAATTCCTGTCTCCTTGATAATACTTGTCACATTTCTACATCTTGTAATTTGTATATTTATATTTCTAAATGTTCCTTATTATCACAGATTAGGTACAAGTTGGTGAGAAATGAGGATGTAAGAAATAGGGAAGCAAAGAAAGGGAAACCAGTGATAGCAGAGAGACTCAGACAATTTGTAATGTTTATATCAAACTAAATATATCTATTTCCTCAAACATTTGGCATTTCTTTATGTTAAAAAAAACCTTCCAATTCCTTTCTTCTAGGTTTTTGAAATGTGTACTACATTATTGTTGTCTACACTCCCCTGCTGTACAATAGCACACCAGAAATTCTTGCTCCTAACTAATTGTAACTTAGTACATTGACCAGTCTTTCTCCAGCCCCTCTTCCACTGGCCCAGGCCTCTGATGACTACCATTCTACTCTCAACTTCTGTGAGCTCTCTCTTTCATATGAGTGACATCATGCAGTACTTGTATTTCTGTGCCTGTCTTATTTTGTTTAACATAAGATAACATCCAGTTCTGTCCATGTTGTCACAAAGGACAGGATTTCATTTTTTTATAGTTGAATAGTATATGTATATAAGGCACATTTTCTTTGTCTACTCATTGTTTGATAGACACTTAGGCTGTTTTTATTTCCTGGCCAATGGGAATATCATTGCAATTAACTTTAGAGTGCAGATGTCTCTTCAACATACTGATTTCATTTCCTTTTAATATATACCCAGTAGAGGAATTGATGGATAATATAGTATTTCTGTTTTTAATGTTTTGGCAAACTACAGTATTGTTTTTTATAATGGCTACACTAATTTGGATTCCCATCGACAGTATGTGTGCTTGACATCCTCACTAGAAAATGTTATCTTATGTCGTTTTGTGATAGCCATTATTTCGTAGGTGAGGTGACATCTCATTGTAATTTTTATTTTCACTTCCCTAATGGTTACTGGTGTTAAGAATTTTCACATACCTCTTGCTCATTTGTATATTTTTTCTTGGGAAATGTCTATTTAGATCTATTGTTCATTTTTCAATTGGGTAATTTGATTTTTTTTTTTTTTTGCTATTGAGTTCTTGAATTTCCTTACATATTCTAGATACTGACCTTTTGTCAGGTTTAAAGTTTGCAAATATTTTCTCCCACACTGTAGGATGTCTCTGCACTCAGTTGATTGTTTTCTTTGCTGTGCAGAAAAATTTTAATTCGGTGCAATCCCATCTGTCTAATTTGCTTTTGTTTCTCATGTTCGAAAGTTTTGTTGAAAGAATTCTTGCCCATTCCAATGACCCCTGTTTTCTCCTACCAGTTTCATTGTATCCAATGTTACATTGAAGCTTATAATGTATTTTAAATTTATTTTTGTAAGTGATGAGAGATAGGGTCTATTTCCATTCTGGTTCATGAAGAGATCAATTTTTCCCACACCATTTATTGAAAAGACTATTCTTTCTCCAATGTATGTTCTTAACAACTTTGTCAAAAGCCAATTGGTTGCAGATGCATGAGTTTACTACTTGGCTGTCTACTCTATTCCATTGGTTGTGTGTTATTTATGCCAATATCATACTGTTCTGAAACTACACCCTTGTACAATATTTTGAAGTCAGGTATTATATGCCTCCTGCTTTGATCATTTTGCTGGATTTCTGAGGCTTTCCATGTATAAGATCATGTCATCTACATCCAGTGACAATTTGACTTCTTTTCTGATTTGAATGTCCTTTATTTCTTTCTGTTACCTAATTTCTCTGGCTAGGACTTCCAGGAACAGGTTGATGAAGGTAGGCATTCATGGCTTAGGCCATATTTTAGAGAGAAAGCTTCCAATTTTTCCCATTCTGTATGATATTAGCTATTAACTAACATCATTTATTATGCTGAGGTGTGTTCATTCTATGCCTAAAAGTTTGGTATTTTTATCATAAAGGGATTTTGAATTTTATCAAGTGCCTTTTCTTCATCTACTGAGAAACCATGTTTTTTTCCTTCATTTTGAGTGGCATATCATGTTTATTGAGTTGAATATATTGAACCATCCTTGTATCCTTGGGATGAATCCACTTGATCAGGGAGAATAATCTTTTTGATGTACTATTGCATTTTGTTTGAGAGTATTTTGTTCAGGTTTTTTGCATCTTTGTTCATCAAGGATATTAGCATATAGTTTCCTTTTTTATTGTCTCCTTATCTGGTTTTGGTGTCAGAGTAATGCTGGCCTTCTAGAATGTGTCTGAAAAAACTTCCTCTTCCTTTTTTCTCCATAATTTAAGAATTGGCATTTACTTCTTCTTTAAGCGTTTGCTAAAACTCATTAGGGTGATAAATATAGTTTTTCAAAATAATCTGTAATGATCTTTTGTAGTTCTAAGGCCTACACAAATCCTTCAGCTTCCTGTCCACAGACCTGCATTCTGACCAAGAGAAGATATTCAGTGGCTTAGAAGGTCACAAAGATGGATCCTGGCTTGGTGGTTTGTGGCTATAATCCCAGCACTCAGGAGACTGAAATATGTAGTTATGTAGCCTGGGCTACATACCTAGATCTTGTCACAAGTTAAAAATGGAGGAAGGAAGGAAAATAAGAAGTCCCAAAGACATGAGGATATCTTTGGAATTTTCTTAGACCACATCCTGCCAAACATTGCCGTTCCCAAGGCCCAGACCAAATTAGGAGACCTCACTGATAGGGTGCTGTGCCAATGATGTCATGTACAGAGACTGAAATTCTTGAGTATGGAAGAAAATTGAGGCAAAAAGAGTCATAAGTGACCATTAGCCTAAGATTATGATAAAACAAAGTAATATTATTTACAATACTCAGCACATGTTAAAATGCATAGGGCTGTGAGTTGTTTCCTTCAGAGAAATTTTTAGAAATTAAAATAAAAAATCTTAAATGTCAGAATATCCTGCTAATTATAATATCATGTGCTAATTAGTAAGGTATTTGTGTCACCACCCAAGTCATTTTCTTCATGCTTATTTCCCCTGTTCTCCCCATTGCTGTCCATCATCAATTTATTTCTCATGCTTTGTCTCTAAGCTCAATTCAATATATTGAAATATTTTATAACAAATGCCATTAGAAACTTCATTAACCTCTAAAATATTAATAGAAACCACTTGATTCTCTCTGATATGGGAAACATTCTTTAGTCTGGTTATTTTGGTTGAGGATTTGGAATAAATATCAAATCACTCTTTATTCAGTGGTCTGATTATAAATTCACAGGGACGTTCTAAGCTAGAAAAGGAACACGTGAAAATACAGTGCTAAGCTCCAGTTTTGCCATGTCATGCAAGTGTCATAATGCATCTCAAAACTCACCCTTATTTTCTCCCTAAGAAAAACTGCCACAATAATTCACAGATATGGGGATCCCACTTTTTCTCAGAAATTGAGCTTGCAGCACTGGAATGGAATTAAGAGGGTGAAGCCAGAATCAGGAGGAAGAAGAGCATACAGGCCTGAACGTGTTCATGTCTAATCAGGACAGCCAAAAGCCCATGACCATTTTCCAAAGCAGAAAAACATCTAGTTCAATTAATGTTACACTAATGTGAGCAGAATAAGTTTAAAAGCAAAATCCAGAGCCAAACCTTAGGCACCTGTAACTCATACTTATAATCCCAGCTACTCAGGAGGCAGAGGTCAGGGTGATAAAGGTTCAAGGAATGGCCAGAGAAAAAGTAAGACCCTAAATAAATAAAAAAGAAACCTGGTGGAATGATTCAAGCAGTAGAGTCCCTACCTAGCAAGTGTGAGACACCCCCCCCCCAGTTCAAACCCCAGTACTTTCCCCCTCCACAAAAACAATCCAGAACCAAGACACCATGAAGAAAAATAAAGAGTTGGTATGTTTTAGAAAATCTGTATAAATTACTGGTTTTCTCTGAAGAACATAGTCCTCTTACACATGCACTTACCATCTTTGCCTTCATCCTTTTAGAAATGTTTGAACCATTGCAGCCTAGTATCTGATTCTCTCCCCAGCAGTGTAAGAGCTTCCCTTAATTCCTTAGCAAAATACTCTCCTTTTTAGGAGCTCCTATGACCCCTTTCATTAATGCATTCAATAGATGTTTGGTAAGGAGTAATATAAGCAAAGTTAATGTTGTGTGCCAAAGGTAAAAATGCAAGTGACAAAGACATGACCCATCCATGCATGCAGTTTAAGACACATAGTTCTCAAAGACTCAAGCAAAAAAAAAAAATCATAAAATAGTAACCTCTGCTGCCAAGAGAAGTACATGACGCCATTAAGAGCTATAGCCTACTAACATACTGTGAGGGGATTTGGTCTAGATAGGAAAGAAAGAGAAATCTTTCCATAAAAAGAGTTGCTTTAGCCAAGATACTAAACATATAAAGAATTAATACAAATTTTTCCAATCTACTTCCAAGTATAGGGAACTTTTCTAAATGAGACCAGTATTACCCTGATACCAAAACAAAAAAGAAATATAACTTAAAAAAAAGAAAGAAAAGGAAACTATAGGCCAATATCGTTGATTTAATATAGATGCAAAAATTTGGAACAAAATTCTAGCAAAGCAAATCCAACAGCATATCAAAAGTTGTTCACCATGATAAAGTCATATTTATCCCAGGGATACAAGGATATACAAATCAATGAATGTGATGCAGAAAAGTCATTTGATAAGATTAAACATCCCTACATGATACAATGTTGAACAAATTAGGTATGGAAGAACACATCTCAACACAATACAAATCACAAATGACAAACCCAAGCTAACATCATAAAGAATGAAGAAAAGTTGAAAGTTTTTCTTCTAAAATCTGAAATAAGAACAGAATGTCAACTTTCACCACTTCAATTCAACATAATACTGGAAGTCTTAGCCAAAGTAATTACACCAGAGGAAGAAATAATGAGTGTTCAAACTGACAAAGAGGACAGCAAATTGTCCTGGTTTGCAGACTGCATGCTTTTGCATATTGAAAATGTTGCAGAGTCCATGTTAAAGAACCTTGTTGGAACTGAGCTGGGTTTGTAGCTCCAATGGCAGAGCATTTGCCCGGAATGTGCAAGGTTCTGAGTTCAGTCACTATCACTGCCCCAAAAATTATAAGAAACTTGTAGAAATAATAAACTAATTCATGAACATCAGCAAATACTAGTAGCATTTATATATGCCAGTAGTAAACTATCCGAAAGGATATCAGAAAAATAATCCTACTTACAAGAGCTACAAAAAGCCTAAGAAGAAGTTTAACCAAGGAGATGAAAATCTCTATAATGAAAACTATGTATTTTATTAGTATATATTAGTTGTAAGGAGGGGTTTCATTGTGACATTTACATATGTGCATACAATATATCTTAATTAGATTCACCCCTCTATCATTCTCCCTTATTCTCACTACCCTCTTAGAACAATTTCAACAGGTTTCATTCTTCCATTTTTATAGACATATATAATGTATATCCACCATATTCACTCTCCAACACCTTCTCTGTTTAGTATCCCCATCCCACTGGTACTCTCCCATGAACAGGATCAGTTTTACCTTCCTGTCCTTCATTTTTTTAAAATATTCATTTATTCTTCGAGGGAGTTTCACCTTGGTACTTCACACATCTATATATCATGCTCTACTCAGATTAACTCCCTCTATTACTTACTCTATCTCTTTTGTCCTCTTCCGCAATCATTCATCAGCTTACAAAGCATTCTGTTGGACTATCTTCATACACAGATGCAATGTATTTCAATATTATTTCTTCTGTATTATTCTTTTTCCTCTCCCACCTCCCATAATCCCCTCAGACAGACACACTATCACACTCACCATGTTGTCTCTCTCTCTCATATCATGTCATATATGTATTACACATACTTTTATTTTTTAGGCCTAATTTCCACATGAAGGGGAACATGCAACCTTTGTCTTTCTGAGCCTGGCTAACTTTGTTTAACATGATGATCTCAATTTCCATCCATTTACCTGCAAACAACTGAATTTCATTCTTCTTTGTGGCTGAATAATACTCCACTGTGCATATATACCACATTTTTATAATCCACCTATCCATTGTATGGCATGTAGGCTGTTTCCAAAGTTTGGCTAAGGTGCATTGTGCTGCCGTAAACATGGCATGCGAGTGGCTCTATAGTATTCTGAAGCACATTCCTTCAAGTATATGCTCAAGAGTGGTATTGTTGGATTGTATGGTAGTTCTATTTTAGTTTCTTTTTTATTGTCATATTATTATTGTGTTGGGGGTACATTGTGACATTTACAAAAGTTCTTACAATATATTATCATTGAATTCACCCCCTCCATCATTCTCCTTTATCTCTTCCTTCCCCCATTCCTGCAATAGTTTCAACAGGTCTCATTTTTCCATTTTCATACATGAATACATAATATTTCCAGTACATTCACCTTCCTGCACCCTTTCCTTATATCCTCCCCTCTCCTGAGAGACAGGACCTTCTTTTTCTCCACTTTTGAAAAAGGAAACAGTATTTTATTTTTAGTTTCTCAAGAACTCTCCACACTGTTTTCTATAGTGGTTGCACTAATTTATATTCTCAGTAACAGTGGATAAGGAGTCCTTTTTCATATATCCTCTCCAGCATTTGTTTTTTGTGTTATTAATGACAGCCATTATCTGTGTGGTTTATGTCTTGGTCTTCTATTCTGTTCCTTTAATCTTCATGCCAATTTTTGTGCCAGTACCATGCTGTTTTTTTAATAATTTGGCTCTGTTGTATATTTTGAAGTCAGGCATTGCAATATTTTCTGCATTGCTCTTATTTCTCAGGATTTCTTTGGCTATTTGAGGTCTCTTTTTGTTTTCATTTGAACTTTAAGATTGATTTTCCTATCTCTGTGAAGAATGTTATTGGAATTTTGATGGAGATTGCATTGAACATATAGATTGATTTTGGTAGTATAGCCATTTTCACAATATTTATTCTGCCAATCCATGAGCATGGGATATCTTTCCATATTCAAATGTCTTCATGGATCTCTTTCTTCAGCAATTTATAGTTTTCATTGCTTAGATCTTTTACTTCCTTTGTCAAAATTTATTCTAGATATTTTAATTTTTTAATGCTACTGTGAATGGTATTATTTTCCTAATTTCTTTCCAGACTGTTCGTTGTTGGTGTTACAAATGCTACTGATTTTCATGTATTGATTTTGTATCCCGCTATTTTGTTGAAGGTGTTTATGAGTTCTGAGAGTTTTTTGGTGGAGTTTTTAGGGTCTTTCAGGTACAAGGTCATATTATCTACAAGTAGGGACAATTTGACTTTTTCCTTCCCTGTTTGAATCTCTTTTATCATTTTTCCCCTGCCTCATTGCTTTGACTAGAAATTCCAGTACTATATTGAATGGTAGTGACAAGGATGGACAACTTTGTCTTATTCTTGACTTTAGAGGAAATGGTTTCATTTGTTCCTTGTTTAGTATGATGTTGGCTATAGAGTTGTGATATACAGACTTTATAATGTTGAGATATGTTCCTTCTATTCCTAATTTCTTTAGACCTTTTGTCATGAAAGAATATTGAATTTTGTCAAAAGCTTTTTCTGCACCAATTATGTGGCTTTTGTCTTTGATTCTGTTTATGTGTTGTATTATGTTTATAGATTTTTGCATATTTTGTACCATCCTGCATGCCTGAAATGAAACCTACTTGGTCTTGATGTATGGTTTTTTTAAATGTGTTGCTGGACTTGGTTAGCAAAAATTTTATTGAGAAATTTTGTATCTAGGTTCATCAGGGATATTGGTCTATGACTTTCATTTTCTGAAGCATCTTTACCTGGTTTTGACATTAAAGTAATACTAGCTTCATAAAGTGAGTTTGATAGTATTCTTTCCCTTTACACTTTATGGAATAGTTTGAGAAGCATTGGTGTTAGTTCTTTAAAAGTCACATGGAATTCAGCAATGAGTCCATATGGATCTGGACTTTTCTTTCTTGAGAGGTTCTTTATAACTGGCTCAGTCTCATTACTTGTTATAGGTCAGTTTAAGTTTTTTATATCCTCTTGGTTCAATTTTGGCAGGTCACATGTGCTAAGGAATTTAACTGTTTCTTCTTGGTTTTCCAGATTTCTGAAGTATGGGTTCTCAAAGTATTCCATATGATCTTCTGAATTTCATTAGTATCTATTGTCACATCCCATTTTTTATATATGACTTTATTAATTTGGGTCTTTTCTTTCTTCTTTTAGTAAAGTTGGCTAAAGGTTTGTCAAGTTTGTTTGCTTTTCAAAGAACCAACTTTTTATTTCATCAATTTGTTGTATCATTCTTTGGTCACTAATTCATTAATGTCTGGCCTAATTTTTAAATTTTTTTCTATCTATTACTTCTGGGATTGGCTTATTCCTGCTTTTCTAAGAGTCTGAGGTGCATCATCAGATTGTTACTTTGAGATCACTCTAATTCTGATGTGGGTGCTTAGGACTATAAAGTTCCCTTTTGAGACTATCATTGCTATGTCTCACAGGTTGTGATAAATTGTGATCTCCTTTTCATTTGAATCTGGGAATTTCTTCATTTCTATCCTAATTTCTTCAATGACCCATTGATTATTCAAAGGAGTGTTGTTCAGCGTCCATGAGTTTGAAAGGTGTTTGCAGTTCTCCTTGCCATTGATTTCTAATTTTATTCCACTAATTCAATTCCATTGAATTCTAATTTTATCTATGGGTAGGGTAGACTACCCTATCCATGGTCTGATAGGATGCTTGTGATTATTTTAAATTTTTGTGTTTGTTGAGACTTGTTTTATGACCTAGGATGCTATCTATTTTGGAGAAAGTTTCATAGACTGCTGAGAAAAATGTGTAGTCTGCTGTTGTAGAATGGAATACTCTATGAATGGATGTTAAGTCCATTTATTCAAAGTACTGTTTAGTTCAAGGATATCATTTTTAATTTTTTTCTGTTTGTTATGTCTATTGATGAGAGTGGGGTGTTGAGATCTCCCACAATTATTATATCTGGACCTCTCTATTCCTTCATGTTGTTCCTGTCTGTTGTTTTATGAGCTCGGGGGTACTGATGTTCAGTGCATATGTATTTAGAGTTGATATATCTTTTTGTTAGATTGTTACCTTTATTATTAGTATATAGTGACCTTCTTTATCTCTTCTGACTGATCATTGTTTAAACTTTTCTTTGTCTGATTTGATCATAGCTACTCTTGTTTGCTTTCAATTTCTGCATGCCTGGTATATCTTTTTCCAACCTCTCACATTTAGTTTGTGTGTGTCTTTGATTGTGAGTTGTATTTCTTGTAGACAAAGAATTGTTGAATCTTCCTTTTTGATCCAATCAGACAATGTGTCTTTTGATACAAAAGTTAAGTCCATTCACATTTATGGTTATTCTTGAGACATATTTACTGATCCCTGTGTTTCTATTACTTCTTTTTTTCCAGGTTGAATCTTGTGTTGATTATTATTTACTTTTGTCATTGTTAATCTTCAGGTTTTGCTGATATACTGAGTTGATAGTGCTTAATACTTTCCTAGCTTTCATAGTTCATCAGTTCACCTTTTAAGTTTTCTTTCTTCCTATCCTCTCATGTTTGTGATTGTTTTCCTCTTCTATTTGAAATAGACCCTTGAATATCTTCTGTAATGCAGTTTTGGTGGACATGAAGTTCTTTAGTATATCCTTATCCTGGAAAATCCTTATTTCTCTATCAAGATTGAAGAATACTTTTACTGGATACAGCATTCTTGGTTGGCAGTTATTCTGTCTCAGAGCTTAGATTATGTTGCTCAATGATTTCCTGGCTTTTAAGAACTTTTAATATAAAAATTCTGGGACATGATCAAAAGATCAGAGAAAGAATATGCAGGGTGGAAGGAGCTGAAATATGAACTAAAGGCATACAAAACCTATTCAATGAAATCAAAGTAGAAAATTTCTCAACTTTATGTGATGTTAGAGATACCCATATAGAGACACATTTCAAACTCCAAATAGAAAAGAGCTCCAACAGAAAAGAGCAGCTCCACATCATATTATAATTAAAATGCCAAAACTAGAGAACAAAGAAAGGATACTGACATCTGCAAGAGAAAAACGCCAACTTACATATAAAGGTAGAAACATAAGAATCACCTTGAACCTCTCAGTACAAATCTTGCCAATATGTTTCCTCTTGGCTTATTCAGAGAAACTACATGTATGTGGCAGACCAAATGTCTTCTTCTGCATTAAACATTAGCCATTGGTTTACCACAGAATAGTAAATATCAACATTTCCTTCCTCATACGAGTCTTCAGGTTTCTCCTCTCTGTGTTAATGAAGATGCTGATTCTATTTTGTTTGTGTTTTGAGGACTTTAATCACAGAATCTCTTACAGTGAGCATTAAAGTCTGCTTTCTGCTTTTAGCCTGTGCAGAGACAATGTCTGCCAGCCTGTTCTGTTCTACCAGCTTTCCCAAAATAAAGAAATAAAATTGATTTCACCACTATCAAGAGAAAGTAGTAGGATTTCTAATCTTCCCTATGTAACACAACAACAGGAGAAAAGGAATCTGAGTGAAGCAACTTACTTATGTTTTTTTAAAAAGGCAATTTGTTCAGTTGCATTATAGAATTCAAATATCTGTTCCCTGAGTCCCAAGTTCAATTCATCTATCAAAGTCAATCCTAGAAAAATAAATATATGCACATATATTCCCAAAATAAATGTGAATTGTTTCTTTACAAATAAACATGTGACAAAATTCTCAGAATTTCTGAATAAAGTAAGTCTGTGGATTTTAGGAAAATCACAATAATTATTTAATAATTAATCAAACAAGAAATCCCCCCTGAAACCCCACAGTTTTCCACAAATGATGAGATGATGATGAATTTCACGATGTTTTCCTTTTAACTATTTCTTAAACAAAAAAGTGGCAACTTCAAATTTAATGAAAACATGCTAACTATAATTTTTAAGTGGAAACAAAAATGATAAAGTAATTAATAATTAAAAGGAGAAACAGCAAATCTAGCACTGAAAGGCATTTCAAAATACATTTGTGTTGATTTATTTTCAAAAGTTTAAATATTAACATAAATTATACCTAAAATGTATTCTTTTTGTTTTTGGCAGTACTGGGGTTTGAACTCAAGGCCTCATACTTGCTAATGCTCTACTACTTGAGCCTAAAATTTATTAGTGAAGGAAGCCCACATTTTTCTAGATGGAAAGTAGGTTATATATATATATATATATATTGTATCTGAGAATATACTCCCCTTAGTTCTTTAATCTTCATGCATCACAAACTAGCTGGCCTGGGTCCCTCTGCTTTTCCCAGACAGAAACCATGGGTGGGTGTGGAGAAGTTTCTCCAGTTATTATCAGCCCTCTGCAGGTGTTTGCAAGCAGAGACAGGGAATCACAGCAGGCAGTAGCAAGCAGAGCAGTGGGCAGTTGGCCCTGGCTCATTGATAGCTAGGGTGGTAGCATGGGGCTCAGGTTGCATCTGATGTGTCATGGCTCTCTTTTGGGGGTCAGGCCTGAGGTCAAAAGTGTTACAGCTCTTTCTTTTGTGCCATGATCCCTGGTGGTAGTTGTCTATGCACAGCCTATTTGAATTGGCTGATATCAGCTTGCTGTCTTCAGCCTTCCTGTTAATTTCACTACTGGAAATTTCAGCCACTCAGCCTCTGCATTTGCATCTGCTGCTATGGCTCTTATTGTGTCTCCTGCCAGTGGCTGCCACTATCACAGAAACCATTTGGCAGCCTAGCTGCTGCTCTTGCCACACCACAACTGCTGCTACTTCCATTTCTCTTCATGTTACTAGCTCAACTACTCTACTAATGATGAGAATCAAAAGTAGGCAAGGCAGACCACTCGGACAGAAGTCTTTATTTGGACCTAAATGCTGCAATGCCAGGTACAGGAAAAGAGGGTGTCTCCCAACTTCTCAGAAAGTGAGTTGAGCAGCCTGCTAATATAGCCAGAAGGGTAGTGTGACAAGGATGTCTGCACCAATCATGGCAGTACCCTCATGCAAATGAAGGTTTGTGTTTGCACCAATCATGGCACACTTTCTGTCACCAGTCACAGATCATCTGCTGGGCCACCAAGGGAAGGAAGTGCTCTGATGGGGTATGGGTAGAAGCTGTTGCTATGTTGTTAAAATTCAGTGCAATTTGTTTGCTGGGGCAGTGCCTTCTGGAAGCAGAGTTGTGTTTTGGGTTCTAAGTAGCCAGTGCTGGTATGAAGGCAGTCCAGCTGTGTTGTTTGCAGTCCTTCAGTAAAGGAAGCCCCAGGGAAGAGTCTAGTAGCTATAAAGTAGAGAGAAAGTTAAGCCTCACAAGCCTTCAACAACTCATCATATTTAAAGGAAAAATTTTCAAAAGGGTGCTTACAGTGCATAAACAGTTTTTAACAATGCTCTAATGCTTACCTCCTGCCCTAGTGCCCCAGGGAGAGGTAGGGCCCTACCATCCATTTCACATATATCAGTAGAGATAAATAGAAAACTCTTAATCTTGTTGAAGAAAAAATTCAGAAGTGAATGTGCACAGGAGTTTTAACAGCAAGATTTATTGATGTAAAAGGCAAAGCAGAAGTATCTCTCTAGATAAGCTGAAGGAAGGCAACCTAGTTAAGCAGCCAAGTGTCCTGAGCTCTTGGTCTTAGTCATTTCTTCTTCTTCTTCTTCTTCTTCTTCTTCTTCTTCTTCTTCTTCTTCTTCTTCTTCTTCTTCTTCTTCTTCTTCTTGGTGGTATTGAGGTTTGAACTCAGGGCTTCACACTTGCATGCACTTTAATGAGTGAGCCATAACTCCAGTCCTGTTGGTCATAATATTTTTATGGCTTTGCAAGTTTAAACATGGTAATTTACATAATTGTGGAGTTTTCTTAGAAATGGGAGAGCTTCTTCCAGAAACTAGGGGATGGGGAGTGGTTTTTACCTAATAAGATGCCCTAAGAATCAAAAGGGCAACTTGATGGGAGGTACATGCATCAACTATAATGATGTGTAGGTGAGGCATCTGGATAATCTCTAGATTTGGGAAATTACCTTCTAGGAAGTGTTCTCTGTGGTGTCTAGAGGACTTCAACTGTATCAACAAGTGATCCAACTGAATCACCAAGGTTGTTGTGAAGCCATGTGTTTGGAAAAACATACCTGGATAGGGCACTGTACCTGTTCTTTGGCTCCTTTTGCATTATTGTTCCCTTTCTGACTGCCTAACCCACCTAACATGGAACACTGGATGTCATTGTACCTATGAATAAGAGAGAAGCCATCTTCCCTCATATTGTAGTCACTTACCAGTTTATATTTTTAGTATTTTTAGAACACTATTGAGATCAATGACAAGAATGATTAGGAAGAAAGTACAGTCATTGAAACCCACAAGCTAAAAGAAGGTATATAAAGATGAACCAAAGCCAAATGTTAGAATATTATCATAAATATGAAACAAAATGGAGGCCAGTACAGAATAAAGTAGTCAGTGCAAGCCTCACAGAAAAAGTGTGCATAAATCCAAGATTCTTGAGATCTATACCTCTGAAATAAAAGGATTTATTAAGCCAGTATAAGTGCCAGCCAGAAAAAGTACTAGAGTCTAGAATAAGTTGCAATAACTACCACCAGCACTATATTGACATAAAAATACTAACTCTGATTTAAGGAAACAAAAAATAGTATATTCTGAACAAATATGACTGACCATTGCCCAGTAACACAGATTTAAGTTACTCTGAATGACATGTTCCATCATGGAAAAGGTTACCTGAAACTTCATAGTCACAGCAAAGACAGTCATGAACCGGATGTGTTTACAAAACTACTTGTTCGGGGTCCTAAGACAGGGAAATTTGTAGAATTGAGATGTTGTCTATAACATGCTTAGCTTTAGAGTTGATGGAGCTAGATGAATCAAGCTTAGGATACATTCCAAAAGTTAAGGGGATAAGTTAAGTCAGATATAGAGGTGGACAGTAAAAGGCTACGAAAGGGTGTTAAGAATAGCCCAAGATAAGTTTGGCTCTTAACTTACAACATTTCACATCTCTCCACAATCATATATTCTACTTAGCGAAGGTCAAGCAGTCTGGAAGATCTTTAACATAGATGCAGCTTTTTCAGAGAACTTTGGTTCACAATGGCTAGATGAGTTACTGGACCAGAATGATGTGCATTTATTTATAATGAAAATTTGGGGAAGGAAGGCAAAAGTTGTTTACATAGAACTTACCTTGCCTTTAACAAGAGGGATGGGACTACATGAAGGGCAGGGAAGCTTTAGGATAAAAGTGCAGCTCATAAGAAGTGCTTGTTGCTTCTGGAAAGTACTTGTTGCTTCTGGATTGGTTGCAGTTAGCAATGTGAAAAGTTTATGGTGGTGATGAGAATTGAGTTAAGGTTTTAACATACATTTAAGTGGTCTTTTGTTCTCAGCTCATAGCCTGGTAATTTATTACCTATTGCCATCTCTCTTTTAATCTACCCTCCAATCCTGTAATTAAGTTTATGCCATCTCATATTTTTATGTTTATCATATGGTTAAACCAGTTTTTGAAAAATTGGGTGGAAAAAGAATAGAATATTTTAAAAGAAAGGAACTGCATAAGGCAGAAAGACCACCATAGCACTTGTTATGAAACAAAAAGCAGCCCTATTGAAATAGAAGTTAACTTGAATAAATTAATCGGGGTTACGTTCTCAATAAATTGAAACAGATGTAATTTCTTTCAATGACAAAAGTGTCAAAGGCAAAAAATGTCATGACTATGTATATATTTATTTCTATACAAACCAAATTTCACTTTTTTTCTTTATAGGCCACAAATATATCTTTGAGCACATCTTTGTAAGACAGCTACCAGCCATCTTGGAAAGAGTTAGGCTGCAGCCTGAACTGTGGTGGAAAACACCAAACCCATGGCTTGGGATATCCAGAACATTTTGTCCAGAAAGAAAGACCAGCCTTACATTCCATGAACTTACTCATGCACTTAGAATTTTTTCTCTATAACTAATATATTACAAGTCCTCTCCACCCAGAGAAGAGGAGTCCTTTTTTAGTTGAAGTAAAAAGGACTCAGAGCATTGTTGATACACTTAGCTGCTCAGAATAAATCCCAAGTTGCTCCCATTGTTTCTTTGTGTGAACTTAAAGGTGTTGGGATTTGGTATGAAACAGGCTACACAAAACAGTTCCATCTGAGGTACCAGGTCTTTGAGCCAGAAGAGGCGACAGTAACTGTGCTGCATGTTACCCTTGTGATTTCTTTCTTACTTCCTTTTTCATTTACAGCTTGATTATGTAAAATTTGGGTGGTAGAAACTCTACTAACTCTTCTGTTTTCATCATTCTTTGAATGTAGTTTAAAAATGGAAATCTCTTGGTTGTTATGCTCCCTGAATTTTGTAATCTAAGTGAAAACACTGAAAATAAGAATTTCTCATGTCTAGACTGCAGTCATATCTATTTAAATGAGCTTTTTCTCCTGCATTGCTGCTAGACTACAACACTTAGAAAAAAACTTCGTAGCATAATTATAGGGCTATAAATTCTTTTCTATTTTTTTCTAAGCTAACTTCTTTATCTGGTACATTTCAAAATGTATCAACAAATTATACAACCTGATAGTCATTAGGGTTTTTGCTTTACTTCAGAAAAGCAGGAAAAAAAATTCAGCAATTTCAGAATATACCATTTTGATTTTTCTAATGCTTAAAGGCAGTATCTCCTGCCTACTATGCTCAAGGCCCTGCATTCAATTGCCAACCTTGGAAAAAAGAAGTGACATCATAAAATATTTGAAGATGTTAAAATTATTTTAAAGTAATCTTTGATGGATAATTATGATTTATAGATACATATGACATTATGTATAAATAATACATAATAGCTACCAAAATTATTATTTTCTAAAAATGTTAGAAATATTAACTAAATTCAAAACCTATACCTGGTTCTTCATATGCAAAACTATAAACCAAAATATCCTCCACTACTACTTAAATTTTACTAACAATTACCTTTTATACTATTTTTATGATTGTAAATGTTATGCTTTCTCCTATTCTTAGAGGTTCTTCCCTCCTGCTAACAAATGTTAGTATTTTTTCTACTTTAAAGGTTTTTTTAATTGTTATTAATTAATATTTTTTAAAAGTTTCTTTTCTTGGGTCTAGGGGTTTATCCGATAGAATACATGCTTAGGATGAATGAGGACCTGAGTTTAACTCCCAGTACAATATAATTAAAGAAATTAAAGAATTTCTTCTCTCAAAATATAGCCAACTAAGTTTCTCTTCTGGTATACTTACTATTACCACATTATTCTCTGTCTATACCAAACAAAAAGTAGAATTCTTCTCAGGTCTCAAATTATCTAATACACAAATATTTCAGATTGGCCTTTTTTCTTAAACATAAAAGATGCTGCAAAATTATTTCTACCAGATACTTGCCTTCAGTGCAGTTTTATTGAATGCTCAATTACACATAACACCTCTTGAGCAATAGTCCACCAAGTAAATTTTAATTTTAATACAAAGTATTAGAAGAAACTATAATTAAAAAATGATATTAGTTATGCAACTAGAAGTCATAATTAAAAGCATAAGTAATGACAATGTATTTTAATTTTTCCTTACCAATCTTTCAGGCTTTTTTTTTTTTAGTGGTACTCGAGTTTGAACTCGGGGCTTCATGCTTACAAGGCAGATGCTCTATCACTTGAGCCACACCTCTAGTCCTTTCTTTCTTGGCTATTTTGGAGATATGGTCTCCCTTCTTGCCCTGGCTGATCTAGACTGCCATCCTCCTCTTTTAGGCTTCCTGACACTGCTGAGATAACAGGCCCAAGCCACCACATCCAATTTTTTTACATTGAGATGGAGTCTCACAAACTTATTTTCCCCAGGCTGGCCTGAAATTGCAATCCTCCCAATTTTAGCCTCCCTTAAGATTACAGGCATGAGCCACTGGTGCTTGGCTCAGGGTTCTTTTGCTCCATTTGGAATAGAAACCACAAAAAGGCAAACTACAGTTCTTTTTGATGGTATCAGCTCATTTTCCTGCTACCAGTTCATCTAAGGATGCTTTTGCTCAATCTATGGTAGAATTCACAAAGAAGCAAGTGGTATCATCTGAATGAAGCTTTCCTGGGACTTGTCCTGGAGCATGAGTGAGACCATGCCTAGGATAGAGCTCCAAAACTGGCTTTCTGAGGACAGAAAGATTAAAGTTTATTGTGATGAGTTGAATGTTAAATGTCCCCTAAGTTTCATGCATTAAAGGCTTGGCTGTCATCTGATGGGACTTTTTGGAAGTGATTGGATCATGAGAGCTCTAATTTCATCAATGTACTAATTCATTGATGGAGTTATAATTTGAAGGAGATTTGGGAAGTGGGGCCTAGTCGAAGGGCTACCTGGGAGGGGGGTGTCTTTGAAGGCTTAGCTTGTTTTGAGTGTTTCTCTTTCTCTTTGTTTCCGGGCTGCGGTAAAGTGAGCAGCTCTAATTTGCTTCATGCTCCCACCATGATGTTTGGCCTCATCTTAGACACAAGGTGATGGGACCAAGTGACCATGGGCTGAAAGTCTGGAAACTGTGAGCCAAAATAAGTCTTTCTCTCTTTAAGTAGTGTCTCTCAGATATTTGTCACAGCAATGAAAAGTTGAACTAACACACTTACATGCACAAAAAAGCAGGCACACTGTCATATGTTGAAAATGATCCCAGGATTTCTGCAGACATCTTGTCAGTTCTTTGCTCAGGACCTGGGATTTGAAGTTGACAGGGTGATCTGCTCATGTATTGTGGATTCATCTGTGCTTGTGTCCAAATGTTGGTGGAGATGCTCAATACTGTCTCCCATTGTATTGTGCAATGCAGAGATCGCAGGCAATCCCTGGAGGAGGAGGCAACCGCCCCTGAATCTAGTCATAGGTTGAGAGGTTTTTGGTTTTTGAGTCTTTTTAGTATATTTTGGTCAGAAGTGTTAACATTTCTTTCTTTCTTTCTTTCTTTCTTTTAACATTGACAATAACAACTTCATGAATTTCATTGTTCCTTTTACAGATGATGAATCTTTTTTGTTTTGAAAGCAGCTTATGTTAGGCAATAAACCTTGGTGGGGGAATCAGGGCCTCTAGCATCAGATTAATTTATAATCTTACACTTTATTTTTATCATCAAAATAATCAAACGTTCAAAAGAATCTTTTTATATTGCACTGGAATATTTCACCTGAAAAAAAAAACTTGTGTTAGTTTGAGATATCCTAGCAATTTCCATAGCTTGAATTTTATCAATACAGTCAACCTATTTAAATTTAATTCAACCTATCACTTTTGAGTTTTCAACTTGTTTAACTGGTACCCACCAAATGAATAATGAACAGAAACTGTATTTCAATAAGCAATACCCCATAGTAAAAATGAGGGGAAAAATAACAGTTATGTACAAAATTAAACAAAAAAGTGTACAACTATCCCAATAAAATTATCTTACAGATGCCTAAATGGGTTTTTAATTCATAATACTGAAGAATTATTTCCAAAATCCTTTGATCTTGAATTGATATAGTAAATATTTATTGTGTTTCATACAGAATAAATAAAATTTAATGATTTTTGGATTTATTATTTTCTGAGACTAATCCAAGAGCAGCTCTAATACCATATATATTGTATACTTTTTAGCATCAAGATACTAACATTTCTATAGAAATTAAATGCTGTGTAACAGGGAAAACACACTTTCCTCATGGTAAAAAATTCTGAATAAAATAATGGCTAAAAATGTATGCCCATCTTAGGTAAGAGTCCCAGTCTTTTTATGATCGTGGTTAACAAGATAACATAAGCATCTAACCATGTCACTCTGGTGGCATAGAGTCCAATTCCTCAATCATACAATATACTTTTTACTTCTACAGAGATTAGTTTTAAAAATCAGTTGCTCACAGGTCAAGTGCAGTATTTAACATAGGAGGGGATTTTGCCTCATTGTTTGAATGATTTTTCTTACCATTGGCTTATTTTCTTGAATGCATCAGAAAGATTCCTGGTCTCCATTAGAAATAATCCCTTGTAGAAATGAAAATGGTTTCACATTAGTCTTCATTAAGTCTTTCTTTGAAGACATAGCATTCAAAATAATAGTGCTATTTCCTCTATCAAATGTCATTTCTTGTATCTGCAGCTACTATTTTCCTACCAGTTTCCCTTTAGCTTCAATATATACTTCTGAACAATGTCCTCAAATTTATTCACTGGCTGGCCCAAGATGCACACATGTTTACATTGTTTTGTTCCTTTAAATTGCAGATAAATATCCACATCTTTTCAGAAATATTTTATTGATGACTCCCAGTTATTTTGAATCTACAAGTATAATCCCCACTATTCCACTTAATTCAATGGTTACATTTTTGTCACACATAACTCAGTTTCTTTTCTTCATTACTAATAAAATCCTTAAATAATAAGACCAAACATTCTTTCAATATGGATTTCAAAGCTTAGAACTCATAAGCGAGCATTATACTACTTGGCTATCATTGAGCAGGAAATTTAAATAGACAAAAGGAAACATAGGTCTCATTTTGTTTATGACTGGAAATTTAGTAGAAATCAAGACAAGTGCTTAAAATTGGCTTCCTAGGACAAAAGACCTTAAGAGTAGCAAGAATGTGATAGATAATATTTATTGGATTATTTTTAATACATAATAAAGTGCCAAATTGTAATCTGCAATCCAAACAGTTGGTGGCACCTTTGAAGCAAATTTTTGTTTTTGACAGTATGCTGCCTTCAAATCAGTAGACAATTGTGTCTGTATACAAAGCCTTCATAATTACATTCTTAGAAAATTTTTGTACATTTCTTGTGATTCTATTTTATATAACTTCTACTAATTATAATTGTAAAAGAAAAAAATCAGAGTAAAAGTAACTGATACAAATAATAGTACTTATTACCCAGATATTTTTGTAGGAATTTTCCCCTGATAAAATTTTTACTTCCTCATAAAGGCAAAATATCATTTCTTACCCAGACACAGGATCAGACTAAGTAGACACAAGTGTGGGAAAAGCTGAGGAGACTATTTTCAGCTTCTTAAATTTCCCCAGCCCTCTCAGATTCTCTTTTCCATTAAGCTATTACCTGGCTTAAACTTCTTACCAGAGAAAGTTATTTTTGGCTTAAAATATTACAAAGTCAATGTAATCCTTTAAACCATAAATGTCTTTGAAAAGTGTAATATATGGAAATATACTCACTGTAAGCACCAAGACAGAAAGAGGCTTAAGTTTAGTCAGAATACAATCAGTGATTACATAAATGAGATTTTGTGTAAGGTTTTATAGTTTTTCTTGGCGATATTGGAGGAGTAATCTCTATTCTTTCCTGAATATGAAACCAAATAAGAGGTATATGCAAGGATTACAACATGGAGAACAGGTTCAACAAATTTGGTTTGGAAGAATGCAGTTTTGATGAGCAGTCAAGTGTACTTCCGAACACTTTATCCCAGGATTTTACCTACCCACTCTAAGTTGCTCTAGAAATTAAAAGTAGGAGAAAAAGGGACTGTACTACTCTCTTACACAGTGCAATGTCGAAGATAAACAAAGCCAGACACTAGTTAAAGTGATAAAGAATAAGTTTTAATCAGTAATATGCTAGCAACAGAGTCCAGTGTGAACTGAGTTAAAGTTTTGTACAGATTTGTACAGAGCAGACTGGAAAATTTAAAGGGAAAATTAGGCAATATGGAGAGGAAAGAGTAGGGGCTTGTACAGAGTAAGGGAAGTGAAAAGTTACAAAAGGTTGGTCAGCTTAAATGCCAGCTAAGCAAGCTGTGTCTGCTAGCTACAAATTACCTATATCAGGTTTCTACCACAGTTCCATCAGAGACTGAGAGAAAGAGGCCCCATATTATTTTTTATTACATTTCTGAGAATGACTTTCAGGTCTTTGAAAGGATTCTTGAATAGTATGATCTCTCTCTCTCTCTCTCTCTCTCTCTCTCTCTCTCTCATATATATATGATATATATATATATACTGCAAAGAGAAAATGACTCAATTATAATCATCGTTTAGTAAATGCTCTAAGAAAAAGAGGTCAGGGGTCTATCTCAGGTGTTGGCTGGAACACATGGTAAATTATTTTGACATCCCTGTGTTTGCTTTGCTAGACAGGAACTCAAAACAGAGGCTGGATTGTACCATTAGGCCTTAGGCTGTATGAAGGCATTTTAAAGTTTGGTCAAATCTCTTAGTGCAGGAGTTTGAAAGGAGTGTTTGTGCCTTGAATTTTTGCAGTCCTCAGCAGCTTACAAAGAGAAGGCTCAGAAGGGTCAGGTTTTGTGCATGCTTTGATCCTAAGAGTTACCTTGTCAATACAGGAGGGCAAATGATTCTATTCTTTTGGAGCAAAGCAGAGATAAGACAAGTCAGAATGTTTTCCTCCAGAGCAGTGGTTCTCAACCAGAATGACTTTTGCCCCTAAGAGAACAAGTAGCAGGTATCTAGAGACATTTTTGTTTGTCACATCTGATGAAGTAGGTATTACAGCTGGCATCCAGTTGTTAGAGGCCAGGGATGATGCTGAACATCTCACAAGGCACAAGCCAGCATCTCACAACAAAGAATTATCCATCCCAAAATGCCAGCAGTGACAAGAGACAAAGACTCTTTGCTTGGACAGCTTTAGTCAGGTTCCTGAACTTTCAGTCTAAGGACTCCCTCTATACTTCTTTGTAAAATTCAGTTAGTTGTAGCAAGAACGCCACTGCGTCAGGTTAACAAGACTCCCCCCACCCCCCCACCACACGCACACAATGTCAGTAAATGATTAAGCTCTTCAATCCCATTATCTGCCATATGGCTTGTCTCCAGCAAGAATCGTATTAGTTCAGTTTAAATCCCCGTTACCTCACGTTTCCTATTGCTAACCTTTTACCTACTGACCTCCACCTTGCTTCTGCTGTAAATTCCCATGTGCCCTTGCTGCACCTGGAGCTGAGCCCAATCTTTCTCCACCACTGCAAAATCCCACTGCAGTGGTTCCCGTGCCTATCTGGATTATTCAGAATAAAGTCTTCCACATTGTGATTTAACACTATTATTAATTTTTTTTCTCTAATAGAAGAGAATTTCTTAAAATAGGAAAAAGCTACAGATTTGTGAATGTTGGATAGAAATTGAAAAGAGCATGTTAGTAACTTGTGGCCCAATATTAATTATATAATGTCATTATTATCACTAGAGGGCTGAGGTAAAATTTAAAAGACAAGCAAGCAAGTGAAAAATTACAGTCTTCTCCAGTCAGTCGGTCTTCTAAGTGGCTGGCTCTGTGGTAGTCTAAGTAACAAATATTAACAAAATTATGTCTCTAAGGATGTCACAGTTTAATTGAGAAATATGTAAGCAATAGTACTTGAGTATAATAAAGTATGACAGCTATAATATTAATATAGGAAAGTAATGTAAAACATGAAGGAAGAAAGGAACAATAGGCAAAATGTAAGGAGATCTTGGAAAACTTCCAAGAGGATAATGTGTTTTAAGAATCTTAATTCAGAAAAATTTTACAGGGTTGGTGGAGTGGCTCAAGTGATAGAGTATCTGTCTAGCATGTGTGAGGGCCTGAGTTCAAACCCCAGGAATGCTACTACTAATAATAATACTAATAATAATAATTAGAGGAAAGAGAAAGCATTAAAAATCATTGCAGGGCTATTTATAATAGCTAAGTTATGGAAATAGCCAAGATGCCCCACTACTGACAAATGGATTAAGAAAATGTGGTATTTATACACAATGGAATTTTACTCAGCCATGAAGAAGAATGAAATCTTATCATTCTCAAGTAAATGCATGAAACTGGAGAACATCATTCTGAATGAGGTTAGCCAGGCTCAGAGCACATACAGTAGGTATGGGGATAGATAGGAAACCCAAAACTTGAAAGTGTTTGATGTTCCCACTACAGAGGAGCTAATACAGAAACCTTAAAGCAACAGAGGTCAATATGGGAAGGTGATCGGGAGCTAGTGAAGAGGTCTGGGAGAGAAGAATCAATTCGGGTTGTAATATATGTGGCCATGAAAGCAATGCTAGGAATCTCTCTGTGTAGCTATCCTTATCTCAACTAGCAAAACACTTTGTCTTTCTTATTATTGCTTATGTCTTCTCTTCAACAAAATTGGAGAAAAGGGCAGAATAGGCTCTGCCTGGAAGGAAGAGGGGAATTGAGGGGAGGAAGGGGATGAGAGGCAGGAGGAGAAATGGCCCAACAGTGCATGCACATGTGAATAAGTGAATAAAAAAGTCATTGCATATTGGGTGATGGGATATCCCATATGGATATCCCATTCTATCTTTAAAGATCATTCTATCTTGTTAAAGATCATGGTGTGTTTGGGAAGGAGATATTTGTCTGTGACATGGACTAACCTGAAAGGATGATGAGTGAGACTGTATGAAGATAGGGTGGGCCCTTTGCATTCTGGAAAGTTTGCATTGTAAGTGAGGAAGAAAGTTGAAATCAGAGAAATAAATAATAAAGCCTGAATTAGCACAGTAAATAGGAAAGGAGAGGAAGGAAGACAGATCAAGTGTGATCACCAAGATAAAGTGATAGAATTTGGGAGGCAATTGACTATAGACAAATGGTAAAAACTCATGTGTCCCTGGAGAGGTTGAAGGAATAGCATAGAAAGTAATTATTTTGTGTTAATGACTGTAGATTGGTGATTTATTGAGAGTTTCTCAGTCTAGAATTGTGATTGCCGTTTTGAACTCTAGCAAGTACTGCCTACAAGAAATTGCATCAGTTGGAGATACAAGACTAGCACACTCTTTTAAAGTATGCAACACATATAAAATAAATAAGTGCTAAAATTGACACAGCACAAATTATATATTCTGAAATACTTTGGGAGGAAAGAAAAATAATGAGTGGTACAAAAAGTTATTGTAGAGTTGGTAGAAGTAGATTGGGCTGGAAGGATGTGTAGAACTTTAAGTAGGCAGAGAGAAAAGAGGGTATTTCCAATCTGTGGGGAAAAGCACACAGATCATAGTATGGTTGAACATGATGTGTTCTGTGGATAGTGAGAAGACTAGAGCTTTCTTTTGTTCTTTTTAATGAAGTTACATGTTGAGCAGCAGTGGAATATTAAGTTGACTAAGAGGGTTGAGGACAATATTACAAACAGCTAAAAGGATACTATAAATATATAGGAACATATTTTATATACATGTATACACATATTGACTTATATATTATGTAACATAATAATGGGTTTACTAGGGAAGAATGGAGAATAAACCAAAGCACAGAAATTAGGAAGCCTCCTGTTTCCATATCTCAAAATTAATTTTCTTCCAGGTAGCTGACTCCTTATTGCAGGGAAAAAGAAAAGGAAAGTCAAGGAGAGTATTTGCTGCTAAACCATATACGATGAAACTGCCCACAGAAAGCTGGTTCTTTTACCTCCAATGCTCATCTCTAACAACCAACACAAAGAAATGTTAGACTCCACACAGAGTTTTATAAATAGCACTCAAATCTCATGCTGAGGCTGACTGCTGAAACTTCCATTGTGCTGTCCTGGGTGATTAGATAGGATGGGCTGTGTGTTGGAGTTGCCTTTTTATATTTCACTGGATACGCTAAAGGGTAAAGCACTTCTCTTTCTCTGTACCACCTACAAATGGGATGTGTGTGTATGTCATTTAGCTTTCATTATCTGCTGCTGCTAACCCTGTCTCAATTTCCTACACGATGGAGATCTTGCTGTTAGAGGCATGTCTGGTGAATTCATCTTTCCAGATTTTTCTCAGGTATCATTGAATAAACCTCTAAGGTAGCCAACTGTCTATCTGTAGAGTTTTGAGAAATAATGCTGTTTTTAAATTGAGAACAACACACAATGCTACAGTAGCAGGATGATTTGCCCCCTGGGTGCACACTTACGGGAATCCAGGACACTTGCCCAACCTGCTTTTGGGAGGAAGCACAATTCCACTGCCATACAGTCCATCTTGAAGTCAATGTCACTTTATTTTTTTCAGTGTCACTTTAAAACGTGCATGCTACTTATATAGCAACTCAACAGTAAATGAAGCCAAATAATCTTTGCAATTGGTAAACAGAACCAGAAAAATAAGTCTGCTATTAACCATGCTAACACCTGCCAGAATTTTATCCTGGATGGTCGCCTCACTGGAGGCAAGGCACCTACTGTCATCAGCTTCTAGCTAATTAATTTAAGGCGACAACACATTTGCAACAGTATAGGGATTTGAGTACATCTGCTCAATACCACCAAGAATGCCTCATCTTTACAATCCAAAATAGGAGCAAGATGAAATATACTTTTTAAACTATCAAAAGACGTACATGATTTCAGATAAAATGGTACAAATACATAACTAAGTTTTCCATCTCTTATAAATATCTTAACTAGACAAAATCATTTTTCCCAAGTACTCATCTTTGACACTACCAAAAAAATGTAATAATACTCATCAATTTATCTTTAAAATATTCTCAAAAATATCAACAAGTACTTATTATGTGTCAATAGGCACCATGTTCTGTATTGGACTGATGTTGTAAAATATTTATTTTTTATACTAAGTCCAGAATGACAACAGATTTCAAATCTCCTGCCAGCTCAAGTTGATTGGAAGTGACCTATAAAACACTACATTTAAAAATAATTCCATGGTTGTTTTTGGACTCAGTCAGCAACAGCACTATGATTGATTAGTGATGACTGCAGTGGGGATGGAAGGGACAATAATGGCTCTAATGTCATTAATTTGCCACCCAACTTAAGGCAATGGTTGACATGCTCAGCAATTAGCAATTACAGCAGTTGTCATGATAACATGAATGAGGAGTAAATACCAGAGAACCCCTAAACTTCTAGAAGGTTCATGTGTGCAGTGAGATCTCCTTTGCATTTGACATAAGATATACATCATATGCAGATTCTCAGCAGTAAGTTAATAGGACAGCATTACATTGAAGAATAATTTGTGAGGTTTTTTTTCATGTTAATCAGCTTTCCATCACTATAATGAAGTACCTGAGACGATTAACTTATCAGATAAAAGAGTTATTTTGACTCACACCTTTTGATGTTCCTATTCAACATCAGAGACCCACTGTGTTAAGCCCCTGGCAGCCCCATTGCTACTGTTTTTCTGTGGTACAGGAATGTGATGGCATTGTAATGACTTCTGCTCTTTCAGTACAGTGTTTAAAATTCCTTTTCCTGATGGCAGGAAAAGGATAATCAACAGGCAAAGAACAGCACAGTAGAGGAAGAGACTTTTAGTGTGAAAAGAAAGAGACTTTTTATCAAAACTGGTAGTATACACCAAAGAGATGTGGAATGGGCAGTTTGAAGGAGAAACCTTGACTGGTCTCGCTCTGGGTGTTCAGCTGTTCAGGCCCTTCATTTGGCCATGGCGTGTGGAAATTGGTTGGAACAAATTTTAGGGTCTGCCCTTAATGCTACCTAAATGGGCCAGGGCAGGTACACATGTAGCTTGTTTGTGGGACCTCTAGGAGAGTGTGGGACCTCTAGGAGGGTGTTTGTTAATCATAAACCCAGAGTGTTCAGATGTGGGAGTGGGGACCTATTCTCTTTTCCACTCATGCCTGGCTGTCTACCTACTCTAACAAGATGGCAATGCCAGGACCACATGGTGGATCAAACTACTCACCTCACTGCCAAGAAGCAAAAAAAAAGAGAAAATACCAGGATCCAACGATCCTTTCAAGAGCATGCCCCCAATGACTTAAGACCTTCCCAGAAAGCCCCACCTCCCAAAGATTCTAGCACTTCCAAATAACACCACCCAGGACCAATATTTTAACACATGCATCTTTGGGACTCCTCTATCCAAGACACAGCATTCTGCACGTGTCTCCCACATGTACGTGTCTATCTTATGATACACTCAGTCCATCCTGAAATGTTTCCAGTGTCTTAAATATTCTAACATCACTCAAAAGTCCAAGACCAAAGTCTCTAACACTCAATGCAAACTCACCTGTAAGCCCTATAGTAGTAAAACAACAGTCAAAAGTCACATACTTCTAAGATACAAAAGTGGGACAGGCACAGGTTTCTTCCAAAAGGAAAGAATAGGAAAATAATGAGAGATTGGTTCAAAAAAAATCCAAAATGCAGCAGAGCAAATTAAACACTAAAGCTCCATGTGCTTATGGGGTAGGTGTGGCAAGAAGTGGGCTCCAAGCACTTGGGTAGCTCCACACCTATGGCCTTGCTTGTTGTAGCCCACTGATTAACCTCTTGAGCTGGATTTGCCCATTGCCTGGAGCTTTTACAGATGAGACTTGTCTAGGCCTTACACTTCTACTTCCTAGGAGATCCATGGTTTTACTAGGCAGAGACTTCCAACACTGCCTGACTTCCCAGGCCTTTCTCTAAAAATCTCAGTGGAAGTTGCCATCATCCTGATAACTCTTGCATTCTGCATGTCTGCAAAACTAGCATCACACGGGCGATGCCAAGGTCTGCCACCTGGGTTCATTTGAACAGCTGCAGCAGGTTCAGAACATTTTATCAGCTGAACTTGGAAGAGTACTAGGTACACTGAGCAGGATACACTAGGGCTCTTTTTTGAAAGGATTCTGCCCTGGAAAGTCTGAAAAAATTGCATTTCTGTATATCTGAGCCTAAGCTGGACGGGGTGGTTCAGCAGATATCTTAGATGCTCTGAGGTCTTCCAGTTCTCTGGATGCAAAGCACTTAGTTTCTTTCAATCCACCCTAATCTCTTTAGGGAGTGGTTTGACTGCACCTTCACACTACCAAACAAGCTGTTTTTCTCTTTCTATGACCAGACCGTAAATTTTTCAAATCTTTCCACTCTGCTTTCTGTGATCTTGAATCTCACTATAAATTGGACTAAATAATATTTATGCCATATCCTAAAAGCTTTGTTATTTTGAAATCTCCTCTCTCTAATAAATTTGTTCACGACTTAAATTTTGTCTTTCATAGTCTCAGGATATAGTACACAGTGCAGGTAGGTTCTTTTGCCACATTGTAACAAAGATGGCCTGTAGTCTAAATATCAATAGAATCTTCGTAATCTGAAAATTCATCAATGTAGCCTTCACTGTCCACATTTCTAGCAGCATTGTAGTGTTCTGAACCCACATAAGAATTATCTAGTAAGCTCACTTACAGTATTCTCAGGTATGGCTCTAGTCAATGACTTTCCTTCTTGATACTAATTTTCTGGGTTAGTTATCTTCCCACTGCTATAATAAAATGCCTGAGATAATTAGTAAGAGAAAATCCTTATTTTGGCAAACATACTTGGACTCTTAAGGTTAGGTGGGTTCATTGGGCCTCTTGTAGGCTGGCTAGAAGGACGAGGCAGGGACTTCATGATGGAGTAAACTGCTCACCTCATGATCAAGAAGTTAAAGAGAAAAAAGAAGAGACCAGGATCCCACAATCCCTTTTATTAACACACTCCCAATGATCCAATGACCTCCCATGAGACTCCACCTTGTAAAGGTTTCCCCTCCCCTCCCCTAAATAGCACCACCCAGAAACCAAGCCTTCAGTACACAGGCCTTTGAGAGACACTTATCCAAACCCAGCAGTCAGTTTGTGAGTGTTATTGAGTACCTAGTATCAGTCACTTGATGCTAGTGCTAGAGGCATATGCATGCACACACACTCACAAACACACACACACACGTACATACATTAATTCTAAGTTTCACAGGCAGAGACTCACACATTGCTGCTTTCATTGGGTTTAAAAACATTTCCAAGATTCTGGAATTATGAAATTAAAACATATAACATGATTATTCTGGGAAAAATACATAAATGATTGAGTATGGTGTTGCAAGGAGAGTATTGGTCATGGACTGCAGCCTGTGCATGTCCCTGCTATCCACTAGGCCCTGTCCAGCAGGGCCCTGGTAGTAAATGGCAGGCTGTGAGTTGCTGCTGCATGAAGGATTTACTCTGCTTTTTGCATGAAAATGTATGGAGAAATATGAATGGATAACAACAGAAAATGCTATAGGACAGCAGAAATCAGTAATTTTGCACAAAAAGCTTTAGGAGATATTGTTTACTGCAGTCTTCCTGAAGTTAGGGCAAAAAATTGAAAAATCAAGAGGAGTTTGGTGTTTTGGAAACTGTTAAAGTAACCAGTGAATTATATTCTCCTGTATCAGGAAAAAATAACAGAAATTATTGAAGCACTTGCAGAAAGTCCAGGACTTGTCAACAAATCTTGTTATGAAGATGGTTGGCTGATAAAGATACCACTAAGTAACCTATCACAACTAGATAAACTAATGATTGAAGAAGCACACGAGAAATACCTAAACTCTATTGAGGACTGAAATCCATTGAGCACTCTTCAATAAATTAACATGAAGTGACTTACTCTAGCACAACTGGCTGAATTTAGTGATGGGTAGAATATAATGGGTACTTAGATACTGTTTTTGCTAAAAAGCAATGACTCCTCACTTGGACCCACATTTAACTAAAAGGAGGATAAAAGCTTGGCATCCTTTCCTTCATTTCGCCTCTTTCTCCATTGTCTTGAAACTTTGGGTCAGAGTCCTCCTTAACTCTGTATGTTAATCATTCAAGGAGTGTTTGTCTAAAAATCAGTGATACCTAACCTATCTCATTCCCCTTCAAATCTGATCTTATTATCAGCTTTACTATGTCCTGTTCAGAACCCCAAAAAGTGCCTGAAAGTTTGCAGTTATTGTCCTGGACTCCATTCACCTTGGAATCCAATATTAGCGGAGCGCCACAGGACATATCACCCACAATGAAATCAAGCAATAAGGACTTTTTAACCACCTTTGCAGGACTAGAACTGAGATAATGATCAACCAGATCACACATTGACCCCAGTTGCTTAATTATGCATACCTCTCTCCCCCTGCTCCAATTCTTCCTCTATTCAAACCTAAAATTCATTTAGTACCCTGAAGATGGACTGAAATGCTTTCTCTTCCTCTTCTTTGCATAGATGTGCTTAATGAAGAATTCTTTCTTGTCTTTTCCCCATAATTTCTATTTGTTTTTGTGCAGGCAAATGACTGGACCTGCCTTGTTAGAACCCCCAGAGTCAGACCTCTGACCCAGAACCCTGATCACCAGGAGACTTAACAACACTTACCAACACCAATAGAAAAGAAACTACTCTCAACACTGCAACTGGAAGAAAACAGCCTTTAACTTCTTAATGATTGCTGATAAACATATGCACATTGATGCATCTTTTTTAAAAGCGAGGCTCTAGGTGCTGGTATTTAGAACTCATGAAGATATCCATGGTAAGACTAATTATAAAAGTTATATATTTCAAAGGTAACATTGGTATCATTAATCTTATATAATATTGTAACTTGCTTATATCCATCCCTGGATATGGGTTCAAATACCTAATGATCTTCCCAATGTAAATAAATGGGAGTGGAGGAAAGTGTTTGTTATACAGTGCCAGATAAAGAACAGTACTACCTTATTTTACAAAGTACTTTATTTGCTTGTATTATTTGTACACAGTGAAGCAACAGTTTTGCAGCAAGGTAAGAAACAAATAAAATATTCAACCTCTTCAGCAATTGATTAGTCAGGAGTCTGAACGTGAAGTATACTTCCATTCAACTCGCTACAATGCCTTTTAAATGTGCACCAATGAATCTAAAAATTTTGAGCACATAACATACAACATCAAGAGAAGAAGTATAGCTTGGAGAGTGCTGTTCCTGATCTCTTTAAACCTTCAATGATATAAGAACTAAACCATCTCGTGTCATGAAGAACATGTTCAAACTGCTTTGGCTACATATTAAACCAATGAGTGTATGAACAAGAACCTCAGAAACAAGGCAGTGAAGCTTAAATTATATAGTTATGTGCTAAATTTGGAAGGATAAATGGTTCTGGTTGTTTGTTTAGATATTGTCTTTATTGTTTCACATAGTTATGCAAACTCCTATATCACTTCAATAGGATGAACTGGCTCTAATTTTTCATGGATGGTGTTCCAAATTTCTCCCACACCAGACTTTAATTATCTGTCACTGAAATCATATTTAGACCATTTCAAAGGAGTTTTGAAAAAAATCCTTTAAAAATATTATGAAATTTGTTCATAAATAGTTACTGTTATCTGTTAGAGTTAAGGTGAATTTCAGAATTATCTGAATTGATTTTTGTATGCTTTCTTATTAATAAAAGAATGTCTGAAACATCTATGAAATGTCTGCATATAAAGAATAGGGAAAATCAGTAAATAATGAAGCTAAAATAGATTAGGGGTTTATAATTAAATCATAGCTATATTTATAAAATGACATAAATATAAATCACAAATAGTATGCCATGCACTTTTTAAAGACTGAAAGCAGAATGAACCATTTTTTAAAATTGAGATTTTAGCCTAAGTCATATCAACTGAGACTAGCAGAACTACTCAGTGGAGGCCAGGCCAAAGTAATGGTCCAAAGAAAGATAACTAACAGTGATTTGTGTGTATGTGTGTGTGTATGTGACTCTATTTTTATTTCTTTTACTTTCATTTTTTGTTTTTATTTAGTTTTTATTATGTCATTATTGTACTTGGAATATATTGCGACATTTACAAAACTGTATACAATATATCTTAGATATCTTAAATTTACCCCCTCCATTATTCTCCTTTATCACCTATCCCCCTCATTCTTAAAATAGTTTCAGTAGGTCTCATTTTTCCATTTTCAAATATATGTGCATAACATTTCTACCATATTCGCCTTCTTATATCCTTTCCTTATATCCTACCCCTCCCACTGGTACCAACCCCCAGAAAGAACCTGTTTTACTTTACTGTCCTCCATTTTTGAAAAAAGATATTTTTATATCTTTAAGATAGCTATACGGGGAGTTTCATTATGACATTTCCATGCATATTGGTTCATCCCCTCTATTTTTTCCCTCTGTACCTTTGTCTCCTTATGGTGCTTTCAACAGTTTAAAAATTCTATATTCATTCTGTATGGAAAATACATCAACTATATTCACTTTCTTTACCTCCTTCTTTTACCCTTTCTCTCCCATTATTGGCCTCCCCTTTGCGTTGCCTGTTTTTCATTCTTATCCTTCATTATTTAGGTGTCTCTTAGTTGTTCGGTCAAATATTTGCCTTGGTATTATACCTGTACATGCATTGTACTTAAGTCAATGTAACCTGCCTCTCCTCTGCACTTCCTCACCCTTTTTCCCCCATCCTGTGTTGTTCAACAGTTTTCAGCATGTTTCCATGTGTCTTTTTTTCAACACAGATGTGATATAATTTTATAATTTCTTTCTTTACCTCCTCCCTTGGTCTCTTCCACTAGTACCACTTTTGGATACATGTTCTGTATCCAAATACATTTCTATGTATATATAATATCGCTTCTATTTGTATTGGGCCTATATTTCACAGACGAGAGAAAACATGTGGCCTTTGGCTTTCTAAACCTGACTAACCTCACTTAAAATGATGTTCTCCAGTTCCATCTATTTACCTGTAAATGACAAAATTTCATTCTTTTTTATGGCTGAAAAAATTCCATTTTATATAAATGCTATGTTTTCTTAATCCATCCATCAGCTGTGGGACATGTTGGCTGCTTTCACAGCTTAGCTATTGTGAATAATGCTGCAATAAACATGGGTGTGCAGGTGTCTTTATTGAATTACATTCAACTTCCTATCCTTAGGAGTGGTATCACTGGATAATATGGCAGTTCTATTTTTAAATTTTGAGTTGCTGCCGTGCTGTTTTCCATAGTGGTTGTACTAATTCATATTTCCACCAACAATGTATAAGTGTTCCTCTTTTCTCACGTCCTTGCTAACATTTGTTGTTGCTTGTGTTCTTGATGCTAGGCATTCAAAGAGGAGTGAGGTGGAATCTTAACATGGTTTTGATTTGCATTTCCTTTATGGTCAGTGATGCTGAGCATTTCTTCATTTGTTTTTGGGTCATTGGAACTTCTTCCTTTCAAAAAGCTCTGGTCAGTTCCTTTGCTTATTCTATATATTATTGGATTACTCCCCATCTATCATCATTTCCAATTGGGAGAAACATTCATTTTGGCAAATAATGACTTATAATGTTGTTTTTCAGAGAAACATGTAACTCCTATAACAAAACCATCTAAGTTAGAAGCACTGAGCGTGCTTGTCATAAGATTACTTCATATCTATTATGGATTTCACTTGGTAGAAATATTCATTTGGCAAATACTGGCTTATAATGCTATTTTTCAAAGAAACATGTAACTTCTATAATAAAATCATCTAAGTTAGAAGACTGAGTGTCCTGTGCAATGGTCCCGTGGGAACTGAATGTGCTTGACATAGGCTAACTCCCCATGTATCACTGTTTTCAATTATAAGAAATATTCATGTTAGCGAATAATGGCCTGTCATGCTGTTTTTCAGAGAAACATGTAACTCCTATAAAAGAACCATCTAAATTAGAATGTTGAGTATCCTGCATAATGTTCCTCTGTGGGAACTGAGTGTCCATGTCACAGTGGTTTATAGTTTTCATTATAGAGGTCTTTCACTTCCTTTGTTAAGTTTATTCTTAAGTATTTTTTTGAGGCTATTGTAAATGGAATTGTTCTCCTATATTCTTTCTCAGTCTGTTCATTGTTGGTGTATAGAAAGGCTACTGATTTTTGTAAATTGATTTTGTATCATGCTACTTTGCTAAAAGTATTTAGAATGCCTAATAATTTTTGGTAGAGTTTTCTGGGTCTTTTAGGAATAAGATAATGTTATCTGCAAAGAAGAATAGTTTTATTATTTCCTTTCCTATAGCAATTCCTTTATTTTTTCATCCTGTCTTATTGCTCTGGCTAGTAATTCCAAGATTATGTTGAATAAGAGTGGAAAGAGTGGACCCTCTTGTCTGTCTCATTCCTGACTTAAAAGGAAATAGTTTCAATTTTTCCCATTCAGTATGATATAGGCTATAGTCTTGACATATATAGCCTTTATTATATTGTGGTACATTGCTTATATTCCTAGTTTCACCAGAGCTTTTAACATGAAAAGATGTTGAATTTTGTCAAAGGCTTTTTCTACATCTACTGAATTGATCATGTGGTTTTTGTATTTGCTTCTGTTAATATACTGTATTATATTTAATCATTTTTATATGTTGAACCATTCCTGCATTTTGTTTGGGTCTTTGTCCAGTTTTGGGATGACTGTGACACTGGCTTCATAGAATGACTTTGGCACTGTTCTTTCCTTTTCTATTTCATGGAAAAGTTTGAGTTTTATTGGTGTTAGTTCTTCTTTAAAGATCTGGTAGAATTCAGCAATGAATCCTTCAGGTCCTAGACTTTTCTTTTTTGGGACTGTATTGCTGCTCTAATTTCAATACTTGTTCTATTTAGTTGATTTATATCTTATTGGTTCACTTTCAGTTGGTCATATGTGTCTAGAAATTTATTCATTTCTTCTAGATTTTCCAATTTATTTGGCTATAGGTTTTCAAAGTAATCCCTAATGATTCCCTGGATTTTGTTGGTATTTGTTGTGGTCTCCTCTTTTTCATTTATAATTTTATTAATTTTGGTCTTTTCCTTCTTCATTTTAATCAGGTTTGTTAGGAGTTTATCAACCTTATTTATCTTTTTTGTTGATTTCAGCCCTTATTATTATTATCTCTCTTCTTCTGTTGGTTTGTGGTTAAGCATGTTCTTATTTTCCAGGCATTTAAGATACAGAATTAGGTCATTTATTTTGAGAACTTCTCCGTTTATAATATATGTGTTCATGGCTATAAACTTTCCCCTTAGTGCTACCTTTTGCTACATACCAATAGGTTTTCCTTCAATTTAAATTAAATTCCAGGAACTTTTAAAATTTACTCTCATATTTCTTTGATGACCCAAGATCCTGGAGCAACATATCATTCAGTCTCCAGGTGTTTGAGTATGTCCTGTTGTTTCTTTTGTTGTTGAATTCTAGTTTTACTCCATTGTAGTTAGGTATTATGCAGGGGGTTATTTCAGTTTGCTTGTATTTGTTAAGACTTGGTTTCTGACCTAAAATAGGACCTATTTTGGAGAAAGCTCTGTGGGCTGCTGAGAAGAATATATATGTGTTGTTGCTTGATGGAATACACTGTAGACATCTGTCAGGTCCATTTGATCTACAATTTCATTCAATTCTTAAGTTTCTCTGTTGATTTTTTTGTACAGATGTCCTATCTATTAGTGATAGTGGAGTATTGAAGTAACACAATATCACTGTGTTGGGGTTTATCTGTGCTTTTAAGTCCAGCAGTATATGTTTGATGAAGTTGTGTGCACCAATATTGTACACATATAAGTTAGCTATTGTTATTTCCCCTTGATGTATTGTTCCTTTTATTAGTACTAGATAACCTTCTTTGTCTCTTCTGTCTAATTTAGATTTGAAATCTACATATGTATAGACATGTATATATGTTTTCAGGGGCCATTAGCTTAACAAATCTTCTTCTTTCCTTTCACCCTAAACCAATATTTGTTTGTCTGTAAGGTGGGTTTCTTATAAACAAGAAATTGTTGGGTCTTCCTTTTTAATTCAACTTGCCAATTGATGTCTTTTGATGGGGGAGTTGAGGCCATTAATATTCAGTGTTACTATTGAGAGGTGTGTGGTGTTTCTTGTCATCTAGTTGTTTTTGTGTATTGGGGTTTTTGTGTGTGCAACTAATTCTATGCTACTCTTGTTAATTTTCTGCTCTTCTCTTGAGATGTAAAAATTCCTATCCTTTCATGGGTATGTTTATATTCATCTTCTGTTTGTAATATTTCTTTAAGTGTCTCCTGTAGTGGTTGTTTATTGGTCATGTATTATTTTAATTTCTTTTTATCATGGAAGGTTTTTATTTCTCCTTTAATTTTGAATGATAACTTTGCTAGGTTGAGTATCTTAGATTTGAAATTGTTTTCTTTCAGTGCTCAAAATACCTCACTTCATGCCATTCTTGCTTTTAAAGTTTCTATTGCAAAATCTGCTATTATTTTGCTGGGTTTACCTATGTTATTTGATTTTTCTCTCTTGCAGCCTTAAATATTCTTTCCTTATTGTCTATGCTAGTTGTTTTAGATATAAGATGGAGAGGTTCTATTTGGTCATTCTGTTTGCTGTCCTAGAGACTTCCTGTACCTGGATGGGCATCTCTTTCTCAAGATTTGAGAAGTTTTCTGCTATTATTTTGTTGATTATATTTCATATACCTTTTGCTTACATCTCTTCTCCTTCTTTGATGCATGTGATTTGCATGTGATAACTCCATCTTTTGATGGAGTTAGAGTCTTTTCTCTAAGTATTCTTCTGTTTTTTCTTTAATATATATTTTGTCTTTGAGCCCTGAAATTCTGTCTTCCACTTGTTCCAGTCTGCTGGAGTGGCTTTCAACAGTATTTTTTATTTGACTTAAGGAGGTTTTTGTTTCCAGTGTTTCTGTTTGATTTTTCTTTGAGATTTCCATATTTTTGTTATCTCCTCTTTCACATCTTGTATTGCCTTCATTATTTCATATGTCTCCTTTTTTAAAAAAAATAATTCCCTTGTTTTCATTCCATTGTTTGTTGAACTCCTCTTTGCGCTCACTTAGCTGTTTCTGTGTTTTCTCAATTTTATTTTTGTAGATCCTCTTTAAGCCCATTAAACCTTCTTATCATTTTTTTTCATGTAAGCAACTCAGAATTTATCTCCTTCAATCTCTACCAATCCCCTATTGTGTGATTATTAACATTTTTGAGGAGTCATATTCCCTTGCTTTCTTTTATTCTCCATCTTTTTATTTTGAGATTTGCTTATGTGTTGCTGATTAGTTGAATGAGAGTTTTAATCACTTTGTTTTATTTATATGCTTTGGCTAGCTTAGCTGTTAGCTAGAAAGCTGTAACATTTCACTGATGTAGAGGTATAACTTAGAAGTAACAAATTCACAGATTCAATGCTGAACAAGTTATTAATATAGTACTAAAAATTCTTGGCAGGCTGGAGACTGTGGTTCGCACCTATACTCCTAATTACTGAAGAGACAGAGATCAGGAGGATTGTGATTAGAAGCCAGCCCAGGCAAATAATTCACAAGACCCTATCTCTAAAGAGGGCTGGTGAAGTAGCTCAAGGTGTACACTCTGAGTTCAAACCCCAGCACCACAAAAAAATAAAAATAAAAAAATAAACACCTTGGCAGTATTATCTATAAACAGAGAGTGTTGAGAAAATAAAACTTGTTTCCATAGAAATTAAAACCTAGGTTTTAATTAGGTAATAAAAAAATAAAAATGATGGGGACAGAAGAGGAGATGGGGAGGTGGAGGAATAGAGAAGGAGGAGAAGAGATACGAGATGTGGAGGCTATAGGGTAATATGGCCCTAGTATTTGTAAAGGTATAGTTCAGTCATTGTAGAGGAGAATGCTATTGTCAGGGATTGCAGATGGATGGGAAGGTTGGGAGTAATGGGTAAGGTTGGTATTATAGACTGCTCAGTGAGTGGTTAGTATGAAGGAGATCTAGACATTGGGAGGAAAAGGAGGGAGGAGTAGAAGATAAGGAGAAGGAAAGAAGAAAAAAGTAGAGTGAGGGATTAGGAAATGGAACAAAAGAGGACTAAGCAAATTAAAATTTCAACAGAAAGTAAAAAAGAACTAAGTAAAAAAGTTAAAAGGAAAAAAATAGAGAGCCATAGATAGATATGTATGTATATTGTCCAAATTTCTTCCTTGTGGAGAGGAATGGATTTCCTCTGAGTTCACTGAGTCCACTGAACTGATTTCTAATCTGGGTGCTGACCCTTCTCAGAGGCTTTTACTGGGTCCCTGCCCTTCCTTAGGATTTATATGCTGGGCTGGGTCACAATTGGTAGTGCTCCTCTCTACCAGACAGGTTTGAGATGTTCTAATCAGGATATTTAAGGCCAGGCTCCTCTTGGTGGGGGAGTCAGGGTCAGATTATTTGAGTAAGCAGGTTCTCTGAAGTACTCCTGCAAAGAGCTGATGTGTCACAGTGGACAGCCCCTCCCACCCACTGGGAAAGCCGGGGAGCTGAGTTGAGCTGTTTAGTCAAAACCTCTTCTCTGGGAAGGCTGACAATTTCATCTCCCTACTAGCTTCTGCAAGGTGGTCAGGCCTTGTTATTTTCCCCAGGCTATGCAGGCTGAACTACTCATCCCCCACACAGGCTGGCTAAGCCCCAGCACTTTGTAATGACAGTCAAAGGTTGAACCACTCCTCCCCCATTAGGCAGGGCAGGAGATTTCACTCTGCTTATAGGGCAAGGCTTTGTCCAGAAAGGATGAAATCAAAGCCTGCTAGCTGCACTGAACTATGAGGTTTCCTCCAGAGCAGAATATACAGCATGCTTGCCTGAATGGGTTGCAGTTTCTGTCTGTGGTATTAGCTGTCGGTTACAAGTGGCAGTCAGAGGTTTCATATCGATAAATCTTGGTGGGTCCAGGACAACCCAGGTGCTTTTAGAACTCTTCTGCAGTTCTCTATATTGATTTTTTGCCCTTCAGAGAGACAGAAGAAAAAAGAAAACAAAAAAAGAAACCACTTCCCAGCAGTCCAGCATGGCATCCAGTGGCCACAATGCTAGGGCTTTCAGAGCTGTTTTGTGCTATAAAAAGCTAAGTTAAAGGTTAGTTATTGTGTGCTTGCTCTGCCCATGTGTTGGGTTGTGTCTTACTTGGCAGAGTAGCCAGATTCCCCTACCTTTGCTAACATGAACCTGAAGCTTTCTTTCAGGCTTGTGACAGCTCAGAGTTCTGGGTCTATCAGAACTCTGCCATTTTTATTCCAATGTGGTAGCTGTTTTGTCACTAATTTTAGGGTGGCTTGTTATACATAGAAAATTGACAAAATTTGATACTCAGAGTATGGGACTTCAACAGCAAAAATGTATAACATGGTGATGCATGGATGACACGCGCAGGAATTTCAGGTTCTCAGGATTCTTGAGCCTGCTCTGAGAATGAAAGCACAGACAGACTCTAACAGCAGAGGTCGGAAAGATTTTATTTGTAGAGAATTCAGTTGCAGAAAAGAGAAGCATATTGGGGAATGCAGGGGGACCCGGAAACCAGTGATCCCACAGGTCAGGGTGGGGAGTGGGTTTTCTAGCCTATTTGCATTGCCTGATGGCAGAGATGCCTTTCAGATGTAAAGGGGCATTTCTAGGGAGGAGAAGTGTCTCCTTGACCTTCCACAGTCTTTCCTTCAAGTCCCCCCTCTCAGTGACCACCCTAAGTGCTGTTAGGAATAGGGACTAGGAAGTGTGTTCAGTAACTGCTTCCTGCTGACAGGGGGTGATGAAGGGGCCCACAGCATCAGGGCTGATCATGAGAGGGGTTGTCAAGGGGACCTCGGTAGTAGGTCGTTTTCATCTCCACCAGAGGCATTTGCAGTTTGATGGATTCTAGGCGAGAAGAAACAAACTTGACAAGTAAGTTTAAAATGCAAGGCTCAATCACAAGCAAGAGAATAATGGCAACTATAGGTTCCAGAAAGGGTAGGAACCAAGTCCTGGAGGGAAGGCAGGATTTTATTTGTTCCCATACCTGAGTAGAAACCTGAGTTTCAAGAGATTGCTCCCAGAGTCACTTAGCCTGTTGGAGAATGTAGTCTGCATGTTCCTCTACAATGCCTGAAGTGTTTATATACGTGCAACAGGACGTATTGGCGATGGCACATACTCCCCCTTGTTTGGCCAAAAGAAAATCTAGGGCCAAGATTGCCCATACAGGCAAGGGACAACAAAGACCTTTGCATGTCCTTAATGGCAAGGCCTACCTGGTCTGAGGTGTCCTCTACCACTTTGGTTAGGTTTTTTGTAGTTACATGATTGGCAATCACCCCATAGCTGATAACTGCAATTAATGCAGTTATCACTAAAACTATTAATCTCCCTTTTATCCCTATGGGAAGCTGTTCCTATTGTAGTTAGCATTTCTCTTTTCTTTCCAGATGGCTGCATGAGCATGCAGAATCAGGAAGACATACTTAGAATCTGTATAGATGTTGACTCTGTTCTTTTGACAGTCTTAGGGCTTCTGTTAGGGCCACTAATTCTGCCAATTGAGCACTTGTATTAGGAGGAAGAGGACCTGATTTGAGGATGCCAAATTCTGTCACAACTGCAAACACTGCACGTCTGACACCATTCTTGACAAAGGAACTGCCATCAGTGTATAATTCTAGATCTGAGTTTTTTTAAGGGCCAATCAGTTAAGTCAGGTCAGGCAGCATAATTTTCCATAAGTACCTCTTCATACGAGTGTTCAGGATTTCCCTCTGCCTTTGGTAAAAGGGATGCAGGATTTAGGCTCTGACAGGTCCTTAAAGTTATTTCTGTCCCTTCCAGAAGCTGGGCCCGGTATTTAAGTAGAAGGCTGTCAGATAGCCAAAGTTCTCCTTTTGAATTTAAAATTCCCCCTAGGTAGTGTGGGATATAAACCATTAGGGGGCTGTTTAGGATACATTTCTGAGCTTCAGACACTAGAAGACTTCCTGCGGCCATTCCTAAGACATCCTGGCCATTCCGTGGTTACCTGATCTAACTCTTTGCTTGAGTAGCCTACTGGCTGGGGAGTGATGCTCCAGAGCTGAGTCACCATGCCCAAGGCCAGTCCTCCCTTTTCACAGACGTAATTGAAACTTGTCTTGTACTGGGAGACCCAGGGCAGGAGCTGTCATAAGAGTCTTCTTCAACCTGTGGAATGCATTTTCTGACTTGTCATCCCACTCAATAAAGGGCTGGGTATCCTTTTGTGCTTCCTTAAGGATTTGATATAAAGGCCTGGCTAGGTCTGTGTATTCCAGGATCCAAATTCTACAGTATCCTGTCACCCCCAAAAAGGCCTCAATTGCTTTAGAGTTTTAGGTAGAGGAAACATCAGGATTGGACAGATTCTATCTTCTCCTAGAGACCTCATTTCTTTCTCCAGGACAAGTCCTAAATATGTAACCCTAGACTGACACAATTGGGCTTTTTCTTTAGAGATTTTATAGCCTCTGTCTGCTAAGAAGTTTAGTAAGGATTCAGTGTTTCATGAAATAAGAGGCTCACTTGGTCCACAGAGCTGGAGGTCATCTACATATTGTAGCAGAGTAGCTTGTAGATATTGCCATTCTGCCAAGTCTTGAGTTAGAGCTAACCCAAAGTGGTGGGGGCTGTCTCTGAATCCCTGTGGGAGGACAGTCCAGGTGACCTATCCAGACTTTCTTGTGGGGTCCTCAAAGGCAAAGATAGGTTGACTTTTAGGGTGTAAGGGAATGCAAAAGATGGCATCTTTTAAAACCAGGACAGAGTAGTAAGCGGTATCTGGAGGTATTTTGTCTAAAAACATATAGGGATTTGGAACTACAGGGTGAAGAGACACTACTGCTTCATTGATCATACAGAGATCCTGGACTAGCCTCAATTTGTCAGGTCCCTTCCTGACACTGAGAACAGGAGTATTATATGGGCTGGAGCATTCTTAGCAGTCCCTATCTCTTTTAGTCTTTGATTATGGGAATTAGCCCCCTCCTTAACTTCTGGCTTTGAAGGATATTGTTTTTGATGGGGAAACCAGGAAGGGTCCTTGAGATGAATTTGGGCTGGAGCAGCTGTTCATGCCCATCCCAAGTGTGTTCATCCGTCCACACTGTGAGGTCTACTTGTTCCTCTATTAGGGGCAAGCAAAAGTACTCTCCTGGGTGTAAAAGGAGCTCTACCCCCAATTTAGATAGAAGGTCTCACCCCAGCAAAGGAGTAGGGGTTTCTGGGGCAATTAAAAAGGAGTGACAGAAATGGAAATCTCCCCAGGAGCAGGCTAAAGGCTGAGTGAAGTAATATTCTAGAGGCAGGCCTGATATGCCTCAAACAGTAATTTTCTTGGAGGACCTGGGTCCGGGAGAGAAAGGAATAGCTGAGATGCTGGCTCCAGTATCGATAAGGAGGCTGACCTTGTGTTTAATTTGGGGCTCCTCTGCTTTTATGGTGGTTACAGAGCCTGGATGGGAGGCCCAGGGACCCGTCATTGGATGGGAGGCTCTGGCCTCAGTTTCCCTGGGAATTGTGGACATTCTGCTTTCCAGTGTTTTTCCTGACAAATGAGGCAGGGTCCTGGAGGTACCTTTCTCTGGGGGCACTCCCTCCTAAAATGGCCTGCTTGTCTACATTGAAAGCATGTCTTTGGGTTTAGACTTTGCCCTATGGGAGTCTCTCTGAGTGCTGTGATCAGATCCTCCTGCTGCTTATCCTTTTTCCTTTTCCTTTTCCAGGTCCTTCCTTTTTCTTTTTTTTTTTTTCTAAGTCCCTGTTATAGTATACAGATGTGGCTACATGGACCAATTGGTCTAGATCTGTGCTCCTTTCAGCCCCCAATTTCTAAAGCTTTTTATGGATATCTGGTGCTGACTGTGTTTGAAATTTATATTTTAGGATGATTTCCTCTTCCTGTGACTCTGGCACAATGTTGGTATGCTTTTGTAAAGCATCCTTAAGTCTCTGTAGAAAAGCTACTGGAGTTTCTAAGGGTCCTTGCTGTACAGCAGTGACTTGGGAGTAATTAAGAGGTTTTGCCTTGGCTCTCCTTAGACCCTCAAGAATGCAATGGATGAAATGGTTACAGATCCATTCATCCTTGTCATTTTCAGGGTCCCATTTAGGGTCATACCTAGGTACTGCCTGATCTCCTGTTGGAATTGGGAATCAAGGTTCCCTTCTAGGTATCCAGTGTCTTTATCTTTCTTCTCCCTCCACCCCCTCCTCCTCCTGTGGGGGCCCAGTCTGAATCAGGCCTGTAGGGACAATTATCACTTAGATAAAATGTCTAATGGGTTTTTTGGTTCAAGGGAGTTTGGGGGCTTTTTGTAAAGGGTTACCATGGTCTGGTTATCTAGCCTGCATTTGTTCAGCCATTCTGGGTGATCTCTTAGGAAAAAGAACAATTGAATGTATGGATCTTTGGTCCACTTTCCCTCTTTTTTACAGAACACATCTAATTAAAAAATGGTATTATAATTAATGCTCCCTCCTTCTGGCCATCTTTCCTCATCTCCCAGAGGATACTGTGGCCAAGCCTGGGTGCAGTAAAGCTTGAGTCACTTTTGTTGAAGACTTTCTGGATCAAGATCTTTCCAATGTTTTAATAAGCAGGCAAGGGGGGATCCTTCCTGGATCCTTGAGGCTTGATTCCCCATCTAAAAAGGGAAACAAGGGAAATTGGTCACCTTAACAGAGGTTTCTCCTTTCATCTGAGCATCCCCAGATGAGGAGAAACTCTAGTGGGAGAGGGCGTCCCGCTCTCCCTTGCTCCTTCCACTGCCACTTCTGGGCAAAGTTGTGGAGGATTTGCAGATAGATATCTCAGTTGCACCCAGCCCCCTGGGATGATCTTTGACCAATCTCTCATCTATTTGACTTGCCTGTTTGCCCTGTAACCCAGGTAGGCCTAGTTCTCCTCTACCAGCTGAACGCTTGTATAAAAATAAAATAACTCTATCAAAGTAACTAAGAGGGCTTGCATGGCCAGAAGGAGGACCCCTGTAGAGGCATGGATGGGGACTCTTGATGAAGTAGACTTTTGTCCCCTTATATATTCTGTGAGGCATATATGCTTTTTATAAAAAGAAAGAGAGAGAATCTGGAGGCTTTTGCTCCATTAAGGGGCAAAAACAGAGAAGACCTGAGGTTTTTGCTTTTTAACTGGTTTTTTTCCTTTCCCTGAGGGCAGGCTGCGGAACCTGTTTAACCAGTTAACCTGATGCTTACAAAGACAGTTAAGCCTAAATTGGAGACTATCACTTTCTGGTGCCTGTAGGGATCTTTCACAAACTCCCTGAAGAAAGAAGCTCACTGCTGTTTAGAGCGAAGGGGGGGGGAGGCACTCATCCTGAACTGCCTGGGAAAGGGGAAGGAGAGGTGGCTGAGGGGTGGGGGAAAAGAGAGTTTCCAGGCTCAATGCATGAGGGATTATTGGTCATCCCTGCCATCCAGATCAATCCTTCCCAAGGGCAGTACTGGAGCACTGGAAGTAAGAGGTGACCTCCACTCTCGGGCCATGGAAACCATGTAGGAAGCATAAGAGATCAGATTGTCTGTTTGCTGCAGACATGGCTGGATGGCTCCAAGACTTAGCCACCTTTGGAGCCTCAGGGTGGGTCAGGAAGTTGTGTCTTCAGCCTTTGGGTGACACCAGGGAGTGCCCCAGCCAGAACACCTTTTGTGGCTTGAAGACAAACTTTCCTTTCCACCGGCTGTTTTTGGACCTCCCCTTAAGTGGGTCAGATCTTGAAAGAGAGAGTTAGAGTTTAAGGAGAGGAAAAAAAGAAAAAACCTTGGTGCACTGAAGTCGGGTTCCGCCCACATAGCATTGACAGTGTGGTATAATCCCCCACCTGACCTCTGAGTTTCCTCAGATTGCCTGCCATTCAGCTGTAGTGGGCTCAGAGCTTTTCCTCAATTTCCCAAGGAAGAAATCCTCCTTAACAAGACAGACAGAGTGGGAGAAAATGTTGACCTCAGAGTTCCACTGTAGCTAGGCTGTGGTGGGGGATCTCTCCTGGAAAATAGACTCCACAGTAGTGCCGGACGCTCACGGTCACATTCCTAGGCAGCCTTTCCCATTTTGGCACAACCTGTACCGACCTCAGGTGATGGCTGGTCTCTTCATGGTCACCAAATATGATGCACAGATGACACACGCAGGAATTTCAGGTGCTCGGGGTTCTTGAGCCTGTTCTGGGAATGAAAGCACAGACAGACTGTAACAGCAGAGGTTGGAAAGATTTTATTTGTAGAGAATTTAGTTGTAGAAAAGAGAAGAGAAAGACTGCATATTGGGGAATGCAGGGGGACCTGGAAACCAGTGATCCCATGGGTCAGGGTGGGGAGTGGGTTTTCTAGCCTATTTGCATTCCCTGAGGCAGAGATGCCTTTCAGATGCAAATGGGCATTTCCTAGGGAGGAGAAGTGTCTCCTTGACCTCCCATATTCTGTCCTTCAATGGTGGCATTAGCAAGTGAACTAATTGGTAGCAAATGGAATTACAGTAAAGAGACTATCACAAGGAGCTTCAAAAGAGTGACTCATGTTATGTTTTGCCAGAAAACTTAGCAAAACTGTCACTTGGACTAATGTGGGAGTTAGAAATTATAACCAATGAGTAGAAGGACTTTCTCCTCAAATTGAAGTATGTAGATTCAGTTCAATCTCAATGAAAACCAAGCTTTTATGAAGAAATTGACAAGCTAAGTCTGAAATATACAAGGAAAGGTAAAAGAACTAGAATAATCATGTTGTAGGAAGAATGATGGACCAGCAAGAACAAGACTCACACCCAGGTGGTTGGAGGAAAGGAAGATTTTTTACGCTAGTAGGCCAGCACCTGGATTTCCCCAAAATGGTGCCAGCCCGTTAGCTCTGGGCTGTTGGGTTTTTATGCCTCAGAATGTGGAAGCAAGCAGGCAGAAAGGACAAAAGCAGACATGGCAGTTAGCCTTTTGCTGGGAGGTTGCAAAATATCACACTAGCCTTACATATCACATTAGCACATCTGTAGAGGAAGGACATCCACTGTTTCTCTCAAAATGGCCTGAAACAAGAGCCCAGCTGGAGGAGGGAGTTTTTACTTGACTTTAGAGCTTTCCCCTGGGTTTCTTTATCAATAAAACCATTTTAAAAACAACAAGGTTGGAATGTTTTCAGACTTAATAAACAACTGTAGAGGCTGGTTAAGTGGCTCAAGCAGTAAAAGCATATATCTAGCAAGCATAAGGCCCCAAGTTCAAACTCCACTGCTGCCAAAAATTAATTAAATAAAACAACTGTACTAATCAAGCCAGTAAACTACTGAAATAATGACAAACATTTAGACCAGTAAAAATAGAGTAGAGAGCTAAAACATAGATTAATTCTTATAAGGTCTCCTGATTTTATACATAGATGCTAAATTAATTCAATGAGAAAAAGATGGAGTTTTCAACAAAGAATTCTAGAAAGACTGTAGATTTTCTTTATATATGTTATATTTATGAAAAAATGTATCCTTAGCTATTAACTTCTACCATGCATAAAAATCAAATCTTAATGGATCACAAACCTGATTGATGAACTAAAATTATAAAACTTCTGAAAGAATACATAGAAAATCTTTGTGACAAAGGGTTAAGGAAATATATCTTAAATAAGATGAAATAATTATGAAGCATTAAAAAACTGACAAAATGAGCCTCATCAAGGTTGACATTTTTTTTGCTGGTTCTGCAAATCAAACCCAGGGCCTTGCACAGCTAAGCAGTTGCTCTACTACTAAGCGACATTCTTAGCACAGGACTTTTGTTCTTTTAGATTTGCAGTTGAGAACATAGATAGAAAAGTCACCAAATTGGAAAAAATACTTGCAAAACACCTATCTAACAAAAAATTTGTGCTCTTAGAAGTCAGTAATGTCAAGAGAATAGCCCAGTTTTTAAAAATGGTCAAGATATTACACACTACCAAGAGTTGAAAAGTATTTGAACAAGTAGGACTCGCAGACATTTCTGGTGGGATTGAGAAATGAAGAGAAAGGATCCTTGGAAAGACAGGTTAGCAGTTTTGTAACAAGCTAATACTGCATGCACACACTTGCTATTGACCCAACAATCCCAGTCCCAGGTGCACAGCTAAGAAGAATAAAAACATATTTTCACACATACCCAGATACAAATGTTTATATGAACCTTATTGACATTAGTGAAGTTTGACATAATCAAATGTACATCGACTGGTGAATAAACAAATTGTAGTACATTTGTATTATAGAATATTAACAATAGAAAAGAATATTAACACATATAACACTATGGGTAAATACATAAAATGTGATACATAAAAGAAGTCAGAAATAAAAGCTTATAATGAATTATAATATTTATATGAAGTGTAGGAAAGACAAAATAATAGAAAGTAGGTCAGTGGTTACTTAGACCCAGAGGATAAAAGAGGGGATTGTCTGCAAAGAATCATTAATGAAATAATTTTTTTTTCACTAATGAAAAAGTTTCTATTGTGATCATAGTTGCTTAACTGTTTACAATTGCCAAGACTCAATAAGCTGTGCCTTTAAAATGAGTTAATTATTTTTCATAAACAAATAAACTGGGTGAAAATGGAAGGAAGGAAGGAGAGAGGAAGGATTTTCCTTATAAACTGTGGATCTGGCTCGAAGCTCTATAGACAGCAGGTTCATTGTGTCAGTTGAGTTCTTCTAGAAGCACAATGATAAGTTACTTTGAAAGAAAGGAGATAAAGAAGGAATTGTTCAATTTGAAAGCAGATGTTAAAGGAAATATATAAGGCCAAGATATGCTCAATTGGAGGGAAAAAAAAAGCGTTTCTCAAATCCATTCACTCCTACCTACAAACGATTCTCAAAGTAACAAATGGCCTACAAGTAAAGATTAAAGGAAGGTGTGTTTGTGTGATCCTTTGTTTAAGACTTCAAAGTGCTTTAATAAGTTAGTGCTAAGTTCAGCTAGATAAAAAGGCATCTAAATAAATATCTTGGTGAAGAACAGGTGTTTGGAGAAAGAATTGTCAAAGTATTCTCTAACAGTTGATTACAATCTTATGCATAGAGAAAGCCCACACAAATTTTAAAGGATTTATATCAACTTTGACTAATTGGGACAGAATCCATTTAAAATGAAAATAATTGTCCAAACCCATTACTTCCCATTTTCATAAACCAGGCTGAGAGACTACAACTCAACTATAAACACAAGGCATCTCATATTGAAAAAGGACCTCTCTTAAAAGGTAGACCCAAGAGAATAGCACCTAGAGAAGAATATATAAGAACCACTGGAGTAGAAATGACCTAATAATGAATGTTATTTGCTCAGCTAGATTTCAGTATCGATATGAATGAGTTACTACCGTGAGTCTTCCATCACTTACTTTCCCTTTTGTATGGAAGTCACTATTAACTGTTATCCTGCTATCATGTGGCCTTTCTTTATATTGAATGTAGTAGGTGGGGGAGGGGTAGAATATAACTTGATTTTTAGTCTCCTTGTCTCTGGATTAAAAGAAGTCACATAGGAGAAGCAACTCTAACCATGAGGAGTCTGACTTCTAGTTAAAACCCATGTATGATTTTTCAGGCCTAATAATGAATAATTACAAAGGTTTGTCTGACTAGCCTCTCAGAAAAAAGCTGCCCTCCCTATGCCAGGTGTGGGACAGCTGTAGAAGAGCTGCAGCCACAGGCCCCTCTGGCCAGTCATGCTCTTATGCATATTTTCATTCCTGACTTAAATGCCTAGTTCCTAGGTGTCTATCTGGAGCCTTCAGGCCAAGGTAATGTTTATATTTGGCAGTACTGGGGTTTGATCCCAGGTCCTCATGCTTGCTAGGTAGGTACTCTACTTTTCAAACCATGCCCCTAATCTTTTTTTGCTTTAGTTACTTTTCAGATAGGGTCTTGCATTTTTTGCCAGGGTCTGGCTTTTTACCTAGAGTCTCACATTTATCTGGGATCACAGACTTGTCCAGCTTCTTTGTGGAGATAGGGTCTCACTAACTTTCTGTCTGAGCTGCCCCAGTCTCTACTGCCTGAGTAGCTGGGATTATAGGCGAAAACCTCTGTGCTAGACTCCCGTAGTCATCTTTAGACACTTCCACAGGGGCTTCTCTATTGGAGAAGGATGGGAGACCATGAAGACACTTTTCAGCAGTCAGCCTTTTTCCAATCCTAGCCCTTCCCTGGCTCCCAGGTTCTTAAAACTGCAAATACTTTTGTTTAGGACTCTCTTGTTATTGAGATGACCTCTATGCTTGTGCTGATTAACCTGACCCTCAATCAGTACACCATTCCAAGGGTAACACTGGAGGAGGGAGAGTTAGTATTTTCTCCAGGTTAGTCTTGCTTTATCATTGATTGTGTTTTTTAATACTTTGCCTTAATTAACTACTTCAATAATCAGCAGCTCATCTGTCTCCAGTTCATCTGAACTTCTGATAATCCATGTCCAGACCTGATTCAATTTACAAATCCCTAGACTCTGAGCCTGATAATGAGAGGAGACTTGTGAGAGGGGATAGATGTGGTTTGCTTGTGAGAAAGGTAAATATATTGTGGCAATAGGGAATCCTGTGCAAAGACAAATAATGCTTCATATCTCTGAATCTATGTACCTTTGTAATATGCCATGTCTCCCACCAAAGGTGGAATTGAGTATTTTCACTCCTCAGATCTTATCTAGTCTTATGCCCTTTGAGCAATAGAATGTCATAGAAGTTGAAATTCTGCACTAAGCACAAAAGTTCTGAAGCTTGAGCTGGTAGAGTTCTAAGCCTAGGCCTCAAGAGACTTGCAATTACCAATTTTGCCTCCTTGACACCTAATCTGAAGATCAGCTCTAATTCTAACAAGAGAAATTGCCTGAGCTTTGCTGGTAGAGACTGAGTAGAAAGAAGTAGAAGAAAAGGAAGCAGTAGGGGATGGGGAGGATGGACTGGACTAAGGATGACTGCTCAGAGTTCAGGCTTCCAAGATACAAGTTGATATTAGCCACAATTTATGGCCCAGAAATCTAATCTAGACAAATAGAAGGGGGCAGGAAAGGACAAAAGAAGAAACCTATAAAATAATCGAACTCAAACTTCATTACCAGAGCTGAGTTTTAAAGGTAGTAGTGATCATGTCCTTTGTGAAGGATTGTGGGTTAGAAATTTAGCAGCTGAAGCTAATGGTCCTAAAAGTTAACAATAAAGGTATAGTCAACACAGTGCTGTTCACTCAAGCAATAGCAAAATCATTTTCCTATCAGATGCACTGTATTGATGATGCTCCAGAGTGACTTCATCCTTTCAACTAGGCTCCTCAGAACTTAAGTCACAATCTTGTGACCTCAGAGAGGTCAAATCAAAACATACCTAATTGTTCTACCAGAAACTGTCCAGGAATCATATCTTAAATCACACAGAGTCATTAAGAACCCAGTCTCCTGTTGAAAATGTGACAACTTAATATCCTGGGTAACAAACACATTGACTTAATGTTTACATTAAAATATTCCCTGACAAAGTATTCATTAACTGACAATACATTACACATTATATCATGTAATATTTTAATTAGAACTTATTATTATTCTATCTTTCCATTGAATAAATCTCAGATTAAATTAAAATTCTAAAAATATTTAGTCAAATAAGAGATAAAGGGAAAATATACATATCAGTGAAAAATTATTTTTTGTAGATTGAGTTTATTAGTGATTATGGCTCTCAGGAATTAATAGGGAAGATAGAGATAGGTGACAGATAGATAAATATTCAAAATACATTATTTGCTCTCTGAGCTTTCTTGATACCAGTGCAAAAAGAGTGAGAATGGTCACTGAGAAGGCCTTGAATTTTTCTCAGTGGGAGTTGGCATTTTTAGTTATCCAGCTGCTCAAGACAATAAAGAGCAGTGAACTGTCACTTTTCATTTCTAGTCTTTCAAAGTACCAGTCAGTTACAGGACTATCCAGCATGTTTTCCTCCCCATACTCTTACTGACTGCCAAAAGGAGCATGGTTCTGAAAGGAAGGGAAAACGTTTTAACTCAAACCCATGCCAGTGAGATTTACTGTGTGCCTAAAACATCAAACTGCTTTTCATGTTATTTGCAAGGACCAAATCAAAATAGGAAAAGTGAAGTTGTGTATTCTCAGAATCATACGAATATGAAAGACACAAAAAATAAAGTTGTCTTTACCCAAGAGGAATAAGACTGTGAAAAAGGAAAAATGGCATCCTTTCAGCACTCAGGAAAAGAGCAGTAAAGTGTCATGTCCAGATTATTCTAAAAGAGAGCAGGCTGAATAGCACGTATTCTAAGGAGCAGCAGAAGTAAAATGTACTGAAGACTCGTAATGAAATAGGGTAATGAATAGTTAAAAACATATCTTAAAGAGACATTTAGATTTTTTGTGTGTCTGTTATTAACCAGGGCTATTTTTAACAGGATATTCACTGTGTTGAAAATCTACATAAACTGTCAGGGAAAATGTTTCTCTTTTGCAACTACAGATAGAAGCTGCTTGAAAGACAAGAACTTCTTTCAGTATGGTCACTTGGACTGATAATGCTAACATGACAACTTCTGCTTAAACCTTCATCATAAATAGCCTAAATGTTGACAGCACAGAGAATGATGAGGAAGTTCTATTTTCTCAGGAATTTTCACCTAGGCACTTCATTTACTTCCATCTCCCCTAATGAACTTTTTACAGTAGGGCGTTCAATTCATGTATCTTTATAATTCTGAGTGTACTGCACAGTGTTTGGCCACAGATAGTAGATGTGCAGTAAAATTTTTGTAAGAGAATTTGTTAATTCTCTGTTTTCCCGGTGTGTATTGACTAATGATTGTTGCAAAGAAGATGTAACTCAGCAAATGATTTTGTAATGTTTAGTGGAGCTTGAAAAAAAGATTTTGTAATCAGGGAAACCAAAACTTATGGATCTGAAAAGTGATTATGCATTCCATTTACCCAGGTACCCTTTCTTCTTCATTAGCATGAAAATTAATACAGTTTAAATCAACCAGACCAGGCAGAATCTAGTTCTTAAAGCCACAGTAATGGTCAAAGAAGTTTTGAATGAGGATATGGCTCCTATTGGAAGAGGGAGTTTAAAAGTCTTGTAAATTTGTAGAGACTAGGTAACACAAATGAAGAGAGATTCCAACTGAAACAGATCAGAGGGACACAACTGTCCTTAAGTGTATTTGGCTAGGGGTTAAGTACTATTAAGTACTATTGAGAATGTTAATTTCATATTAGGTCTTTAGTGTAGTCACCCTTTGATGTTTTAAATGAGCAAAACTGTTAGGAGTGAGCTAGTCAGCTGCTTGATTGTCTGCCTGGGAGACTCTTACTTTGTGCCCAATTTCCTTGAGCAAGGAGCTGTCAATCAAGCAGCCCCTTCTTTTGCATGACACAAGACTGTTATCATGGCAGACTGGTTGCTTTCAACACTCCATGATTGCTCTGAGGAAACCCCACTCCAGTGACTCAGCAAAAAGCTGTGATTGGTGTTTATGCAAGGCTTGTTTTTGGTGGAACTAGAAGCTGTGCACAAGTATGCCACACCCTTCTTCCGGTTATATAAATAGGCTGCTTTTGACTCTTTTGGGGTCAGTCTGGGAGGCTTTTCTTCTATGTACTTCCCATCTTCATGCTGCAACATTAAGTCACAATAAAAGCCTCTTTTAAATTATCTTTAATTGCCTGCTTGTGGTCTTTATCACAGGTACAGCAGGATTGGTGGTACTGAGAGAAGTCCTGGGCTTCTAAACCCAGGCATCCAATGGCAAGTGCTATAAGATAGCTGGAGTGTGACTTTGAGGCTATGAATCCACAGGTACTCATTTGCATGTAACTCTTGGTTTACTTGGCAGCCAGGGGGCAGCTATCTGCCTCTGATTTGAATACCTACCATCATAAGTCTCTCACCTTTAAAGTATAGAGCCAAAAGCCCCTAGTTCTCAAGGCCTAAAACTATCAGCCCAGCCCAGAAACCCCTGGAGTTCAGGGCTACAACACTAAGGGAGATAAAAGAGCTCCTTGCCTATTCAGGATTTCTATCTGAATGGAGCAAAATAACCCTCAACCATTTGTGATACTACTAATTCTTGTCATGTTAGGACCCGGAATCCTATTCCCCCGAGAGACAGAGAGCCAGGCGTGAATGCAATCAACAAAGCAGAGTTTATTGGACTGGCTAGCCAGGGTCGAGCTCCCACACGGACACGCAGGACCGGTTAGGAAAGCAAGACCCTGAGCCTCTTAGGGGGAAATCTTATATAGACTGCAGTGGCGTGCATATTTTTGTTATCAACATTAGACAAGTAGGCAGAGCACATCCTGCACGTACTTCACATCTTGCTCGTACCTCACATCTTGCATTCCTCACATTCTATATGCCCTAACTGAGCCCTGCCTCATTGCTTATCTTATCTACATGGGATGTTTGGTACTGGTTTCTCCAACAAGGGGGTTGGGGCCCGCTGAGACCTCATATTCCTTTCATTCATTACTATATCGCTGCTACTTAACACAGTGCTTGGCAAACAAAAAATTGCTCAATGTATCCATGTGGAATATCACATGGTAATTTTTACTTGTTAGGAAAATACAAACACAACTGAAATAAATTAAAAAATTTTAAACATAGGATATTAGTCTAAATTTCTTACAGAAATGTTTACTTACATCTAAAGAACAAGACACATATTAAATAGATTTTTGTGTCTCTAGCACCTAGTACCATACCTGGCATATGACAACTACTCAACTATATAGAGAATCTGTATGTAGAGAATCGGTGGTCTTCTCTCGCTCATGACGTCCAGGATATTGCTGCTAGTGTTAAAATGTATGGGCAAAGAAAAGAACATGCATCTTCTATCTCACTCTGTCAAAATTCTACTTTATTTTTCTGCTCTTTTTTTCTGATACTACCATTCTGCAGAAGTAAAATTTTGAACATAAAGGCAACCAACAAAAGAATCTCATTTCAGAACAGTTCTGGAACCTAATAATTATTCCAAGGAAACATATTTTTATGATGGTTGTAAGATGCCACCAACATTGAAAGTGAAGAGGGCCAACTAGGATGGAATAAATTGACTGAAGTGGAATAAAGAGAAGTCTGGATTTTTTCCACTGATTCTTACCTTTTAATATCTCAGGCTTTAGGTTTGGAAGTGGACCACCTACCAGAAAACGTTGTATCTGCTTTATTTCACAGCTATAGCTCAGAGACCTTGAAGGGCTTTGGTCAAAGTGACTTGGTTTAAAAATGTCAAAGAGAGGCTGAATTTATCTCCTGTGCTATGTCACTCTATTGTGCCTCTGTGTCCACATTCGAAAATAAAGATATCACTGGGTGCTTTGTGAGAAGCAAAAGAACCAAGAGCCAGAATTCTGGTCATAAGTTCACTATCCATGTCAAAATATTTCTTTCTTTAAAAAATAGATGACAATGGACGGTCATACAAGTTCAGTCTTAAGAAGTGCACATTCGCATTGTTTCCATGACAGGATAGAGGTCACACTCCTGTATGATGTTCACGCCTATGGATTATACAGCTTGACTAATAGCATACAAAAGGTTTTAAACTCTAGAGAAATGAATCTTTTTTTGTGATCAAAAGACAAATCTGTCAGAGTGATTTCTTTTTCTCAGTACATTACACAGGGCAACTCTGATCAGTATAAATGTGGTTTTTTGGGAAGTTGAGAAGTTGAAATGAGTCTGTCCTGGTGTTTAGTGTTTGCATCTGAAGAGGGTCAGGGAAGATATAAATGCTTATATGAGTTGACAGTTTTCCTTCCAGGTTAAATTTATTAATGAAATTGAGGTAAGCAGCTCTAAAATAAATTCTTGTGTGGAGTCTATTGCTAATATCTCAAAGGTACACTTGGGAAGAAACAAATATTTCCAAACAACACTAAGGTTTTGATGGTTGTACATTTGTAGCCAAGTTCCTAATTTTGTAATCATTTTAGTTTCTCCTTTAGAATGTTACATTTTTAGTGTCTCCATTAAAACCATTTTGTGTTCTACATGTTCATTAAAGTGTGGGTGGTTTTTTTTTTTTAAATTTATTTATAAAAGAAGTTCATGCAGATAGCAATTTGGGGGTATTTTGGGGGGTCTTTTAAGCAAGTACTACTAAAAGGAACAAAAACCACTCACTCATCCTATTACTCCCCTCTCCCAGACTCAACTTTAATCCTATTCCCTTGTAGTTTTAGTCTTTTTGCTATTTCTTCCCACTCTCCTACAAACATCAAAGGTTCTGATAATGTCTAGCAATGGTGCTAATGTCCAGAAAAGGCAATACTTTGTTTTCACTTTGGATACAAGGTTCTGCAACTAGACAGGCAGGCTGTTCTGAATAAGCTGGACTCACCCCAGTATGTTTTTACAAAGGCTTGAAGTGGGAAAAGTACTGTTTCTTTCTCTTATACTCTTGGGTTCTACAGTTTGAGGTAGAGGTTAAGGGTCAACATGGCCAAAAGTTATTTTCTGCTTCTAACTACTGAAGGAAGAGGTTGAAGCCTTGGAGAGCAGTATGCAAACAAGCCACAGACAAGTGCTTCAGTTAGTCTATCATGGCTAGTGCTGAGGTGCTGGATCAGGACTGGGATTCACTTAACCACCAAATCATACAGTTGCAAGTATATAGCTGACAGTCTGGTCTTCTGATCGCTCTAGTGGAGTTTCTTGTTCACCCTGAAAAAGAAAGGTAAAGGGCAGAACGGGGAGAGAAGCCAAAATTCTGCCATGTGCTATTGAAGGCCAAGCTGTCGTCACACCAGTAGGAGGCAGGATGTTTCCTCAATAAGCCCAAAGTGAGGCTCTGCTTATCGGAGTCTGACATCCAGCCCCGCTAAATCACTCTGTGCTGCTTCAGATATAACGGACAAGGGATACATTCCCTCCCAGCTAAGACACACACGTGTCACCTACGCACGGGCTGTCAGATAATTCACTCTAATTGCTCTTCATAGCTTTAAAACAGCATTACCTAGTACTTTAGAGTACCTAGTACTCTAAAGGCCTCATAGCTCATTCTATCTTCCTATACTCTCCTTAAATCTTCAGATTTAGGAATAAGGACAATCTAAGTGAAAGTCATTGTGAATTATACAAAATACCCCTGTTCCCTTATCTTGCCTTTGAAACTAATTCCTGGACCTTTGCTTTGTGCCCTAGTGTGACGACAATGTTAATGATGATAATTATGATGGGTCAAGTAGATATCTTTTTTGTTTGTCATAATAGCACAGAGTTAAGGTGATCTTTTCATAACTATATCATGAGTCTGCAGAATGTAAATGGTAAAAGGACTTCCTATGTACTTTTTGGTGATGTTCATTAAGGGAAAAATATTTCTTAGGCATATCTCTTTTGTCTTCCAAGCTGTTTACATAGACAACAGAGAAATGAACCACTAATTATATCTTGAAGATTTTGACTATCAATAGCTACATTGTTACATTAGAAAAAGAAGGAGAAATATAGTTCTAAATATATTCTCCAAATAAGCACAATTAGTCTTTCCTTGTTCTGAATTGTCATAGGATCTTATCTTCAGCATATAGCATTTACCACTTTCTAACTTTCAATATAGTAATCTTTTAATATTGTTATGGCAGTATAGTCAGAGGAGAAACCAAGCAACACTTGGAGGAGTGGAGAACTCAGATTTTAATTTTACACTAGCGGGCCCAGACATTTACCCGTGTCTGAGCCCCGAACAAAGGATTCACAGGATATTTAAAAGGCAGTGCAGGGCATCAGGTTACAAGGAATGTGCTCTCCCATAAAGTAGGGCTAGTAGTGGGTTAGAGACCTAAGGTTTAGATAAGAACAGCAGGGGATTCCTGCTTTGGAAAGTTTATTTACAAGTGGAGAAAAAAGAAGGCAGGAATGGGTGCTTATCTCTGCATGGTGCCTTTCATCTTAGTCCCAAACTTTTGCATGGCTCTAATGGGCAATTCCTCACAGCTCTGTCCAAGGTTACAGCTTTTAATTGACAGTTTACCATGTTTTACAACCCTGTTTCAAGGCTATCTTCCTCTTCAATATAACAGTCTAAGCATTTCTTTTTAAATTTTTTATTATTGTTGTACTGGGGGTGCAATGTGCCATATACAAACGTTCTTACAATATGTCATAGTTGAATTCACCTCCTCCATCATTCTCCTTTATCCCTCCTCCCCCCATTCCTGGAATAGTTTCAACAGGTCTAATTTTTCCATTTTCACACATGTATATTTCCACTGTTTTCATCCTCCTATACTATGTGTTTCTTATCTGCTATGTGAACATTTAACAGTATGATGTTAGGGGCTCTTAGAAATCATGCAGATACAGTAAGTGCTTTCAACTGTTGCCCATTTCATTACTGATATTATTTTTGTAATTGTTTATTTAGCACCAATTTTCTCCTTGGGCTATAGGCTGTATTTCAGGAGAGACAATATTCTTATTCTCCAGTATCCTCATAACTTAGCAAAATGCCTAGTACATAGTAGAAATTAAAAAATATATAGTGAAAAGGTATTATGATTTGAATATGAAATATCCTCCATAGATCCATGTGTTAACCTGTGTCTTGACCATGTGTCTTAGTCTCCAGCTCATGGTGCTATTTGGGAGGTATTGGAAACTTTAGGAGGTAGACCTAAATAAAGGGCTGGATCTTCAGTGATAGTCCCTGGCCCCCTCTCTCTCTTTGTTTCCAAACAGCCATGATTGAGCTACTTTTTCTGCTTCTTGCCTTCCATGAGGCAATTAGCTTTTACCACATGTTCACACCATCATGATGTTTTACTTCACCCTAGGCCCAGAATCATAGAGCCAAGGATTATGGGTTGAAACGTTTGAAACAACAGCAAAAAATTATTCTTCCCTTTAAGTTGTTTCTCCCAGATATTTGGTCACTATGATGAAAATGTCTGACTAACACAGTGGATGAATAATAAAGACCATAAGACATTGTAAGATCCCAGCATTCTTTCCCAATGTGAAAGCAACAAAGTTTAGAGTGACTTCAGAAATGGAAATATATTTTTATATGATAATTCCTCTAAAATTATGATTTTTTTTATTATGTGTAACTAGAACACTAAGAAAATTTTGTAGAGTCTATTAGTCAGAAAGAATCCTTACTTTTGGTTTTATTGTCTCTAAATTTTATTCATATGAGAATGGGATAGTTCTGCCTTGATTCATGGATTAAAATTCCCACACTCATGAATTTTTTAAATCTTTCCTAGCTAATACAAAGACTTCTTCTATTTTAAGTGGCAAACTGTAACCCCTCCCTCACTCAGAAATCTGAACATATACTTAAGTATATTAATCAACATTTAACTATTTATTCACAGGTAAGACTTCTGACCACTTTCACAGGTTAGACCATCTACAGGCAAATGTATGTCAATAGGAAAGGTCTATTTTGTTTCCCCAGATTATTTTCCTACCCGTTTTCCTCAATCTGGCTCCCAATATGAGGTGTAAATGAGGGAAAAAATAATGGAAAGAGGGGCAAGGAAGTTGTGACTTGAATGTACTATACAAAAGTCTCATTGTGGCAGACGTTTACAGATTTATGTGTTTTTTATTGCTCATGAGTTTAAGGATTCTGTAGAGCTTTCTTACTGAAAACATTCAATTTTGCTTCCTGAGACAAAGAAATGGTAACAAGGGACTAATGCTTCATTTATTCTTCTCTGACAGTCACTCCAGTTCTAGTCCTAATTTAAGGGAAGTACTCCAGATTCTCTTGGTTTAGGTCAAGAAAGACCCCATTGGAAAATACAGAAAATTACACCAAGATGGTTGACTTCTAGTCCATGAGAAAAACATACATCCTTTGCCTCTACCATCAGTAGAACTACATTTAATCCCCAAATCTAAATGTCTTTGCCATGATGCCTCAGAACAACAGCCTCTCTCTCTTATAAATACTCAAATTTAAACCAGACTCTCTTTTGTCTACAAAATGGAGGAGATACCTGTCAAATTTAATTAATGATCTTTATCAAGCCTCTCTGTGTAGACTTACAGACCTCCAGTCTGAACAAAATGGATTAAGACACAAAACATAGTTTCTTCCAAGAAAAAATTTATTTTCAAAATCCTTCCCTATCTCTAACAGTTTATCACTTATATACATTATTTATTGGCCTAATAATTTTTGTAACAAACCATCCCAAATTTCAGTAGTTTAAAAAGTAAACAGCAATTGAACCAATATAACTGCATTTCTGTTCTTTCCTATGTCAGCTAGATTCACTCATTTTGTCAGTTGGCCAATCTAAAATATTCTCTGCTGTGATGAACAGGATAGCTCATCAACCACTACCCATGCCTCACACTTCATCCAGCTAGCTTGGTCATGCCCTCATGGTAAAGAAGTAGGAAAGAGTGTCCCCATGCATCTTATTTTCCAATGTCCACTGAGCAAAGCAAGTTACCTGGCCAAGCCCACAAACAGAAGAGCATGACAAAATGTTGTATCAAATGACATGGAAACATAAAGGATGAAATATTGGCAGATTAATGCAAGCTATCTCCAACAGTCCATGTATTGGAGTCATCTAACCAATTCTTGACCATGATGGTTGTTAAAAAATTCAATTGGTAATATAGTTTCTAATGAACTTAGGCCTTAGTCAAGAAAGACCCATTTTAATTTACCATTAAATACACATGCTAACTTTCAATTTAGAAAATTAATTAGCCAGTTCTTAAAGAATATAATTGAGAGTGTGGCTTTGGGATTTTTGTTTATTTTTTAAGGAATGAGCAGCTTAAGAATGCACAGTAAAAAATAAATTATATTTTATTCATTCATATGCTATGCCAGTATATGAATAGGTGATAAGTTAATTGTGACATAAATTTATAATGATAAATGCAGTTTTATAGTATTATTTCAATAAATATGTAATTGTGGTGGTATTAGTCAGAGCAAGAGAAACTACCTCTGGCTAATGTAAGAAGAAAATGAATTCTGGAATGACACCAGAGAGCAAGTTACAGAGAATTGAGTCAGAATTAGAGTAGGAAAAAAACCAAGTAAAGGCCAGGCATGATGGCTCATGCCTGCAATTCCAGCTACTTGAGAAGTGAGATAGGAGGATGGTGGTGACAGGCCAGCCCAGGCAAAAATGTTAGCAAGGCCCTATGTCAAGAACAACCTGGGTAGGGCTCCTAAAATTTCAGCAAGGCAGGAGCCCTAAGTATGAGGGCTGCGGTCCAAACAAAAGCAGAAGACCCTATCTTGCAAAATAACTGAAGCACAAAGGCTGGAGGTATAGCTCAAGTGATAGAGTTCAGGCCCTGAGTTCAAAACCACAGTGCTGCTGATAACAATAAAAAGGAAACAGTTCTATATCTCAAGTACATTCTGGCTCAGATTCTATCATTAGCACCATCATCAGTAGATTCTCAAAATTCAATGATTTATTTCACCATCTCCTTAGAAATTCTTATCAGTCAGCAAGCTTCAAAGTTCTGGCTGAAAGCATGCAGTGCGGCACTAAATCCCATGTCTACCCATTGGTTGTGAGAATTGGACGAAGGAATAGCTGAGCCTTTGGGCTCCTGTAATTAGGAGGACTGACTGAAAAGATGTTCAGCTAGTAAAAAGATATAGAAGAATGTACATACTCACTATTAAATAACACAGAAAAGAGTAAGCTTGAGAGGCTGGAAAGGTAAAAGAAGTATATAATATACAGAACAAGAAAAATTGCCCAGACATGTGTATAAAATATAAAAGTACTGAGGACAAGCTAAAACTATTTCAGCTACAAATGAGTATTATCGTGTAATAAAACCCACACTAAAATTCTGGCTCAATTTTTATAAAATCTGAGACATCGCTAGGGACTAGATATAAAACTGTTTTCCATATCTTTGAGTAACTGATTTGTACTGGTATGTCTGGATTGAGAAATGCTACTATCAGAAAACTCAAAGCAAAAAAAAAAAAAAAAACATAAAACAAAACAAAAATAATATGGACAACAATCATAACCCTTATTAGCCATAATAAAATCGAACTGTGATGAGATATTTATGAATCTGTCACTGCAGGTCATAGGAAAGGAATATTCAAGAGTAACGTTTTTTCTGATGAGTTAAATCTCTCTAAAGCTGGATTAAGGAAAAAGAATAAAATTTAAAAAGGAGCTATAGGTCTGGTCTATTTTTACTTCTTTCTCATTCTGCCCCTGTCCCAAGGTCTGAAAAATTTATAGATGCAATAAAGCACCAAAGAGGAAAAGGAAGGTAAGATATCCATATTTAATAAATTCGAACATTTGTTCATGACTGCCTTGTCTGTAACTGAGCTTGCCTTTGTCATATCCAAGAGGAAAGATTGGGTAAAGTGTCATCTATGTAAACATAGAAACTATCCAGAGTTGTGCACTCTAATCCACATATTTCCTTTGACTTCACTTGTGGAAGGAGCTCGGGATGGGCAATTAACTCACCTTGGGGCATTGAAAGCTGTATGTTTGGATTTAAATGATGCAATGATGGTTATACCACTTAAATTTGTTTTGACCCCAAAGTTTTGAAAATGAGAAAAGGGTGACTGAGCAAATGGAGAGGAGAAGGAGAAATAGGAAAAGAAGCCAAAGGAGAAAAACTATTAACAGAAAGAACTGGTCTATGCCTTATAAATAAGAACTGCTTTTTATTTTGATGGAATTAAAGAGGAAAAAGTAAGTGTTAGTAAAATAAAACACAAAATGAAACAAAACAAAGCAAAAAATCTAGCGGGGGCTAGCATGTATCAGCTCAGGAAGAAAACTGTGTGCATCTTTTTTCATCTACAAACAAGAATTTTGGGAGCAGAGGGAGCAAACACACCATCTGCTGCTTGAGGCAAAGAAACAAGTTAACCAGGTGGCAGCAACATTCAGAAGCTGCAAGCCTACTGATGGTGCCTGGGGTATTCAGGTTCATATGAAATCCAAAGCAATAATGATGGTCCCATACAAGGTTGGGAATTTCAATGAAGTTTTTATCAAACACCTCTAAAGTAATGCAGAATCTGGACTGGGTGGTTGACTCTCATCTGAGAGGACCAGGATGCCATGTGCTGCTGTCAGTGATATGTCTGGCCTCTCCAAATTTGAGACGCCCCAGTGAACAGTATTATCATATGACACAGCAGCTTGAAGTCATATATCATTTGGAAGGGAACAAAGATAATGATGCTCTATGGAGGCAAATCCAAAGTCTAGACAATTTTTTCTGAGGAACAAGAAATAATGAAAAGCCACTAGCCTCAGTTTACCCCTTGAGATTACTTATAATTTCTATATATATGAAATCCTGTATGAATAAATCTCAATTCTTACTCTGCCTTACAGATCCATTTCTATCATTTTCTCACATTTGAAAATATTTCTCATTAAAGTATTTTGCAACTTATTCCTTAATCAATAGAATTTTAAATAATTTTTGCCATTTTAGTATTAACTACATGATTCACTTATTAAACACTATCATGGGAAGGTATGTTTATAATTTTATCTGTATTAAATAACCATAATGATATTATAATATTACAACAGTGCTTAAGTTTTAATTCGATTAGAGATCTAGCCTACCAGTACTTGGTTTCATCTATCTCTTTTCTGTGATTCCTGGTTAAGGAGCAAAACTTCTTATGTATTCTGATGAAACACCTTCAAAAGAGATTAAGTGTGGCATTCATCAGAGGCAACTTTGTTTTCTGATATCTACCTGCTCTTACTGGGAAATTCTTGTATTTCTTATGCATAAGTTATACATGTTCATGAGCCTTTTCACCATATATCCAAACTAACAAACTAATAAATTACATGGGCAAAAATATAAGATGCATAGTAGGATCAAAGGTTTACATATGTAATCTGTATTTGTGATTAGTCTTAACATCCCTATCATGAAATATATATTTTATTACATTCAAATGATTCTAGAATTTTAGTAATACAAAGCATTGCACATGTCATGGAGCCAAAACTCTTATTCTAAAGATAGAGAAACCAAGTTTAAGACAGAGTAGCACATAAACACAAATCAGAGAAATTTGAGTCATGATTTTCTGTTCTGCAGAAAACAAAATTTGGAAAAGAAACACAAATTCAAAACAGTTAATACAAGATCCTGAGTGTATAATTATAAATAAAGTCAACCCCTGACACAAACCTGTAATTGACCATTGGAAATCACTTTCATTAGCCCCTTTTTTGAGGCAATTTTGAACACAATACTTACTAATACATTAGAGAAAAACATTGGATTAGGAAATGCCTTGCGGGGTATAGCAACCTCATTAAACATAACCTCGCATATTTTATAAAAGATTGGCGCTCTATAAATATTGAACTAAGGTATATGTAATATTAAAAAGAAAATAGAAAATATATTAAAAAAACAAGTGTCCAAGAACAAATTAGGACCAAAAAGGCAGCATGAAATGAAAGCTGAGAAACCATTAAAAATTTTTTTTTCTGTGAAAATAGTTGCTATGGATAATGTTTTATTACTTTAGGATGAGAGGACAAGCAAACCAAATGAGGCCATTTATAAAGAGAGGTGTAATTGATAAACAAGAGTTATGAATTCTAGGGAGGGAGAAATAAAACAAAGAAAAATGTCTAGGTGATAAAGAATGCTTGAGAAACTGAAAAAAAATCATAAATGTAGAAAAGCTAAGATAGTGAGAAAGATCAGACTAGGGTTCAGCAGAGACCAAATCTTAGAGGTTCTTGTAAATTTTAACCCGTATTTTTCACTTTACAAATTTTCTCTAATATTAATTTTTTCATGTAGTTCTTTAATTCACTTTAAATTATTTATCTAAAACATTTTAAAGAGATAGCATTGCAGTGTTAGGTGATAGCTACCCTCTAACTCCTAAACTTAAGGAATCCTCCTGCCTCAGACTCCAAAGTATCTCAAACTACTAGCACACACCACTGTGCTTAGATTTAAATTTACTTTAGTATGTGATATAATGAATAGTGTTAATCTGATAATTAATAAATGAGTAGTAGTAAAGTGTCTCAACTACATATGCCAAAGACATAATACACAGATTTAAAGACACTAAGATAAATTTCCTCATATCTTAAGTCTTCAGTAAGCACCCTGTAATATTTGTTCCTGTGAATGAACAAAATCAAGCCTTTGAATAGCAACAGATAAACTTTTTCATTATACCTGGCAGCCTGGAGTGGGGGACTGTTAGCTAAATCTCCCCTTTCCTGGCAACTGGCTAAAATACTAATTTCATGACCTACCAAGTGCTGGTCTGCTTTATTTGGGATCTAAAGCAGTAAACTGCTAACCTGAGCACCTAGACCATAGGTCTTTTGCTTCTAAGGCCTGGAACCATCAGTCTGTAGTTCCCGGGGTGTAGAACTATAAGCTTCTGGCTCTCCTGGCCCAATGCTTAAGCCTTTAGCACACAACAGTTCAAGATTACCAGACTAGAACTATTTGTCACCTGCTCATGATTTCCATCCAAGTGGAGCCAGCAGGACCCTAACCAGCTTATTAGTAACAGTATTAACATAGTAATGCTTCCAGTTTTATCTAAGAAATTTGGGAATATGTTATTTTACACAATATAACTTTACTATTTTCTCAAGTTAGGTCTTCCATATGTAACACTAGCTTTCTTCATATATATTTTACTGCTTTGCAGCTACTGTGAATGGAATCCTTCTACTAAAATATTTTTAAATTCCTTACTTTTCATAATAGAAAAGTATTAAGTAGCTTTTTATAAAATATAGCATATTATAATAAGTTCGCCAATCATAAATGTTCATGAATTTTTACTAACTGAATCCATTCATAAAACCACCACACTGAACAGGAAACACACTAGTGCTCTAATCTCATGCACTGTAAATAACCCTTCTCAACAATTGTCCCCATCATGTTCCTCAAAGTTAACTACAGTCCAGTCTGTGTATTTCCTATTTTATTTTTTGAGGTGCATGTCAATATGTTGCCTGAGCTAGTCCTGAATGTCTAGGCTGAAGTGACCCTCTTGCTTTCCAAGCAGCTGGAATTACTAGCATACACTAATGTGCTAGCTTATTTGCTATTTCTTATTTCATTAGGTTTGGTAAGATATTCAAAATTTTTCCTGCTTATTTTTAATTAATTGGCACAAAATTTTCATAAGTGTTCTCTTTAGATTTTGAATATCTGTATTCTGTGTCTGTCTGTTTGGGGAGAGGGGGTGGGAAGAGAAGATTTCACTATGTAACCACAGCTGGCCTTGAATGTTGTGTGTGATCCTAACTCTTAATTTGTGATCCTATTTTCTCAGCCTCTGGAGTCATGGGATTACAAGTATGGGGCACTATGCCTGGCCCCTTTGCATTTTGACATTGGTAACATTTGCCATCTTTCATTTTTGTGATCAGTTTTTGATAGTTTATTTTCTAGTGAAATCATATTGGTTTTTATATTTATTGTTCTCTTCCTATTACATTCTTTAAATTTAATTAGCTATTATTTTCATCCTCTTTTGAGATGATTTGTTAATCACTGACAGGATATTTGTCTATAAATTTCATCATTCATTTAGTTAAAAATAGTTTGCAAATTTTTGCTCTAATTTCTTCTTTTACCCATGGATTACATAGAAGCACATTGTATTGTGATTACAGAATTCCTTCTTAAGGAAATTTATTGATTCCTCTTTGTGACTCCAAGTATTATAAATGTTGGTAAGTAGTTTAAAAACTTTGAAAAATAATAGCTAATCTTCATGCATTAGAAACAAAGTTTATACATATTTATCATGCAGAATAAGGTTAGTGTGTCTACAGTTTTTAAGAGAAGTATTCCAAAAATTTTGAAGAATTATCAAATTATTTCTTTTTTAATGTTTCTAGTCCTTGTGGTTCAAATTATATGACTAGTTTCATTAAGGTTTCTGATTATCACAGCCCCATTATACAGTTGACTTTTATCAATATAAACTATCCCCTTTTGTTTCATTTAGTACTTTTAAATCAAATATATTTTGTCTTACACAGTGTATAATATTTTTTCAGTTCTTTGGATATGTTTGTTTGTTTGTTTGAGACTGGGTGTCTCTATGTAACCCAGTCTGGCCTCAAACTTGAGATCCTCCCTCCTTTTCCTCCAGAATGCTGTGACTACAGACATATGCCACCATGATTGTCTGGATCTTTTATTTTGTCTTTTCTACCCTTTTGTTTTTAACTTTTCTTTGTTTGTAATGTAAAGCTAGATTTTTTTAGCTTAATCTGAGGTTTATAACATTTAGTAGTAGATTAAATACATTGATAATGATTTACTGTTCATTTTTTCTCCTTTTCTTCTATCTTATTGCATGTTTTCCATTCTCCATGACCTATCTTAGATTAATCACATTTTATTTTATAGGTTATTTTACCTTTAGTATATACAATATAGAACATAAAAATATACATTTTATTTAAAATAGTCTCATATTTTTATTCTAGTGATGAGTCACATTTAATATGTATATGTAAATTATTATTTTCTACAAATAGCTAAAAGCAACTAATATCTACACACTCTGTGATTCTTTTTTCCTTATTTGTCTGGAGCACAACTTTTTATAAGCCCTTCCAAAAAATGTCATAAATGTTCTCAGTTCTTAGTTAAGAAATATAATTTTGAAGTTTTACATTTTCTGGTGGAAAATTTTTCCACCAGAATACTGAAAATATTACTCGATGTCTTCACGTAAGATTGCTTAAGCAGTAACGTGATTCTCCTTCCTTTTATTAATTCTTCCCTTTCCAGCTTTGTCTTCTTTATACTCATAGTTCTCTAAAATGTGCAACATATACCACAATGGGTTTATGTATATCACATTTTTATGATCAAGAATTAGACTTTACTGTTCCTTTCATTGTTTGAATTTCATAGTTCTCTATTGCTTCTTTTTAACTGACTTTTCATATTTTACATACTTATGGGGAACAGAACAGTAATGTGAAATGTGTGTACAATGTGTAATGATCAAGTAAATGTAATTAGTATTTCTATCTCTTCTATTGTTGGGAACCTTCAGAAATGTTGTCTTCTACTTTTCTCTTATTTCCCAATACCCCACCACACCACCACCGAACACAAGCACATACACTCACTCCTTCTTATTTATCTGTGGAATTCTTCTTAGATATTTTATAAACATCTTATTATATTAACTTTGCCTTTTTAAAATCAAATTTCTTTTATTATGACTTGGGATAATCTCTCTACTTGCGCTTCTAGATAATGTAATCATTCATCTAAGCCAGTATTTATTCCATTCGTCTCTTGAATTTTCATATGTTGAAAATTAGTTTTGTGTCTCTTGTTTCCTAATCTTTTGTGATGTGATATGTTATTCTTATGCATATACTTACTTTAAAGCTTTTCTTGAGTCTTTTCTTGCTTTACTCTGTTTCCCTCATTTCAGTTTTGTTGCTGAGTTTATTGCCTCCCTTTCCAGGATCAGTTTTTCTCAATACCTAGTAATTCTTGGTTTTCTTCTCTTCTTTATAACTGATAATCCCTATTTTCCTATCTCTGAATACAAATTATGAATGCCAGGTCTTTTTTCTTTGATAGTGGCAGTGGTATGGATGTGTGCAAGGATCGATGGGTAAATCACTTGTTTCCTGGTGTTGTGAGTTCTATTTACCTCCTGAAGGTTGTAAGTTGCGATATCTACTGTCCTGCTTTTCCAGTTCTACCTTCTGTCTTCTCTGGCTTAGCATGGGTGAACATTTCTACTGTCTGCTGCGTGGCAAGAAAGAGAGAAGGTTCAGCACTTAAGAGTCGAGGCCTGGGTGTGGTTTCACTTTTAATCACTCAGTATCTGCCCTTGACATTTGACACTTTTTTTCTGACCACTTGTTATCTCTGAGTTTAGAGTAAACTCAAGGATAGGTCACTCCCAGCATTATATATCCTCTGAGGAATTTAACTTCTAACTTTCCTATCCATCTTTCTAATTCCAGTTTTTTTTTTGTTTTTTTTTTTGTAAATAAGTCCTCAACTGGAAGCCAATATTTTGGCTTCCAGTGTACTTATTGGTGTTTTTAAATCTTTTCTGAATTTTTGAGCTTTTAGGTGAGTAGGGAATCTAGAATATGTGCTCAACTAATCTTTTGAATCCAAGGTCCAAAAGGTACAAACTTGACACTCTAAGTCAATTCTCTAACACAAATACTTCTCTCCTATCCCACTACACTGTGTAGGCATAATAAACATATAAAATTAGTAATCTGACAATAATTTAGTCCTTGTATTCTCACTGTACTTGTTATATTTTGTAAATGTGCCATTAGGTATATGATGAAATGTTTTTTAATTCCAGGGGCAAGAGCTATTTATGTAAAATCAGATCAATTATGAATTCACTTGATGCCTTTAAAACTCCCTGGAGACAAGAAGGCTTATTTTCTAGCTTTGCTTTTTAATATAAATAATAGAACCAATCAGCAGTATTTCTATTAAACATGGACAACAAAATTTGTATTCTTTTTGTTTACTATAAATAAAGATTACTGAATATAAATTGCACTGCCTTTTATTTATTTGGTGATTGAATTATTACCTCCACTAGCAGAGCAATCAGAGTTTTTCTTTTTTAAGTACACAGCATATCTGATTCCAATCTGACATAGTTTATACTGGTACCCATTATTCGAATTATTAATTAGGTCAAAATTAAGGACAACTTAAAATGCAGAGCTTTTTGTTCTCATTTTTTTCCTTCTCCTGGCTTTTCTTTACCAATTGCCAAAGCTTACTAAGAGCTAAGTAAAAACACCGGGTTCAAAGAAATAAGTCCATATATCAGGATTTATGACATTTGGTTATTTGAATTAATAAGGCAAAAGCATATATGTCTATTTCTCTTTGTTGAAGTTTGCTCATATAATCAACATTTAACAACCCTCTTTGAGAGAACAGTCTGAGCCATTTGTATTAATATGTACCAGGCTATTATGTTACCTTTAGCAGTCATTTCTTCCCATTTAATATTTGAATATGAAATATTTCTCCTCAAATTAGTACTTGGCAACCCCTAGAGATGCCATCTGTTTTTTTAAAAAATGGCTATGGTATGTGCTTGCTCTCCCTTTGATTTTAGTGCTATGTTTTTGGAAGTCAATGTCTACTAAAAATGATCCAAGAGTAATTTTTCCTAGGGAACTACTGAAGTCAGATTTTCCTTGTAACATTTATACTCAACAAAATAAAACATCAAATTTGCATTCTTTGTGGGCTCTATTATGATGCCATGGACAAACATTCAGCTCATTAGAAGTATTTTTCCAAGCAGCTCCTTTGAACAGGATTAAGATACCCTTGAGAGCAATTGAATAATCATGCCACTTTTCAGCTCTGCAGGGGAGCAGTTTGCCTATTAAAAATTTTCCCATGATTTAGCATTAAGAAATGTGCTCTGTAATTATTATTGAGGTTATATAGTCCTGATTTGAGCTGAGTAAATGGGGAAAATGCCCACAAAGTAAATCTATCTTTGTCAATGGTGCAACATATAGAAAAGAAATTTTGGATACATGTGTGCTAGAGAAGTTTACATAAGTGACAATATATTGATCCTTCAGTTCTTGGGTTGTCCAAGATAGGCATAAGAATCAGAAGACTCTATGCTATTTACCTGAAATCATGACATTCTCATACAGCATCATGTTATACAAGCAGTATTATTTCATGGGTATTAAGCCAGAGAAAACACTGGGAAGCACTCATCTACATAACTACTAACAGGCAGAAAATGGATAGAACCCATACAATGGTAATGGTGAGAATTTTGTTCATGGTGATTTGTTCATTTTCAAATCAGGAACTAAGGATTGTTGTTATCAACTGTCCAATTACTTTCTGTTTAACCAGAAAAAGACTGTGAGCTTTCCAGCATTGTGGCAAAATACCTGAGATAAACAACTTAAAAGAGAAAAGCTTTACTTTAGTTTTTGATCACTTGGCTCCATTGCTTTTAGGCCTTAGGCAGAACAATGAGCAGAATACTATAGCAGGAGGAAACTTCTGAGGAAAGGTGCTCACTCACCTCATGGTAACCAGGAAGCAGAGAGAGAACTGGGGAGGAAAAGATACAGTCCCCAAGGGCATTTTCTGGAGGGTGACTCCTTTCAACTTGGTCCCACTTCCAAGTAGTTCATCAAATTATGAACCCAATTAATCCATTTATGAGTTCAGTGCCCTCATGATCCAATTATTTCCCAAAAGTCTGCTATCTGGCAATACAGCTTTCAGTACATGGCCTTTGGGGTCCATTTTAAATGCAAATAATAACAGAGAGGGAGCTTAAATATGCAAAAATTTCAGCTGTCTTATGCTTTATCATTTCAGCTTTCAGGAAATAATCACTTTACTTCTCAGTAACAAAGACAGCACCTAATCTTGACATAGAAGTACACCATCCTCAGGATTATATTTTGCTACTATAAAACAATTCAAGTGTTACTAAAATAACTAGATACCTTTTAATCTGACACATTTTAAATCAAAATCATTGAGCGCACTAAACAGTCACTCAAGTGAAGAATTCTTTTTAAGCAAGCTTTCAGCTTTCCAAAAAAATGATTTAATATAAGTCGACTCTTTTTTATTAGTACAATTTTTTAATTATCAACTTTGAAAAATTTAATCTGACACACATATCCTGATCAAAATACTCCTTTGTGATTTAATCTACTTGTAAATTGAAACAGAGTCTATTCCCAGCAGCTTGCCTTTTGTCTTCTGCTTCCCTCTGTCCTGAGAGCCTCTGTTACATTTTGTTCCTTGGCAGACGCTAGGTCAGAAAGCCCACTGCACTGCTTGAAACATAGCAGGGCTTCCAGAAATGCGTTGACACACAGACTGACAGTAGTCTCTTTTTGCTTGCTTTCCATAAAAGGCTTAAAGACTCATTTCTTCTTCCTTCAGCACAAAAAAGATCATAAACAGTGAAGAAACCAAAAGCTACTTACTCAAAAATTGGCAAAATAAGGATAATTCCTTTGCAGTCCACTATCCTTCCCATGATACATTTCTCCCCAATTAGTAAGATTCCTTTCAAATACCATATAGTTGTTTGTGACATACATATCAAATTAGTTGTCTTCAAACAAAAATACACATAAAACAAAATTATGTATTAATTGGTTGACAAAATATTGTGACCAAAGTCTTACAGGAACCTAATTCTATATTATCCCCAGGAGTTATGGTGCAGTTAATAATTCAATATTTGAGGTAATGTTTTAGAACCTAGCTACTGCAAATAATGAGAATTATCTGTCTATTAAAATTATTAAGCTGTAAGAATGTAATCGTTATAATTTTTCTTTTGACAAGTTGAAACAACTATCATGAGTTCATAAAGGATGGAAATAATACCCTAGAATTTTTTATAATTATTAAGTATGCAAAGTAAAACATTTTTAAAACAGAAAGACTTCTTTCACAGTAGGTTCTCTCCCCGCCACATACACCATCCTTATCAAACAATAACTAGTGGTCAATTTTTTACAATCAGAAGATTGTTTGTATATCAACTTGCCATTGCTAACAATAGATTTAAGTACAAACTGCTTTAGGTGAAGGGAACACATTTACAAATACCATTGCAAAACAGTTTTGAAAAGAAGTTGTTGTAAGGTTTTAAATGATTTCATAACAAGTTGCCTCATTGAGAATATCTTTGTGGTCAAGGTAGGCCAGATCTGGTCTGTCAGAAGTTGTTAAGTGGAATTACAGAGGAATAGAAGTGACATGCAGGTTAGAGGATGTTTATCCTATGGTAAATTATAAGACACAAACTGAGTCCCAAGCAATCTCAGGGTTAAGAAATTTGAGCATAATTTAAAAATTAAGGAAAGTGCTTTGAATAACAGTCCCAAGGGAAACACAATTGATAGATTTGACTGTGTACTTTGATAATTATCTACAGTGAATCCCCTCAGTCTTTCAAAGCAATAGAAAATTGTCTGTATACACATAACCTCTTATTTTCCTCTGTACCCTACTAGGAGAAAGCACGTAGGGCCAATAGGAGAACTTGACTCTGCTGCAATAGCCCAGGGAAAGAACACCAAAGTAACCCATTAATCCAATTAAGTATCTTTTGTAGCCTAAAAAAAAAAGAAGCAAGTACCACCTAAGTTAAGAATCTAATGATATTGTTTGTTCTGAAAGTAGGCAGAACAACCAAGTGCAACTACTTCTGCATTCACTAGTGAAACTTGAGAAAATCCTGATATAAATTCTCTTCTCCTTTGCAATTTTCTCAGGATCCTCCAAAAGGCGATCTTCCCACACAACACAATAGGGTTATTAATAGCCATTGTAGAAACTAAATTGAGCCTTTCTCCCTTCCTTGGAAGCTCTTTAGAGTGTCAGTGGACATGAGTTGGGAGTCATAGCTGGTGTCACAGAGAAGAGCTACCCAGCTTCAGCTCTCCAGTAGATGTAGCATCTGAGAGACTTGACTTTCCTACAGGTCAAGAGTCTAATAAAATGTGATTCTACTGTGTCTGTGGTATAGGAGTAGTGTTTCCTATAAAACAAAAGCCCGAACTAGAGGAACTTCTCAGAACTGTTTTAAGTCCTGCTTTTTCTACTCAATAAACATGAAAAAAAGACTAACATCTGCCACATATTTAAGAATTTGCAGCACATGCATGCATGCGTGCACAAACACACACACACACACACCCCTCAAAACAAGTGTTTGAAGTCTAGCAGGAAGAAAGAAGGGATGTTCTGAGTGGTAAACTTCTCCTGTTAAAAACTATGAGGTCATTTTAATGTAAGATGTATGGAAGGAATTATGTCAGGATCTTTTAAAAGTGGTCCAGTTAATATGTGAAAAGAATTCATAATTAATGATGATTACATTAGTAAGAGATAAAATATAAAATTTTAGTAAGAAAATGTCTGGAATAACGTTAAAGCAGTAGAGCACTTGGAGAGAGAAAAAAGCAATAATTTTAAAAGCCTTATTTAAGGTATGCAAACATGTGGAGAAGACACAGGTACCGGCATATCAATATGTTAAGTGAATGAGCTGCAAAATGACTTTAATCACACTTTGATAAAAAGAATAGAATAATTTCCAAACATAAAATGTGATAAATAATGCAAATACAAGTAAAGTCAGGCAGTGAATGGAGAAAAAGGAATAATGTAAATCTTTTTAATACCAAGGAATATACTTTTAAATGTAACAGTGAGCTCACAGTCACATTTGTAGAAGGTCTTAGAGATGACACTCCAGAGAAGGAGCTCTCACAGAGCTTTTAAAACTGGGTCTAAATCTTATCAAGATTCCAATCTTTCTTTAGCCCACATTGTAAAGGTCTCTTGGAGAGCTGGGTGTGGTAGCTCACACCTGTAATCCCAGCTCCTAAGGAGACAGAGATAGGAGGATCACAGTTTGAGATCAATCTGTGCAAAAAATTAAGGAACCCCTATCTCAAATAACAAGCCAGACATGGTGGCACACACATAACATTCCAGCTACACTGGAAGCTGTATGTAGGAGGATTGTGGTCAGAGACCAGTCCCAAGCACAAAGCCCAAGACCCTATCTATAAAATAACTCAATGCCAATGGGCTTGGGTGTGGCTGAAGTGATGAGTGCTTGCCCAATAAATGCAAGGTCCTGAATTCAAAACTCTACTAACATCAAAACAAACAAACAACAACAAAACCCAAAACAAACCCAAAGCCTTTTTGGAGAGTAGTTGAGAGTATTTGGTACTAATAATGAGAGAAGAACACAGATACTTGGGGAAGATATTTTAAAAAGTCTGTGTGCTATAATCAATAGGCATGTACTTGGGACTTGGATGTCTGGCATTCTGCTCCTACAGCCATCATTGCCGGCTATATAAAGAGACATACCAACACATATCTGTGCTCTCCAGATTTTGTTTTGTGTTGTTTGTATTAGGAAAAAACGCATTCACAAAGAAAGCCCGTGAGAGAACTCACGTCCAAGAGCAGGGTTTAATGGCAGGCACAAAGTAGCACAGGAAGAGAGAGTTCAGGCTAGGCCTGGCCTTTTTATAGAAGAGGAAAGGTAAGGGGTTGGCACAGGAGCCAAAGTGGGGTGGGAAGGGGGTTGAGAGGAAAAGACAACGGGAATAATCTAACTAATGTGCAATCTAAGCCAAATCATAATTGTCACTATGTATCCCCCTGCCTGTATAACAAATCTCTATTAATAAAACTTTATAATAAAAAATCAAAAAGATAGGTATTAATAAATCTCACCAGATCAGCAGACAATAAAATTAGAGCAGGAAAGAATCAAACAGTACAAAAAGCAGCAAAATGGAAGAAATTACTACACATATTTCAATATTAACACCAAATGTTCATGGTCTCAATTCCCCAAACAAAAGACATAGAACAGTGAACTGGATTAAAAAGCAAGACACTACCTTTTGTTGCCTATGAGAAATGGATCTCACTAACAAAAACAAATGCTGGCTTAGGATGAAAGGGTGGAAAAACATTTTCTGAGGAAATGGATGCTGAAAGCAATAGAAAATAGCTATTCTCACGTCAAAATTCATCAGAAGAGATTAAAAAAAAAGGCCACTTCATATTAATAAAGGGAATGCTACATCAAGAGGAAATAGCAAGTGTTAATATATACATTCCAAATGTCAGTGCTTCCAACTTCATTTAACAAACACTAATAGACTCAAACATCACAGCTACAGTTCAATACAATACCCCAGGGTCACTATTAGACAAATCATCCAGACCAAAAATCAGGAAACAAACCTCAGAATTAAGGGACATTATGGACAAAATGGAGTTAACAGATATTACAGAGTATCTCCTCCAGCAGCTGCACAATATGCACTTTTTCTCAGCAGCCCATGGCACTTTCTCTAAACTAGATCATATTTTTAGATATAAAGCAAGTGTTAGCAAGTGTTAGTTAGTTTATATTCTATCAGCTCATAATGGAATAAAACTAGAACTTAACAGTGAAAAATATTCAAACACATGAAGAATAAACATATTGTTGAATGACTAGTAAGTCATGGAAGAAGTAAGGGAGCAAATCCAAAATTCCCTAGGGTCTACTGAAAATGAAAACATAACCACCAGAATCTGCAGAATATAGAAACAGCTGTGCTGAGGGGAAAATTTATAGATATGAGGGCATAATTTAAATCAGATTTCTCAAATGAGTTTCCTAGTTGTTGTCCTCAAGCACCTAGATGAATAAGAACAAATCAAACCCCCAAATCAGCATAAATAATAAAAATGAGGGCAGAAATTAATGAAATAGAGACCAAAGCTACAAAGCTACAATGAATAAGAACAAATCAAACCCCCAAATCAGCATAAATAATAAAAATGAGGGCAGAAATTAATGAAATAGAGACCAAAGCTACAATCAATTTATAAAACAAAAAGTAGGTTCTTGCCAAAGATAAGTATCATTAGTAAACCTTTAGCCAATCTGACTAGAAAGAGGAGGAAAAAAGTGACAAATTAATACAATTAGAGATAGAAAGGGGGATATTGCAACAAATATCAATAAAACCCAGAGGATCATGAGGAAATGCTTCAAAACATATAGTCACATAAACTGGAAAACCTAGAAGAAATGGATAAATTTCTAAATACATTTGACCTAGCAAAATTCAACAGAGGTATATGTCACTAAAATGGTCTTACGAAAAGCATTGAGATCAAAGCAGTAATAAAGTCTCTGAACAAAGTTGAGCCAGGACCAGACGGATTAACAGACAAATTCTCTGAGACTGACCTAGCACCAATACTCCTCAAACTTTTCCATGAAATTGAAAGGGAAGGAACACTACCAAACCCACTCCAGGAAGCCAATATACACTCATTCCAAAACCAAAGGACACAACAACTTTATTTATTTATTTATTTATTTATTTATTAAAATGTGACTATTTTATTTATTTTTTCTTAAAAACAAAAAGAAGGAAAAAATCAACTTAAGAAAGGCATGTGTTCTTGCAAGCAAAGTGAGGAAAAGGGTGTTACCACTGTCACTATGATGATTAAGCCACAGACACGTAAGATCCACAGATGGACTGGTGGCTTTTGAAATGCATATCATATCAAAGGTGCAGACTGTTGAACACATTCTGTAGGCACCGGCTGAAACAAGAGCCGAAGCAACCTCAACCCAGCAGCAATGACACGCCCTGTGACCCTGTGATCACCACGACCTGCTCCGCTGCAGCAGGACCCAGGAACCTCTCCAGCGAGCATGGAAGTATCGAGTTCAGAGGTCCAGGTGAGGCTGAAGGGCTCTGGCTGTACCAGGTGCAAAGCACGTGCATCATTGGACACGTTTCCAAATGGAGTTTTATAAATACGTACAAATCAGTTATAGGCACTTGAAATGTCTTTGGCTGGAATAACCCAACACTGCAAGATCATGTATTCTGAGTGGCCAGGCCCTGGCTGGGTTCAGCAGGCAACGATTACGGTTCTCTCAGTCTCTCTCAGAAAACCCGGAGCTGTGGGATTAGGCTTCAGCCAAAGCCACCTTCTCAGGACAAACTTCAGGATTGCTCTGACGCAACTTGCTGGGTCTGCCTTTGATGACAGCATAGCAGAACATCGTTATCACCATCACGAAGAGGAAGTAACTGGAGTGCATGAGATGCAGATTGATTAATGAGCGGTCATCATCTGGAACAATCACTGTGAGCTTGGGATTTAAAGCATGATAGACTTTCCCAATGGCTCCCTTGTAACACCAGAAGGGGTTGTAATCTTGGGCCTATTTCGTGTTGGCGTCACGGACAGTCGTGAAGATCTTGTACCACAGGGTAGCATTGCTGTATGTGTCAGGAGAGCAATGCGGGGGGGCTGGGCGGTGACAGGGAAGACACCAGAGGTGGCCGTGAGGGTCATGCGGGTTGTGAACACCACCTGCTGACAATGACCATGAAGAGCACAGTCGTCCGAGCTCCATGCAGCAGGTAGGGTAAAGGTAATATTTATCTCCTCGTGAGCTTCCCTGCCTGAAAGTCCGAGCTGATGCCCCAGAATGGTGGACTATAGGTGCGTGACGTTGCGAGAGTACCCGCCGAAGGGCTTGAGTGGGTCCAGGGTGAGGGTGATTGCAAACGAGATATTCACAGGGCCCGGGTCCTCCAGGACCTGGGGGATCTGCGGGGTGGACACTCTGGCCTGCCCACTGGTACCTGTGCTCCCCGGGGCCGTGCTGTCATTTGAGAGATGCGTCCAAGTTTCATTTTCCCATACGCAAAAGTCCAAATCATTAAACGCAGCACTCTGTCATTTCCGGTGACTTAATCTCCTTGATCTTGAGGAAGTAGCCCAGGGTCAGGAAGGCCATGGCCATGGCGCTCGCGCTGATCATGAAGACCACCAGCGGGGGCCGGCTGCTGATGTACAGCCTCCAGTCCTCCAGGGGGTTGATGCTCAACCTTATTCTCATCAGCTGCACCCGCACCGCAGGCAGCGGCGCACCCTGGCCCTGCTCGGCCAGCCGCTCGGCATCGTCCTCCCCGCCGCGCCCAGGGCAGCTTCAGGCTCCACAAGGCCCACGCGACGACCTCAGGCCAGCCGGGCTCCCGCCACCGCAGCACAGACTCCCTTTGGACTCCCGCAGCAGCGCTTTCCGCTTTCAGGACACAGCAACTTTGAACAAGGGACATTATAGGTCAGTCTTTCAAAATGAACATAAACATAAAAGTTCTCAATAAAGTACTTGCAAACTGAGTTAACGCGTCAAAACGTTCATACAGCGTGATAAAATTGGTTTCATTCTAGGGATATACAGATGATTGAGCATGCATAAAGCAATAAATGTATACAATCAAGAAAAATATCACATGATCACGTCAATGGAGGCATGAAAAGCCCTGACAAAATTCAGAATCCTTTTAAGATCCAAGTTCCGAATAAACTAGGAATAGAGGGAAGTACCTCTAAATCATGAAAGTTGTATGTGACAAGCCAATATCATACAAAGTGGGAAAAAACTGACGAAATTTTAAAGTCAGGAACAAGACAAAAGGGTCTACTCTTGCCACTCTTATTCAATAGAGATTGGATTTTGTAGCACAGAAATAAGGCAAGAGAAAGAAATAAAATAGATTCAAATAGGGAATGAATTATCTCTTTTACTAGATAATATGATTCTATACTTAAAAGATTTCCCTCAAAACCCCTAGATCTCCTAAACATTTTCAGCCTTGTAGCAGGAAATTACCTCAACATACAAAAATCAGCACCATTTCTATATACTAACAATGAACAGACTGAGAAAGAAAAGAGCAAAGCAATTCCATTCTCATCCCTCAAAAAAAGAAAAAAAAACTATGAATACACTTAACTAAGGAGGTGAAAGACCTACACAAGGAAACCTGCACAACCTCGAAGAAAGAAGTTGAATGAGAGACCAGAATATGCAAAGATTTCCTATGTTCATAGATTGACTAGAATTAATATTGCACAGACTTTTTCTGTACTACTTGGAGGAATTCTATTTCTCTATGAGGTGTGTGTATGTGTGTGTGTTTGTGTGTGTGTGTGAGTGTGTGTGTGCTTGTGTGTGTAACAGTTTTGAGAAACTATCCAGAGGAAACAAACATAGAAAAATGTCATAGCTGAGGAACTGAGGTTTATTATATTGGGAATCGAGAGAAAAACAACAAACTGACAGCTTGTATAAGGAAGTGTTTGGTGCATATATTCGGGTGTGTATATCCAAATAGTGAATCTACTTAGCTAATAAAATTTTGAGGAAGGAATTACTACACTGAAAGTCACAACACAGAGGTTGCATTAAAAATTATGTTTCGGCATGGGATATAACTCAGTGATAGACCGCTTGGTTAGTATGGATGAGACCCTGAGTTCAACACCCAGCACCACAAAAAAACCCAAAAACTTTGCATTCACCACACATTCAAAACTATTTACAGAACACTTGCTATGTGTCCAAGATGGAGACGGGAGTGAAATGAACAGGAAGGTCCTCTGAAGACATACTTACCAAATAGACCCATACATATTTAATCACTGTAAAGCAACAGAAATTCAGTACTTGCTCTTAGAGCATATTAGCATTTGTCAGCAGAACAAACTCATGTTAGCCAACTCTCCATTGTAACAAAATAACCTGAGAGAAATCAATTTAAAAGACAAAAGGGTTTTGGGGGTTCATACTTTCTGTACTTTCAAATCATGGTCACTTAGCCTTGTAGCCTTCAGTCCTGTGTGAGGCAGTAAATCCTGATGGATGCATGTACAGGAGGGCAGCTTGTCACCTACCTGTGGCCAGGAGTAAAGAGATGGAGAGGAAGAGACCAGCACCCCAGGATACCCTTCAAGGGTGCACCCTAAGGATATACTTCTTCAAACGAATCAGGTCTCACATTCTAAAGTCTCTACTGCTTCCTAATAGCACTATCAGCACTATCACTCGTAGTATTTTCATTGACAGTCATTTGGAAGTTTCTCATCCTGTCAGTGAGGGAAGGTCCTTCACGTACACAAATTCTGTCACTTGAAAGAAGCTCTATTGTTTGCATATCACCCTTCAAAGCCACATCTAAAGGAGAATATTGAAGAGTATGTCCTCTTTGAGAGCTATACCGATTTTCATCTCCTTATTCCTTACATATAGCAATTTGGTAGCTAGGCAGTGGTTTTCCTTACATATAGCAATTTGGTAGCTAGGCAGTGGTTTTAAGGCTTAAATAGTCGACCTTTGGTTGAGTCTTAAATTTCTTTGGAAACATAATTCTTTCAAAAATAGTAGATTTAGTCAGTACTAGGTGCCTCCATTCAGAACTAGATGGCAATAACTACAACTTAAATTTTCTTCTGATTCTCAACTCTGATTTCTTTCCTTGCATCTGTATCCCTTCTTTCTATGCAAGCTACATTATGGCCAAATAAAGCAATATCCTTGAGTGGAAGAGAAGAGTCTTTAACTTAAACCTTTCAAACCTGAGTTCCTTTCTCTAATAAGAACCCCTGATAAACATTTTTGTGTTTTTTGTAAACCTAATTTCTTATGGCTTAAGTTTCTATACTTATTTCTATTTCAGTTCATGAGTCCACAATTCTTACCCCAAATCATTATTTCTGTGTGATAGTTTGCACAGATGGAGTAAATATCTAACAACCCATACTACTAGCATTCTGATCTCCAACTTCTTCCAGAGCTACCAACTTGCACACACTCAATCCCCCTTGTCAGTTACTGAAGGCAGCACTTCTGTGTTTTGGTAAAGGTAACACTGCCATGAAGATAAATTCCAAAATTTTGGTTTAAAAATAATAGAACTTTTATTCATGTAAAAGTAGATGAACAAATCCACACACTTATCATGAAAACATTCTAGTGGGTCTCTGACATCTCCAGAATGATGCACCCTGATAGGTACCCCAATACCACCCATCCAGAAAATGTAAAGAGCATGAGGGACTGTGGGGAAGGATTTTAAAAGCTGGACCTTCAGGGAGTACATGGTAGGTCTGCTCACATCCTTTTAACTGAAATAGGCACGTGGCTCTATTTAGCTGAAATTCAGATGCATACTTCACTTTGATGACTGTGTGTTTTTTTTTTAATAAAGAAATGCTTTTTTATATTGAAACACATGGATATATATATATAATAAAAATTACAAATAAAAATAAAGAGAACTGAGGCAGTGCCCCTTAAACTAAGGAAAGTTTAGAAAACAGTCACCAAATTGCTCATGGCTTTGCGCTGGCTCTTGCACCTGCGCTGCTTGTGGGCCTGGTTCTGCCCAGTATTGGACAGTGAAACAGCAGCAAATGCTCGAACAAGGGCTGGCATGGTATTCCCCTTCTTCTGCTTCTTTGGGCCTCCATTTGTGGGCTGTGATTTGGGTCCCATATTGGGTGGGGGAATGGGACGGGTGTTGGAGGAGGGCTTATTGGTGCCCCCGACTCTAAGTGTCCCCAGGCTGGTAGCAGTGGAGGTAGAGATAGTGAGTGGGTGGTTACGGCCACTGATGGCAGGGGTGCTGGGATTGGTACTGGGTAAGGGCAGGCCAAAGGAGGTGAGTGGTGCAGATGTGGACAGGGCAGAGGGCTGGGGGAACAGGACGGAGCTTGGGGCCACTGGGTTGTGGGCAACAGAGGTAGTGGAAGGCCCAAGGAGGGAGCCCTGAGAGGTCAAGCTGGTGGCAGAGCTGGTGGTGGAGATGGTGGTGGTGGTTGAGTGGCTGCTGGCTATGCTGTTTACCCCAAAACCACTCACAGGCTTTGAGGAAGATAGTCTGGCTGGACCAATGATGGTGCATGTGGCCGGACTGGTGGTCATGGAGGTAGTACTAAGTGGAGCAGTTGTCTGCATTAAAGGCCGGGATGGAATATGCACAAAAGTAGGGGGTCTAATGAGGCCAATTCGGGCCTTGATGGCTAGAGTGGTGGTGTTGGTTTTGGAGGGGATGGTTTGGTTGGAAGAGGCTGGCAATGTGCCTACCTGTGTGGACTTGTTTCCCTGGCTTTTAGTCGGGGTCACCAAAAGGCTCTTCATCATGAAACCACCAGAGGCCAGGCCAGGACCTGTTGGGGAGGAATTTTTGGTAGGTGTGCTGCCAAGTGGCTTTGGCTTTATGGGGTCAGGCCAAAGAAGACTTTGTAGTCTGGCTGATTCTGCAACATCAAGATGTAGTAAGGGTGATATATCCATGGACATAACTGGGTTTGAAGTAGGTGCCTGCCCCTGGGAAGGTGCTGAAGAGGTGGAGAGGCCTTGTGGTGTGGCTGATACTGCAGCTTGGAGTGGGGGAGGATGGGAGAGATCCAGGGGTGTAACTGAGGGGGAAGTAGGTGCCAGCCCCTGGGAAGCTGTTGAAGGTTTTCCTGCAAAGAGCCCTGGCTCTGAAGAACTAAGAATGGCTGGAAGGCTGGTTCTCTTCAGAGGTGGGGGAGCTACACTATTATCCACTGCAACAGGCACTGGGAGGGATGGTGGGGCCTGCAGATTGTGCACCTTACTCAATTGCCCAAGGGGTGAAATAGTGCTTATGGCTAGGGCAGGGGTGGGGAGGGAGGCAGGCAAAGAAGCTGGCCCTGATGCAGGCAGGGTCAGTGGAGGTCGAGGTGGCTTGGCACGTGCAGGGGCTGCAGTGCTCACTGCATCAGCATTTCCTGATAATGACGGGGCACAGTCAGGGTTCTGCATGGTCTTTAAGTTGGCCAGCAGCGGGGTAGCACCTGGGTCAGGGGCAGGGGTGGGGAAGGAGGCTGGCCAAGAAACTGTCCCTGATGCAGGCAGAGTTAAAGTGAGACGAGGCTCCTTGGTGACACAGTTAGAGACCTCATCAGTCTTTTCCTCCTGGGCCTTGTTAAACCACTCCAATCTGGCCTTCTCTGCTCTGTGGACTTCAGGAGGGCTGGCACAGGTAAGCAGGGGTGGTAAAGGTAAGGTCAGTGGGTACTCCTGTCGCTTCTGTTTCCTGCTCCCAGAGCTGCCAGATGTTGATAGTGAAGTGGAGGACTTGGGCTCCTTCCTTGTGCTATCATCTTCAGCCCTTTCTCCATGGGACTCCTTGTCCTGCACCTGAGAAGCAGGAGCGGGATTACTCGATCCATTGCCCAGCTCCTCTGCTCTTGTGTTCTCTGCTGGCCTCTCGGGCCGCTGGGAGCCTGAGGAAGCTGATCCAGCCAAGAGGAATGAGGTGGGACCCCTTTTCTTCCCCAGCTGGGAGATGCCTTGAGTGGACCTGTAGGAACTCCTGATGGAGTTATGCTTGGGCATTGGGCTGCCACACATGAGCTTGCTTGGTGGGGACCGCCTAGAATACATGCATGCTTTCTTATTCAAGATGTCATCTGAGGTCTCAGAAGGAAGACTTCTCTTCAGTGACACAGGTTTCTCTGGAAGACTCACAGAACATCCATGGAGCAGGAGGGGTACAGATGTTGAACAGCTGCTCCCACTGCTCTCATGGCGCTTTTTCTTAGTTTCCTGGCCATCTCTGTGTATTTGGGACTCTCCCTCCATTCTCCTTTTCATTGGCTCTTTGCGAGCGGTGTCCTTTGCACCTCGCTGCTGGGCATTTCTTGCTGGCAATGACAGCGTGGAGTTGGTCACCTGCCCAGGTACGTTTTTCTTTACTATTCCTTTATTCATGCCTTTCAGGGCACTCATCGTGCTTTCCGTTACACGCAGCTCCTGGGCAACTCTTCCCCTGGAGTACTGTGTGGAGCACACCATCTGTCGTGGCACTGGAGGAGGCGTTTGATTGCTCCCGGAGGGGCAAATCCGCTGGGTCCCTGGGTTGCTGCCCAGCCTGCAGTTCCGTGAAGTTACCGTGGCCTCTTGGTGGCGACTGGTCCAGCAAGAGGTGGGCATCGCTTGCTGGTTCGGGTACTGTCTTCCAGTCGGTACCTGGAACCGCGGCGTGAAATCCCCAGGTGGGCGGTACCAAGGCTTCCGATGGGCCCAGTATCTGTGCATATTGAAGGATTCAGCAGGGTAGTTCTCCTGAGCAGAGTCGCGCGGAGAGTCTCTCAAGAAGCTCTCTGTCTCCAGGGAACTTGTCCTTAGAGACTAACAACATTCCATGCCATGACGTTGTGGTTCCAAGTCCACGAGGACTGCGCGCGAGAGCCTCAAGCTCCTGGTTTCAGCAGGAAGGAGGATCAGGTGCGCAAATCTTGGTTTCGAGCCTCAGACTCCACAGTTTCCCTGGTGGCCCCACTGGTGAGCAAATCCCTGGGTGTACTGGGGAGAGTATGAAGCCCAGCAGGGACTGGACAATTGGATTAAGAATAGAGGCGCACATGATTGTACCGCTTACTTTTTGCAAAAATAGGCTGAACATGTACATTTGTGCTCAGAGAAATAATACTCTATAAGAAAAGGAAGAAAAAGATTCTAAACAAGCTATGGCCAATCAATTAAAATTGTTATTATTTTATTGATCATTGCATAATGATCAATAAAATAACATATAAGAGCAACATATTAATATGCTGCTATTTCTTCAGAATGTATCCCCATATCATAAAAACCAGGAAGTTAGAAATTGTGAACATATTTTTCTGTATGAAAAAGCATGCTCAAGCTTTGAGCAAAAGCTTTTTGCAATATGCATAGAGTAATTATAGAAGTTATGAATTTGAGATTTCAAAGAGGAAGGGGAGAGGCGAGAGAGAGAGAGAAAGCAAAGAGAACACAAGATTAATCATAGAGCTACCAATTTTTAGAGTGAGGGAAGGAATAGTTAGGTGAAAGAAAAGGTCAGGCTCTGTACAACCAAAGCCAAAAGAGGGAAAGGCCTAGAGAATTAAGAGTATCACAGAAATAAAATGAAAGCCATCCAAGCTTTTGTCCTGCAGCCATACCATCTGGCCATCATATACTATACTCTTGTCTAGGACAGGAAGATTCAGGAACCTACTCTTTCTACCACGTTCACACTAAACCATCCTCACTGCTGTCTTTGCTTTCTCTACAAAACCCCAAAAACTCTGTACTAACTTCAAACCTTGAGACACATGGTGATTAATGTTATGCAAAGTGGCAGAAGTGGTAGTGTTTACTTCCCTAGGAAAGAGAATTCACAGAGAAGCAGTATGACATACAAGAGAGAAAGCAGTATTCATGGAATAGAGGTCATGTTTCAGAGACTAGATTAGGCTAGATTGCTCGGCATTTGGGAAACTCAGCTTGCTTTTCAGAACATCAACAGAAGCATTCTCTTACTTTTCCCCCCCTTTTTAATAGCTTAGCCAAAGGATCTCTCTGTTTATAACTCTTTCTCAACCTCTCCTTACCTCTTCTTTGTCCTGTACTTTCTCTTTCTGTCTTGCTTTCATCCACATTGAGAAATGCTTTCCCTTTTTAGGAAAGAATCATGGGTATAACCTAGACTTTTCAGCTCCTAGAATGGGTCACCAAAATTAATTAAAAGTGTTATATAAAGTCCTAAGCATTCTTACCTATCCCAAAGAACTATTGAAATGTTGAAAATTTCAGGGATCAAGCAAAGGATATAGCAAAAATTCACATGTAAACTTTAATGGTTCTTAAATAACCACAAGTCTCCTCTTTAAAGCAAAGAGTGTACCAGATGGTTCTTTGTTGGCACAAATTGTTCTCTATGCCTATAATGGGGTTTCTGTAAGTGCTTTTGACTGACAGCAACCAGTTTTGTTACAAAGCAGTGTAACAATGGGCCAATAACAATGAAACTTGATAATGCCACATCAATAATGTGACATTTTATACTTTAGTTTGGAATAAATTGCTGCAAGGAGAGAAAGTGATACTTAGTAATAGATGAATATTCTAAATAAATGTTAGCTCCTGACATTGCAACTCTGGTGATGATGTTCAAGACCAACAGCATGATACCAGTGACTCTCAGTGATCTGTAATGATTCTTAAGTTGAGAAATAAATACATCCTCTGATATAGGACACAACATGTCCTTGTTGTTTTCATAAAACTGTTGCGCATATAATGCAATTTATCTACTTTCCTATCCATTCATTAGACACATTTGGATACACAGTTCAGGGGTATATATAATCCTAAAGTACAACCTACCCTAAAACCACAATTATAGGAGTAGTAGAGTAAGAAAAATTGTTCAGTGTTCTGTGAGGCAGATTATTCAAATAAGCAAATCATCACACACAATAAGTAGAACTGAATCACCCATAGCTCCATTAAGTAAAGCCACTCTGTCCTCTCAGTTCTCCCTGTCTGTGATGGTCATTGCCAGCCTGAGCATGTGAGGGCTGAAAGGTTAGGTTAGACATAGGAAATTCAAACAGAAGCAGAAATCATAAAAGATCTAGAATAATGTAGAGACTGTCTTGCTTGGAGGGAACTTGATTCAGAGGAGTGGGATTTGAGCGATGGAGAAAAGATGATGACAACTAATAGAAATGAACTGTAGTGGGAAACCCAAAATTATCCATTGAGGGAAATCTGATTAATTTTCTAATTTATGTGATACGAATGTCCTTCTCCAATTACCAGTTAAAAATATTCACTTAATTTCCTATTTCTAGTTGATGTTTTGAGGATGTTCCTCTGTTTTTAGGATGGGACATTGTTTAAGAGCAGTTTTTAAATATGTATTTATTGTTATCATTTGAATTAGTATACATGAGAGTTTCATTGTGGTAATTCCATACTCCCTCTATTACATTCCTGTTCTCTCTCCTACCTTCCCCCTTTTTCATACAGTGTTTGTTGGGTTCCATTATGCTGTTTTAGAACTATACCTGTAGTAGACTTCAGTCCTCTTCCCCTCCTCAGTATCTTTTCTGTTCCCCTGTTCCCTCTTGTTGATCCCACCTTAGATTGTCTCCCGTTCACATTCATGTGTTATTAGCAGGAGCAGCAGCATTTTAGGTCTAGGTTCCGCAAATGAGTGAGAACATGTGATATTTGGCTTTTTGAGCTTAGCTTATCTCATTCAACATGATGATCTTTAGTTCCATCTATTTTCCAGCAACTAACATAATTCCATTTTTATGTGGCTTAAGTAATATTCCAAAATTTGTATATAGATAAATGATAGGTAGATAATAGATAGATATAAATACAGATAACATTTTCTTTATCCATTCATCCATTGTTGGGCACCATGACTCATTCCATGGTTCAGCTATTGTGAGCAGATGTGGAATAAAAATGGGTATGCCCATATATTGACTTATACTCCTTTAGGTGTATAAGAGTGGTATGGTGGGGTTATAATTTAGGTCTATTTTTAGGCTTCTGTGGAAACTCCATACTGATTTCCATAATGGTTGTACCAATTTACATTCTTACCATCAGTGTATCAGAGTTCCTTTTTCTTTTCATCCTTACCAGTGTTTATTGTTGTTTGTTTTCTTGATGATTGCCAATCTGACTGGGATGAGATGAAATCTTAATGTGGTTTTGATTTGCATTTCCTTTGTGACTAAGAATGTTAGACATTTCTTCATGTATTTATTAGTCATTTGAATTTCTTCTGAAAACTGTTCAACTCATTGGTCCATTTATTAATTGGATTATTCTTTTTGTTGCTTAGCTTTTTGAGCTCTTGTATATGCTGGATATTAACCCTTTATCTGTCATATAGCTGGTGAAGATTTTTCTCCATTCTGTGGATTATCTCTTGTTTCTAGTAACTATTTCTTTTGATGTGCAGAAACTTTTTAATTTGATGCAATCTCATGTGTCAATTCTTGCTCTTGTTCCTGGGCAATTGCATCAGATTCAGAAAATAATTACCTAGGCCTTTTTCTTTGAATTTTCCCTATTGTTTCCTATAGTAGTGTCAGTTTTAGGTCTTACATCAAGGTCTTTGATTTATTTGGAGTTGATTTCCATACAGGATGAGAGATAGGGATCTAGTTTCAGTATTTTGCACGTAGCTAACCAGTTTGACAAGGGTATCCACTTTCCCCACTCTCACCTCATATAGTACTATAATTCCTAGTCAGTCTAATAAGGCAAGAGAAAGAAATAATAAAAGGATTCAAATAAGGAAAGAAGTCAAATTATCCCTATTTGTAAATGATATGATTCTGTACTTAAATGACCCTATAGATTCCACCAAAAATCCTCCTAGATTTGATAGACACTTTTTGAAACATAACAGTGTATAAAATTAACATACAAAATCAGTAGCTTTTCTATATACTAACAACTATGAGACTAAGAAAGAAATCAGGAAAACAATACCATTCACAATAACCTTTTAAAAATAATATCTAGGTATAAACCTAACCAAGGATGTAAAAGACCTCTACAATGAAAACTGCACAACTTTGAAGAAAGAAATTGAAGAAGACATCAGAAGCCAGAAAGACCCGTGTTCATGAATTGGCAGAACTAATAGCATGAAAATGGCCAGACTATAGAAAGTCATCTACAGATTTAATGCAATCCTCATCAAAATTCTAAAGTCATTCTTTGCCAAAATAAAAAAAATCAATCCTAAAATTCACATAGAAGAATAAAAGACCCCAAATAGCAAAAGTAATTCTAAGGAAAAAGAGAAATGTTCTTAAGGACCACAAGACTGGAATTCAAATTATAATACAGAGCCATTGTAACAAAACAGCATGGTACTGGCACAAAAATAGTCATGAAGACAAATGGAACAGAATAGAAAACTCAGAGATAAAACCACACAGCTACAACCATCTGATCTTTGACAATGAAGCCAAAAACATAACTGTAGAAAAGATAGCCTCTTCAACAAATGTTGCTAAGAGTAGTTTTGAGGTGAATGGCAGTAGCCTCAATGGATGCTTCATGAAGCTTAATCTCCCACTTCTTTGAAGAACTAGTTGATTTGCTCTTCTCTGAATACACTGACATTTTAGTCAGGTTCCTAGAACTCACCTGTGCACTTTCTTATGAAATCGAGTTTTAGCAAGAATGCTGCTGAGTCAGTTTAATAATGACCTCCCCCCACTTCAATATCTGATTCCTCGGTACTTAATTGCATTCTTCATCTCACAGTTTTCCTGGTGATGTCTGAACATCCTGTCTGTCTTCAGCAAGAAACCTGTGAGGTCAGTATAGCCCAATATTACTCCTAATATTTCCTCTTAGGAATTTTCCACTTACTATACCTATCTTTCGACTTGCTTGCTTATGTTGTGTTTCCCCACTTCAAGAACCTGCTGCAGAGGCTCCTACATCAATCACAAAGGTTCTTCCTTACCATGCTTTAACAGGTGTCACTGAATAATCTTTTAAAATATCCACTAATATCTTACATTTGTGACTTAGCTATTTCTGTTCTCTTCAATGAACTAAATCCAATGCCTCTTTACATTTTATCTCAAATGTTACTGATGAAATTTGTTCTACTTTCCTAACAGGATTTGAGATCTTTCTCCTTAAAATACACACAGCATTTAGTAACTATATTTCTTACGACACCTAAATGTAATCAGACTTCTATTCTAGCTGTTGTGAAGTTTAGCTTGAGGTGAGAAACTGTTTTTTATTTATCATTATAGTCACTGATGTGACTAGTCTGGTACTTCACAAATGTTAGTTAAAATACATTGAGCTGAAGTACTAGATTGTTGATAAGAAATACTGAAATTAGCTTTCTACTCTTTGTGATGCTCTAAATATAAGTGTTTTAATTAATGCATTTAAATATTTTAATTTAAAATATATAACTCAGCTGCTTATTGAAATTATTTAATAGTCCCTTTCAACTATATCAAAACAGCAGTATTTTTTCAAAAGAACATAACTTTAGCTATTCTCCACCATCTTTTAGAGAGGGCAAGAAGTGATGTTCTCTGAAAATCCAGTGTTAGAAGGCACAATTGCTCATACATTTGGCAGCATTTATAGCTTCAGTTGTATTAGATTTTGGTGGCAATTGAGTATAAAATAAATTCTTTTGAAATATTCCTTTTGGAATATTTTCTTTGGCAGATATTTTCTAGAAGAATGGGTTCTTGTCTCTTTTTGTTTTCTTTGTCTATTTGGGTTTTTTTTTTTTTTCTTTTAAGTCCCTTCTTCGGAAACAGTTAACTGAGGACTACACTGAATGGCCCCAATATCACTTATTTTCTAGTTCAGTGTCCTGAAAAGAGGAAAAAGAAACTGTTTCTTTCACGATGTCCTATATATTATCCAGTTTCTTTTTCAGGCTCAGGCATTAGCAGGAGACAATAGTGATTGATTAGAGTCACAAAACCCCTTGGTTCCTCCTTCATAAAATTAATCTTTTTCATTCTATGTCCAAACCCTGCCTTATATTATATCTCTGCTACTACATAAACTAAATAAAAAAAGAAAAGCATCAAAACAAGAACGGGTAAAAGACCATATACTGCTTACCAGGGAAAGAAGGCTTATGTAATTCAATTTGGGATATTTGTTATGAAAATAACATAAGGTTTCAGTAACTCACAGAGAAAGCACCATCTTGGATAGATCATTTAAATTAAACATGCTTACAATCTATTGCTATTGCATATAAGTAGAAACAGTAGTATTCCATACATGAAAATAGAATTATAACTATATCTTTATTGCCATGGTCTTTCAGATTTTGTTTACTGGTAGTTGTTGGGATATTCTGAGTTTCTGAAAAATAGAATTCAAATTATTCTGAGAGACAAATGTGTGGTTGAAATATAGATTTATCTCCCAAAGACATTAAATTCTTAGTCTTTACTAATACACACCCAGGTACTTCATTTCAAACACGATGTGACAAATACAGAAATAAAAACAAACCATTGAATTTATTGGAAATTTCTCACTTCTTAGATGATCGGCCCACAGTATCTGCTCAAAAAGTGTCACAGACATTCATTGGGAACATATTCACTGACCACCAATTTTATGTCGGATCACATCTTAAGCACAAATTCAAATAAAGACCCCGTTACTCAAGGAGTTCAAAGTTTAGAGAGAAAATGAAATAAATTATATGATTGAGTCCAGTAATGGTGAACTACTATGTACTGTTTGAATACTCCTGTCTATACCAAATATTAACCTTGATTAGAATAGAGAAATAACTATTCATATTGTAGGTGATCAACGAATATGGGAAATTAACATAATCTACACTTGAAAGAAAGAACTTGCTACATTCAAGCCAGATTTATGTACCGTCAAGGATCTTCATCAGTCCACACAGGATGAGATAGGTAAAGTTAGGCAAGTAGATGCAGTGTTATTGGCCTGAAGTGATAAAGTCAAAGTTTTGAGCTGCTAGAGTAGCTAGAAAGAAAAGGGAAAAAAATCAGGAAGGATGATCCCCAAATCTGCATCTACACTGCCTTTGATCTTCAGCTGAACCTTAAACTGTGAATTTGAGAAAACTCTAGGGGCCTAGGAAGGAAATGAGAATTGGAAGTTTGAAATTGATTACCAGAGGTCTCAGTACTTGCTGCCCAAAGCAAAAGTGAAAAAGTTTAGAGTTTAAATTTCAGTATATTAGAGGGTCCAGGTAAATAACTAGTACTTTTTCTTGAAATTTCAGAACAGCATGTTTTAGGAGTGAGAAATATGTTCCAAACCAAGATTGCCATAGGCTGAAAGACACAACTCTGAAATAAATACACAAAAACAAAGCCCCCAAACAAGTACCCAATATAATAACTTACTGGAGAAAACTAATTTTATTGACTTTACATTACATCATTCACAATAAAAGTGAAGAGAAAATATGATCTATAATCAAAAGAAAAATCTGTCAATAGAAACAAACTTTTTGGCAATACCGATGTTAGATGTAACAGACAAGTTTGTGGCAAATATGCTAAAGAATCAATGGGAAAAACAAATTGTAAGTAATGGGAGAAGAAGTGAGACTGTCAGGAAAAATGAAGCAGTAAGAAAAATAGATATCTTAAAAATGAGAATATGATGATCTGTGAAATTAAATATATTGGATGCACAGAGAAAAACATCTGTGAACTTGAAACTGTGTCAAAAGAAATCAATCAAACTGATTTTTTTAAAAAGTAAAAAAAACATTAACAGAGGTTCAATATACTGTGGAAGAGGATCAAGTCTGGCATACAAATAATCAGAGAAGAGAAGGAAAGGAGGTGAGATATAAGGGCAAACGTAAATTAATTGGAAAATTGGCTAAAATTTTTTTGAAATCTGATTTTTAAAAAGTAACCCACATAACTCACATGTGTAAGGCTGTCTCAAAATTCTAGAGATAAAAATTACAATGTTTCATTATAAAAATAACACTCCATGAGGTTAACATTGCAGAGTGCACTTGAAGGCGTAGCAAGAGAAGTTAACAAAAAATGAACAGTGATTTCAACAACAGTAGATGTGCCATTGGCATTATGGGAATGAGAGGCAGAAGCAAAGACTACTTTTTAAAAAGTGATCAAATTTATTCCATATTTGATAAAAATTATAAACTTCTAGAACCAAGAAGCTCCGTGAAGCTCCAAAACAAGGGATGTGAATAAAACAACACAAAGTTACATCACAATCACAGTGCTAAGAGCCACTGATAAAAAAGTGTAAACACAGCCAAAGGGAAATAAAAACAAACATTAGATATAAAGGCACAAAGTATGCCAGCAGGTTTCTTGTTGAAAGTAATGCAAGTCAGAAGGTAGAAGACCAACATTGTTAAAGTGCTGAAGAACAAAATATGTCAAACTAGAAATATAAATCCAGAAACATGTTTCAAAAATGAAGGTAAAACAAAGTCGATTTCAAACACAGAAAAGAATTCATCACCAGCAGACTTGCACTATATGAAATATTGAGTACATTTTTCAGGCAGAAGGAAAATGATACCAAATAGATGTTTGAACATACACAAAGGAATGAAGAGCACTGGAAATGTTGCCATTTGCATGTTTTTAAAACAAATGTATAGCAATGTATTGTGGAATTTATAGCACACACAAAAGTAAATTGTATTATTAAGAATAGAACAAATCCAGAAGGAAAGATAAAGTGTACAATCCCACATTGTTTCTACTTAAGTAAGCTGGTATAACTAGAAGGAAGAAAGCAATAAATTAAAAGTGTTTAATTTACCAAGTGCATAGTATAACAACAATGAGAAACCACTGCACATCTATCTAGAACACTAACAACAAATGCCAGCAAGAATGGGGAGCAATAGAAAGTCTCATTACTGGTAGGAATGCAAAATGGTACATCCACTTTGAAGAGAGTTTGGCAATTTTTTCCAACACTAAACATACTCTTACCTTATAATCCAGCAATCACACTCCTTGATGTTTACCTAAAGGAGTTGAAAACTGTCCACATAAGAAACTTCACATAGATGTGTATAGCAGCTTTTTTCATCATAATTGCCACAACTTGGAAGCCATCAAAATGTCTTTCAGTAGGTAAATGGATTAAAAACTGTGATATAGCCAGACAACAGAATATATTCCAGAGCTAAAAACAAATGTGTTATAAAGCCTTGAAAGGACATAGAGGAGCCTTAAAAACGTGTATTACTAAGTGAAGTAAACCAATCTGAAAATGCTAAATCCTGTATGATTCAAATTATATAACATCTGGAAAAAGCAAAACTGTACTGATAGTAAAAAGATCAGTGTTGCCAAGGGTTATGGGATGGTTGAAGGAAGAATAACTAGGTAGGTTACAATTTTTAGAACAGTAAGACTTTTTTTTGATACTGTGGTGGTGGATATGTGTCATTATATATTTATCAAGACTTATACAAATCCAAAAGTGAACAATACTTAAAGTATGGACATTGGGTGATAAAAATGTATCAATATAGGTTCATTGTAACAAATGTACTATTCTGATATGAAATGTTTATGGTGAGAGATTGCTCATATGTTGGAGTTAACATTAGAGCATGCATCTATTTTCTTATGCACCCAAAAGAAAAAAGAAGAATGCATCCATGAAAAGAATTGCATGTGAATGCTCATTTTAACTTTATTTTAAAAGTCAATGACTAAAAACCACCAAAGCATGTAACAACAAGTGAATGGATATACAAAGGTATTATATATGTACACTGGAATATTTCTCTGCAAGAAAAAGGATAAAAATATTTACATAAACAACATAGAAAAATTGCAGAATCATTACATTGAGTGAAAGGAATCAGGGAAAAATGGTACATCATCTTGTGAGAAAATTATAATCAAATAGAGAAAAGGCTGATTGACGGTCCCCAAAATATGAAGTCAGAGGATATGAGAGACTAGGCATGGTTCAGTCACGTTTGCCTACAAATAAACTTGTGATCCTGTGCAACTTGCTATATCCTGTAAGATATCTGATAAGAGCCGTAGTCTTCATAAGAGCAGAACATTTCAATCTTATAGAAAGCAAGCAGGGACATCTCGCCTCCAACTCCCCTTCTTTCCCATGAATTTTTTTGATATTGCCCTTTCTAAAAATCATTTTCCCTATATTTTTAAATTACCTAATCCCTTTTTTACAAAACAGTTGGCACACTATCTGCACCAATCCAAACTTGTGATAAAGAACTGATGTCACCCTCATCCCATTTGTAGTTTTACCTTTATAGTAACTTGTTTGAAATCTGTGAGACCCTGGAGCACTTTTCACCCTCATGAAATCTGTGTTTCCCATGTCGTACTCTGATTAGAGTAAATAAACTCTCTTTGTTTCTTAATCAAATTAAGCCTCAGCTTCTCCTCATTTCTACAAAGTCCCATAAGATACAAACAAATTCATAGGGACAGAAAACAGATTGATGGTTACAGAGGATTTGGAAGAGAAAGGTGAGGGACAAGGGGGATTGCACAATAACACTGAAAACTTTTGGAGATATAGGTTGTGCTCATTTTCTTGATTGTGATGGGTTTCAAAGGTGTATACATATGTCAAATTTTATCAATTTTTATACTTTAAATATGTGAAATTAAAAAAAATTTATAAAATAACAATTCTAACCATTGGTGACCATACAGAGGAATCAAAACTTCTCACTCATGGCTGGTAGAAGTGAAAGATAGTTTAGTAAATAATAGGGCCTTTAAAAAATAAAATTAAGTATATATATGCCATTTGAATCACTAGTTCTATTACTAGTTAGTGGTTGTTCAATACCTCAAAAATATACTACAAAAGGTCTGCACAGGTGAATGGACAAATAAATCATGATATGTGTATTCCATGGAATATTTCTAAGTAAAGAAAGATGAGGGAATTCAATAGGTAAGAATTTCTAAAACATTTTGCTGATCAAAGAAGTCAGGCATGAAGCAGCACATGTCCTGTGATTCCATTTGTATGAATTCATTTGTTTGAATCAAACAGAACATATGAAACCATGATATGGTAGCAGAAATAAGAAAAGTGATTCTCTCAGGGTATGGGGGAGGAATTACCAGGAAAAAGAGTAGAGGGGGAATAACAGACATAATCCATGTCACCGAACAAATGGTAGTTATACACATTTGTCATCAAGACTCATAAACACTACATGGGAAGCTGCATTTTATTGGATGTAAATTATATGTCAATAATAAAATAGTTCCAAAAAAGATAGTATGATATCATAATGGATATATTATGCCCTGGAATGAAGACAAGGTGCACCTTACTTTTCCTGAAAGAATGAGTGGAGCTGATTGTGTATCATAGAAGAAGTAATACTGAACTGAGGGTTGAGTAGGAGTTTTCCAATAATATAATTTTGGGAAGAAAAATTACCATACAAAAGCATGAAGCTATGGGAGATCTTGGCCTGTTTAGGAAACAGATCTTAACTTTAAAAAGAGATGTAGGAATCTCTAGGGGTTGGCAGTCTCAAGCCATAGTAAGGCTGATGCACCAAAAGTAACAATTATTTTTCTTTTATGTCATGTCTTGGAAGGTGACTTTAGAATCAATTGAATGATAAAACTGCAAGAGAAGGTTAGAAAATTTTCAACCTAAAACCATGATTTTCTCTAGAGTTTTTGACTTTAGTTTTCATCCTAAAAACCATGATGTACTCTATGAAGAGAGTTTTTTGTTGAATGTACACTGCTTTTATAAATTTGGCCATTTGGAACTTTGACTGAGAATAGTATGAACATTGTATAGACTTGGGAACAGCTCGAAAAATAGAAAAAACCCATCCAATTTGAAGGTAATGATAGAAACAGAGATTTGGCCTGTCTACACTTGGGGTATATTTTTAAAAAGTGATGTAAAGAGAGTAATCCTTCTTCTTCATTTTTTTTTCTTATAGTTTTTACATCAAGTTCAGAAAGACTAGTTGAAATTAAAAACTGTTTCTTGGAGAAGACACAGTTGAAAGAGAAAGTGCTAAGAATGAACGGAAACATACTCAGGAGGAAATTAATGATGCATTCTGAAAACAGACAGGAACACCTGAGCGGTACACTACCACCCAGAGGCTTAGAGCAAAAGGAGCATTGAGCTACGTGCATTGTGTTAATGGAAAAAACTAGCAGAAAAGAGCTTGAGTTTTTCCCTGAGTCTGAGGATTTTACATCATCTTTCAGAGCAGTTCTGATTTTATGATTGTAACTGCCCCTATTTGTTTCTCCCTGCCCTTTACATTTCAAGAGTACTTTTATAGAGACTGATGCTTAAAATATCTGAATCCAGAAATGCCCATGGAAGCTAGGCAGGACAGGGAGATTATTCTTATTTTACAATGATGAAACACATTTGACAGCTTACCTTAAATTCAGACCCTGTTATCTACAACTTCCAAATGACTCTTTGAAAAGTACCATAGGAAGGTACTGTAGAAAGAAGAAGTAAATGGCTAAAATAGCAGATCTATATTGCATTCCCAGATTCCAATGCACTTAAACTTCCCTACTTTATAAAATATATAACACTCTATATATTGGTTATAATATTAACCTTTAAAACTTTTTACCCTTAATGACTCACCCCACTGGATTTTGAATAAAATTTATGCACCAGAAAGTTGTAATATGTATTTATTCTTTCAAGTCCAGCCCACTTGGCACACTGATGTCCCTGTCAAAGAATGAAACATGAATCAACCAAATGCAGTGTCTGAATGTCTCTGTGCTTTGACCCCTACATATCTGCCCAGCTTCATCAAGTGCCACACTCCCACTGCAATCTACCCAATCTCCTTGGGCCAGCCTTGAAACGCATTAACTCCAGAATTAATTCCAGAAATAAATGTTTCTAAATCTGACTGATTTTCTTAGCATTGAACTACTGCAGAACTGTCATTTATGCTTTCAAGCAGAATCATGAAAGAAGGAAAGAAATGGACATGCTTCAATTTACCTTAGTGAAAAGGTTCTAGTGGAAAGCCAACATCATAAATTGAATATGTGACTACAACAATATGAGAGCTTCTGTTATAAAATTCTCTTACCAATGCAATGAAATCTTCTTTATAAAAACCCAAAACTTTCACTCTTTTGTAATTTTATTTTGATTCCTCATTCCACTTTGGCTTCTCTTCCATCTCCCACTTTACCTCTCCTTTTATTCCTCCTCCTTCTCCCTCTCTTTTTGTGAAGTTTTTTAATTTAACAGTTACGATTTCATAAAATAAATATCTGTGTGGTTGATGAAGTATTTAGCATCACATTTATAAGAAATAGAAGAAGATGACAGAAGGTGGAAAGATCTCTCATGCTCATAGATTGGCCAAATCGATACTATGAAAATGGCTGTATTACCAAACTCAATCTACATGTTCAATGCAATCCCCATTAAAATTCCAATGACATCCATCACAGAGATTGAAAAACTCAACTTCCAAGTTCATTTGGAAGCACAGAAGACTGCCAACAGCCAAAGCAATGTTGAGTAAAAAGGCGACACTTGGAGGTATCACAATACCCAACTTCAAACTATACTACAGAGCCATAGCAATAAAAACAGCATGGCACTGGCACAAAAACAGACAGGAAGACCAATGGAACAGAATACAAGACTCAAATATGAATCCACATGGCTATACCCATCTGATTTTGACAAAGGTGCCCAAAACATATGATGGAGAAAAGACAGCCTCTTCAACAAATGTTGCTGGAAAAATTGGATATCTGCATGCAGAAAACTGAAACTAGATCTATGTCTTTCACCCTGTACAAGTATCAATTCAAAGTGGAGTAAGGACCTTAATATAAGACCTGAAACTTTGAAGCTAGTGCAACAAAGAGCAGGGATACACTAGAATTAATAGGCATAAGCAATGACTTCCTTACTCAAACAGTTCAGCAACTAATAGAAAGGATTGACAAATGTGACTATATGAAATTAAAAAGCTTCTGCACAACAAAAGAAATAGGTATGGCCATGTGTGAGGTTACTAGTGGGAGGGGGAGGGTGAATGAAGGAGATTAAGGTGAGGATATATGGTTGATGGACTTCATATACCTATATGAAATAGTACAAAGAGACCTCTTGCAATTACTTTAAGTGAGACAGGGAGGGCATTGAGGGGGAAAACAATGAGACAATGGAGGTGATGTAAATATTGTACAATATAAGCCTAATCAGAATTGCCTGTATGAATCCCCCATGTATAACGAATATATCCTAATAAAAATTATATAAAAAAGAAAATGTGGTATTTATATACAATGGGATTTTATTCAGCCATAAAGAAGAATTTTGTTGTTTACAAGTAAATGGATGGAACTGGAGAACATAATCTTAAGTGAAGTTAGCCAGGTTCAGAAAGCCAAAGGCCTTATGTTTTCTCTCCTATGTGAAACATAGACCTAATACAAATACTAGAATATTATGAAAAACAGATCATGCTAAGGAGAAGTCACCTACGAGAGGAACAGCAAAAGAAGGAAGTTAATAAGGTGAATATGGTTAATGTACTTCCTGTATAAGAATTAATATAGAATTTTTAAACTTGTTAAAATCACCATAAGAAGGCGACAAAGGTCAAAGGGAGGAAAATAAAAGAGATGAACTTATTTGGGTCATAATACATATATATATACATGGAATTGTCACAAGGATACTCCTTGTATAGCTATCTTAAACAAACAAAAATGTCTTTTGTTTCTTACAAAAATGAAGAATAGGAGGGCAGAACAGGTCCTGCCTGGGGAATTGGTGCCAGTGGAAGGGCAGAAGATGTGAGGATAGGGTGTAGGAGGGTGAATATGGTAGAAATATTATGTACCCGTGTATGGAAATGAAAAAATGAAACCTGTTGAAACTATTCCAGGAATGGGGAGAGGGGGAAAAAGGAGGATGATACAGGGGGCAGGGAAGGAGAGTGATAGAGGGGGTGAATTCAACTATGTATATGGTAAAAACTTTGGTTAAGTGTCACAGTGTATCCCCAGCACAACCATAGTAAAAAAAAGAAAAGAAATGTGACATATAAAACTGAAAAAATGACACAGATTTCATAAAATAAATATCTCTCTGGTTGATGATTTACTTGGCATCACATTTATATCATTTATCAAAATTTAAAATTTACATTAAATTTTTCTGATTTCTGTTCTGTTCATTTATGACAACATATATTATACTATATAGCTTAATAACAAATATATATTATATATATATTTGCTATTTGATATAGGTTCATGAGGCAATTCAGTATTCTCTAGGGTATGTTCTTACCAAAACATCTTTCCACAAGATCTTTGACAGAATGACCTAAAGCTACTTTATATGGGTAAAGTGTTCTCAAATTTCCAGGGTTACCCTAAGTGCTCTAGGGGCATGTATCAGTGTTGAAAGTACACCAGAAGCATTTGTTTTGCAAGGGCTGCAGTTCTACTCTAAAAGGGACAAACTTTCAGCGCTAGTTGAATAACAATCTGCTACCAGACTTTACAGCTGAGTCTTCCACTAACACTACTTTAGGTTAAATGCTATGTACTTTCTATTATTCACAATTTCTCAGGACTGCCCCCTTCAAAAGCAAAGGATCCTTAATGAATGTTTTCCTTATTGTATTTGTGTAAACAATTATCTTTGCAGGTTCAACAATAATCTTAGTCTTACATATTTACTCATGTAGTTACCATTTCCAGAGCTCTTCATTCCTTTGTACAGATCCATATTTCTAGCTGGACCTCAACATTTCTTGTAGTGCACTGTTGTTGGTAATCATTCCAGGTAGTTCCTTCTCTAACCTTAGTTTTCTCACACACATGAGCTGATTGGTAATCAGCTAACTACTCAAGGGGGTTGTCTTCAAATTTCCACTGTTTTCTCTCCATTCATCTCTCTCCTCTCTGGTACTTAGTCCTGAGAACTTTAGCCATCTTTGTCCTCACCTCCAGACTCTTGGTCCATCCCATCTCACAGGCCTCACAGATACATATCTTCATATGAATTAACCTTCCATATCTTTCTGCAGGTCCTCTCTTCACAGGGCTCAGAAATAAATCAAAATTCTAGGCCAAGGTACTAATATTTGAGACTCACAAGCTGTCCTCCCTTCCAGGACTTGACCCAGACTTCCCAACAAACCTGCCTTTTCCTTTCTGCCTGTTGTGAGTTCAGCTATGTCCCCCTAAAAAAAATAAGTTGAAGTACTGACCCCCGGAACCACAGAATATAACCTTATTTACAAATAAAATTGTTATAGATATAACTAGTTAAGATGAGGTTATTTGGAACAGGGTGGAACACTTAATCCATTATAACTTGTGTCCTTAGAAGAAATGGTTAAGTCTCAGGAAGATATCGCTATCTGAAGAGGCAGGGACAAAGATGGAAGTACAGAGAAGTGATGAAGCTACAAGACAGGAATGCCAAGACTTGCTGGCTACCACCAGAAGTGAGGCAAGAGTCAAAGAAGGATTTTTTACCAGGCAGGAACATGGCTCTGCTGACACATTGATATTGAACTTCCAGCTTCCAAAACCTAGAGCGAATAAATTTCTGCTATTCTAAGCTACCCAGTTTGCAGTACTTTACTAAGGCAACCTTAAGAAGCTAACACATTGCCTAAAATACTTAAGCAAATGTGCTCTTCTAGTCCACAACAGACAGAAGCCTGCAATTAAAACCAAATAGCAGAAAACTCTATACATTTGAGTTAGATACATAAATCAAGACTAATAAAACCTCAAAATACCATCCTGCTTTGTTGATAGCAGAGATTATTTTTGTTATTGTTTTTTCTTAATTTTCAGGTCAAGTACACTCACTGGTATATTTATCAGTGAAATGTTTTGAAATTTTATACCAATATAGTAAACCAAGTCATACAAATATTGTAAATAATTTATTTCATCTTATAATTAATAGACTGTTTCTGGCATTGAGATAAAATATTATTGTTCTTTTTCTATCATTTGGGTCTTAGTGTGAAAATAAACTGAATTTTCCTCCCACATACAGAGATATTATAATTACAAAATAAGAAATTTATTGTATGTAAGCTGATTGTTATTCACTATAGAAATAGCTAAGTCCACACTAACTTTGGAGCTGTGTTGATTTAATATGGTTTTTCCAGCATCATAGATGGTGTCAGTTTTTTTTTTCCCCCCAGTATCCAGCTTTGACAATTCCAGGGTGAGTACTTTTGCTATATTTCTCAAACTTGGCATTTGCTACCCCCTTGTTAACTGACTTCATATTTTAAGAGTTCAGAGATTAATACACATTAAAATTATATATTGACTAAGAACATATCTGTCAGTGTCAATGTAGACTTCCCAAGCCTAAGACTTTTAAATCCATAAGCTTTTGAAGTCCCACCTAAACTGGTTTATAGCCACATTCTATAAAGGTATGGGATTCTGTAGATGATCTGAAATGGTTGCCTAAACATATTAAAATAAAAATGTAACTACAGTATCAAAGTAAGATACAGCATCCTGTGAGAAGAAGCACTCACTGTGGGCTGGAACCACTATTGGATGTGTGCTGTTCATATTGCAATGACTATATAGAATAAGCAAGTACATATGAAAAGTTAGTCAGTAACATGGTCTGATATTAGAGTTCACAAGAAATTCCAAAAGTCTGCATCTAACTTTCTTGATTCACTAACTCAAAAGATTATGTAGAATTTTTATAATTCAGGATATTTACAGTGTTTCTCCAGCTTGCTTATATTCTCCATAACATGTTTAAACAGAAAAGTGCAAAAAAAATATTATCTTCTTCATTTGTAAAACACTGGAATGAGATTTACGTGTGTGTGTGTGTGTGTGTGTGTGTGTGTGTGTGTGTGTTGATACACTGGTAAGTGTTTGAGCCACTTTTAAATAAAATCATGAAAAACCTCACAAAAATAGAGCAACAGCAGAAGAAACTGAAGGACTTAGATTCATATAAAAACTCAATCTGTGGACACACAGAATAAGAATTAAGATGTCAATATCTTTCAAAAGAGCATTGGATAATAACATACAAAAGTGACAATTTTATTAAGACATTTTCTGTTCTGTATGATATGAAGAATATGATAGTAAGTTTTAGAATTTGTTTTTAAATGCCATCATTCATTGACTATCCTGAAGGAAGATGTTGTTAAGGATATTTGAAACAAAACAAAACAAAAATCCTTTTCCTGATAAGAAACTCCAAAAACTAAGTGTCTTTGAAAAGTTACATGGGTATCATACCTACTACATTTCTCTTATTGTAATATAATAATTAAACTGATTTTGATAAGGCAGAGCTTGAAATGCTTGTATGCTTACAACTGAAGATAAAATACCAGCAATGGAATTAAAAGTTGAATATGGGTCTTGATAGGCAAAACTAAATAAATTTGCCTACTTGGAGTGACTGACAGAGTCAGGCACGGAGGGAACTGAGGTTTTGCAATGGTCGAATTGTACATCTTACAATGGCTTAAGATCCTTTATTAGTTTCTGTCAAATAATATAGATGTGAACTTATTGAGGAACAAGTTGTGTTCACCTTCTAAATTAATGTCTGACACTGAGAAATTCACTAAATAATTAGATATGTTAGTGATTCAAGTTTGAAGCAATAATTTTCTTATATTGCTTGGCTCTTGGCTCCCCTCCAAGTTTCCTCACTAGCATAACTGAGAATATTTTATTGTTGTTAGTTTTTGTAGTCACTTTGGAAGATGAAACAGGATTTTTTTATTATACAGTTTCTGTGTTTTAATCATAAATTTAATTTTATTAAAAACTAGTTAATTAGAAAACAAAACAAATAGCTTATAAATAACATGACATGGTTTTAGTTTTAATGCAATCACACACAACTTCCCTAGACTGAAACATGTTTACACATAGATTAAAGGAATAGAGGCAATACATCAAAATTCTGCAAATTGTCCTTAAGTAACTTAATGAAATTTAAAATTTTGGTGCTATGTAAACTGTATTTTCCAAGTTCTTTGAAATTAACCTTTAATATTGTTAGCTTCATGAAGGTATAATTGGCAAATAAAATTACATACTTTTGGTGCAATATAACACATATATATATTGTATATATGTATATATAGTGAGATGATTAATTTAAGATATTTAACATCCATATTTTCAAAACACACACATATCCATTCACTCACACAGTCATATAAATTGGAGTTTAAATGTTCAGGTTACTTTAATGCTTCAAGTGTGTTATTTGAGAGATTTATATTCCTTGAGTCAAATTGTATTTACTAATTGATAGGTATGTTTGATAAATTTGGACTTACAATTCATCTATAATTTTAAAGTATTTTAAGTGATACATAGATACATATATACTGTACATATTCAACTTTAAAGTAGCTCACGCCTGGCAATCCTAGCTACTCAGGAGGCAGAGATCAGGAGGATCGCGGTTTGAAGTCAGCCCAGGCAAATAATTCCATGAGACTCTATCTCAAAAAACCCTTCCCAAAAATAGAGCTGGTGGAGTGGCTCAAAGTGAAGGCTCTTAGTTCAAGCCCCAGTATCTCAAAAAAAAAAAAAAAATCGTATTATCATGTAACTAGTGCTTCATTTGACCAGGAAAAAACAGCTCTCCAATCTTCTCAGGAAAATGATATTTGGTTATTGTTTCTTTAAATATCTTCAGAAGGGCAAACATCTGACAAATGAATTTTAATTATTCCCAAATCAAAATTTAAAATATTAAAATGTCTACCATGTACTTATCATACTTGTTCTTTATCTCCATATTTTTTGCCGTGGTCTTTAATAGAACTGAAAATCACTGTCATAGAATAGGTTTCAGAATGAAATTGTATCCCTTATCTAAGTTCTACCTTCTTAAGACTAGACAAAGTAAACCTCTTCAATTTCAATTATCAGGGTTATTTTACAATAAATAGTTCTACAGTGAACAAGGAAAATCAAAATCATTTGTCATCAATGATCTTTGCAAAACAGCTGGCCCAGAGCTGAAACTTTGACAAAAGCTTGGCTTCCCATACCTGTCCTGATCAGGAAAGAGAAAAGCATGATGGCCTGTTACCTTTATAAACAGGATAAAAAGGAAAGGACTTTAAGTTATTCTTTTACCTCCCTACATAGAAAAAAACAGAAAGGCAGGGCTAAAAATTGTGTTACACTTAATGTTCTCAGACTCATTAATTTAAAAGTCTGGATTTTTAAGTGGCATTTTCTTCAATTGGATCCCAGGGACATATAACTTCTTCTATAGGGGACACACAACTTTATCTTCAGGGCTTCTTCAAGGCATTTTCTTTCATGAACTTTTGAGATCTCTAAGCTAACAAAATACCATAAAGATTTCTATTCTCTCATGTATGCAAAATCAGAGAACAACATCCTTTCAAGACCTCTCTCTGAGTATGATATCCCTCCTGAAAATCAGATGCACTAATTTGTCTCTTAGTCTGAACAATTTTTTGGATTTTGCTCAGCTGTTAACTCAGGTCTAATTATTACAGTTTCAAGGCACCTATTTCTCACAAATATCTTCTTTCCTACTATAGGAAATTTAAGTGTTTCTCTGGTTCTTTACAGTTTTTTCTTCCTTCTTTTCTTGCCTTAAATGCTTTTGAGTAGCTCAGTTTAGTAGTTACTAATGCTATTGCTAACATAGGAGTTTTGTAAATTTCTAAATAAAGCTGAGTCCTTACTTAGTATAATTAGTATAGAATGAGTCAAACTAAGTCACGTTAGTCAATTTCTTAGTTAAAAACACTCATACAACCAAAGAACACATTGATATTTCATTTTCTGGAAAACAAGAGAACATTTTTCTCACCAAATTCAATTTTCCTTTTAATTTTCACTTTAATCACATAGTGCACTGTCCCAAAACAGAAAAAAAGTAAATTAAACTTATATGTAGCCAGACATGTTGGTAAATGTCTGTAATCCCAGAATTCATGAGGCAGAAGAAGAAGGAGATAGTTTGAGGCCATGTTGGGCCACAAAGCAATTTCTAAAAATCCTAGACTAAATAGCAAGACCCCATCTCAAAAAAAAAAAATTGTCATATGTAACTCAAACACACATAAAGAGGGTTAGATAAGCAAGTTGTAATATAATATTACAACTTGTTCTGAAAAAAATCCTTAATAGTAACCTACCCTTCAACCTTAATAGATAACATTTTTATACTGCAGAACAATTTCTATATCCACCAAACTAATTCAACATGTAGACAATGGAAATAGACACCATGATTCATTTTATTACTCTATTTACTAGGATTATATATAACTACATTGTACAAACCTGAACTCTATAGACAATGAATAAGATTGTTGCTAGTAATGAACTTAAGACAATAAAAATAAACCAAATTATCTTAGAGCAGAGCTGGAATCATTAATGTGTTTACTAGACTCACAAATATAATTTTAATCCTCATCATATAATTATATAAAGTAAAATTTTATCAGCCTAATATATAAATATTTATGAATCCAGTGAACATCCTCAGTATGAGGCAGAAATTGTTGGTGTTGAGAAAAGAATTCTAGTATTATTTAGGCTAGGTGAGGCAATGTGGCCAGGGGAAGTCTCTCCTTCTGTCCTGGGGGATGAACAATGCATGGTGTTACATTTTTTTCATACAATCTTAGAGATTGCTAATTATTTGAAATAACCTAATCCAAGTGTGGACAGATAGAAGTTGAAACTATTTAACAACCAATTTATCAGAGTAACTACCATAAATACTTCTACTGCTAATATCTATAATCAATAGTAGTGTCAGGGAAAGACTGTGAATTTAGTGGGTTCAGTTGCCTGTACTCCTGGGAACTGAGGCTTAATCCTAATCTACACTTAAAAGTTTTATTGAAGTGCTGGGCACTCATGAATGTAATTACAGCTACTTGGGAGTCTGACAAAAGGAGAATTGCTGTTCAAGGCTGGCCTGGGAAAAAAGTTCATGAGACCTCCCCCCTCCTCCACCTCCAAAATAACCAAAACACAATGGACTGGAGATGCAGTTCTGGCAGTAAAGTGCCTGCTTTGTAAAGTGCTAAGTTCAAACCCCAGTCTCACAAAAAAAAATTGTATTAAAGTATTTGTGGAGGATGTCTATTCAGACTTCCTTGATTTGAACAGTAAATTAGCTAAAGTTTATCACTACAATATATTTCATCTGCTTTCATTGAATGTGTTTTATAAAGTGTTTCATCAAGTACTTTAAAGGGCAGAACCTACCACTTCATTGAGTTTCAGAATTGATTGCAACAGTAGTTTTGTTCCTGCTGGCTAATACAGATTGGAGTATATGGCAGAATTGGCCTTAGAACACTGTCATTGTAACAAGTCATCTGTTTTTTTAAACCAAAAATTTTAAGTGTTATGTGATTATCTCCCCACCCCCCCGCCCCATGTGTCTTTTTGTTTTTGTTTTTAAGGCTACCTATATATTCTGGAGGGGAGGGTGGGGGGGGTTGAGGGCATGGGGAACTAATGTGAATGCCACGAAGTCATGGTCAAATCAGTAAAATGTAAACCACCACAGCTGTTTTAAGAGAGTGAACTTGACATAGAGATTTGGCTGATTAGAAGGCATTGGACAATCCCAGCTACTCAGGAAGCAGAGATTGGTCCCAGGCCCCCCTGGGCAAAAGAGCAAGACCCTACCCTAAAGCAAAAAGGGACGGAGACGTGGTTCAAGTGATAGAGTGCTTACCTAGCAAGCCAAGACCCTGAGTTCAAACTCTAGTAATTCCAAAAAAAAAATAAAGAAGAAGGCCTGGGAAGATTACTGAACAAGGCAAGATAAGAATAGGAAAATAACAAGGGTGCCACATGCCTATAATCCCAGCACTCAGGAGGTAGAAGTAGGAGAATTGGGAGTTTGAGGCCAGCCTGGGCTACATAGTGAGACTCTAACTCGAAAACCAAGGGCTGGGAATGTAGCTAAGTAATAGAGCACTTGCCTTACCAGCTCAAATGCCCTGGGTCTGTTCCCCAGTACTGAAAATAAAAAAATGGAAGAAACAGGAAGTAGCCTCCACCCCAGGCATTGGGGCAACAAAGGAAAGAGTTTAGGTTTATCAGAACCTAAAATTCAGGAACAGTGATGGATTGAGATCTTGGGGAAGAAGACACATCCCAGAGCTGGAAACTCTAAGGGTAGTCTAGAATTATGGAGATAACCTGAAAACTGAACCAATTGCCTGCAGGTAAGCCATAGCCTGGAAATATTGGCAGGAAAGGCTATATGAGAGAAATTTCATACTCCTTCACTCTCCTCCTGCTTGTGGTTTCCCTTTAGTTTCTCTGCTAACCACGTCTATTTAGGCAGGGAGTTGAAAAACCAGAAATATTTGCAGAATCCCAGACATCACAAAACCTACTATACACAAGTGTGTTTGAGACTAAAAGAAAATAACTTGATAATCAGCATGCTGCCTTTGTTCATCCTGAAAAACATAGAAATTCAATAACTACTCAGCAATGATTGATTTGGAGGTAGCCATGTAACCCAGTTTTGGCTAATGAAACCTGTGGGGAAGTCAGCTGGGGTTGCATTTTTGTGAAATATAGTTTATGGAATATAGAGTTTATAAAACAGCATATTTTTTTCTTTATAGTGGTACTGGGTTTGAACTCAGGGTCTTGTACTTGCCAGTCAGGCATTCTACCACTGGACCCACACCCCCAGCCAAAATTTCTATAATGTTTAAGCAGAGTTTAAAGACTAATAATAAAGCCAAATATTACAATTATCACCCAATTTTAGATATAGAACATTTCGTCCCTTACAAGCACCTCCTTGACCTCATACTTCTCTGTGTTAACCACTCACCTAAAGGTAATTGTGATCTTGGAATTATGCTAAAAATCTTCTTACACTTCTTTATAGTTTAGCCACTTGTCTATGTACTGTTTAAAAATCTGTTGTTGCAAGATAGAGAAACCTGAAATTAATCCACAAATAGGAATATCTACTTTTTTGACAGCAATGCAAAGGTACTTTAATGGAGAAAGTATAATCTTTTCAACAAATGGTGCAGGAATAATTGACAATTCACACAAAAAAAGAAACATGAACTTTGAAACCTACCTTATACACTATAATTCATGATAGAAAGTCATAGACTTAGATGTAAAACCTAAAACTATATAACTTTTGGAGGAAAGCATAAGAGGAAGTCTTTATGAACATGGGTTAAACAAAAATCTCTTACATGTGATATCAAAAGAATAATCAATAACAGAAACAAATTGATAAGTCAGACTTCATCAAAATTAAGAACTTCTAGCCAGGCACATATGGTCTGCAATCATAGCTACTCAGGAAGCAGAGATTGGGCAGATCTAGTTCGAGACCAGCCCGGGCAAACAGTTCAAGAGACCCTATCTCAAAAATAACCAACACAAAAAAGTGGCTCAAGGTGTATGCCCTGAGTTCAAACCCAGTACTGGAAAAAAAAAAAAAAGATTAAGAACTTCTGATCCTTGAAAGACACTGACAAGACTAAAAAGACAAGAATTGGGTTTTTCCAAAGCTTAGAGCTGATAAAGGAAATGTTTTCAGAATATGTAAAGAACTATTAGAATTCTACAATGTGAAAGCAAACAGTTCAGTTTTTAAAAATGAATAAAGGATTTGAACAAATATTTCACCATGGAAGATATATGTATAGCAAATAAATATATAAAAAGATAATACCATTAATCAGTAGGTACAAACAAATGAAATCTACAGTGAAGAAAAGATTATACATCTCTCAGAATGCCAAAGTTTAAAAAGACTAACCACTAACAATGATGTGAAGAGATCAGGATGCTCATCCTCTCCTGGTAGAAATGTAAAATGACAAATCTCTTTGGGAAATAATTAGGTAGTTTCTTAAGGAGGTAAGCATTTACCTAGCATAGAATTAGCCATTCCATTTGCAGAGAAAGGGAAATACATAGCCATCCTTATTCTTCATGTTTGTGGTGATGCTGGTATAAATAAACCTACTGTGCTACCAGTTACTTAAAAAAATTATTTGTATAGAATGCTTCATGATAATATACAAGTAACTTAGTGGTTTATGTATTCACTACACTTCTATCGTTCTTTTAGAGTGTATTCTTTCTGCTTATTAAAAAAGCACATTATAAAATGGTATGCTATGTATGTGAGTCCCCATACATCTCACATCTACTCTTTTTGCATCATTTTCACTTGCACTTTATTTAATTTTGTGTCATTTTGTTTATCATGCACCTAGGATCAATAGGTTATTATTTGTGTATGTATGCATAGCATATAATACAGCTTGGGTGTGTAGTAGACTATCCCATTTAGGTTTGTGTTAATCACAGTATTTTGTTGTATTTTTCAGAACATAGGCTGCTATAAAGTAATGTGACTATAGGAATATTATATTGGAAGAATTATTTTGTAGCTTGCTCTTTTCATTCCATGCTATCTTTTTTATGTTAATCCTCTTTATTAATTAACTATAGTCTATGAGTATAATGTTTTACAATATATTTACAGACTTTTCTGTTGATAAACATTTAAACCCCTCTAGTCATTGTTCAAGGTAGAAAACACTGTTTTATATACTCGTGTTTGCCATGTGATACATTGACGAATGATTGCCACAAGCAAATTAATATATACATATCCTCACATATTTACCATTTTTCAACTCATAGTAACACAGATCAGAATAATAGTTCACCCTTCAGGGGTGAAGGGTGTCTATATATTTGCAATCTAGCACAACATCTGGTTTATATTATCCATTCTTTCTTATCCACAGTACTTATTGAATTACTATTACGTAAAACACATAGTTCTAAGCACTTGCAATTAAATACCAAAGGAGATTTCAGGGGTAGCAGTCACACGGGTGCAGAGTAAATGTTAGTTGTATGCATCTGCTTTTATGTAGTGAGCCAGAACCTTGTCTTCCCACAGGCTTAGCACAATGAAAAACTACACCTCTCTTTATCTTATGCTTTGCTTACTATATTCCTTTCTTTGCACTGCAATTCTGATTTTGAAACTACAATAACCATGGCTGTGCTTGCCATTCAGAGAATATTTTCAGAAATTGCAAAAATCCTTGTCTAAAACAATGCTAACCAAAGATAGAATTTAATCAGTCAAGATGAAACATGACTAAATTGCAGTATGAGACTTAGATTGCATATGCTAATGAAGGCAGGAAGTTTTTATTTGTTCATTTCTGTATTCCTAGAATTTAGAATCATGCTTGATGGGAGAAATTGCCAATTAAAAATTTGTTATCAAATTTGTAAAATAAAGAAGAATCTAGTTTCAGCTTCAAATTAAAGCATTATCAATGAAGTGTTATGTAAAATCACTTTTGAAAATAATATTAATCATAGGAGCCAAAACATACAACACAATGTAGATAAAATTGAAAGCTCGAGATGATTCTATGTGAAAAAATTTCTTGAGATGATATGAGAGCACTTAAATTCTGAGTGTTTTATTGGTAACTGCCAATATGATCTTTGCTAGTCATTGTAAACTTGCCAAGCCTCAGTTTTCTCACCTGTGAATTGAAGATGTTGAAATATATTTCCAAACCTCTTTTCTAATATCAGTATTAAATCTACATGATTGTTTTCTCTACAAGGAATAGTACCTAAATGGAGTTATATAAAAACTGATTCAACTATTTTTGCACTATTTGCCTAAGTTACAGGTCATTTTATCTTGTTCAGAATTTATTAATGTATCGTATTAGATTTTGAATGATAGATGGGCAAGGAATAATAAAAGCAACAATGTCAAACTATAGGAAAAGCTGTATCTACAAGACAAGGTATTATCTAAAAAATTAAGGTAAAATAAATAGCTAGGTGGTAGGAAAGTAGGGGAAAAAGTAACATGATCTATTTATATCTTTGTTTCTTATGGTGCATTTGAGTTTAGGTTATGAATAGCAGGAAGAAAATTAAACAATGTAGATTGATCCAGGAAATTTTCCTTTCTGAAAATTTTCTCTTTAATTTTACATTTCTAACAGATACAAATCTATTGCCTATATTCTAAAAATCTTAGCACATCTATTACTAATATTTAACACATAATATCTTAAGTGGGTAAAACGATATTCCTGAAACAATAAAGCAAATACCAGTGATATCTACTTTCTTTCTGTGCCTAGTGTTCTTGAGAAGTAACACAAGGAAAATAGTACAAATATAGCTCATTTTCATTTGTTCATTTGGGGAAAGAGTTAAAAAATTTATTAGTATATATTATTTTATTAATATATATTTTATTAGTATAAATTAATTGTACAAAAGGGTTTCATTATGATCTTTACATAAGTGCATATGTGTACTTTGATCAAATTTGCCCCCTCTCCCTCTATTACTCTTTCTTAACTTTCCTCTCTCCTCCCCCTTCTTTTTAATAGTTTTAGCGTTAGTAGCTTTAATTATGCTATCTTCATATATATGTATATATATATATATATATATACACATATGTGTGAATATATATATATACATAAAGTACTTTGATCCTATTCACCCCCCCATCACCCTCTCCTTTTCCCCTTCCCACTGGCTCCCCAACACTCCTTTTATGATCATGTTATATTATTATTATTTATTTATTTTAGGTATAGATTCTGCATATGAGAGAAACATCATACTCATCTTTCTGGGCTTGACTAATCTCATTAAATATGATGATCTCCAGTTTCACGCATTTTTCTGGCAAATGGCATAATTTCATTCTTTATTGTTGATAATATTCCATTATGTATATGTACCAGATTTTCTTTATCCTTTCATTGGTTGTTGGGCACCAAGGCTGATTCCATAACTTGGCTATTATGAATAGTGCTGTTATAAACATGGGTGTGCAAGTATCTCTGACTTATATTTCTTTAGAAATATGCCTGAATGTGGTATGACAAAAGCATATGGTAGCTCTATTTTTAGTTTCTTGAGGCACCTCCATGCTTATTTCCACAGTGGCTGCACTAATTTACAATATCTCCAACAAAGATAAGGGTCTCTTTTCCCTCACATCTTTACCAGTATTTGTTATTTGTTTTCTTGATGATTGGCATTCTGACTGATGAGATGGAATCTCAGTGTTGTTTTGCTTTTCATTTCCTACATTGCTAAGGATGTAAAACATTTCTTCATGTATTTATTTTCCATTTCTTTGGTTGATTAAATTTGGGGATGAACCAGGGTTTAAACTCAGGGTCTTACACTTGCTAAGTAGACACTCTACAAAGTGAGTCACGCTTTCATCCTATTTTGCTTTAGTTATTTTTCAAATACAGCCTTATGTTTATACCATGGCTGGCCTGGATCGTAAGCTTTTTGAATAGCTGAGATGACATGTTACGCTATGCCCAAATTTTATTGGTTGAGATGGGGTCTCCTGAACGTTTTTGCCTCTGCTGGCCTTGAACTGCAATCCTTTTGATCTCTACCTCCCAAGTACCTAGAATTATAGGCACATGCCATATTGACCTACAGTGATTAATTTTTTCAGAACTCATATTATTGAAGATTGCTTTGTACAAAGCTGCAATTACTGTTTATCCAAATGTGTAACTATCATAAACTTTCAATGGGACTAAGAATTCCTGGACAAAAACAAAGGTTTACTATGGAGTCTGAAGTAAGTAGACAAGTAGCTTAAACAGTAAGCAATTTTTTTTCAGATTGATATTTCTTTTGCCCTCATCAAGAGTCAGTGTCATTAATATCTGGTTTTCCTCAGGATTCATGAAATGAAATCTTTATCTTAAATATTTTTTTTAAAATAGACACAAAATAGTTAATGTGTGGTTTTAGTCAAGCAAAACCCATAATCTAATACTTTGTGTGTCATTCTATCTTCCATAATAACATATATGGCTATAACTTCTTAAAGGTCCTAGTTCTGTAAATCTATTTTAGTGATATACTAATTCAAATTCAAAATCACACATTCTTCTTGAATTATTTCTATTTTAGAAGGTAATCAATAAACAAAACAATAATATCATAAAAATTGGATTTCCACTAGAAATTTTGAAGAAGAAAATGTTTTTGGTTATCACTTTGGACTGGTGAAGGGAGCAGGGGTATTTTGTAAGTTCCTTTTTAAAGAACTGAAGGAAAAGTTTATGACTACCAAAATATGACTACTCAAAAACTAAGTCTTGCTTATTTTTTTTCAGAAAAATCTATGACTAGCAAGTCATATAACTACAGTTAAACTAATTTTACAATACAACTTTAAATAAATTCCAAGTGGATCTTAACCTTCATGAAGATAATTCCAGTTAATTTTCCAAGCATTGTATCTGAATTTAGCCACTTTTTCTAAATAACTGATTTTGGTGTCACTTTGATGTCATTATTGCATTCGATTTCTTTGTACATCTTCGTGATTTTTGACTCATGTCCTTTTAAAGGAAATTAAAATAAAACTGTGTCTTTAGGATTGCTATTTCATATTTCTTCCACTTAAATGCTTTACCTATAGTCCTTTTGCTATAAAATTATCTCATCTAATTGCAGTAATTTCTTTTCTTTTTATACAGTATTTCAAAGATTTCATCTAGTCCTCTATCTTCAATTTTAACTTTCAATCTAAACTCATTAAATTCATTTAGTTATTAATTCCACCATTAGTTAGTTATTGAGTGCCTTCTTACCTTTTAATAAAGTAAGCACTCACTGTGCTGAATGCTGGAAATAGAATGTGAGAATCATTCCGCTCCCAAACTTTTTTTCTTCATGGTTTTCATTGATTATTTTATTAAAAAATATTTATTGGACTGCTACTTAGTGTCAGGAAAATGCTATGCAGTGGAGATTTTTCTAAACTGCAGACCCCAGACTTGGAGGTATAAACATGTAATTTCAAATTCTTGAGGTAAGTACAATTATGAGAAAGCTTTTACAGGAAAGGATGTGGAAGGTGGATGGGCACAGAGATTTAACAAAGGGTTCTGCATTATTTAGGATCTTGCCTTGGATATAAAATTCAAGTCAGTTGTCTTGTTTTAAATTCCCCTAGAAGTTGACCCTGAGACAAGGATTCAAGAACAAGTAATTTGTTTTAATTAACTAGTAGAAAAGTGGAGAAGTAACACAGTGAGAAGACTGAAGTCAGTATCAAGTGTACATAATCAAGTGAGGTACTGCCATAGTCAGCTAGAACTCAAAAACTCTAGGGAACTCAGAAAAAGTGGGTATGTAACCCATTTTTCCTTTACTCTCCTCACTACCGACTCCCTCTTCATTGTGCTGTATGTGTATCTAAAATGGGTTCTTTTGACTGATCAAAGCCTTTAGACCAATAGGTATACAAATTTCCTTTAACCAGCCTTAGTGTATATGAATGTCATAGTACATGCAGTGTATGAATTAATTTGACCTACAATAGTTTCCTATAAAGTAGTCCTGCATTAGTTCTACAATCTGATCAATCTTTCGAACATATCCCTAATACATGTCTAGGCTGCATACCATAAGACCACGCCTCCTTGCTTCTCTTACTATAGAATCTTCACAGAATCCTTCCTCACACTTTTTCTACCCCATTGCCTCAATATCAAGTTGCATGCATGGGTACGGAATATGTGCTTTATGATTGACTTACTCACTTTAAAGCGAGTTCATAGGCTATAGCCATTTCTTGGTTATCCTTGAAATACATACACACACATAAATATACTAAGACTTTTGGATGAACAAGAGTGTGAGTTCCTACTATTTCTTTATGAACACTAATAAACATCTTCCAAGGGATAAAATATTTTGTTAGTTGTTTAATGGAAGTCATTAAGGTGAGGACAAGAGGGAGCATCCTGAACACTAACAGTGGAAGATTAAAATTGTGCATTTGAAGAATTCAAAATTAAGGAAGTGAGTACTTAATTTTACAGATGAAACCTAGTTCAATTTCATTTATTGGGGAACAGAGAAGGAAAAAATGATGACCAGCTCATATTTTACCTAAACTTACCCTGTGCATTTAGAGGTATTGGCAGGCCCAGGTCTACGAAGGTAGACCTGTGTTCTACTCTGCATCTTTATTTCTAAGGTATGCCTGGTTTTATATGAGGCTTTCTTATCAAACTTTACATGAGTTCTACCTAGAGGCCATATTCTGCAAAAGGAACTGGGTAGAAATAAAATGATTTTGGATTTGAAAAGTGAAGCCAGAGGGGAATATTTTACTGGAGAATGAGGAACTTCATTAATCATGATAATTGGTGACTGCAAGTCATAATGCCTTATGCTCTGGTTAACCTAATCAACAGAATCTGCAAAATATCAATCCATTTACTACTTACCCTAGGAGGTGCTTTTGGAGAAATCCTAGGCTTTCATATTAATTGGGGCAAATGGAACATAATAGGTTTTTGTAAATGGTCTGGTGCCTCACACTGTCAAATCTGCACAGTCAAGAACTTGAGAATAGCTCTCCTGGGTATAAAGATGCAAACAGCTTCATAACACAAAGTTGTCCACCTGAGGTGAAAGTTTATTGCTACATGAATCACAAGTAATAGGAATTTGCTACATCTTCTCCCATTATTGTTAAGCAAAAAATAAACTGCAAGGCTAAACCCTTGCCCCAGGCTTACTTACAGCTTCATTTCCCTACCTCTAAGGATTCAGGTGTATTTTCAACAAGTTTATAGTCTCATAAGACATTAATATGGCCTTTTGGTTGTAATAATATTCTGCCAAGTGTGTTGCTCTCAGAACAGCATCACGTGTACCACAAATAGCCCATTAAATCTCTCTCAGTCCTGCCTGCCACTAGATCAAGACTGTTTCAAGGGAGCTGTTTGAAGAGATTGCTGATTCTCAGTATTGATAACAAGAAGTCAAGGGTGAGAGCCACCTTCAGTACTGAATAATACTAAAACTGTTTCTCATTTTGCAACAGAAGCACAACTTTATTTTCTCTTTGGACGCTGATGTACTGGGAGGATCCTCAACAGAGAGAAGGTAACTGCTATGATTAGATAATAATAAACGCATGATGTAAACTTCAGTAACACAAAACAGGAAGCCACCTGGATCAGTGCTGTGCTAAGTTGTCCTGACTTTTCTTTTATAACATCGTGAAGGATATCAACCATGCTTGTTAAATGATTTCTATTGGTAAAATACTGTGCTACATCCTGCACCGAGGACTACAATATGAATAACCAATAATACTCTCAGGGAGCTTATTTACACTGTAATGAAATAGAATGTGTCTATGTTTATAACAAATACTTTGATAAAACTATAGGCAGATTCCATTTGTCACTGGTGTAATCAGAACATTTTTCATAAAAATAGTGATGTATGGATTGAGTCCATGACTTTAGTTGGGTTATTACTGCCTCTTCTCTTATTCCAACCGTAAGAAATGAATTGTGAAACTTTTAAGAAAGAATAGTCAAGTAAGAACTAGGGAAATATTTAGGCAATGTTACAGGTAACTTTTTGATCATGTGTACAGTGGTCCTCCTCATTGTAGTAGACTCATTCAAAACAAGCTGCAACCCTCCAAACACACATTGTTTCCTTTTGAATTTCCTTGTCTCTGACTACTACTGTTCACACTGCCAAACATGACCTCCCCAAATCCTTCCTGTATTAGGTATTCCCAAAACACCTATAAATTGATGATTTGGTAGGAGGATTCACAGAATTCAGCATACAGTGACACTTGTGGTAGTGGTTTATTATAACTATATGATGCAAATAAATACCAGCAGAGGGAAAAAGTGGATAGTGTGATATTTGGAGGAAATTAGATGTAAATTTCCAAGAATCCTCTCCCAATAGAGTAAGATACAACTCACTTAAATCCTCCATCAAGTTGCAGCAAAATCTGTGGAGTGTTGTCTAACAAGGAAGCTCACTAGAAATTTAATACCCACAGGATTTTTACTGGGATCTGGTCACATGGTCATTTTATGCCTAGCACTGTAGCATAATATTAGTCCATTTTTTGTTAGTATAATGAAATATCTGATGCTGGGTATTTAAAATGAAAGGGGATTTAACTAGATCACAGTTATGGAGCTGAAAATCCAAACAGCACAGTACCAGTTCTGGCTAGGACATCTATGGCTGCAAGACAACAATGGCTCTAGTACGTATGAAAGGAGAGATTACTTGGGAGATAAGAAACCAGAATAAGCAGGCCCTATATCCAAAGGTCCTAACACCTCTGAGCACTACTACACTGTAGACAAAATGCTAACTGTATCTGCTCAAAATATTTTCACGGCATCGAAATTTAGAAGCACTGATGTAAACGAGTCAAGACACTTTCTGAAAATGAGGGATCAGATCCATCCATTCAAACTGAATAGTTAGTATAAAGAAGAAAAGTGTTCAAGAGACTCCCTGACTATTCAAAAAAACTGAGATTCAAAAAAATTAAGAAATATAGGGAAGCATAAAAGAAAATTAAAATCACCAGTAAGCTTCCCTCTCTTTTGAAGCATGTCCTTTCAACTTCCATAATGCTCCCAATTGAGTGTTTATATTCCCCCCAATATTCATATGCTGAAATCCTAATCCCAGTGTGGTGGTGTTATGATGTGACACCTTTTGAGAGGTAACTAGATTATGATAATGGAGCACTCATAAGTGGGTGTTTCTATCATGTGAGTACATAGCAAAAAGTTTCCATTTGTGAAACAGAGGTCAGACCCTCACCAGACATCACATGTGCCAGCATCTTGATCTTGAATTTTCTAACCTCTAGATCTATGAGGAATGAATTCCTGTTTTTCATAAACTACCCAGTTTAAGATGTTTTGTTTTATCAGACTGAACATACTAAGACACATAACATACTTCATTGGTCTCTTTTACTCTCTCTCTCTCTCTCTCTCTGTCATCTCCCCATGGCTATAAATAACATCTGCATATCAGGTACTCTGAAATATTTATCTCTAGCAACAATATTTCTTAATCTCCCCAGAGTTTCAGACTAAAAATCAAGCACTTATTCTACATTTCTAATAGTATGCTCAGTAGTCATTGCAAATTCAACGGACCAAATGAATACTGATTTCCATCCCCACCCACAACTCACTCTGCATTAATATTCTCTATGACACAGAGTGATGTCCTAAAGCCCTCCAAATACACTGAAGTTAATTCATAGGATTTATCCTGGATTACTCACATTTTATGGATGTTTGTATTAGTAATCTTTCCATCAGTGTGACAAAATACCTGAAATAAATAAATTAAGAAAGACTTATTTTGACTCATAGTTTCAGGGGTTTCAGTCCATGGTCACTTGGCTTATGGGTCTTGTGGATCATAGCATCATGGCAGCAGGAACACATGGTAGAGTAAATTTCCTCGCCTCCTGGGGCCAGGAGGAAGGAGGAAGGAAGGAGCAATATAAAAGACATACCTTTTAAATACAAACCCAAGCGACCTCTTTCATTGAATTAGACACATCCTCTTAAAATTTCCACCACCTCACAATATCCCATTCATTTACAAAGAAACCCATGGGTTAATCCATTGATGAGGTCAGAGCATTTATGATCCAATCATGTCTGGAGGCCCCACTTGTGAATACTGCTGTATAAGGACTCAATACCTGAGTCTGTGGAGAACATTTCCACTCAAACCATACCAGCACTCATATTTATTCTCTAACTAAATTCTGCCATATCAATCTCAAAATCATTTCCCACTGCATCTTTCTCACTCTCTAGTAAAATCATCATTGTCCAAACCTCTATAATCTGTTTCTAAACCACTGCAATAGTCTTCTTCCTTCCTTGTAGTCTAACTTACAAGGAGAAGCCAGAGGGGAAAACTAAGATTTGAACTCAGGGCCTCGTGCTTGCTAGGCAGGTGTTCTATTATTTCAGCTATGCTCCCAGTACCAAAAAAAATTTTTTAAAACAACATTCCTGACTTAAAATAAGCTGTACTTAAAATTAAAGTGTGAAAATAAATAGATAAATAAATAAATAAAATACAATCCAAACTCATTACTCTAGATACCAGATGCCTGCTTCCCCAACCTAATCAGGTTTCATCATTACTGGCCTTCTTTTATTTCCTTGAATTTTTCAAGCTTAATGTATCAGTCAGAATTTTTATCACTAAAGGAGGGAAGATTTACTTTGACTCAGGGTTTCAGACATTTCAGTCTGAGTTCCACTGACTGAAGTATTTTGTGCCTAAGGTGAAGTATCATGGTAGCAGGAGCTTATGGCAGAGCAAAGTGGCTTGCCTCATGGCAGACAAGAAGCAGAGACTGAGATATGAAGGGGTCAAGGCATGAACCAAAGGACATGCCCCCAGCAATCTACATTCTCTAGCTAGATTCCATCCTATGCTTTTCATCACCTGCCAATAATACAACCATATTATGAATGCATCAAGGTATTGATCCACTGATTATATTAGAGCTCACACAATTCAGTCACTTCCTAAAAGCCCATTACCTGGCAACAAATCCATAATATAAGCCTACATAGGACATTTCATATTCAAACAGTAACACTCTGGATCCACATAGCTCCTTATACTCATTCTTTTTTTATATAAAGCTTTATATGGCACATTATAACTCATCTCAAATGATACCTGCTACTCTTTATCATGTTACACTATTTTAATTCCTGTCACATCACTGCAGCTATCTTTCCTCGATCTCCCTCTTGTTTTCCTTGTTTATTCTTTTTTAGTGTCTATTTGCCATAATGTAAATTGAATGAGGGTGGAGATGTTTTCCAACTTGTTCACTTCCACATATCTCCACACTGGATCAGGGTAAACACTCCTGGAGAAGTATAAGCACTCCACAAATATTTGTTTAATAATTGAGTCAGTTTTTCTTTCTTGAGAAAATATATAATGAACATTTTACTGTTCATCATTTTCATCTTTCATCCATGCATAGTATAGTAACTTTAAAATTTTGAATCCACTGTTTTAACTTATTCATCAGATGTCTTAAAATCTACTAATTACAAAGCTGGAATCTTAGAATATATAGTTCAGTATCCTTTATTTCAAAGAGCTTAATATTTAAGGTGAGGAGACACCACACATCACTAATCTAAAAGTTAATGAAAAAAGAAGGGCTGGAAGCATGGCTCAAGCAGTAAAGCACCTACCGAACACACACAAAGCCCAGTACAGCCAAAAAGCAAAATTAATAAGAAATATATTGTTGTATTAAATAAGCTGTCATAAGTCAATATTCAATCAAGTTACAAAAAAGAACAAACAAGTTTTGTAAAATGTTAGGAAAAGGAGACTTTCAGTAGACTATGTGAATGATAAGGCATGGGATTAATGTTTGAACCTTATCCTATACATATTCAATCAGAAGCTGCATGTTTCATATCCACAGGTGATTTGTATGCACATCAAATTTAACTCAACTTTAGTTTATATTATATGATGTGGAACTGTTGGTTATAAACTAAGCACAAGTCTATTATATATTACTATATAAGTCTTCCTAGAACAGTTACACCTGGATAGGGTCTTCTCACTATTTCCAGTGCTTGCTATTAGTAAAATTTGAGTAAGTGATGGGTATGTATTTAATTAGCATTTCCCTGAGTGTTAGTGAGTCTGAATATCTTGGGGTTGTTTGTTATTCATATATCCTATCCTTTGAATTACCTATATTTCTATTTAATTCTTTCTCTTGTTACTAATGTAGGAATTCCATATATTCTGATGATGGACCTTTGTTGGTTATGAAATATATACATATCTATACATGCATATATATCTTCACTCAGTTGGTTTCTTTTTTAAACTTTGTTTATACTCTTTTTATTATTTTACAGATGACTGCAATACTAATTTTCCCAAACTTATTAATATTCCCTGTGCTTTCATATTCTCTGTAAGAAATCCTCAACATCTTGATGTATTCCAGAAGTTTAACACTTTTCCACCTCACAATCAGGTTTTTAAATAGTGTACATCTGAATCAAACAAATAATGAAAAAGAGGTAGAAAAAGCTTTTATTTATTTTTAAATGGAGAAGGAAAAATAGAGTTTAAACTTACCATTTTTCTATAATCATTAATTACATATTCAGGCAAAAAATGATCAATTTTTGTTAGAATCATTGAATGAAAGTTTGTTGGGCAAGAAAATAATACTGTAATCTCCAAGTTTTTCCTCATGTATTACTTATTAAACTAGGGAAAAAGGAAGACATTTATTTTGAGAAATTCAAGAAGTATCACCATAAACAAGTAATCAAAGAGCCTCCCTTATTACTAATAAAAACATCATTTTGTTTTAACCCTCTTGAATATGCACATAGTTTATTGTGGAATGTATACTACAATTGCAATGCTGTACTACTCTTAAATAAATATCAACATTATTTGGAGAAGACTTCTCTAATTGTTATTTAGGCTGACATATATAATACATATTCCATATCTATTTATCCATTAATGGACACTTAGGTTGATTTGTATCATGGATATTGTGTATAGTGCTGCAAAAAACATGGGAGCAGATATGTCTCTTCAATAGACTGACTTTGTTTCCTTTGTATATATCCAGAAGTGAAATTTCTGAGTAATACAGTGCTTCTTTTTCTTTTTTAAAAAATTCCATATTGCTTTCCATGATGTGTATATTAATTTACATACCCACAACTACCAATTGAGAGTTCCAAAAGATAACTTACAGGAGAAAATATTTGAAAACTATACATCTGCTGCACCATCTTTCCCTGGCCAGCCTGATGGTTCGAGCCTGCCATTAAACTTTGCTCTTGGATGTGAAAAAAAAAAAAAAAGAAAGAAAAAAGAAAACTATACATCTGATAATATCTAAAAGCTCAAAAGCAAATAAATTTAAAAAGCACATGATCAGATTAAAAGATGAGCAAAAGGGCAGATGCAGGGGATGAAGGTGAGAGAATATGGTTGATGGGATTCACATACACATATGAAATAGAACAATGAAACCTCTTAAATTGCTTTAAGTGGGTCAGAGAGGGATTTGGGGTGGGGAAATGGTAGAGGCGACCTAACCAATGCACAACATAAGCCTATTCAGAATTGTCACAATGAATCCCCCTGTGCAACAAATATATACTAATAAAAATGAAAAAAAAAAAGACATATAAATGGCCAGCAAGCATCTGAGGAAATGCCCAATGTTTATTATTAGAAGAAAGTAAATTAAAGCCACAATGAGGTATTATCTCACTCTAGTTAGAATGGACATTAAAAAATCCAAAAAGATAAGTGCTGGTAAGAATGTAAAGAAAACTGAACCCTTAGTCATTAATTCTTAGTAGTGCTTTCCTTCTTTTTTAAGGTTTACTCTTTTCTTTTAAAACGTACATAATTTGAAAACATAAATTTATTTCTAGTCTTTTTTAGCAGCTTGATAATTTTTTAAGAAATTATTAAAACCAAATTTTATTCTAAGTATTGATTTACATACATATTTCAAGTTTTTTCTGTTATTCGGGTCAAAATATTCCTAATTTTCTGTATGATTTTCTCATTGATTTATTAGTTATTTATAAGTGAGTTTTTTATTGGTTTGTTTTGTTTATATATAATGGATTTCTCCATTTAACTATCTTTGTTGGTTGTACTAATATATAATTACAATTTGGTTGAAATTGAATCTTCATAAAATGGATTATTTAAAATTTGTTGGGATTCTTTTGTTGACATTGTTTTTTAAATGTCTCACACAACCTAACTATGAACAAATGTCAATTTTTTTATTTCAAATTTATAACAAAGAAAGAAGTCTCTAAGTAAGGCCAATGCATAGTTTTCCTCTGAGAAAAAGCATTTTATAAAGAAAAGAAATAATTTAGTGAAATAATCACTGTTAGACTAAATGAAATAGGAACTAGAACACAAGTTTAAAGATTGTAGTCCTTGTAGGTAGACTGGATAAAAGGACTTCATTTTAGGCTTACAGTCATTGGGGTGGAGTTCTCAGAAGGGCTTCTAAACTCATTAAAGCCTCATCAAGTGTTTTATTAGAAATGTTTATTTCTACCCTGAAGGACCTTCTAACATCCTGGCACTCAATGCTAGGTCCACTTTAGGTTTGATAGAATATTATCTTTCCTACTATATAGTGAACCCTAATAAAATATATATACATATAACTTAGTGTTTAATTAGTTTGGTGTGACTTCAATTCTATCTCCAACCTCATCTCCCACAAATACTGGCTAATTGGAAATGATGACGAGAAAATACAATAACTCAAGACAGAATCCAACTGTCATTTATTTTGAGCAAATTTTTGAACAGTCTAGGCACTGTTCAGTCTCTGTTGGTTAAAAATTATCTTTTGTGTTGTGTTGTATTTTCATTTGTTTTCAGATATCCTTCTCCTTATGTAGCACAGAGGAGGACCAGAAAAGAAACAGACAAGTCTGTGTTCTGATAAAGTAGCAGGGAGGAAGGAATGGCATATCAGAGAGATAAAACTTAGAGTCTAAATGTGAAAAAAGTCATGTAACACTGAGGGTAGAAGGCTACTTAGCACTAGGATGAAGTAGCCTATGGAATTGCATCTAACCATAGCTGGGTTAAACCTTGCATTTTGCTTCTGCAACCTGCTTGCAAGGACATATAAGAGGAGATCCCTTTGTTCTTGGGGCTCAGCCTTTGGACATGAGTCCACTGAGTTTGTGCTGGCATAATAAAATGTTGCTTCCTTGCCTCAGTGTCCTATAACTCTGTTCAAGTTTCCCATAACATTTCTGGGGGCTTGCTGTCGGGACTGCAGAGACAGTGTTTTTCACTTGTCACCAGGGCTCATCCCCCAGAATACTGGGAGAAGTGATCCTGCCAGGCACCAAGGGACAGCTTGATCCAGAGGAGGGACTTGTCCTCCTGATGAGTCAGGATGAGGGCCTTGAATGAACAAAGGAACCTGGTGAGGTACAGGAACTAGCAAGGGGAGTGCCACCCCTCAGACTGATAAGAACCCAGGTTTGAATATTAGGCCTGCCCCTAAGTGGCAGAAGGGTAGCTTGATCACCTCCTGGGATCACTCGAGTAACTTTTAGTGAAAGGGAAATCATGACTCTTAGGCACTGGGTGTGGAGCAGGGACGTTGGATGTGTGAATGAGACTTAGCTTGTCCATGAAGCGAGTGTAGACTCCCAATCCACAGGTCCACAGTGAGTTCATATGGTCTAGGGTAAGCCCTAACAGGGCCCCCGTCCAGGGCTTGTACAGACTCATTATGGCCAAGAGACACCTAAATCCTTGTGAGGGGAGCAGCCAGAGATGGATAAAGCAAGTGAGGAGACTGTATATGTGCAATTCCTGGCTGGGCAACCATGTCCAGGTCACTGATAAGGGGCATGTATTGTTCTTGCTTGTGTGTCAGAGAAGAAGATCCCCTTTATCTCTCCTCCAAATCCCCTAACCCTCTGTGTCTGTCTTGTCATCTGGTAATAGGAGTAGATAGGTGGAAATCAGAGTAAAAACACTCCCTTGGAGTGTATGGTTAAGAACTTTAAAAAGGGGATTTAATGGAGACTATGCAGTTAAGTTAACTCTTAACAACCCTAAGGGCCTTTGTGAAATGGACTGGCCTACTCTTGGTGTAGGATGATCCCCAGAAGGGTCACTAGATAAGACTGTGGTTAATGAAGTTTTTAGGGTAGAAATACCTGGGCACCCAGATCAATTTCCCTATATTGACTACTGACAGGGTGCTGTCCTCAGCTGGCCCACATTGCTAAGACCTTGTCTACAAGAGGCCTGTAGAATTGTGGTAGCTAGGGTGGCCACAATTTCCAAATGTAGAGAGAAAACAAAGGAGCCTATACTGGCAGAGGAGCCTGAGGAAATTCCACCTCTACCACCGGCACCCAGTTCCACACTCCCACCTCTGACATTGGATGGGGAAGTTCAGGGGACAGTCACACCTGTAAAGTCTGGTCCAAAAATCCCTGGGGCTCCAACTCCCTTGACCTCCCCAAGTCCTGTGAACCCCATGCCCACTCCGAGTCTGCTAGTTCTCACTCCACATCTCCCATTCAACCAGGGGCATCTAACCAGTCTCCATGAGGACTCCTCTTCTCCTCAGACCCTGCTGCCCTACAGATACCCCTGAGGGAAGACCAGAGCCCAATGTATTATGACCAGGAAGGCCAAATAGGAGGAGGAGGATGGATATTTGTCTACCAGTCCTTTACCACAGACCTCCTCAACTGGAAACATCATACCCCCTTCTTCATGGAAAAGCCTCTGTCTCTGATTGATTTGATGCAGTGTATCATTCAGACTCACAAACCCACCTGGACAGACTTTTGACAACAACTTCTGACTCTATTTAATACTGAAGAGTGATGCCATATAACCTTGGCAGCTCTGAAGTGTTTAGAAGACCATGCTACTGAGGGCACCCAAAATGCCCAAGCATATGCTCAGGCCCATTTCCCCAAGGAAGATCCCCACTGGGACCCCAATGATGACTAAGATTTCAGGAGACTTGAACGATATCAGGAGGCATTATTGGGAGGCATGAAGGAAGGAGGGAAAAAGGCCATGAACATGAGAAAAACATCAGAAGTCCTCCAAGGACCAGATGAGAATCCCAGCAAGTTTTATGAGCATTTGTGTGAGGCCTTCCTTTTACACCCCCTTTAACCTGGAAGCCACTGAAAACCAGCAGATGATTAACACTGCTTTTGGTGTCCAGGCCCAGGGAGACATAAGGTGAAAATTGCAGAAACTAGAGAGATTTGCTGGAATGAATGCTAGCCAGCTTCTGGAGGTGGCCACAGAGGTTTTTGTCAATTGAGATCAGGTGGCTGGATGGGAGACAGACAGGAAGATGGAAAGGAAAGTGAACATCCTTGCAGCAGCCCTTGCTGGACAATCAGATGGGCCTTTGTGAGCTAATCCAGGCAGAAGCAGAGGCAATCCCTGAGGACGGTGACAAATGCCCCCAGGACACGCCTACCCTAGGGATGATCTAGCTTGAAATTAATGTGTCTACCATTATCAGGAAGGGCACAGAAAGAATGAATGTTCCTAATGGTCCAGAGACTCCCAAAGGCCTCCCAGACCAACCCGGCAGAGGCTAGGTTGTCGAAGGAAAATATTAGCCCACCCACAGGGGAGCCAGTCCCTGGAAGGAAAGCATTGTCAGTCTGGCAGTCCGGGAAGGCTATAAGGAGGACTAGGACAGACCAGGCTCCATTCTACTGGGCCTTCAAGAGACTATGGCCAAATGAAAATAGGGGACCATCCTGTTGGTCTCTTGGTGGATATGGGTGCAGAACATTCAGTTGTGACCCAACCAGTAGGCCCTCTTTCCAAAAGACATACAACTATTATTGGGACTACAGGGGACTGGGTCCGCTACTTTTTCTTAATGGTTAGATGATGCAATCTTGGGGGTCATGAAGTAAGGCATGAAATCCTCTATCTCCCTGTTTGCCCTGTGGGCCTGATGGGTAGGAACTTATTATGCAAGCTGAAGGCACAGATAACTTTTGATTCAGATGGCTTAGCAGGCTTAAAGTTGAGAGGACCTTTGGCAAAGACCCTAATCGTCGCGGTTGCACAAGAAGAGGAATGGTGGCTCTTTGCCGCTGAAGGGAGGCCTCTTGATATTCCTGAGCTTCCTTTCAAGTTTCCAGGTGTATGGACTGAGGATAACCTCCCAGGTCTGGCCCAAAATGTGCCCCCAATAGTGGTGGAACTAAAGCCGAGATCCAGTCCCGTCAGCCAGAAACAGTACTTCATTTCCTGCAAGGCCCAGGTCAGAATTCAAAAACACTTTGACAAACTCTGAAAATATGGAATCCTCCAACCTTGTCAGTCATCCTGGAACACCCCATTATTATCAGTCCAGACTGGGGACTGAGGATTTCAGGCCAGTTCAGGACCTCCAGGCAGTAAATTCAGCAACTGTCACTTTGCACTCCTTGGTCCCAAATCCATACACGCTTTTAGACCTTGTCCCAGCTGAGACAAAGTTTTTCGCCTGCCTAGATCTTAAAGACACATTCTTCTTCATCTGCCTGGCCCCACAGAGTCAGCCTATTTTTGCCTTCCAATGGGAAAATCCCAATATTGGGGAAAAGGGGCAACTAGCTTGGACTCAGTTGCCACAAGGTTTCAAAAATTCATCCACTATTTTTGGAACTACCTTGACATCTGACCTAAGAGCCTTCTTAGCCAACAAGCATGGCTGCATACTCCTCCAGTATGTAGAGGACCTCCTTCTGGCTGGACCAACTCGAGAGGACTGTACGAAAGGGACTCACTTTCTCCTTCCTCTTTTATGGGAGGTAATATACAAAATGTCTAGGAAAAAGGCCCAGATTTTCCAAAACACTGTCAAATACCTTGGCTTTCATCTGTCCAGGAGCAATGCAGGCTCAGCCCTGAGAGGAAATATGCTGTGTTTCATCCCAGCCTCTCAGATCCACCAGCAAATTAGAGAGGTTTGGGGAGCTGCAGGTTTCTGCCAGATCTGGATCCCTAACTACTCCTTCTTGGCCAGATCCCTTTACAGACTCTAAGCCCAATCATTCTATTGCTGATTGCCTTGGGCCCTCTGGTGCATGACTGTATAGAGGTTATGGATGAGGTTTTCTTGAGCCAGCCTGATCTAACTGATCAGTCTATCGGCAATCCAGACATTGAATATTTCACAGATGGCAGCAGCTTTGTCTGGGATGGCACCCTTTGCCGGGTATGCGGTGGTGAGTTTGGACTCAGTAACTGAGGCTTGCCCAATGCCAATTGGAACTTCTGCACAAAAGGCTGAACTTGTCACCCTCATACAGGCACTCCAGCTCACTGCAGAAGCACAGGTAAACATCTACACTGACTCTAAATATGCCTTCACAGCCATTCATGTCCATGATGCCTTATATAAAGAGAGGGGACTCATTAACTTGGGAGGAAAAAGTATCGAGTATTGGCAGGAAATCCTCAAACTGCTAGATGCTGTGAGAGCCCCTAAACAGGTGGCAGTTATATACTGCTGAGGGCACCAAAAGGGAGATGCAAAAATTGCCTGGGGAAACTGGAAAGCTGACAAGGAAGACAAACAAGCATCCCTCACAAGAGGACCAGCACCAATTGTTCTGACAGCTGCCTTGTTCCCATGCCCTTTAGCTGAATGGGACCCACACTACATACCACAAGAACAGGCTTGGTTTAAGACTGAGGAGAGAAATTATCTGCTGGATGGATGGTGGAAGTTTGCCGATGGTTTCATTGCCATTACTGAGTTTCTGGCTCTTACATTTGTCAAGCAGTTCCACGAAGGAACTCATTCAGGACAATCAACCATAGAGACCACCCTGGCCCAGGATTTTTATGTCCCCAAGCTTTCCAGCATAAGTAAGGTGGTATGTGAGAGATGTAGTCTATGTGCCACAAGGGCCAAGAGCACCTCCCCAGGCAGAGTGGTGGACCTCCTCTTGAAAACTTGATTGTGCATTTCACTGAAATGCCATGAAATTGAGGATGTAAATATCTGTTGGTATTTTTCTGTACCTTCTCAGGATGGATGAAAGCCTTCCCCACATGGACTGAAAAGTCCCAGGAGATGGCCAGGTGTCTGTTAAAGGAAATCATCCCTCAGTTTGGAATACCTGTGTCTATTGGGTCAGGTAATGGACCAGGCTTTGTGGCAGAGGTGGTACAGCTGATGGTTAAGGGCTTAGGAATCACCTGGAAGTTGCATATGGCTTCGCTCCCCCAGAGTTCAGGAGAAGTGGAACTCATGAGTAGAACCCTAAAATTACAGTTAGGCTAACTGTGTTGGGAGACCCACCTGTGGGGGGATCAATTACTGCCTATAGCATTACTAAGGATTAAGTCTAGTCTCACATAACAGACAGGGCTGTCACCCATTGAAGTGCTTTATGGATGCTCATTCCCCTTAATCAAGGGCATAAGAGGGGACCTTAAGGAAATAGGTGACCTCACCTTGAGGCAGCAGATACAGGCCCTTGAGTTGACTCTCTCAAAGATCAGTGACTGGTCTGGGAGAGACTTCCTGTCAGCCTAACAACTCTCATGCACCCTTACAGTCCAAGGGATGCCATCTGAGTAAAGGAATGGAATGTCCAACCATTAAAGCCTCATTGGAGAGGCCTTTTTGTTATTATTTTGTCTGCCCCTACCACAGTTAAAGTAGCAGATAGCTTCTTGGATCCACTACAGCTGAGTCAAGCCAGCTTCTATCAAGTGGAAGTGCATCCCCAATCTGGCTTCGCCATGTAAGATCACCCTCCAGAACATCAGCACCCTTCCTCAGCAGGACTCCACTTCCCAGAAAACAACAGGGGACCATGAACAACAGGATGACAGTCCTATTCTAGTCACTGTAGAAGCAGACTAGTCTACGCATGGCAGAAGCTAGAACATGAAAGGCACCCCTGCTTTCCTTTGCACACTTGGACTCTTACCTTTTGCGTTGGTCTTTGCAAGGTTTCCCCCATGTACTGAATGTTAAAAGGCAGACTTTGTTGGGACCTCTGCACAGCCATACTTTGTATCATACACCCACCAACAGGTTGGATGTCACATTGGCTCATATACTCCTCAGGTTTGAGTGGTTGCTGGAAGGCAATACTGGTAGTCCCAGAGTAAGGGGGAACAATGCAGGCTATATTTGTCATGGAAAGTGGGGAGAATGGGTCTGCTGGGCTTATTTGGGATATTGGGGAAGTTCTGATGGTGGAGGATTCCAGGACCTAGCTGGGGACCAACTTGTAAGAGAGACACCACACCGAATGTCAAAGGTACTCTCACCCTGACCGTGGCTGACTGCCAATCAAAGTGCTGGGCCAAGGTATAATAAAATCAGAACTGAATTAGACTTCCCAACTATAGGAAAAAATCTTTTCATTGACCTGGTGGAAAGGATTGCTAAAGAATTAAATGTCTCAAACTGCTGGGTGTGCAAAGGCAATGAGGAATGGCCTTGGTAAAGGACCAGTTTAAATGCCTACCAACTTTTATTGTGGAATCAATTTATAACTAGAGACATAACCAACCTCAGACCTGGATACTCACATCAGAGGTAATTGGGGAAGAATGTATTGAAAGAAGCAGTCAGAATATGAAGTGGGTAGGGGAAAACCTCTTGTAAAAGGGTACTTTCTTGAAATGGGACTAATCTAACCTGGTGGCCTGATAAGCATAAATGGTATTGGATATTGCCCCTGTTGGAAAATGGTTTCCATTGTCATGATTCTCCAACCAATAACAGCCTCTTAAATTGTTCTACTACAGGCAAGGCAAACCCATTCTGAGGCATCCCTGAAATTGGCAAATATTGGAATAACCTTACCAATACTGACCTGGGTGGTAGAGGGCACCAGATGTGTCATTTTGGATATGTGGGAAGCGAGCTTATACTAAACTCCCTAGGACTTGGAAGGGAAGCTGTACTATAGAAGTTATCCAGCCTTGGTTCTTCGTCTTGTCCAACCACCAAGGGGAACAGCTGGGGTTCCACTTTATGAAACTCTGGGGCCCAGAATAAAAAGGGACCTTGAGGTGGGGGGCCCAACAGAGATGGGAAGGAGATGAATGGCTTCCCTAGAGGATTATTAAGACCTACGGACCAGCCACCTGGGTGTAAGATGGGAGTTGGGGTTACTGGACTCCCATCTATATGTTCAACAGAATTATTAGGTTATAGGTAGTTGTGGAAATTATTACCAACTAGACTGCTTCTGCCCTAGAGCTACTGACCAAGCAACAAACCCAAATGCAAACTGCTATGTATCAAAATCGGCTGGCTTTGGATTATTTTTTAGCAGAGAAAGGGGGAGTATGTGACATGTTAAACCAATCAGCCTGTTGCCTCCACATAGATGACCATGGTCAACCAGTAACAGAAATGGCCAATAATATTAGAAAGATGGCACATGTACCTGTATAGGTGTGGAAAGGATGGGATCCAAACAGTCTGTTGTGCTGGTAGTTCTCTACCTTGGGTGCATTCAAAACACTGATAGGAGCGGAGGGTCTAATCTTGGGAATGTGTCTGATGTTAAGCTGCCTGGTTCCCCTGGTATTGTGATCTATCAGGACCATTATGGAGGCTACTATAGAAAGAAAAATGGCCTCCCATGTAATGATGCTATAGAAATATAAACCCCCTAAATCAAGATGATGCTCTTTGATGCTAGGTGTGTCTGAGCATAAAAAAGGGGAATAATGTAGCAGGGAGGAGGACCAGAAAAGAAATAGACAAGCCTGTGTTCTGATAAGGTAGCAGGGAGGAAGGGATGACATATCAGACAGATAAAACTTAAAGAATCTAAATGTGAAGAGGTTCACATAGCACTGGGGCAGAAGGTAACATAGTACTAGGGTGAAGTAGCCTATAGAATTGCATATAACAATATATGGGTTAAACCTTGCTTTTTGCTTCTGTATCCTGCTTGCACAAGCATATAAGGTGAGACCCCTTTGTTCTCAGGGCTCAGACTTTGGACACAAGTCTGCTGAATCTGTGTTGGCACAATTCAATTTTGCTTCCTTGCCTCAGTATCCCGTGTCTCTATTCAAGTTTCCCATAACACTTCTACTCACAATGACATGATGTGAGGGTTTTAAAATCTTTTTTCAAACTCCAACATGTTTTCTATCATCATGAGGTGGTGTCTATGTCCCTTCCACTGGAACCTGGTTCTGCCACTGTATCTGACAAATAGAACAATACAATAGAGAGTACTTGCCCTGTGAGCTTTTCAGCTGCTGTGTAATTACCCCAAGGTCATCATGTAAAAAGGTTTGTGAATAATGAAACCTTTGTTCACAGCCCCCTCTGACTATAAATGCATGAAATATTCCTCAGGAAAACTGCCTAAATCCAGATTTAGGTAAAAATAATAATTGTTATAGCTTTACTGGTATGGTTTATTTTGTACCAATCAGTAAACAGAATGGACAGTATAGATTAAATGCAAAGAGGTGGGAAGCATGTACTTTAACGGTCCTGGGGCTGTCAGAAGAAAGGATGCCACTGCTTTTATGCTATTCCTTTGGTGTGAAGTGTATGGAATTGTCCTCATTCTCCCCTGGCCTCACATAATATATATTATTCCCCCATCTGCTCTCAAGTATCACTTGGAGATGGAAAACTGGGATACAGAAGAGCCAAGTAATTCACAACATCCTTTATCAAGATAATAAGCTGGCCTGCAAGGCTACTGTTTTGCTATATAAAAATACTTTGAGTTGTAGAAGCTATTAGCTATTTCTCACAGTAATCCTCAATAACAAATTCTATTCCCCTCCTACCTTCACTGTTCCTCCAACATCTGAGAAAGGATTCCTCAGGCAGACTGGTAGAGGACAATTAACTGAGAAAGTCAAAAGCACATTTAAGTTTTTAATTATAGCTCTCATTGCAAAGGTCCTATATTGGTGGGCCCAGGAAACCATCCTGTAATGACATTATGGATATTGCTAATCTATCACTCATCTAGTGGAATAACTTGGCTCAGTGGAGGCCTCAGGCAATGTCTATTCCACCGGCACTTCTGTCTTGGATTCATTCCCGCTTCCCCATGTTGCGGCAGGCAAAGTCAGTTCCAGTGTTTTTTACTGACCTCTTTTCATGAGTATAAGAATACTCCAACTTTTTTTTTCTTCCAGAATTAAGACTGGCTTAGGTCCTTGACCTTTCTTAGAGAATTTTTTCCTACTTAAATTTAGTCACTATATACACAATAGAAGGCACTGATCTTAAGGCTACATTTCAATGAATTTTTTCATATGTAGACACAGTGTAACCAACACCCAGATCAAGATGTTAATCTCCAGTGCCACTTTCCAGATAATGTCCCCACAATGGTAAGCATTACTCTGATTTTATCTATAATCATACATTAGTTTTGCTTGATCTTCACATAAATGGAATCCTTGGCTTCCTTAACATTGTTCCTGTTACTGTCCTGTAGCTTTGTGGCATTCCATTACATGCATGTACCACAGTTTATTCTTATTCTGGGTGTTGCTATACAGTTTTGGTTGTTTCCAGTTTTGGACTGAGAAAAAGCACTAGCATAGAAAAAAAAATCAGAGGTGAAGAGGAATTCCATTTTTGTGGTAAAATATAGATAATATAAAATGCACCAGTTTGGCTTTCTTTTTTTTTCTTTTCAGTATTCTGAGACAGGATCTGATTATGTATCCCAGGCTGGCCTCAAACTCACAATCCTCCTGCCTACACTTCGCAAGTGCTGGGATTATAGGCATGAACTTCCCCGTGCCAGAGCTGGGGCAGTATGAACCTCAAGTAAGAACACTATAAGTATGAACCGCCATGCTCGGCTATTTTGGCCATTTTAAAGTATACAATTCAATGGCTTTTGGTATATTCTACTTGTAGCAGAATCATAGTTACTGTCCATCTTCAGAAAAATTTAATCTTCTCAAAAGCAAACTCCATACTCAGTAAACAACTCTCTATTCCCTTCTCCCCTAGGGTCTGGAAACCACCATTGCACTTTGTCTCTATAAATTTGACTACTCTAGGTACCTCTATGACAAATATAATCATATATTAGTTCTCTTGTGATTGACTTACTTCATTTAGCATAAGGTCATCAAGGTTGATGCATGCTGTATCATGTGTCAGAATTTCATTCCTTCTAAAGGATGAGTAATAGTCCATGTAGAATAATTTGTTTATGCGTGTTTCTGTTAATGGACACTTGGGTTGCACTTACCTGTTGGCTACTGTGGATAATGTTGTTATGAATATGAATATAAATTATCTAAATCAGTGCTTTCAATTGTCCTTTTTATGTTCCCAGAAGCTTCCATGTGATGATTCTATGTTTAATTCTTTTGAGGACCCACTACAGCATTTTACACAGTGGCTGCAACATTTTACTCTCCCACCAGCAACACACAAGAGTTCTGACTTCTTCACATCCTTGCCATCATTTGTGATTTTCTGTTTGTTTGGTGAAGTTTTATTTTGTTTTGTTCTATAATTGCCATTCTAATGGGTGGTCGGGGATATTCCACTATAGATTGATTTGAATCTCCTTATTAGTGAGGATGAACATCTTTTCATGTCTTTATTAGTCATTTCTTTGGAGAAATGTTAGTGCAGGTACCTTGCCCATTTTTCATCTGTTTATTTGGTTTTTGTTATTGTTAGAAGTAGAGATTTTTTAATTCTTATTTATCTACAAGACTAGGATTTTTCTTTCTCTCTGTTTATTTCCATGCTAATAAGATAACAGATTTCATATAGGACCTGCCCTTGCATATGTTTCTTCTCATTTCTGATGTCAGACATATTAACCTTATTATATGAACAGAAATACATTTAATAACCTCATTTTATTTGTACACATAATGATTACATGCTTAGAAAAAGGGAAGAACCGCAGATTACAAATTGAAAAAACACACTTACAATCATGTAATTATTTACTGCATTTACTTTTCAAGTTATATGCACTAAAGATTAAAGAAATAAACATCCAATAAATAAATATGAATACTTATAAGTGGGCATTTTACTATTTTTCCAAAAGAATCAGTATTCAAGAACAGCACAACACAACTGCCTCACAAAATTCTAAGTGCTTCTCAATTACCTGTGAATGAAAATATTCAATGTATTATTCCTGCTTAACATTTTTTTACTATGTACCTAGGAAAGAAATAGTTGATGCATATTAAAATCTGGATAGATTTAAGGATCAAAGCAAGACTAAGACTAAAAGAAATAGAATAATCCTTTAGGCCTTTGCAAAAACACTTTCAGAAATACACATAATCAGGTAAGGTTAGTGATTTTTCTAAAAATATATTCCTACCACCACTAAATTTATTAAAATAGATTTGTGAAACTCTTTTGGGTAAAAGTAGTTTGAGGAACTGTGAGAACAAGAGTCAGTTTTCCTTTACTCAGCATTTTAGCCCTTAAATTTGGGAAACACAAACAATGAAAGTCTATACAAATAATCATGCTTCATTTTTAAATGATTGCAGCTATGGTTAAAAGTAATACATGCTTACTTTGTGTAAAGCAAGCTAATTAACAGGACATGATTTGTCCTATAGTTAAAAGTATTGCATGTTTACTTTGTATAAACTGCACTAATTAACAGTAAATGATTTGCAACTTTTTCTCCAGAAGTTGCTTATAAACTTTAAGGAAAAGCATTTGACTTAATCTTCATATATTACTTTAAAATTTTAAGATTAGAAATATTACCTTTCTTCTAATTATAATTATTTATAATTATTTTTATAATTATAATTATAATTATTTTTATAAAATCAGGGAAAAGTAAGAAATTATATTTCCAAATTTAATTACAGAAATGAACTATCTCTTCATAAACTAATTTTATTATAGTGTATCTACAATTGATATGATTTGGCAATCTATATTCTAAGAATATTGAAAAGAGAAAGTTTTCAAAATATTGAAAAGAGAAAGTTTAGGATTGCCATATGGGAATTACTTGTGAATCTATTTATCACAGAATCAGAGATAGTTAAAGTCATTATGTAACTTGGAGTTACATGATAGGTCCCAGGTCAAAAGTAGTCTAAAGAAAAAAAGAAACATGTCATTTGGAAGGTAGGTGAACAAGCTAGTACGGCTGAAAGAGGTGAGGTGAAGGGCCTACACTGGGTGAACACAGAGCATCACTGACAAAAGTGGAGTGTCTGGCTTTATTCATGTGACATCTTTGTCTCTGTGGCAAGATTATTATTAACTCTCAGTCATCAAGTGCATAATCCATTCATCTCATTCCTTCATTAAACCACTATTTTATTATAATCTAGTATTCCAGGGATCATGGAAAAAGTAGAAATCATGCCAGTGTGAGCACTTTGGTTCTAGAGATAACTATAAATTAATAAACTATAGTTCTATAGTATGCATATCTTCTGAGTAACTTAGATTTGCCCCTAAAAAAATTATGACCTTTCAGAGGCTGACAGATCAAAGTTCTGGTGCTACATAGCCATGACCTAACTTCTAATTTGTGATGGAATCACTAAGACTTTGTAATGTCCTAGGCAGCCTGTAAGTGGCTTTCCTAGGTGATGACCACCTCTCCAAATTCTGTATCAATATATTAGCAGTCTATATCAGAATGGAATATTAAACAAACAGGTATGTTAATATTGCTCTGAATGAAAAGTTACTGTAGTTGTTCGGATCTTAAATGTCTCCCAAAAGTTCATGCATTGTAGGCTTGTTCCAGCTAATGTACTATTGGTTAGTGGTGGAAACTTTAGTAGGTAGGCTTGGTTGGAGGAAGTAAATATTGCTGGAGTGCCCTTGAAAGGCAAATTGGAACCCTTCCTCCACCTTTCTCTATCTGTCTTGCTCCTGAATGGCATGAACTTTCTTCTATTATGTGCTTCTGCTATGATGTGCTGCCTTGCCACAGGCCTAAAAGCAACTGAGCCAAAAAAGCATGGCCTGAAATCTCTGAAGTCATGAGAGAAAATAAATCATTCCTTCTTTAAGTTGATTTCTCTCAGGTATTTTGTCACAATGATGGAAAACTGACCAATACAACTACCAATTATAGTTTGGCCCCTGAGACTGCCAGATATTCTATTTCTCTAATCAGCTCATTCTCCCAATCTCTAAGGAGAATATTTACCATCTTCACTACTCATAAATAGAATATTGCACCACCCAGCAATCAGTGATTCCTTTCTCTTCCACTCCATAACCAAAACAGAAGGCATTAGGAGTGTATCCCCTCATCTTCCCATCACTTAATCCACAAAATCATCTGAATTTACAAGTTTTTCAGGTCGAAAGAGATTTTGTATTTCAATTTCAGAGGTACAAATCGTTCTGCCAGGGGACAAGTTTAACATAAATTTTGGAGTCCATGTGACTTTGCATTGTTAATATTTTTTTCAGCAAGTGTCCTGTCTCCATTCAATCAAAAACTCTGATGGCTCTATTGGGATGTAACATTCAAATGCACTCTTTTTCAAATTAAATATAAAATAAATGATAAATAAATCATATATCTGTTCCATATTCCCTATTAAATTATTATCCTTTCTTTCTTCTTGCCTATACAATCAAACCTTTTTAAGAGTTGACCTCATATGCTATTCTTATCCACTTTCTAATCCTCCAATTTTGTCTCAACCTCTTCTACCACATCTTTTTTAAAAGCCTACCTTCTAATAGTCATCAGTTACTTCAGTGCTCTTCCATTTATTGGAAACTTTCTATTTTTCCTTGTAAGGAAAAATTTAAAACAACTGACAATTTTCCTAAGAGCTGATCCTTTTTTCTTGTGTCTCCTCAATCTCATATCCTACTGTCCCTGTATCCAGTCTTCTTTGGGCTTGTTTACTAAGACATAGTAACAAACTAAAGGAGATGACAGTTGAAATCTGGATTAACTGAGATCAATTCCTAACACTAGAAACTTGGTCAGAATGTCTATTATCAATAACACAAACAACAAATGCTGGCAAGGATGTGGAGGAAAAGGAACACTTCTACAATGTTGTTGAGAATGTAAATTAGTGCAACCAACATGGAAAGCAATATGGAGATCCCTCAAAAAACTAAAATAGAGCTACCATATGATTCCATTATACCACTCCTGGGCATATATCAGAAGAAATATGCTTCAGAATACAATAGAGCCACTTGCACACCCATGTTTATTGAAGCATTTTTCACAATAGCTAATCCTTAGAAACAACTCAGATACCCCACAACTGATGAATCAATTAAGAAAATGGAGTTGTATTGAGCCTTAAAGAAGAATGAAATTATGCTGTTTGCAGGTAAAGGGATGGAACTAGAGAACATTGTGTTAAGCAAAGTAAGTCAGGCTCAAAAAGTCAAAGGTCACATGTTTTCCCTCATATATGGAAGCTATACCTGTATGTTAAATGTGTATATACATACATATATAAAATCATATATATATGCATACATATGATCATATATATATATATATATATATATATATTCATACATACATAGTGAGAGAGAAATTGTGTTAGTGAGTCTAAGGGGACTACAGGAGACAGCAGAGGGAAAGAAAATGTTAGAGAATGAAAAATATTTTAACATCTAAATATGAATGTCTATTTCTATAGTGTACTGTACTGTAAGCTGTTGAATATTAAGGGAGCATGGTGATAGAGAAAGAGTAAGTAATGGGGGGTTCATTTGATTAAAGCATGGTATATAAAGGTCTGTAGTACTAAGGTGAAACCTCCTTGGACTGTCAATATACACTAAAAAAATGAAGGACATGAGGGTAGGTACCAATGGGAGTGTAGTGGTTATAAGGAAAGGGTGAATGAGGGTGAATATGGTGGATGTATTTTGTATTCATATATGAAAATAGAAGAATTAAATCAGCTGAAATTGTTCTAAGAAGGAGGAGGAGGGGGCAAATGTAGCTAAAATATATTGTAAGCACATATGCAAATATCACAGTGTATATCCCTGTACTATTATATACCTATAAGTTTTTTTGTAAAGAAGAAACTTTGTACAGATACAGAGGGAAGGAAGCTAAAAAAGAGAGAAAAAAAAATAGAGTGAAAAAGACATAAACTAAGGTACTCTATGAATTGCCAGCAACCACCAGAAAGTAGGACGATACAGGTAAGATTCCTCCCTAGAGCTTTCTGAAGAAGCATGACTCTCCTGGAAACTAGATTTGAACTTCTAGACTCCAGGATGTGAGAGAATAAATTTTGGTTCTCCTAAGCCATCAAGTTTGTGTTGATTTGTTATATAGAATTAGGAAACTAATACAAGGATGGAGGAATCTTGATGTATAATTAAGAGTCTCAAGTTGACAATCACAATGGATCCACATTAATAAAAATTTCTCTTTCTTTGCAAGGAGGAATATAGGACTTTGTTTCTTGCATAAAATCAGAATCTTGTGCTCTCTAGCCCTTGACATTTTTTTCCCAAAGACTCCAAAATCTCTTACATTTTGCGTGAATTTCAAAGTAGAAATTCCAGCCTAGTGTCCTTGAAACAGGACTCATATTTCAAAGTAAACAGTGCAAGTAACTCAGAGGAAGGAGAGCATGAATTCTTTCTGTATTCTCTAGGTATCAAACATATTTTATTTTCCTTTGCACATAATTCATGTCATATTTCATAGACATTCTGAAGTCATGCATTAAAATATGAAATGATTTTAAAGAAAATAACAGTAATTGTGGCTTTCTTTGATATTGTCTCTCAATTTTCACATCCAGGAAGAACTAAAACTATATATACACAGAAGTGCCTGGTTCTGAACATGAAAACTAGCAAAAACTGTGATTTTTTTTTTTTACTTTACATCAAGAGTAAGATTCATTTTCAAAAAGTAGTATGTGCTTCTGATTATAAATTATAAATTATAAATGTCCAACTAAGTAAAGACTTGGATGATTATGGAGTCTAGTCCTGTTTAAATTCTGAGCCATTGTTTTTTGTAGCTTCCTCTGGCTCCTGACCTCTGCCACATCTCCTCATGATGGTCATGCTCCTGCCTTTGGCTGTTGACTCTCCGTGGTTCTCATCCTTATTCTGAGACTGAGGACTTGCTTTTAGACTTACTTCTCAGCATTTCTGGTTTGTAGGTCCTCCAGGTGATTCAAACTCCTTTTAGAACTTTTTGTTGACCACACCTGCTAAGTCAGGCAATGTATTCCTTTCTTTCATTTTTCAAGCAGTTATTTCCAAAATTTGCTCAGAAGCTTAACTTTCTGTAACTAACTGTGTTAGTCACTTTTTCTGTGACAAATACAACTTAAAGAGAGGAATCATTTATTTTGGCTCTTGTTTTCAGAGGTTTTGATGCATACTATGAGCCTGTGGTGAGGCAGAGAGGGTGGTGGAGTAGAACTGTTCACCTCATGACAGCCAAGAAACAGAGCAAGAAAGAAGGCCTGCAGTAGCAGGCTTCCTCCTTTGTCCCTTTTTATTCCATCTAGGCCCAAGCCTAGGGGGTGATAATTCCCACATTCAGGATATATCTTCTCCCCTTAGTTAATCCTCTCTGGAATCACCCTCAGACACACCCAGAAATGTGATGTACTTATGTCCTAGGCACTTACTAATCCAATTAAGTTGATAATCACCATTAACTATCACACAAACCTTTAATTCTTATCATTAATTTAAAGAAAGCAGTATTTCATTGATGAAAAAACAGCTTAAGTAACAGATCAGTAGCATGGATAATATATGTTTATAATTATGACATAAATAGCTAAAATTGGTCATTATATTAATTACATATAAAATTCTCATCAACTATGCATCAGGTTATAATAGTTCACTTTCTTAATAGTTAAGGGACTGAAAATTAGGAGCGCTGATTGTACTTGAGACTGGCCAAAATAAGGGTGATATGTGAATAGAGTAATGGATTTCAATGCATGGGTGTGGGATATGAGAACACGGGATGCGGTTGCACATCAAATTAGTACTAATAATAAAAGAATTCGATGGTTCCTACTTTGAACTTCATTGAAATTTTGCTACAGAAAAAACAGAATTTGGAAAGTTTTAGGCATTGAGGGATCAACATTCCGTCTTTTATTTTTCTTTCACCTACCATGTCTAGCATATATTAAGCTGACAACTACTTGCTGAATCAAGGAACAAAGAATATTACAAAGTAATGATCAAAAGAATAAATAGACTTATGAGGAAGGAAGAATAGGAAAAAAAAATCAGAAGAGGCTGGTTTTTCAACTCAGTTTAAGTGTCATATCTATTGGAACATTATGTTTAGACCTAAGCATCTCTTTAGCAAAGAGATGCATACACTGATATTCTGAAAATCAAATATACTTCTATTATGAGAAGGAAACTGTCCAGCAGAAAAATCATTTGGCCTAATTCAAAGTTTTAGTGTATTTTTCCAGCTTCAAGTTTCTCTTTTTATGCTTTGCTCAAAGGTAGTCAGACTTCCTACAAAGTGTGCTGAATTTTGGTAACTATGTTCAATGCCTTTGCCATATGAAGCAGAGGTGATTTTTCCTTACCTATCCTGAAGCTGAACCAGTGGCAGTAATGAACTCTATTACGCAAAGAAAAACATCAGAAACATTGGATAGTTATTATTCAAATAATTCATTATTGAAAATTTAGGGACATTAAATTGTCTCAGCATATTTTAAAAAGAATTTTGCTAGAAACTGCATTGTGAGTTCAATGCTTTCTGAATTATTTTTCCCTTGGCTTTTCCCTTGAATTCCCTTTTCCCTTGGCTTCCTTTTCTATATAAAATGGATAAATTTTGTGTCTTTTCAATTTCCCCCTAAAAGGCAGACAAATAACCAAACAGAATTGATTCAAACACAGTTGCTCACATTCCAATTTTGAAGAGGGAATGCTATGTGAAGAAAGTACATTTTCTATTAATTCTTTTGATAAGCCAATATGAATATGTGCTGGGAATGGAAACTCATATATTAGAAAAGTAGCATTATCTGCATGATTACTCAATTTACCAAAATGTGTTAAGTGCTTATAACAATCTCTGGCTTCAAAATTTGTGCTCTGCATGATTTTAAAAACTGAGAATATAGACCTAGTAGCAAAGTTAGGGATGTGTGGTAATAACAGGTCTAAATTCTAAAGAATAGTATGATAAAATATTTTTCATTCCTTTTTACTTGATTCTGGACATGCTAAATAGAAACATACTATATCATGTTCTTCACTTTTATTTCTATAGACAGGTTTTAAAAATTATTATTTTTGGAAAATCATTAGGTCTCTAAATTCCATTCTCAGAGGAAAGAAGATTTTGGTTCCATTCACACTGATTGATGCTAACCAGCAGTTCCCATCCTTCAAACTATCATTAATGGGAACTCTGTAGTCTAGTGGTTCTCAAAGGTCAGTAGCATAAGAAATATGCATAAACACACATATCCATAGACATAACGTGTGTATATATATATGTATATATTTATGAGAAGTTCCTTAAATATATCATCTCATACCTAGACTCAGAGATTTTTATTCAGAGAGCCAAAAAGTGGGGCCTAGCATGTGCTTTTTTTATAAGCATCACCAGGTATGCAGGGGTTTCCAACAACATAGTACATAATTGCTATCATCATTTTACAGATGAAGTTGTATGGTAACAAGGAGAGGTTAAGTTATGTGATTGAAGATAGGAAAGCTAATTTAAAAGCTAAACTAGGAATGATGAACATAACTGGATTTTTTTTCAAAATTAGAGACTTAATTAAAAGTTCAAAGCTCTTGACAAGACAGGGATTAATATAGGTCCAGTTTAAAAATTCCTCAAACATCCTCTTATTCTCAAATTGGATGCTATATCTTTATTCTTTGTTCCTCAATCTACTCTGATTATGTGGAATCTCATTTTATATGTTTCAGTCCAATTTGGTAAATATTTACTCTACCTACAATGGGCAGGACAGTACCCTAAAATTTACACTTTTGTTTTTTCTTTTATATTCTAATGAAAACACTTTTTTCTGACTTTATTTTGTCTTAATTTACAGTTCAAACAAATGACAGAATTGTAGCTTATTAAACTTGATATTAAAATGACTAATCGTATTTCATATATAAAAATCTTTGTATTTTTAGAATGATTTAGTAAATTAATAAGTAACTTATGTGATAAAAACCTTATTGTATTAGGAAATTTTAATATACCATTTTTTTTGTTCCATTTTAATATGCTTCTGGCAATAATTTTTGAAGTAAAGAATACTTATGCTTTTCTACTGACTATTCTAAATTTAGAGATCATATCACAACTAAAAATTTTTAAAATTATTTTTGTTCATGAAGGTAATAAACCAGAAATCCAACTGAATGCATTTCTCAGAAAATGTTGAGTATGAAATCATACTACCCACTTTCTCCTATAATACAAATAAAACTTATCCTGATGCATATTCACACACTACTGATGACTGTAATGACAAGTACCACAGTCATTCTGTTGAATGTCTTGAGTAAAGAAATTAGTCTTATTAATCTTTTCATGATAAGTAACATTTTCCATTTTCCATGTGCCAGACTCACTGTTATATGCTTTAAGGGAATACTATCATTTAATTTTACATCAAATCTACTATAATCTTCATCTTATAAATACAAACCCTGAGACTTGGAGAGTTTAAGTAAATTTTCCAAGGGGACAGGCGGTAAGGAACAAAACTAGCATCTGAGTGGAAATCATCTGATCCTATAAATTGCCGTTTTAATCACAATGCTGCAGGAATTATTCAGTATAAGTCTGTAGGATCTTTGTAACTCCTAGATAATTCATGCAGAGGAATGAATAGTTAATTCGATAGAAGTTATGTGTGTCTCAAGCTTAAAACAGCAATGGATTTAAGAACAGTTTTACAGCCAGTGGCTGACACCTATAATCCTAGCTACTCAGGAGGCAGAGATTGGAAGGATCTTTCCAAGCCAGCCTGGGCAAATAGTTCACAAGACCCTATCTTGAAAAACCCATCAAAAAAAGAGCTGGCAGAATGGCTCAGGGTGTAGGCCCTGAGTCGAAGTCCCAGTATCACAAAAAAGAACAGTTTTGTTATTCCCATAAAGCATTCATGTCTTATTTCTCATGCTCTAAAGATATTTGGATGAGGATTAATATAATCTACAAAAGACTGAACAAGTCCTTAACATCACAGTGTTCTATTAGCATCTTCAACTTACACCTCTATTTCTTACTATTTTTCTTTAAAAAAAAAACTGAGTGACTTTCTTAACCTTATATGAGAAATAGCATTATCAAAATATTTCAAATGCAATTAGATATATTAAAAGAAAGGATACTAATGTATAACAATCCAAACATCAGCATTTCCAAAGACTTGATTAGAAAAATAAATATTTAAATCAAAAATTTCCTGTTTTTATTGGTCTCATAGGCACAGATGCTGAAAAAAGCTTTGTGATAGAGACCACAGCTGAGGCTGACACACCATGCCACTCAAAGCTGGTAAAGATCATCGTGGGTCTCAGAGGCTTCACCTAATCATACAGGGAGACATAGCTGTTAGGATAGGCACAATTTCTATATGAAGTTTCATCACATCCAAATGTTTTCACACTGTTGCTGCATCTGTTCCATTAATATGCCCTACCAAACCAAGAAATAAACAAAAGGAAGGGATTTGCTTGAGGACAGATTTCAATGCAAAAGGAAGAAAAGGATGAAGACAATATGCTTCTGATGAGCTTACCATGAAGGCACATACTCACCTCCAGCTGGGATTTAAAGATTTGTTTATCTGGAGGAGGCATTAGATAGTGTAAAAAGCAGTGCTCAATAGAGTAACATTTCTAAAAGATAATCAAATGGTGAAATCATAGAGGACAAAGAGCTTCAGTTATCTCAAAATACAGTATCAGGCATAATGAATTATTATCCATGGACAAAAGCTACTGATTTTCAGTTTAAGGATGACAACTTGAAAGGACAGGTAAAACTTAGAATAAATAAGAATACTATAATTTGTGATGAGCATACAGGGTCCAAAGATCCCTTCACAATAAATACAGAGCACATTCCCAAACAGAGTTGGATAATAGAAAAGAAAATAAGGAACCAGATATCATTGATTACCTGTACAGTCAGCTTATTTTGATAAAGTATTTGAAAAATATGGATTAGAAAATATATTTTTTTGTTTCAAAGAGAGAGCAATTTAAAATTACCAATCGATAAACTCTGATTTACATCCAGATTCAACAGTCCCCATCTAACCTGAAACTGAGAGCAGACACTTCCTCTTCAAGACACTACTCTTCCTTTCTTGGCTTAGTTTTACTTGTCAGAATTCAGCACTAACCTTACCTCTTCCAAAAAAAGCTACTCTTAGCTCACCCTCTACAAAGGAGTTTGGAATTCACTCCCAGTTTCCAACCGCACTTTCTGTAGGCCACCATTAAAACAAGTTATCTTGTAATGCTTGTTGACTCCTTTGTGTTCCCAAAGAAACTTGGTTCTTTAGAGGCAATTCCTTCATTGCTTGCTCAGTGTTTTGAATGGTATCACTTAGATGTCTAATCAACATTCCAGTATGGGATGGCAAGAAATGAATATAGGATTTTCAGTTTCTCCAAGGCCCTATGGCACAACACTTTCATGTTGTAATACTAAGAACAACTAAGATAGCTATATTTTTGCAAATTACACCCCTATATAGGTAAATATTAATAACAAATTGCTTATGTATGTATTAATAACAAATTGAATGCACTTAAATCCTATGCCACAATAACATTTTCCCCTAATATGGCCATGTTATTTTTTAAACAAAAATGTAATGGGAAACATAGAGCTTATAGAGAAGGATCAAAAGACATCAGAAATTTTAAACAAGTTGAAAATTAGTAATATAGTCTGGGGCATGATTAGAATTTCAGGGCACAGAGGAATTTTCAAGGTGATCTTGCCCAAATCTTTTGTCTTACAGAGAAGTGATTTTTCTCAAGTGCAATACATAGCAGAATACAGATTAAATCCAAGGTCCTATGCCTCTTAAATCCAATGTCTTTTCCAGGATATCACAGCAGGTAGAAAACGGCATACTTCAAACTCCAAATTAGCAATAGGAACAAAAAGTGTTTATTTCTTTATGTAATGTAAATACAAAAGAAAATACCTATTGCCACCTGTTAATAGGCAATTCAGTCATCTGGCAGAACACAAATTCATGAATGCTGTACAGGAAAGTGGTCTGGAGTATAATCAGTTTCCAGAGTTTGCCATGATACACAGTTGTGTTTTATTTAGCCCTGAAGGTGGATAAAGTTGGGTCTGAAGTTGGGTGTGGTTGCGAATTTCTGTAATCCCAGCACTCAGGAGGCTCAGGAAGGAAGCCTGCAAGTTTGAGGCCAGACGGAGGTACATAGAGACACCCTGTCTCACACACATACACACACACAAAGTAAGAAAAAAGAAAAGAAAGAATGAGAAAGCTGGGCCTGCATTACATTCTGACCCACACCAAAGTCATTTTTCTCAATGTATGTGGCTACAAGGGTGGGGAACTTTACAACGGGAGAAAATAAACATGAGCCCAGAAAGTGACTACTCAGAGATAAGGGGGGTTGGAGCCTGGACTTTGCTTCTTTAAATGCCTCGTGACTTTCAGAATTAACTTTTGTGATTTGTAAATGGAAAGAAAATAAAGTAGTACTCTTTTTTTTGTGTGATGGTGGGGATGGAACGCAGGAGTATATGCATAGTAAGCAAGGAATTTAATGCTTACTTCATTAGGTTGTGATGTTTATGGAAAATGAAGCTTGCAACATTCTTAGCAAAGAGTAAGGCAACAATAAACAATATTACTATTTCTACTGTCCTCACATACAAGGTTTGTATAGAAGCCTCTCACTTTGAATGAGGGTTGTAAATATCTAACAAACAGAAGAGAAGGCAGAAAAAAAGTATGAAACATGATTTTAGCATCATCTCGTTCCTCTGGTTGTATGTCATGTATGTGTATTTAACATATATCATATATAATTAAATGTATATAATATGTATACAATAAGCTATACTTAAATATATAATTATACTGTCAGTTACTCAAACTCAAACTGTCATCTGAATAAAAATTCGGTGTTAGATAACCTTTAAACAGCTCTATAAAATTTATATTTTGAGGACACAATAGAGTAAGACTGTTATTTTGGCTGCTTGTAGTATCTTTTCTATCTATATCACATCTTTTTATAATTAAATTTGACTTAGAAAATGTGCTCAAAAGCAATGATTTTCTATGTGATTTTGTGTGTGTGTGCAATGCATGGGAAAATGGGAGAGGTTTACTGGGGAAAAATGTGTTCCTTTGGAATACCTATATTTACTCACAAGTTCATGTTACAGAGGATAAATGGAATTGAGGACTTTGTTCTGGAAAAAAGTTGTCCATACTCATTTGCTATGGAAAGAGAAAACATCAAGATGTGCTACAATCATCTACTGTTATATTTGGGGTTGCTTTAAAAAAAAAATCGCCGTTCAAGGAAGGTAGGAAACTCAAGCAATAATATATGCTAAATTTATTTAAAACAGTGTGTGCCAGACACTGAGGTGCTATGTACAAATTATATCATTTAATATAAGTGCAATTATTATCTCCTTTTTATGGATTAGGAAATTGAACTCATTAACATCTAGTAATTTACCCTGGGTCACTTGCTAGTTAAGAGGCAAAACAAGAAGTATAGTCAGAACCTATAATTATACTTTATGTTCTGATTGATGTAAATAAGACATATTCATCTCAACTAAGGATAAAACATGAAATGTGTAGATGAAAAAATGCAGTATTGTGCTTTTTGCTCTCCTTAGTTTTAATAGAAGTCCTTCTGACTATTTTAGATAGTTCACAAGTCCTAAAGATCTATAGGCTGAATTGTCTACTCAGTCAGGGTCACATTTTTCCACTGATAGATTTGCTATTACTCTGTTTTCTTTCTCCCAGAAAATGATTGCTGAAATTTTGTTCGGAATAATCATAATGTTCCTTTGTTTGACATATTATTTTACTTTTAGTATTTTATACAGATTAATTCTTCTATTAAGTAGGACTAAAATACTGTCAGTTTTAAAAGTTTTTCCTATCACTAAATCAAGTTTGTCTGCAGTTTTTAAAATGTTGATGTTACCAGCATTTGGTTCTTAGCATTTGTTTATATTTCTCTCATTTAAATGCTTTAAGTACATCCTTTCCATAGCACCTCTTTTGCCCTATATTCCTTTGTAAGCACTTATTATCTGGTCTTTCAGAAGCCAATTAATCTAAAAGTCATGGAGCAGTTTTTACTTCTGGAATCTTTTATTAGTCTCCAGGGAAGGTTTTAATATATGTACCTCTAATTCTCTTTTTTCAAAATGTTAACATGGCTCAGTGATTTCCAGCATTAGCTAGAAGTTTCTTTTTACTCGATATCCTAATACAGCACCTTTCTTCTTTCTTAATAGGCCTAAAGTGCCTTGTATAATGATTATAATTTTAGTGGTTAACTCTAATTTTTTTTGTACATCTTTTGATCAATTCAAGTGATGAAACTGAAACTTTTCACCCAATAAAGCACAAAATTCATTAATGTGCTGCTCTGTAAAAGCAAAAAATGATAAAAGTGAACTTTCAAGCACATAGATTAGTAATATTTAAATGTCTAAGAATCATTCACTTCACAAATAAATTTTTTTGATATGTATTTTCTAAAGTCATAATTATCTGTATATTTAAAATCTAAAATTTCATTGAAATACTTTAAAAAACTTCTGCATAAATGTAAGTATTCAGGCTAAGTAACATTTTAATTTGGGGAATCTTTCATATATTGTTACATGATTTTAGAATTTTTAGTCAAATTTATGTCTTTCCACTTCTCTACAATTCTAAATTTTAACCATCATAGTTAAGAACGTGCAAAAGTATACTTATTTTTCACACATTTTTATAAAGTTTGTCTTAAACATTTATAACCTTTATTGATTTTGCTCTTTTTAAAGTAAAGATACCAGCAATATTGACAAAAGTTGAGAGTTGCAAGATGGTACCTTGTATATGCTAACATTGATACAAATTACAGTATAAATCATTAATTTTGTGTTAACATCAACTAGATTACTGAAAGTTATTATGTATGATCCTAAGGAATAATGCAAATTCTACTGACTTTGGGTTTATAATCTGTTGAAATTTAAATTGGGCTATCGATCCCAATTTAATATTCCTGGATCTAATAGATCTAATATAACTAAGAAAAGGGAGATTTTACAACAAAAATTTATACTTAAAATCACATAAAATGAATTATTCCCCAAATTAAAATATGCTACTTATGAATACTTCCAGGTCTTAAATCTATTCAGATCTACGTCAGTTTTCTTGCTGTAAAATAAAGATTAAAAAACAGTACTTGCCCTATAAAGCTTTTGTGAAGATTAATTAAATCAGGCAGTTCATGATTACCTGGCATAATGTGATCAGTATTTTCCAGTTATTACTGAGCATGAAATCTGGCAGATAAATTTTGCTCTTACTAGCCACAAAGTCATTGAAGACAGGGACTTTCTTAGTACTTTATTATTAATATAATAAATGTTTCTTGAATGGCTGAATTGGACACAGGGCAAGTGATTTACTATTGTGTTAACCTAGGAAATAGTGATGACATTTTTCTGTTTTGTGATAAAACAGCTTACTACTGTTTTCATACTGCTTTCATTTATATTAAAAATAATATTAACTACTTTTTAAAATTAACATTTCTAAACCATAAACAATTCATATTTTTGATATCTTATCACATATTCTGTTCTTGATGATTAAACTAGCCATCTTAGAATACTCCTTAATTATAATTTTTGTACCCACTTTATTCATTTTACTCATTTCTGGTTTATTTTAAGCTAGTAATTTAGTATTCTTTTCATCTAAGATTTTATATCTTACATAAACTACTTTCCTTGTGTTTTTATTTGGACCATAAAGAATACCTAAGTACCATAAAACTTCCTCTGCTTATATATACACTGGCATTTGATGGGTTTTCTCTCATTAGAACATGATTTTCTATTTTGCCATTCTACTCTTGCACCATTCAAATCTTTTGCATTTAAATGTAATGAATAACAAGAGCTACAAGACCTTAGGTATACCTTTGTACTTTTTTACTTCATTGTTTTTAAAAAAATTACTTTAGAAAAGTGGTTTTTCTCCCTGAGCCTGCCGTGTAACAGGAGTTAAGTGCAATTTGTTTGATGAATGAATGGGTGGAACTGAAATGGCATTTCACATATGTAGCAATGTTGGGGGCCAGCTTGGCTACTTTCCTGGGATTTACTGTGTCTGGTATTCACCTTGGTTTCCCCATGAGTCTACAAGCAGCTTTCTACTAGCTTTAAAAGGTTGCATGCCTACAGCTAGCTCTGCAATGTTTCCTGTAACTGTGACCACGTTCTGTGGGCGTGGGGTGGGGGATAAACTCTGTAAGTATTTAACCTAGCTCCTGACAAAGACAGGGGCTCAGGGCTTTGCGAAATTATCTCCCCTGAGTCTCCTAGCAATAAACTCCCTACTTTCTGTGAAAATGGTCTCTGTGACTTTGTTTCCCGCAACAGCAACACAAGGCAACTTTGCTACCGTTTCTCATACTTGCCTCTTGTTTAATGGTCATTCATTTGGAGTTCAAGATAATTTAATCCTGGCTTACCTGAAATTCATCTCTGCAGGATTAACGAAGTACATTCTATATTAAATAAATTACAACAGACTTAAAATCATCGACTTCCTTTAACAGGTAGATGGACAGAGCAATGATGCTTAACATTTTCAAGAAATGTGCAGTAACTGATGGGTTGCAAATGGCTGTCTTAACACAAGTTCACCCATGTAGGAAATAAGTTTAGCAGGCCCTATTTAGAAATACTTGACATTGTATTCAATGTCTTCAGACTGCTACTCAACAGCTGCTGTAATAATAGAGAAAAATCTGTCTTTAGGATGCTTAGACTCTATGTTGGAATTCTAACATATAAAAGGAACTGCAGAATGACAAAGGAAAAGATGTAAGAAAAAACATTTCGGAATATGGGTTAAAATGCGATGAACAGTACGAAAGCAAGGAACGTCATTGTTCAACCACCACACGATCGTGCAAGAAACAAAAGTTGAGGTTCATTTTTGGAAAAAGAGCAAACATTTGTTGCCGGTCTCCCTCCGCGAGCTCGGCGCCCCGTCCCGCCCCGTTGGTCCATTGGAGCCATGGCGTCTCTCGGTGAAGTCCAGGCACGGCTTCCCTTTGCTGAAGGCCTCCCGCTTACTTCCAGGTTAGAAAGCCCGAGGGAAAGAGGCTCCACTCCTGAGGAAAGAGCCCAGCTTAGTTACTCCCCTCATGTAGATCCAAGGCTCGGGTGTCCACAGACAACTCCACGCGGTGGACGGTGGCGGGCCGGCCTCGAACCCTCGCGAGACTCTAGCGGGGCCGGGGAGGCGCGGGGGCTGTTGGGACTTGTGGTCTCTTCGGCGCAGAAGGGCGGGGCCTCACGGTCCTTGCTCATTCTGGCACAGCCCGTGGTCTGTCCTCACGCTCCTGCCGTGATGGCGCCAAGCTCCTGACTCCGCGTCTCTCCGCCCGCCTGAGGGCGCCCTCCGTGGCCTGGAGCTCAGAGAGGTGGGCGGGCTCCGCCCAGCCACCCCCGGAGCCTTTTCTTCGCGCCGCTTCGCTGGCTCTCGCCCTGGGCTCCCTGTCCCCTGCGCGTGCTGCGGGACCGCCTAAGCTCGCGCGCCTCTCAGCCGCACGTGGCCCTTGCACAACGCTGGGCGTTTTTAGCTATCTAGTTAAGAAGATTGCATCTGGATTCGCTGAAACGTCGCCAGCGACTTTGTGGAACTCTGGTATGTTCCACGTCTCTGAGCGTGGGCAAGCCTGGCTTGACCGCCAAAATGGTTCCTGGAGGAGAGACCATCGGTGGGGCTGGCGGGGCCATTCACTCGTCTGCTCAATTACAGAGCATTTAGCGGGGTGAAGCCCTGTGGGCGTCACAGGTGGGACAGACAGGGACGCCCCTCTCTGGGATCTCCGAGGCTTGTGTTAGTGATGGATGAAAGGACACATAGCGAACGTTCAAGTAAAGGGTGGAATCGCGTTGAAAAGATCCTTAGAAGTAGCGTGGGGACTGGACAGTGCCTGGAGGCTATGGCACTCACTGTAAGGAGGGACCCGCACCCCATGTTTGAGGAACACTGGGGCATACTTCACACGTGAGGGGTTAGCAGAGTAAAGCAGCTCCGAGAAAACACTGGTGAGTGTGTGTGGAGGGTCCAGAGTGTCAGGAAGTAAGTCTGCACAAGTAGTTGGGACACGGCTTTGAATGACTGGATTTACAGTGACAGATTTTGGATCTGGATTCCATCTGGAACCGTAAAATATAAAGAAATGTGGGAATTAATATTCACAAAATACACATAGATGTAGAAAAAAAATCCAGCAATGTAAACTGCCCGAGCAGGATTATCTCACTAGCAATGTTTGTATGAAGTTAATAGCACACAGACTGATCACTTTCTTGAATTTGTTTGTATTGCTCTTTGAACTTAAAATTGTGAGGTTTTCAGTGTGGCTGTAATGAGACTGGCTTGGCAGAGATTCGTGAGTTACTACCCACTGTTCTACTTATTTTTTCTTGTGAAGACTTACTGTCTCAGAAGGGTTTTAGATCAAACACAATTTAAAGCATGCATAATTTGGATGACTTTCCAAATTTAGAGCAGGGTAGTTGACCACAAAATGACATTCAGATGTAAAGGGGAATGAAGATCTGGAGAACAAAGTGATTATGTTGAGTATTTTTTTTCCCATCATGAATGACATTAGGAATACCAGTATTTGGAGTTATCTTAAAATTTAGGAAAAAAAATGTTACCTTCTATCATGTTTTAGTATATACAAGGAAATTAGAAGTCTAATGTATATTGTGGTAAAACCATAGGGAATATTTTAGCTTTTTGATAAAACGTGTATGTCTGTGTGCATTGAATTAATCTGTGAAGACTTTTGAAGATGAAGGTCAGAGCCTTAATTTAACAGAGCCAATTAAATCAAGCCAAGTCACTTTGAAGCATTCCTGAGGTAGATATACTTAATGGCTGTATTGTGGAGAATGGCTTAGATGGGTTGAGAGATCAGCTAGAAGGTTGAACAGTCATAAAGCCAAGAGGTGCTATTGGTTTGAGGAAAAAGTGAATGTATTTTTAGATAGGTTATAGGGAACTAATTTGGAATAATACCACTAAATCATAGCAAACTGGTTTAAGAATAGAGATCTGGTTGTGAGTCAGATGTTGCAGCTGAAAGAAGCATTAGGGATTTGACTTTTGTGACCTTGAAAGGAACATCTAGGTGAGGTTGGGGTATTAGAGAATTTCCTTCCTTCCTTCCTTCCTTCCTTCCTTCCTTCCTTCCTTCCTTCCTTCTTTCCTTCCTTCTCTTCTTCTCTTCTCTTCTTCCCTCCTTCCCTCCACTGGTGGCTCATGCCTATAATCCTAGCTACTTAGGAGGCAGAGATCAAGCGGATTGCAGTTCGAAGCCAGCCAGGCAAATAGTTCATGAGACCCTATCTTGAAAAACCCTGTCACAAAAAGTTGGGCTGGTGGAGTGGCTCAAGGTGAAGGCCCTGAGTTCAAGTGATGGTGGAGAAGATGCAGGGTTTGGTAAGCAGCTAGGTCATATTCTTAGAACATTGCTTATGGCATATAAGGACAGAAAGATACTGGCTGTTATTTATGAAGAACATAGCACAGAATAACCCCAGCTTGCTTGTGTGCAGCAGAATGTCTTGGATCTAGCTTGCTTGTCCTTGTATTCATTTATTATGTCAAATCACCTAATACATTTTCAGTGTTCATCCCATGTTGGCCATAGAGATTTCTGCTCCAGATGTGATCAGTGGAGTTCACTTACCACTGAGGGATGCAGATATCAATTAATTACAAAAGGAATTATCCAGCTGAAATTGTGATAACTGATTTGACAGAGTATGGAATGTTAAAGGCACCTGTATCAGAAGGAACTGACATAGCCTGAGGGTATCAAGAGTAGAATGAACCTTGTTGACAGCTAAAAGCAATTTCTCTTGTTATCATGCCATCATCTCCTATCCTCGTGTCATTATGGGTTTTCTGTTCATTTTTGTGCTCAGTCTCCCCTCCCTTGAGCATTTGAAGTGTAGTTTGCCAGTGATTTAGGGGATAGGGCGAGAAGACTTTCAGGAACCAAGGTTTTGGAAGTATCTTTCGCAAACCAGTTACTGCTACATTATGGTGACTAAATGTGAACTAAGTGGCCATTTAATTTTATTCATGCTACATTGATTCCCATTAGGGGAAGAAAAGGGTTTGCGGAATGGGAAATCAATGATCAGCCACAGCCACGCAGGCTTGGCCTCTTAACATCCTTTGGAGAAACCACAGCAAGTACCATGCCTATCAGTTCTTATTAGGGATTTTTGGTAACAGCTAATGAAAGCTAGTCTTTTTTTTTTTTTTTTCCTTTCCATTTAAAATTTTAATGCTCTCTGGGTAAAGTGATTGGGGAATAAACATCCATTCCTGTATCTGCAGGAAAGCAAAGGTACTATTGCTGCCATGGTTTTGAATTTATATAGATAGCGTCTGAGTGTTGGCTTAGTGCTTTTACAATCAGTTTAAAAAGATAGCCTGAAATCACCTCTGTCAAAATTTATTTGGTGTGATTCAGAAAAAATGTATTTTCTTAAGAACGAGTCTATGATGTGGAAGAAGTTTGATCAGTCAAGACTAGATAGACCATATTAACGTGACCTCAAATGAGTAAAGCTGTTAATTAAAAGAAATGAAAGAAAATAAAAACAAAAATTACAAAAGTAGAAATACAACCCTGAAGGATGTCAACTCTCTGCATGATACGGTTTGTAACTCAGGCACCCAGGAATGTTTATGAGTGACAATATATGTCTCTTAATATGCCATCTTTAAAGCATTAGATTTTATTTACAGGAATGGTTGGCAAACTCTTTTTGTATAGTGCCAGAGTAAATATTTCAGGCTTTAAAGGCCATACTATTTCTGTTGCAACTATTCAGCTTGTGAGGTTCTAATGCAAGAGCAGTGATACATAAATGAATGGGCATGGCTGTTTCAATTAAAGCATGGTTTATAGAAGCAGGACATGAAACTTTTCTGTGAACTGTGGTTTGCCAGCCTCTGATTTATAGTACATCTGAGATCACGTAGTGAATAGGGAGTGTTATAAATTGGAATCATTGGTAGCTGAAAGCTCATGAAAGCAGAGATGAACTTCTTGTGGACTATTGTATCCTTGTGTCCAGCACAGTGCCTGAGAGGTAGGAGTTCATTCAACATATCAGTTGAACAAAGAGATAAGTAGCAAGGATATCTGCTGGAAAATTATGTAAGATTTCTAGGTCTTGTGACAGGTTATCTGGGATACTACCATTTTGGGTAGAACAGATACTGCATTTGAGTACTTAGTTCAAATAACTCCAGAGAAGACGTCTAATAATGTAAAAGAGCCTGTGCTATAAAATGATAGTGAGAAGCAATAGGTCTGAGACTCTTCACCAGTAAAGGTACAAATTGCATCCTTTGGAAGGGAGCTGAGAGAAAATGTATTTCTGCCTCCCTCCTACTTTAGGACTTCCATTGTTTGCCATGGTTTTGTGTAACTTTGTTAGCATCAGTGGTACATGTCTTTCTCTTGCCCCATCAGATACTTTTCCCAGGTCCCTGTAGCCTCCCACAGTCCTCAGGATGAGTCACAGCTCTTTGCCAGATCTGGTAACTAATCCCTCCTCTCATGCCTTTAAGCCTGCGGTAAGTGCCATACTGTTGTTGTTACCAACTATGGGTCTTTGTGTTGTACCTTAGGTGGCTCACACTTCTAGAAACCATATGCTCATTACTCAGACCATCAGCTTTTTGCCTGGACCTGATGGTCCAGGTAGTAACCTTAGCACTTTTTCAAAGATACCTATTTTGTGTCACTAAATGACTTAATTTCATCATAGTCAGTGACTGTGGCTTCTATTTCTTATAATTGAAACACCTCAGGATAAAAGTGGACCTGGAAGGTGGTTCATTTAACCTTCCTAATCAGAAGTAGAGGATGTTCTACTACATTGCCGTCACACCCTGCTGTGCGGTGAATACCTTCCACAACACAGAACTCACTACTTCCTAAGCTGTCTCAGACATCTGTAGACACATCTGATGGATAGAGCATGTACACACTACTTCCATCCACAGTCCTTGTCCTGTGCATTAGGATTTTGTGAAATAAATCTAATGTGCACCTCATTCTTTTATTCTTCAGGCAGCAGGCTTTCAAGCTTTTTTGCTGTTCTGTTTAAAAACAGAGGGCCTAGAACAGAATCTCTTTTTCCCTGTTTTGTCTCATCATACTCAACTATACCTGGAAGGATAAAGATGACAAGGAACAACATCTCTTCCTCTCTTGTTTGCAAGTGTAATGGAGAATGTAATCCTGCTCCCTTTCCATTCCCTACCTCTGCTATTTAAGCACCACACATCTTGTGAAAAATTGTCTTTGATGACTACTTAATTTATTTTCCATTACTGGACTCAGATATATTTAGAGACTTTCTATCAAGGGGGCAAGCTAGCTTTCAAATTGCAAATCTTAAGAGAACAATGTTTACTATCCCATGTTTGTTTGCTTTTCCTCAAAATACCAAATTATACTAATCAGGCTTTTATTACTTTGGACTACACTATTTTAAAATATTTTTCTGAATTTTATTTAGGTTTAAGATTTAAATAATGGACATCAACAGACTCATATATTTTTCATATTTTGCTCTATTTTATTTTTATTGTATTTTTCCTGGACATTCATTCTGTGCTGTGTTCTTCATTATCTACCTTACATCTTGGGAATATAACAAAATATATTAAAATTCATTATTTCTTGGTTGATGATCAAACTGACTTTAAGGAAATGTTCTGAAGTAGGTTCTTAAGTATACCATTAATTTAAGTCAATTTTTGTAATGAAAGTTCAATTTATTTTTTTAACAGGACTCCCAAATATCTGTCAGCTTCTCTAATTCTTCTGATTTATTCAGTGAGCTCATTCCTTATTTTATTTTTGATTAGATTGCCTTCACCATGGTGGAACTTTGGAAAATAAATCCTCTTGTTTTTAATGTGTGCTTTAGTTTAATCTGAATGAGTGGAAGAATAAAAACAACACATTAGAAAGTAATTTTGATTGTTGGAGAGAGAGAAGTGACTTTCTTAATCTTTAATCTAATTGTTAGGTAATGTATTTCAGAGACTGCTTATTGATTTTCTTTTCCTTTATCTCCTTTTTAGTTCCATGAATATCTATCCCTTGCAAGATTAAAAAACAAAACATGCTAGTGATTCTTCTAAAATTCTCCCAAGTAGGCTTTATATACTAGCTGATTATCTGTGATCCCTTTCTTTTTATTTCTTAGAACAATATAGGAAAAAGCTACTTTCTCTTCTGAATCCTTTGTTTACTTGTGTAAAGTTATATTGTTCATGCATTAGTTTGTATTTTATTCATTTTCTTATTCTTCCTAATTCCTCCCCCCTACCACTAGATTAAAAGCCTCTGAAAGAAGGGACATCCTTATCTCCAATGTCTGGTAACAATCAGTGATGTGGAATGTTTGCTGACAAAGTCTAAATTTCTTATGAGAAATAGGGCACAGAGCACTATGGTATAGTTCTCAAGAGGCTGCTGTTTCCAAAAAATAAACTAAAGGTGTATCCCCCAAAATTAACCATTATCATAAAGATAGTTTTTGTATTTATTTATTGATTTATTTATTTTTGGTGGGACTGGGGTTTGAACTTGGGGCTTCACACTTGCAAAGCATGCACTGTACTGTTTGAGCCACACCTCTAGTTCAGTTTTTATGTTCTAATTAAAAAATGTGCCCACTATCCATCATACATCTTCTTATTTGATAATTACTGTTTCAACTATGTTAACAAATAGATTTTTTAAATTACATGTATTACATATCATATATTTCCAATAAACTCTCTTCATTAAAATAAGTTTCCCCAAACTGAAATATGTTACTATAAATGCCATGTGAATGTAAGTAAATACAACATAATTGCAGACAGCGATTAACAGCAACTGTTTAAGCTCAAAGACCCTGAGAGTGTATTTCATATCAGATTGCTATAAAAATATTTAGTGGTAAATGTTTCCTATTCTTTCCCAAAAAGATGGCTACTTCATGAGATTGGCTAAGGAAGGAACTGATTCAAGCTGCACAGCTAGCAGCAGAGTTATTTTATTATTAATGTGCCTATCTCTTTTTCATTGTCCATTGATAAAAAGTTGAAGGTCTGTAAAGAATTAAGGAAACAACTTCAAAGAATAGTTCAGGTAGTCTGAGTAAATATTTTATCAACATTATTTGTACGTTTTATATTTTCCAGTAAATTTGGTGTTTCTGACTTGGGTCCCTTACTTCATTGACCTGATGTTGGAATCACATTAGAACCTTCTCTCACTTGCCCTGTTACTTTCTAATCTGGCAGCTAGCCCTGTCATTTTATAAGCGTGTGAAGTTTCCCATATTCTTTGTTCACACTTTCAGCGTTTGGGCCTGGTTCTTCTTTCAGTCCACTTTACTGTGTACTCTTAATCCCCTAGCTTCTTCCTCCTCAGCAAACACTCTTTCTTCAAACACTACTTGGATTATTTTATGCATTTACTCTGAAGGGTGAGCTGGCTTCTAGCATCTACTGCAGGAAGTGCAAACTTCTCACACTGACTTTTAAGATCCTACCCTTTTATCTTATTTCCCTTTATTCCCTAAAATATTGTATTCTTTAGTCAAGGAGGTCATGCATGCTCCCATAAATATCTGTACCCTTATATGCTGTCTGTTCTTTCCATTACATTTGAAATACTGTATTGCCCTCTTTTTGCTTCTCTTGAGTTCTACTTATTGTTAAGAACTACAGGTTCACTTCAGAGGTCCTTCTTCCTTCCATTTAAACCAACCTACCCTGGCCTTTTTCCTATACCCCTTAATAGATGTAGAGTTCAGCCCTTGCTCAGACACTCTGTTTGAAGGCAGTGGGCCTGGTATTGAATCATGTCCACATACTAGTCCCAAATGTATCAAGCATTGTGATGTTCGAGTTCATAGAGATCACGTGTCAGCTAACTACTTTTAATCTCCTCAGCAACTTTATAAGTTAGGAACTGTTTTGATTTCCATTTTACAGATGAGCTAATAGAGGCACAGAGAAGGTAAGTAATGTCTGTCAAAGGCCACACAAATAGGAAGGGGCAGAGTGAGGAAGCCTGGCTTCTGAACATATTCTCCTAGTCCTTACACTTAACCTTGCCTTTTCTATACATATTTAAAATGATTTTGGTGGAGATTTTTAGGGTTCATTGATAAGTTATATGACTTCCTCCTGTCTCATTAGAGAGTCTTAAGGAAAAAAACCAAACCCTCTTTCTTTTTTTTTCTTTTCTTTTCTTTTCTTTTTTTCATTTTTCTTTTATTATTCATATGTGCATACAAGGCTTGGTTCATTTCTCCCCCCTGCCCCCACCCCCTCCCTTACCACCCACTCCACCCCCTCCCGCTCCCCCCCCTCAATACCCAGCAGAAACTATTTTGCCCTTATCTCTAATTTTGTTGTAGAGAGAGTATAAGCAATAATAGGAAGGAACAAGGGTTTTTGCTGGTTGAGATAAGGATAGCTATACAGGGCATTGACTCACATTGATTTCCTGTGTGTGGGTGTTACCTTCTAGGTTAATTCTTTTTCATCTAACCTTTTCTCTAGTTCCTGGTCCCCTTTTCTATTGGCCTCAGTTGCTTTAAGATATCTGCTTTAGTTTCTCTGCATTAAGGGCAACAAATGCTAGCTAGTTTTTTAGGTGTCTTACCTATCCTCACCCCTCCCTTGTGTGCTTTCGCTTTTATCATGTGCTCATAGTCAAATCCCCTTGTTGTGTTTGCCCTTGATCTAATGTCCACATATGAGGGAGAACATACGATTTTTGGTCTTTTGGGCCAGGCTAACCTCACTCAGAATGATGTTCTCCAGTTCCATCCATTTACCAGCGAATGATAACATTTTGTTCTTCTTCATGGCTGCATAAAATTCCATTGTGTATAGATACCACATTTTCTTAATCCATTCGTCTGTGCTGGGGCATCTTGGCTGTTTCCATAACTTGGCTATTGTGAATAGTGCTGCAATAAACATGGATGTGCAGGTGCCTCTGGAGTAACAGTCTTTTGGGTATATCCCCAAGAGTGGTATTGCTGGATCAAATGGTAGATCGATGTCCAGCTTTTTAAGTAGCCTCCAAATTTTTTTCCAGAGTGGTTGTACTAGTCTACATTCCCACCAACAGTGTAAGAGGGTTCCTTTTTCCCCGCATCCTCGCCAACACCTGTTGTTGGTGGTGTTGCTGATGATGGCTATTCTAACAGGGGTGAGGTGGAATCTTAGTGTGGTTTTAATTTGCATTTCCTTTATTGCTAGAGATGGTGAGCATTTTTTCATGTGTTTTCTGGCCATTTGAATTTCTTCTTTTGAGAAAGTTCTGTTTAGTTCACATGCCCATTTCTTTATTGGTTCATTAGTTTTGGGAGAATTTAGTTTTTTAAGTTCCCTGTATATTCTCCAAACCCTCTTTCTAAATGCCTTTCATTTAATCTCTCTGTGTGTGTGTGTGTGTGTGTGTGTGTGTGTGTGTGTGTGTGTGTGTGAGTATGTGTGTGTGTCTAAGTTGCAGTGGTAGTAGCCTGACAGAGTCATTATAGCAGGTATGAGATGACCACAGGGCAGCTTAGGGAGGCCTGATCTTATTTGGGTTATGCTTATCATATGCATCCAAGTCTAAGGACTATACTGTGGAAAGAAACATTCAGTAAGATGAATAATAAAAGCACTGAGTAGCAGTGTTAACTGGGTAGTTTTGAGAAAGCACCTCTGTGATACTGAATTCCATGTCACAGAATTATTAAATGAGGAAATGAATGTAAAGTAAATAACTAGTGATCAGAATGCAAAGATGTCAGGAGATTTTGTAGTCTTTCCCTTTGAGGTTAACTATGCTCCCTACTTTAGACAGGCTAATAGTTTTCTCTTCCCTACTTGTGCTTATCCTGTTACCCAGGCCTTCATTTCCATATCAATACATCATTTCCCTAATGTATCCTCTCTTTTCTTAAGTACTGCTTTCTTTCTGAAGCTTTCTGTAATTCCTTACCTAGAGTTAATTACTCCTTTCTGTGAACTATTCCACTTCTGTTTTAGTGTCTTTTGTGTTTGCAGTGGTTTGGATGTGGCTTGACTGCATGGATGCTGAGAGGTTGGTCCCTAGTGTGGTGTTGCTGAGGGGTGGTGGGACCTTTCAAAGGTGAAAGGTAGGGATTAGTGGGAAGTCTTTACTTAGGTCACTGGGGGAGCTACCTCTGGAAGAGATTAAGGTAGCTCTTATAGGACTGGGAACTCTTGTGAGAGGAGTTGTTATAAGAGTAAGGCCACCTCTGAACTGATCTCTGGCCTCCTCTTTTGAGATGTCATTTCTTCCTTCAACAAGTGATCCCACCATTTGCTGTGGGGCCCTCACCAAAGCCTACACCATACTGTTGGATTCTTATCCTACAAAACTATGAGCTAAGACCTTTGCTGGACAAACTATATCCAAACTATAGAAGCAACTTATAATCCTTTATCATTATCATTCAGGTACAACATGGCTTAATGTTTCCCACTGAGCTAAGTGATAGAAACAGCAAAGTGCCTGTCTCTATGAGCTTACTCAGTGACCAGCAGGGGAAGAGAGATCCTCAAGTGGCTGTTGGTACTACCCTGTGAAAAGAATGACCCTATAGTTCAGTGGAAATGTGGAACCAGGGTGAGAAAGGAGGGAGAGGTAAACCTAGAGGACTTCAAAGAGAGGCATTTGGACTGGCCATAAAGATTGAGTGAAGAGTCTCTAGGAAGGGAAATGGGGAAAGATGTATTCTTCAGAATGCACATCATGGACAAGGCTTACAGTTAGGAAATGAGTGGTTTATTAGTCCAGCAAAAGTTCCCATAGCTGGACTGTCTTTAGGCAGCAGAGAAGTTCAGCAAGGGCAGCAGTGTTTTTGATCCTCAACAGAATTGTGGTGTGACTGTAGATCTAATTTAAAAGCAATTTTGAAAAAAAAGTTTTACTTCTTTTTCCATTATATCAGTCTGAACTATTACCAAGACCTGACCATTTAACACCTTAATATCATCTTGGGTGGGATTGACAAAAAGGTTCGTGGTTGTAACTGATTATGTTCATCACCAAATTGGAGTTTTAGTGATGGGTGTCCCTGGAGAGGGGTTTTACGAATTCAAAATCACCAGAGGAGGCTGCCATAATGAAAAGGACCCTTATACTATGGTGTTAAGAGAAGTGGGTATGAGGAATTTTTCATAGAAAGCTTGTCTTTGGAGGGTGATTTAGGAAAGTGGACTTTATATTTTATTTTTGAAGGTGGATTTGGGGTTAATAAGCAGAGATTGTAGAGTGTCGAAGGAATTTCTAAGAGTTGATCATTAGAAAATTAAATTTTCAGTCATGTTTCTGTCTATGGAAGCTGGACTGGACTTCAGTTCTGTCTTTAGGTGACTTGCTAAGTCATTCCTTGTGATATCCAACTCTTACGAGTTCTTGGCATATATTCAGCAATGTTTTGGTATCAAATTTTATTGTAGTTGAAATTGTAAAATAGTTTTGTGTAAAAATGCTAATTTACTGTTTCAGTTGGTAGCCAAAATAAAAAGATTAAAGATTAAAAGATCTTTAAAGATTTAAAGATCTTCATTTCCTACTATGTGACTTTTGGCAGATTATTCTATGTGCTCCTATTTGGATATCAATAAAACAGGAATAGATAATAACAGTAATATCACAGGGTTATAGAGAATCAAATATGATAACAGATACAAACCTATATATGTACTGTTGTACAAATTCTGCCTTTCAGTGTAATTTTTTGGACTGAAGGCATGACTCAAGTGATGAGTGCAAACCTGCCTAGCATGCTTGAGGCCCTGAGTTTAAATCCCTATACCACCAAAACAATCAAGTAATTGTTTTCCTTTTTCTTTCTCTTTTTTTTTTGGGTGGTGCTGGGGAATTGGACCCAGGGCCTCACATATATTAAGCAAGTATTGTACCACTGATATATACCTCCAACCCCCAGGTTTTCCTTTTCTTTATCATGTAATAGCTTTCCAAAATCTTTGAACACCCCACTAAAGAAATGAAATATCAAATGATATTATCTATTTTTTTCTATAGAGTAAGCGTTCTCTTATTAGCTGAGTCTATTCCTAAATGTTTTCACCATGAACAATAAATGTTAGTTCATCCAGAATGACAGAAGAGTAATGGTAAATTAATCTAAAGTTGTTAACCATACTTCACTATGTGGAAGCATCTCCAAACTTCCACATAAGCATATAGCTTCTTTCTATATTTATTTCTCCTTTTTTATTAATAAAAACATGCACAAGCTACTTGCCTCTGAAAAGAAATACCTGGAATCATTTTATTTATTAAGAATTAATTTGAAAGTAGCCATTGGCGTTCTAGTTTAGCTCCCTTATTTTGAAAGACAAAGCATGTGTATGTCTGTGTGTATCCATGTGCAACACACACACACACACACACACACACACACACACACACACAGTGCTGAACCATGGATGCAGACTGTTAGTTATTTTTTCTCATTCTAAAAGACCCTGAGTTTTTAATAGTTAAGAAAATGTAAATATTTTCGCTAAGAAAGATTTTTTTGTTTATTTTCTGGTGATAAGAGAGTTGTAATATGACATGATTGGGCTAAAAAGCTATGTATTTGTTATTACTGTTATTATTAATATCCTCTTGTTATCAATTGTGCTGTTATAGACAGTCAACTCTTCCTGTTGCTGATAAAAGAGTGAAAGGAGAGAAATGAATTTGTGCATTATATATATGTATATATATATAATATGTATATATTTATATAACACTCTTATATGAGCATATCTGTATCATAATTGCAACCTTTGCCAGCTCCTAGCAGATACTAGTCACTGTGTTAAATTTGAATTATCTCATTTGATCTTCATCATAACCATAAGAGATAGTTTGTTATTTGCCTCATTTTTCAGATAGGCAAACACACTTACAGTGGTTAAGTAAACAGTGTTCATGTGGTGGACCTTGGATTTTAAACAAGCTGTTGGACTTCACAGCTGTAACTTAGCTGCCACAGGGCACTGCCTGGGTGCTTGTGAAATCACAGATTCAGAACTGGAAAAGACATTGGTCAGTCTGTATAGGTTTCACATCAGTGCTGAACTCTGTCCTCATTTCAGACAGATGGCCATTCAGTCTCTGCTTGAGAAGCTCCAGTAATTGGAATTTCATAACTTGTCAAGATAACACATTCTATTGCTGGACAGCTCCTATCACTAGACATCTTACTCACCTGTTCATTGGAAGTGTGTCTCCCTGTAATTTCCAAGTATTGGTTCTGGTTCTGCTTCTGAAGAAATATTGAATAGCTATCTTCTTTCTTTTACTGGCAGTACAAGTACTGTATTCCTAAGTGTTATCTTTATGGCAGCTGTAAATGTGGTTTGCAGACCCTTTGCCAACACCATCTCAGTTTCTGAGAGTCCAGTTTAATGGGTTGTTTTTGACAAGCTACAAGACACTGGCTTGAACACAGCATTGAGGCAATTGATGCAGCAGACAGACTTCTAGGATGAGCCATAACATCTTGGTTAAAATCTCAGCACTAATACTTGCTGTGTGACATTGGGCAAGCAACGATTTAGCTGAGCCTAAGGCCTTCATCATTAACAGGGGTACAATAGCCAGCCTAATGTATAACACTCTTACGGTCTCAAATAAAATGGTACTTGGGAATATACTGTATGTATGCCAGCCTATACCTTTCAACTTCTCTTTCCTTGGCCTTCTTTTTCATGTTCCTCTATATAGGCATAAATTCCCTTTGTGTCTTTGCTAAAATGTCACCTGCTAATTGAAGCCTTTCCTGACCAGTATATGTAAAATTGAGTATAATACTTTATCTTCTGTTTTCCTCTTACCTGCATGTTTCTCAGTTGTGTTTATCACAGTCTGATATCTATATCTATATCTATATACACATTTAAAAAGTTTACTTTGTGACTCTTCCCACTAGAATTAAAATAGTATGAGCTTAGTAACTCATCTGTTTTCATTATTGCTGTGTTCTCAGGACATAGTATGTGACCAACAGACACTTGTTAAATAAATTAATGAATTACCATCAGACTTAATATTTCAAAGAGGTCTGGTCATCAAAGAGCACAGTGAGATGCTTCTCATTTTTTTTAGCAGAGGAAAATATACATCTGTCACATATACAAAGTGTTATTTTAATGCTTTAATTTCATATCTTTATTGGTCAGTTAATTCCCTTATGTCCTCCAGAGAGTGTTTTTTGGCAAAATAGTTACCTGGAGTTGAATATTACAATTCTAAAATGTTAGTTAAAATGGAAAAATGAAGTTTGTCACTGGTTTTCTTTTCTGATAACCCAAGGTCACAGTTTAGAGGGCAAATCCGTGCTGATTTTTATTTTATTTATTATGTATAATTTTTATTTTTTATTGTTGTATTGGGGGTATATTGTGACATTTACAAATGTTTTTACAATATATCATAGTAGAATTCATCCCTTCTATCATTCTTCTTTATCCCCCCTACCCCCGTTCCTGGAATAGTTTCAACAGGTCTCATTTTCCCATTTACACACATAAGTAATATTTCCATCATATTCACCTCCTACACCCTTCCTTATATCTTCCCCCGTCCTGCTGGTAACAGCCTTGCCCGATAGGAACTGTTTTGCCTTCTTGTTCTGGTTTGAAAAAAAAGACATTTTTGTTTGTTTAAGATAGTTACATAGGGTAATTTTTATTTTAAGGTAACAACCAGTTATTGAATATCCTGTTCATGGTCTATAACCCTTCGTCTTTTTGATTTCTGATTGACAGTGTATCTGATGGCTGCTTTTGTCTAAAAGTGAACACAGCCTTACGTAGTTGGTTATTCCCATGGAATGAACTGGGTAAGGGAGACAGAAATTCTCAAGTGTTTAGGACATACAAGTAGGCAATTAGGTAGGACCAGAGGTGTTCTAAAATCTGAAATTGTCTCCCAGCATGAACAGAGCCTAGGACACATGCTACCTGCTTAGAGTTCTCAGGAAAACCTCATTCATTTTCCTAAAGGGAGATGGGGGATATGATTAATGGGGGTATAGGAAGTGTATAATTTCCAGACTGATTGCTGTTTTGTGGTTTAGTTACATGCACAGCCAGATAGCTGGATGCCTGGTTTAATAGAAGAAAACAACCAAAGTCAGCAGAACGTCTGATTTTAGCAGGTAAGTTATGAATTAGTAGGCATACTGAACAGGGAAGAATTTCCTCACAGCAAAATGTATCATGGGATATTATCAGAGAGACAGACAGAAAGAGGGAAGGAGGAAGGAAGGAAGGAAGGAAGGGAAGGAGGAGGAAAAAGGAAAAGAAGGAGAGAGATCGAGAGAGGTTTTTTCCTTGTCCAAGAGAGTTGACTCCAGACCTGTGAATTATTGATTTCGCTTTTTTATTGTTGAGTGTTTGCATGTCTACCCAGATCAACTAATCTGTTAGCAGTTAGTGCTATGTTAGACTGTTCTGAATTTAAATCTGCAGAATCATGTTTGGTCAGAGTGCCTGAAAAATCCCATGGCTGCCTATTTAAACTTATTTTTATTATGCTCTAAAATGTTTTTCAGTCAGTAGGGGTGCTTACAGAAGAATGCTATAAATTTAACGTTGCTACATACCAAAGCATCGTGTGTATGTTTGGTATAAAATGTCCAATGAATGGTTTATTTGCATTCTGTTTTAAATAGGAAGTGGGGATATAAGGATAATCTGTATTTATGGTAGATGTATAAAATATTTTTATGATTTAACAAAATATATTGGAATTTAAATTATTTTATGGGGGACATCATTGATTTAAGGTCAGGACAAACTTTATTTTATTTATTTATTTTTTCTTTTATTATTCATATGTGCATACAAGGCTTGGTTCATTTCTTCCCCCTGCCCCCACCCCCTCCCTTACCACCCACTCCACCCCCTCCCTCTCCCCCCACCCCCTCAATACCCAGCAGAAACTTTAGTTAGTAACAACAATCATGACTGAAACTTGTTAAGTATGACTTGGGAAGTGAACACTTGGGTGTAGACCTAATTGTTTTTCTAGTTACCACAAGAGTTACATTATGGATTCAAACTCACTGTTAGTATCAGGTGGGACAGTGGCCTAGTAATGAATAAATGAATAAAGGGAAAGAAAGCAAAAAGTGAATAATTATGTGATCCAAGAAAGTCTTAAGACTTATCTCTCCGCTCCAAATAAAAAGTATTATAATAGCATAGCTGTAATAGTACTAGTACTAGTACTGATGAGAAAAATTCTACTATATGTTTATTACTTGTCATAATGCTTTTTTATTATGATTTATTTTAGCCTTTAGGATAATCCTGTGATATTGTTGCTAGCAAAGTTTTTGTTTTATGGATAAAGAGAGATGTAGAGATTACTGTGAGTCATTCAATTGGCAAAGGGAAGGGCTGGATTCACCCTGGAAGACATCTTTCTCTGAATTCTATAGCTTAGTTCTTCTACTAGCCAATCAAATTGAGGATATATTCACATTGTATTCAAGCCTTCTTGGAGGTGTTGGTAAAGGAATGAAAAATGAAAAACCAAGGTACTTAATCCTACTGGAAGGAAAAGATAAAAACTGATAATGATGGACCAGGAATCCAGAATCAGTGTTTCAGGTGATGAGTACTCCAGCTGAGTTAAGGGAAAGGAAAATCAGTATGGGCTGAAATGATCAGGGAAGTCTTCCTGGAAGAGGTGGACTTTGGTTTATGCTTTAAATGCTGTTAGATTTTTGCCACTACATAGTGTATTTTTTAATATTTAGGTAGTGATGAGAACTTTAGGAATGTACCTTGATAGGCCTTGTTTATGTTTAAGGGGTTTTGGGATTTTTGTATGAAAGTGGTGATTTTTTGTTTGTTTGTTTGTTTGTTTTCAACCCAGTTTCTTTTTTTTGGATAATTTAAAATTTTTATTTTATTTTTGAATTAGCATACATTAGTAATGTATGTGATAATTCCATACATAGGTACAGTGTATTTTGAAACAATTCACTCCCTCCTTTACATTTCCATTCCTATTCTCTCACCTCCTCCTTTTGAAACATTGTTTTGTATGTTTTATTATGCTGTCTTCATATGCATATATGTGTAGCAGACAAATCCTTTTCACCCCTCAGTATCCTTTTCTTTCTCTCTCCTTCCTCCTGCTGATCCCTACCCCCCCACAGTCCCCCATTTACATTCATGTTCCACTGTAATTATCACCATAATCTTCATCATTTTAGATCTAGGTTCCTCTAATAGATGGAGGGCTACTCAGTTTTATTATTTATCAGTCTGATCTGTTAAAAATAACTTTAGTGTTTTCATTTCTTGTTTCCTATTTATTGTTTTCTGGTTTTATCTCTATGATATCCTTTCTTCTGTGTTCTCTGGTTTTAATTTACTATGCTTTTTCTAATTTTCTAAGATGGGAATTTGGTCAGTGAGTTTAAACTTTTTGTAGAATGAGCATTTAAAGCTATCGATTTTCTTTTGCAAACTATTTTAACTTTTTTCTTCTAATTATGATATATCATGTTTTTGTTATTTGAAGCATCTTCTAATAATATTTATAATTTTTGTTACCACTTTTATTTAGAAATTTTGTTTACTTTCCAAATATTTCTGAAATTTCATAGGCATTACTGATTTTTTTTGTTGTTAGAAAACATCATTTAAAATTTTAATTTTTTGAAATTTATTGAGAATTATTTTGTCACAGCATAGGATTCATCACTTTGAATGACCCATGTGAGCTACAAATGAATATGCGTGCATTCTGCATTTATAAGGTGCTGTGTTTTATAAATGCCATCAAGAAGGCCAGTTGTGCTGTTTTAAATCCATCATTATTCTAGCTTTACTTTTCTGTAAATTAGAAGTGTGTTAAAATCCTCACATATGATGTGAATTTGTGTATATCCTCCTTAAGTTCCTTCACTGGTCCAATTCCTACTCTGGCTGCCCTCCTCTGGTATCCATGGACTTATATGCTATCTTTTGCTGCTCTCGAGGTCACTTTATTTTGGGAGTGTACTGCAGTTTCATTTGGTATTCCTTAGCTGTTTAGGGGCTGGGATAGTAATCAGTGGGGCAGGGGGTAGATAGCAGGGATGCTGTCTATGGTTTCTTGTTGGAGAAAAGCAATGTCTGCATGTGAAAGTGAGTTGAGGCTGTCACTTTTCTGATTTTCACAGGATACACAGCCACAGTTGCAGGCTGAATGATCAGCCTGCAAATAGCAGACAGTAGCAAACAGTTGGGGAATGAAGTATGAAGACCAATCCTAGTGACGAGAGCTATATTGCTTCTGTGTGTTTGTTCTCTAGTGTGGATTGAGGGGCAAGTCAAAGGACATCATGTGCCAAAGGATGTGTAGACTCTATAGACTCAAGGTGTTCAATAATTGTGAGATAGTCTTTCCCTGTTATGTTACCTGTTTCAGACTAGTAAAAGTAGAATGCTAATGTAGTTTGCTTTGTAAAGATGCAAATTCAAGTAGAAAATTAAAGTGTTGGTTTTACTTAGAAAATGAAGCCCAAGAAGCCATGAAGCATTGTCAGTTTGCTTTCTACAGTTTGTAGTCTCTTTGGTGAGGTTTACATGAGTGAAAAAGGAGTAGAACACATTTTCAGAGATGCAAATGAGCCTTAAAAATTTTTTTCTGTGGGGTTGCTTGTGCTTTCTTGAGTTTGTATCTTCAATATATACAGAAGCGACATATAAATAGGTATTACTTAATAGTAGTTGGAAAAGACTGTCTTTCATAATGTGTTCTTTACAAAATAGGAATTCTTTTGATAGGGCCATTTATATCTTATATTGAACCATTTCTCATCATCTTTTGTTTTCAGTTTCCTTTGAAGCTCAGGCTCTGGCTTGGCTAATTTCAGAAGCCAGCTGCTTCTCTGTCCTGTAGGATTAGCAAAACCTCTCTCAGTTATCTCTTATGATTGTTTCTTTGGTTTTTGTCTATATATTCTATAGACATCTTCCTTTTATGACAGAACTTTTTCCAGGTCTAGAATGTAGCCTCTTGATACAGAATTGTTTAGTTTATGGTTTTGAGTTATGTAGTTCATCAATTTTTTATATGACTTGCGGACAGTATGTTTGTCTTTGTGATAAGGATTATGTATGAAATAACAGTGTGGCCTGGGAACATTTGATCATTCTTCCAAAGTAGTAGTAGTCTTTTTTTTTTTTTTGTGGTGCCAGGCTTGAACTCATTCCTTGAGCCATTCCACCAGCCCTTTTTGTATTAGGTATTTTTGAGATAGAGGCTCTTGAACTATTTGTCTGGGAGGTCTTCAAACCATGATCCTCCTCATCTCTGCGTCCTGAGTAGGTAGGATTACAGGCGTGAGCCACCAGTGCCCAGCATTTTTCCACAGTATTTTTTAAAACCACATACTAATAGTAACTGTCTTCTCCCTTTTCCTTTTGTGTATTTATGTGGTGGAACATGATTACTGATTATGCATGTATATATGACTCTTCATTCAAATTAGTATACTTTTGACAACTTACAAATGTGTGTGATACAAAATTCTGCCAGAATATAGAGAAAGTTTTTCTTATGAAAAAACAAATAAGCAATGAGGTGGGTGGGGCAATAAAATATAGTGATGAGACTCTATTGGCACTTAGTAGTTTATGACTACTTACCTCTTTTTTTTTTTTTAACAAGAAAAGGTGATTGCTGGCCTGTTTTGATGGGAATAAAATAGAATAGAAATATAGCCAGTATCGATTTATCTTTATAATCCACCTGTCATGCATAAACTCTCCTTGCTTAAATGGCTTTTAAAATCCCCCTCCTTCCCTTAATAATTAGAGAGATTTGAAATCTTGAGTAACTCCTGAGTCTTTTATGTAAAATTTCACGTTGTTAATCCACTGAGCACTGCACAGTACAGTATGTGTGGCAGCTATAACAGTAATTAGGGAATTTGTCAGCTGGATTTAATCCAAAAATTACATGTTAGACCCGTGTTCAAACTTTACTGAAACTAATTATCTCAAAATACGTGTAATAATTACTGTTCTGGCATTGCCAGTACTCTGCTGCACCCCCAGACTGGTACTTGATAAATACCAATCTCCCTATAACTGTACACAGGTTCTTCCTCCTATACTTATATTTTGTCTTATATTCATCTCAGTGATTTCAGGAATGCTCCACCAATGTCCTTCAGTTCCTGGCTTTACTGGCAAGACAAGTACTTATTGCAGGACTTACATGTCATAAAATTGTTCTTCCCTATAGCTTACCTCTGATCTAAAACTGTATTTTGAACTAAGTGTTCTCTCTTGTATTTTTCTTATTCAAGAAATTATCTTGGTGCAAGTTTAAGGGTATATATAGAATGCGTAAGTTTGGAAGAAGTTGACTCATTGAAATAAGAAAGGTTGTATCACTGAGTGAAAAGAGACAGAATGATCTTTAGGTTGACTAATTAAATTTCCTTCAGAACCCATTGTCCCTCCATGCCATTCTTCCTAGTATGAAATTGAAACAGGCTTTCTGATGCAGCCGGAGTTAGGAGCTGTCTAAGCAGCCCTGAGGTTGCATGATCTGTGTTGGTGTATTCTTTTATTCACTCACTCGTGCAAGTACTTAGTAGACTATCTACTGTGAGCCAATCACAGTTGATGATATTGGGGACAGAGCGGATAGTAAGAGCATGGTACATGCACGGGGCCTTGCCATTACCTATCCTCTGTTCTTTTTGGTTACAAAATCTGAGGTTCCACAACCTATGAGTCAAGTTTGATAGTTTGCTAGAAAACCCACATAAGTCAGGAGAGCCCTCTACTTATTACCAGTTTGTAGTAAAGTATACACCCCAAAAATGGCCAAATGGAAGAGATGCTTAGGGCATCCTGTGGGGTAGTGTGTGCAGAGGTTCTACCCACTTTCACGGTAAATTACACGCCCCATATCTTGATGTATTCACCAGCTTGGAAGCTTTACAAACTTCATTGTCAAGGATTTTTTTTGTTTTTTTTGAGGTCAAGACATGGTCTGGTCTATTATTATCTGTCTTCAGTCCTTTCCTCTCCAGAGGTTGAGGGGAGAACTTGGTGGGAATGAAAATTCCAAGCTTCTAATTGTGGTTTGCTATTTCTGCTAAGCTGCCACCATTCTGAAGCTATCTAGAGATCTGCCAGTTCATTTGAACACTCAGGAAACTGAGGGATGTAGGAGCTTTGTGTCCCAAACCAAGGACAAAGCACAAGTACATATCTCTTATAATGCCACAGAAGGTCATATTTTCTTCTATGAGATTTTAGGGGAAATACAGTTGTCTTTATCTTGTAGATGGCAATTTGAGGATAGGAATGCTGTCCTAAAATTAAGAAGGTAAATATTTATAAATGCACACACACCAGAAACAGTTTAAAAAGCCTGGTTCTGTGTGGTTGTAACTTATAGTTCTGTGTGTGTTTTCATTGTGATCTATACCCTACAAGCCTGTGCCAAACATCCCTGTTAGCAATCATTTTTGCTCATTTGTGATACAATTCTAATTAATGCATAGATGAGTGACCCTAAGATAGTTAACAATTCACAAAGACTTTTTTTTTTTTTTTTGGTGGTGGTACTGGGGCTTGAGCTCTGGGCCTTCACCTTGAGCCACTCCACCAGCCCTATTTTTGTGAAGGTTTTTTTGAGATAGGGTCTCGTGAACTATTTGCCTGGGCTTGCTTCGAACTGCAGTCCTCCTGATGTCTGCCTCCTGAGTAGCTAGGATTATAGGATTGAGCCACTGGTGCCTGGCTACAAAGACTTTTTAACTTGATTTTTTTTTTTTTTATGAATGATACTAATTTTTTTATGAATGGTTTTAAGACCATTAACAAATCTCATACAATAACTTAAAATCAGAACATTTAATCAATATACTTAAATCACTTAATGAAATATCTCTGTGAGATAGCAGGGAATTTGCTGTATATTTGTTAACCAGTGAACTTTTTCCTCTTGTGCTAATAAACTGTTTTTCTGATTTTCCTTTTTAGCCTAGATTTCCACTATTCATAATTGAATGTGAGATTCTTTTCTAACTGAAATGCTTCTAAATAGGTTAAAAAAATTCTGGAGGGGAGGGTGTCAGCACCGTTATACATGTGAGCAAGCCCACTTCTCAAGGGACAGTCATCCATGTGTCTGTGGTCTTTGTGCAGAGTGCTTCTCTGAGAGTAACATATGTCGGAGTCCACTGCTCCCATCCCTGACAGGACAGATGGAGAATGAGCCAGCCAGTGGAATGGTTGCTGTGAAAACTAAAATAAGTGGAGCTATTATAATTCCAATTAATATGTCCATCTTACTAGTATGTACTTTTGTACATTTAATAGCCCTGAAAGATTTAAAAATGACTCTGAACATTGATTTTGGAAATCTATTTTCTTTATAATTTTTTATTATGACTTGATACATGTTCATTGCTTAAAATTAGGAAAATATAGAGAAATGAAGACAAGATCAAATCAACAATTGTACAGTTAGAGATAAATTCTATTTACATTTTGTAATTTTCTATTTTTTATATAAATGGAGTCCTATTGTATATATACTTTCATATCCTCATTTTTTTCACTCAACACATCAGTAACACTTTCCCATCCTAATGAAACATCTCCAATTAAAATCTAATTTTAAATGACTACACATAATCATTCATACAGTCACCATTGTTAATTCCAGTTTTCAGTGCATAAAAATACTGATGGACATGTTATACACCTTTTTTTATTTATTGCAGTTGTAATACAACATTATTAGGCTGCCTGTTATTTTATAATTTTTAACACTAAATTTGAGGCTATCAGACAGATAGCACATGGTTGTGGTTGGTTGGGAATAAATATGAGAAGGTTTTACATGGTGGCGGATGAGTTGTTTGAAAGGTACACAGACGGGGCTTTGGCATCTCTAAGAGATTCAGGGCATCACATTTAGAGGTAATTTATGATCAAAGATGTGAATTGGAATGCTCTTGAGCAGTGTATTTGTTTGAGTGTGATCCAACTGTAGTAGAAGGATAGAGAAGTTAAAGGAAATATAGTAAAATGTAGGTTGAAAATTTGAAATTGTGTTAGTAGGATAGGTATGGCAATCAAAAGCCCTATGTTTTCTAGAACATTGCACAGTTGTCCCTGTATGTTGGAGGAATTGGTTCCAGGACCCTCTCAAATATAAAAATCTGTTGTGCTCAAGTCTTTTATATAAAATGTAGTATTTGTGCATCCTCTATGCATATCCTCTATTAAACTTTAAATCATCTCTAAATTATGTGTTAATACCTAAAATAATATAAGCAATATGTTTTAATATGCATTTATATACATTGGTCTTCTGTGTATTTTTCATACTGTTTTTTTAACTCCTGAGAAAAGTTTTATTACTTGGCACCAAGTTGTATTATAGAGTTACTAAGTAGTGTTACTCTGCAAAATCAACTTTGCTCAAATGAAATGTACTGCAAAAGTTAAAAGGAATTTCTGTAACTTTTTTTAAAATTATTAAATGACAGGAACAAAAGCCAGGATGGATGTTCAAACATGGTATTTCAGAACCTCAAAGCTGGCCCTGGCCTTGGCAATTATCCGCTCAAAACCAGCAGAGAAAAGCAGCAGAGAATATACAGAGTACCTGGCTACACTGGTATCTGAGCAGGAGTCCAAGCAGAGGTCCAAAGTGGCAGCCTTGGAAGCTGAAGTACTGCAGTTACATCAAAAACTTCTTCTGAGTAGGATTTGTGCAGAATCCTTTAAGAATGGTGAGTACATGAAATCACTTTCTGGTAATACATCACTCATTTTATTTCAGCTGCATACTTATTTAGAAATGTATTAGCAAAACATGAAATTGTTTAGTTTTCTTGAAAATCAGACTTCTTATTACTCTAAAAACATGTTTTGTTTTGTTTTTTAACTTCTAGTTAATCACTAAAAGTTTATTGCCACTTCCTAATAAAAGGCTTTGGGATGAAGTTAAGAGAATGAAAGTTGTTTAGATATGAAAGTTGTTTTTTTTTATGTATAGTGTGGTGGTGGGATTGAACTCAGGGTCTTGTACATGATAGGCAAGTGCTCTACCACTGAGAGGCAGTAATGCTCTAAGCTTACTAGAAAAACTCATTTTAAAATCTCATTCTTCAACTTTATTACTTTAGTGTGTATTTTACTTCGATTTCATATCAGATAATTCTGAGAACAATCATATTTTAAGTATCAACTCTTGACCAGGCATGCAGTGGGTGACAAAGACTTAAAAACCTAAGAGCCGGTTCTGTTCTCAGCATTAAGTACCTACTCTTCTAGTAGGGAAAACAACCTGTAGATCAAGGGCAAACACAACAATGGGATTGGACTTTGAGCACATGATAAAAGTGAGAGCACACAAGGGAGGGGTGAGGATAGATAAGACACCTAAAAAAATTAGCTAGCATTTGTTGCCCTTAACGCAGAGAAACTAAAGCAGATACCTTAAAAGCAACTGAGGCCAATAGGAAAAGGGGACCAGGAACTAGAGAAAAGGTTAGATCAAAAAGAATTAACCTAGAAGGTAACACACACGCACAGGAAATTAATGTGAGTCAACTCCCTGTATAGCTATCCTTATCTCAACCAGCAAAAACCCTTGTTCCTTTCTATTATTGCTTATACTCTCTCTACAACAAAATTAGAAATAAGGGCAAAATAGTTTCTGCTGGGTATTGAGGGGGTGGGGGGGAGAGGGAGAGGGTGGAGTGGGTGGTAAGGGAGGGGGTGGGGGCAGGGGGGAGAAATGACCCAAGCCTTGTATGCACATATGAATAATAAAAAAAATAAAATCTCATTCTTCAACTTTATTACTTTTGTGTGTTTTACTTCGCTTTCATATCAGATAATTCTGAGAACAATCATATTTTAAGTATCAACTCTTGACCAGGCATGCAGTGGGTGACAAAGACTTAAAAACCTAAGAGCCAGTTCTGTTCTCAGCATTAAGTACCTACTCTTCTGTAGGGAAAACAACCTGTAACTGACCCAGTTGTGGTAGGTGTTATAATAGAAAGATTGACAAATGCAGAAGAAGCAATTCATTCTGACCAATTTCTGGGAAGATTTCTGAGGTCTGTTCCTCCAGGATCTGTTTGCTTCTTAGTGAAATGGTAGCAGAACATCTGGCAAGAAGCAAGAGCATGAGCAAAGGCACAGGGATGGAGAATATATATTCCATTCAGAACCCTGCAAACAATGCATTTCAGCGTGACCAGAACACTTATAAGACAAGGATGTAATGGGGAGAAAGGAAGAGTGGTGAGTTGGGAACAGGCTTAGAGGGGTCCTTCAGTATCAGCCTTAGAAATATTTTACTCTATCATTTATTGCTAAGTTGACTGTATAATTATGGTCTTCACTAGGACCCTTATAAGAACAAAGGAGGCTCTAATAATAATTACACTGGGACAACAGATACAAACCTGAGCAAACTGGAACATGTCACCTCATTCACCAGGAGCTCCCTGTTATAGACTAGGCTCTAGACATCATGGCCTTCCTTTTAGACATTGAAGGCTTTTTCTTGTGGATTTCTGCTGTCCTTTTTGATATTTTTGTGGCTAGCCTTCTCTTCCTACAGATCTTGTTCCAAATGTCACCGACTCAATTAGGTCTTCCCTGACTACTCTAAGTACATTTCACCCCCCCTCCACACACACACTAGTTATTCCTTAGGCAATTCCCCCCTCCACATGGATTTTTATTTATTTACTTGTTTGTTGTCTTACCTCTTAAACTGTGTTCTAAGTTCACTGAGGAAGGGACTTTGTTTTTCACTACACTTTTCCATCTAAAGCCTTACATGTTAGAAGGTGCTCAATAAATATTTGTTGAATGGATATAGAGCATAGAGGTTGTTTGGGATATAGCAGTGATTGGAGGTAGGGAGACCTTTTTTAAAAGAGTTCACCAAAGCCAATGCTATTACTTGAATATTCTTACCAAAACTTACATTAAAATTTAATCCTTATTATGAAGTATTAAGATGTGGGACCAGGTAGGACTTTTAAGAGTTGATTAGATTTGGATTAATGAATTGATCAAGTAATAGATTTTATTGAAAGTTTGTCTGTTATAAAAAACCAGTGTGAGTCTATCTGTGGTATGTCCCCCTGTTCTCATGTGATACTCTGCTTTCCTTTGGGACTCTGGATTCTGTAGAGAATCCCAGTAAGAAGGTTGTCACCAGGGGTAGCAATTTGGTCTTAGGTCTATAGAACTGTAAGTTAAATTAACCTTTATTCTTTATAACTCTGTTATTAGTTATAGAAACAGAGAATGGATTAAGACAGCCCATACTAATAGTGTTACATAATTTATAGTCACATTGTTTTTTTTCTCTAGAGTCCTTCATGGTAATGAGCTCTCTCCATCAAAGAATATCAAGTGTAATGAATTTTTCTTTATTATTTCTGTGCAGCTATAGAATTCATGTAATTGCACAAATGTAAAAACCTTAAACTTTGGCTGTCGAAACTATTGTTTACCATTCAACATCTATTTATAACACTGATACTCTGTGTGAATTGCTTTTTTGTAGCAGGAATGTGCTTAATAAATGTAAAAGCCTAAGTGATAACTTGTATTTACTGTATACTTTCACTTATATTACCTGTGAGAGAAATTTTCAAAAATCTTACAATTAAAATCAGTTTACTCACAGCAGGATTGCAGATAAAATGTTGCAGTGCAGATGTTTGCAAATAAACTTTTTCCACCAGTTAGTTTAAACTTCAAAAATGAGAAATAAGTGGATAGAGTCAGATAAATGAATTAACTGTTAAAAGGGAGACAGAAATGTAAGAGAATGGGAATCAGATTAATAGGAAAATAAAGAAGAACATTAGTAGTTACTTAAAGATGTATAACTTGGAAGACTGTTATGCCTTGCTCCAAGAAAACTTCATTCTTGAAAATTGCAACTATATTGTAGATGCATCCTATTATTAAGTGTTTCTTTCCAGACTTTTCAGGGTTACTTTGTGTGTTCTTGAGTGTTTGGAGACAGCAGGCTCTCAATATTTGTTGAATTGAATGCTTCTTGACAGATTGAGAGGCTAGAGAACATAATTTACAACATCAACTATGTATTGAAGCAACCAAACAATCCAGAATAAATAAAGCAGAGCTGAAATGGCAAAATAAACCAATAAGAAAATATGATATGGTTTAATACAGCATATTAGGAGCTTAGCTATTTCTTTATTCTGATTTATTTTTCTGTAACTTCTCAACAAGGAATATACTTTATTATATTTGTTAATGGACTGCACTGCACAAAGAACTTGATTTTAGAATTATGCTCCATTTTTATTTTATTGTTGAAGATGTCCTCACGATATTGGCACAGTAGATGACGGAGACTCAAAGCATAATGCCAAGAAGACATTATTGTCTATCCTTATCCTAACTGCAGGCTAGTCATTGGAGGGGAGAGAATGACAGGAAAAATTTTGTAGAACTTCAGTGATAGAGTTAGAATTAAAATGTGGGGGGTCTGTCTATTGATGGGGGGGAGATGGGGAATCTCTATTGTATGTTCACACTAATTTGGCATTCATAGGAGGGAAGTAGATAAGTGAAATGTCAGGGATGTGCTTTTTCCCTTACAATATTAAGTACTTAAAGTCTTCAGAAATGATAGGCTACTGGATAAGTAAGCTGTTGGCTAGAGTGAAAATAAGGTAAGTGAAAATCAAACCAAATTAATTTAGTGAGTCACATGCCTACTTAGTGAATGTTCACTGAGTACAGGACACTTGAGAAGTAGTGGGCTGCAGTATGCAGAGTACTACAGTTAGTTGTGATTTAACTTAGCTTTTCTAGGTTTTGTGTCTTGGGTGATAATTAACCCAGCTAGATGGCTTTGGGAGATTCCCAGCGTATCTGGCTGACATTTTAAAAATTTATTTCCCTACTCTTTTTCCTGTGTTATACTCCAAGGATTAAATCCTTAATGCTCCATTACCTTCCCAGTTACTGATTCTCATCTCGTATAAGTTTAGAATTAGGAAAATGTTTTCAGCAGGTCTGGTGGCAATAAAGGGACAAAATGGAAGCTGAGTATCATGGCAGCCCTGTGTGTATCCTTCCAGACCCAGGGTGGAGCTTGTGATTATCCTAATCGCCATTTTCCTAGTCTACTGATTGTCATTTTCCTGGTTGCATCCCACCCAAACTTGGTGCCATGTCTTTGTTCTTCTCATCCTTTGCATCCTTTGCCAGACCACTTTGGGGGGAAACATTGTAAATAACACCACTGAGGAACTTGGCATTTATTAACTGGGATATTTACTGTTTTATGCATGATGAAAGAGCACAAAAAATGGAAGCATAAGCATTCCCTTCTCACTTTTCACCAAAGCTCTCATAATAAAAATTGTCAAATGTAATAATTATGGAAATTTGCCTAAAAATGTGGCTGCTTTAAAACATACATGGAGAACATACATAAACATCAAAGAATGTATCCCTAATTTAAGAGATTCTAATGAAAGGCTTTACAGTGTTGGAATTAATAACCCTCTGGTGCCGAAAACAGACACACAAGAGACAGAAAATCTTGACCAGGCAATTTCTGTTGATCAGGAGGGTGCAAGCGTGTGCTCACTCCTGCTAAGCAAATGGGTGACAGTGGCTCCTCCTTATATCCCTGACTCAGTTGTACCTGCCCCTCACCTGGGATTTGTCTGGGTCAGAGGTTCACAGTCTCCCTCTCTTGGCTAAAAGGCTTGGGGGATGGGTTACAGCTTGGTGGGCAATGGAGTTGTACAGGAATCCAGAAGAAGAATCCATTTAAACATGCAAGTCACCTAAGATGGCAACCTCAGGAATTTTTAAGTACTCTAAGAGGGTAACAAATACTTTGATAGAAAAGATCTCTTCTTACAACAATAATTTAAAGAAAATTTACAATTATACATTAGACATGTTTTTCTCTTTACATAAAGTTGAATTAATCTGATTTAGAGACCCTCAGCATACAAAGAAATTAAAATTAAGGTTAAAAGGGACTCAGAATATCAAATAGTTTTAACAGTGGTAAGGTAATTTAGAAACGTAAATTCCTTGATGATCAAAACAGGGTCTGTCTCTGTAAGAATGGTGATAGAGGAGGTAAGGACTTAGAAGATACAAGCAATATTGGCACAGGGACTGTTCTAAAGGAAGCGGCAGAACTTGGGAGGTTGGTCTTAGGTATAGGGGATGACACAACATGCATCATTCTCATTAGGAACTTTTATTTATCCTGTTTTCCTGGTGGAGGACTATAAATCTCATTGATTGATGTAACCATCTTTTTTATTGCATATATTAAATTGTACATAGTAAGGGGTTTCATCATGATATTTCCATACATGTATGTAGTATACTTTGGTCATATTTACCCCTTCTTTTACTCTTTGTTATTCTCCCTCCTCCCCATTTTCTCTTCTTCTTACACCTCCATAGTAATCCCCCTTCTACTTTTAAGACATTTCTTGTGTTATATTGTGTCTTGTTTTCCACTAGTGTCTACAGATGAAAGAAAACATATCATACTTGTCTTTGTGGGACTGGCTTATTTCACTTAATATGATGATCTTTAGTTCCATATACTTTGCAGCAGACAGCATAATTTAATTCTTCTCAGTGGCTGAGTAAAACTCCTGTGTGTGTGTGTATCACATTTTCTTAACCATTTATCCATATAACCATCTTCTTTTCAGAAGCTGTGTTCTAGGAAGTCTTTTTTTAGGCAGTGTTGCAGTTTTGAACTCAGGTCCTCAGGCTTGCTAGGTAGGCACTCTACCATTTGAGCCACTGCCAGCCTGTTTTTTTTTTCGTTTGTTTTTTCAGCGTTGGGTATTATTGAGATAGGGTCTACTAACTATTTACCCAGGTGGCTTCGAATTGTAGTCCTCCTGATCTCTTCCTCCTGAGTAGTTAGGATAATAGGCATGAGCCACTCTAGGAAATCTTGTTGGATGTCCCCATTACTGGTAGGAATGGTTTTGCCTAATTTATCCCAACTAGCCTACACATCTTTATTTTTGTCTAGCTTAATTTATCCTAATTGAAGTGCATGACCTTAGCCTTGGCTCTTCCTAGTCCTATTTGTTCCCAGTACTGAGTGAGTCTTGTCACTTACTTTAGGGTGAAGTCCAAAAGCCTTAAACTGAACTATATACTTCTTCAGAATTTCTTGATTACTTACATGTCCATCCCAATCTCTTAATTCTGTGTCCCTTCACATTCTGCACTTTGATATACTACATTTCTTCCACTTAATTGACTTCCTCTTGTTCTTGCTCAGCTCCATATTGTTCACACATATTGTTTCTCTCTGTAGGACATGTTCTTCCCTTTCTTTTTTTCTGATTACACAGTATTCTCTTTTTCTGATGAGTTTTAATATCCCCTGCCTTCTCTAACAACCTGTAGACTAGATCATCCTGCTGTGGGTCCTTGCAATATTCTGTACTTTTCAAAGAATATGTGAATTAAACTATAATTGTTTAAGCAATCTGTTTTCCCTTTGGAACCTAAACTCCATTTTGAGGGAATTGTAACTGTATTGCTATGGTTAACACAGTGCCTGTTGTGGAGGCATAGTTGAGGAATATTTGTTGAGTAAATTTGTCATGGTATAGCATTAATACTTAATTACTTACTGTTTTTTGGTACAGGGGACTGGACTCAGGTCTCCATACATGCTAAGCACATGCTTCATCACTGAGCTAGACCTCCAGGCCTATAGCAAATTTTAATATTGTTCTTATATTTAGGATTATTTTTAGTTTTTGGTAGTCTTAGTCTGGTGTTTTTTCCTCATTGCCCTTCTGTTTTATCTGGTTTTGAAATTTAAGAGTATATTAAAAATCTAAATATACCATAAGGATTCTGTATTTAATGTTTGGGTCTTAGATATCCTGAAATTGACTTCTTAAAATAAATTCAATATGCAGTGAATAAAATCCAAGTAGATCAGTCTGGAAAATGCATAGAATACTCTAAATCTCATTGTCAAAGCAAGAAGGAAATCAGATACACATGGAAAATGGTGGAGGCCTAAGATTCTGAATTTTTCACAAGCTTTCAGGTGATATTGATGCTGCTGGTCTAAGCACTACCATTTGACTAACAAGGTCTGTGGATTTGAAAAGACTTTTTTTTTTTTTTTTCCCCAAAAAGGATGGTAGTTGGAGAGGGGGCAAGTAGAGGAACAGCATGCTAGTACTTTGATTGGAAGGAATTAGCTGAGAGAAAGATAGAAGATACAGAAGAACAAGGGTGACAAAGGAATCATAGGTGGCCTGGTGTGTGAGTACAAGGGGAAATCCTGGCTCGACATCTCAGGAAGGGGCCTGTGTTCCTTTCTTGATACTCTTGTGAAGGTAGAAGGAGGTGTACTTTTGTTTGCATTTTTGCTGAGTTCATTTCTGGTACTTCATCATGGAGTTATCCTTTGAAGTTCACTTTTTTCTGTTCCTCCCTCAGTGATCCTTATTTATAAATCTGCTGTTCCCTTTTTTAAAGAACTATTTTTGGAGTTTTGTTTTTGTATTCCTTTCTCTCCTGCTTCAAATCTTGTCTGAGAAGTTATCCCTACTTCTTGCCTTGATCATAGACAAAGAAATGAGGAAAGCAGTGTTAAGTAATTCATCTAAGGTTAACTAAGTAATAATAAATGGAGTGGGTTCCTGCAATATTGTACAACAATGTCTTTCTTTAGGAAATCCCGTAAAGTCATTCACCTTCTATTATACAAAGGAGACTCAGTTTCTGCTAGTGTTAAGATGAATTATATTACAGCTAAGGATCATGTTGTTACAATTAATCATTTGTGTTCTTGGGTAAAGATACATGTAGAGATAATAAAAGACCCAGGTATTAATAGATAAAAGAATAATAGCTAATGTTACTTCATAAATATTTTAATTTAAGGTGTTTCCTTAAACCAGCAGTTCTCAAAGTGTGCTCCCTATCAGCTGCATCAGTCTTAAGTGGGAACTTCTTAGTAAAGCAAATTGTTAGATCCCAACCCTTAACTGAATCAGAAACTTGAGTGTGTGAGGCCCTGTAGTGTGTAAGTTAACAGGCCCTCAACGTAATCGTGATGAGCATAGAAGTTAAAGAGCTACTGGTTTAAACAAATAAAAATGAAATGTATATTTATGGAGAATAACAAGAAAATTTATCAGAAAAACAGTATATAGAAACCTAATTATTGCCTAGGCAAAACATCTGTATCCAGTAAATTGAGATTTGTAAGTCAGCCTTGAAAGATTTCTCAATATTAACTAATAATATTTGATTCACAATCACAGAATTAACAAGTGTTTATTTAGAGCAAGAATGAAATGACAAAGATGAAAGAAAAAAAAATTAGAAGCATTAACATGATCCTAGAAACTATCTTTGGTATTATTTAGTGAAATATATATGTATACGGACATGGTAAGAATCCAAGGATTGGGTATTGTTTCTTGTTGTAGTTTGAACTTCTCTTTTCTCTTTCTTACTTTTCTCCCTTCTCTTGCTCCCTCCTTACTTCCTTCCTCCATAATAAGAATCCCACTGTTAAAGGATTCTAAAGATATGCCATATTTTCTAGTATGCAATGTGTGTATGTGTATAAGATATCCTTTCTTTTCCCCTGGGAAAAACATCTTCTTTCTCATATCTGTTTCAAGAAATTTTAAAGGCATTTTGTTAAGAGCTGCATTTTCATTAGAAGGAAATTCAGTATTCTGCATAATAGAAAGTCAGTAGAAAAACCTTAAATTCTAATGAAATTATACAATTGTCTAATAATTTTAAAAGTATACAAAATAACCTAAAAAGAAATAAGTGAATGTAGGCAATAAGACAAAACAGATTTACTTATAAATAAGTTTCATGTGGAAATATAAATGATATACTTGTGTTATATTCCAGGTCATTCTGAAAGCTAAGTAGGTAATATTGAAATGAATTTTAAGTGAATTCCTAAATAGAATATGCACAAAAGCACACGTACCAGTAACAGGGGCACACAATCATCAGAGAAGATAAATGCTTGGGAATGAACCTTTGTAGAGGGATATAGTTTTTATGTGACCCACTTCATTGCTCTTCTGTGATTTGTGGGGCAGTGCGTATCATAAGAAAGGGAGTTACTACATTTTATTGTACTGCAGGAAAATGGTGGTCTTTTTACTTGAATCTCCTGTTTGGGAAATACTGTTTACATGAATTTTTAAATTTAAATTGCTTGTTAGCATTTTCTGGCATTGGTTGATAATTAAAAACATGGGGCAATGCCTCTGCTCTGGGGAGGTATGTGCTGTAAAGAGACCTTGAGGTGGTGTGAGATGCTCTCAGCCAGTGAACACATCCATTGTTTTACATCATCAATTAATTTGAAAATAAATGTGTGATTCTTTCCTTAGTTTTTAGTCTGTCCCATTTTTCTGAGTTGGAGAGGAATACTGTTTATGTATCTTTAATGCATTCATAGTATATGTGCCAATTTTGGGGTTTTAAAATGTACAAGAAAAAGATCATGTCAACAGAAATCAGGCTTTTGTGTTTTCAAAGCCTAGCTCTATAAATTCCTTATTACTTTTTAAATTAATAAGTCACATGAAGAACAAAAAATAAATTGTTTTTGTGTTCTCCTGTGGTGCTAGAGTTAGTGAGATCATGAACATAGTAGTTTTTCAAAGATGTTTCTGGACTTTATTTAAATTATCATCTCTTACTGCTTGTAAATATGAAGTGACCTAAATTATTTTCATGAGGCAAGGTAAGTTTTCCTTGTAAATTGTTATACATATAATATGTTGACATTTTATATTACTTTGACAGACATCAGTTGCTAAAAATGTAACTGGTGAAAGTTGAAATGATGTTTCTGATCCTTCTACATGCTTTTTATAGTATTTAGAATTTTCTAATTTATCAGTTAAAGCAGAATGTGCAGAATTTAGGCATCTGCCTCTTTGTCTGATAAAATATCTTTTTCCCTAGAATTTAGTATAATTTGTCCATTCCTTTCCACAAAATAATATTTTTGACAAAATGTCCTTATCCTTTGACCCAGTTCATACAAATCAATGGCAGTTTGCATATCTTGATACCTAATTTTGATAAAAATTGATTGTGATTTTAGTAATTCTGAAGTTGTTTCTGCTTGTATATTTTTATGAAGTGTTTATTCTCATCTGATTGGTTTTTATTCTGTGAACCACAAGGCATCACATCATATCAGCAGTTTCCAAACAGGAGACAATCTGAAGTAGGCCAAGTCTATGCTGGTGGGCTGCCTTGTCTGGCCAGAGGCTCTCTGATGTCTGACAGGGCTGGAGGTGCAGGTGGAACTGGATCCAGAGAACTGTGTGCCTCAGTGATCTGTACTTTTTCAGTCCCTCTGAAACTTCTCTTTAAAGAAGTACCCCAGACTTGCACAGTTGGCTGTGTTGGTGAGCCAGCAATGACAAACTAAAGTGCTCATTTCCTTTTTTCACAGTAAATACCAAGTCAATCAAGGCCTTTTGTACCTGCAGGTCTGTGTCAGTGGTGAGGAATTGTCATCGGTATGAGAAAGAAAAAAGGATCATAATGAGATTTGCTGTTTTAATTTTAAAATTTAAGTCCTATCTCTTTACTGTTGATAGACATAAGGCTATTTGAGGCATAGCTCTCAATCCTGACTTTATGTTACAATCACCTGTTACCCAGACCGCACTCATGACTAATTATGTCACAATCTCTGGGGACTGGACCAAGGCATAAGTTTTTTTTCCCCACAATCCTTAGGTTATTCTAAAATACAACTAAGATGGAGACCATTGGTTTAATAAGGTAGACTTTGTTTTCTGTTCTTATCCAGAATGCCCTTAATACTGGTTTTTAGTATTAATCTTATCTAATTTTAATTCCTTTATTTTTTTGGAGTATTCTTTGTTATACTGTGACGTTCTTTATTAGAAGGAATGGAACTGGCATGCTGGTCTCTGCATCTTTGAGTTCAGCATACGTATGAGTTCATGCTTGGGGATAGGAGAGACTAAGGAGATACTGGTCAAAGGCTCAAGGTTTCAAATACACAGGCTGTGTAAATTCTTTATATCTATTCTATAGCATAGTGAATATAGTTAATAATAATATATTGTATCCATAAAAATTGCTAAGAGAGAAGATCTTAAGTGTTCTCACCAGAAAAAAATGCTTAATGAGGGGTGGTAGATATGTTAATTAGGCTAACTTAATCATTTGACTTTCATCAAAACATCATATTGTTTACCCTAAATATATACAGTTTTTCTCAATTATATCTTGAAGCTGAAAGAATGTAGGACACTGATCTAGGCCCTTCGTAGGGATATACATCTACATCTGACTAGATTTTTATATACAATAATTAACACTAGTGAGATTTTTTTGAGCATAGTGAAAAGGTATAGCGGATCTTTGGAAGGTAGAATTATTTCTGCATTTAGATGTACTGATGGTTTGGCATGGCTCCATTTGGTGTTGGGTCTTGGGTGAGGATCTCAAGCTCTCTTATGTGAGTGGCAAGCAACTATAAAATGAAAACTAGTATTTATTCCAACCCCTTCTTATCTTCAGTAAGGGTGGTAGTAGTACAGATTGTTTCCTCTATCCTCAAAAGCAATATTATCAGACATATCTTTTTCAAATTAGAGAATAGTTGTAGTTCTGCTCTTATTTCTATATTATTTGTTTCTTTTATTATATAGTTTAGCATTTTGTGGTATATTTTTGAAATGAAACTCGTAATGTCATTGCCATTATTTCTATGATGTTCTGTCCTTTAATTGGTAGTAATACTTAGCAACAAATGATAAGTTAAAATACCTCTTCAGAGTGGGGCAAATATCATTGCTTTTATCTATTCACATCATAGGTGACTTCCTGTATAACCTGGCTTTGAAATCTTACTGGCAACACATGGGAATATTCCTGAGAAACCTGTATCAGTTGATACAGAAGGTGTTTTTCTGCTGCATGATTTATTTAATTAAGAAGATACGTAGTATGTATATAAAATGTGTGCATATAGTTTTTAGTTAAAAAACTATACTACATAGTTTTTAGTTAAAATTTTGCTAAAATCTGTGGGAGCATTGTCTTATTTCACATATTTGATTTCAGTATTGTAAACAACTTTCCCAAGAACTTTTAGCTTTTAAATTTGCTTAAGTAATTACGATACTATCTTTTTAGATGATTTTTCTCTCAATGAACAAAATTTTTATTCATTACTAGAAGGTAGTTGCCATTCAGTTTTTGTAGCAAGAATGACATCATGTATTTATATATTTGCCGGAATACATCTGGGAAGAGAGTGGAAGTGAAATGAGTATAATAGTGTCCATTCTGACAGCCAGTTTCAGTGAAGAGAAGGACAATGCCTAGAACATTAATTATGCTTTGTATACAACATTTGAGTACACTAATGAGGGATCATCATCATGATTTTACCACTACACACTCAATGATTAATTTTGAATGAACATACATAAATGAATGGAGAAAAACCAACAAAGGGAAAGGAGATAACCTAATTTTGGAAGCAGAGTGCTTATTGGAAAGAGGAGGAGTTTTGGGGCTAGGGGAGGTTGGGTTCAGTCTCTGCCCTATCAACATTAACAAATCTTTGGGGGGAAATTCACTTACCTCCCATGATCCTCTCTTGTTATGTAAAATGAGGATGGTGATGATGAAGAGAATGAGGGGCAATAGGAGTGTTTCATTGGGAATCCTTGTTGAAATGCTTCCTCCAAATAAAACACTAGTTTTCTTCCCCCATGTTCTTCATAGTATAAAATGGGAATTGCTGTTGTTTGCTTAGTAGTTGAAAAACCTAAGAATTGTTTTTTTTTTCCTTTAGAGGAATTGATAATTTTACTTTTTAATTCTGACTTGAAAAGTCCTGGATCTAGCCGATTTGGCAGATTATTTGACTGGGATAAGTAAGAGAAAATGCTTAAGGGTGTCATGTTAGTGTTTTCTTAACAGTAGTGAAATGAAACGATGACCATTGTTGTGTCTCACGTGCCAGTCTTGTAGCAAAAGTTTAAAGATCCTCAGTGTGTCATAGGTCTGGTGGTCTGCTCCTTTCAGAAGTCAGTTGTTCAGAAAATTTTGTAGGAATTCAGCTGTTATACTGCTCAGTTATCTTGAGAGTTAGATTAATGGCACTTTTCATTCTCTGTTCTATCTCTGTTTGTTATAAAAAGTTCTAACTTGATTTTTATTCTTTTGTTCAGATTTCTCTGTCATTTAATGTTCAGCATTCTTTCCTTTAACAATGAGCCCTATGATTTCTCTTGTCTGTAAAATATCATTTCTCCTTGACTGTTGCAGGAACCTTTTCCAATAATTTGTCTGCGATCCTTTTTTGCCTCTATAGATTTTCCTGGGACACAGTTAAGATTGTGTTTTAAACAGTGAATAGATTTCCATTGTCTGAGACAGATGCTATTCAAGGCCCTCTCCAGTATGATCACAATCTCTTTTTGGCCTCTGGATTGCTTTTGCTTTAGCTCTTCCTTCCATTACATATGCTCTTGCCTCTGTGCCCTGTTTTGCTACTCCCAGGTACAAAAGATCTCCCTGAGAAAGTTCTCTGATCCCTCAACACTTAAACAATATCAGGTTGTTTTGGCACGCCCCTCCTTTGAGCTAATTCCACTGTGCCCTTATAGCACGTCTTCTGGACCTATATTTGACAGTAAGGTCTTTTTGCCCTGTAGTTAGCTGTTGTCCTGCTTTTTTCTGAGATCCTTGATGTAGGAGGCCATGCTGTATTTAAAATTTGAACCCTTTAGTCCTTATTTCAATCACTTTACATTATAACATCCAATATAACTTTTGTGAATTGAATACAGTATAAACTATATGAAATCACTTATTCTGGTGAGCAAAAATATATTTAATTAGGTTTATCTTCTCCCTAAAAATTTCATGTTAATTTCATTTCTAAATGGTAAGAGATTATGCAGCTCTTTTGGTCAAATTTATTTAATTTCCTACACTGGAGATTTTTACAGTGAGTGATAGATGAATGAACCATAGTAACAGAGCTATGTTGTACTAGTTTTAAGTTCATCATTGCAAGTTATAAAAGCCAGAGCACCTGAGAATGAACTTTATTTTCAGGAGCACACAATAGTAAAAAAAAAACAGTGAAAGTGAGTTCTGCTTCATCAGAGATAAGGTGTATGCAGAAAATTGAATTTGAGCTCTCCTTTATACTACTCACAAGAATATATTTTAGTTATAATTGACAACATAATGAATGACTACTGAGCTCTTTTTTGTATGCCTGTTTTCAGAATTAAGATTATTTTTATTTTGTTCCTTACGCAAGTAATAGACTCTGTAGAATCAGGCATATGACTTTTGACTCTATCCCTAATATTCTTAGAGTTCATTTTGTGCTTTACTGACAGATAGACTATACTTAAAAAGAATGTTAGCAGTGGAAATACTAACACACCCGACTCCTATAATTAGTTCACATGTCTATTTTGTATAGATGATGTGTTGAAGGCTTTTCATCAGCTGTGACACTACTGTAAGGTGGCCAGTTCTTTAAGAGGTAGAGCCTGTAAGAGGAATATAGTTCATTAGGGTTGTGTCCTTGAAGTAGATATTGAGAGCCCGCCTCCCTCTTTCTCTGTTTTTGCCCCTTGGCCACCATGAGATAAGCAGCTTGGTTCTGCCATGTGCTCCCCACCATGATGTTCTGCCTTGCCACAGGCCCAAGGCAATGGAGCTAAATGACTGTGGACTGAAACCTCTGAAACTGTGAACCAAAATAAATCTTTCCTATTTGTAAGTTGATTACTGTGGTAGTTTTGCCATGGTGACAGAGAGCTAGTACAAATACTATAATCTGTTATCTTATTCTTCAAATATTTTATTCCATGACGACATTAAAGTCATCTATTTCCTAGATTCAAAATCGGCCCTTTATAGTATTTTTTTTATTTCTGGATCATCTAGCAGTCTGAGAATATGAATATTTTCATATAGTTTTGTGTTTTTTAGAGAAAAGCATATGTGATTCCACAAAGAAATATTTCTTTCACCTCCTAGTTTTCATAAAGCTTTTTTTTTTGTAATGTCATTATAGCATTCATTTGACAGAAACTGCTGAGTACCCACCTTGTGCCCAGTGCCATGCTAAGAGCTTAGGGTACACTAGTCAGTCAGATATGGTGCTTTTTCTTTGGAGTTAGCCCTCTAACACAGAAGAGAGATGGTTACATATAGTAACAAGTTCTTTGGGAACTCATTATAAAGGAATCTCATCTGACTTAGAAGATCAGAGAAGGCCTTTTGGAGGAGGAAAATTTAAATTAAACCTAAGTGTTCTAGATGGAAGAAAGAATGAAAGTTATGGAAGTGAGTGTGGCTAGAGCAGTGGTTTTCAAACTTGGCTGCACATTAAAATTACCTGACGAGCTTGTTCACTGCTTAGAACCATACTCTGAGCAACTGTGGATATTTGGAAAAACCACTGTTTAGGTATTTTCAGCAGATGGATGATTCAATGAAATTTGTGATTGAGAGGATCATAGAGCCCCCAGCATGGGACAGTTTGACAAGAATGAGATTGAATGTGCAGAGTGCAGTGAGTGGCTTGGATAAGAGTGATGTCAAGTTTGGATGGTAACTAGTGGGGAGAATAAAATAGGAAAAAGGAAAGGAAAAAGGGGTAATTAAAAGGGTTAATTACTTCTTTGGGAAGTAGATATTTTAAGTATGAGGAAATGTAGGGATAAAATGTCAAGCAAAGTAGAAATTGATGACTGTCTACCCAATGAAGTGACTTGGGGTCACTTGCTCACATCACAGGACACATATATATGATCCAAATAATTGAGATAGACAGACAATGAGTTTCATAGAATATTATTAGAAAGGTAACTTACGCGTGTATTAGGAAAGGTTTTGGAGAAGAGGGAGCGTGTGAATGAGGCCTGAAGGAAGCATAGAACTTTAATTAGCAGTAGTTTACACAATCCAGAAAGGGAAGAACACCTGAAGTTTGAGTATGGTGTGTCCAGGGTGGAAGATATGATTGTTCTTGTGAAGTTTGTCCTTTACTGTTCCAGTAATATGAACCAGGAATGGTGTAAAATTCAACAGTGATGTGTTGGACATAGGGAAGGGGAAGAAATTAAAGCAAGGAAGCCTGGTGGAAGGAGATGACAGTATTCCAAGCATGAATTCAGATGCCAGTAAAGGGGAATGATAAGGTTCCAGAGCAGTCCATTTTGAAACAAATAAAAAAAATACAATTTATTGAATAACTAACTAGCTATATATAGAGAAGAAAAAACACTATTCAAGGGGGATTCAGTATTTTAAAATGGATGGTTTGAAGAGAGCTAGAACTATTTTACCTAACACTAATACATGAATATTCTGTTTAACTACTCCACTGTTTCTAAGGCTTAAAATATTTCACATTTTGACAGGGAAAGGAGCATATATTTAATGGACCAATGTTTTATAATTTCTTTTTGGTACCTGCAAGATCCATTGTCAGAGTTTTCTACAGTGAGTGACATTTTCAATAAAAGGGAGAGAATATCTAAGATGTTAGTGGTGATTTTGAGCCCCATGGGGCAGTGAGGGTGAGAGCAGAGACCTCTTGTCCAGGTTAACAATTTATGGGGACTCCCAACACCCTAAGTGGACAATAGGTAAATATATCAAGATTCTAAAAGGCATTTATAAGATGACTGGTATGCATTATCGTTTTATTATAATCTTCAGCACTTGGGAGAAACACTATCATTAGTCATCAGAATTGAAGAGTAAAGAACATTTTATGAATATTTTGTGTGTCCCAGGGCTACAAGAATATTTCCTTGGGGAGGTTAAGTTATTTGAAGATGTATGCTTAACAGTTACCTGGGGAGAGTCTGAAGCTATTGATTCCAATATAAATGAGAAGGGGACATAGGAAAATATTATTACCTGCTGTGATTATATTTTAAGCAATACCAGCGAAAATTCAGTGATAACCATGATTGTCTGAATTTTGTAGGTTTTTTTCCCCTCCGTTTAATAGAAGGAAATTCCCTTGGTATCTGTGATTGTCAGTAAGATTTTAGAAAAAAAATTGATTTTAGTCTTGTACACTCAACTTTTTAATAGAATTTTAACAAGGCCTACATTTTATGGACTGGTTTTAATATGTCAGATGTGAAAAAAATAAAATCTTGAAACCAGTACCCATAAACCATGAGTCTCTTTATGGAAGACTATAAAAATATTCTGGTCAGAATAAGGCTTTATCTTTAGAGATGTAGCTGGAATTTGGGGTATCTTACAGAACTTTGCTAATTGATATTTCTGATCTAAGTAGATATATATCAGTTAGACAAAAGCGTGCTTGGTTGTACCTGAGACAAATCAATGGACCACATAGAGACAAAGCCTGCATTGTGAATTTACACATTGGACATCATCTAATAAGGTGAATGTAATTTAGAGAATAGAATTGAAAGGTGAAGGAATTGGAAGGGGAATTAAAATTAGAGCCTTGTGCATTTTCAGGACTGAGTTAGTCAATACTTGATCTAGGCGGATATTTTTGGATGGAAAGGTTATGGACAAATGGAAGTTAGTATAAATATTTTCCAATAATTTTGAATTCTGAATATAATTCTGTTTTCTAAAGTAGTGAAAACAATCAAGTATTTCAGTATATTTTATTTGCTTGGTACCATGCTTGTCTCTCAAGATGAACAGAAGAAAAGGTCTTCTCTATCCATTGGGAGCTTATGGTCTGTTAAGAGAGGCCACATCAGCTGAAACAGTCATGTGTAAAGATAGCATGCATGATAATATACAGTTCTATCCTGTTGGATTCACTCATGTTTATCCATTAATTGATTGATTTGTTATTCAACAAAACCTCATCGATTCCTGGAGTTCCAGTGGTGAATAAGACAAAAGTAATAGAATTTATATTTCCATCAAGGATATTGACAATAACAAGTAAACCAAAGCAAGAAAAGTTTGAAGCGTGTTAAAGCTGTGAAGCAGGTAGAATAGGTTGGAGTGGGTGAATACTGGGAATAGGGCAAGGCTGTACCCTTGAACTGGATGGTCAGTGAGCCCTCACTCAGACGGAGGCATTTGAGCTGACTTCTGAAGGAACAGTCTTCCATGTGGCTCTCAAGAATGCTCAGTGTGACTATAGAATAGAGAGAGTAAGGGATAGTAGGTTAGGGAGGAGGCCAGGGCACAGCTTATATAGGCTTTGTTCCAGTAGTTAGGACTTTGGGGACATTGGGAATTCTTTGGTGAACATTAACCAGGAGTTTTAAACTTCTTACTCTGACTGCTGGTAGAATGAGTTATTAGTGGGAGTGAAAACAATATTTTAGGTAAGTGTGGAGGCTGTGGTCTGCAAGGGGAGTTATAATGACTTAGCCTAAGGGATAGAACAGCTAGAATTCCAAAGTCTCTACCCTTCCAAAATAGAAAATAAGTGACAAAGGTGATTCCTGAGAAGGGAGTAGAGCTGCAGCTCAATTTTGAAAGATTGAACAGGAATTTACAAAAATGCACAGAGAAAGTAGGAAGAAATTCTGGGTGTCATGAGTGTGAATATAGAGATGGCACCAGTGACACACAGCTTCTTGCTCTGCCATCCAAAGAATAGGAGAACAAACAAATTAATATGAGCTAGTGGTTTCACCCTGCAGTCATGGGGGCTTTACACCCCTGATATTTGGACCGCATGTATTGGGCTTTTGGTGTTACAGTTTTTTTGTAAACCTGAAGCTGCTCTAATGTACAAGTAATGTTAAAAACCAGAGGTAAGCTCTTTCAGCATAAATTCTTGTAGTATAAAGATTTTGAGTCCAGCAAGAAACAGATAAAACATGTTGAGTGCATGTAGTTTGGGAATAGAACAAAGCAGTGCATTTGAGGCTTCCTCAGTTATACACTTTCTTTATATTCAATATTTAGGGGGCATAAACTGATCAGAGAATACAGAAAAATAAGAGAATCCCCTGAAACTTTTATTTAAAATACAAGTTCCTAGAACCCTACCTTAAAAATACTAGTTATCTATGTGTAGGAATACTTAATTTTAGTATATTCTCATTATCAGGCAAATGACGGAAATGTTGCACTGGGTGAAAGATTTCATTGTATCCGATTTTTGATAAAGATAGTGAAGACAACACAACTGGTATGGAGGAATGTGAACCTCAGGCACAAGGGACCAAGGGAGACTAAAGGTAATATCACAGGAGTATAGATGTGAGTAGTTGCAGGTGAGGTCCAAACAGTGACTTTAGTAGGTTGACAGGACACAAAGGCAGGGAAAGTTTAGAGGTCTGTTAAATCTCAGCAGGAGAGGTGAGGGCTAGATTGTTGTCAGTCGCAGTATTGGGCGTGGACCATGAATTTGATGTATTGGTGACTGCAGTATTTTTATTGCTTTTACAGATTCTTCATGCTGTTGATAGCACCCACACTTCGATGAGTGGAAGTTGTGTAGATGAATTTATTGGTGCACTTCATAGTGGCTTGTGACTAAACGCTTTTGATGTTATTCTGGAGGGCTTGATATTGGCAGCCCAGTGTTAAGTGTCTGCCCTTGCCCTGATTCTTCCTGTTTGCTAGGAAATGGAATTAGGACTATGCTTTGTACCTATACCACATGTCTTTGCCCCCTAAACAGTGGGATCCAGAGGGAGATAGTTCTTTCCAGCTCCTAGTTTTACCCTATTACGTGATGGGGGTGGGGAGGAGGTCTGATTATGTAATTAACTCTGGCATAGAAAGAAAAGAGGTTGTGATAATAAAGGTACTTTTATTTGTTGAGTAAATACCATCAAACTTTTCCTGAGTATTACTTACTCTGAGATATGGCAGTAAACGAGGGAAGTTAGGTCTCTCCTGGAACACACACTCTTTAGGGCAAGGATAGAATACACCTGTAGATGAGACAGCGACAAGTAACACTTCATAGAACTAAAACAGGATGATGTGATGGAGACTGATCTGGTGGCTTCTTCAGAGTGGTTAGGGAAGGCTTTTCTAAAGAAGTAACATTAAAGAGATGCTTGAAGGAGAAGAAGAAACCAGCCTTGAGAAAATTGTGAATGAGGGTAGAGTGAATATTCCATGTAGAGAGAATGTTTAATGCAAAGGAAGGCCATAAAATGGAAAGAGACTTAGTTATCCCAAGGAACAGAAGGGTGAGCAGGATCAATGTTTTGTCAGTACACAGAGGTCAAGGATGAAGTTGAAGTTGCCCAAATTTCAAGTATTGGATACTGAAGAGTAATAATACTGTTACCAGGAAAATGTATCAACTATAAGGGAAGATGTTGACAGCACATATGAAATTTCAGGTGCTGAGGTCAAGTCATGTTGAGATAATAACTAGCAAAAACACACACACACAAAACACCTGGAAAAACAAATTTGAGAGTCATTGCCAAAATGAATTTGTTGAGGCTTTGGTAAAGATTAAGACACATAAGAAACTGAAACTGGAAAAAAGCCTCAATTACACAATAAGGAAGGTTTGTCTCAGGAGCTAGAAGACTTGGAAGGAAAAGACATCCAGGAAAGTAGAGTTTGAGCACCTGAGGGCAGGAGGATTGTCTTGTCAAATAGTCTACAACCAAGGTGACCCACAAATATCTTACTTAGTTTTGTGAACTTCATGCAGTGAAGGCAATCTAGCTCAGGGAAATCATTTCATTAGCTTATATTTTCATACATATGATATTGTCTCTACATATATGTATTCAAAGTTGATTTGACTATATTTAAGGTAATACAAATTTCGAGACTAGGGTTAAACGCAATTAAAGCCTTTTCTTTGTTAGCATTTCTCAAACTTGCTATGCAATATGATAAGAAATATCTATCCTCCTGGAGGCAGAAGCCAAGTAATTGTTTTCAAGTGTAGCACTGTCATATCAAATGATGAATTATGAAGTGTTTTTCAATAGCATTTCCTGTTTGACCACCAGGTGGCATAAACATTACTTTTAAATTATTCAATGTATCAATATATTTGAGTGATTAATATTAGTGCTAGGAAATAATAATTGGTAGTGACATTATATATGCATGATATTTGAGTGCATTTGAAGAGATGTTATGTGATTTACATATATACATATGTATATATACATATATACATATACATATGTATGTATATGATTTACATATATACAAATGTATAAATATGAATTTTTCAGAAAATACTCAGATCACTATGTAGGAAGGCAGACACCAAACAACAGAAAAGCCCAAATAAATAGAATTTCTCCTTTTCAATAGGAAATCACAAATACATTTGAAACAGGTTAATATGAGTGGTAATTGAAGTATATGTAAGATATAGTATAGCCCAGATGGAGAGTGAGGTTTTTTTTGGCCTAGAGAGAGCAGTGATGACTCACAGAGGATTTGGAGTAGGGCTTGAAGAATCAGTGCGTATCTGGGATATAGTGTAAGAAAACACCAAACGGTGGAACAACCTGTGTAAATGCAAAGTTGTGTAAAATAGTGATGATTTGGTGAACTATGTGGATTAATATTGCTTGCATGTAAATAAAGGTAAGGATGGGAGGTAAAGCTTGAAAAGCAGGCGGGGGCCACCTAGTGAAGGGTTTTGTGGGCCAAGCTGACGAACATGATATGGAGTACTACCCTGTAACACCAAGGCAGCAACACTGAAGTCCTGTGATCAAAGTAGTAATGTAAAGTAGTAAGTTAGCAGAATGTGGCCTAAGGGAGGACAGAACTAGAGACAGATAAATCAGCTAGGTGAAGATACCACATCAAACGGGTTCAAGGGATGATGATGGTATGAAGTAAAGTAGGGAAGGAACCGAGAAGGACAGTTGTGGATATATGTGTTGTGATGGTTAATTTGATTTGTCAAATTGGCAAGGCTGTGGGGTGACTAGATATTTGGTCAAACATAATTCTGTGTGTTTTTGGATGAGATTATTTGAATTAGTAGACTGAGTACAGCAGATTAGATTGACCTTCCTAGTGTAGGTTGGCCTTATCCAATCAGTTGAAAGTCTGAAGACAGCAAAAATGTTGACCCTCCTTCAAGTAAGGAACAGCTCCTTTTTCCTGTCTGACCTAAGGTGGGGCATTGGTCTTTTCCTCCTGAAGATCTTGAGACTTCTCAGCCTCCATAATTGCTCTCTTTCTCTCTCTATGTGTCTATCTGTCTATCTATCTTTGTATCATCTACCTATTTGTATATACACACATAATCTTATTGGTTCTGTTTTTCTGGGTAAACCTGATTAATACATGCGTAGAAGGTAGAATCATTGTAACATAGTATTTCACTGCATGTGGAAGGTGGAAAAGTAAAGGAACCAGTGATGGTCCATCACTCTGGACCTGATGCCAGGAGGGATACCAATGATATCAACTGATAAAAACAGTATCTAGGACAAACATGAATTGTGTATTTATATGAGCAGTGCATGATGATGATTTGCTCGGTTTAATAAGTATAAACTTCTTGGGACTTGCAGGGAATGCAGGGACGGATTTCCTTTGAACAATTGGATTTGTAGGTTTTATGAATAAGGTAGGAGTGGAGTTGATGCATTCCTTTAGGGCATTGAGAGGAGATTTCTGTTTACTTTCCTTGTTGGCACCTTCAAAATATGCCCACATGACACTTTTTTGAAGGTATTTTAACAAAGCAGCCAGGGAAAATAGTGATCACTTTTGGGTATTCCTCTCTCATAGCACACACATGAGTAGAACCTACTCCAAATTCGTGCCTATCTTGCATGAAGGGATAAAATAAAGTGGTTTTGACTTGCCAAGGACGTGCCAGTAAGGAGTGAAAAGCAAACAAACACACCAGCTTTTTGCTTATTAATTGGTAGAATTCACTTTATGAGTCTTCCTTGAAATCATTACTTGTGATGTTCAGCTTATTTTTGTGAATATTTGAGTACAATAATAAAATTATTTACTTTCTTTATAGAGAGCCATTTGATTCTAATGAAAGAAAAGTATAATTTACCTTAATAATTAATATATCATCCCTCCCCCTTTATTTTTAGTCCTTGTATTGAGAAAAGATAGCTCAAATGTTTTTGTTTGCTCACAAACTGTCTGTTTGCTTAAAACGATCAGGCTTTCTAGCTCTTTTAGTATAGAAATTGCCACATGCTGTTAAATGCTTTGCTGACAAGTCATCATTTGGGTACCACCACATTTTTTAACTTTCTGCATTATCTCCCTAAACTTGGAATACAGATGTTGTAGTGATAATTAGTGTCATGCATATAATTGCACATTTGTATAGTTATACCAGGCACCTGTTAAATCAATGAACTCTAAAGTGAAGCTTGATCCTCTGTGTATACCTCATCCACTCCTAATTTTATAAAAGGGCAAAAGAGCAACCAATTAGATACATTTAAAAATGTATGGTGTGGAAGGTAGAAGTTATCACTTTCACCATTCATCTTAATAATGCTTAACTAGTGTCTGTTTAACTGGTATCTCCCTGTCTCCAATTTCAAGGAAGTAATATCTCCTTTAAGTTCTCATATGCCAGTGGTAGCTTTCTGCATCTCTGCCCATTTTCACCCTCCTTTCTGCAGCCTCAGAGGAAAAAGTTTACTTCCACCAACCTATCTACTGTGGCCCTTGACTTGTGTCCTTCCTTTTTCAGGGCCATGTTCCACTTGCTGTTCTTACTTTCGCTCATATCTCCAACCTCTTCTCCATTTCTTTTTTCTTCTTCATCTATGATCGATCAGGTTTCTCCTAATCTGTTATGCTACACTTGTCTGTAGTTGCTTTGCTTTTTATACCCTTCTGATCAAAGTCTTCAGAAGAGTTGGTTGTTCTTTACCTGCTTTCTTCTGTTCAATCTTAAGTAAATTACTCTTTGTTCTCTGCCTCTGCCTGTGTCCCCACCCCACCCCAGTCTGATTGACCAAAGTTGTTATAGGTAATCCTGCTATGGATAAGATCACTGATGATTTTCTATTCAGTAATTCTAACAGATAGTTTTTCAACTCTTTATAAGGGAAATCTCTGCTGCTTTATATGGGAACTCTCCTCAAAGCTGTTCTCTTTACTTTCATGACATCATCTCTTTTATTCTTCATAATTAAGCAATCAAATACTGATATTCCTCAGGGTCCCTTGTTTATACTTTGTTTTTACTCACTGACCGTAATCTCTATGAGTAATCATAACCATTTTCATAGTTTCAGATATCACCTCCTGAGTACTTCTAAAATGTATTTTCAGTCTAGACATCTTCCCTACCCCTAGGCTGATGTGATCAGTTTCTAGGTGAACCTCTCTGCCTAGATTTTCTCTGGCTGCTTCATATGTTACATGACCAATGATGAACCTCTTATCATCTCCCGTAATCCCGCTTTTCTCTGAATTTTTACTTTCTCTCTGAGTTGGAACTATTAGATACAATGAATCCTACTTCTACTTCTTTGCCCATATCTAGTTAGTAAGCTGACTTCTAGATTGTATTTTGATATTTTCTGTTTGTTTCCCTGGTAAATCACCTCGTTTTCCTTTCATACCACCTTCTTGATTCATTTAGCTTATCGCTTGTTATTTGAAAGCACTATAAAGTTGTTCAATTAATCTCTCAAAGTTTCATCATATTCTTCTTAACTCTGCCCATCCTATAGCCAACAGAGTGCACTATCAAATTAAAATAAGTCATTTTCACCTTCCTGCCTCATACTTTTTCACACCTTGTTCCTACTCCCATTGGTGAGAGAAATATTTCTCATATGTGGTTTCTTGCATGTATGTGTGTACTGTAGAAAGCTCAGTGAGAACTTGTCAGTTGGTTTTAATTGGGGATGTATATTTTACTAATAATCATTTAAAAATAATCACCATCTTTTCCCCTTTTTTGTGTTTATGATGACATGTCTGGCAAAGAATGACCTAAATTTACTAGGTTTAGCTTTTACTATGTATACATACAGATTTGAGATAAAGATATTATTGGTGTGCATTTAGACTTTTTTATCAGGCATTTGTGTGTGCATGAGTGCACACATACAGGTTTTCTAAGGGAGTCTTACATTATTCAAATTTGAAATTCACTCTATGCTCTATAGGATAAATTCTAAGGTTATTAATATATCTTATATGATCTTTTGTTGTCTGGCCTCTAAGCTATTTCTCCATCTTAATCTCTCACCTTATGCTTTCTAAGAAAGTAATGTCAAACTATGTCTGAGTCATTGTATGCACAATGCTAGTTTTTCCTTGGTACATCTGTGCTTTTTCACTTACCCCTTTACTGTATGGAATTCTCTCAACCTTTTCCCATTCCTCTAGCTTTAACTTTAAACTCCTATTTATGCTTCATAATATTTCCAGCATCATCTCTTCTAGGATCCCCCAATCTAAACAGGCAGGGCTTTTTAGTGTTCCTTTTTTCATAATATCCTAAGCAAATCTCTATCTCTGAATACCCCTTGTTGTTTTGTAGCCACCCATTAGAATCTGTACCACAGTATGGTGTCCTTCAGGTCTTGTGGCTTTTTTCTCTTTATCTTTCAATTGTGGCATGTAGTTGAATGAGACTGGAAAATGCATGGGAAAATCACCCTTTCTTTGATGGTAGAGATCTTTCTGTAGACAGTCTAAGCAATTTCTGTTTTGCCTCTACTCAACCTTTACACTGTTGCTTATTAAATATTTGCTACCTATTTACATGCATTCTTTAGTATTTTAAAGAAATTTAAAAAAAATCAATGTCTAGTTTTTATATGAAGAAATTTCAGCAACAGGAAGATAACACTTCTATTCCTTCTGTTTCAGGAAACCTGCCAGCTCAGGAACCTACAAGTTCTCAAAATACATTAACTCTGATGGATGATTCTGGCTGTGATTTATCAAACGAGCAAAGAACTGAGCCTTCAGAGCTGTCCCTGCATTCTGTGGAGAGCTGCACCCCCTTACCCTTTTTACCACTGCCTCTTGTGAAAAGACCTTGTGCTACCACAGAAAATCCTCTGTCTTCTCACATGCAATTCTTGCAGCATCTGCTTGAATTAAAGAAACTGACAGAGTCAGGTACTTTGAAAACAGACTTAATTCACCTTGAAAAAGATTCTTCCACTGTCTCTGATTCTGTTTTGCAGTTGCTAGATGGCCTGATCACTTTTTACCGTAACCCACAGCTTCCTTTTTCTAAGTTTTGGACAGAAGCTGTTGGAACTTTAGCTAGTCTGACCAGTGATTGCAACTTATCTAATCATGTACTTAAAAAGTGTTACAAGAAGTTGGAAGAATTTGAGAAAACCCTACTGCAGGCTCTTTTAGGGAATAACAATATAAATCGGGTAAGTATACATATCACCTACTAATGATATGTCAGTAATTTTAATGAACATTTCCTTTAGATAATGTCTAATGTCCTTTACATTGTGGCTCAGAGTCTGTGCTTGGGCACATATCTGTCTGCAGGACTCATCTGTTGTCATTTCTCCACCTCTGGCTTCTGATTGATCCAATATAGTTCTCTCTGTAGATACCTCTGCTTCAAGCTTGTGCTTTTCTACTTTGAATTACTTTCCCTGTTTTTTTGGGTTTTTTAAAAATTCTTCTTCTTAATCCCTATCCCCTGCCTTTAAGCAATTTCCTATTGCTCAAAAAGTCTCAAACTTTCCAGAAAATTACCAACATTTAAGGTTTCTCAGACTATAACTTCTGTGAGTTTTAACTTCCTCATGATGGATTACCTGTACTGTATTGAACTGGTATTGACTAGCAAAGGCCTTGAGGTCAAGGAATATTTTTGTTTTTGTTCAGACTTTCATTTGTGTGTCAGTTTTTCATTGCTTTCACAGAACACATGAGATAATCAACTTAAAGAAGGGAAGATTTATTTTAACTCATGGTTTCAAAGCTTTCTATGCATGGTCACTTGGCTTTGTTGCTTTTGGGCTTATGGCAAGTCATAGGCGGAAGCTTGTGGCAAAGCAAAAATCTGCTTACCTCATGGAATTTGGGCAGCAAAGAAAGGTAGGGGAGAAGCCAGGGTACCAGTATTCCCTTCCAGGACATCCCCACATGACCTAACTTCCTTCTGCTAGGCCCAACTTCCTAGAGATTCCTCCACCTTCCAATAGTGCCACAGGTTGGTGACTAAGCGTTTAACATATGAGCCTTGGGGGCATTCCAGATCCAAAGCCATAAACACATTGTAAGTCTCATAGTGCTCCATGGGCTAGCTGGTAATGTGAGGTAAGTGAGTAAACTGGCTGAGGAACACATAATGTAAGGCTTTATTTTATTTTGATTTTTCATTAATTAACACAACTTTAAAAAATTGACTCAAAGATTTTTTTATTTCTTTGTTTTCAATATATTATTGTTGTGTTGGGGGTATGTGGAAACATTTTTTTAAAATTCTTACACTGTATTATAGTTTTATGCACCCCCTCCATCTTTGTCCTTTATCCTCCCTACCCCATTCCTGAAATAGTTTCAACAGGTCTCATTTTTCCACTTTCGTACATGAGTATATAATATTTCCATCATATTCACCCCTAATACCCTTTCCTTACATCCTCCCTCTGCATACTGGTACCAGCCTCTCCTTTTCTGTTCTTCATTGTTGAAGTATACATATTTGTTTATTTAACATAGCTGTACAGGGGGTTTCCTTGTGTCATTTCCATGTATATATGTATTACACCCCGAATTGGTTCATCCCCTCTATTTTTCTTCTTTCTACCTTAGTCTCCCTTGGTAATTTCAACAGGTTCAAAAATTCTACATTCATTCTTACATACAAAGTACATCAACCATATAAATCTTCTTAACGTTCTCTTTTACCCTCTCTTTCCTGTGAGTGACCTCACCTTAGCATGACCTGCTTTTCATAATTTGCATGTATTTGTATTAGGTCTATATTCCACATATGAGAGAAAACATGGCCTTTGGCTTTCTGAACCTGGCTAACTTCACTTAAGGTTATGTTCTCCAGTTCCATCCATTTACCTGCAAATGACAAAATTTTCTTTATCATAGATGATTAAAATTCCATTGTATATAAATACCACATTTTCTTAATCCATTCATCAGTAGTGGGATACCTTGGCTGTTTCATAGCTTGCTATTGTGAACATGACAGTCCTGTTTTTAGGCTTTTGAGGAGCCTCCATACTGTTTTCCATAGTGGTTGTACTAATTTACATTCCCACCAACAGTGTTTAGAGGATCCTTTCTTCCCCACATCCTCACCAACATTTGTTGTTGTTTGTGTTCTTGATGATAGTCATTTTAACAGGTATAATCTTTTTTTCTCTTTCTTTTTCACAGATTTATATTAAGAGATGTTACGCAGTATAAGTCACCCATCTCAAATATAGTTGTATCTGTCATCATAATGTAATGTTAAATCATTGTCATCTTCCCAAAGGAAATCTCACATGCATTAGCTACATGAGCTACCTATATTCCTTTTTCTCCCATCTTTAAGCAACCATTTTCATTTTTAATAGGTTTTATAGAGTCTGTTATGGACATTACCTATAAATGGAATCATACCATATGTGGCCATTATATTTGGGGTCTTAAGAACTATTTTTGACATAATTATACTTATCTACAGATTCATATGCATTTTAAGAAGCAGTACAGAGAGATCACATGTACACTGTAACCAGTTGCCCATCTTGCAGAATTTGGGCACATTATCACACTGAGATATGTACATAGGCATAATCAAGATGCAAAAATGTTTTCATCACCAAGAAGATCCCTCATTTTCTCTTTCTACACTTTCCTTTTATCCTTACTTCCTAAACCTTTGGCAATCACTAATGTCAAGAATAATATATGAGTGAATTCCTGCAGTTGTAATTTTTTTCTGATTTTTTTCGCCTATCATCATTCTCTGGAAATGCATGAAGTTGTTATGTGTAAGAGCAGTTTTGTTCCTTTTCATGACTGAGTAGTAGTCTATGGTGTGGATGTACCACAGTTTGCTTACTCATTCATTCTTTGGATAACATCTTGGTTGTTTCTGCCTTTTGGCTATAATGAATATGGTTGATAACAGATATTCGTGCACAGGTTTTTATATGAAGGTAAGTCTTCATTTCTCAGGGGTACATAATCAAGAGCCTAGTTCTTAAGTTGTAATTGCAAGTTAGGGTTTTGTTTTTTAAAAAATTGTCAAATATCTGTACCATTTGACATATACACCAATAATGTATAAATAATCTTGTTTCTCCAAATGTGATTTGATTTGCATTTCCTTTATGTCCAGGGATGTTGAGCATTTCTTCATGTATTTTTTTAGCCATTTGGACTTCTTCCGCTGAAAAAGCTCAGCTGTGCAGAAGGTTTTTAGTTTGATGTAATCCTATTTGCTAATCCTTGTTCTTATTTCCTGAGGTACTGGAGTCCTATTCACAAAGTTGTTGTGCCTATGCCTATATATTCCAGTGTTTTCCCTCTCTTTACATGTAGTAGTTTCATAGTTTCTGGTCTCAGATTTTCTTTGATCCACTTTGAATTTATTTTAGCATAGAATGAGAGATATAGCTCTAGTTTCAGTCTTGTGCATGTGGATATCCAGTTTCCTCAGCACCTTTGTTGGAAATGATGTCTTTTCTCCAACATAAGTTTTTGGCACCTTTGTCAAAAATCAGATGACTATTACTGTAAGAGATTGTTTCTGTTCGGTTCCATTGGTCTGTGTGTCTGTTTTTGTGGCAGTACTGTACCATGCTTTTTGTCTTTTATATTTTTTAACTGTAGCTCTGTAATATAGTTTGAAGTCAGATATTGTTATACCTTGAGCATTGCTCTTTTTGCTTAGGATTGCTTTGGCTATCTATTGTCTTTTATGCTCCCATATGAATTTTAAGATTCATTTTATGTTTCTGTGAAGAACATCAGTGGAATTTTAATGAGGATTCCATTGAATCTGTACATTCTTTTCAGTAGTAGAGACATTTTTCACAATATTGATTCTTCAGATCCTTGAACATGGGAGGTTTTTCCATCTTCTAGTGTCTTCTTCGATTTCATTCTTTAATGTGTTACAGTTGTCATTGTAGAAGTCTTTTACTTCATTACTTAAATTTAGTCTTTTTTCTTTTTTTCTTGAGGCGACTGTGAATGGGATTGTTTTCTTGATTTCTTTCTCAGCCTATCCATGTTTGGTGCATAAAAAAGCTGATTTTTACATATTGATTTTGTATTCTGCTACTTTTGTAAACATGTTTATGTGATCTAAGAGTTTTTTGGTGGAGATTTTAGGGTCTTTTAGTTATAGGATCATATTAGCAAATAGATAAAATTTAACATCTTCTTTCCCCCATGAATCCATTTCCTTTCATTCTCTTGACTTATTACTCTGGCCATGAATTCTAGTACTATATTGAATAAGACTGGAGAACATGGACACTCTTTTCCCTTTTCCCTTTCCTGCCTTTAGAGGAAATGGTTTTAGTTTTCTTCCATTTAGAATGATGTTGCCTACATATTCATTACATATAGCTTTTATTATGTTGAGGTATGTCTCTCCTTTTCCTAGATTTTTCAGAGCTTTTTTTCATGAAAGGGTATTCAATTTTGTCATAGGCTTTTCTGCATCTATAAGATGATCATGTGGTTTTTGTCCTTTATTCTGCTTATGTGCTATTATATGTTTATTGATTTGCATTTGTTGAACCATCCTTGCATCCCTGGAATGCAACCAACTTGATCATGGGATCATAGTGTATGATCTTTGGAATATGTTTGGTTTGCAAGTATTTTTTGAGAATTTTTACATTTGAGTTTATTGAGAAAATTGATTTACAACTTGGTTTTTTTGTTGCATCCTTACTGGTTTTGGTGTCAGAATAATATGGGCTTCATAGAATGAGTTTAGTAGCATTCCTACCCTTTGTATTTTTTGGAATAGTTAGGGAGCATTTGTATTCTTCTTTGATGGTCTGGTAGAATTCAGCAGTAAATTCATTTGGTGTTGGACTTTGTTGAGACATTCTTCATTACTGTTTCAATTTCATTACTCATAGATCTTCTTATGCTGTTTTTATCTTCTTTGTTCAACTTTGCTGGTCATACCTGTCTAGACACTAATCCTTTTGTTTTACATTTTTCAGTTTGTTAGAGTTAAGTTTTCAAAATGTATTCCCTATTGATCTTCAGAATTTCCTATTCATCTCCAATGAAATTCTGCTGTGATATTTCTATTTTTATCTTTAATTTTATTATTTTGAGTCTTCCCCCTTCTTTTGTTTAGTTGGGTTAAAGGTTTGTCAATCTTGTTTATGTTTTCAAAGAACCAACTATTTGTTTCATTAATTCATTGTATTGTCCTTTAATCTCTTTTATTTCTGTGCTAATTTTTTATTATTTATTTCTGGTTACTGATATTTGAGTTTAGTTTGGTCTTATTTCTGTACAAGCTTGAAGTCAAACATTTTATTATTTATTTGAGAGTTCTTTGAGTTACTAATATAGTCACTTATGGCAATAAACTTCTCTTCTTGGCTTGGCTATGTCCCACAGGTTCTGGTAGGTCATGTTTTAATTTTCATTTGAATCTAGGAATTTTTAAAATATCTTTCCAGATGCCTTCAATGACCCACTGATCATTCAAAATGTGTTTTTCAGTTTCTATGTGTTTGGATAGTTTTTGTAGTTCACCTGGCTATTGATTTCTAATTTTATTACTCTATGATCTGTTAAGATACAGCATATTACTTTGATTTTTTAAAGTATTTGCTAAGACTTACTTTATGACCTAAGATGTGATCTATTTTGGAGAAAGTTTCATGGAGTGCTGAGCAGAATGTAAACTCTGTGGTTTGTATTGAATACTATGTTTATGTCTCTTAAGTCCATTTTGTCAATGGTATTGATAAATTCTCTGATATCTTTGTTGATTGTTTTTTGACCTGGATGATTGATCTGTTGATAAAAGTGTTCAATAATACTTGTTTTATGAAATTGGGGGCACTGACATTTGCCGAATATGTATTTAGAATTGTATCTTGATTGATTCTTCCCTTTATTTTAATATGTGGTAATCTTCTTTATCACTTCTAATTTTTGCTTGAAATCTTCTTTGTCCAATATGTCTATAGCAATTCTTGTTTGCTTTTGATTCCACTTGCTTGGTATATCTTTTTCCATTCTCCATTCTTGCATTTTTACTGTGTGTGTGTGTGTGTGTGTGTGTGTGTGTGTGTGTGTGTTTCTTGAAGACAGCAAATTTTTGGATCCTGTTTTTAATCCAGTCAGCCAATCTTTTAATCAGAGAGTTAAGACCATGTGCATTTAGGGTTTTGATTGAGAGTTATTTACTCTTTATTGTGGTTCTGTTGTTTTTTCCCAGGTCAGTTTGAGTGTTGCTTCTTCTTTTCTTTTGCTATTATTTGTCTTTGGGTTTGGCTGGTTTGCTGAGTTGAAAATGTTTGATGCTTTCCTGGTTCTCATATGTTCATTGATCCCTCTTTTGAATTTTATTCTTTCCTGGGCTCTGTTGTTTGTGACTCTCTTTCTTACTCTTCTGTAAATAGTGTTCCCTTAAGCATCTTCTGCAGTTAATCTTGGTGAACATGAACTGCTTTAGCTCACACTTATTCTGGAAATTTTTATTCTTCCATTTAATTTGAAGGATAACCTTGTTAGATAGTGCACTGTTGATTGGCAGTTATTTTCTTTTGAAGCTTGAATTACATCTTTCCATCCTTTTCTGGCTTTTAGGGTTCATGGTGTGAGATCTGAGGTGATTCTTATGGTGTTTACTTTGTATTTAAGTTAGTAGTTTTCTCTTGTAGTGCTCAGGGTTCTTTCTTCTCTAGTCTTGGCATTTTAATTATTATGTGATGTGGCAAGGTTTTTCTCTGGTCATGATGGCTTGGGGTTTGATTTGAAATGCTACCCGTATATGGCTTTCTATATCTTTTCCAGGAGTTGGAGATTTTCTGCTATAATTTCATTGAATAAGTTTTCTATGTCTTTACTTTGTATTTCACCTCCTTCTTCTACCCTGTGGATTATTAGGTTTGGTCTCTTGATCAAACCTAATCATGTTGTAGAGTCCTTCAAGGTTGTGATCATGATCTTTTTTTATTGTTATCTGAGTGCAATATTTCCTTGATTTTATCCTCCCTCACTGATATTCCTTCTTCTGCTTTGTCCTGTCTGCTGCTGATGCTGTCTACTGCTTTTTTATTTGATTTATTGAGCTTTTCATTTCCAGCATTTCTTTTTGTTGTTGTATAGTCACAATTTGAATTTCCTTAATGAATTTCTCATCGATGTTGTTGACTTTCTTGTCTAGGTCTTGAATTGATTTCTTAAGTTCTTTTTTTGTAATCCTCTTTGAGATTATTGATCATTTTTGAAAAGAAGGCTTTTGAATTCTTTATCTGGCATTTTAGCCAACTTATTATCTTAGATTCAGTGATTAAGTTGTTATGATATTTTAAAGGAGTGATTATAGGAGTGATACTGTCTTAAATTTTCGTATTACTTTTGTTTCTATATTCTGATCTGTGCATCAATTGGAGTGGTTTTCGCTTTTAGTTCCACTCAGATGAGAGCCTATAGCAGTAATAGAGTCAACATAGGGAGGTTAGCAATGGCTACTGGTACAGGTATTAAGTAATATAAGGGAAAGGAAGGAAGTAGAAGATAGGCAATGAGGGGAGCATAGCTATAGTAAATAGTGTGAGAGAACACTGTATGATTGTTATAGAGAAATACTGAATGGTTGGGGAAAGAGACAACAAAACAAACATAACAAAAAAATAAAAGAAGACAGTTTGTATGTTTTGCTGAGAAGTGTGGATACAGGCTGGACCCTGTCCAAGTGTCTGGCGTTTTCCTTCAGTCTTTGCAAAGATTTGGACTGTGACTCCCCTGATGTATTTGATACTGATTGTCTCTGGGCAGGTGTCTGGAGCGTGGGCATGTGGTTCTGCTGTGGGTGCTATAGCAACAGCTTTGCTGAGTGCTAGAGAGATGCAACACCCCAGAGGGGAGAGCTTCTTTGAAGAGTGGGATCCAAGCAACCTATGCTTCCAATTCCATGATGTTCCTAGCAGTTAGAAACGCCTATCTCTATGGACAAGCTGATTGGGGGATCCACATCTCTATATCTAGGGCATGTGGTACTTTAGGGGCTCTTTTTGTGAGAGGGATTGCTTCCTTTTTCCAGTGAGTGGTAGCTCAGAGCATGTAGACACTGACTCTGCCCAAGGTTCATGGCAGAGGAAACCTGTCTTCTTTTCCCAAGGATGCCATATGAGCCCTCCATTCTCAAGTGGTACCTCCCCTCCCCCTCCACTCACAGTTCTGTCTGTGAAACAATGAATCCCCACCAATTAGCAGGCTCCACACTGAGTCTCAGTTGGATCTTTGCTTGGTTAGTAGAGTAGAATAAACTTTGGGGATTGGAGACAGAAAAGAAAAAACAAAACAAACAGCAAAACAAATAAACAAAAAAGGTAGAATCCTCTGTTTTTCCTGACTGTGAAGCTTGTCTTTCACCCAAGTAGACCGCCTTATGTGGCATCTGGTGAGTGAGCAAGGATATACTTAGAGCTTCTGCTCTGGCTTATGATTGTTGTGCAGATCTGGCCTCTTAACTTTTATTTAAACAGAGTGCCATACACCAAAGATGTCTTTGTCTTACCACATCCCTGCACTGAGTTTAAGGCTTGCAGGAAGTGTGATCTTATCTTGCAACTGGGATTGCTAGTCTGTCAACTAGGGCTGTTGACTTACACTGTGATTGTGCCCTCAGCTTCTCCTTCCCCTCTTGGGGAGCCCTGAACAGGCATGGAACTGTTTGCTGCTTTTCTCTGTTGCCTTAGTTTCTCTGTGCATTTCTACTGTCCTGATAACCTCTTTCATGATTCCTAAAGCTCTTCCTCTCTTTCACTCTTTCGAATATAGTCTCTTCTGAGTTATCTAACTTTTCTCATTCATGGAGAAAAATGGTTGGTGCTTCTAATCCGCCATCTTGTCCACTTTGAATGAATGTCTTCCTGGGAGAGGTAATTATTGCCTTCAGAGAAAGCAGAACTGTAAAGTTGTTCACTATATTTACAATTAGGATGATGACTGATAAATTAATTTTAATGATTTTCTCTGAGGGTTTTTTATTCCCTAGTGAAAGCATCTTGGGACTAGATCATTTAAATTTTTATCATTGTTATCCCTATCAGTATCATTATTAGCATCATTATTATCCAATTATGTTCACAAACTGATTCTTTTTTGGAAATACTGCCAGTGCTTGCTTTTTATAAATGCTTTTATGCCTTAGCTTTTCTCAAATGTAAATAAAGACTCAAAAAATACATATTTTGCCATGAAATGCAGTATAATTTATTTCTATGCCTTTTAAAATTAGGGCTGCAGTTGATAGAGGGAAAAAGTATTATTGTTTCCAAAAATTGCTTCTAAAAATTTTATTTTCATGGATTGAAAGGGTTTAATCAAATTTTATGACTTAAAACCTTGAGCCCTTGGCTGGTGTAGTGGTTCAAGTAGTAGTGGGCATGCCTAGCATGCGTGAGACCATGAGTTCAATCCCCAGTACAGCCAAAAAAACAAAAAAATGAGCCCTGCTGTTGATTTTCTTTTTTATTGTTGTTGTGCTGTGTGTGGGGGTACATTGTGACATTTTAAAAATATCTTGCAGTATATCAAATATATTATACTGAAGTCACCCCATACACCAGTCTGCTTTATCCCCCTCTCCCCTGTTCCTGAAACAGTTTCACCAGGTATCATTTTTCCATTTACATACATGTGTAAACAATATTTGCACTCAATTCACTCTCCCACACTCTTTCCACAACTCCTCACTCCTTCCCCTCTGGAACCCCCTGACCACACACACACCCAGGCAGTACCTGTTCTTCCCATCTGTTTTCTGATTTTGTAAAATAAAAAGAAATGACATTTTTGTTTCTTTATGATAGCTACACAGGGAGTATCCTCGTTATATTACCATGTATATATGTATTATAATCCAAATTGGTTCATATCCTCTATTTTTCTTCTTTCTATTATACTCCCCTTCTTATGGTGGTTTATCAGGTTTAAAATTTCTATATTCATTCTTGTATAGAGAGTACATCAATCATATTCACCTTCTTAACTTCCTTTTGTACCCTCCCACTCTCCTTTGTGACCTCCCCTTAGCATGACCTGTTTTTCATACTATTGCTGTATTTGTATTCCACATATGAGAGAAAAATGTGGATTTTGGCCTTCTAAAGTTGACTGACTTAATTTAAGATGATGTTCTCCAGTTCCATCCATTTACCTGCAAATGACAAAATTTCATTCTTCTTTGTGGCTGAATAAAATTTCTTTGTATTTAAATACCACATTTTCTTAATCCATTCCTCAGTAATAGGGCATCTTGGCTGTTTCCATAGCTTAGCTATTGTGAATAATGCTTTGGTAAACATAGGTGTGTGGTGCCTTTATTGTAACCTGACTTACATTCCTTTGGGTATATCCCTAGGAGTGGAATTACTGGATCATATGGAAGTTCTGTTTTTGTTTTTTTTGTGGATCTTCCATACTGTTTTCCAAGGTGGTTATACTAATTTACATTCCCACCAACAGTATATTAGGATTCCTTTTTTCCCCACATCCTTGCCAACATCTGTTGTTGTTTGTGTTCTTGGTGGTAGCCATTCTAACAGAATTGAGGTAGAACCTTAAAGTGGTTTTGATTTTCATTTCCTTTATGGCTATGGATATTGAGCATTTCTTCATGTTGTGTTTTTTAGCCATTTGGACTTCCTCCTTTGAAAAAGCTCTGTTCAGTTCATTTGTCCATTTCTTCATTGGTTCACTGATTTTTTGGGAGTTTTGTTTTTTGAGCCCTCTGAAGATTCTGGTTATTAATCCCTTGTTAGATGTATAGCTGGCAAAGATTTACTCCCATTCTGTGGGCAGCCTCTACAGATTAGAGACCATTTCTTTTCTTGAGAAAATAAATTCTTTTTAATTTCAAATAGTCCCAATTGTCAATCATTTCTCTTAGTTGCTTAGCCACTTGAGTTTTATTTAAGAAGTCATTGCCTATGGCTATTAATTCCAGTGTATTCTCTGCTCTTTCCTGCACTAGATTCAAAGTTTCAGGTCTCATACTCAGGTTCTTGATCCACTTTGAGTTGATACTTGAACAAAGTGGAAGACATGGATTATTTCCAGTTTTCTGCATGCAGATACCAGTTTCCAACAAATGTTCTTCAACATTTGTTGAAGACACTGACTTTTCTCCATCCTATCTTATTGCTGCCTTGGTCAAAAATCAGGCGGGTGTAGCTGCATGGTTTCATAACTGGATCCTCTGTTCTGTTCCACTGATCTTCATATTTGTTTTTGTGCCAGTACTATGCTGTTTTTATTGCTATGGCTCTGTAGTATAGTTTGAAGTTGCTATTGTGATAACTCCAATGTTGTTCTTTTTCCTGAATATTCCCTTGGATATTCAAGGTCCTTTGTGCTTCAAAATGAACTTAAAGGTTAATTTTTCATTTGTCAGAATGTCATGGGAATTTTGGTGGAAATTGCATTGAACATGTAGATTGCTTTTGGTAGTATAGCGATTTTGACAATATTGATTTTACTAATCCATGGACATGGTCGATTTTTCCATCTTCTCTAGTCTTTTTTGATTTCTTAAGTTCTTTTACTTCCTTTGTTATGTTTATTCCTAGTTTTTTTTTGAGGATGTTGTAAATAGAATTGTCTTCCTATATTATTTCTCAGTCTGTTTATTCTTGATGTATAGAAAGTATGCTAGCTTTTGTAAGTTGATTTTGTATCCTGCTATTTTGCTGAAGGTATTTATAATATCTACGAGTTTCTGGTGGAGTTTTTTTTTTTTGGTATTTTAGGTATAAGATCATGTCATCTGCAAATAGAGATAGTTTGAGTACTTTCTTTCCAATTGGTATTCCTTTGATTTCTTCTTCATGTGTTATGGCTTTGGCTAGGAATTCTGAGACTATGCTATGGGCTTGTTATAATAGTCTTTATTATATTCTTTTTAAAATGCTGGTGAATTGGGTTTGCCAGTATTTTATTGAGGATTTTGACATCTATGTTCATGAAAGACATTGGCCTGTAATTCTCTTTTTTTTGTAGTGTCCTTGTCCACTTTGGGGATGAGTATAATACTGGCTGCATGGAATGAATTTGGTAGTGTTCTTCCTTTCTATTTCATGTAAAAGTATGATGAGTGTTGCTGCTAGTTCTTCTTTAAGGTTCTGGTAGAATTCAGCAATGAATTTGTCAGGTACTGAACCTTTCTTTTTTGTGAGACTTTTTATTCCTGCTTCAGTTTCATTGCTTGTAATAGGTCTGTTTTGGTGATTAATATCCTCTTGGTTCAATTTTGGATGCTCATATGTGTCTAGAAATTTGTCTCTTCTAGATTTTCCAATTTATTGAATATAGGTTTTGGAAGTAGTCCCTAATATTCCCTTGGTGTTTGTTGCTGTCTTCTCTTTTTCATTTTTAATTTTATTAATTTGGATCTTTTCCCTCATTTTAGTCAGATTTACTAGAGGTTTTTCAATCTTATTTATCTTTTCAAAGAACCAGCTTTTTCTTTCGTTGATTCTTTGTATGTTATTTTTGGTCTCTATTTTGTACCGTTTGTTATTATTTCTTCCCTTCTGCTACTTTTGAATTTAGTTTCTTCTTGTTTTTCTACAAGTTTGAGATGTAGCATTAGGTCATTTGTTTGAGATCTTTCTGTGTCTTTAAATATATGCACTCATAGCTTTAAACTTTCCCCCTTAAGACTGCCTTTTCTGTGTCCCATAGGTTCTGGTAAGTTGTGCTTTCTTTCTTGTTAAATTCCAGAAACTTCTTGATTTCCTTCCTTTTTTTCTTTGATTACCCATTGCACATGGAGCAATTTGTCATCCAGTATCCTGCTCTTTGAGTATTTTCTGCTGTTTCTTTTGTGGTTGAGTTCTTGTTTTATTGCATTGTGGTCAGACAGTAAGCAGGGTGTTATTTCAATTTTCTTATCTTTGTTAAGAGTTGTGTTGTGACCTAAAATATGGTCTATTTTGGAGAAAGTTCCATGGGCCCCTGAGAAGAATGTATAATATGCTGTTGCAAGATGAAATACGCTATAGAGATCTGTCAGGCCCATTTGATTTATGTTGTCATTTAATTCTCAGGTTTCTTTGTTGATTTTTTTGTCCGGATGACTTATCTGTTGGTGATACAGGAGTATTGATTTCTTCCACCTCCACTGTGCTGGGGACTATCTGTGTTTTTAAGTCCAGTACTGTATGTTTAATGAAGTTGGGTACACAGACATTGGGCACATACAAGTTAACAATTGTTATTTCCTCTTAATATATTGCTCCTTCTAGCAGTATGAAATGAACTTCTTTGTCTCTTCTGATTAATTTAAGTTTGAAGTCTACTTTATCTGATACAAGTATTTCTACTCCTGCCTGTTTTGGGAACCCATTAGCTTGGTAGGTCTACCCTTTCAACTTAAGGCAATATTTGTTTGTTTCTGTAATGTGGGTTTCTTGTAAACAGTAGATTATAGTATCTTCCTTTTTTTTTTTTTAACCAGAGGATGTGGTTTTTATTACTGGGTTTTGGGTAAATTGTCTTCTACACTCTGTACAGATGCATGAAGAGCTAAGTAAAAGACCACAGCCAATGACGTGAGACTATGACTTGATACAGAAGTCAAACTCTTTATTTTCCTCTAAAAACACATTTTACTTGATCTTCCTTCATTATAAATACTGCAGTCGGTCAGCATAATTAAATTATTCTTGATTGTAGTGTCTTCCATTTTAATCCAGTTTTCCAGTTGGTGTCCTTTGATGGGGAACTTGAGTCCATGAACATGCAATGTTAATATTGAGAGATATGTAGTGATTCCTGTCATTTCATTGTGTAAAGGTTTTTTATGTGCAACTAATTCTACACTAATCTCTGATTTCTTGTCTGCTCTTCTTTTGAGGTTTAAAAATTACCTTCCTTTTGTGGCTATGTTTGTTTTCATCTTCTGTGTGTAGGATTCCTTTCAGAATCTTCTGTAGCAGTGGTTTAGTGGTCATGTATTGTTTTAGTTTCTATTTATCATGGAAAATTTTTATTCCTCCCTCAATTTTTAATGATACTTTTGCTGTATAGAGTATCCTAGAACTGAAATTGTTTTCTTTCAGTTCCTGAAATAGTTTGGATTTTGCTTTTGAGTTGTTTGATATTTTTAAAAGTATATTTTGGATATTAACCCCTTAACCAGATACATAGTTCGCAAATATTTCTTTCCATTCTGTAGATTGCCTTTTTTCTTTGTTGCTTATTTTCTTTTAGTAGTTCTATGGGTTTAGGTCTTACATTTAAGACTTTAATTTATTTCATGTTAATTTTTGTATATCAAAAATTGATACTGAGTTTTATGTTCCATTGGTACAGTTCATTCTTCTAAATACAGATATCCAGTTTTCCTGACACCATTTATTAGAGTGACCATCCTTTTCTCATCTTGTATTTTTGGCCTCCTTGTCAAAGATGAGTTGGCCACAGCTAAGTGAACTGACTTCAGGACTCTCCATTCTATTCTGTTTGTGTGTATGACTATTTTTATGCCAGTACCATATAATTTTTAAACTGTAGCTTTGCAATGTATTTAAAGTCAGAAAGTGTTATGCCTCCAGTTTGGTTCTTCTTGCTCAAGATTGCTTTGACTATTTGGGGTCTTTTTTGCTTTCATATGAATTTTAGGATTTTTCTACCTCTGTGAAGACGACCAATGAGATTTAGATTGGAATTGCATTGAATTTGTAGAGCATTTGGGGTAGTATGAACATTTTGACAATATTAATTCTTACAATTCATGAACATAGAATGTCCTTTAATTTATCTGTATCTTTTTAATTTAGTTCATGAATACCTTATACTTTTCAGTGTACAAGTATTTCACGTTTCCAAGGTTTATTCCTGTTTTATTATTTTGTTACTATTATAAATGTGACTGTTTTCTTAACTTCCCTTTTAGAAGCTTATTGTCTTGTTTAAAACATGCAAACCAAATGACATGACTTATTATATCAGAGATACTGCCTGGTATTTCTCTCTTTTTCTTACAGTATCTTTCCTGGGTCATGGTATCAGGGTAATTCTAGCCTCATAAAATGTGTTTTGAAGTGTTCCTTCGATTTTTAGGAAGAGCTTAAGAAGGCGTGTTAATTCTTCGAATGTTTGGTAGAATTCACTTGTGAAGCCATCATGTTCTTTGACGGTAGATTTTTGATTACTGATTTCATCTCCTTATTTGTTATTGGTCTACTTAGGCACTCTATTTACTGTTGATTCAGTTTTGCTATCTTGTATGTTTATCAGACATTTGTCCATTTCTTCTTGGTTATTCAGCTTGTTAACATATAATTGTTAATATAGTTCATTAAGATTCACTTTATGTCTGAGGCACCCATTGTAATATGTCCTTTTTTATTTCTAATATTCTTTATTTAAATGTTCTTTCTCTGTTTCTTAGTATCACCAAGCATTTGCCAATTATTTTCCTTTTCAGAAATGAACTTTTTTAGATTTGTTTATTTTTAAATATTGTTCCTTTATTCTTTGTTCCATTTTTTCTAACCTAATCTTTATTATTTACTTACTTCTACTAATTTTGGCCTTAGTTTATTCTTTTTGGTTAGTTTCAGTGGTTCATTTAAAATGATAGAACATCCGGACACAACATCCATAAAGAAACAGCCTCCTTGAAGAACAGGATAGGCCAAATGGTTTTAACTGACATATACAGAATTCTCCACTCAACAGAAGAAAGATACATTCTTCTTAAGTACACACAGAATATTCTCCAAAGTAGGTTACATTTTAGGTCACAAAACAGCTTTAGTAATTTTGGAAGACTGAAATCTTTCAAAATATATTTTCTGAACACAGTGGAATAAAACTAGAATTTAGTAGCAGTAAATAAAATGGGAGAATTCACAAGTATATGGTATAACTAAACATATCATTTAATAACCACGCAGTCAAAGAGAAAATCAAAATTGAATTTCAAAAGTATCTGAAGACAAATGAAAATAAAATTTGCCAATGGGTTGTAGCATAAAGTAGTAATAAGAAAGCTTACAGGAATAAATGCCTACATTTGAAAAGAATAAAGATCTCAAATAAAAAAAATCTTTAAGGTATTTTGAACACAGAGGTGTATAGCTTCAGTTAGAACCCAGAAGTTTTATTTTATGGCTGTGTCTCTGGGCAAGTTAACTAATCTCAAGTTCCACATCTGTAAAATGGAGTTAAGAAATGTGACTGCCTCATAAGGCTGAGAATATGCAAATGAAGTTATTAGTATACTGTGTGTCCTCATCTAAGCACTTACTGAGTTTCTGATACTTCTTGACAATTTAACTATATCTCTTTTCTCTGCTATGGTTCCTACAATGTTGAGATTGCAGCAGGATGAAATCTTTATAATTGAAAGTAACACAGTGAAAATAACAAGTTATATTTCCTACACCCCCACACACACTTAAGTACCATTAGTGTACTTAGCAGCAGCTCTTACTGACATGGTCATGGCTTTCCTGACACGCCTTCTTTTGCCAGGTCAGAAGATACCATTTCTTGGTAGCCTCATTACTCTTCTGCAGCCACAGATTTCCAGTAACCAAGATGCTTAGTAGGGCTTTATGGAATTTTTTCTTTTTGTTTTAGTTATGCAAATCCACTGTAAATTAACTGAGTGGCACAATTTTCTGATTGAATTAGTTGTTTCCTATAGAGAGAACTGTATTTTACTGCATCTTGATCTAGGATTTTGTAGTTGATGATTTCTTCCTAGCCTGTCATCTTTGCTTTGATCACAAATACTTTTGCTTAGACTATCTTAAGGCAATTTATGGATAAATTTGAAGACTATGGCTCATGAAATCGTTCTGTTTTTTCATTAATATGTATCCCATAATGATGTATTGAAATTTGTTGATGGTGTAAGTGTATTGGCCAATAAAACATTGAATTTTTTTTTTTAACATACTGACTTTTAATTTTGTCCAGGGAGCACATTTGTTATACCTTTCACTGCTGTGAGTTAGAACACCATTTCAGTAATAACACGGGTTCTCTTTTCTATAAGGACTTTCAAACAGGCTTAACTTCTGTGTTTCATTTTGTTTTGTCATAGATGTTCATCAGTTTCTTAAGGTTTGAGTCAAGTTTTTTAAGGCTACTGTAAGTTGGCTTTGTTTTCAAATATTCTTGGGGAAACATAAGTGGAGTCTAAGATTAAGTTCCCATAACCCATTTTCATCCTTGTGTAGAGTCGATTTCTTTTTTTTAATTTTAAGTCATTAGCAGTTTTAGTTAATTTGATGAGCATTTACGGAAACACTTGTCACAAATTACAGTCTTCATACTCCTTTTGATCACTGCATCATTGTCTAAATAAAACATTTCTTCAGTTCTCAAAGTATTGCTTAACTTTCATGTCAAGAAAGGGGGAACAGACAGAAAGTTGTTCAGTTTACTTTCATATTATACCATATATTTCAGTATCACTTTTTTTATACTTTATTTTTATTGTCGTAGTGGGGTACATTGTGACATTTACAAAATTTCTTACAATATTTCATAGTAGAATTCAGCCCCTCCATTATTCTCCTTTATTCCCCGTCCCCCATTCCTGGATTAGTTTCAAAAGGTCTCATTTTTCTATTTACATATATGTGTACAGAATATTTCCACCATATTCACCCCATGACCTCCTTTCCTTGTATCCTCCCCCTTCTCATCTCCTTTCTTTATACCCACCCTCCCAGTCAGGACTTGTTTGGCCTTCCTGTTCTTGTTTTTGTTAAAAAAATGACATTTTTGTTTGTTGAAGATAGCTATACAGGGTGTTTTATTGTGATATTTCTATGTATATATGTATTATCACCAGAATTGGTTCATCCCCTCTATTTTTCTTCTTTCTACCTTAATTCCTTTCTTATGGTGATTTCAACAGGTTTAAAAATTCTATATTCATTCTTGTATAGAGAGTACATCAACCATATTCACCTTAACTTCTCTCTTTTACCTTCCCTCCTCATACGTGACCTCTCCTAAGATGATCAGTAGCAGTCTACCTTCATATTATTCTAGTAATTTAACATCATTTCCACATGGAGTTTATTATCTGTTCTGACAACAATTCTGTGTAATGGTTGTTATTAATATCTTAAGTTCATAGATGAAAATTGTGAGGTCAAGAAGCTAATGGACTCAGAAAAAGTACTTGATAAACCAATAACATAAAGATGGGGTCTCAAACCTAGGTGTATGACCACTGCGTCTTTTCTTCTTTCTACTATATCATATTCCATCAATTTTTAAGTTACCTGTACATTTTTTTCCTAAATACAAAAGAAACAAACAACTCTTTTTTGATTTTCATTGAAAATAAAAGATCTCAACAATACTTCTCTCATTTCATAAGGAGAATATTTACAGTTTGCTTCAGTAAATTGCTGAATTTTATTATGTGCAAATATTTATGTTTATAGATAGCAAAAAGAAAAAAAACTGCTCTGTGGTACAATAAAGAAGCACCTTGCTTTACTTATTGGCTGTAAATAACCATCTGTTGGGAACTTTATAATTGCATGTAGAACATTGTAAGCCTATTTCTAATTGAATATAAATTATGTGGTTTTTGCTTGAATATGCATAAAAGTATCTTCCTCCCTGTTTTAATAAGTTTTGTGAAATACACTTTAAATTTTTTAGAAGATTTATAAAAGAAAATTTGGAGCTGTCATTTTAGTTCATTGTTATACAGAATTCAGAATCTGCTTCAAGAACCCCATAAAACTCATTAAAAATAATAAGGGGGAAGGGATAAGATAGTAATACAGGGGATGAATATGATCAAAGCATTATATGCATGTATAGACATATCACAATAGAACCCCTTTACACAATATATTCTAATAAAAATCAGTGCTTCATCACCACATGTATTAAAATTGGAATGATACAGAGAAGATTAGCATGGTTACTGTGGAAGGATAACACTCAAATTCTGAAGCATTCCATATTTTAAAAAATAATAGGACAAAAAAAATACTATTTTAAAAAATAATAATAAAGACAAAAAATAATTCTTGATTCAGCTTAAATAAGAGTTGTTAAATGTTAAACTTATAAAAGTCAAACATTTCTGTGAACATGGGATTGTTTCTCATTTATTTGTAGTCAATAAGAGTTGTAAAGCAAATTTTACTTCAAACATGCAGTGATTAACCCATTAACTCATTAGTTTTCCCCATAGTACCTTTTCATTCTCTTAACATGAAATGAGGAACTCCTTTTATGTGCTGGATACTGTCATAGACACCAGATATACTGCAGTGGACTAATGGTACCATATTCACCTTAACTTCTAAGGGAACTAATAATATAGAGCCATTGAGTTGGTGAATAAACATAAAATGACATTAACAACAAGTATGAAACAAAGAAATGAACAGGATGCAATACGAAAATGAAAGGGAAGACCTAATTTAAACTGTTGGTGCATGCCCTAATGCAAGAAGTGGCATTTAAGCAAGATGAAAGGGAGTTAGGTAGGTAACGAGACGGGGGCAGAAGATAGTAGTCATAGTATATATTCCTAAGACAAGATGTGTTGAAATACTTGCTCAGGTTAAGAGAAAGGAAAAGAAAGACCTTTGTAATTAGTTGAGAAAAATATAGACTATGTGGATTGGCAGGTTCCATACTGTATTAGTTTCTTTTGACTACTAAAACAAATTACCATAGACTCAATGACTTCAAACAGCAGGCATGTTTTATCTCATAGTTCTGAGACCAGAAATCTGAAATAAAGATGCAGTCAAGGTCCTTGTCCTTCCAGAGACAGGATAGTAGACTCTTCCCTTACCTCTTAAGGCTTTGTAGGGACTGCTGGCATTCTTGGCTTGTGGTTGATCTCTCCACACTGTCTTCTATACTATGTGTCTAATCCCACGCCCCCCACAAAGATATTTTCAGTGACAGTTAGTGAACACCTATATAATTCATGATTATCTCTCATCTCAGGATCATTAACTTAATCACCTCCGTAAAGTTACTTTTTTCCAAATAAAATGTTATCAATCACATGTTCCAAGGATTTGATAGAATATCTTTTGGGAGGCATTTTTTGTGCCTCTACACCAATCCAGAATTTATTTTCATTCTCACCCTTTGATTTATTAACTATTGGTTTCTCCATTCAGCTGTGAACCTGTCCCCACAGCTCTTGATCTAAGGCTATTCCTAATCTCATTCTCCTGCCAGGAACTGAAATGCAAGGGATTTTAGATCAGTGAGGCCTCAGGAGAGGTATCACTAGTCTGCTGACAGTTTCTTCTCATTCTCTACAAGAATCTGAGAAGCATTTCTCCATCTCATCCTAGACTCTGTCTTGTGATAATATACAGCTGGAACTCTTACAGTCATGTTGCTATATGTGAAGGCTTACGCAGCCATAAAAGGAAAGTAAAGCCCAGAGAGTCACTGTAAATCTAAGCCAGAGCCAGGTCAAGTCAATCCTGAAGGCTGCTTAGTTTCTGGACTTCCAATCATATAAGTCCATTTTATCAACATTAAAGGTGTTTTAGATTGCTTTTACTGCACAATCAAGCACAACACATCTTAATTAGATAGGCCATGGCAAGGAATTTGGGGTTTATGGGATGGGAGGTCTTGATTGTTTTAGGTTTCAAAGTTTAGAGAGGTACAAGAGGTGGAGGTAGAGAAACAATTTAGGCTATATAGTAGTCCAGGTGAGATTGGAAGTGGCTTAGTAGGGTGGTGTAATGGAGATAGTTGTACATATCTAAAGCATATATTAGGGAGAAAGTATATAGTGGAATATTTCTCAGCAAAGTTGGTAGATAGAGGGCACACATCTAGTTTGACTCCTACCCTGATTACAACAGGAACATGTAGGGAAAGCAGGTGACTTAAATGATTGCAACAAAATATTAGAAGCTAAGGAGGACTTAAACATCTTGTAAGTGCCTCAGTATATCCATGAAAATAAAATTACCTATAGATGAATGAATAGAGGCCAGGAGTTGCAATCTAAAATAAGGATAACTGTTCAGTAGTGTGCTTTTTTCTGACCTCACATGTTAGGGAAATTCCCACAGAAAGAAGAAAGGAAATTTATTGTCTTGAAATTTTAAAAATGGCATCCTATTGAAGAAACTTGATAGTTGAGAATCAATGCACCATATCTTTAACATGGTGATTAAGTAAGCATATAAGTAAAGTTACTAATACTTTCTCAGCTGTCATGGTAATGATATTTTGGGCCTCTAGACTGCAGACTCTCTGGAAGTCAGTTTTGTAGAACTGACCACCCCAAGAGGAGATGGAAACATGTAGTAATATCAAAGATTCCCTAAAGGAAAGAGAACAGTCATGCGTACCATTCTACACTGAATCTTACAATACACTGTCCACTTCCACAAACTAGGGTCGTCTCTTTTAGTTATTGCTCTTAAATATAAGCAGATTCGTATGGAAAGACTCTAATATCATGAATCAGACCTTAAAACCAGAATGGGGGAACCAATGAGAAGGCAGACAGGCAAAACATAAATTTAAAATATATAAATGTGTGTGTATGTGTTTGGATATTCCAGAAGGATAAGAACATGTTTTACAACTGTGAAAAAAGAAATGGTGCTTTACGTATCTCAGGAAATGAGAAAACTCTTTAAATTAAGAATGTGGTAATGAAAATACATAATGTAAAAGTACAGAAGGTTAGATAGGAAAACCTCCAAGAAAGAAGAACAGGAAAAGAGAAAATATGGGAGCAAAATAAAGAAATTTAGAAGTCCAGTTGTAAAGTACAATATTTAAATAATAGGGATTCCAGAAAGAGAACTGAGAAAACAAGGAAATCATCAAAGGCATAATTTAAAAATTTCCTAAAAATGAAATACCTGTATTTCTAGATTCAGAGCCCATCAAGTGCCCCATACTTGCATGAAAATAGATATACTAAAGCCATGCCTGTGAAATTTCAGAAAACTAAGACAAGGGAAAATCCCATATGCTTCCAGAGAGAAGACATGGGAAGAACCGACAATTCTCAAATGAAGTGTCAGGAATACAAGTAATTCAGATTTTCTCAAAAGCCACAGTGGAAGAATTGAAGCCAACAGAAAACTTTCCCAAATATTTTTAATAAATTTATTCCCAATCCAATTTTTTCCCTGCTCAACCTTTTAGTCAGGTATAAGGGTAACTATAAATATTTTCAAGCATATTATGTCTCAAAATATATGTCATAGGCACCCTTTCTAAGGCTGTTGCTAGATTTTATTCTACAATAAAATGAACTAGCAAACTATGAAAAAAAGCAGGAAACACAGGAAACTGAAAAAACACCCTATGAGAGAGGATGATGCTAAAAGGAGATATCAGGATGAGTTAGAGGGTAACTATTCTGGATGGAAGTAGATCAGAAGATTCCAGGATTAAGGAAATAAAATTGATGGAACATACAATACATATGAATATCTTGAGAGCAAAGTAAGGTGAATTTTTATTGACATACAAAATTAAACCAATCAGTAAACCAAGACAGTTATTAGCTATATGAACATATGCAGACAAAAGATATTCTAGGTGCCTTGACTATGTGTAATATTTATGTAGCTAAGAATAATATAAAACTATTGAGTAGTGATCAAGCCAACATTCAGAATGGAAAGTATATAGCAGGCAGAGGGAAAGAGAGACGAGAAGGAAGATGAGTACAGGCCAGAGCAAGTCAAATTGTAATAATTCATAATGGAAAAGCAATATTTTTAATGTATGTCATTTAGAATAATGTAGGTATATCATTTTACCACAGTTTTCTGTTGTTATAATTTGTCTCTTGCCCGAGTTTCCATCTTTTAGGTATCTCCATTACAACAGCATTTTCATTCCTACTTAGTGTTCTAATTTACTTCAGAAACTCTTAGACACAGCAGAATATGGCACTAGGATGGCTATCTTTCATGTTCATATGGAGACTTACTCATGTTTTAAAACAAACACTTTTATTCTGATGAAAAAACACCCATGTCTGTCTTGTGATGACAATGATTTGAAATATGTGGGATTGTTCTGGGAATCAGTATTTTCATCAGATGTCCCCTAATAGGAATGTGTACTGAAAAAGAATTGGTGTTCTAGAGAAGTTGGAAGGGATAGAGACTCCTTCAGAACATCTTTTTTTAAAAAAGGCTCCTTGACTCTTTCATGCTTTCTCTTTTGTGTTAACCTACTGACTGATGTAATAATGTTTATCTCTCTTATCTCTCATGGCCTTTTGGTTCTCATCCTTTTAAGTTAAATGTAAAGCACAGCCCTTAACATGTTATGGTCTAATTGAATTAAGTAATTCTAATTCTCAGTTAGCCTTACTGAATTGAATTGTTGAATTAATAGGCAAGTAGCTAATATCCCTTCTGTTAAAAGTGGATGTCCTTGCTTGGCATGGTGGCACATACCTGTGATCTCAGCTTAGGAGGTAGAGGCAGGAGGATTATATCATCCTGAGCTATGTAGTAAATTCAAGATCAGCCTGGGATATATAAGAAGACCCTGCCTCAAAAATAAATAAGTACAATATTGGTTATCAAAGGCTGAGATATAACTTGGTGATAGGTAGAGTGCTTGCCTCAGGAGGTCCTGAGTTCTATTCCCAGTATCTTTATCTCTCTCTCTCTCTCTCTCTCTCTCTCTCTCTCACACACACACACACACACACACACACACACACACGTCAAGGTCAAGTCATAGTCACCAAATATGCTCCATTGAGCCACACACATGAAGGTTAACATTTATATAAAGAATTAACTTTTAAGAAAAAATACTAGGTAATTATAAAATAGTAAGTAATTTAATCATAAGGTAAAACAGTAAAATTAATGACCCTAATACATTTACTGATATTGTATCATATGATAAGTACAGGTTGCTTTTGTAGAGCTAAGTGGGTAATTCCTTTCATTTTGTTATTTTGCTAATGTTCCACATCAGTGCAGTTAGATTTCTTCAATGGGTGCTATTCTCAGCATGTAGGATTCCTGCTCCTCTTTTTAATATATATTACAGCCTTGGTACTCAAAATGTGGACCAGGGACCGATTAGTCATGTTGACATCACCTGTGAGCACGTTTCAAATGCAGAATCTCAAACCCCATTCCAGAACAATGAAATTTCATTTTGCATTTTAATAAGGTTCAAATAATTCATATGGGCATGAAACTTTAGAAGCACTACATTAAAAGACAGATTTTACTCCATTTCTTCCTAACTCAGATTGGTGTACATTTATTGAATTCTTGCAAAGTGCTTTACATGGATCATTTCATGTAATCTTTATAACAATCCAGGAAAAGTTATTATTCCTCTTTTACAGATGAGAAAACTGAGGTGTAAAGAGGTAAAATAATATTCCCATGACACCATCTAAGCAGACCATTGATCTAACCCAAAAAAGGACTACTCAGTAGGCTGTGCTCTTAAACAAGACATTTGCTGCTTTCCTAAATCTATGCTTTCCTTACCCTTAGTCGCTGGTAGTTCAGGACCCTGTACTCCACCACCTGTCTCCAAGCTCAGAGAACTCTGTCTTTTCCATGTCATAGCCTAAGGAGTTTTTGAGTCTGAAAATATTTACCTTCTCGCTGCCCTCATCGTTGTCATGCTTACCAGTGCGGGTTTTAGGGTTAGGCATAGATTGTGTTACCTGTTGTGTGTGGGGTCTGAGGAAGCACAGACTGTTGGGACTTAGAATGAGATAGGGAACTGTTATGAATGCAGCCTGGCTTTGGCATTTATAATTCCTGTGGGGAAAAATCACATCCAGGAGTAAGGAAGGAACAGGATAAGAGGAGGGAACCTGAGTCCATTTTCGCTAGACCCCTAAAGCAATGAAAGTAGATGATTTTTTTTCTATCAGTGTAAGACTTGATATGATTTTAGGCATAAGGAAAAAAAACAAAGTTCTGAAAAATATTTTCATCTATTTAAAGCTGCTTTATTGAGCTGTAGTTGTATAATAAACCATACATAGTTAGGACAGAATTTTATAAATTTCATAAATTTGCATCTATTTAATTTTGTCTGAAATGCTTTTCATAGGAGGCAACCACTCATAATTTGTATACTACAAAATACAAAATGAGGTACACCCAAATATCATTAAGATTTTATGCAAAATTGCTTATGACTTTTAATGAAAGATTAGCTTCAAATTTATAACAATCTATCAGTGAGTAAATATAACACATATAGTAATAAACTATTTAAATTGACTTTATTTCTCCTTAGAGCTTTTGCTTTCAGTAGGACTTTTTATATTTCTTTGGAAATCTGTTGTTTTCTCCCACTCCTTAGTTTTGTAGTCAACTGCAGCTTACTTTAACCTTCTATATGCTTGAGGGAAACCATGGTGGTCATTTATCTGGAAAACAGCATTGTTATTTTTGTACATGTATCAATGATCACTGCCTGAAAGATGAAGCCTTTCTTCTTCCTTATGTCCTGGCAATTACAAAGTCCAATGAATTTAGTCCCATTTAAGAGAAGGAAGACAGTTGGATGAAACTGGATGCAAATGAGTATAGATAAAGTATTTATTCTGTGATATGCATGGACCCAAGGATATAAAAGTGACAGATGTTAAAATAACTAAAGAACTTTAATGATTTTAGAGCCTAGGGACTATAGGAAATAAAACAATAGTAAGTATTTCCATTCTTGGTCTTAAACCACCACAGGCTCAGAAAGGTTTCTTAATTTCCTTTATTGAAAGTTTTGGGTTATATTTTGAAATTGAATTATTCTTAAAGAAAAAGGTCAATTTTTGTCCTAAGAAAGAGTTCTTAAAGTTTTAGTGATTTTCATACAATTCTAGTTTTTTTTATACAAAGAAGCATCAAGTTGAACAAAACACTAGAAATTAAACATTGCCAGTTTTATCTTCTTTTATAATTTCAGAGTAAAATCAAATACCATCAGAACATTTAAACGATAATATATGCTACATTTTAATGAAGATTTATATAGAGTTAATGACTTGTAAATACATGAATATTAATGCTTACTTTTGGTATTATGCCAGGAAATGTGTTCCTTAGGAAATAATACTGAAACTTCTTTTTACATCGAACCAATTTTACATAATTAAATTAAAAATCATGTTAGACAAATTTACAGAAAACTTCAGAGAACTTCAAATTATTTCTTCTAATTGACAAAATAAGAAGTGGTCTTAGCCTGTTTCTGTGTTGTTGTGTGTGTGTTTAATAGTGGTGTATGAGTCCCTGCCAGATCCACTGAATCTTTTGGTATCTGAACTTTTCAAAAGTTTCATAAGAACTGTGCTGGAGAGACAGTATAATTAAAGTCAGAACACACACACCACTTAGAAACCAAAGGGACAAGCTTGCTTTTTTTTTTTTTTTTTTTTAACTTTCATTAGATGATCTAGTGTGGTCACTAATGAAGTTTCCAGGTACTAGTATATGCACTCATTTCTCACTGTGAGCTGTGTATCCACTAGGTGAACCTGTTACAGAGGAGACTCTGCAAGCTGATCACCTATCACATGCTGGCTTTTTGGCAACTTTAATGGTGGCATGATCTGACTCAGCAACCTGGAGAGACCCTGTTTATGTACACATGCTGTATGAAAATAGATTAATGTTTTTCCTTGATACATTTCAAAACTATGAACACAAGACTTCATTTTCCATGAATTAATTAAGTACGGAGGGAATTATTACTGAAGACACAGTACATTCCTAGGTACAAGAGTGTCAATTAAAGCTGGCAGAACAATTCAATCACAGGAGTTATTAAAAAGCTCTTTTAAAATTTACATTCTAGTAACAGGAAATGGCTGGGTGCTGAGCACTGTTAAATGTAAATGTCCAGTTAAATTGACTTGCCCTAGGTTGTTTTTTCAGAATACCATATTTGCTGGCCCAATTTCTGTCCCATGATAAATGGAAGAAAAGACATAATCGACCATCCGGGGTTTGTTCAGTTGCCATCCTAGACAACCCCTATTAATTCTATTTCTTCTCACTTTCTAAACAGTAACTTCTTCAGAGTTCCCAAAAAAATCAGTTGCAAAATATAGAGCCTTTCAAAGCTTGTGGTTTGTTAGGAGCTCCTCCCGTCCCATGTGTTTTTACAATATAAGACACTGGTACTAGAATTCCTCTATCAGATAAACATTGGAGTAAGATAGTTTAGAATTCAGAAAATCACTGGGGATTTGAATTATGAAACAAAAAAGGTTTTCATTTGCTACAAACTCTCATAACCTGTCTTGAGACTGCATTTTATCACATAAAAAGGATTAGAGAAGGTTAAAATGTTGCTTGTGGAGACACTTTGAAAACTTGTAAACCTTTATGCAGGTACTATTATTTTGTTGTTAGATTTGCTTTCTCTCTGGAATGAGAGATGATATTTAAAGGTCAACTTCATCATTAACATCCATATGAAGATTTGTTCCAAGGCAATTCAGGCAGTTCCCAACTATACATGCCTCCTTGGGATGAGCAGTTTAGTATCTAGAGGCATCATACTTCCATTTTTGCAATGAACTCATGACAATGGAGAATGACACAATGAAAGTGATAAGAGGGAGGGCATTGAGAAAGGGGGATAACAGGACACAACTAGACATTTCTTACTTTCCTATTCTTCCCTCCATTCTTATTTGACTCCTTTATGATTCTGTAAAGGAGTTATATAGTATGAAAAAGCAAAAGCAAGCTATGTAAGAGATTGTGGGTGTATGTACCACTGGGCATTTGCTCACTTATTTTTGTGAGACAGTGGAAGATGTTACTAGCATGGAATTTTGTGGAGAGGGTAGGGGAGTATATTCTTTTGGTGTTGTTTATAAGAAAGCCTTTAGTCCCAGGGTAATACTCACCTAGCAAATAAAACTTAGAAAAAAGAGTAGGAAAAAAAAAAGTGGAGAAGGAAGCAGGAAGTAGCAGGAAGTTGAGCCATAAGCTGTCTATAGTTGGATGTGAATAGTTTTCAACTTTGTTGTGTTACTCAGAGTCCCCAGACCTCATTGGACGGTAGATAGTCCAACAGATAGTTACTCAGGTTTACAGTATTACAATCTTGAATGGTACTTTTGGTATTCTCTCTTTTGAATGAATGCCACAGAAACATCTGAAGCTCAGATGCCCTTGACAGTCTCTAACTTAACATACCTACGTGTCTCTTTAGATATCCATTATATCTAAAAGAATGAAAAAAGTAGAAAGAATGAAAAAAAGTTATGGCATGAGAATTATTTGGTTAAAGCATTTCCTTAATTCTTTTTGTAAGAATTAAAAAATGCTTTTTAAAAAGCATTAGTCCTATGGTGGAAAATTTATTTACAGTGCAGCAGTAAAAATGGAGTGCAGATATCTTCAGCAATTTTCATTTACTTTGGGTTAGATATATACTCAGTAGTAGGATTGCTGGATCATAGGGTAAATCTGATTTAAGTGTTTTGAGGAATTGTTGCTGCTTTCCACAGTGGCTGTCCTAATTTATATTCCCACCAGCAGTGTGCCAGAGTTCCTTTTGCTCCACTTCCTTGCCAGCACTTGTCTTCTTTCATCTTTTTGATCACAACCATTCTGAGAGGTGTGAGGGGATACCTCACAATGATTTTGATTCACGTTTTCCTGATGATTAGGAATTATTTGCTCTTTTTTTTCACATACCTTTTGGCAATTTGTGTCTTCTTTTGGGAAATGTATGTTCAGTTTCTTTGCTCTTTTCTTAATCAGGTTTCTTTTTGCCTACTGAATTTTTTCACTTACATATTTTGGAGATTAAACTCATTATCAGATACATGGTTTCTAAGTATTATCTTCCATTCCATAGGTTGTCTTCTAACTTTTTGATTATTTCCAAGGCTGGGCAGAAACTTTTTAGTTTTTGTGGACTGTGTTCTGAGGATGATATCCAAAAAAAAAAAAAAAGCACTTTCCCAGAACAATGTCATGTAGCATTTCTCCTGTGTTTTATTCAAATAGTTTTACAATGTCATGTTTTATGTATGAATATTTGATCTGTTTTGTGTTTATTTTGTATATGCTGTGAGATAATGGTTTGATTTCATTATTTGGTGAGGGAATGTCCACTTTTCCCAGCACCTTTTTTGAAGAGAATATTTTCTTCTTAGCTTTTTTTTTTTGCAGTACTGTGGTTTGAACTCAGGGCCTATACTTTGAGTAACTCCACCAGCCCTATTTTTGTGATTGGTTTTTTTCGAGACAGGGTCTTGCAAACTATTTGTCTAGGCTGGCTTCAAACTGCGATCCTCCTGATCTCTGCCTCCTGAGTAGCTAGGATTACAGACCCTAGCCACCTTTTTGGTTAACAGTTCATGGGATTTTTTTTTTTACTGAGCTCTCTCTGTTAAAGAGAGAAGCTTTAATGTAACAAAGAAAAAAGCAATTCATTATACACAAGAGAGATTCCATAAGGCTATTAGCCAATTTCCTATTATAAGCTTTATAAACCAGGAGGCAGTGGAATTATGTGTTGAGAATACTTATTCAGAATGCTCAAAGGAAAAGAATGACAAAGGAGAATACTACCACAGCAAAGATGCCCTTCAGAAGTGAAAGTAAGGTAAGGGAAATCTCAGGTAAAGAAATCTCTAGGGAGTTCATCACAAGATGTGCCTTATAAGAAATTATAAAGGGAATTCTTTGAGTTGAAATGAACAGACACTACAGAGCAACATAAAATGTGTGCAATTATAAAACTCACCAGTAAAAATAAATATATAATCAAATTCGAAGTACTGTTAGCAGTGTAATGGTGGTATGTAAATCACTTTTAACTCTAATATAAAATTTAAAAGAAACAAGTATTAAGGATATTATATTTACAATGATTTATTAATGGATACACAATATGCAATGATGTAAAATCTGGTATCAGTAGCATAAAGTGGTGGAGAGAAAAAGCAAAAGTGTAGCTTTATTTATGATCGAAATTAAGATGGTACCAACTTAAAATAGAATGCTGTATTGAAGCTTTGTGTAAGCTTCATAATAACCACAAAGAAAAAAGCCTTTCATAGATGTAGAAGACAGAGAGAGAAAGAAATCAAAACTTTTTTTTTTCATTTTTCTTTTATTATTCATATGTGCATACAAGGATTGGTTCATTTAGAAATCAAAACTTACAACTGAAAAACAATTAACAAATCAAAAAGGAAGATAGCAGGAGAGGAAGAACAATACAGAGGAACTACGTAATGGAAAACAGTTAACAAAATGACCATAGTAAGTCTTTATCAATAATTACTTTAAATGTCAGTGGCTTAGATTTTCTAATCAAAAGGCAGAGTAACTAAATATATAAATAAAAAAGATCCAACTGCATGTTGACTACAAGGAGATCACTTTAGGATAGTTCCAGATAAAAAGAAAGAATTTGTTGTGAACAGACCTTCATTGAAGAGGTACTAAAGGAAATTCTTAAGGCTGAAAGAAAATGGCTGTGACAGTGGCTTGAATCTAAAGGAGGAATGAAGAGCACTAGAAGTGGAAAGTATGTACAAAAATACATTTTTAAATTTTTTTCTTCTGTTATTCCTTTGTAAAACAGAATACTCACTAAACTAAAAACTACACATACATGTACATATGTGAACATTGTATCTTTTGTTCTATAAAAATACATATAACAGTAACTGCAGAAGATGGAAGAAGTAGAGCTATGGTAGAGTAATCTTTCTTTGATTTTAATGACAGTAAGACAGTTAAGATAGATTAGGCACATTCCAGAATGTTTTCAATTAGATATTACTGTATTAAAATGTATATTTGAAGAATCTTCTATGTAATAACATGTTATAAACTTGGGGGACATTATTGCTGAGTCTAAAGAGAAAAGAAGTTGAATTTAAAGTCTTTTTTATCCCATTCAAGTAATTATTAGAACTTTCCATTTTATAAAAGAAGAAATCAAGCCAATTCAAGCAGTTGTACTAGGGGCGTAGGCCAGGAAAAAAATAAATACATGGAATTAAGTTTCAAAAAACTTGCAATTTCAAAAGCAGAATCAGTGAATTCAAGAAATAAAAATTAAAAAAATATAAGGACAGGTAGAGAAGGGATAATTTCAAAAATTTTTAAACATAAACTGATCTTACATGGTTAATATGTGTTTTCCATTTTTCCTGAAAATAAGAAAAAAATCATTTAATTCTGTGCCATTTACACAGATTGTTTTCTGATAGCAAAACTTGTTAAACATTATAACATATTACCAGAAGCAGTTGTAAATTGTTATATTATTAGTATTCTGTTACCATAAGAAACACCTATGATAGTGAATTTATAAGGAGGAAAGTTTTTATAGTGGCTCTCAGATTTGGAAGTTTTAATCCGTGACTGATTGGCTTTTGTTGTTTCGGAGCCTGTGGTGGCACAGTACATCATGACAGCAACACATGGCAAAGTAAGCTCCTTCACTTCACGACAGCGAAGCATAAGAGAGAAACAAGGGTCCCACAATTCCCTTCAGGAGCATCCTCCCCAATAACCTAAAACCTCCCACTAAGCGCTACCTCCTAAGGGTTACATCACATCCCAGTAGGACTATGGGCTAGGGACCAATCTCTTAACACAAGGGCCTTTTAGGTACATTTTAAATTCAAGCTGTAGCATTTTACCCCTGGTTTCAAAGGGCTCCTGTCCATCTCACAGTGCATAGTGCATTCAGTCCATCTCCAAATATCTCCAAAGTCTTAACTTCCAACATTGCTTAAAAGTTCAAGTCCAAAGTCTCCTCTGAGACTAAAGGCAAACTCCTAGCTGTGAGCTCCTTTAAGAAATCAGTAAACAAGTTAATACTTCCAAGATACAGTGATGCAGGGTAAACATTGTCATTTCAAAATGAAGGAACAGGAAAATAGCAAGGAGAGTTCAGACTAATGCAGGACCAAAACCCAACAAAGTGAATGTTTGATTCTGTAACTACATGTCCAGCATTGTGGGTACTCTGGCCCACTATGGGCTCCTGAAGACTTTGGCAGTCATGCCTCTATGGTACAGTTGGCTGCAGCCCACATGGTCACTATCTTGGGCTGGCTTTGTATGCTGTCTGCACCTTCTCTAAATAGATGTCATATGTTTCTAGCAACTATCTTCCTGGGATTTCCACTGTCAGTTTGGTTTTACCCTCCAGCCTCACTATCAAAGGCTGCCAGGGCTGCTTATAGGAATTCTGATTCTGCCATCCTTGTCTTGCCTCCTAGTTGGAAGCTTCTGTAACTCTTCACTTCCGCATACTTGCAAAGCCAGCACCATATACACAGTGTCAAGATCTGTCACTGCCAGAGCCTGTGTGAACCACACCTTCAGTGGTTCCTGGGTGCCTTTCTGGCTGAAATGAATCCAGGGAAATGATCCTTGAGGTGGTCTCAAGCAGACAGGGCACTCTGGGGCCCTCTTCTCAATGACTCTGTCCTGGGAAGTCTTTGAAACAAATTTGTACTTCTCTACCTTTGCCCATGTTATGGGTAAAGTATTGCCTACTCCTGAGATTCCCTAAGGCCATCTTTTTCATTGTTTTTGTGCAAAATGTGTGGCTTCTTTTTAAGGTCCTTGGCCACACCAAATATGTACCATCTCTGGCCAAGCTCTGAACTTTTCACATTTTTCTGCTTTGTGTTTTTTTCGCTCAGTTCTTACTGTTAATCTGTCTAAAAGAAGCCAGTAAGACCCATGGCACTGCCTAAGTGCTTTGCTGCCTTGAAATTTCCTCTACCAGATAAAATAGGCTGTCACCTTTAAATTCAGCCTCACACAAAGTTTTAGGAGATAAAAAAAAATACATTCAAATTTCTTGCCACAGATTAACAAGAATGCTCTCTAATCTAATTTTCAAGAGTCCCCATTTCCATTGGAAACTTAGTATAACCTTTACTGTTCATATTTCTCTCAGCACTATTATCTTCTGAACCTCCAGCAGAATTTTCCTTTGAACTCTGCTTATAGCATTCAAGACTGTCTAGCATCTTTCTCCAAAGTTTTCCTCCTCCTACAAACTAATTCCAAAGGACTTCCCACATTCTTAGGTGTAGTAATGACAGAAGTCCCTCTCTGGATACCAGTTTTCTATGTTGGTCATCTTTTTGTTACTCTAACTTATAAAATGGAAAGGTTTATTTTGGTTCACATTTTTAAAGGAAATTTCAGTCCATCACGGGCTGTATTGCTTTGGACCTAAGCCTTTAACACATAGGTCTGTGAGGAACATTTAAGATCCAAACCATAGAAATCCCTTTAATTTTCCAAAGACTCATGGTAGGTATAGAATATAGGGAGGGCTTGACCTAGAAAGTATTAATTATCTTGGATACTGGATTATTAATAAGTAAACACACACATATACAGGGGCTCCCAGAACATGGGGTTATGCAGGCAAAACAGACATGTGAATGCTGTAAGGGAATATCCATTAAATATCTTTAATAACTATTTTAAAAGAATTCAGTTATTATGTATTTTAGAACACTTTTAAGAATTTGGTTGTTAACATAGATTAGGAGTTGGCAAATTATGCTAGTAAGTCAAATTCAGCTTGCTACCAATTTTTATCAATCAGATTTTATTGGACTACACCCACATACATTTGTTTGTGTGTCGTTTGCATCTGCTTTATGCTGCAGGGTAGAGTTGGATAGTTGCAACAGAGGCTATACCTGAAAAGCCTGATATATTTATTATTGACATTTTACAGAAAAAGTTTGTCAGGCACTCATAAATAATTTAATTTGTTTTATTTTCCCCGGGGAGTAACCTAATCAGTTTTATGGCTTGTGAAAACTAATTTCAGCATCACTGAGGTGAAAGATTTATTTGAAAAACAAGTAAATGGATGAGTGAATGTATTCATTAGAGAATATTAGGGTAAACTAGGAAATAAATTCAGATTTCAGGTGTAAGATAATAAAAGCCTGAAATAAGGGCAGTGGTAGGAGGGACAAAGAGAGTATAAATTAAAAGTTTCTTAAGAAATAGAATTAATTGGACTATACTTGGTTGTTTCTAGTCATTTATTTCTGTGCTTTTGCCAGTGACTCTTATTTTGGAGATTTTATTTATGGATTTTTGTTCAGGGGTTTGAACTCAGAGCCTTGTACTTGTTATGCAGGCACTCTACCACTTGAGTCATACCTCCAAGCCCTTTTTTGCTTTAATTATTTTTCAGGTAAGATTTCATGGTTTTGCCTGGAGAGACTTCAGACTGTAATCCTTTTACATCTATAGCCTCCTGTGTAACTGGGTCCATGGGTACACACCACAACCCAGCTTATTTGTTGAGATAAGATCTCAGGTCACATATATATTTTAAAATATGTGAAGGTAAGAATGAATGACTGTGTAATTAACGCACCCCCCTTAGTTTCAACAACACATTTTCCGATCATGTTTTATCTATCTCTGCTCCTTAATACAATTCTAATATCGGTAAAGTATTCTAAAGCAAAACCAAGAACCAGTCTAAGGGTAAGCAATAGTGTTAATCCTATTAATACTCTCACTGCAAATAGAGGTGCACAATTAATGTTAGTATATTTGGTAGTTTAAACTTCAGAAGTATCTGAAACTGTGTTGGTCATGAGCTGGTGTACTGTTTCTCACTCTGGGGAGTTTTCCAAAATGAACATGCCATGGCCTATCCCTAGATATTCTGGTTTGTGGTGCTGTAAAAGTCCTGTGATCATGTATTTTGACAATATCTTAGCAGCAAAGACTCCAAAGCACCAGATTAGTTAAACGCCATGGTTTATGAGGTATCTTTATGGTTTCAAACATAAAACATCATTGCTAATTTTTTTTTAACCATTGCATCATTTTTAGGCTTAAATCAATGCTAAGTCTGTGGATACTGTCATTAAAAGTGTATGACCATTTTATGACTTCAGAAATTTGGAAAACATTGCAGGGGGGTACCTTGTACATAAAATGAGCATGTATGTCAGAATTTCTGGGCTAGTTCCGGTTCTTGCCTCTTGTCCTGGAGAAGAGTGTTATTGGCACTCTGTTTCATTCTCAGAAGGATCCCAGTTTGGACCATTATAAATATGATTGAATATTTAGTAACATGAAAGTTATGTAGCCTACTTTTTTGATCACGGTTTGAATTTCTATCTGAAATTGAAAGCCACTGAAATAGCATAATGTGATTTAATTAATTGTTTTTAAAGATCGTTGGCCAATGTATGGTGACTAGGTTGAAGGAAGGGTATTCCTAATTCTAGAGGATGGCAACAAATGCAGATCCCATTCACATCAACTGTGGACTTTTGCAAGGGGAGGGGGGGTGTGACTAGAGATCATTGTGGGAACCTTCAGTGTCAAGAATGTATCAGTGGTTGAGGTCATTTAAGAATGAGTGTTAAAAAAAACAAAAAAAGAGAGGACCAGGACTGACCCTGGGTCCTGGGAAAAGGACAGGTATAAGAAAAACATTGATAAGAGGTTGTTTCCAACAGAGGGTTTCCTCTATAGTAAATTTTTTTTTTAAAGACATCACAGGTTGAATTCTTGGGAAAGCAGATTCTGGATGTTAATATACAGGACATTTATTCAGAAGGCCTTTAGGATCAGTGTCTGTGGAAGATAAGGCACAAAGAGAGTATTGACCAAAAGGGAAGTGAACCCTCAACAGTCCTGACCCCCTTATCTGAATGAACTCCAGGGCGCACTGGAGTTAGTGTGATCTTTCAGAGCTGTCCCTCGCTGGGCCAGAATTCTAGAGTCATTACTCCCACATGGGTTCAGTACTAGAAGATGAGTTATCCTGGGAAAGGGCATGACTTTGGACTAGTTGGCTTTCCCCAGGTAAGGCAGTGTCTCAATAGTTGGTAGGCTGTCTGCTGACTGCCCTACTTTCAACTGAGGTGACAAGAGCTTCATTGCATGAGGATCTGGGTGGCACATCTCAGTGTCTACTACAGAGGACAAGTTAGATGGGGATAGATAAGTGGCCTGTGTTTATTTATTTATTCAGCTTATTTATTGAACATCTATGTTGTGCCAGGCAGTAAACTTTGGGCTTCTATAATAATATGTAAAGCAACCATCATACATTGTAAAAAATGTAGTAGTGCACTAAGGAGCAGATCTATTATGGAGAATGCAGGGTTTGGATATTCTTAGTTTGTTTAAGGAGGTCGTTGTAACTTTTACAATAGTGCAGTGATTTGGCTGGAAAGAGACTGGAATAGTTTGATCAATAACTGTCGTTATTTCACTTTTGAACATAAGGGTTGTGATTGATTTGTATGTGAAAAGGCAACAGGTCAACTTCCTTTAAAAGTCTACTGATTATTAATGACTCGTTGATAGTGTTGTCTTAAATTCAGTTTTTAGAATTCTTTAACTTCCATTCACTTACTTAATTCTCAACTATGTACATTTGAGAGGAAAGAATATTATTCTCATTTTATAAGTGATGATAGTGGAATTCCTACAGTCATAGAGGCTGGTAGATGCAATGAGCCTGAGCACTCCATCTTAATATGTCCTCCACAATTCTTTCCATCAAGTTATGTTATCTTACTGTTTAATATTAGGCATGCAGGGCTTAAATATCATTTATCAAATTCATATACCTAAAACATTGCATATGGTTACCAGATGAAATATAGTAAGACCTGCACATATTTTTTTAAAAAATCATTGTTTATTGAAATTCAAATTATTTAGGTTCCCTGTATTTTAATTTTCTTAGTCTGGCAGCTCTTATTTGTTTGACCCAATGAGATTTTCAGCTTACTTTACCGTCTGTGTTACAAAAATTAAAGAAAGAATCCTGTAATAGCATGTGAAGTTGGCAACACTGGAAATGTAAGACCTGCCAAATGTGAGATCTGTGTTGATGGAAATAACTAAATCAATACAAGTGAAAGTGAGCTATGTCTATGCATACTGAACAAGTCTACCTTATATATATTGCTCACTATCAGATGTAGAATCTCATTACTGCCCACCCAATCTTCCCAGGTGAGAAGAGACATGACAAGATACTTTTAATGAGTGTAGAGGTGTATCTGGCAGATGGTTGAGCATTTTCTGGTGCCAAGCAGCAAAAATCTATAGTTAACACTTGAATGAATCTCCAAACCTTCCTCCAGGCCACCTGTTGGGGAGTCTGGAAGCCTGGCTTTGGTCTCATGATGGTAAATGTTCTGGAAAAAAGTGACTAAGAGCAATTTGTTCCAGTTTCCCATGATTAGATACTGTTCGCTAGGCCAGCTGCTATCCAGAGAAGACACTTTTAAGAGTATGATTACACAAATAAACTGTTTATGAGATCTACAAGAGATGAACAGTGCATCTGCCTGATGATACAGAATAAAAGGTAAAGGCAATTTAATAAATACATTTGTTTAACCATTAATTTTAATCATAAACTTATGTTAAAACCCTAGGCTATTATTTTCATGCCATAAAGACTCATTAAAATACAGACTTTAGGGGTCTTAGTATTTGTCTATTAAAGGGAAAATACATGCTGTGGACACCTTGGAATTCTTAATCAAAGGTCAGTGTAACTGGATCACAAAGTATAACAGGAAATGTCTATAAAGAAGGTGCATTTTTTCAAATACACAAGCAGCAGCACCTATCTTTGTTTGTATTTTGCACATTGTCAATGATTCCTTTTTTTGTTGTAAGAATCCATGGTCTGTCTCCATATTAATGCATGTAAATGTATCTTTTTGATTAGATACCTTGCTGTGAGCAAGAAGAGAAGGAAAAAAAAACTTACCTACTTAAAATCAGAATTGCTTACATTGAAATTGTTTGCATGATTGGGTATTCATAGAGTATTTAATTAAAACTTAGTTGTACTCTAATTTTCTTTGACAATTGATTAAAGCTGTGTAAATAGGCATCACACATACCATTTCATTGTTTATAGTGGCGTGTCTAGTATTGGCAAACAAATTTGTTCAGGGGTACACATGTATTTAGTTGTTTGGTATGGAGTCAACAATACAGACTATAGTATCAGATTGTTAAGTGATCAAAATTTGAGTTGTGTCTTCACTATTTCTTTGCTGGTGGCTTTGAGAAAGTCCTTTGCCTCAATGAACTTCAGTTCTCTAATCTTATAACAGAGGAAGAACAATCACTCCTTCATAAGGTAGTTGTGGGGATTAAAAAGGTGAATAAAGAAAGAATGCTTAGAATGCTGTCAAAAGAATGAATTCTGTAAAGTATGTTTTCATATTATTCATGAAAACTTTTTATTATAAGGTTTATAGCCTCTATATGACATGAGATAATTTCAAAATGCTCCATAAAAGAACACTTGAAGTAAACAACCTGGGAAGTAAATCTTAATATATTTTAACATTTTGATAGCTAGTAAGATGTTATATTTGGCAAGAATGACTATGTAATGTTCCTAAAACAGTAATCAAAACAAGTAGTCAAAAGATAATATAGTATAGTATAGTACAGTGTATATATATATATGTATATACACTATACTATAGTTAGCTGCTTTTTGCTAAGTTGAACAATCACAATAACTGTATTTGATGTGTATACTCCTAAGGTCTCTTTGCAGGTAATTAATAAATTTTTACAGTGTATGAAGGCATGAATTTTAGGGATTCTAAAATATGTGTGTGGAACTATTTCTTATTCTTCTTCAAAAGGTAGTGTTCACATGTGGAAGTTAATAACCATTTTATCTGAAGTTATAAGTATAACATACAGCTTATATCTTTTTTTTATTTCTTTCTCCTGAGCAGTTGCTTTTCAGTTTGGGATTAATATTAGTGAATGATTCTTAAAATGTTCAGCATTAGAATATATATTAACAATGATTGTAAACTCATGTCAGTATTCCTTGGAAAATTATAATAAATATTCTAGATTCATCTCTTACAAAGGACAGTATCTGCAGCCACGGTTTGTGAACATTAATAATGTTCTTCATCTGTTGATCTGTTCTTTTGGTTCCTGGTCAGTGAAGGGAATAGCACCATAATCATAATCATAATCATGATCAAATCATAATGCAGTGGAGGCTTTGGTAAAGGCAGGCTAGCTAATATAGGTCACATATATTGCTTAGAATATTGCTTCGAAGTGATCTAAGGTGATATTTAGCTGAAATTAGAGATGCCAGAGAAATGATTAGTTGACTTGTTCTTTTTTGTAAAATATTGGTTGTCTTAGCATTGTTTTTGCTGTTAAATGATTCTCATTGTTTATTAATCATATACTGTGTACTTTGACCTTGCTGAAGACAAGAATTTAAGGATTAACAAGCGCTGACCACTGATAGAGAGATAGTGATGCAAACACTATCAGTGATGTCTAAGAAGTGCTATAATGCAGGCATATGCTGGAATGTCAGGAGAATTAATAGCTGGCTCTTTGGGTTCAGAGATTTCAGCAATAAAATTGAACTCCCAGTTGAGTATTAGAGGTACTGGCATTATGCAGTGCTAACTGAAGCACACACACTTTGGCCATCTGTTGACTAAGCATAAAAACTGACATGAAAATTAAGACATGACTTGAATCTTTAGACAACTTTCCCCATCAAAAAGTTATCACACTTTTGTAGCATGGATGACAATAATATAAATGCTTATGGAGCAGAGCTAATTTTTTTTTCTCAAAAAGAATATAGGATTTTTCAAGAAAGTTGTCAGAATAGTCACCCAGGCATCCATAAAAAGCTGTTATGTATTTAGTCTCCTTTGAAAATCTAACTCAGTGGAAATCTCTATCCTTATGAGCCCTTCAGGAAGAGAACACTATACAATGTATCTCTGGCTTGCTGAATGAGCTGTCTTCCTCCTGCAGTAATTGACAATTATCTATTTGTGTTCTAAAGTGTCTACCCAGTTCACAATTTTAATTCTAGTGTAGTTAATCTTATTGCTCTTTATAACATAATTAAGCAGTAGCTTTCTTTGTTTTTTAAGCTATTTATTTGACAAGATAAGTCATCAGTAAGAAGAAAGCTCTTATATTTAATCTGTAGCAGATGAGTCATACTCAGTTCATCTAAAAAGTTGATCAAGATAATCAACAAAAATTAGAAAGAGTACTAGGATTTCCAGTTTAAACCATTCGAAATTTTAGCATTATTCTGAAATAAATTTGAAAATTAATTTTAATATTAATTTCCTGGATTCATTGACTGCTGTGTGTAGGTCATCATTTTGATCTTTACAGCTGGGAACTAGACCCTGATGTCATGTTGAGGCTTCTTTCCTTATGAAGTCTTGCAAATCGATTCTACATATGGCCGAAGGTTGAATTCCTCACAGCATGATAGCCCCTTTGTTTAATCAGATTGCTTATGTGGTGGCCAGAGTTTTCAAAAGCAAATATTCTTATAAATGAGAAATACTTGGGATTGCTATTGAGTGACAAATCAAAATCCATCCATTTTTAAGAGGAAGAGACATTGACTTTGCAATCCAGTTGGAAGAATGTCAGAGAATTTGGTTCATAAATTTTGGAACAACAGTTCCATATAGCAATTGTTAGGGGAGGTCTGTGGAATGGATTCGAACACAATGTTTTTTTATAACTGCAAATTGCATCTTTATTCAGGTGGTATACATTTTCCTTAGAAATTAAAATAATATTTTTGTTTGTTTGATTTTTAGTACTTTTATTATTGTTGTGTGTGGATACATTGTGGCATTTACAAAAGTTTTTACAATATATCAACTATAACGTACTTGAATGGACCCCCTTGACTTTTCTCCTTTATACTCCTCTTCCCCCATTCCTGGAATTGTTTAAACAGATATCATTTTTCTACTTACATACATATGTACACGGTATTTGCACCATATTCACCCTCCTTCACCATTTCCCTACCTGCTCCTCCGTCCCAATGGTACCACCCAGGCAGGATATGTTCCACCATCCTATTCTCTGGTTTTGTATAAGAAAAGAAAAAAAGAAAAAAATGACATTTTTGATTGTTTAAGATAACTATACAGGGAGTTTCCTTGTGGCACTTCCATATGTGTATGTATTACAGCCTGATTTGATTCATCATCTCTATTTTTTTTCCTTTATACCTTAGTCTCCTTATGGCTGTTTCAAGTGGTTTAAGAATTCTGTGTTCATTCTTGTATAGCTTGTACATCAACCATATTCGTGTTTTCAATTTCCTTCTTTTACCCTCCCCCTCTCATATGTGAAATCCCCTTAGCATGACCTGTTTTTCATATTGCTGTATTTGTATTAGGTCTGTATTCTCTATATGAGAGAAAATGTGACTTTTGACCTTCTGCACATGGCTAATTTCATTTAAGATTAATGTTCTCTTCCATCCATTTACTTGCAGACAACAAAATTTCATTCTTCTTTGTTGCTGAATAAAATTCCATTGTAAATAAATACCACATTTTCTTGATCCAGTTATAAGTAATGGGACATTTTGGCTGTTTCCTTAGCTTAGCTATTGTGAATAATGGTGCAATAACATGGGTGTGCAGGTGCTTTGTTATGACCTTACTTACATTCCTTTGGGTATATCCCTAGGGTAGAATTGCTGATCATATGACAGTTCTAGTTTTAGTTTTTTGAGGAGCCTTCATACTGTTTTCCATAGTCATTGTACTAACTTACATTACCACCAACAGTGTATGAGAGTTAATGTTTTCCCCCCATCCTCACCAACATTTGTTGTTTGTGTTCTTGATGGTAGCCATTCCAGCAGGAGTGAGGCAGTTTTGATTTGCAGTTCCTTCATGGTCAGGGATGTTGAGCATGTCTTATGTGATTTTTAAACATTTGGACTTCTTCCTTTGTAAAAGCTCTGTTCACTTCAGTTGCCCATTTCATTGGTTCATTGATTTTTGGAGATTTTAGTTTCTTAAGCTCCCTATATATTCTTGTTATCAATTCCTTGTCAAATGTATAGCTTTCAAAAGTTTTCTCCCCTTTTGTGGGTGGCCTCTTCAATTTAGAGACTATTTCTTTTGTTGTGGAGACTCTGTAGAAGTCTTAGATCTATGGTGTCATTCAATTCTTGAATTTCTTTGTTGATTTTTTTCTGGATAAACTATCTGTTGGTGGTAGAGGAGTATTGTATTCTGTGTTTTTATGTACAGAAATGTATGTTTAACAAATTTGGGTACCCCAACATTAGGTGCATGTAAGTTAACAATGTTATTTCTTCTTAATGTATTGCTCCTTCTAGTAATATGAAGTGACATTATTTTTCTCTTCTAAATAATTTATGTTTGAAGTCCCTTTATCTGATATAAGTATTGTTACTCCTGCCTGATTTCAGGGGCCATTGGCTTGGTATATCTTCTTCCTCCCTTTCACCCTTAGGCAGTGTTTGTTTTTGTCTGTAAGGTGGGTTTCTTATAAAAGAGATTATTTTTAATCCACTTTGTATATTGGTGTCTTTTGATGAGGGAGTTGAGTTCATTAACATTCAGTGTTTATATTGAGAGGTATGTGATGATTCTACCATTGTGTGTGTGTGTGTGTGTGTGTGTGTGTTTGTGTGTGCAAGTAATTCCTGCACTACTCTCTTATTTCTTCTCTGGTCTTTTCTTGAGGTTTCATAATTCACATCCTGTTGTGACCATGTTTGTTTTCATCTTCTGTGTGTAGGATTCCTTTCAGGATCTTCTGTAGTGGTTATTCAATATGTATTGTTTTAATTTCTGTTTATTCTGGGAGATTTTTATTACTCCTTCAATTTGGAATGATAGCTTTGCTGGGTAGAGTATCCTAGAACCAAAATTGTTTTCTTTCAGTGCTCAAAATATCTCACTCCATGCCCTTCTTGCTTGTGAAGTCTGGTTTAATTTTGATGGGTTTATCTTTATATGTTATTTGATATTTCTGTCTTACAGCCTTCAATATTCTATACTTTTTCTCTTGCTATTGTTTTAACTGTAATATGCCATGGAGGAGTTCTGTTTTATTCATGTCTGTTTGTTGTCCTGGAATCTTCCTGTACCTGAATAAGCATCTCTTTCTGGAGATTGGGGAGATTTTCTGCTATTTCTTTGTTGAATATATTAGGTATACCATTGGCTTGGACTTCTTCTTTGAGTGACTCGATTCACAGGTTTGGTCTTTTGATGGAGTCACAGAGTTCATGTATATTCCTTTTGCAGCTCTTGTGTCTTTTGTTTAGCATTCTTCTGTTTGTAATGTCTGTTTTGTCTTCATGCCCTGAAATTCTGTTTTCTCCTTGTTCCATTCTGCTGGAGTGGCTTTCAGTTGTATTTTTTATTTGATTTAAGTGACTTTTTATTTCCAGGATTCCTCTTTGAGTCTTTTTTCTGTAACTTTCCATATCTTCGTTATAGTCTCTTTCATATCTTCTGCTGTCTTCTTTTTTTTTTTCTGGTATAATCTCCTTAATTTCATTTTGGAGTTTGTTGAAATTCTGAGTTCATTCTGTTGTTTCTGTTTCTTCATGAGTTTTTTTTGATCCATGTTCTCTTGATATCATTGAGTTGTTTTGCACATTCTCATTAAGCTCCTCTTTAATCTTATTGAACATTCTTATTATTCATCTGAGGTCAGCAACTGGGGATTCATATCCTTCACTACCTACTACATCTTCTGTTACATTTTTGGTAGTCTTTTTTGGAGTCATACTCCCTTGCCTTCTTTTTTTGCCCATGTTTCTATTTTGTGCTTTCCTTGTGTGTTGCAGAGTTTTTTGGGGGTTTTAATCACCTGTTATCTTTCCCTTGACCTGATTTCTATGGTCTGACAAGCTTAATTGTTAGCTAAGTTGCAATATTTCTGTTGCCTAACCTGGAAGTATAATTTGTCATTAACATAGTCACAAATTCAAGGCTATACCAGTTATTTATATAATATATAAGGAGTCCTATGGCAATATTATCTATTAACAGTGGCTATTTTGTTGATAACAGTTGTTTGCATAGAGATAATTACTTTGATAATTAAAAAGATGGTGCTAGAAGAGAGGGGAGGGAGTGGGGATGGGGAAACAGGGAGAAAAGGTGTGCAGTGTTGGGGCAGCAGAGTAATAAGGCCCTGATGTGTAAAAAGTTGTAATTTAGTCTTTGTGGGAGTGGGTCTTATTGTCAGGGAGTACAGAGGGATGAGAAGGATGGTGGTAACTTATAAAGTTGGTATAATAGACTACTTGGTGCGTGGTGAGTGTGAAGTAGGTAGGGGTAGTGGGAAAGGATGGAGGAGGGGAGGAAGTAAAGGAGGAGAGAGGAAGAGAGGAAAGAAGAAAAGAAATGAAAAAAATAGTAAAGAATTTAAAAATGGGGAGAGAAAAGAAAGTGGAGCAAGGGAGAGTAAGCAAATTGATATTTGGACAGAGAGGGAGCCTAGGTAATAATAAGTTGAAAAACAAAAACAAAAAAATGAAAGTAAAAAATAAAAAAATATTAAGTAAAAAAATCAGTTCAATGAGGGTTCTAGACTCTTTCCTCTAATTTCAATACCGGGTGCTGACACTTTTGGCAGGGCATCTCACTTTGTCTCTGCCCCTTCTTAAGGTTGGTATGCTGGGCTGTGGGTGTGGGAAGGGGGTTTGGCTCAGAGTATTTGAGCCCAGGCTTTTCTTTGTGGGATGAGCTGTCTGGTGCCAGTGGGTTCTTCCAAGTGGTCCCGTGAGGAGCTGGTATGTGAGCAGTCGCCAGCCCCTATTGGTCTGGGAGCTGGAATTGAGTATTTTGGTCCATAGCTTTTGTGTTTGTCAAGTTAAGTTGACTGCTATAATGATTCCCTAAATCGCAATAAGGCATCACACTGTGCCTGGAGGAAAAGAAAGGGGATCTAGTGAGAAGCCAGGCAGCCTCTAACACACTTCTTCAACTCTGTTTTTCAAATAAGCTTACATTCTAAAGAACTAAAATATTCCAAAGATATCATTACTGTACATTCTTCTGTGTTGATATAATAATTCATAGAACTACACTGGTGCCTAGGAGTTTACATTGAATAACAGAGTTAATACTTATGTTTTTACCACCTGTAGTCTCTAATCAGATAAGAAGTGGAGTCTGAATTTGTGTGAAGGAGTGTATGATGAATATCCTGAAGGGATGAGCAAATACAGTCTTTAAAAAAAAACACATTCAAATGATTGCAAGGCTTTATTCCGGACAAGTTGAAATTAAGTATTAACAACTGGGTTGTTCCAAACAGGGGTATTCAACAATTACAGTGTTTATAGCTGAAGTCATCATTAGGGACTACATTTTTAAGGGTTTACTTGAAGTCGAGTTACATAATTTATGTTTAGCTTGTATTTGTTCTAAAGGTTTGACTTACTGTTACTGAATATGGGTGAAACAATACTGCAATGGTAAATTTTAAGCTTGAAAATGTCTAGTGATAGTTTGAGTGCTTGCTACTAGTAATTATTTAAAGTGTGTTTTCATAAGAGAAAGAATAGAAAAACCAAACCAAAGTTGGGTTTGACAGTATATTAAAAACATCTAGCAAAGATAGTATTTTATCTTAATTCAGCTGCTCATATTTAGATACTATATTATACTTACAGCTATGTTCCTGTAGAAGAGATAATAGCAACACACATTCTTATGTAGGGGTGATGAAGAAACAGTAAAGCTGAAGCTACTGAGGTGAAGACAGCAAAAAGCGGTTACAGAATTGTTAGAACAAGGCATGAGTGATCTGTTGTTACACTAGAACATGTAGAAATCGAAGGCAAAACAAAGCAACCTTTTACAATTACAGAAAAGAGAGAACTCCTTAGTCTATAATGTCAGTAAGAAAAGAAGCAATAACCCTTTTGTGTTAATAAAAATGCCATGGTCATAAAATATTAGCCCCATACTTCAAGTGTTCAACAGAAGTGACAGAAGAGGTATTAGGGAGATGCCCTAAAGGACTCTGTGCCAGGGCTGTGTATAGTGAGGGCACATTTGGAAATTAGTTTTGGCCTCTGGTGGACAATAAATCTACCTCAGGTCAATAGAAATCAACCCACAGACCAAAGGAAAGTGAAACCCAGATGAGGTGAAACAAAATCAAATAAAGCCCTGGGAGTTGGAGGAAATCATCTTTAGGCGTTTCCATGCCACTCTCCTGACATAACATCCCCCGGCCATTCTTCTGCTTGTTCTCTTTACACAGTGTTCCAGCCCCTGCCTCTAAACTCTCACTTTGCTACATCCTTGATATGTGAAAGAAGTTATTGACATTTTAGACAAGCAGACATCACTTTCTTTTCCTATAATCACTATCATGTTTACTTTTACATCCGTAGAAGGACAAGGAATCCTATACAGGGAGTGCTGATTAAAGGATAGGTGGATTCTTAAAATAGCTAGACCTTTAATTAGCACCAAACCCTTCTCAGTTACTAACTTTCTCCATAAAATGGGTGAGGGACAGTAGAGTGTGGAAGTAACATGATGTTTGCAAATTCTACATTCAAACAAGGACAAAATTTGCCATCTGTATCCAAAAGAATGTCACTAAATTTAAATGCTTTTGTCTCCTGTACCTGTTTTTTCTACGTCTTTTACTACTTTATTATATTCCTAGATAGAATTCCTATTTTTATTGTGATAATTAAATAACATGTCCTCACAGGAAAACCCATTGTTAACATGCTGAAGGCCTGAATTTTCTATCGTTTTGTTCTGTTGCCCTCTTTGTACTGACCCACACATTCCTGGGCTCAATTCTTATAATATCCTCTTGCTTTCACAAGAGTATTAGGATTATACTGTTAACTTTAGGCCTTATAATTGCAAAATATACAAAAAGTGCATATGCTACACACAGAGAGCACATACCACATTTTAACAAATGATTGGAAAATAAACACCCGTGTAACCAGCCACCCTCAGGTCAGGAAAAAAAAAAAAAACAGTACATCTAACTCCCACCACCACCTCTCAAGAGATAAACACTTCTTATGCTGCAACTTTTCCTTTTAAAAATAGTTATATCACCTCTTTGTGCTTCTAAAGAACAGTTTAGCTTTGTTTTTGAACCTTTTGTAAATTGAAATACGTGTAAATATTCCAATAACTTGCTTTACCTTGCTCATTGTTGTTCATTATGATCTGTATCTGCTTAAATTGAATCATATGAAACTACAGCTCATCATGTATTCGTTGCTGGATGATACTGGTTTTGTCTGATGTTGTTTGTTTGCTTTGAATTTCGTAAATATTTATGTTACCAGCATTTTATTTATAGATCAATTGTACTCTTACACATACATTTTCCTGGTTTAACTGAAAAAAAAAAGAATATAGACAACAGGGCCAGCATTTTTCCTAGTGTATGGGTTAGGTTCAGAAAAACAAAAAATTTCATAGACTTTTTTGTTTTATTGTTTCGTTTTTGGCTGTACTAGGATTTGAACTCAGGGCCTAACACTTATGAGGCAGGTGCTCTACCGCTTGAGCCATGCCCCCACACCTTTTTGCTTTAGTTACTTTTCAAATAAAGTCTCCTGTTTGTGCCCAGACTGTCCTGGACTGCAATCCTCGTATTTATGCCTTCCAAGTTGCATGGATGACAGGTTGTACCACCATATCCAGCTTATTGGTTGAGTTGGAGTCTAACTTTTTGCCCTAGCTGTCCTCAAACCTCAATGCTCCTTATCTCCACTTCCTGAGTAGCTGAATTACAGGTGTGAGACGTTGTGTGTGGCCCTAAACCATGTCTTTCTTGATAGTTCCTCATATCCTTTTGAAATGTGTAGCTCTCTGTGAGGATAGGCACAGGAAAGTTCCCTAAACACTAACCAGCTTTGTATCTAAATTAACAGTCTTAATTCCAGTACCTTTCTTTCAAAGCCAATACTCAGTTCCTCAAATGTTCTTCACCCTCATAAATAATATAAACATTTCATTCTTATGTTCATGTGACATTTGTATGAAAATAAATGTTTGGAGCTTTTTGAAAAGCATGCTTTCCCATCAGAATCAAACTGGATTGCATTTTGATAACTTTTTAAAGTGTCTTTCCCACCATAAGCAGAAGTAACTACTGGAGCAAAAGTAATTTTATTTTCTTTCTCATTGAATTCAAGTGGTAATGGCAGCCAGCTCAGTTGCTGGCATGTGACTTCAATGTTTGATGTAAAGCATGAATGAATAACTGTATACCTACTTACTTTTGACTAGTTGGCTTTAATTTCTTTTGTCCTGTTCTTTAGAAAAGTATATTTTCACAAATAACCCCCTATTTTATAGAGAATCATGGCACATATACTTATTTCTAAAACATTACTGTTGGTAATTAGAAGTTAATTCTAAGAAGGTAATTCTTGCAGAAGAAACTATTACTCTACAGTCACATAGTGACTTAGTAAACTAAGTAAGATATTATATATATATATTTTATATATGAGTGAATATTGCTTCTTCTGACTTATTTTCAGTTGAATTTGGAGCATGTACCTTCACTTTGTTGTACTCACATCTTAAAATCTTTGTACAATAGCTTCTATTCTAGAGCACAGTTGTACTGTTCTGATCCTGGAGATCCCATGGAGTTGCAGAACTCCTCACTCATGTTGTCTTGTTAGAAATGTGAATTAGTTGTGGCAATCAATTCTCTAGACATTATGTCCTGCTAATTTTTGACTATTGTGGTCAGTTCCTTGTGACTACTCAAATTTGTATTAAACATTATGGTTGATAATATTGGATGTTTTGCTTATTTCACAAGTTTTATAGGCATCCTTCTGGCACTGTGGGGAAGAAGGTTTTCAAACTTTGTTTTTCCAGCTTCTCAGAAGCAATATATTCTAAAATGTGTTTGTTTTCTTGTTATGAGCAGAGGTTTTGTTGTTTCTATTGTTCTTGGTTTGTACAATCAGTATATATTTATTGCAGAATAATAGAAAATAGAGGAATTGAGACGTAATTCTTGATGTGTCAGAAGGTGGGAGACATAGAAGATTAAGTTCAGTTGGTAGTACAGGTTTGTAAGTAGTGAAGCTGGGATTTGAATCAGACAGCAGTAAGCTCTGCAAACTTAAGTCCATCACTACCATCATAGTTTACCACCTCTCTCTCAAGGTTTTTATTTTTCTCTGAACTGTTCTTTCATGTCAGACTTACTGCCTAAAGAATTAAATATTGAGAAAAGAAGTAAGTACTCAATTAAAGCATCAATAAAATAACCAGCAGAAATCTGTCAGAGCTTGAGTAAGAGAAAAGTTTCTTTTAGGTACAAATGTGAAAATGCTATAAAGACTGAAATCTAATAAATGGTACTGTGGAGTTACGTAAGATGTGAATCTTAGTCAATTACATTATTAGGAAATAATTTATCATTTTTATGATAATAACTTGTGTTTTCAGCATTAAGTTGCTTTAGAATATTATTAATAAGTAATTATGCATGTCCAGATTTATAGTAGATATTTCTCTTGAACTCTATAACCTATTCATTTTCTTATTGTCATTGGTTAACTTTTAAAATTAATACATGCTAGTAAAATATAAATTTGAGAAATATCTACAGGTAAGGCTTATCCTTAAAGACACAGAGATGACATTTCCTAGTTTCACCTGGTATTATTTGTTTAGCATTGAAAGCAATGTCTCCTCAGTATCATTTTAAGCTTATCTAGAGCAATGACAAAGTATATGACCATTTCTGTGCCTTGAGATCCTGCTTAAAGCCTCTTTTATCTCCCCAATCTTAAATTTTACATACCTTAATATGAGAGTAATCAAATGGCTTTATTCCTAATAACTATAAGGTATAATTTATTGCTTCCTAATGTCCTTTTAAGTTTACTTAATTATGACCATTTTTGCTGCCTCTATGTGAAAACTCAGTTTTCCCCATTTTTCTCACTGTAAAGCTCCTCTCTTTTGACTTTTGGGAAATAGGGGACTCCCTCTTACATGTCCCTTTCCAGTGTGGAATTGGGACCCATACAACAGCTTTCCCCAAAGACATCTTCAAAGTTCTCTATCTGCCTTTCTGCTTGTCCTCTATTCAGTAAGGGTTTAAGTGTTATGTTCCATCAGCTTCATTATTCATTATATATATAGTGTGCCACCTAAACATTATATTATCTTTTGATATTTCAGCTAAAGCTTCCATTTTAGCACTCTGTCTTTCATTTAACTGCTGTGTAAAATCTTAGTGCCTATATTGTTATAATTTGTCTATATCACAGTTTTGCTTGAGACTAACCCAAAATTTTGTTGACATTTATGTATTCCGCACAGCATTTATATTAGTAGTAAAGTCTTGGAAAATGACTATTAAATCCACTTCAGCTTGACTTGATAGAGAGTCGAAACTTACTCATTTTTATCTTTAGTTTCAGGTGCAACATTATATCGCTCAGAGTCTGGTAACCCTAGGAAGTTGCAGCTTGTTGAGAAAATCTATTGTATCTCTACTTCTGTCAGAAGTAAACAGCTTTGCTGATGATCTGGGAGCCATTGATCAGGTACATATAACTTGGAACTGTAACTCTCATTTATAGATAGTAATACTACAAGCTTTTTTTCTTCTTTCTTCTCTGCTCTCTTCTTGCCAGGGTGATATTTTAATTATTACCTTATTTCTAATCTATGTCAATACTGTTTTTGGCAATACTGGGGTCCAAACTCAGGGACTTGCTCTTTCTAGGAAAGTACCACTTCAGCCATATGCCAGCCTTTATGTTAATTGACTTTTCAGATAGGGCCTCATGCTTTTTATCTAAGACTGACTTCAGATTGCAACCCTTCTACTTCTGCTTCCTGCCTAGCTGAGATTATACGCATGACCCACCATGCCCAGCTTGTTTTTTGAGATAGGATCTTGCTAACCATTGCCTGTCCTGACCTTGAACTGAGATCCTCCCCTCTCACCTGTCATATAGCATGGATTACAGGTGTGAATTGCCATGTGTGTGAATATTACTAATACCAACTCAAATTTCAGAAAGTTACTGTCAGAAAATAGTCTTAAAAATAAAATCATCTTGTCCTCCTTATGTGTGTACGTGTGCAAAGGTTCCATTAGTGACAGCAAAAGAATGTTTAGATGAACGGTCTTAAATCTTTCCAGGCAGATAGCATGTTCCTAAAGCAGAGAAGAAAATAGTGAAGTAGAGAAAGCCATAAATGGAGATTTGGCTCTAAGCAATGGTTCTTATTCCCAGTTGCCTAAGAGAATGATCTGACTAATTTTTAAATATGCTGTTGCCATGCCGTATGCAATTCAATTAAATGGAGTTCTCTGGAATGAGATACCAGGCTAAAGCACTCCAGATGACTGCAAATCACAGCCTAAGTTCAATACCAGTACTCCAAGCCCTTGTATCTGTAAAATTTTACATGGCGTTTCTGACAAATGTGTACAAGGAACATAAGTCATTCCCATATTTCAATGTTGATGCTGGTAAATTCCATGTGTTCATTTTGTCTGCTCTTTTAATATTCTTATCTCTATCATTGAATTCAGAGGCAAAATTAAATCAGAGATAGGAAAACATGTTTTGCTAAAGGGAAATTTAATAATAAAAACGTGTGTATAAGCTAAGTACTGGCAGCTCACGCTTGTGAGCTTGGGAGCCTGAGATTGGGAGAAGCAATGTTCAGGGCCAGCCAGGGCAAATAGTTCCCAAGACCCTATCTCCAAAATAACCAGGAGAGGTGGCTCAAGTGGTAGAGCATCTGCTTAGCAAGCACAAAGCCAAGTTTAAACCCCAGTTCCACTAAAAAAAAATTTATATGATTTTAAATAGCTTTTAACTAAGTCCTTACATGAAGTTCTCTGCATTTAATGATACACTGTTAAGCTTTTATATAATCTAATTGAATTCATTGTATGACATGGCCTATCATCTAGTCCATAATTATTCAAGTGAATACTAACTGCTAACCTCTCTCAAAGAGCTCTGATAGATATTTTTGTGAAGGTCACTGTCACAAAATTCAAGGAGAAACAAGCCACACCAACTAACTTTAAAGTGCAAAGTGATGACATAAATTAGTAGTGCTGTTTGTAAGGGTTTTAAGTTCCAAGATTACAGTAGGTTATGAGTCCCCAAAATACTTCATGGAAAGAAAGGAACTAGTAGAATGGATTTGGATCAAATAAGCAAATTGAATATCTAACTGAGTTGGATAACAGAGTGCAAAGGCCCTGGGCTGTGATGTACAAAGAGGTATGCTAAGGATTCTGAGGAAACAAGATGAGGTCTTGGCACTAAACAAGCAGAAACAATATAGGAAATAAGTTTAATTGATTTGGATTATTTGTTTGGAGAATAACAAAAAGAAAGGAAATTTTTCTTTATATATTCTCATTTGATTTCCACAGTAGCATCATGAAGTATTTATAGTGTTTGCCCAGTTTATAGATAAGGATATAGAATATAGCTTTTACCCAGTTTATGATTAGAGAAAGAACATATACTAAGGCCATGTTGAAACCCAGGTGTTCTGACTGTTAAATCACTATAAAGTAATAATAGAAAAAAGAAGGCAAATAATAACCAGTTTCTGGCAGATGTGTGTTAAATGAATTGTCCCAATCAATCCTTTGAACAATCCTTCAAGCTATTAGTAATGGCTAAAGAAAAGGAAACTATTAGTCAGCATTCTTATTAGCAGATAGCAGAATGCATTGTGTCTAGCAGAATACAGTGCAGACAGTTTAAGCACAGGATTCATGAATAGCTATGGAATTTTGGGAAGAATTAAGAAAAGAGACTGTAGATTGTACTTTCAGGAATGACTCCCACAACCACACACCAGAAAGAGTTGAGGATGCGGCTCAAGTAGTAGAACACTCAAATATAAGGTGCTGAGTTCAAAGCCAAGTATTGCCAAAAAAAAAAAAAAAAAAAAGAGAATCATCCATGAATGTTCAATTTTAAGAGTATCAATCTAAAAACAAGCCACTGAAGGGAAAAATCAATAAATCATCCATCCTAAATATAAATAATGGAAAACCACTCAATCATAAAATGTATTAAACCAATGATACAACATCACAGATAAATCTAAAAAAGAAAATCAGATGCCAAGTAAAATAAGCCAGACATAAGAGAAGATATATAATTTCATAGAAATTGTGAAAGGGTCAAAAACTAATGGGTGATGAAAAGCATCCAGTTGTTGACTCAGGTGATTGGGGAGGGGAAGGAGGGATTGGAGTAGGGTTACACAGTATATGCAATTGTCAGAATTCATCTAAATGGGTATTATCAAGCTGTGTAACAGAGAGGAAGGAACACTAAATCTGGGGTTGGAAACTTCCCTTAGATTCCTAGGCAAAATGGTGGATTGTTGACATCCCTGAATTCCCGAGCCCAACAGTCCTGAAGAAGGACAAAACTGGAGAACCCAGAGGACACCCACAAGGTCCCATAACCAGCAAGAAGCAGAACTCTCTTCAAACCCACAAAAATAGAAGTAACTAGCAATGTGGAAAAAATGGCTCACAGGTCAGCACTCCTGTTCCCCAACCCCTGAATGCTCTCTGCTCCCTTGCTCCCCCACTCCATCGCTCTCCGCTGGTATGTCCTACTTCACCACAGTACAGAGGCTCCACAGCTCGATGACCCCTCTTCTCTGCTTTCCACACCCCACACTCTTAAAATCACACAGGGAAGCCCTCTCCCCTGCACATGCAGGCTCTAGGTCCACTGCTCCACCAGTGGCAGAGAGCATACACCCTGCGTGCTTTGTTACTCCATGTCCTGCTGCTGCCCACCCTGCAGTGCTGCTCAGGACCTGGAAGCCTGCTTCCCCAAGCACAGAGTGTCTGTGGTCTTCACTGCACCTGCTTGAGAGGCCTCCTCACTCGCCATAGAGCCCCACTCTTAGTCCACAGAACTGGAGTGTCAGCTTCTCCAATGAGGGAGGGAAAGCTGCAATCTTCACTGTAAGAACCATCGCAGTGCAAGGTTTCTGGCATGCTTCTCCCTGAGGAAATTTGCTGAAGCCCCACAAGTAAAAGCTGAGGTACAGCACGTGGCGACCTTTGAACCCAGACCTTCCTGGGCAGTACAAAAACAGGGCCTTTGACAGTGAAGGCCTCCTCAGAACTGCAGGTATTGGAGACTTCCATTGTTTAAGACATCTGGCAAAAACGTGTCTCTGAGCACAGTAGACTTACAGTCTTGTAAGTACTGGGGATCCTGAAGAGGGTAATGCTGCAACAGGTGATGGCATGAGATTGGCAAATTGACAATACAAACTCTAGAGACCCTGCTCAGATCCCCAAACACCCCCTCATCCCCACTTTCAGACACTGCTCCAGAGCCAGGTATCCAATTAGACTGCCATGTAGTGGACTGAAAGACTTAGTCATAGAGGTAGTAAAAAGATAAGCTGCTCTCAAGAGTGCTAGAAAATTTGTAATTTATTTAATGTAAAATTTGTGTTTGTCGCTAATAAGACTGTTGTGTCAATTTTGTATTCACCTACCTGTATCTTCTTGTGCTGTATACTCCAACAACAGCCTGACATTCTTGCCTCCCAGTTTTAAGCCTTATCCTCTGCCCTTCCCAGTCTGGGCCATGATCCTAGGAGAACCCTATAACCTGCATTTCAGTCTTTAACCTTAAATCATTTCCTTTTCTCCCCTTTTCTGTCACCTTCTCCAACTCATACTTTCCCCCTAATAACAAACAGAATTTCTCCGTAGCTCTTAATTTCCCCGTTTACTGTTCACCCACCCACAGTCCTCTACTACCAATACTATTAGTGGTTAAATCAATTCCCAGATATCCTGGCAATTTTGTTGTGTCCATATCTTTTTATATAACTGTTTAACTTTCCCTACTGTTCTCCCCACCCAACTCTGCCTCACCCATTTCAGTATCTACTGAATCTCCTCACCACATCCCAGTCTGGTTCTTAATCATCTCCTTCTAATATTTAAACTGGCACCCCTTCCTGCTACATAAACTGTTCACCTCATATTACCCACTACAGCTTTTCCTCAGTCTCACTCCCATCACAACCCTTACTACCTTTTGCCTTCTAGGACCACGAAGATGTATCCTTGCTCCAATAGACAACCAAGATACTGGACTAGTAGCAATAACCCATCTTCATGAGGGATTACTGTAATTTCAAGGAGGCAGTTTAAGAACTGTAGGCTTTAATAGCTAAGCCTCAAGTCACCACATCAGACCTCAACTACCACCCAATCCTGTACAACCCTTCATAAACCCCAACGAGAGGGGCAAAAGGGATTTGAACCCCAAACCAAAAACAACCCCAGATGTGTAAATCTCAACACAGAAACAAGAAGCAACAAAGCAACAGCTCTCCCTTAAAAGCCAACTCCAACACTAAGGATCTAAACAATAGTGAAGAGGAGGAAATATCAAATAATTACAAAAAATAATAGTAAGAATGATTAATGAGCTTAAAGAAGAGACACAAAAGCTAGTGTCTGAACTCAGAGGATATGAATAAACAACTAAAAGAGCTCAAAGAGAATTCAAATAGCAGATGAATAAAACTAAGATCATGCAGCATATGAAAGAGGAAGTCATTAAGATTGAGAAATCCTGAAAAAGAAACTAAAACAAACAACTCAATATATGAAATAAAAATCCCAATCAAAAGCTTAGCAGACAGAGTAGAGCAAGTTCAAAACAAAGTATCAGGAACAGAAAGCAAAGTTGAGGAATTAGATCAAAACGTCAAAGAATATGAAAATATGAATGGAACATGCAAGACATCTGGGACACCATAAAATGATCAAATCTATAAATCATGGGTTTAGAAAGAGGAGAATAGCTATAGACTAAAAGCATAGATAACATATTCAATAAGATAATAGGTAAAAACTTCCCAACCTTTAGAAAAAGAGGGACATCTACCTGTAGTTGGCTTACAGAACACCAAGTCATCAGTACCAAAAAAGAAAAAATCCCAGACATAAAATCAAAACACTCAGTGTACAGAACAAAGAAATGATACTAAAAGCTGCAAAAGAGAAAAGATAAGTCACATATAAAAACAAATCAGGTAGAATAACAGCATATTTCTCAACCAAATTCTAAAACACAAGAAAGACATGCTAAAACATTATTCAAGCCCTGAAAGAAAACAACTGTCAACCTAAACTAGTCTATCCAGCAAAACTATCCTTCCTAATTGAAGGAGAAATTGAAACCTTCCACACGAAGCAAAAGCTAATGGAACTCACAACTACCAAACCAACACTGCAGAAAATATTTAAGGCCTTTTATACACAGAAGAAGAAATTAGACTGTAACAGAAAGAGGCAACAAAGAATAAACCCTTTTAACCAAGCAGAACAGGAAAAAAGGAAAATGTAAACACCAGGAATATAAAAATGACTGGGAACACCACACACTTCTCAATACAAACACTGAATGTAAATGGCCTCAATGTTCTAATCAAAAGACATAGAATAGCAAAATTGAATTAAAAAACAAGACCCAACCATAACCATATATTGCTTAGAAAAGATACATCTCACTGAAAAAAATAAACACTGTCTTAAGAGTAAAAGGCACAAAAATATTTTCCAAGGAAATGGACCCCATAAATAGGCAGAAGTAGCTATACTTATATCTGACAAATTTGACTTCAAACTCAAATCAGAAGAGACTTCCATTAAGGTCACTTCATATTAACTGACAATTCATCAAGAGGCAATACTAATTCATATATATACATCAAACTTAGGGGCACCCAACTACATTAAAAAAAAGACTAATGGACATAAAATCACAGGTAGACCCTAACACAGTGATAGTGGGAGAACTAAACACCTGACAGTCACCAACAGATAGGTCATACAGGCAAAAGATCACCAAAGAAACTTCAGAACTAATACACGTTAGACCAAATGGACATAATAGACATCTACAGAGTTTTTTACCCAACAACCATGCATTCTTTTCCGCTGCTCTTGGAACTTTCTCCAAAAAAGATCAGATTTTAGGACATAAAGCAAGTCTCAACAAATTTAAGAAAATTAAAAGAACCCATGGTATCATGTCAGAACACAATGGAATAAAACTAGAGCTTCAAAACAAAGGAAATCATAGAAGATATCCAAACACATGGAGACTGAACAGCACACTGCTGATCGACTAGTGGGTTGTTGAAGAAATAAGGGAAGAAATCAAAAGTTCTGAGAATCTAATGAAAATGGAAATACAACCAATCATAATCTATGAGACATAGCAAAAGCTGTGTTAAGGGGAAAGTTTGTAGCTATAAGTGCCTACGTTACAAAAACCAGAGAATTCTCAAACAACCTAATACTATACCTTAAGCTTCTAGAAAAGCAAGAACAAACTAAACCCTGAACTAGCAGTCAGAGAGAAATAATAAAAGAATCAGGGCCAAGAACAATGAGATCATTTTCATTGTTCAAAGAATCAATGAAATATAAAGTTCGTTTAGAAAGATTAACAAGATCAATAAACTCTTAGCCAACATGACAGGAAGGAAGAGGGAAAAGACCAAAATTAATAAAATTAAATATGAAAAAGGGGACATGATGATAAATATTAATGAAATCCAGAGGATCATTAGGTCATACTTTGAAAACTTACATTCACACAAACTGGAAAATCCAGAAGAAATGGTTGAATTTCTAGATGTACAAAATTGAACCATAAGAAATCTTCCACCTAAACAGATCTATAATAAGCAAAGAGACTGAAGCAGTAATAGTCTGTCTACAAAAAAAGAGCCCAGGACCCGATGAATTCATTGCTGAATTCTACAAGACCTCTAAAGAATAACGAACACCCCAGTACTCCTCAAACTTTTCCAAAAACTAGAAAGGTAAGGAACACTACCAAATTCATTAAACGAGGCCAGCATGACACTCATTCCAAAATCCAATAAAGATGCAACAAAAAAATAGAATTACTGACTAATATCGTTAATGAAGATAGAGGCAAAAATTCCCAACAAATGCCTGGCAAACCATATTCAATAACACATCAAAAAGATCATACACCATGACCAAGTCAGTTTCATTCCAGTGATGCAAGAATGGTTCAATATATGAAAATCTATAAATGTAATACAGCATAAAAACACAAGCAAGGACAATAATCACATGATCATCTAAATAGATGCAGATCAAGCCTTTGACAAAATTCAACATCCTTTCATGATAAAAGCACTTAAGAAGCTGGGAATAGAAGCAATGTTCCTCAATGTAATAAAAGCTATATATGACAGACCTAAAGCCAGCATTATACTAAATGGATAACAACTGAAACCATTCCTGCTAATATCAGGAATGAGACAGGGATGCTCATTTTCCCCACTCCTATTTAATACAGTTTTGGAATTCCTAGCCAGAGAACAAGAGCATGAAACAAAAGGGATTCAAACAGAGAAGGAAGAAGTCAAACTATCCCTATTTGCAGATGATATCTTATACCTAACCCCCCATGAACTCCATAAAAAAACTCTTAAAAATCATAAACTTTTTTGCCAAAGTAGGAGGATAAAAAACTAATACACAGAAGTCAGTAACCTTCCTATATATCAACAACAAACGGACTGAGAAAGAAATCAGGGAACAATCCTTTTTACAATAGTTTCAAAGAAAACATCTGGGAATACTTTTAAGGAAGAAAAGCTTTTCATTGAAACTATAAATCACTGAAGAGAGAAATTTTAAAGACATCAGAAGATGGAAAAATCTCCTGCACAGTTTGGCAGAATCAGTATCGTGAAAATGGCTGTACACCAAAAGCAATCTACATGTTCAATGCAATTCCTATCAAAATCCCAATGACATTCCTCATAGCGATAAAAAACACAAAAAATTTTGAATTCCCAAAGCAATTCTGAGCAAAGAGTGTGGTGATGGAGGTATCACAATTCCCAACTTCAAACTATACTACAGAGTCATAACAATTAAAACAGCATGGTATTGGCACAAAAACAGACATGAAGATCAATGGATTAGAATAGAAGACCCAGATATAAACCAATGGAGCTACAGTCAACTGATTTTAATATAAGGAATAAAACTTATTTTTTTTCAGTACTGGGGTTTGAATTCAGGGCCTACACCTTGAGCCACTCCACCAGTCATTTTTTTTGATGGGTTTTTTTGAGATAGTGTCTCACAAACTATTTGCCTGCACTGGCTTCAAACCGTGACCCTCCTGATCTCTGTCTCCTGAGTAGCTAAGATTACAGGTGTGAGCCACCGGTGCCTGGCTAGGACTGAAACTTTGAAACAACTACAAGAACTAGTAGAGAATACACTGGAATACATAGGTATAGAGAACCATTTCTGAAATAGAATGCAAATGGCTTGGCATGTAAGACAAAAAATTTTCATATGGAGCTGCATCAAACTAAAGAAGCTGCTGTACACCAAAAGAAAGTTAGTAGACTTAAGAGACTGTCCACATAATGGGAGACAGTCTTTGCCAGCTATTCATCTGATAAGGAAATAATATCCAGAATCTATAGGGAACTCAAGAAACTCAACCTCCAAAAGAATCAACATCTTAATGAAGAAATGGGCACATGAATTAAACAGGAAATTCCAAAGGAAGAGGAAGACATGGCCAATAAAAGATGAAGAAACATTCAACTTCTCTGGCTATAAAAGAGATGCAAATCAAAATTACACTGAGATTTCACCTCACTCCAGTCAGAATGGCATGTTTGAGGGACAAAAAAAACCATGCTGGCGAGGATATGGTGAAACAGGAACCTTTATATTTGTTCTTGGGAATGCAAATTAGTACATCCATTGTGGAAAGCAGTATGGAGTTTCTCAAAAAGCTAAAAATAGAACTGTCCTATGATCCAGTGATACTGCCTCTGGGCATATATCCAAAGGAGCAGTAGAGACACTTGGACACCGTTACTTATTACAGCACTATTCACAATAGCCAAGTTATGGAAACAACCCAGGTGCCCTACAACTGATGGATGGATCAAGAAAATCTGTGTGTGTGTGTGTGTGTGTGTGTGTGTGTGTGTGTGTGTGTGTGTGTGTACATAATGGGGTTTTATTCAGCCATAAGGAAGAATGACACCATGTGGTGTGAAGGTAAATGGATGCAGTTGGAGGACATCATATTAAGTGTAGTAAACCAGGTTCAGAAAAACAAAGGGCATGTGTTTTCTCTCATATGTGTATGATAGACCCAAAAAATAAACATATACACCAAAACAAACATTATCATATACAACCATATGTAGAACATGTTTATAATAAGTGGGACAGTTTTATGGAACTTGGGGAAGGAGGGAAAGGAAAAAAGAAAGGTAGAACATCAGCAATACTGTAAAACAACATCTGTGAAGGTGAAGTATATAAGGATATGTATTGAAAGCTGTCAAAAGAGGTGGGGGAGTGGGAGGGAAGGGGTAAGGGAGAGTAATGGAAGTGGTTGAACGGATGAAAGTAAAGTATAATCACCACAGAGATACCTTGAGAACCCTTTGAGCATTGACTTAGAAATTAATAACAAAAGATAGGACAATAAAATTGGTACAGTGTATGTGGGTTACTTGTGGGAAGGGGGAGAGTGAAATAAGAGATTAAGGTGAAGGAACATGGTTAATGGACTTCTTATACCTATATGATATAAAACAATGAAACCTTTTTCAGTTGCTTAAAGTGGGGCAGGGAATAAGTCGAGGGGGGAGTGTTAGTGGGGGCAATCTAACCAAAGTACAATATAAGCCTATTTGGAATTGTCACAATGAATCCCCCTGTACATTAAATTTATCCTAATAAAATTTTTAAAAGAAAAAGAATTATTCTAAATGTTCATTTAAGATCTGGGCACTCCACTATGTGTAAAGTAAACATAAATTGAAATATATTTTTAAATACAACATTTCTGAATCTAAAGTGAATATAGATTTTCTTACTGTTTTTATAGTGAGTCCTTTAGATCACTATAATTTTTTGTTATTGTTGTGACATTTGCAAAAGTTCTTAGTATATATCATAGTTGAATTCACTGCTCAGTCATTCTCCATTATTTCCCTTGTCCCCATTCCTGGAATAGTTTCTACAGGTATATTCTTCCAATTTCATACATGTTCAGTATAATTTCTTGATTGATATAATGAATACTATGAAATAATCAAGAACTATCTTTTTAAAAGTTTTGGTTTTTAATAACACATTTTTTTAAATAGTCACTATTTAAAAGTGTGTGTGCGTGCATGTGTGTGTGTGTATATATATACACACATACAAAGACAGAGACATATATCCCATTTATATCGTTATATAAGAGTCTCATTCTGTTTCTTAATGTATTTGTATAACAGGTAAAGATCTCATTTAATAAATATTAATAGGATATTCAGTAGTAATTACTTTCATACATATTGGTTTAGTACAGTTACGTATCAAACCCTAAGTCTGTTACATATATTTTGTTTTAAATAGATAGCTATTAATATTTATTTTGTTATGTCATTTTATTTTTTGCCCTCACTATTAATTAGTATTAGTCCCTTTTTATAAAAGAGGGAAATTGGTTTCAGAGAGATTAAGTAGCCTGTCCACAGTAAGGACAGTATTAGGTTATTGAACTCAGGAAATCTGACACCAGAGGCTATAAGATAAACTATGCAATGTTAATGTTACTATTTGTCTTAGTTCTTTGTATTTCATTGGCATATTTTATATTCATATATCTTCTACAGTTGGTACTTATTAACATTCCATTTATTGAATAGCAGTAATATTATTGTAGATAATATATTTGTGTCAATTTTAATCATATAATCTCTGCTATGAGCATGACTAGATTTTTCACAGGTGGGTTTGTTTGCTGTTCCTTTTATCTAGCTGTTTTCATTTGTATGCAGCTTTTGTGAGTCTTCAAAAATTATTTATATGATGCTGAATATAAATTCTTCCTAATAACCTGTCAAATGTGTTTTGTATTACTTCATTGGGAGTGTTTCAATTATTAACTAATAAATTTAAGTGTCTGTATCTGTATCTGTCATTTTTTTTGGAGTGACAGAATTTTCTCATCATAATTATTGTGTGTTTGCCATCTCCTTGACATAATCACCTTTGTTTTCCATTTATTTTGAAAATCACTTCGATAAAGTGACTGTTAAAGGGTACAATATACTGTTACTGATGTATTGATTTTCTAAGATCCTACATTGTTTAAGTATTTAAAACTGAGTGAAATCAAGATACTTTAATTTCTCAGTCATTACAGTATTGAGACCTTGTATTCAAAATTTTTATGAGCAGCTCCTTTTTTGAATGATTTCCTTTCTATTTTCAAATAGAGTCTAAATACTTATCATTCAGGAAGAGGCAGTCAGTAAACAAACGCTTATAGAACATCCATGAGATGAGTGTCTGTGATTTTTCTGGGTTTTTTTTCTTATTTTATGTGTTGAAATACAACATACATATGTACATCTTAGAGTAATATATGATAATTTACTACATGTATATATTGTGTAGTGCTCAAATAAGCACTTTAATCTCATCAAACATTAATTACTTGTATATGCTAGAAACTTTCTTTTTGAAATTTCAGTTTTTCTTATCTTTTTTTTATTATTTGGGCCACCTCTCCCCTTTTTCCCACTCTCCCCTGCCTTCAGGTAGAAGCTGTTCCACCCTCTTGTTCTCCATTTTTGTTGAAGAAAAACCATAAAAGCTAATAAGAAAAACATGCCATTTTTGCTAGTTTAAGATAAGGATAGCTGTACAGGGAGATTCTTTGTGTTGTTTCCATGCATATGTGTTTTACAACCAAAGTTGGTTCATCTATACCAGGCCCCTTCCCATAGTGGCCTCTGCAAGTTAAAGTTACTATATTTGATTTGTTCCTATACAGTGAGCACATCATCCACATTCAAGTTTTTTGTTTTTCTTCCCTTCCCTGTCTTTCCCATGTGCAGTCTCCCCTTAGGCCCAACCCATATCCAATAATACTACTGCTTTGTTTTAGGTCTATAATCCACGTATGAGGGAGAACATGCGATTTTAGGCCTTCGGAGCCTGGCTAACTTAGCTTAAGATCATGTTCTCCAGTTACTTACATTTACCTGCAGATGACAAAATTTCATTCTTCTTTGTAGCTGAATAAAGATCCATTGTGTTATAGATACCACATTTTCTTAATCCATCTATCAGTAGTGGGGCATCTTGGCTGTTTTCATAGCTTAGCTATTGTGAATAGTTTACAATAAACATGGGTGTGCAGGTGCCTTTGGAGTAACCTGACTCACATTCCTTCGGGTATATCTCTAGGAGTGGTATTGCTATATCATATGGCAGGTCTATGTTTAGGTTTTCATTTTATTCTAGTTATTTTGAAATATATCATGGATTTTTGTAAATAGTAGTTACTCTACTGTGATACAGAAAACTAATTCCTCCCATGTAACTGTTTTGGTGCCAGTTACCTAACTTGAATAACCAAACTTCTTAATTCCATCTTGGCTACTGTAAATAGTACTACAGTAAACATGAGAGTACAGTTACTTCATTGATACAATAATTTAGTTTTAATACATACCCAGTGCTGGTACTATTGGATTTTATGGTGTTTTCCTTTTTAGACAAACTCCCATACTGTTTTCCATTCATGGCTATAGTAATCTGCATTCCCATTATCAGTGTATCTGTTTTTCTTTGTCCACATCCTTGGTTACATTTATTTTTGTTGTTATTGTTGTTCTTTTGGTAAAATGTACTATTTCATTGTAGTTTTGATTTGCATTTCCCTAATGATTAGTGATATTGAGCATATTTTCATATACTTGTCCACTTAAATATCTTATTTTTGAGAGCTGTCTATTCAGAATTTTAACCAGTTCTTTAATTGGATTGTTTGGTATTTCCAGCATTAAATATTTGGAGTTTCTTATATATTCTGAATATTAATTCCTTGTAAGATGAATAGTTTTCAGCTATTCTGCAGGTTGTGTCTTAGCTCTGTTGATTGTTTCTTTTGCTGTGCAAAAGCTCTTTGATATAATTCCATTTGTCTATTTTACTTTTGTTGCCTATGCTTTTTGGTTCCTAGCCAAAACACCTTTCCTAAACCAATGTCTTGGAGTGTTACCCTATTTTCTTGTAGTAGTTTCATAGTTTCAGGTGGCATTTAGGCCTTTGGTCCATTTTGATTTGATTTTTCTGTATGATGAGAGGCAGGGATCTAGTTTCCTTCTGCAATTGCATATTCAGTTTTGCCAGAAAGAGTTATAGAAATTGTCCCCTTTTCAGTATATGTACTTGACCTTTTGTCAAAATCTTGTTGGCTGTATGAACATGGATTATTTCTGTATTCTCTGTTTGGTTACACTGATCTATATGGTAGTACCATGCTATGTTGGTTACTGTAGCTTTTGTTTAGAAGTCAGGTGTTGTGATTCTTCCAGCTTTGCTGGTTCTGCTTGGGATCACTTTGGCTATTCTGAATCATTTGTCATTGCATATGAGGTTTTGAATTGCTGTCTCTGTTTCTGTGAAAAATTTCATTGGTGTTTTCATGGGGATTGTGTTGAATTTATACATAGCTTCGACCTAACTGTGAACTAGATAGGTAGATAGATAGGTAGGTAGGTAGGTAGGTAGGTAGAGAAGTAGGCTCCAATGTAGTAATATTTGAGAACTTCAACATCCTATTTTAATCAGTATACAGAGAACTTGGATAGTTGAATCATACTATAAGAACATATGACTCTAATAGACATTTATACAACATTGCAATAGCCATAGAATTCACGTTCTTCTCATCAACTTATAAAACATTATCCAGAATAGATCATGTTCAGCCACAAATCAAGTTTCAATTTATTTTAAACAACTAAAATGATGTCATGTATCTTCTCATACCTACATGGGATAAAACTAGAAATCAACTGTAAGAACAACTGGAAATATACAAACACATGGAAATTGAACATGATCCTAAATGACCAATGGGTAACTGAAGACATTAATAGGAAGAATTTTAAAAATACTTGAAACAATCAAGATGAAAACACAGAGTATAAGTATTTATGCAATATTGCAAAAGCAACACTAAGGGGAAGTTTATAGCAATAAGTCCATTTGTCAAAAAGCAAAGATTTCAAATAACCCATATAAAAATCCATACCAAGCACATAGAAAGATAAGAATAAACAAAACCAAAATTAGTTGGGTGAGAGAAATAATTAAGGACCAGAGTAAAAATAACTGAAAAAAAAAGAAAGATCAATGAAACAAAGAATTGGTTTAAAAAAAAAAAGGCAAAGATGTCAAATTTTAGTAGGCTAAGGGAAAAAAGAAGATCCAAATCAGTAAAATGAGAGATGAAGAGTGTGACGTTAGAGTTTTTACAAGAAATACAAAAGCTGGACAAATCCAACCTACCAAGATTGACTCAAGAAAGAAAATATGCACAGACCAATAATGAGATTGAATTCATAATCAAACTTTTCCATTCAAAAAGATGTTCAGGACTGGTAACTTTACAGCTGAATTGTTCAAAATAGTTAAAGAACTAATTCCAATTAATCTTAAACATTCCAGCAAGTTGAAAAGAAGGGAACTCTTTTTTTCACAAGCATTCTATTAGTAAATTCATAGGTTTGTACTCCTGAAAACTTATTTATGAGTATATTTTATTTTTAAGTTTTAACCAAAGCAAAATTTATTCTAAAAAATTGCCTTGGAAAAAGGCATTGTGTTTAGTTTGCATTTGGTATGGAAGTTAAGGAATCTTAGCTCCAATCTGATCCCCATTAAAATAAAGGTTAGCCATTCTCCTTATATCAACTGTTTGCTGTTTTTCTAGATAAAATGTAATTTCTCCTCAAGGCTGTGGCTGAATGGAAAAAATCCCTGAATCATTTCCTAGCAAGGTCAAGTGGAATTTACCAATCAACTTGAGGGAAGGGTAAGCAGGAAGGTGGCCCAAGTAACATTTTAAAAAGACAGAAGTCAGCAGAAAGGCAAATGGTGTCTATAGTGTGTCAAGTAAAATGAAATAGGTAGAGAGAGGAAGAATCTAGAAACAAGGCAGACACTAGACCATATAAATGATCCTTGGGAAGTGCAGGCTTAGTGAGCAGTGATAACAACATTGTCAGATTAATCACATGGATTGGAGATCTTATTCTATATCAACTTCACTAAAATTTCAAAGATACAGGGAATCAAAAGGCATAGAAAGAGATGAGGGCCACCTGTCTCTAAGTCCTTGTTTTTTATGAGACTTGTGCTCCTGGCCCAGAATGAATTGAGGTCTCCAAGTGACCCTATGGAAGGTTTCTCACACAGAAGGAGCTATGAGTTTTTAAACAACTCTATACTCCAGAGAATTTTGCAGCTTCCATTTTCAAAGAGCCACACAAATAATTTGAGGTTATTTATTATAATTAATCTTTAGCCAAGAGTTCTCTGTGAAGGACATTCAGAAGATAAGATTTCCTCCTACTTGCACATACCAGCACATACCAGGTGATCCACTTTAAAAGGAAGTAGGTGGTCATAGGCCTTCTTTCCCCCCACCTTGTTGTTGAATTCCAGTGGCTTCAATTTGCTAGGCTTCAATTTGTTATGAAACTGAGTCAGCTTAGAAAGAAGCACTTTTATAAGAGTGTATTAATTGTACAGAGTAAGAGAATGCTTATGACATTTGTATACATGCATGTAATATACTTTGATCATATTTACCCCCTCTATTACTCTTTCTTATCCTCTCTCTCTCTTCCTCTTTTCCACTTCTGGAGAAAAATTCTTTTTAAAGGTGCTTTTTAATTGTTTATATGGCAAATAGGTATTTCCCTCAAAAATTCTGTAGCATTTATAATAAATTAAAGATTAATTATAAAATATGTGTGATATATGCCCATAAAGATATAAAACAAATGAGTTTTTAACAGAAGAGGAAATTCAGAAGGCAAATTAACATGAATTATACTTAGCCTGAGTGATAACAGGGGAAATGCAAATTACAGAAACAATAATTATACTGGTTATATTGAATATTTTTTAAAGTTGATTTGACACCAATGTCAGATGCTGGTGATTATGTAGAGAAATGGAATGTATCCCCTGGTAAAATTAAAGATACCTGTCTTCTAAGATTCAGCAAGTATACTGTACAAAGGAGACATGTACAAGGATGTTCAGTTTGACATCGTTTCATAGCTTAAAATTGGAAATTATTGTCTGTTTAAAAGTATGGCTAGATGTGAGATATCAAAATGAATATTCTGTAGCTGTTAGAATAAATTAGGTCTTCATGTATTAAGTGGTAGATTTTGAAAGCCTAATACTGTGTTAAAAGGGAGAATGGAATATCTAAGGAAATACTCACATATACCATTTTAAAAATTATACATATACAAACAATTTTGCACACCCAAGACACTCTTCTAGTGTAGCCATAGTTGATAGTTTTTCTTTAAAAATTCAGAATATTAAGTAATTGAGAAAATACTGAGTTTAAATTCATGAGTACACATGATCTATGCTTTTTGCATTGTAAAATATTTTTATATTGAAATGTCTCCAGTCACCAGAAGTACATTAATTTAGAATGAAACTTCAATTTTGAATTGTGTTTCACAGTTCTATTTTTCTTCTTAGATGCAGCTCATACCTCTATCTAATCAGCATGTTTTTGGGTATAGTAGACAAGATACTAAAAATGAATAGTGCTTTTGGAATATTGATAAGGATTGGTGAAATCTGAATTTAGAGTATTATATGCACAAACATATTAAATACTTTAGAGACGTAATGTTTACAAAGTAGGTGGAATTTCTACATAAAAGTAGATTTTAGAAATTGAAAGCATATTAGCAGATGAAAACTCAAAAGCTCTGGTGCCTACATCAGGAAGCAGTGTTCATTTTAGACATCAATTTTCCTATTTAAGTAAAATAAAAAGCTAAGCAATTCATTAATAAAAATAGAAAATCCAAAGAAAAGATTCTGAATCTGGTACAAGTTTATATATACTTACACTTCTCCAAAGTAAACTAATTTTCTGTATCACCATAATAGGTAGCAACAAAATAAACATTTTAATAAGATAAAGAAAGATAATGATAGTTCTGAGCAAAGAAACAGCTGACCTGTTTTAGTTGAGAGAGCATTCATGCTCTTTTCTGAATTTATGCATATTTTAATCATATTTAAGATCTAGGAAGCCTAACTCAGTCAGCAATCAATCCATCAGGGAGAATAGAATTTATATCACACTGTGCTTAGATGGACAAAATAGAGATTAGGGGCCCTTAGTATGGGCTTTTCATTTCTTAATTTCAGTTTGTTTAACAAGAACTTCAGAGACATTCCTGATAATGAGACCTAGTTTATCACATTTTTGCAGTTTTCTCCCTTACTGGTATTTTTCATGTGAATAATTATTACGTATGGATAAAGCAAGGCTTAAAATTCTCCCAAATATACAGCTGACCTAAAAATTTCCACATTACTGAATGCCTTTTTGAAACTGCTGGTTTTTAATGAAAATTTCCATCTATGAGCTCAATTGGCAACAAAAGATGAATGTTAACCAGTGTATTTATGACTTACAGATTAGATATGTAGCCTATACTGACTTGAGCACATGATCCTCCTGCCTCAACATCCCAAGTGCTAAGATATGTGTTACCAGGCCCATCTCAGCCTAGATTTTTTTTAAGAGTTCTCCATGGGTAAACTTAAGTCATTTGGTTAATTGTATGACCTTTGGAATGTGATGTCTAGTTACACTGTAGTGTAACCTCTGAAGTAGTTTATTCAACAAATCAAACCTCAAGGCTCTGAAGTGAATTGCAGCCTCACAAACAACACAGAAACAGAGGGACATGTTAAATTACCCAGGAGGATGCTTTTGGCAAAACCAAGATTGTTCTGAAAAAGCAATTCATTTTCTGCAACAAATAGGCAGCATAATTGTAAAAAGAAAAGGGAAAGAGACTAATAGAAGAATGGATGTACATTTTTAAAAAGACTAAAGAAACATTAACTGCCAGGGGTAGATGAACTGTGTAGTCAATGAACCAAACCTAGCCTGCCTGCTACCTGCTTTTGAAAATACATTTTTTTGGAACTCAGCCATGTCTCTTCATTTATGCCTTGTCTATAGCAGTTTTTGCACTAAAACAACAGTTGAATAGCTGCAGCAGAGACCATGTGGGTAGCAAAATATCAAATATTTACTAGCTCGTTCTTTCCAGAAATTTGTTGATTCCTGCCGTATATGTTTCTAATTTGTGTCCTGATTTGAACAAGCCAAAGAATGTAATAAATGATGAGACTGAACACTGTATTATGAAGGTACTAGGGAATTGTCAATTTTATATGTGATATTATTGTGAAAATGTATTTAAAAGCTTTTAGAAATTCATATTTAAATATCTAAGGATTAAAGAAAAATAATTGTCTCAACCCTCATTTTTCTCATATTAAAATATTAATAGAAATAGCGCTATTACATACAATTTTTCTCAATCTCATGAGGTAAACCATATTTGCAGTTAGTAAACTTGACATAAATACCCAATTGCCATTAGCTCCTATTGTTAATACTGTTCAATAAGATATAAAGTTTTAAATTCAAAGCACCACTGACATAAATATAAGTGCATAAATGTGAATAATATTAGAATTAACTTTCAGGTATATGTTTGACAACAGATGATCTCTGAACCATCTGTGTGAGTCAGATATGGGTAACCATAGAGATTTTTGTTTTACTCTACTTATGTAAGTATATAGTATTCATCATTCTTTCAGAATAAATACTGGACAAGTATTTAATTAAAACATTGAAGAGTTACCAAAATTATTCTGATCTGAATGTCTGAATTTCCTTGTATTCCATGGCTCTGAGTATCTGAAGGGGTTGAAAGATTTGCCTTGGGAAGTCATAAAATAAATTTTGATTAATTTATAATATTGTATTTTCACAATCAGTAAAACTTCAAGGTTTTAAAGTTCAAAGTTTATAAGTTAAGTACCATATGAGATAGGATAAACCACTCTGTCTTTTCCATGTATTAAAATTTTTAGAATTTGGAAAAATACAAAACACAAATCAATTGCCACATAAATCTGAAATGTGAAAAGCAATAATAATAGTATTAACACCAAATGGAATACGTTTCTCATTTTTTCATTCCCTTAGCTAAGAGTGGCCCCAGAAAGGAACTATACTGTACTGAAGAACAGGAAAAGTCTGACAAAACCACATCTTTCTGGAAAGAGTAGAGAATGGGGCTTTTATGAACTAGTAACTGTGGCAGGTATCCTTGATACTCTTGTTTTTGTTTCTCTTTGTTTTCTCTTCAGTCTATGCAATGAGTGTGGTCATAAGTCAAATAACTGCACCAGTATCTAAAGCTCTGAGAGAAACTTGGTCCCTCTGGGAGGAAGAAGTAGGGAAGAAGACTCTTAGGAGCAGGAGAGGGTAGAGTGAGCCCTAGAGAGGAAAGAGCTGGAGAAGGGTATTCTTAATCTGTGCATGAAGGACACGGTTTCCAGACTCATCACTGAGCTGTGTAAGATAGACTCCCAACAATGTAGCAAAGTCTTTGACAATTGAATTATGATAGAAACCCCTGCATATAATCCAACAAACTCCCAAGTGGCACATGTATGGGACAAACCCAAACTTCAGTAAAGACTTTGAACACAGACAGTGGACTCTCCATTCACAGAAGGTAAAACAGAATTTGTACTCTGGACATAACCATTTTAATTGTCTGGTAATACAAAAATACCAACATTCTCTAAAGAATACATAATAGGATTCAGAGACTTACAATATTCAAAGTATCTAAGATATGATGTAAAATTACTCAATATGCACAACTACAAAAATCAGGAAGATGATGGCTCAGTTATCATCAGTAACCATCCCTGAGAGAAGTCAGTTGTCAATATTACCAGAAAAAAAGTTTGAAGGAAATATTATAACTTTGTTCCTTAAGATAAACATAAATACTCTTGAAATGAATAAAAATAAACTCTAAGCAAAAAATGTATTTTTGTTTTATTGCATATGTGCATTATTTATACATAATGTACATTTAAAAATTAAATTTCAGAACTGAAAGTTACAGCATCTAAAATGGAATAGTCATTAGATTGCCCCAATAGTAGAATAAAAAATAAAGGTCACTGTATGTAAGATAGGCCAATGAAAATTATCTAATTTTAAAGAGGAAATAATCCTGAGAATTTGAACAGAATCTTAGGAATCTATGAAATAATATGAAAATGCACGACATATGTCATTAGCATACTTAAGGAGTGATGAAAGTGATTTGTGACAGTGTATTAGAATGTAATTGCTGAAACCTTCAGAAATTTGGAGAAAACCATAATGGTACTGATTTTCAGTTAGCCATAAACTATAAAGTCAAAGAAAACCTCACCAAGGCACATAATTATTTATTTCTTCAAAACTCAAAATAATTCTCTCTTTAAAGAGAAAGATGACATTAAAATAGAGGAACACATTCCAAATGGCTTCACATTTTACATCAGAAACCATGGTTGCCCCAAGATTGTAAAACAGTATCAAGTCCGACATCTAGAAAGATACCCTTCAGAATAATAGATGTGGTTCAGGTGAAGGAAAATGAAGAGAATTCACTGTTAATGGATCTTCTGTAAAAGAAATGCTAAAAGAAGTACTTCAGACTAAAGGGAATTGATGTCACAAAAACTTATAACTTCAGGAATGAAAGTAGAACAAACGAAATAATGTCTTGGTAAATATTATAGAACATGTTATGGTTTGAATCTTAAATAACCCTCCCAAAGGTGATGTGTTGAAGACTTTGTCCCCAATGTAGTAGTGTTCAGAGGAGGGGTCTTTGAGAGGTAATTGGGTTATGAGGGCTCTGATATGAATGTATTATCCATTTATGTATTCATAGCTTAATGGGTTTGGAGGGAAGGGCTTTGTTATAAAAGAGAGCTCGTTCTCTTTGCTTTCTAGCCACCGTGAGGTGAGGAGCTCCCCACCATGAGGTTCTCCCTTACCATAGTCCTAAAAACAATGGCATCATCCAACCCTAAAGTAAAATCTCTGAATCCATAGGCCAAAATGAATCTTTCTTCCATTAAAAAGATTTTTCTCAAGTATTGGGTCACACTGATGGAGATGTGACAAAATAGAGCTTGTTGTTTTTATTACATTGTTTAAAATTGGTATGACTGAGGAAAAAGATTATAACATTATATAGTATATGCGGAGTAATGTGTATGACAACTAAAAATATAAAGGGCTCAGGGTATCAGAGACCTGTGGTTGTAAGGCTTCTACCTGCAGTGGAAAGTATTAACTATACACTGGGAACGATTATAAATAAACTTTAATCCCTAGAACAAACTACTTAAAATACACTTTAAACAAAAATAAAGTGGGAGCTTAAAACTATTTCAGTATTGCAAAAGTAGGTAGTACTCTATGCAAACCCTAAGAAGTTAGGTTAACTATATTCTTATCAGTAAAAACATATCATTGAATAAGGAATACTAGTCATAATAAAGAAGCATGTTACATAATGGCAGATGTGTCCATTCACCAAAATGGTATAATATTAAATGTGTATGCACCTAACAAATACATGAAGCTCCAAAATGGATGAAACAAAAACTCACAAAACTACAAGGAAGATGAGATAAATCAACAGTTGTTCTTAAAGATTTTAGTATTCCCTTTTTAGTAATTTGTAGGGAGTGGATTATGAGATGCCTATGAGAACTTGACATAAACACAGTTATGCTCAGTGATCTAGAGGCTAAGTTTGGCATGGTCCCAGTGGCAGAAGAGAGCAAGAGGCAAAATGCAGCAAGGCTACTTTTCCTAAGTTGTTTATATTCAGAGAAGTAGGAAGGCAGGTTTCTTTTGTTACAATGTCATGTCCCTCCAGGAGAACTGTTGCTCCACCTCCTTGTTTACCACTGGCTACAAGACTCACTGAAGGAGATGCAGGATTTTTTTGATGGAGGATTTTGATTGGCTGCTGCTGTCACTGCTGCTGGCTGTTGTGTCTCCACCAGAGCATCTTTCTGCACTGAAAACTTTATACATAGTTAGAAAAGCTAAGCTAAAGAAAAGCTAAAGAGAACATGGGACAGTGTAAGTCTAAGGACCAAGAATTAAAGAGTTATGCTAATGCAGTTTTTAGACATGACTGCTGTTTTTTGTCTGCAAGTCTGAGTGCCAAGACTTTAAGAAAGCTAAAGAGAGAACGTGGGACAGTGCAAGTCTGAGGACCGAGACTATAAAAGGGAACATAGGACAGTGCAAGTCTGAGGGTAAAGACTTTAAGAGAGATTAAAGAAAAATGGGACAGAACAAGTCTAAGGAAAGACACTTTAAAGAATAGAAAAAGAAGACTTTAGAAGTAAGGTTTTAAAGAATGGGAAAAAGAAGCAAAGTAAAAGAAGAGTTATTAGAGAAAAGAAGCAACGAGGCTGTTGTGTGTCTCCATCTGAGTACCCAACACAGCTGACCCCAACTTTCTGCATGTCTGTTTTCTATCATTTGTCCTTTCTGCATCTCCAGTCGCCCCCAGTTAGGTCAGTAGAACCAGGAGCAAGAGAAAGCTTGCTACAGTAATTGATAGTGTAAGTAGATGGAAAATCAGCAATTACTGTGGAAGAGCTGAATAAACCTATCAACTGACTTAAGCTAACTGTTTTTAGAACAGTCCACCCAATAACAACAAAGTGCACAGTCTTTTCAAGTCTGAATGGAATAGCCACGAAGATAGATCTTACTCTGGATGACAAAACAGACCTTAGCTAGATTTAAAGAATTGAAATTATGTGTTGGATATTCTCTAATAATCATAGAATTTAACTAGTAACTAATAATGGAAGGGTATGAGAACTTCTGCCTGTCAACTGGAAATTAAATAGCACACTTCTACATAACCCAAAGATTAAAGATAAAGTCTCCAGGGCAATTAGAAAAAAATTAAGTAAATGACAACATAATACATCAGAATTTGTAAAAGGCTCATAAAGCAATGATTACTAGGAAAATTTATAGCATTGGATCCTTACTATAGTATTGAATAGAGATCTCAAATTTATTATGTATGAAATAGAAATGCAAGTGGAAGTAAGTCCAAACCACACAAAAGGAAGAAATATACAAAATATAAGAACAGAAGGCATTGATATTAAAAAGAATAAAACAATAGATGCTAGTCAGAAAACTAAAGACTGGTTATTGGAGGAAAAGAAGGAAGATAAAAACTACCAATGTCAGTAATGAAAGAGGATATTAGTACAGATATTTAAAGAATAAGGAGATATTATGAACATCTTTATTATCATAAGTTCAACAAATTCAATGAAATGGACATTTCTTAGATTAAAAACTACTTAAATCTCCTTCAGGAAGAAATAGATAATCTCAATAGTCTTAAATCCACTAGTTCATAACCTTCCAATAAAGAAAATTTTAAGGCTGGATTACTTCACTAGAAATACTACAAAACATTTAAGGAAGAAATATTGCCACAAAGTTTCTTCCCAAAAATACAAGAAGAGAAAATACTTGGCAACTCATTTTATGATGTCAGAATACCTATGATAGAAAAATCAGGCAAAGACAATACAATGATGTCTCAAAATATAGATGACAGTGAATTCCACAAATTGTACTCTTCCTGAGTCTCCTGAGAATCCATGGAATGACTCAGTTCAGCAGAACAGTTGTGGGAGTACTTCAGAGCCAGGCAAATCATGCATGTTTCCATATAAATGGCTTGTATTTATTGTTGAATATGTTTATACTAAATGTTCATCATCAGAAAAGGTATAAAGAATGCTGAATGAATCAGATTTACAAAGTATAAATCTAAGAGAATAGTTTGGCAGAAAACCTCAGTAATAAGGAAGTAGAAAAAAATTTAAAAGCTGATTATTGTTGAAACATTAGACTTCAAATCTGAATTTAACAATTAATTGTCACAGGTTTGTGGTTATTGGATGTTTATTTATAAAAATTTCATAGTCTTTTACACAGGTTTAAACATTGTTTGTTTCTAGTAAATGCTTTATATGCTAAGGGATGGCTCATATGGTAGAGTGCCTACCTAGCAAGCCCAAGGCCCTGAGTTCAAACACGAGTACCACCAAGAAAAAATGCTTTATTGCTAAACAGCATAGGTGATGACTGCTTAAGATAAGACAATGTCACAGTATTTCTATTGAATACAGTTTCTATTTCCTAAGAGGTTAACACTGGATAAATAACTAAATTTTTTTCTTTTTAATTTTGGTCAAAAGTTCCTTGGATCAGTTCAAGATGATTAATTTTACAAAATCTTTTCTGTTAACTTAATATCCTCATTACATGTTTGGTAATTGAATTACTCTTTTTCTGTTTCAATTCAAATCTATAAGCCTATTGAGGAAAAATAACTAAGGGCAAAGCTGGAAAGATGTAGGCAAACATTACCATTTTTAAAGCTGAAAATATGTAGCAACATTACTTTTTAAAAAAACTGTTAAAAAAAATAAGTGATTGAGCCAGGCCCCCATGACTTACACCTCTAATCCTACTTGGAAACTGAGATTGGAATGATCATGGTTCAAGGCCAACGAGGCAGATATTGAAAGACCCCATCTCACCCAATAGCTAAGTGCAGTGTTGTATCATCCCAGCTACAATGGGAGGCCTAAAATAGTAGAATTACAGTCCAAACCAGGTGGGCAAAATGTGAGGCCATGTGTCCAAAATTACCAGAGGAAACGGATTAAAAGTGGCTCAATTGGTAGAGCATCTGCCTAGTAAGTATGAAGCCCTCTTTTCAAACCCCAGTACTGATCCCCACTACCAAAAAAATAAGTAATTGAGAGCTGGAGGCATCACAAAGTGGTACAACACCTGCCTGCAAGTACTATGCCCTGAGTTCAAACTTTCAGTACCACCAAAAAAAAAAAAAAAGTGTTCAACACCATTTGAAACTCTAGGTAGATCATGTAAGAGATGTATAATCAATGTATCACAGATAAAACCAGGGTGTTTATCACTACAGACCACAAATGACCAATATATGACCATATACTTATAATAACTTCTGCTTTCTAATTTCAGAAGCCATTCCTGTAAAGGCTATGACAGTATAACTTAAAATATCAAAATACGTTATTTGTTCATTCTGAAAATAATGGATTGCCATTTTAACATACTCTCGATTTACTCATCATGGATAAAGATATTGTTGTAAAAGAATTGGTAAAATATATGGAACATGAGCAGAGTGCCCCCTGGAAATCTTCAGTTCTAATCCTATCTCTGTTTTTAACTAGTTTAGTGGCTTTAAAAAACTCCACTCATCTGAGCATAATTCCACAAACAAATGAAGTTGTGTGCCATTATAGGTAATTTGATCCCCAGAGAATTAAATCAAACTTTTAAGAGATAGACAATCCAATGTGAGGTTTATGGATACTCCTCAAAGATTTTATCATGATCATTTTTGTCCATTTTGCAGTTTTAATTTGGAGAGTATCTCAAGGGTTATAGAGAGCAGATGTTGACTTAAAGAATAATGACATAATTGATGCTTGTTTAGAATGGCTCATGAATATTTGTGTTTCTCTCTCTTGAAACAAAACGTATATGTAGCTTTAGGAATCATGCTGTTCAAAATTCTTTAGAGTTTATGATCAAAGCATATCCTAAAATTTAGATTTGGAATTCTGATTATTTTTATACATTCAAACAAAAGTCTCTGTCTACATGGAAGACTCATGGTAAAACATTTTTCAAAGCCTCAAAAACATAATAGAAGACTTTCAGGGATTCATTGAATATACTGTGCTTAATTTCTAACATCTTTTGAAGATCTAAACAAATCTTTTCTCAGTGAGTTGTTTAAAACCTCTAGTTCTTAAAATTTCAGCTTATCAGTTTAGATGGTTGTGTTTCAACTTGAAATCCTTATGTTAAAAATTGATGTGGTTGCTATAAAGCTATAAGTTAATAAGTAGAAGACAATAAATGTAGTCAATAATTTATTCTAAAATTTAAATTATGCAGTGACTATATCAGTGTATATTTATAGTTACAAGTGACCATACCTGAATAAATCCCTGAATCCTTGCCACATATTGGAGAAAAAGATTCATTATACTGATAGTATTAGAAAGTACTCAGTATTTCCATATTCTTCTTGTCATCTCTAAAAGAAATTATCAAGTACAGATAGATGCCTTTAGAAACTATGATTAATTATCCTTCAAGGAATAAAATAATCTGGGAATTTTAAACTAGATATGAACTACATCCCCACCCTATGTAAAGGTATTCTAGTGGATTCAAATTTTCAGAGACTCTTGTGGGTTTTTTCATACTCACTGGGATCCAAGCAAATACAGGCAAGAATTCAGTCTTCTATTTTTTGAGCTTGGGGTATTTGTTTTCTTTTGGTTCACTGACTGATGGTGTTTTTTAATGGCTTCAGCTTTTTGTGAGTGCCTCGACTCCAGAATCCCATTGTATGTACTCAGCAGCAGTTGCCCTCTACTTTTTATAGAGATGGTCAGGCAAAACCCAAATTATTAATCACATCGGAACTGAGAAATTTCCCAGATGGAATAGGTATGGCACTGTCAGACAAATCATCTTTTTTGTATTCATTCTTTTTAAATTATTTCTATTCCCAGAGATGACCTTGTTTTCCACAATTTTGTGACTGTATCTACATGAGCCTTTGAGGGAGCATGTGTTTTAATACTTTTGGGTATCTTCTAGTGAGGTGGTTGAATTGTTCATGCAGTTCTTCATCATATTAGAAACCTATGTCATTTTATAACTTTTTTTTGGTTAGCCACTTAATATACCAAGGCAAAAACCATACTGAACAATGAACAGACACCAAAAACACTAAGGACATGAATGGAAACAGGTCATGCTAATAGGAGGTCACTAATGGGAGAGGAAAGATAAAAGAAAGAAGTAAAGAAGATGAATACAGTTGATGTTCTTTTTATACAAGAATGAATATAGATTATTTAAACCTGTTGAAGTCACCATAAGAAGGAGACTAAGGTAGAAAGGAGAGAAATTAAGGAGATGAACCAATTTGTGTTACAACACATATAAAACGTAGAAATGTCACAATGAAACTCCCTGTATAGCTATCTTAAACAAATAAAAATGTCTTTTTTCAAAAATGGAGAACAGGTGGTAAAACAGGTACTGGCTGGGGGTTGGTATTTGAGAGAAGTTGGAGGATATAATCAAAGTGTGTGGGAGGATGAATATGATGGGAATATTATGTACTTATGTATGAAAATGGAAAAATGATACCTGTTGAAACTATTCTAAGAAGAGGGTAGAGGATAATGGAGAATGATGGAGGGGGTGAGTTTAAGATACATTGTAAGCACTTTTGTCAGTGTCAGAATGTACCCCCGGTACAATAATAATGTGGTAATAAAAATAAAATTTAAAAATATATTTGGAAAGTTTGTTGGTGTGTAGTGTGAGATAAGACTCTTAAGTGGGAAAAATCAGTTTTCCATTTATTAGTAACATTAACTCCTTAGGTTTGTAATGTTTATTTATATACTTTTCACATAAGTAGCATTTGTTCATTAATTTGCCTATCAATTCTTGCCCTGCTACTGCACATAATTTAGTAACTTAGCTTTATTATCTACTTTAATGCCTAATTGTTTAACTGTTTCAGTAGGTGATTCTTCCTGTTTTCACTTCTGAATGTCTTTGAGATAATTTTTTTAAAGTTCAGAAGTAAAACTATATGGTCTTGACTGAGAATTTTTATTGAATATAGTGGACCTTTAAAATAGCATTCTCATTTCTGTTTTCACTCAAGAACACTTTTTTTTTTAAATTATGTCTTTGAGTTGAAAGCTCTTTATGGTTTATTGCTCCCATTATTTATATTTATTATCTTTTCTCATCATTTTCATTTCTTTGCCCTTCCCCATTACATAGCAAGTGAACTTCTCAAGTTGTTCCTTCATAATTACTCAGTTTTTTGTAATATTGGTTCTTCAGTTTTTTATCGTCAGTGTTTATCAGTTTCCCTGTTAAAAATCCAATTCTCATAATTCTTTCCTCCTTTCACCACAGTCTATTGTATTTCATTCCTCATTGTCTTTTTCTGTAAGTCAGTGTGTGTTTTCTTCTCTTTTTCTTATCAACTCTTCATAATGGATATGTGTACTTTCATGCCACCCAGCATCTCAAACTATCTTCTGTCTGGTTATTCTGGTTTAATTTTCAGTCTTGCTCTTCCTTCTTATATTTAAGGTACTATTTTCTTACGTCAGTAGGTGTTTTTCATAAGATCTGTTTTGTTTTATTTAGTTATTTTCTTATAGTTGGATTTTTCCTTTTCACTTATGCTCTAATGAGGAAATTACCTTTGGAACTGACTGGGATTTCCCCACAGATGTTCATATAGATTGGCCCTCTCTGCCTGGTGGTAATACACTTAGGTACCAGTAAATACCAGCCCTTTCCACTTTCATTAGAGTAGGTTGTAGAACTTCTGCTCATTCTTTTTCAGTGGACCCCAACATGGACTTCTGTAAATGTTGGCTATAGTACCTTGATGAGTTTATGCAGCACAGACTGGTATTGTGATAATAATATTGACACTTCTATGGCTTTGGCTATATCCTGCAGTGTATTCAGCATTAGTGCCCCTCAATCCTCCACCCCATTGTTAGAAAAATCCTGAAGAATTTGATGGGGAGGAGCAGGTTGTATTTCTTCCTCAGTCTTTGGCTTAGAACTCCTTTTTCCATTATAGATTCTTGAGTGAGTAATTGGAGGACTTGTGTTGAAAATCATTTTCAACAGAATCCCTATCACTCATAAGGGTTCTGTACTTTTATTAGGATTGAAAGGAGTGAGGGAGTATAACTTTACTTATTTACTTTTGTGAGTTAATAAAAAATGGAAAATGCATTCAAATAAAACAATCAGTGGTGATTTTTCTAAAAGTTTTGATATGATGCATTGGATCATTACATACAGAACAAACAGGTGTGACAGGACCAGGTGCACAATCACTGTCAGAATAATTCTGTGCCTCAGATTATAATTAATTGAAGAGATTCTTTGAGAAAGGGAATAAAGCCAATTATTTTTTCTTTATTTGGCTGTTCTAACAATAAAATGCCAATTTAATATGATTAGTTCTTTTTTCCATAAGCAGAAGAATGTAGTGCTACAGTTTTAATAACTGTTCTGAAACAGTTATTATGCTGAAAAGAAGGCATCAGAGTCATTTTAAATATCATGAAAAAATTTCAAATGTATATAAGTAATATACCTTTCCTGATTGTTTTTCTCTTATTCTTGATGTCAAGTAAAATCATACTTGTTCTGAATAATTATTTTGGAGGTACTAGAATTTGAACTCAGGGCCTCACTGTTGCTAGGCAGGTGCTCTAACCAGTTGAGCCACTCCATTTACTCTGTTTTTGTGTTGGGTTTTTTCAAGATAGGGTCTCACAAACCATCTGCCAGGGCTGGCTTCAAACTGCAATCCTCCTGATCTCTGCTTCCTGAGTAGCTAGGATTATAGGTATGAGCCACTGGCACCCAAGTTGTTCTGAATAATTTTTGATACAATTAAAGCCTTACGCTTTATGTGATGATTTCTCTAACCTCTATATACAGGAACACAGATCTCCTTTTTATTCCTACTGTGTATTACACACATTAACACATTTTATTGGAAAGAGTAAATATGATTTTAATTCAGCATTGTTACATTTGTTTCTGTGTACTGAGGTTAATCCCCCCAAAAAAGTCTTACTCATTCTTTTATTTCTCCATCTATGAAAAATAATAAAAATGTTTATTGAATGAGGATTTTCACTTTAAATTAAAAGGTAACCATCCATATCAGCCATCCCCACCCTGAAACACACTTGTTTTCTAAGTTGTGATTCACTCAGAATTAAAAAGGAAAAGAGTGAAGAAAAGAACATTGGAATTTCTGTCTCCTCTTCACCTTATGTATCTTCACTTTATATAGGAATCCTTTGATTCCTAAAAAGAATGATATCAGATAAAAGACTTATTTGAGGTTTCTTTTTTGACAACATAGGAGATGTTCATGGCACATGTTGGATGCTTTAAAAGTACTCAAATGAAGGAATAGAAAACAACCAAAAGGATAGTGTTAGAGAGAGGAATTATAAATGATCTTGGGATGTGAACTGACAATCCCAGAGAATAAAAGAAAGATAGGAAGAAGGAAAGCTGCATTCTGGGTAGAGATTTTAAGATTTCAGTACTGGAACACTTCTAGTTGTCGAATGAAGTAAGTGTGTGAGTTTTTATAGTTGACTAGGTCAAGAAATTGTTCACTTAGGGGGCCTTAGATAACTCAACCACAGCATAGGAATTGTTCATGATAGCAAAATGTAAAGCAGAGGAAAAGGAGGCCTGAGAGACAGGTGCTTGTTACTTTCACTAGTGCCTTCAGAGTGATGGGCACACTGTATCTCAATAAGTGGATGAAAATTTTTAAAAATTCTTTAGAAAAGTAGAGAAGAAAGCAGTATAGGAATATATCACTAAGCCTACCTGTGGCCCACAAACTCAGCTCTGCTGTGACATCTTGGAAGGTGGGTTTAGTGTCTGTGTCAAGGCACACCCATATCTTCTGTTAAGTAGTCCTACTTCCTTCTCAACTAGATTGCCACCCTGTAAGCTCCTTCTCAAGAAAACTTTAGAATTGGCACAATAAGTGCAGAGCCTAGATTCTGTGAGGTCAAGGAAGCAAATCTCTAATTATGATTTGCTATCTTTTTTTTTTAAAGGAGAAGATTGATTTATTCCTCTACTCAGTCCCTCTTCCCCCAAAAGCAGAGCCCAATGACCAAAACCTGAGGGTTTGCAGATCCCAGAAAGTAAAAGTCAAAGTGTCCAAGTCAGAGGTTCCAGATCAGACATCAGTCAGAATTCAAGGTTCATATACATCCTTAGGTTTCACTCCCAAGCCCTGGCCTTCTCCTCTTGCCTTCTGTTCTCCCTCCAGCATAGTGTAGGCCGCCCCCCCTCCCAGAGGCTCGCTCTTTCCCAGACACAGCCCGAGTATCCCTAGCTGGGAAGTGTATGACTCGGGGCTGAGGTGCTGATCTGTAGCCTAACCCTTCTTGGTCCCTCTTGAGGACAGTTGGGATAGGGTTGGCACGGCCTTCACCCCGGGGTCCCAGTCCTTTTCCTGGCTCCCAGCCCCCCCTCAGCAGCAGCTGGAAGCCAGGGCTAGAGGTAGGCACCCCAAAAGGAAGATTGGGGGGCCTGGGACCCCTGGACAATGACAGCAAGTGAGCAGTAGATGTGTGGTGGTTGGAGTCTTCAAAGTGGGCACTACAAGTCTCACAGTACTGGGGAGAGGGCAAAGGGGACTGGTTCTCTGGGCTCCTTGTCTCTCCATGGCTCTCCCTAACCATGCGGGCCACTTCAGGGAAGCCTGCTTCTTCAGCCAGCTGAGCAGCATCCTTGCCACCTAGCTCACAGACCCCCCACCCAGGCAGCCCCTTGGCCCAGGAGATAGTGCACAGCAGCCCTCTGGCCTGCTCTGGAAGCACACATCAAAGGAGTCCACCAGAAGGCATCCCGGGCATTGATATTCCCTCCAGCTCCCCCTGCCTCTTGTGGCTCCAACAGCCTTCGAAGTTCTGCCAGGTCCCCCTCCTGAGCTGCTTTCAGTATCCACTGCCTTATCTTGTTCTCAGCCCCAAGGAATCTCCCTTGTCCTGGTCTTCCTGATACTTCGGCTGTCACACCTTCTGGTGTAGCCTGCCTCATCATTCTTATTTTTTTCCTCTTTCTCTCTCGGGCAGACTCAGGTGAAGATCTCTGGGGCTCAGAGGCACTGCTTTCATCTGCAATCAGGGCCTCATAGAAAGCCCGGGCTGCGGCCCCATCCAGAGTGGGCTCTGGCTCCTCAGACTGTGACTGCTGCTGCCTGTCCTTCCAGAGGTCACTGGGGTCAGTGGCTGGGGTGAATGCGATAAGAGATGGCTTGGACATGGCTTTGGGGAGAACTGAGAAAAGGAAAACTTAACTAGGCAAAGAAAAGGTGAGACAAACAGCCCAATCCCTCCAGAGACCTTCTGGGATGAGGAAAAGCAGCCTTAGAATAAAAAATGCTGCTCTACCCCCTGCAGGGCCCAAGGCCAATGCAGCACATATAAAGCACAGACTCCTCTAGATTAGCAAACCCTGCCCCTTAGTAAGTTTTTAAAAAAAAAATCTCCATGGGGGTTGGTTGTGTGTGTGTGTGTGTGTGTGTGTGTGTGTGTGTGTGTGTGTTTGTGTGTGTGGCTCAGTGGTAGAACATTCATGAGGCCCTGGGTTCTATCCCCTGCACATTAAGAAATATCAGCCCGGCCTTTTAAATCTTCCTCGATCGTATTTTGAGGTATCTTCTTCCCAAACAAAAACAGACATGACATTATCCAGGAAAACTGCGGTATTACTTTGTGGCTTCCGCACGGCAAAATGGCGCTTTGCTCCTGCCTCATGCCAGGGACCGGGAGAAGCATGGGCTCCGTCGTGGCCGACCTGATTCGGAGGAAGTGCCTGACAGGAGAATAAGGGTCCAGTAGGTTGTCCCGGGAGAGGCAGAGGAAACCACAGTGGAACCTCGGGTGGGGAGCAGCGGGGAGGGATTCTGCCGCTTGCTCCTGTCTCTGCCCCATCCAAGTCCCTCCATCCAGCGAACGTAATGCTGTTTGATGATTTGCTATCTTAATTAGAATGCTACAGTACTTGTGTTTTTACTTATTAATCATACTACTCCGAATGTGAACTGTAGCTTCTTTAAAAACTATATTGTTGCCCATTGTTATTAATGTAATGATATTTCTTTAACTCTTACTGTGAAGCAAGTATGTTGTTGAATAACCTGCGATAAAGCACAAGGGACAGACACTTAAGAGTTTATTGTGAAAAGAAATGCTTGTTTGCTGCAGCATCCAAACCAAAGTAGATCATTGCTAATTATTTTGAATGCACACATAAAATAATTATTGAAGATACAGGCCACTATGTTATTTAATGTATTCAGACATTTATAAAGAAAAAGTTAATATTTTAATGGAGAGAGTCAGTTTAAAGGTATTTGGAGAAAAGAAAATTTTTAAGATGGCTGGCATTGTCCAAACAACCTCACAGAAAAAAAATGCTTTACACCTCATAGGAGGGAGGGTGGTGCTCTACCAGGACAGGCAGACATGCTGATGATATAGCATGGTTCTGGGCAGGCGACAAGGATGCATAGCTGCATTTCTGTTTTCTATGCAAAAGCACATTCCATATTTTGCTAATGCTGTCCTTGGAGATTACAATTTTAACTGTAGCCTGTGGTTTATGTCTTTTATATAGGCATAGTTTCTTTTTTGGTCTATTTTCTTTAAAGTGCTAAGGTGATCCAAGAATGTAAATCAGGAAAAACTATGAAGTTCAAAGAAATTTATGAAGTAAGTCCTCTGCTCTACATACCCTTGGTGATTATGGAGCTGTAGCACATGCCACAGAGCAGTCTTGGCAAGGCAAAGGAATAATTCCATGTTATTCTCTGTAATAGTGTAAGAAAACCTCTCTGATTTAGTCAATGAATGTTTATTCCTAAAAATATGACACTTGTTTGGTAGAATTGCTATTTTATACAATATTATGTTAAAAGTTGAGGCAGTGTATCCATGAACAATATGTGGCAGATTGATTTAAAATGCTTACTTATGCACATATCTAATATTAAAGTACAAAAGCAGTGTCAGAATTTGGTAAAAAGTAATAGCAATTTTATTTCCGTTTCCATCCTAGACATGTAGAAAACGTTTAAGCATGTGAGAGAATAACTGTATTATACATTCTGTTTCATTTAGTCTTTAAAAGAATAGTTTATTGAAAGGCACCTACTGAACTTGGAATAGGGATTTGAAAGGGAAAAGTAGTGATGACTTCTGAAAGAGTGAACTTCTATTCTTACTACGGTTATTTGGCAATGGCCTAGAGACACATTATATTTCAAATGCAACTTAACTTGCTTATTTGCAAATGGGTCTAGGACATCATTTTAAAAATGAATCAAACATCAAAGTTCTATACGTAAGTGGGCCAGATCAGGGATTCAAATATATCATACACTTTCACTTGAATTTTAATCAAACACACCTTTAACTTGAATATTGTATTTTTTATTTCTTTTCTGTAGAAATAAAACTGTCTTCTGAGTATAATAGCTTTACAGTACAGTTTAAAATTTCTCCCTGTTAGAAAGCTGAGCATCAATTGCCCTATGTCAGAAAATCTCACAAGTCCATAGGACATGGCAAATGTTAAAAATAAGCAAATGAGCTGGGCACCAGTGACTCATACCTGTTATTATAGCTATTCAGAAGGATCACAGTTTGAAGCCAGCCCGGGCAAATAGTTCTCAAGATGCTATCTCGAAAAACTCTTCACAAAAATAGGGCTGGTGAAGTAGCTCAAGGTGAAGGCCCTGGGTTCAAGCCCCAGTGCAATAACAATAATAGTAATAATAAGCAAATGACAACAAAACAAAAAAATTGCATAGAAAAACTTTATCATTTTAAGGTGAGGACAGCTTAAAATATTTATTCTTTACAACAAAAAGGTTTTAATGTACACTTCAATTCAGAAAAGCTAGCAAAGTAATTTCAATTTTTTCATAATAAACTAATATGAGTAAGTCCAGCTTAAAGACTAGATTTGTTTTGTGGTATATGTCTCTTAGAATTTAGTCCAAACCAATAAGTATTTTATTACAATCTATATTCAATGTTCAATATTAGATTTTTGAGATTCACGAAGCAAAAATAAGACCTACTCATTTTGTCAAAGGGTGAAGAAGTTCATTGCTATTTGTGTCTGTGACATGAGTCATGAAGATGTTTTCAGTAGAGCCTTGTGGATTACCCATATTTCTTTCAATTTTTTCATATTTATATAGAACAGAAGAGCAAATGTTACTCATACACCTGAACGAGTCACCTGATTCATTCATAGCAGTATCATGTATAACATATATACACAATATATAATACATATATAAATTATATATTAATATATTATAATTTTAATATAAATATGTAATTTACATATATTTAATATATATGATGTATGTTAATATATAATTTATATATATATTACCCTGAAATTTTATATGTCTTGATTCCTTTTTTGAATCAACATGGTTTATAAATAAATGCAAAACTTTTATAGAACAATAGCTAATTTTAAAGTGTTTGTATGTAAACTATGTGTAGAAAGAGAAGTGAATTTATCAGTGTGTTAAAACCTATTCTTCTATTATTTCCTTTGCATTGAGGACATCAAATGCTACATTGTTTTTTTTTGGGGGGGAGGTTTCTTGCTATCCTCATACCTCCTTTGTATGCTCTCACCTTATCATATGATCCAGTCTCCTTGTTGTGTTTGCCCTTGATCTAAAGTCCGCATATGAGGGAGAACATACGATTTTTGGTCTTCTGGGTCAGTTAACTTCGCCCAGGATGATGTTCTTCAGTTTGGAACTAGAGAAAAGGTTAGTTCAAGAAGAATTAATTTAGAATGTACCACATATGTACAGGAAAGCAATGTGAGTAAACTCCCTGTATAGCTATCCTTATCTCAACTAGCAAAAACCCTTGGTCCTTCCTATTTTTGCTTATACTCTCTCTTCAACAAAATTAGAGATAAGGGCAAAATAGTTTCTGCCTGGTAGCGAGGGGATAGGGGGGAGATAGAGGGGGTGGGGGGAAAGGGAGGGGACAGGGGAAGGGGGGAGAAATGACCCAAACATTGTATGTACATATAAATAAAAGAAACTTTAAAAAACCTGTTCTTATTGTGTGACTATTTATGTCTATCCAGAATTCATATGTTGAAACCATAGTATATGTGATACTAGTAAGAGGTGAGGCCTTTGGGGAGGTGACTTAATTCATGTGAGTAGAGCCCTCAAGAATGAGATTAGTCTCTTTATAAAGAAAGTCTAAAGGAACTGCTTTACCCATTCTATGATGTGAGGACTCAAGTAGAAGGCACTATCCATGAGGAAAGGAATCTGATAGGTACTAAATATGCTGGCTTCTTGATGTTGGACTCCTAGCCTCCAGAACTATGAGCAGTAAGGTTCTGTTGTTTATAACTTTATTAGTTTATGGCATTTTGTTATGGAAGCCTGAACAGGCTAAGGCACCTACCTAGCACACTTTCATTGACCTTGCAATCTTTTCTAACGGTGATGTACTGGCAGCATAGAACTGATGGACTTCAAGTTAGTGCTGCCCACAGAATAATAGGTCACAGAAGATTAAGCTGTCATGAGGACTTTCTAGGTAGATGTTGTGCTGGAAGCATTTCTGTCCTGTACCATATATATCTCTTCATTCTCAAAACCTTATGAGAAACTGACAGTAAATATTTTTGTCTTGATTCAGGTGGTATTTAAAGGATTTGACTTACAGTGGCTTTGTTTTTTAACTTAACACAATTGATACATATTTCTGTACCTCCTGTATTCAAGATCTTAAAGAATGAGTAGAATATAAAGATAAACAGAAGAGAATTACAGACGTGGAAAAAAACATGAACAAAAAAGACAAGAAACACTAGATATGTTTATTCTTGAGGTCAACTGGTTTACAGTCTTAATAATGAACTTTTCATATATTGATTTCTTAAAACCCATCAGCTTCAATTAAATTTTGAGTTGACCTTTTACCCACACACTTGTCATTTGGATAATATTGGTTCATTGACTTACGTAAACTTTCCAACTGTTGACACATTTCATTATACATAATGTTAAAAAAAATTAGGCTTGTTAATATTACCTTTGATCGCAATAGAAAAGTCTTTAACTACTAGGAAGCAATCAGGGGCACAGTGGGCACTGTGATGGATACAAGTTTTTCAAACTTCAGAGTTTTGCCTGAAAGTTTGAATTAATCATCAGCAACAAATGTGGATAATTGGTGTTCTTTGAAGTTTCAGTCTCACTTCATTCTCAGATGTCTGTTAGATATTCTTTCAAGTAAAAATGATGCTTACTATAAAAAGAAGTTAGTTCATCTTCGAAACTAAACAATTACCTCAAGTTGTTTTTCTGGTGAAAACCATTTTGCTTAAGTATGCAGAAGAAGTGCTTAATGTGTGCTTCATATTCTGTCACATAGAATATTAAAAAGATGTGCACTCAAGGATTGATATTTAACCAAATTAGCAATTTTTGTGGCCCATCAAGGACTCTTTTGAAACCAGAATTTTTGTTTCTTTTTTTTTTTAATTTTTATTAGTATTGTATGCTACTTGATAAAGAAAACAATGGTTACTTGTACAATTTAGTAATAATGCTTTCTCTTGGAACTAAGATGCCAGTTTTTTTAAATTTTTTATTCATTTATTCACATGTGCATACATTGGACCATTTTTCCCCCCATCCCCTGCCCCTTCCCTCTCCCCCCAACCCCTCTCGCTTCCAGACAGAACCTGTTCTGCCCTTATCTCTAATTTTGTTGAAGAGAAGACATAAGCAATAGTAAGAAAGACAAAGCGTTTTTGATAATTGAGATAAAGATAGCTATACAGAGAGATTCCTAGCATTGCTTCCATGTACAAATGTGTTACAACCCAAGTTGATTCATCTCTACCTGACCTTTTCAAAAGTTCCTGATTCCTTTTCCGTATTGACCTCTGAACCTTTAAGGTTTCTGTATTAGCTCCTCTGCAGTGGGGACATCAAACACTTTCATGTTTTGGTTATCTAACTATCCTCATACCTCCCATTTGTGCTCTCCCCTTGTCATGTGACCCAAGTCCAACAACATTAGTGCCTTTGCCCTAGATCTAAAGTCTGCATATGAAGGAGAACATATGATTTTTGGACTTCTGAGCCTGGCTTACCTCACTCAGAATGCTGTTCTCCAGTTCCATTCATTTACTTGTGAATGATAAGATTTCATTCTTCATGGCTGAGTAAAACTCCATTGTGTGTAAGTACCACATTTTCTTAATCCATTCGTCAGTAGTGGGGCATCTTGGCTGTTTCCATAACTTGGCTATTGTGAATAGTGCTGCAATAAACATGGGTGTGCAGGTGCCTTTGGAGTAACTTGTGTCACATTCCTTTGGGTATATCCTGGGGAGTGGGATTGCTGGATCATATGGCAGATCTAAGTTTAAATTTTTAAGAAGCCTCCATATTGTTTTCCAGAGTGGTTGTACCAGCTTGCATTCCCACCAGCAGTGTACAAGAGTTCCTTTTTCCCCACATCTTCGCCAACACCTGTTTTTGGCAGTGTTTTTGATGATGGCTATTCTAACAGGAGTGAGATGGAATCTTAGTGTGGTTTTGATTTGCATTTCCTTTATGGCTAGAGATGGTGAGCATTTTTTCATGTGTTTTTTGGCCATTTGAATTTCTTCTTTTGAGAAAGTTCTGTTTAGTTCAGTTGCCCATTTCTTTATTGGTTCACTGATTTGGGAAGAGTTTAGTTTCTTAAGTTCCCTGTGTATTCTGGTTATCAGTCCTTTGTCTGATGTATAGCTGGCAAATATTTTCTCCCAGTCTGTGGGTGGTATCTTTGTTTAGAGACCATTTCTTTTGTTGTGCAGAAGCTTTTTAATTTAATGAAGTCCCATTTGTCCATCCTCTCTCTTAGTTGCAGAGCTGCTGGGGTTCTATTTAGGAAGTCCTTTCCATACCTATTAATTCCAGAGTATTCTCTGCTCTATCCTGTACCAACTTCAGAGTTTTGGGTCTGATATTAAGGTCCGTGATCCATTTTGAGTTGGTACTAGTACAGCGTGATAAACATGGATCATTTCAGTTTTTTGCAGAAGGATAACCACTTTTCCCAGCAACATTTGTTGAAGTGGCTGTCTTTTCTCCATCATATGTTTTTGGTGCCTTTGTCAAAAGTAAGGTGGTGATAGCTGTGTGGATTCATATCCAGGTCCTGTCTTCTGTTCCACTGGTATTCATGTATGTTTTTGTGCCAGTACCATGCTGTTTTTGTTGCTGTTGCTTTGTAATATAGTTTAAAGTCAGGTATTGTGATACCTCCAACATTGCTCTTTTTGCTGAATATTATCTTGGCTATCACAGTCTCTTGTGTTTCCAAATGAGTTTTAGGGTAGATTTTTCAATCTCTGTGATGAATGTCATTGGGATTTTGATGGGAATTGCATTGAACATGTAGATTGCTTTTGGTAGTATAGCCATTTTTACTATGTTGATTCTACCAATCCATGAGCATAGGAGATCTCTCCACCTTCTGAAGTCTTCCTCTGTCTCTTTCTTCAGGGGTTTGTAGTTTTCCTTGTAAAGGTCATCACATCCTTTGTTAAGGTTACTCCTAGGTATTTGATTTTTTTTTTGAGGCTATTGTAAATGGAATTGTTTTCATGTATTTTTCTCAGTTTGTTCATTATAATTTTTTATGTTGATTTTATATCCTGCTACTTTTCTATAGCTGTTGATGATGTCTAGGAGTTTTTGGGTAGAGTTTTTTGGGTCTTTAAGATGTATGATCATATCATCTGCAAATAGGCATATTTTGACATATTTTACCTATTTTTATTCCTTTTATTTCTTCTTCTTGCCTAATTTCTTTGGATAGGACTTCTGTGATTATGTTGAATAGTAGTGGGGATAGTGGGTACCCTTGTCTCATTCCTGATTTTAGGGGGAATGGTTTCAGCTTTTCACTATTAAGTATAATGTTGGCTGTAGGTTTGTCATATATAGCCTTTGCAATGTTGAGGTACATTCCTTCTATTCCTAATTTTATCTCTCTATTGATAGTGTTCTCTGTTTCACTTTGGTGTTTATTTAGGGCCCCTATAAGTTCATTTATTTGTTTTTGTGTCTTCTCATAGTCTTTTATTTTGTTGTCTTGGAATTTCTTGAGTGCCTCCTGTATGTTTTGGTTGACCATGTCTAGTAACATCTCCATGGAATTCTCAGTGATTGCTTGCAGGATTTCTTCTTCCAGAATGTTCTTATGGGCTTCATTGGGTTCCTTGGCATAGTTTATCCTTGTTTTGTTGGAGTCTGGAACTGAGTATCTGTTTTCTTCATTTACTTCTGAATCCTGTACTAATTTATTTGGGGGGTGGGGAATAGTTTCCATCCCTTTTTCATCTTCCCATCGCTCCATTTAGTGCTGTTTCTGTCCCTGGTGTGTGTAATTTAGTATTAGCTAACTTAGAATAGTAAAAGTAATAAAACAAACAAAGAAGGAAAAAAAAGAAAAAGGAAAAAAAAAAAAAGAAAGAACCAAAGAAATCAACAGGGAGAGGTAGTGGAGAAACAAACAGGGAACAAGACGAACAAACATTAAAAAAAAAAATTCCAGGTTCAGGAACAATAGAATTTCAGTCTTAGTAGTACTAGTGTTACTCCTTCAGCATCCAGTCCTGGCGTTGGTATTTAAGCAATGTCTTAAATACCAAGTGGTTGGGGAGACTTGCCAGTTTTTTTCTTGCCTTTCAGCAGCAGCTGCTTAGTCAGCTGCTCCCTCAGTGAGGTGTGGCTTGTCCTCAGGTTCCAGAGATCAGCTTCGTGGCCCACTAGCCGTCCTGCTTGGGAGTTGGGTTTTCTCTGCGTTGGTTTATTGGGGGCTTGTTTCTTTGCCTCGCATCCTTACTCTGGGGCAAGGTCAGAGATCCGTCAGCTGGCTCTCTGCTGTCAATGCATTATGCTGGTTTGCTGACTGTTTTTCAACTTCGCAACATCATTTGACTTTGGATGTTGCTCACTGACTCAGGAGATGACCTTTGTGGACTGCTATCTGCCCTATTTCAGGCAGCGGCTTATCACCTGCCCACTGTCAGCCCTTCTACCTTTCCAGTGTTTGTTTGCTGAAAGTTCCTTCTGAGATCAGGTCCTTTGCCCTCCCCCTTTCTCTGGTGTGCTCAAAACACCCCTCTGCTGCATGTCCTTTTCAGTTCCTTATTTATTATTCAGGTTTTTTTTTTTTTTTTTTGCAGGGCAGGGGTCAGTCTTCCCATTGGGCTGTGCTGGTTTATCCCGGGGTAGCTGTGGTAATACTGCATGCCGCTTACTTGCTCACCTGTTGGTCTGCATTTCCCAAGCAGGTTTGGAGCCAGTGTCTGGTGGCACAGGAGCCCTCCTATTTTCTCAGTGTAACATGGTGTGGAGAAGCTTTGTATGGGCTGGGGGTTCAGTGTGTCGGAGTTTTGATTCTCTTTGGTGGATTTTTTTCTGCCAAGTGTGGCTGCAGCATCTCAGCAAAATTTTTGATTTATGGAGCTCACTCTGTCTGCTTCTGCCCTCTAGTCACTATCTTGGATTCCCCCCATACTGTTTTACTCACCTTTGCTTATATATGAATGAGTGTTTCTGAACACAGTTGAAAAGACAAATAATTCTAAATTTTATTCTGATGATTTTGACTTCAATAACCCCCCAAAAAGGTTCTCAGACCCATATAAGATTCCAAACCACACTTTGAGAACTTCCTATCTGTCTTAGTCTGTTTAAGCTGCTGTTAATAACATGCCATAAACTGGACACATTGTAAATTTCAGACATTTATTTATCACAGTTCTGAATGCTGGAAAGTCCAAGACCAAGAAAGTGACAGCTGTTTCTTAGTTCATAGGCAGCAGCTTCTCACAGTGTCCTCACCTGTGTAAGGAAAGAATGAGTTCCTTTGGACCTGTTTTATAAGGGTATTAATCCCATTCACTATAGGTCCCACCTACAAATTCTGTCACATCAGTGATTAGGTTTCACTTATGAATATTAAGGTGAAGCAAACATTCAAACTATAACTCTGTATATAGGAAAAGGAATCTATCCATGTAGCCATTAAGTCAGATCAATGCCAACAAAACATCAGTTTGGGGACTTAGAGCATTGTTCTCTAGCACATTGTAGCTCATAGTATCATAGAGCATCAAGGGAAAATAAAAATCATCTTGCCTGACTCTGCATTTTATTAATGAGCAGCAAACTCCACACAGATTCTGTGACTTGCCCAATAACAGCAGCAAAAAATGAAAGTCCTATTCTATCTGCAATTTCAGTGTTTTGTGGCTTTAGGGTAACATTTAATATCTTTTACTCAGTTCCTCTGTTATAACTCAATAATGACAATATCTACACTAAATAACTTAAAGGTTATGAAAAGCATATTAGACAATGTACAACCGGGTGCTCTATGATAGAGCAAGGTCTGAGGAAATCTTACTCTCTGTGACAAAGCTGAAGTTCAGTGTCTTCCAGAGGAGTTAAATCTACCCTGAGGTTTTGCATGTAGATTTCACAGTTCATTCTGTATCAAGATATATATTAGCTTCCGTGAAAAGACTAGGGAATGAGACAATGGGAGACTTGCAAAGGACACCCTAAATAAAAACTGTTAAATAAGACTTGGTTTCATGACTCATTCTTCAAAAATTTTATAATACTCTATGGAATATCCAATTAACAAACTATTCTGGTTAACTGAATTTTATGGTTAACGTAGAATTAGTTCAATATAATCAAATAGTTTACAGACAGTTATGAATCTTACATAGAGTATGGTGACTCAGGCCCTGTAGTACAAAAATAAATAAATAAAGCAAACAGAAATGAAGAGAAAAATCACTAACACACGATGCATGATTAATGTCAGCAGTAATTGTAGAGTATTCTACAGGTGACTTGTATTTATTTATTTTATGCTAATCTGAATTCACCAAATATCCATGTTATTGGGTATGTCCTCATTTAATGAGAAGAAAATGTATTATTTTCCTTTAAAGCCTAAAACAAATTATTAGAAACAGAGAAGGGAAAGTTTTGGCTAAAATGTATCTTTGCTCCATGTTTCAGGAGCTTGTCTAAGATGTTTTCTGTAAATAAGCATTGGTGGCAAGCTGCTACACTTCTGACTGAGCATGGACAGGGTATTAATAGGGACAGGCATGGTAGTGATTTGGTGCTCATACACATGTCCTGACTCCTTGCTGTGAGCCAGCACAGTGCCACATACTTGACTTACATCGTCCCATTTAGTCCTCACAACCCCTGGTGTCGAAATCACCTCTACTATTTTATAGGTGAGATGATTAATAACTTTTACAAGGTCAAAACCTGGTGTCTTAGCAGGCATGCAAACCTCACTGGTTTCAAATCACATACTTTAAAAAAAAAAATCAACCCATGAGATAATAGTGACTGTTGCCTCTTTGGAGCCCTTTCTGTGTTGGAAAACTTCTAGGTACTTAATTACTGCATTTAAGCATTGCAACAGCATATCTAAAGGAGACATATTATCCTTATAATTCTGGAACTGAGGTTCAGAGAAGATGAAAACCACTAGTTAGGGAAGCCCAAGTCTCTCTGACTCCAAACTTAGGTCCCTAATAAGTACACTTGAAAGAATAAGACGGACAAAGCATAAGACTCTTATGCTTTCCTAATGAGTTTGGGTTTAGAAAGTAAAAATTAAATGAGGAAAATTTGTATCTGTTCTGAAAAGGAATTCCAGAAAAATTTCTTCTTCCCCATTGGAAACAAATCACATTATTAAGGAAACACAACTGTGTTGGTTTGTGCATCTCATTAAAATCAGGAGATGGTAATTTATGCAGCTTAACTAGACAATTAAGTTATTTAATAGTGAGTTCGAATTCAAAATACACACTTTATGTTCTTATGAAAATACTTTGCTATTTTTCTCCGAATGAATTTTTCTTCCTCTTATATCTTGCCCTGTAAATCAGATCTTCATCCAACTGCCAGAGGTTCTACCAAAAATATTTCTCAGTCAGCTACAGTACCTTGTGCATGTAGTCCTAGCTACTCCATTTGTGGAGATGTGGTGAAAAATGGTTCAAAGCCAGCCCAGGAAAAAAGTTTGTGAGACCCCCATCTCAATCAATAAAAGCTGGGTAGGGTGGTGTATGCATGTCATCCCAGCTACATGGAAATGTGAATAGCCTGTCAAGCCCCAAGCTGGCCAGGGCATAAAGTGAGATCCTATTAGAAAAATACCTAAAGCAAAAAGGGCTGGAGGTGTGGCTTAAGTGGTAGAGCACCTGCCTAGCAAACAAAAGGCCCTGAGTTTAAACCCCAACATGGCCATAGATAGATGATTAGATAGATAGATAGATAGATAGATAGATAGATAGATAGATAGCTTTCTCTCATTTTTGTGTCCCTTGTCTTGTACCTCATCAGTTACAGGATAAACTCTTAAGTTCTTGGAACAGTAGACAAGCTTTGTGAATTAGTTCCTTCCTACCTTTCCAGCCTCATTTAACACAGTGTGTGATCCCATACGTTATTTTTTATTTACATCCTTGCCATTGTTGGTACTGTCTCTCTGCCTAGAATGCCATCCCTTCAATCTAGACTTCCTTCCCTTTGGTGACTCCTTCCAGCCCTTCAAACTGAACTCAGGGTCATACCTAAACCCTGGACTCTGTTGGGTATCCCTATCTTCTGCTCCTACAAAACCCTTTCTGTTTATGCCATTGTAGACATGTAGGATTGCCTGTATTCATCAGGAAGGACAGGCTCCATGGGATTAGTATCACCAGCACTTTAATAAATGGAGAAATGAGGAAGGCAAGAAGACTAATGTTAACCCATGTAACAGCATGAGTCCATGTAATAGCATGTTGCATGATTTGGGGAAAGTTCTTTGCTCTCCCAAGTATAGAGCAGGTTTCCTTATGTTGGCCCTTCAGGGCTACAGAGTGTATACTGCAAGGTTTAGGCTGAAGCTTAGAATCTAGGCCCAGCCCCATGACTCACACTGCACAGCTTTTGGTAAACTAAACTTCGGAACTATTTCTTTATAAAATAGAATGACATTAATGAAGCTATGTTATATGGGTGCTAAAATCAGGTATGTGAAAGAACACTGGAAACTCTACAGTAAAATTCAAATGAATATTATTAGATGTGAAGTAGAAAACAACCTGTCAAACCATGAAAATTCATGAAATGAATGCATGCATTACTTAACAATCACTTTGGGTAGACTTTGAAAAAACTAATTTTATTTTTTATTAATTTATTATTGTTGTTCTGGGGGTACATTGTGACATTTCCAAAAGTTCTTACAACATATAATAATTGAATTCACCCCCTCCGTCATTCTTTTAACATTTTAAAAACACCTAAATATTTAAATTCTAACAACTGCTTGGTGGATACTGTTGCTGCTTTTATAGAGGGAATAGCAGGTACCAATCTGAGTGTTAAGTGTTGTGCTGCCTTTTGAGTATAGCTGATGTACAATACTTCTGATAGACATCACGAAGATTTGCAGTACTTTTGGTTATGTGAATCAGTTCCTGTTTTTTTAAAATACATTTTATTTATGCATTTATTGATAAGATTAATTGTCTCTTCCTGGCTAACCTTCAATGAACTTTGTGAGATCTATTAAAATATCCACTTACGATTTTAACTGAGCTTACAATGATTCTTTAGTTTACCACACCTAGATTTTTATTGGTTGAAATGGGTTCTGAAAGTTTTTGTCCCAGCTAAGCTTAAAGGAAACCCTTCTGACCTCCACCTCCCTACAGCTGAGACTACAGACCTAAGCCATCACCATGCCCCTCTTCCATTAAAACTATTCTGTGTATGTTAATTGCCTGGTCATATTATTTATAGTCTCACTTATTTTTGCATTCACCAATTACTACCTTAGACATGTTTAATTATTTTTAAAAATATTTTATTTGCATATAATAATTATGCAGGGCATTGTGACATTTACCTATGTGCTTATAATATATCATAATTACACCTACCCCTCCTTATTTCTGCACCCTCTTCCCTTCCCCTTTCTTAGAACAATTTCGACAAGTTCCATTATTCTGTTTTCATAGACAAATACAAAATACATTGCTCATATCCACCCTCCTTCATCCTTTCTTTATACCCTGCTCCCTCCCACTGTTACCACCCTTTTATAGGCAGGACCAGTTTTGCCTTCATGTCCTTCATTTTTTTTTAAGTATATACTGAGAGTTTAGGTGGATTTTGCCTTGGTATTTCAGACTTGTATATATTGTATTTAATCAGATTAACCCCCCCTATTAATTTTTTTCCTATGATGGATGCAGAAGTCCTTTAGATGAAGCATATTTTTAACCAGATTTATTAAGGGAACAAACGCTGCATGGTGATATATAAGACACTGCTGGTCAGATGTAATCTACATCACAGGCACAAATAAGTAAGCTACATTAAAAAAATCAGCCATTGTATATATATTTTTTAGTAATTTGTTTGATATAATAATGCTGTATTTCAATTTTTGTAAATAATGCTAAAATTGTGAAAGGAACCACATTTAGCTATATTATTTGTAATGCTTCTATCTAAAATGAAAGTTGCTTCAGTTATCTAAAACAAAGCAATTTACTTAGGAATCTTTATTAACTGTAAAGAATTATCTTGGATAAAGAAGTATGACTTTAGTTTTCATTAGCACACTGTTCTGAACAAAAGATTAGGACATTTTTTTCATTACCAAGGCACAATAAGAGTGAATGTATTACCTAATAAATGCTCTTATTCTCTATTAATACATTAATTATCAGAGTAACATATAATTGATCAAATCATTTTTTAAAAATTACATTTTAGTGATATTGTTTGGAAAACAGTCATTATGCCAAAAATGACCTGTGTTAACTTATTTAACTTATTTTGCTAAATAAAATTTAATTTATGTAACAGTTTTAAAGCTGTTTTAAAGCAATACATTTTTTATATATATATAAAATATATGTATATATATATATATGTGTATATATATATACACATATATAGAGACCAACTGTGGTTTGTTTCTTACTCACTTATTGCAATATGTTATGATCCTGCTAGATCAAATGTTTATTCACTTACTTCGGTGTTTATGACATCATTTGTTTTGTAAAGAAACTTAAGTTGGTCTTTCAAGGGCTGCAGCTAAGAAGGCATGCTGATGCTAACTGAATATGAGAATCTTTAAAGTGTAATTTACCTCTCATGAAGAACTGTCTTTGGCCAGCTGGGAGGATTTGACCTCTAAAATAGTTGTTTCCTTTTAATACCCCGCTGTGTATTTCAAGTTGTTTGCATTAATTTTCTGTACTGTTTAAGCAGGATAATTTTAAGTGGTATTTTGAGGTTTTAAACACCTCTAGACGGGAAGTAAGTGAACTTACAAGTAGGGAAACAACTTTTATTGTGACTACCTATGTAAACTGAATCATGGAGACAGCACTTTCTTGATTTTTGTTGATTTTACTGCTCTCCTGTGTTCAAAAATCCATTTGAACCACAAAACTGAAATCCCACAGTCACATTTTAGAGATGAATCCCTAGGGCTTACTTGGGCATCAGTATCCATATGCTTCTGATCCATGTTGATCATTAGGTCACAAACCTGCCATTGATTAAAATCAGATGCACATCCTATAAATATTGCGAACTAATCCTACTAACTTTTGTCCCATTTGATTTCAGTGCATTATTGTATTCATGTACCTTCAAGAATTATAATTTATTAAAGAATGACCGAGTCTTACATCTTACAAGTTCCAAAATTCTTTTCACATCACATAACTAATTTGCTTCTCACAATAATGCTTTCACAAACAGAACAGGCATTGGGTATTCTCACTTTGCAGATGAATAAACTGAGAGCATCCCTTATTAATTAACAAAAAGATGTGAATAAAGTTTCTCATTATTTTCTACTTATCTCTCTACTATAATACATGTTTTTCTAAAAGTAATCATGAAAACTGAAATGAAATTTGAATGAAGTCAGAGGAGTTAATCGCTACCAGCTATTGTGTGTTCTTAAGTCTCTAATTTAGCTAATTTATGATTCCACTGGAAAAGGGAACTGTAATGTAGTTTTAAAAAATTCAGCAAACATTCTGGTCAGTGTATTTTATTAGAAAACCTTCTATTCACACTCCTATAAATGTTACCAGGGATATAATGATGGATTGAAATGCTATAAAATGATTTTATTTAATTAAGAAGCATACTTTCATTATTAATAAACTATATCTCTCCTCCCAAGCTCAAAGTTTCTGAAAGTGGCTTTATTACATTTCAGACCATTATATCAAAGCCCTAATAAATTTATTGTACATGTTTCTTACATTTCTGTCTCAATATTTTTTCTTGTATTCTGTTGCCTCAAATCTGATCATGTCTAGCTGCCTCTTGTCTCCCATATCATCACTCAGATAACAACATTACCTTGCAGAGAGGAGTAATATTTGATGTATAATTCCTTTCAGCCCCATCACCATCACAGAACTTATCTGCAGTCATTTTTCCTGTGTAGTAGTCCCACTTCTTTCCTTCTGTAAGTCAGCCTCCATTTTTATGTCTTATTCCACAATACCCTTTTTATTGGTTGCAGAGGCCTATATAGTAAGGGAATTATCTACCTGTTAAACCTTAGTAAGGTTTGCCTACAAAACTGCCTTAGGCCTACTTCTTTCAGTAAAAGGCTTTGTTTTTAATTAGAAGGTGATAAATATGGTCAGAGTACATTATATGCATGTATAAAAATATCACAATAAAACCCCTATATGCTGATTTAAAAACAATAGAAATAGGTCATAATAATTTAAAAAAACAAATGTTCATGGCTTTAGACTCTTCAACTTCTTCTTATGTCAATTTGGGTAAATTGTAGTCTCCTAGAAAAATGAGGCATTCAATAGATATTATAGCTCTGTACCAAAAATTTTCTTTTTGTTCTCATAAATTTTAATATTCTTCATTTATTTTCTTACATGTGTTTTTTCATTATAAATTGTACATGTGTTTGCTCTCTGAGAGGCTTCATATATACTCAGACAAGTTAGGTTCTAAAGTCAAGTAGACATGAGTTCAAAACATGATGCTAAAACTTAATAATTCAGTGACCTTATCCAAGTCAATTAACTTCTCCAGGACTAAGCTTCCTTGTTTGTCAAATAAGTAACAGAGAAAGAATAAGTAATACCAAGAGTCAATCTGATTAAAGTATGATTATATACACGTGTGCAATTCCAAAATGAGCTGAGTACCAGTGGGAGGATGAAGATGAACACAAAGGGTGAAGGAGGGCAAATATGCTCGATGTACTTTGTATATGTGTATGAAAATAGAATAAGGAAAACTGGTGAAATTATTCTGGGACAGAGAGATGAAGGAGAATGATAGAGCACGGTGAATATAATTAAGATACATTGTAAGCACATATGTTAATGTCACAATGAAATCTCTCCATAAAACTAATACATGCTAATGAAAAATGTAAAAAAAAAATTAAAGTGCTTATCATAAATGCTTATCATGAGGATAAAATCATGTAGTACATATGAAGTGCTTAGCAAGTAGCTGAGGTTATAGCCATATTCCACCATACCCAGCTCAGTTTTACTCTTGATGAAAATGTGTTCAAGAAAATATGGTAATTTTAATGTCTTCCATAATCAGATTCAGTATATGGAACATTTATTGATTTGACTTGCTTTCCTTAGAAGCAGTATATGTTCAAACAGTGATGTTACATGCTTTTGACAAAAGAAGTGCAGGGCCTCTGTGATTAGATCAGTAGTACACAACTTAATAATGAAAGTAAAAACTTGAGTATGTTAAAACATTATATATTAACAGTTTTATCCTGTTAGTTAAATAAATCTTCCATGAAAAAGTATATATCCATAAACCAGTGCATCCTTATTTTTGTTTAGCAAAGTTCAATAAACAAGCTCTTAAAGAAGAATTTAGAGCACCATGCAATAAACTCTTGATACTGACTTCTTTCCCCAAATAAAGAGTTAAATAATTTCTGCATTTCAAGTGAAAACATAATTGTCACTGAAGATAATGCAACAGAAAGGAAGGTAAGACTCTAAAGTTGTCCTCAGTCTTCAAGTCAAAAGACAGGCAAAGCTATTGTGTAATACTCTCCAGAGAATTAATCTAGGCCTGTATAACTTAGTCTCCATATGAAATAGGTCTTTGTATACCTTTACCCTTGATCCTGTGATCATCTACCAGAGTTCCAACTATCCATATCCAAGTAAAACACAACACGAGCACTAGGATGGAAAGAAGCGATCAGCAGCTGGAAGAACATTACCCATTGTTCATGCAGTCGATGTCTGTTTGGGGACTGCTCCTTTTTTGTGGGGACATGTCTTCCTTCTGGATGACATGATAAGAATACTGTAATAAGCAAAAGAGAGCACTTCATGGACCTAATATTCATTTGGAAGGGAGCCACAGAAAAAAAGCAGATGCATGTAAATTATGTCATTTACTAAGTGTTATGAAGGAAAGAAAGTCATAGTGGAGAGATGGAACATTATGGAGCTGTATCATGGCCAGATGATAAATTATGGACTGCATCAAATTATACCCAGATTTCATATGTTGATGCAGTAACTCCCCATGTCTCAAATTGTGCTTGCATTTAGAGATAGGACCTTAAAAGAGGTTTCTAAGTTAAATGAGTACGTTACAACAAGCACTAATGCAGTCTGACTGGTGTCCTCATAAAAAGAGGAAATTTGAACACAAGAAGAAATGTCAAGGACACATGAACATGGGAATGATCACGTAAAGAGGCAGCAAGAAGATGGCCCTCTGCAAGCCAAGATGCCTCAAAGGAAACCAATGCTCTTGGCCCCTGAATTGTGGACTGTCAGCCTTCAAACTATGAGAAAGTAAATATCCTTTATTTAAGATACCCAGCCTATGGTATTTTATTCTAGAATCCTTATTCTAGAAACCTCTGCAGAGGTGACATTGGAACATTGTTCTGGATGAAGTGAGGGAATGGGCTGTAGGTATTTGATGAAAAGAATATCAGGAAGAAAAGGGAACCAGGGAAGAAATCTTGAAACTGTAAGGCTGGAATAAATAGTAAATACAAAAGTGGCTGATTGGATAGATAAAGTGGGTACTCAGTATTTACCTATTGAATTTGGAGATATTGAGATGAACTCAGTGTCCTGCACCTCTCCACCACTCCTGGACAGTCCTTCTTATCAGAGTTCAGGAGCGCAAACTGGGCAGAGATAGCATTGCATTACTGGGAGATTTCTCAGGGCTGTCCTCTCACACAAACTGAAGAAATGAAAGGGGCCAGGTATTACAATATGTAGTTAAGGCAGAGGGGAAAAGAGCAGATGGAAGGAGAAGAACAGATGGAAGGAGGAAAAAACACATGGGTGAATTTGTCCTCTTCAACTGTAAACATTTTAATGAAATGTATTAAGCATTTAGAATGCCAAGGAGAATGAACAAAATAACCATCACTTCAGTCTGTTGGGCAATGCTGCTAAATGTCATGTTACTTCCTAAATCTATATCTAAGCTGAAAAGTTAAGTAGGTATGTCTTTCATTTGACTTTCTTTAATTCTGGAAAGACTTTTTAAGGCATTTAACACAAAGGGTCAGGAACAGTGTTAGGGGAGAACAGATAATTGCATGCCATTCAAACTGTTTACTAACATGAACGTTATAAAGCTATAAACCTGTAATTACACACTGAGTGAAGCTGTGATGTGCTGGTTTTCATTGGATAGGCGCATTATTTAAAGCTTTTTTTTTTTTACAGCAAAGGAATGCTGGTGTCTTGAATTTGTAATGACTTCTGCTCACCATATTGCTTGCTGATAATAAATTAATGAAATGACTTCTTCCTTTTAAAGTAATGTGTGTAGTACAATTGTTTTAGATTAAATACCAAGGTAGATTTGTTTTGAGGGATATTTCACCAGTTAGTTTTGCATTTTTGTCAAATACTCATGAATTATGTTTTTAGAGGACTTTTATAGTAATGGTGCATCATTATTTTTTATCCAAGCACTGTGGCTTGTATTCCTTAACATTCAGACAGATTATCTCTTTGATTTTGATCTTAAAATTGTACAGTTGGAAGTGGCTTAGAGAATTTAACTAACAGTGAATCTCTCCTATGAAATGAGACAGAACTCAAAAGAAAGCCAGGATTTTTTCAGGACAACAGAGCAAATGGCAAAGCTAGGAATAGGATTGAAATGTTTTAACTTTTCATGGTCTTTCTTTCTGTTTATAATAAATAGAGAAAGAAATAAATAAATTCATCAAGAGGATAGTTGAGAAATTATAACCATGCTATAGAATAAACTCATTGAAAATTCAGTTTTATATTAAATATCTGAATACAAATGCCCTAACATACCATAAAAATTTGCATGCATGAGAAATGCTTATGTAGGAAGGCAAAATTTTTCTTTTGTGAACCTTGAAACAAGAAGGCAGGTAGAAGACCATGCCTATTTTCAGTCAGTTTACTTTAAAAGCTAAATGGTCCTAACTGAAGGGCAAGTCTTTAGCTATCAGGGTACATAGACCTAGCCATGAAGCCCACCTCATATAAGGCTCTCCTCCTTTAGTTCTTTTCCCACTTCTCTTCACAAAAGTGATTCCTGCCTCAGGCCTCAGCTACTCATCAAGGAGAGGTCCCAAACTCCTACTTTGGCTCATCTCAGCCATTTCTTTTCTTCATAGAACTCATTACTCTGTATATTTGCATGTGTGTGCGCACACATGTGTGTATGCATATTTAGCTGTTTTTTTTTTCTATCTCAAAGCACGTTCTGCATCTTTTAGATGAACTACTAAAGAGTCCCTGCATTTTATGTAGCCTGTAGTAGGACATTAGGAAATGTTATGTGATTTACCTCTATGTGAATAAATGACTGTGATATGTTTGAAGGAATTATTTGTGATCAAAGTAGTGTTTAATGATGGCTTTAGCTTCTTGCTACATTGGACATGAGTGTAAAAGATGTAAGACCCTTCAAAGCACATTTTAAGTCTGGGAAATTGTGAAAAAGAAAACTTGAAAATGGTATGTGAACTAGACCAAGTTGTTGGTGATTTGTTGGGCTTCAAAGAGAAGAATTTTTATCTTTAAATTGCAAGTCCTGAACACTATCACATTGTTTGCGCTAAGATAAATGTCTTAACATAGTTCTGTGACAATGAAACTTAACATATTTTTAAGATGTGGAAAGCATTTTTGTTTCAGTAAAATGCATATTTCATGAAAAAAATGCATATCCTATAGTGTAAGAGATGCTTATACCACTTAATTTTGGTATTTTTGAGGAGCCATTATCCACATTGGAATTTATCAAACCATGGTATTCAAGGGCTTATTTAGTTGATATCTTCAAAGAAACCAATGTAGAAAGATTAGATGATTTAGCTATTTCAAATCCCTTTCTGGAGTGGTATAAATCAATACATAGCTAACTTCTCCCAGGTCATACCACCAGATGTTGGTATTTATGATAAGAAACAGCACAGGGTTCAGAGCTATAGAGACATGAGAGAGTCCTCCTTGTGTCATGACCCAGGTCAGCTTTACTGGTTCTCTATCTGTAACATAGAGATAATTATCCTACCTAACTCTTTGTGGTTTAAATGAGAATGTATTTGCCAAGTGCCTCGCACAGTGCCTGACCACAACTGGTATTCAATAAGTATTTGTTTTCTTTGCCTTTCCTTAAATGTCATCTCTCCTGAAAAAATTTCCAGTATTGAGAATCTTACCATATTGTTGCCAGAATAATCCATTTGTTGATCAAAGTCATTAAAATTATAAATCATCATGACTTATAAAAGTATTAGGCAAAATATTATAATAACTCCAATGACAAGAAGTCTCAGGCAGTATCTCTTAAATTAGAAAAAGAAATAGAAATGAAACGTGAAAGAACAGGAAAGAGAGGGAAAGAAAGGAGAAAGGAAATGCAGAGTGAACATTTGAAATGTCAGGGTCATGGCCATTAATTGAAACACTGTTAATCTCATGTCATGTAGATTCTCCTTGTGAAGTAGCCACTAACTTGGGGCTAAAAATTGAATATTGAATATTTTTTAAATAGAAGTTTTAAATTCACACTGGTAGAAAATCTAGAAATAGCCATTTTGAATTTATGTAGATATAGATATGTCTATATAGATATCAACTTTACTTTTATCTGAAACAAATGAATGCAATCACACTTACCTCTGGGTAATACTAACTGCAAGCAGATTGTGTGTGTGCCTTTTTAAAACATTTTCTTCTTAATCTCTTCCAAGTTGTGTTGATATAAGCCCATCAACAGATGGCATTGCTCCGATTTTTATGGCCAAGTATTTCAGAAGATCATCTTTTGACAGTTAAACTGCCAGTTTTCAAGAGGCAGAGAAATTATGCCACCTTTTCCATGTATTATCCAGTTGATGGTTACTGACAGCAGAGGATTTCCTCACATGATTTGCCAACCTTTATTGGTTCACATCCATATCCACATAGATGGCTAATGGCTCAAACTTAAATAGCCATTTTCAACATTAATATTCAGAAATGTCAACTCAGGCCATTTCCAAAATAAGTGCTTTGAAATTACCAGTGTCTGTGACTGATGGAAGCATAGATGCAGTCTGTCCCCTAATGGCTTTGTTTTGGAGAGGGTGAAAATGTTGAACTCCAGAAACCAGTCAGTCATACATTTTAGAAAACTCACCAAGTAAGAAGCCTTGAAATGTGGCACTAGAAGATGTGAGAATGACTCTGACTCAGGTCAAAAATATTTTACTCTTTTAGAAGCACAATTTATAAAGAGTAAACTGAGAACAAAAGCATCCTTTGGAAAAGGTCATCTGTGGTATGACTACTGTAAAACCAGTGTTACTGTTTTTCACCATTGAATAGAGATGACAAAATCGCAGTAGGTTAAACCTGATGGAAATAAATGGAAAGAGGGTATTTAACAATGTTCAGTCTCTTAATAATTAAAGCACAGTGTAGCAAATTGGTAATGAAATACATCAATTAATTAACACTGACTGGTTTTGAAAGATTAATTTGGCCCAGGCACTGTTGTCTCTGGGGAGAGTTGATCCCCTTGGGCTTCTGCACTCTCTTGGCTATTTGGATCATAAAAAGAAAATAATATAAATGAATACCTAGCCTTGTGATCTGAAGACCTGACTACTTTCAGGTAGCAAATAAAACTGAATCTGTCAATTAAATGTTAATTATTCTAAACATGAAGCATTAGTAATTAATCATGGAATTTTTCCTGATGAATACTATAAGCAACTTGAAATAATTTTTAGCTAAAATACACAAACAACAAGTAAAATATGTGCACTTACAAACCTTCATAAAAATTAAGTATAGTGATACAAAAATTATAGCTATATGTGAAAACCTTAGATAGCAATTATTTTAAAAGATAATTCATGAAATTAATAGTTGGCCATTAGCAATCTGAGTTCAAAGAATGTTAAAACCCTAAATCACAAATGGCCAGTTAATTTTATTCTGAATATTTTAATTTCAAATAACCTCAGATATTTGTTCAGAAGGATTTTGTTCTGTTCATTTTGTTTTTAATCAAATGAACCAGTTAAGATAGTAAATTTAATTTACTGGTAGAGAGATTAGATAGTATTAGATTGAACTATATGAAATTGATATTTTAGTGGAACACAACTATCAAGTCAGAAAATCTGATGGTTTCACCTATCAAATGTTCAGGTCTAGTAATGGACATTTTATGTTTTGTTTTGTTTGCAGTACTGGGCGGTTGTACCCTTGCTAGGCAAGCACTATTTACTTAGCTACAGCCTGAAGACTGGACATTTTAAAACTTAGCTTTAATCCAGGTTTCTATGTAAGAAAGCATTTGAAATCATATAAGAATTGCATATTCAGTAACTTGAATGCTCTAAAATTAGTGACTTTTTAAAAAAATCAGAATCCAAATTTATTCAATGAAACTGATAAACAGAATTGTTAAGAAGACCAGATAGTCTTTTGGTATGATAAGGATATGACATTTTGTTTTTTTAAACAAAAAGTATTTTTTTTCTTTTGAATTTTAAATAAAATTACAAAAAATAGCATTTCCTTACATTAAATAAATAAATTAAACAAGGCTGGTGGAGTGGCTCAAGTGGTAGAGCACCTACGTCACAAGCATGAAGCCCTGAGCTCAAATTCCAGTGCCAGCAAAGAAAAAAAAATTCATCATTAAACAAAATACGACAATGTTTTCTACTTATAGGCTATGAACATTTTTAAAGTTTGGATACCAACTCCCTTTTCTTTATTTCTAAAACCGAGTCACTAATGGGTCATGCAGTATCAAATGGTTAGAATTATAAAGTGATGAATCATACATTTTGAAATTTTCTTGTATTATATAGACAGAAGTGGATGCACATCTATCACACTTAAAACAATAGGCCAGAATTAAAACCTATAAATTATTTATTATCCTTTTCATATCATTTTTGATAAACTGTGAATCTGCAAAAGGCTGAATTTAGAACTGGGCCACAGATACTTACATCTTTTATTTCACAATTAAAATGTAACAAGCAACACACTTCTCAAGTTGAGAAGTCCGGCTCTACATGATACTGCATGGCCCATTTAGTCATTGAAGAGCTAAATATGCCTGGATACCTGGGACTTTTGCAGTCATCTGTAATGTAGACTTCTGCTGCTTTATTAGAAGGTGACAGATGTGGTATCTTTACGAAAGCATGCCATCCTAGGAATTCATGAAACCAGGGATTATACAGAATCTTCTTTCCATAATGCCCTTCCTGAGTATGAGGTGCTTCCCATTCTTGTCCTCAGATCCCATATTTGGTTCCCTAAGATTCCGGTGCAAACTCAGAACAAAGGAAAAAGACAGTGAGATAAAGCTAAGGAAGCTGACCTAAGGTAAACTCTTCTGGTTGTGCAGTAGGGCTTTACAATGAGATAGATCTTATTATTGTTGAAAAACAGAAAAGTCCCTGAGAAACAGCATAACAGACAGAAAAAGCTGACAAGTGGAGTTTTCTCAGAAAACTGCATTTTTCTATCATAACACTTAACACATTTGGAAATATAAATTATTTATACAATTATTCATTTAATGCCAGTCTGTTTTGCTAGCAGGCAAGCCCTGGATGTCAACAACACTGTTTGTCTCTTGTGGTAATATTTTAGGTATTTTAAAATCACTTATAAGACTTTGTATTTATGCCATTTTGCATAAAGAATGTATTATATTTAATTATAAAATTTGACAGAAAATGAATAAGACCATTCCATTTTGCCTAAAGACATGTTAAGCATAAAAGTATGAAAGGAAAGTCACTTTAATTTTGCTTACTCTGAAAGAATCTGCAAAAAACTTAACAAAGTGTTCTTGACCTCCCAGGTAACACTGGTTATGAAAGAACACACTAGCCATCTTCCTCTCTAAACTTGAGAAACAGGCTGCCTGAGGAGGAATGTAAATGTTCTTTTGAAACATAAGGAAGATGCCTGAAAGCTTCCTAATGGATTAATCTCAACCAAAACAATTCCAGAAAACTGGATAGGAATTTTCCTTTGTAACTTGATCACCATAGCAAAGTGGTTCTTTAGTTCTACAACTAAACATATATTAGATTCTATAGGTAGGAAATCAAATTTTATAAGGATTTTAATTAAAATTAAGATGCAGCCACATTAATGATTTTTTACTTCTTTGGAAAAAATATATTCAATGATGTGAGATAAATAGGACCCCATATTTTTTTTAACATTTGAAAGTAACATTTTTTTCCTAACAGTAACTACTACTTAACTGCCTTTTAAAGCTTGTGTCAGGAATTTTATCACTTATTAATCTTAATAAAATGTTCTATAGGAAGCTAATTCTCCTTAAAAGAACAAAAAAAATCATTCTATGTTCAACATGATGTATTTAATTTGAACAGTTTCCTGAAAGCTTCACAGTTTACACTGTCTCCAACCACAGAACTCTTTTTCTGGGTGTAATGTCCAGCAAAATACACTCTGGACAGTGTGCCCTATTGCTGCTGTTGTTGTTTAATTTTATGTAAAATCATTCCAAAAGAAAGTTTATATTTTTCTTTCTAACTTCTGACCTGTGTAATATCTTAAATAATTGCCCAGATCAAATTTGTAGAAAACAGTAAATTAAATCACATAGCTAATCACATTTTTCCAAGTGAAGAACTATTTGCCACTACCTTGGCACCTTGTTTTTCATTGGAAAAGCGGAGGTGAGTGTAGTTAAAGTGGTGCTGATCTGCTGGTCTTGTCTCTGTTCCTCACACTTTTATTAGTAATAGGCATCTGCTGTTCAGACTGTGCCAGCTTCTGCTTTAATTGAAAGGATTTTCAGCTGGAAGAAGTGAGAGAGTTCAACAGCAAGGGAGGACTTGATTAAATAGAATTATGTGGAGCCTTTAAAATGTGAAATATGAGAGGAAAGTCATAATGTATTTCATTTTCTTGTGACTTCCTTGGGTTGTTTGCATACCTTCACATAATTTGCCTCAATTTCAAGACACACTAGTATACTACAATTCAGTTCAATTCTGATGCTAACCACCTGAACTAACACAAGTACCATATGTTAAAGGCAGTCCCCAACAAGACTACCCTCACTTCAGATGCCAAATGCAAATTCAGAGGGCTTTAGGGCACCTGCACTTCTAACCAAATGCATGTAAACATGAGGGAGTTCCTACTGTTTCCTTCCACTTCAGTAATTTGCTACAATGACATAGAACTAAGGAAAGTGCTATACTTATTTCATTTTTGTTATAAAGAATACAAATCAGGATCAGCCACATTAAGAGAAACAGAGGGTAGACTCAGGGGAACTTCTAACATAAGGTTTCCATGCCTTCTGACTGTGGAATCAGGTTGCTCCATCCTTCCAGCATCAGGAAGCTCCAAAAAGCTTGGTTGTCCAGTGTTTTTATGGGGATTTTATTATGTAGACATGATCAATTGATTCATTAGTCAATGATTGAACTCGTCTCCATCAGTTACACATTTTCCAGAATCACCACTTGTTTTTTAATTGCGGTATATTAGAGTTTATCTTTGATGCCATATTTAAACATACCAAGTTCCTTTCCCATTCTACAAGACCCAGAAATTTTTATGTTTGAGTTTTATAGTTTTTCCTGCTTTCTCTTTTGCTCTTAATTCTCACTTCTATTAATTTGCTATAGTAGCATTTACTTCTCTGCCCTTTTTGCCCTAAGAATGAGTGCATGTGAGTTTGAGAGGACATGACTTTTTCTGCAGAGGCATGTATGCAGTCTTGAAGAAGCCATTGCACTGTCTTCACCTGCAAATTCTCAGTATTGTGAAAATGGCAATATTACCAAAAGCATTCTTCATGTTCAATGCAATTTCCATAAAAATTCCAATGATATTCATTATTGAGATTGAAAAATCAACGCTAAAGTTCATTTGGAAGCACAAAAGACCACAAATATCCAAGGCAATACTAACCAAAAAGAGCAACACTGGAGGTACCACAATACCTGACTTCAATCTATACTACAGAGTCATAGCAATAAAAACAGCATTGTACTGGCACAACAGCACGTATGAAGACCAGGCAATAGTGAGCAAAAAGAACAATGCTGGAGGTACCACAATACCTGACCAAACTATACTACAGAGCCATAGCAATGAAAACAGCATGTTGTTGGCATAGAAACAGATATGAAGACCAGTGGAACAGAATAGAAAACCCAGATATGAACCCATACAGGTATGCTAACCTGAATTTTGACAATGGTGCCCTATTTAACAAATGTAGCTGGGAAAATTAGATATCTACATGCAGAAAACTGAAACTAGATCTGTGCCTTTTACCCTGTCAAAGTATCAACTCAAAGTGGGTTAAGGATCTTAATATAAGACATGAAACTTTGAAGCTAGTGCAATAAAAAGCAGGGAATACATTGAAATTACTAGGCATAGGCAATGACTTCCTAAATAGAACTCAAATGGTTCAGCAACTAAGATAAAGGATTGACAAATGGGACTCTGAAAATTAAAAAGCTTCTGCACAAAAAAAGAAATGGTCTTTAAATTGAAGAGGCTGCCCAGTGAGTGAGAGAAAATCTTTGCCAGCTATACATCTGACAAGGGATTAATAGCCAGAATATACAGTAAGCTCAAAAAACTAAACTCCCAAAAAAGCAATGACCCAATGAAGACATGGGCAAATGAACAGAATACAGCTTTTCAAAGGAAGAAGTCTAAATGGCTAAAAACCACATGAAGAAATGCCCACCATCCCTGGCCATAAAGGAAATGTAAATCAAAATCACATTAAGATTCCACCTCCTGTTAGAATAGCTACCATCAAGAACACAAACAACATCAAATAATGGTGAGAATCTGGGAACAAACGAACCATTCATCATACACTGCTGGCGGGAATGTAAACTAGTACAACCACTGTGGGAAGCAGTATGGAGGCTCCTCAAACAATGAAAAATAGAACTACTATATGATCCAGCAATACCACTCCTAGGGATATACCCGAAGGAATGTAATTCAAGTTACAATAAAGGCACCTGCACACCTGTGATTTTTGCAACATTATTCACAATAGCTAAGCTATGGAAACAGCCAAGATGATCCAATACTGATGAATGGATTTTAAAAAATGTAGTATTTAAATACAATGGAATTTTATTCACCACAAAGAATGAAATTTTGTTATTTGTAAGTAAAAGGATGGAACTGGAGAACATCATCTTAAGTGAAGTTAGCCAGGTTCTGAAGGCTAAAAGCTGCAAGTTTTTTCTTATATGTGGAATATAGACCTAATACAAATGCAGCAATATTATGAAAAACAGGTCCCCTTAAGGGAAAGGAGAAGGATAAAAGAAGGAAGTTCAAAAGGTAAATATGGTTGATATACTCTATACAAGTGTCAATATAGAATTTTTAGACCTGTTGAAACCACCGTAAGAAAGGGACTAAGATAGAAAGAGGAAAAATAGAGATGAACTAATTTGGGTTATAATGCATAGATACACGGAAATGTCACAAGGAAACTCCCTGTGCAGGTATCCTAAAAAATAATTTTTTTCTTTTACAAAATCAGAGAACAGAAGAGTAAAACAGATCCTATCTGAGGGTTGGTACCAGTGAGGTGGGGGAGGAGATGGGGAAAGGATGTAGGAGGGTGAATATGGTGCAAATACTGTGTGTACATGTATGTAAATGGAAAGGGGAGATACAGGAAAATGATGGGGGAAGGGAATTCAGGTATGATATATTTGATATATTGTAAGAACTTTGTAAATGCTACAGTGTACCCCAACCCAGCACAATAAAAAATTTCAAATAAAAATATTTAAACTCTCAATAAAAACAAAATAATACCATCTAGATTTCTCTATTGTGATTATTTAGTGATAGTATTCATGTTTCTTGATGATGTCATTCAGCAAAAACACTGCTACAGTATCACAGTCTGCATAGCCATCCTACAATATATATTTATTGTATTGTATTCTGATTGTTTACATAGGTAATTCCACCACGAACTGTGAGACCTAAAGGATGGAAGCCATACATTTTGCTCATTATTTTATAATTTCCTTCAGGAAATTGTGCTTGGCATTAGCTACTGAAGAAATGTTGCTGTAAGAATAAACTAAAGGAAGCAACGGTGGTCCTAAGTTCTCCTTTTGGTTCTCCACTTTTTGTGACATCAACTGCCAACATAGGGAAGTTTTCTCCCATAGCCAGTTGCTCTTTTTGTAGCTTTTAAATTTCTCCAGCAACTTCTCAGTATGAAGATAATGAAAGTAGTTAAAACTGAAAAACTTACTAGCTTGAAGTCCATCAAGTTCCTTCTTCTAACCTTTTTGTGCTGCATATGGACTTTTTTCTTTTAAAAACTTTTCAAGTGTTCCAGCAGCAAGATTATAGTTAAGTGTGGAGAAATATTTCCTAGAATATAGTGAAAAGCAGACTTAGTAAATTCTAATCATCATTTACTAAATAAAAATCATCTAGATTGAAGTTAACAAAAACATTTGAAATGTTATTTAAACAATATCATATGGTTAATTAAGCATGAATGCTTTTTCTTTATGCAAAGATTATTTCTAATAAACTTTCCTGTTCATAAAGGTAACTTTCAAAATTAATAAACACTTATCTTAAAAGGATGACTTTTACTAAAACTCTGATCTAATAAAAGGAAGATATAATGTTCAGTTTTATGAAGAAAAAAAAGCAATGCATAACTATTTATAAGAACGCATGCATTCTTTTTTCTTTTTGTTTCTCACCTTTCCATGTTATGTAGTTTCACCTAAACTTTGACATCAAGTTCTGATGAAATGACTTCACTGAATTACATATTGAATATAAGGAAGAAAAAGGAGCAAATGTATTGTATTTTAAATTCTGTGAGTCAAACCTTGAATTAGCCTTTGGGAGATAGTTAGTAGTTTATCTGAGACTAAATTTTACTTTCATGTTTCCAAACAGAATTATTGGAAAGCATCCTATTACTTTCAGACCTATCTCCTCATCACTCATCATGGGCTTTGGATCCAGTGTTCTTTAAAAATGTATACATTTTTTGCCTACTTGACAAATGTTTCCAGGCTTAGCTGTGTGATTCTTTGGAAAAGATTTTAGCTTATGACTTTTGCCTGACTGGGCAATCATTGATACTATCCAGCAAAACTGGCCAGTGTCTTTTGCCTGGTTGGCCAGGTTTTGAAGCTATGTTGGATAATCTTTATTTAGAGTCAGGAAAAAAAAGAGAAGTTTCTTACTGATTTTACCCTACTGGCTATTGAGACATTTGCTTTCCATCAATAATGACTATCTTTCCAGTGTGTAGCAGATATTTTACCAACTTTGATTTCTTTTTCTCAAATTCTGTCTTAATCATGTATTGAGAATGGCTTAACCTATTGAAACAGTGCATTCTCTCCCACAAATGCTGCTTTCCTGCTTCCTCTTGTTTATCCATGCAAAAGCATCAAACATTGAAGTGACCATTAGTCCTCATGGAATCAAACACACTCTTCAAGGTTTTGTTAACACATAAAACTGATTTGGCCTGTGACTGCACACAGCAGTCAGCGTAGTCTAGTTCCAGTGTCCTAGAAAAGGCTGAGATGCGAGGATTATGCTGAGTGAGTTGTTTAGAGATTAATGACTCCTCTCCCTACTCTCTCCCTAAACTCTCTGCCTCTACCTTGCTTCAGTGCTTACTCATCAAGCACAGACAGATCTCCAGTGGCCATAGCCAAATAAAAGTTTTACCTATGCTGCAACTGTTCTCAAGTCTTATCTCCTGAATAATCCTGCCATCATGTCTAGGAAGAATCAAGATGACAGATCAATATTCTTGGCTGATCTCATTTCTGTCCTTTAGTATCTTCTCCTCCACGTGACTCTTCCCTTCAGTGTTCCAGTATAACTCCTGTGCGCTTTATATTGCCATTATTTATTTGCTTCCTTTTCTCCCTAAATGTATACAGATTGAAACTCTCTAATCCAACAATCTGAAATCCAGAAAGCTTCAAAATCTGAAGCTATTTGAGTGCTGATATGATGGCATAAGTAGGAAATTCCTCAGCTTCATTTCATGTGATAGGTTGCCGCTATCATGAAGGCATAGTAAAAATACTGTATGAAATTTCTTTCAGGCTATGTGTATAAAATGTATAGGAAACAAAGAATTTTGTGGGTTTTTTTTTTTTGGGTGATACAGAGGTTTGAACTCAGTGCCTCACACTTGCTAGGCAGGTACTCTACCACTTGAGCCACTCTGCCAGCCCAGGAGCTCTGTTTTTAGACTTTGGTCCCATCCCCAATATATCTCAGTATGTATATGCAAATATTCCAAAAATGGAAGAAAAAAAGCTAAAGTTTGAAATATTTCTGTCCCCAAGCATTTTGGATATGAGATATTCAGCCTGTTCCAGGCAGGGACCCTGTTCTAGTTATCTTTGTGTCTCTAGCACCTTGGGATAGACACACAAAATACCCAATAAGTATGTGCAGTAAACTGTGCCAAGAAGTTTAGGGTGCTGCAGTGGTCAGAGGCATCACCCTCCCTGACCAGGAGTAAATCTCGTTGCCCCATCATGACAGGATGCATAAATTTTAACAGTCTGAGTTAGTCCTTTGAAAATTTAGCTTCTAGTTCCTAAGCCCTGTTCTTCTTTTAATAGCCTCTTATTAATAACTCAGTGACTTGTTTGTATTGTTTCCTCAAGAACTACCCTGACACAAGTCCAAACAAATCAGTGATGCTTCTTAAACATATTCATCAATATACAAGTCATTTAGGACAAAACTTAAGAAAAAAATCTTCAGAAAATATTCAAATACATGGAGACTGAACAATGCACTGTTGAATGATCATTGGGTCATCAAGGAAATAAGGAGGGAAATTTTTTAAAATCCTAGAATCTAGTAAAAATGAAAACACAACTTAGGGACACAGCAAAGGCAGTGCTAAGAGGGAAGTTTATCACTATTAACACCTAGCTACTTGGAAGGCTGAGATTGGTAGGAATGAAGTTTGAGGACAGTCTGGGCAAACAGTTCATAAAACTCCATTTGCAAAATAACCAAGCAAAATAGACTGGAGATGTGGCTCATGCAGTAGACTGCCTGCTTTGCAAGCATGAATCTGGGTTCAAACCCCAGTTCCATAAAAAAAAAAAAAAAGATGGCATTGTGAAACCCTCCAAACACTGTTTGAAAAAGAAGGATAAGGGGGATGTGAACTTGTTTAAAGTACACTGTATGCATCTGTGTAACTAGCACAATGAATCCCTCTTGTATTATTACTGTATGCTAATTAAAAAAAGAAACCAAAGAGCTCAATATGACTTTGTTAGAAAAAAAATCATTCTCTCCTCTCTGTTGTATGACTCTTGTCCAAACTCTTCTTTACATGTTTTGCTATTGCTTTATTATTTAAATTTATCCTTAAGAAACAAATTTAAGAAAAGTAGATAAAATCTGTTAATGAGAATATTTTTAAGCAAGTCCTACAATGAAAAGTAGATTGTAAAATTTTTGTTTTATATAAATATGGACTATTTCCCATAGGAACAATGTAAAGTATCAAAATCCCAAATGCTAGTAGTTTTAATAATTTTGAATTTTTCACCTACATTGTTCCGTAAATCAGACAAAATCCACTTAGAACTAATCTCCAGGATTCCGCATTTTTGGCAGGTAACCATACCATTATCTGCACAAACAAAATGAAGTGATACCCATTATGTCCTTTTTATTCTTCTTTACTTGGCACTTTGATCAAAATATGATTCACCATTATACACCTCTCACCCCCTTTGTAATCGAGCTCCAGTTCATCTCTAGGAAATCTTCCCTAATTAACTGCACTCTGCTCTGACCAGAACTTTATATGCCCTCGGTATGGACCCAACACGTAGGTTGTGGAGAGACGGAAATGACATAATGCAACCTTTGGAAGGGAGGTAGTATAAATCAGCATGCACTTTTATTGTAACCATATGTATATATGAATCTGCCTGTGATTCTTCTGCTCTGCTCTTGAGCACCTTTACAAGCATGGTCAGGCACTGTCTTGCTTTGGGCCCTAGCTAAGCCTGTGATTGGTCATCAGTTCTTTCTGGGCTTTCTCTTATGCTTCCAAGCTCCCAGCTGATTAGCAAATAGCTCAGAGTTAACTTCATCCCCCTAAAATCTTTGACTGAAATTTAATGTCTTCTATACCTTCTGCTGCATAAAAAAATAACTTATTGAAAGTCAAGGGTGTCTGTTAATTATCAGTGACAACTGACCTTTTCCTTAAAGTATTATGTTGAATTCATTTTTTAGGAGATGAATAATTTTAGTTTTAATTTATGTCTTCTATAATAGGTATTAGTTCCATCCTTTTGGTAACTGTGCCTAGTATATTCTTGTAGGACTTTGAGGTATAAAATTAGAATGTTTATTTGAAATCTTTCTCCTTTTGTGATCTAGGCATTTATTGCTATATATTTATCTTTTAGAAGTGCTTTTGCTTTCATCATAAATTTGGTATGTTGTTTCCATTTTTGTCTCAAGATATATTTTAGTTTCTTTTTAAAATTTGTAGTTCAGTAGCCCATTTAATTTCCGTGTGTTTGTGAACTTTCAAAAGTCACTCCTCTTACAGATTTCTAGTTTTACAACATTGTAAATTTGCTGCAACTTGTTTGGTAGCCTTGGTAGGCTAATCTATAGAATGTTCTGTGTGTATTTGAGAAGAATGGATACTTTGCTGGTTTGGAGTTGAATGCTTGATGTATGTCTGTTAGGTCCATTTAATCTAAAGTATGAAGTCTGGTGAATTTTTTGTTTTGTTTTTTTGTCTGGCTGTTTGTTGAAAGTAGGTTATTAAAATCAACTACTATTACTGTATTACAGTCTATCTCTACCTTCAGATATATTTTCTCTACACACTTATCAAGGTGCTCTAGCCTCATGTCCATATATACTTAAAATTGTTATATCTTCTTGATTATTATGTAAAGACCTTTATTTTATAGACTTTGCCTTAAAGTCTATTTTCTTTGGTTGAAGTATAGCTACTCTTATCTTTTGGTCTCCATTTGCATGTAATATCTGTTTCCATCCTCTTGCTTTCAGTTTATATGTGTGCTTAAAGGTAATATCAATCTCCTGTAGACAGCATATAGTTGCTCTTGTTTTCATGGAACTGTTCAGTCACTGTGTTTGTTGGTTGGAGAATATATATATATTGTTTTTCTCCAGTGGTATACTTTGATTTCATAGTTTTTTTATCTTCTTTTATCTCTACTATATGTTTTTGCTTCATAGTTATCATAAGTCTTACATTACCAGGCTGTTTTAAGCTGATAACAATTTAACTTTGTTCTATACTTTTACTCCCCTTCCCACATTTTATAGTTTTTGGTGTCATAATTTATATAACTTTTTACATTGTCTGTCCCTTAACAAATTTTTGAACCTGTCATTATTATTATTATTAACCTTCATACTAAAGATGTAAGTGGTTTATATGCAATCTGTACAGAATTAGAATGTTCTGAACTTGGCTGCATGCTTTTTACCAGTTTTATTCTTTCATATAATCTCATGTTGCTTAAAGTCATCCTTTTCTTTAAGATTTCCCTTTGGCATTTTTAAACATATTTCTGGTGATGATTAACTCTCATGTTTTTTCTGTACATCTTTATCTGGCTTTGCTAGATAAAATGTTCTTGGTTGTCAGGTTTTTTTTCTTCCTTTGTGTTTTTTTCACTTTGGGATTTTGAACAATCATCCTTATGGCTCTGGCTTATAAACACTTTGCTGAGAAATCCACTATTAATCTGAGTGATACTCCTTTGTATAAGAAATGCTTCTTTTCTCTTGATGCTGTCATAATCCTCTCTGTCTTTTACTTTTGACCATTTGATTATGGTATGTCTTGGTGCACTCTTATTTGGATTGAATGCGCATGGAGGCCTTGTTCTTTCTGTGTATAGATATTTATATCCTTTGCTAAATTTGAGAAATGTTTAGCTATTTATTAAATAAGGCTCTTGTCTGACACTTTTTCTCAGTCGTATAGTTAGAATATTTGCTTTTTTGATGCTGTCCCTAAGTCATGTACATTTACTTCATTAATTTTCATTGGATTTTTTATTTGCTTTCAAATAACAGATCTTAATTCTTCCTGATAAATTCTGCTATTTACATTATTATTTTATTTTCATTGCATTCATTTTATTTTTCATACCATCTCCACAATTTCTCTTTGCCTTTTTAATAACTTCAATTTATCTGTTAATTTTTTAACTTCTTCATTTATGTTTCCTCAATTTAATTTATATTTTCCCTGTATTTTCTTGAACTTCTCTGAGCTTCCTTAAATAATTATTTTGAATTCTTATTCAGGCATTTTGTATATCTTCATTTCTTTTGGGTCAGCTACTAGGAGATTACTGTGTTCCTTGTGGTGATACCTCCTTGTTTTTCAGCATTTCTTCTTGTCTTACATTGATATCTGTGCATTTGGTAGAGCAGTCATCTCTTCCTGACTTCACAAGCTAGTTTTGGTGTGGAAAGACATTCCTTTCCCTTTGTGACATGGGATATAAGGCTGCTTGCTAGGTAAAGCAGTGGTTCAGACACCAGTAAGGGGGCAGCTTTGTAATTTCTATGGAACCCTGTCAACTGAGGTCAGTCTTGATGAATATTGGAGGAATCCTTAGCAGCCAACACTGGATGTCTGCTGTGTCACCAAATGTTATTGAGTGAGGTCTTCAGTATTGATGGCTGCTAAGGTTTTCCCAATCTTTTTTTTTCTCCCCCAGGTTAAGTTGCTGCTTTGGCACTGGGTTTGGTTTGCAGGTTGTGGCACCAGGGCCTAGTGGTTGGCTCTGGTGTCTGGGCAGTTAATGGACTAGTTCTTGGTGCTCAAGTACACCCACTGCTGAATCAGTAACAGTGTACAAGGTGCAGGTGCTTGTGAAATAGTTGAAAAACTGAGAATGGGAGTCTAGGCACATTGGCTCCACATTCAGTGCAGAGGCTAACTCTGTGTCCTCTGATCTGTAGCCTAGAACAGAGGCATGCTGAGGGAGACCATGGCTCTTGGGCCCAGAGTACAAACTGTCTCGCTGTGGGAATGTCTCTGTCTGAGATGTGGGAGGGCACATTGCAGCCACAGAACATGTCCACAGTGTAGGGTCTCACAGGTGGCTACAGCTGGGGGTGGGACATGCCTGAGTTTGGGAAAGGTGTGGGCTCAGTTCCCAAAGTGGCACAATAGTGGCTCCTGCTTGAAGCAGGATTAATATGCACCTCAGAGACAGGTCTTATTATAAGTCTTTTTAAAAAGTACTTATTTATTTTCAATAATCTGTATATATTTGAGTCTGCTTATTTCACCTTTTTGAAGAGTAAATTCCTTTGAGTCTAAAACAATGTTCTTTTGTTTGTGGATTATAATAGTGGAGAAAGTGAGTAAATGTTTCCAACACATTTATTTCTTCTTCCTCCCCAATTGTAATACTTTTCTAGTGAACTTGAACAAAATGTGTAAGAAAGTCTCTGGTCTGGGTCTGTAGACTTGATGTTCTAATTAGTCTACTTCTCGGAGGCCCAATTTTCCTGCCTGTAAAATGGTGATAAGCATTCTGCTTACCTCATAAGGCTTCTAACTTATTTCTTAATTAATAAGCAAATAATAAAACCAGCCTGTTTTCACACTGATACAGCTATTCTGTATCAGTTATGTGTTATGCTTGTTGTTGTCTGCTTTTTAGGCCTTCTTTTTACTCACCTTACATTTTGCCATCTAGGCCAAATATATCCTACAAGATATAGTTATACTTCTTGTGTCCATGTTTCTGACTCCATACTCTGACACTGCTGCTCTCTTGACTTGTGTAGACAGAATGAGACCATATCTGGTTGCTCACATACAACTCTTCTCAAGTTTTACATCCATATATGTCCCTGACATCCCGCCCCAAAAGATCCTTATATTTTTATTGGCAGGAGGGTCATATATTAGAAATTTTAGGCAAAATAGTCAATTCAACACCCAGCATTGTTATATGTAAGACTCTTGGCCAGATATTCTCAGATGCATCTGAATAAGGAGTTACAATTTTGTGAGTATTCATTTTCTAAAATGCTTGGGACCAGAAGTATTTTACATTCGAGCTTTTTTTTGGATTTTTGAGTATTTGCATATACATAAAGAAGTATCTTAGGGATGGAATCTGCATCTAAATACAAATTTCTGTTATGTTTCATATGCACCTTATATACATACCACCTAAAACTACTTTCACACAATATATGTAGCACAGCTGTGTTGTGACTGCCACCTGTCACATGAACTCATATGTGGAATTACCCATTTGTGATACCATGTTGTGACTGTAAAAGTTTTGAATTTTGGAACATTCTGGATTTTGGGTTTGAGGAAACCCATGTGTATAGCAGTAGTTCAGAGAAAAAAGTTGAAGCCTTATAAACCATGAAGGAAAAAACTGGTTCTCAATAATGTAATGGATGTCATTGTTTATTTGTAGGTGCAAGCCAGTTATGATGTCACACGCTATGAAAATACTTTCTGCCTGTTCTGGATTCTGGAGCAACTTCTTCAAATTGAAACCAAAAAAGACCACACCTCATGTAAAGATCATGATGACCCAGAAATCAAGAAATTTCTTCAGAAGCATGATAAAGCTATCTTTCAGCTCTCTGATGCATTTCCTTTATTTGCTTTTTATTTATGGAGACTGGGCATTCTCTTGAACTCAGCAGAGATAGAAGCTTCTAAAAATAACTTACTTCCTTCGTGATTTACCAAAATATGATAAGAGATGTATTTAAAATTTTTTCAAGAGTATTTTAAATGAGCATTATAAATTGATCTTACAATATAATCATCAGTTTAATTTAATGTTTAGTCTTAAATAGTATATGAAAGGTGATAGGTTATTTTTCTGTAATGATGTCAGTTTCAGTTGAGAATGCCCCCGTCATTTTCATGTAATTATATTGTACAATATGTCAATATAGTCTAGCTCTGTTATTCTCAAAAATGAGCTATTGTCTATCTTATAAAAGACATTTAAATTTTGAAATATTTCTGCATACTAGATGCTAAAGGGAAATAAAAGAAATCCATGGTGGGGAGAAAAAAAATCTTAAACTTTTGTTGTTTTAAACACTTTTAAAACAGTGTTTAAAACAAATGATAAATAAAATTTTAAATTTTTTTCTTACATTGCTATACTTACATCATTGTCATCTTAGAGGGTATTTATATAGAAGAAGTTTTTAATGTTAGGAAACCTAATGGCTTTTAATTTTATATAAACAGCATTTGTGTATTTTTCAAAGTATTAGTTGTTTAAAATGTTTTGTACTTGTTTTTCAACAAATACTTCCTTTGACTCTGTTCATTAAATATGTTATCCTATTCCTGTGATTGTTAAAATGTAATTAAATTGGATATAGTTAAGTCATTAGGAGTACTTAATCCACTCAGAAATATACTTTATACTTATTAGAAATATTACTTGAATTTTCTAGTTACACAATTTCTTGGACTTCATTTCAGTTATTGAAATTATACCCTATAAGCTTAATGAGCACACATTACTTACCTTCATTTTCAGGAAACACCAAATACAAATTTAGTTTATTAATTATGTGTAATATTATTTTATAAGTTATCATTCCTCACAGTTACTGGTACTGAAAAAACCTTGCTGATTCCTTCTTCAATGTATATAAAATTATATTGTCTGCCAGAATTATTTTTAAAGTTATTTCTTAAAAAGATAAAGCCTTTTTTATAATAGTGAAATTCAATATATGTCAGTCAGCTACTGTTGTATAATCAATAACCACAAAATCTCAGTAACATACAATAATCAACATTTATTTCTTAGACATCTTCAGGTCACTTGAGGATTGACTGGTTTTTCTTGATTCTGCTGAAAGCTCTGCTCAGCCTGCCTATCACACTGGGCCAGGCTTCTTGCTATAAGTCAAACTTTGATCTTCATGTGGTGAAACCCAGGCTGATAGGGAGAGCTTTTCTTATGGCAAGGAAGTTGAGCAAGATGAAAAGAGCTATGCTAAAAAGTGTTACACTGTCACTTCTACCCATATGCATTGGCCAAAGTACATGAAGTGATCAAGCCCAAAGAAAAGGGAAAAGGAAGTACACTCTTCTTGAACTGGGAGAATATGCAAACTTACATGACAAAGAGAATGTCAGTGGGAAAGGATAGATATTTGAGGCCAGTAATTTACTCCAGCACAAGTACCAGTTGAATACAAGGACATTCTAAACCCTGGATTAGGAGGGATTTTTCTAATGCTTGACTCCTGAAGACATCTTGTTTTGTATAAATCACTTCAGTTAATAACATTACACAAAACTCATTTCTATGACATTTCCATATTCTCTCTTCCATAATTATGAAACAAGGTTAGTAAATACACAAGCATCACAATGGGCTTTTTTTTCCACTATAGCAAACCAGCACCATGATCAGCTAAAAAGCTTTTGTAACTAGAACACATTTCTTAATTCCAGTAGTAGTCAAGATTTCAAACTCTGAAAATTAGCCTAGGAAACTTACTTGCTATAGAAGATGAAGGATGCTGGGACCATTGTTAATGTATAAAATGGAGTAGCATTTCCACTTGGTTTCTTTTTATGTAAACACTTAACGTCAGTCAAGTATATAACGTCTCACCTTTCATTACCCTGTGTTTCAGTCTGTATCAGAGTTAACTCTGCAGTAAATTTACAGTTAAGGTCAAAATCTGCTAATGAAAAACAAAATAAAATGAAACATTTGTGTCTGTGTTTCAATAAAGCAGCAAAAGAAGGAAGGAAGGAATTACTTGACCTAGGATAACAATGTTTAAGAATATTGTAGCAAGTTAGATTTGGCTGATAGCTAACCTTAGAATTAATGTTTTATGGATAGGAATAATGGATGCAGTAGAAATGATGCAGGATTGGAACTGGCTATAATATAGGATGGCAATTAAAGAGAATTGTACGATGATACCAAAAATAGGAAATTATAAATAGGATAAGAACTAAAGTTCATAGTGTTTACTATATATGATAAGTAATATGAACAAAGCAAATATTATATAAATAAATATTATTATACAAGTGCAATAAAAATAGCCAGGCACTGATCTAAGCTTCATATATATATGTATTAACTCACTTGGTTGTCCCAGTGACTCTATGAGATAGATACGATTATCACCTCCATTTTAGAGCTGAGGAACTCACGCAAAAGTGTTAAACAATTTGCCCAGGTTCACACAACCAGGGAGTTTATACACAGGTATAGAATCTGGATTTGTAGTATTTTTGCTATTTTAATATAATGTTTGCTCTAACTGCTTATTAAGGTTAGTAAATACATGTTTCATGTCAGTCAGTATTTGTAAGTGTTCTGTAGCAGTCCACTGGGGCAACAGTATTTACAGGTGATTACAGTATCAAAAACACTAGTGGAGTGGCCAAGTGATCTGAGTTTTAACAAGTCCCCTAGGTGATTATGGTGCCCACCAGATATACTCACTGAAGAAGAGGGTGGAATACATGTAAAATTCAGAAAGTAGAAATTAAGTCATTTCAATTTACTCAACTGAATTCTTTAATATTCCCTAGGTGTGTCTCATTTTGTAAGGAGGATTTGGGGGGAGCTGTTACTCATAATGCACTTAATGTAAGTAACAAATTTATAAATATATCAACCTAATAGCAATTGAAAAATTAGTATGTTTAGATGTTAATTTTAGTCCCTTTATTAAAATATATAATGATTTCCCCATTGGTAGCACTTTTAAAAACTACTATAATATTGGTATAAGAGATTAATTAGTTACAGATTTTTCCATTCATTCATGTGTAAAGATGTTGACGTGATGTTACTTTACCCTTATGTTGAGATATAAGGTACCCCAAATAACATCAATTTCCTCTTACTCTAGTAGATCTTCTTTACAAACATAAATATAATTTAGTTACAAATATTATTGTATTTCTCAACCCTAGAGATGAAATTCTAGCTCCCTTAAACTCTTGTAGCAATATATAAATGTGTTTATGAATTTAATTCCTCACCTTGGGTTTTATCATGTTATGTGAGCTGCCGAGTTGCTTGAGGACAAGCCCTGATGCATGATGCGGGAAGAGCTATCAGTGCTCTTAGCTTTAACAACGTAACTGCTAAGGCTTTATCATGAGTGGTTAATCATTTCAGGAACACTAGAAATGCCAGACACTACATCAGGGAAAAAGACATATTTCTTATTTCTCCCTCAGATTCAGCGTTCATTTTATAAAAAGCAATCCAAAGCTCTTAAATTCTGAAGTTCAAAAAAAGAATTTCTCCTTCCTTACAAATTACCCTGCGGTTTTTAAGGGTACCATGCAGTGGCAGCAACATTGGTGCTGTTCACCTTGACATGCATTGAGCACCTTGGAGGGGGCCTGGCATTGCCTTGGCACAGCCTTTCCCTGGAGGGCGAGATCAGCTCCAGAGCCATATTACTTTCAAGAGGAGTGATCACTGAGTTTTAAAATGCATGACTTGTCCCCTGACCAAGAAGTGGATCTTGCCACAGCTGACTAGACATTTATCTTTCTACTTGGTAAAATCTAGAAAAGAACATGAAACTACACAAAGAATGCAGGCTTTATAGTTATAGAACAAAAAATAAAGCTGGAAATAACTATAGAAACATGAGGATGTCTTCAACTCCAAATGAGTAGGTTCATACTATTCCCAATTGAAAAGTTAAAAATGTTATCATTTCTAAGGCCACTGTGAACTTTACTCCTGTGGTGGTTTTAAAAAAAAAAATAGAATGTCTCCTGTGAGTATGCCATAAACCATGTATCTTTGCACTATCACTTTATTAAGGCAGATAGTAATGTCTGACATTAATTTATTAGGTTCTAAGCACTCCATTAAATTTTTTACATTTATTACTTTCCTTAAGCTTTCAAACAACCTTATAAGTATAATAATGTACTTATCTCATTTACCAAGTAGATGAGGATGCAAGCACAGAGTGTGGTAAGTAATTTTCTCAAGGTCACAGAGCTAAGGAAAATAAGAGCTTAATAGCCAGGAAGCAAGTGGGTCAACATGTCTCTACTCTTGGCTCTGCAGCTACAAACAGCTGCCATGATTCTAACTCAGCAGAAGCAGAAACTGAGTGTGGAGAATAAAGTTACCCTTTCAGTTAAACTCCAGCTTGCACTCTTGAAAATGTTCATTATAGACATATGTAGCATGTGCTTGTCATAATTATAGTGGTTGGAAAATTACATTCTATTAAGTAAAATTGTATGATTGAAATAGTACTTTATATTTGAAAGGATAAAAGAAGTCTAAGATGCCAGAGATTTCCAATTAGTGGCATGTATTTAAATGAAATAAATTCTACTCTAGTATCTGATTGTTTTATGAGTCAATATGACTAGCACTTTCTGAGGATAAAGCAAGTTAAGTCTTTGAAAATGCAGGGATCAAGATCAGACATCCATACATGGATTAGAATTAATTCCTAAGTCTTAGACTTGGAAATAATACATTTGAAGCATAGTTTCTCAATGATGGCTCAAAAGTCATACTTTTTTAGTATAAAGAAAATATCTTTTCATGATTAGAATTCACTATGATCCTATTCACTGTGCTAGATATTTTTAAGCCATCTTATTAAATAGACAAATGTCTTCATAACTCGTTATATCACAGGAGAAAAACAAAGAATTAACTAATTTAAAACATTTCTGTGATACATTCCCCCAAACAGCTTTATTTAGGAAGCTGTTGTTTACTCAGTTCCTTAGATCTGGGAAAAGATGTGAGGATCTTTTGTGCTCTGCTTTGTCAACTGGCACTATAATATTTTCATTTGAAAATGGACTGGTTTTGCCATATTAAAACAACAAAACCCAGAAGAGTACATGTTATAGAAGATACAAACAGAAGGGTGAAGGTAGTGGTGGAAGAGGTGAAGACAGGGACGTCAACTCAGTCATGTTACAACCTGGGACAAGTAATACATCATTTTATCATAACAGCATCTGCTTTTTAGTTTTAAAGTATAAAGAACAGAGTGTTTGTATTTCTACTAGGAAAATGTATTTCTTTTGAATTCATGCGTAAATGATTAGACTAAAATTGAAATTTAACTGCACATTTTATTAAGTAATGGCCAGCATTAGGAATTTTGTCTCTTTGTCTTTGTAGAGGTCTTTCAGTAATAATTTTTAAATATCTAACAAGATCTAGTAGAAGAATATAGAACTTGGAGTTAAAAATCTATCATATAAATAAAGCCTCCACTTCATCATTAAAATTTTAGAATCTCACCACAGGATTGTTTGTGTGAATGAAATGAAGTAATGTATGTGTGAAAAGCACTTTGTGAACTCTAAAGTAAAGATACCACTAAGAAAAGGAGCTAACATTTGTGTAGTGTTTGTTGTTACCAGATACCATTCCAAGCTCTTTACATCCTCATAACAATCCTAAGCAATATTGTTATTTCTACTAGTTGCACTTTATAAATCAGGAAACAGGCATAGAGAGGTTAAGTAACTTGTCTAGACTTGGAGAGATAAAAACGGTGGTAAATTTTACTTACTCATATATTTCCTTCTACTCCAAGTACTCTATATTAATTCTAAATGGACTCATAACTAAGCTATACTGAAATCCAAATCCTGTCTGAATCTCTTCCATTCAATTTATAGTTAATAGTCACGATGATTATGATAATAAATGTTAGTTATAATGTTTAGACAGTCACAATTTTTTGAAAATTTTGTACTTTTCAGAGTGTTTTTTAATCTAACTTGCCAACATGCCACAGAAGAATCAACTCTTCAGACTTCTTGAGTCGGTGAGATCTGAAAGCAGTGGTGTATTTAGGAGATCCCTTTTCTTCCACTCAGGGAGCTGTGGAATAGATTTCAGGTATCCATACCCTGGACAATTCTTTTTCATGGTTCACATGCCAGGCTTCCTGCCTTGGCTCATGACTACAATTCTGGCTCCCCATTCAATCTGAATCCTAGCCCAGGTTTTGGCTAAGAATAGTGGATATCAGTGTCCCTCATTTTGATAATAATATCCTAATTTCCTTCTGCCATTGTGTTGTTTATTTGTTTTGTTTTTGGCAGTGCTAGGGTTTGAACTCAGCTCCTCATGCTTACAGACACTTTACTACTTATGTCTCCAGCCCCTCCTTCCATTGTGTAGTCTTTTTTAAAAACTGATAAATCAAGATGATCTTTCTTCCTAGTTGAAAGAGCATCTTGAGTACATCCTAAGCCATTTTAAGACTCTTCTGGAATTTGAATCCTGTACAGAATCAATGAAATTAGTTGGAGCTGCTTATTTTCTGCCTTTTTTAAAACTTGATCCTCCAGCTCTCTAGTTGGATTTATAAACTACCACAGGTTCTTTATGCAGTGACATCACTTTCCTGCTTCTGTTAATTCGGAGGCTTTCTATAGCTTTGGACTACTGGTCTGTAACAAAAATGCTTCATTCTCTCTCCCTTGGGATCTAGAAACATTGGAGCATATTCTGTGATGGTAATGAATCCCATTGCCCAATGGAGTGGAATTTCCAGACTGAATGATCTACATACAAGTAGGTGGGTGAATGTAAGTCTGAAGAACCCACTACCCCTTCCAGCCTAGGTAACTTACCTTTTCGCCACAGAGTTGATACTGAATACAGACGTACAAATCTAGAAATGTAGGCATTGTATTCTCTCACATAGCTGTCTTGTTCTTAGACACTGGTTCTAGGTGAAGAATGACCTGAAATTTGAAGTGTTTTTCCTTAGGGAAAAATGTGACCAACTGTGAATAATGATAAATAAAATAACTTTACAAAGTACATTAAGTTCCTCATGGAAATTTAAATTTAAATTTGTGTCCTAATGAAAAACTTTACCTCTCCATATAAAATTAATTTTGGCAAAACATTCTTTTTTCTGGTTACTCTCTTCACAAATGCACTTCAACATATTTGTGATATATAGAATATTAATTGAAACTTCAAACCTTTTTCACCTTTTGCAAATATCACTTGCTCTAGTTTTTAATGAAATCACTGAAGAATAGCTATGCATCAACAGCTGTACAGCTATGTGTCAGGTATTTTTCTTCTTTTAATATCTGAAAAGAAACATTTTTTTAGAAACAATGCCTGAGATTTTATGTATTGCTCAGACATGGTGGAAAAGGACCTAGGATTTTTATATTGAGTGTATATGATTTGATTGACTGCTGAGCAAGTGAATGTATAAAAATGGTTTGCTTTTACTTATTTCCTCTGAGGTGCACTTAGTTGTAAGAGAGAAGGATCAGGCAATCCATGTAGCACTGATGCTCTGTTATTCTACACACTGGAACTACATAAGGGCCACATCTCTATACTGGCAGGTCAAGAGAATGAAGAAGGGAGTTATCAAAATAGGAGGAGCATCTACATATGAAAATAAGGAGACTGAATGAAATAAGAACTGAGTCTTCTTTTGCTACATTTCCAGTTTACTGTGGCTGCTTCAAACTTTGTATCACTCAAGAACAGATAAGCACCTTTTTGCTCATGGATACTTCCACTGACAGTGCAGAGGATAGTCCATGGCAACTTTTTACTATGTGTCCAAAGGGATTAAATGTGACTATATCTTATCTATGTTTTCTCAAAATGTGGCAAATGAAACCTAGCAGTAAATGTGATCGATTATGGTAGAATGATGCCAGAATTTATTATTAGTCTGAAGGACTATCATCAAATTAAACTGCTACTCAGAGGAAAAAGGGAAGTCCATTAGAATGTCAGAAAGCAAATATTGTAGAGGCAGTATTTACAAGGAAGCACACTTCCAGACAGGCAATTACGTAAGTGAGCCTGGATCCCTGCTGCCAGAAGATACAATATGACTTGACTTTCATCAACTTCATTTTTGGAAATAAAATTACTAGCATCCTAGCAATTGTGAAAATGATAAAAGTCAGAAGAGATAATGTAAAACATTAAGTATAATCTAGAAAATACAAATATTTAAGTGTTAATAAAGAAGTGATGCAGTTATGAATACAGAAGTCTTCTCTGAAAGTTATTTATGGTAGAGTAAACATTTTTAAATTATTTCCAAATATAACTGACCCTTACCTATCTTCTTGTAACATCATATAACTGCCAAATATTGGGTTATAACTGTGAGTATGACACTTGATTTATAATTAAAAGTATTCTCAGTGAGTACAAGGAAATGAAGAAATAATGACAAAATGTGCTTTTCAAAGTTCATGCAGGTTCATTTACAAGTAGCCTTTCTACTTTCCTTACTTACTGTTGGAGACATTCAAGCCAAAATTAGATCATGTTACTTTTTTGTTTTGTTTTGTTTTGGAACTAATAAGTGAGTTTATTTTTTTGTTTCTATGCATATATGTATTATAACCTCCTATTATGCAGCAATTGTCTTTCTAGTAGAGACGCAGGAGAAAGTTCTGCATATGTGCAAGAGGGAGTATTTCATAGAAGTGAACAAACTGTGTTATCTTCACCAAATGGAATATTATTCAGAAGTTACAATAAGAATTTTAATTCCTAGTATCCTATATTCTTTTCCTTCAGGATGATGTTAATTTTAATTTAGCAGAATTCAGAGGAGTGATTTACATTAACTTTAATGTAAGTTATGATGATAATGATTTTGGTTTTATTTTAGATTAGTGAATATTTTATTATAAAAAGATAATTTATTAAAGAAACTATGGAAGGAAGAAAAGAAAGGAAGAGAGGGAAGAAGGCTTTTAGTGGAGCAAAAATGCACTATGACCCAAGAATCATGATTACCTAAACATACAGAACCAAAAGAGACATATAAAAGCAACAGTAATAGAACCAAAGTGGAAAATATCTCTATATACAGGGCTGTCTTTGTTTTAAAACACTGGATCAATTCTTTAACTTGTGCAAGTTATACATTAGGCTTAGCCTTGTTTGTATTCTCAGTAAGTCTGATTTGATCATTTATTTGAATAAATGGGCAGCTCAGGTACTTTGGCCACAAGATGAACTATGAAGTGTTCGTGGCCTTTCTGATTTTATATTATCCTGAATAAGTGAACAAAGGTTGTTTGAGCCCATGAGGAGGTAAAACTACCTTCCATCAAACTCTCAATTGGGAGTAACTGAAAATAAATAAACATATCTTTAAGTTAATAAAAGACAAGCTTGCTGTGAAACAATGTGATAAGGCAAACTAATTGCCTTATAACTTCTATTTTGACTTAAATGGTGCTTTCTCATTTAGAGGACATATATTAACCCAACATGCAATTAGATAATATTTGAAAAGTCAACAAATATTTCACAGTTTATATATAAAATATCTACTTTCTGATAAAACATTTATATATATTCCCTAAACACTAATAATAAAAGCTCTCTATTCTTGCTGTTCCAAAAACTATAAAAACATAAACACATGAAAAAATTGTAGATAGAAATACTCAATTATGAGTTCTTGGCCTCTGCCTATTTTAACAAATTTAACTTAATATCCATGGAGGATTATTTTACTTTCCCTGTGTTATCTCAATCATTTTACAGACCACATTGCAGATAGTATAGCCCTGTATTGTAGTGTCTTTAAATAATAAGAATATCATATAAAGTAAAACACAGAGACACTAAGCACTAACCTATCATAGAAAGTAAAAATCTCAGCTTATTCTGAAAAACATAGCTTTTTTTTTTTGTACTTTACCTTATTTATTTTGGTTTTGCAACCATCTAAGGCTAAATACTGGTTGATTGGTTTGCTTATTCAATTGATGGGGGTATTTATCTACCTGAAGCTGCAGTTAAATATTCATTGGTCATATCAAAATGTTGGAGGTACAGCAGTCACAAATGGCATTTGAACTTGTAAAATTATGTTATAATTCTTATCATTTGGAAATACAGGAAGAATAACCTCATCCTTTCTCGCCCAACATGAATTTTGAGTAATTGCTCTCTTAAGAGTTGGGTGTCATGATGTCTGTTTTCAGTCCCTCCTGTCACTGAATCACTGGTTGCACTAGTGGGTGGCAAAAGGTCTTATGTTGCTGTATTAGTCAGGATTTTAGCAGCTTACATTGTATCATACCTGTCTTTGTATCCCCTTCACTGAATTGTAGTTGTGGGTTTGAGGATTTTGTAGCCTATTACACTGAAAGCAGAAAATGGAAAATTCTGAAAGCACTAATAGCTCCATGTCACAAAATGAGAGCGTACTATGGAAGCATTCTTTGGGGTGCTTATTTTTGTTCTACTTCTTTTCACTAAAACTGGAATCAAGCTTATGTGTAAAATATTGGTATCTTAAGTTTCCTTTAGTGTCATTCAGTGTAAAATTGTATAATTTGAAAAATATGTAGTTTGTGATAAAGATTTAGGTACTACTTAGTAAAAAAATGTCAGTTATTTCTTGGTATTACTAGATACTTGAATATATCTGTAATTTCTTGAGTAAGTCTGCCTAGACTGAATTAACCAATCCCGATATCACTGACAAGATGGTACCTGAATGAATCACCAAATCCAAGATATTTTCACAAGCCCTTGTGTTTCTCCTCAGTACTCCTCCCCTCACATTCACATAGTCCTCAAGTCTTTTACACAATTAATGGACAACTTCTCCATAAAGCCGTCCCCCATTAGGTTTGTTCCATTCTTCCTTCTGCTCAGCATTGTGTCTCTGAGATTCTGAGTGTGTGCACGTCTATGCTTCCCTGACAAAGACAGTGACAAATGTCTTATGTCTCCAGTTCTCCATCTCACATACGTGCAGTGATATGTCTTCCACATTTTCAACCCATCTGATGAACATTCATGGAAAAGAATCACATAGGAAGACCTAATGGTACTATTGAAAGTATCCATTGTTACCAGATAGCCTGCAGCTCTTGCTCTCCTTGTGCCCTCGGAATTAGTGACACATGGACACTGCTATGGTGTAAAGCTTATACCTCTGGAGCGATCAGTCCAGTCACACCTAGGCCCACTTGAGCCATAGCAGAGGAGACTGTGGGGTGCTACATTGGATTTTGTGTGACACAGTTCTGAGGCATAGGTCAGTGAATGCTGCCATTCCACAGGTACTTCTCTGTAAAACTTGCCCTTGAAGATCTCAGAAATACCCTCAAGGTCATTCTCCCATTGTCTTGATGAATAAAACCTGGCTTCCTTCTAACCGTATTAATCTTTTTAACCTTTTTAGCAAACAGCTAGCTACGCTCTCACTATTCTCTCTTAAGTATGCTTTTTTATTCTTTTTTTTTTTTTGACAGTACTTGGGTTGAACTCAGGGTGTTATGCTTGCTAAGCAGGCACTCTCAACTTGAGCTACTGCACCAGTCATTTTTTGCTTTGGTGATTTTTCAGATAGGTTCTTAGGTTTTTGCTCAGGCTAGCCATGGAGTGGCTGGGATTTCAGTCATGCCCTGACATACTCAGATTATTTGTTGAGATGGGGTCTCACCAACATTTTTACCCAGCCTAGTCTTGTAATGTGATCATCCCAATCTCTGCCTCCTGAGTAGCTGGGATAATGGGTTTGAGTAACCATACCCAGCTTGCTTTTTTTATATTCTTTACATGGCCAGGCTAATGACTTTCCAAATATTTTTTGTTCTTCTTCCCTTTTAATTGTAAATTCCAACCTTAACCAGTTTCTCTAGTTTTACTGTAATGGTCATTACCTTTTTTTGCATTGTTGAGGTACATACTAGGCAAGCCTTTGCACTAAACTGTATCATCAGCCCTTACTATAAGTTGTTTAAAAGACTATTGAGTACCCCAAAAGCTTTGCTGCTTAAATATTTCTACTGCCATATGTCCAGGTTCCTTAAATTCTACTCTCAATAAGTCTTAAGTCTACCACATTGTTCACAGCTGCCTCACAAGGATGAATTTTTATTTACATTGAGACCTCATCTGAATTGCCTTTACTATCCATATTTCTACCAAAGGTGTGATTATGACACTTAAGTAATAATCCCTAGGAAAATCAGGCTTTCCCTCAAGCTCTTTACCCCTGGGCCCTCCCAGTCTAGGTTTTTTTCTAGCCTATTCTTCCTGATTCTTCTAGTCTCTACCCATGACTCAATTCCAAAGCTGCTTTCAGCTTTTCAGGTGTTTGTTATAGCAACAGCCCCACTTCTTGGCAACATTTTCTATCTTATTCCATTTTATGCTGCTAAAACAGAATACTCCAGATGGGTGATTATAATGAACAAGGATTCACTCAGTCCATGGTCCCGGAGGCTGGGAAGACTAAAATGGAGGAACTGCATCTGATGAGGGCCCTTTTACTGTGTCAAAACCCAGCAGAAGGCACAGGCAAGAGAGGAAAAAACTCACTTTTACAAAAAAAAATCCACTCTCATGATAATGAACCCGCTCCTGAGATAACATTAATCTACTCATGAGAGGAGAGGCTTCATGAGCTAATCACTTCGTAAAGATCTCACCTCTCCACACTTTGGCATTAGGAATTATGTTTCTCACACATATGCTTTAGGAAACACACTCAATCCACAGCATCTATTTTCTTAACTTACTGCTATTTGACATAAACCTACCTGCCATCTGAAGCTATTTTTTTCTTTACCAATTTTACAATAAAAAACCCTACCCTGCTGCCTGTGAAAGGTGATGAAGGTACTTACATTTGGATCACATTATTTCTATGTTCAGAAGCAGTATCCCTCCTCTGACTCTTTATAAAAGCATCCCAATGTTCCATATTAACAAACAAAAACCTCCTCAACCCCCATAACTTCTTCCAACTAACATTCTAGTTCTCATCACAATTAAGTATTATTTCTCTGTCACCTCCATTCTCTATAACTCATTGTAGAGATAGCTAAATATTAGCTCTCTGATAGGGTTCTTGAAGCAAGCAGGTAAATACCACAATTGAAGACAACTGTTATTATTCACCAAGTTCTCTTTCAGGAGCATCCCCCATACTTACCATACTCTTCATGAACACTCTCGCTTTTGTTTAGTGTCACCTTTGGATTCTTTCTCCCCGCCCCCTTCTCTCTCTGACTCCCCTTATCTTTGTCTTGTTAACATCACCTATTACACCTGAAAATTCAATGTGACATCCTCAGGGATCTGTTCTTGGGCCTTTAGATTCACATATTATGTCTCTACCTGAAATAATTTATTGCCAATTTTGCAATAATTTTGCTCTATGGACCAGAGTACCCAGTTGCAAATAACTATACACAAACTAACTTAAAAAGGAGAGGTATTTATTCTGAACACTAGAAAGGTTACAAAATCTCATGGAAAGTAAAGAACTCACAGTGGGAAAATGTGCTAGTAAAATATTAGTGTCACTTCTGAAGAATGGGAGGTATCTACAACTATGCTGCCTCCTACAGAGCAGGTTTCTTATGTTTCCCTCTTATGCATCCAAGTCTAAGTTGTGTATAATTGTAGAAATTTGAATCATATCTGGCATTATTCAAACTGCAAAGGAGTCAACAAGTGTGAGTTTGGGGATTCCTAGCTAGGGAAGAGATGAGTCATAGTGTGGTGCATTAAAAAAAATACAGAGAGGATCCCAAGACATTAGGAAAGAAGAAGTAGCAAAGGTTCCCTACAGTTCACCTTTTAGCTGCCTGACATTAGTATATATTTTCCTTCCAAGTTTGATCTTCCAAGTAGGAACAGTCTCATATTCTCATGCAACTACCCAAATATATCTTTACCTGCTTAAAAAAGGAAAAATATATCAGGTAGTATCAGTGAGTTTCATGAAGTTGAGTTCAGTTCAGGTTGTACCTGATTTCCTATTGTAATAGCATATTAGGATTAAAAATCTGCCTATCACTTTAAATAGAGTCTAGTTTATTCACCTTTGACATAAGCATTTACTTATGCAAATTATTAGTGCTTTAGGGTCTGTTTGAGGTCAAACTTGAATATAAACCATTTCTATTGATAGATCATTGCTATGTTCAACCAATTATGTAGTCTGGAGGATTAGGACACAGTGAATTCATGAGTATAAATTCAAGTCATTGGGTGCTCTATCAATAGGTGGATGCCAGTGGCTCACGCCTGTAGTCTTATTTACTCAGAAGGCAGAGATCAGTAGGATTGTGGTTAAAAGCCAGCACAGGCAAATAGTTCACAAGACCCTATCTCAAAAATACCAAACAGAGGAAAGGGCTGGTGGAGTGGCTCAAGTAGTAGAATGCTGCCTAACAAGCATGAGGCCCTGAGTTCAAAGCTCAGTACCACCAAAAATAAAAAATAAGTGCTTAATACCTATCAGGACTTTATTTCTGCCAGAAAACCAGAAACCGTTAATCAGAAGAACAGTTACTTTCTATGAGAACACAGCTTTACTTTAAAGCCTTAGGTACCTACAGTGTGATTCTCCTATTGAGGCTTAACACAGGATGTCACTTAATAGGATGTGTTTCAGTACTTGATCCCACTGTCACATTACTCTGAAGTAGAAAACCCAGGTCAGGCTGCTTTGTGGGGTCCCTCACCTCTGGTATAAGTGGGAAAAGTGCAGTTGAGACTCCATCTACCCCAGGAGGCTTTCTAAGGCTTGAGGACCAGTTAACAATTAATTGTAGCTTTGCCATAGATACTTTGGACAGGACTGGACACATTGTAATGAGGCCTACTGCAGGGTTGCTCTCATGTAATCTATCTAGCTGACAGGCCTCTTCTTGCTAAGGATTCATTAAACAATGGCATCATTTTAGTCATTTGACAAATCAATCAGAAAAACAGGTGATAATTTCCCGTAATATCTAAAGAATCCAACTGTACCTCTTTCTTAATGATTTCTGAGGCAAAGTATAGCAACTTCCCTTGCACTTTGAATGCATTTCCTACCCTGTCCTATACTACAGGATATTCAGTGACATCTCCAAATTGGCAAACCCCTGTGAAAAGCAGATTTACTCTGCAATGATCACAAATTTTTCTGAGCCCTGTGAAACAGAGCTCATAATACTCAACAAGTTACATTAAATGGATTTGTTGCTTACATACAGGCAGCAAAGAGCAGCAGACACTTAAAATTCATCGTTAGCTGGTCCCCAAGGCTTGGAAAGCTGCCCAGGGCAGATCAAGTTCCAACAGCCCTGGCCCCACTTACACCATGAATGAGAGAGCACACAAAGCAGTCTTCCCTGGGTTTTCTGCACCAGGGCCATGTGACATGTTAGGCTAAAGCACTGAAGAAGATTCTATTTCCAGGAGGCATTGTAACAGATCTAGGCTGTTCTGGCCAGCTCCTGACTGTCTCAGAATGTTGTATTCTACAGTTATTCTAGAGTCCTACAGGTAAGAATCGGGCAGGAAGCTAGAAATGGGTTTGTCCAAAGCCACCTGGAGAACTATCCAGAACACTGTATTTTCATGGAATCTATTTCTCAAACTTTAGTATGCATACATGCATTACCAAAAGCAACTACAGTACCTGCCTTCAGATATCTTTCTTCATATTATCTATATAATTAACTGAGAAAATCAAGTTCCTTCTAGGATAAATTGTGGCACAAGGTCCTATATTAAGTACAGCTCAGAGACCAAATAGTGAAAGTATACTTCTGTCTATACCCAGGTGAACAAAATTGTTTTTGTTCTCTGGTTACTAGGGTTAGGAAAACAGCATTTACCATAGGAATTGACATTTCAATTGCTATACAAAGGCTGTAAATTTCCTCTGCAAATGAAACAAAATCTATAACAGTAGTTTAAATTACAGCAACACTTAATTAAATGTGGGAAAGTCTAGTGTCATTCTCGAGGGCCCATCCACCTACTATGCAGGTGATATAAGCTAGTTGAATGAGTAAATTAAATGTATCATCACCCCTTTGGAAGGAACAAAACTCGCCATTATTTCACCTAAGACATGGTAACAGCTTTGGTTTGTAATTTTAAAAGGAAAAAAAGTCTAAAAATATCTTTTTAGCCTATTACAATAATGTTTTCTCCATGTGTTATGAATACAATCTGGAATTATGCCAGTTACTAATTATAACTACTCCAACTAATGGTCAGAAACTAGGGAAATATTTAACAAGATGTGTTTGCAAACCCATCTTTGGAAACACTCAGGAAAAACCCTATTAGTGACCTGACGCCCATTAATCCCAGTATTGTTAACAATTTACATAAGTGGTTTAGGTTCAGCTACTAGTGTTAAACCTGGAGTTGGGGTCCAATGTTCAGAGAAATGTCTGTGTGTGTACAGCTGACCTTTTCAGTGGTTCAGTTTTTTTTTTTGGTTTTGGTTTTTTCTTTTTTTGTTGTTTTGATTTCTTCTTTTTTTTTTAATTGTTGTGCTGGGTGTGGGTACATTGTAGGATTTACAAAGGTTCATGCAATGTATCATATACATCCTACTTGAATTCCACCCCCTTTACTTCTCTCCCTTATCTTCCCTCCCTGATTCCTGGAACAGTCTCAACAGGTATCATTTTTTCATTTACATACATGTATATACATTGTTTGCACCATACTCACCCTGTTACCGGTTTCCTTACCACTTCCCCCCAACACTAGTGCCAACCACCCAACCCTCTCCATCTCCAGGCAAAACCTGTTCCACCCTCCTGTTCTCCAATTTTGTAGAAGAAAAACATAATACATAAAATGAGAAATATGATGTTTTTTCACTTTGAGATAAAGATAGCTATACAGGGAGTTTGCTTGTGTTGTTCCCATGGATATGTGTATCAGAGCTCTAATCGATTTGATTCACCTCTTCCTGTCCTCTTCACTCCTCCCTAGTTCACTTCCCATGGTGCTCCCAGCCAATTTAAAATTTCTATATTCATTCCTGTACAGTGAATCACATCAACCCCATTCAAGTTTTTGGTTTTATTCTCTTGCTCTATCCCTCCCTTGCACAGCCTCCCCTTTGTGTGACTTATGTCCCATAATATTGCTACATTTGTTTTAGATCTGCAATCTGCAAATGAGGGAAAACATGAGGCTTTTGGCCTTATATCCTGGCTAAATTCACTTACGATAATGTCCTCAAATTCTATCCATTTACCTGAAAATAACAAAATTTCATTCTTCTTTGTGGCTGAGTAAAATTCCATTGTGTATAAATACCAAATTTTCTTAATCCATTCATCAGTAGTGGGGTAGCATGGCCGCTTCTATAGCTTGACTATTATGAATAGTGCTGCAATAAACATGGGTGTGCAGGTGCCTTTGTAATAATCTGAGTTGCATTCCTTCAGGTACATCCCTAGCAATGATATTGCTGGATCATACAGCAGATCTATTTCTAGTTTTTGAAGGTGCTTCCATACTGTTTTCCATAGTGGTTGCACTAGCTTACTTTCCTACCAGCAGTGTATGAGGGTTCCTTTTTCCCCACATCCTCACCAACATTTGTTGTTGGTGGTGATCTTGATGATAGCTATTCGAACAGGGGTGAGGTGGAATCTTAGTGTGGTTGTGATTTGCATTTCCTTTATGGCCAAGGATGGTGAGTATTTTTTCATGTGTATTTTTTTTTTTCCTTTTTTAGTCATTTGGGTTTCTTCCTTTGAAAATGTTCTGTTCTGTTCAGTTGCCCCCATTTCTTTCTTGGGTCATTGATTTTGGGAGAGTTTAGTTTTTTGAGCTCCCTGTATATTCTGGTTCTCAGTCTCTTGTCTGAGATATAGCTAGCAAAGATGTTCTCCCATTCTGCAAGTGGCCTCTTCAATTTAGAGACCATTTCTTTTGTTGTGTAGAAGCTTTTTAATTTCATGTAGTCCAATTTTTTGATCCTTTCTCTTAGTTGCTGAGCTGTTTGTGTTCTACTGAGGAAGTCTTTGCCTATGCCCATTGCTTCTAGTGTATTCCCTGCTTTTTCCTGTACTAGCTTCAAGGTTTCATGTCTAATATTAAGGTCCTTAATCCAATTTGAATTGATACTTACACAGGGTGACAAACCTGGTTCTAGTTTCACTTTTCTGCAGGCACATATCCAGTTATCCCAGCAACATTTGTTGAAGAGGGTATCTTTCCTCCATCATGTATTTTTGGCACCTTTGTCAAAAATTAGGTGAGTGTAGGTGCATAGATTCATACCTGGGTCCTCCATTCTGTTCCACTGGTCTTCATATTTGTTTTGTGCCAGTAATTTGCTGTTTTTACTGATATGGCACTTAAGTATAGTTTGATGTTGGATGTTGTGATACCTCCAGCATTGCTCTTTTTGCTGAGTATTGCCTTAACTATTCACAGTCTCTTGTGTTTCAAAATGAACTTTAGGGTTGATTTTTCAATCTCTGTGATGAATGTCATTGGGACTTTGATGGAAATTGCATTGAACATGTAGATTGTTTTTGGTAGTATAGCCATTTTTACTATGTTGATTCTGCCAATCCATGTGCATGGGAGATCTTTCCATTTTCTGTAACCTTTGATTTTTTTCTTAAGTGGTTTATAGTTTTTCTTGTAGAGGTCATTTACATCCTTTGTTATGCCCAGGTATTTTTTTTTGAGGCTATTGTAAATGGAATTGTTTTCCTATATTCTTTCTCAATCTGTTCATTGTTGGTGTATAGAAAGACTACTGATTTTCATAAGTTGATTTTGTATCCTGCTACTTTGCTGACACTGTTTATGTTGTCTAGAAGTTTATGGGTGGAGCTTTTTGGATCTTTGAGGTATATGATCATGTCATCTGCAAATAGGGATAGTTTGACTTCTTTACCTATTTGTGTTCCTATTATTTCTTTATCCTGCCTTATTGCTCTGGCTAAGAATTCCAAGACTATGTTGAATAGAATTGGAGAGAGTGGGCACCCTTATCTTACTCCTTTAGGGGAAACCATTTCCCTTAAAGTATGATGTTGGCTATAGGTTTGTCATATATAGCCTTTATTTTGCTGAGGTAAATTCCTTCTATTCCTAGTTTCATCAGAGCTTTTATCATGAATTAGTGTTGAATTTCATCAAATTCTTTTTCTGCATCTATTGAGATGATCAGGTGGTTTTTGTCTTTTCTTGTGTTAATATGCTATATTACATTTAGTGATTTGTATATGTTTAACCATCCCTGCATCCCTGGCATGAAGCCAACTTGGTCATGGTGAATGATCTTTCTGCTATATTGTTGGATTCAGTTTGCCATGATTTTATTGAGGATTTTTGCATTGATGTTCATTAAGGAGATTGGCCTATAGTTCTTTATTATTATTATTTTTTTTTTTTGCTACATCCTTATCTGGTTTTGGGATGAGTGTAATACTAGCTTCATAGAATGAGTTAAGCAGTGTTCCATTTCTTTCTATTTCATGAAAAAGTTTCAGGAGTGTTGTTATTCGTTCTTTAAAGATCTGGTAGAATTCAGTGAAGAGTCTATCAGGTGCTGGATTTTTCTTTTTGGGGAGACTCTTCATTGATGTTTCAATTTCATTGTATGTTATAGATCTGTTTAGGTGATTAATATCCTCTTGGCTCATTTTTGGAGGATTGTATATATCTAGAAATTTGTCCATTTCTTCCATATTTTCCAATTTATTTGAATGTAGGTTCTCAAAGTAGTCCCTGATGATTGCTTGGATTCCCTTGTATTTGTTGTTATCTCCCGTTTTTTGTCTCTAATTTTATTAATTTGGATCTTTTCTCTCCTCATTTTAGTCAGATTTGCCAGGGGTTTGTCAGCCTTCAGTGGTGCAGTTTTCTTAGGGAAGAGTAACAACACCTAACATGTATTGACTGCTTGTCTAAATACACACATACACACATTCTTAAGGTTTGAATGTGTCCTACAAAATTCATGCTCAAAACTTAATCCCCAGTGCAATTGTGCAAGAAGTTGGGGTCTAATAAGAGGTGATTAGGTCATGAGGGATCTGTCCTCATGAATGGATTAATGCTGCTATCTTAGAGGTGAGTTAATTATCGTGAAAGTAAATTTGCCATGAAAGCAAGTCTGGCCTTTCTTCTCTCATTCTCATTTCTCTTATCTTTCCACCATATACCATGAAATAATGCAGCACAAAGTCCCTTGCTAGGTGCTGATACCATGCTCTTGGATTTTCAGAATTGTAAGCCAAATAAATCCCTGGTATTTATAAATTACGCAGTCTCAGGTATTCTGTTAGGGAGCACAAGATGAACTAAGACACCGATGATTCTATTGGAATAAGAGAGCTAATTTCAAATGAAGTCCCTTAAAGTCTTCAAAAGAGCTACCAAAGGGGGGAAAACTGCCATTTTGCTTTTCAATAATACTAAGACTCTCCTTCTCGATATATGATTGATAGTTATATTCCAAACTTCTAAGGTCTTTCAGGAAATTGAGGTAGAGGTTAGAGTCACCCATGATATTCCATGATTGAAATTTCGTTAATTTGTTGGATTGATCTTTTCTAACTCAGGAGTTTTATGACATTTTTACTTCATTCATCATAGGCTGCTATCAAGAATAAGTTTCAATTAACTGCCTAAGAAAGCAATTAAACCATCTGACTGATTTTATTTACAGGACTATGGGCAATAGGAGTGTTGGACATGGACTACAGGAAAACTCATTTCTCTGATCTTAGTGGTATTGAGGGTTTGTGCTTGAAAAGACTGAGAAAAAAGTGCTGTTTTGCTGGCAAAACATTCCATGGGGTGTGGGTATTTGGTATTCGTTCAAATGCCTCCATTTTGATTCTGGTGTGCTACTTTTTGCCATTCAGTACATTGTTACTAAGATATGGTAGCGATTTCAAGTCAATCTAAGTTGAAATTCAGGAGCTGAGAACATCAGATTAGACAGGATATCTTATTCTTGGGTACGTCAATCCTGCTGTTCTAACAAAAAATAAATTTGACACTGACACAGTAAGATCCTCATTCTTTTACTGTGCCCTGAGCCAAGAGTTTAAAACTCCAACCTTACCATTTTCTGACATTAAGTTCTGTGGTGCAACTAGAAGCAGTCAGCTTTCTTACTTTCTTCTTTCAACCTGTTTCATATCAACAGCTACATGTTTCTTCCACATCTTGACTTCAACAGTCATTTCACTTTATAGGATTTAAGTAGCTGATTCATATGCTATGCCATTAAGTGCCAGAGTTCTCAATTCTGTACCAAATAGATCTTCAATGCTGTTAACCTCAATCAGCTTAACTGGCTTGACCACTGATTTCCATTTCCTTGAGGACTTATTACCTCTCCTGAGGCCAAGTAACCTATTGGTCAGGACTCTTAGTTGCAGACATTAGGAAATACTCTGGTGTACTTAAGGAGAAAATTACTTTTAAAGGGATGTTATGGAGTTTATACAAATTAGAAAAGAGTCAGAGGGCATAATTCTGATGTCAAAACTATAGGAATAATGACATCACCTCACAGGGCACTGTTCTAAGAGAGATACTGTCTTAGTTTAGAGTGGCTTTAATAAAATACTTAAGGCTGGGTACTTTTTAAATTAAAGAGGTTTATTTGGCTCATGATTCTGGTAGCTGGAAGGTCCAAACAGCATGGTGAAAGCATACTGGTAAGGGTCTTTGATTGTGTCATAATGTGGTAGAGAACAGAAGAGGAACCAGCCACATGCAGAAAGGGCACATATGCAAGACAGTGAGTGAAGACAGCCAAATTCAACCTATAATAATTCATTCTCCTGGGAACTAATCCAGTTCCAGGGAACCTGCATTAATCCTTTTAGCAGGGTGTTGCCCTATGATCTAAAATCATCTCCCATTAGGCCTCACTTCTTAAAGAACCACTGTCTTTCAATACCATAACACTGGGACCCAGTGTTATGCTGTCAATATCCAAGAGTTATGGTTACCTTGTATTTCTAGTCCTATAGTTCTAGCCTTATAATAGCCCAATCAAAAAAAAAAAAAAAAAACCTCTCTCCTGACTAGATAATCTCATATCTAGTCACTCACTTTTATCATTCCCTTTCAACACATCTCTACATTATAACCAGTATTTTCTTTTATTACTTGATTTTTTTAAATTTAAATTTGATTACATTTATCTTTATTAAAACCCATTAATGGAGAAGAGGATGAGATGACAGAGGAATAGAAGCTTTCTCTGTCACACTCCTTAAATGAGAAAAGTGTGGATAACAAAGGAGAGACTATGTTCAGAAGAGCAAAAGAGAAGAAGTGCATCAATAACCATAAAGAGGGACAGGACAGCTGAAAAACTCAGCAAAACAGAAAGGTGACAGAGTAAATTAAGAAACAGTTTTCAGCTCTGGCCCCAGCTCACCTGATGGGAGGGGATACCAAAGCCTCCACCTTAAAGTAAGCCAGGTGGCCTCCACAATAGACTGGCAGACCTAGCCTGTGTGATAGTACATCTCCCATAAACCTTACCTCTAGTGCTGTGATTTGATGGGACAGTGACTTCTCTACCATGCCAGGTCAACATCAGACAACATTTCATTCCACATGCTTTGGAGAGCTGTGTCAAGGTGCCATTTTGAGAGAGAGCATCCAAATCAAGACCGAGGTACTTGCAGGTTCTTGAAAACAAGGAACAGTCACAGATAAGGGCTTCTTGAGACCCCTGACCACACTATATGAGAAGAGGTAGCCATGAGAGACTCATGGAGAGAGGCTTTGAATTCGGGTGAGCTGAGAAGTTAAAGGGAACTCAGGGAGTGAAAATTTCAGTGGTCAGCTAATGACTGAGCAGCTCCATTGCCTAAGAAAATTTTCAAAAACAAAGCACTTAGCCTTTACTAGCTGAGAGCCCAGGTTATAGAAACTTCCTACAAAACTGCATGCATGCAGGTGAGCTTTGAGACTGAGCAACCTGGGGGCTTAGAAGGGTTGCAGCTTGGGAGTTCTGAGACTCCTAGCCACAGTGTTCTGCTGGGAAACCGCCACCAGAAATGGATGTAGAGAGGGAGAGGTTTTGACAGAGGATAGTTGAGAGGGCTCCTGAGAAGAGCTCATAAAGCAGCAGAACTCTTCGAGGTCAGCAGCCTCACCCTGTCCTGTGAGAACAGCTTCATTGCCTGAAGACAAAGCACCTAGCTTCCCCTGGCAGAGAGCTCAAGTTACAAGACCTCCACCAAGCTGCTAGTGACCAGGCTGACTTTGAGACTGAGCCAGCAGGTGGTCACAGAAAAAATTACAGCTTACTATCACAAGTATTGGAAGAGAAACAGGAGAATGGTTGAGGAATGGGAGGGGCTTTGACATAGGAAAGATGAAAAATTAAAGCATCACTTGGAGTTTGGGCAGTGAAGGTCCTGGTGTTGGGTGTCACTGCCCTCCTTGGCTAGAGCATCAGGGAATCACTGCAGAAACAGCACCAAACTTGTGGCTGGCACGGTGCTCAGAATCTAGAATCTGAAACAATATACCTAGTTTCATTTATCCAGGGGCTTGCTGCCAAGGGGGGCTGAAAGCCCTGAGCACAAGACCCAGAGCGCAAGTGACATCTGATCACAGACTCTACCTGTTGGCAACAATGTGGCAAGCCAGCCAGAAGAAATGGTGAGCTCCTAGTCTATTTCTACTTTTTTTTTTCTGTTCTCCCTGTTTCTCCAAAAGCATAGCCAATGGAATAAGCTGAGGTATGCCCTTAGGGAATGCAGACGGGAGGTGCAGGGTCTCCAGGACTCAACGATGTCCACCCGAAATGCAGGTGTCCCTCTGAGTTGTGTTGCAGGAGCAGGCAGCACGTAGAACCCAGCGATGTCTGTTTGCCCAACACATGCTCCCCTCACAGCTTGGGGTTCGCAGAGAACAGGCAGGCTACCTTAAAACCACAATGCCCTTTTCCCTTCTTCCCCTCTGCTCCTTCTCCCTTCTCTCTCCTCCCTCTCTGACCCCTAGGCCCAGACAGCCATGTGACCCAGGAGGATCAGGATTGCCTGCTGCCCCAGGCACTCAGGCAAGGCCACTGTCTGGCCCATCCTCCAACCTCCTAATCTAACCTGTGCTATGGGCCACCCTGGTGGCACGCCTCCTCTGACCCAACCGGCCCCAGACTTTAAATAGCCTATGTAGGGACTGGGCCTGGGGACCCATGCCTGCTAGAGCTTCACACACACACATATGCATGCACATGCACACGCAAGCCTCCATGTCAGGCCTCCAGAGCTATGCAGTTGAGTAGCCAGTAGGAGAAGGAAATGGTGCTGGCTGCTGTGAGGGAGCAGGAAAGCTAATAATGACTCAAGCTATGGTGGCTCCTAGCCTCAGGTTGGAAACCTTTTGTCCTGCAGCTGCATTTTGTTCACACCATTGCTCCCCCACCCCATGTCATTGCTCTCTCACCTGTCATGCTTCTATTTGCCATGTGCACTCTGTCCACTCATAATCCTTGTCCCCATAGCCTGAAGGAGTCATGGAAGTGCTCAACATGAGGTCACATTCTCCTTTCCCAGGGACATATGCCCCAGGTCCACCAGTAAGCAGCTGGCACCCTTCAATGATTGGTTTAATGGGATTATTTGCCAGATTCTAAAGATAGTTTCTAAGTTTCCTTTCTTTAGGGAAGCTAACATGGACTGACAGAATGGCTCAAATGGTAGAATGCCTACTTAGCAAGTGTGAGGCTATTAGTTTGAATCCCACCTTAGTTTGCCTTGATTATTTGGTCTCTTCATTAGGATAATAGTTGGGTTAGCATTCAGGATCAGCATCCCATTCAGGAGCTCCATGATAGGGTGGAGAGGCAGGCCTTTGGGAGGATGGTTGACTGGAAGCTAGGGGCCCTGCACTTGCTGCCACTTAGGTCTGACTAATACTTGAGATTTCCCTGAGATGAAGGGTATGCGTGGCAGATCTCAGAAATCTCATCTCTCTAAGAGTAACTTCTGCTCTTCCCTTTCCCTCTCTCTCTCAACCAGTCAGAATACGAAATTCCATTCAGGAGCCCTCATGTGGGGTTCAGGGGTGACCCTTAAGAGAATGGTTCTCACTCTCAAAGGGCAAAATACGCTTTCCTTTTCCCTCTCTCTCCACCAGCCAGCATGGGGAAGCCTACATATCCTCAAATACTGGGAGTGCTTTGATCCTGCTAATCTAAAAAAAAAAGATTGTCATTTTGAGCCTGTATGATGCATGTAACATGTCTTTGTTTTCCATGAGAAAGACCTTCTGGAGAGACCATGTAGGCACAGGAAGTGCTGCCACCATTAGGGAGTCACCATGTGTCCAATGCCATCTTTGCCACTCCCTAGGGATAGGAAACTCATGGGTAATGCCATCTTGCCATCTTCTAGGAAAGTTATAACTACCATGTGATTCAAATTCTCTAAATTAATGTGGTTTTACTACATTAATCTGTTAAGGACTGGACAAAAAATAAAGTATTTGTATTAAGCATCTATTATAAACTACTTAACAATCTAGCTGGCTAGCCTACTCAAAATAATGACAAAAATTTAAGAGTACACTCTTCATTAATGTGATTGTTTTCTGTGTCATTGTGTGCTTTCTGTCCATGTCTTAATCTGTCTCCTCCTATGTACTTGTAGCCACTGAATTTTTACCTTTTTTTTGAGCACATGCATGAACACTTAAATTGACATATTTTGGGGGCATGCCTAGGTCAAACATCTGTATGTGTCTTTAGGATTTCTTAAACTACTTTTATAAAATTAATGTGTAAAACAGTTACTTTATTTTTATTTTTTATTTTTTGTTTATTATTTATTTCATGAGGGCAATTACGTTGTTTTTTTATTTTTTACTTATTTATTTTTATTTCTTTTATTCATATGTGCATACAATGTTTACACCATTTCTCCCCCTTCCCCCGATCCCTCCCTTTCCCCTCATCCCATCCCTCTCACTTCCTACCCCTTTGCTTCTGAGCAGTAACTGTTTTGCCCTTATCTCTAATTTTGTTGAAGAGAGAGTATGAACATTAATAAGGAGAATAAAGGGTTTTTTCTAGTTGAGATAAGGATAGCTATACAGGGAGATTCCTCACATTGCTTTCCTGTGCATATGTGTTCCACTCTAAATTGATTCTTCTCGAACTAACCTTTTCTCTAGTACCTGGTCCCTTCTCCTATTGGCCTCTGTTGTTTTAAAGTTTCTGCATTAGTTCCTTTGCATTGAGGACATCAAATGCTATCTAGTTTTTTGGGTTTCTTACCTATCCTCATAACTCCCCTGTGTGCTCTCGCCTTATCATGTGATCAAAGTCCAGTCGCCTTGTTGTGTTTACCCGTGATCTACATCTGCATATGAGGGAGAACATATGATTTTTGGTCTTCTGGGCCTGGCTAACCTCACTCAGGATGATGTTCTCCAGTTCCACCCATTTACCTGCAAATGATAAGATTTCATTCTTCTTCATGGCTGAGTAAAATTCCATTGTGTATAAATACCACATTTTCTTGATCCATTCGTCAGTAGAGGGGCATCTTGGGTGTTTCCATAACTTGGCTATTGTGAATGGTGCTGCAATAAACATGGATGTGCAAGTGCCTCTGGAGTAACCTGTGTCACACTCTTTTGGGTATATCCCCAAGAGTGGTATTGCTGGATCAATGGTAGATCAATGTCTAGCTTTTTAAGTAGCCTCCAAATTTTTTTCCAGAGTGGTTGTACTAGTTTACATTCCTACCAACAGTGTAAGAGGGTTCCTTTTTCCCCACATCCTCCCCAACACCTGTTGGTGGTGGTGTTGCTGATGATGGCTATTCTAACAGGGGTGAGGTGGAATCTTAGCGTGGTTTTAATTTGCATTTCCTTTATTGCTAGAGATGGTGAGCATTTTTTCATGTGTTTTCTGGCCATTTGAATTTCTTCTTTTGAGAAAGTTCTGTTTAGTTCATTTGTCCATTTCTTTATTGGTTCATTAATTTTGGGAGAGTTTAGTTTTTTGAGTTCCCTGTATATTCTGGTTATCAGTTCTTTGTCTGATGTGTAGCTGGCAAATATTTTCTCCCACTCTGTGGGTGGTCTCTTCAGTTTAGAGACCATTTGTTTTGTTGAGCAGAAGCTTTTTAATTTTATGAAGTCCCATTTGTCTATACTTTCCCTTAGTTGCTGAGCTGCTAGGATTCTGTTGAGGAGGTCCTTGCCTATACCTATTACTAAAAGATGATGAACGCTAGAATACTAAATTATGTATGTCATTAATTCTTAATGACTGAACTTATTATTTGAGGGCTCTAGGCACTGCATGCAGATTAACAACAACCCTGTTGTGTGTCCTAAGCCATTTTGTTAACATTAGTAGTCAAGGATGTGATTTCTTATCACATGACTAAGCCATGACTCTCAGTCATTGGGTTCCCTAACTTTATGCTTACTTCCTTATCTCTGTTTCTGTATCTAGTCATTTGAAACATTAATCTTATTGGTTTTATTATTATCTTTTTAGGAAATGTTCTTGTTCCCTCAAAAGGATTTTTCTATTACTACTTGTACTAATGCTCCAAAGCTATTCAGCTTTCTTGCACTGAGAAACTGTTTCCCCATTATTGACTCCTAAATTCCATCAGCCAAGCATAATACCTTGGTGTGATCTGGGTTTGATAGTTGATTCTGTACTGATTACAAACATCCATATTAAGACGTTTCATCTTTAACACTCAGCAGATTGTCTTCCTTTATACTGTTATCTTTTCATTTTACATGTGTTTTGTTATCAGCTTCTTTGTCCAGTGTATGATAATCCTGCCTAAATTAGTCTCTTGCCAGATGCAAAAAACCTATGGTATTTGTCTAGTAACACTGAGAAAACTAAGTTTAAACTAAGTAAAATTCTTTTAAAAGGTTCTAATACTGCTAGTGCAGTGCCTTATATGTGTATCTAAATGTTATAAATCACTTATAGAGTTAGAAGTGTATACAGGTAAACAGCTATAGTTCTTTCATCTAAGGTACATTTCTACCTAATAAGGTCTTTGACTTTTCTGCTCTTTATGTCAAATGCTAAAAGTTCTGCCACTTAGGTCTGACATCTGTTTGTCAGATAATCTGACATCTGTTTGTCAAATAAACAGTGTATCTGGAATTGGCTAGATAAACATTGTTTAATTAAATTGAGCATTAAAACAGGGGCTATTTGAAATTACTGACACTGTCTTCTCCTAACCATTGCAAAATTTAAGGTTTTTAATGGTCAGTATTATATTCTCAGTACTGACAACCACTAACTTATTACTTTACCTAACCAAAATTCAAGGTTTAAACTGTGATGCTGCTAATGTATCTTTCATATGTTAGATTACTTTGTGTTCTTCAAGTTTATATGCCTCCTAATATAGTTATAAAAAGACGTACCAAAATGATGTTTTAGTCTCTTTTCCAAATTGTAATAAGATGTTTAATGATACTATATGCTATTAAAAGTAATTAAATTGTTATGTTAATTGCTAAACTGTTAACCATGATTATATAAGTTTTGTCATTACAGTTGTAATCTTTCTAAAATACTTATAGGCAAGTCCATAAAAAAAAACTGACTCCAGTACTTATCTATCAAACAGGACACATTCTTAAGTATTGGGGTCACTTTTTATTTTCCTTGTGAAACATTATAACTGTTGTCTGCTGATACTTTACAACAATTTAAAGGTGTCAGTATATCCCCCTTGGGATAGACAATTAGATTTAATTGAGCCAGCCTAAGAGTCATGTTTTAAAATAAATATCTTTGTTGCTTAATTTGGCCAAAAAGGTCACATTGGCACTGATTTCTGAGCTCTTCAATATGTTACTTCCTCTCCTCCATGGGACAAGAAGCTATGAAATTCCAGGAGAAGCTACTCCTAGCTCCAAGGGACAAAACTGCCAAATTGACAGAGACAAATCTTCAGAAAAACAGTTTAAGAGGACACAATCTTCAGCTGTCAGCATCCCACAACTTCTTAGAGGAACAAGTGGCATTCAGCCACCCAAGACAGTTAAAAAAGGACTACACAAATGAGGGGACTTCTCCAGATCTAAATGGAGTCAATCATGCCAGACCTCCAAAAGTAGCCAGAGCTGAGAGATTTTGCAAAGGGACTTTTAAACATGTGCTCTAATATTTAAGCCTTCCAGGCTTCTGACAAAAGCAAATTTATGTCTTTGGCTAAGGCCTTCTGTTTACCATTTCCACTAGTTCTAGATCTGTCCTTTTAATAGTACTCAAAGCTGTTTATACGCTCTTGTATTCTACTTTCAATGGTACATACTTTCTACTTAGGGACACTGTGAGCCTTCTTTCTGTACAGAACTGACTCATTGATGTTTACCCTCAAATTGGATTGGCACCTGCCCACCCGGTACACCTGGCAGAGCCCCTTCTGATGCTCCTATCATTGTTAATGATCATGGCTTCTAAATGAGGTTTATCTCTTCCAGGATAGAAGCCTTTAGGACCCAAATAATGAGGCAACAGGGCTATCATCTCTGCAGATGAACAAGATCTTCATGATCATCCCAGACTGTCCTGGACAATAATTCAGTCAGCTTGTGTCCAAATGAGCCCCAAGAAAAAGAAGTAGGAGATACAATTTCCCTTGTGGGTAGAGTCTGCTGCCTCTTGTCAGGTCAAAGCTGATTCAGAAGAAAAGGGAACTCCAGCTCTTCAGCAGCATCAAAAAGATTTTTTTTTTATCTTGTCTTTCAGGGAAAAGTTGAGGCAGGCTAAAATTAGGGAAAGTTTGGGGCTTACAGAAACTTTTAGATTTACCATGCTCTAGTCAGAGACTGTCCTCACCTGGTTCAGAAACCCTATGTCTCTCCATACTCATTAATTATTGGCTGGGAATAACACTTCCCATAGGTTAGCATAGGTTTTAAAAACACCTGGAGAAGAGAAGCATGCCTGCAGACTTCACCTGTGCCAGTCATGTTCCTTTTTGTATTTCCCTTCCCTAACTTTTAATAAACTCCATTTACACCCACATGGCCTGCCTTGGATTCTTCCCCATGGGACACAAAGAATTTGGAAATCTGCTCAGAGACTCCACTCACTGGTAAAACCAGGACTATAGACTGAAAAGTGTTATGCAGTCATGACTTGTTTGTTTCAATAAACAAAGAGCAAAAGCTTATAAGGTAGAAACAGAACAGAAGTGGACAACTGACCATTGAAAGTCCTGCCCTCAGCCCACAAAAAACACCAACCCATACAATTCTAGTTATTTCTCCTCTATCTGAGTGGTACTGGAGACTAGGTCTGGTACTTTGGACATGTGAGCAAAAGCTTGCCTGTGGAGCTATCCCACAGTACAGTGGTGAAAAAACAGACTACAACCTTCTGATTACACAGCCTGAATACTAAGCATACTTTGATGGCAGACCACTGGTGATTAAAACTTCCAAACAGTGAATTTGCCTATAGATATGTAAATCTCAGTGCAGAAATATAAAAAATATGAAAAACAATTCAGTATGATACCCCTAAATCAACAACCCCACAGTAACAGACACTAAGGACAGTGAAAAGGACATAAACAAAATAGACCAGTGGAACAGAACAGAGAACCCAGATATGAATCCATGCAACTACATTCACCTAAATTTTGGCAAAGGTACCAAAAACATATGATGGGGAAAAGACAGCCTCTTCAACAAATGTTGCTGGGAAAACTGGTTATCTGCCTTCAAAAAACTGAAACTAGACCCATGTCTGTCACCCTGTAGTAGTATCAACTCAAAGTTGATTAAGGCCTACTACAGGAAAGAGCAGGGAATACACTGGAAGCAAGAACCATAAGCAAGGACTTCTTCAGTAGAACTCAAGTGGCTCAGTGACTAAGAGAAATGTTTGATAAATAGGACTACATGAAATTAAAAAGCTTCTGCACAACAAAATAAATGGTCTTTAAATTGAAGAGGCCACCCACAGAATGGGAGCAAGATATTGCTAGCTATGCATCAGACAAGGGACTGATAGACAGAATACACAGGGAGCTCTAAAAACTAAACACTCCCCAAATCAATGACCCAATAAAGAAATGGGCAACTGAACAGAACAGAACATTTTCAAAGGAAGAAATCCAAATGGCTAAAAATCACATGAAAAAATGCTCACCATCCTTGGCCATAAAGGAAATGCAAATCAAAAGCACACTAAGGTTCCACCTCACCCCTGTTAGAATAGCTACTACCAAGAATGCCACCAAAAACAAATGTTGGTGAGAATGTGAGGAAAAAGAAACCCTCATAAGCTGCTGGTGGGAATGTAAGGTAGTACAACCACTATGAAAAACAATATGGAGGCACCTTCAAAAACTAGAAATAGATCTGCCATACAATCCAGCAATACCACTCCTAATAATATATCCAGAGGAATGTGAATGAAGTTACCACAAAGGCATCTGCATACCCATGTTTATTGAAGCACTATTCACAGTAGCCAAACTACAGAAACAGTCAAGAACACCTACTATAAATGAATGAATTAAGAAAATGTAGTATTTATACAGAATGGAATTTTACTCAGCCACAAAGAAGAATGAAATTTTGTCATTCACAGGTAAGTGGACAGAACTTAATCACATGTTCTCCCTTATATGCAGATTATAGACCTAAAACAAATGCAGCAATATTATTGGACACAGATCACACGAAAGGGAGACCACACACAGGAAGGAATAGGGCAAGAGAAGGAAACCAAAAAGTTGAATGTGGTTGATGTGCTTACTGTAGAAGAATGAATATAGTAATCTTAAACTGACTGAGGCCACCGTGGGAAGGGAACTAGGGAGTAGTGAAGAAGACTGGTAGAGATGAACCAATGTGGGTTGTAATACATATATGCATGGAAACAACACAAGGAATCTCCCTGTATAGCTATCTTTATCTCAAACAAGCATAAATGCCATGTTTTTCTTATTATCTTTTATGTTTTTTCTTCTACAAAATTGGAGAGCAGGAGGACAGAACAGGTTTTGCCTAGAGGCGTGTGTGTGTGCATGGTTGGGGGGGTTGGGATTGCCACTGGAAAATACCCACTCCAAGACAAATAGTTAAAACATTAAATACACAGAAACAGGAAAGAATATTGAAAGCTGAGAGAAGCAACAAGTCATTTACAAAGTTAAACCCATCAGAACAATAACATATTTCTCAGCAGAAACCTTAAAAACAAAAACCTTAAAAGCATGGAATGATGTATTTGAAGTACTGAAAGAAATTAACTGCCAACCTGGTACCACACCACCAGGTTATTATTTTTTTCCACCAGGTTATTTTTGTGATTTTTTTTTGAGATAAGATTTTGAGGACTATTTGCCCAGGCTGGCTTCAAACTGTTATCCTCATGATCTCAGCCTCCTAAGTAGCTAAGATTACAGGTATGAGCCACTGGCATCCAGCCTAAAGCAATTTATGACCACTAAACTAGCAATACAGAAGACACTCAAAGGAATCCTACACACAAAAAATGGAAGAAAAATGTAACTGAAAATTTGGGAAAATTAAATCTCACCAGATGAGTTCATAAGAAATTGAAGAATAGAAAAGAATCAAGCACTATGAAAAAAACAAAAGGCAGGAATTACTACATTACTTTCATATTAACAATGAATATTATTTGTCTCAATTATCCAGTCAAAAGTCCTAGAATGGCAGATTGGATCAAAAAGCAAGACTTAACAATTTGTTGTTATATGAAATGCATTAAAACAATGAAATGATTAAAACAAGCATTGGCTAATAGATAAAAGGTAGAAAAAGTTCTCCCTAGCAAATGGGCCCCCAAAACAGGCAGGAGTAGTTATATTTACATCTGATCAAGTAAATTTCAAACCAAAATTAGAAGAGACAAAGAAGGTCACTTCATATTAATAAAGGGAATAATCAAGAAGAAATAACAATCGCTAGCACATATGTGCCAAATGTTGATGCACCTAACTTTATTAAACAAACTCTGCTGGACTTAAAAGCACAAGTAAGCCCCATGAAAATGATAGTTGGAGAATTTTACACCCAACTCTCACCAATACATAGGTCATTAACAAACAATGATATTGAAGCAGTTAAAAAGAGTTTTCCAACAAAGCAAAGCCCAGGATCTGAAAAATTCACAGCCAGATTGTACAATAACTTTAAAGAAGAATTAGCACGAATACTTCTCACAGTTTTCCATTAAATGGAAAGGAAAGGAGCACTACCAAGCTTATTCTATAAAGCCAGTATTACACTTATTTCAAAACCAGACAAAGAGAGAACAAAAAAAGAGAATTATAGATCTACCTCTTTAATGAACATAGATAAAAAAATCTCAATAAAATACTTGCAAATCAAACTTAACAACATATTAAAAAGATCATGTACCAGGGATTCAAGTATGGTTCAACACATACAAATCAACAAATGTAACACAGCATATAAAAAGAATTAGAGTGAATAATCACATGACCATCTCAATTAATGCCAGAAAGGCTTTGATGAAATTCAATACCCTTTCATGATAAAAGTCTGAAGAAAGAAGAAATATAAGGACATCTCAACATTATAAAGGCTGAGAGAAACCTATAGCCAATATCATAATAAAAGGGGAGAAATGAAAGCATTTCTTTTAAAGTCAGGAAGAAGACTATGGTGTCCAAAATTCCAACTCTTCTTTAATAGAGGACTGGAATTCCTAGCCAGAGCAATAAGGCAAGAGAAAGAAATGAAAATGATACAAGTAGAAAAGGAAAACATCAAATTATCCCTATTTACAGATGATATGATTCTATGCTTAAAAGACTCCAAAGATTACACCAAAAACTCCAAGATCTGGTAAACACTTTTGGCAATATAGCAGTATATAAAATCAATATACAAAAATCAGTAACTTTTCTTTAACCAAAAATGAACAGGCTGAGAAAGAGAGGTTATTAGTAACCTCAAAAAATTAAAGTGCGTAGGTATAAACTTAATCAAGGAGGTGAAAGAACTTTTTGTTTCTCCTAATGTAAAGCTTGTGTTTTTTGACTAAACTCTTTCAGCTTGCATGGTGTAACATTTTACACATCTTATCTTTATCCTCATTTCCAAAAGTGCTTATCATCTAGTTCTTAGGCCATGCCATCCTCTTTCCCTCCTCAGAGCTGTGTCCCTGCTGTCAATTCCTCTACCAGAATCCTGTTCTCCAAACACACTCTATACCACTACCATTGCCCATACTTCGATCTCACTACTCTTTCTACTGTCCATACATTCTTCACATCTCTGCTTAATGTTATTGACTCAGGACACAGGTAATTCTCCCATCCTCTAACCAGCTGCAGACCCCCAAGGAAGTTAACAATTATTTCACATGTTCATTCTTGCCCTGCTCTTGTTGTGACTTTTGTCAGGCACTTCTTCCCAGAATATTCTTTAGGTTTCATGATGAAGAAAACATTGGCTTCTTTTTCATGGTTTCTTCTTTCCTAGCAGATAGTAGGCTATCAGTAATAAATTTTTGAATAAGGGCTTCAATTTGAGTAAATGAACAAGTGAGAGAATGAATGCCTCCTACAAGTTGGTTTCACATTAACATACTTCCATTTTTTTCAGTTGCCCTGCCAATTCAAGTTAATCTTCAGCATTTTTTTAACTTGACAGATTTAAAAATTATCCTTTTTTCTTGTTTACATCATGTAAAATGTCCATCTGTTCTTTATTTTATTTGTTCTGCTTATATTCAGATTCCTGCTTGTATGGAATCATTTTAGTATATTGTAGGGTGGCTCAAATAGAGAGATGGAACACCAAAGCTTTCAGGAAGCAAGTTTATTAAGCAGGCCGGCAGTGGGTCAGTGGACTTGAGTCCAAAGTCTGAGCCCTGAAAACAAAGGGGTTTTCCTTATATACCATTTAGAGCAGGTTATAGAAATGGGGTGGGGGTACAGCTTTTCCCACAGATGGTCACATATTATTTCATTGACCATTTTAACCTCTGGGGCGAGGTGAACCTTCTCTGGTGTCGTCCCAGGTGCTACTTGATGTTCCCCAAATCCAGTTTTTTTTTACTGTTGCACTCATTATCTCTCATTATCTCCCTCACTGTCTCTCATTATCTCACTTCCCCCTCCCTGCCTTCCTGCCACAGTGTCAGTTTTCTCAATTGTTTGAAACCAGGGATTTATTTGTTTATTTCTCATACCTCTTGCTGGCATGGAATATCAGCACTTTTTTTTTGATTAAAGCATTTGTAGAAGATATTAATTGTCCACCATCTCTGGGAAGATATAGAAGAAACTAAAAATTTCTGATGTTTTAGGGTTTTTCCCTTCCAAATTGAAGCAAATTGCACTTTTGAATAAAAATATCTGTAGCTTTCCATGTAAACATTCCAACTTTATATCCAGAAAGCATTTCAATATGAAAACTTAGGTAAAATATTAAAACTTAGATTTGAGTAACAACTCTTTGAAAGTTGTTTTTAATGTTCAGTATGACTGATATCTAAATAGCAGAAATTTGTATTTAAATAGATTCCAGCAGCATAGTTTTATAATAAAATAACACAAGTAATGAACTAGAAAGTAGAATGAAAAAATTTTCATATAGATTAAGTCAGGTACAATGGTATCTGAAGTATAATTCATTTGTGGGATACAGCAGAGGGTGTCTAAAAGCCATTTCAAAGAGTCATTTATGACTGTTCCAGGATATTTGGTCTCTAATCAATAAATCATGAGCCAGAAGGGTTTGTTAATGAGCACCATGTCTGGGATAGATAGTAGCAATTTGGCAGGTCCCACAGGTAATGTTTTAAAGTGAATCCAAATTCTCTGCAGATATCCCCACCTTCCATCACAGGTTCTTTGAAGAGTGCAAGGGAACTGTCATAATGTTTTTTCCTGCATTGTGCTGAAGAATTGAGAAAACTGCTATAAAATGCAAATTTAGGGGTATTAACAGATTTTCTCTTGAAGCTTCCCAGATATCATTCAGAGAAATAACAAGTGTTTCTAGTAAATGGGAAGGAGGAGGATTTAGAAAGCAGTTGCAGTATGATCTTCCAACGCATTTTTAAATAGAAGCTTTGGTGTAATTAAAGTCTGTCCTGCAATGAACTTTTCTTTTTTTTCCTATATGAAGAGAATTTTAGAAGAAACTTAACACTTAGGGGGAAATATATTATTTAGAAATTGCTTGGACATTTATTGTGGAAATCAAAATTTGTCTACCATCATTGCCTAAGTCAAGGATTTTTTTCCAAGGAGAGAGTCTTACAGTTTGTCAAGTTCTCCAGTATTTTCATGATAATCTGAGAGTGCTCCTCCCAGGGTTAGCCAGTTCCTGGAGAGTGTGAAGGACCAACCTGCCAGCACAAGCTCAAGCTTCTTTCATATGCAAACCAACCAATCTAGACCCATCTTCTACCACCTCCTCTACTCAGTTCTCCAGGGTTCATACCCACTTGAATGAAAACCAAAATCAGACGATTGCCAGGAGAGCTATACTCTCTGGATGCCCGTTACCTGTCTGACTTTCTTTCTTTTTACTCTATTTACTCTGGTACAGCCACTCATCCTCCTTACTCCTCTGGAATGTGCAAGGCATATTCTTGGGTCAGGTCTTCTTTACTTACTGCTTCTTCTCCCTATAACAGTCTCCTTGTAAATATCCATCTATATACAAGCAACTGAAAATGGTTGGAGAAAACATAATTTCATTTTTGAGACTTTTTCACAAAGTTGATTCTCTCTGAGGCTGTTAGGCTACTTTACATTAACTTGCAAACTGCCCTTTGACAAGCACTGACAACTTTCTTCTCTGCCTCATTGTTCTTAATATTTATTAATTATTTACAATACTACATATGTTATTTATTTGTTTATTCTCTACCTACCCCCACTAGAATATAAGACACTGAAGGTAAGGGTCTTGTCCTTTTTATTTTCATTTTATGTCCCTTGTAAAGCCTACAAGTGCGGCCTTACTTAAATAAGTGATAGAAATATGTATTCATTGAACAATGAAAGACAGTATGGATGATGCTTGAGACACAGCTAGACATGAGTATTTCTGTTCATGAGGAACTGCAAACATGGGAGGGGGCAGAGTAAAGTTTTAAGTATTCCTTTATCTATGACACACACAATATGAATCCATGTTGTTAGAAGACAGCAAGGGTACTTGTGCCAAAGTAGTGGAGGAAAATGACACATGTGTTCAGAACACAAGGCTACTGTCCTGTTCACTGAAGAATGGCGAAGATGGGCATGCACAGGCATTTTGACCAGTCAGCTACCCTCGGTTTTAAACATTCACAGCAATCAAAACTTGACATGGGTAAATGGCAATTACTCCTTTTACAAAAGTTGTGTAACAATTATCTAAATAATGTGTCTGATTCATTTAAAATATTTGGATTTAAAGTAAAAAAGAATCGAAATTCCTGTTCTGGTCCTCATTTACCAAGCTTCCAAATATGTGGCAGCCACTGTGCTTGGAGCTGGGAGAGGTGAACGGATGAAGGAACCTAATCTCAGGCATGCAGGAGTAGAGAGTATAGCCGGTCTGCTCATCGCTTAAAACTACTTAATTACCACAAACTCATTAAAATTAAATGCAAATCTTCATGGAGATACTTGCCAACAATAAGAAATTTAGGAGAATGCAAAAGATTGTTTAAGATAGCAATATCCTGCATTATAATCTCTTGAGTTTTCACTTTTGTTTAGCCTCAAAGAAACTCCCCTGTCCCAGCAAACTTCTCCAATCTTTTCCCTTTCTTTTCTTTCTTACGTTTTTAAAAAAAATTATTTATTTATTTTTGGTGGTACTGGAGTTTGAACTAAGGGCTTTGCACTTGTTAGGCAGGCATTCTACCTCTTGAGTTATACTTCCAGCCCTTTCTTGCTTTAGTTGTTTTTTGGATAGGGTTTCCCATTTTGCCTGTGGCCACCTCAAATTGCCATCCTCCTGCATAACCTCCCTCGAAGCTTGAATTACAGCACATCATTTGCTAGGTTAGTTTTTTTAATCCATCATAGTATTGGGTACGTATCTTACACCTATTCATCTTTTATGATCTTTCTTTTTTCTCCTTCCCACTCAATCAAATCCATACTCATCTTTTTTTGTATTGCCTTTTAAATTTTATTTATTTTTATTAGAATATCGATTTTACAATGTAAGGACCTTCACTGTGATAGTTCTATGAATGCACATAATGCACTTTTTTCATATTCATCCCATTTATTACTCTATTATTCACCAGACTTTTAACAATCTGTTCACATGTTACCTCATTCAGTCATTTTCTGAATTTCCCTGCTTGTTAGTCACTCAGTTTGGCCTACCTGTGTTTTCTTTGTGAAATCTTCTGACTAGTATTGGTCGGGTGCTTCCTCTATGCCAGGACCATTTGTATAGATGCAAATGTAAGCCAAACAGAAGGGGATAAACATCTTTGTGGAGGAAACTTACAACCTGAGGAATGGGGGTAAGTAATAAATAAACATGCAAATGTGTTGTGAAGTAGTGAGAAATGCTCTGGGAAGTAAAACAATGCAGTAATAGAGTCCTTCCCAGGTTCCTCCATTGCTATAGAAAGGGTGGACAGTCAGGGAAGAGCTTCCAGGTGATGCTGTTTTAGCAGAGACTTCAAGACAGTGGATCATAAGAAAATATGATGGAAGCTAGGTGTGGTAGCACATGATCGTAGGTCCTGGTACTTGGGAGGCTGAGGCAGGAAGATTGGAAGATTGGAAGATTCCAGCACGGGCAAAGTTAGTGAAACTCTATCTCAAAAGCAAAACACAAAAGGGCTTGGGGCATAGCTCAAGTGCAGAGCACTTGCCTATGAAAATCAAGGACAGACCTTAGAGAGAGAGAGAGAGAGAGAGAGAGAGAGAGACAGAAACCTTTCCAGCAGAGGGAAAGTACTTGCAGAGTCCCTAAAGCAGAAACATGTTTGAGAGCTCTAAGAAACTAGGAAGTTAATGAGTCATGAACATGTTGATGATGGGAAGAGAAGTCAGGCAGAGAATTAAGTCAAATCATGTACAGTCTTGTATGTTGTGACCTTACTATGGGAATGACCTTGGAATTTATTTTCAGTATGTTGGGAAGCCATCCAAGGGGAATGGAGGGATGGAGGGAGGGAATGAGAGAAGGAAGGAAGGAGGGAGGGAAGGAAGGAGTGAAGGAAGGAAGGAAAGAAAGGTAGGAAGCGGGGTTAGTCACTTTGCATTGCTATGACAAATACCTTGCGTAAATAAGTTAATAAAAGGAGGAGATTTATTTGGGCTCATAGTTTCACAAGTTTCAGTTCGTGGCTGGCTAGCTAAGTTGATTTCAGGTCTGTGGTGAGGCAGAATATTGTGGCCAAAAGACATGGTGAAGGAAATCTATCCACATCCTGGTGGCCAGGTAGCAAAGGGAGACAGGAAGGGGCCCGGAACAAGATACCCTTCAAAGGCACACCCCCAATCGCTTACTTCCTCCAACCAGGCCTCACCTCCAAATACCCCGTTCAGCATTAACTCATCAATGGATTAACCCATTGATGAAATTAGCACCCTCATGATCCTCCCAATAGTGACACCACCTAGGACCAAACCTTCAACACATAAGCCTTTTGAGGGAACACATCATATTCAAGTCACAGCAGAGAAATTATTTAATAAATGAATAAAGGGTTTTAAAATTCTTGAACCTAGTGATAAAAGCTCTGATGAGGAAAGTAGCTCTTCACAAATGGCAGTTTAAAAAAGAGACAGAGAAAACTGCATTCTATTCTCAGTGAAATGCACAGGTGTATTTTTCTATTTAAAATTTGAAAATGTTGGCACCACTCATGTGCCAACGTTAAATGAATGGGCAACCATAGAGAAAACTTCATTCTGAAGACTGACCAATAGGTTTTAAGTATTATAGGAAACAGGAAAGAAGAATTGCTTAAAGTTATAGGAAGTGGGCAATGTCTTTGAAGAGGAAAGAAGTAATTATTCTGCCTTCTCTTTTAGTGAGTGGCACTGTGCTCTTACAGAAAGTCAAGGTCACTGAGCAGATGGTTTAGTGTTTGGACAGAGGAAAAGAAAATAAACCTCTCATCTGAAATCAGTTTTATTTGGGAAGAAAATTTTCACTTTCACAGATGTACTTGAAGTTGGCACAAAAATGAGAACATGTTGAATTTGAATCAATTGCTCTGATCCTTATGTTTTCTGTTAGCTGTTGGTTAAATTCTCTTCTGCTGTATTTGGTAAAATAACAATAAAGAATAAGCTATAATCCCAAATACAATGATTAATCATCCAAGAAGCATTTGTAACAAGCTTGTGTTCAGAACTTCATTATAACCACCTCAATTCAATCCATGCTGTAAGAAACTTAACATCTGAATCATAAATTTCATTCATAAACCAATGCTTTCAATATGAAAACTATTAAAAATGGACAAGTATCAGTGTCTCTAATTCATTTGACCATATTGTAAAATTAAAAAACAATTAAACAATGTAATTCACCTTGTGTAGAAAAGTAGTAAGAGTGCCCTGATGAGCAATTCCAGATGGCTATAATGTCTCTCAGAAATTTGGGCAAAAAACATAGTCACATTCAGAGACAGAATTAAAGTTTACATTCAGAGATGTCTGAGCAGGTGACAAACATTAAGGAAACTTCTACTTAATCCCTGGCACACATATTGTGGTTTCAGTTTTATAGAGCCTGTGGATTTCTGTTTGAATTCCAGGGTATTTATTGGCAATTCCATTTTTAGTCATTTGAATGAAAAACAGTAGAGGTCTTATCAAGTACTCTTAATCTTGCACACTCTGCATCAATTTATCAATATGTTCTGTCTACTCCAATTTTTAAAATGTATGCAGACTCTTCCTACTTCTCTCCCATCCATTGCCGTCATTCATTCTCAGATTACTGAAGAGGCTTCTAACAGTCTCCTTGTTCTACCCAACAGCCCATATTAAAACATAAGTCCAACTATGTCTCTGCTCCCCTCAAATCTCATGTTTTCCATTAAATTAAAAGACAAAATTAAGGGAATGTGAGCCCAATATGACCTGTATTCTGTCTCTTGTTGTCTTTTTAACCTCGTCTTCTTTGCTTTCCCTTTTATTCATTTGGTACCAGGCATACTGGCAATTTTGCTGTCTCTGATACAAAGTAGCCAAATTCATGCCTCAGGCCCATTGCACTTGCTGTTTACGCTTTCTCTTATGCTTGTTTCTGGTAATTTTCACAGCCCATTTCTTTACTTTCAGACCTTTGCTGAAATGTCACTCAGTGAGACCCTACACTCTAAAATTACAATATCACATTACACATGCTTATTTCTTTTCAGTGCAATATTTTTTCCTTGTATTCATTCTAACAACTTATAACTGTGTATTTTGTGACCACACCTTTTCTACTAATCCAATGTCAAGTAAGTTTCTAACATGCTAATTGATCTAGATAATCATCAAAATACTGTGCCTTTAGTTAATACTGATCTTAATGCCTTTCACAATTTAATTTTATAAATCACAAAAGAGAATTTATATGTTTTGTCTATTCCTTTTTTATTTATGATCTTTTTAAAATTATATTATTGGTGTACTGGGTTATCTATTCCTTGACACAACCTAGACCCCAAATTTAAATAGAATCCTATTCCAGCTAATCTATCTCTTATGAACCAACCAAGATAAAATTTTCTAGATTCACAAGATAGATTTTGATTTATTGAAGTATTTTTCCCCATTATGTAGCAATAGTATTTTTTGAATACTTATTTTAGGACAAAATGTGAGAACATTTTATTACCATTTAATCCCCTTTGGCTCACTATCCATCTAATATCTAAAGTTTTATTGTAGGAATAACCTGAAAAGTAATAAAAATTTATTACTAAGTGCATGAGCATGTAAATATTCACGTGTAAATGTTTATTTGCCTTTTTACCTAAACCTAACATAAGCAAGTTTAATAAGTTGGAACTATCATTTATTTGATATCTGAAAATATTATTTATTCTATAGTTTAGGATGAGGTTCTTCACCCCTTCATATAGAACTCACCTAGTTATAGACTTCATTGTGGATGTTGGAGCAGATGTTGAATTCTCAAAGAGCTATCCATTATATCCAGTCTTCTACTAAATTCAGCTTAGTTTGTAAATATGGACAAAAGAAATCATGGAAGTTTATTTTGAAAGAAATATTTCTACTCTGATATCCTTGAACTGGAATTTTTGGAATCTCTGAGGCTGAATGCTTATTCTTATTTCTAATTTCTTCTACTAATTTTTTTCTCAGTACCATTGGTGGAAATTAAATGGTTTATTGTTTTTGGGGAAATTTTAGTCCTCAACTCAATGATTTAAATTTAAGGCACTTTTTCTTTTTCCCCTTGCTTTATTTCCATTTGACAAGCTTCAGGCAGAATTTAAACCAGGAATCCAATATACCTAAATGTTACAGTAACAGAATAGAAATGGGCTTTCCACAATCTTCCCTTGAAACTTACTGCTCAGTAATACTCTCTCCTATTTCAGTAAATTTAATAAAAGCTTAAGTAGTCTCTTCACAACAGAAGACCTCATAAAAAAAACAAAGAAGTTTCCAGTATAAGTTTTGGGGAAGCATGGGACTGTATCACAATGTAAATTGAACACAAATAGACAATCATTGTTTAAAAAAATGATGAAATGTTAGTACACTCTAAGAATATTTTGACAAAGGAATAATGGGTAAGAATTGTTAATAAATTTTGTTATGAGAATTAAAGCCCATTTTTGTTGAAACTTTTATTTCACCTTTCAAGTCATTTAAATTACAGAAATTTAGCACAAGAATTACAAAAATAATGAAAAGGAAGGAAAGTCTTCTAAGAAGCAAGGTAAAAGGCACTGGGTTTTGCTTAGAGAAAGCCTGAGGGGTTGATTTATTTTCAAACATTTGGAGAACTATTCTGATATGTCAGAGACCAGCTGTCCTTCATTGCCACAAAGGACAAACCTGGATAAAATGAACTAAAATTCCAATTAAAACATGGGAACACATGTCTAAATGTATAAGGCAGAGACTAGTTCATCTGGGAGTTTTAAAAAATACTAATTCCAGAAAAATTAAATCAGCTTGGGCATTGGTAAGTTTCAAAAGCTCCCATGGTGCTTATATTATACAGCCAAGACTGAAAATCACTAGTGTGAGGCAAAAGGAGTCTATGAAATATAGTTCAGGAAATAAGTTATGGAAGTAGAAAACATGCCTATCTTGAGGGAGGGTAAAAGAAGGAAGTTAAGAAGGTGAATATGGTGGACATACTTCTTATTCGATAATGAATAAAGAATTTTTGAATCTGTTGAAATCACTATAAGAAGGGAACTAAGATAGAAAGGAGAAAAATAGAGAAGATGAACTATTTGGGTTATAATACATACATACATGGAAATGTCACAAAGAAACTCCCAATGGTTTAAGCTATCTTAAACCATGGTTTTTTTCCTTTTACAAAATCAGAGAACTGAAGGACAGAACAAGTACTGTGTGGAGGGTTGGTACTAGTAGGAGGGAGGAGGATGTGAGGAAGGGGTAAATATGGTGCAAATACTGTGTACACATGTATGTAAATGGAAAAATGAGACCTGTTGAGACTATTCCAGGAATGGGGGAAAAGGGGATAAAGAAGAATGATGGAGAAGGTGAATTCAAGTATAATACATTTGTTATATTGTAGTAACTTTTGTAAATGCCACAATGTATCCCCCTCATAAGAAAAAAATTTAAAAAAACAAAGAATACATCAAAATGAATAAAGAAAACATGCCTATCTTTATTTAAAGATGCTCGATTTGAGGCCTGTGCCTTCATGGGAAATTCTTATATTTTTTTCCTTATTTTTTGTGATTCTGGAAGAATAAAGGTCCATAATTTAGAGATGGAGTTGAGGTAGTGTTCCTGCTTCCTAGAAGGGTTTATTTATTATAAAACCAAACCCAGCATCCTAAAATTAACAGAAAGAGGGGAATCTTTAGATTATTAAGTAGCTTTACCTGCCATTCACCTGCCCTTTAATCTCATTTTTATTACAATGCTGATTGTCCCTGGCTGAGACCCAGAGGACACTGTTTATCCCCACATCCAGCTGTGTTCTTTCCCTTTGGAAGCAAACAGGAATTTTCAGAAGTGAAAACAAGACAGTAAGAGGTAACTAAAAGAGCACAAAGCCACACCTATCAACAAAATTAAAATTTCTGTTTAGGCAATAGCCAGTTCTAGTCAGCCAACTACCTTGAATAGCTCCTGTACCAATGTAGGTACGAGTTGCAAGTATCTGGTGTATTTTTTCATTTTCTTTCACTCAACCTACCTCCTGTGGTAATTGCATAGTCTGGCCTGTCCTCATAGGTGTCTCTTCCTTATAATTTCTGGTTCAATCCCACACAAGAAGCTTCCACCCTTTAGTTTACAGAAGAAGAAAGAAATTAGGGGGCAGGGGGAGAGAAAGTGGAAGAGAAGTGAAAGAAAAAGTCTTAATTTCTTTTTTCAATACTTATGTGTTAGCTCCTTTGTATATGGTTTGTGTGATGTTAATATGACCTTCAAAACAATTCCAAATCTTGAGCATTATATTCTAGATGATGAGATCACAGCCTGAATAAATAAACTAACTCTCCCAAGGATGCAAAGGTATATGAATCAGATTAACATTCATATGCAAGCTTAGCCTACTTTAAAGCAAGTGCTCTTTTTATTCTCCCTGCTTTTCTTTTTAAGTCCTGTTCCTCAGCAATAGAATTATGTCCGAGTTATTAAGTCCAGAGACTCTCAATCTCATAGAAGTCCATTCAAATAACACCTATAATAATTATACAATGCAGAGTTTCATAGGCCTATTTTTCTTGAAGAATTTTTCCATACAAAATTTACTCTGTAGGTGAGACCCTAAAGTCCTCCAACCCAGTTGCAATAATTTATTTCAGCACCAACAGTAATTACAGCCAATATCCATTGAGTAATCTTCATGAGCTAGGCATTCTTCTGACATTTTTGTAAATAAATATATTTAATTTTTGCAAAGTTCTATCAGTTAAGTACTATGATTATCTTCATTTTAGAGATGATAAACTAAGACAGACAAAAATTGCAAAAGATCTGTCTGTCTGTGGAAGGAATGATATAGAGAAACAATCATCTCAGAGACTCAGGTACAAACTTGAAATGCAAGAGAAGTGGACGAGTAAATGCTTCAAGAAACTAAATATTTAAATGTCCTTTAGATGGATTTGAGAACTAACTCAACTACTTTGATTCTTTTTCAATTAGGCATGACTTAAACTGTACACTTGGTTCACTGCTTAGTGAGTTAAAACCAGATTAGGTCATTCTTCCCTTCATTGTTAAATGGAGTACGTATTTGGCTAAGGACAGTATACACTAGTTTTCAGATGATTATAGAGACCAGTTAGAAGGATTAACACAGAAAAAATGAGATAATAATTTCTTCCCAGTCTTAGAATGCTATAAATAGAATGCTTCCAGAATATTGTGGATAGAAACAACTTCTTAATATTAATTACTTCTTTGAATTAATTACTTATTCTCACTTATTACTCTTTTCATGAAAATTTTATATTTCAATTTTCTAGTTCATTAAATATACCCTGGCTTTCATTAATCATTGGTATCACTGAAACTGAAAACTTTATATGTTTTAGAGTATAAAGGAATAGTCAAAATATTAATTTTAGGGAATTGGAGAATACAAAGAAAAATGCAGGGACAATATCCTTGAGATAACTGTCAGGATTAGAAAGAAGAGAGGATTAAGGATAGAAGGAGAAAAGAAGTTAATTTGAAAAAATAAATCCACATTATTAGTACACACACAAAATCTTCCTTACCAGAGGCTGGAGGGTAGAGAGAAGAATGGGAAAGGGGGAGATGTTGATCATAGGTTGCAAAGTTCCAGTTAAATTTGGGGACTAAGTTTTAGCACAAGGATTATGATTGGTTGAATTATATAGGTCCTAAAATTAATAATAATATATTATATATTTGAAAATTGCTAATCTAGATTTGTAACATTCTTACCATGAAAAAATTTAAATAAGTTGGTAGAGTGATAGATATGTTAATTAGCTTGATTGAGTCTTTCTATCCATATATAGATGAAAGCATTACATTGTACTCCATAAGGATACACAATTATTTTCAATTAAAACAGGTTAGCATTTAAAAAAAATAATCATTACAATTACTTTGATTCTTTGAGAATGGATTTCTGTTTAATATTTTGCAGGCAGTCAGTTGGTGCAACTAATTTTCACAAATGACAATTATTTTTGTTGGGGGAGCAATGTCACTTCATTTTATATGCGTAAACAATATCCAAACCATTTTGCCTTATACTATACATTAGTATCACCAAAAAGATGATAGAAAACTTTGCAAATAAAGACTGAGATTGAAATGGAACATTGTGGAATGACTTCCTTGCCTACAACTTACTGTCGCACCAAAACAGTTTTAGTGTAGCAAGAGTAGATTGCAGTTGAAAGACTACAAGTCTTCCCAGAGGAGGAGAATATAGGGAAGTTCAAATGCAAGAGGACAAACAAAAGCAGGAACCCAAGATTAATTTGAAGCCTGTGGTACTTATAGTGACAACACACATTAAGACAGTCCAACTTGTAGTCAGATTTTCATAAATTGCTACACTAAATGCCTATAAACTCAAATGTTCAATATATTGAGTCTGATTTTTAATAACAAAAAATCAGGAATGGAAAAATATGATGCAAATTTTCTGAAGAAAAGACAGTCATCAGATTCATACTAAGATGTCATCTAGATGTTAGAACTATACAACAGGGATTTAAAAATAATTGATTAATGTTATGAATTTTAATAGAAAAAATAGATATAATAGAATAATAGAAATAATGAAGGAAGTGAGATTAAAAACTCCAATCTAGAAATCTAAAATGTAGAAGTATAAAAATTTTTAGAATTAAAGTAAAATCTAATTTACTACCTTAAAAAAAATCCTAGGATAAAAAAACATAGTAACAGAAATGAAGAATGTGAGTAAGCAAAGAATCAGTGAACTTAAAGATAGATCAATAAAAACTCCCCAAATTACAATGCAAAGAGGAGATAAGAATTTTAAAAAGAGAACAGACAAGAAGCAAACATCAAAGAACTGTGGGCATTATCAGTATAACACACACTTAATTGAAACATCTGAGGCCTTTCCAAAATTTTGATGCACACTACATCTTAGGCCCAGAAAATTAAGAGAATATTAAACAGTACAAAAATCTAAAAAAGCCAACATTTAGGCATAAACTGCAAGAAACCATAGCACAGACAAACTCCTTAAAGAGGGCAGTGGAAAAAATGAAAATGAAAAACAAAGCCTCTAAATTATATAGCTATAATACTAAAAATTATATTGGATTTCTCCTCATAAACCGTGGAAGCAAGAAGACAGTAGATTGAAAGTGTCAAAAATCAATAATTCAAACTAGAATTTTATATTCAGCAAAATTTGTCTCCACAAATTATCATCAAAGAGCAGATATTTGGTGGGCGGGGAGCATTTAAAGCAATTCATCACTAGGTAACCTGCAAGAAAAGCTACAAATAAAATTCTTTAGAGACAAAGAAAATGATAAAGGGTAGGAATTTGGATCTACATCCAAAGAGGAAAGCATTGAAGGAGTATATGAAAATAAAATAAAATCATTTTTCTCATTACTAATTGATCTAAAAGATAACTTTGCAAAAGCAGTAATAGTAACAATAACTTTGCCAGCTAGTCACCTGACAAGGGACAAAATATGTAAAGAACTCAAAAAACTAAACACCAGAAGCTGGTGTAAACCAATTAATAAATGAGCAAATGAATTGGACAGATGATTTCCAAAAGAAGAATTACAAATGGTCAAAAAACACATGGAAACCTGTTTGACACCTTTAGCCATAATGGAAATGCAAATCAAAACTGCATTGAGACTCCATCTCACCTCAATTAGAATGGCAATTATCAAGAAAACAAATAGCACCTAACACTGGTGAGGATGTGGGGAAAAGAGAATCTTTAAACTCTGTTGGTGGGAAAATAAATTAGTGCAATCACTCTGGAAATCAGTATGGAAATTCCTCAAAAAAACTAAAAATGGAAATAATAAAACCTACCATTCTGTGAAATTACAAATAATAATATTTTTTAAACATTTAAAATCAATGGATTGGGGAAATGCACATGAAAACAGTAATCAACAGAAAGCTGAGATAGCAGCATTAATTTTAGATAAAAAAGAATTTCAGACCAAGGAAAATTTCAGAGATGAACATGTACATTACATAATGATAAAGAATCAGTTCTCCAAAACATTATAATCCTAAATTGAAATTAACAAAAGAACATGAATATACATGAGATAAAAATTCAATGGACAAAGTCAATGGAGAAGTAGAGAAATTAGACACATCATCTCTTTCAATAGCTGATAGATCAAGCAGACAGAAAATCAGTACAGACATAGATAACCTGAGTAGTACAATCAATTACTTTGATCCAACTGACATGTATAGAATATTGCATTTAACAAGAGCATAATCTACTTTGTTTTCAAGAAATATGCAACATTCACCAACACAGACCACAAAAATAAATCTTAACAAATTTAAAATGAGAAGCTAGACACAGCATGTTCTTAGAACAAAAGGAAATTAAACTAGAACTGAATTAGAAAGAGAAAACTGGAAAGCCCCTAAATATTTGGGAATTAAAGAACATACTTCATATAGTTTGTAGGTCAAAGAAATTCCAAAGAACTTTTTAGATATTTTAAAATAAATTAACTAATTCCTTGAAAGATAGAAAATACTAAAATTCATGCAAGAAGAAATACATGACCTGAATAACTCTACACCTGTTATAAAAAATTCAAAATATTCTCGAAATGAGTTGCTAGGTCTGCATATTTTCACTGGTACATTCTCCCAAGTACTCAAGTTAGAAATAACACCAATTCTCCACAATGATTCTTCCACAAGACAGAACACTTCCTAATTTATTCTCTGAAACCATAATTACCTTAATATGTAAATAAGATGAAGATATTACAAAGAAAGAAAACAGTAAAACAATATTTCTCATGAGTATAGATGCAAAAATCTCTAGCAAACTATCAACAAATACCCTCCAGTTATAGGGAAAAAGAACAATACACAAGAAACAAGTAAAATCTAGTCCAGGTATCTAAGGCCTATTCAGCATTTGACAACAATGTAATCTCCCATATAAACAGACAAAAGAAGGAAAACCAGATATCAGCTGATTTTGAAATGGTAGATGCAATCTATATTCATGGTGAAAAAAATAAAACAGCCAAACTTTCAGTTGTCTGGAAGAGAAGGGTATATACTTAGCTTGATTAATAGAAAAAAATAGGATCTCCACATCTGCCATCACACTTAATGATAGGAGTCAGAATGTTTTACCTCTATGATCAGCAAAAAGATAAATAGCTAATCTTATCATTGCTGTGAAACATTATATTGAAAGTCCTAGCCAGTGCAATAAAACAAAAGGAAACAAAATGTGCATAGATTGGGGGGGGAAGAAATAAAACTGTTTTTAATTCAAGATGACATGATTGTCACAACAGAAATCCCCAAAGAATCTGAAAAGCAAAAACTAAAAAATACTTCCTAGAATTAAAGAACAAGTACAGCAAGGTCACAAAATATAATACCAATATACAAATCTCAATTGTTTTCGTTCATTATAGCAATGAATAATTGAAATTTAAAATTTTAAAAGTACTATTTACAATAGCATTAAAAAATGAAGTACTTGCATAAATGTAGCAACATAGGCATGAAATCTGTGTGCAGAAAACTACAAAATGCTCATGAAAATAATGAAGAATAAGTAAAGGGGGAGAGATATTTTATTTTTATTTTTTATGCAGTACTGGGGCTTGAACTCAGGGCCTACACCTTGAGCCACTCCACCAGCCTTTTTTGTGATGGGTTTTTTTCTAGTAGAGTCTCACAAACTATCTGCCTGGGCTGGCTTCAAACCCTAATCCTCCTGATCTCTGCCTCTTAAGTAGTTAACATTACAGGTGTGAGCCACTGGCGCCTATGTTTTTGAATTGAAAGACTCATTATTCTTAAGATGCCAATTCACAAAGACCAGAAAAAATGACTGGGCCATGAATCTACCTCCAAAGATAAAGTATCGTGTGGAAGCAAATGGAAAAAGAAGCTCCTGAAGAATTTTTAAATGCATAATCTAACAGATCTAGTTTTATTCGGTGATAATATTTATGGAGAAACTAATGAAGTTCTTCCATTGAAAAAGTATCTGTAGAGGAGATTCCAAGATGGCAACTAGAGGGAGGAAGCAGAAAGTGTGCTTCCTAATGTAAACTCTTGGAGAGACAGTGGAGATACACCTGGCAGGAAAAACCACCAAGAAGAGGTAAAACTCCATCACCTCCACACCCCCAGCCCATGCATAGCATCCCCCAGCCATGTTAAACAGAGAAAACAGGAGGGCTCCCACACCGCCAAACTCCAGGTCCTAACCTGCTTGGGAGACCACCAGGTGAGCAAATAAGTGGCATGCGGTACTCCCTGGGACAAATCACCATAGTCTGCTGGAAAGACCGACCCCAACCCAGGGAAAAAAGAAAAAAAAAAACTGAATAATAAACAAGCAGCTGAAAGGAAAGAAGACATGTAACAAAGAGGGTGGGGTGCCCTGAGCTCTGGAGAGTGGGGGATGTGTACTTCCCACGTGAACTGTAAATAAACAAGTTGGCTGGAGAAGGCGGGTATGAGGCCACCTCCCCCAGTGTGCTTGGAGAGGGGAAGGCATCCAACAGAGGCTAACGTGTGGTATGCACCACTGGAGAGTGGGGGAGGGGCACCTCTACAAGCAAACTCTAAATAAAAAAAAAAAGACTGCAATTGTAACAGGTGGGTAGGGCTGTATACTGAAGAAAAAAAAAGGGCAAGTGTCCAGGAGAACTCTAAATAAGCAAAGCCTGCAGGGCTAGGTGAGTGTAAAACTCATTCCTGTGATCTACAATAAATAAAGCCTGCAGGAGCAGCTAGTTGACAGTAGGTGGCAGGTGAGCTGCAGCCTCAGATAGACATTCATAAATTTGTCTACAGACACCATTTTTTTTTCCTTTGATGAGACTGAAACTGTATTGCATTTGAACTTGGGAAATTTTATTTATTTATTTATTTATTTATTATTATTATTATTATTTAATCCTCTGTCTGTCTTTCTAATGCCTGTTTAGCTCACTGTTGATTAGTACACTATCTCTCTCTGCTTATTTCTTCAGCTTTGTTTTTTGTTTTATTTGCTTTTTTCCCCCTTTTTCTTTATCTTCTTTGCTTTCCCTCTCCTCTCACGCTTCCATTTTAGATATCACCATTGTTACTATTATAAGCCAGACAATACTAAATTACACACAGTACAGGGACAGTAACAGTAGCAAGGGCAATGATGGGAAGATGGAAGAAAGAGGGAAACCATTTCCCCCCAATAATAAATTAGTACAGGAACCAGAGGGAAATGAAGAAAACAAATGCCCAGATCTAGACTCTAACAAAACAAAGATAAACTATGCCAAAGAACCTAATTAAGCCCACAAGAACACTCCAAAAGAAGAAATCCTGCAAGTAATCAATGAGAATTTTATAGAGATGATACTGGATATGGTCAACCAAAATGATACTCAAGAAATTCCAAGACAACAAAAATAGAGAATTTGAGGAAGCACAAAAACAAATAAAAGAAACTATAGAAGCACTGTATAAACACGAAAGTGAAACAAAGAACATGATAAATAAAGAGATAAATGAACTCAGGTTGAAAATAGACAATATTAAAGAGGAAGAGACTCAGCATATGGAAAACCTAAGAAAAAAGAATGAAACAGAAATGCAAAACAAAATGGAAGGTCAATCCAGCAGACTAGAACAAGCAGAAGACAGAATCTCAGAACTTGAAGATGAAATGATAATTAAAGGAAAAAATGAAGAACTATTAGTTAAACAACTGAAGACCTGTGAGAAGAAAATGCAAGAACTTACTGACTCCATCAAAATACCAAACCTGAGAATCACAGGAATTGAAGAAGGAGAAGAGGTGCAAGCAAAAGGAATGTGTAATATATTCAACAAAATAATAACAGAAAATTTTCCAAATCTACAGAAAACTATTCCCATACAGGTAGAGGAGGCCTCCAGAACACCAAACAGACTTGACCAAAATAGAACTACCCCACAACATATTATCATTAAAACAACAAGTACAGAGACTAGAGAATGAATATTAAAGGCTATAATAGAGAAAAAACAAAAAACATACAAAGGTAAATCCATCAAAATCACAGAATTCTCAACAGAAACATTAAAAGCAAGAAGAGCTTGGGGTGAGGTCTTCCAGGCACTGAATGAAAATAACTTCAACCCTAAGATACTCTACCCAGCAAAACTATCATTCAAAATAGATGGAGCAATAAAAGTCTTCCATGATAAGCAGAAACTAAAACAGTATGTGACCCCAAAGCCACCACTGCAAAAGATTCTGCAAGGGATTCTGTACACAGAAAGTGAAACCCAACATAACCATGAAAGGACAGGCAGTACCAAACTACAGGAAAAGAAAAAGCAAGAAAGTAGAAAGTAACATCAATTTAGTTACACACAATCAAACCCACAAACAACTAAGACAACTAAATGACAGGAATCACCACATACTTATCAGTACTAACACTTAATGTTAATGTACTTAACTCCCCCATCAAAAGGCAGCATTTGACAAACTGGATTAAAAAGGAAAATCCAACAATTTGTTGCTTACAGAGACCCATCTCATCAATACAAATAAGCATAGGCTTAGGATGAAAGGTTGGGAGAAGATTTACCAAGCCAATGGTCCCCGATAACAGGCAAGAGTAGCAATACTTATCTCAGACAAGGTAGACTTCAAACCTATATTGATCAAATGAGGTAAAGAAGGACGTTCCACACTAATAGACCAAAAGAAAATAACAATTATCAACCTATATGCACCCAATGTCAACACACCCAATTTCATCAAACATACCCTGAAGGACCTAAAAGCATATATTAACTCCAACACAGTGGTAGTGGGAGACTTTAACACCCCACTATCATCAATATAGTTTATCCAAAAAAAAAAAATCAATAAAGAAATCCTAGATCTAAAGCATACCATAGATCAAAGGGACCTAGTTGATGTCTACAGAACATTTCATACAACTTCTACACAATATCCATTTTTCTCAGCAGCCCATGAAACCTTCTCCAAAATAGATCATATAATAAGGCACAAAGCAAGCCTCAGCAAATATAAGGAAATAGAAATTATACCATGCATTCTATCTGATCACAATGCATTAGAACTAGAACTCAACAACAAAAATAAAGACAAAAAACATGCAAACAACTGGTAGCTAAATATGTCATTGCTTAATGAACAATGGGTCACTGATGAAATAAAAGAGGAAATTTAAAAGTTCCTGGAAGTCAATGAAAATGAAAACACAACCTACCGGAACCTATGGGACACAGCTAAGGCAGTCTTGAGAGGAAAGTTTATAGCCATGAGTGCATATATTAAAAAGATTGAAAGATCCCAAATCAATGACCTAATGATACATCTCAAACTCCTAGAAAAACAAGAACAAGCAAATCCCAAAACAAACAGAAGGAGAGAAATAATAAAAATAAGAGCTGAAATCAATGAAATAGAAACCAAAAAAACCATATGAAGAATTAATGAAACAAAATGTTGATTCTTTGAAAAAATAAACAAGATTGACAGACCCCTGGCAAACCTGACTAAAATGAGGACAGAAAAAACCCAAATCAGTAAAAATAGGAATGCAAAAGTGGAGATAACAACAAACACCATCAGAAATCATCAGAGACTACTTTCAGAACCTGTATTCTAATAAAATTGACAATCTTGAAGAAATGGACAGATTTCTAGATACTTATGATCATCCAAAACTGAACCAAGAGGACATTAATCACCTGAATAGACCTTTAACACAAAATGAGATTGAAGCAGCAATCAAGAGTCTCCCTAAGGGGTTGGAGATTTAGCTCAGTGGAAGAGCGCTTGCCTGGCAAGTGTAAGGCCCTGAGTTCGGTCCCCAGCACCGGAAAAAAAAGGAAAAAAAAAAAAGAGTCTCCCTAAAAAGAAATCCAGGACCTGATGGATTCTCTGCTGAATTCTATCAGACCTTTAAAGAAGAACTGATACCAACCCTCCTTAAACTGTTCCACAAAATAGAAAGGGAAGGAAAATTGCCTAAGACATTTTATGAAGCCAGTCTTACACTTATCCCAAAACCAGGCAAAGAAACCTCCAAAAAGGAGACCAACAGGCCAATCTCCTTAATGAACATTGACACAAAAATACTGAATAAAATAATGGCAAACTGAATTCAACAACACATCAAAAAGATCATTCACTACGACCAAGTAGGCTTCATCCCAGGGATGCAGGGGTGGTTCAACATACGAAAATCAATAAATGTAATAAACCACATTAACAGAAGCAAAGACAAAAACCACTTGATCATCTGCATCTCAATAGATGCAGAAAAAGCCTTTGATAAGATCCAACACCATTTCATGATAAAAGTTCTAAGAAAACTAGGACTAGAAAGAAAGTACCTCAACATTATAAAAGCTATATATGACAAACCTACAGCCAGCATTATACTTAATGGAGAAAAACTGAAACCATTCCCTCTAAAATCAGGAATGAGACAAGGATGCCCACTATCTCCACTCCTACTCAACATAGTACTGGAATTCCTAGACAGAGCAAGTAGGCAAGAAGAAGGAATAAAAGGAATACAAATAGATAAAGAAACTGTCAAAATATCCCTACTTGCAGATGATATGGTCCTATACCTTAAAGACCCAAAAAACTCTACTCAAAAACTTCTAGACACCATCAACAGCCATAGCAAGGTAGCAGGATACAAAATCAACATAGAAAAATCATTAGCATTTCTATACACTAATAATGAACAAGCTGAGAACAAATATATGTAAACAATTCCATTTACAATAGCCTCAAAAAAAATCAAGTACCTAGGAGTAAACTTAAGAAAGGATGTGAATGACCTCTACAAGGAAAACTATAAACTCCTGAAGAGAGAGATTGAAGAAGCCTATAGAAGGTGGAGAGATCTCCTATGCTCATGGATTGGTAGAATCAACATAGTAAAAATGTCTATATTCCCAAAAGCAATCTACATGTTTAATGCAATTCCCATCAAAATCCCAATGATATTCATCAAAGAGATTGAAAAATCTACCATTAAATTTATTTGGAAACACAAGAGACCATGAATAGCCAAGGCAATACTCAACAAAAAGAACAATGCTGGAGGTATCACGGTACCCGACTTCAAACTATATTACAAAGCAATAACAATAAAAACAGCATGGTACTGGCACAAAAACAGACATGAAGACCAGTGGAACAGAATAGAGGACCCAGATATGAAGCCACACAACAATAACCAACTTGTCTTTGACAAAGGCACTAAAAATATATGATGGAGAAAAGACAGCCTCTTCAACAAAAACTGCTGGGAAAACTGGTTAGCAGTCTGCAAAAACTGAAACTAGATTCATGTATATCACCCTATACCAATATTAACTCAAAATGGATCAAGGACCTTAATATCAGACCCCAAACTGTAAAGTTGGTACAGGAAAGGGTAGGAAATACTTTGGAATTAATAGGTATAGGCAAGGACTTTCTCAGTGGAACCCTAGCACCTCAGCAACTAAGAGAAAGTATAGACAAATGGGACTTCATAAAATTAAAAAGCTTCTGCTCAACAAAAGAAATGGTCTCTAAAATGAAGAGACCACCACAGAGTGGGAGAAAATATTTGCCAGCTACACATCAGATAAAGGACTGATAACCAGAATATATAGGGAATTCAAAAAAACTAAACTCTCCCAAAATTAATGAACCAATAAAGAAATGGGCAAGTGAACTTAACAGAACTTTCTCAAAAGAAGAAATTCAAATGGCCAAAAAACACATGAAAAAATGCTCACCATCTCTAGCAATAAAGGAAATGCAAATTAAAACCACACTAAGATTCTACCTCACCCCTGTTAGAATAGCCATCATTAGCAACACCACCAACAACAGGTGTTGGAGAGGATTTGGGGAAAAAGGAACCCTTTTACACTGCTGGTGGGAATGTAAACTAGTACAACCACTCTGGAAAACAATTTGGAGGCTTCTTAAAAATCTAAACATAGATCTGCCGTATGATCCAGCAATACCTCTCTTGGGGATATACCCAAAAGAGTGTGACACAGGTTACTCCAGAGGCACTTGCACACCCATGTTTTTTGCAGCACCATTCGCAATAGCCAAGTTATGGAAACAGCCATGATGCCTTCTACTGATGAATGGATCAAGAAAATGTGGTATTTATATACAATGGGATACTACTCAGCCATGAAGAAGAATGAAATCTTATCATTTGCAAGTAAATGGGTGGAACTGGAGAACATCATTCTGAGTGAGGTTAGCCAGGCCCAGAAGACCAAAAATCGTATGTTGTCCCTCATGTGTGGTCTTTAGATCAAGGGCAAACACAACAAGGGGATTGGACTTTGATCACATGATGAGGCAACAGCACACAAGGGAGGTATGAGGATAGGCAAGAAACCTCCCCCCCTGCCAAAAAAACCCAACATGATAGCATTTGATGTCCTCAATGCAAAGGAACTAATGCAGAAACTTTAAAGTGACAGAGGTCAATAGGAGAAGGGAACCAGGAACTAGCGAAAAGGTTAGTTCAAGAAGAATTAATTTAGAATTTAATACATATGTACAGGAAAGCAATGTGAGTAATCTCCCTGTATAGCTATCCTTATCTCAACTAGCAAAACCTCTTGGTTCTTCCTATTATTGCTTATATTCTCTCTTCAACAAAATTAGAGATAAGGGCAAAATAGTTTCTGCCTGGTAGTGAGGGGGTATGGAGGTAGAGGGAAGGGGTGGAGAAAAGGGAAGGGGCGGGGCGAAGGGGGGAGAAATGACCCAAATATTGTATGCACATATGAATAAAAGAAATTTAAAAAAAAAAGAAAAAGTATCTGTCTCTGCACTAAGATTTGGTTCTAATTACTTCCCTTGGTTTTCCCTTGGATTAAGCTACTCTTTAATCTTATTTGCAGGGAAAGCAGCACAAGATATCTTTTAAGGTCAACTAATTCTTTTCTCACATGGGTTTTGTAAAGATAGCAGAATAACCAATCAGAACATGAATACACAAGATTGCCTGTGATTAAAATGGAAAAATTACACTTAACTGTGATAGCAAACTATTTTTATCATGAGAACAAAAATGCAAATAAATCTATACAAACACAACAGCTTCACTTTACATAACTAATTTTTTCTGAGACTTTCTCATGCTTGTCATAGACTTAAGATATGATAAGAATTATATTTTCAAGTTTGAATTATTTTTGAATCAGCTCATTGCAATACTTGGCTACAATATATAAATGAATATTTTTCTATTTGGAAATTTAAACTTTAAAAATTGCCACTTTATTTCCCTTATGTCACATCTTATTACATTTTCAGACATCTGTGACCAGAGGATGATGAGCTATCCAGGCAGACTGCAACATTTTTGAGTTGGACAAGGCCTGCCTCTTGCACAATTATAGAAAGCACTGAGGTAGAAATTCATACTGAGGACTTGGTATGGCATCTGTCCTTCTGTAAAACAGACTCTCATTCTCTATTCATATTCGAAAATTCCCCTGTTCTTTCACAATTGCATTCAATAAAATTGCAGAGTGGGTAGAAAAATTCAGAGGACTTTGGGACTAAATAAAGTAGTAGAGGAAGAATGAGAATGAAAGGAATAGTCTTCCTTTTTGTTTTTGGTGGCTGTTGGGGTTTGAACTGCAATTCGTGTTTGCTAAGCAGGTGCTGTACCGCTTGATCCATGCTTTCAGCCCTTTTGGTTCTGGTTATTTTTGGAGATAGGATCTCACATTTTACTCAGGCCAGCCTGGACTGTTATCTTCGTATGTTAAGTTTGCTGCTGTTGCTAGGATGGCAGGCATACACCACCATGGCCAGCTTTTTCCATTGAGATAGGATCTTGTAAACTTTTTTGCCAGGTCTGACCTGGAAATTCAGTTCTCTCAATCTCAGCATTCCAAGTAGCAGGATTGCAGGTATAACACACCAGTATCAGGCTAAGGAATATTCTTTGACATCACTTTCACATAGTTTTTAAACTATGTCTATTTTTTCTACAAAGTAGATGTTACATATCAAAAACTGTTGAACAAATCAAACCACCCTTCTTTTTGGAAAAAATACTCATTTCAAAGGATCATTTCTTTGGCAATGTTCACTCACTTGCAGTTAATGAAGAGGCTAGACACTTAGCTCATAGAGAGAAGCAGCTAGAGGATTGGCACCCAGGCTGTACACACACACATGCATGTGTTGTATGTACCTATGTATACATTATGTATGTATATATTGTATTCATATATTATGTACCCATTATGTGTGTGTGTGTCATATAAATAGTGGATTCTGAGGAAAATGCCTTAACTTAGTAAGTAGGCTGTGAAAAAGCAAAAATCAGTATATCAACAGATGGATGGTTTATGAGTGAAATATTGATGAAGTCAATTTTCATAACTTCAAGATGTCTCTTATGGAGAATGTGAGAGAAAAGTAGCAATATAAACCACAGTAAATGGTATTGCTGATGCCTCAAACTGATTATTATTCCCTAATGACCTACCTTATAGAAGCTGAGCTTGCAGATTGACGCATACTGGAGTTCACATCCTAGCTCCATTGTTCATTTACCATGAAAATCATGTAGTATTTGTTCTTTGTCTCCTTGTGTTTGACCTGAGGAATGAGTGTAGTACATGATATAAGTTATTAAAGGTAAATAATCATTATGCTCCTATTTTCACAAGCTGGAATGTTCTTCTCTGCCTCCACTTGATTTTTGTCCTTGTATTTCCTCCAGGCCCAACTCAAATCCAAAAGGGATAATCACAACAGCAGTTAGAAATTTCCTTGAGTTTGTCAACTCCACCTTGTACACAGTTAACAGTGTATCTGCTCTCCCAGAATTCTATGGGAAAAAAGCTAGTTGCCCAACTATACTATAGCACACACCAGAACTTCTAATGCCTGTCTAGTTTTCACTTAGTACCCATAGATCAACCTGTCCCCAGATCCCCTTCCCTCCTCTCATCAGCCTCTGGTAACCACCCTTCTACTCTCAATTACGATGTTATCAGTTTTATTATGTTCCACATGGGATTCAGATCATGTGGAACTTGTCATTCTGTCCCAGGTTTGCTTGACTTTATCTCATGATCTCTCATCGTCTCCAGTTCTAGCCATATTATTGAAAATGAAAGGATTTCATTATTTTCATGGCATGGCTAAAAAACATTCCTCTGTATAAGTAACACATTTTCTTTATTCATTGGTTGATGGGTACTTAGGTTTTTTCCATTTCTTCACCACTGTGAACAGAGTTGCAATAAATATGGGGGTGTGGATATCTTTTTAGCATACTAATTTCATTTCCTTTGGGTATATAAACAAGAGTGGAATAGCTGGATCATATGATAGTTCTATTTTTAATTTTTTGAGAAACCCCATATTGTTTTCCATAAGGTGGTACTAATTTCCATTCCCCAATACTCTGCAAGTATTCTTTTTCTCTACATATTCAGGTGCACTTATCTTTAGTGTTTCTGAAAATAGCAATTTTTAGTGGAGTTAGGTGATATCTCATTTAGATTTGATTTTCGTTTCCTGGATTATTAGTGATGTTGAGCATTTTTTATATACCCATTACCATTTGTGTGTTTTCTTTTGAGAAATGTCTATTCAGAGCTACTATTCATTTTTAAGTCAGGCTTTTTTCTTTTTCTTTCTTTCTTTCTTTATTCATTTATTCATTTATTCATTTATTCATTTATTTGCTGTTGAGGTGTGGAGTTCCTTATATATTCTTGGTATCACTGACTTACCAAAGGTATAGTTTGCAAATATTTTTCCCCATTCAGTAGGCTATCTCTTCACTCTGATAATTACTCTATTTGCTGTGCAAAAGATCTTTAGTTTGATGTAATCCCATTTGTCTTTGATTGATTTTTGTTTCTCATGGTTTGGGCTTCTTATCCAAAAGCAAGCAATTTTTGCCTATTCCAATACACTTCTACTGGTTTTATTGTCTTGGTTCTTTCATTTAAGATTTTAATCCATTTTGACTTGATTTTTGTAACTGTTTCATTCATCTGCATATGGATATCCAATTTTCCCAACACCATGGATTGAAAGGACTATCCTTTCTCCAATGCATATCCTAAGTAACTTTGTCTCAAGTCAGTTGCTATAACTATATGGAGTTTCCTCTGGGTTCTCTATTCTTTTCCATTGGTCTTGGTTTTTATGCTACCACCATGTAGTTTTGATTTTTGCAGCTTTGTAGTATACTTTGAAGTCAGGTACTATGATGCCTCTATCCTGGTTTTGGTTCCATACAAATATTAGAATTGCTTTTTTTGTCTTGTTCTGTGAAGAACATAACTGGCATTTTGATAAGGATTGAATTGAACTTGTAAACCTCGTTGGGAACATTTTAACAATATTTTTCTCCCAAGCCATGAATACACTATATCTTTCCCTATTTTTGTGTTTTCTTCATCAATGTTTTATAATTTTCATTGTAGATATCTTTTACTTCTTTAGATCAATTTATTCCCAGGAATTTTATTTTTTATAGCTATTGTGAACAGGTTTGCTTTCTTCATTTGTATTTCAGACAATTTTCTGCTAGTGTATAGCAATGCTATTTATTTTTAAGTTGATTTTATATTCTGAAACTTTGCTGTATTTATTTATAAGTTCTGCAACTTTTGGTAGAGTCTTAAGTGATACGTACATATAACATCACGTAATCTGCAAACAGCATCAATGGGACTCTTCTTTTCCAATTTGGATGCCTTTAATTTTTTTTTCTTGACTGATTGCTTTAGCTAGGTTTTCCAGAATATTGTTTACTAAAAGTGTTGAAAGTAGGCATCTTTGTCTTATCTTAGATCTTAAGACAGAAAAATTTCAAATTTTCTCTGTTAGCTGTTTGTTGGCTTATTATATAGAGTCTTTTTTATGTTGAGGTATGGTCTTTCTATACCTGACTTTTTCAGTGTTCTTACAATGAAGAGATGTTGAATTTTGTCAATGCCTTTTCTTCCTCTATTGAGATAACAATGTGGCTTTTAGTCTTCATTACGTTGATGTGATTTGTATATGTTGAGCTATCCTTGTATCTCTGGAATGAATCTCACTTGATCATGAATAATCTTTTCAATGTGGTTTTGTATTCAGTTTGCTAGTATTTTATGGAGGATGTTTGCATCTATGTTCAAGAATACTGACTTGTAACTTTCTTTTTTGTTATATCCTTGTCTGCTTTTGCTATCATAGTAATTAGAGTCTCATAGAATATATTCAGAAGAATTCCCTCCTCTTCAATTATTTGTAATTATTTAAGGAGAATTAGTATAATTTCTTCTTTAAATGTTTGGTAGAATTCAGCTGTGAAGGATCTAGTACATGATGGTTGACAATTTATTGCTGATTTAATATCATTACTTATTATTGGTCTGGACAGGTTTTCTATTTCTTTATAACTAAATCTTGGTAAAATGTATATATGTAGGAATTTATCCATTTCTTTTATGTTTTGAAATTTTCTGGCATACAGTTGTTCATAACAATCTCTAATGATCATTTTTATTTGTGGTGTTAGTTGCAATGTCTTCCTTTTCAGCTCTGACTTTATTTATTTGAATCTTCTCTATCTTTTTGTTCATTAGCCTAAGGGTTTGTCCCTCTTTTTTTCCAGAGAACCAGCTCTTTATTTAATTTTTTGCATGATTTTGTCTCTAATTTATTCCTGATCTATTTTTTTATTATTTCTTTTTCGTTGACTAATTTTTGGGCTTTTTCTCCTTTTTGTAGTTCTTTTAGAGGCAGGGTTAAGTTTTGAAATTTTTCTCCTTTTGTGGTATAGGAGTTGATGGCTATAAGTTTCCCTCTTAGTATTGCTTTTGCTGCATCCCATAAGTTTTAGTATGTTGTATCTCCATTTTCAGTTGTTTCAGTATTTCAGAATTTTCCTTATTTATTTCCTCCTTGATCCATTGTTTGTTCAAAAGCAATCTCCTAATTTCCATGAACTGATACAGTTTCTAGAGTTTTTATTATCAATTTTTAATTTTATTGTCTTGTAATTAGAAAAGATACTTGATATGATTTCAACTGTAAAAATTGTCAAGACTTGTTTTAAATGATATATTCTGTGTAATGTTTCATGAGCTGAAGAGAACAGTGTGCATTCTGGGTAATACATGCCATGGAACATTTGCTCTATGAAACAGTTCCACTCCACTGTTTCTTTGACTTCTGTTAACTTTCTGTTTAATGACATGTCCATTCCTGAAAGTGAGGTGTTAAAGTTTCTATTTATTATTTTAATGGAGTCTGTCTCTCTCTTTAGCTCTTATCAATATTTGTGCCTTTTAAAACTTTGGTACACACATACTTTTAGTGTGTATTGCTGAATTTATGCCTTGTTCATGATATAATAACTTCTCCTGTTTTTTTCTAAAAAACAATATCATGTAAGTATGATTTGTCCTGCTTTCTTTTGGACTCTATTTGTATCACATATACTTCATCTCTTCACTTTTAGCTTATGTGAAATGAATTTCTTGTAAGCAACATATAGTTAGGTCTTCCTTTGTAATTCATTCTGTCATTTTGCATCTTTTAACTGAAGAATTTATTCCATTGGCATTTAAAGTAATTATTATCCCAAAGGAAGTGTGTAAGAGGGTGAAGAAAAAAAAGAGTAAATGTGATAAAGTAGAAAAAAAGTTATAAAGTGGCCACTCTTACAGACTTCCTTTGAGATTAAGTGCTTTCATGATGTATTTTGATTCTTTGGTTATTATTTCTGCCTTCTCTATTATAGATCTTTGTTTTGAATTTACCAGGAGACTTACAAAAAACCTTTGATTATAACAAGCTGCTTTGAAATGATAGAAATTTCACATGGTGCAAATATAAGAAAAATATCAGAAAACTTAAAAAAAAATTAATGCTGTCCTGGGTGAACATACATTGTAGCATTTCATCCCCCTCCCCCAGATTCCTGGAAGTTTCAACAATTATCATTTTTGCATTCATACACATGTGTATACATTATTTGCACTATATTCATTCTCTTATCTGTTTCCCTACCACCTCCCCCTCCCCCTGGTGCCAACCCCTCTTCTGCCTGTGGGCAGAACCTGTTTCATCCTCCTGTTCTCCTAAAAATCAGAAAACTTACTACCAAAAAACTCTACTCTTGTGTATCATTCCTTTCTACTTTGATGTCTATTTTACATTGTTCTATATTGCCTATTTGCTAATGTGTTGAAGAAGTTATTATTACTTTTCATTGCTTTGATTTTCATACTAAAGATGTAAATGGTGTGTACAATTATCTGTATAGGATCAGATAATTGCAGGTTCAATGTTTTATTTCTCATACCAGTGGGTTTTATATCTACCCATGTTTTTCTTCTTGCTCATTAATATATTTTTTTGCAGTTTAAAGAACCCTATTTAGGCTGGGTTTAGTGGCACAAACATGTAATTTCAGGTATTTGGGAGGTAAAGTTCTGCTTGGGCAAAAAATTAGTGAGAACCCATTTCAACCAACAAACTGGTATGTATGGTAACACATGTCTATATTTCAAGTTATGCTGGAGGCCATAGGTAGGAGAATAGGTAGAACAGGTCTAGTGGAGATATATTGTCTCAGCTTTTATTTGACTGGGAAGGATTTTATTTCTCTTTCATTTCGAAAAATATAACATTTCTTAATAATTTTTTCTTCAATGATATAAAGCTATCATGCTGTTCTTTTGCGGCCTTTTAGGTTTCTTCTGAGAAGTATTCTGCAAGTCAAATTAGGGCACTCTTATGTATCATTTGTTACTTTTCTCTTGCTTCCTTGAGAGCCTTCTCTGTATCTCTCAAAAATCTCATAAGAGGTTCATGATAGTATCTTTTGGGTAAACTTGATTGATTTAAATCTGACTGATCATTTTTGACCTTCCTGGACCAGGATATTCATATACTTCTCTGTGTTTGAGAAGTTTTTCTGCTATAATCTCTTTGACTAGATTTTCTACCACTTTTGCTTTTACTTGTCCCTTTTGAATCTGAATTACTCAAATGCTTGCTCTTTTGCGGTTGTCCCAAAGTTTCTGGAGGTTTCCTGCATTCCTTTTCACTCTATATTCCTTCTTCCCTGTGTTTTTGAATAATTTGTTTGCAAGTTCACTGATTTGATCAATTTTATTTGATTTATTTTTTTCATGCCTTTTATCACATTTTTAGTTTTGCCTAGTGTATTTTTCAGTTCAAGAATTTCTGCTTAACTTTTTATTGCTTCCATATCTGTGGTAAATTGCTCTGTTAGAGAACTGAATGTTTTCTCTGTATTTTCTTGAGATTCATTAAGTTAATTAAAAATAGCTGCTTTCATTCCTCTGAGAGCTCTCCAACATTGGTGGCTATCTGATTGGTTTCTGACATCTTATTTTATTAGGTGAGCACACAATTCCCTGAAAGCTCTTGATGCTTAGTGTTCAATATTGTTTGGGCATTGAGGGAGTAGGTATTTATTATAGTCTTCATGATTGGGCTTTGTTTGAGTATGTCATTCCAAAAATTCTAAGCAGTCTTTTTGTTTTCTCAAAGCTGTCATGTCTTCTATTTTACCACTAGGTGGTGGCCTAAGTCCAGGTTTGCAGTGAGTCCACTGTTGGTGTGTTGTCACTCTTTCAGCACTAGACTGTGATCCAAGCCCAGGTCCATCCCAATTCCACAGTTGCTGTGTTGTACAGCATTAATTACAAGAGAACTTAAAAATCATAGGCTTTCACCCTAAACCTCTCCCTGGGGCTGAGGTGGACCATATATCTCATCCACAGTCACTGGTTTGTGGTCAGGCACTGTAATATTCTGCTTGGCTATGGACAAAACAGTCATGGAGGGACCAACTCTAGACTCCTGTGCCATGCTGTGGACACCAGTGTGGAGAGCAGAGTACATAAGCACAGCTGTACCAAATAAACTACAGGCTTGAGTTTGGCATAGCCCCAGCCACAGAAGGGAGCAAGTGCAGTTATGCCCAATATATTACATGCTTGAGTTGGCACAGCCCCAGCCACAAAAGTGGGCAAGATGCAGTAGAGCTGTTTTTCCTAAGATGTTTACATTCAGAGAGAAGTGGTCACAGGTTCCTCCTGTTTCTGAGAATTACAATGTCATGCTCACTCCCCTGAGAACTGCTGCTCCACCTTGTTTTGCCACTGAATGTAATAAACTTGCTGGAGGTGGAGGTGGCTCTTGTGTGTCTGCATCCAAGTGCCTGATCTCCCTGGCCCCAGTTTTGTGCATGTTTGGTCTTCTGTCTGTTGTTCTTTCTGCATCTCCTGTCACCCTCAGTTAAGTTTCTAGGACAAGCTCATGTGGGACACAAGACACCAATACTCCAAAGCTGTGTCATACTCTGAGCTCACATCCTGCCAAGACCAGTACAGCACTAGTATAGGACCAAAACCTGCACTTCCATGGATTGCCTATTTCTGAGATGGACTCCTGGTCCAAGACCATTGCAACTAGCCATAGTTGGTTTTGACCCAAATATAAGTCCAATAGACTAGGACCATATGTTTCTGTCTGGAACCAGTGCTGTTCTAGAGTTTCTATCAATAGGTACTGGTCTGGGGAGGAGAAATTCTTGGTGTTAGGTTTCATTGACCTGGTATTGATTTCCAAGGCAAAGATGAAAGTTAAGCACCCTGTCTTACCCTCAGCAAATAGAGTCCTATTCAATGCATTGCTTTCCAAAGTTTATGCAGTGCTGGGAAGGCAGTCCCTTGGCCACTAAGACTGAAACTAAGCTGGGTTATGCCTGCGTCTCACAGCTACAAGGACCTACTCAGTCTCAAGGCTGTTGCCAGGCCCATGCAACAGCTGGTGATGATAGAAGCTGAAATGTGAGTCTATCCACTAAGACACAATTCTCTCTCTGATGTTGGAGCCAGTCTACAGACCCTTTTGTGAGCTCTGGGATAAGTTCAGTAACAGATGGTTGAGATTGTCCCTTAGCCACCAAGATTGATACAAGGCTGATTTGGACCTGAGTTTCACAATGGTAAGAACCTATATAGTATGGGGCATTCCTTTCACCACTACAACTGTGTAGGTGCCTGTGGCTATAACTTAAGATCAAAACTGAAACTTGAGTCCACCTCACTGGCATGTGGTTTGTCACTGATGTTGGAATAGTTCTAAAGGCCGCATCTTTGAGCTCTGGACTATGTGTGGTGGCCTTTGATGTCTACCTGGTGCTGGGTGTCATCACAATTAGACTCACAGTGAACTCCAAGACAAAGCTGTGTGCTAGCTCTGGTGCTCTGCTCCTCAGCTAGTAGAATCTTGCGATTCCCTCTACAGCCTGAAGTTGGGAGAGGGGAGGAAGAGGCAGTTGGCTCCCTGGCTAAGGGTGTAATAGTGGCTTAACATCTACATATTAGCCTGAGGCTAGGGGTTGTGGGGCTTTGCCTGGCACTGGGTCTCATAGTGATCAGCTGGTATTGGATGTCAAGTCTGAAACCTGGACTTTATTCTCTCTTCACCCCCCCCCCAAAAAAACCAGAAGCTGTTCCACACTGTTTGGAGTTGGGGTAAGGATGAGGCTGAAAACATTTTCCTTCCTATCTTCTGCAGTGCATCTTATTTATTTATTTATTGTATATATTCATTTATATAATTATGGTGATAGGGAGCAATCTAGAGGTTTGCAAGCTAGGCAAGTGCTCTTCCACAGAGCTACATCTGCAGCCCCTCTTTTCTGTTTGCTATCTAATACTATTCCCTATGTGCTCCCTCTGGATTCCTTAGCTCTTTTGGAGGTAATTAAATAGATCTTCAAAGTGTTTGGTGAGACGATGATTGCAGTAGTATCTTGATGGTCATCTTTCTCTACCATCAGCAAAGTGTATTTAATACAGAGTAAAAACACTAATCCTTGCATTTTTATCATCTCCAACCAAGGCAGCCATTGAAACAAAATCATCAGGAATCACATTTTTAGTTATTCAAGAGAAAGCACATGTTTTGAGATTCAGGAATGTAAAACACAAATTTGCTGTGTAGGATATATTGGAGAGTAAATTGGACTGAAACTGACAATTAAAGCACATTTTTAAATGTAAAGCACACTAAGAGACTGCTGACTGGTAGTTTAGTAATTAAATTTCTCATGGAAACATTTTCATCATCTGTACCATTAGAATTCTATCATTTGCAAGTGTCAGAAATCTAACTCCAACTTAAGAAATGAAATTTAATGACTTATGTAATTGAGAAACCCCATAGGCAATGCTGGCTTAAGGCACATCTGGTTTCAAGTGCTTACTGATATTTCCTCCCTTGTCTTTTCTTCATTTCCTTTCTTTTTATTTTCTTTTTTCCTCTCCTCTTCTCTTCTCTTTTTCTCTTCTTTCTTCCTATCTTTTCTCATTTCCCTTTCTTTCCTTTTTTCTGAATCTTTCTCCATTGCTCATTTTATCTCTAGATTTTAATTTCCTCTGTGTTAGCTTAGCTCATTCTTAGACCTGCCTTCTCTATGTAGTGAAAAATTTAACCATGTAATATGGAACTTAATTCTGAAAGTGAGGCAAATGTAATCCAAAAAAAGAGTTTCTTTTAATAGCTCTGGTAAAAGTTTCATGGGAGGTGCTAGTTTACATTGACTGGGTCACTCAATTATATGTAAACAAACTGAGGAGTTCTTAAAGTTGTGGTGTTCTGATTGGTCAAATCTGCTCATGTGACTCTCCTATAGAACACAATCAACTGCTGCAATGCAGAAATCTCAGGCACAGGTAAGTGATAGCACAGATCGTACAGTAGTAATAGTGATTCTCATTTTTTACATATGTTGAATCAAATTGAGAACTTTGTTAAAAATACATATTCTTATTCAGCAAACCATGAGTAGGACAAGAAATCCTGAACTTCAACCTCTCAGATTATGTTGACACTGGTAGTTTGGGAGCCATATTAAGAAAACCATTGCTATTTGGCAAAGGATACTGGAGAGAGATAGGTAACAAAAAACAGAGAGCAATTAAACCATCCAGATAAGTTTAGAAGAATTGCATTATTAAAAATTTAGAAACCCATCCTTAATAAAAATTTAAATTTTGAATGAAGACAGGATTGGTTCTTCTGAGTTCCACATATAACAAAGAAATCTGAAAAGGAGTTAACAGGTAAGGTAAAGACAGACTAATATAATTTAAGTCTGAGTTTGCCAGGCAGACTACATTACTTGAATAAAAATGATAGATTATGAAATGTCCTATGTTATACTATATGATGAATTCCACTACTACTGCAAATAATATGCTTTCATGTAGAAAAACAGCTTTAGTTTATCTATGTAAATTGGTACATGTCACTAGATAATACACATACTATATTTATAGTTCAAATTCTGTTGAAACAATTCATGCCACAGTATACAAATGTAAAATAAAAATTTCAAGGTCTTATTATTTTAAGTCATAGTTTATAAAAATATTTTCATACACAATGCAATCCAAATGCTTAGATTAGAACCAAAAGACTTAAATAGGAAGAGATGGGGTCCTAAGGTCTTTGTAGTGGCAGAGCACCCTCCTGTGGCTGCTTTGTCTGAGCTGTTACTTGGTAGTTGAATGAATCTGTTAAGCAGGTGACCACATGATGAAGCACAATACATTTCTCAGTCATTGCCAAAACTATCATACAACTATAATCAAGGAGGTACATTGTGATCCCTTTATAAAAACTTATGTCTATCATCTATTTATCTATCTGTCTGTCATCTATCTTCATCATCATCACCATATATTATCTATCTAAATTCTGAACAACTGAAAAGTTCAAACAATGTTGAAATGCCATTGTTTTCATCCACATTCAGCTTGTTACCTTGGTAAGAAAGAAATTGTAAGGAAATGAATCAATATAAGGAATTTTTTAAAGAATATATAGAGTATGACCAAGAGGGACTGGAAGAGTTCAACCAATTCAGTTAAATTCTATCTTTTGCATGAGCGATTAGATGCCATAAAAAATAAATAAAAGTATTTATATTCTAAGAAAGTATATTTATATGACAATTGAATATACCAAGAAGTTAATACATGCCTATGGAAGCATAAAAATTCAGAAAATTAATTTAAAATGATGAATAATCAAAATGAGTGGTAGGAATGATAGGAAGTCTTTATATATGTATGTATATATGTATACATATTTGCATGCATTTTTCTAATAGCAAGTGTCAATTTATTTAAATTTACAATGAACTCCAGGACCTTGTCTGTGGACCAACTTAATAGACATTAAGAGACAACATTGAGGAAAAACTGTGCTAGAGACAATGGAACTGGTAAATTATACTGACTGATTTGGGCCCCATCTTTATGCAGTTTGCAATTTGAGTAACAGACAATGGGCAAATACCAACAAGTTTAATAACCAGTACAAATGAGAACTGTAAGTGCTGGCTAAAGGTATCTATATTTGGGTGTGATGATGTTTCTTGGTTTTTCAAAATTAAATTACGTTTCATGTCATTTTCTTGTTGTATATCTATTTTACTCTAAATCTTTTCTTAAAATTAGTTTTTGAAATTTTGCTGTGCTTATAGGAAAACTTACTTAACCTTAAAGAATGTATTTATTAGACCTGATTTCCTTAAACATGCTTATTGTGAAAATCACTTTGTAGTTTTGAATTACCACATGAACAATCAAAGGACATCTTCTAGGATACAACTTTTCAGTGTTCAGATGTTTTAATGCTCAATGCAATACTTAGAACCTAAAATTTAATTGGATATTTAACAAGTAGCCATTGCAATTACATGATCATATGATGTGTTCATTCTTATATATATATTTATAAACCTAAAAAGTTCAATTACTGCTTGTAGGTCAGAAAAGAGATCCAAAATTTCTATTCATTAGAATGCAAGTAAAGAACGTATAAAGGGTCTAAGATTTCACAATTTCACAGATACTAGCAAAAGATATGAGGTCAGAAATCAAGGGACTTATTATTCACACTAATAGCAGCCAGAGTATCTGCATTTTTCATGCCTCTTCCTCAAACCTAATTTCCACAGCGATGTGAAGAGGATCCAGTAATGCTGGACTGCATTACAGGACAGGAAGCCTGGGATTGGAGAAGCTGAATCTTTTATAATGGAGCTAGCATACCAGCCAGTCCTTGTTGGGTGTAACAGTTTCTTTACAAGTTCCTCTTGGGTCTAAATTAATTAAGACTTCAGCCTTCAAAGATGTTTATTAAACAAAAAATCCTTGAAAATAAATAGTTCAAAGAAAAAATGGATAAATATGGAGTTACTCAAGACCTGCAGGGAAAAAGCAAACCAAAACATGGAATTGAGAATTTTCCCTTTCTTTTTCCCTTTCTGTAGTGTTTTTGTGTGTGTATATTATATAATGTAATATTGTATATTTCTAATTTATTTATATTGATTCATTTATATATTAAATGTACTTATATTTTATGTGTTCATATAGCCTATGTTAATATGTACTTACATATCACGCTGCACTTTTATATACTTATAGTATATACTAAATATACATTTAATTAAATCTCTGGTTGGTAAATACTTAATTCAATCAATCCAAAGAAAAGATTAATTAAGCCTACTCCAAATAGTTAATTCAGCTCTCTGTGCCTTAGTCCCCTCACATATAAGATTGAGATAATAGGACGACAATGCAATTAGTAATTGCACCTTTTTGAAGTTTAAATGAGACAATGTACCATGCAACAAAAACAAATTAGAGTGGTTTATATGTGTCATTTAAAAATGCTGGCTCTTATTTTATTATCGTATTAATGCTCACATTTAAAAAAAAGCTCTTGTTTACTATTTTACTCAGCAACTATTAGTACCTATCTATCCAGATATGTGTTTGTATCTCTCTCTCTATATATATTTATCTGTCTATTTATATCTACTGCTTTCTGCATTACAGATATATAGGGTCTATAATTCTATTTACCTTTGAAAAAAGTAACTAGGAATATAGAAAAGTCTATTTTATTATTATTGATTCCAGTAGAATCAAGTGCAAATATAGGAAAGGTACTAGGCCATGACATTTTCCTCCAGAAGTGAGTCCTGAGCAGCAAATAAATGTCCCCTTCACTGTAGATAGAAATTTGTAATAAGCTGAAATCCATCAGGATAAGTTTGGAAAGGTAACTGAAAGAAAAGACTTATTGAAAGAAGTATAAGTTTCCCTTCAAGGAGTATTCACAGAAAGCCTATTCAAAGAGCAAAATCTGTTCCTCTGGTGGGAGAACACATCAAGGAATCTGTTTTTTTTTTTTTTTAAAGAATTCCATCTATGAAAAATCTCATTTTTAATAGCAAGGCCAGGTCCTGCTGCCAAACATATGCTGTGATAAATGGCAACTTGCATTCCCTGACTGGTTTCTGATCATCTTTTATTTCCCAGGGAATGGAAGCTTAGGGGAAAGGGCAGCTCAGGTAATGACAAACAGGCACTATGGTATTTTGTGAATAAGGTGGGGACTGAGGAAACAGGGAATGTTAGTAGGGTAGAGCCTATAGGATTTATTCTTATGTTAAATATTCTGTATGTTGCTTTTCTCTCTTGGCCTTTAAAATCATTATCAGCAGCCTCAATTGAAATTAAATAATAAAACCAGCTTACTGAATTTATATATGCAAAGTCAAAGTGATTGTTAATTCTCCCAGATTATTTGCCCTCTTTTTTGCACAAACAGCCCCAGGCAACAAAAATGAATGAATGCGCAGCTGTCTGTTTATAATGAAGAGCACAGCACCCCATTACCTACTAATTATCATCCCAAGAGTTTAATTAAGAGCTAACTACTCATTTTATTACCATATTGACTTAATTTTCATTCAAATGAGGTCAATCCATGGGTATAGTCAAACGTAGGGTCATTGCTCCTCATGGAATTCAGTTTTAAAAAATTGTAATTGTATATCATTTAGTGATACAACATGATGTTCTGGTATACACAGTGAAATGGTTATGACAGTCAAGCAAATTGGTGTAACTATCATTTCACCTAGTTACTCTTCTTTTTGTAAGAGTACCTAAACTCTACTCTTAGCAAATTTCCAGAATACAACACATTATTATTAACTATAGTCCTCATATTGTACATGGCATCTTTGGACTTCTTTCATCCTACATGGCTTTGTACCTTTAACCTACATCTCCCCATTCGCTGTTCCTGGTAACTACCATTCTACTTTCTGTTTCTAGGTATTCAACTGTTTTGAGAAAGCAAATAAATTATTTTGCATAGTATTTTTCTTTCTGTGTCTGGCTTATTTCATTTAGTATAATGTCCTCCAGTTTCATTAATGTTGTCACAGAAGGCAGAATCTTTTTCATAAAAGTTAGATAATATTCCATTATGTGTATGAGTGTGTGGTTGTATTTCACATTTCCTTCATTACTTGATGGACACTTAGGTTTGTTTAATATCTTGGGTAGTATGAATAATGCTGAAGTGAACACAGGAACACAAGTATCTTTGTATTCATTTCCTTTGTGTATACACCCAAAGGTGTGACTGCTAGCTTATGTGATAGTTCTATTTTAAAATTTTTATAATATCTCCTGACTGTTTTATATAATAGCTACAGCAGTTTACTTTTCCATGAATAGTGCACCAGGGTTTCCATTTCTCCACACCTGTACCAACACTTATCATCACTTGTCTTTTTGATTATAGTCTTGATTATTGTAATGCATTCTTTAGTGATTAGTGATGTGGAGAACCTTTTCAAATATATATGTGTGTGTGTGTGTGTGTGTGTGTGTATACATATGTATGTCTTCTCTTAAGATATGCCTAATCTGATCCTTTGCCCATGTTTAAATCAGATTTTTAAATTTTTTTCTTTCTCTTATTTTGCTTTGCTATTGAGCAGTGTGGGCTCCCTATGTAGTCTGAGTATCAACCCCTTATCAGATACATGGTTTGCAAATATTTTCTCCCAGTCAATAGGTTGCATTGTCATTCTGTTTGTTGCTTCTTCAGCTGCACTGAAGTTTTTTAGTTTGATGCTCTACATGTTCCCTTCTAGGAGCTCTGTGCCTTCAGACTTTACCTTGAGGGCCTTCACTCATTTCGAATGATTTGTGTGCAGTGTAAGATGGGGAGGGGTCCGATTGCATTCCTGTGTGTATAGGTAGTTCGTTTTCCAGGCATCATTTATTTAATACTATTCTTTCCCATTATGTTTTCTGGCTTTAAAAACTTGTTGGTTGTATATGCTTTAGTTTATTTCTGGGGATCCTTTGAGTGACTTTGAGAGGGTACATCATGAATTTATTAGAGTTTTTCCCTCTCACTTTTTAGAAATAATATTTTCGTAGGAATGAAGTCCTCATGTCTCCCAATTGTTCCGTTCAGTTTGCATAGAAATACATTAAACACTTTTTAGAAAAACACTTTCTCTTATAAATTAAAGCACTGGAATGTCCTTAATCTTCACTCTCATATTTACTCATGGCACAGAGTGGCTCAAGAAGATGATTAGTGTTTCCTGACATTCACAGGAAAGAAAGCCTTGTAGCAGATGGTATTGTTAGTGCTAAACTGTATTGTTGTAGTCCTTGTAGTATGTCATTAAGAAAGAAAAAGGTCTGGGGGACTCAGAGAATAATGAAAGCAAAGGAAATTTTCTCCTCCTCTACCCCACCTGGATTCCCACCATAATGTCCACACAATGTAGCAAGGGATGTCCTTAGAATTGGCATATTCTTGTTTGTTATATAGACAGCAATAGTGGAAAATTGTCTGTATGGCTATGTACTTTAATGGTATTACATTGGTGTCTAAGAGTGTAGGACTTACTGTTCTATTGAACTGCTATTTTTCTTCCTGGATGGGAGAATTTAATCTGCTATAAGTATTAATTGTAACTTATCATCAGTTAGTGAGTTAGATAGGAAAGAACATAAAGACCTGCCCACTTATCTCAAACCAGTGGTTACCAATATTTATAAAAAGAGCCTATACAGTGAATAGATATCATAGCCTTGATGCATATGTACAATTTGATGTCCAAAAGAATCTTGGGGTTACAGGTTCTTTTAGTAAAGTCACATGTCTCTTTTCTGTCAAGATCACCAGTAAATGATGTCTCAAAGCAGACACACACATTTATTAAAGAAGGGGTTCAGTCACTTAGGTGCACAACCAAGCTTAAAAATATTGATTCATATGGCTAAGGAGGGTTTTGGTGAGTTTTCCAATCCATAATATTTCACCAAAATAAAAAGAATCCATATGAGATTGAATCTTGTTTTTTTAAAACAAAAAGAAGAACAATGCAGGGAATGAACTATGATTTTTTAAAACTTATTTTATTTCATCGTTGTGCTGGGTAGGAGTACATTGTGGCATTTACAAAGGTTCTTATAATATATCATACTTGAATTCACCCCCTCCATCATTTTACTTTTTCCCTTGCTTCCCCCATTCAAGAAAAAGTATCACCAGGTATCTTTTCTCCATTTACATTCATGTCTATACAGTATTTGCACCATATTTACCCTTTTACACCCTTTTTCCACATCATCCCACCCCCATTGGTATCAACCCCCCTCCCCAGGAAGGACCTGTTCTTTCTTTCTGTTTTCTGATTTTGAAAAAGAAAGGAAAAAGAAATAACATTTTTGCTTGTTTAAGATAGCTACACAGGGAATTTCCTTATGGCATTTCTAAGTATATATGAATTATAGCCCAATTTTGTTCATTTCCTCTATTTTTCTTCTTTCTACTTTAGTACCTTTCTATGGCCATTTCAACCAGTTTAAAATTTCTATATTGATTCTTGTATAGAGTGTACATCAACCATATACTTTAACTTCCTTTTTTTACCCGTCCCCTCTCGTGTATGACCTCCTCCTGGTGTGTCCTGTTTTCCATAATATTGCCACATTTGTATTAGGTCTATATTCCACATGTGAGAGAAAACATGAATTTTTTGGCCTTTGAGCCTAGCTAACTTCACTTAAGATGATGTTCTCCAGTTCCATCCTTTTTCCTGCAAACGACAAAATTTCATTCTTCTTTGTAGCTGAATAAAATTCCATTGTACATAAATACCACACTCTAAATCCATTCATCCATAGTGGGGTATTTTGGCTGTTTCCATAGCTTAGCTATTGTGAGTAATGCTTTAATAAACATGAGCTTGTAGGTGACTTTGTTGCAATCTGACTTAACATTCCTTTGGGTATATCCCTAAGAGTGGAATTGCAGTGTCTTATGGCAGTTCTAGTTTTAGTTTTTTGAGGAGCCATACTAATTTCCATAGTGGTTGTATTAATTTACATTCCTACCAGCAGTGTATGAGGCTTCCTTTTTTTCTACATCCTCACCAGCATTTGTTGTTTGTATTCTTCAGGGTAGCCATTCTAACTGGAGTGAGGTGGAAACTTAACATGGTTTTAATTTGCATTTCCTTTATAGCCAGGGATGTTGAGCATTTCTTCATGTACTTTTCAGCCATTTGGACTTCTTCATTTGAGAAAGTTCTGTTCAGTTCTTTTGCCCATTTCTTCATTGGGTCATTGAAGTTTTGGAAGTTTAATTTTTTGAGCTCCATGTACATTCTGGTTATTAATCTCTTGTCAGATGTATAGGTGGCAAAGATTTCCTCCTATTCTGTGGGCAGACTTTTCAGTTTAGAGACCATTTCTTTTTCTCTGCAAGCTTTTTAATTTCAAGTAGCCCCATTTGTCAATCCTTTCTCTTATTGCTGAGACTTTCGAGCTCTATTCAGGAAGGTATTGCCTATGCCTATTAATTATAGTGTATTTCCTGCTCTTTTCAACTCTAGCTTCAAAATCTGAGGTCTTATATTAAGGTCCTTAATCCACTTTGAGTTGATACGTGTACGGGGTAACAAATATGGATCTAATTTCAGTTTTCTGAATGCAGATATCCAGTTTTCCTAGCAGAATTTGTTAAAAAGGCTGTCTTTCCTCCATCAAATGTTTTTGGTGCCTTTGTCAGAAATCAGATGGGCGTAGCCATGTGGATTGATATATGGATCTTCTATTCTGTTCCACTGGTCTTTACATATGTTTTTGTACCAATACCATGCTGTTTTTATTGCTATGGCACTGTAGTGTAGTTTGAAGTTGGATGTTATGATACCTCCAGCATTGCTCTTTTTACTCAGTATTGCCTTGGCTAGTTGCAGTCTTTTTTGCTTCCAAATGAACTTTAGGGTTGGTTTTTCAATCTTTGTGGTAAATGTCATTGGAATTTTGATTGGAGTTGCATTGAACATGTAGATTGCTTTTGGTAATATAATTCTTTTCACTATTTTGATTCTACCAATCCATGAACATAAGAGATCTTTCCACCTTCTGTAGTCTTCAATTTCTTTCTCAATAGTTTTCTTTGTACAGATTGTTCACATCCTCTGTTAAGTTTATTCCTAGGTATTTTATTGGTTTTGAGGCTATTGCATAAGGAATGATTTTACTATATTCTTTCTCAATCTGTTCATTCTTAGCTTATAGAAAGACTATTGACTTTTGTATATTGATTTTGTATCCTGTAACTGTGCTAAAGTTGTTTATGTTATCTAGGAATTTTTTTTAAAATTTTAGGTATAAGTTCATGTCATCTGCCAAGAGGGATAGTTTGACAATTTCTTTTCTAATTTGTATTCATTTTATTTTTTCTTCCTGTCATATTACTCTGGCTAGGAATTCCAAGTCTATGCTGAGTAAGAGTGGAGAGAGTGGACACCCTTTGTCTCAATTCTGACTTGGTGGAATGCTTTCAGTTTTTCCCCATTCAGTATGAGGTTGTCTACAGGCTTGTCATATATAGCCTTTATTATGTTGAGGTACATCACTTGTATTCCTAACTTTCATCAGAACTTTTATCATGAAAGGTTGTTGAACTATGTTGAGGACTTTTTCTGCACCTATTGAGATGATCATGTGGTTTTTGTCATTGCTTCTGTTAATATGCTGTATTACATATAATGATTGAGCTATCCCTCCTTCCCTGGGATGAAACCAACATGATCATGGTGTTTATGATCTTTTTTATATGCTGGTGAATTCGGTTAAACAATATTTAGTTGATGATTTTGGAACCTATGTTCATTAAACAGATTGGCCTGTGCTCTTTTTTGTTGTGTCATTGTCCACTTTAGAGATGAGTGTAGTACTTGTTTCAAAGAATGAATTTGGAAGTGTTCCTTCTGTTTTTATTTCATGGAAAAGTTTGAGGAGTATTGGTGTTAGTTCTTCTTTACAGTTCTGATAGAAATCAGCAGTGAATCTGTCAGGTCTTGTTTATCTTTTCAAAGAACCAGATTTTTATTTCATTGATTTGTGTGTGTGTGTGTGTGTGTGTCTGTTTCATTGATTTCAGCCCTTACTTTTATTATTCCTTTCTACTTTTGTGTTTAGCTTGTTCTTGATTTTCTAGTAGTTTGAGATGCAGCATTAGGTCATTTATTTGAGAGATCTTTCTTTTTAATACATGCACTCATAGCTATAAACTTTCTCCTTAAGATTGCCTTTGCTGTGTCAAAGAGGTTCTGATAGGTTGTGATTTCATTTTCATTAAGTTCAGAAGTTTGTGATTTCTTCTCTTATTTCTTCAATGACCCACTCATCATAGACTAATGTGTTGTTCAACCTACAGTTGTTTGAGTATTTTCTGCTGTTTCTTTTGTCGTTTAATTCTAGTTTTATTGCATTGTGGTCAGACAGTATGCAGTGGGTTATTTCAATTTTCTTATATTTGTCAACTTGTGACCTAAAATATGACTTATTTTGGAGACGCTTCTATGGGCTGCTGAGAAGAATGTATACTGGGTATATTGGGCTGTTACAGGATGGAATACTCTGTAACCTTCTGCTGGGTCCGTTAAATCTATGGTGTCATTCAATTCTAAAGTTTCTTTGTTGATTTTTTTTTTTCTGGATGACCTGTCTATTGATGATAGAGGAGAAATAGATAGCAATCCCACCACCACTGTTTGGGGGTCTATCTGTATTTTTAAGTCCAGTAGTGTATGTTTAATAAATTGGGTTCACTGATGTTAAGCATGTGTAAGTTACTGATTGTTATTTCTTCTTCTTGTGTTGCTCCTTTTGTTAGTATGAAGTGACCATCTTTGTCTCTTCTGACTAATTTAGGTTTGAAGTCTATCTTTATAAGTATTGCTACTTCTGCCTGTTTTTGGGTCCATTAGCTTGGTAAATCTTCTTCCATCCTTTCACTCTAAGGCAATGTTTGTTTCTATTCATTAATTGGGTTTCTTGTAAAGAACAGATTGATGGGTCTTCCTTTTTAATCCAGTTTTCCAATTGGTGTTTTTTGATGGGGGAGTTGAGTCCATTAACATTCAATGTTAATAGTACAAGGTATGTGGTAATTCCTGCCATTTAGTTGTTATTGTTGTGTAAGGGTTTATATATTATAACTAATTCTACACTACTCTGATTACTCATCAGGTTTAGTAATTCCCTTCCTTTCATGTCTGTTTTTTTCATCTTCTGTGTGTAGGATTTCTTTCAGGATCTTCTGTAGTGGTAGTTTAGTGGTCATGTATTGTTTTAGTTTCTGTTTATCATGCAAGTTTTTAATTTCTCGTTTAATTTCAAATGATAGCTTTGCTGGGTAGAGTATCCTAGGCTGACCTTCTTTCTTCTAAGGTTTCTGTTGAGAAATCTGCTGTTATTTGATGGGTTAACCTTTATAATTTATTTGATTTTTCTCTCTTACAGCCTTCAATATTCTTTCCTTGTTCTCTGTGCTAATTGTTTTCTCTTTCTCAAGATTTGAGATATTTTCTGCTATTTTTTGGTTGAATATATCAGGTATACCTTTGACTTGGACTTCTTCTTCTTCAGTGCCCATGATTTGCAGGTTTGGTCTTTTGATGCAGTTGCAGTGTTCTTGAATATTCCTCCCACAGCCCTTGAGTCTTCTGCCTAAAGAATCTTCTGTTTTTTCATATGTACCTATTTTGTCTTACAGCCTTGAAATTCTGTCTTCCACTTGTTCCAGTCTGCTGGAGTGGCTTTCAACTGTATTTTTTACTTGTTTTAAGGGACTTTTTATTTTTAGAATTTTTGTTTGATTTTTTTTCCTGAGACTTCCCATATCTTTGTTATACTCCTTTTCATATCTTGTTTTGTCTTCTTTATTTCATATACCTCTTTTTTAAATAAGTCTTCTTAGTTTCATTTTGGAGTTTGTTGAAATCCTGAGTTTATGTAGTTGTTTCTGTGTTTTCTTCAGTTTCTTTTTATCTATGTTTTCTTGATAGTTGTAGAATTGGTTTTGCATATTTTCTTTAAGCTCTTCTTCAAGCTTGTTGCACTTTCTTATCATTATTCTTTTGAGGTCAGCAACTGGGGATTCATCCCCTTCACTTTCCATTAGATCTTCTATTATGTTACTGTTAGCTTTTTGAGGAGTTGTATCCCCTTCCTTCTTTTTCTCCCCATGTTTCTATTTTGTGCTTTCCTTATGTGCTGTTGATTAGTTAGTTGGAGGTTTTAATCACTTGTTTTCTTTCCCTTGACTTCATTTCTATGCTCTGAAATGCTTAGTTGTTAGCTAGGTTTTTGTAACATTCCTGTTCCCTATCCCAGGGGGATGTAACTAGGAAGTAGCAAATTTACATGTTTAATGCCAAACCAGTTATTTACATAATATATAAGAAAACTCTTGGTGATATTATCTATCAACAGTGGGTTTGAAGGAGATAACAGTTGTTTGGATAAATACTTGGGTAATTGAAAAGATGGCACTAAAAGTAGGGGCAGGGAGAGGAGATGGGATGAGGTGCAAAAAAGGTGTGAGGTGTGGGGGCTGTAGGGTAATGGGATCCTAGTATGTATAAAGGTATAGTTCGGTCATTGGGGAGGAAGGTGCTATTGTCAGGGATTGCAGGAGGATAGGAAGGATGGAGGTAATGTGTAAAGTTGGTGAAGTAGACTAATTCAGCAAATGCTGAGTGTGGAGGAGGTAGGGGCAGTGTGGGGAAAGGTAGGGGGAGGAGAAGAGGGAAAGGAGAAGATAGGAGGAGAGAATAGAGGAAAGAGAAGAAAAAAAGTTGGTGGAGAGAAAGGAAAGTGGGACAAGAGAAGGCTAAGCAAATTTATTTTTGGATAGAATGGAAGAGAGAGAGATAGGTAACAATAGATTGTAGGAAAGAAGGAAAGAAAATGAAGATAGTAAAAAATAATGGTAAAAAATAATAATAAAAATAAAAAAGGAAAAAATCAATTACCTGAAAGTTCTGGATTTTTTCCTCTGATTTCAAATCCAGGTGCTGACACTTTTGAGAGGGGCTTTCTCAGTGTCTCTGTCCCGTCTTAATGTTGGTGTGCTGAGCTGTGTGGCAATGGATGTTGTTCTTCCTGTTGGACAGCGTTGGGAGAAATCAGCTCAGGGTGTTTGAGTCCAGGCTTTCCTTGGTGGGATGGGCTGTCTGGTACAGTTGGGTCTTTTGAAGTGGTCCCACAGGTAGCAGGTCCCTTCTGCCACAGGGCAAGCTGAAATTGAACTTTTTGATCGCTCACTGAAAGTTTCTTCAAGGTGGTTTAATATGTTGCTGATTTCACCAGAAGACTGCTGTGTCACTCCACCGCCACTCACACTATGGGGAGGTGATGTGTTATGCTCACCTGGCGGAGTTGCAGAGTCGCTCCAGTGGAATTGGGTCAGCTCCAGTGGAATTGGGTCAGCTCCAGCCCAGTGCAGGTAGACAGCAGTCCAAGGTTCTTTGTCCTCATAATATGGTGGGCCCAGGAAGTCATAGATTCTTGCTCAATTTGTTCTGTAGTCCTCTGTGTTGAGTCTTTGCTTTTTCACTTGGGAGAGAGGAAGTGAGAAGAAAAAGAAAACAAAAAAAGAAGGAAAATAAAGGTGGGGGGTGTAGGTGGAGAATGGTTTTCCTGGGGGCAAATTGGCAGCCGTGCCAGCCCCAGCCTGCACCCGTACTTCCCTAGCCATTATGTGCAAGAAAAAGCTATTAAAGGATCAGTCATTGAACCTTATGTGTACCCTGTGTTGGCAGTAATTGAGTTATCTAAAAGATCAGACTTACCCGATTCTTGCTTCCATGACTCTCAAGTATTTTTCTGAAATGGTGGAGCTCAGAGCTTCTGGGACCCTCAGTTATCTACCATTTTGGAATCTCCCCTTGAACTATGATATATTGTAACAGATTTTGTAAATGTCACAATACACTCTCAGTATGACAAAAAAAAAAAAAAAAAACAAACCTCAAAAAACCCCACCAAGTCATACAAGATAACTGAGCTCAAGATATATCACTTACATTTATAAATATCTGGAAGAAAAAAATTGATATCAAGAGATTAATGATAACCAGGTTTTCCCCCACAACTTTGTGTGAAAAAAAAAATCAATGATGTATACAATGGTTAAGACAGTTATAAGAGGATTGGGGATGTTGTAGTCTATAGGCTTTTTATTTGCTTGCTTCTTTTTTAATTTATTTATGACAGTAAAATTGTAAATAATGGATTGCTATATAGCTAAGTACAGAATCATAAAGATTATTTTTTCTTTTTAAAAGTAGCAAATGCATGAAAAAGAATTCAGTGTTTAAAAAGAAAATTTAAGGCCCAATCATTTTATAACATTTAATTTTGTTTCACATCTACTAAGGTCTCAAACAGTTTAGATATATTAGACATATTAGGGCACAAAGATGCTGTGATAATACTCCATAAATCTCAGGAGTTTAAAATATAAAACTTATTTTTCACTCAATGCAAAGTCCATTGTAGGTCACAGGACTCTCCAGATGGCTGAACTGAATGTGATGGCTCAGGAAATCAGCTTGTTTCAAACTTGCTCCCCTTACAACATTGATCTTCACTCTCACCTTCGGGGCAAGAGCAGAACTGGAGGATCCTGAGGCATTTTCCAGCCTTAGGAGGAAAATGACACTTATTACTTCAGGTCATAATTCATTGGCAAGAACTAGACCATGTTCCCTCCTCACTATAAGGAGACTGGAAAATGGGTGAGGAGAAGAATGTGACAGATGAAAATTTGCTGAACATCACTTAGTCTAATTAATTAATTAATTAAAAATAAATTTTAATTAATTAAATTAATTAATTAAATTAAACTATAGACATTTTTGAAATCTGGTGTAAGAAAAAGCTCAAGGTGTCCAAAATTCTCTTTCCTAATGATTATTTCCCAGAATTTACAGGCAATAATTTCTATGAAGTAGGCATAAAATTTTGTTACATAAACTAATAAGTTTCAGGAGAGACACAAAAGCAAAAAAGAGCTTAAACAGTGAATTAGGCTTACCAATGCCATGTTATAGTTCTACTATTTGCTTCTATTTTAGCGAATTATTCTTGGATGAGAGAAAATATAAGTGTTTTCTTAAAGACCAGAGAGGAGGTCTATCCTTCTTCTCTGTCTCTGTCTTTCTCTCCTTGAAACTCCCTCTCTCCCCTTTTTCTTCCTTCCTCCATTTTCTTCTCCTCTCTCTCCTACCTGTCCTGAAGACTCTTAAAGACAAAAATAAACTATGCTTTGAATTTCTTCTTTCTGCTACTCTTTTATTTAAAATTTACTTCTTCTTATTGGGGAAACATTAAGAATCATGAAATTAAACTGATTTTTTCCCTTTACATTATAGTAAAATTCCAGCTGTTTTAGATTTCCCTAGTTGTATTCACATGACTCTAATCTCAAAAGGAACATGTTTGATTATATATGAATGAGAGTCAATGAAACAGCATTTTATAATAATAATACTATTTAGCTATAAGCTAGTATGAAAGTACTCCATAATATTATTTCATGAAATTTCCTCTCATGTTTTCTGACTTTGCTTTCATTTCTAGGGTGCATGATTATCCATTTAGCATCCTAGTACATGAGCCCAATTTTGCTTTATAATCCATAATTCTGAAGGTTTAATAATGAATTAGAAATTTTCTCTAAAACAAAACCTGTTTCATTCTCATGAAGTTGTGTTTACTTTTGCTCTGACAATTCAAAATGTAAATGTCTCCTTTCATTAAGTATCAGAGGATGGTAAGCTTTTGTGTTTTAATGATGATATTGAAAGGGTATGGGCTCATCTCATCCACTGTCAGATTCTCAAGAGCATGAGAAGTTCTTTCTTACTATCCATGACTCAGTCTTCATAGTGGATTGAATAGTGGCCCACAAAAGAAAAATCGGTGAGTTTGACTGCATTTGGAAAAGTTGTTCACAGATGTAATTTAAAGATCTCAAGAAGAAATCATGCCAGACCAGGGTGGGCCTTATTTCCAATGATGGCTGTGCTTTTACAAATGAGAGAAGACTTGGAAACAAGTACAGAGGAAAAGGTCTTGTGGAGACAGGGAGAGAGAATAGGATTTTTCCAGCACAAACCAGGGAATAATTGGATCCACCAGACACTGCAAGAAGCAAGGAAAGGGAAGGCATGTGGCTTTTTTGATGCCTTAAATTTTTTTCATTTTTTTAAATTCACATATGCATACATTCATTTTTTTAAATTCACATATGCATACATTATTTGGGTCATTTCTTCCCCCTGCCCCCCTCCCCCACCATCTCCCCCTTCCCCCTCTCAGTTCCAGGCAGGTCCTGTTCTGCCCTTATCACTAGCTTTGTTGAAGAAAAGAGATAAGCATAATTTGAGACTTCTGGCTTCCAGAGCCTCCAGTGAATAAACTGTTGTAGCTTTAATCCACCAAGTTCATGGCAATTTGTTAAGATAGCCCAAGGAAACTAATAGAGTCTCCTGTATGATCCATAGTCCAGGATAGACTTTTTGTTGTTCAAACCAGAGTTTGAACTCAGGGCTTCTTATGTGCAAAACTGGATGCTCTGCTACTTGAGTCACACATCCCTTCCATTTATCTTTGGTTATTTTTGGAGATAGGATCTTATGAACTAGTTTCTCAGGCTGGCCTCAAACCACGATCCTCCCAATCTTAGCCTCCCAATTATAGACATGAGCCATTGGTGCTCAGAGGACAGAATTTTTGAGTAAAATTATTTGAAGCTGAATTTGTGACAAGAGCTGTTCTGTGTTAGAATAACACATTTTGGAAAGCTGTGCCAGATTCTAGGAGTTAAGGAACACCAACTCCTATGTCTTATCTGCTATATGGTTTACATGCACAAAGAAGAAGTCTTGTCCAGGAAATTGCTTTCCCTATGATTTGACTACCACTCTTAAGAAACAAGAGAAATTCTTCACATGTTGGCTAATAACACAACAGGGTTTCATCCTTCTAAGTATCTTTAAAGCCTTTCAAAACCTATGAGACAAAGAAACTATGAATGTGTCATAGAGAAGTTTCTCTTTTTATTCTTGGGCTGGGAGTACATTGTGGCATTTACAAAAGTTTTTACAACATATTGGAGTTGAATTCACCTCTTCCACTATTCTCCTTTATCCCCCTGTCCCTCCATTCCTGGAATAGTTTCAACAGGTCTCATTTTTCTATTTATATACATGTGTATGTAAATGTTTATTTTCACCTCCTACTCCTACTCCTTTTCCCCACATCCTCCCTCCTCCCACTAGTACCACTTTCCAGACAAGACCTATTCTGCACTCCTGTTCTCCAATTTAAAAAAAAAAAAAAGACATTTTGTTTGTCACAAGGGAGCTTCCTTGTGGCATTTCCACGTATACATGTATTATAACCTGAATTAGTAATCTCCTCAGTTTTTCTCCTTTCAATCTTAGTCCTCTTCCTATGGTGATTTGAAGAGGTTTAAAATTTCTTTATTCATAGGAAATACATAATCTGTATTTGCCTTCTTAACTTCCTTCTTTTACCCTCCTTCTCTTGTATGAGACCTCCCCTTAGCATGACCTATTTTTTTCATAAAATTCCTTGTGTTTGTATTAGGTCTATATTCCACATATGAGAGAAAGCATGCAGACTTTGGTTTTCTGAACCTGGCTACTTAAGATGACTTTCTCTAGTTGCATACATTTACCTACAAATGACAAAATTTCATTCTTCTTTATGGCTGAATAAAATTCCATTGCATATAAATACCTCATTTTCTTTCTTTTTCTTTTTTGGTGGCACTGGGATTTGAACTCAGTGTCTCACACTTGCAAGGCAGGTGGTCATACTGCTTGAGCTACTCTGCCAGCCCCTTTTTGTGATTTTTTTTTTTTTTTGAGATAGGGTCTACTGAAGTATTTTCCTTGGGCTGGCTTCCAAACATAATCCTCCTGATCTCTGACTCCTGAGTAGCTAGGATTACAAGCGTGAGCCACTGGTGCCTGGAAAATACCACATTTTTTAAATCTACTCATCAGTAGTGAGACACCTTGGCTGTTTCCATAGCTTAGCTATTGTGAATAACAACATAAACATGCATTGTTAACCTGACTTACATTCCTTTGGGTATCCCTAGTAGTGGTATTTCTGACTCATATGGCAATTCTATTTTTAGTTCTTTGAGGAGTCTCCATATTCTTTTTTCTAGTGGTTGTGCAAATTTACATTCCCACCAACAGTGTATGAGGGTTCCTTTTCCTCCACATCTTCATCAGCATTTGTTTTGTTCTTGATGATAGCCATTCTAACAGGAGTGAGGTGCAATCTTAATGTGGTTTTGATTTGTATTTTCTTTATGACCAGGGTTATTGAACATTTCTTCATGAGTTTTTTGGCCATTTTGACTTCTTTGGAAAAGCTCTGTTCAATTCATTTGCCTACTTAAAAAAATTTTTGTTTTATTCATATGTGCATACAATGTTTGGGTCATTTCTCCCCCCTTCCCCCCGCTCCTCCCTTTCCCCTCCCTTCTTACCCCTCGCTACCAGGCAGAAACTATTTTGCCCTTATCTTTAATTTTGTTGAGGAGAGAGTATAAGCAATAATAGGAAGGACCAAGGGTTTTTGCTAGTTGAGATAAGGATAGCTATACAGGGAGTTGACTCGCGTTGCTTTCCTGTACATGTGTGTTACCCTCTAAGTTAATTCTTCTCGAACTGTTAATTCTTCTAAGTTAATTTCTCTAGTTCCTGGTCCCCTTCTCCTATTGGCCTCAGTTGCTTTAAAGTATCTGCTTTAGTTTCTCTGCATTGAGGTCATTTGTCCATTTTTTAATTGGGTCATTGATTTGGAGGGAAGTTTAATTTTTTGAGTTCCCTCTATATTCTGCTTATTAATCCCTTGTCAGATGCAAATATATGTCGCAAATATTTTCTCCCATTCTGTTGGCTGCTTCTTCAACTTAGAGACCATTTCTTTTGTTGTGTAGAAGATTTTTTAATTTCATGTTGTCCCATTTGTCAATCATTTCTCTTATTTGCTGAGCCATTTGAGTTCTGTTCAGGAAGTCATTGCCTCTATGCCTATTAATTCCGATGTATTCCATGCTCTTTCCTACACTAGCTGCAAAGTTTCAGGTCTTATATTAAGGTCTGTAATCTACTTTGGGTTGATACTTATACAGGGTGAAACACATGGAGCTAGCTTCACTTTCCTGAAGGCAGATATCCAGTTTTCCCAGGAACATTTGTTGAATAGGTTTTCTTTTCTTCATCATATGTTTTTGTCACCTTTGTCGAAATTCAGGTGGTCATAATTGTGTGGATTCATATCTGGGTCTTCTATTCTGTTATATTTGTCTTCATATCTGTTTTTGCACCAGCACTGTGCTGTTTTCATTGCTATGGCTCTGTCGTATAATTTGGTCAGGTATTATGGTCCAGCATTGCTCTTTTTGCTCAGTATTGCCTAATCTTCATATCTGCGTTTGTGCCAGTACTGTGCTGTTTTCACTGCTACAGCTCTGTACTATAGTTTGAAGTTGGGTGTTGTGAATACCTCCAGCATTGACCTTTTTTGCTCAGTAGTACCTTGGCTATTTTCCAGGCTTTTGTGCTTCCAGATGAACTTTAATGTTGATTTTTTTAATCTCTGTGGTAAATGTCATTGGATTTTGATGGGAATTGCATTGAACATGTAGATTGCTTTTGGCAATATAGGCATTGTCACGATATTGATTCTACTAATCCATGAGCATAGGAGATCTTTTCTTCTGTAGTCTTTGATTTCTTTCTTCAGTGAAGAAGAAATCTTTATAGTTTTCATTGTAGAGGACTTTCACACCTTTTGTTAAGTTTATTCCTAGGTATTTAATTTTTTGAGGCTATTTTAGATGGAATTGTTTTTCTATATTCTTTCTCAGTCTCTTCATTGTTGCTATATAGAAAGGCTCCTCATTTTTATAAATTGATTGGGTATCCTGCTACTTTGCTGGTTATGTTCATGATGTCTAGAAATTTTTCAGGTCTTTTAAGGTACAAGATCATATCATCTGCAATTAGGGAAAGTTTAATTTCTTCCTTTCTTATTTGTATTCCTTTTAATTCTTCTTCCTGCCTTACTGCTCTGGCTAGGAATTCCAAGTCTATGTTGAATAAGAATGGAGAAAGTGGACGCCCTTGACTCATTTCTGACTTTAGGAGAAATGGCTTCAGCTTTTCTTCACTTATGATGCTGTTGGCTATCTGCTTGTCATATACAGCTTTTATTATGTTGAGGTAAATTCCTCTTACCCCTGCTTTTGTCAGAACTTTTATCATGAAAAGATGTTGAATTTTGTTGAGGGCTTTTTCTGCATTTATTGAGATGATCAGTTTTTTTTTTTTGTCTTTGCTTCTGTTAATATGCTGTATTACATTTCATGATTTGCCTTTGTTGAACCATCCCTGCATCTCTGGGATGAAACCGACTTGATCATGGTGTATGACTGTTTTGATATTTTGTTTGCCAATATTTTATTGAGGATTTTTGCATCTAAGTTCATTAAAGAGATTGACCTATAATTCTCTTTTTTGTTTTATCACTGGCCACTTTTGGGATCAGTGTCATACTGGCTTCATAGAATGAGTTTGGCAGTGTTACTTTCTTTTCTATTTCATGAAAAAGTTTGAGGAGTGCTGGTATCAGTTATTGTTTAAAGGTCTGGTAGAATTCAGCAGTGAATCTATCTGGTCCTGGACTTTAATTTTTCGGGAGACTCTTTATTGCTGCTTCCATTTCATTGCTTTTTATAAATCTGTTTTAGTGATTCATATTCTCTTGGTTCAATTTGATATGGTCATATGTGTCTAAAAATTTCCCATTTCTTCTATATTTTCCAATGTATTTGAATATAGGTTTTCAAAGTAGTCCCTGATGATTCCCTGGATTTCCTTGCTGTCTGTTGTGACTACCTCTTTTTCATTTTTAATTTTATTAACGTGAGTCTTTTCCCTCCTCATTTTAGTCAGATTTGGCAGGGGTGTTTCAATCTTATTTATCTTTTCAAAAGGCCAGATTTTTGTTTTGTTGATTCTTTGTATGTTTTTTGGGTCTCTAGGCATTAATTTTAGACCTTATTTTTATTATTTCTCTCCTTCTGCTAGTTTTGTGTTTATCTTGTTCTTGTTTTTCTCAGAGTTGGAGATGCAACATTAGGTTGTTTGAGATTTTTCTGTGTTTTCAGTACATGCACTCATGACTATAAACTTCCCCTTAAGATTGCCTTTGTTGTGTCCCATAGGTTCTGACAGGTTATGTTTTCATTCTCATTAAATTCTTGGAAATTTTTTATTTTCTCCTTTATTTCTTTGATTATCCACTTATGAAGCACTTCATGTCTTTGTTCAGTCACCACAGGTATGTGAGTATTTTCTGCTGTTTCTTTCATTGTTAATTTCTAGTTTTATTGTGTTGTGGTCAGGCAGCATGCAAGAGGTTATTTCAATTTTCTTATGCTGGTTAAGATTTGCTTTGTGACTGAAAATATCATCTATTTTGGAGAAAGTTCCATGGGCTTCTTAGAAGAATGTATATTGTTCTGTTGCAGGATGGAATACTCTGTAGACACCTGTCAGGTCCATTTGATCTATGGTATCATTCAATTCTAGAGTTTCTTTGTTGATTTTTTTGTCTGGATGTCCTATGTATTGGTGACAGAGGGGTATTGAAGTCTCCCACAACTGCTATGTTGGGGTCTATCTGTGTTTTTAAGTCCAGTAATACATGTTTAATGAAGTTGGGTGCACCAACATTGGGCACATATAAGTTAACAATTATTATTTCCTCTTGATGTGGTCCCATAGAGAAGCTGTCATTCTATGAAAAAAAAACACAAGCAATAAATATAAGCAATACTTATAAGGTAAAGAAAGTTAACATTAGCTCATGTTCTCAAGGTAAGATTAGCTAAGTAGAATGGATTTTTCAGTGCAGTATAGTCTCCACGTGCCCTATTTATTTGGAGGAGCTGATGCAGAAGTTACCTGAAACCACTGCTTGGCTCTTGAGGATTGAGGGTAGAGAATAACTGCATCCCTAATTTCAGAATGAGGTCTATCACTAATATTCATAATGCCCAGGGTAACACTCCAGATGGAAGTTCAAAATGTTCTGTTTGTTTTGAAGATGGAAATCAAGCCAACAAACTTCATTTGAATTTTTATCCTGGGAGTTTCTCTTGACTTTAAGTCTATAAATGGGAAGGAGCCTCAGTTGACTAGTTTGGAGAGTTTGTAAGGTCCAGACCTACCAACATCATCTTTCTGCAGTCCTCCTCTCCTTATCTGAGACCTGGGACATGCAAAATCCCTTCCACTATCACTCTCTTCTCAGATTGTCAATCCAATGTCTATTGGTAGGTCTAACTTACTTTTTATGCATCTTGCTTCTTCCTTACCCATTCTAAAGCACAACCACTGACATCATATGCATTATTTTGATCCCCTTCTACTCATACTTTGGAATTCACATGAAGTTCTTTCTACCTTATTTTGTAGTAGGTGTTGTCCATATTTTTTGTTTGTTTATGTACTTGTTTACCTATATAGTTTTCTATTATTTTTAAAGGCGGTGGTTATCAGAATGATTATACTCAGGAGGATTGCAGCTCAAGGCTAATGAGGGCAAACTGTTAGCCAGACCCCATCTCAAAAAACATACATTTGTTGGACATGGTGGAATGCCTTGTAATACCAACTACATGAGAAGTATAGGTAGGAGGATTATAGTCTGAGACCCTATCTAAAAAATAACCTAAAGCAAAACAAACTAGAGATGTGCCTCAAGTGGTAGAGCATTTGCTTAGCAAGTTCAAGGCCCTTAGTTCAAACCCAATATTCTCCCCTCCCCCCAAAGACTCTATCCAGGGATTCTCATATATCTGAGTCTTATTTACCTCATTGTAGAATAATGGTGTTGATCTTATAGGATTAAGATAAGAATCACATAAACATGAAACATGTACCTTTTAAAATATTGGCCCAAGGTTAGAACTTGAAATTATTAGCTCTTACTTTTAGCCAACAGGTTCAGCTCATTCAGAATTTTCTGGATTTTTATCATGAAAATTTAAAGAAGTTTTTTCTATATGTTTTCAGAACACAAAGCAGGTAAGAATAAGTAAACTAACAGGTAGGAGGATGTTCCATTAGTCACAATTGCAAATGCATCAGAAAGTTTCTTGACAGCCTGCTATTTGAGGGAAGGCACAGAACAACAACACCCCAACAATAAAAAGCTATATTACTCCCCACAAAGTAGTGAACATTTATACTTTTCATATGGAGAATATAGTGTTGTTATGCAATAACTTGAGAAACTTTTAAAGTATAAAACCTCAGAAGTTAATTCTATTAAAAGTTTCAAAAGAAAAATTAATGTGCCCATAAAACATATTTATTAGGAACATAGTTACCTTGCCATATTTCTTTAGATGAAATGAGAAGTCATATATATTTATTAACTAAAGTAAAGCTTGATTAAATTTGCCTTTTTATTCAGAGTTATAGACAAATCATACGCCATTAGTCATATAAGTCATCTCTCTCAATATAGGGCAGAAAATTCATTGTAATACAATGTGTTTATGTATCCTCAATCAGTATTAGTTTTGGATAATGTGAACTCTGTATTATTCCAAATACAAAATTGGGTACTTTGGTGGGAGGATTGTTTACCTCAAAATGAAGAAGGTGAGATCAAGAGATTCAGCAAACTCCAATTCTAAAATCTGTTTTCATTCCACTTTAAAATATATTGGTTCCCCAAAGATCTGTTGGTGTAACCTTGGTGTTATTTATCTTTTGACTTTTAATTTTCTTGGAGTATAAATAATGGAAAGATAGAGGTTGAGAGCTGAGCTCTGGTTGTGACTGGAAGAAGAACACTGGAGGTTCGTGTCTTTCATTAAGACCATCAGCAAAATCTACCTGATGCCCAACAGTTTAGTTATTTTGGTGATTTTCAACAACTTATACAGCATGTGCCTTAATGTTCCTGCCCATAAATAGTAACTGGCTCACTTCATAGAAAGATGTCAAGATCCTCTCACAGCATAGCTGGTAGAGTGAGGAAAAAGATAAGCAAAGTGAGCTATGGCACCACCAGAGAAATTAACTGCCTCATACTTATATGTGGACTGAAAGAAAGCAGCTCCTTGCTGAAAGAATAGAATTTTGAAAGGAAAAAGAGGATGGTCAGTTGATATTGGACTCTTGGTAGCATTTAATACTCTTGGAAAAGATTTCTTACACTGAAATTCTGCTCTCTTTTTTAAAAAATTATTTATTTATTTATTCACATGTGCGTACATTGTTTGGGCCATTTCTCCACTCTGCCCCTACCCCTTCCCTCTCCTTCCCACCCCCTCGCTTCTAGGCAGAACCTGCTCTGCCCTTATCTCTAATTTTGTTGAAGAGAAGACATAAGCAATAATAAGAAAGACAAAGCATTTTTGCCAGTTGAGATAAGCATAGCTATACAAAGAGATTCCTAGCATTGCTTCCATGTACACATGTGTCACAACCCATGTTGATTCATCTCTACCTGACTTTTTCACTAGTTCCTGATCCCCTTCTCATATTGACCTCTGTCACTTTAAGGTTTCTGTATTATTTCCTCTGCAGTGGGGACATCAAATGCTTTCATGTTTGGGTTTCCTACCTATTCCCATACCTCCCATATGTGCTCTCCCCTTGTCATGTGACCCAAGTCCAACAACATTAGTGCCTTTGCCCTAGATCTAAAGTCCGCATATGAAGAAGAACATATGATTTTTGGACTTCTGAGCCTGGCTTACCTCACTCAGAATGCTGTTCTCCAGTTCCATTCATTTACTTGCAAATGGTAAGATTTCATTCTTCTTCATGGCTGAGTAAAACTCCATTGTGTGTAAGTACCACATTTTCTTAATCCATTCGTCAGTAGTGGGGCATCTTGGCTGTTTCCATAACTTGGCTATTGTGAATAGTGCTGCAATAAGCATGGGTGTACAGGTGCCTCTGGAGTAACCTGTGTCACATTCCTTTGGGTATATCCTGGGGAGTGGGATTGCTGGATCATATGGCAGATCTAAGTTTAAATTTTTAAGAAGCCTCCATATTGTTTTCCAGAGTGGTTGTACCAGCTTGTATTCCCACCAGCAGTGTACGAGGGTTCCTTTTTCCCCACATCCTCGCCAACACCTGTTTTTGGCAGTGTTTTTGATGATGGCTATTCTAACAGGAGTGAGATGGAATCTTAGTGAGTGTGGTTTTGATTTGCATTTCCTTTATGGCTAGAGATGGTGAGCATTTTTTAATGTGTTTTTTGGCCATGTGAATTTCTTCTTTTGAGAAAGTTCTGTTTAGTACAGTTGCCCATTTCTTTATTGGTTCACTGATTTGGGAAGAGTTTAGTTTCTTAAGTTCCCTGTGTATTCTGGTTATCAGTCCTTTGTCTGATGTATAGCTGGCAAATATTTTCTCCCAGTCTGTGGGTGGTATCTTTGTTTAGAGACCATTTCTTTTGTTGTGCAGAAGCTCTTTCCCCCATTCTTAGAGTAGTTTCAACAGGTCTCATTTTTCCATTTTCATACTGTGTACATAATATTTCCACCATATTCCCCCTCCTAAACCCTTTCATTTTATCCTCCCCACTTCACACCACTACCAATTCAAGATAAGACCTGTTTTACCTTCCTGTCCTCTGTTTTTGAAAAAAGACGTTTTTGTTTGCTTAAAATATCTGTACAGGGAGTTTCATTATGGCCATTCTATGTATGTATGTATTATATCCTGAATTGGTTCATCCCCCTCTATTTTTCTCCTTTCTACCTTAGTCCTCTTCTTATGGTGATTTCTATTATGTTGACTGTGTTACTTCTTGATATAAGTGATGTTTAATGAGTAGATAATTGCTTCATAATTATTGTTGAAACTTTTCACAATGAAAAAAAAAGATATGAAATGAGGCAGTCAGTTTCCAAAGATGACCTCTCAATCAACTGTGCCCTTCAGTAGCCCCTTCCTCCTGAATCTAGGTTCCTTTAACCTACAGAATACTGTGATATGTGGTCCCTCATGATTTCTCATCTAGGTCACAAGAAACCATGTGACTTTTTACCCATTTTTTTGGAATGCTCACTCTGTAAAAAATCAACCACCATTTAGGAAGTGTGACTACTCTGAGGTCTCCATGCTATGAAGAAATCCAAAGTAACTGTGTGAAGCAGTTTAATTGAGAGATAGATGTTCAACCAGCCTGCACGTACAGCAGTGATCACAACCCAAGAAACAGGTATGTAGCTGAAGACATCTTCATGTAACTCTAGCCCCATGGAATGACCACAGCTACATGAAAGATTCTGAACACCATTCAAGTCATTCACTTGAGCTCAGGGAAATAAAAAACCCAAACAAACGGCCACCCCCAAAACCTCAGGTATAATAATAATAATAATAATAAATTGAATAATCAATTTATTATTTAAGTTCTTAAGTTTTGTAATGATTTGCTTTGTAGGAATACATACCTAGAACAGAATGATAACAGAACAAGTAGAAAAAGTAAGGTAGAAAATTTTTTTAATAATTAACCAATAGAAATAAGAATATGATATATTTAAATAACAACAATACAACACTTTGTTTTTAATAAAAGTAATAGTAAAGTATATTAGGAAATGAATTTAGTATAATTATAAAAGGAGGGAGAAATGGGGAACAAGAGAAGCACATTTCCTGCTCCTCATGTAGAAAATGGGAATAAAGACTTGCCCCAAATTCAACACTTCTAATATGAAGGCTCATTAATTTATTTCAACAATTTGTCTTCTTTATTGAGAGTCAAGTTTATATTTTCAACTGCAGACCACTACATGGATGTTTTGTTGGTTTTTTAAAAACACAGTCTAAAGTGAACATGTTCTCATACCCATGAAATTGATGACTTGTCCTAAATTAATGTTTCTGTTAGTGTCAGACCACTATTCATATTTTCACATTCATATTCTCTCCCAATTATACTCAAGTAGTAAGATATAAATTCTTGCTTTCATCTGTCCATTATATTCCACCATTCATTAATTCCTTCAATTAAATACTATTAAATTCCAGATACAAAACTAGATTCTAAGCTGTAGAAGTGGTCTAACCAGTCATGCTATCAGCCATCATAGGACATTAGTTTAGAGCCTAGAGTGGTTTGCCACAGATTATTCTATATCATTTTCACTATCTCATCTTCTTTTTGGGCTTCATTTCCTTTAGAGTTAATTCCTTTATCTACAGAACAGGGTTCTCCCTTCTGTTTTTACTTGTCTGGCTTAGCCAGTCTGACCCTTGAGCTCTGATAACAGTATTCTTTGGCAAAAGTGATTCACTGATGGAGTACTCATCTGCTTCCTCTTCCTAGGAATTTAGTGTGACATTTATAGCAACAGCCGTACTTACTGATTCCTACATATTATTCAATGTATATTTGAAGTGTTGTCTCTTCTATGAAACATTTTCAGTCGTGAAATATCCTGCTCAATTTGAAACCGCAGTATTAGGGGTGGGAATAATATATATTCTCCTATTGCTATTATTATTTAAAATGAATAACTGCCCTTTCAAGACATAGGTTTTGTCATCATGTTTTTTTCTACTTGTAATAGATTGTCCCTCAATTGTTTTACTTATTTGATGATAATTCAACATAGTCCATTTTCATAATCTATCTCAATTCAGTAGGATTCTGGTAAAAGCATTTCATCAATGCTAAGTTTCTATCTCTGCAAAGAACATAATCTACATTGTAACTGCTATGCATATAGAAATAAAAATAATCAGATGTCTCAGAAATTTCTATGTGAGTTTATATCAGTACTTCTGCAAATTGGTAAAGAGTATAAAAGTCAATTCAAACAAATACTTTTTTTTTCAATTTGGTCTTAACGAAAACATGACAGAGCTAAAAAATACATAAGGTCATTCTTATTTCACAAACATACAGAGGAATATACTAAAAATTAAAAAACCTGAGCCACTTAGTCCTCTTGAAATTTTCCTTCTTATACTTCTTGCAAAAAACAGTTTAATGAGCTATTATTTATTATAGATCTCCCCCTCCCAGTATTTTCTTTATAAAATTAAAAGCTCTTAATGTTTCATGCAGGACTAGTTCATATTTTCATCATATTTTTAGTTTAAATATCTGTATTTGATGGTGCCTTAAAACCAAAATTTCCAATATTTGACTTTTTTTGTCTCACAAGAAATTTCTAGTAATTCCTTCTAACAATAAAAGCTGCAAAGGTTTTAATATGGAAGTGCTTTAAGAGAAATTTATTTAAAACTTTGGGTGCAATAATGCTTTAAAAACATAACTGCTGTGATTTGACTGATCTTTTTCAATCACATGCCTAATAATGCACCTAAGGAAGTCAATAGGTTAGTGAAACAAAGCTCATTTGCCTTGAAGATGCCCATAAGGTCCACAGCAAACTCCTTCCTAGGAATTCTGTGTTCAGTGTTGCATAGTTTGAAGAGCAAGGAAGAATCACATCTTTACTCTAATTCTGAAGAGTATTTCTTTATAAAATATGAATATCTGAATGTTGTAAAGTTTGTATAAGAAGCAGCCTGATACAGGAGGATGAGCACAGGGCTTCTAAAAGAGGTCTCTGTTTGCCACTAAAGATGTTGGGAAACCAGGTACATTTTATTTAATTAACCCTGTGAAACTCAACTTCCCCCTTTGTAAAATAGAAGCAATATCTTGCCACCTTCAAGATTCAGATAAGAATTAAGTAAAGTGATTAATGGAGGGGCAGTTGATGTTGTGATAGTTGTAGCAATATCAGTAGAACAAAGGTTCTTGTTGTTCAGGGGCTGAGTGGGATTAACCCTAGGAGGTTGAATGTAGTGGCTAGAAAAGATCCCATTTTATTTTGTTATGTAGAAACACATTAGGAAAGGGAAGTATAGGCCTGGTGACCCATGCCTATAATCTCAGTGACTCTCAAATTGGAGAGAGGCAGAGACAGGAGATTTGTGATTTGAGACCAACTCAGGTAGAAGTTAGGGAGATCCTATCTCAAAAACAAACTTAAGTCAGGACTGGGGCCGTGGCTCAAGGGGATAGCAAGCATCAGGCCCTGAATTCAATTCCTAGTACCGCAAAAGAAGCTAAAAAGTTAAAGGGAGCTATGTTTATGATTCCCAAAGCTGTAAGTCATGTGGTGTCTTTGAGAAAAAGTATAAGGAAAATACTGTTAACACCACCAAACAGCCTATTTCTTGATGCCATGTCATCCAGTTTATCCTGGTAGGTCTTGGCTTAACCAAACCATGTGTGACTCTGGGCAGCTCATCACCAGGGTTGTACTGAGTGATTTCTCTGTTGTATTATGGTTTGCCTAACTGAATAAGAACGTGACCACACACTTGATTTGCAGAGCACACTTAGACTTCTAGTAGCTAACATGTATGTTGTGCTTTCCACACCCATAATCTTACCTGGATGGTCCAGGATGAAAGGAAACAAAGCCACTAAGCTTTTGACAATCCTTAAATAAATTTTCTAGCTCATTGTTCTTTATCTTTTTTGTCTCATCTAGACCTATGCAGAAACCTGTATTTTCCTTTGCACACATTTTTATATTCCTTTAACTTTCCTTCTAGCTTTAAGGCAACAATTGTTAGTAACAGACACATTTAGTGACTGAGTTATTGCTACCTTTTCAGAGCTGTTCCCACTTCTAGCACTATTTTCTCAATATTTCTGCTAAGTAGACTTTGGTAACAACACTTGGATAAATAGTACACCCCTGCCCTACTCCCTGCACATTCTGAACTCTTCCTCTAATAAACTGCTTAAAACTGCATTGACACCTTCTTTCATAAGTCTTTCTCTGCATTTAAACTGCAAGCACCCAGTTGGCAAAGAATTGCTCACTATTGATGATATACCCATATTGGAAGATATGAACTGAAATTTCAACTGGACAAACTGATGCTTTCTTGCCTTTTCCATTGGATAAGACATTGCTTCTCTAGACTCAGTTGTCTTCGATAAAATTACAAGGTTAATAACTGTCAGGCTCACAGAACTGCCATAAAGATCAAATGAAAGAGAATTTATATAAAACCATTAACCCCATAAGGTACATCTGAACATTGAGATACTAAACATACCAGATATATGGACAGACTATACATAATATAATTCTGACTCACAACCTCTGCAGTTACTGACTTCAAATGGTCAGAACATGGTCAATAGCTGCCAGCTTCACGAGTTTTTGTGACCTATCTCTACTCCCAACTAAGATATAACTAGAGAAAGTCAATCATGGTGCCAAACCAATAGCATAAATTGCTGCCTCCAACTTTCCCATGCCAATAGCCTTCAATCAGAGCACTCATAGAGACCTCCCTCTCTGTTTCCTTATTCACTAGTAAGCTTTTTAGCTTGTGTGTTTTCAAGTCTCTGCCAAATACAGGGTTTTAAGAATTAATTTATGTAAAACCATAAATTAACCCCAGTAGAACACCTGACTTTACTTGGAAGACACAACTCTACCTTAAGCTCAAGACAGGTTGAATTTTGTATGGATAGAGGTATCTGAGTAATATAAGCAAAAAGTAGGCTAATTCTAAAAGGTGACTACATCTACACTTAGCGGGGGCATAGGAAGACTTCAAACAGGAAATGAGGCTTGAAGAGAGGGTATAAATTTAGGGCAGGGCTAAAATGACAAGGAGGACAGGGACATTTCTTTTAGTAATGTCCAGAGCAGGAATGTCCACAACCTAATAAGAACACAGATAATGACTTCAAGAGCAATTTGTTAGAGCAAAATAGGTGCAGGGCAGTAGTGGAAATTAAGGTTATAAAGTCATCCACAATCTTGGGCTACTGAATATTTGTGATCAGGGGAGTACTTGGCTTAATTCCAATTTTACAAATCCTTCTCTCCAAATTTGTGTTAATTTCTTAGTATGTGTTGAGAAACACTTTCCCATATCTTGGTTCTACTTATAATAACATAATATTATCAGTTTGGATATAACTAACTTTAAAACATTCTAAATTGTCAAGGAATTTCTAAATACCAAAATCATGGTCTCTACGTAATTACTTTTCTAGGGAAATCTCCTTTTAGTAGTTTTTTAATTTAAAAGCATGCAAATACTGACTGGAGAGCATGCAGACATTATGCATACTTATTTTATGGTTAAGGCCTCATTGGATTTTGTTTGAGAGCCCTTGGTCAGTAAAATTCCATTAATTTTTTTCATACTGAAGATTATAGACTGATATGCTATAAACCTCAGTGGTAGAAAATCTTGCAAACAACAACTCTAAATGAGCATAAAAACAGCAATAAAGCCTACAGACAAAGTGGGGAAAGTTTTGGTGAACAGCATTTATGGCTTACCTGAAGTAGAAATGTTATACTTTTCAATAATTTACAGAATAAATTTTAAGTTGCCGGTTAAGTATATTATGATAAAAGGACTTGAATGCAACCTGAATGTCAGATATAGGCAAAAAAGGAACAGAGTAGAGCTCACTCACCAACCCACCTCTGAGCCCTGGAGAACGTCCCTTCCTGGCCCGTAATCTCCCTCCCTTATCACCCATTCTCCACCACTGTGGCTGAATCTGCCTCCCAGTCTTGCTCTACTGAGCCTCAATTGTGATGTGCTTTATCTTTAAAAACTTTCAAAATTGATTTTTGAAGATAGTTGTATTATATGCTCAAGGTTTGATTACAGTGGAATATCAGGTGTATATATCAAACTGCTGTCTAGACATTGAATTTGAGGCATGTGGAAAAATCACAGTGTCTTACTCCCATGGAGAATGTATTTTGTTTCCCTTTGCATCCCACTTATCCTGTATTTTTGGGACTCAGACATATACAGAAGATAATTTATTTCGCATTACAACTCAACATTGGGAGGATGATTCTGTAACTATTAAAAGATAATTTAGAAAAATCAGGGTTTGAGAATATTTGATGTCCTGGGAAAGAGGAAGAAGTCTTGCAAAGGAAAAACTTTCCCACTATTGATCAAAGAAGGGTGAATATGTGAGGTATCCTGAGAATCTACAATCTGGCCTTAGGTCCACTTAGGAACTGAAGATAAATTATGTAAACTTAAAAAGTTACTTCAGACAAGCCCCATGTAGCACTAACCCTATGAATACTATATGGGGCTTGTCTGAAGTAACTTTTTAAGTTACTTTAAGCCACGAGTCAAAACTGGGTAAAATATTGAGTAACTTAGAATATTCTTTTGGAATCTCCATATGCTTGACTGGCCAGTTGTGAGATTAGTTTTTAATAGATTGTACCATCTTCCCTTGAATGGTTAATTCATGAATTATTGGAGTAAAAGTCATGAGTTTTGCAATGAATCTTTTCTATTGGTTATTAAATATTAATAAGCTGGCCCTTTCTATTCCATAGGGAGATATATAGTGGTTGGCAGAAAGGAAGTAACTATAGAGAAAGTATCTTGGATAGCTGGGAAAAAGACACATGTCACAGACACAACAAAAGATTCTGCATTAAAAAATTAATGCATATATAATTAACATACATTTTTAGATAAAATGACAGCAAATATATAGATAATGGAAAAAAATTAAAGTGGGAGACATTAATAAATATAAAGATAGTAATGTAAGAAGAGGTTGAAAAGATTGAACTATATATTCTCTCAGATGATCTATAATAAAAAGAGAATAAAAGACATTGCTAATGAGAGGGTAAAAGTCGTCAGAGTGGAATGTCAATCATGGCTTCGTCAAAGAAATGTTTGAAGTTAAAACTTGGCAAATTATATGTGGTAAATAGTTTCAGAAAGGTAAGACATTAGAAATAACACATCTGAGGAGAAAAAGATAAAAAACAGAGAAAGCAAGCAGGGATTTTCACAGATAGAATATTATGTAGGTAAGGAATGGAGAGTCCACAAAGAACCTGAAAACTGGAAATGGTCTTACCTGCAAGTGAAGAGGAAGTCAGCAGCCAAGTTAACTGGTCTTTTAATCTACAGTTCACTTTACATCCTACATGTTTATCATATGGAAAGGGAAAAAAACAGAATAATATAAATTCAGCATCAAGTTGTTGATTTGGAGACCAGAAGAATTCATATTTTCCTCTACCAAAAAAAAAAAAAAAAAGGGAAAATATACGGAACCATAGAATCCTAAGATTGAAAAGATCTGAGGGGCGTTAGTTTCTTGAATCTCACCTACAAATTATCTTCCTAAAGTTTGACTTCTGTTTGACTACCTTTATTCAGTGATGGGAGCTCATTACCTCACAAAGCAGTCCATTCTGGTCAGACCACTCTGCTTTATACTAGCTGCAATCTATCTCTGTGCGTTTGTGACTCACTGGTCCTAATTCTAGAACCATGTGAAAAGTCTCAAGTTTTCTTCTGCATTGGGTGCAGATAAAGTGTTCTCTATTGTGTGGTTGTTTGCTGGCTAACATAAAGACAAATCTCACCAGGACCATAAGGTATGGCTATAAAACCCTGCCATGTTCTCTCTGAGCATGCTCCATTTAATGCCAAAGTCTTAGTATGTGTTTAACCCCTTTGAAATTACTATTTTGTCAATGTGGTATAAATCAGTTGAGTCTTATAATGAACCATGTCTTACTTGCTGAATTGATTCAAGTTAAGCATAGGTCTGCTAAGTCATATATAGATACATAGATATGTAAATAATTTTGGTTAATCTCAATTTTTGGTTCTTAAATTTATACCTGATGATGTCTTATTTTATTGGTCTGTTATTTGACTTACCAGAATTGTTTTGGCTTTTCTTTCAATTGCTACATTACATATTTTTCTCAGCAGTGACTCTTTATTTTATCATTTAATAATTTGACTCAAGATAGTAATATAAAGTCATGAAAATGAGACAGAGGACAAAGCTGTAGGATATGTCACTATAGGTATCACATAGGTTTGGAGTTCAAACATTCCTGGGTGTATATCTTTGTCCTCAAGGATAACCTGAGAAACTGTCACGTCTTGCTTCTACTTTTTATCTACACAATTAGTAAGCTGTACAAAGTTACATGAGGTTGTGGAGAATTCTTATTGTAGTTAAACAGGGTCATAGAGATCATGGTTTTCCTTTTGCTTTTTTTCTCTTCCCCCTTGCCCCAGGTTATTTTCCCTTAGCTTATGTTTTTAAAAAATGAATGTAAAAGTGATGTATTCTCATCCTAAAATTAGAATCATGTAACCATGGAAGTGAAAGTCTGCCATTTTGTCCAATACCCATGTAAACTCCATAGAAATGAACAGTTTAATGTTTGGCATGTATGTTTTCAAAGATTTTATTTTATATTGATATTCAAATGTACACAGAGATAACTGGCCACCCTCTATCTATGGGTATGATTGCAGATACAAATAATATGGCAATCTTTTAAACCAGCCTTCTCTTATATGTCTACAATTTATCAACACCCAAGTATTCAATGTATTTATCCTGTTCAGTTGCTTGCCTTTTTACACTAAATATTCCAAGTTGTTTTAATGCATAAAGGTAAATTCTGTTGTTCATTTGTGTCAAGTATAGATATCTTCCTATGTCCTTCCATATTTATTTGCCACTCTTTCCTCCCTCAATGCATCCATGAAGCTGGATTGCATGGACTACACCAACAGGTTCCCTTGCTATTTGGCTTTCAGTAAGGTTGAACCAAATGAAAGCACCAGCAATGGACTGGAGAGGAGAGGAAACTTGTTTTGCTTTCTTTTCAGGAGTGCCTTGGGATGTCTACGTCATTGACTAAAGATCCTAGCTGCAGTGAGGTAGCCCTTTTTGTTTTGGTGACAGCCCTCCCCATTCCTCTTAGACACAGAGGTGTCACCATCTTCTCTGTTTTTCCTCACATTTTGAAATTGCTCCGTCATGGAATTCTGCTCAAATAACACAGGTTAAGTGAGCAATCTGTGTCTGGCCAAAAGTCTGATGGTTTCTAAATGATTAATAATCTCTTACTACTTTAAAAAGTATTTCAATGGTCTGGACATGGAAAATCACAGCTGTAATCCCTACTTGTAATGCTACTTGGGAGGCAGAGATCAGGAGCATTGTGATTTGAGGCTAGTCTGGCAAAATGTTAGCAAGACCCAATCTCAACAAAACAGATGTGGTAGCTCACATCTGTAATCCTGCTATGTGGGATGTGTAGGTAGGAAGATTATGGTCTGAGACTGACCTCAGATAAAAAGTAAAAGACCCTTTCTGAAAAATAATTAAAACAAAAAGAGTTGGGGACATTGTCAAGTTCAAATTCAAGTACTGCCCACCTCCAAATAATTTTCATTGAACTTCCTTGGGCAGGTTATCTACCTAAAATTTAGGAGATTGCTTTTATAAACATATTTTGTGGAGGAGAAATTATGAACACCTATGTTTTAATTTTTTCCAGATACTACCAAACTTACTATGAAAATTAATGAATGTTTGAATTGGTGCTTATAAACCCTTGTCATGTATAATGGTTGTTGAAAGTGCAAGCTGAGTTCCTCTGTTCAGAATGAATCCATTCAAAGTATTTAGTATTTCATTCCAGAATTCTTCCTTTGAAATAAGAATCACCAATCACAGTTTTCAGACTCTATTTCTAATGTTTTAAGAAAAAAATGGAAGACTACCTTTTGAAGCTTTTATTTCCATTCTCTCTCTTCTTCCCATGATCCCTCTTATCCCTCTATTAGTGGCATGTCTTGGCCTCCCTCTCTTCTGGGAAGAATTCTCAGCCACTTCAGGCAGTTATAAATTACCAAGGCCCCATGTTTGAAGATGTTTAGACTTAAACTTCAATATCCTTAAGAGTGATCATGGAAGCAAAATAAGCAGATGATTCTGTCCTCTTTATGGTCAGTCAACCTTGCTTACTCACATAGTAGGTGGGTCCCTTCTTCATACTAAGCCCTACTCAAATGGAGTCTTTTTAAATTTTACCAAACCTCTGTTTGTTTCTTAAACAAATCTTAGCCTGGGCTACCCTCTACTTAAATCTAAATTTTTCTTTTTAGTATGTTACCTTGGTTATGTCTCCATTGGTACTGACCTTCATCTTTTAAGTATACAATTCAGTGACTTTTGACAAGCATATAAATAAATATGTATTTATGTGTGTTACTATCACTCCAAATAATGTGTATATTTTCCTTCATTCAGAAAATTTACTACCTCCAAGATGGGGAGCATGAGATGGAGCAAAGAAGCTTACTTTATGGTGGATAGACAGAGAAAGACAGGAAGGGACCAGAAACAAGATATACCCTTCAAAGACACTCGCCAGTAACAAACATCCTCTAACCAAGCCTCACCTCCTAGTTGACACCACCTTCTGATAATGACTTCATTCTGAAAAGTCCCATCTCTGATCTAAAAAGCCCCATCTCTAAACTAAGTCCCATCAAGGACTAAGCTTTTAACATAAAAGCCTTCTGGGGGAACCAGAACATGTGTAATTCAAACCATTACACATGTTGACTTTTAGTCATTTTATAGCCTTAGCTTTACATTTAGGTATGCCCCATCTCAAATTATTTTCTCTATGGTATGAAGAATTTTTGAATATTTTTATTGACATAATTATTTCATCAAGATTATAAAGGAATGAATATTTCCTCATTATAGTAAAAAACTTATTGACTATATATGTAAGGACTAAAATTCCTATTCCAAGTCAATCAACTGCCTGTCATTATGCCAGTATCCCTACTGTCTTCAATACAGTTCTTTAAAGTAAATTTTTAAATCAAGTCTTTAAAGTGTCCAACTTCCGTTCTTCAAAAATGTTTTGCTATTCTAGGTCCTTTGAATGCTTGCATCAATTCTGAAATCTGTTTTTCAATTTCCATAAGACCTCCTGCTGGGATTTTGATGGGGATTGCATTGACTAGATCTTTTTGAAGAGAATGGCTTTCTAAACAGCATTGAAATACCTCTTCATTTATTTACATCTTTTAAATTTTATTTTGGCAATGTACAATGTTTATCAGTGCAAAGATCTTACATGCTTGTTAAAATGTATTACCAAAGAGTCTATCTATATGCTCTTGTATATGGTATTATTTTAAATTTATTTTATAAATATTTATTTTCAATATGTAGAAATATGGGACATATTGAATACGTAAAAATAATGCTGATCTTTTGTCTTGAGGCAATGCTACCAATCTGTTGATTTCCATGATCTTTCTCCTGCATGTCAAGGGCTTCTGCTCTGTTAGCGAGATGTGTCCCGATGATATATTTGCAGTGGACACTATGTCTCCAACCAGCCGAAGCTACAGCTGTCTCAGACTTTCTGATCTTTCTCTGATACTTTTGGATCTTGCCTATGGGCAAAAAGTGGGACTATGGAAAGAAAAGGCTAAAAATAGTGGTAGTCTCACTCTCCTTCTCCAAGTCTGGTATAGATAAGAAACTTATACTCTTACTCTGCCACACTCAAGCTTTAGCCCATTTTTTAATAATTTCAACTTCAATTTCTCAATATTTATATAATATTTAGCAGCATCTGTTCCAGGTAGGCAAATACTTCTGTAGTTCCTTGCATGCACACACCTCCCTAGATTTTGCCTCACTGATGGATCAGCTTTCTGCTACTATAAATTAGTTACCTATTACAGAATTTTATGTAAGTAGAATAATTTAATATGCCATTTTTGTGTCTTGCTTCTTTTGTTCTGCCCTATTATTGTTTGGTTTTAGTTTCATCCAAGTTGTTCAATGCAACTTTTTTATTGCTAAATGATATCCTATTGTTTGAATTTACCAAGCATTAGTATATCCATCCAGCTGTTAATGATTACTTGGCTGTTTTTCAACATTTGACTGTTGTGAGTAAAACGTCTATGAAAATGCATGTGCAATTATGCATGTGCCCTTATGTTTAATTTCTCTTGGGTAAATACCTGTGAATGAAACTAGTAGATTGTGTGGTATCATGTGTTTTTAATACAAGAGACCATGAAACTGTTTTCAAAAGTGGTTTTGCATTTTACACATTCATCTGCATGAGAATTCCACTAAGTCCAAGTCTTCACCAACATTGGTTAATATCATTGTTTTTACTTTTGACATCAAATAGATATGAAATGGCATCTTATTGTGGCTTGTATGTGCATTTTTCTGATGAATAAAATATTAAGCTCATTAAAAATTTTAATTAGTTCTTTTGTCTTCTTTGGTAAAATGGCAGTTCAAACTTTTATCAGGTTTTTATTGTGTTGTCTGTCTTGTAATTATTCAATTGTAGAAGTTCGTTACATATTATGGATAAAAGTTCTTGTGAAAATATACATGATGCATATTTTTTCTCCAAATTTGTGCCTTGATTCTTCTTTTTATTTTCCTTTGGCTTGTTTTACTAGGAATAGTGTTTTTAATTCTATTGTTTTACTGATAGTGCTTTTATTTCCTAAGAGAACTGCCTTACCAGATAATAAGATTTCCTCCTGTGTTTTCTCCTTCAGGTTTCACAGATTTTGCATGTGTTCATGTGATAGGAACAAGGTTCATTGTTTTACGTATGCAGCCCACTATTTCATCATCATTGATGTATATTTTTCTACCACCTTAACACTATCTCAGTGATTGCATTGCTTCTCTCAGAATCTGAGTTTATAATTTTTTATCAGATTTAATTTTCTCAGCCATTATTTCTCAAAATCTCCTCCCTATATTTTTTATGACTCCAATTTTTCATATATTAAACTTCTTTATATTGTACCACTCTTATTGAAACTTTGTTCATTTTAAATCTTTTCTTTGTGCTTAATTTTAAATAATTTCTATCATGTTTTTAATGTCTTTGATCTTAATTCTTTGATTAGCAGTGTCTAATCTGCTGTGAAGACTGTCCAGTGAATTTTTAAAATTTCAGGTAATGCATCTTTTCTACATTAGAAGCTTGGTCTAGTTTTCCTTAAAACCTTTTTCTGTCTTCATTGTGTTTCTTTTCTCCTATTAATTTTTGAACATATTTAAAATTAGATGTTTTTAAATGTCTTGTATCCTAATTTCATTATCACTGTCATTTTTCTACTATATGATGTCTTCTTATTATGGATCACATTTTTCTGCTTCTTTGTGTATCATTAACTTTAAATTGCTTGATAGACATTGTGAATATTATGGTGTTGAGTATCTGGGTATTGTTCTTTTCTTAAAGATTGTAACTTTTACTTATACTTCACCTTTATCCTTTAGAAGTTAGGCTCATAATTTGTTAGGCAATTGTACAAAACCATAGTGCTAAATCTAGCTCTATAGTTGTGGCATGGCTCTTCTTTGGTCTCTATTGAATGTCACAGGAATTCAGTGAGGTGTATTTGTTCTGAGTGGTGGGAACTATAATGACTACTTGACAAGTATAACCTTCCAGAACTGTGCAGCTTGTAGTTCCTCAGTATTTCTTTTCCTCACCTTAAGGAACTTTATCATGTGAAAGTGTAATTTAATATACACAATAGATTCTTTAGGAGACAAATGTAGTTTCCTGGAGTTCAGTCTCTGTAATCTTCATCTTCATTAACACCTTTTATGTGTAGTTCCAGTTGCTATAGGCACCCAAATTCTGATCTCTGTTTTCTCAACTCAGCCTGACTACAGTGCTCTGCTTGGATTTCTCCATTTTGTATGATATGGTGGGGGTGGAGGGTGGAAAGAGGAGATGGTCTTCAAGTGATATTTTAAGCAGAATACTGAACCTATCAACTTGCTTTTTTCTGTTCCTGGAGAGATCTATTCTTGAACTACCTGTTGTTCCAAGTATAAAAATATGTTTTCTATATTTTGTCCAGTTTTCCAGTGATTAATGGCAGGAGAGAAAGTCTGTTAGCGGCTACTTCATCACGATCAGCAATGTATCTATAATTACTTATTTAAATCTTTGGGAGCCCCACATTTGCCCCATCTGTGGATCTGTTTTTGTTAATTTCTCTTCTTACTATACATCATACTTTCCTGTGTCTCTTTTGTCTCTATTTCACTTTCTACTGATCAATACTAATGATGTAGTCTAGTAAGTCTAGGTTCTGTCATCATTTTCCTGAGGATAGTGATGAATTTTATTGCAGCAAGTGTTTTCACTTCTGGTTGATGACCTTTATTTTGTACAAGCTTGTTTTAAGGTTTTAGGGAAGGTGAATAAGTTTAGGATTCACCTTTATTGCTTCTTGAGTGTCTCTTAGTCTAGAGTTGTGACTCTTCTGAAGCATTAATGAAAAGCCTGGGTTGTTTACCACACCTCTTTAATATGGGGCACTTAAACTCTAAACTCTGCCTCCCCTTCACCAGAGAGATATTCACATCTTTTTAAAGTGCTATTAGGCTTCTAAATTTTGTTTTCTCTTGCTACAACTTATAGTTTCATAGCTGATAGGTTTGTCTGAAGCTTTTTGGGTAATTCTGTCTTGGATCCTCCTTTTTTGGGGATAGTACCTATCTCATATTCTATCTTCTGTGACAGTCCTAAAAATCTAAACTCTGATTCTTCTACCCAGTAAGATTCCAACTTGGTGCTTGAGTATTATCTCTGGTTTGCTGTGGAGACTGGGGAATGCCCCAAAGGAAAGTAAATAAGTATGGACCTTTTAAAGGTGATGTGCTCCCCAGCTTCTATCTCTTTAAGTTTCTTCAAATAAGTCCTTTACTAATTTGTTTGCAGTTTACTATTATTGGAAGTAAAGTTAGTGTTATCAAGACACTTCACTGTTACCAGAAGCCAGAGTTTGCTCCAGGATCTTCTAAAAATGCCAAGAATCCCAGGATTTTCAGTAGTCAAGCAAAAGTCAAGGTGTTTGTGTGAATATTGAAGTAGTTTTTGCTAAATATTAACAAATGAAGTAGCCAATTATGTTTGGATTAAAACTTTGCTCTTTCATGTGTGATGAAATGGAGGTCAGAGTTTAAAACCACAAAACTTTTAGTTATTAATAGAGATATTATTCCAATCATTACAATGTATTTTAACACGTATACTAGCATCCTAGTTCTTAGAAATTCTTACCTAATGCAAAATGATGCTGTAAAAACGTTCTAGAAGTTTGGTTGAATGGTTTCCAGAGTGACTAAAACATTACATACTGATGTTGCATATTTGGTGAGAATGTATTCTTAGTTCAGAAGCATATGACTCTTATGGTAGTGAGGACATTCTGTTTTCTGAAAGTGTTTAGTATGTGAAATGCTATACTTTTCCATTAACTCAGACTCCTCATTTACCTTCATATTATGTATGAGGAAAGGTTTTATTAAAATAAATTTAATAGTTTAAAGGAGATTAGAGAGAGTATTTAATTTAATGGAGAGAGACATGTTTTTTTAAGCACACTTTTGCAGTTTAAAAGTACACATTTAAAACCAAGCAATTGGAAGACTAATTAAAAACCATCCTTATCTTTTCACTGAAGCATGAACAATAATGTGTGTGGTGTAAGATCTTTTTAGCTTATTCCTAATTTTAGAGCTTAGCATCTTAAGGTTTTTTGCTCCATCAGTACCTCCTTGCTGTTACTAATATCATAACAAGTTGTGATTATGAGTATACCTATCTGACCCCTTCGGTTGCCTCAGTCCCTCTCAGTTTCATTTCCCTGTACTCAGCATGGAGGTTTAGATGTGGAGGCATACAGTAAAATTTGGTTGTGTGTATGTTTATTTTATTTTAATTGTTTATTCATTTATTTATATGTGCATACATTGTTTGGGCCATCTCTCCCCCCTGCCCATCAGCTCCCTCCCTCTCACCCCAATACCCTCACTTACAGGCAGAACCTGTTCTGCCCTCTTCTCCAATTTTGTTGAAGAGAAAATAAAAGAGATAATAAGAAAGACATAGCATTTTTGCTAGCTTGAGATAAAGATTGCTATACAGAGAGATTCCTAGCATTGGTTGATGTGTATTACAACCCAAATTGATTCATCGCTACCAGACCTCTTCACTACTTCCAGGTCATCTTTCCATACTGGCCTCTAACAGTTTAAGATTACTTGATTCCTCTACAATGGGCACATCAAAAACTTTCATGTTTTGGGTTGCCTGCCTTTCCCTATTCCTCCTGCATGCATTCTCCCCTTAGCGTGTGACCCATGTCCAATGATATTACTGCATTTGTTCTAGAGGGAGAACTAAAGTCTGCATATGAGGGAGAACATACGGGTTTTGGCATTCTGAGCCTGGCTAACTTCTCTTAAAATGATGTTCTCCAGTTCCATCTATCTACTTGCAAATGACAAAATTTCATTCTTCTTTGTGGCTGAGTAAAATTCCATTGTGTATAAATAGCACATTTTCTTAATCCATTTGTTGGTAGTGAGACATCTTGGCTGTTTCCATAACTTGGCTATTGTAAGTAGTGCTGCAATAACATGGGTGTGCATGCACCTTTGGAATAACCTGAGTCGCGTTCCTGTGGGTATATCCCTCGGAGTGGTATTGCTGGATCATGCAGCAGATCTCTGTTTAGTTTTTTAAGAAAACTCCATATTGTTTTCCAAAGTGGTTGTACTAGCTTACTAGCTTATATTCCTACCAGCAGTATATGAGGGTTCCCTTTTCCTTATATCCTCACCAACATTTGTTTTTGGTGGTGTTCTTGAAGGTAGCTATTCAAACAGAGTGAGGCGGAATCTTAGTGTGGTTTTGCTTTGCATTTCCTTTATGGCCAAAGATAGTGAACAATTTTTCATGTACTTTTTGGCCATTTAATTTCTTCCTTTGAAAAAATTCTGTTTAGTTCAGTTACTCATTTCTTTATTGGTTCATTGATTTGGGGCAGTTTAATTTTTGAATTCCCAATGTACTCTGGTTTTCAGACCTTTGCCTGATGTACAGCCAGCGAATATTTTCTCCCACTCTGTGGGTGATCTCCACAGTTTAAAGACCATTTCTTTCATTGTGCAGAAGCTATTGAATTTCATGTAGTCCCATTTGTGCATCCTTTCTCTTAGTTCCTGGGTCACTGGAATTCTACTGAGGAAGTTCTTGCCTATACCTATTGCTTCCAGAGTATTCCCTGCTATTTCCTGTACTAACTTCAGAGTTTTGGGTATGATATTAAGGTGCTTGTTCCATTTTAAGTTGATAATAGTACAGGGTGATAAACATGGATCTAGTTTCAGTTTTCTACAGGGAGATAACCACTTTTCCCAGCAATGTTTGTTGAAGAGGCTGTCTATTTTCCATTGTATGTTTTTGGTGACATTGTCAAAAATAAGATGGGCATAGCTGTGTGGATTCATATCCACACCCTCTATTCTGTTCCAATGGTCTTCGTATCTGTTTTTGTGCCAGTACCATGCTATTTTTATTGCTATGGCTCTGTAGTATATTTTGAGGTCAGATACTGTGATAACTCCTTCATTGCTCTTTTTGCTGAGTATTGCCTTGCTATTCGTGGTCTCTTATGTTTCAAAATGAACTTTAGGGTAGATTTTTCAATCTCTATGATGAATGTAATTGAGGTTTTGATGGGAATTGCATTGAACATGTAGATTGCTTTTGGTAGTGTAGCCATTTTTACTATGTTGATTCTACCAATCCATGAGCACAGGAGATATTTCCACCTTCTGTAGTCTTCCTCAGTGTCTTTCTTCAGAGATTTCTAGTTCTCCTTGTAGAAGTCATTCACATCTTTTGTTAAGTTTACTCCTAGGTTTTTTTTTTTTTTTGAGGCTACTGTAAATGGAATTTTTTTATATATTCTTTCTCAATTTTTTCATTGTTGGTGTATAGAAAAGCTAATGATTTTTATAAGTTGATTTTGTATCCTGCCTCATTGCTAAAGCTGTTTATGGTGTCTAGGAGTTTTTGGGCAGAGATTATGGGTCTTTGAGGTATAGAATCATGTCATCTGCAAATAGGGATACATTGACAGTTTCTTTACTTATTTGTATTCCTTTTATTTCTCTTGCCTTATTGCTTTGGCTAGGAATTCTAGGATTATGTTGAGTATGAGTGGGGAGAGTGGTATCCTTGTCTCATTCCTGACTTTAGGGGAAATAGTTTCATGTTTTCCTCATTAAGTATGATGTTGGCTGTAGGTTTGTCATATATATCCTTTATAATGTTGAGGTACATTCCTTCTATTCCTAGTTTTCTTAGAGATTTTATTATGAAGTAGTGTTGAATCTTATCAAGGGCTTTTTCTGCATCTATTGAGATGGTAAAGTGGTTTTTGTCTTTGCTTCTATTGATGTGCTGTATTACATTTATAGATTTGTGTATGTTGGACCGTCCCTGCATCCCTGGGATGAAGCTGACTTGGTCATGGTGAATGATCATTCTGATATGTTGTTAGATTTGGTTTGATATTATTTTATTGATGATTTTGCATCAATGTCCATTAAGGAGCTTGGCCTATAGTTCTCCTTTTTGGATGTGTCTTTGCCTGGTTTTGGAATGAGTATAATACTGACTTCATAGAATGAGTTAGGCAGTATTCCTTCCTTTTCTATTTTGAGGAAAAGTTTAAGGAGAGTTGGTATTATTTCTTCTTTAAAGGTTTGATATAATTCATCAGAGAATTCATGAGGCCCCAGACTTTTCTTTTTTGGGAGACTATTGCTGTTCAATTTCATTTCATGTTATAGTTCTGTTTAAGTGGTTAATATCCTCTTGTGTCAGTTTTGGATGGTCATAAGTATCTAGAAATTTGTCCATTTCTTCAAGATTTTCAAATTTATTAGAATGTAGTTTCTCATAGTCTCTGATGATTCTCTGGATTTCCTTGGTGTTTGTTATCTCCCCTTTGCGTTTATGATTTTACTGCTTTGGGTCTTTTCCCTCTTCATTTTAGTCAGATTTGCCAGGGGTTTGTCAATTTTATTCATTTTTCAAAGAACCAGCTTTTTGTTTAATTGATTTTTTGTATGGTCTTTTGGCCTCTCTTTCTTTAATGTTGGCCCTTATTTTTATTATTTCTCTCCTTCTCCTTGATTTGGGTTTTTCTTGTTCTTGTTTTACTAGGAGTTTGAGACTTAGCATTAAGCTGTTTATTTGAGATATTTCTGTCCTTTTTATGTATGTACTCATGGCTATAAACTTTCCTCTTAGGACAACCTTTTCTGTGTCCCATAGGTTCTGGTAGGTCATGTTTTCATTTTCATTAACCTTACAGAATCTTTTTAATTTCCTCTTTTATTTCATCAGAAACCCACTGATCATTAAGCAATGTGTTGTTCAGCTTCCAATTGTTTGCATATTTTCTGCTGTTGCTTTTGTTGTTGAGTTCTAGTTTTAATGCATTGTGATCAGATAGAATGCAAGGGATTATTTCTATTTTTTTATATTTGGTGAGGCTTGCTTTGTGCCCTAAGATATGGTCTATTTTGGATAAAGTTCCATGGGCTGCTGAGAAGAATGTATATTGTGTGGTTGTTGGATGAAATATTCTGTAGACATGAGGTAGGTCATTTGATCTATGGAGTGATTTAATTCTAGAGGTCCTATACTGATTTTTTTTTGGATGACTTATCTATTGCTGATAGGGGAGTATTAAAATCTCTCACTACCACTGTGTTGGAGTCTATGTGTGCTTTTAAGTCCTTTAGAATGTATTTGATGGAACTAGGTGCACTGACATTGGGTGCATATAGGTTGATAATTGTTATTTCCTTTTGGTGTACTTCCTCTTTTATTAGTGTGAAGTGTCCTTCTTTATCTCATTTGATCAATGTAAGTTTGAAGTCTACTTTGTCTGATATAAGTATCGTTACTCCTGCCTGTTTTTGGGTGCCAATGGCTTGGTAAATCTTCTTCCAGCCTTTCACCCTAAGCCAGTGTTTGTTTCTGTTGATGAGGTCGATCTCCTGTAAACAAGAGACTGTTGGATCTTCCTTTTTAATCCAGCTTGCCAAACAGTGTCTTTTGAAGGGGGAGTTGATTCGGTTGACATTCAGTATTAATATTGATAAGTACGTGGTGATTCCTGTCATTTAGATGTTTTTGTTGTTTAAGGATTTGATCATGTGCAGCTGAATCAATGCTACTCTCTGATTCCTTGTATTTTCTTCTCCTGTGGTTTGGTGCTGCCTGTCCTCTTGTGGTTTTGTTTGCTTTCATCTTCTGTTTGCAGAATTCCTTGGAGAATCTTTTGTAGTGATGGCTTGGTGGTCATATATTGTTTTAGTTTCTGCTTGCTATGGAAGATTATTATTGCTCCATCTATTTTGATTTATGATTTTGCTGGGTAGAGTATCCTAGGGTTGATGTTATTTTCATTAAGTGCCTTGAATACATCACTCCATACCCTTCTTGCTTTTAAGGTTTCTGTTGAGAAATTAGCTGTGATTTTGATGAGTTTACCTTTATATGTTATTTGTTTTTTTCTTTCTCACAGCCTTCAATATTCTTTTTCTGTTCTCTATGTTTGTTGTTTTAATGATAATATGTCATGGGATAGTTCTATTTTGGTCAAGTCTGTTTGGTGTCCTGGAGGTTTCCTGTACCTGAATGGGCATAACTTTCTCTAGATTTGGGAAATTTTCTGTTATTATTTTATTGAATGTATTACGAATCCCTTTTGCTTGGACCTCTTCTTCAATGCCCATGATTCTCAGGTTTGGTGTTTTGATGGAGTTGGTGATTTCTTGCATATTCCTTTTGTAGGTCTTGAGTTGTTTGACTAACAGTTCTTCATTTTTTTCTTTAATTTCTATTTTGTCTTCAAGTTTTGAGATTCTGTGTTCCACTTGTTCTAGTCTGCTGGAGTGACCTTTCACTGTTTTGTGTTTCTGTTTCATTCTTTTTTCTGTGGTCTTCCATACCATAGATCACTTCCTCTTTAATATTGCCTATTTTCATCTTTCATTCATTTCTCTCTCTATTTATAGTGTTCTCTGTTTCACTTTGGTGTTTGTTTAGGGCTTCTATGAGTTCATTTATTTGTTTCTGTGTCTTCTTGTATTCTTTATTTTTGTTGTCTTGAAATTTCTTGAGTTCCTCTTGTATGTTTTGGTTAACCATGTCTAGTATCTTCTCCATGAATTCTCAGTGATTACTGGCAAGTTTTCTTCTTTGAGTATGTTTTTGTGGACATTGCCAGGTTCCTTGGTGTTGTTTATCTTTGTTTTGTTGGGTTCAGGAACTAGGTATCCATTTTCTTCATTTTCCTCTGAATCCTGTATTAAGTTATTTTTTGAGGAGAGTGCTTTCCTTCTCTTCTTTCTCTTCTCCTTGTTCCATTTGGTACTGTGCTCTTGATAGGCTAATTGGTGGTTTTAGTCACCTGTTTTCTTTCCCTTGATTTAATTTTTGTGTTTTGGCAGTCTTGGTTTTTAGCTAGGTTGGTGTGGTATTTCTGTTCCTGGTCTGGACGTGTTATTTAGCAATAACTAATTCACAGATTCAATACCTAATCAGTAATTTATGTATTATATAGAAGACCCCCTTGGTGGCAATATCTATAGGCAGTGGGAGCTGGGTGTTAATGTTTTTTAGGCTAGCTATAGAAGTTTGGGGAATTGGATAGGGTGGCACTAAAAGGGGAGGCAGGAAGTGGGGTGGGTGAGTGAGGAAAGTGGTGCAGGGACTGCTGGGTTTTGTGGCCCCTGTGTGTGTTTGGGAGTATTTCTATTGTTTAGTGTAGAGTGCTGTGTCAGGGACTTCAGGGGATTGGGGTTGTGTGAAGTTCCTACAGTAGATTGGTCAACATGTGATGAGTGTGAAGGAGGGAGGGGTAGTCTGGTGAGAGGTTGGAGGAGAATGGAAGGGGAAGGTGTGGGCAGGGTGTGAGAGTGGATGAGAAGATAATAATGGTAAAGTTGGAAGAAAAAAAAGAAAATATAATAAAAATTTAAAAACTCACAATAATAAGAGAAGCAAACAAACAAACAGGAAAAATGATTAAAACAAAACAAAGCAAAAAAAAAAAACACATGATTCAGGAACATTTGAATTTCAGTCTTAGTTTAAGTTCCGGAGTTTCTCTTCTGGCACCTAATCCTGGTATTGGCACATAAGCAGAAGCTCTGACATAGTCTCACCAGGTGGTTGGCTTGTGAATAGTGTTTTGTTCCTCTGTCTACCAGTTTAATTGAAGTTGTGAGGTAAAGTAGGTTTTCCAGATCATGCAGGATGGTTGGGGCTATTGATTTCCCCAGTTGATAGCTGTGTTATCCTTCAGCTGAAGCTGTTCATTTAGCCCCTCCCCCAGCAAGGTGGGGCAGTTCATCTTTGAATGCTGTCCTGTGGTTCAGGAGATCAGCCTTGCATTCTACAACCTGCTCTGCTTTGGGAGGTGGCTTGTCACTGTATTTGTTCATTGAGAGTTTGGTGCTGAGAGTTTACTTCTTTGTCCTGCCCCCTTTCTTCAGGGCAGGTTTGGCATTCTATACAACCCTCTGCTGTCTGTTTTATTACAATTTGCTGTTCATTTTTCAGTTTTGCAGGGCAGTTTGGTTTTGGATGCTGCTCTCTGGCTCTGAAGATGATGTCTGTGATCTACTACCTTCCTTGCTTCAGTTGTGGGTTATAGGCTACCTACTCTCAGTTTTCACTGCCTTTCCTGTGTTTGTTTACTGATAGTTCAGTGCTGAGACCAGCTCCTTACCCCTTCCCCTTTCTCCAATGCACTTTCAGTGTTCTACCTGCCCTCTTCAGTGTCTGTGCTAGATTACAGTTTGCTGTTTGTTATTCAGGTTTTTTTGGGGGGGATCAGTATGCTCAGGGGCTATGCTGGTTTATGTGCCTGGGAGTGGGTAGGGGAATTTCATGTGGTATGTGGTGCTCACCTGTTTTTCTGTGAATTGACAAGCAGGCAGGTTTGGACCCAGCAGCAACAGTGGTGGCAGCAGTGGTGAGAAATGGCACCAAATTTTCTTACTGGCATAGGGAGGATTTCTGTGGGCTAGGGGTTCAGGATTTTGAAAGTTTGATTATGGTTGGTGCTTTATTTCCACTTAATGGAGGAAGGAGAAGAGCAGGAAAGAAAAAAGAAAAGAAGAAAAAAATTGCCATGGTGAAGGAGGGTTTCCCGGAGGATGGACTCACCTTTCTGGCTGTGCAGCAGGTTGCAGCTGTTAGGTGCAATTAAAGGCTGATCTGTGGGTCAGTCTTTGAATTTTTTCTTGCACCTAACTTGACAGCAGTTATTATTTTGGCTAGAAGCAGTCAGAATTACCCAAGTGTGACTACAATGTCTCAGGGAGGTTTTGGAGTTATGGAGCTTAGGCTATCAACTTCTGTACCATAGTTGCCATCTTGGATCTCTGTATGTTTATTTTAAATGACTAGTATTCCACAATTTCTCTGAATTTTTACTACATTTTAAAAAGGAGACTTAATGAAGTTCCTTTATACCAAAAGTTCAGAGAAATTTGACACTGTAGAAGATGGGCTTCAGAAGTTTAATAAAGGAACTTTCATGCAAGGACAGAGTTGAAGTTAGGGTTGTCCCTGAGAATTGTTTTGGTCTATCTTCAAATCTTTCCCATTAGCTTAGTGATTCTGTCAAGTTCACAAGTGGAGCCCTGGGCCTTGGGCCCTGTCACCTCAGAAACCTGACTTGCTGGCTCTTACTTCAGGTATATTATCCAAATTTACAATCTGTACAATGTTAGAATTCCAGCTTTGGTAATCTGTAACACCCACAGAGACTGCCTGCCCCTTCTACTTTCTTTTTTATGCATTCCCTTTTGTTTTTTTTAAAGACAGGGTCTTTCTGTGTAGCCCAGGCTAGTCTGGACCTAATGGTCTTCCTGAGTTCTTCTTATGAAGGTTCACAAGTAACTGGGTAACTTGGTGTGGACCAAGTTAAAATCTGAAATTTACTTTCAAGGAATAAAATATTAAAAGGAATTGTAATGTTATAAAATACACAAACTATAAAAAGATTTGCAATATTAATTATAATCATATAGTACAAATAAGTATGAAATAATAAATATAATAGCTACCATTTATAGAACACTTATAGACCAGCATATTCTCTTATTACCATTGTTCCAAATATACTTATTTACACATTAGGGATGCATTTTATCAGAAAAAGACAGGATCTGTTGGATCTCTTTTGTAAAAGCAGCTGTGACTAAGAAAACTCATTTTACTTGGATTCTTTTATTTTTTAATTTTGGAGGTACTGTGGTTTGAACTCAGGTCCACATGCTTGTTAGGTAGGTGCTTTTCTAGAGCCTCTCCACCAGCCCTGTCTTATGTTGAGTTTTTTTTGAGATAAGGTCTTGTGAACTATGTGCCCAGGCTGGCTTCCAATCACAATCCTTCTGATCTCTGCCTCGTTAGTATCTAGGATTACAGGTGTGAGAACCAAAGCCTGGCCAACCTCTTTTATTTGCATATTAAAATCTAAGTTAGTTTATAGAGAAACCTTGCCAGGCTGGGAGCCTTTGATTTCTTTGACATGTGTTTGTATATATCTTCTCCATTCCTATGTGCTGATTTCTTGTTGGATTTTTAGAGAATCGTAATGTTGTTTATATTGTCCAATTCCTGGTGGGGAAGGGACAACACTTTTGTGACATGCGATAGTAACTCCCCTATCATTCTTATGTAATTTTGGTAAAAATCAACAATGGTAATAAGAATAATAAGTGTTATTAATTTATAGCATTGTGTGTGTGTACTGTTCTATGTATTGCAGATTTGACCTCTTAAGTAGACAACCATTTCATGAAGTAGGAACTACTATAATCTTCATTTTTCTGATGACAATGAATCATGAAGAAGTCAACAACCATGTTCAAATTCATTTAGCCAGTAAGTGGCAGAATCAAAATTCAAACCGTACAGTTGTTGTCCAGTTAATGGAGGTGCATTGGGGCTTTCTTTCAACTATAGAAACATTATTTTAATTTTCTTCATTATCATGGTTGATGTCACTTATTCATGAGATATAGTTGAACTTATGAGGCAGCACTACTGACTCTTTTTGTCATTTTAATTAAAAGGTTACTTAAATCTTAGGAAATGTGGAACATATGAGGGAAAATTCTTTAAAATTAGAAAGATGTACCAGTGAATAGGATATTAAAAGGAATGGATACAGATTAACAGAGTGAAACATTTCAGCTTTTTAGGATATAGGTTTAAAGATGATGGTCTGGTGGCACATGCCAGTAATCAATGAGACAAAGAGGATAATACAGGAGGATCAACAGTTTGAGACCAGCTTGGGCTGTATTTTTATAATGGAGGGAGTGAACTTGTTTAAGGTATATTGTGTGCCTGTATGGAGTTATCACAATTAAATCCTCTTGCATTATTAATGTATGATAAGTCAAAATTTTTGAAAAGTGCAAAAAAGTTAAAAATATATAAGGCTTAGTGCTATGCATGATTTCAGGCATCTTGGATTGCAGTCCATGTGGATGAAGGGGACTATGGCACACTTTAGCAAAATTGAATTAATTTTGGAAGCTTTCATTCATAACATAATAAATGTATCATAAAGATACATTTGGTGAGAAGTATGTACTTGTTTAACACTAAATTTAAGGAAGAAATAAAATAAGAATAATTGTTCTTCCTTTTCTTTAGTGAAAAGTAAATTAAAGAACCAAAGACATAAATAACATTTTAGTAGATTTAACAGAAAGAGAAAAAATTAGTATCAGCAAAGAAAAATTTATATTGGGGAAAAAAGAAAAGCCTTGCTTAAAATGTCAAATCTAAGGAAACAAAAGACACTGAGTGTGTTATAAGTATAATAATTTCCTGAATCATCTTCATTATTAAAATCAAATTGGAAAACAGAGAAATACAAGCTTCTGAGGAAAATTTTTGTTGCATAATTAATTTTCCCCTTGATTTGACACAGGTTTTCTGAGGTTTAAATTTTCGTAAATGTCCTTCATTATTAATCGATTCATTAATTACTTCATTTATCCATCCATTTAGCAATTACATATACAGTGCCAACTCTGGATAAAAGATGACAGACCTAATCAAGGATAAATGATATGCATATCATAGAAGAATCAAGATAAGATAGATCTTATAGATGAAAAATCTCCATAAAGACACATTTGAAAACTAACTTCATAGTATTTTATTGAGATAAATTTATATGCAATCATACACAGATTTTAAGTTTTTAATACACTGAGACATTTTATTTATTTATTTTTATGAGGTTTTTTTATTGTTTTATTATTCATATGTGCATACAATGCTTGGGTCATTTCTCCCCCCTGCCTCCACCCCCTCCCTTACCACCCACTCCACCCCCTCCCTCTCCTTCCCACCCCTTCAATACCCACCAGAAACTATTTTGCCCTTATTTCTAATTTTGTTGAAGAGAGAGTATAAGCAATAATAGGAAGGAACAAGGGTTTTTGCTAGTTGAGATAAGGATAGCTATACAGGGAGTTGACTCACATCAATTTCCTGTGCGTGTGTGTTACCTTCTAGGTTAATTCTTTTTGATCTAACCTTTTCTACACTGAGAAATTTTAGAGCTGAATGATAATGGTACACCATTTCAATATAATAAAATTCACCTTCTTAGGTACAAAATTTTATGAATTTGAAATTATTGGGGTTTTGAACTCAAGGCCTTACAGTAGGTAGAAGGGTGCTCTGACACTTGAGTCACTCCCAGCCCTTTTTTGCTTTAGTTATTTTTCAGGTAAGGTCTCATGTTTTTGCCTAGGGCTAGATTCAGACCATGATCCTCCTACCTACAACCTCTGCTTAGTTGGATGACAGGTGCACACTGCTACACACAGCTTATTCATTTAGATTGGGTCTTGGTAAATTTTTGCCAAGGCTGGCCTTGAACTGCAATCCTCCTGATCTTCTGAGTAGCTGGGATTTCATGCATAAGCCATTATATGCAGCTAAATGTTATATGAGTTTTGACAAATGCATAATTTTAATAGCCACCAACATCAGGATGAAGAACCATTAACTGATCTTAAAATATTCCCCATGCTCTTCTTTTATAACCACGTATAACTTTACCTCTAGCTCCTGCTAACCAGTGATATATTTTCTATCCCTATAGTTTTGTTTTATTCAGAATGCCAAGTGGAATTATGTGAAATTGAAAATCATTTTAGCTGTCTTCTTCTCCTTCTCCTTCTCCTCCTTCTTCTTCTTCCTCCTCCTCCTTTTTCTTCTTCCTTTTCTTTCTTCTTCTTTTCCTCTGTCCTCCTGCTCTTCCTTCTCTCCTCCTCTTCTACCTCCTCCTCCTCACCCTCTTCCTTTTTCTTCTTTCTTCTCCTTCTCCTCCCTCTCTTCCTTCTCTTCCACCTCCATCTTCACCTTTCCACTTTCTTTTTAAAGTCAGGGTATATATATGTTATTATATTATATTTATTTATAGCAGGCTTGTCTCCAATTTGTAATTCTCCTGCCTCAGTTTGTAAGTGCTAGAATTATGGACATATGACACTAAGCCCAACTTTGTCCAGCTTCTTTCATTTAGCTTAATGCATTTGCAATTTGTCTGTGCTGCTGATTGTATTGCTAATTTAGGTCTTTTAATTGCAGAGTAGTATTTCTTTGTATGGTATACCACAGATTGCTTATTCTTTCATTCATTAAAGAACATATGGTTCCTTTCCTGTTTGGGGTGATTCAGAAGAATGATATTATGTACATTAAAGTACAGGATTTTGAATAAATTCTCTAGACTAAACTTGAAGGTAAAGGATTGCTCAGCCATATAGGAAGTTTAACTTCAAAAGAGGCTGACATACTGCTTTCCAGTTGGGACTCCACTATTTTGTATTTCTCTTAAAGATGTATCAGAGTTCCACTTACTTATATCTTTTGAGCTCATGGTTTTGTCAGTTTTTCTAAACTATTATAATAGATGTGTACATCTGTCTCTTTGTAGTTTTAGTTGTACATCTCCCTAATGGACTAAGGATCCTGAGTATCTTTTTCTGTGCTTTTTGGTATCCATTTATCTTGCTTAATGAAGTTCAAATTGTATGACCATTTAAAAATGAAATGTTTGATTGTTTTAATCTTGATTTTGGGGACTTTATGCATTCTCCATATAAGTCTACAATAAGACATAAGATTTGATGCATTTTCTCAGTCAGTAACTTGTCTCTCCATTCTCTTAAAAGTACTTTTCATGGAGCAAAAGGTTTTCTCTTTCTGGAGTCCTATTTGTTACTTTTATTTTACTATTTTTTAGATGAAAACAATGAGGCATGGGGAGATAAAGTGACTTTTTTACATTACCCCACCAGTCAGGTGGAAACTAAGATAGTCTGTGGCTCCATTGCTTGCAGCAACTGTGCAACACTAACTCTCACTCTTGAATTCTCCACTGTTTCACTGTAATGTATCATTTACCTGGGATTACAGTTTCTCACTTTTTAATAAAAAACATCATCTTGCAGTCAATAGTTAAATTTATCATACACACATATAACCATGTAGTGTTTAAGTGTTTGCCTATATTAATTCATTTATCCTCATAATGATACTATGAAGTAGTCGCTAATATTATCCCCATTTTACAGAGAAGAAATAGTGGTACAAAGAAGTAAAGTAATTTTCTCAACTCACATAGCTAATAAGTGGCAGAGTCAGGGTGATATGCAGCAATCCAAATACAGAATTTCTGTCCTCAATTATATACCATTTCTTTTCTCTCTTCTATATATTTCTAGATAGTAAACAGTTACTTTCTGCTCCTATTCCTGAGTATGTTTTTAGCTCTATATGGTTGACAGTTTTTTCTTTCAGCGTTTAGAATATTTTACTCCATTTCTTTGTAACATATATCTAAGCAAATGAAATATCTGTGATTATTGTTCCTTCTTTTCTTTTTTCTCTGTGGCAGCCTTTAAGATTATTGTTCTTTATCCTTTATGGTTTTAGTTTTAACTTAGAATATCTAGGATGACCAACTTCAATTTTGGTACCCTTGTATTTTTTATTCTGGAGCACACTTATATAGCATCTCTGAAAATTATTTATCTGTCATTGATTTACACACAAGCACACCTACACACACCTGTGAACATCTACTAAAATATTAATTGTAACCTATACCTACATAATATATGTGCATGCTATAGACTTACATTTCTCTATTTGTCCATATTAAGGTGACATATATATGCATTGTATTAAATATATATTAAATACTATTTATATATATTGGATCTATTTATCCTTTAAACATATTTGCTCTTCATAGGATTTTTAATTTGCTCCCTTCACTTATATCAGATGTTGTTCTCCTTACTTATCTAAATATTTCCTTTTAAGAATTTTAGCCCTTCAACCATTTTCAAATAGTTCAACAGTTTTTATTCCAGCTAGAGTGACAGGACATTGCTCACTGTTACGTCTTTGTGTTTATTCTCTGATATGTTTGGGAAGTTTACTAAGCCTACTCCCTTAAAACATGGTAGAGTTTCAGGGACTCTCCATAAGTAGTATTTCAGAATAAAGGAAGGTAAGAACAGAATTCATTAATGGTCTGGGTATATATGTTTTAAATAAGTCTTGGTAATTTTTATTACACTTGTTATGTCTAGAAGTTCTTTTGCTGCCTTAATCTGGCCCATGAGGGTCCTGTTCCTAAACTGACTTTTATTATACTGGGAAATTTTTCTAGCTATAAGGCAGTTTATTAATGGCTCCCTTGGAATGTGTATTCATGCAAGCTTGAGGTCAGGCAGCAATCACTTCTGCTCTTTGACTCTCCTTTTATAAGCACCCAGCTTCATCCTAACACTAAGATTTTGAATTGTGAGAATTCCTTGCCTCTTTTGGGTCAATTTTAGTATTTTCACTCCACAGAATTAAACCCTCCACTCACTGGCCCTACTTATGGATCCAGAGCCAAGCAGTCCTACAAGTATTTCAAGACTCAATGCTTTGTTTTCTATGTCTAGTTCTGGTACACTGAGATGCTAACTTCATTCATTTCCTCCATCCTTGACATGGGAGATTAAGAAATACTCTAAATAGGTACCTTTAATATTATTTAACTGGAAGATTTGTCAATTTGTTTCTCAAGACTTGCTTACAACTTTTAAAATACAGCTTTCTGTTATAATGTCCTGAAAATAATTTCTGATATCTTGAGGTTTAGTCTTATGCAGATTAAACAATCGGCACCTACTTTGTATTAATTCACTTTATCTGAATCTTGATATAAATTACAACTATGGCATAAAACCACTTGTTTATAAGAGCAAGTGCTTATCTTGCATTCCCTTATTTTGAACTTCCACTTAGCGAATATTAGCTCTACACTAATCCTAAGGTTTATATATTCCATTTTTCATCCTAGATCACTATCATTTTACATCTGAAGAAAACTTTGTTGGAATCAACTAATGCTTCCTTAATTATAATGAAAAATTTTTATGACAATGAAATTATGAATATTAGTTTTATTAAAGTGCCTCAGAAGGAAATACTATTTTGCTGAATGCCACAATAGTTTATCTTTTTGCTTATGCATATAGTTAGTATAGATTTATTTTTGGTGGAGGAAAAGGGATAAAGAAGAAAGGAATTTGCTTGTAGTATTATGAAGAACTCACAGGTCATTTAGTAATTCAAGCATCTGTTTTTTGAGAACAGTTTTTCTGGTTAAGATGTTTAGGGGGCTGGGGTGTTTTATGTCAAAGAAAATCTGTATTTCTACACATGACCTTTACTCAATGCAAATATTGCCTTATTCTATAAAATCCGATGTCCACATAGAAGTCTAGATCACTTTTAGCATGTGTACAGAAGTAGGGAATAAAAAGCGCTTTTTGCTGGAGAAAGTTGTCAATTTGGTTTCCACCAAGCACTAGAGATATATAGAATACATAGTACACTACTTACACCTCATTTATACCAATAAACACATATAACCAGAATGTCAACATGAGATTTTCAGTAGACCATAAAAAAGAGGAAAAGAAAATATTCTGTTTTATTCATTAGCATTGGAATGGACAGGAAGCATTTTGCTGATAAAGAATATGATTTTTGTCCCTGGTCATTCTGGTAATGTAGCATCTAGTCCAATTAAAAAGCTGTTCTTTTCCTGTTAGTTTAAGAAGTCAGCACTTACGCTTTGCTGTGGTGCTCAGCTCTCAGTTATTAATAGCTCTCTTGACATCTTATTAAATCAAAGAGGATTGCAGACCCAAGATGAGATAGTATGCATGAATCTCTTTATATTATTTGAAACACTTATTATGTTTGCATAGATTACTGTTTCTATTTTCTTTATTTAATATAGCACTATGAATTATATGAATTATTATTACCAGGCCCTCAATGAGGGTCATTTTCCACAAAGAAGTATCCTGACTAAAGGATTAAAAGCAAAATCACACACAAAAAAGTCTTTAATCATAAAATATATGTTTTACCCAAGAAAGATGAAGAAAATAAGTCACAAGCTATTTTCTGCAAACCTCTATGAATTGTGGAGGCATAAATATCTCTTCAATATTTCAAAGCAGCTTTTTCTCCAAGACACATATAAAGTGAATAATTTTAAAATAAGTTCTTATATTTAAATGATATTCCTAAGACTGAACGCCAACTTGTAAAATAAATTGATGAGACTTTCAGTTAAAATGACATTGAAAATTCGTTTGAAATGTTTCCTGATCTTCCAGCTTTATCACTTATGGCATCTATTTTAGTACATTTTCATTGTTATGAAAAATTATCTGAAGCTGGCACTTTAAAAAAAGAAAAGAGCCTTAGTTAGTGCACAGTTTTAGAGGTTGAAAACCTAAGATCATATGGCCCCTTTGGTTTGGTCTCTGGTGAGGTCCCCTTGATTGTGTCAAATCTTAGAAGATGGCATCACAGCGGAAGTGGCAGGAAGAGATCAGACTAGAAACCAACCAGAGAGCTAGTAAAACTGGGTTTTCCTTTTAAGCATTCTACCACCCCATCTTCATCACCTCATGGAGGACATGATTCCAAGTCATGTATTTTTGGGGGATACACTCAAACCAGATTCAAATCACAGCAGTTCCCATATTTACAAAGATATTTGAAAAAATTACTTTTGTGCTATTGAATTCTTTGGGTTTGATGAATGCAGAGCATCAACACTGTGCCAAACAGAACAGTGTTTCACTGCCTCGAAATGTCTCCTGTGCTCATCTACTTAATCCTTCACTTTCCCAAACCTCTGGCAACCACCGATCTAGATACATATCCATAGCTTTGTCTTTTCTAAGATATCATGCATGATGATATATTCTTAACTTTTTCACTTTTTCAGACAGATTTCTTTCATTTGGAAATACATGTTTAAGAGTTATACATGACTTTTATGGGCTGACTGCTCATTCCTATTAATTGCCAAAATATATTCCAAGCCTGGATGTACTACAATGTGCTAAGGCATTCACCATTTAAAGAATACCTTGGCCAAGCAACAAAACTTACTCATAGCAACTTGAGAGTCTGAGATTGGGAAGGTTGTAGTTTGAGGCCAGCCTAGAATAAAAGTTCATGAGACCTCACCCGACAAAAAGCTGCACACAGTGGTACATCCCTGCCATCCCTGTTAGTATTGGAGACTGAGATTGGGAGAATCATGGTTCCGTGACAGCCCGGGCAAAACAGTTTATAAGACCACCATCTCAAGGAAAAATAGTTGGGTGTGGTGATGCATGCCTGTTATCTCAGCTACTGTGGGAAGCATAAAATAGGATTGTGGTCCAGATCAGCCTGGGAAAAAAGCGAGACCCTGTCTCCAAAATAACCGGAGCTCAAATGGTAGAGTGCCTGCCTATCTCACTGCCTTAGAGTGAAGCCCTGAGTTCAAATCCCAGTATTGCCAAACCAAACAACAAAAAGAAACAAAAACCACTGTGGATTTTGTCCACTGTGAATAAAGTCAAAGGTATCTTTGTTTATCACTTCTCAAATCCTTTGGGTAAATACATTTGGATGCAACTGCTGGACCATACAATAATACAGTACTTAACTTTGTAAGAAAACACCAAAGGATCTTCCAAAATGACCTTGATACTTTGCAGCCCCACCAACAATGCCTGAGAATCTCTGCTGCATCTTATCTTCACCAGCAATTGGCATTTTCAGTCTGAGTTTTCATATACTTCAATAGTTGTATCTTATTATGTATTTTACATTTCCTTCTGCTGAGCACCCTTTCCTATGTTTATTTGCTGTTATTATATCTGCTTGAGTGAAGTCTATTCAGATCTTTTCTCTCTCTTTAAAATAAGAGTTGTTTTCTTGTCATTGAGTTTTAAAAGTTCTTTGGATCTTTTGTATACAAATACATCACTAGATATTTGTTTGGCACATCTTTTTATTCTAGTGGCTTAATTGTCTTATACAGAAGCTTTTAATTTAAGTAAAGTCTAATTTATTTTTTCTTTCATGCATTAGGATTTAATATTCTATTTAAAATGTTTAAAGACAGAAGTAAAAACTGACAAAATACTTGAGGAGGAATTTCTCAAATCAAGATCTACAAGTGGCCAATAAGCTCATAAAAGATGATGTTCCACAGTGTTCATCAGTAGAAAGTAATTAGATTAAATTAATATTAGACAATATGCTAATGTCAAACATGTTTAAATGACAATAGGAATTGTTAGTGAGAATGTAAAGAAACTAGAACTCATTTAATTTTTATTAAGATTGTAAAACAGATACACATTAAAAAACTGCTTAGTAATTTCTCATAAAATCATATATAGAATTATTTACTATATGACCCATCAGACTTTCGGAAATTAATGAGCTATATTCCAGCTTCAAATAGAAGCTAGTAACTATTATTATTTGTAGAGTTGTATGAACAATTTATATGAGGAAGAACATTCCTGTTCACAGAGAATAAATTTTCTGGGGAAAGAGGATGCAAAAATGACAGAAGGGAAATCACAGGATTGTCATCTGAGTGCTCATGTTGAGAGTGGTAGCAGTGTGCTATGGAGGACAATTGATGAAACTAGAGAATAAAGTAGGTGTGAGATGTGAGCAAAAGAGAGACACAAGAAACCAAATGTTAAACTTAATGTTTTGGTTTAAGTCACTGGTATGGATGAAGCTGATATTACCTAGAACTGGAAAAATCTAGGGAAGATCAAGATGTCTAGAAAATTTTCTTGCAGTCAATGCATTTCTATTTAGTTTTGTTGAAATTATACTTTTTCAGGGTATTCATACTAAAAAGGGATGTTCAGGAACTGTCCAAAAAGGACCCAATTATCCGTACTCTAATCACCATGGGAACAGAGGGACCCTAAATAAGGTATTCTTATCTAAATTTCTCAATTGCCTAAAGTGAAGGTAAAAACAATCTTACTTGTTTAGTGACTTAATTTTACTTGTTCAACATCCTCGTGATCTAAAGTATTTCAAAAGCATACGAAAATTGAATATATTTACATTTGGTATAATATATATTATATATAATTTATAATATATATAATATATAAGATCATGTAGATATTTATGAATACATTTATGTTTTAAGTCTAGTTTCCAGATAAGAAAGAAAACATGCCACCTTTGTCTTTCTGACCTCTGCTTACTTAGCTTAACATGGTGATCTTCAGTTCAGTCCACTCATCGGCAAACAATAAAATTTCATTTTTCTTTGTGGCTGAATAAAACTCCATTGTGTATATATGTCACATTTTCTTAATCCATTCTTCAGTTGTGGGGCATCTTGGCTTTTTCCAAAGCTTGGCCATTGTGGATAGTGCTGCAATAAAAATGGGTGTGCAGGTGGCTCTATTGTATCCTGGAACACATTCCTTTGGGTGATGTACGCCTTTGGAGTAGTACTGCTGGATCATATGGTGGTTCTATTTTTAGTTTTTTGAGGAACCTTCCTGCTGCTTTCCATAGGGTTTGACATCACTAGAAAGGTACATCCATGTAAGGGGAATAAGGACCAAAATGAGAATACTCTCAGAAAGGGTAAGCAGTGGAGGAATAAATGCATATGTGTTTTTTTTAAATAAGTGTCAATAAAAGAGGCTACAGAACTTGCTGTATAAAGATTGTCTTATACAACTTTAACACTGGACTTTAATCCAGAAACAGATGAAAGGAAATTTGAAGGACAACTGTTTACATAATAATGTTCACTATTGCCTGATAGTTTTAGTACTTTACTTTCAGCACCATTAGAAATAGGTATAAAATACTAAGACTGACACGATTATGTTACAGAAAACTTTAGAAGAATTAGAAGCTGTCATAAAAAGGTCAATGTATTAAAAAGAATTCATTGTAGTATTCCTCTGTGGTTGACATAAATACCATGCAGGTACTCTGCTTTTATGTACCCGTTAGCCTTCAATTTACTACCACTTGGTATTTTTCTAACAGAAATGGATTCTTAGGCAAAGTTAGGCCTTTATAATTTGGTATTAACAAGCAAGTATGAATATGCTTAGTTTAAAAATTAATAAACTCGATATATCAGAGAGCACAAAATCAGGTAGATTAGTTCTATACTTATTTTATTTAGTACATTATTGCATAATTTTATTTTGCTTCTCATATTTGAAAATTTCTGACAACATCAGCATGAATCATCATCTTTAAGAAACTACAGGTAAAGACTAAGTTTGGCAAAAAGAAAAGGTATAGCAAATGGACACGAGAGTTATTAGAGTTCTCTTTTTTTCTTAATAGCTGTAAGAATAGATTCTATGAAGATCATACCTTTGAGGGAATCACAATGTGACTACTATAAGACAAAAAATGAAAGGTTTTAAACTTGGTTCTGTTTTTCTTTTTTCCACAAGAAACTTAGAGACTAAATCTCTGAGACCTAAATGACGTTAAAAAAAAATACTGAACAAAGAAGAAATTCACAAGAATGATTTCCCCCCAAAGGTTCTCATCCAATTTACAAATGCACACATATATATTTCCCACAAATTTTTTGTGCAAATAGCTGTGAAGCCTGCACTGGATGAATTGATGTAGTGACTCTGACCTTGGAAGTCCATCTGACAGTAAATGAAGTAGCTTAGCATTCAAATAAAGGTACAGTGATTCTTTTATCACTCCTGCCTCCTGGGAAAGGAGACAGTTTAACAATTGGTTAAAACAATTAATTAATATTAGTGAAAATAGAACAATTATATCACTTATTAAAAAGAATCAAATTAAAGTTTTTATGCCATAATTTTCTAGGCAAATGAAGTTCATTTTTAAAAGGAGATTCACAATAGGGGAACTGTAAAAATAATTATAGGACACCCATGATCCAGGAAGGTAAATTATGGGTATGAAGACTGTTAAAATGCTAGTAATAAGATGCTAAATTCAAAACAACATTTTCACTTAGATATCAACTATGTAAGATTATTTATTTAAAATAAGAAAATTAAAATTTGATCAATTATTAAATTTTATTATTTATTATTAGCTTAAATTCAATTTGAATAAAATGTAGATTATAATAAAATATCTCTGGAAACAGAGATTGCAGGTTATTTACATTTTTTCTTTATACTTTTCTGGCTTTATACTGTCAGCCAATAATGTTTTTATAATCAGTGAAACACATCCATTTTATTACTTTAATAGCTTTTTCTATCAAACTAAATCTGCTGCACACACATTATCTTGGTTGCTAATAATTATGTTCTAAAAGTGAGTCTATCTATGAAGGTCTTCACAACCATTGACAATCCCTGCTAATGATTTATAAATAACCCCAGGAATTTACCTCTATCTTATAAAAAACACAGCAGCATCTTCTCTTTGCTCTAACTTATAATAGCAATTTGGCCTGAAACTCAATAACAATTTTAATTAATGTTTTCATTCCAACAATATTCTCTGCTTCTATTAAATTCAAAGCAGCTGCTGTGTTCAAAAACTAAAGTGGGAGCTGGATGTGAAGTTCTGGTCACAAAGAGGATTTTTGCATCTTCTGCAGTGTTATGAGCATGTTCTTTCCTTACCTGGGAAACAAATCGATGTGGGCACAATGTCATTTAGATGCTCCAAATCATAATGATGAATGTTGTTTCTTCAGGTACAAGGGCATGGTTAATCTGTATTGAGAAAGAAAACAACCCTGGCAAAAATATAGCCCCATTATGAACACAAAGGACTGCTCCAGCCTCTGAATTGGAAGTATCCCAAGATTCATCTGATCTACTTTGCACAAAATGTTGACCATGGTACACAGAAGGAGCTCAATAAATGTGTACAGAATAAATGTGACATGTGACTATAAAGTAATAAGGTAGGTTCTGTAGGCTATAATATTTTATCTTAGAGTACATGTAAAAAGGGATCTTTTACAAAAGACCAGTGGTATCCTTATTGTCTGCCTTTAATAGCGTTGATTTCTTTTCAGAATAAAAAGTGGATTTTGGAGTCAGATAGAACTGGATTCAGTCCCTGCTCTTGCACTGTGAATCTATGTCCTTGGGTAAATAACCTAACTTCTATAAACCTCAGCATTTTCCTTTGTAAAATGGGAAAACTAAATCCTAACTCATAGGGCTTTGATGAAAATCAAATGAAATAATGTAGGCAGAGAGATTTTATGTATTCAACTGATATAAACTATTATCATTATTGTTGCAGTGAATTCACTCTGTGTCAAGATTTATTTTGTTTAGTTTTGATACAGGGTCTTTCCAGATCTCTCAGCCTGGTCTGGAACTCACTATGTAACCCAGACTTGCCTTGAACTCAAAATGCTCCTACCTCAGACTCTTAAATGCAGGGATTACAAATATGTACTACCATGCCTGTCTTGCACATTAAGTAACAATAAAGTATAATTGTTAAGCGTTTAGGATATGAAGTCAGACAGATAATTCTAGTTTCAAGTCCTACATCCAGCTCTTGTTTGTGTGATCTGGTCAAGGTACTGAGCATCCCTAAGAATCTATTTTTGCATCTGCAAAATGATAACAGAATTCACCTCTCAGAGTTGTGCTGAAGAAAATGAATTTTAGAGTGCTAAGATTCATGAGGCACTTGTATTAGTTAGCATGAACTTATTGGCAAGTCACAGTCAATGGTGACATCGATCCTGTTTCTACCTCCCACCTGTTCAGGCTTTGCAAAATCCTTGCTCAGCTAGGATCTCTTGTATGAAGATGTTGAAGAGGGCTGTCTTCAACCACGTGCCTTATTCATAGCTGGGCCTCTATATAGAGTGTAGTGTGTAGAGTTAATGACCTTTTCCCTCCCATCCCCTCCCCTCTCCTCTCCTCTCCTTTCTTTCTAGTACTGGGCATTGAACCTAGGCCCACCTGATTGGTAGGCAAGCACTTTATCATGTAAGCCACCTCACCAGCACTTTTGTTTTTATTTTGTTTTTGAGATAGGGTCTCACTGACTTTGCCCAAGCTGACCTTGAACTTATGATCCTCCTACCTCTGCCTCTTGAGTAACTGAGTTACAGAAATGCACCACCACACCTGGCATTTTACTCCTGAGATCCTCAACTGGCTAATCAAAAAGCAGTTGCTCCACTGTATATAACCCATACACATTTATTCAGTGTTATGTGTCCCGCTAAGTTGTTATCTTCTGCCACCGTGGAGATGGAGACAAAAGAAAACATTACAAAATACAAGAACTGTCATAAAGCATTAGTGGTTATTATTCCTGGCATCTATAGATGTCAGACTTCCTTGTAAGTGGGGCATAAGAATATCACTGGATCACAGATCTATCAGACTTTTTCCTTTGGTCCTAACTATATGAATATCCTCATGGGCCCCAGTCCACTTCCAACCCCACAACCCTTTATGTCACCAATCCTCTATGTAATATTTAGAATCTGCTGTCACTGAGGGAATCCAAGTCATCCTTAATTAAGCATTCTCTAAGGCAATGTAACATATGTATATGATCTTTGATTCCCACTAAGCCTGCAGGGCAAATATCTTTAGTTCTTTTACAGATGTACAAACTGATCTTCAGCAGTGTAAGAGTTTAGTAGAAAGAGAAAAGATAAAGTATAACATCAAGTCAGGATCATTTTATCAGGTTATCATTTGAAATATCATCTAAATGACCAGTTAAGATTTATAAAAAAAAACAGAATACACTCTTTGACTCAGTGGAGTCTCCCGTTATTTCCATCGAATCTGCTGATAGTATTCATATAATGTTAGCACATGCCATTTTGTCTGTGCTTAATCATTGTATACCAGGTTAAAAACACCTTAAAACTTTGAAGTATCAAATGGATAAACTTTAAAAAGTTTGTTTTCCATATAAGATGGTATTTCTCTTTACAATAAGGACACTAACATATGACACATGGCAGAAAGTCTAAGAAATAATGTGTGGTAATACTACAGGAAACCACACCTCCTTTGTTTTCTTTAGTCAGAGTGATGTAGTTTCCTACATATGGATCCTGGATGTATTTTATTACATTGATATTGTCTATTTTTTGGTGCTAATGTAAATTTCAAATTCCATTGCTCATTACTAGCATCTGGGAAATAAATTTACTTTGCATATTAATGTAGTATCCTGCAACTTTTCTAGCTCCAAGAAGTTTTCTGTTGTTGATTCTTTCCAATTTTCTATATAGAAAATAATTTCATCTTGTGAAAAAATACTGTTTATTTCTTCTTTTGGATGTGTGTCTTATGTTTACTTTTATTTTCTTTTTATATTAGCTAGGACTCTCAGTGTGGTGTTAACAGCAGTGGTGAATGTGCACATCCTTACCTTGTTCTTGATTTTGCTTAATGTGTCTCAGCATTAAGCACATGTTAGCAAAAGGTATTCTGTAGAGTTGCTAAATTGAGCAGGTCCCCTCTGCTCCTAGAGTGCTGAGAGATTATACCTTAAATAATGTTGTATTTTGTGAAGTGCTTTTTGTGTCAATTGACACTGCCATTGATTTCCTTCTTTAGCCTTTGATTAGATGAATTGCAGTCATTGATTTTTTTAATGCTGAACCACTCTTGCATAACTGAAATAAACCTTACTTGGTTGTGGTCTGTAATTTTTCTGTATGTTCTTTATTTAATTTTCTAATAGCTTGTTGAGAATTTTTGCATTTATGCTTTGACAGGTTTGGGTCTACAGTTTTCCTTTCTTAGGTGTTTACCTGGTTTGGATATTAGGGTAATGCTTACCACACAGAATGAGTTAAGAAATGTTCCATTTTTACTTTCTGGAAGAGACTTAGAAAAATTAATGTCATTTCTTCCATAAATGTTTGATAGAATTCACCAATTAAATCTTACAAGCAAGATACTTTCTATTTAAGAAGGCTTTAAATTACTGATTCAAGTTCTCTAATGGATATAAACAAGCTGGGCATGGTATCACAAGCCTGCAATCCCAGCACCCAGAGGGCTGAGGCAGAAGGATAGCAAAACATAGGCTCAAATATAGGCTCACAAAAGAGTTATAGACTTATTTAGATTGTCTGTTTCTCAGTGAGTCTTCGTAGTTTGCGTCTTTAAATAAATTGACCATCTCATCTAAGACTTCAAATTTGTGGTGATTCACTGATCTGATTTAAGTTATAAATGAGCTAGTGATGGGAATTTTCTTTGCTTGCAGTCTTCTCTTTCTTCAGAGAAGTTTCTGCCCCCAAAGCTTTTTTCCTTGACTAGCTGTCTGCTCAGGGTGGTTTCTCAAGTGCGCTGTATCTCCATGTCTCTAACGGAGGGTCTAGCCAGCTGTCTCAGGAGACAGTCTAGTATTTTCCACTCTCTTAGGATTGCTTTTGTTTGTTTTCAGGGATAGGGCACAGCTTTCTCCATGAGGGAAAATATGATTCTACCCTCTATGACTTCTTTTTAATTACATCTACATCATATCTAGAAATTCTTTGGCATGGGTGCATAATAAAATCTAAACATAGTGTCTAATGCTGATATAAAATTTTCACTAGGTTTAATAATTTTTAGTCATTTTGGTTTATTTTGTAGGAGGAAAGTAAGGGAGGGTTGACCCTCTAGGTTCAGATGATATATCCGGTAAGATTGGTTCTATAAAATATTTGAGCTGTTTACCAACTGACTGGCATTGGACAAGTTACTAAATTTCTCTGAAACTCAGTTTTCTTAGCCATAATGTGATTGATGAAACATAAAGAGTTACTTTGAAAATTTCTAGGCTTGGTACAATTTCTATTTTAGTTTTTATTATTTTGTTAATTGTATCAATGTCCATGTCCTGATTATGCAAAATTATACCATCTATCAGCTATCTATCTATCTATCTATACATGTATGATATATGTGTGTATACAGATGTGTATGCGTGTGTAAATACATTTATTCTTTCATAGAAGTATTGGGAAATAAGAAGTGTGTATTATTGCCAAGATTTAAGAAAGTTACTTGTGCCAAAATTCACAGAATTTTTATACAAATAAGATATATTACAAAATCATGTAAGAAAAATTTTAAAAAATGATAACAGAGCTCCAAGGGAAATACTGCTTTTGGATTCTGTGATTAAAGGAAACATTATTGTGTAGTCTCTAAAATTAATTTAGAGTACTTTCAGTGCCCTAAGGTACATGCCAAGATAATGTAAGGTCACCAGCTTTGAAGATAGTGATCATAACCCAATTCAATTTCTTCATGCTGGCTGCAATTTAGTTGCTTTCCATTTTCTAAAAGTTGTTTTAACTCAGGGAATTAATAAGCAGACCTTACTATTTAAGCTTTTCTGGATTACAAATTATATTGCAACCTGTGGTAAATGTAGTATATAAGCAAGATCTTTTTAAAAGAATAATTTGAGAATTTTAGAAAAATAAAAATTATATTATACATCTTACATTTTTAATTTTAAAACATTCAATATTCAAAAAAGATTTGACTTATTTTCTTCACTCTATTCATTTTCAGTTTGGAGGAAATTGCTGTTGTCATTAGCAAGATCGTGATATAATTTTAAAATCAAAGGCAAAATTTATTTTCTATTATAGTTTTTGTAAATGCTGGCATACCATGGGGTATGAAATTTGTAGTTTTAAAAATAATTTAACTTTTAAAGATTGAAAATATGTTTGAAAAGGTTAGGAAAAGTGAAAAACTATAACTAGCCATTCTTTAATTTATTCATCAAATATTTATTGAATAGCTTCTCTTGGCAAGTAATTATCCTGTGGAAAGGAATTTATTATGTTGCTAGAAATCCAGTAGATACATAGATAATAAATAACTTAAAAAATTAGTACCACAGAAGAAAGGACTGGGACCCAGACAGGGAAAGAGGATGACTGTGGGTACAGATAGATAGCTTTCCAGTCACTTGCTGTATTTCAAATATAAGGCGTGTAGGAAGATCATTCTAGACACAAATAGGAAGTGCAGCTTACAGTCAAGATTTGAGAAAATTACTTGTGGTAAAATTCACAGATTTTCTTTAAAAAACAAGACACATTATAAAATCATGTTAAGAAAATTAAAAACATGATAGCAGAGCATTTGCAAAAATCTTAGACTAACAAAATCGAGTACGCTTGGAAGAAGAGATAAGAAGTGCAGATGGCAAGAATTGAGGTTGCACAGGTGGAATCCTGATAAAGAAAAATGTCTTTTGTTGCAAGACTTTATATTGAATTCTGGACAGGTCCTTACATGGTTCACTTATCCATGTTTGATAACCGAGAGAGGTAATGGCTTTCTTATTCTTAATAAAAACAAGTCTGATAACCTCTGACAGGTCAAGGTCAACACCAAAGCATATCTTGTAATGCAGCAGCATTACATCATTAACGGGCTTTACAAGACCCAGAATGATGCTGTGAACGAAGTTAGACAGAGCTGACAATCAACACAGAAGCGGCTGTAAGTTGTGTTAAGTAATAATTAAAAATTAAAGCTATGAAATGTGTACCTTATGAGTAGTGGTCAATAAACATCCTTAAATAATAATAACTCAAATCTTTTTTCCTAAAACACTTTTTCCAGCAGTTGGGAGTTGTTCAGATCAGCTAGAGTTAGTGCACAGAGATATTCATCCTCAGAACTGAGGAGCGATGTCAGAATATGTCACCATGTGATATTGTAGGTAATTATCTTCTTCATAAAAGGTATGTGTTTTCCATCTCCAGAGGTAAGTAAGCCATGGGAAGAAATGGTTTGTGGAAGTTCTCTTGGTAACAGTGAAGGGGTTCACAATTACTAACAGGTCACCTAACTGTCTCAAAAATCTCATCAAATAATTAAGGTAAGGTAAATTGCAGGTCACTGAATTATAGAACAACTGACAACTGAAAATTGGAATACTAAGATGGTAGCTTAAATACAGAAAATGGTAGGTGTGAATAGACATTGAGTAGAAGTTTTCAAAATAGGGTATGCATATCCCTTATGTCCACAAGGTGGTCAACAGCTCATATGGAAGTGAAACAAAACATGTACACATACATGTATGTGCACACAGACACAAAGTGTGTTAGTCACTTTTTGTGACAAAATAATTGAGCAAACAACTTAAGGCAGAGGTATTAGGCTTTGAACTCATGGCTTCATACTTGCAAGGCAGGCACTCTACCATTTGAGCTACACCTCCAAGCCCTTTTGGCTCTGGTTATTTTGGAAATAAAGTCCACTTTTTGATCAAGGTGGCCTGGACTACGATCTTCCTATTTTAGCTTCTCACTATCACTGGGATAACAGGCATGTGCCATCAACATCTAGGTTTTTTTCCACTGAGAAAGAGTCTTGCAAATTTTTTTTTACCCAAGATGACCTGGAATAATGATCCTCCAGATCTTAGCCTTCCAAATAGTTAAGATAACAGGTGTAAGTCACCAGCACTCTGCTAGGAAAAATTTATTTTGGCTCATGATTTTAGAAGTTGACTGGATTCACTGCTTTGAGATCTGGTTAAGGCAGAGACATCAGGGAAAAAGGTGGAGAAAAGCTGCTTACCTCATGGCAGGCAGGAAAGAGAGACAAAATATACACTTTAAGTCCTGCCCTCAGTGACCTTCTTCCAACGGGCCCCACCTCCTCATTTCCACCACCTTCAAATAATGTCATTAAATTATGAGCACACCAATGGATTAATCCATCCAGTAGATCAGAACCCTCATAATCCAATCACTTTCCCAGAGTCTCATCTCTGAAGCATTGCATTGGGACTAAGCTTTCAACACATGAGCTTTTTAAAAAAATTATTCATTTTTTCACATGTGCATACCTTGTTTGGGACATTTCTCCCTCCCCTTCCCCCAACTTCTCCCCCCCCACTTCCAGGCAGAACCTGTTCTGCCCTTATCTCTAATTTTGTTGAAGAAAAGACATAAGCATAATAAGGAAGACAAAGAGTTTTTGCTACTTAAGGATATCTACACAGAAATATTCCTAGCATTGCTTTCGTGTACACATGTGTTACAACCCATGTTGATTCATCTCTAACTGATCTTTACACTGGCTACTGATCCCCTTCTCATGTTAACCTCTGTTGTTTTAAGGTTTCTGTATTAGTTCCTCTGCAGTGGGGACATCAAACACTTTATTGTTTTGGGTTGTCTACTTATTCCCATATCTCCTATATGTGCTCTCCCCTTGTCATGCGATCCAAGTCCAACCATTTGCCCTAGATCTAAAGTCTGCATATGAGTGAGAACATATGATTTTTGGTCTTCTGAGTCTGACTAACCTAACTCAGAATGATGTTCTCCAGTTCCATCCATTTACCTGCAAATGATAAGATTTCATTCTTTTTCATGGCTGAGTAAAATTCCATTGTGTACAAATACCACATTTTCTTGATCCATTCATCAATAGTGGGGCATCTTGGCTGTTTCCATAACTTGGCTATTGTGAATAGTGCTGCAATAAACCTGGATGTGCATGTGCCTTTGTTGAAACCTGTGTTGCATTCCTTTGGGTATATCCCTAGGAGTGGGATTGCTGGATCATATGGCAGATCTATGTTTAGATTTTTAAGAAGCCTCCAAATTTTTTTCCAGAGTGGTTGCACCAGCTTGCATTCCCACCAGCAGTGTACAAGGGTTCCTTTTCCCCACATCCTCGCCAAAACATGTTGTTAGAGGTGTTTTTGATGATGGCTATTCTAACAGGGGTGAGGTGGAATCTTAGTGTGGTTTTGATTTGCATTTCCTTTATGGCTAGAGATGGTGAGCATTTTTTCATGTGTTTTTCGGCCATTTGAATTTGTTCTTTTGAGAAAGTTACGTTTAGTTCAGTTGCCCATTTCTTAATTGGTTCGTTGATTTTAGGAGCGTTTAGTTTCTTAAGTTCCCTGCATATTCTGGTTATCAGTCCCTTGTCTGATGTATAGCTGGCAAATATTTTCTCCCACTCTTTGGGTGGTCTTTTCAGTTTAGAGACCATTTCTTTTGTTGTACAGAAGCTTTTTAATTTTTTGAAGTCCCATTTATCCATCCTTTCTCTTAGTTGCTGAGCTGCTGGGGTTCTGTTGAGGAAGTCTTTGCCTATACCTATGAGTTTCAGAGTGTTTCCTGCTCCTTTCTGTAGTAACTTCAGAGTTTCAGGTCTGATACTAAAGTCCTTGATTCATTTTGAGTTGATACTAGTACAAGGTAATAGATGGATCTAGTTTCAGTTTCTTGCAGACGGGTAACCAATTTTCCCAGCAACATTTGTTGAAGAGGCTGTCTTTTCTCCATCATATATTTTTGGCCTCTTTGTCAAAAACGAGGTGGGTATAGTTGTGTGGATTCATATCTGGGTCCTCTATTCTGTTCCACTGGTCTTTCTGTCTGTTTCTATGCCAGTACCATGCTGTTTTTATTGCTATTGCTTTGTAATACAGTTTGAAGTCAGGTATTGTGATATCTCCAGCATTGCTCTTTTTGCTGAGTAATTGCCTTGGCTATTTGCAGTCTCTTGTGTTTCCAAATGAACTTTAGGGTAGATTTTTCAATCTCTGTGATGGATGTCAGTGGGATTTTGATGGGAATTGCATTAAACATGTAGATTGCTCTTGGTAGTATAGCCATTTGCTTTTAAGGCTATTTTATATCCAAACCATAGCATGTAGTATGCTTATTTTTTTTCTGTAAAAGAAATTATTACCTTTTACTACCATTTAATGCAGGGATGGACACTCTTTTCTTAGTTGGCCTGTGTTCAGTTACCATCACCTTCTGCAACGGGTCATCTCCCAGATACAGCTCAGTATGAAGATGCTTCCAGAGGCATCCTTATTTCCTCCTTTTCCATCACAATGCAGACACTACCTTTATATCCAAGGGTCATTCAAAAAGACAGAGGTAAAATAGAACTGTTCAAACATTAGGAAACGCAAAAGGGTAAATGGATACTGGAAGCCACAAGCCATGTGATTCTATAGGAATATAGAAAGAATGTCAATAAGTAAGGAGAGGAAGTGAAAATTCAATTGTAAATGTTGTGATACTGAAAGTAAGACATACGTTTTTCTCCCTTTAATTTTGCTTTAACAGCTAGTGGCCTCTGTGCTCTTTGCCTTGAGGGAATATAGTGGTAAAGTGTGGAAGAGAAGAACATAGGACAAGACCTATAAATTCTTACAGGTTTTCTTCAGGAATTAGATGTACCCATTAGGAAAAGTGGTCCTAGTGTAAACTATATATATTGACAGAAACAGAAAAGAGCATAGTCCCATCTTCAGCCTTCAAGATTAAAAACAGAACTGTGCAGAGAAGGGGAAGTAAAGAAAGTAGAGAAATATGGGGGAGGAAAATGAGAAGATGGAAGGAGAGGGATGGGGAAAAAGCAGGGAGGGAGGAGGAAAGGCAAAGAAAAAGAGAGAGAGCTAGAGAGCTCTTCACAGATCCTGGCAGTTTGCAGGACATAGGAAGTAACCAGGCAGAAGTGTGCAGTATCTAAAATGGAGCAATACACAATTTCTCTAATGTGCTGTGTGTTTTCTGTGGCACAGAGTAGAGATGACTCGTATTTCCTGGAGAAACCAAGTCAACTGGGGAAATGTCTCACTGTTGAATGGTTGAAGCAAAGCCAAGAACCACACTGTTCTTCCTCAAATTCTTGCCTGGATGCTACCGAAAACCATGTTATGTAACAAATTCCTGGAAGCACACGTGGGGTGTGGTAGTGATCCTGGAAGGGATTAAAACTTTCACCAAGAATGACAAAATAGAGACTGAAATTAAGTTGAGTTATAAAATAGTAAGTTGAGCTTGAGCCCAGATGTTTAATCATCATTATATATCTTTAAGGAATTTGGACTTAACCTGCAAAGTAACAGATTATTATTACGTTTAAGTACAAGAGTTTAATTTACATTTCTTATTAGAAGGCTTTTATAGAGGATATATTAGAATTGAAATAAAGCAAACATGTATCCTGATCAGTAGTACAGAAATGTTTTTTATTATAAATTAGCAAGTTTGCACTTTAAAAAAATATCAATATATTCTCCAGATTGTTTATTATTTTAATATAACAACTTCAAGATTCAGAATAATTAACATTGAGAATCAGATCCTATCCCACAGGGACTCCACTAAGAGACAGATCTTTCAATAAATGTAATCTGATCAGCTGATCGAATTCTCTCTTTGTAGCTACACATTTTAAGAAAAGATGAAGCCTCATTCATCTCTCTAGGAATAGAAGTGAATAGTCATACATGGTATGGGGATGGAAGATTTGAGATAAAATTGAGGGTGTGAGTACAGGAATACCGGGAGGGAGAAAAATAAGCACTTTTATAACTGATGTTGGGATTTTAGGAAGATAGGTAGGGCCTTACCTCTTTTGTAAAAGTTGACAAACATGCAACAAAATTTCAAAAGAAAGCTAAAAACTGATACCCACCTAGATTAATATCCTTAATAATATAGAATTAGTAATAGTTCCTCTACCCTTCCTTCTTTCCTTCACTTCTTAAACATTTATTTGTCAGGTGCTTTTCTAGGTACCAAGAAAATAAAACTGTCTTTGTAAGGCTAAGGTTAAGCGGGAAGAAACACATAATAAACACATGCATACATTGCATACAATAATATATGTTATATCATATCGTAAGAAGGATTCTGAAGAAAAATAATCAGCAAAGGAGTTAGAGAGCTATAGTGATGTGAAGGTAGAGTTGAAATTTAAATATGACAAGGGAGTAGTCAAAGTCAGAGTGAGCCATGAATATCTGCAAGAAGAGTATTCAGGGTGAACACAAGAATGAAAGTTCTGAGGCTGGAGCATGCCTGTCATATTTGAGGGAAAACAAAGGAACATGTGTGGATAGAGAGAAGCAGGAGTTGAGGTCAGGAAGAGCAGACCAGGCAGAGCCATGTAGACCGCTGTGAGATCTTTGATTTTCACTCACATTGGGATAGAAAGTAAGTTACTAGTATAATTTGTACAAACTTACATATTTTTATTTTATTTTACCTTATTTTTATTTATTTTGAGACAGGGTGTCACTATTTATCCCAGGCTGGCCTGGAACTCAGTATATAGCTCAGGCTGGCTTCAAACTTGTGATCTCCCTGCCTCAGCCTCCTAAGTACTAGAAACATAGGTGTTTACCACCACACCCAGCCTATTTTAAAGTTTTAAAAGATCACTGTGAAAGAGAAGACAGGAACTAAAGTTAACTCCAATTTTCATCTCCACTCCTCATCTTTCTGAAATGGATGGATGACATTGACATTGGCACAGTTGGTAAAACTTTGAAACTACAGGTTTGGAGTTAAGACCAGGATTTTGGATTTGGGCATGATAATGCTTGAGATTTCCATTAGATTGACAAATGGGACAATTTGTTTGCATCTATACTGGGACATTGTTTGCATCTAGATATTTAATGCCATTAAACTGAATGATCCAAACTAAAGAAAGGAAGAGATCTTAGAATTGAATCCCCAGTCACACAACGAATCAGTGAAAGACAGAAATAAACAGTAATGGATGCTGAGAAAGATAGGCCAGTTATTTAAGAGTAAAACAATATAGCTCAGTATTATTTAAGTCTTGTAAAAAAGTGTAGGCATTATTGATGCTACCAAATGCTACTGGTAAATCAAATACATTGAGAAAGTAGAACTGGATTTAAAAGTTTGTGGCCTTGATAACAGTTTGGTTGGTAGAAGTTAAAGCCTGAATAAAGTAAGTTTAAAAGAGGATGTGAAGATACATGCTGTATATACTTCCTGACAAGGAGCTAAAATCTACTACAGTACCTGGAAGGAGTTGGGGATTCAGATGAGAATACCTACAAAATGTTGCAGGGTTGTATTAGTTGGCTTTCTGTTTCTGTGACAAAATACTTGAGAAAATTAATTTAAAGGAGGAAAGATTTATTCATCTCATGGCTTCAGACATTTCCACAGGTATCATTTTTGCATTTACATACATGTGTACACAGTATATTCATTCTTTTACAGAGAGTATATCAACCATATTCACCTTCTTAACTTCCTTCTTTTACCCTCCTTTTGTTGTATGTGACCTCCCCTTACTGTGACCTGTTTTTCATAATATTGCTGTATTGTTTTAGCTCTATATTTCACATATAAGAGAAAACATGTAGGTTTTGGTCTTCTGAATCTGTCTAATTTCACTTAAGATAAAGTTCTCCAGTCCATCCATTTACCTACAAATGACAACATTTCATTCTTCTTTGTGGCTGAATAAAATTCCGTTGTGTATAAGTAGCACATTTTCTTAATTCGTTCATCAATAATGGGGAATCTTGGCTGTTTCCATAGCTTAGCTATTGTGAATAGTGCTGCAATAAACATGGGTGTACAGGTACCTGACTTACATTCCTTTGGGTATATCCCTAGGAGTGGTATTGCTGGATCAGTTGGCAGTTCCATTTTTAGTTTTTTGAGGGGCCTCCATCCTGTTTTCCACAGTTGTACTAATTTACATTCCCAGCAGCAGCTTATGAAGGTTCCTTTTCCCCTACATCCTTGTCAACATTTGTTGTCATTTGTGTTCTTGATGGTAGTCATTCTAACAGGAGTGAGGTGGAATCTTAGTGTGGTTTTGATTTGCATTTCATGTTGAGCATTTCATCATTTTTTTTTTTTACCTGTTTGAACTTTTTCCTGTGGTAAAGCTCTGCTCAATTAATTTGCCCATTTCTTCATTGGGTCAAATTTTTGGGAGGGATTGGTTTTTTGAGATCCCTGTATATTCTGGCTATTAACCTCTTGTATAAATGGCAAAGATCTTCTCCCATTCTGTGGGCAGTCTCTTCAATTTACAGACCATTTCTTTTGTTGTGTAAAAGTTTTTCAATTTCATGTAGTCTCCTTTGTCAATCCTTTCTCTTAGTTGATGAGCCATTTCAGATCTATTTAGGAAGTCATCATCTATGCCTATTAATTCCAGTGTATTCCCTGCTCTTTCTTACATTAGCTTCAAAGTTTCAGGTCTTATATTAAGGTCATTGATCCACTTTGAGTTGATACTGGAACAGGGTGAAAGAATTAAAAGGAGTACAAATTGGAAAGGAAAAAGACAAACTCTCTCTACTTAAAGATGACACAATCTTATACCTAAAAGACCTGAAAAATTCCACCAAAAAAACTCCTAGATACCATAAGCAGCTTTAGCAAAGTGTCCAGATTCAAAATCAATTTATAAAAATGAGTAGCCTTTCTGTATGCACCAACAATATACAGACTGAGAAAGAGTAAAGGAAAATAATTCCATTTACAATATCCTCAAAAAATAAAATTTCTAGGAATAAACTTAAAAAAGGATGTGAAAGATATCTCTAAGAAAAACTATAAACCATTGAAGAAAGAAATCAAAGACTACATACAGAAGGTGGAAAGATCGTCCATGCTCAGGGATTGGTGGAGTCAGTATTGTAAAAATGACTATATTAAAAAGCAATCTACATGTTCAATTCCCATCCCAATTTCATTCATCACAGAGATCGAAAAAACAACCCTAAATTTCCTCTGGAATCACAAAAGACAGTGAGCAGCCAAGGCTGCTGATCATGCAGCAATGTGTTCAGTCTCCAGGCATCTTGAGTATTTTCTGCTCTTTCTTTTGTTGTTGAGTTCTGGTTTTATTGCATTTTGGGTAGACAGTATGAAGGGGCTTATTTCAATTTTCTTATATTTGTTAAGACTTGCTTTGTTTCCTAAAATATGGTCTATTTTGGAGAAAGTACCATGGGCTGCTGAGAAGAATGTATATTGTGCTATTGCAGGACAGAATACTCTGTAGACATCTGCAGGTCCATTTGGTGTATGGAGTCATTCAATTTTATGGTTTCTTTGTTGATTTTTTGTCTGGATGACTGCCTATTCATGATGGAGGAGTATTGAAATCTCTCTCATTGTGTTAGAGTCTATCTGTGTTTTTAAGTCCAGTAGAGTATGTTTAATGAAGTTGGGTGTACCAACATTGGACACATATAAGTTAGCAATTATTTCCTCTTGATGTATTGCTCCTTTTATTAATATGAATTGACTTGTTTTGTCTCTTCTGATTAATATAAGTTTCAAGTCTACTTTGTCTGATGTAAGTATTGCTTCTCCTGTCTGTTTTTAGGGGTCATTAGCTTGGTAGTTCTTCTTACAAAATTTTACCCTAAAGCAATGTTTGTTTCTCTCTGTAAGTTGGCTTTTTGTAAACAACAGATTGTCTGGTCTTCCTTTTTAATCCAGTTTGCCAATCAGTGTCTCTTGATGGGGTACCTGAGGCCATTAACATTCAGTGTTGAGTGATATGTGGTGATTCCTGCCATTTAGTTGTTTTTGTTGTATAAAAGATTGTGACTGTGCAAGTAATTCTATGTTAGTTTCTGATTACTTGTCTGCTCTTCTCTTGATGTTTAATATTTTCCATCTGCTTATGGGTATGTTTGTTTTCATCTTCTGTGTGTAGTATTCCTTTCAGAATCTTCTGTAGTGGTGGTTTAGTGGTCATGTATTGTTTTAGTTTCAGATTTTCATTGAAGGTTTTTATTTCTACTTCAATTTTGAATGATAACTTTGCTGGGTGTCCTGGGACTGAAATTGTTTTTTTTTTTCAATGCTCAAAATACCTCATTCCATACCTTTCTTGCTTTTAAGGTTTCTTTTAAGAAATATGCTATTATTTTGATGGATTTATTATATATCACTTGATTTTTCTTTCTTACAGTCTTCATTAATCTTTCTTTGTTCTCTGTGCTAGTTGCTTTAACAATAATATGCCAGGAAAAGGTTCTAGTTTGGCCATGTCTGTTTGGTGTCCTAGAGGCTACCTATACCTGGATGGGTGTCTCTTTCTCATGATTTGGGAAATTTTCTGCTATTATTTTGTTGAGTATATTACATATACATTTGGCTTGCACCTCTTATCCTTCTTGCATGCCCATGATTCAAGTTTTGTATTTTGATGGGTTATTTCATCTATCTCTTTTTTATAATCTACTTCATTTCATATCTCTTTTTTATAATCTACTTCATTTCATTTCAGAGTTTGTTGAAATTTTCTTTGAATTCATTTAGTCATCTTTGTGTCTTCTTGAGATTTTTGTTTGTGTTCCCTTGGGATTCATTGAGTGGTTTTTTATGTCCTCTTTAAGCTCCTTTTAAACTCATTGATCATTTTTATCATCATTCTTCTGATGTCAGAAACTAGGATTCATCTCCTTCACTTTCCACCAAATCTTCTATTATGTTATTGTTAGTCTTTTGAAGAATTGTATTCTCCTCCCTTCTTTTTCTTCCCATGTTTCTATTTTCTGCTTTTCTTGGGTGTTGTTGATTAGTTAGTTGCGAGTTTTAATCACCTGTAATCTTTCCCTTTACTTAATTTGTATACTCTGGCTAGTTTAGTTGTAAGCTAGGTTGTTGTAATATTTCTGTTCTCTGACTCTGAGGTCTAACTTACTAATAAAAAATTCACAGACTCATTGACAAAACAGTTATTTACACAATATTTAGAGAATCACTTTGTGATAATATCTGTAAATAGTAGGTATTGGAGAGGTAACATTTGTTTTCAAAGAAATAGACACTTAGGTAATTTAAAAATGGCTTTAGAAGTTGGGGCAGGGAGGAGAGATAGGGTGAGTGGTAGAAGAGTTCTGATGTGTGGACTTATAGAATAATAAGGCCCTAATATTTGTAAAGGTGTAGTTCAGTCATTATGGGGGAGTGTGCTATTGTCATGGATTGCAGTGTGATAGGAAGGATGGGAGTAACATGTAAAGTTGGTATTATTCAGTAAGTGGTGAGTGTGGAGGAGGAAAGGGAGAAAAGGGAGGAGGAAACTGAGGGGAAAGGTTGTGGGAGGAGAGGAAAGTAAGGAGAAGAAAGGAAGAGAGAAAGAAGAAAATAGAAGGAAAAAATGGGGTGAGAAAGGAAAGTGGAGTAAGAGAGGCAAATTGATAGTTGGACAGAATGGAAGAGGGAGATAGATAGCATCAATTTTTAAAAAAATTAATAAAAAGTTTTAAAATAAAGACAATAAATATATATTTACATATGTGCTATAGATACCATATACATTTATATTTATTATGGAGAGGAATGGATTCCCTCTCAGTTTAATGGAATTCTGGGCTCCTTCCTCTTATTTTAATTCAGGTGCCAACACTTTTGGCAGGCTCTTTGTCTATGTATCTGCCCCTTAAGGTTGGTATGCTGGGCTGTGTGGCAATAGAAGTTGACCTTCCCTATCAGACAACTTTGTGGGGGATCCACACATGCTGCTTGAGCCCAGGCTTTCCTTGGTGGTCTGAGCCTTTTTGGTGTGGGCAGATTCTCTGTTGGAACATTGTTGATTTCACCAGACTGCAGTTGGAGCAACCCACCCCCACACAGACTGAATCGGCTTAGCATTCTGCCCCACCCCCACCAGAAAGAGATGAAATTTTCCCTTCATTTATTTAGCCACCAGTTTGTTCAGGGTGGTGCAATCTGCCCACCAGCAGTGCTGGACTGTGTGGTTCTCTCTAGAGCAGATGATGTGTTGCACTCACCTGTTGGGGTTGTGGTTTCACTCAGCTTTGGGATGGTGCAGGCAGGTCATACAAGGTTCCATGTCCAAAAATTACGGAGGATCCAGGATATCTTAGATACTTGAAGAACTTGTTCCATTGTTCTCTGCATTGCATTTTTGCAAGAAAGGAAAAAAGAAGTCAAAAAAAGGAAAAATGGCTTTCCAGTGGCAGGCTGACCCCTGCCAGTTCACCATGCTAAGCTTCAGGTGCTATTGTATCTTATAAGAAGCTAATTTAAGGGTTGGTCATTGTACTTTATGTGCACCTATGTATTGATGGCATCCTAGTTGGCATAAAGAAATCAGGTTACCTGATCCTTGCTTTCACAAATCTGCAGAATTCTTCTGGGAATCATAGATCTCAGGATTCCAGGGTCCTTAAGCTACCCACCATCTTGGTTTTCTCTCACTTCAGGCATTTCAGTTTATTGTCCCTCAGCCTCATCATTTTGGGCCTCGGGTAAGGCTGAACATCATAGTAGGAAGCATGTGGGAGAGAAAAGCAGCTCACATTATGGAAACTGGAAAGATAAAGCTAATGGGGGAGGGGATGAGCCCATGATATCCTTCAAGGGTCCTCCTCCAGTGATTTATTTCCTCCAACCAGGACTCATCTCCTACTCTCAACTGGACTAAGAGATGAAGAACAACACTTCAACATATAAGATCCAAACTATAACAAGGGTCATGGGTCTGATTGAGAATCATAGGGAAAATTGATAGCACAAGTGTAAAGATGGGATAGTTTCCAGAGCTATGTTCTTGAGTAGATGGAAGAGAAAGGGATTTGGCATGTGAATGGAGGGGTTGCCTAAAGTATAAACATGTCAGCCCATTAACAGTTTCTGTAGTGAGGACTGAATACATGGTCCAAAATGCAAGTGAGTAAATGCATATGGAGATGGAAGTTGGTGAACATTTTTTTCTCACTGTTTGTAAGTTGTCTAAAGGTTAATCAGGTTTAGAAGATTCAAAGAGATTTTATTAGGATATATTTGTTGCACAAGGGATTCATTATGACAATTCCAAATAGGCTTATATTGTACATTGGTTAAATTGTCCCCCATCTCTCTCCCACAAGTCCCTCCCACCCTACTTAAAACATTTGCAAAAGCTTTCTTTGTTCTGTTTTGTAGAAGTCCATCAACCATCAACCATATTCCCTCACCTTAATATCCTTTGTTCACCCTCCCCCACCACAAGTACACCTCGCATATACACACTGTACCTATACTACAGTCTTGACGTTCGTTATTAATTTCTAAGTCAATATTCAAGGGGTTTCTTAGTGCATCCCCACTGTAAGTATACTTTACATTTGTCAGTTCAACTCATTCTTTTGCTCTCCCTTACCCCTTCCTTCTACCCTGCAGTTTCAACAGTTTTCAATACTTATCCTTCTATCCTCTACCTTCAAAGATGTTATGTATTACAATATTGTTGATGCTCTATCATTCTTTTTCTTTCCCTCAGTTCCCAAGTTCCATAGTATAGTTCCACTACTAAAAACATGTTCTACATATGTGTTTGTATATGAACACTTTTATTTTTGTGTATATGTTTATCTTTTGGATCTTTCTTTCACATATGAGAGAAAACATTCAGCCTTTATATTTCTGAATCTGACTTACTTCATTTAACATAATGCCCTTCATATGCATCCATTTACCTTCAAACTACGTGGTTTCATTCTTCCTTGTATCTATATCTGTATCTATCTACCTATCATCTGTCTGTCTATTTATCTATCTATCTTTCTATCTATCACATTTTCTTGATTCATTTATCAGTTATAAGGCATCTGGTTTGTTTCCATAGCTTGGATATTATGAACTGTGCTGCAATAAACACCAATGTACAAATGTCTCTATTGGATCTTGACTTATGTTGCTTTGGATATATGCCCAGGAGTGGTACCGCTAGATCAAATGGCAGCTCTATTTTTAGCTTTTTGAGGAATCTCCACACTGCCTTCCATAATGGTTATACTAATTTGCATTCCCACCAACCAGTGTATTAGGGTTCCTCTTTCAACCCATCCTTGCCAGCATATGTTGTTTCTGTTCTTGAAGATTAACATTCTAACTGGGATGAGACGAAATCTTAGCATAGCTTTGATTGCATCTCTTTTATAGCCAGGGAAGTTGAATATTTCTTCATATATTTTTTGGCCATTTGTTCTTCTCCTTTGAAAATTTCCTATTAAATTCATGTGCCCATTTCTTCACTGGGATGTTGATTCTTTGGGGGTTGGGATTTTTTAGTTCCCTGTAGATTCTGGGTATTTGTCCAATATTGGATGAATAGTAGGCAAAGAGTTTCTCCCATTCTGTGGGCTGTCTCTTAAGTTTAGTGACTGTTTCTTTTGTTGTGCAGAAGCTTTTTAGTTTGATGCAGTCTTATTCATTTTTTCTCTTACATGCTGAGCCTTTGGAGTTCTATTTAAGAAGTCATTTCCTATGCCTATATATTCCACTGTATTTCCTAATACAGGTCAAAGACCTCCACTGTGTTTATTTTTACTTCACATCTTTAGGGATGGATGAGAAAATGCTTTAAGAGGAGTTAAATTGCACATTAAAATAACCAATTTTATTAAAATGCAGTGTTCAAGTAAAAAGGTATTTCAGCGAACCTGCTAGTTAGTCTCTTTCTGCTGCAGTTAGAAATCACTAATCATTCTGCCAGTATTAAAATTTGCCTCTGTAGGATTTTTTCCCAGGGTTCCTATTTCAACCCATCCTTGCCAGCATATGTTGTTTCTGTTCTTGAAGATTAACATTCTAACTGGGATGAGATGAAATCTTAGCATAGCTTTGATTGCATCTCTTTTATAGCCAGGTCTTTGATCCACTTTAAGTTGATGTCAGTACAGGTTGAGAGACAGGGATCTAGTTTCAGTCTTCTACATATGAATATCCAGTTTCCCCAGCAACATTTGTTGAACAGGCTGTCTTTTCTCCATCATGTACTTTGGGCTTCTTTGTTGAAAATCAGTTGGCTGTAGCTTTGTGGGTTTATGTCTGGGTCTGCTATTCTAATCCATTAGGCTTCACATATGTTTTTGTGCCAATAAAGTCATCTTGGTCAGAAGTGAATAAAGGAGGTTGTGAAATGGACACAAAAATGTTAGAATAAATGGATTGCAAGTTCCTTTTTGGTTGAATAATTTCACATTGGTATACTGGTCAGAATTAGTAGGAAATACAGGTTTTACAGTAATAGTTTTTCAAACCTCTAGGGGTAGCTTTTCTGTTCTTAGAAGGAAAAAATATTGATATATTAGAAGCAAAACAGTGCTGTGTGAAAAACAATCTGACATTTGTTTCTAGGATTCCTAGTGCCAACTTAATATTTGAGTGAATTTTTGATATAACAAATTAACTTTGTAAATTTTGGCATAATAAATAAATCTTGATAAGGGAAGGAAAAAGTCCACCTTGTGTATATATGCTGCATTTCAATAAGTGATAGATATTTTCTTAGAGCTTATCTCATTTAATGTTCACAATGACCAGAATTAAGAATTTTCTGATGTTTATAAATAAATAAAGTTAATCTGACACAGTTTTTTTTCTATTGCTTAACCAATAACCCAATTAAGTGTTCTTCAGTATTAATGAGGTCTTCTTCATTGTCATTGTCACTATGGAATATGGAACTACAATTGTGAAGCAAAATGCTTCCCATAAATTAGAAGATCAGAGTTAGTTATTGACACCTTTTTTACTCTGTTAAAACCACTTTATTTTAAACTTTTCCAAATATAAATTTTCTTAAGTGTTTTATGTCAAAGACCTCCACTGTGTTTATTTTTACTTTACAGAGGACCACTGGGGAAAAATCCTACAGAGGCAAATTTTAATACTGGCAGAATGATTAGTGATTTCTAACTGCTAACAAAAAAAATGTAGCAGAAAGAGACTAACTAGCAGGTTTGCTGAAATACCTTTTTACTTGAACACTGCATTTTAATAAAATTGGTTACTTTAATGTGCAATTTAACTCCTCTTAAAGCATTTTCTCATCCATCCCTAAAGATGATATGTAGTGGTTACTTTCATTTTAATGACATACTCTAAATCCATTTGATAAATGTAGAAGAAAAATGCTTTTAGTCTGGGCTTAAGGCAGCTATTTCTTTGAAGCAAAAGCTGCATTTCTCCATTTCAATTTTATAGCAGTTGCCAATTCAAAATCTTGAATATTATAGGATTCTGGTGATTTTAGGTTTAGAAATATAAAAATGTCAATGTATTTTAATTTTAATTTTAAAACAATTTAAAGCTCTATCATTAATATTAATCAACTTTCCAACTCAAACTACTTTAAAAAAATAAATACTGTTTGAATACAAGAGATGAAACATGTTAAAATATAATTCCTTGGTTCTAGCTATTGATTATTGGAGAAAAATAATGTCAGTAGCATAGCCGCACTCCAGAGAGTTACTAAAAAAAGTTAATTCATGTTTATACATCTAGAATTGCATTTACTAAATTATGTATAAGCCTGCTCTTTCACTTTAAAGTGTACAATGACTAATTTTCATGTTATGAAGATTTCCAGTTCTTAACATCCTCTGGCAAAATGACATGAATCATACATATCTGTTCCATACATTTAAGGGTGAGGATACTTGCACTTCAGATGGTGCCATCCTATGATGCCTTTCTGACTTACTGCATCAGGAAACATGGTCCTCACTAGGTAAGCCCACGAATAGAGCAGGCCCCCTGCCAGTGTCTTGTGGATGATCACACTGACATGGTAGTTGCATAAGCCACTACATTTCTCCTCTCTTCATTTACTTTCTTTTAGAAAAGCAAGAAAAAAAATGCTCTGGAAAATTTCCACTGTTCTGTGGATCTCATAAGTGTTGTTTGCCAAGTGCTAAGCTCTAGGTGAATAAGCAGAGCAACACGCAAAAACACCAAGAGAAGAATAAAAAGCGATTTTATAATTCTATAGACCTATGCTTACTGATTTTTCATATAATTTCCAAAAGTAATTATTTTTGCTTGTAACTTATTTTCAAAATAACATGAAATAAATATTTTCAAATAAATTTAATCCTTGAAGTTAGAAAAAAAGGAGTTTTAGTGAGTTTTGATTATATTTTTAACCTAGTAAAAAAGTCTTATTTCATGCAAAAGCTCCCTATCATATTGCTATTGTATTGTTATCAGCAAGTATATATATTATGTAGGTAGACAGAGGATAGATGATAGACAGATAGATGATAGATAGCTAGCTAGCTAGATAGATAGATAGCGAGCTAGCTAGCTAGCTAGCTAGATGATAGATAGATTTAATTCCTTGGTTTTCACAGGGAATTGGTTGCAGGACCCCAGGAAGATACCAAAATTTGTAAATGCTCAAGTCCCTTACATAAATTGTATACTGTAATATCCATACATTCTCTTTTATGCCTTAAACCATCTCTAGATTACTTATAAAACTTGATGTAATGTAAATGCTTTGAAAATAGTTGTTATACTGCACTGTTTAAGGAATAATGATGAATAAGTGAAGTCTACATGTGTTCAGTACAGACACAATTGTTTTCAAGTGTCTTTGATCAGGAGTTGGTTGAATCCTCAGATTCAATTCCCTATTATAAATAGGGAATGTACACAAACTACACAGCAAAGATAACAATGGAAACTGTTATCCATACATTCTAAGGAGAGCATTTTATGCTATATTATATTGGCTAATCTTTAACCACATGTCTTAGAGTCATCTTCCCTCTCTAACACCAGCTTACAGTTGGCCACAAGAGAAGCCAACTGTGAAGCAGGTGCCATCATTCCCTAAAGGTAATTATGATTGGAAGCAGGAAAAACAGGTGCAGACATGCTTGTGGGTCCCAGTTTATCCTCGGTCTTCTTCTCTTCTCTGAAGTTTGTCTTCCTGACTATTGACTCTCCTGAACCATTGCCTCCTGGCTCACATCTGCACACTTAGCTGAGAACTGAAAGGAGCAATAACTATGAGGAGATAACCGTCTTCCTACATTGACACCATTGCAGCCCACTCCACAGCTGGATGACCCCTGGTCCAGTTTCTTGTAAGTGGTGATGTGTTGATCTGTGTCTAGAGAGCTGCTTGATGACTTATTATAACTGCTTAATCTCTAAGCTCCCCATGGTTGCCTTTGCTCTCCCAGTTCCTATCACAGACATGTAATGTCTCAATCCTACAATGACTCTTTGATTTTGTAAACTTTTAGTAGTTCAGTTTTCTTAATTAAGATCTGATATATAGAGAATATTTTAATTTGTATTTATTCATTTGTACATTTCTATTGGTATTTTTTTAGTAATCAGTGAATTTAGTCAGTCAACGTTTGACAGGCCTTTGTTAATCTTAATTCTTCATTTTCTTCTTCCCTTCCTTGCTTTCTTTTTTGTCTCCCATCTAAGCTCTATCAGAGCAGAGAATATATCTCATTTCTCCATCACATGAAACAGATCCTTTTTCTGGTAAAATACAACATTATTGCTGAATAACTTGAATAAATATTACTAAAACAGAGTGATTTAATAATCAAAATTTAATACCATATGTTTTCCTAATGAACAGTCTGATTGATTATCAAATCTAAGTACCCCTCCGCCTTCATCAGTCTCCCTATAGTTAACTGTAACCCAGTGTTGTGTGAACATAATACAACTTGCCTTCATTTGCAGAAATGTTGATTGCCTCCTGAAAATAATCAATACTGTGATTTTGTAAATAATCACAAAAATGGAATAATATATAAAAGACCAAATTTAAATTAAACTGTCGTTATGGTTACAAATAACATTTGCTTTGTTTTCTTTATAGAATATTTGGCTTTCTAAAAATCTTTACTGTTTAGATAATATACCAACCAGTTACTAATTACTTTAAAATGTTTTAAATCCATGAAAACATTTAATATGGATGTTGCATTTATTAATGGCATTTAAAAAATACTGAAAAGCTTGAAACATTGATTCTTTTTTTTAGGAAATACCTTTTTATTTAAAAGTCATTCATTTTCATTTTTAAAAAATGCTTTAAATGTTTTGGCTATATTGTTTTAAAATGAGTTGACATGCAGGAGTTAACTTCCAACCTTTAATTATTTTTCATATCAACTAGAATAGTTCCAAAGTGAGCAACAAGGCGTTGGTGGCTCACAGCTGCAATCCTAGCTACTCAGCAGGCAGCAATCAGGAGGATGGAGGTGTGAAGCCAGCCCAGGCAAGTAGTTCTTGAGACCCTATCTCAAAAATATCCATTACAAAAAGAAAAAGTGGCTGGTGCAGTGCTCAAGGCATAGGCTCTGAGTTTAAACCCCAGTACCACAAAAAATAAGTAAATGAATAAATAAATTAATTAATTTAATTAAAGGAGCAATTTAAAAGGAATAGAGGTATCTAACTCCAAGATAAAACACTTGATAATGCTGAGGAGATTGTATGGCATCATTAAACAGCTTATAGAAAAGTGCTTTTACACTGTTTTTTGTAAACACTTTGTTCTTTCTAATCCTATATTAATGATTTCACTATGTGCTTATTTTTCTAACGGGCTGGTCCTGTTATCCTTGGTGCATTAGAAGTATAAGTCTCTGAGAATATATGGAGTCATTTTTAAAATTGTATCTAAACACTGTTCTCCATATATTATCCAAAAATGAGATAAATTTTGGCCTATGTGTTTGAACCTTTTAAAGTTCTGTCCATCCAATGTATTTAGGCAAATATGTAGCTAGTTCCATGTTCCTAGAGCTATAAAGCAATTAATCTGTTCTACTGAACGATCTGGTCTTTGAATGCTAATATTAGAGAATTGAGAATAAAAGCACATAGTAATTGAGACTTTGTGATTCATTTTAGATGGAGTTCTAGATTTTACCCAACATATACTGTCCCTTGGTTATTCAATCAAATACAAATCTAGGTACTTCCCTGAAGGAACTTGGTAGACAAAAATTAAAATAACCAATAAGCTGATCTTGAAACAAGGATCATATCCTAGCTTATCCTGCCTTAGAAGTATAGGAAAATGGTAGAAAAAATCAGTAAAAACAGATGTGGTAGAAGAAGACCAGAGAAGAGATCAAACCAAAAAGGAGGTCAGAGGAATTTTTAGCAAAGGACTAGATCTAACATTGCTGTCTTTGAAGATGGAGAAAGGGGTTAGTGAGATCAGAAACAGGGGCCACATCTAGAAACTACCAATGACCCCCATCCAACAGCCAGTAAAGAAACTGGAACCCCAGTCCAACAGTTGTTGGACTGTAAAGTAAATGAATCATGCCAACAACCTAAAGAAGCTGGGGAGCAGATCCATTCCTGGAGACTGCAGAAAGGAATTGAGTCCTACCAATATTTCTGGCCTTTAAATTAGAGGCAGAGAGCTAGCTGAGCCATGCTGTGCCTAAACTTCTGAATACAGAACCATGAGATGATAAACAGGTGATGTTTGAAGCTGCTGAACTTATAGCAAAACTCAGGGCTTTGCTCTTGCTAGGCAAGCACTTTACCACTTGACTCACACCCCCAATCCTTTTTTCTTTAGTTATTTTTCAGATAGGACCTCACGATTTTGGACCATTTTTCTCCTACCTATGCCTCCTGCCAAACTGGGTTACAGTTGTGAACCACAACTGTAATCAGATGGGCTATATCCAGATGGAGTTCAGATGGGGTATAGCCAAGTTTTGGCATGGGCTGTCCTCAAACCTTGATCCCCCTGACTGTTGCCTCCTATGTAGCTTAGATTATAGGCACAAACCATTTACCTGGTCCTATGGCAATTTCTTATGTCAGCAAGAGAAAACTAGTCCCTGCCAAGAAAATTAAGCAGCATAAACTAGTGGAGCAGAAATGACTCAGTCATGTTTCCTGAATTTTTAGAAATCATTTTACTAAATGAGGCCTTTTAAGGTTCACTAGAAAGTATATAATCAATTGCCAGAGTCCAATTGTGGAGCTTCAAAGTGTGTAGAATTTATGTAGGGGAAGCCTGTGAGACGTGGAATGTTATTGGAATGTGTTTTATTCTTGACAGTGCAGCTGATTTCCAATGATTGTGAATTGGATTAAGGATGTGGGTTTTCAGCATTTCTAGACTGATAAATTTGGTTTGTATTTGCATGCTCCCAAAGTTCCCAGTCCTTACATTCCATAAATCCTCACATTACTGTTGTGTTACACTGACAAAACTGCTTGTAATACAGAGTGTAACCCACTTGGACACAATAGTGCACTTAAATTAGAAACTTCTTAAAGAGACAGCTGCTTTATAAAAATGCTTTAAAAATCAATGAGCTTTTAGAAAGTGACAAATGATAGAACAACAGACTTCAAAACCTCAGTGTTTTGCTTTTATAGCAACAAACATTTATTTAAAATTGTGTGTCTAGTACTTGGGAAGCTGCTGGGACACTGTGGAAAACAGAGCTGCAGCCAGATGGATCTAGGTTGGAATCAAATCTCTCTCCCATGTTGCATTTGTCTTTGAGTGGGTCACCCGAAACCTTGGACATCAGTGGTCTTACTTGTGCACTCAGAACAATAACTATTTCACAATTAAGTGTGTGGATTGAGGAAAACCAGGCATTACAATATGTCACGTTGATGCCAGTGGTAAATTGAATAAAATAGACCTGAATGTCATAATACTATAATCCCTGGAAATTATAAAGGTAACCTCTCATGGTCAAAAAGGAAGTGTGTGGTTCTCCTAAGGATCTCGAATTGGCAAAATTGTGTGTGGGACCTCAATGTAATCATAAGTGCCTTTTAAAGAAAATAGTTTCATCATTAGAAACTAGATATTATATACCTTGTATTATAGCTATGTGATACAACTCTTTTGTCTAGTTTTTATAATTATTCAGTAGATTTGTTTGGGTAAAATTATGCTTACACATGTTTACTAACAAGTAACTGTCTGTCGGCATTGTATTATGAGATAAAAAGGATCCCAAGATAGAAAAAGTCGAAGTTGTGACTTAAAAGAACTTGCATTCTGCTCTAGTGTTCATGCACACATAAGGAATGTGTTAAATAGGTTTTAAAAGAGAATAGAACATCAAAGGATGGGAATATTATTTCATATTATAGAATCACAAAAGGCTTTATAGAATTCACCTTTGATCTGGGTCTTCAAGATAGATATACTTTTTGCAGATGGATAGTCAGGGCAGGACAGAGCAATAAACACTGAAAGAATTACAAAACAGCTTAATAAATGTGCTATGATATACCCAAGAAAGTATGCGAAGGATAGGTTATTAAACTTGGGGAGTGGCGAGACATATATTCACGGCAAACAGAGTCTCTGGATAATTGTACACTCACCTCATACAGTCTGAAATCAAGTCTAGCTCTTTATGTTTTAAGATCTCATGATGTTTACATTTTAAACAATGGATGTTATCAGAGCTACAAAAGACTTTGGGCAAATAGCATACACATTACTATTAGAAATGTCCTAAGAAATAACTTAGATCATGTGACCAAAAAAAGAAAAACATATCAGTAGTTGTCTGAATAATTCAAATTATTGTGTTTTAATGGTTCCATTTCTACCTGCATTTAATAGAACTGGAATAGAATACCAAAGTGCTTTCTATAAAAAGCATATTTCAGTATGCTTTTTAGAACTGAGTTTTAATATAAAGCCTCTATAACTTTAAAGTATTTACATTATTATTTTCCTCTTTTCTGAAGATTTAGTATAGAACCCAAAGAAGTCAAGTTATATGATTTTAGTTTAAAAGTCTGTAAAAGAAAGCAGGATTCAAACAGCTAGAGACATGGTTTGCCAAATACAGTTTGCTGCTGTGTTTACTGTAACTATTAGATTTTTCTTACACCTGAATTTTCTCTAAGTCAATTCACACTGTTGGTATTTTAGGGCTAAATTAAAAAATCAATATTCATTATGATCTGTGTAGATTACCCTACCTTTTATGCTGATACAAACCAAGTCAAGGGAGGAAATGAAGAACAGGAAAACCACTCAGGCAGACACAGGAGAGAAAAGATTGATGAGGCCATGAAAGCAGAGAAAGGACATTAGACAATTTGCTCCTGGAGTTTGTGTGTTACAACAATAGATAAAAAAAATTCTGTGAAAGTCAGAGAATAGAGGAGAACTACAAAGAAATCCAGCTGTGCTGAAACATTTATGTTTTACTACTGAGTTAGTCATGGACAAACAAGGAAACTGCATACTTTTAAGATATTTAAAATAATTATGGCCAAAATACTATTTACTTTTTTTTTCAAAATATTATTTATTGTTTTGAAAATGTTTGTTTGGCACATGGTTGTGGAATACCAACTACAGAATCATTGTAGTATTAACCATTTTGAAGATAATTGATTAAATAAGTAGATAGCAGATCTTCAAGGACTTATAGGATATTACAATAAATTCATTTAGTGTATATAATCACACTTGATTTCTGTAATGATATAGACATAGCAGCTGTCAAGTCCAATTCCTGGGTTAGGTTCAACATTATTCACTTGCAAAATCACTTAATCTCCGATTTGCAGATCTAGGACTCAAAATGAAGTTCATAGTTTCTCTTATACAGCTAACTGAATGTTGTATGCCAAAACTGATACAGCAAATGATTTTATTTGTTTGCTTGTATTTGTGTACTGGGGATTGAACCCGCTGTCTAGCCCATACTAGGCAAGTGCTTTACTACTAAGATACATTCCTAGCCAGCCCTTATGTAGGAAATGCTTAATGAAAAACATTGTAAGTATTTAATAATAGCAGTTAATATTTCAAGTACTTATTATGCTACAGGTGCTATTCTGTGTACTTTATCATCACAACCATCTGGGGAGGTAAGTATCAACCTCATCCTCATTTAATTGATGGACAGATTGTTTCAGGAAGCAGTCATACAGCTAACGTAAAACTATAATTTGAATCTGCACAGTTGGGTTTCAAAGGCCATGCCATGCTTCTAGCCACTAAGCATTTCTCCTCAAATTGACAAAATTATTTTAGGCCTAGTGTCTATTAAGAAAAAAAAAGCCACACCTTAAATTCTGTACTTGATTTAATTTGGTGATGCTTACATTTTACTTCTAGCCAACAATGGCACAAAAGGCTTAGCCAAATTAGAATAGAAAGGTGGGCTGGTGGATGGATTAAGCAGTAGAACATCTGCCTAGAATAGAAAGGTGATATGAATTACTATTGACTGCTAATTCAAATAATATGACTCCCTTATTCTGTTTGTTTTATATATGCAAGATGTGACTTTTGAAAAATATATAGGGTTGGCTACCTTAAATAAACAAAAGTGACATTTTTTTCTTCTTTCACAAAATTGGAGAACAGGGAGCAGAACATGTCCTGTCTAGGGGGCTGGTATGAGTGGGATGAGGGAGGATGTAGAGAAAAAGGTGTAGGAAGGTGAATATGATGCAAATACTGTGTACACATGTATGTAAGTGGAAAAATGAGAGATATTAAAACTATTCCAGGGATGGAAGAGGGGAATAAAGGAGCATGATGGAGGGTTTGAATTCAATAATGTTATATTTTATATATTGTAAGAACTTTTATAAATGCCACAGTGTATCCCCAACATTAACATTAAAAATAATAAAAGAAAAAATGGACTGTATAGGATACATTAAAAGGACTTAGGAAACAATGCTCTTAATCAAAAGCCAAACTCAATAGGGAGATATAGAAACATTTACAAAGCTTATTAAAAAATTTAAAATATTTACCAGCATCTAATCAGTCTGACTTGCTCAGATCCCAAAAATGGATCTAGTACAGAATGGATTTCTACTTCTCTTGCCTGGGAAGAATTTTCCAGTGCCAAATAATTTAAATTTCAGTAGTAGAGTATTACAATATGGATTAAGCTATGGCACTTATCCCTAAAATTAAAAGCAAAACAAACCAAAAAATATCTGGTTCCCTGGTATTGAGCAGGGTCATGTGGCTAGTTCTGGCCAGTGAAGTGTGAACCTTAATTTAAGTGGCCAACCAGGTCTGAGTTAGTTATCTTTTCTCTTGAGGCGAGAGTGGGTGTTAGAAACTTAAGGGAAGACAGATTTATTTTTGCTCATGGTTCCAGAGATTTTAGTCCAATAAGTTGGGGAAGACATGGCAGATCAGAGCAGCTCACATCCTGGTATTCAGAAAGCAGAGGGAAAGAATAGAGAGAATTCCTATGGCAGTGCTCTTCTTCCTTCTTTCACTTTTACTTCATCTAGGCCTCCCATATCAGATGGTGCTGCCTATATTCAGGGCAGTTATTCCCCCATAGTTAATTGTCTCTGGAATCCTCCTGACAGACACTCAGAAGTGTGTGTTATACCTCCTACACAATTCTCAATCCAATCAAATTGACAATCAAGATTAACCATCACAAGTCCATCCCTTGTCAACTTGACACCCAAGCACATCTCCTTCTGCCACTCTTAATCTCCAAATAATGATAATAACAAGGTCATAATTCATGGTAACGTGGCATAACTATCCCATGTATAAACAAAAATGTACTAATTCCCTCCCCAATGTCTCAACAATTGCATTATTGCTTAAAAATTCAAGTCCAGAGCCAGTAACTCATTCCTGTAATCCTAGCTACTCAGGAGACAGAGACCAGGAGGATCATGGTTCAAGCCAGCTTGGGCAAATAGTTTATGAGACTATATCTCAAAAAAATCCTTCACAAAAGAGGGCTGGTGGAGTGGCTCAAGGTGTATGCCCTGAGTCAAGCCCTGGTATCACACACAAAAAAATTCAATTCCAAAGTTTCCTATAAAACTCAAAGAAAACTCTTAGCTGTGTGCTTCTGTAAAAATTTTAAAATATCACATACTTTTTGTTATACAGTAAACATTTCTATTCCAAAAAGGAGGAATAAGGGCATAAGAAGGAGTAATGAAACCAAATCAAGAGTAAAACTCAGCAGCTCAAACATTAAATCTTATAGCTCCATGTCCAGCATCTGAGGCACATGTGGTAGAATGTGAGCCACAGAGATTTTAGGCAGCCCCACCCATTATTGCCTTGCTCACTGTAGCTCACATGGACCCCTTTTTAGGCTGACTTCCCTCTTTGCTCATGGCTTGGAAGATATTTTATGCTCCTTGGGTCTCTCTTGCATCTTCAGTTTTACTCCCACGGCTTCAACATTGCCCACTCAGGGGATGCCTGCAGGAATCCTTATCCTGTCACACATTGCTTGGCCTCCTAGGTCTTCATCTGAAATCTGGGTGGAAGACTCCATGACCCCATAACTCCTGTATTCTGACCTGCCAAGGTCTGACACCATCTTCAGAAGTAGCCATGCCCTCTTGGACTATGGCTGTAGTGATCTGTGAGTGCCAGGATTGCTGAGTGTGGGAAAACAATTCCCTAGGAGGTCCTGTGTTATCATGGCACCAGGAGTTCTCTTCTCCAAGAAAACTCTTTCAAATGAGTTTAAACCTTTACAATCTAATGTCTGTAATGGAAGGAGTCTGGGCAATTCCTGAGACGTCCTCATGGCATCTTTCCAGTTATCATAATGAAAATCCCTGGCTTTTTTTTAGTGGACTTATTCTCTTCAGCAATCACACATTGCTTGGCCCCACTTTTGCACAAATTTTTTCCCTGCCAAACTCCATGTTTTCCAAACCATTCTGTTCTAATCTTTGTCTACATATAAACTTGGCTTAAAACAGAAAACGGCTAGCAATACCTGTACAACAGTCTGGATAGTAAGTTGCCTTAAATTTTCTTCCACAAGATAAATAAATTAATCTTTTTTAAACTTTGGCCTCAAGACAAGGTCTCAAGACAAGGACAAAATATAGACAAATTCTTTGTCAGGATGTAACAGGTATAGCTTCTAGTCCAATTCCCAATGCAGTTCCCATTTCTATCTCAACTCTAAAGAGCAACATCTTTATTATCTGCATTCTTACAAACATTCTGGTCTTCTGCGCTCCCACTATAATTGTCCATTATATTTTATAGCATTCTTCAACTTTTCTAGCCCACTTCTCCAAGTTTTTCCAAATATGTCTTGCAAAACAGTTCACAAGACTTCTGTATCACATTATAAGGACTAGTTACTGCAAGGACACCACTTCTCTGGTATGAGCTTTTTTTGCTAATTAGCTTTTACCATTGCTTGATAAATACCTGAGGTGAGGGGGAACTTGAAAGAAGAAAGATTTGTTTTGGTTTATGGTTTCAGAGGTTTCAGTCCAACATGTTAGAAAGGCATAGTAGAACAGAACAACTCACATCATGGCACCCAGGCAGCAGAAGGAGCGAATGCCCTTTCTGGCAGGCTTCCTCTTTCTTCCCAAACAAGTGGACATTTAGATTGCTTTCAACTAGGGTGTGTGGTAGGAAAGTACACGTTAATTTTATAATTTACAAAATTTTAAGCAACCTTTCAAAAGCATTTAGTTAAGTATGTTCATTGGTATGTTATGATAATCAGTGTATTTTACCTGTACCTGAGATGATAAGTTCTTTTTTTTCCTTTTTTCCTTATGAATAGAGAAAGTGTGAATGAGTGTCACCCTTCTTCATGACCAGCACTTCATTCCTTAAATGACTTCCTCTGCTATCAATTTTGCCTGAGTTATAAGTCCTGGCTAAAGTTATGGAAACATCTTCTGGCCATGGTTTTAGGTGGACTGTCTTGTCATCTTACCAATGCTACAAACTATTCACATAGCCTATTTCTTATTTTTATAACTTTCTGGGACTTTATTTGCTCATAAATAAAATAAAAGTTTACAATAAGTCCATTTCACTTCCAAAGTAAACTCTGATATGATTTTTTAATATAACGTTCATATTCCCTCATTAATTTTACCTGTAAGCTATCTTGAATCTTACAGGAATTAGTAAGTGGTAAATATTTCCAACTACATTAAATATAACAAATTACCTAGTATGTTATTAGAGAAGCCCAAAATTGTTTCTGATAATTTTCTAGCATGAATAATTTTTCTTCATTTGGAGAGGAGGTTTTTATCTACGCATTCATCCCCTAACTCCATTATTAATAAATTAGATCTAGTGCATTGCAATTGCTATTTTAAGGCATTCAATTAGAGGAGCAGCATATTGAGAACACACAAATCTGTGATTAGAAAACTCTTTTTTATGCTTTCTAAAGATGAAAGTTTTTAGCTGTTTTCTATGAAAAAGAACACTATGAATTTCAAAAGATCATGTGGCTGTATGAGTTGGAAGGGATACAAAATAAAATTAAAATGTTACATTAGGTTTGAGAATTAGTTCACCCATGGTGTTCACTTTTATATATGTGCTTTTAGAAGCCAACATTGCTTTCATTATTTTTTCTTTGATATGAGTTTGGCACCCACTTCATGCACTGAATATACTCTTTAGATGTTAGACAATAAAATAGTCCAGAAAATATGTCTGTTCTTAGAACAAAGAAAGGACATTTTTATATTCTTATGTCATTATAAGAGAATAATGGAAACAGATTTTAGGTGACTGAATACCAAGCCTTTTTAATGAGACTGCTGCTTGAAATCAGCAAAAAGGAGTTTCAGTTAGCTTGTGTGTGCTTTTAATTTATGACCAAAACAAATGTCTCATTTCATGCATAACTACCTTATTGTATTGCTATATGTAACTATATACATATATACTGACCTTCATTGTATGCTTATGTATAGGTGCATTTGTTCTATTAAAACATGAGGCACAAAACTTTAATTTTAAAGCAGGATTGTATTGTGAGCGAGATCAGAGACCACAGTAATTTTCATTGTTTTATATTAATGAATGGAAAGCCACCTTTCATCACAGAACTTTGTATGAGTCTTCTAAGTTCTTGTGTGTATACCATCACAGTGACACTGTTTCAATGAGGATTATGTCAGTCTATTTTTTCTTTTATTCTACCTATGCATATTTCTTATAGTTATGGCTGTCTATGGATTCCAAATTCATGACTTGTCATGTTTCTAGGATATAAATGACCAAAAGACATTTTGAATATAATGAGAGAAAGCAGACAAAGCAGTATCCTTGATGGGTCAAATGGTTAGCGTTTTTAGGTGACCTCGAAAACTTGCTTGCATAGCTCAAGGTCTGAGCACTGAAGAGCTGCCTGTCTTATTTGCAATAGGGTGCTGAATGAGTACAACACAATGAGAGCCTAGAACTGCAGCATTTTATGGCTGTAAGTCTTCTTATATCTTTTGTAAAATTAAAATATACCAGAAAACCCAATTTGGCTCACATTTTACAAGGTGACAATAATGCATAAGCACAAAAGAGCCAAACAAAAACAGATAATAACATATTTTTTATAAAGAAGTATTTGACAAGAAAAGGAAACATTTCAAAGCAAATCTAATGTTACATAAAAATTTTTTTAGAAAAAATTAATGCCTATGGAGGAAAAAATGTAAAACCAAAACAGTTTTTGATCTTTTTGGTATATTTTCAAACTGCTGCAGAAAGATAGGATTAAAACAGTGAAATAAAAATTAAATCATGGAATGAAATAAAAGAAAAATAAAATGTAGAAGATAGTAAAGTGTCAGAGCAAGCAGTGGGACCTTCCTGTGTGACTCGGCATCTGTCCTTGTGAGAAAGCTCCAAGGAACTGGGGCAAAAGTCTTACAGTATAATAACAATGAAATCATTAGTTGAAATATAAAAAAATCATGTGGAAAAATTCACTAGCATTTGATGCATATGAAATTTAAATTAGCATGAAAAGATCATCCTTTGAAAGCTATACAATGCAAAAGAATCCTAAAATAATATTTATGATTATGGAATAAATACAACACACAAATGATTTGCAATGAGAGACAGTATCTATAGTAGTACATTAGTAATGACACAAGGTGATAGAGTGTTGTGTACTCTTCTAAAAGCAAACTTTAATTTCATGTAAAGATTGTATTATAGCTGGATATGGTGTTACATACTTGTAATCCCAGTTACTCAGGAGGTTGAGATCAGGAGGATAATAGCTCAAGACTATCCCAGGTAAAAAGTTAGTGAGACCCATCTCAACAAATAATCTGGTGGTGCGTGGAACACTCCTATAATTCCAGCTACACAGGAAGTGTTGCTAGATAGATCATGCTCCAAGGCTGGCCCTGGGCAGAAACATGAGACCCTATCTGAAAAATAACAAAAACAAAGAAGGGCTGGGGGCATGATTTAAGTGGCAGAGCCCCATCCAGTACTGAAGTTCAAGCTCCAGTACTACTACTAAAAAAAAAAAAAGAAAAGATTGTATTGATGATGATGTAGATAGGGTTTTGTTTACATGTTCTGTTATTTCCAAGTCTTAAAAAAATCTAGCTTTGTATGGAATCTGTGGAGTAGGTTTACTACTTCAGTAAGGTCTCCCTTAAGCCTCCAAGATGGTTGGTTCCTTCCATCTGTAGTATGTGAAATTTAAAAATTCCTTCTCTTTAAAACTTTCTCAGAAAACTTTGGCTTGTGATTTTGCCACTGCCCAAGTTAGAGAACTGTGGTCTTCAAGAAATCATGTACTTTTAGGAGTATGTCCAAGTTTTATGGGTCCTGAAGCTTATACACTTGAAAGATAGCTTTGAGGAAAAGAATACAAAATGATAAATATGATGTGAGATATTTTTCATTAACTTTTAGATAAATCAGTCTCTGTAATGTATGTAAAAGCAGCTAGCTCCTTTATTTACTTAAAGTTATTATATTAGGATGTGCAATAAAACATTTTGTGTTATCCCAGTGTGGTAACTAACCTCTCAAAGCTGAGCATAATGGATGATAACTTTCCAAATTCTAAATAGAGTTCCTAGGTACATCTATGAAGACTTACTAATAGACGAACAGTTCCTTTTTCCATTTTTTTCTCAGACCCTACTACTAGTGTTTGTAAGAGAAAGTTAGAGATCACCTGAAGATAATATTGCATAAAATTCATAAGACAAAACATTCTGTGTCTTTTCCTACCAAATGAGACAAGTTAGACGAGGGTATAAGAGATTGGTGTTATCTGTAAGTGAGTAGATGGGTATCACATTCTGGCTGCAAGTTTGCTAACCTATGCACATTCAAATGCATGACCTGAGCTGTTCCTGGAATGGAGCATGAAGACACTCTTAAGAAAACCCAGATTTGTTCTCAGCAATTTGGAACCATCCATAATTAAGAAAGAAACTCCTTGCTGCTTTCCACGATTGTACTAATTTGCATTCCCACTGACAATGTATAAGGGTTCCTGTTTTGTCACATCCTTGCCAGCATTTGTTGTTGTTATTACCCTTTAATACGGTGATTCTCACTGGGTGCGGGGGAGATGAAGTCTAAGTATTATTTTGATTTGTATCTGTTTTATACTAAGAGAAGTTGAACACTTCTTCATATATTTATTGGCCATTTGTATCTCTTCCTTTGATAATTCTTTGTTTAATTCATGTACCATTTCTTCATTGGGGTATTGATTCTTAGGGGACTGAGTTTTTTTGAGTTCCCTGTAGATTCTGGATATTAGCCCCTTATCAGATGGGTAGCTGGAAAAAATATTTTCCATTCTGTGGGCTGTCTCTTGAGTCTAGTGTCTGTTTCTTTTCCTGTGCAGAAGCTCTTTAGTTTGATGCAGTTCCATTTGTTCATTCTTTCTCTTAGATGGTAAGTGTTTTGAGTTCTACTTAGGAAGTCATTCCTATACCTGTAAGTTCCAGTGTATTTCCTACTACTTCCTGTAGTTGTTTCAAAGTTTCAGACCTCATATTAAGTAAGACCTTAAATCCACTTTGAATTGATTTGGGTACAGGGTGAATGACAGGGATCTAGTTTGAGTCTTCTACATGTGCATATCCAGTTTTCCCAGGAACATTTTTGGAAGAGATTGTTTTTACTCCATCATGTGTTTTGGCTCCTTTGTCAAATATAAGTTGGCTGTAGGTATGTGGTTTTATGTTTGGATCTTCTATTCTGATCCGTTGGTCTCCCATCTGTTTTTGTTCCAATATTATGCTGTTTTTTATTGCTATGGCTCTGTAGTATAGTTTGAAGTTGGGTATTGTGATGCCTCCAGCATTGGACTTTTTGCCAGAATTACTCTGTGGACAGCATTATGGAGATTCCTCAGAAAGCTAAAGATAGAACTGCTATATGATCCATGATACTGTTCCTGGGCATCTACTCAAAGGAACGTAAGTCAGGATTCAATAGAGACACTCTACGCCAGTGTTCATTGCAGCACTATTCACAATAGCCAAGCTATGGGAACAACCCAGTGCCCTACAATTGATGAATGGATCAAGAAAATGCGGTATATATACACAATGGAGTTTTGCTCAGCCATAAGGAATAATGCATGTGGTTTGAAGGTAAATGGATGCAATTGGAGGACATCATGTTAAATGAAGTAAGCCAGGGTCAGAAAGACAAAAGCTACATAGATAGATCCAAAAGATAAGCATATACACAAAAACTAGCATAATTATGTACAAACTCACCTGTAGAACATGTTTGTAATAGTGGAACTACTCTATGGACCTTGGGGAAAGAGGGAAAGGAAAAGAGAATGACAGATCATCAGTAATATCATAAAATATAAGATCTGTGAAGGTAGAGGATATAAGGATATGTTTTGAAAGTTGTTGAAAAATGGGGGGTGTGAGGTAAAGCAGTAATGGAAGGGGTTGAATGGACCAAAGTAAAGTATATCCACAGTGGGGATATGTTGAGCAACCCCTCTGAACATCAACTTAAATATTAATAATGAAAACCAGGACTATAAAATAGTTACAGTTTGTGTGGGGGGGTACTAATGGGAGGGGGAGGGTGAATGAAGGAGATTAAGGTGAGGGTATATGGTTGATGGACTTCATATGAAGTCCATCTTTCTATATGAGATAGAAAAAATAAACTTTTTTCAATTGCTTTAAGTGGGGCAGGGAGGATGTTGAAGGAGAGAGACAATGGGGGATGAAGCAACTAACATACAATGTAATTGGAATAGTCATTATGAATCCCCCCATAAAATGAATATATTCTAATAAAACAAAGTTCCTTAAAGTTGACTATATTACATCAACAATTGAACAATCTACACTGTCACTGTTTGGTAGAGCAAAGATAAGGAGTTTAGTGCCAAGTCTACTTTTTAATACCTGAAAACTTTTCAGCAATTGTACATGGGATTATTAAGGGCTGTCAAAATATGCACAAGGAGATTTGGTAGCAGATTTTAAGGTCATCGTGGGAAGAAGGTGAAATTTTTTCTCACTTAGGTATTATGGAGTTCAGAACATTCAACAAGTTCTACTTATTTACAGATTACCTTGCAATAAGATGGTGGACTCCTTTAGGAAAATTATCATGTCGTATTTCCTGTCACAGTTCATATAGTGCCCTCCATATTATATTTGTTCTACAAAGTCATGTCAATTGGCTGATTATGTCCCTGTACTCTGCATCATTGTCAATTGCACACTGAAGAAATGAGCACTGGATTTCAGAAAACTGACTTCACACCAAAAAAACCCAGCTATTTTTATCACATCTTAAATTGTTTTGCTGAAATGAAGATATTTTCATAGTTCTGAAAAGTCAGCACTCAGGTGTTTTGACAATTAAGTCAAAGTGAGGGATGCTTCTCCTAACCTAACTATTGCTGAATAGTGGGATCCGTATGGTCTTTCCACAGAGGCAGAAAGACTAAAATTTTCACTAAGCTGCCCTTCATCTTATCACCAGACATAGACCCTGGATTGCTGATGATAATGTAATTATGTTCAATGTCAGCTATCAGTTTTTTCTATGGCAACTTCTGAAATGTGACATTTCTCATTTGAGTTGATTCCCCTGCTTTCTCATCTAACATGATTTCATTTGATGATAGTCAGTACTGTTTTGAAACATTCAATACATATTTTAAAGAAAAATTTCATAGGTTTTGAAAAATCATTGAATTATAAACGTAAGAATTACAGAGCACATTAAAATAAATAGCTCAAGTAGGATCTGAAAAAAAAAAAAACCTAGGGCTTACGCTTTGGTAAAACCAAATCATTTGTCTTGGGTCATTTTTATCTAGGTCTTTGCCTTAGATACTTTAGTTATCACCATTACTAATAAATTATACTTTCCATAAAAGTTAACAGTCAACATTTCGGAGACTTTTAGAACCCATAATATACAATCACCATAAAAAGTCTTATGAAATTATTGGAATTGCATTTGGAAGTTTCTGTGGAGAAAACAGGGTATCAGTTCTTAGACAAAACTGAACTGTAAAGAGAATGTTTACTTGAGGCCTTTAGCCAATAGGACTCTGCACTTGAATGAGAAGCTTATTTTTGATGCCCCAAATTTAAGAAATCATAGCTCCTTAAAATTGAAGTTGAACTAATTTAAAAAAATTATAAATCAGTTTTTCTATATTTGAATCTCATTGTATTCTTCCCATTGGACTTTGTCAAAAGACTGTGGTTTCTGTAACACTATCAAATTCGATCCTTCTGGCTGTTTTAACATCACAGATCTGTATTTTTGATGTGTTTGCTCAAGTATAATCCTAGCCTAGCTAGACATATCATTTGAGAAATGTGTCTTCTTTCATATGCCTAAGAATTTGCCTTCCTGCGGGTGAGAAAGATTGGCATCTTATCTGGTAGATACCCTGACAACTTTTCTTCAGATTATCACTGAGAGTAAAGATTCACCCTCCAAATCCACTTCTGATCAATTAGCTAACACACTGGACAGTTGCAAAAACCCTGCTATTCTCTTGAAAACCAGTAAATCCCAATCTGGACAGAGGTCTTTCCTCACACAAATAACCATTTCCTTTTCCTAGCACTACTTATACCTTCCCCTTCTCACAATGAGATAATTTATATCCTTCTTTGGAATAGTTAAGCTTAGAGCTCCAGTGCATAGGTATTCTTATTTTCTTAGGTCCTCAGAGAAATCATTCTTATATCCTTTTCAGAGTCTGAGATGTACCTTTTAACTATTGTTTGGCAGCACTGGAGTTTAAACTCAGGGCCTCATGCTTGCTAGGCAAGCATGCTACTACTTGAGCTACTCCACCAGTCCCTGGGGTGTCCCATTTTGCATCCTTCTTGCCACTCCTATCTCATCATTTAATGAAATTTCTAAAAAGCAATGCTATATCTTGCCCAGATTTATCCTTGCCACTTCCAGAAGTCCTGAGCACAACCACTACACTCCTTCAAAGCAGACTGTTCTCGGGGAAAATGGACCAGATCCTCATTCATCTCTATTCCCCAGCTTCCTATTATCTGTGCTGGTCTTTCACTTCTAAAATTAAGCAGTTATCAATTATACATTTGCTGCACAACACATCTTATAGTAAAATATCAAGGCAAATACTAAACATTAGCTATAGAAAGTTTCCAGAACAGGGTGATTACTTTCTAAGTAAAGCTAAAAAATAATTACATCCAGAACTTTCTGTAATCCACTGAAGATCATCCATTGGTTTTAGATGGTAAATTTAACTTTCCATGTGTAACCTCAGTTTTGATGGCATCATGGTATGTGAAATGAGTGAGCCACAACTTCTGTGAACATAAGGCTGTATGAACCATTAAAACCAAGGTTTGATTGCAAAGACACTGATTTTTCATCACCTGACTAATGTAACAACTTTAACCATTTTATCAAACTTGCAAAAAATGAATATTTATACTCCCTGGTTAAGTAAAAGAGAGTTATTTCAACCTGGTTTAATGGCATGCTCATAAAGAAGAACCTCAAATTTTTGTACCTAGGAATTTTCCTATTTTCAACTAGATAAGGTCATATAGAGAATATTTAATGTTATAACTTCCCCTTAGTTCAGGAGTGGCAGCCAGTAGATTTTCTATGGTGAAGCAATTGCAACATCTCTGAACTACTTAGTAACAGTGAGTCAAACATTTTTGTTGGTTGTAAATAGTACATACGTTTTTCTTTTTTCAACTCAGGATAGTTAACAGGATGATATTCACAATACAGTATCATATGCTACATGATTATACAGTTATTAAATTGCAGCTTAAGAATGTGTGCCTGTAAGCTAGTAGACATTTTTCTGGGGGATTTATAAAAGCTAGAAATAGATGTTGCAAAAATAACCGTGGTCATGACCATTATAATTACGACCAACACAACTGATTTTAGCAGAATAACAAAAGGCTGATGGAGTAGTGATGATCAACTCCAAAGCAATGGTGTAAAATTATAATAATACAAAATGTAAATGTACAAATTTTGTACAGTGTGAGTGGTGAATGACTAAACCTGGCCCCTTTCTCAAAGACTATTGCAGTAAGGCTCTTCCCTTCTTTATGTGAAATCTTGAGGTAAAAGCTAGAAAAGGATTTCCCTGTGATCCTTTGGGACTTACTTCAGTAAGTAGCCAGGTTTCACTATATTTACATGTGTATTTGTGTAAATGACATTGTATTAGTGTAAATTACATTTGGAACAACCTAAACTGCCTTCTTAATAACATGACTCCCTATTTTACTTGCCTTACAATCTGACATATTAAAAACAAACCCAAAAATTTAAGAATGAGAGAATGTGGTTTAACAAGAAACAAGCAGTCTCCATCTTGGAATAAATAACTATTAAGGATTGTCTTATCTACAAATAAGATGCCTTCCAACCACAAGATTCCTTATTAATACCACAGATACATGTGTGCATGTATGCATGTCATTCTTCATGGAGCTCAATATTCTGTCCATTGTATTTAAGTTATCCTGATTTTAAATTAAACTTTAATTTATGCCTAATACTTTTGTATGAATCTGTATTTTAAGGACGTATACCAAGCAATTCACTAGAAATTGTTTGAAATGTTTTAAATATTATCACATTTAATCTGTAACAATCTATGGGATAAGGACTATTATCGTCACCATTTTACAGATGAAGAGACTGAGGCATAAAGAACAGGGGAGAGATTTACAATATAAAACAGGGAATCTGGCCTCACAGTCCATGTCCTTAAATACTAATGGAAAGGAATCCATTTCACTATAAAATACTTTCAGGCTTGAGTAAAAAAAGATGAGGCCAATGCTTTGAATAAATTTACATGCAGAGTGTAGCACATCTCTAAGTATATATCATTTAATATATTTAAAAAGAACAGAGATGTCAATCATCCCTAACTGATAGAATAATCACATGAAAAACTCATCGAAAAGTGAAGAAACAAGTGGATGTGAAAAATAATTGAGATAAAGTTTCACCTGTCTCTACTTTCTATGTAAGATCTTACAGAGACCAAGAACCAAGAAACTACTCAGTCTATCTTTTCATTTACAGAAGAATTCTGTGAATGTAATCATATTCATCACTATGTACTTTTTTGCACCAAGTCTGTTCTTCATAGAAGAAAAAAAATCAGAATTTACTGCCCATTAAATTCTAGATCATCAATATGTATTTGAAAGGTTAATACTCTTTTTAAAAAATTTTAAGTTGCTATGACAGCTACCCATAAATAAGAAAATCAATGCCATTTGTATCAGGCTCCTCATATTTATACAAAGCAGAGTGTGACAACTGGATATCTACATTCAGAAAACAAACCAGATCCATGCCCGTCACCCTGTCCAAGCATCAACTCAAAGTGGATTAAGGGCCTTAATATAAGACCTGAAGCCTTGAGGCTAGTGTAAGAAAGAGCAAGGAATGCACTAGAATTAATAGGCATAGGCAATGACTTCCTAAATAGAACACAAATGGCTCAGCAACTAAGAGAAAGGATCGACAAATGTGACTAAATGAAATTGAAAAGCTTCTGCACAACAAAAGAAATGGTCTCTAAATTGAAGAGGCCATGTACAGAATGGGAGAAAATCTTTGCCAGCTATACATCTGACAAAGGATTAATAACCAGAATATACAGGGATTTCAAAAAAACTATATTCCCCCAAAATCAATGACCCAAAATCAATGACCCAATGAAGGAATGGGAAATAAACAGAGCAGAGCCTTTTCAAAGGAGCCTTTCCAAATGGCTAGAAAACATCTCTGCCATAGAGGAAATGCCTATCAATGCCACGTTAAAATTCCACTTAATCCTGTTAGAATGGCTACCATCAAGAAAACACACAACAACAAATATTGGTGAGGATGTGGAGAAAAAGGAACCCTTATACACTGTGGTAGGAATGTAAATTAGTACAACCACTATGAAAAATATTGTGGAGGCTCCTCAAAAAACTAACAATTGAACTGTCTTATGATTCAGCAATACCACTACTAGGGATATACCCAAAGGAATGTAAGTCAGGTTACAAAAAAGGCACCTGCACACCCATGTTTACTGCAGCATTATTCACAATAGCTAAGCCGTGGAAACAGCCAAGATGCCCCATCACTGACGAATGGATTAAGAAAACGTGGCATTTATATACAATGGAATTTTATTCAGTCATAAAGAAGGATGAAATTTTGTTATTTGCAGGTAAATAGATGGAGCTGGAGACCATTATCTTAAGTGAAGTTAGCCAGGTTCAGAAGGGCAAAGGCCAAATGTTTTCTCTCATCTGAAGAATATAGACCTGATACAAATACAACCAATATTATGAAAAAGAGATGACACTAAGGAGAGGTCACATATGAGAGAAGGAGGGTAAAAGAAGGAAGTTAAGAAGGTGAATATGGAATATGGTTGATATACTTCCTATACAGAAATAAAGAATTTTTAAACCTGTTCAAATCATCATAAGAAGGGGACTAAGGTAGAAAGGAGGAAAAAAGAGGCAATGAACAAATTTGGGTTATAATTGATATATACATGCAAATGTCACAAGGAAACTCCCTGTATCTTAAACAACAACAAAAAAAATGACCTCTTTAAAAAAAATAAAACCAAGGAGAACACTAGGCCAGAACAGGTTCTGCCTGGGGGATTGGTACCAGTGGGAGGGGGGAGGAGGTGAGGAGAGGGTATAGGAGTGTGAATATAGTGCCAATATTGTGTACACAAGTACGTAAATGGAATAATGTGACCTATTGAAACTATTATAACTATTCCAGGAATGGGGGTAGGAGGGATGAAGGAGAATGATGGAGGGAGTGAATTCAACTGTGACATATTATAAGAACTTCTGTAAATATCCCAACCTACCTCCAGCACGACAATAATAAAAACAACACTCAGCCATGAAGAAGAATGAAATCTTATCATTTGCAGGTCGATGGATGGAACTGGAGAACAGCATTCTGAGCAAGGTCAGCCAGGCTCAGAAGACCAAAAATCATATGTCCTCCGTCATATGTGGACTTTAGATCTAGGGCAAATACAGCAGTGTGGTTGGACTTGGATCACATGACAAAGGGAGAGCACACATGGGAGATATAGGAATAGGTAGAAAACCCAAAACATGAAAGCGTTTGATGTCCCCACTCCAGAGGAACTAATAATACAGAAACCTTAAAGCAACAGAGGTTAACATGAGAAGGGGATAGGTTAGAGATGAATCAACATAAGTCGTAACACATGGGTACACTAAAACAATGCTAGGAATATTTCTGTATAGCTATCCTCAACTCAACTAGCAAAAACACTTTGTCTTCTTTATTATGTTGTGTCTTTTCTTCAACAAAAGTAGTGATAAGGGCAGAACGGGACCTGCCTAGAACTGAGTGGGGGATGTGGGGAGAGGGTTGGACAGGGGGTCAGGGTGGAGAAATGACCCAAACAATGTATGCACATGTGAATGACTGAATTAAAAAATAATTTAAAAAAGCATTTTGGGAATGGGAAAATGTTTAATAATAAGATTAATTTTTATCTAGAAATACTATTTAAATGTAAATACCAAAAACAATAATAGATACATTGTTTTTTTTAGAATGTAAATATGTATTCTTTCTTACTAAAGCAAAACACTCAATAATAATGTTTATGGGAAAATTTGTGATATTTTTAACATTAATTGGGAAAAACACTGTTTCTTAACCTTAAGTTTCAATTTTCATATGTAAAGGAGGGTAAAAGCAATTCTTTCAGTAATAAATAAAGGAGAGACAGCAGAATTCTACAGTTGTACTGAAAAAACTGTTTCAAAAAAGAATGCATGTAAACTCTGTAACCTAGAATTACCCATGTTCAATATTTCCTGCTTACCCACCTGATTTATTTGACTTTTGCTCTTTCCGGTTGAAGATGTGATGACTTTTCAAATTATAAGCATCTGGTTGAATAAATAATTGAGTAGACGGAGAAACAGTTATAAAGATTGTTGACTAATTATTGCTAATTATTAGACAGTGGGAATATTCAAAGTGAATATAATGATACATTAATTTTCTTTGCACCAATGTAAGGGGCAAGAAAGAGAGCGAATATTTTTCATGTCAATTATTGTTCTCTTCCAGAATTTCCACTTAGTTATATTTCAAATAATTTATCTTTTTATTAATATTCTGTATTATACCACATTGTCAGCACCATTTCTTTTCTTCTCTCAATGTAATTTTCTATATTTCTTCAATATATTTATAATAGCTACTGTGAAGTCTTTCAGTATATGCACCATCTGGGTCTTCTTTAAAGCAGTTTTTCTTTTCTTTTTTGCAGTGCTGAGATTTTACCTAAGGGCCAACAACTTGAGCCACTCCGCCAGCCCTTTTTGTGCTGGGTTTTTTCAAGACAGGGTCTCCCAAAACTATTTGCCCTGGCTTCCTTTGAATTGCAATCCTCCTGATCTCTGCCTCCTGGGTAGCTAGGATTACAGATGTGAGCCACCAGTGCCTGGCTAAAGCAGTTTTTATTGTTTGCTTTTCTCCCCTGTATATAGGTGGCACTTTCATGCCTCTTTACATATCTATTTTTGGTTTCTTGCTGAAAATTTCACATTCAAGATAATATATTTTACCAATTCTCCATCCTGACTTCCTCTCTGAGCATATTGTTGTTTGCTTGTTTGTTTTTTTAGTGACTCAGCTGGAATATTTTATTGAAGTCTATTTGCTCCTCAGTATACAGCATCTGAAGTTGCTCATTACAAGTAAAATTCTGCCTGTCCAGCTGTCTTGGGAACCAATCAGTCAGCACCAGCAATTCAGTAGAGGTGAAGCATGACTAAATATGGGTTGAACCACTTGCTTGAAAATCAATTCAAAACAAAAGAAAACATCTGTATGTTTTGTTAGATCAGATCTAGGGAAATAGAAAAAGCAATACTTCCTTTTAACAGTAATAGTCTAAAACATCTAACCACAGAAGTCCAGAGATATACAAATTGCTAAAAATCAAATATGCTCTATAAAATATTAAAAGCAGATATACAAAGTCAGATATGGAAATAAAAGCCTGTGTGCAACATAGTGTAGTAAATATAGTGTGGTACTCTCCTCAAATTGCTTCTAAAATTTTCTTTTTCAAGCTTTGTTAATTTTTCAAGCTCCACTTTAGAGGCAATGAAAGGACTGGCACAGACACCAGCATTTACACGACACAGGAGTGCAGGCACACACCCTGACACAAGTGGAAACCATCTAATACATTTAGTTGCATTATGTGAAAATTTCTCTGTGTGTATGTATCTGCTTGTGTGTATTTTGTATTTTGTCTGTCATCTGTACAGCTGAAAATTTTTCCTTATTCTTCATTCTTTAGATTACATGTGTTCCTTCATTTTTAACACAAAAATCTTTCATCAATTCTGGGAAGTTTTCACTCATTCTTTCATCATGTCTTCTCATTTCTCCTTTTTAAATTGATTATTTTGATTATATTTCCATTCTTTGCACCCCTAGTCTTCTCTGTTTGCATTTTCAGTGATCTCAGATATGTATTCTAGTTTATTAGTACCTTTTTATTTTTATTTTTTTAAACTTGATAAAGTATGTGATCTTAATTTTTTAGTACCTTTTTATATGAGACTTTCTAACCCATCCAAGTTTTTAATTTGAGAATCTTACTTTTTATTTCTAGTTACTTTTTTTCAGTTGACATTTTTTTGTGTTTCCTTTTTATTTATCTCAAATATTTATGGTCACTGTTCTCACTTTTCTTGTTAATGATGTTATCTCAAGGTGGGGTTTGAATTGTTGTTGCATTCCTTGGTTCTAAAATCAGGCATATTTTGTTTAATTCTAAGTCCAGAACTTGGGGGATTGTACTTCTGTTTTCTAAGGTTGTAGTGTCAAATATTTAAATCATTAAGAGTTTAAAAAGAAAAAATAATAAACCTCTATAACTATTAAGGAACAAGCTAGTTGAAGGGACAGTCTTTCCCTGACTCGAAATCAGCAATGCTTCTAATATAATGACTCTTGATTTTGAAAGATTCGGAGCATGGTGAAAGCAAGAGCCTGGTCTGTCAGATACACCCAAAATGGGCAGGAGATTTCAGGAGATTTTAGGAGCATCTAGGGTTTTTATGACTGTGGATAAGCTCAATTGATGTGCACTTTTTCCAGTGTTTCTCAATGTCTGTATCTGGGAAAGTTGTGTACTGCTAAGAAAGGAAGTAAGCTATTAGTTAAATGTTTCACAATACTCTAAAAACTAGGGTTGATTTTCATAAGATTTATAATTTGTTAAGACATAAACCAAGATGTAGAATTTAAAGGTAATCTCAAACATTAAAGGTCACAAACAGAGATACATGGAAAATATTAATCCCAAATTTAGCTCAAGTTATAAGATTTATACTCAGTTTGTATTAATGATATGATCCTGGAGCTTCATCATAAAAATAAAATTAGCAAATAAAGAAACATTTTCAAGATTTTATACCCTCTGTTATTGCACATCCTCTCTTTCATTTACATGCACAAACTTTTTGAACACCCGCTCTTACATGGAAGGAATATAATTATACATAACACATCAGACAGAATCTTGGCTAAGATTGGGTACTAGCCATTGAGAATGTTAGGATGTAATTATATGTATTAAGTACTATGAAGAATAACATTTACTAATTTTAAATACTATGCTAAGTTCTTTATATGCATTAAACATATATCATTTAATCCATGAAAAAACTCCTTAATACCCCTCCCACATGTTACAGGTAAGAAATCTGAGAATAAAGAGGCTAATTGGTTATGGCTACTAAATGGTAGATATCAGAACCACAGGCTAAATTGAAGAGGGCAATTTAGTAGGTCTGGAAATATTAGCATCAGAACAAAAAAATTGAAGAATATTGTGTGTCAACTACAAATGTCAGTTTGTGCCAACTGTGTCTGGGGAAGACTGTTCTAAGAATGAATATGCATGTGAATAAGACTGGAGGTGAGAAAAAACAGCCTGTTTGAAAACTTTAAAGTGATTCCTATGCAAGGCTAGGAACAGTACCGGGAAGATGCCCAAGGGCTAGCAGGGCATTATGAAAGAAATCTTGAGCTATGATAAGGATACTCTTAAGTGCAACATAGAATCACTCCATGGAATCACTGGGGAATGACATGATTAAAGTGTAGGCAATAGATCAGAAAGAAACAAATCAATTTAGATGCCATCACAGTAATCAAAGTCAGAGACGATATTGATTTAAATCCGAGTAATCACTGTGATGGTGGAAAAGCTGAAGAGGTTTGAGAATAAAAGGAAAGAAGACAAATTGACCAAAACTTCTAATTTCTTGGAGAAAAAGAGAAAACAGTGTGAATTTGAGCAGCCAGGAGAAGGATGACGTCTTTAATAGAAAACTGAAACATAAGGACAGAGATATATTTGTGAGGAATATGACAATTTACTCACATTATTCTGACTTAGGTCACTGGTTCATGTGGGAAGAGCTGTGCAATAGGGCACCTGATGTTAAGGTCTGAATTTAACTACAAGAGGTAGGAAACAGGATGTTGATTGAGGACTCAGTAAACCAGATATAACACAGTAAATGAGATTGCAAAAGAAAAGGCTTCGGATGAGATGAAAGTGAAGCCCAGGATAGATACCTAGGAACAAACACTTCAAATGACAGAGGAAGATGAACCTGAAAAAGAGCTGATAGGGAAGGAAGGAAAAAAAAAAGCTAGAAACAGAGAATGGAAAACTAATATCAAATTTGTTACAGGAGTTAGAATAAATAGGACAACTGAAATGAACAAACTTTGAAGAGTTACAACTTTAATTTTGCTTTCCCTTTTATTTATTATAAAATCCAGTAGTGTATTGAATGCTGCTCCAAGCTTCAAAATAGAATCTGAACATGCTACCAAAATTGGTACTAGAAAAGGCGAGCTTGGGGAATATGACCAACCAAGTAATGCAGAGCCTTCTTTATGTGAAAACATTTCTCCACTGAAAAGAGAAAATAGAAGCAGGCAAGTGTGATCCCTCAGAGTAATAAACTGCATTCATCAGTTAGAAAAGGAAGTAGATAGAAAGGATCCTTTTATAGTCTTATCACTATAAGATAATTTAAATGAAAAAGAAAATATGACAAAGACTAAGCTAAGAGCTGCACTAGACTACAACAAAAAGCTTCAAAAATTACAGATGTCATTCTTGTTTTAATTCAAATAAATCAATTGAATTTGATTTATTCAAATTAAAAATTTTTATTCTACTTAAAAATCATTTAACATAGCCATGTATTTCTATTTAATATAGAATTCTTTCACTTTTGGAAAGATGGTGTTAAAAAGAAAATATAGAGCAACAATTGTCTGACGTTTCTGGGAAAGGTTTATTCCCCATTTACAACCTCGTTTTTCTACACAGTAACAATATTTATACCTTTTTCCTTATATTGCCAATATAAGGAACCAGTTTACTAATTTGTACTCTTAATATTTTCATAAGTAAGATCTAACAAAACAATGTAATATGTCATAATAATTAATATAATAAATATCAGGCAAAAGTTTAGGAGCCTATTCTAAAAAAGTATTATATGGATTAAATTAAGTTATAATAATAATCCCAACATTTTAACAGATGAGTAGATTTTGACTTAATTATTAATTAATCAGTTAAATAATATAATGGAGTAAATATCCGGATATAATAAAATGAAAAACAAATCTTGCTTTATATTTAATTTTATAAACTTTTTATTAGGATATATTCATTATGCAAGGGGGATTCAAACTGATAATTCAATTTGGCTTATATTGTACATTAGTTACATCATCTCCCTCAACCTCTTCCTTACCCCATTCAAAGCAATTGCAAGAGGTTTCTTAGTTCTATTTCATATAGGTATATGAAGTCTATCAACCATATACCATCACCTTAATCTCCTTTGTTCACCCTTCCCCCTTCCACTAGTATGCTCCCTTCACTGTACCTACTTACAGTCCTGCCTTTCATTATTAATATTTAAATTGATGTCCAGAGGGGTTTCTCAACATTTCCCCACTCTGGGTATACTTTACTTTGGTCCATTCAACCCCTTCCATTACTCTCCCTTACCCATTTACCTTCCATCCCCATGTTTTAACAGCTTTCAATATACATCCTTATATCCTCTACCTTCACAGATGTTATATTCTACAATATTAGTGATGATCTATCATTCTCTTTTTGTTTCCCTCTTTCCCTGAGTCCCATAGACTCCATCATTACAAACATGTGCTATATATGAGTTTGCTTATGATCATGCTTGTTTTGTGTATATGTTTATCTTTTGGATCTATCTTCCATGTATGAGAGAAAACACGTGGCCTTTGTCTTTTGAGCTTGGGTTACTGGCATACTTCACTTAACATGATGTCCTTCAATTGCATCCATTTATCTTCAAACCACATGTCATTTTCCCTTATGGCTGAGTAAAACTTCATAGTGTACATATACCACATTTTCTGCTGCGAAGAACATCGGTGTAGGGGTGTCTCTATTGTACCCTGACTTATGTTCCTTTGGATAGATGCCCAGGAGTGATATCACTGGATCATATGGCAGTTCTACCTTTTTAAGTTGTCCACCAAATAGTTAAACAAAACTTAAATTCATTAAGTATTCAGTTAATTTAGCTTTTCGGGGTCACAGAGAAAATAATTTCTATGGACTATTTTTTCTGCCTTAGAGAGAAATTAATCACTAAATCCTTTAAGGAAATAATTAGAATTTGTCAAACTTTTACATCATAAGAGAATATTTATTTAGAGACTAATAAATTCATATTAAATGTGAAAAACTTTGTGCAATGCATTCACACTGGTAAGTAACAAAGAATAAAAAATCAGTGGAACAGATTAGAAAAATATGAAGAAGATCAACATAAATCTGAAATTTAGTATATGACAAAATAGTTGTTTCAGTCAGTATGAAAACATACTAAATTAATGCCAAATACCAAAGTTGGAAACTTTTCTCAGCAAATAAAGAAGCAAATATATTTCCTACTAGACTAAAATTTAATGTAAAACTAAACAATAATACTTTAAAGAATCAAAATGTATATTCTAATACTAGGAGATAAATTCTTAATTTACACAGAAAATTCTGAATTATGAAAGGAAAAAATCTATTTGGCTATAAAAATTAAAAATAATTATGTAGATACACAAATATACTGAAATAGATAAATGAAGAAATATTTAAAATATTTTCAATGCAGATGTCTTAAAGGCCTTTATTCATCACAGGTTAATCATAAATGGACCAAAAACTAAACAGAAAGCTGGAAAAGAGATCTAAAGAAGAAATTCACAGGGCAGAAAATCAACTGACCATGAGACAAGATGATACTCAAATTTACTGGCACCAATAAAAATGTAAATTGAAATAACATTGAGAGATTCCATTACATCCATCAGATTGTAAGAAGTAAAATGGAAATACCACTCATTGCTGGTAGGGAAGAGAAAATACATGTACATTTCCATGAAAATGTAATTTATCATTACATTTTGGAAAAAGTCTGATTAGACCCATCAAAATTAAAAATGCATGCCATGTCACCAGTAATTTCAATCCTGGAAATATGACCCATAGAAATGAAAGCAATAGTAAATAAAATATATTTACTAGGGCATTTTGCTAATATTCAAAGTGAGGAAAAATGGTAATAAACTCAGTGAACACAAAAGTGAGAAAGATGTGAGCAAATTATGATATCTTTACCTCATAGAAAGTTAGAGACATTAATAAAATGGAGCTACACCTGATATTCTAGGCATTACTAATGAGTAAGGTAAGTAAAATTCAGAAAAGAATAGGTAATACAATCCCATTTTTAAAATGCAATGTAAAGACAACATTCTCAGCGTGAATGTGTGTGTGTGTGTGTGGGGGTGGGTGGGTGGGTGGGTGGGTGCACTTATGCTCATATGAGCTGTTAAATGAGGAGAAAAGTATGGCAGGTTATTAATATGATTACATACTAGGGCAGTTGTCACAATAGATTTTTAGAGAAGAAGAAGAGTGGTAACACAAGTTGAAAATACTGCTAAAATAATTGTATTTTAAAGTTAGACACTCCCACTTATGAAAATATTGTATATACATCACACAAATATAATGTTAGCAAGTAGAAGTAAATATAATAATGTGTATAATAATGTGTATTGGTAACTTACATGATATATTTTCAAATTTTAAAAAGAAACATTGAAGAATGATGTGTATATGTAGTTCCCTTTTGATAAAAATGATAGATACCCATGTATTTCTCAAACCTGTTAGTACTATGTATTAACTAAAAGAAAGATATGAAAAATATTTTACTGATTGTCAATATTGGTTATTGTTAGACAGTGGGAAAGGCATATGATTTGGGAGATAAATAGATCTTAAATCAAAAACTGTAAAAAGAAGCAAAGAAAGTCACTGTATAATGATAAAAGGATCAATCTAGCAAAACAATACAATAATAAATACATTTGCACACGATCCCAGACATCCAAATATATAAACCAAATGTTATCGGCTCTAATAAGAGAAATGGACATCAATATGATAACATCTGGGAACCTCAACTCTCATTTTCAATCAAGGACAGAACATCCAGACAGAAAATTGACAGAGAAACATTAGAGTCAATAGAGATTGAGATCAAATTTACCTAACAATCATTGGCAGTACATTTCATCAACAGCAGAATGCACATCCTTCTCACCAGCACATGAAACATTGTCCAGAATTGACCACATGTTACATCACAGAAAAACACAATAAATTTAAAAAAAGGTCAAAATATGAGTGAAAACTTCATTGTTTGGTCTTTAGAGCTAGGCTTATCTTGCTCAACATGGTAATCTACAGTCCCATTCATTTTCTTACAAACAAAATTTTGTTCTTTATGGCTAAATAATACTCCATTGTGCATATAAGCCATATTTTTTATACATTCATTGGTTTGTGTGCACCTAGACTGATTCCATATCTTGCTTGGCTATTGTGAAAAGTGCTGCAATAAACATTGATGTGCAGGCATGTCTCTTAGAGGTTGACTTACACACTCCTTTGGATACAAGAGTGGTCCAGCAGGGTCATAATGTAAGTCTATTGTTAGTCTTTTATGAATATTCATACTGATTTCCATAGTGTTTGCACTAATTTATATTCTACCAAAAGTGTATAAGGGTTGTTTTTTCCCCACATCCTTACCAGCGTTTGTTGCTGTTTTCTTGATTTTTTTTTTTTGTTTTCTCTTCTCTTTTAGGAGACTATTACTGCTTCAATCTCATTACTTGTTAAAGATCTGTTTAAGTGGTTTATATCCACTTAGAAGGTCATTTACATCTGGGAATTAATCTATTTCTTCTAGATTTTCCAGTTTATTAGAATTATGTTTTCAAAACTTTCCCTAATTAGTTTGAGTTTTGTTGGGTTTTGTTATGGTATCCCCTTTTTCATCTCTAATTTTAGTCTTCTTTTTGTTAGTTTGTCTAAAGGTTTCTCAATCTTGATTATCTTTTAAAAGAACCAATCTGTTTCATTGGGTTTTTTATACTTTTGTCTCCATTTAATTATTGTCAGACTCAATCTTTCTTTAATATTTCTTTCAAACTCTTAATGTTGGGTTTGCTTTGCTTTTGTTTTTATAAAGTATGAGGTGCATAATTAGGTTACTTATTTGAGATGTTTTTCCCCCACATTGTTTCACATACCTATAAACTTATTTCTTAGCACTGCCATTGTTGTATCCCAAAAGGTCTAGTAAAATTGTATTTTGATTTTTGATGCCTCCCATTTCTTTGATGACCCAGTTGTCTTTCTTCATTGTGTTTTTTAGTCTCCAAGTGTCTGAATATTTTCTGTGCATTTTTTTGCTGTTGATTTTGTTATGATACAACAGAATACTGTGGGTTATTTCAATTATCTTGTATTTGTAAAGACTTGCATTATGTCCTAAAATATGATGTATTTTGGAGAAAGTTCCATAATCTGCTGAGAAGAATGTGCACTTGTAGTTGCTGGTTGAAATATTCTGTAAATATCTTTTAAGCCCATTTTTCTATAGTGTCATGTAATACTGAAGTTTCTTTGTTAATTTTTGATCTCAATGAACTATCAATTGGTGAGAGTAGGGTATTGAGTAGTCACCCCCTATTATGTTCAAGAGTATTTGTTTTATGAGGTTTTGAGCACCAATGTTTGATGCACATATGTTTATAGTTATCTCTGCTTAATGGATTGTGCCCTTTATTAATACGAAATGACCTTCTTTTTCTCTTCTAATTTTAGTTTGAAGTCTGTTTTGTCAAATATATCTACTCCTCCCTGCTTTCAGAGTCTATTTATTTGGAAAATATTTTTCTGTCCTTTCACTCTACACCAATATTTGTCTTTGACAATGAGATGCATTTCCTATAGACGATAGGTTTTCAGTCTCATTTTTAATTTCAATTTGCCAGCCTGTCTTTAATTGGAGACTTGAAATCATTACCAGTCAGTGTCATTATTGAATACTATGTAATATTAAATGTCATTTTTGTTGTTTTCCTAATTCTCATTTGTTTATCTACTCATCTAGTGATATTTATTATTTACTGTATTTTCCTGGTTGCATTTATCTTCTTGTTCTGTATGTAGGATACCGTTAAGTTTCTTCTGCAGTGCTGGTTTAATAGTCATGAATTCCTTTTGTTTTTGTTTATTACTTCTCAAATATTTGTTAAGCATTGAAAAGGAGTAGCCACTTCTCAGTACTTTTTTTATGATTCCATTATTACCTTGGTACCAAAGCCAAACAAAGACACTGCAGGAAAAGAACATTATAGCCAATATCCCTGATGAGCACAGATGTAAAATATGCAACAAAATTTTAGCAAACCAAACTCAACATCATATTGAGAGGATCATTCACTATGACCAAGGGGGACTTATCCCATTGGTGCAAAGGTGGTTCAACATGCACAAATCTATAAACGTGATATATCACATTAAGAAAATAAAGGAGAAAACCATCTGTTCAACTTGGCAGATGCAGAAAAATCATTAGGTAAAAATTCAACATCCTTTTAAATAAGAGTTCCCAACAAATTAGATATAAAAGGAACACACTTCGACATCATAACAGCTGTCTGGAACAAGCCCACAGCTAACATTATATTCAACAGCAAAAAACTGAATGCTTTTCACTGCTAATATCAGGAGCAATACAAGGATGCTCCTTTCAGAATTTCAGCTAAAAACAGTATTGTAAGTTTCTGATAGAGAAGGTAGTCAGGAGAAAGTCATCCAAAATAGAAAAAGAAATCCAGAATCCACTACACACCATATTAGAATGGCTATTATCAAAAAAAGAACAATAACAAGTGCTGGTGAGGATGTGGAGAAAGGGGAACCCATGCACGCTGTTGGTCACATTATGGAAAACTTGATTTTATTGAGATTCTTAAAAAAACTAAAAATAGAATGACTCAGTGATCCAGTAACCCTCTTTTTGAGAGATATCTGTTCTCTCTGTAGCATTATTTACAATGTTAAGGTTAAAGAATCAGCATAAGTATTCATCAGTGAATGAATGGATAAAGGAAATGTGCTCAATATACACAATGGAATATTAGCCTTAAAAATATTAAAAATTCTGTTATTTGCAACATTTGTGAACCCAGAGAACATTATGCTAAGTGAAATAAGCCAGAAAGAGAAAAACAAAACATCTGAAGTCCTAAAGTGAAAAAGTTTGAATAGATTTAGTACAGAAATATTTCTATCAGATTTGGCAATGTTAACCTTGTTAGAGGTCGTTGTTGACCTTGATAAATGCACCAGAATTGTGCCAGAATTGTGATTTCAGATATTTGATTCAATGGATATGAATGTAATTTTTGCTAAAGGTTATCTCTTTTGAGAAGTTTGGCCAGGCAAAGAAGATGGGAGAAAAAATTTACAAGGGAATTTTGAAGGTGAGTATCCTTGATCATGTTTGCAGATTATTGGTATAATAACAATGATTCAAGTTAAATTCTTTCACTTAGCTGCAGAAAATATTTGCTCCCTATTTACCTATCCTTGAATGAAGACAAGACATACACATTTTTGGCAATTACTAGTGAACAGTTTTCATAGATTTTCCTTTGGTCTTTTTCAAATTTTATTAAAATGTTGATTAAATTCCATTTTTATAGTCTTAGCTGGGGGATTATATTGTTGCCCTCAGCTCTCATATAAGTTTCTGGTATTCATCTATCCAGCCATCTAGCCATCTTGCCAGATAACCATTCATTCACCCTTCATCCATCCATCCATCCATTCATTCATTCATCCATCCATCCAGTCAGCCAGCATATATTTTTGTAATGTTCACTGTGTAATGTTCACCAAGCAGCTAAACTGTGGTGATCCTCCAGACCAAGATATCTGAAGTCTTGAAGTCTGAAGTTTTATCTCTGCTGGCTGATTCTATTGTACTCATAACTAATTCAGAATATTCAACAGTGAAAAGCTTCAATCTTTTCCTATCAGACCTATCAGATGAGCAACAGGCAAAGGTGCCACTCCACTCTCACCATATCTATTGTGTAGATATGGTGTAGATAGTACTGGGTGTCCTTCAAAAGAAATTAATCAGGAGACAGAAATAAATGGCATCCAAATCGAAAAGTTGTCACTGCAAACTGATGACATGGTTTCCTGAATGACTTGTAAGAAGTGTGACTTCTCGTCCTGTCCCTTCTTCATAGGTAGAAACGGTAACAGAATTATGATTGGATTAGAAAAAGAAAATGTAAAGTTATGAGATAAAGGACACTGTGAAAAACACCTATAATGTATCACAAAACATGACTGGTATTCCTAAAAATGAAAACATACTAAAATCAGTAAAAATATTACTCAAAATATACAAAATGGTGAATAGGCAATTTTCTAGAGGAAAAAAACAAAAGCAGATGAAAATATGTTTAAGCCCCAAATAATCACAGATTAAAACAGTGAAATTTTTTCCTTTTATTCTCAATAAATATGAAGAATAATAATGGATTGGAGACAACTGGGACATGGAACACCAGTGTCTGAGAACTGATCTCATGGCATGACCTGACCCTTGCTCACTTTAACTGAAAATATAGTATATCAACCTGAAGTGCATGATTTTGAAGGAGTAGGATAATGAGCTGCTGTTCTAAGACAAAAATATGTGCCAAAAGATGTGACACATTCATGGATAAGAAAATTTGACAGTGTGAGGTTACAGTTGTTTCCAAACAATTAGTTAGAATATATACCATCCCCTAAAATTTTAATGAAGTTTTTTACCAAAATTAATATGAAGATTTTTATGTAATAGCAATGTAGGAACAGTTGTGGCAATTTTGGGGGGCAACAAAGAAGGGAGATAAATTTGTTTTACTGGAAGACAAATCATATCTTAGTTTAATTGCTATGTATAATTATGGTGAAAATTAAATGAAATGTCAAAGCAGTGGACAAGGATGCCAAGTAAGCTGGGGAATTTGTAATTCAATAAAATGGATACATAGTTGATCTTCAATGCATAAGTGCTATTTGATCCTCTATATCACAATGAACTCTCCATGGAACAAGTGCAATTTCTGAAAGTTTGTATGCACACCTCTTCCATTTATACATTTAGAAACTAGGAAAATAATACCATAATAGTTTACTAGTTCTCTGATCATATTGTAATATGTATATAGGTCAATTTCATTCATATCTGCTCGTTCAATTCTCTAAATACCTGCTCTGACTGGTAGATAGCAGTGGCTTCTGAATCCCAGAAATTAGTTTTCCATAAGATCAAGACTTCAATAAGTATTCCCTTCTAGGCATTTCCCTTTCCATACTTTAGTGCTACTTTAGGAGATGACTACGAGTATGTTGATAATGTTCAAAAGAAGATTATCAGAGAGTTCCTCTTTCCCATATCCTTCTTTAAAAAAGTGGCAGTGAATCCATTGTAGACTGAGATCTGGAAGTGGATAAGGGACCACAACTACCTAATGCAGTCAAGCCCTATATGCCAGAACTAAAAGTTTTTTTTCAGTTCTACAGGTCAGGTAGGAACTTGGAAGGGTGTCTATTCATTTTAGTTCTACTGTACCCAAAAACATCTATTCTCTGAGCCCTTGTTGAAACCTTTCAATAATCTCTTTGGCTTTCCAGCCTTATATATCATCTATTTTGTCTTTAGTAGTTAAATGTTACCATTTGGCATCTATCACTCTTATATATCATTATTTACCATAAATCAAACAACCCATTTTAATGGGAATGTTAAATATCTTCATTCTTTTCAAGGATTATGGTGTTTATCTAATCAATGTACATTCAATATTTAATGTTTCAATGCACCACACCTACTTGGCACTTATTCTACACTAACTCCTTTTTAGATAGCACTTATTATCTTCTATCATATCATGCATTTAGTTATGTATCAAGTTTATTTATTTTTGTAGCATGTCTTGTTTTCATCCACACCACTACTAGAATATGTCTTATGGTGGGAAGAACCTTTATTTTTCTTATTGATGATTCCCATGTGTTGCAATATTTTCTGGCTCCTGGTTGCATTTAATAGCTATAATGAAATGAATGAAAGAATATAATGTGTATAACTAAATTTATTGACTATGATAAGATATTCTTAGCCCTCTCAATAAACATGGTTAGAAAATTTATGTCTGCCCATGTTTATTGCAGCACTATTCACAATAGCCAAGTTATAGAAACAGCCAAGATGCCCCACTACCAACAAATGGATTAAGAAAATGTGATATTTATACACAATGGAGTTTTACTCAGCCACAAAGAAGAATGAAATTTTGTCATTTGCAAGTAAATGGATGGAACTGGAGAACATCATCTTAAGCAAAGTTATCCAGGCTCAGAAGGCCAAAAATCATATGTTCTCCCTCACATGTGGACTTTAGGCTTAAAACAAATGCAGTAATATTATTAGACTTGGGTCACACGCTAAGGGAAGAACACATGCAGGAGGAATAGGGAAAGGTAGGAAACCCAAAACTTGAAAGTGTTTGATGTGCCCACTGGAGAAGAGTGAATAAAGTAATCTTAAACTGTTAGAAGCCACTATGGGAAGATGACTGGGAAGTAGTGAAGAGGTTTGGTAGAGATGAGCCAATTTGAGTTGAAATACACGTATGCATGGAAGCAAGGTTAGGAATCTCTCTGTACAGCTATCTTTATCTCAAAGAAGCAAAAACACTGTCTTACTATCGCCTATGTCTTCTCTTCAACAAAATTGGAGGAGAGGGCAGAACAGGTTCTGCCTGGAAGCGTGGGGTGGGGGAGAGGAAAGGAGTGGGGAGAAGAAAAAGGGCAGGGGGTATGGGGGGGGTGAGATGGTCTCAAAAATGTATGCAAATATGAATAAATGAAAAACAATAAAAAAAAGAAAATTTATGTCTGGGCTGAACATTATAAACCCACCCATCAATCCTAAGGCTTTAAATTTTAATCTTAAATCTTTAAATACTTTCCAAAGAATCTCTGTCTGGTTTCATATATTTTGCCAAGTTTAAGTATGTCATCATATGCTCAAAGTGTCAATCATTAAAAAAGGCAAATTTATTCTCCCCAAAATGCTCAATAGACTGAATTCAGAATCTACTTGTATGTAACCAATCCTGTTCAAAGAATGGTTTGGCATTTGACTGACTCTTGGGATCTGATATCTCTAAGTCTTTTGAGCAACATGTCTGATAAGAGTATATTTGTTTATTTGTCTGGCTTGGGTCATACTAGATAGTCTCTGCCAACAAAATGGTTTATGATGGAGCTTTTGGACCACACAATATAAGATTGACTTTTTGAAGGGTTCGAGACTAAGATCAGATATGTGGGCAGTGAGCCACACCCATATGTCTAACCCCAATAACAGCCCTGTACACCGAGGATTGGTTGAGCTTTCCTTGTTGGTATTACCCTGTGCAGATTTATACATATCACTGCAGGGAGAAATAAACAGCTTGATTCTACTGGGAGAAGATAACTGGATTTTCACATCTGTTCTTTCTTAAATTGGGTCCTATGTGTTCTTTTGCTGACTCCTTTTGCTAATTGTAATCTGTACCCTTTCATTGCAACAAACTGTAACCTTAAGCATGCCCAACTTCAAGAACATTTTGCTGATTTTTTTTTTGTTTGTTTAACCAGGGCTTGAACTCAGGGTGTTCTACTGTTTGAGTCACACCTCCAGTCTGTTTTGCTCTGGTTATTTTAGAGATGAAATCTTGTGAACCATTTGCCTGAGCTGGCCTCAAACAGTGATACTCTTGATCTCAGCCTCCCAAATAGCTAGGATTATAGGTGTGAGCCATTGGCGACTGACTATTTCTAATTTTCAAATGCTGATTATAGCACACATTGAACATTGTATTTACTTTTTAATGCTATTCTTTAAAGGTTATAAAATAATGTAGGATTTGAGATGAGAAAATATGAGGCAAGAGACTACTAACTAGGAACATATGTAGAAGACTTAAAGATTTGGGTTGTTTCTTAGTAGTTGTTTCTTAGTAGATTGCTTTAGAGAAAAGAATATGCATGGAGAAGCAGAGGTAGGAACAATTTGAAGAGAAGCTCTTCAAACATGGCAAAGGAATGAAATTATTTTCCATTTGGTCCTTTAAGGCAACACTAAGCTTGTAAGTAGAGCCCATATATACATATATTTTTCCTTGTTCATATCAGTATATCTGTGGGTTTATTGAAAGAGAGACTGAGAATAATTCCCCACTAAAGGAACTGTTGCATCTAAAGAAGATGTATAACCAGTTTGTGGCAAAGATTCTGGGATTTCAAAAAAAAGAGGGCTCAAATGACCTCTAGAATCCCTTTAGATATTGAAATTCCATATTTCTATGTTTCTCATCAGATTTATGTTTAACCGTGAAGAAGCAGTAGCAAATAAATACATAGTACTTGGTTCCATGCCTATATTTCTTGGCAGCATTTATTTGTTCTCTTTCAAACTTCTTATCATGCCAGGCCAGTATCTGTGAGGCCATTTTTAACCAAAATGACTGACTATAAGCCTTTGGAGAGAAACTGCCACAAAGTTTTGCAATACTTATGACTTAGCATTTTCTAATATAATAAATAAGGAGCAAAGAATCCAATATTTTTTAAAATAAAAAAACTATTCTTTTTCTGAAAACAACTGTCCATGTAGTAATACCAGGCAAAGCTAATACCAAAATGTAGACGTTTTAAAAGAAAAACTCTTTATCTAAGTTAAAATTCATCCAGTAAACAGTGAGTGGGTACCTACTATGTACCAGGGCCTGTGACAGAAATAGAGTATCACATGACAGAAACTGTCTTTAAGAAACTTTGAGCAGATACATAATAAAATACCTATGAAAATAAGTGAATGACAAAGTGAAAATACAGAGGTAGAAGGAGATATAGAGGGAATGACTAGAGTATATAAGATACTTTAGAAATATTATAGGAAATAGTGCCTTGGACTGAAGATTTTAGAGACAATGAGATGGATGTTCTTGTAGGGGTCTGCATGTCAGCAAACTCAGCACAATGCAGACACCAAAAGTGTCTGCCACCAATACAAGCTGCATCTGAGGGTGCGTGAAGCATGTTTGCAGCCATCCAGTGATTTGCCAGCTGAATGTAGGGAACAGAATCCTAGGGTTGGCCTATAGAGGACACTGTGGGGTTCCGGGAAACAATTCTGCCCTGGTAGGTCTCTGAGCTTGTTATGGGATGAGCCCCAAAGATCTAAGATACTATGAAGCCTTTTTCCAATTGTCCTGATACAAAACACTTGGCTTCTTTCTGTGCTAATCTGTTTGGTAAGTGGTTTGATGATGCTCTTGCCTCCCAAGCCAGTTTTTTTGCTCATGACAAGGCTCTGAATTTTTCAGACCTTTCCACTCTGATTCCTTTTGCTCCCAAATGTCATTGTAAACGTGACTAAAAGCAGCCAGTGATACTCACACTACAGCCTGAACACCTTGCTCTAAAATCACTTCCACCCATTACCTGCAAATTACAAAATTGCATTCTTCTTTGTGGCTGAATAAAATTCCATTGTGTATAAATACCACATTTTCTTAATCCATTCATCAGTAACTTGAGCATTTCTATAGCTTGGCTATTGTGAATAATGCTGCAATAAACATGTGTGTGCAGGTGCCTTTGTTGTAACCTGACTCACATTCTTTCCATTATATCCCTAGGAGGGGAATTGCTGGATCATATGGCAGTTCTACTTTAAGATTTTGAGGAGCCTCCATACTGTTTTCCATAGTGGTTGTACTAATTTACATTCCTACCAACAGTGTCTAGTGACTCCTTTTTCCTCACATCCTCGCCAACATTTGTTGTTGTTTGTGTTCTTGATGGTAGTCCCATTGTAACAAGATTAAGGTAGAATTTTAATGTGGCTTTGATTTGCCACATTAAGGTCAGGAATATTGAGCATTTCTTCCTGTGGTTTTTTGTCCATTTGGACTTCTTCCTTTGAAAAGGCTCCATTCAGTTCATTTGCCCATTTCTTCATTGGATCATTGATTTTTGGGGGAGTTTAATTTTTTGAGATCCCTGTATATTCTGGTTATTAATCCCTTGTCAGATGTATAATTGACAAAGATTTTCTTCCATTCTTTGGGCAGCCTCCTCAATTTAGAGGCCATTTTTTTGTTATGGAAAAGCTTTTTAATTTCATGTAGTCTCATTTGTCAATCCTTTCTCTTAGTTGCTGAGCCATTTGTGTTCTATTTAGGAAGTCATTGCCTATGCCTATTAATTCCAGTGTATTCCCTGCTCTTTCTTGCACTAGTTTCAAAGTTTCAAGTCTTATATTAAGGCTCTTGATCCACTTTGAGTTGATAGCTGTACAGAGTGAAAGGCATGGATCTAGTTTCAGTTTTCTGCAGGCAGATATCCAGTTTTCTCAGCATCATTTGTTGAATAGGCTGTCTTTTCTCCATCATTTGTTTCTAACACCTTCATCAAAAATCAGGTGGGCTTAGCTGTGTGAATTTATATCTGGGTCTTCTACTCTGTTCCACTGGTTTTTGTATCTGTTTTTGTGCCAGTATCATGCTGTTTTTAATTGCTTTGGCTCTGTAGTAAAGTTTGAAGTCCAGTATTGTGATACCACCAGCATTGCTCTTTTTGCTCAGTATTGCCTTGGCTATTTGTGGTCTTTTGTGTTTCCAGATGAACTTTAGGGTTGATTTTTCAATCTCTGTGATGAATGTCATCGGAATTTTGATGGGGATTACATTGAATATGTAGACTGCTTTTGATAATATAAACATTTTCACAGTATTGATTCTGCCAGTCCATGATGGGAGATTTTTCCATCTTCTGTAGTCTGCTTTGATTTCTTTCTTTAATGGTTTATAGTTTTTATTATAGAAGCCTTTCATATCCTTTGTTAAGTTTATTCCTGGGTATTTTTTTTGAGGCTATTGTATATGGAATTGTTTCTCAGTCTGTTCATTGGTGGTATATAGAAAGGCTACTGATTTTTAAAATTGATTTTGCTTTGTTGTTTGCAAGTAAATGGATGGAACTGGAAAGCATCATCTTAAGTGAAGTTAGCCAGGTTCAGAAACCCAAAAAAGCCTCATGTTTTCTCTGATACGTGGAATATAAACCTAATACAAATAAAGCAATATTATGAAAAATAGGTCACTGTAAGGGGAAGTCCCATACAAGAGGAGGAGGATAAAAGAAGGAAGTTAAGAAGATGAATATGATTGATGTACTTTTTATACAACAATGAATTTTTAAACCTCTTGAAACCACCCAAGAATTGGACAAAGATGGACTAAGCTAGAAAGATGAAAAATAGAGGAGATGAACCAATTCCGTTTGTAATACATACACACATGAAAATGTCACAACGAAACTCCCTGTGTAGCTATCTTAACAAACCAAAATGTCATTATTTTCATTTACAAAATTGGAGAACAAGAGGGCAGAACAGGTCCTGCTGGTGTGTGTGGAGGGATTGGTATCAGTGGGAGGAGGGAAGAGGTGGGTGGGGAAAGGGCATGGGAGGGTGAATATAGTGCAAATACTGTGTCCACATGTATGTAAATAGAAAAATGATATCTGTTGAAACTGTTCCAGGAATGGGGGGGGGAGGGGTAAAGGAGAATGGTGGAGGGGGTGAATTGCATGATGTATTTGATACATTGTAAGAACTTTTGTAAATAACACAATGTACCCCTACTCACCTCAATACTAAAAAAGTAAGAAATTAATATATCTAAAAATATTCACAATACAAAACTATGATCTGAATGATTTTGTCCACTCCAAAACTCATATGCTGATATCCTCCCTCCCATAGTGAAGGTGTAAAGTGCTGATGCTTTGGGAAGTGATTAGGCCATGAGAGGGGAAATCTCATTACTGACTGTAGTGAGAGCCTTTGTCTTTCCATCTTTTGAGAAGTTAGTGAGAAGCCTAGTACCCTCCCTACATTACAAATCTACCTGTATCTTGATCTTGGACTTCCTAGTCTCCCCAAATGTATGATAAATAAATTTTGTTGTTTATGAGCTAAAAAAAAATAAGACCACTTTCAGATAAATTAGTCCATCATTATTAAAGTTCAGCCACACACAAAGTTGTAGAGCAAGGACATAATGCGGCTGGATTCTTTACCACAGTGTAACAGGAATGGTTTTTACTCTAATTTAGTCTTCATCTCTATCAGATACCTCATCCACATGGCTTTTATTGTACACATTTCTATCAGCATTGTGATCACAACTACCCAACCAATTTCTAAGATGTTCAAGTTCTTCCCTCATCTTCTTGTCTTCTAAGCTATCACTAGAATCTCCTGCTCTATTTTCAGCATTCTAGACTTTTTTTCTAGTGGTTCCTCCAAACTCTCTAAAACTTCTGCCAGTTTCCCAATTCAAAAACTGCTTTCATATTTTACAGAGATTTGTTAGAGCCCCACTCCTCAAAACTAAGTTTTAATACTAGTCAGCTTTTAAGTACCATAACAAGATACTTGCGGCAGGCTAACTTTATAAAGAAAAGAGATTTATTTAGCTCACAGTTTTGGATGCTCAAAGTTCCAATGATAGGGAGCTAGTGAACAGCTACTTTCCCAGAAGGTGAGAATTTCTGAGGTGTGAGAGGAAAGCAAACAGAACCCAGACTATAAAATAAGTGAAAAGAAGAGGATCATGAAAGATGGAGCAGAGAAAAAAGAGCTACATATATGTTTAAGTAGTTTGAAAATTACCCAGTTTGCCCCCCTTAGAGCCTTGTATGTAAATTACAGAATTATGTCACAGGAAGATCTCCAGAGAGTCTTTCTTAACCTCACTTTTTGTCATTCTAATAATCCAGTTAAATTTATGTACTTATTAAAATTTTTCCTTAAAAATAAAGCCTTAAAATTTTATGCAGTTTTGCAACCTCATTTAAACTCCCTTGCCATTGAGTAAATAAAATATTTGATTAAACTTCTCTAATATACTCTCCTCTTACAGAGATTAAAAACTTTTCCAAATGAAAACTATGAACCTGATAACACCTTACTTTTAATGTTTAAAAAGGGCTATCTGAAATCACCTTGCTTGAACGTGTTCCAGACAGCCTGTTGCCCTTTTTAGGTTCCTTGTGGCTCTTTCTCTTCCCATGTCATTTTTCTACTTATAAAGTTCAAGATTGAGAGGCCCTTTAAGTGTAGGTGAGAATGGTAAAGTAATTGTGCAGGACCAAGTCACCAAATGGGGATGATTAGCACTTTCCTGTGTTCTGCGCAGGGGCAGCCTTTACTCAAAGTTGTGGCTCATATCTGCTACTTTTTGTTACTTTTATTTTTCAGCTATTCTGAGAACATTACAAGAAATTGATGGGTCTGGATAAATTTTGACATTGATTATAAGTTGTGGGCTTGGGATTCTATAAGTCTCTTGAAATGTGGAATGCTAATCTTTTCAGCTAACTTGTTTTATGTTACATTGAAACCAATCAATCACACTTGTAATTGACTTTTGCTTTTATAACAATTCTAATGTTTCTATGACTTTAAGGATGATTAAACCCAGTTTTGTTCTAGCTTCTTCACTGAATAACCCAGAAAGACTGTTAGTCATAAGTGTAAGAATCTTAAAGTAGAAACTCTTTAAAAACAACAATATGTTCAGTGGACAAAATTTTAAGTCATAATAAGAACTTAAATATGCTTCGTGTGTATAGCATATGTATTGATAAATCAGAGACTTTATGCTTTTAATAAGTACAATTATATACATAAATAAACATAGATTCTCTAATGTATAGGTTTTGTCCTATAAACTAATATTAATAAACAATATTGTGAAAACCACTTGAATACTTCAATACATTTACCATGTTAAAATGAAAAGCTCATTTTATAGCAACTGTAACTACTGTCATTTGTAAAATATTAATATTTTTCTAGTGTCCTTTTATAGGCCAAGTAGAAAAAAATAATTTCCTCATTCCTTTAAGGAAGTCAAATGTCTAATTATGATACAGGATACATACAATTGGATGCCTGAAAAACCTGACAGTTATGATGGAACTAATGTTTAATATAAACCTTAAGGCAATTTTTATGTTATTATTATGTGTATGCAGTAATTTGTGGGGATGCTGAGTTCAGATAAATTAATGGAAAGATATCTGATCATCTGAATTTTAACTTCTCAAGAAAATGAAAACTAAAAATCAGCAATATTTATCTTTGGAATAATTTTTTAGTTTTTGGAGAAATGAATTAACTTCATTTTGTGCTCTAAATCTACTTAGTAAAAGTATATGAAAACAGCTGGTAAATTCCTTGAATCATCTTTATAGTTCACAGTTCAAATTCAACTTATATATTCTTTTACTCATACCATATATAGCCATGAACTCCTTATATCGGGACAATAGGGAATCAACTGTTCTGAACTCAAGGAATGAGATACAACTAAAGCTATTGCTTGGTATTCATGGCAGAATGATTTTAGGAACATCCACCCATACCAAAATTAACAAATACTCAAGTTCCTTATAGAAAATGGCAAATAATTTGCATATATAACCTCTATATATTCTCTTGTATGCTGTATTCCTTATTTCATCTTTAAACTACTTATAATACCTAAAACAATGTAAATGCTTTGTAAATAGTATTGTGTATTGTTTGGGAACTAACAATAAGAAAAAAAATCTATAGATTTTCAGTGCAAATACAATATTTTTCCTAATATTTTTGAACCATGATATTGTGGTTTAGATCTTGATATTTCCCAAAGGCTCATGTGTTAAAGGGTTGTTCCTCAGGATGGAGCTATATGGTGGTGGTGGAACCTTTAAGAGGTGGGGTCTAATGGGAAGTCTTTAGGTCATTGGAGGCATACTGTTGAGGGAAATTGTGAGAAACTCCCCTTGCTTATTATATTTCTTGGCTGTGAAGCAAGCAGTTTTGCTCCCTCATGCACTTCTGCCATGATGTGCAGTCTGTCACAGGCCCAAAACAGAAACAATGATCATGGACTGAAACCTCCTAAGCTGTAAGTCCAAATAGATCTTTTGTCTTTATATGTGAATTATATCAGGTACACTTTAGCTTGGTAACTACGGCAAGCTCAAGATCAAAGGCATAAAGAATTACTCTCTCCACTGCTTGCCAAAGCTGACTTGCAGGATGTATGGATGAATAGTTGAGAATAATAAATGCAGTGAGTAAGGAAATGAATAAAATTGCTAAATGGAAATATTTGCATCATTTTCTACAGAAATACTGATTTTGATATCTGATGTAGGTTGTTACCTGCCAAGACACAGTCCTTAGACTTGTAGGGTTTCCTCTTGAGAACCCTGGAGTGGACTAAATGTAAAATTATGTACCTGAGTACCTTCTGCAGAAACCCAAGCCTGGAAGATACTCAATATCTCCAGATACTCCGAGACACAATAGGCTATTTCAAAATGACTGGTTAACATTATTCCTAAGAAATTTTAAGGATAATAATTTCCCACGATTTGTTTTTCCCAATACAATAATCAAAAAATTATACCATCCTTTCTTCTGTTGAAGTTTTTTTTTTTTTACCATTTTGAGTTCAAATTGGAACAAAGAGATATTTGATTATTATGACCAAGGACAATTAATGATAAAATCATAGTTTTATTGACCTATTTGATTCTTCCTGATTTGATAAAAACTGATAAAGACCTTTGAAAGAAAAATTTTCATTTTTTCAAATGGTGTCATAATGCACCTGCAGTGTGAATCATTAATCAATAAATTAATGACATACTTGAGGCACTATGTGTTAATCACTATGCTATACACGCAACTTTCTGAGAGCTAGAATTAGAATCTGAACACAAAGACACAAAATTCAGCAGCAATCATGAAATGTAATTAAATAAATAAATGTAATATGTCAACACAAGCAATAAAATCCAAAAAGAATTAAACAATGGCAATTTAAACACACATTGTTATAGCTGTGCTTATTGGGAATGGAAATATTTATAAATGAATTAAGGAACTTATCTCAGAATGAAGGTTATTTAATGATGTAAAGGAAGTAATCAACAAGACACTATGTCCTGAAAACAAGACACACTCTTCAAGTCTCTGCCACTATTGTAACAGAAAGTATTTTTAGGCCTGCTGTTTTCAGAAGTCATCAGCATTGTCATATCTTTGAGGTTATAATATTTTCTGAGGGCAAACGAAGAAGGTGATGGGGTTGAATATATTGGAAGTATATTATATACATGTATGAAAATAAAATAATGAAACCCATTAAAATTGTGAAAAAGAGGATAAGTTAGAGTGTTAGAGGGAGTGAATATAATCAAAGTACATTGTCAGCATGGAAATATCACAATGAACACCTGTTGCACAATTAATATATGCTAATAAAAACTTTTAAATAAAAATGAAACAGAACAGTAGAAACATAGAATGAAACTAGCACAATTGCAAATATAGAAAATGAGTTCCTTTCAATTAGCATATTGATCAATATTGAATAAAAAATTGATCTAGAATGAACTTGTATCTTAGTCAATTTGAGCAAAATGCCATAAACTGAGTAGCTTACAGATGACATAAATTTGTTTCTCAGAGTAATGGAGTCTGAGAAGTCCAAAATCAAGGTGCTGGTAGGATTTTGTGTCTGGTAAGAATCTGCTTCCTCAGAGATAACTGTCCGCTCAATGCAATCTCACATGAAAGAAAGGGTGAAGGATGTTCTTCTGTCTCATCAGGGAGCTAACTCATTCATAAAGGTTTTTTCCCCTTGACTTAATTACCTCACAGAGGCCTACCTCCTAATCCCATCACATTATGGTTTAGGATTTCAATATGTGAACGTTGGGGAAACTTTATAATTAAGTCCATTACTACTTGTACAGACATGAAGCTGTATAAGTGTACAACGTAGACTAAGTAAGATAAAGGAGGAAACAAAGCACATGTACTAAAACTTCAGAGATTCTTAGCAAAGAGGTTTGTCAGTATTCTAGAAAAGAGGAATTATGGAAGCTTTCATTGTTTCTTTTCCCTGCAATCTCATTGGCTATGTAACTAATTCTGTTAATGAGATTTAAAAAGAAACATTGCTTGACAGCTGCTGAAAAATGTCCTTAGAATTTAGCTGGTGCTTTTCACTTTATTTTCTTTTAGAATTTCCTCAAAGACCATACTTTAAGGATGGCATGTGGTGAGCTAGGGAGCTCCTGGGGTTTTGGTGACTCCACAGAGCTGAACTGCCAAATCAGTTCCTAATAATCTCTTACCTCTGAATTTTGTGTATATGAGAAAAAAATTAACTTCATCTGATTCGTTACTATTACTTTGACTTTTCTTTCACAGACACATCTAATCTTATTAATTTGCTCACCATACACACATATTTATATTTATATATGTAGCGCTTTCAACAGTAAATTATTGTTCAATGTATCTTTGTGTTGACATTTTTAAATTCTAAAATAAAACTACAAAATATAGTTAATAAGCATACTTTAGCTAGGTTAGGTAAATACAGTCAACATTCATAGTCAATTCGAGGAAATGGACTAACTGATCTGTGCAAACTTTGACTATTGAAGACAGTGATCTTCTTTCTTATGGGCTTCCCAACCTCCACAGGACGTCCCAACATGCACTAACACACACACACACACACACACACACACACACGCACACATGCACCCATACACACATGCACCCATACACACAAGCATGCAGACACTGTGCTAAATAATCTACACATGCTTCTGTATGTAGACTCGCATACTCAGTATAAGAGATGGCCCCCATAGAATTCTAAACGTTCTGATTAAGGTTCATCAGACCCAATAAAACAATTCTACAATCTTGTAATGTGTTTTAAAAAATGACTGCTCCAAAATGTCATGAATGTTTGTGCTGTGGGCTCTTTAGAGCTTCAAGAGAAGCTGAGCAGCAGAGTGTTTAGAGAAAAGGAAAGAAAACATTTAACTCAGATACAAATCCAGTACTTTACAAAACACAACATTTCACTTCCCAGTTGTGCTAAGTTATTTTCTTGTTTCTTTTTTCCTTCTCCAATGTGTAGTTCTGCAGGTGCTCATGAACTAGAATGCCATTAGAAATAGTTTATATGTAGCACTTGGAAATATTCTGTCCTAAATAATTCAGATTCTTTCAAATTTGTGTAAGTACAAGTGTAGATGCAACAGGTATCTTGACACCCATTCTGTAATTGGCAACTAGGTGAACACTGGACTCTAACATAGAAAACATTTTATTTTATGAAAATATTTATAAATCATTTAAATTAAATTTATATTTAGTTACTTGAAATTTTAACATTTGCTAATTAAACTTATATTTTATGTATATAATGTCAATTTTTAATATTATAGGAAAAGTAGCTTTTTAAAATGTAAAATGGTTTTAGCTGTTGGGATTTTTATATGTATTCTAATTTACACCATGAATGAAAAATATTTAAATTTTAATACATTGCATGTGATATTATTTCTTTTTAATAGTGTCAATAGAACAATTTTATTATGCCTTTTCTCACAGTTTACATTTATTAAATTATTCATTTCTAATCATCATTTTTATTTGCATTTTCTCACATTCATATAATAAGTAAACATGAAATTAATAAAATACAAAGAAATTAGTTTGTGAAAAGAGACTAAGAATAATTGTGAGGAAAAAAGAGAGCTAGAAAAGCATGAAGGGAAAGGAGAAGGTTAAATTTAAAAATTAAATGGTTCATCAAAATACTGATGAAGAAACCAAGGGAAAAGCAGGACAGCAAGAGGCCATGCAGAGTGAAGGCCTGGCAGCCAGGATTTGCCCTGTCCAAATTGCTCTGGAGCTCTGGTAAATCACTCAACTGTGGAGATTTGTTCACAGCAGAAGAATGAGGTCCCATTTGTCCATGCTTTCTCTTAGTTGCTGGGCTGCTGGATTTCTGCTGAGGAAGTCCTTGCCTATACCTGTTGTTTCCAGGATATTTTCTGCTTTTTTGTGTAACAACTGTAAGGTTTTGGGTCTTATATTAAGGTCTTTAATCCACTTTGAGATGATACTAGTACAGGGTGTCAGGCACAGATCTAGTTTCAGTTTTCTGCTGGCAAATAGCCACTTTTCCCAGCAACATTTGCTGAAGAGGCTGTCATTTCTCCATCGTGTATTTTTGGCACCTGTGTCAAAAATAAGGTGGGCATAACTGTGTGGTTTCATATCCAGGTCCTCTATTCTGTTCCACTGATCCTCATATCTGTTTTTGTGCCAGAACCATGATGCTTTTAGTGCTAGTACTCTGTAATATAGCTTGAAGTTGGGTATTGTAATACCTCCAGCATTGCTCGTTTTGCTGAGTATTGCCTTGGCTATTCACAATCTCTTGTGTTTCCAAATGAACTTTAGGGTAGATTTTTCAATCTCTATGATGAATGTCATTGGAATTTTGATGGGTATGCATCGAACATGTAGATTGCTTTTGGTAGTGTAGTCATTTTTACTATGTTGATTCTGCCAATCCATGAGCACGGGAGATCTTTCCATCTTCTGTAGTCTTCCTCTATCTCTTTTTTCAATAGTTTGTAGTTCTCCTTATAGAGGTCATTTACATCCTTCATTAAGTTTATTCTTTGGTTTTCAATAAGAGAAAGGATGGACAAATGGGACTACATGAAATAAAAAGCTTCTGCACAACAAAAGAAATGGTCTCTAAATTGAAGAGACCACCCATAGAGTAACAGAAAATATTTTCTAGCTATACATCAGACAAAGGACTGATAACCAGAATAGGGAGCTCAAAAAACTAAACTCCCCCCAAAAATTATGAACCAATAAAGAAGTGGGCAAGAGAACTAAACAGAACTTTTTCTAAGGAAGAAATCCAAATGGCCAACAAATACATGAAAAACTGCTCACCATCCCCAGCAAGAAAGGTAATGCAAATCAAAACCATACTAAGATTCTACCTCACCCCTGTTAGAATGGCTATCATCAAGAACACCAACAACAAATGCTGGTGAGGACATGGGGAAGAAGGAACCCTTATACACAGTTGGTAGGAATGTAAGCAAGCAAAACCACTTTGGAAAACAACACGGAATCTCCTTAAAATACTAAACACAGATCTGTCATATGATCCAGCAATACCACTCCTAGGGATATACCTATCCCTAGGTATATTCCAAAGGCACCTGCACACCCATGTTTACTGCAGTGATATTCACAATAGCCAAGTTAGTGAAACAGCTAGAATGCCCCACAATCAAAGAATGAATCAAGAAAATGTGGCTTTTATACACAATGGAATTTTACTCAACCACAAAGAAGAATGAAATGTTATAACTCACGAATAAATGGACGGAACTAGAGAACATCATCTTAAGTGAAGTTAACCAGACTCAGAAGGCCAAAAGTTGCACGTTCTCCCTCATTTATGAATTATAGACCCAAAACAAATGCAGTAATATTATTGGACATGGTTCACACACTAAGGGGAGAACTCGCACAGGAGAAATAGGGAAAGGAAAGGAAACCTAAAACTTGAATGTGGTTGATGTGCTCCCTGTTGAGGAGTGAGTAAAGTAATCTTAAATTGGCAGAAGTCACTATGGGAAGGAGACCAGGAAGTAGTGAAGAGGTCTGGTAGAGATGAACCAATGTGGGTTGCAATACACAAGTACATGGAAGCAACACTAGGAATATCTCTGTATTGCTATCTTTATCTCAAACTAGTAAAAATGATATGTCTTTCTTATTATCACTTATGTTTTTCTCTTCAACATAATCAGTGAAGAAAACAGTGGAAAAGGATCTTGCCGGAAGTGAGGTGGCACAAACAATGTATATACATGTGAGTAAATGTAAAAATGATTAAATAAAAGGAGAAAAGAAAAAAAAATGAGGTTGAACTAGGTTTCAAAGGTCACTTCTATTATTTAACATTTCATTTTGAGAAAAATCACATAGATATAAATTAAAATGTGGTGTCTGGATTGTGGCTGGTTTACATTTACTAACAAAAATTTCAGAAAATGGAGTTATCTAAACATAAATACATAAAAAGACAGAACACATCCATTGTAATTTGAGTTACTAAGAAGTTTTAAGAAACATGGCTGATGTATATTTTTCTAATCCTTAGGATCAGGATTTTGAATCTAGTCAAGTATATCACATTTTTGGGTCCCAAATATCCCTCTTATATTTCATAATTGAGGACCTACAAGTAACAGTGTTAGGCAATCTGCACTTTAGGCTAAATTTTGGATCATTAGTACAGTGAAATTCAAACATCATTGCCCTTTTTGCAAGACTTAAATTTCAGTTCATAGTGGGACTATCACACATACTTATAATCAATTCACTCTTCTACTAATATAGGATTTGTTGGTATCTATGTCTGTGTATCTATGTATGTATGGATCTATCCATCTATCATCATCATCATCACCATCTATCTAATCATCCAGCTATCCTTGTAGCCCCTGTTCTTCTGTTTTGAGCACTATTACAGTTCTTTTCTACCATAACTCAACACTAGCACAGGTCCAAGGTACAAGGTTGCCTTGTTAGGGTTCCAGGGCTTTGGAAAGAATGCTGATTCTACCTGCACAATGATGTCAGATCCACTTGTCCTGATATTGCTGTGCTTGCTGTTGTTTCCTTGCCAGGTGGCACTTTGCCGCCACCCTAGAGATCTCTATTGCTGATATCCTGACACCTTCAAAGTGCCAAATTGATGCTTTATTTTCAGGAGTTCTCTATGTGCTGAAGTAACGAATTCTGCTTTCCTTGCAGAAGCAAAAAGAATGATTCTCAATACCTTTTAAATTGTGTTTTGTACTCTGAATGTGTTTTAGTGAAAGTAGCTCTTTCAGTCCTTACAATACAGTACTACTTAGGACTCAGATCTGAATTCTTTGGAAGATTGTGTATTTATGGGTATATGTATGAATCGTACATATCCACAGATACACACTCTGGGTAAGGGTCATGGGGGAGATAAGGAAAAAATCCATGTGACAGGCATGGATTCCTCACTTAAAATTGCCTCTGCACTTGAATTAGGAAGACTATCTCAGGTCAGGGTTAGATGCCTACCATCTTTTCCTATATATCCTTCCTTTGTAGCCACCCTTAAGTGTTCCAGAAATTCCTACACATCCAGATGTGCTGTGAACATTTTATCTTTGTGCCTGGATCCCACACTGCCAGGTCTGCCAAGGTCATAGAAAAGAACACATTTGGGCAGTGCTGTCAATTGTGTGATATACCTTCATCATCAATAAACATTTCAAACTCTTCATCATAATTATATGAAATCCATATATTGTAATGAGAGGGTGATAGTTTAATGTACATTGTTCTGCACATAAAAGCTCCAGCACTGTCTCAGTCCATACCTTTGGTGTACAATCTCTTCATGTCAACTGTGAATGAAAAGTATATGTTAATTTACTGAGACTTTTATTTGAAGTAAGGCGCAGTTTCTTCTCAGGTACTTAAAATGTCAGCAATTTAATACAAACTACTAAGCAAATGTAACATAGGGAATAATTTTATTTTCTAAGTAGTAGATTTCCCTTTTGTGCTTTCAAGAGCCCTTGGGGAAGGTAATGAGGCCTGGACATTATTTGCCTGAGAAATAAGGGGTCAGTCAACCATTGTGGGACCACCACTAGGCTTGTGTTCACAAAGTTGAGCAACAGAGCAGATGCAGCAAAGGGCTTTTGATAAACAAGGTTCAGGGACAGACAGGAAATGAAGCAACTGGCTAGATGGGGCATTTTCTGGAAAACAGGCAATGCGGGCATTCGAAAAAGATTTTGCATGTTCTACTGTGAGAGAGGTAACGCAAATCCTTTCCCTTATGCTCCTATGGGATCTCTAGAACAGTAATTGCCCCTTTTTAATACATGTTGAATTGAATTTGGTTTGGGAGCTGTTTCAAGTGTGAAGCTCACTTTCTAAGTAGGAGAAGAGAAGGAAGAAAGGCTTCCTAACCAAGGCTAGAGTCTCATAGAGTTTAGTTTCTGTCTTTGCAATTGAAGACTGGGTCTTCCAATCCAACCATAAAAACTTTGAATTGTTATAACTTTGCAGGTTTTTTCTGGCTAGGTTTACAATAATAAAAGCCAATTAGAAGCACTTTCACAAAAGTAACTTTTATGTTTACTAATATAATAATTTTGCTTCCTCATGTTCATTCAGGCTTTTCAAGGTTCAGGTTTTGTATAATACCTTATTTCAGTGAACTCATGGTAATTTTTTTGTGCTTAGGCCCTGATATTGAAAATGTTGAAGTATTTCCCTTTTGTGGATCCTAAGTTCAATGATGAAAGATTTATTCCATATTTTGTTCTACATGAAATATGCTTAAACTTTTATTTTTATCTATCTAGAGAGTTAGACACTTTGTGACTCTCCAAACAGAAAGGTATAAAACTTGTGGTCTAGTTATAGAAGCAGTGTGTTGCACACTGGGGACTTTTCACTGGAGTAGTGAAATGAAAACCCTAAGAGGAAACATAAAAGCAAGGAGGTAGTCAGTAAGTAGAGACAACGATGTGAGGAGTTTCCCATATTCCTGGAAAAAAAGTAAAGAGAATGGTAATTGGAGGTGTCTGTGGGATCCGAGGAGCATGTTTGTTAAAATGAATGAGCCTATTTTCTGTTAGAACAAGAAGAAGGCAAAGTTCAAAGAAGTGGAGGAATACATGTGGGATTCTACATGACAGATGTTGATTCCAAAGCAGCAGTGAAAGAGTTTAGGATAGTGGTTTTTAATACTGACTATACATTGGAATCAACTGGAGAATAAATATACCAGTGAGAATGGGCCATGCCTGAAAAGAATTTAATCCAAAATTTTACAATTGGATTCAGGTGTTAGCTTGAACATGATGTGCAAGCATGGATGAGACTTGCTGCTGAACTAGGAATGGCATGGGATCATGCAAAGACCAGGAGGTGGCAGGAAAGGAAGGGGTGGCATATGGAACTCACACCTTCACAGAGATGCACAAAGCATAATGATGAGATGTTCTTAATAATCTCTTCATTCAAACTCAATGTACTTCTAGTTTTTAAACCACAACAGTCATAGATACTCATGTCCCTTTCCTTTAGAAGTTTCTGGGTGTTTTTTGGAAGTAAAGTTTGAACTCAGCTTCATGCTTGGTAGGCAAGTGCTCTACCACTTGAATCACACCCTCAAGCCAGGTTGGCCTCAGATTGATTCCCCTATCTCTGTCTCCCAAATAGCTAAGATTACAGGTATATACTGCCAAACTCAGCTTGTTCATTGAAATAGGGTCTCAGTAACTTTTATCTGGGCTGGCCTCAAACTGCCATTCTCCTATCCGTATCACCTAAGTAGCTGACATTACAGTTCTGAGTATTCATGCCTGGCCTCCCTCCATTTTTTTTAAATAAAGGAAAATATATAGGAACTCACCAATTATGGAATCTCTGATAAACATTTCAAAATGTTTTATTTCATTGTAGATACTTGATAACATAATTCATCCTACTATTTTTATTGTTTTTTAAAATAACTGCATTTAATCTGTTAGATCAAAGAACATATACAATTCATTCAAATTAATTCTTGTTTTCTCAACGTATGAAATGTCTGCATAAGAAAGCCTCTTGCTCTAAAATTTAAATATCACATAACAAAATCTATTTTAATATTAGATCTTTCTTGGAATTGGAGCCTCATCAATTGTTTGACTCCTCCAAGCTATGAGTTGGGATAGATGTAGTAGTTCAGAAGTTTTCAAATTGATAATCAGTAGGCAAGAAACCGAAAGCCCATGAACTGAACATTTGAGATTCTTCAGCATCTGCCCTAAATTTGTAGGACTTAAACTATCCTTGTTATTGTTGCTGAGGTTTTGCTTTGCATTTTAAGAAAAGTCAGCCTCTTCTATATTTTTCTTTTCCCCTCCTTTCTCTTCTCCATCTTTTTCTTTCCCTGCCTCTTTCCTTTTGTCCTTCTCTTTCTCTCTCTCTTTATTCCTCTCCCTCTCTCTCTTTATCCCTTTATTTCTATCTCCTTTTTTTTCTTCTTCTCTAAGATAACTCATCTGTGGTGAGATATAGGACCACCCATCAACACTGTCTTCCCTTTTGTTCCTCAAGCTGTCTAGAAGTCCCTCCGCTATACATAATCTTTGTGACAGTAAGTATATCAGTTTGTTCTTCTTTCCATCCTTCTATAAAAGATAGTTATGACATACAGAATCTGCTCAGTATAAAAATTACTCAAGTGAATAAGAGAATGAATGCCCACCTCTGACCTTGTTTAAGGAAAAGTTTTAAGAAAGGATAGTGATAGTCAAATGAATATTTTGCTTATCAAAAAGTCTTTAACTTTTGTGTTTGTTAATTTCATTTGAATACTTAAAAAAATACTTTGTATTATAAACTCGATACTTCCAGTGAGCATGGAGTTAATTCCATCCCTTCTAGACATACATTAGGTTTCATCACAATGAAGCCCTACTTCAGTAAATGCCTTTGTGTAGCTGGCAGCCCACACACTTCAAACAAATTAATGCTGCCCTTAAGAAGGAGAAAAATATTTTTCACTGTAGTCAGACACTTGCATTGCCAGTCTGAATATCCTTCTGGGCAGAGATTAGTTATAAATTATAGCTATTCCTTGCAAAAGTAAAATGTGTAAGCATAAAGAGGTCAACATGTTGCTCTTGGTACATTTCTTTCTCATGCTTAGACCACCCCACTTTATAAGTTAAAAACAGCTGAAATAAAAGTTAAAATGAAACAGCTACTTTTTCTCTTGAGACTATATAACTTTCCTGGGGTGGATGAGAGCCAAGCTCCAGGCCTCAGCAGTGCGATGGTAGAAGAAGTCATGAGTTCTTACCATTGCATGCGTGCTGTGATTGAGCCTTGTCTTTTGAGCTCAAGTCTCTGTGGATTTGTGAGCATAGATAAGGAAAAATAGAGGCTATACCAAGAAGATAGTTACCTGGGAATAACATGACACATGTCACAAGTTAAGCAAAAATGCATGCCTCAACTGTCCTTGAAACGCATTACTGCAACACAAGGGTAGAAATATGCTTTGATAATGAGCTCAAGAGAATTTCAACGAGGCCTTCACCATAGTAATAAATTCACTTTTCCTGTGACAGAAGACTATGCTGGAGGGAATTACACCAGTTTTGACAATGAGGAAAGCACTTAAGGATCAACAATGTTATAGCTATTTGACTTTTGAACAAATTTTTATTATTGATAATTGAGCATAAATTTCTAACACTTTGCAATAAATTCCAATAGTTACAAAATAATTGAAAATAGGCAGCTTTTGTTAAATTTTCATAATTGAGACTAGTAATAAAAATGGACAAGGCTTTGAAAACCAAACACCATATGATTTTTAAAAGTTAATTTGTGCCTACTTAATTATTTGTCTAATTGTCAGTTACACCAAACCTATTTACAAGGAAAATCTGAACAAAATCAGCACTCTCTGTGTTTAATGTTTAGAAGATTGTGTTTTTATCTTTATATTTAATTCAGGTTTACAATCTCAAAGTTTATTCATAATGAATTTTCACTGTAATCTATTCTTCAGAATTATGCTTCTGTGACACCTCATAAATTTTTGCACAGTAATAACACTTAGCATTTAGAGGAAGCTTTTCATCTTCAAAGAACATTATACACATTAAGAAATTTATCATCTTAGCACGCTTATGAGGAAGGTAAATATTGTTATCTCCATTTTACAGATAGAGAAACTGAAAAAGAAAAATCATCCACAAGTATAATTAGAAAGGGGCTTTAGCTTTGCATGTATGGTAGGATTATGAAATATTCATATCCTTTTTTAAAATTTGTAAGACTGAGAAAGCACTAAATGTTATCTTGAAAGTATTGTATACCTAAATTCCTATGCTTGCCTCAAATGTACTCACATGTTCTCCATATAGTATGTGAAGTGCTTACAAGAAAGCAAAAACAATTCATATCCCATCTCAATGTTCTCATTGTTTATAACCAAGTATAAAGTGTTAAAAGAAAAGGTTACTCACTATTGTTAGTGGTAAGAGGCTTGACTTGGATCTTTCCTGTACTCTTAAACGTTTAAGAGTTTAAAGATTGCTAAACATTTGCTTGACATGCTTTTGTGAGAAACTGAGGATTCTTTATGTATTAAGAGGTTTCCTATTGAGACTCCTTTACAATGAAATCAATATCTGAGTAACTGCAACGTGCAAGGCACTATACAACTATTTATGCATTCTGTTGGAGTGTCAATGTTATTTAAGGCTGCAAACACAGCTGCTATACAGGCATGTTTGCTTATCAAAATGTATTGTTCATGTTTGTAGTGATGCTTAATGTATTATTTGACATTGACATATGAATTTACCAAAGATGTCATGACCTGTCAAAAGGGTTATTTTCAGAAATTTGGGTTTGGAGTGCAAATTAACATTAAATTGTTAGAGATAATCATTGTCTTATGTACAGTCCCCAATACAGAGATTAATGTGAATGTGTTATCTCAGAGTGCTCTGTTATAGGCAGCCAAATCTGAAGGAAGTAGAGGAAACTGGTTGAACAGGGACAGAGGTAGAATGCAATCCAGTAGCAGTAGAGATGCAGGGGAGATTAAAGCTGGGATGGTCCTTTAGAGTTTCTCTAAATCAAGGCAAAGGAGTGAGGCTATACCTCAAACTGAAGCAGTCATCAGATTCTGGGACTCCTGGGGCAGAGTAGTCAGTGTAAGGCAGATGCTTTCAGCCAGGGAGACATTCCTAGAGATGGAACCAAACCTTGAGTCATCAGTAGATAATGCTTCTGATCCCAAAGGGGGACGTTAATAGCACAAGACAGTATCCATTATAGTAAGGCATTTGGTATAAAGGCAAGAACCAACCTTTGCTCTAACTCTAGCCCAGAGATAAGGCCTGGGCTTCAGTGGGAATCATATCGTGCTCTGTTGAGCAAGTAGGGCAGGCAGTTAGCTGAAATTAGGCAGTATAACTAGGACAGAAGTTCCCCTGGAAACCTCAATTATGACCTCCCTGTGACCTTAAAAGGTGAAAAGAAGGAAAAACAGGAAGGATAAGAATGAGGACACTACAAGGATTAGGGTGTTTCAGGCACAGCCAATGGAAATGCTGCTTTCTGCACAACTAATTAGCATAGAGATTGAGCAATGCTCTAGGGAACATGGTTACAAATCTCAGACCACATCGTTTCTCAGGCACCCTCTCCTGGGACCCCTCCCAGCTCCAGGAGCTCTACTTTTTGTTTTTCTATCTCAGTAAATTCTCCCTCTCGTTGTTCATGAAGTTCATTCTTCTGCTTCGTGAAACAAGAACTCTCCCTCTGGCTAAACACCTCAGGAGGCTTTCAGTCCCATACAAATCTCCCTTATCACTATGTCAGTCCAGCCATTAAAGTTAGATTATAGGAGAAGCATGACTGAAGTGAAGATGAAATGTGCAGAGACTTGGAGAGTGGGAGCCCAGAATGCAGACAAAATAGAAAGGATCTTTCTTTCATGCAAAATTGTTGCTTGTTCCATCTTCTGAGTTCACAAGAAAATTATAACCAATGTAGGACCAAAGGAACCAGGATCAAGGCCATGGACCCAAAAGACTGACAGTGAGATAAGTTGCCTACAAAAGGTTGCCTTACATTCCCAGAAATGTCAAGTTGATCCAAATGTAAGGACCATGTACTATGAAACACAAGGAAAGTAACATAAAAAATGAACTTCTGAAGAAAGGAGCATAAATAAACTCAGGAACTAAGGGTAAAAGTCTTCTGTGTCTTAAAGAAAGCTCTTGCTGAGTATTTATGTTTCACTTAGCAGATACATAAAGCGAATGATATGAAGAAGGTCAAGTTCAACCATCTTGATTAATGAGCTGTATAGAAGCAGAAGTAAAATGAAGATTGAGACTCTTGTTTACATGGAATGTTTTCTTTCTTTCATCAGGAAACCCATGATGTGATCCTGGTGCTTGAATAAAATCAGGGTGAAGAGTTTTGTTTCTTAATATATAATGAAACAGTACATTCACATCTCATCAGGCCTTGTGCCATATCCAAGTAGAGTATTGACCATAAGCTCACAGAGAGATTTCTGCATTTGATTTTTTTCAAAACTATTAGAACTTTTAAATTGCTTTGATAGAGTGTTTGCTCTGAAGCTTAGTAGAAGGAAAGCAATTGCTCAAAGAAGTCTTGAACTAAAGTATCAGTTACAAGGAATGTGTAAATGGGCTTTCAGTGGCTTAAAGAAGTTGTCCCACTGGACCTGTTATAGGCTCTTATAGACTTCAGAAAGTTTAGTATTTCAATCACTAGTTCCCATTAAATTGCTAACTGCTTTATTCAGTGCATCTGACCTCTGAACTTCACAATGACTCTTTGTAAGTAGAAGCTTAAAAATACCATCTGTAACATAAAATATAAGATACATGTATTACAAAAGGCATTCTGTCTCTGTGCAAAGGTTGCTCTGGAAGAGTTCACTATCCACAGGATCTTTCATCTCTCAGTCACAGTTCCTGGAAAGGGCAGCTTCAGAGTCACCCTCATTATGTGTGGGCTGTGAAAACAAAGTGTGTTCTTTGTTGAGACTTTAGTAGACTAGCATCACTGTGGTCAAACGAGTTTGCTAACATAGCAATGAATAAAAGATATTTGGATAATAATAATTAATTATTACCTCTGATGTGAAAGTTTCAGGTGGTAAGTGTGCCTCATCAGAGGCTGAGGAAAATGGAAACATCCTAGAGCAGGAATTGAGAATGGGGTTAAAGTTTTAGCTTTGCCATTACCAACAAGAGGTCTATAACAAACTATTATGTCATTGAAGTTTTATTCCTCAGTTACAAAATGAGAAAAAAATATAGTCTTTGAGGTCCCTTACATCATCTTGATTGTGATATTTTATGTTACTTATCTGTATTCCAAAGAGCAAAGCAAAAAAAAAAAGTAGCAAGTATTCTGAGAGAAAAGGTATTTTATGGATCTCAAAACACAACCAGAATATCCATAATACCTACTCTATTGAATTGGTTGGTGTGACACCTGAAATATACTTAAGGCTTTATATTTAAGAAAAAACTCACATAAATAATTGGGCATACTAAAACAGCATTATGCCAAGTATTCATTTTGATGTCTACAATATTACTTATTTGTGTGATAATGAAAACTATGATAATACATTGAAAAACTATTAAGAACTCTCTAGAGACGAGGTTAAGTTTCATATCAGAACATAAAAATTTTGTAGCTACTCAAGAGTTAGGGTTGATTTGGTTCAAAAGGCAGAAAGCTCCATTCTCACTGGCTTAAACATTAAGGATCACATGACAAGGGGAGAGCACATTTGGGTGATATAGAAATAGGCAGAAAACCCAAAACATGAAAGCATTTGAGCTAATATAGAAACCTTAAAGCAACAGAGGTTATCATGAGAAGGGGATCAGTAACCAGGGTAAAGATCAGTTAGAGATGAATCAACATGGGTCATAACACATGTACACACTAAAGCAATGCTAGGAATATTTCTGTATAGTTATCCTCAACTCAACTAGCAAAAATGCTTTGTCTTCCTTATTAGGCTTGTCTATTTTCTTCAACAAAACTAGTGATAAAAGCAGAATAGGACCTGCCTGGAACTGAAGGGGAAGGGGGGCGAGGGGGTAGGGGAGAGAAATGACCCAAACAATGTATGCACATGTGAATAAAAGAATAGAATAAAAAAAATCCTCATTGGTTTAGATAGTTAAACAGTACAAGGGTGGGGTCTGCTTCAGGGAGGTTGGTATCGGATTCAGGTTATGTCTTCAGGACCCTGTCCTTCCCTAGCCTCTCTTCTCATGTGATTATGTAGGCAAGATGAATATTAGGAGCCCTAGATCTTTCCAGGTTCAAAACCTGGAAGGATAGAATACTTGTCTTCCAACACTTCTGACCAAAATCTCATTGTCTTTGATTTCATCACTTGCCCTCTGATCAATGTGGCTGACGAACAGAATGCTCAGACTGGTCAGACTTGAGTCCCAGTTACCTTAGAAACAAATGTGAAGCCTTAACTGAAAGTCAGGAAAAGGGTGATTCTGCAGAGCAAAATTAGGGTACTTGTAGCAGAATTTGGGACTGGATGGTGGGCTGCAAAACAAGGTATATCTACCAAACTAAGGCATTACTATATTATCAAATTTTGACCATTTTCATTGCTTTAAGATCTTTTTCTCTGCTGTTCTTGCAAAAACCAAGTAGCAAAAACTGGCTTCTAAATAATATGGACTAACTGCCATGGATATCACAATAGGGTGGTTGATTAATGTCAGTGTGATGAATTAGCACAGTGTTTTCTATTCCAAACAATTTTGTTCAAGTGAAAAACCTATGTGAAAAGCAAGCTGGTAAAAAATGAATATATTAAACTATCTCATAGAAAACCCTAGAATACTTGGAAAAAAACTCTGGGTTCCACACAACAGCATGGTAAATAAGAGTTAAGCAGGTTGTCTTGCTCAAGCTTCAAGATGCTCTTGGTCCTCCTCTGTGAAGGCTAAATGACAGACTCTTAAGAAAATTACTTTTGAAATAAAGTATAGGTGAAATAATTTTTAAAGTCCATCATAATCTCAAAGAAGGCAATTCTGGAATTTAGTGTGAACTTCATAGGTTTACTTTACTGAAAGCTAGGTTGTTTTCTTATTGACTTAAGTTTATTAAGAAAAAGTACAAAGTTCCCACCAGAGAGAGAGAGAAGTCTCGAACAGATTGCTGATGAAATGTCTTGGTCTAGGAGTTTATCCTGTTCTGGGTATTGCCCAATCTTTATCACAACTAGGTGTGCAGAAAGCAGTATTCTAGTCAGCTGTGCCAGCAACACTTTGATCAACATTTTGATATTTGATTTTATACATACACACACACACATACATATCTTTGATTATTCTTGTATATTTTCAAATATTCTGAAAAATCAGATTTAGTAGATATGAAGATTTATTGTACAAATGGCCATAGGAGAAGATCCCTCTTTTTGATACTGTCTATCTTAATTCTCCTTTGGTTGACACTGTCATCTTTTCCCTCACTTTCCTATGAGCTCAGGAGTAGGGGAGCTCAGATAACTATCTGTTTAATGTGTCCCTGTGGGATGAAGATCGCTTTCTTGTCCACCTCACACTTGGTAGATGGAATGTGTTCATGATGCATCTTTGAGACCTGCCAAAGCCTCAAAATTAACACCTAATCTCACAGGAACACACAAGTCTCAGAATCAGGTAAGTCAGAAGTGAAGGGAGAAAAGTAGCCATTGCTTTCTTTGACACTCAGTGTGAGATGTTTATGGAATAAAACACCTGCATTTAGTCTTTTGAATAATATTAAGAATAAGCTTAGCTATGCTCACCTTTGCAAAAATGAAAAAATGCCACAACAATGCCTTTTGAAAATCAATTTCTTTTTTCCTATCTTTTAATGTACATTATGTATTTACATGTGCTTATTTCCTTAAATAGTAAATAATCATTTAACAAGAGCAAAGATGAATGCTATTTTCATATTTAAGTAAAAATAGACTACTAAAATATCACATGAACTGCAGTAACGGGAAAATATTTGAGATTTTACAGTGTGACAAGAATATAAAATATTTGGACATGTATAATTAAATACATAACAAATAGCAAAGATCTATCATTTGATTTAAGATCAGACAAATGACCCTGAATACTTTAAAACATTGTACATTGATCTGTTTGGTTATAAAAATAAGCATATTTTTCTGAGATTGTAAAAATATGGAACAATTTAGGTTAGGACAGAAAAATTAGGAAAGCCCTATGACGAACTGAATTCACTCAGGAGAGAGAGTAAAAACTGGGCTTGTGGAAAGAAAAGTCTTTCCCAGGCATCTTTGGAATGTGCTTGGGGAAGCATAGAGGTTTGTGTGAGAAGCCACATTTCATAGCCACCCTATTATTTTTTATGTGAAACTGAGGCCAGAATCAATCAGTCAGTTGGCTGACAACTGAGAGTTTCTCTCTGTTTGCATCCTTTCTTTGTTCATCAGCAAATCATTTTGCATTAGGTTGCCAGAGTTTGAAAAGTAAATCTGAAGGATTCTGTGACCAAGGAGGCACAGGAGGCACCTTGTCCTCCTAAACGTGTATGAGGCAGTCATGCACAGAGTCAACAGTACTCTGGATATAATCTTCACATTTCATGTTACAACACTTCTGCTTTAAAATTTTGCCCAGCTTACGTTGTTTATCTTAATATTCAATCATTTCTACATGCAGCTCTTTAACACCTGGATTTTCTTTGATCTGGAAACCTTTTTCAAAACCACTAAGCTTTAAACTAATAACAATTTAAAAATTGTAATCACTCCACTAGGCAATGCTTAGCAACCCCTCTTTGAAGTGCTCACTAAGAGAGAAATATCTACTCTGTGATTCGTTTCAAATAGGTTTGACAGGGAAACTTGCTAAATTGCAAAGATTAAGTAACATGATGAAGTTTTTTTTATATATATATGGTCTAAATTATCACACCCAATTTGGGTAGAAGCTTTTATCATCATTCTAAGGTTATAACCTTAATAAAGCTAAAGGTTTTAGTTACTTTTATTCATTTAAGCAAGTGAGTGATACAGGATCTGGTATCATTGTTGAAAACAATGCTTAATCCCTCCCCAAAAGAAAAAGTGCTTTGCCAAGGTGTCAAATGGTTCTAAATATGGTACACATAGGTGTACTACGTAATATGGTGGTTTGCTTACTTCAGCTCACCAATATCAGGGAGGCAAACGGCTTACCCAGGACACAGAAGTGGTTGGCATTTCACATCTACTTCATCTGGGCCTGCAACAGGAAGTATTCCTCCTTGCAGTTCTCACCCTCAACTCATCATCTCCTGCGTACCTGTAAATAGACCTTGTCCCCTGGTACCCATCCCATACTTGAGATGATTCTTTCCTTATCTGACATTTCTCAGAATTGTATGTTTTCTTCTCATGGATAATGATAATAATTAGCATTTAGGAAGCACCTATAGACTTGTGTTGCTTTAAGAATTTTACATATGTGAATCCAGTAAGTCCTCATAACTCTCTGGGCAGAATAATAGAGTCAACCATTTCATGAGATGAGGTTGCTGGAGGAGCATGCCTAATGTCAAGCAGCTGATAGAACAAATTGGAAAAAGTAGGAGTCAAAGCCAAGCTGTTTAGTTTCAGATTTCCTATTCTTTTTTTAATTAATTAATTTTTGTTAGCATGTAATTGTTGTATAGGAGGAGACATTATAATATTTACATATGTGATTATAATATAACTTAGTTTTATCCCCTCCATCATTCTCCCTTATCCCCTCCTCCCTCCTTAAAACAATTTCAACAGGTTTCATTTTTCTATTTTGATATATGAATACAAAATACATCCACCATATTCACCCTCATTCACTCTTTCCTTATTCCCACCCCCCCACACACTGGTACCTGTTCCTGAAAAATACCTGTTTTACCCTCCTGTCCTTCATTTTTTAAAAAGTGTATATTGATTGTTCAAGGGGGTTTTGTCTTGGTACCTCAGGCCTGTAAATATCATGCTTTAATTTTGCTTTTTTTTTCTATTTTTTCCTTTTTTTTTTTTTTTTCGGTGCTGGGGACCGAACTCAGGGCCTTACACTTGCCAGGCAAGCGCTCTTCCACTGAGCTAAATCCCCAACCCCTCATGCTTTAATTTTAACACCCATGCCCACCTCATTACTTATTCATTGTCTATTGCCATGCTCACCCATATTCGATAGCTTATGCTGCATTACAGTACATTTGTGTGTAGATGGGATGTTCAATATTTTTCATTCTCTAACACTTTCATTCCCTCTCCTATCTCCCATCATCCCCTCGTGGACTCACAATGCTGTTCTCTTTTTCACTATATTTATGTATATATATGTATGTATTTATATATGATTGTATATTTATTTATATAAACATTTAACTTGTAGGTCTAGCTTCCACATATGAGGGAAAACATATGTTCTTTGACCTTTTGAGCCTGGATCACTTCAACACCTTGTTGTACTGTCATATCCACCTCATTACTTCCTCCCTGAGACCTCCCTTTGCTTGTACTCCCAATGTTTCACCACTTTTCTGAGGCTGTACCCCTCCCTTCTGCTTGAGGAAGGCAGGTAGTGGCTTTAAACCATAATTGATATATCTTGTAATCTTAAGCAAGAATTTGACATTATGGAAGATGGGAAGTAGAGGTGTGGTTGCAAGAACTGACATCTATACTCTCATGATTTTTGATTAACATAATAATTGTATATATTTATGGGATACAATGTTTTAATCTATGTATACATTGTTTAATGATCAAATCAGAGTAAATAGCATATCTATCACTTTAAACATGTCTCATTTCTTTGTGATGAGAACATTCAAAATCCCTTATTCTAACTATTTTGATATACATGATACATCATTGGTAACCATATTCACTCTACTGTGTCCTTTTGGACACCAGAACCTGTCCCCCCTATGTAACTGTAACACTGTACTCTCTTCCCACCTTCCTCTTCCCTTGGATAATCACTATCCTACTCTCAACCTCTGCAAGAACTTTAATCTGCAGGTCTAAATAGCAGTGTAGTGCTCCTAGTGGTGTAATCTGCACTCTTGATTTCAGATCCCACATTTTCTACACCACTTTAGAAGTTGGTACCAATTCTATTGTTTGCTGTCTGCAAGTTTATTTGTGTGATTAATTATCACACATCCCTTCTAAAAGTTTGGAAAATTAGACTCGGCACATTTATATGCATGTATTTGTGCTTGTGTACTAGGACGTGACTAACGGATTTCAGTTTAAAACGTGATAGTTTATTTTAGTTTCTTATTGTTGTTTATTAAAGAGGACTGTTTATTAAGTCCTATTCTTTTAACATCTTGAGTAGATTACAACCACTTTTTGTTATAAATTTGTGTTTTTGAATCTAGATTAAAACACCCATTTCATATCTGATTTAAACACCTTGGGTATCTAGGGGTTTGGAATAGTGAGAGGATATGGTTAGTTCTTTTTCCTTTTTCTTATATTCCAACACTTACTGTATAAGAGTGCTATCTTGTTTATGGGCTCTACCCCCTCCTCACCATTGCCTTCTTTTCTAAGGTCTCCCATCTCTCAGTAAGCAATATTGCTGTAATTCTCCTGGCTTCAATTGACTTGCTCTGTTGTTGTGGAATTTTTGTGTGGATTGCATCTATAGTTTGGCATTAGCCTGAAATTTTGTGTCACTAAGGACTCCCTCAGAAAGATCAGTGTGGTCTTCCTTTAGCCCTGCTTATAAAACAATCACCCCAGACCCCTTCTGTGAGGCCATACCTTGCCTTGGAAAACCCTATACAAAGTAAGAAAAAAAACCCACCTTCCTTTGTTTACTGTAAATATGAATATTTAATGTTGGGTTTATACAAAATAGAATATATCTGTACTTTAGTTCAATCTGTAATATGTTGAGCTGCTAAATTCAATTTTATTATTCTTAAAATTACAAAAGCTGTTTATGTTCAAGAAATGTTAAACATAGCAAAAAAATGTCACTACACAGAAGAAAATAGTGTTTCATTTAGGCTTGCTACAACTCCGTCCATTCTAGCATACTCATCGAAAAGCAGTGATTTATGTTGCATTCATAGTGCGTGACTAAAGTTGAGATCTCATTACTTACAGAGCCATATTTAATTAACCTTTCATTTTAAGGGAGAAAAAATAAGATATGAAGATGATCTACTGTAAGTGTGTGTCAACACCATTGCATATGGATAAACATACTTGAATAAGTATATAGAAAGGCACTAAAATGCTAAAATGCCTTTTCTATCAAGTGGAGATTCATAAGCTTGCCTTTTACAGACAATTGTGATTTACTGAGATCAGCATGTCCACTGGATCTGGTGGCATACCTTGAATGGTTTCAGCTTCACTCTTTCTCATGTCCTCTGCATTTTTAGCTCATACTAGTCTGGTATTCTCCTTTCCTGTTACATGATTATAATCTTTTCCCCTTCCCCCATCATTATCTTTCAACCCACTTTCTAGTTGTGAGACTGTGCCTCCTGCCCTCTTTTGTTCCTAGAATACAACTTTGCTTTAAGGCAATTAGGAATGTGTAGCATTTTATGAGAAAATTCATGTCTTTCTTGGAATGACTTGCAGTAGAGAATCTATTGCATAAAGAAATGAATCATAATTCCCACACAAAGTCAGACACACATAGCAAGGTTAAATGAAGAATCCATTTACTTGTTGCAAAGAAACAGAATTCCTTTGAAAGTATATCATATTCTGAGCTACAAGGTGAGGTGTTGTAAAAAATTCCACACAAATGAACTTGGACATAGAAATTGTTTTGTTTGGTATTCTGCCAAGAATTTAACCAAAACTTTCAATAACTAACAGGATTGAACCTAGAATAATGGTATATCAGAAGTTAAATCATGCTGGTCTTTATCTGTCCATATTTTCTCTTCTTCCTGAAGGGAAAACTGATGTAGAATTGCTGAGGATCTTTTGGCCAGTTTGTGTTAGATGTCTCAGTGGTATCTGTCATCTTCTCTATACTTCCCTTGCTTCTCTGACTGTGTTGTAACAATACTGGTGGGAAATGCTCATTCCTCCAAATTTCCAGATGCTTTTATTATTCCCTGTCTTAACTTTTGAAAAATAGCAGAAAGGGAGACCAAGATCCATGACTCGTACTTGATGTTTTGCCAAATGCCTGGAGTTTTACTGATGGCAGTTTGGAAGTCTTCCAGTGTAGAACACATATACTACATTATGTGTGTTTTCCAGGTTCTGTGTGAAAACAGCATTTAAAAGACATTTCCTTGATTTGTCACTCCTTTTTTAATTCAATTCCCAGGTTTATGAATCCCCAGCTTTTTATCATCTATTGCTCTATTTAGAGAACACTAGTATTTACAACATTTCCATTTTACATTATGAACTATTTTCTCCTTTGGAAACATCTTGCCATAGGTACAACCTTGAAATATAACTGTCTTGTTCAATCAATAAGTTTTTGACCATTTACCACATAGTCATCTTTTGGCCAAGCACTATGGGAAAACCCAAATAAGAACAAAAAAAGTATTCAGAGCATTTCACTTATTTTAGGTAGATAAAATGAAAACTTATGAGCTGATTAGAAAAACATTATAAAGTGTACTGTGAGAATAAAGGCAATGGAATGTGACTAAGGAATAAAAGTGAGATCAGTATATTTACACTTCTTTAAGAAAGTTCACAATGAAAGTAAGACATTAACTTGGGCTTGAAAGACTGAATAGAATTTGATGAGTTGGATAGAAAACTGTATTTAAGAGAGGAATGATGTATTGACAAAGGTTCAGCAGTGAGAATAATCTTTGAGTCTAATGAGAGCCTGATGTGCTTATTAGTGGATAGGTAAAGAAATGTGGTGACAGGTAGAGTATCCATGATCATGCAGGGTTTATGTAGTAGGCAGTAGCATATGGATTTGGCACACTGGTAACATAAGGAACTGTGAAAATAGGTTTGCTCAAAGTGAAACCTCCAGACAACCTACCTCAGAATTTGTGCTGTGCTCCTTAAAACAATACTTTTCTGTAACTGCCACCACAAAAAGTACACAGAACAGCTCTATCAGACCAAACCTTTCCCTACTACTAACCTTTTATGATCACAACCTTCTTTCATTTCTGTGTATTGAAATTCATAGAACCATGTATCAGAATGTCAGTTTTACTGTATGTTCATTTAAACACAAAAAATGAACAAAAGATCATCCTCACCTGGAAAAACGAATAGCATGTTTAGGGGCTTCAAAACATATGTACTAAAATTAGTACCCATATCATTGAACCTGAACTTACCTTTTTAAAAACAATTCTTGCAGTGAGAAAAAGAGATTTAATTTAACTAAATACTTTACACTTTCTCTGCCCTGCCTCCTCAAATTATAATTACACCACTCTTTTCAGTTTGGGACTTTTATTTGGGTCAATGCTTCAACTTCAACAGCATATTTATATTACTATTTCTTGTTGCATCATCAATAAATGGTATTTTGGGCTGTTCATTCTATGATGAGAAAAGTGTGCTCTCAAGTTTCCTTCCAGCTCTGTCTAACCCCTTCTTCCTTAGCCATGGATCCTACTATCACATTGTCAAGGTTGAAGTCCTATACATTTCTCTTTGTAATCATACTTAATTTGTATATTTGATTCTAACAGTCAAAAACTAATATATCACATTTTCATCACAATATTTGTGATGAAATATTACATTTCATGTTTTTGTACCTTATTATTGAGAATATTCCTTATGACATTTTTGTGTATTGTCTCTTACTCTCACATTTCCCAAACCTTATTTGACCTTTAATCTATGTCATAAATGGAATTGAAAGATAAACAAAAACGATATTTTCTGCTTTAGAGGATCTTGCATTTTAATGAAGATATAAAAAGTATGCAAAAAAAACTAAGATAGCTTCACAGGTTCTGAAGAATTCTGTGGAAAAAGATAAAGCTATATAAATTATTAGGATAGTGAGAAAGCTATTCTAGAGAGGTGATCAGAAATGGTCTCCTGGGAAGGTGACCCTGGAGCAACGTCCCAGTGGAAGTAAGGATTGAACATGTTGGTATCTGGAATAGTTAGTTTAAGCCATCTCTAGATTACTTAAAATACCTAATACAATGTAAGTGCTATGCAATAATTATTATATTGTATTGCTTACAGAATATGGCAAGAAAAAATCTGCATGTGTTCAGTATAGACACAGTATTTTTCCAAAATATTTTCAATATTTTTGGTTGAATTCATAGGTGCAGAGTCTAAGGATACAGTACTTATCACTTGTGGGAAAGGGAATGAGTTGGAAAATTATGATTTTTCTTGCAAATGCATAAAGTAACGCAGGACGAATACACAGGAAACTGTTACTATGTTATCACTGGCCAGACTTGGAATCTAATCTCTTATTCCCCAAGGAATTACATTTGAATGTCTCCTTTCAGGTAAACCTGGGTTGGGGCTACTTAGGTCCAGGATTTTCTATTTCATTGTTTACTGCACTGTCTTCCTGGTTTACTAAGAAAATGCTCACGAGAAGGGATGCAAAATTCTTGTCAGGCTGAGGTTTATTATGCCACCACATCTATTTGATAAATTTGGTCTTTATAAAAATTCAATAATTAAAATTTCTCAGAAATTTCAGTGTAGTTCTTCATACTCTTTCAATGTTTGGTGTTGTTTATTATATTAGTCCACTTTTCATTGCAATAATGAACTGTTGAGGCCCAGCAACTTTATAAAGAAAGGAAGCTTAGCTCATGTTTCTGGATGTTCAAAGGCACAGCATTGGCATCTGTGTGGCTTTCGTGAGATCCTTGTTCTGGGCAGTGCCACAATGCTGGGGGCAGTGTGTAAGAGAGGGAGAGATCACATCACAAATTGGAAGCCAAAGTGTGACTCAAGCTTTTATAACAACTTGCTCTGCTGAGAATCTACTGATTCCTTCTAAGAAGTGCCCCTAGTTATCCACCACAACATGGCCACCTTGAGGACAAAGCCACTAACACATGCACCCTGGACAAATCACTGCAAAACCATAGCACTTGTCCTTGACAGCTCATTTCCTCTAATTTACAAAAGACATACACTTTCTAAGATGGCTAGCATCATTTTATTCTTTTATCTCTGGTAAAAAGTCTTTGCTCATTGTGTGCTGAGTCTTTTAATCTGAAGCCTTGTGTTCTCATTCAATTCTGGGAGCTTCTCTTACACTATACCTTTAATAATTTCTGTTTCACATGATCTAGATCTGATGCTTTGGAATGCCACATAGTTTTATATTGAACATTTTGTTGATCCTCTTAAACTTATTTCCCCCCATTTTTGGCCACTATTCCATGCTTGCATAGGTTAGGTTGCAGCTTACTTTGCTTTGCTTCATCAATTAACATCCCTCCAATAATTTTGTATTAGTTTCCTGCTACTGCTGTGACAAATTATCCCAAATATAATAGTGTAAACAAGACAAATTTGTTGCTTACAGTTCGGAGTTCAGAAGTCCAGCATGTGTTTCACAAGATTAAAGTCAAGTAGATATTAGCTGGACACTAGTAGTTCATGCCTGTAATCAGAACTTCTTGGGAGACTGCCATTGGGTAGATTGTGGCTTCAGACCAGCCTGGGCAAAAATGTTTGCAAGACTCTATCTCAATGATAAGAACAAAGCAAAAAACCTGGGTGTGGTGTCAGGCATCTGTCATCCTAAAATGGTAGGAAAGTGTAAAGTAGGAAGACTGTGATCCAGGCTACCCTGAGCAAAAAATGAAACCCTATTTTCAGAATAACCAGACCAAAAGGACTAGAGGTGTAGCTCAAGCAGTCCAGCACCTGCCTAGCAAGCACAAAGCCCTGAGTTCAAACCAGTACTGCCAAAAGAAAAAAAGTCAGATATTGCCAGGGCTCTATTCCTGTCTGTAGGCTTTAGAGAAGAATACGTTTCCTTGCTTGTTTTCACCATCCCTCTTATCACCCATCACAAACCACATAATATACCCATTCATACTACTCTCACTATGAGGAATAGTAATGACCAGATCAATTTGTTTACGACAGACGGACAGAGGCTTCTGGTATTTCTTCACTTACATGGGACGCCCCCTCCCAAATCTTGAAAGAAGCAATGTTTCTCTCTCTCTCCTTCTCCCCCACCCTCTCCCTCTTTCTTTCTCTTTTTCTCTCTGTCTCAGTGACATAAAGCCAAGAAAGTTCTTCACTTTAAAGGACTCATGTGAAGAGGTTGAACCCACCTGGATAATTCAGAGTGGTGTCTCCATCTCAGAATCTGTAACCTTAATCCTACCTGAAAAGTATGTTTTATGCCAAAGTATCTTTTATGTTCCATGGACTGATATGTGGACATTGTTGCAGGTCATTATTCTGCCTGTGACAAACTTTCTACTAGAAATTTGTTGGAACCTTTGCATCTTCTAATTTCTTCTTCTCTTGATGGCTATTGGCATGCATGCCATCTTATGTTATTTTATGATCATTTTACTGTTCTGAATGGAACAAGAAGTAAATTGATGAACATAGGAAGACTTTCTTTAGGAATTTCTTTTTTTTTATTTTATCAGTTTTACATTTGCTTACATGTGTATACATTGCTATTTTCATCTAGAGTCTTGAGTGGAGGAATAAGAGAATAAGATCTATTTTTTACTTTTAAAACCATTGAGAATGGAGCCCCATGCCAGTGGCTCACACCTGTAATACTAGCTACTTCTGAGGCCAAGATTGTGGCTCCAAGTCAGGCAAAAAAGTTTATGAGACCTGATCTCAATGTAAAAAGAAAAAAATTGGGCATGGTGGCACGCACCTGTCATTTCAGTGACAGCAAGAAGTTTAAATAGGAGGACTGAAGACCTGGTCAGCCTGGGCAAAATGTAAGGTCATACCGCCAAAATAATCAACACAAAAAAGAGCTGTAGGCATGGCTCAAGCATTACAGCATCTGTCTAGCAAACACAAAGCCCTGAGTTTAAACCCCAGTACTTCCCTTCCTGAAAAACCCCAAAACTATTGAGGCCAGGTATGGTGGTATGTGTCTATAATCCCAGCTACTCAGGAAATGAAGATCATAAGGATTGTGGTTTGAAACCAGACCATGTAAAATGTTAGTGAGACCCTATGTCAATATATGGTAGTCCTGGTGGTTCATGGCCATAATCTCAGCTATGCAGCAAATATAGTCATGAGGACAGGGATTAGAAGCCAGTCCCAGAAAAACAAAATAAAAGAAAACAAAGCAAAACAAAAACCAGAAGACCCTATCCAAAAACTAAAGCAAAAGAGTGCTGGGGGTTGGGAGATGGCTCAAGTTGTAAAGTGCTGCCTTGGCAAGCAAGATGCCCAGTGCTGCCAAAAATAAATATATACACACATAAAATTTAAATGTATTTGGTATTTTCAAATTATCTAGCATTTGTATCATTAAACTTATTTTTAAAGGAATTCCTTTATTTAAGCTACTTAATTATAATTAATTCTATTTCTTGAGCCTCAAATACTGTTTTCTTTTGTACCTTTAACATTTAAAAGTATTCCCTACATGTTTGAATATTTATACACATTTTCTAGTGTTTGTGTGTTTACATATATGTGTTTGTGCTTTGAATGTTTATTTCTAAGGGAAGATTATATGTTAATGTAGTATCAATCATTTTGCTAGAGATAAAAATTTTTCTTTCAAAATGATTTGTAAATTTAGGAAGAAATAGAATTTGTCTTAAATTATTTTGCCTAACTTCATAGATTAATCATAGTAAATCTTAAAAAAAAATTTGTATTGAATTTAAAATTTCTTTTTTGGAAATAATGTACATTGGATTCACGAAAACTTTGAAGTACTGTACTATTCTTACCATAAACCATTACTTCCAAAACTGTATTCCATAGACCGGTACTCCTGTGGATGTAAGCATCTCTTAGGAAAAAGTGCAGTCTAGGAGCAAATAATTAGGGGAAATGATTCATGCTACTGTACTTTCCTCCTGAATATCTCTAAGGTGTATTAAGAGAAATTACACAGCAAAACAAAACAAATATTTCTTTCGTCAGCCACAAATATTCTAAATAGATTCAATCATGAAACTTTTTTTTTTTTGCAGTACTGGAGATAAAGCCCAGTTTTGTATTTTGATTCTGAGATAGGGTCTTGCTAACTTTTCCTGTGCTGGTCTCAATCTCGTGATCCTCTTGCCTCATCCTCTTAGTTCCTGTTTCACTATGGCCAACCAGTTTTTTAAATTTGAGAATAATCCCTTAACAGCTTCAATGAAGCTATAACCCAGAATCAGTTTGAAAATGCTACTGTGTCCTTATACCTCTAACTGTTTGGGTTTAAATATTTTTACTTTTTCACCTAAGAATGCAATTTGAGAAATATTACAATCAGGAAGGACTTGGACAATGTGCCAGAGGTGTGTGTTCAGACTCACTGCTATCCTCCTATGGGTTCTTCTTCTGGCAGACACTGTGGGACTGATCTCAGCGTAATATCCTCGAGGTTTGCAGGATGACTTTCTGGCAAGCAGCAGAGTCTTTTCTTCTTAGGAATGCTGATTTACCAACAAGGTACCAGGAAAAGCAGAAGAGAGACTATGATGGGACATAAAATGCTTCCTTTAGTTCAAATCTAATCTGTAGACACCAGTTTATTTAGCTCAGTGAGAATACCAGCCATTTTCCTTCCCAGGTGACCATGGAAAAGGGGTGCAGAATCAGCTCACTAGGTATTTGTTTATACTTTAATTGTCTTAGAAAATGGTTGAAGAGATTTTGAAAAATAAATTATAAGGAGATATTTAAATAAATAGTATTGTGATATACGTACTTGACATTATTGAACCATAAGTTTAGTGCTGTACTTTCCAGAAACCACACTCAGACAAGAAACCATTGTTAGTTTAAAGACTCATTGTATCCAATGGAAAAATCAAACTGAATTGCTGAAGAGAATTACAGTTAGTGTTTGTGTTAGAATCAGGCAGAATCTTATCCTGGGGGCTTTGTAAAGAACACTTTGAAATCACCTTAAAATTTAGTTAACAACTCACAATTCAACAAATTTTGTAGAGAACTTTCGTTTGACATTGTTAAAAAAAAGTTGGTGTTATCATACCTAAGTAAAATTTAACAATGGTTTCTCCGTGTGTGGGGGGGCAGGTAGGGGGGTATGAGAGGGTGGGAGGGAGAATTCAGCTCATGGCTGACCTCGAAGAAAGTTGAATTCCCAGTACCTAACCCATTGCCCCAATTGTAACCTGTGCCAATATTCTTTAGGGGGAGTGTCTATTAATGAATGCATTGGAATGTTCTCTCACTATCCTACTGAGATATACGCCATTTTGAATCTGCTGCCCTGCATCCCACACCCGTTAAAATAGAACAAAAGATGTCCATCAGCCAAGTGACAGGCTGAAAGATTGCTCTTCAGTTTGGGCTAGCCCATACTTAATAATCTCAGTCCCCAAAACACAAAGTTGATTTGGCAGATGTATCTTTAAAATGATTATTGGGTTACTTCCCAAGGCTTAGCGCACTCTTCTGCTAGTCAACATAATACTGCCTAGGTTAGGACCTCGCAGTACAGAAGTTGAGATTCAGAAGTGATTGAGCACATGGATCCAGTTTATTGCACTTGCAAGTGATAGAACTGGAACTTGAACCCAGGTCTATCTGACATCTCATTTTACCATCTTAACTATGGCACCATGCTGAGAGAGATCCTTCTGGGCCTGAAAGACCTGCTTTTCTTCATAAAGAAAGGAAGAGAAAGGACACTGCAGCTAAAAGGGGCCACTATGACTTCACAGTCAGTAATTCTAGGAACTCAGATTTTTTCAACATTTTCTGATGCTCCAAGGTCTCAAACCTTATTTTGGCTGTAATGTATGCTGGCCTTTCTCAATGCCAGCCTTTGTGTCATGTTTCAAGGACAGCATGTCTGCTGTACCTTTAGAATCCCAGGGACACTGACTTTCACAGAAGCCCTTCATCCTTTCATTTATTTAGTGAGCTCTCAGGTGGTATTTGAGTTGACAGCCAGGTCCTCAGTCTTCTTCTCTAGGGATTACAGCTGTTGAACTACTTTCATTTTTCTTTGTCTGTGTAGTTTTTAGTGATAAAAGATCAAGAAGGCTCTGCATCCTTCCCTCACCCCAGCCATCCCCTGGCATTCTCAGTGAAATGTTACTTGGAAAATCATCTTCCTACAGTGGTGCTTAGTTAATTGAAATTCATTGCGGCAGGGAGAAAATCAGTTCAGGAGTCTTATTTCTGCATGAATGCTTTATTAGGATTTTGACCCTGGATTTGCACCAGTCAAGAAGGGGAGAATTAAAGGAGAGAAGAAAGGTCCCCGGAATGCTCTGAATTATAAAGATCACATCCCAAGTCTGTTCCTCTGAGATGGCCTGCTTACCTTGCACACATCCCTCTGGTTTGCTGTTCTTCAGATGTTCTTTCTTGATGTCAAGGCCTCCTGCAATGCACTTTTAGCAAATGTGATTTGAGGGTTAGATGTGCAGTGCTCATATTGATGTGAGGGCTTATCAAACAACCTTCCTTTAGAAAAACTCTCTAAGCAGCCTCATCGCCTTCTTTCCCCCTGTTTCCTAAGTGATTTCCTCAGGCATTCATGTTAACAGGATGCATTTGTCAATGAAGACAATCTATCCTTTTTTTCATGGAAAATCTGGCTTAAAAAACATGTTCTTTTCTGACAATCATAAGGCTGATGTTAGCCAGAAAGAGAAAGTCTAATTTTAAAGTCTAATTTTCTGATTCACTGAATACAGTAGACAGAATAGAGCCCAAACTCACAATGTTACAGAATTTGAGGAATAGGAAAAAGATAACGTTAATATTCTTTGTATCTAAATATGATGGCCCTGGAACAGTAAAAGGATTGTAAAAAGAAAGGAAATAGGTATAGTAGGTCTGCAGTATAAACTGATAAGTTCACAAAACCTGTGGGGGATAAATTAAATATTAGTATCTGCTCCCTAAATTTAATTTCTTTTGTTAAATTAAAATTCATAAAGAGAATGATAAATGGCGTGTTATAGGAGGTGATTTTAATAAATGTAACATACTTGTGTTATCAAAGTTAACATGGAATAATCTATTAATATATAATGTGATAAGTAACAGAAAGGCATAAATAGAAGTCTTTGTGACATTTCTGCTACTGATTGCAAAGTTAGGAACTACAAGTCTGACTGTTTTAACTATATTAAAGTAAGATTTCAAAATTACCCAGAAAGAAGAAATGCCTCACCAATCTACATTAACTTTTATCATTGCCTGTTGTAGCACATATAGCTAATTAGTTAGATTGTCAAAATTCATTCAAATCACTCAGGAGATAAGGAAGCAACCAGTATTTTTAAATGTGCATATCTGACATTCAAATAAAGATCACCAGGCATATGAGGACTACAGTAAAGAGAAAAAACAAAATGGAAATAAATGAATTTAGATAATCTAGATAGTGAAGTCACTAGGCAAGAATCTTAAAGTAATTGTGATAAATTTGTTTAAGAAAACACACATTAAGCTGAATTAACTCATTAAAGTACTGGAATATGTAAAGTAAAATAAAATAGAATACCTAAAACTTAAAAATACATTGATAGGAAGTTAAAATCAATGCATTGATTTATCACAGCTGATCAGCTAGTACTGGGGAAAAAAAGAATCATTGAACTGGGAGATACGTGAACAGAAAACACTCAGACTGAAATGTAGAAAGTAAAATAATAGAAATATATATCAAAGAGAAGTCTGATATACATATAATTGGAGTTGAGGGGAGAGATTGAAGGCAGTCATTATTTGAAGAGACAATGAAGGAGAATTCTTCAAAGTGGACAGAAGTAATTAGGACAGAGATTCAAGGACTATGAAATGCAAGCAACATAAGAATCTTAAAAATTAAAGCCAAAGATAAAATCTTATGAGCTACATTAATAACAATAAATAAGAAACGAGATTAATATAACCAGAAGAAATGGAAACCAGTAAACAACAGAATGACATGTTGAACATTCCAGAAGAAAATCACAGTCAACCTAAGATGCTAGGTTAAAACTATCCTAAAAAATTAGGAAATCAAAAATTGAAAGTAATTAAACACTAGTGAGAAAATTTTAAGTAGAAAGAAAATAATTTTAAATTGAAGTTCAGAATTACAGAAAAATAAAGAATACCAGAAATTTTAAATATGTGAGTAGATATTAGAAATTATCCACTGTTTGTGAATAATAATTGACCTTATAGAGGTAAATACATATGTAGGATTATTGCATAAAAATAAGATAAGAGACTAATTAGTAGTTTAAAGTTTGTAGATCTGAACATTGTTAGGAACTTTTAAAAGTGCCAATTTATATTGAATGTTAATAGTTTAATGGTAAATTATAATCTTTAGGATAATACTTAAAGAATATGAAAGAAAACATAATTGTAAAGATAAAATGAGAATACAAAGAAAAACAAAAATCTTGGAAGACCACTGGGTCACAATGGAATAACTAATATAATACTCATCCTTCTACCACTAATTACTGTTACAACTATACAAGAATATACAACCTCCTGTTTTCAGGCAATGGATGGAGAACAACATGGGGCTATTAATTTTCAAAAATGGAAAGAATACAACATCAGTACATATGTATCTAGGATTCCTCTTTTGGGATATTTCCAAATATGACCCAGGAAAAGACATCCCAAGGAGTGAGTGGTGGTGCCACTGGGTAGAAGACATTTAGATCTAATTTGGCATGCATGTGATTTGGAAGACAGTAATGTGGAGGAGGGAGCCATGGAGAAGAAATCATAAAATTTTTCATAAAAATTTCCCTAGGGTTCTTTTTTTGGGAGGAGATGGTGGAAAATTTAAGAGAGGGGGCCTAATGAGACTTTAGGTCATTGGAGTGTGACCTTTAGGGGGACTATGGGACTCTGACTCGTTCCTTCCTTGTTTCCCAGACATAGAAGGAGTAGTTTTGTTCCACCAAGGCTTCTACTGTGATATCCTGCTTTCCACCAGAGGTCTAAAAGCAATGGTTCTGCCCACATCTGGGCTAAAACTGTGAACTAAAATAACCTTTTTCTCTTTGAAAGATGATAATTACAGGTATTTGATAAAGTAATTGAAATCTAACTAATACACACAGTAATGAGAATGGATTCATGAAAGATGAAATTCCTTTATCCCGTTTCTTAGCTTTCCTTTTTAGTTATTTTCACAAAGTCCACAATCAATCCAACCAAAAAATTTTCCAGTTGCATTGAAAATCATCTCTCTCACTACTTCCACAACCATAACCCTAGTCCAAATCACTGGCCAAGAATTTACAAGACTATAGGGAAATACAAGGGAGAGCAGCACCAGAAAGTTGGTAAACTAAGGCTCAATGTCACTCCTATACTGGAAAAAGCAAGGGAAGGAGGTTGTTCCAGGGCTGACAGGAAGCCTGACAGAACCTGAGCTTCAACCGAGGAATGCAAACAGCTTATAACTGGAAAGAAGGCTGAGAAATAAATACCATGAACTTACTGACTTTTCTACTTAATTCTTTGTCTGTGCTCCCCATTGTAGAAGCCCCATGTAAAACCAGCTGTTCAGTTAGCCTATCAAAATGTTCCATATATGTCATCCAGGAATAAAATAGGGTAGAAGAGGAGACAAAGTGAAGAGGAGGCTGCATCTCCTAATGGAGCTTTTCAGTTCCACTGTTGATCCTCTTATTCTGCTTTCCACAAAGCATTCTGAGATTTTTCCTAAATCCTAAGGAATATCATGTCACTGCTCTCCTGGAAACCTCAATGAGTTCTAGTCTCAGCCACATGAGATCCAGTCTTTCCAATACACTACAAGACACTGGGAGACCTGGGCCTATCAGTTAGCTTTATCTCTAACTTAGTCTCCTTTCTGAGCAAGTGTCATTACACACATGACTTCTTTCCTGTTGCTGAACACTTCAGCATACCTCCAACCCAGCACATCTGTAGTTGTTGTTTTCTCCTGTAAGTCACCCACCCTCTAGATGTATACATGGTTTATTTCTTCATCTGTTTCTATTCTCTGCTTGCATTTCATCCATTCAAAAACACTTTACTTGAACTTTCCAATGTGAAATTCTTTTTTCACATTGTTCATCGCAGAACAATTCACAATAGCCAAGCTTTGGAAAAAACCCAGATGCCCTGCAATTGACGAATGGATCAAGAAATTGTGGTAGATGTACACAATGGAGTTTTACTCAGCCAGAAGGAATAATGACATGTGGTTTGAAGGTAAATTAATACAACTGAAGGACATTATGTTAAGTAAGCCAGACTCAGAAACACAAAAGTCGCATGTTTTTTCTCGTATAGTTTTCATTAAAAAGGTCTTTGATTTCTTTTGTTAAATTTAAACTTACTCCAAGATGTTTTATTGTTTTTGAGGCTATTGTAAATGGGGTTGTTTCCCTGATTTCTTTCTCAGTCTGTGCATTGTTGGTATATAAAAAAGCTAATGTTTTCTGTATATTAATTTTATATTCTGCTACTTTGCAGAAAGAGTTTATGATTTCTAGTAGTTTTTTGATAGATTTTTTTGGGGTCTCTTAGGTATGGGATCATGTCATTTGCAAATAAGGATAATTTGACTTCTTCCCTCCCTATTTGAATCCCTTTTATTTCTTGCTCTTATCTTCTTACTCTGGCTAGGAATTCCAAAATTATATTTGATAGGAGTGAAGAAATTGGAGAGGCTTGCCTTGTTTCTGACTTTAAGGGGAATGGTTTCAGTTGTTCTCCATTTAATATGATATTGGCTCTAGGTCTGTCATATATGGCCTTTATTGTGTTGAGGAACATTCCTTCTATTCCTAATTTCCTTAGGGCTTTTATCATGAAAGGGTGTTGGATTTTGTCAAAGGCTTATTCTGAGTCTGTTGAGAGAATCACGTGGTTTTAGTCCTTGCTTCTGTTTATATGATGCATTACTTATGGATTTACATATGATAAATCATCCTTGCATCCCTGGAATGAAACTGCCTTGGTCAAGATGTATGGTCTTTTTGATGTGTTGTTGAATTCTGTTTGCCAGAGTTTTATAGAGAATCTTTGCATCGATTCATTAAAGATATTGATCAATAATTATCTTTTCTTGTTAGATGTTTGGTTTTGGAATGAGTATAATACTGGCTTCATAGAATGAGTTTGGTAGTGTTCCTTCCCTTTCTATTTCCTGGAAAAGTTTGAGGAGTATTGATGTTGGTTCTTTAAAGGTTTGGCAAAATTTGGCCATGAATCCATCAGGTCCTGGGCTCTTCTTTGTAGGGAGACTCTTTATTACTGCTTCAATTTTATTGCTTGTGATAGGTCTATTTAGGTGGTTAGTATTATCATTGGTTCAATTTTGGTTGCTTATATCCATCTAGGAGTTTAGCCCTTTCTTTTAGAATTTCCAGTTTAATTTAATACATGTTTTCAACATATTCTGTAATGATTCTCTGGATTTTGTTAGTGTTTGTGGTTATGTCCCACTTTTCATCTCTGATTTTTTTTTCTCATTTATTAATATGTGCATACATTGTTTGGGTCATTTCTGCCACCCCTCCCCCTTGCTTTCAGGCAGAGGCAGACTCTGTTCTGCCCTTATCTCTGATTTTGTTGAAGAGAGAGTATAAACAATAATAAGAAAGACAAAGCATTTTTGCTAGCTGGATATCTATACAGGGAGATTCCTAGCATTGCTTCCATGTACATATGTGTTACATTCTAAGTTGATTCTTCTCAAACTGACCTTTCCTCTAGTTCCTGATCCCCTTCTCATATTAACCTTTGTCACTTTAAAGTTTCTGCATTAGTTCCTCCGCAGTGAGAACATCAAATACTATCATGTTTTTTGGGTTTCTTACATATCCCCATACCTCCCGTGTGTGCTCTCGCCTTATCATGTGATCCAAGTCCAATCACATTGCAGATTTTATTAATTTGGGTCTCCTTCCTCCATTTTGTCATGTTGGCTAGGGGTTCATCAATCTTGTTAGTCTTTTCAAAGAACCAACTTTTTGTTTCATTGATTCTTTGTAGAGTTTGTTTGCTTTTGATCTCATTGATCTCGGCCCTGACCTTTATTATTTTTCTCTGTCTGCTGGTTTTGAGTTTGGTTTGTTCTTGTTTTTCTAGGAGCTTAACATGCATCATTGGATTGTTTATGTGAGAGTTCTCTGTTTTTTTAATGTAGGCATTAATGGTTATAAACTTTCCCCTTAGCATGGCCTTTGCTGTGCCCCATGGATTCTGGTAGATTGTACTTACATTTTCATTGAATTCCAGGAACTTTTTAATTTCTTCCCTTATTAGTTCAGTCACCCATTAGTTTCTCAGTAGTGTGCTGTTCAGTCCCCATGTGTTTGAATGTTTTCTAGGGTTTTTTTTGTTGTTGAGGTCTACTTTTATTCCACTGTGGTCTGATACTATGCAGAGGATTATTTCAATTTTTTTTAACTTGTTGAGACTTGCTTTGTGTCCTAGAATATGATCCATTTTGGAGAAAGTTCTATGAGCTGTAGAAAAGAATGTGTATTGCTTATTTGTTGGTGATAACTGCTAGTCACCACATCTATTTGGTCTAATGTGTGGAGTAGCTCTGAAATTTCTTTGCTGATCTTTTGTCTGGATGACCTATCTACTGGTGACAGTGGGGTATTCAGGTCTCCCACCATCACTGTGTTAGTGTCTCTCAGTTCTTTTAGGGCCATTAGAGTTTTTTTTAATGTAGATAGTTACCCCTGTGTTTGGTGCATATATGTTAAGGATTGATATTTCCTCTTGAAGAATTGTTCCTTTCATTAATAAGAAGTGACCTTCATTGTGTCTTGATTGATTTTAGTCTGAAGTCTACTTTGTCAGATGTGAGTATAGCTACTCCTGCCTGCTTATTATGGGGTCCATTTGCTTGGAAAATTTTTTCCAGTTTTTGAGTCTAAGCCAGTGTTTATTTTTTTCAGTGAGATGAGCCTCTTGTAAGCAACATATGGTTGGGCCTTTTTTGTTAACCCAGTTTGCTATTCTATGTCTTTTGATTCAGTCATTCAGGCCACTTACATTCAGTGTTAATATTGAGAGGTGCTTGTTGTTTCTGGTCGTTTTCTTGTTTTCCTGTTGTTTAGTTTTACCTATTCTTTGTTTATTTGTCTGCTTGCTCAAAAGGCTTATTCTTTCTTGAGTCTTCTTGTCTTACTCTAGTTTCTTATTCTATATGTAAAAGTCCTTTAAGTATCTTCTGTAGTGCTAACTTGTTCACAAATTCCTTTAGTTTTTCCTTGTTGTGGAAGGTTTTAATTTCTCCTTCAATTAGGAAGGATAATTTTGCTGGGTAGACTAGTGTAGACAGACAGTGGCTTTTTTTCAGGGCCTGAATTATGTCTTTCCATGACCTTCTTACATTTAGAGTTTGAGTTGAGTACTCTATTGTTATTCTAATGGGTTTACTTTTATGTGTGACTTGTCTTTTCTCTTTTGCACCTTTCAGAATTCTTTCTTTGTTCTGTGTGCTAAGTGTTTTGATTATGATGTGTCTGGGGTGTTTCTTCTTTGGTCCTGTCAGTTTGGTGTTCTGTAGGCCTGCAACTGGGTGACTCTCTCTTTCTTGAGGTTAGGGAAGTTTTCTGCTATTAACCTACTGAATAGATTGTCAATGCCTTTAGTTTGTATCTCCTCTTCTTCTACACCCATGATTTGTAGGTTTGGTCTTTTCATGGTGTCCCAGATATCTTGCATGTTTCATTTGCATTTTCTTAGCTTTCTTTCATGTTATTTTACTATTTGGTCTAATTCCTCTACTTTGTCTTCCATTCCTGTTACTCTATTTTCAACATGCTCCACTTTGTTCACCAAGCTTTTGATTGTGATATTTATTTGGGATATTGAGTTATTTATTTCAGATTGATTATTTTTCAGAATTTCCATATCTTCATTGATTTCCTCTTTCATATCCTGGATAGTCTTAATTTCATTCACCTGTTTGCATTCTCTTTGAGCTCATTTGTTTATTTGTGTTCTTTATGAGGTCAAATACTAACTTTGTGTTTCTTCTCTGAGGTTGTTAATCATTTTTACTATTGTTTTTCAGAATTTGTTTTTTCATAGCTCTTCTTCTACAAAGGTGTTTGTATCCTTAGTGGTGGAATTGGCTTTTGATGGAGAGTTGCCTTGTTGTTTCATTGTGCATTGAAATGTATGTATCTGAAGTTGTTTTTGGTTGGGGTTTTAATCCCTTATGCCCCTCTAGTTGAGGTTTTGAGTTTTTTACTCCTGGTGCTCCAGCAGTGTTCCTCAGAGAGGGGTATGCTTAATATGTTAGCCCTTGCAATGTTCTTGTTATGGTGCACATTACCTTTTTTCTTCCCTCAGCAAGGGATCTGGAGTTCCCACCCTTTCATGGAGGCTCAGGGGTTTTCCTGCAGTTGCAAGGGGAAGTGTTGGTCTCTGTGCTCTGTAGGGGACAGGCCTCTTAGCACCAGCAGAGTAGTGGATTGTCACTCAGTGGAGGAGCTGGGATTCCAGCTCTTGGACAGGAGAGATGTGACTGTCCTGCAGGGAGTTGCAGCATGAAGTGCTGGGCTTCTGTGCACCCTGGGGGAACAGGGCTTCTGGTGCTTCCTGCAGAGTGGCAGGTTACTTTCCTCCCCTTCCAATGTGAAATTCTACCTAGCATCACTCCCTGTACTCTAGCCCTGATGTATTCTTTTCCTAGAGCTTACCTACTTCAGGTATCTATTGTATATCCATACTTCTATTTCCTTCTCCACCACAGTGGAATGAAAGCTTTATAAAAGGAGGGACTTTTTTCTTTCTCTATCCCTAAGTCCTAGACCAGTGATTTTTTTAGACATGTGTATTAGTATGATGAGATAAACTTCTAGAATTGGCAATAAACTTACCTCTTGCTCACATCACAATCCAGTGTAGGTTGCTGCAGATTGATGCATTTGTCTGTTTTTTTAATGCTGTAATAAAATGTCTCAGACTGGCTAATTCATGAAAAACAGAAATTTATTTGCACACAATTCTGGGTGCCAAATATTCAAAATCACGTTTCCAGCATTTGATGTGTACTGGGGGCCCTTCTTGCTGCATACTCACATGGCAGAAAGTAAGAGGGCAACAGAGCAAACTAGCTGAGGGCTGTGTATAGGCTCTTTTATAATGAGGACCTTAAACCAACCTACTAGGGAAGAGCCATCCTAGCTCTTCTGAGTCCCTCAGCTCTAAGTATTATCACATTGGCAGCACCTGAATTCTAGAGAGGATGCAAACCTAAGAAGATGATTACTAAATATTCTAACTCTGAGTGCCAAACAACACACAGCCTAGAGATATATCCATACAGGTAGACCAACATTGTGGCTCATGAAATTGTTTCTAGAAACTTCTAGTACACAAAGTTCTGCATCAATATCTGCTCTAATGCCTGAATGAAAGAGAGAGAGAGAAATCTTTTTTGTAAAACACCGGGCTATTCTTTTTGTCAGGTCCTCTTCATGTTCGTGAAGATAGCCTAGTGTTTCTGGAGAAGTTCATTTTTTCATACAATATATATTCCAATCAGTGTGATATCCAGCTGTGAGTTTTACATTTTGATTTCTTTTGTTGATCTAAAGGCTTTGTTTGCATTGTCCTTTGTTAATCAATACCTATTTCTAGGATTCTTTAAAGAAATCATTTAATTTTTGCAGTACAAACAATGTTTCAATAAGAATAGTCAATTTTCTGCCATGGATAATAGAATAAATAAGTTGGTATATTTAAAAGAAGAATGTCCTTGAGGAAAATGAAGAATCCTTATTTTCTTTTTCTGTGTTAAGAGGTAATGAAAATTTTCACAAAGTGTAAAAAAAGTATGCAAGTACATTTATAATAAGTACAGACATGGATACAAGAGGGGTTACCAGAGGCACAGGACAAAAATTTCTGCTGGCAAGGAAGTCAACTCTGTGACTTTATTACTTTATTAAGTGGACAGTATTTAAAGTAACCATATTTTATAATTTGAGCACAGCAAGTATGTGGTAGACTCTTACTCCTGCCATAGTTTTCCAGCTGAATCTAAGGCTGTACTTATTTGGAGGTTATCTATCTGGAGTGAATGTTTCTATGAGACCTCTACCTATCCATAGTATTATTTTCCAATTTTCTTTTTTAGCATAATTTTCACTTATCTTGCTACAAATATGATTTAATTGAACATACTAAGTTATGTTTGTAAAGTTTGTGTGTGATCCCAAGATACATGTTTTATTTCTCAAGGGAAAAGTCTTTAGATCTGTATCACATCTGATCAGTTTCCTAACAAGAAAAATTTGTCACTTGCAAGCATTATACCCCAAATCTTTGCACAGCCCTCAAATTACAAATATTTTTAAGTAAACCATACCCAAAGAAAATATAGCAGTCTCCAGAGAAAAAATTATTTCTCAAAGCTAACACTAAACTCATTTATGAGATTGCAATAAATTTTATTCCTAGAATAAAAGCATTTATTTATAGAACTTATTTTGTGATTCATGGCTTAGATAATATTAAGCAAGTAAAACTCAGTTGTTATTTTACTAGAGGATTTCTTTGTGTGAGACAAGAAAGGACTAATGTAACCATACTCAGGGGCAGACAGCAGGCAATGAAGTTTTCCCATGTTACTCCTCACAGTCCATGTGATCCTTCTTAAACTCACCCAAGAGCTACTAACAGGGGAGAAAACTTGTTCCCAGATCATAATAGAGTCTACTGACTGAAGAAAAGCAGTCTAAACATTTCCTATGATCCTTTGCTCATAAGCTCCAGCACATTTGCTCTGGGGTAGAAGAAAAGAATATTTTTTTTCAGTTCAACATTATACAGTTTTTATTAAAAGAGAATTACAAGTGAGCAGTCCATTTTTCACAGAGCAGGCTTATTTTTTGTGTCTTTGGGAACTTTTCAGTGGAATAGAGAAAAAGGGGGATTTCTTTTTTTTTTTTTCCTTTTTCTTTTATTATTCATATGTGCATACAAGGCTTGGTTCATTTCTCCCCCCTGCCCCCACCCCCTCCCTTACCACCCACTCTGCCCCCTCTCTCTCCCCCCCCAATACATAGTTGCCCTTATTTTTAATTTTGTTGTAGAGAGAGTATAAGCAATAATAGGAAGGAACAAGGGTTTTTGCTGGTTGAGATAAGGATAGCTATACAGGGCATTGACTCACATTGATTTCCTGTGCGTGGGTGTTACCTTCTAGGTTAATTCTTTTTTGATCTCACCTTTTCTCTAGTACCTGTTCCCCTTTTCCTATTGGCCTCAGTTGCTTTAAGGTATCTGCTTTAGTTTCTCTGCGTTAAGGGCAACAAATGCTAGCTAGTTTTTTAGCTGTCTTACCTATCCTCACCCCTTCCTTGTGTGCTCTCGCTTTTGTCATGTGCTCATAGTCCAATAAAAGGGGGATTTCTTTATATCACTTTCTAAATAAGGTAACTTTTAAACTGAGAAAATTAAGGACTGGGGCATCTCTCCTTGCCAAGACCATGGAAGCCTTGGCATCACCATATTCCATGTTACTTCTTATCTTCGCATTTAGGGACTTACCAAATCATGCGGAGGATCATGAGACTTGGTAAGTAATCACTACAATGGTTTGTGGCAGAAATTTATGCTTTATCCGTGATGAGTTACTAAAAGATTTCATTTAAAAGCAATCACAGGAAACGAGCTCTGAGTTATATCCTAGAGATCCTGCTACTATTTCACAAAAGTCACAAAGAAGCCTGAATCTGAAGCTCTCATCTGACTGATGTTTTGTACAGCTGCTGAGTTTATAACATTCTGATTTGTCTTACATTGTGCCCATCATTCTTCAAAATGAAAATGTATAAATAGCTCGATGACAATGCTCTTATTATACCTAAACACCTAATTTTTCTGTTACCCTTGAATCTTCTCTTGATCTCATCTTTTCCTTTCCTAGTGGTCCTCAAGTTGGAGGATCATCCCCTGTCAGCCTAAATAGACCAGTTCCACATTGTTACTCATCCTTCCCCAGTGTTCATGGTATGAGAAAACAATTCCCCAAACAGTATTTCTCCTTCTTGGAGTCAAGCCCAAGCAAAATTGCAAAGTGAGTGGAATTTATCTTCAAGGCACTGCAGTTCTGCTTCAATCTTCCTTTTGGATAATAACCATAATAGATGTTAAGCCACATAGTGTTCAGTCTTCCATCTTTACACAGACTCCACTCAGAAGCAGTAATTCTATCCCCATTTTACTTTACTGAAAGGAGTGGAGTAAATCCTTTCTATTATATATTATAATATAATTGTTACCCTACCCCCAGGTGCACTTCTTAAAACTGTGATTTCAATCCTATTGTTGTGTGATGGCGCTGAGGTACTGAGGTGACTGACATCTCTTCTCTGCCCCATGCTCCTGATGTTCCCCTGCACTGTGATCCCTTTGACGATATCAGTGATGCATAGAGCACATTTCCACCTGGATCTCTGCATTAAGATGCACATTTACATAATCCGTGCTGTGCCAAGACATTGGCACCATACCAAATAATCTGAGAAAAACAGTTTCGAGCAAAGGACTTTAATTGTGGGAGATAGTCAGTAACTCCCTAAATCAATTATTTTAAGGTACTGGGATTTGAACTTAGGGTCTCATGCTTGCTAGGCAGGTGCTCTACCAACTGAGCCACTCCTTTAGCCCTTTTTGCGTTATATGTTTTTCAGATAGCCTCTTGTGCTTTTGCCTGTGCTGGTCTGGACTGCAATCCTCTTATCTATATGTCTCCTGAATAGCTGGGATTACAGAAGTGCACCACCAGCCCCAGGTTGTTTGCTGAGATGGAGGGGGTTTTCACTAACATTTTGCTCTTGGTAGCCTTGAGCCATGATGCTCCTGTCTCCTGTGTAGCTGTAATTAAAGTCATAAGCCACTGTGCCTCGTCAGAAATCAGGATTTGAGATTTGTGGTATTGAGATCTTGTTCTCCAAACTTACTACATAAATTTAAAACTGTTTTATGATTAATTAACTACAGTTGCACAAAGCAAAACTTATTTATTTTAAATTCATCTCTCGCCAATATCATAGTTTCTTTACATATATGAACTGAAATTTTGAAAGTCTTCTAGTAAATTCTAGATGCCTCAGCAACAGTTTCTAGGCACTAAAACTTTTGCTAGCACTACTTTACCCTTGCTGTGTTTTCTTATTGGCTAAAGGCTCAACTTCTAGACTCTTGTTTCGCAGACTATGCTCAGTGGTGGAAGATTTCCACCACACCCACACCTACTTCTGCCAGCACAGCCTTGCTTACCAGATCTGTTTCAAGAAAAAAAGATGACAGAAAGGTTTCTAGAGTAAAATATCTCAAAATCTTGAGTCAGATGATTCAAAATTTAAAAACTTTTATTTTATAATTTCAACATGCTATTTCACTAAGATATTTTGACATTAAATGACTGTTGCTGTTGACTTATGAAGCATACATTTGAAAAGAAAGAATTAAAAATATTTATACACCACTAAGGAAATTCGGGTTCTTAAGTAGAAATATCTGTACATTACAAATTAAAGAATTATTGTAATCCTAAATAAAGGATGTTATTATTTTCCAAAATTGCCATAACAATGGGATTTGTTTGCTTGTTACTATTGTTGTTTGCTTTGTTTTGGTTTTGGTGAAAGGGTAAATAAAATGATATATATAAAAATTCAAGCTCTATCAAACCTCAAGTATATAATATTATCGTACAGAGATGCAGTTTTCTTACCTTAATACCAACAATTTAAAATATAAAACTTACTAATACTAGAAAGCAGAGCTCAATGTTTTTATTAATATCCTTGACAAGGAAAAGGATGTATGCAATCATATGGCTAAATAATGTTGAATCATACTATTTTCTCCATGGTAGGAGCAGCTCTGCACACTTCAGGACAGGTGAATTAATAGTTGAAAAATATGTTTTCTCCCCAAGGAAACTGGACAACAAAATAAGGAACATTTTCTCAGAGTTATCAACCACTAGGCATTGTGTATGTTATCTCTCAGAGGGTTTGTGAGCTCATTGTAAGTAGAATGTTGTTATTGTTTACTTTATGTTCCTGAGAATTTTGCCAAAACAGAAGTGTCTGGGGACTCCCAAAACAGTTTTACATGTACTTTTATTTGTTCTCTGAGCACTTTCTGGATTAAATTATTGGTTCCTTTAACTATAACATACTTTAATCATAGAGCAAGTATAGTCTTTCTTCTCAGCACAATTAATTGTACAAAGGGTTTTAATATATTTCCATTCATGTGTGTAATGTACTTTGATCAAGTCCAGACACTATGTTACTCTTTCTTATCCTTCGTATACAACCCCTTTCTAAGTAATCTTAATTGTGTTATATAATATGCTACTTTCATGCATGCTATAAAGTAGATACATCAGATTTAACATTCCACCATGCTTTCCTTTTACCCTCCTCCCTCCCAATGGTTCCCATTCCAGAACAGCTCCTGCCATTTTACATTCTTGTCATTCTTCTTATTCTTTTTAAAAATCTTTTTAGATCTATATTCTGCATATGAGAGAGCACATTCAGTATTTGCCTTTTTCAGTCTGGCTTGACATGATGATTTCCAGTTCCACCCATTTTTGTGGAATCAGTATCTTTCTTGCTCTCTTGCCTGCTTAGAGGTCATTATGCCTCTTGCTTGATGCAAAAACAAAACACATCTTTAGGAACCAGGGCCACCCAAGTGCTCTACCCTCTGCCCCAGTTAATCACTTCAGTCCAGACCTTATCCTCACATAAAAATGGATGCAAATTTCTCCATAGGAGAAAGTTGTGAGCTAGACAGAAGAAAAAGGTCAGAATAAAGCAATCTAGGATAAAGGTAAGATTCTAGGAATGCAAAAGTGCCCTGAATCTTAACTTTTTCTCTTTTTTTATTAGTATATGTTAATTATACAAAGGAATTTCATTGTGATATTTTCATACCTGCACACAATGTACTTTGATCAAATTCTCCCCGTTACTCTTTCTTATCCTTCCTCCCTTTTTATAAATAATTTAATTTTTCTCATTATTCTATTTTCATACCTGTCTGTGAAGTACTTTGATAATATTCACCCCCCTTCAGTCTTTCATTTCATCCCCCATCCTCTTTGTATCTTCTGGATATTACTCTTTTACCTGATGAATAGCTTGCAAAGATTTCCTTCCATTTTGTAGGTTGTCTCTTGATTCTGGTAATTGTTTCCTTTGCTGTGCAGAAATTTTTTAATTTGATTCAGTTCCGTTTGTCAATATTTGTTCTTATCTCCTGAGCAAATAGAGTCCTATTCAGAAAGGCATTGCATGTGCTTATATCTTCAGGGGGTCTTATCTATAATTTCCTTTAGTTATTTTAAAATTTTAGACATTACATTTAGATCTTTGATGTATTTCATATAACTTTTAGTATAAGGTGAGAGATAGGGATTTAGCTTCAGTCGTACATGTAGACATGGATATCCAGTTTTCCCAACATCATTTGATGAAGAAGCTGTCTTTCCTCTAGTGTGTGTTTTTGGCACCTTGTCAAAAATCAGATGGCTGTTACTATGTTGGGTTATTTCTGGAACATGTACTTTATTTCATTGGCCTCCTTGCCTGCTCTTGTGCCAGTACCATGTTGTTCCTGTTTCTATGATTCTGTAGTATAATTTGAGATCAGTATTGTTATAACTCCAGCATTTCTGTTTTCACTTAGGATTGCTTTGGCTATGCAGGGTCATTTTGTTGTTGTTGTTTATCCAAAGAGAAAGAGACAGCAGATTAGGACAGAGCCACTTAACATGAAATCTTGCAGTTATTCTTCTCCAGAGAGGCCAAAATCACTATGCAAACATCTTTTTAAGGAAAGCATTGGCTGAAAGTGGAGGTTTGAGATCCTAGAAGAGTAAGGCAAAGAAGCTGGTCACTCTGGTCATCCTTCTTCATAAAATGTTTTGGGCTATGGGATCTCTAAATACTTGGTCAATGCAAAATCACTACAATTTAATAATTTTCCATGATTCTTTACCCCATCAAATGGGGTCCACCATCCAATAACTTCTTAACAGAGAAATTGTTAAAAGAGAAACCTCTTCAGTCATTCAGTTGTTTGTTCCTACAGCAGCTGCTGGCTAGATATTAGAAAAGTCTTTAATTTATACAACTTTGGAGCCAGAGTACAGCACTACTAACCTTCCACCTTTTTCTTACAGGTGAGAACATCAGAGTCTGGGATTGAGTTAATGGCTTGCTTACAGGAGCACAGTTGATGGATGGTGCAACTCAGCTGTTCCCTCATGGTCTATGGAATGTGAAATGGTTACTGATGTAAATATCTGCTAAGTTAAATCAAACTACTTTTTTAAAAGCGTGAATATTTTTATATCATTTTTATTTCATGTGGATTTAAAGAAAATATGTGACTGTTAACATAGGGACTTGAAAGGGTATTCATCATCGCAATAGTACATTTTGCATGCATTATTATATTCAGTATCTACAGTGGATTCTTTTTTGTCTCAGAATATTGGGGATTGAACTTAAGGCCTCATGCTTGCTAGGCAAGCACTTTATTACTACAGTCACTGCCCTAGTCCTTTTGGACCACAGTTTTCCTATTTCTACCTCTCAAGTAGCTGGGATTCCAGGCATGTGTAGTCTCACTCAGCCCCTAGAGTGGTTGCTTGGATATCTTATTGAGATAAAGTTTCCGGTCAATTCTATGAATGCTTTTTAGTCAAATTGGGTATGTTCAGTGGAATGTCACACTAACCAACACATTCAACTAACAAAGGTGGTTTCTTATAAAGATGCTTGAAAAGAATTTATTGCTTTATAAACCATAGTAAGTTTCAGTAGGTAATAGAATGACCTAGTAAAAATTTTTGTTTCCTTTTCAACCCTAAGGTTATTATTAAAGATCTATTCTGATTTTATACTTCTCTGAAATAGTTAGGTTTTTAGATGACTGTGAAATGCTCTTTTTAAAAAAATACATCTACTGAAATATAAATTGTGCAAAGCAAAGAAGCAGTCTCCCGTGTACTATTACATCCAGGAAAAACAACCTCATATATTCCTTTAAGATTTCTTATGTTTGTTTCCACTAGCATTTACATTTTATTTTAGCTTTACAGACTGCTTTTCTTAGGATAGTACTTGGAATACAGGGAATTAAAGATTTTAATTGTGTTCATGACAAAAAGGCATGCATTTGACTAATGTCTTTTATTTGTTTAAATATGCTTTTCCAGATTAGTGATTTACCAGCAGAGTTGGGTTTTTTTGGTGGGATTGGGGTTTGAACTTCAAGTTTTTATGCTTGCAAAGCAAGTGCTGTACCACTTGAACCATGCTTCCAGCCCTTGACTAAAGTTTTTAATAATCATGGTAGAAAAGGATGACCATACTGAAGTATAAACACAAATCTCTTCAACAAAAACTACACTCTTAAAGCAAAGTTTTAACAAAGTAGAAAGAGAGCATCAATGGATTGAGTACAATACAAAATTTAACTTTCAAGGAAGAGAAAACAGACTGTGCCTAATAACAGCACATATAAGGAGGCATCACCCATATTGAGGAGAATACATTGAACACACTGAGGATGAGTTCCTTTATTACAACTTTCCTAACAGAAAAGTCTGGGAAGGGACACCTTTTTAAAATCTAAAGCTGTTATATACATTTGTATTAGTTTGGGAGTCTCAAACCATTTCAGCAATCAATTTTGACTATTTTTTAGTCTCTATGGGTATGTGTGTATGTGTGTGTATGTTTGTGGTGTGTGTGTGTGCGTGAGAGAGAGAGAGAGAGAGACAGAGAGAGAGAGAGAAAGAGAGAGAGTGTTTCTTTTTAACCTGTGGTCTACATATTGCCTTAAGAGAATTTTAAAAGTAAGACAGTACAGTATCATAAAACTTAAGCTACCTGAGCTATGGCAGACATTTACTCCAATTATACTTGAAACAGAATTTTAAAACAACTGAAATAAGTACTATAGACTTGATGGAAATAAAGCCTGCATGTTGTCAAGTGTATACAATATCACTTTGCATCCTCATTTTAACTCTGATCATGTAAAATGATGGTATATTAGTGAATTTAATTTAGAAGAGAGTAAATGGATATTCATGTGTGAATATCCATTTTTCAAAGAAAAAAGAGTTAAATAATTTCAGCAACATAAAATGTATTTCTAAGAATCTTAGTGAAGTCTACAGTGACTTGAAAAAGTAGGACTCACTGCTGGCTAATATAAACATTCTATTTGAAAATAATACTTTGCAGCAATACTAGAAACATCTGTAATTCTGAAATTCACTTTGTACAGTTTTACAATAACTTAATGAATCCTAATGAGCATATTAGAGAAGGTAGAAAAGCAAAGATAACCTCTGTTGTCTTCTATTTTACCTTTAAAGTCATCATATCTTATGAATTTGATAAAACCTAAATTGGATCTCTAATAGCATTTTCTCTTTCTAATAACAGCAGTTGCTCAGTGTTTCCATTTAAATGTGAAACAAATCAATTATATGATATTGGCAAGGCAAAAAGAACATGCTTACAAACACTACAGACATTTAGATAATGACAATTGTCTTTGGAGTCATGTGCACAAGTATATATGATACCAAAAGATGTGTCTATGGTCATGTTCTTGCTAACTGATCCTGTTAATTAATTTACAACTGAAGTATATCTGAGATTTCTGCCTTTGGGGCACCATATGTGCCTGGATCCAGAGTTGTATCTATCCTGTATCATTGCTCACTTAAGATTATGCAAGGAACACTATCTCTACAGAAAGTGGAAGTAAATAAAACAAAATCACATGAAATGTTTTCCTGAAGTGTATTCAACAGAGTACTAACTTCTTTTGGTATTAGCAAGTGTAAGTGAAAAATATATCATATATGAGCTATGATAAAGGCATGTTAAATTAGGCAAGTTTCATGTTTTTGCTAGGCTGCTCAAGACCAATATTCTAATGTGTAGTTTTAAATTGCAAGAGCACAAAAGGCTACGCAGCATTCCCCAAACACACTTGCATATAGAACTTCTGCTTTAATAGAATTCTAACTAGATCTGTACTTCTCAGAACATGCTTTGGAAAATACAAAATAATGAATAATAATAAATATTAAATAATAGCAAATAGTAATAGTAAATAGTAAATGATGGCATTCACACATTTAGATGCCCAAAGCTTCTGGAATTAAGAATTCTTAGTTCTGTTAAAGGAATGTTTTTATCAAACCATGAGGCCAGATGAATGAAAACAATTAACATTTAATTTGTAATCAGTAGTAAAGTATTTTTTATTTTTTTAATTTTTTCATTTTTCTTTTATTATTCATATGTGCATACAAGGCTTGGTTCATTTCTCCCCCCTGCCCCCATCCCCTCCCTTACCACCCACTCCGCCCCCTCCCTCTCCCCCCCCTCAATACCCAGCAGAAACTATTTTACCCTTATTTCTAATTTTGTTGTAGAGAGAGTATAAGCAATAATAGGAAGGAACAAGGGTTTTTGCTGGTTGAGATAAGGATAGCTATACAGGGCATTGACTCACATTGATTTCCTGTGCGTGGGTGTTACCTTCTAGGTTAATTCTTTTTGATCTAACCTTTTCTCTAGTACCTGTTCCCCTTTTCCTATTGGCCTCAGTTGCTTTAAGGTATCTGCTTTAGTTTCTCTGTGTTAAGGGCAACAAATGCTAGCTAGTTTTTTAGGTGTCTTACCTATCCTCACCCCTTCCTTGTGTGCTCTTGCTTTTATAATGTGCTCAAAGTCCAATCCCCTTGTTGTGTTTGCCCTTGATCTAATGTCCACATATGAGGGAGAACATGCGATTTTTGGTCTTTTGGGCCAGGCTAACCTCACTCAGAATGATGTTCTCCAATTCCATCCATTTACCAGCAAATGATAACATTTCGTTCTTCTTCATGGCTGCATAAAATTCCATTGTGTATAGACACCACATTTTCTTAATCCATTCGTCAGTGGTGGGGCATCTTGGCTGTTTCCATAACTTGGCTATTGTGAATAGTGCCGCAATAAACATGGATGTGCAGGTGCCTCTGGAGTAACAGTCTTTTGGGTATATCCCCAAGAGTGGTATTGCTGGATCAAATGGTAGATCGATGTCCAGCTTTTTAAGTAGCCTCCAAATTTTTTTCCAGAGTGGTTGTACTAGTCTACATTCCCACCAACAGTGTAAGAGGTTCCTTTTTCCCCCGCATCCTCGCCAACACCTGTTGTTGGTGTTGTTGCTGATGATGGCTATTCTAACAGGGGTGAGGTAGAATCTTAGCGTGGTTTTAATTTGCATTTCCTTTATTGCTAGAGATGGTGAGCATTTTTTCATGTGTTTTCTGGCCATTTGAATTTCTTCTTTTGAGAAAGTTCTGTTTAGTTCACTTGCCCATTTCTTTATTGGTTCATTAGTTTTGGGAGAATTTAGGTTTTTAAGTTCCCTGTATATTCTGGTTATCAGTCCTTTGTCTGATGTATAGTTGGCAAATATTTTCTCCCACTCTGTGGGTGTTCTCTTCAGTTTAGAGACCATTTCTTTTGATGAACAGAAGCTTTTTAGTTTTATGAGGTCCCATTTATCTATGCTATCTCTTAGTTGCTGTGCTGCTGGGGTTTCATTGAGAAAGTTCTTACCTATGCCTACTAACTCCAGAGTATTTCCTACTCTTTCTTGTATCAACTTAAGAGTTTGGGATCTGATATTAAGATCCTTGATCCATTTTGAGTTAATCTTGGTATAGGGTGATATACATGGATCTAGTTTCAGTTTTTTGCAGACTGCTAACCAGTTTTCCCAGCAGTTTTTGTTGAAGAGGCTGCTATTTCTCCATCGTATATTTTTAGCTCCTTTGTCAAAGTTGCTTATAGTTCTGTGACTTCATATCTGGATCCTCTATTCTGTTCCACTGGTCTTCATGTCTGTTTTTGTGCCAGTACCATGCTGTTTTTATTGTTATTGCTTTGTAATATAGTTTGAAGTCAGGTATTGTGATACCTCCTGCATTGTTCTTTTGACTGAGTATTGCCTTGGCTATTCATGGCCTCTTATGTTTCCATATAAATTTAACAGTAGATTTTTCGATCTCTTTAATGAATGTCATTGGAATTTTGATGGGAATTGCATTAAACATGTAGATTACTTTTGGGAGTATCGACATTTTTACTATGTTGATTCTACCAATCCATGAGCATGGGAGATCTCTCCACTTTCTATAGTCTTCCTCAATCTCTTTCTTCAAAAGTGTATAGTTTTCCTTGTAGAGGTCTTTCACATCTTTTGTTAGGTTTACACCTAGGTATTTGATTTTGTTTGAGGCTATTGTAAATGGAATTGTTTTCATACATTCTTTTTCAGTTTGCTCATTGTTAGTGTATAGAAATGCTAATGATTTTTCTATGTTGATTTTCTATCCTGCTACCTTGCTATAGCTATTGATGATGTCTAGAAGCTTCTGAGTAGAGTTTTTTGGGTCTTTAAGGTATAGGATCATGTCATCTGCAAATAGGGATATTTTGACAGTTTCTTTACCTATTTGTATTCCTTTTATTCCTTCTTCTTGCCTAATTGCTCTGGCTAGGAATTCCAGTACTATGTTGAATAGGAGTGGAGATAGTGGGCATCCTTGTCTGGTTCCTGATTTTAGAGGGAATGGTTTTAGTTTTTCTCCGTTAAGTATAATGCTGGCTGTAGGTTTCTCATATATAGCTTTTATAATGTTGAGGAACTTTCCTTCTATTACTACTTTTCTTAGAGCTTTTATCATGAAATGATGTTGGATCTTATCAAAGGCTTTTTCTGCATCTATTGAGATGATCAAGTGTTTTTTGTCTTTGCTTCTGTTAATGTGGTTTATTACGTTTATTGATTTTCATATGTTGAACCACCCCTGCATCCCTGGGATGAAGCCTACTTGGTCGTGGTGAATAATCTTTTTGATGTGTTGCTGAATTCGGTTTGCCATTATTTTGTTGAGGATTTTTGCATCAGTGTTCATTAAGGAGATTGGCCTATAGTTCTCCTTTTTGGAGGTGTCTTTGCCTGGTTTTGGGATAAGTGTAATACTGGCTTCATAAAATGTGTTTGGCAGTTTTCCTTCCCTTTCTATTTCGTGGAACAGTTTAAGGAGGGTTGCTATCAGTTCTTCTTTAAAGGTCTGATAGAATTCAGCAGAGAATCCATCAGGTCCTGGACTTTTCTTTTTGGGGAGACTCTTGATTGCTGCTTCAATTTCATTTTGTGTTATAGGTCTATTCAGGTGATTAACGTCCTCTTGGTTCAGTTTTGGATGATCATATGTATCTAGAAATCTGTCCATTTCTTTTAGATTTTCAAATTTATTTGAATATAGGTTCTCAAAGTAGTCTCTGATGATTTCCTGGACTTCCATGGTGTTTGTTGTTATCTCCCCTTTTGCATTCCTGATTCTACTAATTTGGGTTTTTTCTCTCCTCATTTTAGTCAGGTTTGCCAGGGGTCTATCGATCTTGTTTATTTTTTCAAAGAACCAACTTTTTGTTTAATTAATTCTTTGTATGGTTTTTTTGGTTTCTATTTCGTTGATTTCAGCTCTTATTTTTATTATTTCTCTCCTTCTATTTGTTTTGGGATTTGCTTGTTCTTGTTTTTCTAGGAGTTTGAGATGTATCATTAGGTCATTGATTTGGGATCTTTCAATCTTTTTAATATATGCACTCATGGCTATAAACTTTCCTCTCAAGACTGCCTTAGCTGTGTCCCATAGGTTCTGGTAGGTTGTGTTTTCATTTTCATTGACTTCCAGGAACTTTTTAATTTCCTCTTTTATTGCATCAATGATCCATTCTTCATTAAGTAATGAGTTATTTAGTTTCCAGCTGTTTGCATGTTTTTTGTCTTTACTTTTGTTGTTGAGTTCTTCTTTTACTGCATTGTGGTCAGATAGTATGCACGGTATTTTTTGTATTTTCCTATATTTGCTGAGGCTTGCTTTGTGCCCTAGGATATGATCTATTTTGGAGAAGGTTCCAAGGGCTGCTGAGAAGAATGTATATTGTGTAGAGGTTGGATGAAATGTTCTGTAGACATCTACTAGGTCCACTTGATCTATTGCATATTTTAGATCTTGGATTTCTTTATTGAGTTTTTGTTTGGATGACCTATCTATTGATGATAATGGAGTGTTAAAGTCTCCCACAACCACTGTGTTGGCATTTATATATGCTTTTAGGTCTTTCAGGGTATGTTTGATGAAATTGGGTGCGTTGACATTGGGTGCGTACAGATTGATGATTATTATTTCCTTTTGATCTATTTCCCCTTTTATTAGTATGGAATGTCCTTCTTTATCTCGTTTGATCAATGTAGGTTTGAAGTCTACTTTGTCAGAGATAAGTATTGCTACTCCTGCTTGTTTTCGGGGGCCATTGGCTTGGTAAATCTTCTTCCAGCCTTTCATCCTAAGCATATGCTTATTTCTGTCGGTGAGATGAGTCTCCTGTAAGCAACAAATTGTTGGATCTTCTTTTTTAATCCATTTTGTCCAACGGTGTCTTTTGATGGGTGAATTAAGTCCATTAACATTAAGCATTAGTACTGATAGGTATGTGGTGATTCCTGCCATTTATTTATCTTAGTTGTTTGAAGGTTTGATTGTGTGTACCTAACTTGATGTTACTCTCTACTGTCTTGCTTTTTCTTATCCTGTGGTTTGGTGCTGCCTGCCTTTTCATGGTTAAGTTGGGTGTCACTTTCTGTGTGCAGGATCCCTTGCAGAATCTTTTGTAATGGTGGCTTTGTGGTCACATATTGTTTTAGTTTCTGCTTATCATGGAAGACTTTTATTGCTCCATCTATTTTGAATGATAGCTTTGCTGGGTAGAGTATCCTGGGGTTGAAGTTATTTTCATTCAGTGCCTGGAAGATCTCACCCCACGCTCTTCTTGCTTTTAATGTTTCTGTTGAGAAGTCTGCTGTGATTTTGATGGGTTTACCTTTGTATATTACTTGTTTTTTCTCTCTTAAAGCCTTCAATATTCTTTCCTTAGTTTCTGAACTTGTTGTTTTAATGATGATATGTCGTGGAGTAGCTCTATTTTGATCTGGTGTGTTTGGTGTCCTGGAGGCCTCTTGCATCTGTATGGGAATATCTTTCTCTAGATTTGGGAAATTTTCCGTTATTATTTTGTTGAATATATTACGCATTCCTTTCGCTTGCACCTCTTCTCCTTCTTCGATGCCCATGATTCTCAAGTTTGGTCTTTTGATGGAATCATTGAGTTCTTGCATTTTGTTTTCACAGGTCTTGAGTTGTTTAATTAATAGTTCTTCAGTTTTTCCTTTAATTACCATTTCATCTTCAAGTTCTGAGATTCTGTCTTCTGTTTGTTCTATTCTGCTGGATTGGCCTTCCGTTTTGTTTTGCAGTTCTGTTTCGTTCTTTTTTCTGAGGTTTTCCATATCCTGGCTGTTTTCTTCTTTATTGTTGTCTATTTTTGTCCTGAGTTCATTTATCCATTTATTCATTGTGTTCTCTCCTTCACTTTGGTGTTTATACAGTGCTTCTATGGTTTCCTTTATTTCTTCTTTTGCTTTTTCAAATTCTCTATTTTTATTGTCTTGGAATTTCTTGAGTGTCTCCTGTACATTTTGGTTGACCCTATCCAGTATCATCTCTATAAAAATCTCATTGAGTACTTGTAGTATGTCTTCTTTTAAATTATTCTTGTGGGCTTCATTGGGTCCTTTGGCATAGTTTATCTTCATTTTGTTGGAGTCTGGATCTGAGTTTCTGTTCTCTTCATTCCCCTCTGGTTCCTGTACTAATTTTTTGCTGTGGGGAAACTGGTTTCCCTGTTTTTTCTGTCTTCCCGTCATTGTCCTTGGTGTTGTTACTGTCCCTGTACTGTGTGCAATTAAGTATTTTCTAGCTTGTAATAATAACAATGGTAATATTTAGAATGGAAGAGTGAGCTGAGATGGAAAGCAAGAAGTTAAAGAAAAGGGGAAAACAAATATACAGACAAGAGGGAGAAAGCAGAAGAAGGTATCAGACAAGAGAGTTTCAACGGTATAAACAGGGAGTGTTAGTGTACTAATCGACAGTAAGCTGAACAGACATTAGAGAGACAGAGAGAGGATTGAAAATCAAAGATAAAAAAATAAAAAATAAGTAAATGAAAGTAATATGTGTATGTAAAAATGAATTAAAATAAAATGGAAAGTAGAAAATTAAAAAAAAAACCAAAAAACCAAAAAACATCCAAGTTTATATGCAATAGAGTTTCAGTCTTAATAATTTGGGTGTCCGTCTCAATCTCCATTCCTGGAGTTGGTGCCTCCGATGTTGTTCTGAAGTTGTCTCATCAAAGGGGATGCATAAAGTAGAACAAAACTACACTACACACACACACACACACACACACACACACACACACACAAAAGCCCCACCAAGTGTCCCCAGTTCAAATGCAATACAGTTTCAGTAAGTTTTTCGGCTTGCAGGTGTAATTTGGTTGTTTTCTCATCAAAGGTAGAGAGAAAAAGAAAAAAAGCATCTGGAGACAGTTCTGAGAGTGGTATCTGCAACTGTGGCTTGCCTGCCTGCTGCTCTCAGCCTGTAGCTGGCGGCGTTATTTATGCAGATCTCTGGGGTGAGCTTAGCACTCTCCTGGTCTCACAGGCTTTGTTTGCTCAGAGTTCTCCTGTGCAGGAGCCTCTGCTACAGGCTTTCCCCTTTCCAAGCACTGGGAAAGGTGACACTGCCCCCACGTTGTCAGGCCTGCGTGTTTATTTACAGTTCGTGTGGGAGGTGGGTCTTCCCCCCTCTCCTCTGAAGTTTTCCTCCCACTGCCACTTTCAGAAGCTTTCCTGCTCCTGCTTACTGGGTGGTGCTGCTGCTCCTGCCAGCTGCCATGTTTGTTTACAGTTCGCGTGGGAAGTGGGTCTGTCCTTCTCTCACAAGCTTTCCCGCTCCTGGTTGCTGGGTGCGCACCCCGCTCCCACCAGAGCCTCTCCGGCCCGCCTGGCTTGTTTATTTACCGTCCCGGGAAGGATTCCCTTCCCCCAATCTTCAGCACTCAGGGCGCCCCACCCTCTTTCCAGCGTGTCTTAACTGTTCTTATTGCTTATTACTCAGTTTCTGTTTTTTTTCCCGGGTGGAGGTCAGTCTGTCCAAGGGGCTATGCTGCTCTGGCCCAGGCTTGTCTGTGGGGGTACCGTGGTACCGCGAAGCTCACCTGGTCCGTGTCTTCCCAAGCCGTATGGGCGCTGGCCACTGGCGGCCCCAGGGGCCCTCCTCGTTTCTCTGTTTAACGTGAAGTGGAGATTCTCTGCACCAGCTGGAGATGTGGAGGGGTCAAAGTTATGCCTTTTCTCAGTGATTAGGCCTGCAAAGTGTGTCTCCAGCGTCTCTTCAAGATTTCACTATAGGAGGGTCGCTTTCTGCTTCCTACCTCTAGTGGCCATCTTGGAATCCTCCCAGTAGTAAAGTCTTGAAGAGAATACCTGAGTTAGAAGATTTCATTTCAGTCAGATTATCTTTGAGGAGTCAAGGGATATAGAAAGTGATTGAATTTATTACCTTAGAATAATATAGTACACAAAATCCAAGTGTCTTATGGTTATGATTATTACTATGACTTGTTAAATAAGAGTGTAAGTAATATGATACAAATATCCTAGAGATATGACCAAACCCTAAAAGCATTAGCTGATGATATAGTTTAAAATCATGCTGAAACTCATTTATGAGGTTAAAACATATATGGTTTGACTATAAATTCATAGCCAGCAAAAGTTCAGTTAATGCAGTCTACCATACAGAAAGCATCACCAAGAGGCAACTTGTGGCACTGGTAGCCAATCCTCTTTTCCAGAAAAAATGTATAAAACTATAAAAAAAAAAAACTTGTCAAAAAATTTCAGGGATATGAAAATTGATTAAAGTCAAATAGCTTCAAAGCATTTATATAAGAAAAGATAATAGAACTCCAGGACAGAGCAGTCTGCAGCTTTCTTGATGGGAGTTGCAACCACTATACAAAGTAGGCCATATGGCAGATCATGAGATGCATTTCCATTAGTTGAAAATGATTGCAATCATGTAATGCATGCACTCAGATTTAGCAATAAGAAACAGAAACAAAAGAGAAACCTATTAGTAATTAGCAATTAAATGATGTACTTTTAAATAATCATGAGTTAAAGAAGTAATAAAAAGGAAAATTGTAAAATACTTTAAGTGAATGAAAATAAAAACTCAACATATCAAAATTTATAAGATGTAGCAAAGTTGCACTTATGGGGATATTTGGAACTTTATGCATTTATATTAGGAATAAAGAAAGATGTAAAATCAATAATCAGAAGGTGTTGGAGAAATTTTCTCCACAGGACTCCATGAATGAGAAGAGTTTGGGTAACAAAGGAAAGTCTACATTCAGAAAATCAAAAGAGAGGAAGAGCATTGAGAACCATAAAAGATGAAAAGAACAGCTGAAAAATACAGCAAAACAGAAAAGCAACAGAGTAAAATAACAGTTTGCATCTCCAGCCTGAGCTCCCCATGGGGAGTTGGGGAAGCCAAAGCCAGGCAGCCTCCTTGACAAACTAGCAGATCTAGTTGTGAGACAGAAACCATACCATCCACAAACCTTAACCCCAGTGCAGGAACTTAATGAGTCTGTGACTTCCCGACTATGACCAGCCAGCACCATATGAAACCTTTCATTTCCTATACCTTGGAGAGCTGTGGCAAGGTGCCATCTTGAGAGAGGGCCTCCTGTTAAAGACTGAGGTACTTGGAGCATCTTTTAAGCAAGGAACATATCAAGGTATCTTGAGACACCTGGGCACACTGTATGAGAGGCTATGGTTACAAGACGCTCATGGAGAGGAAGAGGCTTTGACTCCAGGCATACTGAAAAGTTTGCAATAGTTCAGGAAAGGAAAGTTACAGTGGTTGGTGACTCAACTCTACCCAGTATGAGGAACTCTGTTGGCTGAAGACAATTTTAACCAAGCACCTAGCCAACACAGCAGAGAGCTCAGGTCGCAGAACCTGCTTGCAAACTGCCTTCAGGCAGGCAAGCTTTAAGACTGAGCAACATGGAGAGTTGAAAAATTGCAAACCAGGGAATTCTGGGAATGTTGGTCAGTGTCCAGGTGAAAGACCTTCACCTGAGATGGATGTCAAGAAGGAGAAATCTTGGGGTAAGCTGAGGACCCCTGGAAAAAACTCAGGAAGCAATGAAAGGTGTAGAGCTTGGCAACCCCACTATACTGTGTGAGAGCAGCTCCATTGTCTGAGGATAGTTTCACAAACAAAGCACCTAGACTCCGCTGGCAGAGCTCAGGTTACAAGACATCCCCAAACTGCCAGTGACTAGATGGCCTTTGAGACTGAACCAGCAGGGATCACAGAAATTAAGGAATAATCACAGCTCAGAGAATTCTAGGATACTTTGCCACAGGGTCACAGTGTTAGGAGAGAGAAAACCACAGGAAGTGGTCAAGAAGAGGGGAAGGTTTGAAACAGGCAAGCTGAGAAAGTAAAACAGTACCAGCAGTTCAGGCAATAAAGGGCCAGGTGGGTGGCAGCCCCATTCTCCCTGTCTAGAGGAAGTGCCAGTGCCAAGAGATCACCAAGGAAACACAGCCAAGCTCTTGGCTTGCAGAGTGTCTAGCATCCATGAGTTATCTAGTGGCTTTGTGGGCTAGTTACCAGGTAAGACTAAGTGCTCTGCATGTAAGACCAATGGCTCATTTGATATCTTCCAGCCTTATCCCTTCCACAGAGTCACCACCCTGCTGTGCAGTATCTGAAAGGACAGAGACCAGCTGACAGAGCACCTGAGTCCCTTGGTTTCATATCATCAGTGTAGAGCTCAGTGTACTATTTGTTCCCCCCAACATCAGGCACATTGGGGATACCCTAAGGGTTGTATGTGTATTACCCCAGGCAGCACAGAGAGACCTATGTAGCTAGTGGGAACTTGCTTGAAGTAAAGACTGAAAGGCACTGTGTAGGCAGCACTGGCTTCCAATACACAAAGAAGGGAAGTATCTAAAGTGGAAAAAGCATACAAATGCACAACTAACCCTTGAAAAGATATGCCTTCAACCTACATATAACACCAGCACATAACAAGGAAATGAGAGATTCTAGCTACCTCTCCTCTATCTGAGTGGTGTGGAGAACCAGTCCTGGTACCTTGAACACAACAGCAAAGTTTGCCTTTGGAGCTATCCCCCAGGCAAATGGTGAGAGGTTACATTGCAATCTTTCCACTGTACAGTAGTACTACCTGAACACTGATAGTAGTTTGAATGCAAGATTAAAACTTCCAACCAATGAATTTGGCCTCAGATGAATAACTCTCAATGCAGAAAGACAAATATGAAAAACAATACAACATGACTCCCACAAAGGTCAACAATCCCACAGCAACAGACAATAAAGATAGTGAAGAGAAAAAAAGCCCAAAGAACTCAAAAGCTTGAGTGCAGTTCATTGATCATCAATGAACTGTAAACAGGCATGTGTAAAATGATGAATAAATTCAAAGAGGATGCATGTAAACAACTAAAGAAAGTAAAAGAGAATACAAATAAATAGCTAAACTAAAGTAGGAAAAGGGCACAGGATTAGAAAGAGGAATTCAATAAAAATATAGAAATCCTGAAAAAGAATCAAACTGAGAAGAAGTGCAAGCTAAAGTGATAGAAATTATATTCAATAAAATAATAGTAGAAAATTTCCAATACTTTGAGAAAGAGATGGCCATTCAAGTATAGCAGGGCTTTTAGGACATCTAACAGATAAGCCTATAAAAGAATCATTCCAGCACATATCATAGTTAGAACATTAAGTGTGGAGAACTAGGAAAGAATATTGAAATCTGTAAAGAAAAAGCTGTCTAAATAATAGCAGATTTCTCAACAGAAACTTTTAAGAAGCAGGGAGGGCATGAATGAAGTATTTCAAACATTGAAAGAAAATAACTAAATTACTCTATCCAGGAAAGCTATCATTCATAATTGATGGAGAAATAAAAATAAACCAGCACTGCAGAAGGTACTCAAAGGAACCCTGCACACAGATGAGCAAGATAAATGTAATCATGAAATTATGGGGAAATAAATGTCACAGATAAGTGTTTAAGCAAATGAAGAGTAGAAAACAACCAAGAACTATAAAAAATAAAATGGCAGAAGTTAATATTATTTCAGTATTAACTCTGAAAGTTAATGGTCTCAATTCCCCTGTCAAAAGACTCACTGAGAAAAACACACATTGGTTTAGGATGAAAAGGTAGGAAAACAATCTTCTAAGTAAATGAGCCCAGAAGCAGGTAGAAGTAGATTTATTAATATCTGATAAAGTAGACTTCAAAATAAAGTAAGTCAAGAGACAAAGAAGGTATTTTTATATTAATAAAGGGAAGAACCAATAAAGAGGAAATAACAATTTTTCAGCATATATATAACAAATATTGGTGTTGGCACACTGAACTTTGCTAAACAAATACTACTGGGGAGATTTTGGTACCTCACTATCACCATAGATGAATCAACCAGACAAAAAATGTTAACAAAGATACCTCAGAATTAAACACTATAAACCAAATAGACTTACAGTCATGTACAGAATATTTTATCAATTAGCTGCACAATACTCATTCTTCTCAGCAGCCCATGGAACTTTCTCCTAAATAGATCATGTTTTAGGACCCAAAGCAAGTCTTGGCAAATATAAAAATATCAAATAACTTCGTGTATCCTATCAGACCATAATAGAGTAAAATTAGAATTCACCAGCAAAATAAACTACAGAAAATACATAAACACATGGAGACAATGTTGAACACTAGTGGGTCATTGAAGAAATAAGAAAGGAATTCCCAAAGTTTCATTTTCTATGAAACTGAAAACACATCCTACCAGAACCTATGGAATACAGTGAAGTTAGTGCTAAGAGGAAAGTTTAAGACTATGAGAGCCAACCTCAAAAAAACAAATAAATAAAACAAAGAGAACTCAAATAAATACCCTAATGACACACCCCAAACTACTAGAAAAATAAAACCACCAAACACTGAAAAGGAGTGAGGAGGTAGAGGAAATAGAAATATAATGGAGAAGGTGAACTTGTGAATACTGTATGCATGCAAGGAATTATCACAATGATATCTCTTCACATTATTAATTTATGTTAATTCAAAAATAAAATTTAAAAAGTTTAAAAATAGTTTTTATCTCAAGATGCTAGAAAAGCAAAGCAAATAAAACATGGAACAAATAAAAGAACAATAATAATAGAAATTACAGAAATAAAAAAATAGGAATATAACAGAAAAATTAATGAAATCCATAGTTTCATAAAAAGATGAAATAAGATATGACAACAGAGAACTGCAAATTAAAAGGACAATGAATACCACTACACCTTTTAAAATGGTTAAAACCCACAACACTGACAATACCAAATGACTTCAAGTATGTGGAACAAAAAGTAGTCTTATCCGTTGCTGTTTGGAACACAAAAATCTCATAGGTAGTTTGGAAGGCAGTTTGACAACTTCTTATAAAGCTAAGCAGCTATCACATGATCTAGCAGTCATGCTCCTATGTATTTTTCCATATTAGTTGAAAACAAGTCTACACAAAAGTTTGCCCATCAATATTTGTAGCGGCTGTATTCATAGAGCTGCTACAAATATCAAGGCCACATGCTATGTAATTCCAAAAATGTGACATTCTGGAAAAGATAAAACTATGAAACTACACTGTATCACACTATAATAATGTGTGCATTACATTATACATTGGTTAAAAGCCATAATTCTGTTCAACACAAAGAGTGAACCTTAAATGTAAACTATAAACTTTAGTTCATTATAATGTAGCAATACTGGTTCATCAATTATAAAAAAAATGGTACCACACAACTATAAAATATTAATGATAGAGCAAGTGGGGGGATAGAGTGGTGGGAACCCTCTATAATAATTGCTTAATTTCTCTGTCAACCCAAAACTTCTTAAAACCAAAGTCTATTAGTTAAAAAGTAAATTAAAAAAAAAAGAACCATGATTAAGTGACTTTTATCCACAATGTAGTTATTCGAGAGGACAAAAACCTTTTGTAATATCTCTGATTTTACTCTGATCTCACCCCTAGTCCACTTCCTCTATCCCAATAACACACACACATTCACACATACATATGTGCATGCACACACAATCATATACACACACCATGTAACCCTGTGTTTCTCTATAGAACTGGAGGCCAGTCAGTATTCTTTTGGTCATGAAGCGAGTTATGTGGTCCTTTCTTACTGCCTGCACTTTGTTTCAATAGCCATTTTTCCTCAGCCATTCCCTTCTGAAACAATAATCATTTCCAGATGTCCACTAAGAAAATTAACTTATTTTATCCTCCATGATTGGCCAGACCATAAATACCATGGCCAGGATGAGCAGAAAAGTACCAGGCAAACAGTAGAGAAGGAACTCACTGAGGAGGTTCTCTGAGGAGATTCCTAATTATTATCTCTAGTTGAATTAATGGCATCCCTTTGGTCTTCTTTTTATGTTTTACACTTTAATTTTAACTCAGTTTCTATACCTGTGAATAAAGTCATTTTAGAATTAAAGATTTTCATGTGAAATCTTCTCTCTCCACTTCTATAAGTATGTACCTCTTGCTGCTCTGATTTTATGATGTGGCTTTGAATGCCTGACTTTGCCAAGGAGGTATTTTCCATTTAAACAATAATCAAATATTATAAGAACATTTTATTGGTTCTCCTCTGAACATGTAAGAGTTTTAGAAATAAGTAGATCAATTTACACCTATTGTTTCTTGCAATAGTGAGAAACATCTTTGAAAAATACTTGGACTTAAAATTTTCTGAGTCACCATAAGAAATTTTAAAATACCAAGTCAATTATTTTGGTCCCCAAAACAGAGTTTGCACATTTGACATGTGGTGCCTTGAGAAGAATGGATGAAGTGTTTTAAGTGGAATATGCAGGGAATTTGAAGTGTATTGATGAATCGTACCTATTGATCCCAACTGTGATTATCTGCAGAGAAGTCATATAAATGGGCAGTATGGAAAGTGTTGAAAACAGATAAAAGAGAATGTTTCATTTGCAAAGTATACCACTACTTTATTTAACTAGCCCCTAATATCTATTTCATTAACAATGTGGAACAACTTTTTAAACTTATTTTAACCTGGATCAATTTCCCTTTGATTCTCTGGGTAATATAATAAATTATATCCTACACAGACGTACCTCAGAGATACCCTGGTGAAATGGGAAGCTTCCCTGCTGCTTTCACATGTGGACCATTCCTGCCATCCTTCAGCCATTGGTATCCTAGGAGGCATCATGCAACAGGTGTCCAACACAATGGTGCATTTGATGCATCTGCTGCATAAATGATTTCTTAAAGAAACCTTGTCTTTATGTATAACAAAAGAAAAATCTGACCTTAGATCAAATCTAGCCAGGTATGCTTACTCAAGAGAATAACTAAGGCCATAGGTATTTAATGTTTAAACTTGGAGATGTGATACGGCTAGAGCATTTCTACTACCATCTTTATCTTTGAACAAAAGAATAAAAGCTATTTTATGTCAGATTTCCATGCCTACCAAACTATCAAGGGACAGACTATGTAAATGGAAGGAAATTCTCTGTTCTTTAAATCTAAGGATCATCTGGAACAAAAAAGGGTAAATTCTCAGAAATTAGATGCAGACTGACCCAGCTTTTTCTCTTTTTTAGATGACTGAATGAATGGTCCCAGTTGCATATTTCACCTTCTTTCTACTTCATGACATTTCCCTAACTTTTGTCATTTTATTGTCTGGAAAAGTTATCTCAGCACACAAGCCATGAGATGTCAGGTGATTCATTGGGATTCTGAGAAATAATGGTAGAACTTCTATTTTTATTTACTTTTTCTCATCTCCTTTTGTAATTCTGTTTGTATTTACAATATACATGTCAGTATAAACATGTAAGTATACAAATAAACACATTGAGAAGTGGGAGAATTTTGGCAAAGTGACTTTCTGATAGGAATACAGGTTTAAGAAAATTTGAGGTACTAGCTAAAGGCTATTACAATAGCCTCTAAACCTACCTGTAAAACAACATTCCAGATCAACCACCTTTCACAACCTCTCTGGAGAAGCCTCTTTCGAATGGCTCATTGTAATAGTCCTCTGCACAGTTGTTTTTGATGAATTGTTAAACTTTGCCTTCCAACTCACCTGAAGTCCCAGCTCCAGACATATTTATTGGAGCTCTCTCCCCTGGGGCTCAGGAGTTTTGCAATATTGAGTTTTCACTATTTTCTGAACATAAGCCTGATGTTCTCCTGTGTTTGTTGAAAAATATTCACTGTGCCTTGAGTGTCCACTAGTAAAATTTTCCTAATAAACATGGCCTTCCCTGATCCCAACAGGCAGAATTGAGATTTGTTTTTCCTATGATACAACTCTCTGTAAGTAGTTATCCCTATGTTCTGTGTGCCCCTCTGTGTACTTGTGCTTATGCCTGTCATTCTAACTATAAGCCCAAAGGAGGAAGGATGTATTTTCAATTCTCTTTTTATTTCTTCAAGCACTTTGCTCAAAGCCAGTTCACCTACTTGATTTTTAAAAGGCATTGTTGAATTATTAAGAGTTGAATCAAAGATAATATCAACAACTCATTCTTAGCAATAAAGAATGAGAAATATGTCTTGTTAGTTATTAACTTCAAAAATAGTGCCCTATATGCAATAGCTGTGAATTTATATTGCTATTTACAACTCGTTCAATGGTTCTAGCTTCAGAAATAAGTTAACATTTGAAAAGATTTCATGTATGCTAAGGGAGTATTTTCCTGGAAAAAATGATTTTTGTGGCAACCTCAGAAGACATTATTTGAAAATACTTATATTTTTTGTGTCTCAATTATTTTAACTCAGATATAAAGCCTCAGGAAGTAACTGAGTGATATTTTGTGACTTACGAGGCTCAAAAGACACCTGTGGTAATCCACATACAAATAAGTCATCATCATCATCATAATCACCATCATCGTTATCATAATCATCATCATTGCTCCTAAAGAGTGTTACATTTAAAGAAAAACATAGAGACCCATGTCATTCACAACTACAATTTTATGATCTCCTTTAGTCTAGTTTTGTTTTTTATAGAGCTTCACACAATCAGTATGAAAAGTCCCTCACTTAAAGGTCAACAGTAAAACAATGTAGTGATGTGAATTTTCATAAAATTTGTTGACAATATTCCCTGAGGTTATATCTTCAGAGTTGGTCAAACAGAAAATAAATTGTTAATTGGGCAAATATTGGTTCCATCTTTACAAAAGAATGAAAGGAAGTATGCACTTATCAGAAAAATAGCCAAATAGGTTTCATCTAAATTTTATGTCTTCAGTGGATTGTTCATGCTCCTTTTGGTAATAATAAATAGCGTAATTTATTCTAGAAAATTTAAAACATTGACATATTGTGTTTTTAGTTTAGTACTCAGTAGGGCTATGGAAGTCTCAGGTTCAAGAAATCTAATTATTTGGTTCTTGAACTACCCTTTCTGTAAGGCAAAATAACCCATGAGGATGAAGAAAGGAAGGAAGAGGAGGCAGATTGAGTACCTACTCTGCCTTGGGGTTACCACTAGGGACTTTACACATATTTTTTAACTTATTCCTCACAAGACTCTCTGTTGTCAAAATGCATAATAGAAGGAAGAACCAACATATTACCAGAAATCAAAGAGGACATGAAGAAGTGGGAATAAGGAGAGATTGGCAGCAGGCACACAAAGTTACAATCGGATGGAGTAATTTCTGGTGTTCTTTGGCACAGCAGAGTGGCTATGGTTAACAATATCATATTGAAAATTTCAAAATAGCTTGAAGAGAGGATTTTGAATGTTCTCACTATAAGAAATGACAAATGCGTGGGGTGAAGGATGTGCTAAATACTTAATTTAATAAAATAAACATGCATTGATACATCACATTGTGCCACATAAATAAACAATTTTGTTGACAACTGATATCAAATCACTAGGCTTTTTGTGGGGATTTTTGTTTATTTTGTTCCTGTTTTTGTATTTGTGTGCATTTTGCTGCCATTTAATACTATAGCTTACCAGAGTCCAACAGTCAATATTATGAGAAAAATGAACTATGAGTTTTTTGATAGCCAATAAAGAGCATGAAATACATACCAAAGCTGATAAAAGAACTGTGTGCTTTCCTGATTATTTGGAGATGTAGCTACCACTCACGAGTAATTTCTTCAGGTTTTGGTTTATTAAATAAATATTTTTAAAATTCTTTTCCTGGGTTTGGAACCAATTTAGACTAAAACCTTTAGTGTCAAACAGGTTGAAATCAAAACATCAAATTAGTAAGTGATAACCTAACTGCAGAGCATAGATTTGAATCTGTGTTACAAGAGTTAACACCCACTCAGATTTAAAATACTTCCCTAAAAAAACCCTGAAAGCTACAGCATCCAGCACCTGGCTTGCTGTGTTAATCAGCTTTGAGTCATTATAATGAAATATCTGAGATAATTAACTTATGAGGGAAAACAAGTTATGTTGCTCACAGTTCTGGAAGTTCCAGTCTAAAGTTGTGTAGACCCATTGCTCTATATTTCTGGTAGGAGTGTCAGATGGCAATGACAGCAAATTTCTGTCCTTGAGCAAGGAAGAAGGGAAGTGGCCAGAGTCTCATAATTCCCTTCAGAAGCCACTCCCAATAACCTAAGGATCTCCAACTTGGCCTCACCTCTGAAAGTCTCTCACACCTCCCAATAACACCACCCAGAAGACCAAGCCTTATGTAATTTGTGGACCTTTGTAGGGGTTGAGCATGCAACATCCAAACCATAGCACTTATTAAACGTATGAGTGTTCATTATTGTATTGAATCAGCTCTTGCGTCCATTAGTCGGGGTGACAATGCCCAAGTGTACACACTGAATATTCTTGAGGTAAACAACAAACTATATAAAGAGTTTAGTTAGGAAATAGTTTTACAAAATCCATCTTTAATGGGATAAATAAAATGAGGACTTTTTTCTTCTCTCTCTTCTTCTCTTTTGCCAAAGTTAATAACTCACCTGCATTCTACCAGTAACACCATCAACTACCACCAGTATGGCAATCTTTAACTAAAAGGACCAACTGTCCTTTGTATTCAATTTAACATTCTGTACTTTTTGTCCATGTACTTGGGGCTTTGTACTTCATCCCAGGCAAGCAATTTCTTACAAGTAAATATAGCATTTTTCTCTCCTTTTATATCAGGAACTTGTTGAGAATCAGAAACAGTAATTTGAAAAAAAAATAGATTCAACATTAGTGAAAAATGTGTGGGAAATATTACTTCTTCATGTTTCATATGTTGCTATCCACATCTAAACGGGTGTGAAATATTTATCTGGTGTTTTCCAGAGTATAGAAAAAAACTTTGAACATTGTTTGATTTTTAATAATATAACAGAATCCACAGATACCCAGTGCTCTGAAATAGTTACAACTCAGTTGTACTCCAAGAAGTCCTTACCTTATCTCAGAGGTGTGGTGATGATAGCATTGGTCTTGATGGAAGGTTTGAATCCAGTATTTTAACCCAGATATGTGTATCTGTATAGTTTTTGAGGAGGCATTTAACCTCTGAAACCACTTTCTTCATCATAAAATCAGGGATTATAATATTATCAATCTTTAATGAATTGCAAAAATGCAAATATATATTCCGTAATGTTTGAATCAAGTTAAACCTACCTATCTCCTCAACCTGTTGTCATTTGTTTATCATGAAAATGTTCTATATTCTTTCTTCTAGCTTTCTGAGCTGTACAGTACATTATTGTTATTTATAGAGTCTCTCTACTGTGTAATACCACAACAGAACATCTTGCTCCTATCTTGCTGTAACTTAGCCTCCATTGACCAAACTTTCTCCATCCTCCTCTCCTGCATATGCTCCCCAGCCTTTGGTAACCACCGTACTACTCTTAACTTCTCCGAAATTAGTTTCTTTAGATTCACATATAAATGAGATAATCCAGCACCTGTCTTTCGGTTTCTAGCTTTGTCCACTTTTAACATAACGATCTCTGTTGCATCTATATTGTTGCAAAAGACAGGACTTTGTTCTTTTTATAGCTGAATAGCATTTCATTGTGTGAATGTATCATATTTTCTTCACCCATTCATCAGTTAATGGACACTTCTGCTTCTTCTTCTTCTTGGTTACTGTGAATCGTGCTGCAGTAACATGGGAGTTCTCTCTGACACATTGATTTCATGTCCTTTGGATATATGCCAGGAAGTGGGAATGATGCTTCATATGGTAGGTCTATTTTTAATTGCTTTAGGAACTTCCATGCTAATTTTCATAATGGCTATAACCAATTTACATTCCCAGCAATAGTGCTCAAGTTTTCCCTTTCTCTACATCCTCACCTGCACTTGTTACCCTTTGTCTTTTTGATAATAGTTATTCTTATTGGAATGAGGTGATATCTCATTGTAGTTTTGACTTGCATTTCCCTAATAATTAGTATGTTGAACATTTTTATGTTTGAGAAATGTCTAGTTACATATATGGATTTTTGAAAATTTAACCACAAGGATTCCAAAAGGATTATTGTTAAATATTTTTCTTAATTTCTCAAAGCCTCAGTTTCTCCATCTTTGAAATTATTGTAATAATATCTGTCATTTACAATTGATAAGGAATGAAGGCTATAAAAATTTTATGGGCTGAGTTGTCTAACCTTATGTTCATACACCATTGATCTACCCCTAGTACCTTAAAATGTTATTCATGTGTGACTAGGGTCTTTAAAATGATAATTAAGCTAAAATAAGACCACCAGGTTGGCTCCAGTCCAGTATTACTAGATTCTTATAAGAGAAGGAAATTTAGATTCAAAAGAGATAATAAGGTACCTGTGGACAGAGGACTGAAATTTAATGAGGAAGCAAGAGTCATGGAAAAAGCCCAGGATAGAGCTTTCCCTTTTAACCTTACTGACTCTGATCTTGGACTTCCAGCCTCAAGAAAATAAATTTCTGATGTTGAAGCCACCTAGTCTATGATATTTTGTCATAGCAGCCCTAGCCAACAAATACAATAGTGTGTGCCTGCATTTGTGTGTTCATGGCTATTGGTTATTCTTAATTTTTATACCTGAGCACTTAGAACAGTGTTGGAATACAGAAGTGTTCAAATATCTATTGATGAATTTACTACTTCCTTTATGCTAGTTCTATCTTCCTTGTTAGATTGTAAGCTTCTCAAAGGCAGCCACATTTTTTGTATTACCAGAGAATCTGGCATAGTTGAATAGAGGGAAAACACTAAGTGTATTACAGAATTAATTTTTCTGTGCTATAAACCTAGTTTCGAATTTACTTTAGGTATATTTATTAAGGTATAATTTAACACAGTTAAATTCTTCCTTTTTGAGGTACACAGCTAATGGGCTTTGATAAAGATAGTCTTAAAACCATAACATAATCTAGATGAAAATTTCCATCATACTCCCCCCAATTTTTTCAGCTTATTTTGACTTTAAAACCCTCTCCTACTTGCCACAGATAGAAACTGTGGATTCAATTCCTTATTTCCCAATATTGCCTGCAGATTTGCTTTTTTCGGAATACTTGGAATCATACAGCAATTGGTTTTTGTATCTTACTTTTACTTAGCATACTGATGGGAAACTTCATGTTTCTGTGTGCATCAGAAATTTGGTCCTTTTTATTGCTATATAGTATTTTGTACTACTACAATTTATTTATCCTTTTACCAATTAATGGTCACTTAAGTTATTACCAGAATTTGACAATTTCAAATAAAACTGCTATAATCAGTCATGTATAGGTCATTGTATGAGGCATATGTTGTTGCTGTTTCTGAGTAGACATGAAGGAGATGAATTTCTGAGTCAGAGTTTTAACTTTTTTAGAAGGTGCCAAATCATTTTCCAAAGTGGCTGCAGCATTTGACATCCCCTCCAGCACTGCTTTCACAAATTAGTTCAGCTGCTCCATGTTTTTGCTAAAATTTTATATAACTTTTATTAATTTGTCCACTAGCATATTTGTATTATTATCATATTTTTATGTCACTGGTATTCTGCTGATGTAAATATTAAGCATCTTTTCACAGCTTATTATGATTCTTACATCTTTTGTGAATTTTTAGTTGGACTTGTCTTCTTATTGACTTCTAAGAGCCCCTTAAACATAGTGAATTCAAGAATTATTCACTTTTCTTCACATTCCTTAACAGTCTTACCTAAAATATAAACTTTTAATTTTTATAATATATAATTTATGACATTTTTTTGGTTTGTGATTTTGTGTCTTTTCTGATAAATACTTGACTTAACCCAAGGTGGAAAATACTTGCATTTTTGCTTTCCCCTAGGACTTTTATAATTTATATTTAGGCTTGTGGTTCCTTTCACATTAATTTTTTTCATGATATATGGGTAGTTATTCATTTTGTATGTAGCTTTTCAATTATTTTAATGCCACTTATTGAAAAGGAGATCCTTTCCCAATGGAGTTACTTTGGAACATTTGTTAAAAGATAGTTGGTATAAGTGTATGTATTTATACATTTTTGTACTCTAACTTCCTATTTAATACAATTAATTTGTGTCCTTCCTCCAAAGTCATGCTATCTTGATTACTACGATTTCGTAAGTCTTGAAAACAATTAGCATGAATTACCCAATTGGTGTTTTTTTTAAATAAATCATTATTATTATTGTCTCTTTTGCAATTCCATGCAAATTATGGAAACCACTTTTCAATAACCGTGAAAAGCAACTTCTGAGATATTTTGATGAGATCATGTTGGATTTGCATGTCATTGGAACCTGTCAACATACCTCTTGATTTTCTTAGATCTTTGATTTCTCTAACCAAGATTTGGTATGTTTTAGTATGAGTATTTTGCATAAATATTGAAGCTATATTCCTAATGATTTTATGTTTTAATTGTTACTATAAGTGACACTTAAAAATTTTCATTTTTATCACTGATAAAATATGGAGATATGGATATTTACCTATGACCTTATATATTGTGAATTAACTAAATAGCATTTCTAGTATTGGCAGTTTGGGAATTTTCTAGAAATACAGTCATTTCCTTTCTTATTTTCATTCTTCCCATTTTTAAATTCTAGCCTGTTTCACTTTCTAGATACTTCACTAAAATTTTTAGTGAAAGTGGTAAGAGCAAGTATTCATGTCTTTTTCCAAATACTGGAGGGAATCCATTCAATCTTTCATCATTAGAGCTGGTATTAATGACAGTTTTTTGTTGTTACCATTGTTCTTTTTTAATGTCCATTGTCTCTTTAAGGATGTTTTGTATGTTTGATTTGATACTTATCAAAAATGGATGCTAGATTATTGTCAAATATTTCTTCATCTTATGATATAATGATTTTAGCTTTTAAATGTGTCAACATAGTGAATTTACATTGCTTAGTTTTGAATGTAAAGCTACTTTGTGTACTGAGATAAATACCATTTGATCATTGCACATTATTCTTCTGTTATTTTTCTGGGTTTGCTTGATTTTGTGTAATATTTTAGTGGCTATATTCTTGAAAAGTGTTTTGTGATCATAATTTCTATATTAAATGTTTAGTAGGCTTCATCAGCTAAGTCATGTGGCCCTGAGAATGCATTTTCTTACAAATTCAATTGCTGTGACATCTGCAGGGTCATGTTAGTTTTTCCACTGCTGTGTCAAATACCTGTGTTAAACAGCTTAAAGGAAGAAAGGTTTATTTCAGCTCACAATTTCAGTCCTAACAGGGAGGAGTGTGAAGAAGCCTAGAAGCTTACATCATGGTGGTCAGGAAGGGCCTAGAAGGTGAGGGAGGGAGAGAGAGAGAAAGAGAGTCTTGCTCCTTGTTTTCTTCTTTTACTCCTTTTATTCCACTTGGGCCTGCCTATGTTATGGTCCACCCACATACAGGGCAGGTCTTTCCCCTTAGTTAATCCTTTCTAGAAACGCCATCACAGACACATCCAGAGGTGTGTTTTACTAGTCTCCTAGGTGCCTTTCAGTTTCATCAAGTAGACAATCAAAATTAACTATCATAAGGGTTATTCAGCTTATCTATTTGTCCTTTAGTGAACTTTGATTGTTTGTGTCTTTAAGAGAATTTGCCAGATATTACTTTATCATTCTTTTAAAGGCTATATATGGTTTATAGAGAAAATTCTCTTATAGAGAAAATTTCTTATAGAGAAATTCTCATTATTAACATTCTTAATGTTAATAATGTGTTTTTACTCTTTACTTTTTGATTAGTTCTTGGTAAAGTGCTAATTTTACTAATCTTTCTTATATTAAGTTTTTGGTTATAGTGATTAAATTCATTATTTTGTACTTCCAATTTTATGTTTGCTCTTATCTTTGTTATTGATTTCATATTATCAATTCTGTTTAATTTTCTATTGTTTTTTAATTCTTTAAGGTGGACCTAGATCAAAGTTTTATGACATGAGAATTTAATGATATATATTTCTCTCTAAGCATTGCTTTAGTTTTATATTAAATTTTTATATTTTTAATTTCCATTAAATTCTAGTTTCCCTTTTTATTTTTGTCAATAATTAGTTTCTTTAGAATTATTTATTTTCCAAGTATATTAGAGTATTTTCAGACATCTTTCTATCATTTATTCCTAGTTTTTTTATTTTGTTGCAATCAGAAAACATGATTTAAATCCTTTAATTTTTTGAGACTGGATCTTATGGTCTAGTGCATGATATATCTTGGTGAATACTTCATGTACTTTAAAAAAGAATGTGTTATCTATAAATATCAATCTGTTCAAGTTTGATATTATCATTATTCTAAATAATTAATTCCTTCTAGGTTATTGATTCTTTCAATTACAGAAAGATGTTCAGGTTTCCACTCATAATCATAAGTCTGAATTTATATTTGTGAAATGTAGACTTTACAATTCTATCAGTTTGTGTTTTATTGAGCTTGAGACCTAAATAGCAGGCAAATTTAGGAGCCTTACATTTTCTTGATAAATTTAAACACTGGCCATTGTGGCATGCCCTGCTTCCCCTTTCATCATTCTGTCATCTGCCATCTCTGATATTAACATAGCACCCCTACCTGTGTTTACTTATGATTATGTTTAATCTTTTATTGTCCTTTTACTTTTCATGTTCCTGTGTCTTTATATTTAATGTGGCTTTCTTATAGACTTGATACCTTTGGGTTTTGCTGTGACTCTGACAAACTCTGTCTCTTAATTTTGTATTTAGACCATTTACTTTAAAAAATTATTGATATTGTTGGATTTAAACATGTTTTACTGAATGTTTTCATTCTTCTCACTAGTTTTTTGTTTTACTCCTATCCTTGAGTATAATTATGTTCTAATTTCATCTCTACTATTGGCTTATACCACTTTAAAAGATTTTCAGCAGTTTCTTTAAATTTTATGACATGCATCACATACTTCAAAATATGCTGAAAATTTATAATGTACAAAATTAATTATATTGCAATTTACTATATCACTTGGCTTTTAGAAATAGTTTTAAAGAGTTTAAATATAAGAAAGAAATGCCATTATATGCATTTTAATTGGCATCATTTCTAGTACTCTTTATTTACATGCATAACCTAGGCACCCCTCTGTTCTCTGTAAGAGAGCACTCATGTTCCTGACTGAATAATTCATTTTTGTTTCTTTCACTTACTAAACAGGTGCTGTACCACTTGAGCCATGCCTCTAGTCCTTTTTTGCTTAGTTATTTTTTGGATAAGATCTTGTTCTTCTTGCCCAGGTCCTATCTTGGACCATAGCTGCCTTCCACATAGCTGGGATTACTAGCATGTGTTGTCATGTCTGACTTGGCTTGTTTTTAGAGACAGGTCTGTCTCTGACATTTTTTTTTTTTTTTGCCCTGGCTGGCCTCAGACTGTGATCTTCCTATCCCTACTTTCCAAATAACTGGGATTGCAGGCATGAGCCACTGCACCGACAGAATTCTTTTCAATTATTTTTTTCTGGTGTAGTCTACTTTTAAGAACTTTACTAGCTCTTATTTTTCTTGAAAGGTCTTTTTTTTCATTAATTTTTGAAAGAATTTTAACTGAATATAAGTTTCTGGATGCTGAGTTTGGTTTCGTTATTGTTTTTTTCTGTTTTTAAGGAGTTTCAGACAAGAAGTGTACAATTACTATTAGCTTTGTTTCTCTGTATGATATTTCTCTTTTACACATCATCGGAATTTTCTTTTTCTCTTTTCTTTTTGGTAGTGTTAACTAAGAAGTGTCTGCCTGTGTGTCTGTTGTTGGTGTGTGTGTGTCTATATAAACTTGACTGGGTTCTTGGAGTTTCTTGCAACTGAGGTTTGCTGCCTTTCATTAATTTTGCCAATGCTACCTTTTCAAATTCTTTTCTCTTTTATATGGTTTCTTTGTTTCCTTTTTGGGATACCATTTGCACCTAAGTGAGATCATTTCTTATTGTCTTACAAGTTTTGGATATTTTATTCTTTTATTTTTAAACTTAATTTTCTTTTCTAGTTCAATTTAAATTGTTTCTATTGATCTTCCCTTAAGTTTACTAAGTTTTTAATCTGTCAAAGTAATAATTCATCTCTGAGACTATCTGTGTTCATATTTGTACCAATTCTATTTGGCTTTTCAAAAAATATTTCCTTCTCAAGGAGATCCAAAATTGTGGCTAGGGTAGGAAATCAGAAATCCTAAGCTCTGTGACCCCAGAAACCTCCTTGAGATGTTGGAGATACACTTGGATAATTTTAATTGTTCCTAGCCAAAATAATAACTGCCATCACATTAGATGTAAATAAAAGTCAAAGACTGACCCTTAAATTAGCCCTTAATTACACTTAACAGCTGCAAAAATCCCACAAGGCACAGCCAGCAAGCTATGTCTGGCTTCCTACCCTGGGAAGAAAAAAAACCCTGTCCATTTCTCTCTCTCTCTTTTTTTCTCTTCTCCCAAAAAGCAGAAGATTGAACATCAATCAGAATCAAACTCTGCAACATCCTGGACTCCTAGCCTGTGGAAAGCCTCCTTATGCCATGCCACACTTCTCCCCACCAGCCAGCTCCAACATTGCTTGTGTGAAACTGCAGAAAAACAGCATGTACCATGCATGACTCCCCTACTCCCTTCCCAGGAAAATAATCCAGTGCAGACCCTGGGCAGACTGAAACCACTGCCCCCCCCCACACCCAGCAAAACTGAAAAGCATAAACAGGAGGTGGCAGTAGAATGCTGCATCTACCCCAGAGAATAGGGTAGGGCAAGGAGCCAAACTCTCAGTGCTGACCTCTCAGCAGCAAAGGCTGAGAGCAGAAGAGTGACAAGCCAACCTCACAAAGGAGCTGCTAGCACCCAGTAGAGATTGGGAGAGGCACAAAGGCTGAGAGTGGGGGTGGGGTGACAAGCAAACCTGCCAAAGCAGGACAAGTGGTGGATACCAGAGCTGATCTCGGGGACAGAGGGCAGCATTCAAAACTGAATTGCCCCACCTTGCTGGGGAAGGATCTGACCAAACAGAGCTGCAGCTGAAAGGCAACCTAGTTGCTGCCTGATGAAAACAGCTCTTACCACCCTGCAAGAGCTGGCAGTCCTACCTTACTTCACAATTTCAACTAATACTGTGGACAGAAGGAACCAAATACTACTTATAAGCCAGTCACCTGGTGAGACCACATCAGAGCTTCCACTTGTACACCAATACCAGGATTGGACACCTAAGGAAAAAGAACTTTTATCAAAAGACTGAACTTTCTGAGGTTCCTGAACCTGGTGTTTTTATAGTTTTCCTTTTTTTGTGAATTGTTATTTTTACAATTCCTGTATTATTAACTTCATCATCACTATTCTCTTATCCCTGTTCTTACCTTCTTCACTTTCCCTCCTTCTCCTGTGCTACAATCCATTGTAGGGGCACAACTACTCTTTCTGCTCCTTCTCATCCACTCTTTCCCTCAACTCACCTCCTCCTCTGAACCTCCCCCAACCTTTTACCACACTACCCCCCCATACACTCACCACCCACTGACTAGCTTATTGTACAAACTGTGCACAACCCCAGCCCCCTGCAATCCCTGACATAAGCACACTCCACTACAACAACATAAATACACCCAAATACACACAAGGGACACAAAACCCAACAGCCTCCATACCTCTTCACCGACCTACCACTTTTCCCACTCCTCGCTTTTAGTATCACCATACCAATTCCCCAAAAATCTACAACTAACCTAATAACCATCACCTACCCCAGCTCAAACTGATTATAGATATTATCACCAAAGGGTTTTCTATATAATATGTAAACAACTGGTCGGGCATTTGTTATTGCAATGTTACACTTTCAGGCCAGGAACAGAAAGAGCACATCAACCTAACTAATGAGCAAGCCAGTCACAACACAAAAATTAAATCAGGGAAGGAAATCAGGCAATCAAAACCACCAACTAGCATATCAAAAACATAGCTGCACAGCACCAAGTAGAGTGATGGGAGGAAGAAGAAGGGATGGAAGCTACTCTCTCAAAGAAAAAAATTCCATACAGGATTCATTGGAAATGAAGAAAATGGATATCTAGTTCCTGACCTCAACAAAACAATGATAAGTGTCACTATGGAATCCAGTGACACCCACATAAAAATCCTCAAAGAAGAAATTTTGGAAGATATCACTGAGAAATTCATGGAGAAGATATTAGACATGGTTAACCAGAATGTACAAGATGCACTAAGAAGTTTCAAGACACCAAATATGAAGAATATGAGAAGACACAGAAATGAATAAAGGATGACTTCAACAAACACCAAAATGAAACAAAGGACACTATAAAAATGGAGATATATGAATTTAAGTTAACAACACAAAACATAAGATTTGAACAAAGATATGGAAAACCTTAGAAAAAAAGAATCAAACAGAAATCCTGCGAATAAAAACTCCCTTTATTCAAATAAAAAACACAATGGAAGCCACTCCAGCAGATTAGAACAAGTGGAAGACAGAATCTCAGAGCTCAAAGATGAAATAAAAATTAAAGAAAAAAAAACAGAAGAAATCTTAGTCAAACAACTCAGGAGCTGTGAAAGGAATATGCAAGAATTCAGCGACTCCAACAAAAGACCAAACCTGAGAATCATGGGCGTAGAAGAAGGAGAAGAGGTGCAAGCCAAAGGGATACTTAATATATTCAATAAAGTAATAATAGAAAATTCCCCAAATATTGAGAAACTTTGCCCATTAAAGCACAGAAAGTCTCCAGGACACCAAAAAGACTTGACCAAAATAGAACCTCCTCCTCACAGCATATTATCATTAAAACAACAAACACAAAGAAAAGAGAAAGAATATTAAAGACTGTAAGAGAGAAAAAACAAATAACATATAAAGGTTAACCAATCAAAATAACAGCAGATTTCTCAAAGGAAACCTTAAAAGCAAAAGGGCACGTTGTGAGGTATTTTTGGCACTGAATGAAAATAACTTTAGCCCCAAGATACTCTACCCAGCAAAACTGTCATTCAAAATTGATGGAGCAATAAAAATATTCCACAATAAACAGAAACTAAAACAACACATAACACCAAAGTACCATTACAGAAGATTCTACAAGGAATTCTGTACACAGAAGATGAAAGCAAACAAAACCATGAGAAGATAGGAAATATCAAACCACAGGAGAAGAAAAGACAATCAGAGAGTTGCACTGATTCATCTGCACATAATCAAATCTTCAAACAACAAAAACAACTAAATGGCAGGAATCACCACATATCTATCAATATTAACACTGAATTTCAGTGATCTCAACTCCCACATCAAAAGACACCATTTGGCAAACTGGATTAAAAAAGAAGATCTGACAATCTGTTGTTTACAAGAGACCCATCATATTGACAGAAATAAACACTGACATAGGATGAAAGGCTAGAAGATTTACCAAGCCAATGGCTCCCTAAAACAGGCAGAAGTAGCAATACTTATATCAGACAAAGTAAACTTTAAACTTATATTGGTGAAACAAGATAAAGAAGGACACTTTATACTAATAAAAGGTGCAATACATCAAAAGTAAATAGCAATTATCAACCTATATGCACCCAATATCAGTGTACCCAATTTCATCAAACATACACTAAAGGACTCAAAAGCACATATAGACCCAAACACAGTGGTAGTGGGAAACTTTAATACCCCTCTATCACCAATAGATAGGTCATCCAAACAAAAAATCAACAAAGAAATCCTAGAACAAAATGGACACCATAAATCAAATGGTGTCATAAATCAACTGATGTCTACAGAATACTTCATCCAACATCCACACAATATACATTCTTCTTAGCAGCCCATGGAACTTTCTCCAAAATAGATCATATCTAGGGCACAAAGCAAGCCTCAGCAAATATAAGAAAATAGAAATAACCCCCTGCATTCTATCTGATCACAGTGCATTAAAACTAGAATTCAACAACAAAAGCAACAGCAGAAAATTCACAAATAATTGGAGGTGAATAACACATTGCTCAAAAATAAGTGGGTCATAGAAGAAATAAGAGAGGAAATCAGAAGTTTCCTGAAAGCTAATGAAAATGAAAACACAACATACCAGAACCTATGCGACACAGCAAAGGCAGTCCTAAGAGGAAAGGTTATAGCCATGAGTGCATGTATTAAAAGGGACAGAAAGATCTCAAATAAATTACCTAAAGCTACTCCTTGAACTCTTAGAAAAACAAGAACAAGCCAAACCCAAAGAAAGCAGAAAGAGAGAAATAATAAAAATAAGGGTCGAAATTAATAAAATAGAAACCAAAAAAGGCATACAAAGAACCAATGAAATAAAGTTTGTTCTTTGAAAAAATAAACAAGATTGACAAGCCCCTGGAAAATTTGACTAAAATGAAGAGGGAAAAGACTCAAATTAATAAAATCAGAAATGAAAAAGGAGAGATAACAACAAACACTAAAGAAATCCCCAGGATATCATCAGAGACTCCTTTGTGAACCTATATTCCAATAAATTTAAAAATCTTGAAGAATTGTACAAATTTCTAGATACGTATGACCATCCAGAACTGAACCAAGAGGATATTAACCACCTAAGCAGATCTATAACACATAATGAAATTGAAGTACCAATAAACACACTCCTAAAAAAGAAAAGTCCAAGACTTTATGGATTATCAGCTGAAATCTACCAGACCTTCAAAGAAAAACTAATACCAACACTACTTAAACTTTTCCATGAAAAAGAAAGGGACAGAGAACACTGCCTAACACTCATTCAATCAAGACAGTATAACACTCATCCCAAAACTGGACAAGGACCCATCCAGAAAGAAAAACTATAGGCCAAACTCCTTAATGAACATCAGTGCAAAAATCCTCAAGAAAACAATGGCAAACTGAATCCAGGAATATATCAGAAAGATCATTCACTATGACAAAGTCAGCTTCATCCCAGGGATGCAGGGACGGATCAACACATGCAAATCAATAAATGTAATACAGCACATTAATAGAAGAAAAGACAAAAACAACTTGATCATCTCAATAGATCTTTTATAAGATTCAGCAGCATTTCATGATATAAGCTCTAAGAAAACTAGGAATAGAAGGAATGTACCTCAACATTATAAAGGATATATATGACAAACCCACAGCCAACATCATACTTAATGGGGAAAACCTGAAACCATTTTCCCTAAAGTCAGGAATGAGACAAGGATACCCACTCTCCTCACTCTTATTCAACATAGTCCTGGAATTCCTAGCCTGAGCAGTAAGGCAAGTAGAAGAAATAAAAGTAATATAAGTAGGTAAGGAAATAGTCAAAGTATCTCTATTTGCAGATAACATGATCCTATACCTCAAAGACCCAAAAAACTCCATCCAAAAACTCCTAGACACCATAAACAGCTTTAGCAATGTAGCAGAATCCAAAATCAACTTACAAAAGTGTGTAGCCTTTCTATACACCAACAATGAACAAATTGAGAAAGAACATACGGAAACAATTCCATCTACAATAGCCTCAAAAAAAATCAAATACCTAGGAATTAACAAAAGATGTAAATGACCTTTACAAACCACTGAAGAAAGAGATCAAGGAAGACTACAAAAGATGGAACGATCTCCCATGCTCATAGACTAGTAGAATCAACATGGTAAAAATAGCTATTCTACCAAAAGCAATCTATATGTTCAACACATTTCCCATCAAAATTCCAATGACATTCATCACAGAGATTGAAAAATCCACCCTAAACTTCATTTGGAAACACAAAAGACCACAATAGCCAAGGCAATACTGAGCAAAAAAGAGCAATGTTGGAGGTATCACAGTACCTGAATTCAAACAATACTACAGACCTATAGCAATAAAAACAGCATGATACTAGCATAAACAGTATCTATGAAGACCAGTGGAATGGACTAGAGAACCCAGATGAATCCAGCTTATTCAAATATGCCTACTTTATTTTTGACAAAGTCTCCAAAAACATACAATGGAGAAAAGACAGCCTCTTCAACAAATGTTGCTTAGAAAAGTGGTTATTTACCTGCAGAAAACTGAAACTAGATCCACATCTGTCACCCTGTACTACTATCAACTCAAAGTGAACTAAGGACCTTAATATCAAATCCAAAATTTTGCAGTTAGTACATGAAAAATCAAGTAATACCCTGAAAACAATAGGTATAGGCAAGGACTTCCTCAATAGAACTCCAGCAGCCCAGCAAGTAAGAGAAACGATGGATAAATGGGACTACATGAAATTAAAAAGCTTCTGCACAAAAAAAGATATGCTCTCTAAAGAGACCACCCACAGAGTGGAGAAAATATTTGCTAGCTATACATCAGACAAAGGACTGATAACCAGAATGTACAGACAGCTCAAAAAACTAAACTCCCCCCAAATCAACAAACCAATAAAAAAGTGGGCAACTGAATTAAACAGAACTTTTTCAAAGGACAAAGTCCAAATGGCCATAAAGCACATGAAAAAATGCTCTCCATCCCTGGCCATTAAGGAAATGCAAACCAAAACCACAATTAAGATTCCTTCTCACCCCTGTTAGAATGCCCGTCATCAAAAACACCACCAGCAACAAATGCTGGTAAGGGCTTGGGGGGAAAAGGATCCCTCATACACAGGTGGTGAGAAGGTAAGCAAGTAAGCCACTTTGGAAAACAATATGAGGCTTCTTAAAAAACTAAACATAGATCTGCCATATGATCCAGCAATACCACTCCTACAGATATACCCAAAGGAATGGGACTCAAGTTATTACAAAAGCACCTGCACACCGATGCTTATTGCAGCACTATTCACAATAACCAAACTGTGGAAGCAGCCAAGATGCCCCACTACTGACGAGTGGATTAAGAAAATGTGGTATTTGTACACAATGGAATTTACTCAGTCACAAAGAAGAATGAAATTTTGTTATTTGCAAGTAAATGGATGGAACTGGAGGACATCATCTTAAGTGAAGTTAGCTAGGTTCAGAAGGCCAAAAATCACGCTCACCCTTATATGTAGATTATAGACCTAAAACAAATGCAGTAATACTATTGGACATGGGTCACACATACTAAGGGAAGAGTGAGCAGGGGAGGAGTAGGGAAAGGAAAGGAAATCTAAAATTTGAATGTGGTTGATGTGCTCACTGTAGAGGAGTGAATAAAGAAAACTTAAGCTGGCAGATGCCACTATGGAAAGAGGACCAGGAAGTAGCACAGTGGTCTGGTAGAGATGAACCGATGTGGGTTGCAATACACAAGGGCATGGAAGCAACACTAGGAATCTCTCTGTATAGCTATCTTTATTTCAAACTAGCATAAATGCTGTCTTTCTTATTATCTCCTATGTTATCTCTTCAACAAAATCAGAGAAGAGGGCAGAACAGGTTTCTTCCCAGAAAAGGGAGGGGCCAAAAGAGGGGGGAGGTGGCCCAAACAATGTATAGACATGTAAGTAAATGTAAAAATGATAAAATAAAAGAAAGAAAGAAATATTCCCTTTTCTTTGCTGAAATGTTCCCTTCTTCATGTATATCTTTCACCTTGTCCACTGTATTTTAAACCTATTAATCACAGTGATTTAAAATTCATAGATCTCTGAACCTGATACTTTTGACATCTTTGTCTTTTAATGATGGGTTGCTTATTCTATTTTTTTTGTGTGTGTCTAGTTTTGTTTTTCTGTCAGCTATTAGTGTAGTGAATTAACTCAATACAGTTGTTTATTGAGTTAAATTCTGACATATTTGTTGCCATAGCTTCCTTCAGACCATCACAAACTTCAGATTCATCCAGCTGTGGGATTCTGGAACTTGATACTTAGTGTTAAACCTGTGTTTCCCAGGAATTTTTCTCAGCCTCTCTGCTCTATTCTTAGGTTTCAGCAGGACCCACACACCTGAATCACAGAGGGTTCTCTCTATGATCTTCTTCCTCCTCATTGGCAGATACATTGGCAGAGATTTAAAATGGTTAAAAAAAGAATTCATGATAGGAGAGGTTGGTAGTTCCTGGTTCTCCTGGTCCAGCCTTATTTTGAATCAGGCCCTGTGCACCAGGCTCTTTTTCTTATTTCAGTCAAACTTTTCCTTGCATTTGTGGAGGTTCTTGAAAGAGAACATTTCTAACATCCTTCAGTCATTGGATACTGATTGTTATGGTGCAGTGCCCTTCCCTCAGGAGGAGAGAGTTTTTGCTACCCCTTTGGTGGTAATACATCTTTGCCTGGATCCAGGGTGAGGTTGATTTCTTTGTCATCCTACAACAATAGACTACCTTAGTGCATAGCTTGTTGTGCGGGTGTGAGAATCCCTTTTTCCTCTCTGGAGAACACACATTTCTCTCCTATTCCATCTTTAGCAACAAATGACTTATGCTTCTTGCCAATGGATTTTGACTGGGTTTTATTCCTCAGTTGCTTGAGGTTTTGTATCATATAATGAAACGGCTCGAGATTTGGGCAAAGTTTTGTGCCCAGGTACCACTAGGGTAGCTCTTTCCTTCTCTGGTCTTAATCCTGTGAGTATACCTTGGAGGCCCATGAAAAGGTCATGGCAATGAATGAACATTTTTACTGGCTCTGGAGTTCCTGAGGTTCTAAGCTGTCATGCTACCCCACAGTCAAGATTTATAGTGTATTAAAACTGATCTCTTTTCTTTTCATCTTTCATCTTTTCATCTGCTATCTCTTTAACTCATGTTTTGCTAAAGGTAAAATGATTCATCTTCTCTTTCCTCTGAAGGGCCTGACATTCTTTGGAATTTAGTTGCCTTGGTTTCCCTGAGACCTTACCTTGATAAGTACAAAAAAAATGTAATGTTAGAGATTATCTGGTCTTGTCTTTGTCTTAAGGTGGAGTGATATTCTTTTGCAGCTTTCTATATCCTACATGAAAGGAAAACTTATTGAAGACCTTTTGTGGAGTTTCCAAACATGATTACTTGAACATACTGAGAAGAAAAGAAATAATATTCTGAGATGGTCTGTATTTCACATGTGAGAAAAGCATGCAATATTTGTTTTTCTGAGTTTAGCTTATCTTGCTTCACAAAAAGGTAGACTGTTTTGGAGGGAGAAACAGTGGATTGGAGAGGGGAAAGTAGAGGAGGAAAGGGGTGAAAATGACTGAAATACATCACACACACATACAAAAATAAAATGATGAACCTCACTAGAATTTGTTTTAAAAGGGGGGGAATAAAAAAGAGTAATAGAGGGGATGAATTTCATCAAAGTGCCTTTCATGCAACATACACATGTACCAAAAGAGGACAATCCAAGGTAAAGATGGCAAGAAAATGTTAAGATTGTTCAGAAGGCTCTGCTGGGAATTTTTGTTAAATCTTCCAAATATATGCACATCAATTTTCTAAGATGGCTTTCAGGAACATGTATATAGCCACAAACCAGCAAATTTGCTCATATTATCATGTGAGAAAATGTTTACAACTCAACTTTTATTAAAATATGGACAGGAGAACAGAAAATTTTAGAAAACCCAGTGTTTGCTCTATAGTTCATTCTGACAACATTGGAAAAGTCTTGAAAAAAACTGAAAACCACTGCCTATGTCTTATTTATGAATACCACCTGCATTTGACCTATTCATGAGGACATTTAACAAATGGTGAGTGGCAATAGGCGACTAGCTTCTCTTCTGTTGTGTTTGTGTATATAATTATATAAATGCACTTTTCTACATATCCCTGAGCTATCATCTATAGATAGTTTAAAATATGCTACCAGTCTGTTCACTGCTTTTATTATAGCTAATTTCTTGAATGTTAAATTCAACCATTTATTTGAAATTAGGGTACTTGATAATAGGAGCTACATTTACTCAGTACTATCCTGCCAGTCGTTATCCATTTTGTTTACCACCAGCTTGAGATGCATGAAATGCAATCTTTATTTTAGCACTGAGGGAATTGAGGCTAACAGAGTTTGTATCATGCCCCATTTCACCTAGTTAGTAATTGGTTGAGGGAGAATTTGATCCTACAAGTACCTGACTACTACGTAACTGCTCTTAACTATTACACCATGCTGTCTAATCTGTCTTAGATAAAATGACCAAAAATTAACCTTTGCCTGTTCAAATTGGACATCAGTAACTGTATCTTGACTTCAGACTGCATAGGTTTCTTCAGTAGTCCCCCACTGACAGTAGATCAACTGTACGTATTGAAAAAATTGAATTTTACAACCCATTACTCAAACTATATTTTGTATTTCTTAGCTTAGTGTCTTTTGTTTAGTGTCACCATGTAGTCTTATAGTCACCACAGCCAGCTTCTAGTGATACCATATACCTGAGTCATTCTACATACACATAGAATGTGTGTGTATATATCTAGTGAGGGTTTACAAAATTATAATCATATTGACACATTATAAGCCTTTCACATAAATACAATTTAGCCTTAAGCATGGATTGGTTCCAAACCTTAATTAACTGCTGTGACAAGAATGCATTTTCTTTGGTGCATGTAATTTTTATTTTATTTTTGTACACTTTTTTATTCATTTATTCATATGTGCATGCATTGTTTGGGCCATTTCTCTCCCCTACCTCCCATCCCCTCTCTCTCCCCCTCACTCCCCCTCGCTTTCAGGCAGAATCTGTTCTGCCCTTATCTCTAATTTTGTTGAAGAGAAAGCATAAGCAATAATAAGAAAGACAAAGCATTTTTTGCTAGTTGAGATAAGGATAGCTATATGGAGAGATTCCTAGCATTTCTTCCATGTATAAAATGGTATAAAATGAAAGTATCACTGAGGTTAAACTCAATATTATTCAACCCAACTTGAAAAATTTTAAAAAACTCCTCTAGCATCATAAGCTTTGTCCACCAGGCCATTCAATGCATGCTATTTTGACATAATATCATCAAAGAAACAAATTGATACTTTGTTGAAATGTCAGTTCCTATTTAAACTATGATTATACATTTCTGCAACTTACATTTTTTTTCCTGAATTTAGGAAACTGCTAAGAAAAAACAGGGTAAAATTAGTACATTAAATCCACAATTTTTGTGGCTTCTTAACTGCATACACACAGTTAGTTATGCAATAAATAGTAAAGAAGAAAATCTAAAAAATAAATGACACTCTAGGAAAAGATAAACATTATTGCAATCTGGAAATTGATCATTGATACAAAAAAGCAAAGGAAATAATGACAAATGTTCCATATTCTTTCCAAGATGTGGGAAAATTTCAGGTATTATCTCTTTTTTCTTTCGTATCTGCTGGAAATTCCCCAGTGCATACTCTGGTCTACTTGATAGCATCGCAAATCCTGGAACCACAGTCAAATCTGAAGACCATGAGCCTGTTACCAGTGGCATAGATGGATATGGCTCCCCACAACAGGCCTTGAGCAAGCTCCTGCTGAGTCTCTGCATGGTAAGTCCTGTCTCCAGAATTGTGATAGAGTGTAGCTGGATCTGAACTATAGGGTTACTCATAATGTACAGTCATGTACAGTGTCACTGGATCTGTTGCTGGGAACTTGGATGGACATGGATATTCCTAGTTGCCATGGTTGATAGATCTCATTGGAGGCCACTGGGGAATGTGACTGCTTTTGGTCTGTAGCCAGAATTATATCCAGTGAATCTGCCATTAAGGAATAGGCCTTACTCCTCTAAAATGTGCTTTCATTTTAGGCATCTCTGGGGTTCCACAACTTCCTAACTGTATTACAAAGCTCCCCAAATGGCACTTCTGTCTGTGTGTGGCAGAAAAATCATTCTTTGTGTGGAGGGGTATAAGCTGGGACCTCCTGTTCTGCCATCTTGATGACATCACTCCCCAGAGAACTCTTTTACTTCACAAGTCTCTAGATCAAGAGTGGCTACACCTGAACAGATGCAGATGAAGAATCTCATTTATCACAGTCCTGTTGCAGATAATGATTGCTTTGATCAGATAAAACTGGAGTTATGGGAAGGGAGTAAGTTTATTTTGCATACGATGACAATGTGAGCCATTTGGTCTAATGTTGGGTACTAGGATGGATTGATTCCATTATGCCTTTCAATTGCATGTCTTCTGTTCACTCTCTTTTGAAATATGACTTTAAAGCTTCTCTTGCTAATGGGTAGAATCCAATTCTCCACTACTTTGAATATGGGCTGGCTTTGATCTTGTTTTAAATAATTAAGTATGGGGGGAAATGTGCAAATCTGATAGTTTGACCTAAAAAGGTCTTGCAAGTTCTGCTTTTGACTTCTTGGAATGACTTACCCCCAGCATATGAGTAAGCCAAGCCTAATCTATTGGGAGGATGGTGGGGGGTGAATGACTATATACATGGGGAAAATGTACCTCAGCTTGCTTATTTTCTCTACTGCAGGTCTCTGAGATTTAATGCCTAGTGTTATGTAACAAGCATTTATTGACAAATTTATGTCTTGCATATGTAAACATAGTAAAACTTTTGAAAAATGTATTTTAAAAGAAAAATTAGTTAATGATGCATTTAAATAATTCAAAGTTCTACTAAAAATAGCAATATCACCTGTAAACAGAAATATTACCTAAATGGCTCAATAAAAGGTAGAAAATGAAGACCAAGCAAAATATTGGTAAATGGAAATAAATTAAATGGCAGACTTAATTTAAAGGGAGGGGGTAGGTACAAGGGGGAGAAATGACCCAAGCCTTGTATGCACATATGAATAATAAAAAAAAAGCCACTGGAAAAAAAAATATATATCTATTTATGTGATAAGGATTATGGAACTGAAAAATAACCACAATTCAATTATTTACTATTCAAAAGAGACACAAGTAATCAAGTATGTAAAAAAGTTGAAAAGAAAACACATAAAAGCTTTAACATTAATTAATAAACAAAATAAATTTTATTTACAATTTTTATTTATTCAGTGGTACATCACTGTAGCAAACACTATGAGTTAAAGCAACTACTGATTTTCAGCTTCTGTATGTTTTGCTACAAATGACTTATACATTCTCTCTTTAGTGGATGTCTTTAAATACTGGAACATGTTAACTCTCATGAAGAATCAGAAATGCCTGGTAGCCTCTGACCTATGCTGAAGGAGGCTGTTGCCCAACAGTTACTAGAATACAAAACTGTTTCATTGCTTCAAATTAGGATACACTTGGAAGTATAATCTAGGCTCCAGGGTGACTCAAATGATTAAGCATTCTGGATGTAACCAAAATTATATGACTTCTTGGCTACTTATGCTTCCTTTTCATTCTTTTTTCTGCTTCCCACACTTGTTTCTTCTGGAAGCATTTCTTAGTAAGTCATTTGATTCATGATCTACACCTATAAAAACCTGTCCTAAGGCAATAATATTAAAGAAATAACTGGTATTTTCACTGAGGCATAGGAATGAACATCACTCCTACATTAATAATAAGAAAGTGTCAGTTAAACTATAAAATGATAGCTTTACTTTAACCTATCAGAGAACTGAAGTCTTGGAGGAACAAAATAGTGTGGAATCCAAAGAAAGTCAGGTACATATGAAACACACACACACACACACACACACACAAACATGTATAGTGTAATATAAGGGCAAGAGAAACTAGTGCCATACAAGTGGTTAAAAATAACACCCATTCTTTAAAAGTTTGATAAAGACCAAGTTGATAGGTTGGCATAAGAGTTTCCAAAACCTGAAAGAGATAGACAGTAGGAATATTCATAATACTTTCAGATTCTTTTGAAGGGCAGGATGCAGGAGGTCACAAAATGTGATAATTGGCCAAGGAGACAATTCTCCTTCCCAGGAAACTGACTGTTTGCACCTGAGAGACATCTCTGCCCTTGGGAAATAAGAAAAGGCTATAAAAACCCAATTTCCAACCTGACCACAGGACCACAGGTTTCTGGGTCCTGCTGTATGCCTCCATGCAGCCTTACTCTTCTCTCCTCCACAAATAAAATCTTTCTGACCTCTGCTGCTTGAGTCCACCTCTGCTTCCACTGTCAGAGTTTACCCAAGGACCCTTAGCAGCTGAAAATTCCTGCATTTCCTCTGTGTATCATCTGGTGACCTATGAAGGGATACTTCTTCACCTGAGGTTGGTACAGGTTGTGCCAAACTGGAGGGGACTGTCTAGGAAGTGGTTGTGGTTGTCTGGCACTCCAATGGAGTCTGTCCTCCAGAATAACCCTTCACCATGACTTAGCTATGATGGATCTCTCAGGCTGACTTCTCTCTCTCTCTCTTTTCTCTCTTGCTGGGAAGGCTTTCTCCCTTGGGTGTCTGGAGAAAAGCTCTGAGCCCTCTATAGCTGCTAAGGAAGGCAACCTGAGAAATTGGGGGCTGGCTGGGGGCTTATACCAGACTGACAATGCTATGGGGGTGGAGCTAAAACCTCAGTGCACCAAGGCTTTTTTTCCTCTCAACTCTCAGCTCCCTCCCTCCTTAAGCTCTCTCCCTTTTAGATCTGACCCACTAAGGAGGAGGTCTGAAAACAGCTGGTGGAAAGGAAGGTTTCTCTTGAAGCTATAAGGATGCTCTGGCCAGGGCAACTCTTCAGTGAGACCTGAAGGCTGAAGATGCAACTTCCTGATCTGCCCTGAGGTTCCAAAGGTGGCTAAGTATCGCAACCCCTCCAGCCATGTCCACAACAAACAGACAATCAGATCTCTACACTTTCTTCACAGTTCCCATGGCCCAAGAGTGGAGGTCATTCCCCTCTTCCAGTATTCCAGGTACTGCCTCTGGAGGGATCAACCTGGAAAGCAGTGATGACTAATAATCCCTCTTGCATTGATTCTGGGGACTCTCTTTCCCCTAGTCCTCAGCTTCTCCTTCTTCTTTCCCAAGTAAATCAGATGAGTGGCCTCCCCCTTTGTCCTAAACAGCAGTGGGCTTCCTTCTTCAGCCAAGTCTGGGAGATCTCCCTACATCCTCCTTGACAGACAACAAAAAGTGCTGCTCTCTAACTTGGGCTTAACTGTTTTTGCTAGGCATCTGGTTGATCTGGTTAAGGAGGTTCCCATAGTCTGCCTTCAGGGGAGAAAGAGTTAAGGGATAGAGACCTCAATGGTCTCTGTTTTTGTCCCTTACTGCAGTTGAAACAAAACAAAACAATGCCTCTGATGCTTCCTCTTTTTTCATAGGAAATATATGTCTCACAGGATATATAGGGAGACAAAAGGCTATTCATCAAGAGTCCCCATCCACACCTCCACAGGGGTCCTCCCTCTGGCCATGCAAGCCCTCTTGGTTACTTTGATAGAATTATTCTTAAAATTACAAGCCTTCAGCTGGTAGAGGAGAACCAGGTACCTGGATCGCAAGGCAAACAGGTCAAAAATTGATCAAAGTCACTCTAATGGGATGGCTGCAGCCAGATGTACCTAAATGTCTTCCCCACAGCCTTAGCCACAGGTGACAGTGGTGGGAGATCACAGGAGAGAAGGATGCTCTCTCATGTAGAGAATCTCCTCAGCTGGGTATGCCTAGGTAAAAGGAAAAAACCTGTTAAGATGATAAATTTTCTCTTGCTTCCCTTTTTAGATAGGGAATCAAGCTTCCAGGATCCCAGAAGGATCTCCCCTTGCCTGCTTACTAAAACATTGGCAAGACCTTGATCCCAAAAGTCTTCAATGAAAGCAGCTCAATTTTACTGCACCCAGGCCTGGACACAATATCCTCTGGGAGATGGAGAAAAATGGCCAGAAGGTGGGAGCATTAATTATAATACCGTTCTGCAATTAGATATGTTCTGTAAAAAGGAGGGAAAGTGGACTAAAGTCCAGTATATTCAACTTTTCTTTTTCCTAAGAGACCACCCAAAATGTTGAGCAAGTAGAGACTAGATACCCAGATCATGGTGACCCTTTACAAAAGGCCCCCAAACTCCCTTGAGGAACCGGAACCAAAAAATCCATCTAATGCCCAAAGGCTCCCACAAGGTCAAAAGGGGCCTCCCCCATGGCAGAAATCAAATCTCCAGGGGGGCCACAGGGGATATATCACACCCTGAAGAGATTGGTTGATGCCCCATCAGCTTCCCTTCTACCCCCTTAATCAGATACTTCATCCCACAGGACTGTACCCCCCCTCCAGTTAATTCCTGGAGGGGATAGGGCTCACGGTCCTTTTAGATTAAGTAAACTTAAAGGAATAAAAAAAGATTTAGGAAATTACACAGAAAACCCAGATCAGTATATCCAGGCATTCAGAGAAGTCAGCCAAAACTTTAAACTGAGCTGGAAGGATGTAATGCTATTGTTATCCCAGAACCTCACTTCCCTGGAGAAACAGTAAGTACTAGATCAGGCAGCTGCAGCTGGGGACAATTATCACTTAGATAAATGTGGCCCTACAGGCCTAGCTCAGACTGGGCCCTGAGAGGAGGAGGAGGGGGAGGGGAAGAAAGACAGAGACAAAGGATACCTAAAAGGAAATCCCAATTCCCAATTCCCACAGGAGATCAGGCAGCGCCTAGGTATGATCCTAAGTGGGACCATGAAAATTACAAGGATGAATGGATCCGTAACCATTTCATCCACTGCATTCTTGAGGGTTTAAGAAGAGCCAAGATAAAACCCATTAATTATTCCCAAGTCATGGCTATACAGCAAGGACCCTTAGAAACTCCAGTAGCTTTCCTACAGAGACTTAAGGATGCTTCACAAAAGTATATCAACATTGTACCAGAGCACAGAAAGAGGAAATCATCCTAAAAGATAAATTTCTAATGCCGTCAACACTAGATATCTGTAAAAAGCTTCAGAAACTGGTGGCTGAAAGGAGCAGAGATCTAGACCAATTGGTCCATGTAGCCATGTCTGAATACTATAATAGGAAAAAAAAGAAGTACCTGGAGAGGGAAAATAGAAAGGATAAGTGAGAGGAGGCTCTGATTGCAGTGCTCAGAGAGGTTCTCCCGGGGCAGAGTCCAAACCTGAGGACATATTTTCAATGTGGACAGGCAGGCCATTTTAGGAGGGAGCCACCTCCAGTACCCTGCCCCATTTGCAGGGGAAATCATTGGAAGGCACACTGTCCTCAGTTCCCAGGGGACACAAGGCCAGAGCCTCCCACCCAATGACAGGTTCCGGGGCCTCCTATCCAGGCTCCTGTAACCACCCTAAAAGCAGAGGAGCACTGGGAAATACTCACTATTGAAAAGCACAAGGCCAGCCTCCTTACTGATACTGGAGCAAGCATTTCAGCTATTCCTTTTTCACCTGGACCCAGGTCTTCCAAAAAAAAAAAATTACTGTTTGGAGCATATCAGGCCAGCCTCTAGAACGTTATTTCACTCAGCCTCTAGCCTGCTCCTGGGGAGATTTCCACTTATGTCACTCTGTTATAATTATACCAAAAATCCCTACTCCTCTGCTAGGGTGAGACCTTCTATCTAAATTGGAGGTACAGCTCCTTTACCCCCAGGGGAGTACTTTTGCTTGCCCCGATAGAAGAACAAGTAGACCCCACAGTGTAGATGGATGGACACACTGTGGGACAGGCACAAACAGTGGTCCCAGTCTAAATTCATTTCAAGGACCCCTCTTGGTTTCCCCATCAAAAACAATATCCTTTAAGACCTGAAGTTAAGGAGGGGGGTAATTCCCATAATCAAAGACTTAAAGAGACAGGGACTGCTAACAGAATGCTCCAGCCCATATAATACTCCTATTCTTGGTGTTAGGAAGGGACCTAAGAAATGGAGGCTAGTCCAAGATCTTCACCCGATCAATGAGGCAGTAGTGCCTCTCCACCTTGTAGTTCCAAATCCCTATACACTTTTAGACCAAATACCTCCAGGTACTGCTTACTACTCTGTCCTGGACTTAAAGGACACTTTCTTTTGCATTCCCTTATGTCCTAAAGGTCAACCTACCTTTGCCTTTGAAGACCACACACAAAAGGCTGGACAGGTCACCTACACTGTCCTGCCCAGGGATTCAGAGACAGCCCCCATCTCTTTGGGTTGGCACTAACCCAAGACGTGGCAGAATGGCAACATGCACAAGCTACTCTGCTACAATATGTAGATGACCTGCTCTGCGGACCAACTGAGCTATTACTTCAAGAGCCACTGAATCCTTACTAAGCTTCCTAGCAGATAGAGGTTATTAAATCTCTAAAGAAAAAGCCCAACTGTGCCAGGTTAGGGTTACATATTTAGGTCTTGTCCTGGAGAAAGAAATGAGGGCTGTAGGAGAAATAAAATCTGTCCAATCCTGATGTTTCCTCTACCTAAGATTCTAAAGCAATTGAGGGCCTTTTTGGGGGTGACAGGGTACTGTAGAATTTGGATACTGGGATATGCAGACCTAGCCAGACCCTTACATCAAATCCTTAAGGAAGCACAGAAGGATACCCAGCCCTTTATTGAGTGGGATGACAAGTCAGAAAATGCATTCCACCAGTTAAAAAAGGCCCTTATAACAGCTCCAGCCCTGGGCCTCCCGGTTCAGGATGAGTTTCAATTATATGTCTATGAAAAGGGAGGGACGATTGGTCCTGGGAGTGGTGAATCAGCTCCAGGGCAAAACTCACCAGCAAGTAGTCTGCTTAAGTAAAGAAATCGAACAGTTAGCCAAGGGATGGCCAGGATGTCTTTGAGCAGTTGCTACAGTTAGCCTTCTAGTGCCTAAAGCTGAAAAACTGGTCCTAAACCAGCCCCTAACAGTTTAAACCCCACATGACCTAGGAGGAATTTTAAACTCAAAAGAGAGGTTACTCTAATAATTTTAGGGATAACAGCATTGATTACAGCCTTAGCTGGAATCAGCTATGGAGTGACAATCACCACATAGGTTTTATAACTGCAAAAAACCTAACCAAAGTAGTAGAGTGCACCTCAGACCAGGTAGGTCTTGCCTATCTGGACACAAAAGTCTTTGTCATCCTTTGCTTATATGGTCATGGGCCACCGCCTGGCCCTAGATTTTCTTTTGCTAAACAGGGAGAGATATGTGCCCTGTTGCACATATATAAACACTTCAGGCATCCTAAAGGAATGTGCAGACTACATTCTCCAACAGGCTAAGTGGCTCCGAGAACAGTCTCTCAAAACTCAGGTTTCTACAAAGCTGTGGGACCAAATAAAATCTTGGCTCCCCTCCAGGACTTGGTTCCTACCTCTTCTAGGGTCTATAGTTGCCACTATTCTCTTATTTGTGTTTGGGCCTTGCATTTTAAACTTACTTGCCAAATGTGTTTCCTCTCACCTAGAATCCATCAAACTACAGATGCCCCTGATGGAGATGAAAATGACCTACTATCATGGTCCCCTTGATAACTCCTCTCCTGGTCAGCCCTGATGCTGTGGGACCCTTCATTGCCCCCTGTCAGCAGGAATCAAGTCCCTGAATAGACTTATCCCTGTCCCTAAGAGCAGTTAGGATGATCACTGAGTGGGAGGACTTGAAGGATGGACTGCAGGAGGTCCCAAAATGTGATAATTGGCCAAGGAGACACTTCTCCTTCCCAGGAAACTTCTGTTTGCACCTGAGAGACATCTCCACCCTTGGGCAATTAAAAAAGCCTACAAAAACCCAATTTCCAACCTGACCCATGGGACCACCAGTTTCTGGGTCCCTCTGCATGGCCCCATGCAGCCTTTCTCTTCTCTTGTCTACATATAAAATTTTTCCGATCTCTGCTGCTCAAGTCCTCCTCTGCTTTCTCAGAACACACCCAAGGACCCTCAACAGCTGAAAATTCCTGTGTGTGGTCTATGTATCACTTTTCCATAGACCTTTTCTGGAGAAAAATATAAGAGAAACCCTCTCGTCTTGGAGCAGACTTGGATAAGGACAGAATCCACCATCACATATAAGTCAAAGTCCCATTCAAAAGTTTCTTCTCTATGGAACAAAAGTCTAAAGTTGTTGGGCTGAGGGCAGCATAAATCACCTCTCCTGGGATACAGAGGAACAGTAAACTAGGAAAAGGAAAAGGAACAAACAACCCAAATCTCTATCTTTAAGATAGGGGCAGAAAACTGTCTGGAACCAGTCCATTAGAGGAAAGATGGGAAACTTTCCCATACAAGACTCACTAAAGATTTATAGCAGAATTTGAGTTTCATAGGTAGTAGAGCAGGTTAACTGAGAAAATCCCAACATTACAAACTTGTCTAATTTTGAAGCTGTATCAAAATAAAAATTCTCCTTCTCCCCGAATCAGGATCTTAATCAACAAGAAATCATTACCAGTTTGCCAAAGCGAAGAAAAAGAATATATGCCAGTGGCTCAGGTCTGTAGTCCTAGTTATTTGGGAGGCTGAGGTAGGGAGGACTGCAGTTTAAAGCTAGCTGGGGCAAATAGTTCACAAGACCACATCTCCAAAATAACCACAGCAAAATGGACTGGAGAAGTGACTCAAGTGGTAGAACACTTGCTTGCAAACCTTGAGTTCAAACCCCAGTCCCAACAACAACAACAAAAGAGAATATTGCAAGACTCTTCTTCAGGTACAAGACTAAAAGGGAAGACCAAAAGTTAAGGATGCATGAAAAAAAAATTAAGAAAAATACCTTAAGTTAATGCTTGAAGAATTTGAAGCAGGTGGTACAATGAAGGTAAGCATAGCAACAAACCCTCAAATCAGCTAAACTGACTAAATTGAATCAGTTCTCTAAATAAATAGACAGTGAGAAGAGATATTCACATTTTTATGCAAAATACTGTTTACCTCAGTCTCTACCATGCTTTGTTTTTATATTTAGAATGCAATAAAATAATAAGAAAGATAAAAAGTAAGAAATAAAGAACCCATTTATACAGAATAATCAAATGAATCTGACTCAGAACAGGCCCCAATGTTGGAATTATCAGGCAGTAAATTTAATATAAACTAGATTTTTAAAATTTTAAAAATTCCAAAGCAGTTTTCTCTTTTTCAAAGTGGAAATTTTTAAAAATGTTAGATAGATGTAGTTCTGCAGATTAAATGAGATGATGGGAGTAAGTAGCATACCTAACTACATCGCCAGGACTTAGTAAATGATAACAGTAGCTGGAGTTGGAGTTTTGTTATGTGGGTACATAATAAAATACTTTAATCTATCTACATCCTTTTGTGATAAACTTGGATTGATTGATTCATGGGAACCAGGCCTGTCTAGAAACGTTTGCAACAATGAAATCAATCCTGCAAAGTTTGATTAGTTTAACTTAAAAGATTCCTGAATAAATCCAGAGGTTTTGCCTTGCCTACTGCACCATGTCCTTGTATAATTTGCCTCAGCTCTGGATTTTCTGTGAAGAAAAGGGGGTAGAATGGCAACTGAGCTTCTTTTCCATTGTGTGAGGAACTTGGCTATGGGTAACTCACCAAGTTCTCTATTCAAAATCATGGTAAAGTTTCTCCTCACAAAAAATCAGTGGCCTCATTATAGTTTTTATCTGTTTTGATTTAATAGAATCAAAATTCCATTTTTCTACTTCTCATGATTTTATTACTTTTTGTTTCTTTCATGCAATGAAATATACTAGATAGTATCACAGAGCAATTTAAAGTAATATTTGTAATTTGATTTCAGATATTATTCCTTTTTACTTTGAAATCTATATTGCTCTTGCAAGCAAAATTCAATTATAAGTCTATATTCATGCACTAATCAGTGATACTCCACTGCAATGGTGAATATTATTCTTAAAGGTTCAATATTATCATTCAAGAGGCAGAACCCAAAATAATCAATTTTCTTCTACCAGTCATTTCAGAGTTTATAGCTCCCTTTTATCTTTATATTGCTTAAATGATTTCTCCTGATAGATTCTGTGCCCTGATATACAATTTTAAATTACTGAAATACATAAGATTCAGGAAAGAGAACATAGCCATCTGTTCTCACCTTAGATTTTTCTTAATTGTTTTAACCAATTTATGTTATGAACGTCATTGGCAAGCTACTTGTAACCAGCAGAGATACTGAATATATCTAACATATGGCACCTTCATGGCTGTAGTTCTTTCAAACGTGATTCATCAAGATTAAAGTTAGCAACAAGAATGATGTGAAAGTAAGGCTGTGAGGTAGCTTTGCAGTCTTCAGCTGCTCTGTGTATCATATTTACTATCAGAATCTTGACAGCAAGTTGTACTATCACTCATGATTTATTCTCATGCACTCATATTTCTCTAGCTCTTTTGCTCTAATTTCTTCATTAAATTACAATTACTTTCAAAAGAATAATCATTTTAAGAGAATAATCTCAGAGCTTATGATATCTTATAGTTCATTTTTTCTCATTTATGGAGGATAAGTTTCCTCTACAGTAATGGAAAAGTTAGAATTATAAACCAGTCATCAACTCTATAATCCATCTCCCAACTACTCTTTTATGCTGCCTCCCATTGCCACTAGTTAGAAGATCTTAAGTTTCCCAAGGCATAACTTCCTAATGCAGAAAATAAGGGGTAATAAAAGTGCCCATCTCACAGTATTGTGAGAATTAAATGAGTTAATATTTGAAAGCATTTACTACAGTGCTTGACACATTGTAAGCACTATAAAAGTGTTAGCTAGAGTAAGTTATTTCACTTTAAATAAAACCTTATAGTTACCTTATTGGTATCAGCAAACATTTAGATGAATAGCTTAAAGTATGAGTGTAATTTATAATTAAATAAAAATAATTGTTAGTCTGTGACTGGAATAAGTTAGATCATTAACATGAGACTGCCTTATACGATGACTTGGTTGATAATAGTATGAGTGCACAGCTACTCAAAGCTTTTGTAGAAGAAAATATACTTAAATTCAGTGGCATTAATTACCATAGCTAGCATTTAACACATTCCAGATACTTTTCTAAATACTAATACATGAATTCTAATTGTCAGAATAACCCCTGTGAAATAGGTATCACTATTACCCCCACTTTACAGATGAAGAAACTGAAGTACAGAGAAGTAGCTTGCCAAGTTCATGCAACTAAAAACTGGCAGGAACAAGACAGAAGAATTTATCATGTCCTTAGCACTTCCCAATTTAGCTAATCCTCCATGTTTTCCTTACCTCAAAGTGGTAAAATCCTACAGATAAGTATAAATGAAGTATACATGTAGGCCTACTTCTCATTCACAAGTATGTTATTCAGTCTCCATGTACTTATAGAAGAATGAAATCCCATAACCTACACCAAAATAGCTGGAACTGGAGGACATTATGTTATGTGAAATAAGCCAAGCACAGAAAGACAAGTATAGTAGCCCAATACATATGCAGGTTTATTGCACACAGCTTTGATCAAGTGCAGTAAAAAATATATATCAAAACAAATTTTAAAAAAACCTCACCTTTTCACACGTGTGTTCTTCAGCTCTATTGATGTGGAGATGTTACCACAGTTATGTTTAAATTGTTGCACACTACTCAGTAAGTTTCCCTGCCCTGAATCTTGTGAAAATCTGCCTCTCAAAAAGGTAAATGGTACCCAAGAAACAAGGTAAAGGTTAACATGCATAATTTAAGTGATGAAGTAAAAATTTTACATTTGTTGAAAGGGAACATGTCTTTAACAGAAATTGAGATGTGTTATGGGAAAAAGCACCCATAGTATTAGAGATAAAGAGATGAAATAAGATCTAAATTTTGGTGAACGTTATTAATGTGTACGACGGTAATTTTTGTGTCAGTGATGTATCCTGTTCCATGTGGTTTCATGTTACAGATGCTCAGACCTACTGCATGTATGGTACAAGTACACTCGAGCGATTATAGAGCACTGAACTCTATGCATCCTGGGCATTCATGGTTTTCCTCAAAGGTGAACTCCTGTCCATATCTGGATACCAAGAGCCTACTGTACTGCATATCCTCTCACATAGATGGAAACTTAAAGTGTCAACCTGAAAGAAGAATAGTGATAACTAGAATTGGGAAGGGCACAGGGATAGAGGTTTGGAAGAAGGGTAATTGGATATACTTAATGTACACTAAATACATATATATATATATATATATATGTATATATAGTAAGCATCACACTGAAACCCATTAATGTGTACAATTCACATGTGTTAATAATAATAAAGAATATATAGAAAACATGTAGTCTCTAAAATATAACCTTCTCACTCCCTTTTGCTAACATACATAATGGTCATTTCCACTGAAGTGGTCAACAACTTCAACAAGGAACAGAACCTTAGTTTCCTCCTCAACTTCAGTGAATAGATAAAGGATATTGGTACCTCTGATAGTTTCCCTAGATATGAGAGAGTTGAAACTTTCAAACACAATTAAGATAAGGAACTCAGTCTACAATCTGCAAACGTATAAGACATCTTATGAAATATTAGTCAGTCTTCTCTAAATAGGCTAGGATTTTCATGATGATCACTGACCCACCCATTTTAATACTTAAGACTTTCTACAGTCTTTGTCACCTAACCACTTTTAGACTCCTTTTTCTCTCTGGTCAAGAGCTTCATATTCTGAGAACAAAGAGAAGACATCTAAAAGAGCGTTTTGGCCTCTACTTCATGCTGTTTTCACATTTTCAGTTACACTGGCAACTCAAAACACCAGGCCCTAGTGATAACTTCAGGAAAAAATGATGATATGGAAAGATGTACAGAGAGATAGACTTTTATTCACTGCTGATCAGAAAGACCTGGGAAGCTCTCTCTACAATGAAAACAGAAGCATGCTTGGGTTGGTAACTAGGTCTATCTGGTTAACCCAGGTGAGAAAAAGAAATTTCTCCAGTTCATGGAAGAGATAGGATAAGACAGCATGAAATACAAGTAGAAGACAAACCCTTACCCTACAAAGATCCTACTATAGAGCTGGCAAAGTAGCTCATGCTTGTAATCCCAGCTGTGCAGGAGGCTGAGACAGAAGGATCACAGTCTGAGGCCAGCCCCCAGAAAAAGCGTGAGACCCTATCTGAAAAACAAATTAAAGCAAAAAGAGCTAGGGGTGTAGCTCAAGTTGTAGAGTGGTAGAGCAATTGCTGGGAAGTGCAAAGCCCTGAGTTCAAATCCCAGTAATGGCAAAAACATAAATTTGCAACCTTTGTATCAGCAAATGAAAAGCAGAAAACTCAATATTCTTTTAAGTATACTGACTCAACAAATACCTATTGGCAGATCCTAATATGCTAGGCATTGCTGGTGTACTGATCAACTAGAAAGAGTTTCCTGTCTCCAAGCAGCAGCCAATGAGGGATGTTGTAACATTCTTTCCATTCTACACATGAGGAAACAAAAGAGCAAAGAGTTTACACTGTACATAAATGACGAAGCCAGAATTCAAATACAGGTCTCCCCAGTACACATCCCTAACTCTTTTCACAAAACTTTTCCACAATTGTTAGAAGAGTACAGAAAAAAAAGAGCAGTACTCAGCAAAAGCAGAATAAATTGCCCAAGAAAAAGCAATGAGGTTAAGAATGTTCCTGTTTGCCTGTTTATACTCATATCCATATTCTCAAAACAAACAAACAAATAACAAAACAACAAAACTTTGCCAAAAAGTTAACCTACCTGTTACAAGAAAGCAGTGAGGATTTGTAGAAGATCAATACCAGGGGGCACCACTGTGTAGTCCATTAGGAATGATCCATGATTTGCCTCTTATCAGTCTCTTCTATTCACCAAAATACTTCATTTTCAATAGAAAAGACCATCTTTCAGGTCAAAATTGAAGGTGCTCCTTCTCCAAATACAAATCATTTCACCCAGGAAATGTCTAGATTTTTCTTGAGATGCAATATACCAACCTGGATAGGCATCTTGTACAAGTCAATTCTCTTAAGACCAAAAGTTCTTTTCATATTCACAAAAAAGAACACTGTAGTAGAAAAAGTTACCCAAAGATAAAAATAATCCAAATAGAATGTGCCACAGAATTTCAGTGAAAGGCTTCAGAATTCACCCAAAAACATTATCAGACAACCACACCATCAAAGATTCCTTTCATATCACCCAAGGAGACAAAATGATCATTCCAGAATGCACTGTTCAGAGAAAAGTGTCCACAAATCCATTCATCATGTTAAGAGTTGTCAACTTTGTGCTTTTTAAAAAAATCTCATTTCAATCACAAAGAATAAAGCATTTTCTGTATCTTTTAGCAAGCCAAGGAAAATGAAAACAAATCAATATATGTTTTTCAAACCAAAAATGTATGGCTTTATAACTGAATAAATGAGATATCAAAAAATAAAATTTTCATAACAGCAATGATGGTATTAAACTGTAACACATCATCTTCATTAAAAGATGATAGCTTTTTTCTTATGTAATATATAAAATGTTCAGTTTCTTTTTCCTTTTGCTTAGGTTTCATAATCATCTCCTTTGGACTGAGTCCAAAAACTGCCAGACACTACTAATGTGCCAATTGTTTTTTAAATTCTCCTAAAATTATTCATTTAATTGCCATATATGGCCTTTGCTTTAAATATTAGTGACTCTTCAACAAGCAATGTCTATGAATAAAATCATATTTCAATGCTTTCTAAGACAACAAAGTGGTAAATTTTGCTTATCCTCTGAAACTAAAGATTACTACAGACTTGACAAAATGTTATTTTGTTTTGAAGAGTATAGATAACACAACATAAAGTATAAATGTGATTGGGTAGTCAGTGGTAAAAAACAATGAAAGGAACAGGAGAAACAAGGTCAGATAATTCTGCCTCTGGTTCAGAAATTTGGAAAAGATCAACAGTTGAATGCGACATTCAACTGTAAAGATTGAGAGAGTGGGGAGTACAAGTTCCAGTTCAACCCTCTCTTTTGACAGGTGAAGATACATAAGTAACAGAAGACCATGTTGATACAACACCATATCTACATAATCATTTAACATTAACTCTTCTAAAGCTTTTTTATTTATCCCCAATTTATATGGAAAAATTAAAACAAAGACAATAAACAGCTTCAAGACCTCACAAGCAAATTAATGAGATAACTAATACAAAAACTTAGAACAAGTGCTGTAAACATCAAACCTCTTAAATAAGGTCTTTCATAGTGCAACTCACTTTTATAGAACACTCTGTGCTAGGCTTCAGGTTGAGAGATAAGACATCCTGTTCATCACTTCAGAGTTTTGCATCATGAACAGGACTCTGATCTTTAATTAACCATGTGACTAAAGTTATTTCCAGGGGTCACTGAGTCTTTAATTATTCAATATCCAAATGCAGGAAAAAACTAACATTCCAAGTTTCCCAAATATAAAATTTTCAGAAAATAAATTGGAAATTTTTTATTCTAGCAAGAGCAATTCAATAAAAGTATTTGCCTGAGGATAATTTTTAAAACTGACCAAAATAAGTATGAAATTTATAAATTTATAAAGTATCTTACTTGCATACAACACAGTTGGCCAATTGCTTGTCCTTGTCCTTGAAAATATTTTTTAGCTTTGTTTTGGTTTATTTGTGATGTTTGCCACCTTTTCTTTCTCCGTCACTTTACTGTCTGACCTCTAAATTTTGTAGTTGATCTGCATTCACCTCAAGCTTCCATCTTGTCTCTCACTTTTAAATTTCATTTTTATTCCTGCTAGTTTCCATGTATACCTTGACCCCAACCCCTTTGCTGAACTGTAAGTAATCATCTGCATGCTTGCCATCTTCTCACAATGTCTAGTAATCATGTAAAACACGGTCAAAGAAGAATTATTGAATCACCTCAATCCATCCCTATCCATCCAGCAGTAGCTAAGTAAATAGAACAGTCATTCATATAGTGGCTTAAGCCAAGAATTCAAAAGTCTTCCTTGAATTCTCTTTCTCTCAAGTCCTCTACCGGTTGTAGAAGCTCTTATAATCCTCCTTATTAAATCGACACTGAATTTATCTATTTCATTCCACCTGCAGGGCTACACTCCCATAATCGTTCTCCAACTTGTGATAGTTCTTTCCTGCTTCTTATCTTCTTCTTTATAATGTATTCCCCAAACAGTAGCCTCAATGATCTCATACAATGTAAACCAAATCATGTATTTTCCCTGATTCAACTTCTGACAGCTTCTCTTTGCACATAGAACAAAATACCAACTCCTTAATATGGCTCACATGGTCCTTTGTTACCCAAATTCTGTTTTCTTCTTTGATCTCCCCTTGACCATTATACCTCTCACTCATTGTAATGTAGCTATTCTCATCTTCTTTTATATCCTTGGACATCTCAAACCTAATTTCTGCATGAGGTTCTTTGTTCTTGCTCCTGTTTTGCCAAGAGTACTCTGAATCAGATTTTCTCACATCTAACTCTTGCTATTTAAATCTTATTTCAAACATAAGTAGAGTTCCTTCTAGAATATCTATCCCGCCCTCCATGACTATAGTCATTCTTTTTCTCCTAACTGGCTTTATTTTCTTCTTGGCTCTTACAACAATCTGAATCATTTTGAATAATGAAATCATTGTTATTTGTTGCCTGTTCCTATTCCTCTACTAGAATGTGGATTCTATAAGAGCACTGCCATAAACTAAATGTTTATGTCTCTTCAAAACTCACACATGGAAACCTAATATAATGGTATGCAGGAAAGTTAGAAAGTGATTGAAAGTGATTACTTCATGAGGGTGGAGCCCTAAATGGGATAATTGACCTTAGAGCTGAAGAGATCAAAGCTCTTCTCTCTCAACGTGTGAAGAGGGTGACTTCTGTGAGTCAGAAAGCTGACCTTCACCAGGTAACAAATCTACTAGCATCTTAGATTAGACTCCAGAAATTTGAAAAATGAATCTGACTTATTATTTCCTTTGCCTTTGTGATATGGGTATAAATTGAACCTAGGGCTTCATGCATGATAGGCAAGCACTCTGCCACTTAGTCCAGCCCTCCTTATCCACTTTATATTATTGTTCTTTTGGGCAGTATGCTTAACACACTGTGGAAACTGAATCTATACATATATTTATGTATATGTACATATATTACATAATAGTTCAATTTATTGTTTTTATTAGCATGTATTAGTTGTATAGTGGGATTTCATTGTGATATTTACATTTGTGCTTTTAATTTAGTTTTAAATGAATGAATGAAAAAATGAACAAATTAATCAAATGGATAGAGGACCATAAAGTAATTATATCCATGTTTTTGTAGTGAATCATGACGGACTGAGTTGAATATAGTCATAAATCAAAATGTCTTGCTGATTTTTACATCTGTGTGCATGTCTAGCTAAGTTTTCATAGAACTCAATGCTGGAATTACACTGTGACAATAGTAGATAGTTGATTTTTTAGTAAAGTCAGATTTCTGAAGTACTAATTTAATATTATGTCAGTATGCTTTTTTCTTCTCGCAGTACTGGGCCTTAAACTTAGGGCTTCCCACTTGCTAGACAACTCTACTACTTGAGCCATGTCTCTAGCCCTTTTGACTCTTTTTGGAGATAGGGTCTCACTTTTTGGTTCTTTTTGGAGAGAGGGTCTCACTTTTTGGTTCTTTTTGGAGAGGGGGGGTCTCACTTTTTGGTTCTTTTGGAGGGGGGTCTCATTTTTTGGTTCTTTTTGGAGATAGGGTCTTACTTTTTGGTTATTTAGGAGAGAGGATGTCACTTTTTGGTTCTTTTTCTAGAGAGGGTCTTGCTTTTTGGTTATTTTTGGAGAGAGGGTCCAACTTTTTTATTCTTTTTGGAGGGGGGTCTCACTTTTTGGCTGTTTGGAGAGAGGGTCTCGCTTTTTGGTTCTTTTTGGAGAGAGGTCTCACCTTTTGTGCAGGCCAGTATGGACTATGATCCTCCTACTTCACATTTCCTGCTGTCACTGGGTGGCACACACCACCACACCCAGGTTTTTTCCATTGTGATGAAGTCTCACAAACATTTTTTGGGGGGCTGGGCTGGAATTGAACTGTGATATCCAATCTCAGATTCCCAAGTAGTTGGGAATACACTGGCATCTGGTAGCTGTTTAAAAACCATATCTATCTTTCACTAAGATGGCATACATACTTGTACAATACTCAGGAACTATAGACATGGCCTAGTCACTTATTCAAAAAAGAGTCCAAAAGTGTCTCATGATATGACACAGCTTCTTTCTGAAACTCCAGTTTTACTTTACTCTCCCTTGCTCCTCAATAGCATCTCTTGCCAGACTGCCACTGTCAACTGACATACGCTACCTCATGCTGCTGTTGATCAATTTTCTCCCAGTCTATGTTCTGCCTCCCTGCATGGACTGTAGATTTTGATATGCTGCTCTCCACAAGTGAGCTCTTTCAAAAATAGTTGTGCAGTAGATATTTGTGAAATTTTTGATGAAGTTATTTGTAACTCTCCAAGTCTATCTTTACCTTATTTTTAGTTTCAAGCACTAAATGAATATTAAACTAAAAACATTGGAAAGATTAATCTCATCATTATAATATTTTTCAATAATGCTGAAATAAGTTTTGTTATACATTTTTATGCATCACTTCTTTTTCCCCTCTCTGAGACACAGAGTGAATAAATTCCTGCTGGTCTTTACGCATTCTGGAGCTCACTACATGTTGTTGATCACCTTAGAAATAGCCCAGTGAATATTCACATCTGGAATCTCTGACTCTGTGACATTAATAAATTCAGGAACAGGTGTTGACTAGAAACTGCACACATTTAGCTATAAAGGGATAATTCTAGAAAAGTAGTTTATCGCAGGACTACAAATGGATTGTGCTTCACTGTACTCATTTGAAAGCACAGTGTCTGTTCCCAATCTTATTTTACAATAACTGAGGAACATGTAATTAATGAAGTTTCATTCTGGAACTCTACACTTAACATTGCTTTCCTCCACTAGTCTTTCCCTCCACCATTTAGAAAGCAGCAATACTTTGCATAGGAGATTTCACAGAGGTATTTAATGTTTCTGTATATTTGAAAATATATTCTTCAAAGTTTAAACAAAGAAAATAGTTTTTAACAACAAACTACATTTTGTCTGTAAGAACCAGATTGTTGAGACACAAAAGTTGCTTTTTTAAGTACACATTCTTAAAGCTTGGTTTTTTACATGAAGAAAAAAATACTAAACGCAGACAAACTTAGTTTCTCTATGAACAAATGTATTAGTCTTGGTAAAACAGCTGCTATCAAAAATAAATCTCAATTGTATGGGATTAAGTCCATTAAAATTTATTTCTTGAATGTGTAAGAGAAGGTGTTCTTGGACAGTAGCAAGGAGTGGTGTGAGGGGTGGCTCTGATCCCTGTCATCATTCATGGATCCCAGGATGATCGAGAATTTGCTTTTTCAAACACATTTTCAAGATCACATTGGGTGTTGGTATCTTGCCAAGAGTAGAAAAAAGAAAATGTTGAGATTGTACACTTAACAGCCTTGGTCTGGGAAGAAAATAGAAATCTTCATTTACTTTTTTTTTGGCAAGAACTGTCACATGGCAGCTAAATCAAAGGATGACAGGGAAATGGCCATTTCTTAGGAACAACTCTTCTCTGGAAGAGAATTGAAATAGAAGGCAAGAAAATTGTGGCAGCTTTCCCCACAAAATAGGCTCAGCATTCTGTCAATATTTTATGTTGAAATTTTAGTGGAAGAAGGAAAGAGAAACAACTGGTAGGTTTTGGACTCAGAGAGCAGACAGTGTTTGCTCACCTTCCTCTATAGAACTGAAATATGATACAGTTTTGTGGAGAATTCATTGCAACATGGGCTAGAGTGGAATTGGTAGCAAATATAGCCTAATCAGATATAGAGCTTGAAGTAGCACCTATTCCTAATCTATCATAGGTCCGTAATGATGCAGGAGAGCATCTGAAGCCCACATTGGTGTACCATAGGTTAGCAAGACCTCCCAATTATGAAAGAAAAACACAGAGTAACCAGCACAGAGCAAGTGACTATGAACAAAATAGTAGCATAGACATTGGCACCAGGCTTCAACGGGGATCAATGCTGATAACTAAAAACATATTGACATTAGGGTTAATTATTTTTTTCCTCCTAAGGAAAGAGTTCCATCAAGTAGAATATAGGAAAATTAGCAAAGGTATTTGATTGTATACTTGAGAGTTTCATGATTTTTGAATATTGTTGCATTAATAATCATCTTAGAAACTAAGATTTTAATAATTTTTCAATCAATATTTGTTTATCAGGAAAGTATTGACTAGATGTACATTTGCATTTCAGGATATTATTTAAGATGTTTTAATCATTAAATCAATATTAGATCCTGTAGCTTTAATGAAGTTGAGATTCACATATTTGAAACAACTGTTTATTTTCATCTTTTGTGGCATCTTCATACACTTTTGTATTTTTCTCAAGATTTTTTACACCAGTCAGCTGATTATAAAAGAGCATTCCTCTTGTAGTTCGTAGCCATATGGGCTTCTCATCTATGGTGTCAATGGCCTTTGGGAGATATCTGCCTGTGTCTGGGTGACCAAATCTTTCTCTATTACCTTTGAGAGAGTTTACCTCTACCTTTTTACCTCCAGATGGGCACACTTTAGAAATGTCAGGATCTGCAAAGTTATTCCCACAGTATATTCAAAATGTAGACATAGTCCCTCAAAGTTGGTAATGATATATCTGATGAGCTTTCCCATGGTGAAATAGACAAGAAAATACTTCAAGATATAGGCAATGACTTTCTGAATAGGATTCCAATAGTTCAGAAAATAATAGCAAGAACTGATAAATGGGATGGCATCAAATTAAAAGACTGTGAAGAGCAAAGGAAATAATCACTAGAGTGAAGAGACAACCTACAGAATGGGAGGAAATCTTGGCCAGCTATTCATCTGATAAGGGATTAAAATCTGAAATACATGAAGAACTAAAAAAAAAAAACACCAAAAGAACAAATAATTCAATCAATAAATGGGTAAATGAATTAAAACAGACTGTTCTCAAAAGAATTACAAATGGCTAATAAATATGTGAAAAATATTTTCAACATCCTCAGCCATCAGAGTAATGCAAATCAAATCTGCATTAAGTTCCTCACCTCAGTCAGAATGTCTACCATTATGAAAACAAACAACAACAAATTTGGATTTTAATCCCTTATCAGATGAATAGCTACCTTATTTTTAAAATGTTTATTATAGTTATTTGTTTCTCATTCAAGAGCTATATCATATCTTATGAGTATTTCTAAAATGTGCTTTAACTCTCTACCATTCTTTGTTTTAGAGGAATAAGAATCCAATTCCAAGGGCTTGATAGTGGCACATGCTACTATAAATTCACTAAGCATCATTGGCTTATATTCTTCAACTGCCTTCTTTAATCCCATAACGTACATATTTTTTTTCTTTCAGAGGATGTATATAAGTTAACAAGTACATTTATGAGTTGCACAAATATCTGACTCTAAGCTATATAGTACCACAAATCTGGATATTTGGGAATTTGTTTATATTATCAATAAAATTATGTTACCTGATGTTTACTATTATACAGCTAACAAGTATTGGCACTGCAGGAAACAGAACTTGACTGCTTTAGAGATTGCTTCATAAATGTGGCTGGCTATCTACTTGGACCTCTGTATTTTGGAATTCACTATTCTTAAATGCGACCAGTTATAAAAGGCATAGATAAATTATCCTATTTGTAGCTTGAATCAGTGTTAAGTGCAGAATTAAGAACTGACAGAAAAATATTCAAATATCTCTATTTTCCCACTTAAGAGAAAGATATTTGATAATGAATAAGAATTAGCAGGGAGGAAAAAAATCATAGAATTGGGATCACAAGGTCTGTATTGTAGGACCTTCTTTAAAAGAACTTTAAAAATTGTCTTAATCTTAGTTGTATTACATGCTTTTCTGAGATTTTCATTATATTCTCATCTATTGAGAGAATTAACTTGTTATAGTCTTCAATGTCCTCTTAAATTGCCCTTAATTACACACTCAAATGTCTGATCAGGAAAAAATTTAAAGGATAATTATTCATTTCAACAGAGAAGAAAATTTGTTATTGCAATGGAATCAATACAAAATAATGTTTTATTGAATAATGGGTGAAAATTTATAATTCCGGAAGTCTTTCTCATCAACAAATAATTCCATTTTGTAAAAATCATCTCCCAGACATAATCATAAGTGAAATGATCTATAGCAGGGCTTTGCTGACAGCATTTACCACAGTGAAAGATGTGACATTAAGGGAAGACTCCCTGTTCCTGTTTCCACATTGCCCTAGTCTGAGTCATAGCCCAAAGAAAAAGGAATAGGAGAAGCTATAGAAAGATAATAAATGTGTTACCAACCAGCTGACTAGACTGCTTTTAGTCTACCTAGATAGAAATTGTGTGTAGGCAAGAAGATCTTTCCACCGTGGACAGTCCTTTGCTACTGAGTCCCCAAGGCCTGGGGGCTACACTGGCAGACTCAGAGGCTTACAGCTATAAGCCCTGACATCTAGGGGTCTACTGCTCCAGGATTTAGAAACCAGAGACTTACGGCTGTAGGCAGTCAAGTTGGAAGCTACTGCTCTGAGCTTTAAACACAAGCAGCCTGGCACTTGTCACTCTTTGCTTCCAGCAGCAGTGATTGGCAGCAGCAGTAAGCAGTAAGCAGCAAGCTGTGTCTTCTAGTCTTAGAGTTCTCAGACAGGCCTTTGGTGCAAGACCCCTCAGACCTACAAGCAACAAGTGTTAGACTTCTTGGGCTTAGTGGGTGTTCGAAATCCCCAAACCTTCGCAGCACCTAGTGTCACAGCTCTCAGGTTTCTGAGACCTTTGGCCCTTAAGACAGGGCCATACCATGAAACTCTTCTAGCATCCAGGGCTGCAGTTTCATGTCTTCAGATTTTCACACCTCGCTTTCATTTCATGGCCTCTGTCCATGTCATTTTTTCCCTGGCTTCTCTATGGGAACTCTTCAGCAATCCTTTGTTGCTACTGCTACTGGCTGCTGCCACCACCCCCACTGTTGCTTCTACCATCCTATCTTCATGCTGCCAACTCAGTTTAATTTACTAGTGATAAGCATCAAAAATAGTCAAGAAAAGACCACCTGAGAAGCACTTTTTTGGGCCTAATATTGTAACATCAGGAAACAGCACAGGACCATATTTCCTGGTTGGCTCACTAAGTGTGTTGAATAGCCAGCTTAGATAGCCAGACAAGGGTCATGGCGAGCATGTTTGCATCAATCATGGCAATCCATGCAAATAAAGGACTCCGTTTGCACTAGTCATGGCATAGTTCCTCATTTAAATAAGGAACCCACTTTATCAAATCTAATAGGACAGTTCTTCCCGTTTGAGCCAGCCATAGTGCTTCTTCTGGGTCACCAAGGGAAGTGCTCCATCTCTGGCCTGGGTGGATATGGTTGTAGGGTCATTAGAGTTCACTAAGGCTTGTGATGGCAAAAAGTCCAATACAAACCAAGTGAAAAATTGTTGGCTAGTATAGTACCATCAGGAGCTGGTGTGTTTTGGCAACAAGCATCTGTGGTTGCCATGTAGCTTCATCAAATGTTCTGCCGAGTGTTTAAAGTTGCCAGTGCTGGCACGAGGGCAGTCCACCTGGCTGCTTGGCTGATATTCCTCACTCAAGGCAGTAGGGGCATCAGGAAGGGTCCAGCAACCGTCCATTAGTGAGTGAATTGCCCTGGCCCCAACATTTTACCTTATTTAAAGAAAATAAACAATAAATTAACAGTATTCATTGTTTCTGGCAGGCATACATTGAATCTTCTTTCATCAATTGTAATAGTTTATTCCAGGAACCTTTTTAAACAAATACGTTTCTATTTGTGTGGTATATCACAAATCTGAATCGCAAGCTTTCAGGTGTCTTCAGTTATGCATGTCAAGTGGGTGAACGTCTCTCAGAACTGCAGAAAGCTTCTCTTTCCCAGGACTAATGAGTGGCTCCTGCACAAGAATGGAAACTGAATGGTCCACATTGAAGGGATGGGTTGCTCTCCAAATACCAGCATATATAGGAAAGATAGAAGTCTGTATATTTGTTTACATGGCAAAATAAATAGTTACTAATTTTCAGTTAAATACATTTAACTAAAAATAAATTTTAATACTTTTAAATACACACAAATATATGTATGTGGAAAGAGAGAGAGAGAGATTTTATATAAAATCTAGTTTATGCAGTGGTTTTGGAACACTTCCATCAAAACCATTTACCTCACATTCAGATCTCCCATAATTCCCAGATAAAGGTTTCAGTTAGGAAAAAAAAATGGCTGTTTGAGTAAAGAGAACTCAGTGCTACTAGTGTAAATATACTAAATAATCATTTATTCATACATTTATATCACTTTTTGGCAGTACCGGGGTTTGAACTTAGTGCTTTGTTCTTGCCTTGCACTTGCTAGGCAAGCACTCACCACTCCCAGCTCTTTTTACTTTTTTAGATTTCTTTTCAGATAGGATCTTGCCTTTTACCCCTGGGACTTGATCTTCCTACCTATGTCTCCTACATAGGTGGAACTTCAGGCCTGAGCCACTGTACCTGGCACACATTTATATCTTTTTAACAAAAGCCATCTGATGTTTTTTTTTTCTCAGTTCAGGAAAAATGCTAAGCAGTTTACATGTTGTTTGTAAATATTTACTTTTGGAGACAAATGATAGTAAATAAAATGCTCTGTGTTTTATTGAATCATTAATTTAATAAGATTTAGGCATTAAATCTTCCCATTTAGAAAAGAAAATTTTACAATTTTGCATCCGTAATATAAATATTGACTGTGATATACCATCATAAGTTTATAAGCAAGTAAAATTAATCAATCATACTTCTTAACTAATGAACTTACTAACAACTCTCAAACATTCTATAGTAAGCCATTATCTCTCATAAAGTAATCAGAGGTCTGATTCAGGAGATGAGGGTGGGGGTGGGGAGGCAGGAGGTTAGGACTGGAAATTTGCATACCTAACAAATTCATACATGCTGCTGTCTCTGTTGTTGGCTTCATGATCATATTTTGAGCATACTGATGTTGAGTGTAGGCAACTCAGAGAAAATTGAACATTCAAATTTGTTTGCTACAGTATCAAGCCGTATATTATCCAATGCATTGTGCATATTCTGTATTCATTTAAATCCTCTGTCTTTTCAAATTTGTGTTTCCTGTATATTTTTGCCCATATTCCTTTTACCCACTCCTTGTTGCTCTTGTTTCTTTCTATCTGCTCATTTGCTCTTTAAGTTTTTGTGTCTTCTCTCTTCTCCTTGATCTATTTTCCTTCAATGAACTAAATTAAAATGTGCATTTTAAAGCAAAAATTTCTAGGATTCTGGATAAGTCCTCATTTTAAATAGCCTTATTTACAAAAAGTTGTTACCAGCTACTTCAATGGCTGTGCACTCCCTTAAATTGGTGCTCTGTATACAGCTCACAGTTGATTCTTTAATGAACCATGTATTGTTTATAAATCAAGCTCCAAAGCTGTTTTTTTCTAGAAGAAGTTTTCAAAAGAAAAATAAAGTATTTGTACCACTCTTTATGAAAAATTCTAGGACTGTAAAAATGTTTTCAAATGTACATTGGAACACCTATACCACTTTGAAAAGCTTTCCTCTTTGAAGTTCTACATAAATGTGTTTCACAATCCCTAATGTGTGGAAGATTTTTCTCTTGTCCTTCCAAAATCTCCTGTGCTTCAGTAAAGGAACATTTCCATTTATGCTACCTACAGTGAAGATGTATTTTGGGAGGTTAGTACCTTCTTAGATGTCTTTTAAATAAGGATAACACTTGTGAAGTCTATTTTAAATTTCTCTTATGTTCAAAATATAAAAATCTCACAAAGTTCTACAAAATTGGAGAAAGGTTCTGCCTGGAATAGGGTTTTTGGGGTGTGAGGGGAACAAACAATGTATACACATGTAAGTAAATGTAAAATTGATAAGATAAAAGGGGAAAAAATATATAACTCCTACTAGTCTATTTAAGCATATAGAATTAGAATATTGCTATTTTCTTACCCCTAAGGAATTAAAGAACCTAGTTAGCTAGGTTCAAAGATTGAAAACAGATATTATGTGTCTTCTGTTTCTAAGACTATAGACTTGCCCCATGAGTATAATTTGAATCGCTGAATAATTTACAGAAACACAGAATACAGATGAACACAATGAACTACAGCATGGGATAGTCTGCAGGTCATATTGCATTCTTCAAAAACTTGTAAGAAAAACAAATGAATGGAAAGGTAACCTGTAGCTCGGTGAAGCCCTAAATGTCACATTAGGTTTACAAAACACTACATAGTACCCTATAAGTATGTGTAATTTCTACCTATCAGTTAAAATAAATTTATTTTTAAATAAAAAAGTATGACCGTTAATACAAAAAGGAAGAAAAAGGAACTAACACATTAAATTGAGTCCTTGAATGACAGAAATTTTGTCATACTCATCCAATGTTGGGCATAATTCCCCAGGTAGAGTCAATGCTAAATAAACATTGAAATCTTTTTTTTTTAAATTTGGCTGAAGTACATTTCATATATACCATAAGTTACCTGTTTGTGAATTTCAGTTCAACAAAAATGATTATTGTATTTTTCCTATGCATTTGATATTATATTAACCACTCAGCATAGAAAGTAGAAAAACATGCAGTCCCTCTACTCAAGGAGTTCGCAGTTCCATAGGCATCAGAACAAGTAGGGTGGTAGTGAAAATGCAATTCTGGTATTGTTGTGATAAAGAAGGTACAAGGTTTTATGGAAGCATTTAAGCGAGACACTAAAGTTATTAAACACAAGTCTGTGGAAGACGAATTTATAAGCAAAGTAAAAGGGGTGAGTACTTCTAGGGAAGAAACAACATGTATAAAAAGCCCATGGGTATGAGAAGTTATAATGTACCCATAACTACAAATCTGAATGTCACCATTTAGAACCTGAGGAGAGAGAAATCCAGAGAGCAAGACAATACCACATCAAGACAAACTTAGAAAGAGTCATCTAAGAGAACTTAGACTATAAGAATATTGAGGCAATGTCGAAAATTTTAAATTGAAAATGGTGATGATATTACAGAATTAAACCTGGCGATATCAGTCTTTTATGAATGGCATAAGCTATATCACATAAGAATGTAGGAAAAGTAAGAAGTTGAATATATTGTACCAACTGGTCAGAGATGAGTTATGTGCACATGCACTGAGTCAGCACCTAAATTGTGTTTTATTTTACTCATATATAATAATTCAAACCAATTCAGGTTATAATACATACATATGTGGAAATGTCACAATGAAACACCCTGTATAGCTATCTTAAACAAAAATACCTTTTTTTTTTCTTTCAAAATCAGAGAACAGGAAGACAAAACAAGTTCTGTCTGGGGGAGTGGTACCAGTGGGAGGGAGAAGGATGTAGAGAAAAGGGTGTAGGAGGGTGAACATGGTGCAAATATTGTGTACACATGTATGTAAATGGAAATGTGAGACCTGTTGAAACTATTCCTTGAATGTGGAGAGGGGAGGCTAAAGGAGATTGATGATGGTGGTGAATTCAACTATGATATATTGTAGGAACTTTTATAAATGTCACAGTGTACCACTAGTACAACGATAATAAAAAATTTAAAAGAATTTAATGTATATGTATATAAATTATTAAAAACATCAAATAAAATAAATTTCATTAGGTGTTTTCCAGAGTAAGGTGGAAAGTAGAGAGAATCTCTCCTTGCCAGAGGATATTGGGAAAAGATAAGACCAGAGTCAGTAGAACAAGTGACAATGCTCTTGGAAGTCTTATCAATGGGTGGCTATGAACATAGGAAGTTAGAGTATAAGGTAACTTATTAATTAGATATCAGACTAAGAGAAAGGAATGAGTGGAGCCTTGCTTTAAGATTTAGACTTGGTAAATGTTTGATCCTTAGAGCATATATGATTTCGACCAGTTGATCAAGTGTCTCTGTACCCCAAGACCACCCGGGTCTTGGGGTACAGAAACAATTTCCTTCCCATTGGCTGCATCCAGTAGAGAACTCTTCCAGACCAGTTTCCAGTGAAAATCTACAAATTGACCATCTCAGGTTAAAGAGCAACGCAGGATTTGAAATTCTGCAAGTATTTCTCTCATCTCTCAGAATATGTGCAGTTGGATGAGGCTATCCTGAAGCAAAACTTTGAAAATGAATATGAAAAGAAAATATGTTGGGGAGAATCCAGCATGTCAGAAGTGAGTAGCATGTGCTTTCTTTCCCCATGATTGAGTTGAAGGAATGCAGAATAAGAAGGCTTTGGTTATTTTTTTTTTTATTACTTGTCCTTGGGCCCCCCCCCCTTTTCCTCTTCCCTGCTTAAAGCTTTTCTCATGATTGTGTTTATGTATCTGTGTGGACACTTTGCTCATGTGTGTCCCACTTCATCCTTTAAAAGGCTTTGGTTATCTTGTTAATATGCATTATCATTTATTTTGATGTTTTCTAAAGTCATTATATTGCTACAAGTTTTGGTTTCCACTTATTTACCTTGCATGTGCAAATGCTCTTCTACAGAATAGTAAAAAAATAGTAAATGCTTTCCAACATAAACTATTTACCTGAAAAAATACCAGCACCCATGAGACCTGTGAATCATGACTGCATTTACAGTGGACTGTAAATTACCAGAGGGCAGATGTGGGTGGATGTTTGAGGAGGTGGTGTTGAGTGCAACATAGGCCTAATTGACCTCATTTTATCAACCTGCAAAATGAATTTTGCTTTCTATGCTTTATTTTATATTATTGTATTTAGTTGTTTTTATGGTGCTGAGAATTAAGTTCATGGATTTACACATCATAAACATTCACTCTACAATGAGCTATATCACCAAGCCCTGCTTTAACATTGTACTTACTAAATCCTATGACATGACAAATGCTGTGGACAATATGTAAATTTATAATATGGCTATGACACTCTGCTTCTGTACTTTGAAATGTTTGTTTATCAAGTCAATTACATTATTTCCCAAACTTGTTGATGTTCACCTTATTAATGATAAGCACTTTGAAGAGACTTTGTTAATGATGATTTTACAAAGAAAATTGAAAGATATTTCAAGGCTAATGTAAGTGAAAGAATATAGTATCTGTAGAAGAGATAGTTACTGTACACTAATAATTTACTCTGGCCCTTTTCAGAATAAATTAACTGAAGCAGTGCATATGGCTTCATAGCAAGAGGCCATATTTCCTAGCCTCCTTGTGGCCTACTTGGTTATTTGACTCCATTCTCCTTAAAGGGAGAAAATTTATGTGTGTAATTTCCAGGTCAGCTCCAAATTAAAAGTCAAGTTTGTCCTTCTGGACTACTGCTCCTTTTAGGTTAAAGAGTGGATTTTGGTAGTGACATAGCTTTTATCACAAAGATAATAGGAATGGCTCATTAGTCAGTAGAGAAGAAAATAAAGGAAACCCTAACCCCTAGAAGTTCTCATGTGGTAGAGCTGCCCTCCTAGTTAACGATTTCATAAGAAAGAAAATTCTATCACACTTAAGCTATTATATTTTGGGGTTTTCTTACTCCAAATTCTCAGAAATTACTTCTAGAAATTACTTAGAAATTACTCAGAAATTCTACTTCTAGAAATATAACCTAAAGAAATACAGTTATATTGAAAAGTATGTATATTATTGTATCCTTTTCAAAAAAATTCTGATCCAAAAAGAAGAATGAAACAACCTCAAAAGATTAAAAACAGTTTATAATTTTGAAGAAAGGTTACTGCAGAAAGTAAATAAAAGAAAAAATAAGAACGCTGCAGATTTAATTTCTCAAGGAAATCTGAAAGAACAAGAGTTCATCCTGTCCCCTATGTGACATTATCTGGTTTACATGCAGCTATCTTATTTATTTTCCCAATTTTCCTAAGAGGGATATTGAAAACAAGCATATTTTGAGACAAGTAATTAGCAATTTTGACAAATGAGAAAACGAAAAAGGAACTGGAAACATACAACTTGAAGAAATAACTTGTATATAAATTGATAAATTGATCTGAGTATTATAAGACCAATTATTATAGCCTGGGCATAAATGGCACATGCCTGAAATGCCAGCATATGGGAGGCTGAGGCAAGGAGGATCAAGAATTCAGTGCCAGCCTGGGATACATAGCAAGACCCTTTTGTAAAAACTAAGTAATAGACTGAATGACTAACTAAACAACTAACTAAATAAAGAAATTAAATCACCTGCAATATAGGTTAAACTTATTCTGAATTAAACAGGAGAAGACTTTCGGTCAGTTATTGGAACCTAACACAAAACAAAACAAAAACATATTACTGATTAAATCTTTCTCTGTGTGGTTTTTCTCCACATTCTGACATAATGTAAAAAGTCCATTGGCCAAGCAGCTCACCATTTTTATTACTGAAATAGGCATTATCTAATCAATACCATCACTAAGAAATTTTAAATTATGTTAAGAATTAAAATTCTCACAGAATTTTAGATTTATTAAAACATAAGGAATAATTTCTCCATTTTTTGAACAACAGATGGCTTATTATGACACAATCACTATCAATAATGAGGAACTTCTTTACCTTATGTTGACATCCTTCTTAAAAAATAAACTATAATAAGGAGTAATGTGCATTTATAAAACTATGAAATACATTATTGTGAAGCTCTTTCATTATCACAAAGTAACCACTGCCATATGAACAACTCAAATCAAGAAATAAGTTCCCATTGGTCTACATCTTCACCAACATTATCAGTCTTTTTAAATTTAACCAGTCTGTAATCTTAGCTCAGTGGAGTTGCACTTCTCTGAATAATAATGAAGTTGAGAACCTCTTTTGTTTATTTGTCATTTGGGTATAAAAAATTCTGAAGTACCTTAACTCTTCTCCATTTATCATTTGTCTGTTCTTTTGTATATTTGTGAAAGTTCTTATGTTATCTGTTACAAATAATTTATTACTATGTCTATTATAAATATCCTCTCTCAATTGGTGGCTTAAATTTTCATTCTCTTATAAAAAACATGTCTTAATTTTAATGTAAATAAACATGATTTTTTGCATAAGTCATGAAAGTATTTTCCTATGACATCTAGAAAATTTATTAACTTAGCTTTTACATTTTATGTTTTTATCTATGTGGTTTTTTTTTAGTGATACTAGGACTTGAACTCAGGGCTTCATATTTACTAAGCAGGTTCTCTACCACTTTAGCCACTCTGCCAGCCAGCTTTCACGTTTTTAGCTGTGATTCATCCACAGTGGATTTGGGTTGCTTGTTTTTTATTTTATTTTATTTATTTGGATATGATCTGAGAGGGACTCATTTTCCCATGTAGGAATCTCTTACTGATCAACAAAAGTTATTGTAAAAGCTATTTTCCCCATTGTTCTATGGAGCTACTCATATCATAAATCAAGTCATGTATAAGTCAGCTGCTATTCTATTTTTTGTTTTATAATTTTATTTATTTCTATGCCAGTACCAAACTGTCTCAAATAATGCAATGCATGCATTTTTATATACATTACCCCAGGTTCTCTAGCTTCATTGTTTTTCTTTAAGACCACATGAATATTTTTGACCATTTATATTTCTACTATACACCTTAGAATAAGTTAACTAATTTCTGATTTTAAAAACCCTGATATCACTTCATCGGGCTTTCCTTGTAGTTATCGGTCAATTTGGAAAATGACCCTTTTACAAGACAAAAATCTTCCAAGAAAATAATGTGTATATGCCTTAAGTCATTTGTTTTTAAATTTCTGTAAGTAATTTCTAACATTCATTTTGCAGTCTGTAAAAATCCATTAATATTTTTACACATGCCATTCCTGTTAAAAGTAACTACAAATAAAGTAACAGTTAATACTTACTAAACAATTACTAAATGCTAGGTAGAGTTGCATGTGCTTTTTTCAAACAATTTTCCCAAATGCAGTACAGAAGGTAGTGGTCTCATTTGAGTAGTGCCATTTTACAGCTGAGAAATTCAGTCACATACTGGTTTAGAACTTTCTGAAATATCATAGCTAATTGACAGTGGAGCTGGAATACAATAAAAAAGCAATGTGACTTTAGTGTCTGGACTTTTAGCTATTATCTTAAGCCATCTATATTTAACAATTAAAAGAAATGATGGAGGGGATGAATCTAACTAAGATATATTGTAAGCACACATAAATATCAACCCCTATACAACTATTATATCTAACAAAAAAGAAATAACAAAATGTTACATGTGCTGTTTAATAGGCTGATCCTGTTGTGTATGAGGACATTTTCATTGCTTTAAAGGATTCTTGTCATTGGGCCTTTTTAAAAGTTCTTCAATAGTATATCAGTATTACTCATCTCAAGGCTTTTGCTTATGATAATTTATCTAAAGGATGCTATTTTATACACAACTATGGAAGATAAATTGTCTAGAAGAGAGATAATGGAAGAATTATTTTAATCCAAAATTGAAAATTTTTTAATTCAATGACTAAACTGATTGAATTACTTATTTAAGGCTTTGAAAGCAAAATGTACTCAAAGATTTTAAGTGCTTAGATTTATCCATCTAATTGTGTCCATCTCATCTCAAATAATCTGTTCTGATTGTATGCTCTTGAAAAAATGGCAACTTCTCCGTCCTTATCCATTCTCTCCATGATATGTAAGTTCATTTTTATCTTTTCACATTTGTAACATCATAAACTAAGATACTTTGATGCAAATGCTCTTATTAAGACCAAGAGGAGAGTGATAAAACTCTACATACCTTGAAGTTTTGCATTCTTTTAAATATAGTATTAAAATAAAAGGTAAAATTGTACTTTCTGTAACAAGTATAATCTCATATATCCTTGTGAAAACTCTATCTTCTCAAAGAAAACAAGATTTCAACATTAAAATTAAAAGGAAGAGTCTTAGAAATATATGCATGGCATTGCAATATTTTATTGAGCACATTAATTAGGAACATAATGCATTTGGTTAGCCTTGTAGAAGAATAAATAGATACAAAAGCATAGCAAAATGTGCCTTTTGTAGCACTGAGCTAAATTTAATAAGCTAACTTTTTCTATGCTACTAATTGATATGCTGGTGTCATGAACTTTCTAGAACTACAAAGAACAATTCCAAGATATGACATATTCATACATTCAAAGCTTAATGCAAGTTTTTATATTTTATGTAGCAATTCCTTTTTTAGTAATAATTGCTACATAAAGAGTCTAGGCCATTCAGGAAAAGAAAAGGAACAGATGTCTTTCTTTTTTTTAATTTTATTATTCATATGTGCATACAAGGCTTGGGTCATTTCTCCCCCCTGCCCCCACCCCTTCCCTTACCACCCACTCTGCCCCCTCCCTCTCCCCCCTACCCCCTCAATACCCAGCAGAAACTATTTTGCCCTTATTTCTAATTTTGTTGTAGAGAGAGTATAAGCAATAATAGGAAGGAACAAGGGGTTTTGCTGGTTGAGATAAGGATAGCTATACAGGGCATTGACTCACATTGATTTCCTGTGCGTGGGTGTTACCTTCTAGGTTAATTCTTTTTGATCTAACCTTTTCTCTAGTTCCTGGTCCCCTTTTCCTATTGGCCTCAGTTGCTTTAAGGTATCTGCTTTAGTTTCTCTGCGTTAAGGGCAACAAATGCTAGCTAGTTTTTTAGGTGTCTTACCTATCCTCACCCCTCCCTTGTGTGCTCTCGCTTTTATCATGTGCTCAAAGTCCAATCCCATTGTTGTGTTTGCCCTTGATCTAATGTCCACATATGAGGGAGAACATATGATTTTTGGTCTTTTGGGCCAGGCTAACCTCACTCAGAATGATGTTCTCCAATTCCATCCATTTACCAGCAAATGATAACATTTCGTTCTTCTTCATGGCTGCATAAAATTCCATTGTGTATAGATACCACATTTTCTTAATCCATTCGTCAGTGGTGGGGCATCTTGGCTGTTTCCATAACTTGACTACTGTGAATAGTGCTGCAATAAACATGGGTGTGCAGGTGCTTCTGGAGTAACCTGTGTCACAGTCTTTTGGGTATATCCCCAAGAGTGGTATTGCTGGATCAATGGTAGATCAATGTCTAGCTTTTTAAGTAGCCTCCAAATTTTTTTCCAGAGTGGTTGTACTAGTTTACATTCCCACCAACAGTGTAAGAGGGTTCCTTTTTCCCCCGCATCCTCTCCAACACCTGTTGTTGGTGGTGCTACTAATGATGGCTATTCTAACAGGGGTGAGGTGGAATCTTAGTGTGGTTTTAATTTGCATTTCCTTTATTGCTAGAGATGGTGAGCATTTTTTTCATGTGTTTTTTGGCCATTTGAATTTCTTCTTTTGAGAAAGTTCTGTTTAGTTCACTTGCCCATTTCTTTATTGGTTCATTAGTTTTGGGAGAATTTATTTTTTTAAGTTCCCTATATATTCTGGATATCAGTCCTTTGTCTGATGTATAGCTGGCAAATATTTTCTCCCACTCTGTGGGTGTTCTCTTCAGTTTAGAGACCATTTCTTTTGATGAACAGAAGCTTTTTAGCTTTATGAGGTCCCATTTATCTATGTTATCTCTTAGTTGCTGTGCTGCTGGGGTTTCATTGAGAAAGTTCTTACCTATACCTACTAACTCCAGAGTATTTCCTACTCTTTCCTGTATCATTGTTTTTATACTCTTTTAATGTATAAAGATAAGTAATACATGTTGAAGCTTATGAAGTTAAATATGCAAAAGAAATATGAGAAATAACTCAAACATAGTATTTACAAGCTAGTGGTACTACAAAGTCATGGATAATCACATTAACAACTGCAAAAGACTTGGATTTCAACTTGACTATTATTTAAAAATTAATAAAGTGATGCTTTTTCCCCCTTTTTATTAGGCTATATTCATTGTACAGTAAGGATTCATTGTGACAATTACAAATGGCCTTACATTGTACATTGAATAGATCACCCTTCCACATCCCTCCCCCAAGACCACCTCCCCACCTCACTTAAAGCACTTGCAAAAGGTTTAATAGTTCTATCTTGTATATGAATATGAAGCCTGTCAAAGTGAGAAGAAATCTAGTGTGATTTTGTTGTGCATTCCTTTTATAACCAGGGAAGTTGAACACTTCTTCATGCATGTATTGGCCATTTGTACTTCTTCCTGTGAGAATTCCCTATTCAATTCATGTGCTCATTTCTTGATTGCGATGCTGATTCTTTGGGGATTGTGGTTTTTTAGCTCTTTGTAGAGTCTGGATATTAGTCCCTTATTGGAAGAGTAGTTGTCAAAGATTTTCTCCCATTCTGATTGTTATACCTCCAGCATTGGACTTTTTGCTCAGAATTGCTTTAGCTATTTGAGGATTTTTGTGGTTCCACATGAATTTTATGATTGATTTTTCTATTTTTGTGAAAAATGTCATTGGAATTTTGATGGGGATTATATTGACCATGTAGATTTCTTTTGATAATATAGCCATTTTCGCAATGTTGATTCTGCCATTCCATGAGCATGGGAGATCTCTCCATCTTTTGATGTCTTCTCTTCGATTTATCTCTTTAGTGATTTACAGTTTTCATTGGAAAAAATCTTTAATTCCCTTCGTTATAGTTACTCCTGGTACTTTATGCTTTTTGAGGATATTTTAAATTGGATCATTTCCATGATTTCTTTCTCAGTGTGTTCATTGATGTTATATATTGAAAAACTCCTGATTTCTGTATATTAATTCTGTATCCTGCTAATTTGCCAAAAGTGTTATCATTTCTAGAATTTTTAGGGTCTTTTAGGTATAACATCATGTCATCTACAAATAGGGATAGTTTGACCTCTTCCTTCCCTGTGTAAATCCCTTTTATTTCTTGCTCCTCTCTTATTGCTCTGGTTAGGAATTTCAAAACTATATCAAATAATAGTGGGGAAAATGGATCTTCTTGTCTCGTTTCTGACTTTAGCAGGAATGGTTTCAGGTGTTTTCCATTTAGTATAATGTTTGCAGTAAGTTTGTCATATGTAGCCTTCATTATATTGAGGAGCATTCCTTCCATTCCTAGTTTTCTCAGAGATTTTTATCATGAAAGGATGTTGAATTTTGTCAAAGGCTTTTCTGCATCTATTGAGAGGATCATGTGATTTTTGTCTTTGCTTCTGTTTATATATAAATTTATAGATTTGTGGATATTGAACCTTCCTTGCATCCCTGGAATGAAACTGTCTTGGTCATGGTGTATGATCTTTTTGATGTGCTGTTGAATTCTATTTGCCAGTACTTTGTTGAGAATCTTTGCATCTATATTCATTAAAGATGTTAGTCTTCTAATGCTCTTTTTTTGTTTCATGTTTGTTGAGTTTTGGAATGAGTGTAATGTTGGCTTGATTGAATGAGTTTGATAGTGTTCTTTCCTTTTTTATTTCCTGTAAATGTTTGAGACATATTGGTATTAGTTCTTTAAATGTCTGTTAGAATTTAGCTGTGAATCCATCAGGTCCAGGCCTCTTCTTTGTTTGGAGACTCTTTACTGCTGCTTCCATCTAACTGCTTCTTATAGTTCTATTTATGTATATCTTCTTGGTTCATTTTTTTGTTAATTAAATGCATCTAGAAATTTATCCATTTCTTCTTCATTTTCTAGTTTACTTGAATATAAGTAAAGACTAATTATCCTCTGGATTTCATTAGTATTTATGGTTATGTCCCCTTTTTCATCTTTGATTTTATTAACTCTTGTCTTTTCTCTCCTTTGTTAGGCTGGCTAAGGATTTATGGATCTTATTAATATTTTGAAAGAGCCAACTTTTTGTTTTGTTGATTCATTTTAAAGAATTTTTTTGGTCTTGATCTCATTAATCCTGGCCCTAATCTGCATTATTTCTCTCTGTCTGCTAGCTTTGGGTTTGGTTTGTTCTTGTTTTTCTAGAAGCTTAAGCTACAACATCAGGTTGTTTATTTGTGATGTGTCTGGTTTTTTTCAATGTAGACACTCATAGTTATAAACTTGCCCCTTAGCAAGGTCTTTGCTTTGTCCACAGATTCTGGTAGGTTTTATTTTCATTTGATTCTAGGAACTTTTTGATTTCTCCCTTTATTCCTTCAATAATACACTGGCATTCAGCAGTTTGTTGTTCAGTCTTCATGGGTCTGAATAATTCTATAGTTTCTTTTGTTGTTGATCACCAGTTTTATTCTACTGTGATCTGATATGATACTGACAAGTTATTTCAATTTTCTTAAGTTTGTTAATACTTGCTTTGTGTCCTAAAATATCTATTTTGGAGAATGTTCCATGAGTTGCTGAGAAGAAAGTATATTGCATGTTAGTTAGATGAGATTCTCTATAGATGTCTATTAAGTTCATTTGGTCTAAAGTGTCTATAAATTCTGATGTTTCTTTGTTGATGTTTTGTCTGGATGACCTTTCTATAAATGACAGTGAGGTATTGAGCCATCTCACTATCACTGTGTTGAGGTCTGTCTTTGCTGTTAAGTGCATTAGTGTTTTTTTAATGTAGTTTGGTGCCCTGATGTTTGGCACATATATATTAAGAACTGATACTTCCTTTTAATGAATTGTTCCTTTAATTAGAATGAAGTGACCACCATTGCCTCTTCTGATTAGTCAGCTTCAGTCTGAAGTCTACTTTATATAGATAGAAAGATAGACAGATAGATAGATATAGATATATATTCAAGTATATATACTTTGTATATACAAATACAGCAACTGCTGCCTGTTTTGGAGTACCATTTGCTTAGAAATTCTTTTCCCACACTTTCACTCAAAAAACCAGTGCTTGTTTTTCTCAGTGAGAGGTGTTTCTTGAAAGCAACATATGGTTGGGTCTTGTTTTTTTATCTAGTTTGCTATTCATTGTCTTTCAATAAGAGCATTGAGACCATTCAGTATTAATATTAACATTCAATATTAGTATTGACAGGTGTGTGATGTTTCCAGTCAGTTTTATTGCCCTGATATTTGCTTTCCCCCTATTCTTTGTTTGCTAGTCTGCTTGGTCAAAGGAGTTTATTTCTTGCATTTTCATGGCTAACTGTAATTTCTTCTTCTGTGTGTAGGAGTCCTATAAGTATTTTCTGCAGTGCTGGTTTGATTGTCATGAATTCCTTTAGCTTTTGTTTGTTGTGGAAGGCTTTCATTTCTCCTTAAATTAGGAAGGACAGTTTTGCTGGATAGGCAGTCTTAGTTGACAGTTGTTTTCTTTCACGTCCTGAAATACATGCCTCCATGACTACCTTGCATTTAGAATTTGTGTTGCAAAATCTGCTGTTATTCTAACTGGTTTGCTTTTATATGTGACCTGTCTTTTCTCTTTTTGCAGCTTTCTGTAGTCTTTCTTTGTTCTGTATATTGAATATTTTGATTATGACATGTTTGAAGGTATTTTTTTCCTGGTCCTGATGGTTTGGTGTTCTGTAAGCCTTATATCTGGATGTCCTTCCCTTTTTCAAAGTTGGGGAATATTTCCTCTTTCATATTTTGCATGGTCTACTTAATGTCATTCATCCATTTGTTTGAATTCTCCTTGAGCTCCTTTAGTTTTTATTTGTATCTTCTTTGAGTTCAATCACTAGCTTATATGTCTATTCTTTGAGCTCATTGATCATTCTTACTATTACTTTTTGAAATTCAATATTGGTATTTGTTCCTCTCCACTGTTGTTTATATCCTGGATTGTGGAGTTGGCCTTTAAGGGAGAGCTGAGACTCGTTGCTTCGTATTTCTGCATTCAAATTTACACATCTGGGGGTTATTTTTGGTTGGAAGCTCCAATCCTCTGTGCCCCTTTATTTGATGTTTTATGAAAGATTCTACAGATGTGGGTAGTAGTTGAATTCTGGTATGTTTTCTAGTCTCTTACTGAAGGTGGTAGTTGTTCAATAGAAAACCCTTCAGCTTCTTTTCCTCAAGATGCTGAATTCTACTCTTCTGTTCCACATAGCGTATACAGGGTTAGCTGCTAAAGCTATCATAATTAATCTACAGCCTTGGAATTACAGTAATTCCTAATAAGGATTAGTTATTGCTACTGTTCCAGTATCTTTAGTTGTCTATTGGCACAAAGGTGAATCTTTGTGGTCCTAGAAGATTAAAGGTAGTAAGGGTAGTGATCGGGATAGCTCTAATATATAATATGAGGTGAAAAATTTATGTAGCAGAAAGGGGTGGCAGCTGAGCTAATAGAAGGGATTAATTAAGAAGCAGATTGGGAAAGATTGAAAAGATCAAGTAGGTATTAAGATAGGAGAGAAAAGGAGGAGAGCAATGGAGAAAATTGAACAGACAAGCAGATATAAATATTACAGAAATGAAAAAAATCTGGGAATCTATTTATCCATTAAAATTATTAATAGTGAAGTAGGATTATGGGTGGATAGATAGAGAGGGGAAACTGAGAGCTAGGAAGTTTTTCTAGTGGTTGACAAATGGAAAGTATAAATTGGGGAGGGTGACAGAAAAGGGGAGGAGAAGAAATGGTTTAGGGTTGCAAACTAAAGGTACATTAGGGGCTCTCATATGAGCCCTTACTACAGAGAAGGGGAAGGGAGAGAAGTAGGACTGAGGAGAAAATTGGAGAGCAAGGATGAAAAACTGCTGTTGGAGTGTACAGTAAAATAAGGTACAAACAAAGGAGTAAAAATCTACATCACAGATTTAACAGCAATGAAACAACTCTATGTAAAAACTGCTAATTTTCTATTGCTATTCTGAGCACTTGATCCCCCCCACATCTCCACAATCCCCAGCCCACCCACCACCTGATTCTTTCAGTTCACTAGCTGACAGGCTAATTGGACACCTGCCTCTGGAATGTTACCGGATGATTGGGAGAAGGTATTGTTTTTAGATCTAAGTAGGATCTCTGGAGTTTGTATTGTCAACTTGCCATTCCTGCCCCATCCACACTTGCAACTTTCCTCTCCCTTAGCTCCCCAGAACTTATGGACTATATTTATACTCAAAAGTAGGGTTTTGCACAGGTGTTCTCACTGGCAGAGGTCTCAGGCAGGGTTGGAGGTGCAGTTTGCTATTGTCATCCCTGCTACCACTGCTGTGTGCTCAGCAACTTCTTAGGTCACAGCATGCCACATTCCCTGTGACCTCTTTGGGCTGCTGCCAGGTTCCAGTAAATTTTCTCTGGTGAGTACCTGTTCTGCACTAGCCTTAAATGTTGTCGCTGGTGGGTGTGTAGGCTCTCAGGAGGGTCTTTGCTCAAAGACATGCCTCGTGATACAACTCTGCTTCTGCTCATCAAGTCCCAGCAGCTTTCCTCAGCAGGTCATACACTGGGCACTTTTCTTATTTGGGCACTAACCTTCTCCATACAGTGTTGGGATGAGGATTTCAGCTTCCCCTCCCTGCTGGAGTTGCTGGCACTCAGCTCAGGGGCCATTGAGAGTGCAAACCTGAAAACAGCTTCTTTAGGTATTCTGTTGTGTCTCTTTTTGGTTTTAGCAGAACTCTGCCACTCACTGACTGTGGGAGTTCCTAAATGTCCCCCAGTGCCCTCAGTTTCCACATTTGTTCAGGTTTGTGAGAGCTCCAGAGTTCATAACTATTAGCAATCAACCATCTTGCCACTAGTCTCTAATACAGTGTTTCTTTTGTATGGTGTATCTTTCAAAATGAAATACTGAACTAAGTAATATCAAATATTTTCCTATTTATACATACATCTTATGTATTCAAGAAGGATTTTCTCATATTTTTATTCTCCTCAATAGGCACTTAATGCATACATATAAATTGTTTACTTTTTCTTGTGTTAGGACAAGTTATATTATAGGAAGTAGCAAAACAATAAAATCTCCAAATTCATGCATCTGATGGAGCCTAGAAATAGCCTAAGTATTTCTACAGATTTTGCACGTTTTTGTTAAATCTACTTGTTTCTTTCTATATTTTTCAGAATTCCTGAATGTAATGCTTCTACCACAAAAGTTCAGTATTTGTTCTTTTAATGGCCATAATAATTAGTTGCTGTTGGATAAGTTATATAGGTAATGAAATAGCATCTATAATATTTAGTCACTAACTGATTGATTTAATCACTAATCAGACAGCTATTAAAGGTGGTAGCTTTTCTGAAAAGAAGTACTTAAATGGTCTTTGGAAAAACTCATCTCACTGAAGTGTATAAATTCTTATACTAATGTATTTTTATATTGGTGTAGACCCTGTTAACAGTAAATATGTTCCATGCAAAAAATGAAACATTAAATAATAATTTTATAGTTACATGCATAATGATAAAAATAGAAGGCAGACATAATTCTAAATCTCACAATTATATAAAATTTATGTTAACAAATGCATGATTATAAATGTCCTCTATTCTCAATCTTTACACAAAGTTCTGGCAAAAAGTTGATTTTATCTGGAATTCTTCTCCTTCTTGATGTCAAAATCTGGAAGACCAAAGACTTATCTCCTTTCATAACACTCAATACTGAGGGAAGCCAGTGGTTCTTAACCATCTTCGAGCCACAGGTTCAGGCTCAAACCTCTACTTTTAAGCTTCCATAGAAGAAGATAATCCAACTGTGGCTAAACCGTCTATGGATAGATTTAGAATCCGTCTGCAGAATGGTACCTTTATGTTGTCTCTATCTACCTACTGAAGGTTGAAAGGAAGAAAAAATATATGTATTGTATTTCCTGTTTTATCATTGAATAACATTAAAGAGGTTCTTTGGATATCATGGACATTTAAATTGCCCATCTCTGTTAGAAGGAAATTAAAAGTCAGAGTAAGTGCTGACAGTTGTCTGAGATTTAATCCACTGTTGTAGCCCTCTATAACAAAAAGTTACTGGGTTACTATGCATACTAGTAAACAATCCCCTTTTTCAAGCATTTAGGAAAATTGGGAAAGCATTAGGATCTATTGTAAATAAGGCTTCATCCCTGTAGGATATTGAATTTGTGACTGAGTTGCAGCTTCACTGCTGAATCCAGCAGTCACAGCTCTGGACTTAGTAACTGGGCCTAACGTTTCCTGGGAACACAACTTTGATGTGGGAGCCTACAAGGAAGGAAACAAAATGTTGATCAAGGAGGTAACTGCCATAGTCTAATACAACTAGGATTCAAGTTGGAGAATGAGTCAAAGTCAGAAGCTATAAAAATAAGGAAAAGGTGAGGAAAAAAAGAGTAAACAACATACAGCTGCTTGTATGAGCTAGCACTTTGTAATGAGAATTGTGTTGATGCATGTTTCTGATAGATTTCACAGGACCGAGAGAACCAAAATATTCACAAACAATAATGAATAAATATGGACTGCTCCTTTCTTCATTAATAACAAGGAAACAACAAAAATTGTTGAGAGTAAACATGATCTTGATCTTAAGCAAGTCAGGATGGAAGGAAGAACTAAGAAACTGGAAGTTTTAATGCATTATTTTAAAAAGAACATATTTAAGATCTCTGAAACCTCATCAATGGATATGGTAAGGAAAAAAAATTGCATGTTCATAAATTACTTTTCAGCACGTTCCCTTATTTATTTATTTTATTAATACATTAATACTATAAGGGGATTTCATTGTGATAATTCCATACATGTGTACAGTGTACCTTGAACAAACTCAACCCTCATCATTGATTTTGCTTTCATTTATTAAAAACTCATTCAGTACTTCTTTCAACAAATATTGATTTATGAATTTTCAGTTCTCTGGGCATTGAAAATTGCCTAATGTGCTTATAACAACTGCATAATAGAACCCCTAGGATATTAGAATAAGAGATATTTCCTTAACTAGAGATTGTTATGTGATAATAAAGACAAGGAAAAAGAATTTAGGTAACTGAAACCAATCCTAACTCATAGATGCAGAGCATGTTTTCTGGTTCACTGAGTTAAAAGAAGTATTCAAATGCTCATGTGGAAAATTGTTTTCCACAATTTCTCATGACTTTATTCAATTACATGAATCTATATGCACATACTGTGTTATCCCTCTTCCTTCATGGATGAGCCACTCTAACAAGTAGCAAAGGGCAGTTTCTCTACACTGTGCTAAATCCAATTCTGTCTTTCTAGACAAGACCATTTTTCCTGGAATTCTCTCCTTTCTTTACTGCACCATCAGTTTTCCTTTTCTCATACGTGTATGAAAATGCTATTTCATTCTTTAACAAATAGAATATTGTTACAAAATATATAAATGTGTTTATATACATATGTGTGCATATGCATGAATGTACACATATTTAAGCCCAATTTTCCCTCCATTTCTCTCTGCATTTCTTTACATCAAAACTTCTCAGAATACTTGACAATATTAATTAATTTCAATTACTTTCTTTAGAACCTGCTTTTACCAGGCCTGAAATAGGTGTAGTCTAAGTCACATTCTCTTTGCTGAACCGTATGGTTGATTCTCAGTTCTGATTTTTTTTCTTTATTCATTTATTCATATGTGCATACATTGTTTGAGCCATTTTTCCCCCTTACACACCTGCCCCCTCTCAGTCCTGATAATTACTTGGGCAGCATTTGACACAATTGGTCACCCCTTTTCCTGAATGCATTTCTTCACATGGTTTCAAAGGCTCCAAAGTGCCTTGTTCCCTCCTCCTTTTCCAGTGTCTACTTCTCATCCTTTGTTTATTCCTTCTTTCCTATAGCAACCATTTTAAAGTCCACTCAACTGAGTCCTTTGAAACTCATTCCTTTTTTAAAAAATAAATGTTTTATTAGGATATATTCATTATGTGGGGGGGATGTGTAGTGACAATTCTGATTAGACTCATACTGTACATAATTTATGTTGCCCCCATCGTCTCTGCCCCTTAAATCCCCTACCAACCTCATTTAAAGCAAGTGCAAGAGGTTTCTTAGTTTTGTTTTACATAGGTATATGAAATCCATCTACCATACACCATCAGCTTAATCTCCTTCCTTCCCCCTTTCCTTCCCCCCCCTCCACACAAAGTACCTACTTTACAGTCCCGGTCTTTGTTTTTAATATTTAAGTTGATGATCAAAGGGATATCTCAATGTATGCCCACTGTGGGTGTACTTTTCTTTGGTCTGTTCAATAACGTTCATTACTCTTCCTTACCTCATTACCTGAAAGCATTTTTCAAAGCTTTCAATACACATCTTATGTTATGAGATATTACTGATGGTCTATCATTCTCTTTTCCTTTCCCTCTTTCCCTGACTTCCATAGAGTAGTTCCATTGTTACAAACATGTTCTACTTCTGAGTTTGTATATGATGAGGGTTGTTTTTGTGTGTATGTTTATCTTCAGATATATCTTCCACATATGAGAAAAAAACATGCAGCTTTGTGGTTTTGATCATGGCTAATGTCACTTAATATGATGTCCTCTAATTGCATCCATGTACCTTCAAACCATGTGTCATTATTCCTTCTGGCTGAGTAATACTCCATTGTGAATATGTACCACAATTTCTTGATCCATTCATCAGTTGTAGGGCACCTGGCTTATTTCCAAAGCATGGCTACTGTGAATAGTGCTGTGATGAACATCAGTGTACAGGTGTCTCTACTTTATCCTGTCTTAAGTCGATGCCCAGGAGTGGTATTGCTGGATCATATTGCAGTTCTATCTCTAAGTTTTGAGGAATCTCCATACTGCTTTCCACAGTGGTTGTAGTAATTTATATTCCCACCAGCAGTGTATAAGGATTCCTGTTTTACCATATCCTCACCAACATTCATTGTTGTTATTATCCTTGATTATGGCCATTCTAACTGGAGTGAGATGAAATCTAAGTGTGGTTTTGATTTGCATCTCCTTTATAGCCAGGGAAGTTGAACACTTCTTCGTGTATCTACTGGCCATTTGTACCTTTTCCTTTGAGAATTCCCTGTTTAATTCATGTGCTCATTTCTTCACTGGGGTGTTCATTGGGGGCTGAGTTTTTTGAGTTCCCTATAGATTCTGGATATTTGTCCCTTATTAGATGAGTATCTGGCAAAGATTTTCTCCCATTCTGTGGTCTGTGTCTTGAGTCTAGTGACTGTTTCCTTTGTTGTGCAGAAGCTCTTTAGTTTGATGCAGTTTCAGTTGTTCATTGTTTCTCGTGGATGCTGAGCCTTTTGAGTTCTGTTTAGGAAGTCATTCCCCACACCTGTCTGTCCCAGTGTTTTTCCTATTGCTTCCTGGAGTTTTTTCAAAATTTCAGGCCTTATATTAAGGTCTTTGATGTACTTTAAGTTGATTTTGGTACAGGGTGAAAGACAGGAATCTAGTTTCAGTCTTCTACATATGGATATCCAGTTTTCCCACCAGCATTTGTTGAAGAGGCTATCTTTTATCCATCTTGTGTTTTGGGCTCCTTTGTTGAAGATCAGATGTGTAGGTTTATGTCTGGATTTTCTATTCTGCAACTCATTCCTAAGTGAGCGCCCTCCCTCATTCATTGTTTTAATCCTCATCTAAATGCTTATCATCCCCAAATTTGTATTACTAACATAATTGCTCTCTGAAACTTCTAACTTGTGGATCAACTGACTATACCATAGGGGAGTAATCTCAAACTGTGTCTATTTGGACTCAATGGCTGATACCACTTCCTACTCCTTCTTTTCTTCATTTCAGTTAACAGCAGCTCCTTATTTCTAGTTGTTCAAACCACAGAGCTTAGAGTCACACTTGTACCACCTTTCCTCCCATCTGATATCCATTTTTTAAACATATCCTACACTTTCTTCTACATATGGATATCCAGTTTTCCCAGCAGCATTTGTTGAAGAGGCTGTCTTTTATCCATCTTGTATTTTGGGCTCCTTTGTTGAAGATCAGATGTGTGGGTTTATGTCTGGATCTTCTATTCTGATCCACTGGTCTTCCTGTTTGTTTTTGTGCCAGTACCAAGCAGTTTTTTGTTGTTTTGGCTCTGTAGTATGGTTTAAAGTCAGATATTGGGATGCCTCCAGCACTGGACTTTTTGTTTAGAATTGCTTTGGGATATACCCAAAAGACTGTGACACAGGTTACTCCACAGGCACCTGCACACCCATATTTATTGCAGCACTATTCACAATAGCCAAGTTATGAAAACAGCCAAGATGCCCCACTACTGATGAATGGATTAAGAAAATGTGGTATCTATACACAACGGAATTTTATGCAGCCATGAAGAAGAACGAAATGTTATCATTCGCTGGTAAATGGATGGAATTGGAGAACATCATTCTGAGTGAGGTTAGCCTGGCCCAAAAGACCAAAAATCGTATGTTCTCCCTCATATGTGGACATTAGATCAAGGGCAAACACAACAAGGGGATTGGACTATGAGCACATGATAAAAGCGAGAGCACACAAGGGAGGGGTGAGAATAGGTAAGACACCTAAAAAATTAGTTAGCATTTGTTGCCCTTAATGCAGAGAAACTAAAGCAGATACCTTAAAAGCAACTGAGGCCAGTAGGAAAAGGGGACCAGGAACTAGAGAAAAGTGAGATCAAAAAGAATTAACCTAGAAGGTAACACACACGCACAGGAAAGTAATGTGAGTCAACTCCCTGTATAGCTATCCTTATCTCAACCAGCAAAAACCCTTGTTCCTTCCTATTATGGCTTATACTCTCTCTACAACAAAATTAGAAATAAGGGCAAAATAGTTTCTGCTGGGTATTGAGGGGGTAGGGGGGAGAGGGAGTGGGTGGAGTGTGTGGGTAGGGAGGGGGTGGGGGCAGGGGGGAGAAATGACCCAAGCCTTGTATGCACATATGAATAAAAAAAAAAGAATTGCTTTGGCTATTTGAGGTCTTTTGTGTTTCCATATGTATTTCAAGATTACATTTTTCTATTTATGTGCAGAATGTCATGGGAATTTTGATAGGGATTTCTTTCTCCATGTCTGTGTTATTGGTACATAAAAAAGCTACTGACTTCTGTGTGTTAATTTTGTATCCTGCTACTTCGCCAAAAGAGTTTATGATTTCTAATAGTTTTTTGGTAGAGTTTTTGGTATCTCTTAGGTATAGGATCATGTCATCTGCAAATAGGGATAGTTTGATTTCTTCTTTCCCTTTTTGAATCCCTTTTATTTTTTATCTTATTGTTCTGGGTAGAAATTCCAAAACTATATTGAATAGGAGTAGAGGAAACAGACAGCTTTGTCTCTTTCCTGACTTTAAGGGGCATGGTTTTAGTTGTTCTCCTTTCAGTATGATGTTGGCTGTAAGTTTGTTGCATATAGCCTTTATTTTGTTGAGGAACGTTCCTTCTATTTCTAGTTTCTTCAGAACTTTTATCATGAAAGGGTGTTGGATTTTGTCAAAACCTTTTTCTGCATCTATTGAGAGGACTGTTTATATGTTGTACTACATTTATGGATTGACATATGTTGAACCACCTTTGTATCCCTGGAATGAACCCAACTTGGTCATAGTATATAATCTTTTTGATGTGTTGTTGAATTATGTTTGCCTGTATTTTGTTGAGAAATTTTGCATCTATATTCATTAAAGGTATTGTCTATAATTCTGTTTTCTGGTTATGTCTTTATTGGGTTTGGAATGAGTATAATGCTGGCTTCATAGAATGAGTTTAGTAGTATTCCTTCCTTTTCTTTTTCCTGGAAAAGTTTGAGGAGTATTGGTGTTAATTCTTCTTTAAAGGTTTGGTAAAATTTGGCTGTGAATACACCAGGTCCTGAGATTTTCTTTGTAGGGAGACTTTACTGCTTCAATTTCATTGCATATAATAGGCTAATTAGGTGGTTAATATCTTCTTGGTTCAATTTTGGTTAGTTATATGCATCTAGGAATTTATCCATTTCATCCAGATTTTCCAGTTTTCATGAATATAAGTTTTCAAAGTACTCTCTAATGTTTGTCCAGATTTTGTTAGTATTTGTGGTTATGTCCCATTTTTCATCTCTGATTTTATTAATTTGGCTCTTTTCCCTCCTCTGTTTTGTTATGTTGGCTAAGTGTTTGCCAATCTTGTTAATCTTTTCAAAGAACCAACTTTTTGCTTTATTGATTCCTTATATAGTTTGTTTGGTTTTGATCTCATTGATCTTGGCCCTAATCTTTATTATTTCTGTCTGCTGGTTTGGGTTTTGGTTTGTTCTTGTTTTTCTAGGAGTTTAAGGTACATCATTAGATTGTTTATTTGAGAGGGCTATTTTTTTTAATGTAAGCATTTATAGCTATAAACTATAATGCTTATAGCATGGACTTTGCTGTGTCCCACAGATTCTGATAGGTTGTATTTTCATTTCCATTGTATTCTAGGAACTTTTCGATTTCTTTCCTAATGACTTCAGTCACACATTGGTTTTTCAGCAGTGTATTGTTCAGACTCCATGTATTTGAATATTTTCTGTGGTTTCTTTTGTTGTTGAGGTCTAGATTTATTCTGTTGTGATCTGATAGGATGTAGAGGGTTATTTCAGTTTTCTTTAATTTGTTGTGAATTGCTTTGTTTCCTAAAATTTGATCTATTTTGGAGAAAAATCCAAGGTCTGTATGAAAGAATGTGTATTGCCAAGTTGTTGGGTGAAATACTCTAGATATCAACATTATCTGTTTGGTTGAATATGTAGAGTACCTTTGAAGTTTCTTTATTAATCTTTTGTCTGGATGATCTATCACTTGGTGACAATGGGGTATTCAGGTCTCCCACTACCACTGTGTTAACATCTTTTGTGCATTTAGGGCCATAAGAGGTTTTGTTTTTTGTTTTTTTTTTTAATGTAAATGGGTGCCTCTGTGTTCAGTGCATATATGTTAAGGATTGACAATTCCTCTTTTATTAATATGAAGTGATCTTCATTGTCTCTTCTGATTGAGTTTAGTCTGAAGTCTATTTTGTCAGATATGAGTATATCTTCTCCAGTTCATGGGGTTCATTTGCTTGGAAAACTTTTTCCACCTTTTGAACTCTAAGCCAGTGTTTATTTTTTTCAGTGAGATGACTCTCTTGTAAGCAACACACATCTAGGTCTTGTTTTTCAACCCAATTTGCTATTCTATGTCTCTTGATTAGGGCATTGAAGCCATTTACATTGTTTTAAATTTTGTTTACTGGTCTTCTTGCTCTACCTTTCTTGAGTAAGAAAGGTTTATTCTTTCTTGAGTCTTCCTGTCTCACTCTAGATTCTTCTTCTATATGTAAAAGTCCTTTAACTATCTTCTGTAGTCCTAGCTTGGTGGTCACAAATTCCTTTAGTTTTTTGTAAGTGAAAGGAAGGTTTTATTTCTCCTTCAATTAGGAAGGATGACTTTTCTAGGTAGAGTAGTCTGAATTATGTCTTCCCATAACTTTCTTGTGTTTAGAGTTCAAGTTGAGAAATCTGCTGTTATTCTAATAGGTTTGCCTTTACGTGTGACTTGTCTGCTCTCTTTTGCAGCTTTCAGAATTCTTTCTTTTTTTCTGTGTGTTGAGTGTTTTGGTTATATGTCTGGGGGTGTTTCTTTTTTCATCCTGATGGTTTGTGTTCTGTAAGCTTCCTGCACCTAGGTGACTTTCTTTCTCGATGTTAGGGAATTTTTCAGCTATTATTCTATAGAATAAGTTGTCAGTGCCTTTAGTTTGTTTCTCCTTTCCTTCTTTTACACCCGTGATTCATAGGTTTGATCTTTTCTTGTGTCCCAGATATCTTGCATGTTCCCTTGGTATTTTCTTAGCATTATTTCATGATCTTTTATTGTTTGGTCTAATTCTTCTACATTATCTTCCATTCCTGATACTCTGTTTTCATCTTGTTCCTTTCTGTTTTCCAAGCTTTTGATTGAGATAATTATTTGGGATATTGAGTTGTGTTTTTTTGGATTGATTATTTATCATAGTTTCCATATCTTTATTGATTTCCTCTTTTATATCTTGAATAGTCTTCTTAATTTCATTCATTTATTTGTTTGTATTCTATTTGAGCTTATTTAATTGTTTACTCCCTTCTTCTTTGAGATCAAATACTAACTTTTGTGTTTCTTCTTTGAGGTCATTGATCACTTTTACTATTGCTTTTTGGAATTCATTATTCAATAGCTCTTCCTCTATGCAGATGTTTAGATCCTTAGTGGCGGAATTGGCTTTTGATGGAGAGTGGTTGTCTTGCTGTTTCACTCTGCATTGAAATTTACTCATCTGGAGTGGTTTGGGGAAGGTTTTAATCCTTTGTGCCCTTGTAGTTGGGGTTTTGAGTTTTTTTCCTGGAGCGCCAATAATATTCTTCAGAGAGGGGTAATCTGGATATGTTTCCCCTTCCAGTGTTCTTGTTGTATTGCAGATTACCTCTTTTTTTACCCTAAATGAGGGGCTGGAGTTCTCACTCTTTGATGTAGGCACAGGGGCTCTCCCATAGTCACAGTGGGGAGCACTGGGTCACTGTGCACTGTGGGAGCAGACCTCCTAGCACCAGCTGAGTAGCGGGTTGCCACTCAGTAGAGGAGCTAGGATTTCACCTCTTGGACAGGAGAGAAGTGGCTCTGCTACAGGGTGGTGCAGTGTGAAGTGTTTCTGTATACCTTGGGGAAACAGGGCTTCTGGTGCTGCTTGCAAAGTAACAGGTTATACTTTTCTTCCCCCCCCCCCCAGTGGGGAATCTTGCATTCTTACTCTTTGACAGAGGAAGAGGGCGCTCTTACTGTCAAGGACAGTGGGGGAGTGCTGGGCCTCTGTGCTCTGTGGGGAGAGAAGCCTCCTAGCACCAGCAGAATAGCAAAGCCTGGAGCCTGGGGTTCACTTAGGTATGTGGTAGTGGGCTCCTGGCACTCAGTAGCAAGTTGAAGGCATCTGTGGGAGAGCAAAGCCAGCAAGCTTGAATTGTCTGGTGCCCACAAGGCAGTGGAGGCTCTGGGGTCTACTTACATTGGGGCATGGGCTTCCAGGAGCCACAGCAGCTGCTGCAAGTCACAAGTCTTGCAGGAACACAAGTCTGCAGGAAGCAAGAGCCCTGAGGCCTGCTGGCTGGTGCCGGACTTCCAGGAGCCATGGCAACTGCTGCAAGCATAAGGAAACCAAGCTTTCAGGCAGTGGGAGCTCTGGGGCCTGCTTTCCAGATGTGGGCTCCAGGAGAGCCATGCAGTAGTGCTATAGGCACAGGGGAACTAAGTCTTTGGGTAGTGGGAACCCTGGGGCCTAATTGCCAGCAAGCTACTAGGAACCATGGTAGCTCAGGGGAACCAAGCCTGTGGGCAGCAGGAATTCTGATATCTGTTTTCTGGCCCAGGCTTCCAGAAGCACAGTCCAATGGCTCTGTAACCAGCACAGGGGGAACCAAGCCTGAGGGCAGTGGGAGTTCTGGGGTTTGATTGCTAACATGGGCTTCAAGGAGCACAGTACAGTAGTGGTGTTGTTGGTTTGGGGGAACCAAGCATGCTGGCTTGCACCTTTCATTACCCATGGAGCAGCAGGAGCTGTAGGTCCTGAGTACATAGGGACATTGGTTTTCCTGGTATTTCAGGATGAAGGTAGTAGGTTATATAGTAGGGAGGAATGTGGAGCTTTGAATTCCTCTGTGAGCCAAGAAGCAGGACTTAACACTGAGCACTCCAAGTAATGTAGCCTGGAGCCTTGAGTCGCACAGAAACTTCAGGGGCAGGGGATCTGGAGTGCTGAGCTGCAAGTTGTTCTTCCCATTCTTCCCATGGTTAGCTGCTTCTCTGCAGATTCGAAAAGGGCTTTGCTTCTTGTTGATTATGGTACTCCATAGGTGCCTTTTGGGGTCCTTTGGTCTTCATTTTTCAAGGTAGTTATTTGCTGCTAGGGTATAAGGATGCTGACAATCTGCCATCTGGCCACAAGCTTCCTCAGTCACCTTTTTCACTACACCAAGTCACATACCAAGACATTTACTTAGTATGGTATTGTTCATGTAGATCATTCCAAGAAATAGCAAAAGACTCCAATGAATTGGCAAATCTGTTATTTGGAAGTGAAAGATAAAGTGAACTAACACTCTCCAGAAAATCTCAAGTGCATGGTGGCTTCATTTGTAGAATAGAGATAGGCATCACTTCTTTGTATGCCTAGGGTCTTTACCTTTCAATGTGAGACTGCATGTAAGTATTTGAGAAAGAGCATGTCATTACTCAGTTTTACTCCTTTATCCTAAAATAATAAAATGTACATTTTATCATCTACCTAGTATTCAAGAACCCAGTTCTTAACATTATACTGATGTGATCACACTATAGGGATTGATGCCTGAGAAAAACTCAGTTGTTCACATCACAGTAAGTGCATACTGATTGGCACCACCCTCCAATTTAAGGATAAATTCCCAAGAATGTGTTTTGTATAGAAACCCACAAGTACATTTTGCAGTGTGTGAACACTAAGGTTTTTGGCAAAAACCCTGCTTAGATCTTAGCATCAGCCACTGTCTTCATGTTTTATACTTCGTGTTGGTAGAAATAGGATTTTTTTGTTTCAGTTTTTCCTTGATTTTATTTTCTTTGCTTGATTTTTTGTGATATGTATGAGCAGAGGCAATTAAACATCAATGTTATAAAGTTACTATACTATAAGAATAGACTCAAAAGTTTTGTATTATATAATTGAATCTTAGAAAGTAGTTGAGTAGCAGTAGAGTTTTCTTTTCAGGTAGAAAAGGGGCATTCTCACTTTACAAAATACATTTTCAGGATGATCTTGAAATATTAGAATGATAATATTGTCCTCTCAGTAGGTCAATTTTTTTGTTGAAGTAAAAAGTAAAGATCCTAAAAAGCGATCTATTTTATCAAGAGAATTATGTAATGGGTATAATTATTATTACTTTAAAGAGAATTACATAATGTGTACTTTTTCTTTCTTTAGATTCAAACATTACCAAGGCTGTCAAAAATCTTCCCTTTTACAATTTGACATAGGTTCTAGTTAAAGTTGACTTTCAGTGAAAAATTCAGAGAGAAATAAAAAGGCTTGGACAAATGATACAATGTTTCATGTAAGGTATATTAAAAATTATTTCAAAAGGATGATTATATTCTTTCAGGGCACCTTGATGTCAATATATCTTTGAAACAAAACATGTCTAAAAATTCAAAAGCCAGATCACTATGCAGTCAACTCTTGAACTCTGTAGAACTTTTCAATTTACTTGTATAGAGAAGGGCTTTTCCATAATTCTCTGCCCCAGCTAAAAAAAATTGGACTGGAATATAATATATTTAAATAATAACTTTTTCCTTGCTAAAGTGCAGGCCTATTTCTTCAAGAATAATATCTTCAACAATAGTTTTGTAAAAAAGTTGCCATGTGGAAAGTATCAAGCTCAGAAAGAATTGTATTCTGTTCAACTATGTTATCATTGTGTGTTAAATTTCCAATCATCCAACTCAACCAAACAAACACAGAAAGCACAATATCTGTCTGTTTCTCTATCCATCCACCCATCTATGTTCTCTTTACTTCTTAGTGGTTTACTAGGAGGGACCTTCTTGTCTTTGTTGTGCTGGCTCAATTCTGCTCAGTCTTGAACTCTTGAGGACTTCCAGAATTCCCTGAGCCCATAAACTCTGTAAGGTATGTTACATTCTATGTCAATAACATCAGGTTTGAGTATTTGGAGTAGAACTAGCCCTATTATAGAAAAAGTATCGATTAAAAATTTTTTTTAATCTCCAACTCATCTGCAGTATTCTATTGAGGACACGGTGATATGTTGTTTTAGTAGTTTGTGGGAAGAACTAATCGTAAGTCTTGATACTCAATAATGGTTTTATGGCTTATTGAACTGAATATAATTATTTGTATATAACTAAACAGGTGATAAGGGGAAAAGCAGAGCAAATTACGTGCTATATATACCTAGAACTGAGAGCTCTTCAAGAATGCCTCTCCCCAAGAGTTGCTCTCAAAAAATTCCCATTACTTGCTCCTTTTTATTGCTTTCTTAAGAATTTAGTTGATAAAGCAAATGTTATTTGAGAAGGTTAACATATTAAGGTGCATTAATGAATACTAGTGAATTTGTTTCACAAATTTATTGTGCCAAAAACAAAAAGGACTTAATAGTAGAGCCAAATTTTGAGGAAGGAAATGGGCTGTCTGAGACAGAAGCTTTGGCTTGGCCACAGCAGTAAAGTAGACCCACAGACAGGGAGGAAGGGTCCTTGTGATAACATTTGTCCAAACTTGTCAACACCTGGAATTGTAATAAACCACTGCATTGGCTTTACTGCTCCAACCAGAGACTCCAAGCATCAATCTGTCAACTACAAAACAAAGACCTGGAGCTGTATCTCTGGGAAGTAGTTTGGCCATTAATTTGCTCCAACGCCCAATCCTTAACAGTGTGGATTTTAGTGGGCCACTCGTTCTCCAAGGAGAGTTAGTCAGAAACATGAAAGCTTGTGAAATAGAGGTAAATGTTGTTATGACATTTGTTCTGTTCTTTATGTGTTTTCTGCATGTAAACCTGAGTTTTACTACCATCCAATGTCTTCCCCTTCTACCAACATAAAAGACCACAACAGGTTATAAAGTATAAACCTTCAGTTTCATAAAAGAAAATATAAGAAAACATTGGGCAAATGCTTCAAGATAGTTGGAATAGCCAAGGATTATTTTGGACAAGACACAAAGAACACATTAATTTCCTGTGCGTGTGTGTTACCTTCTAGGTTACTTCTTTTTGATCTCACCTTTTCTCTAGTTCCTGGTCCCCTTTTCCTACTGGCCTCAGTTGCTTTTAAGGTATCTGCTTTAGTTTCTCTGCGTTAAGGGCAACAAATGCTAGCTAATTTTTTAGGTGTCTTACCTATCCTTACCCCTCCCTTGTGTGCTAAAGCTTTTATCATGTGCTCAAAGTCCAATCCCATTGTTGTGTTTGCCCTTGATCTAATGTCCACATATGAGGGAGAACATATGATTTTTGGTCTTTTGGGCCAGGCTAACCTCACTCAGAATGATGTTCTCCAATTCCATCCATTTACCAGCGAATGATAACATTTCGTTCTTCTTCCTGGCTGCATGAAATTCCATTGTGTATAGATACCACATTTTCTTAATCCATTCGTTGATGGTGGGGCATCTTGGCTGTTTCCATAACTTGGCTATTGTAAATAGTGCCGCAATAAACATGGGTGTGCAGGTGCCTCTGGTGAGGGGGTCGGGGAGAGAGGGAGGGGGCGGAGTGGGTGGTAAGGGAGGGGGTAGGGGTAGTGGGAAGAAATGACCCAAGTCTTGTATGCAAGACTTGGATACAAGTCTTTAATATGAATTAAAAAAAAAAGACACAAAGAACAGAAAATAAAAGAAAAAATAAAATAAAATCTAGTTTGATGTCAATGGGATAACATCAAACTAAAAAGTATCTGCTCAGCAGTGGAAACAATCAACAGAGTGATTTTCTATCAAATGGGTGAAAATATTTGCAAACTACATATCTGAAAAGGGGTTAACATCCCGAATATATAAGGAACTCAAGGACTCAAAGCAAAGCAACCCAAAAAACAAATAAGGAATAACCAGATTAATGTATTCAATAGAACTGAATAGATGTTAATTAAGAAAAAATGTACAAATGGCCAACAGGCACATGAAAAATGCTCAATATATTAATCATCAAAAAGCTTCAAATCAAAACCACATGAGATATCACCTCATCTCAGTAAAAATGGCTGTTTAAAAAAAGATAACAAGCCCTGGCGAAAGAGTGGTGAAAAGGGACTGCTGATGAGAATATAAGTTAATATAGCCATTATAGAAACAGTATTAAGAACAAAACTATCATATTATAGTTCTATATTTGCCCACCACTGGACAAATATTCAAGAGAAATGAAATCTGCTGTTGAAGAGACATCTGCACTCCCATGTTTATTGCAACACTACTCAAAATATCCAAAAAATAGAAACAACCTGAGTGTCTATCAACTGATAAATGGATGAAGAAAATGTGAGATACATGTACAATGGGGTACTACTCAGACATAAAAACAATAAAATCCTGTCATTTTCAACAGCATGGTTGGAACTGAAGCTCATTGTTAAGTAAGGCAAGTCAGGCTCAGAAAGATAAGTACTGTATGATCTCATTCATATGCAGAATTTTAAAAATGTTGATCTTGTAGAAGTTAAGACTGCAGTGCTTTAGACCTGCAGCTCAAGGCCAGTCCAAGCCAAAAAAAAAAAAAAAACAAAGTTAGCGAGACCCTACCTCAACAAAAATATGGACATGTTGGGTCATGCTTGCCTATCATCCCAGCTATATGGGAGGTATATCACACTCTAGGTCATTGAAAAGTAACTAAACCAAAAATAAACCTGAAAAATACCAAAGCAAAATAAATAAATAAATAAAAGGGGGCTGTGGGTTCAGCTCAGTTGGTAATGCACCAGTCCAGTAATTTTGAAACTCTGAGTTCAAATTCCAATACAGTCAAAAAAATAAAAAAGGAAAAAAGAGTAGACTGATGGTTACCAGAGGCTGAGGTGTGTTGGAGGAAGGGCTGGTAATGGAGAATAGAAGATGGAAAGGGTGAGCCTGATCAAAGTGCCTGCAAGTATATATGGAAATGTCACAATGGAACTCCCTGTGCAACAAATATATGCTAATAAAAATGTTTAAAAAACAAATTAAAAATGACACTCAATCTTAATATTGTTCATTACAAAAAAAATCTCCAAGCCAAAGCTCAACTTCCTGCTGTTACAGAAGTTAATTTTGGTTCTTATTTGTGTTCCTTTTGCCCCGCAGGACCTGATTTCCAATTGTGTCTACAGGTGCCATGTTTTCTGGGTTTTGTGCTCTTTTGGGTAGTATTCAAAAGGAGCTTTTCTATCAAGAAAACCACAATTTTTGCATCTATGTATAAATCAGAAGACAGTATTGGATGGATTTCAAAAGGATTCTATTTTTCACACAGAAGGCAACCTTTTAGAGTTTGCCTTCCCTTATCTGCATGGATTTTTGCATGAGGTGTTAGTCAGAGCCTTTCTACAAATCTATTGCCCATAAAGCTGGCCATCATGTGAAGTTTATATTTGGCTTGATTTAGTACTGTAGGTCCTCAGTGAAGCTTTATTAAATAAAATGCAATCCATTAATGGGTTTCAGTTAGTAGCTAATAGGCAACAGCACTGGACACAAAACCAGATAATCAATTAGTGAGGAAAATAGGGCGTGGATACCTTAATATGATGAAAAAATCCATTTTGAGCAAATATTTAAAACTGGAAAAGGACTGGGTGTGTATCTGAAGTGGTAGAGTGCCTGCCTAGCATGCATGAGGCCCTAAGTTCAAACCCCAGTACTTCCCCTCCAAAAAGTATTCATCTGCTGGGCATGGTGGAGCACTCCTATAACCCCATCTACTTGGGAGCTAGAGATTAGGAGGACTGCAGTTCAAGGCCAGCCTCTGTAAAAAGCTAGCAATACCCCACCTTTACTAATAAGCCAGGTATGGTGGTACACATCAGTGATCCAAATTACCTGGGAGGTGGAGGCAGGAGGATTGCTGTCTGAGGCTGGCCCAGTGAAAACCCATAAGACCCTATCCAAAAATTAACTAAAAAATGAGAGCTAAGGGTGTAGCTCAAGTGGTAGATACCTGCTTAGCAAGTGTGAGTCACCGAGTTCAAACCCCAGTACCATAAACAAACAAACATATAAACTGAAGTTTTTCACTAGGACCAAAATAGAAATGTAGGGAAATCTTAGCACATGATCACTGTTTTCACAGCTTTCCCCTTTTGAGATCTTTTGATGTTGCTTCCTCAAGAACTGTTCTCACTCTCTCTTGCTTTTCTTGTTTTGAGACAGAGTCTAGCTGTGTAGCCCAGGCTGGCCTTGAACTCATGATTCTCCTGCCTTACCCTACCAAGTGCTGGAGTTACTGTGCCATGTCTTAATTGAATTTTTTCCCTCTGACTCTTGGTAGAAATCATGTCTTGCCACTGGTAGATGTGCATCTCCACTGGCTGTAGAGCTTTAAAAGTCATCCTTTTATCCATTATAACATGTGCACTTAGATGTATGCACATACACAAATGTACATGCACACAGATGAAAGCTTTGCATTTTCCATCATGGAACTTTCTTCCTGAGAGCTCTTATAGGTTGGAAAATAGGAATGGATTCCTACCCTAAGATACCATAAAAATACAAGAAAAAAATTAATTTCCTTTCATATCCAATTTTCATCAACCCTGCTTTTACAGTTAGATCATTTGAAGAAAAAAGTCTAAAAATATTGCTGCATAATCTTTATTAGAATCTCTGAAAGTGGAGTCCAAATACTGTTATTTTCTTAATGTCTCAATTCCTGTTTACTTAATTCTCCTTTTCCCTTAAAATTGTTTTCACCTTTATTACAATATAATTGGCAAATAAAATTGTATATATTTATGGTGGACCTCATGATATTTTGTAGTATGTAAACATTATGAAGTGATAAAATCAAGCAAAAATTATTCACATTCTTTTTGGAGATAGACTTACTGCACTTAAAGTTCTACTCTTAGCAGAAATTTTTTAAGATCTACTCTCTTTGCAATTTTTAAGAACTATAATCAACATAGTAGATTCCTAGAAGTTATTCATTTTATTTTCTTGAAACTTTGTACTATTTGATCAATATTTTTCCATTTTTTGCCTCCTCACTCCCAGCCCCTGGTCCCAGGCATCTCTACTGGAAAGAGTCTGATAGTTATAGCGCTTTTATATACAACTGGCTGTAGCAAAGTTCATTTTGCTCACCAATAGGTTTGTAAAGTCTGCACACTTTCTCAAAGATAAAAGTACATTTTGAGGCATTTATTCTAGCCATTACCTTTAGTATATTTCTGGGGGTGGGAAATAATGAGAGTAAATAAATGTTCCTTGAGATGATATTCAAAATCCTTTTGTCAACAGATTAAATTTACAATTAAAAACTATTTTGTGGTACTGGGACTTGAACTCAATACATCCACCTTGAGCCTCTCTACCAGCACTTTTTTTTGTGAAGGGTTTTGCGAGATAGGGTCTTGCAAACTATTTGTCCAGACCGGTTTTAAACTGCGATCCTCCTGATCTCTGCCTCCTGAGTAGCTAGGATTATAGGCATAAGCCACTGGTGCCTGGTCTTACAATTAGAAATGTGAAATGCTGCAAGTTATTTATAACTCTGTTTCATCTATTCTGTTTAACAATTTGCATTGTCAAGGTCAAATTTGAGACTAGGTTTAATCTCTCAAGGTACTTATTCATTTCCAGGCATCCATTTATTCTAATAAGCTATCAACGGAAGAAATATGATGCTATGAAGACATTGTAAACTTTAGAGTAAGACATATCTAAGTTTGAATCTCACATTCATCACTCACATCCATAGCCAATGTATTGGCAAGTCTGAATCTAATGTCTCGTCCCCATCTCCTCATGTATAGCCCTGGTCCAAGGTAATGTTATCATCCACCTGGATTTTACAGACGTCTCCTATCTTCTCCTACCACTCTCTCTTCATATCTTGTCCTTCAATAAACCCAATAAAGCATGAATCTGGATACTTAAAATACTTCTTTCTGTTGTAATTAGAATAAATTCCATATTCTTTACCACAGCTGCTTCTTCTTATGTACGTTATCAGTCACACAACTGACTGTGGAATAATCTAAGTTCATTTTTGTTTCAGGGCCTTTGCACTGATAATTTCAGAGCAAAATAAAGATGAGGACAAGGATTAATCTCAAGTCCTCATCAGATAATGACTTATAAAACATTTTGCAGATTTGTTCCCTCATTTGTGAAGTTTTTATTCCCTCCTTCATTACATAATGGAAAGGTTAGCAGAAATGTCCAGGAATTATCTTCAGTATTATACAAACTGAGTGAGCTAGGAAGAGAGACAGTAGGGATGATCTAACCAATGTACAATATAAACTTATATGGAATTGTCACTATTAATCCCCCCTGTACAGCGAATATATCCTAATAAAAAATGGGAGAAAGAATGGGGTAAGAAGTCTAGGCATTGAAAGACTATTAAAGCAAGTAGTTATTAATCAAACATGAACTCATTGAATTCCCTATGCAAACCAAGATTATAAGCATTATCAAGAATATGTAATATACCTGGTACTGAATTAAATATTACCTAAGATAAGAATGAGTGAAGAAAATAATCTCTGTCTTCTGCTTATCTTAAGAGAGGATAAGAACAGCCCAATTCTACCATAAGATAGAATATGATTGCATTGAATTTAAGGGGTAGGGACTTTAAAAATGGAAAGTGCAATAGGGCTGACTATAGTTGTCAGCAACAGTAGTTTAAAGTTTGCACATATCTTCCTCATCTGTTAATTGAATTTAAATATTAAATTAATTGGGTTCAGGAATCAAGGAATTGAGTAAGGCTTCATGGAGGAACTGAATCTGGCAAATGGAAGATATAAAATAATGAATTTTTATGTGGCTCTTAACTTGTCCATGATTTTGCTAACTAAATAAAATGTTATTTTTATTTGCAGATGTATGTCTATTACATATTATTGACCTCATGATAATCTTCCAACTGATTTTTTCAGGAAAATAGAACTCTGGTGTGAGAAGGACTATGGGCAAGTCATGTCCTTGACCTCTCTTGGGTCTTTTCCCTTGTCTAGAAAATCCTGACTCATAAGATTGTTACATACAATTAGAGGGAATAATGCAAAGTGTCTGACAAGTAGGTGCTTAATTGATGTTACTTCTTGCTTTTACTTTTTGATAACTAGAGTAGACAGAATCAGGTGGTCTTTGAATTACAGCTGTGCCACCTATTCTACTTTATGATGTTGGGCAAGTAAATTAGCATCACTTTCCTGCATTTGCTGGTTATAATATGTCCTATTTAATATAATTCATATTAAGTGCCTGTCATGTAGTAGATGCTCAATAAATAATTAGAATAGTAAAATTACATGGTAAAGCAAAACTAATTATTTTTATTACTATCAGTAACCACAGAGGTCATTCTGATACCCAGTAATCTACAGCTTATGACAAGTTGATACACAATTTGATTACAGGTTATATAGATAATAGATTTTTCTTAAATAAAAGAACCTTCACCAGTCATATATAATGTATCTGAAGTCCTATTTTTAAGTATCTCATTTGACATTTTCATTTTATTTGATCACGTTACCAGTGCTTGTTTTTTAATTTATTTATGTTTTCATAGCTAACTATTCATTGATGATTTTAAGAAGATAGTGAGAGAGGTCAAATCCAGGAAGTAATAGAAGCTGGGGTCCCCAATACTGTAGCAGTGAAGAAAAATGAATTCAAAGGAAAAATACTTCTGTTAGAAGAGAATGCCTTTCAGGGTCCTGGAGAATTAAAGCTAGAATCTTGTTACTTTGAGGCAGGTAGAAAATTAGAGGTAAGATTGAGAAGTAGAAATAGTATTGCCCATGAGAAGAATTTCTTGACTGATTATTCCTCTCAAATTTTGTTATATAAGTTGATTGATTTATTTTTTGTAACTCAGATTTAGATCCCACATATAGAAGAGTAATTCTAGTGAAATATTTATGGGTAAAAACCTCTCAGAATAAAGTATTTTCTTTTTATACGCTTACAAGTACTTTCTGTCTAATTTAGAACAGCTCGTAGTTTGAACATTCTGGAATTGAGGTGTATATTCTCTAAATGTGCATGAGTAAATATATCTGGTTTTTCTCAATAAAAAATAAGGTTTGTTGTTTTGATTTTTTTCAACTAGCCTGGTAAACAAAAAGAAAGAGAAAAAATGGTCATTGGCAAAATTCTGGTAGAGAAAACTGTTAGAACTATGGCACATGATTTAATAAAGCAGGTTTCATATCTAAATGAAATAGGTGAGGATCTGGTAGACTGAAAAAAGCTCATTGCTTATTTTACATGCTGTAAGCTACCTCCCAGTCTTTTTTACTTGCCTTCTAAGTTCTTAACAAATTGAATGACAATGTTCTTATTACATCATTTATTTTCCTGTATCTCTGGCTTTGTACACGAAGTCACCTCTACCTTTGGGCATCACCCCTACATCCATATCTCCAAATATTGTACATCATTTGATCAAATTTTGGTGCACATATAATTTTCTCTATGAACCTAATATTTTCATTAAAAAATGATCCTATACTTTTACAAAGCCTCCTTGCTCTTCATCAGTACTCTTAACATTTACTGCCTATGTGCAATGTGCCACAGCCTCACTGCTAAGGATACATTGGTAGGTAAGACAGTGGAAAACCTTACAAACTGAGTGAGTTAAAATTGCATGTTAGGAGATGATAAATGGTAGAGACAATGTACAAGAAGAGGGAACTATGCAGTGGGAAAATGACAGCTTTATGTGGTTAGGAAGGCCTCAAAGAGAAGAAGATTCAAGAGAAGGGACTTAGAGGAGTTGAGAAAGAAGGATACACACTACCTAGGGGAACATTTTTAGCCTTGGGAAAGCAAATGCAAAGACCCTGGGTAGCAGTGTGATGATATGGGATGCTGCTGGCTTAGGACTAGGGTGATCAAGAGGGAAAGAGGCAGATGAAGTCAGAAGTCATAGAGGTAAGAAGTACAGAGGAAAGGACAGTATGCAGAAGCGCAGGTAGAGTATATAGGCTCTTGCAATGGCTGACTTTTTCTCAAGGTTAGATGGCAAACTGAAGAAGATTTGATTACCACAGAGGTCTATTTTAATAGAGTCAGCAATACATCATTATGAGGGTAAGGGTTCTAGGGTTTTGGGAACATTCTGATGGTAGAAACTGTAGGATATGTTAAAAAAGTGGATATCAGATGGGAGGAAAGGTGGTACAAGTGTGACTATAAGCTCTATGGTTTGAACAACTGGAAATAAGGAGCTGCTGTTAACTGAAATGAAGAAAAGAAGGAGTAGGAAGTGGTATCAGCCATTGAGTCCAAATAGACACAGTTTGGGATTACTCCCTATTCTATAGTTAGTTGATCCACAAGTTAGAAGTTTCAGAGAGCAATTATGTTAGTAATACAAATTTGGGGATGATAAGCATTTAGATGAGGATTAAAGCAACGAATGAGGGAGGGCACTCACTTAGGAATGAGTTGCAGAATAGAAAATCCAGACATAAAACCACACATCTGATCTTCAACAAAGCAGCCCAAAATACAAGATGGATAAAAGATAGCCTCTTCAAAAATGTTGCTGGGAAAACTGGATATCCATATGTAGAAGACTGAAACTAGATTCCTGTCTTTCACCCTGTACCAAAATCAACTTAAAGTACATCAGGCCTTAATATAAGGCCTGAAATTTTGAAAAAACTCCAGGAAGCAATAGGAAAAATACTGGGACAGACAGGTGTAGGGAATGACTTCCTAAACAGAACTCAAAAGGCTCAGCATCCACGAGAAACAATGAACAACTGAAACTGCATCAAACTAAAGAGCTTCTGCACAACAAAGGAAACAGTCACTAGACTCAAGACACAGACCACAGAATGGGAGAAAATCTTTGCCAGATACTCATCTAATAAGGGACAAATATCCAGAATCTATAGGGAACTCAAAAAACTCAGCCCCCAATGAACACCCCAGTGAAGAAATGAGCACATGAATTAAACAGGGAATTTTCAAAGGAAGAGGTACAAATGACCAGTAGATACACGAAGAAGTGTTCAACTTCCCTGGTTATAAAGGAGATGCAAAACCACACTTAGATTTCATCTCACTCCAGTTAGAATGGCCATAATCAAGGATAATAGCAACAATGAATGTTGGTGAAGATATGGCAAAACAGGAATCCTTATACACTGCTGGTGGGAATATAAATTACTACAACCACTGTGGAAAGCAGTATGGAGATTCCTCAAAACTTAGAGATAGAACTGCAATATGATCCAGCAATACCACTCCTGGGCATCAACTTAAGACAGGATAAAGTAGAGACACCTGTACACTGATGTTCATCACAGCACTATTCACAATAGCCATGCTTTGGAAATAAGCCATGTGCCCTACAACTGATGAATGGATCAAGAAATTGTGGTACATATTCACAATGGAGTATTACTCAGCCAGAAGGAATAATGACACATGGTTTGAAGGTACATGGATGCAATTGGAGGACATCATATTAAGTGACATTAGCCATGATCAAAACCACAAAACTACATGTTTTTTCTCATATATGGAAGATATATCTGAAGATAAACATATACACAAAAACAACCCTCATCATATACAAACTCAGAAGTAGACGTGTTTGTAACAATGGAACTACTCTATGGAAGTCAGGGAAAGAGGGAACAAAAAAAGAATGATAGAGCATCAGTAATATCTTATAACATAAGATGTGAAGGTAGAGGATATAAGGATGTGTATTGAAAGCTGTTGAAAAGCAGGGGGTGGCAGTAAAGGGGTACGGGAGAGCAATCGAAGGGATTAAACAGCCCAAAGTAAAGCACACCCACAGTGGGGATACATTGAGACACCCCTTTAAATGTCAACTCAAATGTTAGTAATGAAAGCCAGGACTGTAAAATAGGTACAGTGTGTGTGGTGGAGGGGGGGGTAACTAAAGGGTAGGGAGTGTGAAGGAGAGAGATTAAGGTGACTGTATATGGTTAATGGACTTCATATACCTATATTTCCAATGGAGGAAATGTAAATAATGTACCATATAAGTTTGATCAGAATTGTCATTTCAAATCCCCTCATATAATGAATATATGCTAATAAAAATTTATAATAAAAAGTGACTAAGATGGGGTAGAGCATATCTTGATTCAAGCTCCAACTGCAGCCTTGCCTTACTAGCTAGTCCTTTGGAGCATCAGTTTTCACATCCGAAAACATGAGGATCACTACAAATTAACGTTATAAAGTCTAATGTAAAAACTGTGGATCTGAAAGTTGCTAAATGATGCATGAAGTAAATTATTTGTCTATTTGTATTTGTATTGTTAATCATAGTGAATCTATATTGGGTCAAAACAAAACCCTTCCCCTATCTCTGGACTGCATCTCCTGCTTCTTTTTCAGAAAGTTTGCCCTATAAAGATTCTCTGCCTTCTCTTAAACTTTTGATATCTCTCTTTTTATTGGTTATCTACCCTCAGCATTTAAACATGATTCTAAATCTACTGTCTTAAAAAAAAAGCAAGCAAAGTCATCATTGATCATCATCCTTTGCAACTGTTGCCATTTCTCCCCTTCCTTTTAGAGCCAAAATTTTATTAAATTTTCTGTCTCAATTTTTCTTTGTTTTTAGACATTTCACTTTGTGAGATCAGAATTTCACCCCAACCCAAATCCATAGAAATAGAAACTTCTCTCAAAAAATGACTACTCACTCTCTGAAGATGACATTCTTTTTAGCCTACTATTTGATACTGTTTACTATTCTTACCTTCTTGAAATACACATTTTGGTGGAAGGGTCTTCCACAAAACCATATTTTAACTTATTTTCTTTATGACTCCGTGAGTGCTTGCCTCAGTGTTCTTTGAGGCTTCCTTTTTTCTCTAGTCTTTAAATATTAATGCTCTTCAGTATGCCATCTTAATATCTTAACTACATTAAAAGATGTTAAACTTCACTCATAAGGACAGAAAAATGAATTGAAACTATAATGATATGCCTAAGTTATGAGAAATTTATGATTTTTGTTAAATACAGGGTATTCTCATAAATTACTGGTATAGTAAACATTTCTCAAAAAGGAAGTTTAGAAATAACAACCAAATATGGAAATATACATTCAATCTTAGCAATTCTACTTTAAGAATTTTATCTCTCCAACACATTTGCATGTTTGCAAATTGAAATATACATTAAGATGTTTAGTGTGTTATTGTTAGAAGTAAAAATAAGAATATAATCTGAATATCCAATAGGGTATTGGTCTGGCCAAGTAAATTATGAAATGGACATACAATAAAATATTATGTAGTCATTATAAAAGGTCAACAACTTTCCAAGACATATCATATATATTAACAAGGAAAATTCACGTACTTGTTATTTTACCTTTGTGTTTTATATATATATATATATATATATATATATAAAACATATATATAATATATATATATAATGATACACCCATAAAATATCATTAAAAAGAGAGATAAAAACTATTAGTGTGGAAGAGTTTTTAGGGATCAAGTAGGGGGAGATTTTTTAATTTAGGATTCACTATTAGTATAAGGGAGTTTCATATAAAAATTCAATATATGTATAGAGTTTATTTTGAACAAGTTCATACCTCCATTGTATTCCTCTCCTCACTCCCTTCAGTTGCATCCCTTTTAAAAACAGTATTTTGGGGGATCACTGGTTTCCGGGTACCCCTGCATTCTCCAATATGCAGTCTTTCTCTTCTCTTCTCTTCTCTCCAACTAAATTCTCTGCAAATAAAATCTTTCCAACCTCTAAAAAAATAAAATAAATAAAATAAAAACAGTATTTGGTGGGTTTCTTTATGCAATCTCCATACAAATATAAATAAAGTACTTTGATCCTTTTCACGTTGCTGATACCCTCTCCATTTCCCCTCCCAATCCCATTGAACCACCCTATAGCAATGTCCCTTTTGCACTCAAATGAGGTTATTTTTATTTTTATTATTTAGATCTAGATTCTGCATATGAGTGAAAAATATGCTATTTGGCTTTTTGAGCTTGACTTATTTTAATCGATATTATGATTTCCAATTACATCTATTTTCCTACAAATGGCACAATTTCATACTTCCTTAGGACTAATACTCAGTTGTATATAGATAACACCTTTTCTTTATCCATTCATCAGTTGTTGGACATTTAGACTGATTCCACTACTTGGCTATTGTGAAAACTTCTGTGATAAGCATGGATTTCCAGGTATCCCTCTTGTATGTTGATTTATACTCCTTCAGACATATGTTCAAGATATATGCTTTGGCAAGGAATTAGAGTATTATATTGAATATGAGTGGGAAAGTATCTTGTGCTTGACTTTAGAGGAAATGATTTCAGTTTTTTCCACTGTGATGCCAGCTATAGGTTTGTCTTATATAGCCTCTATTGTGCTGAGATATGTTTCTTCTGTTTTTAGCTTCTGCAGAGCTTTTATCATAAAAGGATGCTGAGTTTTGTCAGAGCCCTTTTTTGCATCTACTGAGATGATCATTTGAATTTTGTCCTTGATTGTATTTATGTGCTCTAGCACATTTATGGATTTATATATGCTGAACCATCCTTACATTCCTTTAATTAAACTAACTTGGTCATGATTTATGATCTTTTTAATGTGTTTGTTGAATTCAGTTTTCAAATATTTTATTGACAATTTTTACATACATGTTCATCAAACAAATTGGGCTATATTTTTTTTTAGTTGTGTCTTTACCTGGTATTACTATCAGGATGATACTGGCTTCATACAATGAGTTTGGTAATGTTCAATTCTTTCTGTTTTATGGGATAGTTTGAGGAACATTGATGTTTATTCTTCTTTAAAGGTTTGGTAGAAATCAGCAGTGAATCTATCTGGCCCTGGCCTTTTCTTTGTTGGAAGACTCATTATCACTGCATCAATCTCTTTGTTATAGATCTGCTTAAGTTTTTTATAGCCTCTTGATTCAAATTGATTGGTCAAGTGTATCTAGAAATTTGTCCATTTCATCTAGATATTTCAGTTTAGTGGAATGTAAGTTTTCAAAGGATCCTCTAGATTTCATTAGTATTATTTGTGATATCCCCTTTTTCATCTCTAATTTTATTGCTTTGGGTCTTCTCTCCCCTTTTTTGGTTAGTTTGGCTAAGGATTTATAACTCTTATTTATGTTTTCAAAAACCAAATTTTGTTTCATTGATTCTATTTTTTATTCTCTATCTCATTAATTTCTGCTCTAATCTTTATTATTTCTTTCTACCTACTGATTTGAGGTTTGTACTGCTCTTATTTTTCTAAGTGCCTGAGGTACATCATTAGGTTATTTATTTGCAATCTCTCCATTTTTTGATGTAGGTACTTATAGCCATAAATTTTTCCATTAGCACTGCCTTTTCTATATCCCAAAAATTCTGGTAAGTTGACTTTTTAATTGTCATTAAATTCCAGGAACTTTTTAATTTCCCCCATTAGTTCTTCATTAACTGTCTTATTTGTTTATCAGTGTATTTTTCAATCTCCAAGTGTTTGAACATTTTCTGTAGTTTCCTTGGCTGTTGATTTCTAGATTTAGTCTATTGTGGTCTGACAAATACAGGGGTTAGTTAAATTTTCTTTTATGTGTTAAGACTTGCTTAATGTCCTAAAATATGATCTAATTTGCAGAAAGTTCTATGGGCTGCTGAGAAGAATGTACAATATCTGGATGAAATATTCTATAGATGTCTTTGAAGTCTATAGTGATGATTAATTCTGAATTTTCTTTGTTGATTTTTTGTCTGACTAATTTTAGTTTGAAATCTGTTTTATGGTTTAGGATTATAGCTACTCCTGGCTTCTTTCATGGTCCATTTGCTTGGAAAATCTTTTTCTATCCTTTCAACCTAAGCTTATGTTTGTCAGTGAGATGTTTTTCTGTGTCTTTTGATTAGAGTTAAGACCAATAACACTCAATGTTAATATTGGAAGACCTTTGTGTGTAGTATTTCCTGCCATTTTGTTTTTATGAAGCTTAATTCTTTTCAATTCCTATTTTGCTAATCTACTCATCTAGTGGGACTTACTGTTCCCTATATTTTCTTGATTGCAGTTGTCTTCTTCTGCATATAGGATTCATTTATGTGTTTTCTGCAGTGCTGGCTTAGTGACTATGAAGTCCTTTAGTTTTTGTTGATCATGAAGGTTTTTATTTCTTCTTCAGATGTGAAGGATAGCTTTGCTGGATACACTAATGTAAGTTGTCAGTTGTTTTTCTTTCAGGGCTTGAAGTATATCCTTCGATGACCTCCTTGTATTTAGAGGTTGGGTTGAGTAATATGCTTCTGTTCTGATGAGTTTGACTTTATATGTAACTTGTCACTTCTCTTTTGCAGATTTCAGTTGTCTTTCTTTGTTCTTTATATTTAGCATTTTAATTATAATATAACTGAGGGTATTTCTTTTCTGATCTTGCCTGTGTTCTGAAAGCCTCCTAAATCTGGAGCCTCCTCTCCTTCTCAAGATTGGGGAAAACTGTCTGGTATTATTTATTGAATAATTATCTGTGTCTTTAATTTGTATGTCTTCTTCTATTTCCAAAATTCATAGATTTGGTCTTTTGATGGTATCCCAGGGATCTTGCACATTCTAGTAATTCATTCTTTGTATTTTTTTTTCATTGTTTTTAAGTAATTGATCTAATTCTTCTACTTTATCTTTTGTCCCTGACACTTTATGTTCAACATGATCTGTTCAGTTAGCAAGGCTTTAAGTTGACATTTTAAATCGGGTTATTGAGCTATTCATTTCCAAGATTTTGATTTGTTTTTTTCAAGATTTCTATACCTTTATGGAACTTCTTTTCCATACACTGCATTACTTTCTTTTTTTCCTTTAGCTATTTGAATTCTCTTTGAATTTGGTTGGCTGTTTATTTCTATTCTCTTTGAATTTTTTCAGCTTTTTATATATCTCTTCTTATTTAATTTATCATTTAATTTTTTTCATTTTAATTCATTTAATTAATTTCTTCCTCTTCACTAACATTTCAGTCCTTATTAGGGAGTTGTTGACTTTTGAGAGAGACATTTTGCCTTTTTTTAAATATTATTTGTGTTTCTATGTTGAGAAGAATGCATCTTGAGCTGAGTTTTTGATTAGAGGCTTTAGTTTCCTGTCACATTTGTATTGTGGATTTCTCAAAGATTATTTAAGACTATGTAGTTCCTGGGTTGTGATGTAATTTATTGTCACTAGATTAGTGGGGTGGATCACTAGTCAAAGTTTTAACCTCAGTGCTCAAGATAATGGGTACAGCTCTCTACTCTACTGAGGAAAAAGAAGCTGCTATTTCCGATCTCACTGCAAAGGTGCATGCCTCTGCAATTTCTTAAATGGACCTGTAGTTGGGAGCAGTGGTGCATCTAACTTGAGGTTTCTATGTTATGTGAATCCTTTCATTCTTTCTACTATATGCTTTAGTGGCTAAGAAACTTTTATCAGTGTTTACTCACTGTACAAAGGGGTTTCTTTGTGATATTTCCATACATGCATATAATGTTCTTTGATCAAATTCACCCCCTTTATTACTTCCTTTACACTGTCCTCCCCTTTTAAACAATTTTTGATGTGTTTCACTAGTCTATTTGCATACATGTATATAAAGTACTTCAGTTATATTCCCCCCTCCCCCACCTCCACTTCATACTCTTTTTTCACCATCCCTGTTCATAACAGGAATTTTTAAATACTAATATTTCAAGTTAAAACATTCATTTTTAACTTAAATGCTAGAAATAATGTAAATGTTACAAATGAAGTAATTTCTTCGAGCCTTAACATAATTTTTTAGATGTTTACTTCTGACCAAGGGGATAAAAAGAAGTATTTTCTTTCAAGTTATCATGTAAACATAAATGAAATTCCTCTGTTTTGTGTTATTTCATCCCAATAACTATAAAAAATTTGTGAGGTCTTTCCAGATGTGTCTATCAGAAGAACATGACATTCCTGTGTTTCCAACATCACCTCCAACTAACTCTCAGACACTAATGAGAGTAGTTTGAGCATAGCTACTGGTACAAGCTCTCAGTAAGAGCTCAGTTCAGGAAACAGCTCAGGTGCTGGCAACATTACCATTGGTACCTCATATGACATACTATGTGCCAAGAACTTTACTTTATGGTCTCTAACCCTTAAAATTTCTCTAAAACATTTCATACTCCACATAGGAAATAACTGATACACAAAGAAATCAAAATGTATTCAATTCTCCTCAGACATGGGCAATGCAGATTGTCAACCATATCTGCCCAATGCTCTTCCCAGCTGCTCACTCTAGGTGTCCATTCGTTAAATCTTAATACAAATTTATTTTCAGACTCCTTGGGTCTTTCTAAGTGAACAGTTCTTTCCAGGTCATTGTTACCCTGTGCCAACCTAAATCCTCATAGGCATTCTAGAGAAGTGACACTTTCCCCTGGGTCAACAAAAACAAGCAAAAAATTAACTCTAAGCAATAGGTCTCTGATTAGCTTTTCTTGGCTATTTCCATTAACACTATACACACACATGCATGCACATGTGCGCACACACACATGCAAACACAACACAGGGTGATCTACCCACTCTAATCTCCATTTTTGTGCTACATAGACAAAACATAGGGTTTGTTCTGGATCACTCTGTAAGGCATTATCTAACCTTAGTTTTGTTCCTGTTCCTGTCTCCACCAATCCAAATTCTTCACCTCTGCACAAGTAACTATCGCCTTTATTCTCATCAAAACGTATTCATGATTAATTCTAAATCTTGCTCAATATGACTATCTCATGAACATGTACTGATACGGAGACTTTGTCTATTATGAATAAGTTGTACTAAACAAATAGTATGTGCACCAATATTCCTTTGCCAAAAAAGTAGACCTGGCATTTCAGAAAAATAACTCAGGCCAATAAATTAGCTGTTTTGCTTTACATGCGGAACTCATTTTGATGTTTTTAATCATCATGACAATGGGATACTGAATATTCTCAGAGGGCTTCTGTTAATTAAGAACTGTAGACTGTTGAGTGACAGCCCCATCCCCACTTAGCCACCTGTTTAGGCCACCAGCCAATAACTGAAAAGTTATAGGAGAGGTGCCAAGCAGTGAAAAACAACTTCAGGTGGTACCAGACTTGATGATCAGAATATACTTCCTGTGGGTTATAGAAAGATGCTTTCTGTTATCATAGAAAATATATTCAATTCTAGCCTCTCAGTTGGACTTTCTTTTCCTCTGTCTCTCTTCTAAATTACCACCAGTAGAGATTGACTGTAGCAATTTTTCAAGTAGATTGCATAATGTTTTCATATGGATAACTTGTTTCCTTGTCTCCTATCTGAATCTATCCTTTATTCTCTTGATGAATACACTTGATTTTAGAGTGTGCTAGCCTAAAGATATGTTACATATGTCTTAAAAAATGCTGGCTCAAGACTATTGATCTCTGAAATTGTTTTGTTATAGCCAATGGCATCCATTTCTAATGTCATTTGATTTTCGTGACTTGCAATATCATATTATCAAATTTTTTTATTCACATTTGAAGAATCTGTACCTGATTGGCACTAATTAAGCAGCTGTACTCTTCAGCTCTTCTAAATGAAGACAACCAATTCTCCTCTTGCTGACAAGAAAATGGCAGTTTCCATCTCTCACTCGACTGTTTCTTTGTCACTTTGTCACTTTTCTTTTTAAATTATACAACTAGATTTAACTCAAAGTCCATTACCCCAAACTCCAACAGAGAGCCTTTTCCTTTATTGCTGAGCTTGAATTAAGTTCCTTTGTTTTGATATTGGTGCAGTAACAGAACCATCACCTGGCTCCAGACGTTTTTTGGTTATTCAAATGTTTTTGTTGCAATGAGATTTACTCTAACAGAATTTAACCTGAGGGACCAAAGGAGTGTTCCCAGCATCCATGAAGGCATTGCTGAATAACATCAGTTGTACAGCAGTTGCTCTTTAATCCTCTTGGTTCCACTCAGTGATTTGTTGAGATGCTAACCTTTAATCTTTAAAAGAAAGAATGTTTACTTCCCAGAGTCATTGTACTAGATTTACAGAAATGCACCAGTTACTTCTAACTTTAGAGCATGAACAATTCGACCACATTAATTTAATTAACTAAAATTTTACTGCACCCCGTTTATTCCCTAGATTAATAGGTTAAAACAAACTCTCAGGTCTCTCAAAGTGACTGCATAAGGGATTTATAACTTCCAAAATGGAGAGAATTCTGGACATCAAGGACCACAATGAAACAACACCGTTTTCTTGCTCAACTTTTTAAAAATACTGTTTTTCCATATAATTTCATTGTTATGTAACTTTTTCCATTTCTCATTTCATAATAATCATTTTCACTATCCAGCTTAGCATAAATTTTTTTTGTTAAAATAAAAAAAGACACTAAAAAGCAATACAATTTCATTTTCTCAAAACTTAGAAAATAATGTGAACAAGTACAAAGAATGATCTAATTATATATTACTAGGTTATATATTCCATACTTTGATTTATGTCTCCATTTTTATGCTAGAAAACATCTTTAGGACAACTAAACCATGAGAATAACAATGTTTATGATCACAGCAAGTATGTATTGAGTGCTTTCTTCATGCTGGGCATTTTACATGCTCTATCTAATTTAATATTTGCAATATCTCTGTGACCTAAGTACTAGCATTATTGACATTTTACAATTGAGAAAGTTGTCATAAAGAGATCAAGTTATTTTTTAAAGATCATTGGCACAATAAACCTTAGAACTCAGTCTACCTGGGCCAGGCATCCAGACACTTACCTCAAACACTCTTGACTGGCCAAATGCTCTCTGCCAGGCAGAGAGAATGTGCTACTTAACTGCCTCCAATTGATGGTGGCCTTTCTTGGCTTTGACTTGTTGGATTTGGCTAGCTAGTAGGTAGCTGAATCCAGATGCTTCTTACCATTCTCTGACTTAATGCAGTTGTCATTTCATTGCTAGGGCACAGAGTCAAGGTTGAGATGGAAGAGATCCAAATTTCAATCATCTGCATTATTAAGAATCTATAAGAGGTCACAAAAAGGATCAGGATATTTGAATGAATATTGTTGCTTGGAATTTAAACAAAATTATTATTTATAGATACTTGGTTGTAAATCAACACAGTTACTAACTTGTCAAAACAAGCTTATGAATCTATAATATTTTCTTTCAGTATTTTTTGGTGCAAGGTATATATTTAATTTTGGCTGAGTGACCTCTCCCCAGCCCTCAGCTCTTGCAAGCCCCTTCCAGCATGGATGGCTGTGAAATTTTGGGGATTCATTAATGCCACACAGAGTAGGTTTGTTCCATATTCAGTTGGACTGCTCCACAAAGAGGAGTAGGTCATTCTGGGACCATTTGGACAGGTTGAAAACACCAGATTCCTTTTTATCTCTGTCACAGAGCTTGGGCTGTCTCCCCTTGGAAAAGGACAAGCAATCACTCACCCTCAAGTTCAAGAATTGAGTCTTAGTCTTAGGAAGCTTTCTGAGTGACTATCAGAGCTCTCTCTGTTCTTTCTTTCTTTCTTTTTGGTGGTACTGGAGCTTGTACTCAGGGCCTCACACTTGCTAGGCAGGCGCTCTACTACTTGAGCCACTCTGCCAGCTATCAGAGCTCTCTAAATGGTGGAATTATTTATTATTTTTCCTTATCTCACTCAGTATAATTTCCCCACCTGCCTCCTTTAACTATTTCTTCACCATCTGTTGACTTATTGTACTGCTGTTTTCTACTCCTTTCACATATACTTAATTGGTAGCAAGCAAACATTATAGAATTTATGAACAACTGATATTACAACTAACTAATTATAACAACTAAATATTAAATATGATCATTAAGATTATTTTGCAAATAAAGAAATTTTAGAAGTAAATTATGTCAAAAAAGCATAAATGGTAGAATTCTACCTGAGAATCATGACTACACATTTCTAAAACTGACATAAAGTACATTTATAAACATCAGAAAAAAACCTATGCATACATTTACCATATACGATGTGAGCTCCTATAAGGGGCACTGTAAAAATTGTGGGACATGAAATGAGGAGAAAGATAAGTAGTTCCTCCTAAAAGTTCTTAGCCTAATTGCAAAATAAGGCACCCATATAAAGTAATACAAGATAGAAATCAGTAAACATTATAAACTTCCCTGACCTCCATTTCCAATCACACCCTTGGTTTAACCATACCTCTTTCTAGGATGAAAATCATCATGCACAAGTCCATTACAGGATGATCACATATCTGTAATTGCCAGAGTACTCCCAAGTCATGTCTGTTTTCCAGGCAAGATAAGTAATTGTTCCATTGACTCTCAAAAATGGTCTAGTTTAGTACAACCACTCTGGAAAAAAATTTGGAGGCTGCTTAAAAAGCTAAACATTGATCTACCATTTGATCCAGCAATACCACTCTTGGGGATATACCCAAAAGACTGTGACACAGGTTACTCCAGAGGCACCTGCACACCCATGTTTATTGCAACACTATTCACAATAGCCAAATTATGGAAACAGCCAAGATGCTCCACTACTGACAAATGGATCAAGAAAATGTGGTATCTATACACAATGGAATTTTATGCAGCCAAGAAGAAGAACGAAATGTTATCATTCACTGGTAAATGGATGGAATTGGAGAACATCATTCTGAGTGAGGTTAGCCTGGCCCAAAAGACCAAAAATCGTATGTTCTCCCTCATATGTGGACATTAGATCAAGGGCAAACACAACAAGGGGATTGGACTTTGAGCACATGATAAAAGCAAGAGCACACAAGGGAGGTGTGAAGATAGGTAAGACACCTAAAAAATTAGCTAGCATTTGTTGCCCTCAACACAGAGAAACTAAAGCAGATACCTAAAAGCAACTGAGGCCAATAGTAGAAGGGGACCAGGAACTAGAGAAAAGGTTAGATCAAAAAGAATTAACCTAGAAGGTAACACACACGCACAGGAAAGTAATGTGAGTCAACTCCCTGTATAGCTATCCTTATCTCAACTAGCAAAAACCCTTGTTCCTTCCTATTATTGCTTATACTCTCTCTTCAACAAAATTAGAGATAAGGGCAAAATACTTTCTGCTGGTTATCGAGGGGGTAGGGGAGAGAGGGAGGGAGCATGGAGTGGGTGGTAAGGGAGGGGGTGGGGGCAGGGGGGAGAAATGACCCAATAAAAAATTTTTTTTAAATGGTCTAGTTTGGTCAATTAATTATATGGTCACCTTCATTATTGTCCTGTGTATCTTTTTTCCACTAAACTGTAATTTCCCTGAGTAAAGAGGTCATGATTTTAATTTTCAACTTCTTGAAATGTAGTGGGAAATTCACAAATGTAGTGAATGGGAAATTCACAAATGTAGTGAATGAAGAACTAATTCTGTATATGGAGAAGAGGTGAACATTCATTTAAGGAGAAAAAATAAACTTGAATGCAAAAGGTAATATCTAAAATGGACCATGAGAGAAGTTCAAGTTGTACCTCAGAACTGATGAGGAGAATGGTATTCTAGGTAAAGGGATCACAGTTATGTTAAGGCAAAGGGTAAAATGCAGGTGGAGAAATTAGATGTAAAACAACCATGAAGAAGCCTAGAACTGCTGGACTGGTCCCAGTCCCATGAAGAGGAAATGAGATCTACAGTGCATTGAAATAAACTTTTGAATATCCTGTGGCCATTAGGATTCCAGAAAACTTGTTACTGATTATTCCTGAAGATTATACCTATTTATACCTATTTATAATGTATAAAATACAACATGCATTTAGCTTGAAAAAACTTAAATATAAAAACCCTAGTGACACATTGAGTGAATGTTTTTAATCCCAATTGCACATTTGTTGGCATTTTTGAGTAGTGGAGAATGTGGTCAAAATTTCTTTAAAAACCTTTTGTACAGGTTTACCCTTTATACATAAGCTAATGCAAACATTTGTGGCATTCAATGCTTTTGTTCTGATATGCTTCATTTTGTCTCTGCTCCAGTTTTTAACTTTTAACACTTGCCCTAAGTAAACTAATATCCTGTGATGCAAATAGCTCCATATTTTCCCTCCCAAAGCCAATGGTCTTGTGTTGCAAAATAAGATTCTGAGAAGACATGGACGAGAGTCAGGATATGATGACAGCACAACTCTGGTTCTGGTTAGCTCCACAGGGAATTTCAGAAGATTTAGAGGATGGCTAAATAATTCTCTAGTTAGTACAGTAAGTATGCTTCTGTGCTTTATGACTATTTGAATACAGCCTCATATTTTACTTACACTTGATGTAATCAAGCCATTTACACTGCTTTGGTTAAGAAATTGGCATATTTTGTGTAGAGTCCAAGATGGTGCTTTTGAATCTGTCTATATCTCTGACTTCAATAGTGGGCTACTTGATTTTGTGGGTGATACCCGTTTTATGCAATTTCCACCTGTCTTGCTATTACTTTTTTCCTTCTCCATCTTGCCATGGGCTATTTGGAAAATAATTGGAAGATAGTGCTTGGTTCATCTGGCACCTCACTACCACACCTACACACATGGCATTCTGAGTGCACATGTGCTTTCCCAATACAGGCTCTATCTGTTTAAAAATTCATTGTGACTTGTGCCAGGAACTGACAGAAACTTTAGATGCATAAGAATGTAAAATATTAGTAGTAAACAGGGTATGGTGTTGCATGCCTATAATCCCCATTTGTAGTTCCAGCTAACTCAGGAGACTGAGGTGGGATGATTGCTTGAGCCCAGAAACTCAAGACCATTGTGGGAACATATTGAGATCCTGGAGAGAAAGACATAGAGAGAGGTTGGGGGAGGGAGAGAAAGAAAGTAAGTGACTTGCACAATGTTAATTTCTTAAATCTCTCACCTTTTCTATTATCCATGATTTTTTTTAACATTTTATTAGCATATATTAGTTGTACAGAAAGGTGTCATTATTACACTTCAATACATGCTTACAGTATGTCTTGATTAGGTTCACCACCACTACCATTCTCCTTCATCTACCTCCCTGCCCTACTTAAAACTATTTCAAGAGGTTTTATATATATGTGTATATGATCATGTGCCTGTGTATGTATTTATATTTTGGATATATCTTTGACTTATGAGAGAAAACACAACCTTTGTCATTCTGAACCTGGCTTATTTCACTTAACATGATGATCTCGAGTTTCAGCCATTTACCTGCAAATGACATTATTTCATTTTTCTTCATGTGCACTCCACTGTGTACATATACCACATTTTCTTAATCCATTTGTAGTTGCAGGGTACCTGGGCTATTTCTATAGGTTGGTTATTGTGAATAGTGCTGCAATAAACATGGGTGTGGAAGTGTCTCTATTTTATCCTACATTCCAGCAAATATATGCCCAGGAGTGATACCACTGGATTATGGTTCTATTTTTAGTATTTTGAGGAATCTCTATATTGTTTTCAATAGTGGTTGTACTAATTTACATGCCCATCAACAGTGTATAAATTATCCTTTTTCCCTATATCTTCACAACATTTGTTGTTTTTTGTTTTCTTAATGATAGAGTGAGGTGAAATCTTAATGTAGTTCTGATTTCCATTTCATTTATGGCTTAGGTTGTTGAGCATGTCTTCATGTATTTATTGACCATTTGTACTTCTTCCTTTGAAAATTGTTCTGTTTTTTTTCCCTTTTCTTTATTGGATTTGTTAATTCTTTGGGAGTTTTGTATTTTGAGCTCCTTGTAAATTCTGATTATTAATTCCTTGTTAGATGTATATCTGGCAAAGATTTTCTCCCATTCTGTAGACTGTGTTTTCAGTCTAATGACTGCTTCCTTTGCTATGCAGAACCTTTTTAGTTTGATGTAGTTCCATTTGTCAATGCTATCTCTTTATTGCTGAGTTATTGGAGTTCTATTTAGGAAGTTATTGCCTATGCTTCTATGTTCCAGTTTTTCCTATTCTTTCCTATAGTAGTTTCAATTTCAGTTCTTACATTAAGGTCTTGAATCCACTATGAATTGATATTAGTATAAGGTGAAAAACAAGAATCTAGTTTCAGTCTTTGACATGAGGACATCCAGTTTTCCAATCATTATTTGATGAAGAAATTGTCTTTTTTCCAGTATATGTTTTGGGCTCCTTTGTCAAAATCAGATTGCCATAGCTGCAGTGATTTATGTCTGTGTCTTCTATTGCATTCCATGGATCTTCATATCTGTTTTTGTGCCATACCATGATGTTTTTATTGCTATGGCTCTAAAGTATAGTTTGAAGTAAGGTATCATGGTACCTCTAGCATTGCTCATTTTGCTCAGGGTTGCTTCAGCTATTTGAGGTTCTTGTGCTTCCATGTGAACTTTAGGATTGATTTTTCTAGCTCTGTGAAGGAATTTTGATGGGGATTACATTTAAGTTATAAATTGCTCAAAACTTACTGGCACTAGTACACAATTACATCTCAAATTGTTTTTTAAAGTCTCAGACTTTATATGAAGGACTGTTTTTTGGGGGGTGGTACTAGGGTTTGAAATCAGGGCTCCACATTTTCTAAGCAGGTGCTCTACCACTTGAGCCACTCCATCAGCCATGTTACACTAAGAGGAGGTCACATACAAGAGAGGCAGGATAAAAGAAGGAAGTTAAGAAGATGAATGTGGTTGATGTACTTCCTACACAAGAATGAATGTAGAATTTGTAAACCTACTGAAATCACCATAAGAAGGGGACTAAAGTAGAAAGGAGAAAAATAGAGGGGATAAACCAATTGGGGGCTATAATACATATATACATGGAAATGTCACAATGAAACACCCTGCATAACTATCTTAAACAAAAAATGCCATTTCTTTTACAAAAATAGAGAACAGGAAGGCAAAACAGGTCCTGCCTAGGGGGTTAGCACCTGAGGGAGCAGGGAGGATATAAGAAAAGGGTATAGGAGGGTGAATATGGTGGAAATCCTATGTATATATGCATGTAAATGGAAAAACGAGACCTGTTGAAACTGTTCCAGGAATGGGAGAGAGGGGATAAAGGAGAATGATGGAAGTGATGAATTCAACTGTGATAAATTGTATGAACTTTTGTAAATGTCACAATGCACCCCCAGTACAATAATCAAGATAAAATTTAAAAATAAATAAATTTGTTATTAAAAATTTCAAGTCTTAGGATTTAAGCATACTCTGTCTTCTCTAAGAACTCTTCACCTGTCTTGTATCTTCCATTCTTTCTTATGTTCCATTTGAGTTATTTTGAATATTACCATTTACTATCAGATCCCATAAAATATGATATCCTCTGCCATTTATTAGTATGCTCTGTCTCCTCCAAGAAATAGATCTATCTGTTCCCTGTTCTTCCTGCTTTATGTGAACTTTTAAAGTCATATTGTCAAAGTGTATTGATTATGATCATCTTAATACTATTATTATACATTCATGTTACATTTATGGTCATTCTAGGTGGTATCTCCTAAAGTGGATCACTGGGCTACAAAAAATGTCTTAGAATAAGACTCTTAATGTCAAATAAATATGAGGATTGCTGCATGCTCTACACTTCTCTCACAAAGTTATACTTCATGTTATTATATGAAATGTTCTGTTAAGTCTTATCCTAAAATACCTAATGTATAATGCACATAAATGCCTCTCCAAATTTTATGAAGAGCTTTTAAAAATTGAAAATCAGATATTCTGCCTCATTTTTTGATATTTCCTTTATATCTGAAATTATTAGATAATTTACATTATAGACTTTTTTATTTCCTATTAATATCTAGACTGTCTAAATTTGAGGTAGTTTACTTATAATATTTTAATCTTGAATTTCTATTCTTATTTAGTTATATCCCACCCATTTAAATTACATATACATATCCTTTTCTCTCAACTTTTTGAAATATACATCATGATATACTAGGGATTATATCTGACTATTGTTTAGAAGAAATTCTTTCACTGGTGGTCTATATTAAATGATTTTAAAAATTAAATATCGTAGTATCCTTCTGCGTGTTGAATTTCGGCATAACAATTTAATACCTTTGTGAAAACAGAAATATATAAGTTGTTTTTTTTTAATAAAAAGTAAGTTAATGTGAACTTTGATATGGCAGAAAAATACATGATTCTATACCAAATCTATGTAATTGTTTATGCCTATAACTATGACAAAACATTGTGCAATTGGATCTGAGTACTGCAAATATATTTAGAGTATTTAAACTCTGTGTTTCCTGTTGTCCACATTATTATTGTCTAACTGAAAATATGTTAAACACACATCTTATTAAATATAAACAAATAATTTAATAACTCCATATAAATGAATAGGAGGGATGCTAGAGTTCATTCTGTGACTGTTGAGTGACTTAAACAATGTAATAATTTATATTGAAATTATAAATTTGTTTTCATTTTTTACTATCTTAATCATTTTTAGTGACTGGCAACTGAATATCTTTATGAGGTGAGTGTGATGTTTTGGTACATTGTGCATTGATCAACTGAAGATGCTTAGTTTATCCATCATCTTAAACATTTATTTGTGATGAAAGCATTCAAAATTTTCTCTTCTAGCTGTTTTGAAATATTCAAAATTATTGTTAACTCTATGGGGAATCTAAAATAGATGAGCTCATAGAACTAGTGATCAAAATTGTTTTTAAATATATAATAAAGAAGCATAGCAGATGATAAATGTTAAATTTTTAATGTACATGGGGTGATTCCTAGAGTATCATAAATCTCTTAGCAGTACTCATATCAAGAGTGGTGTTGCTAGCATTGCAATGTTTGTCAAGACAAGTCTGTTTAATTTTATTTTTTAAATTTTTATTTATTAGCACGTAATAGTTGTAGAGGGGAATACATTGTGACATTTATATACTTACATACAGCTTACAATGTATCTTAGTTAGATTCACCCCCTCCATCATTCTCCATTATCCCCTCTCTCCCCACTTCTTAGAACAATTTCAACAGGCTCCATTGATCTATTTTCTTACATGAATACAAAGTACATCCATGAACTGGAATTTGTGGTCCATCTCAGGAAACTTTAGATTTCTTCCCTAGTGGTATCTTTTCAATGACTTATTTAACATATTGACACTAAGTAAATGGAAAACTTAAAAAATTTTGGAAAAGATTTTAAGAATATGAATAAATAAATTAGTAACTAAAGCATACATTCTGAACCATCAAATAGAAAAATAGGTAACAATATGATAGTAGCAAAATAAAAGTTGTGCAATATGATTATTTTGGATTTTAAGCCATCAATTCATATTTTGATATGACTGTTATACTGGCCACACCTTAGGCGGTCTAAAATCTCCACAGGCTTAACTATTCAGTAGTTATAACTATAGATAAATCACTTCTCTTTTACCTACAGTTTCCTCATTTGTGAAATTAATATAGCAACAGTACATGATTTACAATGATGTAATGATGATAAAATTGAATAATTTAAGTGAAGTGCTTAGCAAGCTATCTGTCAAAGAGTAACTATTATGATTTTTTAAACTGAGGAAATTCTATAGACATAAGTATGTATCAGTTTCAGCAACAAACTTGGCAAATTCTTATGATTCCCTTAAACAATATGAAATGTCAGCTGGATGACAGAACAATTATGTAGCTCAATGCTGTTTGAACTACCTCATCCCCTATGTATTGGTTAATGGATTTTTACCATTGTGAAGGAACTAAACTACAGGTTTCTTTCCTGTTCAGCAGTTCCATCGATGAAATTGGAGACATAGGAGATGACATAGGAGAACTTACCTAATTTACAAATCACCCAAAGTTCAAAAAAATAACTAATACATGAAATGACAGAATATGCATTCATGTGCTCTCAATAATAAATGAAATCATAAAAAGTTAAATGTGATAAGAGGAGATCGGCTGAAATTTATAATTTGTATTTAAAATATGTATTTGTATATATTTGGTATGAGGAAAAATGATAGAAAAGAAGCTTCTGTGAAAGAGAGCTATAGAAGTTTTGGTTTGTGATTTGTATTAAGGGAATCTATTGTGAAAAACTGATCCAAAATATGCAGTCGTTCAAACACAGTCCAGAATAGGTATACCTGATCAATTGGTGGCTCTAGGGTTAAGTCTTGAATCAGGGACTATTTTTACAACAATTAATCTAAAATAATTAGTATAAATTTATAGCTAGTCTTTTCCATTGACATTATGTTAACAAGACATAACACCATATCTAAGGTCAAAATCATATCAATATATCAAATTAATGGCTCTTATCTTAGCCTCATATTCATATTGGAATCACATCAAAAGCTATCTAAGAAAATGCTTCCTGATGTGCAATGAGAGTGATAACATTTCTGAATATCAGAGGACACTTGGCAGTATTTAATCATCACAAATAAGGTGGACTCAATTATCTTAATGAGAGACAAGGTTGAAGTGGCAAACAGAACACCAGATCCACTGAGAGATATGGCAACAGTACACAGAGTACAGTGTTCCAAGGGTAAAACAGATGAGCACCCAACCAATTCTCTATCTGTACAACCAAACAATATCAAAAATAAACAATCAGAACTGAGAATAGCTGTCCAATAAGATCTCACCATTCTTTCCCAGTTTCTGAATTTAGGCCAGTTTTTGTGCCTGGAACTCAGACTGAAAGAAAGTCTAATTCCCTAAAATGCTGAAGCAAGTCACATCATAAGGATTCTTCTAGTTCCTCTACAAAGGGCACTAGGGCAACTTCCTTGTGTGAACATAAGCAACAAAATGGAAAATACCAATACATTTGTAAGACCTCAGGGTGTATGGTCCAAGATGTCCTAATGAGCTGATCTGCTACCATGACCTCTCATTAAAGTGTGCTGGAAATAGAGCTAGAAGGGAGTTATAAGGGAATCATGTGAACCTGGCAAGATTCAGCTCAAAGTAGATCTGTTGGGTCCACAGACCTGTTGGTGGTCATTTTTCTGATCCTTAAATGTATTATTGGAATGCAAATACTTAATATTTAGAAAAATTCCCATTTTCCCATTTACTCTTATAATAAGACATAAGAGTTATTATAGCCAGGAAATTCAATTGGAAACCTCTGAAATTCTACCTTGGTCAAGATAACAAATAAAAATGGTACTGTTTTTAGAAGAAATGGCAGGAATTAATGCCACTCTTAAGCACCTAAAAGTTGCAGGAATGGTACTACCCATCATAATCCCACTTAATTTATCAGTCTTTGCCTTGATGATAACCAGATATATCCTAGAAGATGACTGTGTACTACTGCAAACTCATATTATACCCTCAATTGCAACTGTTGTACAGACATGCTATCCTTAGTAGAGCAAATTAGCATATTCTTAGAGACATGACATGAAGCCACTGCTTTTATGTTAATTTCCAACATCATCAAAAACAGAGAAACAAATGTATTCATATTCAATAGAAGAAACAATAAGATACATTTGAAATCTTACCAAAAAGCTATGTAGGCATTCTTATCCTCTATCATAAAATAGTTCGGTTACCTGAACCATCTATTTGTACTTTTTCTGATGAATATACTAGCCTGCTTTTTAAATGCTATCATCTTAATCAGAGAAGAAAAGAAAAATAAGTGTCAAATATGTTGCAGATCTTGGTAAAATAAATGCATTCCACAGGGTAAAAGTCCTACAAAGTTAAGATACCTGCCTAATCAGTGAATATTTACTGGTGCCAAAATCATAGACATAAAATAGCATCCCCTCTCAAATTAAAATTCAAATTATTGAATTCAATATCTTTCACTACAAAGAGATAGGCCACTTTGAATACTGGGAACATAGCTCCAACACATTTATCAAGTAACATGTATGAGCACCAGCTTTTAATGGGGTCCATCACAGTGAGATGCTCTGTAATAGGTCCAACCTGTAATGTAAGCAGCCTCTCAATTAACAGATCACATGATATTAGGAGTTACAAACATGAAATTTTTATTACATGGAATTTATGGCAAGTTCCAATAGGAGAATCATAACTGAGACCATCAGGGTTCTTGACAGTGCCATTTGCAGTAAAGAAGTAAATAGTTAACTTTTATACTTCTGGGCCCTGGTGGGAGAGAAATCAAGTAGTCAAGCAGCCAGAAGTGCATTGTTAGATTTTTGTCAAGGTCAGCAAGTCATACTATTTGGCAAGCTAGTTGGAACTGATTGTAAAGTATAAATGATATATACAGAATTGAATATTTTAGGACCAGAGAGGACACATAAAAACTGTGTAGACCAAGGTAGTTTTATTATGGTATGTGTAGTATATACCAAAATGAAGTACTGCTGCATTATAGTCCTACTCGGTGGTATCCCTGAAAGATAGGCAATAAGGACAATTCTCCCAAAAGGCAGTGTTTTGAGCAGTACTCTGCTCATCAATTTCATGTACATAAAAGTAGCCTAAGGTAAGACAATATATTGATTTATTGACAATATAGAATAGGTTGGCCTTTTGGTTAATGTCCTTAGAAAAATTTGGAAGACTGAGGATAAAAGACATGTTGGTGTTATAGTACACACCTGTGATCTCAGCATTTGAGAAACTGAGGAAGGAGGGTCATAAGTTCAAGGTCAACATGGGCTATATAGTGAGACTCTGTCTCAAAAATCTTTCAGTTGTCTATCAATGAAAAAACAAAAAGAGAGAGAAGTGTATAATCTCTATTATTTGTGACATATGTCATTGCCTACCAGAGGGCATCCACCTCCAGAATAGGCTCTGAGAAACAAGTAGACAATGATTCAACCACTTAAATGTTAACCAACATCTATCAGCTTCCACTGTAGTGCTGTCATGGTGAGAACATGAATGGAATAATCATCAGGACAAGGATAGAGGATTTATTCATGTACCCAACACACCAAGGCTGAACTGGCTACTGCCACTAGTAAATGTTCAACCTGCCATCTGAAGAGAGCACTACTGTGTTCTCTAAATGGTACCATGATTCCAGTAGTCCCTTGGTGTCAACTTAATTACACTGAACTCCTTTCACTTTACAAAGAACAGTAATTCATTAGCACATGTTCTTCTTCTGCCTGCAGTACCTGAACTAGCATCACTGTCTCAAGATTTAGAGTGTTGGATTTTTGGATGCATCCACCCTTAACACTGCAGTGTACCAAGCAACCTACTTTACACAAAAGGAGGCGAACCAGGCCTCCTGAAATGGCATCCCAGTGAAAAAAAAGCAGGGCATGGTGGCCCACGCTTGTCATTGCAGAGATGGTGGAAAGCATACAATAGGATCATGACCCAGGACAGCTTGAACAAAAAGCAAGACTCTATATCCAAAATAACCAGAGCAAAAGGGACTGGGGGCATGGTTCTACTGGTAGAATTCCTACTTAGCAAGCTCAAAGTCCTGAGTTCAAACTCCAGTACCATCAAAAAATAGAAATGAAGGCATAATTGAAGATCCAGTCTTGAAAATGATACCATGAAAGTAGGACACTATTCTTCAAGAAGCACTTGAAGAAACTAAAACAACTATTTTTGTTGTCCTTGTTATTTTTTACCATTAATACCTAGGATCCAAGGAGTGCAAGTTGTAGAAAGAAGCCTGTTTAGCCTCATTCTCAGTGACTTACTTAGAGAGTTTGGAATTCCCATCCCACAACTCTGTACTCTGCAGGTGTAAATATCCCAACTTAACTAAGTAAAACACTTCCACCAGAGACACAGTAAAACTCTAGCAGCCATGAAAGAAACATATTATCCTGGCAGAGAAAACTGACCCTAATCATGAAGGGGAAGTAGAGCTGCTATGACACATGGGGAGACAAAGGTATATGCTTCCTACACAGATTTTTTAGGGGGATCTTTTAGTATCATATGCTTATTTGGGATGGGATACTCATGATTTCTCTACAAAAAAATCATTACAAAATTATTTTTTATTAACAACACAATTACATCTCTGTGAATTTTTCTCACTTCTTGGCTATCTTCATGCCTAACCTCTGCCCTTTTTTTGGCTGTAAATTCCTAATGAATCCATCTGGGGACCTCAGTCCTGCCAATACTGTCTCTGGAGTTTGTGCTGATGATAGAGTTAAAAATTAGGAGCTCTAAGCTTCATCAGAGGGAGTCATTTTCACACTGTACAATTCTGATAATGGAAGGGTCCTAGAGTAAAAGTGAAACACAGGACTCTCCTGCATTCATTAACCTTTTTCCTTTTAAATCGAGAGTAACAAGATGCCTCCAAATAGAGCAAAATGAGGTAATACACTACTGAAGGAAAGGTTGTGCTCACAAATCACGTAAGGAAAAATATTTTAATTTTGATGAAGAAGTGTTTTTATGGTATTCAAAGTGCTTTAAAGAAGATGCTAATGAAGGCTGGTCCTGTGGGATGGAATTAAGAGAGAATATTTTTCTCATTAAAATATAATTTCTAAAATTCTTTCAATAAATAAGTCTCTTTTCTACTCTGAAACTGAGGTTCCTTACCAGTTTACTAAGAAAAATTCTCCCCACTATATTTTTCCACTATACAAGGATATCTCTATATTTTCAATTTGATCAATATTTTTCATACACAATACTGTACCTTACTGAGTACCAACAAAAGAATAAAACTAATGCTAGGGCAAAGAAATGTCATTGCATATTAATGCAAGTAGTAATCAGAATATGCTATCATATTTTATTTCACTTGTTCCATGTAATATGAAATTATATTAATATTGCATTTCCTAAGTGAAAAATGAATGAAAGCTTTGGGAATCAGCCAGCAGGTCTGAAAATTCACTTTCAAATGCCTGATGTTTTCTGAAGCAGAGTAGATAGATGTCTCCCTCAGGAACCAGGTATTTAAGAAGGCAGAAGAGAATTCTGACTCCCTATCACATGGAAGTTCTCATACAATTTATATTTGGACCCTTCCCAGTGAAAAGTGAAGCATAATGAATGATTGCCTTTACTCAACATGGTAAAATTATATTCTCATCTTTGGTGTTTGGATTCAGTATATGACTTTAGAGGAGCTATTTCTCATCACACAGGTCAAATCCCATTTTGAAATACATCACCACAACAAACATCTCAGTTCAACAAATATATTTTTCCTGCTGCAAGCCGTAATTTGTAATCATTTCTGTAAGAAAGCCCAATTATTATGCTAACGGCAGAGTCTTAAATTTTTGTGATATCACTCTGAGTTCACAGTAGGTAGTGTGGGTGTTTTGTGGAAAAAATACTGGCTACACTGTTTTTTAGTTACCCACCCTCATAAAAAGCTGTTAGTGGCAGCACATCTATGAATATGAAATGTAAAAATATGAATCACCTTTCAATACACTTAATGACTTACTGTTTTCATTCCATTTAATACTTCTTTGAAGTAACAAAATTAGTAAATGCCACTCTCATGTTTTTTGAACAGAGAAACATCTGTAGATAGATTCCATTCTACTGAGTGAAAAACCATCCACAAATTGATTTGGTTCTTTTCCTTGCTTGTGCCCTGGCTCCACAGCCTCTTAATCTCTATCACTGTCATTTAAAGAACATTTTGGTTGGTCACCTAAGGGATGGTAATTCATCATTCAAGTATTTGTACCTTTCCCTATTTCTCAGGCTTTGCTATTAGAATGTGGCTATTTAAAAAGTAAAGGCATTGCTTTGGAAGCCATTTTTTTTCAGCATTAATGAGAGTCTTTTTTGTCACTGAAGAGTGAACACATTAGAAGCCTGCACCTGAGTCCTGCTTGAACTCTGTGAGAGCTGTTTCCCTCTGTGAAAGATTTCATCCAACCAACACTTAGAAACAATGGTATTTTCCCTTTACATCTGTAAAAGAATCTTTGTGCCAGTTCAAAGTCTAATATGCCTTGTCCTTGAATTCACACTAAAGATGATTAGTTTCCTTCTCAGTGCCTAAACCAATATTTTAATTCTTGCTTTTACTAATAATTCCCAAATTTTTGCTGATTCAAAAGAAAAGATAAACCCCTTAGATGTGAGAAAAAGACCTATCAGTTGTAACTCGGCGAGTTGGAAATTTACTGAACAAGCTCTTTCTTCTCCCTACCCACTGTTGATGGCAGTTAAAACTGCGAAACAAAAAAAGGTTGCAGTTTTGCCCTGCTATTTCCATCCTTGCTTAAAATGTTTCAAAAGTATACTGGAAGTTTAATAAAATTCACAATTTATTGCTAAAGATGGGTAATGCTATTTTCATTAGTCATTGTCTATTTCCTTGAAGAAATCTAAGGAAAGCTCAATGGTGAATACAAACCAAAACAGAGTAACGAATTTTATCTATCCACACTGAAGTTATCACCTACTAAGAATGATAAGTATGTTGACTAGAGAGAATAATGGTTTGTGGAGACTTATTTCAAGGACCAGCTCTTGTCCCCACAGTTGAAGACTTTAGTAGTCACATAACCTGTAGGATACCTTTTCTACCCACCTCCCAGTACTGTACAGATAAAGTAATTTTATCAAAATACTTTCCAGACTATGTTTCAGCTGCCAAATAGAATGTATTGCTAAGGGAAGGAGATTTCATTCCAATGGTGGCTTTAGGAACAAAAATAATAGTTACTATTTATTGTACATAATATATGATAGAAATTTTGCTAAATGCTTTGTTTCCTTACTTCATCAGGAGTGTGAAGTTAGATGCTCCTCCTAGTTATTTAACATCTCCTTCCTTTCCCCTTTGCTCCTTCTACCTTCTCTTCATTCCATCTTCCTTTTCCATACTTCCCTTTTTCTCTACATATGTTTTTCCATAATATAAACCAGGCATTAAGGAACACTTAAGACACAAAAAGGTACATATGCTCCTGTACTTACAGAGGGGGGGTTACATCTTGATACATCTCTTGTAAGTTGAAAACATAGTAAATCGAAATGCAGTTAATACATTTACCTGCCAGACATCATAGTTTAGCCGCACAGCACAGTTGTGTATGCAGATCACAACAGATGACTGAGAACTGCAGCTCATTGCAAAATATTGTAATGCATATCTGTAGCCCACGAGAAAGATGAAATTTAAAATTGAAAGCCTTCACACTCTTGGAAAATCAAAAAAATCATTAAGTCAAACCATCATAAGTTAGGGGATCATCTGTACAAGCATTAATAAAGTAAACATCCATGCTTTCTCCACATCACTTAGAAAATAAAATATTCTTCATACAGTTAAAGCTCCCCATGGCTCCTCCACCAGAGCATTTTTCCCTTCCTATTATTCCTATTGATTCAATTTGCTATTTAACACAAATATATTCTTAAACAGAATGTGATATTGTTTTGCATATTTTAAACTTTCTCTAAATGGAGTTACAACTTACAGAGTTATTTTCCACATATTATGTTGAGGAATTTATCAGTATTGATAGTATAGCTCTTATTCATTCATGCTTGAATTCTATATAATATTCAATTGCATGAGAAGCTATTTATTTTCCAATTTATGTGCATTTAGATTATTTTTAGTGTTGTGCTATTACAAATAATGATAAATAAGCACAAACGTACATATTCCTGGTAGGAGAGATGCTAAATTATGGAGTGAGCATATTTCCATCTTCCTGGAAATGGCCAAATTGTTCTCCATGTTGGACCAACATATACTAATTGGGAATGTATTAGAATTCAAATTGCTTACCACCCTTATGAAGCATATACTATTGCTCCAATTAAATTTTTTTCAATTATTAACTTGATGTGCATGGAATAAGACTTGAGTGTGGTTGTACATTGTACTTCCCTAATCATTAGTGAAGTTGAGTTGTTTTTCTTATCTTTTTGTTCATTCCTGTTTCCTATTCTATGAATTTCCTGTTTCTTATCTGGTTTCTGGTTTTCTCCTATTGCCTTACAGAAATCAAAGATATTTGAAAAATCCTAATTTTGACAAAATTTTGATTTTAATTGTATTTAAAGTATAGAACTAGTGGCAAACTAACATTTTTGCTGCAATATTTCTATCCACCAATGTGGTGTAGCTTTCATTTATTTACTTCTTTTTATAATATACTTTTGCATCTTCTCCAAAAAGATCATGAAGTTTACTGTAGAATACATGAATACAATCAGTGTTGTGTGTTTGGATTTTATACAATATTCTTGGGCTTTTTTCTCCTTGTCTAACATGCTGCAAATGTGATGATAAGAGGAAAAATACTGTAGTATCTTTTACTTTTTCTTTATTTTAAAGACAAGTCATACCGCCAGTTTTGGTTCATATTGTAAATATATCACCTAGAATTACTTTTGACCATTCTTGTATTGCTGAAATATTATTCCTCAATAATCCTTGTTTTATTACTGTGGTGGACTTGCTTTTCCAGAGAAATGGAACCAATAATATATAAAAACATATATATATATATACATATACACATATATATGTATCTTTTAATCATTGATTCAGTTTCCTTAGTTATTAAAATGGCACAAATTTATATTTTTCTTGAATTAGTGATGTTACTTTTCTTTCCAAAAACATATAAATTTTGTCTGCTTTCAAATTTATCCATACTATTGACTTATTTTATAACACCTGCTATATATCTAGTTACCTTAGACTTTGCAACAACAAATATTTACTATATGTTGGTTACTTCACTTTATGATCAGTTGTGCCTAAAGTTTGTCTATTTTGTTAGTCTTTTCTAGTCATTAGTATTTATTTTTCATAATTCTTTCTATTCCATAATTATGAATTTCTTATCTTTATATTATTTCATAGTTATTATTTTCATGGATGCCTAGCTTTTTATTTTTAGCTTTTTAAAATTTATTGTATACACTTCAAATTCAAATTCTCTTAAAAATATGCATCCAGTAATTTTGGTGTTATGTGCAGTAGTGATCACTTAGTGGTGAATCATTAGTTTATATGATGAATACTTATTCATAATTTATTTAAAATATGTCTTTACTTTTTATCTCAGTAACCTTGTTTGTTTAATTTGAACTAAATTTATTTTAACTGATAAATAAAAGCATAAAATCAGACATATTAATGGAGCAATAACTGATGTTTCAATATATGTACAGCTTGGATATGTTCATATTACATATGTACACCTTGTGTAATGTTTAAATCAGCTTAAACATATCTATCACCTCCAACATTTATTATTTCTTTATGGTAAAAACTTTCAAAATCTTTTCTTCTAACCCCTTGAAATGTGAAGTAGATTACTATAATATCTAATCATCCTATTCCATAATAGCACTCAAGAACTTCTTGTTCCTATCTAACCAGGTACCTATTGACTCACCTTTCCCCATCACTGTCTTATTGCTGGGTGGTATGGTAGTTCTAGTTTTAGTTTTTTGAGGAGCCTCCATATGGTTTACTGTGTTCCTAAATATTTGTTCTAACTACATTTCCACCAACAGTGTGCAAGTGTTCCTTTTTGTCCACATCTTCTCCCGTGCTTGTCTTTTGTCTTTTGTTAGTAGCCATTCTTACTGGGATGAAGTGGCATCTCATGTGGTCTTGGTTTGTACTTCCCAAGTGATTGGTAATATCAAGCATTTGTTTATGTACCTATTACTCACTTATATCTTCTTTGAGAAATATCTATTTAGCTCTATCATTTTTTTTGGTTTTGTTTATTTGTTTGTATTTGGGAATTTTTTGAGTCAAGGTCTTGCTATAGAGCCCAGGCTGGCTTTGAACTCAGAGTCCTCCTGCCTCTGATTCCCATGTGGCAATGGGGAGGGCTCTATTGTATGTTTTTAAAATTGAACTATTTGACTTTTTTGCTGTGGAGTTTTATGAGCTTCATATACATTCTGGATATCACCCATTTGTCAGTGTACAGTTTGTACATTTTCCTCCCATTCTACAGGCTGTTTCTTCACTGTTGATTGCTACCTTTGTTTCACAGAAACTTTGTAATTTGATGCAATCCCAATTATCTGTATTTGCTTCTGTTTCCTATGCTTTTGGGGTTTTATCCAAAAGATCAATGCCCGTCCCTATGTTGAGAAGGAATTACCCTTTGTTTTTCTGATAGTTTCATAGGTTATTTTCTTACATTTAAGTATTTAACCCATTTTGAGTTGATTTTTATCAATGGTGAGAGATGGGGGTCTTTTTTCATTCTTCTGCATGTAGATATCCTATTTTCACAGCACCATTCTTAGAAAAGTCTGTCCTTCAATGTACATTCTCAGAAGTTTTGTCAAAGCTAAGTTGGCTATAGATATGTGGGTTTACTTTTAGGACCTCTTACACTGGTCCACGTGTATGTTTCTCATACTGTTTTGATTACTAATGCTTTACAGAATGTTTTGAAGCAAGGTACTGCAATGTCTATTGCTTTGTTCTTTCTGTTCAAAATATCTTTGGCTATATGGGTTTTTTGTCATTCCACATAAATGTGAACATTATTTCTTCCAGTTCCGTGAAGAATGTCATCAGTATTTTGATAGGTTTGTTAATCTGTAGATCACTGTGAATATCATGGACATTTTAACAATAGTGATTCTTCAGATCCACGTACATGGGATGTCTTTGTATATGTGTACATGTCTTTTTCAATTTCTTTCATCAATCCTTTCTAATTTTCACAGAGGTTTTTCATTTCTTTAGATAAATTTAATCCTAAGCATTTTTGTAGTTATTGTAAATGATACTCATGTCTTGAAATCTATTTCAGACAACTCACAATTAACATACAGCAGCACTGATGATTTTTTTTTGGCAGTAGTAGGGTTTGAACTAGCACTGCTGATTTTTGTATGTTGACTTTTGTATCCTGAAACTTCGCTGTCATCATTTATTGTATGTTTGTGGGGTTTGGAGTGATTTCTAAATACAAGGTCATATCATCTACAGTGATCATTTGACTTTCTCTTTTCCAAATTGGATGCCCTTTATTTCTTTCTCTTGCCTGATTTCTCTTGTTAGCACTTCCAGGACTTTGTAGAATAAAAGAAGTGAAAGTGGGTATCCTTGTCTTGTTCCAGATTTAGGAAGAAAACTTTCAGGCTTTCCCCCATTGCATACTAATGTTAGCTACTGCCTTGCTATAAATGTTTTTTATTATACTGAGGTGTGAGTTACATTCCTCTTTTATCTAACCATTACCATTTTTAACACTAAAGATATGGTGATTTTTAATAAGCACTTTTCTGCATCTATTGAGATGGTCATATGGCATTTTTTTTATCACAGATTCTCTGTGATCAGTGATAATTGACTGACATTTTGTTTTTAAATGTATTAAAACTTGCTTTGTGGAATATTCATAGTCAGCATTCATAAATGTTTATTTTTTCTTGAGAAAAAAGTTTTTAATTTTTCATTTTTGAATGCATTTTGAATGTTTAAATCTATGATGTTTCATTGTTAGTATGTGAGCTACTGAGAAATGTTCTTTAAAAATATTTCACTTTTTTTGAATTATAAACTTCTCATAGAAGTTTTGTCAAATTTGTTTTGTATATTTGGGACTATATTAGATATATGAAAACTTGAAAAAGGGTAATATTCCTGCTATATTTTCTTTGGTTTAATCTAGCTAAATATATTTTATTAATATTTTCCAAATGTATTATTTGTTCTACTGCTATGCATTCTGCCATTATAATTTGTAGAATTTTTGTTTATCTTCTTCAACTAGTATATAGCTGGATTGTAAGTTATTCAATCTAAGATTTTTTTATTGTGCTGGCACGGCACACTGTGGCATTTATAAATGTTCTTATGGTATATCAAATATATCATAGTTGATTCACCTCCTCCACCATTTTCCTTTATCCCCTCTTCTACATTCCTGCAATAGTTTTAACAGGTATCATTTTTCCCTTTACATATATGTGTATATAGTATTTGTACTATATTCATCTCAATTTTTTTCTTGCAACACAAAGGCACTATTCCAAATTTAGTTTCTTGTTCAATTTTGTTCTGCAAATTTTATACCCCAAAATGTGCATCTTTCTTATTGTTTTAAATAAAACTATATTTAAAATTATCAATGCTCATCAATTTCTTTGTTCACCATTTAATCCTGCCATCTGTGTTGCTTTTTTAATTTCTCTACCTTTTTCCTGAAGTACAAACTTTAAATATCCTTCAACAAAGTCTAATAGAAACAAATTTCTCCACTTTTGAAATGGAACTATAGATATTTCACTTAAAGTGAAAGTTCAGTTGAGTACTTGGTTAAGATTGAAATTTATTTTTATTCCCAGTACTTTCAGTATATTATTCCACTTTTGGTGACATACTATACCATTATAAATTAGATGTTGGTCTAATTTGTCTTCCCTTGGTTTTAATTTGTCTCCTCTCTTTTTTCTTAAAATAAACTAATAAATACTGCATGAAACATCTCTTTCACTTTGATATCCATATCCATAAGCAAAATGTTTAGTTATAATGTATCCATACATATATAATTTTACTATCTTACCATGGGTAAGACAGTATTACAATAAATAATTTTACTAAATACATGGGTATTTTGTGGCTCTAGGTATTCTGTATCTTATATTAGTATGGATAATACTCATTTCAATATGTTCGCCTACTGATTTGGCTTTTCTTCTGTATTATTTCTTTTATATTACTGTGCCCTGTTTTTAATAAGACATAGGATTGACCTTTCTTTTCTGTCTCCTATGACTTGTAACTTTTTTCTATATTCAGTCACCTTGCATTTCTTCTCTGTTTTCGGCTAATTTCTTCATATATAATATCCAGTTGACAATTTTCTCTTCACTTGTACATCCTTTGCTATTTATTGGTTCTCCTGAGTTTTTAATTTGCATCACTTTTATTTCTAAATAATATATTTAGCTCTCTAAAATAAATTCTTGATAAGATTTGAAAGCTTTCCCTTCCTCAAACATAATCTACAGTCTTTTATTTTTAAATTGTTTAATTATAGTCTTTTTATATTTTAAATCTGATCATATCTAAATATTTAATTCCTTGTTTTTCTATTCTTTCATTTCTACCAACTCTTGCACATGGGTTTATTTTCCCATATTTTTTGTGAATTGAAGCCTAAAATTCACATCTGCAAAACTTTAATGTATAAGAATCAAGAGAGATCGGATTTGATGGCAAATTTCTCCAAAAGGTATTTGAATTGGCTTTTGCCAAACAAAACAGGACATAACGGAGGCAGGACCAATTTAAACTTATTTCTTAATATAAGATTTTCCAGATCATAAAGAAAACAATTTACCAAGATTACATGAGGTCAAACTACGATTATGGTTTCCTCTGCTTGAGGAAAAGTCCAACAAACGCAAGTCCCTTTATCATTTGCCATTGTTATTTGGGAGACTTTTTCTTCCAGTTTCACTAAGATTGCCAAATTTGGATGTAAACAACACTTAGAGGTCTTTTTCTTCTTGCCTTTTTGGGTTCAAGGCTCTTTTTTTAATTTTTTTTTTTTATTATTCATATGTGCATACAATGTTTGGGTCATTTCTCCCCCCTGCCCCCACTCCCTCCCTTACCACCCACTCCGCTCCCTCCCTCTCCCCCCAACCCCCTGGATACCTGGCAGAAACTATTTTGCCCTTATTTCTAATTTTGCTGAAGACAGAGTATAAGCAATAATAGGAAGGAACAAGGGTTTTTGCTAGTTGAGATAAGGATAGCTATTTGACTCACATTGATTTCCTGTGCGTGGGTGTTACCTTCTAGGTTAATTCTTTTTGATCTAACCTTTTCTCTAGTTCCTGGTCCCCTTCTACTATTGGCCTCAGTTGCTTTTAGGTATCTGCTTTAGTTTCTCTGCGTTGAGGGCAACAATCTCATGCTCTTTTCAAAGGCTTCAATTCCAAATGCAGCATGTTCCTGGTATAGACAATCCCTAACTTATGGTGACTTGACTTTTGATTTTTCAACTTTATGGTAGAGTGAAAGTAAAATGCACGCACTAGAAACTTTATTTTAACTTTTCGAATTTTGGTCATTTCCAAGACTAACAATATATAGTGTGACCCTCTCTTGATATGCTAAGCAGCTGCAGCAGCAAGTCACAGCCCCCTTCAGCTGTGCCATCACTAGGGGAGCGGTCAGTCAGCTACACGCAGTGCTCTGCACCGTCAGTGTGAGGAGTGCTGTGCCTCCTGTTTTTCACATCTCATCCTGTCTACAAAATGCCTACTGAGTGTGTGTATGGTGTGTTCACCCTCTTACAACATAGGCTGGTGCTGGACCAACTGCAGGCCAAGAGTACTGGGCATGTTTGTCATAAGCTGGGCTAACATACAGTGTTCAATAAGTTAGTTAGGTACATCAAATGCTTTTTCAACTTGTGATATTTTCAATTTACAATGGTTTTATTGGAACATAACCTCTTCATAAATAGAGGGGCATCTGTATGCTTCCAACTTCATTTTTTTTTTTTTTTTGGCAGTACTGGGGTTTGAACTCAGAACCTCTATCTTGTTAGACAGGTGCTCTACCACTTGAGCCACACCTCTTTTTTTTTTTTTTTTTGCTTTAGTTGTCTTTAGGATAGGGTCTTGTGTTTTCATTTTGTTTTGACTTTTTCCCCAAGGCTGACCTCAAACCTCAATCCTCTCTTCTATCCCTTCTGTGTAGCTGGAATTATAGACATCCACATCCGCATTTCATTATTTATTGAGATAGGGAGGTCTCATTAACTTTTTGCCTGGGCTGGCTTTAAATCATGATTCTCTAAATCTCCGCCTCCCAGGTAGCTGGAATTAGAAATGCAAGCCACCATGCCCAGCCTGTAACTGCCCACTTACATTTGAGAATTTCCTTTTTTTTTTTTTTCAGTCACTGTGGTCTATTTTTAAGTTGAGTGTTGCACTTTTTAGCATGTTTGATGTTTTATAGTGGGGAGACTTTTAGCCTGAGTGGTAAGAGACTAAATCTATAACACTGTTTTTACAAACTTACAGAGCAAAGATAAATATAAGAGTGGCATCGTGGATATTTATTCTTCTTCAAAATGAAATAAGGGAAAGATTAGGCTACTCTTCTTGAGGATAAAGGATAAGATAAAAACTGATTATGTAATTCAATTATTTTGCAACAAAATTTTATATAACTCATGATTGCATGTAACTCAGCAGCAGAACCAGGGCAAGAATATTGTGAATTTTTAACATATTTCATTTTAAACTAAGTAAATCATATTAATGTAAATTAAAGATAATTTTATTTCTATTTGGATTGGACAAATCTAGTCTCCAAAAGAAATTAGCAGTATGACTCCATAGGGGTTCTTTCCCATGCAAAATTCATAAGCATAAAATACTATACCCTTTTAAAAAATTGTTTATACATTTATTCATATGTATGTACATTGTTTGGGCCATCTCACCTCTCTGCCCTCCACTCTTCTTCCCCCAATCCCCTCCCTCTCCTTCCCCTGCTCCCCTTCCCCTTCCTCCCATACCCTCCTCACTTCCAGGCAGAACCTGTTCTGCCCTCTTCTCCAATTTTATTGACGAGAAAACATAAGAGATAATAAGAAAGACAAAGAGTTTTTGCTAGCTTGAGATAAAGATAGCTATACAGAGGGATTCCTAGCATTGCTTCCATGCACATGTGCTTTTCTTATTTTTAATTAAAATGTTTCAGTACTTTGCCAAGATAGAAAATGAGAAGTATTTTTTTCCCTGTTTACAGGAACAAAAGAGACAACCTTGTATCATTTTTTTTCTCTAGGGAAAAAAGGATTTCCATGAAACAAGCTTTGTTAACTTCAATCAAGTAACAAGAAACATAAGAATGTTTCTTGATAGCTAGAGAATGACAAAACAGGTCTCAGAGATATGGCAAGGATTTGCTACTCTAAATAACTTTTGGTGCATACCTCAGTGTGAGATCATTTCTTCAGTGGATGTGGATTCTAATTTTTTTGTCTATTGAAACTAAGCAGAATGTTTTGACTGTCTTCTGTTTTATTAAAGACAACAGAAAACATTACAAGAGGATTTTTTATTTCTTTGTTTGGAATACGTATCTCTTTATATAATTTCTACACACACACACACACACACACACACACACATATACACTTACTAAACTGCATATGTGTGTGCAAACATTCTTTCTCTGTCTCTCATAAAATGTGCTTTGTTTCTTCGACATAATATACAGAGAAGTAAATTTGAATTATCTTAACCACTATTTCAAAGATTAGCATAAAAAAACATAGTGAAATAGAAATGCAATGGACTTAGACATTTACATCTTGGCTCTGCTCTTCACTACCTGGGTTCCTTAGAAAACATTTATCCTATTTCAAACTGGTTTCTCAATTATAAAATTATTTTTAAAGTACAATACTTAAGTGATAGAATAGGGGTGAAACTTAATTAAAATAAAACACCTGTTGAGTAGGTTCTGATTAATTCCCTTTCTCTGTAGAGGCTGCTTAGGAAGAGGAAAATAGAAACACAGGAGAAATACATACACTATGCATGTGCATGCATATATTTATATTATTATATAAATCCTCATAGAAGCGCAGTTTCACAAAGAAATCTGGTTGATTAGACAACTGGTGAACAAGAAATTGGAAAAACTTGTCAGCCCTTGAATAAGTAAGTAATTCCTTAGGGAAAGGATGGTCACCAAGGGTGAAGAACTTTGGTTCTAATAAAAAATAGAATTAAATAGAATAAGCTCTGTTCACTTAGTACCAGTGATGGTTAGCTCAGGAAAGAAACTACACATAAAAATAAAGGGGAAAAGAAAGGATAAAAGAAGTACCATAAGCACTCCTATCTGCAAAATAATGAGGCTTACATAAATCATAGCTGAGATGGTATTTTTGATTGAGGATTATTGAAAGTACTTAAATATCATAATATGGTATTTTCAGACCACTGAAATATCAAAGATTAAATTTCTATAAATCTCTAAATGCAAAGGAGGGGATACTAGATGAAGGGACAAGTAAGACCCCACCCAACAAGTGTCCATGGCTGTCTGTGTGTGCCATCAACATTTTGACTGATACTATGTATATAAACTATACTTGGGATTTACTTCACTTATCCTTAAAGAGGCCCTTTTTCTTATACAATAAGGCAAAAAGCAACTCAAGAAATTCTTTCACAAGCTGATGCCAATTAATATGCAGCTGGCAATATTACACAGCTGGAAGAAGCAGCAACTTTGGGGACCAAAAGAAATTAAGTATGCCTCATCTAATGTGTGAGAATTTCACATGTTGGGCTAACACAGAAGGACCAAGCAAGAACCAAAGCCAACAATTCAAATACAATCTCAGCAAATTTTTTCATCTTTTCTACTATTTCTATATTCTGATGCTATTTGGAGAAAATAAAGTTGAAAATTGCCCTCAAATTGACCAAAAAACAAATTCAAAATTTTTACATTTTTCAAAAAATGTGCAATTTAAAGGTTTATTTCTTCATTTTGACATAATCATGATATATACTCAGAGATTAAACAGAAAATAAAACTGTACATTTAGATGGAACTATTCCCTAAAGTCACAAAAACATATTGCAGAGTTTTCTCTATTTCTTTATTGAAATAGGTGCTATTTCAACCCTATTGCTTCAAACAATGTTGTGAATTGTTCCAGATTTCTTAAATGAGGCCTGCCAATCCTAAAACCATCTATTATTAGTTTTTTAGGGTTTATCCTTGAAAAGCACCTAATGTTTTCCATATTTACTTGCTTTGGACATAGTCTAAATAGCCATGTGGTTGTTCATTCATTTATTTATTCATACATTCAAAAAACATTTTTTGATCCATCATAAGTGCCAGGGAATCCTGGGGATAACTATATGAAAAGGACAACGTACCTGACTGATTGAGTTGAAATCTCTTTTGTACCAGACTTAGAAAAAGCAGAAACTTTCTCTCCAGTTTTCTTCTCTTCATTCCTTCTTTTTTTCCATCTTCTTTCTCTCTTTCTCCTTCATTCATTATTTCATTCAAGAAATATGAGGTAAACACAGAGCATCAGACACTATTAGAGACAATGAGTCACCAATAGTACATAAAACTAATTCCTAGTTTACAAGGGGCTTTTAGATCAGGGAGCTACTATAAATATACTAGTAATCAGATAGCTAGCAAAATTATATACTATGATTAGCACTACAAGGAATAAAGGCAGAACTGTGAGAATATTGAGGCTTCTAATTTGAATAGTTTGGTGGAGAGCTATATGATAGCATGGTGTTTAGTTTGAGATTTGAAGATAGTCAGAGTCAGTTGGGATGTGTTAGGAATAAGAATGCAAGCTTTTTTAGACAAGAAAATGCAGCAGAAAGGTTGTGAGAGTGGGAAAAATTGGGGATGTTTGTGAACCTGGAAGATGAGAAGAATTAAAGCATTGTGGAGCTGATGGAGTGGCTCAAGTGGTAAAGCACCTATCTAAAGCATTGTGGCCCAAAAGGCACCTTCAGAAGAACATGAAAGCCAGATCATATGGAAACATGTGAGTTACTGTAAGAAATGTAGATTTTATTCTAATAAATGTGAAGCCATTAAAGAGTTTCAAACATGAGATTAATCACAGTCATAATAAATGTTCATATTTTATAACATAGTAATATAATAGCAAGTATCAATCAGTATGCTGCTGATTTGTTTCTCTGGATAATAAATAACCATGCTACTAAGCCAAAAGATAATGTTTTGAGAAAGTGCAAAATTTACAAATATATTGCTTTATTTTAATCCCTTCTATATGGGTATAGCTCACTGTTGTGGTCAACAATGTCCAAAACCACGATACTTTTGAATGTGATCTTGTTATGATGACAAGGACAGCAGAAAGAGCATGGCAAGAAAGGACAAGATCTTACACTTCCTAAGTCCTTCCCACACAGACACTCAACAGATTTAAAACTGTCACAGAAGACTGCTGATCAAAACTGCCTCTTTGCTTAGAGAATAATAACTTCAACAGGAAGACAAGGGAAGATGCATTAACTGGTTTTGGATAGTGTGGCACAGAATGTCTGATTCATCATGTCTTTGCATGAAACTAGTGTAGGTATAGACTATAATACTGTCCTTTAAAGGCATTGATGAGGCATTGAGAAAGGAGAGTTATGTAGAGACATATGGTAAGGAAATGTGTCTTGTGAATTTAAAGAATGGAAACTGAATGTAATATGGATAGACAGGAATGATAACAAACTCCCTGGGAAAGCCCAATCATAGTTTCATCTTATCTATACAAAGGAGCTTCTTATTTTTATTTTTCTGCTATCATTGTGGAATTAGTCTTCTCAATCCCCAAACAAATCAAAATATAACCCATTTGGGTAAGAATGCAGGAAATGCAGGAAAAACGCTATTAGACATAGTGTTTGGAAATGAAACTAGTGGAGGTCTACTTACCACTCAGCCTTATTCAAGTTATGAGAATGAGTTAAACTGATATAATTATTTCAGACCTGCAACACAGGGTGTTATATTCTATTGTAGCTTTCTAGAAATGTAGAAATGTGATGGCAGTACACAGAAGAATTTCTCCACTATAGCAGTTCTTCTGAACTACATGTTCCCTGAACAACAAAAGTCCAGGTAGTATAAGAAAAGGGGACTCCTATTAACTTTTTAAGGGACATCTATGCTCAACTGATCATCAAATAATCTTGAGAAATCAAGTCACAAACTGAAAATTGAAGCAAAAATATAAGAGGTTGCCTATGTTTTCTTTATAAACATACATAATTAGAAATGTTATTGAAGTAAAAAATTCTTTATCTCTCTGACTACATCTAGAAAAATAAATGGTAAAAGTAGATTATATTCTTCACTATATTCATTTTATTGTTGTTTGGTGGTGATGGTGGTGGTGGTATGGGGTTTGAACATGCTAGACAGATGCTCTTGAACTATATCCCCATCCCTTTTTAACTTTAGGTCATTTTTCACATAGGGTCTTGTGCTCTTTTGCCTAGAGCCAGACTACGAACTTCCTACTTAGGCCTCCTCTGTAGCTGTGTGCACTACCACGATGAAATGGAGTCTCATTAACTTTTTGCAGGGATGACCTTGAATGAAAATATTCCTGATCACCCCCTCCCAAGTAGCTGGTATTACAGACATGAGCCACTCTGCCCAGTTTTTTTTTTAATTAAGTTATATTCATTATATGGGGGGGGGATTCATAGTAACAATTCCAGTTAGACTTATATTGTACATTAACTACATCTCCCCCTTAAGCCCCTCCCCACACCACTTAAAAGTAATTGCAAGAGATTTCTTTGTTCTATTTCATATAGGTATATGAAGACCATCAACCATGTATCACCTCACCTTAATCCCCTTCATTCACCCTCCCCCTTCCAACTAGTACCCCACATATACAATGTACCTATTTTATAGTTCTCTCTTTTGTTCTGATGTTTAAACTGAAGTTCAAAGGGGTGTCTCAATGTATGCCCACTGTGGGTATATTTACTTTGGTCCATTTAGCCCCTTCCACTCTTCTTCCTTACCCCTTTACCTCCCACCCCTCCCACCCATTTTTTAATAGCTTTCAATACACATCCTTATATCCTCTACCTTTACAAATCTTATGTTTTACAATATTACTGATGCTCTATCATTCTTTTCCTTTCTCTGTTTCCCCAAGTTCCATAGAGTAGTTCCACTGTTACAAACATGTTCTACTTCTGAGTTTGTATATGATGATGTTTATTTTTGTGTATATGTTTATCTTCAGATCTAGCTTCCACATATGACAAAAAAATACAGCTTCTGTGTTTTTGATCCTGGCTAACTTCACTTAACATGATGTCTTCCAATTGCATTCATGTACCTTCAAACCATGTTATTATTTACCTTCAAACCACGTTATTATTCCTTATGGCTGAGTAAAACTCCATTTGTGTATATAAACCACATTTTCTTGATCCATTCATCAGTAGGGCATCTGGGTTGTTCCCAAAGCTTGGCTATTGTGAATAGTGCTGCGATGAACATTGGTGTACAGGTGTCTATATTAAATCCTGACTTACATTTCGTTGGGAGATGGCCATGAGCAGTATCACTGGTTCATATGGCAGTTCTAGCTCTAGTTTTTTATTTTTATTTTTATTTTATTATTCATATATGCATACAAGGCTTGGTTCATTTCTCCCCCCTGCCCCCACCCCCTCCCTTACCACCCACTTCGCCCCCTCCCTCTCCCCCCCCTCAATACCCAGCAGAAACTATTTTGCCCTTATTTCTAATTTTGTTGTAGAGAGAGTATAAGCAATAATAGGAAGGAACAAGGGTTTTTGCTGGTTGAGATAAGGATAGCTATACAGGGAATTGACTCACATTGATTTCCTGTGCGTGGGTGTTACCTTCTAGGTTAATTCTTTTTGATCTAACCTTTTCTCTAGTACCTGTTCCCCTTTTCCTCTTGGCCTCAGTTGCTTTAAGGTATCTGCTTTAGTTTCTCTGCGTCTAGCTCTAGTTTTTTGAGGAATCTCCAAACTGCTTTTCTTAGTGGTTGTGCTAATTTGCATTCCCACCAACAGTGTATAAGGATTCCTGTTCCACTGCAACCTCACTAGCATTTGTTGTTGTTATTCCCCTTCGATATTGCGATTTTAACTGGGGGGAGGTGAAATCTAAGTGTTTTGATTTACATCTCTTTTATAACTAGAGAAGTTGAACACTTCTTCATGTATTTAGTGGACATTTGTACCTCTTCCTTTAAGAACTCCCTGTTTAATTCATGTGTACATTTCTTCATTGGGATGATGATTCTTTAGGTGTTGAGTTTTTTGAGTTCTCTGTATATTCTGGATATTAGTCCCTTACAGAATGAGTAGCTGGTGAAGATGTTCTCCCATTCTGTGGGCTGTCTCTTGAGTCTAGAGACTGTTTCTTTTGCTGTGCAGAAGCTCTTTAGTTTGATGCAGTCCCATTTGTTCATTATTTCTCTTATATGCTGAGTCTTTTGAGTTCTGTTTAGGAAGTCTTTCCTATACCTATCTGTTCCAGTGTTTTTCCTACTGCTTCCTAGAGTTATTTCAAAATTTCATGCCTTATATTAAGGTCTTTGATTCACTTTGAATTGATTTTGGTACAGGGATCTAGTTTCGGTCTTTTACATGTGGATATCCAGTTTTCTCAGTAGAATTTGATGAAGAGGCTATCTTTTCTCAATCGTGGTTTTGGGCTCCTTTGTTAAAGACCAGTTGATTATAGATGCATGGGTTTGTGTCTGGGCCTTCTATTCTGATCCACTGGTTTGTGTCTGGGCCTTCTATTCTGATCCACTGGTTTTCCTTCGTGTTTTTGTGCCAATACCGTATTGTTTTTATTGTTAGGCTCTATAGTATAGCTTGAAGTTGGGTATTGTGATGCCTTTAGCATTGAACTTTGTGCTCAGAATTGCTTTGGATATTCGAGGTCTTTTGTGTTTCCATATGCATTTCAAGATTGATTTTTATATCTGTGCAGAACGTCATTGGAATTTTGATATGAGTTGCATTGAACATGTAGATTGCTTTTGGTAGTATGGCCATTTCACAATGTTGATTCTACCAATTCATGAGCATGGTAGCTCTTTCCATCTTCCGATGTCTTCCTTGATTTCTCTCTTCTGTTGTTCATAGTTTTCATTAAAAAGATCTTTGGCTTTCTTCATTAATTTTATTCTAGGGTACTTTATTATTTTTGAGGCTATTGCAAATGGGATTGTTTCCCTGATTTTTTTTTCAGTCTGTTTGTTGTTGGTATAAAGAAAACCTACTGATTTCTATATGTTAATTTTCTATCCTACTACTTTGATCAAAGAGTTTCTAGTTTCTAGTAGAAACTATTATAGTTTTTTAGTAGAATTTTTAGGATCTTTTAGGTATAAGATCATGTCATCTGCAAACAAGGATAGTTCGACTTCTTCCTTCCCTATTGGAATCCCTTTTATTCCTTGCTCTTGTCTTATTGCTCTGGCTAGGAATTCCAAAACTACATCAAAAAGAAGTGGGGAAAGTGGGCCTCCCTATCTTTTTCCTGACTTTAACAGGAATGGTTTCAGTCATTATCCATTAGGTATAATGTTGGCTATAGGTTGTCATATATAGCCTTTATTATGTTGAGGAATATTCTTTCCATTCCTAGTTTCTTCAGTGCTCTTATCATGAAAGGATGTTGAGTTTTGTCAAAGGCTTTTTCTGTATCTATTGAGATGATTATGTGATTTTTTTGTCATTACTTCTATTTATTTGCTGTATTACATTTGTAGCTTTATGTGTGCTGAACCATCTTTGCATTCCTGGAATGAAACCGACTTGGTCATGGTGTATGACCTTTTTGATGTGTTGTTGAATTCTGTTTGCCAGTATTTTGTTGAGAATCTTTACTGAATTTTGTTAAGAGAATATATTCATTAAAGATAATAATCTATAATTCTCTTTTTTGTTGCATTTTATTGGGTTTTGGAATGACTGTAATGCTGGCTTCATAGAATGAGTTTGGTAGTATTCCTTCCCTTTATATGTCCTGGAAAGTTTGAGGAGTATTGGTATAAGTTCTACTTTAAAAGTTAGGTTTGGTAAAATTCAGCCATGAATCCATCAGGCCCTGGGCTCTTCTTTGTAGGGAGGTTCTTTTTCACTTCTTCAATTTCATTGCTTGTGATAGGTCTATTTAGGTGGTTAGTATCATCTTGATTCAATTTCAGTTGATTATATCCATCTAGGAGTTTACCCATTTCTTCTAGAATTTCCAGTTTAATTTAATATATGTTTTCAAAGTACTCTCTAATAATTCTCTTAATTTTGTTAGTATTTATGGTTATGTCCCCCTTTTCATCTCTGATTTTATTAATTTGGGTCTTTTTCCTGCTCCATTTTGTCATGTTGACTAAGGGTTTGTCGATATTGTTAATCTTTTCAAAGAAACAACTTTTTGTTTCATTGATTCTTTGTGTAGTTTTTTTTTTAATCTTGATCTCATTGATCTCAGCCCTGATCTTTATTTCTCTCTATCTCCTACTTTTGGGTTTTTTTAATGTAGGCAATTATAGCTATAAACTTTCCCCTTAGCATGACCTTTGCTGTGTCCCACAGATTCTGGTAGGTTGTATTTTCATTTTTATTAAATTCTAGGAATCTAGGAATTTTTTTGATTTCTCTGTATTTCTTCATCACCCACTGGTCTTTCAGCCATGTGTTGTTCAGATTCCATGTATTTGAATATTTTCTGTAGTTTCTTTTGTAGTTTAGGTCTAGTTCTCGTCCATTGTGTTCTGATATGATACAGGAGGTTATTTCAGTTTTCTTGAATTTGTTGAGACTTGCTTTGTATCCTAAAATATGATCAATTTTGGAGAAAGTTCTATGAACTGCAGAAAAAAAATATACTGGCTGTTGGTTGGGTGAAATATGATGTAGATGTCTGTTATGTCTCTTTGTTCTAATATGTGACATAGCTCTGAAGTTTCTTTGTTGATTTTTTGTCTGGATGACCTATCTATTGGTGACAGCTGGGTATTCAGGTCTCCCACTATCACTGCATTAGGGTCTATCTGTGCTCATAGGTACAATAAAGATTTTTTTAATGTAGGTTGGTGTCCCTGTGTTTGGTGTTTCTATGCTCAAAATTGAAATTTTCTCTTGATGAATTGTTCCTTTAATTAATATGAAGTGTCCTACACTGTCTCTTCTGCTTGATTTTAGTCTGAAGTCTACTTTGTTGGATATGAGTATAGCTACTCCTGCATTTATGTGGTCCATTTGCTTCGAAAACCTTTTTCCACCTTTTCACTCTAATCCAAGAGATGAGACTTTTGTAGGCAACATATGGTTTGATCTTATTTTTTAACCCAGTTTGCTATTATATGTCTTTTGATTGGGGCATTGAGGTCATTTAAATTCAATGTTAATATTGAGAGGTGCATATTGTTTCCAGTCATTTTTATTCCCCTGTTGTTTCCTTTTAACTATTCTTTGCTTACTGGTCCCATTGGTCAAAAGTGTTTATTCTTTCTTGAATCTTCTTGTCTCACTCTAGTTTCTTCTGTAGTGCTGACTCAGAGGTTGTGAATTTCTTTAGTTTTTCCTCATTGTGGCAGGTTTTAACTTCTCCTTCAATTAGGAAGGATAGTTTTGCTGGCTAGACTAGTCTAGGTTGACAGTTGCTTTCATTCAAGACCTGAGTTATATCTTTCTATGCCCTTCTTGCATTTAGAGTTTATGTTGAGAAATCTGCTGTTTTCCTAATAGGTTTGCCTGTATATTGACTTGTCTTTTCTCTTTTGCAGCTCTTAGTATTTTTTCTTTGTTCTGTGTATGTTGAGTGTTTTGATTATGATATGTCTGGGGTTGGGTTTTTTTTCTTTCTTTTTTTGGTCCTGACAGTTTGGCACACTGAAGGCTTTCTGTATCTATCTTCCTCAAGGGTAGGGAGGTTTTCAGCTATTATCCTATTGAATAGGTTTTCTATGACTTTATTTTGTATCTCTTCTCCTTCTTCTATACCCATGATTCGTAGGTTTGGTCTTTTCATGCTGTTTCAGATGTCTTGCCTGTTCCATTCATTTTTTTCTTAGCATACTTTCATGATATTTTACTGTTTGATATAATTCCTCTTCTTTGTCTTCTGTTCCTGGTACTCTATTTTCAACTCACTCCACTCTGTTCTCCAAGCGTTCAATTAAGATTTTTATTGGTGATATTAAGCTGTTTATTTCAGATTGATTATTTTTCCAAGTTTCCATATCTTTATTGATTTCCTTTTTCATATCCTCAATAGTCTTCTTAATTTCATTTATTTGTTTGTATTTTCTTTGAGCTCATTTAATTATTTATTCATATACTCTTTGAGATCAGACACTAGCTTTTTGTCTCTTCTTTGAGCTAGTTAATCATTCTTACTATTATTATTTTGGAATTCAATATTTGATATTTCTTCTTCTATGCAGTTGTTTAGATCCTTAGTGTTGGAGTTGGCTTTTGATGGGGAGTGGTTTTCTTGATGTTTCATTCCACATTAAGATTATGCACCTGGAGTTGTTTTGGGTTTGGGGTTTTGATCCCTTGTGCTCCTGTGATTGGAGTTTGAAACTTTTCTTCCTGAAGTTTCAGCAGTTTTCCTCAGAGAGAGGTAAACCTTATACCAAGCAGAGCTCTGGGGCAGGGTTCTTGTTGTGGTGCAGATTACTGCTTTCTTCCTCTCTGTGAGGGAGCTGTGGTTACAGCTCTTTGACAGGAGAATGGGGACTCTTCAAAAGGTGGGTATGGTGGGGAGTGCTGAGCCTTTGTGAACCTTAGGGAAGCAGTGTTCCTGGCACCTCCTGCAGAGTAGCAGGTTACTGCTTTCCTTTCCGCCCCTCAGTGAAGGAGTCAGTGTTCCCACTCTTTGACAGGGAAGAGGGGGCTCTCCTGTGGGTGGGTGAGTGCAGTCTGGAGCACTGTACCTCTATGCACTGTGGGGAGACAGCCTCCTGGGGCTGGCTGAGTAGCATGGAGCCTATGGTCATCTTGCATGTGTGGCAGTGGGTTCATGAGTAGCATGAGTGGGAAATGAATAACAAGTTCTTTCTTACATGCTGCATATCTCAGATGGAAAGACCAGCACTTGCAATTTCTTTTCCTGTGCCCAGTCTTGACTATATACTAATATGGGCTAGTCAGAAGACTTTCTGTGCGGTGTTAAATAAGTGAGATGATGCCTACAGCACTAAGAGCATATAGAGTCATCCAGGAGGTGCCTGAGAGCTGGCTATATTACAATTAAAATCTTCATAGTTAGATATTGCATCTCTACAAAGTCACTGGAAAAGCATTAAATTTAGAAATTTAAATGCTTACATGTATCTATCACTACTATGTTATATAAATTGGGGAAATTAAGTAAAATAAAAATTTTAAAGTAAGTCACATTTAGGTATTTAAGAAATAAAATCTCATATATTTATTTATTGTAAGGCAACTTTTATTTCACCAGATTAGTAGAAATTTACTCTCATTATTTTGCATATTCCCCTCTCAATTCCCTTTAGGTTCCATCTAAATTTCAAAATCATAGCTATAGACAGAACAATGAATGAAACCCACCAAACACTGTTTTCAAAAAGGAGAAGGAGAAAATGGGAATATAATAGAGGCGAACATGTTCAAAGTACAATATACACATTTACAGAATTAGCACAATGAAATCCCCAAGTGTTATTAATCTGTGCTCATTCAAAAATCAAATATTTTTTAAGTTTAATGTAAATCAAGTAAGTCATGGAGAGGGGAGGTAGATTGCTGCTGCAGGAATGTATCACAGTGTTTATGGCAACTGGCCAATTATTGTCTTTGCTTATTCTCACTTCCTTCCTGATGTGTGGCCCTGTGTTCTCCTTTCCAGTTTGCCTTTATGGTCTCATTTTCTCATATCCCTGTGACTATCTCTAGTCCAGAGGCAACAACTATTTCTTGCTGTGTGAAGGGTAGAGTGGAATCCTTATGGAACTTCCAGGGCAGGCTGGGCCCAGGGACCTTTGGGAACTCTGCCCTACAGACATTTTCTTTTGAGGTCTCCTAAATGCTGGTATCCCAATACAGAAAAATGAAGAACAGATACTCAATTCTCTTAGCATCCACAGATCCAGCTGCCATCTGGACATCTATGTAACTTGGACAAGTTTGCAAAGCACAGAAAGCCCTCTCACATACTCCAAATCAGCAAAATCTGCCGTTCCTGATGTCTTCCCCATGCCCAGAAAGAGGATTTGTTCCATTTAAGCTTGAGGAGGTGCTGCACTTATTCATGTTGCTCATGGTGTTTACATCCAACTCTTTTGTTTATTCATTGTGTTATTTTCATTCTCACCAGGCTTTTGAAATAGAACAGCCTGAAAGCCTCCTTTTCCCCCTTTTTATTGCTATTATATCTCTTCCCTGAGGCAATGAGTACAGTATGACCAAGCATGAAGGGCCTGCGTGATCTCCAAGGATCCTTAAAGTATGGGCCATAGTCCATTGCTAAACCTGGAGGAATAGAAGGTAAAATTTTTGACCAAATAGGAAAAGCCATTAAGATAACACAAAACTGCTTTTAAAAAATACATGGTAAATTCTGTTATACTATACTATTTGCAAATGAAAGTATAAGTACAGTATATAATTTCACTAATATAGACTTTTCACAATGTAGACATAATTTAAATATTGGCAATGTAATATTCATAACACCTTCAGTGATTTAGAAGACAATATAGAATTATTTATGGCTGCCAATGACTATGACTAATATCTTACTTGGAACATGTGCAAGTATTGGTTGAGATTAGTTCAAGTAGAATAAAAGTTTATAAATAAATAAACTTCAACAACAACAACAATAAAACCATATACATAATATGTGAACAATTTGGTCGAACCAGATCTCTATAGTTGAATGGATATACAGTGTATTGTTTGGTATTTTAACATAAATAAAACAGGTCAGTCAACGTAAAATCTTTTTTATAAGGAAATGGAGATGTAGATTAGGAAGAAATAACTAAAAGCACAGCAAATATGAACAGAAATGGATTTAATCGTTCTGTGGAGACACAACTGATGCCCAGATCATAAGACCTAAATTAATAATAAAGAAGCATAAGCCTATAAATTCTCTATCTCTGTGGAGTTTAAATTAATGAACTCTAAACAAACCTTCCAAATGTCCAATTTATAACTGTATTTATCAACATTAAATCTGTAACTATATGACAGTTGACTTACTTATTCATTATTCCATCAAAAAATGAAGGTTTTTTTTTCTACCTGCTTCAATCGACCAGTCAAGAAGCTTTTCTCAAACCACTATAGGTGTTAAACACTATACTAGGCATCAGAGACACAGACAATTAGGGCAAAATCAATTCATTAAGGAATGCAGGCTAATTAAAAAATTAAATAGTTACTTAAATTACAGTGGTTAGACATTCCAAAAATGTTTCTTAACTGCTTACTCTATTTCAAGTTCTGGGCAAGGTGAAGAATTAAAATGTTCTCCTCTCTTCAGAGTTGGAGCTACTGACCTGCCATGAAAGGTAATTGGAAAGATAATCATGATACCTGTGCTTAGATAAAGTTCCTAGTTCTACAAGACATCCAGTAGAGGCACTGCTGTGGTCTAACTGTGTCCCACAAATTCATTGTTGGAATTTAATCTCCAATGCAATGTGTTGGAGGCAAGGTATCAAAAAGGTGATTAGATCATAAGGGCTCAGCCCTTCATGATGAATTAATTCATTATTGAGGGAGTGTGTTCATTATAATGAGAGTAGACTCATTATGAATTCATGTCTGGCCCCCTCTTGCTCTTTTGCTCTCATTCTTTCTTGCCTTAATTCCTTCTACCACAGGATAGCACAGCAGGATGACCCTCACCAGATGTTGTCATCTTGACACTAAACTTGACAGCCTACTGAGCTGTAAGAAATGATTTTTATTATTTATAAGTGACACAGTCTGTGTTTTTTCCATTATAGGAGCATTAAAAAATGATGAAAGAGTCACCATGTCCTCTAGGAAGAAGGCTGTCCTAGCTGAAGGAAGCATACACAGAAAATGCCCAGATTAAATGAGTCAGGGACATGGAAGTAAAAGGAAATAGACACTTCATGATTGTCAGAAGTCTATTTAACCTGACAAGGAATTTATAATGCATAATGAGGAGAGTGTAGTGTAGGAAGGAAGGAGAGAGTATATGGACATAATTGAAGTTTGTGATAGCAGCATAACACCCCTCAAAATATCCATGCCCTAATCTTCATAGCCTGTGAATGTGTTAAGGAGCATGCCAAAGGGACTTTGCAAAGATAACTAACTATACTTGCTTTAAAACAGAGGAAGACTGCCTAGGTTATCTGGGTGAGCTCAATATAATCACATGAGCCCTTAAAAGCAAAAATTTGTCTCTAACTAGATGAAGAAAAAAGAGAAGTCAGAGAAATTTAGCATGTAAGAAGCCCTGTAGCCACTGTTGGCTTTGAAAACAAAGGAGACCATGAATCAAGGAATATGGGAATGTCATTAGAAGTTAAGGAGATCCCTGACTGACAGCCAGCAAGGAGATGGGTACCTCAGCACAAAGAAGTCACTCCACGCATCAACGTGAATGAACATGGAAGTGAATACTTTCCAAAGTTCCCTAAAAAGAGTCCAGGACAAATGACACTTTGATTTTAGCCTTATAGAACCCAAAGTTGAAAGAAAGCAGAATAGACTTCAGACATACAGAACTGTGAGATCATAAATTTGCCTTTTGACCACAGAGTCTGTGATAATTTATTATGACAACAACATGAAGGTAATACAAGGTTAAAGAAGTAAGTAAAGGCCATATTATTTAAGTACCTCTATGTTTGCCAGACCATGACAAAGTTTTGCTTCAAGGCATAATGAGGAGTAGTTTTGTGAAAAGTAAATCCTAAGTCAAGGAATGGTCTTGTGTCTACAGTAGACACTGAGAAGTCAGAGATTCTCTTACTACAATGTGAGCTTCATGAGGGCAGGAATTATTGTCTGCAAATTGCTACATCCTCCTTCCTTAGAGCACTTCTAGGACTCAGTAGGTACTGAATAAGTATCTGCTATTGAATGAACAAAACAATTTTCTATCAAAAATTGTGAATAAATTCTTGGTCAAATTTTGCCTACCCCAATTCAAAGTCTTTATCTTTACTCACTATTTTCAATCCATTTTTCATTTTTGCTTGAGGTCTATTTGGGCAACAAAATCAAGATCGGTCAGGACAAAGCTCTAAGATTTTAGTGAGTGCTAAGACTCAGCTTGATATCTTGTAAAGGGTGAGAAGGGCAATAAATAAGCTATAAAGATGTGACTTGGCAGGAAGTCAGCTGAATCAGAAGTGGAGCTCTCATACTGAGTGTTTCTGTCTGTTCCCCTTTCGTATCAGAGCTATGTGTACTGGATTTCTCACTCATTGACTGAGGTGGAAATGAAGCTACATTTCTAAGGGAGTGTTTAAAGTGAATCATTTCAAATAGACACCATAAAATGCTTTCAGGCAAAGAAAAAATAAACCAAATTTAAAGAACCATTTTGTTTGGATCTTGACAGTAAAACAAATTCCACTTTCACAAGATCATACTTATCTTGTGTATTTTTTCATGTTTTAAATTCTGGCTATTGTTTGGGTTATAATTTCCACAGAGGAAAGGATGAAGGGAATCCTTGTGCATCTGTACAAACATATTTCAATCCTTTGCACATAACACATATTTGGGAAACAAGTCTGCTCTATTTGCTTGAAAAAGTGAAAATGGCTAAAGGAAATTAAACAGACCCCTCAAACTGGCAACTATGTTTTCCTTTAGTACTCTTAGCTCCAGATCTTCTTGCCCCAAAGATAAGTAACAAAGACAATTTTTTTTTGGCTATTTGACAAACTATTACTGAGTGCCTTCCATGTGGCAGGTGCCATGCTACATGTCTAGAAACAGATAAGGAACCCGTAGTGGTTTCCTAATTACCAAGTATTCACTGTAGACTTGGAGAAACAAACATACCAAAAATCCACACTAATAAAGATATAACAAGTTGAGCAAGTATTCTTGATAGAGATTATGTTCCTCAGACAAAGAGAAGCAAAACAATGCCTGGTACATATTATCATATTTTGAAGCAACATGGCATTGTAGAGGAATGGCAATCTGTTTAGGATTACCAGTATACAAGGCTGGCTATGGAGAGCAGCTAGAAAGGGAATTGGAGAAGTCAGTAAGACTTAAAGTGTCCAGCCAAGTTACCTGGACTTCATTCTATACATGATGACCAAATCTACAGTCTGAGACCTTCCTTTTAATAAAATGATCATTTTTGTTTGTCATATAACTGACAAAAATTATACACTTAAAATTTCTATATTTAATTCTATATTCTTAATAGAAATAATCAAGTTCTATTTCTTATAAACAACATTGCATTTAGATTCTGTCCTTAGTTTTATTTAGGGAAAAAGAAAACTTTCTGCATGTAGATATTATTTCAGTTAAACACACCCACAACATTAATCTGGAAATTGTTCTCTTTATTCCAGAGTATGAGTTGTACACATCAAATGGAACAACAAGCAGAAAGTTCCTTTCCCTCCTTATTTATCACCAATGACCTTTAATCTGACTAGAAAATAAAAATTCTACCACAATAAAAAATGTAAACTAAATATAGTTAGAGAAAATAAGTACAAAATGTTTTTTAATTTTGTAAAAAACTGGAAAATGTAGTATTATAAGTGAGAAAACACAGATGTTTTATATTAAGTTCAGAAAATAAAAATGAGAACTGATCAGATTAGCCTTTGTTATAGAAATGGAGATTAATCTTATTCTTTCTTCAAAATGACCAATTTTGAATAAAATATGAACAAAACCCAGAGATTAAATGAGGAGCTTTTGGTCTTAGAATTCATAAAACTTCAACATTAGCATTTTTAATTTGGGAAAAAATAATTGGCCATTTTGTTTTACTTGCTTTTTAATCTGCTTTGCTGTTCATGTAAGCAATGCATGTTGGAAAAAAAGTGAAGTTCAAATACTCTTCAGTGAAAAGAGTGAATGCTTACAAAATACTAAAAATATGTTGGAAGTTCCAAAAGTGTTTCATCTCACCTAATCTGACAGAAATAGTTGAGTACTGACCAAATATTGTATGTACTTTTTCATATTCCCCAAATTTTTGTACTTAGGTTGAGCCATGTGTTAGTTCTAATCAAGGACTAAGAATGAAAGTGATGAGCTACTTCCTCACTTGGCTCTTAAGAGTTACTATGTTTCCTTCCTCTCTCTTTTCTCTTTCTGTAGTATCCTACAAAATGGTGCCTTTTCAGGTATCCTGTAACCCTAAATGACTAAAATGCCTGCTTCTGCCAACTTGAGTAGGAAATGAGACATGCATAGGAAAAGATTATTGTTTTGTTGAACTGGTGAAATTTTGGGGTTTATTTGCTGTGGCAGTTAATTGTTTAATCCAACACATCCAGCATGAACTATACCTTTGATGTAACGAAATCTAAAATATTTGACATTGACCTGTTGGCATAAGGCAATGTAACTGATATCAGAGGCTGAAAAGAGGGCGTTAGAATCATGGATGCATAATATATTTGTTAATGTTTATAAAGTAGAAGAAAAGATCATGTGCTACTAAACTTGTATTTCAGGGAAAGTATATGTTATTACAAGACAATATATTAAAAGAATGTGACTTATTTGGGAAGAACTACCCAGTTTGCAAACAAAAATTCAGGCCTTGTATGATTGAAAAATTGAAAGTTTTCAGATTCTGAACAGTTAGGAGACTGGATTAGATTTGTCCTTGAGAGACAAAGACCAATAGACCTGATCTACTGGATAAAATTAAATAGCAAATATCAAATAAAGGCATGGCTGCCATATCATTCCCAATACTATAGTCAAGTAAGGTATTTTAAGAAAGAAGAAGATTCCAGAGTTTCAAGAAATGATAGGCATTAAATACACACAATGGTACTTAAAACCAGAAAAGGTGATCAATATGTTAGAAAATAAATTGTGGTGGTAGAATAGAGACAGATTGCTACCTTCTAAAGACAGTTGTTTGTTCCCTCACTCAATGTAAAAGAACTTTAAAGCTCTCTGACCACAATCAAGGTCAAGGACAATAGCTAAAATTTGTAACTAGGATGAACAAAGGCTAACAAATACAACTTATTTCAAAATAATTTACTATAATGCACCAAACATATAAATCAACATTATTTATTCCTTTTCAATAAATGTTTATGAAATGTCTTGTAAGAGTTCTTCTTGGTAATTGAGATTAATTGATGAGCAAAAAAATTATCTAGCTATATTAGAAGTCACAAACTACAATTACCAGTTGCTTTAACAATTTCTTATTATTTACATAAGCCATCTGTGATTCAGTGCCACAGAAATTCATAAGGCATGACTGCCAGATCATAAGGAATACTGGAAGCAAACTTAGTGGCTGGCTACCTCAGTTTGCCCCCAGGCCTGCAGTAATTCTCATTTCTTCCCTATATAAAATACCTCTCAACCCCTGCTTCCCCAAAGTCTTACTCCTTCACAGTATCATTCAAAGTTGTAAATCTTGCCATCTAAATCAAGTCAAGGTGCAAATGAAACTTCTTAGATGCTGCTCTGAGCTTTCAGTGTAAAGACCTGAGAACTAAGCAGAAAAGTTCTCTCTCTGCCGTACTTCCAACATACAATCCTTTGTTACATGCAAAGGAAAACCTCTATTAACTCTCTCATTGAGAAAGAAAGACAATGGAGACATACAGAAGTCACTGGCTCATAATTCTGAAATTCCACAGGAAATATGTCCTTCATTAGGACGTCAGGCCAGGTAATGATTTTCTATGATATTTCTGCCTCTCCAGTTGTTCTTTCTTTCTTAGGAAATGTATCCTGTATATGCAGCTGAGAATTTGCTGTTTCCTTCCTGAATGTAAAGTATAAATTCCTCTTTGTCTTCTGTGTAGTCTCTATCATTTACAAAATCAAGCTGGTAGTAGCTCTGACTGAATAATTCTCTTTACATTTCTTTGGTTTTTTTTTTATGACTTATATTAGGGTTCAAATAATTAGAAAAAGCTTAAAATAATATGCATCTTCAAGGTTTGTATTCTACCTTTAGTTTCAGTTTAGGCTATGAAAAAGAAGTCCTACTATTTGTTTACAGTTATCTGAACACCCATGCTTATTTCAGCACTGTTCACAATAGACAAGTTGCATAATCAGCCTAGATGTGTACATCAACCAAGGAATGGATAAAGAAAATGTGGTGCATACACACAATGGAGTATTATTCAGCCATAAGAAGGATGAAATTGTGTCCTTTGTGGGAAAATGGATGGAACTAGAAACTATAATATGCAGCAAAATAAGTCACACTCAAAAAAGCAAATACCACACGTTTTCTCTCATACACAGAATCTAGATCTATAGAGAAAAAGGCCAGATATATTAGCATTTGCCTACAATCCAATTACTAAGGAGGCAGAGATAGGAGGATTATGGTTGAGGACAGGTTGGTCAAAAAAAACTTCACCAGACTATATCACAAAAAGAAAGCCAAGCATGATGGAGCACAGCTGTAACCACAGGTACAAGAGAGAGGGAGGTAGGAGGATCATGGTCTAAGGCTAGCCTTGGCAAAAGTATGAGACCCTATCTGAAATAAATAAACTAAACCAAAAACAGGTTGGGGGCATGGCTCAAGTTTTAGAACATCTGCCTAGCAAGCATGAGGTCCTGAGTTCAAATGCCAGGAACACCAAAAATATATAAACAAAAGAAAAAAAACAATAAAGGGTGAAGAAAGAGCATGAACATAAAAGGGGTGCCATTGGCAGGAACCAGTGGAAAGTGGCAGAGGGAAAAGAGAGCAGGAAGAATATGATCAAAGTACACTGTGCATGAGTGTGAAGAGCTTGTAATAGATCCCCCTTAAAAGTAAGAAAATTAGAGAGAGACTAGGAAGGAAGGAGGATAAGGAAGAGTGGCAGAGGGGGTGAAAATGTTCAAGTGCACTCTGGATGCATGTATGGAAATTCCACAGTGAAACCCCTTATTTTGTATGATTAATAAAAACATCCTGTTGTTTAACTAAATGGTTCTTTACTTTATATCTAAATTGTTACTGCTTTAGATCTTTCCAAGGATTTTATTGTTGTACATGTGACTTAATATTTAAATCATAATTTCCTGGATTAAAACAGTAAGCATTCATTTTGTCTCATTGGCTCTGTGAGTCATTCAGAGGGAGCTCACCTACTAATTCTGGCTGTGTCCCTCATGGCGTTCTGGTCCAACTGGGGGCCAGGACTGTAGCCATCTGAAGGTTTGACTGCAGTTGGAAAATCTGCTTTCACTATAGTTTATTCACATACTGGCAAGTTGTTCCTGGTTGTTGAGAGGAGGCCTCCATTCACCTGTATGTGTCTCTCTCCATAAGAGGAATGAAATGATCCAAGAGAGGGCAAAAGAGAAGCTCGAATATCACATTTACCTTGGAAATCATACAAAACTTTCTACAGTGTTCTGTCTGTCACAGAGGCCAGCTTAATTCATTATGAGGGAGTACTACAGCAAAACATAAATAGCAGGAGAAGCAAACCATATGTCAGTTGGAAGTGAGCTTCCACAATGCCTTCTACTTGTGTGAAATACATAGGAACAACAAACATCATAAGCAAAGTATACAAGAGGGTTAAAGGTGTCAAGTGAAATCAGTAAGAACAAAGAAAAGGAAGACTAGAGTTTGGGAGTGGAGAGAACGGTTTAAAATAACAAATTGAATAGTCAGAGTAGGTTTCATTGAGATGATAGCTTAGTAAAAACGTGAAGACACTGGTATTTTAATAAGCACTGATATATCTTTTTGCTTTAGAAAGCCTCATATTTTCAATCACAGAATCCATTTAATGTACTGGGAAAACACATATTTTATTATGTCTAAGGCTACATACAAAGCAGTAACAAGTTGTTTCCAAGGATTTGGTATTCACAGGACTTGCATAAAAGGATTATAAGTAAATACTAAAAAAGATTAATAGTGATCCTTAGTAATCTGCTGTTATGAATTCTTAATAATTATCAAAAACCATTGAGCCATCCATCTTACTTAAAATCTGTATGCAATATTTGATGGATATTAAAGAATGCAGGTAAGGTGTGTATAACTAATGAAGTATAATAATAAAATAAATACACATGAACCACCATCAAAATTCAAAATGAGAATCTTACCTCTCTTTTTGAAGCATTTTTTGTTCCTCAGTTATTCTGTTCCTATTCTTACTAAACACAAAAGTAACTGATATCAGTAATTTTGAACTTTTGATTCTGTTTTTTTCCTGTTTTAATTTTAAAACATTTTGTGAACAAGGATTGTTTATATTCAAGCATACAACATGATTATTAAACATATATATATGTATCCATTTATGACTACCACAGTCAAATTAATATATATATCATTTCACACAGTTGTCATTGTATGTGTGTGTGGGGGAAGTAGAGGACATTTAAAATCTGCCATCTTATCAAATTTCAACTAAACAATACAATATTGTTAACTATAGTCACTATCCTATACATTAGATCTCCAGAATGTATTAACTTTTGAATGTTTATACCTTTTGACCAATATCTCTCCACTTCCCCAATGCCCATGCCCTACTAACAAATACTTTACTGTCTGCCTTTCAAAACTTTTAGATTTCACATTTAAGTGCAATCATGCAATATTTTTCTTTCTGTGTCTAGCTCATTTCACTGACCATAATAGCTTCCAATTTCATCCATATTGTTGGAAAAATTCCTAGAAACATGCTGCCTGCCAAGACTGAATCATGAAGAAACAGAAAATATAATAAACCAATAACAAGTAAAGAGATAGAATCAGCAATTAAGCCCATCCCTCAAAAAAAGCCAATATAGCTTTACTATAGAAGCCTATCAATTTAAAGAATTAATTCCCATCTACCTTGAACTCTTTAAAAAAATTAAAGAAAAGTGAACATTTTGGAAATCATGTTAAGAGGCCAGAGTTATCCTGATAATAAAGCCAGACATGGACAGTACAAGAAATTAAAACTATAAGCTAATATCCCCGATGAATATACACACACTAATCCTTAGCAAAATGTTCACAAGCCAAATTCAATTGCTCATTAAAAGGATGAGAGACAGAGCAAGATGGTAGCTCTCAAGAATAACATCCTCTAGTGACTGCCTTCCCACAGAAACATTAAGTTTAACAGCTATTCATGCACCAAATTACCTTTGTAAGATCTAAGGAACAGGTAACAGATCACAGTATCTGGTGTTAGAATAATAATAAAAAAGATGCATTGAAACAGACTTTTAGAAAAGAGTTGTCTGTGTTATACTTCCTACAACTCTTAGCATGAAGTATGGAGAAAGACTCCCATAGGTGAGGAAAGGAGTATTAAGTTCAGGCCCCAGACTTATAACTCAGTACCATCCCTGCTACAGTAAATCCAAGTTCCAGGAAGAGCCCCACAGTCTCTACTCCAAGCCAGTGCCTGTGGACAATGCCTCTGGACATACTTTAGCCAAGAGGCCAAAAGACTACCTCCACCAACCCTATCACAAACATAGGTACTACAGCATAGAGAAAGACTCTATCTACTGAGGTGTATGACAGGGACATAAGCCCTTGGAACTGAGGCTTGAAAAGTGTCTTGGAACTGAGCTGCCAAAACTCAACTCTGGTTGATCTCAATGGTCAACTATCCCCAGATGGAGCCTCGGGATCCACTTGGTGCCAAATGAAGATGTGGGGCTTCAGTTAGATGGACTTCTATCTGGCTGCTACAAGACTTAGGTGATAACTTCAACTTGGGAGAATCCCAACAGAACAGGTTTGGCCACTTGTCACAAAAACCAATTGAAGAAACTAAAGAGACAAATGTTGATGAAGGCAGGAAAAAAGTTTTATTTTTAGTGTAGCCATACCAGGAAGAACAGAAAAGTCTAGTGATTTAAGAGGTCTCTTCAAGGAGCCTCTGAGAGCTTTGAGGTTATATTGTAAGGGGAACAAAGGCAAAAGTTAGAGATTTACATAGTTTGGGGAATTGTATGGCTGGCAAAGCAGGCAATCTTGGTCAGGCTATGGACTGGTTATCATTGTCCAGGATTGTTAAGATGAGAGTTTGTCAGAGATAAGAAAGTTCCTGTTGCCTCAGGGGCAATTTTGACTCTACTTATAAGATGTTTATCCATCAGACTGTGGTTCTTGGAATCCAAGTTGACGACAGAAGGGAATGACCTAGAGTAAAGGACAAGGCAGAAAGGCAATATGGAGTTAGTTCCTTCAGGTTTAGGTCAATGACAGATTTCTAGGCACTGCTCTGGTATTCTGGAATAGAATGTTGTAAAATGCTGGCAGTTGGGAATCTGTGTATTATGATGCAAGTCTTGAAAATATCTTAGTTACTCCTATTTTGGAGTCTCCATTCTTGAAATGGGAGAACTTGTAAAGTTGAGCACAAACCTTACCCAAAGTTTAAGATAGCAAAGGAGGCAAATACAAAAGAAAGATGGTGGTGCCAAAACTTTCTCCTGCTATTATTTGCTCATCAGACATCTGCAAACCCAAGTCAAAAGTTAGGGCTCTTAACAAAAGTAACCTCTGAGTCTCTATTATATGGCCACCATCACTTATTGGTAGTCACGGTGGTCTCAGGCCACAAGTACAACTAGAAGTAGGCAGGCCATAGCAGCATGGGCCTTGGTTATGCCCCTGTTCTGTGCTGGTTTTTGGAGGCTATGGGCTCTGAGTATGATCCACACTTGTGTCATAGATGGCCACAATACTGGACACCCAGTCTCCACCCTGGCAGAAAAATATGGAGAGAGTAATTATCTGCCCAGGAGGAGAAAAGGGAGATGTGCATCAATTTGTTTCATAGGGTTCTAGAGGTGTCCATCCACAGTGAGGTCCAGAGCTGGAAAGAATACTACAGATTAGGGAATATGGATGAAGTGTCTAGGCTGATATTGGCCCAAGGCATGCTGTGAGGATGAACTACCCTTTTAAGCACTCCTGGAATTCATAAGGAATAAGACACCAATTGTGGAATTGGGACAAACTTGGGCATGGGATGTTCTCTAATGCTGAAACAGTGACAACACACACCAACTCACAGTAAACATGGATTTAAGGCCTAATTTAATGCTGATATAGCAGAAGTGACTACAGACTAAGAGAAAATAAGGAGCCTTCTTAGAATTTCAGGAAGAGCAGCACAAAGCCAGATTATATTTCAATGTGCAGATGATAACATATGCCAACAACTACCAAAGACTCTCAGGAAACCATGACTTCAAATACGGGCAAAATTAGGTGCCCTAACACTGCTAATACAGCAAGCAATGTGTGTGAATCTTGGACAGAGAATTTAAGGAAACTTCATGAACTTTAAGAGAACACAAAGAAGTGATTCAGTACTCTATCAGAGAAACTCAGCAGGTAAATTGAAATTATTTTTAAAAAGTAAAACAAAAGTCCTTGAGATGAAAGTCACAATAAGAAAAATTTGAAGCTGAGTACCAGTGGCTCATGTTTGTAATTCTAGCTTGTTGGCAGGCTAAGATCAGAAGATCTGTCATGGTTCAAGGTCACCCTGAGGAAATAGTTCAGAGACTCCAGTGCCAAAATAACCAGAACAAAACTGGATTGGAGGTGTAATTCAAGCAATAGAGTTCCTGCTTTGCAGTGCAAAGTCCTGAGTTTAAACCCCAGTCCCACCAAAAATGAAAAGAACAATAAGAGCAACAACAAAAAAAAACCCACAAAGAGAGAGCTGAGAAATAGACTAAAGGCATAAAACACCTATTTAATGAAATTTTAATAAAACTGGTCAGTAGTTGTAAATAGACATATTTCTTCTCAAAAGAAGACATACAAATGGTGAGCAGGTATATAAAAATATTCTCAACATCACAAATCATCAAAGAAATGTAAATCTAAACCACAGTGAAATATTACCTCACTCCATTAAAAATGTCTACTACTGAAAATGCAAAAGTTCCTAAAACAATCAATGACCCAGTGAAGAAATAGGCAAATGTACTTAACAGAGCTTTTACAAAGGAAGAAGTACAAATTGCTAAAAAACACATGAAGAAATTTTCAACATCCCTGCCCATAAAGAAAACGCATACCAAAACCACATTAAGATTCCACCTTACGCCTGTTAGAATGGTTACCATCAAGAACACAAACAACAAAAAATGTTGGCAAGGGTGTGGGTAAAAAAAGAACTCTCACACACTGCTTGTAAAAAAAGAACCCTCACACACTGGTTGTAGGAATGTAAATTAGTACAACCAATATGGAAAATAGTATGGTGGCTCATCAAAAACCTAAAAATAGAACTGCCATATGACCCAACAGTACCACTCCTAGGGATATACCTAAAGGAATGTAAGTCAGGTTACCATAAAGGCACCTGCACCCCTATGTTCATTGCAGCACTATTCATAATAGCTAAGCTATGGAACCAGTCAAGATGCCCCATTACTAATGAATGGATTAAGCAAATGTATTGTTATACAATGGAATTTAATTCAGCTATATAGATAAGTGGATGGAACTGGAGAACATCATCTTAATTGAAGATAGCCAGGTTCAGAAGGCCAAAAGCCACATGTTGTACCTCATATTTGAATTATAGACCTAATACAAATACAAGCAATGTTATGAAAAACAGGTCATGCTTAGGGAAGGTCACACATGAAAGAGGGAAGGTAAAAGAAGGAAGTTAAGAAGGTGAATATGGTTGATGTGTTTCATATACAAGAATGAATATAGAATATTTAAACCTGTCAAAATCACCATAAGAATTAGACTAAGGTAGAAAGGAGAAAAATAGAGGAGATGAACCAATTCAGGTTATAATACATATATACATGGAAATGCCACAAAGAAACTCCCTGTATAGCCATCTTAAACAAACAAAAATGTCATTTTTTTTTTCACAAAATTGGAGAACAAGAAGACATGACACGTCCTGCCTGGGGGGTTGGAACCAGAAGGAGGGGGGAGGATGTGGAGAAAGGGTGTAGGAGGGTGAACATGGTGCAAATACTGTCTATGCATGTATATAAGTGGAAAAATGATACCTGTTAAAACTATTCCAGAAATGGGGTAGTGGGAATAAAGGAAAATGATGGATGCAGTGAATTCAGCTATGATATATTTGATATGTTGTAAGAGCTTTTGTAAATGCCACAATGTACCTCAGGCACAACAATAAAAAATGAACAAAATTAAAAATTAAAAAAATGTAGCTGTAGCCTGTTGCTAGTGAAGAAAAAATGAAAAGTAAAAATAAAAAGTATTACTGAAACAAATGCTAAACAAAGGTGTGCACTGTGTTCATAAAATGACATAAAATTTCAATTTTCTCCAAATTGAAAGAAGTATTATAGTTTCAATAAAAATATTATTATTATCAAAAAAACTTCACTAATGGTTTAGTAAGATGAATAATTTTTGAAACTAAGATTAACTTTGATTAATCTTAAGATTAAGCAAAGAAGACATATATGTTTTAAGAAGTTGCCTCCCAAATATAGTACAAAGCTGTTTTATTTTCTTTAGGTGTAATGATTGCTTTTTTTCTTTAAACAAATGTGTCCTTCTAAAACAAAAACTGAATGTATGTACACATTCTTAACCTCATCATGTACCAAAATTGCAGCAAATAATACTAAAATAATGCTATTAGCACTTAATTTTCCTCACTAGGACTAAGTAATTAAAGTAATAATTTTGAATTAATTAATGTATGAATTTTAGTGGTTATTATCAGGGATAGTTGTTGGGCTTACATTAACATTTGGCTGTTAGTCTGGTGATGATGTCCCCATAGACTTTTCAGAATCTGTTCTCTAGGGTGATGTCAGAACTGTGTGGCCTGAGAGATCTATATGCCTTTGATCACACTCCTAGAGAATGTGGGAATAAGAACAAAGTCTACAAACGATGCCAAGGCCCAACAGGAGTTCTATCACTTCACCTGACTGCATACTTTGATCTCTTCCCGCCATAATCAGACCAGAGTTTGTAATGAAATATTTCTATTTCTCCTATATAAATAAGCACAAATTCAATATGGTTGCTTAATAAAATCAATGAGACACATCAATTTATAATAAACTAAACTTCTAGAGTAAAACTTTTAAATATACAAATGCACTTGAACATTGGACATGTTCATTTGACTTACAAAAGGGACACTTTAATGCTCTACTTAATGCATTATTCACTTTATATTCAATAATTTCTGATATTAATATTTGCCTTTTCTCAAAAGTACATTTTTTATTTTGTTTAATCACTTCTAGGAAGTGATTAACCCCATAGAGAATTCACTCCCCTCCCTTTATCTGATGCTAACATTCACTATACACACCAATGCTCATTCTTTTAGTCATTTATTACCCCAAACTGTTCACATGGCTATCCTTCCTTACTGATTGTAATCACTTGAGAACACACAGGTATCCTAGTCATCTCTTTGCTGACCAACAAAGGGAAGGTGGGTGCATTCTTCACAAAGAATCTCTGACCTAAACTGTTATCTCCTCTGCCACACCAACTCTGTTTCATTTCAAAATTATTATTACTCATTCCTCTTTAGTTTTCCTAAAATATTTTTAAGAAAATCTTTGTTCATACTGAAGTATGCTCATTTATCCATACAACATATATTTAATATATACCACAAGAAAGTACAGTATTTGTCCTGAAAAGATTTGAAAACACATCAGAAACAATATAAAAACTAATAATTTCAATGTAGTGCTATAAGATGGATAGGAACAGAGTCTACTGGAAACATACAATTAATGACTGGCTCTTGCTAGTTATGATTCAAGGAAAAATTGGTAGATTTTGATAGATAAAGAAGGCAGAAAACAAATCATGGATATATGCAATCACATGAATGATTGAGCATATCTAGTGAGCAATGATAACCTCAATGTGTTTGGAGTGCCAGATACATGACATAAAGAGAAGGGAGGAGTTTGGAAAGTTAGGTAGAAGCAAAGAACAGATTTACAGGTAATTTTAAGAGATGAATGCCTTATCCTTTGACAACAATGGCATAGAAGTAATCTTTAGGTCAGGTGTGGTATCTCTCACCTATAATCCCAGCTACTTGGCAAGTGGAGATCAGAAGGATTGTTACTTGAGGCCCGCCAGGGCAAAAAGATAGTGAGACGCTATGTCAACCAACAAGCTGAGTGTGGCAGTGCATGCCTATGATGACAGGCACAAGGGAGGCCCAGGCAAAAGAACTGATCCAAGGCCAACCCCAGTCAAAAGTGTGAAATTTTATCCAAAAAATCATTAAACCAGAAAATGGCTGAGGGCATGGCTCAAGTGCTAGAATGGTTGCTTATCAATCATGAGGCCTTGAGTCCAAACCCCAATACCACACAAAAAAAAAAAAATTAAACAAGGCCAGGATGTCAGATTTAGCTTCAGGAACATCATGTTAGTTGCAGGATGAGGATTAGTTTAGATAATGAAACAGACTCAACTGAGCAGAGTGGAAAGGGTGTCATCAGGATGTTAAAGGTGACTTCCTTTTTCTTCTGTGCGACACTGACAGTGACAAGGAACTTTCCAAATTCAAATGATGTTCTGAGTTCCTAGAGACCTTCCAGGCAGGCATATGTGCTAGATAAGTTTATCTCAAGTTCACGAGTAAAGCTGAGGACTGGCACATTAGAAGTTATCTACTTGTAAGTGGTAACTAAAAGCATGAGAATGGATGGTACAAGAGCTACATGAAAAATAAAAAGGAAAGAAACAAATGTAGGATCTCAACCATCTACCAATTTATGAAGAGTGGCCATAGGAAAACAGCCTGAGGAGAGTACAAAAAAAAAAGGAAAAGAATAATTAAAATTTTAAAAAAGGTGAGAGAAAAGACAATTACTGTCAAAAATTACAAATGCTTCTGGTGAGAGGAGAGTTCAGTTAAATTTCAGTTTCCACCAAAGTCAGAAAAGTTATTCATAGCAAGGCAAGGGTCAGAGACCAGATTACAAACATTTGATGAAAAAGCCCAGAATACATAAACTATATTATTAATAAGTATCACACTGAAGAGAAAGAGATATGTAAGGGCAGTAGCTTGAGCAAAAGGTTATTGAAAGGGTTCTTTTTTACCTCACTGAAAAGAAGCTAAAATAATATTCAAATTGAATATACAAAAGATAATGGGATAAAATTCTTGTCAAAGTGATAAAAACAGATATTGGTATATTAATTTTCTACTTTGCTATAAAAAGTTATGAAAATAATTTGTAGCATTCAATAACAAAAATTTGTTTTCCTATAGTGCTGGAGGTCAAAAGTCGGAAATTGGATTTATGGGCCTAAAATTAAGATGTCAGCAAGGTTTCATTCATTTCTGGAGGTTATATGGGTGATCAATTTGTGTGTCTTTTGACAGCGTGAGGAGGCTACCTGCATTCCTTGACTTGTGTCAGCAACATAGCATCTTGAAATAGCTCTTGTGCTCTCTCTCTCTCTCTCAATCTCTCTCTTTCTTTTCTCTCTCTCTTTCCCCACCCCCCCAACATACATACATCTGTCAGTTTCCATTGCACATCTCCTTCTCTGAACTCCCCCACGTTTTCTCTTATATGGATTATGATTAAATTGGGCCCATTCAAATAAGGCAGGATAATATCCCCATCTCAAAATCCTTAATAAATTACATCTTCATGTAAGAAAAAGCATCCATGAGTTCCAGAGCTTAAGAGTTCAGTGTCTTTTGGAAACCACTTTTCTGTCTGCCACCTTGTTCAAGGATGGAATTATTAAAGTCAAAAGGGCAAGAAATTCCATTTTGTGTTGACAGAAGGAAAGGAAGCCTGACTGTCACATGTAAGCCAAAAAGCAAACTCAGGGGCTCAATGGGTTTTGATGGCCATATTTTCTCTTGCAGCTCTGGGACAGTGAAGTATGCCAGGGAAGAGAACACATTTTTTGGAAGAGCTGCTGGAGTCTATTGCAAAACATAACTAGAGATGGGTAAAAAGACCATAAAGAGAAGTGGGAGCAGAGGGAGGGCCCCAATGGATCTAGAAAGCTAAGGTCTTTGTGAAGCTTGTTGGCTAAGTATGGAGATTTGTCCAGCAACACTTGCAGCATGGGAATAGGATCAAATAAAATACGGCTGGGATGTAGCTCATTAAATAGAGCCTTGCTTAGCATGTGCAAGGCCTTGGGTTTGATGCCCAGCACAGTTAAGTAATAAGTAAATAAACAAACCCTTTTTTAAAGAATTAAAAGAAAGCAAACAGATGGTATTTTGAACTGCTGGATATCTGAAGGAAATGAGGAGAAATTGGAGCAAGGATCCTAGTATATATCATTGAAATCACTGATTTTAGCATTAAACCTGATTGGGCCCACTCTTCCCTGAGTTTGAAATTTTGTATAAAAATTAATCCTAGCACTCAGGAGGTTGAGGCAGGAGGATCCCAAGTTGTAGGTTAGCCTGGGTTACATAACAAGAACTTGTCTCAATTCCCTCCCTTCAAATTAATTTAATGTACACAATAAGAGGCAGAGAGAATGCATGATTAGGAATGTAAAACTCTCGGTTATAGAATTGATGTAAATATCCTTATGCATTCAAATTATAAAATTATGCCAGTAATCAAAGGAAGCTGATGAAGTTTGAAACTTATACAAGTAGAATTAAGATGATTAATAAATCCATCCTCAGTCTTCTAGCATATAACATTGGCTTAAAATTCTTTCAAATGTTTTTAACAGGTAATTTAATTTTACTGAAAGTTTCTTTAATAATGTATAAAGCTAATCATCTAAGAGAGGGGGCTTTTCCACTGGTAGAGATAAAAAATATAATTTACTACAAAATTATTTGGTAATTACTTTGTCATCAGATATCTTTTGTGAGGAATTTAACTCTATCTCCAATGTAATCTGTTCCACTTAGTTTCATTTTAGATTTCATTATTCTCATTTTATCAGTTATAATTTGCTAAAATATTGACCCAATTTCATTAGGAGGTCAAAGCCTTTCCGTCAGTATTCTAGAGGATTACAATCATTGCTTTATTGAGCATTATATTTTTTAATTTTCCTAAACAGGGTTGTTCTTGCAAGCCTTCATCAAATAGGAAACACTCTTGTAATGATTTTTTCTTTTCAAAATATTACATTGGATGTTTGTTTAAATACTCTACTATTTATTTCCTTTCATGGCTTCCTTTGCAGAAAATTAAATGGATCAAGTGAATTTTGAATGTTTTAAACCATTTAGATAATCAGATGCATATCGGCATCACAAGAAATTTTATAAAAATACAGGTGCAAAGAAAATTAGTAAATTTTTGAGAGAAATCTAATGCCATACTTGGGGCCTGGATTTAAAAGGTTCTTCTGATCACAGTCAGCAGGGGGTCCAGGATAGGAAAATATTACTATAGCCAGTGTGGGATGTACTACAGTCCTGAACCAAGATGATGTCATCAACATGGCAAGATTATTAGCGACAGAAGGGAAATCTGTAAAGTTGAAATAATGGAAACAGTCCCATCTCATGGGTTGCTCTAATGTATATTTTTAGCATCTTTGTCAAGAATTATATGGCTGTAGACACATTGCTTATTTCTTGGTCCTCTATTATATTCCTTTGGTCTGTGTATCTGTTTTCATACCAATACTATACTGGTTTTGTTATTATAACTCTGTAGTATATTTTTGTAATCAGATATTCTAATGCTTCTATTTTGCTCTTTTTTGCTCAGGATTGCATTGGGGACTTTTGTGCTTCCATATAAATGTTAGTACTTTTTTTCTAGTTATATAAAGAATAATGGTGGCATTTTGGTCAGGATTTCATTGTATAGGTAGACGAGTTTTGGTAGTGTGTCCATTTTCATCAATATTAATTCTACTAATCCATGAACCTGGGAGGTTTTGCAATTTCTACTGTCTTCTTTAAGTTCTTTTTCTTTCTTTCTTTCTTTCTTTCTTTTTTTTTTTTTTTTTGGTAGGAAAGGGGTTTGAACTCAGGACTTTGCACCTGGAAAGTAGGTGCTCTACAACTTGAGTTACGTTCCCAGTTCCTTTTGGTCTGGTCATTTGGGAGACAGGGTCTCATGAACTATATGTCTACGCTGGTCTTAAACCATGTTCCTGCTGTTCTCAGTCTCCCCAGTAGCTAGGACTACAAGCATTTGCTTGAACCACTGGTGCCCAGATTTGTTCTCACTTTCTTTCTTTAGTGTTGTATAATTTTCATTGTCCAGATTAGATTTAGTTCTAGGTAACAGTGGATGGGGAGAGCAGCTATTTAAGTGGAATGGTTTTCTTGACTTCTTTCTCAGCAGTTTCACTATTGGTTATAGAAAAGTTACTGATTTTTGTACACAGATTTTGTTACCTTGCTGAAAGTGTTTATCAGATCTAAGAGTTTTTTGGTGGAATCTTCATGATTTTCTAAGTAGAATCATATCATATGTAAGCAGGGATAATTTTACTTCCTTTGCATATCTTTTTTATTCCTTTCTCTTGTCAAATTGTTCTGGCTAAGATTTCAAGTACTATGTTCATTAAGAAAGATGAGAAAAGGCACACTGTGTTCCTGATTTTAGACGAAACGTTTTCAGTTTTTGACCATTCAGTGTAATGTTGCATATGGTTTTGTCATATATATGCTTAAGTGTGTGGATTTAATTTTGTAAGAATGTTGCATTTTATCAAAGGATTTTTTGCATCTGTTGACATGATTCTGTGATTTTGTACTTAATTCTACGTATGTGCTATACTACTTTTATTGATTTGAGTATGTTGAACCATCATTGGATCCCTGTAATGAAACCAACTTGATCATGGTGTATGATCTTTTCAATGTGTTGTTGAATTTGGTTTGCAAGTTTTTTATTGAGGGTTTTTGTGTGTATGTTCATCAAGGAAATTGGTTTGGCATTTTCTTCTTTGTTGTGCTCTTATTTGACTTGATACCATTCCTCAAAGGCAAAGAATGAGTTTCTATGTTATGAAATAGTTTGAGCAGCATTGGCATTAGTTCTTCTTTTAGGTTCAGGTAAAATTCAGCAGTAAACTATCTAGTCCTGGGCTTATCTTTTTTGAAAAATTCTTTATTACTGCTTTAATCACATTTCCTGCTATTGATCTACTTAGGTTGTTTATACCCTCTTGGTTCAATTTTTGTAGGTCACATGTATCTAGAAATTTTTCCATTTCTTCTAAGTTTTCCAATTGATTGGCATAGAACTTTTAAAATTCCTAATGATCCCCTGGGTTTCTGTCAAACCTGTTGTAATATTCCCTTTTCTTTTGGTCACTAATTTTTTTATTGAGTCTTTCTCTCTCATTTCTCTTCTCTCTCTCTCTCAGTCTGGTTAGGAGGGTGTCAATATTGTTCATCTTTTTTAAAGAAAAACTCCTTGCTTATTGATTCCTTGCATTGTTTTTGTAATTTCTATTTCACTTATTTCTGCCTCAATGGTTTTGTATGTGTGTGTGTTTTTATATAGTTTTTTTTTCTTTTATTCATATGTACATACAATGTTTGGGTCATATTCCCCCTTTCACCCCACCCCCTCTCTTTCCCCCCCAACCCCCTCACTACCAGGCAGAAACTATTTTGCCCTTATCTCTAATTTTGTTGAATAGAGAGTATAAGCAATAATAGGAAGGACCAAGGGTTTTTGCTAGTTGAGATAAGGATAGCTATACAGGGAGTTGATTTGCATTGCTTTCCTGTACATGTGTGTTACATTCTAAATTAATTCTCTTGAACTGACCTTTTCTCTAGTTCCTGGTCCCCTTCTCCTATTGGCCTCTGTCGCTTTAAAGTTTCTGCATTAGTTCCTTTGCATTGAGGACATAAAATGCTATCTTATTTTTGGGGGGGTTCTTGCCTATCCTCATACCTCCCTTGTGTGCTCTCGCTTCATCATGTGATCGAAGTCCAATCCCCTTGTTGTGTTTGCCCTTGATCTAAAGTCCACATATGAGGGAAAACATGATTTTTGGTCTTCTGGGCCTGGGTAACCTCGTTCAGGATGATGTTCTCCAGTTCCATCCATTTACCTGCAAATGATAAGATTTCATTTTTCTTCATGGCTGAGTAGTATTCCATTGTGTTTACTCAAAATGGATCAAGGACCTTAATATCAGACCCCAAAGTCTAAAGTTGGTACAGGAAAGAGTAGGAAATACTTTGGAACTAACAGGTATATGCAAGAACTTCCTCAATGGAACCCAAGTAGCTCAGCAACTAAGAGATAGCATAGACAAATGGGACTTCATAAAACTAAAAAGCTTCTGCTCAACAAAAGAAATGGTCTCTACACAGAGTGGGAGAAAATATTTGCCAGCTACACATCAGACAAAGGACTGATAACCAGAATATATAGGGAACTCAAAAAACTAAACTCTCCTAAAATTAATGAACCAATTAAGAAATGGGCAAGTGAACTGAACAGAACTTTCTCAAAAGAAGAAATTCAAATGGCCAAAAAACACATGAAAAAATGCTCACTATCTCTAGCCATTAAGGAAATGCAAATCAAAACCACACTAAGATTCCATCTCACCCCTGTTAGAATAGCCATCATTAGAAACACCACCACCAACAGGTGTTGGTGAGGATGTGGGGAAAAGGAACTCTTACACATTGCTGGTGGGAATGCAAACTAGTACAACCACTCTGGAAAAAAATTTTGAGGCTTCTTAAAAAATCTAAACATAGATCTGCCATATGATCCAGCAATACCACTCTTGGGGATATACCCAAAGGAATGCAACACAGGTTACTCCAGAGTCACCTGCACACCCATGTTTATTGCAGTACTATTCACAATAGCCAAGTTATGGAAACAGCCAAGATGCCCCACTATTGATGACTGCTTCAGTCTTTATTACTTCTTTCATTCTACTGATTTTGAGACTGGCTTGCTGTCATTTTTCTAAGACATTGAAATGCATCATTAGATAATTTGTAATTCCTTGTTTAATGTAGGCACTCATAGCTATACTTTCCTCTTAGCATAGCTTCACTGTATCCTACAGATTTCAGTATGTCATGTTTCCATTTCCTTTGATTACAGAAATCTTAGTTTACTGACTGATTTCTTCTATGATCCACTGATGGTTTAAAGAGTATTGGTCAATCTCCATGTGTTTGTAATATTTTTGTCATTTTTTTTCTGGTTATTTCTAGTTTCATTCCATTATGATATAAGATGCAAGAAGTTATTTCAATTTTTTGTACTTGTTAAGGCTTGTTTATGGCCTAAAATATGATTTATCTTGGAAAAAATTCCATGTACTGTTGAAAAGAATATACATTCTGTACCTGTTGATGGAATATTCTGTATCTGTTAAGTACATTTGACTTGTAATGTAATTTAAATCTGATGTTTCTTTGTTGATTTTTTTTTTTTTTTGGTCAGGATGATCCATATTGAGAGTGACATATTGAAGTCATCCACTACTATTGTATTGGATGTAAAGCTCCCCCTTCATTTCCTGTAGTGTTCGTTTTATGAAATTGGGTGCGCCAATAATTTGTGAATTTGTGTGTTTGTGTGTGTGTGTGTGTATAATCTTCTTGACTGATTGTTACCTTTATTAATATGTAGTGTCTACATCTCTTCTGATCCATTTTATCAGATATGAAGTTAGCTACTTTTGTTTGTTCTTGGATTCCATTTGCTTAGAATATTAATTTTTCTACCTTTTCCCCTTCAGTCTATGTATCTGTGCTGGTGAGATAAGTTTCTTGCACAAATGACAGAAAGGTTAAGAAAGTATAGAATGAAATAAAGATTTAAAAGGGGAAAGGAAAGTAAGTTAGGAAGGGAGAAGAAAGAAGGAAAAATTAATAGGAGAAGAAAATAAAAAAGGAAAAATTAGAGTGATGGGTAGCAGTTATCCAAATTCCACTTGCTAATTTTGTGTTATGGATTGGCCATGTGACACTAGAGTGCAATACAGAGCTCAACAGACAATGTTGATCTTCCTAGATCTTTGGGATGCTGGCTCAGAGAGTGTGGCAATGCCTGTGTTGCTCTGTATTACGGAACTGACTAGAATGCTGAGTTCTCTAGGCAGAGTTTGTTTCTGGAGTTTTGTTTTTTTGTTTTTTTGGGTTTTTTTGAGATGCACACAAAAGGGCAGGGGAGATGCTGGCCCTAAGGCACACTAACTAGCTAGTGTGGATGCTGTCACTAAGCAAAGATTCTGACTATAACTCTCTGGACAGCCACAAGGGAAGGAAAAATGCTGGGTTGCAATGTTTTGCTGTGCATGGAGAGAGGTCACAGGACTGTCCTGGGGCAGGGGACTCAGATTCCTTGAGATTTGTTGTCCATTGTTCTGGAACTCCCACACTTGGATCCTGAATGAAATCATATATCTGTTCTCTTCCATGGGTCCTAAAAGCTAAATTAAGTCCAAAACAGCCAAGTTTAAATGCCAGTGCCTTTCCTTGCATCTAAGTTGTCTCCTACTACATAAAAGCTCTCAGTGGATCTGTGCTTTCCTGGATGCAAATTGTCCCTCTGGGTGGTTCCCCACTGAGCTAGAGTACAGAAGAGAACATTGAGTCTTGGAAATAGAAAAATATAGGGGTTTCTGATCCCCAGCAGTAAACTCAGACAATAGGCCCCTTCTTAAATGGCTCCCAGTTACTGCAGAAATGAGAATGCTGGGAAGTGCACAGAACTTCTCCAGCCAGACTGCTGTGCAGAACCAAGGTGTCCTGTCTGTTTATATTGTGTGTTTGTAAGAGACCATGTTCTGTGCTTGTGGAGATTACGCAAACTCTATCTTTCACTTTAAACTCTACTGAGAAGCAAGTTCCCCCTCTCTCTGTGAAGGTACTGGGTGCTCAGGGCTGTAGTGCTTTTTCTCTTTCTGTTCTAATATCTGATATTTCTAGGTCTCATCTGGTCACTCACTCTCTATGACTGAACTACAGTATTTTCCTAACCCCCCACCCCATACACACCTCAATACATAGCCACACACTTATTGTTTTGGTTCAATCTAGTGGAGAAGCAGGGGAGTGACAGTGCCTCTAATCCACCATCTTCCCACCTTAGTTTTTTCACCTTAAGTTTCTACCCCACAGAATTGCCTATCTTGTCCCTTGCTGTTAGTGCTTATACATGAGGGTAAATTATTGAGTAACTATGAGTTTGCTAGTTTAAGAACGAATAAAAGACAAGTTCTTAAAAGCATCAAAATCAAGCCAGACATAGTGGCTCATGCTTGTAATCCCACCTACTTGCATAGTGGAGATTGGAATGATCATGGTTTGAGCCCAGCTAGAGCAAAAAAGCTAGTGAAATCCCCATTGTAATCAGTAAGCTGTGTGTAATGATGTATATTCGTGTATACTCAATGATATAATGATGGTCTCAGCAATAAGTGAAGGACGCAAGTAAGAGGACCATAGTCTGAACCTAGACCTGGGCAAAAAAAAGAGACCCTACCTGAAAAATAATTAAAAGCAAAAAAGGACTGGGAGCATGGCTCAGCTGGCAGAGAATCTTCCTAACAAGTGTAAAATCCTGAGTTCAAACTCCAGTACTGATGAAATAAATAAATAATGCATCAAAATTATTTGAACCATTAGTCAACAAATAATTTATCATATTGGCAGACAAGTACATTCATAGGGTACAACTACCCGACAGTGATTAGAAGAACCATGTTTTAGAGAATGTCAACTAGAGAACAATCACTACCATCAGAGTAAACAAGAAAAATAAAACATTATTACAGTCTAATGCTTATTTGCAAAGAAATAATAATATACAGTATATGTTTCAGACTAAATATCTGAGAGGGTAAAACAATTTTTTCCCATCACATTCAAATAAGCCACTTCAAATGGGAACTTTATTTTAGCTTTTACATCCAGAAGAAGATCAATGATAATATTAATGTACAAAGTGCTTGCCTATGGATACATTAGTCATTAATAAATCAAGAAGTTATAATAAAACACTATGGTTTATTTTAAATTTATTTAACTTACTACAAAAAAGATTAACCTAGTCCAGATAAATTTCACATCTCAAAAGAGTTTCTTACTTTGTTAATGGATCACCATTGAGTAATGGATCAGCCATCTCTCGGACTCACCTTTCCATTAATGCATTTAAAATGTAATGAACAAAAATATTACTAATATACAGTTTGGGAAACATCTGTTTCTAAAATAAATTTTTCTGTATTCAATTTCATGGTTATAACCTAGACCAAAATGTGAAAATAGAGGGTATGTTTCACTGAAGAATTCTTTTGTAGATGTACTTCGACCTGTCTTTGTCAAGATTCTGTTTTGCCTCCCAGATGCCTCTTAGCAAAGTGTATTTCAAAACTGAGTCAATAAACAATATGAAGAATTCTGTTAGATTATTAAATCTGTTTATACTTTTCGGATGATCTTATCACTTTAAAGTTCAAGTAACCTGTGAAAAGTAGATCTCATATTTTAAAATTGATAACTTAGTAAATATCTTTATTTTTCTATTTCCATTTCACTAATTTCACGACTTATTTCAGCAACAGAATTAATGTTAAATATTTAATATATCTACTTCTATTAAATACTTCACTCTAAGATAAGGAAACAATTTATAATTTCAATTTCATCTTAGCCTGGATATGTAAGAACTTATTTTTTAAAGCTTTTTCTTAAATCCTAATTGATTTCATTGTGGATACCAAGAAAACAAGCTAAATTTCTTATATTTCTACTTTTTCTCACTTTCCATCTTTAGATAAAACTCTTTTTTATCTTCTGATATAGTTCTAGAAATGATTTATAGATGGGATAATAGTAGAGTTTTCCTTCTCTTTCCGTAGATAATTATATTCAAACCCCAGAGAAATAGGAGAGCTTTCACAGCAATTGACGGATTTTTTTTTCCCCAAACTTCCTTTAAATTCTAAAGAGAATGACCAATAATAACCTAAACAACTATGGTAGCCAAGTTAATTTACTTAACCTTCAATAATCAACTAGCTAAATGGCATTTTCAATACAATTTAATGATATAATTACAGTACCCTTATTCATTTATAAATCAATGCATTCAAGTAAGCATTTGCATTTTTCTTTCCAAGATGCCTGGTTACTCAACAGGGAAAAAAAGACCTCATTAGTGTATGAATTCCCCTCAATGCTTTTATTGCTTTTAGCATTACTCCTCTTAATAATAGTCTGAAATATGAAATTATCTACTCACTGATATATTAGGCATATTCAACCCAGCTGGTGCATCCAGAGTAACTTATAATTCTATTGGTTAACTAATTAAAACTATTTGAATACAAATAGTGGTTCATTCTCTTGCTACAAAAAGGTACAAAAGCATGCTTTCCATTACAAATATACAACAGAAAGAATGTCTTTGGAGCTAGCTGGGTGATTTGCAGTGGTTTATTTGATTTTTGTGAGCACTATTTTATTCATCTTTTGAACAGGGGTAAAATACCTGCATCATATGACTAGATGAAATATATGCCTGGTGACTGGCACATAGTCATGTTTAATAAAGGTGAGTGGATGAGCAGGAGAGAAAGCAGATGATTATGATGCTACAGTTACTATGGGAAGTCAAATGATCCCACTATATCCCTTCAACTCATTTATTCCTTTATCACTAAAATTACCTTACTTCCTCAAGTTTGGTGCTCTTTGTTATTATGAGGGTCTCTCATAACTAGTGAAGTCTTATAAAATGATTTATTTTCCTCTTGATTTAGTGAAGACTTTGATTAATTTAAAAATAACCAAATGTGTAGGGGGACACAACAAAGGAGGAAGGGGAAAAGGAGAGAGTGAGAGGGTGAATATAATAGAAGTTAGTAGTATGTAGACAAGGTGAATTTGATCAAAGTGAAACTGAAGTTTTGAACCCCAAACCCAAACTCCCAGGCACCCACATTATCAGGCCCCTTGACCCTATGAGCCAAATAAAGAAACTTCATGAAGGGCAGGAAAGGAGATTTATTACATGGCCTGAGACAGGACATGGGAAGAGGCAAGTTAAGCACTCAGCCTATCATTAGTCATCTTTGGGATATAGACAAATAGATAAAGAATTATGTATGCATCATTAAACAGTCCTAGTCACAGGTGTGTTCCAGTGCTCAAGTAGTTCCAGTTGACCATTATCTCAGTTTTTGTTCTTCAAGGGTTCCAGAGAAATTGTTATCACTGTCATCAATTGAGGGAGTCATCTGGTTTCTAAGACATAGTTATTCCTGCTCCAAGATGTACCTCCATCATTGTAGGTAACTGCCATCATATATGCATGAATGTAAATATCACAATGAAACCCCCTTGTATGCTTAAATTATGCTGATAAAAAAATAAAAGTAATAAGAGATTTAAAAGATGTTCAAATATTTTCACTTAGAAATGTAGGATCTAGCTGAAACCTGAATCTTCTTGTGAGATCACAGTCTGGTGTTCTGGCTAGGTCACAGCTTTTTTTAGCTCACCTGCAAAGGTCCCCAAATCATGCCAAATTGTCCCATGAATTCTAATAAAGCAGCTCATGGACAACAGAGGATGAGTGCATAGGCAAGAAGTTTAAGAGGAAGACAAAGATCCCACATGAGAAAGGGAGGGGTCCTGAACTGGTTGCCAGTGAAGTGACTTGGTCCAAAGTTTTATCCATTTACCTCAGAACATTGCTTAATCTCTATTCTGATTAGGTGTGCAAAAAGCAGCATTCAGTTGGCTGTACCTGCCACATTCTGATTGGTTGTGCCCTTCAAACCATGGGATTTTCCCAGAGCCCCTCTGGACAGGTATACTAGTTTCAGCTAGCTGCCTAGCCCACTTGCTCACACCCACAATAGGGTAATCAAACTGACTTCACATCATCCCCTGATATGATTTTTGCTCAGTATTGGGATGAAATGTTTGGAAATGACCGACAATATGAACCAAGTCCACCTCCATATGAAAAGTCATGATTGCTATGTATATATAGTTTTTTTTTTATTTTCTCCCACTTCCCCTACACTCAGAAAGTAGACTCATATTCAGAGACAAACTCATTCCATCATTTATATACAATTTTTACTAACATTTTAAGGAAATCATGTCACAAAGAATTGAAAATAAGAAGTAAATCTCTTTATGACAGCATTTGATTGCTGCATTTTAGATGGCTATTGTACTCACAGGTACTTAAAATCTGCTCATGAAAAGCATTTCAAGGCCTCTCACAAGGTGGGAGTTTTAGCAAGTATTTTAGTATAACAGACTAAAGCTGGGAAAGATGGGGGTGGAGGAGAGAGAAGCATTTTTTTCTTCCCACACTGAAAATGGAAGTAAAGACTCAAAATACTAGTCAGTATCTGTAGTCATACTTTCTGAGTTGGGGGAATACATATGGTCATGCTGTCTAGTAACCCCTGATAATTAACACATTGGATTTGGGTAGCTAAGATAGGTGTTGAAACATGGAGCTGTCATCTGGGCCCACCCAAAACACAGGGAGAATAAGGGAGTTTTAGGACTTTCCTTGTCCAGAATATGCCTTTCATTCATTCTGCTGCTTTTCTACCCAGTCAAGGAGGCTTGCAGCTTGTTGACATCTCAGAGGAAGGCAGGTACAGATGCAGATAGCCTCTTTTTAGATAGTCTCCCTGTTCTTGTAAGTTAACATACAAAAGGAGGTGAGCAGGGGTGGCTGCTCTGACTTTTCAGTTTCTATTTCCAATGCCTGAATCTGGCCCTTTTGATATTTATTAATAGAGTAATATCTCTGTCTCCTTATCTGTCTGTCCTGCCTCATTTTTGATAATTACTGCTTCAAAAACTCCCTTTTCAAATTTTCCAAGCTCCTGACCTGTGTATAGTACAGACAAGAATCAAAAAATATACTTACTTCATAAGGAAAATATAAAATTAGCCTGAATATAAAACATGGTGGTGGAAAGCACAGAGTAGAAAAGACAAAGGCATGATGATTTCCTTTATCCAAGGTTGTCACTCATGTTGTCTCTCAAAGGTTTTCTTAAAAAGAAAATAATATTGAATCACTTCATAATTTTTGACATTTTTCCTAACATAATTTAGATATTTTACCAGTAATGGGTATTTAATTATAGCAAACTATTTCTACCTGGCAAGTGACGATGAATCAGTTGCACAGTTTGAATGTTTGTGAACTGTCAGCATAGTTGCTCATAACATAAAATGAAAATTAAAAGTAAAAAAGGCACTACTCTCTACTGATCGCATTGGTAAATATCCAAAAAAAGTTTTATGACATATCATGTTTGCAAAGATTGGCATGAACATATAAATTAGGAAAATATCTAGAGAAGGCAATTTGGTAACAGCTAACAAAATTTAAAATGCATCTTTTTAAACCCAGCAATATTATTTCTAGCAATTTATCCTACAAAAATAACTCCCTTATGCAAAACAAAGTATATTATAACCAGAAGTGCCTAAAAACAGCCTAGATTTCCATGATTTGAGAACTATTAAATTACTTTTGTATTATAATAAGAGTATTAATTATTATTAACTAATAATAGAGTATTATTTGCTATTAATTACACTATTCATTATAATAATAGTCTTCAGGATATATTAAAAAGTGAAAAGGGCAAGTTGCAGAACATTTTCATAGTAGGAGCTGTGTAATTTATCTACACTAAATAGAAAGAGATTTTCTTGGGAACAAGCCATCTGAGAACCTGATTGCTGCTGCCTATAGGAAGAGTATCTGGTTATTAAGCAGGTCTAAACTTTAGACAGGGTTTTCCCTGACATTGGACCATTGATCTCCCTTTTTTTGGTGTAGCTACAACTTCCAATCAAAATTCATTCTCTGGTCTTTAGAGAGCTAAGACTTTTTAAAAGCCTCTTGCCATTTTTATAACCTATGAGTATCTTTCTGAAGGACCTGAGAGCCATTCTTTGGAATGTAATATAGCCCCTATTTCTCAGTCTCTGTGAGAAGGTAGGCGATTGCTTTCTCCTTCCCATTGTAGTTAACTTCAAAAAAAAAATGATGGGGTAGATGACAACTGAAGACAACTTTAAATATAACTCATAATCAGGAAGGAAATAGAGGTCTTATGAATGTAATAATGCCCTCAATGGTCAACAGGCATTTTTGTCACATTGAAAGAGCCTTGGCTATTTTTCCCCATGATCTGGGGAATTAACCAAATTATCTTCTATCTAAAACCTTTGATTTTTGATTCCCCTGGAATCTATTCTACCTCTGGTAGTTCATCCTCCTCCTCCTAAATCATGCTACATAAAGCACATTCCATGGATTAACAGCAGCACCATTGCCAAGGTTCTGTTAAAAATGAGAATCTCAGGCTCCATTCCTCGCTTCTTAAACAAAACCTCCATCTTAATAACATCCTCAAATGATTGGTAATCACATTAAAGAGGAGAAGCAATACTCTACACCTAATGTGCCCCCACCATACTACTCAACAAGCCATATCTGCAACAGCGGCTTAGACCAAGGAGACCAAGGAGACCATGTCTATAGTTCATTGCCCATTGCCTCTCTTTGCCATTCCCTCTGGCATGCCATTACCAAAAATGATTTTCACAAAATATTATTTGTATCATACTCCTTATAACAATTATAATAGCATACTCATTTGCAGTATTTTTTCAACTTATAAAGTGCTTTTATGTAAGTTTTCTGAGTTAATTTCCGTAACAATATTGTGCAGGAAATAGGCCCTACAGTTCCAGATAAAATGCGTTCTCAGAAATGTCACAAACATGCCTTACACCAGTTATGAAGTAAACAATGAAGCCAGGCCTCACTGCTTTAACTTCTAACATTTAATATTACACTCTCCCCAATTTCATGCTAGAGTCTTTGTAAAAGGTGCTTATAAGCTGCTTTTGCTGAAAAATGCTGACTTTTTACTTGGGCTCACAAATTAACTGAAGGCAAGATAAAAGCTATGCATGCCAGTCTCCATTATGCATCTGTGTCCTTTGCCCTGACATATTCTCTCCTGAAGTCACTTTATAGCTATTTAAAATCCAGGAAGGACCTGACCACCTGGCAGGTATCAATTACTCTTATTGTAATAAGGCCCCACCTGGCCAATCCTGAGACAATGAGCTGCCAGACCACCTGTGACTGCCGTCTGCCACTTATGACCACCTAAACATTCCTCCTATTTAAACTAAGGCAACTATCTGTTCTGTGAAGATGGTTGATGATGGGTTGAAATGCTACCTTTCCTCTTCCAGCAGTTGCCTGTATTGCATAATACACTCCCCTTCTCTGCACTTCACCATTACTCATCTTTTGTATTTGGCATGTTTGGATTAAGGCAGGGTAGGTAGATGAGTAGATAGGGAAATTATATTATTTTAATAAATATTAAAACTCAAACATTGGAACAAGGAAGTAAAAAATTAAAAGCCACAGCAGCTAGTCCCTCTCATGTCCTTTTAAATATTAAGTTACAAGAACATGGAGACTTAAAGGGGCTACCTGCATCTGCCTTCCTCTTTGAGTCATTAATAAACCACAAGCTTCCTTGAATGAGTATAAGAAAAAGGAAGTCCTAAAACCTTCCTCTTGTCCCTGTGTCTTGAGTAGGTCTAGATAACCTTTCCATAGTTTAGAATAGACAGCACTCATCTTTGTTTTAGAAACAATGTCTAATGATTAGGGTTGCTAAACTTCTGATGACAGGAACTCCCCCAGCTCAGAAAGTATAAGACCACAGATGCAAATCACCATTTTGAGTCTTCACTCCCATTTCCTGCATAGACAACAGGAAATGTTTCTCCTTTTTCCCTCTACTTCTTCCTTCTTTATCCTGCTATACTGAAATAAAACTTGCTAAAACTTCCATCTTGTGAAACTCCTTGTTGTGAGACACCTTGAAATGCTTTTCATGTTTGTGGATCTCGAAAACTGTGATTTTGCATGGAAACTGGGAAGCTGTGGGATCCCCCCTCATCCCTCCTCCAGTAACAGGGTGAGTGACCAGTCCTGAAAGCCAGTTTTGGCCAAATATAACAGAATGTTTTAATTCTGTAACAATTTCCCTGCCCAATCTTCAATGATTATTGATCTTCATGCATATTTTTTAAAATTCTAACCTCCTGATCCAATCTGGCTTCACTAACCTCTCCACCATTCTACCCTCTATGTCAAAACCAACCAGGCCCCACAATCTAGTTATTTCCACCAAAATTTCCTTCTGCATATATGCCTTTCTGGGAAATCAATACAATTACAGGGGTCTTTTCTTAAGTGCATTTCAATAACACTATTTTATGAAAAGGAATGTAAATTACATAATGTTTGGATTTACTCAACTTAAATATATTCAGATCTTCAAAATAAAAAAATTGGCTGGATGTGGTGGCACATATTACCAGAAAGTTTACAGTGATATCTACCTTGATCCTTGCATCCGGCAAGAAAAGAATTCAAGCAAGAAGCAAAAACATACTGAATGTGACAGCAAAGTAGTATGTGTTCTATAGACTGAAAGCCAGTGGCCATCTCTAGAGTGAGAACTACAGTATTAGCATTTGGGCATGGAATACTTATTGAGGAAGTCTCAGGCCCAAGTCAATCTGATACCTAGGATGCAGCCTATGGGTCTGATCTTTGTGTTATTAAATTAAAGAGATTATCTGCATAGCAGGTGCTCAAAAGCTGCTTTCACTGAGGAGCACTGACTTCTTACTCGGGCCCACAAATTAACTAAAAGTAGGAAACAGATGTTTGAGATGCCTCTTTTCCATAGAAATAGAAGGAATAAATTGACAGGGAGGGAAATGTAACTGGGACTACAAAAGGGAAAAACTTTTGGTGTAACCAACTTGCACGCTGGCCAGTTTACTCTGCTTACTAATCAAAATGACACTTCGCTCCCTTTTGTCTATGTGCTAAAGAACCAAACACTAACAATCCCCTCTTCAATCGAACCAGGCAGTCTTCTACACCTTCTCTCTCTCTGACCACCAGGAGTAAATCTGTCAGCCAAGATAGACAGCTTCTGAGATGTGGCACCAGGGCACATGGAGAACCAAGACCTATTCTGGAACATGAGTTTGGTCACATACTCAACTGAACTCCCTTTTAAAAAGAGGACATTTTATCTCAGAAGAGGATGACAGAGCTTTGAGAGTTGACTCCCTGTCCTCATCATCTGACAAATAATTAACCTTATTTCCTTTTGCTCAAAATCCTGCTCATTATTTGTGAGTCAGCATTGAAGCCAGTGAATGGGCTTTCTAGTAACACCCATGTAAAATTCTCAGTCCTTGGTCTATCTGATAGAGATTATCTATGGGAAATTCTCAATCCTTGGCCTAGCTTATATTTAGGATGTGGTTTACTCTTGAGTAAAGAAAGAAGCTTTAGGTAAGTGGCAGACTTTCAAGCATCCTGTGAGGGCTGGTAGAGTGGCTTAAGTGGTAGAGTGCCTGTCTAGGTACAAGGCCCTGAGTTCAAACCCTGGTACCACCAAAAACAAAACAAAAAACCAAAGCCAAATAAAGTATCCATAGATATTCCCTGGCCTTGATGGACTACTTTGATCTTAACAGAGACTGGTCACCTGTGCAGTTGGCAAGTTTAATTGCAATGATTTTCTTCCTCTTGTGGCCACTGTTACCTAACACCACATGCCTACAATTCCAGCCCTTGGAAGGCTGAAGCAGGAGGATTAGATGTTCAAGGCAAGCCTGGGTTACACAGCAAGACTATGTCTCAAAAACACATGAATATCTTTTTTTTATTTTGATATGCATTAAGAAAGCCTGAAATAATATCATCTATTCCCTTGGTTTCAAGATCTGTCTGCTGGGTGAGCTAAATAAACGATGTTCTCTTACCAATCTGGACATCCCACACCCAGGCCCTGACTTTCTGATACTATTCTCCAATTTTAAGAAGGGCAGGGAGAGGAACCTTTGAGAAGTAATGGATTCCAGTGCTGATGGAAGTTAAAGCATGCCGTATTAACCTGTGCAGAAGGTACCAAGAAGTAAGAACATGTACAATGGTGAGAGGTAAGTCAAAGGGACACAGAGTCAACTAAAAAAGCTCCTGATGGCCAAGTTGAGATAATTTGAACAAAATAAACTAATATTGAAGTATGGTCCAAAACATTGAATAAATGGGGGAGAACAGAAAAAGCTCCCACACAGAAAAATTCCAAAGTACTGCTTGAAGAGGTAGATTAGAATTTCCCTCAACATATCCGTTCCTATAGGCTATACTTAGAAATTTGCTTCCAAAGAATAGTAGAAAACAGCCAAATATATATCTTTATAATAGAAAACCTGGCAAACATATACAATTAGTATCAAACAAAATAGATTTTAGAACAAACAATATTACCAGAGATGAAGAGAAGCATTTCATAAGGATTAAGGGGTTGGTTCATTAAGAGAATATGTAGGGTATATTCATAATAACAGAGCTTTATAATTCATGAAACAAAATCTGACATAATTAAACACAGTAAGCAAATCCACAGTTATAATTTTCCTAATAACTGATAGAATGGCAAGCAAAAACACAAACAACATGGCCAACAACTAGACCTAGTTGACAATTATGCAGTACTCCACCTCAAAACAGCATGTGGCTTTGGGTTTCATCCCAGCACCACTCGCAAACACAGGAACACCACAAAAGGACTATATCCTAGGAAAGTAACAAGATTCAAAATACGTGAGGATTAAAATCATGAACTACATTTTTTTCTGAACATAACAGAAATAAATCCAAAATTAATAGAAAAAGAAGATAGCTGAAATGGTTCCTAATATTTGGAAGTTAAACAAAACACTTCTAAACTATGGTTTAAATAAAGTAATAAAAATATATTGAATTTAATTAAACTTACAGTTTAATTAATAACTATAACATCAAATTTTAGGGAAATAGCCAAGAGAATGTTGGCAGGGAAAAATCATAGAATAAAATTTATATAGCAGAAAAGAAAGGAAAACAAAAATAAGGAAAGAACCTATGAGATGACGTTTTTCTAAGTAAAACACATAGACTACAAAACATAAAAAAGAGTTTCACCAAAAATACCACTTATCAAAAAAAATTATAAGATAAATTTATCATAGACAATTAGGAAACATTGTATAATATTTGCATCCACAATTAATTAAGCAACTCTTAAAACTCAATACTATGAAATAATATAATGGGCAAAAAATTTAAAACATGCTTTACAAATGAAGCTAAACGATTATAATGCTGAATATCATTGTCTTGAGGGAAACACAAATTTAAACTACATTGAAATTCTAACACAGGGTCATCAGAGCTCTAAAATTTAAAAAGACTAACACTATCAAGTCTTGGCAAAAGTGTAGAGAAAGTAGAAAATTCCTACATTGCTATGGGAATTTAAAATATTGTAACATTTCTAAGAAAGAGTTAGACACTTCACTTCATATATAAAGCTGAACATATATTACCTACTATGATCCAGGGAATCTACTAATCAGTGATAAAAACATATGTTCACACAATGATTTGTACCTGACAGTTTATACCTGTCAGGTACTAATAAAGCACCAGGCTGGAAATTATCCAAATATTTGTCACAGACATTTTGATATAACTGTAGAGTGAAATACTACGCAGAACATGAGAACTTGTTTTTTTTATCCGACATGTTGATCAGAAAATGTTTTCTTAAGTTTAAGATGGAAATGTTAACTACCCTATGCCTCACACACTGTTACCAGTGCTACAGTGGGAACACTGTGGACTCCAGACAGTGGCCATCCTATGACTGCCATGCAGTCAGATACCAATTCTAAAGTCCCAGCAAGCACGATGATTGAGCCAGACTCAGCACCAAAGCAAGATTTCCCCATGGTAGAAAAAGTGGAGTTTTTTTGTTCGTTTAAATGAAGTGGTTTCTAAACAAGAGATGGGAAAGTGGAAAGTTTAGAGTAAAAACAACCCTAGTTACTCAGGAATCCAGGTGACTCAGTGTTATAAACCACCTATTATATGTCTGACACACAGAAAACATACAGGTAAACACTCAATTTGTAGCTTAAGAAACTGACATGCAAAGTGACTCAACATCCTAAGGTCATTCATGTTCTTTACTAGTGGAAATAAATCTTGAATATATGACTTCTGAATCCATGGCTAATATTCTCTCTATATATCATCTAGTACTAAACCTAAAAATTGATGAAATTTAAAATTCTGTCATCCACATTTGCACCTGTCTTTTACCTATTACTTTCAAATTCACTATGATTTTTTTACTTAAAATACTTTTGCATTTATATTTTAGTATAATTTGCATTTTGTCTTTTGAAAGGTTACATTTCAGATTTGACTATTTTGTTACAGATCACTTGCTTTTAGACTATTCTTTTATTCATGCTTCTTGATTGTTTTTACTCGCATTAAGATTACAACTTTCTTATTTAACTATTTTAGTAGTTATTTGTTACAGTCTATTTATAGCAACATTCACATTACAATTCTCATTGCACATATAATTTCTAAACTAAATTTTTCTTCTCTTTTAAAACGCAAGTCTATTTAGGTATAATTCATATGCAATAAACACAACAATTTTATGTGGGCAGTTAGATGAGGTTTTATGAGTATACATATCCATGTAACCACCAACAGAATAAAATATAGAAATTCCCAAGTCCTAACAGGTTCCCTTATTCTCCCTCCTAGTCAGAGCTCTACCACTTTAATTATTGATAATTATTAATCTTCATCATGATTCGAATATGACTATGAAATATCCCCCACAATGCTCACCATAGCCAATGTCCAAAGCTCAGGCATGTCCTGAGTAACCTTTGCTTCAGGGTCTGGGGCACAGATGTTCCTACTGCAGAGGGTGCAGTGTTCATGGTATAGACACTTGAGGAGCAGTCCTGGAACAGTGGGGTCTGGAGCATAAGCCTACATGGAGCAACAATAGTTCCAGAGTCCACAGCACAGGTTTGTTTGCAGTGTTGCAGTGGCTCCTGGGTTCTGAAGACAGGGAGCTGCAGTCCAGAGCACAGGCACTAGAAAAGCAACTATGGCTCTAGGAGTCAGAGAGAGTGCAGGTTAAAATAATGGAAGGCTGTCTGAGGGTTGGGTCTGCTTTAGTGGTGGCTGGTCCCTTTTCAGACCAGGCTGCTGAGTCTTGGCTAAAGAACATTAAGGGACCTCCACTGTGAAAACTGCAGGGAGTCTGGCTGCTATGCATGCTATTTAGGTCCTCTGCAGGTCAGTCCAAATATGACTGCTGTGACCCATACTGATGGCTGCCATCTTTCTTCTGTGTTCATAGCCATCTATCGATATCTCAGGTATGCAATCACCAATCACCATAAAATGCTTTCAGTGCAGTATCCTCCATTTTTTATTTCACCATGTTTCTGTAGATTCTCAACTGGAGTCTTGAGCCTTTCGGGGCTATTTACAGACAGGAGGATTTTGTATCCTCTACTTTGCCAGAAGTACTTATCTGATCTAGGAATTTTCTGGTGGAGTCTTTGTCTTTTAAGCACAGGATCAGCTCATCTACAAATAATGATAGTATGACATCTTTCTTAGTTGTATCCTTTTTTTTTCTTTCTGCATTGCTCTAAAAATTTAAGCACTATAGTGAGGAGAGAGTAGGAGAGTAGATACCCTTTCTCGTTCCTGTCAGAGGAAATGCTTTCACTCTTTTTCCATTTGTTGGCTGTATATGATCTTCAAATTCCTAGCTTTTTTAGGGCTTTTGTCAGGAAAGGATGTGGAATTTTGCCAAAGGCTTGTTTTGAATTTATTGAGAGATAATATGATTTTTTTCCTGATTCTATTTATGTGCTATATTACATTTATTAATCTGTGTATGTTAAACTACTTGTATCCCTACAATAAAGTAGATCATGGTTGTGTGATTTTTAAATATTTTTTAAAATTCAACTTACAAATACTGTATTAAGGATTTTTGCATCTATCTTATTCAGGGAAATTAGTCTATAGTTCTCTTGTTTGTTCTGTCTTGATCTGATATTGATATTAGGGTAACACTGACTTTAAAGAATGAGTTTGGAAACATTCTATTTTATAGCCTAGTTTAAGGGTGTTGGTGTTAGCTCTTCTTAAAGGACTGGTAGGATTTAGCAGTGAATCTGTCTGGTTCTAGGCTTTTCTTGATTGGGATTTTTGTAGTCACTGCTCAATTTCATTGCTTGTTGTGTAAATGTTTATGTTGTGTTTAATCCTCTTGGTTCAATTTTGATAAGCTGTATGTGTCTAGAAATTTATCCAACTCTTCTAGATTTTCCAGTTTATTGGAATATAAGTTTTCAAAATATTCCTTAATGATCCTCTGGATATCAGTGGTGCCTATTATAATATATCCTTTTTCATCTTAATAATTTTAACTTTATTAATTAATTTTATTAACTTCAATCTTCTCTCTGTTTTCATGAGTTTGACTAAGGGTATGTAAATCTTGTTTTTCTTTTCAAAGAACCAACTATTTATTTTATTGACTGTTTATACTTTTATTTTAGTCTCCATTTCTTTGATTTCTGCCTTGATTTTTATTATTTCTTTCCTTCTACTCATTTTTGCATTTGGCTTGTTTTTGTTTTTCTACAAGTTTCAGGTGCATCATTAGGGTATTTATTTGAGCTCTCTGATTCTTTAATGTGGTGCTCAAACCCATAAACTTCCTTCTTAGTAGTGCTTTTGTGGCATCCCATGTGTTCTGGTAAGAACTAACCATTAAATTTAGTTTCTTTGATTTTAATTTCTTGCCATTAAATTTCTTTAATTTCTTTGATTTTGATAATGACCCACTGATCATTCAAAAGTTTATTCTTCTATCTCCATGTGCTTGAATAGTTTCTGCAGTTTCTCTTGTAATAGATATCTGATACGTAATTTTATTAGACTATGATCTGATAAGACACCGAAAAAAAATTTTATGGTTACTAGGGTTTGAACTAAGGGCCTTCACCTTGAGCCACATCACCAGTCCTTTTTTTGTGAAGGGTTTTTTCATTCTAGGATCTCATGAACTATTTCCCCAGCCTGTCTTCCAACTGAGATCCTCCTGATCTCTGGTTTCTGAGTATCTAGGATTATAGGCATGAACCACCAGCACCTGGCTAAGTTTTAAAAAGTTTTCTATTTGTTAAGATCTGCTCTATGGCCTAAAATGTGATTCATTTTAGAGAAAGTTCTGTGGGCTACTGAGAGAAATGTGTATTCCCTAGCTATCAATTGAATATTCCGTAGATGGCTGTTAAGTCCATTTGATCTATGATACAGTTTAACATTGAAATTTTTTTCTGGTCTGGATGATCTATCTACTGATTTCTTTATGTCCAGTATTCTATCACATATATTTATAATTGTTACAACTTCTTGATGGATTATTCCCTATATTAATATGTAGCATCCTGCACTCTTTGAGATTATTTTTGCTTGGAATGTCATTGTCTATTTTCCACATTCAATGTGTGTGTATGTATGTTCGTATGTGTGTGTATGTGTGTATGTTTGTATATTTGTGTATTGTGTATGTGTGTATATGTGTGTATTTGTGTGTATATGTATGTGTATGTGTGTGTATGTGTGTGTGTTTGTGTGTGTGTGTACATATATGTGTGTTTGTGTGTATGTATGTGTGTATTTGTGTGTGTATGTGTATGTGTGTATGAGTGTGTATGTGTGTATATGTGTGTGTGTGTTTGCCAGTGACATGATTTTTTAGAAGGCAACAGACAGTTGAGTCTTGCTTTTTAATCCATTTATTCAGAGGTTTTTGCTAACTTCTCCCTCTTCATCTTAGAGGCTTGCAAGCATACTAAGTTAATAATATTTGGTTATTTCCTACTTCTGATTCATTTGTCTAGTCTCCTGGTGATATTTATTCTTTACAGAACTCTCATGCTTGTGTGTATCTTTTTTCTTCTTCTATGTATATTTTCCTTTATCTCCTGCAATGCTGGCTTAGTGTTATGAATTGCTTTATTTTAATTATCATGGAAAGTCTTTATTTCTCCTTTGATTTTAAAGGATAAATTTTCTGGATAGAGTAATGCTAATCGCATTTATTTTGTTTCAGGTGTTGAAATACATCAGTCCATGCTCTCCTGTCCTTTAGGGATTCTGCAGAAATGTCTGCTATTATTCTGATAGGTTTGCCTTTGTAAGTAACTTGGCACTTCTCTCTTCAAACTTTCAGTATATTTTCTTTGTTCTGTACTCTTGATATTTTACTTATAATATAACATGAAGAGGTTCTTTTTCAGTCACATGCATAGCTTTAGTGGTACAACGTTTGCCTCACAAGCACAGGCCCCAAATAAAATCCCCAGTGCCATAAATAAAAATGTTATACAGTAAAGAAAAAACTATACAAATAAAATTAGATAAAGATATGAAGTGAAATAAAAGTAAAAACATAAAGGATTTTTAATTAGAATTACATAAGACAATATTAAAATTATAAAAAGAAAAACTTTAAAAAACTTTAAAAGTTTAAAACTAACAAAGAATTGGAAAAGTTTCTTTCTGGGTCTTCTAATATTAGAATTTGCCAGGTGGGAGATGTAGTGAGCTCTAGCTGGAGTCTATTGTTCAGGCTCGTACTGTATGAAGGCTGCCAAACAGTCTGCCTGTCTAAGATATGTTCCCAACTTCAAGGCTGCATCCATTTTAGAACCTTCCTTTCTTTGCACACTCAGAACCACTGCTAGCCCCAATGAGTTTTGTGGCCTTTGGGCCTAGCGGATTCCCACTTACTCTAACTGCACCCCACTTTGTACACCTAGGAAACGTCACTAAGGGGTATCTCTTGAATGTGTCACAGAGAAGATGAAGCAAACACAGCACTTAGTTCTGAACTGGAGGGAAAGAACTAGGGAAATAGGCACTCTGACAACTAAATCTTGCCCAGCAGTTAAGCATCTTGAGGGAGAGAAGAGGCTGGGAAAATTGATTTGTGGAACCTAAGTTTAGAGTTCTCTGTCCACCCAACAACAAACCATACACGGAAGAGAGACAGTTCTAGAGGTTGAGCAATCAGTGGCCATGACTTGGACTCAGAACTCTTGGTCTCCATAGTAATGCTAAGGCAATGGAGCTTGCTCCTCACCACAAAGGGCAGAGACACTGACCACCATGCTTTTCACTGCCAGAGCTTCCCACTGCCTAAATTTCTCAGCTGTCTGTGTTTGTAACCTTTCCACCCCAGTTACCTGTCATGGCTGTCTCCTGCCCACTGTGGCAGGGTGTCCCCAGACTCTCTGACTTGTGGTTGTTCCATGTTTTTAGGTCCCCAGAGTAGCTCAGTCTCAAACGATAGGTCCCCCTGTCAAGATGTAGCGTGCCTATAGTACTCTGAGAAATGGTGAGTGACAAAATGAATTTCTTCTCTAATGCTGACCTGTCACACAGAAGTCAATATCATACCAAATCTCCTTATTGTATTTAAGGTTTGCAAAAATTATGGGCTTATTCTGTGGCTAGTACTGCCAGTCCGCCATCATCAATGATATCTAAGTTACCTTGTGAGGGTAACTTTGGCTTCCCCTCACCCTGGGGAACTTGGGCTGGAGGTGCAGGCGCTTTTTATTCTTTTCTACATAGCCATCTATTTCTCCATGCTTTTCAACTGCTTCGTCACTTCTTCCATGATTCCTAATGCTCTTCCTGTCTTTTCTCTTCTCAGGATATAGTCCGATATCAGTTATCCTCACTCTTGTCATTCATGGAGTTTCACAGAGGAAGCTCCTGATCTCCAATCTTCAATATGGTAGTTTTATAACATTTCTTAGATGTGCTAAAGTGACTGGTTAACAGGCTTTCTGAAGGTCACTTGGACTAAAGTGCAAACTATCTATCACTGCCATACATAGGGATATAATAGAGAAAATATCATGATTATAAAATTAGTTTTAAGAAAATCATGATTCAGATCCAACTAAGAGTGGAAGGGAGCCAGGCACCACTATCTCTCGCCTATAATCCTACATATTTGGGAGGCTTAGATTAGGAGAAATGCAACTCATGGTCAGTCCAGTTCACAAGACCCCATCATCAAAATAACCAAAGCAAAGTGGACTGCAGGGGTGGCTCAAGTGGTGGAGCGCCTGCTTTGCAAAAGTGAAGTCCTGAGTTTGAACCCTAGTCCCATCAAAAAAAAAAAAAATCTAAAACTTAAAAAAAAAGAGTGGAAGGGAAGACAATATCTGAAATTGCTCCAACACTCCTTTATGGCTTAGTGTCCCTTACCTATATTTAGCAATCATCAAAATTACTGGAATTACTGGTTTGTCTTTTTAACTACCCACCTTGGAACTATGACATCAAGAAAAGTAGTGACTTTAATGTTCTTTACAGATATGAGGGGAAAGTTATTTTTAAGATCATATTGCTCTCATATTCTTATTAAAGTTTCTTGCTTTGAAGAGTACAGTTGGAAAATGTAAACAAAAATATACATAAACAGATATATTAATATATCTGTTATTGCTGAGAAAAGAAAGAATTACACATCTTATTTCCCTTTGAAGAGTGTGAGCTCTACTGTCAGGAAGCTCTATTGTTTGTATACTACAACTCAAATTCATTCTTAAAAGATACCTCATGAGCCATTAAAAACAGAGAATTTTAAAAAGCATACTATTTTATGAGATGGATCATTACAGTCAGGGTAGTCTTCTGACATAGTCTTTTTGTTTCACTTCACTTAATTTAGGACAATAATTTTATTTTTGTTCCATACTTGTCTATAGAAAGAAATAAGGGAAAACTATCCCATTTCAATTCTATTTCAATAGAAATATTTAAATATAGAAATGGACCCCAGAGTAGCTCAGTCTAAAACAATAAGCCACCTTTCAAGGTGGTGCCTGGCTATGGTACTCTGAGATCTGGGGAGCCTCATCACACTGAAGATTCACAGAAAACTTTAGAATATTTTAGAATGCACAGACAGAATGTTTCTCTAACACTTATATTGTTTTAGCTCACTTTAAAGAAGTAATTGTAAGTACTGGTTTTTAATATTTTCTTTTAAGATATTTTTTAATCAGTGGATTTATTCAAATGTGTTTTTCCTACTATAGTTGAAAGTGCACTTAAAACCTAGATAATTGGTTTAAAGACAATAAATGCTCACATGTTGATGAAAGACCTCAATTTTCTGCTACACTGTGAGTGGAATACAAGAGTGGCAAATGTTTTCTTTAAAGTAAAATTTTAACAAATCATAATAATTAAAAATGTACTTACTTATGAATCTCAACCATGTAATCAATACACATTCTACTACTGCTTCATACACTTAAAATTTTCTTTCTTCTGTCTATATATCACTTTATTATAACTGTTTTTAAAATCTAGAGTAAAAACTTTCAAGTTGAAAGCCCTTCTTAATAATGTACATTACTGAAGCTACCATAAGACATTCTGTGTTTTAGACTTAACTCAGAAACCAATATATTTAACATTTGCTATATGCCAGGTACTATTTAATCTTTTTGGGTTAAACAGCAGTGAATAAAACAACGAACAAGATTTTGTGGAGCACACATTCCAGAAGTGGGACATATACAATAAACAACTAGAAAAAAATCTTAAAAACATGTCAGTATATATGTCAGGATAAGGAGATTGAAGGACTTGCAGGAAGTGATACTTAATAAGACCTGGAAACAAAGACTACCTACATAGACATCTAAGTTAAGAACATTACAAACAGGAAAAAGAGAAAGTCCACAGACACTAACATGAGACACATTTGGCCTTTTCAACACAATGTGGTGGGAGTAGGAGTAAGGTAAGAGAATTTTAGTGCATTTGATCAACATGATCAAATATTGAGATCAGAGATGGTCTTGAAGGTCATAATGAAGACTTTAGGTTTTAATCTTAGTAAAAAAGAAGCAGATGGAAAATTATTGTCTGACTTCAAATTTGGAAAATACCCTCCTTTTTCAAGGGTAGTAGCTGGAGACCATTGGTAGCTACTATAAAATGACCAAATGATAATGATGATGTGGACTAGGATAGATTCCAGATATCCTAGGGTATCTGGATTCTGAGAAAAAACAAGAGATAAAGATGACACTGAGGTTCTGACCAGAGCAACTCGTGGATGTAAGTTACCATTTGGAAGATTATAGGAAAGCTGGTATGTGTATTAGAGTAGGAAAACAGTAAAAATAGCCGTATTTTTTTTCAAATAAAGTTTGAGTACTTGTCTTTAATCATCCACATGGAGATGACAAATAGGCATTTTAGAGACTGATATTTAAGGAAGGAATCAAGATTATAGATAAATACAGAGAAGTAATTAATAAGCACATAGTTGGGATTTGAAGCATTTTAACAATAACAGAGTAGAAAGAGAGGAAGGCAGTGGAGAATTGAGAAAAAATAGCCATGAGATAATAGACAAAGATTGTGTTCTGAAATTAAGTGAAGAAAAGTTTCAAATGCCGATTATTCATAATCAAAATAGTGAGCAATTGTTACAGGATATGGTAACATGGTCGTCATGGGTAAACTTAACAATTGCAGTTTCAGTGGTATGTTTAAGATAGACCGCTGAGTGATGTAGAATAGAAAGACAGGAAGAAAAAGCAGCAAGTACAGGAAGCTTTTGAGATCAGAGATGGTATGTAAGTTTTTTTAGGTGGCTATTAGTAATAAGTGGTGACAAGGTAGTCATTGGGATTAATCTGGCAGTGTAGAGAGAATTAAAGAGGAGAAGAGACAAGGAAAAGCTGTAAGAGCAAAGCAGGACAAAGCAGACTGATGGCAGTGCACAGAGAATTTGTGACTTTAAATGGGAACAGCTTATTTATAATAAGACTCAAGGCAGGATTTGGGAATACAAATATATGTAAAAGCATGTAATTTTAAAGGTAGAAGACAGTTCTTTTCTTATTTACTTTTTATTTCTCTGTAAAATAACAAATACTAAGAGAGAGGAGGTAGAAAAGGACTTCGGGATTTAAAGAGAAGGGGTGAACGAATTGTCTAAGAAAGCAGTGATTGAACTGATTAAGGAAAGTGATAGGACTGTTTGGTATAACTAAGGACCCCTGCATATTTAGTCATGAATTTGGTAGAGTCCGTCTACATGGAATAGGTGTTTTCCCCAGTCATGTCCAGATGTTCGTGTGAAGGCACAAAGAACACCATGTGGAGACAGAAGCAAAGACGGGAGTGATGCCTCCATAAGCCAAGGAACCTCAAAAATTACCAAATGTCATTAGCAGCTAGGAGAGAAGCATAGAACAGATTTTCCCTAGAGCCCCGTGAGATAACTAAGCCTGTGGACTTCTTTATCTTAGTCCTCTAGATGCCAGAACTGTGAAAAAAATAATTTCTATTATTTTAAGCCACCTAGTTTGTAGTATTTTGCTGGGGAAGATTCATGAAAATAATATAAGTAGTAAGTACTGAAGTTAAAGAATTACTCATGAGTTTGGATTAGAATGTTCCCTCAACATACAATTTTCACTTGCCCTAATAAATATTCTTCAGATTCTTACCCAACAGACATATGCCATAATTATTTTAATGGAAAAGTTATTTATAAATTCAAATTCTCTTTCTGTGCTATCTCTTTAGATCTTCTTATCACAATGTAATATATAGCATCATTCCCATTCCTGAAGGCTCTCACTACAAACACATTTTAATTCTCTTTACCACACTTGTTTTGCTTCCTGCCTTTAAATTTGTTCTCTATACTTGATCACACATTTCTTTACATGACTTTTTAAAAACTCAAATGATCCAATTAGTAAAAAGTATTATGAGCATGTTTTACACAACAGAATTAAACATATGTACGACATTGCCAGTGAAATTTACGTATTATTAAAATAAAGTTACTGAGGCTAATAATCTAATAGAGATGAGAAATTTGTATTAACATCACATAATTCAAAGTGCCACTCTACCATCTAGAGTGCAAATTCTAATTATCATTGTGTGATTCTGCTACAAAATCATTGGTTTATAAAATTCAGATATGGACTTCATCTTGATAACAATTCATGCAATAAATTCTCTGAGGCAGAATGTATGAATTCAATCTATGTCTCCAATTTCTATACAAAAATATTAACATAAAATCTACACGTGAAAGTCTCACTTAGCTGATAGATAACAATTTTTGTCTTGGAAATATCCATTCAAAAATGTAAATATGTCACTTGCATCTAAAACTTGACATTTACAATTGTGTTCCATATTTAATAATCACCAAATTAAAATGATAAAATGAAGTCAAAATTATTTAACACAATAAGAAGAATCCAACCTCTGATATAATCTAATGACTTTACTTCAGTAAGTACTACCATTGGTTAATAAGCTTTAAGATCTCATCTTTTTCCTGTAAGACTTTAGACCTAATTTTTAAGGACTAATACTGTTCTCCAATAATATTTGTCTTAATTATTGAGTTAGTCCATGATCTGTATTAATCATCTGTCTTTTCCAAAGGATGAGAAAATTCCCTTTAAATTTCAATTATACTAAGTACATCATAATAACAAAATATGAAGGTGAAGTGAATATTTGATAATTTAATATGATAATTAGGATTCATATTGAGAGATTCCTATCCCACTTGTATTAAGAAGAATTTTGTAAGCATTGGGGTGAAGATTGATTTTGAGTATTCATTATTTTAATGAAGAGTAGAGTATGAATAACCCAAAGTATGGGCCAATTAAAAATTCCTCCTATCATTGTATTCAACAAATGAGTATAATGAAATACTAAATTTGTCAGGACACTAAACTGCAGAGTAGATAGACATAAGGTTAATTTTGTCCATCATTCTCTTCTTATTCCATTATTCTTGTACTAACTAGTATGTATGCACTACTATCTAGCAAATATGCTATGCTAACAGAAAATTGTAAGATTGAGGTATTTAATAAGTGGCAAAATAAGGCCTTGACCTTCAGGATAGACTTGGATCACATCTACGAAACAGGGTAGTCAATTTTCAAGTTATCAATATATTATACTTAGTTTCCAGAATCTGGTGTTTTGTACACATTTTGGCCCTGCATGATTCAAATTCAAAATTATTTGAACCCAAAATGATTTAAAAGCATAACATGTGTACAAGTCACGAAAACATTCCACTATTTTCTGTTGTAATTTAACCTACCTTCAATTACCAATGCTTATCAGTTATTCTAAATATCAATTTTCTTATACTTTGTTCCCTTCACTGAAAATATTATTTGTATATTCAATTAATCCCTATACAAATTAATGTATGTTGACAGAAAAGATAAATGGAAATAGAAATTTTAAATTCCATGAAGTCTTCTTGTAACCTATTTGTAACCTACATCTTGGAACCTATTTGTGGAGTTTGCCATGTTCTATCAAAGTATATCATGATTGAAATTTGGCTGAATGAAGATTTAGAATTTGACTTAGAGATCTGATATTTCAGATCTCAAAGTTTAGAGCATAAGCCAAGAAAATGCAATAAATCCCAGGAATGTAATCAGTGTCACTTGAAACACAGAGATCTTTAACACATGAATTCAACCATATATTATATCTTATAAAATGAATTTTGTAATGGAAATAAATACATCTCACAACAATTCATGATATTTTATATAATAAAGCATGAATAGAAATCTGATTTTAGAAGATATGGGAGGCATTATTGGAGAAGAGAAGACCCTTGTGATCTTTTAAATTTTCTCCTTCAGTAGTTTTAAATTAACAATGAGTTGTGTCTGCTGGAAAGACAGATAAGTCATAATGTTTCATGTAAGCCAGATGTTAAGTTAGCATAGGAAAATGGATGTGCCAGTGATAATTCCCATAGCTACCATAATGAGATGAAATGGGTTCTCATGATTGAAGTTTCTTGCCATTGCTGACAGTTCTACAACAGTATACTGCCTTTGAGTTTCTGCTCAACATTCAGCTAAATTTAAAAACTAGATTCTAATACTTGAAGAATAGCATTTCAAGTTTTATCAAAAGGATTTGTTAAATAAATTTCCCCTAGAATCTCAATGGAACTTAATTTTCATCATGACAATCACATAATATTATTGTGTTATTAAAGGCACATAGAAGATGGACTTCAACTTATCCCCCTGTTTCCAGGCATGTGATTGTGGTGTGTTATCTAAATTAGAGGAATTTTTCTTCCACTTGACAGACTCATTTTCACTTCCTACATGAAGGATAATTCAGGACATCATCATTTATGTCCCTGGATTTTCCCATACAAAAACCAGAGTGAGAAACCTAATCAACAGGCAATCAGGGTCTATACAGAGTAACAAAGGAGGAAATATATTCAGAAAAGAAAAAGAGAGTAAGAGCTCTAAGAATCATGAAAGAGAGACACGCAGCTGAAAAGTATAGAGAAACAGTAAATTAGGAAACAGTTTGCAGCTCAAAGCAGAGCTTCCCTAGGGGAAGGGAGCTGGAGTCCTCCATCCCAAAGTAAGCTAAGCTGCCTCATGACAGACTGGCAGACCTAGCTTGGGACAAGCCCATGTCTCTTGAAAACATTAAATTCAGTGTGAAGATTTAGTGGGACAGCAACTCTCTCAGCATGACAGGATAGCATCAGACAAGCAATCTTTTGCTCCCCCTATCTTGGAGAGTTGTGATGAGGTACTATCTTGAGAGAGGCCTACTGCTTGAAACTGAGGTACTTAGGGGTCTTGAAAACAAGGAGCAGTTGCAACACAGGAAGTCTTAAGATACTGTCCAGAGTGTCTAGGAGGGACACAGCAATGGAAATGGTTGTGGAGAAAGAAAGAGATTAAAGTGGGTGAGCTATAAAGTTTTCAGCAGTCTCCCATCAGGTGTGATATGAGATTTAGCCATTTTGGGAACTCTACAACAATGAACAATTGTAGGTCAGGGAGTCTTGGGACACTAGGTCACAGTGTTTGGGAAGGAAGTGGCCATGTGAGATGGTGATAAAGATGGAGAGGGTCTGACATTGACCTGTAGAGAAGTTAGTACTCAGGAACTTGGGCAGCAAAGGTACAATGGTTGGTGGTCCTGTTCTCTCTGGCAAGATCAAGTTCCATTGCCTGAGGATCACTGCAGGAACAGCATCAAGCCCAAAGCTGGCAGAATGCTCAGCATCCAGGAGCTATCGTCTGTCTGTGAATGTTTGCTGTCAGGCAAGGCTTAGAGTCTGAGCATGGGACTCAGATATTATGTGACATCACAGCCTCCTCCCATTTACAAGGTGATGAACTGCTGGGTGGCTTCTAAAAGAAACTGAGACCTGGAGCAGAGTAACTGCTCCAGTTCTCTACCACTAGTGCAGAACTCAGTGCTCTGTTTATTCCTCCCATTATAAGACACATGTGGGGGATAGCCCATGTGTGATGCCCCTAGAGGTACAAACAGAGGACCTGTGCAGCAAGTGGGAACCTACCTGGCTTATAGACCACTCTATGTGGTCAGGAGTGGCTTCCAGTACACAACAAGGGAAACTTCTAAGGTGGAAGCAGCACAGAAGTAGAAAAACTGATCCTTGAGCAACCCCATTCTCAACCCACATATAAAACTATCCCATACAGAAGGAAAAACAAGAGACTCCAGCTAGTTTTCTTGTATTGGAATAGTGCTAGGGATCAGGCCTGGTGCCCTGAATACATGTGCTAGCCCCCAGTCCAGCAATGAGAAACTACACTGAAACCCTCCTACTACACTGAACATTGAGAAAACATCAACTGAAAGACTGCAGATAGTTAAACCTTCCAACCAACAATTTGGCCTCAGATAAACAAATCTAAATGCATAAACACAAAAACATGAAAAAATAATTCAATATAACACCTCCAAATGTCAGCAACCCCATAGTACCTGACAATAAGGACAGTGAAAAGGAAGAAAAGACAGATAAAGAGCTCAAAAGCACTATTAGAATGATCGATGAAGCTAAAAAGAACATATATAAGAATATGAATAAATTCAGTGAGGATATAAACAGCTGACCAAAATAAGGAAAACAATGCAGGACATGAAAGAGGAACTCAATAAAGATATACAATTCCTCAAAAAGAATCAAAACAAAATTCTGGAAATAAAAATTTCCATAAGTCAAATACTAAATCTCAGCAGAAAATCTCTCCAGTAGAGTGGACCAAATTTAAAACAGATTGTCAGGGCTTAAAGACAAGGTAAATGTATTAGAACAGTCAGATAAGGAAAAAGAAAAAAATACAAACACAACATGAAGACCTCTGGACACTACTAAATGGGCAAACCTATGAATCATGGGCATAGAAGAAGGAGAAGATGTGCAAGCTCAAGAGAAAGAAAGCATATTCAATAAAATAATAAGAGAAAAATTCCCACATCTTGAGAGAAAGAGACCGCTAAAGAAGTATGGACGGCTTTTAGGATATTTGATAGACAAGACTGAAAAGAACCACTCCAAGAAATATAGTTAGAACACTAAATGTACAGAATAAGAAAATAATATTGAAATCTGCAAGAGAGAAGTGATAAGTCACATATAAAGGCAAACCCATCTGTATAATAGCAGATTTTTAAAAAGAAACTCTAAAAAAGGAGGGCATGGAATGATGTATTTCAAGCCTTGAAAGAAAATAACTGCCAATCTAGATATCAGTTTGCATTCAGCAAAGCTATCTTTCAAAATTGAAGGAGAACTAAAAGCCTCCCCTGGTAAACAAAAAATGAAGGAATTCATGTTTACTAAGCCAGCACTGCAAAGGATACTTAAAGGAATACACATAAAATAATTAGACAAACACAGCCAGGAAAATATGTGTAAGAATAAATCTCTCTAGATGAATCAAAAGAAAATCAGGATTAAGAAATAACCAAACATTACAAAAACAACAAAATGACATGCATTACTACATACCTCTCAATAATAACTCTAAATGTTAATCATCTCAAATCTCCAATCAAAAGACACAAACAGGCAGGTTGGATTTAAAATCAAGACCCAACCATTTATTGCCTAAAGAAAACACATCTCACTGATAAAGACAAAAGTAGGCTGAAAGGGAAAGGATGAAAAAGATTTTGGGGGCAAATGGGAGACAGAAAGAAAGCAGGAGTATCCATTCTTATATCTGACAAAACAGACTTCAAAACAAAATTAGTCAGAAGAGATAAAGAGGGTCACTTTGTATTGATAAAGGGAAAAATCCATCAAGAGAAGATAATAATAATAAACATTTATGTACTGAATGCTGATACACCGAATTTGACAAAACAAACAGTATTGAATATAAAAGCACACAAAAAAATCCCAACATAATAATAGTATGTGATTTCAATATCCCACTGTCCCAAATAGGTCATCTATCCAAACTGTCAAGAAGAAAAATTCCGAATTTTTTTCAGGTTTTTAAAATAACCTTTTATTTTTTAAGTTAATATGTGCTTTACAGGAAACAAACATATGAAGCAAAGAGCAAAATAATCCATAGCCACAAGCAGTACATTTGGAAGGTCCTAAATTCTGTGTGTACACATGCAATCCATTTTAGGTAACTGAGATCACATGATCTGCATCATGCTTTTTCACACATTGTGAATACTCAGCAACGCAAAATCCCAAAGGTACATGAATATTTTGATAACAAAGAATACCCTACCCCAACTCAATCTGTTAGAAAAAAATTATAATCCTGCCTTTCTTGGGGACAAATATTTCACTGAAGACAGAAATGTCAACAGGCCTCTCTTTAAACAGAAGTACACGTTAGTTTACCAACTCTACTTTTGTCATACATTGGCAACCTCTTTAATATCTAGAAACTAGATATTATAAAATTAGGACTCATCTGTCCATTATATACACAATTTATACAGTACAGCAAAGTTAAATGAAATGCATGTAATATATAGGATAATGGATAATATGCTGAAATTTTCTAGCACACACTAACAAAACACTTTTTTGCAGTTTCTTCCTTCCAACCCAATGAACAAGTCCAGACAGTGCACTATTCAGAGGTGGTTTTGCAACTCCATTTCCAAACACAGTATTTCCCAAGGTTTTTAAAGCTATTTATACATACTACTACTAAGATACCTCAGATTATAATCATTGCCATGTGTACAATTTTATTTACCAGTTCTGGATGTATAACAAACAAGTCCATATATGAAATATCTAGTCCCAGATATTTATAATTGTTTGATGTATTTAAAAATTCAGAATTAATATGGAATATTCCACTCAATGGCTACAGAATACACACCTCATGGAACTTTCTCTAAAATAGATCATGTTTAAGGATATAGAGCAAGTATTAACAAATGTAGGAAAATAGAAGTAACCCCCTCCTATATTTTATCAGCCCACAATGGAATAAAACTAGAAATCAACAGCAAATAAAAAATTGCAGAAAATATTCAAACACATGGAGACTGAACATTGCTGATCAATAAATTATTGATAAAATAAGGGAGAAAATAAATAAAATTCCTAGAATCAAATGGAAATAAAAATACAACTCCTAGAACCATTGGGGCATAGTAGTAGCAATGCTAAAAGGAAAGTTTATAGCTATGGCCACCTACATGAAGGAATCAGAGAAATCTCAAATAAATAACCTAAATATCTTAGAACAAGAACAAACCAAACCTTAAATTAGTAGGTGGAAAGAAATAATAAATCAGAGCAAAAATCAATGATATAGAGATCAAAAAATAATACAATGAAACATAAAGTTGGTCCTTCCAAAAGCTTAAGGAGATGCACAGTTAGTCAAAGTAACCAAAAGAAGAGGAAGAAGACCAAGATTAATAAAATTAGAGATGAAAAAGAGAATATCATAACAAATATCAATGAAATTCAAAAGATCAATAGGAAATACTTTGAAACATATTCAAATGAACTGGAAAATCTAGATGAAATGGATAAATTTCTAAACTCATATGGCTTGTCTAAATTTACCCAAGAGAGTATTAACCACTTAAACAGATCTATAATGGTCAATGAATTTGAAACAATAAGAGTATCCTAACAAAGAAAAGCCTAGGACCAAATGAATTCACTGTTGAATTCTACCAGAACTTCACAGAAGAACTAGCACCAAAGCTCCTCAAACTATTCCATAAAGTAGAAAAGGAAGAAATACAACCAAATTAATCCTATGAAACCAGTGTTACCAGAAATCCCAAACTGGATAAGGACACAATAAATGAAAATTTTAAACCTATTTCTTACAAGAATATAGATGCAAAACTTGCAAACTAAATATTTTATTTACATTAAAAAGATCATACACCATGACCAAGCTGGTTTCATTCCAGGGATCCAAGAATGATTGAACATACACAAATCAATCAATGCAATACATCATACAAACATAATAAAGGACAAAAATTACAATGTCATCCCAGCCTATGCAGAAAAAAGTCTTTGACAAGCTTCAACATCCCCATGATAAAAGCCTTGAGGAAACTAGCAATATATGTAATGCCTCAATATAATAAAGGATGTGTATGACAAAGCTATAACCAATATTGTACTTAGTGGACAATAACTGAAACCATTTCCTCTAAAATCAGAATAAGACCAGGGTTTCCACTCTCTCTACTCTTATTTAATATAGTGTGGGAATTCCTGCCAGAGTAAGTTAGGCAAGAGAAAGAAATAAAAGGGATGCAAATAGAAAAGGAAGAAGTCAAATTATCCCTTTATGCAGATGATACAACCTTATACTTCCAAGACCCTGAAGACCAAAAACTCTTAGCTCGAATAAACACTTTCCACAAATAGCAGAATACAAAAATAGCATACCAAAATCAGTAACTTTCTATGTGCCAGCAACAGACAGGAAGAGAAAGAAATAAGAAAAACAATTGCATTCACAATAACCTCAAAAAGTAAACTATTTAGGAATAAACTTAACTAAAAATGTGAAAGAACTGTTCAATAAAACATTAGAAGATAGAAAGACTTTCAATTATCATGGATTGGCAGAATTAATATTGTGGAAGTGTTTATATTATCTAAAGATTCAATGCAATCCCCCTCAGAATCTGAATGTCATTCTTTATAGAAATAGAAAAAAATCAATCCAAAAATTCATATGGAAACATAAAAGACCCCAAATGGACAAAGCAATTCTGAGCAGAAAGAACAATGCTAGAGGTATAACAACAGCTGACCTCAAATTATGATAGGGAATCACAATAACAAAAACAGCATGGTACTGAAACCAGAACAGATGTGTACACCAGCGAAAAAGAATTTAAGATCCAGAAACCCATCTAATTAGCATACAGTTACATCTTTCTGATTTTTTGACAAAGGAGACAGAAACAAACGTTGGAGAAAAGGCAGCCTCTTTAACAAATGATGTTGAGGAAACTGGATATCCACATGTAGATCTCCCACCATGAACAAAACACCTGAAACTTTTAACTTACTATAAGTTCAAAGGGAAAACACTTGAAGATACAGATATAGTCAATTACTTTCTAAATAGTACTCTAATTGCTCAGTATATAAGAGCAAGAATTGACAAATAGATTGCCTCAAATTAAAAAATCTCTGGACCTCAAAAGAAACAATTTCCAGAAACAAGACATAGCCCACAAAATTGGTGTAAATCTTTGTAAGCTAATAATCAGAAAAAGGATTAATATCCAGAATATATAAAGAACTCAAAAAATTAACCACCAAAATAATACAATTAATAAATGTGCAAGTGAACAGACAGAGCTCACATAGCAGGTACAGGACTACCTGGCTAGATCAGTTGGCAGAGCATGAGATTCTCAATCTCAGAGTTGTGGGTTTGAGTCCCACGTTGGGCACAAGTTCTCACTTTGCTGTTGGAGTGGCTCAAGTGGCAGAGTGGCTGCCTAGCAAATGTGAGGCCCTGTGTTCAAACCCCAGTGCTGTCCCTTTCCCCCAAATATTAAGAGGTACAAACAACAAATAAATACAAGAAGAAATGTTCAATATCCTTAGCCATAAAGGAAATGTAAATCAAAACAACCCTGAGAGTCTATCCCACTCCAGCCAGGATGGTTATCATCAAGGAACCAACAAATGCTGGAGAAGATTCAGAGAAGAAGGAACCCTTATATACCATTGGTGGGAATATAAATTTGTTCAGATATTATGGAAATCAGTATGGAGTTTTCTCCAGAAACTAAAAATTAAACTACCATAAGATTTTGCTAAATGGTCATGCAACCATATGATCTGAGTATATCTTGGACATATACTCAAAGGAATACAAATCAATGTAGAAGAAAGATATTTGCACACCCATGTTTATAGCAACACTATTAACAATGGCCAAACTGTAGAACCAGCTTAGGTGCCCATTAAATGATGACTGCATAAAGAAAGTGTTATTATCAATAATATTCAGTCATAAAGGAGAATGAAATTATATCATTTCTAGGAAACTTCATGGAACTGGTGATCATTATGTTGCTCAAGATAAGCCAGGCACAGAAAGACAAGTAACCCATGTTGTCACTCATATGGGAAATTAGACTAAGAAATAATAATATGACATGATTACAAAAGAGAGACTATTTGAGGGAGAGGGGAACCAGTAGTTTGGAAGAGAGGACTGAAGATAGTGATGGAGAGGAATATTATAAAAGAAGTACATTATATACATATGTGTGTGTGTGTATGTGAAAATAGCATAACAAAATCCACCAAAAACCTAAAAAGGAGGAAGGAAAAGAGAGGGTGATTAAGAAAGTATAACATAGATGGGGTGAATTTCATCAATGCACATTACATATATGTTATGAATCTCATAATACAACTCCTTTGTACAATTTATGCTAAAAAACAATAAAATAGAATAACATGATCAAAAGAAATCTAGCACTTTAGACTTGGAGCAAAGGTTAAAGGAAGATATACAGATATATCCTCTGCATCCACATATGAATAGTCTCCTCCATTCTTCCATTATAGATTTCCTCCCCCCAGAGTCTAATTTTCTACAATTAATGAACATATATTGATATATCATCATCACCCAAAGCCCAAGGTTTACATTTCAGTCCATTTTTGGTGTTTTACATCTTTGACTTTGGATAAATGTATTGTATAATGATGTGTATCCATATAGAACAGGTCCACTGCACTAAAAACTCACTTGACTCTGTTTATTTATTCTTCCCTCCCATTTATTCCAACTATATCACATAGTTGGAATCATAGAGTATGTACGTTTCTCAGATAGGCTCCTCTCACTTAGAAACATGCATTTAACTTTCCTTGTGTCTTCTCATGACTTGAAGGCTCATTTCCCCCTTAGTACTAAACAATATTCTAAGATCTGCATGTGCAATATTTTACCCAGTCTTGGTTGCTTTCAAGTTTTGACACTTTTGAATACAGCTGCAAGGCATGGGCAGGTTTTTGTATGGATATGTTTTGAACTCTGTTGAGTAAATACCCAAGAATGTGATTGTTGGATTATATGGTAAAATATATTTAGTTTTGTATGAAACCATCAACATTCCATCTAAAGAGGCTGTACCATTTTGCATCCAACTAGCATTGAGTGAGGGTTCCTACTGCTCCATACCCTTGCAGCATTTGAGTTGTCAATGTTTGTAGACTTGGGTCAAGCTAATAGATGTGTACTGGTATATCACTTTTCTCTCATTTCATTGATGACATATCCTGTGAGGCATCTTTTCATGTGTTTATTTGACATTTGTATATCTTTAGTGAGGTGCCTCTTACTGTTTTTTACCCTATTTCTGAAAGGGTTGCTTGTTTTCCTATTGGTGAGTTTAAATGTTCTTTCTATATTTTGATTAGCAATCTGATATGTCACTTTCAAATATTTTCTCCCATTCAGTGACTTATCTTTCTTTCTCTTGACAATATTTTTTATAAAGCAGAATTTTTAATTTTAAGCAACACCCTGCATATCAACTCTTTCTTTCATGAATCATGATTTTGGTGTCCCATCAAAAATGTCAGCAGCAAACACAAAGCCATCTAGATTTTCTCCTATGTTATCCTTTTTGTAGTTTTGTATTTTGTATTTTGGTCTGTAATCCATTTAGAGTAGTTTTTATGAAAGATCTAAAGTCTGGGTCTAGATTAATTCTCTTTTACATTTTGTATCTAATGAGTTTCCAAGTCGTTTTGAGAAAAGTCTTCAAATATGTTTTTTTTTAGCCATTTCCTCTTCTCTACCATTGAAATTCTTATTATAAATAACATATAAGAAAAGTCTCTTAAACAAGACTTCCAGTTGTCATTCTCAAGAATAAATGTAATGTCCTAAATGTAGCATTTGCTCAAATATGGACTATATTTGAGTTTCTGGCCTATGAAAAATATGCTCTATTGTTATAAACAATAGAAGAAAAAGAGTACATGAATCATTTCTGATATAAGAAAAGAAAGGATGAATAAAAGGTTTAGAAAAAGCCTGGCACATAACACCACAGTTTTGGCCCCATGTCTAGAGGCTGCAGGAGGTTCAGTTCAGTCCAGAGTATTCCTCAGTTATTTGCTTATCTTACTTATTTTTTGGTAGTACTGGGGTTTGAACTCAGAGTCTTACACTTGCTAGGCAGGTGATCTACCATTTAAACCTCGCCCATTTTGCATTGATTATATATATATATATATATATATATATATATATATATATATATTTCACTTTTGTCAGTTCTGGGAATTGATCTCAGGGTTTCATGCTTGCTAAGTAAGCACTTGAGCTACACCTCCAGCCCTTTTTGCTCTGGTTATTTCTGAGATAGGGTCTTACTTTTTGCCCAGACCAGCCTGAGTTTCAATCCTTGTTTTTATGCTTCTCACAGTAGCTGGGATGATAGGCTCATGGATGTGCCCAAGTGTTGGTTGAGATGAGGTCTCATGGACTTATTGCCCAGGCTGTCTTCAAACTGTGATCCTTCTGATCTTTGCCTCCCAAGTAGCTAGGTTACCTGACTCCTCAGTTATTCATATTCACAACAGATAATCAGGAAACTAAAATAACTCTGGAAATAATTCATTGAGTCACTAGAATTGAGTAACATAATTGGATCAGAAATAGGTTTTATTTATTAATTTTTCTTTTATCATTTTCAAGCGATTGTACTTTGCCAATTGGGCTACAATGTTTGTAAAATGTATTTAATAACTATTTTTGATTAAGCATTATTTCTTTAAGACTGTGGAAATCTTTCACATATATATGATACTTCACCTAAATACTGTGAAGTATCTCATCTTTATAGTCATAATAGTTATTGAGCACCTACTTGGGTCAGGCACTATGTTTGACATTGTAAAGTCAGTGAAGGTGATATAGACATGAATCTTCATTCTTGTGAGGGAAAGCGATACTATGCATCTTAGCATGCAAATAATTAAAGAAGGCTAAATGTCAAATTAGTAAGGGGTGATGGCAAGGCAATGTTGAGAATGTACCACTTAAAATAACACTGGAGTGATGAGAAGCCGTGTGAGAATTTTTAGGAAGAACATTCCCAGCAAAAAGACCAGCTTTGTGCTGCTCCTCGACTGGAAAGAGTCACTAAAGCTGAGAGCATGGGGAAAAGACAGAGTATGTTGGAGAAATTTTCAGGGACTATTTTCGGGTCTTGAGGTCACTCATGATGATATAGGTATTACCCTCAGTGGGCACTGTAAAAGAATTTTCAGCAGGAGGAAATATGATCTTATTTAGTTTTTATTATAAAATAAATAGCAACTCAAAAAATTGAGCACCAAGGAACTGAGCAGTAAATAACAGGGGAGGAAAGATAAATTGGCAAAGGGGATCAAAAAGGAATTGTCAGAGAGAGAAAAGAAAGTGAAAAGGCACAGAGTGTTCAGCAAGAACAGGGTGATAAACTGCATCAAAAGCTTTTAAAGAGTTGAGAAAGCTCCTTATCTTACATAAAGGTGTTCTTAGACTGTGACAGCAGAGAGTTAGTTTTAACAATGACAAAAGCACTTTCTGTTGAGAAGTGAAAGTCAGAGTAGAAACAGAGGAGTAGCTAGCACTTTCAAGAAGTATGACTGTGAAACTTAGTAGAGAAATGAGAAAGAAGCTGAAGGGATGGGAAAGGGCTGAGATTCTGTATGTCTAAGATGGTTGCTATTCCATCATGATTGTATAATAAAAATGACCATAGAGAAAACATGATAATCCAAAATGAGGGAGCATGGGAAAGAAAAAAGTCATTTTTGAAGGCAAGAAAGGATGATACTGGCACGGAGCACAATGGGAAGACTGACTGTGGATTGGAGGAAAAACCTCCCTGGATTTAGTGAAGAAAGAGACCAGAGGCACCATTACATTTGTGGGTTTGCCAATAGAACACATTTTGAAGCTCCCCATGGATGATTCTACTTTCTTACAAACAATAAAATAAAATCACCCACTGAGACCGGGGATGTTAGAGAGTATGAGAAGCCAAGAAAAGATGCAAATTATTATGAAAGTGAAAAATCAGTGTTTCAACAAGAAAACAAGAATTCAATAAATTATTTTTCCCCTTCTGCTGTCTTTGAAAAGAAAATAGCTTTAAATAGTACTTACGGAAAGTTCAATATGAAGTAAATTACATTTGTTGAAAATCAGTTAAGGAATATAGAAAATATTTCTACAAATATTTCTAGTGTAATAATGGTGATACCCACAATTCAATTCTTAGTTCCTTGGTCTGGAGTTAGTATTCACCTTAAAGGATCACAGTAACCATAGAAGTCAACCATTCTCCTGTCTTCTTTATTTGAAAATAAAATTTAATTTATAACTGTTTTTCAGCAAAAGTCTTTAAACTGCATGCATATAAAAATACCACTTTTACTTGGTTTTAAGAGGAATATGCACATTTTAAAATTATAAAAGTCATATTTGTAATACTTCACAAAACATAGAGGTTCAAGTAATAAAAAATGAAGAGTTTTCCCTTACTCTAATTCAATATGTCCAGGAAAGCCAATATCAGTTTCGTGTGAAGTCATTTACAGTCTTCTTTATTTATTTAACCATGCACAACTTTCATTTGTTCATTTATATTTTCTGTTCTTACATTAATACACTAATCATTGGCTCTACGACATTTTTATCAATTACCATGTGAAAGATCTTTTAACATGTAACATGTTTAACATGTAAAAGAATTATTTTTAATAATCATATCCCAGAGTTTCAACCATCCATGTTTTTTTTAATCATTGTTGCTTTAATAGTGAATCAGGTTGTTAATTGAACCAATGTTGCAAAAAATATTCTTAAACCATTATCTTTGCAAGTAGGTCTGTCTGTAACATTTGTTAGCCTGAGAAAAGAGTGTACAAATAGAGTACAATTTACCATATGCCTAAATGCTTAAGTTAGGCTAATAAGCTGTTAGTAAAATAGGTTCTATCTTCTGATTTTGACAAATGTGCCCTCACAATGTTGTGGAAAACCAGTTTGAAATTTCTAATCCCAAATATTTTGATTCCTGGCTTTTCGCTTCTATCTATCCTATTCTTCAGTCCACTCTTGGGAGAGTCCTATAAATCAAGTGGCCTTGGTTACTCACACATGAACACTCCAGCCCTGATATCTATCCATCTTCACTCTCCTCACAGACTCTCCTTCTGCCAGCACGCTGCAGCTGGCCATTCGTTGGCCTAAAGTTAATGAGAGAGGACAAACGGGAACAGCCTCATTCAGAACCCAGAGGACACTGCTACCCTAATCTCAAAATTCCTATAATTGCAAATGATGATGGATCTATGTGGGATCAAAATACAGAGAGCTGTCTACTGTGATACATACCTTAAGTAAATTTAGGAAGAAAATATACCCATGTCAATCCACCCGTGATCTAAGCTTGTTGTTAATTTTGTGTACAAATGCTGAGACCAGTTGTGATTCATTTGAAAATAGTTTCACATTGGAACTTCAGCTAATGGAATTTCTATCAAAAACAGGCAAATTGTGCTATAATTTGGTGTTATAATAAGTAATAAATATTCTAGTAAAACAAACTATTTTACTGTGTCTTATAGGTAAAACAGGGCTTTAATACTGAAATTGGTCCTTAAACTTCAAGAAGGGGTGCTTTTTATTAGACAAATAAAGATTAAGTCAATTACATTGGCTAATAGACCTGAGAGGCTAGAAGAGGCATAAAACCATCAGTGGAGAGTAGTGGCCTGTGATGCTATGTATTGCTGATATTGCACACAAAATTATTTTCCTTAAGAGAGATTCAATCTTCCAAGATAAACTCTTTCCTGAAGTATGGGAAGGTATTCAGAGGGCTTTTTAAAAATACATCTTAGTCTTTAGATGAAACATGTTCTTGCTCTCTCCCTCTCTCTCTCTACAGGGTGTTATTATTTTAATTCAGAAGCTTTGGTGAATGATCACAGCTAGTCCATCATCTCTCACGATGTCAGTGTCAAGACTGATGTGAGAAGGGATTAATAACAAGTTGAAGAAGGGAGATGTCAGAAGAAATCACTGCTAACTTAAGAATCACTTTCTATATTTATCATATGACAGCTAATGGGTAGCCTTGACAGGTGTTTTTAATGTAGCTGGAAACAGCTGAATAGTAAGAGTAAGTAAATTGTATTTGCATTATTTTAATACTTTTTAAAAAAATTATTGGTATATGATAGTTGTACAGATGGATTCACTGTGACATTTCCATATATACATATACTGTGCCCCAGTAGTTCTTGAAGAAACACCTTATCCAACATAAGATTTAATCTAAATGAAATTTCCTGTCTTCATTGATAATGCATTTATTTTTCAATTTCTAGAGACAATGCAAAGCTCTCAGATACAGGATAAAATGGCATCTGAGGGATTGCTGATGTATTTCAGGAAATAAAATAAAGCATAAAATGTCAAAAATATATCAGGACAAATCAAAACTACATCAAAATTGAAGTAAGTGAAACATAAGAAATAAAAAGTCTGATTAAAGTGTTCAATAAGAAAATGTGGAATCAATATAAAATTCAATCAGACTTTTATTCAGTGGCTAAAGACACCCCTGTGACTTTTATTATGCTGAGATATTATTTAACATTTATCTCTACAATTGAGTCTTTTGTTGCTATTTCATAGTGCCTTAAGCTCAAAAGAGTAGGTTTATAATGTGGAGATTCAGAGATGAGAAAGAGATGATGGAAACAAAGACATAATGAAACAGAATAAGTTAAACCCTAGTAAAATAGGATGACCTAATAAATAGTGTTTAAAATGTTTCATTTAACTGAATGAAAACATACATATCTGGCAGGAAAAATAATGATGATACTACTATGGTCCCTCAAAAGAGTGAAAAATAGAATTCCTAAATAAAATGATAAGTTACCAAGCATTGCCATTAATAAAAACTGACTTAAATAAAATATGGGAAACTTCACTTTCAGTAAAGGAAGACCAGGTCATTCAAATGAATGTACCAGTGTAAACAACATCAAAAGGCAGGTAAAATATTTTTAATATAAAAATTATACCAACAGCATTGAAGACCTTAAAAATTAAACAGTTTGAAGTAATTGAAGCACTTTTATGCCTTATTAGAAGAGCTAAAAATTTGGTAAGCTATTAGAATTAATTTGAGTATATAATAAGGTTACTATATACAAAATAAGTACTAAAATAAATTATATTTCTGCATAACTATGATCAATAGAAAAATGCTAAAAGAAGATATTATATCTTAATCCAGTTTTTGTTTTTGCTTGTTCTGTTTTTTTTTTTTTTTTTATAATTTGGCTGGTTGTTTTGTACTGGGGTTTGAACTCAGGGCCCTGCCCTTGTTTAGCAGGTGCTGTATCACTGGAGCCACACCCCAACTCTTAATATTTCATACCTATAAATAACCTTGACAAAAAACATATAATACAGTGTATGCATAAATGGAATGATCACAATGAAACCTCATATTATTAATGTATGCTAATTCAAAAATAAAGTTTAAAAAATCTGAACTTAACAGAACTTTTTCAAAGGAAGAAGTCCAATGGTCAAAAAACACATTAAAAGAAATGGTCACCATCCCTGGACATAAAGGAAATGCAAATCAAAACCACCCTAAGATTCCACCTCACTCCTGTTAGAATAGCTATCATCAAAAACACCAATAACAACAAATGTTGGCTAGGATATGGGGGAAAAGGAACTGCTGGTGGGTATGTAAGCTAGTACAACCACTTGGAAAACAATATAGAAGCTTCTTAAAAAACTAAACATAAATTTGCCATATGTGCCATATGATCTAGCAATACCACTCCTAGGGATATACCTAAAGGAATGCAACTCTGGTTATTCCAAAGGCACTTGCACACCCATGTTTATTGTAGTACTATCCACAATAGCCAAGTTAGGGAAACAGCCAAGATGCCCCATTACAGATGAATGGATTAAGAAAATGTATTTATACACAATGGAATTTTACTCAGCCACAAAGAAAAATGAAATTTTGTCATTCACAAGTAAATGGATGGAACTGGAGAACATCATCTTAAGTAAAGTTAGCCAGGCTAAGAAGGCCAAACATCACATGCTCTTCCTCATATGTGGATTACAGACCTAAAAAAAATGCAGTAATATTATTGACATGGGTCACACACACTAAGGTGAGAAAGTGCACAGGAAGAATAGGGAAAGGGAAAGAAACCTAAACCGTGAATGTGGTTGATGTGTTCACTGTAGATGAGCGAATATAGCAATCCTAAACTGGCAGAGGCCACTATGGGAAGAGATCTTGTAGAGATGACCAGTGTGGGTTGTGATACACATGTGCATGGAAGCAATGCTAGGAATCTCTCTGTATAGCTTTCTGTATCTCAAACTAACAAAAACACTATGTCTTTCTTATTATCTCTGATGTTTTCTCTTCAATAAAATCAGAGAATGAGAGGGTGAAACAGGTTCTGCATGGAAATAGGGGAGTGAAAGGGGGAGGTGACCCAAACACACATGTGAGTAAATATAAAAATGATGAAAAATTTCAAAAACAGTAAAAATAAAGAAATAAATAATAGACATAATACATTTAAAGGAAAATTATAAAATTCTATTGATAAATACTAATAATTGTAAAGATTCACACCCTGCCAGGACCCTGACTCTAGGGCCACACCAGATCCACACTCTGCCAGGACTCCTGCCCCTTGACCCCCACCCCTCAAGCAGTGCTGGGCCCCAGCTCTGCGTGAGATGACCAGAGCCATGCTCCACTGGGATCCCTGCCCCTTGGGCTGGGCACCAGCTTGGCCTGAGACAACTGCATCCCCCAGCCTGCCAGGATCCTCACCCCTCTGGTGGAGCCAGGCCCCAGCTCTACAGGCTTACCAGAAAACAGCACCAAAAGGCTCCCACTGGGGCCACCACTAGAGGGCTCCCAACCTGCCTAAGGGACACACAGACAGGACTAGATGTTAAGGAGTAATAGAACTAAGACTGCCTGCAATTCTACTGTTCCAGAACTGGTGATTATTATTTTTATTTCCTCCCTTCTTTAAGGGTTTGGTTGCATGGTTAGCTATTTGATCAACCACCATCTCTCCCCTTTTTTTTTCTTTTTCTCCCTTCTTTAAGTATTTGGCTGGTGGTTTGCAGTTTGATCACCCACCACCTCTACCATTTTTTTTATTTCTTTTTTCCTCTCTTCTCTCTTCCTTTTACTTTTCCTTCTCTTTCTATTTTTTATCCTCCTGTTTTGGTTTTGTTAGTATTAATATTGCAACCCAGCTAATACTAAATTACACCCAGTCCAGGGACAGAAATGATACCTAGTGGAAAAATGGGAAGAAGAAAAAGGGAGGGAAACCATTCTCCTCCCAAAAATAAAGTAGTACAGGATTTACAGCAAAATGAAGAAAATGGATACCCAGATCCTGACTCCAACAAAGCAAAGATAAACTATACCAAGGAACCCAATGAAGCCCACAAGAATATTCTGAAAGAAGGAATCCTACAAGTAATTAATGAGAATTTCATAGAGATGTTAGTAGAGATGGTCAACCAAAACATACAGGAGGCACTCAGAAAATTCCAAGACAACAAAAACAAAGAATAAGAGGAAAACCAGAAACAAATAAATGAAATCATAGAAGCCCTAAATAAAAACCAAACTGAAACTGAGACCACCATAAACAGATAAACAAATTAAGGACAAAAATTGACAATATTAAAGAGGAAGTAACCCACAATATGGAAAACCTCAGAAAAAAGAATGAAACAGAAATACAACACAAAATGGAAGGCCATTCCAGCAGAATAGAACAAACAAAAGACAGAATCTCAGAACTTAAAGATGAAATGGCAATTAAAGGAAAAACTGAAGAACTATTATTAGTTAAACAACTCAAGACCTGTGAAAAGAAAGTGCAAGAACTCACTGATTTCATCAAAAGACCAAACCTGAGAATCATGGGCATTGAAGAAAGAGAAGAGGTACAAGCAAAAGGAATGTGTAATATATTCAACAAAATAATAACAGAAAATTTACCAAATCTAGAGAAAACTATGCCCATTCAGATATAAGAAGCTCCAGAACACCAAACAGACCTGACCAAAATAGGACTACCCCCCACGACATGTTATCATTAAAACAACAAATACAGAGACCAAAGAAAGAATATTGAAGGCTGTAAGAGAGAAAAAAACAAATAACATACAAAGGTAAATCCATAAAAATCACAGCAGACTTCTCAACAGAAACATTAAAAGCAAGAAGAGCATGGGGTGAGGTCTTCCAAAGACTAAGTGAAAATAACTTCAATCCTAGGATACTTTATTCAGCAAAACTATCATTCAAAATAGATGGAACTATAAAAGTCTTCCATGATTGTTGGAGCCAGCAGTGGGACCATGCCTGTGTGATTTGGCATTTGGCCTGTGAGAAAGTTCCAAGGAACTGAGGCAAAGGTCTCAGGACCAGATGCCCAGAAAAACAATAGTGCTCAAGGTTTCCCAGATGGCTTCATGTCCTTCAGATGTAAATAAGAAGGTTATGCTGACCATGTGCTTTTCCTGCCTCCCTGTTCCCTTTTTAAAAGAGACATAACAAAGATAGAGTTAATATTAACTGTGTTTTCTTGTACTAATGTAACCTTTATACGTAATACTTGGCATGTTTTCTCTGACCAAATGCCTTCCGTGAAAAAACAGCTTATAAAAAGCAGAAGTGATCTTCAATAAAGTGACTATTGAGCACAACTCCATAGTCCCTTCATCTTTTAGGCTCCGATCACCCAGCTCTTGCCGATAAAGGGCAACACATAAAAACCAGAAACTAAAACAATATATGACACCAACCCACCACTACAAAATATTCTCCAAGGAATTCTGCACACAGAAAATGAAAGCAAACAAAACCATGAAAGGGCAGGCAATACCAAACCACAGGAGAAGAAAAGGCAAGAAAGTAAAGAGTAACACTGATTCAGCTACACATAATCAAACCTCTAATCAACAGACAACTACATGACAAGGATCACCACATACTTATCAATACTAACACTGAATGTTAATGGACTAAATTCCCCCATCAAAAGACATTGATTGCCAAACTGGATTAAAAAGGAAGATCCAACAATCTGCTGCCTACAGGAGATCCACCTCACCTACAGAAATAAGCACTGACTGAAAGTGAAAGGCTGGAAGAAGATATATCAAGCCAATGATTCCCGAAAACAGCAGGGGTAGCAATACTTATCTCAGACAAAGTAGACTACAAACCTACATTGATCAAATGAGATAAAGAAGGACACTCCATACTAATAAAAGGGAAAATAAATGAAAAGGAAATAACAATTATCAACCTATATGTACCCAAAGTCAATGTACCCTATTTCATCAAACATACTCTGAAGGACTTAAAAACATATATAAACTCCAACACAGTGATAGTGGGAGATCTTAATACTCCCCTATCACCAATAGACAAGTCATAGAAGCAAAAAATGAATAAAGAAAACCAAAAACTAAATCACACCTAGATCAAATGGACCTAGCTGATGTCTACAGAATATTTCATCCAACTTCTGCACAATACACATTCTTCTCAGCAGGCCATGAAACCTTCTCCAAAATTGATCATATCTTAGGGCACAAAGCAAGCCTCAGCAAATATAAGAAAATAGAAATAATCTTATGCATTCTATCTGACCACAATGCATTAAAACTAGAAACCAACAACAAAAACAGCAGTAAAAAACGTGCAAACAATTGGAAACTGAACAACACATTGACAATGACAAATGGGTCATCAATAAAATAAAAGAGGAAATTAAAAGGTTCCTGGAAGTTAAAGAAAATGAAAACATGACCTACCGGAACCTATGGGACACAGCAAAGACAGTCCTAAGAGGAAAGTTTATAGCCATGAGTGCATATATTAAAAGGACAGAAAGATCTCAAATCAATGACCTAATGCTACATCTCAAACTTCTAGAAAAACAAGAACAAGCAAATCCCAAAACAAGCAGAAGGAGAGAAATAATTAAAATAAGGGCTGAAATCAATGAACCAGAAACAAACAAACAAACAAACAAAAACATACAAAAAATCAATGAAACAAAAAGCTAGTTCTTTGAAAAAATAAATAAGATTGACAAACCCCTGGCAAACCTGACTAAAATGAGGACAGAAAAAACCCAAATCAGTAAAATCAGAAATGCAAAAGAGGAGATAACAAACACCAGGGAAATCCAGGAAATCATCAGATACTACATCAAGAGCCTATACTCTAACAAATTTGAAAATCTTGAAGAAATGGACAGATTCCTAGAAACTTACAACCACCCAAAACTAAACCAAGAAGGTATTAACCACACAAATAGATCTATAACACAAAAAGAGATTGAATTAACAATAAAGAGTCTCCCAAAAAAGAAAAGTCCAGGACCTGATGGACACAGACGTAGTATTTTGCAACCAGACCAAAAATTAATTATAGGTAGATTAATTTCCCAAATGTGAAAGGCAAACATATAGGTTTAGAATACAAAGTAGGATAATATTTTTACGACCTCATGGAGAAAGGAAACTTTCAAAGAAGATAGAAAGAACATTTAGTATAAAGGAAAAGAATGATAAAATGTACTTTAATTAAATCAAAATCTCTATTAAAAGACACCAAAAAGAAACTAAATGATTAGAAAAATCAAATCTGTAACCTATAACTAAGAAGAAAATGAATGCAAATAATGTGCAAAGAACTTCTATGCTTCTACAAATCAATACAAAAATACAGAAACTAAATAAAAATATGGGTAATTATTTGAATGTAATCTGTGAGTCACAAAAAGCAAATCCAAACAATACTTGAACATACCAGAGGACATACTGGAAGTTTCTGATCTCTAAGCATTTCCTCCCTTCCCTTCCTCTCTTTCTACTTCCCTTGCCCCTTCCTCCCCTTCTGTTTATCCATTTCTGTCTCCTTCTCCCTCTTCTTTTTTCCCCTGCCTTCTTCTTATACCCTCTCCTCCTCTTTTCCCTTTGTCTTTCTCCTCCCTTCTATTTAGTATCTTTCTTCTTCAACACCTCCTAGCCTTTTTCTCTTCTTCCTCACTTCCCTTTTTCTCCCCTTCAACTCCAGCTCCTTTATCTAATTTTTCTTAACCTCCCTCTTCTTTTAACTGATAAGATTGTGGAGTCTCTTATTTCCACACAGTTGTTTTGCCCAGAGAAGCCAGCCAAGCATCATGGAGACTCCGGATTCCTCCCATTCTAGGCAGGTCATCTCCTTCTCCCTCTTCTTCTCTATGTCACCTTTCTTTTCCTTTTGCTCCTTACACTTTCTGACTCTTGTGAAACTAATATCCTATCATAATTATTGAGATAGATCTTTTCTAAATTATTCCCATAAGTTCAATTACTTTTATATGAATTCTAATCATAGTGGAGACAAATATGCAGTCATATAAACTTTAGTTAAAATATAAGTAAAGAAAAATGACATTTCTTTTACTGACTTTTGTGTTTACCTATATTTACTGAGTAATTATCACAATGTTATCTTATGGTGTGTTTGATATAATAAGTTTGTAAAAGTAGAAAAACTTGAACTAAAGAAGAATGAGCAGCACAGAATTAAACAAATGAAAACAACAAATTTGTCAAGCCTTAGTTTCTCCATCAATGACTTGACAATGACAAGACTACATAATACCATTGTGACTATTTAATTTACTGCAACACATTACTCTAGCAAGACTAACATCTCCTTCCCCTCCATCTTGCTTTTCACATGTCATCCCATCCTTCTTAAATGCCTCTCCTTTCTTCCACTGTATTTTCTACATGCCAAACCTCGATTCAGTTGTAAGGCTCAGCTGAGGAATTATCTGCTTAAGAAAGATTTTCCCAGCTTCTCTAGGTAGATTTAGATGGTCTTTGGGTTTCTTTAACACGGTTTTATTGCCTATATCTCTTTTAGGACTTAACAGTTTGTCTTTTCAATCTCTACCCATATATCTATCTTGCCCACAATCTAAGCACCGTTTGAGAACAGGAACTATGTCTTATTCATCTCTATGTTTCATATTATGCCTTTCATATATAGCCTAGTAAGCTGGAAGTAAATGTTACCTGAATAAATAGGCAAATAGAATTTTAGCACTATGAAAAGCAAATATGTTACAGATGAAATTATCAAGGAAAGCCTAAAAAAATACTAGAGCTAACAATAAATTAAATGAGTCTGAGATTAAGCCATAGGAGAAAAAGGACAGTTAAGAGCAGAGATCCTGAAAATTATCACCAGAATGAGTTTAACTTCTTAACCCATAAGTTTCCCAATGCTATAAATGTACTCTCTGGAATAAAAAATTAATTCAGGGAGACTTTTGCGTGCATGCTTACATGGGAGAGATTCTTCATTGATATTATCATATAGTAACTTATTTCTCATCCACAGAGTGAGACTCTGCAAGCAAGGTAAAAGTATTAAGAGTGATGAAAGCAACCACCATGAACAAATGCTGATCCCTAGTTTACTATTATTTTGTATTTGAAAACCTTTTATTAAATTTTCAGAAAAATAGGTGGATGCATTTCTCTAAGGAAGACTCTTAACTTTTTCTATTTTTTTTTACTCTATATGTAGCAGATAGAAACTATGTACCTTAAAAAATATATCTTCTGAATAACCACCATGTAATTGCCTGATTTGGAGATTTATTTCATCTTTGCTTCTCTTATCATTCTGGATGTTTTCTTTATATCATGTTTTTCAAATCAACAATATTGCATGGATATATATTGGAACACCATTTAAGCTCTAATTTGAATAACCAGAGACAGTATCAAAACTACAAATTTTGAGTTATTAAGCATATACATACATTGTCATGGAGAATTGGGAATTGAGGATTTCTTGGAAAGAAGGTAAAGCCTCATTTTTTATTTTGTTCTAAGTATACCATGTAGATTGAGACAGGAACTCTCTAAAAGGCAACTCAAAATAACATCTGGGAAACTATACTCTCACACACCTGGCAAGGTGAGCAGAAGGATACAGTGAGTGTGAAATATTACCACAAAGCTTGATACACTGCTAAGCAGCAGTACTATCAACGCTATTGTTGTTACTGATTATAGAGAATCACACTACAGGCACCATATGTTGTCTTCTGACTGGGAAAATGGTTCTTCACCTGAGTTGTCTGTCTCCTCACCCTTAGATTCAGACTTTATCTGATATTAAGTGTTCAGCTGTAAGATATGGAATGTGTAAGTCAACTCAGGAGCCCATGTTCTTTCCATTTATCTGTTCTACCAAACATAGGATCCATTCCATTCTATGCCTGCTTATTTTTATGGTCTTACAATGAGCTTCAGAAGCAATAGAATAAAATGGTCCTTACATCCAGTAGGATGAGAGTGATAGAGAGAAATCCATCCACTCCAGCAATCCTAAGAAATTATCTCCCCTTGTGTCATTCTCTGTCCATCTGTCCTTTTTGTCTTTCTTTCCTCCATTTACTCTACCTTTCCTTCTATCATTCCTATTTTTATTCTCTCTTCCCTTCCTTTCTTCTATCCATCCTTCCTCCCTTTTCTCTGTTTTTGTTTCTTAATCCCACTCTCTCTTTCATGCTGTCTTCAACAATTTTTATGCAGCATCTATTATGGGTCTTCCATTCTTCTAAGTCCGAGGGTTGGGATGCATTAGTGCACAAAACTCCTGCTCTCATGCCGTGAAGCCAAAATTTTCCCCACCTAAACAGATCACTTTCCAGAGAATGAGATGAAAATATTTAGAGACTAACCAGTTGAAATGGAATGGGTATAGGGCATTTATCACATTATCTGATATACTTCAAAAAATATTCTAGGTATCTACTATAGTCATGAAATCGTCAAACATCTTAGAGTCTACAGAAGGGAGAAGTCATGCTCTCTTCTTAAATATCTACCTTATTTTCTGCTTCCCAAACAAACAAATTAGTTTTTTAATTGTGTGTGCAACATAGTCATTACCAAACATATCTGTTTATGTTACAATATGTTGTTAATAAAATTCAAGCTCATTTGCTTTATTTAGTTGCCATTTTAAAGTCCCAGACCTTGCATTTATCTTGGTTTATTATGTAAAAATAATTTAATGCTTTAATCATACACTATATGATATACTGTAATTGTAATGTTTAATCCCCATTTAATTAAAATTTTATGTGGCATACGAGACCTGTATGCCACTGCTTCTACAGCAAATCACTTTGTAACTGTATCTAATAACAATATCTGGTACTGATTTTCAATTAAACTGAGTTACGCATAATGCCTTGGAGCAAGTGGATCTGAGCCAAGAGTTGTTCCTCCACTTACAATATAGGTCCACAAGCACGCTCCAGAAAGAACTCACCTCAACTCCCACCAGAGAAAAGCCAGATGTGAATGCCCCAGAGCTAAACTCCATTCTTCTCAGAGAATAGAGTGCTTCACTTATCTTATGTACGTAGAACATTAATACAATGGTCTGTGCTCCATACTTATGGACCAAACTTGGATTCCAATGAGAATTGATTCACACAGTGGCCAATCACACTCTTCTTCTGGACACCTCTTGATCAAGGCAGAGAGAATGGGAAGGAATCCAAAAGTATCACATTATAACCTAAAAAATGATTTAATGTCTTGTCTTTGAAATATTAGGAGCTACGAACTTGTACAAGACTTCAACTCTTTCACTGTCGTTTTCTTCCTGGGCTATACTATTATCAGATTATGGCATGGTTAATATAATGTTATCTCTAAAATCTCATTATGCAGTGGATCCTTAGTACATGTTCTTACTCATTTGACCTTACAGAAACGCTAGGAAGTTAATACAATATTTTTTGGTAGTACTAAGTTATGAACTCAGGACCTTGCACTCTCTAGGCAGGTACTCTGCCTCTTGAACCATACCTCCAGCTGTTTTTTGCTTCAGATATTCTTCAAATGGGGTCTTGTGCTTTTTTTCTATCATGGTTAACCTCAGACTGCAATCCCCCATCTCCACCTCCCACATAGCTTGGATTACAAGCATACTCTGCCATGTTTGGCTTTTTTGTTGAGATAGAATCTCACTAACTTTTTTCCCAGGTTGACCTCTAACTGCAATCATCCTGATCTCCACCTCTTGAGTAGCTGGGATTACAGGCATACACCACCACACCCAGCCCTAAATATCAATACTATTAATTCTGTCTTACATATGAGGAGTCTCAGCTTATGCAAATTTGCCTGAAGTGCTAAACTACTGCAGCCTAGCATGCAGTGAATTACATCTTCCCCTATGACAGTTTATTTTAAGAATCCATATGTTTTGGGTTAAACTGGACATCATTATAAGCAGGACATCAAATAAGCAGGGAATGGAAAGACAAGCAATGCATGATCTCGCTCATGTGTGGGAATTTAAAAAGAGTGATCCCATAGAAATTAGGAGCACAATAGTGATTGCCAGAGTCTGAGAGAGTAGTTGGGAAGGAAGAGATGGAGAAAGGTTGATCAGTTAGTACTAAGTTATAGTAGCAATTTAACTGGCATATCTGATAGCTGGTGTGCTATTACACTCTAGGGTTACAATACACAGAAAGTACAGTACATTTCAAAAAAAAAGAAGAAAGGATTGTTTGAGGAGATAGATATGTTTTAGTATGGTATAAACATTACACAATATGTATTTTCATTAAAACAACATATTATTTTAATTTTTTGCCTTTTTATTTCAGTTAAAATTTAAAATAAAAAATTATGTTAATTTAAAAGTGTAACAGTTTAACAGGAAAAAAATATAATCTCCTTTGAAAAGGAAAATAGTAAAAATGGCAATTCAACTTTTGTGAATCTGAAAGCTAATAAAGATAATAAAAACAGAAATTTGGGAATAATGTCTGAGATGGTGGGCAGCATAGATGGGGTGAATGATGGCAAGACCCTCAACAAGGGGGTACCAAGCCTGAGATCATTGGCCACTGCCTGGGTGAGTTCTCCATCACCTGCAAAACTGTGAAGAATGGTTCACTGGCATGGGGCCTCCCTCTTCTCCCACTTCATCCCCCTCAAGCAGACTGCTTGAGGTACACAACTCTCACGAAACAAACAAATGAAACAAATTCAGGAATGAATATCACATTTGATCTTTTAATGAGGAAATTAAAGTTTTGAGTCTGATGTCTGAATGTTTTTCAGTTTGGTCTCCTTTATACTCACACACACACACAAATGTTTTAAAGGAATTTTCAAGAATAGCAACCATCTTTCCTGAAAATCTTATATGGAAATAGGGAAATTTACTTGTCTTTAAAATTGGTGCCTGGGAAGAGGTAGAAATGGTGCTCATTGGGTTCTTCCAGGCCTCACTTTCCCAGAGCAACAGAATCCCAACATACCTGGGTGGCTAGGAGGCTAGATTTCTTTTAACAGAAAATCATACACTCATGCAAAAATTCTTAAAATAAGCTTTACTACAATTACCAAAAGTCTAGAAAAGCAATTAGTCTACATTCCAGAGGCAAGAAAATAATACAAGAAAGATAACTCTGAAAATTAAGGGATAGCAGATGCAGCCAATAACATAAGACTGGAAATTTAGCATTTACCTTAATAACAATAAAATTGATTTCCTTAAGAAACACTTAAGACCAAGTTGAAGATGACAGTTTGCTGGCAGCTCCAAACTCTGGACAGAGCTCCCACAAACCTGAAGGAATGTAAAAACTGAGAACCTTGGAAAGACATGTCCCAGGCCCCATAGGCAGCAAGAAGCAGAACTCTGCGAACCTAAAATGAGTGAAGCAACAGAATACACAGAGATACCTTTGCAAGTTTGCACTTCCCACAGCAACAAGGCTGAGCACTGGATCCCCGCAGTGGGGCAGGGAGAACTAAAACTTTCAGCACAAGAACTGTATGGAGAAGGTTGGTGCCCAAACAACAATGGAACCCAATGGGCAATTTGCTGAGGAAAGCTGTGGGGACCCAGTGAGCAGAAGTGGAGCCACACAGTGCTCCAAGCCTCTCTGGAGCCAGAACAAAAGACCTCTCTGTTGCCAGTGGTGAATTTCCCTGAAGGGCATGCATTCCCCTCTCCCACCCGGATCCTGAGCAAATCCCACAGCTGCCAGCAAGACCCCCACTTGAGTTCTCACTGGCCACCAGCACAAGGCCGGTGAGAAGTGGGTACCCAACAGGAAAAAATTTACTGGGACCCAGCAACTACCCACAGAGGTCACAGTGTGGCAGCACTCCATCAGGGAACTGCACCTCCAATCCTGCCAGAGGTTGGATACAATCTGGACAAAACCCTGGACTTGTTGGATAACTACAGTCTGTAAGTTCTGGGGATCTTGAGAGATGGGAACATTCAAATGTGAGTGGAGTGAGGCTGACAAATGGTCAGTACAAACTCCAAAGAGTTAGATCTACAAACACCCCTATCTCTACAGCACCAGTCACCAACCCGGAGGCAGAAGTCCAATTTAGCCTGCCATCTATTAGACTGAAAGACTGGGACACAGAGGGGTAGGAGAAGAGCAACGCATTAGAAAATTTGCAATTTTTATGTAAAATTCATGCCCATTGCTGCTGAAACTGTGATGTAAACCTTTTACTCATTTAATTGCAGCTATTTTTTTTTCTGTACATTTCAATAGTGGTTTGCCTTCTGGCTCCCCAATTCCTCTTCTTTCACTGCAATCATTTCTGAGATCCCCATAAACCACCCTTAAGTTTGCAACCCTAAACCATCTCCTCTTCCCTTTCTACCACTCTCCCCATACTTTCTACCTATCAATCATCAGAACAACTCCATAGCTATCAATCTCCTTTCTCTTTGTCTACCCACCCTCAATCTTCCTTCATTACCAATAATTGCAATGGATAAAGGGATTCCCATATTTTCTTTTTTCTCTCTTTTTCCTGTTGTGTGGGTTTATATTTGTTTGTTTGTCTATTCATTTTTCTCCATTGTTTAAACCCATTTCTCCCATTTCATTATATATCTAGTCTCTTCTACCCGTCCTAATCTGCCTCTTAATTAACATCTTATATTAGCTCAGCTACCACCCCCTCCTACCATATAAACTTTTCATCTCATATTACCCACTAGAACTTTCCCTCTGTCTCTGTCCCATCTCAACTCTTGTAACCATTAGCCTTCCAGGACAATGAAGATTCATATTCCTCCAGTTGAAAACCAAACACCGGAACAGTATCAGGGATTACCGTAGCTTCGAGGATGCAGTTCAGTAACTGTGATAGCCTTAGTAGCCAAGCCTTATTTCCCTATGTGAAACAAGGGATAGAGTTCAACATCTTGAGACTAAGAAGCTGAAGGTATTGATATTGAGCCACGACCCTCCCTTCCCCATCTTGAGATAAGAAAACACACCAGAGTTCAACCACCACCCAGTCATGTACAACCCTTCATAAAACCCCAATCATGAAGGCATAAGGAATTGGAGTCCCAAACCAGAAACAAACCAATGTGTAAATATTAATACAGAAACATGAAACAACAAGGCAATAGCTCCCTGTCAAAAGCCAACTCTACCACTAAGATTCTAAACAACAGCAAAGAGGAAAATATTAAATATTGAATTCCAAAAACCAATAGTTAGAATAACTAATGAGCTCAAAGAAGAGACACAAAAGGTAGTGTCAGATATCAAAGAGGATATGAATAAACAACTAAAAGCACTCAAAGAGAATTTAAATAAACAGATGAATGAAATAAAGAAGACCATGCAGGATATGAAAGAGTAAATCAATAAAGATATAGAAATCCTGAGAAAAGAATCAATCTAAAATTAATAGTTCAATATCCCAAATAAAATTCTCAATTGAAAACTTGGTGAACAGAGTGAAGCAAGTCAAAAATAGAGTATCAGGATCAGAAGACAAAGTAGAGAAATTAGATCAACAGTAAAAGAACATGAAAAAAATCCCAAGAAAATATGAATAGAACTTGCAAGACATCTGGACACCATGAAAAGACCAAACATATGAATCATGGGTATATAAGCAGGAGAAGAGATACAAGCTAATGGTATAGATAACCTATTCAATAAAATAAAAGCTGAAAACATCTCCAACCTTGAGAAGGAGAAGTTCATCCACATGCAGGAAGCTTACAGAACACCAAACTGTAAGGACCAGAAAAGAAGCAACCCCAGACATATCATTAGCAAAACATTCAACATACAGAACAAAGAAAGAATACAAAAGAGAAAAGGCCACTCACAAATAAAGGCAAACCCATTAGAATAACAGCAGATTTCTTCAACACAAACTTTAAAGGCATGAAGGTCATGAAAAGATATTTCAGGCCCTGAAAGAAAACAACTGTTGCTAGACTAGTCTATCTAGCAAAACTATCCTTTGTAATTGAAGGAGAAATTAAAACCCTCCACAGTAAGAAAAACTAAAGGAATTCAGGATTACCAGAAAATACTTAAAGGAATCTTACACACAGAAGAAGAAATTAGAGTGAGATAAGATGATACCAGAAAGAAAAAACTCTTTTGACCAAGCAGACCATTAAATGAGAATAGGTAAAAAGTAAGCAACAGAGAAATAAAAATGACTAGTAACAACACAAACTTCTCAATACTCACACTGAATGTCAATGGCCTCCATGAACCAATCAAAAGACATAGAATAGCAAACTGGATTAAGAAACAAGACAAAACCATATGTTGCTTACAAGAGACTTATCTCATGGAAAAAATAGAGACCGACTTAGCATCAAAGGGTGGAAAAAGGTTTTCCAAGCAAATGGACCCTATAAACAGGCAGGAGTAGCTATGGACAAAGTAGACTTCAGACTTAAATCAGTCAGAAGAAACAATGAAACTCAATTCATATTGATAAAAAGAACAATTCATCAAGAGGAAATATCAATTCTTAACATATACACACCAAACATAGGGGCACCCGACTACATTAAAAAAAAAAAAACACTAGTGAACCTAAGAGCACAGATAGACATTAACACAGTGATAGTGGGAGGCCTGAATACCCCATAGTCACCAATAGATAGGTTATCCAGGCAAAAGATCAACAGAGAAACTTCAGAACTAATACATACATTAGACCAAATGGACATGATAGACAACTACAGAGAATTTTACCCAACAACCATACAATACATATTCATTTCTGCAGCCCATGGAACTTTCTCCAATACATCATATTTTAGAGATCCCAAAATAGATCACAAAGAAAGTTTCAAAAATTTAAGAAAATTGAACCTTTACAAAGAAAACTATACACTTCTGAAGAAAGAGATTGAGGAACACTATAGAAAGTGGAGAGATCTCCCATGCTCATGGATTGGTAGAATCAACATAGTAAAAATGTCGATACTCCCCAAAGTAATCTACATGTTTAATGCAATTCCCATCAAAATTCCAATGACATTCATTAAAGAGATTGAAAAATCTACTGTTAAATTTATATGGAAGCACAAGAGGCCACGAATAGCCAAGGCAATACTCAGTCAAAAGAACAATGCAGGAGGTATCACAATACCTGACTTCAAACTGTATTACAAAGCAATAACAATAAAAACAGCATGGTACTGGCACAAAAACAGACATGAAGACCAGTGGAACAGAATAGAGGACCCAGCTATGAAGCCACACAACTACAACCAACTTATCTTTGACAAAGGAGCTAAAAATATACGATGGAGAAATAGCAGCCTCTTCAACAAAAACTGCTGGGAAAACTGGTTAGCAGTCTGCAAAAAACTGAAACTAGATCCATGTATATCACCCTATACCAAGATTAACTCAAAATGGATCAAGGATCTTAATATCAGATCCCAAACTCTTAAGTTGATACAGGAAAGAGTAGGAAATACTCTGGAGTTAGTAGGTATAGGTAAGAACTTTCTCAATGAAACCCCAGCAGCACAGCAACTAAGAGATAGCCTAGATAAATGGGACCTCATAAAGCTAAAAAGCTTCTGTTCATCAAAAGAAATGGTCTCTAAACTGAAGAGAACACCCACAGAGTGGGAGAAAATATTTGCCAACTATACATCAGACAAAGGACTGATAACCAGAATATACAGGGAACTTAAAAAACTAAATTCTCCTAAAACTAATGAACCAATAAAGAAATGGGCAAGTGAACTAAACAGAACTTTCTCAAAAGAAGAAATTCAAATGGCCAGAAAACACATGAAAAAATGCTCACCTCTTTAGCAATAAAGGAAATGCAAATTAAAACCACGCTAAGATTCCACCTCACCCTTGTTAGAATAGCCATCATCAGCAACACCACCAACAACAGGTGTTGGCAAGGATGCAGGGAAAAAGGAACCCTCTTACACTGTTGGTGGGAATGTAGACTAGTACAACCACTCTGGAAAAAAATTTGGAGGCTACTTAAAAAGCTAGACATCGATCTACCATTTGATCCAGTAATACCACTCTTGGGGATATACCCAAAAGACTGTGACACAGGTTACTCCAGAGGCACCTGCACACCCATGTTTATTGCGGCACTATTCACAATAGCCAAGTTATGGAAACAGCCAAGATGCCCCACCACTGATGAATGGATTAAGAAAATGTGGTATCTATATACAATACAATATACAATCTATATACATGTATATAGATACATGTATCTATATACATGTATATAGATACATGTATCTATATACATGAAGAAGAACGAAATGTTATCATTCACTGGTAAATGGATGGAATTGGAGAACATCATTCTGAGTGAGGTTAGCCTGGCCCAAAAGACCAAAAATCGTATGTTCTCCCTCATATGTGGACATTAGATCAAGGGTAAACACAACAAGGGGATTGGACTATGAGCACATGATAAAAGCGAGAGCACACAAGGGAGGGGTGAGGATAGGTAAGACACCTAAAAAACTAGCTAGCATTTGTTGCCCTCAACACAGAGAAACTAAAGCAGATACCTTAAAAGCAACTGAGGCCAATAGGAAAAGGGGAACAGGAACTAGAGAAAAGGTTAGTTCAAGAAGAATTAACCTAGAAGGTAACACAAACACACAGGAAATTAATGTGAGTCAATGCCCTGTATAGCTATCCTTATCTCAACCAGCAAAAACCCTTGTTCCTTCCTATTATTGCTTATACTCTCTGTACAACAAAATTAGAAATAAGAGCAAAATAGTTTCTGCTGGGTATTTGGGGGGGGAGAGGGAGGGGGCGGAGTGGTGGTAAGGGAGGGGGTGGGGGCAGGGGGGAGAAATGAACCAAGCCTTGTATGCACATATGAATAATAAAAGAAAAAAAAATAAATAAATAAATAAAGTTCATCTCAGCTCTCAAAAAAAAACCTTTTTCTACTGTTGGCTAAAATTGAGTGTAATAAATCTACAAGTAAGGCAAATACATATACATATTCTGTATATGTATATAGGATAGAAATAATAACATTAACAAGAAGAGTAATAAGAATAATAAAATGCTTAAGAAAAGAGTTTTGATTTCAGTGGAGTTCACTAGAGACAATTTGCTGTTTTTAACATCAATCCTTCTACATAGCAGTTATAATGATTGTAAGGGTTTTTTTTTGTGATATTGGGGTTTGAACACTGGGCCTCACACTTACTAGGCAGGTGCACTACCACTTGTGCCACTCTAGCAGTTCTTTTTTGTGTTGGGTATTTTTGAGATTTGTCTGGGGCTGGCATCAAACAGCAGTCTTTCTGATCTCTACCTCCTGAGTAGCTAGGATTACAGATGTGAGCCAGCAGCCATTCAGATGATTACAAATGTCTTATACAAGTCAAGACTCAAAATTATTGCTTATAAGAATACATTTTTTACAGAAAGTGAGACAACAGTTCCACTTGGCACCTTAATCCTTAAAGTTCAGGAAAATATCCTCCACAAATCCCTTGAATGCTGCTTAATGCTGATGTTGGAGGAGGTTTCTTTATGGACCATGCAGAGATGAAATTAAATACTGATCCATGAAATTTGATTTTTCTTATCTATTAATCTCATCTAAAATAGTACTTCAGAATCTTCTAAGCAGACTTTTATTTGTTCAGGACAATTTTTTCTATGAAATAGCATCATTTACACCTAGAACTATATAGAAAGAACAATAAATAAGTATAAAAGGTGACTACTAAACAAATATTATTCAACTTTTATAGAACCCAAATGAAGCATTTTTTCTCATTGTTAACTGAACAGTAGTGAATTCTATATATGGAATTTGTGTGACACCAAAGAGACTTTAATTATTAGTTCTAAGTACTCAAGTTGTTCTAGAAAGAGGCTTTATTCTTATTTTATAGTACATATAAAAACAATCATTAATTCATCTTCTCTATGAATTAACCTATTGGACACAAATAGTTACTGGATCTTTATCATTTTGTTTGATAGGTTTTTCAATAATAATCTTTTTTTTCAGTTTTTTTATTGTTATACTTAGGGTATATTGTGACATTTACAAAAGTTCTTATAATACATCGTAGCTGAATTCACCCCCTCCATCATTTTCTATTCCTCGTCCCCCAATTCCTCAAGTAGTTTCAACAGGTCACATTTTTCCATTTAAATACATGATTACATAATTATTTCCACCAAATTCACCCTCCTACACCCTTTGCTTATATGTTCTATCCCCCCAATGGTACCAACCCCCCAGACAGGACTTGTTTTTCCTACTGTTCTCCATTTTTGAAAAATAAAAAGACATTTCATTTGCTTAAGGTAACTATACAGAGTGTTTCATGTGACGTTTCCATATACATATGTATTACAACCCAACTTTTTTCAGCACCTCACTCTTGTTAGAATGGTGCTGAATACACCATCAAGAATACAAACAACAACAAATGTTGGTGAGGGTGTGGGGAAAAAGGAACTCTCATACACTGTTGGGAGGAATGAAAATTAGTACAATCACTACTTAAAATAGAACTTTCATATGATCCAGCAATAACTGGATTATATTCAAAGGAATGTAAGTCAGGTTACAATAAAACACCTAAACATCCATGTTTGTTGGATATATTATTCACAATAGCTAAGCTATGGAAACAGTCAAGTTGTCCACTACTGGTGAACAGGTTAAGAAAATGTGGTATTTAAATACCATGGAATTTTATTCAGTCATAAAGAAGAATGAAATTTTGTCATTTGCATGTAAATGGATGGAACTAGAGATCACTTCAAATGAAGTTGGCCAGGTGCAGAAAACCAAAGGCCACATGTTTTCCCTTATATGTGGAATATAGATCTACTACAAACACAGAAATAGTATGAAAAACAGGTCATACTAAGGGCAGGTCACTAATGAGAGAGGAAGGGTAAAAGAAGAAAGTTAAGGAGGTAAATATGGTTGCTATACTTTCTACACAAGGAGAAAAGTAATACTAATCTTTCCTAGACATAATAAAATTACTGTCATAATTTCTAAAAATAACATGAGCTTGCATAAGTTTTTCTACTTCACATGTTTCTTCAAATTGTATTTAACTATTTAAATTCCTTTTTCTCATTATCTAATAGATTTTTTAAAAATACATTAAGAATTTTAACTGTTAGCTCTGATACACACTTTTAGCAAAATAACAGGACAGAAAATCAAATCAGCATGCAAAAATCAGTAGCTTTTCTATATATCAACAATGAACTCACTGAAAAAGAAGTCAAGAAAGCAACCCCATTCATGATAGCTTCAAAAAAAAGAACTATGCACAAACTTAACCACTAATTTTTAAATACCTCTAAATAAATTTTTAAAGCACTGAAGGAATCAATTGTAGAAGACACTCAAAGATGGAAAGACCTCCATCTTCATTGATTGACAAAATAAATATGCTTAAAATGGCAACATTACCAAAAGCAATGTAATCCTTATCAAAATTTCAATGGCATTCTTTAAGACATTTTATAAACCCCTAAAACTCATACGAAAGCATAAAAGACCCTAAATAGCCAAAATAATCCTGAGCAAAAAGAGTAGTACTAAAGGTATCACAAAACTTGGCTTCAAACTATACTCCAGAGCCATAGTAATAAAAACAGCTTAGTACTAGCACAAGCACATACACCAATAGAATAGAATAGAAGACATAGAAATAAGCCCGTCAGTTCTGCCATCTGATTCTTTACAATGGCTCTAAAGGCAAACATTGGATAAAAGACAGTCTTTTAAAGAAGTGGTGATAAGAAAACTGGATATTCACATGTAGAATGCAGAATGGCCATCATCAAGAAAACAAACAAGTGCTGGGGAGGAAGCAAGGGAAAAGAAACCCTTATCTATTGCTTGTGGAAACGTAAATTAGTCCTGCCAGTATAAAAATCATTATGGAGGTTCCTCAAAAAAATTAAAAGTTGAATTCCCATGTGATCCAGTCATGCCACTTCAGGGTATTTGCCCAAAAGAATCAGTCATATTACCATAGAGATACTGTATACCCATGTTTATCATGGCACCGTTCAAAATAAAAAAATTATGGAATTAGCCTAAGTGTCCATCAAGTGATGAGTGAATAAAGAAAATGTGGTATATATGCACAGTGGAGTTTTACTCACCCATGAGAAAGAATGACATTATGTCATTTGTTGGAAAATAGATGGAACTGGAGATCACCAAGTTAAATGAAATAAACCAGTCCCACAGAGACAAGTATTGCATGTGTTCTCTTATTTATGAAATCTAGGGGGAAAAAACAAGGTCATGAAAGTAAGAAGGGGGCTATAAGGGAGGATAGATGTGGAAAATGGGGAGAAAGAGGGAATAAGAAAGAGTAATGGGGGGGTGAGTGAATATGATCAAAGTACATAATATGCACATATGAGAACATAATGAGACTCTTAACCTGTACAATTAATATATGCTAATAATAATCATAATAAAGAGACTATTGTATTTTTATTCTAAGAATTAGAATGCATAAATTATGAATTGTTGGAAAATATGTAGCTATTAGTATATGGGTGTCTATAAATACTAATAATTGTGAAGATAACTTACATGAACGAGAGGCAAAATATTTTAAGATTTAGTAGTCACAAAATAGAGGCACAAAATGCAGAAACATGGTCTCAGCACTTACTTTATCATTCCACTCCACTATGCACTATAATAAATTAAGGCTAGAAAGACTTCCCAACCTTAGAATGTAAAAAGAAAGCCCTAAATTTTTCATCTGCAATCTTTAAATATATGATAAAAGATATTGTACGCAATGCAGTGCATGTCATCAAAGACTTTTTAGTACATGTAGTTAAGAAAGATGAATATTTTCCTAACCAGAAGAAAAGAGAACTTCTTGATAAAATCAAAAGCTAATTACTCAGTTTTGAAACTTATTAATTTGTGCAATAAATGTAGCTGGCTAGGAGTTTTCAAGTTAATTAAAAAGGAAATTTACTGTTTCCTTTCCATAAATTAGCTAATAATTAATATTTCTATGTTAACATGTAATCAACATTTTGTTAGAATATGTTCAACTATAACTCAGTTCCAATATAATTATTAAATCAAATCTCAATAAAAAGGCAGGGAGGTAGTTTTTTAAAACTCCACTAAGCCATCTTGCAGCACTGCTTTACTTTCAAATTACCAAGGCCATTCATTGCAACTGAACATACATCAGTCTCTACAGATATAAAAACAGATGGAACTTAAGAATCCAAACTTCCTTTTTAACACAAAATTTGAAGATAAACAAATATGCTCCATTGACTTCTTGATAAAAATTGCACAATAAACACATGCATTATTTTTACTTCTTCCTAAAACTTGATTCAACCTCCAATGAAGAGGACTTTTTTTTAAGATAAAAACCTATCAGAATAAATGAAATGAGAAAATAAACAATATTTTAGAAGCTAAAGGAGAATCAAAAAGTGGCAATATACTTAACACATTAAGAAAACTGAATCTTAGCTGGACACCAATGGCTCACACAGTAGTAATCCTGGCTACTTGGGAGGCCGAGATCTGAAGGATTGCAGACCCAGGCCAGGCAGGGGGTAAAAAGGTTCAAGAGACCACATCTTAATGGGAAAAAACTGGCCATGGAAGTGCATATCTATCATCTCAGCAGCTACAGCAAGAAATAAAATAAGCAGATTGTGTTTCAGGCTAGCCTGGGCAAAAAGCAAGACCCTATCTCCAAAATAACCAGAGAAAAAAGGGTTAGAGTTGTGACTCAAGCAACAGAGCAACTGCACAGCAAGCACAAAGCCCTGAGTACCATAAATAATAAATAAAAATACTATATCTTAGGCTAGTAGTATAATAAGTTAAGGAGGAATTTCATTTAAACATAGATCTTTATTAAACACTTGAGGAATAGGAAGAAAGAGGATTGTGTGGAAATGGAGGGAATGTGGCACAAAAACATAAAAAGTGGTTGAAAATCTGCTCGAAAAGAAACGAGACCCTTATCCTCTTCTCCATTCCAAAGTCTCTGGATTACTAATTCTCTCTCATGCTGCAGAATCCTGTAGGTATATATCTCTAACAGCCTTACTGAGACAATTCATATATCATACAATTTTCCTACTTAAAGTATTCAATAGTTTATTCCCAGATTTGTGCAAATATCATCACAATCATTTAGAACAACTGTATTACTCTTAAACACAACCCCATGCTTATTAGTGATCTCCTTAAATCCCTCATCACTTCAAGCTTTGGAAAATCATTAACTAAATTTTCTCTATGAATTTGTTTAATTTGGGTATCTCATCTCAATTTATTAATACAGTGTGTAACCTTTTACAACTAACTTCTTTCACTTACTGTAATGTCTTTAAGATTCATCTATTTTGTTCCATATGACAATATTTCATTCCATTTTATTGTCAAGTACTAGCCCATGGTATGTATAGATTACATTTTACTTACCTATTCTTCCATTGATGGATATTTCTCATATGGATTGTTTTTACAGATGTTTTGGCTGTTACAAATAATGCTTCTATAAAAATTTGAATCGAAGTTCTTATGCAGATGATGTATTTTTCTCACAGAAGTGGAATTGCTGGGAGAAAGGTAATTATGTGTTTACCCTTTTCAGGAACTAAGTGACTATTTTTCAACCCTTTTGCATCCCCACCAGAAATATATGATTTTTAATTTTCCACATCCTCACTAAGGTTTATTATCTATGATTTTCATTACAGACATTGTAGTAGTTGTGAAGTGGTATCTTAGTATGGTTTTTATTTGCATTTTACAGAGGGTTTAGTTGTTGTTGTTTGGGGTTTTAGTTTGTTGTTCAAATATGTCTTAACTGGAAGATTCCACACATAATGATATACTGAATACAGAGAAATTTACCCTCTGTACTCCCAAGATTCCAGCAGTTAGTTACATATAATACAGGCAAGTAAATGGGAAAAAATTTTTAGAAAATCTGAGCAGCTCAAGAAAAAAGATCTACAAAATAGAACTACTACACAACATATCATCATTAAAACAACAAGTTCAGAAACTGAGGAAAGAATGTTGAAGGCTGTAAGAGAGAAAAAACAAGTAACATACAAAGGTAATCCCATCAAAATCACAGCAGACTTCTCAACAGAAACATTAAAAGAAAGAAGAGCATGGGGTGAGATCTTCTGGGCACTGAATGAAAATAATTTCAACCTCAGGATACTCTACCCAGCAAAACTATCATTCAAAATAGATGGAGCAATAAAAGTCTTCCATGATAAGCAGAAACTAAAACAATATGTGACCACAAAGCCACCACTACAAAAGATTCTGCAAGGGATCCTGCACACAGAAAGTGAAACCCAACTTAACCATGAAAAGACAGGCAGCACCAAACCACAGGAAAAGAAAAAGCAAGACAGTAGAGAGTAACCTCAACCTAAGTTGAGTACACACAATCAAACCTTCAAACAACTAAGACAACTAAATGACAGGAAGCAAAACATACCTATCAGTACTAACACTTAATGTTAACAGACATAATTCACCCATCAAAAGGCACCGCTTGACAAAATGGATTAAAAAGGAAGATCCAACAATTTGTTGCTTACAGGAGACCCATCTCACGGACAGAAATAAGCATAGGCTTAGGATGAAAGGCTGGAAGAAGATTTACCAAGCCAATGGCCCCTGAAAACAGGCAGGAGTAGCAATACTTATCTCTGACAAAGTAGACTTCAAACCTACATTGATCAAACGAGATAAAGAAGGACATTCCATACTAATAAAAGGGGAAATAAACCAAAAGGAAATAATAATCATCAATCTGTATGCACCCAATGTCAACACACCCAATTTCATCAAACATACCCTGAAAGACCTAAAGGCATATATAAATGCCAACATAGTGGTTGTGGAAGACTTTAACACCCCATTATCATCACTAGATAGGTCATCCAAACAAAAACTCAATAAAGAAATTCAAGATCTAAAATATGCAATAGATCAAATGGACATAGTAGATGTCTACACATTTCATCCAACTTCTACACAATATACATTCTTCTCAGCAGCCCATGGAACCTTCTCCAAAATAGATCATATCCTAGGGCACAAAGCAAGTCTCAGCAAATATAAGAAAATAGAAATTATACCGTGCATACGATCTGATCACGATACAGTAAAAGTAGAACTCAACAACAAAAGTAAAGACAAAAAACATGCAAACAGCTGGAGACTAAATAACTCATTACTTAATGAAGAATGGATCACCGATGAAATAAAAGAGGAAATTAAAAAGTTCCTGGAAGTCAATGAAAATGAAAACACAACCTACTGGAACCTATGGGACACAGCAAAGGCAGTCCTGAGAGGAAAGTTTATAGCCATGAGTGCATATATTAAAAAGACTAAAAGATCCCAAATCAATGACCTAATGATACATCTCAAACTCCTAGAAAAACAAGAACAAGCAAATCCCAAAACAAATAGGAGAGAAATAATAAAAATAAGAGCTGAAATCAATGAAATAGAAACCAAAAAAACCATACAAAGAATTAATGAAACAAAAAGTTGGTTCTTTGAAAAAATAAACAAGATCGATAGACCCCTGGCAAACCTGACTAAAATGAGGAGAGAAAAAACCCAAATTAGTAGAATCAGGAATGCAAAAGAGGAGATAACAACAAACACCATGGAAGTCCAGGATATCATCAGAGACTACTTTGAGAACCTATATTCAAATAAATTTGAAAATTTTAAAGAAATGGACAGATTTCTAGATACATATGATCATCCAAAACTGAACCAAGAGGAAATTAATCACCTGAATAGACCTATAACACAAAATGAAATTGAAGCAGCAATCAAGAGTCTCCCCAAAAAGAAAAGTCCAGGACCTGATGGATTCTCTGCTGAATTCTATCAGACCTTTAAAGAAGAACTGATACCAACCCTCCTTAAACTGTTCTATGAAATAGGAAGGGAAGGAAAACTGCCTAACACATTTTATGAAGCCAGTATTACACGTATCCCAAAACCAGGCAAAGACACCTCCAAAAAGGAGAGCTATAGGCCAATCTCCTTAATGAACATTGACGCAAAAATCCTCAACAAAATAATGGCAAACCGAATTCAACAACACATCAAAAAGATTATTCACCACGACCAAGTAGGCTTCATCCCAGGGATGCAGGGGTGGTTCAACATACGAAAATCAATAAACATAATAAACCACATTAACAGAAGCAAAGACAAAAACCACTTGATCATCTCAATAGATGCAGAAAAAGCCTTTGATAAGATCCAACATCATTTCATGATAAAAGCTCTAAGAAAACTAGGACTAGAAGGAAAGTACCTCAACATTATAAAAGCTATATATGAAAACCTACAGCCAGCATTATACTTAATGGAGAAAAACTGAAACCATTCCCTCTAAATCAGAAACCAGACAAGGATGCCCACTATCTCCACTTCTATTCAACATAGTACTGGAATTCCTAGCCAGAGCAATTAGGCAAGAAGAAGGAATAAAAGGAATACAAATAGGTAAAGAAACTGTCAAAATATCCCTATTTGCAGACGACATGATCCTATACCTTAAAGACCCAAAAAACTCTACTCAGAAGCTTCTAGACATCATCAATAGCTATAGCAAGGTAGCAGGATAGAAAATCAACATAGAAAAATCATTAGCATTTCTATACACTAACAATGAGCAAACTGAAAAAGAATATATGAAAACAATTCCATTTAAAATAACCTCAAAAAAAATCAAATACCTAGGTGTAAACCTAACAAAAGATGTGAAAGACCTCTACAAGGAAAACTATACACTTCTGAAGAAAGAGATTGAGGAAGACTATAGAAAGTGGAGAGATCTCCCATGCTCATGGATTGGTAGAATCAACATAGTAAAAATGTCGATACTCCCTAAAGTAATCTACATGTTTAATGCAATTCCCATCAAAATTCCAATGACATTCATTAAAGAGATTGAAAAATCTACTGTTAAGTTTATATGGAAACACAAGAGGCCATGAATAGCCAAGGCAATACTCAGTAAAAAGAACAATGCAAGAGGTATCACAATACCTGACTTCAAACTATATTACAAAGCAATAACAATAAAAACAGCATGGTACTGGCACAAAAACAGACATGAAGACCAGTGGAACAGAATAGAGGACCCAGCTATGAAGCCACACAACTACAACCAACTTATCTTTGACAAAGGAGCTAAAAATATACGATGGAGAAATAGCAGCCTCTTCAACAAAAACTGCTGGGAAAACTGGTTAGCAGTCTGCAAAAAACTGAAACTAGATCCATGTATATCACCCTATACCAAGATTAACTCAAAATGGATCAAGGATCTTAATATCAGATCCCAAACTCTTAAGTTGATACAGGAAAGAGTAGGAAATACTCTGGAGTTAGTAGGTATAGGTAAGAACTTTCTCAATGAAACCCCAGCAGCACAGCAACTAACAGATAGCCTAGATAAATGGGACCTCATAAAGCTAAAAAAGCTTCTGTTCATCAAAAGAAATGGTCTCTAAAGTGAAGAGAACACCAACAGAGTGGGAGAAAATATTTGCCAACTATACATCAGACAAAGGACTGATAACTAGAATACATAGGGAACTTAAAAATCTAAATTCTCCCAAAACTAATGAACCAATAAAGAAATGGGCAAGTGAACTAAACAGAACTTTCTCAAAAGAAGAAATTCAAATGGCCAGAAAACACTTGAAAAAATGCTCACCATCCCTAGCAATAAAGGAAATGCAAATTAAAACCACGCTAAGATTCCACCTCACCCCTGTTAGAATAGCCATCATCAGCAACACCACCAACAACAGGTGTTGGCAAGGATGCGGGGAAAAAGGAACCCTCTTACACTGTTGGTGGGAATGTAAACTAGTACAACCACTCTGGAAAAAAATTTGGAGGCTACTTAAAAAGCTAGACATCGATCTACCATTTGATCCAGCAATACCACTCTTGGGGATATACCCAAAAGACCGTGACACAGGTTACTCCAGAGGCACCTGCACACCCATGTTTATTGCGGCACTATTCACAATAGCCAAGTTATGGAAACAGTCAAGATGCCCCACCACTGATGAATGGATTAAGAAAATGTGTTATCTATACACAATGGAATTGTATGCAGCCATGAAGAAGGACGAAATGTTATCATTCACTGGTAAATGGATGGAATTGGAGAACATCATTCTGAGTGAGGTTAGCCTGGCCCAAAAGACCAAAAATCGCATGTTCTCCCTCATATGTGGACATTAGATCAAGGGCAAACACAACAAGGGGATTGGACTTTGAGCACATTATAAAAGCAAGAGCACACAAGGAAGGGGTGAGGATAGGTAAGACACCTAAAAAACTAGCTAGCATTTGTTGCCCTTAACACAGAGAAACTAAAGCAGATACCTTAAAGCAACTGAGGCCAATAGGAAAAGGGGAACAGGTACTAGAGAAAAGGTTAGATCAAAAAGAATTAACCTAGAAGGTAACACACACACAGGAAATCAATGTGAGTCAATGCCCTGTATAGCTATCCTTATCTCAACCAGCAAAAACCCTGTTCCTTCCTATTATTGCTTATACTCTCTCTGCAACAAAATTAGAAATAAGGGCAAAATAGTTTCTGCTGGGTATTGAGGTTGTAGGGGGGAGAGGGAGGGGGCGGAGTGGCTGGTAAGGGAGGGGGTGGGTGCGGGAGGAGAAATGACCCAAGCCTTGTATGCACATATGAATAAAAAAATATTTATTGAAGGAACAAAGAATCATTTGTATTTATTTCTTGCTTAGCATTCAAATTTATCATGGATTTTTCATTCATATTTGAAAAGAATTGTTATTAGAGTATTTGGAGCTAAAGTATCTTGAGCTTAAGTTTTAATTCATTTTTATTAAAATTTGTGTTTTTATATGGTACATATATATGCTATCTGCTAAATAAAATTTTTCCCCTGTCTTAATATTCAAAAAAAAAAAAAGAAAAAAGATCTAATACACAGACATCAAGCATTCTCCCAACCAATACCCCACAATAATGTTCAAAATCAATAAACATGACCCATGCTCTGCTTTTTACTGCCCCAATTTTAAATATGAACAATCAGCCAATGAACTGGCCAGACATTTTAAGAAATTCTACAAATTCAAAGACAGAAACTAAATAAACAAAGCAGAGAAAAAACTGAGAATAAAAACATTAAAGCTAGTTAAGAACTTTAAAAATAATAACAATAAATTCCAACTACTATTGATATCCTCAGAGAGGTAAGTTATTGCAGCCATTAACCAGCACATCCAAAAAGCAAAAGGTTACCATTCTCAAGGTTTTACATAAGGAGGAATAATTATGAAAAACTCAGTGGGTGGCTTGGAAAAAGTTGAGAAAATTCCCTAGAAAATGTGCCCACCAAAAACGAATAGAAAATAGGAGAGTAAGGTAGAAAAAGGTAGAAGATCTTCAGTAAACTCAAGATACAAATAATAGATGTTCCAGAAAGACAGAACTGAGAATATAGAGGATATGAGACAAACAGCCCAAGACACTTAAAATACTTGAAGACATGAGTCTCAATTTGAGATATTCCACAAAGTAGCCAGTAAAAAATATGAAAACAGACTCACTCAAAGGCATGCTATCATGAAATTTCAGACCAAAAAGAAGATCCTTTAAGAATTCAAAAAAGAATGCGCAAAATAGGCTTTATAAGATAGACTTATGGAGGCAATCTAGAGACAATGAAGAGTATACTACATTTTTTCAACTTCTAAAATCGCCTTTAAAAGAAAAATTAAGGTACTTAAAGAAACTGAAAAAAATGATCAGTGACATCATCAGTGAACCTAGATTATAAGAAACTCTCATGGACATTCAGGTGGGGTGAAAATACCAGCAACAGCACAGTTCTTGTAGCATAAACAGCTATGCAGTATTAATGTTAAAGAAAAATGTGGAAGGGTGACATGAGTCACAGAACTCAGTAACTAATAAATAGGTCAGGACTACATGAACACTGAATGGAACTCTATGTTACTATATTTCAAAATAACCGATAAAATCTGAAGATGTCCTCCTAGCTCCAAATTACAGGTAGGTGCACAAAGACTCTAGGACACCACTAATGGACCACAGGAAATTCAAACAGTGAAGAAGTGACCAGAGCACTGGTAGAATGCAAAAATGTCTAATAAATTCTCTCCCTTTCAAAGAGAGATTCACTCTGAAACAAAATTTTCAAAAAGCAAGCACTGGTAGCTCACACCTGTAATCCTAATTACTTGAGAGGTTGAGACCTGAAGGACTGGGCTCCAGGTCACCCTAGGCAAAAGCTCCCTGAGACCCCCCTCTCAACCAGTTGCTGGACACACTAGTGGATGCCTGTCATCCCAGCTATGCAGGAGGCTGAGATCAGAAAGATTGTGGTTCCAGGCCAGCCTGGGGAAAAAGTTAATAAGACCCCATCTCAACAGAAAAGTTTTGTGTGTAGTGGTGTGCCATCTCAGCTATGGTGGGAAACCTAAAATAGTAGAATCATGGTCCAGGCCAGCCTGGACCAAAAACAAGTCCCTATCACAAAAATTATGAGCAAAATGGCTAGAGGCCTGGCCCAGTGGTAGACTATCTGTCTATCAAGCTTGAAGCCCTGAGTTCAAACCCCAACACTGCCAAAAGTCCAACCAAACAAAAAGGCTTCCTGGAACAGAAATCAATTTAGGAAAGCTGAGACCTCTAGGTATCTGAGGGAGAGTTAAAGTTCAAATACTGCCTGGCAACAAAAACCACTAGAACAGAGAGTGCAATACAGTACAATGTCTAACAATAAGACCATTCCCTTGAAAAGCAAGTCTCATTGAACTCTGCACAGTAGATATACAGGCAAGAAGACCAGCTGAGTTAAATCAGGCAAAGCTCTGATAGTTATATGAATAGGTAAAACAGATAGATAGATGATGATGATAATGATGAATATAGATAGATAATACATACTATGCACATGGTGAGTGGATGGGTGGAAGGATAGAAGGAAAGGAAGAAAGAAAAAGAATGAGAGAGAGGAAAGGAAGGAAGGAAGGAAGGGAGGGAGGGAGGGAGTGTGGGACGGAGGAAGGAAGGAAGGAAGGAAGGAGGAGAAAGAAATGTTCTTGAGTTATAAGACAGAAAATCTCACCTTTGGCCCATACATGCCTCTTATGCAAAAACCTCCTCCTAATAATCAAGGAAATCCTATCTTATTTAAGCATATGAAACTAATAAACAATAAAGTTACAATCAAATACCATATAACAACATTGTAAAATTAAGGATGAAAATAATTCCAATGATGTTACAACAGAAAAAAAAAACACTAAGAAGAACATGACTATAAAGGAAATGAAACTGCCATATTATTTCAAAAAGGGATTAAAAATAAGAAAATTATCAAAGCTAGCTTACATAAATCAAACTTAAAAGAAAAGTATAAATCAAAATTAAAAGTTATTTCTTACTAGAGTGTACACACCTTGAAGTCATCGTGCTTCTCTCCATTGTTGTATCCTCACAGACATAGCACAGAGTTGAAGATTGGGAAATAGCCATTGATTTTCAGTCCTGAGGCACAGATAATATCCTATTCAATATTTAACAGATGAGTAAACCAACCTGAGACTCAGAGAATTTATTCAACTGATCAAAATCACACAGTATGTACTAGCAAATACCAGAAGTCCAATAAAGACAGCTTCTTCCTTTTTTCGTTTTGCCTTGAGCCACCTCTGCAAAAAAGTTGTCATTGCAAAAGAGAATAGGGAAAAATCATGTGAATAGTTACTGACCTTCAGTTACTTTCCATAATGTAAAATATATCTGGAGATATTGAAAGAACCAAGAATCTTTTCAAATATTAACAGCCTTTGACCCATTTAGTGCTTGTGTTGCATGTCTAAAATGAAATTCATACAAAGGAAGAGCTGTGCAGCCAACTGGTCTTATTTTTTCTTTTCCCTTTCTCTACATGCCTGGTAGCTTGATTCACTCCAGTGGAAGAGTGAAATAACTTGCTGAGCTATTTGGCATGGATAATGAACAAGCAAGCCATATGAGTTATTCAGAGGTTTAAAAAAAATGAAAGAAAATTGCTTTGGTAGGGACATGAGTCCAAGGAGCACATCAGCAAGCTGGGAGAGTGCACAGATAGGAGGAATGTTTGGAATGCAAGCAGACCTTCATGTCTAAAATCTACCCTGGTAATTAATGCTCTTCTTGTCCCATGAAGATGCTGCACTAGAGAACAGACCAGTTACTACCACTAAAACAAAAAAATATGCAGGTTATTTCAGTGAGATCACTGTAGTTGCTTGATTCTATACCATTATCATTTTATTTAAAATGTAGATTTCAAATTTATCCATAGTACTCTGAGGTAAGAGGCGTTTCTACATTCACCATCTAATTTAAGTAGCCCATGCATTAACTGGCAATGATGGATTTAAGTAATGATTTCAAGGCTCCTGGATGGTTGTCAATTATTCAATTTAAATATTGTCTTCATTGTGCCATTAGAACTTCCTCATCCCTGTACACTATGCCAGCCCCTCTTCACTCAATTTAACTGGATAAATTTCCTCAAGCAGTGAAAAGACAGGGAAAAAATGAAAATATTAAATATTATACAGTCTTATTAAGGCACAGAGCTCAGGATTAATCCCATAAAAAGGTCCAAAAATTTGAAGAAAATAAGTGGTGACACTCAAGAATAACCCATCAAGATGGGGAAGAACAGAACAAATCCTAGGAAAGCTCATTGGTGGTTGAAGAACAAACCAAATGGCTGGTCTGAGAGTCTGTAAATACAACTTCCAGAGACTCTGAGTAGCCAGCTGTTATTCCTGCTCTATACCTTTAAGCTCAGGAACTCACCTGGAGCAAGCTTTGTTGGTCTAAGGGAGGAAAAAGCTGTGTTCATGTCTGAGTGCTCTGTGTTACTCAGCAGTCACAATGTGTATTGTGTAACCCTGAGATCCATGAGATAGATGCGTCTAGCTCAGGCAAGGTGGTTTTCCCAATGTACATCTAGACTACTTAGATACAATCTGTAGACATTATCCAGTCTCATCTGTGTGTGTAGAAAGTTGCATGGGGAGTGGAGAGTTGGTAGTTGTGCTTTTGAGGTTTTGGTGGGGCATCTGGAAGCTAAGGCCTCCATAAAGAGTCTTGAGAACTCCTGCTGATTGTACCCACTTCCCTCAATATTAATTAGAAAAGGATATCTTATTTGATGAACCCAATAGTTATCTTTTGTCACTCTGTTAGTGAAAGTCTGCTAGGACAATTGACAATTCTCAACGCAAAGTTTCTCCTTGGAGTTTGGAATTTTGCATTGGAGTTTTGGCTGTCAAGAAATGAAAAATCCTGTTTAACAACTTTTTCTAACTATACACACACACAACACATACCAACTAAGTCAGATAATCATATGTTCAAGTATTACTATAAATGTAAAATACAAATGCATATTTTAAATATTTATAAGTAAACTATAAACATAAAACATCATGATACAAACTATCTTGATTCTCTTTGTGTTGGGAATCATGTCACAGAGGGAAAGGGCTATATTTTTAAGTAATTTACTAAGCAAAGAATTTTTAATATAAATATACATCCTTTAAAAGAATTTGTGCTGACATTTACAACAAAAGTATTTTCTTGCATTTTAATTAAAGATTTTCATATTCTATAACTATTCCAAGGAGGTAATATATAGCAAAAGTTATTAAAATGACAGATAAAGCAGGTGTTGGTAAAATCTGAACACTGTCTCTTAAACCTTATGTGAAACTGAGGCAAGAGCTAGAAACTAATACTTCCCAAACCACTAATTGCAGATGTAAACTTGGATTCTGTCTTTCATAAAGTTCTCAAAAAATGAGGAATATACGCATCTGGATAGAATTAATAAAGAGTATATTTAGAAAGCAGTTTGAAGTTTTACATTAAACCACACTGAGCTATTTAAGATCATTTATCTCAAGAATTAACAAACAAATAGGAGCTTGAGCTAGAGAAGATGAGTGTTTAAAATGCTAGGAATTCTCTCACAGACAAATTAGTCAAACAGCACTAATCTTTACCCTGTGTCCAGTTTCCAGTTCCAGATAAAAAGTGTGCCCCAGGGTAAAATTCTCTCACCATAGATGCAGCCTGAAAGCCATAGTGCAAAGAGAATCAAAAGAAATGATCAACTCTTGAACAATAAGCCTGCAGGGAATGGTCAGCTTCTCTCTGTTTGTTCCTAAGAAGGATAGCACAGCACAGGAACAGGGAGAGAAACAGCAAAGCATTCCAGTTTGAATTGCCACATATGTGACTCCTTATGGCCATTATCCAAACCAGAAGAGAACCTTCCATTGCTTCTTTCTGCTCATACTTGAGAAAAAGAGTTACTAAAGAGAAGCTACCTTGCTTAGGCACATCAGTGCCCTCTAGACTCTGTCCTCACACCTTGCTCTGCCTTTCTTTTCCTGCTTCCTTGCCCTTCTTTGTCAAAGGCTTCTCACCTGGAATCATCTCATCTGCATGGCCACATCACAAGACCTGTGTGGTGGAAACTCTGCCTTGTCTCTTCCCTCGTTCCCCACACTGCCACCTCAGGGGAGTGATGCACTATTTGTACATCTAACCACATCTCCCAAGATACCTTGTGCCTAGAACTGTCTGAGTGAGAGGATTTGATGGGTAGCTGTGCTCAAAGACCTTAAAAGCAAAGTTTTCCTTTAAATGTAATATATTCCTCAAATAAAAATGAAAACAGTGAAAAGAATAAGTGTTATGTGTACTTTGAACATCAGTGTCTATTCATGTTCCCACTATCTGTGTTGTCTCTGTATAAGGTACATGTATGTGTGATGAGTGGGGATACATACACATCTTTGTTCCTATATCTTTATTCTCCTCTTCCCTTTCTCCTTTATTATTTATAGCATTGTAGTCAATTCATTCCAAAGTTTGGGGATCATTTTCTAGCCCCAGGTAAAGACTGATTCCTGCCATGTAGCAACACACTACTTCCTTGGAAAGAGATAGGAACCACAACAGTAATGAACGAGATGGATCCTACACAGCTCAGCGTCTTTGCCAAATGAATCACTGTCAGGTGCTGGGGTGGTCCTACAAATGAACACTTAATACTTAACAACAAATCAGAATCTTAGCCAAAAAAATATTACCAAACATTCCCAATTAGATTGTCTAAAGAGAAGCCTGTCATTGCAAAGTTTGTATCAAATAATACTTTTAGTTACTTAATGGAGGGGCACTGTTTTTTCACTCCCTCACTTGTTAGAGCAAGCTTTCTCTCTCACTCCTGGTTATTACTGAATCTAACTGGGCTTAACTGGGGGTGACTGGAGATTCAGAAAAGACATAGGATAGACAGACAGACAGAAGGTGGGGTCAGGTGTGTTGGGCACTCAGGTGGAGATACCCACCCTCACTGCTTCTTTTCTCTATCTTTATTCTTTAAGGCCTTACTTCTTACAGTTCTTTACAACCTTGCTTCTAAAGTCTTCTTTAAAACCTTGCTTAAAACATCTTTCCTTAGACTTGCACTGTCCCATGTTTTCTCTTAGCTTGTATTTAACTTAATCGCTCTTAAAGTCTTTTGCCCCCAGGCTTGCAGCTTTTCTTTAACATTCTCTTTTTAGCTTGCAAAGTCTCAGTCTTCTATCTTGCACTGTCCCATGTTCTCTTTGGCTTTTCTTTAGCTTCTAAAGACTATGTTAAAGTTCTTTCTTTGGCTTAACTTTTCTAAGGCCTATGTTAAAGTTCTCGGTGCAGACTTTCTATCCACTCCTCTTTAGCCATACTTTTTCCTTCAGCAATTTCCCTTTAGCAATTCTTTTCCCTTCCAAAAGCTTCCCTCATCAAAAATCCCAAAGCAAAAGCCCAAAGTGAAACACCCAAGCCAAAGCCCAAAGTAAAAGCCAAAGTTAAAAAGCAAAAGCTCCCAGCTCTCCTTCAGAGACCTTTTATAAAGAGTGGCAAACAAGGTGGAGCAGCAGCTCTCTGGAAGGGACGCAACATTGTAACAGAGAAACCTGCATTCAGCTTCTCTGAACACAAGCTTAGGAGACACAGCTGTTCTGCTTTTTTCTGTTTGTGGTGGGGGCTGGGCCTATCTCCGCCTACAGGTGAAAGCAATTAAGCTGCATTCTCAACTTTGCTTATGTCCAGTTCTCATAGGCTTTTCATATGAGAACAACTGAACAAAACTGAAGATTATTTATTAAAATAATTACTTTATTAATGTCATTGTCATATTGTATTATTTTAGAAGTCAACTAAATACAACAAAAGGATGGCAAAGTCTGCCTAATACAACAGCACAGTAATGCTTTCCAAATAAAACAAAGACCATTAATTTGACTTTCTTTCTGTGAGAGTGCTAACTAAGGCAGTGTTTGCTTAACAGTGAAGAAAAATATCTTTATATATATATAAAATAACTGTGGTCAACTATTTGTATGTTACTAATAAAAATGGTGCTAAGAACTGACTTGCTTTACAGCAGAAAGATGACAAGCTAGGGAGTTGGCCAGGCAGGTAAAGGTACCAATACACAAATATGTATTCATATGTGGTTTTTTTTTTTAAACCTTTATCAAGCTTTTCCTACTATGTACCAAGTATTAGAATGTGCACTAATCTTCACATGACTTATAAAATTGGCCCAATCATTCCCATTTTTATGAGGATAATGAAATTTGGAACAAGTAGATAACTTGCTAAAGGGCTCACATCCAGTGAGGAGCAAAGTTGAGACTGTACTAAACAGAAACCCATGTCTTCTGAATCTAACAAATAAGCATGAGCCATCATGCCTGCTACTCGTATATATATATATATATATATATATGCATATATATACATATATCCATGTGTGTATATGTATATATATATATATATGTATATATAGTTTTATAAAATTATGGAGAACTTATTGGTCTTTGGAAACACCAAACATAGAGTTAAGTTAAACCAAAAATACCTTTTCTGTGTCCCTAACTGCCCTTCACTGCCTATATCCTTTGGCACTGCAGAGCATTCACATTGCCCGGGAATAAACACAGAAGCTGAAGGTGAACAGTGAGAAGTCTCTTGTACTATTAAATACTTTCATAGTCACACTGTTTGACTGGCAAATACAAAGAGGCTTCCCTGTAACATCCATCATACTGCCTAGGCTGCTCCAAGCTTGGTCTCAGTGACAAATGCTTCAAGTTAATCATCCGTTTGCCTCTCCCTTTCCTTTGAAGACATTGATCAAACTGTGTTGACAGAGCCTGGATGAAATATAGGGTTCTGGGAATTGCTGAGCTGGCTTTGAAATCTACCATTATTTGAGCACAACACAACAGCTTGAGGGACATCTGTCATTTTGCTTTGACATTAACTGTCCTCTTCTGTTTGAGACCACATGTGTTTTGGTCAGAGCTGTAGATTCTACAAATGTTCTAATGCTTATCATGGAGCTTATGACATGCATGACTTGCATAGAGCTAAACAACTTGCATGCTAACAGTATCACTTAAATAATAAAAGGTAAAAGAACCATAGTGTTTTAAGACTTAGAATATAGAAACTTAAAAATTGGCTCTAAAACCAAGACAATAAAGCATAACTCCTTTATATACAACATTTTCCACTTAATGGAAATCATCACATATGTTATTTTCCAAATGATTTGATGCTTAGGTTTTCAAATATTTTTCAAAGTCTATTTTTTCTGTACTCTACAACCTAGCTATTTTCCTTCTCCTAGACATGTGAGGAAGTATATGTGGGTTTACAGACTGCATGGAGAGCTGTACTGCAAGCAAGTCAGAACATTTTGAATGAAGAATGATTTACACTGGCCCCACAGAGAAAATACGGTTTCTATAAATCATGTATACTAAAAAGAAAAATGCTAGGAGTCATGTGAATGCTTGCTCTGCATATTCTCCTCAACTCCCAAATGTATAAATGTCCACTATGTTCAGGAAAACTTTTACAATGTAAAAATCATGTTATAAGTATTGCATAGGTTCTGATATCATGTTTAAAAGACTAGTTACCCATAAAGTAGCAGAACTGTAAAACTCAGGGACTCAATGGAGTTCCAGATGCTACCAAGTAAGGGTATAAAGAGAAAAGATTCCTGATTTTGTTTTTATATACGAAGCCATTTCCAGTTTTAAAAAGAGTATAAGTGGCAATTTGTCTTTGTATTTCTCCCAATATCCTCTTTCAATAATCTCTTAGCCATTTTCCGGTTGTCTAGTGTCACCATATTACCCTAACCCTGTCACATAAGCCCAGCTACCAGACTATTTAATGACAAAAAATTAAGTAATGATCTTTTTTCCAACATACACTCAACTTTATAGAAGGAAAAAGCAATTACTCAGAATTAACTCATACTAGTATCTGGTATGTCTTCAGATTATCAGATAGCTGTCTCATAGCAGTATGTATATATATATATATGCATATGTACACATACTATAATATATATTATAGTAAATGCTTACCCACATAAAGATCCAATTTGTGGATTTTTGAATGTTGAATCTAATCGAAAATAGATTTCAATGATATTACAAGAAATCTATTCAGAAGCAATCACGTAAATATATGGACCACTAAACCTACCACACAACCTAGCAAGGTAGTCCTATTCAGAAATATGACACTTGAGTATCAAGATATTCCTGATTATTATACCTTCATTCTTTCTCTTCATTCTTTCCATCAACAGACATTATGCTAAATGCAAGGAGTGAAAGAAGATAATACCAAAGTACATGTGATGTGATTCTTACTTGTAACTTAGAATAGATATGGACACTTTCCCCCCTACTCAACCCAGGGTTTCCTGAAGTCACAGGTGGTAACATAAGAATAAAACTATACTGTGCTTTTTCTTGTTTATTTGGGTTTTTTGTTTGCTTATTCATCCTTGCTTTTCTTTGTTTGCTTTTAATCAGTTCACCCCTATTGTGCTGAGCTTCTCTTCAAATAATTTCTCCTGGAAGTCTTCCAGTGGTCATGTAAGATAGGCAGACTTTCTCCAATATTCCTGCATCTCAGAGTCAGGCCAATAAAACACAATAAAACAACCACAACAATAATGATAGAGGAAAACTTGTGAAAGGAATGAACTATACTATAAGAGATACTCCATTATGCTTAAATAGTAAGATATTTCTTCATGGAACAAAAAATAGGAGTCTTGATGAAGAAGCAGGCATAAATCATGGAGAGTATGAGTTTCATATCAGAATATTCAGAGGAAATACTTATAACCGAAAGGAAAATGAACACAAATATGGATATAGAAATATGGAAACAAAACTTCAAAAAGAAACAGTGGGTATGTTGCCTCGGAAAAGAAAGGTTCAGAGCAAAGATGATAAGCATCCAAGCAAAGAGACTCCAGTCAGCTAGGAGTAGGCACAGTGAGGAAGTTGTGTAACTTCTCTGAGCCTCCATTTTCTTCTCTGTAAAACAGAAATAAATGATGCTTCAAAGAGTTACAACGTGGATTCAAATATATAAAACACTTCCCATATAGTTAATGTTTCATAAATTATTGCTTCTACCCTCCAGGAAACAGAGGCCATGTATTTGAAAGTAAACTAAAAAAAAAAGTAACAGGTTTGTATGCATGCTAGGGAGTCTGAGGCTGTTTTTCCCAGTAAACTCATAAGACAAGAATTATTTAGTGACTTATATTTCACAGTGCTCTCAACTGCCTTAGAAGGAGAACTGAATGCTGTCATAGAAATAAAGAAGAAAACAAACAAACAAAAGAAGTAGAAAATGTTGGGTTTACCAAAAGAGTGAGGAAAAAGGAAGAATGAGACCTCCTGAATGTACTGATCATGAAGGTTACAACAGTAATATTTCAACTTCTCTGAGGATGGCCAAAAAAAAAAAGGTCTATGAAAACTTCACTTAATTTTTAGCCAATTCTTAAATTGGGTATCTTTAAATCAGGAGATTCTTAAATTGCAATACCTAAGCAATTCTTTAATTGGGCATCTGTAAATTTTTACATTTATTTGCCACTTGGAAAGATCTTTGGTTCAAATCCTACAAATTCATTTCAACTGAACATTGATTAATCAGAACTACAAGGACCAGCTAAAAACATTTTCATTATTCAAAATAATGCTTGTAGGGAAAAGAGAAAATCATTAAAATAAATTTGGATACGAAGGTTATTTAAAATTATAATAGCCAGGGTACTTATTTATTTTGCTTAGAATTCATTCCCTTTCATACCCTTTCATACACACTCAGTTTATATTTGATCCAAACTCTTTTAAGAATTACAAATTAAATCAAGAAAATCAAAATGACATAAGAAAAAGACTTAAAGAAAATTAAAATAATTTTAACTATTCTGTATTTAATAAAAAAAAAAGTAAGACCAGGTATATTGGCTAACATCTGTCATTTCAACTATTAAGATGGTGAAAATCAGGAGGATCACAGTTTGGGGTCAGAATGGTTAAAAAGTTAGTGAGACCCCCCATCTCAATAAATAAGCAAGGTGTGGTGGTGGCTGCCTGTCATTCCAGCTACTTGGGAAGCACAGGTAGGAGGATCACTGTCTATGGCTCTTTCCATTGGTCCCAGACAAAAATGCAAGCCCTACCTGAAAAATGACTAAAGCCAAAAAGGCTGGAGGTGTGGCTCAATTGGTAGAGCACCTGCCTAACAAATGTAAGGGCCTAGATTCAAAATCTAGTACTACTTGAGAAAGAGAGAGAGACAGAGAGAAAATAAAACAAAATAAATAAATCAGATGCAGAGACAGACAAAAATGAAGAAAGGTGCTCTCCTCATTGTCCAGGAAGATTCCACATGAGAAGAAATGAAGAAATAGTGTTCAGGAAGAAAACATGACATATGGAAAGTCCCTCAAATGAAAATAAGTTTGGTGTATCCAAGAATTAGAAAGATTTTTTTCCTCTGTCATAATAAACAAAGGAGAGACTGATGTGTATAGAGTTGGAAGTAGGGGTATGGTAGACAGTACTAGTGCTTACCAATATTTCTGGCTCTTCTTTCTTTCTGGGCATACAGACGGATTCCACTTCCTTGTATGTGCTATTTAATTTAGACAGGACCATGTAAATTATCTGAGAAAATTACATGAGCAAAAGTAATATGTCACTGCCAGATAAAATAGTTTAAGATTTCTGGCCAAGCAAAGTGGCTTATGCCTATAATCCCAGATAATCTGGAGGCACAGAAGGAGGATTGCTGTCCAAGTCCAGAAAAGGCAAAAAGTTAGCAAGATCTGATCTCAACAAAAAGCTGTGTATTAGTAACAAGTGTCTGCAATCCCAGCTGTGCAAAAGCATAAGTAGGAGGATCACAGTCTGAGGATAGTCCCAAACAAAATGGGGGCCCCATTTGAAAAATAACTAAAGTAAAAGGGCTCAAGTGACAGAATGCCTGCCTAGCATCTGCCTAGCAAGGAGAAGGTTCAGACTTCAGACTCCAGCACCACCAAAAACAATGCTCAATGTGTGGCTTTCTGTATGCTCTTTTCCTACTCTGGCAAACCTGGAGACTTTGAATGGATGCGTCGTCTCCAGTCTCCATGTTACTCAGGGAGTGTCCTACTGATGGAATTCAACGAGATATTTGCCTTTGTTGTTTTGATTCACTGAGGTCTGTGGCCTATTAACACAGGAAAAACTGTCCCACTCTAACCACCACAAAGATGGTGAAGAGGCCACGCTTCTTGATATGTGAATATAGTCAGGCTCCACAGCTCATGTACTCTGTGTTCTGGTAGAGGTAGCATTTTGGAGATACTACCAAGGTTTTCCACATGTGCCCTCCAACAAGGTGGCCACTGCAGCTGCAGTAAAACAGGGACCACTGGAGACACATCTGGGGCAGCCACGCATTATAAGATCACAGACAGCAAAGACTTGACGCCATGCCAGGCAGTGAATTCCAAGGTCCTGCAGATGCTTAAGGTCTCCTTATTTGACATCATCCTGTCCCTTAGGTCTGGTGGCATGCTGGGATGAGAGTGGCCACCTTACAGATCTTCCAAATGCCTACAAAGTCATTCTTCTGTATGAGAAGGGATGCACCTTACTTTCCAAATTCTGTAGTAATGTTCCTACGAAACTGTCCCTGGTCATACCCTTGGGGTCTTTCCCAAAGATGCTATTTTTTCCCAATGTTTACAACATAGCAGCTGAGAATTTTCTAAATTTTTAAGTGTCACTTCTCTTTTGATTATAAATTGTGTTTAAATTGTTGCTCTTTTCTAGCTTTTTATTTATTAACAGTAAGACAAGTCATGCTACACCCTTTTCTTAGAGATTTATTCTAAGTATCCACAGTTTTATGTCTCATGGGTTCTACTTGCCACAAAACACTAGGACTGAAACACAATTCAGCCAATTCTTTTCCACTTTCTAACAAAAATCATCTTTCCTCCCGTTTCCAATGACATATTCCTCATTTTCATATGAGACTCCATCAGAATGGCCTTTAGTGTTTCTATTTCTAGCAACAGTCTGATCATGATGACTTAGGTAATTTTTACATGATGAGGGCTTTAGCTACAACTCTTCTCCTCTAAGCCTTCACAACTGCCCGTGACGTTATACTCACAGCAGTGGAGGATTTTCCTAGTATGCACCTCCAAATTCTCCTAGCTTGTGCCCATTGCCCATTTCCAAAGCTGCTCCTATATTTTTATGTATTTGTTACAGCAGTGTGGTAGGTCTCAGTTTATAAGGCTGGTGCATGGGTTTATGAAATTTTTCAGGATCAATTCTGAGGCAGAAGCAAAGTATTATTCATGTTCCTGGGGAGGAATGAGGCCATATACTAAGAGAATATCAGCTCAGAGTGAGGCTAGGGCTGGGGTTTATAAGCATTTAAGATGTAGAAGCAATGTACTGATGCCACTTTGTTCTTCTGATTCAGCTAGCTGTTTCAGGAAGCAGCTGGGTGGTTAGAGTCTCAATGTTTTGCCAAAGCAGTAATTTGTTAGTTTATACTATCTTTTCTGTAACATCATGTGGTCAAAATATATTGTCAACAAGATGCCAGTGGAATTTTGCTTGAGTTCAGAAGAACAGTTTCTGCAAAGTAAAATAGCTATCCTGCTTGACAAAATGGAGTCCTTCACAAAATGGAGTAGGTTAGGCTAATTTGAGTTAGGCCTTTCACAGTGCTGTCACTGTTTACAACCAATTTCTGTCTTAGCCAGTGGGACAGAATAGAGGACCTGGATATGAATCCACACAACTATACCCAATTTATTTTTGACAAAGGTGTTAAAAATATACGATGGAGAAAAGACAGCCTCTTCAACAAAAACTGTTGGGAAAACTGGTTAGCAGTCTGCAAAAAAACTGAAACTACATCTGTGTTTATCACCCTGTATTAGTATCAACTCAAAATGGATCAAGGACCTTAATATCAGACCCCAAACTCTAAAGTTGGTACAGGAAAGAGTAGGAAACACTTTGGAAGTAATAGGTATAGGCAAGGACTTCCTCAATAGAACCCCAGCAGTTCAGCAACTAAGAGAAAGTATAGACAAATGGGACTTCATAAAATTAAAAAGCTTCTGCTCAACAAAAGAAATGGTCTCTACACAGAGTGGGAGAAAATATTTGCCAGCTGCACATCAGACAAAGGACTGATAACCAGAATATATAGGGAACTCAAAAAACTAAACTCTCCCAAAATTAATGAACCAATAAAGAAATGGGCAAGTGAACTTAACAGAACTTTCTCAAAAGAAGAAATTCAAATAGCTAAAAAACACATGAAAAAATGCTCACCATCTCTAGCCATAAAGGAAATGCAAATCAAAACCACACTAAGACCCCACCTCACCCCTGTTAGAATAGGCATCATCAAAAACACCACCACCAACAGGTGTTGGCGAGGATGTGGAGAAAAAGGAACCCTTGTACACTGCTGGTGGGAATGCAAACTAGTACAACCACTCTAGAAAAAAAAATCTGGAGACTTCTTAAAAATCTAACATAGACCTGCCATATGATCCATCAATCCTACTCCTGGGGATATACCCAAAGGAATGTGACACAGGTTACTCCAGAGGCACCTGCGCACCCATGTTTATTGCAGCACTAGTCACAATAACCAAGTTATGGAAACAGCCAAGATGCCCCACTACTGACGAATGAGTTAAGAAAATGTGGTATTTATACACAATGGAATTTTACGCAACCATGAAGCAGAATGAAATCTTATCATTTGCAAGTAAATGGATGGAACTGGAGAACATCATCCTGAGCAAGGTTAGCCAGGCTCAGAAGACCAAAAATCATATGTTTTCTCTCATATACAGACTTTTGATCAAGGACAAATACAGCAATGTGATTGGACTTTGATCACATGATAAGGCAAGAGCACACAGGGAGGTATGAGGATAGGTAAGAAACCCAAAAAACATGGTAGTATTTGATGTCCTCAATGTAAAGGAACTAATGCAGAAACTATAAAGCAACTGAGGGCAATAGGAGAAGTGGACCAGGAACTAGAGAAAAGGTTAGTTTGAGAAGAAGTAACTTAGAAGGTAACACACATGTACAGGAAATCAATGCGAGTCCACTCCCTGTATAGCTACCCTTATCTCAACCAGCAAAAACCCTTGGTCCTTCCTATTATTGCTTATACTCTCTCTTCAACAAAATTAGAGATAAGGGCAAAACAGTTTCTGCCTGGAAGCAAGGGGTTGGCGGGAAGAGGGAGAGGGCGGGGTATAGGGGGAGAAATGACCCAAACATTGTATGCACATATAAATAAATGAAAAATAAATAAATAAATAAAAGTAAGATCCCTAAAAAAACAATTCTGTCTACTAAGACAGAATTACATTTGGGAATACTATTACAAAATAGTTTAGACTGAGTAATTTATAGACAGCATAAATTCATCACTCACAGTTAAAGGCATCTAGGAAAGCCAAGAATAGCAGATTTGGTATCTAATGAGCTCTTGCGCTCTCTTTCTCTCTCTCTCTCTCTCTCTCTATCCCTCAAAGATGGCATCTTCTAGCTGTGACCTTACATATCAAAAGATTAAAAGCTAACAAGCTCCCTCAAGTCTTTAATTTCTAATCATTTTTCAAAAGTCTCTAAGTCTTTAAACTATCACAATTGGAAACTAAATTTCAACATATGAATTTGAGATGTACACAAACATTCAGAACACAGCCATGACAAACCTGCAGCTAGACTGCAAAGAGAGGTGGGGGGGTGGGAGGGAGAGATTTTGTTTCAAAGAATAGAAAACACTAATTTGTAATATATATCACAAAGGACACGATATTTCACTTATACTTGAAAGTTGCCGACAGAGTAGATTTTTAACAGAATAATATTTTCACATCATAATAGCAAACTTGGCATGGACCAGTATGCCTTTTAAACATAGATGTAAAAATCATTAAGTAAATATTAGCAACTAAAGTCATCAAAATGTGCAAATACAGCATTACCAAGTAGAGTTTGTATCAAGAATGCGAAGTTGGCTTAACATTAAAAACTTAATCAGTAAAATTGATCATATTAGAATAGAATAAAGATAAATCATATAACCAGTTCAACAGATGAAAGTTGACAAAATTCCATACCCAATCATAATAACAAAATTCAATAAACTAAAAGTAGCAGAAAATTTGCTCATGTTAATAAAGGCATTTATGAAATATCTACACTAACATCATACCTAATGATGGAAGTTGAGCCTACCTATGGAAATGTAGAGGAAGCAGGCAGGTAAACTGCAACCAACACCTATGAGTCCCAAAATAAATGGGACTTATTCAGGCTGTGCACAGAAAGCAATGCAAGTGTTTCTCTGCTGAGATGTTCCCTTCTTTCTACTTCTCATTCCAGACACACTATTACACGTAGAGAGAATGTCCTGGGATGGGAGTCGATCTTAGAGTTGGTCTTCCTTCATACATAGCTCCTGCCTTTGTATGTGTTGACAGTAAGATAACAGCCTTGAGGTGGCTTCTACTTCTGCAATTATTTACCCAGTTGTTTTGAGGCTGTGTCTTTTCTCTTCTCTGATTTCTCCAAAATCCCAATGCCATCTGCTTTCTGGTTTGCAGGAATTCCTGAAAATTCTGATGGATTGATGATTTCCTTTCTTTTACAGTGTTGCTGCTCTGGTTTAATTTCCTTTTCAATGCATTTTCTGCAAGTTCAAAGATTTTTATGTAAGGAGGGATGAAAACACATAAGTTCAGTCCATTACATTGACCCAGTTACTTAAGGAATAATTTTAAAGTTTATCAGATGCAGTGGAATGGGAACTTTCACTCAGTGTTGTTAGAGATGATAACAAATGACTGGCAAATTTTGTAAAAAATAAATAAGTAAAGTTTCAAAATAAAATGAGATATATGAGCATGCAGCTTTATAACACACAGAAACACATTAGTGAGACACATGTATCATATGGTGTTTTGTAATTTTTTCACATATATAATCACATGTGCAATCTTTTTTGGCAGTACTAGGCTGGTGCTACCAATTGAGTCACACCCCCAGCCCATTTTGTTTTGAGGTAGGGTCTTGGGCTTTTTGCCTGTGGCTAATCTTAAATTGTGATCTTCCTACCTATGCCTCCTTTGTAGCTGGGATTATAGGGTACACTATGAAGCCCAACTTGTTTTGCTAAGATGGGGTCTTGCTAACTTTTTGTTCACACTGGCCTCAAAATTACAATCCTTTTGATCTCTACCTCCCATGTAGCTGAAAATACAGGCATATGCCATAATGCCTCGCCTCAAAAGAGCTGAAGGAAATATATTAAAATTTAATTGATTCCTGACTGTTGAATCACTGTAACTAAATCACTAGATATTGTTGTATCTTCTGTGAATCTTTTTAAAACTTTTTTCTATCATAAGCAGATACTATTATAGTCAGGAAAATATGCAAGCCTAAGAAGATCATTTTAAAAGAGATAAGCTTATTTTTAATAATTGACCAAAATAACCGAGTCCCCAAGTTTCCAGTTAATCAAGGTTTAGGCTTTATTTATTTTGCTTATAATGAAAGCTATTCAGTCTCCCATTGTCAAAATTTGTATTTCAGAGTAATTCCTGGTGCATTTGTTTTTGCCATGATGAGGCCTGTTATTATCTCTGCTTGGGGACGCCTTCAAAATTTCCTCCTGCTACTGAGAAGGATTAGTACAAAGTGAATCCAAAATGTAGATTAACAATAACTGAGCTCTTTGGATAAAGTAATTTTACACCCTGCTTTCAACGTCCTGCTTTACTAATGAGATTTTGGAAACTTCAATCTGAAAGCCTTAGAATTGTGGTCCTTTGTGGTTCCTCTTGTCTGTCGTGAATGATTAAGTGGCTTATTAAGACAATTAAGTTTGGACCTCTAACTAATCGTTTTACCAGACACAATATCCTATTAGACATTCCTGAATCTTGTGGGACTCTTCGTACTCAAAACTGCTGAAAATCCATGATAATGAGAACTGCAAATTCATGATAATTAATTATCAAGGATTAGGTCATTTAAAGTTGCATCTCTTTTCTTCTTCCTCCACCTCTGTCTCCTTCATGCCAGAATCCAGATGTGGATAAAACCTTGTGGTAAGAATTCCACTTTCTCTACTTTTTCTTTAAGATAATGAAATGAAACTTGATATGGTTTCTAGATAGAAACTCTCCCTTCAATCTTAACCTGTGTCTGGCTTGCTTACACTATTGAGGGTCTAGAGGCCTCAGTTTAGCGATCACTCCCTAAGGAAGATCTCTCATGCCCTAGCTCATTCTCACAATCACCCTGCATAGACATTTGTTTGGTTGTGTACACAATGACTGTCTTCCTCACTAAACTTTCAGTGTTATGAGACCAGGTACCCTACCTGCCATATACCCCATAGTACCTCCAGAAGTAGCTCAGGGTCTGATACAAGGAAGGTTCATGATAAAAATCTGAATTGATTAAGTTTAAATGATCTTTTCCCTCTTTTCACTAATCAAAGTAAGGAGATTTTGTAAAGATAAGTTTATTCAATCTTTATCTTAAAACCTCTTAAAATTTTTCTTTAATTGTCTGTGTGATACAAAGAGAAATAACTGGAAGGGCACTAGATAAATGTTCTGGAGGCCTATCTTTTGTGTGCCTCTCATTTCTTTGTCAGCCAAAGTTCAAGTCACTTGACCTTGCCTTGTCTCTTAAATTGAGCCACAATTTCCCAATCTACACATTGAAAACAATAACACTTCCCTTACTAGTTCACATATTATTGAAAGGATCAAAAGAGAATGCATGTGAAATTGCTTTACAAAAAAAAACCTGATAAAATACTAACACAAGGTAAGGAGTTGTCATTCTAACAACTGTCAGGTACGGGAGCTCTTCACTTTTATCAACTATCTCTCCACGTTCACACAAACATAATGTAGGTGAAAATGAAAACTCTTACAGCGGTCTGTCATAAGCCAACTTGTTTTTACATTGTTGAATTAACCACTAATCTTATACAAGGTGGAAACAAGTTTTGAGCAATATTTCTCAAGCCAAAAGAAAAAGAAGTTCCACTGTGATTTTTTATGGACAAATTTCAAGGGAAATTATTACATTGGGTTCCACTAGGAGCCATTCCTTTTTTCTCTGTCTTTCTCTCTCTCTCTCTTCTCCGTTTCTCTCTCATCTAAGAGGTCTTACAGTTCCATTTATGGTGGTAAAACTGCCCAGAATTTTGTTCTGACCATCAAACACAGAAACTTAAAAATCTTAACATCAGCACACAGAGTAAATCTGTCTTTCACAGATGGATTTCATTCAGTTGATACACAGAGATGGTGTATGAAATCAGAATGCCTGTGTATAAATATATGAATAGAAATGTGGCTGTTTGACCTCCTCAAACTCCACCAGCATTGTCAGCTCTCCTTTCCCAAGGGTGGATCAACAGTGAAAATCAAAATTTAATGGGAAGGGCCTTTGGTGGGGACAGAATCACAACAAAAGTTGTGACAATGGCCTGAAGCATGGAGGTCCACAGTATTAAGAATAACCCTGACCAATGTTTGCTCCTATGGACCAATTTTTCCTTACTTTATTGCTGAGTATTGTCTCTGTTGACTGTTATTTTTCCTCTAGATTTATTTATGTGTTCAGTCAACTCTCACTCTGACCCTGTCAGTAAATCTACTTCTTTTTCAAGTTACTGAATAGTTGTACTCTGATCTACTATTTATTGATTTTATAATTTAATTCTCAGAGAACAATCTTACTGCCCCATTTACAAGCTTTTAGAAATACTTCACAGCTGCCTCCAAATACCATCATTGATAAAAACAAGAGAAAACATCAGCCACACATAAACTGAGCTTCCCATTGCTCAAAGGACATTAAATTATTAATCTAGCACTAAAATAGAGAAAATAATCAACATTTAAAATAATAAATATGTCCAAAATTCTATTGAAACAAGACTAGTAAAGATACCAAAGGGTTTTTTTTTTTCTATAACCTGTCCTGACAAATGATTCAGCTAGATATTAAGAAACATAGAATAACTTTTCATTTAAGGCATTAATGTGTTTAATGAAGTAGCAAAAGAAATGAAAAATCAGTTTCTTACAGCTTATTAATTCATGTCAAGAGATTGATTTCCATTTATAATTAACTGCTATTAGTCTCTTTCATTGATATCTGACTGTGCATTAATAATACATCACTCTTGATAAGCTGAATGTCAATAATTTTAATAACTGGGAAAATATTGAAAACATTCTTGACTTACCAACTACCTCAGGAATAAACAGTCACAGTGCTTATAACACAATATGAGTCATGATATAATTCAAATATCTACAAATCTAATGACTGGGGTAAGATAAAAGAAAGACGTTTCAGATTGTAAAATTCAAGAGACAAGTTTTATTTTGCTGTGGATTTTTGCAGACTATCCCATTTCAGTGAAGATTATGATGAAAGGTGTTAGAACTCACAGTAATGAAGTCCAGGCAATAAATGTGCTCACATTTGTAACAGATGTCTCGAAAAAAGAGAAAAATCTTTTTTCCAATAAAAGACAAAGAGGAGAAAACTACATGAACTCAGCAGAGAAAGACCTGCTTTTCTGTGTCTATCTTAAGCTATGGAATTCTAGCAACATTTCATATTGATTAGCACATTCATCATTGTAATAGGAACATATGGTTCAGATGATGCCAGCAGCATGCTTGCCTTGAGCTGTTTTAATTCAAGCCCATTTCACTATTTATTTATACCCCAACTCATTCCAAAACATTTATTTGGCCTTTGGTGGCATTTTCAATGTGTCAAAGGCAGCAAACAAATATCCAAAATCTTACACCTTAAAGAAAAGTTGCTTTGTAGCATCTTTAAGCATAGCTCTTAAGCCAAATGAAGGCAAATTTCCACACACTCAAATCTATAAACTTTTTGGGGGGTGAAGAATGATGAAAGATATTTATGAAATATAAATTAATAATCCATAGCTATTTGCTCCTTGAAACCAAGCACATTTCTGAACTAGTCCCCACAATTCATTAGCTTCTGCTGATGGAATACAACCTCATTTTACCAATTATCCAAGTTGTCAGCATCATGGATTTAAAAGTCACATATATAAATTTCAGAATAATTTCTGTTTGAGATCCTTGCTTTTATGATTTCAAGTAAATTTTTGTGTTTCCCTCATGTTTCTGTTTTATGGTCTGGGATACAAATAAAGACGACATATTCTTTTACCCTCAAGAAGCTCCAAGCCAGCCAGGCACCAGTGGCTCATGCCTATAATCCTAGCCACTCAGGAAAGGAGAGATCAGGAGAATCACGGTTTGAAGCCAGGCCAGACAAATAATTTGAGAAACCCTATCTCGAGGAAAAAACAACACAAAAAAGGCTGGTGTAGTGCTTCAAGTTGTAGGCTCTGAGTTCAAGTCCCAGTACCGCAAAAAAAAGAAAGAAAAAAAAAGAAGCTCCAAGCCTATTGGGAAATATAGATGCTCATGTGTTCAAATGAATATAATACAAAATATGGAGATGAAGAAAAGGATAAATAGATTGACTGAACACTTATTATGGCCTACATACTCTTCTAGGAGTTATACAGGTATTACCTACTCAAAAAAAGTAGTTGTAAATAATCTTACAGGAATTAAGAGAGAAAGTTTATTTACCAGAGGACCCAGAACAGAGAAAAATAGAACACCTAAAACATCTTCAGTCAAAAATTAAAAGCATTGAGTTTGTACATGGTCAGTGGGAGATTCAATATTTAAGTGAACCCATCTCTTCACTCACAGGTAAATGTGCCATAGCCAAACCCAAGGCACAGCTCATACCGCATATAAATGAGTCATATGCAACCAGACTATGAATGAAATTCCCTCTGACAATTTAGTCACAAAAAAAACAACAGAATTTCCAACACTGAAAACTATTATCTCAGTTTTATTTTACACCCATATTCATACATACCCTTTAGCCAAATTCTCATCTTTCACTCTACTAGGTAGTATCTTCTTGTGCATCACATTGTAAGAAAAATGAATACTAAAGCTTCCAGCTCAACCAGATGGAAAGACGAGAAAATGTGCTATTTTTAAATAAATCTTCTAAGTGGAATAATGGTTACTACTGTTTATTAATCTCTTTATCAACCTTTTCTCTGAACAGGGACAAGAAGCAGGATTTTTTTCAGAGCATTTCAAATAACATTTCAGCTGTTGACTCAGAGAGATTTACTCACATCAACCTCTCAAGCTTTGTTTCATTAAGACCTGGCACTCACTGTGTAATTTGTTGCAAAGTCTACAGGCTAGTAAGTGTAATTTCCTTGCAGCCACAGTTAGCTTAGCAGTGAGCATGGTATACAGATCACATAGAGACTTGAAAATACTCTGCTTGCTTTTTTGAGGAAAAAAAAAAGGCAGAAAAAGATAAGACAGGAAAAACAAACAAACATACCCAGAAAGCTGAAGAAGGAAAGACTAAAAATTCTTCAGGGTTTACCCAGTATATTCAGCTGATGCCAGGAATGAGTCAGAATCTTGGCTCTCCCCGTTTAGTGGGGCTGATGTAGTACAGGCCAAGTCTTACACAGGTACCTTGTCTCTCCCGTATCTAAATTCTTAAATGTATTTAAGAAATATATCACTAACACTTAATTTACACAAACTAAATTATACCAACAGAGATAGATATTATGTAAAGCAATATGCTCATATGGAGAACAGTTAATCCATGGGAGCTTCTAATTTATCAAGGCACCCATCAATATCTCTTATTTTCCTTTTCAATCAGAGTGGTGGTATACCTAGAACAGAGAAATGGGGTGAGTGGTTTAATCAAAGCAATGCTTCCTTAATGAGAAAAACATACTTCCTGCAGCTGTATGCTGAGGAGCTGATTTATTTTATTATTTGATTCAATATGAAATAGGGCAATACATACATATAAAAACAGGTGGACCACTGATTTTTAGTGACAGTATATGGCAAAATAATTGTCATTTTCCTTCTAAAATCATTTCTCTGCTAATGCAGTCAAGTTGTTACAAAAAGTTTTCCTCAATTGTTTCTGGCAATACTTGTAGTCAAACTGTACTCATGATCTTGAAGAGGTAATGCAGAAATCTTAATGACACTATAAAAGTTTTTAATAGCTTTGTGGAAGTTTTGCACACTAAGACCTCAAACTTTTTCACCAAGCTTCAATTGCATTTCTATCTGATTTTCATTGTGCCCCCTAAAGTTCTCAATTTACTTTCTTCATAGCCATATTCAATCTATGGGTTTTTTCTCTCTCTGCATTCCTCTCCCTAGCCACACTGCTCTTGGGTTCATCTCAACAGCATTCTTCCCATAATCGTGGGATTCACTGAAGACAGGATATGCTGAAAGTTCCTTGGAACAGAGGAAAATGGCACAGCATTAATACACAAAAACTCACACATACCATGTCATAAGATTTAAAGTATGATACAAATTTCAACCTAAAAATAAGCCGGAAAGAAGGAAGGGAGAAAAGAAAAACAAATAGATCTTCTTTCTTGGTTTCCATATTGTCTATCTGTCTTGTTTTGCTTCTCATTTTGCTAAAGCTTATCCTGCAATAACTTTATTTAAAAGAGCACAAGAATCATATATGATTTTTTACTCTATTGAAATATATTATATTTATTTACAAATTGTATTTATATACAAATTTGTATTTGCATACAAATGTATTTATATCCAAATTTCTGTATAAATACTTAAGATACAGCAGGATGTACAATCTAAGCTGAAAATTAGATTACTTTTGAATTTTAAGGTATCTCTCCGTAATGTTCTGACCTCAGTGTTACTTTTGAGAATTCTTATACCGTATGTTGATCCTGGAATCTTTGCAGGTGAACATGTTTGTTTGTGTTTTAATTCTCTCTCTAAAAGTTTTCAGATTCTGTTTTTTCCCAGATATTCTGAAAGAACATACAAATGTGAGTTGTTGGGCTCTGACTGTGTTCCTTTACCTTCAAGGCTTTTGCTTCAATTCTGGGAAACTTTTTGTGCTCTGCTTTTTTAATCATTTTCCCAACTTCTGCTCTCTGATTCTCTCTTCAAGCTAAATGCTTGAATCCTATGTGAATTAAATTTTTTTACCTCTTTTATTCTGTTTTCCTTTTATTTATACCTTCATTCTATTATTGTAGTGATTTTCTAAGCATCTATTGGGTTTTTCTAAAGGATTTTGTTTACTCACCAAAAACATTTTATGGTTCTTAACATAGTATTTTATTTTTGTTTTTTGTATGTGTTATAAGCAATATTTCTTAACATAGCATTTTACTTCTGTTTTTTGTATGTATTACAAGCAATATTTCTCATTGCTCTTAATATTTTTGTTATAGCAATTGCTTTTGTTTAAGGGTCTTTGATTCCTCCCTGGATTGTCTCTGTTTCTTTTAGTTGTTTTTTGGTTTTGTTTTAACATTTACCCATATCCAGTCACATTACTGTGTCTAATACCGAGATTACAGAGCTTCTTGTGTTCAGTTTCCCCAGAATATTAAAGGTTGGTCTCCTACTCAAGGGAGAGTCACCTGGTCCCCTGGAAGGGAAGGAGACTAGGGGCTCTAAATAGACCTGATGCAGATTTTCCTCCTTTCCCAGAAAGCACTACTAGTTTAAATTGTGGAATATCTTGAGAGAGATTTTTAAGGTTGCAGTGGCCTTTTGTGAAGTCTGCTATAAATAACAAATTTACACAACAGAAACAAAAATCAAAGCCATCCATAAAGATCTCACTTGATCTCTGCCTTGATTACTTCTTGTTTCCTATACATGTATCCTACTCACTCCTTGCTCACTAGACTCCAGCCACATTCAACTTCTTTCAGTTCATCTAACAGCTCCAGATCTTTTTTATGGCTATTTTAGATAAGCTAATAATTTGTATACAGACTGGGTACAAGCAGATATAGACTAAAAAGTGGACAACCACCAAAAATGCATGCCAAGATAGACAAGGCCTCATAGCTTAAGGAATCATAAAATTATAACCTACCTATTTAATAATATACAGTAAATCAATTCTTTGTAAACTGTTATACAAATCTACCACAGAAAACATATAAGTAGCTACTTTTAAAAGGATGCTTCAAAAAGTCATGTTTTTTTTTGTTTTGTTGGGTTTTTTGTTTTTTATTTACTTTTTATTTATTTATTCACATGTGCATATATTCTTTGGGTAGTTTCTCCCCACTGTCCCCCTCCCCACCTCTCCACCCCTCCCTGCTCACTTCCAGGCAGAACCTGTTCTGCCCTTATCTCTAATTTTGTTGAAGATGTTGATTGGATGTTTTTAAAAAAAGATTCACCTATAGAGTTTCTTTTAAGTATTTATTATACTATTCCAAGTATAATAAATGACTAACTACAACAATGTTTATAAACTTGGCTATAACAAAAAACTAAGAATATCTACCAAACCCAGATTTTTGTAAATATAAGTTTTTGCATCATAATATTTTTGTGATATTGGGAAATGTTTCTGTAATTAAAATCTTTTCATGCTATTGTGATTTAGAGATAATACTGTCCCTGCTTTTATACCTGTTGAGCAATTGACAGAGGACCAGCAATCAAGAGATGGGCTGAGCCAAAGAGAATCTCTCTCCAAGGGATTTGGGATTGTCTCAAAGAGCAGAAGGTCCCTAAGTGGTGTTTGTTTCTTTGTTACATGATGTAGGCATCTAGACCAGAGGACCCCACTTTTGAGGAAGCCATATAGGAATGCTTAATTAGAGTTCAGGAAACCATTCTTTAATAAGAAAAAAACAATGAGAGTTGTGCTAAAATGTGCCATGTATTACCAGACAGAGGCACATGCTAAGAAAACCTGCCTGTTGAGTGTCAGCTGTCTCCTATCCAAATGTACCCACTACTTTTCTATTAGTTCAATGGGAAAACCCTATATTCTTCTAATTAAGCTTCTGCTTTCATAAAACAAAATAAATCACTATATTAAAATGCAAGATTATTTTATTTATTTCAAGTCACACCTAACAACTATCATATAAATATAATAATTATTGTTGAGTAGAAAGACTGGCAAATTGGATACATTTTTAACTTAAAAGATAAACTCTGAAAGAAATATTTAACTTGTAGATTACATATTCTAGGTCTCCAGGGCCCATGGTAAAACTTATGGGATAAGTTAAGGAATTATGATTAGATTTGATTTGCTCAATGGCAATGACAATTTGATCTTTTAAAAGCTTAATATATTCAGTGGAGTCTAGTAATTTAGAAGGACAAAAGACATTGACTCTTCATGAATTTTTCCACTTTCTCCTTCACTTCCATAATTTACTTTTATGTAAATAATAGCAGCACCTCTCAGGGGACTAAAAAGAAGTCAAAAGTAAGAGTCTACCTAAGAGAACATCTGGTCCTGGTGAAAGTCCCTTTGAGCATTGCCCTTGGAGTGAGGTAGCTGTCTGAAGATGAATTTCTCTGTGTAGGCAATGCCGTGATGATGGAAGTGTGTCTGTGGGTGCATGTTTAAGATGACACAAATAATATAAATCCTACAGTTTACAGCCTGCATGAAAATTAAATTACCAACTCAAAACATCACTTGGAGAAATAATTATCAATCCAGTGTGTGCATTTATGCTTAGAAATGTTTAGTCTACAATGAGTTGCCAGGGTGTTTGTATTACTACATTCCAAAAATTAGAGAATAATTCATATGAACGCTTGTGCTTCAAAGAAGAAACATGTTTGCACAAAGGAGAATTACAGGGTTATCTAGTAATTGACTGTATGTAACATATTTTTTATAAAGCAGCAACAACAGAAATAATAGCTATTTGTAGAATACTTTATCATGTTAAAAATCTCCTTAATATACATTATACTTATTGGAACCCGACAATAACCCTGTGTACTAAATATATGCCATAATTTACTAAGGAAGAACTTGAAGTTCAGAGACTCAAGGTAACTTGCTTAAAGTAATACAGCTAGGAAGTGGAAGAGCTTGAACTCAACCCCAAAATTCTTATATTAATATTTGTTGTTCTTCTGCTACATAATGCTGACATCTAAAGTAAAGTATTTTTAAGCTAGCAAGGATTTTAACACTGCATTTTTGTTCTTAACACTGCATTTTTGTTTTTAACACTGCATTTTTGTTTTTCAGCATGAAGTCATAATCTATAATATGTTTTGATAACTAAGCAACCAACATACCACAAAATCTGTGACTGTGCACTACACTTCATGCTTCCCAGATGAAGGCCTGTGTGCCATGTCTTAAGACTTTGCTGCCCCATGATAAAAGCGAGAGCACACAAGGGAGGGGTGAGGATAGGTAAGACACCTAAAAAACTAGCTAGCATTTGTTGCCCTTAATGCAGAGAAACTAAAGCAGATACCTTAAAGCAACTGAGGCCAATAGGAAAAGGAGACCAGGAACTAGAGAAGAGGTTAGATTAAAAAGAATTAACCTAGAAGGTAACACCCACGCACAGGAAATCAATGTGAGTCAATGCCCTGTATAGCTATCCTTATCTCAACCAGCAAAACCCCTTGTTCCTTCCTATTATTGCTTATACTCTCTCTACAACAAAATTAGAGATAAGGGCAAAATAGTTTCTGCTGGGTATTGAGGAGGGGGAGCGGGAGGGGGTGGAGTGGGTGGTAAGGGAGGGGGTGGGGACAGGGGGGAGAAACAAACCAAGCCTTGTATGCACATATGAATAATAAAAGAAAAATGAAAAAAAAAAAAAAGACTTTGCTGCCCTTCAGGAGTTGTCTCAGAGCCAGCAGCAGGGTGACACATGAGGTCAGCTCCAGGACAGCTGACTACTGACAACTAGGACTAGTAAACAGGAGAGTGAGAGCAGATCATTCTCCAAAGCTTAGTCAGACCAGGATAGCCCTGGTATCAGTCTGTGTCAGAGGCCTCCAACCACCACAAGGCCACAGCAAGAGTAATATGGATGCTTAAACAACACTTTGAAAATAAACAATGCACAAACCCATGAATTACTCTTATCATACCTTTGTACTTGCTGTGACTTTTAGCTTGGAAAAATAAACTAGCACATGCTCCATCTCAGCCTTACTCTATGGCTACAACTTGAATTAACCACTTTGTATTCTGTCCTATTCTTTCCTGCAAATATGGAGATACTAACTCATACCTTATAAAATTCTTGAGAACATTTAAAAACAAGCTGCATGGGAAGTACTTTGAACCATAGCTGACAAAATCTCAACAAATGTAGCTATTGAAAGTTTTTCCTCATTACTCTTGTGAACCAAAACCAGACATCCAATGTCAATATTAACAACATTTTATTCTTCCAAGAAACTCCCGTCCAAGAAGATGAAAGCAAAGATAACTTTTTGTCTGTTTTAGGAATTTCTTCTAAATCCATATATCCAAACTTTTGTCTGACCTTACTTACCTCCTTCTCAGGACAGAAGATCACTCAAATAGACTGAGAAATAACAAATTCGTCTTCCACATTCACCCCAAATCCTGAACTCACTGTATCCTCTAATTCTGCATGAACTCTGTCCATTCTAACTAAGGAATCTTAGAATTTATTTATTAAGTAGTTTGATGTGAGAGCCCTGTCCTAAACCAGACCACTAAAACTTTATAAACATGCTGGCTTTTACTTCCCTCCTATAAAAGTTTACTAAGACTTCCACAAGATATTGATCCCCCTCACTGGGTTAAGAATAACTGCAGTTTTTTTATTCTGGTGGTCTTTTTCATGAGTCAGCAGTTGATATTATTATCCTGTATCTCTTTAAACTCTATAATCCACAGATTGTTGCCCTGGGGCTCTGAGACACTGCAGTGAACTCACAGGGTCCAGCAGAATGTTCCAAAATTTTAGGAAAGTATAAGAATCCTTGAAATTTGTCAGAAAGCATATAACTATTTTGCCATTAAATGGCTATTTTGTTTTTAAAGCATCATGTCTTTTGGAAAATATGTTTCCATGGTTGCTGGGGTAAAAATCAAGTACTACATGAAAGTCAGTGTGAAAAGAAAAATTATGGTGACAGAGATGTCAAAGATTGAGAAATTAGGAAGTGCTCAACAATTACCATTGGTAATTGTGGCAATTTCAGAATGAAATAAAAGTCTTTTTTTCATTTGAGTTATGTGTATTCTTTATTTAGATGGTTACTAAGTTGTTAGTACTGAAACATTTATTAAGTTGCTCACATCAAACTACTCAATAAATAAAACTGCTTTATCTTTTGGGCTAGGAGTACTGTAAAAGAATCACTAGGACAGTAAGGACATTGGGAACAAAGAAAATTTAGGAATTTCTGCTCTAACTTATTCTCTGCACAAACTAAGACTTGTACAGAAATTAAAGAATGACTCCCTAACTCCAAGGCCAAATTGTCTTGTGCTTCTGTCCATCATTCAACCCTGCCAATCTCTCTGGGGGCTTCTCTCTTTCTTTGTCCTCTTATGAGTTTCAAGATACCCAGAGGTCTCCCTACACCCCAAGGAAAATTCCTTTTTTGTTATTAGGGAGAATTTCTTAGTACATTCCTGTTGCTATAAAAGATCTTATATTGGGAAATTTATAAATAGCACAAATATTTCTCATAGTTCTAGAGGCTGGAAATTTTAAGATCAAGGTGCTAGTAAGTTCAGTGTCTGACTAGGACTTGGTCTCTGCTTCCAAAGCAGTTCCTTGGACATTGTTCTCAGTTGGTAGAAAAATGTAGGGACTGAATTAACCTCCTCTAGCTCTTTTACAAGCACTCTAATCCCATCCATGTGTGTGGAGACCTCATGGCCTAATCACCTAACAGCCTTATTTCTGAATACTGTTGCATTGGGGATTAAGTTTTAACATGAATTTTGCTGGGAATATAAAAATTCAAACCACAGCAGAGATTAAACAGATGTATCAGTGATTGAGCTGTGGTTATCTGCTAATTTGATTACTTCATGTAATGAATATTTACTAAATGTCTATTCTATGCCAGGAAATTTTCTAGAACTAGTTACAATGATTAACAAATGCTTTCCATTAATAGTTCTAATGCCCTAATGGCTCATTTATAATTGGCTAAACATTTCTAAGCATAACTGCCTACTGGAATACTATTTTTTTTCATTTTTATTGGCATATATTCATTGTACAGGGGGGATTCATTGTGACAATTCCAAATATTCTTTTTATTTTCTTTTTTTGTTATATTATTGCTGTACTGGGAATACATTACAAGATTTACAAAAGTTCTTACAATATAGTATAGGTTGAATTCCCCCTTAATCATTCTCTTTTATCCCTGCCCGCCTCTCCCCATTCCTGGAATAGTTTCAACATGTCTTTTCTTTCCAGTTTTATACAGGATTGCATAATATTTCCACTACATTCACCCTCCTTCACTCTTTCCCTATGTCCTCCCCCTCTCAATGGTATCAACCCCAAGACAGAACCTGTTTCACCTTCCTGTTCTCTTTTTTTGAAAAAAGGTATTTTTGTTTGTTTAAGATAGTTTACAGGGAGTTTCCTTGTGATATTTCGATGTATACAAGTACTATGACCTGAACTGGTTAAGGCCCTCTATTTTTCTCCTTTCTATCTTAGTCCACTTCTTATGGCGATTTCAACAAGTTTAAAAATTCTATATTTATTCTTGTATAGAAAGTACATCACCTATATTCACCTCCTAACTTCCTTCTTTTGCCCCCCCCACTCCTGTTAGTGATCTCCCCTAAGTGTAACCTGTTTTTCATAATATTGTTTATATTTGTATTGCATCTATCTCCCACATATGAGAGAAATCATATAGCCTTTGTCTTTCTGAGCCTGACTTACTTCACTTAATATGATGTCCTCCAATTGCATCCATTTACCTTCAAACCACATGATTTCATTCTTCCTTACTGCTGAATAAAGCTCCATTGTGTGTCTGTGTGTACATATATATATTATATATGCACATATATATATGCATATAGAGATCACATTTTCTAAATCCATTCATCAGTTACAGGGCATCTGGGTTGTTTCCATAGCTTGGATACAGTGAACAGTGCTACAATGAACATTGGTGTACAAGTGTCTTTATTGCGTGACTTATATTCTTTCAGGTACATCCCTAGGAGTGGTATTGCTGTACCATACCACAGCTCTATTTTTAATATTTTGAGGAGCCCCCATACTGTTTTCCATAGCAGTTATACCAATTTATATTCCCATCAGCAGTGTATGAGACTACCTTTTTCCCCATATCCTTGCCACCATTTGTTGTTGTTTAAGTTCATGATGATAGCCATACTAATAGGAGTGAGGTGGAATCTTAATGTGGTTTTAATTTGCATTTCCTTTATGGCCAGGGATGGTGAGCATTTCTTCTGTGTTTTAGCCATTTGGACTTCTTCCTTAGAAAAAGCCTTATTCAGTTCATCTGTCCATATTTCATTGGGGGTCATTGGTTTAGGAGGAGTTTAATTTGTTGAGCTCCCAGCATATTCTAGTTATTAATCCCTTGTCAGATATATACTTGATAAAGATTTTCTCCCATTCTCTGGGCTACCTCTTCAAACTAGTGACCATTTCTTCTGTTGTGGAGAAGCTTTTCAGTTTCATGTAGTCCCATTGGTCAATCTTTTCTCTTAGTTGCTGAGCCATTTGTGTTCTATTTAGGAATTCATTGCCTATGCCTATTTGCTATTTGTTTCAGTGTATTAAGTGCTCTTTCTTGTACTAGCTTCAAAATTTAGGTCTTAAATTAAGGTACTTAATCCACTTTGAGTTGATACTTACACAGGATAAAAGATATGGACCTAGTTTCAGTTTTCTGCAGGCTAATATCCAGTTTTACCAACAACATTTGTTGAAGAGGCTACTTCTCTTCCATCGAATGTTTTGGGCTGTTTTCTTAAAAGTCAGGTGGGAATAGCTGTGTGGATTCATATCTGGATCTTCTGTTCCACTGCTCTTCATGTCTGTTCTTGTGCCAGAACCATGTTTTTATGGCTCTGTAGTAAAGTTTAATGTCAGGCTTACCACATTTTCTTAATCCATTCATCTGTTGTAAGGCATCTGGGCTGTTTCCATAGCTTGGCTACTATGAACAATGCTACAATAAACATTGGTGTGCAAGTTTTGTATTACGTCTTGATTTACATTCCTCAGGATATATGACCAGGAGTGGTATCATTGGATCATATGACAGCTCTATTTTTAGTTTTTTAAGGACTCTCCATACCACTATAATAATGGTTATGCTACTTTGCATTCCCACCAACAGTATATAAGGGTTCCTGTATCACTGCATCTTCGATAACATTTGTTGCTGCTTTTGTTCTTGAAGATAGTCCTTCTAATTGGGGTGAGCTGAAATCTCAGTGTAGTTTTTATTTGCATTTCTTTTTCAACCAGGGAAATGTTTATTCTTCAAAATGATTAATAAGATTGATAAATCCTTAGTCAATCTGACTAGACAGAAGAGAAAAAGACCCAAATTAATAAAACTAAAGGTGAAGAGGAGGTCATAACTACAAATACTAATGAAATCCAGATAATCATTAGCGAAAAGCTTGTAAACATATTCCAAGTAAACTAGAAAATCGAGAAGAAATGGATACATTTCTAGAAGGAGTAAACCAATCAAAATTGAATGAAGAAGATATTAACCACCTATAGAGATGTATAACAAGCAATGAGATTGAAGCAGTAGTAGAATCCTCCAACAAAGAAGAACACAGGACCCGATGGATTCACAGCTGAATTCTACCAGACCTTTAAAGAAGAACTAATACCAATACTTAAACTTTTCTAGCAAATAGAAAGGGAAGGAACAATACCAAACTCATTCTATGAAACCATTATTACACTCATTCCAAAACCCAATACACATGCAACAAAAAAACTAATATCTTAAGGGTTTTTTTTAATTTGATGGTACTGGCATTTGAACTCAAGGCCCCATGTTTGCTAGGCAGGCACTCTACCACTTGAGCCACTCCACCAACTCCAGGCCAATATCTTTAATAAGTATATAAGCAAAAATTCTCAACAAAATACTGGTAAACAGGATGCAACAACATATCAAAAAGATCATACAACATAACCAAGACAGTTTCATTCCATGGATGCAAGGTTGATTCAACATACACAAATCTGTAAATGTAATATAGCATATAAACAGAAGCAAAGACGAAAATCACTTGATCATCTCAAAAGATGCAGAAAAAGCCTTTGAAAAAATTCAACATCTTTTCATGTTAAAAGCACTGAAGAAATCAGGAATATAAGGACTGTTCCTCAACATAATAAAGGCTATATATATGACAAACCTAGCCAGCATTATATTAAATTGAGAACAACTGAAACCATTTGGCTAAAGTCAGGAACAAGACAAGAATGTCTAGTTTTCCCACTCTTACTCAATTCAGTTTTTTAATTCCAAGCCAGAGCAATAAGTCAGGAGCAAGAGATAAAAGGGATTCCAATAGGGAAGGAAGAAGTCAAACTATCGTTATTTTCAGATGATATGATTTTGTACCTAAAAAAACCTAAAAACTTCTCCAAAAACTCTTAGAAATCATAAATAATTTTAGCAAAGTAGCAAGATACAAAATTAATATACAGAAATTAGTAGCTTTTCTATATAACAACAATGAACAGACTAAGAAGAAATCAGGGAAACAATCCCATTTATAACAGCATCAAAAAAACAAAATATCTAGGAATAAATTTAACAAAAAAAAATCAAAGACCTTTTCAATGAAAACTATAAATCACTGAAGAGAGAAATCAAAGAAGGTATTAGAAGATGGAAAGATATCCCATGCTTGTGGATTGGTAAAATTAATATCATGAAAATGGCTATTCTACCAAAAGCAATCTCCATGTTTATGCAATTCCTATCAAAATTCAAATGACATTTTTCATAAAGATAAAAAACCAGTCCGAAAGTTCATATGGAACACAAATGACAATGAATAGCCAAAGCAATTCTGAAAAAAAATCCAATGCTGGAGATATCACAATACCTGAGTTAAAACTATATTACAGAGCCAAAACAATAAAAACAGTATTGTATTTGCACAAAACAGACACAAAGACCAATGGAAAGAATAGAAGACACAGACATAAATCCATGTAGCTACAGCCAACTTATTTTAGACAAAGGAGCCCAAAATATATAATGGAGAAACAGCCTCTTCAACAAATGTTGCTGACAATGTAGTTAGACTTGGATCACATGACAAGGGAAGAGCACATATGGAAGATATGGAAATAGGTAGAAAACCCAAAACATGAAAACATTTGATGTCCCCACTCCAGAGGAACTAATACAGAAACCTTAAAGCTACAGAGGTCAACATGAGAAGGGGATCAGGAACCAGTGTAAAGATCAGTTAGAGATGAATTAACTTGGGTTGTAACTCATTTGTACATGGAAGCAATGCTAGGAATCTCTCTGTATAGCTATCCTTAACTAGCAAAAACGTTTTGTCTTCCTTATTATGCTTATGTCTTCTCTTCAACAAAATTAGTGATAAGGGCAGAACAGTTTCTGCCTGGAAGCAGGGATGGGGGGAAGAAGGTGGGGGAGAGGGGCAGGGGGAGAAATGACCCAAACAATGTGCACACATGTGAATAAATGAATAATAATAAAAAATGTTGCTGGAAAAACTGTATATTCACATATAGAAGACTGAAGTTAGATATGCGTCTTTCACCCTGTAACAGTGTCAACTCAAAGTGTATCAAAGACATTAATATAAGGCCTGAAATTTTGAACTACAGGAAATAATAGAAAACACACTGGAACATGTAGGCATAGGCAACAACTTCCTAAATAGTACTCCAATGGCTCAGCAATTAAGAAAGGACAAACAAATGGGACTGCATAACTAAAAACTTCTGCACTGAAAAAGCATAGAGTCACTAGACTTAAGGGACTGCCTATAGAAAGGGAGAAAATCTTTGCAGCTATTCATCTGATATGGGACTAATATCCAGAATCTAGAGGGAGCTCAAAAAACTCGACCCCCAAAGAATCAACAACCCAATGAAGAAATGGGCACATGAATTTAATATGGAATTTTCAAAGGAAGAGGCACAAATGACCAATAAATACTGATTAACTTTAAAGTACCTGATTAATACGGCAAAATTTTCAGCAGAAAATATGAACACACACCAAGAATTCTGCCCACATTGAACTTAGACCAGGGGAGTTGATTACGAAAACTTCAGATATGTTTTCCAGCTTTAGAGAAGCAAATACATGAATGAACAGTTTTATTTTGTACCACTTTTATGCTACACTTCTTATACATTTTAATATAAGGCCTGAAATTTTGAACTACAGGAAATAATAGAAAACACACTGGAACATGTAGGCATAGGCAACAACTTCCTAAATAGTACTCCAATGGCTCAGCAATTAAGAAAGGACAAACAAATGGGACTGCATAGACTAAAAACTTCTGCACTGAAAAAGCATCGAGTCACTAGACTTAAGGGACTGCCTATAGAAAGGGAGAAAATCTTTGCAGCTATTCATCTGATATGGGACTAATATCCAGAATCTAGAGGGAGCTCAAAAAACTCGACCCCCAAAGAATCAACAACCCAATGAAGAAATGGGCACATGAATTTAATATGGAATTTTCAAAGGAAGAGGCACAAATGACCAATAAATACTGATTAACTTTAAAGTACCTGATTAATATGGCAAAATTTTCAGCAGAAAATATGAACACACACCAAGAATTCTGCCCACATTGAACTTAGACCAGGGGAGTTGATTACGAAAACTTCAGATGTGTTTTCCAGCTTTAGAGAAGCAAATACATGAATGAACAGTTTTATTTTGTACCACTTTTATGCTACACTTCTTATACATTTTAAGAGTTTTACTAAAATGACCCATTTCTTTAATAAAATCTAACATCAGTTTCCGATCACTCACTTCTTATACCACCACCAACTGATGGATCTGTTGCTCTGAGCCCAGAAAATTCTTGGCTGTAGCTCAAATTTTATTTTTCTAAGCAAGGTGCCTCCTGGATTCAATTTAAAATTATCTTTGACTGAACAATGTTCTGAGTTATGTTCTGAAGAAATTCTGAATTATGTTCTGAATTTTACTTTTCAACACAAAGATTCAGAAAATATACAGTTTTAAAGTTTATAGAGAAATACATTCCACAAATTAATAGCAGTCTAGTAAAGAGGCAAGTAAGTTAAATTATTTCATGGAAGTTCCTAATTGCTCTGTCTATATTTTACTTTCCTTGTGAAAAATTCAGACAAATGGAAAGAACATTCCAAAATGCTGTTTCATTTACACATCCACCCACTCCCTCCAAAAGAAAAACAGAAAGAAAAAAACCTTATGCTTTGCCTTGAAATAAGGCAACAAAGATGTTTTTTAAAACTCTAGTAAGGAAATTAGTACCTTGTCTCATCCATAGCACAGAGCAAATGCACAGAAGTACTATTATCATTATAATTTCACAAGGAAAGTAAAATAAAGGAAAACACTACTCCCTATGAAGGTCTGAACAAATGGTGTTGCTTTTCACTCATTTTGAATATTATCTTCAGGTAAGGGTAAGGGGTTCCCCCCAAACATTTACCATTTAAAAATCTATGCCAGGCCAAAAACAAAGTCAGTACATTGGGATCCACCTTTCTTCCTCACCCTAAATGAGTAGATGTCCAATAAGAGAATGACAGGGGCAGGAAAGGGAACTGCAGAACCAGAAACCTCTGTGACAATTAATGATTCTCTTATTTCCACACAAAATTGAGAGTAATGGAAAAGGAGTAATTTTAGCCCTAAGTACCAATGTCTCCTGATTTATGGCAGGAAAAATTCAATATGAAATTCTGCTTCCATAAAGCCCTAGAATTTTTGTGGGACAAGTTTACAAAACCAGACATTGAATTTGCACATCCATCCCCTTGCTTAGCAACAGGCCCTGCAAGAAGAAACTTGGATAATAAAAAGCTTCCCTTTCTCAGTTTTTCCAGTGCATTCAAATTCTGAAGACTTACCTTTAAAAAATCAGGAATGTCAAAGAAAATACTAATAATGTGCACCCAAGATTAGCCCTGGACCATTTTACTCAGCTGTTTTCATCCTCAGAATCCTAGGTCTCTGCTTTCAAAGTCTTTTCCAGCACAGCTCTTTCCACAGGGATGCAGTTATGTTTGTGTCTTCCTCTGCCCACTTCCTATGCCCCTCCTCATCCAAACCAATTAGTTTGCACCATCATATAAATTCAACTCACTTTGATACATCTTCCTGGAATTTCTGAGTTAAATTTCATTTCTGAAAATGGAGTAAATGAACACACTGTAATATGGTAGGCATCAATGAAACACATAATGATTACTGAAATTACCTTCTGACAACACCTTATTAAAACAACACAGGTTACTCCAGAAGCACCTGCACACCCATGTTTATTGCAGCACTATTCACAATAGCCAAGTTATGGAAACAACGAAGATGCCCCACTACTGATGAATGGATCAAGAAAATGTGGTACTTGTACACAATGGAATTTTACTCAGCCATGAAGAAGAATGAAATCTTATCATTTGCAGGTAAACGGATGGAACTGGAGAACATCATTCTGAGCAAGGTCAGTCAGGCTCAGAAGACCAAAAATTGTATGTTCTTCCTCATATGTGGACTTTAGATCTAGGGCAAATGCAGCAGTGTGGTTGGACTTGGATCACATGACAAGGGGAGAGCACATACAGGAGATACAGGAATAGGTAGAAAACTTAAAACATGAAAGCATTTGATGTCCCCACTCCAGAGGAACTAATACCAGAAACCTTAAAATGACAGAGGTTATCATGAGCAGGGGATCAGGAACAATGTAAAGACCAGTTAGAGTTGAATCAACATGGGTTGTAACACATGGGTACACGAAAGCAATAGTAAGAATCTCTCTGTATAGCTATCCTTAACTCAACTAGCAAAAATGCTTTGTCTTCCTTATGCTTATGTCTTTTCTTCAATAAAATTAGTGATAAGGGCAGAACAGGACCTGCCTGGAACTGAGGGGAGGGAAGGGGGGGAAGGGAGAGAGGGGGCAGGGTGGAGAAATGACCCAAACAATGTATGCACATGTGAATAAATGAACTAACTAACTAAATAAATAAATAAATAAAACAAGAGTTAAAAATATCCTTTCTATTCTTATCCTCAGAGGAATCTATAATGGAGTAATAACTATTGATAAATTTCCTTACCCTCAATATTTCTGCATATTAGCTTCAGATAAATTTGTAAATATTTAAAATATTGTGGAAGAAATTAAAATCAAAGGACAAAGCAGATGAGGTACATCCAGAGATTAGGCCAGAATGACATGAGAGTCCAGGCTTCAATCACAGCTACCTCAGAGAACTTTCAATCCTGTGCAGATATGCATCCCTTGCCCAGTATGTACTGAAATCTCACAAGGCAAAAACTTGTTACATCCTGTAGTTTGCATGCTAAGAGGTACAGTTTTTATTAAAGTGTAATATTTCAATCCTACAGAGTCCCCTGGCACTAACTTCCTTCTTTTCCCAAGGACTTCTTTGCTCTTGTTCTTCCCCTTCCCTTTCTAAGAACTGCTTTATATATATTCTTTAAATTACCCAATCCTTTTCCTATGCAACAGCTTCTTAACCTGCCCTCACCAATCTATATTCTTGACAATTTATATAATCCCTTTCCCCACTTGGGGTTTTAGTATTTAAAATTTGTTTGAGATCTCTAAGACCCCAGAGCACAAATCCACAATGGCCTTAATTAACTGTGTTTCTTGAGTTGCAACTTGATCATCCCAAATAAATTCTTTGCTTCTTAATATATGCTTCAGTTTCTCTTAAGGGTCAACACTTGAAAAAACAGCAAATCTACCAAAGCCTAGATTCACTTTAGCCATACTCTGTGCTGACTTATAGCAGATGCTCCATGCTCAAAGGGAATGCTGACTGATTACATCTGAGCTGGAGTGTGTACCCCAGTTGCTGATTACCAGATGGAGCTCCGGCTAATTTCTTCTACCCATAGGCTTGCAACAGAGGTAGGTGCTGTTTAGTGGTATAGTAACACAAGAAGGTAATTCCTTTGAAAAATAGATGCTTATTCCTTACAATGTGCCCAACACATCAGATGTAAAAAAAAAGGAAAACATAGAAAGGTCCATAGCAAATGGTATGATCTCAATATACAAAATGACATCTTGTTTCATAACATAAGGATTGTTTGAGATTCAGTTTTGCTGCCTTTCAGCCTCAGCACTGTGCTGTCATAGGAGGCAGACTCACCATGAGCTTTAGGTGTTAGTAACTAAGGACAGTCTTCAAGAGAATGTGAATTTTGATAGTGTGATTTATTTCTCTCCAGACTCTCCTATTAGGAGTTCTGGCCCCGTGCCCAGTTTCACGCATCTCTACATTTGTGTGTTGCTAGAGAAGGACTTCTGATGATGTATACATCCTACTGAGGGAAGAAAAAATTATAAGCAGTCATCCTCCCGAATTTTAAATAACAAAATGGTCTTTCTCTGAAATTCAAGGCATTGTCACTTCCAAGAATTAATGATTTAATGAGTTGACCCTCTCATGCACGACCAGAAGGGTCCTAGGAATCTCCATAGCATAAGGCATATATGAGGTGTTTCATTCTTACACACTACACAGTGAAGGGATGGCTTTTGAATGTGGTAAAGCTTCTAGGTATGTATCCAGATCTGAAAACAAGGATTCAAATAAGTGCTGTGCACCAACTTCTGTAGTAGCCTTTATTCACAGTACTCGAAAGGCAGAAACAATCCAAATGTTCACCAACAAATCAATGGATAAACAAAATGTAACATATGCCTACAACAGACTGTTACTCAGCTATGGAAAGGGATGGAGTTCTGACACATGATACAATACAAACAAATTTTGAAAACATTATGCTGGGTAAAATAATCCAGGTGCAAAGGACATATATTGTATGATTCCACTTATATGAGATATCTGGAACAAGGAAGTTTATAGAGACAAAAGGTAAAATAGAGGTAACCAGGAGTCAAAGCGAAGAGGGAAACGACAGTTCATATTTAATGGTACAGAGTTTCAATTTGGAATAATGAGAAAGATCTGGAGATGGATAACGTGGTAGTTACACCACACTACAGACGTATTTCATGCCACGGAACTGTACACAAAAAAACAGCTAAAATGGTAAATGTCATGCTGTGTACATTTATTAAAATAAAAACCTTTAAAATCATGTTTAAATGAAGCTTAGTAGCAGCAGATTCAGCATGCTATTGATCCAAAGCACAGTTGAGACAACTGAGTGGTGCTAAAGATTTGTCATTTGTCGACGCTAGAAGTGTTTTGTGCTTTTGTCTGGTATCCATTTTGCATCACAGATCATACTCGACACTCTTTCTTATCAACTGTTTAGTTGTGGTCTTAATTATTTCTCACTTTCTCTGTGGCAAAACTCTATAATAGTTTTCCTTACTTCCATTTTTTATTTTATTTTGTATGAAGTACAGGTTGGTCTTCTTATACTTTTCTTTAATTCCTGAATGTGTCACCACCATAGGCTTGATAAACTAAATAATAACAAGAACCTTGGACCACTGTAGAATTCTCACTGCACTATCAGTCTGTCATTCAACAGTTAGCATCAGTCTCCTTCTTGTCCCAATTACATTCTTGCCACGTTGGGCCACTTGTTGACCTGACTTCTCTGTTCGTGCAGTTTCATCCATGTGCGATATTTCCCACTCCTCCAGGTGATACCTCTTATAATGGCATCAGACTGAGAGAGTTTTGAGACAGCGACGTCCACAAGGAGGCTGTCCCTCCCACGTGGTCCTGAGAAGTGTTTCTCACCAAAGGCCCTCTTGAGAAGGTCACATGCATATTACCATTATTGTGTTTCCATTTCATTCCATCACCTTAGTTGCTTGGCACCACTTTCCATCAGCCACAACAGCTTCAGTCATGTTTCTAGCATGTGTTTCTCCCCTGGGAGACACTATGCTGATTTGGCTGATTTGTGTATTTTTATTCTAATTCATGATGTGTTGATTTCCAGTTTTAATTTTTTGTTTTTTTTCTGTTTTGTTTTGTTGTTTGCTGTTCTTTAGGAACAGAGTGTAGCCTAGGCCGTCCTCAAACTCTCAACCCTCCTGCCTCTGCCTCCCAAGTGCTGGAATTTCAGGCCTGTACCATCACACTTAGTCCAGTTTTACCTTTGAGGGCAATTCCTTCATGCTTGTAGGTCAACTCAGCACCACACTGCAGCATATGAAAGCTTTAATGAATTCTCTAATGCAAATTCTGCTAGGCTATTAGCTTCATGGAACACTGCCAAGTGATTTATTTCCCCATTCTCAGTACTCCCGGGAATAAGTGAAATACAGAATTTTGAATGTGACTGAGAAATGTATTAACAAAAATGTTTGAATATATATAGACTTTATTGATTCCTATCTAAACAATGAGAATTATTAGATTTTTTTAAAGCCTAAACTTTATTATAATCAATAGCAATTTGTTTATACATATATTTAATATATAAAAACTTGTATGCATAAAACTTGTTTACATGTTTAAACCTACACAGAAAGATGATTGATTGCTATTAAACATTAAGATTTATCAGATTCTTTAAATTTTAATCTTCATTATAATCAATAATAATTTGTTTATTCATTCAAAAAACATTTTATTAGGTATCTACTAGGCATCGTTCTTGATCTGGTGCAGTAGAAATAATTGCAACATAGTTCCTGTCCTTCCTCAAGGATTCCATGGTAACAGAAGATGATAAAAGAAGACTTGTAATTCAGTGTTTTCAGTGCAATGATGGAGTACTTCACAAAATGAGTGGATTAAGGATTGGTAAAGAAAAATCACCTGGGAATCCAAGAAACTTCTCCCAGAGACCTTGATTCCCAAACTGAATATTTAAGAATGAATAGTGGTAATAATTTGAATAAGCATGAGGTATTAGCCTCATATTTTGAGTTCCTATACAACAAAGCACAGCATAACTTACTATGTAAACAAGCCAATATTTAAGAGCACATTTTTCTGCAACAACAAATTTTACCGCCAATCGCAAGCAGCTAAATTTCAGCTAATCACAAGTAGCCAACAGATTAGACAAGGCCAAAAAGTCAAAAATGCCTAACTGAAGCCAATCAAGTGCTTGGTTTATTTACTTGCAGGTTCAGCCTATAAAAGTTCACTGCCCATGCTGTTAGATGAAGTTTTCTCATGCTCTTCTGATTCTGAGTGTTGTACAATTCATGAATCATTATTTGCTTAAATAAACTCTGCTAAATTTATTTTCTCTAAAGTTTTTCTTTTAGCAGTAGTGTAACATAAAGAATGATACTTAAACAGTATTGATTATCAAAAACTCTAATAATTAGTTTGGAAATATTTGATCTGTCACCCTGCTATCCTTTGAATATGTAACCTCTAAAATAAGTATTGAAACTTAATCCTTATTATGGTGGTATTAAAAAGTGGACTGATTAAGTAGTCATGAAGGCTCTACCCTATTGACTAGATTAGTACCTGCAAAAGAGCTAGAGAAAACTCACTTACTCTCTCTTTAGTCTTTCTTCCTTTCACTCTTCTACCATGTGAGGACACAGCACTCATCCTCATTTTTGCCCCTCTGCCTTCTGTTATGTGTGGATGTTGCCATAAAATGTTGCCCTTGATGGAGCAGGCCTTCACCAGACACCAAACCTGCTGACACAGTCATTCTGGAATTCTCAGCTTCCAGACTGTGAGAAACAAATTTTTGTTCTTTATAAATTATCCAGACTCAGGTATTTTATTATAGCAGCACAAACAGTCTAAGACACTCATATCCTAGCTTCTACCCAGAGATCTTGTAGCAGAATAGGCACAAGTGTAGGGCTCCATGTTTCCTCCATTTTCAAGTCACTCATCTTTTGGCATCTAAAGGCATTTTTAAAATTTCAGCCTCTGTGACCAATAATGAGAACAAGAAAGCAAGATTTTACATTTTTAGTATATAAAATCAAGTAATTTAGAACTCAAATATCTGGCTTAGATAAATCATAAAATTTGGCCATGTCTACTTGGAATAAAAGCATTGAAAAAAGATAATATCAAAAATATATCCTTTTTGGAAATAATAATTATCAACCTATATTCACCCAATGTCAACACACCCAATTTCATCAAACATACCCTGAAGGACATACAAGCATATATTAACTCCAACAAAGTGGTTCTGGGAGACTTTAACACCTATTATCATCAACAGATAGGTCATCCAAACAAAAACCAATAAAGAAATCCTAGATCCAAAATATACCATAGATCAAATGGACCTAATTGATGTCTACAGAACATTTCATCCAACTTCTACACAATAGACATTCTTCTCAGCAGACCAGGGAACCTTCCCCAAAATAGATCATATCCTAGGGCACAAAGCAAGCCTCTGCAAATATAAGAAAATAGAAATTATGCCATACATTCTATCTGATCACAGTGCAATAAAATGAGAACTCAACAACAAAAATAAAGACAAAAAACATACAAACAGCTGAAAACTGAATAACTCATTGCTTAATGAAGAATGGGTCATTGATGAAATAAAAGAGGAAATTAAAAAGTTCCTGGAAGTCAATGAAAATGAAAACACAACCTACTGGAACCTATGGGACACAGCAAAGGCAGTCCTGAGAGGAAAGTTTATAGCCATGAGTGCATATATTAAAAAGACTGAAAGATCCCAAATCAATGACCTAATGTTACATCTCAAACACCTAGAAAAACAAGAACAAGCAAATCCCAAAACAAATAGGAGAGAAATAATAAAAATAAGAGCTGAAATCAATGAAATAGAGACTAAAAAAACCATACAAAGAATTAATGAAACAAAAAGCTGATTCTTTGAAAAAAATAAGCAAGATTGATAGACCCTTGATAAACCCGACTAAAATGAAGATAGAAAAAACCCAAATTAGTAAAATCAGGAATGCAAAAGGGGAGATAACAACAAACACCATGGAAGTCCAGGAAATCATCAGAGACTACTTTCAGAACCTATATTCAAATAAATTTGAAAATCTTAAAGAAATGGACAGATTTCTAGATACATATGATCATCCAAAACAGAACCAAGAGGAAATTAATCACCTGAATAGATCTATAACACAAAATGAAATTGAAGCAGCAATCAAGAGTCTCCCTAAAAAGAAAAGTCCAAGACCTGATGGATTCTCTGCTGAATTCTATCAGACCTTTAAAGAAGAACTGATACCAACCCTCCTTAAACTGTTCCATGAAATAGAAAGGGAAGGAAAACTGTCAAACACATTTTATGAAGCCAGTATTACACTTATCCCAAAACTAAGCAAAGACACCTCCAAAAAGGAGAGCTATAGGCCAATCTCCTTAATGAACATTGATGCAAAAATCCTCAATAAAATAATGGCAAACTGAATTCAACAACACATCAAAAATATCATTCACCATGACCAAGTAGGCTTCATCCCAGGAATGCAGGGGTGGTTCAACATATGAAAATCAATAAACATAATAAACCACATTGACAGAAGCAAAGACAAAAACCACTTGATCATCTCAATAGATGCAGAAAAAGCCTTTGATAAAATCCAACACCATTTCATGATAAAAGCTCTCAGAAAACTAGGAATAGAAGGAAAGTACCTCAATATTATAAAAGCTATATATGACAAATCTACAGCCAGCATTATACTTAACAGTGAAAAACAAACCATTCCCTCTAGAAACAGGAACCAGACAAGGATGCCCACTATCTCCACTCCTATTCAACATAGTACTGGAATTCCTAGCCAGAGCAATTAGGCAAGAAGAAGGAATAAAAGGAATACAAATAGGTAAAGAAACTGTCAAAATATCCCTATTTGCAGATGACATGATCCTATACCTTAAAGACCCAAAAAAACTCTACTCAGAAGCTTCTAGACATCATCAATAGCTATAGCAAGGTAGCAGGATAGAAAATCAACATAGAAAAATCATTAGCATTTCTATACACTAATAATGAACAAACTGAGAAAGAATATATGAAAACAATTCCATTTACAATAGCCTCAAAAAAAAATCAAATACCTAGGTCTAAACTTAACAAAGGATGTGAATGACCTCTACAAGGAAAATTATAAACTTCTGAAGAAAGAGCTTGAGGAAGACTATAGAAAGTGGAGAGATCGCCCATGCTCATGGATTGGTAAAACCAATATAGTAAAAATGTCGATACTCCCAAAAGTAATTTACATGTTTAATGCAATTCCCATTGAAATCCCAATGACATTCATCAAAGAGATTGAAAAATCTACGGTTAATTTATATGAAAACACAAGAGGCCACGAATAGCCAAGGCAATACTCAGTAAAAATAACAACACTGGAGGTATCATAACACCCGACTTCAAACTATATTACAAAGCAATAACAATAAAAACAGCATGATACTGGCTCAAAAACAAACATGAAGACCAGTGGAACAGAATAGAGGACCCAGCTATGAAGCCACACAACTATAACCAACTTGTCTTTGACAAAGACACTAAAAATATACGATGGAGAAATAGCAGCCTCTTCAACAAAAACTGCTGGGAAAACTGGTTAGCAGTCTGCAAAAAACTGAAACTAGATCCATGTATATCACCCTATACCAAGATTAACTCAAAATGGATCAAGGTTCTTAATATCAGACCCTAAACTCTAAAGTTGGTACATGAAAGAAGAGGAAATACCTTGGAATTGATAGGTATAGGAAAGAACTTTCTCAATGGAACTCCAGTAGCTCAGCAACTAAGAGATAGCAAAGATAAATGGGACTTCATAAAACTAAAAAGCTTCTGCTCAACAAAAGAAATGGTCTCTAAACTGAAGAGAACACCCACAGAGTGGGAGAAAATATTTGCCAGCTACACATCAGACAAAGGACTGATAACCAGACTATATAGGGAACTCAAAAAACTAAATTCTCCCAAAATTAATGAACCAATAAAGAAATGGGCAAGTGAACTAAACAGAACTTTCTCAAAAGAAGAAATTCAAATAGCCAAAAAACACATGAAAAAATGCTCACCATCTCTAGCCATAAAGGAAATGCAAATTAAAACCACACTAAGATTCCACCTCACCCTTTTACAATAGCCATAATTAGCAACACCACTAACAACAGGTGTTGGCGAGGATGTGGGGAAAAAGGAACCCTCTTATACTGCTGGCGAGAATGTAAACTAGTACAATCAGTCTGGAAAAAAATTTGGTGGCTTCTTAAAAATCTAAACATAGATCTACCATATGATCCAGCAATACCACTCTTGGGGATATACCCAAAAGACTGTGACAAAGGTTACTTCAGAGGCACCTGCACTCCCATGTTTATTGCGGCACTATTCACAATAGCCAAGTTATGGAGACAGCAAAGATGCCCCACTACTGAGGAATGGATTAAGAAAATGTGATATTTATACACAATGGAATTTTATGCAGCCATGAAGAAGAATGAAATGTTATCATTCGCAGGTAAATGGATGGAATTGGAGAACATCATTCTGAGTGAGGTTAGCCTGGCCCAAAAGGCCAAAAATTGTATGTTCTCCTTCACATGTGGACATTAGATCAAGGGCAAACACAACAATGGGATTGGACTTTGATCACATGATAAAGGGAGAGCACACAAGGGAGGTATGAGGATAGGTAAGACACCCAAAAAACTAGCTAGCATTTGTTGCCCTCAATGCAGAGAAACTAAAGCAGATACTTTAAAGCAACTGAGGCCAATAGGAAAAGGCGACCAGGAACTAGAGAAAAGGTTAAATGAAAAAGAATTAACCTAGAAGGTAACACACACGCACAGAAAATTAATGTGTGTCAACTCCCTGTATAGCTATCCTTATCTCAACTAGCAAAAACCCTTGTTCCTTCCTATTATTGCTTATAATCTCTCTTCAACAAAACTAGAGATAAGGGCAAAATTGTTTCTGCCTGGTAACGAGGGGTAAGGGGGGTTAAGGGAAGGAGCGGGGCAGGGGGGATAAAGAGGGGGTGGGAAGAAGGGGGGAGAAATGACCCAAACATTGTATGCACATATGAATAAATATATGTATATATGTGTGTATATTATATATATATGTGTATGTATATATATATATCCTTTTCCTTATTCACTGAATGGATTTTTATAATAATGAGAAGGTAATCATTCCGATTAATCTTTTTTGAATGTTTCTCTATCCACATGAGACTTGAATCCAGACTTGACTGATTAATATGTCAGACGTAAGGAACATCACATGACTACTATAATCTTATTATAAGATCTATCTAAAAAGTTTTATAACTGCTTATATTCTTGGAAGTTACCCCAAAATTCCAAAGGGTCATGACCATCAAAAACTTGAGATAGTTCCTAGTAACCATAACATGCAAAAATTAGTTGGTAAAAGAGGTGAGGAAGTGAGGGCCATTCAGAAAGAGCACAAACACACACTGCTTTCCAAGTTCTAGTCAGAGATATGATGAAACTGGAAGTAGGCAGAATCGACTTCCACAGTAAGAAAACTGATAGTACAGACAATCAAATGATATTGATGAATTTAAGAAGGGTAGTAAACATTAGTCAGATTTGTATTAAAGAGTTTAGTCTGTTAGGTCTTTAGAAAATGGAGCTTAAAGGAAACAAAAATGGAATGTCCAGAAATCACTTAGAAAGTCACTGTAAGCATTCACATAAGTTAAAGTGAGGTACTAGAAACAGAGGAGAGTAAACATTTGTAAAACACTTAGAGATATGCATGTGGTAGGTGAGGGAGAGTAGAGTCTCAAGAATTTCTCCAGAGTTTTGGTTAGAAGAAGTAAGTGGCTGGTGTGTTCACCAGTTGAAATAAAGTTTTAAAAAGAAATTATTTTGTAGGGGGAAATGAAAAGTTCTATTTTGGCTATGGTGAGTCTGAAAGGAATCTAATGCATAGAACTTCAGGTACTGAATGAAGACTCTAGATATGAAAAAGATATTTTGTTGGGATCAAGCATAAAGGTAATATTTAAAATCATGAGGACAGATCAGATCAGCTTAGGAGACCACATAGATGGAGAGATTATAAATGTACAAACACAAACAGGAACAAACAGTCAGAAAAGAAAGCACACTACAATCACAGAAATAAAGTTTTGATTCTAACATTTGGAAGAAAGCAGAGATCAGAACAATCACATTCAACAGAGAAGTCCAATTTGGAATTATCTTGTCATTGCTGAATTTAGCAAAAACAATTTTCTTAAAATGGCAGGAGCAAGAGCCAATGTGCAATGGGAAAAAAATGCATGATAAGCGAGAGAAGTGAGATGGCTTTTCTTCTGCTGGTGCATGAGGACTTCAGACTCTGCTGCTTCAGAGTTCAGCAACCCAACATCCCAAGGTCTTTAATGAAGGGATTGAGATTTAAAGATTCTTTATTGGTGGTGGTGGTGGTGTTTGTTTTCTCCCTGTTTCCATATTCATTCTCTTCACCTAAAGTTACATTTACTGTGAGTTCTGTACTGTTTGGAATGCAGGAAATAACCCATGACCTTTTTTTCTGCCTACCTTTCTTTCAATGAGAGGCATTTCTACAGCAAGAAACCCTCAGATATTACTGGAGTATTTACACCTGGTAGGTCTAGACTTAGTAGGACATAATGAGAGTTTCTTAGATTACTGGGGATGCTGCCCTCAGAAAGGATTAAGGCAGTTTTGTGAAACACTGAGTGAGTTCTTGAGAAATTGAGTTGTTACAAGAGACATCCTGCCCTCTGAGTTGCTTTCATCAGGCTTCCTGTCTGGTAATGTGACTTTTCCGTCCTGACACACTTCAGTAATGAGGCTTTTACCAAGGCCAAGGTGATGTTGGTCCCATGCCTTTCAACCTCTTGAACCATGAGTTAAACAAACCTCAGTTCTTTATAAAGCTGCCCAGCCTATTTCGTAATAGTAAAAGAAGACTAATGCTTTCATCATTTTTCTTATCTTTTTTTGATGCTTTTCTTGTCATTCATTTGAGGAGAGGGAGAGAGGGAGAGGGAGAGAGAGAGGGAGAAATATATATATATATATATATATATATATATATAGAGAGAGAGAGAGAGAGAGAGAGAGAGAGAGAGAGAGAGAGAGAGGAGAAACAGAAGACAGCAAGAGAGAACACTTCCTGTCTCCTTGAGTCATCTGCAGATATTCTAACACTCACACACTCACTGGCTCTGTGCTCAATAAGCCCCAGTACTACTAAAACTATGGATGTGTGTTTAACAATCTGAGAAGGGACCAGTAATGGATGACCAACCTGCTTCTCTATAAGTCATCTTGTTATATAATTTTTTCTGGTCCCTTTCCTTGTTTAAACTATAAAATCTAAATAGGAACTGTTTTATGTTTTGTAGTAGTTTTTGTGCCTTATATAGCACACAACTTATATAGCCAGGTAGTTAAGGAACTTTTCTCAGTGTTTGAGTGAATTCACACAGTAGTATGGGAAACAGAAGAGAGGACTCATTACTCTGGGACACACACCCAATGAATAAAAAGCTTATGCCCTTGAGTAATTGAAACAATTAAACTCAATATAACTGAAAAAGTTTAGGGAAAAATATCTATTACTGTCTAAATCTGGTCATAAAGGTTATAAAACTATTCATAGTGATTAAAGGTTTGTGTGTCCTGCAATTAGCAAGAAAAGTTTAACAGAGACCTGTTGAAACTACTCCAGGAATGGGGGCAGGGAGAATAAAGGAGAATGATGGACGGGGTCAATTTACGTATGATATATTTGATTACATTTGTAAATGCCACAATGTACCCTCAGCACAACAAAAAAAATTTTAAACTAAATCAGGTTATTTGAGAAGGGGTTGGCTTCAAATTAGTAGAAGGAATATAAATGCAATACCTGGATCGACAGTGTTAAGATGGAAGGGAATGAAGGATTAACCTAGCATAATGTGGGAGAAAGGCCTGAAAGGCTGAAATGGAAGGAGAATTGCCAACATGGACAAGAACAAAGGCTGTTCTCTTTGTGGGGAACATAGGAAGAGATGGCATAGACTCTATCAATATACTTCAAGCCTATATTCCTTTCTGTCAAACATGCTTAATGAAAACACTGTGTACTGACTATTCACTGCTTTCAAGTCCTTGTCCATCCTCAGAGTACCATGCAGAGCCTGTGCAGACTTGGCAGGGCCTAAGATTCTCCCAGTCAAGCATGCAGATGCCAGCAATGAATTTGGGAGGCCATCTGTGGGGGAAAGATGCAGGAACAGATTTATTTTCCAGTAACATTTAATTCCTCTTGTCTCATCAATATTGATGCAACTGATAAAATGTAACAGGAGAAGACAGGAAAGTCTGTCTGCTCTCTAAAGAAAGGGGATGGGAAGGAATGTAGCTGAGCAAAAGGCTGTATTTAACATGCAAAATCTTCCAGCGCAGTCCACTCTTATTTCCTATAGATGGTAACTAAAACAATATTTCTAAAATAATTGTAAGAGGAGTTAACTGCATGAATAAAGTCACCTAAAATCAGTGCTTCTACCCAACTTTTTAAAAGAATAAACTCTACTCTGTAATAATGATGATAATTAAAAAATCTTAGTTGTGCTATTTATAGTGTCTACCTATATTTTCCTGTTTTGAAGACTCACCTATTTATTACATTTGGACAGTTAGTGGAATTTTAAAAGATCATAATTCAAATAAATATTCTTCCCAGCAGTTTAGTTTGCCATGCTCCTTGTATTCAACAAAGAAATTATTGTCATTCATTTTAAAGTCACTGTGATTTATTTTGCATTTTTTTTTACATTTTTTTTTCATTTTCCTTTTATTATTCATATGTGCATACAAGGCTTGGTTCATTTCTCCCCCCTGCCCCCACCCCCCCCCTTACCACCCACTCCACCCCCTCCCTCTCCTCCCCCCCAATACCCAGCAGAAACTATTTTGCCCTTATTTCTAATTTTGTTGTAGAGAGAGTATAAGCAATAATAGGAAGGAACAAGGGTTTTTGCTGGTTGAGATAAGGATAGCTATACAGGGCATTGACTCACATTGATTTCCTGTGCGTGGGTGTTACCTTCTAGATTAATTCTTTTTGATCTAACCTTTTCTCTAGTACCTGTTCCCCTTTTCCTATTGGCCTCAGTTGCTTTAAGGTATCTGCTTTAGTTTCTCTGCATTAAGGGCAACAAATGCTAGCTAGTTTTTTAGGTGTCTTACCTATCCTCACCCCTTCCTTGTGTGCTCTCGCTTTTATCATGTGCTCATAGTCCAATCCCCTTGTTGTGTTTGCCCTTGATCTAATGTCCACATATGAGGGAGAACATACGATTTTTGGTCTTTGGGGCCAGGCTAAACTCACTCAGAATGAAGTTCTCCAATGCCATCCATTTACCAGCGAATGATAACATTTCATTCTTCTTCATGGCTGCATAAAATTCCATTGTGTATAGATACCACATTTTCTTTAATCCATTCGTCAGTGGTGGGGCATCTTGGCTGTTTCCATAACTTGGCTATTGTGAATAGTGCCGCGATAAACATGGGTGTACAGGTGCGTCTGGAGTAACAGTCTTTTGGGTATATCCCCAAGAGTAGTATTGCTGGATCAAATGGTAGATCGATGTCCAGCTTTTTAAGTAGCCTCCAAATTTTTTTCCAGAGTGGTTGTACTAGTCTACATTCCCACCAACAGTGTAAGAGGGTTCCTTTTTCCCCCGCATCCTCGCCAACACCTGTTGTTGGTGGTGTTGCTGATGATGGCTATTCTAACAGGGTGGAATCTTAGCGTGGTTTTAATTTGCATTTCCTTTATTGCTAGAGATGGTGAGTATTTTTTCATGTGTTTTCTGGCCATTTGAATTTCTTCTTTTGAGAAAGTTCTGTTTAGTTCACTTGCCCATTCCTTTACTGGTTCATTAGTTTTGGGAGAATTTAGTTTTTTAAGTTCCCTGTATATTCTGGTTATCAGTCCTTTGTCTGATGTATAGTTGGCAAATATTTTCTCCCACTCTGTGGGTGTTCTCTTCAGTTTAGAGACCATTTCTTTTGTTGAGCAGAAGCTTTTTAGTTTTATGAGGTCCCATTTATCTATGCTATCTCTTAGTTGCTGTGCTGCTGGGGTTTCATTGAGAAAGTTCTTCCTATACCTACTAACTCCAGAATATTTCCTACTCTTTCTTGTATAAACTTAAGTGTTTGGGGTCTGATATTAAGATCCTTGATCCATTTTGAGTTAATCTTGGTATAGGGTGATATACATAGATCTAGTTTCAGTTTTTTGCAGACTGCTAACCAGTTTTCCAAGCAGTTTTTGTTGAAGAGGCTGCTATTTCTCCATCATATATTTTTAGCTCCTTTGTCAAAGATAAGTTGCTTATAGTTGTGTGGCTTCATATCTGGATCCTCTATTCTGTTCCACTGGTCTTCATGTCTGTTTTTGTGCCAGTACCATGCTGTTTTTATTGTTATTGCTTTGTAATATAGTTTGAAGTCAGGTATTGTGATACCTCCTGCATTGTTCTTTTGCCTGAGTATTGCCTTGGCTATTCGTGGCCTCTTGTGTTTCCATATAAATTTAACAGTAGATTTTTTCAATCTCTTTAATGAATGTCATTGGAATTTTGATGGGAATTGCATTAAACATGTAGATTACATTTGGGAGTATTGACATTTTCACCATGTTGATTCTACCAATCCATGAGCATGGGAGATCTCTCCACTTTCTATAGTCTTCCTCAAGCTCTTTCTTCAGAAGTGTATAGTTTTCCTTGTAGAGGTCTTTCACATCTTTTGTTAGGTTTACACCTAGGTATTTGATTTTTTTTTGAGGCTATTGTAAATGGAATTGTTTTCATACATTCTTTTTCATTTTGCTCATTGTTAGTGTATAGAAATGCTAATGATTTTTCTATGTTGATTTTCTATCCTGCTACCTTGCTATAGCTATTGATGATGTCTAGAAGCTTCTGAGTAGAGTTTTTTGGGTCTTTAAGGTATAGGATCATGTCGTCTGCAAATAGGGATATTTTGACAGTTTCTTTACCTATTTGTATTCCTTTTATTCCTTCTTCTTGCCTAATTGCTCTGGCTAGGAATTCCAGTACTATGTTGAATAGGAGTGGAGATAGTGGGCATCCTTGTCTGGTTCCTGATTTTAGAGGGAATGGTTTCAGTTTTTCTCCATTAAAAATAATGCTGGCTGTAGATTGGTCATATATAGCTTTTATAGTGTTGAGGAACTTTCCTTCTATTCCTAGTTTTCTTAGAGCTTTTATCATGAAATGATGTTGGATCTTATCAAAGGCTTTTTCTGCATCTATTAAGATGATCAAGTGGTTTTTGTCTTTGCTTCTGTTAATGTGGTTTATTATGTTTATTGATTTTCGTATGTTGAACCACCCCTGCATCTCTGGGATGAAGCCTACTTGGTAGTGGTGAATAATCTCTTTGATGTGTTGCTGAATTCGGTTTGCCATTATTTTGTTGAGGATTTTTGCATCAATGTTCATTAAAGAGATTGGCCTATAGCTCTCCTTTTTGGAGGTGTCTTTGCCTGGCTTTGGGATAAGTGTAATACTGGCTTCATAAAATGTGTTTGGCAGTTTTCCTTCCCTTTCTATTTCATGGAACAGTTTAAGGAGGGTTGGTATCAGTTCTTCTTTAAAGGTCTGATAGAATTCAGCAGAGAATCCATCAGGTCCTGGACTTTTCTTTTTGGGGAGACTCTTGATTGCTGCTTCAATTTCATTTTGTGTTATAGGTCTATTCAGGTGATTAATTTCCTCTTGGTTCAGTTTTGGATGATCATATGTATCTAGAAATCTGTCCATTTCTTTAAAATTTTCAAATTTATTTGAATATAGGTTCTCAAAGTAGTCTCATGATTTCCTGGATTTCCATGGTGTTTGTTGTTATCTCCCCTTTTGCATTCCTGATTCTACTAATTTGGGTTTTTTCTCTCCTCATTTTAGTCAGGTTTGCCAGGGGTCTATCGATCTTGTTTATTTTTTCAAAGAACCAACTTTTTGTTTCATTAATTCTTTGTATGGTTTTTTTGGTTTCTATTTCGTTGATTTCAGCTCTTATTTTTATTATTTCTCTCCTTCTATTTGTTTTGGGATTTGCTTGTTCTTGTTTTTCTAGGAGTTTGAGATGTATCATTAGGTCATTGATTTGGGATCTTTCAGTCTTTTTAATATATGCACTCATGGCTATAAACTTTCCTCTCAAGACTGCCTTAGCTGTGTCCCATAGGTTCCGGTAGGTTGTGTTTTCATTTTCATTGACTTCCAGGAACTTTTTAATTTCCTCTTTTATTGCATTGATGATCCATTCTTCATTAAGTAATGAGTTATTTAGTTTCCAGCTGTTTGCATGCTTTTTGTCTTTACTTTTGTTGTTGAGTTCTACTTTTACTGCATTGTGGTCAGATAGTATGCACGGTATTTTTTCTATTTTCTTATATTTGCTGAGGCTTGCTTTGTGCCCTAGGATATGATCTATTTTGGAGAAGGTTCCATGGGCTGCTGAGAAGAATGTATATTGTGTAGAGGTTGGATGAAATGTTCTGTAGACATCTACTAGGTCCACTTGATCTATTGCATATTTTAGATCTTGGATTTCTTTATTGAGTTTTTGTTTGGATGACCTATCTATTGATGGTAATGGAGTGTTAAAGTCTCCCACAACCACTGTGTTGGCGTTTATATATGCTTTTAGGTCTTTCAGGGTATGTTTGATGAAATTGGGTGCGTTGACATTGGATGCGTACAGATTGATGATTATTATTTCCTTTTGGTCTATTTCTCCTTTTATTAGTATGCAATGTCCTTCTTTATCTCGTTTGATCAATGTAAGTTTGAAGTCTACTTTGTCAGAGATAAGTATTGCTACTCCTGCCTGTTTTCGGGGGCCATTGGCTTGGTAAATCTTCTTCCAGCCTTTCATCCTAAGCATATGCTTATTTCTGTCGGTGAGATGAGTCTCCTGTAAGCAACAAATTGTTGGATCTTCTTTTTTGATCCATTTTGTCAAACGGTGTCTTTTGATGGGTGAATTAAGTCCATTAACATTAAGCGTTAGTACTGATATGTATGTGGTGATTCCTGCCATTTAGTTGTCTTAGTTGTTTGAATGTTTGATTGTGTGTACCTAAGTTGATGTTACTCTCTATTGTCTTGCTTTTTCTTATCCTGTGGTTTGGTGCTGCCTGTCTTTTCATGATTAAGTTGGGTGTCACTTTCTGTGTGCAGGATCCCTTGCAGAATCTTTTGTAATGGTGGCTTTGTGGTCACATATTGTTTTAGTTTCTGCTTATCATGGAAGACTTTTACTGCTCCATCTATTTTGAATGATAGCTTTGCTGGGTAGAGTATTCTGGGGTTGAAGTTTTTTTCATTCAGTGCCCGGAAGATCTCACCCCATGCTCTTCTTGCTTTTAATGTTTCTGTTGAGAAGTCTGCTGTGATTTTGATGGGTTTACCTTTGTATGTTACTTGTTTTTTCTCTCTTACAGCCTTCAATATTCTTTCCTTAGTTTCTGAACTTGTTGTTTTAATGATGATATGTCATGGAGTAGTTCTATTTTGATCTGGTCTGTTTGGTGTCCTGGAGGCCTCTTGCATCTGTATGGGAATATCTTTCTCTAGATTTGGGAAATTTTCCATTATTATTTTGTTGAATATATTATGCATTCCCTTCGCTTGCACCTCTTCTCCTTCTTCGATACCCATGATTCTCAAGTTTGGTCTTTTGATGGAGTTAGTGAGTTCTTGCATTTTCTTTTCACAGATCTTGAGTTCTTTAATTAATAGTTCTTCAGTTTTTCCTTTAATTACCATTTCATCTTCAAGTTCTGAGATTCTGTCTTCTGTTTGTTCTATTCTGCTGGATTGGCCTTCCGTTTTGTTTTGCAGTTCTGTTTCATTCTTTTTTCTGAGGTTTTCCATATCCTGGCAGTTTTCTTCTTTAATGTTGTCTATTTTTGTCCTGAGTTCATTTATCCATTTATTCATTGTGCTCTCTCTTTCACTTTGGTGTTTATACAGTGCTTCTATGGTTTCCTTTATTTCTCCTTTTGCTTTTTCAAATTCTCTATTTTTATTGTCTTGGAATTTCTTGAGTGTCTCCTGTACATTTTGGTTGACCCTATCTGGTATCATCTCTATAAAATTCTCATTGAGTACTTGTAGTATGTCTTCTTTTAAATTATTCTTGTGGGCTTCATTGGGTCCTTTGGCATAGTTTATCTTCATTTTGTTGGAGTCTGGATCTGAGTTTCTGTTCTCTTCATTCCCCTCTGGTTCCTGTACTAATTTTTTGCTGTGGGGAAACTGGTTTCCCTGTTTTTTCTGTCTTCCCGTCATTGTCCTTGGTGTTGTTACTGTCCCTGTACTGTGTGCAATTAAGTATTTTCTAGCTTGTAATAATAACAATGGTAATATTTAGAATGGAAGGGTGAGCTGAGATGGAAAGCAAGAAGTTAAAGAAAAGGGGAAAACAAATATACAGACAAGAGGGAGAAAGCAGAACAAGGTATCAGACAAGAGAGTTTCAAAAGTATAAACAGGGAGTGTTAGTGTACTAATCGACAGTAAGCTGAACAGACATTTAGAGAGACAGAGAGAGGATTGAAAATCAAAGATAAAAAAATAAAAAGTAAGTAAATGAAAGAAATATCTATATATAAAAGTGAACTAAAATAAAATGGAAAATAGAAAATTAAAAAAAAAAAAAACAAAAAACTTCCAAGTTTATATGCAATGCAGTTTCAGTCTTAATAATTTGGGTGTCCGTCTCAATCTCCAGTCCTGGAGTTGGTGCCTCAGATGTTGTTCTGTAGTTGTCTCATCAAAGGGGATGCATAAAGTAGAACAAAACTACACACTCACTCACACACATACACATACACACACACACACACACACACACACACACACACACACACACACAAAAGCCCCACCAAGTGTCCCAAGTTCAAATGCAATACAGTTTCAGTAAGTTTTTCAGCTTGCAGGTGTAATTTGGTTGTTCTCTCATCAAAGGTAGGGAGAAAAAGAAAAAAAAGCATCTGGAGACAGTTCTGAGAGTGGTATCTGCAACTGTGGCTTGCCTGCCTGCTGCTCTCAGCCTGTAGCTGGCGGCGTTATTTATGCAGATCTCTGGGGTGAGCTTAGCACTCACCTGGTCGCACAGGCTTTGTTTGCTCAGAGTTCTCCTGTGCGGGAGCCTCTGCTACAGGCTTTCCCCTTTCCAAGCACTGGGAAAAGTGACACTGCCCCCGCATTGTCAGGCCTGCGTGTTTATTTACAGTTCACGTGGGAGGTGAGTCTTCCCCCCTCTCCTCTGAAGTTTTCCTCCCACTGCCACTTTCAGAAGCTTTCCTGCTCCTGCTTACTGGGTGGTGCTGCTGCTCCTGCCGGCCGCCTTGTTTATTTACAGTTCACATGGGAAGTGGGTCTTCTCCCCTCTCCTGTGGAGTTTTCCTCCCTCAGCCACTCTCACAAGCTTTCCTGCTCCTGGTTGCTGGGTGCGCGCCCCGCTCCCACCAGAGGCTCTCCGGCCGCCTGGCTTGTTTATTTACAGTCCCGGAAAGGATTCCCTTCCCCCAATCTTCACCACTCAGGGCGCCCCACCCTCTTTCCAGCGTGTCTTAACTGTTCTTATTGCTTATTACTCAGTTTCTCTTTTTTTCCCGGGTGGAGGTCAGTCTGTCCAGGGGGCTATGCTGCTCTGGCCCAGGCTTGTCTGTGGGGGTACCGCGGTACTGCAAAGCTCACCTGGTCTGCCTCTTCCCAAGCCGTATGGGCGCCAGCCACTGGTGGCCCAGGGAGCCCTCCTCGTTTCTCCATTTAACGTGAAGTGGAGATTCTCTGCACCGGCTGGAAATGTGGAGGGGTCAAACTTATGCCTTTTCTCAGTGATTATGCCTGCAAAGTGTGTCTCCAGCGTCTCTCCAAGATTTCACTATAGGAGGGTCGCTTTCTGCTTCCTACCTCTAGCCGCCATCTCGGAATCCCTTGTCATTCATTTTAACAGTGCTAACAGTACTTGGCATGTGGTAAGATGTCCCATAAATATTAAGCTCAATTTTCATGAGATTTATTTGCTTTGCAGGCAAACGTACAATACAAAATAACTAATTTCTAGAAAAACATGCACTTCCCCAGATTCACATTCCAGAGCTTAGAATTTGCTTTGTTTGTAGTAACAGCTATGAGATACAATCATAAAAATTTATTTCTCCCACTAGATTGTAAATTCTATGATAGCGGAAATCTTGATTGTTTTGTTTGCTGTCTGATATATAATAGTCTCTTAAATGAGTCTTTTTAAATGAATTTACAATCAAAACTGACCTTCTTGAAATTTTTGTGTGTGGGAGAAAGAGATTCTTAATACTTAAATATCTGTACAAATGTACCTCCAAAACCCAAACTCTATTTGTAATTTTTGTGGCAGATTCTTTTAAATATCTTCATTAAGAACTACCCAACATGTTTTGACTGTTAAAAATGGACAAAATTAGAATTCTGATAGACTGTACACAATTCAGACCTCTCAGGAATTAAACATATCAACTGATTTCTTTCATTTATTGACCACTGAAAACTTGGTTTCTAAAAAGTTCTTAAAGAGTTTCAGACTGAAAACAAAACATAGCACAAACAATATAAGCACTTGCTCTTAATTGGGCTAAGCTTAGTACAAGAAATGTTCTGCTTTATTATAATATGAAACTCTTAACCACTGAATGCATCAATTTGAAGCAAAACCTGAACATAATAAAAAAAAAGACTGCATTTCTAGAAATGTTTCATCATGATTCTTTTATCTTAAAATCTTTCATTGGCTTTCCATTATTTGTAGCCTTTTGAAAGCACTTTAAACTCCAGCATAATTCCTTCAGAGAAAGCACTTGCAAAGCATCAGTCTATAAAACAGATTGCACAAGGAATTGCTCAGGTGTAAAGTGAGGGGTCAAATGACTAGATCTGAGAATCTAAGGAAACTGCTGTCCATATTTGGGGCCAGAAAGTGCTTGCTTCTACATGCAGAGCTCCACTAACTTGTCTGACCAGTTTATCGCCCAAGCTTGAGAATTCTTACCTGTAATGTGGAAACCATTCCCAACCTGTGGAATCATTATGATTATAGAATAAGATGATTATTGGAAGTACACCACTCAAAGCCTGAGATGCAATAAGAGACCACTGAATGGCACTGTAGCAGAAAAAGTTGGTGTCCTGGCCCCTCCCCTCAGATCTCTGTTGACCACTTTACAACAGTTCACCACCTCTCCACCCATATTGCAGCCAGCACTTGCACTTGGAGAACCCAGATGGGAGAGTTGGAGATCTGAAAACTCGCATCACCAACTCATCCATGCCTCATGGCTCTTACCCAGTAACTGACCTTACTGGAGTATTTGAAGCTTTCCTTTCACTCTCTAGTACCCTCTGCAGGATCACAGTGAAGCCACCTCTAAAACTGCCTACGATGCAAGCTACCTTCTTGGCTTCTTGCCTTTTTTTTTCCTGGTAACACCTCACTTCCTTATAGTTCTTCCTGATATGCTTCCTTAACAAAACACCGTCACATAAATACTCTTCCCAGAGTCTGCCCCAGGGGAACACAACCTAAGTATGCATCAATGGATGGTTATTAGCATGACATAAAAGGCTCATATTTTCAGGCACCTGGCCCATAACATGCTCTGTATGTCCTCTGTAATTCAGAGAAGCTGTGGGATCCCCAGTACACCATAAATGTGTATGCCTCCCTTCTTTCTTTTTTAGCATGGCTTTTTCTGGGAGAAGCACTGACTACCTATCAGGGCCCAATACAAATACTCTTCCTCTGTGACACACCCCAAAATGCCAGCAGAAATCATTGTCCTATCCTAAACTTCTCTCACACCTCCTCCACAGAACACAACACATGGTACTGGTGGCTATGTCTGGGAACTGTGAGCACAGTAACTTTGTCTTATTTACCTTTTTCTTCATTCAGTTTCCTTCTGGCCCCTCTGCTATCTGCCCTTACCCTTGTCACATACATATCAAAAATCCCTTAGTCCTTGTAACCAGCTTTGGAATTTGGATTAAAACAGTGTTGCAAAGATTAAAATAGAATTACAGGTCACATACCACATCTTATAGAACATTCTCAGCAGGCTCTGCAGTGGTGCTCCAAGGAAAGGTGTACATGTCAGTTTCTTCTGGGGAGACGTGAGCATTCTCAAGATGTAGTGTAAGTGAAAAATACACATAGCTGTGCATCCATTCATGTCAGCTTTTGCCACTAAATTGATTCAGATTTTTTAGAGATTTTGGATTTCAGATATATAGATGAGAGGTTTCAGACCTTTGACAGAAGCTCAATATATGCTTATTAAACTGGGCTCAAGAAAACATCCTTTCATGGCCATTTTCACTAAATTCCCTTTCTGTTTTTTTTTTTAAAATCAAGAGCAGCTTAAAAAAAAAACCTTCTGAATACAGTTGTGTCTTCCCAGAAGTGAAGATGAACCACCCAAATCCTCAGATCTCCTTGCTCAATTCTTAGAGAAACAACTTGTTCTGTTTGGTACTGCTCTGAGTGCTAGACCTGTAAAGCAAGGTCTTCTACATCAATATATAAGAATCACAGCCTGAATACTTCTAATTTGACAACTAAGCCCGAGTCTAGAAAACTACACAAACACACCTTTCCCTTGATTTGCACTTGGCTAATGATAATCCCAGACATGAAAACTCAATCATCAAAAGAGTTTAAATCGTACTGGATCACTGGAAGCATCTTAGATGGTACCTATTCAATCCCTTCACTTTATAGTTGATGAAGTCACAGCTCTGAGAGGTTAACTGACTTTCATGACTTCACACCTTAGGTTAGTAGCAAAATTGACCCTAGAATCCAGATCTCTAGGATGAGCCTTTTCTCTCCACTCCATATCTATATCGCCTCTACAGAAGAAGCATTCTTTTGACCATGACTCTTTAAATCCTGCATTTCCAACTGGATTTTTAGTCTCTTCTATTCTCTGAATAACTGCATTGAATACACAGTATACTTCCTTAGTCCTGCAAACCAAGGCTTTCATTTGAAAATGATGACAATAGTAGTTTCCCCTTTGCTGAGCCTACATAACACGTCAAGTTCTGCACTCAAGGCCTAATAAAAATAAATGGAAGATAATATTGTTATAAATAATTATGCTTCTAATAAGAATACATAAAGGCTTAATGAAATTGTTCCTGAAAATTTGTTTAGATTTTTTAAAAATACATACTTACAGTGAAACAAACCACATTAGACTTATTAGTCAAATTATTAATATAAAATAACTCCAGAATGCAAGTGCCTTATTACCACTTTATTGAAACACTGTTGCTCATTCAAATGCTATACATGTTTTAATTTGCTGGCTCTATAGTATCCCTTAAATGGGGATTTTGAATTAAATTCTAATCTTAGAATTTGAACATGAAAATAGGTTAAGGAAATAACTGTACAGAATAAAATTTCAACATGATTTTAAAAGTTACCACCTTATTTAAAGAATTACAAGTGTTTCCCCAGGTCTTAGATAGTATTATAGTTTATAAACTTTAAAAGAGGCAGTAATTGTTTAACTGAGTTTTAGCTATGGAAAAAATGAATTGCTGGGAAAGATAAAGAACTGTGAATCCTTGTTTTTGATCACAACACAGCATTCAGAAAGGATTTCCCTCACCACTAACCAATTTTCTCCTTTCTACTTTGGGAGAGGTGAAAAAGAAGAGAAAGAAAGCAATACGCAATCCTGAGTCTGCACCCGCCCAGACAGTATGAAGACACAAGTGTAAGAAAAGAAATAAATAAAAAGTTTGGAACATCAGTGCTCCTCTGCCTCAGGTCATTTGTATTACAAATGAAAAATTGAAAATATTTTTCCATTAGTTTATTTCTTTAAACTAAATCCCTAATTGTCATTGGTAGAACATATTAACTCCTCTAGCGATACAAGGATACTGCTGACTTGGACTTAAATACGTGACCAACCTAAAAGATCATATTAAAGTGTGCTGTCATTAAAAATATACTGACAGCAAATTAGTTTCCCTCATAATTCACAAATCAAAGCTCCACATGAACACAGTAAGTTCACCTGTAAGGAAACATTGCAAGAATCCAGGAGGTGAGGCCCAGCCCTATGGAGTCTCCTGTGGGCAGCAGGTAATCACAGTATTGATTTCTTTCAGAGACTATGCTGTTTTATTTGAGTTTCTAAAGAGAGTGGTATGTTTCATTTCACTAATGCTCAGATTTCCCAGCCAGAGTAATTAGAGCAATCAGGTCACCGGAATGCTTAATTAATGAGAAATTCAAAGTCAAGTCTGCACACCACCTAGACCTAATTTTCCATTCATTTCTTGCTATTTATTTGAAGCTAGTAAAGTCTCTTTGAAATGTTGTTCAAAAGTAAGACTTTTTACTTAAGTTTATCTTCAAAATGACTGGTTTCACATAACTCTTAGGTCAACCCCCCCACCCCAACATACACAGAATTCTAGTATCTATGCTAGAATTCTGTACCCTGTAACCACACTATGTAAACTACTTAATTGAGTTAATAGCAAGAATAACTAATATCAAGTGAAAAGTGCCACTGTGAAGTGTCAGATAGGCAAAAGATCACATGAGGAAGAAAAGAGATAAATTAAAAACAAAGGCAGGGATTTTGTTTTTACAACTCTCTCTCTCTCTCTCTCTCTCTCTCTCTCTTCAGAACCTAGGTCACTACCAGCACAAAACCTGGTAGGTAATATGTATGCAGTAAATATTTACTGAGTGAATAATTGTCTTTACTAATTGTCTCACATATCTCAATCTCCCTATATATTGCCCTTCCAACTGTTGAGGCACTGATGTCATAGTATTTTCTCATAGAGCACACACTACTGACCATTGCTACCATTACCACAGTTGGTCCAAAGTAGACACCATACTCAACAGACTATGCTAGCTTCCATAAAAGTATCTCCAATTTCAATCCAGTTGTTACCTAAAAGTCACTTTTTTATTCCAATGTGTTGTGGTTTGCATATGAAGTGTCCCCCCAAAAGACTTATATGTTGAAGTATTGGTCCACGACAGTGTTCAGAGGTGATTGGATCATAAGGGCTCTAACTTTACCAGTGGATTAATCCATCGATGAATGCATATTAGGAGGTGGAGCTAGTTAAAGGAAGTAGGTCACTGGGGGGTATGCCTTTGAAGGGTATATCCCTTTCTTCTCTCTCTCTCTCTCTCTTTCTCTCTGTCTCTCTCTCAATGAAGCCTGCTGACCATGGAATGAAACCTCTGAAACCTTGAGCTAAAATAAATCTTTTTTGATTTTTTTCTCCCTTAAGTTGTTCATCTCGGGTGTTTTGTCACAGTGACAAAAAGCTGACTGACACATTATGTAAACAATTGAGATTTGACTATGCAGCATCTTAGGCCCAGTCAAGACATAAAAAAACCACACAGTGGGTTAAACAGAGGAAGAAGAATGTAAAGAATAATTCAGTTATAATAGAAGAGTGGTTATAAGTTATGAGGAACTGCTACATGGCATCCTAGAGCTGAAGGAGTACTCAAGGAAGATCAAACTAGGAGAAGGATTCAGAATTTATTGGTTAAGGCACATTCTAGCTCAAAGGATATCAGAATAGTTTGCTATTTTTTTCGATCTCAGAGCTAGTCTGCAGTCAGTGGAAAGTAGGAAGCAACCCTTTAGAGCAGAAGGTAGGAGTAGATTTGATTATTAGACATGAAGAAAACACCCATGAGTCCAACAGCAGTAACAAGAGTTAGCATTATAATTCATTAGTTATTGGCAAACACTCTAGTAAGCTTCCATATATCTGAAATTGGAAGTGGGAACAATCCTAACATTTATGATTTCTAGAGGTTCTCCAGGTCTCAGAAACAGACTCTTCAAGAAATCTGTTTAATCTTTCATGTACCACCTTTGGTTTTCCTAAAAATAAATACTTCTGAAAATTATAAGATTTCTCCAAAACACTAAGGATAGAAAATAAAAGTCAATGCTTATGACTCAAATCTAGTGTTTGTATATTTATCCATCATTCCCCCAAAAGAAGTAAGTAAGAAACAAAGCTTTCAAGATACCTTGTGTCTCTGAAACTATGGGAAGACTCAAAAGACTACAGTCATAAAGCTTATTAAGTATTCTTTTATGACATGACCTGAGGAAAGAACTCCAATAAAGCATATGGAAATGCTAGAGTATGAAGTGAAGTGCTTCTTGCCTAATAGAGAAAGCATCATGAAAGAAAATGATCAGTTAATAAAAGTTGGCTCATATGTAGAGTTTTTAAAACTAAACTTGATGATACCATGCTTCTCAAGTATCCCCTTAGCTCATTTTAAATATATTTGTTTTAAAAACAAATCTCACTTAGCTCATCTCGGCATAGTTTATAGAGGAATATTTGAATTCCCCTTGGAAAGAGGTTGATAAATTGCCTTTTTACTACCCAGAGAAGTTCTGGAAAGCCTTGGTGAAAGTCAAAACATTATTTTCTCAGTTTGTAAATTTTTATTTTCAACCATTAATTTATTAAATAGTTGGGGGAACTCCATTTTCTTACAGCCCCGGTATCCCCTTTTATGTAAATTCCTGCAACACATAACAATTAATAAAAGGCTAGAAGCACAGAGCACATGTTCTGCTTAGTTATACCATACATATAGTTTAAATTCAGCTATGTAGTTAGGGAAAGTTATGCTACTTAGAGGCTTAACCTACAGGTGGGTTAATCTCTACTATTAAAACTCCAAGCTTTTTTTAGTAAATGACAAAAAACAATTGCCCTTTTTTATTTTTAATTATCTATCATAGCACTAACAAACATGACCATTGACTGTCCATTTCTTTAGAATCATATAGTTGGTAAAACTGCAAAGTACCCAAGTTTAATAGATAAAAGCTGGTTGTGGTGTCTCACACCTGAAATCTTAGCTACTATAGAGGCAGAGATTGGGAGAATTGCAGTACAAGGCCACTGCAGGCAAAAAAATTCAAGAGGTCCCATCTTAACCAGTAAAAGCTGGGCACTGTGGGGTGTGCCTGTCATCCCACCTATGCAGGAAGCATAAATAAGAGAATTATGGTCTAGTCCAGCCTGGAAATAACATTGAGACCCTATTCTAAAAATATCTAAACACAAAAATCTCTGGGGTTTTGGCTCAAGTGATAGAGCACTTGCCTAGAAAGTGCAAGGTCCTGAGTTCATACCCCAGTATGAGAGAGATTATAATCAGTAGGATGTCACTTATAGAAGTCCTGTTAAGATACTGAGGACCAATTTGGAAGTTTTTGGCTATCACCTGTCTTCTGACAGCACAGAAGAAGACCATTTCTCATGACAAAATCTCAAGAAAGTACCTTATGGGAACTGCACAGAGGAGTTAGACTTTATGGGTCAAAGAGCTTTGTGACTGTCACCTTAAAGTATCTAGAATCAGGAGGCTGCTATACCACTTCCTGAAGACAAGCAGAGGAGTGGGAGCAAGCTGCATTTCCACTGCCAGTACAGTGATTTTTGCTTATGGACTAGACATGGGCTCACCAAAAGGCACACCTGGGTAAATTATTCCCAAGATGATGTGATCCCAACAGAGAGTATGATGGGATAGGTTTCTGGAGAGAGTTTCAAACAATGATGGCGTCACCAACAATAGAGATGCACAAATTGAACCACCTAGAAAATGATCCACAGGTAAAAGTCAGCATTTGGACACTGTCCCAATTGAGAGCATTTAACAGTCAAGAGAAACTCCAAAGCACCATCCCATATATAAAAATTTTGCTTCCTTTCTCTTTCTTTTCCACTCTCCACCTTTCCCAATCTCCAAAGAGCTAGAAACAGTGAAGACAGGAAGAAGGAAAGTATCAGAGAGTAGAAAAAAGGACTGACTACATTCTTCTTCCCACTTGCAGACCTTGGAACCTGAGTCAAGTCCAACCTGAGGGACAGAAAAGTCCAATGTGGGGTGATCACGTCAAGTTTTGAAACTGATATTAGACTGTACAAGATTTTTTAACTCCTCAAAAATAAAATAACTTGGTTTGTTAATACAATCATGCATCACTTAAAAAATAGGAATAAGTTCTGAGAAATAAGTCATTAGGTTATTTTGTTGTACAGACATAATAGAATATACTTACATGAGGCTATATGTTATAGCTTACTGTATACCTAGGTTATATGATATACATAATGTATATATTATATACATGTACATCATATAGCCTATTGCTCCAAGATCTAGGATAAAAAAGAAAACATGAGAGTAAGTAGAGCAAAAGAGAAATTATGCAATCAAGAAACTCTCATGTAAACTAGTACAACCACTCTGGAAAAAAATTTGGAGGCTACTTAAAAAGCTGGACATCGATCTACCATTTGATCCAGCAATACCACTCTTGGGGATATACCCAAAAGACTGTTACTCCAGAGGCACCTGCACATCCATGTTTATTGTGGCACTATTCACAATAGCCAAGTTATGGAAACAGCCAAGATGCCCCAGCACAGACGAATGGATTAAGAAAATGTGGTATCTATACACAATGGAATTCTATGCAGCCATGAAGAAGAACGAAATGTTATCATTCGCTGGTAAATGGATGGAACTGGAGAACATCATTCTGAGTGAGGTTAGCCTGGCCCAAAAGACCAAAAATCGTATGTTCTCCCTCATATGTGGACATTAGATCAAGGGCAAACACAACAAGGGGATTGGACTATGAGCACATGATAAACGCGAGAGCACACAAGGGAGGGGTGAGGATAGGTAAGACACCTAAAAAACTAGCTAGCATTTGTTGCCCTTAATGCAGAGAAACTAAAGCAGATACGTTAAAAGCAACTGAGGCCAATAGGAAAAGGGGAACAGGTACTAGAGAAAAGGTTAGATCAAAAAGAATTAACCTAGAAGGTAACACCCATGCACAGGAAATCAATGTGAGTCAATGCCCTGTATAGCTATCCTTATCTCAACCAGCAAAACCCCTTGTTCCTTCCTATTAATGCTTATACTGTCTCTACAACAAAATTAGAGATAAGGGGAAAATAGTTTCTGCTGGGTATTGAGGGGGGGGAGCGGGAGGGGGTGGAGTGGGTGGTAAGGGAGGGGGTGGGGGCAGGGGGGAGAAATGAACCAAGCCTTGTATGCACATATGAATAATAAAAGAAAAAAAAAAAAGAAACTCTCATGATGAGCATGAGAGGTACAAGGCTACTGCTGGTGTAACATGGCAAAAACTGTTTCATAGTCAACCTTTCTTTGTGTGTGTCTATGCATGCGCACATGTGTATGCATAGAATATGCTCTTAAATTTTTTTAGAGTATGATAAGTAAATATAAAAACTAGTTACAGTCCTCTGTTGTCATTATCAAGTATAGTATACTGTACATAATTTTCTGTGCTATACTATACTTTTACATGACTGGTAGTGAGGTATGTTTTTTTACAACAGCATCATCACACACACGAGCAAAGTTTTACACCACCATTACTATAACAACTACAGCATCAGTAATAGGAATTTTTTGTTCCATTATACCCGATGGAACCACTGCCATGTATGTGGTCTGTCATTGACTGAAACATTATTATTAATCACATACATAACTATTCCTAAAAATCATTGGCAAATGGAACCAAAGAAACAAGACTAAACAGAGAACAAAGAAACAGTTTTGTAAGAGCTTGATGAAGACTATTAAACACCTCAAAGCCATTGTCTAATGAAAGCTGTATGGAGACCATAACTTAAACTAGACTCCTAAATAAGACACCTTACTTCCCCCTACACACACACCTCTCCAGTGAATCTGTGGGTCCATCACCCCTTAAACTGAGAGTGAGATCTTGCCTTTTATATAACATATACTGTAATCTAAGCAAAGTCCAACATTAAGCATAAGCTCTAGTGCAAGAACAAAAGGAGGAAGAAAGAAAAAAATCTATTTTATCTCCACCATCCAGCACTGTGAGGGCCATGTCAACTGGTCTGTGTCTGGAAAATGTCCAAAACAAGCTTCCATGTGGAAAAGATGAAAACCTAGATCTTCCTACAGAAGTAAAGATTCTAGGATGAAGATCAAGGAGTAAAATAAAAGATCACTCAAGAGTGGAAGAAGCTGGAAGCACTGAGAAACCCAGTTCTATCAGGAGATGGAAGAACTGTGGTTCATAGGTGCACTTCTTCCTTCAGTATGGTGACACTTCACTATATTCCCTCAGTACAAAAATATGGCCATGTGACTGTCTGCATGTGGCCAACCTGAGCCTATTCCTTCCTCCTATAATGGCCAGACTTAGAAAGAAGTGGATGGTGGAGAAGAGGAATTGCTTCTGAGGGGCAGAAAGAGCTTCCACAACCTTACTTGATGGCTTTTTAGAGAATATGTAAGAACAGACATGGCTCCTTTGAGGAAGTTACATTGAGACTAAAATAAACGATTTGTCTGAAGTCATCTAATTAATAGCTCTGCTCCCTATTTCCCTTTTTGCTGTGAATACCTGATGTTAGTTAATGATGCAATTCTATCACCCATATTGATAACACCCATATTTCTGGCAATCCAGGCGTCACCACATCTTCTGACCACTCTAAGACAGCAAGACAACTCTTCACAAATATGTGTTCCATGAGCAAAGCTCATAGAAGAAAATAAATGTCCCCTAATTTGTGGCAATACTAAACTAAATTACATGAAATGTCACCTGTATGAAATGCATGATCATTTTGAACAAGTGACATAAAATTGAAGTGAAAAGTGTTTGGGTTCTTTATATCTATCCATGATAATGACAATGATAGCATACCTTTACTGAGAACATATTATAAACCAGGCGCTAGAGCTAAGCACTTTATATACTCTCTACTGTATACACACTTTACATACTCACAATAGCTCTACAAGCCATTATTTTTCAATATTTAGGAGATAAAACCATTTAGTAATTATAATCATTTATGCAAAGACATGTAGTTGCAGAGTACTAGAGAAAAAAATTGTAATGCAGCTCCTTAAGCTTCACACCTAAATGCTTCTCAGTAGAATAAAGAGTATCCTGAGTTTTGATTCTTATAGTGATCCTTCTAGCACTTTAAAGAAAACATGTTTCAGGGACCTAGGAGTGTAATTTGGGGATGGAGTGCTTGCCAGTCATGCATGAGGCCCTGGTTTCAATTACCAGCACTGCAAAGAAAGAAAAAGAAAAGATGTTTGTATTTGTGATATAAATAGGTATGTGGCCTGAACCTGTTCTTTTATTACTAGCAATTACTACTTAAATGTAAGGGGTTATTTTGAGATATTCTGAACTACAGAATAAATTTAAATGACTATATAAAGAGGCCTTTATTAACCTTCAAGGAACTTTGGTGAATAGCATTATTTTTAAGATGGTAGCTTAAAATGTCAATTTTATTTTTTATTAACTATGTATAACATTGTTTTATTTCCTTTCAAATGCTTAGTAGAAATCTTGCTTGACTTAGATAAAGGATTTTATGAGGTGATATTTTTCGTATATATAATATTTATATTGATATCAAATGAAAACAAAATGCCTTTTATACTTGCCCTCCATAGTGTCTGTCTTGGAGAAATCTTAGAAAGTGTTCAATAATCATTGATTCATTGCTTTATCTCCTTCCTAAGGATTCAGAAGAGAAGCAATATAACAAAAAAGTAAAAGCAGATGAGGAATAAGTGGAAATGCTTCTGTTGGTAACTGTCACAGCCAAAGTGCCCATTGTCCAACTCCCTGCCACGATCTCTTTAAAATCAAAGCATGTCCTGTAAATGCATACAGCACAATAATGGTGCAAATAAGAAGCTTCATTCCAGGTAGTTGTTTGTATTCCAATCAGTGAAAGCTGAGGTCCTTTTGCTGCCAGTATCTAGCCTCAAACAGTTTTAGTAGTACTATGTCGTAGGGGCATGGTCAGAAGCTCTGCTTGGACCACTGGCTTCCTGAAGTGTCAGCTCTGGAGAGAAGCAGCTGAAGTCAGAGGACACCTAGCTATATTGCACAAAGGTAGTCTATAAATTCACATGGCCCTTTCCTACTCCCTTTATTTCCTCTCAGTTTTCATTCAACTTCAGAGAAGACCCTCAAAGTCAAGGCTGCATTGAGTTTCACCCCTGAAGAGATATATCAAAACTGACACATGACCCTCTGTAGCTTAGCCTGGACTCAGAGTAGATTTTGGTCTTAGCCTCAGATGATGTGAACCAGTTCCTATTTCCATTAGCAAACATGGAACCCCAAAGATAGTATATTAGGCATTTTCCTTAGGAGAATATTTCCCAAGTCCCCACAACACATCTTCCCACTGATGCTGCAGGGAAACCCCCACAGAACTGGGAACTGCCTGGTAATAAATTGCCCAGAGTGGGTTTCCAGTGTACTTTTCCATCCTTACTGGGGAGCTTACCAGAACAGGTCCCCCTTAGCTTTGTTATTAAGCACTTGAACTTGGTTCAGAAAGCAGGAGATGTGATACACACTGGACTCTCGTGTGTTTCCCCAGGACGCTTTCCTTTTGCTTGTATAAATGAATGGATCAAACTGAGCTATCAAGTTAATCTCAGTTCCACTGCAACCTACATCAGTCCATAATCTTTGTATTGCTTCTTCATCCTGGTGTATGAGTATGAACCTCACAATCACATATAATGGCTGAGCCCTGGAGAAGAAAGTAAGCATCAGTTTACACTGCAAAGGCATTTTTCTTTGTTTTGGAAAGACATATCATCTGCTCATAAATATCTGCCCACCATCAACTCTGATGCAGAGTGAACCTAGCTCCACCACTTAGAGATTGCTTGAAAGTTTTAAACCCTCATAATCTCAGGCCGGTGCACATTTGACTACTAAGGTTTTAACAGGATAGCTGAGTGCTGAATATTCAACCGTGATCACCATTTCAACTGATCATTTAAATAGAGGACTACATTTTCTTGTCTTCTTTCCTTTAATCTTTTCCTTATTAACAAAAAAAGTCCTTAGATCAGAAGGTAGGTAAAGATATGAAGCAAATAACTAGTTCCTTTGGAGAAAAACTCTGTACAAACATAGGTGCTATTGCATTGGGACCTTCTAAAACTTTGCTTCCTGCCCTTTTCAAAAATTTTGCTGGGTTTTTCAATAATTGAAAACACCCATATTTGTGTCTCTTTAGTCCTTCTACATATACTGTATTAATACAAGACAATATGGTAGAATGGAGACAGAGTGCCTGGGCTCATATTCCAGCTCCTGTATTTCCTACATTGCTTAACCTTTTTGTGTTTCAGGTGGCTTATCTTATAAAATGATCACATAATAGTGCTGAGCAAAATAATTATATATATATATATATATAAAGCTTTAGAACAATCAATAGCACAGGTTTGGGCTTCCTAATGTTAGCTATTATTTCTTAAAGCAATCTGCCTCCTGTGATATAGTTTAAAAATTGAAATTTAGGTTAAACTAAATCTTTACTCCTTTGGCAGTTATCCATCATCAAGATACATCTACTTCTGCAATAAGCTCAGGTGTATCATCTTGAGGAAACTATTTTTTCTTGAGTTTTGGTTTTGCTAGTCTTTAAAATTGAGACAATAGTAACTGCTTTCTAACAACTTGGGGAAAGAATGGGCACCAATGTGTTGAGGTTCTGAGGCCCTCCATTTGGCCCCAGGCAGGTAGAATAAGGCCTAGTGAGAGACCAACGTGGAGCACATAGGGTTGCTCTAGATTATGAGGTAATTGAGGTCTAGCCTGATATCTCCAAAAGGTAGGTATTGTACTGGCTGGTAATGAAAATAAAAGTAAGTCAGAAAGGAACAAAATACAAAAGTGAATGTACTTTAACTGGAGCTGACAGCAGAATTTTTCTAATTATTTTTGCCCCTAATTCAAGGTCCTCCTATGTACAACGTCCCTTAATCTTTGCAATAATGTTAAACAAATGTGTGATTGATATACATAGTTGAATATTGCTTTAAGAAGAGTCAGTTTCTCTAGTAGAAGAAAGAAACAGTAGGCCTTCCCACAAAGGAGAGGGCACAGAGGAAGTTTTGGCTATAGTCTACAACATCTGAATATTGGCACTCTTCTTTGTCCATCCCTTTCAGGGAAACGGGAACTGGCCTATGGGCCCTTCCAAAACTGGGCACTAAATATAGTGGTCAAGCTGTTCTAACAATTTTTAGCACAGAGTTAGTTCACAAAACTCATAGAACATGGATGGAACTGGCTGTGATCAGGCATTATTTGAAATCAAAGTTCACTTCAAAGCAGGGGACTATCCTGCCCTGGTCAGGAGAGCTTTAGGGGGATGTTTCCCAGTCCAGTATTTGCCAGCATTTACTGTCAGCTGGATAACCTAGGGTTCTTGTTGAAATACAGATTCCCAGTTGGAATTGTGGGGAACTCAAGATTCTGTATTTCTAACAAGCTCCCTGAGGACGCCACTTGCTGCTGTTCTAAGGATCACACCTTGTGGTGCATGGGTCTAGTCCTGTGGATAAGTCCCTGAGAGATAAAGTGTTTGGACAAGAGCATTATGACCTCAATCTGAGAGATTTTATAAGAAGTGAGAGCTAATTTATTGCTAAGTCCCTTTGGAGGTTTCCAAAAATTGCACCTTTTTATCCAGGTGCAATCTCTAAGGACTGGAAGATTATTCTCCTTCTCTCCAGAAGATGTATGTTAGAAAATAAGATATTAGACCCCCTGTGTTTTTTTCTTCTGAGTGCCCAGCCCACTATAAACCCAAAAGCTATTTAGAATGTGTCTCCCATGTACTGTAGAGGTCTCCCTGTGGGACTATGTCATTTTCTATAGGGCAGAGGGATTAGATCAACCCCAGATCATATTGGCCTCTGAGCTGGAGTCAGAGCACCTATGTGTGACATAATAGGGTGTGGCTTCATAATCTCTGAATATTCATCCTGCTGGAATGTGGCACGAGCCTAGGTTCTCATTTCTCTCATCAAAATGTGGGGAAGGTTTGTCTTTATTACTGTTTATTTCAATCAGAGTTAATACGCAATACTCAGACCATCAGGGGGAATGTCAATGCAACACTTCTTGTCCAGTAGTGGGGAAGATGACACCCTTTCTGGAGACATCTAATTATGATAAATAATTAAATAATTAAATTTAAATAAGGCATGCTGCTAACTAAGATAAAACAACCTCCTGTGAAGCCTGCTTTAAGAAGTTCTGCACAAATAATCACATGAATTCATCCATTTTCTGTGGCACAGAGAAAATTAAATTTTGTTTTTACCATGAACAGTAGAATATGACCATTATGAACAACAAAAAAGATATTTATCTAAATATACTGAACATCCTATACTCATCTTTCAAGACTTTAATCTTTTTGCAGCACCCATCTTCTTTAATGGTCCCGGTAACTTAGGTGTTTCTTAGGTTTATTGTCTGCTGACTGTCATTGTGCCAAGGTGGACCTCCACCTCAAAAGGCAGGGATCTTTTCTTCTTTTTCTCTCTTTTTTTTTTAAATTTTTTTTGTTCACTGTAAAACTTAAGAGTTTGAAATATAAACAGCTTTCAAAAAAAGCCAAACCACATTCAATCTTCTAAATCTAAAGCATTGATTCAATAATCAGGGGATGAGAAAAAATAAGATAGATAAAAAGAGGAAACAAGAGACACGTTTGTGCATGAAGATTAAGTTTTCCCTTTCTGCATTGCACCTGTAGCTGACTAAAAGCCTCAATGTTTTAGAATAAGCTTTACTAGTTAGTCATGTTAACTAATGTGAGTTGTTTTCATTGGGAAGATATTTACAATTCAAATGGAATAAACTGCAAGAGAGATTTAATGATAGAAGACAGGCTGGTGACAATACGCCTCTTGTTTTTGTTTTTCCTATTAACCACATTATTGCCTTATTCTTTATTTCTCAGGGTTTCTCCATCCCTCAAAATAACAAATTCTCAGTAGTGTTCCAAGTACTTTCAAAGCAAACCCCCTCACACCAAGGGCTCTCATGTACCCACAAAGTGACAGAGAAAAGAGAAATGAGCTTTTAGCAGCAGCAGAAGCTGGTATCACCTGCAGTGGGAGTGGCACCATCATCTCTGCTGGCTTTCCCAACCAGCAAAAGCTTTTCTTTTTTTTTTTTTTTTTTTTTTCATTTTTCTTTTATTATTCATATGTGCATACAAGGCTTGGTTTATTTCTCCCCCCTGCCCCCACCCCCTCCCTTACCACCCACTCCACCCCCTCCCTCTCCCACCCCCCTCAATACCCAGCAGAAACTATTTTGCCCTTATCTCTAATTTTGTTGTAGAGAGAGTATAAGCAATAATAGGAAGGAACAAGGGGTTTTGCTGGTTGAGATAAGGATAGCTATACAGGGCTTTTCAAGTACATCTTTGTGTCCCAAGCCTACTTCATTTCTCTACTATAAAGCCCATCATACAATTATTCTCCATGTGTGAGAACTTTGCCTCCGGAAAGTTCTCTTTCATCCAGATTGCATCAGTTTAGGTAGCTGGAGAAACGCTTATTTTATTACTGCATTCATCTCTCAGTTATCCATTTAATAATAACAATTACAACAACATCGTGAATTTAAACAGTGCTGTTAGCACTACTTTCCCATCAGTCAGTTGCTATTTCTTTGATAGTTTTCCTCTTGATGGGTACATATAAAATGGAACAATGTCGAGGTCAGAAGTCCTAAATTATAAGTATTAAGTTACACGATCATTTAGCCAAATATGGCAATGCCCAGAACAAATTACTGCAGACCGTTTTGTGATTTATGGCTTATATGCCAAACTGCTTGTAAAACCCAGGCATAATAAAAGCCAGAAGGCCTTTGAGAAGGAATCATCTGCCACAAACACAGGCCATCAAGAGATTACAGTGCACACATACTCCATGTGGTACATGGCACAGAAGACGGAGCATTAGCTGCAGAGTCAGAAAAGCTAACAGTGATTTAAATTCTGGCTCTACCGTTAGTAGCTCTGTGAATTTGAGCAAGCTGCTTAACCTCTCTAAAAGCTAGTTTCCTCTGCAGATTACATTAGATAATACAAGAACATAGAAGGCATTCAGAAATAAAAAGTAGTTGGCATCTTTACTAGTCTTTGAATTTCCAAGATATAGCACCTATGGTACATTGTGGTGAAGGAAAAGGGCTATTTTCATTAACAAATATGTATTATACGTAGTTAGCATTTAATATGCAGTAAGTTATTTTCCACAAAGAATATATATTAAGATAGAACACATATTATTATGCCCATTTCATGGATAAAGAGGACTGAGTAAATCACAGACTTTCACTATTCTACCCAAAAGCCTTCAGAGGTTTTCATTGTACTTGGAATAAAATCACTTTACCAGTTCCCAGAGTCATACAAGAGCTGCCTGACTTGTCTCTGTGTTTGGAAACCCCTCCTTGTTTCCACAACTCAAAATTTTGTTCTCTGGCTATATCATTCTTATATTGAGGAATCCCACCACTTACATCAAACTCCATTTTTGTATGACTATCACCTTACCATTCAGATCTTGGAATAAATGCTATTTCCTTATGACTCTTTTTGGCTAGTGGATCAATAGAATCACTGAGTCATTCTTTATGGGGTTGCTGAATGGTGATTTTCTGAATAGCTCCTATCACTCTCTCTGTCTTGTTCAGTTTTGTATTTTTTGATACACAAACACACACACACATACACACAAATGTCAGCCCTGGGCCCTCAAGAAACTTCAGTTTTGTTTGCTTTTGTACCATCTTCTTAGAACTCTGACTGGGACATATTGGGTACTCAGAAATATTGTTCATGTATTGTATGATATTGTGGTTTGAATATGAAATGTCTCCCATAGGTTCATGTGTTGAACACTTGGTCCTCAGGTGATGGTGCTATTTTGGTGGTGGAAATGTTAGGAGTTCGGTTGTAGCTGGAAGAAATAAGATGCTGGGAGCCTGCCTTTAAGGTTATACCTGGCCCCAGGTGTCTCTCTGTCTTTCTCTCTCTCTCTCTGTCTCTCTCTCTTGCTCTCTTTTTCTCTCTCTCTCTCTCTCGCTCTCTCATCAACAGAGCCCAGGACTGTGGACTGAAACCATGAGCCAAAGTAAATCTTTCCTACTTTAACTTATTTATGTCAGGAACTTTGTCACATCAATGGAAAGTCTAACATAGAAATTGGTACAGAGTAGAGTCATTGCTGGGACTACATCTGACCATGTGGTTATTATTCCTTTGGAACAGATTTGCAGGAGAAATTTGGAAGAGTTGGAAATATGGGCTAAAGAAGTCCTAGAATACTGTAAGTTCAGTTTAGTAGGCAATTCTGGTGGGAGCCCGGAAGACCAGAATGCTGATAGAAATGTCAACTGTAAAAACTGTTTATGAGGTTTCAAAGACTCAGTTTATTGGAAATTGGACTAGATGCTATTCATGTTATGTGCTAGCAAATAATTTGTATACATTTTGTCTGTGTCCTACTTAGGGAGAATTAATAATTAACTTTATAGCTATTTGCTTATCATGAAGGCAATAATCCTGTCTGATAGCAATAAACTATTGCTGCAATATGGGAAACAAAACAGAATGTAGTTTGTTTTTTAAAGAGATATATATTCCAGGTGTTTTTTCCCCAAAATAATCCAGCCAACTTGTGAAGAAACTCTTTTAAATTCCCACACTTGATGGTCCATGCAGAAAACACTGCTAAATGCAGCTAATATGCACCTGTCCTAAAAGCAAATGCAGGGCGAAAAGAAGGTCAGATGGGAATGATGACACACATAGACAACGAGACTCCTTATATAGTGTCATAGTACTTAACCTAGAGGGATTTTTGTTTACCATTATTTAGTTCATAATTAAAATTACCACAGAATAAAGGACAGTTTTCGGTGCACAAATTTGAGAGCATCAAAGAGATACACAAATAGAAAATATCTGGAAGCCAATCTCTTTCAATTTATTTCCATGAGCTCCCATGAGAGAAGTTAAATGTGGGTCACAGAAATTAGACACTTTACAAAAGGAGGCAAATGGATATAACCGAACTATCCTTTAAAAATTAGCCACATCTTTTTTCTTTTTCTTTGTTTCAGTGATTACATCATTTATTTGATTTTGATCTTACTTAAGTGATAGTGAGGTAATAGAAAAGAAATTTAAAACAAGTCAAAATAGGTAGTCATTTGATTAATTTTTTTATTAGTGCATATTAATGTACAAATAGGTTTTATTTAAATATTTCCACACATGCATGTAATGTATTTTGATCAAATTCACCCCATCTATAGCTCTTTCTTATTCCCAACCCCAATTTTCTTACCCTCCAATATCATTGGGTTTTATTTTTTCTTTTACATACTTGCATACAATGTACTTCAACCATATTCAAGCCCCTCTCACCCTCTCCTTTCACCTTCCTCTCCTCCCACTGGTCCCCACCAAACATCTTCCTGTTTTACACTCATGTCATTCTCTTTTGTTTTAGGACTAGATTCTGCACATGAAAGATAACATGCAATATTTGTCTTTCTCAATCTGGCTTATTTCATTAACATGATTTCCAGTTCCATTCATTTCCTACAAATGATGTAATGTCATTCTTTATAGCTGAATAATACTCTGTTATATATACATACCACATTTTCTCTATCCATTCATTGGTTGATGGACACTTAGGCTGATTCCATAATTTGGCTATAGAAAACAATGCTGCTCAAACAAGATGCCCCACTACTGACAAATGGATTAAGAAAATGTGGTATTTATACACAATGGAATTTTATTCAGCCATGGAGAAGAATGAAAATGTTATCATTCACTGGCAAATGGATGGAATTGGAGAACATCATTCTGAGTGAGGTTAGCCTGGCCCAAAGGACCAAAAATTGTATGTTCGCCCTCATATGTGGACTTTAGATCAAGGGTAAACACAACACGGAGATTGGACCTTGATCACATAATAAAGTGAGAGCACACAAGGGAGGTATGAGGATAGGTAAGACACCTAAAAAATTAGCTAGCATTTGTTGCCCTCAACACAGAGAAACTAAAGCAGATACTTTAAAGCAACAAAGACCAATAGGAGAAGGGGACCAGGAACTAGAGAAAAGGTTAGTTCAAGAAGAATTAACCTAGAAGGTAACACACATGCACATGAAATTAATGTGAGTCAACTCCCTGTATAGCTATCCTTATCTCAACTGGCAAAAACCCTTGTTCCTTCCTATTATTGCTTATACTCTCTCTTCAACAAAACTAGAGATAAGGGCAAAATAGTTTCTTCCTGGTAGCAAGGGGATCGGGGGAGAGGGAGAGGGCAGGGGATTTAGGGAGGGAGTGGGAAAAGGGGGAAGAAATGACCCAAACATTGTATGCACATATGAATAAAAAAATGTGAAGAAAACAATGCTGCTATGGACATGGGCATTCAGGTATCTCTATTGAGTGCACACTCAACATTCCTTTGAATATATGCCCAGGAGTCGTGTAACAGGATCAGTATGGTAATTCTCTTTTCAGTTTTTTGAACCATCTCCATACTGATTTCTATAGTGGCTTTACTACTTTGCATTCCCACCAACAGTGTTTAGGGGCTGCTTTTCCCTACATCATTGCCAAAATTTGTCATTGTTTCCTCAATGTTTGTCACTCTGATGAAGGTGACATGGAATCTCAGTGTAGTATTGATTTGTATTTCTCTTACAGCTAAAGATGTTGAACATTTCTTCATGTACTTATTGGCCATTTGTACTTTGCTGAAAACTGTTCAATTCAATATCCCATTTATTAGATTGTTTGTTCCTTTGATTTTGAATTTTTGAAACTCTTAATATATTATGGATGTTACTCCTTTATCCAAAAAATAGCTGGCAAAAGATTTTTCTCCCTTTCTATAGGTTGTCTCTTGAGTCTGGTAATTGTTTCCTTTGCTGTTAAAAAGTTTTTTAATTTGATGCAGTTTCATTTGTCAATTATTGCTCTTTATTCTGAAGCAACTGGAGTCTTATTCAGATAAGCATTATCTTTTTTTTTATTTATTCATATGTGCATACAATGTTTGGGTCATTTTTATCCCCTACCCCCTGCCCCCTCTCTCTCCCTATACAAGGAGATTCCTAGCATTGCTTCCATCTACAAATGTGTTACATTCTAAGTTGAATCTTCTCAAACTGACCTTTTCTCTAGTTCCTGATCCCCTCCTCCTATTGGACTCTGTTACTTTAAAGTTTCTGCATTACTTTCTTTGCATTGAGGACATCAAATACTACCATGTTTTTTGGATTTCTTACTGATCCTCGTACCTCCCTTGTGATCTCGCTTTATCATGTGACCAAAATCCAATCACCTTGATGTGTTTGCCCTTGATCTAAAGTCTGCATATGAGGGAGAATATATGATTATTGGTCTTCTGAGTCTGGCTAACCTCACTCAGAATAATGTTCTCCAGTTTCATACATTTACTTGCAAATGATAAGATTTCATTCTTCTTCATGGCTGAGTAGAATTCCACTGTGTATAAATACCACATTTTCTTAATCCATTCATCAGTAGTGGGGCATCTTGGCTGTTTCCATAACTTGGCTATTGTGAATAGTGCTGCAATAAAAATGGGTGTGCAAGTGCCTCTGGAACAACCTGTGTCGCATTCCTTTGGGTATATCCCCAGGAGTGGGATAGCTGGATCATATGGCAGATCTATGTTTAGATTTGTAAGAGCCTCCAAATTTTTTTTCAGAGTGGTTGTACTAGTTTACATTCCCACCAGCAGTGTACATAGGTTCCTTTTTCCCTACATCTTCACTAACACCTGTTGTTGGTGGTGTTTCTAATGATGGTTATTCTAACAGGGGTGAGGTGGAATCTTAGTGTGGTTTTAATTTGCATTTCCTTTATTGCTAGGGATGGTGAGCATTTTTCATGTGTGTTTTAGCCATTTGAATTTCTTCTTTTGAGAAAATTCTGTTTAGTTCACTTGCCCATTTCTTTATTGGTTCATTAATTTTGGGAGAATTTAGATTTTTAAGTTCCCTATATATTCTGGTTATCAGTCCTTTGTCTGATGTGCAGCTGGCAAATATTTTCTCCCACTCTGTGGGTGGTCTCTTCAGTTTAGAGGCCATAGAGAAGCATTATCTTTCATTGATTTCCTCTCATAGTTTCAAAGTTTCATTCCTTTCATTTAGATCTTTGATTGACTTTGAATTGATTATAGTAGAGGGTTAGAAATAGGGATCTAGTTTTAGTCTTCTATATGCAGATATCCAGTTTCCCTAACACCATTTGTTGACTAGAATACCTTTTCTCCTCTATTTTTGGTGCTTTTGCCAAAAATCAGATGGCTATACTGGTGTGGGTTTATTTCTAGGTCTTGTATTCTATTCCATTGGTCTATATGTCTGTTTTTGTGCTGGTACTATACTGTTTTTGTTGCTACAACTCTGTAGTGCAATTTGAAGTCAAGTATTATGATACCACCAGCACTGCTCTTTTTGCTCAAGATCACTTTGGTTTGGTTATTCAGTCTTTTGTGCTTCCATATGAATTTTTGGATTGGTTTTTCTATTTCTGTGAAGAATGACATTGTAATTTTGATGGGATTGTATTGAACTTGTAGATTGTTTTTTAGTATCATAGCCATTTTCACAATGTTAGTTCTCCTTATTCATGAACATGGGATGTCTTTCCATCTTCTAATGTCTTGTTCAATTTCATAGTTTCATAATTTTCATTGTAGAGATCACTCACCTCCTTGTCAGTTTTATTCCTAGGCATTTTTGAGGCTGTTATAAATGAGATTATTCTACTGATTTCTTTCTCAGCCTGTTCATTACTGGTACATAGAAAAGCTACTAATTTGTGTATGTTGGTATTATATCCTGCTGCTTTGCCAAAAGTGTTTATTAGATCTAGGAGGGTTTTGATAAAAGCATTAGTGTCTTTTATTTCTTTTCTTTTTCTTTTTTATTTGGTACTGGGATTCAAACTCAGGATCTCATGAATGCAAGGGCAACTCTCTACCACTTAAGCCATGGTCCCAGCACTTTTTTTGCTTTACTTATTTTTCAGGTTTGGTCTAATGTTTTTGCCTGGGGCCCACCAACCGCAATATTCCTACCTATGTATGGCCTCTTCCTAGCTAGGATCACAGTGCCACAATGCCCAGCTTACTGATAGATTGGAGTCTCACAAACATTTTGCCAGACTAGCCTTGAACCACAGTCCTCCCAATATACAATGCCAATGTACAATGCCAGTGTACTGGCATTTCAGATGTAAGCCACTGTTCCTGGCCTAGGGTCTTCTAAGTACAGAATTGGACTTTTCCTTTTCTATTTGTATCCCTTTTGTTTCTTTCTCTTGCCTTATTGCTCTGGGTAAGAATTCAAGCACTATATTGAATAAAAGTCTAAATAGTGGACATCCTTGTCTCATTCTTTACTTTAGAGGAAATGGTTTCAGTTTTTCCTCACTTTGTCCAATTTTAGGTATTGGTTTATCATCTGCAGCTTTTATTATATTGAGGTATATTCCTTCCATTCCTAGTTTGTTCTTGGTTTTTATTGTGAAAGGATATTGAAATTTGTCAAAGACTTTTTCTGCATCTATTGAGATAATGATGTAATTTTTTCCTTTATTCTATTTATGTGTTGTATTATTGATTTGCATATGTTGAACCATCCTTGTATGCCTGGAATGAAACCAAATTGATCTTAGTGTATGATCCTTTTAATGTGTTGTTGAGTTTGGTTTGCAAGTATTTTATTAAGAAATTTTACAAGTGTATTTATCAGGGAAATTGGTCTGTAATTTTCTTCTTTTGTCACATCTAAGTTTTTGGTTGGAAGTTTTAATCACCTGCAGTCTTTCAGTCGAAACAATTTTCTATGTTCAGGCAGGACAGTGTAATGGCCAGGTGAAGTGCTCTTTCTCACTGTTAGAGGAGGACAGTAGGGCTCAGTTATCAAAGCATTCTTCTGCTTGCTCAGCGCACTGGACCTGTTCCCTCAGCATTGCTCAGATTGAGGTAAATTAGTTGGAGTCTCTTGTAGAAGGCTAAGTTGTGCACTTCTGGGCTGTTTTCACTATAGAAGCTTCCTTTCTTTGTGTACTAGGAGTTGCTGCATGATGTAGAGAACTTTACAGCCAATGGAACAGACAGGCTCCCTGCCCTCCAGTTTGCTGCCCCAGGGGTAGTGTACCTGCCTCAGAAACACCCCCAAATAAGTGAGAGATTGGGGAGAGCAAACAGCACTGAGCTCTGCACAGGATGAGCTCTGCACTGGCTAAGGGATATACACACTCTGGCTCCTGATTCGAGAGCTTCAGACCCCATCCAGCAGTCTACTTTCCTGTGGGGAGAAGGAGGCTATGGATGTCTCATGATTCAGAGAGTTTGGACTCTGGCTTTCAGTCCTGCCTGGCAACAAACATATCCTGGGATGCAGTTCCCAGAGATGGATCTTAGTGCTTTCAGGCCCCACCCATCAGCTCACCTTCCTGTGTGGGGAAAGAAGTTACGGAGGTCATGTGATTTGGAGGGCCTGGACTTAGGACATTCAGACCAACCAGCCTGACAGCTAACACACTGGATGCAGTTCCTGTCCTCAGTGCTTTCAGACCCTGCCCAGCAGTTCACCTCCCTTTTGTGGAGAAGAAACAGTGGAAATCATGTGATTCAGCAGGCCTGGTGGGGCACCTGGCAGCAACACACTTGGTATGCAGTCCCTGGAAATGGAGCTTAGTGCTTTCCAACCTTGCCTGGTATGCTGTGGTTTAGGCTCAGGACCCTCTGACCTACCGAAGAGCCAATACACACAGCCAGGAGGCAGGCCCTGGAGGCTGAACACTAAACCAGATCCACACCAAACTTCAGATGTTGGGACTCTCTCCTCACCAGGTAAGGAAAGGCCTCCAACTACCTCACCCTTCACTTCCAGAGTGCTCAACTCTTGAACTTCTCTGTGTGACATCAGAGCTTCTCTCTCTCCACTACCACCTTTCATTCCCCATCTCCCACTTAAACAGTGTGGCGAGTTGTTCCAAGACTCCCTGGGCCATGATTGTTCTTTGTTTTCAAATCCCTAGATTAGCTCAGTCTAAAGTAATAGGTTTTCTCTCAGGGCAGCATCTTTCTATATCCTTCTGAGATAAGGAGAGAGACAGAATGTCTTTCTTCACCAAGACTAGCCTTCCACACCAGAACAGTGTGTCTTACCAAATTCCTGTTGTGTTTACTGCTTGCAGGAAGTATGTATTTATCTTGCAGCTAGAATTGCCAATCTGTCATCAGGGCCAGCTGACTTACCTTGTGAACTGTTTGTTGTCATTCTCTGTTACCTGGGTTTTTCCATGCTGTCCTTCCACCTCTTTTGTGATTCCTGATGCTCTTTCTCTCTTCAGAATATAGTCTCTTCTGTGTTACCTGGCACAGGTATTATTTACAGATTCAAAATGGCAGATACTTCTAATCCACCATCTTCCCCTCCAATTGAATTGAACTTTTTAATTCAATTCAGTTAATGCTTATCTCTAATAATTGCCATATGTAACACTATGTCTATTTCTCCATCACAAATCTTGTGATTCCCAAGACATCACTTGGTTTAAACTTTTACAAATTTTTCTCAGTTTTAAATTTTGGCTTTGCAGTCTTCAATCATTGGTTTGGATCTGAGTGTCAATATCTAGATAAATAATGAAACTTGAGTAGACATTCAACCAACTTTGATAAAAAGTAAGGCCCTCTCTTATCTTTTTCCATTTCTAAAGTCATAATTTATTCTATCCATTCAATTGAATGATTGCCCCTCAAAAATGTGCCTTTACTACTGTTATGATATAGTCATGCACAATTCTTTTAAAGTTAATCTGGACTTATACAAAATGTAAAAGAATAACAATGAGGATTTATTATTCATGTTAGAGATGACTTTACAAAGGAATTCATTCCAGCTTTCCTTTAAGTTTAACACTCCATTTGCACAGTTATCACATTATTCCATTTAAAAATATTGAATTTTCATATTTCGGGAGAATATCTATTGTCTAAGTGTACTAAAATGTTATCTGTGAAAAATCACTACACTTCATATTCAATTAAATAAAGTGAATTAAACACAGATTTCTGTCTTAGACATACACGCATTTATTTTCAATGGGGTCTTCTTGGTTTTTAAGAAACTACAAGAACTCAGAGTTCCATTTAAGAATCTTGAGATGTTCTGAATAACATAAAAAGAGCAGTCAAGGTAATGCTAACTTCATAATGAAGCATATAGAGAGAAGGAGAATAAAATGAGGGAGGGCAAGAAAAGGAATAAACTCCTAAATGATTTGGTATTCAATGTTCCATGAATATCTTCATGTTTCTGCATGTAAGAGATTTTTAAGCAAAGATTGCTGGTAAATTGGGCTAAAAGATAATTGTATCGCAACTCAAAAAAGAGACCCTGGGAATATATCAATTATCATCTCTCTTTGAAGCTACATATTTACTTTCCAGAGTGGTGAAATAAACCTTCTCTTCTCTCCAGACAGAAGAAAATGTTCAGAGCAAATGTTTCTCTACATCTTCTAAGGGAAGATGCATATCCATGGCAGTCACCCTAAATAAGTTCCAAATTATATTCACAATGTTAGGGTTACACTCCTGTGGTGCAGGCTTTTAGATATCAGGTCTTTGCTGTGTCAGCCTTTGGGAAAGGGGGGTCTGGGAAAATGGCAACAAGATACTCTGCCAGAAATAATTTGTCCATTTTCTGATACAGACACCTTGGGTTCCTATCAGATAAATAAATAAATATAGACAGATATTTTAAATACACAATGAGAATTTGTGTAAAAATAAAGGGAATAAAATTAGCAGTGAGGAAAAAATCATATTGTTACAGAACAGGATTTTCCAACTTTACCACTATTAACATTTTAGACCAGATAATTCTTTGTTGTGGGGGACCATTCAGTATGCTGTAGGACTTTTAGTTGTAGACCTGACCTCTACCTACTAGATTTCAGTAGCACCTCGTCTAGTCCTGACATCCCCAAATATCTTCAGACATTGCCAAATGTCTCTTATGGTACAAAATCACCCCTGGTTGAGAGCCACTGGTATAAATGAATTGAATACCATCAACTACAGTCTTAAATTCATATTAGACATCAAATGCAGCCTGTTAAATAGCCCAGTACAACTGACTTTTTCCTTTAGAATGAGTTTGAGTTGTTACATTTTAGTCACCATACCCTAAAGCAGTACTTAAGTGGATTCATCTATTTAGAATGATAGCTTTTATGATAAATTATGTAATAAATTATGTGACTTTACTAAAGAGAGTAATTTGATTAATTGGACAGTAATGGCCCAATTAACAAGCAAAATACTACTATGTGAAGTAGTTTGACAATTACAGAATTTCAAGATTAGATGAGACCTAACTCCTTATTACCTATGATCATATATTTTTAACGCTTTATAATATCCCTCGTGAGTGATGTCTTCTTGTACATAAACATCTCCACTGGTGGGAAGCTGTGTCCTTCTGAAAAGGCCCAGTGATTTCCAGACCACTTGGCAATGTAGCGTTTTCTTCTTTAAGAAAAAAATTTCACCAGGTGCTGCTGGTTCACACCTGTAATCCTAGCTGCCCAGGAGACAGAGATCAGGAGGCTCACTCCAGGCAAATAGTTCACGAGACCCTATCTCGAAAACAAGGGCAGATGGAGTGGCTCAAGGTGTAAGCCCTGAGTTCAAGCCCCAGTAATGCCAAAAAAAAAAAAAAAAGAGAGAAAAGAATTTCATTTTTATCTTCAAATCATTGATCCACTGAGTCATTTAAACAAATATGAACTCTTTCTCTCTTGAAAAAATACTGCATGTTTTATTCAATAACATGTTTCTCCAACATCTTCCATTTTGGGAATTAATACCTGTAATTGCTTCTACCACCTTTTGTAGGGCAGGATTCTGAGTCTTTTCATCCATCTGGCCATTCTCTAAAATGATACATTTTGTTCATGCTGCTTTTTATAATCTGGTTCCCAAACTAAAAGCCATCCTCTAAATATTTGAATATTACAATGCAGATAGCAGAGATACTCTCTAGCCATTACATCTCATCTAGCCATTATCTTTTGTTTAATGTAGCCTAACACAGTTGCCTTCAGTAATAAAGCAAACATGGGAGAACTGGAGAGTCTACTTTAGGCTAGTGTATAATTCTGATTAATAGCAAAGAAAACAGACTTTGTGTTATGCTTTTGCATTCTCAAACAAAGAAAATTATGTCCCAAAAGAGAACATTAAAAGGGAAAATAGCATCATCCCATTTTTCATACTAGCCATATTGTTACCCCATATTGACTTTACTTTGAATTTCACCTCCCAAATTCCTCCCTCTCCTATGTGATTCTGCCAAACCCCCTCCTATCCTTATTTGTGAATTTATTATTTTTATTAAAAACTCCCATATTTATAGTTATGAACCCAGTCCCTGATGCTTCTCAAAAACCATAACATTATGCCAGTTCCTCTTCTCTGGCATTTCCTAGTGTTGTTTACATTTTCATACACATTCAGCCTCATCCGAGGACATCTTCTATGTTTTCCATTAAAATGAATGAACCACTTCAAGAAAGAATGGATTTCATATCAATGAACTTACTCAAACATAGGGTGCATGATCTGTTACTAAGAACTCTTTTTTAGAAAATAATTCATCTTGTTCAAAACCAGCCCAGACAAAAATGTGAGACAGTATCTCCAAAAAACCACTAAAATCAAAAGGACTAGGGCTGTGGTTCAAATGGAAGGGTACTTGTCTAGCAGCCCTGACTGAGTTCAAGCCCCAGTACCACAATTTTTAAAAAGGCAAAAGATATATTTTCTTTTACGATTAATCAGAATTATACCAAGACATCAAGCTACCCATCTGTTCACTCTCTATTTGTCCAACTACTAACATGAGAAATTAAAAGTCTCTTGTGATGCTCTCCACCCTTTTTTATGAGCTTCAATTTCTGAACCCCAGTCAAGGTATTATTCAGCCACAATGTTTTGGGAGATGTGAATGTAGATGAACCCTGAGCTTGGAACACTGGTCAAAATAAGCCAGAAGTTGTCCAAGAAGCTAAACAGGATGTGAACTAGTAAGATGGCATAGATATAACTGACAACTTTACCTACTATCTTATATAAACTTAAAGTTTTGCACTACTTTATAAGAAATTCTTTAGAAGGCCTATGCTGAAATTTCAGAATTAACAATTCTATCCATGTAAAAAACTAAAATATCCTGAGAGTTTTGACATCTCTGATGGGAATTATGACTTCCTCTAAACCCTCTCTCCTACTACCACAGTCACACACAAATATCAAGTAGCTAATACAAAACACACTTTTATTCCAATATGAAGCAGCCATTTTTTTTCTATGTGTCTCTTCCTGTATTTTACAGGGCAAGTATGTCCCATGAACAGTGTTTGTGAAATTTTTCCTGAACAACTTTGTCATTCCAACAACTTTATTCTAATTATCTAATATTCTGTCATGTTGCTCCAATATCTGGAATTTTTGAAAACAGAAATGATAATATTTTCCATAAATACCCTCCAGCAACAAAAAAAATGGCAAGTTTTCTGAACTGAGGCCTCTACCAAAAGCTATGCTTATAATATATGTTTGAAAAATAAAGTTATTTTATGCACTAGTATTTTTGCATTATACTAATAATCTGTTATCTTTAGAAAATAGTATTTTTCTTAATTCATTTCTGTTACAGTATCTGTCCCTGAAAGTCTTTTAATCAGTGGTTGGTTTGTCAAGTGCAAACTTGCTATGCTTGTTCTCCTTCATGGACTCAAAAATAATCAAGGCAGGTGTTGTATAAATTGCATAGGATGACATGCTGTCATGATCAATTGCTAATTAATTTCAGATTCATTCTACTCCTGTGATGTGGGTGCAATTTCTCAAATGAAAAATAATAAACAATAGTTGCACATTTTGTATTTGTTATATCACTTCATAATTGATAGTAGAGAAGGGACTAATGTTTAAGCATGTGTTTTCATCCAAAACTTAGCAAAAACTCTGCTGTCTAGAAACTATTATTGATTTTATTTTTTATTCTAAGAAGCCACTGACTGTCCCATACATATGAATATATGGGAAGAAAAAAAGACCCTTTGGGTAGAAATCACATATATTATTAAAATAAATTTAACATTGTAAAGAGAAGTCAACAAATGTTCAGGGAATGTTTTTAATAACAAAAATGTCACTCAAATATTATTGTATTCATTCTGTACACCAGGTAATTAACATGTAATTTGTCACTGTATCATTTGTTTGGTTTTTTGAGACAGGATCTCATAGTGCATCCCCTCAAATTCATAATCCTGCTGCCTCAGCCTCCCAAGATCTGGGATTACAGGGATGCATCAACATGCACGGCTCTTGCCATTTTACTTTTATGCCAACTAACGGGCATTGATAGTACCATGATATGGATAAGGATTCTACGAAAATGTGCTATCTAGTACCAGGGCTTAGAATGAGTTCAGCAAAATCACACAGTATTGACTAAGCAATAGACTTTATTGGGGAAAAGGAAAAATGTCAAAAGTCAGAATCAGCACCAAGACAGCTCAGTTCCCATTGGCTCTCTATCTTATATTGAAGCATGCTGGACAAGGCTAGCTAAGCATCAAGAAGGCAAAGCAGGAAACTGCATAGAATATAGAATGCTCTTCTTGGGCATTTACTGTCTGCATCATTTATCAATCATTATTATGAGGCTTATGATTTATTTAGTCACATTACTATGACCTTGAAAGACTGGGATGGGTAGAATCATGCACCAGCTTTCATTCCCACCAGCAGTGGATTAAGGTTCCTTTTTTCCCACATCCTTGCCAACACGTTATTGGTGGTGTTTTTGATAATGGCTATTCTAACAGGGGTGAGGTGGAATCTTAGTGTGGTTTTGATTCACATTTACTTTATAGCTAGAGATAGTGAGCACTTTTTCATGTGCTTTTTTGCCGTTTGAATTTCTTCTTTTGAGAAAGTTCTGTTTTGTTCAGTTGCCCATTTCTTAATTGGTTCATTGATTTTAGTAGAGTTTAGTTTCTTAAGTTCCCTGTATATTCTGGTTATCAGTCCTTTGTCTGATGTATAGCTAGCAAATATTTTCTCCCACTCTGTGGGTGGCCTCTTCAGTTTAGAGACCATTTCTTTTGTTGTGCAGAAGCTTTTTAATTTTATGAAGTCCCATTTGTCCATTCTTCCTATTAGTTGCTGGGCTGCTGGGATTCTATTGAGGAAGTCTTTGCCTATACCTTTTAGTTCCAGAGTGTTTCTTGCTCTTTCCTGTAGTGACTTCAGAGTTTCAGGTCTGATATTTAGGTCCTTGATCCATTTTGAGTTGATACTAGTACAGGCTAATAGACATGGATCTAGTTTTAGTTTCTTGCAGATGGATAACCACAAGAATTTTAATAACAAGAATTAAAATTTTTCTAGCATTTGCTTTTAGCCAGTATAACACTAAGTACATTATATGTGCTGTCTCATTCCATTTAGTGAAGAAACATCAGTTAATGGTTGAATGAATGCCTAGGTGATGTCACAGTGTTCAGGGCACAATGGTAAACTAAGTAGATACAGTCTTTCCTCTCATGGATGTGAAGGCTGCAGAGAATGTGGGCAATAAGCAAGTTAACCAGTAGTAAATCAGTTAACTTCAGATTGTACAGATTGAACTGTATTAAAAGAAATGAGCTGGGAGACATAACAGAAGAACTTGGAGGCAGAGGGTACAGTTAATGTTGATATGTCTCCTTGAGAAGATGGTATTATTTAGTCTAAAACCTGAATAGTAAGGGCACAACCATTTGACAGTCTAGAAAAAGAACTGCTTTATACAAAGGGAAAAGAAAGAAAACTACCTTGATCCAAGAAATATTTAGTTTGTCTAAGAAAACAAAGGAGACGAGTGAGGCTAGAGCAAGATTAGGCAGGAAGAGATAGGTCAGACTTGAGTCAGGAAAGGTAAGGAAGGCCAGCCATGAAGGATCTACTAGACCATGAAAAGGAAGTTGATGATGCTGAATTTGCAATGGAAAACCACTGGAATGGTTTCTTTTAGCAACTGAATAACATGATAGAGGTGCCTCCTCTGTTGAAGGGTGGAAAATAGATTTGGAGGGGAGTTCAAGAGTGGAAACAGCAACAGAGAAAACTTCCCAGTGGTGTGGGAAGATATGAGGAAAAGTGTACAAATGATTGAAACATAATTTTGAGGGAGAACATACAAATCTTTCTGGACATCTGGATATGGGTAATGAAAAAATGACAAGTATCAAGGGTAAAACCTAGGTTCATGAATGATTGTGTCCTTCACTAACTGGGAATACAGGGAAAGGAGTAGGTAGGTGGGAGGAATCAAGAAAACTGTTTTGAGCAAGTAAAGCAAGATATGTATCTCATTTTGAACATGCAAAGTGACACATACATAATATATATTGAGATAGAAGATAGATAAATGGGTGATGGTAGATAGATAGAAGACAGATGATAGATAGATAGAAAGATAGATGATAGATGATAGGTGATAGATATCAATTCAGCAGTTGAGGATTATTGAGCTGAACTAAAGGCAAGAGAAAACATTTAGAGCTTTTTAGGATATAGAAGTTATTTAAAGAAATGGAAATTGTTTGAATTACCAAAGAATAAAATATAAGAAAGAAGAAAAGACAGGGGAGTAAAGTGGGAAGAAGGTGGAGAAGAAGAGGGAAGCAGAGGGGGAAGGAGAAAGAAGAAGCACTAATTTGGCTTGTGAGAACTCTCACACTAGAATTTGGATAGAAACAGAGACACAGGGGATGGATAAATGAAAAGAACCTCAGAGAGTATCCTGTTTTCAAAGTTACTGCAAGAAAGTGTTTCAAGAAGGATTGATTGTGAAAATGCCATCAAGAAATAGAGGGCTATAAGAATCCAGAAATATCTGCAACAACCTTTTACAATATCCCTAAAACAAGAGTCTTGGAAAAATATCATTTAGATTGAATGTTCTATTGGGAAGGTTTTAAGTTAGAGTATCTAAAAATGGACAAGAAGATGATCATAAAAACATAGAAGCTAAAAAGAAAAGAGTGCATAGAAGGTGTAATCTGAGAAGAACAATCCTAAAGATAAGAAATCGAATTTAGAACATCAGCTTATGATTCCAGAGAGTGATACATAGCTCACTTTATTTAATGTGAATGACTCAGGTGTCCACTCCATGCCATATACCATTCCTAACTTGAAACAGACAGTAGTCACCAAGATCCTGCCCTCAAAGTGCTTACATTAAAGAAGGAAGCAAACAAATAAATGACACTGTAGTTTTAAGCAGCAATTAATGTTAGTAATGTTTTAAACAATCAGGATAAAAGTATGATGGGAAAATAAGGGCTTTTTCAATTACTCAGGAAAAGTTTCCCTAAGAGGATAGTATTTGAGCAGCTAAATGCAGTGAAGGAGTAAACCAAATGCAGATCAGAAGGTAGATCCATCAGCAAGTGTTCAAGGCCAGGAATAGACAGCCTGAACTTTGGTCTGTTTAGCAGAGGAGAGAGAAGTAGATAGAAAAGAAGTCTAGGCTGTGAGAAGGTACCATATTATGTACAACCTAATGAGCCATGAAGAGACTTCATTATATTCTAACTGCAATCTCTTGAAGGAATTTTGAGCAGGGAGAAGACTCGGTCTGATTTCTATTTTCAAAAGTTCACTCTACCTGCTGTGTGTGAAATAGTCTGATAAAAAAAAATGGATGCAAGGAGACCAGTTAGAAGGGTTTGACAATTTCCCAAGTAAGAGATTTCGTATAGATTTTCAGGACAAGTCAAAACTTTAAGTTCTTATAGATCCTAGTTATGCTAAAGATCAAAATATTCCTGATATATGATTTACATGTGTTGATTATGAAAAAAGAATGAAGATTAGAATGAAGCAATCTTGCTATCAACAACAAAAGCATTTCACCACAATTAACTGCTGCTATGCCCTGAAATTATATCTCTCCCCAAACTTATATAGCAAAACTATATAAGCCCCAGTATAGTGGCGTTAGGAGGTACAGCCTTCAGAGGTAATTAGATCTTTGTTTTTTAAAGGAGGAGACATACAATCTCTCTCTCTCTCTCTCTCTCTCTCTCTCTCTCTCTCTCTCTCTCTCTCTCTCTCCCCTTTCCTCTCTTCTCCCTATCCCACTTTGTGAGGATTCAATGAGAAAACATTCACCTTCACCTGCAAACCAGGAAGAGGGCCCTCACCAAAATGGACTTTTCTGTACCCTGATGTCAGAGCTCCCAGCCTCCAGAATAGTGAAAAATAGATTTCTGTTGTTTAAGCCACTTAGTCTTTCGCTTCCTGTTAAAGCAACCTGGACTAACCAAGATTACTGCTATGGTTTTACAGGCATTGATCCAGATACAAACTGGGACCTTTATTATCTCTACTTTATATTTTCATAAAATCTAATAGTGCAAAGTTTTTTAATATTTTGTAAGTTATAAGCACCATTTACATGGATGAGAATTCATACCATAATTTGTATACATTAAGGAGAAAAGGAAATATTATTAATGATTTAAATATTTCATATAATAATTACATTTCAGTGTTAGAATACAAATATTAAAGCATATGGAATAAGCAAGCAAATGTTACAGAACAATGCAATAAAAATCAGATATATTTCAAAACTTGGAGTTTCTCATCATTTTTTATTAGTTGTCTAGGAAAACACATCAACCTACAAGAGCAGTAGGAAAACATTGGTTAGATATTAAAAAAAACTTCCTTAATAAAAAATAGAAAAATCTTCTGTGACTGTGTGCTTAGAACTGAGAACTAGTAAAACTTCAGCTAACTTAACTGAAACTAATAGAAAACTGTATTTGGGGATTCTGAATTACATTTTAGTTTAGAGGATTATTCCTAAATAGGGCTACCATATTTTTATTAATACATAAATGTTTTTTCAAGTTTGCACAATTGTTGTCAGCTTTAAACTGATAAGTAGTTTCAAAAGGCTGAAATGGGTTTAAGGGAATATCATAGATTATTGTCAATTCTTTTCCATAGAGGATGGGTTCAGAGATGGAAAGAAATTAAATCCTTATAGGCTTTTTCTCTCAGTGAATCTGGAGAACACAAGGTGTTAAGAAAAGTTTGATGAAACTTCTGCCCATTTACTAGGGAGTATAGTATCCAGACATCTGGCTGAGTAAAAACTGAATGTAGCTCAAAGAGCATTGGACATAGTCCATTAAGCATTTTCTCAGATTTTATAATTGTTTTATATCATTTTGAGAGATAGGGCTTGAATTTTAAAATCTTCCTTATATTTCAGCCACTCCTTTGAGCACAACCTTCCTCAGTCACAGGACAGAGTGAGAGTCCTTTAATAAAGACAAGGCAGTACAACCACTCTGAATTGGGAAAAGTGGAATTTGAGGTATTTTCAAGCAAAGTAATCTTAATATTTCCAGACACAGCCAAAGCCAATACTGTATCTTAGAAGTTCTTGGGTAATTTTATTTAGTCACTAAAATATTTGTATTGACATCATTCTATATGTCTAAAGTAACTTAAATATTTCCTAACAGTATTTTTCCACACTATTTAGAAAGTTTTCATTTTGATTATTTATAGTACAAAGAAGCAATATAATAAAAATGAAATAGCTCCTGGGTAATCACATGGGTTACTCATTTATGTAATATTTAGACCTTCAATGTTTATATCTATAAAACAGAATAATAACTACTTCCATTAAAATATTTTCATAAAATTAAAATAATAAGCTTAGCCCAAGCATAAAGTTCACACTTGGAATCATAGCTACTCAGAAGACAGAAACTGGGAGGATTGTGGCTCAATGTTAGCCCAGCAAAAAAGTTCATGAGATTCCATGTCAACAGAAAAATCTGAGCATGGTGGATCATGCCTTCATCCCACCTAGGGCAGGAAGTGTACATAAGAAGAATGTGGTCCAGGTCAGCTCAGGCATAAATGGGAGACCCTATTTCCAAAATTACCAGAGCAAAATGAGCTGGAAAAATTGCTCAAATGGTGGACAACTTGCCTAACAAGCATGAAGCCCTGAATTCAAGCCCCAGAACTGCAAAAAATAGAAAAAGAAGAAACATGAGATCCTCCTCCATCCTGTCCAATTACTGAAAATAACATAAACCAACAGAAGTATTATCTGAATTAATGAAACATTGTCTTTCTGTAAAATGTTATTAATGAAAATTAAAATAAGCCAGGCACACAAAGAAAAGTGTTGCATGTTTTCTTTCATTTCTGGAAATAAGAGGGAAACAAAGCAAAATAAGATGAAAAACCAAGGTCATAAAAGTGAAAGAGGGATTACTAGGGAAAGGGGAAAGGAGAAGTGAGGATGAGGGATAAGGAAGAGTAATAGAGGGGGTGATTGTGCTCAAAGTACATTCTGTGCACATATGAAAATGTCAGGATGAAAACCCTTACTATGCACAATTTGATATATGCCCATAAACAGAAAATTATGAAAAAGAAGTAGAGTCAAAATCCAAAAATTGATTCCATGACTGCATAAACTAACAAAAGTACATTTTGTCTATGTTATAAGCAAATGAGATAAAATGCAGAAGGTATAGACTATGGAAAGGAAAGAAACAAAATTAATGGAATCAAAATCTGAGGAACAGAAAAAGAACAGGACTGGAGGGGAGATGAATTCCAGGAGACATAGTCCCCACTATAAGAATTCTTGAAGAAAGAAAAACAGGAGAATACACCAAATGTAACAAAAAAGAATATTTAAGCTGTATAAAGAGTTCTTCAACATTAAAAAATTAACATGTCCATGAAAATGTGCCAAAGACATGACTAGTCAGCTTAAAGGGAAAGAGATATAAATGTGCATTAAATATATAAATAATTTCTCTGCCTTTATGGGAATAAATAAGTAAATTGAAGTGTCATTTTGCCTATCAAAGTAGCAGACTTCTTAAAGTGGTCAAAGTCAATGCTTCTTGACAAGGAACCATAAAACCTGTGGTCTCACCAACTGCTGATATGGATGTAAAGTCATGCACCCAGTCTGGACTGCAAATTTGGGAATATCAGTAGAGAGCTGGTAAAAGACTTTATACATTCTATTGATTGCTTCTTTTCCTGTGCAGAAGTTTTTTCATTTGATTTAATCCTGTTTTTCAATTATTGCTTTTATTCCCTGAGTTATCAGAGTTCTATTCAGAAAATCTTCGCCTGTATCAATACTGTGAAATGTTTCCCCTATATCTTCCTACATATTTTCAAAGTTTCAGTTCTCAGATTAAGGTCTTTTTCTCTTTTGAGTTCATTTTTGTACAAGGTTAGAGATAGAAACCTAATTATCTTCGACATGCACATATCAAGTTTCCCAGAAGCATTTGTTGAAGACACTATCTTCTTTCCAGCATAGGTTTTTGGTAACTTTGTCAAGAATTAGATGATCATACTGGGATTCAATTTTAATATTAACTTTTAATGGTGATGGGGTAATCTATAACATCTTTCTGATCTCAGAATTAAGAGGACACTTGGTTTTGTTCTTGGTTCTATGTAATTGGATCTCTGTGCAGAAAGCAATAACCTTGTGTCTTATTCCTTTGGGACTGAACTCTCAGATTAGTGTGCTGCATAGTTCATATGGTGAAATAAAGATTTGGAATTGAACTCGTGCCTGTAAATGTTCCCCCAAATAATTGTTGTTTCTATGATACCTGTATAATAAAATATTCTCAATTTAAAAAGGAATTAGATGGTCATAACTGTGTGGGGTTGTTTCTGTATCCTCCATTCTGTTGCATTGGTCTGTGTGTCTGTTTTGTGACTGTACCATGCTGTTCTTATCACTATGGATCTAAACTATATTTTGAAATCAAATATAATGATATGCAAGCATTGCTCCTTTTGCTCATGTTTGCTTTGGTTATTTTGGGTCATTTGTGCTTCGTAAGAATTTTAGGATCTTTTCCTAGTTCTGTGAAGAATGTACAATAAATATATTTAAAATGTTATACATCTTTGGCCATAAGAGAAATTCAAATCAAAACTACATTGAGATGCCATCTCTCTCCAGTAAGAATGGCTATTATCAAAAAAACAAAAATAAGAAATGCTGAAAAAGAAGCCTTTATATGCTATTGGTGTGAATGTGAATTAGTGCAGTCACTGATCATGCATGATGGTAGATAAATAGAGTTAGATAGATAGATAGATAGATAATGCATTATATATACTATATAATCACATATATGTTCCATTTGTTCTATTTCTCTTGAATACTCTAATACAAAGTCCCACTTTTCTACTGTGAAAGAAGGACCAGCATGCTTGATTAATAGCATTAGAATGATATTTGAACTAAAATCATTTTGCATGTAAAGTGCTAATCTAGTACTCAAGACATGGTATTGACTAGTAGCACAGTTTTGGCACATCTTTCATTGTCTAAGAGGTTCTAATAGAGCTTCTATTTAAGAGCTTCTGGCTTATCAGTTTTATCCACAATTTTTGAAGTCCACCTGGGTCAGAAGCAATGTGCTTATCTCCATGGATGTAAAGATAAATGGATCACAATCTTTGTTTGCAGCATTAGCTCTATCTAACAGTGTTCTAGATACTAGGGCAAATAATGTTACATGACACCTTTTCTTAAAGCCTCAAATCCAGAAAAGTAGCTATAAATTATAATAAAATATGGTGCCATTGCAAAATAATGTGAAAATGGCTTTAGAAGTATAGAGCAAGAAATGAAAAACTATCCCGGTGGTGAACAAAACCTTCAAAAATTAACTAAAATACTCACTAGGAAATTTTTTCATTCATCCCTGTGACTAAGAAAAGCATAATCTCATGTCTTAAAAAATAAAAAATAATTTTAAGGTGAGATAATTGGTTTATTTTGGAGGTGTAAAGAAAATAGCAATGGCATTTTTAATTGAACATCATATACACAAATAAGGAAACATCTGACATTCAGGGATTGTGAGCATCCCTAAACAAATTTCCATTCAAATAACAAAAATGTATATAAATGGAGAAGTAACCAAAATGAAACAAGAACATTCCCAGGTTTGACAAGTATCTGAAACACTATTATTATGATGCAGTCTTATATACAATCTCTTCTGCATCATTCAGCAAGTTCTTCTGCTGCAATTATCTAGACAGAAAAGCTGTTGAGGAGGAATGTAGAGAGATATTTCAATACTCCATTCTGTTCCTGCAATTACTTTGCCATGGACAGGGTCCTAGATTTCAAGGGGGTTGTAAAAGGAGAAGCAATAAGAGTTAGCATTAAAAGCATAAGTGAAAAAATACTTTCAACAAAGAAAACTTTCAAGTCACAAGAAACTGATTTAAGTATCTTTAAGTATATTGTTAGACCAAATGTCCTTTGCAAGCTTAAAGGACACAATTCTGATAAACATTAGATATATCTAAGTGGTCTGATATGGAAAGCTGACCCCAATGACAAGCAAGGTAAAAAGGATGTAGAGAGAGATAAACTTACCTCTGGTGTAAAGTAGGACTTCAGGTGACCTATGGTCAAAAGAATAACAAAGCAGAGCCCATAGAGAAGAAAAGTTGGCAAGGGCTGACAAATTTCTCAGGTTTGCATAGTGGGATGATTTTTAGAGCAAGCAATTACAGTCCTAGCCTGCTCATGAGACTTCAAAGTTTACTCACAAACATTATGTATTGAGGGTATGGTTTACCACTGTGGGTCAGAGCATAGAGTGTGTGGGAAATAAACAGAAAGTTGATGCTGCAAAAGTACACAGACATTGTTAAGAAAGTTCATATGACTCACACTCAAGCTTGGGCTTTAATCATTTTAAAGGTAGGGGTGAGTTACTTATAAGTATTTCTGCAAAGAAGCAATACATTTGAGTAAGGCATATTTTAAAAGTATAACTGTGGAGGGTATACACAGTTGGAAGAAGTAAGGTTTTAAGACCACAACACCAGTTAGGAAACTATAGTAATAGTCAAAGAAAGACATAACAGTGTTGGCCCAAGACTGGGCAGCAGTAATAGAATGAAGAAAGAAAGGGAAAGAAAAGTTGGAGAGAGAACATCCTTCAATGAAGGACAGAGAGAAAATGACAATGACTGATGCTCCTGATCTAGGCAAATAGGATATTAATGATGCCTTCACATAGGAAAGAAGAATGATGGTGGTAGTAATAAATTTAGTTTGAAACATGTCGGGTATGGAGTAGCAATACATTTATAAATATTAATGTAAAAAAACTTGTGAAGATTATTTTTATTTTCATCAAGTAGACAACAAAAGGAAATCTTGATGCTTTTGAGACCTCAAACCTGAGTAGCAATTTCTCACATTACAAAAGGAGTCTTTACTCTATATAAAATGACTCGAATAGATTCTTTTTTCAAATTATGATTTTTTCCCAATGTACCAAAACCATGATTAAATATTTTTAAGTATAGATCTGGAGATAAATAAGAAGGAAGGACTTTGTGGTAAGATAAATGCAAAATAAAAAAATTCTCTAGAGTAGAATTAAGGAAAAGAGGTAAAGAGAAAAGGAAAGGGGAAAGCAAAAGTGAGAAGAAAGCAGGGAAAAACACAAAGGGAAAAGAAGAAGATGAATATAAGGACAAGAGTAGCCAGCACATAAGCAAGAGCAAGAGACCTAATTATGTAAATGTTACAGAAGGGTAGAGAATTGGACTTAAGGACAAACAGAAACACTCTGATGTAAAAGATCCACCAGAAGGTCTTTCTCAAAATCCAAGTCAGCTAGCCTGGTGTGCTCTTGAGGATGGCAGGGAAAGCTCTCCTGAAAGGAAGAACTTTGAACTTGCTTTGCAAACTCTGAAGCCCTGAATTCTACTTCTTATTAGCACTGTGACCCTAGACAAGTCATTTGACCTCAGCATCAGCATCTGCATCCACAAAACACAGGGAATACTTCAATGATTGATGTGAAAATTAAATGAAGCAATGTAAAATGCTGTCAGGCACAGAGAAAGAATCTAAGCGGGAAAAATAACCTGAGTATAATAAGGGAACTATTACAGAAGAGAAAAGGGACAAGAAGGAGAGGGAGGTGGGGTAAGGTAATGGAGGGTATGACCAACGTATGTCATGCATATATGAAAATATCATAATAAAATCCATTATTTTCTAAAATTAGTATATGCTAATTATAATAAAATTGAGCCTGTAGAAGCTGTTGTTTGTATAGATTATATCTGTTGCTATGTACAATATAAGAAATAAATTTTCTTATATGTAAAATATAAGAAATAAAATTTCAAAGGGTGAGAATAACAAACACATATTCTTTAATTAACCATCAGAATGGTGATGTCATCATTAGTCATGTGGCCTCTGGAAGTCTCCTTAGTATATTTGTGAGAGAGTAAGAGTAGAAAAGGCAAATGAGCTATTATTTGGAAAGGCCTCAAAAAGAGCACCTGCAAATAGTAAGCGATATATCAGTGTCCAATAAAAATATTATTACCTGGCTATTCTGTTTATTCTCTGAATATCTCTACTATATAGTTTTTAAATTATCAAGCATAAGATTATCTACAATAATATGTCTTCCAAGGATAGTTAACAGTCTTTAGAAGGGAGTATTACAGCACCCACATTTTTGCATGAGAGTTTTTTTTTTCAACACCAAAAGGTTAATACTTTTCTCACCAAAAAACAGGTCTGTTTAAAAAAAAAATTCCCGACATTCCAAGATGGCGGCTAGAGGGAGGAAGCAGAAAGCGAGCCTCCTATAGTGAAATCTTGGAGAGACACCAGAGGCACACTTTGCAGGCAAGGCCACCGAGAAGAGGCAAAACTTTGACCCCTCCACACCTCCAGCCGGTGCAGAGAATCTCCACTCCACGTTAAACGGAGAAACCAGGAGGGCCCCTGGGCCGCCAGTCGCTGGCGCCCAGATGGCTTGGGAAGACGTGGACCAGGTGAGCTTTGCAGTACTACGGTACCCGCACAGACAAGCCTGGGCCAGAGCAGCATAGCCCCCTGGACAGACTGACCTCCACCCGGGGAAAAAAGAGAAACTGAGTAATAAGCAATAAGAACAGTTAAGACACGCTGGAAAGAGGGTGGGGCGCCCTGAGCGCTGAAGATTGGGGGAAGGGAATCCTTCCCGGGACTGTAAATAAACAAGCCGGGCGGGCCAGAGAGCCTCTGGCAGGAGCGAGGGCGCGCGCCCAGCAACCAGGAGCAGGAAAGCTTGTGAGAGTGGCAGACGGAGGAAAACTCCCACTTCCCATGTGAGCTGTAAACAAACATGGCGGCTGGCAGGAGCAGCAGCACTGCCCAGTAATCAGGAGCAGGAAAGCTTGTGAAAGCAGAGGTGGGAGGAGAACTGCACAGGAGAGGGGGTAAGACCCACCTCCCACATGAACTGTAAATAAACACACAGGTCTGAGAAGGCGGGTGCAGTGTCACCTTTCCCAGTACTTGGAAAGGGGATAGCTTGTAGCACAGGCTCACACACAGGAGAAATCTGAGCAAACAAAGCCTGCAGGGCCAGGTGAGTGCTAAGCTCACCCCAGAGATCTGCATAAAAAACGCCTCCAGCAATAGCAGGCTGACAGCAGTGGGCAGGCAAGCCACAGTTGCAGATACCATTCTCAGAACTGTCTCCAGACTCTTTTTTTTTTTTTCTTTGTCTCCCTACCTTTGATGAGAGAACAACGGAATTACACCTGCATGCTGAAAAACTTACTGAAACTGTATTGCATTTGAACTTGGGACACTTGGTGGGGGTTTTTTTGTGCATGTGTGTGTAGTTTTGTTCTACTTTATGTGTCCCCTTTGATGAGACAACTACAGAACAACATCTGAGACACCATCTCCAGGATTGGAGACTGAGACTTCACTGCATTTGAACTTGCAGGTTTTTTGTTTTTTTTAAATTTTCTATTTTTTCATTTTATTTTAATACATTTTTATAAATAGATTTTTCTTTATTTTTTATTTTTATTTTTATTTTTATTTTTATTCTTATTTTTTATTTTTATTCTTACCTTTATTTTTTTTGTTTTTGATTTTCAATCCTCTCTGTCTCTGTTCAGCTTACTGTCAATTAGTAAACTAAAGCTCCCTGTTTATACCTTTGAAATCTTCTTGTCTGATACCTTGTTCTGTTTTCTCCCTCAAGTCTGTGTATTTGTTTTTCCCATTTCTTTAACTTCTTGCTTTCCATCTCAGCTCACCGTTCCATTCTAAATATCACCATTGTTATTATTACAAGCTAGAAAATACTTAATTGCACACAGTACAGGGATAGTAACAACACCAAAGACAATGACGGGAACACAGAAAAAACAGGGAAACCAGTTTCCCAACAGCAAAAAATTAGTACAGGAAACAGAGGGAAATGAAGAAAACAGGTATTCAGACCCAGACTCCAACAAAATGAAGATAAACTATGCCAAAGGACCCAATGAAGCCCACAAGAATAATTTAAAAGAAGACATACTACAGGTACTCAATGAGAATTTTATAGAGATCATACTGGATAGGGTCAACCAAAATGTACAGGAGACACTCAAGAAATTCCAAGACAACAAAAATAGAGAAGTTGAAAAAACAAAAGAAGAAATAAAGGAAACCATAGAAGCACTGTATAAACACCAAAGTGAAAGAGAAAACACGATGAATAAACAGATAAATGAACTCAGGACAAAAATAGACAACATAAAAGAGGAAAACAGCCAGCATATGGAAAACCTCAGAAAAAAGAACGAAACAGACCTGCAAAACAAAATGGAAGGCCAATCCAGCAGAATAGAACAAACAGAAGACAGAATCTCAGAACTTGAAGATGAAATGGTAATTAAGGGAAAAACCAAAGAACTATTAATTAAACAACTCAAGACCTGTGAAAAGAAAATGCAAGAACTCACCGACTCCATCAAAAGACCAAACTTGAGAATCATGGGCATCGAAGAAGGAGAAGAGGTGCAAGCGAAGGGAATGTGTAATATATTTAACAAAATAATAACAGAAAATTTCCCAAATCTAGAGAAAGATATTCCCATATAGATGCAAGAGGCCTCCAGGACACCAAACAGACCAGATCAAAATAGAACTACCCCACGACATATCATCATTGAAACAACAAGTTCAGAAACTAAGGAAAGAATATTGAAGGCTGTAAGAGAGAAAAAACAAGTAACATACAAAGGTAAACCCATCAAAATCACAGCAGACTTCTCAACAGAAACATTAAAAGAAAGAAGAGCATGGGGTGAGATCTTCCAGGCACTGAATGCAAATAACTTCAACCCCAGGATACTCTACCCAGCAAAACTATCATTCAAGATAGATGGAGCAATAAAAGTCTTCCATGATAAGCAGAAATTAAAACAATATGTGACCACAAAGCCACCACTACAAAGGATTCTTCAAGGGATTCTGCACACAGAAAGTGAAACCCAACTTAACCATGAAAAGACAGGCAGCAACAAACCACAGGAAAGAAAAAGCAAGACAGTAGAGAGTAACCTCAACTTAGATACACACAATCAAACCTTCAAACAACTAAGACAACTAAATGACAGGAATCACCACATACCTATCAGTACTAACACTTAATGTTAATGAACTTAATTCACCCATCAAAAGGCACCGCTTAATGAAATGGATTAAAAAGGAAGATCCAACAATTTGTTGCTTACAGGAGACCCATTTCACCAACAGAAATAAGCATAGGCTAAGGATGAAAGGCTGGAAGAAGATTTATCAAGCCAATGGCCCCCGAAAACAGGCAGGAGTAGCAATACTTATCTCTGACAAAGTAGACTTCAAACCTACATTGATCAAACGAGATAAAGAAGGACATTCCATACTAATAAAAGGGGAAATAAACCAAAAGGAAATAATAATTATCAATCTGTATGCACCCAATGTCAACGCACCCAATTTCATCAAACATACCCTGAAAGACCTAAAAGCATATATAAATGCCAACACAGTGGTTGAGGGAGACTTTAACACCCTATTATCATCAATAGATAGGTCATCCAAACAAAAAAATCAATAAAGAAATCCAAGATCTAAAATATGCAATAGATCAAATGGACCTAGTAGATGTCTACACATTTCATCCAACTTCTACACAATATACATTCTTCTCAGCAGCCCATGGAACCTTCTCCAAAATAGATCATATCCTAGGGCACAAAGCAAGTCTCAGCAAATATAAGAAAATAGAAATTATACCGTGCATACTATCTGATCACGATGCAGTAAAAGTAGAACTCAACAAAAAAGTAAAGACAAAAAACATGCAAACAGCTGGAAACTAAATAACTCATTACTTAATGAAGAATGGATCATTGATGAAATAAAAGAGGAAATTAAAAAGTTCCTGGAAGTCAATGAAAATGAAAACACAACCTACCGGAACCTATGGGACACAGCTAAGGTAGTCCTGAGACTGAAAGATCCCAAATCAATGACCTAATGATACATCTCAAACTCCTAGAAAAACAAGAACAAGCAAATCCCAAAACAAATAGAAGAAGAGAAATAATAAAAATAAGAGCTGAAATCAACGAAATAGAAACCAAAAAAAAATACAAAGAATTAATGAAACAAAAAGTTGGTTCTTTGAAAAAATAAACAAGATTGATAGACCCCTGGCAAACCTCACTAAAATGAGGAGAGAAAAACCCCAAATTAGTAGAATCAGGAATGCAAAAGGGGAGATAACAACAAACACCATGGAAGTCCAAGAAATCATCAGAGACTACTTTGAGAACCTATATTCAAATAAATTTGAAAATTTTAATGAAATGGACAGATTTCTAGATACATATGATCATCCAAAACTGAACCAAGAGGAAATTAATCACCTGAATAGATCTATAACACAAAATGAAATTGAAGCAGTAATCAAGAGTCTCCCCAAAAAGAAAAGTCCAGGACCTGATGGATTCTCTGCTGAATTCTATCAGACTTTTAAAGAAGAACTGATACCAACCCTCCTTAAACTGTTCCATGAAATAGAAAGGGAAGGAAAACTGTCAAACACATTTTATGAAGCCAGTATTACACTTATCCCAAAACCAGGCAAAGACACCTCCAAAAAGGAGAACTATAGGCCAATCTCCTTAATGAACATTGACGCAAAAATCCTCAACAAAATAATGGCAAACCGAATTCAAGAACACATCAAAAAGATTATTCACCACGACCAAGTAGGCTTCATCCCAGGGATGTATGGGTGGTTCAACATACGAAAATCAATAACGTAACAAACCACATTAACAGAAGCAAAGACAAACACGACTTGATCATCTCAATAGATGCAGAAAAAGCCTTTGATAAGATCCAACACCATTTCATGATAAAAGCTCTAAGAAAACTAGGAATAGAAGGAAAGTTCCTCAACATTATAAAAGCTATATATGACAAACCTACAGCCAGCATTATTTTTAATGGAGAAAAACTGAAACCATTCCCTCTAAAATCAGGAACCAGACAAGGATGCCCACTATCTCCACTCCTATTCAACATAGTACTGGAATTCCTAGCCAGAGCAATTAGGCAAGAAGAAGGAATAAAAGGAATACAAATAGGTAAAGAAACTGTCAAAATATCCCTATTTGCAGACGACATGATCCTATACTTTAAAGACCCAAAAAACTCTACTCAGAAGCTTCTAGACATCATCAATAGCTATAGCAAGGTAGCAGGATAGAAAATCAACATAGAAAAATCATTAGCATTTCTATACACTAACAATGAGCAAACGGAAAAAGAATGTATGAAAATAATTCCATTTACAATAGCCTCAAAAAAAATCAAATACCTAGGTGTAAACCTAACAAAAGATGTGAAAGACCTCTACAAGGAAAACTATACACTTCTGAAGAAAGAGCTTGAGGAATACTATAGAAAGTGGAGAGATCTCCCATGCTCATGGATTGGTAGAATCAACATAGTAAAAATGTCGATACTCCCTAAAGTAATCTACATGTTTAATGCAATTCCCATCAAAATTCCAATGACATTCATTAAAGAGATCGAAAAATCTACCGTGAAATTTATATGGAAACACAGGAAGCCATGAATAGCCAAGGCAATACTCAGTCAAAAGAACAATGCAGGAGGTATCACAATACCTGACTTCAAACTATATTACAAAGCAGTAGCAATAAAAACAGCATGGTACTGGCACAAAAACAGACATGAAGACCAGTGGAACAGAATAGAGGATCTAGATATGAAGCCACACAACTATAACCAACTTGTCTTTGACAAAGGAGCTAAAAATATATGATGGAGAAATAGCAGCCTCTTCAACAAAAACTGCTGGGAAAATTGGTTAGCAGTCTGCAGAAAACTGAAACTAGATCCATGTATATCACCCTATACCAAGATTAACTCAAAATGGATCAAGGATCTTAATATCAGACCACAAACTCTAAAGTTGATACAGGAAAGAGTAGGAAATACTCTGGAATTAGTAGGTATAGGTAAAAACTTTCTCAACGAAACCCCAGCAGCACAGCAACTAAGAGATAGCATAGATAAATGGGACCTCATAAAACTAAAAAGCTTCTGTTCATCAAAAGAAATGGTCTCTAAACTGAAGAGAACACCCACAGAGTGGGAGAAAATATTTGCCAACTATACATCAGACAAAGGACTGATAACCAGAATATACAGGGAACTTAAAAAACTAAATTCTCCCAAAACTAATGAACCAATAAAGAAATGGGCAAGTGAACTAAACAGAACTTTCTCAAAAGAAGAAATTCAAATGGCCAGAAAACACATGAAAAAATGCTCACCATCTCTAGCAATAAAGGAAATGCAAATTAAAACCACGCTAAGATTCCACCTCACCCCTGTTAGAATAGCCATCATCAGCAACACCACCACCAACAGGTGTTGGCGAGGATGCAGGGAAAAAGGAACCCTCTTACACTGTTGGTGGGAATGTAAACTAGTACAACCACTCTGGAAAAAAGTTTGGAGGCTACTTAAAAAGCTACACATTGATCTACCATTTGATCCAGCAATACCACTCTTGGGGATATACCCAAAAGACTGTGACACAGGTTACTCCAGAGGCACCTGCACACCCATGTTTATTGCGGCACTATTCACAATAGCCAAGTAATGGAAACAGCCAAGATGCCCCACCACTGACGAATGGATTAAGAAAATGTCGTATCTATACACAATGGAATTTTATGCAGCCATGAAGAAGAACGAAATTTTATCATTCGCTGGTAAATGGATGGAATTGGAGAACATCATTCTGAGTGAGGTTAGCCTGGCCCAAAAGACCAAAAATCGTATGTTCTCCCTCATATGTGGACATTATATCAAGGGCAAACATAACAATGGGATTGGACTTTGAGCACATGATAAAAGCAAGAGCACATAAGGGAGAGGTGAGGATAGGTAAGACACCCTAAAAACTAGCTAGCATTTGTTGCCCTTAATGCAGAGAAACTTAAGCAGATACCTTAAACGCAACTGAGGCCAATAGGAAAAGGCGACCAGGAACTAGAGAAAAGGTTAGATCAAAAAGAATTAACCTAGAAGGTAACACCCAAGCACAGGAAATCAATGTGAGTCAATGCCCTGTATAGCTATCCTTATCTCAACCAGCAAAAACCCTTGTTCCTTCCTATTATTGCTTATACTCTCTCTACAACAATATTAGAAATAAGGGCAAAATAGTTTCTGCTTGGTATTGAGGGGGTGGGGGGAGAGGGAGGGGGCGGAGTGGTGGTAAGGGAGGGGGTGGGGGCAGGGGGGAGAAATTACCCAAGCCTTGTATGCACATATGAGTAATAAAAGAAAAAAAATTCCCACATTTCAGAGGCAAAACACAAAGACAGCTGAGTGAGAAACCACCCAGACATTTCACAAAACCACAGCATGACAGAAATAAAGAAATAAGCTTTCCTTTATTATAATTAACAGCCTGCATTTTGCAGCCTATGTGGAGGAATATAAAGCCTATTGGTTCCTCCTCAATATCCATTATTCCATTTTCCTTTCATTATAAATCCCTGCTCTAACTCCTTTGATTATTAAACTCTGGCAATGTTCTTTTTTAAAAGTTCCTGCTGATTGGATGTGGATGTGGGAGTTAGCACCCCTAAAGCCATCTCAGACCACAAGAACATTAAGTTACAAACCCTGGAGTGTGGAAGCCAGATGCTAAGGGTGGCAGAGCATGACACAGAAATGCGTGTTTCTAATGAAAATGAGGGGTTGCCAGCTAATGTTGCATTGCCTTTCTCCATGTCTTTTACGTGAGAGACAAAGAAATGTCTCTCTTGCTTAAGCCACTGCTATTTGGGGGGTATTCCCTTAGTCAGTTAGATGCAGCCAACTTAGTCCTAGATAACACAGTAATAACACAGTAAATGTGTTATTCAAAAAACCATGAATATGAAGATTGATCATTTAAAAAGAAAAAGAAAACATATAAAAGAGAAGAATCAGAAAAGGATCTGTACATTCTAAAACAGCAAAGTAGCAAAACATGGGAAAGGACAAAAATAATTCCTAACCAATATTTGTCTAAAGGTTTTCAATTATTTCAGTTGAGATGAAGCAGGAATAGCTAGTTGGTTCCCACTGTATGTCATTTGGAGTGAAGTGTATATAATTATGCTTTATATTACCATAGATTATCTGTACTTGTCAACCCTGTTACATTTTCAGTTAGTCTACATTAAATTCGGTCCTTTCTGCAGACAACTTTTTTTGTGGAGCGTAGAATAAGAGTTGAAGCAAATAAAATAACTTGTTAACAACATTCAATTCTGGATAATAGGTTTGGGTTTGTTTATGGTTGGGTTTGTTGATTTGTTTTCTGTTGTTTGTTTATTTGTTTTCCTATATAGTTGTTTTTTTCTAAATTAAAGGCTTTGAGAACTTCCCTAAATTTTCACAAATTTAGAGGGCTTAAAAATATGGAGTATTTGTATGCTTACAGCACAATAATGTTCAATGTAAACAACCAAGAGCTAGACTCTGAGACTATTACTTTATTAAGGATTTTTCTTGTCTTGGTATATCATTAATAGCTCTATATTACATTGGTAAAAATGTCTCCTAGCATCCTTCTTTCTAATCTTAAATCCTCTCTGGTTGTGTCACTAAAAATCACAAAATTATACCATAGGACTAGAAAGGAAATAAACCATTCCTAACACCATGTGACTTAAAAAATACAATCTTAGCCTGTTGAGTGATGCACAACAATACCCCCAGCTTTGCAGACACTGAGGCAGGAGGATATCACGTTTGAGTCCTGTCTAAGCTACATAGCAAGTTCCAGGGAAGCTTGGACTGTAGAGTAAGACCCTATATCAAAACAAAATGAAACAATTATTAGACACTTATTTAACCACTAAATATTCATGTATTTTTTAATTTTGTAAGCCAATTTTATTATAGACTATACTGTCAAACATATTTGTGTATATTGCTTTTCTGTAAGGGCTGGTTTTCAAAAGTGTCATAGTTTTTAAAGTGGGAAAACAATAGCTGAAATAGAAAAGTATATCAAAAGTCTTGTCTCTACTTATATTTTTCCCAATGAATTATGGAAGGAGATGGGGAAGAATGTCTGACAGTCTAACACAGAAAAACTTCAACTTAATGGGTTGAACAGAGGCTTGAGAGGGCTGTATATTTCTTTCTTCAATCTATCTTAAACTTCTTCATCTTTAATATTCTTTATCTGAAAGATGACAGTGATAATACCAGCTAAGTTTCTCCTGCCTCAGCTGATGGATGGTTGAAAATACAAACAGAGAGAATGATGGGCTATGTTCATAGACATTGTCACCGAACAGAAATTCTAAATTATTTTCTGAGAACAGAATATGACATAAATAGAATCAGTTTATTGAGTAGGCTTTAAGTAAATTAACTCTAAAAACAAGTCCTCCAAAATTATTAAATCATTAAATTTCAAAAACTCCCAAGCTTAAGTATAATCCACAATTGTTTGTCTGAAACATTGGTTCATGAAGTTTTGCTTTAAGGACACATGTAAGAGGAAAGTCACACAGATGATAACTAATGGTATTACTCAGCAAAGAACAGGTCGTGTCATATAAATAAAGGTATAAAGTCTTCTCCAAGAACCTATATGATTTAGTTTGGACAGTAAAGGACAGTAATTTATGGTAAATTACTATAAAACTTTTCTATAATCTCATAATGATGAAAAATGATGACATAGCTTTATGAAGTCACTGTGATTTATCCATTTTACAGATAAGTAAACTAAGGCTTACAAGCTTCAGGTAATCTGCTTGAACACAGATTTCTGGGAATCCAACAATTGTTCTCTGTATTATTATACCTGTCTCTTACCCTCAAGGAGCAAAACTATCCCCTGGTGAATAGAAAGCACTATGTCCAAACACAATTGATGGGTAGCAAAATATAGGTACAAATCTAATAATTTGCAAGTATGGGTAAGGAAGGTATAGAATGACAAAACAATGGGGTAGAGATAGTGAGTCTAGAAAGACAACAAAAGAGATAAGATCTGTGTGGCATCTCAAAAGACAAGTTGTAAGAGGTGGAAATGGATGGCAAACCAGGTCAGTATGATCCATACGAGAGTATGGATGGATGACCGCAGGTACAAAATGGTTTGCATACAGTCTCCTTAAGCCAAACACTGTGCAAAGTGCTTTATATACAGTGACTAGCAAATTTAGTTCTCCCTATAATCCTATGAAGTAGGCACTATAACTATTCACATTATAAAAAAGGAGAAGCTGAGTCACAGAAAAGTTAAATATCTTGACCAAGTCACACAGTTGATTATAAACAGAGCTAGGATTTAAACCTTGGATGTCTGACTCCAGATTCTGGACTCTGCCTCTCCTCAGTAGCAAACACAAGTGAAAATTTCACTAGGACTGATAAATACTCAGGTGTAATGAATGAAAGGATGAATAAACAAAATAGGTAGATTGGGCTAAAGGATGAGATATTTGAATGCATTTCTAAGCAGTTTAGTTTTCATGTGTGAGCAGTACACAAATTTCTTCAAAAGAAAGACCATCTTGAGAGTTGTGTCTAGGAATTAATTCTTTGATAGCTCTGTGAAATGCAATGCAAGTAGAATAATAAAAGCAGAGGTTTAAGAAAAGTCATTGGAAGAAGTTTCTTTAATAATCCAATGTGAAATTGAGGACTTGATCCAATCTCAGTTGAAAGAAAAAGATGGTGCAGTACAAGAGACATCATACAGAATATTTCTCACTAATGTTTCATCTTCTTTTGGGATCCGGGAAAGTGCTCAAGAGAAGAACATAACCTTGTTGCTATTTTCCACAGAGTGTTTTTATTAATAACTGCATGGTCAATTCTGGATCTACTGTCATTTCATTGGAAGCTTTTAGAAAGGAGACATAAAACAGTCACTAGTGAAATCACAGAACTTTTATTTAATAGTACATTTTATTTTTCTCATGAGAAAGAGTACAGTTATGATAATATTACTGAATGACTGATCTTGGATCTGCATAAAATAACACATGGAGAGTGCTTAACAAACAACCTGACACAAGAAACCTGGCACTTGCCATATTATTGTTACTCTTATCAGAGTACCTGCTTTTTTCCCAGTCCTGTAGGAATAACCTGTGTCATACAAGCTGTATTTTTCCAGAAAGCTTTCACACTACAAAAAAACCCATGTATTGAAGGAACATATTCTACCTGAGAATCTAGCCATACTTGTGTAACAAAGAAAGTAGCTTATCCAAATTTAATAATATTAGAAAAATGTAGTCTCAGCTATCAGGTTGATTAATTATTAAGTCAAAAATTCTAAATTTGAATGAAAAAATAGAGTTGCATAATGTTTTAGAAGACCAGCATAATTGTTTTTTGCTTTATGTATTGAATTCCTTACAGCCAACTTCTGTATGGATTACATTTCCTCAATTATGGTTTTTTTCCACAACTCACCTAGATGTTTTTCCAAATCTCCCTTTCTTTCTTAAATTCTGTTATAATTCATTAGTGACTATACAACCCTGCTTTAATATCTATTTAAGATAATTGCTTAGAATTTTAATATAATTCAAGTCATAAGTATGAGATTAACTTTATAGACAATAAATAATGTGATAAATAATTTTCAAAAAAGACAAAAAATCAAGTTAACATTGCATTAGGAGTGATCTATTTAATTATACATTCAAATATTTGAGGTAATTTTTCTCAGCTAAAGGCTCCAAATACACTAGTAGGCCCTGGAAGCAAACTTGTGCCAATTAGACCATAAAATTACAGCACAACTCTGTATCAAATTTAAAGATGCAAATTAATATTCTCTTAAAGGTAGAATTGTTTATAACTGAGCTTCTGTTTTTACACTTGAAAACCCTTTTCTCTAAAATTTAAAAGTACTTAATGGATTTTAAAACCTCTGACAAAATTGCATAGCTATTGAACTAATGCAAAAGTCCTAGTGAAAAGCAAAATTTATAACTACCAAACTTTAAGACTGAAAGAGCCAATAAATCAACAAGTACTTGCTAAGGTCTTACTTTGCTTACAATGTTAGGTGGAAAGAGCTTTCTGTTTGTCCTTTTATGGTACAGGTGTTTGAACTCAGAGTTTTGTATGTGCAAGGCAGGCATTCCAAGGCTTGAGCCACACCTCCAGCCCTTTTTTCTCTGGTTATTTCTTGATAGGGTCTCACTTTTTTGCCCAGGTCAGCCTGTATCTTGATCCTCCCATTTATGTTTCTCAACATGGCTGGTGTAACAGGCATGCATCACCACACCCATCTATTAGTAAAGATTGGGTCTTGCAAACTTTTTCCTCAGCTGGTCTTGAAATGCAATTCTCCTGATCTCAGCCTCTTAAGTAGCTAGGATTACAGGTGTGAGCCACAGGTGCCAAGCTGGAAAGAAGTTTAAATGGAAGTATCTGTACTTAGGAAGTGGCATTTCAACATTGCTTGTTGGGACATACATTCTGAATTTAATATTAACACTTACTTAAAAATGTAAAATACCTCAAGTCATAATGGTTGAGGAAACTAGAGGAGACAGAGTATACACTAAAAGTTTATGAAGAATATTTGAAAGATGTATAATTCAGACAAAATCTTGAAACATGATCTGAATCTTTTCATTTCTGCATCAGAATGCCTGACATGCAGGGTTTAATTAGTAATTTTTCTGGAACTAAATTCATTTTTAGCCATAGGAAAAAACATTTCACCTAGGCCAAGTACCATACAGAAGAGCAGGAGGAATGGGGAAAAGCATAATGCATTTGTGAAGAATGCTAACTCAGGGAGACAGGTGGCGTTTTGGCACAGTTTGACATAATGTTGGAAATGTTTTGCCTATCTCTCCTCCACTGATGTTCCTACCTACCCACACCTAAGTTTTCTGACATGTCTTTCCTGAGTGTTCAGTCGACATTAGGCCCTGAGCTAGACCCGATTACAGTTAACGGTATGTCAGCAACCCAGTCCTTCAGTCTGATAGGAACTAAAATTAAATAACCATCAAAACCAGACTCAAACACAGTGAATTTTCCTAACACTGGCTTTTCCTTAGCTACCAGATTATAGACCAATCCTTTAAAAGAATTTCCTGCCTTTTCTTCTTTCTGACGTGCTACCCTTCCACCATTTTTTCCACAGAATGGAACCTGATATTTTCCTCAAATTGCTGGCATATGTAAGTTCCCATCACTCTTGAAGACCACATTAGAAGTATTTTGGTGTATCAACAATCCAATCAAGGCTTTAAGCAGTTTTGAGTGGAAACATGGCACAGAGTTCTCTGGTATGGAATCCTTGATTGTCTGCACAGAGATCCTCCCTCATCAGGTCTTCCACTGCTGGCTCCAACATCATGATGGAGATGACTGGACATTTTCTAAGACTGTTTGGCTATCCCACCTCCTGAACAATCTCTCTGTCGCCCACCTCTCTCTTGTACTGCATGTGAATCTTGAACCAGGTCTCAACTAACTCCAATCCTCACATTCTTCAATGTGCATCTATGAGCAGACATTTATAGTTTGTCCCTAGGTAGTGAGGCATGGCAGGAACACTAAGTTTGGAAGTAAGTTTCAGAAAACTTTGAATGTCACATTAAAAGAATTTGGATATGTCCAATAATCTAAGGACAGTCTTCAAATAATTTTGAATGGAAACAGACCTAAGATTTTAGCATAATTATTTTAGAAACTGATTATGCTTTTAAAATGCCATCTTCAATTGGTATACACAGACTCTTTGAGCAAAATGAATTCAGTTTCCCTTGACACAAGCCATTGCGTCAAGGTATTTAATCAAAAGTTCTAAAATAACTGGTTCTTTGACAAGTTGCCAAATTATTATGGAAAATTTTCAAGTAGAATACTATTATTTTGGTTGGAAATAAAAACATCTATACATGGAGAGGTAAATTACTAATAAAGAAATGATTAATTTGGAAGCATTTGTGGAAGCTTTTCTGAAACTTATTTCAGAAGAAAAATCAAATATTTTAAAGAGATAAATCAGTTAGTCATTTTGATCAGTAAAGTTACCCTGTTGATTAATATAATTCTGCAGCAAAGTTGTAGAATAAATGCACTATGTTCTACCTTAAGAATCTATTTGTCATAAAGCACTACACACTTAAAGATTTGTCATGAGGGTTAGATTTCATGTTATGTGATTTTTTCCACAATAAAAAATTGTCTCTTATGCCTTGCTATAACTGTTAGTGCTCTTTTCTGTTAATTTGAAAAATATAATTTGTGCTAGAGGATTTTTTCCAATCACATTATATAATACTTGTTTCTTCTAATGGTTTTGATTTTCACACTAAGCAAATATTTTCCATATGCACACTATTTCTTAATATTATGACCAGAAATCCAAAATATTAAATTATATATTTGCTGTTTAAAGTAATCTGTCAAAACGTCACATATTTTAGATTAATTTAATTGGATATCAATGTTTATTTGTCTTGTATAAAAACACATGTTTAAGGACAATAGAAAACTCTAATACTTTAAAAGCCACAAAATTAGAGCCAGAAAAAATATAGTATGTCTTTTATTAAATAGCTGACTTTAATTAACTAATTAAAATTAATCAATTTGAGATATGATACTAGTAAGTAATAGAAATGAAAAATAACTTCAGCTTTTCCCTAGACTTATTTATTCTAGAATTTACTACACAGTTCTCCCTTTTAGTCTTACCCAAGCAAGTTACAGATAGACTCCAGACTATTATAACCCTAAGAACATACAATACAATTTGCAGTAAAAATTTACAGAATGTATACTAACTCTAATAAAGAATTTTTATCAAAATCACATAGCATTATTTGGAAGTGTAAGTTTAAAGGCAGGAATATTCATGTAATCCTTTTCCCCTAAATGAGTAACAGGGGACCACCTTCCTAGCATGGTTTCACAGAGCTGGACTGATAAGGAAACAGCACTCTTCTGGAACTTGGACTGCTAAAAGGAAAGGGAAATAAAGGGCAGGAGTTAGGACAGAAGATTTAGAAAGGTAGAAACAAGACTACTTGCTTTAGAGGCCAGAAAGGGTTCACCTGGTTTATACACTACCCCTCACTATACTCAAAATGCTAGGTTCTATATTTCATGCATCTTTGTAAACCAAGTTTCTAAAGTAATATCTCAAATATACTAGACGCTCAGCACATGTTCACTTAATTGACTACTTAAATAAAATTTTCCTGGGTGTTTATAAAAACCAAAAATACTATGTCTTTACAACTGAGCATTTAAAGATAGACAAATATATTATACACAGATATAGTTACTTATATGTTTGGGAATACATGTAAAACTCATAGACTCATATTCTGATGTGAAGCTTGTGTCAATCATCAGTCCCTCCTCAATAAGGAACAAAGATCTTAATCAGTATTTTTTGATGTCCAGACCAAACCGATGCTGACCTGGAAGCCTCTTCCTTTATTATAGTTTTTTTTTTATTATTAACTCCTCATCTCCTTTTTTATACCCATCCTATTTCAGCCTATATTGTTCTAGTATATTCCCACCATCAGTGCTGATGCTTCTATGGTTGTGCTGCTAGTTATTTTGGTCCCTTTTCACTGCTGCAAAAATCCATACCATAAGAAAATTCCTCTCCAATAAAAATCGGAGTCCTCTCTATGCCTCTCCAGCTGACTTCTCCAACAACTACTGCTACATTCTTTATGTTCTAGTAACAAGAAAGACCTACATATTCTGTACTAGTTTCACATTTCCACACTTTTTTAGTGCACTTGCTTTCTGAACCCCCATTTCAACCATTATTCAGCTGGCCCACTCCTATCAATCCCTCAATTATAACCTCACAGTCCGTTCTTTTAGAGTACTGTTACTTTTACCTTAAACTCAGAAATGTTATCAGGTCTTCACCATTTCCCTCATACAATTTTGATATTGTCTCGATATCGGTATATATTGAGATAGATGAATGATAAATACAATATATAGACAGACATGAAATATACCATATATGTATACACACACACTGCTTCATATACCAGACTGCATTCTTCAGAAAATTAACCTCTAGATTTCTCTTTAATTACATCTCATTGATTTGAAATATTCCTATAAAGGTTTATATCTGTTTACTTGCATATTTATAGTTACACATTCATAAAATTCTGCAATGCTATATAACTGGGATTTTAGGCCTAAAAATCATGAGTTTGGTTGATTTGTTGATAGTTACAAATTACTTTCATGGAAGATGAGTTCACACCTTCCAGTTTATCATTCTCCGCCTTTACAAATAGTGGGTCATATAATTTTTTATCTCACTAGAATCTCTACTGGTATATTCTTTATCTATGCTTTGGATGAAATGCCTGGAATATAGTAAGTCCTACATAATTGTTGAATGAAAAACTGAATAGAACTAGTATTGGTTCTATTATATATTAGTAGTGTCTCCATGTATTATCAGTTTGTCACATGAGAACATAGTTGCTATAAGCTTGGATTTTGGAGTGAGATAGATCAGGATTCTATTTCTGGCCTTTCAATTTACTAACCAAGTATTCCTGGGAAATTACTTCTTTTTTCTCTCAAGTTAAGACAGATAATAATAATATCAAAGAAGTTATTGAAGATCGTATCAGATAAAAAAGCATGAGCCCCAATAGACTTCTGAATGAATGAATCCCACAAAAGTTCTTTGAGGTGGGTTGTGTATAAGGAAACCAAGGCTCAGAGAAGTTGAGCAAGCTATAAAGAAAATAAGTGGCAGAACTGGGATCCAAATCCAGTTAAGTTTGCCTATAATCTCAAGGGACATTCCACTATTACTGCAAAAAACATTAGTGATGTTTTCCACCCCTTAAAGGATACATGCTGGAAAATTCCAATTCATTTGTTAACTCTCCCCCCCCCACAAATATCTTTAGGATACAGTTAGCATCACTCTTTGCCATTTCACACCCAGCGCAACATGATCATAATTGGATAGTCTGATAAATGATCCCACATAACATCTTTGATCTTCCTATGTCATTTCCTATGCAGAATTCCTCTCAACTGCCTCATCTACCATTTGATGCACCCTTTTGAAATAGATATGTCTTGATTCAGGCATTCTCAGTGTCTTACTTACCATAATGCTGTGTGAATTAACACTTTTAAAACCTATGCTTCATCACTTTATACATGTCACTGTTAGAACAAATGCTTCATTTTATCTAATTGGATTTTTTTCATTTTAACACCTGTCTTTTTACCATGATTATAAGCCTCTCATAAATGGAAACAATTTCCTCATCTTACATGTAGCATGGCACTGGGCATATCTGGGGCTCCCTTAAATATCTAAATTGGAGTTATTATAATCTCTAATAGTTATGATTTTATTAGCCTTTATTAATAACTTTATGGGGTAATAATTATATTTTTGTCATCCTGCTGTTTTTGTAATCTCTCGCCTAAAACCTTTGTTTTCCCACTTTGTTACAGAAACATTGAGTAATCCTAAGCAGTTGTTGCAGAAACTGGGAGTTTAAGCCATATTTCCTTTACCAAGCAAAGGAATAAGCATAAGTTTCTCAAATTTTTGTAAATTCCCAGCCTGTTTTGAATTTCTACAGTACACTAACAGGTTAAAGAATTTAGGAGATAAAGAGAGGTAAAAAATGAGAATGGGACAAGAGATAGCTCAAAATCACCATTAAAACTAAACTGAAGCCAATACAAATGTCTAAGGGTAGTTTAATGACTTTTTGTGCACAACAGGATATGAAATGGGCTCATTTTCTCATGGTGGGTAGGAATCTATTTGAGAGCCATTGTCAATACTCTATTACCAGTTGGCCAGGTCTCTGCCATGTGTGTGTTTCTGTGTTTGTGTGTGTGTGTGTGTGTGTGTGTGTGTGTGTTTATATGCCCCCTTTTATACTTATCTAATAGACACATGTGGCATGAACAAAAATGCTTTGATTGAATCCATGTGCTTAAAATGAGCAACTTCTTAGTGGAATGAAAATAAAAAGAAAAAAAATACATGTATCAAATACCTCAAAGGTAAGGTTACTAAAGTAAAAACAGAATGTGATTTTTGACATTCTGAAAGAAAGAATTCTATCTTCTGCAACATATTACCCCATAGTTCCTGGAATTTACTTAGGTATTTTTGCATTATATCTATTTTTTATTAAGTACAAAAATAACAATAATGGCTTCTTATAATGAGAGCCATAACCTTTGAGTAACTAAGAAAGTTAAAAATCAGCAGAGTTTTTGCTGGAAAATATCATCATAATCCAACCTTTTTTTTTTTCAGGCACTATGTACGTATGGTTCTTGCCAAAGAAAGTGTAACCTGTTAGTCTCCACTAGACAATATTAAATACCCTCATACAAACAAACTAACTAAAATCTGGCCTTCAGAATCCATTGACTCATTGTTAGTAGTTGAAGTTATGTGTGCGAATAAGACAGCAGGAAGATTGTGCAGAACAAGGAAAGAATGCAAAGGACAGCATACTTTCCTTGGGTCAGGCAAACTGGATCCATTAGAACTTTGAGTTATCCAATTGAAATCTTTGACTTGATACCCAAAGCACACAAACAGAATCATTTCCAAGGTGGCAATTATTTTTTTGATGAGTACCTCCCTAAACTTTAAAATTGCCACATCTTCTTCCACATATAAAAAATCTCATTTTGAGCTCTTAATACAGCAGGGTTTAAAGTAAAGCAATGAATTAGAGAAACCAGTAAAGGCCATTTCTGCAGTGCAGCTGAAGCAGTTTGTTTCTCTTTTTCTCTTTAAATAGAAAACTAGTATTTCTACCATAAGTTTCCCTTCTTCTCAGGATTTATACTCTCTGTTTTCCATCCACTATTTATCAGTAATCAAGGCAACTAAATACAATAACTATAACAGCCACAGGGAGAAAAGGATACAGGAGAGAAGAATTTAATAAAATATTATTTTCAAAGGAAAGTGGTAAGCCTTCCTTATGTATGTGACTAGGATCTTTTTGTTCCACTTAGGGACAAACAGAAAATGACTCCAAATTTCTTTTTCTTTCTCTCTCTCTCTCTCTCTCTCCCTTTCTCTAGGGAGAAGTTCCCATTCTTGTCCAGATACATATTACTTTGTGCACGGCAATGCAAAAAGCCCAGCATAAAATGTTTCTGCACTTGTTGTTTTCTTTCATCATGCAAGTTTTTCTTTGATCGATCCAATATTCATGCACACTTACACGAAGTCTGCACCATATAATCTTAAAAATGTAAAAGAATATCAGAATGACTAAGAAAAAAAACAGTCAGTTCTTATTTGGAGACAAATAGAGGACAAGTGATTCAACCAAATATTCTCTAAAAATCTTTTCCAACTCTGTGCTGCTGAGATTAAGTACAAAGTAGTATTCTAGCAGGCACAGAACCTCTGATTCCAATCAATATTATCGCCTCCCCCAAAAAACAAGAAAATTCTTTACTCCAGCTACATTGACTAACTCACAGTTTATGATTCTTTTAGATTTGTCTTCTTAGACTCAAAAAGAGATAGTTTCAAGGTGAGAAGTTTCTGTAGGAATGCATGGGACACTGATAATTGCCAGTAACACAAGTCATATAACAAACCTGACTCCATGAACATCCAATTTAAAGATCCCAGCAATTACAGCAAATGTCAAATGGTGAAAATTAATTTAAACACTGGCCTAAGATACCACAATATCAAATTTTCTAAAATGCAGAGTTCTAATATTAGCAAGCTGGACTAGGATGTCCCCAACACTCATTCCCCCAACAGAAATAATGAATTAGCAACCACCCATAACAAAAGTGACTTTATGTAAGTTTCAAGATGCAAATAGAAGGTTGGGATACCCAAGTGGAGCTTAAAACAAATGAAACTCACTTTGAGAAGGCAAACATGTGTCCTGATAGCAGGCCCACCATCTGGACTCAGTTCCAAACCCAGAAGCATCCTCATCTCCTCTGGTCTCAGTTCCAGACCTGCTTGTCCATGATCTTGTCATGGCCAGTATGAGCAAGTCCATTAACCTGACTGGGGATTAGAAGAAAGACACAAAGACAGACATAGAGAAAAGCTGGGATCAGGTGGGTCTGATGCTTCTGATGAGAGACAGTACTGAACCTCTCCACATCCAAGTGCATTTATTTACACAGTGCATATGCGGAAGTCAAGTTAGGTTCTCATGGGCTAAGTCATGCAGTCAACAAGGACAAAGACGCTATGGTAAGTTGTTTTTCTGTTCTGACTGTCGTTGTCTAAAGGTAAAGGTAAACACATCCTGTTTCCCATGCAAGGTAGCCATGCTGAACCTTGTCCAATTTCTTTAAGCTGGGGCCATGCCTTCTCAGCTCAAAGGTCCTCAACACAGCCATGCTTATGACAATTTTCTCCTAGGTCCATTCCGTTACTGGTCTCCCACAAGGTCCTAGAGAAAGTCTCATGTGTACAGGAACCCAGAAGCAGCCAAATCTACCCACAACCATGGTAACAAGCCCAGGAACCACAGACCTGACTATAGACTTAAAAGTAGCCCTGTGGTTCACTCTAACCTGCTCAACCAATGTCTCAGAGATTTTACCAAAAAACTTAACAAAGGCCATTTATAAAAAGCTCATGCCAGCATCATATGTAACCTGAAAAACTGTAAACTTTTCCCCTAAGATCCAGAGCAAGACAAAAATAGCAAATCTCATCTCTCCTAATCAACATAGTACTAGAGGTCCTAGTCAGATAAATTAGGCAAGAAAAAGAATTTTAAAGTACTCAAATGAGAAAGAAAGTAATAAAACTGTTTCTGTTTGTGGATGATATGATCATATATGTAGAAAACCGTAATGTTTATTGCAGCACTATTCACAATAGCCAAGTTATGGAAACAGCCAAGATGCCTGCCCCACCACTGACAAATGGATTAAGAAAATGTAGTATTTATATACAACGGAATTTTATGCAGCCATGAAGAAGAATGAAATGTTATCATTCGCAGGTAAATGGAAGGAATTGGAGAACACCATTCTGAATGAGGTTAGCCTGGCCCAAAAGACCAAAAATCGTATGTTCTCCCTCATATGCAGATATTAGATCAAGGGTAAACACAACAAGGGGATTGGACTTTGACTGCATGATAAAGCAAGAGCATACAAGGGAGAGGTGAGGATAGGTAAGACACCTAAAAAATTAGCTAGCATTTGTTGTCCTTAATGCAGAGAAACTAAAGCAGATACCTTAAAGCAACTGAGGCCAATAGGAAAATGGGAACAGGAACTAGAGAAAAGGTTAGATCAAAAAGAATTAACCTAGAAGGTAACACACACTCACAGGAAATCAATGTGAGTCAATGCCCTGTATAGCTATCCTTATCTCAACCAGCAAAAACCCTTGTTCCTTCCTATTATTGCTTATACTCTCTCTTCAACAAAATTAGAGATAAGGACAGAATAGTTTCTGTTGGGTAGCGAGGGGTAAGTGGGGGTAAGGGAGGGACAAATGACCCAAACATTGTATGCACATATGAATAAAATAAAAATTAAAAAAAAAACTACTAAAGCAACTTTTTAAAATTAATGGTCAAATTCAGTAAAGTTGCAGGATAATACAGTATAATTGATAAAAATCAATTGCATTTCTATACTCTTAAAATGATTTAAATTTCCTTCTATCCAAGAAGGAAATTTTTTAAACAATAACATTTACAATAGTATTGAAAAGAATAAAATACTTAGGAATAAACTTAACAAAGAGATGAATGACTGCTGTATAAAAACTATAAGCATTCATGAAATAAATTTGAAAAGACACAAATAGAAAAACATGCCATGTTCATAAGTTGGAAAAACTTATATTGTTAAAATTTCCACAATTATCAAAGAAATATGTAGATTCAAAATAACCTTTACCAAATTCTCAATGGCATTTTTTCAGAAATAGAAAAACAATCTGAAACTTCATTTAGAATCACAGCAGACCCTGAGAAATCAAAGCAATTCTGAACACGAAAAGCAAAGTTGGAGTTTTTACACTACCTGATTCAAAATATATTACAAAGCTTCAATAATCAAGAGTATAGAAGCAGTATAAAAACATAGTGGAACAGAATAGAGAAGCCAGAAGTAAATCCACACATATTCAGTCAACTGATTTTTTTAAAAGAGTGCCAAGAGTACAAAATAGGGAAGAAATCGCATCTTTGAGAAATAGTGTTGGGAAAATTATACATCCACATTTTCATAAAATGAAATTTTTCCTTTATCTGACGCTGTATGCAAATGTTAACTCAAACTGGATCAAAGACGTGAACATAGAGCCTGAAACGCTTAGGAAATAATGCAGAAGAAACTTCTAAACATTGAACTGAGCAATGATTTCTTGAATATGACACCAAAAATCAAAAATTAGATAAATGGCATTATTTCAAACTAAAAAGTTTCTGCACAGCAAAAGAAACAACAAAATAAAAAGGCAAACCATGAATATGGCAAAGAAACAACAAAATAAAAAGGCAAACCATGAATATGGCAAATAGACATTTGCAAGCCATTATCTGAAAAAGGGTTAATTTCCAAAATATGTAAGGAACTCTTATAATTCAATAGCAAAACAATATTAATAAATCAACTAAAACTTGGAAAAGGACTTAAATAGGTATTTCTCCAAAGAAGACATGTGACTGACCAGTAGTATACCTGGGCTCAAGAGCACTAATCATCAGGAAAATATAAGTCAAAATCACAACGATGCACACCATGCTTAAGATGATTATTATCAAAACAAAAACAAAAACAAAGGTAAGTGTTGCTGAGCATGGGAAGAAAAGGGAACCCTTTTACACAGTGTAGATATAAATTGCTACATTCATTATGGAAATTACTATGAAGGTTCATGAAAATAGAATTACCATTTGATCCAGCAATCCCACTTCTGGATAAATATCTAAAAGGACTGAAATCTGGCCCTCAAGGCAATAAATATAGTTCCATGTTTGTTGAAGCATTATTCATAACACCCAAGACATGTGTAAAAAGGAAATCCTGCCATTTGCAACATAGATGACACCTGTAAGACATTATGCTAAGTGAAATAATCCAGTCACAAAAAGATAAATAGTGCATGACCTTGTTTATATGTGAAGTCTAAAATGTCAAATTTTGTAGAAGCAGAGAGTCAAAAGGTGGTTTAGGTGCTGGAAGAGGGTAAAATGGGAAGAAGTATCTTCCCATAAAGAAGAAAGGTTCAGTTACACAAGGTAAGTAACCAGAGACCTAATGTACAACAATGTGATTACAGTTAACAAAACTGTATTGCATGCTTGAAATTTATTAAGAGGATAGATCCAGCCTGTTCTCACCAAAAAAGAGAAGAAAAAAGATAGTAATTATGTGAGGGGATAGTATTTTTTTAAATCAAAGCCTTTAGGAACCCCAAGGTTACTCTGCACAATGTCACAATGTTCTGTCATCTACTAGTAAGCATCACAGTCTTTAAAACCAACTTAAAGAGGAAAGTCAGTTCTTGAAAATTTTTACTTTCTCAAATATCCTGATACTTGCCTATGGAAAGCAATTTAAGAGAAGCTGTTCGAAGGTACTAGAGAAAAGGTTAGATCAAAAAGAATTAACCTAGAAGGTAACACCCACGCACAGGAAATCAATGTGAGTCAATGCCCTGTATAGCTATCCTTATCTCAACCAGCAAAAACCCTTGTTCCTTCCTATTATTGCTTATATTCTCTCTTCAACAAAATTAGAAATAAGGGCAAAATAGTTTCTGCTGGGTATTGGGGGGGGAAGGGAGGGGGCGGAGTGGGTGGTAAGGGAGGGGGTGGGGGCAGGGGGGAGAAATGAACCAAGCCTTGTATGCACATATGAATAATAAAAGAAAAATGAAAAAAAAAATAAGAGGCATTAAAAATGGGGAAAAAAAAGAGAAGCTGTTCGAATCTCTCACCATGATAAGAATCTTGCTAAACATTTTATATTGCCTATATCTAACATATAATTTTTCTCCATTGAGGGCAGTGAATTGTAAGTGGGAATTTAAGTAATTAAGCCTTTAATGATTCTATAAAAATAATTGGGTAACATAAAACTTTTTCTTTTTTTATTTCTTGAGATTGACCTCAAACTCATGACCTTCTTATCTCAGACAAAAAGAGTGCACCACTATATTTGGCTTGATTTCTAACTTTTCCTTCACCATCTCTTAACTTTTGTAGGAAAAAAAAACTCTGTGTGTGTGTGTGTGTGTGTGTGTGTGTGTGTGTGTGTATCCTTTTTTCTTTTTAATAGCCTACACTGTATTATACAAAGGAGTTATGTTATTATATTTCTATATATACATAAAATGTACTTTGGTCATGTTCACCCTATTACTCTTTCTTACTCCCTTCCTCAATAGGAGTATATGTGTCTTATTAACCTCCCAAGAGAATTTCAGTAAACATAAACAAAAGGAAAAATTTGAGGTGAAAAACTAGATGCTCATTTATAATTCAGTATTTTAACAATACCAGCAAACATTATGATTTTTAGCATCCAGTTAGCAAGGTCAAATTTATGACACATATTTGGAGAAGTATCTACATTTCTTGCTAGATACTTCATGAATAAAATTCTAACATTTTCTTTCTTTTTTTAATTTTTTATTATTGCCATACTAGGGGTACACTGTGACATATACAAAAGTACTTACAATGTGTCATAGTTGAATTCACTACCTTTATCATTCTTCTTTATCCCCCTCCCCTATCCTTGGAATAATGTCAACAGGTCTCATTTTTCCATTTACATACATGTATATATAATATTTCCACCATGTGTTGTAATAAATATATTTGATTACTTGAGTAAATATACAGTATTTCTCAAATAGGTAAAGAAACTGTCAAAGTATCCTTATTTGCAGACAACATGATTCTATACCTCAAAGACCCAAAAAACTCTACCCAAAAACTCCTAGACACCATAAACCACCTCAGCAATGAGGCAGGATACAAAATCAACTTACAAAAATCATTAGCTTTTCTATACACCAACAATGAACAAAATGAGAAAGAATATATGAAAACAATTCCATTTACAATAGCCTCAAAAAAAATCAAATACCTAGGAGTAAACTTAACAAAGGATATGAGTGACCTCTACAAGGAGAACTACAAACCCCTGAGGAAAGAGATGGAGGAAGACTACAGAAGGTGGAGAGATCCTGTGCCCATGGATTGGTAAAATCAACATAGTAAAAATGGCTATACTACCAAGAGCAATCTACATGTCTAACACAGTTTCCATCAAAATCCCAATGACTTTCATCACAGAGATTGAAAAATCTACCCTAAAATTCATTTGGAAACACAAGAAACCACGAATAGCCAAGGCAATACTCAGCAAAAAGAGCAATGCTGGAGGTATCACAATACCAGACTTCAAACTATATTACAAAGTCACAGCAATAAAAACAGCATGGTACTTGCACAAAAACAGATATGAAGACCGCTGGAACAGAATAGAGGACCTGGATATGAATCCACACAGCTATACCCACCTTATTTTTGACAAAGGCATCAAAAACATACGATGGAGAGTAGACAGCCTCTTCAACAAATGTTGCTGGGAAAAGTGGTTATTTGCCTGCAGAAAACTAAAACTAGATCCATTTCTATCACCCTGTACTAGTATTAACTCAAAGTGGATTAAGGAACTTAATATCAGACCCAAAACTCTGAAGTTAGTATAGAAAAGAGCAGGGAATACTCTGGAAGCAATAGGCAAGGACTTTCTCAATAGAACTCTAAAAGCCCAGCAACTAAGAAAAAGGATGGACAAATGGGACTACATGAAATTAAAAAGCTTCTGCACTACAAAAAAAATACTCTCTAAACTGAAGAGGCCACCCACAGAATGGGAGAAAATGTTTGCTGGCTATACATCAGACAAAGGTCTGATAACCAGAATATACAGAGAGCTCAAAAAAAATAAACCTCCCCAAAATCAATGAAGCAATAAAGAAATGGGCAACTGAACTAAACAGAACTTTTTTAAAGGAAGAAATCCAAATGACCCAAAACACATGAAAAATGCTCACCATCCCTGGCCATAAATGAAATGCAAATCAAAACCACACTAGGATTCCACCTCACTCCTGTTAGAATAGCTATCATCAAGAATTCCAGCAACAACAAATGTTGGCAAGGATGCAGGGAAAAAGGAATCCTCATACACTGCTGGTGGGAATGTAAGCTAGTAAAACCACTTTGGAAAACCACATGGAGGCTTCTAACAAAAATAAACATAGATCTGCCATATGATCCAGCAATCCCACTCCTAGGGATATACCCAAAGAAATGTGACTCAGTTTATTCCAAAGACACCTGCACACCCATGTTTATTGTAGCACTATTCACAATAACCAAGTTATGGAAACAGCCAAGATGCCCCACTACTGTCAAATGAATAAAGAAAATGTGGTATTTATACATAGTGGAATTTTACTCAGCAAAAAAGAGGAATGAGTTATAACCCAAGTTGATTCATCTCTACCTGACCTTTTCACTAGTTCCTGATCCCCTTCCCATATTGATCTCTGTTGCTTTAAGGTTTCTGTATTAGTTCTTCTGCCATGGGGACATCAAACATTTTCATGTGTTGGGTTTCCTACCTATCCTCATACCTCCTGTATGTGCTCTCCCCTTAGCATATGACTCAAGTTCAACAACAATGCTAAGAATCTCTGTATACCTATCCTTATCTCAACTAGCAAAAATGCTTTATCTTTCTTATTATTGATTATTATCTTCTCTTCAACAAAATTAGAGAAAAGGGCAGAACAGGCTCTGCCTGGAAGTGAGGGGGGATGGGGGAAGAGGGAGGGGACAGGGGGCAGGGGGGAGAAAGGGCCCAAACAATGCATGCACATGTGAATAAATGAATAAAAAATTTTTTAAAAATAAAATTTTGTCATTCACAGGTAAATGGATGGAATTGGAGAACATCATCTTAAGTAAAGTTAGACAGGTTCATAAGGCCAAATATTGTATGTTCTCCCTCGTATGTGGATTATAGACCTAAAACAAATGCAGTAATATTATTGGACATGGGTCACACACTAAGGGGAGAACACATACAGGAGGAATAGGGAAAGGGAAGGAAACCTAAAACCTGAAAGTGTTTGATGTGCCCACTGTAGAGGAGCGAATAAAATAATCTTAAACTGACAGAGGCCACTATGGGAAGGTGACTGGGAAGTAGTGAAGAGATCTGGTACAGATGTATGTATGTAAATGCAAAAATGACACCTGTTGAAAGTGTTCTAGGAATCAGGGGATGGGGACAGGGGAGAGCAGTGGAGGGGGGAATTCAGGTATGAAATATTTGATACATTGTAAGAACGTTTGTATATGATACAATGCACTGATACCCAGCACAACAATAAATAAATAAACAACCTAATGATTCACCTCCAGCTTCCAGTAAAACAAAAGCAAGCCAATTTAAAATTAAGAAATGGAAAGAAATAAAGATTAAGGCAGAAATTAATAAATAGATACCAAAAAATATACAAAGACTCAATGAAACAAAAGTTGGTTTTTGAAAAGATAAATAAGATTGATTTATGCTTTAGCCAATCTGACTAAATAGAGATGGGAAAACATAAATTTTAAAAATTACAGGTGAAAAAAGGATGTTACAACAAATACCAATGAAATCTACAGAATCAGCAGGGAACACTTTGAAAACCTATATTTGAACAATGTGTAAAAGCTATACACAGAAGAGGAAGATGTATGTAGCCATGAAAATATAGGAAAAATAGATTTTACTAGATTAGTAGATAAGCAAATGAAGATTAGAAAAGAAGTAAAAACAACAAAATGACAGGATTTAATATATACTTTCAATATTAACACCAAATGTCAGTGGTCTCAGTTCTCCAGTCAAAAGACTTAGAATGGCAATTTGGAATAAAAAGGAAGACCCCACCATTGATTGCCTACAAAAAATGTATCTCACTTACATAAGAAAAAAATAACATTGGTTGGCAAATAGACCCCAACATCAGGCAGGAGTAACTGTACCCATATCTGGTAAAGTAAACTTCAAACCAAAATTAGTCAGAAGAGACAAAGAAGGTCTCTTCATATGAACAAAGGGAACAATCTATCAAGAGGAAATAACATTTGTTAATATATACCAGTACAGATAGACCTTTACACAATGGTAGTGAGAGACTTCAATACTCCACACTTACCAATAGATAGGTCATCCAGACGAAAACACAACAAAGAAATCTCAGAATTAAATGGCACTATAATCCAAATGGATTTGACAGCCATCTACAGAGTGTTTCATCCAGCACTTCCACAACACACATTCTTCTCAGCAGTCCATGGAACTTTCTCCAAAATAGATCACATTTTAAGACACAAAGGAAGCCTCAGCAAATGTAAGAAAATTGAAATGACTCCCTGCATTCCATCAGACATAATAGAATAAAACTAGAATACAATGGCAAAAGAAACTATAGAAAATATTCAAATACATGTAGATTGAAAAACATTATTGAATGGACAAGAAAGGTAATAAAGAAACAGGATGAAATCTAATGAAAATGAAAACACAGCCTACCCAAATCTTTGGAATGCAGCAAAGGCAGTGCTAAGAAGAGAGTTTATAGCTATGAGCACTTATGAGAGAGAAAGAGAGAGAGAAAGAGAGAGAGAGAGAGAAGATCAAATAGATAGCCTAATCATGCACTTCAAGCTCCTAGAAACAAGAACAAATCAAACCAAAAATTAGCATGTACAAAAAAATACTAAGGATTAGGGCAGAAGTTAATGAAATAGAGACAAACTATACAAAGAATCAATGAAACAAAAAGTTAGTTCTTCATGAAGATAAATAAGGTTAATAAACCCTTAGCTAATCAAATAAAATGATGAGTGAAAAGACCCAAATTAATAAAAATAGAGATAAAAAGGGGGATATTACAACAAACACTGATGAAATTGATAGAGCATGAGGGAATACTTTAAAAATGTATGCTCAAATAAATTGGAAAATCTAGAAGCAATGAATAAATTTCTAGATGCATTTGACCTACTGAAATATAGCCAAGATGATATAAATCACTTAAGCAGATTTATAACAAGCCATGTGATTGAAGAAGTAATAAAGATTCTCCCAACAAAGAAAATTTAGGATGCAATGGATTTACCATTTAATTCTATCAGATCTTTAAAGAAGAATTTATACCAATTCTCCTCAAATTTTTCTATGAAATAGAAAGGGAAAGAACACTACTAAAGTCTAGTCTATCAATTCAGTATTATTCTATTCCAAAACCAGATAAGGACACAGCAAAAAGAGAAAATTATAGATCAATCTCATTAACAAACGTAGATGTAAAACTTCTCAATGAAATACTTGCAAATCAAATTCACTAGCACATTAAAAAGATCATACACCATGATCAAGTTGATTTCATTCCAGGGATGCAAGAATGATTCAACATCTGGAAATCAATAAATATAATACAGCACAGAAACAGAATCAAGGACAAAAATCATATGATAATCTCAAAGAAAAGGCCTTTGACAAAATTCAACATCTTTTCATGGTAAAAGCTCTAAAGAAACTGGGACTAGAAGGAATGAACCTCAAAATAATAATGGTTATATATGACAAATCTATAGTAAATATCATAATAATCCAGGGAAAATGGAGATCATTTCCTAGAAGGCCAGAACAAGACAACATTGTTCACTCATTCTTATTACATAGAGAATTGGACTTCTTAAGGCAAGGGAAAGAATTTAAAGGGACTCAAATAGGGAAAGGAGACTTCAAAGTATTCAAATTCTCAGTTGGTATAATTCTATTCTTAAAAGACCCTAAAGATTGCACACAAAAAACTTCCTACAACTGATAATTGTGTTCGGCATAGTAGGAAGATACAAAATAAGCACACAAAAATCAGTAGCTTTGTGTATACCAAAAATGAAACAGGCTGAGAAAGAAATCAGGACAATGATCCCATTCACAATAGCCTTGAAAGAATAAAATACTTAGACATAAACTTAATCAAGGAGGTAAAAGACCTCTACAGTGAAAACTATAAAACCTGGAAAAAAGAAGTTGAAAAAGACACCAGAAGATGGAAAGACCTCCTATGTTCGTGGACTGGCAGATTAGTATCATGAAAATGGCTCTACTATCAAAAGCAATTTGTAAATTAAATAGGATGATAATAATAATGGGACGTGAATGCAAATAGGGTACTGTCTGGAAAGGATAAGTGGGAGTGGAGATGGAGAAAGGAATGAGTACTCAGGAGTGAAAGGAATTAAAGTATGCTACATATATACACACTAAAGACAGCATCATGAAAGCCACAGTGTTCAAAATAAGGGAGGTTTGGAAATATAATGTTCAAAGCCTACTGTACTTTGGAATTGGGAATTATCAAAATGAAATCCCCCCATATTATTACTGTGTGCTAATTCAAAAAATTTTTAAATTTCAAAGCAGAATATTTGTAGGAGTTTATAAAAATGAGGATTTCTGGGTTCCAAACTCAGAGAACATAACTTGGTGGATGGAACTAGAACAGGAAGAAAGCCCTGAAGAGTCCTAATGTAGCAGAAATCCTGGCAATCATGATTAAAAGTGCAGGAATGGGGATTTAGAAATAGCAAGGTGCTCCAGGTCTTCAGCAGACAGAAGTCAATTAAAGATTGATAATAGCAGTCTATTAAGAAAGCCTATTTTTATTCCTTTTGTACATCCTAACAGGATGTATAAAAAAATCTTTAGCTTCTTCTTCCCTACTAGCATTCACAAAAAACATTTACTCAAAGTCATTGTAATGTCAGCTACGGACTAGGTGATCATAGTTTATGATATGAAAAAATTTTAAAGTTACAGATGGGGTATGGATAAAGAGAGGTGAATGTAATAATGTACCCACACTGCGATGAAGTGGCACATTGTTCTTTGAAATGCATTTACCTTACTTCTAAAAGGATTTTGATGTGTTCAGGAAGTGACCACACAAAGACAAAAAAAAAGTCTATTTTTGTATTCTGGCTCCTTTGACCAGTGGGCACAGGTTCAAACCCAGGGGCTCAAGACTTGGGAAGAGAATCAGTTTTCTGGAGAACCACTTAGAAAATCACAGGCTTCTCTTCTTTAAACAGAGGGTAAACTCTCCCTTTTGCCTGGAGAGAAGAGCTGAACAGGAAGACAGGCAGTCTCTGTAAGCAACTTGAGTCTTTTCACGATGAACCACTGGCAGCTCTTGCTGCAGCAACATTTTCAGGGACTAAAAGGGCAAGTGAAAGAGTTATTCCAGAAACAACACACTCAGCTCACCTTGCAGTGTTGAGCTGGAGACAGGAAGCTTCAGAGCAAAGGGCAGAAGGCCCAGCAGCTTTCTCAGAGGGTCAGCTCAGCTACAGCCATCCAGACCACAGACCAGTACAGAGTCTGATGCACCACAGCTGATCTGGAGCAAGGAAAATCTGCCTAATGTTGAAGCCAAAGCTCTGCTCTTTTAATTAATCAAAGCTAAATATCAGCTACCAATGGAATCAATTGTGCAGTCTGTGCATGAAGATAAACTTGTTTACTCCCCAAAAATGAAGGTCCTGAGAACAGGGGGGAATGTGGACAAGTTCTTTTTAATCCTATTATTTCAAGCATTTTGTGCCTCATTAACAACACTCTGCAGCTAGATCTTTCCCTGGTCGCCACTAATATTACTAAGGCTCATCAGTGTGGTGGTTAAAGACATTTGAAAAATAAAACTAACTATCCATGTTTTGGAGCTACTGGAGTGGAAACAAAAAATAAAGTACAAAACATTTGCTAAAGGAGTTGGCAATCCTATTTACCTACAAGCAATCTTGCTTTCACAGTTACATGCTTTGCAAGTCCCTAATTCATTAAAATCATTTCTTCTTGAATGTCTACATACAAATGTACATCAGTGGCCTGCCTCATTCTCAGTAACCTGTCAGGGCGCAGCACTTTTTTCAACTATAAACACAGCAAACTCTAACTCCACCATCCATCTTACTGAAGTAGGAGCTCTGCCACACCTCCCGCCCATCTATTCCTTTCAGCAGTGCTGACTTATAATGAAAGCTGCAAAGCATCTGATGGGTGAGCAGAAGGAGGAGAGCTCTTTTCAATCTTCTGCAGTGCCTGGTCTACCCAGCATGTGTGGCAATGCCGTGGGCTGTATATGTTGAATCTATAATTTAACTAATGGAGAGCTAGTCAAATGACACAGCACTCAACTGGGACTCATAGACTTTTAAGCACTGAAATTGTTATTATGTTCCCTGGCAAGTTTAATGTTCCAAATGCATTTCTGCAGTGTCAGTCCAGCCCTCCAAATGGAGAAAGCACAAACAGGAGAAAAAACACTCAAAGACATTTTCCTTTGAAATGAACTTCAGTGGAGATTCATTTATTAAACAAGCAGCTGCTGAAACTTAACCATGCTTCAGATGCTGTGGAAGACACTGGGTTTGCACTCATGGGGACACAAAGTGTATGGTTCATGTCTGTGTGAAAAACAAATCGGAATAAGTAAATACTTGGTTGTGATAGTGATGATAGGGTGCAGTGTGATAAGTAAGAAGACAAACCTACTCCTCTTGAGTGGAGAAGAAAGCCTCTCTGCACAGGGGGCATTTAGATTAAAACCTGCTAAGTAGAAAACTTTACAGAGGATAAGAAAGAGACCTCCAGACCAAGTGACTTGCATGTGGGAAATCTCTGGATAGGATTCATTTAGGGAACTAAAATGAAAGACCAGCCTGGCTGGTACTCAGTGTGCAAGCAGAAGAGAGGCAGCAAGTTGGAAAAGAGCAAAATTACAAGTTGGAAAAGAGCAAAATTACTTTGGACTTACAAGACTTCAGATGTCATTTGAGGAAATATATGAGCCATACAGGATTTTAGGAAGAGGAATGGCATAACCTCAGTTACAGTATTTAAAGGCCACATGGCTGACTGGGAGGAGGGTGCAAGAAAAGAAAGAAGATAAGCACTGAAGGCAGATAAATATGGCAGATATGGAGATGCAACAGAAATGGATACAGATGGCAGACAGACTAGATAGATAGAAAGAGGGGGAGAGAGAGAGAGAGAGAGAGAGAGAGTGTGTTGGGAAAATATAATGAAAAACAAAAATCTCCTAACCTTAAAAAAAAAACCCTCCACAATGTTAGGTAAGAAAGAAATAAAACAAGTTTAATATTGTATAAGCATCAAACCAAAATATGATTATAGGCAATCTACTAAAAAATTGTAAAGTCAGGAAAAAAATCTTCCCATTTTATGTACCAAATCCAATACAACCCATTTCTTAATGTTCTTAAGAAAAACAATAACTAGTCCTCAAGTAAGTGGACATGGCAGCACCATTTGTTACCAAGAGTTTATCCTGGATTCACTCAGTAATTAAGGAGGACATCTGTGCTTGCTAATTGGCTTAATCCAAAGGAGAAATACACTCTCCTATCTTTGTGATAGGAGTTGCGTCGCAACTTGGAGTGAGGCACTGGCAAAGTTAGGCTCCTACTCTCCCTCCACCCCAGAGATGCTGCTTCTCCTAAGATTTACATTTCAAAGAGACAGTTCTGGGTCCTAGAGAAAGACAGTCCTGGTTCTTAATGCTGGTAAGAGACTATTTATTCACCTTTTAAAAGAGATTAGCATATCACCTTTGTATATCATATTAGAGATGTACTTAACAAGTTTTCTAAAGTAAATGCTCTAAGAAAGGGGAAGAAAAGTTTCATCAGGGAGAATTAAACTTTTAATTCTCCTTTTAATTTGTATTTGCCCTTGTAATAGGGAGATACACAGGTAGATTCAAGATTAATGCACATATTAAGGCTGGGAAAAGCCTGAACAGAAACTTGAGGTTTGCAGGGATCTTGATATGCTCATCCCACCTGTGCAAGCTGTGAGCACTGACTATACGTTTTTGATACCTTAGAACCATTCACTGGGATGGAAGCTCAGGCATTAACACACCCAGGTTTGGCAGAAGTTACACCACCCATGCCGTCTTCAGACACAATGCAGTACAGGGAAAACCAGAGTAAAGGAAGGCAGATAATGCCATAATCCTTTTTTTTTAACCAAATAGGACCTTTCTCATAGAATGCTATGAGTGTTCAGTTGATTGAGTCTTTTAAGATGGGTAGGAGCAGTTTAAGATTAGCTACTTGTCAACCAAAAACTGATGTCTTCTCCTGAGCTCAGCCTCAGCTCTAGCAAGAATAATTATAATAGTAATAAAATTGTTTAACTTTTAGTGACTGCCTAGTATGTACTAAATACTACATAGATTAGCTCATTTATCCCTTTTGTTTGTTTTTGTTTGGTGTTGTATTGTTTTGTGGTGCTGGGGATCAAACCCAGGGCTTTATATACATGCTAGACAAGCCCTCTACCACTGAACTACACTGCAGCCTCATTTATTCCTTTTTTTATAGTGCAATGGGGACAGAAAACCCATTTCACAGATGAGGTAAGTGAAGATTTTTTTTTTAAGTTAGAGTATGCACTCAAGATTCAAAGTCAAGTCTGCTGCTATTCAGAACTTGCCTGATGCTCTTTAGTCTTCACGTCTTCAGCAGACAGGATCCTACCTGGAGATTTCTGTAGATTCTGCTTTCTATGTGCTCCCTGGGGTTATGACATCTTTTTCTGACCCTCCTGGAAGACCAAAGCCAAACCAATGTGGATAGAGACTGTCTTTCATTCTCTGTGGTCTTCCCTAGGCCTTATACCATACCTGTTACTTAATAAATATTTGATGAACTAATCAATTATATATTTTAAATGTTGCTTCCACAGTTATTTATCTCAGCATTCTAAGCATTTTATTCCCCCTATGACATTCAATGATTGCTAATTCAAACTTCAAAAGAATAATTTAGGAATATATACAAGCTCTCTATCCAAAAGAAGAAAGGCACAGCACAAAACTAAAAACTTAAAAAATGTGTTTAAGGTGCAACCTGGCATGTTTTGTCTAAATAAATCTCATACCTTTAACTTTCCTGGTGAAAATGGAATAAGAGCATACTATTACCATTGTTCAAAATGTAGAGAAGAAGAGACATGAAGAAGTCACTTTCCAAACTCCACCGGGTTCTTGGGCACTAAAAAGAGTGAGAAAAGGAATGTGGTCTGGAGGTGAGAGTTTAGAGTTTGTAGATTAGCTGCCTTGATTAAAATCCTGGCTGTCTTCCTTCTTCCTACTAATTTTGTGACCTTTGGTAAGATACTAAACTCTTCTTTACCTCAGTTTCTTCAACTCTACAATAACAATTATAATAGATCTTATCTACCTGATGAGCTTGCTAACAAAATGAATTAACATGTGTAAAGCACTTGGTATCTGGCACATACTTACTGTTTTTAAGTAGAAGAGGTAACAAAATAGCTAATTATTACATAATGCAAATATCATTAAGGTACTTTGTGACTGTGGTAGAAAGAGACACTTTTTGGGAATGAAACAACATTTCAGTAGTCTAACAGTTGTGTGACCTTAGAATGAGCTCTTAAGCTCCCTGGGCCTCTTTTTTTTTTTTTTTTTTTTCATTTATAAAATGCAGATGATAATACTTAACTTGAAGAATAATTGCAAATCTTAGAAATAAAGTACAACAAGTTTAAAAACAAGTCTTCCATTTAGAGGGTGCTAAATAAGCAGCAGCTATTATTAGCAAAGTTGAACTTCTTAGCCATCCAAGAATAGTTGGGATTTGCAGTAACAGGAGAAAGGTAAAATGTAGTCACTGAACACAGTGGCATATGGCATATCCTGGACATAGTGGCATAGCTCAGGTCCAAACTGAACATGTGGATTGGTAGCGGGGAGTAATGAATGAGAAGGGAAGAACCCTCAAACCACCCTACATCATCCCCCATCCCAGCACTAATCAGCAAGCAAGAGCTAAAAAATGGAGAATGCTATGAAGCAGATCAGCAGGAAGACACAGGAAGAAGATCAGGGACAGGCAGTAGCAACTGAAGTAGAGAGAAGTGAAGGAAGAAAGAGTGATTTGGTGGCCGCCAAAGTCCCAGAGAGGTCAGAGAAGACAAGCCCTGTAGAATGTCCACTGAATTTTGTGCAAGTGACCTTGGGGAGAGCATGTCCCAATTTAAGCCAGCTCAGAGCCAGCTACATGATTTGTATCACTCCATGCAAAATGAAATACAGGCAAAAAGAGTCAAAGAAATCATCCCTTTTGGTATCCCATTCCATAATGTACTGGCAACCCCCCAAAATTGCAATGTTTGTGCATGTGTGCCCTAGGCACCTGCCCCCGGTTGCAAGAGACTTCTTACACTTCCTCTCAGACTCATTCTGGACTATCAGCCCAGACCTTGGGCTGATCCCAAAGACATCACAGGGAGCCTGACCCCACCCCCTTTGTGCTTGTGCCCAGGTAACTGTTAGGGGTGGAGGGCAATAACAAATGCAATGCCCCCGCCTGTCAACTCCACCCCAAATGCCACCACCTTGGCAGAGGGTGACAGCAGTTCCTAGTCAGGGATGGGGAAACATCTGCCCAAAATACACATACCCCAAAGGAGAAAAGACTACTGGGGCATAACCTACAAATAATTCAAGGGTGCAAGGCCCTGAAACATACTGCATTGTCTAAAGCAGAATCCATTGTCCATCAGATCTCACTTACAGAGCACATACAATAAAATTCAAGATGGCTACCACAAATCACCAACTCCCAGCATGGGGAACCCCATTCAGAGCCACAGAACCCTGTACTACTTGCCCTGGTCTGGCACTCTAGTTGTGGGATAGGGGCTGCACTGCAGCCTTAGGAGTGAAGGCAAATTACCAAGATTCTAGAGTCAGCTGGTTTAAGAAATGTTACTGGGAGGAAAAAGTCAGATGCAGCATTCACTGGAAGCAAGGCAAAGGAAGATTTTTAAAGTTTGTTTGTTGATGTGGATTTTAATGTGGGAAAGATTGGAATAGATTTCAATGCTCCTGTGAAGAAAGCCCCAGTAAGGGAGAAACTGTCAAAAATGTTGAGAATGGATGCAGTTTCTAAGGAAGCAGGAGGAGAAAGGACCTAAAATCCAGGAAATGCATTGGCTTAAGTTATAGACTCAGGAGTTACTGGTGTATGGATGGAAACAGAGATGACTTCCACAGCTGATGAGAGGGAAACAGAAATGGGCACCAATATTTTCCTCTGATGAAGACACAGAAATACTACCACACTGAAATACTGCAAAGTCAAATAGGATTAAAGAGAAGCTTTAATGGAGAAGGTGACCCTTGACACTATCATCCAGCAGACTGGTTTCAACCAAAATCCCATGGGACCTCAACCTGATTTAATACATCAATTAAGAAACATTATGACCATGGAAGTGGGTTTTATTTCTGTTGATACTGCCTTTCTCAATGTTCTATTCATAAAAGCAATCTTTTTCCAATAATTTTCCCTCTAACTAAGTGTGCTGCCTGGCAGCTTTTGAAATGCACTGTCTGGAGCAGGTTTTTTTTTTTTTTCTTCTTTTTTCAGTGTTCTAATCTTAAGTTGAACACCATTCACTGCTTGTTCAGAAAAAGCAAATTATAGTAGAGACTGAATACACAGGAAAATCAAATGTCAGTTTCTAAATGATCGCAGTTTCTAGTAAAGGTTACTGCTTGTCTTAATGGATATAACTGGGGCTTCTAATACAATATGCCAATCCCCAAATTCCTTTGCTTTGCTCCAATAAATATCAAAGTGACAGCGACAGCTCTATTCTAATTTTCCATATGAAATAGCTAGGATGCCGCTCCTAAGGAGCCCTGGAGAACAAAGTTCACTTCTTGTCATTCTCACCTTCTCTTTCCTGTCTTTCTCCTGCTCTGTCCCTAAGTGTTCTAGGTTTTTTTTTGTTTGTTTGGTTGGTTTGATTTGGTTTGGTTTTTTTTTTTGTCTCCTTCATTGTTTCCTTTTCACTGTCTGATACCATAAAGATCCAGTGTAGTCTAGAAAACCTAATGTTTATCACTATTTTGAACTGCTCCTTACCCCTCATCAGCAATTTCTTAACTTTTTAATAAAGGGTATTGTTTAAAATGAATAGAATGGATAACTTTGTGTAAGCAGTTATGTATATGCTCACACAGACAATTACTCTTCTATTCATTTTATAAAATAGTATTATTAATAAGGAAGCACTTGTATTTACAATGTTATTTTTCACCTTTAAATTTAGAACTCTTTCTTTCAAAATGCATGTTACTTCAGTGTGCCAGAGATTTAGACAATTTTTTAATTATTTCATAATAAATGAACTCAAAAATCTTTGTGAAAGTAAAGTATTTCCCATCCTGAGCTAGATATCTGTGATTATTCCCTCAAACATGCATTCATAATCCACAGTGCTCCTCTTATTCCTGTAATTTAGCATTTAAAGGAAAAAAGAAAAACATTAAAGTATATACTAAAACTATAGACTTTCATCCTTGAAGATTTTCATAAAATATTCTGCATATATTTCCCTTTAAATAATCTAAGATGTTGGGAGCTAGGACAATTTGACTCCCTAATAGAAAATTGTTACATCCTTCCCAGGTATCCAACTGCCTTGAGCATAAGACTGTTAGCCAAGCAACCCCTCTTTGGCAGCCAGCTGGGAGGGCAGCCCTGCTGCTTTGAACACTTCACAGGTGCCTAGAGAAAGCTACACTGCAACAATAGTTGCTTATTGCTGAAGCACAACTCCAAATCCAGAAGACACAACTCCAGACACATGTTTCAAACAGCTTTCCCTAGACATTTTTGTCATCACAAACTTTGGTGAATTCTTGTAACCATTTTCATCCAGACTGGGGAGGAACACTTCCTCTGGTGGCCCAGAAGGTCTGGTGATGGGTACAAACACAATCCCTCATTTGCCTGAAGGGTCAGGCTTTGATTGGTGCAAAAATTCTTGCCACATGCCCCCTTTTGGCTATACAAACAAGAAGTTTGTCTCACTTTTCACATCTGCTGGGAGACACTCCTGTGATGTCCCCTGATGCTGCAATATTAGGCCCATTATTAAGTGTCTCTCAAATGAAATGGTCAAAAAAAATTCCCATATGTATTCAAGTAGTTCTTTCTTCAGGTAATGGTTGATTTGAATAAGTAGGGCAGATAAGAATGTGAATAAATATAAAGGTCAATATTTTTCCAAGCCCTAAGAGTGACATACATTTTGGCTCTATATTCATTCACACTTCTGCCTGCTCCAATTACATAAACTGAAAAAAACTAAAAACAGGTACTTGAAAATGTATGTGTAATATTGCATATATGTGTGGGCATATACACAACAATGTATATGGGCATATATATGTACATTATAACATGTGTAAAAAATTATATACACCTAACATATATGCATTCATACATCTATATAATAAAAATAAATTGGAGATATAGTTAGGTCAATATAGTGTAGGAAACTTATATGCATTGAAGCTATCTTGCAGTTTATACCAAAAATTAGACTGTTGTTTTGAAGTTTTCATATAAAACCCAAAGTCCCCATATATATTACATATATTATGTACATGAGAGCAAAAAAGAATTTGTCAACTTGTGAATTTTGTATGCATGCACTTAATTACTCTTGAAGCCCCATTTCATAATCATTCACTCTCAGCATCAGGAAACGGACATGAAGTGAAGCATAGACCAGAAGTAAGGGTTCACCTTAACCAGAACCCCACCACCAGCATAGACCAGAAGTAAGTGTTCACCCTAACCAGAACCCCACCACCAGCAGCACTATGGTTAACACAGAATTCAAAAACAGACAGCAAAATCTTCAACAAGCAGTGAGAAGGGAAAGCAAATATATAGCAGAAAAGTGGTCCAAATTTGTCTCAAAAATAAAATGCCAGAAATTTAAAAACTTGTCCATTATTCTTTCCGTTATTTTCTCAAGTCTGTCTACTAGATGTCAAGTAAACTTAATATTCTATCTTGATTTCCTGTCTGACTATTGTCTTTGAAACTAGGTGAATTTAATTAATATTAATTATCTAAGATTTAATCTTACTCAAAGGAGAGAAAAGCAGTCAGTAAATGCTACAATTATGCTCATAATTTAACTTGCATGTCCAAGTAATTGCTATGTTTTTGATAGCTACAGAAAAGCCTATTATCCTGATTATAACTATTAGTAAATGAAAATAGATTTACATTTCACAAGTATGCTAGGAATTTCACAAATCTGAATTTTCAGAGTAATATCTAATTACCCATTTACTAATTCACTTTTAAAAAGTGATTTGCTTTTGCTTGCTACTGGTAAACACATGTTATCTTTTAGTTATTACACATATATCAATAAAAAAATTAATATATCTAAATTTCTGTGTGCACAATCATTTCTATATTTGCTTCTGAATTTCTTACTCCAGTATAGACTCCGAAAAAGTATTCATGCTGATTAGCATTGGAGGTTATGGCCTAATATAAACAGATAGATCAATACACCAAGTAAATAAAAAAACACACCAAAAAACGAAAAGTGTGAAGAAAATTAGCATAAAGTGATATAACATACTAAGTGACTACTTTAGGCTTGTGGGAGCAAAACTTTGTCTAAACTTCCTAGAGAATGTTGAAAGATCTGAGTAATTGTAGACCTAGATCCACTTTCAGGGACAACCATAGATCATACTAATAAATAATTGTGAACAACAGGGCATCAGGAAAAGCCTGAAGCAAAACCTGCAAAACAAAACCTGAGTATCTGCAAACTATTACTGAAAAGAGGATAATGTATTATTTCCATAGAATTGATAGAGCTCAAAATACACTACAACTTTGTAGCCACTTGTGATCTACCTGTGTGCATTCAGGAACTTTGTTTACACTGTAACAAAATCAGTCAGCTCTACATTTATGAGTTGGCATGTTTGTTTGGACCTTTTGGTTTTGCTAGCAATGTATAGAAGTTTTGATGCAGATGAAAGTAATGCTTCCTTTCATTATTTCCTTATCACAGTCTATACAATCTATTCACAGGAAAAAACAATGCTACTTAATACTGGGATTGAAGGAAGGACTGCAGGAGGTCCCAAAAGGTGATAATTGGCCAAGGAGACACTTCTTCACAGGAAACTTCCGTTTGCACCTAAGAAACATCTCTGCCCTCAGGCAATAAAAAAGGCTATAAAAACCCAATTTCCAATCTGACCCTCAGGACCACCAGTTTCCGGGGGGGCCCCCTGCATACTCCCATGAAGCCTTTCTCTTCTCTTCTCTACAAATAAAATCTTTCCGACCTCTGCTGCTGGAGTCTGCCTGTGCTTTCATTCTCAGAGTGGACCCAAGAACCCTGAACACCTGAAAATTCTTGCGTGTCTTCTGTATATAAGGCTTTGAACTAATAAAAACAGATTGTTGTACTACCTAATGATCTTCTTTCGTTCGGATTTGCTTCTCAATTCCACAGGCACAGTGAAATAAAATATATGTAATAAGAGCTAAAATAATTGGAGATTTAACTTGGGGGGGTATGTTTGTGCATGATAATTTTAGGCCAGACTTTTTGTTTTTGTATCTCTACTATCTTTATCTCTACTATCTAGAAAAGAGCTATACTAAAATTGTCCTGTGTCTTACATCTTTCTGGAATTTTTTCTTCAAATTGTTAAACAATGTTATCTCCATCAAAAATTAACATGAATTATATGCCATCTAACAAAACAGTTACAGTATTCTGATGTTATGATTGTTGACAGTCCATATTGCTGCCAACAGAGTGCTCTAACTAGGGGATATAACATAATAAACATATTTTACATAAGGATGGGATCTGAAGGAACTGAATTCCGATTCTGTAGGCAATTCTGCCCCATGCCTTTGAGACCCTCACGTAATGTGGGACATTTAACCTGTATGTCCTTGGTTTAAAGGACAGCCATTTACCTTTTTGAATATTACAGCCATGATGAGGATGTAGCTCACTAGCAAAGCACTTGCTAAGCATACACAGGTTCTGTGTTTGATCCCCAGTACTGCTAAAAAGAGAGAGAGAAAAAAAATTATGACCGGCTCATACAAAATCTGCCAGACTAAATTATATAAATTTAAAATTGTTCACATATTGGTTTTTAATATTTGGAAACATTATCTGAGATGCTGGTTATTTTTACGAAGTAATCAATTTGGAACATGCCCACCATAACCATATTTTAGAGAAGAAATGTAGAACTTTATTAGGCTTTAATTCTAGAAACTCTACTTTTAAATATATTTCGTGGGATTATATAGAACTATTCACAATGTTAAAAACATATAAGAAAATTGAAGTACTGCTTTTGAAACTGTATTAAATGTGAGAGAAAATTCTCCACTCTTTTCAGTATAATGAGGATAACATTTATACAAAGATTCCAGATTATAAAAATAAGTGAAATAAATGAAGCCAGAGTTCAGGTTATAATCAATATACTTCATACACAGCAATATTACATAACTTATAACTCTGCCCAAATGTTATTTCCCACTGAAACGTGAGCTCTTCAAAGTCAGCCATGACATCATACCTTGTCAGAACCACATTTTCAGTAAATCCATATTAAATTAATGTCAATTAATGAGTGGTCCTTGTGAGCATAAATTTCTAGAGTATGTTACCACATCCTCAATCAATCCTAGAATGGGCAAGAAAATGATGTCTGAGAATCAGGACTTTTCTTTAAACTGTGTCTTATATGATGGTTAAAATGAACAGATAAGAATACTAATAGTGCTCAAACAAAGCTGATGACTGACATCACTTTATAAACTCTTTAAAACACCATTTAAAAAAATCATGAGAGTCTGATTCCATTTACATGTTGTGAGACTTCATTGAAACAATTCCTATTTTCAATGGTCATTGAAAGAAACTTTCAGCAGAAACAACTCTTCATGGCTGCCTCACTTCCATTAGGGGGAGTCTTCTCTTTTTTGTTATTTTAGCTTCTACTATTGCATGGATAGGCCATTAATTCATTAAGAAAATGACTACTCTTTATTGCATAGAATGGTGAGTATAGTAAATAATAATACATTACACATTTCAAACTTTCTAAGAGTAGACTTGAAATGTCTTCATCACAGAAAAGAAAAAGGATAAATATATGAGGTGTTGAATTTGTTCCTTAGACTGATTTAATCTTTTGTGTTGTAAACATATAAAAGTGTCACATTATATCCACAAATATGTACAACTCTTACTTGTCAAATCGAATTTACAAAAAATTAACATGAATTACTTTAACAAATCACGGTATCTGAGAGAACTCTAGATAATTGGTCAGGTGACAAAGGAGCTACAAAAGAAGTCCAGAGAGAAGATAAAGTACAGACAAATATGGACAAGAAAGCAATTTAGTCAAAAACCTAGAAGGTCCTGATTTTTCTTGTAATGTTTAAGCTGAATAATGATCACCTGAAGAAAAAAAAAACGACTAGGCCAGTGGAGATTCTTGATTTGATCCACTTTACCTTGCTGAAATATTGATTCAAGCATCAGATACGATCTACAATGTAACCAAAGTATAGCAGAAGCAGATGGAAACTAAATGCTGATGACCCATTTTGTCATAAAAATCTGAATTTTGTTCACCATGCTCAGTTAAACAACAATGCCAAGACAAAGCTGCATCATTCACATGGAAGAAAAAGCTAAAATTCATCCTGGCTGAGGTGATAAATCAAAAAGAAATAATGATGAATGTTGCTTTATCAGGATACTCTTTATTATTCATTCCTTCTTCATCAGTGATTTATTGTTTTCCCTCTGAATTCTCAGGTCATCTGAATAAGCATTTGAAGAAGTTTCTCTAGATAATAAAAGGAAATAATGCCTGAACTGCTTCCTTAAATCACTGTTGACACTTAAAGCAGTACTGAAGCAGTACTCTTCAACCTCCATGAGCTGTAAAAGCTATTCTACAGCTACAGTGAGCTCTTGGTGACATGGCAAGGGGCTTTGGATGGTTCCGTTTCCCATTTTCGTTCTGCAAATTGATCGTAAAAGATAGATTGTAGGACTGAGGGTGAAATTCAAGTGGTATAGTGTTTATCTGGCAAGTACAAGGCCCTGGGTTCAATCACAGTACCACAAAATGAAATAGAGAGACAGAAAGAATGAGGAAAGAGGGAAGGAAGGAAGGAAGAGAGGAAGGGAGAGAAAGAAAGAGGGAGGGAGAGAAAACAGAATGAATTTGACAATTTCATTGATTCTCAGAGGAAGAAGGCATTTTAGTAGGTATTTAATTTAATCCTCTATTTTTTTCAGATAAGTAATATCTAAAAATTTTTTGAATTGACCAAAACCTGGGCCAGTGTGAGGGTGAAAATAATGGAAGAGTCACTCTCAATCCAAGACATTTCCTATATCTATAATTAATTTTCATATAGGCCATGCCATTCACTGCATATTAATAACTGCAATGCTATGCTGACAGCAAAGTCATTTTTATTCAATCAGGATGATAACTTTTATTTTTACCAAATGATGATATTTGCAATGTTTGAAAGTAAAAGTGTTGTTAAAATTATGTATACCAAATTAATTGCTGGCGAATACATGGCACAATAGTTTGGGTGGGCTTTAATCTTATTGGTAATTATCTTTTTGGTGTACCTTTTTATTATTAAAATGCTCCATTTAAAAAGAAATGTACTACTACATTTTTTAGTAGTACTAAGGTTTGAACTCAAAGCCTTGCACTTACTAGGTAAGGACCCTACCACCTGAGCCACACGTGCCGTCCTTTTTGCTTTAGGTTATTTTTCAGATAGGATCTTGTGTTTTTGCCAAAGGCCAGCCTTGAACTATCTGTGCCTAAGCACATAGCTGTGATTACACTACCATGCCTGTTTTTTGTTGCTGTTGTTGTTGAGATGGAGGTTTCACTTTTTGCCTGGACTATCCTTAAGCTGCCATCTTCATGGTCTCTACCTTCTAAGTAGCTGGGATTATGGTGTGAGCCACCGCATCCAACCTAGAATTCATTTTTTGATTGAAAAAATACTTAGTAAGAAGTCCTGTTCCCAATAATTTGAGTCAATGCCTATGTTCTGATCAGCAACTCATCAAATGTAAATATATTTTAGCCATATATTTAATTTTTTTTTTTGGCCGTACTGTGGTTTAAACTCAGATTCATACTTGCTAGGCAGGTGCTCTACCACTTGAGCCCTCCTCCAGCTCTTTTTGTTTTAACTGCTTTGGAGATGGGGTCTCACTTTTTGCTCAGGCTGGTGGATTATGATCCTCCTGCTTTACACTTTCCAGCATATCTGGGCTGATGCCTGCAGGTGCCTGCTACCACATCCTGCGTTAGTCTGTTGAGATGGGGTCTCATGAACGTTTTCTCCCAGGCTAGCCTGGACCTGCAGTCCTCTTAATCTCAGCATCCCTCACAGCTTGGGATGACAGGTGCATGCCACTTCCCAGCTGTTGTTTGACATGACATCTTACTAACTTTCTGCTCAGGTAGGCCTGTAGCAACAATCCCCCTGATCTCAGACATTTGTGTAGCTTGGAAATATAGGTGTAAGCCACCCATTTGGTGGTTAGAAAATTCTTTTTCTAAAATTTCACAGCTTACCAATATTTTTATCACACCTTATAATGGATGTTAAAACATCTGAATCATTACAGAGTGTTCGTTGACCACAATAAGTACATATTCAGGTAAACGCTCCAGACACTTAAGAGAGTTGGTGTTGCCTGTTTAAAGGTGCACTAACAGAATTGCCATGAAAGGAAACTGTGATTTCCCATGAGCTTCTACCATATTTGTCATAAGTAGAAGAAGCTCTTATATATTTTAATGCTTTCTTTTCTTGTGGTGGTGCTTCTAATTTTATAAATCATGAGGCCCATTAAAAACCTTCCCTTATAGACCTCAAAGTGTAGAATTTTGAAAGGATCAATTTTTTTTCAAACTACAAAATTCATAAGTCTTTTTAAGTTCTAAAAGTAGTGAGAAAACTTCTGCTGCATGAGGTAGATTTAACATATATATTTATTGCCAATCCTTCTCAAAACACCTTTAAAATTGCACAAAACATTAAAATTATTAACTCACAGTACAAAGAGATTGCAACCATAAGATGTCAGTGAAAATAGAAAGCAAATAAGCAAATTATAACCATTATGAATTTAAAAAACAAAAATGGAAACCTAAACTCCTACAAAAGAAAAAGCCAACAAAGACAAGTTACTGCATGGTACAGAATTCCAAAAAGGCTCAAAAGCTAGATGAGCCAAGCAGAAACAAGAAGTGAGACTAAGTAAAACTCACTGAAAAACCATGTAAGAAGTACAAGCCCATTCTCCCATTGCTCATAGTCAGGTATCTATCAAGTTTTCCCCTGTTCTGGAAAGGTAAAGAACATATACTTGCTGAAGAAACCGAACAAAAGAGGTTCTAGAATCTGAGACACTAGTAACAGTGATTTATGAGAGTAGCACATTGAACAGAACCACTAAAGGACTATATCAAAGCTTCAGAGAGGGGAGGTAGACCAAGATGGCAGATTAGAATCTTCCATTTGAATTCTGAAGACAGAGAATAAGAGCATCAGGAATCAGGAAAGATGGATGGGACACTGAAAAGCATGAGAAACGAAGTGACAGAAAAAAATAAGGAACATTCTGCATCTCTAACCTCAACTCCCTGGGGGAGAACAGGAAGCATAAGACAACCACAAAGGAAAGCCAGGCAGCCCAGGTGACAGACTGGCAGACCTAACCCACACTTCCTGAAAGCCTTAAACCTAGTGTGGAGACTTAGCATGACAGTGATCACTCTTGCACAGCAGACTGGCATTGGAGAAGAAAGACATTTTGTCACTGCCCACATCTCAAGTGCTATAGCCATGCACCATCTTGAGAATGGGCTATTGTCTGAGACTGAGCTACTCTGGGGACCCAAAAACAAGAAGTAATCATGGTTCAGGGAGCCTGGGGAAACCCTGCCACAGTGTCTCAGTGGGAGGCAGCTACAAGAAGGGTCATGGAGAGTGAGGGTTGAATGTGGACTTGTTAAGTTTAAGCATCAGGTTGCTCAGGCAGTGACTAGCACACAGTTGTCAGTGGCCCTGTCCTCTCTTGTGAGGAGAGCTCCAATTAGGATCACTGCTAAAAGAGTACATGGCTGACAGATTATTCCGCCTCCTCCTCCCAGATGCATGGGTGTTGTTACAAGACAGGACCAAGAACTCTGAACACAAGTCCCTTGGACCAGGCAATTTCCCCAACCTCCTTCCTCCCACAAGGGCTTAACTACTGGGCAGGGTCTGAAAGCACTGAGATCAGCAGGTGGGCAGCCTAAATCCATCAGCCCTCTCTCCGGTCCAGAAATCAGTCTTCTGTTAACTCCTCTGACTCACCAGCACATTTGAAGGTCATTGTGAGACTTACACACTTGCTACCCCTTGGGACATAAATCGAGAGACTTGCAGAGCAAGTCTTTACAGAGGCTGTAAAGCTCCTCATGGCTAGCATTAGATTTCAGTACACAAAGGAGGAAAGAAAGCCTCTAAACTGAAAGCAGCACTGAAGTGGACAAATGACCCTTGCCTGGCCCTGCTAGCCTACATAAACCATCAGACTGTGCACAAGACCCACAGAAAATTCTAGCCAATTTTCTTCTCCCTGAGTGGTCCTAGAGATTGGGCCCAGTGCCCTGGGCAAGTGGATGAGTATTTGTCAATTGAGCTATACCCTGCCCCCAGTACAGTGGTGAGAAATTGCACACCAACTCCAAGAATTCCCAGTCCTACCTGAACATTGGGAATTTGTCAAATGAAAGATTATAGGTGATTAAAACTTCTAACCAATGACTTGACCTCACATATACAAATCTCAACACAGAAACACAGAATTATAGCCAGGCATGGTGACACATGCCTATAATTCCAGCCACTCATGAAGAAGAGATAGGAAGATTATAGTTTGAGGTTAGCCTAGGAAAAACTTTGTAAGACTTTATCTCAAAAACAAGCAGGACATGTCACCCCAGCTATGCAGGAGGTGAAGGTAGGGGGATCACAGTCTGAGAGAAGCCTAGGCAAATGCATAAGATACTATATGAAAAAGAAATTAAAAGGCAAAAATAATTTGGAGCATGGCTCAAATGGTAAAGCAAGTGTGAGGCCCCAAGTTCAATTCTCAGTAACAGAAAAAAAAGACTGAAAAAATATGAACAAAACATGAATATTCCAAATGTCACCATTACCACAATAATAGACCACAATGAGAGTAAAATGGATGAAATCTCAGGCAGATAATTTAAAAGAATGATTATATCAATGATCAACAAAATTAAAGGTAATACAAATAAATGCCCTAATTAATTCCAAGAGAATACAAATAAACAACTGAAAGAAATAAGGAAAACAGTGCAGGATACAAAATAGGAATCCAAGAAATGAAAAAGAAATCAAACAGGTCCTGTCTAGGGGTGTGTACCAGTGGTGGGGTTATAAAGAAAGAGTGAATATGGTGAAAATATTATGTACCCATGGTTGAAAATAGGAAAATGAGGCCTGTTAAAACTATTCTTAAAAGGAGGGGTGAGGATAAAGAAGAATAATAGGGAGTGTAAATCTAAGATATATTAACCATTTTTGTAAATCTCACAATGTACCCCCAAAACAACAATAACATGTTAATGAAAATAAAATAAATCAAATTGAAATTTTGGAAATGAAAAGCTCAATAAATCAATTAATAAACTCAGTTGAAACCCAATAGACAGAATCAAGTCAAAGACAAAATATCAAGGCTTGAAGACAAAGTAGATGAATTCGAATATTCAGACAATGATAAGGAAAAAATTAAAAAGCATGAATGGATCATGAAACACATTTGGCACATTATTAAAAGACCAAAGCTATGATTCATAGGCACAGAAGGAGAAGAGGTGCAAGCTAAAGGCATAGAAAACATGTTCAATAAAACAACAGCAAAAAGGTCTCAAAACCTTGAGAAAGAGATGAACACCCAAGTACAGGAGGCTTCCAGAACACCAAACAGACAAGACCAAGAAAGAATTTATAAATGTGATATTACAGCTAGACATTAAATATAGAAAGCAAGGAAAGAATATTGAAAACATCAAGAGAAAAGGATCAAGTCACATGTAAAGGCAAACTCATCAGAATAACAGTGGATTCTCAACAGAAACTCTAAAAGCAAAGAGGGTATGGAATGATATATGGCAAGCCTCGGAAAAAAAAGATTGTCAACCAGAAAAGCTCTACTTCCTAAGTGAAAGAGAAATTAAAACTTTCCATGAAAAAAACTAAGGAATTAGTCATCCCTAAGCCAGATATTGAGATGATACTTTAAGGAGTCCTACACACAGAAGAGGAAGATCAACACAATTATGAAAATAAATAAAAAAGTAAATCTAAACAGATGAGTAAATATGGAAATGAGTACTAGGAAAAGGTCAAACATTACCAAAAAATAACATGAATTACTACATAACTTTCAATATTAATAATCTCAGTTCTCCAATGAAAAGATTAAAAAATAAGATGAACCTCTTGTTGCCTGTAAGAAAACATACCTTACTGGGAAAAACAAACACAGACTTAAAGTAAAAGGATGGAAAAATATTTTCTATTCAAACAGGAGTAGCTATACTCAACTTTAATAAACAGACATCAAACCAAAATTAGTCAGAAGAATCAAAGAAGGTCACTTCACATTGACAAAAAAGAATAGTCCATTAACAAGATATAACAACTATAAACATGTTCACCAAATATTGGTGCACCTAATTGCATAAAACAAACATCAAGACCTAAAAGCACAAATGGGCCTCAATATAAAAATAGACAGAGACTATTTTTATACCCCTCTCTTACCAATAGCTAGATTATCTAGACAAAAAAATCAAATGGACCTCAGAATTAAATGACACTAGATCAAGTGGACTTAAAAGACAGATACAGAATATTCCACCCAACAACTCCAGAATATCATCCTCAGCAGCCTATGGAACATCCTCAAAAACAGATAATATCTTAGGACATAAAGCAAGTCTTAACAAATACAGGAAAATTGACATAACTTCTGCATTTTATCAGATGACAATGAAATAAAACCAGCGATTATAATCAAGAGAAACTACAGAAAATATACATGGAGACTTAACAATACACTTTTGAACAATTAGTGATGCATCAAAGACATAAGGGTAGATATCAAAAGTTCCCAGAATCCAGTAAAAGATAAAAATGCAACCTACCAAAACCTTTGAAAATTACTCAAGGGCAGTGATAAGAGGAAAGTTTATAGCTATGAGTGCCTACAATTAAAAGCTCATAGAGTCATCAAATAAATAACTTAATGATGCACCTCAAGTTCTTTGAAAAATAGAATAATCCAAACCCTAAAGCAGTAGAAGAAAGGAAATAATAAAAAGGGCAGAAATTAATGAAATGGAAACTAAAATACAAAAATACCACAAAACATCCCATGTTTACTGTAGCACTATTCACAATAACCAAGCTTTGGAAACAGCCCAGACACCCCACAACTCCCAAATGGATTAAGAAAATGTGGGATATATATCCAATGGAGTATTATTCAGCCATAAAGAACTATGAAATTTTGTTGTTTACAGGTAAATGGATGCAACTGGAGAACTTCATGTTAAGTGAAGTAAGTCAGGCTCAGAAGGTCAAAGGTTGCATGTTTTCCCTCATATGGGAAGCTAGACCTATGAGACAAATGTACACACACGCACACACACATATATACATACATACAGAAAGGGAGGTGGGAGAGTTCTGGCATGAAAGAGAGTGAAAACTATCGAAACATATTGCATTTCTATAAGAAGATAATATAACACAATGTCCTGTAAGTTGTTGAATAATAGGGGAGCAGAACAATAGAAAAATAGTAGGTAATAGAGGGGGCTAATCTAATTAAAGCAAAATATATACAAGGCAAAACCTACTTGAATAATCAAGGTCAGCAGAATAAAATGATTTTCATCTGGAGGTAGGTACCAATGAGAGAAGGGAGGGCAAAAGGAGAGAGTGAAGGAGGGCAAATATGATTTTGTATTCATGTATGAAAAAAGAACAATGAAACCTGTTGAAAGAAGGGAGGAAGGAAGGGGAATGAGGGAGAAAGACAGAGGAAGTGAGTCTAATTAAGATACATTATAAGCACAGTGTAAATGTTACACTATATCCCCCTGTACAACTATCATACGCTAACTTTAAAAAGTCTATGTTAAAAACAAAAAAAGATAACATGAAAATAGAAGGAAGAGTATTAAAGAGGAAGGGAGATCAGGGAGAGGGAGTTAAAAGAGGAAAGTCAAGGGCAGGCTATGGGTGTGGGTCTGACCAAAACATATTATATACATGTATAAAAATGTCACAATGAAATCCATTATTCTGTGTAACTAATATGCATGAATAAAAAGCATCTGTAAGTTGACAAAAAAAGAAAACTAGAGAAGGGTTTGGGATTGAACTGGATAAAGAGATACAGAAAAGTAAGCACATGTATAAAATAATTATCAACTCCAGGGAAAGTGAATATTTTGCAAGAAGGAAATATATCATAGCAAACTAATCATAGTTTTACTACATGGCACAGTTGAACATAATATTTATGCATTCAACAGATGGGAAAGATGGACTATGACCCAACTGAAATTAGTATGTCAGATACATTACTTTGGCAAGATGAAAGTATGCTGGCATTAAAACCAAAAGATGAAGAAAGTGAGATAATCTTCATATGTCATCTTGGAAATTCAATAATTAATGACTAAAATTTTAATGACATGGTGGAAGCTACCAAATATGTTAGTTAAAAGAGGTACAAGTGGTTGCTTCTTGACTGGGAGAGATTGCAAAAGGAACAAGTGGAGCATAGGACTGTTATTTTATCCTTTTTAAAGTAATAAATCCTTTAAAGATACTTAATTCTTTACATATAATATAGATACATATTATATAACTTGAATGAAAATAAAATGCTTAAAAGATGAAAAAAGAAAGCAAAAAAAGTATCAATGAAACAAACAGTTCATTCTTTGAAAATATAAACAAGCTTAGCCAATCTGATCAAAAAAAAGTGAGAAAGGGAGAAGGCCCAAGTTCACAAAACTGGGATTTCACAAAAAAGGGATATCACAAACAGATACTAATGAAATTCAGAGGATCACTGGGAAATGCTTTGACAATTTATATTATGATAAACTAGAAAAATAAAGAAGAAATGGGTAAATGCATATGACCTACCAAAAGTGAACCAGGAAGATAACATCACTAAACATTTCTATAAGGAGCAATGAAATGGAATCAATAATAGTTTCTAACAAAGAAAATTCCAAGACCAAATGGATTCGCTGCTAAATTCTACCAGACTTTTAAAAAAGAGATAATACAAATGCTACTCAAACATTCCATAAAATAGAAAGGGAAGGATGCTCCCAAAGTCTTTCTATGAAGCCAGTATTACCCTGATGACAAAATCAGATCAGAGCACACCAGAAAATGAAAATTATAAACTAATCTTCTGGATGAACATAGATACAAAAAAACTTCAATGAAACACTTTCACACCGAATTCAACAACACATTAAAATCATACACAAGGATCAAGTTGGTTTTATTGCACAGATGCAAGGATGGCTCAACATATGCAATAAATATGATGCAGACCATAAACCAAATCAAGGACAAAAGTCACATGATCATCTCAATAGATGTAGAAAAATCCTTTAACAAAATCCAACATCCTTCATGATAAAAGCCCTGAGCAAACTAAGAATAGAAGGAATGTGCCTCAACATGATAAAAGCTATATATGATGAGCATATAGCCAACATTGTACTAAACAGGGAAAAAAAGAAAGCATTTTTCTGAAGTCAGTTATGGCACAAGTGTGCCCACTCTCCCCACCCTGAAAGAATATAGTACTAGAATTCCTAGCCAGATCAATTAGGCAAGAGAAAGAAATAAAAGGGATACAAGTAGAAAAAGAAGTCAAATTATTCCTATTTGCAGCTGACATGACCCTATACCTTAAATATCCCCAAAATCTACCCATAAACTCTTTTTGCTTATAAACACTTTGGGCAAGGTAGCAGGACACAAAATTAAATATAGAAAAATCAGTAGCTTTTATACATACCAATAATGAACAGCCTGAGAAAGAAGTCAGGGAAATAATCCTATCCATGATAGCCTCAAAATTATATATCTGAATAAACTTAACTAAGGATGTGAAAGACCTCTACAATGAAAACTATAAAATGTTGAAGAAAGAAACTGAGGAAGACACTAAGCAATGGAAAGAGCTCCCATGCTCATGGATCAGCAGAATTAATATTGTGAAAATTGTTATGCTATCAAAAGTAATTGAATGTAATCCCCATCAAAATCCCAATATCATTTTTAACAGAAATAGAAAAATCAATCCAAAAATTCATAGAGAAACATAAAAGACCCTGAACAGCCAAAGAAAACCTGAATATAAAGAGCAGTGGTAGAGGTATCACAACACTAGACTTCAAATTATACTACAGAGTCATAATAACAAAAACAGCATTGCATTGGCACAAAACAGGAATATAGACCAATAGAATAGAAGACTGAGAAATAAGCTCACACAGCCAAAGCCATCTGATTTTTGACAAAGGTCCAAAAACATACATTTCAGAAAAGACAGCCTTTTCAATAAATTGTGTTTAGAAAACTGGATATCCATGTGAACAAGACTTAAACTGTATCCCTCTCTCGCCCTGCACAAAAGTCAATTAAAATGTGTCAAGAACTTGAATGTAATACCTGAAACCTTAATACTACTATAGGAAAACATAAGTAAGACATTTGAAAATATAAGCATACACAAGGACTTTCTGAATAGGATTCTATTTGTTCAAGAAGTAAGTGCAAGGATTGACAAATGAGATTGCATCAACTTAAAAAGCTTCTGCACAAAAAAAGGAGACAATTACAAGAATGAATAGGCACTATAGAATGGCAGAAAATCTTTGCCAGCTATTCATTTAATAAGGAATTAATATGAGAATATATAAAATTTTTTAAAAAGTAAACTACAACTCCTTCCTCCCAAATAATATTATTAATAAAAGGGCATGTAAATTCAGCAAGTAATTCTCAAAAGAAGAATTATAAAATGGGCAATGAATACATAAATAAATGTTCAACATCTTTAACCATAAAGGAAATGAAAATCAAAACTACAGTGAGATTCCTTCTCAGTCTAGGCAGAATAGCTATCATCAGAAGAATAAACAACAAATGATGTAAAAGATGTGGGGACAGGAGGAATGAAACCTTATACACCATGGGTGAGAATATAAATTACTGCAGCCATAATGGACATCATTATGGAGTTTCCTCAATAAACTAAAATTTGAACTAGCATAAGATCCTACTATGTCACTCTTGAATTTGTACACAGAAGAATGCAAGTCAGCACACAAGAGAGATAGATTGATGTTTGTGACAGCACTACTCAGAATAGCACAGCTATGAATTCAGACTATGTGCCCTTCAAGCAATGAATGGATAAAGAAACTGAGATATAAATGTATATATACACATATGTAATTATATACATATATAATAAATATATACATATATACCATGGTATATTATCAGTCATAAAGATGAATGAAATCATGTCATTTGCAGGAAAACTGATGGAAGTGGAGATCATAATGTTGGACAAAATAAGCCAAAATGAGAAAAACAAATACTACATGTTCTCCGCCATATGCAGAAACTAAATCTAAAGAAAAACTAGGCATGAATATAAATGGGGACTGTTTGGTGGCAACTGGTCAAATGAGGAAAGGGAGCAATGGGGGGGAAATATGTGATCAAAATATTTTGTAGGTATATATGAAAAGATAAAAGGGGATAGGATGGGGTAAGAAGAGTAATAGAATGGGTGATATGATTCAAGATATTATATGCATGTATGTAAACATCACAATTAAACCTTTCACACTGTACAGATGATATGCACAAATTTATTAATTATAAACTAAAACAAACAAATCAAAACAGTCTCCTCATACTGGATAGAAAGCTGCAGTCTTTGTCTCTTCTGCTCCCAGTAACACTGATTGACAGACTTCTTTTGACATCTCAGGACAGTGTGCTACTTTCTTCTCTACAGTAATTTCCTCAAGAAAAATAGGAAAGAGTTATTAGCATGCTTTGATATTTGGGAGTCTTCTAATGACAAATTATCTCTCTCTCTCTCTCTCTCTCTCTCTCTCTCTCTCTCTCTCTATACATATATATATATGTAAAAGTAAAAATGACAGATACTCAAACATACCAACAAAGAAACAAAATGTAATTTAAAGAGAATATAGATAAATGCAGAGTAGAAAGCATTGACAAAGTTATTGTAAATATTCCAAAAGAAATAAGCAGAAATTCTGGTCTAAAACAGAACAGATAACCAGGTAATATCTTAAAGACTAAAAATAAAGTTGCATAAATTTAATAGTTAGAAGGATTATGAAGTAAGACTGAAAAATATTCCCCACAAAAAGTAGAACAGAAATATGAAATAAAGGAAAAATGTAGGAAAGGGAAAGAAAATGAAAGAATCCAGTATTTCCAACATGAAATTCATGAACATTTCTTAAAACTATAAGGAAACTTTCTAAATTCTTTCTCAAGCAAAAATAAAATATATAAAATCCTAATAAGAAAGAAACTGAAGAAATTAAAATACCACCAGACAAAGTTTTAAATATGATGCAAAAGTTTACAATAAAATATTAATAGTAAATTCAATGGCATAATAAATATTTACATTGTTGAAAAGTGGGATTTTCTAGAAAGACAAAAACAGTCCAATAGTAAGAAATTTGTTATAACTTATTCTAAAATAGCAACCACATGATAATCTCTATAGATGCTGAAAAGGCATATGATAAATTTAAATTTTCTTGACTTAAATATATATGCGTATATTTTCTTGACTTAAAAAAGACTTGATGAACATTTTCTCACAGTATATTTCTCTCTGTACAAAAAGCAACATAAGAGGTTTTCCTTTATCTGGAACCAAAACAAAAAATATAGGCTACAGGTGTGGCTCAAATGGTATAGTGCTTACCTAGCAATGCAAGATCCCTATTTCAAAACCCAGTACCACCAAAAATTTTTAAAAGACAAAATTATACACTGTTACCACTACTATTTAACCTGGTATTGGTGATATATGGCAATGCAATTAGATAAAAACATAAAAAAGCAATTTAAAACCTAGAAAGCAGTATGTTCAACTATCTCTATTTAAAAATATTAATATTGTATTCTTTGAAAACCCATGATAAACAACTGAAAATACCATCACAAGCAATAACAGAATTTAGTGAGCTAGCAGAACATAAAGTTAATATTAACTAACAAGGAGGAGGAAAAAGAGAAAGTGTAATGATACCAACATAGACAAAACTAGATAAGCAACATAAATAGGTATTTGGCACAAAAGAAGCAATATATATGACCTTTAGTTATATGAGAAGACAACTAACCTCGTTCATAGCAAGAGAACTAAAGTTAATATTTTGTGCAGATACAATTTCTCACCTCTTTGAGTCACAAAAATCTGAAAGTAGGTCAATATTGTTAATGAGACTATGGGGAAAAGACTCAGTGTGGTATTCCCATGCATTGTTAATGGTAATCCAAAATTACAAAATCTCCATGGAGAAAAATATGACAATATCTTTCAAAATCATAGATGCATCTATTTTTTACCCAAACAATACCACTACAGAACAGATCTGCACAAGTATGAAATTACATGTGACATTGTTTGTATTGGCAAAAATATTGGAAAAAAACCCAGGTATCCTGCAATAGAAAGCTTCTCGAATAAACTATGTACATACAAACAATAAAATATCATTAGCTATAAATTAGAAATATGAAGATATCAGTGCATTAATGTAGAAAGAAAACCTACAAAACATGAGCAAGAAAGAAAAAAGGAGAAGAATGATGAACAGAAAAGAAAGAGTGGAAACTATATTTGCACATTTGTATTTGCTTAGAAATACACTAAAACTAGTTAAGGCTAACTGAGACACTAGCCAAAATGGGGACACGGGGTAATGAGGTAGAGTGGACAGGGGTAGAAGTGAGAATTCTCACTTCAATATACATTTAAATTTTCATTTATCTAGATAGACTATTATTAATAGTAAGACCCTCCAGAAGAAAACAACAAAAAGATTATGATAAAGAGAAAGACAGATAGAAGATAAGTAGGTAGATAGAAGATAGATGATAGATAGATAGATAGATAAAGATTTATTAAAAGAAATTAGTTCATGCAATTATATAGGTTGAAAAATCCTAAATTTCACCTATAAACTAGAAATCCAGGAAATTAAGTAACGTAATTCAGTATGATTGCAAACCCTCAGAACTAGGGGAGTCATTGGTTTAAACCTTAATCCAATGACAGTTGAAGATGAGATGCCATATCCCAGGTCAAGCAGTGAAGGCTTTTGTTAAATTCAGGCTGGGTGATACCCACCCATGCTGGAGAGAATGAGTCCACTAATTCAAATGTTAATCTCCTCCAGAACCCTCACAGAACACCCAGAAATAACATTTAATCTAGGAAACCCATTAGCCCAATAAATGTGACACATAAGATTAATTGTCACTACCACTTATTCAAAAACAAATTAAAAATTAAAATGAATGGAATGCAGCTTCTCAACAATAACACTGGAACCCTGAAGGTAGTAAAAATGTATTCATAATTCTGAGGGAAAACAAATTCTGACCTTGGATTCACTACTTAACAAAGTATCAAATGTAATAGAAGGAATGTACCTCAACATTGTAAAGGCTATACATGACAAACCTACAGCCAACATCACACTTAATGGTGAAAAACTGAAATCATTCCCCGTAAAATTAGGAATGAGACAAGGGTGCACACTATCCCCACTCCTATTCAACATAGTACTGGAATTCCTAGCCAGAGCAATTAGGCAAGAAGAAGAAATAAAAGGAATACAAATAGGTAAAGAAACTGTCAAAATATCCCTATTTGCACATGATATGATCCTATACTTTAAAGACCCAAAAAATTCTACCCCAAAACTCTTAGACACCATAAATAGGTATAGCAAGGTGGCAGGATACAAAATCAACTTACAAAAATCATTAGCTTTTCTATACACCGACAATGAACAAATTGAGAAAGAATATGTGGAAACAATTCCATTTATAATAGCCTCAAAAAAAATACCTAGGAGTAAATTTAACCAAGGATGTGAATGACCTCTATAAGAAGAATTACAAACCCCTGAAGAAAGAGATCAAGGAAGACTACAGAAGATGGAAAGATATCCCATGCTCATGGATTGGTAGAATCAACATAGTAAAAATGGCTATACTACCAAAAGCAATCTACATGTTTAATGCAATTCCCATCAAAATCCCAATAACTTTCATCACAGAGATTGAAAAATCTACCCTAAAGTTCATTTGAAAACACAAGAAATCTCAAATAGCCAAGGCAATAGTCAGCAAAAAGGGCAATGCTGGCAGTATCACAATATCCAACTTCAAACTATATTACAAGCAATAGCGATAAAAACAACATGGTACTGGCACAAAAAAAGACATGAAGACCAGTGGAACAGAGTAGAAGACCTGGATGTGAATCCACACAACTATACCCATCTTATTTTTGACCAAGAGACCAAAAATATAGGATGGAGAAAAGACAGCCTCTTCAACAAATGTTGCTGGGAAAAGTGGTTATCCATCTGCAAGAAACGAAAACTAGATCCATATCTATCACCCTGTACTAGTATCAATCCAAAATGGATCAAGGACCTTAATATCAGACCCAAAACTCTGAAATTAGTACAGGAAGGAGCAGGAAACACTCTGGAACTAATAGGTATAGTCAAGGACTTCCTCAATAGAACCCCAGCAGCCCAGCAACTAAGAGAAAGGATGGACAAATGGGAATTCATAAAATTAAAAAGCTACTATACAAAAGAAATGGTCTCTAAACTGAAGAGACCACCCACAGAGTGGGAGAAAGTATTTGCCAGCTATACATCAGACAAAAGACTGATAACCAGAATATACAGGGAGCTTAAGAAACTAAACTCCCAAAATCAATGAACCAATTAAGAAATGGGCAACTGAACTAAATAGAACTTTCTCAAAAGAAGAAATTCAAATGGCAAAAAACACATGAAAAAATGCTCACCATCTCTGGCCATAAAGGAAATTCAAATCAAAACCACACTAAGATTCCACCTCACCCCTGTTAGAATAGCCATCATCAAAAACACCACTAACAACATGTGTTGATGAGGATGAGGAGAAAAAGAAACTGTGGTACACTGCTGGTGGGAATGAAAGCTGGGCAACCACTCTGGAAAAAATTTGGAGGCTTCTTAAAAATCTAAACATAGATCTTCCATATGATCCAGCAATCCCACTCCTGGGGATATATCCAAAGGAATGAGACACAGGTTACTCAAAAGTCATCTGCACACTCATATTTATTGCAGCGCTATTCACAATAGCCAAGTTGTGGAAAAAAACCAAGATGCCCCAGTACAGATGAATGGATCAAGAAAATGTGGTATTTTTACCTAGCCATGAAGAAAAATGAAATCTTATCATTTGCAATTAAATGGATGGAACTGGAGAACATCATTCTGAGCGAGGTCAGCCAGGCTCAGAAGACCAAAAATCGTTTATTCTCCCTCATATGCAGTCTTCATATCTAGCGCAAATACAGCTAGGCTGTAAGACTTGGGTTACATGACAAAGGAAGAGCATATACGGAGGTACGGGGTTAGATAGAAAACCCCAAACATGAAAGCATTTGATGTCCCCCCTCCAAAGGAATTAATACAGAAACCTTAAAGCGACAGAGGTCAACACAAGAAGGGGATCAGGAACCAGTGAAAAGGTCAGTTAGAGATAAATCAAGCTGGGTTGTAACACATTTGTACATGAAAGCAATGCTAGGAATCTCTCTGTATAGCTGTCCTTATCTCAACTAGCAAAAATGCTGTGTCTTTCTTATTATTGCTTATTCTACTCTTCAACAGAAGTGGAGAAAAGCACAGAACAGGTTCTGCCTAAAAGCGAGGGGGCAGGGCGGAAAAGGTGGGGTGGGAGGTAGGGTTGAGAAATGACCCAAACAATGTATGCACATGTGAATAAGTGAATAATAATATAAAAAAGTATCAAATGTAGAATGTAGAGTCATCTGAACAGTATTGTAAATGTTTAAGAGACAGTAGGAAATAGACAAAAATTCCTATCCTTGTAGAATTTGTATTTCAATAGGGAAGGCATATAATAAACAAAATATATAATAAATAAGTAATTTATGGGGACAATAGTACAAGTTATAGGGTGTATGATAGGGACAGAAGAAGAATTGTCACTCAGGAAAATAGAATCCAGCATAGTTCTTGATGTGGATGGTAATGTTGAGAAGAGTTTTATACTTACTTCAGAGAATTTGAAAAAGTATTAGTTTTGGGTTCATGGCAAACTAATGAAACAAACAAAACAGTATTTTAGAGTGAATATTGATTTTCGAGCTTCAATCAACTTACAATTGTTATTATTTCTCATGGTTCTATAGATCAGGAATTCAGACATGACTCATGTCTTTCAGACACGAATAGGTTTATCTCTGACTCTATAATGACTGGAGCCTCATCTAGAGTGGCTCTAAGAGGCTAGGGGCTTTAACAATCAGAAAGTGTTGGATACCTCTTTTTCTTCATCAGCGTGGCTTCTCTATGTGGCTATTTTGGGCTTTCTCACAGCTTGGAATCCTCAAGATAGTCTGGTTTCTTACATAATGGCTTAGTGTTCCAAACCAAGTAATCCTAGAAATCATCAATAATACAAACAGGTATCACTCATGAGGCAATGCTCTGAGAACACAGCAGCAGCATCATATTTCTGTCAAAATGCACAACTGGAATCCAATCATATGGAAACATACAAGCCCAAACCAAATAACATTCTAGGAAACATACGGCATATAAATCCCAAAAATGTCAATGTCAGTGTCAAGAAAGACATGACAAGATGACAAACTTTTTCAGATCAAAGAACTCTTGAATTTGTTTGCTATGGCAGCCATACCAAATGTCATATTGAATACTGATTTAACTATAGCATAACTGTGTTGTGAGGAGAATCTAGGGACAATGTAGGTGGTGGGGAATGGAGCTGTTTAGAGAGTTGACTCCTTGTCTAACAAAACAGGAAGTCAATATACATCTCCTAAATAAACAGAATCAGTAAGTGATAGCAGTTAGCATTGTATATTGTTTACAAATATGGAAGTAAATGCCAAGAAAACAAAAGCTAAATAAATTGATGGTGCTTACCACTACTGGGAAGAATATTGGGTGAGGAGGGATGATTAGGATTACTGTTTTTGTTAGAAGCTTTATTGACTTTTAAGCTATTACATGTATTACTATGTATATAGTCTACTGTATGATTACATCATGATATGTCAAGCAGATTCTCTATAGGTAAATATTTAATTTATCTTTGTGAATTTCTTTATTTCCTGAGGATACATTTCTGGATCTGAAATTATGATATAATGGGAACACATTATTTTTTAATATTTTTTGATGCCAAATATACTCCAAAAATTTTATTCCATCATTCTCTCTCAAAGGCATGGTGTAAAAGTACTTGTTTCCCCAGAGCTTCTGAAAACTTTTTCCAATGCTAGATTAAAACAAATCAAAAAAATTATTTACGTCTTTTCCAATTTACATTTTAATAAGTAGTTAGTCTGATTAGTCTTTCATATCTGTTTCATTATATGTATTACTTTTTCATATCATCTGCCCATTTATGCAGCTATCTTTCCTTTTGCTATTATTTTATAAGCACTCTATGCATTAACAAAATCCTGTGCAGGTCATAATTATAAAAGTTTTTCAGTTTGTCTTTTAACTTTGTCTATGATGTTTTAACACATAGCTTTATATTTATAGTTTATAGTGGAGGCATTTTACCGTATGGTTTATTTTTATTTTGGTATTCTGTCTTTCTAATAGTTTCTGCCTTTAATGAGAGTGTGGTTGTATTGCTGTAAATATTTTGTATTCATGACAAGAGACTGAAGTTAGTCTACTGCAAAGGATGAAAGAGAAATAATTTACTGTGGGAAGTCACTTGACCAAATTTATATTTTATAAAAATCTCTCCCATAAAGAGAAAGGATGTATGTTCCCTCCCTTTTAATCTGGGCAGGATTGCGACTGCTTGAACAAATAAGGGTTGACAAAAGTGGTGTTGTTTGCCTTCCAAGGCCAAGTCAGCAAAAACCACACAGCTTCTGCCTGCTTTTCTTTAGTTGATCCCTCTGGAACAAGCCAAACTCTGTATAAATGTCCTAATTACACCATCCTGGAGAGGTTAAAGTTGGTGCTCTTGTCCACAGTCCCAGCCTTCTAGTTGTCCTTGCTAAGAAAACAGACAGGTGAGTAAAGGGGACTCCAGATGATTCCAGTCTACAGCCATTTGAGTCACTCCTAGTTGTTCAAATATTACATTTGAGGGTTCAGACACTGAGGAACAGAGACAAGCCATCCCTACTCTGACTTCTTCAAATCCTAACTCAGAACCCATAATTATAATAAAAGATCACTGTTTAGACTACTAACCTTGAAGAGGTTCATTTATATTCTTAACTAACTGGAATAATCACTCCAACACTACAGGCAATGAATTAGAAAAGAGTGAAAATGAAGTCCAAGTAGGAGCCAATCACAGGTGTCCAGAAGAGACACAGAGAAGCCTGAAATAAATCTGGAAAGAATAGGGAAAGAAATCAAAACTTCAGAAGTTGAATCTACAAAATACATATGTCACAAGAACAGATGAATATTAAAATAGAACCTTCTTATAGTATATCAGGAAGCTATAGTACTTCCAGCATAAGTCACTTTGCAACATGATTCCATAACTAAATTATGGAAAAGAGTGTTATGCTTCTTATGAATCATGGATTCTTCCAATTTAAAGCATTCTCCTTTATAGCTAGAGAGTTACAGGTGGTCAGTGTTCTCACAAGGAGCTGGAAAGATGATAAAATCTTGCTTAAACATGTGACAAAAGTACACATTTTAGTAACAGAAATATCTCATAAGCAGTCTAATTAAGGGGCTGAAGTGTTATTCTTTACCTACTGAAAAACACTGTTTTAATTGAGATCAGAGGCTATCAGGAGAGTTTCAGAAGAAATACAACATTAGGTCTCTAAAATAGTTCACATTTTCTTAGAAAGAGATAGAGTTGGTAATTTCCTAAAGATGTACAAGAAGCTTTTCGTCTAAGAACTAAGGCCCATAGAAAATCTAATTGAGATTGAGAAAGCAAAATTGTAACAAAGAATTAAAGCAAAAATTGGTGAATTCACTTGAGAAATATTTTATCCAAATGTTTATTCACCTGTGATAAAGATTGATGACTTATATTCTTTCACCACAGAACATGCCCAGTAAAGGATGAAGCTCAATGCTCACCAGCTAAGGACAATATGCTGAGATCTCTAAGGAGCCAGTCACACCTTTTCCTCTGACTCCCATGAGTTCTAATACAGGTAAGAAGTCAACACAGGGGTTGCATGGTTAAAACCTTTGCTTTATTGACAGATTGTAAAATTTAACATGGACTTCCATCAATAGTCAAGTCTTCCTGTCCCTTCCCTCCAAATGTAGCACTTGAGCCACTCTCCTGGACAGTCAGATCTGCAAAGCGGGGCTTCCTCCAGATCATTCCAAGGGGAACTGCAGCTATCACGCATCTATCTAGCAAGGGTCCCCTGAAAGCAAGTTCAAGCACATTAGTGCTTCAGCCCTGCCTCTGAAGGTGGCCAGATCCAGGTATACAAGTCACATGGAAACAGAGGCCAGAAAGGCCTGAGGTGATATTCATGCTCAGTCTTCCTAATCACTAAAATTCACTTTTTATCCCATGAAAAGAAATTAGAAGTTGGAGGAGAGTGGAAGAAATAGCTCTGTTGTCTGTTCTGGTGGAGCTCATTTTATTTTGTGGGTCTAAGTGACAACATCATGAAAGAAAGAAAATAGCCTTTTCTTGGCTCCATGCTCTGTGGAACCAAAGGAGGCAGAAAAAGGAGGTGCCAAGGAGTTATGAATCTAACACCAAAAATGACTTTCTATACTCTCACAGTGAAATAGCCTCCTCTTTACTCCTCCTGAATGGGGCCCTGGAGAGCCCAGGGGGATGCTTCCAGGAGCACATCACAGCCTCTCATGTAGTGTATCCGCTTTAGAATTACAAGAAAATGTTCTTTTATAAGCTTCCTTTAAATGTTAACATTCAAGTTTTGTCTTAAATTCAACCTCTTTTCCAAAATAAAACTAATGTACCACGAATGACTTCATACTATCTTACCCAAAGATTCCAAAAAAGGATCCCACCCTCTCACCCATGCCCACCTCAAGAAAGAAATTAAAATAGAAAAAAAGAAGGAAGGGAGAGAGGGAGAGAGAAAAGGAGACAGAGAAAGAGAGAGAGAGAGAGAAAAGGGATTTCTCTAATAGACAGCAAGACATTTTAGTGTAATTTTTAATTGAGAAAATTGTATACATTTATAGTGCATAACATGATTTGAAATATGTATACATTGCAAAATGGCTAAATTGAATTGACTGACATTTTATGGCTTTGAACCAACATCTCCTCCACACCCTGATTCTCTCCCCCAGGCTCTGGCAGCCATCATTTTACTCTCTGCTTCTATGAGTATAACTTTTTGGGGTTTGATATTTAAGTGAGATGAAGCAGTATTTGTGTTTGACTTATTTCAGTTACCATCATGCCCTTCAGTTCCATCAATGTAGTCAAATGGATGGCAGGATTTCCTTCCTTCTTAAAGCTCAACAGTATTCCATTGAGTATATGTATTACATTTCCTTTATCCACTCATTGAATTATGAACACTTATATTGATTCTATATCTTGGCTATTGTGAATAATGCTGTGATTAACATGGAAGTACAGATTTTTTTTTCACCATATTGATTTTCCTTCCTTTGGATATATGCCCAGTAGTAGGATTGTTGGGCTATGCAGTAATTCTATTTTCTTGAATAACTTTCATACTTTTTTCCATAGCACTTGCACTATTTTGCATTCACACCAACAATGTGCAAATAGATTCCCTTTTTTGCACATCTTCTCCAAAGCTTCTTTTGGTAGTGGTCATGCTGACCGATATGGGCAACAATATCACATTGAAGGCTTAATTTGCATTTTGTATGCCTTTGACTATTTGCAAGAGTTTTGAGAAATGTATGTCCAAATCCTTTGACCATTTTTAAATTGTGATTTGTTTTGGGATGCTATTTCTGTTGTTATTTTGTTTTATCTTTGTTTGGTTGTTTGGTTTTGCCATTGAGTTTCCCCTTAAATATTTTTGGAATTAATCCCTAATGAGATATATGATTTGCAAATATTTTTGCCCATTCTATAAGTTATCTCTTCACCCTGTTTATCATTTCCTTTACTGTGAAGAAACTCTTTAAGTTTGACATGATTCCATCTGTATATATTGTCTTTTTCAGTGCTTTTGGAGTTATATCCAAAAAAGTCATTGCTCAGACCAGTATCACAAAGCTTTTCTTCTGTTTTCTTCTAGTGCTTTTATAGTTTCAGGTATTATGTTCAAGTCTTTAGTCCATTTTGAGTTGATTTTTGTATGTTGTGTAAGATGAGGGCCAATTTCATCCTTTTACATGCATATACTACAGGGTTTCTTTTTGAGATGAGGGAATGATTCCAGAGTTGTAAATGGTAAGCACACTTATCTATGAATATAAATAATATTATTTATATAATAATATAAATAATAAATAATAATAATTTATTCATTTTAAATGAATAAAACTTTGTATATGAACTATATCTCAATAAAATCATATAAAAAGAAATATCAACTATGTATTTACCCACAATAAAACTATAGTGTAAGTATTTTTTTTAAAGTATAGCTAAAGTTACATAAAATATTATGAAAAATAACTGGAGTTTTTTAGTTTCTCAAATAATTTCATGGCTTCATAATTTTACTACCCTAGTGAGAACAAATGAAATAGCTAAAATTATGGTTGGTTAAATATTTAAAAATTTCCAATAAATAGTATTCATCAAAACTTAGAATATATCTAACTAATTGCTTTTTGCTTCATTTTTATTTCCCTCTAGTATTTCAAATAAAGATCAATAGATTTTAATTTGCATTTATTTAACTCTGAAATTCTGTGATAACTTAGCTTTTAAAATATAAAGTCTCTAACTAGAATGTGGGATTTTTCCAAATTATTTTTTCTGAAATCACTATGATTTTGATACACTATTAATTAAGTTAGATTCTGCAAAAGTAGACCTTCAGATGATGGTAAAAGTAGGAATAACTTATTAAGAAAATACTCCCAGAGGAAACCAGTAAGGGAGACGGGGGGAAATACAAGGGAGAAGGAAAAAGGCAAGTAAGGATCCTCCCTTAAACTTCAGCCTGTTCTCAAGAAGAACTCAGGGTCAGGAAGGAGGATAAGTTATGCATCAGAATAATCCCTAAAGAGACAAGCTTCCTAGAGCAAAATGAGAGAAAAAATAACTATGTGAAAGGTAAATGAATTGTGGCCTTTACTACATTTTCATCCACACCAGATGGGCTACCTGCTATGCTGTCTGAGTTGTATGAGCCTAAACAGAGCAGCCCTGGATGTTGTTCTAATTTCAACTCATCCCTCACACATTCAGGTAGATTTGGGGGCAAATGATGCATTTCTATCTAGGACTAATTATGTTTTTAAAAACATAATTTTAAACAAAAACCCCAAAGGGACTGGCAGAATGGTTCAAATGGTAGAGTGCCTGCCTAGCAAGTGTGAGGCCCTAAATTCAAACCCCAGTACCACCAAAAAAAAAAAACCCTAAAGAGGGATTCAGGTCCCCTTGCCCGTTATCAGTTAATGTCAAAGCTGAGATAACGGTAATGGAAAAAGTTTCAGAAATGCTACAAGTTCTTAATTCTATGTGGACTACTTACATTTGAGAGGTTATTCTTGTGGCTCTACTTTTAGGATTTCTTGGTGCTCTTCTAGTCTGTGTTCTCCCATGCATCTGGGGCAGAACAATGAGCTATGGTTCTCTATAACTGGTCATGAAAAACAGTCCCACTTTTAAAGACCAAACAGGGATAACAGTTAGACCCAAGGAAAGGAGGCCATGAGGTAAATATTTTAGGTTAATTACTCTAGATTTAATAGCATAGAGTCCACAGGAATGGTATTAAGAAGTGACAATAAGAGTAAATTATTTCAAGTGAAGGAAGAAGATGAGACAGATAACTTAAGGTATAGAAGACTAAAGTAAAGAAGAACTCTGCTTCAGTTTGTCCCAATGGTAAAGATTACTCAAGGGATTAATAAGGATAGATAGTTGTAACACGGAGAATGAAGAGAGAGAAAGAAACAGAGTACCTGGTAAACAACTTCCTAGAAAAGCCTACTTGAACATAGACCAAAGGCACAGGGAAAGATGTCCACTTCAAAATCAAAGAATCTTTCTTCATCCAAGACAAGGGATAAAAGAGGAAAATATAAAGAGAAAATTTGTGAGGCCAAGAGAAAGGGAATACAAATAAATTTCTCAAAAAATAGAATTGGTTCATATGCTGAATATAAAATAGGCTGAGGGAACAAGGACTTAAGGAATGTGAAGCATTCCTTCACTTAATGTGAAAATTAAGTGAATTTTCCCTAGGAGAGATTAAAAAAAGGTAATCAAGGACTGGATAAACAGTTTACCAAACCCGGCATGAACCTAAGTAACATTGGAGAACTTGAATTCACTCCACATTCTTTTTTACATGCAAGGGTTGGCTTTTTTAAATAAATTTTTATGAGGATATATTCATGATACGGGGGGGTTCAATTAGACTTATATTAGTTACATTGCCCCCATTGTCTCTCCCACTCAGCCCTCCCCCCACCCCACTTTCAAGGGCTGGCTTTTTAAGAAGAAAAATTGAGGAAGTGATTAGTTACCTAAGTCTGGAGAATGATGATAGAGACAGAGCAAAAGGTAAGGTGATCTCACAGTTAACTGGATGACCAATGAATCCATGGTGTGTGAGAAAGAAGGAAGAAGAAAGAAGGGAGAAATTAAGGCCATAGATGTTATTTGGAAGGCTGCAAGAAGGAACAGCAAGGGATTGGAAAAGTGGTAGATGAGGAAGTTTAAATCACATGAGAACAACTCACTGATAGTCAGTATAGACAAACTACACAAAAGCTAAACCTTAGCCCTCCCTTACTCACTATGGAACTGGTATAAATAAGACTGTTATGAAAGTCCATAAGAGAATGCAGGTAGACTACTTAGGTCATGTACTGATAATATAGCCACTCAATAAATGTTAGCTTTCATTATATTCCAAGTTTGCCATTATCATGTAGCATAACAAAAATGGCAAAGCATAACTCAAAATGATGGAGCCTAACTTCAAATGATGGAGAGGCTTCATTGAGAATGGCTTTATGCCTTCAGGGAGCAAAAGTTCAGAGAAGGTAAAAGTTAATGGATTTTGGGAAGTAACTTATATTCTATCTTCTGGAGCTCTTCCCTCAGTGACCAGGGATGACTGAAAGAGGATATAAATATATTAATAAATGGAGGAGCATTTAAGTGGGAATTTTTTTATTTTAAATGAAATCTAAACAATGAAGGACAAGAAAGTAAAAATAGTTCTCACTAAGGGGAGAGTACTAATGGAGGGGTGGAAATTAAGAAAGTATAGATGGGGAATGTGGTTCATGTACTTTCTATACAAGTATGAATATGGAGCATTCAAAAGTGTTGAAACCACCATAAAAAGAGGACAAAGGTAGAAAGGAGACTAATGAGGGGATGAACCAATTCAGGGTATAAAATACATATAAGGAAATGTCACAATGAAACTCCCTCTATAACCATCATAAATAAAAGTCTTTTTTTCTGAAAAAAAAAAGACAGGAAGTTGAAGGACAGGGTAAAGAAGGGTGAATATGGTAGAAGTACTATGTATTCATGTATGAGAATGGAACAATGAGACCTGTTGAAATAGTTCTATAATACACCTATACTATGCTAATAAATAAAAAATTAAAACAGTGAAATGCTGCAAAAATATTACTTTTTCCTTTCAGATTATTCTTGCATTAAAGTACCTCAAAGATTAATATGCAGGAGGGGATTCAAGATGGTGGATAAGAGAGGCAATCAGAATTCCTCTGATTGTGTAGATTGCACCCAACCCCAAACAAAACTGAATTACATAAACAATGAATATAATTTACCACTTTCAGTAGGAGCTGAGATGAATGCTGAACCAACCTTGTAGAGCTGGACGGGGCAAGGAGACAAACTCAGTGAGTGCAGATCTGATGAGGAACAAATGCTGTGAGCAGGTGTGTGGTGAGAAGACAACCTCCCAGAGTGGGATGTGGCAGATGGCTGAGCTAATCTCTTAGGTCTGTGGGCAGTGCACAAAACTGAATTGCCCCACCTTGTTGGGGAGGAGCTGACTAGCCAGAGTTGCAGCTTTGAAGCAACTTAGCCTGCCACCTGGCAAAAACAGCAACATATCTGACCACTTTGATAGTGAGCAATCACAGACCTTAATTGAAATCTGCCCTGGAGGCAGAAGGACCTAACTACTGCTCACAAGCCAGCCATCTGGTGAGATCACTTCAGAGCTCCTACCTGCACCAGATGGCTCATCAGAGAAAGGAAAACAGGACTAAAAAAGAAAAAAAAACCCAGCCAACTCCCCCCCAAGCTGTCTGACAAGAGGGACAGCACCCATCTCCACACAGCCTAGAATACCAAACTTGAGAAGAGACAGGGGCATTGAGAAATCCCCAGTCATAAGTGCCATACTTGGATTTGATGCCAAAGGAGCAAGTTCAGCCTTTTCACCAAACTGATTTTATTTTTGTTGTTGTTATTTTTTTTTACATTTCTTGTTTTTCACTTTTATTCTTAGTTTTTATTTTTTCTTAGTTTTTCCCATTTTTTACTTAGTATTTTTAATTTTATTACTACTATTTGCTTATCTCTATTCTTACTCTCTACACTTTCCTTTTCTTGTGCTAAAATCCATTGTTTCCCCCAACTATTTTTTCTGCCCCATTTCATCCATTCTCTCCACCTGACTTTACCTCCCCCTCCTTGCCCTCCTCTACCTTTCACCCCACTATCCCTCCCCACTCCACACTTACCACATGCTGTACCAACCCTAAACACCCCTATTCCTCTGTAATACCTGACACAAGCACCCTCCACTACAACAACTCAACTACTGCCTATCATACACAAGGGCCCTAAAACCCTGTAGCCCCCACACCTCTTCCCCACTCACCCCATTCTCCCTTTCTGCTCCCATTTTAGCACCACCTTTTCAAATTACCCAAGTATCTATTTCTATCCAAACAACCATTAACCCCCTCAATTCCCATTGCTTATAGATATTATCATCAAGGGATTCTCTTCATAATATGTAAAAAACTGGCTAATTTACACTTCCAGGTCAGGGATAGAAATAGTACATCAATCTAGCTAATGACTAAGCCAGTCACAATACAGAAATTAAGTCTAGGTAAAGATAATAGGTGAATAAAACCCACGAGTAGTTAATCAATGACATGCGAGCACAAAATAGAAGCATGGGGATAAGAAGGCAAGGAAATTCCACATCTCAAAAGACCAACAATTCAATAGAAGTTTTAGTGGGAAATGAAGAAAGTGAATATTCAGTTCCTGATCCCAACAGAACAATGATAAATATGACCAATGAGCTCAATGGTGTCCATAAAAGTTTTCTCAAAAAGGCTGTCATAAATGAGCTCAGTGAGATACTTATGGAGAAGCTACAAGACAGTTAACCAGAAAGTACAAGATGCACTCAAGAAATTTCAAGACTCCTCAAATAAAAATCTTGAGAAGACACAGAAACAACTAAATGAACTTAGAGAGAACTTCAACAAACTCCAAAGTGAAACAAAGGAGACTATAAAAAAAAAAAGAGAGCGAGATATAAAATTAAGAAGACAGCACAAGATATGAAAGAGACATTTAACAAAGATATGGAAAACCTCAGAAAAAAAGAATCAAACAGAAATCCTGGAAATAAAAAGTTCTTTAAACCAAATAAAAATACAGTGGAAAGCCACTCCAGCAGACTAGAACAAGAAGACAGAATCTTAAGGCTCAAAGACAGAATAGATATCAAAGAAAACAAAACAGAAGAACTTTTAGACAAGATTCAAGAGCTGCAAAAGGAATATGCAAGAACTCAGAAACTCCATCAAAAGGCCAAACCTCCAAATCATGGGCATTGAAGAAGAAGAGGTGCAAGCCAAAGGAATACATAATGTATTCAACAAAAAATAGCAGAAAATTTCCCAAATCTTGAGAAAGAGTTGTGCATTTAGATACAGGAAGACTCCAGGACACCAAACAGGCTTGACCTAAACAGAACCTCTCCATGGTATATTATCATTAAAACAACTAACACAGAGAACAAAGAAAGAATATTGAAGGCTATAAGAGAGAAAAAAACAAATCATATATAGCGGTAAACCCATCAAAATAATAGCAAATTTATCAACAGAAACCTTAAAACCAAAAAGGGCATGGAGTGAAGTATTTCCAGCACTGAAAGAAAACAATTTCAGTCCTAGGATACTCTACCCAACAAAACTATCACTCAAAATTGATGGAGGAATAAACAGCTTCCTTGATAAACATAAACTAAATCAATATATGAAAACTAAGCCACCACTATAGAAGATTCTGAAAGGAATTCTACATACAAAAGATGAAAACAAACATAACCACAAAAGGACGGGAAGTATGAAACTTCATGAGAAGAACAGAGAAGTAGCATTGAGCCAACAAAGAAATTCTAGAATTGAATGGCAACATAGATATAATGGACTTGACAGACATCTACAGGGTATTCTATCCTGCATCAGTACAATGTACATTCTTCTCAGCAGCCCATGGAACTTTCTCCAAAATAGGCTATAGCTATATCTTAAGGCACAAAGCAAGCCTCAGCAAATATAAGGAAATTGAAATAACCCCCTGCATACTATCTGATCACAATGAAATAAAAAGTAGAACTCAACAACAAAAGCAGCAGCAGAAAATATGCAAACAATAGTAGGTTGAAAAACACATTGCTCAACCAAAAGTGAGTCATAGAATAAATAAGGAAAGAAATCAAAAAGTTCCTGGAATTTAAGGAAAATGAAAATACAACCTATCAGAACCTATGGAACACAACAAAAGCAGTCCTAAGAAGAAAGTTAATAGCCATGAGTGCATATATTAAAAGAACAGAAAGATCTCAAATAAGCAACCTAATGTTGCATCTCAAATTCCTAGAAAAACAAGAACAAGCTAAACCAAAAAAAAAAAAAAAAGCAGAAGCAGAGAAATAATAAATATAAGGGCTAGTATCAATGAAATAGAGACTAAAAAAACATACAAAGAATCAATGAAACAAGAAGCTGTTTCTTTGAAAAAATAAACAAGATTGACAGACTCCTGACAAATCTGACTAAAATGAGGAGGGAAAAGACCAAAATTAATAAAATCAGAAATTAAAAAGGGTAAATGACAACAAACATGAAGGAAATTCAAGGAATCATCAGGGACTATTTTGAAAACCTATATTCAAAGAAATTGGAAAGTCTAGAAGAAATGGACATATTTCTAGATACACATAACCATCCAAAACTGAACCAAGAGTGTATTAATCACCTAAACAGATCTATAACAAGCAATGGGATTGAAACAGCAATACAGTCTTCCAGAAAAGAAAAATCCAAGATCTGATGGATTCTCCACTGAATTCTACCAGACCTTTAAAGAAAAACTAATTCCAACATTCCTTAAACTGTTCCATGAAATAGAAAGAGAAGGAACACTGCCTAACTCATTTTATGAAGCCAGAATTACATTTATCCCAAAACCAGACAAGGACACATACAAAAAGGAGAACTATGGGCCAATTTCCTTAATGAACATTGATGCAAAAATCCTCAATAAAATCATGGTGAACCTAGTCCAACAACATCTCAGAAAGATCATTCACAATGACCAAGTTGGCTTCATCCCAGGGATGCAACAGTAGTTCAACATACATAAATCATTAAATGTAATACAGCACATTAACAGGGCAAAGACGTAACCACTTGATCATCTCAATAGATGCAAAAAAAAAGCCTTTCATAAGATTCAACACCATTTAACAATAAAAGGTCTGAGGAAAGTAGGAATAGAAGGAATGTACCTGAATATTATAAAGGCTATATATGACACACCTATAACCAACATCATATTTAATAGGGAAAATTGAAACCATTTCCCCTAAAGTCAGGAATGATACAATGGTGCCCACTTTCCCCACTCCTATTCCACATAGTCCTGGAATTTCTAGCCAGAGCAATAAGGCAAGAAGAAGAAAAAAAAGGAATACAAATAGGTAAAGAAGAAGTCAAAGTATCCCTATTCACAGATGGTATAATCTTATACCTAAAATATCCAAAAACCTCCTGGATGCCCTGAACAGCTTCAGCAAAGTAGCAGGATACAAAATCAACTTAGAAAAATCAGTAGGCTTTCTATACACCAACAATGAACAGATTACAAAAGAATATAGGAAACTAATTTCATTTATAATATTCTCAAAAAAAATCAAATACCTAGGAATAACCTTAACAAAGGATATGAATGACCTCTACAAGGAGAACTACAAACCCCTGAAGAAAGAGATCGAGGAAGACTACAGAAGATGGAAAGATTTCCTGTGCTCATGGGTTGGTAGAATCAACATAGTAAAAAAGGCTATACTATCCAAAGCAATCTACATGTTTAATGCAATTCCCATAAAAATACCAGTGACATTCATCACAGAGATTGAAAAATCTACCCTTTTTGCAATATTCAGCAAAAAGAGCAATTCTGGAGGTATCACAATACCAGACTTCAAACTATATTACAAAGCAGTAGCAATAAAAACAGCATGATACTGGAACAAAAGTAGATATTAAGACTGGTGGAATAGAAGAGAAGACCTGGATATATATCCACACAGCTACACCCAGCTAATTTTTCACAAAAATACCAAAAACATACCATGGAGAAATGACAGCCTCTTCAACAAAGGTTTCTGGGAAAACTGGTATCTGCCTGCAGAAAACTGAAACTAGATCCGTGTTTATCAGCCTGTACAAGTATCAACTCAAAGTGTACTGAAAACCTTAATATTAGACTTGAATCCTTAAAGATAGTTCAGGAAAGGGCAGAGAATATACTAGAAGAAATAGGCATAGGCAATGACTTCTTCAGTAGAACTCAAGTAACTCAGCAACAAGGCAAAAGGATCAACAAATAGAATTACAAATGGGATTACATGAAATTAAAAACTTCTGCACAACCAAAGAAATTGTCTGTAATTAAAGAGGCCATCCACAAAATGGGAGAAAATCTTTGCCAGCTATACATTATTGGAGGTTGATAACCAGAATATATAGGGAGCTCAAAACCTAAACTCCAAAAAAATCAATGACCTAATGAAGAAATGAGCAAATGAACTGAACACTTCTTCTTTTCAAAGGAAGACGTGCAAATGGTTAAAAACATGAAAAAATGCTCATCATCCCTGGCCATAAAGGAAATGCAAATCAAAACCATGTTAATATTCCACCTTACTTCTGTTAGCATCAAGAACACAAACAACAAATGTTGGTGAGAATGCAGGGAAAAATGAACCCTCATACACTGCTGGTGGGAATGTAAGCTAGAAAACCTCTTTGGCAAACAACACAGAGGCTCCTTTAAAAACTAGAAATAAATCTTCCATGCGATCCAGCAATACCACTCCTAGGGATAAACCCAAAAGAACATGAGTCTGCTTACAACAAAATCACCTGCTCACCCATGTTCATAGAAGTACTGTACACAATAATTAAGCTATGGAAACAGCCTAGATACCCTGCTACTGACAAATGGATTAAGACAATGTGGTATTTATATACAATGGAATTTTATTTAGCCACAAAGAAGAATGAAATTTTGTCATTTGCAAGTAAATGGATGGAAACTAGAGAACATCATCTTAAGTGAAGTTAGCTGGCTCAGATGGCCAAAATCTGCATGTTCTCTCTCATTTGTGGAATACAGACCTAACACAAATGTAGCAATATTATGAGTCACTGGTCACACTAAGGGGAGGTCACACATGAGAGCAATAGGGAAACTAAGAACTTGAATATGGTTGATATATTCACTATACAAGAATGAATATAGACATCATAAACTGACTGAAACTACCATAAGAAAGGGACTTAGGTAAAATGAAGAAAATTGTAGGAGATAAACTGATTGGGGTTATAATACATACATACATGGAAATATCACAAGGAAACTCCCTTGTGCAGCTACCTATATCTCAAGCTAAAATGTGATGTTTTTCATTTTATCTTTTCTTTTTTTTTTCCCTATGAAATTGGAGAACAAGAGGGCAGAACAAGTCCTGGGGGAGAGCTGGCATCAGTGGGAGGGAGGTATTGTTGGGGAGAAGGGGTAGGATGGTGAATATGGTGTAATAAGATGTGGACACATATAAGTAAATGCAAAAATGATACCTGTCGAAACTACTCCAGGAGTGGGGGGGGTGAATGAAGAAGGGTAGTTGAGGAGATGAATTGATGTATAGTATATTTGATACACTGTAAGAACCTGTGTAAATGCCACAATGTACCCCCACCCACCACAGCAATAAAGGAAAAAAAAAAGACATTAATATGCAAAGGAGAAAAAAAAAGTATCTCAAAACCATAGTATTAAACTCATCCACCTGACAAAGGATATGCAGTTAATTTAAAATGAAAACTCCCACATTTCCGAAGTGTCCTATACCGGGAACAGAATGATCTGTGACCAAACCTACTAAAGAGATCAGGAAGCTCTCTTTTAAACTAAGATATGAGTCCAATGCACTTCTTAATAAAATGTTATGAGAAATATATTTCAATTATGAGTTAAGATATATCTTGAACACATTTCACAAAATTCAAATGGATTTAATACACTAATCAAATGCAGCAGCTCAATATAGGAACATCTACACTAGGGGCACACTAAATATCATTTTGTGAGCAGAATGACAAGAGAACTATTTCCAATCAGGGCCATATATGGTTTTAATGTGATTCCATTCAGGTGATTAATTGTGGCATTTCTCTTTTTACGCATTCATTCAGCAAATGTTTATCTAGTGTCTATTACATATGAGGCATATGCTAGTCGTTACTAGTAATAAGTAAGACAAATTGGGGTCAAACTTCCTGCCTTGGAACGTAACATCTTGGAAGAGACAAACATGAAAAACTCATAGTACAAGGCCAAATGCAATAAGTAGAAATACTGGAAAAGGAGCAATTTATTCCAGCTGGAAAGCATCATAGAGGTGATATAAAGAAGACAAACATGCATGGAGAGGAGACCTGCCATGCTAATGACCAACATGAAAACAAAGGTGTAGGGTGTGACGTGGAGAAAGTTTGTGTGAGTCTACATTGTCTTTGCAAATTCTTAGCCTGTTCAACAGCCTTCTATGCTTACCACAGCTGTGTCAAAATTATACATTTTAACTATTTTTAAGAGCCCCACCTCTGGCATGATCATTGTTAATTTTGTTTTGTTTTGTTTTTGCGTACCGGGGCTTAAACTCAGGGCTTAAACTCAGGGCCTACTCCTTGAGCCACTCCACCAGCCCTTTTTCTGTGAAAGGTTTTTTTGAGATAGAATGTTGTGGAACTATTTGCCCAGGTTGGCTTTGAACCGATGCTCCTGATCTCTGCCTCCTGAGTAGCTAGGATTACAGGAATGAGCCACTGGCTAGTTTTTAGTCAAGACCTAGAATCTTTTCTATCAATTTGATTTGGGTTGGATATTTTTGCTTGCTTGGTTTTGGTTTTGGTTTTAGTTTTGGTTTTGGTTTTGGGTTTGGTTTTGGTTTGCAACACCCTGGATAAAACCCAGGAATTTTTGCATGTTAGGCAACCACTGTACTACTGAGATATGTCCCATTTGGATTTTTGATGTTGTATTTATTTTATTCAAACATTAGAATGATCAATTTCATTTTAATCACCACCTCTGGCATGTAAAAACATACTTATTACACCCTATATGCTATATACATATAGCACATAAATGTTATTTGTTGTATTTATCATTGATATTTAATTTAGCATGTCAAATTTTTTTTCATAATTTATGCTTCAAAATGAGTCGTCTCCATGTTTAGAAAAAATGAGTAGTTTACGGTTTTAGTCATGGGAAAAGAAATTGAAGGTAAAAAAGATTCCAGAAGATTCAGTAGACGAAAAGAAGATTCCAGTAGTCTTCCTGCTCCTATTATAAATTGTTAATCTGAGACAATCCTATTTTTATCTCCTTTGTATCACAGTCTCATTTTCATTCTGTCACATGTTTGTTTAGACTGTACCAATGCAGGAGTTGCTAAGTGCTTGCAGAAGTATACACTGTGCTGTACAAAAGCAACACTAAAGACTACTATTCTCTGTATGACATTCCTACTCCTTTTTCAGAGACTCTACTTTGCAATTCCATAAACTGTTACAGACATAGCATAAATTGACAAGTATGAATTCATTCTTCCCCAGTCATAAGATACCAGAGTCTTACATGTCAAATACTTTATCACTCTGGAAGAAACCTATCTAGACTTCTTTGCATTGCAAAAGCTCACCTTTTGATTTTATTGTAGATTTCAGTCTGATACCAGCTTTTGATCCTACCTCTTAAATCTTCTCTATTTCAACAGCATAATTGCTTGTTACTCAATAAATTCTGGCAGGACAAGTGGTATCCTGACTCTCACTCCAATTCCCACTGCTGACTATCTAGCATGTATCAAAAACCATTGAGCTTTTTATCTTGACTTAAAAACAAAACTTAAACACAACAGTATTTAATAAAGGAAAAAATAAGTCTCCCCAAAGAAGTGCTGACTTCCCAAATTTAATTGAACTGGAATTTCCAAGTGTCCTGAGCAAATAATGAAGCTCACAGGAAATAACTAGAAATGTTGATTATGTTAATTTTTTGCAAATAAAACACAGGAGATGACAAATAAAAAAAAAGATGCCATGTCAGGAAAACAAATAGTTAGCTGAGTGCTTTCCCATCTGAAATCTGACATGAAAATTATATCTGAATGGCTTCCCAAGTGCAGGCCTTGAGAAAAAGAATCCAAAGAACTGCTCCATTCTTAGACTGAGAAATTTCTGAACTGCTGGAGACTAGACCTCATTTTCTCCCACACAAAGCAGTGATGAGAACAGGCCTCCTTTATCTGATTACCTAATAAATTAAAAGTTTTATCTCATAGATATGCAAGTATCTTTTAGCATATACTAGTGAAAAACACCACGTACTCTTCCTACTACAAAAGCATTATCTTCACCAACTAGAATGGGAAGATTGGCAATGATTTGACTGCCTTCCCAGAGATTGTATTAAAATTGAAATATATTAGTGTGTTATCTAACAAAAACAAAGATGGTGATCATGGTGAAACATTTGTAGTGATGAAGGGCACTAACTCCCCTGAAGTACATTTGATGTTTACTAATAGTCCCTGGATAAGAAACTTAGAGTCTTTGTCTTAATGGAGCCAGGAAATAATTTTAACCTATTTAAATAAATTCCTAAATATTAATTAGAATAAATATTACTAGGTAAGTGGTAACATGTATGATCCCATATGCTGTTACCTGTGGGAAACAAACATGATTTATCACAATAAAAAAAAGAAAGAAAATTCACTTAGCCCAAAGCCCCAGTTATATTCATTGACAAATCCTGTACAGAAGAACTTTTAAATAACAAAATGGACTGTTCTTGTTTGAAGATTTTCCCTCTCAAGTTTAGTTTAAGGCAGAGATAAGAAGGTAGGATATCTGAAAGAATGGGTACTTGAAAACTAGAAGAAAATATAAAGGCCTAATCATCTCTATTTAAATTAATATTTTAATTTAAATTAGTCAACTTTCAGATATCTGTATTTGACTTCATCTTGACTCTAAATTTTACTGGATGCACATATTTCACTAATGTGGTAGTATCGTAATATCTAAAAGACAAAAGATACTAAGAAAATTTAATATACAGATATCTATATGTGCATACATTTTTACTATATTTTATATAGTTTATGTTATTATATTATATATACTATATATATAGTATATATACTATTTCTACCCATACATATACATATATGCAGATATATGTATATATATTTGAAGTTGAGGAGATTTTATTTTATTTTATATTGGCTAGGAACCATTTTGAACAGGGAATCCACAAGTCAGGACTTTGTAACTGTTGGTAGCAACGTGCGGGATTAATCAAAAAGGGGGAGATTAGAGATGTAGAGACTAGCTGCAAGTTGTTGTTATAGGTCAGATGAGAAATAATGTGTATATAAACATTAGCAGAAAAGATAAACATAGAATGGAGAAAGAGCCTCTAGGACAGGAAGAGACAGAAATTCATCTGATGCACTGGGAGTCTCAGTCATACAGAGGATGGAAAATGGCATTTGCCAGTGTAGCAAGGTAGAGAGAATGACGTGTGGTTGCGTGTGATGAAGACAGTATATTGAGACTAGACACTGAGAAACAATAGGCAACTGCTGGAAATCATTGGATTAGATTACATTATGTAAACTAATGTGCTGATTCTTTTCAGAGATACTATTGCTACTGTTTTAAACTGCAACATTACAAGAACTAGGTTTGATGAGTTTCAAAAAACTGTGACGGTTTTATTTTATTTTATTATTCTTAGTTAAGCTGTTGTTTTCAGATTAAGATCCAGGTACCTGAATGTTACAGAAAATGATACCATAGGAATGTTAAAAGTAGTAAAAGCCACAAGGAAAAAAATATGTCTGGTCCAATCCTTACAACTGTAAGTTTAAGTGTTTTGTTCACTGGGTTTTACTTGACTGCATGGTTTCTATTCCCATGGTATCTAGAGTGTAACAAATAGCAAGAGAGTAAACTAGAGTTTGATTGCATGGGAAGGAAAAAAAGAAAGCTTATTTCATTTTAGGTGGATTGCACACCTAAGTCAAATCTCTGGGATTTGACTTTTCTCCACAGTGGCGTATTTAGAAGGCAGGTTGTTAAATGATAGTTGCAAAAGTTAAATAATCACACACACAGACACACACACACACACCCCATACTCCTCTTTGTTCTTCAATCTACACTTTAATAACTATGTGTACCTTTTTAAGTTATTTTCTCAGGTAACAAGTTCTGCTTCCTCTGAACCCTCTCTGTTGCTCATCAGTTCAAATCCTATTTTTTTCCTTACATCATTATTTGAATAATTTTTTCTTAAATTTCCATTACACTTTACTTGTACCTCTATTTTGAGCACAATTTTCCTATAATATACATAAGCATATACATATAAAACACATGGATTTTGAACTTTTACAAAAGTTGGGGACAATGCCATAGTAATCTTGATCAGAGAAGATTCTAAAGAGTGGTAATTTTTCCTTTCTATTACAGGGTAGTAATCAGGCAGCAACGTTTTGCATATAGAAAGATGAGAGAACTTTATTTTAATTTGTTGATAATTTGACTAATTATAAAATGGGAGTTAGAGTACAGGTTGGGGGAAAAGGTAGAGTAACTACAACAGTAGAAATACTGGTAAAACAGGATGAGGAGAATCTATTAACTGGATGCAAAAGTATTTTATTAAAAAGTTATTTTCACTGAAATACAGGTCTACTTTCTTCCTTTTCAAATAAGATGGAAAAAAGTATCTGCATATTTGGTTTAGTTTGTACCATAATCTCCTGATTATATCTACCAATTTTGCTAGTGTGTTACAATCAAGGATAGTATCTAAAACCTACAGGGGAGGAGGAACAGTCCCCAAACACATAAACTCTTATTACTATACTTCTACTTCTGGAAGTCAGTTTTAAAACAAAATTATATCTTCAGATTGTTACAATTGTGTGTCCTTAGCTATTAATGGTTCTTAATAGATCGAACCAATTTTAACTCCTGATGTGTTGACTATTACTCATGCTTCAATTCACAGCCAGAAAACCAAGTTCAGCAAGTCTTTTTAACCCATCTGATCAAGACATAAAGTTTATTTGACTAAACTAAGAACATAATTTTCTAAAATTAAAAAGTTAGAAACAGATGGATAATGACTAATTGTCTAATTTTAGAGAATTTGGTCTTTATTCAAAACATATGTTTCTTGGTTGTGATTAATAGGGACAATTTTATTCTTTCAGAAATGAAAATTGTAGTCACACAAAGTTCGGGGCGAGGGGGGGAATCTAAGCATTATTACCACACAATGAATCATCATAGGAAATTCAACTTTAAAAGAGAACAAAAAGATATTGAAACAACCATTTATATATGAATATCATATAATAGCTGTTGACTATTAGGGGAGCATGATGATAGAGAGTAGGTAACAGGGGAAGATATGATTAATTAAATTTAATTAATTTAATTAAAGCATGATATATTATAGTCCAAGGTGAAACCCCCATTGGACTATCAATATACACTAAAAGAAATGAAGGGCAAGAGGTAAAAATAGGCCTTTTCCAGACATGGGTACCAATAGAAGGGGGTGGGCAGAAGGAAAGAGGGAATGAGGGTGAATATGGTGGATGTATTTTGTATCCATATATGAAAATAGAAGAATGAAATGAAGCCTGGTGAAGTTGTTCTAAGAAGGGGTGGGGAAGGAAGAGTGAGAATGATGAAAGGAATAAATCTAAAGGCATTGCAAGTACATATGTAAATATCACAATGTGTCCCCCTGTACTGTTATATGCTAATAAAATTTTTAAAAAAGAAATTTTACTTTAAAATAACTTTAGAATTTTAAGAACCTACGCTATTTGCTTGGGATCCCAGGGGAAATTCAACATTTTCTGCTAATTTAATTCAGAGTCCAAATGTTTTCTCTGTCATGTTCAAATGTAGGTCTTGTTTTTGGAGTATATTTTCCAGGTATTAAACTTTTTTTTACAGTGGAGAAAGGCTGCAATTTGGCTCTAAATACATAAATTAGTCTCATGGAGCTTTGGTTGAATGTATAGATTCTTCACCACACAAAGAATACCAGCCACTGTACCACTGGGAGATATTTTCTTATTTTGCCCTCTACTGTACAAGTAAACAAAAAAGTAATTTTTATGGTTTTTTAAAAAAATATTTTACTGAGATCTAAAATCCACCATATTGTAAATCTATCCTTTGGCACGTAATCAATATATTTCTTCTCTGTCTTAACTCTAGTAGCTACTCTTTGTTGAGAGGACAGCATGTTACCGGTGTCTTCTGGGATATATAATTTATCCCTACAGGATTTCATGATACAGATAATCATCCATCCATCTTCCAACTGATTTAACATAAAATAAGGTGTATGTACTATGAGTTCTAAGACCTATTATTATGAAGGGAATATAAATGAAATATAAAAACCCATAATCTTTTTGAATAAGAGATTGAGTTGATCTCAAAGGAAAGAAAGGGAGTTAGAGTTAACAATTTGGCCCTTAACAAAAAAAAAGCAATGATAAACTGATAACATTTATAAACCTTGCTCTACCAACTTTTAGCTTTACAAGAGCTGTTGGAAAGAGCACTGAATTTTCAGAATAGAGTAATATCTTCTTCAAAGGATCCTGGAGAAGATTTAATGAGACACATTTCTTAGCACATATCCTCACACCAGGAAAACATGTAAGAAAAGAAGCTGAGAAAAGTGGTAGTGATGTCAGTCAGATCAAGATCTTAGGATCATTTTCATCACCTACTGTTGGCTTTGAACATGTCATTAACCTGTCTAACACTTAGGTTTCTCAAAGGTAGAAACAAATTATAATTCTGACTATGTAGACCTTCCCCAAATTGTTATGAAATCAAAGAGAAAAAGTATATGGATCTATCTTGAAAATTATATGAAATACAAATGTAAAATATCATTATTTATAACATCATGTCCAAGGCTGGAATCCTTTCTAAAGCATCTCTGAAATATAATCACAGAGATCATGCTTAAATACCAGAATGGTAAGTCACTCACTACTTACAGTTCCAAGTGGCTCAAGCAGTCAGCCACATACACACTTAGACATGAAAGCATTTGTAATTTCCCTCTCTTTCTTTGCTGATACTTCCACTTTATCAGTGGCCCTGACTTAGCAGGCGGTCAGTGATAGTGTTAGAAAACAAGATCATGGGATGCATCTCAAAGTCTTTCATTTTTCATATCAGATTCTACCAAATATTCATAGACAACAAAGAGCTGACTACAAATATAAATTCAAGATAAAGAACGTAAGAATTGAAGAGAAAAGAAATCTGTGAGCAATCCTGACTTCCAAGTCTTATCTTAACATTACAGACAGAATATCTGGAGGAGTTTGTTTGATTAGTGAAATTATTGGTGTTCCATTAAAATTTGGTATATATGTAATTACAACATTCTAACTGGCCCCAATAAAAATAAGCTTCTTTATTTTTAGGCATGTGCATCTTTTCTTAAAGTTAAATGTACCATTAGTAATATAAAATCAGATAATTAGAGAGATGATAAAGCCATAGACAGAAAGACAGGATAAGAGTTGCAAATGATTTTAGAGCCCATTAATATTGACGAACTTCAAAAATACTTAAGCATACTGAGAAATTAAACCAACTCTTCATTTTCTTTGATGCTTACTTGACATATTGATTTGTGGACTGTATTGCAGATTTTAAAAGGAGCTATACACTGACAAAGAATGTAACATTGGAATAATTCCTCATTTGCCCTATTATGGAGCTGTTTGTGCAGAAAGTGATGCAGCTCTTCACCTTAAACACAAACAATTTCACACTAACTGTAAGGTAAGCAATGAGAGCATAATGGGATATTGCTATAGTACTACTAAACGGTCAATTAATCTTCTATTGGACAGCTGTATGACATAACCATATGCTACATGAGAACTTTATGCAGTGCCTACATAAAAAATTTAAGAGTTTTTAGGCTTCAAGCATTTTAAAATAATCTTCTACTGAACTGAACTGAAGCTTCTACTGAAGCTTCACTGAAAATAGCAGTGAAGCTAAGTCATCACTGACAAGATACAAAAGGCTAAAGATGATGACTGTGACTCTGAAATCAAAATCTCCACAAGACTAAACTTAGATAAACATCAACATTGATATGAAAGTTTTCCTAGCATCAAGCTGAATGTGTGATAGACAATCATGAGAGAATTGAAGACTTTTTTAGACGTAAACATAAAAAGAGTTCAGTACTAAATTTTCAGTATTAAATATGCATGCCTTATTCACACACAAGTTATATATGGATGAAACCCACAACTGAACCAAAAGTGAAACACACTGGGAAGTTTAATTGATGTGGACATTAGACAGAGTTGACCAGGTAAGGTGATTGTACTTTGATCTGAGGAAACCTCAGTATGTCCTCAACATACTTATCCCTACAAACAACCTTATTTAGAAAATATCATTCACTACCGTGAGCCAGTGGCTCACACCTGTAATCCTAATTATTTGGGAAGCTAAGATTGGGAAGATCACAGATCCAGCAAACATGGGCAAAAAAGTTCACGAGACCCCATTTCAACAGAAAGAAGCTGAATATGATGCAACATACCTGTCATCACAGCTACTAGGAGGAAGCCTAAAATAGTAGGATCACAGTCCAGGCCCACCCAGGCAAAAAGTGAGACCCTATCTTCAGAATAACCAGAGAGAAAAAAAAGTTGGAGGGATGATTCACACAGTGGAGTGCTTGCCTAGCAAGTGAAAAGCCCAGAGTTTGAACCTGGGTACCACCACAAAGAAAGAAAGAAAAAGAGATAGAGAGAGGGAAGGAGGGAACGAGAGAGAGAAAGAAGAAATAAAGAAGGAAGGAAGGAAGGAAGGAAGGAAGGAAGGAAGGAAGGAAGGAAGGAAGGAAGGAAGGAAGGAAAGGAAAGGAAGGAGGAATGTCATTCACTATTGAAATGAAGTTGGTAAATAAAATATTTTAGGATACAAAAAATTAGAACCAACCAATTTTCTTTTCAACTTAGTTGAAAAGACTATTTTGCTTAGTAATAGCCTCAGTTTAAAATACAAAAGTATAATTTTTATATCAAATGGTATGTGTTGTTAATAGCAACATTGTTTTTGACAACACAGGAAATAAATGAAAGAGAAGTTCACTAACCAAATTCACGCAAGTGATACCATGTTTCCATTTGAACAAATTAAGTATGTTCAAATAATTGATTTCTTTCAAAATTGTCTGAGAAGAAACAAAGTCCAGTCTAGCAATCAAGATGCTACTCTCTGGTTTTCAAATCCGGAATGTATGGATTTTTCCCCACTGCAGCTGTAAGCCTGGGAGGTGCATTGCCACATACATTGGATGTACACTCATGACAATACGATACATTGACGAGGCCTGGGCACTACATAAGGATGAGCTTTCTTTTCGGTCTAAAAAACAGGTCAGCAGAATACAGGAGATCATATTATCCCAGAAAGGTGACTACAGGGTAATGGTTATCATTATAGCATTTTCCTACTTCAGCACTCAGCCTGACCTAATTATTGTACTTGACCCCACTAACACCTTGGTCTATTTTCCCTCAATGGAAAAATCAATATACAACTGGGTATACAAAGAATGCTTCAATATATGAACAATCTTTCTATCCTTCCTAGATTCCAGAAAAATTAATAAGCTAATATTTCCCTTTCAGTGACAATAATTAGTAGAAAAGCTTTTATCTCTAGAAGATTATTGTAATGTTCATTTATACTTGGTCAGCTATATAACAAGGATGGTTGCATATTAATTGGAAAAAGAGAACTATTGAATCTCTGAAATGGGGTGAGTGGGATGTGGTATGTAACTTATAAAGAAAGGCAGTCATTTTTGCACAAGATTTTCATTTTTTGTTCCATATTTATAAGATCCTAAATTGTTTTGCATTTATCATCATCTCAGCCTCTGCTCCCAGGGTTTCTCTATAGATACACATGCGTGTGAGAAGCATACTTGTGTGTGTATGTGTCTTTGTGTTGTAAGATAACTGATTTATTTTTAAAACAAAATAGATAATTGATTAAAAAATTAAGCATGCATACCACTTTATTCATTTCACATATTACAGGTTAGAGAACAGCATTTATTTATTAGAAGAGGAATTCAAGGGTGGAAAACTAAATTCAAAGACAGGCAAGAGAACCAGTCATAGTGGTACACACCTATAATTCTAGTTCGGGAAGGCTGAAACAGAAGGCTGACGAACTCAAGGCCAGTCCAAGCTATGTAGTGAGACTCTGTCTCAAAACACCAAACCCAAACCGAAATAAAGAAAAGCATGCAAGATAGTGAAAAAAATGAGATTAGAACTCTAATGTGGTAAGCATAGCCAAGTTTCCTTCATACTAGACTACCCTTTCAGAATGTATTCTTTCAAGTTAATAAGACAGGAATTTCAGGTTTTCATTCCCCTTTATTTAAATAAAGCAATACCCTCTAGAGAATGACATTAAATGTACATGGTCATCTTTACTTTAGAGGTGAATACTGAAATGTCACTTCACTTTATGGATATGGTAAGACAATGATTACAGAATGAAAAGCATACAATACACCACTGCATTTTAATAAATAGGGTCATCTAGAAGGAGGAACTTTGGTGCTGACACCTAAGTTCTCACACTGTTCAGTTGTCACTGAGCCACTCAGTTTGCTTTGCCACCTTGAAACCCAATAAATAACTATTCATACTGATAATAAGTAAAGGCCATTAGACTTTTCTTCAAAATGACATTGTCTGTATTTTTTCACTGCCCACTACTACTCTACAATCTTTAATGATCTCACTAGTTTTCCTTTCTCTTCTTGATGACAAATATAATACTCTTTAGTCCTTTTCTTCTTCTTTCTGGAGCATTTTACCACAATAAAAATTCCTTCCTTTTATAAGAATTCCCTCAAGTTACTCTTTGGTACTTAGTACTATTTCATGTTGATCTCCCTTCACATCAGAACCAAATTGCCAGATCTTCCTCAACATACCCAAAGAGCCTCCATCTCTGACTATCTGAATTCTGTATTTCACTCAGGACCTATTTCAATGTCATCTTCAACCTTCCTCGTAATTAGGAACTTCACAGCATTCCATCCACTTCTTTTAAGACACTTACAATTTTTTGTTGAACATGTACATTCCCCCCAAAAGTTTCCCTCATGTCTATCACCACTACTACCACTAATTGTTTTTGAGCATCTCAGAGTAACAAACTAGTCATGCCCATACAACATCTCTTTGCTGATCCTAACGTGTGATCTTCCTCTTTTGTATCACCGTTGCTATTCTTTCCACTGGCTGCCACCTGAATCCACTTTGAAAGCTTTGAAGCACCTGCTGCCCAGTGTTCATGTCCAATTGAGAGAGAATTCTTCAAGCCTCTTTTGTATGACATTCAACTATAAGGCCACCAAATTTGTTCTTGGGCTGTAATACCTTACCTAAAAGCACCACATGTGGCTTGTCAATGAAGAGGAATACATGTGTCTGAGCCAGAAACTAAGCTATGTCACATGGCTCTTTCCTCCCACAAGACAACTTCATTATGATGTTAGCAAACACAATGCATAGAAGGGTCAGCTCCATTATTAAATTAATCTGTCTATACAGTGGACTCACTTTCAAAAAGCCATAGCTGCTTCCTTCTAAAAAAGATGTTCACACAAGCACCAGTTTGTCAATAGGTCTTTAAGTGTTGGCAGTACTGCCATAGATGAGACTTAAACTGGATTTTGCTTGCCCACCCCACTCCACCTTCCCTAATTTCCATTTAGACTGTGGTCAATTTAAAGAACAAGCTCTATATTTTATGATTATTTCTCCAATTAACTTTGACACAGCACTTCACACACATTAAAAACTAAAATACTTGAAAAATTAATGATAGGATATAGTACCCATTTCCATTTTCATCTATTTTCCTGCTTTGATATCTACCCCTTCCAAGTTTGAACCACTATCTAGAATAAAGAAGTTTTTGTATGTAAAATAATATGGAAAGAATACAAATAAGCCTTATTCTAATAATCCTTCCTCAAATTATATTATAGAATATGTTACTACTGTTATATGGAAATATCATGCTGTATCACAGGTTTCAATTTTAAAATATCAGAGAATATTTAAAGGAAAATGGAAAGACAGTGGGTTTGGCTTTTCAAGGCTCTGTACTATTATAAATAAATGGGAAGCTTAAATTTATATAAATAAATACATATAATCTACTTCAAACATATTTCTTTGTTTCCTATAATTTGTAGATTTTATTTTTAAGGTCTGTCAGAAAGAAATCAGGTAGGAAATAGTATATTTTCCAGGAGTTTTGCTTTTAGCTGAGATTTTTCATGGTTCTGCATAAAGGTAATGTTCTCCTGGTGGAAGTTTCTATATGACAAACCATTCACTAGTGCCAAAACAAAGTGCTCACAAAGTCCAAATTTAAAGAACAAATACAAAACATAGGGCAAAAAAAATAAATGTTTTTGAGTACAATTTATTGGACTCCTTTCTGTATTGGACTTCTTTCTATAATTTCTGTATTCACAAAAATTTGTGATAGAAAAAGATCAAGTGTCTTTTTGTGCAAGGGACTGACATAAAAAAAGCTACTGTGCTCATCATAAGTATAAAACACAATAAAGAGGCAAAATGTTTTTTGGCTTCATTATAATTGTTAAAAGTACCTCATGCACTTCATTATTCCCATTAAGTACATTTGATGTGCAAAAATTGATCATTATAGCCAGTAATACCAGCAAGTGAGTATCATCATATTAACATTTCTGTTCCAGACCTTAAAATTAGTAGTGAATCAAGTTATTTTTGTAGGTGTGGCAAAGATTGCTAGATATTTCCCAATATTGTATCTTAGTTGTATAATAATTTTATTTCAAGATATTTCTACCTGAAGTAAAAACTATATTTCTTAGTCTTTGGATATTGTTGGTCATATTTCACTCTATTTCTATATTGTAAATTTGTAGCAGTGCACAATTATCTTTCCCTAAACCTTCAGATCTTTTTCTTTTTATTGTTTAGTTAAAACAGTACATAAAATCTTGGCTTCTTGAAACTTCTATCCCAAGTTGCCATAAATATCCCTAGTATGAGAACATTTCAAATACATTTAAAGTTTAGCTTAATGTTTTCTGGTTCTTTACTTTCTGTTTCACTTTCTTTCTTATTGGCAATTCTGAAGTTTTCATGCTTCCATGAATAGGAATGCCACAGCAAAGAAAAAACTCAAAGCATGTGCCCCATTGAGCAAAATCTTATGTGGGAATATGGCAGCAAGAAGGCTTACAAAATAATGATGACAAGTACAAACTATGTCATGATGGTGCAAAGGCATTTTAGAATGTGCATAATGTGAAGGGGGATAGAGAGGGATGTGGCCAAAAAAACCCTGCAATTACAGAGATTGGAAGTGAAGATAAGGGGAGGGACAAACACCATCACACAATGTTTCTTTATTATTATTATTATTCATTTATTCACATGTACATACATTTTTTGGGTCATTTCTCCCCCCATCCTCCTCCCCCACCCTTTCCTCCCTTCCCCCCTTAGTTCTAGGCAGGTCCTGTTCTGCCTTTATCACTAGTTTTGTTGAAGAAAATAGACAAATATAATAAGGAAGACAAAGTGTTTTTCTAGTTGAGTTAAGGATAGCTATACAGAAATATTCCTAGCATTGCTTTCGTGTACACATGTGCTATAACCCATGTTGATTCATCTCTAACTGAACTTTACCCTGGTTACTGATCCTCTTCTCATGATAACCTCTGTAGCTTTAAGGTTTTCTACAGTTGCAGAAAGTTGTAGATCATGTTACAAATGGAAAACTGAGCTCCAGAAAGTTCAGTGTGTGACCCCACACTGTGTGGGTATTTAGCCTCTCTCACCAGCTCCAAGTGCTGCCTCATGTGAGCATACAGTGGGGAAGCTTATTTCACTGTAGGAAGCACTCAAAGAACCACAGAGGTGCCAGCTCAAGATGTCCAGAATGAGATCGGTCTTTAGAGTGGAATCTCTAAGATCTCTAGGATTTGGGACGTGAGGTAGAATCCCCTTTAGAACAGACGGTGTCACTTCATGGCCTGGACAGCTCAGATTGTTTTTCATTCTCTGTTCTTATTGTGCTTTTTGTTTATTTGTTTGTGTGCTTGCTTGTTTTGTGGTGCTGGAGAACAAACCCAGTGCCTGGCATCTACTTGGGCAAGTTTCCATGGCTGAGCTAAACCCCGGTCCTCATTCTCTCTTCTTACTTCACCCTGCTGGCCATGAATGGACTAACAGCCTGGCCTTCGACCCTCTTATTCCACAAGAAAATTCCAAAATAGGAAGTAGGAACTCAATCTTGAGAGGTCCAGAAAATATGTCAATGGGAAGAAATAACAAACACTGAATAATAGAATTCTGAGCACAAAATAGTTAAAGTCAGTTAAGTATTTTAAAATAAAAATATTAGATGAGGATCACAAAACTGGAAAACAAAAGTATTTTTCAGTTTTCCCCTTCTGGTATATGTGTACATGTATTTTTAAACAGTTTTATTAGCATCTATTAGTTGTACAGGAGGATTCATTGTTACATTTCCATATATGCTTTCAATGCACCTTGGTTAGGTTCACTCCTACCATCTCTCATTTTCATCTCCCTCCACCCCTGCTTAAAATGATTATAATTGGTTTCGTTGCTCTATTTCATGTAAGTATATGAAGTACATCAACCACATTCATCTTCCTTTAACTACTCCATGCATCTTCCCCCTTCTCAGAAATACCCACCACCCCTCCTCACAGGATCTATTTTATAATCCAGTCTTTCATTTTTAAGTCCATATTCATTGTTTCTTTTTCCCTTATTTTTATTGTTCTACTGGGTGGGGATACATTGTGGCATTTGAGAAATTTCTTACTTTTTTCTTGCATTCACTCTCTCCATCATTCTCCTTTATCCTCCCTGTCCCCCATTCCTGAAATAGTTTCCACAGGTATCATTTTTCCATTTACATTCATGTGTACACACCATATTCACCCTCCCATGCCATTTTCCTAATTCCTTCCCCCTCCCACTGGTACAACCCCCGCCCCGCGTAGGACCTATGAAAGTGAAATTGAAATCATTGCAGTGTGTGAAGGCATTATCTCTAAAAGTTCATCCAAAAAAGTGTATGTGTTATTAAGAAGGGAGAGGAGCATCCTGGATCTCTTTAGAACAGTGTCCTAATTTGTGCACAATTTTCAGTATCCACCTTAGAACAGACAGTTGCAGAGCCCTCAAGGGAAAAGTTTTGAGTGAATTAATTTCACTGGAAATAAGGCCTGTGCTTAGACTTGATAAGCCCTTTCCTAGCTGAACAACGTAATTTTGTAGGCATATGAAGGGCAAGCTCAGAAAACAGTTCCAGGTTGAATGACAGTACTATAAAGAGGAAGAACTTTTCAGAATTTTCAAATGTTGTTTTAAGTTAGGAATTTGAAAGTTGGTTGAAGAGTGACTTTGCAAGTATATCTCAAAACTCACTTAATACTCTCCAAAGTGAGTTCCCTAAAACTCTAGATCATGGCTAGAAATCTACAACCTGTGAGACAAATCCAGACCCTGTCTGTTTTGGTAAATACAGTATTATTGGAACACATCCACACACATTTGTTCATGGACTATGGCTATTTTCCCCAGAAACCAAGTCACAATGGCGGAATTCAAGTGGTTGCAACAAAAATCATGTGGTCTAAAATGGCTAGAATATACTATTAGCTTCATTTTATGTTAAAATAGAACAAAATGTACGTATTTATGGAGTGCAGGTGATTTTCTTTTACAGGTATATATTGTGTAATTAGCATATCCATTGCCTTAATCATTTATTATTTCTTTATGATGAGAACATTCAAAATTCTTTCTTCTTGTCATTTTGAAGTATTCAATGCATTATTGTTAAATATAATCACCCTATGCAATAGAACACCAGAACTTATTTGTCCTAAGGACAACATTGACCAGTCATTTCCCATTCCTCCTCCTGGCATAATTCTCAGCCTCTGACACCACAATTCTACCCTTCTATGAGATCAACACTTTATATTCCATATTTGAGTGAGATTATGCAGTATTTGTCTTTTTTTACCTGGTTTATCTCACTTAATACAATGTTCCCCGAGTTCATACACATTGCAGATGATAGAATTTCAATTTTTTATGGTTGAATAATATTCCATTATGTGCATTTACATTTTCTATATCCATTCATCTGATAATGCACCCTTAATACAGAAAATGCTTATCAATCCTTGCTCTAGTTCTTTGAGAGATTATCTAATCAAAAATCATAAGAGACACTGGTTAAGTAAAATTATGATTTTCTGTAAGATTTCCGAGTCTTTAATATATGAAATCTTCAAGGAAGTGCTAGGAGTATTTGTTGTCTCACACATTTATTTAAAACTACAAAAGACTTTTCTCGTAGAATGTCTCAAAGAACCAGTTTTCTGTAACTGTCTGAGGGAATGTTTCAACATTCACTCAATGAAAAGGCATATTGGCAGAGCATTGACTGAGTAATAAGCATTAGAGATTCAAAGTGAATAAGACATCAACTATCTTTGCTCTCAAAAAGCTCACTGACTATTAGAGAATCAAATGTTAAACAACTAATTGCAGTACCATTCAAGAAGTGCTAGCCTGGGACATATAAAATGATTGGTGTTAGTTCAAAGGGAAAGAAAAATCAACTGTGTTTAGGGTGTGTGGAGGTTAGAGGTTGGAATATAGAGGGGAAGATTCTTGAATCTCACTTTGGATAAGTTTCGATATAGACGATGCCATTCCAGACAGAGAAACCAATATTTCTATAAAATAACTTTTTTGTTTTGGAATCTATGAAGAATTTGTCTTTGATGAGTCAAGAAGATTTTTGGTTGAAGAAGTAGATAGGGCTAATTTTCCTCACTTGGAGCATGTGTACAGAATCTATGGGAAACAGAATTAATGATCATGATAGAGATGTAAGATCACATACCATTTGTTTTGGCACCAGACACAATGATGAAACAAACCAGCAATGTTTCTATTTCCCACAAATGAGTTTAAAACCTAAACTGTAATGTGAAAGCCAGAGATCAGTGGAAAAGTTTTAAGTGGCAATTTGTGCTTCATTTGTGAGGCAATTTTCAACTTCTCTTTTCAATGAATACGGGAAATAAGTTGAAAGTAAAGCTGCTTGTCAGTTATAGAGGGAAATTTCAACTTCATGACAAAAACATACATTTTTGTGGAGGTACTCTCAATCTTTCTGACAAGCTGCAAATTTCCTTTATTAGTATGAATACATTTGGAAGCCCAACCAACAAAAATGCTTGGCACAGAGGTTAGCATGATATACAACAAGAAATGGACAAAAACAAAATTTTTAAGATGCTGCCTTGGAAGCCACAGATAAGCTACAGCCCAACTTAAACCTGATGAATAGTTGGTGCTCAGTGTATATGGCATTTTGTGTTTTTTTTTTTCATTTTTCTTTTATTAGTCATATGTGCATACAAGGCTTGGTTCATTTCTCCCCCCTGCGCCCACCCCCTCCCTTACCACCCACTTCACCCCCTCCCGCTCCCCCCCTCAATACCCAGCAGAAACTATTTTGCCCTTATCTCTAATTTTGTTGTAGAGAGAGTATAAGCAATAATAGGAAGGAACAAGGGGTTTTGCTGGTTGAGATAAGGATAGCTATACAGGGCATTGACTCACATTGATTTCCTGTGCGTGGGTGTTACCTTCTAGGTTAATTCTTTTTGATCTAACCTTTTCTCTAGTTCCTGGTCCCCTTTTCCTATTGGCCTCAGTTGCTTTAAGGTACCTGCTTTAGTTTCTCTGCATTAAGGGCAACGAATGCTAGCTAGTTTTTTAGGTGTCTTACCTATCCTCACCCCTCCCTTGTGTGCTCTCGCTTTTATCATGTGCTCATAGTCCAATCCCCTTGTTGTGTTTGCCCTTGATCTAATGTCCACATATGAGGGAGAACATACGATTTTTGGTCTTTTGAGCCAGGCTAACCTCACTCAGAATGATGTTCTCCAATTCCATCCATTTACCAGCGAATGATAACATTTCGTTCTTCTTCATGGCTGCATAAAATTCCATTGTGTATAGATACCACATTTTCTTAATCCATTCGTCAGTGCTGGGGCATCTTGGCTGTTTCCATAACTTGGCTATTGTGAATAGTGCCGCAATAAACATGGATGTGCAGGTGCCTCTGGAGTAACAGTCTTTTGGGTATATCCCCAAGAGTGGTATTGCTGGATCAAATGGTAGATCGATGTCCAGCTTTTTAAGTAGCCCCCAAATTTTTTTCCAGAGTGGTTGTACTAGTCTACATTCCCACCAACAGTGTAAGAGGGTTCCTTTTTCCCCGCATCCTCGCCAACACCTGTTGTTGGTGGTGTTGCTGATGATGGCTATTCTAACAGGGGTGAGATGGAATCTTAGCGTGGTTTTAATTTGCATTTCCTTTATTGCTAGAGATGGTGAGCATTTTTTCATGTGTTTTCTGGCCATTTGAATTTCTTCTTTTGAGAAAGTTCTGTTTAGTTCACATGCCCATTTCTTTATCGGTTCATTAGTTTTGGGAGAATTTAGTTTTTTAAGTTCCCTGTATATTCTGGTTATCAGTCCTTTGTCTGATGTATAATTGGCAAATATTTTCTCCCACTCTGTGGGTGTTCTCTTCAGTTTAGAGACCATTTCTTTTGATGAACAGAAGCTTTTTAGTTTTATGAGGTCCCATTTATCTATGCTATCTCTTAGTTGCTGTGCTGCTGGGGTTTCATTGAGAAAGTTCTTACCTATACCTACTAACTCCAGAGTATTTCCTACTCTTTCTTGTATCAACTTAAGTGTTTGGAGTCTGATATTAAGATCCTTGATCCATTTTGAGTTAATCTTGGTATAGGGTGATATACATGGATCTAGTTTCAGTTTTTTGCAGACTGCTAACCAGTTTTCCCAGCAGTTTTTGTTGAAGAGGCTGCTATTTCTCCATCGTATATTTTTAGCTCCTTTGTCAAAGATAAGTTGCTCATAGTTGTGTGGCTTCATATCTGGATCCTCTATTCTGTTCCACTGGTCTTCATGTCTGTTTTTGTGCCAGTACCATGCTGTTTTTATTGTTATTGCTTTGTAATATAGTTTGAAGTCAGGTATTGTGATACCTCCTGCATTGTTCTTTTGCCTGAGTATTGCCTTGGCTATTCGTGGCCTCTTGTGTTTCCATATAAATTTAACAGTAGATTTTTCAATCTCTTTAATGAATGTCATTGGAATTTTGATGGGAATTGCATTAAACATGTAGATTACTTTGGGGAGTATCGACATTTTTACTATGTTGATTCTACCAATCCATGAGCATGGGAGATCTCTCCACTTTCTATAGTCTTCCTCAATCTCTTTCTTCAGAAGTGTATAGTTTTCCTTGTAGAGGTCTTTCACATCTTTTGTTAGGTTTACACCTAGGTATTTGATTTTTTTTGAGGCTATTGTAAATGGAATTGTTTTCATACATTCTTTTTCCGTTTGCTCATTGTTAGTGTATAGAAATGCTAATGATTTTTCTATGTTGATTTTATATCCTGCTACCTTGCTATAGCTATTGATGATGTCTAGAAGCTTCTGAGTAGAGTTTTTTGGGTCTTTAAGGTATAGGATCATGTCGTCTGCAAATAGGGATATTTTGACAGTTTCTTTACCTATTTGTATTCCTTTTATTCCTTCTTCTTGCCTAATTGCTCTGGCTAGGAATTCCAGTACTATGTTGAATAGGAGTGGAGATAGTGGGCATCCTTGTCTGGTTCCTGATTTTAGAGGGAATGGTTTTAATTTTTCTCCGTTAAGTATAATGCTAGCTGTAGGTTTGTCATATATAGCTTTTATAATGTTGAGGAACTTTCCTTCTATTCCTAGTTTTCTTAGAGCTTTTATCATGAAATGATGTTGGATCTTATCAAAGGCTTTTTCTGCATCTATTGAGATGATTAAGTGGTTTTTGTCTTTGCTTCGGTTAATGTGGTTTATTACGTTTATTGATTTTCGTATGTTGAACCACCCCTGCATCCCTGGGATGAAGCCTACTTGGTCGTGGTGAATAATCTTTTTGATGTGTTGCTGAATTCGATTTGCCATTATTTTGTTGAGGATTTTTGCATCAATGTTCATTAAGGAGATTGGCCTATAGTTCTCCTTTTTGGAGGTGTCTTTGCCTGGTTTTGGGATAAGTGTAATACTGGCTTCATAAAATGTGTTTGGCAGTTTTCCTTCCCTTTCTATTTCATGGAACAGTTTAAGGAGGGTTGGTATCAGTTCTTCTTTAAAGGTCTGATAGAATTCAGCAGAGAATCCATCAGGTCCTGGACTTTTCTTTTTGGGGAGACTCTTGATTGCTGCTTCAATTTCATTTTGTGTTATAGGTCTATTCAGGTGATTAATTTCCTCTTGGTTCAGTTTTGGATGATCATATGTATCTAGAAATCTGTCCATTTCTTTTAGATTTTCAAATTTATTTGAATATAGGTTCTCAAAGTAGTCTCTGATGATTTCCTGGACTTCCATGGTGTTTGTTGTTATCTCCCCTTTTGCATTCCTGATTCTACTAATTTGGGTTTTTTCTCTCCTCATTTTAGTCAGGTTTGCCAGGGGTCTATCGATCTTGTTTATTTTTTCAAAGAACCAACTTTTTGTTTCATTAATTCTTTGTATGGTTTTTTTGGTTTCTATTTCGTTGATTTCAGCTGTTATTTTTATTATTTCTCTCCTTCTATTTGTTTTGGGATTTGCTTGTTCTTGTTTTTCTAGGAGTTTCAGATGTATCATTAGGTCATTGATTTGGGATCTTTCAATCTTTTTAATATATGCACTCATGGCTATAAACTTTCCTCTCAAGACTGCCTTAGCTGTGTCCCATAGGTTCCGGTAGGTTGTGTTTTCATTTTCATTGACTTCTAGGAACTTTTTAATTTCCTCTTTTATTTCATCGGTGATCCATTCTTCATTAAGTAATGAGTTATTTAGTTTCCAGCTGTGTGCATGTTTTTTGTCTTTACTTTTGTTGTTGAGTTCTACTTTTACTGCATTGTGGTCAGATAGTATGCATGGTATATTTCTATTTTCTTATATTTGCTGAGGCTTGCTTTGTGCTCTAGGATATGATCTATTTTGGAGAAAGTTCCATGGGCTGCTGAGAAGAATGTATATTGTGTAGAGGTTGGATGAAATGTTCTGTAGACATCTACTAGGTCCACTTGATCTATTGCATATTTTAGATCTTGGATTTCTTTATTGAGTTTTTGTTTGGATGACCTATCTATTGGTGATAATGGAGTGTTAAAGTCTCCCACAACCACTGTGTTGGCGTTTATATATGCTTTTAGGTCTTTCAGGGTATGTTTGATGAAATTGGGTGCGTTGACATTGGGTGCGTACAGATTGATGATTATTATTTCCTTTTGGTCTATTTCCCCTTTTATTAGTATGCAATGTCCTTCTTTATCTCGTTTGATCAATGTAGGTTTGAAGTCTACTTTGTCAGAGATAAGTATTGCTACTCCTGCTTGTTTTCGGAGGCCGTTGGCTTGGTAAATCTTCTTCCAGCCTTTCATCCTAAGCATATGCTTATTTCTGTCGGTGAGATGAGTCTCCTGTAAGCAACAAATTGTTGGATCTTCTTTTTTAATCCATTTTGTCAAACGGTGTCTTTTGATGAGTGAATTAAGTCCATTAACATTAAGTGTTAGTACTGATAGGTATGTGGTGATTCCTGCCATTTAGTTATCTTAGTTGTTTGAAGGTTTGATTGTGTGTACCTAACTTGATGTTACTCTCTACTGTCTTGCTTTTTCTTATCCTGTGGTTTGGTGCTGCCTGCCTTTTCATGGTTAAGTTGGGTGTCACTTTCTGTGTGCAGGATCCCTTGCAGAATCTTTTGTAATGGTGGCTTTGTGGTCACATATTGTTTTAGTTTCTGCTTATCATGGAAGACTTCTATTGCTCCATCTATTTTGAATGATAGCTTTGCTGGGTAGAGTATCCTGGGGTTGAAGTTATTTTCATTCAGTGCCCGGAAGATCTCACCCCACGCTCTTCTTGCTTTTAATGTTTCTGTTGAGAAGTCTGCTGTGATTTTGATGGGTTTACCTTTGTATGTTACTTGTTTTTTCTCTCTTGCAGCCTTCAATATTCTTTCCTTAGTTTCTGAACTTGTTGTTTCAATGATGATATGTCGTGGAGTAGTTCTATTTTGATCTGGTCTGTTTGGTGTCCTGGAGGCCTCTTGCATTTGTATGGGAATCTCTTTCTCTAGATTTGGGAAATTTTCCGTTATTATTTTGTTGAATATATTACGCATTCCCTTCGCTTGCACCTCTTCTCCTTCTTCGATGCCCATGATTCTCAAGTTTGGTCTTTTGATGGAGTCAGTGAGTTCTTGCATTTTCTTTTCACAGCTCTTGAGTTGTTTAATTAATAGTTCTTCAGTTTTTCCTTTAATTACCATTTCATCTTCAAGTTCTGAGATTCTGTCTTCTGTTTGTTCTATTCTGCTGGATTGGCCTTCCGTTTTATTTTGCAGTTCTGTTTCGTTCTTTTTTCTGAGGTTTTCCATATCCTGGCTGTTTTCTTCTTTATTGTTGTCTATTTTTGTTCTGAGTTCATTTATCCATTTATTCATTGTGTTCTCTCTTTCACTTTGGTGTTTATACAGTGCTTCTATGGTTTCCTTTATTTCTTCTTTTGCTTTTTCAAATTCTCTATTTTTATTGTCTTGGAATTTCTTGAGTGTCTCCTGTACATTTTGGTTGACCCTATCCAGTATCATCTCTATAAAATTCTCATTGAGTACCTGTAGTATGTCTTCTTTTAAATTATTCTTGTGGGCTTCATTGGGTCCTTTGGCATAGTTTATCTTCATTTTGTTGGAGTCTGGATCTGAGTTTCTGTTCTCTTCATTCCCCTCTGGTTCCTGTACTAATTTTTTGCTGTGGGGAAACTGGTTTCCCTGTTTTTTCTGTCTTCCCGTCATTGTCTTTGGTGTTGTTACTGTCCCTGTACTGTGTGCAATTAAGTATTTTCTAGCTTGTAATAATAACAATGGTAATATTTAGAATGGAAGAGTGAGCTGAGATGGAAAGCAAGAAGTTAAAGAAAAGGGGAAAACAAATATACAGACAAGAGGGAGAAAGCAGAACAAGGTATCAGACAAGAGAGTTTCAAAGGTATAAACAGGGAGTGTTTGTGTACTAATCGACAGTAAGCTGAACAGACAATAGAGAGACAGAGAGAGGATTGAAAATCAAAGATAAAAAAATAAAAAATAAGTATATGAAAGTAATATCTATTTATAAAAATGAATTAAAATAAAATGGAAAATAGAAAATTAAAAAAAAAAAAAAAACCAAAAAACTTCCAAGTTTATATGCAATGCAATTTCAGTCTTAATAATTTGGATGTCCGTCTCAATCTCCAGTCCTGGAGTTGGTGCCTCAGATGTTGTTCTGTAGTTGTCTCATCAAAGCGGATGCATAAAGTAGAACAAAACTGCACTCACACACACACAGAAGAAAAAAAAAAAAAAAGCCCCACCAAGTGTCCCCAGTTCAAATGCAATACAGTTTCAGTAAGTTTTTCAGCTTGCAGGTGTAATTCGGTTGTTCTCTCATCAAAGGTAGGGAGAAAAAGAAAAAAAAGCGTCTGGAGGCAGTTCTGAGAGTGGTATCTGCAACTGTGGCTTGCCTGCCTGCTGCTCTCAGCCTGTAGCTGGCTGCGTTATTTATGCAGATCTCTGGGGTGAGCTAGCGCTCACCTGGTCCCACAGGCTTTGTTTGCTCAGAGTTCTCCTGTGCGGTGGCCTCTGCTACAGGCTTTTCCCTTTCCAAGCACTGGGAAAGGTGACACTGCCCCGCATTGTCAGGCCTGCGTGTTTATTTACAGTTCACGTGGGAAGTGGGTCTTCCCTCCTCTCACAAGCGTCCCAGCTCCTGGTTGCTGGGCACACGCCCCGCTCCCGCCAGAGCCTCTCCGGCCGCCCGGCTCCTTTATTTACAGTCCCGGGAAGGGTTCCCTTCCCCCAATCTTCAGCGCTCAGGGCGCCCCACCCTCTTTCCAGCGTGTCTTAACTGTTCTTATTGCTTAGTACTCAGTTTCTCTTTTTTTCCCGGTTGGAGGTCAGTCTGTCCAGGGGGCTATGCTGCTCTGGCCCAGGCTTGTCTGTGGGGCTACCACGGTACCACGAAGCTCACCTGGTCCGCGTCTTCCCAAGCCGTATGGGCGCTGGCCACTGGCAGCCCCGGGGGCCCTCCTGGTTTCTCCGTTTAACGTGAAGTGGAGATTCTCTGCGCCGGCTGGAGATGTGGAGGAGTCAAAGTTATGCCTTTTCTCGGTGATTATGCCTGCAAAGTGTGTCTCCAGCGACTCTCCAAGATTTCACTATAGGAGGCTCGCTTTCTGCTTCCTACCTCTAGCCGCCATCTTGGAATTTTTTGCATTTTGTGTTTCAGTGTAGTGACAAGGACGTCAGTAAAGGCCACTATGGGAAAAATTTGTAAACATTAAGAAATATATTTTCTGTTTACAATTTTCAAGTTCTATCTCAATTTTCAAAACATTTTAACCTTGATTCCATTATGTTCCTCCAGGTAACTTTCCAACCCATCACTAGTAAAAGAGCTTTCTCTTTCCATACTATTTTTACAATACCTATCCTCACAGCTTTACTGTGATAACTCACAGTGGTTTGGATTTTTCCTTTCCCTGTTGATTGATGATATTAAGCATCTTTGTATATCCTTAAAGTATCCACTCCCGAACTTCTCCATGTTTGTCCTCTTTTCAGACCCTGTGACATTGTAGTAGTAACTGGACTAAGATGACCAATCCTCTCTGATACGAGCCTTTCTCTCTCTTTTATCTAACATTGTCTATAAATCTTCACCAATTTTCTCCTCTTTCCTGTATTAGAAGAACAATTGCCTCTGATCCTCTCCAAGACTGACCTTTCAACATGTTACACTTGTGATCTCATTCAACTATCAGAATTTGCCTCATAACTTCTTTTATTTTTACTGGCTTTAATTTTGTCCTCCATGCTTATTTCTTTCATGTGCAGATATGCTAAAAGTTCACCAATTCTAATTAGGCTGTTCCTCAGCCCTGCTTTTGTTACTATGAACATTCACAGCAGTGCTGTTCCCTCAAGTCAAGTCTGTTCCCCTCTATATTGCTCACCTTCATTTTAATCCCTACTCAGCTTTCTACCTACACCACTTCACTGACACTCTTTCTTAGAAAGTGACATAATATTATCGCCAGATCGAAGGGCTGTGATTTTCTCCTTATCCTGTTTTATCAAAGCATTGGCAGTACTAAACACAGGCTCCTTCATGAGATGCACTCAACAATGATGTTGAGTCTCCTTCTGTTCTTTTCCCTACTCTTCCTCCCATCAAGCACATCCTGAGTTTATAAATGTTCTGCTCTTCCTTTACTTTTATGCCCTACTTCTCCCTTATAATTATTCCTTGGACTTTATTCTCTCGCACTAGCCTGTCATAGCAATGCCTAACTTAAACTTTGCTGTCATTTTCTCATTTCTTTCATTCATTCTTTAAACTTGCCTAAGCATTGTTTTCCTAAAAAAAAGAAATGCCAGATCACTTGAGCAATAATGAGAGCCCTTGAAGTCTCTATAGAACTTTGTAGTTTTCCTAGTACTTTTGTAATTAGTGGATGGATAAGATGCACTATTCTGTCAGTATTATTATGCTTATTTTACAGACCAATCTACTAAGGCTCAAAAATGCATATTGTGCAGCAGCTGCAGGAGATCTCTGTAATATCTGTTAACTCCATTTTGTCCATAATGTCCCTTAATTCTGAGGTTTGTTTCCTGATTTTTGGTCTGGATGATTCGTCTAATAGTGACAGTGGGGTATTGTATTGGACTGTATCTGTGTTGATTAAGTCTATTAGTGTTTGTTATTCATTATCATTTTATTGTCCACAGAATCAGTTATAACTTTCATTTCTGATGCTAATAATTTTGTCCTCTCTTCTTTCTGGGTTGTACTGGCTGGAGGGGTATCAATGTTATCAGTGTTTTGCAAGGGCTAACTTTTGATTTTGTTTATTTTCAGCTATCATTTTCCTAGTTTTGATTTCTGTGTTTTCTACTATAATGTTTACTCTTTCTTTTTCCCTTGCTTTAGTCTTACCTTTCTCTTAATTCTGTACCTTCTTAATGTGGAAGTTTAGGTTATTGCTTTTAGAAATTTCTTCATCTTACATGTACTCAGTGGTATAATACATAGCCACTCAATGCTATAAATTTCCCTCTAAGCACTTATTTGTCATTACTGCACACATATTGGGTAAATCGCATTTTTATTTTCATTTAATTCAAAATATCTTTAAATATCTCTTGCAACTTCTTTGACCTATGCAAATGGGTTAGCTTTTAAATATTTTGTTATAGATTTCTAGCTTAATTCCTTTGAGATTGGAGAACATATTTTGTTTTAAGTCTTTTTTTTTTCTTTTTTGCTCTTATTTTTGTTGATACTGGAGTTTTATGTTGAGTGGGGATATGGCATTTCAAGCTTAGAGACTCACATTTGCTAGGCAGGCACTCTACTACATGAGTCATGGCCTCAGTCATTTTGCTTTAGTTATTTTCATAGTGCAGTGTAATGTTTCTGCTCAGATTGGCTTAGACCTTGGCCTCATATTTATGCCTCCCATGTAGTTGGAATGACAGTCACACACTACCACTCACTCATTTGAAGAAGAGCCTTAGGCAGGATGCTTGTAAGTTCCTACATGCAGCATGTAGTTTCTTCAAATTGGCTTCTTTCACTTAAAAATGGACATTTAAGGTAACTCAATGTTTTTCCATGACTTGGTAGTATATTTGTTTTTATCACTGAACAATATTCCATTGGATATTTTACATTTCTCCATTGAAAGATGTCTTGGTTGCTTCTCAGTTTTGCCAATTACAATAAAGATGTCATAAACATTCATGTGCGCATTTTTGCATAAATGTACATGTTCAGCTTATTTTTGCAAAAAGTAAGCAGTACAATCATGTGTGCTTCTCTTATTAATCCAACTGTCCAGTCCCTCCTGGGCCTCATGCTCTCCCCAGTGCCCCCAGGGATTTGCTCACCAGTGGGGCCACCAGGGAAACTGTGGAGTCTGAGGCTCGAAACCAAGATTTGTGCACCTGATCCTCCTTCCTGCTGAAACCGCGAGCTTGAGGCTCTCCCGGGCCGTCCTTGTGGACTTGGAACCGCAACGTCATGGCATGGAATGTTGTTAGTCTCTAAGGACAAGTTCCCTGGAGACAGAGAGCTCCTTGAGAGACTCTCCGCGCGACTCTGCTCAGGAGAACTACCCTGCTGAATCCTTCAATATGCACAGATACTGGGCCCATCGGAAGCCTTGGTACCGCCCACCTGGGGATTTCACGCCGCGGTTCCAGGTACCGACTGGAAGACAGTACCCGAACCAGCAAGCGATGCCCACCTCTTGCTGGACCAGTCGCCACCAAGAGGCCACGGTAACTTCACGGAACTGCAGGATGGGCAGCAACCCAGGGACCCAGCGGATTTGCCCCTCTGGGAGCAATCAAACGCCTCCTCCAGTGCCACGACAGATGGTGTGCTCCACACAGTCCTCCAGGGGAAGAGTTGCCCAGGAGCCGCGTGTAACGGAAAGCACGATGAGTGCCCTGAAAGGCATGAATAAAGGAATAGTGAAGAAAAAAGTACCAGGGCAGATGACCAACTCCACGCTGGCATTGCCAGCAAGAAATGCCCAGCAGCCAGGTGCAAAGGACACCGCTCGCAAAGAGCCAATGAAAAGGAGAATGGAGGGAGAGTCCCAAATACACAGAGATGGCCAGGAAACTAAGAAAAAGCGCCATGAGAGCAGTGGGAGCAGCTGTTCAACATCTGGACCCCTCCTGCTCCATGGATGTTATGTGAGTTTTCCAGAGAAACCTGTGTCACTGAAGAGAAGTCTTCCTTCTGAGACCTCAGATGACATCTTGAATAAGAAAGCACGCATGTATTCTAGGTGGTCCCCACCAAGCAAGCTCACATGTGGCAGCCCAGTGCCCAAGCATAACTCCATCAGGAGTTCCTACAGGTCCACTCAAGACATCTCCCAGCTGGGGAAGAAAAAGGGTCCCACCTCATTCCTCTTGGCTGGATCAGCTTCCTCAGGCTCCCAGCCGCCCAAGAGGCCAGCAGAGAACACAAGAGCAGAGGAGCTGGGTCATGGATCGAGTACTCCTGCTCCTGCTCCTGGGGTGGTGGACAAGGAGTCCCATGGAGAAAGGGCTGAAGATGATAGCACAAGGAAGGAGCCCAAGTCCTCCACTTCACTATCAACATCTGGCAGCTCTGGGAGCAGGAAACAGAAGCGACAGGAGGACTCACTGACCTTACCTTTACCACCCCTGCTTACCTGTGCCAGCCCTCCTGAAGTCCACAGAGCAGAGAAGGCCAGATTGGAGAGGTTTAACGAGGCCCAGAAGGAAAAGACTGATGAGGTCTCTAACTGTGTCACCAAGGAGCCTCGTCTCACTTTAACTCTGCCTGCATCAGGGACAGTTTCTTGGCCAGCCTCCTTCCCCACCCCTGCCCCTGACCCAGGTGCTACCCTGCTGCTGGCCAGCTTAAAGACCATGCAGAACTATGACTGTGCCCCATCATTATCAGGACATGCTGATGCAGTGAGCACTGCAGCCCCTGCACGTGCCAAGCCACCTCGACCTCCACTGACCCTGCCTGCATCAGGGCCAGCTTCTTTGCCTGCCTCCCTCCCCACCCCTGCCGCAGCCATAAGCACTATTTCACCCCTTGGGCAATTGAGTAAGGTGCACAATCTGCAGGCCCCACCATCCCTCCCAGTGCCTGTTGCAGTGGATAATAGTGTAGCTCCCCCACCTCTGAAGAGAACCAGCCTTCCAGCCATTCTTAGTTCTTCAGAGCCAGGGTTCTTTGCAGGAAAACCTTCAACAGCTTCCCAGGGGCTGGCACCTACTTCCCCCCCAGTTATACCCCTGGATCTCCTCCATCCTCCCCCACTCCAAGCTGCAGTATCAGCCACACCACAAGGCCTCTCCACCTCTTCAGCACCTTCCCAGGGGCAGGCACCTACTTCAAAATCAGTTACGACCATGGATATATCACCCTTACTACATCTTGATGTTGCAGAATCAGCCAGACTACAAAGTCTTCTTTGGCCTGACCCCATAAAGCCAAAGCCACTTGGCAGCACACCTACCAAAAATTCCTCCCCAACAGGTCCTGGCCTGGCCTCTGGTGGTTTCATGATGAAGAGCCTTTTGGTGACCCCGACTAAAAGCCAGGGAAACAAGTCCACACAGGTAGGCACATTGCCAGCCTCTTCCAACCAAACCATCCCCTAAAACCAACACCACCACTCTAACCATCAAGGCCCGAATTGGCCTCATTAGACCCCCTACTTTCATGCATATTCCATCCCGGCCTTTAATGCAGACAACTGCTCCACTTAGTACTACCTCCATGACCACCAGTCCGGCCACACGCACCATCATTGGTCCAGCCAGACTATCTTCCTCAAAGCCTGTGAGTGGTTTTGGGGTAAACAGCATAGCCAGCAGCCACTCAACCACCACCACCATCTCCACCACCAGCTCTGCCACCAGCTTGACCTCTCAGGGCTCCCTCCTTGGGCCTTCCACTACCTCTGTTGCCCACAACCCAGTGGCCCCAAGCTCCGTCCTGTTCCCCCAGCCCTCTGCCCTGTCCACATCTGCACCACTCACCTCCTTTGGCCTGCCCTTACCCAGTACCAATCCCAGCACCCCTGCCATCAGTGGCCGTAACCACCCACTCACTATCTCTACCTCCACCACTACCAGCCTGGGGACGCTTAGAGTCGGGGGCACCAACAAGCCCTCATCCAACACCCATCCCATTCCCCCACCCAATATGGGACCCAAATCACAGCCCACAAATGGAGGCCCAAAGAAGCAGAAGAAGGGGAATACCATGCCAGCCCTTGTTCGAGCATTTGCTGCTGTTTCACTGTCCAATACTGGGCAGAACCAGGCCCACAAGCAGCGCAGGTGCAAGAGCCAGCGCAAAGCCATGAGCAATTTGGTGGCTATGTTTTCTAAACTTTCCTTAGTTTAAGGGGCACTGCCTCAGTTCTCTTTATTTTTATTTGTAATTTTTATTATATATATATATATTTCCATGTGTTTCAATATAAAAAAGCATCTCTTTATTAAAAAAAAAAAGAAACACACAGTCATCAAAGTGAAGTATGCATCTGAATTTCAGCTAAATAGAGCCACGTGCCTATTTCAGTTAAAAGGATGTGAGCAGACCTACCATGTACTCCCTGAAGGTCCAGCTTTTAAAATCCTTCCCCACAGTCCCTCATGCTCTTTACATTTTCTGGATGGGTGGTATTGGGGTACCTATCAGGGTGCATCATTCTGGAGATGTCAGAGACCCACTAGAATGTTTTCGTGATAAGTGTGTGGATTTGTTCATCTACTTTTACATGAATAAAAGTTCTATTATTTTTAAACCAAAATTTTGGAATTTATCTTCATGGCAGTGTTACCTTTACCAAAACACAGAAGTGCTGCCTTCAGTAACTGACAAGGGGGATTGAGTGTGTGCAAGTTGGTAGCTCTGGAAGAAGTTGGAGATCAGAATGCTGGTAGTATGGGTTGTTAGATATTTACTCCATCTGCGCAAACTATCACACAGAAATAATGATTTGGGGTAAGAATTGTGGACTCATGAACTGAAATAGAAATAAGTATAGAAACTTAAGCCATAAGAAATTAGGTTTACAAAAAACACAATAACAAATGTTTATCAGGGGTTCTTATTAGAGAGAGGAACTCAGGTTTGAAAGGTTTAAGTTAAAGACTCTTCTCTTCCACTCAAGGATATTGCTTTATTTGGCCATAATGTAGCTTGCATAGAGAGAAGGGATACAGATGCAAGGAAAGAAATCAGAGTTGAGAATCAGAAGAAAATTTAAGTTGTAGCTATTGCCATCTAGTTCTGAATGGAGGCACCTAGTACTGACTAAATCTACTATTTTTGAAAGAATTATGTTTCCAAAGAAATTTGAGACTCAACCAAAGGTCTTTTGACTAGCTAAGCCTTAAAACCACTGTCTAGCTACCAAATTGCTATATGTAAGGAAAACCACTGCCTAGCTACCAAATTGCTATATGTAAGGAATAAGGAGATGAAAATCGGTATAGCTCTCAAAGAGGACATACTCTTCAATATTCTCCTTTAGATGTGGCTTTGAAGGGTGATATGCAAACAATAGAGCTTCTTTCAAGTGACAGAATTTGTGTACGTGAAGGACCTTCCCTCACTGGCAGGATGAGAACCTTCCACATGACTGTCAATGAAAATACTACGAGTGATAGTGCTGATAGTGCTATTAGGAAGCAGTAGAAACTTTAGAATGTGAGACCTGATTCGTTTGAAGAAGTATATCCTTAGGGTGCACCCTTGAAGGGTATCCTGGGGTGCTGGTCTCTTCCTCTCCATCTCTTTACTCCTGGCCACAGGTAGGTGACAAGCTGCCCTCCTGTACATGCATCCATCAGGATTTACTGCCTCACACAGGACTGAAAGCTACAAGGCCAAGTGACCATGATTTGAAAGTACAGAAAGTATGAACCCCCAAAACCCTTTTGTCTTTTAAATTGATTTCTCTCAGGTTATTTTGTTACAATGGAGAGTTGGCTAACACGAGTTTGTTCTGCTGACAAACGCTAATATGCTCTAAGAGCAAGTACTGAATTTCTGTTGCTTTACAGTGATTAAATATTTATGGGTCTATTTGGTAAGTATGTCTTCAGAGGACCTTCCTGTTCATTTCACTCCTGTCTCCATCCTGGACACATAGCAAGTGTTCTGTAAATAGTTTTGAATGTGTGGTGAATGCAAAGTTTTTGGGTTTTTTGTGGTGCTGGGTGTTGAACTCAGGGTCTCATCCATACTAACCAAGCGGTCTATCACTGAGTTATATTCCATGCCGAAACATAATTTTTAATGCAACCTCTGTGTTGTGACTTTCAGTGTAGTAATTCCTTCCTCAAAATTTTACTAGCTAAGTAGAGTCACTATTTGGATATACAAACCCGAATATATGCACCAAACACCTCTTTATACAAGCTGTCAGTTTGTTGTTTTTCTCTCGATTCCCAATATAATAAACCTCAGTTCCTCAGCTATGACATTTTTCTATGTTTGTTTCCTCTGGATAGTTTCTCAAAACTGTTACACACACACACTCACACACTCACACACACACACACACTCACACACACTCACACACACTCACACATACACACACTCACACACTCACACACACTCTCTCACACACTCACACACACACTCACACACTCTCTCACACACTCACTCACACACACTCACACACACACACTCACACACACACACACACACACACACCTCATAGAGAAATAGAATTCCTCCAAGTAGCACAGAAAAAGTCTGTGCAATATTAATTCTAGTCAATCTATGAACATAGGAAATCTTTGCATATTCTGGTCTCTCATTCAACTTCTTTCTTCGAGGTTGTGCAGGTTTCCTTGTGTAGGTCTTTCACCTCCTTAGTTAAGTGTATTCATAGTTTTTTTTTCTTTTTTTGAGGGATGAGAATGGAATTGCTTTGCTCTTTTCTTTCTCAGTCTGTTCATTGTTAGTATATAGAAATGGTGCTGATTTTTGTATGTTGAGGTAATTTCCTGCTACAAGGCTGAAAATGTTTAGGAGATCTAGGGGTTTTGAGGGACGTCTTTTAAGTATAGAATCATATTATCTAGTAAAAGAGATAATTTGATTTCTTCATTCCCTATTTGAATCTATTTTATTTCTTTCTCTTGCCTTATTTCTGTGCTACAAAATCCAATCTCTATTGAATAAGAGTGGCAAGAGTAGACCCTTTTGTCTTGTTCCTGACTTTAAAATTTCGTCAGTTTTTTCCCACTTTGTATGATATTGGCTTGTCACATACAACTTTCATGATTTAGAGGTACTTCCCTCTATTCCTAGTTTATTCGGAACTTGGATCTTAAAAGGATTCTGAATTTTGTCAGGGCTTTTCATGCCTCCATTGATGTGATCATGTGATGTTTTTCTTGATTGTATACATTTATTGCTTTATGCATGCTCAATCATCTGTATATCCCTAGAATGAAACCAATTTTATCACGCTGTATGAACGTTTTGACGGGTTAACTCAGTTTGCAAGTACTTTATTGAGAACTTTTATGTTTATGTTCATTTTGAAAGACTGGCCTATAATGTCCCTTGTTCAAAGTTGCTGTGTCCTGAAAGCGGAAAGCGCTGCTGCGGGAGTCCGAAGGGAGTCTGTGCTGCGGTGGCGGGAGCCCGGCTGGCCTGAGGTCGTCGCGTGGGCCTTGTGGAGCCTGAAGCTGCCCTGGGCGCGGCGGGGAGGACGATGCCGAGCGGCTGGCCGGGCAGGGCCAGGGTGCGCCGCTGCCCGCGGTGCGGGTGCAGCTGATGAGAATAAGGTTGAGCATCAACCCCCTGGAGGACTGGAGGCTGTACATTAGCAGCCGGCCCCCACTGGTGGTCTTCATGATCAGCGCGAGCGCCATGGCCATGGCCTTCCTGACCCTGGGCTACTTCTTCAAGATCAAGGAGATTAAGTCACCGGAAATGGCAGAGTGCTGCGTTTAATGATTTGGACTTTTGCGTATGGGAAAATGAAACTTGGACGCATCTCTCAAATGACAGCACGGCTCCGGGGAGCACAGGTACCAGTGGGCAGGCCAGAGTGTCCACCCTGCAGATCCCCCAGGTCCTGGAGGACCCGGGCCCTGTGAATATCTCGTTTGCAATCACCCTCACCCTGGACCCACTCAAGCCCTTCGGCGGGTACTCTCGCAACGTCACGCACCTATAGTCCACCATTCTGGGGCATCAGCTCGGACTTTCAGGCAGGGAAGCTCACGAGGAGATAAATATTACCTTTACCCTACCTGCTGCATGGAGCTCGGACGACTGTGCTCTTCATGGTCATTGTCAGCAGGTGGTGTTCACAACCCGCATGACCCTCACGGCCACCTCTGGTGTCTTCCCTGTCACCGCCCAGCCCCCCGCATTGCTCTCCTGACACGTACAGCAATGCTACCCTGTGGTACAAGATCTTCACGACTGTCCGTGACGCCAACACGAAATAGACCCAAGATTACAACCCCTTCTGGTGTTACAAGGGAGCCATTGGGAAAGTCTATCATGCTTTAAATCCCAAGCTCACAGTGATTGTTCCAGATGATGACCGCTCATTAATCAATCTGCATCTCATGCACTCCAGTTACTTCCTCTTCGTGATGGTGATAACGATGTTCTGCTATGCTGTCATCAAAGGCAGACCCAGCAAGTTACGTCAGAGCAATCCTGAAGTTTGTCCTGAGAAGGTGGCTTTGGCTGAAGCCTAATCCCACAGCTCCAGGTTTTCTGAGAGAGACTGAGAGAACCGTAATCGTTGCCTGCTGAACCCAGCCAGGGCCTGGCCACTCAGAATACATGATCTTGCAGTGTTGGGTTATTCCAGCCAAAGACATTTCAAGTGCCTATAACTGATTTGTACGTATTTATAAAACTCCACTTGGAAACGTGTCCAATGATGCACGTGCTTTGCACCTGGTACAGCCAGAGCCCTTCAGCCTCACCTGGACCTCTGAACTCCATACTTCCACGCTCGCTGGAGAGGTTCCTGGGTCCTGCTGCAGCGGAGCAGGTCGTGGTGATCACAGGGTCACAGGGCGTGTCATTGCTGCTGAGGTTGAGGTTGCTTTGGCTCTTGTTTCAGCCGGTGCCTACAGAATGTGTTCAACAGTCTGCACCTTTGATATGATATGCATTTCAAAAGCCACCAGTCCATCTGTGGATCTTACGTGTCTGTGGCTTAATCATCATAGTGACAGTGGTAACACCCTTTTCCTCACTTTGCTTGCAAGAATACATGCCTTTCTTAAGTTGATTTTTTCCTTTTTTTGTTTTTAAAAAAAAATAAATAAAATAGTCACATTTTAATTAAAAATAAATAAATAAAGTTTTTGTGTCCTTTGGTTTTGGAATGAGTGTATATTGGCTTCCTGGAGTGGGTTTGGTAGTGTTCCTTCCCTTTCAATTTCATGGAAAAGTTTGAGGAGTATTGGTGCTAGTTCAGTCTCAGAGAATTTGTCTGTTAATCCATCTGGTCCTGGCTCAACTTTGTTCAGAGACTTTATTACTGCTTTGATCTCATTGCTTTTTGTAAGACCATTTTAGTGACTTATACCTCTGTTGAATTTTGCAAGGTCAAATGTATTTAGAAATTTATCCATTTCTTCTAGGTTTTCCAGTTTATGTGACTATAGGTTTTGAAGCATCTCCTCATGATCCTCTGGGTTTTATTGATATTTGTTGCAATATCCCCCTTTCTATCTCTAATTGTATTAATTTGTCTCTTTTTCCTCCTCTTTCTAGTCAGATTGGCTAAAGGTTTACTAATGGTATTTATCTTTGGCAAGAACTTACTTTTTGTTTTATAAATTGATTGTGGCTTTGGTCTCTATTTCATTAATTTCTGCCCTCATTTTCATTATTTCTTTCAATGTGCTGATTTGGGGGTTTGACTTGTTCTTATTCATCTAGGTGCTTGAGGACAACAACTAGAAAACTCATTTGAGAAATCTGATTTAAATTGTGCCCTCATATCTATAAATTTTCCCCTCAGCATGACTCTTTCTATATTCTGTAGATTCTGTTGGTTATATTTCCATTTTCAGTAGACCCTAGGGAATTTTGGATTTACTCCCTTACTTCTTCTATGACTTACTAGTCATTCAACAATATGTTTATTCTTCATGTGTTTGAATATTTTTCACTGTTAAGTTCTAGTTTTATTCCATTATGAGCTGATAGAATATAAACTAACACTTGCTAGCACTTGCTTTGTATCTTAAAATATGATCTAGTTTAGAGAAAGTGTCATGGGCTGCTGAGAAAAAATGCATATTGTGCAACAGCTGCAGGAGATACTCAGTAATATCTGTTAACTCCATTTTGTCCATAATGTCCCTTAATTCTGAGGTTTGTTTCCTGATTTTTGGTCTGGATGATTCATCTAATGTGACAGAGGGGTATTGTATTGGACTGTATCTGTGATGTTTAAGTCTATTAGTGTTTGTTAAATGAAGTTGGATGCACTGACATCTGGAATGTATATATTAACACTTGCTGTTTCCTCTCCAAGTGACCTTTTTTTTTTTTGGTCTCTTCTGATGAATTTTGACATGACAATAGCTATTTTTGACTGCTTTCAGCATCCATTTCCTCAGAAAATGTTTTTCCAGCCTTTCATCCTAAACCAGCATTTGTTTTTGTTAGTGAGATCCATTTCTCATAGGCAACAAAAGGTAGTGTCTTGCTTTTTAATCCAGTTCACCGTTCTATATCTTTTGTTTGGGGAATTGAGACCATGAACATTTGGTGTTAATGTTGAAAGGTATGTAGTAATTTCTTCCATTTTGTTGCTTTTTGTACTGTTTGATTCTTTCCTACTCTTAATTTTATTGTCTACTGATCTGGTGAGATTTATTAATACCTATCTTTTTGATTTTTTATTATAAAGTTTTATTAATAGAGATTTGTTTTACAGGCAGGGGATACATAGTGACAATTATGATTTGGCTTAGATTGCACATTAGTTAGATTATTCTCATTGTCTGTTCCTCTCAACCCCCTTCCCACCCCACTTAAAGCAATTGCAAGAGCTTTCTTGTTCTATTTCATATAAGTATGTAAAGTCTGTCAAACATACATCCCCTCCTTAATCTCCTTCATTGATATCTGTATTTTTATGGCTACATTTATCTTCATCTTCTTTTTTGAGTTGCTGGTTTAGTGGAAATCAGAAACCAGTGTATAGATCAGTTAGACATGAATCAACTTGGGTTATAACACATTTGTAGATGAAGCCAATGCTAGGAATCTCTCTGTATAGCTATCCTTAAGTAGCAAAAACACTTTGTCTTTCTTATTAATGCTTATGTCTTTTCTTCAACAAAATTAGAGACAAGGGCAGAACAGGTTCTGCCTGGAAGTGAGGGGAGTAGTGGTGGAGAAGGAGGGGGTGAGGGGCAGGTGGGAGAAATAACCCAAACAATGTACACACATGTGAATAAATGAATAATAAAAAAGAAATCTTCACACCTTCTTCTTAATAAATGATGTGAAACTGTAACTTCCCTGAAAAACATTTTAAAGGTGAATTGTAAATTAAATTCACTTCAAATAAATAAATAAATTTTATTTATTAAATAATAATTAAATTAATAATAAAATTTATTTAAATAAATTTTATTTATTAAATAATAATTAAATTAATAATAAAATTTATTTAAATAAATAAATTTTATTTATTTATTATAAACTCACTTTAAATAAATGAACTGAAAACTTAAAAATAAATAAATGGATAAATAAACAAACAAAAATTCACCATCAAGCCCCAGGTTATCTGGAATTTTTCTATGTTTTCTTTTGTAGACATTCTATCTTGGCATTTAGTATTTTAGGTCCATATTCAAATTTCAGTTAATTTTTGTGTAAGGTCTAAGAACTCCCATGTTTTTCACAAGTGAATTTCCAATCATTCTCATACCAATTGTTGGAAAAGATGATCTTTTCTTCAGTGCCTCTGTGCCATTAAGAAAATACCAGTTGACTGGGTAGATACATTGACCTCTTTGTGGGCTGTCAATTATTTCCATAGCTGTGTCTCTTATCTTATCCGTACCTTTCTATTTTACTTACTGCAGCTATAGCAGTTATATGATTCTCTTTGTGTGAGTCTTTATAAGGAAGTGGTCAATTTTCATATAATTTATCAAATTTGTAGGCATGTAGTTATTTATAATATTCATTATCATTTTATTGTCCACAGAATCAGTTACAACTTTCATTTCTGATGCTAATAATTTTGTCCTCTCTTCTTTCTGGGTTGTACTGGCTGGAGGGGTATCAATGTTATCGATGTTTTGCAAGGGCTAACTTTTGATTTTGTTTATTTTCAGCTATCATTTTCCTAGTTTTGATTTCTGTGTTTTCTACTATAATGTTTACTCTTTCTTTTTCCCTTGCTTTAGTCTTACCTTTCTCTTAATTCTGTACCTTCTTAATGTGGAAGTTTAGGTTATTGGTTTTAGAAATTTCTTCATCTTACATGTTCTCAGTGGTATAATACATAGCCACTCAATGCTATAAATTTCCCTCTAAAGCACTTATTTGTCATTACTGCACACATATTGGGTAAATTGCATTTTTATTTTCATTTAATTCAAAATATCTTTAAATATCTCTTGCAACTTCTTTGACCTATGGATTATTTGAAAATGGGTTAGCTTTTAAATATTTTGTTATAGATTTCTAGCTTAATTCCTTTGAGATTGGAGAACATATTTTGTTTTTGTCTGTTTTTTTTTTTTTTGCTCTTATTTTTGTTGATACTGGAGTTTTATGTTGAGTGGGGATATGGCATTTCAAGCTTAGAGACTCACATTTGCTAGGCAGGCACTCTACTACATGAGTCATGGCCTCAGTCATTTTGCTTTAGTTATTTTCATAGTGCAGTGTAATGTTTCTGTTCAGATTGGCTTAGACCTTGGCCTCATATTTATGCCTCCCATGTAGTTGGAATGACAGTCACACACTACCACTCACTGTTTTTTGTTGAGATGGGCTAACCTGAAACTGTGATCCTCCAGATCTTCTCCTGCCAAGTATCTCGGATTATAGTCATGAGCTACTGTGCCTGATGATTTATACCCTTTTAACAAAATTTTGTGTACTGTTTTTGTGGCCCAGATTGTGGTCCTTCTTGGGGAATGTTCCATATGACCTGATTATTATTATATGACTATGTTAAAGTGTCTATCCTTCTTGTGTTTCCATTCATCAATCCATCTAGTTCTGAAAGGTTAGATTTGTGGCTTTTTCTATAAAATGTACTTTACTCTGAGATACCCAATTAAAATTTTTATCATGCCCTAGATTTATTTAGCCTAATGACTACTTTAAAGCAAACTGTTCTTCCCCTTATCTCTAAAGTTAGTTAGAAGTTAACTGGGTGAAAATACCTCCTGCAGAACAAGAAAACATGAAAAAACAAATAATACTATATCTAATGTCATCTCTCTATTAAAAACTATGGTGATTGTGAAGGAAACTCAAAGTTTTTCAAACATCATGTCCACCACCTTAAACAGCTTCTCCAGTTGCGATCCAAATGACACTCTAGCAGACTCACTGACCATTCTTGACAGAGAAGTCAACAACAGAAGGCAAAGGATAAGAAATCATAGCAAACTCCTGCCACATTTGCCCAGAAATCGACTTGCACCTGCGACCAGGATAGCCCATCAGAGTGGCAACTCAGAGCAGAGGAGAGCTAAGGCCAGTTTTCGTCAGGTTAATGTCATTGTGAAGTGGCTTGACATCTCTCTTTTATCAATGATATAATTTATGCATAAGATTTAACCAGTAGCACTTATGCTTCCTTACATTTTAAAAAATACAGATATGTAATTTTCTATAAAATGAAAATATAGAAAAATAGCAAGAATCTCCAAATTCTCCCACTGTTGATTGTAATCAAACCCTCCCCTGACCTTCACTCGAGGACAAGCAACCATCTGGTCCCTGTTCCTGTATAGTTTTCCTTTTCCAGAATGTCGTATACAATGAATGCTACAATAATTTATCAAATACATTTTTAGAAACATCCCTCCCAGTCTGTATCTTATATTTTCATCTTCCTAATAGTGTCTTTTGAAGAAAATTCTTAATTTTTATGAATTCTAATGGATCATTTTTTAATGAACTGTGCTTTGTGTGTTAAATTTAAGAAATCTTCATCTAACCCAGGGCCCCAATGTTTTCTTCTAGAAGCTTCTTAGTTTAAGTTTCTTCATATGTATCCATACCTAATATTGATTTAATGTTTGTATCTGGTGCAAATTAAGTTGAGGCTGACTTTTTATAAATGATCAATTGATTCAGTACCATTTGTTGAGCAGATAATCCTTTTCTATTTCCCTTTAGAAACTTTGTCAAAAACCAAAGGTTCATAAATGTGTCCATCTATTCTGTGTTCTCAGTTTTGTTCTTTTGATTTTTTTTGTCCCTTTTTTCACCAGTGCTACCTAATCTTGATTACTGTAGTTTTACAGTTGAGTCTTAGAATCAGATAGTGCAAGCTCTCCACATTCTTTTCCAGAATTGGGTTGGTGTTCCTGTTCTTTTCTTTCTATGTAAATGTTTAGAATTATCTTGTCAGTTTCTATAAGATTTCTAGATTTTGATTTAAATTGCATTATATCTTAATTCACTTTGATATTTGGTATCTTATCAATATCGAGTATTCCAGTCCTTAAAGCCAATATATTTCTGTTTTACACAGATTCTTTGATCTTTCTTCAATGTCTTATAGTTTTTAGCATACAGATCTATCTCATATTTTGCTAAACTTTTATTTAATAGTTTCATGTTCTTTGGAGCTTTGTAAATGATACTGCTTTATATTTTGTTTTCTAATTGTTAACTTCCATATGAAAAGTGAAATTTATTTTTGTATATTCATTTTTGACATTTTTCTTAGTAAATAATAGTTGCAGAGGGAGTTTTGTTGCGTCACTTCCATATATGTTTTCAATGTTCCCCAGTTTGGTACATTCCCTCCATTATTCTCCTTCTTCCCCCTCTCCTTCTTAAAATGACCTACATAGATTTCAATGTTCCATATTCATACATGTATAGAACGTACATTATATCCTATAACCCTAGCAGGAAAAGTATTGGATGCTAAGACCCAAGAAGGAGAAGCTGCCCTGGAGAATCCTGAGACTCTTCAGTCCACAAATTCCCAAGATCTTCTTGAGTAAGAGAAGCAGCTTTTATTCCTTTCTAGAGATTAGCTTTCACTTGTCTCAATACTCAGCAAAGACCTCACTTAAAGAAACATTCTTGCCTTTCTCAAGATCCACCTCTGCTACCCTCATTGAATTTGTGTAAATTAATGCCACTATTAAAATCTTTTATTTTTTTTACAGTACTATGGGTTTGTATTCAGGACTCTATGCTTATGAGGAAGGTGATCTACCACTTTAGCCATACCCCTAGCCCTTTTTTGCTCTGGTTATTTTGAAGAATGAGTCAGCCTAGAACCACAATCCTCCAGATCTCAGCTTCCTAAGTGTAGGATGACAAGCATGGGCCACTGCACCCAGCCATTGGTTGAGATGGGTTTTCGTGAAGTTTTTGATCTGACCTCCAACTGTGATCCTTCAGATCTCAGGCTCCCAAGGAGCTACAATTACAGGTGTGAACCAATGACACCACACTCCAGTATCAAAATTTGAGAGAATGCAGAGGGAATGATCTCTGTTTTCTCAGCTAAAGGCACTAGCATGTCCCTTGCAAAAAACAAGTTGACCACAGTGAGTTATGTTAAATTACTATAAAAAAAACCTATATAATGTCAACCTTAATTACATCTGCCAGACTAGATACAGTGCCTTCATTGGAATGATTCACACAGTTCAGGCAGTTTGTATACAATTACCTATCTGGGAAATGGGTTCTCAAATATGTCAATAAGGAAATTTTAAAAAAATAGATATTGCATACAAAGAACAGAAAATACATACACTGTCTTCAAACAGGACTATGTAAAATGTAGTATCAAAATAGAGTCTAAGGATTCTATTTATTTTGACAACCTGCAGCATGTTGCAATAGTCTATTTTCTAGATAGTCTACTTTAGAGAATGGTACATGTACATGTGTATATAATGTGAGCAGAAAGTGAAATAAGTGAAAATACAGTGGACTTTCTACACCCATATGTTCTACATCCACAGATGCAACCAACTACATTTAAAAATATTAAAAGAACTTCAATTCTGTACTAATTATGCAAAATGGTTTCTCATAATTATTCCCTAAACAATACACCAAAACAATTACTTGCATGGTATTTACATTCTACAATGTACTATAAGTAATTTAAAGGAATTAAAGTATGTGGGAAGATATGTACAGATAATGTGTAGACACTGTGCATATTTACATAAGGGACCTACACATCCATGAACTTTGGTATTTATGGAGTTCTTGAAATCAATCCATGCAGGATAGTAAAAGATAAGTTTACTGTTACATATTATGCCTTTATTCTATGACAATGTATTTCAGAAAAATTCAGACATTAAAATGCAACCTGAGAATTACATGCATATATACATATACATAAAATATATATATGTGTATGTATACATATATATGGGGATACTGATACATTTAGTAAACTAGTTGGGGTTTTTTAGCCTCATAATAACTTTGCAAATAAGTATTATTAATATATCTACTTTACAAAGGACTGAGCTGAGCCAAAAAGTATTTAAATAAATTATCTAAAGTCACAGCATAGTAGTCAAAACCAAGGCTCCACCCCTTCATAATGTATGATACTTCCTCTCAGAAACATCTAGAAGAAAACAAATAAAAACAGTAAAATAATGAAACCCATAGCAAATAATTATTAAAATTTTTGTTTTATCAGTGAATTTCTAAGAGTATTCAATCAATAATCTCTCTTGATTTAAAAATGAGTTTTGTACACTTAAAGAGAAACCAAAGTGACACAGTAAATTAACCATTTCTAGAAACCTGCATCAGTAGATAACTAATAGTAATGAACCTTCAACTAAAAAAGAAGACAAGAACTCAAGGCTGCCAGGAACAATGGCCCAGCTCTGAGTTCTGTAATGGAGAAAACCAACAGAGGACAAGGAGCCCCAATACAGCTCATTACCTTATGTATGTCCTTAAAATCATCTTGCTGTGATTTGGAGACGGAATTTTCTTTGAGATGGAATAAAATTGAGGAGAGAAAACTCAAAGCAGATCACTTGTTCTACTTGGAAGAGGGTCAAAACAAATTCCAAAAACTTCCTTGACTTTGTTTAAGATATGGTTAAAAAAGCTAAACGTACTAAAAGAGATGGGGGGACATCTTACTTTGCTATTGTTCAAATGTATATGAGATAGCTGATTTTTTCTTTTAAAAGTATGTTTTTGTTATGTGAATTTGAAAAGAAAACCATGAAGCTCTTGATATTTGAAACTGCTAAAAATAGTCAGGTTGCTCTTGCCAAACAACAGAAAGGTCATATTTGTGACACAAACCTAAAAATTACAAGCAATTCAAACATCACAAATGGACAGGTCCATGTAATCAGTGACAAACATATTTCATGCAAAAATATAGGCTAATAAGTCAGGTAGTCTTCCGCAATCATTTTAAGCAAGTTGTTGAATATAGTGCAAAAATATAAGTCAAATGCAAAACATTTGAATTTTGGAAGAAGATATATGTTATGTTATTTGTTAGTATATTTAACCACTTTCTAGTTAAAAATTTTTTGTTTAAGTAAAAGTTGAACCTACTCTTTACTCATGAAGCCATTACTTGTTCTGGACCAAAGCCTTTCTCAGGCAAGCTTATATTGGCCCCGTTAGCATTAAAAGCCCTTGCTTTTGTTGTTTTCCAGCAACTTTTCAGCAAACCTTGAGAAGTCTTTTCACTGTTTTGTGTGCTATTAGGTAAAGCCTTCCCAGACCTTTTAATCACCCTGGTTTTGCTTCATCTTTGCTCACAGACTGCTTATAACCAAAAGAGGATTTAAGATAAAGAAAGTTCTTGGTATTTTTATTCATTTGTTATTTTTTTTGAATCAATTTTCATTTATCTTGATACAGACATGGATTTTATATGCCTTCTAATTTAATTTTCTTCTTCTATTTTAAAAAATAACAAAAGAAATCAAATCTCAAAATATATTAAATTTTTTCATTGGGATGATTTATAGCAGTTAATAACAGAACTAGAAGTGAAATGCAAATCTCTCAAGTTTGATCATAAAAATGTTTTTCCTGGGTTGTAGTGAATGTTTGCATAAGTGTGTGTGTGTGTGTGTGTGTGTGTGTGTGTGTGTGTGTGTGTGCATGTGTGTGTGTTTCAGGGAGGGCTCACTGGCTCACTATGCTATCTTCCCAGGAGAATTGGTCTTCTGACTGTAGATTATGATCTGATGACATTGATGGAATCTAAGCATCCCTTACATACAGTATTAGCTACTACTTCCATCTTTATATATTTTTTATATCATGAGCTGAAGTTTTGTCTGTCTTACATAAAACATGAAGAATGATGTCTTTAGATAATGATTTCTTTCTAGTCATCTCTAACAAACTATGTAACCTACCAATTCAATCATTAACTTTTACTTGCACACATCAACCTCCATTTGAGCATATCTCAGTGTTTTAATGCTTGGATAGCAGTTCCCAATTTCTATATACAGAGAAAAAAATAAATTGTGACAGTGATGTTTCAGACATAAATATGAAAGTCTCACAACAAATCTCTCTCATGGAAACTAATAACACTCCAACAACTGAAAAATAGGAATCTTCTTTAATTATCACAATGAGAGATTCTGGTTTAGATATGTACTTTTGGCTGTAAAAACCCTGTTGATAATTTCATAACTAATTAGCAAAGGAACTTCTATCAATTATACTTCTATATAAATTCATGTTTGTGAGCATCATGTCATTCTTCTTAGAAAGAAATCTTAAATGAAAACTTGTCTAGATAATTTTAAGAATCTTTAAAAGTTATGTTCCTTGAAAAAAACTTTCATCGGCAACAAGCTTGCAAAAATATAAATCAAATGACAGAAAAATATTGTGCACCCATAAATGGTGCACAATAAAGAAACAGAGTTGCCTATCATCAGTATTTCAGTAAATGGTCTTTATTAATAGATACTACTGCCTTTTTGCCTAGTGAAATCACTCTTATTAACCGTTTTGGTTTTTTTTTCCAACTTTGGAAAACTGGCTACTTTGCTGCTCATAAATTCTGTCACTACTTTATCTACAAAATAGAAAGCAGTTAAAATTAGCTAGTACTTCTGGTAAAAGCAGAGTACTTAGCACCAAATGGTACTAACAACAAAAACATAAAAAAGTGCAATTAACAATGATATGAAGTCATAAGATAGCACCAAAACTAATAGAAAGTGGCTCTGAAGGAAGAAAACAGAGAGTGAGATCCATGTGAAACCAGCTTTGACCTGAAGGCATTCATCATTCTTTGCTTCACAGAGAACAATTCAAGTTAAAATCAGTAGTCTTATTTGGCTGAGGATTAAGAGGTCAAAGATCAAGATTTCCTGCCAGATGACTAGAAATGGAGCAGGAAAAAAAAGGGAGAGCCCCAAAAATCCTTGGCTGATTTCTGAGCTCATGTGAGCAGGACAAATCTCCAAGGAATCCAATGAAAAGTAGCTAGAATGTAAAAGAGTTAATCAGTGATTTTAGCAGCTGACCAAGTGCTAGGGGGAGAAAGAATTTGGAATTGAGTTCCCAGTTATAGAGTCTTGGTAACTATCTCAAACTTTATATTGAAACTCAATGACTGCATTTGGAACCTGTGAAAGTCGTGAGGGGAAGACTATGGGAGAAACAGTATCTGAAAAAGTATTGCACAAAATGTTTCAAATATCCTAATGCCAATACTATAATGTCTTATTATTGCAATTTTAGAATATGCATTGAAATAGTAGTGTAAATAACTCTAAATGCCTTTTTGTTGATTTTTTGAAAGATTATGTTAGGTCATTTGTATTTTTGCATAAATTTTAGAATGAGCTTGTTCATTTTCTTTAAAAAAAGGTTCATGAAGTTGCTGATTATCATTGTATCAAGTCTATAGAAAAAAATTAGGCAGCCTAACAAAGGACACATAATCCTTAAGCATTATATATCCCTCCATATATTTGGAACTCCTTTAATTTATTTTGTGAATAATTATATTTTTAATAAATAGTGCCATGTTTTAAAAAAATCCCTAGTTATTCTATTTTTACTATGTTATGACAGTGTTATTTCAACTTTCCAAATGATTTTCTAGAATAGAGAATTAGTTAATTTTGTGATATCAACTTTGTATTTTGTAACACACTTATTGATCCATGTAATATTTTTGTAAATACCAAATAATTTTCTAAATACTGCATGGCTAATGTATCTATGAATAAACCTATGCTGTCAAGCAATATATTGTTGAATAAAAATGGTTAGAATGGAAATCACTGACTTCTTCCCAATGCTGCAGAGAACTTATTAATTTTTCATGATTGAGCTATAGATTTTTCATACATTCTTTACCAATTTGAGAAAATGAATTTCTATTCCCAGTTTGCCAAAATCCACTATGTTTTCTTTTCTTGAGTACTCTCTTGGTCAGTCATCACATGACATACAAAAACACATACACACAAGCACTCAAACACATACACATACACATACAAAACCCATTGAAAATTTTTATGATGTAGTTTATTATATTCTTGCAATATCTTTTTTTCAGTTTTGGTTTATGGGTAATCCTAGTCTCACAAATATTTGTAGCAGGAATTTGTTGCAAGAATGTCTATATTTTCTTTTATTATTTTCCTTAAGTCAATCTTTTAACATATTGATTTCAAACTGATTTGATAACTAAAGTTTTATGCTACGTGTTTGTATATTATAATACAAATTCTTAAGAACACTTTGTTTTTAAATTTTTTTATTTTTTATTATCATATTGTTGTTGTACTAGGGTACATTGTGATATCCAAAAGTTCTTACAATATGTCAAAGTTGAATTCACCCCCTCCATCATTCTCCTTTACCCACTCTCCTCTATTCCTGGAAGAGTCTCAATATTTCCATTTTCATATATGAGTACATAATATTTCCACTACATTTACCTTCATACATCCTTTCCTTATATCCTTCCTCCTTCCACTGCTACCAAATCCCAAACAGGAATTATTTTACCTTCCTGAAGAACACTTTCAATATAGGCCCAAGAGTCCAAAATAATTATGCCTTACTATTATACTTTATAATATACTTTATTTTTATTACAATTACCTGTAAGTATTTCAGTCTTTTTCTTTGGCCATAGACTCTTTATTTAATTTTTTTGGTGGGGGTACACTGTGGCATTTACAAAAGTTCTTACAATATACCAAATAGATCATACTTGAATTCACCTGCTCTATCATTCTTTATCCTCCCCTTCCCCATTCCTGGACTAGTTTCAAAAGGTCTCATTTTTCAATTTACATACATGTGTACACAGTATTTGCACTCTATTAAGGCCAGTTTGTTTAAGTTGTACAAAATGTACTCAGAATTATGGCACACTTCTGTGGTCAGTGAGGCAACTTTCTTTTATAAATGTCACTGCTATATTCAATCTGCAGAAGTGAGGAAAATAAGCAATCCTTTTTTGTTTGTTTTTGCAGTACTTTTTGCTAGGCAGGCACTTTACCACCGAGCCACTCCTCCAGTCTGAAAATGAGCAATCTTCATTAATGATCAACTAATTAATTTACCTCCTGGATACATACCATCAAGCATATGTACCATCAATGGCAAGATCTCCTTCTCCATAATTTAGAGGGGAAATAAAAATAGTTAAATATCTATCACCACTAAAATGTTATCAAATTTAATATTCTTTACACAATCCCTTTCCCACTGAAGGGACAAGGCCCTGTAAAACAATATCCTGCCTAAAGGAAACTTTTGAGCATGTCACTAAAAAAGTGATCTTTTATTTTCTGATAAATTCCCTTATGAAAACATTAAATAGTCAAATACTGTAGCCAAGTAAATACATTTCTAAGCAAATTCAAGTTATCTGACAACTTGCTCCAAATTTTTCATATTTTTTCAATGGAAAAAAATGAATTAGATCTTTGAATGGTAAGTGAAATCATAGAGACCCAAATATATACAACATAAACTCTTCATTGGCGTCAAAACTCCCTTCTAGCTTTTTTTTTTTCTTTTTTTTTGACGGGACTGGGGTTTGAATTGAGGATTTTATGCTTGCAAAGTAGGTGCTTTGCCACTTAAGACAGATCTCAGTCCATTTTGCTCCAGTTATTTTAGAGACGGGGTCTAATGAAATACTTCCCTGGGCTGGCCTCCAACTTCAAACCTGCCAATCTCAGCTTCCCAAGCAGTTAGGATTACAGGTGTGAACCCCTTGCCCACCACTCAATTCTATCCTTTTAAAGGACAACTTTGTACTCTTCCTTGCTAAAATTAAGAAAATAAGGCAAGATTTGATCCAATCTTGCATTGAGTGAAAAAAAAGTATGGACAATGACAACAGACATCAAAGTGCAGTCTGGGGACTCATGGAAATCTACAGAACCTTTTCAGGGCTCAAGCATACTCATATAAGAATACTAACATAGCTTTTACTTTTTCACTTTCCAGGTCAAGTCTAGAGTGAGCTTTTCTAAGTCTTTATGATGTGTGATAACCTCATAGAACAGCTTTGAGAAGCCATCTTTTTTTTTCATTAAATAAGACATTAAACATGCAAATCTATAAAGAAAGGAGGCTAGAATGACTCATTTGGTAAGTGGCCAGAGATGGAAACATGATAGGTTCTGATGGTTACATATAGACATGTAATAGGTATGTACATTGGTTAATATACAAATATGGAATTCCTGATTATATGTCAGCTGAGAGGACCTAGGAGCAATCACATTCTTTTAGCATCATGTCTTGGTGTCTATATCATTTACCAATGAGAGGAACTCAAATTTCCCATAGAAATGGCAAATTCTAAAACTGGAGCTAGAAATATACAAAATAACTCTGGACCATCCTGTAGTGCCAAAAAGTTAGATAGTTCTTAACCCCAAAATAATGATACAATTGTCTCAAAGTGGCACAGGAATCAATTGAAAGAGTTCTAAATAGCCACAGTTGGAACACATTGGACAACAATAAAAACACTAAAAAAGGTGCCTTACATTGCAACCCAATGTGTGAAATAAATATCATTAAATCCATATTGATATAAAAAGTATATAAATGGGAGAAAACTTAAATATGCAAAGGTTTCCAAAAATTTATACAGACAATCCACTCAACAAGTGAGCATAACTTCCCATTCCTTAAGCGTGAGTGCATACAATGACTTTGTTCAGAAGAATATAGCATGGAAAGGGGAGGTTACTCTCTGGTGGGGAATCCTGACCACACCACTTCAGCCAGGTGACAAAGGTCAATATTAAATAGGATGGCATGTTCATAGAAAGTACTTTGACATGATGTGAGTAAAACAGCATTCTAGCTCTATAATCTTTCTTCCTCAAATATATCACTTCATTCTAATTTATGAGAAAAACATCAGAAACATCCAAATTGAACGACATTACAAATATTCAAAGAATATTTCTAAAAACTCTAAAGGTCATAACAAACAATGAAAATCTAAGAAACTGTCACAAGTCTAAAGCAGCCTAAGAAGACATGATGACTGCAGGTATGTTATCCTGAATAGAATCCCAAGACAGAAAGTAAAACAACAAGCAAAAACTAAGAAAATCTGAATAAAATATGCACTTCAGCAAGTAATAATGTAACAATGTTGGCTCACTAATTTAAAAGAACATACTTATATAAAAATAATAGAGGAATTTAGATGTGAAGTAAATTGAAACTCCATGCAATCTTCTCTATTTTTATGTAAATCTAAAAATGCTTTATAATAAAGTGTTCATTTTTTAAGTGTAAAGCAATCACACCATTATATTTTCATTTGGTGCAATATATTTATTTTCATAAACTATTCTATTTATATTAACATGTAATGAATTAATTATTGTCACTTGGAAAATTAACAAATAAGGTAAAATTAATTTAATTAAAGGATATTATTTTATTTTCCTCCCTGGATCAGCATTTTGAGATTCATTCATCATTTGCTTTCTACACCAATGTCTGATATCTTCACTTTCTGATAGAGTTAGTAAAGGAAGAGCTACCCAGATAAGACAGATCTAGTTTGTTGCAATCACAGCAAAACTTGCCTCTGACAAACAATAAAGTTTAAAGCAGTGAGTAAAACTTAGAAGGGATCAGCAAGTACCAGCACATTTCAGCCACGTAAGAATCAATGCTTTGGAATAGAGAAAAGCCTAACTTGAGCACAGTGAACTTCAATTTGATTCTAGTTTACACGGAGAGGTTGATAAACACTGGATAAAGATCTGAAATAAATAAATTTGATAAGAATAAATAAAAGTGACAGGATGATGAAAAAAAATTTGTAATTTGGGCTCTGAGATCAGGTGACTCATGGAAGCTGGAGGAGTATGAATAGACTTTTATGATAAACCTAAAAGTATTGCCAAGATCGTGAATGGAAGCCTAAGAGGCTTGAGGACTCTAATGATAAGATAGTAGAGGGAAACAAGAGAAGTTTGCTGGTGTTTGTTAGTGTCAGCCAGAAATGCGGAACTGGAAAATTTGGTGGCACTTTTCTGCAGTAAGTATGGAAAGAAGGCAAAGTACCCAATCAACTCAATAATATAGCTAAAGACAATTCATAGAAGAATATTGAAAATGACATCTTGTTACCTCTGATTAAAATGTAAGAGTGGAGAGATGAACTAAATAATAAATTGTTAGATATGAAGGGACTGAGAGTTTCTAAGTTCAAAAATAAAACTGTTCCTTATTCCCAGTCACTCTGTAACAACTGATCACCAGATTGTTTCAGAGAAAATGTTAATCTAGGATTAGACTGTAAAATCCTTTGTTAAGACATCAGAAATTTCTAAGGCATATCTCATAGAAACTTTCAGACATATAAGAAGCCTCAATATTCCTCACAGTTTCTCTCTATTTAATAATGAAGCTTGCAAGTTTTCTAGAGTATAATTATGCATCAATTTCAATTTCACTGTAAGTGCAAGATATGGAAGAGATTTGTGGATGTGGCTTTTTTCCTCATGGAGCAAAGTATAAAAGCACAACTTTTTAACAATAATTCTAATTTGAATTAAATGAAAAAGAGAGTATAAAATAAAATGAAATCTTAGAATTAAAAAATTCCATGGGAATGAAGGTTGTGAGGAAATCACTCAGCTGTAACATGAACTCTTTGGGATGGGAAAAGAAGAATCACTGAGAAAAAACTAGAACATGGAAGCCAGTGCAAAGGGACTAAATTATACTAAACATAATAGTAATATATGCCCATCTGGAGTTTAGACTTGCTATGGACCAACATCTGCCATGCGTTCTCTGTTTTTTCCTTGGTAGGAATGGACATAACAATAGGACTTATTCAACTCTTTTAATACCATTTTATAAAGAGTGTGTGGTGAACAAATACTTGTCCTTTTAGATTATGGTCTTTACATTTAAAGGAATGGTGAATTAAAGAATTTTCAACTGCAGCCCATAGCCAGTGGCTCATGTCTGTAATCCTAGCCACTTGGGAATCTGAGGATCAGGAGGATTGCACTTCAAGGTCATCCTGGACAAAAAAGTTTGTGAGACCCATCTCAACCAATAGTAGGATGCAATGATGTGCTACAGTCCTTCCAGCTATAACAGGGAAGCATAAAATAGGAGTTTCATGTTCCAGGCTGGCCAGGGCAAAATCAAGACCCTATCTCCAAAATAATCAGCGAAAAGGGGCTAGAGGCATGTCTTAAGTCATAGAGCACCAGCGTAGCTAGCCTCAAGCCTTGAGTACAAACACTACACAGGCACCACCAAATTAAAAGTAAAGAAAGAATTTTTAACTAGCACTAAACTTGACTTACATGCTAAAGTTTTAGACTTAGTTAAAGCCATAATAAGATGAATTTGTGGTTCCCAAGAGAAGGCTAGCTATACTTTGTATAGAGAGTGAGGTAGATTTCAAGAGCATAAAAATGCTAAATTTGATTAGCACCCTCTGTGCCAAGTTAGTCATCATGTTTTAAAAAAGAACAGGAGATACTTTCATGTGTTTATTTGCTCTAAGATATCTCTAGAAAAAAAAAAACTTTGGCAATTACAAAGGTCAGGGAATAAGTTTCAGGACATGCATTTTGTAGTGATTGTGCATTTTGAAGGAGTAACAAAAACCAATCATCGTTGATTTTGTGTTTTCAAGTTTCTGAGGAGTAGTTTTTTCAAATGACTTTGGAAGAAATAGAGTCTTATGAATCTGGGTCCTTATACGATGGGCTTTGGTCAGGTCCTGGGTCACAGGCACAATAAACACAATGACTGAGCACCTGGGAAAGAGCAGCAGGTTGCTGACCGGAATATTGGGGCTGCAAATAGATGCTGTCATTAGAATCCATTCTACTTGTGATTCATACTAACATGTAGCACTTCTATAACTCTTTCCAGCTTCTGAGCAGATCAAAGGTAAATAACATATCTTTGGCAGAAGAATAGGCATAATTTGTTTCCACAGGCAAAATGGAAAAATAAAACTGTGACTATTTGAGTCTAGTCATTCAGAAATGCTTATTTGGACTCATTCTAGCAAGAAGAAAATCATGAATTTGAAGCAAAATACCACCTGATGTAATGGCCTGGTATCTTATTACATTTTCTTCAAAGCAAATGAAAAGACACTGAGGGAAATAAAATGTCTCCTTCCTTATGGAATCCTAGTGATGAAAGGTTATCATTTTCCCATCCCAGATAGAGTTATATATCTGGTCATATTAATTCAATATCCCAGTTCTTTTTGAGAAGTTGACTATTTTGTAATCTAAAGTCTATGCCTTTTAATACAGTCAATGGCAAAATTGAACAATGCCCTAAAGACAATGACAATTTTAATAATCCAACAAACATACAATGTAAGAAGTACTGTCCTAGGTAAGCAAAACAAACTTAATACCTGTCCTCATTGGAGCCTACCTTCTAATACTCAGACATTAAAATAATGGTCATCAAAATAATCACAAACATAGTTGTAAGCATAATAAAAGCTTGGAGAAAAGATACATAGCCATACTTGGGAGGTCACGGAAACCTTTCCCAAAGAAAGAAACTAGCCTGAAATACTAAAATCATCAAATATTAATGACATTCAATTGTAGTAGATAGGGACAAGAATATCTACATAGAGAGCACTGCCTGGCCAAGCACTGGGGCAAAATGTAGTATGAAATGTTCTAGGACCTGAAAGGCCCAAAGTGGCTGAGTGCAGGCTGCAGAAACCTGGGATAGGGTCAGATCAAGGGGCTTGTAGGACATGATTTAAAATATATATATATATATATATATATATATATGTTTTGGTTTTTGCCTTTAAAAGTGTTTTTTTATTATTATTATTCACATGTGCATACATTAGTTGGGTCATTTCTTCCCTGTGCCCCCCAGCTCCCTTCCTCTCCCATCTACCTCCCCTCTCTTCCAGGCAGAACTTGTTCAACCCTTATCTCTAATTTTGTTGAAGAGAAGATATAAGCATAATATGAAGGACAAAGTGTTTCTGATAGTCAAGTTAAGGAAAGCTATAGAGAGAGATTCCTAGCACTGTTTTCATGTACAATTGTATTACAACCCAAATTGATTCATCTCTAACTGATCTTTACACTGATTCCTGATCCCCTTCTCATATTGACCTCTGTTGCTTTAAGGTCTCTGTATTAGTTCCTCTCATGTTTTGGGTTTTCTACCTATCCCCATACTTCCCATATGAGCTCTCCCCTTGTCACGTGACCCAAGTCCAACAACATTGCTGTATTTGCCCTAGATATAAAGTCCACATATGAGGGAGAACATACGATTTTTGGTCTTCTGTTCCTGGCTAACCTCGCTCAGAATGATGTTCTCCAGTTCCATCCATTTAGATAAGATTTCATTTTTCTTCAAGACTGAGTAAAATTCCATTGTATATAAACACCACATTTTCTTGATCCTTTCATCAGTAGTGAGGCATCTTGGTTGTTTCCATAACTTGGCTATTGTAAATAGCACCACAATAAACATGGGTGTGCAGGTGCCTTTGGAATAACCTGTCACATTCCTTTGGGTATAACTCCAGAGTGGGATTGATAGATCATATGGAAGATCTATCTTTAGATTTTTAAGAAGCCTCCAAATTTTTTTCCAGAGTGGTTGCACTAGCTTGCATTCCCACCAGCAGTGGACTAGTGGTGTTTTTGGTGATGGCTATTCTAACAGGGGTGAGGTGGAATCTTAATGTGGTTTTGATTTGCATTTCCTTTATGGCTAGAGATGGTGAGCATTTTTTCATGTGTTTTGGGGCCATTTGAATTTCTTCTTTTGAGAAAGTTCTGTTTAGTTCAGTTGCCCGTTTCTTAATTGGTTCATTGATTTTTGGAGAGTTTAGTTTTTTAAGTTCCCTGTATATTCTGGTTATCAGTCCCTTGTCTGATGTATAGCTGGAAAATATTTTCTCCCACTCTGTGGGTGGTCTCTTCAGTTTAGAGACCATTTCTTTGTTGTGCAGAAGCTTTTTAATTTTATGAAATCCCATTTGTCCATCCTTTCTCTTAGTTGCTGGGCTGCTGGTGTTCTATTGAGGAAGTCTTTTCCTATACCTATTAGCTCCAGAGTGTCTCCTGATCCTTCCTGTAGTAACTTCAGAGTTTCAGGTCTGATATTTAGGTGCTTGATTCATTTTGAGTTGAGTTAATACTAATACAAGGTGATAGGCATGGATCTAGTTTCAGTTTCTTGCAGACGGGTAACCACTTTTCCCAGCAACATTTGTTGAAGAGGCTGTCTTTTCTCCATTGTATATTTTTGGCAACTTTGTCAAAAATAAGGTGGGTATAGTTGTGTGGATTCATATCCGGGTCCTGTATTCTGTTCCAAGTGGTCTTCATGTCTGTTTTTGTGCCAGTACCATCCTGTTTTTATTGCTATTGCTTTGTAGTATAGTTTGAAGTTGGTATTGTGATACCTCCAGCGTTGCTCTTTTTGCTGAGTATTGCCTTGGCTATTCTTAGTCTGTGTTTCCAAATGAACTTTAGGGTAGATTTTTCAATCTCTGTAATGAATGTCATTGGGATTTTAATGGAAATTGCATTAAACATGTGGATTGCTTTTGGTAGTATAGCCATTTTCACTATGTTGACTCTACTGATCCATAAGCATGGGAGATCTTTCCATCTTTTGTAGTCTTCCTTGATCTCTTTTCAGGGGGTTGTAGTTCTCTTTGTAGAGGTCATTCACATCCTTTGTTAAGTTTACTCCTAGGTATTTGATTTTTTTTTTTTGAGGCTATTGTGAATGGAATTGTTTCCATATATGCTTTCTCAGTTTGTTCGTTGTTGGTGTATAGAAAAGCTAATGATTTTTGTAAGTTGATTTTGTATCCTGCCACCTTACTGTAGCTTTTTATGGTGTCTAGGAGTTTTTGGGTAGAGTTCTTTTTAGGTTTTTAAGATACAGGATCATATCGTCTGCAGATAGGGATATTTTGACAGTTTCTTTACCTATTTGTATTCCTTTTATTTCTTCTTCTTGCCTAATTGCTCTGGCTAGGAATTCCAGTACTATGTTGAATAGGAGTGGGGATAGTGGGCACCCTTGTCTCATTCCTGATTTTAGGGGAAATGGTTTCAGTTTTCCACTGTTAAATATGATGTAGGCTGTAGGTTTGTCATACATAGCCTTTACGATGTTGAGGTACAAAGAATATGGTTTTAATCAAAAAGTCAAAGAGAAGTATGAAAGAGTATGGATTAAATTTCAGTTTTGTAAAGCTAATAGTGATACCTTGCAAAGACACAGCAAGCATGAAATCAAAGAGAATAAAAAGGATAGTGCACTAATTTTCATAACAGATCATAACAGCAGTTGTTAAGAAAAGTCATGAAGTTGGAAAGAAAAAAACTATTTTTGAAAAATTTAGCAAGTGGAAGGTTTTAGTGATGCACTGAATATGAAAGATAAGTAGAAAAATATGCCAAAAGTTAGCTCTGATTTTCTGGCTAGACCATCTGGATTCTGAGATAGGGAATCCAAGAAAAGGATATAGGTTTGCATCAATATAGCTTCAAGGCATGCAATAGACTAACTAGTTAAGGCATTTATATTGAATTTAACTGGAAGATATGCTGACTTGAGTACTAATCTAGCAAGTAATTCATTCATCAGAATCAAATAGTCATGAAATAATGAACTCTGATTCACAGCCTTATAACTGTATAATGACATTGTGATAGTTCACAGATCAAAAGTACTCACTATAATAATGTATTTTTATAAATCTCAACCACTTGTATATTGTCTTAAAGATGATATGCTATACACATATGTTAAGATGCTCTTTATGTACTCTTCTCCCTCTTTGCATATTCTATCCTAGTCTTCCCCTGTTAGGATACACTTTATCCCTTTGGTGCATTTTATTATCTTCATTATCTTCTGATGACTTTAAACTATCTCATTTATATTTATTTACTTACTTATTGAATTGCATTTGTTTATTGCTTGTCACCCCACAGGATCATAAATTCTTGTCTCCCTCAGAATACTGTAATCCCCATGAGCACAGAAACGTGGTCATGTTGCCAGTCTATTTCCAATCTTCATTAAGTATTTAATGAAAGAATGAATAAGTGATACCGTACTTTCTTAATAATTGTTTCACTAATGAGTGATAATTCATATTTTCATGCACATGTATTAGTGTGTAGACAATTGTTCAAGAATAGAAGACTGCAAGTGTGGAGATGAGCCACTGGGCTGGTAAGGATGGCTTGGATGACAAAATTATGCTCTCAATTCTGATTTCCACTTTGATGAACAATTCCTTCATGATTACTCTAAAACAAAGACATAATAATAAACATAACCACAAATTATAATGCTCTTCATTTTTGCAGGTCTTCCTGAATCCTTTTAGATGTATGTTTCATTCTCTTTTTTGTTCTAATTGCCCATATCTCTGTAAATGCTGCTCTCAGAAAAAAATGTGTTTTTGAAAGATCATATTTCTCTGATTATGTCTTTATACACTCTGCAGGGACAGAAATTGCATTTGAAATATTTGGGTATATCTAATGTCCTCTAAACAGTAACTTACTAGTAATAAGTCATTCAATAAATACTCGCTCAGTTATAAATGAGTAGATATTGAGTTGGTGTTTATTACCAAACACAGCATCAGTTTATTTGTTTATAAGACTGATTTTTTGTAGTAAGGGACTTTGCGGAGATTAATTCACATTATAATAAGTATTGTTTTATACTCATTCCAATGATTTTATTCTTTTCTACATATTTCTTTTTAAATTTGTTTGCTTTCATGTGATAATAACTAACAATGTGAAAATAAATGTGATTTTTAAAATGTTTTGATGTTCACATAACCATGTACTACTATGCTTTGAAAACTAATCAATGATCTTCAATAGAGAGTAAATCAAGAGAGCTTTTGTTCTTGATATGTCTGCCGTCAAGCAAATTATGGTAATTTAACTGATATTTTCCTATCTAAAAATGAAAAACCAATCACTGAGAATTACCCTTACAGTGTGACTAAATGCAATTTTGGTGCATTGACACTCAGGTAGACTGGTGGCAGTACCATTGCTCTGGACTCTTGCAGATGCAATAGCATCTTGTTTGGAAATTATTTTTCACCCTTTGTGCCAGTTGCAGATTTCTCACCCAGATACATATATGAACAAATCTGACTCTATTAATTCCCTTTGTTGTGATATTTCAAAATTTTCCTAACCATGCTCCATTATTTAGTTATGGATATCTGGATAAATGTCACAGATAAAACAAAGAGGAAAAAAGAGACCAAAAGTGTCCTGATGACCTTCAAATTGCTGGCTTCTACTTTCTCAAGATCAACTTCTCTCTGTTCTTGCAAAGGTTTAGTAAAGTGGATGATGAATTACCTTACTAATTACTTGAGTAATCTTAAATAAATTTTTTATTATTGGAATCAAAGTAGAGTTAAATCAAGACCTAAAAGATATTTGCCTTGGATAGTTGGCTTTAGCTATAACAAATATAACCAAAGCGATGAATAAGGCATTAGCTGAATATTCTTTTGGAGAGTGGTTTTTCAGCCACGTATAAATAGCCACTGTGCATGATTGCAATTAAGAATTTGGGTATTCTCTATTTGTCATTACACTGGCATAAAAAAGTCATACAAACCAAGAAGGAGTTAGTTTTCACATGTGGCAAAATGGATTAACAGTTGTAGTAATTTAACCAAAAGACAAAAGTTGTACTATTTTTCTGGAAATATTAACTAGACATTTTAAATCATAACACAAATAACACAAATTAAGAAATAATTAGTGTGCTAACATAAACTGTATACACTGAATTCTCACTCCATTTGAATGTCACATCCCTCTAGATGTCTTCCTCCAGTGATATTTTGAGTGTAGGAGATAACAAAGGTCAGGACCATTTTGTGGTCAACAAAGTCCTTTTCCATCCTCTCTCAGAGTAAAAGGATTCAAGTTGGTTATTTATTCAGGTGGCCTGGCTAAAATCCATCTTCAGTAATTACATTTCTGTCTATGTAAAATTGATAATGTGGTTTCAGTCAGAAAACTTATTCATCCTTGTCATCAGTTTAAAAACAGGAGGCACAAATCAACATTATATTATGCTCTAGGTAAAGAAGAACAAAGATTTCATTTTGCTACAGTGTTAGTGTTCTCAAAGACTAAAATAACTAAACAGATAACATTTACTATACCACTACACTCACTGAACTTTAAATTACAAGTAATTTCTCATGCTCAGTAATTTTTAACTTACTGTTCAGTAACATATGAAAGCGTTTTAATCCCTGTTCGGCCTGCATTTTCTCTTGGAAAATCTTAATAGTTCATCTTCACTTGCTAAGCTACATTAGACTCCTTTTATAATCTTTTTGACACACTTTCACTATAGCATGCTTTGTACCATACTAGCTCCTGTCCAACTCAGGTCATTGGGAGAAGATCTTTTGTATTATGATTTTGAATATCTCCCCAGTATTATTGTATATAACATACAGTATATATAGCACCATATTCTTTATATGGTACATACAAGTGTGTACTAAATGTTTGCTGGAAATATGGATATAAAACCAACAGTTTCTGCACATTTAAATTGGGAGCAGACAAAGTATCCTCACAGAAAAACATTAGCACTGTAAAATAAATATAAGGAGATTTGAGAATTGACATAGAAGAAGAAAATGGAAATGGAGTTTAACCGGTCCCATATTGATAGACAGATGAGACCATTCTATGCTACTATAATGGAAGGCACTGCCTCTTACCTTCTGAGGGAAGCAGGGAGTGATTACGATCTAAGTACATACATACAAGTGTATAAATGTCATAATGAAACCCACAGTTTGGGGTTATTTTTAAATTTAAATTTTTATTTCTTGGTTGTACTAGAGTTAAACTCAGGCCCTTGCACTTATAAGAGGTGTTTTAACATGTAAGCCACACCCCTAGCCCTTTTGGCTTTAGTTATTTTTTAGATAGTGTCTCATGCTTTTTTCCCAGTCTGTTCATGGACCATGATATTCCTACCTATGCCTTTCACATAGCTGATATTACAGGGTGCACCACCATGTCCAGATTATTATATAATTAGCACATGCTTATTAAAAATGAGAAAATGATACTCAAGGCAGATTAATTTTATAAAGAATAGAGGTCTTTTCAGCTTACAGAGCTGAAGCCTGAAAGTCCAAGATTGGAGGTTGTCTTGTTTTAGCTGGTGATGGCTGAACAGCATCATGGCAGAAGTCTATGAGAAGACAAGAGATCATATCACAAAAGAGAAAAGGGGGGCTGGGAACATGGCCCTAAAGACCTGAGCACATCCCAGTGGACTCCACTTCTTAAAAGCTTACCATCTCTCATATCACTACATCAAGGACCAAGCTTCCTACAAATGAATCCTTGATGGGTACACTTAAACCATATCCAAGCCATGACAATACACATTTAGACTGTTTCAACTGTTTTTCTATTACTGCAATGAGAAACGTAGGTACACTTCATTTCAAATGTGCACATTTATGCTGCAAATTCCTAGGGAAAACTCATGGTTCAAAGTGTGAATACATTCATAATTTGATAGCAAATGCCATCCTATTTCCCTTAGAATTTGTATTAATGTGTTCCAGTAGCATATGAATGCTTTCCTCACACACCTTTTCAATCCACCTTATTTCACTTTTTTACTAATCTAATCGATGAAAAAAAATGGTAGAACTTTAATTTTCATTTTCCTTATTCTGATTAGGTAGACACCTAAAAAATTAGCTAGCATTTGTTGCCCTTAATGCAGAGAAACTAAAGCAGATACCTTAAAAGCAACTGAGGCCAATAGGAAAAGGGGACAGGAACTAGAGAAAAGGTTATATCAAAAAGAATTAACCTAGAAGGTAACACACACACACAGAAAATTAATGTGAGTCAACTCCCTGTATAGCTATCCTTACCTCAACTAGCAAAAACCCTTGTTCCTTCCTATTATTGCTTATACTCTCTCTTCAACAAAATTAGAGATAAGGACAAAATAGTTTCTGCCGGGTATCGAGGGGGTAGGGGGAAAGAGAGGGGGTGGGGGGGTAGGGGAGGGGGTGGAGGCAGAGGGGAGAAATGACCCAAGCCTTGTATGCACATATGAATATAAAACAATTTTTTAAAAAAGCCAAAAAAGAAAGAGCCAATTCTATATCTATCTGTATTCATTGCTGATTTTTCCACTGGATGTTTGGCCTTTCTCTTATTTGTAAGTGTTTATTAGAGAAATTAGCATTTCATGTGAGCTACAAATATTTGTTCTCAATTTACTGTTTTCTTAAACATTTACTAACCTTGCTTTTTATTATGCAAAACTTTTTAAAGTTTTATGTAAACAAATGTGCAATATTCTATCCTGTTTTCTTTTTAATATTAGCATGAATTAATTTTACAACATAATGGGTTTCATGACATTTTCATACATGTGTGCAATAATCCCTTTTCTAACATTAAGTTTTTGTTAGTAAAAGTTTACTTAGAAAAAGCTTTCCCAAATCAAAAATAATAAAAATCAGCTTGGGTTCAGATTCTAGCATCATCTCTTAAAGTGGTGTGACTTCGACAAGTCTTTAACTGCTCTGGGCCTGTTCGTTTCTCTGTGAAAAGTGGCAATAGTAAACTAATAGCCTAATTTGGGGGGGTGTTTTAAGGACAAAATAAGATAATAGCTGTACCATTTTTTGCATAATATTATAATACACTAAAAGATGGTAACAAGAATAATAGTCAAATAATAATAAGTAGCTTCCTTTTTATCCCCAAAGAACACGTTTGGTTTTTTTTTTCGATTTCTTTTGCATTGGCAAGTGGAGACACTATTGAGTTAGTCTTTCCATTTGGAAAGTTAACCTTATTACCTTTCCCTTTAAGTCCTTAACCAAAATTAATAAGATCAAAGCTAAAGTGAGGCCTTAAGAGTAGAAATAGGAAGAAAATGTTACCCCATCACTAACTCTGCTATTATAAACAAGCATGCCTAGAATTGACCTTTTGATGTCTGGCAACAAAATCCAGAATCTGCTAAACATACTTGTTTGTGTGTGTAGCTGATCTGTTGATTTCATAGTAGTTGGATTTATTTATGATTGCCATAGGAACGCAAGAAAAATGCACTTCTCCTCAAGTACACCTAGTAACTATGTGGATGTCTGTATATTCAATTTATCCAAGGTTACCCTGGGGATTGCTTAGTACATGAATGTCCCTACCTTTTCTTCAAGCTGTCAACTGTAAACTAGCTTAACTTAGAAGGTAACACACATGTACAGGAAATCAATGCAAGTCAATTCCCTGTATAGCTATCCTTATCTCAACTAGCAAAAACACTTGGTCCTTCCTATTATTGCTTATACTCTCTCTTCAACAAAATCAGAGATAAGGGCAAAATAGTTTCTGCCTGGTAGCAAGGGGTTAAGGGGGGTAAGGGATGGAGTGGGGGAGAAGGGGAATAATAGAGGGGGCTGGGAGAAGTGGGGAGAAATGACCCAAACATTGTATTCACATATGAATATAACAAAAAAAGAAAAAAAACAATAGCCTCAAAAAAAATCAAATACCTAGGAGTAAATTTAACAAAGGATGTGAATGACATCTACAAGGAGAATTACAAACTTCTGAAGAAAGAGACTGAGGAAGACTACAGAAGGTGGAGAGATCGCCCATGCTCATGGACTGGTAGAATCAACATAGTAAAAATGGCTATATTACCAAAAGCAATCCACATGTTTAATGCAATTCCCATCAAAATCCCAATGACTTTCATCACAGAGATTGAAAAATCTACCTTAAAGTTCATTTGGAAACAAAAGAAACCATGAACAGACAAGGCAATATTCAGTAAAAAGAGCAATGCTGGAGGTATCACAATACCTGACTTCAAACTATATTACAAAGCAATAGCAATAAAAACAACATGGTACTGGCACAAAAACAGACATGAAGACCAGTGGAACAGAATAGAGGACCTGGATATGAATCCACACAACTATACCCACCTCATTTTTGACAAAGGCATCAAAAATATAGGATGGAGAAAAGACAGCCTCTTCAACAAATGTTGCTGGGAAAACTGGTTACCCGTCTGCAAGAAACTGAAATTAGATCCATGTCTATCACCTTGCACTAGTATCAACTCAAAATGGATCAAGGACCTGAAACTCTGAAGTTACTACAGGAAGGAGCAAGAAACACTCTGGAACTATTAGGTATAGGAAAAGACTTCCTCAATAGAACCCCAGAAGCCCAGCAACTAAGAGAAAGGATGGACAAATGGGATTTCATAAAATTAAAAAGCTTCTGCACAACAAAAGAAATGGTCTCTAAACTGAAGAGACCACCCACAGAGTGGGAGAAAATATTTGCCATCTACACATCAAAGGACTGATAACCAGAATATACAGGGAACTTAAGAAACCAAACTCTCCTAAAATCAATGACCCAATTAAGAAATGGGCAACTGAACTAAACAGAACTTTCTCAAAAGAAGAAATTCAAATGGCCAAAAAACATATGAAAAAATGCTCACCATCTCTAGCCATAAAGGAAATGCAAATCAAAACCACACTAAGATTCCACCTCACCCCTGTTAGAATAGCCATCATCAAAAACACCAACATGTGTTGGCGAGGATGTGGAGAAAAAGGAACCCTGGTACACGGCTGGTGGAAATACAAGCTGGTGCAACCACTCTGGAAAAAAATTTGGAGGCTTCTTAAAAATCTAAACATAGACCTGCCATTTGATCCAGCAATCTCACTCCTGGGGATATACCCAAGGAAATGCAACACAGGTTATTCCAGAGGCACCTGCACACCCAAAGGAATGCAACACAGATTACTCCAGAGGACCTGCACACCCTTGTGTATTGCAGCACTATTCACAATATCCAAGTTATGGAAACAACCAAGATGCCCCACTGGTGATGAATGGATCAAGAAAATGTAGTACTTGTACACAGTGGAATTTTACTTAGCCATGAAGAAGAATGAAATCTTATCATTTGCAGGTAAATGGATGGAACTGGAGAACAACATTCTGAGCGAGTTTAGCCAAGCTCAGAAAACCAAAAATTGTATGTTCTTCTTCATGTGTGGACTTTAGCTCTAGGGCAAATGCAGCAATGTGGTTGGACTTGGGTCACATGACAAGGGGAGCACACACACAGGAGATATAGGAATAGGTAGAAAACCCAAAACATGAAAGTGTTTGATGTGCCCACTCCAGAGGAACTAATACAGAAACCTTAAAGCAAGAGAGGTTACCATAAGAAGGGGATCAGGAACCAGTGTAAAGGTCAGTTAGAGATGAATCAACATGGGTTGTAACACATGTGTACAGGAAAGCAATGCTAAGAATATTTCTGTATAGTATCCTTAACTCAACTTGCAAAAACACTTTGTCTTCCTTATTATGCTTATGTCTTTTCTTCAACAAAATTAGAGATAAGGGCACAACAGGTTCTGCCTGGAAGTGAGGAGGGGAGGGGAGAGAGGGTGGGGGAGAGGGTCAGGGGGGAGGAATGACCCAAACAATGTATGCACATGTGAATAAATGAATAATAAAAATAAATAATTAAAAATTAAAAGGTCTTCAAAGCAAAAAACAAACTGTTGCTAAATTTTTATCAAACAAGAAGAGTGAAAGTAATATACAATTCAAAGTGTCTTCTATTAAGAGAAAAAAAATCAATAGCTCTAGCCAATGAAAAATGTCAAAACACAGCCAAATGTAATACACTTATATTAATTAGTAAGCCATAAAAATAAGTGGGAAAAAGTACTGAGTTTCCCAGTGTTTTGTGAACATGAAGTATCTTCCACCATCATGTGCTTTCCTTCCTGGCTCCAGGGAGTTCACAAAGTTAAGTGGGGTGTTATGGGAAGCCTATTGTAGAGCTTCTTGAGGAGGTCACTTTTTAGCAAAGATCTGAAGGACGTGAGTTGGCTAACTGTGGATACACTGCGGAATAGCATTATGGGCAGTGGGAACAAATGCACAGGCCCTAAGGAGAGGTTGTCGCCTGGCACACCCTCTTAGAGGCAAGGTTTTCTTCCTCTGTTTGGTGCCACAAACATACCCTTTAGCTAATGGTACAAGCAGGACCATTAAGTAGCTTGGCAGTACAAGCTAGTTCTGAATACTTGAGGAAATTAATTACATTAAATTAAAAAACTTAAAAAGAACAAATTAGAACATAAGATAACTGAGAGTATCATGGCAATTTTTCAATCGAAAGTTTTATTTCAGCCAAGTGTGCATTCACGTTACTGTGTGAGAGGAAGGGAATGGATGTAAGTACAGTGAGTTATCATGTAAAATATATTTCTTACTATGGACCTCAGTCAGAAACATTTGGGAAATATTGAAGTAGACCATCCTTTCCTTCTAGGAGTTAAATTTGTAGTTTTGCACCTGTCTTCAAAATAGTGATTCTCAATGTAAGTGTAGTTCACAAGTAGGAAAGTGGGACAGTTCAGACTTATCCTCCCAGGCCCCCTCTCAGAAATTATTATAATAATTTATATCATTATTTTAGTAATGCAACACTAACTCTGAAAGCAATTTATCAATCTGTCCCCCAGTCAAAGGATTAACCACTCTAGAAAGGCTTCACCACTCTAGAAAGGCTTCATGACTGGCTGGGCTAAATTTACCTTTCTCATCAGTGAGAACCAGAGCCCACTGACTCAAGGCCTTAACCAGCTCATTATCACAGAGGGTGATGATAAGCTTAGCTGAGGCTCTAAGTACACACCTGTGTAGTGTACAGTCTTTTATTGGTTACAGCATACATCTGAAGACTTAAAGACATCTCAGTGCTCATCTAGGTTTCTGCTTTAAGGAAAGGAGGAGTATTCAAAAAACCCAGACACAGAAATACTCCATTTATTTGACTTTGAGTTTGTTCTAAAATTTCACTAGGAAGACCATTTGTTGCTTCCAACATAATTAACAACCATCTTTAAACGCTAAATTTTCCTTTACTTCTTTGCTACAAAATAAAATGTCCATCCTAATTGACCTAATTCCAAATGTCAGGTTCACAAAGTTTGTGTCTACTACTCAATTTTACTTTCTTCTTCTAACTGGGCTATATTTTCATGTAGTAGCAATTTTCAATGACAATTGCAGGGCTAAATAGATAGTGCTTAATCTTTTTATTAGTGAATTGTGTGTATTATCACCACCTACAGACCAACAGTTGTCTAGTTTCTCACACTCTTACAAAAATAGCTAATAAATATTAAGTAGTAACTGCTTTCATATATTACTATACTACATAAAAATACAGGTCATGGGTAGTCATGGTGACACACATCTTGTAATCCCAGCACTCGGGAAGATGAGGCAGGCAAGAGGATCAAGAGATTGATGCCAGCTTGGACTACATAGTAATACCCTGTCTCAAAAAAAAAAAAAAGTAAAGGTCATGGATTCTGCCTTCTGTTGGAATTTGTTCTATTCTGCAAATACAACCACATCTGCACTGGCAACTTTACATTGTTTCTTGATTAGTACTGGATAAAAAAAACTGCAAACATGTTCTACTGACACGTGAATAAACAGTCCCATGCAATGCACCCGTCCTTGTAAATGATTGTTAACTTGTGTGTGCTTGCATAGCTTAACTGAGAAGATCTACTGATTTTTGAAGATTTAATTATTTTCTATTACATGTAACATTAATGACGTAAGACCCAACAAATACTTTCATGTATAGTTAAAAATCTAAATCTAGAAAAAAAATATGAGGCATATTATGAATTAAAGGCTCAAACACTGGAAAACAAATAGAGATATATAGATAAATCTTTCCTCCATCAGCAAGCTTTATTAAATAAGTTTTGATGATGAAGAAAGATTGGGAATAAAAACCTACATAGTAAACCAATAATGATAAATGTGTTGAAGTAGTCACTAAATCTTGATTATGTGGACGAAGCATTTATTTATTGTTTTATCCATTCAGTGACTCAAACACGAAAAGGTTTTGGTTAGACTACTTTGTCACTTAATTAAAGAGAGATTTATGTTTAAGAAGTCATATTTGTATTGGCTTTAAAAAAATCTTTGTAAATACATCACGCCAGCATTGTACACTCAGGCATTCAGAAACCGTATTTCTAAATAAGCAAGTAGAATTAAGGAAAGGCTATAGGGTTTCTTGAACCAAAAGACATTTTAAACCTGAAACTGTGATTTCTCAACAAATGTAATTTATTTTACAGGAAAAACTAGTGTGTGCTTTATACCATTAAAATTATCATTTTAAGCTGATTATTAAAAGATTTCCGAAGGTTTACTAGAAATATAAAATATAAGAGAACATGGAACAATGGCACACACCCAGTATCAGGGAAGAAAGTAAAAGGATTATCTTCACTTTTAAAAATAAAACTCCTCTGCCTACTTTGAGAACTAGCTTTCTTACACGCCCAATGTATTCATCCACCAAAATACATGTATTGTTAGATCATATAGTGCAATAAACATCCTGTCTCAGATATTAAGACACATTTCAAATTATAAAAAAGGGTGAAGATATGTATGTATAATCAAAACCCACTGACTCATAAGCAGGGTTTTTTCATTTGGCTTTGTTCTACCTCAGTAGAATTCATTGTTCTTTTGTCATTCAAGTCCAGTGAAACCATTTTCTTACAAAGACAGGCAGGCAAAGAGAAAGAGAGACAGATGGGTCAAAAAGATCTTCCTTCCTCACCCTAGAACATAAGCTTCCTCAGGACTTTTAGGAAGAATATTTATTCTATTTACTTTCATAATTGTCTAGTCCCTAGAACACAGTACATGATTTTGGAAATGTTTTGATTGATTTCTTGAAAATAAAAAATTTGACTAATTCTATCTTATTCCTGGCCTCTAAAGAAGCAAGGACACCTGAGGAATTGCGATAAGAGCATTAATGGTGTTTACAAGGACTATACCAATTGCTTGCCAATTTTCACAATACAAATTTGAAAATAGAATATTTTTAAACCAAACACAGTCTCATCAACTCTATAGCAAGAACTTCAGTATTATATTGTACCTGAAGGCCACTGTTGTTTTTATCATTATTTCACTGCATATTGCAGTAGATATATTAAATGCTTGTTTATTGCGGCACTATTCACAATAGCCAAGTTATGGAAACAGCCAAGATGTCCCAGCACTGACGAATGGATTAAGAAAATGTGGTATCTATACACAATGGAATTTTATGCAGCCATGAAGAAGAACGAAATGTTATCATTCGCTGGTAAATGGATGGAATTGGAGAACATCATTCTGAGTGAGGTTAGCCTGGCTCAAAAGACCAAAAATCGTATGTTCTCCCTCATATGTGGACATTAGATCAAGGGCAAACACAACAAGGGGATTGGACTATGAGCACATGATAAAAGCGAGAGCACACAAGGGAGGGGTGAGGATAGGTAAGACACCTAAAAAACTAGCTAGCATTTGTTGCCCTTAACGCAGAGAAACTAAAACAGATACCTTAAAGCAACTGAGGCCAATATGAAAAGGGGACCAGGAACTAGAGAAAAGGTTAGATCAAAAAGAATTAACCTAGAAGGTAACACTCACACACAGGAAATCAATGTGAGTCAATGCCCTGTATAGCTATCCTTATCTCAACCAGCAAAACCCCTTGTTCCTTCCTATTATTGCTTATACTCTCTCTACAACAAAATTAGAGATAAGGGCAAAATAGTTTCTGCTGGGTATTGAGGGGGGGAGCGGGAGGGGGTGGATTGGGTGGTAAGGGAGGGGGTGGGGGCAGGGGGGAGAAATGAACCAAGCCTTGTATGCACATATGAATAATAAAAGAAAAATGAAAAAAAAAAAAAAAAAAAAATGCTTGTGAGGTGGAATCTGCATAGACACCATAAAATATCCTAGAAGTTACATTTTAAAATAAATCCTGAGACTAGCTAATTTACTTAGCAGTTGGTTCAGAATTATCAGAAACCAAATTACAATTGGAAGATATTTTAAGCTTTAGATTCCAGATAAATGTGAATGTGTTGAAAAGGAAGGCTTAAAATCAATGATCACACTTGGAAAAATATGACACATGTTGTTTAGTATGGATGATGACTGGTATGTACTGTTTTCTCTGTTTGGGTTCAATCCTTATGCCACCACCTAGTAGGTATATGACCTTGGACAGGACCCTATCTATGCCCCAGTTTCCCTCTCTGTATAATGCAGACAAAAATAAAACCTACCCACAAGGTTGTGCAGAAGAAAATAAGTGTGATTCTTCATCTCTCATTTTTCTCATCCCTCAACTGAACATCTAAATTATCATGAGGTCCTATCTTCTTCTGAACGTATCTAGAGCTTTTCTCCCTCTCCTAGACTTCTCTGGGCTGACCATCATTAAAACCACTATTATTTTACAGAATGAATAAGCTGATTCCCCACACTTTTCCACATCCAATCCATTATCCAGAGTAATCCTTTTAAAACATTTCATCAAACAACATCTTTCTCAAACCCTTCTTAAAACTCTGCCCTAGGCTTCTCTTATTGTTTTTGCACAAAGAACCAAACTTTGTTACATGGCCAGTATTGTCCAGCATGACTCGTTTCTTCTAAGTCTAACCCTTCACTCATTTTGCTTGTTGCTCAGAGAAATTCCCCTATCTCCACTAAAGACTTGTGATCTACACTCTTTTCTGGGCTATGATTGCTTCCACCAGTCCTGCACATGACTTAACCTTTTCATTTCTCAAGAATCTCAGAAATATATCACCTTATACATTCTTTTTCATGCCACCTATTTAAAGTGGTCTTCCCATATTATTTGCTACCCCATTACTTTTAGTACCAATTATCATATTTGTCCATCTTATTGTTGTAATTGTTGCATGTTTAGTTTCTCTAATCAGAATATAAATTCCTCATGGGCAGATAGACATGACATTGCACGCACACACATTAACATGAAGATGAAAATATTCACTTTTTTTGTTGATTTGAATTGAATTTGATTTTAAAAACAAAATTGAGAAAATGCCACAAGAGAAAGAACATAAAATATTTATTACCAAGAACCACACAAATATTTGCCTATTCACACAGTAGCTTGGACCACAGTGACTCCCACTGATCAATTTTTTGAGACAATTAGCAAGAATTAAACTTACTGACTAAATCACAATTAGTAACTAGACAACTAATCCACAGAAAACTAGCTAGAAAAATTGTATGGTTCTCCAAGGTCTGTAATTGTCCCTTTTCTGGTTTCTCAAAATCCAGAGTAACACATATTTTTACCATAACATGAAATAATAGAAATTCTATTGGATAAAAATGAAAGCTAACAATGACAGGGGGCTGAAAATATGACTATACTTGATTGGAGCAAAGGGTAGAGATTGTTGCCACAAAACATAAAGAAGAAAAATAAGGAAGACAGAGACTGCAGCTGACAGAAGCAGAATAAAATGACAAGACTGGGAGCTCAGTTACAAAGAACAAGAGTCAAGAGAAAAACAGATATGATAGAAGGTAAAAGAGAGTAAAGAAAGTTTGGAATTCCTGGATTCATAAAAATATTCAAAATGCTCTTTGTATCTCTTACTTGGTATAATAGAAAAATCCTGTCCAAAACAAAACAAGAAAAGTGAGCTAGAAACCTCATTCTCATAACTTCCCAACAAATATCTCTTTTGGTCTCATTGGCCCAGATTGCTATAAATATGCAAGAGTACTCTGAAGTACTCTTACTACCCTACTTGTTTAGCCTAGAACCCAACAGGTGACCTTGTCTGTGTTGAAAGTGGAAAGAAGAGAGAAGTGAAGACAGACTTTGTAAGACTCGAACTGGAAATGATGGGGGTTATTCATGATTTATTTAAAAGTAAATATATTCTTCAGAGTGAAGGAATTCTGTTTCCCAATTCTCTTATCGAACTTTAAAACTTCAAACAAAGTACTTGGCAGTGTTCCCATCACAACCCATAAGAAATTTGTTCTTAGGTACTAGAGAAAAGGTTAGATCAAAAAGAATTAACCTAGAAGGTAACACCCACGCACAGGAAATCAATGTGAGTCAATGCCCTGTATAGCTATCCTTATCTCAACCAGCAAAAACCCTTGTTCCTTCCTATTATTGCTTATACTCTCTCTACAACAAAATTAGAAATAAGGGCAAAATAGTTTCTGCTGGGTATTGGGGGGGAGAGGGAGGGGGCAGAGTGGGTGGTAAGGGAGGGGGTGGGGGCAGGGGGGAGAAATGAACCAAGCCTTGTATGCACATATGAATAATAAAAGAAAAATGAAAAAAAAAAAGAAATTTGTTCTTATGAACAAAAAATAAAATACTTTTCTTTGAAAGTATTTTTCCAATATCACTATTAAACATTTGTATTATTTCCATTTCACTGTTGATATTTCCCTATTCTAGGAGGTTTAGAAAAAACAAATATGTGAGACTTTCCTTACCTTTATACCCTGACAACCCCTCCATCTATAGTCTTGCAAATGGTAGGTGTCTCAGCACTTGTGCATCAAAGTCCCTTCAATCTGTCCCCATGTAGATTACAAAAATAGTACTAATTGATATACCGAATAATGGAAATTTGCATATTCACATTAATTTTCTATATAAAGCATATGTAATACATTACACATCATGGTGAAGATTTAAATCTAGTATGTTCTGAAAGATTCTGCCAAAAAGTCAGTCTCTATTTTCTCAGTGGTTTTCTTACTGTTTACCAATTTCATTACAGGATGGTCCCCTTTAATTTTGAACTATTTATTGTCTGATGTTAAAGAAGACCTAAAATAAGAGATAAGTTCAATGGACTTTTTCCTTTCCTAGTTTAAATGTACCAAATTTCTATCAGCCTCAAAGAGTTTGATCTGCATTCAAAAGTTAATGAGGCTAGATTAATACCATTAAGTCATTTCATTTTTTATTGACTTAGGAGAAAATAGAGGTAGAAGGAGTCTTAAAGGACACCGGAGACTGTCCTCAACAATGAAATTTGCTGTGGCTTTTCTAGCGAATGACTGTAAAGGCTCTATTTGAACACAAGCAGTCATAAGGAATTCACTCTCTGGTAAACACCCTTCACTGGAGGATTTGCTGCTAGTCTTGGGAGTAATAGCTTACTACTGTCTCCATCTTCCTTGGAGATTGCATCGACTGCAAAGCATGGCTTGCCCAGCACCATATCTTTTCAGGATGTCCATGGCCAAACTGAACACAATTCTGAGGGGCCACTGGGCTTCAATGTAGCTTACACCTCTGCAAAACTCTGCCTAATCCCCATTCTTTCCAGGCATTCCACGGGCACCTTGCAGTCAATTCCCTGCACAATGAACTCTGTCTCAGAGATTGTCTCCAGGGATCTCAACCTACAAATGCCTTTTCATGCAGTCTCATCCATTGTTTGCTTAATTTTCCTGCTGTTGAGCCCCAAAATATACCTCTTACATTTCTACTTAGAAATACATTTTGTGATCTCAGAACCAATACACATAAGAATATTCCGATATTATTTGAAAGTTCCCTTAAATACTTGTTTGTTGGAATTTGTTCAAACATAATACTACAATAATATTAACTAGATAAATATGTATATCAATATATAATTGTCAATTCTTTCACTAAGGATTAAAAATAAAAACAAATCCAAAATTGTTTTAAAAAGTAATCATGTTTTCTAAAATATTTATACTGTTATAAAACATATTTCATCAATTGGATCCTCCTTTTACAAAACAGCTGCCACAATAATTCACTTTACTAGAGTTCATATTGGTTCCTTTTGCTATAGGTTGGTATTTCAGCCAGGGACATGGAAATAATAAAATTCAGCTGTGTTCCTAACCTTCACTCTATCTGGAGGTTTCTGGTGGTATTCATGAAACAACAGCAGCACATCTATTTCATTGAGTTTAACACAGAACAGATAGCATTTTAATAATATCTAAGCAAATGTATGATAACAGTTAATGTAGAGCTGTAATAAAACCTTGAGTTTCAGTTCAAGTTAGAGTCAAGGAATTCTACCTTCTTCAACTCTGAATAGAATGATAGGCATCTTACTATCTTCTGATTGATGAAAATAGTAGGCACTGATTGCAAAAGAAACAATATGCTCCATTATGAGAAGGCCCTGAGTTCAGTCATCCATCCAAATGTACAGAAAGGAAAATTATGCAGGGATAGAAAAAGCTTCTCTAAGAAACAGTAATCCAACCTATAGTAAGCAAGATCAAAACTGGAACAATCTGGCTAGGTACAGTGGTTCATGCCTTTAATTCCAGCTATTTAGGAAGCAGAGATTGGGAGGATTGCTGATTGAGGCCAGCCTGGGCAAAAAGTTAACAAGATCCCATTTCAACAAACAAGGAGGGCATAGTGGATCAAGCCAGTAATGCTAACTATACAGGAGGCATGGGTAGGAGGATTGTGGTCTGAGGCTGGCCTAGGGAAGAAAAGTAGGATACTCCATCTGAAAAATAGCAAAAAAAAAAAAAAAAAGTGATGGGAGTGTGCCTCAGGTGATAGAGTAGCTGCCTAGCAAGGACAAAGCCCTGAATTCAAACTCCAGTATGATAGATACAGATAGATAGATAGATAGATAGATAGATAGATAGATAGATAGATAGATAGATAGATGGAATGACCCATTTGGAATTGTTTTGTCCTTGGAAGACAGGCCTTTGGAAGATGAAGACAAGATCTGAACTAGTTCCATATCCTTCTCTCCTTGCTATTGTCTTGGAATATGAAGGTATATACAGAAATTTAATGTAGATTCCTCCTCTCTAATATATGCCCTCAAGCTTCCATTCCAAGCACACTACATGCAATTTCCCTGCATATTAAACAACATACCCTGAATATACAGATCTACATTTAAAATTGAGTAGCATACTTATAACCCATATAGTCCTTGACAAGTGATCGTAACTCTTTTGATCTCTGTTTTCAAGTCTAAAAAAGGACATAATGAAAATAGCACATGCCCCATAAGTATGTTATGAGGAATAAATGATAAATTGGCACAGTGGTTAAGAACACTGGAGCCCTATGTCTGCAATCTCAATGCAATAAAGTTACTTAACCTTGAAAGGTAGCAATTTCCCATACATAAATTGGAGATAATGATATAATTTTCTTTATATATGGCATGGAAAACTAAATGAAATGTGCACATAAATCATTTAATATAATTATTTCTTGACCATTATTAGCTGCTATCATTACTACTTAAAAACCTGGAATATAGCAGGCACTCAATAATTATTGGTGATCTTCCTCTCCTCCCATCCTTACTTTACCTTTAACCATAGGTTATGGAAGAACATATGCCCCCATCACCTTATCCTTGTCAGTAATGATGAGTAAGGGACTCATGAACTTCTTTGTAAAGAATTCTGATCAAGAACACCTTAGGCTACCATGCATCTTTTGAGAGTCTTTTTGAACATTTTTTTCTGAAAACTTTATCCTGTGAAGGGCATATATTATTGCTAAATCTGGGACCCAAAGTAGATGGATAAATAAATGTATTTTATATTTGTTGCCTTAGGCAATTTTTCATGTAGGTGGCACATTTAATATTTTACTTAATATAACCTTGAATTATCTTTTTCTAGCTGAAGTGCAAGTGTACTTGAAAAGGCATAATTCTCAGCATATAAGCACGTTTGGATATACTTTAACACCATTCAGATGCATGATGGGCTGTAGGATGAACAAAGTCTCTGTGATTCATCATTACCTTTCTTGGCTCATCAGAGCTTTTACTGGGTCATTTTCTTCAACTCAGACTCATATTAAAGTTGCCTTTCATTTTTTTAATGAGTTATACTTAATACAAAATTGTAATGGTCAGTCATGTACATTTTAAAAATGTGCTCTATTACCAAGATACAAGTTTGTAAAATGTCAATTATTCAGTGTTAGCACTTCTCTCCAATCCCAGTGTGACCCCTGCATAAATCTGCTATTCATTATAAATGCTCTCACTATTCATTGCAGACCAGAAGATACTATGAAAATAAATCAAATACCACTTATTTAAGTTCAATTCAATTCAATAATATTTGACTTCACAAGATTTCTTAAAAACTAAGAAGGATGATTCTGAATTAAAACAGAAAGTTTTTATTTCTCCATCATGCCAAAATTCTTTAAATTTTCTCATTCTAAATAACAGTACATTGACTTTAGACAATCAAGTACCCCATGAACTCCATTGTGCTAATACTAATTAAAACTTGTAATGGTAAATTCAGATCAATTTTTTCAGAAATAGTGACATTGCTATTCAGTATAACTTTATAAAAATAAAGATAGAGGTAATCAAATCTACATCTCTGAATAGACTCTTAAGATAATTAAATCCTAGTTTCCCCTATTTCCAAGTTCATTAATAAGGAATATTATTCTTCCCTAAAACCAATCTGCAAGTTTGTTTTGGAAATGAACCAGACGTCTCAATTATGAAGTTAAAATTCCTCACTTAACAGAACTAAAAAAGATAAAACTCATACTGTATATTAGTCATTTGGGAGTCGTAAAATTCACTGTATTTTGTATTTCAGGAAAAATGCTTTAAATTGGAAGGAAATGTATGGAGAAAATTATATACTATGATATTATATGACATTCTTCATTATCAAGAAGGAATTATTAAAATACTGAGTAGTATTTTTAATGCATGTGATAATTCTTTTACTTTATGGGTTTCAAGGAGAGAAGGAAGGAAGGAAGGAAAGAAGGAAGGGAGGGAGAGAGAGGGAGGGAGGAAGAGAGGATAGAAAATGAAGAACAGAAATAAAAATGTCAATGAGAAACAGATAGTATAGGAGGAAGAGAAGGGAAAGGATGAAAAAGGGAAGGGAAGGAAAGACAGAAAGAGAAAGAGATTATTAAACAGTGCAAATTTGTGAAGGATTTTTCAAGAAATTTCAGTTTACCTTCAAGACATCAGTTAGGGAGTTTCTACCTTCTCTCTTGAAATTGAGAAATGAAGATAGCAAATGTTTCCCCTGGAAGGACAGGTGGACCAAGAAGGAAATGAGCTTCTGTGCAAGAGGTATCATTTCTGGATGGAAGATCATGTGTGCTTTTACTGATCTCAGGATGGCTGCCCATTAAATAGGCTGAGCATTTGTAGTCTCTGTAACCCTGAATGATCAATTATGAAATGTGTTCATTAGTCCTGGGTGCACTGAGATTTCCTTCCCAAGGAAAAATCCTTTGGATGCACATATCACAGAAGGTAGGAACTCCTGCGTGACTGGTGCCTTGACCCTAGGAGAACACAGTGTCTTATTCTCTTCCTACCACATTTCCTTTTACCTCGGGGGAAATCTCATTATTTGGTGTGTACTGAGTAGTATTAATTATAGACTTTTAATCGTATTAAATAAGCATCACTCTTCTCCAAAAATGGTTCAAAGTAGCTCTGGTTGACCAGAAGATATAAAAGGACATTTTAGATCTTGATACACTCTCACCTCACTCAGTACAGTTGTCCACACCAAAGACTACTATAGCATTCTTAACAATCATTGGCTTGCTCTCTGCTCCCAGCGGTAGATTTTGAGTTTTGTGAGAATAGGGACACTCTTGATGTGGTGGTGCTGGATCCCAATGCCAGTACTGTTCCTGGCCCAGAGTACAGTAACAAAAAACACTGGTTGAATTAATACTTAAATGAATGAATTAGGGAAAATATACACTTGTGAAAAAAGCATAATAAACCAAGTATGAAATTCTCTTAAGCAGTTGAAATAGAGACATTTTTACTAATTATTTTAACCAAAAAAGTAATTGAAATGCTTTTTGTCTGAGTTTTTCTGTTGTTTGTTGTTTGGGGATTATTTGACTGTTGTGGTTCATAGGGTTTTTTGGTGTTGTTTCTGCAGTTATTTGGTTTTTGACCTTTTGATACAGGGTCTGTCTACATAGCCCAAGTTCACTTCGAATTCTCAATCCTCCTGTCTCCACCTCCCAAGTGCTGGGATTATAAGCATGTGTTATCACACCTGACCTGGAAATGTTCACCAATAGTTCCTGAAAGAGAAAAAGAAAATGATTAAACTTGGTATAGTCACAAGATACAAAGTTTCCTCTTTCTTTAAAAATTGCAAATAATGAAAATCTAGTGTTTCACAATAAATTAATTTCAACATCTATTAAAGACTTATATTGAAGGTCCTACATCGTGTAATGAGGCAAGACAAGGAAACAAAAGGCATACAAGTTACAAGAGAATGGGGAAAATGCTCTCCATATTTGCAGACAATATGTCCTATACACTGAAAATCCTAAGAAATTACAAAAAGGGCTATTAGAAATACTATGGTGGTTTTTAAATCTCTATGTTACTTGACATGCCTCCCTTCAAAAGACAGCCCCTAATGTCTCTTCTCCCACATATGGCATATCTCTCCACTCAAGTTTCCAGTAGGTGTGGACAGCCAACATGGGATGTAAGGTTTCCATATACTGTGCCACTTAATTTTTTTAGCCGGGGGGGGGGAGTGGTACAGGGGTTTGAACACAGGGCCTCATGTTTGCCAGGCAAACACTCTACTACTTGAGACACAGTTCTAGCCCTTTTTGCTTTAGTTTATTTTTCAGGTAGGGTCTCCTGCTTTTTGACCAAAGCCAGGCTTAGACTGTGATCCTGCTTCCTCCACATCTTGAGTAGTTGGGATTATAGACATGTACTACCACTCCTGACTATGCCACTTAATCACAACAAATCTCTAAAATATGGACTTAGCACTCCTGAGCGAAAGGAATGGAAATAAAAATTCAACGAAGAGGCAGAAAGAGAGGAAAATAATTCATGAGCTGACTGAAGAAACCCTATGTGGGTCAATCACCCACATTGTTCTCTATTCTCAAATCTGCCCTGGTGTTTTGTCACCTTGGTGAAGATAGATAGAGAAACAGCCTCTTCACAAATGAAGCAATTTAAATAAAAGTCCCAGTTACAGCTACAGCAATAGGAAGTTCTTTCTGGTTTTTCCATTGCCAGGATGTTCTTTTCATTGCTTTTCTTGCATAATATACAAAAGGTAAAGAAATAGAAAAACAAGAAAAGCAAGAGAGACAAGATAAAATATTTTCAAATAAGTGAATAATGAAAGAAATAATACACCTAAAAAATAATCTAAATTTAATTTTAGTATGAATTTTTTAAATTTTTTATTGTGCCAAGTAGGGGTACATTGTAGCATTTACAAAAGTTCTTATCCCCTCCATTCCTGGAATAGTTTCAGCAGGTATCATTTTCCATTTACATAAATGTATACACAATATTTGTATTATATGCACCCTCCCACACTCTTTCTCCACCTCCCTCCCCTTCCCACTGGTAACAACCCACCCACAGACAGGACCTGTCCCATTTTGTACAATGTTACAATGAAACCCACTATTGACTTTTGACTGGTGGGAGTTTCAAATTTGGTTTAAAAATCTGTTATAGCAACACAGGGAAGACAAAGATAGGATAATCTCAAGTTCAAGTCCAGGCTGGGCTACCATAGCAAGACAGCTGTCTCAAAAAAAATAAGGGCTGGAGAAGTAGTGCAGTGGTAGAGTCCTTGCCTAGTGTGCAGAAGTCTCATTCCAGAAATGAAAGAAACATCTGTAATGGATAGTTAAGGGAGTTATCAAAGACAGAATTTGAGATCACCAAATAAAGATTTCAATGTAGACTTTGTCTTTATCGAATGAACTTAAACAAGTTACAGTTAAATTCAGAGTGGAAGAGCTCTGAATCAGTTGCTCCACATCTGATTGTTGCTGTTTACGTTCTTTTGATGAGCCTATGCTTCCATAATCTTTGCAGCAGGTGAATGATGGACACTTTTGCTTCACAGTCAAGACAGAATTGATGCCATCCACACAGGCAACTGACTTGTCTAATTTGTTCTGTCTTTTTTTCCATGATTAGTGCCTTGTCTGGTCTTCACTTATTAGCAAAACCTATAAAAATAAATGTTTTATAGTTTATCTAGAAATAATACAGAGGAGATTATTGCTATTTTTGGTGAAGAAAATCAATTTTGTTTAGTTTATTTTGATCTAAATAACATAGGAATTTTCTTTTTAAAATAAGTTTAATTTTCAAACATGAAATAGAAATACCTCTAGCAAGTTGATTGACTTTGGTTTATTTTGTAAAGGGAAAACACAGGGATACATAAGTAGAAACAAGAAATGACATACAACAGTAAACTTTTATTACTTTTAATTACAACAGACTGAGTGAACATGAAACAATTTAAAAGCAAACCTGATATGTAGACCCTTAGAAGCCAGACCCAGTCAGTATACAAATAATTTGACAGTGAAACAACATTAATTAAGAGCCATATGGAGAGCAACAGTCAATTGAGTTAGTTATCTGTAGAAGGAAAAACAGAAGATCTCAGTAACAAGGAAGCTGAATGAGAAGTTTTCAGAATACCAGGACAATTAGCAAACCCATGTTGCATTGAATCAGGCTGGTAAGGCAAAGGGTTCCTTTCTATATGAGTCTCTGAAATAGATACCAGTTAAGAAGGGACTGGGTGTCCAAACAAGGCATTACAACAACAGAAAGCAGGTTAATTATGGAATGATACAGGAAGAAAGAAAGGAAGGGGCAAAGGAAGAAAGATTAAGAAGAGAACAGAACACATTTCTCATCCCCACTCATGAGACATCCCATCCTATCAGTGCTCATAGACTTGCATCATCTTAGACTGGTAAGTAAAAAAAACACGATTTTTTCACTATTTTATAATTTTATTCATAATACATAAACTTATCTGTCTTATGTTCTGAGCAAAATCTATATCATAGTGGGGTGGGAATAGAAAAAAACTTTTTAAAGGATGCCATCTTCAAACCTTGCTTAGTTTCTACATGGCTATTCCTGTGAACCTGTGGGGCTCTAGCTCCAGAACAGAAGTCATCTAGCAAGTGCTGTCCTGTTGGGACATGGCAGCACTTTCATCCTGATTTGCATTCCAATGTACAATTCATGAATTCTCTGTCACTAAATGTAAATGTAGTTTTTTATCTTTCAATACAAGATCAAGCCACAGCTTAATGTTCTTTGTGATATTCCTAGCATCCTACTCTCCATGCTGCTAAGAGCACTTATGAACAAAAACCTGCCACTTGCAATGTTCCACAGCTCAATTAAGCTGGGAGTGGGAAGTAATTCCAATTCTGAATAGGTTCTTGATGAAAATATTGGTTAGGAAAATAATTGTGCCCTCATGCCTATCCAGCACATCTGGTAGGAAAGAACTGTCACTTTATTTGTATTCCATGAACAATTAAAAAAGGAATTTGTAGTTTGGGACAAACAAAAGAAATCTGAAACAGCAGTTGACTGATTGAAATCTCCTTCATGAAGCAGTAATCCTGATTAAATTACTTTAACAGATTTTTTTAAGCTTCATTAATTGAGTTTCACTACTTAAAAAGTAATGATTCATCCTGACTTAAAATATTTATCTGTGCACTAAATAATTTTGCAGAAATGGGGGTGGGACTATATCACAGAGAGAGAAAGAATTAAAGGACATGACTGGAGGACTGATGTGGTAGTGTATGCCTATAATCCCAGCAAGGTAAGGAAAAGCCTATCTCAAAATTAATATAAACAAAGAGCAAGTGTTAGAGCACTTTCCTGGCTTGTGTGAAACCTTGGGTTCAATCTCTGATACAAAAAAAAAAGTGGGAAGAGGTTCATAAAAGGTTGACTAGGCAAAGGAATGCCCAGAGACCAGACCACAGGTAGAGATAAGAAAGAGTAAGAAAGGGAGAACAGAAGGAAGTTGAGAAGCCAGGGGACAATGGGAACAGAAGAAAAGGATAACAGAGGTGAAAGGAACTGAAGCTCTTCTCTTCTTCCTTTTCCATTGGGTGAGGAGCTGTGGTTTTGCAAATAGTCCAGGCAGGTGAGTAGGGAAGTACATCAGCCTGGAGGGCTTCCCACAGGTGCTGAACATATTGGATATCTTTCCTCAGCCAAAGAGCCCTATCTAGGAAGGTACAGGTAGACCAGCCTTTCAGCACAGGGTTAGAAGGAATACCACCTATGTATGTGTTCAGTTTTCTTGACATTTTCCTTCAGAAATTTCTGGTCTGATATTCAGTATATTTCATTTTCAACTGCTAATTGTACTGAGATAATTCTGAACTTTATTTCAAAGGTCCTCATGTTCTAGTACAGGACAGCAGTGGCTGCATTCTGTGGAACTGCAATCTGTAGATCAGGATGTGAGTGGAAAAGGTAATTTGTTAGGAACAGGTGTTAGCCCTATAGCAAAGAGCATGAGTGAGTAGATGTGCTGAGGTACTACCAGGCCCACTTTACTGTCAGTGCTGCATAGACACTCACACTGAGTCTGAGAAGTCTTTCTCCAATAATTAGTTTAGAGAGAACAATTACAAGATCTCCAAACCCCTCCCAAGCCCTTGGAAAACATTACTAATCAATCACTCTGTTCGTTCCTGCTGCAGGCAGAACTCAGCTTCATATCATTCAACTGATAAGAGCTGGCATAAGAATCAAAAATCTGCTTTCCACCTGTGAGCCATTGCATTCTCTTCTGTGATGCCTTTATAGAAAAAAAAATAGCAATTAATAATTGCACTGAGGCCAAATGCAACTGCAAAAAAAAATGTAGAACTGGAAAAAAATTCAGACTTACAAGAACTTCTTTAAAATTTCTATGAAAATCTCAGAGTGGAAGTTACATTTTAAATTCACATGTTCTATAAGAAGTTTGCAATTAAAGAGTGTTGTATAATCATCATATACTTTCATATAAGAACTTTCACGTGTATATTTTAAAAATTTACTTTCATCCCAACACTGTATAACAAAGAAAAAAATTAAACAAAAGTAATAAACAGTAAGAAGATAATAAATTGAGGTTTTGATAATTTTGCTTTGAGGATTTTGAAGGGCAGAAGTACTTGTTTTCAAAGTTTGAGAACAGCTTATCAATTCGTCTCTTCTCAGTTTAGCACTAAACCACAGTCCTTTCAACCCTCTGTATTATGTGGGATTGCCACATCCATGGTTTTTCTTGGCATTACTAGCTCGATATTCCTAGAGCTGAAAATTGAATTGAAATTACCACTGTTCATAATCTACAGTCAAAATTTTGATCTTAGAAACATAAGTAGTCCTTGAGGTATTATTTTGTTTGAAGAATATGTTTATTTCAAAAACTTTTTAACAAAAAAAAAATTAGGCATACTTTTCCTAGGTTTAGGACATTTCAGTGCAATTGATACAAAGCATGTTATTAAACGAGACCTTTGGGACCATAGATTGACATCAAAGACATCTTTGTCCTCCACTACAAAAATAAATCTTTCTGAATAACAATTACTGAGACTTTCAAAACTTCAGCTCTTTCTCTGAGTCAAGTAATATAGGTAATGTATGCCAATCAATTCCCCTGTGTTCCTTATATCTTGTATTTTACTTACTAAAATAAATGTTATTTGTATCTCTGCCTGTGGTATTATGATGACTCAAATTATACAAGGATTCAAAAGGAAATAAAAGTCCTTACTCAGCATAAGCAAAAACCTAGTACAGAAAACCCCCATGAATTCAATCAAATCAATTTTCTCTCATTTTAATATGTGCCTTATTTACCCTGGATACATATTTTTTTACTCTATATGTAAGACTTCTCCTAGGATTCCTTTTATTGTTGTGAACTATTGCTAGCAAAAAATGCTAACTCATGAGATCCAATTATAGAAATGCTAGTTATGTTAAATAAATTGATCTTACTTCACTCAGAATACCTGCTCTGTTTTCCTGTATTCTCCACTTTAAAACTTGTATCTTAAATTTGCCAGATTAATAATAAAGTTTTAAAACATCATTTCTGGGGAATGTTTCATGTTTCTGTGTCTTTTATGCCCAGCATGTTTGGTAGTAGAAAAAAAGGATGTGGCCATGCTATTCTTTAATCATAAATAAAAATAATTCAAAAATGCTTTCTTCTAAATATAATTTGAATGAGAAAGGGAAAATGTAACCAAGGGAATATTACATTGGCAAATTTGCCTTACCTAGCTGTCAAAATGCTCAGCAATCACCAAAAATGCTATTCACCAAATGTTCCTCACACAGTACAATGCTTTCCAACTATTTGTTAACTTGAGATGACACTAAAGAAAAAAAATATGCTTTTATTTACAAAAGTGCTATTTTCTCTATAAACACCATAAAAATTTAATTGTACCTTTTTCATCATCAATCTGAGAAATATTTATTCAGTGATTTGGGAAATTAATTTTCTAGGATGATGAATAAAACATTTTTTCAGGATTTATTTGGTATGTTTTCAAAACACCTTATAGCAACAGAGTTCTGTATTGGCAAACTGAAGAAACACAGAGCTGGTAAACACACATCAAAGGTAGAAATTTTGTTTGGATGAGGCTTAGACTTTTAAAAGGCGAAAGATTTATACGATCTGAAGAGAAACCAGAGTATGAGGCTTAGACTTTTAGCTTCACACTTGCTGACTGTGTGGCTTTGGACCTGTCATTTCACATTTCTAAGGTTAAGTTTTTTCATCTGTCAGCGGGAAGCTACATTCTTGCCTCTTGTAACCAGTGTGAGCAGAGGGAAAAGAACAGGAGTATAACAGTAGCAAAATGATGTTTTAATTATTCCCTATTTCAATTTCATCTCATCAAAATGTCTCTGCATGTAACAGCTACAGGCTCAAAAGATCATGTTTCTACTAATAAGGAATGAAAAGAAGTGATTAGGGGCACGATTTAGGATAAGATGGAGAGGTTAAAATGAAGTAGACAAAAAAAAAAAACCCAAGACTTTGTTACTTTGCCCATTTTGCATAAATTATCTTGCAGTTAATTCAAAGGTCCTTAACTTCAACTATATAGCATGCACTCATTCATCTTTTCCAGAGTCAAAATGCAAGACCCAACTTGAGATGAATAACATCTACTAATATATCAATGATGGGGAATATTGCTGAGAATGAAGTTGAAGCCGAGAGCATTGTGATTCGAATGCCGTTATTTGATGGGCTCCACCAGCCTCTCAGTCTTTGCCATAAGGATCCTTAAGACCTCATGTGCAATCTGACAATCATAAAATCTGATTTACAGTTAGGGATGATAAGCCTATGGAGTGCCCAGCTGATTTCCTGATGACTTGCTAGGGTAAACAGTTGTGGATAAACTTTTCCTCTTTGATGAGATTTTTGTTGGAGAGAAAACAACATTTGAATAAAACATTTCAGTATGCATAATCTAATTTGTTCAGGACAATCCCTGAGTTGAAACCTTTGTCAAAGGACTCTTAACCCTCAAGTCCTCTTTAGGTACAGATAAGCCAAGATGAACTTTCTACTGCTTAATAAATACATTTTAATACCCAAATTTAGGTTTCATATGACCAAAAAATACAATTCTCAATAATTAATAAGCTGCCAGATGACAGTTCAGTCATATACCATGAAGAGACTTTGAGGTTGAAGTAACCATTGCCACTCCTCCCTAGCTAAGATTTTCCCAGTATCTCACCACCACTAGACACTGAAACCAGTGTCCTCTCTGTAGTGATGTCCTTTCCTGTCTTCACTTGCTCCTTGACTCTGGCTTCAAGCTACAATGATAATGAAAAATTGGTTCATTTTTTGTTTTTGCATAATCTTCTTTAGACTTTATGTACTTTAAAATGGCAAAAGAAGAGATAGAAAGCAAGCATTATATTAGGAAGTATCCATTAGGGAAACAGCTTTGGAATAAAATATATGCAATCACTATGTAATAGTGAACTATTATATTAAATTTAAATATTAAATATTTACTATGTAATATCATAAATATTTCACTATAAAATAATAATAATATTGATATATTTGGAATCTATCATTTGAATACAGACCTTGAAGTCTACTAGTTATACATTGGACAAATTTTTGGCCTCTTTTCATCTCAATTTCTTCATTTGGAAAATGGACCTGATTAAGAAATAAATGGGACTCTTCAGGACACTCACTTAGCATAGTTTTTACATACTATGTACCCATTAAGTGTTATCTCTTATAGTCTTATAAAAGCATAGTGTGTTGAGCACAAACATGGTAGATCTTGAATGTCATATCTTTTTTTTAAAGCTTGCAATATTTATCAAGAAGAATTCAGAGCAGAAAATTCTTAGCTCTCAGGAAAGAAAAACAAACATAAACTTCCATATCTCATTTCATTCTCAAAGAATTCCTATACATCAAATATTATACTTACTGTCACTCTACAGTAAAAAAAGCAAACCTAAGAGATTTTGAATCACTTTCACAAGCAGATTATGACTGTTAGGACCCGGAATCCTATTCCCCCGAGAGACAGAGAGCCAGGCGTGAATGCAATCTACAAAGCAGAGTTTATTGGGCTGGCTAGCCAGGGTCGAGCTCCCACACGGACACGCAGGACCGGTTAGGAAAAACACGACCCTGAGCCTCTTTAGGGGAAATCTTATATAGACCGCGGTGGCGTGCATATTTTCGTTATCAACATTGGGCAAGCAGGCAAAGCACATCTTGCGCATACCTCACATCTTGCACGTACTTCACATCTTGCATGTACCTCCCGCTCACATTCCCCACATTCTATATGCCCTAACCGAGCCCTGCCGCATTGCTTATCTTATCTACATGGGGTGTTTGGTACTGGTTTCTCCAACAAGGGGGTTGGGGCCCGCTGAGACCTCCTATTCCTTTCATTCCCCCCTTTTCTTACGGCCTAAATTGAGGAATCATTCTCAAGGGGATGAAGAGCCTGATATTGTTGGCGGAGGACCAGAAGTTGGATAGTCTTAATTCGACTTTTGACAAAAGTCATAAGTCGGTTTAGAATCCAGGGTCCTATGGTAACAAGTAATAGGATGATTATTATTGGCCCTGCCAGTGCAGATAAAAGGGTAGCCAACCATGGGGACTGGTTAAACCAAGACTCGAACCAGCTTTCCCCGGCCTCTTTTTCTCGTTTTTTTTGTTCCAGGCTCTTTCGAAGTTTAGACATGGAGTCACGAACAACTCCGGTATGGTCAGCGTAAAAACAACATTCTTTCCCTAGAGCAACACATAGTCCCCCCTTTTGGAGGAACAACAAGTCCAGACCTCGTCGGTTTTGAAGTACTACCTCAGACAGAGAAGTGAGGGATTTTTCTAGGTGGCTAATGGAGGTTTTTATTTTCTTTATATCTTCGTTTATGGCTGCACGCAGCGAAGACATCCCTTTCTGCTGGGTGGCCAAAGAAGCTATGCCGGTTCCTGCTCCCGCTAACCCTAGGCTGAGTAGGGTAGCAATAGTTACTGGGGATATAGGTTTTCTCTTTTTTTTTTTTTTAACCATTTTTGTATTTTAGTATGACTATAGACTCTCTTCTGAATGATAGAGGATGCGGGGCAGCACAGCCACTATAACACAGAATTCTTTAGAGCTGTTAAACACCTTAGTTGATAGGCATGGGGTGAGTCCAGACCACGAGCATAGCCACCACCCATTGTCTTTTGGAATTACCCATTTAATAGCATTTTCCCAGGTAGAACTGGCGTTAATAACAGTACATAAGTCCCGTCTGTTCTTTGGCACTTTTCCTAAGCAGGTTCCTTGGCCGCTTACCTGCTGTATGGTCAGACCTCTCTTACGGTCTCCCCAGGAACATTGAGTAGGGTTTTCCTCAGATGAGGTATCGTGAGTGGTGTTTAGCCCTATTGCCTCATAGAATGGGGGCCTCACATCATAACATAACCAACAGGAGTTAGTCATGTTAGGGGTGGTGTGGTTTAACATCAGGAAGGCAGCACCCACTAGCTCCCAGAGGGGGTCTTTAGATCCGGTCATGAGACTGGGCCTCACCAGGGGAGGGCTGGTTTTTGATGGTCTTGGAGTTGTAACATTAGCCCGGGCTATGGTTGAGGGAAGGTGATGAGCTGTGGAAGGTCGGGGAGGTGGCTTTACATAGGGTGGCCTAAGTACCTTATTAGGGCCTATTGTTAGAGTAGAGACTGGTTGTCGCACACGCCGCAAGGTAAAAAGGGCTCCTGGATGATTTGTTTTGTAGAGTCTGACTCCCCAGGATTTACCCAATTCCCAATTCGTTGCCTTTTTTTCTAAATCAGTGAAATTTATCATAATGGGATTACAATTGGGGGGAGTTGGGCATCCCTTATTTATAGGTCTAGGTTGGTGGTATGTAATGCCAGATTGAGAGACTCTACTTAATTGAATAAGGTCCCCCTGTTTGGGGGGTGTCCACCATATATCCCCTGAGCTCTCACAACCCCATGACTTACAATAATAGTCTGCGATTCCTCCACATTTTTTTCTGTGGTTGGGTTGGGGAGCGGGGCAGACATAGAAGTAACTTTGGCGCAAATCCCATTGTCCCCTGCCAGTGAATAAGGCCCTTAAGTCAAAGTATAATTCTGGGAACCAGGTGCTGGGAGGGGTCACCTTGGAGGTCTGGTTAAGAATGTCTCCTGTGGATACATCTACAATCATTTAGGTCAGGTTAAAAGGTTGATGTGGATTTGTATGCCCCCAGCAAGTGGTGGACAGGGTTAGAAAAAGGAATAAAGTTACCGAGGTCCAGTATGAAGTTTGAGTTTGAAAAAATTTTCCTTGTGGTGGGACACCCTTCTTGTTGGCAGGAAGCCTTTCTTTATAGCTACCGGATCTGCCGGTCTGATGTGGGTGTAGTGGACCCAGGTGATAATCCCATTTTAGGAGGGCTGCAGAGCATCTGGAGTGTTCTCATTTTTCGGAGCATCCCGTATCAGCCAGAGCTTGAGTGGGTTTGTTGGATGCTTCCGTGCAGACCAATTTTCCTGTTTTTTCTCCGGAGGGTGAGCCCATCTTACATGGGAATGGTGTACCCATGCTGCAATCCCGTCGACCTTGAGGGCGGTAGGGGTAGTAAACAGTACAACATAAGGTCCTTTCCATCTAGGCTCTAGGGTTTTGGACTGATGTCTTTTAACCCATACCATATCCCCCGGGACTATGCCATGCTCCGTGTTCGGGGTCCTCTCTGCAGTATGGTACGCTTGAATTAGGGGCCATATTTGTTGTTGTACTTTAGCTAAAGCCTGTAGAGTAACACGATCATTTGGGGCCAGATCACCTAGTCTCGGGCTTAAGGTCCTCTGAATGATGGGGGGTGGAGCCCCATACAGGATCTCAAAGGGAGTTAGCCCGTGGACATATGGAGAGTTCCGGACCCGGAAGATGGCCAAGGGAAGGAGCGTCACCCAATCACCGCCAGTCTCCAGGGCCAATTTGGCTAAGGTCTCCTTTAGTGTCCTATTCATCCTTTCTACTTGCCCTGAGCTCTGGGGGTTATATTCACAATGTAGCTTCCAATTGGCCCCCATAGTCTGGGCTAGTCCCTGCAGGACTTTACTAACAAAAGCCGGACCGTTATCTGACCCAATTGCCTTGGGCACCCCATATCTGGGTATGATTTCCTCTAGCAAAGCCTTTGCCACTACCTGACTCTTCTCCTTCTTTGTAGGAAAAGCCTCCACCCAGCCTGAAAAGGTATCTATGAATACCAGCAAATATTTGTACCCAAACTTTCCCGGTTTTACCTCAGTAAAATCCACTTCCCAACTTCTTCCCGGAGCCCTCCCCCATTCCCGAGTACCTGTATGGTGCCCCTCCCTTCGTCCTGGTTTCATGATTGTGCAGCTGGCACAATCTTCCACAATTTGGCGGACTGCTATGGTCTGGTTCGGAAATCGGAGCTGCGCAGATGTCAACAAGTCTAGTAATTTTCTCCGCCCCAAATGGGTGGACTTATGTAAGTTAGCCAACAGGAATCGTCCGAGTTTTTCAGGCAGAATTAACTTGCCTTCCAAGTCGCTTTTCCATCCGTCTTCCCCTTCTCTAAAGGGGGAGTGGGCTCTCATCCAAGTGAAATCCTCTGTGGAGTATTCTGGTCGGGGGGGTAGCAGAGGGAGCTCTGGGACCGGCACGTCTATCGCCTCAACCGTGGAAGGTTGCCCTGTCTCCATGGGAGGACTCACCATTGCTACTCTCTTTGCTTTTTGATCTGCTCTGTTGTTACCGACAGCTTCCGGCGTCTTGGCAGACTGGTGGCCTGGGACATACATCACTGCCACTGCCTTTGGTTTTTCCACTGCCATTAATAGACACTGGACTTCGGCTAGGTTCTTTAGATGTTTTTCTTCTGCTGTGCGGAATCCTCTTTCGCGATAGATGGCCCCGTGGACATGGATGGTACCGAAAGCATAGCGGCTATCGGTGTAGATATTGACTCGCTTTCCTTTTGCCCTCTCCAGGGCCTCTGCCAAGGCAATTAATTCCACTTTTTGGGCTGATGTTCCGGGTGGGAGGGCGCTGCTCCATACCGTATTTCCTTCTTGGTCAATTACAGCTGCCCCTGCCCTTCGGGCTCCATCTTGGAAAAAACTGCTTCCATCCGTGTACCAGTTTAATTTGCAGCCGGACAGGGGGGTATCCTTTAGGTCAGCCCGTACCTGTGTAAATTCGGAGAGGAATTCTTTGCAGTTATGGACAGGTGTCTGCAGTTCCGGGTTAGGCAACAGGGTGGCAGGGTTCAGGATTACGGTATCTGTGAATGTGATCCGAGGGGAATCCAACAAGAGCCCCTGGTAGTGGGTGAGCCTGGCATTTGTCATCCATTTCCCAGGGGGTTGTTTAAGGATTCCCTCCACCGGGTGAGGGGCCGTTACCCAGAGGGCCTGTCCAAAGTTTAGTTTATCGGCTTCTCTCACCAGCACAGCAATGGCCGCTATGATGCGGAGGCAGGGGGGCCATCCTGCCGCTACTGCGTCTAATTTCTTGGAAAAGTATGCCACTGGTCTCTTCCAGGGACCTAGCTGTAGGGTCAAGACTCCTTTGGCTACCCCCTTTTTCTCATCTACAAACAGAGTGAATGGTCTTGTAGGATCTGGCAAGGCTAAGGCAGGGGCCTGCAAAAGAGCGTCTTTTAGCTGATCAAAGGCCTGTTGTTCTCTCTCTCCCCAACTCCAATCTGGAGCTTCTTTGGTGGCCTCATATAGGGGTCTGGCTATTTCCGCAAATCCTGGAATCCAGAGTCTACAGAACCCCGCGGAGCCCAGGAATTCTCTCACCCCCCTAGTGGATGTCGGGGATGGGATAGCCAGAATAGTCTGTTTTATGGCATCAGTCAGCCATCTTGCCCCATCTGCAATCCGATAACCCAAATATGTCACTGACCTTTTACAGATGTGAGTTTTCTTGGCACTTGCCCGATACCCCAGCTCACCTAATTCCGTTAGCAGGTGTTCAGTAGCCTTGATGCACTCCTCTCGGGTTTCTGCCACTAACAGTAAGTCATCAACATACTGTAATAGAGTGACTCGTGGGTGGCTCCAACAAAAAGGTTCCAGGTCCTGGCTCAGGGCCTCATTAAACAGGGTGGGAGAGTTTTTAAATCCTTGCGGCAGTCTGGTCCAAGTGAGTTGTCTGGATTGGCCCCCATCTTCTTGCCATTCGAAAGCAAATAGCGGCTGACTAATTTCTGACAATGGAATGCTGAAGAAAGCATCTTTCAAATCAAGGGTTGTATACCATACTTGCGAGGGGGGTAGGTGGCTGAGCAAGGTATAGGGATTTGGAACGGTGGGATGAATGTCCTCCGTCCGCTCGTTTACCTTTCGTAGGTCTTGCACAGGCCTATAGTCCCCGCTTCTCGGCTTTTGGACGGGGAGCAGAGGAGTATTCCAGGCAGACTGACAAGGCCGCAGTACTCCTTCCTTTATTAGCCTGTGGATATGAGGGGCTATGCCTCTTCAGGCCTCCTCAGGCATAGGATACTGTTTCACCCGAATGGGGAGAGCAGAAGCCTTCAATTGTATAACTACGGGCGGGAGGTGTTTGGCGAGGCCGGTTCCCGCAGTCTCTGCCCAGGCCGTGGGAAATCTTTTTACCCAATGAGTCATGTCCCCTCCTGGTTCCTGTTGACTCTCAAACAGACGATGCTCGTCAGCCAATGATAGGGACAAGACATGAATCGGGCTCCCTTCTCGATCAGTCACAATTATTCCATCTGGTTCAAAATGGATATGGGCCCCTATTTTGGTGAGTAGGTCCCGTCCGAGCAGGGGAGTGGGGCTCTCAGGGACAACCAGGAAGGAGTGTGTGACCTGGTGTTTTCCTAAGTTCACCTTTCTTTTGGTAGTCCATGTACATAACTGCATACCGGTGGCCCCCTGAACAACACTTGTTCGTGCCTTGTTCAAAGGTCCATGTGCCTTGTTTAAAACCGAATACTGGGCGCCGGTATCCACCATGAACCCCATCGGCTTCCCCTCCACATGTATTATTACCCAGGACTCGGGGAGGGGGTCCGAGCCCCGTCTCCTTCAGTCCTCTTCTCTGGCTAGGAGGACTCTGGCCTGCTCTACTGCTCGTTCCCTTTCCCTGTTTTCCCCTGGTCTCCTTCCAAACCCTCTTCTTCCCTTTAACTTAGGACATTCTCTCTTCCAATGCCCAGTTTCCTTACAGTAAAAACAGTGTTCCTTATCCGGGGTCCTGGCGTGGCCCCCTCCCCTGGGTTGGTCCCGGACACCCGCTAGGAAAATACGGGCCATTTCTCTCTGTTGCTTTCGGTTTTCCTTAGCCTGGAACTCCCGGTCCTCCTTTCTCAATTTTTCCTGGGCCTCCCTGTCTTCCTTTCTCCGTCTTTCCTCCCTTTCTTTTGGAGTTTCCCTAGCGGTAAAGACCTTTTCCGCTACCTGTAGCATTTCCCTTATAGTCATCTCCCCTAAGTTTTCCTGTTTATTGAGTTTTCTCCTAATGTCTGGAGCTGCCTGATTAATGAATGAGAGTACCACAGCAGACCGGTGGAGGTCCGCCTCAAGGGTCAATAGGGGTGTACTGACGGTATGCCTCATAGAGGCGCTCTAAGAAACCGGCCGGGCTTTCGTTTTCCCTTTGAACGACTGCTTTCACTTTTGCAAAATTGGTGGGCCTTCTAGCGACCGCTCGGAGACCGGCCATAAGAGTCTGGCGGTAGATCCGAAGACGCTCCCTACCTTCTGCGGTCCCGAAATCCCAATCAGGGCGGCGTAGGGGAAAAGCCTCATCTATGGCCGGTTGGAGAGTTGTGGGTCTCCCATTATCCCCCAAGACATTCTTCCTCGCTTCGTTGAGGATGCACTCTCGTTCCTCCGTCGTAAAAAGAGTATTGAGCAGCTGATGACAGTCATCCCAAGTGGGACGGTGTGTATGCATGATGGACTCCAAGAGATCTATGAGACACTTGGGGTCTTCAGAAAAGGGCGGGTTCTGCGTCCTCCAGTTATATAGATCACTGGAGGAGAAGGGCCAGTACTGAAACTGTTGCCCTCCTCCCGGTCCCCCTTGGCCCACCATCCGGACTGGAAGTGTAGGGACAGTTTCCTCCCCCTGTGTTGATGAGGAGGGCCCGTCTTCCCCTTCCCTTTCCCGGATCCCTCGGGGGCGAAGTCTTTGACCCATTCCTCCTCCTGCTGCCAGTCCTGTTGAGGAGGATGAGGAAATTTCCTCCTCCGGGGCACTGGCTTGGCCAGGGGGAGTCATATATGGAGGCGGCCGATCTTCCTCTGCCCCTGTGAGGGATGGGTAAAGGGGGGAACTCTCTGGTAAGACCGGAGATGGTGAAGGAGATGCCCTAATTTGAGGACCGGTCAAGGTGGGAAGAGGAAGTTTTTCCTTCTCCTTTATGACCAAGGCGGGCGTGACTGGGGTTTTAGCCCCGGGGGCCGAACTGGAGGGGTGGGTCAGAAAAACTGTTAACCAAGGGGGAGGGTTCCTCACCAGATCCTCCCAAACCAAAATGTAAGGAACTTGGTCTGGATGGCCTCGATTGTCTGGCTGAAAAATGACTGCTTTAACCTTAGTGATCATGTCTAGGGAGAGGGAACCTTGAATGGGCCACCCGACTCCAAAGGTGGGCCACTCTGTAGAACAAAAGGTGTCGAACTTACCTTTCTTGATGACCAGACCCGCATTTAAGGCCCTTTCTTTAACTTCTGAAAAGTGAGAAAGGATCAAAGACTTTGGGGTTGTTTGTCCCTGTCCCATTGTGGAAGGAGAATCAAACACCAAGAGAGAGAGAACAAAAAGGGTGAAGACAACAATAATTCCACACACACAAAACACTCTCCAGCACTCGCTCGGACCGGTCCTTCTCTCACACTGGTGCGCACCCCATTCAACCTCCTCACCGTCCAACTGGGATATCAGGCCGAAAGGCGTCCACTTGACGGGTGGTCGGTCGACTAGTTCAATTAGTTCTTCACCTGGCACCAGAGTTCCTAAAATGCTCGAGCCCAAATGAGAGGAAAGCCTCTCCCAATAGGACCCTGTGGTCCTCTTTGCGAGATTCCCAGAATGAATCTCCCTGGGGATTGGCCGAATCCCCGCCGCGGCCCAAATGGAACACTCAAGTTCCTCCAAATGAGGGTCTGGGATCCCCTCCCAATGCCTAGGACTTGGGATCACCCCTGCTTTCTCGCAGGCAGGTTCTGTCTCTCGAGAAAATAAAATCTCGGTGGGACCTCCAAATGTTAGGACCCGGAATCCTATTCCCCCGAGAGACAGAGAGCCAAGCGTGAATGCAATCTACAAAGCAGAGTTTATTGGGCTGGCTAGCCAGGGTCGAGCTCCCACACGGACACGCAGGACCGGTTAGGAAAAACACGACCCTGAGCCTCTTTAGGGGAAATCTTATGTAGACCGCGGTGGCGTGCATATTTTCGTTATCAACATTGGGCAAGCAGGCAGAGCACATCTTGCGCGTACCTCACATCTTGCACGTACTTCACATCTTGCATGTACCTCCCGCTCACATTCCCCACATTCTATATGCCCTAACCGAGCCCTGCCGCATTGCTTATCTTATCTACATGGGGTGTTTGGTACTGGTTTCTCCAACAAGGGGGTTGGGGCCCGCTGAGACCTCCTATTCCTTTCAATGACCAAATCACTACCTAGATTATTTGAGGCAAAGAAAAGTTTCTAATGCAGATTGATCCAACCTCCAAACTCACATATTTTCAACGAAACCAGGATTCCTCCAAAATATACTCAATGAGCACTTTCCACCATTTGAGTCAGTTGGAGTGAATGAGCCTGCATATTGTGAAGAGAGATCAGCTTGAGTTATGATGAAGCACTTGTAACAATTGCTTTCTTCCAACAAAGAGAATGCATAACAATTAACATCGCTAACCACAGAGAGGTAAAGAGCTTGTCCATTTTAATTGTTACTATATCCATCAGTTGTCTGATTTAACATATTGACCTTTACTGCTTACAAAACTACCCTTTCCAAGACAATGTCAAAGGAACATTAAAGAAGCTAACCTTTGTAATATGCCTTTTTTCACAAGGAGGATAGGTGTCAACTGATTTAGTGATGTGCAGTAAGGCACATGAAAACTAGGATGGGCTGAACAGCTCTGAGCTTAATATTTCACTATTATATGGTAACTTTCCATCTGAGAGTTTCTAAGAGCTTTAGAACTTTACAAACATTCTAATGACTCTGCAGTCAATATTCCTCCTTTCCTAAATGAATAAAAATGTTACATGAATGTACCAGGAAAAGGCACAATGACTGCTCCTTTGCTTCAGAGCTACCTGTGTCTGCCCCTGGACTAGAGCTGCTACAACTAACCATTATATTTCTTATCACATCATGACACAATGATTAATTTGTACATCTTTCTCCCTAAACAGCCAGTAAGCAACTTGATGGCAAAGTTTACCTCTTATTTGCCTTGGTACAGTTTTAGTTTAACAGGCATTTAATGAGCAGAGTCCAAGCCAGAGGGTCAGGCTATGCAGACAAATGAGACTCAGCACTGGTCCCAGGGTGGAGGTTGTAGACAAATGGAGGAGACAGGTATATCAACCCAACAGGTAAGAAATTGTAATGGATATTCAGGCAGAGCACCATGAAAGTGTGAGCAGACCCTAAACTCAGCCTCAGTTGGTTTAAAGAAGACTTTCAGAGGAGGTGAGAATTGGATGTGTTACCCTAGTTACTCCGAGGAAAGTGGCAGGTAGCAAACATTCCATCTGTGAGGGGAAGGAGAGAGAGGGAGAAAGAAATGAGGACACAGAGACAAGATTAGACTAATGGGTCCATTTTATTTCCACCAAAGGCCTAGGTGTGTATAATTTGACACCTTCACATTTATAAATTGTGACCCATGCTTTCACCCTTTAAGACCTGAAGAAAATGTTCCTATTCTTGCTCTATAGCAGAGATATTCACAGGTTTTCTAACATCATGATACATGTGAAAATTACATTTTTGTGGCTTACTGGCTTAGGGTACCCATAAAACCACTCAGGCACCCCAAAGGCTGAGGGGGGTCAGTGTCCGTGGCTCATTAGTATGCTGAGAAAACAAGTTGAGAAGTATACCCTAAATTAACTCCTTCCTCTTTTCTCTGCCTCCTACCCATCATGTTCTTGCAGATGACTCATCCATTCTGTTTGACTTCCATCATGCAGTTAACCATTTGTGAAAGTTATCAGAATCAAAGTAGAATCACTGTGCCAAAGTCTAGCAAAAAAAAAGCACAATAAAAACAGCTTGGCAGTTTAAAGAAGGGGTTCTCGTGTACACATGCCTCTGCCAGAACCAAGCCTTACACAAAGATTACTGCAACTTTGCACAGTGTTTCTTCAATGACATCTGCAAAGCAACTTCCTGTCCAACCTTAGACTGTACCACCTTTGTTATTACCCTTGTATCCAAGAATTATGATTTCAGAATAATTTACACAAACTTCCCTTTAACTCAATCTCTTTGAGTATCCACATAGTTTACTATGGTACACATGTTCCAATTGCAGTCCTCAGTCCTGAATACACTTATTAATCTTTGGAAAATCTCTCTGTGCTTGTTATTAGGTTGATACTGCCAAACTATAAACATGTTCTAACTTATTCATCTTTAAAAGAAGTTCTCTTTCAACTCTACTTCTATCCAAACAACTTCCTTTTTTCTAGTATCAAATCTGCAAAAAGTTACCGATTCATTTCTTTTCCTCAATCTTCTACAAAGGAGATAATATTTCAGACACTGGAAATAACATTGTGAACAATATAACTAAGCTCAATATCCTCAAAGAACTTAACTATTTTGAAGGAAACAGAAAAATCAACAAGAGAATGCATATGATGTAGCCAAATGCTTTGAGAAAAAAAATAAAATGAAACAAAAGACAGACAAGGATGATGGCTACTATTTTAAACAAATACTCTAGGAAATTATCTTTAAGAAGGTAATGTTTTAGCCAAATTAAGAGCATTCAAAGTGCAGGAGCAAGCCAAGTAAATAAAGGAGAATGTAATTCCAGATGAGAAAGTTTAAATATATCAATAAAAGAACAAGCTGGTTATGTTTAGAAGACAGCAAGGAAGACAATTTACTTGATAGTCAGTAGGCAAGAGGGAAGGCATTAGAAGATGTGGGGACAGAGACTGGAGGCAAAAGGGAGTCTATTCAAGGTTTTAAATGCCATGCTATGGATTTTGAATCTTGTTCTACATGGTGAAGCATTGAGAGGAAAAATAAGATCAATTGGTTTAATATTTTAGAAAAATCATTTTGTGGAACTGAGAAAACACGAGGAGAGGCCAGCTGGAGCAGAGGCTCCAGATAGAGTAGCCCAACCAAGAGATAAGGAGGTAGATCCAGAAAAGGCAAAAAATTCTGGGTTCAGGATATATGAATATAAACTTTAGAATTCACTGAAAATTCTGATGTGGTATATGAGATAAAGTAGTGAGGACTCAATTCCAGGTTTTTGCCCAGAGCTATATGAATAAGCCATGTAGAAGGCAAGGAACTGAGAGAACTGACTATATATTGGTCCTCCCATTTTTATTGTTTCTTGAGGGCAGGGACCGTGTCTTATCTTCTTTACATCCAACTTTGGAATGTCCTGTACAAACTGTGAACTCAGTTTTTGTGAAACAATGAATGAGTAGGACAAATAGTGTATACATTATGGTGTACCTGCAAGATTTCTCTACCTATTTTCCACAATCACCTATTGTCCAGCACCACCACACTATATCAGATTTCTGAACCTTCCATGCATTATTCCACATTCATACCTTCCTCATGAGGCTCTCCCAGTCCAGATGATTTTCTTCCATTTTATCACTCATGTGCCTCTTGAAAACCTCCTCATAGAAGAGATAAAAAAGAGTAATAGAGGGAATGAATATGGTCAAAGTACATTATATGCTTGAATGTAAATATCACAATGAACAGCCTTGTATGGTTAATACAATAGACCATTGGTATCCATTGGTCTATGTTTCCAAGAAGACTTCCATTGAGGAAAAATCATGAATGCTCAGGATGCACAGAGTTTAAAACTCTACAATTGTTCAAATTTACCTCTACTATAATTACAGAAGGTCTGAGCATCCATAACTTGAAGCCACATGGAGCAGGTTACATTACTGTCACAAAAATTATTCTCCTGCACATTAATACTGCTCACCAAAACCTAGATCTTATTTCAAGCTCTTTATCTCAAATATGAATTCATTTTTCCCATAATGCCTCCCAACTTCTACTAAAGAGATGCTGCTTTTCCACAAATCTCAAATGTTCACTTTATCACTTAAATTAAGCACATTTGTGCCCTTTATTGGCTTGGAAGGATAACCACAACATTTACCTGGCTTTGGGGGCACCATTTGCTTTGGGGGAGGCATATTTTAACAAAATAAAGGGGGAGGCATATTTTAACAAAATAAAGGATAGAAAAACTCAGCAGATTGCACAGTGATTTAAACACCACTGACTGAGAAGATTCAAGATGTCATATAGGGTAGGGAATCAGATTCCTGAGCTCCGTGACTCCAGAAACCACATTGAGATGTGGTTGCTACATGTGGGCAATTCTGATGTTTACAACCAAAATAATAACCACCAACACATTGAGTGCACATAAAATTCAAGGACTGACCCTTAAAACAGCTTTTAATTGCACCTAAGAGCTGGGGAAAATCCCAGAGTAACATAGCAAATAGGCTATGTCTGTCCTGGGAAAAAAAGGCCCCCTGGCTATTTCTCCCTTTTTTTTTTTTTTCTTTTCTCAAAAAGCAGAAGATAGATCATCAAACAGAATCACACCCTGTGACATCCTGGACCACTAACTCATGGAAAGCCTACCTACGGCCCACCATGCTGAACACAGTCCCAGTAAGTGTCTGCCTTGAGAAAAGCAGCACACCATTTCTGCCCACTGGCCCACTGGCCAGTTTCAAAGCTGCCTGCATAAATCTGAAGATCCAACAGGTGAGCAACATGCACCACACATAACTCCCCTACCTACCCCCTAAGAAAATAACCCAGTGCAGCCCCTGGGACAGATTGAAACATCCTCCTGCCCCTAGACAAAACTGAGAAACATAATCAGTGAATTTGTAATCTACCACCAACAGTGAAGTAGGGTGGAAGGCTGAACCAGCCGCAGAGAATGAGGGTGAGGCAAGGATTCAAACTCTTAGCAAATAAAGGTGGGATAAGGAACGAAGGCATAGAGTAGGGGTGGGGGTGACAAAACAACCTCCCAGAGGAACCCAACTACCAGCAAGCAGAAGTGTGGTGAGGAACAAAGTCTAAGAGTGGGGAGTGGGGCAACAACCAACCTCCCAAAGCGGGGGATTGGGTGATCACTGAGCAAGTCTTGTAGGACTGAGGGCAGTAAGCAAAACTGAGTGGCCCCACCTTGCTGGGGGAGGAGCTAGCCAGACAGTGTTGCAGCAGTAGGGCAACACAACTGCCATGTGGTAAAATAAGAACAGATCAGACCACCTTGCACAAACTGGTAGTGAATTACCTCAGCTCCTAATTGCAACCTGCCCAGGGGACAGAAGGAATCAAATACTGCTTGTAAGCCAGTAATCTGGTGAGGCCACTTTAGCACTCCTGGTTGTAATACCAAGGAAAGTAGGGGAAAAAAAATCCTCCAGCCATCTACCCCCCCAAGCTATCTGACAAGAGGGACAGCACACTTCCCCACAAAGCTCAGAATACCAAGTGCTAATACCAGGAATGTATCCCAAAGGAATAAATATAGAACTTTTACTGACAGACTAAACTTTTTGTTGTTGTTGTACCTGTTTTTGTTTTGTTTTGTTTTGTTTTGTTGGGTTTTTTTGTATTATCATAACTATTTTCTTATCCCTATTCTTACTCTCTTCACTTTCTCTCCTTTTCTTGTGCTACAATCCATTGTTTCCCCCCAGCTACTCTTTCTGCCCCTTCTTATCCATTCTATTGCCTTGTCTTTGCCTCCCCTCCATCCTTACCCAATCTGCCACCAAATTATCCCTCCCTCCTACACATTCACCCCCTGCTGACTAGCCTACTCTATGAACCATACACACCCCCAGCCCTCTGTGTGAGAAATAAGACCTCCCCAAAGACCACTGGAGTCACAATTGAAGACACAGAAGTGGAGAATTGTCTCAGCAAGGCAAAATTTACTTCTGTAGAAGGGTGAGCAGGCACATGGGCACAGCACACACAAAAGGACAGGGCAGTCTGCCCCTCCTTATATTCTTGATATGACTGACCCTGCCTCTTGACCTGGATTGAGCCAGATCAAAAGTTCACAGTCTTCTATACTAACTTGGAGGAAGGGTTAAGATACACAGCATGGAGGGCAATTTTCACAGGAAAGGGGCTTAACAAGAACACAGAAGAAGAACCTGAACTACAGACAATGCAGGTAATTAAAATGGTGACAAACACTTTGATAGAAAAGACTGCTTTCTCATACCTGCAATCCTTGATACAAGCACCCTCCACTAAAACAGTGAAAATACACCCAAACACTCACAAGGGCCACAAAACCCAATAGCTCCATACCTCTTGCCTCATTTGTCCAATCTCCTCTTCCCAACTCAGTTTTAGTGCCACCTTTACCAATTACTCAAGTTTCTATCTCTAGCCAAACAATCATTACCCCCCCCAACTCCCACTGTTTATACATATTATCAGAAGGGGGTTTTATATACAATATGCAAATAACTTGTCTGGCATTGAACTTGTGAATTTGTTATTGCTAATTTAGGGCCAGGGACAGAAATTGCACATCAACCTGGCTAACAACTAAGCCAATCACAACACAAGCAATTAAAACTGCCAACTAGCCAATCAAGAACATAGCTGCACAGCACCAATTAGAGTGATAAGGACAAGAAGAAGGCAAGAACACTACATTCCTCAAAAAAACAATTCAATAGAGGACTTAGGGGGAAATGAATACTCAGTTCCTGATCCCAACAAAACAATGTTAAATGTCACTAATGAACCAACTGAAGTCCACAAAAAAGATCTCTAAAAGAGGAAATCAAGGAAGAGATCACTGAGAAACTCATGGAAAAACTACAAGACATGGTTAACCAGAAAGTACAAGACATTCTCAAGAAATTTCAAGACTCCTCAAACAAAAAACTTGAGAAGGCACAAAAACAACTAAATGAACTCGGAGAGGATTTCAACAAACACTAAAGTGAAACAAAGTTGACTATAAAAATGAGATACATGAAATAAAGAACACAGCATGAGATATGAAACAGAAGTTGAACAAAGATATGGAAAACATCAGAAAAAGAATCAAACAGAAATCTTGGAAATAAAAAGTCCCTTTAGTCAAAGAAAAAAACACAGGTGAAGGCCACTCCAGGAGAGTAGAACAAGTGGAAGACAGAATCTCAGGACAGGACTTGAAGACAAAATAAGTATTAAAGAAAAAAACTGAAGAACTATTAGTCAAACAACTCAAGAACTGTGAAAGGAATATGCAAGAACTCAGCAACACTATCAAAAGACTAAACTTGAGAATCATGGGCATTGAAGAAAGGGAAGAGGTGCAAGCCAAATGGGTACATAATATATCCAACAAAATAATAGCAGAAAATTTCCCACATCTTGAGAAAGAATTGCCCATTTAGGTACAGGAAACCTCCAGGACACCAAACAGACCTGACCAAAATAGAGCCTCTCCACAGCATATTATCATTAAAACAAACATCACAGAGAACAGAAGAATATTGAAGCCTGTAAGAGAGAAAAAACAAATAACATATAAAGGTAAACCTATTACAATAACACCACATTTCTTAACAGAAACCTTAAAAACAAGGAGGGCATGAAGTGATACATTTTGAGAACTGAAAGACAAGAATTTCAGCCCCAGGATACTGTACCCAGCAAAAGTATCATTCAAAATTGATGGAGGAATAAAAGTCTTCCATGATATACAAAAGCTAAAACAATATGTGACCACCAAGCCACCACTACAGAAGATCCTACAAGGAATTCTGCACACAGATGAAAGCAAACAAAACCATGAGAGGACAGGAAGCATCAGATCCCAGGAGAAGAAAAGACAAGGAATCAGAGAGTAGCAGTGATTCAGCTGCACACACTCAAATCCTTAAAAAACAAAAACAACCAAATGGCAGGAGTCACCATATACCTATCAATATTAACACTGAATGTCAATGCACTCCTCTCCCTCATCAAAAGACACTGTTTGGTAAACTGGGTTAAAAAGGAAAATCCCACAATCTGTTAGTTACAAGATACCTACTTTATTGACAGAAATAAATACTGGCTTAGGGTGAAAGGCTAGAAGAAAATTTACCAAGCTAATGGCCCCTGAAAACATGCAGGAGTAGCAATACTTAGACAAGTAAACTTCAAACTTAAATTAGTCAAAAGAGGCAATAAAATAAAAGGAATAATACATCAGGAGGAAATAACAATGATCAACTTATATGCACCCAATGTCAGTGCACCCAACTTCATCAAACATAAATTAAAGGACTTAAAATCACATATAAACTCCAACACAGTAGTAGTGGGAGACTGTAATACCTTGTTAACACCAATTGATAGGTCATGAAGACAAAAAATCAACAGAGAAATCCAAGAACTAAATGACACCATAGATCAAATGGACCTACCTGATGGCTATAGAATATTTCACACTGCAACAGCACAATATACATTCTTCTCACCAGCCCATGGAACTTTCTCCAAAATAGACCTGTCTTAGGGCACAAAGAAAGTCTCAATAAAAATAAGAAAATTGAAATAACCCCCTGCTTACTATCTGACCACAATGCAATAAAAATTGAACTCAACAACAAAAGCAGCAGCAGAAAATATGCTAATAATTGGAGGCTGAACTACACATTGCTTAGTGATGAGTGGGTCCTAGAAGAAATAAGAGAGGATGTCAAAGTCTCTGAAATTTAATGAAAATGAAAACACAACTTACCAGAACCTATGGGACACAGTAAAGGCACTACTAAGAGGAAAGTTTATAGCTACGAGTGAAAATATTAAAAACACAGAAAGATCTCAAATAAAGGACCTAAAGCTACATCTCAAACTCCTAGAAAAACAAGAACAAGCTAAACCCAAAACAAGCAGAAGGAGAGAAATAATAAAAATAAGGGCCAAAATTAATGAAATAGAGACCAAAAAAACCATACAAAGATTCAATGAAATAAAAAGGTAGTTCTTTGAAAAAATAAACAAGATTAACAAGCTCCTGGCAAATCTGACTAAAATGAGGAGAAAAAAGACCCAAATTAGCAAAATCAGAAACAATAAAGAAGAGATAACTACAAACACCAAGGAAATCCAGGGAATCATCAGGTACTACTTTGAGACCCTATATTCAAAAAAATTGGAAAATCTTTAAGAAATGAACAAATTTCTAGATACTGCAAACATCCAAAACTGAATGAAGAGGATATTAACCATCTTAACAGATCCATAACTCATAATGAAATTGAAGCAGCAATAATGAGTCTCCCGAAAGAAAAGACCATGACCTGATGGATTCTCTGCTGAATTCTACCAGACCTTTAAGGAAGAACTAATATCAGCACTCCTTAAACTTATCCACAAAATAGAAGGGAAAGGAACACTGCCTAACTCATTTTGTGAAGCCAGTATTATACTCATCCCCAAACTCAACAAGGACACATCCAAAAAGGAGAACTACATGCCAATCTGCTTAATGAATATCAACACAAAAATCCTCAATAAAATAATGGCAAACTGAATCCAACAATATATCAGAAAGATTATTCACTGTGACCAAGTTGGCTTCATCCCAGGGATGCAGAGATGGTTCAATATCCACAAATCATTAAATGTAATACAGCACATTAAGAGAAGCAAAGACAAAAACCACTTGATCATCTCAGTAGAAGAAGAAAAAGCCTTCAATAAGATTCAAACCATTTCATGATAAAAGCTCTGAGGAAGCTAGGAATAGAAGGAATGTACCTCAACATAATAAAGACTATGACAAACCTATAGCCAACATTATACTTAATAGGAAAAGAATAAAACCAGTTTTCCCTGAGATCAGGAATGAGGCAAGGGTGCCCACCATCCCCACTCCTATTCAACATAGTCCAGGAATTCCTAGCCCAAGCAATAAGACAAGAAGAAGAAATGAAAGGAATACAAATAGGTAAAGAAGTAGTCAAACTATCTATACTTGCAGATGGCATGATTTTATACCTTAAAGAGCCAAAAATCTCCACCCCAAAACTCATAGACACTGTAAACAGCTTTAGCAAATCTAGCAGGATACAAAATCAACTTACAAAAATCAGTAGCCTTTCTATACACCAACAATGAGCAGATTGAGAAAGAATATAGGAAAACAATTTCATTTACAATAGCCTCAAAAAAAATACCAAGAATAACCTTAACAAAGGATGTAAATGACCTCTACAAAGAGAAATACAAACCACTGAAGAAAGAAATCAAAGAAGACAACAGAAGGTGGAAAGATCTCCCGTGCTGATGGATTGGCAGAATCAACATAGTAAAAGTGGCTATACTACCAAAATCAATCTACATGTTTAATGCAATTCCCATCAAAATCCCAATGACATGCATCACAGAGACTGAAAAATCTACTCTAAAGTTCATTTGGAATCACAAAGACCACAAATAGCCAAGAGCCAAGGCAATATTCAGCAAAAAGAGCAATGCTGAAGGTATCACAATACCCAACTTCAAACTATACTACAGAGCCATAGCAATAAAAGCAACATGGTACTGGCATAAAATCAGATAGGAAGACCAGTGGAACAGAACAGAAGACCTGGATATGAATCCACACAGCTATGCTCACTTAATCTTTGACAAAGGTGCTAAAAACTTACAATGGAGAAAAGACAGTTTCTCCAACAAATGTTGCAGGAAAACTCGGTATCTGCCTGCAAAAAGACTGAAACCAGATCCATGCCTGTCACCCTGTATGAGTATCAACTCAAAGTGGATTAAGGACCTTAATATCAGACCTGAAACCTTGAAGCTAGTACAGGAAAGAGCAGGGAATACTCTGGAAACAAAAGGTATAGGCAAGGACTTCCTCAGTAGAGCTCAAGCAGCTCAACACCTAAGAGAAAGGATCAACAAATGGGACTACATGAAATTAAAAAGCTTCTGCACAATAAAAGAAATGGTCTGTAAATTAAAGAAGCCACCCACAGAATGGGAGAAAATCTTTGCTAGCTGTACATCAGACAAGGGACTGATGACCAGAATATACAGGGAGCTCAAAAACCTAAACTCCCCCAAAATCAATGACCCAATAAACAGAGCTTTTTCAAAGGAAGAAGTCCAAATGTCTAAACAACACATGAAAAAAATGCTCATCATCCCTGGCCAGAAAGGAAATGCAAATCAAAACCACACTAAGATTCTACCTCATTCCTGTTCAAATAGCTACCATCAAGAATACCAACAAAAATAAATGCTGGTGAGGATGCAGGGAAAAAGAAACCTTCATACTCTGCTGGTGAGAATGTAAGCTACTACAACCACTATGGAAAACAATATGGAGAATTCTTAAAAAACTAAACATAAATCTGCCAATACCACTCCAAGGGATATACTAAAAGGAAAGTGACTCAAGTGATTACAAAAGCACCTGCACACCCATGCTTATTGCAGCACTATTCACAATAGCCAAGCTATGGAAACAGCCAAGATGCCCCACTACTGATGAATGGATCAAGAAAATGTGGTGTTTATACACAATAGAATTTTATTCAGCCACAATGAAGAATGAAATTTTGTCATTCATAAGTAAGTAGATGAAACTGGAGAACATCATCTTAAGCAAAGTTAGTCAGGCTCAGAAGGCCAAAAACTGTGTGTTCTCCCTCATATGTGGATTATAGACCCAAAACAAATGCAGTAATATTATTAGATATGGGTCACACACTAAGGGGAGACCATGCATGAGAGGGATAGGGAAAGGGAAGGAAACCAAAAACTTGAATGTGGTAGATGTGCTCTCTGTAGAGGAGGGATATAGTAATGTTAAACTGGCAGAGGCTACTATGGGAAAAGGGCTAGGAAGTAGTGAAGAGGTCTGGTAGAGATGAACCAATGTGGGTTGAAATACACAAGTGCATGGAAACAACACAAGGAATATCCCTGTATAGCTATCGTTATTTCAAACTAGCTAAAATGCCATGTTTTTCTTATTATCTTTTAAACTTTTTTCTTTTACAAAATCAGAGAACAAGAGGGCAGTACAGGTTCTTTCCAGAGGCATAGTGGGGATGGTGGCCCAACTAATGTAAACACATGTAAGTAAATGCAAAAAACAATAAAATAATAAAAATAAATAAATAATAAGATAAACACCACGGACTGACTGAGAGTTCTGCACATCAACTGAGCTCCATAATGTGTGTGCGAGAATTAAAATTTTGATCTTTGAAATTCCTTTTGATTTTTTTTGCTTATTAATTTTGATCTTTTTACCAAACCATGTGTAATAAATCCATAGATAAGGCAGATATACTGTATATATGGGTAAAAATAGAGAAAATCTTTTAATTTAGGTGTCCTAGATGCACACCTGTCTTCATAACTGTAATGGAAGTACAAATAAGAGGACCATGGTGCAAGCCAGCCCAGCCATAAAGCCCGACCCTATCTCAAAAGTAAACAATGCAAAAAGGTCTGGCAGAGTGATTCAAGTGGTAGAGTGCCTGCTTAGCAAGGACGAGGCCCAGAATTCAATCCCTAGTACCACCAAAATAAAATAAAATAAAAATAAATTTTGTGTATTAAATTCTGCTCCATACTTTGATAGTGTTAAAAAGGTGGAGGCTTTGGGAGGTGCTTAGTTCATGTGGGTAGAGCCCTCGTGAATAGGATTAGCGTCCCTGTTAATGAGGCTCCAAAGAGCTTTTTATTCGTCTTTCTGCCACGCAAGGGTATGAGATGCTCTCACTACCTGAAGAAGGCCCTCTGGGAAGCCATGCTGGCACCCTGAAATATGGGAAATATACTTCTGTTGCTTATTTGCAACCTAGTGTATGATACTTTATTATAGTAGTCCAAGCCGACTAAGACAGTGTCCTAAAGCTGCAGCCCAGCCTCCCAGCTCTAAGCTCCGTTCTCCCTCAAGTGTTCCCGAGTTCTAGCATGCGCACTACTTGCTGTTTCCTGAACACAATTTACAGCTCGGTATGAGTTCTTCCCTCTGACTAGAACATCTTTCCCCACTTTCACCCTTGGAAAGCCCCAGCTTAACTTTTCAGGTTTCACTCAAATCACACCTCCTCCACCTTAAGAACTTCTCTGTTCTCCTGCGGAAAAATTGAGCACAGCATCTGCTGTTTCTCAAATACTTTCTACCTAACTTGTTTAAAATACCTGTCTTAATCCAAAGCTTTCCTCCCTTGATTTCCTTCCCCATCTATTGTTGCGAGTCCTTCTAGCACAGGATCTGTGTCCAGTGGTTTTTGTATCACAAATACTTCGTGTTGGTTAGGAAAAAAATAGATGTTCAATAAATAATTGTTAAGGTAAATGAACCTTAAAGATTTATAAGACAATCCTGTCTTGGATTGTTATAGTTTATTGTTTCAAAGATAAACTTTAACTGGTGTCTCAGTCACATGCATGTGAAGACCCTCCCAACTTTAGAGAGCCCACACTGCTGTGAGCTACCCTTTCCCCAAAAACTGCCTTTTTAAAAAGTTAATTCCTCTGGCCCTTTCAATTACAGATTGTGTTACCCGGCTGCATAATCAGTCTAGATGACAAATTGTCAGCAGTTACTATTTTAATGTAGATAAATTCTTTGTCAACAGGTTTAGGTTTTATATATATATATATATATATATATATATACATTTCGGAGAGGGATGAATGGAGGATGGGAATGAAGAGTGCTTTCTAGTGAAGCACGTCATGGAGCTTTGCAGATACTCATTTTCTTGTAGATACTGATTTCTGATATATGCAAAATCCTGTAAGTAATTATCAAAATATTTCTGACTTAATTATGCTTACATCACAAAAACATACTTCACTTCAACTTTGATTCTAATAGACCCTGCGTCTACTTCTTGCTCAGATCCTGTACTGTCACATTTAAGGCCACCTAATTTGTGTGAGTCTCAGTTTATTCCATTAAGAAAAGGCTGTCTACAGTTAGAAAAATCAACCCAAGGTTATGGAAGACAAAACAGGGAATTGCGACTTAGGCTTTTCTAAGCCAAAGTCTCTTGCTTCACTCCAAAGCACACCTGTGAAATTAAATTAAAAGAATAGTCATTAATTCCATGTTAAACAAGAAAATTCTACTCTAAGATTTCTAATCCGAAAATGCTATTTCTCCTCTGTTAAGGAAAGGACTCCATTATCAATAAGATCAAATACAGGATTTCCCATCCACAGGAAAGACAAATTTAGATACCGAACATTTAAACTTAAAACCAGATCAGCTGGTTATTTCCTATACAAGCATAAAGCACAGAAAATGCTAGCAAATTGAAACAATACTAAAATACAATTAGCCCTAAAGTTCTTTTAGGTTTTCTCTCATTTAAGCCCTCTACCAGACACTCAGTATTCAAACATGTTTTAAATAAATATTCATTTTTGTTAGTTAATATTTAAGCAGTCCCGGTTTAGTCCCAGCCAGTTCTGAGCAGCACACACCCTGAATATAAATGGTCAGTAAAAGAATTGACGGTTATCGTGCCACTTAAACTCTCACACATTCCTGAATGTAATGTATTGTTACCTTAATTTTTAAGAGAAGAAATCAAGGATCAAGATCACATGCTACCTAAGAATTTCAAAATTGGGGTTCTGCCTTTTTTTATTTAATTTTTTTCTATTTTGTAACATTTTATATAAATCATTAAACAGTGCTTGTGTAAAAATTCGCACAAAATTGCTAAAGAGCACACAATCTCCAAAAATATCCTGGGGTTTTGTTACATTCAGTTTTTCTATTATTTAATTTTTTTGGTGGTACTGGGGTTTGAACTCAAGGCCTCACTCACTAGGAAGACGCTATACCACTTGAGTGACATCTCCAAGCCCTTTTCACTTTAGTTATTTTTTTAATAGGGCCCCTCACTTTTGCTCCAGTTGACTTGGACTGCAGTCTTCCAATTTACCCTTACTACAATAGCTAGAATGACAAATGGGAAGCACCACACCCAAGTTTTATTGATTGAGCTAGGGTCTCTCAAATTTTTTTGCCCCAGCTGGCCTCAAGCCACAATCCTTCAGATCTCTGCCTCCCAAGTAGTTAGGATTACAGTTCCTAGCTAATTTAATTTTCATTAGCATAAATTAATTGTACATTTCATTGTGATATTTACAACATGCATATAACACATTTTGATCAAATTCACCCCATATATATTACTCTTTTTTAACATCCTTTCCTTCTCTCCCCTCCTTTTTAAGTTTTTGGTGGGTTTCTTTATTTTCATATATATATATAATGTACTTCTACAACATTCATCCCTGACACCCTTTCTTTTCCCCTGGCCCCATCTGTTGGTCTCCTCCCCTACCACCAAATAGTCCCCCTTTTACAATCATGTCATAATATTATTTTTAGTTCTAGATTCTACATACGAGTGAAAACATGTGACGTGTCTTTCTGAACTTGGCTTATCTCATTTAACATGACAATCTCCAGTTCCATCTATTTTCCTGAAAACAACATAGTTTCATTCTTTTTTATGACTGAATAATGTCCCATTGTATATATGTACCACATTTTCTTTGTACAATAATAGGTTATTGGATGCCTTGACTGGTTTCCTAGCTTAGCTATTTTAAATAGTGCTGCTATTTAAAATAGTGCTGCTATAGGTCTCTCTTGGATATTGATTGATATTTTTTCAGATGTATACAGGATCATATGGTAGTTCTATTTTTGTTTGCCGAGGACCCTCTGTACTTATTTTCATAGTGTCTATAATTTGCATTCCCACCAACAGTATTAAGGCTTTTCACCCTCACCCCTGCACTACCTCACCAGCATTTCTTGCTCTGTTTTCTTAATGAAAGTCATTCTGACTGGGGTGAGATGGAATCTCAGTGATTTTGATTCGCATTTCCCTTATGGCTAAGGATATCAAACATTTCTTCAGGTATTTATTAGCCATTTGGACTTCATTTGAGAATGGTCCAATTTGTTTTCAACACTTATTAATTATGTTATTTTTGATCCTTTTATGTTTACTTTTTTGAGCACTTTATATATTCTGAATATTAATCCTTTGATGAATAATTTGCAAAGATTTTTCTCCCACTCTATAAGTTGTCTTTTGATTCTGGAAATTGTTTCCTTTGATATGAGGAAGCTTTTTTATTTGATGTAATCCCATTTGTCAGCTCTTGCTCTTACATCCTGAGCAACTGGAGTCCTGCAGAAAGTAATTAGTTAGGCCCATATCATCAAGTGGTTTCTCTATGTTCTTCTATAGTAGTTTCTAAGTCTTACATTAGGTCTTACATTAAGATTTCTACTCTATTTTGAGTTGATTTCTGTACAGGATAAGAGATGGGGATCTAGTTTCAGTCTTCTACATGTGGATACTCAGTTTTTCCCAACATCATTTGCTAAACAGGCTGCCTTTTCTGCAGCATATGGTTTTGGCTCCTTTGCCAGCTCTTATTGACTTTAAAGGCCATCTTCCTATAACCCTGTCAACATACTGCTATGTTTTCCAAGTAGCATGATTTATTTTTTTAAAAGAAGGCCTTGATATGTAGCTCAGGCTGGCCTGAAACTCAGCTAAGAATGTTTTCATGCCATACTTGGAGAATTATTTTCTCTAATGATCCAAGATTCTAAGTAGGTGGAAATCTTGTGGATGGTACAAAACTTAAAGTTCATGTATACTGGGAGAGGGTAAAGAGCTGCCATCAAAAGAACTTCTGGGCTGACAAAATAAGCCAGTTCTTCAAAAGTGGATTTAATTAGATATTTAATTGGGCATAATTTATAAACAGGTGACTTTGCTGACTATAAGTTGTTAATATTTCCACACACAGTCTCACAAAATATTTCAGGGGTCAGCTGTTAGGGAAAAGGGGTAAAATGAGATGGACAGAAAGCTTTAAGACCCATGGATTGTATTATTTACTCTCATCAGTTCAACTTCTATGAATGCAATCTCCTGTCCAGGTCATAGCTAGATCTAAATAAGCTATTAATGCTTCTTATCCCTAGTTGTGCCTATAGCTCATACATGCAGAATGCTGAATAGTCAGTCCCAAATTATCACCCCTGTATTAGATGAAACTACAGCATGTAGAAATTAATTTTTGTTTAATAAGCAAGATATATCAGGTACTTACAACTTAAATTTATTCAAGCAGCTGCATTTTAACAACTTATTAGGATACATGTACTATAACTAGTATTTCTTTTTTTTTTCATTTTTCTTTTATTATTCATATGTGCATACAAGGCTTGGTTCATTTCTCCCCCCTGCCCCCACCCCCTCCCTTACCACCCACTCCGCCCCCTCCCTCTCCCCCCTCCTCAATACCCAGCAGAAACTATTTTGCCCTTATTTCTAATTTTGTTGTAGAGAGAGTATAAGCAATAATAGGAAGGAACAAAGTATTTCTAATGGATAAATTTTTTGGAGAGAAGGGATCAGTAGAAAGAAGTACCACAGAGAAATTTGCCAGAGGGCAATCAGAAATTCAGAAGCCCTGTGTTCTTTCTCCAACCCTGACAGTGACAGCAATCTTGTATATGCATGAGTGTTAAAGTAGGAAAATAAATTCAGTATAAGAAATTACAATGGTATTGTTTGTGGGGGATAATATTCATATTAGGTAGGCCCAAGTAAGTAATGTGCTGCGCAGATAACAATAAACCTCTCAGTTCTTACCCTCAAGGCAGTACTTGGGAACAGGGGTTATTCTAAGAGCAGCTAGAGCCCTAATGTGAAACCCTAATGTGTATTCCTAATGGAATACATTGAGTTGGAACATGGATGGTGCAGTCAGGAAAATACGGCCCTGCTACTTTCCAGCTTTATGATCTCAGGGAAGTTAGCATCTCTGAATGTTTTAATTCTCTGCCTGTGAAAAAGGAAGACTTTCACAGAATCATACCCATTAAACAATGTTAAATATGGACAAGACTTATCAGAGTGCCAGTCTCATAGTTAAATACCTGTGGAGGGATAATTAGCTAATTCAAACTATTATCAACAAATCACAATTATAACACACCAATTAAGTGTAAGAGTATTTTAGTTATTCACATATGCATTGGTTTTCTACAAAGTAAAACTATAAGCCAGATCTTGGAATTGCCCAATAGATAACCCAGCATGCTGTAAAAGCAAAAAGAAAAAAAATCTAGGTGGATAATTTCCCAGGGAAAGTCATTCTCATGCTGTGCAAGAGAGAAAGGAAGTGTACATGTCAATCGTGGTCCTAAAGCTGATATTCCTGGGAGGGCTTTCCTTGATATAACTGAACAACATCTAAAAAGCAGGAGTCCGGGGATACTCTCATGAGTGCCACCTTAAAAATCTCTCTCGTGGGATATAAATTTTGTTAAGTCATCAGGGATTAATTGTATATGTGTGAAAGGCAAAAAGGCAGATTATCTTGACATTGTATTTTTGTCCATGTGGAAATCTCATTAAAGGTTAAAAAGAGTTTGTCACCTAAATAAAAGTGTATGTATCCTGAGCATTTTTTTCTATAGCAGAGACTAAACTCTTCAAGACACCCTTTCCCTTATTAAGAATTCATATGTCCGCTCCCTTTTGCATTTTTTATTTCATCACTTGGGAAAATCCTATTGTAATACACTATTACTAAAGTATTCTCTTTCTAGAAGCTGTAACAACAATTCCAAATCTAGGAAAAACTGGATTCTCTTATGCCAGAGTTATAAACAAACTCTTAGAAAATATCAAAGTAAGGCATTAGAGCAGACCGATATTTGTCTTCTCAAAGTAAGTTGATAAAAATGCTAGAAAACTTCAAAGCCTGAAGCTATATAAATCAGAGAGTATTTAATGGTATATACGTTTTCAATTGCTGTAATTTACATTCTCCAACTCCTGTTAGGGATGTGACCTGAGTACTTGGATACAAAATTAAAGCACAAGAAAAAAACTGAGTTTTTCTTTTAGTTGAACACTGGGAGATGGATCCAAAGCCCTCAGCCTCAGAGAAAGCACTCATCCAAAAAGACTAAATCAAAATGGTATTAGCATTATGGATGTGTCTAGTGGCCATTTAATAAAGAGAGACTTTGGGGGATGGAAAATAATTCATCTAGTTATAAAAGTTTGCCAAAATACAATATATTAGAAATTCATTCCCCCTAGAGCAGAGTTGGTTGGCTAATTCTGTTTCTTCTTATAAGAAAACGGCTGGAGACATAGCACAATCTATGAAAAATGAAGAGCTTTCAAAGTATAAAGAAATGAACCAATGAATGAATGCTAAGATTCATATTTCTCCAGTTTCCTCCTCCCAAACACAGAAGTTGGACTAACTTGTTGCCCAGATGGTCTTTAAGTGCACCTGACATTTCACCTGTTTGACAGTGTTGGAAGGATCTCAGAAGATGGAAGATTTAATGAATTATGGCCAAAGTGACACTGGGAAATGCCACCTTGCCCAATTTGTCTTTAGCCTGGCATAAAAACTCAAGTACTTTTTTGTTGGGTCACTTCTTGTACTTAAGGTTTGGACTCCAAAAATCATCTAAATAAATATGAATGTATTCCTTGAAAAAATGTACAATAACATCCACTTACAGAATAAGTTATTAATCTATGTTTCAAATTAACAAAGACATGAATTGACTATTGAAGGAATGGAACAAGAAGAAAAAAGTATTGAGGGGTTAGGAACAGTAATCTTGAAGATAGAGCTGAGAATAGCCGAAGAGAGGAAGGTATGTAAGGAGATTATGACATATTCAGGAAACAAGAAGGCTGTACCAAGGTTATGAGAGTTTTGTGGAAGAGAAGTACACAAATGAAAAGAGAAAAAAATCCTAAACAATTTTTAGGCCTCATTTTCCTCTTTTTCCTAGGTATTGTTCCAAGTTTTAAAGCAGCAACCAAGATAGAGTAAATCAGAGTTTGCTCCTGAGCTTTCTTTCCATCCCAAAGTGCTACTTTCTTCTCCCTGTTCTACCCTCTACCAAAAGAGCTGCTACCTACCTCAGTGTGGTTGTTCATCAAATAACCTATTCCTCCATGGAGTTCTTGCCTAGTCCCAGGAATTTCTCTAAACATTTTACATGCCTTATTTAATACTCACATTAACCCTTGGAAATTATCACTTTTAAGAATTAGATGATAATATAATTTATTACTTGACAATGAAGAAATTGAAGAGTATTTTACACACTTCACAGACGTGTTGTGCAGATTAACCAAGATGAAGCTTTAAGAAAGGTGCCTCGTCAATGCCATTGCCCTCATTGACCTTCACACCTGTAGCTGTTCTTTGATGACTGGGAAACTCATTGCCCTAGTGTTTACCAAACAGACCACACCATGGGCAACATAGACTTTTTTCTCTCTTCAATTAAAAAACATTTTTAATTCTATTCAGTTAAAAACCATTTCAGACCCTTGGTTTCAATTCTTAGTGACGTTAGTAGCTGTTTCTACAAAATTTCTTACAGTAAGGAGACAAAATCTGAAAACATGTTTAATTATCCTCCATCCTTCCCATTATACAACTTCACAAACTCATTGCATGTCCCAGGATGCTCTTTGGAAAATGAAATTATGTCACAGAAAACCTATCATAAGAAATGACTATGAAGTAATACCAATCCCAGTTGCCCAATATTTAACACAGGCTGGTATGCGGTAGGCATTCCATGAATAATTTGAAAGAATTAAAGGACTCCATTACATTTCTAAATCAAGCAAAACACTTACATTCTTTGTGTCTATAATTGAACTATAGCTACTTTCATGTCTGCTATCTGTCACACATTTTCTGATGAAGTATTTTTAGAGTACTGGAAAATCTCAAGAAGACATTTACATTAAGTGAATTCTGCTGATGCTTTATTTGAGGTTAACTGTTATTTGAAAGATAATCTAGCTGAATCAGAGATTTAAAGGATCCCTTTAAATGGTCCTCCTTCCAGACTAATCAGACTGTTCTTTCCCTAGGTAAAAACCTCAGTAACCCCAAAACTAAAGGGTGTTGATTGTGCAGAGGCTGCTCTCATTTTACATTCATAGGAGACTGAAAATAAATTTAGGATATGCTGACTAATTCTCCTGGCAGATATCAGCTTTTAACATGCATGAGATATTCCCACTGCCATTTGCCTGAAGGGCATCACAGGAAGAGGAAATACACTTCCTCAGAGTGAGCTTGGTCTAACTTCTCACAAAGTCAATATTAGTACAGCTTCTTGAGTTCAAGGCACAAGGAATTGTGATGGATAAATTATTTAAAAGGAAAAATTTATCAGTATTTTTCCTCCACAATTTAGTAAACGTCAAAGTGAAATGGCTCAGTGCAATGAGCAATTTCTTCTAATGGAATTAAGTACTCTAAATGTTCAGATATCTTCTGATTGTATAGACTCCATGTGGATAGTTTCAGTGTATCCTAGCTCTGTCTTCTTGCTGATATAAGCACTTATGGTCACTCTAAGACCAAAACTTCTCACCATTATTCACTTTCTACAAAGGAAAACTAAAGTCATTGCTTATGTTCACCGGTTGTCTCATTAATTACTAGCAACAAATTCAAGTCATTTATTTTCTCTCTTAAACTAACCTAAGCAAATAGGTAGCCTCTTCAGTTGTTGGAAGGAAAGGCAATGTAAAAAGATAAACTGGAGACAAAATCTGAAAGTTAGCTTTACCTACCTAACACAATGCAAAAATACTTACCTTAAAAAATCAGTGGAAAAGTACTTAACAATAAAACGAACAAAAAACTGAAAAGTGGGGATGATAGTGACCAGGTAACCTCTGAGTGTCCAAAAATTCAGTACTTATTTAAGTTAACAAAAGATTTAATGATTACAAATTCTGCAAGTAGAAGGTACTTGCAAATAACTAATTTCATTTCATTACTCTGTAATGCTAGCATAAAAACAAGCAATAAAATTACAGAGACTGGAAGAAGCACAGAGAAAACAGAAAGAAAGAACATAGGTGAGAATAACACAGAAAGAGAGAATGATAAACTAGGCAAGGGAGATAGACAGGAATAAGGGACAGAAAGAGAACTACATCAGTGCCCAGGAGATGATATGTGTACCACAAATCTTCATTTGTACCTCCTTCCCCAATTCTATGCCCTATGAATGTTTCAAACTCATCTCAGGAATTTTGCAAGTGGTGGAGGAAGGAAGGAAGAGGCTTCATTAATTTGACCTTTGGTAGAATTCTGAGGACACCCTCATATTTTGGTCCTTTTAAGTAACTTGATCTTTTTTACTCAAATACTCAGTTTCTTTCTCTGTCTTTACTTCTTACAGAAGTAAGGATTATTAATTCACAGAAGACTGCTGCAGGTTAGCCTCCCAGAAAAAGTGTCACCCCTGTTACAAAGCTCCTTGGAATTCAGCCATGTGCTTATGGAAATCAATCCTGGCCAACTTCAAGGTTATGAGTGAAGTCCTCTGATAACACCAGAGCAAGTACCATATACCCTTCTCCATGCTTGATAGTTGAGGTAATGAATGAATCATGCTTCTAGCTCACTGTGTCATAAGGCACAACTATAAAGCTTGTACCCCAACCCACACAGTACACCAGGGGACAGCTGAGGCTCCCCCCAACCATGGATGCTAAATGGACAGATTAGGGTTGGAGAAAGACTTCAGTATGTTCTTTCACATGTCAATCCCAGTTCTTGATTGATTGATCAGAAGACGGACTGGTGGTATGTTAATGATGCAGCTTGAAAGTTCTTTAGCCCCAAGGTTGGGCTCCATCTCCTAGAATATAACATCTACTCCTACTAAGTTTCTATGCACTTCTGGAGACTACGTGATCTCTCCCATGTTCCTGAGTCTCCACAAAACCTGATATGTGTACAGCCTGCTGTGTAACACTGTTCACACAGCAGTTGGCAACTGTACAAAATGTCTCTAACTGTGGAAAGTTTTCTCAGATTTTAGCAAGATGCACTATTAAAGCTGTGAAGCTATTGAAACCATTTAAACTTAATATTCCACCCATACCACTTGATTTTCTCCCCATAATACACCCCTTAAAAGTCACTGGGATATGCAATTATTAGGATTAGTCTGAAGCATAGGGCATCTCCACTCTCATAGCACTTCTTGGGTATGTGGCCAGTGTACACTTTTTGAATGACCATCCTGTGTTCTCTAATCCCAAAGCACTTTTCATGTCACCACAGAGAGGTAATTAGAATTTCATAAGAGGCCAGTCATGCATTTGATCTTCAGATGGAAGATAGTTTTGATCTCTTCCAGATATCAGCTTATTACTTTTACTGTAGTTAGCCACAGGTTACAAAAGAAAGGAGCAAAATGAATTGACACAGCCTAGTAACCCTATGAAGAAACAAAGCAAATAATGTAGACTAATGATAGTGAGTAATCAGCATATATAATATTCCTGCAAAACAATCAAAATTCCATCTTCATTGTTTGGGGATTAAGGGACATGCTAACAAACAAAATGAGTTTCCTACACTAAAGGAGTATTATGAGTTCTGCTTGAGGAAGAAAATACCATTTCCCACAATTATAACCCATTACTCTAATAGCCTCTTCTCCTGAAGCCAGAGAAGAGCTTCTCTGGTTTTGATAATACATCAACAAATCAGTAGTCTCTCTGGATCTGAACAATTTAGGAAAAAAATAAAAGACTGAATTAAATGAATTGAGGACTTTCTTAGTCTCTGAAAAACATAAGCTCATATGAAAATTGATGCTCTGTACTTCGTTAACTTAAGAATGGAATTGAAATTTTATGGCTGTGATACGTTTTAAAAATTGATATTTCTTTGAAATTGCATTTTAAACTACCTTTTTTTTGTACTACAAAGGAGGAGGCTCTTTTCTAATTTTCCATGAAATTTTTCCCTCAAACAAAAGTTTCATCTGAAACTGGTAAAAAATATGCAGCTCTGTCCTTCTTTTTTATTATTATTTTTAAGTACTTTTTATCCCTATATTTTTATTCCCTTTTCTCTCTCTCTCTCTCTCTCTCTCTCTCTCTCTCTCTCTCTCTCTCTCTCTCTCTCTCTCTCTCTCTCTTTCTCTCTCTCTCTCTCTCTCCCTCTCTCTCCCTTCCAGTTTGACAGCAGAATTGAAAGTTCTATGAAAAGTGAAAGTTTTGAAAAATAATAATCTGTGTAGCCTTCTCTCCCTCAGTTAATTAAAATGCAGCCCTTTTTCTAGGTGCTTTTGCTTGTAGAGTTTCAGCCTGAACTAGCTCTGTTTGGTTTTGTTTAGCTTTTAGTTGAACAAACATCAAAAATCTGTCAGTGGGCATTCCTCACTGTGAGAATCCTCAAACAGGCAATAGCAAATCTACTTTCTTCACTGGAGATGTTTCTTCTACGATGTTGGTTTTTGGTCTATTTTAAGAAGACCTTGGTGCCCCCAGGGAGCTGATTATAAGCTACAGCGTCTTTCATGACTAAATAGTCAGCTTGAATTTAACGCATCTTGGTACCAAACCAAACCTAAGTTTTATGCCAGATAAAGACCAGCTGGGGAAATTCATGGTCAAGTTCTTTCCTAGGAGATACAGCTCAGAGCTATGTAGCTCATAGGTCAGAGCACAGGCTCTGGGGTCCTAGATCCACTCTTTAGCATTTATGCACCTTTGAGCAAGTTTTTAAAATGTCTCTTTGCCTTAGCTTCCCAATGTATATACAGGAATGATGCTAATGAAAGCCAGTAAGTGACCTTGAGTCCCTGGCACAGAAGAAGCTTTCAAGAAACATCAGAAATTGCTTTGGAATCACATTTTCAAGGGACAACAAATTAAGCTGGTTGGCCACAGTTCCTACTAACTTCACTTTTATATTTCTCTTGATGATATGAATCACTCTATAGAGTCCCTCCCCTGTAAGTGACGGTAAAAAATCTGCTATATAGTAAAAGCAAGTTATAGAGACACTCTGGAAGGCTCTTGTTTCCCTTCTTCTGAAAGCAGCTCTTGTCAGAAATGTAGGAAACTGGCTCTGCATCCATCAGTTCTTGACAGAAAAAGACAAGTTCCAGAAATCTCCCAGAGTCTGAGATCTTGAGCCCTGAACCTATTAAAGTGAACAACTCCCCCAGAGAAACTCAGCAATGAAAGGAATTCCTTAGACTAACTGGTGCACTCTCCCAGTATACTCACTCATGTATACTAACAGCTAAATGATCTCATCCTCTGCCTGGACCTCTGATTCAACTGAAGACATACATGTCTATAAAGATATAACTAGGTATATGGTAGTAGGCAGTATGTTTCCCTAAAGTTTCATGAATCGATGTTAGGCTCTTTTCCTACTCTGTGAGACTTTGGGCAAATTACTTATGCTATTTTATTCTCAGTTTCTGTATATGAAAAATGGGGATAAAAATATCTGCCTTGCAGCTTCTACAGTGGAAAGTCAACACAAAGTATCTAAGCCTATCAATACAATTCTCACCAAGGAATGGGCTTTAAATTAAATAGTTGTTACTTTTATTATTACTCTTATCATAATAAAAAAAACTAGTATATGTGTTCCTATTGTTCATGAAGAACTCTTGGATGGATATGATTACAGTAAAGTTAGGAGGTAAAAGAAAGAAATGGGGAGAAAGGAATTCAGTAAAAACAAAATGAGAGAGAAATTAAAGTTCAAAGGATAGGCATGATGAAGTCCTCTGCATGCACCTTTACATCAAATGCCACAGATCTTCTGAGACACTGATAAAACCTAAGAACACCATGTCTGGAAACACAAATCCATACATTAACATATTAAGTTTATGGCACCAAGAACTCCTGCATATGAGCTACTAGAATTCAAATGCAGTGTTTTCTAAGCTGGGCATAATAATTCACCAATGGGAAAAAAATTCTACAAATGGAAAAAAATCACTAGTAGGTAAAAGCAATTTAATGAGTCTGACCAGACTAATTTTTTTTTATTTTTATCATTTTTACATTTACTGACATGTGTATACATTGTGAGGCCACCTGACCCCCTCCACCCCTGCTTCCCAGCAGAAACTGTTCTGCCCTCTTGTTCTCCAATTTTGTTGAAGAGAAAACACAAGAAATAATAAGAAAGACATGGCATTTTTGCTAGTTTGAGATAAAGATAGCTATACAGAGAGATTCCTAGCATTGCTTCCATGCACATGTGTTTTTTTTAATTCATTTATTCACATATGCATACATTGTTTGGGTCATTTCTCCCCCTTTCCCCCTCCCCCACCTCTCATTTCCCCCCTCAGTTCCAAGCAGAACATGTTCTGCCCTTATCTCTAATTTTGTTGAAGAGAAGATATAAGCATAGTAAGGAAGACAAAGCATTTTTTACTAGTTGAGATAAGGACAGCTATACAGAAAGATTCCTAGCATTGTTTTCATGTACACATGTGTTACAACCCATGTTGATTCATCTCTAACTGATCTTTACACTGGTTACTGATCCCCTTCTCATGTTGACCTCTGCTGCTTTAAGGTTTCTGTATTATTAGTTCCTCTGCAGTGGGGACATCAAACGCTTTCATGTTTTGGGTTTCCTACCTATTCCTATATCTCCCGTATGTGCTCATGCACATGTGTTTTGCAACCTACATTGGTTCATCTCTACCAGACCTCTTCACTACTTCCTGGTCCCCTTCTCATAGTGGCCTCTGCCTGTTAAAGATTATTATATTCACTCCTCTACAGTGAGCACATCAACCATATTCAAGTTTTTAGTTTCTTTCCCTTTCCTATTCCTCCCATGTGCATTCTCCCCTCAATGTGTGACCCATGACCAATGATATTGCTGCATTTGTTTTAGGTCTATAATCCTCATATGAGGGAGAACATGATTTTTAGCCTTCTGAGCCTAACTTTGCTTAAGATGATGTTCTCCAGTTCCATCTATTTACTTGCAAATGAAAAAACTTCATTCTTTGTGGTGGCTGGATAAAATTCCATTGTGTATAAATACCACATTTTCTTAATTTATTCCTTGGTAGGGGGACATCTTGGCTGTTTCCATAGCTTGGCCATTGTGAATAGTGCTGCAATAAACATGGATGTGCAGGTGCCTTTGTAACAACCTGTGTCACATTCCTTCAGGTATATCCCTAGGAGTGGTATTGCTGGATCATATGGCAGATATATGTTTAATTTTTTAAGAATTCTCCATATTGTTTTCCATAGTGGTTGTACTAGCTTACATTCTCACCAGCAGTATATGAAGGTTCCTTTTTCCCTGAATTCTGCCAACATTTGTTATTGGTGGTGTTCTTGATAATAGCTGTTCTAACAGGAGTGAGGTGGAATCTTAGTGTGGTTTTGATTTGCATTTCCTTTATGGCCAGGGATGGTGAGCATTTTTTCAAGAGTTTTTTGGCCATTTGGACTTCTTGCTTTGAAAACGTTCTGTTTAGTTCAGTTGCCCCTTCTTTATTGGTTCATTGATTTGGGGGGAGTTTAGTTTTTTGAGCTCCCTGTATATTCTGGTCATCAGTCCCTTATCTGATGCATAGGTAGCAAAAGTTTTCTCCCACCCTGCTCTTCAATTTAGAGACCTTTTCTTTTGTTATGCAAAGATTTCTAATTTCACATAATCCCATTTGTCCATCCTTTCTCTTAGTTGCTGAGCTGCTTGAGCTCTACTGAGGAAGTCCTTGCCTATACCTATTGCTTCCAGAGTATTCCTCGCTCTTTCCTGTACTAACTGCATGGTTTTAGGTCTGATATTAAGGTCCTTAACCCACTTTGAGTACAAGGAGCTAGTTTCAGTGTTTTGCAGACAGATATCCAGTTTTCCCAGCAACATTTGTTGAAGAGGCTGTCTTTTCTCCATCATATGTTTTTGGCACCTTTGTCAAAAATAAGGTGGGCATAGCTGCTTGGATTCATATCTGAGTCCTCTATTCTGTTCCACTTCTGACCAGCATTTTTAAATAATCACTTATGTATGCAAAAAAGAATATAATGAAAATATTAGAAGACATCACATACGCAATATTATTTTGTGAACATTTTGCTTCAATCTGTGCTTCAATGTGTGCATGTGTGCTCATGAGCATAAATTTATGAGTGAGTCAGATCACAGGGTGGAATGCATTTCTGTCATAAATAATAATGTTTTAGATACAGTTTAGCTCTGGAATCATTGCAGTTACTTACTTCCGATGCCAGATTTTTCTAATAAGGACCTATCCGTTATTTAAATTCTTCTGCAATGATGTGCTTAAGATATATCTTCCTCTCAACACTGGGACACAATAAGAATATCATGCCTGCTATAGGCATGTTACTTTGACAAATGCAGTGTTCTTTTAGTGAATAATATAGAACTATAATTTGAGAAACTATGTCAAAAACCTTATTTTTGAAAGCCATAAAGAAGTTCCAAATAATATGATGCTGTTACAATAAAATTTTTAATTTTAAGATTTAACATACACCCTTCTGCTTTATATGAGGAGCAAACAAACAAGCACATGTGTAATCTTGCTCATCTGAAACTTCTGTAAATGCTGGAGAGAAGAGACAGTGAGCTTCCGTCATACATATCTGTGAGATGTGAAGCCACCCTAGCAATGAAGCCCCTTATCTTTACGAAAATGAAGAACAACCAAGGAGAGAAAACATTCTGCTCTTCAAGTAACAAGAACCAAAAGGTAAAACTGGTTCCTAGGAGGCATGTTTTATATAAATACACTACACAAAGGGAAACATGGCATTAAGAACTCACCACCCTGAGTTACAGATGCTTCATGTTTACATAATAACGACCCATGGATAACTAAAGTGCTCTGCCCTTTTTCTTACTCCCTAGACCTTTAAGATCATTTCCATTATGCTCTTTGTTCTCTCCATCATCACTGAAAACTCACAATGTGTAAGCATGTAATTATATTTGCCCTAATGCTGTTACTAAAAAGGTGTATAAACATATTCATTCAGAATTCCCTAATATGTATATATTTGCGTATCAAGGAAAAGTTGGAGAGAAATGGGATGAGGAACGACCTGATCTCTTTTGAACGCTACTGTTAAACCCATAATGTATAGGTTAAAATGAGAAGAGGATGCTACAGGTTAGTGTGTGATCAGAAGTTCAGAGCAAAGTGTCCCCAAGGTGTTAGCAAGCCCTCAAGATATCTTTAGTGAGATGGCATTTTTCCAATAAGCAGGAAATGTTAATTTGTGCTTCTGATTATATTTACCAATGTTTTTTCAATATAGAGGCAATGAAAACATCTTCATGGAGGAAGGAGAGGGACAAGAGAGGATCATAGGGGGTAAATATGATTGAAGTACATAGTATGCAAGTGTGAAAATGTCATCATGAAATCCATTATTTTGTACAATTAATTTTTTAAAACTCTACATGTCTTTATAAAGAATTTTAGACAATAGAAATGCTGGCCCTAATACCTTCATGTGACCAGTCTTTCTACCACTTCACCAAAGTCAGAAGTTCAGGATTGATACAAGCCTATGCTAGGCCAATTCACACAGCTACATTTTTGGTAACAGTACTGACATGGAGGAAGGGTTGGCTTCACGGTTTTAGAGTTACACTTAGTTTAGTGCTTTTCTGCTACCATATTGAAATTCTTAATTTTTGAACAAGGGTCCCATATTTTCATTGTGTACTCAGCACATAAATTATGTAGCCAATCCTAGATCAAGGTAGCAGAAAGTTAAGTGAGATAGCTCTACAAAATTCTCTGCCTGCTAAAAATATGGTTTTCTAGACTTTTGTCCATTCAAATTATCTTGTCAATATAGTCTGAACTATAGCATTGCCCGAATTCTACCTGGTTACATAATTTCAGTTTTCCTAATGTTGGTAATTCCCTCAGAATCATTCGGGTGAACTAAAATTCCCTTTTGGGTATTAGCAAAGTAAGAGAGACCACCCCTTTATCAGCACTCTTCCATAACCTTTTATGAACTGAAAGCTCTAATACAGGTATCAGTACATGTCTGTGAGACACGTAGACTACATCAAGAACCCTATCAGAAGCTAAGCCAGTCCTAAGATGTTCTAGAACCAAATAGATGTTGTTCCTGCTACAGCAAGAGCTGGGGAATGCTCTTAGCAATTTCACCAGTACTCAAGGTATCTAGAACGGATGCTGTAGGCCCAAAGGCTACAGCGGAGGAGTTCTTTGGCAGCCTCCATGAGTTATATGGGACTGTGAAGGAGCCAAGAGAACACTGGGAGCTTTCTAGGTATTCATCCTCCCATTTTTTTCTTGAATTGCTGAGGTACAAAAGGAAACAAACATTCTCCAATAATCTGAAGATGATCCTCTAGTGGTAAGGGAAATAAAGGAGTAATATAATAGGAGAAATGAGAAAGTAGGGCAACAAAGACAAGAGATAACTCTTTAAAGGTTACTGACATCGTGAAATGCTATGGGGTGATGGGAAGTTTGAAGAAAAAGAAAATATCTTTTTTTTTTTCCCCAGGAGACATCGTTTATTTTTGGTAAGTGCCAGCCATCACACAGTGACTCCACAGCACGGAAGTCTTAGGAACACAAGTGTACGGGTCTTAGGTCCTATGACAACTTAGTTCTAGCTCATAAAGGTTACAAGACCTTAAGGTATTCAGGTCTGTATGTCCCAGGTTACAACATGTCACCTGCTGTAGACCACATACACAGCAAAATCTGGGAGTCCAGACTCTTAACTCACTGAACTTGTCTCCAGGGAGGGTTTGATTCTCCCTATAAAGAGTGACCTAAAAAAAGCCGTTAAGAACCCACACCAAGTCACACCTGTGAACCTGAAGGCCTGAGGGCCTCAGTGTCTCCAGTAAAGCAAGGAGGCAAGGAAGCCCAAGTGCTGCCGGTCACACCCATATGGGGGCTCTCCAGCTTGAACCCCAGCAGTGATGAGAGGGAGGGAGGTGGGAGCTGGGGGGCGTGGGTGGCCAATGTCCACTGTGACCTTGAGTCTTTTGATTTGGTAATTTGTTCTGATGTGATTGGCACAGTCATTCCACTGCACATACTTGCTGTAAATTTATGTACAGAATTAAATATCCCATTTATTCATTTAGAAACCGTAGAAACCCAAGCTGGTCATTCCCCCTCACCAGCAGGTCTTGTGTGGAAAAGGAAAACACATCAATATACAGACTTCAGCAACAGCAGAAACTTCATGAAACCCAACCAGAGGCCCGGTGCCGCTTGGAGCTGAATGACAGGGTCACCATCGTCACAACTACCGTTAATACCTTCTCAGTGTGACTCTCCAGTTCTTGTCACTCAACAGACACCATGCCTCCAGGGAAGGCCAGCCAGGATCCCTGTACACAGCGATCTTCTCAAAACCTGGGCCAACCATTGGGGACTACAATGGTCATGTCGGGCTGGGTGTTAAGTGTTCCAAGGAGGTAGCCACTGCCATCCGAGGTGCCATCATCTTGGCCAAACTCTCCATTGTCCCTGTGCGGAGAGGCTACTGGGGGAACAAGATTGGCAAGCCTCATACTGTCCCATGCAAGGTGACAGGCCGCTGTGGTTCTGTGCTGGTGCGCCTCATCCCTGCCCCCAGGGGCACTGGCATCGTGTCGGCTCCTGTGCCCAAGAAGCTACTGATGATGGCTGGTATTGATGACTGCTACACTTCAGCCAGGGGCTGCACTGCCACCCTGGGCAACTTTGCTAAGGCCACCTTTGATGCCATCTCCAAGACCTACAGCTACTTGACCCCCGACCTCTGGAAAGAGACCGTGTTCACCAAGTCTCCCTATCAGGAATTCACTGACCATCTTGTGAAAACCCATACCAGAGTGTCTGTGCAGAGGACCCAGGCTCCAGCTGTGGCTACAACATAGGATTTTTTAAAAAATATGAAAATAATAAAAGTGAATTAACCCTGTTAAAAAAAAAAAAAAAAAAAAAAAACCTGGGCCAAAGTATTTATAAAGCAAGCAAATGAAACGGACAAACAGATCCTCCCGAGGCTGGAGGGCGTCAGCTCTCAGACAAGCAGGAAAAGAAGCTGACAAACTCAGCCTCCCAAAACACAAAATCCCAATTACCAAAACGCACAGAGCGCCCGGCCACACCAGGAGTCAGCGCAAGCTGCAGTCACTTCCTCTCCGAACGGGGGAATGTCGTGCTCGCCAGGAGACGAGGGGCAGATGGCTGCTCCATCTGATTCACTGTCCCCAGTTCAGCCAGAAGCTGGGAACAGAAAGAAGGGCAAGTACCCCAAAGACCCCACAAGTCAAAGCCAGTGGTCCCTCCAAGAGGGCATGGTCCCTTCATGGTGCCAGGGATGAGCCGCCACTCAGACCTCAGCACCCCAGGTGCTGCAGGTTTCCTGCTGTGATTCTCCCAAGATGCAAACTTGTCTTTTTCTTTGTAGAGACAGGGTCCTGCTGTGTGGCCCACGCTGGCCTGGAACTCCTGGGCGCAACGATCCTCCTGGCTCGGCCTCCAAAGCAGCTGGGATTATAGACGTGTACCAGTGTGCTTGGTTCCCAAAGTTCCTCTTGACCTAATTCCAGCTTGAGACTCATGCCTTCTCCATTACCCAGGATGTGATCAGATCCCAAAGTGAATGCAGCACGGAAACGGATGCAAAGCACTGTGGCCTGGTCAATTATACAGGACACTGTGGTGCTTGGCGTCCACTCCATCTTCCGCGACTGTGGTCACCAAGGACAGGCTTCGCGACACTTCATCGTGCTCCGCTTATTGCCAAAATACAGCAGGCAGCCACCTCCAGTAGAACTTTTTCCTTTTTTAAACACATAGAAACAAAATGGTTTGCAGTCCATAAGCCAGTCCTGCTGTGTCCCTCCATGAGGACCAAGGCATTAAAAACACACACAACTACAAAATGTCCCCTAGAAAAACACAAGACCCTCATCAAATCAGTGTGTCCCCAACACAGCCTTTCACACCACTCAGGCACGACCGTGACTACCGAGACCCCGCACCCAAAAGGGGACGCGGGGACTATGGCTGGGGGAGCAGCGCAGAGGACAGAGACAGTAATTTCCCTTCCCACCGGACACTGGTGGATGCCACGGGCAGAGGCTCTGGACGACAAGGCTAACTGCAGAACTTCCACTTGGCCACAACTGCCAGGAGTTAGCAGTGGTCCTGGGTCCCCCAGGCCCCGCCCGTGTGACACCGTGTCAGCCCCATGCAAGTCTGAGCAGTGGAATTCAAGTAGCTAGTCTCATCCCGTCCTGACGTCCCCTTATGTCACCTCTTACCAGCTCCCAGATCTGTAGCCACAGTGATTCCACTTTTCCTGGCGGGTCCTCCGTGTCACCCAGAAAACCAAACAAGAACTCTGACACACAAATGTAAAGCCTGGCCCAGAGCTCCCCAGGATCCAGGCTCTGTGACGACAGACTTCAGGAGGGAGAGCAGGCGACATGGTCTCCTCAGCTGTCCCTCTGCCCAGAGCCTGTGGCATCCAAGGTGCTGCAGTCACATCCTGCTGCCCACGGGGGCCGGAATCCCCAGGGCCCTGCGATGGCCACTCACGCCCCGTCCTTGCTGGTGGCCGGGTGTCTGTGATCCTGCCGGGTGTGGGAAAGCAGCATAGCGCCTGTGGCCTCTACACGTCGAAGCTGTTCAGGGTGTATGAGTTCGGGTGGCTCTGGCGGCTGTACTGAAAGTGATCCGTCAGGACGCTGCTGCGGCCATACTAATAGTCACCATGCTGGGGGAAGAGGATGCGGTTGTGGGGCTTCTGCAGCGGCTCCGCAGATGCTCCTTGCTGCCCAGGTGCCGTGGAGACAGGGAGGAGGTGTCTCCGGGCTTGGTGGTTTGCATCATATTTGGTCTTGTTGTAGAGGAAGTCGCCCAAGATGGCCGTCATCATGCCCAGGACGTTGGTGCTGGTGACCGGGTTGCGCAGCATGATGAGGGACACCGTGATGACCATGATTCTCTTGGTGGCATTGGCGACAGAGTAGCTCAGGGAGCTGATGAGGTTGAGGATGCTGAAGGCGATGACATTCTGGGCGAAGTTACAGAAGCCGCTGACAGCCAGAAGCAGGAGCGTCCAGGGCCACTGGGACACGTACGTCAAGTCGCTGCTGACCAGGAAAGCCGAGAGGTCCACCAGAACCCACGTGGGGATCATGAAGAAGACGGCGTGAAAGCCCAGAATGTTCAGCAGCCGCAGGTGGTGGATCCGAGAGTCTCCCAACACCTTCTTGGAGAAGATGTTCCGCAGTGAGAAGCAGAGCGTGGCCACGAGGGCGCTGATGAGTCCCCACATGTCGAACGACAGCTCGGTGACGGCAGCCAGTAGGACGCCACTGATGATGGGGATGAGGGACAGGTACACCTTGGTGCTCTGCTTCTCCTTCATGATGATCCGGGACAGCAGGACCACCCAGATGGGCATGGTGGCCTTGACGGTGTGCGCGTAGGACACTGGCACCTTCCAGATGCTGACGTGCGCCGACAGGGACGCGAAGTACTTGCCCAAGGCGAGCGGCAGCAGGTAGCGCGGGTAAAAGCGCGGCGGCAGCAGCGGGCAGGACGACGGATGCGGGCCGGGCCCAGGGCCCGACACAGGCGGCGCGGGGGCACACGCCAGGCCAGGCGCGCAGCAGCGGAGGGAGCCCGGCACACAGCGCCAGGATGTGGCACAGCGACACGGTCACGGGGATCGGGAAGGCGCTCAGGATCACCTTATTGACCACGTTGCGCCCGCGCTCAGCGCGTACCACAGCAGGCACAGCGCTGCCACCCGCGCGCCCTCGCGCGCCCCGCCGCCACCCCCTGCCGTGCCCGGGCCCCCCGCGCCTGCACCGGACACCACGGCCGCCGCCGCCGCCATCCTGCCCAAGCGGCCACCCCTTCCCGCCCGTCCGACGGCCCGACGCCAGGCCAAGAAAATATCATTTAACAAACTGACCTACTTTTAGATGGAAAATTCTAGAACAGCAGAGATTAATTGCAGGACCTAAGAAGGGGTTGGGTAGTGAAAAAAAGGAGAGAGCTGTTAGACTACTTGTTCTAATTATTTTGGTGAAGACTAAGAAAAAAATAAAGTGGTTAGTCTACTGAGTACTCTGGCAGGGGAAGGAATGTGGAGTGGAAAAGAAGTTTTCCTGGGCTGCATGTAACTGTGCACAACCAGGCATTTGATTCTTTTCTAAATATATATATATATTTTTTAGTTTTGCTGTTACTGTTATTGTAATTATTGTTGTTTTGAGACAGGGTCTTTTTATGTAACCCAGGCTAACCTCAAATTCTCAATCCTCTTGCCTATGCCTCCTGAATGCTGGAATTATAGGCATGCACCATCACACCCAGACTAAATAGTTTAAATATATAAATTGCCATCTAATGTTCATTCTTAATAATAACCCTCTGGAAAAATATTTCATAGATAGATGAAAACTACTGAGACTCTCTTTTTTAAAATATTACCAGAAAATAGCATGAAATATTCATTTTTAGTTTCATAAAGGAGAAAACATATATGTGAGATAAAAATAAAAAGAAGCAAATGTAAGAGATCCTCGAGAGGGAAGAAATGCCTCAAAAGTCAGAAGAACATATCAGGCGTGATACCAACCTAAGAGCTGAACAAGAAAACTCCATTAGTGTGCTTTTCTTTCCTCTGAGCTGTGATGCTCTATCCCATGAGAATGCTAAGGGAATTTTTACAGTTTAAGGGTCTACCATTTACTGTAGTTATTTTCCACCACGGCAGAAATTTTTTCAAAAACGGCTCCTCAGCTGCCCATCTTGGCAGTGTTCAAGTAAATCCATGTATCTTACTCAGGTCTAAAGGCAAAGTCTCTGAGGCAACTTCACAGTGCCATATGGTACCTCTCCTACTGTAAGTTTATCTTCATTTCCGTCAGTGGGTTCAGAGGGCTGGGCTCGTACAAGTGACCTGCAGGTACATGAGTCATAGCATGTCCGAGTCAAATTCCCTTTTGTTTTCTAGCTGTCTGGATCAACCTTTTTGCTACAGTCTTGAAAAAATTGTAGCAACTAGAAACTGTGCACAATGATGTGGACATGCCATGGCCTTTCTTAGAAAATTCCCTTCCATAGCTACTAAATATTACTGAAAAAATGTATCATTTCAATGACTTGCATAATGAGTGCTAACTAAGTAATTGTTAAAATAAAATTATAGGGACCCCTCCCAGCTCTGGGAGCTGTACTTTTTGCTACTTTTCTATCTCAATAAATCTTAATAAGTACTCCTACAAAAAATAAATAAAGTAAAATTGTAGTGTCAAAGACCGAATATACAGAGAATGGGTCTTTTTCTTCTATGAGCATGTCTTTCTAACCCAAAAGGCTTATCACTGTTATTTGGATTCTTATCTGGCTTCAAAATTCAGATAGAGATCTGCAAGTTATAACTACAAAAAAAATGCCAAAAATCTTAAGTTTTTGGCAAGATGTTACATGAGCATCATTTGCTTAGCTTGGTAGACAAACATTCATATATGTTTACTAGAAGCTAACAAAGTTGTTAGGAGAGTTAGCTCCCAATTCAGACTGTCTGGATTTATATCATACTCCACCATCTACTATGTGACCTTGGGCAAGCTTGTTAACATCTAATAGCTTCTGTTCCCTCATCTCTATTCAGGCATAACACCTGCCATGTTGCAAAAATGAGGTAGTCTTAGAAAAGTACCTAGCATGTAGTAAAGTTCAAAAAATGTTATTTATTATTATTAAGAGAAAATTACTGTTCTTCCACAATTTTTAGTAACTTCATTCTTAGCATCTTTCCTCCAGAACTCATTCTTATCTTCATAGAATTAGAGCCCCAGCTTGAACGTGCCTGGGAAGGAACTGGTCAGAGTCAAATTCTACCTGCCTCTTCCACCCAAAAAACTTGTAAAAGTTACTACAAATGATCTCAATTGTGCTTTATTTGGTTTGGCACATAATGCTTTCCTTTAAAAACAAACCAAAAATTTTGACATTCACTCTATATATCTTGGATTACAATACCAGAGATTTTTGTTTTTGACAATGGTATTCTGTAGATTTTTATAACAGCAGTAGTTTAGAAACTAGGTGAAAGAAAACACTATAAATAAGAGAATATTTCCTTCTGTCTAAATGCCACATGCAATAATTGAACTTTCAGGCTTCATAGTAATTCTGATTAGCACAGAAGATTGCTACTATCCATATACTTTTTGATGCAAGATACCCACAATAATCCCTGTGAAAGAGACAGATCAACTAACTATTCCTGTTCTTTTCCAGATATGGAAACTGAGGCTGCTGGAGGAAAGTTTTCTTCCAGGTTCCCATTGTTACTTAGTGTTTGAACAGAAACTTGAACCAAAGCATTCTTTCTCAAAGAACAGTGGCCTTTTGTGTAGTTCAAGCTCCCTCCAAAGTACTTTGATAAAAAATAGAAATGACTGACACACCAATCCTTTAATTAAGTCCTTCTTAAAACATTGAGACTTACAAAAGGGTGGTTATATCAACTTATACACTTGCAGTATCTTTGGTTATTTACCGAAGGAGTCTCTGAATTTAACTGAGTATTCCGAAAAAGGAAATAATGGGTAGACATTAGGTATTTAAACAATACTTCTTAGAGTACAAAGAAATATAAAACACTAGAATTTTTAAATCTACCTTTCAAATCTTGAAGAAATTGACGGATTTCTAGAAACTTACAACCACCCAAAACTGAACCAAGAGGATATTAATCACCTGAATAGATCTATAACACAAAAAGAAATTAAAGCAGCAATCAGGAGTCTTCCAAAAGAGAAAGGTCCAGGACCTGAGAGATTCACTGCTGAATTCTATCAGATGTTTAAAGAAGAACTAATACCAACTCTCCGTAAAGTATTCCATGAAAAAGAAAGGGAAGGAACTCTGCCTAACTCATTTTATGAAGCCAATATTACTCTCATACCAAAACCAAAAAAGATCATACACCATGACCAACTCGGCTTCATCCCAGGGATGCAGAGGTGGTTCAACATACCCAAATCTGTACATGTAATACAGCACATCAATAGAAGCAAAGACAAAAACCACTTGATCATCTCCATATATGCAGAAAAGGCCTTCGACAAGATCCAACACCACTTAATGATAAGTGCTCTAAGAAAACTAGGGACAGAAGGAATGTACCTCAACATTGTAAAGACTATATATGACAAACTTACAGCCAACATCATACTTAACAGTGAAAAACTGAAGCCATTCCTCCTAAAATCAGGAATAAGACAAGGGTACCTACTATCCCCACTCCTATTCGACATAGTAGTGAAATTTCTAGCCAGAGCAATTAGGCAAGAAGAAGAAATAAAAGGAATACAAATAGGTATAGAAACTGTCAAAATATCCTTATTTGCAGATGATATGATCCTATACCTTAAAGACCCAAAAAACTCTACCCAAAAACTCTTAGATACCATAAACAGCTACAGTAAGGTAGCAGGATACAAAATTGACTTACAAAAATCATTAGCTTTTCTATACACCAACAATGAACAAACTGAGAAGGAATATATGGAAACAATTCCATTCACAATAGCCTCAAAAAAGATCAAATACCTTGGAGTAAATTTAACAAAAGATGTGAATGAACTCTATAAGGAGAACTACAAACTCCTGAAGAAAGATTGAGGAAGATTACAGAAGGTGGAGTGATCTCCTGTGCTCATGGATTGGTAGAATCAACATAGTAAAAATGGCTATACTACTGAAAGCAATCTGCATGTTTAATGAAATTCCCATCAAAATCCCAATGACTTTCATCACAAAGATTGAAAAATCTACTCTAAAGTTCATTTGGAAACACGAGAGACCATGAATAGCCAAGGCAATACTCAGCAAAAAGAGCAATGCTGGCAGTATCACAATACCAGACTTCAAACTGTATTACAAAGCAATAGCAATAAAAACAGCATGGTACTGGCACAAAAACAGACATGAAGACCAGTGGAACAAAATAGAAGACCCAGATATGAATCCACACAACTATACCCACCTCATTTTTTGACAAAGATGGCAAAAATATACGATGGAGAAAAGACAGCCTCTTCAACAAATGTTGCTGGGAAAAGTGGTTACCTGTCTGCAGGAAACTGAAACTAGATTCATGTCTATGACCTTGCATTAGTATCAACTCAAAATGAATCAAGGACCTAAATACCAGACCTGAAACTCTGAAGTTACTACAGGAAGGATCAGGAAACACTCTGGAACTAATAGGTATAGGCAAAGACTTCCTCAATAGAACCCCAGAAGCCCAGCAACTAAGAGAAAGGATGGACAAATGGGACTTCAAAAAAATTAAAAAGCTTCTGCACAACAAAAGAAATAGTCTCTAAACTGAAAAGATCACCCGCAGAGTGGGAGAAAATATTTGCCAGCTGTCCATCAGACAATGGAATGATAACCAGAATATACAGGGAACCTAAGAAACTAAACTCTACTAAAATCAATGAACCAATTAAGAAATGGGCGACTGAACTAAACAGAACTTTCTCAAAAGGAGAAATTCAAATGGCCAAAAAAAAACACATGAAAAAATGCTCACCATCTCTAGCCATAAAGGAAATGCAAATCAAAAACACATTAAGATTCCACCTCACCCCTGTTAGAATAGACATCGTCAAAAACTCCACCAACAACAGGTGTTGGTGAGGATGTGGGGAAAAAGGAACCCTCATCCACTGCTGGTGGGAATGCAAGCTGGTGCAACCACTCTGAAAAAAAATTTGGAGACTTCTTAAAAATCTAAACATAGACCTGCCGTATGATCCAGCAATCCCACTCCTGGGAATATACCTAAAGGAATGCACCAGAGGTACCTGCACACCCATGTTTATTGCAGCACTATTCACAATACCCAAGTTATGGAAACAACCAAGATGCCCCACTATTGATGAATGGATCAAGAAAATATGGTACTTGTACACAATGTAATTTTACTCAGCCATGAAGAAAAATGAAATCTTATCATTTGCAGGTAAATGTATGGAACTGGAGAACATCATTCTGAGCAAGGTCAGCCAGGCTCAGAAGACCAAATATTATATGTTCTCCCTTATATGCGGACTTTAGATCTAGGGCAAATGCAGCTATGTGGTTGGACTTGGGTCACATGCTAAGGGGAGAGCACATACAGGAGGTATGGGCATAGTTAGAAAACCCAAAACATGAAAGCGTTTGATGTTCCCACTCCAGAGGAACTAATACAGAAACCTTAAAGCGGCAGAGGTTAACATGAGAAGGGGATCAGTAACCAGTGTAAAGATCAGTTAGAGTTGAATCAACATGGGTTGTAACACATGTGTACATGAAAGCAATGTAGGAATCTTTCTGTATAACTATCCTTAACTAGCAAAAAAGCTTTGTCTTCGTTATTATGCTTATGTCTTTTCTTCAACAAAATTAGCGATAAGGGCACAACAGGTTCTGCCTGGAAGTGAGGGGGTAGTGAGGGGAGTTTGGGGGAAGAAGGCAGGGGGGAGAAATGACCCAAACAATGTATGCACAAGTGAATAAATGAATAATTTTTAAAAAAGAGATCTAAAAAAATAAAAGAGGTCATATCATAAAATATCAGCTTCTATTTTATTTTAGTCCTAGAAGTACCAGTTAATTGAAAATTATACCTACAAATGACAAAAGAGAGTTTTCTGTACTTAAACTGGATTCATGAAATAAAATCCTGCTTTTAAATCTAAATAAATTTAAATATAAATGGCTCCTAAGAAAAAATAAATAAATAAAATCAAAAGTAGATTTTTTTAAGCTTTAAAAAATTAAATAAATAAAAATAAATCTACCATTCACACTTTTAATCCCTCTTATATTCTCTGAGTTGGTAGACACAGCAGACTTATCAAAAATTCCAACTTAAAATAAAAAATCATTACTATTTTTTAAAAACTTATCCAAATATATTAAAATTATGTGTAAAGCATAAACATATGATCTAATTAGTAATGGCAAGGTCTGAGATCATTTTAGACCAAGTAATAACTAGGAAATAAGAAAATTCACTTGGTTTAGAATGTAGTAGAAATAGTTATATGAGGGAAACTCCTATGTATATCAGTCCTATCTTTTTAAAGCCTAGTATTTGACTTACCCTATTTGTTACTGGCTAAGGATACCAGGGTAGTACACATCATCCCCATCCATACTGACGAGGCAAAATGAAGAGAATACAACATTTGATGCTTAGAAACAGACTGCCTAGGTATGTTAGTTTTGTATCACTGTGACAAAAAATGTGACAAACAATTTGAAGGGAGGAAATATGTATTTTGAGTAACAATTTCAGAAGTTTCAGTCTATGCTGATGGGCTTTGTTCTTTCTGGCCCTATGGTGAGGCATTTCATCATGGCAGAAGGAGGTGGTGAAGCAGAACTTCTCAACTCATGGCATCCTGGTTGTGGAGGTTGTTGAGAAAGAAAGTCCTGACACAAGATGAGGTCCCCAAGGACACAATCCCAGTGACCTACTTCCCCCAATAAGGTCCCACCTCCAAAAGTTTTCTTCACTGATAAAGCCATTCAATTATGAATCCTACAGTGGATTAATCCATTGATTAGGTCAGAGCCCTTGTAATATAATCACCTCCTAATGACTAGATCCACCAGCTGGGAACAAAACCTTCAACACATGAACCTTTTGGGGAGACACTGATAACCAAACTATAATGCTAGGCTTACATCCTAGATCACCTATTTACTACTGGCCAGCTTTGGAAACAGAATTCTGTACCTTAGTCTCTGTTACATTGTCTAGAAAAAAGGAATGATAATGGCATTTCACCAGGTTTATGTGTACACTAAAACAGATCATTTATGTGGGGGCCTGGGGTGTCTATTATTATGTTTTCTGACTACCCAACACTTTTTAAACACCTTTCTTCTGCTTGGGAAATTTCCAATCTTTTGGCCCCTCCTCCTAAAAGTAGAAGCCGAGAGCCCTACCCCTCTTTGTACCTTGGGCACCAAAATATGGCCCAGTATCCCTCCCTCCTCCAATGCCCTTCTCAGCTGGCATGCCCAGTTTTGGCGGTATGATCTATGGCCAGTAGCCTGTGGCAAGGCAACTAGGATCTTGCTGCAATGATTCAGCAATGTGATTTCAGCTAAAATAGTTTCATAAACTAATAAAACTTAATAAGCCCTTTTGGCAAGACTACTGGAATGGTTTTCGTTATTAGCAACCAAGAAACCCTGATGGAAGCAGTATCTATTCTTGAATGTGGTGTGAAGTACATACCCAACAAATTATACTTCTCCATCACCCCTCTGTCAAATCCACTATATCATCCACAATCTAAAAATAGTTAACTTTTGTTGAGTTTTCTATGAGCCAAAAAGATGAGAAACTGAAATATAATAGCTATGTCAATTTCCAAAGCTTAAGTGGCTAGTAAAAGGTAGAATACAGACGATGTTACTATGATCATAAATAAGACTTTTTTATAGATAAGGAAACTAGTGCACAGAGAAGTAGGTAACTTCCCTAAATCACAAAACTCTGAACAAAGCAGTCAGAATATCACAAGATACTACTGTGCTTCCCTCTATTTTCAATCATACAGCAATAAGGCTTATCTTTTGAATGTCATCTACTAATTACAAGATAATTCAGGTCTCCGTTCCCAGAAGAATCTTCTTTGGCCTCTTTCAAAAAGAATAAAAATCTCCCCACTAGCTAATGTGAATAGAATCCTATCTTTTAATACTCAGATTGACTTCAAAATGAGTTCCTGCTAGTAGCATAATCTGTAACTGAAGAATAAGGAATAAAGTCATTTATTCCTTGATCAATCTTGATGCCATATTATCTTCCACTCAGGAATTACTGCTGAATTATTTGCCCTATCCTAAATCTCATAGGCTCCATTATAGTTATAGATTCTGGACATCAATTTCTTATTTTGTCACTTTTGTTTGTTATCTGACTCTTTAGATAGTATCAAACAAGTGAAAATATATTTTCTATGGGTGGCCTTTCACTACCACAAGTTGCCATACACTTTGTTATATGACAACTCTATTAAAGTCACTCAACATGGCTTGGGCATGAAGGATCCTGAAGTATTTTCTGTTGTTCCAATAGCAGAGTAGTTAAGAGAACTTGTTAACACATATTAGACATTCAATAGGTATCAACTGAGGGGTTTCTTTTTGTTTGTTTTTCAAATGAATAGTCATAATGCCCATGATTTGAGCTAGAGATTATGATGAATTCAATCTGCACAATTTATTTTGTAGCTAGGAACTTTTTTTTTAGGTATTGGGGTTTAAACTCAGGGTCTTATGCTTGCTATGCAGGTATTCTATCTCTTGAGACATGCCCTGAGCCCTGCAGCTAGAAACATTTTTCTTAACAAGGAAGGCAAAATTTCAACTTTGAGCATCCCAAATTAGTTGCTTGGGTGCAGTCAAAACATCACTTTCTCAATTTCTTCCTTTTGTGCTTTTCTTGTTCCTAGGAATGCAATAAACAGAAAACATAAGAATTTGAGGCACAGAAGTAAAATTCCATTTATGATAGTCCTGTTCATATTAGAAACAGAAAACCATAAAACCTGAAGGCATATTCTTAGTCTCATTTCAACTATAACCAAATCTGAACGGTCTAAGAGACAAGTTGGCTACCTATAAACACTTGATGCTCATTTAAGACATCAGACTTCTCTTGACGTCTCCTGTATACAAGTGTTACGGCTGTGCATGTTAGATCTCAAATTCATAGGCTCAAAAGTTAAAACCTAGGCAACTACTTCAATATCTGAGAAAAAGAGGTTATCTCATATTCGTTTTACTCAATCCATTTGGTCATATGTTTTGGCTTCATTACTTTGCAACTTTTTAAATTAAAGAAAAAAGGAAATGTCAAAAATAGTTACAAATCACTCTGGGTCATGTGTGGACAATGGAACTAAAGATTGGCAAGTCAAGAGAGGGGGCATTTCAGGAAGTGAGCAGAAGCCTAAAATTGAGGCAATCAATATGAGAACTTCCAAGTCTCCTAAAGACAACACAGCTTGAGGTCAGTGGTCCCTGACCTGTAACAGCAGAGGCTGTTTGATCCTCAGAATTTGAAGGTAAGTTTGTACACAGGTGGATTACACCACCAGAGAGACCTGACACTGAAGAGAGAGACACAGTGTGCATGTAAATAAGGCTGGAACATGGTAAAGAGTTACAGGGGAAAAAAAGGTGCGGGACTCATATGAAAGTGAAACGATAAGGGGACCTGCTTCCTTGGCTCCGTGTAGATAAACATCCTCAGCTAATTGTGCTAAATGTCCAAGCACTCACCACCTCTTCCTCTTAGCAGATGCATGATAAGACAATGCTAAGATGCTTGTAAGGCTGAATTTCCAAAGCAGCTTCAAAGGAATTTGTAAGAAAGATGTGAGAACAGAGGAAATCAATGCTGCATGTGGGAAGGAAATGTTTAACTGTACACTTGTTCTAAAAGGAGATTATTAAATCTTAATTGAAGCTCACATAGCTACATGAGAGGCCATGTGACATGAAGGAATAGACAATCAAGATTTGGGTAGGAAGTCCCTGTGTTGCCTTGTCATTACAACTTGTTCTCAGCAAAAAGAAATTTAATGTCCTGCTTACTTTCCTGTTTATTCGCCCCATCCTAATTATTAACCTAAACTTCCAGTCACCAAAGAAAGTTAATTATTTTGTTTAATTTGGCATTTGGTCATTAGAAAGTGATATACCTAACTCTCTCAAAGGAATTTTTTCCCACCATAGAGACTCTTCTTAAGGAAGATCAGTCTCCAATTGGTAGCTGATTCTCATTTCACTCTCTTAATGGCAGGCATTTCAGACAAACAGGCTTCTTATCAGCATTCCTTAAAATATATTTTGGAGTGACTATATGTTCTGACTAAGCCTATTCCTAGCTGTGAAAGGTGCTTTAGATTTGTACCTTGAATTCCCTCTGGTGCTAAATAGTATTTGTAAAATGGAAACTTTCAATAAAATTTTCATTGTCACAGTAAGTACTAATATTTATAAAAGATTTTGAGCTGCCTCACTGAAAAATAAAGTGAAAAAAATATCTTTTTATCACAATATGAAATGTAGGAAAGGCATTAATTCAATGTAATTAGTTATTTTATAAAATATACTGCATTAAAATTTTAACTGTTAGGATCAAATTAAAAATCACTTGTTAAGGAATCTCATGAGAAATATTAGAAATAATGTCCACTACATTGCATTTTTTTCATTCTTTCTTTTGAAAATTAATTTCAAGGAAAATACATAAGCCTATAATTATTCTGACTTTAAACAACTTGACTTTATAAAGATATGTATACTGAACAATTTAGACATCTTAAAAATAACCAACTCAAAATGATGTATAAACTATAAGATAAATGAATACCAAAACAGAACTGAACCTAGCATAAACATTTCAGATAATCATTTTTGAGTTACAGAAGTCTTTAAAGATATCTCAAAAGAATGAAGTGATGAACCAATTCAGGATACAATACACATAAGGAAATTTCATGATGAAACTCCCTGTGTAACCATCATAAACAAACAAAAATGTATTTTTTTAAAATGAAGGACAGGAAGATTAAACAAGTCTTGTCTGGGGATTGGTGCCAATGGAAGGAAGGAAAGGCTAAGGAAAGGGTGAAGGAAGGCAAATATGGTGGAAGTACTATGTACTCATGTATGAAAATGGAACAATGAGACCTGTTCAAACTATTCTAAGAAAGAAGGGAAGGGGGATAAAGGAGAAAGATGGAGGTGTTGAATCTTACTAAGATATACTGAAAGCACTTTTGTAAATGTCACAACGTACCTCCGGTACAACTATAATATGCTAATAAAAAATAAAATAAAATATAAATAAATAAATAAAGATACCTTTAAAGATGACAATTTTATGTAATATCTTGAGCCAAGAGCTGAAACAATAATCAGAGATCCCCTAAGTTACAGTTCTGATCACAACTTTTTATTCTAAGTGTGATGGTTAGATTCATGTGTCAACTTGATGAGTTAAACATTCGGGTGTATCTGTGAGGGTATTTGGGCTGATATTAATGTTGGAATTTGTGGACTGAGTAAAGTAGATCCCTCTCCCTCCAATCATTTGTTCTATTCAGAACAAAAATGCTGAACTCCTCCCCCTCCATTGTAAATAGTGGGAATGAATACCGTCTGAGTGATTGCTTGAGCTAGAATATTGGTCATGTACAGCTTTTCCTCCTGACTGATTGCTTGTGCTAGAATATTGGTCTTTTCCAGCTCTCAAACTCAAACTGAAACAGCACTTCTTGTGTCATATGCTTTCCAGTTTTTGAACTGGTACTTATACCATCAGCTCTCCTGATTCTGAGATTTTCAGACTTGGAATAGATCTGTATATTGGCTCTCCTAGGTTCCCTGGTCTCTTGCCAACTGCAGATCTTGGAACTTTTCAGTCTCATAATCACATGAGTCAATTCTTTATAATGAATACATACACAGAGACACACATGCACACATCGTATTGGTTCTGTTTCTCTGAGGTAAACTGACTAATAAACCAAGGTGCAAGCCAACAGTGCTTTAATAAAAGAAAGGAAATGACCAACCCTGCAGATGATTCAAATTTTCCTTTTCTAGATAATTTTAAGGAAATTAATATTCATGAAAGGTAAAATAGACTCCATTTCTAACAACTAGATTAAACCACACTTTTAAACTAAATATGTATATGGACAAAAAAATTTTCAAACTTTCTTAATGTCTCAGCAGATTCAAAATAAGAATGACGATTGAATAAACAAGTTAAAAGATATAAAATGTAGAGAATGCTTTCTTAAAGAAAAATTCTCATTGAATATTTTATCAAAGAACACATCACAGTATTCATAAAAATGACTAGAAAGTGGACTTGAAAGAAACAGAAAACCACAAAGGTAGCAAAAAAAATTTTAAGACAAAACTTCCTCTTTGTCTGGGCTGGCAGAGTATCTCAAGTGATAGAGCACCAGCCTAGCAAGTGTGAGGCCTTGATTTCAAACTCCAGTATCACTAAAATGAAAAATTCCCTTCGTCCGTTTACTAGGATTTCAAAGAGGAATCAAAAGGCAAAGGGAGAAAATTTAATCAAAAGCAACTTACAGCTTCTCAATAAAAGAAGAAGTTTTCAATATTTGGGCTATTTGTGTAAAAGTGAAGTATTTTCTTCTCTTTAAATTTATACCAACTTCTCTCAAATCAATCCAATTTCCCAGATTTCTAATTTAAAAACATTTAATCAGCTCATAATTGTACATATTTATAGGATACAATATGTTATTTCAGTATGTAATGATCAGGTCAGGATAACTGGTACACATACCACCTCACACATTTATCATTTCTTTGGGAGAAAATTGAAACTGTTGTCCACTAGCTATTTTGAAATACATAATTGAATGTTGTCAACCATTGCTACTCTATGGTACCATAAAACATTAGAAGTTATTCCTTCTATCTAACTGAACTCTTATACCTATTAACCATCCTTTCTCTATCGTCTGTACGCTCATCCTTCCTAGCTGCTGATAGCCACTATTCTACTCTCAACTTCTGTGAAATCATCTCTGTATTGTGGTACTTGACTTTCTGTGCCTGATTTATTTCAGTGAACATGCTGTCCTCCTGTTCCATCTGTGTTGCCTCAAATGACAGCATTTCATTATTTTTACAACAGAATGACTCTCCAAGGTATGTACTTACCACATCTGTCAGTGGATGTGTAGACTGAGTTCATATTTTGGCTATTGTGAATAACGCTGCATGAACATGAGAGTGCAGATAGCTCCTCAACATGCAGATTTCCTTTCTTCTAGATATAAATATCCTATAATGGAATTGCTGAATCACATGGTAATTCTGCTTCTAGATTTTTTTTTAGGGATTATCATACATTCTCCGTAGTGTCTGTACTAATTTACATTCCCACCAACAGTGTAATATAATGAGAATTCCATTTTCTTCACATCTTCGCCAGCATTTTTATTTTCTGTTTTTTATAATAGCTATTCTAACTGGCAGAAGATTTTATCTCATTGCAGTTTTCAGATTTACATTCTGCTGATGTTGGATGATACTTGGCAATTTTTCATATGGTCAATAACTATATATTGTATATCTTCTTTTGGGAAATGTCAATTCAAATTGCCCATTTTTATCAGATTATTTCTTGCTTACTGTTTTATTTCATTAGATTGTTAACATATTCCAGAAATTTATGATCACCTGAATTTTTGTTAGTCAACAGAATCTGGTATAAACCAATGTATCAAACATTTAGAAGGAACAACAAACTCACTTTAAAGGTCCAGAAGCAGTGATTTCAAAAAGCCTATAACCATAAACCATCACACATTCTAGCTCCTTCTATGTAAGTGGAGGGCAGAGAGAAGGGATATTGGTGTAAAGCAGAGAAAGGGATAGGATTAGAGTGAAATGCTTCGTTGTGTATCTCTTACTCGGAGCAAGAGCACTTGTGTCAGAGACATGTGAGAACGCACAGCGTCATACTGCAGAAACAAATACATAATAAGGAAGTCTACTGAGAGGAAGGAAGGATAAAGACTTTACATGCATGATTTTATTTTAAATACCCACAATCCTGGGTATTGTTCCCATTTTGCAGACTCAAGTGAACATCAGGAGAGGTCATATAACTGCCCCAAGGTCACAAGGTAACAATTCCTAACCCTAATCTCCACCACTGTTAAAACCTACTACCAACTTTCATTGGCAGTAAAGCCTCTTTCATGAAGCTAATGCCTTCAGATAGCCAATGCCAAAAGGGACTTCACAGTATAATGTCACAGCCATTCAATGTGGCCTGTGAAAATGACTAAACAGTAGAGAAAATAAGGCAAGTTATTTACACTATGGTCAATCTTGTATAAAGCTGTTGAGAACAAATGAAGGAGGACTTCCTTGAAATGGAAATTCAGTAAGTAGACTGTTGTGCAGATCTCAATCAAACTTTCTGCCCACATGTTTTGGAGTAGGCATCTGAGTTTCCTCTTATATAATGAGATTCAATGAGACAATGATCTTGAGTCAGTAGGGTATTAAATGAAAGATGTCCACTTATCTAGTCAGGGGTTTGCCACCAGTTTCCCATAAAATGCAGGTCCTTAGACAAATTTGAGATGTGATTGGAACGTGAGAATTAAGTTAATACAAACAAGAGTGAGTTTACATGAGTGCAATTTGGACAGATATAAAGGTCACAAAAATTCATTCAGAAAAAATAAATAAGGAAAGATCTGTCAGGTAAGTTTAGAGGGGGTTAAAATATCAGATAGCATTCAGAAATCAAAAAACTACTTTCTTCATAATCAGAAAATAGAGGTAGAGTAAATAAAGACTTATACCTAAGATAACCTAGACTTATTTTCTCCATTACTGAAATAATATTTGTAGTGATATGTAGTTCCAAAAGTGAGAGATATTTGTGTTTGTGTATAAACAGAGTACATTCTTTTGTATATTACCAATACACAGTAATATCGTAAAAGATAAGAGCAAATACATGGTAAGGGAATGCCTACACATATGTTGAAGAGGGGAAATTGATGTTTAAAATAAAATTCTCAAAAGTCAGTAGCAGTAAGAAAAATGATAAGTGAAAATGTATATATGAGTAATGTAGACAGACAAAAGAAGATTGCATTTGAAGATTGAATTACCCCATTCATTCTGAAGAGGAAAAAAGTGAAAGTTTCACTACATACAGATGCTATGGAGCAGCGCTAAATTGGGATTATCTTTTGCTTGCCATCACATTTGCTACACTTCCAAATGGAGCGTAACAAATCTCAAGACTGGGGTGCAGAGCCTCCTTTAAAAAGGTATCATACATTTGAAATCCAAAGTCACATGGAATGAAGGCTCACACCTATGTACCACATAGGCACAACTGACTCTAAATATTTCGAAGATGAGGGTTACACTACAGATAATGTGAATCTACCTGGCAAGTTACCCCATTTTGAAACCAGGCAGCAGAAAAATTATACACCCTAGCTAGTTTTCTTCAATAAATTGAAAAATAACAAAATGAAATACTTTGAAATCCTTAAGACATTATTTATTCACATTTTTACTAAAACTAAAGATATTTTTCCCAAATCATCTTTTCCTTTCCTCAGATACTGCAACTTCTAAACATAATAGTTACTGCTTTAGCTTTATGTATTTAGATAAAGGTCAGGGCGCTCTGGTTAAGTAATCTGTCTATTCAGGAGATATCACTATATCTACCACAATAATTAGAACATAATAAAATATAAATATAAAGTCATATTAGCCATAATTTCATATTTTAATGTAATGGCAATTTTGGCATGAGGAAATCATTATAAATCATGATTGCCTTTCTACAAGGTGGTTATGGCAGCAATGAAGATATTGCTAAGGACCTGTTCCTCATGTTCACGTTAGAGGGCCAAGAATTGACTAATCAGATACTTAAGCAGGTGTAGGATATTTGTCTCTAACTGCCAGAAACACATTTCCATTTTTCAATTGTTCACTTACAACTACCAAAATCTACTGCATTATTAGAGGAAAAGCTTGTGTGAGAGAAAATGAAGGGTAGAAGCTGGAAGGAGTCAAGTAAGCTAGGAGAGCTGTCAGTCCATAGGGCTGGTCTGAGAGAAGTTTAAATTGAAGCTCTTCTTAGACTTCTCTATAATCTAAAGAGTGTCAACAAGGCCATCAGGGAGTCCTCAAAAAGAAGGAGTCCTTCATCTCACAGTCATGGAACTGTTTCAATATTCCTGCCACATTCAGCTATTGACTGCAAGTAACCCATTGGAAGAGCAACCTGGGCGCCTTGTATAATAAAGTACTGTGCTCAGCCTCTTTCTTTTTTCTTGTAGCACCTTCTAAGACAACTTGAGTATTTCTACTTTTTGAGAGGTGGCCATTTTTCCACGTTTCTATGAACCACCTCAACAACAAGTTTGTCTCATACCCTTAGTTCCTTGCCCAGGTATAAACTCCTATACCCCAATAAAGTGCTCCCAAGTCAAAAAGTCCTAACAAGACAATCACTCTGATAAGCAAATGTTCCTAAACTCAAATATAAACAACCAAATTATTGCAGCCACAATCTTATGCTCAAATAGGAAAGTAGGGCTTGATAGAGAAACAAAAGGACTCACTGGAAAATTCACATTCCCACTTCCTTAATACCATTTTATTTTATTTTATTTTATTATTCATATGTGCATACAAGGCTTGGGTCATTTCTCCCCCCTGCCCCCACCCCCTCCCTTACCACCCACTCCATCCCCTCTCTCCCCGCTACGCCCTCAATACCCAGCAGAAACTATTTTGCCCTTATTTCTAATTTTGTTGTAGAGAGAGTATAAGCCATAATAGGAAGGAACAAGGGTTTTTGCTGGTTGAGATAAGGATAGCTATACAGGGCATTGACTCACATTGATTTCCTGTGCGTGGGTGTTACCTTCTAGGTTAATTCTTTTTGATCTCACCTTTTCTCTAGTTCCTGGTCCCCTTTTCCTATTGGCCTCAGTTGCTTTTAAGGTATCTGCTTTAGTTTCTCTGCGTTAAGGGCAACAAATGCTAGCTAATTTTTTAGGTGTCTTACCTATCCTCACCCCTCCCTTGTGTGCTCTCGCTTTTATCATGTGCTCAAAGTCCAATCCCCTTGTTGTGTTTGCCCTTGATCTAATGTCCACATATGAGGGAGAACATACGATTTTTGGTCTTTTGGGCCAGGCTAACCTCACTCAGAATGATGTTCTCCAATTCCATCCATTTACCAGCGAATGATAACATTTCGTTCTTCTTCATGGCTACATAAAATTCCATTGTATATAGATACCACATTTTCTTAATCCATTCGTCAGTGGTGGGGCATCTTGGCTGTTCCCATAACTTGGCTATTGTGAATAATGCTGCAATAAACATGGGTGAGCAGGTGCCTCTGGAGTAACCTGTGTCACAGTCTTTTGGGTATATCCCCAAGAGTGGTAACTTCAATACCATTTTAAAAACATGCCAGTAGTAGGTAGTGTTTATCAAAACTACCTGAAAGGATTTGTTTTTTCTTTTACTTATTAGCATATTTTAGTTGTACTGGGTGTCTATTGCGACATCTACAAAAGTCATCTACAATACATCTTGGTTAGATTCGCTCCCTCTTTTGTTCTCCCTTATCTCCCCCCCATTCTTCAGTTTCAGCAGCTGCTATTGTACCATTTTCATGCATAAATGCATAGTACTTCCACCGTATTTGCCCTCCTTCACCCTTCCCATTGGTATCTATGCCCGAACAGGACTTGTTTTACCTTCCTGCTCTTCATTAAAAAATAAAGGAGACATTTTTGCTTGTTTATGGTAGTTATACAGGGAGTTTCTTTGCAACAGTTATATATATATGATCAACTTTATGATTTTTCATATTGAGTAAGACTATGTGGCACTTGTCTTTTTGCTCTAACTACTACAGTTTTGCAGTATGTGTTGATGTCAGATGCTATAAATCTTCTTGTTTTACTCTTTTTGCTCAGCATTGCTTTAGCTCTTCAGTATTTTTGTGATTCCATATGAACTTTAGGGCTGTTTGTTCTAGTTCTGTGGAAAACATCACTGGTATTTTGATAAAGATTGCATTAAATATAGTATGAGTATTTTAACAGTATTTTTCTTCTGACCCTATGCATCTTTCCATTTCTTTGCATCATCTTCAGTTTCTTTGATCTGTGTTTTACAGTTTACATCATAGAGATCTTTCACCTATTTGGCTAAATTTACTCCTAGGTATTTTTGTAGCTTTAAGAAATGAGGTTGTTTTCTTGATTTCATTTTCAGATAGTTTATATATAGCATGTAGCAATGCTACTGGTTTTTATATGTTTATTTTGTAACCTGCAGCTTTCATGAATTTGCTTGCTAGATCTAATAAGTTCTTTGTGGAATCTTTGAGGTTTTCTATATATTAAACCATGTCATCTGTCAAAAGTGACAGTTTGACTTCCTCTTTTCCAGTTTGAATACTCTTTATTTTTTTCCTCTTCCTTGATTGCTCTGGCTAGGACATCCAATACTATGCTTAATAAAGTAGAGAAAGCAGACATTCTTATCTTATTCCAGATCTTAGAGAGAAAGTTTATCGTTGTTCCATTCTACATGATAGCGCTGGTCTTGTTATATATAACTTTTAATATAGAGAGATATATTCTTTCTATACCTAATGTGTTAAGAGTTCTTAACATGAAGGGATATTGAATGCCTCTTTTGCACTGAATGCCTTTTCTGCATCAATTCAGATGAGCAAATGATTTTTTGTCCTTCATTCTGCTGATGTAGTACATTACATTTATTAATTTATGTACGTGGAATCAACCTGGAAGCCCTGGGATGAATCTCTGGGTGAATAATCTCTTTAATGTATAATGAATTAGGTTTGGTACTATATTGTTGAGAACTTTTGCATCTATATCCATCAAGGTTATTTTTCTATAGTTTTCCTTTTTTGTTTCATTTTTGTCTGACTTTGGTATAAAGGTAATTCTGGCCTTATAGAATACTTTTGGAAGAATTCTCTCCTCTTTGGTTTTCTTGAATAACTTAAGAAAAAGTCCTATTAATTCTCCTTTTTAATAGTCCAGCTATTCCTTTTTTTTGAAGGGAAATTTTATTTTCAGTTCAGTCTCATTACTTGCTATTGGCCTGTTAAAATTTTCTGTTTCTTCAAAACCTTCAAAATTAAATCTTGAAAGGGGAGGTGAGAGAAGAGTTAAGAAAGAGTAATAAAAGGAATAAATTTGATCAAAGTACATTATATATATGTATAGGAATAGCACAACAAAAACGCTTTGTGCAATTAATTTATGCTCATTTTAAAAATTCAATCTTGGTGAGTCATATGTGCCTAGGAATTGAACTCTACCTCTTTGTTCATTTACCTTTTACATTACTTTATTCATCTCAATTTGATTTGTTTCTGCTCTGATCTTTATTATTTTTCCTTATGTTAATTTTGGGTTTGTTTTGTTCTTTTTCCACTTTCTTTTCCCAACTGTTCATTTGAGATCTTTCTACATTTTGATTCAGGTATCGATTGCTATAAACTTCTCACTTGGGTGTTTTTGCCATATCCCATAGGTTTTGGTATGTTATGTCTCCATATTCACTTACTTTAAGAACTATTTAAGTTTTGTTCTTAATTTCTTCCATTATTATTGTTCAGAAATAAGTTGTTTAATTTCCATGTATTTGTATATTTTCAAAAGCTTTTCTTATTTTTGATTTCTAGATTGATTGTGGTCAGAAAAGATGGTTGATATTATTTTAATTTTTAAAAAATCTGCTGACTTGTTTTGTGGCTTACCACATGATCTGTCCTGGAGAATATTCCATGTGTTGTTGAAAAGTGTGTATTCTGCAGCTCTTGGATGGAATGTTCTATAGATTTCTGTTCAGTTGATTTAGTCTAGGATGCAGTTTAACTCTGTACTTTCCTTGTTGATGTTCTGTCTAGAAGATATGTCCTTTTCTGGAAGTGAGGTGTTAAAATGCAGTTCAATTATTGAATTGATTTTTTTTTGCTCCCAGTAGGTCAATTAATTTTTTATATATTTAGGTGCTATGATATTGGGTACATGCATATTTATTACTTCTTTTTCCTGAATTAACCATTTTATCATTACATAATGACCTTCAGTGTCATTTTTTATTTATTTTTGGTTTAAAGTCTACTTTATCTGATACAGGTATGGATATTTTTCCTTTCTTTTGGATTCCATTTGCATGGAATATCTTATTTCAACCTTTCACTCTCAATCTATGTATGTCCTTAGAGGTTAAATGAATTTCTTGTAACTACCATATAGTTTAGTTGGAGATAGATAGATAGATAGATAGATAGATAGATAGATAGATAGATACACATTCAGTCACTCTATCCTTTAATTGAAGAATTTCATGCATTTACATTCAAGGTAAATATAAATAGAGAAGGTCTTCCAATTGTAATTTTGTAACTTATTTTCTAATTTTTTTGCAATTTCATTATTTTTTTCCCTCCTCTATAGTCATTTATAGTGGCTCTAAATTGCTCTATTCTTATGCCTTGATTCTTTGCTTATTATTTTTGGTTTGTCTCTCTCAGGTTTTTACTTTGTAGTTACCATAAAGCTTATTCTAAAAATGTTTTGCTTACAACAAGCAATTTTAAAATGTTAACAGCTTAATATTGATCTTATTGACAAGAAAAGAAAAACAGGAGAAAAACAATATTATTACTGTACTCAACATTTACATCCCATTCCTCCCCACATTTTGAATTTTTGATGTCCCATTTTATATCTTTTTATATCACCTATCACATAACATATTAATAATAGCAAATATAATTTTGTTCTTTTGTCTTGATGCTTTGAGTCTCCTTTTCTGTAATCTTTAATCTTTAAAAACGTGCTTATAGAACACTTGGTCCTTCCTATTATTGCTTATACTCTCCCTTCAACACAATTAGAAATAAGAGCAAAATAGTTTCTGCCTGGTAGCGAGGGGGGAGTAGGGGAGGAGGGGTAAGGGAGGATAAGGGGGGGATTAAGGAGGAGAAATGACCCAAACATTGTATGCACATATGAATAAAAGAAAATAAATAAACTCTGAAAAGATTACACATATATGAAAAAAAAACTTGCTTGGATACATCTTGGAGTAAATTTGGTTGAGTTGAATCTGACTGTTGGCCATTGACCTTCCTGTACCTGGATATTTGTATTATTCTCTAGATTTTGGAGGCTTTCTGTTTTTATCTCTTTAAAGAAACTTTCTACTCTTTTGGAATTCTGAAGTCCTTTCTGAACCCAATAATCTGAATGTTTTCTCTTTTATGCTGTCTCAAAGTTACTGTAAGTTTTCTTAATTCTTCTTCCTTCTTTTCTTTTCTGACCAAATAGTCTATCTTTGAGCTCTTTTTGTATTTTTTCTTCTGTTTGAGCTATTTTGCTATTGAGACTTTTATCAGATTTTTTTCATTTTGTTTAGTGCATTTAGTTTACTCTTCAGCTCAGGGATTTGTGTTTGATTTTTTTTTTATTGCTTCAATATCTCTGTTAAGTTTCTCTGATAAAGTACAGAATTGTTTCTCTGTTTTTTCTTGAGGTTTGTGGAGTTTCCTTAAAATAGCTATTTTAAATTCTCTGACTAAGAGTTTGGATATGTTGTTGCTATATGGTTGGTTTCTGGCACCTTATGCTGTCCTTTAGGTAAGGCCACAAATCCCAGAAAGTTCTTGATACTTATTGCATACTATGACTTCTGAACATTGAAGGATTACTAGTCATTCCAGTATTCTGGACATTTTTCTGCCTATCTTTCCAGAAACTTTAAGCAGGGTGTTTATTTTCTCCAAACCTGTAGTCATTGGTGCTATTTCAGCACTAGATAATCCCCTAAATCCAAACTTGCTTCAAGTCTGCAGTTGGATTCCTGTCTCAGTTTCAGCATTAGATTTCCCTAGGCACAGGTTTTCCCAAATCTGTCATTGGGTGTTGTTCAAAATAAGTTGAGGGAGTGCCTTAAAAAGGGTAGCCAATCCTTTTGCCTGAGGCCAGGTTAGTCCCAGATGGCTCATCTGTAGTCACTCATCTGTGATCAAGCACATACAAATTCTGCTATGCAATGGGCCATATTGTGAAGAGACCAGCGCTATCTCTTACATAATAAACTTGTGGCTACCTTCTTCTTCTCCTAAGTGGACAAACTCTTTCCAAGTTGTTCTGCCTTGAGCTAGGGAGGGAAAAGGTGGGGAGGCTCATGGTCACCCACAACAAACCTGGGCTGAACCCAAAGACTACAGTTTACCAAAAACACTACAACACAGAGGTCTATGATGCTATGGCCTTTTGCTGTGGTACACTCATGTCCTGAGACTGCTGTAACCAACCACAGGTGATAATTGGTAGGAAAACAAGTCTCTCGGACTGTGGTCACAAGTATCTGCATTGTACCAGGTGAATCCAAAGGGTTTATCCATGATCATTGGCCTGGAGTCAAGGGTCATTAGGATTTTTCCTGTGTTGGGCTTAGCCAGCCCAAGAATGGGTTCCAAAGAAAAGTCTTGCACTTATTAAATGTATTAACCTTTAATAACCAGGATATGTCTTTTTTCACATTCTTGAGCCCAAGGTTGGGAAATGAGTGATGGAGACAGTCCCTTGACTATAAGGCTAATGTGGGCTCGGAGGTTTGCTCCACAAGAACTCTTCTGGGTGCAGAATCCATGAGATTCTGCCAAGTACTGGATTCAACTATGGTGGGGCAGGTATTGGGTTCCAAAGGTAAGGTCTAGACTTAATATCCTCTCTCCCAAGCGGGAAGCATTTCTCTCCAAGTTGCACTGCTTACAACTGGGGAAGTGATGGTGAAGACAACTTTCCTTCCTACTTTCTTCAACAAGTCTTTTTTTTTTACCATTATGCTAAAAATGTAACTTCCTACCTGATTTTCTTAGCTCTTTTAAAGTTAGTATTGTATATGAATAACTCTCTGAGTTAATGTTTCTGTAGGGAGTCAATCACTGAAAAGTCTTACTCCCTCCCATCTTTCTCTGCTTTCTCTGAATTCCTTTTTAACAATAATAGAGGTTTAAGATTTTGATTTCCATGCCAATAGACTCAAGACTATGGCATTAAAAACAAATGTTGCCATAGTAATAGAAAACACAATGTAGTATTATGGTTTCAATATAAAATATTCCCTATAAGCTCATGAACTCAACACTTGGTCCCCAGCTGGTGGCACTATTTTGGGAAGTTATGGAAACTGTAAGAGGTAGAAGCCTATCTGGAAGTAGTCACTAGGGTATGATTTTGAAGGCTATACCTACTTCCCAGTTCCTTGTTCATTCTTTACTTCCTATCTGCCATGAGGTGGGTGGCCTTTGCCACATGCTCCCACTGTCATGATGTTCTGCTTCACAATGGGCCCAGAATTGGTGGAACCAAGGACTATGGATTTAACTCACTGAAATTATGAGCCAAAATAAATTCCTCCTCCCTTAAGTTGTTTCTGTCAGGCATTCTTTCACAATGATGCAAAAGTAATGAATATATGTCAACCACCAATTTAATGGATTTTTCTAGATATTTACTCAGGTATAATAATTCTTATGATCTGCCATTCGTAAACTAATTGTGTGTTGAAGGTTTTTTCCTTTTTTTCTTTTGTTTCTTTTGCTAGAATTTATTAATTGTACAAAGGGGTTTCATTGTAATGTTTCCATACATGCATATAACATGTTTTGATCAAACTCAACACATTTTTTCTTTTTTTGCCATTTTAATGGATTTTATTATTCTATTTTCATACATATATCTAAAGTACCTCAGTCATATTCACTACCTCAGTCACATTCACTTCCCCATCATCCTCCCTCAAACTGGCTCCTCCCTCAAATAGTCCCCCTTTTACATTTGCATCATTTTTAGGTCTAGATTTCATATATGAGAGAAAACATGCTACATTTGTCTTAAAAGAGAATGTGTAAGAAAAAATACACGTGAAATTAAAATTCTAGAAGCATAAACATACATATTTTCTTTCTCTGGTTACACAAATCCAAGGATTCACACACACAAACACATACTCCAAAATAATTATTATATGGATATTTTATGATTAAATATATACTTCCAACAGATTCAGGAAAATGTGACATAATTTTAATACATTGTAGGCATACAAATAATTTGCATCTTCAATGTACCACCTTATACTTCAACATCAACTTAAATGGAAATTCAATACAGACACAAAGAAAGAGAGAAAATAAATAGAATTCCAGTAATTTGTGAAATATGTGGTTAAAAAATATATGATGATGATAAGGATACCACATGCTTCATATAAGACTAAGACCTTTACAAGTATACTAATTTATATTAATATAACATGAATGAAAATTTATCTAGGGAAACTAAGTCAGCTAATATGTGCAAAACAAAATACCAAATACTATTCCTTACATGTAATAAGCATTATTGCCATTTGCCATCTTTTTTTCCATGATGTACAATATATCTAATTATAGCCATAGTATTTGCATTTACCATTGATCAAGAAAGATTTTTCCCACTAGGCCTATCAAATGTCAATACATTGGGTCTCCTCTGTTAGTTTCTTGGTTTTTACAGAAATGTGCTTGTATAGAGAAAAGAGTAAATACATAAAGAATAAATAGGAATTTTCTAAGTCTGCACCCAGACCCAAGTATGATTAAAGAATGTACAAATTGCCGACATGAGATTTTGTAATGGTTAATTTTATCTGTCAGCTTAACTGGATTAAGAAACATGTAGGGTATTAGCAAAGAACACCTCTGAGTATGTATGCAATGATATTTCCAGAGATGATTAGAACAGGAGGGCTCTGAGCTAATAAATGGATTAATCCCTTGATAGATTCAAAATATGATGACATTATTGGGAAGTAAAGAGGATTAAGAAGTGAAACATAGTTGGAGGAAGTAGGTCATTGAGGGACTATTTCTTGCTCTGGCCCTGACCCCTTCCTCTAATCCCCTTTTCTTTGCTTACTGGGTGCCATGATATAAACTGCTCAGCTCTGCTAGACCATCACTGCTCTAATGGACTGAACCCTCTGAAATGATGAGTCAAAACAAATCTTTCCTGTGATGCAAATTCCTTTATATACCAAGGAAAATCTGGGCTCAAAAATTTTACCACCTGCCTTAAAAACAAGTTTATTAAATACATGTTCCAAACATACAGTTTTAAATTATTTTGTTATTCTTTGCAAATAGTCATATCTCAAGTTTTTAACATTTTATATGATCGTATTTATCCTGACATGCTAACATGAAGAGGAATTCTAGAAAGGAAACAAAATCAAAAGCCAGAGTGTGAGAATAATAGAGCCTATATCAAGTAAATATGAATACCAGAAGAATAGAAAGAACTTAATGTGATTTTACAGGCATGATCAATGGTCCCTTCCCCCAATGTTTTCCCACCATGTGTCAATGTGTGAGTCTTAATATTTCATTGTGTTCAGGAAATGAACTACTTGTTTGCTGATTTATTTTTTTATTGGATTTATTATTTTTATATTCTTGAATTAGCTGACAATAATATTTAGGAATTTCATTGTGACAATTGGATAATGTATACAGCATACTTTGAACAAGTTCATACCCTCTATTGTATTTCTGTTCCCTTCCTCTTTCCACCCCCCTCTTTCAAACAATTTGTTGGGTGGGTTTCAGTATTGTCTTCATATACTTTCCTTTCCCTTCAGTATACTTTCAGTACACTTTTTCCCCCTCCTCCCTTACACTTATCCTACCCCAAACAGTCACCTCTTTACATTCATGTCCAATTAGTATTAGTAGTAGTAGTAACAGTAGTATTCATTATAATCATTATTTTTTGACTAGGCTCCACAAATGAGCAAAAACGTAATAATTGACTTTGAGCTTGGCTATCTCACTCAACATGACATCTCCAGTTCCATCCATTTCCCTACAAATGAAATTAAGTTCATTTTTCTTTATGACTGAATAATATTCCATGGGGTGAGTGTGTGTATATGATATATTAATATATATATAAAATATTTTATTTATCCATTCATTGGTTATTTGCTGGCACCTTGGTTGATTTCACAGTTGGCTATTGTGAAGAGAGCTTCAATAAGCATGGATAAGTGGTATCACTCTTGTACATTAATTTATACTCCTTCAGATATATGCCCAAGAGTGATATTGTGGGGTCATCAAGTGGGTCTATTTTAAGTTTCTGAGGGACCTCCATACTGATTTCCACAGTGGATGCACTGGCTTACATTCCCACCAAGATTGTATAAGGGTTCCTTTTTCTCTGCATTGAGCCAGCAGTTATTTTTGTTTATTCTATTAATGATTGCCAATCAGACTGGGGTGAGATCGCATCTCAGTGTAGGGTAGTTTTGATTTGCATTTTCTCTATGACTAATGATGTTGAACATTTCTTTGTGTATTTATTAGCAATTTGTATTTCTTCTTCTAAGAACTATCTGTACAACTCATTTACCCAATTATTATTTGAATTATTTGTTATTTTGATGGTTAATTTTTTTAGCTCTTTGTATATTGTGGATATTAATCTTTTATTTGTTGAATAGCTAGCAAAGATTTTTCTCCCATTCTATAGGTTATCTCTTGATTCTTCTAATTGTTTCTTTTGATGTGCAGAAACTTTTTTAATTTGATTGAGTCCCATTTGCAATTCTTGCTCTCATTTTCAGGGCACTTGGTGTCCTATTCAGGAAATAATAACCTATGCCTATATCTTCTAGAATTTTTCCTGTGATTTTCTATAGTAGTTTCAAAGTTTAAGGTCTTACATTAAGATCTTTCCTCCATTATGAATTGATTTTCTATACAGGGTGAGAGATAGGGATCTGGTTTCAGTCACCTGCATGTACATAACCCATTTAGCACCAGTTATTGTAGAGGCTGTCTTTTCTCCAGTGGATGTTTTGGCTCCATTGTCAAAGATCAAATGCCTGTAGCTGTGTGGTTTCATTTCTGGGTCTTCTCTTGTGTTCCATTGGTTTTTGTTTCTGTTTTTGTGCCAGTATCATGGTGTTTTTATTACTATCATTCTGTAGTATATTTTATTTTATTTTTTCATTTTTCTTTTATTATTCATATGTGCATACAAGGCTTGGTTTATTTCTCCCCCCTGCCCCCACCCCCTCCCTTACCACCCACTCCACCCCCTCCCACTCCCCCCCTCAATACCCAGCAGAAACTATTTTGCCCTTATCTCTAATTTTGTTGTAGAGAGAGTATAAGCAATAATAGGAAGGAACAAGGGGTTTTGCTGGTTGAGATAAGGATAGCTATACAGGGCATTGACTCACATTGATTTCCTGTGCGTGGGTGTTACCTTCTAGGTTAATTCTTTTTAATCTAACCTTTTCTCTAGTTCCTGGTCCCCTTTTCCTATTGGCCTCAGTTGCTTTAAGGTATCTGCTTTAGTTTCTCTGCATTACGGGCAACAAATGCTAGCTAGTTTTTTAGGTGTCTTACCTATCCTCACCCCTCCCTTGTGTGCTCTCGCTTTTATCATGTGCTCATAGTCCATTCCCCTTGTTGTGTTTGCCCTTGATCTAATGTCCACATATGAGGGAGAACATACGATTTTTGGTCTTTTGAGCCAGGCTAACCTCACTCAGAATGATGTTCTCCAATTCCATCCATTTACCAGCGAATGATAACATTTCGTTCTTCTTCATGGCTGCATAAAATTCCATTGTGTATAGATACCACATTTTCTTAATCCATTCGTCAGTGCTGGGGCATCTTGGCTGTTTCCATAACTTGGCTATTGTGAATAGTGCCGCAATAAACATGGATGTGCAGGTGCCTCTGGAGTAACAGTCTTTTGGGTATATCCCCAAGAGTGGTATTGCTGGATCAAATGGTAGATCGATGTCCAGCTTTTTAAGTAGCCTCCAAATTTTTTTCCAGAGTGGTTGTACTAGTCTACATTCCCACCAACAGTGTAAGAGGGTTCCTTTTTCCCTGCATCCTCGCCAACACCTGTTGTTGGTGGTGTTGCTGATGATGGCTATTCTAACAGGGGTGAGGTGGAATCTTAGTGTGGTTTTAATTTGCATTTCCTTTATTGCTAGAGATGGTGAGCATTTTTTCATGTGTTTTCTGGCCATTTGAATTTCTTCTTTTGAGAAAGTTCTGTTTAGTTCACCTGCCCATTTCTTTATTGGTTCATTAGTTTTGGGAGAATTTAGTTTTTTAAGTTCCCTGTATATTCTGGTTATCAGTCCTTTGTCTGATGTATAGTTGGCAAATATTTTCTCCCACTCTGTGGGTGTTCTCTTCAGTTTAGAGACCATTTCTTTTGATGAACAGAAGCTTTTTAGTTTTATGAGGTCCCATTTATCTATGCTATCTCTTAGTTGCTGTGCTGCTGGGGTTTCATTGAGAAAGTTCTTACCTATACCTACTAACTCCAGAGTATTTCCTACTCTTTCTTGTATCAACTTAAGAGTTTGGGGTATATTTTAAAGCCAGGTATTATGATACCTTCAGAGTTGCTCCTTTTGCTCAGGATTGCTTTGGCTATTCAAGGTCTTTCGTGCTTCCATATGTACTTTATAATTGATTTTTCTATCTCTGTAAAGAATATCATTGGAATTTTGATGGAGATTGTGTTGAACATATAGATTGCTTTCAGAAGTATAGCCATTTTCACAATATTGATTCTGCTGATCCATGAAGATGGCAGGTCCTTTCATCTTCTGATATCATCTTTGCTTTCTTTTTTTTTAAGAGATCAAGAAAGTTTATTACTGAAGCAAAGCAAGGATAGAAATGTAGTACACAACCCAGACATGGGTATAGAGTCAGCTGATAATGAGTGCTCCAACAAGGCTATTCATCATGAAAAAGTGAGTTGGGGCTCAAATTTACCTTAGGATAAGTGCTCCCCTTTGTTCTAACACCTGGCATATTTTATCATTTTTGCTGTTGCACTGTTTTATCAATTGGTCCCAAAGACTTCAAAGGATGCTCCCTTCCACACAAGGGTACATCTTTATAAATATCTCTGTGCCCAGGGAAGTCATATTTTCCCAGGTATTCTTTCTAGGATAATTCTCTTTCTTTAAGTTATCTTGGCTTAGTTTCCAGAGCACCTGCATTATTTGAGCAAGCAGGCAAGGTCAGAGGGAGAGAACTGCTCTTTTTTTCTGTTTAATAAGTGTTGTAGTTTGTGAAGTTTAAAGCAAAGAAGGATTGGTTTTAATCAAACTGTTCATTAGTACAATGCTTATTGATAAATTCCTGTCTGCCATTTCCCAAGCCTCATTTTCTCTGATATATACTGCCTTACAGTCACATATCATGATTAGGTTTTATTCCAATTTTTACGTATCTTCAATCATTCTCTTCAATGGAATAACTAAATTCCCTGGTGACATGAAACATGTCTATTTTATTTATTTGTTTGATCATACAGATTGAGCATCCCTAACCCGAAAATCTAAAATTCAAAATGCTCCAATTTCTGAATTTTTTGTACCCCTGACATGATGTCCACACCTGACTTCATGTGGCAACTACCAGTAAAAATGAAAATGTCCTAAATATAGATGAAATTCCTAGTAGGTTTGTGTTTAAGGTGTATATGAAATATAAGTAAATTTCATATTCAGACTTGGTTACTGCTATGGTTTAGATAACTCTCCCCCAAGGGTCCATTTTAAAGGATTAGACCCTAAGTGGAGGTTTTGGGAGAAAGTAGAAACTTTTAGGTGGTGAGGCCTAGTGGGAGGCCCTCATATCATTGCCCACAACAGGGATTGTAGGACCTTGGTCTCTTCTACTTCTTCTGCACTTCCTCTTCAGAGGCCCAAAGCCAAGGGCCACTCAAACTTGGGCTCAAATCTCCAAAACAGAAAATAAATCAATACATAAGTAAATGTTTTCTATTTATAAGTTATCTCATGTATTTCATTATAGAACTGTGAAGCTGACTAATAGTACAGGTCCCATCCTTAAGCTATCTCATTATGTATATGCAAATATTCCAAGCTAAGCACTTCTAGCTATAAGTACTTTAGATATGAGTCACTTGCAACCTTTATTACCTACCATGTATCTAACATCCAGTAGGTCCTTTCATTAATATTTGTACAATGAATGGATAAATAGTAATTTCTGGACTCCCATAGCTCATTATTTGTATTCTTAACATTTAATCCTTTCTATTTATATTATAGTTACTTGGAATGTAACTGGAATATGTTTCCAGGGCAAGCTACATTTTTTTACTTCTATTTTTTTATCTTCTAAAAAACCAGTGACAAATACTGCTAGCATTCTGGTATGGTAGATGCTGTGGTATGCTATGGAGATGCCTCTTCAGTAATGAAGGATTTATTCCCCCAAGTCCTAGAAAACAGTTTTTAACCATTAGCCTTCTTCAGAAATTATCTCAACTGAAAAGAATAGTTTTGCCCAATGTTACACCTCCTTTCAGTAGCAGCCTGCAACAAATGACTCAAATTGAAATATAAGGATGCAGTCCCTTCATTTCCACTGAGGTAGGAGAGGTAGATAAGGAGACAGGGAAATTATATTATTTTAATAAATATTTAAAGGGTCAGGCTCTGACATTGTAACAAGGAAGTAAAGGCTGGAGAGCCAGAGCAGATAGCTCCCTCACAGTTCCTTTTATTTATTTTTTTTATTGTTGTGCTGGGTGTGGGTACATTGTGGCACTTACAAAGGTTCTTATGATATATCAAATATATCATACTTGAATTCTTCCACACACATGCTCCCTCCATGCTCCCTCCTGATTCCTGGAAGAAGTGTCATTTTTGCATTTATATATATCTGTATACATTGTTTGCCCCATATTCATTCTCCTACCACTTTCCCCTCCACCTCCAACCTGTTCCACCCTCCTGTTCTCAGATTTTGTAGAAGAAAAAACATAAAAAATAAAATCAGAACCATGCAGTTTTGCTAGTTAGGAATAAAAATAGCTACACAGGGAGTCTCCTTGTGTTGTTCCCATGCATATGTCCATTATAGCTTCAATTGATTCGCCTCTTCCTCTTCCCTAGTCTGCTTCCCATGGTGGCCCCAGACAGTTTAATATTTCTGTATTCACTCCTGTACAGTGAACGAACACATCAACCTCATTCAAGTTTTTGGTTTCATTCTCTTGCCCTATCCTTTCTTTGCACAGCCTTCCCTTAGTGTGATGCATGTCCCATAATATTGCTGCATTTGTTTTAGGTCTACAATCCACATATGAGGAAGAACATGTAACTTTTGGCCTTTTGAGCCTGGCTAACTTCACTTAAGATGATATTCTCCAATTCTTGTGAATGAAAAAATTTCATTCTTCTTTGTGGCTGGGTAAAATTCCATTGTATATAAATAACACATTTTCTTAATCCATTTGTCAGTAGTGGGGCATCTTGGCTGTTTCCATAGCTTAGCTATTGTGAATAGTGCTGCAATAAACATGGGTGTGTAGATGCCTTTGTTGTAACCTGACTCACATTCCTTTGGGTATATCCTTAGGAGTGGTATTGCTGGTTCTTATAGCAGGTCTATTTTTAGTTTTTTAAGAAGCCTCCATATTGTTTTCCAAAGTGGTTTTACTAGTTTACATTTCCACCAGCAGTGTATGAGGGTTCATTCTTCCTCACATCCTCCCCAACATTTGGTGGTGGTAGTGTTCTTGATGATAGCTATTCTTGTAGCAGTGAAATGGAATCTTAACATGGTTTTGATTTGCATTTTGTTATGGCCAGGAATGGTATTGTTTCATGTGTTTTTTAGCCATTTGGATTTCTTCCTTTGAACAAGTTCTGTTCAGTTCAGTTATCCATTTCTTTATTGGGTCATTGATTTGGGGGGTGTTTAGTTTTTTGAGCTCCCTGTATAATTCTGGTTATCAGTCCCTTATCTGACGTACAGCTAGCAAAGATTTTCTCCCATTCTGTGGGTGGTCTCTTCAATTTTAGAGACCATTCTTTTATTGTGCAGAAGCTATTTAATTTCATGTGGTCCCATTTGTTAATCCTTTCTCTTAGTTGCTGAGCCACTTGTGTTCTACTGAGGAAGTCCTTGCCTATGTTTATTGCTTCCAGTGTATTCCCTATTCTTTCTGTACTAGCTTCAAAGTTTCAGGTCTGGTATTAAGGTCCTTAATCCACTTTGAGTTGATACTTGTACAGGTCAACAAACATGGATCTACTTTCAGTTTACTGCAGGCAGATATCCAGTTTTCCCAGCAACGTTTGTTGAAGAAGCTGTCTTTTCTTCATCATATGTTTTCAGCACCTTTGTTAAAAATTAGGTGGGTGTAGCTGTGTAGATTCATATCTGGGTCCTCTACTCTGTTCCACTGGTCTTCATATTGCTTTTGTGCCAGTACCATGCAGTTTTTATTGCTATGGCTCTGTAGTATTGATTGAAGTTGGGTATTGTGATACTTACAGCATTGCTCTTTTTGCTCAGTATTGCCTTGGTTATTCGTGGTCTTTTGTGTTTCCAAATTAACTTTAGGCTTGATTTTTCAATATAGGTGATGAATGTCATTTGGATTTTGATGGCAATTGAATTGAACATGTAGATTGCTTTTGGTAGTATAGCATTTTTACTATGTTGATTCTGCCAATCCATGAGCATGGGCTATCTTTCCCTCTTCATAATCTTTGATTTCTTTCTTCAGTGGTGTGTAGTTTTCCTTGTAGAGGTCATTTACATCCTTTGTTAAGGTTATTCATAGGTATTTGATAATTTTTTGAGGCTATTGTAAATGGAATTATTTTCTTATATTCTTTCTCAGCCTGCTCATTGTTGGTGTATAGAAAGGCTACTGATTTTTGTAAGTTCATTTTGTATCCTGCTCCATTTCTGAAGCTGTTTATGGTGTCTAGGAATTTTTTGGTGGAGCTTTTTGGATCTTTTAGGTATTAGATCATGTTATCTGTGAATAGGAATAATTTGATTTCTTCTTTACTTATTTGTATTCCTTTTATATTTTCTTCTTTCCTTATCACTCTAGCTAGGAATTCCAAGACTATGTTGAATGGGAGTGGAGAGAGTGGGCACCCTTCTCTCATTCCTGACTTTAGGGGAAATGGTTTCAGTTTTTCCCCATTAAGTATGATGTTGGCTATAGGTTAGTCATATATAACCTTTATTATGTTGAGGTACATTCCTTCTATTCCTAGTTTCATCTGACCCACCCAGCACACTCAGTCAGAAGGCAGGTCCTTGATGCTGAACATTAAGCCACCCAAAGGTTCAGTGCTTTGTTTATACCCTAGCTTCAGGCAATGGGACTCACTCCTGGACAGGGATGGTGAGGCCTCTGACAACTACAGTGTCCTATGTGGCTAGTGCTGCTGGTACAGTTCCCTGCAGTTTGAACCTTTCTGTGGGGCAATATCAAGCCCTCTCCCTCTCCTCAACAACCTCTGTGACCATTTTCTACCTGGACTTTGTGGCAGGGTGTCTCAAAATTCCCAAAGCCATGAGTAGTCTTTGTTTTCAGGGCCCCAGAATATCTCAGTCTCAAAACAATAGTCCCTCCTTTAAGATGGTGCCTTGTTGTTGCCCTTTGAGATAAGGGTAGTAACAAAATGTCTTTCTTCCCAAGGCCAGCCTTCCACAACACACCAGTCACTATCTCACAAATACCTATACTAGGTTTAAGACTTGCAGGAAGAATGAGCTTATCTCACAATTAAAATTGGGAGTCTGTCACCAGGACCAAGTGTTTTACCTTGTAATGGCATCTTCAGTTTCTCCTCCCCCTCCTTAAAACTGGGGATTAACTTAGAACTGCTGTTGTTGTTGCCTTTCCTGAGTTTCTCTGTGGTTTTCTGCTATCTTGATACCTCTTTTGTGATTCCTGATGCTCTTTCTCTCTTCAGAATTAGTCTCTCCCATGTTACCTGACTTTTTGCATTCACAGAGTAAAAGTGGTAGATACTTCTAAGCCACCATCTTGCCCTGCCTCCTTTCTTTTCAGTTTCTTGATAGTATTTAAAGTACAAAAGTTCTTAATTTTGATGAAGTAACATTTATCTCTTTTTTGTTTTCTGTGCATTTGTCTTACCAAACTCTCGACTTTATTTTAACTTTTTATCAATGATATTATAAATAGCACTATCCCTCTTTTCATTCCTGATATTCATATCTTACATTTTTTATAAATTTTGCTAGTAGTTTTTCAGTATATTAATGTTTAGGAACAGACCTTTGGATTATTTTATACCTCACATACTTCTGCTCATTATCATTTTCTTCCTTCAATGTTATTTAGGTTTAATTTTCTAACATTTGAGATAAATATTTAATTCTTGTTTTCTGCCTCTTCTTTTGTTATATATGAATGTAATACTATACCTTTCCAAGCTCAGATGTACCTATAATTCAATTTTGAGATATCATACTTTCATTATTGTGTAATCAATATTGCATAATAGACTGTAATCGTAAACATTCAGTAAAATCGTAGAGTAAGGAAGTAAGGAACTCTGACGATTGTCCCTCCTTAAAAGCAATGAAAAACTCTCAGAACAAAACTTTTTTCAGAATTCTAAAAATTAACCAAAGGCTCCAGTAACCTAAAGAAATGTTATTAAAATTATTAGTTAAACCTCAGCAAGAACAGTAAACTTTGTGGTATTGTAAGTATGATTATATCCTAGCTAACCCCTTTTATTTAACCCCTTAAATAAAAATTCACTAGTAGTTTCAAGAACAGAAGATGAGGCAGAAGAATCAATGGAATCAAAAGCATATTACTGAAAATTATTCAGTCAGAAGAGCTAAAAAGAAATAAATAATGGAAAAGAGTGAATAAAGACAAGGGACTGATAGAACACCATCAAGCCAAACAACATATGCATTATGAGAATTCCAGAAGAAAAAAAAACCTTATTAGAAAAAGTAATTAACAAAAAACTTCCCAAATCTGAAGAAGGAAATGGACATCCAGATTTAACAAGACCAGTGAGCTCCATCTAGAAGAAATCCAAAGGAATCTACAGTGAACTATAACTTAATCGAAAGTATACAAGGGAGATTCTCTAAGATTATCAGTGGATTTCTCAGCAGAAACCTTTTATGCAAAAAGGGAGTAGAATGATATATACAAAGTGCTGAATATTATATAAAGTAAAACCACCCTTCAAAATAAAGGACAGATGGGTGTGGTGTGGTGGACACATATAATCCTAGCACTTGGGAGGCAGAAGCAGAGGGATTTTTGAGTTGCTGGCCAGATTGGAATATATAGAAAGACCCTGCCAAGATTTTTTCCCTCCCTGCCAAGAAAAAAAACAAAAGAAGACAGGAAAGAGAAGGGAAGAAAAGAAAAGAAAGGCTGGGAGGGAGGGATGGAGGAGGAGAAAGAGAGAAAGTAAAAAAGAAGAAAGAAAAGAAAAAAGGAAGGAAAGAAGGAAAAGAAGGAAGGAAGAAGGAAAGAAGGGAGGAAGGAAAGAAGGAAAGGAAGGAAAGAAAGAAAGAGAAAGAAGGAAGGAAATAAGGAAGGAAGGAAGGAAGGATGAAAGGAAGGAAAAAAGAAGGAATTAATTATAAAAAAGAGAAATAAAAACTCTTCTTGATAAGCAAAAGATGTGGAACTTTATTACCACTTGACCTGCTTTATAAGAAATACTAAATGGAAGTCCTTCAGATGGAATGAAGGGATGTTGAACCACAACACTGAATCATATGAAGGTATGAAGGTATAAAGACCCTGGGGGGAGAGAAACAAAAAATTATATTATGCAATTGATATTAACTTTATATCAATATAAACAAAGTTTTATAATTCTAAGACATGATATACACAAACAAATGATGTCACTACAACAATATCAAGGAAACACAAAGAAAAACAAGAGAAAAAAAGAAAGACCAGTAATTATAAGAAAGAGAGAAAATAACAGAATAGCAGTAGTAGGTCCTTCCCTATTAGTAAGTCTTTTAAATGTAAATGGATTAAACTATCCAATCAAAAGTCACGGAGTGCTATACACAAGAGATTCACTTCATATTTAAAGCAAAAAGTGAAAAGTTAGGGAAAAGATAGTCCATTTAAATAAAATAAAAAAGAGACCAAAGATAGTCATACTCAGACAAAATAGACTTTGAATTAAAAGCTTTCATGACAAAGGATATTTTATAATGAGAAAGGGATCAATCCACCAGTATGACATATGCATCCAACATCAGAATACCCAAATATATAAGACAAGCATTGACAAAATTGGGGGGAGAAATTAACAGTAATGCAATAATAGTAGGATATTTGAACACTCTGTATTCATTAATGAATACAGTAACCAGACAGGAAATCAATAAGGAAATACAGGACTTGAACAATATAGACCAGATGGACCTCCCAGATATACAGGCCACTCCACTTAAGCATAAATGGAATATTGTCCAGGGTAGATTACATGTTAGATCACAAAACAAGCCTTTGAGATACTTTACATAACTGAACTTTTACCAAATATCTTTTCTTATCACAAAGGAACAAAACTAGTAATCAACACCAGAAAGAAAACTGGAAATTTCACAAATATGGGGCATTAAACAACACTCTAAGCTGACCCTGAGAAAAGTACAAGATCCTAACTCAGAAATAAATAAAGCAAAAAAAAAAAAAAAAGGACTGGGGGCATGCTTGAAGTGGTACAATGCTTGCTTAAAAGCACAAATAAATAAATAGCCTAAATTTACATTCAAGAAACTACAAAAACAGTAATAACACAAAATTAACATAAAAATTGCAAAGATTAAAGAAGATTTATAGTAACCAAAACAGAATGCTACTGACCTTTATAAAAACACATATGTACATATATAGTGATGAAGCACAATAGAAAGCCCACAAAATAAATCCACATATTACAAATAGCTGATTTTCAGCAAGAATGAGAAAATAGCAATCTTTCCATTAAATGATGCTGGGAAAATTGAATATAAACAGGCAAAAGCTGAAATTAGGCCCTTATCTGATACCATGTACAAAAATCAACTCAAAATGAATTAGAAACTCAAATGAAAGACCCAATATTATGAAATTATTAGAATATAAAGGGAACTCTCCATAACTGATCTGAGCAGTGACATTTTTGGATATGACCTCTAAAATACAGGCAACAAAAACAAAACAAACAAATAAAAAACAAATTAGATTATATTAACCTAAAACTCTTCTGCAGTCAAAGAAATTATCAACTAAGTGAAGGATAACCTACTGAAAGGGAAAAAATAGTTGTACATTATGTATCTAATGAGAGTTTAATGTCTGATCTATATTATAAAGAACTAAACTCAATAGCAAGAAAACTAACAGTCTGATTTTAAAGCAGGCAAAAGACCTGAATAGACATTTCAAAAATAAGGACTAAAAATACCCAAAATGTATATGAGAAAATGGTGAACACCATAAATCAAGAAAATGCTAATTAAAACCATAATGAAATACCTCTTCATTCCTCTTAGAGTGACTATTATAAAAAGGCAAAAAATAAATGATAACAAAGATGTACATGAAGGGGAACCCCTACACACTATTGAAAGAAATGTAATTTAGCATACCTATTACAGAAAATAGTCTAAAAATTCCTACAGAGATTAAAATAGAACTACCAAAAGATCAGCAATCCCACAACTGGGTTTGTATTTTTTAAAAAAATGAAATCAATATTGAAGAGATAGCTGTAGTCCAATGTCTACTGTAGCACCTTTCAAAACACCCAAGGTGTAGAATCAATCTAAACATCTATCACTGGATGAAGAGATAAAGAAAATGAGATACAAATGCATGATGAAATACTGTTTAGCCATAAAAAAAGAAATTCTGTCATTTCGGCCAACACAAATGAGCCAGGCAGAGAAAAACAAATAGCACACGATCTCACTCATATATGGATTTAAAACATTGTTCTACTAAAAGTAGAGAGTAGAGGCTGGTGTGGTTGTGAGGAAGGACTGGGGAGATGTTAGTCAAAATTTTATGCAGCCATGAAGAAGAACGAAATGTTATCATTCGCTGGTAAGTGGATGGAATTGGAGAACATCATTCTGAGTGAGGTTAGCCTGGCCCAAAAGACCAAAAATCGTATGTTCTCCCTCATATGTGGACATTAGATCAAGGGCAAACACAACAATGGGATTAGACTATGAGCACATGATAAAAGCAAGAGCACACAAGGGAGGGGTGAGGATAGGTAAGACACCTAAAAAACTAGCTAGCATTTGTTGTCCCTAACGCAGAGAAACTAAAGCAGATACCTTAAAAGCAACTGAGGCCAATAGGAAAAGGGGAACAGGTACTAGAGAAAAGGTTAGATCAAAAAGAATTAACCTAGAAGGTAACACACACGCACAGGAAATTAATGTGAGTCAACTCCCTGTATAGCTATCTTTATCTCAACCAGCAAAAACCCTCGTTCCTTTCTATTATTGCTTATACTCTCTCTACAACAAAATTAGAAATAAGGTCAAAATAGTTTCTGCTGGGTATTGAGTGGGGGGGAGAAGGAGGGGATGGAGTAGGTGGTAAGGGAGGGGGTGGGGGCAGGGGGGAGAAATGAACCAAGCCTTGTATGCACATATGAATAATAAAAGAAAAAAAAAGAAGAAAAACTATAGGTATATAGGAGAAACAATTCAAAAGATCTGTTGAATAGCATAGTGACAGTAATGAATTAATATTGTATTCTTCAAAAATGTTAAGACATTGAATATTAGTTGTTCTCATCACAAAAAAAGATAAGTATGTCAGGAAACCCATATTTGAATTAGCTGGATTTAACCTTCCCTGATGTATATATGGTTCAAAACATCATGTTTTAAGAAATAAAAACACATTATTTCATCTATGAGTTTAAAGTAAGTAAGTAAATTTGGAAACATATTAAAACAGAAGTAAAAGTTAAAATATTAGAAAAATCAATGAAACTAAGGGTAGGATTTTATAAAAGTTTAACAAATATTTAGCTCAACTAAGACAAAAGAAAGAAGACTCTTAATGAGTAAAAGTATAAATGAAAGGGTTATGGTTTAACTGATGCCACAGAAATAAAAGATAGGAACAATTATTTACCAATAGGTTGAATAACCTAAAAGAAAAACACAAATTTCTAGAAGTTGTAACTTAACACATCTGAATCATAAATAATATAAAATCAGACAAGTAATGAGTAAGGAAAATGAGTCAATAACCAAAAACCTCCCAACCAATAAAAGCCCATGAGCAGATGGTTTCCCAGATAAATTCTATCAGACATTTAAAAAGAAATTAATGCTAATCATTCACAAGCTCTTCCAAAAAATTCAAGATGAGTGAATACTTCCAAATTCAGTTTACAAGGCCCACATTACTCTGATACCTAAGACAGACAGAAACACTACAAAAAAAGGAAGCTACAGACCAAAATCTCTGATGAATGTGGATAGAAAACTGTCAATGAAAAAAAAATCTGAATTTAATGACACACTAGAAGAATCAAACCATGATTCGACAGAATTTGGGATTTATGCCTGAGATACAAGGATGGTTCAACATTCAAATTCAATTAATTGGCTTGGCCATATTGATCATCTGAATAGATACAGAAAAGATTTACAAAGTTAAACATGCCTCTATAATAAAAGCACTGAACAAACTAGGGATTGAAGAAAAGTACCTCAATAAAATAAAAACCATCTAGGAAAAATCATAACTAAAATTTTACTCAATAGTGCAAGGCTGAAAGCTTTTATTCTATGATCAGGAAGAATGTCCTGATCTTTTACCACTTCTATCTAATTTCTTCTATATGTAAAAAAATGTATATGTAAAAAATGTAGTGCTGGAAGTCTTAGCTAGAGTAAATATGAAAGAAAAAGAAAGAAGGAAGGGGGAAGAAGACAAGGAGAAAGAGAGGGAGGAGGAAGAGGAAGAGGAGAAATAAAAAGTTTCCAAATTGGGAAGGAAGAAGTAAAATTATCTCTGGAGAGGTGTGTCTCAAAAGCCAATACCCTAATTTAAATCTCATTACCACCAGAAGTAAAATTATCTCTGTTCACATGCAGTGTGAGTGAATAGATCATAGGTAGGCAGATGATAAATGACAAATGATAGATAGATGATAGGTGATAGATAGATAATCCATAAATACTACACACCAAAATAAACTCTGTAAAAACTAATTTCAAAATTCTGTAAAACTGCAGTTTACAAAGATAATATTAAAAATCAGTTGCATTTGTATGTACTTACAGAGAGCAATAGGAAAAGAAAATTAAGAAAGGAAACACTTACAATCATATGAAAAAGAGTACAATACTTATGAATAAACCTAAACAAGGAGGTAAAAGGCGTGAACACTGAAAACTATAGAACATTGCTAAAAGAAATTAAAGAAGACACAAATAAGTGGGAAAATATACCATGTTTATGGGTTAGAAGATAATATTGCTTAAATGTCCTTACTATCAAAAGAAATCTACAGATTAAATACAATCTGTATGGAAAGACTGTGGCATTTTTTACATATAGAAGAAATTATTCTAAAACTAATATAGAACACAAAGATCCCCAAATATACAAAAAAAGAAGCATAATAAAAACAAATAAATCTGGAGACCATATACTTCCGAATGTCAAAACTTATTACAAAGATACAGTAGTCAAAACAGTATGGTACTGACATAAAGTCATAAACATAGAACAATGAAACAAATGGGCATCCCAGAAAAAAAGATTGTCAACTAATTTTTTATAACAGAATCCAGAGAATGTAGTAGGGGAAAGGTTTTTTCAACAAATGGTGCTAGGAAAATTGAATTTCCACAAAAGAATTGAATTAATCTTACACTATAAACAAAAAACAATTCAAAATGGATAAAATATCTAAATGTAAGACCTGAGATGATAAAACTCCAAGAGGAAAGAATAGGGTGACATCTTACTAACACTGGCATTGACAGTGAGTTGTCAGATACCACACAAGTGCTCAGAATTTAAAAACAAAAGTAAATAAATAAGTGGAACTACATCCAACTAAAAAGCTTCTGCACAGCAAAGGAAGTAGCCAGCAAAATGAAACAATAACTACTGACTGGGAGAAAAATATTTGCAAACCATATGAGATAAAGGGTTATTATCCAAAATTTATAAAGAACTCTTACAACTAATGATAGAAAAGCAACCCAATTAAAAACTGGGCAAAGGAAGTGAACGGACATTTCTTTAAAGAAGACACACAAATAGTCAACATGTATTTGAGAAAGTAGCCAACATCACTAGTAATCAGTACAGCCCCAATGTCCTGTTGGTAGTAATGTGGATTAGTACATGCCTATGGGAAACTAAGAAGACTCCTTAAGAAAATAAAAATATAAGTGCCATATAGCCCAGAAATATCTTTCCTGGATACATATCCAAAAAAGACTAAAATCCCCACCACACTGAGATATTCACACCCCTAAATTCATTGCTTTCATTCACAATAGCTAAGATATGGAAACAACCTAAGTATCAACCAAAGGATAAATGGATAAAGAAAATGAGAAATGTATATACAAAAATGTGATTAGGGCCAGGATCAGTGCCTCATGCCTATAATCCCAGCTACTCATGGAAGAAGAGATGGGGAAGATCGTAGCTCAAGGCTCACCCAAACAAAAATCTAGCAAGATCCCATTTCAGCTAGTAAATTGGGCCTGGTGGCACACATCTGTTTTCCCAGATACACAGGATGTGTGAATAAGAGGATCACAGTCCAGGCAAAACCCTATTTGAAAAATACAAGAGTCTATTTGAAAAATAGAGCAAAAATAACTGGAAGCATGGCTTAAGTGGTAGAACATATCTACCTAGCAAGTGCAAGGCCTTGAGTTCAAACCCAGTACCACCAAAAAAATGTGATGTGGTGTGTGTGTGTGTCTGTGTGTCTGTGTGTAAACACATATGTACTTACACACAACCTTTAAAAAGGAGTCCTGCCACTTATTACAAGATTAGAGTTGGAGAAAAGACAGTAAGTGAAATAAGGCACATATCTTAAATGAACAGGAAGAAACATACTGCTAGTTCTCACTTACATATGGAATCATTTTTTAAAACTAAAATACAGAGAGATAATAAACAAACCAGTGATTACCACGGGAGGAGGGGTAAAGGAACCAGAAAGATGTAGGTCAAAGGATAACAAAGTATCAGATAAAGATATAATATACAGAATGAAGACGTTAGCTTATAAACTGAATTGTATTAGGGATTGTTGTTAAATCAGTAGATTTTTGCTATAAAAAGATAGTAATTATGTGAGATGGCAGATATGTTTATCTGCTTCTTTGTGGTAACCATTTTATTATCTATATATTTTCATAAGTCATGTAAATCTCATATGTACACAATAAATTTATTTTTATAAAGTCAGTATTGTATTGACAATAAATACAAACGTACAGACCAATGCAACAAAACAGAAAGCCAGGAACTAGACCACTTCATGTAAGATCAGCTGGTCTTTATCAAAGGTACTAAGACTACATAATAAAGGCACAGCTTCTTCAAAAGCGGGTAGCAAAAGCAAAAGTCAAAAGGTGAGACTACATCAAACTAAAAAACCTCTGCACAGCAGGAGAAACAAGAGCAAAAGGACAGCGTTCAGAATGAAGACAAATATTTGCAAACTATCTCAAAAGGGGTTAGTGTCCAAAATACATAAGAAACTCCAACAACACGTTATGTGAGAATTTGTGTACTATCTTTTTTTTAATTCTAGCTTAATCCTCTGTAATCAGAGGTTAAAATATTATATATGGGTTAAAACATTCGGCATTTGTTGAAATTTATCTTTTCCTCCAGTATATGGTAAATTTTGATAACTAGTACATTTGTAATTATAAAAATGTGCACTCAGTTGTAGTTTGTATAGAGTTCTATGTCATTTAGGCCAATTATATTAATAACTTTAATAAGAATTTTTATTGTCTTACTGTTTTTTCTGCATGTTTTAATAATTACTGGTAATTACAATTTCCTACAATTTGTATTTTTCTACTGTTAGGTCTGTCATTCTACTATTTCCTCTATTGTTTTTGATGCTTGGTTATTTTAGGCATTTGAAAATTTTAAAGTTAGATATTTAACTTTCTGCTTGACCATTTATCATTTGAAAACATTGGTCCTTACTTCTGATAATGCTTCTTGCTATATATTTGCCTACTCTACCTTATATTTTTTGGTGCATTTCATTATACATTATTCCATTACTTTACATTATGATGTAAAATTGTTATGCTTAAATTCGGCCTTTTAAAAGCAGCATAGAGTTGATTTTTTTAAATATGAATTATAATCATTGTCTTTCAGTTGAAAATTTTACATCATTTATGTTTAATATAATCATTTATACTTGTGTCTTTGAATCTATCTTCTTACAGTTTATTTTTTCTGCTTGTATTTTCTTTTTTTCCTTTGCTTTTTGAGTTAATCAGTTTTTATTATCCATTTCCCCTTTTATTAGCTTTCACTTTTGGCATTTCCCAACATTCTTTTCCTGGTTACCACAGAGACTACTCTCTTCATCCTTGATTAATACACATTAGTATTTTTACAACTTCTTGGACAATGCAAAGAACTTCTTTTGTGTTAATTATCTTTAAACTCTTAAATATATATATATATAGAAAGAGAGAGAGAAAAAGATTTTATATTCAAAACACTATTATTATTCAACCAATTTCACTATTTATTTCCATATTATCCTTCCTATTGTTTTTATTCCCACCTGAATTAGTATGTTCCTATCTTGAATTGTTTTCTTTCTACCATTTAGTTTTTTGTTTTTGTTTTGGAGGTACTGGAGTTTGGACTTAGGGCTTTGTGCTTGCTAGGCACACTTATAGTCCTAGATTTTCTTTCGGTGCAAGTTTCTCTGTTTTTCCTTTCTAAGATTTTAGTCTGAGCACTTTCTGTTGGATTAACCACTTAATTCATGAATTTTCTGTGTCTAACTTTCTGTTAAACTCTATTAATTTCTTAATTTTATTTTGGCTTCGAGTTATATAATTTTTTTATTTTTAGTCCAAATTCCCCAACTCATCATTCATTTTTGACTCTATCAATCACAGTTACTTTTAAGTCCATGTCTTATTCAAACAATATGTGGACTATTTAGGGTGGTTAGTTTTTGTCTATTTTTCTCGTTTTTTTATTTTTTGAGCCTGGTCTTTGGAATGCCTGATAAGGTGTTTATGCAATAACAAACATTTTGAATGAACAATTGCAGGAATAAATTGAGGTTTTACATGATATTATTCTGTTTCCAAATAGTACTTATGAATGCTTCTGTCATAAAGAATAATGGTCAAATAGAGATAATGCAAATATCCAAGAGATTTTTGTGATGTCTATAACACATAATGAACTAATTAAAAAATTTTAAAAATGATTAGCATTCAAAAAATTTGTCCTCTTTTTTCCCAAGTAAAGTGATAAAGGGCACACACATTGTACACATGCTTAATTTCATGTTTTTTCTGTTATGAATTCTTGCTCACTGAATTCCTTCTGCATTATTAAGGAAATATGCTTACATGACATCCTAGAATAGCTATCATGTGAGATCTATTCATAAAATGTTGGGTTTATCAATCAATTATGTGATGTACCAGATTTTATGTAATAAAATTAAACATTGGTGGTGATTTTAAAAATTCCTCAACTAATTTATTTTTCTAAATAAAGGACAACCATGTTAAAACCAAAAAAAAAGAATAGGGGTCGATTAACTTTACCTAATAGAGATTAATCTATTTCAAAACTGACCTTCAGCCTTTTTGATAATTTATTTCTAGTTTGTCATTACTCCTACATTGGCCTTCAGACTTCCCAAACAAAAGCCTGAGTGTTTTATCAAGACTCCTATTCTGTAGTAGACATTGAATTTAAATTTCTGTCTCCTCCCAAAATAGAAATAACCAAAGATTCTGCTTAGCTTTAGTCTCTTAATTATAATTTTCTATGCAACTTCTTAACCTCTCAACTGCTGTTCCCAAATTAGCAAAGCCCTAAAAGGAAAAGCATTACCAAATATTGTAATTATTTCAATGCACTTCATTTCTCTTAGCAATATCAACATTCAAGTCCTGTTGCCTTATAACTTCCAATGCCTTCAAGAAAACATTAAACAAAATTGTAGTTTATCCAACATTTCTAGCTGTTTGAAGGGCAACACAGTCTGACACATGCTACTTTCTTATGTAGAAGTTGGTATATTTACTTATAAAAAGGCTCTTTCAAAATGTATTGATATAATGATTGCCTTTCTAGTTTTTAGAGTATTGTGGACTGAATGTGCTGTGTCCAAAATTCATTCATTGAAATCCTATCCCCCGCTGTGTTGTTGTAGGTCCCTGATAAGAAAAAACACAAAATATCTCTCCTCCATCCTCCATGTCTCCTTCTCCCTCTCTCTCCCTCTCTCTCTTCTCTCTCTTCTCTCTACCATATAAGGATACTACGGGTAGGCAGACATGTGGTAAACAGGTAACCAGAACCTCACCAGACACTGTATCTGCCAGCGTCTCGATCTTTTATTTACTAGTCTCCAGAACTATGACAAGCTATTCTTTTCTCTTCTTAAATAATTCTTATTGTATAAGATACCCACTCTGTGGTAATTTATTAGAGAAGTTGTATTCATTACTTTTCCCAACACTGTGGCATAATACCTGACAGAACAATTTAAGAGACAAAAGATTTATTTTGGCTCAGTTTCAGAGAATTGAGTCCCAGGTTGCTTGGCCCCATGTACGTGGGCAGAACATAATGGCAACAAGAGTATTGACAGAGATTGTTCTTCACTTCTTGGTGTACAGGAAGCAGAAGGAGAGGAAGCGCCTGGAGACCTGGTACAACCTTCTAAGACCCACTTCCAGTGATCTACTTCCTCCAGCTACAAGCTACAGCCCACTTCCTAAAGGTTCCACACCCTCCCAAAATAGTGCCACAAGCTGAGGATCAAGTATCCAAAACATGAACCTGAGGGGGCATTTCATACTCCATCCATAGCATTTTGTCCCTAGACCCCAAAGGCTCATAGCCATCTCATGATGCAAAATGTACTTAGTCCATCACCAAGAGTCTACAAAGTGATAACAGTTCCAACATCATTCAAAACTCTAAGTCCAGAGTCTCTTCTGAGCCTCGAGGCAAACTATTAGCTGCAAGCCCCAGGAAAATCCAAAAACAAGCTACACACTTCCACTACACAATGGCAAATAGTAAGCATTCCCATTCCAAAAGGCAGTAATGGAAGCATAGAAAGAAGGGTTGGGACCAAAAGAAGTCCAAGAAAACATTAAATCCTGTAGTGCTACCTTCAGCATCTGGGCACACGGTGCCCTGATATAAGCCATAACAGGCTTGGCCCCTCTGCCTTGCTATTATAGCCCACATGGCCTCTCTCTTAAGCTGGCCCCACAGTGTTTGCAGCTTTCCTTGGCAGACATTTAACACTCCTGTTGGATACTAGCTATTTATGTCTTGTGCCCATTTAAAGAATTGTACTTCTAAAATGAGTTAGTAGGAATATAATTTCTATTACCATGCACATATAAAAAGCAGTTACTGTGTAAAATTCCTTTACAAACTATGCTGGGGAAATATGCTTAAAAAGTTAATCCTTACCTGCAAAGCCACTTACTAACAGTACTGGGCATTGTATTACTGACATTGAGAATTTTTATTCTTCAGCCATAGAATGCCATGTGGACCTGATGATATAATAAATTATACACTCTTGTGGTTTGGAGAATTCTGATTGGTTTTTTTTCCTCCTATGAGGCTTCTTTCACCCTTTATTTTCAGAAGTTGTAATAAAAATTTTAAATAAGCATGTAACAAAATTTACTGTCTTAACCATTTTAAGTGTCCATTGCACTGCTCACTACAGCCAAGAGGTGGACAGATTGACAGTCACATGTTTTAGATGGACAAAAAAGCAAGAGACAGTTTCTATGCACAATGCAATACTATTCAGCCTAAAGAGCTGGACAGAGAAATGAACTGTGCTCTAGCTATCCATAAAAGGAATGTCATTCAGGCTCATAAAGGAAGGTGATCCTTGGACCTGCCGTGACATTGATGAACCTTGAGTACATCGTGCTGCGGGAGATAAGCCAGACACAAAAGGACAGATACTGTACAATTCAACTCACAGATATAAGGTACCCAGAGTAGCTGATTCACAGAGAGAGAGAGAGAGAGAGATTCACAGAGACAGAAAGTAGAATGGCTGGGAGTGAAGAGAATAAGGAGAATTCTGATTGTTTATGCTTGAATATGTACATGTCATGTAACTGTAATGAAAATGTCATTTATTCAGTACCATCTCATCATCTTCTATTTCTAAGGATGTATCACTAATATCCATAAATATGATTTCTACAAATACATGAAAGGAGACTGGCTAATCATGAGAAGAGCATAGAAAGAGATAACCAAAGTGGCACAAGAATGATCATCTTTAAATAATTTAGAACCAAATAACATCAAATCAACAAATATTTATTGAAGCTCTCCATCCTTTCCCTCCTTGAGTCCTTGGTTATTCCACAATTTGGGCAGGTTGTAAGAAGGCAACCTTCCCTCAAAAGTATTGCTAGGCTCTAATATGCTTACAAGTGCTGTCTTATGGCTCTCCTATTGTTGGCTAATATCAATCTACATTTGTGCTCTACAGGAAGCAATAGGCAAAATTTTCCTGTCTGGCATTTCAGTGAAGTGGAATTCAGTGTCGTGATAACAGTAAAAATCAATTTCATCTCTAGTACAATAACCAATAAGGGCACTTTAAGTTTCTGTCAGAACCAAGGTAGTATATAATTAATTCTCCATATCTTGACAAATTTTGAAAAAAAAGTAGTTTCACTTTTAAGTTAATTTTCAAAATATGCATAAACCAGAAAGCAAAAATTTAAATCCAAACATATAATCGTCATACAGCGATATTACTTCATTGCATAGAACAATTGATTCTAAATATGATCTTAGATAGAAGTTGAGAAATCAGTGTAATATAGTGATAGCAGATAGCCTGAGTTCTAATTCTACACCCACCTCTGACTAGATATATGACTCTGGAATATTTCTTAACACTTCTGGTCTTCATTTTCTTTACCTATAAAACGCAAACAATAGTAACTACATTCTAGAGTACTTGAAGAGATTATATGAATGAAATTGTGTTGGTTATTATTGTTGCTACTACTATAGTGAAATAATAAAAAAGAGACTTTCTGAAAGCTTTAAGGGAAAAATGATGGTCATCAAGTTTCAAAATATATTCATAAGTGTCTTTCTTTTGTATAATTATCAAAGAGAAAGTTGCAAAATGTCATTCATTTATCATCTGTTGAAGGTCCAAGTTTCACCTATGGAAAACAATGAGGGGAGGACTTTATCTCTGCAATTTAAGAGATGTGTAAAGGGACAAATGGAGTAAGTTATAAATTCAACATTTTAAAAGCCTGATGTTTTCTTTTACCCATAAATCACCCTGCTTTCTTACTTACTTCCAACATATCACACAATTTATTAAAGCAATCAGGCTGGAAGGAAGAAAGGAAGGAAGGAAGGAAAGAGAGGGAGAAAAAGAGAGAAAGGAGAGAGGGGAGGAGAAAGAAAGAAAATAAAGAAAGGAAGGAAGAAAGAAAGAAAAAGAAAGAAAAGTCTTCCAAACACTCCTCCAAAGACTCCAGACTCTGGGTGAATGTTAAGAATAAGCCAGCATACAAAAATAGATATGAAGACCAGTGGAACCGAATAGAAGACCCTGATAAGAATTCAGACATCTAGGCCCACCTAATTTTTGACAAAGGTGCCAAAAACATAAGATGGAGAAAAGACAACCTCTTAACAAATATTCCTGGAAAAACTGTATATCTGTCCACAGAAAACTGAAACTAGACCCATGTTTATCACACTGTACAAGTACCAACTCAAAGTGGATTAAAGGCCTTAATATAAGAACTGAAAGCTTGAAGCAAGTACAGGAAAGAGCAGGGAATAAAATGGAAGCAACAGGCATAGGCAGTGACTTCCTCAGTAGAACTCAAGGGGCTCAGCAACTAAGAGAAAGGATTGACAAATGGGATTACATGAAATTAAAAAGCTTCTACGCAACAAAAGAAATAGTCTCTAAATTGAAGAGGCCATCCACAGAATGGAAGACAATCTTTGCCAGTTATACATCAGACAAGGGACTGCTAACCAGAATATACAGGCAGCTCAAAAAGCTAAACTCCCCAAAAATCAATGACTCAATAAAGAAATGGGCATCTGAACTGAACAGAACTTTTTCAAAGGAAGAAATCCAAATGGCTAAAAAAACACATGAAAAAATGCTCACCATCCCTAGCCATAAAAGGAAATGGAAATCGAAACCACACTAAGATTCCACCTCACTTCTATTAGAATAACTAGAACCAACAACAAATGTTAGTGAGGATGCAGGGCAAAAAAGGAACCTTCATACAATGCTGGTGGGAATGTAACCTAGTACAACCACTTGAAAAACAGTATGAAGGCTTCTTAAAAAACTAAAAATGGATCTGCCATATGATCCAGCAATACCACCCGTAGGGATATACCCAAAGGAGTGTGAGTCAGGTTACAACAAAGGCACCTGCATACTCACGCTTATTTACTGCAGCATTATTACAATAGCTAAGCTATGGCAACAGCCAAGATGCCCTACTATTGATGAATGGATTAAGAAAATGTGGTATTTATATACAATGGAATTTTACTCAGCCACAAAGAAGAATCAAGTTTTGTCATTCACAGACACATGGATGGAATTGAAGAACAGCATCTTAAGTGAAATTAGCTAGACTCAGAAAGCCAAAAGCCACATGTTCTCTCTCATATGTGGAATATAGAACTAATAGAAATGCAACAATAGTATGAAACACTAGTCACATTAAGAGGAGGTCATGCACAGGAGGGGTAGGGAACTAAGAACTTGAATATGATTGATAGGAGAATGAATATAGAAACCTTAAGCAGGCTGAAACTACCATAAAGGACTAATGTAGAATGAAGAAAATTAGAGGATATTTGGGGTTATAATACGTATATACATGGAAATATCACACGGAAGCTCCCTGTGTAACTACCTTTATCTCAAACAAGCTAAAATGTCACATTTTTCATTTTATCTTTTTTCTTCTACAAAATCAGAGAACAGGAGGGCTGAACAAGTCCTGAGGGGGGGGGCTATAGTGGGGGCGTGCTGGGGAAAAGGGGTAAGAGGTTGAATATAGTGTAAAAATGTGTACACATGTATGTAAATGAAAAAAATGATACCTATCGAAACTACTCCAGGTATGTAGGAGACGGATAAAGGAGAAGGGTAGAGAAGGTGAATTCATGTATGATATATTTGAACCTGTGTAAACGCCACAATGTACCCCCACCCAGCACAACAATAAAGGGAAAAAATTTTTCTAAAGCAAGCAATATCACATTGTAAAAAATGCAATCATCCATTAAAAATATAAAATAGGAATGGCAGCACCTTAAAAAGGTAAAAACATTTTATATGTTTGATTGCTTTATATGTTAGACTTTTCTTGTAAACTCAGGTCTCACCACAGACCGACCTCACATATTCAGAGCACTCAGACATCTGATAAGGGAGTGTTTGTGTGTGTGTATAGTTTAAGCAAGACTGGTTTTCTCTGACTCCTTAATCATTTTCTTTAGATTCTTAACTTCAATAAATATTCTTTAAAACACTGGTACGTACAAATGTCCCAACAGTGCCACTCATTGCCCACTACCCACTTCAAGTAGTCAGGGCATCCACACAGCTGAGATATTTGAATGCCTTTCTCAAGTAAAAGAAATATCCCATGAACTGGCATTGTGGCCCAAGTTCAGAAATCACTCTTACACACTTGTCAGAGGTAAATAATCACAAGAAAAACTACACTGAAATTCTTCCATGGGACTTCACTTCAGCTCTGCTTATATGATTCTTAATCTTTCCTCTTTCTTTTGTCAGTGGCTTTTATCTTGGCTGCTATTCCCTTTTATAGAATGTTATCTGTCAAAATTATTTGAACTATGAAAGCTCTTTTTTTTTTTTTTTTTTGGCATTACTGGGGTTTGACCTTAAGGCCTTATGCTTGCTAAGCAAGCAGCTGCACCATTCGAACCATACTTCCAGTCCATTTTTGCTTTAGTTATTTTTCAGAAAGGGTGTTGTGTTTTTTCCTGGAATCAGCCTCAAACTACTGTCTTTCCACCAATGCCTTACGGTAGCTGGGATTACAGACATGAACTACCTCATCTGACTTATTTTTTGAGATGGGGGTCTAGCTGACTTTTTGCCCAGGCTAGCCTCAAACTATGATCCTCCTAATCTCTGCTCCCTGAATAGCTGGGATACAGGCTTGATCTACTGGGCCCACCAATACACTCAACACAAAAAAATGAAATTAATTTTACAAACCCACATCATTAGGTACACCTTGGTCGATGTTAAGGTGATGAGTCTCATGTGAATCCTTTCTCATAGATTTAAAAATAAAAAATTTTAATTAAAAATGTAAGTCATTCTATTCTGTCTATCCTTCCATGTTTCTAGCCAATGAATATTTGTTAGCCTGCAAGACTGTGACAGAAGCTTGGGGGGGGGTGACACTGGACTCTAGAAACTTCTAAGCACATTCATACACAACATTTTGTGAAGGGGTAAAATAGTCCCAACTGATATTCACGTTTGGCATTTCTTCCACACAATCCTGTTCTTTGATTTCTTTCCTTAAAACCACTAAAACCCAGTTGGGTGCAATGTCTGTAATCCTACCTACTTGGGAGGCTAAGGCAGAATGATCACTTGAGCTCAGGAGTTCAAAGCCAGCCTGGGTAATATAGAGAGACTTCATCTCAAATTTTTAAAAAATCAGTCACCAAAACCCAATAATAGATTTATTGTCTCTTCCCTTTCCACTTTTTCCATTTTAAGCAAGCTTATTTAGCCCTGGGTTTATCACTCAGCAAAAACTATTAATTACCTGAAAGCAAGATTAGATTGTGTTCTATAATGATGTCTCCATCTGTCACAAAAGAAAATTGCAAAGCCACCTTACTGGCTCTCATTTCCAGATTGTGCTGACAAAGAGTGGGCTTTGTTATTTTTGTTATGTGAGCAAAGCCTACTACATAATTTGTGAGGCATGGTATACAATGAAAGCATGGAGCCCCTTGTTCAAAATGCTGGAGGGAAAAGTGCCATTGAAATTACTGAAATATGAAGCTTTTTCCTTTTCTACTGTGGTCTCTTTCTCTTGACATGCTAGGGTATTTTATCTGTGCAACTTAATGGCATTCTAAGTAAAAGAAAAATAAAATTTTAAATCATTAGAAAGAATTTTACCATTTAAGTTTATATCATGTAAGAACTGTTTCAGAACTCATATGTATGCATATGTATTTCATTCTTAGCAGAAGCATGGAAAAAATATACAAAACTAATGGAAGCGTTTCTATTTCATTTCTTACTACCAATATATCCTTCCACTACTCTACCTCTGCTTACGGATAAGTAAGGATTGAAAGGAAAAGGAACTGCGGGTTACCCTGCTGTATGACATCATTTCCTGGATAAATAGTTGGCAAATAGATGGAAGCAATATGAGTAAAAAGGAAATGAAAGGTACCCATGCCATTCATCTTTCCTAGGATGCCACAGCCTTCTTTCTGCGTTCAAAGCAAGTTCTGTTCAGTGTGGCAACTCATGGCTACCAACATCCCAACTATTCAACCATAGTTGTAGCACCTCCCCTGTATTTGTTTGAATCTCAGTGAACCCCCATGAATCATATACATTCACTGGTATTTTTACTCATGGAGCATTGCAAACACTATTTTTGAATGGATGGTGGGAAAGATGGATGCATATTGTTTGTTTGTTTGCTAGCTTGTTTTTGAGACAGGGTTTCATTGTGTAGCACAGACTGGCCTAAAATTTCCTATGTAATCCAGCCAGTCTCAAATTCACAATCTTCCTGCTTCAGTTCTCCCAAGTGCTGGAATTGCAGGTGTGCACCACCACACCCTGTATGTACCTCTCCTGCTCATGTACCTGCTCCATGACCCCACCAGACTTCACTTATATAACACAAGTTCACAGATACAATTATTAATAATTTCAAGACAATATACAGAGCATTAAACCAAGTATGGCATATTTTTGAGCACAGGGTCTTGTATGACTGTGCAGATCATGAAACTAGCCCTGTTTGTAAGATATATTAGGACAGAAAAATATTCCATTCTTCTTTAATGGGAAGGGAGGAATGGAATTTACTATGCACTGAACACTATGTTAAATCCTTCACATATACTACCCCATTTAATCATCAAACAACACTTTGAAATATACATTATGATTCTCACTTACAGATAAGGAAATTGGAGGTTTTATTAACTAAGCAATTTGGCCAATATCTTTCAACTAAAAGGTGGTGGAGTAGAGATATTAACCCAGAGTTGATGGGTTCAAAGCCCATTTTACCTACTATTTCCTAATACATTTGTTTCAGATTTTGAATTATAAAATATTTTATATTGTTACTAACAGATATAGTATATGCAATAAATAGCTATATGTTAATAATAATGAGATAAAAAGAAAGAAGTGGAAAAAGATTATCATGAAAGTACTAATAGATAGTATCTGCAAAGATGGATCCAGACTTCAGATTGAAAGGAATTATTCTATACCCAGGGTTTATATGTGTCCTGGAAAAATGTCATACCTCTGAGGATAAAGAAAAGAGCCAAAGAACTGCCAAAGGGAAAAACACAGCAAAGAATTGAGCGTCAAAGACAATATCCTTCTTATCAGATCATAGATGTGAAAAGCCAATGGACCTTCAAAGTTCCAAAAAGATTTTCAATCCTTATAACCTTTTATGCTAATATAATAAAGGTGTTTTCAAACATGCAAAGACTCAGAAATTTATCTTAAATGCACCATTTATTAGGAATGAAAATGCATCTAAAGAAAATAGAGAGGTCATTCTCACTCTATAGGCAACCCACTTTCAGTCTATTGAAAGTGTATTCCTTTTCTAATAAATTTTACTATTACTTTTTTTAAAAAACAAAATATGGAAGTATTCCATCAAAACAACAAAGGAAGAAGGAATTCTCCCTCCTCCCAAAAAAAACAATGGCAGTAGTTAGTCTCATCCTAAGAGAGAAGTGAATGGGAATTCCTGAATGACAGACCTAATAAAGATTAGGGCAGAAGACACATGGCTTGGTGTGAGAAGACTTAAGAGAGAAGATAAAATAAATACAATAGATAATATGGTTTAGAAATTGTAAAAACTTAAGACTTAAGAGAGAAGATAAAATAAATACAATAGATGATATGATTTAGAATTTGTAAAAACTTAAGGATGAAACAAGACAATTGGTGAAGCATAAAAAGGAAAATATACCTGAACTTGACACAAATTCCCTGAGGGTTGGTACAGGCGAGGTAACTTTGCACCCTGTTAAGAAGGAAATGTAATACTGGCATATCACTTGGCTCTGCATAAACAGTACATGTGTGCACTTGTGTGAGTTCAGATCCATCAGGAAGCGGTGGTCAAGGCAGAGTTAGACGTGTAAAAGTTGTATTGCATGGGTCTGCCTACGAACAATAAAGGGCAGAGGGAGTAGACCAGAAAACCCTTCAATCCTTGATGTATGTTTGATACCTGTGAAAATAAAGAAGGCAGCTTGGGCAGGAAGAGTCCAGATCATGATACCCTTCTTTAAAATAAAAAAAAAAAACTTTGAACTATCCCAACAAGGAACAACAGAATAAAAATTGCCTTTTGCTGAGTCCCATGTTAAGCAGTAGTAGCCAAGAGCTAGAATTCCTACCATTCTTAGACATCGGTTAGAACTGCCCAATACTCTGACAGTTCTCAACAACTCAGGTTGCACTCTTTGCTGGAGAAACTCTCTTTAAAGGAGATTTGAGCACCACTGCACACTTCTTCCAATGTATGCAGCACACAAACCCAGACCCCTAAGCTCACCACCATCAAAGTTATATCCATTCCTGCATTATCTGGAAATCCATTTTTTTTCAGTAGTATGTGCTCTTTTTATCTTTATTTATTTATTTACCAACCCTGGGGTTGAATACAGCACCTTATGCTTGCTAGTCAAGCATTTTGTTACTTGGGCCATACCCCCCCAGCCCTAGTATGTGCCTTTTAACATCATGTCCAGGTCAGGTATGGCCTAGTCCATACCTGGACATGATGTTAAAATTTTAAAAAGCTCTTATGCAACATAACCAGTGATGAGGAAGGAAAGCACAATCACAGTAAAAGCTGCTAAATTATAAAATACTACATATTGCGAAATATGTACATATTGTGAAAATTCCCAGAGTTGATAATTGTCTCCATTAACCAATCTTGGGGACCTCAATTCTGCTTTCTGTCCAATTTTGCCCTCTGGGGGTTTCTTTCTTGTCTGCTATCCTCCTTAGACACATTTAAAGTGGGGCTACACAGCTTTCACAGCCCACTTCCCACCAATGTAGGGTTACAGACTTGAAAGTTGTTTTCAAGGTCAGAAGTCATTGGTTTTTGCAGCTCTGGTGTGTGGGTTATTTGGCAATAACATTTCCTCAAGACTTTACCAGCTGTCTAGACTTTTGGATTCCAAGGGTTAAACACAGCCAAGGATTTATGTCATTGACTCATTGTTTCTAGACTTAAATATTGACATTTTGCTTATTGTCCTCTGCATTCTGCGTAGAACATTCTCCAGAATAACTAGCAGCTACTGGAGGCCAACTGAGAAAACAGGCTAGGGAAGCAAGAAAACACCCTTAATTTCATTTTTGCAGCTAGAACAGTTCCTATAGCTTGACAGAGGTGCTTGTAATGCTTTCAGAGTCTGTTCTTGCCTTTTGCTAAAGCTGAAAGTCCTATAATTTCTTGAATTTAAATTACAGAATCAGTTGACTTTTTCAGTCTGGGAAGCCCTAAATTACCAGACCCACAATGCACAGAATTCCTCAGCACAGTTGTGTTTTCTTCCATTTCTACTTGCAACTAGCCTAAGCTCTCCTCTCTCTTATATCACCTTTTTAAAAAGGCAACAAACAGTCAACAGACATTGAGCTTTTTCCACAATCTCTCTGAGCGCTACTAACTCACTTGGCTCAGAATCTGCCTGCCCAGTTATCAGAGGCATGTTGGCCATCATTTTGCCATGCCATTTTAAAGACTGCCATGCCCCCTTACATTTCCCAATATCTGATTCCTTGAAAACAACAAACAAATGCACTTATTTAGTTTTTATTATATATAGTGCTCTACTTTCACATAACAAATTGTATATTAGTTATGACACACATTTAGCTGCATGAAATAAGAAGCCTAAGTTAAAAAGACAGATGATCATTTTCCTCTCCCACAACAGCAGCAGGATGGAAGAAAGGAGACAAAGAGTAAAGTCCCTTCCTTTTAAGGGCATGTCTTTGAAAGTATCACATCATTTTTCTCACAACCCCCTGACTAGAACATAACCATGGCTATACATAGGGCAAGAAAATCTGAGAAATGGGTGGCCATGGAGTCCTTCAAAAATCTCTAGATTCCCCTACAGAGAAAGAGAAAAAGAAGGGAAATAAAGGACAGCCTCCTCTACCATTCTTCTGTAAATTTTCCCCTAATTCAAAAGGGAATGTCCAGACTAATTCTCCAAAGACAGAATTCCCCTTATGATTCACTTAACCAAGATTGAAATGAATCCCTACCACACAGGACATAAAAAATCAGTTCCTTCTATGCCCTGTATTTCATTCTTCTTTCAAAATGAAGCTCATCTCATCCTTTTAAAATCTCCAGCTGGTCTCTCTGTTCTCTGCACTGTAAGTGATGCAGTTTAATATTTGATTGTTCTCTAATTTTTAGAGTGTATAGTATGCTTATAATGACTGAAGGTATGCTAATTACAAGAAAGTTTCAGGATTTATCCCCCTGTTTTGGCCTCACAATACATATGAAAGTGTACTTAACAAAAAGTGATTGATTGATGAGAATCCTAAAACCCTTAATTAAGAATTAGAAGGGTCATAACTTAAAGATATAGCAAAGAATCTTTATTTTCCTCTAATGCCATAGTTTGGAAAATATTCCCCTTACAAGTAAATTTCTAACAGTTCACAAAGACATAATTTCTGTTTGAAAATGTATGTCTTTTTTTTTTCTTTATCATTGTACCACGTGGGATACATTGTGGCATTTAAACAAGTTCTTACAATGTATCAAATATATAATCCATGAATTCACCCCCTCTACCATTCTCCTTTATTCCCCTTCTCCCCTAAATCCTGGAATAGTTCAACAGGCATCATTTTTCCATTCACATACATGTGTATGCATTTTTTGCACTGTATTCACCTTCCTACCCACTTTCCCCATCACCTCCCCACCCCCACTGGTGCCAGCCTTCCCCACTGGCAGGACTTGTTCTGCCCTCCTGCTCTCCAATTTTGTAGAAGGAAAAGTAGAAAAGATGAAATGAAAAACGGTACATTTTAGCTTGTTTAAGATAAAGGTAGCTATAGAGGGAATGTGTGTGTGTGTGTGTGTGTGTGTGTGTGTGTATTATAACCTCAATTGGTTTATCTCTTCTAATTTTCTTCATTCAACCTTAGTCCCTTTATTATGATACTTTCAGTCAGTTTAAGATTTAAAAAATTGTAAAAAAAAATTTGCAAGAAATATAAGTAGGGAAATAAAATCATATCTAATCTCTATAAGAATAGATTATGACTAAAAATACTTTGGTATAGAAGAGGATCCAAGATGATGACTAAGGCACAGAAGCAAACAGTGTGAGTTCCATGAATCAAAAATCTTGCTGAGATTCTGGAGCCACACATGGAAGAAATAAAACACCTAGAAGAGTCAAAACTTTGAAACCCTGAACCCCTATCCCATAGAAAGCTTCTCCATGCCATGTTACGCTGAGAAAACAGGAGGGCTCCCGCTGACACCAGACACTGGCTCCAAACCTGCTTGGGAGACATTTGGCATACCAAAAAGGTGAGCACCAAGCATCATGTGGTATTCCCCCAGCCACCTCCAGGATAAACCAGCATAATCCCCTGCACAGACTGACCCTCCTGCAAAAAAAAGAAAAACTGAATAAATAATAAACTGAAAACTAGCACACAGTAGAGGGGGCAGGAATGTTGGAGGCACCCTGGAGAAGGCGAAAGGGGCAAGGAGCTGGTCTCCACATGAACTTTCAGTAAACAGAGGGTGGAAAGGCAGAAGGACCAACAGCGGGTGGATGATGAGCAACTGCCTGAAATAGGGCAGGTAGTGGTCCACAAGGCTCATTTCCAGAGCCAGTGAGCAACATCCAAAGTAAAACAACACTGGAAAATTAAAAAACAGTCAGCAAGCCATCACAACATGCTAACAGCAGGAGCCAACTGATGAATCACTGACCTTACCCCAAAGAAAGGGGGCAAGGCAAAGAAACAAGCCCCCAGTAAACCAGCACACCAAAACCTAACTCCAAAGCAGGATAGCTGGTGAGCTATAGAGCTGATCTTCAGAACCTGAGGACAACATACAAGCTTAAACTGCTACACCTCAGTGAGGGAAGAGCTGACTAAGCAGCTGCCCCTGAAAGAGAGAAGAAAAAAAACACTACCCTACCACCTGGTGAGACTAGGACAGAGCTTCTGTTTAAACACCAACACCAGGACTGGAAGCTGGAGGAGTAACACCAGAACTTAAACTAAGACTGAAATTCTATTGTTCCTGAACCTGTAGTTTTTTGTGTGTGTTTGTGTGTGGGTGTGCTTGTTTGTTTTGTCTCTTGTTTGTTTATTTGTTTTATTTCTTGTTTGTTTGTGCTTGTTTGTTCATCTCTCCCTGTTGATTTCTTTGGGTTTTTTTTTTTTTTTTTGCTGTTGTTCTTTTTGTTTTGTTTTGTTAGTTTTACTATTGTGAGTTAGTTGATACTAAATTACTTCCAGACCAGGGACAGAATTAGCACACACACACACACTAAGCTAAAAACCCAAGACAGCCACAAAACAAAATTAAACACAGGAAAAGAAAACAGGTGACTAAAGCCACCAATTAGCCTATCAAGAACATAGTTACACAGTACCAAGTGGAACAATGGGGAGATGAAAAAGGGAAGGAAAACATTCTCCCCAAAAAAATAATAATTTAATACAGGATTCAGAGGGAAATACCCAGTTCTGGACTACAAAAACAAAGATAAATGAAGCCAAGGAAACAAACAATGCCCACAAAAACACTCTGCAAGAGGAAATCCTGCAAGTAATCACTGAGAATTTCATGGAGATCTTACTAGACATGGTCAACCAAAATGTACAAGAGGCACTCAAGAAATTTCAAGACACCAAAAATAAATACAAGCAGACACAAAACAAAAAAATGAACTCATAGGAGCCCTACATAAACACCAAAGTGAAACAGAGAACACACTAAATAGAGACATAAATGAGTGAAAGACAAAAATTGACACTATTAAAGAGGAAGTGATCCATGATATGTAAAACCTCAGAAAAAAGAATAAAACAGAAAGACAAAACACAAATGGAAGGCCACCCAGCAGACTAGAACAAGTGGAAAAAAGAATATCAGAACTTAAAGATAAATTGGAAATTAAAGGTAAAACTGAAGAGCTATTAGTCAAACAACTCAAACCTGTGAAAGGAATATGCAAGAACTCACCGACTCTATCGAAAGACCAAACCTGAGACTCATGGGCATTGAAGAAGGAGAAGAGGTGCAAGCAAAAGGGATTCATAATATAGTCAACAAAATAATAACTGAAAATTTCCCAAATCTAGAGATGCTAGACTTGACCAAAATAGAACTACCCCATGACATATTATCATTAAAACAACAAGCACAGAGAATAGACAAATAATACTGAAGGCTGTAAGAGAGAAAAAACAAATAACACACAAAGGTAAACCCATCAAAATCACAGCAGATTTCTCAATGGAAACCTTAAAAGCAAGAAGGGCATGGAGTGAGGTATTCCAGGCACTGAATGAAAATAACTTCAACCCTAGGATACTCTACCTAGCAAAACTATCATTCAAAATAGATGGAGCAATAAAAGTCTTCCATGATAAACAGAAACTAAAACAATATATGACCACCAAGCCACCACTACAAAAGATACTTTAAGGAATTCTGCACATGGAAAATGAAAGCAAACAAATCCATGAGAGGACAGGTAGTACCAGGAGAAGAAAAGGCAAGAAAGTAGAGAGTAATATTGATTCAGCTGCACACAATCAAACCCTTAAACAACAAAAACAACTAAATGACAGGAATCACCACATACCTATCAATATTAACACTGAATATTAATGAACTTAACAACCCATCAAAAGGCACCATTTGGCAAACTAGATTAAAAAGGAAGATCCAACAATCTGCTACCTACAGGAGACCCATCTCATAGATAGAAACAAGCACTAGTTGAGGATAAAAGGCTGGAAGAAGATTTACCAAGCCAATGGCCTCCTAAAACAGGCAGGAGTAGCAATCCTTATCTCAGACAAAGTAGACTTCAAACTTACATTGATCAAATGAGATAAAGAAAGATACTCCATACTAATAAAAGGAGAAATACACCAAAAGGAAGTAACAATTATCAACCTATATGCACCCAACATCAGTGCACCCAATTTCATCAAAAATACTCTGAAGGACCTAAAAGCATATACAGACTCCAACACAGTGGTAGTGGGAGACTTTAATACCCCCCTATCACCAATAGATAGGTCATCCAAACAAAAAATCAATACAGAAATTCTAGAACTAAATCACACCACAGATCAAATGGACCTAGCTAATGTCTACAGAATATTTCATCCAACTTATGCACAATATACATTCTTCTCAGCAGCCCATGGAACTTTCTCCAAAATTGATCATATCTTAGGGCACAAAGCAAGCCTCACCAAATACAAAAAAGTAGAAATAATCCCATACATTCTATATGATCACAATGCAATAAAACTAGAATTTAAGAACAAAAACAAAGTAGAAAACAAGCAAATTATTGGAAGCTGAACAACACATTGCTCAATGATCAGTGGGTCATTGATGAAATAAAAGAGGAAATTAAAAGGTTCCTGGAAGTTAATGAAAATGAAAACATGAACTACCGGAATCTATGGGACACAGCAAAGACAGTCCTAAGAGGAAAGTTTATAGCCATGAGTGCATATATCAGAAGGACAGAAAGCTCTCAAATCAATGACCCAATGATACATCTCAAACTCCTAGGAAAACAAGAACATGCAAATCCCAAAACATGCAAAAGGAGAGAAATAATAAAAATAAGGGCCAAAATTAATGAAATAGAAAAAAAATCCTTGCAAAGAATCAATGAAAGAAAAAGCTGGTTCTTTGAAAAACATAAACAAGATTGACAGACCCCAGGCAAACCTGACTAAAATGAGGAGAGAAAATACCCAAATCAGTAAAATCAGAAATGGAAACAACAAACACCTCAGAAATCCAGGAAATCATCAGAGACTATTTTGAGAACCTATATTCTAAAAAATTTGAAAACCTTGAAGAAATGGACAAATTTCTAGATACTTATGACCATCCAAAATTAAACCAAGAGGATATTAATCACCTGAATAGATCTATAATGCAAAATGACATTGAAGTAGCAATAAAGAGTCTCCCAAAAAAGAAAAGTCCAGGACCTGATGGATTCCTCATTCAAATGGCAAAACAACACATGAAAAAATGCTCACCATCTCTAGTCATAAAGGAAATGCAAATCAAAACCACACTAAGATTCCACCTCACCCCTGTTAGAATAGCCATCATGAAAAACACCACCAACAACAGGTGCTGGCTAGGATGTGGGGAAAAAGGAACTCTAATACACTGCTGGTGGGAAAGCAAACTAGTGCAACCACTCTGGAAAACAGTATGGAGGCTTCTTAAAAAACTAACCATAGATCTGCCATATGATTCAGCAGCCCTACTCCTGGGGATATACCCAAAGGAATGCAACTCAGGTTACTCCAGAGGCACCTACACACCCATGTTTATTGCAGCGCTATTCACAATAGCCAAGTTATGGAAGTAGCCAAGATGCCCCACTAGAGACAAATGGGACTTTAGATGTAGGGCAAATGCAGCAATGTTTTTGAACTTGGGTCATAGAAGAGGAATGGGGATAAGTAGGAAACCCAAACTTGAAAGTGTTTAATGTCCCCACTGCAGAGGAGCTAATAGGTTAACATTAAAACAACAGAGGTCAGTATGGGAAGGTGACCAGGAGGTAGTGAAGAGGTCAGGTAGAGATGAATCAATTCAGGTTGTAATACACTTGTGCATGGAAGTAATGCTAGGAATCTCTCTTTATAGCTATCCTTAGTTCAACTAGCAAAAACACTTTGTCTTTCTTATTATTGCTTATGTCTTCTCTTCAACAAAATTGGACAAAAGGGCAAAACAGGTTCTGCCTGGAAGCAAGGGGGTGGGCGGGAGAGGGAGGGGATGGGTACAGGGAGCAGAAATGGCCCAAACAATGTATGCACATATGAATAAGTGAATAAAAAGTTAGTGACAAAAAATAAAATAAAAATACTTTGGTATATATTTTTGATGAAAGATATTATTGCAAACACATTTCATTTAGAATTACATGCACAGTGTTTGAATTGTCAGAAACCAAATGGTAATTAATGAACATTTTTATTTATACCTAATAGGGCTTCAAGCCTGCTAACATTTCTCTCTCTGCACCACTTCACCAAACATATATTTAAGCTGATTTTATGCTTTCAGCATTTACTACAGACAAATGCTTGGCTGTCAGAGGTATAGTGACATATCACACCATCTAGAGTCATAAAATAAAGCACATAGTATTTTTATGTTTTCTTTTTTCTTTTCTATGGGTTACAAGCATCAACACATAAATTTTCAAGAAAAAAGAGATACCTTCACTATAAATTATAATTATATATGTTTAAATATATTTTATGGTCCTTACAATTCTGGCTAGAAACAATAAGATATAGTCTCCCAACTTTCAAATAAAAATTCCAAAAGATATATTTTCCCTTTAGAATGTTAATCCTTAAATTATATCTATCCCTTCTTGACTGCATCATGGAGTTATGATGAAAATAAATGAAGAAATAAATTTGAAAGAAGTTTAAGCCCTTGGAAAGAAGAGCAGTATATAAAGGTGAAGAATTATTTTATTTACAAATTCAAGATCTTGAAGTGGAGCATAGTATTGTTTATGTAGAATATTTCTCCAAATCACTGCTTTCCATCTCAGTAAAAATCAAATCACTGATTGCTTCTGTTTTTTCTATAATGGGTCCTCAGAGCCAAAGTATTTCACTAACATGATCTCTTTTCTGTATTGAAAAATAGTGCATCCTGCTGAGAATAAATGGCCACCCACTTTTAAGAAACAGAAAAATTATAAAGATGAAAATTACTTATGAAAAACTCAAGGAATTTACCTGCGGTGGCCAATAGAATTGCAAAAATGAATTAAAATCAGGAAGAGGTACAATCCTAAAAAATAGCTCCATTCCTTTACTTTTGACTTATCAAGCCATTATTGTCAACCTTTTTTTTTTTCATGTTGGGTTTTGGCACTATTAGAAAAACAATGAAAGTACTGATTCCTAGGAAAATGTGAACAATTACTAAATACCAATTATGATTATATGGATGGTGTAATATCACTCATTCTATTTTTCTGTACTTTTTAAAATTTCTATAATAAAAAATTGTTTTATCTCCAAGCTTTGACTCAATCACTTGCACTTCACCAACTAATAACTCTGTCTTGGCCAGAATTCATGCCAGCAAAACAGTTCATTGTATTACTCTCTATACCTTTTAAAAATAAATTATTATAGTAGCATCTGATATGAACTAACTAAGCCAACTATTGGATGTCCAAATAAAGACCCTGCCTTCATTACTCCTTGCCTTTATGCAAGTGATTTATTTCTGTGATTTATTTCAAGAATACATTATACATATTGTTTGCCCAACAGCCTCTAACACTCTCCAACAATCTTATTTATGTTTATTCCCCAAAAGGATTTCCTGGATACTTCAGCTTATAGGTTCATATATCATTTTCATAGATAGCATTTGTTTCTTCTTGTCTCATAATAGGACCTTTCAATGGTCATTTTGAAGAAAAAGGAAAGCACAATAGAGATTTTATCATATAAGTTCAATTAATCACTAAAGAAGCATTCTATGCATCAGATATGTCTTGAAAATAATTTTACATGTCAGCTAATACTTATTGAGCATGCACTATTTTCCTGGTCTTGGGCTAAACACTCTAGTTTCATCTTTGCATTTAATTCTAACAATAATAATGACTTTATGTTTACTACATCTGAGAGAAATCCACCTATCTCAAAGAATTAGCATTTGAGACATTACAGTCTTTTTGCAAAGTTTAGAGATTTGCAATGGTGGCAAACATAACTACTAGATCTCATTTGAGGTTCTCACACATTCAAAACCTCTTCATTTCCATTGCTCCTTCGAGTCCTGTGTTTCTGAGCTCCATGAAAACTCTCTCCAGAGAAAGTGCCTTACTTTCCATGTTATACAGCCCCTGCCTCCTGTTATGAAATTGTGTAGGCCTGGGGAATCTCCCTCTCCATGTTTGTTAAGTCTGGATATAGCCTTCCATATATTTCTGATCTATTATTTATCATATCCATTGTGTTCTTCCAACAAATTCCCTCATTGACATCCTCTACCCTGGGCTACAGCCATCTAACCTCTAAATGCATAGTAAGTAAAAACAGACTTCAGTCTCCCCAAGGGTTTCTTCATGCAATTTTGTTCTTAGTTTCTTGAATCCCTTTTACCTCTTCATTCTGCAGTTTCTCCAAAGTTAATTTTTGGAAGTAAGCCGACCGCTCTGGCTCATTCATCATCTTTATAAGAGCTACAACCCTACAAGATGCTGCTTATCTGTTTATTATTAAAACCCACACTCATGGATAAAGCCAGAATCTGTGTTAAATCCTAAAGTTATGGTCAGAACTTAGATAATTAACAAACCCACAGCCAACTGACACCATGTGAGTGGAAGAATATTCCCTATGAGCCTGTCAACAAGCCACAACAACACAAGTATTTAGCCTAACCATATACTCCTTCCTTGGCCCAGAATAGAGTTGAAAATGGCATAAGTAGAGACAAATTTTTATATCACCTTTCTTCTCTGCTTACATCAGCCTGCTAGAAACACACAATAATGCTCTGAGCCACTTACTAAACTTGGCTTTGTTTTAGTTCTTGGCCTATAGATTTTTACAGAACAAGCATCATATAATTTTTCCAGGCCTGATATCTGAACACCCTTACATGGAAAAACTCTCCTCTCATTGCATCAGCTGCATTTACTCACTAAGCCTTCTGGGGCCCACTTTAATCTCCTCAGGCCCCACTTTGTTCAAAATCACACTGCTAAAGCCAGAGGCTATGTATTTCAAGAGTAACTGGAAACAGCTGTACATCATTAGGCCTGAGACTCTGACGGTTGGTACAGCCAGAGTTTAATGAAATCTTCACATTGCCTTGCTAAGGTCTCACATGCATTTCCCTGCTACTTGTAGAGTCTAAATTCATAAACTTACAGTTGCTAAAATCTACAACCCTCATCTTTACTGAATATTTTGCTTTTGATTTAGGCAAAAACTGAGAAATACTTAGTTAAGGCCAGGTTGACCAATATTAAAATGACTACTTATTTGAAATAACCACATAGCAATGAATAAAGCTCCCACATGCTACATCACTTGATCTTATTAGAGATGAAAGAAGAAACTTAATGACTAAAGTGATTAATATTAAAAGGGAAGTGGAAAACAATACCATAAGCAATCTTATGCTGAGAAATAAGAAAAGTTGTATGAAACCTACCAAAACTAACACAAGTAAAAACAGCAGATTCAAATATATCTGCAATATAATGCATTTGTAATTATTTCTCACCACAAAAAAAAAAAAAACTTTAGGCCAGAATTATTTCTATGGTGAATGTTACCAAACATTTAAAGAAGAAATAGGCCAGGCATGGTAGCACACACCAATAATCTCAGCTACATTGGAGGCATAGGAAGAAGGAACTCCATCCAAGGCTGATCCTGGACAAAAGCAAGACACTACTTCAAAAACAGATGAAAGCAAAAAGGGCTAGGAGCATGTCTCAACTGTTAGAGCACTTGCCTAGCAAATGCAAGATCCTGAGTTCAAACCCCAGTACCACCAGGAAAAAAAAGAGGAGAAGTAATACCAACATTACACAATCTAAGAGAAAGAAATACTTCCCAGTTTGTTTTATGATGTTAACATAATCCTGAATCCAAAAAAGGATGAAATCGTGCTAAGAGAAAACTAACAGACCAAAATCCTCAAGAACATTGACATCAAAGTCCTCCATAAAGTAGTAGCAAATTGAACCCAAAATACATCAAAAAATAGTAAAACATGACCAAATAAGATTTATATAGGAATCTCTTTTTTAAACTACTAGAACAAACAAGTTCTACTTTAGCAATACACAAATGTAGATTTTATTTTTACACAATTAGAAAATGATATTTGAAATATTTATAGTGCTGGTGGTGTGACTCAAGCAGTAGAGCACCTGCCTAGCAAGTATGAAGCCCTAAGCTCAAATCCCAGTACCACAAAAAAACACTATTTATAGTAGTTTATAAATTTGTGATTTTTAAGACATTTATATTAACTTGTTACAGCAGCAATAGAAACCTAACGCAACAGACATTATTATGCTCACTTTAAGATAATGAAATAAAGCACAGAAGCCAAGTGTCTGGGCTGTCACTAGTTGGTGACAGGGCTCAGGGTATATACACTATATTTTTTGGCTCACACTATAATTTTTGACTCTTGCTCTAGGGATTCTTCCACAGGGCTAGTCAGCTATAGCTGTGTGTGAGCAGGTTTATGTCAACAAAGAACCCAAACAAGTTGCAAGCAGAGGGACTCAGGCTTGGAAGAGGTCTTAGATTTCTGGTAAAGAAGTCATATACATTTTCACTTGCAAAACTTTGTGGACTTGAACTGAAATATATAACACTAAAGTGCTTGAAAGAATCTTGCTCTGCCCAAAGGTATGTTGGGTACATAATCTGCAGACTAAAACCAAAATTCCAATTTAGAGTATTTAACCCAGGTGGAAGACACCAAAGCAAGCACATACCTCAATCATTCTAAGCAATTTTAAATCAATTTATGTTAATGAGCCTCCTCTAGCTTAGTGCCAGGGGTCTCAGTTTGTAAGAAATCAAATAAATGACCCTGACCTTTTCCAAGAATTGAAAAATGGTTCAGAGAAGTAATTTGTTTTATTTGGACAGTAGGTTAAGTGTCAAAGTTAATACAGAAACTGACTTTACATATTAAATTATGAAACAATCTAGAGTGTCCCCAGGGCTTCTCCTTATTCTTGACAGTATAAATAAGTAGTTTAAAAGTAAATAAACAAATAGAGCTAGCACAGTACTACACATTTCCTACCTTCATGGAGGCATCATTCATATAACCCCTGGAACTGCGTCACAGTGTCCCAGAGAGGCCAGGGTTTTTCAGGAGTGTGTACTATTCTGTCTCATTCATAAACTCTGCACTTGTTCCTTGATGGAAAAAGTATTTCCTTAAACACTGACTTGTGGATGTAAGAAAAGTCCATCTGTCTTGATAATCTCCCTACCCCCAAATCACAGAGCATAAAATTCTACCTCAAAATTGTTCCCAACTCCACCTTTTTATTACTCTTATTATTATGTACACTTATACAAATACTACCCATTTGTTGTAGAAATATTTCAAAACACAAAAGAAAAAAATCCATGATTCTACCACTTAAAGAAGTCATTTCCAGTCATCTTCTTTCTGCTCCCCCATCCTTTTCAGGTTGGCCTGGAACTCTATTTAGACCAAGTAAGCCTGGAATTTGAGGTACTCCTGCCTCAGTCTCCTGTGTGTTGGAATTACAGGCATGTGCCACCATGCCTGGCCTTAGTCTTCTTAGAGTAGATACCATCACCCACCCTAGATCTCATCTTAACAGATAATATCCTCTGTGGTCACTCAGTTGATGAAGATGAGGAGATGTTACTGTCCTCCTGATGCTAAGGAGTCTCTCCGAAGGCAGGCAAAGACACAGACTAATCTCAAAGAAATGCATTTTTGACCGTGACATATACATATCCCCCTCAAAACAAAAAACCCACTTTGCACAAGTGTACAAGATAATAAGCATTTCCCTGTCTTCTCAAGTTTTTTTCTCAGCCCAGGAGCTATATTCGAAGAAGGGGATCTTTATTAGAAGAAATTAAAAAGTTCAAGAACTTCATCCTCTTTTTGGATTTGCTTGTGTTTGAATACCACCTTCCATCTTTTTGCAAGCTCTTGACACCTAGTGATTTTTAGCTTCTTCCCCAAAACATAAAAGCCAGGATTTAATGATAACACATCCAAGGGATAGCTTGGATTCTTCTCCATGGGCAGGATCAGTAAATAGATATTATGTAAATAGATATTAATTAAAGATTCATATTGATGAATTGGACAAGATAAAAAGACTTCTTAAGCAATAAGGAAAAGTAGGTTTCACTGGGTGTTTCATTAATAGATGGCTTAACACTATTTAGTGATGGGTAATGTAGGTATTTTTTAAACATATAAAAATTTGAAGAATTAAAGAACAAAGGAAGAAAGACAGTAAAATTGCCTAATTCCAACAGATTATCTTTTAAATGTCCCAAAACATGATTTTTTTTAGTGGAATTGGGGTTTGAATTCAGGACTTCATGCTTGCAAAGCAGGCACATTACTGCTAGAGCCACACACATTCCCCACCCAATCCATTTTGCACTGGTTATTTTGGAGATGGATTTTCATGAACTATTTGCCCGAGCTGGCCTTGAGCCTTGATCCTCCCAATCTCAGCCTCCCACATAGTTAGGATTACAAGCATGAACCTCTGGCACCCATCTCCATGACATGTTTTGCTATAAATACAAAAATTAAAATACATTAGGACTGGGTTTCCATGTTAATAAGTATAACCCTCCAATTACACTATTCCATGAGTACAGAGTATAGTCTTTAATTCATGGGTATGCTAAAATTTATTCAGCCTGTCCCAACTGTTGGACATGCAAATCTTTCCTGATTTTTGCTATTTTAAGCAGAACTACAATACATACATCCAAATATCAGTCTTTACACATTCCAAATTATTTTATGAATTGATGAACTAAGGAATATGTGCACATTTTAAGAGTTTCCTTACATAGTTAATATATAATTGCATACTATATATTTCACATTGACCTCCCAAAAGTTTGAACATTCATTTTGTTATTGTATTAGAATATTTGCTTTCCTACAACCTTTCCATAATAGGTACTGTCATAATTCTGAACATTTAACTAATTTGATAAATATAAAACAGTATATGCAGCTAGGCATAATGGCACACACCTGTAATCCTGGCATTCAAGAGGTGAAGGCAGGAGGACTGCAAGTTTGAGACCAGCCTAGGCTATAGATTGAGACCTTGTTTCAAATAAAGGGAAAGAAAAAGAGAAGAAAAGCAAGAGTAGGAAAGGAGGAAAGGAAGAAGGAGAGGAAGGAAGGAAGGAAAGACCAACCAGTATCTCCTTATTTTGCCAACCTCTGCTCTAAGGGATTCAGATATTAACATTCGCAGGAAAAAAAAAACTACTAGGCTGACAGAATGAAGGCAGTGAAGAACAAAGGCCTTTGAAGGGTACAAGGCCACCTCAGAATACATAGCCATCACATGGGGGAATAAATTTCGCCAGCGGCACAGACCTGATCTGTCAATAGAAGTGTCCCAGCCACGTAAGGAGATAGCTGCCTGAGGGTGTGGTCAGAGCTACCAGTGAAGCAGCCACTGGGTGAGAGGGAGGAACTGGCCCAGGAGGACTACTGATATGATTCCCACTGAAGAGACTCAGGACTGGAACCTGGAAAGAAAGTGCCCTCTTGTCAAAACCTCTTCAAAAGTGTCCCTCCAGCACCCTCTATAAACAAACAAGCTTAACATAAAGCCAGAAGCTGGTGAAGGAGAAATGTTTGTAGAGTTCAGCTTCAGTATCAAAGCAGGGCACAGAATAGTAGACTTGGACTGAGAGACAATAAATTAAAAACTGGTAAGCAGGATTAAGATTTTCTGGGTGAGCCGATTTCATTCAATGACAAAGCTTCAAAAATATAAAGGAAAAAAAAACTAACATGTCCATGTAATCTAAGTATCAATAGTCTTAAAAGGGGTTTTAATAGACTATCAGTCACTGATAAGCACAAAAATTGCCAACAGTGATAAACTGATTACATGGATGGGTCAAATTCTTCACCCCTCCCTTTATCTACATTTTCATCACATGCCTTTCCAGTTCTCCAAAAAAATAAAAAAGCAGAACCCATTTCCTACTCCTTGAATATTGGCTAGTCTTGTAATTTTTTGAGTCAACATGTGGTAACAGATACGGTATTAACAGATGCCTAAAATAGTATTTGTGCCTACCTCTTGCATTCTGCCTTTGACATGAAAACATACCCAGGTTAGCTGAGTAGAAGTCAAAAGACACAAGGAGTCTAATCATATCATCTAAGGTGACAGGAGCATCTAGATCAGCCAACAGCCTACTAAAGCCCAGTCTTATGAAGCAAGACCACTAAAGAACACGACTGCCTCAGTGATCACAAATACATGAGTAATTCCTGCAAAGCCCAGATCACAGTGGGTGGACACCACAGATTTGCATATTAAATAAATGTTTATTGCTGTATAATACTAGGATTTTTGAGTATTTATTATACAGTATTATAATGATGAAGGCTAAATGACATACTTCCTTTCTGTATTAATAGAAGAGAGCAGAATGATTTGTGTGCCGCACAGGTACATGGATAATTGATATCTTATTATGAGGGGTAATGTCCTTCCTCATTTTCCCACATTAAAACATTCAATTCTGATTTGAAGTAATGATCAAGTACATTATAAATCAGGGAGAAAGCTTTTGTCCAGGAACCATCTTTGGAGCTGCTATACATGAGCTGCGAGTTCTGTTGAATCATAAAAAGAAGAACCCAGCATTTGCAGCTATAGGATGGTTTCTTCTACCCTTGAAATCTCTATCTTACACTAACACTTGTATGTTCATCCCAACTCACCCAGATCAGTAGTTTAGTTCACCACCACCTTCTCAATCTAAAAAGTTCCACCCTTACATAAAACCCATGTAAAAGAGCAAAATGTAAAAAAATTTTCTACAACCCATTGCTAGTGGGCCCTTTCAAAGATGCCATTCACAATGAGGCATCTTGCTGCCACAGGTCCTTAAGATTCTCATGCCATGCCCAAACAGCCTTTGTGGCCTCCTGCCCTTCATCTTTCTCCATTGCTAATCTCTTCATTCCACCATCTATCAAACCTGCTCTCAGCTGTGAGCATCTGAGAAACTCACACCCAGAGAAATTATAGCATCTGAAAACTTAGGGGCAATAGACCCTTACCAAAGAAAGAGTGTAAGTGTGTATGATAGTATGGCAGTCATCAGTAGTAAAATAGGGAGGGGGATGCAGAGCACAGCCAGAGGAAGGGCCTGCTTCATGGGTAGAGTCCTATACAGTTGCATAGTGCCCTTTACCTAGAAGAACCTATATTTGGTTTAACACACTGTTGCTCACATCTTGAACTTTTTAATAACTTTTGAACAAGAACTCTCATTTTCATTTTGTAAAAAACCCCACAAATTCTATATCCAGGTCCATTTACAAGCAACAGGTAGTTCTCATGACGTGTTCTGTCTTCTACAAAAGAACAGATTTCATATATGGAATTCATTTTGCTTACAATATTTGTTTAGGTGCTACTGACCTAATAACCTCCTGAAATCTAATCTTAGGAACATCTTTATTTTAAACATCAGGTTTTATCCTGCTTCTTCATAATCATAAATGTGCCAGTGCATGCATCTTTAAAAATGAGCTGAAACAGATATTGGTAAAAGTCTAAGAATGATCTGTGAAAGGGCTGTTTTGATTTCCCTGAAAACAGAACACATTTACCATTAATATCTCAGCACCATGTTAAATATACTGCTGGGACTGCATGTGAACTATTATCTCTCTTGCCTTAGTTTCACATTCTGTTCTGTGGCAGGGAAAATGGAAATCTAAAATGCAATTTTTCCCTAGAGGTAACATTTTATGTACTATTTATTAAACCTACATTGTGTGTCAGGTATCTAAAAGAACACATAAAAATGGTCTCATTCTAAAATAGCCTTTTCAATTACTTCTCAGTGTAATACCTTTGTAACTCTTCCAGATGCTATAAAGACCAAGAACTGGACTTTCCTACCCATGTCATTATTGCTGCCAAGCAACACTGAATGCTCACTGGGTTTTTCCGTAGCCTCTCCTTGTTATGCAATATTTTGTTTTTCCCTTATGGAACATTCCCACATAGTCCATTTATATCTCATCAATATAAGGGAGAAAATTCCTGGCCCTATTACTGACTGGTTTCTCTTACTTACAAATGGATTAAACTGCCTCCCTGTTTAATACAATGACAAACAAATTCCCATTCTCAAAATGTTTAAATCATAACTTGCCAAAAGAGTTTGAACCCCTAGAGTCATTCTTTTGTATGAGTAATTATTACCAGAATGATCCTGTGAAAGTGTAATTAATACCTGGAAGAGGCATTAATCTATATAATATTTAGCTAGAAATAACTAAATACTAATATCTTCTCTGTTCTTCCCACAGCTTTAGTAAGATGTGCCTAAGTGGCCAATGATTTAGAAGTGTAATCTTGTTGCCAATAGGGAGATCACATAGTCACTCATACACCAATCAGAAGATGACCCTTTCTACTAGGAGGGATTTAAACAATGTTCCATTGATGCAACCCCTGCAGGGCTTAACTGCAGCAGACAAGGAAGATCATAGTAGAGAAGAGAAAATGAAGCCATCAGTAAGAAAAGCAAAAAATCAAGACAAAGAGAACTTAGACTCCGGAGAAAAGTAAAGGGCCAAGCGATTCATAATAAAATCTTTCTGCATTAACAGGGAATTTGGGCTTCCCCAAATTCTCAGATCATATCAAAAAGAAGCAGAATCCCTTTTTTAAAAAACATGAACTTTGATCATTGCCAGAACTATAGTCACCTCAAGTAGTAAGGAATATAAAATTAAAAAACAAAAGCCTAGTACAAGCATCACAAAACAAAATATTATGCAACATACAGAGGATATCAGAATAACTGAGACAATAGAAGATGGGGGCAAAAACTTGGGTCACACCTATCTGGGATGAACTAAAAGAATGTTTCTATTTTTAATTGATGCATATCAAAATGATTTGAAATTAGTGATTAATACTCATTCTAGAGTCTGAATGTAGTGACTATGCAAACTTTAGTTTTTTTCTTAAAGTTCTTAGTTTGGACAGACCTACAAATCTTTAGTTTTAAAAATCAGTGCAAAGAAAGACCTGCTTACCAATGGAAGTCTCTCTAAAAGAGAATAAGAAACAGAAATGCAAACTCTTATCTCCAACAACAATATGTGAAGGACTGCCAAGTTTACCAAAGGCAAATTGGAGTGGGAAGCTTTCAAAAACAGAACTTCTATGTTTGCAAATCTTATACAAACCAGAAAAGGCTCAAAGTTTCAAAATTAGTGGCATACCCAGAAGGTGAAATTAATCATCCCATTGGGATGACTGTGGACTCTAATAGGATTTTGCTTAGTGCAGAGAAGAGAGATGGAGGAAGGAAAGACAGACAGAAAGACAAGAGACTTAGAACAAAAACTGAGGAATTACACATTTATACAAAGCAGCCCCATTATGAAACAGGGGGGAAGGAATGTACACTGCGTTGTCAACATGCTTGAAGTTGCTTGGCTCTGTTAACTGAAGTAAAATAAAGGTTAATGGAAGGCATATATGCTCACACCTGCTTTACAAGGAAATTAAATAAACTTTCCTGACCTGAAGAAAATTCATCTAAAGATATATAATAATCAAATAATAGCCTGCACAAGATTTACACATAGGTACTAATAGAAAAATAAATGACAGATGAAGAATATTCATATTAATGTTATCACAGAATAGATGAAAAGATAATCAAATAAAAATCATGAACATAAAACACATAGCTGTGAAAAGTACACTTCAAGAGATAAATATGTTGCCAGGTGCCAGTAGCTCATGCCTAGTAATCCTAGCTACTCAGTAGGCAGAGAACAGGATGATTACCAGCCCAGGCAAGTAGATCCTATCTCAAAAATACATAGCATACAAAGGGCTGGCAGAGTAATTCAAGTGGTAGAGTGCCTGCCTAGCAAGCATAAAACCCTGAGTTCAAACTCCAGTACCACGAAAATTTTTTTAAAAAGAGAGAGAATTATGAAAGACATAGTGAAACAACAAAATTAGTTATGGATAAGTTTGCCAATACACAAAAGAAATTGGAAAGAAAAATAAGCTATTCCAGATATTAAACCCACAGGAAATAATGAAAAATGCAGGTATATATAGAGCAACATTTAGAGAATTTTTAATACATTGAAATAATTAAAGATCAAAGAGAAAATATAGCTACAGAAGGGAAGGGAAATCTAGCATATATACATATATATATAAGTGGATTTCCTGAAAAATGGAAATAAAGAATGGAAAATATTAAAAATATCACTCAAAAAAACTTTATAGAAACAAAATAAGACTTGAATCTTGAATAAGACTATAAAAGCATGCCACATCTCTGAAAAAAAACTAACACAGAATGATCAATACTAAAACCTGTCCTATTAAATGAATCAGAGTCCATCAAGAGAATCCATGTGATAATTTTATCAAGGAAATGTTAATAGATAATTATTACTAGGAAATTTAGGTAATGAGTAATAGGCTAGTAAAAAATAAGTAAAACCCTAAAGAACATACGAATAGCAAATATAAAGAAAAGCCACTACCCCTAGGGCTGAGGTGAGAAGAGGTACCCTCCTTCCCTTGTGCCAGGGCTAAAATCCAGACCTTACTGGGAAAAAACAAGAATTTTAGGTCAGTGGCAGGCAACACTAGCAGAACTTGCTGAAAGCCTACCCTCTGGGAAAACTAGCCATAAGATGCTATGCCTTAGACTCACTGCAAAGATTCCCAGAAGAGTAGCAGGACAAGTCATTTAATGGGGTGTCTTACTGTGGCATTGTATCATGAAGTCAACCAGGGAGTTGTTGGCTGCTGAACGACATATGTAGCAGAACCCAAACACTGAAAAAGATGTAAGCTATTGGAGCCAGGCCCTAAAGACACATAGTGGCCAGTGGAGAAACTGTCTACACAACTGAAGCCAGACATGGCAGAAACTGGATGCTGAGAGAGCCAAGTGCTAGAGAAGCTGCCCACGCTGAAGGCAATGAGTACTGCAGAGGCTATTGCTGGAGAAGCTGAGTTTTGGAAGAGTCAGATGCTGAAGCAGCTGTCCATACTGCCAGGCAGGGAAAAGTTACCCATGCTGTTACTGTTAGCAGGTGCAAGAGAACCCATTAGCTCTGCAGAAGCCTGGCAAGCCAAGCAGGTTGTCTCCTGTGCCCTTCTAGCGCCATCTACAGACAAAGCTCAGCAGCATGCCAGCCACCTTCACAGTTTCCTCCTAACTCCATCCCTGGAGCTGGGGGACCACACAAATATTTTAAGAAAGGATGTAGGGGAATGTAGTGGAAATATTATGTACTCGTGTATGAAAATGGAAAAAATGAGACATTTTGAAGCTATTACAGGAATGGCGGGGAGAATAAGGGAGAATGATGGAGGGGGTGAATTCAACTACAATATATTGTAATAACTTGTGTAAATGTCACAATGTACCCCTTGTACAATAATAATATGATAATTTAAAAAATTAAAAGACAATAAATAAATTAAAATTCTATTTCAGAGGAGCATTGTTTTTACATCATTTTTCTTTTCCATGTTTGGAGTGAATTCCTCAAGATAAAAATTTCTTCACCTACAGGAAATTAATGTGAGTCAACTCTCTGTATAGCTATCCTTATCTCAACCAGCAAAAACCCTTGTTCCTTCCTATTATGGCTTATACTCTCTCTACAACAAAATTAGAAATAAGGGCAAAATAGTTTCTGCTGGGTATTGAGGGGGTAGGGGGGAGAGGGAGAGAGCGGAGTGGGTGGTAAGGGAGGGGGTGGGGGCAGGGGGGAGAAATGACCCAAGCCTTGTATGCACATATGAATAATAAAAAAAAAATTCTTCACCTATTCTTTGGAGTTATCTTTCTTCAGAGGTGGGAGGAAGTAGAGACTGTATAAAAGAATAGAGTTATAAAGGATATCTTTCTTTAATTAAACTGATAATAAAAGTTTCCCTAACTGTGAAACCACCCTCCAAAATGGCTGGTTAGGAAGTGAAAATTATGTTCTTCAGAAAGGCTGGGCTTCTTCTTATTAATGACCTACAAGGTGATCCTAGTGTGAAATCCCTTACTTTTTTTGTCACTGAGCGCACTTAGGAGAAATGCCTCCCACCCAGCAGAGCCAAAAATGCAGTGAGAAGGCCGTTGTAGGCTCCTGTGTAGGCCAAGGCACATGTGCCCTCTGCCCCCTCTGTAGAGCACATGCTCTGTCTCTTCCTGACTTTCTTCTTAAGGACCCTTGGTACCTAGAATATTCACAACTTCCATAGAAACAAAAATACAACACTAAACTCAAGACAAAGAAAATCTTGCTAGAGTCAGTGATATGAAATCATTCTTTGATCAAAAGATTAAGAAGCAGTCTGAGAATGTTTCTTTAAAATGAATTTTAAAACACATAGTTGAACTACCACACCAAGATTGAAACTTGCTTCACCTTTATTAATTGTTAAAGACTAGAAGTCTTACCTAAAATATAGTATTAAACTTCTGGAGTCTTAGGTATTACAAGAAATTTGGGGGTGGGGGAAACATAGGTATTTTTAATGGTTATGTAAAGAGAAAAGGAGAATTATAAAGTATAGCACAGATTTAATTTAACACCAAGTTCCCACTTCTACAGTTAAGTCTGAAATGATTTTCTTTTCTTTTTTCTGGAAGAACTGGGGTTTGAACTCAGAGCCTTGTACTACACTAGGCTGACACTGTACAGCTTTAGCCACACCTCCAGCTCTTTCTAATCTGGTTATTTTTGAGGTAGGGTTTCACTTTTTGTCTGGTCTGACCTAGACTGCAATCCTCCTATTTTATGCTTCCCATTGTAGCTGCAATGACAGACCACTGTGCCCAGTTTCTTTTTAGTTAACATGGGGTCTTATGAACTTGCTTTGCCAAGGCTGGCCTGGAACAGTGATCCTCCAGAGCTCAGTCTCCTGTATAGCTTGGCATGTACCACTGTACTCAGCTATTAGTTGAGATGGGTTCACATGAACTTTTTGCCTGGGCTGGTCCTGAACAATGATCCTTGAGATGTCAGCTTCCTGAGTAGGTAGGATTACAGAGGTAAGTCACAGGCATTCAACTCTCTGAATTGATTTTCAATCTTACATTGTAAAGACTAACCTCATCCTTCAGTTTTATCACAGGAGATTTTAATTGGTATAGCACTTAAAATTAAGCATTGGAACAAATAAGCATTATATCAGAAAATGCTATTTCACTAAGCTTGCTGGTTAGAAACTCACAGTCTTAGATTCTGTTCAAAATCTCCTAGGCAATACTAATGTAAAGAAATACCTTCATGACTGTGATATCAAAGTGCTAGCAAACAGAGGAAATTCTGGTTTTTACACTGAAACAATAAGGGGCTTACCATGCTTTGTATCTACCTCTTTGAGCAAGAGATAGCTGTGAACCATCAGATAGACCCCAAAGAGACTTTGAATTGACATTGATTTTTACCATCTTGTTAGTATTACTCTTACTTCTAATAATTGTTTGACTAACAGACTGATATAATGGTTGATTTAATTGATCGTTATAATAATAATCTATATTTACCATTTGTCTTGTTGATCAATATGCTATTTAGTCTCTGTAAGTCTAAAATAATAATGTGTCCTGTCTATCAGGAAGTACTGCCAGCCTTCAAAACTGTGCATGGAAAATTCTAAAGCTAAAGCCACTGAAGGTCCTTGATAACCCTGAATCATTCTACCTCTGGAGCTTAACTTCAGATTACTTCCCTTTCCACATCCATCTTGCCAAACAAACCAAATTTCTCACTCCCTCTAAACACAACTCAGGTTTTCCCACAAGCATAGCAGAAATATCTCCTGCCCTTGCCTCTGTGTATTCCAATTTTGCCATATCTTTAAGTCCCTGTGAAACTATGCTTTTTCTATAAAGCTTTCCCTGATTACCCCAGCTCAGTCTGTTTTCTCCATCCTCTAAATTATAGCACTGCTTCTGTGCCTTTCATAAGATATGAAAGTTTTTTGTATCCTGTCTATACATCTTATCTCTCTTGACAAAGTAGAAGCAATTTTAGGGCAAGACTGGTGGCTTACAGATTTCTGTTAACTTTTTATGTAACCTAGCATCAAATTTTGCTCGTACTGGATGTTAAACTATTCACTGAAACAGAAAAGAATCCCAAAAAGAGGTCTTTAGGAAAATTCAGTAATACTGATTCTATCACATTTAAAATGATGCTATTTTGTTCTTCTTAAATTTATTTTAACTACTAAACTACTGCATTAAAAGAACATGTATCTTAATAACTGACTTTTTTGGTGCCTCCTTAAATTTTGTACCTACGATAAGTGTGTCATTATCACTCACCTCACTGTACTCCCAGGTCTATAATAGTCTTAAGCAGTAGGTGCTAACTTCAAGGAATCCATGCAATTTCCCCATTCTCAGCATGATCGAGGTATCAGGCGCCTGAGGTGAGAACCTTAGTAAGAACTAGACAGACTACCAAATTCTCAGACAAAGCTTCTGCTTTGATGTTGAACTAAAGTGACATCCCAGTCTTTATATTTATATTGTATGCCAATTTATATTGTATGCCAAGAAGGAAGATGCGGATGACTGGGAATGTTGGGCTCAAAACCTAGAGAGACAGACAGGATCATTCCTGGGACAGTGAAAACATGTTCACAGAGCCACAAAACTTTCCTTCCGATCTCCACCAGATGATAGACAAGGACCCTGGCTACACTTCCTCTCTTGGTCACAACTGGTTCAAGAACTCAAGAAGACCTGGATCTATGAGTAAATGTATCGGTTAGTACTGGTAGGAGCCACTACTGACAAAGATTGGATTATCTTTTCTAGTTTTTGTTTTTTCTGGTTTTTTTTTTTTTTTGGTCTCCACAAAGAAGTGACTGTTAGCCTTGTGAATCTTCACATGTGTGAGAGACATCTAAGTCCTTTACAACTTTCTAATTCACAATTACCATTACAGTTTGCAATAACCCCCATAAAATTCAGTGTAATAAAGCTGACTCACTTAAGTAATCCTTTCAGGCCTTTAATGATTTTATAGCCATGTTTTTAATAGAGATTTCCAAATTATTTTAATTCTAATAATTAAAGAGTCTCGGGTCTCCTGAGTTAGCAGATGGCATTTTGAAAACTATTTTTCAAAATAAATTAACTTTTATCCAGAAATGGGAAATAGCAGACTATAAATGACAAGAGAAGAATAAAGCCTCTTCAGATTTTTATTTGTGGTTTTCTTATTTGCCTTTTAGAGATAGAGAAAATCTAATAATAGACTTTTCTTAGTTCATCTCTCTGCATTGATTTGAGAAAGGTAAACTACTGTAACTACAGTGTCCCAGACTTCAAGTCCTCCTTAGTCAGCTCTTCATTAATGTCCAGGCTAACCTCTGACTATAGGTGTTTGCTCACGTCTAGTCCCCCTACTCCGGTGCTTCTGAGACTATTCAGAGTTCATCATTTACCATATTTCATTTAAAAATATTAGTATGTGAGCTTTAATTTCACCAATAACCATAAGAAAAATGCTGTTTCACCTAAATATCTATCATCAGTGGAATAAAAAAATAAGTTAGGTACTGTCCCAACATAGAATACTCTACAATTGTAAAAATTAATAATTACAATTATAGGTAATAACATGGATGATGCTTAAAAATATCCAGCTGGGAAAAAGAGGCCAAATACCAGAAGGCTCATACTACATGACTCTATTTATTAAAAACAAAAGTATAAAACAGGCCAACTTAATCTAAGATGCTGGTTACTCTTGAGGGAGATGTCATGTCTAGAAGGAGGCAGGAGGGCCTTCTGGGGTGATGATCTGTTCTGTTTCTTCCTGGGTTATGTATGTATGCTACTCTGTGAAAATCCTTCAGATTTCACACTGACATTTTTCTGTGTATATATCAACAAAAGGATTTGTGAAATGATAGTAATACTGTTGCCACTATTACCACTTCTTAAGTCTATTAACTAACCTTTTACTCCAGAACTGTTTTTAGAACAGTTTTTAGTGCACAGAAAAGTTGATCAGAAGGTAAAGAGATACTCTACATACCTCCTGCTCCCCCATCTCCCCCCGACACACACACACTTTCCCTCATTACCACATATTTGTTACAATTCATGGACCTATGTTAACACATCATCACCCAAAGCCTTCATTTTACATTAGGATTAACTTTTGATACTGTGTATTCTATGGGTTTGGACATATATAACCATTATTATAGTGTCACACAGAGTAATTTCACTGCCCTAAAAACCACTTGTGCTCTGCATATTAATCCCTCCATCTTCTGAATCTCTGGCACTGATTATTTTTACTGTCCGCATTGTTTTGCCTTTTTATGCTATCATATAGTTGAAATTATATAGCATGTAGCCTTTTCAGGCTACAGCTTTTTTTAACTTGTAATATACATTTTAGATTTCTCTATATACTTTCATGACTTGATAGCTTATGCCTTTTTAGTGTTGAATAATATTTCATTGTATGGATGTACCACAGTTTATTTATCATTTCACCTACTAAAGAACATTTTGGTTGCTTCCAAGTTTGGGAATTATGAATGAAACTACTATAACATCCATGTGAAAATAAGCTTTCAACTCTTTTAGGTAACTATCAAGTAGTGTAATTACAAGAGTCTACAGTAATAGTATTCTCAGTTTTGGAAAACAAAAAACTGTTTCTAATTTAATGGCAGTACTATTCTGCATCCCCATCGTCAATGAATGAAATCTCCCATTGCTTCACATCCTCATCAGAACTTGGCATTGTTAGTGTTCTGGATTTTGGACATTCTAACATATAGAGATAGCTCATTCATTCTAACCTGCATTTTCCCGATGACATATGATGTGGAGTACCATTTCATATATTCTGCTAACCATTTTATAGTGAAGGACACAAAAAACGATATTCCAAATATGTTTCACCTCTCTGTCTCTGCATTAGAAGCTAGTCTTAGAAATAAAAATACAGGAGGAGATCCAAAATGGCAGATAGCTGAGAGAAACAGGAACCCTGAGCTCCACAATTTCAGAAAAATACTTCAGAGTCATGGTAGCTAGACTTAGGTAATTCTGATCATTTTAGCCAACTGAATTACACCAACACATAGGATGCACATAAAGTTCAAAGATCAACCCTTAAAACAGCTTTTAATTGCACATAACAACTGGGGAAGTCCCAGCTCTTACTGGTACCTGCTGGCCATTTTTCCCTTTTTATCCTTTTTTTTTTTTTTACTTTCTTTTTCTTGTAAAAAGCAGAGGACTACAGAACAAACTGAACTAGACTCTATGACATACTAGACCCTCATCAAGAGGACCCAGGCTGCCTTTACCACACCAGCCCATACTCAACTCTGAAGAGTGACTCTGCAACCTCAACAGGTTAGGCCAAAGATCACCACCCCTGAGGGAACCACATTGTCCAGCAAAGGTGCTGGGTAGGTTGCACCAGCCCCCATGAACAAATCTGAAAGCCAAAGATAGAGAACATAATTCAACTCTGCCTGGTAGTACTGGGACAAAATGCTGAGCTGACCTCCCAGAATGGGCCTGGACAAAACATGGAGGTGACCTCTCAGAGCTGGGGTGGGGCAGAACACTGAGCTTAACTCCCAGGATTGGAGGTGGGGCACAACTCTGAGTTGGCTTACCTTGTTGTGGGGGAGGGGCTGACCTGCCAGAGCCTTTATTCTTGCTCTCTTCATTTTCTCTCCTCTTTTGGGGAGCTACAACCCAGTTACCTATCTCCTTCTTCCTTCTGCTTAGCCATCTCTTACCCCACTTTCCTTTCCCCCAACTATTTTTTCTACCCTTTTCTTCCATTCTCTCCTCTTTTCACCACCTTCCCCTTCGTACCTCCCCCAACCTTTCACCCTACTGCCCCTAACTCCTCTGAAGTGAGTGGTGACTCACTGAATAGTCTACTACACCAACTTTACACATTACCCCATCTGTCCTATCCCTCTGCAATCCCTGACAAAAGCACCTTCCCACTCAGCAACCAAACTATACCTTAACACACATTAGGACCCTATTACCCTATAGCCCCCACACTTCACACCCCTTCCTCCCTCACCACATCCCCCCCTTTCAGAACCCTGCAGCACCATGTTTTAAATTACCTAAGCATCTATCTCTAGCTCAAACAGCCATTATCCCCCCAATATCCACTGTTCATAGATAATATCACCAAGGCGTTCTCTATATATTATGTAATAACTGGTATCATACTGAATCTATAAATTTGTTATTGCTGAATTATACTTCCAGGTCAGGGAATAGAAATAGCACATCAATCAAGCAAATAACTATGCCAGTCACAGCATAGTAATTAAGTCAAGGGAAAGATAACAGGTGATTAAAACCCCCAAATGGCCAACCAACAACACAGGAGCAAGGCACAAAAGAGAAATATGGGGAGAAGAAGAAAGCAGGGAATACAACCCCTCAAAAGACTAACAATAATTCAATAGAGGATTCAGTAGAAAGTGAAGGAAATGAATATCCAGTTGCTGCCCCAGTAGAAATATGATAAGTATGTCCAATGAACTTAATGAGGAGCTTAAAGAGGTGCTCAGTGTGGAGCTCAACAAGGACTCAAAGAGAAACTTATCGAGGAGCTTAAAGACAACATACAAAAATAAATCAAAAAATATCAAAACAACACATGAAATTGAAGCAGCAATCTAGAGTCTCCCAAGAAAGAAAAGTCCAGGAGCTGATAGATTCTCTGCTGAATTCTATCAGACCTTTAAAGAAGAACTAATACCAACCCTCCTTAAACTGTTCCACTGAATAGAAAGGTAAGGAACACTGCCTAACACATTTTAATAAGCCAGAATTACACTCATACCAAAACCAGACAAAGACACATCCAAAAAGGAGAACTATAGGCCAATCTCTTTAATGAACATCTATGCAAAAGTCCTCAATAAAGTAATGGCAAAACGAATCCAACACACATCAGAAAGATCATTCACCACAACCAAGATGGCTTCATCCCAGGGATGCAGGGGTGGTTCAACATACACAAATCTATAAATGTGATTCAGCACACTAATAAAAGCAAAGACAAAAACCTCTTGATCATCTCAATAGATGCAGAAAAGGTCTTCAACAAGATCCAGCACCACTTCATGATAAAAGCTCTAAGAAACCTAGGAATAGACAGAAAGTACCTCAACATGGTAAAGGTTATATGTGACAAACCTACAGCCAACATCATGCTTTATGGTGAAAAACTGAAACCATTTCCCCTAAAATCAGGAACAAGACAAGGGTGCCCACTATCTCCACTCCTATTCAACATAGTCCTGAAATTCCTAGCCAGAGCAATTAGGCAAGAAAAAGAAATAAAAGGAATACAAATAGGTAAAGAAACTGTCAAAACATCCCTATTTGCAGACAGTATGATCCTATACCTTAAAGACACAAAAAAACTCGATCCAAAAACTCCTAAACGCATAAACAGCTACAGCAATATGACAGGGTACAAAATCAACTTACAAAAATCATTAGCTTTTCTATAAACCAACAATGAAAAAACTGAGAAAGAATATATGGAAACAATTCCATTTACAATAGCCTCAAAAAAAAATCAAATACTTAGGAGTAGACTTAACAAACGATGTGAATGACCTCTACAAAGAGAACTAAAAACCCCTGAAGAAAGAGATTGAGGAAAACTACAGAAGATGGAAAAATCTCCCGTGCTCATGGATGGTAGAATCAACATAGTAAAAACTGGCTATACTACCTAAAGCAATCTACATGTTTAATGGAAGTCCCATTAAAATCCCAATGACATTCATCACAGAGATTGAAAAATCTACCCTAAAGTTCATTTGGGAACACAAGAGACCACAAACAGCCAAGGCAATACTCAACAAAAACAACAATGCTGGAGATATCACAATATCTGACTTCAAATTATATTACAAAGCAATAGCAATAAAAACAGCATGGTACTGGCACAAAAACAGATATGAAGACCAGTGGAACAGAATAGAGGACCCAGATATGAATACACACAGCTATGCCCACCTTATTTTTGACAAAGGCGCCAAAAATATATGATGGAGAAAAGACAGCCTCTTCAACAAATGTTGCTGAGAAAAGTGGTTATCAGTCTGCAAAAAACTGAAATTAGATCCATGTTTATCACCCTGTACTAGTATCAACTCAAAATGGATCAAGGACCTTAATATCAGACCTGAAACTCTGAGGTTAGTACAGGAAGAGCAGGGAATACTCTGGAAGCAATAGGTATAGGCAAGGACTTCCTCAATAGAACCCCAGCAGCTCAGCAACTAAGAGAAAGGATGGACAAATGGGACTTCATAAAATTAAAAAGCTTCTGCACAACAAAAGAAATGGTCTCTAAACTGAAAAGACCACCTCCAGAGTGGGAGAAAATATTTGCCAGCTAACCACCAAACAAAAGACCAATAACCAAAATATACAAGGAACTCAAAAAATTAAACTCTCCCAAAATCAATGAACAATAAAGAAGTGGGCAACTGAACTAAACAGAACTTTCTCAAAAGAAGAAATGCAAATGGCAAAAAAAGAACATAAAAAAATGCTCACCATCTCTAGCCATAAAGGAAATGCAAATCAAAAGCACACTAAGATTCCACTTCACCCCTGTTAGAATAGTCATCATCAAAAACACCACCACCAGCAGGTGTTGGTGAGGATGTGGGGAAAAAGGAACATTTGTGCACTGCTGGTGGGAATGCAAGCTAGTGCAACCATTATGGAAAAAAATATGGAGACTTCTTAAAAATCTAAACATAGATCTTCCATATGATCCAGCAATCCTACTCCTGGGGATATACCCAACGGAATGCAACATAGGTTACTCGAGAGGCACCTGCACACCCATGTTTATTGGAGTGCTATTCATAACAGCCAAGTTATGGAAGTAGCCAAAATGCCCCACTACAGATGAATGGATTAAGAAAATGTGGTACTTACACACAATGGAGTTTTACTCAGCCATGAAGAAGAATGAAATCTTATTAGTCTCAAGTAAATGGATGGAACTGAAGAACATCATTCCGAGCAAGGTTAGCCAGGCTCAGAAGACCAAAACTTGTATATTCTCCCACATATGCAGACTTTAGATCTAGGGCAAATATAGAAATATTGTTGGATTGGTTCACATGACAAGGGGAGAGCACATATGGGAGGTATGGGAATAGGTAGGTAACATAAAACACAAAGTGTTTGATGTACCCACTGCAGAAGAACTAATACAGAAACCTTAAAGTGACAGAGGTCAATATGGGATGGGGATCAGGAACTAGTGAAAAAATCAGGTAGAGATGAATCAATTTGGGTTGTAACACATTTGTACATGGAAGCTATGTTAGGAATCTTTCTATATAGCTATCCTTATCTCAACTAGCAAATACACTTTGTCTTTCTTATTATTGCTTATGTCTTCTCTTCAACAAAATTAGTGATAAGGGCAGAACAGTTTCTGCCTGGAAGTGAGGGGGGGTGGGGGGAGAGGGAGGAGGTGGGGGGCAGAGGGAGAAATGGCCCAAACAATGTATGCACATGTGAATAAATGAATAAAAAAATTTAAGTAATAATAATAAAACAAAATAAAAAACTTGAGAAAACACAGAAACAACTAAATGACCTCAGAGAGGACTTCAACAAACTCCAAAATGAAACTAAGATGATTATAAAAGAGAGAGAGATGCAATAAAAAAACAGCACAAGATATGAATGAGGAATTTAAAATGTATGGAAAACCTCAGAAAAAAAGAAATAAACAGAAACCCTGGAAATAAAAATTCCTTAAATAAAAATTACAGTTGAGAGAAACTCCAGCAGACTATAACAAGTGGAAAACAGAATTTCAGGGCTCAAAGACAAAATAGATATAGAAAAAACAGAAAAACTCTTAGGCAATAGACTCAAGAGCTTTCAGAGGAGTATGCAAGAATTCAGTGATTCCATCAAAAGACCAAACCTGTGAATCATAGGCACTGAAGAAGGAGAAGAGGTACAAGCCAAAGGTATATGTGATAGATTAAACAAAATAATAGCAGAAAATTTTCCATATCTCAAGAAAGAAATGCCCATTCAGGTACAGAAAACCTCCAGGATACCAAACAAACATGACCAAAATAGAACCTCTGTATGACATATTATCATTAAAACAACCAGCACAGAGAAAATGGAAAGAATATTGGAGGCTGTAAGAGAGAAAAATCACATAATACATAAAGCTAAATCCATCAAATAACAGATTTCTCAACAGAAACCTTAAAAAACAAAAAAGGTATGAAGTGGGTATTTTGAGCACTGAAAGAGAGCAATTTCAGTCCTATGATACCCTACCTAGATATCATTCAAAATTGATGGAGGAATAAAAGTCTTCCATTATAAACAGAAATTAAAACAATATATGACCACAAAAACCCCACTACAGAAGATTCTGAAGGGAATCCTACATACACAGAAGATGAAAATAAATATAACCACAAAAGGACAAGAAATATAAACCTCGAGAGAAGAACAGATAAATACTCACGAGAGTACCTTAGAATTAGCTGTATACACACAATACCTTAAACAAAATAAAACTAAGTGGCAGGAATACCACATAACTCTAAATATTAACACTAAATGTTAATGGACTCAACTCCCCCATTTAAAGACACTGTTTGGCAAGCTAGATTAGAAAGGAAGACCCAACAATATGTTGTTTACAAGAAACCCATCTTACTGACAGAAACAAACACTGTCTTAGGGTGAAAGGGTGGAAGATTTACCAAGGTAATGGCTCCTGAAAACAAGCAGGAATAGCAATATGTACATCAGATAAAATGGATTTCAAACCTCAATTAGTCAAAACTGACAAGGAAGGTCAGTTCATACTAATAAAAAGCAGGGGGATGGGGGAGAGGGGAGTGAGGGTGAGGTGGCACAAACAATGTATACATATGTAAGTAAATGTAAAAGTGGTAAAGTAAAGGGAGAAAAAAAGAAAAGAGAAACATGCAAAAAAAAACTAAGATTAAAAAAGGAGCAATACATTAAGAAGAAATAACAATGATTAACTTATATAAGCCCAATGTTGGTGCACCCAACTTCATTAAATATACACCAATGGACTTAAAAACTTGGGTAGACCCAAACACAGTGGCAGTGGGAGACTTTAAACTATTCTATCAACAAAAGATAAATCATTCAGACAAAAAAATCAACAAAGAAATTCTAGACTTGAATGGCACCATAGATATAATGGACTTAACAGGGTATTCCATCCTGCATCAGTACAATATACATTCTTCTCAGCAGCCTCTGGAACTTTCTCCAAAATAGACAAGAATTTAGGGCACAAAGTAAGTCTCAACAAATATAATAAAAGTGAAATAACCCCTTGCATACTGTCTGACCACAATGCAATAAAACTAGAACTCAACAACAAAAGAAGCAGCAGGAAATAAATTGGATGAAGAATAACAAAATGCTCAATGATCAGTGGGTCACAGAAAAATTAAGAAAGGAAATCAGAAGGTTCTTGAAATTTAATGAAAATGAAAACACAACCTATCAGAACCTATGGAGAGCAGCAAAGGCAGTCCTAAGAAGAAAGTTTATAGCCTTGACTGCACATATTAAAAAAACCAATCTGAAATGACCTAATGCTGCATCTCAAACTCCTAGAAAAAAAAGAACAAGCTAAACCCAAAACTAGCAGAAGGCAAGAAATAATAAAAATAAGGGCCTAAATCAATGAAATAAAGATCAAATATATATATATGTATATATATATATATATATATGTATATATATACAGAATATATGGAACATCTTTGCCAGCTATACATCAGACTGATAACCAGGATATACCAGGAACACAAAAAAATTAAACTTCAAAAAAATTAATGACCCAATGAAGAACTGGGCAAATGAACTGAACATAGTCTTTTCAAAGGAAGAAGTCCAAGTAGCTAAAAGAAAACCTGAAGGAATGCTCAACCTCCCAGGTCCTAAAGGAAATGCAAATCAAAGCCATATTAAGCTTCCACCTCACTTCTGTTAGAATGGCTATAACAATACAACAGTGGCTCAATAATACAAACAACAACAAATGTTGGTGAGAATGCAGGGGAAAAAGGAACCTTTATACATTGCTGGTGGGAACGTAAATTAGTACAACCACTATGGAAAACAGAATAGAGGCTCCTGAAATAACAAAAACAGAATTGTGTGATTCAGCAATACCACTCCTAGGAATACACCAAAAAGAATGTGAGTCAGGTTGCAACAAAGGCACCTGCATTCCCATGTTTATTCCAGCACTATTCACAATATCTAAGCTCTGGAAACAGCCAAGATGCCTCAATACTGATGAGTGGATTAAGAAAATATGACATTTATATAGAATGGAATTTTAGTCAGCCAGAAAGAAGAATGAAATTTTGTCATTTGCAGGTAAATGGATGGAACTAGAGAACATCATCTTAAATGAAGTTAGCCAGGTTCAGAAGGCCAAAGGCCACATGTTTTCTCTCATATGTGGACTATAGACCTAATACAAATATAGCAATATTATGAAACACTGGTCACACTGAGGGGAGGTCACATATGAGAGGGTAGGATAAAACAAGGAAACTAAGAAGATGAATATGGTGGATATACTCTCAATACAAGAATGAATATAGAATTCTTAAACCAGCTGAAACCACCATAAGAAAGGCACTAAGATAGAATGAATAAAAATAGAGGAGATGAACCAATTGTGGTTATAATACCTATATCCATGGAAATATCACAAGGAAACTCCCTGCATAGTTACCTTTATCACAAATAAGCAAAAACGTCTTTTTCTTTTTTTCTTTTTTCTTCTACAAAACTGCAAAACAGGAGGACAGAACAGGTTGGGCAGGGGGCAGTAATTGGTACCAGTGGGAAGGGGAAGGTGACAGGGAAAGGGAGTTTATGCAAATGCAAAAATGATACCTGTTGGAACTACTCTTGGAATAGGGGGAGAGGGAATAAAGGAAAGTGGTAGAGGGGGTGAATTCATGTACGATATATCTGATACATTGTAAGAACTTTTGTAAATGCCACAGTGTACCCCCAAGCAGCACAATTAAAAAAAAGAAAAGAAAGAAAGATACAGAGTTCTGGTTCTAAGTCTACATTGCTGACAGATTTGTCCCTAGGTATAAAAAATTTTTTTTTCTAACTACTCAGTTGGTTCTTGTACCTAGATGCTCTTCAAAAATCTACAGTTTAGTATATCTAAAACTAAGTTCATTTTTCTCCCCCAAAACCTATACCCTTCCCTCCTGACTTTTCTAGCTCAGCAAACAGCATTACCATTTACTCATTTGCCAAATCAAAAGCATGGCATCTTCTTACTTTCCACATTTTCCTTATTCCCTAAACCAATAAACACCATTTCCTACCAATTTGCCTAATACCTTCACTTTGGATCCCTCTTCTCCATTCCTCACTTCCCGGCCTTGTTCCAGTCCTTTAATATCTTTGTTATGGATAAGTATGACTACTGTCTCTCTTCTCACCCTTCTCTGATCTATCCAGACCACTGTCCTTAGAATCCTATGTAAGTCACACAAAGATAATCAAGACTCCTTGCTATGCAGCCTCTCTTCAATTTAACCAGAAGCTATTTCATCCATACTGATCACCCATATTCTGAAACAGCTGACTTTATATATTGTTCCCTCCAAAAAGAGGCAAAGAAATAAAAAGGGCATATGTCATGGGACAAGAACAGAAGATTCATCAGTAGTTGAGAGAGTTCAGCAGGTATACTGGAGGTGGGAAGTGCATGGAGAACACCTATCAAGGAATAAGAAGCTCCTACTTAAAGTCTCTGTAGGTTTGCAAATGCCACAATGTACCCCAGCACAACAATAAAAATATTTAAATAAATAAATGAAGTCTCTGCAGGGATGACTTCTGATGAGAGGTGTGTGAGTGAATTCACCTGTAGAAGTCTTTAGACATTAAGCTCTTGGAGACACTTAAAACTTCAAGTTTTTAATCACACAGTAGAAGTGACAAATAGGCTGAATATGGAAAATTGTTTATAGTCTCTTTTTTATTTGCGGTACTTGAGTTTGAACTCAGGGCTTTGCACTTGCTAGGCAGGCACTATACCATTTAGGCTGCACCTCCAGTCCTATAGTCTTTTTTTTCTTAGCAAGGATTTATTTTAGTATAGCAAGATAAAGGTGGAAGAAGTTGGGGAAAAAGCATTTCCTGTTCCCATGCAGGAAATGGGAGTAAAGACTCAATATGGCAGCTTTTGTTTTGGTCTTTATATTTTCTGAAGGAGGTAGAAATAGTCCTTAGAAAATGGTTTTTGGATGGGCAAGGTGGGTGCTGTTTTATGAACCTCTTTACTGGTGTGCATCTTCATTTGCTTAGCCAGGCCAACACTGTTTTCCACTACCAGCACATCCCTACCTAAGTAGGTTAATTCTTTGGAATATTTGAACCATAAAAACTACAGACATGAGGAATGTAAGCAGAGTAGCAGACAAAGATGAGACCTCCCCCCACAAGTTTTCTTGTCCTATGTATCTCTTAGGAGTCTTACAACCAGGATAGTATTTTGTAAACATGTTTATAAGATGAATATGAAAATGTTACTCAAATGATGCACTTTGAACTATTTTATTACAGTGAATTGAACTATCATATTGGAGAATATTTCTCTGAAGAAAAGTGATCAACTCAAAGAAAAACTCCTACAGATACTAACATTCAGGATCCCACCAAAAATTTCCAAAGCACCACTCAATCACACATTGCTTTTTATCAGTTCTTTACTGCTACACACTTAAATGCAAATAGACAGCAAAAGATCACTAAACATTTGAGAAAACCCCCCCCACACCAAAAGAACAGATCAAAACAGGCAGAAAGGAACCTGAAGGAATCATGTAGAAATTTAAAGAGAAAAGATGACAATTAACATCAATAGAAAGACGAAAGAAATTACTGGGTCCATAAAAACAAAAATACTATGAAAAGGAATGATCCAAGAAAAATAAAGAACACTTAGAAATTTTAAATATTAGGAAAGAAAACTCTCAGAAAATAAAATGATCAGACAAAGAGTTGAGAAATATTTGAGAAGAGAGTTAGAGGGCAAACCCATGAGGTCTAACTTCTGAATGATAGGAGTTACAGAAAGATGAAACAAAAACAATAAGAGAAGTGAAATTTATCAAAAAGAATTGCATAAGGAAATGTACAATAGCTCAAGGACATGACTTTACAGAGGAAACTATTCACTGAATACTCAGTACAATAAGAAAGAAAAAAATTCCTTATAGCACATCTCCATGACATTTCAGAACCTAAAATCTTAAGAAAACCAGGTTATATACAAATGATTCAGAATGGCATGGAATTCAGTATTTTTTAAATGTTAAGCACAAATTATTTTAAGTTAGAATACAAAAATTAGAAGTTAACTTCCATCCAGTCTTTCACAGGAAGCCTCCAAAGGATATGCCTCAGAAAAAGGTAAAACAATAACCATGATTATGAAAATGAAGACACACAATTTGGGAATAGGCAGAGCCAAAGAGGAGACTCTTGCAAAGGGAAGTTACATGAGGACAAGAATTCAGCAGGCCAAGGAAGCAACCAGCTCAGATGGAAAAAGTAGGATGGAGGAATTTAAAAGGGAAGTCTAAAATTTATGAAGATTACCAGAAAGGTTTGCACATCTGAAATTAATATTAATAGACATTAGACAGAGTCCTTAAAATTAATACTAGATACATCAAAAACTAATAAATGTAGTGGGGAAAGGAATTCATTAACTATATATATATATATATTTTTTTTTGCTCATTTATTCACATTTGCATACACTGTTTGGGTCATTTCTCCACCATGCCCCTTCCCCCACCAATCCCCTCCTTTCCCCTTCAGTTCTAAGCAGGTCTGGTTCTCCCCTATCACTGATTTTGTGAAGAAAAGACATAAGCATAATAAGGAAGACAAAGCATTTTTGCTAGTTAAGTTAAGGATAACTATACAGAGAGATTCCTACTTTATTGCTTTCGTGTACCTATGTGTTACAACCCATGTTGATTTAACTCTAACTGATCTTTACCTTGTTTCCTGATCCCTTGCTCATGATAACCTGTCATTTTAAGGTTTCTGTATCAGTTCCTCTGGAGTGGGGACAACAAACACTTTCATGTTTTGGGTTTTCTACCCATTCCTACATCTCCATATGTGCTCTCCCCTTGTCTTGTGATCCAAGTCCAACAACATTGCTGCATTTGCCCTAGAACTAAAGTCCGCATATTAGGGAGAACATACTATTTTTGGTCTTCTGAGCCTGGCTGACCTCGCTCAGAATGATGTTCTCCAGTTCCATCCATTTACCTGCAAATGATAAGATTTCGTTTTTCTTCATGGCTGAGTAAAATTACATTGTGTACAAGTACCACATTTTCTTGATCCATTCATCTGTAGTGGGGCATCTTGGTTGTTTCCATACTTGGCTATTGTGAATAGTGCTGCAATAAACATGGGTGTACAGGTGCCTCTGGAGTAACCTGTGTTGCACTCCTTTGGGTATATCCCCAGGAGTGGGATTGCTGGATCATATGGCAGGTTTATGTTTAGATTTTTAAGAAGTCTCCAAATTTTTTTGAGAGTGGTTGCACCAGCTTGCATTCCCACCAGCAGTGGATTAGGATTCCTTTTTCCCCACATCCTCATCAACACATGTTGGTGGTGGTGCTTTTGATGATAGCTATTCTAACAGGGGTGAGGTGGAATCTCATTGTGGTTTTGATTTGCATTTCCTTTATGGCCAGAGATGGTGAGCATTTTTTCATGTGTTTTTTGGCCATTTGAATTTCTTCTTTTGAAAAAGTTCTGTTTAGTTCAGTTGCCCATTTCTTAATTGGTTCATTGATTTTAGGAGAGTTTAGTTTTTTAAGTTCCCTGTAAATGCTGGTATCAGTCCCTTGTCTGATATATAGCTGGCAAATATCTTCTCCCACTCTGTGGGTGATCTTTTCAGAAGAAGTTGTGCAGAAGTTTTTAATATTATGAAGTCCCATTTATTCATCCTTTCTCTTACTTGCTGGGCTGCTGGGGTTCTATTGAGGAAATCTTTATCTATACCTATTTGTTCCAGAGTGTTTCCTGCTCCTTCCTGTGGTAACTTCAGAGTTTCAGGTCTGATATTTAGGTCCTTGATCCATTTTGAGTTGATACTAGTACAGGGTGATAGATATGGATCTAATTTCAGTTTCTTGCAGACAGGTAACCACTTTCCCAGCAACATTTGTTGAAGAGACTGTCTTTTTTCCATCATATATTTTTGGCACCTTTGTCAAAAATGAGGTGGGTATAGTTGTGTGGATTCATATCTGGGTCCTCTATCTGTTCCACTGGTCTTCATGTCTGTTTTTGTGCTAGTACCATGCTGGTTTTTTGCTATTGCTTTGTAATATAGTTTGAAGTCAGGTATTGTGATACCTCCAGCATTGTTGTTTTTGTTAAGTATTGCCTTGGCTGTTCGTGGTCTCTTGTGTTCCCAAATGAACTTTAGGGTAGATTTTTCAATCTCTGTGATGAACATCATTGAGATTTTGATGGGAATTGCATTAAACATGTAGATTGCTTTCAGTAGTATAGTCATTTTTACTGTTGATTCTTCTGATCCATGATCACGGGAGATCTTTCCATCTTCTGTTGTCATCCTCGATCTCTATTTTCAGGAGTTTGTAATTCTCCTTGTAGAGGTCATTCATATCCTTTGTTAAATTTACTCCTAGGTATTTGATTTTTTTTGAGGCTACTGTGAATGGAATTGTTTCCATATATTCCTTCTCAGTTTGTTCATTGTTGGTGTATAGAAAAACTAATGATTTTTGTAGGTTGATTTTGTATCCTGCCACCTTACTGTAGCCGTTTATGGTGTCTAAGAGTTTTTGGGTAGAGTATTTTTGGTCTTTAAGGTATAGGATCATATCATCTGCAAATAAGGATATTTTGACAGTTTCTTTACCTATTGTATTCCTTTTATTTCTTCTTCTTGCTTAATTTGCTGTGGCTAGAAATTCCAGTACTTTGTTGAATAGGAGTGGGGAGAGTGGGCATCCTTGTCTTGTTCTTGATTTTAGGGGAAATGGTTTCAGTTTTTCACCATTAAGTATGATGTTGGCTGTAGGTTTGTCATATATAGCCTTTACAATGTTGAGGTACATTCCTTCTATTCCTCATTTTCTTAGGGCTTTTATCATGAAGTGGTGTTGGATCTTGTCAAAGGCTTTTTCTGCCTTCACATTCTTTAAATTTACTCCTAGGTATTTGATTGTTTTTGAGGTTATTGAGAATGAATTGTTTGCATATATTCCTTCTCAGTTTGTTCATTGTTGGTGTATAGAAAAGCTAATGATTTTTATAAGTTGATTTTGTATCCTGCTACCTTACTGTAGCTGTTTATGGTGTCTAAGAGTTTTTGGGTAGAGTTTTTTGGGAATTTAAGGTATAGTATCATATCATCTGCAAATAAGGGTATATATTTTTAAATGTTTATGAAAAAGAGTCAGAAAACTACCTGACTTTGTAGTAAATAATATTTTTCAATCAATAAAGTAAAAATGGAATATTGATTTACCCCTACAGAATTATTATACTAGGATAATTATTATACTAGGATAGTTAATTATTATACTAGGATAGTTGGACAGTAAAGTACATTATAAGTAAAGAGTGTAACAGGGAATTTCTTAAAAAGCCCTACCTTGATTGGAAATCAACAGAAAATATAAAGAAAAATACCAAGGAGAGACAGTGAAAAAATAAAAATGTTTACTTCTGGGAAAAGTGCACAGAAATATGTATGGGCAAGGCAGAGGACAGAAGTTTCTCATTATTATGCTGTTTGTTTTTACATTTTTTAATTATACTGAAAAATGTGAGAATAGGTTCAAGGAATATTTGTGTCATTTACTCGTTTGAAAAATCTAAAATTTTGATTCAGCAAAAATATGGATGATTACGTTTTACAAATACAGTACAATTTGTGAATTTTATTAATTGTCCATCAACCATATCTTGGCATTATACAGGATATAATAATACTTCAAACTTAAAAGTATGTACCTACTTAAAGTTAAATCTGTGCAAATTAGAACTTTACCCTTCTTATAGCATTGCTGATATAAAATGATTTACAAATATATTTGCAAATGTTTGTTTTTTGATAATAATTATATTTATTAATTACTCTGATCTTAACTTCTTGAACTATAAAAAGATAAAATCTTAAGTCAAGGAAAGTGAAAAATAACAAACTGTTCAATTAAGATTTCCTGGTTTCAATTTGTTAAAAAGGGAAAAACTATAAAATCATGCAAGCTACAGGGAAATTATTATTTTATAAAATATAGTCCCTTCTGTAAGTGTCTTGATGTAACTAAATAAAGTTTACCTGGAAATTATCTAAACTGTGTGATCTTTTTTGGCATACAATTTTCTTCACTGTTTTGTTTTGTTAGTTGGTTCACTGGGTTTTGTTTGGTTTTTTTGTTTTGTTTTACAAAGGAAAATCTCATGTATTTCAGTGAGCTAATTTGTAAGCTCAGCATTCCATTTCTTTCAGCTTTTCCAACAAATCCCTAATGGCATCCCTGAGTTAAATTAGCAGAAGAATAATATTTCACGGCTCATTAGTGCATGGAATCAAGCAACTGAATCCTAGCTTAGCAGTGTAAAGAGAGAAAATGAGGTATGACCCATTTTGCTAATTCCACATATGCCTCAATCAAAAGGTATAGATTAATGATTTAACATAACCACAAAACTGGATAACAAAAAGAAAGAAAAAAAACACATTTTTAATTGAAAGACCACTGCAGCTTAAACTATTCTCACTTTTTAAACATTTTACCAATATCAATCTTTATTTGTAAGTCAGATTTCTGCTGTAACTCTACTGAGTTTCATGTTTACTAGCCTTCCTTTGCTCTCTGAGCCATAGCTATTGCTATGATTGGTTGTAGTTTGAGTGTCCTGAAATTTAATCCCCATTGTGAAGTAGCAGGAAGGTAGAAACTTAGTATGAACATGCAATTATACATGGGGACTCTAACAGGTGATTAGTATTAGATAAGGTCATCAAGGTAGAGCTTCCATGACTGAATTACTGGTAACTTTCTAAGAAGAGGGAGAAAAGACCAGAAGATATACCTAAACCCTCACATGTTCCCTGTCTTGCACCATGGGAAGCCCTGCACCACCTTGAGACTCTGAGAACAAGGACATCACCAGAGGGAACCCCTCAGCCTTGAGTTTCCAGAACTATAAGTGAAAATAACATATTTGATCATATCTAAAGTATGTTGCATGCATGTATGAAAGGTCATAATGAAACCCACTTCTTAAATTGCAAAATTGATAAAAACAAAGGGGGAGAAGAAGGAAAGGGGATTAAGAAAGTATAATAGAAGAGGTTAATTCAATCAAAGTATACTATATCCATGTATGGAAATGTTGTGATGAAAACCCTTTCCTCAATTAATTTACACTAATAAAAATAAAGAAGAAGACTTTAAAAAAGAGCAGTTGAAGAGGTGAATATGATCAAAGTACATTATATGCAAATATGAAAATATCACAAGGAAATCTCTTGCATTACAATTAATGTGTGCTAATAAAATTATGTGCAAAAAAAAACTTTTTTCTTTATAAAATGGCCTGCTTCAGGTATTTCATCAAAGTAATGCAAAATGGTCTAATACAATTGTAATTTCATATTTACATGTAGATGACTTCTTTAGCTGACTTTCAAGAGTTCTCCAACCCAAAGGAAAATGTGCACCCTCACCCAGGAGGAGGGCAAGACAATTCTTTGGGGAGCTATGTTAAGAAAAATATTAGAATTTCCATTTCTATTCTCTCTAAAAACAAAATGTAATATAAGAATCTTTAATACATGGACTGTCACAATGACTCTCACTCAGCAAGTATACCAGAGTCCTCATTTTTCATAAAGTATGAATGGTCCAGGCACAGGGAGTAGATGCATTCATTTTCTGATCTCAGCAGATTGCACCCTGTGGCAGTTTACAAGATACCAGTGTGGAGGTATCTTGTGCAGATAGTTTTATCTAAACTAACCTTCACAAAAAGGACAGATGACTTTAAAATATTTCTTCAAAGACAAAACACGTTAAATGGAATATTATCGATGCAAGAATATAAATGAATAAGGAAGGCACGATAGACACTGGTATATATTTTATTGTGGTATAAATTCTTGAGCAGTCATATTATGAGATTAAAAACAAAGGTGATCTAACTAAATCAGATGAGAAGTTAGCCAAGAGATCCAAGATGGTGACCGGAACACAGCCACAGACCTTCTGACCCGGATGATCCAGGGACTTTGACAAGAAGCTGGAGAATTGCTTGAATGAGGGAAAACACCAGGGAGAGCTGAAACATCAGCACTCTGAACCCCTAGCTCCTGGGAGGCCTCTCCATGCCACCATATACTAAAAGAATAGCAGGCGCTGCATGCCAAGCCCCACCCCATAGGCCTGCTGAGCTGCTGCTCCATACGCCCTGGGATCTCTGATCCTCTGGCCCTGCTCTTTTGCCCCACCAGGGCTGTGCTACCCCAAACTCCCACCCCTCAGACCCTCAGGATCTCCTTGGGATGAGCCCTTAAGGCCAGGGGTCCACAGACATTACAATCTCTGCCAGGCCACACCTCCCCCCCTACAGCCTTGCAGGAGCTCGACCTCGCTGGGTCATGCTCCCCAGCCCTGCATGATCTCTGCTTTGCCAGCAACACCCTCAAAGCCTGCACAGCACTGCAAAATATTCACTCTGCAAGGCTGTGCCCCTAAGGCCTGCCAAGCCGGGGAGACACACACACACACACACACACACACACACACACGATCTCCATTCTGCTCAACTGTGCCCCCCAACCCTGTCAAGCCAGGGATCCACAGACATGCAGGATCTCCACTCCACCAGCCCGTGCCCTTCAGGCATGCCAAGCCCATGCTCCAAAGACCCGCTACTTCACCTCAGCTAAAGGCCTCCACCCAAAGGCCCGTGGGACCCTACTCACCATCCACCTGACACAGGAAGGCTCCAAACCTACTTAAGAGACACACACAGACAGGTCTGGATGCTAAAGAACTAGCATCAGGACAACTAAGACTGCAATTCTACTGCTCCAGAACTGTGATTTTTTTTTTAATTTTTAAATTTTATTTTTGTCCCTTCTTTAAGTATTTGCTGCCTGGTTTATTGTTTAATCATCGAGCATCTCTACCATTTCCTTTTCTCTTTTCCTCTCTATTCCTTTTATTTTTCCATCTCTCTCTCTCTTTTATCCTTCTTTCTTGGTTTTGTTAGTGTTAATATTGATACCCAGCTAATACTAAATTACACATAGTTCAGGCATACAAACATTACCTAGTGGAAATATGGGAAGAAGAAAAAGGGAAGGAAACCATTTGCCCCCAAAAAATAAAGTACTGCAGGATTTAGAGCAAAATAAAGAAAACGAATACCCAGACCCAGACTCCAACAAAACAAAGATAAACTGTACCAAGGAACCCAATGAAGATGACAAGAACAGCATGAAAGAAGAACTCCTACAAGTAATAATGAGAATTTCATAGAGATGTTACTAGACATGGTCAGCACTCAAGAAATTCCAAGAGGACAAAAATAAGGAATATGAGAAAACACAAAAACAACTAAATGAAGTCATAGAAGCCCTAAATAAACACTAAACTGAAACTGAGACTACCACAAACAGAGAGATAAATGAATTAAGGTCAAAAATTGACAATATTAAAGAGGAAGTAACCCAAGATATGGAAAACCACAGAAAAAAGAATGAAACAGAAATACAAAACAAAATGGAAGGCCATTCCAGCAGAATAGAACAAGCAGAAGACAGAATCTCAGAATTTAAAGATGACATGGTAATTAAAGAAAAACTGAAGAACTATTAGTTAAACAACTCAAGACCTGTGGAAAAAAATTCAAAAACTCACTGACTCCATCAAAATACCAAACCTGAGAATCATGGGCATTGAAGAAAGAGAAAAGGTGCAAGCAAAAGGAATGTATAATATATTCAACAAAATAATAACAGAAAACTTTCCAAATCTAGTGAAAACTATGCCCATTCAGGTACAGGAAGCCTCCAGAACACCGAACAGACCTGGCCAAAACAGAACTACCCCACAACATATTATCATTAAAACAAGTACAGAGACTAGAGAAAGAACATTGAAGGTTGTAAGAGAGAAAAAACAAATAACATACAAGGCAAACCCATCAAAATCACAGCACACTTCTCCACAGAAACATTAAAAGCAAGAAGAGCATGGAGTGAGGTCTTCCAAACAATGAATGAAAATAACTTCAACCCTGAATACTCTACCCAGCAAAACTATCATTGAAAATAGATGGAGCAATAAAAGTCTTCCATGATAAGCAGAAACTAAAACAATATGTGACCACAAAGCCACCATTACAAAAGATTCTCTGAGGAATTCTGCACACAGAAAATAAAAACAAACAAAACCATGAAAGGGCAGGCAGCACCAAACTACAGGAAAAGAAAAGAAAGTAGAGAGTAACACTGATTCAGCTACACACAATCAAACCTTTAATCAACAAAGACAATTACATGACAGGGATCACCACATACTTATCAATACTAACACTAAATGTCAATGAACTAAATTCCCCCATCAAAAGACACCGATTGGCAACTAGATTATAAAGGAAGATCCAACAATCTGCTGCCTACAGGAGACCCACCTCATTGACAGAAATAAGCACTGGCTGAGAGTGAAAGACTGTAAGAAGATTTACCAAGCCAATGATCCCCCAAAACAGGCAGTGGTAGCAACACTTATCTCTGACAAAGTAGACTTCAAACCTACATTGATCAAATGAGATAAAGAAGGACACTCCATCCTAATAAAAGGGGAAATACACCAAAAGGAAATAACAATTATCAACCTATATGCACCCAATGTCAACGCACCCAATTTCACCAATCATACTCTGAAGGGCCTAAAAGCATATACAGACCCCAACACAGTGGTAGTGGGAGACTTTAATACCGCCCCATCACCAATAGATAGGTCATCCAAACAAAAAACCAATAAAGAAATCCTAGAACTAAATCACACCATACAACAAATGGACCTAGCTGATGTCTACAGGATATTTCATCCAACTTCTGCACAATACACATTCTTCTCAGTAGCCCATGAAACCTATTCCAAAATTGATCATATCTTAAGACACAAATCAAACCTCAGCAAATATAAGAAAATAGAAATAATCCCATGCATTCTGTCTAACCACAATGCATTAAAACTAGAAATCAACAACAAAAACAGCAGTAAAAAACACACAAACAATTGGAAGCTGAACAGCACATTACTCAACGATGAATGGGTCACTAATGAAATAAAAGAGGAAATTAAAAGGTTCTTGAAAGTTAATGAAAATGAAAACATGACCTACCGGAACCTATGGGACACAGCAAAGGCAGTCCTGAGAGGAAAGTTTATAGCCATGAGTGCATATATCAAAAGGACAGAAAGATCTCAAATCAATGACTTAACACTAAAGCTGAAACTCCTAGAAAAACAAGAACAAACAAACCCCAAAACAAGCAGAAGAAAAGAAATAATTTAGATTAGGGCTGAAATCAATGAAATAGAAACAAAAAAAAAATACAAAGAATCAATGAAAGAAAAAGCTGGTCCTTTGAAAAAATAAATAAGATTGACAGACCCCTGGCAAAACAAACTAAAATGAGGAGAGAAAAAACCCAAAGCAGTAAAATCAGAGCCCATACTCTAATAAATTTGAAAATCTTGAAGAAATGGACAGATTTCTAGAAACTCACAACCACCCAAAACTGAACCAAGAGGATATTAACCACTTGAATAGATCTATAACACAAAAAGGAATTGAAGCTGCCATCAAGAGCCTCTCAAAAAAGAAAAGTCCAGGACCTGATGGATTCACTGCTGAATTCTATCAGACATTTAAAGAAGAACTAATACAAACCCTCCTTAAACTGTTCTATGAAATAGTACGGGAAGGAACACTGCCTAACTCATTTTATGAAGCCAATATTATCTCATCCCAAAATCAGACAAAGACACCTCCAAAAAAGAGAACTACAGGCCAATTTCCCTAATGTGAACATCAATGCAAAAATCCTCAATAAAGTAATGGCAAATGAAATCCAACAACACACCAGAAAGATCATTCACCACAACCAGTTGGCTTCATTCCAGGAATGCAGGGATGGTTCAACATACACAAATCTATAAATGTAATATAGCACATCAATAGAAGCAAAGACAAAAACCACTTGATCATCTCAATAGATGCAGAAAAAGCCTTTGACAAGATCCAACACCACTTCATGATAAAAGCCCTAAGAAAATGAGGAATAGAAGGAATGTACCTCAACATTGTAAAGGCTACATATGACAAACCTACAGCCAACATCATACTTAATGGTGAAAAACTGAAACCATTTCCCCTAAAATCAAGAACAAGACAAGGATGCCCACTCTCCCCACTCCTATTCAACAAAGTACTGGAATTTCTAGCCACAGCAAATTAAGCAAGAAGAAGAAATAAAAGGAATACAATAGGTAAAGAAACTGTCAAAATATCCTTATTTGCAGATGATATGATCCTATACCTTAAAGACCAAAAATACTCTACCCAAAAACTCTTAGACACCATAAACGGCTACAGTAAGGTGGCAGGATACAAAATCAACCTACAAAAATCATTAGTTTTTCTATACACCAACAATGAACAAACTGAGAAGGAATATATGGAAACAATTCCATTCACAGTAGCCTGAAAAAAAATCAAATACCTAGGAGTAAATTTAACAAAGGATATGAATGACCTCTACAAGGAGAATTACAAACTCCTGAAGAAAGAGATTGAGGAAGACTACAGAAGATGGAAAGAACTCCCATGCTCACGGATCAGTAGACTCAACATAGTAAAAATGATTATACTACCAAAAGCAATCTACATGTTTAACACAATTCCCATCAAAATCCCAATGACTTTCATCACAGAGATTGAAAAATCTACCCTAAAGTTCATTTGGAAACGCAAGAGACCACGAACAGCCAAGGCAATACTCAGCAAAAAGAGTAATGCTGGAGGTATCACAACCCAACTTCAAACTGTATTACAAAGCAGTAGCAATAAAAACAGCATGGTACTGGCACAAAAACAGACATGAAGACCAGTGGAATAGAATAGAGGACCCAGATAAGAACCCACACAACTACACCCACCTCATTTTTGACAAAGGTGCCAAAAATATACGATGGAGAAAAGACAGCCTCTTCAACTAATGCTGCTGGGAAAAGTGGTTACCCATCTGCAAAAAACTGAAATTAGATCCATGTCTATCACCCTGTACTAGTATCAACTCAAAATGGATCAAGGACCTAAATATCAGACCTGAAACTCTGAAGTTACTAAAGGAAGGAGCAGGAAACACTCTGGAAGTAATAGGTGTAGGAAAGGACTTCCTCAATAGAACCCTAGCAGCCCAGCAACTAAGAGAAAGGATGAATAAATGGGACCACATGAAATTAAATAGCTTCTGCACAGTAAAAGAATGGTCTCTAAAATTGAAGAGACCACCCACAGAATAGGAGAAAATCTTTGCTAGCTATACATCAGACAAGGGACTGATACCAGAATATACAGTGAACTTAAGAAACTAAACTCTCCTAAAATCAATGAACCAATTAAGAAATGGGCAACTGAACTAAACAGAACTTTTCATAAGAAGAAATTCAAATGGCCAAAAAACACATGAAAAAATGCTCACCATCTCTGGCCATAAAAGAAATGCAAATCAAAACCATACTAAGATTCTTCCTCACCCCTGTTAGAATAGCCATCATCAAAAACACCACCAACAACAAGTTCTGGTGAGGATGTAGGAAAAAAGGATTCCTAATCCACTGCTGGTGGGAATGCAAGCTGGTGCAACCACTCTGGAAAAAAATTTGGAGACTTCTTAAAAATCTAAACATAAACCTGCCATATGATCCAGCAATCCCACTCCTGGGGATATACCCAAAGGAATGCAACACAGGTTACTCCAGAGGCACCTGCACACCCATGTTTATTGCAGCACTATTCACAATAGCCAAGTTATGGAAACAACCAAGATGCCCCACTGCAGATGAATGGATCAAGAAAATGTGGTACTTGTACACAATGTAATTTTACTCAGCCATGAAGAAAAATGAAATCTTATCATTTGCAGGTAAATGGATGGAACTGGAGAACATCATTCTGAGCGAGGTCAGCCAGGCTCAGAAGACCAAAAATCATATGTTCTCCTTCATATGCAGATTTTAGATCTAGGGCAAATGCAGCAATGTTGTTGGACTTGGATCACAAGACAAGGGGAGAGCACATACGGGAGATGTAGAATGGGTAGAAAACCCAAAACATGAAAGTGTTTGTTGTCCCCACTCCAGAGGAACTGATACAGAAACCTTAAAACGACAGGTTATCATGAGCAAGGGATCAGGAACCAATGTAAAGATCAGTTAGAGTTGAATCAACATGGGTTGTAACACATGGGTACATAGGAATCTTTCTCTATAGCTATCCTTAACTAGCAAAAACACTTTGTCTTTCTTATTATGCTTATGTCTTTTCTTCAACAAAATCAATCACAAGGGCAGAACGGACCTGCCTGAAACTGACAAGGGGAAGGGGTAAGGCTGAGAGGGGGGGCAGGGTGAAAAAATGATCCAAACAATGTATGCACATATGAATAAATGAACAAAAATTTTAAAAAAGAAAAAAAAAGAAGTTAGCCAAAAGATTCAAGATAATTTGCAATATGAATTTACATCTATAATCATTAATTATGAACCATCCCATTTACATATTCTTCCTCATGATATTTAGTCATTGATAATGTGAATCCTTTATAATTAGCCCAGTAAAGATTCTATTTAGTTCTTCTTTGCCTTATTCTTTATATTTTTTGCATATATTTTATGATAAATAAAATATACTGGCAATTATTCTTTGTACTTGTTTTTTTATTTGTTTCAAAAATAACTTAGTGGATTGATTAATAGCATGAACATCAAGTCAGGTACTAATTCTATTACTTACTAATCTCTGATCTGGGCAAATTATTTAATCTCTGTATGACTCGATTTCTTTATGTGGGAGATGGGAATAACAGTACCTATTGCATAAATTTATAAAGTTCTCACAACAGTGTCTTGAATAGAGTAGGCTCTAAATAAGTATCATTAAGCTGAAGTGAATGAAAACAATTTAATTAATGTACAAATACTGAAATAAATGCTATTTTTACTGACACGTATAAAATCGACTGTTGAAACCTGCTGTCCCAGAGAATTCTTTTGTCACATTTACGTTACTTGACAGCTTAAAAGTGATCGTGGTTTATCGATTTTTATACTATTTAACTTAAGCCACAAAGAAAATACTTTTATTATTTTACTATCAGTTTACCACTTGTTTTCCAAAATTTTAAGAGTAGAGCAAAAAAATAACAAGTTAAATAAAGATTGTGTAGCATAATCTTTAAAAAGAAAAGAATACTTAACATTATTGGGAGCTATAACTTTTCGTTGCACTATTGCCATTGCTAATAAGAAACAGTAATAATTCTAAATAAATGTTCCTACAGAATAGTCAAATAAATAAATGATTAAAATAATAAGTAACAAGTTAGACGCCATTTACACATGGCTGAGAAAATACTGTGACACTAGGATTCCCAACAGAGTCACCATATCAAGTGTTCCTTCTACTAATGTTCAAATTGGTTCACATTCTTTGAGTACCAAAAATTGATCATAGGAGACACACAGAAGCCATCAGCCTTCCCAAGTAATCAAAATCAGCAGACATGACAGTTCAGACAATTAAAGGTTAATGATGGCAAAGATGGACAGAATGTGTGAGATTCGAGCCTCAAGAGACAAAAGTTGCTATTTATACAAATTATTGCATCACAATAAGATAGTGTTCACAAGGACACTTATAAATGGCATTGTGAGCATGATTGACTGGGACTAAATGTTGAGTGAGAGCTTTCCAGAAGATATGACATTGAAACAGTCTTAGTGAAGAGCTATAAGGCAAAGGGAATTAAGAGGAATAGTAAGCAAGAGCAAAGTTAATAAAGTATGAGCCAGCGTGGCCTGTGCAGGGATGTACAAGTAGCCCAGTGAAAGCAGTACAGTATGTGAGTGGGAAAAGATGAGAATCCAAGGCTTCAGAACCTGAATTCAGTACCAAAAGACATGTGGAACCATGAAATGAAACTGCTCAGGAGACTGACAATGATCAGATTTGTGTGGAAGGAAAATCTAGAGCAATGTAGACAAAGGTGAAAGAAATAGAGGCAGGGAAATCAGTCCACAAGCTACCTCAGTCAGATAGAATTCCACACCTGAGCTACCTTATAATTTTGGTACCTAATGGCATAATCTATAAACCAGCACCTGGAATATTCTACAGACGACATTTGACACCATCTCTGCCAGTTTCATACATTCATTAAATGAATATTTAATATTATTCTCTATGGTATATAGCTTGAAATGCTGGACATAGACAACAGAAAATATTAGTTGAATATTAGGGCAGCATAGTGATAAAAAGTAAGTAATAGGGAGGGTTTAATCCAGTTAGAGCATGATCCCCTTGGACTATCAATATAGTCCATATACACTTTAAAGATACACTTTATAGAAAAATATACACTTTAAAGAAAAATGAAGGATGGGAGGGTAATACAGGTCTTTTCTGGGGTGGGTATCAGTTGGAGAGGGAAGAGCATAAGGAAAAAGGTGAAAGAAGGTAAGTATGATGGATGCGTTTTATATTTATATATGAAAATAGAATAAAACCTGTTGAAATTGTTCTAAGATTGGGGGGCAGGGGAGGAAGGAGAACAATGGCGGGGTAAATCTAAGATATATTGTAAACACATATGTAAATATTACAATGTCTCCTCCTATGCTAATTGAAAAAAAGGAAAACTATGAAAGTGGACATTTATCCCAAGGGGCTTACACACTACAAGGGACAGTCAAGAATCAAATAGCCCAGTGGCTCACACCTGTAATCCTCACAACTTGGAAGACTGGTTCACAGTCAGCCCAAGCAAATAGTTTGTGAGACTCTATCTCAAAAATACCCAACACAGTCCAGACACCAGTGGCTCATGCCTGTAATCTTAGCTACTCAGAGGCAGAGATCAGGAAGATCACAGTTCTAAGTCAGCCTAGGCAAATAGTTCACATGACCTTATCTCAAAAAAACCCATCACGAAAAAGAAATAAAAGGATGGTGGAGTGGCTCAAGATGTAGGTCCTGAGTTCAGATCCCAGTACCACACACACAAAAAAAAATATCTAACACAAAAAAGGACTGGTGGAGTGGCTCAAGTGGTAGAGCGCCTGAGTAGCAAGCATGAGACCTTAAATTCAAACTCAGTGCAACCAAAAAAAAAAATTGCTATCATGTCAGGTAATAAAGGTGTTATAAAGGATAGAGAGCCCCAAAGGTGTTCTGTTTTACCTAATATGATCAGGGAAGGCTCTCTGACAACATGATGGAGGCCTTGGGTAAAGGAAGAAAGTGAACCACGTGGCTATCTGTAATAAGAGTTGTCCTGGAAGAAGAAATAAAAGTGCTGTGGCCATGAAATAGGATTCTGCTTGAGGTGTTTAAAGAACAGCAAAGTAAAGTTGAGACCACAGGTCAGACTCTCATGGGGGTCAGATGGACACTGTTTTACAAAGTCAATAATTAATCTTTAGATTAGAAAAGAAAAATGACTTACTGTCATTTGGAAGTCTGGGTGAGACAATATGAACAAGTCAGAGAAATTTCATCTCTAGTTAGAAAACTCATTTGGCTTTCTTTCTTCCTGATGGCGGGTTGTTAAAATTGTGTATGGGGGGAAGGAAGGGGAGTCTGGGTGCCTGTAAGAGATGATTACCAGAGTAGTTCAGTGACATCACTAGAGTACGTTGGGCCAGACTATGCACATTAGCACACAGCAAATGGTTAGAAAGACAATGAAATTTCTGGGGAAATATGATATATGGCTGTTTAATTGGAATGGTTTATTTATAATCCTATAAGAGAGTTCCTTAAATTTCAAAAATTTGACAGCTTATAATCTTTCCATTTCTAACTATTTAAATATGATTATGCCACAGACTAGTGTGGTCCCGAGGTTTGACTTTGGGCACAGTACTGCTGATTTCAGTAAGAAAAAAAGTTAAATATTGCCTAAGGATTCATGAGAATTACAGAATCCCTCCTAAAAAATAAATAAATAAATAAAAGATTTCCTTCTGATGCTATTTACTGTAAATTCACACACTTAAGCACAAAATTTCAACATTTGTGATTCTTCTACTTACGAAAAACACTAACACTAATGAACCTTGCCCCATGTCAGACGTTACCTGGAGTATTTTTATTCACTATACTTTTTAATCCCCACAACATCTTTAGAGGCCTGTAAAAGTGACCACACAGAATCCAGTTTCCATGGATTTGCCATCCAGACATAAAGTTTAAAAGTAAATGAAACAACTTTAGTTGTCTTTAACTTTAGAGGTGAAGATGGAGATAACATGGATATGACAATGTTGGTGAAGAAGATGAAGACAACAATGAAGAAGAGATGATACTGCAAGGCAGGATGTAGTCAATGTCACTAGCCAATTATGAGAGGAATTAGCTCTGCTGAGAGTATATGTCTAGAATTCTAAGAGAAGTATAGGTAGAGCGTGGGCAGAATCTGGTTCAAAAAAGGCAGAAAGCAAGAAAGAGACTCTATGAACTGTGAGCAATCAATAATTAGTGAACAAATGGAAGGGTACTAGGAGCCAAACCAGAATAAGTCAGAGGAGCAGAGGCGGGATTTAATCATGAGGGTCTCAAATAAAAGAGGAAAAGAAAGACATAGAAACAAGAAGGTAAAAATGGACATGGTGTAAATGGGCTCCAGCCTTGCTTGGGGATGTGCCATGCAGAGAAGAGTAGGAGCCCAGTTCCAGTATAGGGTAAGCAGGAGCACAGTCCATTATGTAAAAAGAATACTATGAAGTGATAAAAGTCATTTATGTTTTTATTACTTCTTCTTAACCTCATGGCCAAAGTTGCCACAGTTATTCACCAACCACATAGAAAGGACAGGAAGAAATTGTAAGAGAAAGGAACAAAAGAAACTAAAAAGGTCTTTGAGTGGAGGTGGCTTTTTCTTGAAATACACTTTGTTCTAGAGATCTAAAAGTCTACCTTCTCTTTTGTACTGGCCTCCCTATAAGGCCATAATCCCAATATTATCAAGAAACCAAAATATTTGCCATTGCCAAATCACAGAATGTTCTTTCAAATCTCCAGATTATTTTTTAGGCTACTTTCTGTGTTTGAAATCGTCTCTTCCTTCTTCTTCAAGGCCAAATACTCAAATACGATAGGTGAAATTAGTTAAACTGTTGATTATATTGTTTTTCCTTTAGTGAAATCCCAGTTAGTGGTCCCGCTGAAGTAACATTTTGGTACAGCAAAGTAATTGGAAACTAAAAAGAAAACCTTCTAAGAACTGAAGTCACCAGAAAAAACTCCAGTGATCACAATGCAAATGGTTCCCCATGTTGCTCCTTAGTTGAGTCCTTCTCATAAGAACACTTACATTTCCTCAGAAGGACATGGTGGAACCAGTGGTGCCCTCAATTCCTCACAGTACCAAAAGCCCAAGGAATTTTCCATCCCTCAGGATGCATATGAGGGATTTGGCATTTAACATCCACTCTGCCATTCCCTCCAAACCACCAATTTATCATTGCCCTTTTCAGACAGGGCATCCTAGTGTTACTTATTTCCCAGGCAAACTCTGTGGAAATGCTACATTAATCATTTCACACATTTTCAGGGTTGATAGCATTGACTGAATCAGTTTCAGACCTCATCAAACTGGTTTTTATATTTTTTTTAGAGTGGTATGAGAACTTGTTCTTTTTTTAAGACTAGAAAGATAAAAGTGTAATTAGTTTGATGAAACTGTCTAATATCAGTGATTCACTTATATACTAAGCTCAGCATTTTAAGATCATACTGTTCCTTTAGCATTTTTTGACTGACAAGGCATGAACCCATGACTCTGAACATTCACATCAACTAATGTGACTGTAACTGAGCTTTGATGTTTAAAGATCCAATGCACCCGTGGGGTTAAATTCTGAGTGACCGAGAGTCAGTTCTCTGTTTAATATTAGTAATGCCCAAGTCCAACACTTTTCATTTGATTTGTTGTGACATTGGTCTCTCGTTGAAGCCCTGCCATTTTGCAATTAAAGAGCATGAAGGATCAAGTACTTTGATATCAGTTGTAACAACTATACTCACACATTTTAGATTAAACATTTCTATTCTTATTTTGGTGTTTGCGTCATTGAAGTTCAAAGAATGTTCTCAAAGCTACTGTTTTAGTTTGCTCCTATGAAATATGCCTCTTCTTGTATTCTCTGAAACCAAGTAATATGGGCTACATCTTTGACTAATATAATAATCAGAGCTGACATGTACTTAACTCAGTGGTAATCATTGCATAAGTACTTTCATTAATTTATCCAATCCTTGTGTTATTATTATACTAGTTAACACAGGCTTAGAGAAGTCAATAAGTCATTTGCCCAAAGTCACAGTGCTGGTGAGTATCAAAACTAGTTTCTAAAACAGAGAAAACTAGAGTTCATTCATACCATTTTTAATGTTCAGAAAATAGTTGCTGTTTATTTGGAGTTAGGTAGAAGCTATCAGTGAGTTTGTGTGTCTTAGCCTAATCCACAAAATGACTAGAGCATCATTCTGAAGCATACTAAGTAGATTTTAATTACCACTGAACAGAATCTTTTACTCAGGTACTATTAAAAAACTCATTAAGGTGCACAGTTTTTAAATGTCTCCTAAAAGATGTTATATAGGCAGATTTCTAGAAAGATCAGTTCTACTCATTTTGTGATATAATTCATTCTTTGAAGAAAAATATACAAGTGTAAATTTCAACAATATGGATGATATTAAAAATGTTAATTTACTTAGGACCTGATGTTTTCCCTAAACATTTCCTGAACAGAATTTATGAGCCCTGGTATCTCAGGAAACCACAATCTTTGGAAACAGATGTCCTGAATTGAAAATTCAGCTCTTACACTGGACCTCACATATGTGAAGCCTTGGACAAATTAGCCTTATTAATATCAAATTTTTCTCATCTGTAAAATGAAAATAGATTTAACCAATTAATAAATTAGTGGTTAGAGTAATGAGAATGGATTTCAAATGCTCAAAATTTGTATCCATTTATCAACAACATCATCATCTTCAACAACAAATAACAGTAGAATTTCTAATGGTGAGAAAACTTCCAAGATAATCTATCCTCATACACATCAGTGCTTACCCCAAGGACAGCTCTATGAGATAATGGATTCTTTTTCTCTAAATAACTTATCCCAGATGGAGGGAAGGAAGAAAGAACAAGTACATAGAATGGACAATGAGCTTAAGCAGAAAAGAAGAGGAGGCATCAGATTTAAAGACCTGTGAGTGCAGCACAATTGACAGTGTCCCCTCCCAGGAACTCACCTGTACATTTACTCCTCCAGCAGTTGTAGCCTCACCTGAAAATTTAAAAGTATTCAAGGCCTGATATCTGTCTGCTGTGCACCTGTGGCTCACACCTGTAATCGTAGCTACTCAGGAGGCAGAGTTCAAGAGGACCATGTCGTGGCGTGAAGCCAGCCCTGGACAAATAGTTTGCAAGACACTATCTAAAAAAATACCCACCCAAAAAGGGCTGGAAGAGTGATTCAAGTGGTAGAATGCCTGAGTTCAAACCCTAGTACTTCCAAAAACTAAAATAAAAAATAAATTTATTGCAACATTTCTTTCTCTGTATGATGACTTTTAGTATAAAAAAATAACCAAGCCTTTTCCTTCTATTTTCTCTCTGATTGAAACTATAAGTATTAGAAACTATTCCTTACATTATCATAGAATCTTCCTTCAATAAGAGAAAGCTTGAATCTCCACTTGTGGAGTTCCATTCTTTGATTTTGTGTTTTCCTCTGAGTTTCAACCAGGTTTCTTAGCTTCTGTATTTCTTTTTAATTCTAGATGTTCTTTTGCCCAACATATTTTTATATACAAGATCTGGCTATGTAGCCCAGGCTGGCCTAGAACTCTTGATCAACCTGCCTCAATTTCTCAAGTGTTGGGATTATAGGCGTGCACCCCCAGCATCTGGTTTTGGACCAACTTAATAAGCAAGGCGAGTCACTGGGGTTGGGCAAGGAGTCAATCAGCTTTACCTGAGCCTGGAGTCCCTAACAATCATGCAGCCCTATGCAGAAAGCATTCCAACTAGGAAAGGAGTTCTATGTCACCCCTTGAGGATGAACTCAATTGAACAACAATCAGGTGAGACAACTTCGTAAGAAGGCACATACAAACAACTCCACCCCATTGCTCCCAAGTATAACACTATTGAATCAACTGTGCACTTTGCTGAAAGGTCATTGACCATTGCTGAATAGGAATTCTAGACATGCACAGAATTTAGTATCTAGCTCAGTGGATATTCTGAGTCCTACAGACAGTTGTCTACATGACAGATAATTTGTTCAGCATTTTTGAAATCCATTAAGACCCTGAAGTAAAAGGAATGTGCATTGCAGAAGCTTGTTGGGGAACCAAAAGTGGAATCATGTTGTTCACTGAGGTTGTATAGGTAAGAATGGGTAGATAGATATAATGGGTATGCTGAATAAAAGAAAAACAAAACAGAAGTCTGAATATGAAAATGTTAAGGTAGGACCACAAGTAGAAAGAATGCAGTTTCTTTTTTTTATTAACACAAAATAATTGCACAGTGGGGAACATCGTGATATTTACCTATATGCTTACAATGTATCTTAATTAGATTCACACCCTCCTTGTTCTCCCTCATCCTCCTTCTTAGAACAATTTCAGTAGGTTTCATTGTTCTATTTTCATACGTGAATACAAAATACCTCCACCAAATTTGCTCTCCTTCACCTTCTCCTTATGCTCTTCCACTCACATTGGTATTCATCCCCAGACAGACCTATTTTACCTTCCTGCCCTTCATTTTTTTAAGTTTATACTGATAGTTCAAGGGGATTTGCCTTGGTATTTAAGACATGTATATATCATGCTTTAATCAGATTAACTCCATTACTTACTCTTTCTCTATCACCCTGCTCCCTTATTAAACAGCTTACAGGGCATTGCATTATATTATCTTCATACCCCGATGCAATGTTTCAATATTATTCACTCATTAACATTCTCTTCCCCCTCCTATCTCCCCATAGTCCCCTCAGAGAGACCCACATGTTCTCTCTCCCTCACTCTCACTCTCCACACACACACATATATATATGTAAATATGTGTGTGTGTGTGTGTGTGTGTATATATATATATATATATATATATATATATATATATATATAATCTTATAAGCCTAGCTTCCACATGGGGGAAAGCATGCATCCTCTGACCTTTTGAGTCTGACTTACTTTGTTTAACTTGATGTTCTCCAGTACCTGAAAACAAAGTAATTTCATTCTTCTTTTTTAATTCTCCATTGTGTGTATATACCATATTTTTTTAATCCATTCATCCCTTATGGAGCATCTGGGTTGTTCCCAAAGGTGGCCTATTGTGACTAATACTGCAATAAACATGGATGTGCAAGTGTCTCTATCTTATCCTGAAGCACATTCCTTCAGGTATATGCCCAGGAGTGGTATCACTGGATCATATGATAGTTCTATTTTTAGCATTTTGAGGAACCTCTATACTGATTTCCATAGCAGCTGAACTAATTTATATCACCATCACCATCAAGTAGATAAAGGTTGCTTTTTCACGAATCCTTACCAGCATTTGTTGTTGTTTATATTATTGATCATAGTCATTCTGATGGAGTGAAATCTCAATGTCGTTTTGAGTTGCATTTCCTTTATGGTAAAGGATGCTGAGCATTTCTTCAAGTATTTATGGAACATTTGTGCTTCTGCTTTTTGAGAATTGTTTCTTCAGCTCATTTGTCCATTTATCTGGTGGGTTGTTGATTCTTTTTCAGGATTCAATATTTGAGTTCCCCTTACATTCTGGTTATTAATCCCTTGTCAGATGTTTAGCTGGCAAAGATTTTCTCCCATTATACAGGGTGTCTCTTCAGTCTAGTGACTGTTTCCTTTGTTATCCAGAAGCTTTTTAGTTTGATGTAGTCCTACTTGTCAACCATAACTGTTAAACTATTGGAGTTCTATACATAAAGTTATTACCTATACCTATACGTTCCAGTGTATTCCCTATTCTTTCCTGGAGTAATTTCACAGTTCAGCTCTTTCATTAAGATTTTAACTCACCTTGAATTGATAAGAGACTGGGATCTAGTTTCAGTCTTCTGCAGGTGGATATCTAGTTTTCCCAGCACCATTTATTAAATAGACTATCTTTTCTCCAACACATATTTTAGGTTCCTTTACTAAAAATCAAAGAGCTGCTTGTATGTAGGTCTGTGTCTCAGACTTCTATTCTATTCCATTGATCTTCATGCCTGTTTTTGTGCCAGATAATGCTGTTTTTATTACTATGGTTCTGCGGTATAGTCTGAAGCCAGGTATTGTGATATCTCCAGCATTACTCTTTATGCTCAGGATTGCTTTGTCTGTTCAAGGTCTTTTGTGCTTCCATACAAACTTTAGGACTGACTTTTCTATCTCAGTGAAGAATGTCATTGGAATTTTGATAGGGATTGTATTGAACATATAGATTGCTTTTGATAGTATAGCCAGCTTCACAGGGTTGACTGTGCTGATCCATGAGTGGGATGTCCTTCCATCTTCTAATGTCTTCATTGATTTCCTTCTTTAGTGAGCTATACAAGTTTCATTATATAGGTCTTTCACCTGCTTCATTTAATTTATTAATGTTTTGAAGCTATTATTAATGGTAGTGTTTTCCTGATTTTTTCTTTGTGGGACTTGGATTTAAACTCTGGGCCTCATGCTTGCTAGACAGGTGCTCTACCACTTGAGCCACTTTACCAGTCCTGTTTTCCTGATTTCTTTCTCAGATTCTTCATTGTTTGTGCATAGAAATGATATTGATTTTTGTGTATTGACTTTGTATTCTGCTACTTTGCTGAATGTGTTTATGAGATTTAAGAGTTTTTAGGGGCCTTCATGTATAAGATCATATCCTCTGCAAATAGGGATAGCTTGACTTCTTCCTTCCTTGTTTGAATCCCTTTAATCTCTTTCTTCTGTTATTGCACTGATTAGGAATTTCAATACTATATTGAATAAGAGAAGGACAGTTGAAACCCTTGCCTTGTTCCTGATTTTAGAGGAAATGGTTTAATTTTCCTCACTTAGTGTGATTTTGGCTATAAATTTGTCATGTATAGCATTTTTTGGCAGTACTGCCAGGACCTCACACTTGCTAAGCAGACACTGTACCACTTGAATTACTGTTAACCCCATATATAGCATTTATGATGTTGAAGAATGCTCCTTGTACACCTAGTTTTTTCAGAGCTTTTCCCATGAAAGGATTTTTTTTCAAAGAACTGACTTTTTTATTGCTATTGTACTGGGCGGGGGTACATTGTAACTAACATGTATAAAAGGTCTCACAATATGTCATAATTTAATTCACTCCCTCCATCACTCTCCATCATTCTTTATCCTCCCTTCTCTCATTCCTGGAATAGTTTCAGCAGGTCTCATTTTTCCATTTACATACATGTGTACACAATATTTCCACCCTATTTACCTTCCTACACCCTTTCCTTATATCCTCCCCCGTACCAATCTCCCAGATAAGATCTGTTTTATTTTCTTGTTCTACAATTTTGTAAAAAAAAAAATACATTTTTCTTTGTTTAAGATAGCTATACAGAGTGTTTCATTGTGATAGGTCCATGAATATGTTTATTATAACCCGAATTGGCTTATCCTCTCTATTTTTCTCCTTTCTACCCTAGTCCCCTTTTTATGGTGATTTCAACACATTCAAAAATTCTATATTCATGGGAGAATTGAAAGGTGGTTTCCTCTCTATAAGAGTAACAATTGAACACAATCACATTTGTTATTTGTGAAGTGTTTCTCCTATGGTAATTTATTCATTGGTTTATGGACTTCAGTTCTCTGAGGATGACAACAAATCTATGTCGAGATTCTACATAGATTTTATACAGAAACATTCAACATTTTCTTTTCTGATTTAGCTGACACGTGTGCAGAGTTGTCCACATTTAGATGGTCCCCTGGTGCTTATGGGCCGATGTTAAAGAATACAGAAGTTACTTCAGGAAAAAAAAGATAATATAAATTTAATAGAAGGAGTTTTCCCTCCTGTTTTTTGTTCATTTATTATCAATATACAGTCATTATTTATGGCTCATCCAATTTCTGGGTTTCTGATGGTGAGAGGTACAAAGCAATATATTCATCTTTTTGGAACCAGCAAATGATATAAAGTTTACTGTTGACATATAATATCTGTATTTTAACTACCTCTAAGAAAAAATAGTCCATCTCAGATTAATTTTCTAAGATTTAAAATAATTAAAATGTTGTAAAGCCCTTGATTTGATAACCAACACCAAAAATAAATAAATAATATAAAGTATTTACATACTCATAAATTTAATACAATAATTCATGAGAAAATAATAATGAAATACTAACTTGTGGAAATAGACCTTTTTATGGAATTTACTGTAGGCAATGTGTATACTTATTTTTAATAGAGTAAAACATTCTAAGAAAACTTGACTTACGCTACTAACTTCAGTTTTCAGAGAAGTTAGGAATAGAAAAGTGAACTGAAATATAACATTATACATATTTCCTTTTTAAAATATTGAACTCAAATTGGTAGCTTTTTTCTTCTCATTGAAAAGAGAATATGTAGTCAGTGAGAATAATATCAAGATATCCAGCAATCTGAAATAGTTATTATGTAAGTGCATTTATTGTACTTTACCAGCTTGTTCATTGGAATGTATCACTCGGAGAAGGAACATTTGCAATCACCTACTGCCATCTTATGTAATGTCATGTCACTGCACAATACAGTAGGAGGAAAATTCATGAAGGAAAAAACTCAAAACACTTTTTGGAAACTATATCAAATGCACATTTCTCACATGAAAACATTAAATACCTATTGTTCAATTCTGTACTCTATTTACATTAGGATCTGAAAAGTTGGGCAATTGAACAGTTTATTTATCATTTCTTCCCTATTGATTTCTTAAGCTTTTACTCTGATCATATTCAGTACATTTTACATATAGCTTGCTGTAATATAAAATTATATGTGGCACTACACATAGCCAGATGCATGAGTAATGTAAAATTTTGAGTTCATAACTTATAATAAACTAGAAATAATACATAGTAAAGCAAATAAGTCAGCCAACTTTCTTACAAAAGTCTGTCCTGACACCAAATCATAAAGTCATCAAATTTATACAGCATAATTTTAATTTAATGTGTCAACCATCCTCACATAGCAGCATTTTATTCTAAAATCACAATGCAATTATGGGACTGAATATTTATTTTTCTATAACTTCTAACAACTCTTGTTAAATGCATGCCTCCAATCAATTACTATTCAAATAATCTAATACATTTTGTAAAGCTGTCAGTTGGAGTATCTTCTCACTTTGATTTTACTACCTCATGCCAGTATTCCATCTTTTAGACATACACATATATACCAGTTAGGAGTATGCCTATCCACAAATTAAAAAAAAACTAATCGTGTCTTATAAAAATAAGAGTTGTCTTGACAAGCAGGAGTATGTTTCCTTTTATTTTATTTTTCAACGTCATCAGTTCCTAAGGTTCTGTCCTGCTTTCCATTCTACCACCCTTAGAACATTGTCTTTTTTTCATCGTGCTTGTCATCTAAGTCACAAAATGGTTGTGACAGATATTGAGTCAACGTCAAGACTGGGAAAAATAGCTGAGCACCGGATGTAATCCTCGCTACTCGGGTGGCAAAAATAAAGAGGATCACAGTTCAAAGCCAGCCCAGGCAAATAGTTCGCAAGACCCTATCTTGAAAATACCCAACACAAAAAAGGGCTGGTGGAGTGGCTCAAGGTGTAGACCCTGAATTCAAGACCCAGGACCACCAAAAAAAAAAATTTGGAAAAGTGAACAAAGGGAATACCAGATGCATCTACCCCCTTATTTTATTACCCTTATAAGCAAGAATTATGCCAAAATTTCTAGCTTCGAAGGGATCTGAGAAAATATTCAGTTCAGCATAACCACTGAGAATAAAACTAGCAACATACAAGAAAAGAATGAAAGAATCAATGTCTACCAAAAGAAGTGAGGTTAATTTCAATATGTAAGATTTCAGGTTTACATGGTAGGCTAAGGTGAAACAAAAGTCCTTTCTCTCTTTCAAACATATAATAATGCTAGGTAAAATGTTAGGAAAAGCTGGAGGCATGGCTCAAGTGGTAAAGTACCTGAGTTGCAGGGACAAAACCTTGAGTTCAAACCCAGGCAAAAAAAAATGGGGGGGTAGGGGGGTGTGGATAGGAAAAAAATAAATATCTGACCTTAAAGCAAGTGATGGAAATGTTCAAATATAATCAAGAGAGCCAATAATAATGTTTGGACACTGAAGTTCAAGCTTTACAGAGGTAAATAGAATAAAAGTATCCAAGAGGCAGAAGACGTAAAGATGCCAGATACACAGGCAACAGCAGGTACTGGCAAGGGGAAGTCTGATGATTGGTTTAGTACAACTAATGTAAGAACATGACACAGATATGAGCAGTATACCTCAGCCAATTCAGAATCTTCTATAATTAATCAGAGCTACTAGCCTGCAGGTATGAAACCTCAGTTCTCAAACAACTCACCCTTTGAAACCTGAGGAGTAGAAACCAATGGAAAAGGTCTAGGACAGGCTCTATATGACCTGTAAATGGCAACCATAAAGCCTTCCCAAAAGGTACCTTCACAACCCAAGGCACAAAGAAGATAATTGTTGCAAAAGGAGAAACTGCTGGCAAATAGAGAAAAGCATATGCCATAAGTGGCTTATCAAATAGGAGAAATCAATCCCAGGGATCCACAAATAATAGAGCAATAAGGGTGTTTAAGATATTGAAGGAAGTAGTAACTAGAAAAGCAATAATGAGCCATTATGAAAAAGAATAGGCAGATTTAAAGCTGAACCAAATACAAGTTTTACAAATAATAATATAGCAGAATATAAGAAATTCTTATAGAATATTAATTTTAGCAATAAAAAGCAACTAGGTTTTTAGGATATTTTGGAACACTTTCAATTAGATATATTTGGTAGAAAAAATGTATAATAGAGTAAGTTATTGACCTTTTTTAAATCTGATCTTTTTCAGATTCTTAACTTTAATAAATAAGAACCATATGCCTAAACTATAAATGGTTCTGGGGAATTAAGGAAGGAAGATAAGAAAATATATTAAAGAAACACAAGATTTAACTTGCCTCTTTCTTCCCATGATCCTAAAAATGAGCTTACATGTCATTCAGAGAAAACAAATGAAAGGGGAAAAGAACCCAGAGTCATTTATAAGAACAAATCAATATAAAACCAACTGAATTTTAGAGAGCTAAGGGATAAAGAAAAAAGGTCATACAATCAAATATTGTGAAGATGTTACTCCCTGGCCCTGAGGTTCTCCAAAATATCCTCACAAAGATGAATATAGTAGACCAGATTACAACATCAAATAAGAACAGCATCTTTAAGAGGATGAAATTTTGAAAAATCTGAGGTGCTGTGTGGGAGGAATAAGGGTAGAATAACAAATAATTATCAGAATACTGCTGAGTCACATTTCTACACTTACAGGCTTGTGTCCAGTCCTGATCATACAAATTTAAATGCATTTTATAGGAAGTGGAAAGATCCAAGTGACGTTAAAAGTTGCCAAATAGGAGGAGCAAAGATTAAATGGTTTTGCTTCATTTCACATAGAAGACACAGGAGTATTATATTCAAGTCCTTCTTTCAGAATATTCAAAGTATTTTAGGAGAAAATTAAGTTACTGTTCTCATTGAGAAAGATCAGAATGGCACAGAAATAATACATAAAAGGAAGACTGTATGACTCTCAAGATAATAAATCCTAAAAAAAGCTAGCAAGTCAGGAACTAACTCCCATTTCTAGACATCCAGTGAGAAAGAATCATCCATGATAAGATTATGTGATTTTTGCTTTTTCTTTGTTCCTTAATAGAATACTTACATATTGTCCTTTATAATAAAAGAACATTAACAAATAATGATTGGAAAGATAACTACCGTAGTTCATACCATCAGTTGCCTGAAACAGTTCCCTGGGAGGATGTGTTAGGTTCTCTAGGTGTTTTATTCTCCAAGGAAAAGCTCCTTTCCAAATTATTTTTCATGTCAGTAACTTCTGATAGAATATTAATTATTAATATAAAATCTAGGAATATCAATATACTCAATCAGTTCTTCAACATCTAAGAGATTATTAATTTACTTCTTAACTGTTTAATCACTTGGTGACTAACTTCTTGAGCAATAATTATAGCTGTAGGAAAGATAGGAATAGATTCTTCCTACAAATAAAAATATTCAAAAGAAAGTCTAATTGTGAAAAGCTACATTATACTGGTTATTCCCCACCAAAAAAAGAGGAAATTGAAAATAGTAGCAATTATTGACCACTATAACTATTAATATTGATATTTTCATCATCATTACCATCTTTGCTTCCATGTCCTCACTTATTATAAAACCCAGAGGTACTTAAGCTTCAGGAAGTATAAAGTCAAAGTATAAAATCATGTTTAGGTAAATGCCTGATCCTATAACAGTTAATTGACATAACTTTGGAGTCAATAGAATAGATTTGAATCTTGACTGTGCTGTTGTGTGACTTTGCACAAGCAATTTTAGCTCTCTATGGCTCAGTTTTCACAACTGTAAAACTGGAATAATAATGACTGGGTCTGATGACAGCTGAGAGTATTAAATGAGATACTACCCATTCAGCATTTGGTAAAAATGGCAAATAAATACATGAAGAAATATTCAACATACCCAGCCTTAAAAGAAATAAAATCAAAACTACACTGTAATTCCATCTCACCCCAGTCAGAATGGTAATCATTAAGATAACAAATAATAACAAATGTTTGTGATGATACAGGTAAGGGAGGGGAAGGAACCCTTATAAAATATTGGTGGAATGTAAATTAGTACAGTCACTATGGAAATCAGCATGAAGTTTCCTCAAAAAACTAAGAATATAAATACCATATGAACCTGCTATACCATTCTTCCTGGGCATATATCTAAAGGAATGTAAGTTTACATGCAATAGAGATACCTGCACACCCATGTTTACAACAGCACTATTCACCATAGCCAAACTACAGAATCAGTCTATGTATCCACCAACTGCCTGAAAAAACTGCAAAATGGGGGAACTATTTGGAGGTGGAAACCAATGAAGGGAGGGAGGGTGAAAGGAAAGAGTGGGAGGTGAATATGATAAAGTACTTCAAACACATGTATAAAAATAGAATAATGCAACTCACTAAAAATTCTTTAAAAGGTGAGTGGATAAGGGATAAGGAAGAGTAATAGAGGGGGGTGAATTTTATCAAAAGTATACATGTATATATTGTATGCATATATATATATATATATATATATAGTATGGAAATATCACAATGAAACTCCTTTGTGTAATTAATATATACTAATACAAAAAGAAAGTTAAAAAAAGCAAATCTAGCAGCATGTGTCTCACATATAGTGGGCCCTCAATAAATGTTAAATCCATGAATAAACTCATTACTAAAAGAATATATAATGTAAATTTCCTTGTTTTATTAAATAGCCTGAAACAAAATATATATTGCTTTGCACTTTTTGTGTTCTACTTTTCTGGTGATATAGATGAACATATTCTTTTGCCATATGTTTGATGGAGTGGTAACTCTGCCAACCTGAATTGGAGAGAATATTTGGAGTAATGGTATCTTATGGTTTGAAACTTTTTGAAGTGTTAATAGGCTTTTGCTTCAGGAAAGAAAATAAGCACTTGTCAACTTAGGTCAGATAAAACTTTTCAAGAGTAGTGTTCATAGAATGCTTGGTAAAAATAAAAAGTAAAAGCCAGAACTAAACAATTCTTACAGATGCCACCTCCATATATTAACATGAAATAAATTTGAAAAATTAGCCCACTTAAGAGGCGTGCTTAAGATGAATGAAGTACAGTTTTAGTTTTCAGCTTTTTAAAATAACTTGATGACTAAAAGCACTGGCCCCTTTGATTTTTAAACAAAGATCATGCTACAGAAGTGTCAAAATATGAAGGCCAAGGATGCACACAACAAAAGGCAGATGGGAAATCTGAAAGGTAAACAGGGTGGGTGACTTGGCCAAGTTCAAACAACTCATCAAGGATAAAGAGAAAGATAGGCCCAAGAATTCCACTGTTCTCTCTCTCCCAGGATCCAAAGAATCCAAGCAGAATTCTGACACAAACAGGTCAGCTTTTAAACTTAACCTCAGTAATAATGTTATTTAAGAGACAAGAATTTTTCTTTGTTCAGAAAAAGAAAAAAAATTGCCTGTTTGAAACTGCCTAAAATGTCTTTAGTAGGAAACAGAATCTTCAGTAGAAAACAGTCTTTAATAGAACAAAGATGAAAAATTACATGCAAATGAAAATGAAATTTCTTGATAGACAACTAGAAATGAGAAAGATGTGTACTTGAAAGCTAAGAGAGAGTTCTCTGAAGAAAGAAAGATTATTTAAAGGTTATCATCTTAAGGGAAAAATAGTTTCTGCTGGGTAGTGAGGGGGTGAGGGGGAGAGGGAGAGGGCGGTAAGGGAGGGGGTGGGGGATGGGGGGAGAAATGACCCAAACATTGTATGCACATATGAATAAAATAAAAAATAAAAAAATAAAAGGTTATCATCTACAGACAGCACTAAAGTCTGTATAACATACTTTAAAAAAGCTTAAACTTAAGAGTGAGACTCACTCAAATCCTACCAATGTATATAACCATGGCATGTCAACTAGTCTTGCTAGGTCTGTCATCTCATCTTTAAAATGAAGCTCTCTGTCATATGATTGTGTGAAAATTGAAAGACCTAATATATGGAAAGTATCTGACACAATATTTGGCACTTAATAAAAAATTCATACAGGTTATAGTTATTAGTATCACTATATAAACATAGACCCCTTTGGAGTAAATATGTTTTAAAGTCTCATTCATCAGTTTCAGAAAAAAACATAAATTTCATCAATATTTTAGACCTTTAATATTAAGACATGATTTATTTTTATTCCTATAAAAATGTTTCCCAAAAGTAAAAATTACACTTCTTAAAAAATATTTTTATATTATTAATCCTTTTTATTTATTGGTATTTCACTCAAACATACTTACATTTAATGTTATAATTTTTAAAAATCAGTCACATAAAAATAAATATCATACAATTAATATAAAAAGCAGTCACATACAAATGAATTCTATTGCTATATGTTTTGGTTCAGTAGCAAATTCAATACAAAAGTCTTCATCAATAACTTTTATTTAGTGTGTCTGCCAATCAAACATATTGGAATTTGATATGATATTGGTTTATATTAGGATTCCATACGAAAACAAAACACTGTTGAAATTTTAAAAAGACTTCATAAATGAAGAATATTGGGAGAGGAACTAGAAGGTAGTGAGAGGGGGAAAAGAAAAGGGGAGGGAAGAAAATATGGTCGATGTACATTGTATGTATGTATGAAATGTTTATAATGAAACCTATTTAAAAATTTTGCAAGAAGAGGGGGATAATAAAGTGTAAAAGTATTAGAGGGGGCAAAAATGATCAAAGTACAGGATATGCATGCATGGAAAGATCATAATGAAACCCTCACTTTGTGCAATTAATATATAATTAAAAAGACCTCATAGCAAAAGTTAGAGAATTATGAGCAATATTATGACCTGGAAACTATGCAAAACATCAGAAACATCAAAGTTAATGGACACGTTAGACCAAATGGACTTATCTATAGAACATTTCATCCAACTACCACACAGTTCATATTTTTCTCAACAGCACATGGAACTTTCTCCAAAATTGATCATATTCTAGGACACAAAGCAAGTCTTAGCAATTACAAGAAAATTGAAATAATCCCCTGTATCGCATCTGATCACAATGGATAAAACTAGAACTCAACAACAAAAGAGACTACAGAAAATATTCAAACCCATGGAGACTGAACAACACATTATTGAATAGTCATCAAAGAAATAGGGGAGAAATCAGGAAGTTCCTAGAATTCTAATGAAAATGAAACACAACCTACTAGAACCTGTGGAATGAAGCAAAGGTAATGATAAAGGGAACGTTTATAGCTATGAATGCCTACATTAAAAAGAAACAAAAAGACCAAATAAATAACCTAACAATACATCTTCAGCTTTTCTTTTAGAAAAACAAGAATAAGCAAAACTCAAAACTAGGAGACACAGATAAACAAAAATGATTAGGGCCGAGATCAAACAAATTGAGATTTAAAAAAAAAATTGTACAAAGCGTCAACAAACAAAAAGTAGGTTCTTCAGAAGCATTAAGATCAATAAACCCTTAGCCAATCTGACTAAACAGAGGGGGTAAAGAACCAAATTAATAAAATCAAAGATGAAAACAGGGACATCACCACAAATACCAATAAAGTCCAGAGGATCATTAGGGAATGCCTTGAAAACTTATATTCAGGTAAACTGGAAAATCTAGAAGAAATGGATAACATTCTAGATTCATTTAATCCACAAAAATTGAACCTAAATATATCTATAACAAGCAATGAGACTGAAGCACTCATTAAGAGTCTTCCAACAAAGAACAGCCCAGGACCCAGTAGATTCCTGGCCAAATTCTACCAGTTTAAAGAATAACTAACACCAACACTCCTTAAACTCTTCCAGGAAATAGAAAGGGAAGGAATGCTACCAAACTCATTCTATGAAGCCAGTATTACACTCATTCCAAAACCTAATAAGGATGCAACAAAAAGAAGAGAATTTCAGTTCATTATCTTTAATGGGCATAGACACAAAAATTCTCAATAAAATACCATCAAACTGAGTTCAACAACACATCAAAAAGATCATACACCATGATCAAGTTAGTTTCATTATAGGCATGCAAGTATGGTTCAACATATTCTAAGTGATATATATAATACAGCATATAGACAGAAACAAAGACAAAAATCACATGATCAATAGATGCAGAGAAAGCCTTTGAAAAAGTTCAATATCCTTTCATGATAAAAGTACTGAAGAAACTAGGAATAGGAGGAATGTACTTCAACATAATAAAGGCTATATATGACAAATCTATAGCAAATATCGTAACAAAACGGGGAAAACTGAAAACATTTCCTCTAGAGTCAGGATCAGGACAAGGGTATCCATTTTCCCCACATGTATTCAATATAGTTTTGGAATTCCTCACCAGAGCAAAAGACAGGAGGAAGAAATAAAAGATATTCAAATAGGGAAGGAAGAAGTCTAAGTATCCCTAAGTGCAGATGACATGATCTTATACCTAAAAGATCCAAAAAAAAAAAAAAACTCCACCAAAAAAACCCCTAAACATCATAAACACCTTCAGCAAAGTAGCAGGATACAAAATCAATATACAAAAAAGTAGTAGACTTTCTATATACCAATAGTGAACAAATTTAGAAAGAATTTGGGAAAACAATTCCATTTACAATAGCCTCAAAAAATAACCAGGAATAAATCTAACAAAAGGAAATGAAAGACCTCTACAATGAAAGCTATAAACCATTAAAGGAAGAAATTGAAGAAAACAGAGGATGGAAAGATCTCCTATGCACATGGATTTGCAAAATCAATATAGTGAAAATGGCTATACTACCAAAACTAATCTATAAGTTCAATGCAATACCCATCAAAATTCCAATGACATTCTTCACAGGGTGAATATAGTAGAAATATTATGTACTCATATGTGAAAATGGAAAAATGAGACCTATTGAAACTATTTTAAGAATTGGAGGATGAATAAAGGATAATGATGGAGGGGGTGAATTTAACTAAGATATATTGTAAATACTTTTGTAAATCTCACAAAATACCCCAGCACAACAATAATATAATAAAAAATTTTTAAATAAACTAAAAATGTGAAAAAAGCAAAATATGCACAACAAAGTATTTTTTAAAAAGGAAATAGGAAAATCAATCCTAAAGTTCTTAAGGAAGCATGAAAGACCTGGAATAGCCAAAGCAATTCTGAGCAAAAAGAGTAATAATGGAGGTATCACAATCTCTGACTTCAGAGTCATAACAATAAAAATCGTGTGGTACTGGCACAAAAACATACACAAAGACCAATGGAATAGAATAGGAGACCCAGACAAAAATCCATGCAGCTATAACCATTTGCTTTTTGACAAAGGAGTCCAAAACATACAGTGAAAAGACAGCCTCTTTAACAAATGGTGCTTGGAAAACTAGATATCCACATGTAGAAGACTGAAACTAGATCCCTGATTTCCATCCTGTACCAATATCTATTTAAATTGGATGAAAGACCTTAATGTAGGAACTGAAACTTTGAAACTACTACAGGAAAGAATAGGGAAAATTCTAGAACATATAGGCATGGGAAATGATTCCTGAATATAACCCCAATGGCTTAGCAATTAGGAGAAAGGATCAGCAAATGGGAATGCATCAAACTAAAAAGCTTCTGCAAAGGAAATAGTCACTAGACTTAAAAGACAGCCTACAGAATGGAAAAAAATCATTGCCAGCTATATGTCCAATAAGGGACAAATAACCAGAATCTACGGTGAGCTCAAAAAAAAAAATACTAAATGCCCAAACAATCAACAACCCAATGAAGAAATGTGCACATGAGCAGGGTACCAGCGGTACAGGCCTGTTATTCTAGCTACTTGGGATATGGCCCTGTTGAAAGTATGAATATGAAGATTATAGAGATTATATGTAGTATGGGCTTGTAGCAATAGCTGACTTAAAGTAAGTTATCAATAAATGTTGTCCTGATCCTGACTCTAGAGGAAATGTTTTCAGTTTTCCCCGTTTTGTTACGATATTTGCTATAGATTTGTCATATATAGCCTTTATTATGTTGAAGTACATTCCTCCTATTCCTAGTTTCTTCAGTACTTTTATCATGAAAGGATATTGAACTTTTTCAAAGGCTTTCTCTGCATCTATTGAGATGATCATGTGATTTTTGTCTTTGTTTCTGTCTATATGCTGTATTATATATATCACTTAGAATATGTTGAACCATACTTGCATGCCTATAATGAAACTAACTTGATCATGGTGTATGATCTTTTTGATGTGTTGTTGAACTCAGTTTGATGGTATTTTATTGAGAATTTTTGTGTCTATGCCCATTAAAGATAATGAACTGAAATTCTCTTCTTTTTGTTGCATCCTTATTAGGTTTTGGAATGAGTGTAATACTGGCTTCATAGAATGAATTTGGTAGCATTCCTTCCCTTTCTATTTCCTGGAAGAGTTTAAGGAGTGTTGGTGTTAGTTATTCTTTAAACTGGTAGAATTTGGCCAGGAATCTACTGGGTCCTGGGCTGTTCTTTGTTGGAAGACTCTTAATTAGTGCTTCAGTCTCATTGCTTGTTATAGATATATTTAGGTTCAATTTTTGTGGATTAAATGAATCTAGAATGTTATCCATTTCTTCTAGATTTTCCAGTTTACCTGAATATAAGTTTTCAAGGCATTCCCTAATGATCCTCTGGACTTTATTGGTATTTGTGGTGATGTCCCTGTTTTCATCTTTGATTTTATTAATTTGGTTCTTTACCCCCTCTGTTTAGTCAGATTGGCTAAGGGTTTATTGATCTTAATGCTTCTTAAGAACCTACTTTTTGTTTGTTGACTCTTTGTATAGTTTTTTTTAACTGGGAGGTCTGGTAGAGCAAGGGTTGGAGTTGGCTCCATAAGTTAAAGCTATGAGGAAGCAGAAAGTAGAAGGGAACTGAAGAATCTAGTATACAGATCAAATTCACCATAACTGAACACAACATTTTATGACTTTTAGTCCGGCTCCTCAAGAAAAAAAAGATTTCAGTGGATTTTGTAATACATTCATTTGTAGGCCATAGTGGAGATAGAAGAGTAGACTTGAATTTTATGACCACCTAAGCCTCCTTCTTTCTTTTCTTCCTTTCTTTCTTCTTCTTCTTCTTCTCCTCCTCCTCCTCCTCCTCCTCCTCCTTTTCTTCTTCTTCTTCTTTTCTGTCTGTCTCTCTCTCTCCCACACACATGTATGTACATATATACACATGTATGTGTGTATATCTATATCTATATATTTGTGTATATATATATATATATACATGTATATATATTTTTTCCTACAAGGAAGGTTATGATTATACTCTGAGAAATCAGCATTTGCTATATCTGCTATGGTAAAGATCACCACCACCAGCCCACACAGTCCTGTTGTTTACAAGAATGAAGATTTATTTCTAACTCATATCTTGTTTCTAGTAGCACAGTGTTTGGTCTTTAATCAGTTTCTTCTGCTTCATTAAAATGTAAATTTAGGGGAACATAATGATTTAATTAGTTTTATAGGTCACATTAAAGGGAGGGTAATAGTGGGAGGGGGAAGGTAAATGAAGAGGGTAAAGGAAGGTGAATATGGTTGAGGTACTTTCTATACATGTATGAATATGGAACATTGAACTCTGTTGAACTGAACTCTGTTGAAGTCATTTTAAGGAGAGTGAGGGAAGAGGGAGAATAATGGAGAGGATGAAACAAACCAGGGTACAATATATGTATATATGGAAATACCACAATGAAACCCCCTTATAACTATCATATACCAATAAAAATATTTAAAAGAAAAACAAATTAGGGGTTTCTTTTAGAATGTTGGGTAGTACATTTAGCATCAAGATTTTCTCTAATAAAGGCTTCTCTCTCCAACCCTTTTGTCTAAGGGTATATCAGTGAAGTCATGCTTCATCAGACTCAGCCCTCTTGGTCCTCCAGAATAAATTAGCTTTAAATACCATGGGGATCATCAATATTCAGTGCCAAAAAATACAGTAATTCCAATATGTCATATGATGCCAGAATAGTCCAAGGAGTCTATAGGCAATAGTATATGATAAAAACCATTCTTTTTCAAATTGGCCATAACACAACAGGCCTAAAATGTATACTTTTAGGTATCTGCAATTATTCACAAAAAGCATAATTATGTATTTCATGCGCTACAAATAAATGTACTAAATCTGATACTGAACTTTGAAGAGTTGTAGCAAACCACAACAATGAAAGTTAAGGAATATTTCTATTGCTATGTCTTCTCTTTAGAAAGCAAAACATTTCTCATTGTTGTCCCTACTCTGTATAGAGACTTTGTAGAGTCTGTTGCTCCCCACATCAAGGAGCAGATATAGCTCTAGTTTCTAAGGGACCCATGCAAACCCAGAGGAGATTTCACCAAGTACTGCCTCAAGATTTACAGAAGTGAATTTATATTTTCATCTTAAGAAAAGAATGAAAAGTATATTTCTGAGAAATCACATTTTATTTTCCATATACTTTGATTCTTTATGAGTAAAGCCAATGAAGGTATTAAAAGATAAAGAAGCAGTTTTTCATTGTTTCTAATCATTCGTTCTGAAATTTTCTTACATGGGTTAATTTTTTTTAAGGTTTTATGAATCTATCTAAAAGCTAAGACAATTTTCACCATCAGCTATAATAGCCAAGATACTCAAGGCCTATGTTTTTTTGACAACAAGAAAAGCCAAAGCAAAAATAAACAAATGTGTTCCAGTCAAATTTAAAAAGCTTCTACACAGCAAAGGAAACTACTGATAAAATGAAAAGCACACTGTAGATTAAGAGAAAATATTTGCAAATATTTTTATCCATGTATGGAGTCAACATCCAAAATATATAAGGAACTTACATAATTCAATAGCCAAAAACCAAACAACCCAATTTAAAAATGGGCAAAGGACATGAATATACATTTTTCCAAAGAAAACATAAAAATGACCAGCAAGTATATGAAAACGTGCTCAACATCACTAATTATGAAAATGCAAATAAAAGTCACAATGAGATATCACTTCACAAATTTGATAAAGATGTGGGGAAAAGGGAACTCTTGTACACTGTTGGTGAGAATGTAAATTAGTAGAGCTATGATGGAAAACAAAACAGAGGTTCCTCAAAACATTAAAAACAGAACCACCATATGACCTAGAAATCTCATGCATGGTATTTATCCAAAAGCAATGAAATCAATACCTTGAAAGAGAAATCTGCACACCTATGTTCACTGCTACATTATTTACAATAGTCAAGAGTAGGAAACAAGTGTTTACTGACATATGAATAAATAAACAATGGAATTCAGTCTTTTAAAAAGAAGGAAATCCTGCCCCTTGCAACAATGTTAATAACACTAGAAAACATTCTGCTAAGTGAGTAGGTCAAACCCAGAAGACAAATACTTCATGTCCCCACTCATATAATATCTGAAAACCTCAAACTCATAGAAGCAAAGTATGTCCAGGGACTGAGGGAAATGGAGAAATATTTGTCAAAAGGTATAAACTTACAATTATAAGAAGAATAAGTTCTAGAAATCAAATCTCCTGCATGGCAACTGCAACTAATACTACTGAATCATATACTTAAAATTAACTGAGAATAGATCTTAAGCATTCTCAACACACACACACACACACACACAGTAACTATGTGAGGTGGTGTATGCATCAATTAACTAATTGTGGTAATTACTTCACAATATATGTATATCATGCTATATTTTACAATGTATGTAAATTAAAATATCACACTATATACCTTAAATATTTATAATTTATATTTGTCAATTATACTCCAATAAAGCTAGAAAAAATTTAAACTTTCTTACGAAAACTTTGCTTACACATGCCACACACACATAGAGAGAAAACTAATTTTAAAACAAAAAAATTATGATACAGAGCAAGGCTATAATAATTATAATCAGAAAAAGTTTTAAGAGTAGAATCACCTAATATTCACATTGACCCTAAAAATACTATTAGTATAATAATCATAGAATGTTTAATTTTAAGAAGTATAATTTCTGGGTTTGTCTTCTAAGAATAAAACATTGAAAAAATGTATTCTAGGCCTACCAGATGAATAGTTCATATTTTTCTTTATGTACTATTATTGTTATGTATATATTACATAGGTTAATATCTAGCAATGTCAGGGAATTTCTACAAGAAATGATGGCTTTGCTTTTGAAGAGTTACTCTAAAACCCATCTCACTAACAAAGTAGTTGGGCCAGTCATTAACTCCACATTTGTGACCATAATGTCTTGTCATATGCATTAAGAAAAAGCTTAAACGTCTGTTCTTTGAAGTTTGGTGAGTATGGGATGAGTAAAGAAATGACAGAGGGATTTAGCTGATTCAGAAGTCTCAAGTTATTAAGGTGTAAATTTTTTTAAATGTAGCCATACTACAATTCCTAATGTACCCACTCCTGGAAGTTACCATCTCATATTTCTAAAGTATTATTTCACATCTGAAATAATTCAGCTGAAAAACTTGTTTAAAGGATAGATTCGAGGACCACATTTCAAGTAAAACTGGGGAAGATCTGGAGCAGGACCTGAAACCTTCATCTTAGACACACACACACACACACACACACACACACACACACACACACGATTCTGAAACTTTAAGAAACACAGGGCTAAAATACAAATAATCTCCTGCAGTCCCTAATATATTTCTCCCCACAATGATATCATATCTGTAGGACTGATAGATAGACTCATTAGCAAGATACAGAACTCACCATTCAGCTTTTCAATAGTTTTGGAGAACAGAGAACTTTTTGTTTTTTAATAATGGCTCTATGTAACTTATCTTAGAACAAATTTTAAGACAGATGAGCCCAGGAAAAAGAACCAACCTATCTGTAACTTTAATATGCAATTATGTTAAATGTGACCTGTTTCTTTCCACTATCACTTAACAATCTGTGTGCTTTTAGCTCTAAAGCCTTTTCCTCGCATCCTCTGATTTGTACATGCTACTTCCCCCGAAATTCCTCCAGTGTGCCTCCCAAAGAGAGACCGCCTTTCCTTGATGACAGAGGGAAACATAGTAATTTATTTTTTTCTTAAAACTCTACCTTTTCTAAGCATCAAATACATCTCTGATTTCTCTAACACAACGTGTTAAATTATCTTTTAGTGCTTTGAATATCAAAGACAACATTTTCTTTTCATGATATGACATCTTGAATAATCTATTTTCTTCCAAACTTACAACATATTATTTCGCCCTCAGGAGTGACTGCCTATCATACTTAAAGTAACCATGCTATTCAAATGTTTTTTACAATAGCAAACAAAACCAACGGCTTTGAACTAAACTCTGCTTTTCGCTTTGTATACCAGGAAGTGACTGGTTTCTGTGTATTCGTTGAAACAGGGATAGAAATGAATTGTACTACACAGTAATAGATTTCTAAAGTCTATATTCTCTACAAAGGAATTTAATTTCCTCTGAAAATTGTGAACAGCAGTAATTAGTTCTTCATCAATAATAAAAAAAAATAACTTCTTGTGGCTTTCTTAGAATTTAGGATCACTGTATTTCCTACTCACGGATATTTTCCAGAATATCTTGCAAGGGTTTTAAATATTTTTACTATAACCTTATGAACATGGAACACATAATTAGTTGAGCATTGATCATCCCCATCTATGTCTTTCATTAAACACCTTCTATATGCAAAGTAAGGAAGGTAAACCCACAAAGAAAGTTCAGGAACTGAATCTCCAGATAAATAACACTTTAAATGTAAAATGCTCATCTCCTGAACCTTGTGATGTGACATTTGCTTCTCCATGTTTATTCTCCGAGAATGACAACAAAACAGTGCTATTCTCCACATACAAAAGACAAAGAAATGTTACTTACTCAGTATCTGTGGCACATGATTTTAAGTTTCTTTTTTTGCAGACATAGAACACTTTGCCTATTCCTGAGGTATCTAATTAGCTACTATACAAATGTTACTGTTGAGCACTTGAAATTAGACAAGATCAATTGAGATGTGCTGTCAGTAAAAATACACACAAATTTCAGAGAGTCAGCATAAAAAAGGAGTGCAAATGATATTAAAAGCTTGAAATCACAACATTTTAGAGATAGTAGGTTAAATAATAGCTTATGAAAATTCATTTTATGTGGGTTTTTTTTACCTTTTTTAATGTGACTACTAGATAATTTTTAATTGAATAGGTAGTTTACATTTTAATTCTATTGAACAGCAGTAGTCTAACTGTCATAGACACTAAATGGCACACAATTACAAGTATAAGACATGTGACTTAAGTTCAGGGTATCATATGTTACAATGATAAAGGATAAAATTAGCAGGACAACACAGAGATTAAGAATGGAACCTTAAAAATCTAATGAATTAACCATCCACACCACCAAGAAGTCCGGGAAGTTATGTAATAATGAATATAATTGTAACAGCAGTGAAATATAAGTCCTGATATTTCAGATCCTGTGGAGACTGATCATCTGAGGAATCCTTAGCACCTGCAATGTCTAAATGCTTACATGTTTGTGTGTGTAAAGGATGACAGTAAAGTAGCTATAATTTACAGGGTACTTAATTTGTATCAGGCACTTTGCAAAGATTCTTTGTGTAGTCTTCTTAATAATCCAGTGAGGTAGATCAGTGAAAGTGGGCTAAGTGCTGACACAAACATCCCCCAAATTTCAGAAGCTTAATAAAATAAGCATCACTTCTTGCTTACATCTGATTTAGTGGCGAGGACTGGCAGCAAGCTCTGATTCAGGCCTCTTCTGTCTTATAGTTCTTATCTCTCATAGGTCTCTAGAGTACTCTCCCATCAGCCAGCAGATAGAGAAGAAACAAGAGAAGAAAGCATATGGAAGTTACTTCGTGGGTCAAGCCAGAAATCGATACTGCATTCTATTGTGAAAACTCATCAATCTACAACATAGACTGACAAATACAGTTTAACTGTACCCAGCAAGAAAAGAAGAATAAGGAGATGGCAAGCACAGTAATTTCTGCAACTGGGAGGTATTATCTCTAATTTACAGGTGAGGAAATTGATTCATAGAAACATGAATTCCCCAAGTTCCAGATCTAACATCCAACCACAGTTCTTTAGGACACATACTTTTACTAGGAAACACTGCAGTCCTTATAGAATTGTCACCATTTTGGTATATTTACCTCACGGAAATGATTAGAAAAATGGCTAGGGTAAGACAGGGAATTGAATTGTCTATCCTCACCTGTCATTACAAAAGGGCAATGTTGGTAAAAAACAGTATAGACAATCAAAATTTGACTTTGCATCATTAAAGAATGTATCTGTAAGACTTGAGATCAACCTTCAACAAGCAAACAAAAATCAATGGGGTAAGTTATTTCATTGCCAAAATGCCAAATAGTTAAATAACTAAGTGTACAAGATGTTCCACAAAAAAACTACATTCTGGCAAGATTAGTATGAGAAAACCAAAGAATATTTGTGTTTTGAAGGACAAAAATAATCTTTTATTTATTTAGAAACCAAAACCACCCAGAACACCTTAATAATATTACTTTTTAAAGTTCTATTGAATAACAACTATTGCTTTTATTGGTGAGCATACACCACTCCAAATCCTGAAGATTCTTTTGAATTATTAGAGATTTTTTTTCCCCTCAGAGGTACCAGAGTTTGAACTCAGGGTCAAAGACCACTTGAGCCACACCCCCCAGCCCTTTTGTATTCAGTTATATTTTTCAGGTAGTGTTTCACTTTTGCCCAGGGCTGGATACAGGCCATGATCCTACTACTCTATCTCTTCAGTAGCTGGGATTATAATGCATGTCACCACACTCAGCTTGTTTTTTGAGATAGGGTCTCAACTAAATTGTTTGCCCAGGCTATCCTTAAACCACAATCCTCCCATCTCCACTTTCTACAGAGTTGGGATTATAGATGTGTATCACCAAGCTCATCTGAGAGCATTTCTTATATTTAGTTTAATTTTATCATTAAGGACTCTACTATAAAATAACATTTAAGCTTGATATTTCATGTAGGCTACTTATGTTAAATCAGTCACATTATTCAAATATTCACAATCATTTCATTCTTTGGTATTTCTTTTTTTACTATAATTTCCATTTTATTTTAATTTTTTACCTTGGTTTTTGCATCCAGCAAGAGAAGAATTCAGGCAAGATGCAAAAATGTAGTAAAAGTAATAGTAAAGTTTATTAGGAAAGAAATTAGTATAACAGTGGGAAGAAATGGGGGGAGAAGGAGAAGCATTTCCTGTTCCCCATGCAAGAAATGAGAGAAGAGACTCCTCCTTGATATTTCTGAAAAAAAAATGAATTTCATTTGGAGAAAGGACAAAACATAGACTAACATGAAATTGGAGCATTTTCTTCATAGGCACATGACTAGTGAGTTGGCTCTGAAATGTAGGCAAAATTGATAGGTTGAAGAATCATTAAACTTATTTGATTATAAATGAAACAGAAATCAAGGTACATCAAAAGAGTAGTTAAATGATAATGGCTGAAACAATGTCTTGAAGTTTACAGGTATGAAATTTGGATTTGCTATGGAAGGTAAACTTGGGCTCTAAATTGCTGGTACCAATGTCCAAATTTCTTTTATTGGCCATTGAATTACACAGTTGGTTTAGGAGGGAAATCAGCCTAGAAGAAAAAGATAGGAAAGTTGTCTAGAAGGACAATGACTATAGTGGTGAAAGCGGGTAAATCCAAGAATGCTACTCATGCACTACGTTTTTCCTCTATTTTTTATTCATTACATCTCAGGAGCACTTCATTCACTTCTGTATATTATTGATTAATATTCCCAACTCTACTGAATTTATGAACATGTTTCTGAGAGAATAGTTTTCTTTTTGAGTTCTACTGCCATTCTCAGAAAGTTATTTATTTAATCTAAGCCTCCTAGGACAATCTTACTCTGTTCTCACAATATATATTTCCTAAGCTAATGTGATCAGCACAATTTCCACAAGGCTGAAAAAAAGAGATTAACATGTCTCAACTTCATTCTCATAGACACGTCTTGAGTCAAACCTTTCCCTCTAACAGATATGAAGAGTCTCTTCACTAGGTCAATGACATTTTCATGCCATTAAATGTTGTGCTCAGTTGGTTATTATGTAAAAATTATTTCTATTAGAGCTTCCTTACTATCTGACTCAGAGATAATCTTCAAAGCCAAGGCTGATGCAGCTCCAAATGTGATACAGAACTATATCAAACTATTGAGTTGAGTGCTTACTTAAGTTTTTACTATCATGTGTTATGTACTGTGCTACATACCTTCAAATATCTTCATAATCAACCTATGAACCCAGTCATCTTATCTGTCAACTAAAATCTCATTCTGTCTTTGAGATAGGCTCCTGTGGGAAATTCCATTGCTTTTAATCCTGTAGATTTGTATTCTCATGGTCAATTGTGGCTCAATCTTCTGCTTAACTCTTGATCTCCCACATCTCACTTCTTATAACTACTTTTCCTCTGTATGGAGCTTCTGTCCTTGATTTCTCCCAGGCCATACAATGAAATACAGTGGATTGTTACATTGTTAAAATGCCAACAACTAAACATTGTAAATTGGACATTCATGGTCTTTATGCTTCTGGGCTACTATGTACAACCAGAGAATTTTTTCTTTTTCTCACAGGAGCCAGTATCTTATCTGCACTGCATGGCTTTTTCTCTAACCCCATCTGCCTTCATCTTTTGTTCTAGCATTCCTCCCACTGCCTCTCTGTTCATTTCTTTGCGTATACTTGTTCTCCCATGGTGTTGAAGCTGCCTTCCAGGCTCCATCCTCAAACCCTCACCTTCCAAAGTCAGAGAAGCTTATCACAGCATTTTCCTCAATGAAGACAGAGAGAGAGAGAGAGATTGAAGAAAGAAAAAAGAAAGAAAGAAAATAAAAAAGCAACTGTGTCTCAGAGTAAATAAATTTCATAGCTCACTTTTCTTAAAAATTCGGACCATTTTACTCTAAATGCCTTTCTTTGTCTTGTGTTTTAAAAAAACACAGTTCTGGGTTTTTTAATTTTTTGATTAATCAACTTCATTTTTAAACAGTTTTAGATTCACAACAAAACTGAGCAGAAAATGCAGCTTTGTCTTTGGTCTCCCTTGCCCCATATACAATCTTCCTCACTGTTGATATCCTATACTACAAGAGGACAATGAGCTTATATTGACTCATGATTTTTACCTGAAATTCATAGTTTGCATTAAGGTTCTTTCTCAGTATTGGACAAAGGAGCATCATTGCTGGATCATACAGTAAGAACATTTAGCTTTATAATCAGCTGCCAAGCTGTCTTCCAAAGTAATTATGCCATTTTGCATTCCAGTGAATGGGCATTCCTGTTTCCCTGCATTCTCACCAGCATTTCTTATTGTCTGTGTTTTGATTTTAGTTATTTTAATATGTGCAATGGCATTTTATTTTTATGTTAATTTTCTATGCCCTAATGATATATGTTGAACATCTTTTCATAAGCTTAATTGTAATATGCATATTATCTTTGGTGAGGTGTCTACTGAGAGTACGCTGGGGTTCTGTAAAAGTAATACTTTTATAGCATCCATCATATTGTATTATCTTTGGTTCTACTTTTAAAATTAAAAAGAGTCTACTCCCATTCCCTCATTTTACAAATAAGGAAAATGAGCTGGTAGAGACAAAAACTAAATCCATGAAACTAGCTATAAATTTAGGAGAAATAGCAAGCTAAAAAGTCACAGTGGAATCTAAAAAGAAGGCATGACATAGAAGAAACAATGAAACTATAACCTTAGAAATTGATAAAATGAATTAAGAATTTTCACTTAATTACTTGTAAGTAATTAAATTACTTAAGTGACTAGAGAGAAGGAAGCAGAATAAGAATAGTGTTATAGGAATCAAGGGAAGGTAGAGGTGAAGTAGATTTGCTTGTGCACGTGCTTCGAGAACTAGTTTTGCCAGCAGCAATAGTTCTTCTCCTGTATATATTACAAATAATCATTGATCACTGAGAGGCCGCCTGACAAAATGGAAAGAGCAAACATTAGACTGCCTCTTCTAAGTACCTGGGGCACATGACTTAAAACTTTCTGGGTTCTAGTTTGTTCATCTGTAAAATGAGATTGTATGTCTTCAAGCTTCCATATTCTGTGTGTTCTTTCCTACAGTATTTTCTCTTTTAAATTATCATTTTTCATATATCTGTTATTGTTGATATTTTACTAATTAATTTAGCATTTAGTTCTCTATGTCCTATTAGATCCCTATATAAGGAAGGTTGGCTATCTAATCAAACTTTCATTTCTATCTTTATAGTTTCAGAGTTACAGTTATCACAAATTTTAAAAAAACATCTAATATTGTATTTGTGAACAGAGAAATAATTTATAAATAGTCTCCTCCCTTATAATTTCACAGGTTGTTGCAATATAAACTTAACCATTTATACTGTACAAACCCAAAAAATTAAATAATAATTTAAATCCTTAAATATTTCTGTACCTGCATTATCCTATTCACTTGGAAACTTACTAGAAATTGGAATTTAAATTTTGGAGGTTAAAATATCTATGGGGAAAATCTACCTCTAATCCACTGCTTTCAAAGACAATTAATATCAAAAAGCAGTCTACCCAAGTGAGAGCTTAAATTTGTAAATTGTCAGGCATTTCATATTCTCTTAGATACAAACAGTGTAAATCAGTTAAGAAATAATTACAACTAATGATTGTTACTATTACTATAGTAGCTTCATTTGTAAAATGCTATTTCTTTCCTAATTAATGCAGTATTCCACATTAGAAATTAAAATGTTAAATAGTTACATTATGCAACTCAATACATGAAAACCAAGAATAACAAACCAGACAATATAAAAGAAAGCCAGTGATGTGAAATGAATTGGGAGAAAATGAGCAAAGTGAGAAAATAGTTAAACCAAAAGCTTAACTGAAAAATAGAAATATCCAAGAGGTCAGTCAAGCATGGACAAAAATCAGGTGGTATCAAATATAGCAGCAAAATATCAGTCAGCCAGTCTAAAAAGATGCTATAGTGGGTAGGCTGAACTCAAATTTATTTTCCTGCAGAAAGCAGAGATATAATTAAAGAGTACTTTTCCTGGATGAATTTGTAACTTTTGAGGTGGGGATACAATCTTTAGACTAAGGCGTTGTGTATGGGGAAGGGAGACAAGTAAATGGAACTGACTGGCAAACATCCCCACCATCAACACAGCACATCTTATGCCCAACTATCCTATCCTACCTGTATCATTTAAAGTACCTGAAGATAAATGTCTACAACCCATAAGAAAGTAAGAAACAAACCTAGAAATAATGGGGAAAAGCAAGAAGAGCTATTTTAGAGTGTGTAGGGTATTTGTAAGATAGGACATTATGTCACTTCATTTCTGAAAGGTCTGAATCCAGTTATTTTTTCTTTAAAAAGGAAAAACTCACTGTAGACAATATTGACAAATGTTTCTCTTTTTCCAATCACTCATTCATCCTTTAACACTTGTCCTCTAGTTCTCAGTGAAACATTTTTCGAAGGTCATTTTAAAAATCTGCTAAATATCATGTTCAATAGGCATGTCTCCATCCTTCAGGGTTTGACCTGTCTGTATCATTTGGCATTATAGATCACCTTTCTCTTTTTTAAATTTTAAAAAGAGTGGTTTTACAACATTATACTATTAATCCTCCTGTTGCTTTTTTGAGACTTTTCTTCTGCCTTTTGTCTTTCACTAATATAATTTCAAAGTTTTATAACAAAATTTGCAGTGATTTCTAAGATTGTCATCATTTTTTCTATGTCATATCCTCTTTAGGTTTACTAATAAAAGGAACATACTATAAGTTTACTGAGAGCCTGTAGGTAGAAAATTCTCTATAGTCTTTATCTAAAAACATCTTTATTTTATCCTCATTCTTGAGGTACAGTTTAACTAATACACCCTTTTGAGTTAATATTTTCTCTCAGCCTCTGGAATATATGATTCTGATACTTGCTTTGCTTTTTGCTTTTTTTGTTTTGAGACGTTCTGAAATGCCCATTATAAAGTCAGACATCCCAACAGAAATCTATCAAAAGATAAATATGGCACACCTGGGACACCAAGCAGAAACAGAACCAGGGATTATAACAAGCTTCATGAGCAGGTACTCAGACTCCCGTATCACCCACTAAGACACCTCTCTTTGCTCATACCTTGAAGGAGGAAAAAAAATCTAAGCTTTTACTGACAGGTTGTGGATAGGCTGGTTCATCATGCAGATGCCAGTCAAAAGTGGAAAGCAGCTATATCATTCAAAATGTCCCTGATTAGAGGAAAGGAAATTTCCCAAGTTTGGGCACCCAAAGATCCACTTTCTGTGGAGCTCAACAAATTCCTTAAGGCTGAAAGTTGTACAACTCAGCTTTGAATTCTTCTTCTCCATTATCTACTCTTACTAGTCAAAAAGTCTTAGTTTTAAGATAAAGTTTTCATCTAGCTTCCTCGCAAAACAGGGGATTTATGATAAGGACATATGAATATTTCATAAAACTCCAGAACAGGAATGAAACTAGGCCTAAGGAAAATTGTAAAAACAGAAACTAGAAATGCATCTGGACCCTTTCTTCACCTCATCTCTGTTCCTCTCTGAATGCATGATTTCCTTTCTCTCTGTCTTTTCCTTTTTCCCTATCCACTGACTTTTTCTGCATTTCTGGTAAAAATGGTATGTGGAGCTAGATGGGGTGATTCCTGCCTATAATCCCGACACCAAGGAGGTAGAGACAGGAGGATCATTCATTTGAGGCCAGCCTGGGCTACATAGTGAGATCCTATCTTAAAAAAAAAAAAGGGAAGGAAAGAGGAAGGAAGAAAGGAAGGGAGGGAGGGAGGGAGAGAGGGAGACAGGAGGGGAGGGAAGGGGTGAAAGGTCAATGTATTTCTCTCAAGGTTCTACATATGTGTTATATATGTGTGTGTATATATATAATGAATGAATGCCCAGAAACCTCAGAAATTCAATTTTTGAAATGTAGTGTAAATACAAATTCTCATCTTAAAGATTGTAACTGTCCCAGATTCAGTCAGATGCTGCTTCTTGGTCCATGTGACTTAGTAGAGCCATCTTATGCAAAACGGTTTCTAGGGACTCAGCTTTACTCTGAGAACTGGGTAATTGTGAATATACTCAATCATTCCCATTCACTCTCCTCTGTAAAACTCATAAATCAGCTTAGGCATATCCATTTTTGTTTACTATATAGCTCTGTCACCAAGAACTAATCCAATCTTTCTTTTAAAAATGTTTTTATCTATTCTTTCTCCATTCTGACTTTACCACTTGCCAAAATGATAAGTATCTCACTGTGGTTAGATTTGCATTTTTAAAACTACTAGTAAAGATAAACTTTTTTCATGTTTTAGGCTTTTAGAAATTCTGCTTTTTTGGTCTGAAGGGACTATGCTTTCCCCCAAATTCATATAAGTTCTAAGCCCAATGTGACTGTATTCAGAGATAAAATCTTTAAAAAGGCAATTAATGTTAACTGAAGTCATAAGGGTAGTGCGCTACCAATAGGACTGGGTGTCTTTGCAAAAAGGGGAAGAGATGTCAAGGGCTCTACCAATATGACTGGTGTTCTCACAAGAAGAGGAAGAGGCATGAAGGGTAATGTACACAGAAGCAATGCCATGTAAAGTCATCTATCTGCAAACCAAAGAGAGAAACCTCAGGAAAAACCAAACCTGCTGATACTTCAATCTTGGACTCTTATCTCTAGAACTGAAAGAAAAAAAACTTATGTTGTTAATGTTTCAAAGTTTGGGATAGTATGTCATGGCAGCCCAAGCATACCAACACAGTTTACCTCTGTTTTATCTTTTTTCTTTTGAGCTCTTTATACATAATAAATGCTGCAAATTTTCCCCCTCCCCTTCACCTATTTTGGTTTTCAATCAATTTTTCAATGTCATCAAATATTCCAGACTTTTATCATTGCGACACTGAAAACTATATTTAAGAACGGCTTTCCCATCCTCAGAATTATATTTATATTTAGCTATACTATTATGTTCCAATTTCTTTCTTTTTGGTATCATTTGCATGTTATTTTTATTACACAACATAAGTTACAGACCAATTTTTTCAATACCTGCACCATTTATTCAATCAGTTTTAACTGGTTTAAAATCTTTATATTCTAAATACACTTGAAACTTTTGTTGGCTTTTGTTTACATCATTCATTCAAGAATTTATTTGGAGGCTATCTTCTTCCACATTTATCATTAGGGAAAAAGTTCCATCATGTTTAATAAATATTTTGGTTGGGTGAGGTGGCTGAAGGCTATAATCTTAGCTATTTGGAAGGCAGAAGTTTGGAGGATCACAGTCGGGGACAGCCCAGGCAAAAAGTTCAGAAGACCCTATCTCACCTAATAGCCAGGAATGGTGGCACCCCTGTCATCCCCTGCTAAGTAGGGAAGAACGATTAGGACGATTGTGGTCCAGGCCTGCCTGGGCATAAAGTGAAATCCTACCTCAAGGATAATCCACCTAAAAAGGGCTAGAGGAGTAGTTCAACCAGTAGAGTTCCTGCCTAGCAAGAATGAGGCCCTGAGTTCAACCCCTAGAACAAAAAAAAAAAAAGAAAAAAAATTGGATGTTTTTATACACACACACACACAGAGGAATGTTTTTTAAAGTTAGTTTTTAAATTACAGTAGTGAACACTTTTTCTCTAACTTCGTGATGCACCAAATGAAGGGGGACACTGTCTAATTTAGTTGGATTAACATATTAATAAGAAAGAAAAACGATAGGAAAAAAACTACATGAAGACTGTTAGTTGGCTTTCTCAGGTTCAACAGTCTAGTTCCTAGCCTTTTCTTTTTATTATTTATTCAAAGTTCTTTTCCTCCTCACCCAATCTCTTGATGAAAGTCCAGTAATAATGAGAAGTGACCTATTTTCACAAAGATCATTGCTTTGTAGTAAGAGGACCCTAACTGGGGAGGGGCATTGCAACAGGGGAAGCTGAAGTTTGTGTTATAGAAGCTTTCTGGTCAAGCAAGCGGTATAGGGCCCAGAGGCATGGATCAAGTGGTAGAGTACGTGAAGCCCAAGGCTCTGAGTTCAAACCTCAGTACCAAAAAAAAAAAAGCAAAACAAAAACCAGAAAAGGGTACAAACGAGTTAAGTTGTACATGCCCACCAATAACTGTGTTGACTATGGTTTGATACTACGTGGGTCGCTCCCATTCATGTTCAACGCTAAAACCTTTCTAAGGATTTTGAAGAAAATTTGAGACTTCAAAATCATTCCAAAGATTTAGCTATTACGAATAGCTCTCTATTATTTTCTCTCTACTTTCCATCTACCAAACATTCTACATACAAAGAGCACCTTATGACCACATAGCAAACGTAAAAAATATTATCAGCATTGCTTTGGAGAAAGATTGAAGGAATCACAAACCACCTGGATTCACACTGGCTTAAAAGTAGCTCATCCCAACAAAACAACAACAACAAAAAAAAAGTAAAAAAGGTGTAGCTGAGCTAGCTAATAAGGCTGTGGGAGGCTCAAAAAGCCGGAGTCGAGCAAACACGATAAAAGCCCGGGAAAACAAGGGTAAGGGACTGCAGTGATCAGAGCAGTGCCATTTGGCCTGCCTCTCCTCTCCCACTTCTCCCTCCGGGTTGGGCCTGCAGGGTGGACGTCAGGTTGGTGAGCAAGCGCCGAGCTCACTAAGAGGAAGGCCACAGAGAAAACCCGCTAAGATTTCGGAAGGCCATAATGTAAATGTGTTTAAAAAAAAAAAAAAAATGCCGAGGCCTCACGCCAAACACACAATACCCTTGGCGCTGCGCAACTTACACGCAAGACGCAAAAGGATTGAGTCCCAGCATCCCCTGCGCGTACGTCCGTGCGTGCGTGGTTGTTTCCGCCTCCGCGGCCGCCGGCAACCGGCAGTTGCTATGGAAACACAGCTGCCCTAACTATGTCGCTGCCACAGGTCCCTCCGTCGCGGGTATTCGTGGAACTGGTTCCGTGGGCTGACCGAGGCCGGGAAAACAATCCGGTCTCTGGCGGAGAAACGCTGGCCGGCCTCCGCCGCGCCCTGCCCTCAACACAGGCCCAAAGCGTGCCCCGCGAGGTGCACGTCAGCGGCACTGCAGAGGTGTCTGCGAACCCCAACCGGGCGCAGGTGACCGTGCGAGTGAGCAGCACCAAGGAGGCGGCGACCGAGGCCAAGAAGAGCGTGTGCCGGCGCCTGGACTACATCACGCAGAGCCTGCAGCAGCAGGGTCTGCAGGTGAGAGTTCGGCCCGCGGGACGCGCGCGGAGTCGGCTGGGGGTGGGGCGCCTGGGTCTTTCTGCCCGGTTTAGGGTCCTGTTGCAGGTCCCGGGCGCCAGGTCGGCACAGTGACTCTGCCCCTCCCTTCCAGGTGAAACCCATTCCTAGCCGCAGTGAACCTGAAAACTAAAAATGCAAATCGCGTCGGTTTTGATCTGGCGATACTGGCTATAATCTTGTTTATAAGCTTAACGAAATGTTAAGCTGGAAGTATTCGGCGTGAATACTTGCCTAAGTAGAATGCTGAACACTAAAGTTTATTTATTTTCCATTGTTTTTATTTTGCCTGGTGGAGTTGGTAAGTGAAGAGCCTGAACTGCTTCATCCCAGCCATGTGAAGCTCGGCCTGGAGTGGTTCTTTGGCGTATTTTGCAGACAGTAATGGCTGGGGCCGGCGGGGAGAGAATACATCCATTTTTGGTATCCAAAAAAATTCTTCAATTTTGTCGGCCTTAACTTTTTTTTAGCCAATTAAGCCAGAATAATGTAGATGTCACATATATGAAATACTGTACTTGCTAGAGATTGCCCATGATACAAATCACTAAACAGTTCTTACCTTAAGCCTACTTCTAAGAAAAGAAAAAAAAAAATGAAACAGCCTTATTTAATCTACACAACCACCCAACAGTTTTGTTTCAACATCCCCATTTTAATGCTCTGAACTTTATTTAGCAGAGCAATATTTGAACTCATGTGTTCTTAAAACCTAAATACAGGCTGCTTCCTACCGTGCCATACTCCAAATAATTAGAATGAAAGAAAGTTAAAATCCATAGATGTCAGCTATCTCAGTTTCATCATTTTAGGAAGTAAGACCCTAAAGGCCAGAGCTGTGATTTATCCAGGATAACACTGAGTTGGTAAAAGTACATTTTTGCCATACTTTTCTAAAGCAATTCTTTATTTTAATAAGAAAATATATTTATATTGCATTTACAAATTCAAGAGTTACTACAAAGTCATTTTGAAAAACATTTCTCCAGGTGACTTTACAATTTAGAAGAATTAAAATGCTAATTGTAAATAATGTAAATAAAATGAGCTTAACATGTGGAAAAATATTTCCTAAAAACATGGTGCCAGTGCTGCAGTTCTCTAGAATAATGTAATTAGTTCTTAAGACATTTACATAATGATAGAGAGGGTGAATTCAACTATGATATATTTGATATATTGTAAGAACTTTTGTAAATACCACAGTGTACCCCCAGCACAATAAAACAAGAAAAAATAAATTTACATAAAATGTAAACTGAGTTCATGTGTCTCTAATTTCTAATATATAAAACAATAAATTACTAAATTCAACTTACAGTAATTGCATTAAGATTTAGTGTTCAAGGCAAGATAAAGGAAGGATAGTAATATCCCAGTTATCCTTGCTAATAGAGGAAAGCAGTCATGTAAATAATTTGTTCAGTAGATAATATAAAAATCATTTGCATTACTTTTCAGGATAAATTATGGGTCTTCACAAAGTCTTTGTTCATTTTAAACTTTGGACTATTGGATTGTAAGGTTTAGAAACATCACTCCTGTTTAAAGGGCTTCTCATAGTCTTGCTTAAGAGATGGAACCTATCTGTCTTTATTTCTGTCATCTCTCTCCCCTCTGTCTAACTGACTTCTACTTTTTTCATTTAAGAAACAAAACAAGCTCACCTCCTTGGCATTCCTTTCTTAATATAACAGTAATCTCTGCCCTACATTACTTCACTGGTCACTTGTAATAAAACTCATCATTCTGTATTATTGGTGGGGCCTGGAGTTTGAACTCAGGGCTTCACGTTTACAAAGCAGGTGCTTGAAAAGTAGAAGCTTTACCATTTGAACCATATCTCCAGTCCATTTTGGTCTGGCTATTTTAGAGATGGTATCTTGCAAACTGTTTGCTCAAGCTGGCCTGGAACTGTGATCTTCCTGATCTCAGCCTCCAAGTAGGTAGGATTATAGGCATGGGCCACCAGTGCCAAACTCTGTTTTCTTCCTCTTTTTTATTTTTTTACATTCACAGTTAATTACTTTCAGGTAAATTTCTAGTACATAATACTTTGCCCATTTTTCCACTGTCTTTAAGAACCTTAAAAATTAAGATTGATAGCTTGATAGCTAAATTTCCCAGTTTAATTTGCCATATAACATATAGTATTAAACATTTAAAATTTTGAAGTCTTGGTTTAACCAAATTCATTTATCTTTTATGCTTGTTTTCTGCCTTTAATGCAGTGCTTATTGGATCCTTCCAAGCCTAAGGTTATATGGCCATTAATTGATACATTACATACTGGATCTTTAGGAAACCTTGATGGTACATTAAATATACTGTGCTTAGAATTTACCTTGATATTATAAGAATAAGGCTTTTGTTTTATCTAGCTGTACTGAGATCATTTTTCGAGGTCTGTCTTTCTTACTGCATTTGTAAGGGCCTATGTCAAACTGCCTTTAAAATCAAAACTTACTAGCTGACTGAGGAGGCGTATACCTGTAATCCTAGCTGCTCAGGAGATAGAGATCAGGAGAATGGTGATTCCAGGCAAGACCCCATTTTAATCAATGACCCTTTCATGGTGGTATGCACCTGTCATACCAGGTAACACAGAAGGCCATAGCTAGTAGGATCTCAATCTGAGTCTGGCCCTGGGCCGAAGCAGAAAACTCTACCTGAAAAATAACTAGAGCAAAAGGGACTAGAGCATGGCTCAGGTGATAAAGCACCAGCCTAGCAAGTTCGAGGCCATGAATTCAAATCTTAGTACCACCCAAAAAATAATAATATTGCTTTACGTAAATGAAAAGTCAAGTTGGAATATGGCTTATCAGTATGATATGGTCAAGGCTCTGTTTTGACGCAGTCCATTGGCTTTACCTCATCCTCCTGCATGATGCAAAATGGCTTGCAACAATCCCAAGAAGCCTTACATCATATACCGATCTTAAAGAGAAAGACAATAGTGCTTATTTATTGCAACCACACATTTGAAAATCCTGGAATTCACTCTAAACGGACAACCTAAACTTGTTTTGTGACAAGAGGATTGCTATAGACATTAGCTTAGATTAGATATCTGCCAGTCTTTTAATCTAATCCTATGCAAGTCAGATGTGATAACCCTAAAAGGTTTTGACCTATCAGAGTTTACCCTAAACCACACAGTTGCTACTCATAGGAGGTATAAGTAGAATGTGTGACATGAAGATTCCATATTGCCTCTTTTGTCTTTGATTTGAAATGTTTCAGGTTGTGTGTGTGTGTGTGTGTGTTTCATTTGATCTTTATTATACCATGCTTTATAAATTATTAGATCTTAATAATTCCTTTGAAGGGAAGTTCTCCCCTCATTACTCTTCTACTGAAAGATTTCCTGTCTGTAAGAACAGGATATACTAATAGGTAGAAGATAGTGGTCTGAAGCCTCCCTGGGCAAAAAGTACAAGACCCTATCTGAAAAATAAATAAAAGCAAAGGACTGGGAACATGATTCCACATGTCTTGTGCTGCTACAAAAGGATCCCCTCTTCTTCCCATTTAGGAACAATGGTAGCTGTGGAATTGACCTGGTGCCATGAGGTACACATACTCAAACAGAACAGAGGAGTAACTTTGTCTGAAATGGGATGGTATTCCCCTGCAAGGCAACAAGCCCAGTACAAGCTGTGAGGACACTTTATCTCTTGGTAAGGAAGTATTTCAGGCCCAAGACCCATTCTCAGGCAGCTAAGTAGGGGTCAAAAGACTAAGCACAAGACTGCAAAAATGGGAAAGTATTTCAAAGGGATGTAGGACCCAACCTCATAGAAATCCCAAGCATCAAAACTAGAACAATTTGAGCAAAAAATAAAGTCATATTTTTTGAGTGAGTGTGATCTGCAGTTAGTGACTTGCCTCCAAGTAATAAAGTGTGGAAAGGGGAAAATTGTAACTTTATAGAGTGAAGGAACCTGGCAAATGCTACCTTAACCAAGTGACCAACGGTGACATCGTAAATAATGTCATGCAAAAATATCATGAATATCATTGAAAAAGCACTTCACATCTGTGATAGTCTTTCTTAAAACATAATCTAAGTCTAATCAGGAAAAAACATAACCCCAAATTGAGGGACATTCTGCAAAATACCTGACCAAAACTTTCAAGGTCATGAAAAACAAAGGAAGACTGAGAAAGTATCTTCAGACTAAGGAGACTAAGGAGCATTATGACTAATGCGATGCAGTGGATTAGTTAACAACAAAAAAAGAACATTAAATAAAAACTGAGGATCTCCAAATAAAGTCTGGAGTTCAGTTGGTAATGGATCAATGATGGCTTTTTATTTCCAACAGATATATTATCTTAACTTAAGGTGATAACATCAGAGAAGTATAAAACTGAGGTATGTGGGAATTCACTATACTAGCCTGACAACTGAAAATTTATTATCATTTCAGTTTACTTTTTAAAAACGAAGAAGGATATGTAGAATATGCTTAAGAAAAAGTCTGTACAGTAAGCCTGCTTTATTTATGGATTTATTACACATGGTTTTGAAATAAATAAAATGAGAAGAAATTTCAAAAACAAAAATTTAAAATTTACATCCAAGTTCTGTAGCTTGTAGATGAGGAGAAACTCAGTCAGGCCTGCGTTTTTGCCTCGTGTGTGTAAACCCTTGTGTGGTCACTAAGTACTTCCTGCCCTTAATTTTGTGAAAATCTGCTTCTCCAAAACAGTGGTGTCCAAAAGGCAAAGTAAAAGTTACAAACCCAAAAGGGCACCTGGGGTTAATTGAAGTGATAAAGTGACAATTTTAGATTTGTTGAAAGACAAGTCTGTAGTGGACGTTGGGTAGCATTATGGGAAAAATGACACCAGCATTTACAGCATTATTCCTGATGAAGAGCATGAAATAAGATTTAATTTTTGGTGAGCAGTATTTCAGTGTGTAGCAGGAACTTTGTGTCAGTAATGTAGCCTACTCCATGTGGTTCCAAGTTATGGATGCTAAGACCTACTGTACATATGGTACAGGTACAGCTGAGTAATTTTAGAGTACTGTACTCTGTGCATCCTGAGCATGTGTAGTTTTTCCTTAGTGGGTTTCCTTGGAACCATAGACCCACCAGTAGTAAGGGTCTTCTGTACATACAACTAGATACTTTGTATGCATTGATAGATGGTTTAGTAAGATGTTTACTAAAATATTAACAGTAACTTATTTGGGGACATTATTTATTCTTTTCTGTAGTGTTAGATTTTCTTTATATGTATTATTTATAACTATTAAGAACAAAATAATGAAAAATCTTTTTCTTTCCATTTACCTTTCCTACAGTGATTTCTATAGTAATTTCTAATTAGAATTCTTATATGTCTTCATTACATGAACTATGAGGAAAAATGAAAGAACGGATACCCAAAAATGGAACAGAAAAAAATTATATGTCATAAAAGAACATTAAATGACAGAAAAATGGAGAAAGTTGATTATAAGCCTTATACACAGTACTAATTTTTACTTAGCTGTACTGTAATTTTCTACAATGAATACATACTGCTTTTGTATGTGTAGGGGGTTCCTTGGTTTTGGTTTTGTTTTGGTTTGGTTTAAGGTGGGACTGAGGTTTGAACTCAGGGATTCACACCTGTAGAGCAGGTGCTCTACTGCTTGAGCCATACCTCCAAGTCCACTTTGCTGTGGTTGTTTTTTTGGAGATGGGGTTGCATAAACTATTTGTCCGGGCTAATCTCGAACCTCAGTCCTCCTGATCTCAGCCTCCCAAGTAGCTGGGATTACAGGTGTGAACCACTGGTGCCTGACTAGATACTGCCTTTATAAAAAAAAATTTGTATTAATCTTTTCATGGGAGCTTTCATCAGAGCTATAGTTGGAACTTGAGTTAAAATACTCAAGGCATTTTAGAATTTTTCTGGATAATATAAACTGTTTGTGATTAGTCTACATCTTAAACTTTAAATGCTGCTCCATTCCTTACAAAATAAATTATAATTTGGCAAAATAATCACTATATTTTTATTCAGCACATATTTTTAAAGATGTAAAAATATTATAAAATGTTTATACCAAAGGATGAGAGAAGCTGAAAAGTTCATGTCACTGAATTTAAGAACTGTTTGAAAAATGGATAAGAAATTTATTTTTTTGTATCAGAATTAGGTACCCTTTATATCCCTAGAGAATCAAAAGCATTAATGCTACTTTTCTAAAAACAAACTGGCCCCAAGTCGTTTCAGAACTATTTATAATAGTATAGCTTCTACTTTTTTTTGAGTGCCTCTTATACATCGAGTACTTAATATACAGCTTCTCATTAAATCTCGTAACAATTCTGTGTGGTACATATGATATGAGTCTGATTTATAACTGTGAAAACTAAGGCTCAAACAGAATTGAGTAACATGCTAACAGACACACATAGTATGCACTTAGTAAACTTGTATGAAATTATTTATAAATGTTTTTAAAACTAACACTTTAACATTAAATATGCTTATGTTTAAATAATTCATCATCTATATACCACCCTAAGTTCATACTTTCCTTACAAGCTAGTTAAATAACTGTACATGAGTGAAAATTATAATCAAATTTTAAGCAAATATTTGTAAGTTTCTAAATTTTTAAGTTTGTGTTTCTAATTTATGTTTTTGCATTTAGTAGTCAAATGTTTGGCAATCATACCCTTGTACTGTCTGTTTCAGGCAGAAAATGTAACTGTCACAAAGGATTTTAGAAGAGTGGAAAATGCTTATCACATGGAAGCAGAGGTGTGTACTTAACAAATTATTGGAAACAGCATGTGGTGACAACTTGCCTTTTTATTTTATTCTAGAACTGAAATGTACCAGAAAAAAATGTTTTTCATGATAGTAATAAAAGATTATTTTTCTCCAAATCATTTTGATTTTATATATCAAGTTGTCTTTTAAAATAAATTTAGTGAGATTTATTAAAGAGGAAGTTTAGAATGGAATAAAAATAGCAACTAGAAAATAGCAATTAAATACCACCTGAATAAACTTTTAGTAAAAATATTGCCTAGTGAGCAGGGCACACTCCAGGAGAGAAATTTCTCTTAGATAAAAAGTAAATGGGGGCGAATAAGATTTCATATATATATACGTGTATATATATATATGCAAATGTCATAAAACCCATTTTTTGCACAAAGAAAAGCAAATGAACAGAGCAATGAAGGATTGAAACACTTTTTTAAACTTTCTTTTGTCCCTTAATGCAGTTTTACTTTTTTGCGGTTAACGTATTTTTACAATTTAAAAAACACTTTTACACAAATTAAAAAGAAGGGAAATATTTTCAGTGCACTCAGTAGCATTAAGATCCTATAGCCACCTGTTACCTTTTTTACTTTAAAAATTTGGTGATCAGGATTTTATGAAACCAGAGTATGTACAAGTTGTGGTAATATGACAAGACTGCTATCTGTTCCTGATTCCCAGCACCATGGGTGTGTGCTTAGTATATGCTGCCTCTTGTCTAAAGAAGACAAGGAAAAGTGTGGTGAGAGTAAAGTCTTGTTTATCCAGTCAGTCTTTTATCTCTAGAGATAGAAAATGCCTCAGGAAATCATCTGGTGCTATCTTCAGGCAAGTAATATATTATTTTTATAATTATAATGTTATATTTGGATCATTTGTTTTTTTAAAAAACATAAGAATTAGAATGAAATTAGAACTCTTGAGTTCTTATCTCTTGAGATAGTGATCTTAATAATATTCTGTTTGCCACCTCAGTGATTCCTTTTACAGTTCTGTGATTTTTCAATTTAAAATTTAACTATCTCAAGGAAATTTTAAATTGCTCATGATTGTTTTTATACCAATACCATACTGTTTTTGTTACTGTGTTTCTGTATATAATTTGAAATCAGGTTGTAATAACTCCTGCATTGTTCTTTTTGCTCAGAATTGTTTTGGCTATTCAGGGTCTTTTGTTCTGCTTCCATATGAATTTTAGGACTGTTTTTGCTATCTCCATGAAGAATGACATTCCAATTTAGATGAGCATTGCATTGAATCTGTAGATTGCTTTTGGTAAATGTAACCATTTTCACAATATGAATTCTGATCCATGACAATCCTATTAACAATAGCCTCAAAGCAGAATATCTAGGAATAAACCTAGTGTGCATTTAATTGAAGTCCCAATAGAGAAGAGGGTGGGGAACAAGAAAAATATTTGGAGAAATAAGGACAAAAAAATTTCTGTAAAAAGCAAACTCTACCTATATGCTGTCTGAGGAATGCAAACTTTAAATATGAAGGCAAAAATTGGTTAAAAATAATGAAACAGAGAAAAATGTACCATGCTAACCTTAATCAAAATAAAGTTGGAGAGGCTATAATAATAGCAGAAAAGTAGATTTCAGAGCAAAGCATATTACTACAGATAAAGAAGATCATTTCATAATGATGAAAGGGTCATTTAATCAAAGACATAATCCTACTTCCTACATCTAACTACAAAGCTTCAAAATAACTTGAGGCAAAAATGATAGAATAGGAAAGAGAAGTAATTCTACATTTTTAAAAATTTTATTGTGCTGGGTAGGGGTGCATTGTGGCATTTGTAAAGGTTCTTATACTATCTCCTTCCCCCTCCCACTGGTATCAAACACCTCCCCCCACCCCAGGCAGGACCTGTTCCATCCTCCTGTTTTCTGATGTTGCAAAAGATAAATGAAATGACATTTTTGCTTGTTTAAGATAGCTACACAGGGAGTTTCCTTTTGGCACTTCCATGTATATATGTATTATAGTCCAATTTGGTTCGTCACCTCTATTTGTCTCCTTTCTCCTTTAGTCCCTTTCTTATGGTTGTTTCAACCAGTTTAAAAATTCTGTATTCATTCTTGTATAGAAAGTTCATCAACCCTAATCACCTCAACTTCCTTTTGTTTACCCTCCCCCTCTTGTCTATGACCTCGCCTTAGCATTACCTGTTTTTCATAATACTGCTGCATTTGTATTAGGGTCTGTATTCCACATATGAGAGAAAGCATGTGGCTTTTGGCCTTCTGAACCTGGCTAAGTAACTACACTAAAGATGATGTTCTCCAGTTCCATCCATTTACCTGCAAACAACAAAATTTCATTCTTCGTGGCTGAATAAAATTCCATTGTATATAAATACCACATTTTCTAAATCCATTCATCATTAGTGGAGCATCTTGGCTGTTTCCATAACTTACCTATTGTGAATAATGCTGTAATAAACATTGGTGTGCAGGTGCCTTTAGTGTAACATGCCTTATATTCCTTCAGGTACATCCTTAAGAGTAGAATTGCTGGGTCATATGGCAGTTCTTTTTTTAGTTTTTTGAGGAGCCTCCATACTGTTTTACACAGTGGTTATAATCATTTGCATTACCACCAGCATCCTCGCCAACATTTGTTGCTGTGTTCATGATGGTAGCCATTCTAACAGGAGCGAGGTGGAATCTTAACATGGTTTTGATTTGTATTTCCTTTATGGCCAGGGAATTCTAAAGTTGTAGTGGAATATTTTAGTATTCTTTTAATTGATAAAACCACCAAGCAGAAAATCAGTAAGAATATAAAAGATTTAAATATTACTATCAACCAGTTTGACCTGCTTGACATTTATAGAACACTCACTCCAAAAAAACAGCAGCCTACACTTTTCTTTCAAGTGCACATGGAGCATTTTCCAAGACAGACTACATTCTGGGTCATAAAATAAGTACCAAGAAACTTAATAATAATACCCTGATAAAATAATCATAAACTTTGAATCACACACTAAGTTCTCTGGCCACAGTGGAATTATAAACCAATAACAGATTTCAGGCAGATCTTCCAAATATTTGGAATTTAACCTATTTTTCCATAACCCATTTTCAAAGAAGAAATTGAAAGTGAAATGAAGAAATCATGCTAATTCTATTTAAGTTTCTCCAGGAAATGGAAAAGGAGGGACTACTTACCAGCTTATTCTTTGTTGCTAGAAGATAGCAGAACCAGGGAAAAAATTTAAAAGAAAACTACAGACCAATATGAATTACAAATTAATATACTAAAATTAGAAACAAAGTTTTAGCAAATCAAATCCAGTTATACATGAGATAATACATAATGGCCCAGTGTGGTTTTTCCCAGGTGTGAAAGGTTGGTTAGTTTAACATTTCAAAATTGGTCAACTAAATCCCATTAAAAACCTAAAAAAGAAGAGCTACATGATCATCTGGGTGATGCAGAAAAAGCATTTAACAAAATCCATCACCTATTCCTACAAAAACTTCTCAACAAAGTAGAAATAGGAATCTTCTACAAACTAATAAGGGGCATATTTGAAAACCCTGCAAGGCACATCATTCTTTGATAGTGAAATACTGAATACTTTGTGCCTAAGACCAGGTACCAAATATGGCGACCCTTATACTTCTGTGTAGCATTGTACTTGAAATTCTACTCACTACAGTAAGGCAAGAAAAAGGATAAAAGATTGAGAAGAAGTGAAACTGTCTTTATTCAGGAACAATATGACCATTTATGTAGAAAATTTTAGAGAACCTATAAAAAATCTTCTTGAACTAATAAACATGTAAAAATTAAATATCTGGGGATACATATGATAATCTGTGTTGAAAGCTACAAAATACTGCTGAAAGAAATTAAAGCCTAAGTATATGAAGAAACATACCTAGTTTGTTATTTGAATGATACAGTATTATTAAGATATCAGCTCTTCCTAAAAGGATTTATAAAGAGGTTCATTACATTCCTAATCAAAATCCCAATTGATTTTTTAATAGAAATTGACAAACTGATTCTAAAATACATTCAAAAATGCAAAGGATGGGAGTCTTCTGCATGAGGAGCAGAAAATGTTTCTCTTTTTCTCTCTTTCTCCCCAATTTTATCCTGATATACTAAGTTCCTATCCTAATAAACTTTACTGTTACTTTCACTATAAAAAAAAAAAAGCAAGAAAATGCAAAGGATCTAGAACTACTTTGAAAAAGCATCCTTATTCATAATAGGCAAACACTGGAAGCAACTGAAACATTTTTCAAACAAACTCTGATTATATCAATATAACAAAATATTACTTAGAATAAAACAAACAGTTATGCAAAAACATGGATGAATTGCACATGCATTTTGCCAAGTCAAAGAAGTAAGTACCAATAGACAACATGCTGTATACTTCCATTTATATGGCATCCCAAAAAAGGCAAGTCTAACAATGAACAAGACCAGTGGTTGCTAGGGTTTGGAAGTTAGGGAAAGAACTGTGGTAATAAAAGAATTGTTGGAGGGAATTCATTGAGGGAATTTTGTAGAATGATAGAACAGACCAAATATGTGTTATTGTGATTATAAACCTGTATATTTGTCAAAAGTAATAGAACTTTACACCAAAAATGTAGAATAGACGTAGTGTATGTAAAATAAAAAGGTGAAAGGGGTCATGAAGTGATCATTTTTGAGGCCAGGTAATAGTCTGGGCATTCTTTATACTGTTAACACTCTATACTGCTTGAATTTTTCCATAGCAAGAAGTTTAAAAAGCTAAAAGACAGACTATTATAGTAGAAGATATCCATAAGGATCACAGAAATTCAAATATTGCATGTCCAGGAATAAAGGGCACAGAAGCATAAAGTGCAAGCTATAAAAAATAAAGAAAAGACTGGTCAAGAAAAACCATGGAAATAATGTCATAGAGCCAAAGGAGCTAGGAATATGGAACATAGGGTATAGGCAGGAATAAAGTGTTGGCTGTGTAAAAGAGTAAGCATGAGAAAGGATAAGGAGATCATTGGTAATGTCATAAACTTTGCTGGAATAACAAATGTAAAAGCAGATAAGAACATAAGAAAAGAAAACAATGGTGACCAAATGGAAGCAGACTGGCTATTATTACGGGCTGTTCTTTAAGAAATTAGTCTTTGAAAGAAGACTGATAGATTAATAAAAGTAGAGACTATTTCACTAAAGAGAAAATTGCATGCTTTGAAGTGTCCCACTTTTTTGCAATTTAAGGTGATAAATTTCCTAACTTGTATTCAGAAAGTCTTCATTTAGCTGTTCTGCATCACATAACGTGAGGTCATCTCACCCTTTCTTTACTACTGCTACTCTAGGACCTATACTTTTTAGTTTTACATAATGAGCTTGTGTAAGGGCTTCTTAGAGGAAAAGGTTAGTCTTCTCCCATAAAAAAGTTTAGAAGATTACAGTTTTTAAGTATAGCTGAATATGACTGCTTTCAGTCTTATATTTAAAGGCAGAGAACAAAGAAAATAGATTGGCTTTTACATATAGATCTAAAAATAACTATTAGAAGAAGAAACATATTTTGATATAATCACTGAAGTATAACATAATTACATCCAGTCAGGAATCTAATGGCCTAGATTTGGCTAAGGAATTATGAAAAAGTTACCATAGAATTTAGCCAAATAATAAAACTAAGGGGGAAAGCCTCTAATTTCATAAAAATTAAAAATGAATAAAATTTTAAATTATTTCAAATGAATTTTTAATATTCTAGTTAATATTAAAATTATTTTAAAATAATAATTTTAAAATTACAAGCAAAAGGTTTAACTTGAATAGCAAAAATAATTTAGTTATAAATACAAATACAGTTTTTCTTATCTGTTGTATACTATAAAAGGATCTTGTAATCTGTCTTTATTATTTTTGCTCACATTTAGAGAAAATTTTGAAATAATACATCAGACACCAAAATAATACCAAGTGTCATTTCACTTACAGGTCTGCATTACATTTACTGAATTTGGAAAAATGCAAAATATTTGTAACTTTCTTGTTGAAAAGCTAGATAGCTCTGTTGTCATCAGCCCACCACACTTCTATCATACTCCAGGTTCTGTTGAGAACCTTCGGTAAGTATGACCATATCTTTTAAGTTATTAATTCTCTAAACAACTATTCAGTGCTGCAGTTCATTGACTATCATATTAATAATCTCTGCTTTTAATTCCCAAGACGGCAAGCCTGTCTTGTTGCTGTTGAGAATGCATGGCGCAAAGCTCAAGAAGTCTGTAACTTTGTTGGCCAAACCCTGGGAAAACCTTTACTAATCAAAGAAGATGAAACAAAAGAATGGGAAGGACAAATAGATGATCATCAGTCATCTGGACTCTTAAGTTCATCAACTATTCAACAAAAAATCAAAAGTTCAACAATACATGCTGCTTCAAAAGTGTTTATAACTTTTGAAGTAACGGGGAAAGAAAAGAAAAAAAAGCATCTCTGAAATTCCAGTCAAAATACATTGTCTCTTTTTATCTATTTTTGTACTTTTTATATTTCCTTTGTTCTGAACATATATATTGTATGATAAACTGTTTATCTGAAAATTTATCACTCCTTCAGTGTATCCCACAGAACACTTACGTTAATTTTCTATTTCAATTTTCTAAAGCTTACTCTGAGAAATACTCTTGGACATAAATGTATTATGTATAAACTTTTGTATATTGACAGTTTATGCCAGTGGATGTACATGATTTTCAGTAGACAGAGCTACTAATACTTTATTTCATAATTCTTAAAGATCAAGTACTTGGTAGCCACAGTGGCTAGAGGCTACTTTTTTGGACAGTACAGAGGCACACATAAAAGATCCTTAAGTCTTTTAAAATGGAGTCTTGTCTGTCTTGCTCATAGTTGTGTTCTCAGCCCCAGCATAGTGTCAGGACCAATGCCAGATACACTCTCAAATATTTGCTGAACAAATTTACCACTGTGTAAAATTTTCAAGGTACTTTCAACTCTTTAATTTTCTTTTTCCTTACCAATAAAGTGAGGCTAACAATAACTACCTTGCAGTATTACTGAAGGATTAAAGTTAGCAACTATAAGATCATGAGAACAATGCTTAGCAAATAGCAGTCTCTCACTAAATAGTAGCCATTATATAAACTTGCATTGTCTGATTTATTATCAGTCAACCCAATTAAAAGTTGGCTTTTCCAATTCCTCCATTAAGGAAGGAATAAAAAATAAAAGCGATGAGAAAACCAGAACAAGATATGCTGAATTTTTATTTCCAAAAAGGTTAAATTCTTAATTTTCATTCATAACAGTTGTGCAGAAATGTAGAATTAGGGCTTTGCATCAAGAAAAAACTTTCTCATACTTCCCAGAAATTTAATTGTGTGGATAGATTTTTCTTAGTCATGGCTTCATAATATGTTTGAGTTCCATCATAGCTGATGAAGGCTTTCAGCTTGGTATGACATACCTAAAGACAAAACATTTTAAGTTAGTATGCACTTTTAAAAATTACAAGAATTTTTAAAGGTGTTGCTTCAGAAAAAATCCTGTGAAAAATTACAGTCCTGTACTTTATACAGCTAAAGAAATAAGTCCTTCCAAGGTTGCACTGGCTTGTCTGTGGCATTCTGTATAATGAAGATTAAAGGTACCAAATATAGCTGTTAGTTGGTGTTTTAATTTCTGACACAGCATACATTGGAGTCTCATAATGAATTATTTAGGAAACCTTACCCAAATGCCTGCTAGGATAAACATTTCCTGAACTTAATTCTAATAGAATTTCTTTCTTACGAACCCCTTTTAAAAAACTTTCCAAAAAGCAGAATATTACAATTGCTATTTTCTGAAAGACAATTTTTTTTTCTAATTAGGATATTTTAAGTAGATCCACTATATTCTAAGATCCTTTTTAAAATAAAATGTTAAAAAATAAGGTTTCTGGATATTACTGATCATTTAGGATCCCATTCAATTACATCTAAAAATTACCCTTTTTTTGTAGTAGTTTATCTTACTTTTATTAGTATTCTTATTTGACAATTTAAGTTCAGTGCAAACAAATAACTGGAAAAATTATAACTAACTATGTACCTCATATCCCATAACTGTTATGTCCTCCTCAGGAATGTAAGCCAAAGATAGTCCATTTTTGTCAGACTTTTTTATAAGAATTTGATAGGAGCCTAGGAAAATAAAACATGAGGTCAAAACAATATATTATGTACATTACAAATTTTAATGGAAAGTATATGTTTCATTATACCAGAAAAAATATTAATTAGTTTAATTAAAAATAACATCTAGACACTTAGCTTCTTCTCATAACCTAATGTAGCCTAAGTTACTTCAAAATATTCAAGTGTCATGAAAGACTGAAATTGATAGTGACTAACCCAAATCAAACACTGATACCAGCGGGAGGGTAATAGAAGTTTGTCCAAAGAAGGGTTGTTTCTACTACTTTAAAGCCTGTTTATCAGAAGATACTTCTGTTTCATCTACTGGAGGCCTAGCTTCAACATCCCAATCAATAATTACTCCCAAATATCCATGACCTTTGTAGATGATCATCAATTTCACATCAAAAGCTGACTTTGGATTTTGAATGTAAAATTTAGTTCTATTGTAACAGTGAAGGGTAAGACTAAGCAAGACCCTGCTTAGTCTGCTACACAGTTTAAATGTATTGGGGCTCCTTATGTTTGGTACATTTGATAGACATATATTAGGGACCAAAACTGAAAAGTTTACACACTAAGGGACAAAAAGCCCAGGTGGCAGCGAAAAGTGATAATCTACATAAATACCCAGAAACAATTTAATGATCCTTGAAATGAATTTTCCAAATGCTTTCCATCTTGTGTGAAATAGGAGCATGGACTATGATATCTTTCAAAGTAGAACTATAGAGCACCTGTGTAGCAATTGTAAGGCTCTGAGTTCAAACCCAGAACCACCAAAGTGAAGATTCTGTTACCCTTTCCTCTGGCAATTTTGGACAGAGTCAAATAGGTAAATAGTTCCTACACTTCATATAAGTATCAGTTTTACACTGATCACATTAATTGCATCCTAATTATTTTTGATCTGTTCTTCCACATAAATATGAATTCCTCAAGAGAAGGGCTATGTTGAAGATATTTATTTTCCCAGTGTCTGGCTAATGAAAAGAGAGGAAAAGCTGGCTGTCAGATACAAACAAAAGGGACCATCCATAGCAGAATACTGGAATGCTGGTACATATGGAAGTGAGGAAGGGAAATGTAGGATATTGATTCTGCATGTCCACTGAAACATTTTATCTACAATAGGCATACTGTTATTTCTCCAAAGCTTAACTTTCTCAAGAAGGAATCTATGGATTCAAGAGCACAGCCCAGTAGTAGACTGTTTGCCTAGGATGTGTGAAGCCAAAAAAAAATATGTATTTTGTTGTGTAACCCAGTGTCAAAGTGTGAGAACTCAGATGTATTTCAAGGCTATTGTAGTGGTGGTAAGCTTCTTTTTTGCCCTTTACCTCCCATTGCCACCAAGGGTGATCACCAGCAGACAGGCCATAACCCACTGGCCAGAGAAAGTTGCTTTTGAAGTTCTGGCTGCAGCCTCTATAAAACTGTATCTATTAAATTCAGTTAACTTATAACTTAATAAACCTATGTTTGAATTTGTTTCCATTGGCATTAATCTTACTTTCAAAGTTTTTTAGAAATCGTATCTGTACTTGATAGCAATAATGAATGTGTAACACATGCAAAACTCTTATATCGTCCCTTCTATTGAATCAGTCATATATATGTATTGTAACTCAGTTTTAAAAGAGTTAGTGTAATGATTCATGTAAATCAACTCCAACCCAAGTAAGTAAGCAGCATTAAAAGTATTTTTTTAGTTTATGGTAAATCATAAAAGTTTAAGACATTACATTCTAAATGGAGTAGGTGGTAAAATGTAATTAATTCAAAGTTGAATGTCAACTGAATAAAGTACAAAATTATTTTTAATATATCAAATACCCCCAGCTCAATATCTGCAAAATAAATGTAGATTTCTTCTTCATCTTTATTGTACCCCTTGCTAAAATGATAAAGATTCAGTGATACAATTCATGTGGTTTGCCACAACTTGTATATGCAGCAGAAACCTTTAAAAACCACTGATTTGTAAATCACAAAGTTCAGCATATATTTGAAAATGACCATATTGGTTTCATTTCTGTAGAAATGTTGAAAATTAATGGCAACTCAAATTATTACTCCTCTTAAGCATTCATTTAAAATATTCATTTATTTGATATTTAACTTGAATAAGAAGAAATAGAGGCTAGATTATCTCAATATTAAATCTTAATACTTTAGAAATGTTTTACCTAAATGATTAGACACGTCACTGACCATTATCAAGTGTGACTTACTATGCTGTTTGGTGGTGGTACTGGAAATAACACCACAACCACACAACTGACTGACCAAGAACACCTGCAGCTCACAGTAACACAGCTTTCAGCCCTCACTCCACCACAGCAACTCTGCTGGCAGGAAGAGGAGGAGTAGAACACCAGCAGCGTCCACAGGGTCACACGATTACTGCTTATTTATCTGTAAACTGTGATGTTCAGGAAGGGGCCTGTGGGTGAAGTCAAGGGAATACTGAACTTGAGATGAACATGGTAAGTCCTATAACATCACTTCCGGAAGTGGCTATGGAGGCAGTGCTTTCAATGGTAAATTTTCAGTCTGCTGCTTGACAGAACTGTTATTTACACATGTACACTCATAAATAAGTGCAATGCATCGGAACTTAAGTGGGACTCAAGACTAGGAAGAACCACGTACAGTTGAAAGAAATTTTAAAACCATCAAGAATGTAGAGTTGTAATTGCAAACAATGTTATTTATGAAGAAGTGGCAAAAGCTAAAATTAAAAAATGGTTGAATTGATAATACATAATAAATTAGCAAGTATTAGTTTGGTTTTTTTTTCTTTAAGAAAAAAAGGAAATTCTGGATACCCTTCTCTCCTGCCCCTAACCTGCTTCAAGTATAAAGTTGCTATTTCTCATGAATGTCCTTTCTGTAGTCATATTTAGTCAAGATAAATAGCCCAAAAGCTTGCATATTAAGTGCAAGACAAAATTGAGTCTGCCATACTACATCTAAGTCCAGATAGTTTTTCATTTTTGCCACAGAAGATGAATTGTTACAGATAGAGGATTGATCTGGAAAAAAGTGTAGGTTTTTTGTACTTAAAAAACTTACAGTTTTATCAAGTCTTAATAAGAATCATAAAAACTAAGAGATAGTTTGTTGTCCACATCATTTCTATTTTTACACTTCAAAATATTCCCCTTTCCAGGCAAGCCTAAAATAACCTGAAACAAATATTGGAATAAATGTCAACTTACCTAATTATTTTCTACAGTTTTTCTCATAGAAAAATCAGAACCAATTTGACAAGAAAATGTCAAAAACAAGTTGGTTTTTTTTTTTTTCAAGGTTTGAAATGGACTTTGTATAGTCATCTTACATTTGTGGAACCCATTAAACCATGCTGTTTACTAGCTGCCTATGTCAATAACATCCTTTTGTCAGTAATTATTTAGATAACTTGTCATTCTCAAGTGGTATTGATGATTGTAAATTCATGGATTACAGTATCATCTAGATACACAGATATGTAATGTTATCAAAATAAAAGGGAGTACTCCTTTGATATGTCTCCGTTACTACTGATACTTAAGATTTAAAGAGTGAATCTACCTCCTGATCCAATCAGCCTTCCCTCCTTCCTTCCTTTTTCCCTCCCTCCCTCCCTCTCTCTTTCTCTCTCTTTTTTTTTTAAGCAGCAGTGTCTCACTCTGTTGCCAAGGCTGGCCCAGAAACCCTAGGTTCAAGCAATCCTCCAGTATCGGCATACTGAATAGCAGGGACTACAGATGTACGCCACCTGGTTGCCTCCTCTTTTTAAGTAGAAAGTAATTATCCCTACACTATTTTAATTCAAAATATATTTTTGAAAGGATATGTGCAAATAAAGTTAGGATTCAATTTTTATATGATATAAATCTGCCCTTCCTTGTATTTAATGATATTTTATGTGACTCGTCAATGCCTGAAATTTTTCCAATAATCTGAGATTAGGGGTGTAGCTCCATGCCGTTAGCATGTGCACGGCCATGGGTTTGATCCCTAGCACCCCTCTCTACCAATACAAAGTCTTTAGTAAATAAATGGCTTTTAAAAACAAAAGGCATGTATATTAATATGACAAATGTTATTTCTTGTTATACACATCTAGCCATCACCTAAGAAACTCATGTGGAGTTTGCCTGTGTAAAAGAGAAACTATACCTTTCCCATGAAACAAGAGTATTAAAGTACATAAATAGATGCAAATTCAAAACCATGTCCAGTACATTTTCTGTTGTTCTTAGAATGAGATGTCACAATTTCATATTATTTCATCATAAGAATATAATCCTGCAATTTGTCTACATGACATTTTCCTGGATTTCTATTACAATTGTATTACTCCTTATTTCCCACAAAATATCCTTTTGTAATTTTTATGCTTAAAAGGAATTAAGTTGGATAAAATTTATTACTTGGAAAAAATTCAGGATAATAATTTTTATATAGTAAAATACACTTTATGGGTCAATAAATAACCTTGGGAATACCTTGGAGTTTTCTTCCTATGTAGACAAAATTGATCTATTCTAATAGTAAAAAGAAATCTAAAGTCCTATATGAATATTCAGCATTGAAATGTCATTTCTAGTATTTTAATATGGTTTGCTGATGTCCTGGAAGTTCACAAAATTGAGAGTGAAATCATGAAGTCTTGGTAAAATTCAGACCTAGGGAAGCCAAAAACTGACCACATTCTCTACTCCAGCTCTGAAACTCAATGAAGTGCAATGTCTGTCTTAAATAACAATAGTAACAATGATTTCTTTCTCCCAAAGGTTAAGTAAAATATATACTGATAAAGAACTAGTAGTAAGATTTTGTGTGCGTTGCAATAAACCACCTTCAGGAACACAGAGATTTGAATATTCTTCTTTTCCAAATACCAAGGCTTATGGTGGGCAGCAGATTATGAAAAGCTATAAGAACTTGACACAGCACAGCTGTGTCAAATAATCAGGAGGCTGAGTTTGGCATGGCTCCAGCTACAGAAGGGGATGAAGGCAAAATGCAGCATGGCTGTTTTTCCCTAAGTTGTTTACATTCCGAGAGAGAGCAGGTTTCTCTTGTTACAGTGTCACACCCCCTCCCTGAGAATTGCTCCTCCACCTCCTTGTTTACCACTGTATATAAAAGACTCACTGAAGAAGGTGGGGGGGGAGGAAATGGATGATAGAATAGATTGATTGGCTGGCTGTGGGCTGCTTGTGAGGCTGGTGCTGAAACTGCTGCTGCAGCTTTCTACACTGAGAACTTTATACATAGGCTTTAGAAAAGCTATCCTTAAGAAAAGCTAAGAGAGAACATGGGACAGTGCAAGTCTGAGGGCCAAGACTTTAAGAGAGATTAAAGAAAACATGGGACAGCGAGTCTGAGGAAAGAGACTTTAAAGAATAAAAAAGAAAAAAGACATTAGAAGTAAGGTTTTAAAGAACAGAGAAAAGAAGCAAAGTAAAAGAAGAGTTAATAGAGAAAAGAAGCAACGAGGCTGTTGTACGTCTCCATCTGAGCACCCAGCACACCTGGCCCCAGCTTTCTGCACGACTGTCTTCTATTATTTGTCCTTTCTTCATCTCCAGTTGCCCACAGTTAAGTCAGGAGGACAGGGACTCCCAAGGCTCACAAGAGCTTATTTTCCAAGTATATTAGAATATTCCAGATGAAACAAAGTGTACAAAGAGTATACTAAGATCACTGATCCAATGTCCTCATCTTTTTGCTTCATTTTTCCTTGAAAAAAGGCTTAATCATAAATATCGTTCAGAAACTACATTTTATCTTCTCAGGTTACTAAGTTGCTTATTTTTCTCCAAAATGGTTTGCCCCTGTTTGTCCATCAGTATTCAAAAAAACTAGTTTTTTAAAAAAGATTTTAAGTGTTCCTGTTTGTTCTTAAGCTAATTACAATTTTAAGTATTCATATCATTAAAATATTGCTGAAAACTATGTTATTAATCTTAGCAAGTAGATGCAATGCTATAATTTATTGGTTTACCTCCTATCCCCCCACAAGAAAATAATAAGGGAGGTGATGTAATTACAGAACTTCCTCTGCAAAGTGAGAATGAATACTAATCTTGGATTAGTTATTTTGTTTTTCTAGTGTTTTAGGGTTTTTATATACCAGGACTTCACTTTTCTGCATAAATGATAAAATACTCACATGTCATTTGATATCTTTTATTTGCCAAAAGCCACTATATTCATTAATCACATTTTTTCTGCTCTTGAAGTCCCAAAATATTATCTGAGATAATGCATAAAGTTCACCTGTGAGATGGCAGCTCTTTTTTTTTAAGATAAAAGAAATAAAATACACAGAATTACAGCACAACAAACTGTTTGTATTTCTTGATGTCTCTGAGCAGAATCATTATCATTGCTCTGAAAAATGAACCACTATGTTGATGGACCTGCTAGCAGAACATGGAGCTGCAAAACCATCACTACACTATTTGCAGACCTCTCCACAGCGACAAGACTTTCAAGGTATGTTTCTATGTAGTATATCGAGGAAAAAAAAAGTTTACTAACTTTGATGTGCAAATTCCTTTAGAAATATTTACATTTAAAATACCAGATATTTATCCTATTACTACTGCCTAATTGAGTCAGTTCCTGACTAATTTTTATTTTTTGGTGTTGGATTGAAAGAAGTCAACCCTGGGACCACCTTTTACCTATTCCCAAACCTCTGCTACAGTATCTCTGGCATTGAGCGGGAGACATCTGGAAACTTGAATACCAAGTAGATGTTTGATGTTATTTCTATGCGTTAGATATTTTTCATAATATGTATTTTAAATACAACTTTTCACTACATAATTCTTGTTTCTCACAAGAACACAGGGTAGAGTCTGCAAAATGAGCAGAAACCAGTGCTGGTCTAGATAGCTTCTGAATTTGAGAGGGGATTAGAATGACAGTATACTGTCCATGAAAGGGAATGAGAGATCAGCAAAGTAGAGGATGCAAAATCAATAACACAAGAAATCAGAAGCATTTCTATACGAAAACAATGAACAGTCTGAGAAAGAAATCAGGAAAACAATACCATTCACAATACTTTCAAAAACATTAAAATACCTACGAATAAATTTAACAAAGGAGGTAACCGACCTATACAAGGAAAACTACAAGTCACTAAAGAAAGCAAGCAATGAAGACATCAGAAGATGGAAGGACATCCCATGCTCATAGATTGGCAGAATTGATATTGTAAAAATGTCTACATCACCAAAAGCAATCTATACGTTTAATGTAATCCCTATCAAAATTCCAATGACATTCTTCATGGAGATAGAAGAGTTAATATTAAAGTCCATATGGAAGCACAAAAGACCTCGAATAGCCAAAGCAATCCTGAGCCAAAAAAGCAACAGTGAAGATATCAAAATATGACTTCAAACTATGCTATAGAACCATAGTAATAAAAACAGCCTGCTATTGGCACAAAAACAGACATGAAGACCACCTACGGTTATCTGGTCTTTTTTACAAAGGTGCCCAAAATATGTGCTGGAGAAAGGACAGCCTCTTCAACATATGGTGCTGGAAAAACTGGATCTCCACCTGCAGAAGACTGAAACCAGATCTCAGTCTCTCACCTTGTATTAGCATCTTAATTTAAGATGTGAAACAGTGAAATTAATCCAGGAAAAAATAGGTAACACATTGGACCACATAGGCATTGTTAATAACTTTATTAATAGAACTCCAATAGCTCAGCATTTAAGAGAAAATATTGACAAATGGGACTACATGAAACTAAAAAGCTTCTACACAGCAAAGGAAACAGTCACCAGACTGAAGGAACAGCCTACAGAGCGGGAGAAAATCTTTACCAGCTATACATTTGACAAGGGATTAATAACCAAAATATACAAGGAGCTCAAAAAACTAACCCTGCAAGGAACAACAACCCACTGAATAAATGAGCAAAGGAACTGAACAGACAATTCCCAAAAGAAGAAGTACAAATGGCCAATAAACATAGGAAGAAATTTCAAAAGTCTTTGCCATAAAGGAAATGCAAATCAAAACTACACTGAGATTCCATCTCACCCTAGTTAGAATGTCTGTCATCAATAATACAAACAACAAATGCTGGTGAGGATGTGAGGGGAAAAGGAGCACTTCTAAACTGTTGGTGGGAATGTAAATTAGTGCAACTGCTGTGGAAAGCAATGTAGAGATCCCTCCAACAACTAAAAATAGTACTACCATGCAATCCAGTGATACCACTCCTGGGCATATGTTGGAAAGAATGTACCCCAGGATATTACAAAGCCATGTGCACACCTATGTTTATTGCAGCACTATTTACAATAGTCAAGCTTTGGTAGCAGCCCAAGTGCCCCACAACTGATGGGTGGACTAAGAAAATGTGGTATATATACACAATGGAGTTTTATTCAGCCATAAAGAAGAATGATACCACATTGTTTGCAGGTAAATGGAAGTTAAGTGAGGTAAGCCAAGCTCAAAAAAAATCAAAGGACTTATGTTTTCTCTCATATGTGGAATCTAGACCTATTAGTTAAATGTATACATAGAAACATATATGATCATATATATGTATCTACATATATATGAGATGACAGAACAAAATTGTGTTAGTGAGTCCATCTGAGGGAACTACAAGAGGTGGGAGAGATGAAGAAAATATTAGAGAATGAAAATATTGAAACAACTCATCTATACATGAATATAATAGAATGCACTGTACAGTAAGCTGTTGAATATTAGGGAGCATGGTGACAGAGAATAAGTAATGGAGGGGAGGGCGTTAGTTTGTGCAGACTTGAAGTACCAAGGTGAAACTCCCTTGGACTATCAATATACACTTAATTTTTAAAAAATGAAGGGCAAGAGGGAAAATTAATCTTTTCTGGAGATGGGTACCAGTGGGAGGGGGATGGGCACAGGAAAGGGTGAATGAGGGTGTGTATGGTGGATGTGTTTTGTATCCCTATATGAAAATAGAAAAATGAAGCCTGTTGAAATTGTTCTAAGAAGAGGGAGACTGGGGAAGAGGGAGAATGATGGAGGGATAAATCTAACTAAAATATATTCTAAGCACATTGGATCAGAGGTTTCTTAGGGTTGGTGTGGTGTTAATAGGGAACAGAGAGTGATTGTTTGCACGGTGGCATTGGTTACACAATTCTGTAAACATATTAAAACCCACTAAGTTTAATACTTCAAAACAAAAAAGTGCAGATGAAAAGTGACCTTGAGAAGGGAAGACGTATACTTGTCCTCCCTTAGGCTCAAAGAGCAGCAATTACACATCTCTTCTTGCTGCAGCCCATACACCCTAGAATGCTCTCGCCACGTTCCTTGCTCCGACCTGTCAAGAAGTTGGGGTGTGGAGTCTGCATAGCGCTGGCTTCGGCTTCCTGGCTCTGGGTCCCGGGCCGTGCTGCAGTCTGGAGAAGTGTGGGGTCCGTGGGGTCCGAGCCAAAGGAGGAGGGAGCGGCCTCCGCACTGTGACCAAGGGTCTGAGGTTGGAGGGTGACCGCGCGCTCGGGAGCTTGGCTAAGGACAGCGCACGCGAGTCGCAGCCGCCGCCTGGGCCCCACCGACCCCACAGGTCTTGGCGTCAGTGCCAAGGACCGGGGTAGCCTTTGTGTCCTCTGCATTCCTCGTCTTGTTGTCTTTCTTCTATTGCAGTGGCTGTAGACTTGACTTTTTCCCACTGTGCTCGCAGACCATTAATTACTCCGTTCCTTATCCAATGCCCAAGTCAGGTCACTATAAACTTATGCCAGCATGCAGCAACCTAATTTAAACGCGGCCCTGATCGCAGCTGTAAACTTTTCCATGAAGCACTCACACCTTGTGATTTCAAGGCTCCTGGAGATCTGGCGCCCTGCTCTCCCTGGTGGTCTCCTTCCTCACGTGCTCCAGGGGAACTGAACACAGTCTCCTGTCTGGAGCGTTCCTCACCTCCCACCGTCTCCCCGCCTGTCTGCTAAGGCACTGTACATCATAGTATCCACCCCAGTTAAGTGAGACGACCTTGTCTTTCCCAGTACCTTCATGCCTCTTTCCATTGCAGCACTTTCCACTACTCCAGCATGGCTATTTATCGCTCTTCATTCTCAGCACGTCCTGTATCAGGCAAACGGTAAGCAGATGCCAGGGATACATACACCTCCCATGAAGGGGCTTCTGTTATCTTCATCCTTTACATGCGGTGCTAAGAGTGTAAGGACGGCGCTGCTTAGGGATCGGTTCTGAGAAATGCTTCTTTTGGCTATTTTGTTGTGCAAATGTCACAGAGTGTACTTACACAAAGCTGGGTGGTGTGACCTAATGCACCCTTAGGTCACAGGGGGCCACCCTTTTATATGTGGTCTTTCATGACAGAAATGTCATTATGCTGGGCATAAGTGGATTTGTCTAAGTTCACAGGGCCAAGATAAAGGGAACATACACATCTCTCTTTTTAAAATCGTAGCCTGGGTGATTGCAGTATGCAGCCAGATCTGAGGACCTCTACTATATACTGGGTTCTGGGGACTCCTTTAAGACAAAAGGCCATGTTTTGTGTCCCTTTACTTACCACAGTGACTGGGACATCTGAAAAATAGCAAGTGTTCATGAAATGTGTTTTTTGTTGTTGTTGGTTGTTTGGTTTGGTTTGGTTTTTGCAGTACTGGGTTTTTACTCAGGGCCTCCACCTTGAGCTACACCACCAGCCCTTTTTTTTTTTTTTTTATGACGGATTTTTTTCCAGAGAGGGTCTCATGAAGTATTTCCCAGGGCTGACTTTGAACCGTATTCTGATCTCTGCCTCCTGAGTAGCTAGGATTGCAGGTGTGAGCCACTGGCAACCTGCTCATGAAATGTTTATGGAAAGTTTTCTGTGTGCATTTTTCTTTCAAAAATTCCTCTCCAGCACTCTAGAAGGCAGACCACATAAGAATGATAATTACCCTTTTTAGATGTGCAAGAAGATCCAGAAAGATAAGCAATGTGTCAGTTCATGAATCACAGTGTCATGATGGAAAACTAGTGACAAGTGACTTCTCCCATGTTCTTTGCACCATTGTTTTCTGGAACAACCTCTTAGAGGAGAATTTCTTCTTGCTTTTTCCTGGAAACTGTGGTGGGAAGAGGTTTCCACATCTGAACAATGCATCTATAATTCCAGAATCAGAGTGCTGAGGGACAGGGGTGGGTTCTGACAAAAAGAAAGAAGACAACACACTCTTTTGAGGTATATTCTCAAGAGGAATTGTGTCAGTTACTGCAGCAATTCTTATATGGCAAAGTAATGTGTCTCAAGATCATCCCAGAGAAACTAGAATATTATTTCAGGCTACCAGGCTGGAAGGATTTTAAGTATCACATACCCACATAAACACAACTGCACACCACCACCACCACCACCACAACAGTGCACAGAATGGATTGAAGTGGTACAGAAGCAAACACAGGAAATAGTCTCCATAGCAGGTATATTCAGAATAGCAAAAGGTAGAAATCACAACTATCTACTGGCAACAGAGTTGTTTGATTATGATGTGCTCTCACAATAAATATTATACAACAGTGAAAGGGAATGAATTATACCTTATGTAAAAATAAATAAATGTAGAAATATTTTTTAAATTACTGTTTTAGGAAGAGACAAAGGTTGTGTCACCAAAAATGTGGAAAAAGATATTAGCACTCAGATTCCTAGTTTCTTAAAAAGAAATGTGCTATTCATGCTTGTACTTGAAAGCAAAGATTTGAATGCTTGTAATTCATAAGGCATCTATAGATAGATTTATACACGTTATATAAGCATTATCTAAAATGGACTGTGAAAGTATGACTGATGGCACACACAGTGCCACTGCATCCTATCTTATCACTGCAGAGATGACTGCATCTTTCACATGGTGTTTACAGCAAAAAGTGATGAGAATTAACTATGTAACACATATTTAAGGTAAACCCAGTACCTACTGCTCTAGCAATATTTTAACTATGTGAAAGGATTTTTAAAATGGACATTTGTTAAGTTTCCTGAAAAAATACTGATATTGGGTGAAACAGGAAGCAAGCAGATGATATACTCATATTTTTGATGTTTTCTAGCTGCTCCTTGGTAACCACAAGAATTTAAAATCTATGTTGTAATCATCACAATACTAAAGTAAGCCAAAATGTGGAGTCATATGAACTGTTCCAAAGCTAAATTTTATTTATAATAAAGACTATTTAAATTACTCCTCTAAATTAAAAGTAACTTGCTTTAAGTGGGGTTTAACAATTTAATATATTTAGTAGCTAACTCCTGGGTAATTTTAATAACTTGCAAGAGACCCTGGCAAAACTTTCTAAAAACTTGAAACAGAGGATGTTTATTTTTATTAGTGTACATGAATTATACAAGGTGTTTCATTGCTATATTTCCATACACGCATATATTTTGATTAAATCCACTCCCTTCATTACTCTTTCTTATCCCACCTCCACCTTTTTTTGAACAATTTTAATAAATTTCATTATTCTGTTTTCATACATGCACCTAATGTATTTTGATCATTTTTCACCCTCCCAAAGCCCTCTCCTTTCAGAATCACCCCTCCCACTTTTCTCCACCACCCCACAAACAGCTGCCCTTTTACATTCATGTCATGTTTTCTCAGGACTGGATTCCACATATGAGAGAAAACATGTGATATTTGTCTTTATGAGTCTGGCATATTTCACTTAACATGATGATATCTAATTCCATCCGTTTTCCTACAAATGACATAATTTCATTCTTCTTTATAGTAGAATACTACTCCATTGTGTAAATATACTGTATTTTCTTCATCTACTTGTTGGTTGATAGACACTGAGGCTGATTCCATAGCTTGCAATAAACACAGGTATACAGGCATCTCTATTGAATGCTGACTTACATTCTTTCAGATAAATACCCAGGAGTGATGTATCAGGATCATATGATAGTTGTGTTTTTATTTTTTTAAGGAAACGCCATGCTGATTTCCATAGTGGTTGCACTAATTGGCATTCCCACCAAGAGTGTATAAGGGTCCCCTTCAACACCCCAGCATCCTCACCAGTATTTGTTGTTGTTTGCTTTTTCCTCTTTTTTTTTTTTTGCAGTACTGGGGCTTGAACTCAGGCCCTAAAACTTGAGCCACTCCACCAGCCCTTTCTTCTGTTGGGTATTTTCAAGATAGGGTCTCACGAACCGTTTCCCTGGGCTTGCTTCAAATTGTGATCCTCCTGATCTCTGCCTCCTGAGTAGCTGGGATTACAGGCATGCACTACTGACTGTGCCAAGCATGTTGTTGATTTCTTGATGATAGCCATTCTGACTGGGGTGAGATGGAATCTCAATGTCATTTTGATTTGCATTTATTTTATGACTAAGGATGTTGAACATTTCTTCACATTTTAATTAACCATTTGTATTTCTTTTGAGTATTGTCTGTTTAACTCATTTGCCCACTCATTAATTGTATTGTTTGCTCTTTTGGTGTTTAGTTTTTTTAACTTTTTATGTTAATATTAATCCTAGATATTAATCCTTTGTTCAATGAATAGCTACAAAGGATTTTCTCCCATTCTGTGTGCTCTCATCCTGTTATTTCATTTTATTTGTAGAATCCTTTTAACTTGATGCAATTCCATTTCTCAATTCTCTTATTTCCCAAGCTATTGAATTCTTATTCAGAAAGTCATTGCCTGTGCCAATATGTTGAGGGTTTTTTCCTATATATTCCTCTAAGAGTTCCAAAGTTTCAGGTCCTGTATTAATACCTTAGAACTGATTTTTGTATAGCGTTAAAGGTAGGGATAACTTCAGTATTCTACATGAGGATATTTAGTTTTCCCAGCACCATTTGTTGAAGAGGGTATCTTTCCTCCAATATATATTTTTGGTCTTTTTGACAAGAATCAGGTGGCTTTTTATTTCTGAGTGCTCTTGGTCTATTCCATTGGTCTGTGTGTGTGTGTTTGTGCTGGTACCATGATGTTTTTGTTACTGTGGCAATGTAGTATAATTTGAACTCAGATACCATGATACCTTCAGCATTTTTCTTTTTCCTCACAATTGCTTTGGCTATTTGGGGCTACCATATGAATTTTAGGATTTTTTTTTTTCTATTTCTGTGAAGAATGGCATTGGAATTATTATGGGGATAGCATTGATTCTACAGATTACTTTTGGCAATAAACCCATTTTTACAATCGTAATTCTGCTGATCCATGAATAGGGTCATTCTTTCCATATTCTAGTGTCTTTTCAATTTCTTTCTTCAGTGTTTTATAGTTTTCATTTTAGAGGTCTTTTATCTTCTTAGTTAAGTTTATTATTGGGTATTTTATTCTGGGTTGTTTTTGAGGATATTGTAAATGGTATTGTTTTCCTGATTTCTTTCTCAGACTGCTCATTATTGGTATAGAGAAAAGCTACAGATTTTTAATGTTAATTTTGCATCCTGCTACTTTGCTGAAAGTGTCTATCATCTCTAAGAGGGTTTTTTTTTTTTTTTGCTGGAGTTTTTAGCATCTTTTAAGTGTAGGATCATGTCATCTGCAAATAAGGGTAATTTGATTTCTTCCTTCCCTATTTGTATCCCTTTTACTTCTTTCTCTTGCATTGTTGCTCTGGCTAAGAATTCAAGTACTATATTGAATACAAGTGGAGAGAGTGGACACTTTTGTGTTGTTCCTGACTTGAGAGAAAATGCTTTTAATTTTTCCTTATTTAGTATGATGTTGGCTACAGGTTTAACAAATACAGCCTTTCCTGGGCAGATGGAGTGACTCAAGTGGTAGAGTGCCTGCCTAGCAAGTGTGAGGCCCTGAGTTCAACCCCCAGCACCACAAATATATAGCCTTTCTCATGTTAAGGTATATTCCTTCAGTTCCTAGTTTCTTCAAGCCTTTTATCACGAAGGGATATAGAATTTTGACAAAGGCTTTGTCAGCATCTTTTGAGATGATTGTATGATTTTTGTCCCTACTTCTGTTTATGTGCTGTATTATGTCTATTGATTTGTATATGTTGAATGATCCTTACATTGCTCTAATGGAACCAACCCGATCATGGTGTATGCTCTTTTTAATATGTTGTTGAATTTGGTTTGCAAGTATTCTATTAAGATTTTTTGCACCCATGTTCATCAAGAAACTTAGTCTATAATTTTCAATTTTTGTTGTGTTCCTATCCAGTTTTGATAACCAGGTAGCACTGGCTTCAGGAATGAATTTGATAGCGTTCCTTCCTTTTCTACTTTGTATAATAGTTTGAGGAGCATTTCTGTTATTTCTCCTTTAAAGGTCTAGTAGAATTTACAAGTGAAGCAGTCAGACTCTGGACTTTGCCTTTTTGGAATATTATTACTTCTTCAATTTCAGTTCTCATTTTAGCTCTATTTAAGTGGTTTCTAGCTTCTTGGTTTATTTAATTAGGTCACATGTGTTAGAAATTCATGTGATTTTTCTAGATATTCTGACTTACTAGAATATAAATTTCCAAATATCCCTTAATGATCCACTGAATTTCATTGGTATTTGTAGTGAATCCTCTTTTTCATGTCTAATTTTATTAACTTAGGTCCTCTCTCCTTTCTATTGGTTACATTGGCTAAGGATTTGCCAATTGTATTTATCTTTTTAAAGAACCAATTTGTTTCATTGATTCTTTGTATCATTCTTTTAGTATCTATTTCATTAATTTCTGCACTTTATTATTTGTTTTCATCTACTGATTTTGGGTATAACTTGTTCTTTTTCTAAGTGCTATGGCACATAATTATTTATGTGAGATCTAACTTTTAATGTGTGCACTCATAGCTATAAACTTTCCTTTTAGTTTTGCCTTTGCTATATTCCAAAGATTATGATAAATTGTTTTCATTTTCACAAAATTTTAGAATTTTTTTATTTCCCCCTTTATTTCTTCTATGAACAACTGATTATTGAAAAGTGTCTGTTCAGTATCCTTGTGTTTGAATATTTTCTGTAGTTTCACTTGCCTGATATCTAGTTTTATTCCATTGATAAACTACATGAAAGTTATTTCAGTTTTCTTATATTTGTTAAGGCTTGTTTTATGTCCTGAAATATGATCTATTTTGGAGTAGGCTGGTAAGAAAGTTCTGTGGCTCTTGCCATACATATCTGTAAAGATCACTTGACCTATTGTGTTGCTTAATTCTGAAATTCTTTTGTTAATTTTTGATGGGATGACCAATAAATTGGTGAGAGTGGGGTATTGAAGTCACACACTATTATTGTGTTGGGATCTACCTGTACTTTTATGTCTGGTAGTATTTGTTTTATGAAAATGAAGCCAGTCACCCTAACATTCAGTGTGTATTTGTTAACAATTGTTAAATCCTCTTAATAGATTGTTCCCTTTATCAATACAAAGTGACTTTTTTGTCTCTTCTAATTTTTGTTTAAAGTCCATTTTGTCAGATATGAATATAGGTACTCTTGCTGGCTTTCAGGCTCCATTGCTTGGAATATCTTTTTCCATCTTTCACTTTAAACCTGTTTGTCTTTGTCAAGTGAGGTGCAATTTCCTCAACAAATTGTTGAGTCTTAGATTTTTTTTTTTTTTTTTTGGTGGTACTGGGGCTTGAAATCAGGACTTTGACCTTGCAAAGGCGGCCTGTACCACTTGAACCATGCCTCCAGTCCATTTTGTTCTGGAGGTTTTGAAGATGGAATCTTGAGAACTATTTGCCTGAGATGCAATTCTCCCAATCTCAAACTGCAATTCTCCCAATCTCAGCCTCAGATTACAGGCATGAGCCACCAGCAACCAGCTGTGTCTTGTTTTTTAATCAAACCTGCCAGTTTGTGTCTTTTGATGGGAGAATTGAGATCACCAACATTCATAGTTATTATTGAAATATATGTAGTAATTCTTGTCATTGTATTTGTAATGTTTTATTCTTTCCTAATCTTAATTTGCTTATCTACTTATCTGGTGAGATTATTCTTTCCTGTATTTTCATGGCTGCATTTATCTTCCTCTTCTGTGTGTAGGATTCTTTTAAGTATCTTCTGCAGAGTAGGCTTAATTGTCATGAATTCCTTCAGTTTTTGCTTATCATCTGGCTTTTATTTCTTGAATTTTGAAGGACAATTTTGTTGATACAGTGGTTTGAGTTGGCAGTTATTTTCTTTCAGGGCATGAAATATGTCAGTCCCATGCCCTCCTTGATTTTAGTTTCTGCTGAGAAATCTGCTATTATCCTGATGGCCCTTTATATATCACTTGAGATTTTGCTCTTTAGCTTTCAATATCCTTTCCTTTTTCTGTATACTTAATGTTTTAATTGTACTATGACATAGAGAGATTCTTTTTTGGCTTTGTCTATTTGATGTCCTAAAAGACTTCTGGACCTGGATGACCCTCTCTTTCTCAAGACTGGGGAAATTTGCTACTATTATTTTATTGAATATGTTTTCTATGCCTTTAGCTTATACTTCTCTTCCTTCTTCTTTGCCCATGTTTGGTCTTTTAATGGTGACCCATGTGTATTCCAAGTTCAATTCGTATTTTCTATATTTTTTCTTTACCTGAATATTCTAGTTCATCTATCCTGTCTTCAAGCTCTCATACTGTATCTTCAACTTGATCTAGTCTATTGGTAAGGTTTCACCTGAGTTTTTTATTTGACTTACTGAGCTTTTCATTTCAAGGATTTCAATTAGATATTTTTTCAGGATTTCTGTATCTTTATTGAATTCCTCTTTTATATCCTGCATTGTCTTCCTTTGTCATTCAGCTGTGTACTTTTATTTTGTTTGAATCATCCAGCTGTAATCATTGAATTCATTCAGGCCTTTATATGTCCTCTTTAATTTATCAGTCTTATAATCATGCTTTTGAATTTTTTGTCTGGAATTTCATCCACTTTACTATCATTAGAATTCATTATTGTGGAGAAGGAGTCGTTACCGTGGAGTTTTTTTGGATGTTTGTTTTCATATTTCTTATGTTTCTATAAGTGTTGGGATTTGTGAATCTGAGGTGAAGTCATTAATCAGAGATTTTAATTACCTGCTGTTTTTCAGTTGAAGTGTTCTAAATGTTCAGGCTGATCTGTAGTGGCAAGGTTGAGCTGCAATTTCTCACCATTGGATAGGAAGTATAGTTCAGTATCCATATATTTGCCCACATGCTCAGTGTACCAGGCCTGATCCCCAGCACCACTCAGAGAGGACAACTAGTTAGAATCTCTTGTAGTTCCTTATGTTTACTTTGTTGCTATTTGTAGGCTGAGAGTTGTCCAGTCAAGGGTCAGTTGCTTGTTTCTGGGCTCTTTCTCTTTAGAAACTTCCCTTCTTTGTTTTCTAGGATCTTGTACTGACTGAAAGGAGCTTTGCACCATTTGGGTTGTATAGGTTCCTAATTGTTCCACAAACCCACTACTTTCTGCCCTAAGGGGCAGCAAGTATCCAAGCCTATGGTGTCCCCAAGATATGTCAAAAAGCAGGGGGGAGCAAACAGAACCGAGTCCTATACTATCAGGGAAGATCTGAGGGAATCAGGTTCTCTGCCTGCTGGCCTCAGTGCTTTCAGCCTTTGTCACCAGTTCACCTCTTTGTAGGAGGGAGGAGGCTGAGGGACGTCACATGATTCTTGGGTTCTGAACTCAGAGCTCTTAATCCTGCTAGGCACCAACACACGGAGCCAGGAAGCAGCTCCTGAAGGCCAGTCTCATTGCTGTCAGACCCCGGACCCAGCAGTTCACCACGATCTTCTTGATCTCTGCCTCCTGAGTAGCTTCACATACATTTTCTTTATTAAGATCCTTGCACATTTATCCCAACTTGGCATCCCCTTCTTGAAAGTCATGGATTAACCCATGGTGTTTGGGATTCAATAAAAGGTAATGCAATCCACACCAGATTAATGGAGTTTTGTCAAATCCTAGTTGCCAAAAAATGCTTATGGGCAGTTTAATAAGGTCCTCTCGGTTGTCTGCATAGTGCTCTTTTGTAGCAAGACCCAATGTCAAATTGCCTTTAGAGTATTATAATACACAAGTAGAAATCACTCTGTTATTTCAGTAAATTCACTTAGCAGGGAAAGATAATTTACTGTTTTAGTTTCTCTGCTCTAATATATGAATAATAATTGTACCTTCCTCATCAAATTATGAAAACTAAATGAACTTCTTTATGTAAATAATTCAGAATAGTGCCTGATACATAATGTTTAATTAGTGTATTAGCTATTACTGTTATCAACAGGAGTTTGACACTTGAAAACATGCAGCTTACAAAGATATTTCGGATAGAAAAATCTACATTTAAGTGAAAAAAAGCATCGGACAAGAAAGAGTGGCTACAGAAAAGCCCAAATTTAATCATTTAGTTCATATCTTAAAAGAATTTTGCATCACTTTATCCAAGATTTGTAGTTTTTGTTATCACAAAAGTAGTAGTTGTTTATCATCCAATGAAATAATTCTCTCAATTTTGTATAAAACAGTATGGCTATGCTCACTACTATGAGAATTTAATTAATGTACAATTGTCTCCTAATAATAATGATAGAGAAATGCATTCCAAACAACCTTTTAAGTGGTTTTATTAAGTGAGAGTACTGCCTAAGGTTAGTGAGTAAATAAATTGTCACAGGAATTAGCTAGCTCATATAAAACTTATTAAAAAAAACAAAAACAAGCCCCCCCAACACACTGGGACCTCAGTCTATCTAGTATAGCTATAGCCAGAGGCAAGGTAGTCACACGCCTGTTATTTCTGTAGTATAAACATAGTTACATAGCCATTTAATAGGGTTGTCTTTATTACCCTAAGAGCAGCAGAAAACATGTTGAAATTATCTGCTTAAATTTTTGGGTGCAAGGTTTCAACTGAGTTACGAAGCCATTTTCCCATGACTTTTAAGGTTTTGGTTAGCAAAGGTACATTGTTTTTTGCCCAGTAAAGATTTAACGTTTTTTTCCATTTAGTGGAAAAGATGATCATAAAATTATGGCATTGTTCTGTAAAACATTAGCCAGCTTTATGTATAATCCAGCAATCTTACTTCCTTGGATTTGTTACTGCTTGTGGTGTGTTGTAGTTGTTTTCTTGGTGGCTTCCGAATTATTTTTGTAAAGACTGTGTATCCTTTGTCATTTGTGCGAAAAATTCTCTCTTCCAATAGCTGAGGGGTCAACTAGTAATTTAAGATTTCCTTAAATTCTTGGAGCCTAAATAGATAAATAAAATTACTAAAACTCAACTCTCATTGTTTGCAGATTGACTGTAGATTGGAGCACTATTTCCATGGTTAGGCAGACTGTTTACAACTCTACCTTATCCTTCACTTCCTGCTTGAGAGAGCCTAAAGTTGTATGGCAGAGGTGAAAGCTTAGGGTCTTCTCAGATCTTTTCTGAGCAGTCATCCAGCCCTGGGCTCATACTTTGCCTTCTAAATTCCCCAGTGAACATAGTAGCTTTTCAAATCGCTTATTCTCCCATGTATCTTCTTCCGCAGCTTCTTCCTCCTAAGTTTTTCAGTCTGTATGTGACTTGCCCCACCTATTGTCCCTTGTCACAGTATAGCTGTGGGTAGTGCATTTACTTTCAATTATTTCAACAAGAATCACTGGGGCACGGGAAGGGGGCACTTCAATCATGAGAAAGTTCCAAGTGAGCAAAACAAGGGGAAGCTGCTGAGCTGCTCCCTCAGGAAGCCTTAGACATGTTAAAATACACAACCACAATTCTTTGAGAACAAAGTCTACATGGCTTTCACTGATACCAGCAAGCTGTACCAGGAATGCAAGCTGCCAGGAATGCATTCATAGCCATGGCTGTGGTAGGGAATAGGGGATGCAGATAAGTCAAAACACACTAACACTCTCTTGGAATTCAGCAGCTTCTTTCTTCATTATTTCCCTGGTGGTTGTTTTTTCTTGGATTCCAGAGTTATGAAAGTCGATACTGATAAATTTTGCCAGTTTAATCATTGCTTTTGTGAAGGGATGGAGTTTTGCAGTTCTCTACTCTACATTTCTGGTGACATAATACCTCTAGCAATTTTAACAAAATATTAAATTATCTATAAGACCTACAAATGCTCTTTGAACAGGTCTTACATCTTAACAGTTATCTCACTAATGAGTTGAATAAAATCCTTGATAGGAATTCCTTTTATATTTGCTGTCCTGTTTTGCTTTTGCCTTTGTTTTTTTGTAACTGATAATAATGATTACAAATTTTGCTTTATGGTGTGAGATGTGATAGAAATCTAATCTCAGGTGTGAGATGACTTAAAAAATCTTGTCACATTCTTTTCCATTTTTTTCTTTGTGAGCTCAAATCAGTTAAGAAAGGAGAACAGCTCTTTAAAATCTGGATAGATGAGATTGTGTTTGACTTGTGGCTAAAGTTGCAGAAATATAAGAACTGTGTTTGTGTCTATGAGAAAGTCTACCTCTTAAGTATGATGTTATTTCTTGTTAATAAATTGAACTTAGCATCTCTTAAAAGACTTAAAATTAATGAAACTCTTTGCTGATTGATCTATACAGAGAAACGTGTTTCTATAGATCCAGTTATTTTCCCAAGTCGTAGAACATAAGGAAACTGAATTTCCAATATTTTTAAGTAAGAGACATTAAAAACAATCTTTTCTTGGGCTAGGTCTGAAGCTCAGTGGCTGAGTGCTTGCCTAGCATGCACAAAGCCTTGGATTTTATATCTAGCACCTCAAAAAAAAGAGAAACCTTTCTTACAGAACTGGATCATACAAAAATTTGCACATAAGAATTCTAATTCAGATAGAGTGAATCTTTCAGAAAATTAGACTGATTTATTATTTGTGTTTATATTTAAATAATGGCTATATGTCTTTTCTGTAGAAGTATTGAGTATAACAAATGCATATTTTTAGAATGAAGACTGGATTTGTTTTCTCAAGAAGAGACAAGTTTGGCCAGGTACAGGTGGCTCACAGCTGTAAATGCAGCTGTCTGGGGAGGATGAGATTGGGAGGATCTAGTCAGGACAAAAAGTTTGTGAGACCTTGTCTAACTAATAGCTGGATGCAGTGGCACACACCTGTCATACCGTTTATATGAGGCTGAGATTGAGAGGATCACAGTTCTAGAACAGGTTCCATCTGAACAGAAAAAAGTTGGGTGTGATGGTATTCACCTGTCATCTCAGATATGGTGGAAAGGGTAAAATAGGGCATAAAGCAAGACCCTATCTCTAAAAGAAGCAAAGCAAAAAGAGTTGGAGGTATGGCACGAAGCCCTGACTTCAAAACAAAACAATCCAGTTCCACCCAAAAACCAAAAGAAATATAGGAGGAAGAGGGAGAGAGAGGGAGAAAACAGAAAGAGAGGGGGAGGGAAGAGAGAGAGAGAGAGAGAAAGAGAGAGGGAGGGAGGGAGGGAAGGAGGGAGAGAGGGAGGGAGGGAGAGAGAGAGAGAGAGAGAGAGAGAGAGAGAGAGAGAGAGAGAGAGAGAGAGAGGAGAGAAGGAAAGAAGGAAAGAAAGAAAGAGAAAATGAGACACACACATACAAAAGTTCTTCTGAAGTCTCTGAACCTCTTATGCTGGACCTCTGACTAGATAAACTGACATTGCTCTGACAAATTTAGAATAGCTAAAAGCAAACTGTGTTCAGATAAATTAAGTTATAATTTTGATGAATATTTTATAACAGATTTGTAGTATGTCACATTGAACACAATTTCCAAGATCCTCTGGTAACTTAAACCTTGGACTAATGTTGAGTTAATGGCTAATCATGGATATTTACTTCATTGTAAGATTGAATTCTAAAATCCTGTTCACTAAGCAAAATTTTATGTTAATACCCTTGTGTTTTACATTTAATCACTGTGCAGTGGCTATCTTTGGGATTTTTTTTTTGGAGGGTGGAGGGTGGGACTGGGAATTGAACCCAGGGTTTCGTGCTTGCAAAGCAGGCCCTCTACTGCTTGAGCCACACCTCCAGTTCATTTTGTTCCGATTATTTGGAGGTGGGGTCTTGTGAACTATTTGCCTGAGCTGGCCTTGAACCATGATCCTCCTGATCTCGGCCTCCCAAGTAGCTAGGATTACAGGTGTGAGTGGTACTTGGTCTTTGGGTCATATTTTTAATGAATATTTTAATTTGTGCAACTTTAAGGTTCTATTCTGCAAAAATGCTAGTATGATAAGTTTTACATTACCTTCCTTTCAGCTTTCTCTGTGAGACAGAAGTCAGTTACTTTGGGTTAAAATTTGTAATTAATATAGGTAGCTGAGACTACACTAAAGAAAAATAGTGACAGAGCAAATAAAGCAATGTGTTAGGGTAATGCAGTATTCCAGATTTTTTTTCAAGGACAAACAGTTTCATCCTAATGTCAATTTGTTTTATTAAAAAAATTAGTATTGGTAAAAGTATTAAGAATCTTAAAAAAATTAAAGTGTGCTAAAAATTTGGCAAAGTTTTCTGAGCTTTAATGTATTTATTCCTACAAAAGTATGTAGGTGGGGGCAGGAAAGAACTTGTGAAACCTTTACTGCCAAGAACTATGTTGAAACCAAATATCGACACCAAACTATGAATTGGTTTCTTGTTGACATAATAAATTATGGGCTGGGGATGTGTACCTCAGTGGGAGAGTGCTTGCCTAGCATACTGAGGCTCTGGGTTCCATTTCCAGAACCACATACACACACACACACAGCTATTCTGATACCAATTTTTCTTTTGCTTGATATTCTTTATTACAACTAAACCAAAACAACAAAAAAGGAAGTTTTCTACTTTTGAAACATCCTTCCCCTCAAAATTAATCTGTTTTCTGTACTTACTTTATTTTTATTTGGTTTGATTAAATAGGAAACCAGCTCTTCTTCTTAAGCATCTATGATCCTCTTAATCAAGTGATTAACATTGCTTTTCCACAAGATTGAATCCTAAATTTATTAAAACTCCATTGAGCCCCTGGAGAAATCACAAACTTTACTACTTTTTACCCATAGTAAACTAATATTTCAGATCAACTTCCAGAAATTTACAGCAATACAATGCTGTGTTGCAACAACACAATCAAAAGTCTTTCCAAGGTTTACTATTGCTACAATAAGGCCATGGCACAAGACACACCTGGCCTGGACGATCTACACTTAATGGACTATCTTATTTAAGGAACTAAATAGAAAAGCCAAGATTGAGCCAAGTGTATTGAGAACAATACACCAGTGAAATCTAACCAAAGGCTATTTGAATTGGACCTCAGAGATAATCTAATCAACAGATGAGGAAAAGAAAGTTCAGAGATGAAATGACCTTGCCTGGTTACCTACTACCTAACTTTCAAGAATTAAGATCAGACTCTCATTTTCAAACTCCAAGCCCAGTGTTTGCCATTTCACTGTGCTAACAGCATGTCTAACTAGTAAGGTAGAAGACACTTTATTGAATCCTTTCTATCATTCTTTCCTGAAAAACAGTAATCAATATATGGTTAAGTACAGAGCTACAAAGTACTATATTTCAAAGACCAGAGATTTTGCACTTTGGTTTTTAATCTTATCATCCTAAAATACTGGGGAAACTTAGATCATAAAGTTGATGTTAAAAGAAAAACCAGTAAAAAGTTTTTGCTGACAATTAATTTTTTGGGCTGGTTGTTGTAAGCAGGTGTTAACATTAATAGTATTAATGTTCTAAGTAGTCATTATTGTCGGTATATTTGAGAAAGTAAAACAAAAGGTACCAGGGAATTATTACTTGCCTCCTCAATTTATTAGTTTAAAGAAAGTAATTTAAACACAATTTCTTAGGAAGAAATGAACATTAAAATACAAATTAAATAACTCTTCATATACTTAAGATTTATCTGTTAAAGCCTATATGGTCATGTCTAATATTCTTACTATTAAGTAAGAATATTAGAATTGGGAATTCTTAGTTATTTAAACAATGTTCTAAGAAAATAGCAGCAGTTTTATAGATTTCATTATCTGTACAACTGCATAACAGGTGAACATTTCATTAGTTCCCACTTATGTTTTTCCAGAATATTCATGTTTTTGAGAAAATACTTACGTAAAATGTCTTGACATACATCTTACAAGAATATTTAAATACTGCAGCACCTCACCCAGTACAGTGCCTCACATATAATGAGAAGTCAATAGAATTATTTTAAGTGGGCACATAAAATGGCAAACAAGTCTTTATTCTTCAATCATTTTGGAATTAAATTACATTAGGGCATTCAAAACCTTTAACTGAGTAATTTGAAACATTTTGGGCACTGGAAACTCTAATGAACCATTTTACAAAATGACTTCTATTACACAATCACTTTGTTAAACTGTTGAAATTATGTACCTAGTATAATTTTGTTACGTACTTGAGCATATATCCAACAGAGTGTAAATCAATATACAAGATAATACCTGCATACCCATGTTTATTGCAGCTCTTTTCATTATGGCCAAACTGTGGAATCAACCAAGGTGTTCAAATAATTGATCATTATATAAAGAAGGAGATATATAATAATCATACTTACATAGTATATATACTTTTTATTTATCATGGAATATCACTGAGCCATAAAGAAAAATGAAATTAGATGGAACTTAAGACCATCATGTTGAGTCAAATATGCCAAACTAAAAAATCCCAGTATTGCATGTTTTCGCTCATTTGTGGAATCTAGACCCAAAATGATAATGATAATGTGACATGAATATAAAAGGGGGCTGTCTGGGGAGAAATCAGTGTAAGAGGGAAGGAGGAAAGAAAAGGACACTAAGGTGTGAAGAGGAACAAAATACACTACACACACACACACACACACACACACACACACACACACACACACACGAGGACAGCATAATGAAACCCACCAAACACTGCTTGAAAAAGAGGGGAGAATAGGAATATAATGAAGGATAATGAAGGGGGTGAATCTGTTCAAAGTACATTGTGTGCACGTATGGAATTATCACAATGAAACTCCCTCGAATTATTCATGTATGCTAATTCAAATATAAAATTAAAAATGAAAGCTACATTGTGGACAAAGGACTCACATCTGACAAATCATTAAGGAAAAGATAACCATTTTTTTAAAAAATGTATGAAAGAATAACACAGACGAACCTTACAAACAATATAAGGTTTGTAATATTCAATCAGTAGTGCATAACCAGAGATGATTTTGCCTTCCAGGAGACATCTGGGAATGTCTGGGCACTATGGATTGTCACATGGAGAGAGGGCACTACTGGCATTTAGTGGGTAGAGACCAAAGGATACTGGTAAACATTCTACAATGCACAGGAGAGCTCTCCACAAAAAGAATTATATGGTCCAAAATGTACACAGTGCAAGATTTAGAAATCCTATGCTAAGTAAAAAGTCACATTAAGAATACATACTGCCTATTTCCTTTTGTAAGAAATGTCTAGAAAAGGCAAATTTGCAGAGACAAAGCAAATTGGAGCTGGTTATCTGGACTTGGTGTGGGAACAGGGATCAACTGCAAAATGTGTACAAGGGAACTTTTTGGGCATAACAAAATGGTCTGAAGGTTGATTGTGGTTATGGTTGCAAAACTATAAATTTACTAAAACTCATAAAATTAAACACTTTATGCAGGTTAATTTTGTGGTATATAAATTATGCCTCAATGAAGCTATGTTTTAAGTGGAAAAAAAATAAATTACGTACCTAGAGCTTTATGTGTTACCAAAAAAACAAAAGAATCACGAGGCTCCACAAAATACCTTAGAAAAGCAAGTTTTCTATTTATTTAAAAATAAGTTTATAGTTACTACATTGCAGGGACAGGAATTCTTACACATACATTCTAGTTTGTATAAAAGGATTCAAAGAATTATGCATCAAAACTAACATAGAAAGTATCCACGTTAACAGTAAAGAAAGGTCCAATCAATATGTACAAAAAGAAAGGGCACTGCTATCGTGGTATGAGACTTGTTTATAACATGATACTCCAGGTCCTGAAGGAATAGAACAAAAACCTCAATAAAGCTAAATAATTATTTGTTTTAATTCTGTTACTTATTACATACAACAGATTTGCTTGGTTTAACATTGTTTTCTGTACAAAATAAGCATAATCTTAATTTGAAAATGTGTCAGTTTCAACTTTAACCCTCTAGGTCAGTTACTTTTAAAAAACTGAGCTACATTCTACACATGTCTAAATATCCTGTGATGGGATTTAAGTTTTCTAAAAGATCTTTTATAAGACCTGTCTTCTTGCAGTTTTTATATGGTCCAAAAATGTAACTTTGTATTTTTATTTCATTTTGTAGTCTATCATTGTGATAAATCAACACGCACATTCCTAAAAGTAACCAGCATGTGTGCATCTGCCTTATATGCATGTACACTATATACCATCTTGAAACTATTTTCTTAACTCCTTGAAATGTAGAAACTCAGCCATACGCTATTATGTATTTGGTTTGTGCCATATAAGGTTAATTTCCTGATAACTTTATCTGCATTTAAAAAGTATCTCAAAACAACAACAACAAAAATATATATATATTTATAGCTCAGATTTTCTACTCACTGTTTTATTGTAGTGTGTACAAAGTTTATCTTCGGAGCGCTCAAAGTGGTACTTACAGTCAATCTTCTGACTCAATTCCTGGGTACTGTACATAGCTCAAAATGAAATTTCATATGGAGTGCTTTGCTAAGTATAATTAAAAACAAAAATAGTTTCTCAGTAAATGTAACACTAAACTTAGCTCAAATAACCTGGAAATTAGGGGAACTAAGGAGACGTGCAAAGGACGGAAGCAACGTAATGTGTACTTTTCCGAGATAAATTCTCACCTAAATGAAACTAAACCCACTGTTCAACCTGTTATATTAGGAATATTTTCTAAGTAAGTTGGGGTTAATGCACAGAAGATAAAAGTAATTGCCCTATTATGATTTTTAAAATAATGTACAAGGTGAACATGTATAGCCCTTTAATTACTCAAGTTATCTTGGTCCTTTCAACCTACTCAAAAAAAAATTTCAGGTGAACAAAAACATTCAGAATGAATTCATTTTCTCTACATAGAAAATGATTATCAAAATTGCTTCCAGCTTACATTTGAGAAAAATATATAGGTAGCTACAAAATGGAATGTCAGAATTAAAGTAAACACTATTAATTGAAGGAACTAATTTATATTACAAACCACATTTTGTAACATGTAAATGCTACTAAAAGATGATAAAAATGTTATTGTAATACTTTTCTTGAAATATTAGCTTAATCTACCACAGTGCAAGTAAGGGACAGTTGTAGATGTTAACAGATACACTAAATGAGGGTATTTTCTCTGTTTACTGTGTCTTATGTAAGTTATTTCCAAGTGAAACTAAATTCAGACATTCTCATGTCTCAGATGTGATCATATCAAGTTATGAGTTCTTTATGGTTATTCTAATTACATTTAAGATGGAAGACAAGTTTGTACTAATGCCACCAAATAGTCTTTAAATAGTAAGGCTGTATAATAAAAAGAATGGAAATAAAGCCAATAAATCTTTAGTTCATAAATAACATGCAGAAAACAGACCAATGCTACAATAGCAGATTGCAAAGTATAAAACTTTAAGAAGCTCCATATGCAGTGCCAAAGACTGAGAGTTTTTAACTACATTAAATGTTTATTCAGTGGTGACATTAAAATTCTGTAAGATTTCCTATGGCTTGACAATGTTGGGGTAGAGGGAGACAGAGAATATTACGAGTGGGGGCTTAGAAATATGCAAAATAATTTCTATATTCCATGCATATAACAGGTTTTATTTCTGAAACTCTCAGTAAATTTGAGATTTTTTTATTGCTTATCTAAGACAAGTGGCAACATTTCCTTCTGGCCTATGAAAAGTACATACATGCTATTGTCTCAAAGACCTATTTTTCCAAGTGGTAAAACAAAACAAAAATATAGTAATGACTTAAAATTTCTTAATTCAATTTTTATAATGTATAGAAGCTAAATTATAAAAACATAAAATCTAAATATATCTGGTATTACTAATACATTTTAAGTGTTTCTGTTACAAATAATGTGATCCAAGTAATTTTGCTTAACTAAGAAACCAGTGTCTGAAAATGTCCAAAAATGGTCATAAATATACAGTGTCTTTAGAACAGGAAATAATACATTTACTTGTTATAGGAAAGATGGTAAATATTCACTTCTTTGCTCAGAGCTGGAACTAATCCTTACACCATACTAAAGGTATCTCACACTAAGACCATACGCTCTTTCTTTCTGTACACACCTTAAAACTATACATTTTTTTTTTACAAAAATTGACTTTTGTCTATTTTTTTCTAATGCAGTGCAGATAATATCAGGAAATTACATATTTCAAAGAGATTGCCTTCAAAAGCAACTAATTTAAAGACTTAAATTTCAAACATACTATTATTTTCAATAATGGTGAAACTGAAAGACTCATTTTTCTGTACAACCAAGCCATTTCTGCATTATGAAGAGTTTACTGAATTTTAATTATATACTTCAATATATTTGTTAGAAAAAAATAAATATACAAAAACCTGAAAAATCTGAAACTGTTTTTCAACTGCAAAATCACAGCAATCCAGTCAAGATCTGGAAAATGGTTTACTTAATTTCACAGGAAGATTTCTGTACAAATTTAGTTACAAACCACTTATAAAGCCCAAATGCATCACTTTTCATTCTTCCTCAAGACAGTTAAATGACAGTTAACATTTATCCTTATCAGAAACAAGTAAGGAAATAATTATATAATGTAATTATATAATGTATTTTGCCAAGGTTCAATTAAAGACTTTATTTTTCTACATCAGGGTCATGCTGATACATATTTTCCCCATCTTTGCTTTTTAAAAATGTAGTATCTGAAAATTTTGGTTACATTTTTGTACCATATCAGTCCTCAGAAAATACTACATTCTTTTAACTTTTAAAAAAAGGACAATAATTTTTAAACAATAGAAATGGTATTATGTTGGTTTTTAAGGTATAAAATAACTAACTGTACCATAAACAAATAAATAACTGCTTTCCTTTTCCATAGCAGTACATATAGCAATACATTCTCCTAAGTCATATAGTTACCATTTACAATAGACAACTTAATTTTACTAATGATGCAAAAAATAATAGAATACAAGGCACAATCATTAAATGGAGTTTCTTTAGGGTGTTGACATACCAGCGTGATAAGGATACCGTAAAAAGTGCAGAAAAAACACAATGTGCAATGAGACCACTGTATAAAACATGATTGCATAAAAAGTGATTTGGCCTATTTTAACCTTTAATAATTGAAAATAACCAATCTTCCTCTTAAAATTAAACTATAAAGTATGACATTTAAAAATTATTTTTATTCTACCACTATCTAAAAAATCCTGAAAAAAGAATTTATACCTGGGTAATAGTATATAAGTATGTGTATATATATTTAATTATACCCATTTATCAATATATACACACACCCACACAGACATGTTTCTTTTTCAGTCATTTTAGCCTATCAGATATGACTGAAGTTTAGAAATGACATTAATCCAGATCAATAAGTAAACATCCAAATCCCATACCTTTTTTTCCTCCTGTATTTTCCTTGAATCCTTTAACCACTTAAACATTTTCTCTAAGACATCTCTGTCAAAGGACCCACCAGTGCATAATTTTCTATTTAGTACCAAAAAGATATATCTCAGCATAACTCTTTAATAAGTTGCTCTTTAGAATATATAGCCTTTCCAATATTGAAAAGTGTATGCTGTCCTGACAGTCAAAAACAGACTTTCCACTGCACTGATTCTCAGTCTTTGGCACAATAAACAGAGATTGAGTGATTGATATAAGAATCAAGGTCTGAAATATTAGACAGTCAAATGTTTTCCAATGTGGATATGTTTCCTTTTCATCAGTACATTTTCTCTTAAGTTTGGCAGAAATGGAATAAAGCAAAAACTTCCTGTAGATACTTTGTAGATGAATACTCTATATAACTAAAATTAAAACTTTTTAGACTATCAAATGGTGGGAATTTTATACTTATCATTAGAGGAAACACATTTCTTAATTTACTGCTACTTTGTGTAACATCTGTCTTCCTAGTGGTATGACTTCTGTATCAATAAAAATGTACCTTGCTTGATCAAAAATAATTCATTTTAGCATGAAATGCTCTACACTAAGAATATTATGCTTCTTGAGAGTGTAGTATAACTGTCTCTTCCATAAATAAATCAGGAATTCATTATAGGTCCTCAATTTCTTTCGTTTCAAACAGTGAATGAAATGAATGTGGAAATACATAACCTATCTAAGGGCAATAAATAGCAAACATTTAAAATATATATGTATATATTTATATATATATATATATTTTCATTTAAAGAAGTGAAGTGTTTTCTAAATTTTTTTTGCAAGTCAAATCATAACATTCCCTAATCCATCATAGCAGCAAGGAAGCAGAAACCTTAATTCTACTTATTCCTTAACTGTACCTGCTTTATAGATTTTGAAGTAAAATATTTTGGTTCAAGTTACCAACCGATTAAATTAGCTTTTGCCTTCTCAGTCAGCTTTCGGACTCGTCCTCTACTAGAGGTTCCAAAAGTCAAAGAGGTGTCTTCAAATAACAGCTGCCTTTGCTCCTCTTCAGAGTCATCCTCATTATAGAAAGCTGTCCTTCGACCTTGATTTCTAGTTCTCATGTGGGGTTCAGAGCCTTTGAGTTCTTCAAACTCTTCATCCTCATCTATAGGATCATCTGTCTTTTTTCGGTTACTTCTCCTCAGCACTTTAACATTTGCAGGAACTAAGAGATCTGAATCTAGTTTTTGTGTTTTCATCTTCCTTTTGGGTTTTCTGCCTCCGCGACTCTTTTTCTGTAACAAATCCTCCTTAACAATATTAGTTTCAGAAAGAAAATTGCATGTTGAAGAAGGAGCCACTTCATCTCTGATGGGATGCATATTATTTTGTTCAGCATTTTCTGGCTTTGCATACTGTAGCTTTTTGGGCTTTCTACCCCTTTTTTTGTGTATAATTTCACCACTATTGGTATTAACTTCTATCTTGGGTTTCCTTCCAGGTCCCCTCTTCACAAGTTTCGATGGCTGTCCTCCATGGCCATTTACTTGAATGGTTCCTGGTACAAGAGCATTGTTCTTACAGTCTCCTAAAAGGGAACACATCACATTTAGTATTTACAATTGCTTTTTGTATTGGCTTGAAATAGCCAATAAGAACACTAGTATACTTATATGCAATGACACAATCCAAAATATTTTAGTAAAATAAGAAAAAGAATTGCAAAAGACTAATAGCTGAAGAAAGATTCTTAACAAAGTTAGTTATGACCTCATGAGAGAATACCATAGAGCAAATAAATAACCTAATTTTATGCAGCAACTGATAGCTGGGATCAGCAAAGAAATCTCACTGTGATTCCTGCTATCTTTTGTGTACATTTTCATGCCTAAAACCTTTGTTGTAACTACACAAAATGATGTTTATTTGCAGAGTTTAATAATAACAGCATTTCGTTTCTTCATGCAGTTAAATTAAGGAAAATAATCTCAATACAAAATTTATGACCTATGAATTTAGTAATCTCAATACATTAACATCCCACCTTCCTATCATATGACCAATGAGGAGGAATAAGAGACAATCAAGACTAGCATAATTCTAGTTCTTATTTGATCTCTTTTGAATGTGACCATAGGTTTGAATTATACTTTGTAAATCTGAAGAAAAAAGTGGTCAACAGATTCACTGAAGGTCAGAGCCAGTAGCAAAGGGAAGAGGCAAAAAGGCATTATTTTCTGACTCCCACAATGCAAATGATTTTCTTTTTCTTTTTGGCGACATGGGGGTTTGAACTCAGGACCTCAAGCTTGATAGGGAGGTGCTTTACTACTGAGACACTGTGCCAGCTCTAAATGATTTTTTTAGTGGTTCCACAGCTGTAGGATGGGAGGCCAGGAAATGTGGTATGTGCATAGAGTAAGTATTTTCTACCAAACAATTATACTTAAACTGCCTAAGAATTTTGTATGTCTCTTTTGTTTTATATTAAGACTATTGACAAGTGTTCTAAACACTCAGCCCATATATCACTAAAAAAGTTCTATAGACTGTCCTCAACAAAGTTATGAATCCCTTGAAATGGCTCAAAATTTTGTGTGGATATGCCTCCGTATTTTTCTAGGGAAAGTACAATAGGTTTCATCACTTTTCAAAGACATACACACATATATATAGTTAATATATAAAAAGTTTTAAAATCAATGCAGTTTTCTTAAAAAGGGACTTAACAATTAAAAACTCCTAACCTGGACAATATTGTCAATAAAGTAGCTAACCAAACAGTTACTCAGCAGTTGGACAGTAGCTATGCAATTCGGAAACTGAATTTATAATTAAATTTCCATTTAAAAACTGTACATTTAAATACTGATTTTTAATCAAAATACTGATTACATGCTGAAATGATATTCTGAACATAACAGAAGTAAATATACTAAAATTAATTTAATCTGTTTTTACTAGACACTATGTTAACCAGAAAATTTTAGATTACTCATGCTTATTATATTTCCATTGGATGTCACTGACCTTAATTCTAATAGTTAATTCAGATATCAATATTTATAATAAATCACTCTTAATGAGTTAAATGCATTATTTCTATACCACACTGGTACACCAAAGATTTGTAAAACTCAGAAGCTATAAATCAAACTGGCTATGAGATGAGACTCCCATCATAATGGAAAAAAGCAATTCATTATGTTTACTTGGTTTCTCTAAGATTCAGGATTGACAGAAGCAAAGCCAACATACTATCTGAAATTCCGTATGCAATCCAGAAAGGAAATAAGATATAAAAATGCAAAATACTCATAAGCAAAGTCATTTGTTTATTTATGAGATAACACTTATCACCTACCATATATCAAATGCAGGTGATTAAAAATGAGTAGTTAAACAAAGGAACCCAGATTTGGGGGGAGACAGAGACATGTTAAAAATACTCATTTGTTAGTATATACTATGAAATGTAGTGAACAGGGTGTTCTGGAAACATAAAGAAGGAAGTGCTTAATTCTGTCTAAAGAACTCAGAAGGATTCCTGGAGACAGTATATCAAGACTTGAAAGGTAATAAAAGACCATTAAAGTAGGAGGACAAAAGATATTCCAAAGAAGGAAAAAAAGGACAAAGATACTTAGGTGGTTTAGGATGGCTAGAAAATAAAAGCTAGAAAGAAGGTAAGGAATACTGAAATAATTAGCAAAGAGCCTAACATTTGGATGCTGAAGGCTAGGATTTTCAATTTCAGAAGGTGGTAAGATCCCAATGCCCTAATTGAAATGAGATACTGAAGCTAAAATATAAAAAGTTTTGAGTGAGGATTTTTTAGACACACTTTTTGGAAGTCATGATATAAAATACTACCATGGCATTCATCCTACTGGGCTCTTGGTGGCCAAGAAGTCATAGATAGACAGATAGATAGATGATAAATGGATTGATAGACATATAGATAGATAGACAGATAGATAAGAAGTTTTTGGGGGGCAGTATTGAGGTTTGAACTTAGGGCCTCACGTTTGCTAAACAGCCACTGTACTACTTGAGCCAAGCCTTTTTCTCTTGAGTTATTTTTTTGGATAGGGTCTTGCATCTTTTCCTATGGTCAACAATTGGACTATGATCCTCCTACCTAAAAGCCTCCAAAATAGCTGGGATCACAGGTGTGCATCTATGGTGACACCTGACATTTGTCCAGGGGGGGGTCTTGCTAACTTTTTTCCTGAGCTGGCCTCAAATCTCCACTTCCTTAGTAGCTGGAGTAACGGGTATGAGCCACTGTGCCCTACCATGTCCATATTGTTTCAACATGCCTTCTAGTGAATTTTACTAGTCACTTTCTCCACCTTTCAGACATAAAGCCTTTGCAACAAAAATATGCACTTTATAGAGAATTTGGATGCCTGATTTTAAGGGATCAAAAACGATATGCTAAAATAGAAGCCTAATTAGGAAAAAAATGAATACCATTTAGTAGAGGTCAGTGTGTTATAGTTTTGTGATCTATGATCTATTAATAATTTAAATTTTTTTCTAGCAAAATGATGACTGCTAAATTGGATTAACCAAATCCAATTTAAACTTAAGAATATTGCTTTAGGTCTTATAACAACAAAGTTAGAATCAAATTTACAACACTCTTTAATAATAGAATCGCTTTTGCTTCCACATAGCTTTTCTTTTCTGTTTTTTAAAATTTATTGGCAAAAGAGTTTGTTTTGGCACAAAACTGCAAATCCAAGGATGCCTCACTAAATTTATCAGCTAATATAGATTGTGTGACTTTTAAATGGGCAATCCAAAAAGTGCATATAAAGGCTAACTGCAAGAAAAGCATTATTTGTAAGAAGGATCTACTATCTCTGAAAGGATACAAGCAATATATTTATTTTGGGGGACAGGATCTCACTACAGAGCCCAAGCTGTCCTCAAACCCGTAATTCTCCTGCCTCAGTCTCTTGCATGCTAAGATTACAGGTGTGTACCAACATGCCCAGTAAAAAATAACAACTTACCTTGATCAATGACAGCTGATGACTTTGAAAGAGTGGCTGCCTTTGAAAGTACAGGTGACTTCATTTTACGCTTGATTGGCTTTTCCTTTTCCATGTTTTCTTTTGCAGAATTATTCCTAGTGCCATGACTAAAAGTGGACTGACCAGGACTTGAAAGAGTATTCAAGGCTTTGGAATGTTTCACGGAATTCTCTAGTACTAAAACACACATACAAAAGATTAAAAGCTAAGACTTGCTGAACGTAAGCTTTCTTCTAACCTGAACTACTTGAATTAGCCAAGAGCATAAAACCTGGCTTCAACCTCAGGAAACATACTTTTTTTTTTTCAGTGCTAGAGATTGAATCCAGGGTCACAAATATGCTAGGCAAGCACTCTGTCACTGAGTGACATCCCCAACCCAAGAAGTCTACTTTCTAATAAGAAAATGGCATATCCAACTAGAAATTCTTAATAGTTGCAGCCATTTTACTTTTCAGGAGCTGTCTAGTCAGTTCAATATCATGGAGGCAACTCCTGGCAAGTTACTAGCAAGTTTAGGTATTAGGATTTAAACTCAGGGGGTTTGGATCAGTTTATTGTTTTAAAGCATTACTCTATACTGATATTCCTAAACCTCATTTTTTTTTTGCATTAAAAATCTTTTTAAAACCTATGGCAAATTAAAAGCTTAAATGGACAAAAAAATCATACACACTTCAATTTAGAAACTGTCTTACTTGTTTTTGCTGGCACTGCAGATGTATTGGCTTTTGAAATAAAAGTCTTTGTGGCTGACGAAGTAGATGGTTGCTCAGTGGTAACTGGATCTACAATCACTCGGTTGCTTCTGGTTCGAACCACAGAACTGGATTCTGTTTTACCATTTATCTGAGCAGCATTATTTCTTGGTGGTACTGATCTTGTAGGTGTAGATAATGGAGAGGTAGAGATTTCTGACTTCAGCTGGGGTTTTATGGTTCTTTTTTTCCTTTCAGGGCTGTAAGTAAGAGCATACAGTTAAGTCATTCTTATAGTTCTCTATGGATGAATAAAACAGTTTTATAATACTGTGGGTTCAATATTTTTACTATTATGAAATATGTTAAAATATGAGATTTGTAGTGGATTTCATATGATTGTGAGCCTTTGAAAAGTGAATATTTAGTGAAGGACCACCATAAATGCTACAGTTATATGAAAAAGCATGATGCCATCACTATCCTAAAAATGCTGTTTTACTGTACAGATTTAGCAGTTTGAATTTAAGCACTTACACTAGTAAAGCTTTAGTTTAAAAGATTAAAAATCCTCCACATCATAGGAACTTGCATGTCAAATATATCATTCTGCAATATAGGGAATAGTAAAGGAAGTATTAAAAAAACACCAAGTTCTATCATTTAGATGACAAAGTTATAGATCAGTAAATGCCATTTAAAAGAAATTAAGTACCTTGATGCAGCACTACTGGAAATAGAGCTGCTTCTATTTCTTTTCTTCCTCCTTCTGGTTATGGTATTTCTTTTATGAAAACGAAGAGCAGACTTATAATCTGATAAAACTGAACTAATGTGTTCTTCAAAGAAAGCAGACAGGCGCAAACTCATGCTGTAAATCTATGGAAAGAAAACCCACAAAATGGTGTTCAAACATTCTTTAGCAGAAAATGCCTCCTTAGTAAATATAATTTAAATAATTTCCTAGTACCATTGTTTTAGGACTAAAATGTTACTTTTTATATTCATGTTTCTCAATCTCTTCTGATGAAAAGTAAACTAAAACATTTTTTTACAATTAAATTATTTTTATATTTAGATTATAAATTTTCCAAGCTTTAGCTCTCTGAATTCAGGTGGCTCACACAAACAAAACTCCTCATTGTAAACTCTATCACACTGAAGGTATCCTTGAGGGTTTAAACCTATTTTTCATTGCTACCTTAAGACTAACATGGATTTGTTCGCATTTCACTATCAGGCATCACCCCTTTTGTGAAGTTTTGTTTGGCCAAAGAGAGGTACATGATATTTACTTTTTATTTATTTTTGTATCCCATTCACAAAAATTCTTTCCATTAATGTGGAAATAGGTAAGAGTTAAGCCTAGATGTCTCTAGTGTATATTAAGACAAACTGTATACAATATCTAATCAACTACACCTCAAGAAAAGTAACCATTCTTAACATCAAAGAATGACATCAATGTTGCTCAAGGAAGTACTAAGAAAGGAGTAGTAGGATGCTATTAAGAATACAACAAAGTTAATTTTGCTAATTTGGAATAAAAACATTTAGCGATTGAACATACTTTTAATTAAACACAAAAGAAAAACAATTTAATTATATACCCTTGATCTTTTGCTTGGTGTATATGCTTTAGAATTACTAAAAATAAGTCTGACATCTTTACATAACTCCATTGGAGACTCATAGTTCCCAGCCTCTAAAGTTTCTCTAACTGTAGCAAAATCCATTGGAGTGTCAATGATGTCTCTGTAATCCTAGGAGAGAGAAAACAGGTATTATTATTAGGTATTATGAATATTACTACCACAAAGTAATACTTCTCAGCACAGGGATTTGTGTAGGATTGTTATAATAAGTCCCAGAACTATTAATTACTCTTGTAAAAAATTTCATACTGCCTATAAATCCTAAAGGATACTGACTCATGAAACACAACTATAACTTTAAAATGAAGAAACAGAAACAATGAAAGTAAGCTAACATCCCATTTATGTGGAGACTTGAGTTCTAGTAACTTTAACTTCAATGCCACAATTAGGAACTTTGCAGTAATCAAGAATTATAAACACCAAACATTGTATGCGCATATGAATAAAAGAAAAAAAAGAATTATAAACATAAATAGTTGTTATCAAGTCTTTGCACTTCCTTCCACAAAGGAAAGTAGAATTACTTAAGGTTTCTACCTAGTTAACTACATATCCAATAAGGCAACAGATTGGAACATAAAATAGACAAATGAAAGAGGAATTATAAAATGATCAGTGGTACATTTTAGTAGGACAAAGAGTATTGCATCTTTTGAATAGCAGTGATTATATCCTTTTATCATTTCCTTTGTTTTGTTTACTTTTGGTTTATTTTGCACTTCTTCATTCTAGATTCTTGAGCCCAGATTATATTGATTTGAGACTTCTGATGTACTCAAATGTACATTTAGTGCTGTAAATTTTCCTGCATTGCTTTAAGTGCATCCTACAAATTTTGATGTTATATCATTCATTTTCATTGATTTCAGTGTATTTTTTTTTTCACAAGACTTGTTTGATCCATGGACCATTCAGAAGTATGTTGTTTGGCTGAGGAAGGTGGTGAGGGACTATAATCCCAGCATTTCAGAGGCAAGGCAAGAGGATTATGAGTTTGAGGCTAGCTTAGACTACATAGAAAGACCCTATCTCAAAAAACAAAACAAAACACAACAAAAACCCCAAATGCAAATCAAAATGTGTATTTGTTAGGAGATTTTCCTGTTAATGATTTCTAGCTTGATTTCATTATAATTAAAAAACACACTCTACATGATTTCAATGAATGTATCATTTTGCTTTGTTTTCTGTTTGCTTTGCTGTCTTTCACTTTTTTCCAGTCTTCTTGTATGTTACTTGAATAGGTCTTAGAATTCCATTTTGATTTATCTTTAGTGTACGTGACCCTATCTCTTTGTATCACTTCTTAAGTGGTTGTTCAAGGTATTTTAATATACCTACTTACAGACATTCAGAATCATACTAGACAGTGTTACAAATTTTGCTTCAATTAAACAAGATATTGAAAGTCATATTTGAGTTCTTTTTATTTCTTCATTGAGACTTTCCACTTTTAAAAATCTGTTTCATGTATATCACATTTCTAAATACTCAATATTAAATTAGTACTTTTAAAATCTTAAAAAATAAATAAATAAAAATCTGTTTCAGGTACATTTTTAACTACTTAAGCATTTTTGCTATGCTACTTAAAAATACTTAATTGTAACAATCTGTGTCTTTTTTGTATTGGACTCTTGACTATCTTTTCTCATTCAGGTTAAGCTCTTTCTAATTCTTGAAACTGTAAATGGTTCTTGACTAAAACCTACACATTTTAGGTGTTAAGAATGGATCTTTTTAAAATCTTGTACTTTAACAAGCCTCTTTTAACTCTACTTTTTGGGAGCTGGAGGACGGGTATTGCCTTGGAAAAAGATTCTCTTTTTTGCCTTCCACTGAAAGACAAGGAGTGAGGAGGATTTCCTTGTTATTGCAGGGGAAAAGATGGGAGTTCAGACCTCTTAGTAGGACTCCATTGAAAATACCTGGCCTGGGAGGGGAAAGGACCTTGATACTGTTCCCTACATAGCTTCCACTGCCACTAAGGGTGGTGAAAAGTCAGGACTCATCACTAGGCTCCCACTGATACCACCGCAGTGAAACAGAGAGGTACTTCATCACTTCCAGGTTGCTCCCCTCATGGTCTCCACCAGTATTTGCAAAAGAAAGGGTGGCTCTTGACTGTCCTTTGCTAGGAGGAAAGTAAGAGGGCCCCTTTCCCTATAGTATTTGTTGAAGTATAGCAGTTCATGCCTACCAGTTTTCTGCATTGCTCAGCTGCCTCTTTCCTGGCTGTTTTGATAAAGAAAGCATAAGTTCCTCAGGACTTTCAATGGTGTTCATTAACAGTTTTAGGTATATGGCTTCTCCATGGTCTAGAATGGGATATATAAAGCTAGAAAGCACTTTGGGGAACTCACTGCTATGCTGGTCCTGAGGTCCCCAGTCTATTACCTTCTTGTCTCCCTCTTTCAGAATCATGTCCACAATTTTAATGCTACGTAGTAGGAGGAATAGAGAAAAGTATGTCCATTCCATCTTTCCAAAAATCCAACTACACTACTTTTAACCACTTTTGAAACGTCTCCCCTATAAAATTACTTAGAGCATTTTTAAGCCACACAAAATCAGATTTAGTACCTTCTAGTAATATTCTGATATTGGAAAAAATAGTGTATTATGTGTACCACACCTAATGGACTAAATCATTTTGATATTTATAGATATTAAATTCACCATTAGTGGAAAACTGTCATTGTAATAAAAGATATTTCAAAAGCTGCAACCTAGACTTTAACAGAGTTGCCTAAAAGAAAAAGGGGGTGTAGTGCTAACAAAATTCCTTTGGCCAGCTGACTAATGAATAACCTCTCTACCCTTTTAGGGTAATAATTACTTAGATAATAAGTATTATTACATCATTATCTTTACAAATTTTGTACATTTGGGGCAAATATAAAAATGAGAACTGTTTGTTTATGTAGAGCACTTCATTTTTTTTGGCTCACTTCTTGGGCTTCTAACCCCCACTATACAGTACATGGTAGCCAGTATATAGTACATGGTATCTGGTCAATATACCTCTGTTGAATAAATGAATGGTGTAGACTATTAATTTCTATCACAAATTTTAATTTCTCATATATTTGGTTTTTTAATGGTACTGCAGTTTGAACTCAGGGCCTTTCACTTGTTAGGTATGAGCTACCACTTGAGCCATGCCTCCAGCTTTAGATCATGTTACAGATAGAGTCTAACCTTTTGCCCAGGCTAGCCTGGAACATGATCCTTCTAACTACATGCATACCACCATGTCCAGCATACTTGATCAGAAAGGGGTCTCACTAACTTTTAAAATTTTGATTTTCAATATCTTGCATTGACTATTCAGTTAAACCCAAAATGTGAACTATATTTTCATAGAAAAGCTGAAGTATGAAGAGTATGATCTGTCTTAAATATTCCATTAAAGGAAGGAATAGTTATAATTTATTCTAAAGTATAAAAAGCAGATTATTCAAAACAAAAAGCAATATACCTCTACAAAGGGAGTACCACAACAGAGAAGAAATTAATTTTTTTTGGTCTTGCTACTGCTACATTCTGTAGGAGGACAGGTTCTCAATATTTGCTATAAATATTTTTCTCATTATCACCATCATTTTTTTGGTGATACTGGGGTTTGAATTTAGTGCCTTGTGTTTGCTAGGCTCTACTAATAGGGCCTCAAGCTTTTTGCCTGGGATCAGCATAGGCCACAATCTTCTTACCTATGCATTCTGGGTAGGTAGAATTACAGGCATGGGTCACCATGTCTGAACCTCTTCTCAATATTTTGAACACTGAAGAGCTAGCTGACTACATTCTTATATATTTCCAGTCTGAAAAATAGGCTGTTTCCCTTATAGAAATCAATTTGTTAAGCCACACAACGAGGTACATGACTATAATCTCAGCTACCTGGGAAATGGAGAATATCCCAAATTTGAAGCCAATATGGGCAAGGGTAGCTAGACTCTGTCTCATAAAACAAAATACAAGCAACAAGGACTGGAGGTGTTGCTCAAGAAGCAGAGTAATCACTTAGCCTGTGTAAGACCCTGGGCTCAATCCCCAGTATGAAAGGAAAAAAAAAAGAGAGAATGACTACCAAGCAAGTATGAGGTCCTGAGTTCATCTTCCAGTACAGGAGGGAGAAAGGGAGAGAGACAGAAAGAGACAAGGGAGGGAGGAAAAGGAGAGGGAGGAGAAAGGGAGGAAGAAAGGGAAAAAAGGAGGAAGGAAGAGAGATTTGCTTATTCTCTAAGAAGATCACATTTTGTGCACTGTATATAGGAAACATAGGTTTTCATTTTGGTCTAGTTAGTAAATAACTATGTATCCTGGAAATCTGAGTTCAACATTCATTTTACTAATGAATGGGGCAGACTACTGTCTCAGGTCTCTTCCGTTTTCTATGTTGACTATTTTAACATTTTTCTTTTTGTCCTTTGTTACTCTAGGTAAAGGTTTTTTCTTAAAATACTATGCTTAGGGATCATATTTAGTCAAATGTTTATGAGCCCTAGAAAATTCTCAGTCATTAGCTCCTCAAATATTGCTCCTCTCCCATTGTTTATTCTCTCTCTCTCCCATGGAAATTTCTACTGGGACATTTTGCCTCTATCTACCATACCTCTTAATCTCTCTTCCAGACTTTTCACCTCTCTAGCTCTTTGTGTGTGGCATTATAGTTTCTTTAGATTTTTGCATTAATAATCTCTTCAGACATATAAAATGTTTCTAAAGCTGCTTGATGAAGTATTATTACATTTTGTTTCCAGAATTCTATTTTCCTTCCTTCCTTTCTCCTTTCCCCTCCTTCCCACCTTCTCTCTTTCTCATTAGTCTACACAACCCAATTCTTTGTGAAGACTTACTTCATGGTTCTTTCCATTTTACCACACTATTCAATTCACATTCTCTATATAACCAAATAGCCACATGTTATAAATTAGATAAGAAATACTTACTGGATATTCAAGGAGATCCACTGGTTGGCGGAAAGGCTCTGAATCTTCACACTGAAATATGAGATTTAACAATTCTTGACACTGTTTCTTCCACGCTTGAATATCGTAAGACTGAGCTCTGTTACGTAATCTTCTTCTAGGCTGATGATCCTGAAATAAACATGTTTGAATATATTAATAAAATAGCTTCTTCACAATACAACTCAGTATTTTTAACAGAGTATTAGATAATTAGATAGACTGAACATCCATCCCTTATTTAAAATGTGTGGAAATAGAAGTGTGTCAGGTTTGAGGTGGCTTTTTTTAAACTTTTGGAACATTTGTGTAGACATTCCTGGCTCAGCAACCCTGACCCAAAAATCTGAAAACCATAATGCTCCAAAATTCAAAAGTTTTTGAATATCAGTGTTCAAAATGTTTAGAATTTTAGAGCATCTTGAATTTTGGATTATCACATTAGGAATGCCCAACTTGTATATTATAATAATTGAGATAAAATATTACTCATCTAATTCAGAAAAATATGCATTTTGATTAAAACTGATTTCAAAGTAATACTTAATCTGCCTTTAAAACTAAGGGTAAAACACAAGTTCTTAACACATCATGGTTTGTATTACGTATTATTGCAAAAACAGAAACTCTATTACCTTCCTTTTCCGGGTAGAAGTTCCTGGCACATCAGCATCTTTCTCTTCTTCCTTTGAGGCAAAAATATATCAGACTCATAAAACACTCTAGATTTCGTTACGCTCAACAATTTACTGGTCAAATACCCTTTACACTTTGGAAAACTCATGTTTATGCTGGAGCACTTTACTGATGCATTAATTTTCTGTAACTACAACAAGAAAATTCTGAAAATTCAAGAAAAAAGTTTTATAGTAAACTGTAATATCGAGCAAAAAATAATTTTAATATCTTTCACATGAAAATTACAGTGTTATTTTTATAAAAATAGCAAGCAAAATCATAATGAAATGTTGCATACCTCAGAATCAGACAAAACTTTCTTCTTCATTGAATTATAAAGTGGAATTACATTATAACAAGTCTGATCCCTAAATAACAAGACAATGGTAACATATGATTAGAATGAGATTTTTAAAAGTTTCTAAAATTGAATTTTAAGATAAAACTTTGTCTTATTGCTTTATTTGCTGACTACAATTCCCTATACACATTAGACCCTGTCTCTTCCTTAACTTTTTGTAGTGCCTTCACTCTGGTCTAGTTTCATTACACCAAACCCAATTCTCATCTTCTAGTCTTTACTCAGGTCACTGCTATGCCTGGAATGATACCTGCTATTTCTTAGTCCTCACAGTAAAGACAATAACCTACAGTCTTCCAGTTCCTTCTTTCTTCAAATCTTAAATGTAGATATTCCATAAAATTTTGTCCTTAGCTTTCTCCATACCATCACCCAAAATTTACCTAACTTGTCATACCCTATTAACCTTCCATTTTTTTAAACTTTCACTTAAAAAAAAAATTAAACAGCATATCATTCTTAAATAATGGCAATCTTGGGTTTTCACTCCTCCATCCCTTTATGTCCTCCTTAAAACCCAAATAGTAGTCAAGGACTATGAATTCTATCCTCAAAAGTCACTTGGAAGCCAGGTGTGGTAGTTCATGCCTATAATTCCACCACTCAGTGAGTTTGAGGCAGGATTGGCCAAGTTTGAACTCAGCCTGGGCTATACAGCAAGTCCTTGTCTTAAATTAAAGACAACAACAAAAAACCCCACCCAAAACATCTACTGTTAAAACATACATATCTTGGCATTTGCCTTTTTTTCATTTTAACAAGTAAAGACTTATGTTCCATGTTTCTTCTCTATAAATTATTAAACACTGTAGTCAAATTCATACACTTTATGTATAAAATATGCTATGCTCACATTAAACTACTTTTAATATATCCTTGCTCCCAGAGCTCGTTATCTTAAAAATTTCTTAGGTTGGCACTCAAAACTCATTCACCAGGCTGGCAGAGTGGCTCAAGTGTACATCACCTGCCTAGCAAGCTTAAGGCCCCAAGTTCAAACCACAATACCAAAAAAAAAAGAAAAGAAAGACAGACAGACCCGCCCACCATGATCTGGCCCCAACTCAAATATTTAGCAATATAGTTCCATGACCTCCACTCATACAGTCTCTATCTCACCAATTTAAATTATTATTGGGGGTGGGGAGGTTATTGGAGTTTGAACTAAAGGTCTCACACTTGCAAGGCAAGTCTTCTACCACTTGAGCCATGTACCCAAATCCTTATTTTATATTTTTGATAGAGTATGTACTTTTGGCCAAGTCCTTTTGCTTTTAGTTGGTTTTTCAGGAAGTTCTTGTGCTTTTGACCCAACTGGCCTCTAACTGCCATCCAACTACCTCTACCTCCTGAGCAGGTAGGACACAGAAGTATACTACCATTCCAGCTTGTTTTAAAGGTAAGGTCTGCTAACTTTTGACCATGGTGATTCTCCTGCCTCCACCTCCCAAGTAGGTAAGATTAGAGGCATATGCCACCACTCTTCACTTTTTTTCTTGAAACACAATCGTTCTATTTTGAGAGGAACTATGTTTACATGACAGCATGCAACATTATGTATATAAAAAATGATTTTATTCTATGTTTTGGTATTTTGTATTTTAAATTATTTTAGTTTTTAAAGTAACATTACTTATTCCAACTATTACAATTAAGTATGAATAGACAACTCACTTTATAAAATGTAGGAGAAGATCAGTCACAAATTTAGCAGATTTCACAATTGGGCTTCCCGGTTCATTAAAAGTTCGTGTGTTATGCTCTATGTATCGAACTTCCCACATTAAGGAAGAAACCCGCCTTAAAAAAAATACATATATATAGAAGTCTTAACTTCATCATATTTAGAAATACGTGTGCACAATTTAAAACCAAAATTCTATAGCTTTTAACTCTAGTTCTATTTCACACTAAACTAAAACTCTAAAAAACTGAATCTTTTCTAATTGTATTTTCATGAGTATTTATACACTAAATATAAGCAAAATAAGAATAAGGTACCTAATTTTTGATATTTAAAGAAAAACCCATTAATACTATCAGAATATCATCTAGGAGAATGATGGAAGTGAACATCAAATCACATCACATCTAGAAAAAGCTACCTGCAAGAACGGTATTCAAAACACATCTACAAGTAAACAGCATCAGCACTACAGGGAGCTTTGTAAGAAATAGCAGCTCCTACTCCAAACCTGCTGAATCAGATCTTTCTTACATTTTAACTTGACCCCCAGGTGATTCATATGTGCATTTGTATACACATAAAACTGACACACTGCTATAGAAAGTTAAGTGTAGATGAAAGGATCATTTAGCTCTCTTTTAGTATTAGAACATGAAATGGTTCTAACCTGTAAAACCTGTTTTCCAGTCTTTGTTTAATTGTACTTAGATCTGTTGGATATGCCACCACAGTACAATACATGGGGTAAGCTTGCAGATCCACTGGGGCCACAAATGCTGAAGCAACATCTAAAACAAGTAAGTGTGTAATTTTATTTTTACATGTTTGAAATAATTACAAAAATTTTCTGCTTGGATTAAGACTTAGTAAGTCATAACCTCTACAGACATTAGTCAACCAGTCTTTTCATAAAAAATACATTCAATAAGATATGAGTTTTACTTTTTATAATGTCTCTATTTACATTACAAAATTCTAGAGATTTTTTTATTCACAGATTCATTAGCATAAAGAAAGATAAACATAAAACTGACCAATTAAGAACAGGCAGAAGTATTTCTATAACTGATAGCTGGTTATCCTGAATCTATTTATTATGTTTTTGATAAAGCCATTCCATCATGAACTCTGCACCACATTACACTCAAGCAAAACCTCTGAGTTTTTTCATGACATTACCTTATCTCATCAGTTGCATTATTCTATGAAGCAACAGGCAAGTAGAGAGGAGGAAATTGGCCTAGAAGTTTCTGACTCTTGTCACTGACTTAATAGTGCACAGTAAATTAGATGATCAAAATCCAGGACGTAATTAAGATCACTCCTCAATTATTTTTGCTCATTCATGAATAAAACTACTTCATACTAAAAAGATTGATTTAATTATTTAAGATGTCATTTAAGGCTTTTTATCTTTGAAAATAAATTGCTGCCATTTTTTTAAGATTTCAGGATTAGGGATGTAGCTCAGTATTGACGTGTTTGCCTACCATGTACAAAGCCTTGTGTTCTATCCTCAGTACTCCACAAGGAAAAGACTTCTTTATATTAATTTCTCTCTATACCCTTTGAAGTTGATTCCTATTCCTAGAGTGGGCTGCTATAAACTACCATACTAATGTAGAATTACTGTAGGAACCCAGAGTTCAGATAATCAAGTTCTGTCGCCATTGTTTACTTTTTTCATTTTTAAAACATGAAGAAAATCAGTTCCTACACCTTTCTTCTTTCCCATTACAAAGATTTGCTTGTGTGTAAGGTGGTGGAGGAAAACTAGTACAGCTACCTATATAATTAAAACTCAGCTTTCAACACTCTTCTTCCAATTCATCATAGATATATCAAGGCTTTGCTGTGGAGGACCCAGATTTTTCAAATACTTCTGACATTTACAGAGGCCCTTAGTCTGAAATTCAGCTATAGTAACCTTATCTATAATTGTTTTAAATATTTAAGTCCTGTGTAAGACTCATTAAAAAAAAAAAAAAGAAAGAAAGTTTGTGAGAATACTGACATGGTATGTAGAAAATAATTTTGACTAATAGTATTTTTCCTTCAGTTTGCTTTCTCACAGCATTTCCTATCTTACATGTTGTTTGTTATTTACCTAGTGTCATCAACTGGTTTATTCCTGTAACGATTCTTTCACATTCTTCATCTCTGGGATTGGTACCCCATTCTCCATCAAGAGGTTTATAGATTAATGATCTGCACTCGACATCAGTTAAAGGAACACTGGTACCCAGTTCTTCAGGAAATACAGCTGAAACACAGACAGAAAAGCAGATCTGTGAAAATGTTTAATAATTAGTGTTTCAGTTTATCTTTAAAAAGCAGAATTGATGTTTTCACAACATGAAGTATAATTTTATAAAGATTTGTTAAATATATCCTTTATTTTTATAAAGGAAAACAGGTTTCAAGGGTCAATAATATTAGCAGTACGGGGGCTTGAATTCAGTCACTCTCTCACTTGATAGGCAGGCACGCTACCCCTTAAGCCATGTCCCCAGTCTTTTCTGCTTTAGTTAGTTTTTGTGAGACAGGCACACATTACCATGCCCAGCTTATTGATTAAGATGGGGTCATGCTAGCTTTTTGCCTGGGATGGCCTCAAACCATAATTCTCTCAATCTCTGTCTTCCAAGTAGCTGGAATTACAGGTGTAAGCCATCATGTCCAGCCAATAATTTATTTTTAAAAAGATATTACACATAAAAATGATTCTCTATGTGATTATAATTACTTCTCCAAAATTATGCCTGAAAATTTGCTCTACAATCAAGTTATAGGTGAAAGAAAACATTTCTATAGAGATAGAAATTTTAAAGTTTCTGAATCATGTTTTATTTACCATATTTATTTTGATAAATATACACAAGGTGAAACTCAACTAAAGAAAGCAATTTCCAAGAATACTTTAATTGTAGATTCAAATTCCTAATGTAGAAACAAAGAGAATTATTAACACTGACAGATGATTCAGATGCGTTTTACTCTGAAGTGATAAAGGTTATTTTTTTTACATGTCTTAAATCTTTATAGCTAAGATAATCATTAGACAGTGGTGATGATACAAAATCCATAAGCATGCCAGGGAATATTTCCTTTAGACTAGACTTCATCAGATAGAGAAACATTCTACTTTGTGTACAATCAAAATACTTCTTCCTCACTCTGTAATTAAACTCTAAGTATACATTTGTATGCATATTCTAATAGAACAGAAATAACTGTTCCCATCTCCACACACAGAGATACATTTAGATTAGGAAACAAAATAGTAAATCAGTATAACTATTTCATTTAAAAAAATATTTAACCTATTACTATGTCAACTAATTTCATTTCCTCTTGATAGCCCCATTATTAAAGTCACCATAGTCCAATATGACTTCAAATTCAAATTTCAACAAAGGAGAGAAAACCAGAAGATAAAGACATGGTTATAAGTAAAGACATTTTGTAGCTTTAAACATCTCTAATTTAGCAGAGAGACGAAAACTATTGGTATTAAATTTCAATGTGACAGTTTTTTGCAAGGAACAAACTTTAAGACAAATATAATGACAATTTCCTCATTTCTAAGGTTTCTCAGACTCGGTTTACTTTTTCCAACAGCTACCTTTTCTCTAGTTTTTAGAGAACTTTAACAACTCAGCAGTTCCATTTAAAAATAATTACGTCTACTATGTTACAAATAAGATATTTTTCTTTGCTTTAAAAAGACTCTTTTTATCAGATGGCAAAGGATTACATTAAAATCAAATAATACAGAAAAATGTAAAAGATAATCTATGAAGTTCCCATAATCCTACTGACTACAATCATTATTAATAACCTGTTTTGTTTTAATCCTCTTTAGGCATCTACATTGTGTGTGTCATAGTGTCAGGCTCTAAAATAAGCAGCCCTATTACAAAGGTATTTGTTTATATTATCATAACCTGTGTCCTACGAAACTGACTTCATGTAACTTTCCAAGATCACAGTGTATGGCAGGGCAAGGACATACATCTACATCTGACTCAAAAGTCTCTACTGTATGCACTCATGGAATTATCACAAGGAAACACCTTTGTACTATTAATGCACATAAATAAAAAAAAGAGTTAAAAAACAATAGTCTTACCTCGTAGCTATTCTGTTATTCTTTGATATTCTACTAGTTATAAAAGTATCTTCTCTCCCCAGAGTTCATTTTTTTAAAGGATGAGTAATAATTAGTAAAATGCTCACATTTTGCTGTAATCAATTAATTTCAATTTCAAATTAATTAATTTTAAATTACAAATGGGCAAAAATTTTGTCTATCTTGCTCACACTGAGCCTACCTTACCCCTTGGAACCAATAATAGCTATATAATAAGTATTTGTTGAATAAATATTTTCTATTTGATTTTCATGACTACAATGTGCTAGCAAGTTAGCAAGTCAGTTTTCTTATTTAAGGAACTAACTCCATAAGGTATATGTAAAATGGCCTAACTCACACTTACCATTATTAGGAATAAGCTCCATATCCCAAGGACTCATTTTTTCTGTATCTCCATTATCCCAGCTTTAAAAAAGGAAAATTCTTACATTAAGATTATTGTGATGCATTTTTTTAATTAAAAAAAAATCACATGATACAACAATTACATTAATATTTAAAAGTATCTCTTTATTACCAGATGGGAAAAAATTCAAAGCAAGCTAGCCTAACTAAAAATACAACAAGTATTATCTTACCAAACATTATAGCACTGAAACAAACTATCAGGGTATTCAGGTTGAAGAGGTTCCTGGCTTTCAATTGTTCCAAACCACCAGGCATCATCTATAACTGATCTGAAACGGTCACCTGGACAAGAACAAAAGCCATTTCATTACTCTGACATGTATTGTTGCTGTTGCAAAGTGTTTTTTTCCTACAATATAACTCTAAGGTGCTTAAACTGCTTGTGTGTTTTCATGAGACAGAAAAGTGATGCACGTTTCAAAAATTAAGTAAAATCAACAATATTGAGGGACAGAAACAATGGTATTTAATAAGCACACTTGAAGTATGGCTTACCAATTTCAAATCCCATTTCTTAGATTTCAATAGGTATGAGAAATTCACTTTTGCAAATCAAGCATTTTAAATTCATCATTAGGACTATGCCCAAATTTTTCACTCAAGTGAATTTCTGCTCAACAACTATTTACAGTCTATCTTTGATTTCTTACTGTGTGTATGCAATATTCCACAACCAAAAATAGTGAAGACCTTAGGCTAAGGGCTGGGAGCATGGTTCAAGTGGTAGAGCCTGCAACTGCAAAGCCATGAATTCAAACCTTAGTACCACCACCACCACTACCATACACACACAAAAAAAAAACCCCAAATTGCCCTCCTATATCTCAGTTACTCCTAGGTATACACTCACACTCCCTTTCCTGTTGAAACAAACAAAAATGAAAAAAAAAAAATGTAAAATGGAGAACATGGTCATGTAACTTTTGTCTATTTCTTTTTCTAATTGCAATCATTCTGTCGTATTAAGCTGTTCGTATTTTCAAAGACCCCAATAAGCTGCAAATGCTTACTATGGCCTTTTCTTATCTAAATCTTCTCGGCTTCCCTTTGAGTCATATGAAAACTGGAAGACATTTTCTCTCTTTATGTATGTTTGCCCCTTCCTTGGCTTTCACAGTACTGAGATTTCTTTTGGCTAGCACAGGCAAGAGTCTGAAAGACTTGGGTTCAAATACAGCATCTGTATCCTTGAATGCATTAACTAGTTACTTTTGAATCATTTTTCCTGTCTATGAAATAAAAGTAACATCTACCTCAGGGTAGTTTATATGTAATGCTTTATATCTAGCTACTTTTTCATTTGTAACAGAGTTAAAGAAAAATAAATCAGGCTACCAACTAATCTGAATCAGTTGCATTTTAACGAGCAACATTAAAAGAGAAACATGAGATATTAGATTAAGAGTCTCTAAGTGTCCCTGAGATGCTTATTGATGACACTGAGCTGAGAGAAGCTATTTTATAATAATGAGCATTCTTGATCCCATAACTTTACTATGAACATTATGATGACCCTACAGACTAATAACATTACAGTGAAGAAAAAGAACTTAGCAATGCATGCTTAACCATACCCATACAAACAGTATCCTTACAATAACAGTGACTTTAAGCAAAGAATCAGAGTAAGCCTTAAAATATTTATGAGGAAAGGCTACTAAAAGAAAAATTACTATTAATTTAATTTTAAATGGCACTTTGTAGGTGGACACATTTCACTTAAGATATAAAATACTGTACTAACCAAGTACTAACTTCAGCAAAAATACTAAGCCATTAATACAGAAACATTGTAAGATCTAAATGCTAAAATTCTAGTGTTTATTCATTTGAAATATCTGTTTCAGGCCAGGCACAATGGCTCATGCCTCTAATCCCATCTACTTGGGAGGTAGATATCTGGAGGTCACAGTTCAAAGTCAGTACAGGCAAAAAGTTAGCAAGATCTCATTCTCAACAGGTGTGGCACATGCCTATAATCCCAGCTATGTGGAAAGTCATAGGTAGGAGGACTACAGTCTGGAGCTAGCCAGGGCAAAAACACAAATGTAACACCCTATTCCAAAAATAACCAATGCAAAATAGGACTAGGGGCATGACTCAGTCGTAAAGTGCCTGCCTAACAATCAGGAGGCCCTGAGTATAAACCCCAGTATCATAAATAAATAACCAAACAAATAAATAAAATCTGATTTGCTCATCAACATTTTAAGATTAAGTATTGACCTCTATCAATATAATTGTATATATATAAAGGTATTGTGTGCTATATTTAATCCATAGTCAATTTTATCATGACAATGTAAATATTGCTTGCTACTAAGCATAATTTTGATTATCCTCAAATTAACAGCTGTATCAATTTTTAATGTTTGCTTTCCTATGAATTTATGATTAAATCCATACTCTGTAACAGCTCAAGTTAGAAAAACCATTCTTTAGATGTAGTTTTCTACTTTTTCTCCCCTGAAGACTTCCCTCTTGGAGGAAAATCTCTTTTGGACTGGTTATTACCTAGAAATTCTTTTGGCTTTTCCTGTTCTAGACCATGTTTCCTAAGGGAAGTCTCTATTTTTCCTTGCCTTGGTTTACTCCCTCCCTTCATTTGTTTTTTTAAATCAAGTTTACCAAGGCTGACTAAGAAGACAAATCACCATGCCAGTGTCCTCCAATGGTACTGAAGGAGAGGCACACATTGATGTGTTTTCACCATGACAAACAGTGGCCTTGTTTGAAATTAAGAGAACTATTTAATGAATATCACATCCATTTGTATATTGATTATTTTAAATGCCTGGGAACTTTCATAATTTTTAGTTTCTAATGGAGTTACTAATAATGAAAAAGCCAATTTAACTTTAGCCCCAAATTACTCATTTTATTAAGGCTTCTTTTGGCTTTCAATATAAACTGCTATTAATATTTTTTGATAAACATTTAATTAACCCACTAAAACACTCAAAAGGAAAAGTTGTAAGTAATTACAATTATAAATAATACCATCACAATTACCAAATGTAAGATAAATAAAATTTAAGCATCAACTAGGATAAAGCATTTTTAATCTTAAAACTTAAAAATATATCTGATAGAGTATCTCACTTTAATATTAACATGCTACAAGTGGAAGAAGACCTTTCTAATTATCTTTTTCTAAATTATGAAAAACAGTAAATCACTTATTAGGAAAAAAAGACACACCAAACACCTATGGCTTCTGAATACATTACCCACCTATATTCCACCGCCTATATTTTGCGTCATCAAATTGTTGTCTCAGGACTAGGAAATCTATAACATCAGGCATATCATGGTATCTAATTACAAACAGAAACAAACCGATTAGGTCACATACCTAAAAATATCTAAAACATGTTCAAATTTATCGAATCTTGAAAAATACTACAACACTAAGAAACCACTGCCTCTTTCAACAGTTCTTACTTCATGGTAAATGATCCACCAGTCAGTTTACCAGTATCAGGGTCTAGAAAAGCAAGTTTAAGGCAGCAAAGGGTAGGTAATCCCACTTCATACTTGATGCCAACTATTTTCATCAGTTCTTGTTCCTAAAATAAAGAAAATAAATAATCATTGTTACAAAATAAACCACAAAATTGATTACTAAACATAGTTGAGCAAACATTTCCTGGTTCTGATCTTGCTTCTACATGCTTTACTAAAAATTCCTTGATATGGGTTCTCAGGATTTTTATACTTTATAGTTTGCAGGTTTCACTGCAATTTTGAAAGAGTGTAAGTTTTCCAACATAGTTCCAAAAACCTAGATAATTTTGAATTACAGCTGATACATCAAAACATACTCATCAAATTTACAAATATAAAGTTTACTTGAGACATTAGTGTTTTCTAATTTTCATTATAACCAAATTTTGTACACAAATTGTAAATAGTATCAGACAATAAAAGCATCTTCTACTTCATGGATTGTTTCAATTAAATAAGGCACTTTAATGACAAAGTTTTTTACAATGAAAATAGTAACTCTGTTACAATTTTCTCCTTAATCCATAAATGCATCTTCTATGTTAAGTAATAAATCAATGCAATACCCGTAGTTCCATTTTATGCCATGGCTGTTTTTTGGGATTGATACTATAAATTTTATTTTTCCGGGCCATTTCAACATATGCTTCGTGTCCTTGTCGGAAATAATAAACCTAAAAAGCAATGTCACAATTTTAAAACCTGGGTATGTCTCCAAGACGCAAGGTATCAGCTAAAATTGCAGAGAATAATCTAATGTCCTTTGAGCTTACAGAAATTCTAATAGTGATTTTTTTCCTCCTTTCCCAAGTTGTCTTAAAGTTACTTAATCATAACCAAAGTATTGTAAATAACACTGAACATATACTTACAAATTTAAAATGAGCAGATATTTTTAATTTCATCATTTTATTCTTATAATCAAAATGAGTTAATCTATGCTGCATAATAAAATAAGCTCTTTGGGAGCTATGGATCATAATTAAATTTATGTTCACATATTTCAGTTTTTACTTTTTAAGCAAGTAGTTTATACACATGCAGAACACTTTAAAATGAAAAATGTATGTTATGTATTTTGTCAAACTTGATCCTTAGCACATAAATCTTAATAAGACAACACAGCATATATTATTTATCCTCATTTTCTGAGATCAAATTTAAGTGATTCCTCACAAATGTCTTGCAGAAATAGTACCTGAACACCGTAGTCTAACATCAAGTACTCTTCTCATTACTAACAAATAGAAGAACTTATTAACAAATGCTACTAAATTCTTGGTACCATTTTGGGATCTGCTATCCTACATACTTTCATTCTATTCATTACTGCTCCAGTTATCTGGAACTTCAAATGAAGGAATCGTTTAAGGGCTGGGGATATAGCTCACTGGTAAAAGCCCTTGCCAAGCATGCACAAAGCACTGGGTTTGATCCCCAGCAAGGCCCAGGGTTGTGGTGATTGGGTGGGTGGGTGAAGTAGGAATGGTGCTGTGTAGCAAAATTTTTATCTATTCAAGCACCAGCAACTAAAAAGACAAATAATTGAAAGGACATCACTCAGTAAAGAAGTACAGACTTGAAGGCCATCCTGAAATACTCTATTAACCATAATTTAGCCTCTTTTTAATGTTGTAGGATCTGTTAGGACCTGTCACTGTATTATACCACAACAATGCAATAATGCTGAGCATCTCTAGACCCTTCCAAGGCAAGAAGGGTCTCTAAATAAATTACTCCATGCTGTTCTTTAAGAGTCATTGTTGCATTAAAAAAATTTTTGTTTTCCGTTAAAAACTGTCAGTTATCACTTTATATACTATTACTAATTAGTGTGCTTTTGCTAAAGCACAGTAACTCTTACCTTATTATTATCACTCTTTGAACACAGATAACATTACCTATGTGAATAAACTGAGGTATGACCATAAGAAATTTTGATCTAAATTCTTATATCCATTCTAAATTCATAAATACACAGTCTAAAATAATGGTGCCAATCTCAGCTTCTTAAATAAATCAAATAGGGGTTGGAATTAATGCTTGGAAAGGGAGTAGTCATCTAGCATGTGCAAGACACTAGATTTAAACCCAGCTCCAAAAAAAGATTATCTCTTTTCTAAGAGTACAGATCTTAAGAACACATGAGTTAAGCAGACACTTCTCATATAAAATTAAATAAAAATAATGTACTACATTTCATTTTTCTTTAACATGCTATGTACTTAATTTTTAATATAAGAAAAATAAAATTTAGGAAAGACTAGCAATAAAATTCCCTTATTAAAAAATAAATGCTGTTTTTTAAAACAGCAAAGTTTCTACTCTCCTACAATATTTAGATTCATTATCTCAATATTTACAGTAGTCTTAAAAAACAGATTATCATTAACACTTTCCCTATACATCGAATATCAAATCAAGGGTGAGATATTTTTATGAACTTGCTGCAATTTTCCAGAGATATGCTTCATGAGTTATTAGTTGGGGGGGAAAAAAGGATAATTTAAAAGTTTAAAAGTACCTCATCACCCATCTGTGGCACAAAAGGACATCTTCGAGGAATAGTATCTGTAATCCATGTCGAAGGCAACCATTCTTCTAATGTCAAACCATTTTCAGTTAGTTCTCCCACAGCCAATCTCTAAGGAAGTTTGGGACATTATAAAGTAATATTATCATAAAAGCATCATAGAGATAGTTAAAGAAAAGGGGAAAAGACCTCTGTTCAAAAATTTTGGATTGAACTCACAGGCAAGTGCTCTACCATTTGCTTTTAGTTTATTTTTCTTTTTCAGATAGGACCTTAGGCTAACTTTGCCTAGGCTATCCTAGCACTGCTATCCTCCTACCCGTAGTTGGGATTACAGTGAGCAACATCATGCCCGGGCGAAACATATTTACTCTTAAACATTAAATACTGTGGAAATTACGGCAGTAGCCATAGTAGAGTTATTCAACTTATCCCAATCACGGAAAAAAAGGGTTTACAGACTGTAAAACCAAAATCTACAGACAACATTCCCACAAACCCTAAAGCTCAAGCTCTATATAATCTCCTCCCCTGTCAAGATACTATCAATTTTATAAACAATTCCAGTATCAAATAAAGAATTGAGTTTTTCTAAAATCTTAGTCTTGCTGTATTAGTAAGAACTAGATTTTATTTTCATATGGGTTAAATAGTACTACAGATATAGAAAACTAAATATTTCCATGAACTAGACATTATACTTGTAAATGGCCTTTTCTTAAACTATACATTTTATTCTTGGCTAATCTAAGTTTGTTACCCTCCCCAAAAAATAAAATCAGAACTTTTTAAAATGAAATATTGTCAAGCCCAATCCTTTATTTTTAATAAAGTAGACTATTTATTATTGATAAAATAGACTAAAAACCTTTATCCTCCTAACATTATGGTATCAGAGAACACTATTTGCAGCACATCCTTCTACAGTTGTTTCCCAATATACACTTTCTTCTTCTTCCTATTAACCACATGTGCTATTTCTCAGTGAAACATATCAGGAGCAGTCTCATCTTGGAGAGCAAGGGAAAGTACAGACCTTTGATACATTGGCTATAAGTGAGACGCCATCATTGGAGAATATTTGGTAGAGTGTTATTCTCTGTTTTATATATTTTAAAAGGATCACTCTGAACATATTATAACAAAAGGATTGGCAAATCACGGTCCACAGTTCAATTCCAACCTGATGACTATTTTTATAAGTCAAATTTTATTGGAACACAGACATGTCCACTTGTCTGTGGCTTCTTTTGAGCTATAAATAGTGGAGTAGCTGGCCCTGCACAGAAAATGTTTATCATAGTGGTAGGAAGGTTACTAACACAGACCCCCAAAGCCAGGAATTTCCATTGTATTTTATTCAGAACAGCTCGAATTTTATCAGTTTTACATATTAAGGTTCTGAGCAAAAGTTTGTTTGAAAATTCAGGTTTCCTTTTAGAAAATCATAATTTCAGGCTAAATATGGACGACTGATTGTACTAAGCAAGTATTTCTATTAAGAAAATACCTTATATTGACTGAGATAGCTAGTAAGTTTTACATGAAAATGTTAAGATGTACACTAAAGAGTAATAACCATATTTGTAACCTTAAGACTCTGGCATCACCAAGAATCATTACGAGGACAAATTTCATTACACAGTAACTCTTGGAGAAACTAGAATTTTTGGTTAGAGCAGATTTCTGTCACTTAGTACTTAAAGACTATTAAGGGCTTAAGACACACTGAGTGTTTCTCAAAATCTCCAGCTTATGATTTCAAATTTTCTTATTTTGGATGTATAGTGAACTGATTTTTTTCCCCCACCCTTGAGAAACCTTCTAGGCCCAAATCAAATCTTTTATCTTCTAGAAACTTTATATGAAACTCTAACAAAAGATACTTCCATTTGCATTTGGTTTTGGTTTTTGGCAGTACTGGGGGTTGAACCCAGAGCCTCATACTTGCTAGGCAGGTGCTCTAACACTTGAGTCATTCTGCCAGCCCTGTTTTGTGTTGGGTATTTTTGAGATCGGGTCTCATGAACTATTTGCCCAATGCTGGCTTTGAACCACAATCATCCTGAGTAGATAGGATTATAGGCATGAGCCACTGGTGCCAGACCCCGTTTGATTTCTGAGTAATTATCTCTAAAATTAATCTACCAATTAAGTATATTATTAGATCCTGGGGCACTGAAGCATCTCATTAGTCACACATCATTTTTAGAATAAGTACTATGTCTTATACTTCTTTTTACCTATATTATTTTATAAACTATATGGACTTCATAAATATTATTGTTCTGGTTTCCAGAGCTCCTAACAACATAAGATGTATTACATATAAAAATCACTTGAGATTTATATATTAATTACCTGAGATGAGTTTACTGTATCTTTGAAGAAATTTTTTAATTAGCATTTTCTGTATCTGCTTTACTGGTTTTTTTGCTTAATTAAAAAAGAATTAAGTCATATAGAAAATGTTTTCATTTTTTCATGCATGCACTAACACATTAATTACTAAATAATTTCTCAGTTGTTTTCCAACTTTATGACTAAGAAGAGAAATACTATTGTGTTATTTGATATAACTTTAAGACTAAGTGGTAAGAAAAAGTCTATATACTGGTAGATCCACTGGTAGGCATGGAACAAAATTTAAACTAAAGGGAAGAGTCTCTAATATCCTAACCTGGTTAAAGTATGTCCTACAAACAGATCCTGTTGCAATACTCTGACACAGCAAAGCAATGAAATTAAAATATACTGAACAATTAACTGCAGATCCAAATGTGGCACTACATGTAGTAACCCATGATATTAGCTGGAGACAACCATCATTCCAAGGGGCACCAGGTGAAGCAAACTGTAATCTTGTGATCAGTTCTCATACTGACTTATCACTAACAAGCCTTCAAAAGCTCACCAAAACTGTACTAAGCTGAAAAAGAAAATTTGCCTTATTATCCAGATACATGGCTTAAAATCAGTTTTATTTTAACTCATCTGTCTACCACATGATATAATAGCTCTGACTGCATTTATCATAACTCCCAAGACAAAGGAGAAAACCTGTGGTCAAATACGGCATTCTCTTTGATAAAACTTCTCCAGAAAAGAAATAACAAGAAAAGTGGCTATCAAATCCAAATTAAAGTAACTCATAATTATAAAGCTGAAATAAACCTGAACTCAGACAATGTAAACAAAAGGTTAAAACAAGACAGATATATTCCTATACTTTTCAAAGCTCTCTGAGAATAAAGGCAACAGCACACTAGCATTTAATTCTACAAATGGCAACTTATATTTAATTCTAAGGAAGCCTTCCATTTGTTTACCCAAATATGCTTCCATTTCACAGTATTTTAGAGAGCAAAAAGCATGTTCCTCATATTATATGTACTTCAGTGCAAAAATTTAGCAGATCTTATTTTTATTTCCCAGTTAAAGAATTTCAACTCCATAAAAGGGACAGATCTTTCCATAATACTTATTTCTTTCTTTTCTTGGTTCTCTCTCAAGTTATCTGTATACTTAACATAAAGTAATCAAATCGATATTATTAGTGACCTAAGGATTGAAAAATTATGGCTTGAACACTATGTAATTATGAAAACTTGTTACAACAAGCTTATTTTACCCAACTTTAGATTTCTGCCTTGTGGCCAACTATGACAAATTTTCTCATTCATATTATATGTGATGCTCCCGCTAGATTTTTAGCACTAACAATTACCATGGTTAAATATAAAAGCAAGCTCTTGTTTTGTAGCATTGTATTTTTTACATGAATATGTGAACTATTGGACTGTCATGAAAAATCTGGTCATGTGTTAAGATTAAATGGTAATCTCTAAGTAAGCACTCTTTCATGTTAAACATCTAAATATTTGTGCAAATATACTTTTATATATTTAATTTTACAATGTACTTTAGTTTTTTTTTACGATTACTTGTTAATATACCTCAACAATGTTTATGTTCAATTACACTTTAAAAATGTATGCTTCAAGTAATTTTCATAGGACAGAATACTCATTTATAATTTTTTAAAAAACAACCTTTTGTTTTCTTTCTTTGGGCTTCTTTTTCTTTGGTGATATTGGTCCATCTTTTTCTTCATTTACTTTTTTCCTTTCCTTTTTAATATGTTTTTGCTTCTGTTTTTCAGATTCTTCTTCTTCATCTGAACTGCTTTCTGCTTTCTTGGTTTTATGCTTAGGAACTTTTTTTGGTGGCTGCAAATTAATCCCTGCATCTGCTGTCCAGTCAGAGTAATCACTGGAGTAGTCACTAGGAGAAAAACAATTTTAAAAATATGTGTCTAGTAGGATATAGCTTTAAGATTTTGTTTTATAAAGAGGAAAATAAATATCGTAATTAAGAGAAATGATAGAATAGCACATACTGAATGAACTAAAAAATATTACCCTAATTTCATCTTCAAAAGTTTCTTAAAATTCTTTAGGCTTTACTTAAATATCTCAAAGAAAAAAAAGAGAAAGATAAATAAAGGTCACAAAACATAAAAACAAATTTAAGTACCTCATATGATCTTAAGAGAAACACTTATTTCTGAGTTTTACATATGTGAGAAATAATGTGGGGTACACAAAAAAAAAAGGAATGGAGAATCACCTTTAATCCAAACAACAGAAGAAAACAGCCTTGGGGAACACACCAGGTGTCATTAACTAGGAGACAGAGGGAATTCCTTTTGTGAGGAAAGCCATGGAATTCTTTGTTGTTTTTGCAGTGCTAAGTATTGAACCCAAGGCCTTACACATAGTAGGGAAACCCTTTGCCATTGACCTATAACCCCAAACTAAGCTAGCACCTCTTAACCAATGATTTAGCAGTGTGGGTCTCATGGTAGCCAGATAATGAACTGACAGGGTCAAAAGTGTGCCTAGGTAGTAAAAAGGTTGTTCTTATCAACTTTATTGAGCATGTAAAACAATTTTGGGCAGGTGCTGGGGCTCACTCCTATAATCCTAGCTACTCAGGAGGATCATGGTTCAAAACTAGCTTCAGGCAGATAGTTTTCAAGACCCTAATCTCAAAAATACCCAACACAAATAAGGGCTGGTGGAGTGGCTCCATGGTAGAGCACATGCTGAGCAAGCATGAGGCCCTGAGGTCAAACCCCAGTGCCAATAAAAAAAAAAAAAAATTTCGGGCTGGGGTATGTGTGGCTCACTGATAATGTTTGCCTAACATACTGAGGCCCTGGGTTCAAGTCCACCACCACAAAAAATTAAAGAAATTTAATTTAGATAAGATTATTTTACCATATGCATTTTATCATGGGATGCTTCAAAACATCCCACACTGCAAAAAAATATAGCCTTACTAGCTTATGTACCATTATCAATCACTTTTATCATTTTGTTTCAGCTTATCTTCACAGACATATATCTTATTAATATTAAACTGATGTTGTGGCAAAATAATTGAGTTTTGTTATCTTCTGTTTTAATTTTTGCACATGAAAGTACTTTATTTTGCACAGCTTTGTAACTAGAAATGCCTTAAAGGCATTTATAATACTAAAGTTATACTATGTTAAAATCAATAACTAGTTGGCCTAGTTTTAGTGATGTATGACATCATAGCTTTAAAACTAGTAATTTAGCACTAACACTGAAAAAACACTTTTCTGGGATTTTATTCCATCACCAGTGTCATCTACGTAAATCAACTCAAGAATAATCATAAAGATTCAAATAACTAAGAGGTTTTGAAGTATGATTTCATTATTAAACTTAACATTCATTTTTAAGAATTTAAATCTCAAATCATGAGCATTTTATTTACATTAATCCCACCCTACAGGCACTGTAAATGGCACCTGCCATTCTTATAGATCTGCTATCAGTATAGCTATAAATTCCATGCTCTTGACAGCAAATATCCTGAACTGCTAAAGCTACTGCTGCTCTTTCAATACAGAACTGCAATGCTATTTCATATTTTGTGATACTCTTATTTCCATTACTCAGCCAAAAAAGAATTAGTTTTTCCTTCCTTGCCCTGTTTCAATAACATAAAACTACTAAACATAACCATAAGCACTTGCATATCATTACCAAGTATCATTATTATGGGAACAGGAAAGCACTTGACTCTAGAATTCATATTACAATATTACAGGATTCTTGTGGCCTCCGTTTTATAATTTCTTTGGTGATTCTTTGGTAAAAGCTACTAACACAGGGAATAAGTGTAAGGTGCTAGTAATAATTACCACCCCCAAAGGGTGTATTCCTATATACTTCTTGCTATTAAGACCTGGCAAGGACTTCCAAGGCTATTAGCCCTGTAAGAAGACGAAACACCAATAAAAGGAGTTAAAGAAATCCTCACCTGCATACTTTATTATTAGCAAATGAAAAATTTATTCTCCTTGCTGGACGAGACTATTACTAATAATATTCCACAAATTCATCATGTAAGCTAGTTAAATCTACAAGCTATCATGACTTTCATAATTTGATGCTTAAACATTTCTCGTAATCAGTAACAAGACTAGTTTATAAATAACATTCAGAAGATACAAAACCAAGGGAGCAGATAAGTTAAAAATATTGTTTTACAGATCTAGCTGTAATATTAAAAATAATTTTTTGAATAAAGACGGCATCAGAATGAAAATCTCCTAAGTTTTGGATAGTCAAAAGAATCTCGGAAGAAGAACCTTAAACCCAAGGAGATTTTGAAATGTACTGCTAGTGAAACATAGGAAAAAATGTAACATTTGGATAAGTAAAAGTTCATTTACTTACCTAGAACTGCCATCACTGTGCCATGCTCTCTCTTCCTCCTCAGATGTTCCACCACTGACAGCAACCACTTCACCTTCCTAAGAGACAAACACACATTTTGTTGTGTTATTTTATAAAACAGACTATGAGTATAGAAAGTATTAAAATCTTATAATGCCAATCATATTGGGATATTTAAAACCTGACTTAAATTAGTTGTAAAACACAGCTTTTAAGTTTAAAGTATAATTTAATTAAATGTACATAAAGCCATAAGACATATTAATATTGAGAGTATATCTCTCAGATAAGTAACATATTTATTTACTTATTGGTTTATTTGTTTAATGGTGCTAGGGTTGAACCTAGGGCCTTCTGCATACTAGTCAAGCACTCTACCACTGAGCTACATCCTGTGCCCTTCTTTTTTTGAGACAAGGTCTTACTATGTAACTTGGGCTGGTCTTGAGCCTCCTGCCTCTGCCTCCTGAGTATTGGAATTACAGGCATGTACCACTATGCCAGATTACTTTTTAAAAGTCACATAACACACCTACTAAACTGAGTAACATCCATTTCCATAGTTAACACTTGAAATTAATTTCTACTTCTTGAGCCTTTTTTAAAATTAAATTTTCTTTATAGTAGATGCTTTCAAAATGGGAAAATTAGCTGCACTTACATTTTGCTTATTATGAGTAAAATGTCATTACCATCCAAAACAGGGTATTCCATCTCTAGCCTTATTTTATCCAAATGAGAAAGATTAAAAAATAGCCAGGCACTGTATCTCCTTAATAAATATTCATGATTCAATAGTGAATACTCTGGGTGAAAGTATTTTCTTCATTAACCTGGATTTTTGGGGTCACAAAAACTTATATGACTTATTCTTTGCTCATATAAACTTTACACTCCAGTAATAGCCTGTGCATTTATTAAGCTTTTAAAGTACATCAAAAAACTATTCAAAGTAACTTGTGTGTATCATTTCATTTGGTTTCAATCATACTTTGAGAATTCATCTCAAAGAAGCAAAAGCTAAAGGAAGTTACAAAATTTGCCCCAGGCAGCACAACTAATAAACAAGGCTTAATGTGAACCCAAGTCATTTTAGTTCAAAACTTTAACAAACTTCTGTAAGAACATTTCAGTTTTATTAGCTAGGTACATTCAAATCCTTCTTCAAGACAACAATGGGATGTATTATTTCACAACTTAAATGTTTTAGAAAAAAGTTTTCCCATTTTGGTGTCTTAATGAAGAATGAATTATATGACTATTCCAAAGAGTTCTGAAAACTAAGCAAGTATGAAAAGATGAAAAAGCCAATATATAATATATATATTTTGTCTAGCAAATTTAATTTAAATTTAAATTTTACAAAATCTAAACAAATTATTTCCATATTTCATCTTCCTTAAAGGCAGATTAAAGAAACAAAAATACGTCTATATTCTAAATATGAAATACAGAAGTACAAAATATTTGAATTAAAAAAGCCAGAATAAATTTTCTTTAAAAAGCCAGAATTCTTTCCATTAATTAGTATGTGTATCTAATATATTGTATTCTCAAGGCACTGCTCTAGAAATTTATTCAACTGCTCCAAAAGGAAGCTAAGTCATAAACAAATTACTTTTGAAGAAAAATGAAAATTCATTAAAATTTTCTTCAGGTTACTGATATAATCTTGTAAATATATAACTTATTAATAAACTGTACCACACTTAAAATATTTTATGAAAATTTAGAATGTCACAGAATCATACCATAGGTCTGGCAGAGTAGCTCAAGTGGTACAGCACGTGCCTAACAAGAGTGAGGCCCCAAGTTTAAACCCCAGTACCACCAAAATAAGTAAGTAACTCAGTAAATAAATAAATAAGCCATACTATAAATCTTCAAAATAAAGATTTAACGAAGCAAATAATTTGCCCACGTATATTTTATGTTTTGTGTGTCTTTCCAAACTGTCACCAGAGAGGTGAGATAGCACAGACCTATAGTGCCAGCTACTCAGGAGACTGAGGCAAGAGGGTCACTTGAGTCCAGGAGTTCAAGACCATAAGGGACAATACAGAAAGATCATATCTCAAAACAAACAAAAACCCCACAAAACTATCACCTGTCAGGTTTATATAACTGGTATATTTTGTCTATTGCCAGAATAAACACTAGAATTTAGTCACTGGAGACTAATTCTTCTCTTTTTAATTAAAAGAAAAAATCTTTTTTGGAGACAAGAGTTTCCCTATTGTTGCCTAGGCTGGTCTCAAATTCCTGAGGTCAAGTGTCCCAACTCCTGGGATGACAGGCACACACCACTGTGTCCAACCTGTAGATTAACTAAAATTGCAGCTTAAATAATCTCAGACACTCAAGAGAATTCTCACATAACACTTCAAGACACACATGGCTTTAATAGTGAACAACAGTCAATATCCAAGGTGAATGCATCTCTGTGGGGGAGAGAAATGATAAAGGAGATAGTTTTGAGTGCTGAATAACATTGATTTATGACTGCTAATTGTCTTTACTGAGATAATGTGTAATTTAGTTTGAACATTATTTATGGAAATAATTATAAATGAAGAATGTTAAAAATTACACTAAGAAAGCCATTAATTGGCACTGACATTAAAAATTAACCAAAATTGTCACATGCCTATACCACAGCATGATGGTAACAATTTAAACAGCTGGCTTTAAAGTAAAAGGAGCATGCATTTATTCTCTACTCTACCATCTAGTAGTTAGATAGACGTGTATCCTAAACACCTTTGAACCTCAGAACCCCCATATATAAAATGGGAATAATTAATTCATATGGATTTATTTTGTGAATGTGACAGTATGTCATGCCTGAAGTGGGTCTTTAGTCAATGGAAGGTATCAGTATCATTTTAAGACCTAACATGCCATTTTTCTGTTAGTTACACATATACAATTAATGCAAAGAACCACAGTCATATTTTTAAAAAGTAAAAATGGATACAAAAATTTATAAATGTGTGCCAGGTGCCAGTGGCTCACACCTGTAAATCCTACCTACTTGAGAGGCAGAGCTCAAGATGGGAACATGAAGCCAGCCTGGGCAAATAGTTCATGAGACCCTAATTCAAAAGTACCTAACACAAAACAAGACTGGCAGTGGCTCAAGGGACAGCACATGCCTAGAAAGCATGAGGCCCTCAGATCAAACCCCACGACTACCAAACAAATGGAAAAATTTATGAATGTGCTGAGATCCTACATCTGAAGAACTAGTGGCATTTTCTATCTCGTCCAAAGGTCTAGGAGTTTCTTCTAGTGCTGATCTTGTACGATAATTATGTTGATTTGCTTGTTGTTTTTTGGATTCCCCAAGATCCAGGAAATGCTCAAAAGCATGATTCTGGAAAAAATAAAATTCAATTTATTCAGAATATGCTTGAAGTACAGGCTCTTTAGTTTAAAAGTCAATTTTTATTTTAAAAAAATGAATGTTTAATGAATTCATACCTGTTGAAATTGTTCTAAGAATGGGAGGAAAGGAGAGAAGGGAGAATGAAGGGGAGGGCAAATCTAACTAAGATATATTTTAAGCACATATGTAAATATCACAACATATTCCTCTGTACTACTATTATATGCTAATAAAATCATAAAACAATGAATATAGTAATTTTATTAGTTATCCTGTTTACAACATTAGCATTCTTACTTTCAAAAGGAAGCCTTTAAAATGATCATTATGCTTACCATGCAAATATTAGATATCAAAGTAATTAATAGTTACCTTTGAGACAGCAATTATTTTATTCTCTTTCCCAACAGTTAAGTGTTTCCTTTTCTCTTCTGACCTATAATTCTTTATTTCTTCTTCTCCTTTTGCAGTTCTCCATTCTTCTTGCCTACTGAAAGAGAACATTGAAAGTCATACATGTTAATCCAGAATTTTAAACTGATTTCTCCCCCCAAAAAAGTTAGGTATCAGGGAAGGAAAGCTACTCTTAATGTTTTTTCTTTCTAGATGGAAGCATGTGATAAAGGCTTCTGAGTTTAAATCACTGGAATACTAGAAAGATGAATTTATTTTTCCTTCTTGAAACTACTGTTCCAGCTATAGTCATTGGCAAGGCAAGTATTAAGATTCTGGAGACACAGTTAATCCCAGGTAAATGCTCTGAAGGTTAGAAACTGGATTTTTTTTTTTTTTAAGTATATACATAACCATAGGTCCTATGCTTTGATAATCTTGTATGCCATATGGATAGCTGGAATCTTTTTTAAAATGAGGCACAATTATGTTGCTTTTTTTTCTTTTTCAGTAGGACTAGAGTTTGAACTTAGGGCTTTGCACTTGACAATTAAGTTTTAAGTTGAATTAATGTAATTCCTAAAGCTTCAAAAGAACTACATTCTTCTCAGTGAGATGCTGGTCAGGCTGTACTACTGAAAAACTTGAATTGTGTCCAGGTATCAAGGTGAAAATGTACACAGAAAAAGTTGAGGAATATTAATTCTGAAATATAATTTCATGAAACCCGAACTCATAAGGATAAGAAATTTTTATTTTTTACTTCAATTTCTTACAACTTCAAAGGTTTTGAGCTGCAAGATGTTTAATCTTTAAAGATTAATTTTTCCAGGAGATTTCATAATGAAAAAGGACTTAATATTCAAACTCACACCCATGCACTGCTAATACTTTTATCACTAGAGCATATTAATACTGTCATCTTACTTCACTGCAAAATCTCCAATATGTCTGGTGATAACTGTAAATATTAAATGAATAATTAAATAAATTCAAAGGATTATACTACATGTAATTATTTAATTTACTTATTTTGTAGTACCAGGGATTGAACCCAGGTCCTTGCACCTGCCAGGCAACCAAACTATGAGTCTGAATCTGCAATTTTCTAGTTTTTAAACACAAAAGATTATTCTAACTATATAACTAAGTATTTATTTATTCATTTTGTAGTAGAAGAGACTGAACTCAGGTCCTTACACTTACCAGGCAAGTACTCTCTCACTTGACTTACGTCCCCACTCCTTTTGTTTTTGAGATACGGTCTCACTAACTTTGCCTGGGCTGGCCTCGAGAAACTTAAGCTCCTCCTGCCTCTACCCTCACATTTTGATTATCATACTTTTTATTTTTGGACAGAAGTTAGTGTTAGTTAACTGAATATGAAGTTCCCTCATAGCATGGACTAGAAAAATAGGATTATACCAAATCAATACTTCTAAAATCATATATGTATATTTTTAAATAAGGAAATAATTTTTTGCATAAAATATTTATATATTTATCAATAAGCAATATAATGTATTTTCTGGATGCTTCTGGTTAATACGGTATTTAATTTTTCAACAGTCATGAATAATTTGAAATACTAGATTTTCAGGTAACTTTAAAAGTAATTACAAGGATGAAAAGGCATTTTAAAGAATATAATGAAAATGAACAGAAGCAATTAGGGTATATACAATTTAATTATTTCTCTTACCTGGCTACACCAGCTGATAGTTCAGGTACTACCACCCTTCGACTCCATGCTACAAGATCCCGCTCTGTGGCTATTTCACTCCTTGGGGCATTGCTGTGCATTTGCCGTACACCTTCAATTTGTCCACTACGCCTCAGTCCAACATTTGGTGGTGAATGAACCTCTGAGGTAGAACTTACAGAGCCTAAGTAAAAAGTTAGTATAGCAAAGTTATACTTAGAGATACTTCTCCATTAGTATGTAACCAAAATTATACTATCTTTCACACAAAGCTCTATGTTGTAGCAAATTATTCAATTACCAAATCAGGGAACTAAACCACAGGCAAAAGTTTAATTAAAACAAAACATAATTATTCAATTGATTAGATAAGGTCAATGAGTCTTAACTACAGACTATTAAGTTCTATAATTAAAAAAAAAACATTACTTTAAAAAAATGCTAAGTATCTGAGAAAATTCAAGCCCAAGAAAATTTATGGTTCTTAACTTATTTTAACTTTTAATGTTTAATAATAAATACAAGTAAGGGTGATGAGCTGTTAAAAAAGTGGCTTTGACTATGTTTTAAAAATTACTGAATAAATTGAGTTTTGAGTATTTTTCTGGGCTGGAGGTACAGCTCAATGGAAGGCCACTTACTTAGCATGTACAAGTAAATCCCCAGAAAAAATCCTAATTTGTAATGTGTACCGTGGGAATTTTAGAAGAATAAATTTACTTTGAAAACTCAGCTATAATTTAAAACCTCATCTTTTGAACACTTTTTAGGTCATTAACTATTCCTCAAAGACAGGATCATTTTGGCAATCTTACTATTTCATTTTATAGATATTCCATACTTTCTTTAATCACTTCTCTATTGTTGAGAGGTTTAGTTTATTTCAGATTTTTAAATACTTCACTTAAAATAGAATCTCTGCTTACCTCTACTTAAACGGCTGGTATTATTGATACCTGCTTCACCAGAACGTCTCAGGTCTTGCTCTTGTTGTAGTCTTTGAATCATACTATCCAGCGGACTGATATCCTGGTTTGCTTGCTGGCTTAACACTTGGTTCAATCCTATGCAATACCACACAAAATGCTAAGGAAATTTTAATCACAATTGAAACCACTATTATTCATCAGCTTTACTTATGAGTCCATAATTAAACATATATTTTCTTTGGATAAAAGACCAAAAATGATTATCTGTAACTTATTAATGATTATCTGTAAATTATGAGAATAAAAGCAAAAGCAAAAAAGAAAACACAACACCCCCATAAACTTACTTTTAACTGCTCAAAGTCATATATCTAGGAAGTAGAAGAAGTAGAATTTTCCACTTAGATCAATTTCTTTAGAAAGACAAATCTGATTATTCACTTAAAAAACAAAATTTTCCTGACTCATTTATTCAAAAACTTCTTGACTGTCTAAGAATGTGTGTGCTAAGAACAATGCTAAGTACTTGGGATTCAGTGATAAATAAGAAACATCAAGATCTCTGCACTGCAGAAAGCTAACATCCTACCAAGGAAAGTAAACAATAAACTTGTAGATAAATGTAGATTGTGAAAGATGTTGTTAAAATAAAGGTGATGTGAAAGGGGAAGGAAGAAAGATGGGAAATACCAATGGGTGAGTCAGAAGTCAGATAAACCAGCTTTCTTTGAGAAAGCAGCATTTGAATTGAGACTTGAATTAGTAGGCCACATGAAAGCTAGAAAAAGGACACTACAGATAGGCAGCCAAGAGATCCAAAGCCTGTGAGACATGGAAGAACTTGTCATAGTTTAATCCACTTTACTTTCTCAGCACCAAGTCTCACTGTGCCAGTTACAGAGAACCACTTGACTCTTCTGCCTTCCTAACAGGAAAATACCCTTATGCTGTGGAACTTTTTACCACAGTAATTCTACTCTAAACATGGTAAATTTTAATTCATCCTTTGATAAATTAAAATGGTACTTCCTTATTTATTTTGTGAAATCTTTCCAAACTACTTCTGGAAGAATTAATTGCTACTCTCTTTTCAGGTTCAGATTAATCTTTACATATCTTAGTACTCAGCCCAATAGTTTTGAATGAATGGACTATTTATCTTAAGATTCTGTAAGGTTAGTACAATGTAAAGCATATAAAAATGTTCAATCCTGCTGAATGAATAAAAATATAAGACATATAAGAATATTAGATATATGAAAAATATTGCCATAGAATAGAAGAGGGATAGTATTGGGTATAAGGGTACATAAGAGAAGAGTTGATTGGGTCAGAATTTAAGACACTAAGAATATTCTGAAATGAAGTAGTAGTAAGAAGGGTATATGCATGACAGCTGGCTTTGTCAGTCAGCTTTCTGTCCTTATAACAAATACCCAGATCAACAAAATTTAAAGACAAGAGGTTAATTTCAGCTAACAGTTTTAGAGGTTTTGGCTCATGATTAGTTGGCACCATTACTTTGGGCCTGTGGCAGAAATCATGGTGCCAGCACATGGAGGAGCAAAACTCTCACCTTGTTCCTGGAAAGTGAAAAGACAGGAAGAAGGGTCCAGGGTCCAGCTAGTCCCTAAAAGCCTAAAGATCTCCTGCTAGGTCCCACCTCTTAAAGATTCCACCACTCCCAATAATGCCTTGATGAACACTTATCCAAACCAAATCAACATGGAAACATGTTTATGATTCATAAATTGATAAAAGGCTATTAAAAACATGATCTCGCTTTTGTTTAAAGTAACAGAAAAATATATAGTTTTTGTTTGTGGGTATCCCATATATATATATATATATATATATATATGTCTTTTTGACATATATCAAAAAGATAGTGCTTGGGTGTTGAACTACAAGTAACTATAATTTTCTTATACTTTTGTATTTGCTGATTTCATACAATAAACATTTATTATTTTCACAATCAAGCAAAACAAGAAGGATATTTCTATTTAAAAAAAGAATAAATATGAGTTGTTTGGCAATGAGAAAAAAAAGAAGGGTACATGGGAAAGGAAAATTATGTATTAAGCACATAATGCTATTTTATAAGAGAAAACTAATTCAATAGGACTAACTTGTTCAAGGACTCAAAGCTAGAAAGTAGTAAAAGTAGACTGAGGTAAAACTGAAATATTACACATGCTTTCCTGATTTGCTGCTCAGATTGTTTGAATATTGATGGGTAATTTGTTAAGAGTTCACCGAAGTTTACAACTGAGGAAGTACATTTAAAGTAATTACACTTTCTAAGATCAGCACTCAGGAGGCCAAGACAGGAGGATCACAAGTTTGAAGCCAACGTGGGCACACAGTGAGACCCTAACTCAAAAAGCCAGCAAGTATCAATGTAACAAAACTGTTTTCAAATTAATTTATTAATACAATAGCCAACATCTACTTTTATTCAGTGTTACAGTATCTCTCAAAATAAATTTTATCACAGACCTAAATTTACAAACACAAATATAATTTATAATGATGTTAAAGTTTTTCTTTAAAATATTTTTGGTTTTTTCTATACTGTATTGACTATTTTTCTGGTGTTGAAAATGAGAAACCTAAAATAATGACAGAAAAGATTTTTACTCTAAATTCTGTGAATGAAAACACAGAAAAATTGTGTGACTCACTATGAAGCCATAATTATCATTAAAGGTTTTCTTCTGGTCCAGCACTAACAAATGATATCTTTCACTTTCAAGATCATGCCACTCTATACTTTTAAGAGCAGCTTGGTATGGAAAAGATAACAAAAAATGGAGTGGAGTCTCTGTGATTCCATGACACGGTACTATTAAATTTTTTTTTCCTCTCTCTCTCACTTTTGTGTGTGTGTCTGGTGGGGGTTGGGGAGAGGTACTACAGTTTGAACTCAGGACCTAGTGCTTGTTAAGCAAGTATTCTACAACTTGAGGCATATCTCCAGCCCTAAGTTACTATTTTTTCAATCTCTAGGATTGAAATATCATAAATACAGGGATTAAATATTATCTATAATAGTCTCTTTAAACTATTAAATGGAAAAAAGTAATAATAATAACTAAAGAGCACTAATACTTTAATAAATGAGTCCTTTTCTTATTTCCCTATGCCTGACCCCAACCAAGTTACCTATTTTGAGACCTGGGCACAATCTGATTTTTGCCAGTTGCACTCCAGGAGACCACAGACATTCCTCTTAATTTTAGTCGTATGACCAGTAGTTCTCCAAATAGGAGATTTCTCTAATCTGAATAGCTGCTTAGATTTTTCTAAGACTAACTATTCTTAGATTCTGAGTTCATGCAGTTTCCATGTGCAGAGACATTAGTTTCACATTTCCAGATATTAAAGTTATACTCTCTCTGAGTAGCAGAATTTCTCTGTTTCTTCCTTACCCTCTATTCTAACTGGGGGAAAAAAACAAAACAAAACAAAACTTTTTTACAAGGTACTGCAGGTGCTGTACCACTTTAGCCATGCCCCCAGTCCATTACTCCCTGGTCATTTGGGTCATAGGGTCTCAATTTTTGCCCAAGCCAGCTTGACAGCAATCTTCCTACTTTAAGCTTCCTGTTGTCACTGGGATGACAGGCACAAGTCACAATGCCCGGCTTTTTCCCATGAGATGGGGTCTCACCAACTGTTTTGCCCAGGCTGACCTGGACTGTAATCTTCCCTATCTCAGCCTCTTGCATAGCTTGAGATGACAGTTATGCACTGCTGGTGCCTGGCTTAGGCTTATCTAATTTTAAAAGCAGCCCCTTCTATCCAAAGTATCCATGATTTTGCAATTTCACACCCAATACTTTAAGAAAAATAATATGGGTTTGCTATATTACAAACAGACTGAATTATGTGTGCTGCTTACAGAATCTAAATTCATTATTCATGCGCCACAAAAATCTACATAGAAATCTTGTCTATTATGCTGGAGTATAAAACCTAGAACATCTTCCCCAACATTTTTCTAGTCTAAAATACAAAAAAATTCATAATGACAAACCTGGTCTACTCTTTACAGTGTCTCGATTATTTCACTTAATAAATCAGTGTTACACTTATCAAATAAGGAGGAGTCCACAGATCTTGCCTCCATTTTAACCCCCTGAAAATTCAATTCTTTAACTCTTTTGACTTGCATACTCCATTACCTCACCGAAACAGCCCATTCTTCTTATAAACCTTTAAAAGTTAAGTACTTCTTAAAATACTCTTCAATGTGAATAAGCAATCTAGTTTTGTTTCTCACACACTGTTATTACCCTTAATAAGATTCATCACAATTGTGAACTATGTATTTGTTTATAATTGTATGTATTAATCTATCGTCAGGGATGGAACACATTTAATTGCCTACTGAAAAACCAGGGATGTTGTTTCACAGGTCAGGGATAGAACAGAGTCTCAATAAATTCTGCTGAATGAGAATTCTACTAAATATAGCAATGACACTATTAGTTCCCAGAGATGATAAATTGATACAAACTAACATTATTGCTTTAAACCCTCAATGGTTTCTGTAATTATCTTATAATTCTTAAGCATTATTCAAAGAACTTTAGAAGTATAAAGCAATATTCTTCCTTCTTATTTGCTCAAAGCAACTGAAAACAAAACTTGTCACCTATGAATATAAGCACTAACCTGAGGAAGTTACTCCCATCTGAGGGATGAGTTGTTCTTCCCTGCAATTTTCACGACCAGGAACTAATCTCTGATATCTTGATGGATGAGGATTACCATCAACATCAACCAAGAAGGGGGGAGGCATGAGATGAGGTGCCTGCTGAGTCTGTTCATCTAACACAAAATTGTTGGCATCACGGATAAGGGGTCGATAATCACTATGAAAGAACATCTGATCTGCTATCTGTAAAAAGAAAGGTCCATAAAAGACTGGAAAAATAAAAATTTATCATTATAAAGACTATAACATTTCTAACAAAAAACAATATACTACATATTACGGCATTAAGCAACAATTTAAAAGAATATTTTGAGGGTGAGGGTGCAGATCAGGTAGGGTGCTTGCTTAGCATTCATGAGGTCCTGGGTTTGATCCCCAGCATTGAAGTTGGGGCGAGAGGGAGAGAAGATATTCTTTTCTTAAATTAACTGTAAACAAATATTTGCATTTTCTAAACTACTGTTTTACAAGAAGAGAGGGTGTACATTAAAAAAGTTACCATTAAAATTTATTCAAGGGCTGGCGGAGTAGCTCAAGTGGTAAAAGCACCTGCCTTGATAGTGTGAAGCCCTGAATTCAAATCCCAGTGCCGCAAACGATAATAATAAAAGTTATCCATTTTTAATTAAATGGGAAAATCAAATCTAGGCATAAATTATTCAATGGTACTTTCACTTTCGCAGAGCTACCATACTTTGTCTTAAATCCATAGGCATATAGTAAGAATAGTTCATCTAATGCATGCTGAAACCTGGAGTCCTGCTCATGCTAAGCATGTGCGATACCAGTGAGCTATACTCCTGACTACATGGTTTATGGAATATTAATATAAAAAATTAACCTGACAAGATTTTCTAAGAGTAGTAAGCATCTTCACTAAAATTCTGAGGTAATATCAAATTCTTAATATGAACTCAACCCTGATACATCTGTAACTTATTTCAAAATTTCACTGGTTAATTTGCAATATTTTAAATTATGAACTATGTATTTTTTGTTACCATATGTTTTAGACCATTCTACCACAAATAAGCAATTTAATTTTTTTAGTCAGTTACCTTCAAGACATGGTCAGATAACATCAATGGGTCCAACATTTTTGAGAATCTCATGAAAGCCACACTCATATCTTCCATGTTTATAATGTACACTAATAAAATATAGCTTCAAAGAGCCCTTCAAAGAATAGCATCTTTCATTCACAGTTACATATTCCAAGTTAAGAATGCAAATCTAGACTGTTGTAGATTTTTAAATAATAAGGCCCATAACCTAACTGTGGAAAAATTAGATTTAACAGTTATCTTCACCCTCCTTTCTAAAACTAAGTCTCTACACTATTTAAACTATGATTCTTCAAGCTTTATGCTGATTTCAAAAATGCTGATTCCTACCCACCCCAAAACAAATTTAACTCCTGAACACCCATGGATTAAAAAAAGGAAAAAAAAAAAAAAGAGGAAATGACATATAGTTATACTCTACCTTATCATATTTGCTACTGGATCCAAAACCAAATATTAAAAGATGTCCATGAGAGTCCGTACAGGCAAAGTGCTGACCATCAGGAGAGCATTTGCAGTCAAATACTGCACCATGTCCTTGGCCTTCAATCTGAAATATATTTAACCAACAGTCAGGAAACTGTCATCAAAGTATTAAGACTGGTTACTATTGGTACTACAATTTTATGTTAAAAGAATTACAAGTATACATCCTAATAAAGAGAAGAAAGTATAACAAGCATGGTACAATAATAAAATTTAGGAATATTCATGAAAAGTGCCAGATTAACAGCCTTGAAAAACAAAGAACTCTATCCACAGACCAGACACAAATCAGGAAATAAAAGAACACCAATTACCCCCACCCATAGAATTCTGCTTCACATTTTTAACCCAGATTTAAAACATAATTGAACCATACATTCCATCTATTTCCATTCATTCATGCCCTTTCTGTAAAGGCTTAAGAACATGTAGCAACTGTAGTGATTTTTTTGGGTAAGGTGGAAGTAGTAGTCAGAGATCACTGCTTACAAGACAGTAAATGTTATCCTTTTTGGTACTAAATTCCCTGGTGGTCTGACTCATCTTTTAAATGATGAATTCCAAAGGTTAAAGAAAAGGTTTTTTTTACCTGATAATTGTTTTCTGTTTTCCAGTTCCATTAATCCAGAACGAATGGGTTTCTCCCTGCAACCTGTCAATCAAACAGAGGTGGCCAATCACCACTCTGAATTTTTTTGCTCTCAATGCTTCTTCAGACTATGTTCCAGTTGAAAACTTCTTTAGCAGTGTTCTGAAAGAGGTAAAAATTCTACCCTATCTAAAGCACATCTAGGGACTGAATTTCAGAAACAATTAAAATAGGGAGTGGACTCCCTAACAAATAACAACTAAGGATGATTTTTTAACAAATGAGATTGGATTTCTGGATTAGCAGAATCGGAACACACACACATTATCAGGTAAGAAATACCTCCTTTCTGTTCCGGTATCCACTGATCTAGAACAAATTCAGCTTTATTAGTATCCCAGGCAATGCTTGGAAAGAGAAAAATGGTAATTTTCTTTCTTTAGTATTAAAAATTTGACATAAGGATGGATGTACAGTTCATCAGAAGTCAGTCAAAATTCAGAAGAAGAAGTTGATTTCTCAAGGAAAGCAAGTGCTTTACAGAAAAGAGAAAACCACTACAAAAAGAAGGATTCTTCCTAAGAAGTTAATAATATAATACTGCAGAAAGGATGGCCTCGAAAAGACAACTAACTTTTCTTTTGATTTGCTGAACAAGAAGAAATGTACACAATGGTACTTATTAACACTGTTTTGGAAAGTGATAATGGAAAAGAATAATTTTCCTTAAAAGTATTAAAAAAACTAATAAATTTGTTTAATGTCTAATACACACAAAAATTTACCATATAAGACAGTGGATAAGTGAAACAGGATTATTTCTTGAGTGCAAAGAAAGTTGGAAGATAGTAAGACAGTGGAGGAAGCTAACTGATTCTCTAACTACACTTTAGAACAATTTAAAAACAAGAAAAGACAGAACTATTTCTCTAGAGCACGAGTAGCCATATAGCTTAGTATATGCCAGAAATGAAAAGACTACAAAGTAGAAATGTCAGGATTTTTAATTTCCAATGTTCTCCTAGGCAAATAAAACAAAATTATACAAACTGTAAAAAAACTAACCATGTGAACAGAGCTTACCGTTAAATAGAATTTAACTAAAAAATTCAAAATTAAAGAATTAAAACTGTTTTAGCCATGTTAGACAATTTATTTCCCAGTTCACTCAAAAATTTCAAAGAGAAAAAAACAAAAAAATTATTTATAAATCCACTTTAATAAATGCTTCCACAACTACAATATTACTCTAAATCTAAGTTAAGTATACAATGGTATACTTAATAGTAATTTTAAGTATACAGTGGTACAGAGGAAGAAAAAAGCATGGTATCCTTCCTGTGATGTTTAGACTATCTTGCTCCACTTTTTCTTTTATGGAGGAGGGGAACTAACAAATTGCATATCAATGCTATATAATGATGTGGCCACATTTAACAGTTAGTAGATCTCTATCATAATAATTTAGGAAAACTGGAACTTATAAAACTCCAAAAAAGGACATATTAAATAGCAATCACATTTTTAAGATCATTGTGTACTATATATTCCATTGTGAATATAGCAGATTAGTACTAATTTTCTATTAGTGTGAAGCATCTGTTTACCTCCAAGTGAATTTTATATGAAGAAAATGAAAGTACATTTCAATCTTCTCAGAAAAAAAAGGAAATTAAGCTACTTAAGTTAGTCGCTGCTTCTGAAAGAAGGCATTAAAAGAATCTACTTGAGGAAAGGCACCTACGACTTTATCAATTAAAAAGACAAGTTTGGGTTGGGAATGTAGCTCAGTGGTAGAGCACTTGCCTAGCACGGAAAAGGCCCTGAGTTCAATCCCTATAACACCACACACACACACACACACACACACACACACACACACACACACACACACGTGTAAAAGTGTATTGTTATGAATAGATTCTCAGATAATAAACACCCATACCTAAAATATACAGTCTAGGGCTTTTTCCAAACAGTTGATGATAAAAAAGTAAGTCAGAAAATATTTTGCTTTTTCCTATGTAACTAAAAGTAACTATTTTTATGAAGTTTATTGTGACTAACAAAGCTAAGCAAAAAAGAAACTTAAACATTTTTCTCTGAAAAGGATTCCATATTTTTAAACCACAGTCAATATACTGGTAAATAAGAATTTCAAAGGAAAAATTTAATAATGAAGTCACTGTTTAAATATACATGTGTAACTAGAGAGCAATGAAGGTTAACTTCAAAAATCAAAAGAATGAATTTTCTCTATGCATATGAAAGGATATGGGTCTATCATAAAATTAAATGAATAGCCTAATGAGAATGCGTCAACATAAAATTTAATAATAAAATTTAATACTGAATATAGTTTTTGCTAGTATTTCCTGTATGCTACAATAATTATAAGAGAAATTAATAAAGAGTAATAATAAATTTCTAAAGCAAGTGAGTTTTTGAAGAACTATTCCTCTAATAAAATTAAGTATGCTTATTATACATTATTTGGGATATAACTAAGACATAATAAAACTCATATATATTAAATAACACTAACAGATAGCTTAGACAATCCATGAGATAGTATTTACCAGAATGGCAGTATTTTCAGTAGGAGTAGGGTACAAGAAAATGAGACATATGCAGCATTATGATATTGTTTTCCTTTTTCAAAGAGGAGATCAGGGGATCACATGTTAAAATAATAATGATTCCCTTAACTCACAATGACTAAAGAATTCTAGAAAAATTTATAAGAATCAAATACCATAACCTTGTTAGGAGTTTAGAGATTTATAATGAACTTTAAAAAGATTAAATCAAGCCTATAATCCCAACACTCAGGAGGCTGAGGCAAGAGGATCTTGAGTTCAAGGCCAGCCTGGACTACACATGGAAATCCTATCTCAAAAAATGTAAGATAACACAAAAATTCCTAAGTTAAGAGCTTTAGTGATGCTAGAATTATTTAAGAAAGATGACAAAACTTTTAATGTAATTTTTGTGAAGCAGAAAGATAAGTAATTAAAGGAGAATAAGGAATGAAGTCTAAGACCAAAAATCTCTCTACTAGTAATTCAAAAAACATCTAGTGTCTCTGTGGAGCAATGAAAAACATTTAAGTAGTCATTAGCACCCTATATGATTCTAAAATCCTAGTATCTGAAATTCAGGAAGACCTGGACAAATCTAGATATGAAGTATATTAAAAGCCCTAGAATCCAGACTAAAATGCAGGGTCTAAATTATTCCAGTCATGAGGAATATAGGCAGATAGATGGTTATGAATATCAAGTATGTACTTCTGGAAGACCTCAACACAAAGAACAAACAAGAAAAATATGAGCAGAATCACCCTGTTAAGGAAATTTTCAATCTGAAACCAGGGCTACATTTTTTGTTTTGTTCATATTTTTAAATATACCAGTGATTAGAAGGGAGTATCTTATGTAGAAAATATTCTAAAATTTAAAATTATGCATCATTTAAAATGGAATTTATACTAAGATTTATTCTTAGAAAGTTCTTCCTTGTATAAAGAACCTTTAGAGTTCAACAATATGGGGAAAATAACAATTAAGAATGTGTACTAAATACTGAAGAAATACATAGTATATATTTTTAAAATACCCCTTGGCTGCCTTCAATCATTACTATGGTCACATGTAAACAAAAAGAATATCCTATCTATCTGCATTCCAGTAGTTCAGATGCCTTCAAATTACTTTAAAAGACTGTTACTGAATGAATGTTTTTTTTAATATTGATAATTCTTTAATTTATGGTGACATTATTACACACAGAACTAATAGGAAGCTTTTTAAAACAAGTAGTGATGAGATAAAGAAATTTATGCAAAAATGAAAACAGCTGTTCCTGGCTTGGTAAAATTAGTAGATCAAATTACTATGCAAAATGAAAATAATTTTTTATTATATAAAGGTGATTCTGAAAAAACATGTCTAAATTTTCATCAAAAGAAAAATAATATGAAAACAAGTAATTCATCTTCAAATTCAAGCTTCCCTTGAAACTTTATTCTCAACTCTCTGGCATGATTTAACCTGGTGTTTGTCTAATAGTATGCATATACTCTAGGGATTTTGATACCTTCTCCATTCTGCTAAATACGAGTAAGTTTAGTTCTTTGCCATCTACACTGCATTCTGTCTCCACAAAGAAGCAAGCACTACTCCATATGGAAAACTTCAACATTTCTTTCACTTCTATCACCTCTAGTCTATGTCCAAGTGCTGAATGGCCATTTTCACAACAAAATAAACATACATAAAAATGACCTAGTATTTCCAGAGACATCATTATTATCAAGGTCACCTAGGCTCAACACTCTGAATATATTTATTTTATCTTCCTCCCTGTCATGCTCCAGCCCCAAGCCCTGTATCACAAAACACTGTTTTACACATATTTCTTTCAAAATTTCCTATCTACCCATAAACATTTTCATCCTTGAATGATTAAAGTAGTTCTTCCCACACCTATCCAATTTCGTACCTTATACATTACTACTAGCAAACAATTGTTCTCTTAGCTCATATTTACCAAAACTACCACAATGTTCACTATATTTTATGCTTACAAGATCATCTGAGACCATCAGTAATCCACCTCAATTTATATTTTTCATATCATCTATTTTTTCCAAATGTATTCCAAACATTCTAAACTACCTTATGAACATGTCTTATCATTTCCTTTGTTGTTTACAATATTTATAAATTTATAAAATTTATTTTCTTTCTTGCTGACTAAATACCTATTTACCTCTAAAGACACAATTTGAACTCTCTTCAACAAAACTTTCCCTGACTATCCATCTTGAACTGATCTCCACATCTTTAGATACAACAATTATTCTATTTGGTCATGCTCCCATTTAAAACTACTTATCAATCTATCATTTTAAGTATGTTTTAATTCCCCCAACTTAACTGTGTACTGGCTAAACACAGCCTCCTCTTTCTCTTCTCTATGGTCCTCAAATTTTCTACTTACAAGAAAAAAGCACTCAAATATTTGCTAATCAAAATGTCTTCACCTACATGTTTATAGTCCATATCATTTTACATACTTTTCCTTATAACAATGAAATTTCAAACACCCTTAGGATGACAGGTCATGAAAAATGACAAATTAACTACATAAAAGTAATCTGTCAAAACACAGTATGACAAGCTGGAGAGACAACTCAAATTTATAGAAAGAAATCTTTAAGATTTTTTATATCAAAGATGTAGATGAAAAAATTAACCTAAAGAACACTCCAGAAGCTTTAATGTGATAACTAAACTTTATGATAAGAAAACTAAAAAATTACTTACTCAGAAAAGATGAAACAAAGACTAGAAGCATTCAGAGGCCTTTTAACATAGATTATTGTAGATATGGCATTATCTTATTAAATGATTGAAAAGAAAAAGATATGAACTCCTGATTCATAACAGATAACATGATAGAGGTGTACATATTTTAAACGTCTCTCTCTCTCTCTCTCCCTTTCCTAGAGATATGCAACTATAATTATCTAATACAAAGTACAGGTCATACTGAGAACATGCTAATGTCAGAAGTATGCACGTGCAAAAATTCTGAGTGGTAGATTGGCAGCCTCTGCTTGTTTGGAACGTTGCAAGGAGAAATATATTGTTCTGGATTAGTGGACACTGGAACGTTTTTTTAATCTCTTAAGTAAAAGAAAAGGTAAGAACAATTATAAAAATAAGGAAAAACTTTTAATTAAATAAAAACCTTTATTTGGAATTTACCCATGAAACAACAGAAGCAAAGCAAAAAATCAAATTCAGTAAAACCATTTTCTAACAAGAGACATATTTTACTCATTAATTAAAATCAAAACCAGATAAGAGACGACAAACTACAGCTTTGAATAACATGACAGAAATAGAAAGATATGCAGAGTCAGAAATAGTTAGGACTACAGAGAAAAGAAACAGAACAAGAGAAATAAGCAAAAGTGCCACAGACATAAGAAAAGCTACTAACATAGAGCCTATGAATCCCACATCAGAAGTCCCTTATTTACTAATATTTACTAAGAAATGTAAATGTCTCTTTGTGTCTTTTCAAATTAATATCCATTTAATTAAATTTCTTGATAAATCTTAGTGGTACTGTGTGATAATTTAATTGGTAAAAAGAGCTAAAAACCAATTTTGCTCTTAGGAGCATTTAGGTTTTCACAAACTTTTAAAACTTCCTATCTCTTAAGGAATAGGAATACAAGACCATAAACTTCAGTCCAGAGTCTGCACACATTTTCAAGTTATTTCTAGGAATACTGCCTTTTAACTTTTAATTGAAGTTTAGAGCCTTTAGAGTTTAGAAAAACTATCATCAAGCTGGCAGAGTGGCTCAAGTGGTAGAACGCCTGCCTAGCAAGCATGATGCCCTAAGTTCAAACCCCAGTAGCACCAAAAACAAAGGAACAAAAGGAACCTAGAAAAACTGTCATTAAAACAATGCTATACTGATGTTTACTTCTCGCCAATGTCAAACAAAAACACAGACTTGCTAAACCATACCCCAACTGCTTCAGAATATTCTCAACTTACACTATGTGCTTCAATAAAATATTAAAATGTAAATACTTTCCCCCAGCTACTTAAGTTATATAATAATTATTCAGCTGAAGTATGAATAACTGATGCTGTTTATAAAGAATGTAAATAACAAAAACTTAAGACCTAGAATTTAGGTTTTGTGTTCTTTTTAAAGGAATAAAGTTGTCTTGTTCATAATTTTCTCTGTAACATTGTCATTAGCTTCTTTTCCTGGGGTAGGGGAGAAAGGAGAAGGAGAAAGGGAAAGGGAGGAAAGAGAGGAAGAGTTGGAGGGAAGGGGGGGTGAGGAGGAGAAAGAGAGAGGGAAGAAACACAGGCTTTTTAAAACAAATGCTTTTTAAGATATTTTTAAAGATAAAACGGGGAGGAGAAGTGCAAGGAACATATAATGTCTACTAAATTTTATGTCCTATGTTAACCTCTTTGCAAACATCCTATCACTTATCATATACTTGTATGTCTTATAAGAAATAAAAACAAATCCATTGCTTTTATCACTCTGATCCTCTATTAAGAGGAAAGCTGGCAATAAAAGTAAAGAATTTCATTAGTTTTTCTGAAGAATACCACTAGCAAGCTGAGAATCCATTTATAAGATTCCAAAATGAAATAGATTAAGAAATTACATAAGCATAAAATAACTAAGTATCTTTATGTCAATTCTCAATTTCAAACCTTTTAATTTGTTTAAAAATCTGGATGGTCCTAAAATAAAGTATAAGAAATTTTTTTAGGTATAAGTCATGGAGTAATACAGAAAAGAAAAATAATGCAATCAACTATAATCATATCTCAAACATCAGCATTTAAGAATTCAACTTTTCACTGAAAGTCTTTTTTTAATAATGTAGGATTTTCCCCTACAAACTTAAGAACAGAATTTTAATTTTCCTAATAGGTAGTGTATAAACTGCTGATTAACCTAGAATACCGAATTGTTTGCTACATGAATTGCATTGTCTTTCAAAAAGATATTATAAATTTCAAACGAAAATTTCAATCATTTAAAAAACAGAACAAATTGAAGCAGTATTCTCAAAATATACTTGATAAAAACCTCAGGCTTTCTGCTATATCCCCATCCCTAAAAAGCTGTATTTTTTTAAATCTGTCTAAATTTTTCTTGTTCCTTTTTTCTTTGTGGTACTGGGACTCTACTGGGACCATGATTCTCCTACCTCCATCTCCCAAGTATAGCTGGGATTACAGGTGTGGTCACCACACCTGGCTTGATTTTAAGATAGGATCACACTGAAATTTCACACGGGCTGACCTTGCACCATGATCTTATCTCAGACTCCCAAACAGCTAAGATTACTGATGTGGGCCACAACCCCAGTCTAAAATTTTTTATTCTTTTGAAAGGAAAGTTTATGTTCCTGAAGTTCTGGCTGTAAGCACAATGGTGAATTTACTTATGCATTTTATAACATTCAATTTTAAAAATCCCTTGAAATGTCACTTACACTTAGCAATACTTTATCGAAACTTTCACCATTTCTAAGACTCAAACTAGAGCATTTTCTGAGAATTGTTCATTCTCAAATCCATAAAAGCAGAATAACTAGACCCTTCAGGGGTACTCAAAAAATATTTACTGATGTGAATTTATGATTTTAAATACAATTTAACATTGGGGATTGAATTTGGACTCAAAATTTTATGGTATTTTAATAACGCAAACATGTATTCATTAGCTGCACAAAGCCAAATAACCCTTTACTATAGCCAAAGCTCAACGTCATTGTAGCAGACAGTGAGACTCCAAGTTTCTATTCTTCCTTCAAAATGCTTTTCTTTTATTTTCTTAATAGCAATGTTGAATACTTTATCTGTCACCTGCCCGTAGAAATGAAGCAAAGAAATGAACAAAGAGTGAAGAGCAAAAAGAAGTAGGGCACTTAGATAACTTATAAACTAAAAGACAGGGAAAAATAATGAAATAAAAGATCAAGATCTTAAAAGATCCCTTGGCACCACTGTGAAAACCTTCCCAATTCTGGACATATTAACTGGGTATATAATTGGGAATTAGGAATACAATGATATTAAAAACAGTCGAAAAAAACAACCACGGCCATGTTTAGTAGTAATAACACATTAGCAACAAACAAAAAACTGAGATTTAAGCCCAAGTGATCATATATTAGCTGTAAGACCTAGGAAAACCTGGGCAGAGCACTTTATCTCTATAACAAACAGTTTCTCCATTCATAAAACCAAAAATAATAAAATCTACCCTAATTATACTTGGTTTTCTTGAGACTCAAATGAAGTAATATATGTTGGAAGTATTTTGGAAACTATTAAAATTATTTTTAAAAGCTTAGAAATCATTCAGAAACTTAAAGGAAATATATTTATTTTAACGAGACACAGGGTAGCTCATTTTCTGTTTTTAAATGTGGGTATTTTTATAAATACTTTTTAGTTTGTGTCATTTTTCACAGCTTGAAGATTCAGTTTAATACTATCCAGTTCTACTTACTACAGAAATCTATTTCTACTGCCCTTTTTTATAATCTTTTATTCATAAAAGAACAAGAAAATTTTCTTGTCTAAAACTCTAGTTAAACAATAATTTTAAGGTAGTTAAGTAACCTCTTATCTAATTTCAAAGAATACTCAATATTGTTAGCTAACTTATGCTTGCATACTAATTTATAATGATCTAAAAGTAAATCACTTAAATCAAGGTGCTGCAATTTTTGTGTCTCCTGAAAAGGTGGAATATTAGTGTGACCAACTTACCTGATGAGGAAAATTCACCTTTATAAGTGAAAGGTGAAAGCACTAGTCAATTATCAGAGCAAAATTTCTCTTCGTATACTCTACTACTAGTATACGAATGTTCTTTGAAAATGTGAAATTACTAAAGGAAGTCATTAATGTATGTATAGTCCATAATATTTTCTATAAAGACAAATTGAGAAATGGCTAACTTCTTTATTCAACAGAGATGTTCTAAAAAAGAGCAAACTAGAAACACAAGGATAGAAAAACAGAAAAAAAACTGTTCACTGGGATTTATGAATATGTTTAAAAAAAAAAAAAACTCTGTATACTCACAAAGGAAATCCATCCATCACTAACAACTATATGTAACCCAAATAACTGACACTATGTTTTTACAAAAATGAGAATTTTATAATTCTTATTTCTTACCTTATATATGTACACTAAGGCCAGAATGACAGCCAATCAAGCATAATATCACTTTTATGGAACTTCTTCACAAATTTTACTTGTGAAAATATATTTCAATTATTATATTACATCAATGGCTTTTTTTTTTTATGGTGTTGGGCTCAAACCCAGGGCCATGCATATGCAAGGAAAACACTCTATTAATGACCTACATCTCCAGCCCACAGAGAACTAATTTTTGTGAAATAATTTGTCTTATAAAATAATCCTGCCCACTCTGTTAACTGTGTTGTTTTATGATTTATTAAAGGTTTATATCATTTAAAAAAACATAACCTTGATAAAACAGTGGAAATACATGTTTATTTGTTCATACCTTTCTCTGAAAGGTATTCCTAATAGAGAAGTAGTTTATAAATTGCAGTGTTTGAGAAACCCTTCCTATTTCATAGGGATTAGAGAGAAGGGGAAAACAGTGCCCAGTAAGCAGTATGTGCTATTACACCATTGTAGTTCAAATATTCAGAAATACATGCTAAAATATGTTTAAGAAACAAAATGTGGAGGCAAAAGCCCAAACAAATACCTAATATACTACAACTTGATCAAAGGCAAGAATTTCCTTATTCTTTGGCTTTTGTTTTAAAATCAGTGTATTTGAACCACTCTATTGCTCTAGGAGACCCACTAATGAAGTACTACACTACAATATAAACATTTATTTATAATTAATTTACATGGTTTTCCAAATACTTTTTTTCCTCTATATTATACTTCCTACCTTGAATTACTAGTTAAGATTTCACTGCTAAAACTAAATAAAACTAAGCCAGTTACCAGAATATACATGTGTTCTAATGTATAAAATTAATTTTCATTTAAATTTAGCATCTCAATAAAGGTATAGAATAAATAATTCCTTACTGCTGGAAATTTAAATTCAAAATGTATGAACCAGTTTTATAATGGATTTCCTTTGTGATATGCAGACTACCTTTGTCAAAACGTCCCCAAATCTTTAACAGGTATAAAACAAAATTGATATAATTACCATGTTAAAATAAGATCGAATTTTGACTCCTCTTGCTAGGTCCCACACTATCACATTTCCATCGTGACCAGCAGAAAAGAGAACTCTAGGATCGAATGGATGTGGCTCAAGAACAAATACTTCGTCTTCATGACCCTGAAATATTTTTGAAGTGTCAAAGGGCTTATAAATATTAAAAAGGAAAATAAAGCTTAATTAAACACCAACATGGTGGAATTCCTAAAAGTTACATTAAGAATTATTATAAAAATTTTACACTTCATTAATGAGTAAATGGCTTTTCAAATAGCATTGCTCAGGGAGTTGCTATCATTTAGTTTAACATGAATAGTATTAATGCATCCCTACGTACCAAAACACAGCAAGTATTTACAACATATTTCAAGTCAAACTTGTTTAACTGCATTTTTAAATTATTTCCAATCACCCACAGAGCCCTTTACCCTAGACAGCAGAGTTTTTAGCTAATGAAAAGACTAGTTAGCTTCAGTTAAACCAAAAAGAAAGTGTATTTTTTCTCACCATCAGGACATGAATAAGTTGACCAGTGTAAGAATTCCAAACTTTCAGAGTCATGTTATTAACTGCAGTTATAACTGTGTTGTCATGTCGATCCCAAGCTACCATAGTTACTTTCATTTTTGTGATTTTATCTTCTATTCCTTGAAGATTTTGGCTGAAAGTGAGACAGCATTTTTTTATACTGACTGTTAAAAATGCAAGTAAGACAAATATGAAGAGGCACTTTTCTCGTCATTTATGTTGACATGGATAACTATCACTTTACAGTAATTAAGAATACTGTGAATCAACACAGAATGATGGCAAAAAATCACTGCACTGAGTCAGGAAATCCAGGATGCCCATGAATCTAGCACTATTAAGCCATTAGGAACAGATAACCTAGTGTAACTACCACTGCTGTAACTATCTGTGTCTAAAAACTCTGCACCAATACGCTTACACTCTACCCTCTACTGTTGCTGTCATGCCCTCCTGACTGCTGCACTCTTCCATTTAAGACAACTATACCCAAAAACAAAGAGAGAAAAATGTTAAAATACTAAAACCAAAACAACAGTTGCAACATTTAATGTAATTTATCTTGGCTGCAGAAACCATTAGGTATAAGATATCATCCTTCTGGGAGAGATGGAACATTATAATATGCTCTGGTTTCTGGAAAAAAAAAAGTTAAAAAATTACAACTATTATTTATAGTGCTATTATCATCCCCTTAACAAAACTGAATTAAACAAAAACATCAACAAAGCAGGTCTTCTCATATATACCAATGAAATAACTGATAAAATCAAATCAACACTATTCATCTCCAATAGCACTTCTAATTATTGTGCAAAAGTAATCATTTTAAAAAGGTACACAATTTTACAAACAAAAGCTACTGCAATATAACATATTAAATAATCATTATAATATTTCAAATTTCATTTCTTACCCTGCTGGACGAGTAGCCATATCCAACAAAATGCTCTTCCATTCTCTTCGTTTAAATTGCCAAATACGTGCTGTTCCATCACGACTACCACTTACAAACCTATATTAAAAGGAATCCAGTCCCCCAAAGAAAAAAAAAAAAATCACACATGTTTTATCAAAATGTACTTTTCCCAGAACTACTTTTAAAAAGACAGTACTTATCTTTATTTAGGCCACATTCCAATACAATAGAAAATACTCTCTCAGCTACTCTATAAATCTAAGACTCCTGAAACTATATGGGCTTTTAAAATTTTATATACAAATATTTTAACTTTGATACACAGGAAAGATAATGATTTTTAAAAATTCTTACCATTAAAAACATTTAAATAAATTAACATTATTGCAAATAAGATAAAAATACATGTGTTTATATGTACAGGAAAGCTATATTCACTGTTCAAGATCTTTATAGTGGTAACTAATTGCTATATAAAGACTGACTACTAGAATTATCTTTGTTTCACAATTTTAACACTGTAATTAAATTAGACAAATACAAATATTTTACCTGTTACTAGTGTTGGAAAACTGGATACTGTCAACTTTGTCCTATATATAAATAGAAAAAAAAGCAGAACTTGAATGCAAACTGTTAGGCTCATTTAATTTATACTCATCTAATTACTTTTACCAAGACTTACAGTATGAAACTCCAATTCTGATATTTTCTCTGGCTGACCAGATCCAAAAAAGTAAACTCTAATAATATGGTCTGTGCTTCCTGTGGCCAGAAACATTCCACCTATGAAGAATAGCAGCACACTATGAGTAAAATAAAGTGGAGTATCACTGAAAATTAAGTACAATTAAGCAATATTATAATATAGTAACAAAAATTTATCTCCAAACCATTCATATTTATCCTAAATATATAATACATCTAATTATAACTTTTAAAAGCTTGCTATTATAGCTTTGACTATATATTCCATATTTACAGAAGTAAAGCTTTGTTCTAAAAATAGTTTAACTTAGTGATCATATAATCTTACCATGTTTAAATTATTTAAATTATTTAAACATGGTAAGATTTAAGGTAGATATTCTTCTACATTATTTTCCCATCTATCAAAATTCTATCAAAACTTTTAAGCCCCAATTCCCTCAGTAACTTGTCTTTACAAATTTAGCAATCAAATTAGGCTGCTCTCCTCTAACCTAATTTAAGACTTTGTTTGTAGCACCTACATTCTTACTTTGCATTATTTATTTATATATTTAATTTTATTTTCTTCCAGAACAATACTTTCCCTTAGTGTCAAGTTCTTGCATATAATGAAATATTACACACTTTTGTAAATGATCTACTTACTAGACCATTAAAGACCTCAATTTATCTTTAAAAAAACAGCATAAACTAGAGTATTCCAAGTATAGGTAAAGGGCCTATGTTTGTGTTTTTGTTGGAAGAAATGTCTTCATGGCAGCAGCACTGGAAATCTAGATTTAGAAATGAAAGATTTTTGGCAAAACACAATCACTTCAGTTTACTATCCCTTATCTCAAATAATGCTGCAATTCACAATTATGAAACGAATGGATAAAGAAAACTGAAAATAAAGCTACCTTTAGAAACAGGTATTGGGAGCATCACATACTGGATTGGATTTATTCATGTTTATATTTTCTTATCAATTCACTTCAAATGCTCAGATGATAACATAATTCAGAATGCTGCTGCACAAATTTAATGCATAGTTGCTATTATGAGCCTTGCTATACCGCTACTTTTTAAAGTGTAAATAAGAATAATTGAGTCAAATATTTAGAAATATCAAATTTATTTTTCTTCACCACAGAGTACCTCCAAGAGCCATAAAATCACAATCAAAATTTTAAAAACCTACTTTTAATGAGACAACTATGTAATAACTCATTCTTCAATAAAGTCAACTTTGAAAGTATTCTCTACTATTAGAGCAGCATGGTCTTCTTAAAGTATCACTCATGTCATGACAACAGATTAAACTCCAGCAAAGTTGAAATATCTGAGTCAAATTCTCATTCTTGCTTACTTATTAACTCCAGCATATGAAGAGACTGTGATTCATAATACTATGATAAGATATTTTACAAAAATTTATGTACTCCATTGTAAGTTTTCTAATGTACAACTTTAAGACAATTAGAGGTACAGAAGGTCTCACCAGCACTAAAAGAAGAACAGATCATTTGAACTCCAGGCCGAGGGCGCTCTGTAAACTTTGTAGGTCTTGGACTATAATACAAAAAATAAACAATTAAAAATATCCTAAAGAGACCAGGAGCACCAGAAATAAGCTGTTTCAAAAAATAATCACAGAAGGACAAGTTTAAATAAGCAACAGATGGCTCCCTTCCTAAAAACAATTTCAAAATCATGTGTCATGATCAGCAGACCTAAATTCTAGAGAAAGATTTTGTAGGATCTCTCAATTACACAACAGATCACACATAGAACAATCCTAAAGCCACCATCACAGCAGATATTATATATTCTAAAACTCACTTCTAAACAAATCTAAAAAGTTTTCAGTTTTTCATACAGTACAACATACAAATATTTAAAGAAATAAGTCATTTATAAACATGAACACACTAGCAAAATAGGTGTTAACCTCTGTGGCTTATGCCTATTATCAATAATTAACTTTTTCAGTATTAGATACTATTAAGCTTCTCCTTTTAGTTTATCTTCTAATCAAACACGATAAAATATTCTTCCAAAGAGTAAAACCCTTATGATTATCCTTGTGGAAATTTTAAGGGTGAACTCTTGTGATCTATGGAAAATGAGTTATACTAAAATATATTTATTTTAATTGTAGAACTGTTATAGTTTTAAATTAATACTTTTGGCATTAAATGTTTAATGTTATAATCAACTACACTGAAAACAGAAAATTACATTATACATTTCAGTCATGACAATACCTCTAATGTATATAACAATGTGTATACAATGTTCCAATACACTGATCATATTTGAAGCCCTACTTACTGTACATTTTGACACAGTTTTTATTGTAGAATGAAAATGTAAAAATAACTAAAGCTGTAACCCTAAGTGCACTGCATAACTTTCACAATCCATTGCACTAAAAGATAAAGTAGCTTTCAGTTTGGGGATTATTTAGGGGGAAATGCACAGATAAAATATTTCTATTATACATTCTGAGCAGTGAGAATAGTCTTTTTTACTAATACAGAATGTACCACAAATTATTTGCCAAATTTAAAAGAAAACAATACATTTGTAAATAAACTTTTAAATAGATATTTTCTTAATATTCATGGACTTTAATATAATGAGTGTAAGAGAAACAAATTAAAGACAAAGGTTTAATAAAGCATCCTTAAAATTCAATCTTTAGTCAGAGCAAATGTAAAATGATTATAACTTACCAAAATTAAACTGAAATTGTGAAGACAACTAAATGTGCTAGTTTCATATAACCTTACAGCTCTACACTTTGTTTAACTTTTGGCACTATTGCTCATAAGTGCCAAACAACTGAATATGCAAATAATCCTACAAACAACCATTTTAAAGTTATACTTTCAAGGAGAAAAAATAAGCAGAGTTAAAAAAAGATTCGTCTATGCATATTTAAGGAAATATTTTAAAAGAGGGGTTTCAACTCAGACTTCCAGAGTTCAAATTTTCAGTTCTGCCAAGTATTGGGTGTGTGATATTAGGCAAGTTAATGTTTTTAATTCAAATCTCTTCTGAAAAGTGAGAGTAACAAAAATGATCTGAGTTGCTAGAAGAATTAAATAAGTTTAATTCATGAAAAATGCTAAATTCAGTACCCAACATTCAATAAATAGCATTACTAGTAGTATATTAATTACATTCAACAAGTTCTAGACAGTCCATTAACGAGTAGATCTCTCTTATGTATATGGAAAAACACACACTTCTCAAGGGTCTAGAAACATGTAATTCTAATATACTTAGCAATGTAAACGTCAAGAAGCACAAACAAGGTGAGAATTAAATTTCATGAACGTTTTTTCTGTTCCAATCCTAATTTGAACATTGCTAATCACTTCTACTCTAAGAAAATAAGACGGGTGGGGGATGGTAATCGGGGGTAAAAATGCTCAGAGAAAAATAACAACTAGCAGTTGTTACTACTGTCCACACCCAACAATAAAATACTTCAACTTTTACCTAAATGTCTATAAAAGCCATAAATATTAAGAATGCAATTAAGGTGAAATCAACTTATTTTATCTTTTTTGTTTTTTTGGTGGTATCAGGGATTGAACCCAGGGTCTTCTGATTGAGTGGAAAGCACAATACTTACCACTTGAGTTATGCCCTCAGCCCAAAAACCTATGCATTTTTATTATAATCTTTTCTTCAAATAAAGTATGCTTTTATTATTATTGTGTTACTTAAGCTTCCATGGCCAAAAGAACCACTGTGCAAACATATTCATAAACATGAAATTGAAGGCACATGTCTTATACTGGAAACAATTAATTAAACATCACTTTTAAAATAATAGAGGTGTACATATATTATTTTATTAAATAAGTTGGGTTGACAATTTATAAATAGGTAAGTACTGAGGTGTATCTTCTAATCTGAATAACTTCCTAGCCTAAGATTGAAAAAAATGACTATACTGTGAAGTCACTGAATATACCACCTCCCTGTTTAAAGATAACCTGTGGAGCAAATACAGCACTCCCTTTCTTTGCTACATCTACTTAAGTGGCATGGTATAGGTAAATAAAGCACAGGACCAAAGAGTAGGAAGCACTATAATCCTGGTCTTGACAAATTTTTAAAACTTGTTGTAGCTATGGGGAAGGCCATTTAACCTTTATCTCAGTGTCCTTAATCAAAAGAAAACTATCCAGCCAACTTGTTTTGATAAACAAGATTTTAATATTGGTGAAAGCACAAATGAATAATGCTATTATGGGATGTGTGCATCTAGCCACCTTCATATAGAGTTTAATGAAACTTTTCAATATACAAACAATAAAATATTTGTAGATTAAGTAACATAAATAAAATTAAAGAACAGCATGAGTAACTCCAGTATATTCTTAGCACCAAAAAGAGCTATTGAGACAAAATCGTACATAATAAGGAATAACAACAAAGGAAGTATTTCTGAAGGAATAAATTAGGGCCAGAACAGAGAGAAAAAACCCAACATACAAGTTAATATGAAAAGATTTTCTTTGAAACATGAAAAAGAGGAAACAAAAATGAAAGAGTTAAGAATTTATATTTTTACACAAGAAAAAACGAATTTAATCCTTTTGTTGACTATTTTTGCAATTTCAACCACTAAACACATTTATTTGATGGAATAAAATAGCAACTAACTTTATTTTAAGGGTTCCAGAATCCCACAGCCAAAAACAAATAGTGCCATCTGCTCCAGTAGAAGACAGATATCTCTTTGAGCCACTACACAATGGTGAGAACTGAAAAATAAGAACAGAAACAAAATATAAATATATATATATATATATGTACACATCAGTATATTTACATATTAGTATATGTATATATGCATATACATACACACATTATTTACAAGAGGAATGATACAGTCCAAATAATAAAACCTACTTTTACCATACTAACAACTAGCAACAACAGAAAACACTCAGAATAGACCAAGATCATAACTACCATGCTATTCAATCTATATAATTTATAAAGAAAGCACAAATACATCTTTTTTTATGTTTTAGTGAGCCTTATATACTGGATTATAACAGTGACTTACTTTAAATTATAACCAGAAAGTTTTTAAGTGGTGTTAAAGCCAATCACCTGTAGTGATGTAATAGATGCACTGTGCCCCTGAAGAACAGCTAAAGGTGCACAAGTTCGAAGACACCAGACACGGATCATTTTATCACAACTTCCAGCTGCTATCATGGTATTCTCATAGTTCACAGCCATGTCTGATATCTCAGCAGCATGTCCTCTTAAAGTAGCTAATAATCTCCCATCATCTGTTGCCCAGATTTTCACAAGACAGTCATCAGAACCCTAAAGATAAAATGGATGTTAGTAGAAGTAATTCTATAAATTTTAATTCACATTCTTAACATGGTTAAGATGTGTTACATCTACTTCCCAACAATTGTATCATTAAGGACGGAAAGTAATAAAATATTTTTGTTAGGAATTTTCTTGTTCATAAAGCTCTGTATTAAATTAAATCATTCACTTACTTATGATGAACAACTGTGTGCCCACCAGCAAACAAAAGAATAAGATGTTGGTAGTACTAATTAACATGGCTCCCTACCTATCATTCAACATAACCTCTACCCACAATTGTTTTTTGTGGTACTGACGTCTGAACTTAAAAACCTTGCACTTGCTAGGCAGGTGCTCTACCACTTCAACTACACTCCCTAGTCCTTTTTGCTTTAGCTGTTTTTCCGATAGGGTCTTGTGTTTGTTTGGTTTGTTGGTTGTTTTTGCTCAGGCCAACCTGGATCAGAATCTTCCTATTTACACTTCCCACATATCTGGGATTACTGATGCACATGCCACCATACCCAGTTTTTTTTGTTTGTTTGCTGAGACAGGGTCTCGTTAACTTTTTGCCCAGGCTGGCCTCAAATTGTAGTCCACCTGATATCTGTCTCCCAAGTAGCTGGGATTACAGGAGTGATGGTATACATCTACAATCTCAGCTACTCCAGAGGCAGATTATCAGGAGGATATTGGTTCTAGGCCACTCCATGCAAAAAGTAGTGAGACCCCATCTCAACAAATAAGTCACTTGCCTGTATTCCCAGCTATGTGGGAGGTGTAGGTAGGGGGATCACAGTCTGAGGCTGGCCCTGGGAAAAAAGGGAAATTTTATCTAAAAAATAACTGAAAAAAAAAAAAGACTGGGCAAGTGGCTAAAGTGGTAGAACATGTGGCTGCTTCTATTAAGCTCGAGGCCCTGAGCTCAAACCAAATACAAAATAATATTAATAAAAATAAATAAATAAACCTCTGAACTAATAACACAAAACCATAATTACAAAACAAATATATACTGGTAACTGATGCTATATAAAGCTAAAAGTATGCTCACTTTGGAGCAACTTCTCCTGGAAAGCTGAAAACACAGTAACTATGACTTTCCTATCAATGATCTTCAGCTAAAAACATTACATGACATCAACTAAAACCATTTATCAGGGGAAAAAAATTAATGCTATCTGCATGAAGTCAGAAGATATAAATTACTTGTTTGCTACAGTAACAAATTCAGGAAGAAATTGTTTAGGACAGTTTCCCTTTAATACACATGTTTGGAAATAAAACATTCTAATTTCATATAGCTAAAGCAGAGATTAGAATCTCCAGGCTTTATATTTATGTTGAATATTTAGAAAAGCAGAAATAGTGTCACTGACTCCATACAGTTATCTACAAAGTTCAGAACTTATCAATACTTTTACCATATTTTCTAATCTTTAACATAAAGTTAAAATAAGAAACACATATTTGCAAAATTACGAATGTTCTGTAGTACGTAGTTTTACTAAGGTATCATGTTAAAATTCTTTATGATTTTCCAATCTTAACTCCATTTTTCCCCCTTAAAGTAAAACAAAACAACAACAAAAAGCTTTACATCTGAGAACCTACAGGGCAAATGATTCATAAGTTTACTACCTCATTCTGCAATAGACATAGGTAAGACATAAATGATCACACAGCACTATCAGAATGTTAAATGATGTTTATCAAATCAAACTGTCAACATTGCCAAAAACACTCCCCAGTTAGCCACAAAACCAGTTCTTCTGAATGAACATTCGGGCAAATTAGGTAGTTACCAACCAGCAAAAGGACTAGTAATAAAACTTGGCTTTGATAAACCACCCACATTAAAATCTGGTATTTCTATCACATATACTTAGTTTCAAGTTCTTTATCTACAAAATAGATTAAACTGGTTGATCTCTGCCCCTTTCAATGTTGGTGATTTGTGTGCATGGACAGAATCCTATGCTTGAAGAGACAATATAGTAAAGCAGCATACAGCAAAGACTCTAGAGTTAAATTTTCTGACTTCATGACCCACATAACCACTCTCTAGTTGTGTAACTGTGGACATTTTACATTATGTGGTATTTTTCTCATCTCTGCCTTTGTCATAAGGTTTTTCAAGAGAGTACATGAGCCAAGTAATGTGAAGAGCTTAAACAGTGCCTGGCAATCCTAAAAGTTATTTATGAATTATTGACTATCTCCAACATTTTGGCAGTAGTATTCCTATTTTAATAATACTCTTATCTTAAAAAGAACAAATTATCTACCAACTAGAGACAAGAGTATGATCAAAAGCATGAAAATACAAAACAACATGAGTAATTCAGGAAAGTGAAAGTAGTCTGTAGACTAACTGACAGTGTGAAGTAAAGGCAGGAGGATGACGAATATGGTATGTAATGAAGATCAATGAAATCAAGTGAGCACCAGGATCTGATTTAAATTTCCAAAGACCATCCTGTCATCAGTATGATTCAGGCAACAAGAGATCCATTCAAAATTGGAAAACAGCACATAAAGGAAAGAGACAATGAGTGGTAAAACAGTTATTAGAGCAGAAGAGATGGTTACTAGCAATTGTAAAGCAAATTAGAAAAAAACTAGATAACTGCAACCTTAGCATGCATAAATAAATATAAATAAGTAAAACAAATATTTGAGCACTGTTTTCTGAAAGAGGGAGCTAAAGGGGAACAAAAGAATGAACAAAAAAAGTGAAGAAAGTTTGTAAACACAGTGGAATAAAAGCAACAAGAGGAAAAATGGGCAAGGGTGTGGCTCAGATGGTAGAGCACCTGCCTAGCAAGTGTGAGGTCCTGAGTTCAAACCCCAGTACCACCATAAAAAGATAAAAGGAGGAAAAAATTCTGAAAGCAACAGTGGAAAAACCTGCTAAATTTAGAAAGAATGATTTTAGAGAAACTTCAGCTAGTAGTTTTTTCAGCAAAGCTTCAACGCTCAGGGAAAAACAAGTAGTCATCTTCTTCTCCCTACCTCAAGAACAGCTAGATATTGTGAGGGTTGGGAAATGGCAAAATGACAAAAAATTGCAAGTGAAAATAACAAGAAATTAAACTGGGAAGGTTTTACCTGAGGAAGGTGATAAGAGGGTTTTATAAGCCAATTAAGGAACTTGAATTTAACCTAGTAAGGCAGCTACTAGAGAATTTTAAGTAGACAAGACAAGGTCACTCTATTTTAGCCAGACTCTACTATGAGGAATAGATCTGAAACCACAAGAGGAGATCTAGGGTAGCGAAAGAAAGCTGGGTGTTACCAGCTAGCTTATAAGTAGTTGAAACAATGACAGAAGATAAGATTGCCACAACTATGATAAAAAAAAAATTGGGGTGGCTACAAAATTTAATTTTTTGAAATTCATTTTTAGTCAAATTATAATATACTAGTGTTTAATCTCAAGCAAACTAAGAGATGAGTGGATCACTAGTTTCACTTTTTAATAAAAATTGTCATTATTGCTGTGAAACAATGCTTATTAGCATGCTATCATATGTCATTTGACATCAAACCTAGTTTAAACTGAAAAAAAAAAAATAACAAAAAGAAAATCTGTGTAGCTTTTAGCTTTCTTATATCTCCCAAAAAGGAGACATGAAATTTGCAGTATTTTTTTATGTCCAGGTACCTTGTCAATAAAAAAGGACAAAGACAAAGAAGTTGAAAGAATTCATCTTTATACTAAAAATACGAGTAGGTATTACTTGTGAGAGAAGTCATGGTGAGAAACGATAGACTTTAACATAACTCAGATTAGACAAAACTGAAGAATTTGTTGCTTGAGGTACCTTACAAATTTGCTGATTCCACTGCTACACCTGGAAAAGCCACACACAATGAAATTTTTTAAATGTGCCTTTAAAATGGACATTTGTTCTGAAATAACTATTTCTTCTAATATTTTTTAATACAGTATAGAGGTGATGGTACCAAAGATAATTCTTTCCAACATGCATTTAAATCTCTTACTGAAGATAATTCCTACTTTTTTGTCTCTCTTGAAAAAGAGTTCAAATTTTATTAATCCTTTTGGAAATGGCAGTGTTTCTTCAAAACAAAAGGATTGAGAGAAAAAATGGGATAAATACAAGCATTCTTCATAGATTAAGTCTAGAGGATGTCTGATAATTCATCTGGCTTTGCTATTCTGATGAAGAAAATTTCTTTGCAGATCTCTGACAAGGCTTTTAATTTTGTAATGCATTAAATTTTCTGATTTTCCCAAAAATCCAGACAACTACGGCCTATCTACAACACAAACTTTCATGGAACAACTTCAAACACAGGGCCTCAAATCACCTAAATTTGATGCAAAAATCAAAATAGAACCTAAAGTTGATGCTCCAAAATTTAACAATTTAATTAGTTCCTGGAAGGAAAGTTTTAGAAGACTTACTTGAACTATTTAAACAAAACTAAGTTTCAGACCAACTTGATAGAGTTCTTTTTAGTATGGCTTATTCAGAAATGTGAAATGTTAAATAATGAGGAAAATACTTTACAGGATGTAGATGTAAACGACAAAGAATGGATGACTTTCCTACAAGCAGAAAACTGTATTCATTTTGAAACAGGTTACTTTTGCTCAAATAACCTTAAAATTAAAATGTAGATTGGACAATCTTCCCCTGAAAAAGAGAAGGGTTCAATCATACAGTCCAATCAAAGATTACTATTTTGACATAAAAACAAAATCAATTATGTGATTTTTTTCAACTTAAAATATTTCAGGGAATTTGGCATTCATTGAAAGCCTGTTACCTGGCAGAGTAAAGAAAGAGAATTCTAATTTCTCTTGCTGTTACTACGTACTTTAGTGATCTCACTTCTGATTGACATTAGAAGAAATAGAAAGGAAAGCCAAAGATGTCATTTATATTGTTATGAATAATTTAACTCCATTTTCTTATTCAAGCTAAGAAGTTTGCTCTTCAAGTAGAACTAAAAGTTGCTTGCAATTTAATTTTGTTCAAGAAGAGGCCATATTGCAAGATTATGCCAAGATCTTCAATACAAGATCCTCCTCTCTACCACCTCTACCTACTAATAAGGGAATCAGCCACATGAATATTTTGAAGAAGACAATCCCAGGCAAAGGGAATAACTAGTATAAATGCTTTAGCCATAAAGAAGCTTTGCATGTTTGACATGTGTGTGTGCGTGTGTGTGTGTGTGTGTGTGTGTGTATGAAGGGAAATGCAGTGTAACTGAAGCATATTAAAAGGAAATTTGTCTTATAAATGTCTGTATGTATACCCCCAACAGATTTTAAGCTTCCTGTAAGAAAGGACATTATTAATTTTTATACCTCTAATTGATTACTGGTGCTTACTATATGCACCAGATACTCTAAGGCACTATAGATCTAGAAGGTATAAAAAAAGTCTTTGCAATAAAGAAGCTCATAACTTAATAGGAAAAAACAGACATATAAACAAACTCATTCCAACATAACAGGAAAATATAGTAAAATAGAAGTACAAAATTCAGTGGCAGTACTGAATATGCAGAGAATAGACATTCATTGTTTTTTGTCATTAATTAGTCCATATTAAGTGCACTGAACTTTTCATTGAATACATTAAGTGTATTCTCACCCTTTCCTCACTACATTGCAACGTCACTCCTATCCCTAATACTGAAATAAAACATCTTTTGTCAAGCTCGTTGTCTTAGTCTGTTCGAGCTGCTTTAATAAAATATCTTAGATTGAGAAATTTATTGCTTATAGCTCTAGAGGCTGGCACCAACAGATAAAAGTTCTTTCTGGTCATAAGTAACAACTTTTAGATGTGTCTTCACATGACACAAGGGGCAAACAAGTCCCCTGGATTATCTCATAAGGGCGCTCATGCCATTCATGAGGGCAGGGACCCCCAAAGTCCCCATTTCTTAGTATTACCACATTGGATATTAGATTTCAACGTAAGAATTGGGGGTGGGGGGACCCACGACACACAAACATTTAGATCACAGCAGTCATTAACGACCGTACGAAGTTCACAAGAGTCCTTTGAGTCCTAATTTGCCTTAGGTTTCAATCTTTCATGGCATACTCATCTCTTAGCTTCTAAGACACTTGTCTCCCATCCTCGGCCTCCAAGTCAGCTCTCCGTCTCAATTATTGACTGTTCTTTTGATTGCTTTAATAGTTGAAGATTTGGCTTTCTTAAGTTACATACATATAAAACAACATATTCCTTTTCCATACTGAATGACTTCTAAGCTGAATCTTCCAACCTGGAAGATCTCTCTCTGGTGTTCCCACTGCTACTGAGCACTTCTATTTGGCATTCTACATAAACTTCTCAAAGACAACATGTCTCACCTTCACAAACTTCTCCACTTAAATACCTATCAGGGTAAATGAGAAAACTGTAAGTTGATGAAGAAATTAAAAACATGTCATCCCATACTCTTCCTTCTCCTTCCTTCCTTATATACAGTTCAGTCTCTCAAATCCTAGAAATCCTGTGCCTCTGTATAAACTGTGATGATTTCTTTCATTGTTCAAATTTTCACAGAACATTTTCATCAATTTCTCTTATATACTTCCTTAGTTTCAACTCATCTGCCACAATAATGCCAAAGACACCATTAAAAGTAGACATTCTGCCAGGTGTGGTAGTACACACCTGTAATTCCAGGTACTTGGAAGGCTAAAGCAGAAGACTGTGAGTTGGAGGCCAGCCTAGGATGCAAGGGAAGTTGGAGGCCAGCCTAGGATGCAAGGGAAGTTAGAGACCAGTCTGGGCAATATAGAGGGATCCCTCTCAGTAACAACAAAAAAGAAATATTCTACTGACTCTCCTATCTAAATTCATCATTAGTTCTCCTTCATCTTCTGGAAAGAAACCCACTCCTTATTGGTCAGAAAAGATGATTCTGTCACCCATTGACATCTCTAGCTCTTGCTTAAAGATAACCTATATTTATTCTATGCCATATTCAGTAATACACAATTACATGTTATACACTTCCAAAATTTATAAATGCGTTTCTCTAAGTCTGCAATATCCAGCTCAACTGGATAGCTCTCCCTACAATACCTCAGTAATGTGGGTACTCTCTATCAAAATTCTTATCATATGGTATCAATACGGTTTGTTTACTAAGTGCAAAACTCTAAAGGACAGATACTATGGCCTTTTAGTTCTATACTCTAAATGTTTACAATAGTGACTGGTTCATATAAGACTATAAAGTTATTAAAGGAATACATATAAACTCGTTCTTTGCTGTGACTTATTATATTGATGGAAATATTTTATGTTCCTTTACCTTCATCTAAATAGGAAACACATTTTACCTTTCTGAAGGGGTGGTGGGGGCAGTCTGTCTTTTATGTACCCAATGGACTTTTGAATTGTTACCTTAGTCCTTAGAATTCATTTTGTTTTTCTTTGGTAGACATAATTTGGGACTACATTTCTGAAACCAAGTAAAAAACTTAAAAGTATAAATGAGAATTAGGAAGTAAAGTCTTACTTGGTAATTATGCTATCTCCCTTCTTGGGTTTTGTTTCTGGGTATTTTTCCCCCATTATTCTACTGGTAACACATTATTAAAATACTCTGGCACAAAATAATGATAAATTTTCCTAACAGAATTTAATCTACCAATTACAATGGTTTCTTTTTAAAACTTGTATATGTTTTATAAATAGTTCTGTTGCATAAAAATTAGATAAAATTTACATTAATCTATCCAGAAAATTAACAGCAACAGGTAAAACTTAATGACTTCTTTCTGTATACCTTGATCAGTACTGATTATATGCATTATTCCATGTACTCTCACAAAAGTTCCATTAGGTTGGTAGTTTTATCATCCATTCCCTCTCTTTTTAGAAGATAAGAAAATTAGCAACTAAAGGAGTAAGGTAATCTACTACATTTGTGCTATTAGGAAGTGGTAAAGTCATGACTAAAAGCCATACGATGCCAAAGCTGATGATCTTGACCACAGTGTAACACTGTCTCTAGCTGTGCCTGTTTAGAAGACTCAAGAAAATTAATCCCTTGGAAAAAGCTTTCAAATACATATATACAACTATGTTAGAAATAAATCTGCAAAGTCTTAAAATACCAGTACAAACCCCAGCAGTCCAGCAACTAAGAGAAAGGATGGACAAATGGGAATTTATAAAATTAAAAAGCTTCTGCACAACAAAAGAAATGGTCTCTAAACTGAAGAGACCACCCACAGAGTGGGAGAAAATATTTGCCAGCTATACATCAGACAAGGGACTGATAACCAGAATATACAGGGAACTTACGAAACTAAACTCTCCTAAAATCAATGAACCAATTAAGAAATGGGCAACTGAACTAAACAGAACTTTCTCAAAAGAAGAAATTCAAATGGCAAAAAAGGACATGAAAAAATGCTCACCATCTCTGGCCATAAAGGAAATGCAAATCAAAACCACACTAAGATTCTACCTCACCCGTTATAATAGCCATCATCAAAAATACCACCAACAGCATGTGTTAGCAAGGATGTGGGGAAAAAGGAACCTTAATCCACTGCTGGTGGGAATGCAAGCTGGTACAACCACTCTGGAAAAAAATGTGGAGACTTCTTAAAAATCTAAACATAAACCTGCCATATGATCCAGCAATCCCACTCCTGGAGATATACCCAAAGGAATGCAACACAGGTTACTCCAGAGGCACCTGCACACCCATGTTTATTGCAGCGCTATTCACAATAGCCAAGTTATGGAAACAACCAAGATGCCCCACTATTGATGAATGGATCAAGAAAATGTGGTACTTGCATACAATGTAATTTTACTCAGCCATGAAGAATGAAATCTTATCATTTGCAGGTAAACGGATGGAACTCGAGAACATCATTCTAAGCGAGGTAAGCCAGGCTCAGAAGACCAAAAGTAGTAATATGCAGACTTTAAATCTAGGGCAAATGCAGCAATTTGGTTGGACTTGGATCACATGACAAGGGGAGAGCACATATGGGAGATATAGGAATAGGTAGAAAATCCAAAACATGAAAGCGTTTGATGTCCCCACTCCACAGGAGCTAATACAGAAACCTTAAAGCTACAGAGGTTATCATGAGAAGGGGATCAGTAACCAGGTTAAAGATCAGTTAGAGATGAATCAACATGGGTCACAACACGGGTACACAAAAGCAATGCTAGGAATATCTCTGGATAGCTATCCTTAACTCAACTAGCAAAAAACACTTTGTCTTCCTTATTATGCTTGTCTATTTTCTTCAACAAAACTAGTGATAAAGGCAGAACAGGACCTGCCTGGAACTGAGGGGGGAAGAGGGGAGATGGTGGGGGAAAGGGGCAGGAGGAAGAAATGACCCAAACAATGTATGCACATGTGAATAAATGAATAAAAATAAATAAATAAAATACCAGTACATAAAAAGGAAATATTAGTTGGTCCGTTACTGAATCATTCTTCCAATAAACAGTAACATGTATTCTCTCACATTAAGCTTTTACTGGTCAATCACGATCTACTATCCTAAAGTTTTATCCTATCAATCTTCAAAATTGATTTTGAAAGCATTAGTACCTACTAATTGAGTGAGAAAGCCCCAGCACCCATTTCAAATTTATGAGGTAGGAGGATTAATGACCATATATGTACTCTACTACCACTTGAAGTGGTAATCATAAAAATAGAAGGGAATTATCTCTGAAGTGTTCTTACCTTTGCATTTCCTATTGTAACACTTTAGAAACTTTAACTGTAAATCACCAGTACAAAATTAAAAATAAGATTGAGTTTGGAGCAATTAACAAATTATATCACATACTTGAAACAAAGATATCTTTTAGACTCCTAGTAAGACCATTTAAAACATTACACCATTAATTTTCTTCCTTTTATTTATTTGCCTTCAACTAAAGGAAACAATCAGAAAGTAGTTTCTTCTTCACATATCATTCTTGTTCCCCAAACCAAACGCCCTTAGAGTATGAATTAAATATCTAAAAAAGGACTGCAAATTTTTCTGCACAAGATCAGATAAATATTTTAGGTTTTGTAGGGTCATATGATCTCTGTCATAACTACTCTGCCATTCAAGTGGGAAAGAACCTACAGAGATTAATCAACTTAGTGCCTAAGTCTCCAAATTTTATTTACAAGAACAAGTAGTAGGCTAGATTGACCCAGAGGCAGTAGTTTGCTAACCCCTGGTTCAAAGCGTTCTTCCAACTCTGTACCCACCATTCTACTAAATTCACGAGTTAACAACAAGCACATTTCAATGCAATTTTCTTCAAAAACCTCGAAGAGATTATGCATCAAATTCTTATCAAAACACACAATGTTTCATAAAGTATGTTTACAATCCATATCATTTTTAAGGAAAAAATCTCTACAAGGTACTTTACTAACAGTATTTTTTATAATCTCAGTGCAATGTATAGCTTTAAAGTCACCAAAATGAAGTGCAAATGCAATGTAATGCCTTTTTCATTATTTCAATTTATTACTGCTTTTGAAAGAATGTTTTTTAATTTTATTTTTTTATTGTATTATTATTGTACTGGGGGTACACTGTGACATTTACATAACTGTCTATAATATATCTTAGTTAAATTCATTCCCTCCATCATTCTCCTTTGTCCTCCTTTCCCCCATTCCTGAGAGCATTCAACAGGTCTCATTTTTCCATTTTCATATACAAGTACATAATATTTCAACCATATTCACCCTCCTACACCTTTCCTTATGTACTTCCCATTCTCACTAATACCAATCCCCAGACAGGACCTGTTTTACCTTCCTGCCTGTTTTTGAAAAAAGACATTTTGGTTTTTTAAGGTAGCTACACAGGCAGTTTTATTATGACATTTCCATGTATATATGTACTATATCCCAAAGTTAGGTTTTGAGAGTTGAATTTCAACATTATTAGTACATTAAACTTAAGTGGCTAAGTTAATTTTCAATTACTGTTTGAGAGCAAATTACCAGTGTAGATACATCAAGCACTTCAGCAAATACAGAAGTGCCTGTTCTCTACTCTGAAAATAATGACCTGTGAGAAAGTTTAGGAAATTTCATTTATTTTGTTTCATAGAGAACAATGGAAATAAAACAGATGGCAAAAGGGGAAAATGGAGGAAATGCTCTACAAATGGCTGACGGATGAGGGCCAACAATAAAGTGTATATAAACTTTTTTCCCATATTCTTCAATTTAGCTGTTTTACAGATGACTGGATATATACATAGGAGATGTAAGTAGAAATAGATCTGTTTATAAGCGAATTACTAAAAGAGGAATCTAGAATCATAATGATTATAAAATTTGCAGCTGCTCTTTTCAAAGACAGAAATATAAATTTCTATTAACTCATATTTCTCATTTTCTTATTTCAAAGGCATTTAAGGACTATATGAATGCACACAGACTTTCAGTCCACAGGGTAATGTTAAATATAACCATAGTAGTATCATAAATATTACCCTTAATGGATATAATAAACCACCTGAAAATAAAATGAAATAATCTAAAAGTGATTTTCTCATTTAAAATGAGGCTGGACAACTGCTGTTCTCCAACATGCTAAAAAGAAAGAAGAAGTAAATCTAAAGAGATTCTTTTAAAACATCAGACATTTTAAAGAAGGAGGTGTTTTTAAAGTAATAAAATTCTAAGCAAAGACAGTTTAATATGCTCAAAATTTCTCATATCATTTTTCTATTACTATTTACTATTTAAAGGGAATTTTTTCCAGGCTAGCAAGTTGTTTTCTACAGATAATACAAAATGATACATATAACTATCTTCAAGGATTTACTTAACTCATTGAGTGCATACCTCCTACTACTATAAGATGTCAATCTGCCTATTTGATACAATGTTGAGAAATGGAGGCCCATAATATAACTGTGACTATACACTATAACATGTCTTTTAGGAACTTATCAAACTTGGATTAAGTCCAAATTTAAGTAAAATCTTCTTCAGTAGTATGTTAAATAAAGTACCTAAATTTTCAGTTTTCCATTAAAAAAAAGTTTTTATTTCAAGATCACCTATATGCAATATTTCTTCAATTCCATCTATGAACAAAGATACTTACAGTACAAAATACTTACAGTAAATATCCGTCTGCCAGTTCGATCAAAAGTCACACAGTACACAGATGACAAGTGTCCAAGAATTCGCTTATGCATCTTCATATGCTGATATACTGCAGTTGGAACAAGTCGTTCAAGTCTGTATTTCCCATTCAGCTTCCTTGAAAACAGAGTATCGGCTACCAAAGAAACAGGAATATAAATGTAACTCAAATATAAATGTTCTTAAATTATCAGTTTTTAAGAAACTTCAATTTGCACAATTTGGTAAAAATACAGATACCTTATAATATATATTTGGCTCCTAGTTAAGTCTTCAAAATAGTCAATGGCTTATTTACTTAAGTTGGCACTATTCTCATTTTAAAAATAATTGAATGCTGTTAAATGACCTGTTTATAGTCACAGAGTAAGGCATGAAGCTAGGATTAAAACCTGCACTTCTTTACTCTGGCTAGAGCTCTTTAAAAATGAAAGTGTTACATATTATTTCTTTATAAGCCCACAGGAAATAGTTATTCTTTAAAAAGTAGTTAAAACTGGAATCTAGATTTTTATTTTCATCAACTAGTAATACCTGAACACTCTAAATATGACTCAGAGAATGATGTTTAAAAAATATTTGCAGGAAATTAGTCACTTGCATTATTTAAAAAGAGTAATTAAACTAGAGATCTTCCCAGACTATATGATTCTTTCTCTAGAACTTATTAGATCCTGCTTTTCAATTCATTCATTCAAACCATCCAAGTTGATGGAAGTTTGTCTTCTACCTTAAAAACTAATGTACTGATTTCCAACACATAATATTCTTTCAACTAAATTACTGTATGTATTTTCTAAACTGATAACTTACAAAGAAGGTGCTCAAAAATATAGGTTGACTATTATAAGGCACATTATTAACCTATAGATTATCTTTTAATAGAGTGCCATTTTCCCCAACCAAGATGCATCTACATTGGATAGTTAGCACTACACTTTCTCGTCTGAATTTAGTCCAAAAGAAAATTAGGTATACGTAAACAATATTATTTAACCCAGGTTGAAAGCCAAGTAATTATACACTAAAGTTGATGAAACATAAATACTTCAGGTGTACTATAAAGAATCTCAGTATTATTTTTCACATCCAATAAACGCTAGGCTCACAAACCATTTGTAAGCTAAAATAAAATTTAAGAAAATCTTCAGGTATGGTGAGAATATATGAAAATGGATGCTTTCCAAGTTCTAAAGTAACAATAGTTCAAATAAAAATTATATTATGCTTATATGTTCTTCATTTTATATTCTAACAGAGTATTTCTCTTGCTGTTAGCATATGAACTCTATATAAAAGTCTATGCTAATACCTGGGAATGTCTAAGACTAGGTTTCACAATTGTAAATTTGCATACTTAGTTTTAACTTTTTTATACAATAACCAGCTTATTTTCTATAAGAAAATAAATGACATATTACACAAACATTGAAAGCATTACCAAGTTGTACTTTAATTACCTCTATCTAAAATTTATAAAATTCTCAAAACGTCAAATTTTATGAAATTGTAGCACTATTGAGGTATGAAAATACAATGGCTGGAGATAATTAAAACTATTATTTCACAATGATTAAGCACTAACATATCTACCAAAAAATCTTTAGATGAATCTGTTACAAAAACCATTTAAAAATCAGAGATGCTAAAAATACACCCTTTAGACATAAAAAAAAGTTACTGCTGTCTTAAACATGGGTTTTACTAAAGCTAAAGTAGAATTAAATCTCTATTTTGGGGATCAATTAAAAAAAAACAACTCTACAGTCTCAAAAACTCTCTTTATAGGCAACTATGTGAAACTTTCAACAAACACAAGTGAAATATATTTATAGTTATAATATATTTCATACCCTTTATAATGCTTAGCTACCAAATAGTTCTTGAATTATCTATAGTATGACTCCATCCTAAAGAAGACAACACCTTCTTTTCAATCTATGTGCAAACTTGTGCTCAGGCACAAGAGATATGACATAGTAAGAGAATAATATGTAGAGTTCCAAAGTAGTAAGTTGATGGTTAAACTTTATAACTACTGGAGAGAGAGAAGAAAATGTATGGATGGTCAGTATTTGAAGTTCAACCAAGGAGGCTGAATCTGAGAAAAGCCTGACTACATCAAAAGTTGTTTTACAAAGACAGAAGAATCTAGGACTCACATTCAATGAACTCACATTTCCTTTTATTATATGCCATAATCTATTCTCACCACTAGACCTTAACTACTTTATTAAAGAACAGAAATTCTCTTGTATTTTATTCACAATGGAATGCAGAGCCTCATAAACAAAAAAGTACATGAAGCTTAGTTAATAAGATATACAAGATGGTTCAATTTAATTTCTGGTTTTATTCATTTATAATAATAACGACAGAATAATTGGATTTTTGAATAAAAAGGAAATGTCTCATTTATTATAGAAATTCCTTGAATTTTATTACAATAGAACATCACTTTTTAAAATGAGCATGGTTAAACAGACATAAGACACAAAAAGGAAAAGGTTCTTTTTATGATGCTATTTTTAGTTTTGACCTTAAATTAAGTACCATGTATAACTTTGGTTAGAAAATACATTTATTTCCCTAAATATAAGGGGGAATAGCTTTAAATAAGGCCTATCAAAGCAATGACAAATCTTTTTCACTTAGCAAATTCTTTCTTATCCTCCAGGAGCGGGAAGACACCTTCTCTAGGAAAACCATGGTAAACTTCAAATGCATCCTAATTTGTTGCAATCGATCATCACTATTCTGCTCAAAAGTAAGAATGCTATTCATTTCATTCAGAATAAACACCAAACTTTAGACATTAATCTACATGGCCCTTAATAAACTTGTCTGCCATTACCTCTCTGATCTACTTCTTCTTTTGGTCTGTTCTGGCCACCCTATACTGAACGCTTTTAAGTCTTTTCTCAGATGTCCATTACCTTCTCAAATTTGCCTAAATGGATCAGGCATTGAAACCTGTCATCCACTCTCTACCAACACATGTAACTCCTGATACCCCTTTATGTAGCTCTGTATTTGTTCTTTATCCATTATTGCCTGATACTATACATTTACTGCTTATGCACCATGTTTGTTTATTATTAACTGCCTCCTCCTACTACAACACTAACTCTGTAAGGCAGGATTTTGTTGTTTTATTTTGTACTTTGATTTGCCTTAGCTTAAAGTTATGGCTGGCATTTAGTAAATAAATATAATTTGGGGAGCTAACAAATAAATTATGTAGCAATAAAGCAACTAGGTTTAGGGGAAAAAAACCAAAGTAAAAATATCTTTTTCTGCTAGATTAAAAGACCCAAAACATATCTAAATAGTACTTCAAGTATTCTGCTAAAAAGATTCAAGTTGTGAGAGAGCAAAATATATTTACTTAACTTTATGAAAATATATCAGTAGCTGAAATAAAAATTCCGTAAATTTGAAGTAACAATCTCTTTAAGTCTGAAGTGAAAACAGAGCAAAATAGTGAAAAATGTCATTTGTAGGAAATCATCCAGAACAGTCTTTTACACGGATTCTGCATGTACAAGCCTACAGAACTAATTACTACAAGCCAACAAAAGGCCCAAAATGTAATGTAGTTACCTATATAACTTCATTCATATCTAGGTGGTAGGTTCACATCCATCACTTCTCTAGGCAGTAATATGATAAACTACCCCACAACTCACTTCTTACAACTAATGGATACTCAATTTAGAAAATAAGACTATTCATGAAAGAAGTATAAGGCACAGTTCTACCTCCCAAAGCAATCATTTCATAAATTTTGCAAAGATTGTTTTTTCTCATAAACAGCATTTTAATAGGTATACTGTATTCCTTAGTAAATGGACAGGCTTTAAATAAGATCAATTTATATTCAAATCTGCATGTAGAGACTTTAAGTAAGTTATTCTTTCAAACTTCTATTTATTCAGTTACACCATCAGAGAAACATTTCTATTTTCCTCAGCATACATAGCTTCATATTATGCAGTTCTTTGATATCTCGCAATTTCTCAAATTTTACATAATCATTTCATCAATTTTTCCTTTCTTTTGTGATTTTTGTTTCAATATGAAGAGTCCTATTGAGACAGTAGTACAATAAATGTCTACTTTTGCTTTCTTTCACTTTTTATGGTTTAAATTTCTCATTTAACCTTTTAATGTATCTGCAATTTAAATGCACATTATGAGGTGAGTCTCTGAAGGTATTTTTTTCCTCTCTAAACAATCAATCATTTTTTTCCAGGCTTTCAACTTTACTTCTCTTTTCTATTAAATTGTGATTATTTTATATATATTTAGATGCTACATAATAAATATGCTTTTATATGCCATCACCAAAATCATTTAATTTTAATAGTTATTTGAACTCTTCATTATGAGTCCACTTAAAAATGTCTTATTCTTGATCCCTTATTAACTAATTTTTAAGATAACTAAAATCTCTTATTTGCTGATAAACAACTGACATCTTTCTACTGAGTTCCTACAGTTAGGCCCAGACTTCAGAAAAAGATAAACATAATCAAAGTCACCTCAGTTCTCTTACACAAGTTCACTCAAGAAAAAAAAAAAAAAAAAAAACCCATGGGTAACTACCATGAAAAAACATCTGCAGTAACATTAGTAACTACATTTTTTTGAGAATGGCAGAAAAATACATGCTAAAAATTAGCAAATGCTAAAGCAGAAATACAAATACCATCTCCCTCCAAAATGTTTAGAGACCTCTTCCTCCTTCTGCAACGTACATTATGGACAAGCACATGGGTCAAACTATAAGAAACTACCCAAGATCAAAATTAACCATAAATTTTAAAAGACCATTTGTAAAAAATTAAAATTAAGCCAAGCACAGACGCTCACACAAGAAGATCATAGTTTAAGAATAACCTGGGAAAACAGTTCACAACACCCCACCTCAACCAATAAAAAGTTAGATATGGCAGCACATGCCAGTCGCCCCAGCTACACAGAAAACATAAACAGGAGAATTGTAGCCAGGAGCATGGATCACGCCTGTAATCCTAGCTACTGAGGAGGCAGAGATAAAAAGGATCACAGTCCAGGCTGGCCTGGGCATAAAGCAAAACCCTACCTCAAAAATAACCAATGCAAAAAAGGATGGAATAGTGGCTCAAGTGGTGGAGTGCCTGCTTAGTAAGGGCAAGGACCTAAGTTCAACCCCCCCCACTTCGAAAAAAAGAAAAAGAATGTAAGACAGAAAGACTTATCAGGTGCAATTAATAACATGAATAAATAACAAAATACAATACAAAATACACTGGTAGGAGAAAAAAAAGAGTATTACAATATGCAGCAGGCTTAGAAAATAACAGCTAGTATTTACTGAGTACTTTTCAACATGACAGACCCCATTCAAAGTATTTTACATATATTCTCATTTAATCCTCATCAATCCTTTGAGTACTACTATTACCAACAAGGGACTATTTTTTACCAATAAGAAACTGAAGGTTAAAATGTTAATGTTCCCAGAGGTGAAGCTGAAGTTTGAGACAAACAGTATGATGCCAAAGAGTATACTGGTTTTTTTTTTTTTTTGCAGCACTGAGCCTTGAACTCAGGGCCTTCACCTTGAGTCACTCCATCAGCCTGTTTTTCTGTGATGGTTATTTTCCAAACAGGGTCTCACAAACTATTTGCCAGTGTTGGCTTCTAACCATGATCCTCCTGATCTCTGCCTGCCTCCTGAGTAGCTAGGGTTATAGACATGAGCCACCAGCGTGGGCAAAGATTGTACTCTTAACTAATACACACTGCCTATAAAGAGTAAAAAAGATTGAAGAAAACTTCCTAAGTATCAATGAGAGATAACTAGTAAGACTGATTTTGGAGTTCTGTTTTCCAAGCTTTCTCCATTGTGCATATGCATAATTCATTCTAATTCATTTTTTAATTAAATAAGTTATAGCTCAATCAACCTCAAGGAACTTTAAAAAAGCAAGAGTAGTAACCTAAAATGTACAGAGGTTAACTCAAATTCAAAGACTGATAAAAACAGACAAAGGGATAAAGTACAAGAAACTTGAACTTATTTAACCATAAAAAAGAAGCCCTACAAGTTGAGCATGGGGACTCAACAACTGTAACTCCAGCACTCTGGGGGCCGAAGCAGGAGTTTGCAAGTTTGAGGCTAACCTGTCTCAAAAACAAGAGCAAAAAAGGACAGCGAGCCCCAAATCGCTAAAGTAGTCATCATGGTGATTACAGTTCTCACTCCTGGCACCAGTTTTGGGTCCCTGCAACTGCTGTTGCTAACAAAATTTCCCTCTGAAAAAGCTGAGTCCTGAGATTATTCACAGATGTCCTGAAGACCCTCTGGAAAATATTAATGCCCTCTGACATCACCCTATAATGACTGTTTGAGGGGAACCCGAACTATTCAGAAACCCTGTCTCCAAAAAACAGTATGTATATTATGCCACAGAGAATGACCACTGCCAATTTGACAATGAATTGAAAAATGACATGCTCAAAGAGTATCTGTTTTGATTTGAAAGCCCTAGCATAATTAACAGGCTATCAAGTTGTTTGTAAAATGTCTCACATTGAGTTTTAAAAGTAACAGATAAAAAACATCAGGTATAATTTTATTTAGGAGAAAACCATCTAAGAAAGAACATTTAATTCACTAGAGACATAATGGAAAAGCTTGTCACAAAAATTCTTCTGAAGCTACTAATTCAGACATTAGTAGGAAGTGAAATAATTATCTCCAGGGCTGGAGATAATCTGGAAAATAATTTAACAATAGGTTGGTTTATTTCTACAGCACCACCTAGAACAGAACAATACAAATAAATCACCATAATAGTAAGTCTAATAATCAATACTTCCTACTTCCAAGTTGGAAGGGTTCTGCAATACCAGGATAATCCTGTAATTACCTTTCTGTCAATTAAAAAAAAAAAAAAAGGACAAGTAATGGGGAATAGAAGAGTAAAAAGAAATAATCACCTGAGCAACATAGTACCCATGAGAGTTTCTCTACTTATTTTTAGTTAACTACTGTAATTAAATGATTAGTATGCATCGTAGCTAGTTTTCAAATCTTCACATATTCAGTTTTGATCTCTTCTTGTACCTCCTGTTTGAAAACCATTGCATTTTTAAGGCTTAGCAGGTATCATAAAAAATGATTAGCATCTAAAAAGGGGAACCCAAACACTAACTGAAATAAAGTGCCAAAAGAAGAGATAATGATCCAAAGAGTTAAAAGCAAAAATTTCATGAACCAAGGACATAACAAGTGCTAAAAAAGGGGGTTGCCACTCTGTTACCGGGAATAGTATTTATTCTTCCCCTTTTTTTTATTCCTGGAAATGAGTCTCAAGTTACTTCGAATAGGAAACACTATAGTATTTTTAATTTTAAATACTGGTAAAGCTTTTACAGTTACTTTAGTAAAAATAAACCCTCCCACACACACACCAGTGGTACTGGGGTTCAAACCCAGGGTTTCACTTGCATGCTAAATGTGCTCTACTACTGGGCTATCCCCTTAGCCTCCATTTTTCTTTTAAACTGGAAAAAAAAAGTTCCAAGTTATGTAGTTTTATTTCAAACATTTTAATCATTCAATTTTGAGCCAAAAACATTTATAGAGCACCTACATGAGTTAATTATGAGGTAGGGGATGCTAACAGGGAAAAAGAAATCCAGTGCTCACCCTCATAGAGATTGCAGTCTAACAGGGAAAAAAGACACGAAACAAGGACTTAACAACAATGATAAGCGCTATCAAACAGAAGGTTAGGGAAACCCTGAAGTACATAGCAAAGGGTTCTAAACATATACAGGAGGATTTATCAGGGAATCAGGGTAGATTCCTCTGAAAAACTGACATTTAAACCAAGATCTGAAAATTAAATAGCCAAAGTATTGATGGAAGGGAAGTATATTCCAGGTTAAGGAAACACCATGTACAATGGCTTGAGGTTAAAAAGACTACAGCATTAAAACATCATAAAGAAGAGAGTTATGGGCCTGTGTGTGGCAGTGCACAACTGTAATCCCAATACTTGGGAGACTGAGGCAGGAGGATCATCAGTTCAGACCCTGATCTCAAAACAAAACAAATATAACTGGCACACAGAACAAGAATGCCAAGTGTCAGAGACTGAGAAGGTACAGCAGATTGCTTAGGCTTTTAGACTAAATTCTAGTTTAGGTGGGAAGATTTTTAGAGAAAAGAATGGAATTAAATAAGGTTTGCTTTAGGACAACTTCTTATACTTTTCTCTATTGGCCACAATGAGAATGAGTTGGAAAGGATATAACTAAAAGCAAAAATTGATCTAGCAAAAGAAGTTAAAGGGTTCAATAAAGAAAGTATTATTTTAGAGAAAAAATTTAATTAGTTTGACACCAAGATTCCTACAGTTTTTCTCAAGGAACTGAATACCTGCTTTCAAAGCTAAGTATTTATCTGACAATACAGAAACTTGAAAAAATATATTATATTTAGTTATTTAAGAGTCTGAATACTGAGACATAATTTAAAACACTGCTACACCCAAATTAATAAATGGTCACAGCTAGAATACGAAAGCATAACAAATTAAATAAAGGCAAAAAGGTGTGCTATAAAGCTAAATACAGATGATCTAAACCAAAATAACCAGATATTTAATTGAATTTGTTACTAACTTTCTAAGTTTTGGTTTCTTCATTAATGAAGAGGGGGTTTGTTATAGAGTTGCTATGAAAATAAATGTTTGCAAACTCAAAAGTATTTTACACTAACATCTACAATGACTGTCCCTTAAGAACCAAATCCCCATGTATTATAAATCTGACTGATCATAGTTTCACCCCACCACACACTTTTTTTAAATAGTATTGAGGACTGAACTCGGGTCTGGCTTGCTAACCAAGTACACTACCACTTGAGCCACACCCACTTTTTTTTTCCAAGTTTGTTTTTCAGATAGGGTCTTGCACTTGTGCCCAGCTTGGCCTCTGACGGGTGACCCCCTTCCTCAGCATCTAAAGTAGCTGGGATTACAAGCATGAACCACCACACCCAGATACCATTTTTCTCCTGCAGTTTCCTTAAGAAGCTGAACAAATTACTGCTCTGTTTATATCAATATCTACTCAGCCTGATTAGGAGCTTTCTAGTTTCCAAATATGTCTAGCAAAGTGTTCAAATCTTAAACCCAAAGGACCCCTGAAAATAAACAGCCAGAGATCTTATGAGATAATAATGATAATTTGTTTCATTTACAAAGATAGAAAACTTTCACAAAGATAGGAAAAATCACTATGGGAAAATATGTGATGCAAACTTAAAGGAGAAATGGTGAGTGCTTCCTAATCACTACTAGAATTGCTTGCTATTCACATCACACAACAGGATGGGAGCTATCCCTCTGTCTGTAACCTAAAAACAAATTTGATCCCACTTTTTCTAAAAGAAGTTAAAACATGAAAGCGCTAATTAGAGCTCACCTAAGGAAATTTAAGCAAAAAGAAATTTAAGCAAAAGAAAAAGAAATAGCTACTTTATGTATCTGGCACTTTGGCATAAAGAACATTTCCCCTTCCCTCCCCCACCCAAAAAAATGCATTTTGTAAGTCTCTCATAACCAATCCGTTTGAGACCAAAAAAGGGAGGGAAGGGTGGAAAGGAAGAGGTACAGTGGCTCATGTCTGTAATCCCAGCTACAAGGATAGTGGTCCCAGGACAACCAGGAAAATGTGAGATCCCATATGAAAAACAGCTAAAGCAAAAAGTGCTGAGAGTGGCTTAGATCAGTATAGGCTCTGAATTCAAAACCCCAGTTCTCTCTCTCTCTCTCTCTCTCTCTCTCTCTCTCACACACACACACACACACACACACACACACACAGGAAATAGGGAGACAGGGACAAGTCAAAAAAACTAAAACTGTGCCAATGGAAATGCAAAGACCAGAGAAAAGATTAAAAACAAAGACCAAGACAAAAAAAAAAAAAAAGCACATCTAAGTTGAAGATGATCAACAAAAACACAACTTATAAAACTGTAACACTGAAATGACAACTAGGAAAGCAGAAGACAAGGAGTTCTGAGAGAAAAAAATGGGTTGAAATAAACGCATTTACATAAGTGATATCTAGGGATAAAGTATCACCTGAAGGAAGGAAAGGAACAACACTGAATAAAGAGTATCAGGGAAAGAATAAATGAGCAGGAAAAAACCCACAGATTACCAATTGTTTTATAATTTACTGAATTATATGCTAAGTAATATTAAATTATACCTGAAAATTGTGTTATATCTTATGGATTTATAATAGTATGAAACAATCTTTCTAATTAACTATGTAAGAAACATGAGGAAATAATGTATCTAGGGGTCTAGGAAAGAAATTCCTAATTGAATAATTGTGAAATTACCAACTGCAGAGTAATTCAAAGGTAATATTGAAATATGACAAAATGTAACACTGAAAGTGAGAAGGGTCTTCTCTTTAGAGTTCCATCTAGTTTCACTCCTTGTTGCTTTATTCAAATTAGTTTTCTTAGACTATCTCAAAATTCTAAATGTATTTAGAATGACCTAGGACTTCTTTTAATGTACAGATTTCTTAGCATTAACTGGATGTTTGGGTGGTAAAGCTATTTTTCCAGGCACAGCTGTTTCTTTACACTCAAAACACTGCTTTCAAAGAAATGGGTATGATCCTCACATACCAAGACTACAGAACCTAACAACAATCTTCCACAGAAGCAACATGTAAAGCAAAGAAGGAATGTAGATGGCAATAAATGTATGGAAGTATCTAGGTAAAGATGCCAAAAGATAAGAAATACAGACGCCCTAGAGATAAAAAAAAGTTTACTTTGCTAATAAGTAAGAAAAATGCAAATAAAGCAACCAGTAAAGGTGTAGCTCAAGTGATACACTTATAATCTTTTCCATGTTAACCATGCATTAAATGAATACACAAATTTAACCTTAAAAAAGTTAAGTCTACTCTTTCCTGATTTCCCTTTATTCCTGCCCATTTATTATTGAAGTACAACTGTAATTATAGACAAGTACACAATAAATTATTGTATCTCAAAATAGGCATAATATCTTTCAAAGTAAATGCTGGTATGCCACGTACACACTCAAGTATCTTTTCCATAGTAAATGAGCAACAGGCCCAACAGACTGGTGGTATCTTTTCTTACCTTTTTTTTTTTTTTTGGCAGTATGGGTTTTGAACTCAGGGCCTCTGGGCTTCAGGCTTGCTATGCAAGTGCTCTACCACTTTAGCCGCCCACACCCAGACCTTTTTGCTATTGGTTATTTTTCAGGTAGGGTCTCTTGTTTTCCCTGGGCTGGCCTCAGACCACAATCCTCCTACCTATGCCTCCCTTGTAACTGGGAATACAGACACACACCACCACACTCCAGCTTGTTTGTTGAGATGGTACTAAACCAACCTTTTGCCTGGGCTGGCCTCAAACTGCAGTCATTCCAATGTCTGCCTCCTGAGTGTCCATGATTGCAGGCATAAGCCACCACTCCCAGAGGGTGAGATATTTTGGTTGTATTTGCTATTATTTGCTTTGGAAAACAATTCTAGAACTCTGGAAAGTAGCTGAGCACTGTGGGGCTCCTATACTAAGACTGAATTCCAATTCAATTTTCACAACTTATATCAACTCTAGAAGGTATAAAGCAGTTGGGGCTTATGAGCAGATATTAAAATAGATAAGGAAACACTAAGACAAGTTCAAGTGGTTTTTAAATTTTATAGGTATAGGTTTAATACTCCAAGTGTAATGAAATGATAAACCGGTTCACTCGTAAACCTTAATTCCAGCTCTTCCCCATTACTTTAAAGCTCTTCTTGGCCCAAGTCTCTCCTCTTTCTACCAATTATTCCATTCTTTTTGCACATACCCTCCTCTGAGCTTTTCTTGTCCTACCCCAGTATATCAATTACCTACTGCTATTTAATATTTATGAGTAACTGAGGAGATGAACATACAAAGAGCAACAAAACAATCTCTGATCTCTAAGACCTATAGTACAGAACAACAAACAAAATAAATAGATAGCCATAACTATGTGACATCTCACTCCAGTCAGAACAGCTGCCATCAAGAAAACAACAACAAATGCTGGCAAGGATGTAGGGAGAAAGGAATCCTCATACACTGTTGGTAGGAATGTAAATTAGTGCAACCACTAGGGAAATCAGTATGGAGGTTCCTCAAGAAAATAAAAATAAAGCTACCATATGATCCTGCTATACCACTTCTAGGCATATATCCAAAGGAGTGTAAATCCTCAATCCTCCTCAAGATACCTGCACACCTATATTTATAGCAGCACTATTCACAATTTCCAAAATATGGAATCAGCTAGCAGATGAGTGGATAAAGAAAATGTGGTACATATAAACAAGAGTGTTATTCAATCATAAAGAAGAATAAAATTGTCATTTACAAAAAAAGAAATAGAAATAGATTATCATGTTAAGCAAAATAAGCCAGACTGAGAGAGGAAAATATTACATATTCTCTCTTATATGTGGAATCTAGCCTTTAAAAATGAATGTCAGGAATGTAAAATGCATTCTATTTGTGGGTGGTTTCCAGTGGGAGGAAGGAGAGTGAAAGCAGAGGGTAAAGGGGAGATGAGTAAGGTCAAAGTACTTATACACACGTATGAAAAAAGAAAAATGAAACTTGTTGAAATTGTTTTAAGGGGATGAGGGAAGAGTTAAGAGGAGGTGACTTTGATTGAAGTACATTGTATGCACGCATGGAAATATCACAATTAAACTCCTTTGTACAACTAATATATGTTAATAAAGAAACTAAAAACTGCAGGAAGTAGTAAGAAATATACCAGAACATACAGGCATAGGCAACAACTTCCTAAATAGAACTCCAATGGCTCAGTATCTAAAAGAATGAATGAACAAATGTGCATCAAAATAAAAAGATTTTGCTCAGCAAAATAAGCAGTTACTAGACTTAAGAGACTGCCCACAGAATGGGAGAAAATCTTTGCCAGCTATTCATCTGATACGGGACTAATATCCAGAATTTACAGGAAACTCAAAAAACTCAATCCCCAAAGAATCAACAACCCAATAAAGAAATGGGCACATGAAATGAATAGGGAATTTTCAAAGGAAGAGAGGTACATATGGCCAATAAATACATGAATAAGTACTCAACTTCCCTGGTCATAAAAGAAATGCAAATCAAAACTACACTAAGATTTCATTTTACCCCAGTTAGAATGGCTATCTTCAAGAACACAAACAACAAATGTTAGTGAGGATGTGGCAAAACAAGAACCCTTATAACACTACTGGTGGGAATGTAAATTAGTACAACTATTATGGAAAGAAGTATGGAGATTCCTTTAAAAAACTAAAGCTAGAACTACCATATGATCCAGTGATACCACTCCTGGGCATATACCTGAAGGAATGTGTGTCAGGAAGTGATAGAGACACTTGCACTCTGATGTTTATTGCAGCACTGCTCACAACAGTCAAGCTATGGAAATGACCCATATGCCCTACAACTGATGAACAGATTAAGAAATGGATTAAGAAAATTGGGGTGTGTGTGTGTATATATGCATGTATCTATGGATGTGGTTTGAAGGTGAATGGATGTAATTATGGAATTGGAAGACATAATTTTAAGTGAAATAAGCTGGGTTCAGAAACACAAAGTCCACATGTTTTCTCTTATGTAGAAAAGAGAACCAAAGGATAAACATACACACAAAACCAAACATGATTATATATACATTTAAATCTAGAATATGTTTGTAATAGTAGAACTACTCTATGGCACCTGGGGGAGGAGGGAAGGAAAAAAGAATGTGCTGGAGTCAATAATATTGAAATACATTACATCTGTGCAGGTAGAGGACATAATCGTATGTAGTGAAAGCTGTTGAATGATGGGGGGAAGTAAAAAGGGAAGAGGTAAGGGAGAGTTAACAAAGGAGGATGAACTGACTAAAGTTAAGTATATTCACAGCAGGGATACATTGTGAAACCCCTTTGAACATCAACTTTGGAATTAAAAATGAAAAGACTATAAAATAGGTACAGTGGGGAAGGGGGGTATTTGTGGGGGAGTGAATGAAGATGGTGAAGGTGAGGGATTATGGTTGATGGGTTGCATATACATACATGAAATGGAATGATGAAACCTCTTAAAACTGCTTTAAATGGGGCACAGACAGAGGGTTGTAGGGGATGAAGGGGAGATGTTGGGGACAATCTAACTAATGTACAATGTAAGGTTATTGGAAACTGGCACAATGAATCCCCCTATACAATTAATATATGCTACTAAAAATGAAAAAATAAAAACATAAAAGAAATGTCATTATGACAAACATCCATACTTTTTTAAAAAGTCTCTTGACCTATATTCCATGACAGCTTGAAATGATACATTGAATCATTATGCAGGAAAACTATTCTGCCAAGAACCCCAGATGAATTTTTTTTCTTCCCATCACCATCTTAATGATAACTCTGTAACAACAGTAAGACACAACACAGTGAACTTTGATGAGACATGAAAGTAATCTATGTCTGTATAGTGTAATTTTTCTTCAATTCAGCTTCTGCTTAGTGAAGAAATTTATGCAAATACAATTTTTTTTGAAGTTCAGGGACATGGCTCATATGACAAAAGTGCCCCAAGTTTAATCGCCAGTACCACCAAAAAAAAAAAAAAAAAAAACACATAAAATTGGCCTTCTATTACAGTTTTCTTTTCTTTTTTTTTTTTTTCCTTTAGTGGTCCTGGGGTTTGAACTCAGGGCTTCATGCTTGCAAGGTAGGTGCTCCACCACTTGAGCCACACCTCCAGCCCTAGTTCAGGTATTTCTCATAAAGAAGTAAAATTTTCCTGCAAATATGAAAGAGAAAAAAAAGTTTAACTTAAACCCTAACAATAATATAGTCTTTCAGAAAGCTGCAATAATGACCAGATTGGTAATTCATTCATTTACTTGAATGAATCAGTCACATTTCTTTGACACTAAACCCAAGGTATTTTTGCCATATTTATAAAATACTCATTATATCCATGCTGGCAATAATTATTACTCATGTGATCATCAATGACCTAACCTAAAATATTTTACAGATATTTAGTATCCTTTTCCAAAAATGACTAGACTAATACCAATTTTCTTGAGCAGCCAACGGTTATTACTGAATGTATAACCTTGGTCAAGTTTCCAAATCTCTCCATGCTTCAGTTTCCTTCTCCATAAAACAAGAATTAACAGTTCCTACCTATACATCATTTAAGGTTTTAAAAGAAAAAATAACGGAAAATGCTCAAGAGCTCCTGGCAGATGGTAATTACTCACATGCAAATGTTAGTTAAGAGGAAAATTATTTATCATCACTCATGTATTTTCATTGTGCAAAACTCATATACTTTCATTGTTGCCACAGGGCTGCCCAACTACACTTTGTAAGAATAAGCACAACATATTCACCTTATTATATGATCTGCCAATTTTTGATACATAAACTTCTTCCTACAAGAGAAAAGCTCCTATAGTATTTTATCTTCCTCTTTTTGACTTCTATTCCTCAGTATAATTTTCTAAGTGTAAATATACCCTGGAAAATCAAATTCTTTGTTTTTAGAGACAATCACTGTAAGATTATATACTATAATTTAACTATCGTTTCATAATCCTATGTTAAAAAAAAAAAAAAGACATGACCAACCATGGTTAAGATACTTTGGGAAAATAGGTCTGAGGAAATAATCCAGAACATAGCACAAAAAAGACGAAAAGATTAAAACACATAAAGAGAGATTAACAGAGAAGCTAAAGGGAAAAGTCTTCATTTGTTTAACTAAAGTCCTAGGGGAAAGGAGAATGAATGGAGCAAAGAAGATATTTTAAAAGAATGGCTGAGAATTTTCAGTTTCAATTAAAGACATTACAGGTTCAAAAAGCATAATAAAGCTTAAACAAGAATACACAAAGATACTGACACCTAAATGTATCATGGTCAACTTGCAGAAAATCAAAGAGGAAGAGAAAAAAACCCCAATCAGAGAAACAGTAGCACTTTTTCACGTTCAAAGTAGCAACAGACAGATTTAAATTCAATTATTTCCATAACTATACGTAAAGGACTAAATGCTCCACATAATACACAAAGATGTGTATTTAAAGTGTCATGCTATTTTTAAGATTTGAAAAATAAAAAGATACAAGAAAGTTGAAAGTAAAACACTCAAAAATACATGTAAACATTAAACAAAAAAATACAAAATCCAACAGTGATTATTAGCATAGTAACTATCCAAAAAAGGAAGAAATAAGAGTTGGACAGGTCAAAGAAAGGAGGAGAATAACATTCCCAGTTAGGCAGGAGAGTGGAAGTAGAGAAAGGAAGTAGAGAAAAAGGCTACAATTAAAATATGAAAGTCAGGAGTTGACTTGTGGTAGATGAAGTACACCATTAAAATACTACAAGTAACTTTTTTTTATACAATGTTACACAGTTTACTAGAAGGGAGAAAGGCAGAAGACAACAGAAGCACTAACTCTATCTCAGAGGATGCTATAGTAATCCAGGTAAAACAAGAATCTGGTAGAGGTAGAGGTGATGAGTCCAGAAAGCAGTTTAAGAGGAAGACCTATCTACAAATTTTCCTTCTCTGAAACTCTGTAGACAAAAACATGCACAGTGCTTATTAAAAGATAACCAAACTATTTGTTTTCTACCGTTATAACGAACTTGTATTATGATACTGATCCCACTCAGCCTAATAATACATATTTAGTAAAATTTTTTTCATAAAAAAAAAAAAATAGTAGCTGAGCACTGGTGGCTCAGCCTGTAATCCTAGCTACTCAGCAGACAGAGATCAGAAGGACCACGGTTCTCCGCGGCATAGTTCAGCCCAGGCATAGTTCACGAGACCCTATCTCAAAAAAACCCTTCACAGAAAGAGCTGGTGGAGTGGCTAAAAGTGTAGACCCTTAGTTCAAATCCCAGTACTACAAAAAATAAAATAAAATAAACAAAGTAAATAAAACACTAAGGAACTAATTACCCTACATACAGTATAATGTATATAATCCACAATTATACATTATGACTTATTAAAACTACTTAAGAAAAAAATTGACAGCTTTTGTCCTTCTGAGTTCTGATGCATAAAATATGAAGTCTCTGATTATATCACCTAAAACACCTTTTCATTTTCAAGAACCATTTACCAAAAGGTCATCAACTACACAGTGAACTCAACTCACCAATGCTGGGTGGACTACCATAGTTAATTGGTGACTCTGGTGGTCTTCCACAATGCAATGCAGCCAGAGCAGACCCTTTCCACACAACATGCTTGCAGCCTATTAAACAAAAATATTTTTATGCATATACAGATAGGACACAAAAACAAAAAGTGAGAAAAAAGAATGTCTAAATACTATTAGAAAATGTTCATACTTTTATTTGTGCGTAGCAAAGACTGTCTTCCAGCTCCTAATAAAGTTTGTACTCCAGGAACACTTTGAGGAATTTCTTGTTCAAGAAGAGGTCCTAGTCGATGACATATTTGCAACAAGTGATCAGGTGCTAGGTGTCTGTAATACTTCACCTGTCAAATAAAAAGATAAGAAACTTGTTATATAATGTGATATATTTCTTCATGTTAAATAAAACACACTTTAAAATTAGGTAAAGTCTTCTGGCTAGTCAACATTTGGTTTTATTTAGGGAGAAACTTCACATCTTATAAACCACTTGACTTTCAGAATAGTTACCCTAATCATCATTTAGTCCACTGAGGCAGAATAAAACGGCTGTATAAATCAATGTAACCTAATGGGGCAAGTTATAAATTAAGAGATGCTAGTCAATGCCAATTCTGAACAATGAAAAATATATAGCATTGCATTGTATTTTTCTTTTCTTTTTTTTTTTTTTTTTTAAATGAGGGAGAAGTATTCTGAGGCTCAGACTCCAGACTTGTTTGTGCTAGGCAAGTATATAGTATATTTCAGTTTATCATTTGTATTTTCAAAAACCTTAAACAACCAAAAAATCCAATTATAAAGTATAATAAATGTTTTGAGACTTTTATATTATAAAGGAAATCTCCAGAATAACTGAAAATTAAACACAAATGGTAAGTTTCAGTTCTCATTATAATATTTAAGAACACTTAACATTTATGCTAAATTTCTAAATTTATTTACCAAAAACCTTACTTAAAGATCAAATTTCAAGAGTTGCTTTAAACAAGTTTCAACTATAAACCTACCTACTATAGAAAGTTGGATGGCATTAGGATCAATTCCAAGACATTGTTTAATTTATGCCAGCATTTGAAACCATGGTATGAAATGCTAATATTTTATGAGTTCATCTCTTATTAAATATTTTCATAGTCTAAATAGAATTAAGTTAGAGCTTTAAATTAATTTAAATTAATCTATCAGGCTGCAAAATATGTCCCCTTGTAGAACCTAATTACTCTAGTTAGGTATTTATGTTCTGGGACCCTTAGGGTTTCCACAGGTAAAAATTATGAATAAAACTAAGACTTCATTTGCTTTTACACCCATTTTCTCATGAGTGTATGGTGGAGGTTACCAGAGGCCATATACATGACTTATGATGCCACACAGATTGAATGCAGAAGCAGAACCATGAGTCTAAGTCTTCTATTAAGCCATATATTAAAGACAAAAAATGTAAAACAATGCCACACCCCTCACAAATTTGTTCTGGAAAATAATTATATCAAAAAATGTTAAACTTGTATTAAGATGAAATTTACGGCATTAGTATTTAACACATTTGTGGTATGTTAAATTTCTAATACAGTAAACACGAACAGATTACACCCCACATAAAAAAAGGAATCTCAATTTTTATTAATGTAAAGGGGTTCTCAAACCAAGAAATGTGAAAATTAAATCTAGGCATGGTGCTGCACTGTAACTCAGCACTCAGAGGCAAAGGCAGGAGGACTGTGAGTTCAAAGCCAGTCTGGGCTACATAGCAAAGCCCTGTCTGAAAAAGGCAAAAAAAAAAAGCTTGAAAATTGAACTCAATTTCACGAAGTAATGAAAATGTAGTAAGAATTCCTTATAATAAGAATGATTTAAGGTAGAAGTGAGGAGATAAAATCATTTCATTCCACATTGTACTATGTTACACTATTAACTGTAGTAGAACATGAATATTTTTTAAAAGTTGGCTAATACACATATTTCTAAGCTGAAGCCAGTAAGAGAAACTCACCTTATTCTTTATCATAATATACTCATGTCATGAAAATAACATGGAGTCATACTGTCACACTTAGATAATTTAAAGCAGCCGTGTGGCATAGAATAGGTAGTCAATAAGTCTTGGCAGAATGCAAAGGAATATCTTTTCTAGCCAGGCACAGTGGCTCACAACTGTAATCCCAGATACTTGGGAGGCAGACATAGGATAGTAGTTCAAGGCTAGACAAAAAGCAGGATTTTCTACCTGAAAAATAACTAAGCCAGGCACCAGTGACGCATACCTGTAATCCTAGGTACTGTAGGGGCAGAGATCAGGAGGATCAAGGTTTGACGCCACCCCAATGCGAAGTTCTTGAGACCCTATCTAAAAATACCCAACACAAAAAAAGGCTGGCAGAGTAGCTCAAGTGGTAGAGCACCTTCCTAGCAAAAGTGAGGCCCTGAGTTCAATCCCTAGTACAGCAAAAAAAAAAAAAAAAGAAAAAAAAATTTAGATGAGAATGTTAAATGAGTTTTTAAAATTGTATTTATACTTTGCTCTGGTCACCTCCAATAAGTTCTGGAATTTTGTTGTATAACAGAATGACTATGGTTTGCAAAGTATTTCAAAATAGAAATAGAAGAGGACTTTGAATGCTTTTACCACAAAAAAACAATAAATGTGTGAGGTGGTAAATATGCTAAATATCCTGATTTGATTATCATACAATGTATACATGTATCATAAAACTTCAGTTTTGTGGTGATTCTGTTTTAGGATCCACTGACAAAATACTTTCTCAGGTAGTAAGTCTGAAAAACCTTACTGCAGAATTCTACCTTTGAATGAGTCCACTTTGTCTGACTAAAGCTTTGGTACAGAATACTCCAATTTTTCAAAATCAACTTTAAAGACAGAAGAAATACTTTCAGTTCTTAAACCATTCAAGCTTTCTCTAGCTTGAGACATTGTAGAAACTGATCCTGCTGCTGACAATCTCTAACCACTTACTTCCACCTCGTTCTCCTTATCTCATTCTATGCCTCACTGTCTTCTATGACCTGTTCACACCTCTGTCCCTTCTTTTACATTCTATCCTTTTGTTCCCACAGGACATTATACTCATTTTCAAGTGCCTTTCACCCCTGAGCATTCTGTAGTACTTATCATATTAATTGTCCTTCATATATTTTGATACGTAAACCTCAGTGAAAATCTAATGGTAACTTTGATCTTCATTTCCAAAGAATATACAGATAGGTCCTACCAACCCTTCCATTCCTGGGACATTCATAAGACACTTGCACTACACTAAAATTGCTATTTAACTTATCTGTGTCTGATGTACTATATAGGATTAGACCTTCTTTACTTCTGTCTACATGGCACCTAATGCAGTACTCAAGTTCTTAATAAATTACTAGGTAAATACATGTGAGACTATATAAAAATTACTGGCTTCCACTCCCCAAAACTCAAAACATTGTTAGTACCCATCCTAATACATAAAAAGAGAAAACAAAAAAAACTTATTTATACATTCTAATGCTTTAGTATGACTTTAATCACTTTTTAAAGTCACAGAACACCATGTCCAAATAAAATTCTAAGCAAAACAAGTAAAAGTACAGGCGCTCTGAAAATATTCTTACTGAAGTGGCATCAAGGAACATACATCTCAATGCTTGACCGACTACTTAGCAGTGCCTCAAGTGCCATCACAAAAGGATCTCTAGAAAAAAAAAAAAGTGGAAACAGACTAACAAGCAATATTCTGTGCTACCCTTTCTCTCCCAAGACATAAACTCTTTGGAGTCCTCTTCTCCAGCACTCATTTTCTCAGCATACTGTATGGGGAGGGTAGCCGGGGGCTGAAGCTTTCTACTTTTTCTCCATCATATCTGTAAAGCTACCTGCACCTTCTTTCCCTAGCCTGTCTCTTATAAATAGCTAAGATCTAACTCCTCTACCTATACTTTGAATTCTAACTAACTTCACAGAAATCCTAAACTATAAATTACCCCTCTATGTTCACTAATTCCTTTTAGTTCCTTCCCATTCATACCTAGATTTAAACATGTTCATGTTGCTTATCTTAGGAAAAAACAAAAATCCTGTCTGATCCCTATTATCTATTCCCCCATCCAACTCTAATACCCCAGTTCCCTTTCTTTTCTTCCTCAGAAACATGGTTTTTAGAGAATGATTCATTGCCAGTCTCATTTTACTCTCATCCTCTATTCTCACTAGCTTTACACTACTCATTCTTCCCTCCCATCCCATCCCCAATATCTAATCAGTCACTAAGTCTGATTTCTCTGTCCCATCTTTAAGCCCACCTACCTCTATCTCCATAATCACAGCCTCCCCAAACTCATATCATCTTTGGTATTAAAAAACTCCAATCTTCCCCATAGTCATTCATGCCTTCTACCTCTATTAAACTGCTGCAATTAAAATGTCTTTCCAAAATATGTATCCAGTTAAAACATCCCTACTGAAAACACTTCAGAGGCTTTCCTAGCTCTTTGGATAAAGATCCAAATCCTTAAAATGGTCTCTGCAAGCTCTGAAACACATACATGGTCATTTTCTGTTTTTCTGGGTTCATTTGGTACAGGTCCAGCTTTTACTTTCTACATTTCAGATGCACTGGCTTCTTTCAGGTTCTTCACCTACACACATACTGTCATTCTCCTTTGAGGCTTTTCCCATTGGTGGACTCTGATTTTCCCACACTCCCCTTGCACAGACAACTTTCTACATGCTTCTGATCTTGCCTCCAATGTAACTTCCTTTGCTGTCCTTTACTCAGTCTGTTTCCTTGATTGCACACTTTCTGTGACTTTTCTTTTTTAACTCATGGGTCAGTTTGTGGTTATACATTTAAGAATGCCTTTGATGTATTTTGATGCTTTTTGTCTCTATTTCACCATAAACTGCAAAAGAAGAAGGGCCACGAATATTTGTACTCTCAACTGTATTTCACATACGCACATAGTAAGCCATAAAAGAAATCTATCTTTTTTACTGCATTTTCCAAGCATTTTTATAAATATTAACCATATTCATATTCTTTGTAAATATTAATCCATGTCACTATGATCAACATTTAAAATGTAAAACAAATTTTAAAACTGAAATTACTCATTTATAGATGTTAGTAAAAACCTCATATTTTTAACATAAGTTTTTTAATTTAAGTGAATTTTTATTTTACAAGTAATTAAAAGAAACACTTTAAACTCCTTATTCACAATGACTGTATCATTATCTATGGTACACTACTATTTAGAAGAAAAACCCTTCAACATTTTCAATTTCTAATAGTATTTTCTGTGATCATAGCTGTTTTTAAACTCTCAAGATATTCAACACATTTAAAAACATGACCAAACTAGAAAGCTAAGTATGATAAATATTAATAATATTAACATAGCTACCACATATTTGCTGCATACTAAATGTCAGGCTCTATGGTAAGCATGTAAAAACTCAATCGTGGTACTCATCTATAATCCCAGCACTTGGGAGACTGAGGCAAGAAGACTTTGAATACAACACAGCAATACTGTGTCTCAATGAAAACAAACTAAAGCCTCAGTTATTTTAACAACCCTAAGAGGTATATAGTGTTTTTATTCCCATCACAGAAAGAAATCAAGGGGCCTGGGGAGATGGCTCAAGTATGTATTCCAAGCTACTCAAGAAGCAGAGACTGCTAGGATAGCAGTTCAAAGCCAGCCCAGGAAAGAAGTTTGCAAGACCACATCTCAACCAATGGCTGGGTACAGTGGTGCACACTTAACATCCCAGCTACACTGGGAAACACAATAGGAGGACTAAGATCCAGGCCAGCCTGACATAAAGCAAGACTCCATCTCAAAATTAATGGTTAAAAATCTTTTTTTACAGTATCATGTTACATTACCCAGAGTTGAGACCAGCAAACATTTTCCAGGGTTAGATAGTGTATCTTACGCTTTGAGGGCTACCTACTATCTCTTAATAAAAGCGTGATAACTATCCTTAGCTTCAAGTCCTTTTAGAAAGGTTTCTTGCACAATTTACCCACAGCAATCACTGTTTACCAATCCTTCCTCTATAGAATAACCCATAATTGTAACAGTGTTTCCAACAGCAGGGACAATAGAATTCTGTATCTGTAATTTAAAAGAAATCGCAGGTCAGACAGCCTGGGTTTATACTTGCATGGAGAAAACACTCTAAGTCTCAGTGTCTTCATCTTTATAATTCAGATTCCAATAGTCATTATCTCAGAAGACAATCATAACTTACTAAATTATTTAAATCATGACATTCTTAGCTTATGTTAAGAGTTGACTGTTTCGTTAAGTGCACTATGAATTACAAACTACATGTTGACCCTTTATGTTGAAAAACAAGTCTTTCTTTACCTAACGAGGAAAGAAACTTTTGGTTATCTTCCCAATGAACTTTTCAAAGTGAGGTAAGATCAATATATTCATTTCAATTACTTAGTTTGCCTGTGTTAGCTTAGAAATGCCACTCTTTCCTTTATCATATAATTAAATCTTTATGAAAATAAGGTCCACCTAATGTTTGGCACCAGTATAATCTGCCTTGTCTAAACTATGCACTTCATCCTTATGTGTTCAACATTTGACTGGTCCCACAAATTTTGTTAAATACAAAAGGCTTGTTACTTCTGTTTGTGATTATAGATTTTGAGCTCTAAAGGCCAATTTAATGGAATAGTTCTTATTTGTAATGGATAGTCTGGTATATAAACAAAATCACAAAAAACCCTATTCGCTATTTAATTACACTCTAAGGCTTATTAAACTCTCAGCCCCTAAAATTCTCAAAACTTCCTAACTTATAAATCTGCTGTTCTAACAAAGTATGAGTTGAATTTTCTCTGTAATCTTTAAAGCTAGCATGTATTTTCTGATCATTAGTTTACTACAATAGCTTCTCCACAGAAAAATATACGTTGTGGCAACTGTTTTGAAAATTTGTATCTTCAAAAGCAAACAAATTTAAGGATTCTCCCTGTACCACAGGTAAAGAAAACTAAAGTCCAGAGGTAACTGTTCATCCAATGACATAGTTAGAATACAGGAGAAAAATTAATGAATCCCAGGTATCCTGATTCCAAGTTTACTGTTATTTTTATTACATCACTGTTTCCTTCTTAAAACTTTAGTTTTCACCCATAATCACAATGCTGATCATTTAAAAACTTAATAGAATCTTTGTAAATCAAGTCAAATCCTCTAAGTAGGTTAACTATTAGCAAAAGAACTCTAAAGTGCTTGTCATTTCTTTCTAATTAGAAATATAACATAATTCACATAAAACCTAATTGTCAGAATTTTTGTGGTGTATTTACTCTTAATTGTGAACAAACAACTGCAACAACCTAAAAGACTACGTCTTATTTTCAGAATTTAGCCAACCATTTAAGAATTCATTTATAATTGTTTGTTATTAATATAAATTTGTCATTTAAAGAAAGTGCAATAGTTGTCTATGTTTTATTCGCCAAAATCTGATTATGTCTTGCTGTATCAGAAAAAACAAAAGAAAACAAACAAACAAAAAAAAAACACCCTCTATTCAGAACTAAGATTTTCATAAAGCAAAGTAGGGATGCTGTAATAAAATTAAGACTGAAGGTTGCCTCAAGTGGTAGAGTGCCTGAGTTCAAACCCCAGTCCTACAAAAAAAAAAAGGTTAAATTACCAACTGGGCAAAAAAAATAATTTAAGACAAAATGACAAAATTTAACTTCGCAAGGTAACACATTTTGAAGTTTCTTTTAAATTAAATCATATTTACAAAGAAAAAAAATTTGTGCAAAAAAGTTTCTTTACATTTATAATATATAATTTAAAATTCATACTTATGAATCTGGTGAAAGTTATTGCCTAATTTAAAGAAGAACAGTATCTTTTATTCTTAACACGTCAGTGTAAATTATCTTAAGAACAACCACTTTCGATTTTTATGTTTACATTTCATAGTACACAAAATAACTATTACTTAATGTACAATGACAGCAAAGTTGTTTCAGACAATGAATATTTCACCAAGTTGCCTAGAATTTAGTGTTTCCCACCCAAAAACGAAACCAAGCTTAAATAACAAAAAACAAAAAAAGATAGCTATTTCTTACATTTTTATGCTATAAACTCTGCTAAGACGTTATGTGCCTGTTCTGGCTCTGTGACAGAGACCAAATGAACAGGTTATGGCACTATGACCACAGGCTAGGCCAGCTGGAGTTCAGAATCCTTGGATTCCTTGGTGCTTCCCCTCTGTAACAGGAAATGATCATCTGTACTGCCAGGACAACCTAGTGCCCATACCACAAATCTCATTCTGACTTAGTTTTAACTTAAAAGACTATGTTGCCACCAAAACTTAAATTATACCAAAAACTTGCCATCCAACCATGCTTTTCCTCATCTGGAATGGCCAAGCAATTCTGTTTAACACATCTATCTTTAAACAGATTGACAAAACAAAACATTTCCTCATTAATTTATAATTTCCAAAAAAACAAGTAAGCTATCATGATGGTTTTAAATTCCACAAATTTCTGTACAGAAGGAGCCCCCAGGTTCAGCTCACATGCTCCTAAAATGCCATATGATCATTACAAAAAAAAAAAAAAAGCTTCATATAGTCTCTAACCAATTCTGGATATTTCAACCAACCATTTCTTACTGGTGATTGTTCCACAAAGTCGCAGTTAAAATTAGCAGCAAAATTTTCTAAAGATCTACCCACAATGCCTAGAAAATTATTTATATTTTACATTCACTAAACTGTTTTTCTTCTTAGGCTTATTTCATCCTTGAGTCTGTAAAGTATATACTCCACTATATTATACTGTAATAACAGTACTTTCTGAAGTTTTAAAGTAGACTCTCTTATAAACTGCAGCTGTAAAGAGAAAGTTATGCACACTAGTTTCTTAAATGCATATGTTTTCCTTAAAGAAAACTTTAATACACACTACAAAGTTGTATCTGGGACAACACTTACTACCATTGCCAAAGTTCTGATGATCACAAACCCAACTCGTAACATAATACATGTTTCTTACCAGTTAATTCTCACAGAACCTTACAAGGTAATTACTATTGTTAGCCCATTTTACAAACTGAGAAATAAGCTTACTCAATACTCTTCTGCCTCGTGACAAACATAAACACCACCATGGGATTGGGGAAAGAACAATTCAACTCCCTATCTATATCCATGCCACTCTGCGATTTGAGCTGAGCATTAAGAATCTAAAATGTCTTTTTTCATTTAAAAAGTTTTTGTAAATGCCTCAAATTCTTAAAAATGGTATAAGCACAAATACATTAATTGTATATGTAAAAAAGGATTACTTATCCTTTTAGCCCCTCAGTATATACTAGTCCCTTCACATACAACACTTTACTCATCATTACAGTAATTGTCTGTGATATTAAAGCCCTATTTTACAGACGACCCAGCTAAGCTTACTAATTCGCTGATACTCTGTTTTGAAGAAAAGGTAACTCTACCACACACATTTATCTCACTATGTTCTCCCACCCCCCAAAAGACATATACTCCCTCAAGTCTTGAAAGTATCTAACTATAGAATGGGAATTCCTGATTTAAAAACATTCAATGTTACCTATTTTCCTTATACTTATCCCCTAGATTTTATACTGTAACTTTCACATTAATCAGCATACTCTAAACAAATGTAATCTAAGATACATACTTAATTCCTATTCATGGTTTCTATTCATCTCTGAATTTGAGACTACCAATAATCTATGAAAACTGGTACTTAAATCATAGTAATTATAAAACATAGTAATTACATATCAACAAAGAGGTGGCATGGCTAGTATCTCAAAAATCTTCATCTTTGCAAAAAAGAAATGGTATTACAGCCAAAGAATGACACTACCTGTACAATTTCTACAAACCTACTTTTCTGTTTTGGAAAATTAAATTCCAAGAATGAAAGAAAGTTGAGAGCTTACAAACAGTATGTTGCTCTTTCTGGTTCAAAAATCAGACTTTCAAATCAGAAAAAAATTCAATCTACTCTTTTAAAAATAAAATAAGTAGGGCAAGAGAAATTGTATGGTTTGCTCAAGATTACCTGCAAGCTGTCACCAGGGCTTAGGACTTATCCTTTCCCTTAAAGATTTCTAATAAAATGGAATCATTTTAGGAAAAGCATACATCACTATTTTTAAAACACAAAATTACATTATTTTAACAAATAAGCAAAACATTAACCTAGTTCTGAAAAAAAAACTTGCAAGTAAAAATGGGTACTAAATGTGGCAAAAATGCTAAAAAACTCTGCTTTAAGATTTCATAAAAAAATAGCATAATAGGAAGTGCTAATTAAGGTGACAATTAAAAAAGACTTAATAAACCAACCAACTCAAATTAATGAAATAAACAAATGACAAAATTTTCTTTGTCCCCAAAATAGCTGGGTTTTCTTATTCTATAAAAAATTTGCCTACACTTGGTTCCATTTAAAAGAGCTGTGATAAATGCTTGAAAATGTTTTGCTTTAAAATAAGTTGCATACTTAAAAAAATATAAAATATTAATAAATACCAACATGGTGGCAAAAACAATTTTTAATATACTGTTAAATTCCATCAGGTTTGTTAAAATATTTTAAAACTTAACGTGCCAAAGGCAAAAACAGTCCTCAAATTTTGAACAGTTCTACTCCCAATCATATCGGAAAAATAAAATGCATTAATTTTATTTTTTTAACCTATAAACTTTTAAAACTACTCTTAAAATTTCATTTTCCTCTTAGTGAAAATTTAATCACTGTGATTCTATTGTAGGCTGACTACAGATGATGATCAATACCCATTTTTGAACTCATATGTACAAACATATCCCGAATTCTAAAAAGCTTGAGTTTTCCAGAAATTGTGACCTAACGTATCAGTTTTCCCATTTAAAATACTACTCAGTTATCAGCTAACATTTCAACAAATCATTTCCATAACAGATGCTGAAACTACACTTTCACTCAAATACTCTTCAAACCAATGTTAAATAAATTCAATTTGATACACAGCAAGTAAAACTTTTTTAAGTCATAGGAACAAATTAAGACAATAGAAAATACCATCTAAGACTCTGTGTTTACCTAGACCGAAAATCTCAGGATCTACTACTAAGCAAAAATGTTTCCAGAAGCCTGGTGATCCAAAGTGTCTTTCGCACTAACTAAACCTCAAATGAAAAGTCAAATGAAGTTAATCCAAAAATTACACGCCTATACATATAGTTTCATGAAAGCACCTCCTCTGGTGCACTGCACTTTATGCTGAATGAATAGAAAATCAATCAACCCCAAGTTGTACTGAGTAACTGTCTTATGCACAAGTTAACATGAATGTTCTGGTGAGGTAAAAACCATACAAGCCACTTCCGTGCAAAATAGTTGGATTTTGATAGATAATACATTAATAAAGATCACTGCTGTGTCATTTGAGATACAGACTAGGTGTAAATTCATTTTACTAATATTTGAAATGAGAAACCCTTTTCCATCCCGCAAATTAAGTCTAAATTTGATTTTTAATAGAGAAAACAAAATGACACTATTCAAAAAATAGAACATTAATAAAAGTCTCCAAGTTAAAAGAAACAGCAATTCTCAGCAACTTGAGGTTTGTGGCTTTCTAAACAGATAAAAAGATGAGTTTTGTAAAACCTGCCCCACTTTTAAAATGGATTATAACTTTTATGATAATTTTCTCGAACAGCAAGGAAGACATGAGAATTTACTGGAGTTTTGCCTAATATTTATAAACATAAAAACTTATTTCAAATATTAGTAAATCTTGGCGTTTACTTCAAACTCCATTCTTAGCCAAGTATTGAATAAAACTAGCTTAAATCACTACTTGAAAAGTAACAAACCGTAAACATGACAATGAATACACTGTTTAAATCTCCATTTAGTAGATTTATTAAACCTAAGTATCCTTGCTTATTTTAATAGCTGTATGCAGTCATCAACTCATTAAATCATGAGACTTACATACACATAGGCTAGGAGGTGTATTACATCCAAATGAAACAAAATCATGCCATGCCCTCACCTCACAGAAGACACTCATTCTGACCAATGAAGTACCATCAGTAATTATAAGTGCCTCAAAACAATTAGAAATGTCTCATAAAAAATCAACGCACTGCCTAAATTTCAAAGGCCTCACGTGACTGCTTTAACTGTCCAACACAAGCATTCATCCAGACCACCTACATCAGTTTAGGCAAAGAAAATGCTATGCAAACTATAGATCCTTGAAGGGAAACTTTACATTAATATTTCACCTTTCCATTCACAACGCTAAAGTGATAGTCCACTTTTGGAAAGCAATTTTAGAAACTACTGAAACATTCACTTTGAAAACTGAGAAAATTAAGAAACAGGGTATTTTCTCAAGCTATTAAACAAAATATATCCCAACACAAACAAACCAAGAAAAACTTTTATTGGCCAAGTTTCACCTCACAGTAAATAAATAGATAAAAATCAAAACTCTCCAGAGCCCTTCATTAATAGTTTTTAATTGAGCAGGGGGCATGCCACGATTAGCAAGACTGCTATAAAAAACTTCTAGTTTTACACTTATGCAAATACATGTTTTTGTAAATGCAGAATGTGTCGGTAGTCCACCATCACCACGCATCTCAACTCCTCCAACAACAACAACAACAAAAAACCACACAAAAACGCGTAGGTCTGAATTTAAGGAAAGCAAGAGAAAAGGGGCGGGGGGGGGCAGGAACTGTCTTGCCAAGGTTCCGCTGCGGCTGAATAGCCTGCTTGTGAAATGCTAATGCCACTTCGGAGCAGTTAGTCACCAGCCATTGTGTAGGGCTGGAGAAAGCCGAGCCGGCCGCGCGTGCAGAGCGAGCAAGCGAAAGAGAGAGAGAGAGAGAGAGAGAGGAGAGAGAGAGAGAGAGAGAGAGAGAGAGAGAGAAAGAGAGAGAGAGCGAGCGCGCCTCCTCCCGCCGCCGCTCCCGCCGCCGCCTCGCGCGCGCCCCCGCGCCCGCCCGGACGCGCGCGCCGGCCCCTCCTCCTCCGGCCTTGCACTGCACAACACTCATGACGTATCTTTATTTCAAGCACATTAACAAAATATCACAAATAAACTGTCCGCAGCCCCTGCGGCCCCGGGGTGCGGATTCCCCCGACCACTGACCCCCCGTGGCCCCCATGACCGCCTCCCAACCTTCTCCCTGGCCTTTGAAGCTTTCACGTTCTGGGGCCAAGTTTTTGTCTCTGTAAAAAATTGCGGGAAATTCAATTTTTATTCTACTCGGGGAAAAGTTTCTTTGCCGTGCGACGTGAATGTCTCACCAGATTCTGGTAGGTCCTGGGATGCTCCTTCCCGGTCCAGTCCGTGCGCCGAGGCAGCAGCTGCGGGGAGAGGACGCCCCGTGAGCCCGGCCCCCGGCCCCGGCCCGCCCGCTCCCCTCCCCCGCCCGCCCCGCGCCCCGCCGGGGACCCCGAGCCCCGCGCCCCGCGCCCCGGCGGCGGCAGCGGCGGCGGCCCGCGGCCCAGGGGCGGCCGTGAGGCGGCAGGACGCGCCGGGCCGCCGCCGCCCTTACCTCCTTCTCGGCCACCTCGCGGATCAGCACCTGCAACAACAAAGCGGGGAGAGCTGAGCCCCGCGCCCCGGGCCGCGGCCCCACCGCCGCCGCCACCTTCCTCCCTCACGCCCGCGAGCGGCAAGCCGCGAGCGCCGGCCCGGCCCGCGCCGCGCGCCGCCGTACCTGCGCCGCTTGCTGACAGGGTCCATCTTCCAGGAACCGAGCGATGAGGAAGTAGAGCTCTGCGCGGGAGAGAGGGACCAGGAGACACAGGCTGAGCGGCCGGGCGGCGGGGGGCGGGGGCCCGCGGGCGGAATCGCCCGGTGCCAGCAGCCCCGCAGCCCCCCGACTTACCCGATCGCAGCTCCGAGAGGCCTTTCCTCTCGCAAGACATGTTTATGGGTCACTTCGGGGCCGACGGCGGGACACCCCGCCGCCCAGGGGAAGCGGGGATGATGCCGCCGCCTGCCCTATAGCTGTCAGTGTGTGTTCACGAGCCGAACCTCGGCTCCACCATTCAAGCAACGGCGGCGGAGGCGGAGGAGGAGGAGGAGGAAACAACAACTCTCAGGCAGCGGCTACAGCCGTAGCCGCCTCCGCCGCGAATCCCTCCGCCGCAGAAAAGAGTCCGTCGTCTTCGCGGCCCCGCACCCGGCCCTGATCCTCAGCCCGCGCACCCGACACTCAACGCAAAAAGGGAAAAAGAAAAAAAAGAGTGCCTCCGACCGCCTCGCCCTCAGCGCCCGTTCCCGGCTCGGCGCGACCCCCACCCCTCCTCCCCGCCGGAGGCGCGATTTATTTATTTATTTCCAGTCGGAGAAGATGTCGGAGCCGAAGCCGCCGGTTGGCTGGAAGGCGCTTTCTCTGTGGAGGCCGATCTCGGGAGGGAGGGGGCCGGGTACGGCTTCGCGGAGGAATCTGACGCACACGGAGCCGCAGCACAGGCTCTATTCAGCGGCGCTGGCTGAGCTGAGATGGAAGTTAGTTTCTATGTAGCAGAAATAGGAAACAAATGAAGCAAAACTGCCCAAAGAGGGGAAATGCCCGGAGGATGGGTCTCACTCTCACGCGCGCACACAGACACATGCAGAGAGCACTCTCACGCTGGGCAAACTCGGGATCGCGCTGCCCTGCCCGAGTTGAATGATAGTGTTTGGTTTCTGTCTCTTGCCATGTGCATGTGTATAAATGCTGCGGATTGGCATCTGTGTAAGTCTTGTCCTGCGTTATTTCTGCAGCCTATGCAAGTGTTGTGTAATTTATTAGAGTGTGTATATTGCAAGAGAGGTTCGGGCTGCTTTTTGTTAAGCACTTGCGTTTTGGAAACCCGTTATTTGCTGAAGCCACCTCTGCGTATTTCTTTTATTACTACCGTTGCCTTAAGCGAAGGTTTCTTTAAAAAAAAAAATTTATTGTTAAAAACGGGCAAAGCGAACTCCAGATTTGTACTTCAGTACTCTTTTTATCCTGCTTACAAAAAGGCTAGTGATGGGATTAAAGAACCTTAAAGCTTTTTTAAGTGTTTACAAGAAGGGATAATGTAAATCTGAGGGAAAGAAAAGGGCGCTAATATTTATCTCTAACTGATCTAAAGGTAAATTAGTGGAAGATCAATAACCTATCGAAGGAAGAGTACACTACAGTTTAGCCAAGGTGATTAGTGATTAAATAATTTAAATTATCTGTGTGTCTTGCAGCTGACTTCGTCATGCTAATTAATGGCTTCTAATTTGAGGTGTAAACCATTCCTGTTTACAGTTAATCATGGAAAGACTTCTTGAAAACTGACGAAAAGAGAAAAAAATAATCTTTCTTAAATCAGTATGTAATTACCGGTTTTATATGCTAAATCATACATCTGTGTTTTACTGATGAGGATGAGGGCCTTGTTTTAAAAAAAAAATGGGTGAAATTAATGGAAACAATGGAAAAAGCCATTTGTTAGAAAACAAGAACATCAAGAGATATTTATCTCCAGATGATTTAAGCACTTTCTGAAAAGACTTGAGAGTTCAATGTTTTTTAAGGTTGGCGTTTTAAAGGATATTAGGATAGGCATTCTTTTGTTAATCTTTAACAAAAGATTCTCCTTAAAATTTTTACATAATAGATGCATTTTATGGGTCTGGTTTGAAAAGGTTATTTGTGAGAAAAGGACCAACAATCTGTATTGTGGTTTTCTAGGTTGTTCTTCAAGCCTTGTACCCTCCTAGCTTCTACATTCCTAGTGGGAGAAACTGGCTGCTGCTACTGCCTTGGGCAGCGCTGCACGGCTGCACTGGTGTGGTGCCTGTGCTAAAACATCAGAAATCACCACACGTGAAAGGAAGAAGGAAAAAAAGGCTCTACTCCTTTGCAATAATGGGATGTAAAATTGCCTTTTGTAATTCAGTTGTAATAAAATAAATCTAGGAGTTTTCCATGATTTGTCCTTTTGCTGCCTGGTTGTCAGAATAACTGCTATTTTTTCAATGACATCCTATCCTAAAATTCTGAAAATGTTTGCATTTTTCAAAAAAAAAAAAAACCATTTAATTCTATTCTTACTCGAGGTAAAGTAGCCTGCTTCTGGATGGTTAAGCTTGAAATGACAGATATTTTATAGGCCTTTCTGCAGTTGTGTTTATTTCTATGACTGATGCTATCTTAGCTTAACTTTTTAAAAAAGTATTATGTTCTTCAAATAATTTTAGTATCTTAAATGTAAGATGCTCTTCAAACAAATAGATTTTAGGAACTAAAAATTGTAGTTGGGATTTTCGAGTTTTGAAATGGTTGTATTAGTCTGATTTTTATTGATGGGTGTTTTATCCTTTTGAAGGAAAATAAACCGAGTTATGATGTGGAATATAAAATTACTCTGGGTAAAGTTTTCATGTATACCTTGGGAGTGTTATGCAAACATGGAAAGCTAGTGTGATTATCTCATATAGATCTCATTTAGAAGCCATGAAGCTCTTTCCTATGTATGCTACTAGCACTTTGCTTCAAAAAATGTATAAGGAAGATTCTCCTTTTTCAATATGATAGCGATGTTATTTTGACTAACCTTTGACAATATTTTTAGTTTACTTTTTAAAAAACTTAATTTGAAAATAGTTGTAACCTTGCCTTTGAACTAGTAACTATCAATTTGTTAGAAGAAAATGTAGACATTACCTGACAAAAATTAAAAGTTCTCTTCAACCAAATAGACTTTGTTTTTAGCAATGAATGTTAAATAAAATTTTACCAAGTCCTTCAAATGTTAAAAAAAAAAAAAAAGAAAATACAACTCCATATAACCTTTTGATTCCTTTACCATAAAACACATTCTGAACTCTGGTATCATCAGCTAACTCTAGAGTTTTATTAAGTCATTTATTGTATATGTGTACACAAAAGTCTATCATATCCAATAGAAAGAAAATCTTATGTGGAAGTCATGTATTTTAGTTCTTAAGCAATGACCCTTGCAATTCTTCTTCAGCTAACGCTTGCATACAAGAACAGTTCAGATTCCATCTCTGTCCCTTTTTGTTTCTTGTCACTTTCTCATGTACTTCAAAAATAAAATGTCAGAAATTCCATACTTCTGAAATAAGAAGGCTAACAAATATATATATAATAAAAGTTTAGGAAGCCCACACTAATTTTTTTTAATATGATAGTCTCTTTAAGAGAATTATAAACTTTTTTAAAAAGTAAAAGTTTCTGTGAAATTCATTACTTTTTGATTGGCATCATGTGAAACAAGATAAACATTTAACAAAAACTTTGTCTTGGTTTTGATAAGCTTTATTGTAAAATAATCAAATTCTGCCATTTATGTCTTCTATAGAATAATATGGAATGCTTTTAAATTTTAAAAGATCTAATACATTTATGAAATTTGTCTCCTCTTGAATGGTGAATAATACGTAACTCTAAAAATCTCAACAAATACATCATGTTGAATTATATGTTAAATCTTGTTCATTTTCAAATTCTGCTGCTTTTATAGCAAAAATTTTGCCCTGTGCAGAAATGCAAACGTAGAAAGCATCCTTCTCCAAAAAAAATCTTACCTGCCCCAGCATTACAATGTCAATAATAAGCCAACTTCTTGTGGCTAGCCCCCCATATTACATGTTTCTGTCCATGCCTGTCTACCTTTGTCTCAACACACCCATCCTTTTCCTTCACATGAATATTTACCAAATTTGAAGCACCTAAGCACAGGAGCTATTTGACTCCTATAGAGTTATTCCATTATTTAATATTTTTGTGACTTAGCATAATTTTACAATTCTCCCTGTATCTCATTGGGAAATTTTTTACTTACAGTACATTTCGTTTTCATCTGTAACAAAGATAAACTTGTCCCCAACAATCCTACAATCCCTTCTGTATTTAAATGTTAGTAACTCAGTCAGCCTGTTTTCTCTAAGCTAAATAATTCTAGTTTAGATTTTTTTTATAAATCTTAGTTTGCAAAAGAAATACATATCCTTGTGGATTAATTTATATGTTTTTTTAAAAATCACTTCATAAGTTTAACAATAAAATTACAAAAATTAAAAGAAAAAACAATTTTAAAACGTACTCCTCCAAGATTTGGAGCAACACTGTGGATGAAATAGAAAAAGCTGTTCCAGATGGCAGGAAACACAAAGGAGAAGTCTGAGGCATGTTCTATCACAAGAAGACGTTGGATGGACTGAAAGTGGGCTGGCACAGAGGACAGTGGAAGGAGGACAGCCATGCAGGGAGGAGGGATGCACAGGCTAGGGAAAGTTGCTGGTGCTTTAAATAAAACATTCTTTTATCAATGTGATTTTAATATAGGATTTCAGGACAGGAGTTACATAGTCTCTTGCTTTTACATGTATTTGAATTCATAATCTTCAAGAATCCCAAAGAAGAAAAGTTGTTTAGTTATGGGAAAAGAAGGAAGAGGCTTATCTCACAAGTATTGAGGACTCTGCACAATAAAAGCACTACAAATCAAGGATACCAAAGTAGACACTACTGATGAAGAAGGACAATTCTTTGAAAGAATAAAATCTCAACTATTAAGAGTGTCCACAAGTCTGACTTTGGGACTCATACAAATAAAATCCAATTCAAAATTGAGTTGGAACATTAGATTTAAACCAACTTTGTAATAAAAAGTGTTCTTTCCATTTTCAGAATTGTTGTAAGAGACCTAATTATACAACTTTGTTTGTAAATTGCTTTTGTTTTCCTTCATATATATGGACACACTGGCAAAGACCTCCCTGACTTCGGTGCTTAACTCCCTTTGGTGGATATACAGTGATAGAATTTAAAACAATATTCATAGCAAGTAGATATTTCACCTGAGATGTATGTGCAAAAATTTAAGAAAGCTTATAATTCGATTCTGGGATTATACATATGAATTCCAATGCACTGATAATTTTCATGCTTACATTTAAGTGTATAAAAATATAAGTGCTGATAAAATGATTATAGTGGACTTTTAAATTCTTATCCAAACTTACCAATTGAGAATGATTTATAGATAAGCTAAGCCTTTAAATGGGATATTGTGGTAAAAAAACGTGCTGTTTCCCCTCAACATTCATCAGAAATAATGTCACTGGACATGACTAGGGAATATCTTTCCCAAGAATGTTAAGAAAGTGATATCATATGAGAAGGAAGACATATATTATCATTTTATACTGCCATCCTCATCTCTTTGGTTCACACATGTTATATTTGCTTGTTTTAGTTATTCAGTTTTTTGGTAAGTGTATGTATGAGATTTCCATTTTTCCCTGATATTCCTGTATTTTCAGTTGTTTCAAAGTGTCTCTAAAGTGTTCCTTGTCTTCTGTCACTGAAACTTTAGTTTCTAATGGTAAATCAAAACAGGAAATAAGATGTGTAATTAACTCAAAAAATTCCCATTTTATGTGATCAGTTTGGATATATCTTAACTCTAAAAATAAAGATGAATCAAGTCTTTGCTTCTTGTAGTTGAAACTATCACACATAAAAGTCTTCAACATCTCTTATTTTCAACTCTTCTAGTTATTATACAAAAGATGAAAAACAATTTACCCAATTGGTGTCAAAAAGAGGAACAACCTTCCTCCCTTTCTTCTTTCCTCTGCTTTTCTATAAGGAAAAACAAATGAAGTGCTAAACAGCAAGCATTTTCTGTTTGTACAGTGGGTATATGCATTTTTGTATAACTAAACTTTTCTTATTTCAACATTTTTTTGCCAAAGTCAAGGTAAACAGGGCCTCTTCCAATATTGAATTTTACTGAGTTGGAGGAATTACTGAATTTTTACAAATTATTGTTTAATCTCTCAGACTAACTTCTGAAGTTTCCAAGACTTGTATTGACTTAAATTTCTCTATGATTAATATTAACTTCACTTCTTTAAGACATTTACATTGAGAAACTTCATTTTTAGGTCCAGATGCCATCGGACCTAAAAAAGTAAAACATTTTTTTAAATAGTCCGTTTTGTATACTTAATGGCAAATTTCCATGGCTCTACTTCTGGTGACCCATACAAGAAGAAGCTGTTTCTTCTTCCTGAGCAAAACTTAATGGGCACACAAACCCCAAGTCAATCTCTCACATCTGTCTCTTGTCCCTATATCCCATTCTTAATTTGATGGTATCATCATTGCAAAATTCTTCCTTTGTCTGTGTGTGTCAGCTGGAGAACCATCATTGAGACACTAGGTGACCTTCATGACATACTTCATTCCAACCCATGGAGTAGCACAGTCCACCAAGGCTGAGTCACGATGTGAGAGTAAATCTGACCCAGCAGGTCCCCTCTAATGGCTACACCTAGAAAGCAAAGGTTTCAGTGATAGTCTGGCCAATCTCCAGAAAATATCAATTATTAAAATCTGACTTTACTTAGCAATAACTCAATTTATTGGATGAACTGCAAGAGATATGAATCAATGGCAATATATACAGAGCAAATTTAAATTTCATTATTTCTGAAATAGACACATTGTACCTATTACATAGACTGTGTTTTGTGTCTGAATCTAATTTCTTTTAGTACAAAATGTATATATAATATGTGTGTTATAGATATATACAAATATATATATAGTTCTGGGGAGTTGAACTTGGCCTCATGCTTGCTATTCAGGCAGTCTACTATTTGAGCCACTCTACCAGCCCTTTTTGTGTTATTTATTTTTGAAGTAGGGTCTCCTATTATGCCTGGGCCAAAGTGGACATATACTTCCTACAAAAATTTGTATACTTTACAAATACTAGGAATAAATCTACCAAGTTATTTTTAGCAACTACAAAAAAATCCCCCAAATTTTGTAATCACTTGAGTATGAAGCAGAATTGTTGCATTTCTCACATTTTCTTGAGTGAGGGTATGATTTTCATATTTAAAACTTAAAAACTAATTTCTAACAAATTAGTTTCAGTTAGTCAAGAAGTCCTCTAGCCACAATTAAATTCAAACTTACAGACTAGAATCAAGAGCTACTTTGACTCCAAAAAATTGTATACTGTGCAGGGGTTTTCCTTTTTAGTTTTTTTTTTTTTTAAGTTGCAAACATAAATTTTTATTCTTTAAAAGTTTAACTCTTGGGCTGAAGGTGTAGCTTAGTGGTAGAGGCATTGCCTGACATATGAAAGGCTCTGGAATTGATCCCTGGTGCTACAAAAGAAAAAAAAGGCTTAAATCTCTTTTTTACTAAGATAGTTATACTTCTAGAAATAAGTCACCTTAACTCAGGAGCAATTTTTAAACCTGTTTATTATGGAAAAAAATTTCACATTTTCAAAATAAAAAAAGTAAAGTGAATAGAAAACGATTCCCTTCCCCCAGGAATCCAATTCCCAGTGTTCATATTTACCACATTTTGACAATCTGATTTCATTTCTCTTTCCCAACCAGACCCTTTCTTGATTGACAATTTTAAAGTAAATCTTGTCATTACTCCTATACAGAGAATTTGGTGTGTAGTTCAGAAGCAAATTCCTAACTAACTTAGTTCTTTTGTTGATTGATGGACTCATTTATTTACTACCTCATATTAAACATTTGTTGTTTATTTACCATATTTTAGACACTGCTTTAAGCCTTGGAAATGTATTAGCTGGGCCAGGTTTCTAGGACCCATTTAAAAAGTTCTGTGATGGTTGGAAATGTAAACTTCTAACAAATGAAATCATAATGCTCAGCTGGTTAAACCCCATCCATGATGTTTCATGGCCCCTGAACAACCTTTAGTATGATGTGAGATCCTTCATGATTTGCCCCCTCAGACTCTCCACACTCAACACTCTTCTGGATCACAGTTATTGTAAAGCTTTCTATGTACACATACTTAGTTTTCTAACTACTTCCATCTTTATTTTTCATACATACTGGTCTCTGGAATCTTCACTTCCAAACCAGGCCAATTCCTATGAACTTTTCAAGACACACAGCACAGTCATTGCCTCTTTGGGAAGCCTTAGTTCCCCAAAAAAGTAAAGTGCACCCAGTGAACAAACAATTAGGTGTACATCCTTCATGCTTCCAGAGGACTTTCTATATATCTCCACAGAAGCACAGCATTCAGGTACATTATAGTTTTATGTTTTTCTAACTAAACTAAGAAATTTTTTAGGATGATTCCTAAATCTTGGATTACTATATCTCATCATGTGGATTGATTCAGAATATACGATAGGGACGTAATAAATTCAGTGAGTTTTTTCCCCCCTGGAATGTGTGTGTTAAATAAATCATGGTCATTTCTGGAGATATATTCAGGGTGGTTCCCAAAAATGACCCTACTTTGGCATCATTTCATAAGACTAATGGCAGTACATGGTACCACTGATAGTTTTCCTATAAGGGAAGGAAACAGAATGTGTTTTATTTCAAAGAAATACCAGAAACGAATGTGACATTTGGATATCAGCTCTGTCCTTTCAGAGTCTTCATAACAGTATTATTTGAATAAAAAAATTAAGAGATGATATGATAATAAAAGAAGGTCAGAGAATACAAAAATAGTAGCTACAAAAAGAGGCCTAACCTAAAATAATGGACATTACATCCCCTTTTCCTTCTCAAATTCTCCTTTGCCACTTAATATGTCTCTTTTAGTATAATTTTCTTACATATATTTTGTCTCCAGCTTATATCTTCTGCTCTTAAAAATCAAGAGAGAAAATGAATGTGTATAGGATATCAAATTAACAGAGTAATGTATCATCAGGGCCCTGACAGCAAGTGAAAAGGCAAATCTAGGTCATTATACCTACAATTGTCACAATTATACACATAAGATCATAGTATAGATCTGAGAAAGACTCTATAGCCTATCTAGTCCAAATCCTTTTTCAAAGAGTCTAAATAATTTGTCTAAACTCACTTTTCAAATTTCAATCAGTACTGCAATCTTTCAGAGGTTATTGGTTATAAAGGGTAAAATGGCCGAACTGTCAAAATAGAGTGATTTAACATGAAGAAGTCAACATAATCTCTACATGAGAAATAATGTTGGTTGGCTTCACTGGAGTCATTTATGACTAAGGAAATGTGAATCGACAGTTTGTATTTACACTTTTAGGCTGGTGGAGTGGTTTTAGTGATAGAGAGCCTTCCTAACAAGAGTGGGGCCCTGAGTTTAAACTTCAGTACTGCCAAAAACGCTTTCAAAAGTTTTTTGTCAAGTTCCTATATCAATGACTACTTAAACAATCCCCTTAAGAAATTAGCTTTGGAGAAATTTGACTAGTTAATAACAACCAAGAATCAAGTTCTAAGTTTATCTCTTACTCAGATTATTTCACCTTGCTTAGCATCATTTTCCCATAAATAATATAATAGTTTTACCTGATTCATAGGGCTGCCATAAGGACTGAATGAGATACCGCTGTTTATAATAAAAGCTAACATACATTGAATAGTTAGTATGTATCAGTCACTACTCTAAATGTTTAAGAAGGGTTATCTCATTTAATTTCCACAAGCCCCCCTTGAGGAAGGCACTATTCTTATCCCCCCACTTTAAAGACAAGAGAACCGAGGCACAGAATAGGAAAGGAACTTGTCCTATGTCATGAAGCTAGTGATTTGTAAATCCAGGAATCAAACATTGGAGAGCTAGCTCCAGAGCCCTCTCTTAGCCAGTCTCCTGACTCACTGCTATAAAATGTAAAACCCTTTTTCTTCTGATATGTCTTTACTTTCCTTAGTCTGGAACAATGGTTTTTCATCTTTCATGACATTAAGTGCGTGTATGTGGGTGTGTGTGCGCTGAGACAGGTTATCACCCTCACTCTGTAACCCAGGCTAGCCTGGAATTTACAATCCTGCCTCTGCTCTTGAGTGCTGGGATTACAGACACACACTACCACCATACCCAGCACTATTGAAAGTTTTTTTTAAGAAAAAACATTCTGTAGAATGTTTCTCAATTAGGATTTCACTAACTGTTTCTTTGTGATAAAGCTTAAAATTTTTGACAAGAGCATTGTTGTATTAGGCATTTTGTTGTATCCTGTCAACACTTCTTGAAATAAGAGGTATTTAGAACTGTTGAAGTCCTACTCTATCTCAAAGGGTATTTGTTATTTCCAAGAGCAGACAGCATAATATCATCAATTCGAAAGATTTATAATAAGAGACAATAAGCAATAAAAGTTAAAAATCAAGGGATGTTTCAGAATACCTCTTTAATTTTTTACAGGTGACATCATGGAGGTTAGTATGCCTTTCCACAGATATCTCTTGACATTACTCTTAAGAACAGAATTCTGACTTGGCTAAAGAAGCTTGACTGAAAATGGCATTTTCTAATGTCTTTCTCTGTCATCACAAAATCAAAACCCAGTCTGTTAGACATTTTCAACATTGATTCTAAATGTGCTTTCAGAATGCATTTAAAGAGACCTTAAAATCTTCAAGAAAAGAGGTTTTATTTATCAACACTGTCTAATTCCAAGTTACCTGGATTCTTAGTGGCCTTGAGGAAATAGTTCATTACAACAACATAAAACTCCCCAACTTAGGCAGATTAAAAAGTGCACAAGATATAGAGAGAATAACTAATTTTTCCATAATTTCCAAACTGATTTTTACTTATCTTAGTGTATTGTGACAATATGCTATAAGATAATCGACATAGATTTTGAGTGCCGAAAGAATTTAAGCCCCTAACATTGCTTCTGTCCAACTACTTGCCTATATTTAACTGCTTTAAGTATTATTTTCCACATCTGTAAAATGGAAACAATAACATCTACCTTTTGGTATTATGACTACTGAGAAATTCTTACAAAGTATCAGCTGTATATAACTATTGTTATAACTACTATAAAGAAAAATATCTTCGATTTGACTCAAGGACAGAATGGTTCATTTAGACAATCAAACCATATCTTCTATATAAACTAACCAGTAGCTTGATCACATTTACTACTTACTAAGTTTTTCTTCAGGTGAAAAGTACCAGACCAAACATTCCCTAAGTCTCTTGTTTTATTTGATATCAAGTTCCCAACTTTGGGTTGGGTGAGACAATCCAGTCTATGTATAATAAGTTCTCCTATTTGCCTAAGATAAATCACATTTGGTTTCTGCCACCTATAAGCAAAAAAGACTGTCACTAACACCACCATTTAATAGCAGGTTAGTAACACCAATAATGGTTAACAAGAGCTAATAATTCCTTCAACAAACAGCTTCATTTTTCATTATAACTTTAAAACCAGAAGGTCAGATTCTTTTAGGGATCTGTGTGATCTGGTATAAATTTTCAGCTTCTTTACATACCTTTTTTCCATTTTGACTTCCCTACTCTGGTCTCTATTTTGTTTTTATATTAAGGAATAGTGTTTATATAAAGTAAGATACACAAGTATTAAAGATATATATTGCTGAATCTTTATCAATGTATACACCCAGGTAATCACCACACAAATAAAAACACAACAGATTTCCATCACCAATAGAGTTCCCTCAATACCCTTCCCAAGAAAACCATTATTCTAAGTTTTACCATTATAAACTACCTGCCCTTGATTTTTACACAAATGAATCCCGTAGTAGAGTATTCTTTTGTACCTAGCTTCTTTCTCCAAACATACCATTCTAAGATTCTGAGATTCATTCTGAGATTCATCCATGTTATTACATGGTATCCATAGCTACATTGCTATGTAGTATTTCACTGTATGAGTATACCATAATTTATTAGTGCATTTACCTGTATGAGTGGTTTCTAGTTGGTGGCTGTTATAATTAAGATGGCTATAATGAGTATCCAGAAGAATATGAATATTAATTATATATAAGTCTTCTGGAAAATATGTATTATTTTCTCTTGTGTCAGAATGGAATTAATTTATTTGAGGAAAGGTATTTTTTGGCATTAGAAAATAATCCAAAAAATTTTAAAGTAATTATACCATTTACCCTGCTACCAGAAATTTATGTGTTCCAATTGTTTTTCATCCTTGTCAAAATTTAATATTTTCAGTCTTTAATTTTAACAATATTGGTGAATAAATAGTGGGATTTCATTGTGGTTCTAATTTGCATTTTCCTATTGAGAAATTCATGAGTCAATTCTAAGTTTATGTGAAAGTACAAAAGACCTAGGATAGTTATGGCAATATTGAAGAATAAGATGAAATTTGGAAGACTTATACTGCCAGACTTTAAAAGTAACCATAAGGCTATCATCATGAGGACAGTGTGGAACAGACTCCAGACAGACTACACATATGCAGTCACTGATTTCCAACAATGGTGACAACTATTAAGTGCAATGGAGAAAATGAAGTTTTCCACAATAAATGGTTCCGGTGCAACTGAATCTTCATATTAAATAATTGATTTTAAATTTTAACATAATCTAAACATGAGCTGGGTGCCAGTGGTTCACACCTGTAATCCTCAATAGGCAGGAGGCAGAGATCATGAGGATCACAGTTTGAAGCCAGACCAGGGCAAATAGTTCATGAGACCCTATCTTGAAAAAACCCATCACAATAAAAAAAGGCCTGGCAGAGTGGTGCAAGTGGTAAGAGTGTCTGCCTACTAAGTGTGAGGCCCTAAGTTCAAACTCCATATATAAGCGTTAAAATTGAGTCTTTTCTGGGAGTGGGTTTCAGTGGGAGGGTGGTAGGTATACAGGAAGAGTGACTGAGAGTGAAGAACATGGTGGATGTGTTTTACAGTCATATATGAAAATAGAAGAATGAAACCTGTTGAAATTGTTCTAAGAACAGGGGCAGAAGGATGAGGGAGAATGATGGAGGGAGTAAATCTAACTAAGGTATATTGTAAGCACATATGTAGATATCACAATGTATCTGCCTGTACAACTATTATATGCTAATAAAGTAAATTAAAAAATAAATATCAAAAAGCATATCAAAGAATAATCTTCATCATTGTGAGGTAGGTAAAGAAACTGAACACAGTAATAGATTGGAAAATTGCATAGTATCAAACTTAAGAAGTTTTGTTCATCAAAACTGAGGGAAAAAAAGAACTCATGTCCAAAATACACACACACACACACACACACATACACACACACACACACATGCTTGCGCTTAATTTTTTGTGAGACAGAGGATCAAACCTAGAGCCTTGCACATATTAGGCAAGTGTTCACCAGAATATATTTTTAAAAAGCTATTTTAAGCTAGGTACAGTGGCTTATACCTGTAATCTTAGATACTCTGGAGGTAGAGATTGAGAGGATAGTGGTTTGAGGCCAGCCTGAGTAAAGAATTCATTAGACCCCATCTCAAACCAATAAGAGCTCTGTGTGTATGCCTGTCATTCCATCTAGGAGGGAAGCATAATTAGGAGAATCTTGGTCCAAGCCAGCTCAGGCATAAACACTAGACCCTGTCTCAGAAATAACCAAAGCAAAAAAGGCTGGGGTTGTGGTTCAAGTGACAGACAGACTGCCTAGTAAGAGCAAGACCTTCAAGTTTAAACCATAGAACTGCCAAGAAAAAAAAACTGTTCTAACTCATTTTTTTTAAAAAAACCAAAATAACCTACTAAAAAGGGATAAAAAATATTTGAGCATGATTTTATAAAAGAAGATATTCAAATGGCCAACAAGCATATAAAAATGTGCTCAATATCGACCTCTGTTCTTTAAAGGTGTCATGTTTCCTATGCATGTTCTTTACTACCCTTAAATATATTGTTCCAGGCACATTCTAACCCCCAAACTAGGTTGCACCTCCTATTACATGCCCCCAAGGCATCCATCTTGCAGTTTCTCATAGCCTTCATCACACAGTAGCCAACTGCCTGCTTGAAACCTGTGCTCCACAAGGAATGAAGTCGAGAGCCATGTCTCTGGCATCAACAAAGTACTTGACTCTGCATAAATGTATAATTAACTTTTTGATGTAGTAAGTTTTAAAAGACCTGCATATAAATTAAGGGGGCTAATCAAGTCATTATTGCATAGCAGATAAGGTAGAAAAATAACTTGAATTCCCTTTAGGTAAATAGGGATAAGAAATTTGATGCAACTATATTTTTAAAAGAGTGGCATTACTTTAGACTTAAAAATAATACACAGGCCATCTCAAGAAATTTCCCTATAGAACCACTTTACTAAATAAGTGTTCTTATTTGGATTAATTATTTTTATCTTTCTAGTGACTAAAATACCACTTTGTGTCTATGGCTAATGCTAAGTCTAGCTCCCCTAGAGTAAGTTTTGGAGCAGTTAGATATTTCACACTTGGGGAAATCAGTCCCAAAACATAAATACCTCATTTCCTATTAATAAGTTATCAGAATCCAAACCATGTTCATTAATTTATCTATTATTATTATTATTGGCAGTAGCAGGGATTGAACTCAGGGCCTCATTCTTGCTCTACCACTCGAGCCTCTCCACCAGTCCTTTTTAGTGTTGGGTCTCACAAACTATTTGCCTGGGCTGGCCTCAAATCTCGATCTTCCTGATCTCTGCCTCCTGAGTAGTTAGAATCATAGGTACAAGACACCAGCGCCCGGATTATCTAATACTTCTTATTACACTTGATTTTAAAGCAAGCAACCTACTTGTTCTTGGTGACAGGCTGAATTTCTGAAGAAAGCTGCATAAATACCTCCCATCTCATATTTTTTTTCTGCAATGTGATCTTGTCACTCTCATCAAAGGTAGAATCTGTATTCCTCTCCTTTGAATTTAGGTAGGCTGTGACTGCTCCGAACAATAGAAAATGGCAGAAATAAAGCTACATAACTTTTGAGGCCAGGTCGTATGATTCCATGCCACATCCACATTGTTCCCCTGAAAGTGCAATCTAGGGAAGCTTCATTTTCAGAACTCACTTGCCTTGCTGTAAAAGCTCAAATGGAGCAGCCGTGAGCAACAGTCCTCACACCTCACAGTCCTAGTGGACGCGGTCCCTATGCCGCCCCTCCACAAACACCAGAAAAATTCTCCTCCCAAGCCTCTGAGCTGCTCTAGTAATTTAAGTCTTCATTGATATTGTGTAGCCATTCCTGATACACCCTGGACATAAGGAATTCATAAGCAAAAAAAAAAAAAAAAGGTTATTGTTTATGCTTTGAGTTTGGGATGGTTTGTTACACAGCAATAATAAAAGATACATTTCTGACTTTAAGCACTATACTTAAAGACATCAGCTTTGTTTGGAGTAAGATGCCTTCCATTAAAGATAGCTTTTAAAATATTGTGACAGACCTATTATTGACACAGGGATTTTTTTTGTTTTGTTTTTGAGAAAAGTTTTCACTATGTAGCCATGTTGGCCTCTAACTTTCTATTCCTCATTCTTGGCTTGTTTGCAAGAAAAAAAAAATTACATTTCCAGTTGTTATTTATTAATATAGAGGAAAATAATTGAATTTTGTATATTGATTTGTGTGCCTCAAACATGCTAAACTATAGTTATTCTAATAGCTTTTTTGTGATTTCATTAAATGTTCCATATATGATTCAGATTGTTCATAAAAGCAGAATTACTTCCAATCTACATGGCTTTCATTTCATCCTCTTAGTCTAAGATCCAATAAAGTATCAATGAGAGAACAGAAAAAACGATGAGGGTAGACATACTTGCCTTTTTGTTGAGATTAGGGAAAAATTCAAGTTTTCATCATTAAATCTGATGTTTGTTGTGGGCTTTTGTAGTCTACAATCAGATGGTTGATTTTTGTCTTCTTTTCCTAGTTTGCAGACAGCTTTTTAAAAAAAAAATCAGCAATGATGTGTGTGGATTTTGTTCATGCTTTTTTGCACCTTGTGAGATGATCACATGGTTTTCCTCTTTAGTCTATTAATATGGTAAATTATATTGATGGATTTAAAAATCTTTAGCCAACCTTGCATTCCTTTGGGAAACTCCACTGAAAATCTACTTTTGGTTCAAAATACTAAAATTTTGTTAGGAAATTTTCCATCTATGTTTATGAAAATGTTATTCTAAAGTTTTCTTCCTGTAGAGCTTTGAATTGTTTTTCATAGCTCATTAAACCTGGCCTCACAGAATGATTTGAGAATGATATTTTTCTTTTTAATTTTCTGGCAGTTTTTAAAAGATTGTTATCTTTCTTAAGTGTTTGGGCAGAATTCACCTGAAGAGCCATCTAGACTTGGTATTTTTTCTGTGGAAATATTTGTAGCTAAACATTCATTCTATTTAATATATACGTGACTATTAAAATGATCTGTTTATGCTTGACTGAGTTTTGTTAGTATAGGTAGGAAACCTCCTTTTATAGAGTTTCAGGCCCTAAAAACTCTTAAGAGCCCTGGCCACCCCTTCTTTGGACTATCTGCTAGCCTTTTAAAATTAGGGAGCCTACCAGTTTCCAACTGGAATCTTCCATTCTGCACCACAGTCTGCACACTATTTCTAGGCAATAAACTAGTTCAATTTTGGTGTTCTTATCATTTGTTTCTGATCTCTTAGAAAAACCCTCATTAATTGCCTGATATGTTATTTCTTCTTTTCTTTTTCTTACCGCCCCCCCCACCCCTTTTCTTGAGACAGGTCTTCATTACATAGTCCAGGCTGGCCTCAAACTTAAAATCACTCAGCCTCCCAAGTGCTGGGATTACAGGCACAAACCACCATGCCTGGCCTGATGTCCAGTTTCTTGAAAATCAATGCTCCATACATTTTATTTGTTCTTTTTTAAAATTTGTTTCAGGCTAGACAGTAAATTCAGTCCCTGTTATTTCGTCTTGGTGGGAATCACAAGTCCATCTTCATCTCTTAAAACATGTATCTTACCTGAATTTGACCAACTTATCTCTTATATTATGCTTATTTTTTTCTTAGACTACTTCAAAACTTTGACATTCTAAAAATTGTCTTTTCACCAGGAGGGGTAGGAAGGAAGTTTTCCACTATTTTATTCAGCTCTATGCTTAACTCACAATTTTTACCCATCAGTTTCATAAAAAGTCTTCAGTGTAAGCTATTGGAATCAATCTGACATTAAGACTTTGTGTGATGAATGCATTCCCTAATTGTTAAAAAGAAAATCTAAGCAAAAGACTTAACTTGCTGTGTCTAATTCTTCTTCACCATTGCACTATTCTTTGCAGAAAGGTTTGGAAATCAGCCATATTCTCTTTTGTGTTCATTTTTTTCCGCATCAGAGTGATTGGACTGTCATAAAGACATGTTTTTTTTTTAACCGTTTTACAAAGGAAAAATAGAGATTATTCTACATGTATTTATAGAATATATTTTTATCTACCAAAAGAACTATAAAATCAAGTACTAAAATTTGAACATTACACAAATGTTAAGTTTGACTTCTTTCAGGGCTATCAGTGAGACACTGTCTGATACCTAGGCTTGTTCATTGCTTTTTGGGCTGATGTGTACCCTTCTGGGCTGCAGGCTGGCTAAGATCATATCTACTGCTCTATCTTTCAGCATGTATTATATTTACTGACAGGTAAGAATATTTTATTGTGAAAGTTATATAGACGTCAGTGATAGGGAAAGACAGTAGGTTCATTGCGTACATAACACTGCAAAATAATTTCGTAACCTAGGACCAGATACTCAGGAACTTCAGGCAATCTGCAAACATCTTGAAATGGTATGCAAATGTTTCTGTGTATGTTTTTTTCCTGCACCTGAAAACAACAGCTTTTTTTTTTTTGACACCTGTTATTAGTCAGCTTTAATGAAATGCCTAAGATAATTAGCTTATATGAAGAAAAGGTTTATTTTGGCTCACAGTTTTGGAGAAGCCAGTCCATGATCAATTGACCCCATTGCTCTGGGCCTGGGGCAAGGTAGCACATTATGTCAGGAATGCATGGTAGAGCAAACTTCATTATCAGCCAGGAAGTAAAAGAGTGGAAAGAAGAGGCCAGGGTCCCACAGTCCTCTTCAAAGGCATACCCCAGTGACCTAAGAACCTCTCACAAACCTCCACCTCATTAAGGTTTCACCAGCTCCCAGTAGTACCACTATGTGGGTCAAACATTTATTGCGTGGGCCTTTGAGGGACAATCAGGATCCAAACTACAGCAATTCTCAAGGGGGAGTTACATTCCCGAAGGGTTAAGAGTCCTCCACATAATCCCTTTGCAGACTGGAGAAACAGGACAACCAGAGAAACTGTTAAATTACTGTAGAATGCACCCCCATAAATTGGCCTCAGAGAATAAATTAGGAATTCAGATCATTCAGGCCTCAGAGTAAACATTTTTGGCTCAATGGTGTCCTGCCACTTTCAGATTATAGCTGATGGGTTATTACCAAGGAAATCGGCTCTTCTGGTTGTTTCAAAAATATAACTATACTGTATTTTGTTTTTATTTCTTTTTTTTTCTTTTTTGTTCAGTACTGGGGATTGGGCTTAGGGTTGTGTATTTTCTAGGCAAGTGCTCTATCACTTACCCACACCCCCTTATTCCTTTTCCAATGTTAAAAATACTCAGGTGAAACTTTTGTTTAAGATTATAAAATATTTCTTGGAAACTGATAATGTTTTTAAAAGACAAAATTGCACATTTGTGTGGTCAACTCTTCAGGAGAAAGTAACTAGGTATTAGTTTACTAGCTGTGAAGGTAAAATCATGAAGCCAAGTGGATATGATTAATTGCACTTTATGTAAAGATGAGTGATTTTTTAAAAATTATATTACTCTTCCTCACAGTAGACTGTTCCTTTTCATTTTTCTTTCTAGACCAACAGCCCCATATCTCAGAAAGAGTTGTCATTTTAATTATTCTGTAATAATTCACTCAATGTGATGTTGATATATGTATATGTTGTGAAATAATTGCCATAAAAGGGCTAATTAATATAGCTATCACCTTACATAGTTACTTCCTGTGGCAAAAATACTTAAGAAATAGTGTTTTAACAAATGTCAAATACACAATACATTATTATTAATGATAGTCACCATGCTGAGCAGTAGGCCTTCAAACCTTTTATAACTGCAGGTTTGTAACCAATATCTCTTTATTTCCCCCAGTCCTAATCTTTGTTAACAACCTTTCTACCCTCTGTTTCTGTGAATTCAGCTTTTTAAGAATCCATATCTAAGTGAGTCATGCAATATTTGCTTTTCTATGTCCAGCTTATTGCATGTAGTATATTCTAGGTTCATCCATGGCTGAATAATATTCTTTTGTGTTTGTATTTGTGTATGCATGTGGGGTGTATCACACTTTCTTCATCCGTTCATCTGTTGACAGACACGCAGGTTGTTCCTATACCTTGGTTATTATGAATAATGCTGCAATGAATATAGAAACACAGCTATCTTTTTGAGTTAGTGATTTTCCTTTGGATGTACACCTGGAAGTGATATTCTATTACACATGAGTCCTATTTTTAATTTTTTTCTTTCTTTTTAAATTTGTGTATATTAGTTGTACGTACTAAGACATTTCATTATGACATTTCCATACAAGCATACAATGTACTTTGATGATATTCACCCCTCCATTACTCTCTCTTCTCACTTCCTCCTTTTCCCTTTCCCTTCTACCTCCCTAGGAGTTGTCTCTCTATTCTTATGATCTTGATTTGTCCCCCTCTCAACTTCCACAAATGAGAAGAAACATATACTTCTGTTTGTGAAACTGGCTGTTTCACTTAACATGATGATCTCCAGTTCTGTTTATTTTCCAGCACTTGGTCCAGTCTGCTGGAGTGGCTTTAAACTATATTTTTTAATTGAACTTTTTGTTCAATTAAACTTTTTGTTTCCAAGTTTCTGTTGTTTTTTTTTTCAAGACTTTCCATATCTTTGTTAACCTACTCTTTCAGATCTTATACTGCCTTCTTTATTTCATTTGTATCTTTTTAAATAATTTTCTTGGTTTCATTCTAATGTTTGTTGAAATTGTCTTAGAGTTCATTTAGTTGTGTTTGTGTCTTCTTGAGTTTTTATTCATATTCTCTTGGAATTGAGTTGTTTTTGTACATCCTCTTTAAGCTCTTTAAACATTCTTGTTATCATTCTTTTGGCCTCAGCAACTGAGGATTCATCCCCTTCACTGTCCACCAAATCTTCTATTGTGTGATTGTTAATCTTTTGAGCAGTCATATTCTCCTGACTTCTTTTATTCCCCATATTTCTATTTTTAGATTTGTTCATGTGTTGTTGATTAGTTGGTTGGGGGTTTTAATCACTTGTTGTCTTTCCCTTAATTTCTATGTTCTGGCTAACCTAGTTGTTGTCTAGGTTATTGTAACGTGTCTGTTCACTGACTTGGAGTTATAACTTAGCAAGAACAAATTCATGGATTCAATGTTGAACTAGTTATTTATTTATTTTTGTAGTACCAGGGCTTGAACTCAGGACCTACACTTTGAGCTACTCTCCAGCCCTTTTCTGTAATGGGTTTTTACAAGATAGGGCCTTGTAAACTGTTTTCCCAGGCTGGCTTCGAACCATGATCCTCCTGATCTCTGCCTCCTGAATAGCTAGGATTATAGGAGTGAGCCACTAGCACCCAGCCAGTTATTAATGTAGTATATAAAATCCTTGGCAGTATTATCTATAACAGCAGGTATTGGGGAAATCACAGTTGTTTGCTAGAGATTAATACTTAAGTAAAAAAAAAAATGATGGGGATAGAAGAGGAGATGGGAAGGGGAATAGGATGATGGGGAGATGAGGTGTGGGGGTTACAAGATAATACAGCCCTAATATATGTAATGGTATAGTTCAGTTGATGTAGTGAAGGATTGTCAGAGATTTCAGAGGGATAGGAAATATGGGAATAATCTGTAAGGTTGGTATAATAGATTTTCTCGGTGAGTGGTTATTGTGGAGGAGAAAGGGACAATGGGAGGAAAACAAGGAGGAGGAGAAGATAAAGTTAAGGAAGAAAAAAGAAGAAAAGAGAAAAAAGCAGGGGGAAGAAAAGAAAGTGAAACGAGCAAGCTAAGTTAATTAAAATTTCAACAGAATGGAAACAGAGGTAAGTAAAAAAAATTAAAAATAAATACACATACATATATATACATACAAATATATTGTTCAAATTTCTTCTTTGATATGGAGAAGAGCGAGTTTCCTCTGAGTTCAACGAGTGCACTAGGTGCTTCCCTCTGATTTCTAACCCAGGTGCTGTTCCTACTTAGGGTCGAAGTGCAATTAGTGGTGTCACTCTCTACCAGACAGGTTTTGGCAGGTTCCACTCAGGATGTTTAAGCCCAGGCTCTTCTTGAGGCGGTGAGCAGTCAGGGCCAGCTTGTTTGAGTAAGCAGGTTCTCTAAAATGGTCTCTGGAGGAGCTGATGTGTGAGCAGAGATCACCCCTCCTGCCCACCAGGCAAGCCTGGGAGCTGGAGTTGAGCTGTTTGGTTGAATGCTCGAACATGAGAAGGCTGTTAATTTCAGCTCACTACCAGTTTCTCCAAGATGGTGGAATGCATTGTTATTTACCCCCCACTGTGTAGGCTGAGCCCTCCCTCCCCCACACGGGCTAGATCAGCCCAACACTTTGTAAATAGAGTAGAGGGTTGAGTTGCCCCTTCTCCACCTTAGGGCTGGAGATTTCCTTAAGTTTATTAGGCCAACAGCTTTGCATGGAGGGGTGCAATTAGCCTGTAAGCAGTGGTGGACCATGAGGCTTTCTCCAGAGCAGATGGCGTGGCACACTTGCCTGAATAGGTTGTCGTTTCTCTTGGTGGTATGGAGTCGGCAGCCTGGGTCGCGGGCGGCAGTCAGAGGTTCCACATCCATGATTCTTAGTGGGTCCATGATAACTCAGGAGTTTTCAGAACTTGTTATGTCATTCTCTGCATTGAGCTTTTGCTCTTTAGAGAGAAAGGAAAATAGAAAAAAAGGAAGGGAGGAAAAAAAAAAAAAAAAAAAGGAGAAACTGCTCTCCAGTGGTGGTAACAGGCAGCCACAATGCCTGGGCTTCTGGGGCCGTTTTTTGTTATACAAAGCTAATTTAAAGGTCAGTCATTGTATGTTGGTTTGCCTATGTATTGGCGGTATCTTACTTGGCAGAGATGCCAGGTTCCCCAACCCTTGCTACCATGAACTTGAAGTTTTCTTTCAGACTTATGAAAGCTCAGAGTTGCAGTGTCTATTGGCTATTTTCCATCTTGGACTCCTTTTTTTTAATTTTTAAATGAATCTCTTACTATTTTTGATAATGACTGTATTAATTTACATTCTCGCCAACAATGTAAAGATCGAGGGTTCTTACCAGTGCTTCGTATCTTTTGACTTTTTGATAGCAGCCACCTTAACAGGTGATATTCCATTGTGGTTTTGTTTAACATTTCCCTGATGATCAGTGTTGAGTGCATTTTTATTTATATGTAGACCATATGCATGTCTTCCTTGGAAAAATGTCTTTTTAGGTCCTGGGCCCTTTATTTTTCATGTTATGTTTTAGATTCAATTTATTCTTAGTTCTTAATTTGGCAGTTTTCCATTTCTTTGATTATTGAAGCATTTTGCTATATTATTAATATTTGGTGGGGTATTTGATATGTTGATTTCACAGTGTAATAAAATAGAGCTACAGAGTTTTTCTACCAACCCTTCCTTTGGTGAAAAATCATCCCTTACATTTTTTTCTAAATTTATTAATTTAAATAATTATTTAAGTTTGTTCATTATACTCATTGTTTTGGGTGAAGAATTTTTCTCCTATAAAGGAAATTACCTGTGCAATATGCATGTAAACGTCAGGATTCCAATAGAAGCTAAATTTAATATAGGCAATTATAATCTCAAAAATAGTATATGATTGTAGGAAATGCTTTTAATAAGCTTCTATTAATTTATGGGCTACAGTAATAATGACAAAGATGATATAGTTTGATCATGCTTGCATGTGGCTTCACTTGAATAGTAGTGGGACAGTTGGTTGCACAGGTGGCAATAACACGTTGTGTTATCTCAGCATGATTTGACTACTATTTAAAGCTCCATCTCAGAAGCGTAAGCAGATCAAAGAACTTGAATCTGATCTGTTAATATCAAGCTACAGTACTCCACACCGCTTTTTACTAGGGACTTGATAGGCAAAGGTGTTCGATTACTTTTTAAAATTTTAATATCTTTACATAATGAAACTTTGCTTTATAAAGGTCACATTGACATTGATATATCATTTTGTTTGTAAAAACAAAAATATGAAAGAAGAAAGAAATCTACATATTTTTGACATAGAATGGAAATCCTAGATAGATTTATGGAATTCAATTAAACGATAGATTCTAAAATGAGAAAAATCCCAATATCGTTGTAACTATGAACTAGAGATCGCCTAAATATTCCTAGTCAGATCAACTGTGATACTAGAAGAAAAACAAGAGTATGTAAGGATGGGAACAGGGCTAGTTAATTTGCTATTGGCTTATTAATTATCTTGTCATCTCAGTTGTTAGCCTCAGAACTTTCAATTTTTAAGTAACTGGGTCATTCAAATATCTTAAAGGTGGACATTTCTGTTCATTTTAATCTCAATCATTCTCCAGTCTCTATGAGAGTTTAAAGAGAGCCCCTAAAGTGGCAATGAAACTTGTTTAATATTATCAATTGCTTTCAATAGACTTTCCAGTGGAAACCACTCAAAAAAAGTGGTAGAACCTTATATAACCTTTAATCCACAATGTGTATGAACTAATAGTATCCTGGAAGTTTTTAAGAATGAAGAGAATAATATTATTTGTTAAGCAATTCAATTGGTCCTGGGTATTTAAGCTAAAATTTTTTTGGACATGTGTATTTGAAAGCCGAACTCAAGTTGCATCTAGTGATCTGATAGAAGTACACACAAAATACACAAATTCTCTCAGTTGTAAGTTGCTACCATTTTTTGTATACTTCATTCATTTTAAAGTAGTTTTTGAGGGAAAAAACTACATTTAAATAAAGATAATTTTAATTGCCAATATTTTATCCAGGGCAACCTGCTGCATTTCATAATCTATACTCAAACATTGACTCTTTAGTATCCTTAGGCTTTATAGGAGACTTTCGAGAAAATTGAGGAACAGTGTGTTTTTTCTGCATATCCTTTTGAACAAAATCACAGAGTTTTTTTTTGTAACTTTAAAATTGCTTTTCTAAAAAGTCAGCTGGAAGCTTTGATAGATATTCAGTGCTTTAGTGAAAGGTTTTCACTTCACATAAACAAGATCCTAATTTAACTTAAAATGCAAACAGCAAATAACTAAGTTGAACAGATTCCATCTATACACAGCTTTCCACATGCATAGACAGTGACAACTTATTTTCCTTGGTGACTGATGAGTTTTTAAAGGAAATATTACTAAAATATAATCCAACTCTAGACACATTGACTATGAAGAGAATTGACCTAGAAGAGAGAAAATACAATATGTCTCAACTTTTATTTTCTATTTTGTTTATCAGTTTGAGTCCTCCAGTCATTTAAATTCCTGTCACACTTTTGAACGTTGCAGTTAAGGAAGCACATTGAAAGGGTTAAAGGTTTAAAACAAATTACAACATAACAATGGCAACTGTACAGTAATATCTCACAGTATTTATAAGAGCAGAAGCAGTTATCAGAAAGTTCACTTGGTTGTTCTTTCAGTACTCTATTGTGGATACCTTGACTATAAAGTCTGTAATACTCACTCAGTAAAGTTCTTGTGTCTTCCATTGACAAATGATTTTTTGTACACACTCAATGTTACTTTCACCAGGCTTCTTACTCCTGCTGTAGGTTTTTCCACTTGACCTTCAGCTCAGTAACCCATCTGACACACATCACATTCCCCTTCTAAACCTCAGTTCTAACAGGTATTAGTTGGGTACATAACAGATATTAGTTGGGTGGTGACACAGGGTAATCAATTTTAACACATTCAGGCAAAAGGAGAATTAAATTGACACATATAATCCAAGGAAGTATTAAAAAACCAAATTATATGTAGCTCCAGGATATAGCTAAGTCTCAGGAAGTTCTATAAACACGGAAAGAGGCACTGGGCCAATGTTAATTGTATGGATAGAAAGAGGGTGTTTTCCAGAAGAGGGCTATGGAGCAGACACTTCCAGATATCCATAAATGTTTATAAATTGCATATCAATAATCAATGACGACTGTGGCACTCCAGGTGGAACTGTGATTATGTATTATAATAGTGGGTCACTGACACATTCTGAATTTTTGCTCTCCAACATTAACTTTTAAAGGATTAATAAGTTAAAGGATATTAAGCTTGCAAAAATTACATTAATATGAAAATACTTCTTCCTCCATTCTGTGGTCACTTGTTCCATCTTTCACTGCTTCAAAACCACAAACAGCCCTGGCTTAGTGGCCTATGCCTGTAATCCCAGCACTCTTCAGGTGGAGGTAGGAAGATCATGAGTTTGAGACCCACCTGGACTATATAGCAAGACCCTGTCTGAAACCCTTCCAAAAAAAATGTAACAGAGCATAAATATCTAATATGTTCCTTATTATTTATAAATATTTTGAAACTAGATTGAGTATACAAAAGGATGAAGGCATCAGAGTAAATGTTTCCTAATTTTCATAATTTTGTTAATGAATAGCTATAAAAGTAGAGTAGCTAAGAACTGTTGCTCTAGGATAAACAGGAAGAAAAACAAACAACTAATAATAATGAGAAATCACATATTTTCATGAAGAACATGTTGGTAATATGGGAGCAGAAAAGATAAGGAAATTATTTTGGGATAAATTTTTAAAATCAGGTATACTCAACTCATCAGAACAAAGAAAACATAAAAAACATTTATAAAGTTCATTACACTTTCAATATAATGTTCACATAACCCTATTATTGCTATAGGGTTTCACGGCTGCCAGTGACAGAGCTAGAGTCTAAATCCAAGTTCTCTGGCCACAAATTATATTCTTTCTCTTACTCTATACTGCTTCCAATTAGACTGCTTCCTACCTCAGAATAAGAAGCTCTACCTCCAGCACCTATTAGCTCAGTGACTATGGGCAAGTTATCTTAACTTCTTGGTGCTTTACATTACTCATCTATGCAAAGAGAATCACAACATCGTGCCTGTCATTAAAGTTGTTAGGAGATTAGATAAGAGTCCATTGTACATATAAGGTCTTATAAATATAAGGGATTGTTATTATAATTCATAAATAAAAAGGTTGATGAAATTGCCCAGTCATTAGTTATCATTTTTGAGGATCCATGGATGCAATATTGAGAAATAGTTTCTCTCTCAATTAGGTGTAGATTGTGCCATCATAGAGTTACTTCACCCAATTTGTGTCTCCTCATCTTGATATGAAGTAGAGAAATTCAGAGTACATTAATAATATGATTAAAGTACTGAATACATAAGACCCGTGAGAAAAGATGGAAGGAGTTAGATTTAATTAGTCTGGTAACAATAATTGTCTCCTAATACTTGAAGCAAAAGGTTTTTGTTTGTTTGTTTGTTTTTGGTGGGACTAGGGTTTGAACTCAGATTTGTGCTTACAAAGCAGGTGCTCATACAGCAGGTACTCTACCACATTAGCAACACCTCCAGTCCATCTTGCCCTAGTTATTTTAGAGACAGGGTCTTGTGAACTATTTGCCTGGGCTGACCTTGAGCCTTGATCCTCCCAATCTTAGCTTCCTAAGTAGCTAGGATTATAGATGTGAGCTGCTTGCGTCTGGCCTAGACCAACTTTTACTCATCTTCTCTGAAAAATGATTTCAAAGTAGTTGTGGAAATATAGTATGGACATAAGAATTACCCATAGGATTATTTATTAAATATCAAAACAGGGTCCACAAATGAGATATGGAATCTCATTTGCTGATGACCCCCCTCCCCGTAAAATGACATGAATAAATTTGGTATGGTCAGGAAGCAGATATACCTAAAGTCAGGAAACTAGAAAAGCTAAATTACTGAGATCTTCTCTCAGCCTTCAATAACTATACGTTCTCTGCCTAATTTCCCTGATTAATCATAAAAAGAGGTAGGTAGAGTAGGCTGCAAAATTAAAAAATTATCCTTGTCTAAATATGCAGATTACATGAATCTGTTACCATTGTACAGCCAGCCTTCCTTCCTCCTCCCTTCCCTTCCCTCCCTCCCTCCCTCCTACCCTCCTACCTTTTCCTCCCTCTTTCTTTCTTTATTTTTCTTCTTCTTCTTCTTCTTCTTCTTCTTCTTCTTCTTCTTCTTCTTCTTCTTCTTCTTCTTCTTCTTCTTCTTCTTCTTCTTTTCTCTCTCTCTCTCTCTCTCTCTCTCTCTCTCTCTCTCTAACTGGTACTGGGGTTTCAACTCAGGCTTAGTGTTTGAGAGGCAGGCACAATAGTGCTTGAGCCATACTTTCAAAACTTTTTGCTCCAATTATTTTGGAACCAGGGTCTTGTTTTTCCCTAGGCAGTGACTGCATTTTCCTGCTTTTTTCTGTTGCGATGTGCTAACAAAATGATTAATTCTACATTAGTACTTTTAAAATAAGAAGTTGCCTAATCAATAATAATAGACTTAATTAGTAGAATAATCCAGTCCCTTGTTTGTATTACAAAAATTTAATGATTTCCTCCAAGTACCAGGTTGTCATGTGTTCTAGCATGATTGAAAGATGCCTAACATCCTGAGATCAGTTCAAGGCATCTGTAAGATGAGAACTACGTTCACAATTCTTGGATGTGTTTTCCTTTTTCCACTGTGTTGATGTTTGCACTGATATTGGAAAAGCAATGGTGGTAAAACTACTGGGATCTCAACATAAGTCAAGGTGGTAGCACCAAATTCTTCCAATGATCATTATGCCCTTCACTGACATGCACGCAAAGCAAAAACAAAACAAAACAAAAAAACCCCACCAGTTTTATTTATTAAATATCCTTGCAGAGCCATGAAAATTTATTAATTTTGCTAAGTCCCAGTACTTGACTATACATATTTTTAATATTTTGTATTAAATAGAAAGTACCCATGATAAAGTGTGATGGTTATCTTAAGAAAAACCACTTCATCTTTTTTTTTTTTTTAACTTCTGCCATTATTTGAACGGAGAATTAGTCATTTGTTTTCATGGAACATCATTATTACTTGAAAGAACAATTGTCTGACAAATTGGGATTTTTCACACTTAGGTATTTTGCAAATACTGTCTCAAAAAAAGGCAGTCTGTAATTTCAAAAGAAACAATTGATGATATCTGGTGCCAATAATGATTAAAACTTTCAAGTAGAAATTAGAATTTTGGAAAATTTTTATCTATTACCATGAGCTTGACAGTTTCCCAATATTTAAGGACTTTCCTAAAGAGATAAAAGCAAATGTGATTTTTAAACATTGTATGATAAAATGTGTTAATATTTGAAAACTATAAGCTAGCAAGTCGATATTTTCCAAGTGACCAATGCATGAATTGTGAAATTACACATAGGAAAAAGAACATTCAAATGTCAAGAGACCAATGAATTTATCCACAGTGAATAAGTTCATTGATGACAGTTTCATATTTCACGTTGCAACAAAGCTTTAAGGACCTGCCTCTTGTTGAGTTTTAGTGTACCACAAAAGAAGATATACACAATTATCAGAAGTCTATTAAATATGTTATTGTTGAGACAGATTTTCTTTGTATATTGTAACACAAATAACACACAATAGACTGAATGTAGATCCTATTGCACCCCTACATCAAACTGCTTGGAAATAAACAAAATCTGGTCAAATGTAAATTTCCATTGACTCCTTACCTATACCAGAGGAATAAAACGTGATGAATGCCTAAGCTGACTGATCTCTCTTTATGAGCTAAAATATCTAGTAGGCTTTAGCCTGGTCATGCAATTCTACTGTAATTTCCTAATTAATTTACTTTCCTACTCTCTTAGGTAACTATTTTATATGTCCCCTCTCCTTTAAACTTCAGGTAACTATTTTATATGTCCCCTCTCCTTTAAACTTCAACACCTCTCTGTTCTTCATTTTCTCAGCTAATAATGACCTAGTTTCATATATCAGTCAAAGGTTACCTTCCACATTTCTGACCACATTTGCCAATGTACTGCAAACTAAGCCTCCAGACTTCTCTCCAATTACAAAGGATGAGTTATCTGGGATCCTCTGTAAGATACCATCTGCATCTGAACTCTGGATCCTGTGGGTTTTGTCTACTTGTGAACATTACGCCAGCAGAGAAGTCCCATCTTCCTGAGTTATCAGTCATTATCTGTGGCATTCCAATTAGGTTCTCACTCCTTTCATTCCACTAAAATTACCCTTGCCATCAATAACCTCCACAATATCTATCTAATGATCATTTCTCAGACTTCACTTATTCAACTTCTTTCATTTAACAGAGCAGATCATGTCCTTCTCCTTCAAATGCTTCCTTAACCTGTCCTTTAGGCACCGTCTTCTCACAGTTCTATTTAACTAGTTGCTCTTTCTTCAGTCTCTTCAGCTGGTTCTTCTTTATCTTCCCATTGAGTAAATGTTGGCACCCACCAGAGTTTAATCATTGGCCCTCTTTACCATTTCTAGGTATATTCACACCTTTGTTGATCTATCCAACCTGTGGCTTTAAATATTACAGCAAGCTCACCTTATTCGTGGATTTATCACCAAGTATTGTTAAAAATAAATTTTAAAAATCAGAAGTAATTTCAAAACCAAAAATTTTAAATTCCTACACATGCAGTATGCAGCTCAGTTGATGCTGAGAAACTCTCAGTCAGTTCCTCATTATCATCAGTTGTGTTTAAACTGTTGTGTGATCCGCTGTTTCCATGTTCTTAATTTTGTGAAAATATGTTACCCAAAAGGTAAAGTAAAAGTTAATGTGCTTAACTTTAAGTGATGGAGTGAAAATTTGAGATTTGTTGAAAGGCTGTGTGCCTTTACTGGAAGTTGGGTGGCATTATGGGGAAAATGAATTAAACATCTTCAGTATGGCACTGAATTCTGTTTATCCTGAGCATTCATGGTGTTTCCTCAGTGGTGTCTCTTTGGAACCATATGCCATTGATGCCAAGGGTCTACTGTATACATACATTGTTGAATTCCCATTGGTATCTTTCACCTGACTTCTCCCTCAATCACAGAGTCTTATATTCAATAACCACTTGACATTACCATCTCGTTGTTTAATGGTCTCAAACTTAACATTCAACTGACCTCCCACCCTGTGCCTCCCTACCCCAAGCAAATATGTTCCATCTGCAGCATTTGTCATCTCAACACTACAATTCCTTTTTTCTTGAGTCAAAACCTTGGAATATGCTTGCCTCTTCTATTTGCTTATCCATCAGTAGTATCCTGTTGACTCAAACTTCACAGCATATGCAGAATCCTATCAATTCTCATCACATCTATTGCTACCATTCAAGTTCAAGTCCTCATCATCTCTTACATTTGCTCTCCTAATTGGCGTCCCCACTTCTGCTTTTTGTCTCCCTATAGGATATCATAGTAGGCAGAGCAGTTCATTTAAAATATAATTTTAATAATGTCTGCATAAAATCTCTCAAGAGATTCCTATTTCACTCTGAATAAAAATCAAAGTCCTCACTGCAGACTCCAATAAAGGCCCTTTTGCACTACTCCAACGTCCTTTTCTAACAGGCTTCCCTTTCCATTCCACTTCTCAATTCCATTTCAGAAGCATTAGACTAGCTGTCCCTTGAACATGTCAAGCACACTCCTAATTTAGAGTTGTTTTCACTTACAGCTTCCTCTGTTCAGATATTTACATGCTTATTTCCTCACTTCTTTTTCAGGTTTCTGCTTGAATATCATCTTATCATGAAGACCTTCCCTTAACACTATTCAACTTCCAGCTAAAGAAGGAGATTGAGCACATGCATGTGCCTCATCACCCTCCTGAAACTCCACTAAGTGGTGTTAATAATTTCATTTTACCCCATAAATTCACAAAGACAAAGGGAACAAGAAAGGAGATGCTAAGAATAAAATTCTATAAGATGGAGAGAAGACATAACAGAAAACACACACACACTATGACTATCCATTCCTCTTACCTGTTTTTATTTTTCACAGTGGCACTTCGCCTGGATTAGTGTAAATAAATATAAACACAAGATATGCACTTAATTTTAGTTCATTTATTATCTTCCCCCTTCCCCTCCAGAATACAAGCTGCATCATAGCAGTCTTTTCAGGTTTCTCTAGAGTTGTGTTCTCAGGCTTTGGAATCATGATAGTATCAAATTCAATACAGGTTTTTCACTGAATAACTGAGGCTTAGTGAAGTACAGTTTGTGGGGGTGGGGCTATAAGAGTAAGGAATCAAGAATTCTGTTTTGGATGTTAATTTAAGATATCTATTAGACATCCCAGTTACCTGAAAGAAGAGGAAAAATAATTTAAACTGAGCAATAAAGTATGTAGGCATTTATTTATTCATAAATCATACATATCTATCATTGTATATATTATAAAATACACCAGTATAGATATTAAAAAAGAATGAGCTGAAGGACTTCCAGTTAAAGAGGAATTACTGAACACATGCATTTTTCAGTACCTCCTGAGGCTCACTACATGATAGTAAATGGATTTTTAAGAATAAGGTATAAATCCTCAAGGAAAATAAGAATAAGGGCCAAACAAAATGCCTGGAATAGAGGAGGCTAGACAGAAGAAAGGTGAACAGCAACCAACTCACTAGACCCAGGAAAGCTGAGGCTGCTATGGGGAAAAGCAAGAGACAAAACTGACTTACAATGTAGAATCCCACACACATTGCCCACTTTCTCACCCCAACGAAGGCTCAAGAATTGAGCCACTACCTCTGTAGTGGAGGTAAGTGCTGGGCAATAATAGACAATTGGATATTTATTTGAGAAGCAGTTGCACCCACAGACACCTCCACCATTTTACCTTGCCAAGTGATTAGCCCTCTACCACACAGCAATAAATTTATTTTCTGAAGAGGACTAAGTAGGGGGTCTTGACTAAAGAATAACAGACACGCTTGAGAATGGAAATTCCAGAAGAAAAGTAGATAGATTAAGTCAAAGTCAGTATCAGACTGCCTAAAACTAAAATATAAAGAAGGAGCGCTATATATTACTAAAGAATATGGAGACAAATAACAAAAAGAACATTATTTTGATGTGCAGCAATAACTGGCAATGAAATTTATACACATAAAGGGAACTTTGAAATAATGAATGCCATATAACATTTTCTTTATTTCTTACAGTAATTTCAAATATTTATTTCTATTTTGTTTAAAGCACATGGATTGTTTGAACGTTATCTTGGTACACAAGTGCAGACATTTAAAAATAATTGCATTGTTATATCCTGAATTGGGAGTAGGCATAAATATTGATTTCTTTCAGGCTATGCAACTGATGACACAAAGTCTGCTTTGAATACTACGGCATCACCAAAACTTACTTCCATATTTCTCATGATATATATTTATATGTATAGAAACAACCATTGGAAATATAATAATATCTTTCTTTTGTAATATTTTATATTGCTGTATTTACAAATTTTGATTATGCAATATATTCTGCATTTCATTCACATCAAAACAGTCCTTATTCTTAGAAATCACCATGTTGCATTATTTGTTTTCTGGAATGTCCTTTTCTCCTATCACCCTGACAAGCTCCCATTATCTTTTAAGAGCTATGTTAAACTTGACTTCCTCCTTAACGGTTTCCATTATTACCCTCAATTGTTACTGCTCCATTGTTTGTATAATATAGTATTTTGTTCATACATTCATTATAGAAGTTCCTTCACAGGCTTATGATTATATTTATAATTATTTTCTTAGACCAGCTGCTAACCTACCAGACTGGACACACAGTAGTTATTAAATGAGTGTTTAAATGGATATATGAAAATGGTTTCATGTTGATTTTTCTAGATTCAGTCAGTCATTAGATCTTATTGCTCTTAATATTTACTGTATCCATGACTTTTCATCCATGCTAGTATCTACTGCCAAGAATTCATGCTCTGATATCTATTGCTGGGATGATTCACATCGTAACCTGATTCTGATGTCTCTTCTCATTCTCCTCCAATCAAACTTTATTTTCCCATCAGATGATTTAAACACAATTTAATATTTTCTATCTATCTCAAAACCTTTAAAAGGGCTGCGTCTATTTCCATCATGGATAGAGTAAAAATTATCTCTACCTTAAATAATTAGAAACAGGGAGATAGCATTTTTCGATGTTCAGAGAATAGGCAGTATAGGACACTGATCCCCAGAAGAAGGGTAACTAGTAAAGTGCTTTAATCAAATTTGCCCTATTTATGATTCTCTCTTATGCCTCTCTCCCTTGCCCTTTTAAAAAACTTTAATGCGTTTCATTATTCTTTTACATACATGCATATAAAGTATATTGATCAAATTCATCCCCCCATCATACTCTCCTTTGGCCGTCCTCCCTCTTGATGGTTCCCCCCAAAACAGTACCCTTTTAAATTCATGTCTTTTCTTAGGTCTAAAGTCCACATATGAGATTAAAAACATATTATATTTGTATTTCTGAGTCTGACTTATTTTACTTAACACAATGTTCAATATTTGCATTTATTTTCCTACAAACAAAATCAGTTCATTCTTCTTTATGGCTGAATAACACTCCATTGTGTATTTATACCACATTTTCTTTATCAATTCCTCAGCTGATGGGCACCTAGGCTGATTCCATAGCTTTGTTTATTATAACTTGTATTGAAATTAACATGGGTGTACAGGTATTGCTTCAGGTATATGAGCAGGACTGTTATAGCAGGATTATATCGTAGTTCTATGTTTAGTTTTTTGTGGAGCCTCGTATTGCTTTCCATAATGGATGTACGAATTTGCACTCCCTCAACAGTGCAGAAGGTTTCCTTTTCCCCAGCATCCTCCACTGCATTTGTTGCTGTGCATGTTACTGATCATTGCTATTCTGACTGGGATGAAGCAAGATTGCTTTGTTGTTTGATTTGCATTTCTTTTATGGCCAAGGATGTTGAGCATTTCCTCAGTATTTGTACATCTTCCTTCGAAAATTGTTCAGTTCATTTGCACATCTTTGGATTGGGTTCTTGATTCTTTGGGAGTTAGGTTTTTGAGCTCCCTGTTCTGTTCGGGTTATTAATCTCTTGTCAGATGCATGGTTGGCAAAGATTTTCTCCCATTCTGTAAACTGTCTATTCAATCTAGTAACTGTTTTTTTTTTTTTTTGGTTTGGTTTGGTTTTTTTGCTGTGCAATTGCTTTTTAGCTTGATGTAGTCCCATTTGTTAATTCTTTCTCTTAATTATTGAGCTATTGGGCATTCTATTCAGAAAGTTATTGTTTATGCCTAATGTTCCAGTGTTTTTCCTATTCTTTCCTGTAATAGATTCACAGTTTCATATCTTACATTAAGATCTTCAATCCAGCCAGGCACAGGGGGATCATGCCTGTAGTCCTAGCTACTCAGGAGGCAGAGATTAGGAGGATTGAGGTTTGAAGTCAGCCCAGGCAAATTGTTAAAAAAAACCATCACAAAAAAGGGCTGGTGGAGTGGCTCAAGGTGTAGGCCCTGAGTTCAAGCCCCAGTACTGCACACACACACACACACACACACACACACACACACACACCCCGTTTGATCTACTTTGAATTGATACTAGTACAGGGTAAGAGCTTTGGATCTAATTTCAGTCTTCTATATATGAATATCCCATTTTCCTAGCACTGTTTGTTGAGGACGCCATCTTTTCTCCAATGTATGTTTTGGATTCCTTACTCAAAAATCAAATAACTGTAGCTGTGTGGATTTGTGTCTGAGTCCTCTATTCTGTTCAATAGGTCTTCATGTCTGTTTTAGTGCCAGTACCATACTGTTTCTATTGCTGTGGCTCTATAGTATAGTTTGAAGTCAGTTATTATGGTGCCTCTAGCATTGCTCTTTTTGCTCAGGATTGCTTTGGGTATTTGAGGTCTTTTGTGCTTTAAGATTGATTCAGCTATCCCTTTGAAGAATGTCATTGGAATTTTGATGAGACTTTTTGTTTTGTTGTCTCTACAACAGCCATTCTGGCTGGGGTGAGACTAAAATCTCAGGGTCATTTTGATTTGCATTTTCTTCATGGCTAAGGATATTGAACATTTCTTCATGTATTTATTGGTCACTTGAGAATAGTCAGTTCAGTTCATTTGCCCATTTATTAATTGCATTACTTGGTTTTTTAGTGTTTACTTTTTGGAGCTGTTTATATCCTGGATATTAATCCTTTATCCAATGAATAGCTGGCAAAGATTTTTTTTTCCCATTTTGTAAGTTATCTGTTCATTGTGGTAATTGTTTCCTTTGATGTTCAGAAGCTTTTTAATATGAGCAATCATATTTGTCAGTTTTTGCTCTTAATCCTAGAGCAATTGGAGTTCAATTTGGAAAGTGACTGCCTATGCTTATATCTTCATGTGTTTTTCCTATGCTTTTTTTGATAGCTTAAAAGTTACAGCTCTTACATTAAGATCTGTGATACACTTTGAGTTGAGTTTTCTCTAAGGTAAGAGATAGGGATCTAGTTTCAGTTTGTGTGTGTGGATGTGGATACGCAGTTTTCCCTGTACCTTGTTGAAGAGAATGTCTTTTCCCCAACATGTTTTTTGCATCTTGGTCAAAAATTAGATGGCTGTAGCTGTGTGATTTATTTCTGCGTCTTCTGTCCTCTTCCATTGATCTACGTTTCAGTTATTGTCAGTTGCGTACTGTTTTTTTTACTAAGGCTCTGTAGTATAATTTGAAACAGGTATTGTGATACCTACAAAATCACTCAATTTTTTCTCAGGATTGCTTTGACTGTTCAGGGGTATTTTGTACATCCCTATGAATTTTACAATTATTTTTTCTTTTTCTGTGAAGGATGCCATTTGAATATTTATGGGAGTTGCATTGAACCTATAGATTGTTTTTGGTAGTATAGGCATTTTCACAATATTAATTCTCCTGGTCATTCCATCATCCAGTGTCATCTTCAATTTTTTCCTTCAATGTTTTTCATTTGCATTTTAGAGGTCTTTCATCCCCTTTGTTAGGTTTATTCTTAGGCATTTCATAAGCTATATAAAAAATGAGATTGCTTTTTTGATTTCTTACCCTGCTCAATATTTGTATATAGAAAAGCAACTGATTTTTGTATGTTGATTTTGTATCCTGATACTTAGTGGAAAGTGTTTATCAGATTTAAGAGGATTTTTGGGGTGGAGTTTAGGATCTTTTAAGTATAAGATCATATCATCTGCAAAGAGGTATAATTTGATTGCTTCCTTTCTTATTTGTATCCCTTTTATTTCTTTCTCTTGCCTTATTATTCTGGTTAAAAATTCAGGCACTAATTAAATAAGAATGGAGAGAGTGGACTGCTTGTTTTGTTCCTGATTTTGGAGGAAATGGTTTCAGTTTTTCCCTGTTTGTATAGATTATAGATGGCTATAAGTTTTGTCATAAATAGCTTTGGTTTTGTTGTGGTACATTCCTTTTATTCCTAGTTTCTTTAGGACTTTTATCATGAAACTCAATTTTGTCAAAAGATTTTTTTGCATCTATTGAGGTGATTTTGTGATCTTTGTCCTTAATTCTGTTTGTGTGGTGAATTGTATGTATTGATTTGTGTATGTTGAATCATCCTTATATCCCTATAATGAAACCAACTTAATTCTGGTATATGATCTTTTTAATGTGCTGTTGAATTCAGTCTGTAAGTATTTCATTAAGAATTTTTGTAGTTATGTTCATTAAGGATGTTAGTTTCTCTTTAAAGTTCCAGTAGAATTCAGCCATGAATTCATCTGATCCAGGGTTTTTGTTTCTTGAGACTCTTTTCTTTCCCCATTTCTCTTAGCATATGTTCATTGTACTGGGGGGGGGGGCATTCATTATGACACTTTCAAATAGTCTTACACTGTATATTAGTTGATCTCCCTTCATCCTCTCCCCACCCCACTTAAAGCAATTGCAAGAGGTTTTATTATTCTATTTCATATATGTATACAAAGCCAATCAACCATATTTCCTCACCTTCATTGCCTCCATTCACCTTTCCCCTCTCACAAGTACCCCCACACTGCACCTATTTTACAATTCTTTCATTTTTAATTTCAAAGTCGATGTTCAAAGGGATTTCTCAATGTATCCCAGCTGTGAATACGCTTTACTCTGGTCAGTTCAGCCCCCTCTGTTACTTTCTTTTACTCTTTCCCTACTACCCCCATTATTTAGCAACCTTTAGTATATGTCATTATATCCTCTACCTGCACAGATATGATATATTTCGATACTGGTGGCTATCATTCTCTTTTCCTTTCCTTCCTCCTCTAAGTGCATAGAGTACTAATAGCTATAGAGTAGTTTCACTGTTACAAATATGTTCTAAATATAAACGTGTACATGATCATGGTTGTTTTTGTGTACACATTTATCATTTGGAGCTACCCTCCAAGTATGAGAGGAAACAATTGGCCTTTGACTTTCTAAACCTGGCTTATTTCACTTAATAAAATGACCTCCAATTCCATCTATTTACCTGAAAACAACATAATTTCACTCTCCCTTATGGCTGGATAAAACTCCATTGTATATATATATACAACATTTTCTTAATCCATTTCATCAGCTGTAGGGCATCTGAGTTGTTTCTATAGGTTGGCTATTGTGAATAATGCTGCAATAAACATGGTGTGCAGATGTCTTTATTATAATCTGACTTATATTTCTTCAGGTATATCCCTAGGAGTGATATTACTGGATCATATGGTAACTCTATAACTCTATTTCTAGTTTTTTGAGGCGTCTCCATACTGTTTTCCACAGTGGTTGTACCAATTTACATTACCACCATTGTGTATAAGGGTTTCTTTTTCCCCACATCCTTGCCAACATTTCTTGTTGTGTTCTTGATGGTAGCCATCCTAACAAGAGTTAGGTAGAATCTTAGTGTGGTTTTGGTTTATATTTCCTTTATGGCCAGGGATGTTGAGCATTTCTTCATGCGTTTTTTGGCCATTTGGACTTATCCCTTTGAAAAAGCTCTGTTCAGTTTACTTGTCCATTTCTTCATTGGGTCATTGATTTTTGGGGAGCTTAGTTTTTTGAGCTCCCTGTATATTCTGGTTAACAATCCCTTGTCTGATGTATAGCTGGCAAAGATTTTCTCCCATTCTGTGGGCAGCCTCTTCAATTTAGAGACCATTTCTTTTGTTGTGCAGAAGCTTTTTAATTTAATGTAGTTCAATTTGGATTTAAAACATGAAAAAGAAAGAAAAGTGAGAATTTAAGAGGTAGAGGTCTGGGTTCCAGGTCCAATATTTGCCAATCACATGACTTTGGATAAACCATTTTATCTTCTGCACTTGCAGCTATCACATAGGTGATAATAAAAACATTTATTCTGTGTATTTTAAAGCTGTGTTAAATGTATTAAATTGAATAATATATTTGACAGTTAAAAAATGTGATGTGACAATGAGTAAATGGAAAGTACCACTAAGAAATTAATATTCATTATTTCTAAACATATTTAAGCTGGTAGAGCAAAAAATTATTTTAAAAAATTTATGACAGTACTTAATAGCCAGTGTATGCAGTCAGCAATGTAGCTATCACACACTCTATGCTTTTAACCATCATGTCATTTAACCTTTGTAACAATTCTCTAAGATTTTTGGTTCTATTAAATTCTGTAATTCTCAATTTCTCAAATGAAAGGTAGAGTGTAACATCAAAGATCTTATATAATCAACACTCACACTATTTTAGCATTTAATATATACTTGGTAATGAGGTTATTCAGGTAATTTTTACACATCATGGAACTGGAAGCTTACTAGCAGAAAGAAACAATGCAATTTGTTGTAATTCAAGGTATTATATGTTGTGAGTTCCTAATGGCTGTACAAAGCAAATATTAAGGCAAAGTGAAATCAAGCATAAAATAAAGTGACAATACAGTTATTTTTCATTTTAAATAGTCGACTTTAGTAATTGGGTAGAGGAGATAACCAAAGATAAAATGAGTAGTGTCTTAGAAAATTTTTTAAGTGAAAGTAGCCCTGTAAATACTTGTATTGGAACAATAGTTTAAACCAAGACTGTCAGGCAAATTAGCATCCATAGTCACCAAAATCACTAGTCATTAAAAAAAAAAAAAGGAAAATAAACCTGGGTTTGAGCCTCTCAAATAAATAAATAAATAAAAAACTAAGTTAAAATAAATAAAAATACTAAGTTATTTACTCATTTAATGCTTAATTTACATGAAAGTAATCACCAGACACAGTGGCTCACCCCAATAATACCAGCTACTTGCAAGACTGAGACTGGAAGATAACTTGAGTCCAGAGTCCAAGTCCCAATAAAAACAAAAAAGAATAGAAAAGAAAAAAGTGATCATAGCAATCATTTTCTGCACACCACCAATTTAAAAAGCCTTAGACTGTATGTTTATGGAAAGATGGATGGAGCTGGAGAGCATGATGTTAAATGAAATAAGCCAAACTCAGAAAAACAAATATCATATGTTATCTTTCATATATGAAAGTCTAAAGTTAAAAAATAAAGATATGAGAGTAGAAAGGAGAAGGTGACCTGGGGAAGGGGCAAGAGGGGACAAGAGAGAGTAATGGGAGGTAAATACGATTAAAGTACAATATTTACATATGTGAAAAAATCACATTGAAACCCATTATTTTGTACAAATACACACTGATAAAATTTTTAAAGAATTTTAGATAGCTAAAATCCACTGGATTTAACCTTAGTGGGCTAATAAATACCATACTAGTCAAACATGCTTAAAACTCTCTTATCTCTTACTCAAATCTAGTATACTGTATATACTTAACAATTACACATGTTGATACCAGTCATTCATTCAATTATTGATATCTTTTACATTTATTAATACAAAAGGACCTTGACATCTGAGGAACTTTGAGGCTCCAAAGTTAGGTGGGTTTTTTTCCTCCTTTCCTTCCTTCCCCCATCTCTCGCTCCTCCCTCCCTTATTGCTCACACATTCTCTCCTTCCTTTCTCCCTCCCTCCCCTCACCTCTTACAAATATTGTTTATCACAGAGTAAGTGAGTTGTTCAGTACTATGATATTTTTTCAAGTTTTATACGAAATTTTCAGAATAAGAAAATTTTCTGAATATAATTCTTTTGATAGCTCCTATGTTTTTTTCACAAGTTGTTACTTGCCTAAATAATATAGTCACTCAAGATTTGCAGTTCTGCCTTGATGACAAATTGACTAATGTTTTCTTTCTGAACATACAGTTTGTAATTTAGTTCCACTTAACTAGTTTATGGAAAATGCATGCATTTATTCACTATCTGCATGTTTTTTGTAATGGATAATAACTTATATGAATAGTACCTTATGCAGAAATTACCTTATAAGGAAAACCTGTTCCCCTATCTTGACTGTTAGAATCTTCTGCTTTTAAGAACACAACTAGCCTACTATGATGAAAGCAGGTTTTGTTGAAGTGGTATTCAAAGACCCTGACATGTACAGGAGTACTGAGGGTATGAATGTGATCAGAACACTTTAATTTTGTTTGAGTTCTCTTCAACCTTTTCACATTATTCAAGTATTTATAGACATTTTTAAAAACAGATTTCAGGCATTTCAACAAATAGGCACATAAAAAATAAAATAGAATAAAATCTAAAACAAAAACTAAATCTAAAACCAAAACCATATATTTTTGTTGAAATGTTCTGATAATTACAAGAACAGCATCTTGATAAAGACATTCCATACAGATAACTTTAAGGGCTGGCGTAGTGGCTGAAATGGTAGAGTGCCTGGCTAACAAGTGTGGGAACCTCATTCAAACCACCAAAAAAATGAGTGTGAAAAATAATTTTAAGCATATGAAAAGTGATATCATCTCAAAAAATTACATTACAGAAATAAGGGATTTTTACTCAAGAATTATTCTCTGTTGTGTCTCAGCAGACTAAATATGTCAGAAATTTAACCAAAGGTTTCTTAAAATTTATTTCAAATAATGCAGACAATTTTGCAGTAATATATATGAAATTGTTCCAAGATATTGGGAAAGCAATGTTTTCTAACAATGTTTAGTTTATTAATCCTGTCATAAATTTAAAAATACTATTATTAATTCAAGAGTAATTGCATTGACGATGCAAAGAATAAAGTTGAAAAAGAGTTGTGTACATTTTAGAAAATTTTATTTCAGTTGTGAATGTGCTTCTGGATGGACTGGTCAAATACACAGTGAAGAAATAAATGAATGTGATGCTGACCCATGCATGAATGGAGCTCTTTGTCATGAATCTTCCATCCCTGGCAATTTGTACATCTGTGATGCCCTTTTATACCGATCAATTTGCCATCAACACATAACCCCTGAGAGCTATTCAATAAGCCTTGCAGAAACAACTCAATGTGCTTGATGTTGGTAAGTGAAAATCACTATTGTATTTGGGAAGAAAGTAAGAGTTTATATTTGTTTCAATGTTTATTTACTTATTCATTGTCCCTATGGAAGGATGAGCTCTTACAAATGAGTGAGAAAAACCCCGTATACACTGGAGAATGGAGGTATGCGTGAATCTAGATTTGGGTATAAAAAACACACTGAAGAAATAAACCTAAAGAGAGCATTGGGAGAGGGAACAATGGTGAAGCTTTATAGCATTTTCCTTTTTTTCTTTCTTTTTGTTTTCCTTTCAGATATTGTCTCTCCTTCTTTGGTCACCAGTCCTCTTCCCTTCCTGAATAATCTTTTCTATGTAGCCTTCTTGACAATAGCAGTTAGTTGAAGGTGGGTGTAGGAACACTGCAGGGTAATCAAATGTGTCACTGTAGTATTTCTTCTGGAGCTATCTAGAAATGTCACTTATTTCTACTTAGATTGCTCAGCTACTGTTTTCACTCTGATGGCTAAAAGAGGTCTCATGTAAGAGAGAAGGGGCAACTCAAAGGATATTTCTGAAGCCTGAGTCCAAGCCATCCCAAAGCCAGCTACTCATGAACACGTCAATGGGATTGCTTTTGCCATAAAATTGGCCTGTGCCAGATAATCAGTATAATTGTAATGTGTTAAGCCAATGCAAAAAAACATATTTTGTTTAGAAATTTACACCCACAATTATTGTCTAATGTTCACTTATGAGTTCATGTCTCTTTCCCTGCCACCGGTATTTAAAGGGGTCCTTTAAACATAAAAGTAGTAACTACTCTCTCTTCTCTTCAGAAGGACCAGTAAAACTATAGCAATCAATTAAATATCTTATGCACAGCTATATCTATTTGCTTTATAAAATCCTTGAAGACTTCCTTAAGCTTTAGGTAATCTAGTTTCAGGATATCTAGTTTAAGTACATAGCAGAAACTTTCAGGCCTCTGAGGGATTGGACCTAGAAACTGGAAAAGCATCGGTAACTGATTTTGAAAAAGGACAAAGACTTTACAGAACATAGAGAGCTATGTTTTTAGGAATGAGTCAGGAAAAGCAGAATCAGAAGAAAAGAAATGAAGGCAGCATTTATTGCCCAGAAAACCCCAGCAATTATGAAGCACATAATTTAAACAAATAATTTTTCTTTAAGCAAAAACTGAGGGTGAAAGCTTTTGAAAAATTATTCAATAGGAATGGGGTACTGAGGAGAATATGATACGGTGCCTTACACGTCCTACTTGTATTCTCAGAATATGTGTACTAGATAAATCTTACTAAAAAGCAGTTACTCACATTAAATAAGACCTCCTCTACTTTAGAAAGACTTCATTTCCTAACAAGTGAGCATGCTTTATCCAAAATCATGTTTTGTTAATTTGCTGTTCATAATTGCACCTCCATAAATTTATATAATCTACTGAGATTTCTTCCATGTCATTGGATGAGGTTAAAATAAGGTCAGAGATAGCATGAAACCTTCTTATCTCAGGACAGACTAGTCAAAATCCCTACCACTTGAGGATCCAAGAAAGGGTTTTAGGAAAATTTAGATTTAACCACTATAAATAAGTGGAATCATCTCTCCTTGAGATATCACTATTGTATTTAAGGATTTGAGAGACAGGTGGCAGAATAAATCAATCTGCTTCAGATAGAGTGGCACATGGGTACAATGACTCATTTATCAATGATCAATTCATTTATCCCTTCCTTGTTGCACAGCACAAGGAGCTACCTAAGGTACATATCATTTTGTAACTATTTTGCATCTACATATATTCCGAAACCTAGGTAATTATGGGAGTTTCTTCAAATCAGGTCCAACTTCTATTACCGTGTTTTTTAATGTTGCCTTTGCAACCTCTGTAGCAGATCAAAACTAAAGCTATAACATTGTTTTAAAATACAGCCTCAGAAAATTAAAAAGAGTTTGTCTATAGAATGGTTTTAAAAGCTATCCAAGCAGTCTGGAGGTGGAGCTCAAGTGGTAGAAAATTTCTGTAGCAAGAACAAGGCCCTGAGTTCAAGCCACAGTGATGTAGAAAAAAAAATTATACAAGCAACTGTTCACCATTAAATAAATTTAAAAACTGTGTTCAAATTCCATTTTATTTTTTAAACAATTTAAAATTTATTGAACAAAGCATAAATTACTTTCACATTTGTCTGTAAGCATAGTAAATACTTTTTTGCATAAAGACAGCCTTTGGAGTGAAAAATATTTCTATTATAAGATTACATACATATACATAAACTTTCTATTATTAGGTAATAATATATTAAATGATCAAGTTAAAATAGTCATACTAACTAGAATAATTTAAAATGGAAATAAAGCATACTATCTAAATAAAATAAAATAAGATTCACATTTAAATCATCTATTTAGAAAATACTATCCTGGGAATTACAATCCATAAGGAAAAGTGTAATCAGTCAAGTAACAACAGTTATATAAACTAAAAATGAGAGATAAGTTAAAATAAGGATATTTTTCTATAAGTTCAAATGCAAACTCTGTTTCAATTAACTTTATGTTGTAGGCAAAATACCCTAAAATCTTGAGGGTTTTTTTTTCAGCAGTCTGAGCTGACAGCCAGTCACATGTCCTTTTTTTCTCAGGGGAAATGATCATCCCTCTATGACAATCAATGTCTCTCCAATTGTGTCTCTAGATCTCTGGCTAGAAAAGACACTGTCCTTCGAAAGGGGTTTCAAAGTGAGGTTTCGTATTGGACCTCAGGAGGTCCAGCAGCAGGTTCATTTGCAGGTGGAATCAACCCCGAAGAGAACTCACTTCTTCCATAATGTGGAGATGGAGGAAAAAATCCACTCTTAGGGGCAGTAGACGAAAAACACTGCTTGGTGAATACACGCTTCTCACGGGGAATGGAGGACCTGGTGCAGCAGAGAAATTTGGAAAATAATCTGCAGAGGCTCCGTGCGTGTCGTCTGGAGCGGGTGGATGAAGCTTGGCCCAATGTCGAGGCATCACATGCTGTGTGAGGGACATCAGGGGCACCAGCATATTTCTCTTCAAGTTCACTTAACTGTCATCTCAGCTGTGCATTAAATTGTTCTTTGACATTTTGGATGTTTCTTTCGGTCGTCTCAGTTAAAATCGAAGTAAGCCTCTCATCTTTCTCATATTCCATTATCTTGTTTTGATAATGAAGAATGTTAGCCTCCAGTTTTTCTTCAAGATCTCTGGTTAGCTTTTTGCACCTCTCCAGCTCTTCACTTACATGGCTGAGCTTCTCCATCTTTTTGCAGACTTCCTCCTCTGTCTCTCACCGGTGCTTTTCTTCTGCCATTAATTGAGTGATTAGTTCTCTACAATTTCATACATAAAGTTCCGCCAATATTTTAACCTCCTGCTGAAGCCGATTCACCTGTTCAGCCTGTGTATTTTGTGACTGCAAGGAGGCTAGCTTGGTATGGAGGACTTTCATTTGATCTTCGAGGTCTCGCTTTGTTTTATTCACTTCAAACAGCTGAGTGCGAGCCTGGTTTCTCTCTCCTTCCATGGTTTGTAAGCAAGCCTTTAACATCGCCCCATACACCAATTTCTCCAAAGCAGATTTTGGCTGAATTTTTAGGTGAGCTGCGTTTTCTGGTCCAATCATCTCTAGTTTCAAGTCACCATCAGCAGTTAGGTCTTCTCCAAGCACAGCAGCCCAATCTCTCATCTTTGCTATGCGTGAAATCAGACTCCAAATGTGATCTTCTTTGTCATACAGCACTTCTTCTGCACAGGCTACATGGTGTTTAAGAGTTTCTCTCTGGTTTGTAAGTTCACATACCTGTGTTTGCAGTGCTTCTGCTTCTTGGAGAAGCTGTTTCTGGCTTGCCTGCCGTTGAGAGTTTTCCTTCAAAGCCTCTGTGATTAAGCCCTGCAGTTGTGTTTCACTGGTTTGAAGGGCTAGGAGGTTTTCTTTGGCTTCAGCTATCTGTGACGTGAGGGATTTTATTTTCTCCTGTAGAGACTGCTCGGTTTTTGATAGCTCTGCCTTCAGTTGCTCTTGTTGAGAACATTTAGATTTCTCCTCGTCTAGTTCTTTTTCTAGAAGAAGTATTTCATCCGTAAGTTGAGAGTTGGATCTCTTCAGCTCTTCGTAGGTTGCCTTCAATCTCGCTACTTCTGTTGAGACCTTCTTCGAGATGGCCTCCTGCAAAGACGACTCTAAGCCTTCAACCTGTTCTTGAGTGAGGCTTGCTTTTTCAAGTAGTTGGTGTTTTTCTTCCATCAGTTTAGAAAGCTTTGTAGTAAGTAGTTTTTCTCTTAGGGCACAAAGCCACAGAAGGAAGAGAAGAGCCAAAAACCCAACCACAGCCACACATATCACCAGTGACTGTGGACTCACATAGGGGCCTGGGCCTGGTCTCAGCTCTTCAAGGTCTGCTGCCACAAGCCTGAAGAATTGGCTCAGGGTCAGCCTCAAATACCACAGAGTGGCTGCCTTAGCTCCCTCCATGGTGCCAAGACAGTTATGACTGTTACCACAGCCTAGCTGGGCTACAAGAGGCAGCACAGAACTCAAGAACCTAAATGGTCACCTGGCAACAGGGCCAGACCACTCTGCAGTGGTCTTTGGGGGGAGAGGGAGAGAAAACTGGACAATACCACATTCATGGCCCTCAGCCCTCAGGGCAGAGCCTTGGCCACTTAATTACTTTTACATCCTTAATTACTTTTACATCAGTGCAGTTCAGAGCCCGCCCCACCAATGCTTGTGATGCTAAGTCTTCATGCCACCCACCCCTCTGTTAGATTTCAGACAGACCTGGGTAAGGAGGGCCCCAATATCATATATAAAACTGCAAAGATTCCCCAGAGCTCCTAAAGCTTAACCAGACAACCTCATAGACAGAGCCCAAACTAAGAGTCTTTCATCAAGAAGGTACAAAGTACCTTATGGGACCCATAGTCAGGTAAACATTCAAACTGGGTTCAGCAGCTCACTCTATGAGTACAGTATTCAGAGAATTGCAAAAAAGACAAAGAAACCCATGCTTTTGTAGTGTCTGGAATGGCAATTCCTCACAATTCAAACTTGTATTAATTTTTAAATTATTGTAGTAAATATTTTATATAAAGCTCTAGGTAAGGAAATTAAGAGAAACAGGTTAAGAAAAGCATGGCATTATCTAATGCCCCCTTTTAAGTAATCCTTCTGCAATTTAGTTAATGCAAATAACTTTATTCAGTACTTCCTTTATGCAAAGAATATTGTACATAGTGGGGGGGGTCACAAAATAAATAATTCTCACTTATTTTCAAAAAGTTTTAACCAAGAGTTTTGGCCAATAGCTAAATATGTAAAAATAATATACTTCTCATTAAACAACTCTGAGTTCAACCAGAGCCATACTGAGGATAGTTTTTGCCAGGCAGAAGCTTGTCAAATTAGAAAGCATATTTGTAGTCAGTGAGATTATGGTGAGGTTATAAACTATTTTTAATATATAGCCTGGAAATGTTAACATGTAGCTGTTGTAAACGTTATAGTTGTCATTTGATTATGTTGTTTTCAAGATCTTGATTGTCATTTTATCTAACTTTTTTATTAACAAAAAATATTTTGTTATTGTCATGTTGTGGTAATGGTAACATTTACAAAGATTCTTATGGTATATCATACTGGAACTCACTGTCCCCCATTTCTGGAATAGTTTTAACAAGTTTCAATTTTCCATTTACATCCATGTGTACACAATATTTGCACCATATTCACCGTTCTACACCCCCTCTCCATATCGTACCTCTTCCCACTGGAAAAAATTCCCCAGACAGGACTTGTTCTTCCCTCCTGTTTTCTGTTTTTATAAATAATGGAATTTTTGTTTAAGAACCTATTGAAACTGTTCCAGGAATCAGGGAAGGGGGGATGAAAGAGAACAGTGAGGGGGGTGAATTCAAGTATGATATATTTGATATGTTGTAAGAACATTTGTAAATACCCCTGTGTACCCCCACCCAGCACAACAACAACAAAAAGATAGATATACATTGGTTTCCTTGTGACATTGCTGTGCACATAAGCATTATAATACAAATTGGTTCATCTCCTCTATTTTTCTCCTTTCTACCTTAATCCCCCTCTTAAAGTGGTGATTTCAACAGGTTTAAAACTTCTGTATTCACTTTTGTATAGGAAGTACGTCAACAACATTGACCTTAACTTCCTTCTTTTACCCTCCCACTCTTATACATGTCCACTCCTTAACGTGACCTGTTTCTTGCTTGTATTTATATTAGGTCTATATTCCACATATGAAAGGCAACATGTGGCCTTTGGCTTTCTGAAACTGGCTAACTTCATTTAAGATGATGTTCTCCAATTCCATCCATTTCCCTGCAAATGACAACATTTCATTGTTCTTTATGGATGAATAAAATTCTATTGTATATAAATGCCACATTTTCTTGATCCATTCATCAGTATTGGGGCATCTTTGCTATTTCCATAGCTTAGATATTGTGAATAGTGCTGCAATAAATATGGGTGTGCAGGTGCCTTTGTTGTAACCTGACTTACATTCCTTTGGGTATATCCCTCGGAGTGGTATTGCTGGACCATGTAGCAGTTCTATTTTTTGTTTTGTGAGCATCCTCCATACTGTTTTCCATAGTGGCTGTACCAATTCACATTCCTGCCAGCAGTGTATCAGTGCTGCTTTCCTCCCACATCCTTGCCAACATTTCCTGTTTGTGTTTTTGATGGTAGCAATTCTAACAGGAGTGAGGTGGAATCTGAAAGTGCTTTTGATTTGAGCTTTGTTTATGGCCAGGGATGTTGAGCATTTCTTCATGTGTTTTTTGGCCATTTGGACTTCTTCCTTTGAAAAAGCTCTGTTCAGTTCTTTTGGCCATTTCTTCACTGGGTCATTGATTTTTGGGGAGTTTAGTTTTTGAGCACCCTATATATTCTGATTATTAGTCCCTTCTCCCATTCTGTGGACAGTGTCTTCAATCTGGTGACCATTTCTTTTGTTGTGCAGAAGCTTTTTAATTTCATGTAGTCCCATTTGTCAATCTTTTCTCTTAATTCCTAAGCCATTTGAATTCTATTTAGGAAATAATTGCCTATGCCTATAAGTTCCTATGTACTCCCTGCTCTTTCCTACACTAGCTTCAAAGTTTTAGGTCTTATAGGTTGATACTTGTATAAGGTGAAAGACATGGATCTTTCAGTTTTCTGCATGCAGATATTCAGTTTTCCCAGCAATATTTGTTGAAAAGGCTGTCTGTTCTCTATTGCATGTTTTGGGTGATTTTTGTCAAAACTCAGGTGGGCATAGATGTGTGGATTCATATCTGGGACTTCCATTCTGTTTTCACTGGTCTTCATATCTGTTTTTGCACCAGTACCATGATGTTTTTAATCGCTGTGATATAGTTTGAAGTTGGGTATTGTGATACCTCCAGCATTGCTCTTTTTGTTCAGTGTTGCCATGGCTATTCTCAGTCTTTTGTGCTTCCAAATGAATTTTAGGGTTTATTTTTCAATAATGAATGTCATTGGAATTTTGATGGCATTGCATTGAACATTTAAATTGCTTTTGTTAAGGTAGGCATTTTCACAATATTGATTCAACCTATCCATGAGCATGGGAGACCATTCCAACTTCTGTTGTTTTCTTCAGTTTCTTTCTTCAGTGGTTTATTATTTTCATTGAAGAGGTCTTTCACATGCTTTGTTAAGTTTATTCCTAGGTATTTCTTTTAGGCTACTGTAAATAAAATTGTTTTTCTATATTCTTTCTCAATCTGCTTACTGTTGGTATACAGAAAAGGTATTTGTTTTGTAAATTCATTTTGTATCCTGCTGCTTTGTTGAAATTGTTTATGAATGTCTATTTGTTTTTTGTTGGAGTTTTTCAGCTCTTTCATGTATAAGATCATGTCATCTGCAAATAGGGCTAGTTTGACTTCTTCCTTTCTTATTTCTTCTTCCTGTATTATTGCTCTGGCTAGGAATTCCAAGGCGATGTTGAATAAGAGTTGAGAGAGTGGACACCTTTGTCTCATTCTGAACTTTAAAGGAAAAGGTTTCCATTTTTACCCATTTAATATGATGTTGGCTATAGGCTAGTCATATGTAACCTTTATTAAGTTGAGGTACATTCTTTCTATTCCTTATTTCATCAGAGCTTTTATCATGAAAGGATGTTGAATTTTGTCAAAGACTTTTTCTGCATCTGTTGAGATGATCTGGTGGTTTTTGTCTTTGCTTGTTTTAATATGCTATATTACATTTAATGATTTGTATATGCTGAACCATCCCTGCATCCCTGGATGAAACTGACTTGATCATGGTGCATGATCTTTTTGATATGCTGTTGAATTTGTGTTGCCAATATTTTAGTGAGGATTTTGGCATCTAAGTTCTTTGAAGTGCTTGGCCTGTAATTCTCTTTGTTTGTAGTGTCCTTGTCTGGTTTGGGATGAGTGTAATACTGGCTTCATAGAATGAGGTTGGCAGTGTTCTTTTCCTTTTTTTTGTGGAAAAGTTTAAGGAATGTTGGCATTAGTCCTTCTTTAAAGGTCTGATAGACTTCAGCAGTGCATCTGTCAGGTCGTGGGCTTTTCTTTTTTCTTTCTTTCTTTCTTTTTTTATTGTTGTGCTGGGTGTGGGTACATTGTAACATTGACAAAGGTTCTTACAATGTATTAAATATATCATACTTGAATTCCTCCTCCTCCCCCCTCTTTTCTTTTTTGTGAGACTCAATTTCTTTCTTCAGTGATTTATAGATTTCCTTGTAGAGGTTTTCAGTTCCTTTACTAAGTTTATTCTGAGGTATTTTTATTTTTTTGAGGCTTTTGTAATTGGAATTGTTTTCCTATATTCTTTTTCAGCCTGTTCATTTTGAATGAAGCTAAATGCTGACGCTTTGAGAAAATGACTACAATTGAATAACCTCTAGACACGAAGATGAAGAAGAAACAAAACACATTATCAGGAATACAAAAATAGGTATTAGCACACATCATGCTATCTTAAAAGTATACGAGGGACATATGAATAGCTTTCTGATTACCAATTAGGGAACTTAGGTAAAGTGATAAATTCCTTGAAAGACACAAAATATCAAAGCTTACTCAAGAAGAAGTAAATATCTAAAGAAATAATATCTAAATTTTATCTAATATTTATCTAAAGTAATTATCTAAAGAAGAAATAGTACAAACTATACAAAACTGTTCAGAACAGAGGAGAGAACTTTACAACTTATTTTATGAGGCTTGTGTTATCCTGTTAACGAAATAAAATAGGCATTAAAAGTGGGTTAGGATCCACATATGCCATATATCCCCCAAGGATATAGGTGGGAAAATCCTAATCACACAATATCATTAAATTGCATAGGGCTATGTATATATTAAAAATAGACAACATACCAGTAGTAAACAGAGTTTACGGCATGCAAGGTTGGTTTAGCATAGAAAATCAAAGAAATTCACCATATTAAGAAAAAAAGAAAGGAAAATGACATGAGCTTTTCAATAGATAAAGAATGCATTGGAGAAAGTTAAACATCAAATCATTAAAAAAATTGTGGGATTAATGAAAACCTCTAGCATCTGTTCAGAGTAGCTACAAAAAACTATAGCAAACATAATTCTGTATGGTGTCAGATTACATGCTTTTCTCCTAAAAATAAGCAAGGATATTCACTCACACCAATTCTACTGAGCACCATATCCAAAGTTTTAATAACTAATAAGGCAATAAAATGAATGAAAGTCATAGATTATAAAGAAACATGTTATTTGCAAGTTACATAATAATGCATATAACAAATCCAATGGAATATGTAAATAAGCTACATGAACTAATAAGTGAATTTAACAAGGTTGCAGAGCAAAAGGTCAACATAAAAGTACCTATTTAATTTCTATATTTAATAATGAATAATTAGAAGTTTTAATATGGATTAGATTATTGTTAAGATATATATTCTCCCCCAATCAATTTATAGATTTATTGTGTTTCCAACAAAATTTAGTACATTTCTTTTATAGAAATTTTTCTAACATGTATTTAAAAATGTACAGCATGTAGTAACCCAAATAATCTTGAAAAAGGGTAACAAGGTAGGAGTACTTAATTTCAAAATATCAAGCATAGTGGTAATGATATAAAGATTAATGAAACACAAGAGGAATGAAGCAATAGACATAGAAGTATGTGATCAACCTGTAATTGAAGTAATAGCCAAAATTTATTCTCATATTAATATCATTTAATTCTAATATCATTTGTTTAGTGGTATTCCTTTCCCCTGTTGTATGACTTTGACTACTCTGTTGTAAATTAATTGATCACATGAAGAAATGTTTGCATTTCCCTTGACCAGAGGAAATGCAAATCAAAACAACATTGAGGGAGCTAGAGGAGTGGCTCAAGCTGTAGAACACCTGCCTTCTAAGCATGAATCCTTGAGTTCAAACTCAAGTAGCATTAAAAAAGCCTCAACCAACCAACCAACTGAACAAATAAACAAAAAAAACTAACACTGAGGTTCCATATTACTCTTGTCAGAATGGTCATCATCAAGAAAATAAACAATTGTTGGTGAGGATGTAATGCTACCACTATGGATATCAGTATGGAGATTCTGCAAAATGCTAAAAATAGTACTACCATATGATTTAGCTATACCACTCCTGGGCATGTATCCAAAGAAGTGGACATCTACTTATATTATAGACAACTACACACCATGTTTAGAGCAGCACTAGTCACAACAGTCCAACTATAGAATCAGCCCAGGTGTCCGTCAACTGATGAATGGATAAGGAACATATGGTACATATACACAATGAAGTAGTATTCGACCATGAGGAATAATGAAATGTCAGCTGTAGGCAAATGTATTGAACTGGAAATCATCACGTTAAGTGAAGTAAACCAGACTAAGAAAAACAAATATCTCATGCATGTTCTCTCTCATTTGTGGAATATAGACCTCAAAAAATGAATCACGTGGGTGTAAACCTAGATCACTGTTTGGGGTGGGGAACCACCAGGAATAGGGGAAGGTAAAAGGAGTGGGTGAAGGAGGAGTGATTATGATCAAAGTATTTTACTCACATGTGTGAAAACAGAATAATGAAACCTGTTAAATTGTTTAAAAGGGGGAGCAGGGGAATAACAAATAGTAGTAGAGGGGGTGAATTTGATCAAAGTACATCATATGCATGGGTGTAAACATCACTATGAAACCTCTGTATATTTAACATATTCTAATAAAGAAGAAAAAAAAGTACCCCCAAAAGGTCACTGTTAAGTAAATAAAAAGGTAAGCCATAAACTAAGAGAAAATATTTGCAAAATATATTACCCTATAAAGGAATTATATCCAGAATATCAAAAAATTTCTTATACTCAGTAATAAGAAGACAAAAAAACTAATAAAAAACCAAGCAAAGATTTGAATAAATGCTTCACAAAAAAGAAATACAGGGACAAATAAGCAAATAAAAATGTTTCCCATCATTAGTCATTAGGAAAATTCAAGTTAAAATCACAATGCATCTACACTACTCAACTACTCATCTACTACTCAAATTAAAAAGCAACAACTACTAGTGAGAACCTTGAGCAACTGGAGCTCATATGTTGTTGGATGGAATTTAAGTGATATAGCTACTTTGAAAAAGGATTTATATTTTCTTGTAACATTAGATATATACTTTCCATATAACTTGGCAGCTTCACTCATAAGATTTACCCAAGAGAAATGAACATATATCTTCATAAAAACTTGTACAGGAATGTTTAAGAAAGCTTTATTCAAAATAGCCTCAAGCTGGAAACTATCAGAATACCATCAATTTGTGAATGAATTAACAGGTTGTGTTACAGTCAAATTATGGACTATTCCTCAACAGTAGAAGAACAAGCTACTGACAAAACATTTATAATTCAAGACAGTATTATGGCTAGTGAAAGAAGTCACACATTGCTCCATTACATGAAATTCCAGAAAGCACTGAATATAGTATCCGCAAACTAACCCAAGTTTTCCAGGGGGTAGAGGGAAAGAATTAACTGCAAACAGAGTATGCAGTAACTTCATTGTGATGGAAGCTCTGCATCATGTCTATGGTGAGGATTTCACTGTATAGTAAATTTTCCAAACTCACTGAAGTCTTCACTTACAAGTGATGAATTTCAAGTATATGAATTACACTTTCATAAAAATAACAAAAATATGTAACAGAGAGAAAAGGAGGAACAGTGGTAGAAGATTCTCTCACTGGCTCTGCATTACATTGTAAAGTTTATTGGGTAAGTCACATTAGCCAAAAAGAAGTGTTGTCCAAGGCAGAGAGGAAATAAGGGTCTTTCTGACATACCCATAGAGGAATGGCAAAGGAGCAATGAGCTTTGACAACAAAGGGAAAAACTTGCAACTATTGAGGACAAGGGGCCATTTTGAGTAAAGCTCTTATATTCTGAGGACCATCAAGATCTGGGCCTTACCTATGTGCTCACTGCACTTGCCTAGACTCTTTCTCACATTCTGTTTTCACTCTTAGGTTTCTGCCAGCTTTTTCTAGAACTCCCTACTACACCCTTCGTAGCTTTGTGCTGGTATTTTCTCTTTTTTCACTCTCTATCCTTTACCCTCTCTAGACCCCTCATCCACTTCCATGCGTTCCAATAATGGCAAAGTCAGGGAAAGCTTTACATACTATTGTCTTTCTCCATACTGTCAGTTTCTTGTTAGGCTACATGTTTAGTTACGTGAATTTGGAAACAGAAAGGAAAAGGATACAGTTATGGAGGAAGGCAAAAGTAGGCAAACATAAGGGAGAGAATCAACAATTGTTTACATTTCAAATTTATCCTTCCAGATTTAGTTCTTCTTTGAAGAGCATAACACACTTGAAATCACTTGTTTAATATTTATCTTAAATAGATATTAATAACTTAATCTCTTTGATCATCTCTCTGTCATCTTCACTTCTGAAATTCTCCATACCAAGGTGGATGCTTGACTCTTGTAATCTCTCCGTATGTAGTTGTTACCTAACTGATCGGTCACACTATGTGCTTCATCCAAGCTGAGCAATGTGCAGTACATTATTTCATGCTCCCGGACTTTTACTTTATGGTTTCCAGTTCTGATTTCTTCTTATCCACCCTCCAACCCTACTCCAATGGGTTAATTCTTACTTTCACTTCCAATCAGAGCCTAAATGTCTTTGAATCCAGAGCTTTGTGCCAGTTCTGTACCTCCTTCAGTTTTCTTTTATAGCTAGCTCTTCATCAAAATGTTTCCTTCAAACAGCCAAGATGCCCCAGCACTGACGAATGGATTAAGAAAATGTGGTATCTATACACAATGGAATTTTATGCAGCCATGAAGAAGAACGAAATGTTATCATTCGCTGGTAAATGGATGGAATTGGAGAACATCATTCTGAGTGAGGTTAGCTTGGCCCAAAAGACCAAAAATCGTATGTTCTCCCTCATATATGGACATTAGATCAAGGGCAAACACAACAAGGGGATTGGACTATGAGCACATGATAAAAGCGAGAGCACACAAGGAAGACACCTAAAAAACTAGCTAGCATTTGTTGCCCTTAACGCAGAGAAACTAAAGCAGATACCTTAAAGCAACTGAGGCCAATAGGAAAAGGGGAACAGGTACTAGAGAAAAGGTTAGATCAAAAAGAATTAACCTAGAAGGTAACACCCACGCACAGGAAATCAATGTGAGTCAATGCCCTGTATAGCTATCCTTATCTCAACCAGCAAAAACCCTTGTTCCTTCCTATTATTGCTTATACTCTCTCTACAACAAAATTAGAAATAAGGGCAAAATAGTTTCTGCTGGGTATTGGTGGGGGAAGGGAGGGGGTGGAGTGGGTGGTAAGGGAGAGGGTGGGGGCAGGGGGGAGAAATGAACCAAGCCTTGTATGCACATGTGAATAATAAAAAAAAAATGTTTCCTTCTCTTTTTTTCCCCCTTATTATTTATTCTGACCCTTCCACACCTGCTTAGTAATTGTGGAAGGGGTGTAGCAAACTCTTATTCAATATTAAATGGATGATTTATTTTTCTACCAATTTTATGATGTTTACAGATTAGCATTATGCATAGGTAATTAGTGAGTTTGTGAAGAGAATGATCCCCCAATCTCTTTCATGGAAATTAGTTAGAAAATGGATGAACACCTACTAAGGTGGATGCCAAACTTCAAATCCTTGGAAAGAGCTGTTATCAGAACTTCCAACAGCTGCTAAAATGAGGTTTAAATGGATAGTAAAGCAACCCAATTTTTGTCAAGAAGTTCTCCAAAGGGAAAATAATAAATTTGCATCTACAGTTTCTTTAAAATTAGAGGTTAGCTACATTAGCTTGGAAATTAAATGCAAAGCCATGAAAAGATTATGTAAAGTGAATTTTCATATGGCCTAATTCACCCTTGCGTGAGGCAAGATCCTTATTTAATTCAACTGATTTTCTTTTAAAGTATTATAATTCTGTTACCTACTTACTTCTAGGAATTAGAATTGAAATGTGATTACTGGAAATGTTCTAACCATGACAAACAAAAGAATTTTGTTAGCATGTAGGAAAAATAATATGTTGTTGTATGTAGTTTATAAGTGCTTGAGATCTGTAAATAATGCTTTAGTAGAAATGTAAGGACATGAAGTTAAGTACACAGATACTTCCACTTTTATAGCTTTTACCAACATGTTAACGAAATTACTCTGTTGCCCAGAATTGGGTCTGAGATCAATGTATTCAGTCCTTGACAATGACACTGACATTTTAAAGAAGATGTTATCACTGATGGAAATGAATAGATTTCCCACTGTTTAAAGCACATTCACAATTCAAAAGCAAAACACATCTCCTCCTGCCTGGCTATCTATACAATACCCTGTTACAAATAACCTGCAAATCATTTAGATTGAAATAATAAGACATACTAAGTTTGAGAAAGTCCATAAGAAATGTTCAAAAATTGTTTATGATTTGCTGGTCTTGGGGTTTGTGAGAAGAGGAGGACAGGAAGGAACTAGGTCTTAGCTGTAATACTTGAGTCACTTACAGAAAATTTCAATTTTCTCCTCCTACAACATTAGCCCTGCTAACCTGAAGCTGCTTGCACAGAGCCAAAACTACCTCCATGTACATTCAGAGGGAGTACAATGGGGCTCACAGGGGATCTTCCTTTATTCCTTCATTTCATTAAACTCAGTGAAGAAAATTCTGGGAATGTATGACCCACTGAGGGAGATTATTTCATGCCACTAGAATGTATTCTCATTGACTTCTCCTAGAATTTACATCTACAATTAGTACAAACTGTCTTGTGCTTCTGTAAATGTTACCTTGAAATTATTTCCTTGTTGTTTTATTCATTCAATAGTTATTCACTCAACAAAACATACTGGATTATCTTCTAGGACAGTCGCTGCCTTCATAGAATGTATAATCTAGTGTGAGAAAACATGAAAACAAACAGGTAAATGCCATGATTACAAATCACAGGAAGTATAATGGAGATAATGATAGGAAATAAGATAAAGTATGTAAAGTGACTTATATTATCTGTGAGTTTTAGAGAAAGTCTCTCCAGGAGATGAAGACTAAGAAGGGTGTGTGTGTGTGTGTGTGTGTGTGTGTGTTCCACAAGAGACATATATAAAGCGCTAAGGTGGGAAGAAACTAAACAGATGGGAGAATCTGAAAGAAGGCCAGTGCATGATAGTGGCAAGAGCTGAATTTGGAGAGTTAGAGGCACAATCATACAGGACTGTATCAGACAAAGTAACTAGTCTGGAGTTTATTCTACCAACAGGGGAAGCTATTGAAGGATTTTCAGTAGATAAATAATGTGATCCTCTAAATGTTTTATGTACAAAAAAGATTAGAGGGAGAACAAGGTTTAAAATGGAGCCAGGTTGGGTTTATCTTCTGCCCTGAAACTAGATTGTAATAGTGAATAAAGAATAGGTGCTGTCACTTAGGGCCTACCCCTGGGCACAGGGAAGGAGTCCAATACATGCTTATTGAATGAATGAATGTAATGTTTATATTTACTGATAAAATGTACCTTCTATATTAATAAAATTTTAAAAAATAATTGAACAAAAGATGATAGCATTAAAAGACTTTGCATTGAGTCAACAATATCTATTTTTATTTTTACATCTAGAATTGGCATAAATTAGAAACTACATTCAGGCAGACAAAGATGAAGAGCAGAGATGACAACTTTCCCTCTTGCCCATTTACTATTTCCTCCAACTTCTCTCTCTGGGAATGTCTTTGGCTGATGTAAGGAGCCTATTCTTGACTATAGGAACCATATGTTGTTTCTAAATGTTATGCCCTTAGGAACAGCTTACATTTTTAAAAGTTATTCATACTTGATCTTTATAAGAAGCATCATCATCATAAATAATCCGAGTAGGAATATGATCTTTTGAATGTTTGATGGAGATAGTAAAATATTTCACTTTTTCTTATTCACTAAAGCCATAAAATTTGACTATTTTTTTTTTTCTTTTCTTCCCCCTTTTTTTTCTTGAGACAAGATCTCATTATGTAGACCAAGCTGGCCTCCAACTTTTGAGCCTCCTGCCTCATATTCTAGAGTGCTGGGATTATAGACATGCACCACCATGCCTGGCTGAAATTGCACTATTGACTGTGCATGTCCAATATAATCTGGACTTTTGTTCCATAATCATACAATTCTGAACAAGGATTCATTGATTTAGCAATTACCTGACTTCCATATGGAGGTCCATAGCACTGGCAATATCAGAAATATATTTCATGGTATATTTCCCATCTTTGCTTTGGGCACATTGACTTGTCCAAATTATAGATTGAAGCCTAAATTGCTACTTAATATATACAATCAAACTGTTTCCTGTAATTTCTATGTAACTTGCTTTTAAAAAAAAGTCTTTGCTGGATGAATTGGCACTGAGTTTCTTTTGTTTTCAGCTCTTATTGAGGAAAGTTTTATGTGGCCCAAGTTATGCACAAATCAAAGATGTGGGCTCTTGGCCTCTCTGTGATATTCACAGTGGAATAATGTCTAAGAATGAGAGTGGGAAAATACTAGGGCATCCCCAGGCGCCATATTCACTCTCCAGAAATCCCTACTCCTTTGAGTGAACATGTGCCAACACTCAGAAAGCTGGCTATGCTCAGTGATTCTTAAGTTTGTAAGAATCACTATCTACCTGGGATGGCCCATACTTGAAAGGTGGACACTACAAAGTAAAATTCTGTAGGCAACTGGGGATATGAAAATTGTTATTTTTAAAGAGCAGCTTATAATTATCTAGGAGTTTGTATCTTTAAATCCTGTTTTCATAGCATTGTTTCCTTTGAGCTGCACAACTCTTCTTATGGCCAGAAGAACCATTATTTCTCTTCAGTTTTCAGCTGAGAAACAGAATCACAGAGGTTAAAAAAAGTGATTAAAAGCGAAACTACCCTAAAGAAATTCCAACGACATGTTTCACAGAAATAGAAAAAAATATTAAAATTCATATGTAAACACACACACACACAAATAGTCAAAACAATCTTGAACTAAAAGAACAAATCAGGAGGCCTTATAGCTCCTGAACACACGTACACTGCATTTGGGGGTATGACTCGGTAGAGCTTGTGCTCAGCATTCACAGGCTCTAGGTTCATGTCCCAGCATTAAAGAAGTATATACATGCTGATAATATACATATAAAACCAAACATGGTAATGAAAGCAGCTAGGGCATAAAAGCAGGCATATGGAAAAATGAAGCAGAATAGAGAGCCTAGAAGGAAATGTTCAGAACCACAGTCAACTGATTTTTGACAAAGATGACAGGATCACTCACTGGGGAAGAAGCAGTATCTTCAGTACATAGTACTGGAAACTTGGATTTCCATATGCAAAAGAATGAAATACAAAAATCAGTTCGAAATGAATGAAAGGCTTGATTTAAATATAATAACTAAATCTATGAAATGGTTAGAAGAAAACCTAGGGAACATGCTTCAGAGATATTGGAATGGGCAAGGACTTTTTTCAACAAGACCCCCTCGAAGTGCAAAACAAAAAAGCAGACATAGACAAATAGGGTTACATCAAACTAAAGAAACTTCTTCACAGCAACTGAGACAATCAACAGAGTAAAGCAACAAAGTATAGAGTAAGTGGTAATGTTTGCAAACTGTGTCTGATACAGTGTTAATATATAGAATATACAAGGAACTGAAACACCTTAATACCCCAAACAAATTACCCAAAAAACAGCAAAAACAAATAATCAGATTTAAAATTGGCAACAAACCTAAATAGACATTTCTCAAAAGAAGACACACATGGCCAATAGATATTTCAAAAAATGCTCACCGTCACTAATCTCAAGAAAATGCAAATCAAAACTAAGAGATACCACCTCACCCCACTTAGAATGACTGTTATCCAAAAGACTAAAGAAAACAAATGTTGGCAAGGATGTGGAGAAAAGAAAAACCTTACCACTATTGGTGGGAAGGCAAACTAGTACAGCTATTGTAGAAAACATCATGTGTGTTACTCAAAAATTACAAATAGAAGAAAAATTACAAATAGTATCCTATGAGCTAGCAATCTCACTACTAGATATATATTCAAAAGAATTGAAATCATTCTGATGAAGTGTGATGAAGACACATCAGGACTCCCATCCTTATTGTGCACTATTCAGAATGGTCAAGGAGTAGAAACAACCAAAGTGTCCATTAACTGACAAATGGATAAAAAAAATGTAGTATGCACACTTATATAGTGTGATATTAATTGGCCATAAAAATAACAAAGTCCTGTCATTTGTGACAACATAGATGGAATGGTATAGATCAATATGTTAAGTGAAATAAGTCAGGAACAGAAAGCCAAGCAGCACATGTTCTCACTTATATATGGAAGTTTAAAAAAAGTTGATTTACAGAAGTCGAGAGTGGTGGTAGTCATGGGAGGCTAGGGAGAATAGAGGAAAAGTAAGATTAGAAAGATACCAAGTACCATGTTATAGTTGGATAGGAAAATAGGTTCTGGTGTTCCATTGCACAGTAGGATGGCTCTAGATAATGATGATGTACTGTATATTTCAAAAACTCTACAAGAAAGTATTTTGAATGTTTTCATCAAAAAGAATTGGTAAATATTTGAGGATACTGGTGTGCTGACCCTGATTTGAACATTGCACAGTGTGTGCATGTATCAAAACATAACAGGGTACACATAAACATGTACAGTTTTATGTGTCAATAAAAAAATAAATAAAAGGTTTTTAAAAACACAAAAAGTGACACTAACATAATAAATAAAATATTGTGGCTCTTAATTATTGCTATTTCCTTAACAGCATTATTGACTCTGGTAATTATAATCCAGGATTAACATAGAAGCTTTTCATAATAATAAATTTCAATATAATTATTAATTTTCAATATAATAAATTTATATTATGTAAATAATATAAGGCATTTGAGTGATTAATATGGGCAGACTCCAAGCTGAACTCTTCTTTATATCATCCTTTCTTACTTCTCACAACACTATGAGCCAGGTGTTACCACTCCCAGTTTCCTGACGAGGAAGTGGAGGCTTTACATTCTTAACCTCTCTAGTTCGTAATACCTCATAGAGAGATAATGCCACCGTCTGAACCCTGGCTGGAGGACACTGTACCCCTTGCTCTGGAAGAGTGCTGATGTTTTTGTCATCTTCACATTCTAGATTTTACTTCTGGACAATCTGTATTAATGTGCCAGGATCTGTGTTAGATTTAATAACAAGTCATTTCTATTTTCTATCTAAATCATATAATATTTAAAACAACACTTAGAGAAAAGGCTTTTATAGCTTTAATGAATTTTAAAGACCCTCTCAGTTGCGTGGTTTTACCTTTGGACTTTGAAATGTTAAGACATTTGCTCTTCATAGCAATAAAAACATCATGGTACTGGCACAAAAACAGATATAAAGACCAGTGAAACAGAATAGAAGACCCAGATATGAATGCACACAGCTATGCCCACCTGATATTTGACAAAGGCCCCAAAAATATATGTCAGAGAAAAGATAGCCTCTTCAACAAATGTTGCTGGGAAAACTGGATATCTGTCTGCAGAAAACTAAAACTAGACCCATGTTTTTCACTATGTACAAGTATCAACTCAAAGTGGATTAAGGACCTTAATATAACATCTGAGACTTTGAAACTAGTGTAGGAAAGAACAGGGAATACATTGGAATTAATAGGCATAAGCAATGACTTACTAGATAGAACTCAAATGGCTCAGCAACTAAAAGAAAGGGTTGACAATGAAGCTATAGGAAATTAAAAAGCTTCTGCACAACAAAAGAAATGGTCACCATATTGAAGAGACTGCCCACAGAATGGGAGAAAATCTTGGCCAGCTATACAACTGACAAGGGATTAATAACCAGAATATAAAAGGAGCTCAAAAAAACTAAACTCCCCAAAAATCAATGCCCAGTGAAGAAATGGCCAAATGAACTGAACAGAGTTTTTCAAGGAAGAAGTCCAAACGGCCAAAAAACACATGAAGAAATGCTCAACATCCCTGGCCATAAAGGAAATGCAAATGAAAACACGTTAAGATTCCACCTCACTCCTGTCAGAATGGTTACCAGCAAGACCACTAATGTTGGTGAGGATGTGAGGAAAAATAAACCCTTCTGCACAACCACTATGGAAAACAGTATGGAGGTTCCTTAAGAAACTAGAAATAGATTTATCATATGATCCAGCAATTCTACTCCTAGGGATATACCCAAAGGAATGTAAGTCAGGTTAAAATAAAGGCACCTGCACACACATGTTTACTGCAGCATTATTCACAATAGCTAAGCTATGGAAACAGCCAAGATGCCTCATTACTGATGAATGGATTAAGAAAATGTGGTATCTATATAAAATAGAATTTTATTTAGCCACAAAGAAGAATGAAACTTTGTTGTTTGCAGATAAATGGATAGAACTGGAGAACATCATCTTAAGTGAAGTTAGCCAGGTTCAGAAGGCCAAAAGCTGCATGTTTTCTCCCATATGTAGAACATAGACCTAATACAAATATAGCAATATTATGAAAAACTGGTTATACTAAGGGGAGGTCACATACAAGAAAGGGACGATAAAAGAAGGAAGATAAGAAGGTGAATATGGTTGATCTACTCTCTATACAAGAATGAACATAGAATTTTTAAATTCTATGTAGAAAGGTAGAAAGAAGAAAATAGAGGAGATAAACCAATTTGGGTTATAATACATGTATACATGGAAAATTCCTATGTAGCTCTCTGAAACAAACAAAAATGTCATTGTTTTTTCTCTTACAAAATCAGAGAACGGGACGGCTGAACAAGTCCTGCCTGAGGCGGCTGGTACTAGTGGAGGGGGAAGGAAGTGGAGAATGGGTGTAGGAGGGTGAATATGGTGCAAATACTGTGTACACAGTGTGTAAAGGGAAAAATGATACCTGTTGAAACTATTCCAGGGATGGGGAGAGGGGAAATAAAGCAGAATGGTGGAGGGGGTGAATTCAAGTATGATATATTTGTAAGAAGTTTCATAAATGCCACAATGTTCCCCCACCCAGCACAATAGTAGCAGTAGTAGTAATAATAATAATAAAAGACCTTTGCTCTTTTTCCTGGTGAGAAAGAAAATGTTTGTAAGAGTTAAAAGTCAGAAGCTATTTGTCTTGCCTCTTAGGCCTAGGATAAAAAACACCAGTATGGGAATATTAAGAATAAACAAATGTAGAAACAGAATGAAATGTCCAGTAAAATTCTGAACAGGCACTGTATTGCTCTTTGAATAATGCCTCTGGCACTAATTCATTCCCACTGAGCTCTCACTGTTTGTGTGTGTGTGTGTGTGTGTGTGTGTGTGTGTTTTAATTTTCCCTCATCAAAGTGGCTCTTTCTTTCTTTCTCCCTCGCCCTTCAATGACTCTAAGGGTTCAACTTGCCTTTGATCTTTGGTTCTGATCCTTAAATTTTTCTCTGCACCTGTGTTTTTGTTTGTTTATTTATTGGTTGACTTATTGCTTTACTGGGGTTTGAACTCAGGGCCTTGTGCTTGCTAGGCAGATGCTCTATCACTTGAGCTGTGCCTCAGCCTACCTACACCTACGACTCCTTTTGGTTTTTTACTCTTATTTCAAGACAATCTCTTGCATGCTTAGTTGTTTCTTCTCACTGCTTCTTGCCTCTTCGCCAGCTACCCCAACCAGTCCTAGAGAATGAACCAGGACACTTATGGACCCGGCATATTTACTAACCAATAATCTCTATTTTGGAGACAGATGTTGAGTTTAATATATGAAAGAATATTCATTTTTAGAAAATGTTTAACAAAAGCAAGGTTTACACTAGCTAAATTCCATATGATATGACTTATATAAATGTGATGACTGAATGAACAAAAACACTGTTTTATTTGGCCAAGGTCCCCTGTGTATTTGATTGTTTTTTTAGAATAAATGAAAGATTCAGAAAGTAACATTTTTGTCTTTTCACACAAACAATAGTATGCAATAACTAGATGAAAAAGCATTATAGAAACACTCAAAATTAATTATTGAAATAATGTCTTAATATTTTAGCTTTATTCATAGCTCAAATCTTCTCATCTATTTCAAATTTAAATTTAAAGAACTCTGACTCCTAATTATAAACTTCAACAGAATATTTAAAAATTACCCTTCTTAAACATTTGGTTAGTTTTTATTATTAATTACTCAACTTTTCCAGCATCCATATTATATATTAGAGGGAACACATCCATTTATAACATCTCAGGCATGCACAATAAAATTCACATCTATATTACTGATGCTATAAACATTTTCATCTGTCACAAGAGACATGCCATAGCACCCTGCCTATGACATTGTATTATACATATTGAGACAGATTTTAACTTCTTGAAATGGATAGTTTGTTTAGAACATATTTTGTGATGTGCTACATTTCTTCAATGTTATATAAATAATATAATAGCATTAGTAATTTTTTAACTTCTGGTAGCAACTAATTTTTAAATGTAAATATTTATCTACAGTTCTCTCTTAAAAAGTATAACCCTAACATAAATAATACCTCAACTGCTATAAAATAACTCTCTGCTCTAAGTTTTCCTAACTTTCACTGTTTGTTTACTTATTCAGCCATTTATTCAAGGTGCTGAGTATATGTATAAAGAGGATAAAACTGTACTTTCAATGATTCCATAGTTTAGGTTGAAAGTCAAATAATCATGTAAATAATTACAACACACCATGATGTGTGTTAAAGTAATTATTTATAAATTGAGGATATGAGAGCCTTCTTTCTGTCTGTAAGACTTATGGTAACTTATAGAGAGAAGATAAAATGTGGGCTGGATTTGAAAAACAAGTGGGATGCTGCAAAGGATGTAGAAGGCACTCTCTAGCAAGGAGCATCTGCATTGGAGGAAGGTGGACTCTCATGAGGTAACAAAGCAGCGTAGTGTGGTTGGAGTGTGGGAAATATACCAGAAAGGTACATAGCGAGATTGTGGGACAAGGGAAGGAAATGACAAATTCATTTTTTCAAGCATCTGGGAATAAACTTGGTCTAAGAAGAGCAGAAATAAGATTGTAGTGATTTGACAAGTTTTGTGTAAAAGAGGGGAGCAAAAGCTAAACTGGGGAGAGCACAATCTATGAAAGGAACTCCAGCATTTTTTAAGATGTTTCATACTCATCACTATTTGTAATAGAGACAAAAGATTCAGGAGTGAGGGAGGAAGTGGGAGAAACAAAGAGAAAAAGGATATGAAAGGTACAATTCTACGTGATCCCTAAATCTGTCCCACATTCTTCCTTTCCACATAGCCCCCTTCTCGTTAGGCAAAGTCATATGATTAGTTTGAGCAAAAGTTTGATGTGTTATTTGTGGCCTGGGGCAGTGAAGAGCTCTTGTGTGATTTCCCTGTCTCTTTTTTTCCTGTCACGGAAATCAAGGGGACCTTGTGTTGATGTGGGGAACCACAAGATCACAGCTGCCTGAATTCATGAGTCACAACAAAAAAAGACAGTTATCGCAGAGTTAGACAGATCCATAATGGATTTGGCAGAGGAATAAAGTTTAAAAATTTTGTATTAAGCCATTGGATTTAGGGTTTTGTTGTGGTAGTGGTGGTGTTTGTTACAGCAGAATAGCATAACTGATCTTGACTAAAGCACAAATTTAAAAGACAATACTTAATGAACATAAAAGTCACAGGAAGCAGAAGATAGATTCAAGCTCATAAGTTAAAAAGAAATTGGGTCACTTATTCCTCTGAAACATGCAGGAAGGACAAAAACATAGAAAATGTGGAGGCAGAAAAGGAGGAAATTAAGGGAGTTTATTCATGATGGCCACTACATTTCTGTGACGTTAGAAATTAAGTCTTCTGATGAGAAAGTGAGAGGCAAGATGGGAGAAAGTAAAATTAGGCAGTTGTTTAGGGAATAGTTACTAAAAGGAATGGAAAACAGCCAGTTAGAAGGAAAAGGATCTGCAGAACATTGATACCTGCCCACCTGGGTTGGTAGCTCATATATTTACAGCAAACAAAGTCAGTCAACATGATTTTGTCATTTGCTCCAACAGAGATTGCCATCCTGAAAGGAGCAGGAAAACAATGAATAATTGTTGTATATTGTGGGCTTAGAAAATAAGGTACTGTATGAAGACAGTATCTCTAGATAATTAAGGAAGTTTGGGAAAGTGTTGAAGTGACTGACAGACTAAATAAAAGGAAAGTGAGGCCAGAAGGAGGCTGGCAAAGAAAAAGACTCTATAAGAAGCTCTATTTTTTAATGGGATTAAAGAACAAGTTTAGCAGGACTATGGGTATAGAAATGGTTAAAAGCAGGAGGCTATTCTTATAGCGACCATAATGCAGTGTGGTAATTAAGAACAGGTTGTCTGGGTTTTGGTAGCAGTTCTGCCCCTTACTAGCTGTGTATCATTAGGCAAGTTAGTCCTATGCCTCAGTCTCCTCATAGGAAATTTTAACCCACATCAAAGAGTTTTGTGATGGCTAAATGAGTTAAAAACCCATAAAGTTCTTAGGATAGTGCTGAACATAAAGTTCTCAAGTATAAGAAATGAGGAGTCTCACAGGCACTTTGGCCAAGAACTTTTTTTAACTGAAAAAAGCAGAACCAGTAAGGGTAGCTGGAGTAGAAGAAGAAGGTAAGAAATTTCCTCAAGGGGGATACAAGAATATGACCTTGAGCCAGTATCATAGGGCTGGAGATGGGGAATTAATTTACTTTTAATTTTTGTTTACATCAACTTTGCATATCCTTCTTCATTTTTACATGGGCCATTTATATATTTCTAAAGTTACAATATTCTAAATTGCAATCAAGAACTGACTGAGGGGCTCTTATTATGTAAACAAAATACAAGTACATTTATCACATCTAAGATTATTAAAAATAAATAATTTCAATGTCATTTACTCTCTTCTGAATCATACAAAATGATGTAATATATTTTACAAAGCCTGTATATTGCTAATACTAAAGCTAGAAAATAATAATAGAAAAAGAAAGTAATAGCTCAACTTAACTTATAAATATAGATGCAAAATGTATAATAAAAAATTAGAAAATAAAACCTAGCAGTGTATCAGCAAAGACCTAGTAGAGTTAATTGCCAACATGCAAAGATGGATTCATGTCAGGAGCTCGTTCAACAACATAATTTATTTTACCAGTATGTTAATGACACAAACCCATAGTAAGAGATGCATGAAAGGCATTTGATTAATTCAGCAGCAATTCCTACTAAAACTCAAATAATAGGAATATAAGAACCACCTAAATATGATAAATACTAATTATGCAAAACCAAGAACAAACATTATTGCAGATGCCATTTTAAAACTGTTATATTGGAGTTGGCTAACATACCTGTTATGTAATACCTATTTACAAAGAAATGGCATGACTATTAGAAATAATCAGAATTAAAAATACATAAAAATAGAAAAAACAGCTTATGTGTAATAGTACAAAAGCTTTAAAATATTTTGAAATAAATCTAATAAGGGTATATAGGAAGAGAATCATAAAATCTTATTGAGAGTTGCATCATGAACAGAAAAAGTAGAAACATATATTCAGTTCTTGCATGAGAAGACTTAATATTATAATTATATAAATTGTGCCCAAATTGTTATACATATTTAATGAAATTCTAATTAAAATCTCTGTGTTCTTAGAAAATTAGATTACCCTATATTTTATATGGAAGAACAAATGTCCAAGAAAAGCTAAGAAAAATATGAACATGAAAAATAATGAGAATCCTCGCCAGGATATTAAAATTTATAATAAAGTCAGCATAATGAAAATGATTGGGTGTTATTTTAGGGACAGACTAATTGATTGTAGCCTGAACAAGACTGAATAATGCATGGGAGCTTAATATAAGATAAGGGTGGTATTTCATGTCAAAGAGGAGAGAATAGCTTAGGAAATTATTACATTTTATGTACATTTATTAAGGAGCACAATCAACTATCAAAAATTAGAGTACAACCTCATATAATATATAAAATATTGAATTAGTCTTAAAAGTTAAAAAATAAAATGGTAAAATTTCAAACATAAAATTTAGGAGACCGCATATGTACCATATACATTAGGGATCATTTTTAAAAATTTAAATCAAATTATTTTAATTGGTATGTGAAAAATGTACATGTTTTGAGGTTCCATGAGAAGTCTCGATACATTTATGTAAGAGGCTGGTGGCAAGGCAACTACAGCAGTTTTTCTGAAAGTGGCCCCTACATTGGCCAATGGCCGAGAGAAGATTTAATTTCCACCAATAGGCAATCTAAATAGTGAAATAAGATGCTTTCAGCGAGGTTTTCCTCACATTTCATTGGTCATGGATGGCTGCATTTCTGAATCCCCATAGACAGTAAAATTAACTGATTGGCTTAGGCCAAGGTGTATGCATAAAAGGAAAGTCACAAAATTTTGTTTTCTCAGAAGGATTCTGTGTAATGTTTACTTTCTTCTTTATATCAAACTGCATTTTTAGAATAAAATGTATTATTACCACAATCAGGAAGCTGACAAAGCTATTTTTATTGTGGAAAAGAGTTATTGCATTATAATAGTGAGCTGGGGAAAAATGTGGATTTACATATCTCTTACATACATTGCTCACCTACAGCTGAGAGGAAATCCTTTTTTTAATGTAATCTTTTTAAAATGCCCCCTCAAATGTTATGTACGAGAGAAAAATTTCCTCCAATAATTAGCAGTGAGTTTAGATATATTTTAAGCATTTTAATAATATAAAGTAAACAATTATGTTAAACAAAAAGATGAATGTAAGTTAAATACTTACATTTATTTAAACATGTATTTTTAAACATACTGTTATCTAGCAGTTCAGTTAACATTTACACCTTATCAAACATCTCTGATTAGTTGGAACAATGAAATGGCTGACAGACAGGCTGGAATTACATTTCTGCCTCAATGACTGCATTTGTTTTATGTCCTTGAAACAACAATAAGTTATGCCACTCTCATCTGAGAGAAACAAGCACACTAGTGCCTTTTGATCTGGTATGTCTAAGAGTGACTATTAGCAAACTCCTGTGGCAGTCTGAGTCCCTCAGCAGTAGGAGAGATACAGGGTGTGCCCACACTCACTGTCAGAATGGTGGTCTCTTCATACCAGTTGTTCTTGCTCAGATTCTGAAAGTCCAGGAAATGCCGCTCAATGCTTCTACACATAGTGGACTATTTTTAGCACTGGGCCTGGGGAAACTGGAGAACTTGAACAGTCACTGACAAGGAAGTAGAAGAGAAAAGAGCTTAAGGGAGAAAGTTGAGATGCTTTATCTTTTCCTCCTGTGATTCCATTTGGCACTTACATCCAAATAAGAAGGTCTAAGGGATAACAGAGCTACAGTGAGTGCTGCGCAGTGAGAGATCATCAGGAGAAGGGAAGAGACCTGGCAGTGGGACAGGAGAGGAGAGTACTTAATCAGAGGGAGAGTTGAGGGCAGAGAGACTGCTCCTGGAGAAGTCAGTCAAGATCTGAAACAAAAATCTTTACAAGTTTTGAAAAAGTGGTTAAAAGTAATAGGAAATTACACATAACTTTCCAACTATGTGAATTTATTCACATTAATTATATATCACTGAGCCTCAACTTTCTTATTTATAAAATGAGGGCATTTAATACATATTGCACAGGGTTATAAGGTTGAATAAGTCAAATGAGCGTAAAATAGTCAGCATGGGACCTAGAATATAGAAGATACTTATAAAGATGGCCATTTTAATTTCTATGTTCTAAATAAAATTGCTCTACTTTGTTCATAAAAAGGAGTAAAAATATATCTATCACCAAGTTACAGATATATTCTTGATAGCATAATTCATGCATAACAAGGCAATGCTCAAGAGAGTTATACTACATTGCTCAGACTCTACCCACCTTTTTTTTATTATTATTGTTTTATTATTCATATGTGTATACAAGGCTTGGGTCATTTCTCCCCCCTGCCCCCACCCCCTCCCTTAACACCCACTCGGCCCCCTCCCTCTCCCCCCCAATACCCAGCAGAAACTATTTTGCCCTTATTTCTAATTTTGTTGTAGAGAGAGTATAAGCAATAATAGGAAGGAACAAGGGTTTTTGCTGGTTGAGATAAGGATAGCTATACAGGGAGTTGACTCACATTGATTTCCTGTGCGTGTGTGTTACCTTCTAGGTTAATTCTTTTTGATCTAACCTTTTCCTTAGTTCCTGGTCCCCTTTTCCTATTGGCCTCAGTTGCTTTTAAGATATCTGCTTTAGTTTCTCTGCATTAAGGGCAAAAAATGCTAGCTAATTTTTTAGGTGTCTTACCTATCCTCACCCCTCCTTTGTATGCTCTAGCTTTTATCATGTTCTCAAAGTCCAATCCCCTTGTTGTGTTTGCCCTTGATCTAATGTCCACATATGAGGGAGAACATACGATTTTTGGTCCTTTGGGCCAGGCTAACCTCACGCAGAATGATGTTCTCCAATTCCATCCATTTACCAGCGAATGATAACATTTCATTCTTCTTCATGGCTGCATAAAATTCCGTTGTGTATAAATACCACATTTTCTTAATCCATTCATCAGTGGTGAGGCATCTTGGCTGTTTCCATAACTTGGCTATTGTGAATAGTGCCGCAATAAACATGGGTGTGCAGGTGCCTCTGGAGTAACCTGTGTGTCACAGTCTTTTGGGTATATCTCTAAGAGTGGTATTGCTGGATCAAATGGTAGATCAATGTTTAGCTTTTTAAGTAGCCTCCAAATTTTTTTCCAGAGTGGTTGTACTAGTTTACATTTCCACCAACAGTGTAAGAGGGTTCCTTTTTCCCCGCATCCTCGCCAACACCTGTTGTTCATGGTGTTGCTAATGATGGCTGTTCTAACAGGGGTGAGGTGGAATCTTAGTGTGGTTGTAATTTGCATTTCCTTTATTGCTAGAGATGGTGAGCATTTTTTCATGTGTTTTTTGGGCATTTGAATTTCTTCTTTTGAGAAAGTTCTGTTTAGTTCACTTGCCCATTTCCTTATTGGTTCATTAGTTTTGGGAGAATTTAGTTTTTTAAGTTCCCTATATATTCTGGTTATCAGTCCTTTGTCTGATGTGTAGCTGGCAAATATTTTCTCCCACTCTGTGGGTGTTCTCTTCAGTTTAGAGACCATTTCTTTTGATGAGCAGAAGCTTTTTAGTTTTATGAGGTCCCATTTATCTATGCTGTCTCTTAGTTGCTGTGCTGCTGGGGTTTCGTTGAGGAAAGTTCTTACCTATGCCTACTAACTCCAGAGTATTTCCTACTCTTTCCTGTATCAACTTTAGAGTTTGGGGTCTGATATTAAGATCCTTGATCCATTTTGAGTTAATCTTGGTATAGGGTGATATACATGGATCTAGTTTCAGTTTTTTGCAGACTGCTAACCAGTTTTCCCAGCAGTTTTTGTTGAAGAGGCTGCTATTTCTCCATCGTATATTTTTAGCTCCTTTGTCAAAGACAAGTTGGTTATAGTTGTGTGGCTTCATATCTGCATCCTCTATTTTGTTCCACTGGTCTTCATGTCTGTTTTTGTGCCAGTACCATGCTGTTTTTATTGTTATTGCCTTGTAATATAGTTTGAAGTCAGGTATCGTGGTACCTCCAGCATTGTTCTTTTGACTGAGTATTGCCTTGGCTCTTCGTGGCCTCTTGTGTTTCCATATAAATTTTATGTCTACCCACCTTTTTGTAGTTATTCAGGAAAGAGGAAAAACTTTCTGAACTGTCACAAACATGGGTTAAGCTTAGCATGAGTTTGAGGGCAGATCAATGTAAATCAATTGATCTACTTTAGTCATTCTGTCCTAACTCAGTGCAATAGAGACCAGAGACAAAACTAAATAAAAGAAAGATATTCATCAATATTAACACAAAGTAGAAGGAAACAATGTAATCCATAGGGCCTGAAGCTGATATTTGGCAATGATTATTAATAAAACTTTAAAACAAAGAAATATAAAATTAATATTAGAAATATAATTGTGTGCCCTAAGCAAAAGCAAAATAACTTGCAGCAAATCTTTCTGCACTGCCTACAGCACTAGACTATGTGACTATTAAAATGCTTCCAACTCTCAGTAAAGTGTAACATTGTGGCTGGTGTTATCGCCCAGCTCAGGGGTTCCAACATGTTAGGTCCAGCTACTTGCTCCAGTATGCCAAATAAAAGAGATAAGGAGTGGTGAAAGTCAGGAAGAGACAAAGTAGGCACTTCAGCCTATCTTTGATGTATAGATATGAGCTTTAGGTTACATAGGGAAAGAACTAGGGGAGGGTTTGAGAGTTCTATATTATCATTAAACAGTCCTGGTCACAGTATGGTCCAGTGATCAGAAGTGTCAGAGGTGTTGTCCAGTTGATCACCATTTCAGAATTTGTCAGGCAGGACCTGGTATGGTAACAGACATCATTGCTTGAGAGATAGCTTTGACTCTTGTCACAAGATGTTATCATCAGTCCTGTCCTTCCTGGATTCCAAGGTGGATGCAAGGTGACATCTCAGAGCAGCCAAGCTTTTTAGGCTGCTTCCAGTTAACTGGTGGGCCCAAGCAAGGAGTGAGTGCTGTTTACCAAAAACAGTTTCTAATGACCTGTAATACCATTATTGTTCCTTTGCACTGAAGAAACACAGTATTATCTCTTTTAATTTTGCCTTTTTGTCTATTTGATTTTTTTCTTCAATTTTCTAGTGAAAAGTAATTGACACTAAAAGTCTTAGACTATGTCATTTCATTGTTGGCAAAACAAACATCAGTTCTGCTCTTCCAAGATGACAAGTGATTGTTTTTTAAAGAACTCTGTAAAATTTCATTATCTATACTTAAAAATTACTTAAATATTTTTTATTTTTAATTCTTCTCTCTCTTTCTCTCTCTCTCCTTCCTTCCCTCCCTTCCACCCTCTCTTTATTTTCCCCCTCCCTCCCTAAAAAAAAGGAGCAAATGTTTGAGATTTCTTTGTCTTTTCTTCTTGCAACATCACTATTGTCTGTATCCTAATTCTAAAATTAACAAAAATAAGCTATAATTTTTCCCATGTGACTTCAAGCCTGCAAACAACCTAAAATCCTTCCAATGTTTGTATATTTCTGGATCTGGGAGACAGATGGATAAAAAAAGTACTATCTTATAGACAGAGTCTAAGAATGGCCAGTGAAGGAAAGATCTTGCAGGAAGTCAACTTATTAATCAGGAAAGGGGAATGATGGAGGTGGTGAACTCAACTATGATATATTGTAAGAACTTTTGTAAATATCACAATATAACCCCAGTACAACAATAATAAAAAATAAAAATAAATGTGTGCAGAAAAAGTTATTGGGGACTATTCCTGGGCTCAGCCCTTAAGGGGGAAGAAAAGGAAGCAGGACAAGACCAAGAAGATGTTCTGTGATATACTCACAAGACTTCAGTCAATACCTAGGATTGGGTTAGAGCAAGGGGCTAGCTTTACTATGGATGTGAGATGCCTAAGGGAAGAGACTCAAAATTAGGTAAGGCAGCTTTCTTCACCTAAAGGAAATTCCCAGGCAAAATTCCTAGGCTCTAGAAGAATAAAACCTTTAGTCATAGGACAGGAATCTGGGCATCACAGCACAGCATCCACCACAAAAGTCATGGAGAGCAGATGTACCCTTTGGGTCAGGTGCTGGCTGTAAATGTGAGATGGATTAACAATTAAAACATTTGATTGGTCCCTTCTCCTACCTCCCTCCTCACTCCCCTTCACATTCTTATATCCTTTATTTTTCTGCCATTCCATCTGCCATTGCACAGGCAGAGGGACTGAAGCAGCAGAATGTAGAGAACAAAGGGATCAGTCCTTTACTATCGAGTCTCAAAAACTTTGGCTTCACAGCTCGGGGAGTGGCTTAAGCCGTAAGACTACCTGCCAAGCAAGTGTGAAGCCCTGAGTTCAAACCTCAGTCCCGCCAAAAAACAAACAAGCAAACAAAAAAACAACTTTGACTTCAACAAAGACAAAATATTTGGAAAAAGCAGGTAGTGTAAGAGAAGATTTCTCAACCCCTTCCAGATTAGATAAAGATTCTCTGGAATTTGGTGAGGAGAAAGGTGAAGAGAACTAAAGAGAAATAAAGTTCTGTGAATTTGTGGGGTTAGACTTGGGGACCCGAGCTCAAGGAAGCAAAGACAATCAGACATTATCCCTACATCCAAAGAATTTTCAGACTAGCAGGGAAGATACATTCAACAAGTAAATGCAATACACAGAACACACAGAATGAGGTCTAACCTGGCCCAGTTTGAGAATGGCTCACTGAGAATGAGATATTTACAGTCCACAAGATAGTAGAGTAAAAAAGTGTCTCCAGGAAAGGGAAGACATGGAGAAGAATGAAGAAAAAGAACATGGGATGCATTAGAAGCTGAGAGAAGTCCAAGACAATCAGTGGGATGCAGAAGAAGAATGCTAGCAAATGTGGGCAAGCCCAGGAAGCCCTGGGGGAGGCCACAGCCATAGTTCACAATAGTGCTTGATCTCTCTCATCCCTTCCTGTCTCAGTGACAGAACCTGTGGTCCTTCCTGTTCACTTCTCCACTCTTCCCCCTTTTCCTCCAGTTTCCCCTCTCTTTCCTTTGTCTCCTACTGAAGCAAGTAATTCAGAGAAGCAAAAATTCATGACAATCAGAGTTGGGCAGGAATTGAGCTCTCTCAAACACTCCACTGAAAATACTTCAAGCTACAAATCATTGAGCTATGGGGGATTCTCTTTGAATAATAAAATATTACAATTAGCTTGTTAACTCATTTGCTATGTGCATGATTTTAGGTAAGTTATGTCTCCAAGCCTCAGTTTCTTGTGTGTATCATCTAAGTAATACATGATGCTGAGAAGAGATGGATTTATCAGGAAGCCTATAGAACTTTAGCTTCCAGGTCTTCATCTGTCCAGACCTGTTTCTAATGCCCTCTGAAGGGCCATGGAGATTTCTATTGTCTTGAAGCTCTATCCTTCCCTAAATCATACAAACTTTAAACCTCACAAGACTTAGCTTTACTTCTACTTACAGGCTTTGTAAGAGTAAAATAAACAATACACATAAAGCACTTAACACAGCCCTGGCTGACACCATGATCACTATTAACGCTACAAATTATTCATCTATTAGATGAAAGGATGGTGAAGGGTTTAATCAAAATTTACAAAAAAATCAAACATCAGAAGCCTTATGAATGACTGCAAATAGCCATTTTTTCTGTTTTTTATAAAGGTTGTAGTAGTAACAATATTTTTCAAACATATTCCAATTTGTTTTTTAATTATAAAAGTAGTCCAGGTTAGTTATAAAAGTTAAAACAGTATAAGAATTAAAAATAAAAATATTATTTATTCTTCTCCCCTCCTTTGCCAATGCTCCTCTCTTCCAGACTCCTTTTTTACCTATGGTAAACTTAAATTAATAGTTTGGTGGTTTTTCTTGAAATCTCAACATGCACTTTACTTAAAAGTATTTTTAAAACAATAGAAAATTATTTTTTGTTTTCTAAAATTTCCCTCTTAGTTTAAAACAGGCATAGAAGAGGAACACTGAATAGGTGTTTAGATGAAATGCGCATGCACACACACACAATGTGTTCATGTATATAGTTTATATATATATATATAAAATCAGGAAACCCACAATTGAAAGAAAGCAAAATTATCCTCTTAAAGATTTACCAATTTATAAAACACCTTTTCATTGAATGTTATCAGAGAGTGCTTGCTAAATAACAATATATAGATTACCTCAATGTCAACTCTTGCTGAAATGTGTCTTTCAGCTGTTCTGTGTGGGTCGGGGGGGAAAGGAAAGCAATCTCAAATAAGGGAAGCCACATGTTTCTTTTATCTCTCTTCTTTGCTATAACTATTTAGTGCAAATAGCTCTTATATTGAGGAAGAAATAAAAACTAGCGTTGCCTCCATTTGCACTCTTTTTTGGTGGTACTTAGGGATTGAATTGAGGGCCTTGTGCTTGCTAGGTGGAATGCTCTATCACTTGAGCCTGATCCCCAGCCTTTTTTGCTATCATTATTTTTTAAATGGGGTCTCACATTTCTGCCCAGGCTGGCCTGGATCTTGATCTTCTTACTTGTGCCTCCCAAGTAGCTGGAATAACAGGTGTGTGCAACCATGCCAGTCTTTTTGTTGTTGTTGTTGAAATGCCTGGGTTGGCCTTGAACTGTGATCTTCCTGATCTCTGCCTCCACAGTAACTGGGATTACAGCTACTCTGCCCAGCCATATGCACCTTTTTTTGTGTGTGTGTGTGTGTTCAACAGAATATCAAGCAAAAAAAGAAAGCAATTCATTATTAGAAAATCGTTTAGAGTGATATATACACATATTATGCAAAATTTGTATTTCAGGCACTGTAAAGACTTTTTAAAATAAAATCTTAGGTAAATTTTTGGCATTCTAAATACAGCAACAGTATTATTATTTGATGTAATTAGCATTCTGCCTGCCAAATATAAGTAAACTGACAAAGAGTTAGACTATAATTTTTAAAATTTTACAATCAAAAGGAAAGAAAGGTAAGAAGGGGGAAGTATTTAAATATTTATTGAGAAAATTTGTTTCATGATCTTCAAAAAGAATTTATTTTTCAGAGACAACAGAGATGATTGTTCTTATGGGTTAATTCCTAAATATGTTCATAAATATTTTTTTAAAGTGAACACCTTTTATGAACTTTTTAGCTTAATTTTAAGTGCAATTTAAAATGAAAGAACTGCTACAGCTTATAGTAAAGTCATTATTATAAGATTTACACAGATTTTTGCTTGTATCTATGCATTCATAAGACAGAATGCATTTATAGCTTCATGAAATAAATGTGAATAAAGCAAGCTACAATTCTCTAATTTATGAATTGGATCTGTTTCATTAGTTTAATATTACTAAATAAGCCAGTGAATTTAAATATTAAATTGTAAAAGAAATGTTTCTCAGGTAAGTTAACAAAAAAACTAAATTTAAAAATGCTTTTTATAAGAGTTACAGCAACTTTAAACATGTAAAGAAAGCCCTTGTTTGAATAATTAAAATTCCAGATCATCTGAAGATATATGCAGATTTCCATGATTAAGTCAACTGTTTTCCTTTTTTATATATTGCAACACAAGGTCTATTTTCTGTTGTGCAGTTATATATCGTTAGGTAACATGCACACAAAAACATACATTCAAAATTTTTTCTACATTTATTCCTTGTTTTGCAACTTACAGAACCTAGCTAATGTTTGTATCCACAAACTATAACTAAGGTGGAACTTTCAAGTGCAACCACTTGTTTGTTTGATTGCAAACAAACTCAGCCTCATTGAACAGAAATCTGTTGGAAAGATATGGATTAGCTCATAGAGTCAAAGAGAAAATTGATGAATAAGCAACACCAGGAAGGACAGATCCTAAAGTGGTTCTAGGAATCGGGGTAGGAGGACAGTAGGCATGTCCTTAGCAAGCCTCTGCTCCGGACTGAGACTTCCAGGTTCACAGTGCCACAACTTGACTGAGGCAGGCTGGATATCTTCAGTGAACTTATCATGAAGAAGGCTGATAATTAATTGAGAAGCCATAGACTCCCAAAGGAAAAGCCAATTCTATCTCCCAAAGAAGGGAAGAGATTTGGGGCAGGCAAAAACCAGCACATGTTCTTAGGTTCTAAAATGTAGAATATCATAACTTCTGTAATACTTATTTATAATTGCAACATAAGATTTCAATCATTAATAGTTAAAATATTTATATGAGCCAGGCATGGTAGCTCAAACCTGTAATCCTAGCAGGTGACAACCACTATTCTCACTGATTCTGGTTCCTAGTAATTCCTGTGTAATAAACAAGACCTCATGGACTTCAAGAAAGCTGAGGGAAAGAAAGCATCATATGCAGATGGATTCATCCAATGTGCTAACTGTAGAGGTAGGTTATATCTAAGAGTGTATGGGCCATACTTTACACTATAGGATAGAATCAGAGAGGCAAAGATGGTTCAGGGGAACTTAAAAAAAAGAGTTTAGAACATTCATTCATTTAATAGTTACTGAACACCTTTGTGAAGCCACTGTGTTGGGCAATAGAGAATGGCCATAGAACTGAAAGATAGACAGTCAGTGAGATGGGAAAGGGAGTGGAGGGAGGAGTGGAAAGGAATGATGTACTACAAATAAAAGTCAAGAAACAGCACACCTGCAATTATCACTTCATAAAAGCAGAATAATGTCAGTGGCTAACACTTAGCATTGCTCTTTGGTAGGTGCAATTCTAATTGCTTCTCAGGAAGTGATTTATTTTTGAGGCAGGCCTTGTTATTATTCCTATTTTACAGTTGAGAAAAATGATAGAAAGTTTAAGCAATCTGCCCAGAGTAATGTAGCAGATTAGGGATTTGAACCCAGACAAGTCAGACTTCAGAGTCTGGGTGTTTAACCATGATGCTACACCACCTCTCTGCACGTTTGTAATAGCTCAACAATCAATCACTCAATATAAGTTTAGTAGGGTTAATCTATTTTAGACCGATTCAAAATATTAAGCCAGTTCGAAAGAACAAATTAAAACCCATAACTATAAATATTATTCTTAAAATCACACCATTTTCTTTTCATAGCTTCTTTCTCTATACACCTCCCTCCCCTACTCCAGGACTAAATTGTCCCCAGATTCAGCATTTATTGCAGAATCTTTGGCCAGAAATGAACACTTGGATAGAACTGGTAAATTGTTAGAAAATTTTAAAAGTGTGGTTACTTTGTTTGTATGAAGAATAGTAAATGTTTCTTTCATAATAACTCCTAAATAGATGTAGGTGAAAGCCACTGCTTTTTAGCATCTCAAGAAATATGATTCTTTGAATCTGAAGAAAACCTGAAGGAAGATAGATTAATACAGTATTGTAGGACAACCTGGTCAGATTCCCCTCAGATTTAAGGTACAGTATTAAAAGCTTTAACATTTTTATTCAATTACAGGATCTTTTGTTTTATTAACTATAAATCTTCATAACTATATATATTATCTGGAGATACATTTTCATGCAGTTAGTTCTGTTTTTTTAAAATTATTTTTAATTGATAACTAAAAGAATTTAGGGACTAAAATCATTTAAAATTTAACAGCATAAAAATCCCAGACCCAAACAGTCAATTGCTTCTCCAGGGCTCCATTTGAAGTTCTTGTGGGGACATCAAATTCAGCATCCCCAAGATGACTTTTCAGCCTTTCATTCCAAACACCTGCTCACTGTGTCTCCAGGGTAGGATCACCAGGTAAACCATATCACCATCAGCTCAAGCAGAACCCCTAGTCAGTTCTGAACTCCTCCTCCTCTCCCCTGGAGCCTACTTCAAGTTCTGTTACTTCTACTTGACAAACAGCTCTTGCATCCTTTCTCTTCCCTCTCCCCCTTGTCTGCTTTAATTGACCTCTGCTTACCTCTCCTGCTCATCCCCCACCACTTGCCACCTGTCCTCAGGTCACACTGAATCACATTCAGTTCCCCCAAGGTACAAGGTTTTTTTGTTTGGGAACTTGGCCCATGTCGCTCCCTCAGCCAAGAGCACTTTCTCTTACTCATCACCTACTCCTTGGGGCACACCTTCACTTAGTCATTTTTCCTCTGTCACCTACCTCCTTCATTAGTGTGCATTGTTTTAAATGTCCTTTGACCTGTTTGTTTTCCTACTGGATTGTTAGCAAAGACCTCTTTATTATCCAGCAAAGGACCTGGTGCCTCCTAGGTGCCATAAATGTGACTCTATTACCTATAGCTCACCAGAATCTCTGATCTTTATCTTTTTAGTCACATTCTTGCAAAAACTCTTTTCTTAATTTGAACTTAGAGAAAAAAATTTCCACAAGTTATTTGTCCTGACATGTTTCACGATTATACTTTTCCTACTTCTCTACTCAAACCAGGTGAATCTTCATTTTAATTCAAGCCTCCCTCGACAAGACAGTCAAGCTCTTTTGCATACCTTCAGCGAACTAGTTTTTAGCTATTCAGTCTTTTGTATCATGCATTTAATTAGGGGAAATGTCAACTAGTGCGAGGCCCTGTGTCATTCCTAGAGAAGGTGCTCCTGTGGGGAGGCTGTGCTTGGACCTGGTCCTGTGCTGTCCCTCGCTTCCATAACTTATCATTTGAATCTGCTGTTCTTGGCTCTCAATTGATTCTCCTTGACACCAGTAATTGGCCAGGACTTGGCTTCCTATCTGTGCCCTTGCCTCCTGGCCAGGAGCTGATGAGCCTGCTGCTTCTTTGGTCCTGATCCCAGCAGGCTCAGGGCAGGGAATGTAGCTGCTGCCATTGTCATTAGCTGCAGTGAGCACTTTCACTTTCCAACGTGGCGCCCCATTCACTGTCCTAATTGGTGTGCACAGCAGCCTGGGAAAAGAAGGCAATCCTCACCTTCAAATCCTCTTGTATTTAAAACAGGGTTGCAAATTTAGTAACTTTGTTTCTCATAACTGATTTTCTGTTTTTCACCTACTAGACAGTGCATTTTAAATTTAAGGGCTCATAATGATTGAGGGATTTCTTTGGGGGGGGGTCGTTCATACAATCTCTTTTTGGAGCCTCAATTTCTTATGGAAAATGCTAATTACTTAAGATTTTCTCTTTCCCTTACTCAGCTCCAAGACATTGCCTTGATGGCAGAAGAGGGGGATGAGAAGAACGGTAGGGAGGGAGAATGGGCTTTAGATTCAGATGGTGACCTTGAAGGATCTTCACTGGTCTCTGAAGTTGGATGGCTGCTCTGGTCCCAGCATTTGTGACTGTCTATTGCTGGTAATTTTCTTGCACTCACCACTGGTCCACTAGCCTGCTTGCCATACCTCTGGACCTTGACAGTCCATCAGACCTTTCTCAATCTCTGCTTTCTTTGATGGGTTACATAGACATTTCTGGGTCCCCTGCTTACATCACACAGGCCAAGAGGTCCAGCAGAGCAGATGTTTTGGCCTAGACAGTTCTCAGCGCCACGGTTGGGCCTTCACCTCATATCTCCTCCGAGGGTTCCACAGAAGCAACAAAGCCTGATTGCTTTCAGTGTTCCCAGTGCACCTAACGCACCACCCATCTGCAGGGCTTCTATCTGGAAGGGAAGGCAGAGAGTGAGGCTTATTCCCTATCTCTGTCTCTCTTCTCTTTGCTACAACTCTCCCCTGGGCAAGAGATGGACTGACCTCTCCCCTCTTCTTTCTCTATGTAATTCCCAAGTTGCAAGGTCTTCTCTTGGATCTTATTCTAAATTCTGTCTATCTCTAGCATTTGGTAACCTTCAAGAACAAGGTCAATATGGAGCTAAAAATTGTTGAGTTTTTTGACAAAGCCTGGATATCAAGATTACATTTTTTAAAATTGTTATTTGCTTTTTGCTTGACTCAAAATGCCTGCTTTGAGCTATGTGCCAGTCTCATACCTGTAATCCTAGCTACTCAGTAGGCAGCGATCAAGAGGATTGTGGTTCGAAGCCAGCCTGGGCCAACAGTTCTCAAGACCCTATCTCAAAAAACCCAGCACAAAAAAAGGGCTGATGGAGTGGCTCAAGGTGTAGGCCCTGAGTTCAAGCTCCAGTGCTGAAAAAAAAAAATGCCAGCTTTGGATTTTGGATATTAAAAGCTGAATGTTGAAACCCTTTGTATTTATATTCCCACTATAGCATTGATTTGGAAAAAGCATATTAACTTTTTAAAAAACTCTCTAATTTTCACTCAATATTAAAGTCAGTTTGTATTAGTAAAATGTTTAAGTTATTAACTAGCAAAATGCTTAAGTTATTAACTATCAATAAAGAAAAACAGTATTAAAGTAAAGAGAAATAAAAAATTAAATATAAAATAGGACAACAATTATTGAGCCTTTGGAAGGATTAAGCTGAATATGTTTTGTAGAGATCAACATATATTAGACGTGTGTGTTGGCATACATACATGTTACAGATGCATTACATACATATGTCAAGTACTTTACATATATGAACCAATTTATCTTAATAACCAACTTTACATAGTAGGAAACAACACAGAAAGCCGAACAGTTTGTCCAATGTCAAATACTTGGTAAGTTGTTTTTCTATGTTTGTCTGATAATAGAACTGAATGTGTAACTTTCATGAAACCTATCTTTGAAAAATAAATTCTATGACAATACCTTCAACCAAGAAATGAAAAGAATAGGTAATTAGTGTATTTTATGTAGAAATGGAAATCCTTGAAAATATTTTCTTTTATTCTTCTAATACAACAATTTTCCATTGTTTATTTTCTTAACAAGACCTCATAAACATAGCTCTCTATTTTTATAGACAAATAAAAATGTCTCTTAAAAAGAGAACAGGAAGGTAAAACAGGTCCTGGGAGATTGGTGCCAGTGGAAGGGGACAGGACATAAGGAATAGGTGTAGGGAGGAGAATATGGTGGAAATATTAGGTACTCATGTATGAAAATGGAAAAATGAGATCTGTTGAAACTATTCCAGGAACTGGGGGGAGGAGGAATAAAGGAGAATGATGGAGGGGGTGAATTCAACTATGATATATTATAAATGTCACAATGTACCCCAGTACAACAATAATATGGTAATAAAAAATACGATGTGAATTTAAACAAAAATTTTAGAAATAAAGGGAAGATTAGCTACTGGTTTTCCTAGCTATTCAGAAAGTCCACTTTAGAAGCATTTGTCCCAGTGCATTTTACTGTATGATTTTCAGAAAACTAAACATAATGATTCCTTATTATATTTGTCATTTCATCCACTTTCTGTAGGCACTTTATGATTAGAAGGTGTCAAAATATTTAGTCTACTCACTACAAAATTTAAGAAATAGTCAAAGGTCATAGCTACTTAGCATCACTTAACCAAATAGCCACTTGAAGTGATTAAATTGACACATTGTAGAAAAATTCAAAATTTTCAGACACTGGATTTAATAGTAAGGTATATAGAAACAAAATATGCATGTAAATTACTTGCTTTGTAATGAAAGGCTTAATACTTAATGCAAACAGAAGTAATAAAAGGTAACTTTTTAAAATTGGAACTATAAAAAAATTAAAATTTTAGATATCTGGGCTAGCAGAGTGTCTCAAGTGGTAGACCACTTGCCTAGCAAGTGTGAGGCTCTGAGTTCAAACCCCAGTACTGCAAAAAAAAAAAAAAAAAAAAAACAAAGACAGAGAAGGGGAGATGGGGGAGAAAGAGAGAGAGAGAGAGAAGCCACAATAAAAACAAAACCAAAATCCTAGTCTTAGATTTCTGTTTCTAATGCCATTCTCCAATAAATGATATGAGGGCTCCCTGAAGAAAAGGCTGATTCTAGGATTGGGTCAGGGACTATAAAAGATGAGTCTGAAGTATTTTGTAGTGCTAAAAAGTGTGAGCATCCTTAACACCTATGTTTGCAAAGGTAGAGGTATAACTAAGGGGCACAGGAGCCTAATAACAAAAGTAGTGGTCAAAGCTGGAACAACTGGAGCAACAGAGCAGGATAGGACTAACCCCAAAGTATAAAATCCATGAATACACACTAAAGTAAATAAGTGGTTTAATAAATAATTAAATGGAGGAGAAGAATCAAATCTCTCCTTCGGAAGAATCCCAAATGATTATGCAAATATTCCACTGAAAAGAAGTAGAGCATAGCTCTCTACTTCTTAAATGTGGGCTTTGTATATAGTGCCTTCCTTCCAAAGGGCATGGTAGAGAGGGGAAACAAGAGCAGTTCATAATGGAGAAACCTGATAAACACACCTCTGCCAGGTGATTGAAGTTAACATCAGCAGTGATAAGCAATGTATACAGTGTGTACCTTTAATATGATGAGTTGCAAGTGAAACTTTGGCCTCTGTGGTCTTCCTCCCCCAAACCCATTACTCCAATCTAATCACAAGAACAATGGACAATTCTCAACTGAGGCACATTCTGCAAAATACTTCACCAGTATTCCTCAAAATTTCAAAGTCATCAAAAATAAAGAAAGTCTAAAAAATGAACAAAGTCAAGAGGAGCCTAGGGAGAAATGACTATTACATACAATGTGGTATCCTGGATTGGATCTCAGAAAAGAAGAAAGATGTTAGGTAAGAACTGAGGACTTTATGAAAAGTATGAACAATGTCTGATCTTCACATTTATAAATCTGAAACTATTTAAAAGTTTGCTTTAAAAAAGAAGCTGCATGTGGATATTATAATGAACAACACAATTCTAGATCCAACTACTACTACTTAGGAAACAATACTGAAAGATATATGCCATATCATGGGATGCACTCAGTAGAATCTAGGATGAGGAAAAGCACAGGGCAAAAGACCCAGCTTCTTCAACAAATAAAAGGGGGAAAAGAGAAAAAGTTGAATTAAGAGGCATATTAATCAATCGTAGTATATGGATCTTATTTGGATACTGGTTGAAATAAACTACAAAATCATAAAATTATGAAATATTTTAACACATACTAAATATTTTATGATATTATCAGTATTGTTTATTTTATTTTGGATGTGATACAGCTATTGTGTTTATTTTTTAGAAATCTTTATCTTGTAGACATAATACAGTAGGTTTGCCTTATTTGCAGATTTCTTACATAAGATTTTTACCAAGCAAGGTAAAAAAAAAGTAACAAATTTTAAAAAATCAAAGAAATTTCAAAACCAAAAATTTTACATTCCCACTTTTGTGCTCATTACACAGCTCAGTTGATGTGGAGACACTGTCAGTCAGTCTGTGCTATTGTCAATGATGTTGAAATCATTGTGCGATCTGCTGAGTGCTTCCCTCCCCTTAATTTTGTGAAAATATGCCTCACAAAAAGCAAATGAGGCCCCCAAAACAAGGTAAAAATTTGATATTTTCAATTTAAGTAATAGAGTGAAAAATTTAAATTTGTTAAAAAGTGGCATGTCTTTCGCAGAAGTTGGGCAGCATTACGGGAAAAATGAATCCAGCATCCACAATATTTGAGATTAAGATCTAGCTTTTGGTGAGCAGTATTAATGTGTACACCAGTAATTTTGTGACAGTAATGTAGCCTACTCCGTGAGACCTAATGTACATGTGGCGCAGGCAAACTTGGGCAATTTCACAGTCCTTAACGCTAGGCATCCTGAGCATGTGGAAATCTCATTGGAACCACATACCTAAAGATACCAACAGTGTACTGTACTGAAACATTTAAGGATTCAATTATAGGCTGTGTGATACATGCTCCAAGATAATATGGCGTAAGGGAGGTGTTGGATGAAGTACACATGAAGCAAGACTGAAGACTTGTTAAATATGGAAGCTGGGTTGAGTGCACAGTGATTCATTATCCTATTCAGTGGGCTCAAGTTTAAAATTTTCCATAAGAAAAGTTAAATGTGATAACCCTACAAAGTGAAAATAGCTGTTTAATAAACCTTTCTGTATAGTGCTCTATTCTAAATAGCAAAGTGTTTTCCACCCACACGTCACAAATTCTCAAAGTAGCAACTCAAAGACAGAAAGTGACATTTAAGCTGTGTCTACAGGAAGCCAAAACTTACCGGTTGATTTGATTAATTCAGACAAACAGCTAGCCAGTTTAAAAAATGAAAAACAAACTCAAATTGCTCATTTTGCTGAGTTTACTGAATAGTATCTTCTATAGTAACATACATATAATAAATAATTAATATTTGCTGATCAAAAAGCAGCGAATCTGATATTTGTTCTGGCGTCTTAATGAAGACACAATTTGACTGTCAATAATTCATTTAGGGAGAGAACTCAGAAACAAAGGCAAAGGTCACCAGAGCTAGCTCTGTGCAAAACAATAGAAAAGGCAATGCTTATTTTCCAAATATTCATGTGTGACTGACAATACTGTAAATACATGCTCCTAGGATAATGACAAGAGTCAGGTCATGACACTAACATTAGATTAACTTTTAATTCACCAATATCTGTTTGAGTTGAACTGGCATTTGACTGATTTATAAAAAAATCTTTTTTTAAAAAAAAACTAATATAAGGACTCTAAGGTGTGGAACTCTTTAAAATCACAAAGCACTTTCATGTTGCAGTGTATCATGTTACCTCACTTTGTGGATCAGACAAAAATATGTAACATTATCTGTTTGTCAGTAGGCCACAGGCTCTGGGAGGGCTCCTAGTGTTCCCATTGCCAGAAGCACAGGAATGGGCACTGGAACCCAGGTGTCCTGGCACCATGTCCAGTGTTCTCTGTTACACTTAGCTGTTCTCAAAGGGAAATACATGATATATTCTTGTTACTTCTACATGAGTTACTGTAAAGAAAGTTGGCACAAATAAATATCTCTAGTTTAGGAACACAAATAACCTCTTTTGCCAACCTAGCATTTAAATTATGTCCATAAATTGGTGTTTCCTTTTAATGACTAATTAGTCAATATTTGGGCAAAGTGAAGCTCTATTAGTTTAATGTCCTATTTGTTCAGTGAGGCATGGCTGAAATCTAGAGGTTAAGCTCTGAGAGGATGCAGCTAAACTCTCTTCTCAACATACTAAACCCTCTAATGTTGAAAAAAGAATATGAATTAAAGCATATTAAAATATCATGTAATAACTATGTCAATTAACACAAAAGTTTATCTAATCGCCATCATTTGGCAAATGGCTTTATTCTTTCAGTGTCTTTTTCCAGGATAACTTCTGTTCCTCTTCAGTAGATTTAGTGCATTTGTTTTTCATGCCTTCATTGCTACTTGAATCTATTTTCTAGCTCATTTTAGGTGCAAGGAAAACCATTCATAGTATGATGTGTTTCTCACCTTCAGTCAGTGACCATTTCCATTCAAATTATTTTAAACAATGTTTTGGAATCAATCCTTCCCTTTCCTTTGCATATATTTTGTATCTTTTTTTGTAATTTCTCCCAAATGACTCACTTTTGACTTTGTTTTTAATTAAAGGCTCTATGCTCTAGGTATGGTTTCTTCCTGAGTATCCCCTTTGGAGCCAGATACATACTTGTTTTTCACAGCAGTTTGCACAGCCAAAAAACAAAAATACAGACAAAGTAGATTTAATGAGAATGCATTTTAACAGTCAAAATATGTCTGTATTTCAAAGGTCACAGAATTTAACATTATGTGCTCTCTGTTTCAGCAATATAAACAAGCAAAATGGTCAATTGTACTGGTAGAAAATAAACATACTTCCAAAATCATTTCCCTGATTTGCTGCAAACAGCTTCATCCTGTTGAAAAATGTGGCCCATGGGGTTGCTAAAAGTGTATTTTGCTACTTTACCTCATGCAGAATAATCAAACTAAGAGGATCTGAAATGTCACTTCACAAACAGAAATTTAGGAAACTGGAAGAGATAAACTAGACAAGATTTCTGGGTTGAAAACTATTGCCTGGTAGATCATGGCAGAGGGGCAATGCATGTACCTAGGAGAGCCCCAGAGACCTGGGTGCAAGTCAAAGACAAGGACTTGGTGCTGTGGTGTGGGGGAACTTGGATCTTCCTGAAGCATTATTTGTATATGTCATTGAGTAAGTGATTCATTTGCCTTCTCCAAGTATATTCTTCTTCTATTGCTACAGTAACAAATTATCACAAATTTAGTAGCTTAAAACAACACAAATTTATTGTCACATGTTTCTGTAGGTCAGAAGTCCAGTAAGAATCTCACCAGACTAAAGACAATGTATTTAGCAGGGCTGAGTTCTTTTCTGGAGGCCAGCTCAGCTGATCCTTATGCCATCACATCTCTTTCTTTGACCACAGCTGGGAAAACATCTCCGATTTTAGGGATTCGTGTGATTAGATTAGTCCCAGCTGGATATTCAAGGACAATCCCCATGTCAAGGTGCATAGCTTCAATCATATCTGTAACGTATTTTTGCCATATAAGGAACATATTCAGAGGTTCTGGAGATTAGGACCTGGACTTTGGGGAACTATTAATTATCCTGCCTACCACATCAAGTAAAAATTGGAATGATAGAAATTTGGGGTGCAGGCTTTTTCCTATCTTTCACCTTTTCCTTTTGTCTTATTTTCTGACTGGTTCTGGGCCTAACACCATCCACTATAACATATTCTATACTTATTACATTGTGTACTTTCAGATCACCTGACTTGAAAACCACACCATCTATAATTTTCCCCAATATTCTCAACAATAATAATGAAAAGTGTAGAAAATTTATAAGAAATAAGCTTTTTGTGTTAAGAGAATGTATTAATTCTTAGTAAAATTCTTACATTTATACATCAGCCATTTGTAATACAAGGGTGTGAATATTTTATCAAAATTAAACATATTTATTACAATAGTACCATTAAATAGGTCAGCACAGAGTTAACAATGGCAGACAATTTGGATTCTTTGAATACATAAAAATGCAAATTAGAGGGTTTCTTCAGAGAAGGACTTCTAAGAATTTTCACCTTCTTCTTAGTTATGACTTAGGTGGCTGGAGGAAGCAAAAAAGAGTGTCTTATTATGGTCTTAGGTCCAAATGAATAATACTTTAATAGAATTATTTTATTTTCAAAGAATAGTTCCAATACAAATTTTGAAACATGGGATAAATTTTTTTGCTACAATTTTATTGATCAGTGAAGGTAGATTTTTTTTTTTTTAACATCACATAAACTGGAAGCATGGCTCAAATGGTAGAGGTCTGTCTAGTAAGCCCCAGGCCCTGAGTTCAAACCCCAATACCACAAAAAACAAACAAATGAATAAGAAAACATTGTCATAAACTGGAGGCAAAATTAGGTGTAACTGAAAGCTAATTAAGTGTAAGCTTCAAGGCCCCTAATTTTATATCAGTAATATTTGTTCATCTTTTCCTAAAGAGGATCATAAAAATTGCATGTTTCTGGTCCCATAAAACTTGGTTCTGCAAGTTTTATGTCTGAATTGCCTAAGTGTTAAATAGTCATAATGTTTTCTTTAAAAACATGTTTAGTCATATCATTTCACTGTTTTCTATATCTTAGATGTGATAGAATATTTTATTTATTCAACGCTTCCCATTCCTCCCCATGTGATAGAATATTTTATTTATTCACCACTTTCCATTCCTCTCCACCTTTGCCATTTTTCCTTATAGCTGCCCTACTGACTTTTGATTTGTTTTGCAAACAGAATGTGAACTTAATAGAAATACGCTATGTTCCAGCAGAAAATTCCAATGCCTTGTGTGGTTTGGCTTTATCTTCCTCAACTTCTGCCTTCTGCAATGAGTATTTCATGTCCCAAATAGTGGCTGCTGCTTCAGTGTGGATCCCAGAAGAGAAGCCCAGGGGAGGTCAGTACAAGCCCAGTCAACCCATACCCCTTATGTAATGTGAGCAAGAAATAAATGTTTGTGGTTACACTGAGATTTACCCATTATTTGGTTAGTGTAGCAACAGCCAGGTTGATTGCTACTCTGCCTACTTTTTTTCATTTCACCATAAAGTATCTGTCTATCACTCATCTATCTGTCCACACTAGTATTTCCTTAGGTTTGTAGTATACATATTGTACTCTGATTGCCTTTAACTAGCTTACTTTTTGGTGGTTGCCAAGGACTGAGTCATTAAACAGGTATCTTCTCTTCCCCGGAGACAGTTCTTTGTCAGTATTTAAAAGAAAAGGAAAAAAAAAAAAAAAAGTAAACTTGCAGATATACACAGGGAAGGAAGCTTACAACACCGGGCACTTCAGATCCCAAGGCTCTGCTACATGAACACCATTTTTTGAAAATGCAAAATCCATCTCTGTCTGTTTTCTTAAAGTTATTTTACAAAACATGTGGGGTTTTTTTCTGTCTAATTATTTTTAATTATGCCCCTACAGAATTAGTGCAAATTTCCTCTACTTGTTTATCTGAAAACACTTTATATGAAGTGAGGCTAAGTTCCCTGATGGGCACTATTTACATTTTAAAGCATCTAACATGCGTATATCTCTTTGGCTGACCCTCTCCAGGGTGACCAAATTGTCATTGCAATTTTTCCATTTCCACTAAATTTCCCTAATCAGTGATAACAGATATTATTTTTGTTTATAAATTCATTAAATATATTATTTCCTTAAGAACACAATATTACTGAGAAATCTATCCCTTCCCTACAAGATCCTGTGATTCCAAATTCCAAACTTTTTGGAATATATGAGATGAGTGAAAGCCCATTTTTAGCAGGATAAGCTGTCTTTGAAAAGCAACATAATATCTCTTATTTTACGACTGCTTTGATGGGGTTGACTAAATGTCTCCCTTGGCCCCATTTCAAACCATTCTTAAATCTGAATTGTAAAAATAGCTTTATTTAAATAAAACTTTTTTAGAAGTAACCAGTTCCAATTATATAAAATCTTAATGCTACTTAAAATAACCCAAATTTAAGCAAAGAAAAAAGGCAAAACAAAAGATCAATATTCACAAATTAGTTTTAAAAATAGTCCAGGATGTAGAGAATGTCAGAATATCTTTATGTCTTAGTGTGTGAGAGAGTTCAAATGTGCCTTACTCTAAAAGCAAAATAAAAATGTCAGAAACAGGGGCAGAAGAAATTCAAGGGATATTAAAACATAAATGATAGTAGATACTAAAGTGAGAGAATGAATTGTTAAAGTGAAAGGTATGTGTGTTTTTTCAGGGGATATGAAAATGGAAAAAAGCAGTTTTGGAACATTACATGAATATCTAAATTTAGGTTAGGTTGATACCTGTGATGGTTAATCTTGATTATCAACTGGGAGGTTAGTAAAGCACACCTCTGGGTGTGTCTGAGATAATTTCCAGAGACTAGGTCATGAGGGCTCTGACCTAATGAATGATATAATCCATTGATGTTTGGAGGTGGTGGAATTATGGAAGGTGAAGCCTGGTTGGAGGAAGTGAGGTCACAAGGAGCATGTCCTTGGGGACTATATCTTGCTCTGCGTCCTTCCACTCTGCTTCCTTTTTCTGCCATGGAAAGAACTACCTCCTCTTCCACACTCCGCACCACTGTGATGTTCTGCCTCACCATTGTCCCAGAATCAATGGAGCTAAGGACTATGAATTGAAAATTTTTGAAATCATGAGCCAAAGCAAATCCTTCCTCTATGTCAGGAATTTTGTTACAGTGACAAGAAAGTAACTAAAACAAAGCCTATTTTGAGTTGATTGTGGAAAGAACAAATCTAATTGCTCAACTATAATACTTCTTATATTAGACTGAATGCTGCTTTAGTAAAGATTTTTATTTGCTTCCTTTAGGTTGTGATCAGTGGCAGGCACAGTGAACACTTGTCTGAGATTGAGTTTATGCTGGTGAGGACCAGGCAAAGGGTAGATCCTGCAACCCTGTAAACTCTAAAATAAGGACCATCAAGGAGCTTTGGGGTCATCAGGAGGCTTTGCCAAGTATTTATTCTTTCTAAATTTCAATTTCTTTTCTTGTAAACTTTGATGTCCCTATCACAATTGCTGGACAATTTTAACAGTTTCTGGAAAAAAGATGTAGTTGGCTAAATGGCCAATTTAAAAGGTAGATCTACATCCTGATCCCCAGAGTATGCTACTATTACTTTATTTGGATAAAAGCCTTTTAAGTTAAGGACAGTTAGGTAAAGAGATCATCCTGAATTGTCCAGGTGGGTCCTAAATCCAATGATAAGTACCTTATGAGACAAAGAGGCGTTAGATAGAGACGAGAAGATCATGTGATCATGCCACTTAATGGGTTTTAGCTTTTCAAGAGGTAAGTGTCCTGGAGATCTATTTTACAACAATGTGAACATAATTAGCACTTCTGAACTGCACACTTAAAAATGATTATTGTGGGGGCTAGGGGGATAAAGAATGATGGGGGGGTGAATTCGGCAATGATACATTGTAAGCACTTACGTAAATGTCACAATGTATTCCCAGCACAACAATAATATAATTTAAAAAAAATAGTCATTGCGTTGGTCAAGTTTCCATTACTGTGACAAAATAACTGAGGCAATCAATTTTCAAGAAAGAAAGATGTATTTTGTTTACAGTTTTAGTCCATGGTTGCTTTGCCCTGTTGCTTTGGGCCTATGGGCAGCACAATGCAGCATGGTAGAAGTGTGTGTTAGAGGAGGTCTGTTTACTTCATAGCAGCCAAGAAGCAAAGCGAGAGAAGGAAGGACTAGCATTCCAACATAACCCCTTCAAGGGCACACCTCCAGTTACCAAATTTCCATCTACAAGGCACCACTTTCTAATGGCTGCACTGCTTCCAACAGCACCCCAGGCTGAGGAGCAAGCTTTAATGTTAAATGAACACATGGATCCTTGCTGATAGGCAAGATCCAAACTGTAGCAGTCATGATGGAAAAATTATTTGTTTTAGAAAGCCTTTAGAGTGTTATACAGAAATACATCTAACAAAATTAGATTAAATATATAAATAAGAAAACATGCAAAGTAGGACAGAATAAATCTGAACAGAAAAAAATAAAGTTAAAGTAGGAGTGTTTTGTTCACAGCATGCATGCTTTACGGTTTTGTGATTTTTGACTCTAAGCTTTTTAGCACATTTGCCAATAAGGAGAATAAGCAATTCTTATAATCTCAAGAAATGAATTTGTGGTATTATCTCAATGAGCTAAAAATACACAACCTTAAATATGCATATATACATATATATAAAATCTTAGAAATATGCCAAATGTTAACAAAGATTAAGTGATGGTGGAAGTTGTTTTTCCTTCTTTATACTTTCATATTTTTTCTGAAATTTTCACAGTTGACATTAGTAGAATGCTTTCATGCCTTTTGATAACTTTGGTACAAATTTAGTAAGTCCATTGAAGGGAAGAAAGGAAAGATAACAAATATCCAGATTTAGTTCCAGGTAAGATTGTCCACAAAGAAAAAACTCTAAAGAGGATTGGCCTCAGTGTGGTTGAAGTGTCCCAGGTCTTATTCTCTACCAGGAAGTGAGGAAGTGTGAAGTCTCTGGGTTATTGGAGGGCTGAGCTCTGGAGAAACAGTTCTCCTGAGCTGTATTCTGATGTCACGGCTTCCAGCTCCAAGTTAGGAGCAAGGGTCAGGAGAAGGCCCAACACAAATGGGGAGAAGGCTGAAGTTCTCATTCTTTCTTGGAGGAGGATAGATAGCTACTATTTGCTTTTATTGTCAATTCTTGAGACCCTAATTTTGCTCCCATGTCACTAGGTTCAACTAATTGAGGTAAATTTGGGGAAAATTAAATAGAAAATATGGAGTTCAATTAATAAGTCTAGAAAAACTTAACAACTTTATTGGCATATAATTTATAAACCATAAAATATACCTGTTTAAATGTATAATTCAGTTGTTTTTAGTATATCCATCATCTACATTTTCATCACTCCAAAGAGAAATGTCATACACACTAACAGTCATTCCCCATTCTCCTCTATTCAGTCCTGGGTAATTACTAATCTGTTTCCTACCTGTACAGAATTGCATCAGATGGATATTACATAAATTGAATCATATATAATGCATGGTCTTTTTTTCATGGGACTGAGGTTTGAACTCAGGAGTTCACATTTGCTCTACTGCTTGAGTGACATCTCTGGTTCATTTTGCTCTGATTATTTTAGAGATGGGATCTCAAAGACTATTTGCCCTCAAACCGTGATCCTCTTGATCTTAGTCTCCCAAGTAGCTAGGATTACAAGTGTGAGTCACCAGCACCTGGCTTAGTGCATGGTCTTTCATAAGTGGCTTTTTCACTACACAATGTTTTTTGAGGCTCATTCACATTAAATATATATCAATTCTTTATTCCCTTTTATAGCTGAATAATATTCCACTGTGTTTACCAGTTTAAAGACATTTGGGTTGTTCTTACTTTTTGACTACATTCTTAAACTGTTGTTAATTTTTCTGTATGGGATGAACTCAACTATGATATATTATAAGAACTTTTTCATAATGTACCCTTAGTACAACAATAATATGATAATGAGAAATAAATAAAAAAATAATTTTTCTGACATGGAGCCTATTTCTTAGAGGGTTCATCTTTCTACAAGTCTTACTGGGTGATTATCCCATTTAAATTAATCAAAGACATTAAATAACTATTATTGAAAGTTCCCCAAAAGCACAAAATAATCACGTATCAACCAATTATCTTTGGAGATAACCAATAACTGTACTAAATATACATCATCATCTCAATAAAAAAAAAAACAGAAACTTGACATTTTGGTTAGCTCATACAGCTTGAAATTAACATCCCATTTCTACAAGTTTCTTGATATCATGCAAATAAAGTAGTTTCCCATCATTACCTCTGAGGCCATCGAGAGGCCTAGAGATTAAACCTGAGGTTGGGAGTCCCTCTTTTAAATTGCAGAAATGTATAACAGGCACTTAGCTTTATTGTTTTCAATTACATAAAGCAACAAAGACTAATTTTCAAAGAACTGGCATAAAATGTCCCTGGGGATTTGGTTTTAATGAACAGCTAAAAGTGATATGAAGTGAACATATTTGCCATTGTATTTGAATGGTGCTTTTAAGGAGACTTAGAGTTTTCTTCTTAGGGAAGTGAAATCTAGTTCAGCCTGTTCCTGTGTTCACGGTGCACAGAACCATGCACTCTGTCCCAGTGATCACCAGTAATCTCAGAGGGGTGAGCATAAATTCTCCCTGTCCCTCCTGTCCTCCCACACTGTTCCGACCCCAAGTGGAGGAGAGATGATCCCAAAGATATGATTTAAGCACATAGAAGGGACAGCTTCTTCCAGGACTGGGACTAAGGAGTGTAAACGTCAAGGCTGGGCATGGTAGCACACTCTTGTAATACCAGCTATTCGGAAGGTGGAGTCAAGAGGATTACAGTTTGAAGCTAGCTCTGTGCAAAGTTAGTATGAGTCCGGATCTGAAAAAAAACCCAAAATCAAACAAACAAAGCAAAAATCCGCAAGGACTTGGGGGGTGGCTTAAGTGGTAAACACTTGCCTACAAAGCAGGAGGCCCAGATTTTAATCCCCAGTACTACACACACACACACACACACACACACACACACACACACACACACACACACACACATACACACACACGTCTCCCTTTTCTTCGACTCCATTTCAGTTCTTTTTCCTCTTCTCTAACAGTGTCTAGGCTTACTACCCTGAACTGAGAAGCAGAGGCAAAGCAAAGGGAATGGCAACTCCTGAATGAGTTTTTGAAAACTGGTGTACCATTGATGAGAAGGTAAAATACCACTCAAGGAAAGCTCTCCGGACAGAAGCACCCCCTTCATGCTCCCGTGCAAATCCAACTTGGCCTACCTCTGCATACTGGCTAGCTCTTCTGGACTTGGCACTGCCTTTGCCAAGAAAATCTGAGCTGAAGGTCTAGTCAGCTGCCTGTTGTAACAAACAGCCCAGATGGCAGTGCCTTTAGCTGATAAAAAGTTCAGTGTGATGGGCAGTCATTGAGAAGCTCAGGCTCCTTCTGCCTTTTGGCACCACATAGCATGGTCATCACAGGAGTAGGATGACCTGCAAGTAATGTACACACTGCCCCCCTCCCCCCATCCTGACTTCATTTGGCCAAAACATGCAGGACCTAAGCCTGAGCTAACTACAAAGGGGGGCCCAGAAGGAAAATAAGTGAGCTTAATGAAAACTTAGTGATTCGGTTACACAAGCTCTGAACTAAGACATTAGGAATATTGTTTCCATTGTTCTCTGCAGGTTTGACTACTCTGTTTCTGGAAGGGGCTCCTTGTCACATTTTAGCAATACGTTCTGAGATTTGGGTTCAAATTAAGTGATTATGGGGGTTAATCTGGGCTTGGATCTCTGAGTATTACTGGATTTCCATTTAAAACTACCACCTTAGCATCTAGTAGTAACTGAATTAATAGTCCAAGATTCAGAAAAAGTGAAATTCAAGAACTGTGCAGATCTCTCTGATTAAGTGGATTTGTTTACTATAGTAAAGGTCAACAAAGGTTCACAGTGTGCCAGGGCTTTGGTTCTTTCCTAATTTACCTTGTTGGAGTTTTTTTTTTTTTCCCAGTTGAAATTATTTCACCATTGGCAAACAATGCTGCTGGAATTTTCATTTAATCTTTGTGTACAAAAGACCATAGTCTCTAACAGGAGGCAGTTAAGCCTAATGGTTAAGAGCACAGACTCTAGAGGAGGCTGTCCTGGTGTGACCTTGAGCCATTTATTTAATTCTGTGTGTCTCAAGGATATGAAATCGAACCTATCAGGTGTTGAAGTGAGACTTGAATGTGGTAAAAATAGTGCCCACTTGCAATACTGTGGATTGCTTGCTTACTCTACATTTCACCACCCTCCCAGGGTCTTTTCTAACCTCCAGCAGAGGTTAGAAAGTAAAAAAATCTGCATCTCTCAAACCTCTCGACAGCTGGGATTCAGTTCTGATTTCAATTCTGTCATTTTGATGATTTGTTTGAAATCCAGACGGCAGATATGAGAAGTCATCATCTTACCTCCCTTGGCTGTCTTTCTGCTGGCACGTGAGATTCTGGATTTGTGAGCTGTAGCAGGATTCCAGCGTTCTTTTTCCAGCTTCCTGAGTGTCAAAAGCAGTGTCAGCCATGGCATCTGCAGCAGCTTCCTGAATCTGAATTCCTTCTCTGAGGTGTGTTTTGTAATTTACTTGCTCTTGTGACCTTGAAAGTGATGGCTCTCCTAGTGGCCAGTTTTGTGTTACTCTGGGAATTACTTCTAGAGGCCCAGTCTAGAACCTATTCCTTCAGCCCTTCCAACAATTTTGTAAACATGCATTTCCTGTATTAAACCCCAGCCTGCATAAAATACTTAACAGCAGTTTTCCTGTAGTGGATCCTAACAAAATCAGTATCTCATATGGTTCTTGTGAAAATGAAATTATGTATGTGTAAAGCAGTTGGTCACTACCATGTATGCATAAATACTTGTGAGCGTTATTGTCGTGAATGCTAATGACCTGGAATATGAAATGAAATTTTACAGGATGCCCCAATGATGAATCTGGGTCTAGAAATATGTGTACCCAGCAGCAAATAAGTGGAGTTTGAGTCATACACAGTTAATTTGCCCACATTCCTTTTCACATGCTAATTTAGGAAAAGCTATTTGGCCCTCTGCTGACCCCATTACTTTGATAATGGCCATTTCACCTGGACCGAAAAGGGCACAACCCCAAATCACTCTTTAGCTCTTGGATTTTATGAGGACATTGTGGTTGGAGATGCAAATGCATCAAGAACAGAGATATCTTATTGAAACCCTGTCTTTTAAAATCAATTTACTTAATTTTAGAATCCAGCTAAAGATAAATACCTGGCTATTCTAGAAGAAATACTAAAAGAAGAAAATTTGAAGTAAGATTGTATTTGGTTATTCTATGAAACTTCCTTTATTCAGTGCATAAAAAGCCTAATTTAACACTCATTATTTCATTCTGAAATCCATTCAATCTGCCTTTTTAAATAAATTACCTTCTCAATGCATGCTTTGCATTGAAGCCACAGAATTATTTCCTTTTGCTGTTCCTTTTATTGAACTCATATTTTGAATCCAAAGTGATCATTGACTTGCCAGGCATGAGGAATTTTCAACAACACAATATCATTACGGGAACAGGGGTGGCTTTTTTGAAAGATGGCAGATGTTTGCTATCAATGAGGATGATGACATTTTTTTCACCCAAGAGAGTAGAAATGTTTTTTTGGAAATTATAATAATTTATTTTCATAGTAACACCTTTGCATAACTTGGTATGTATTTTGTATAATCAAAAAAGAGTTCCTGGATGCCACATTAAAACTAGGTAGAGCCAAGTGCAGTAGCTCAAGCTTGAAATCATAACTACTCAGGAGGCAGATCTCAGGAGGAGGAAATCAGGAGGACTGCAGGTCAAGGCCAGCCCAGGCAAAAAATTAATGAGACCCCCATCTCAACCAGTAAAAGCTGGATGCAATAGAGTGTGCCTGTCATCTCAGCTACATAGGAGCATAAATAGGGTTGTGGTCCAGGCTGGCTCAAGCATAAAGCGAGACCCTCTTCGAAAAATAAAGCAAAAGACTGGGGACATGGCTCAAGTGGTAGATCACCTGCCTGGCAAGCAAAAGGCCATGAGTTCTGCCAAAAAAATTAATAAAGCTAGTAGACTCTGATGAGATTTTAGCTACACCTTTTATGACCATCTCTGGGTAAGAATTATTCTGAAATCCATGTTTTTTTATCTGTAAGATAAGAATAATGATATTCTCCTTACATTTTTATGAGGAGTATAGGTCATAATGTATATAAAATGCTTAGCACAGTGCCTGGCATGTTGGAAACCTGTGGACTGCTCCTTGTGGCCACAGCACATTTCTTTAGTTTTCTCACAAAAACTTCTTTGCAGAGAATTAAGATGAATTTGTGTCAAGATCTAGTGCATACACGTAGCTATTTTTATGTCTGCCATCATTGTTATTCTTTATAAACAGTCAACTCTCTTTAAACTGCCTGAGTATTCCTAAAATATGATAGACAACAAAAGATTTTCCAAGTCTCTCAATAGTTCTAAAACATAATAGATTAAAGATAATAAAATAAAGGTTAAATAAAAATGGCTACAGACCTGAATGCTATAGAATCAATTCATAAATTATATTTTTGCTTTTAGACAGAGAGAAGAGAGAAGAGAGAGAGAGAGAGAGAGAGAGAGAGAGAGAGAGAGAAAGAGATTTTGGTTTTTTAACATTCCCAGGCAATCTTCCACCCAAGTACAATACCACCAAGCCCAGACCCTGTTTAGTTTAGCCAAGACCCAGCATATTCTGACATTCTGGATGGTATGGCCATAGACAAAAATCCAATTTTCTTTCTAGGTGACCACCTGTTAATTTCAGTAACCAAAGCTTGGGAGATTATATCTGAAAACTTTGCTTCTGAACCCAGAATCTAAACTTACTCCACTGAAGGTATTTCCAGATAGGAAATATAAACTGTTCTTAAAAATATTAAGTATTTTTATAGTTGTTACTGAGAATGTTCTATATTTAGAAATCTAGCTTAGATTATATTCAGAGTGCCTTAGAAAGCCAAAGATAGCAGGCTGTTGGTGGGAATTGTACCAGCAAAATTTTCTGCAATGCTCATTTGCACTCTCAGGATTGTGTTCACCTATACCTGCAGACATACTGAGAGTTCTTTACAGTTGAGAGACTTCTGAGTGTTCTGTGAATTTTGAGTGATGAAAGGCAGGATATCTGCTGATGTCCAAGGGCTAACCAGGTTTTGGAATTTGAGAAGCTGGTTTCTCTCTTGGCAACCAGTATCATTCATCTGTTTAGAGCATGTCTCACACAATCCAGGGAAGAAGGACTCTGAGCTCCCATAACCATCCTTGACTATCTGACTTACCACTTTTTACTTCACTTGTTCTATGTAACCAGGCTCATTGGTGCTTTACTAGTGCTAAACAGTAATCAAACAGGATTGTCAAAGTTCTGTCCATTGGTGTCAATTATGGAGGTTTACAACAATGTTCATTGACTTCCATTCTGAAAATGGTCTGGAAATATCTTAACTGGGACTCTATTCGTTAAGTCAGAGTATTTGATACCAAAGATTGCAATATAAAAATTGGGCATAGATGCAGAGTAAAATCCTCCTTTTGTGGAAAAAAATAGTGTTATCTTTTTTTGACATCCCCCAATTTTTTAAAAGACATCATGGAAGTATAATTTACATACCATGAAATATACACATTTTCAGCAACCTGAAAAGACAACTTATTCATCATTGGAAGAAGTGCAGTGATGGAAACTCAGAGCAAAGATCTGCCTGGCGAAGGCCAGCAAGGGTTTTGCAGGAGGGCTCTGTTACTGGCCTAACTCCATTTTGTTCCTTTGTCACAGTAACTTTTTTTTTAACCTCTAAGTCTTTCTCTCCTGCAGTCACATTGGATTCCAGGACTGACGGATATCATCTTTATGGAAAGGGACAGAAACTACCCTTAAGGAAGAACAGTCTTGCGGGACAAGCTCCCCCTCCCCCAAGTGAGGACAATCACCTCTACTGATGGGGCAGCATGCAGAGCAGGAGTAATTATCTCATGGGAAACAGATTGCTCCCTTCAAGTGAGGACAGCAATAACAACTTCTCACGAACCCCTCCCAGAACCAGAACTGAGATAATGATGAATCAGACCACTGGCCTAAGACTACCTGCTCTGTCAGCTGTGCATATTTCAAATCCCTCCTTTTACTCCCTTTTCTTTAAAACCTGAAGGGTTCCATAAGCGCCTTGAAAACTACCTTGGGGTCACTGGACTCCTTGTGTTCCCGAAGTGACTGTATTTGATTAAACCTCCTTTTTTGTCGTTCACCAGTGCTCACCTTTTTAATTGGTGTATAGGGATAGGTGGCTGAGCCTAGTCAGTTTGGGACTCCTGGAGTTAACACTCAGGTTTCAGTTTCAGGATGAAGGTAGCATTGTGAAACAGTTTTGGGGGAGTTTCTGCCAGAAGAGGATTCATCCAAGCAGAGCATTCCCAGGGACACTTTAGGCTGTAGAAGTGAGGTCGAGAAAAACAGCACAGTGAGAGCAAACATTCTGGACTATAGTCCATCTTTTCTAGTTATACGGTTGTACGGTCTGTGTCCATCACTGTGTTCTGACTTCCCACTTCCTCAATGGAAATGAGACAACATCTCTCTCAAAAACATCTGTGAGGATCACATGAAATGTCGTGGATGTGAAAGCTCACTTGTAAAAGCTCACTTCTAAAAACTCGTATGAAAATACTTTGGTTTCAGTATATTTTGTGCACATGATAGGAGAGTTTATATTCCTTATTTGAAGCCAATGGATATTTGTGATTAAAAATTATTTTATGATATAGGTTGCATATCCCTTATCTGGAATGCTTGGGACCAGAAGTGTTTCAGATTTCAGGTTTGTTTTTTTTAATTCAGATTTTGGAACATAATATGGCATCTTGGGTACAGGACCCAGGTTAAGCATTCATTTATGCTTTTATATGCACCTTATACACATAGCCTGAAGGTGACTGTCCATAGTATTTTTAATAATTTTGTGCATCAAACAGTTCCACAGTGTGGAATTTTCCATGTGAGGCATTGTGTTGCACTCAAAAGGTTTTGGATTCTAACGCATTCTGGAGTTCAGATTTTGGGATTAGGGATGGAGAAACTGTATATATACATATTATACTATACAATTATTAAAAGTGACCATGATTTAAAAAAAAATCAAGTCCCAGAGAGAGAAAAACACATATTTGATAATTATGGAAATAAAATACCACAGAAAATAACCTGAAAATGTATGACTTTGAGGAGGCAGAGGCCTTAGGGGCAAGGGTATTGCAGGCAATTGTTATGTAATACTTGACTTTTAAAACATTTGACTTAAAAAAGTAAATGCAAATTAAAAAGTGAAAGTGGAGAAACTTAGCAAGTTTATTTGTGACCTCAAATCCTCTTTCAATCATGTCCCCCCAAAAAAGCACAGTCCTTCATTGCCTTGGGGCCTGACTTCACACCTAAACTCCTATCTGACTTCAGGTTGAGAAGTGCCTATGTTTCTAGAGCAATCGTTCTTAATGGGGGAGCAGTACTCTGTCCTCAAAAGGTGTTAGGGTCTTCTGTGGTGTTGTTACTAGTTGCTACAATGAAGAGTGGCATGGAGGGTCTGGGTTGATTACTGGTGTTTCCAGGGCAGGAACCACAGATACTGGACCTTCATTCAGTAACGGGCAGACACACACAAATATGGAATTGTCCTTTCGTTTTCATGAGTGTCTCACTGGACATCATGTAAGTGTTAAACAAAAAAAATCCTATTTATAGTATCTAAGCCTAGAACCTAAGTTAGTTTTAAAATGTACATGTTGAACATTCTGAAATTTTTTGTATTTAGTTTGGAACTTTAACACTTAATATACTTAATATGTACCATTAAAAAAAAAATCACATCTCCAACAGCAATGCCACTTGTAGTGCTTGAGTCTCCAGTACAACAGGAGTCACCACATCAGTGACTCCACGCATAAGTATAAATATACTTGTTCCTTATTTCAGAGTTTCAAGTGTAAGGGGTTATATTGATAGTCCACTAAATATATCTTATTTTCTTAAACCCAAATTAATTTCGTGCATCTAGCTATGCTATTATGTCTTCTTGTGAAGTCATGACCAAGCATTTAACAAACATAGCTATAAATTAATTTTTCTTTTAAGTTGGTACCACTTTGACATTTAAAGCAGTATGTTGAGTTTTTGAAATTGTGCCTGAAGGTAGAGTATATTATCCAAGAATTAAATTCCAAGATAGTAGTGAAGATGTTAATAAATATTTGTTATATAGGTAGATAGGTCTGTTAAGGTTGAGGACAGCTGTTGTAGAAGGCCTGGGCATTCCTCTTTGTAGTTCTTTATATTCCTCTTGTGATCATTTAATATCATTTTCAGTTTCAGTTATTTTCTGCCTCCCTTTTGAGCTGGAAAAGAGCTACTCAAAACTATCTTAAAATTTCTTCCCTTTTTTTAAGCCCAAGAAGTGTTAATGATGTAATATTTTATGCCCACCAGGTTCGGCATTTAAAAGCCTTTTTTGCGTGTATATATATATATATATATATATATATATATATATATATATATATAATTTCTCATGGCTCGAGTTTCAAAATCCATGTTTCCTGTGGAACCAGCCAGAGGATGGCAAGCAGCTTTTCTGCAGTCTTGTCATTGCAGTCTTTCTTGAGTGTCCCTAGTGGCTGCAGGACTGGCTCTGCTTTATGTATGATCTGCGAGGTTCCGTGTGCCTGCATCCTGGAGCTGGGTCCTGCATTCTGCTCCTCACCAAGCTAATTAGGCTAGTTAAGGGGCTATAAAGGCAGAAATCTGTTGGGAGTTTAGTCTCATTCTTTTTTTTGTTTTTTTTTTAGGAACTTGCAAGGAAGCTCCTGTCAGCTTTTGGAACGCGAACAGAATCTCAAAACCTTGGCATGAGAAACAGCTGAAGGTGCCAACCTTCCAGGCCAAAGATGCTAGTCACAAAGAGTCCCAATTCAACTTTTTCCCTTGAGGCAAACTTCAAAGTATGCAGGAATCAAAAACGCATATAACGAAAATAAACCGAGGATAACAACTTAGCTAGGACCTGCAGGAAACATTTCTCTCACTTTACCTCCAATCTGTCTGCCTCCAGAAGGGCCACAGTACTTAATTACCTGTAAGGAAGGCAGAACAGATTTTCTGATGCTCACTTGGTATTCCACGTGTACTCACTTTATTATATGTTTTTACTATTTTTATTTTACAGATACAGAAATATGTAAACACTGTTCCCTATTTTCCTTTACTGGATTTTTCTTCTTTGTGTTGTTTTGTGTCTTTATATAAGGTTTTAAGACAATATCTAACTATGCTTTAGAACCAAATTTTCTTTAATGATCAAAAAAAATCATGAAACAACCATTGCAGAGATCAGAACAAAAGCATAGTCTCAAAAAATGTATGGAATTGTGGCTTTTTCCCCCCTAAGTGAAATATGAGCAATGTAAAGACTTTCATAGAGGGGCATAAACTAAAGCTTTCTGGAGATTCATTTGGCCATTAGGCTCAATTTAGCAGAATAAAGCAGCAGTAAGGTTTTTAACCTCTTGGATTTCTCTCATTTTCATGTGCTCTTGGCATTGCCTAATTTTTTCGCCACTGGTGAATTGCTTACCTCCAGGCCTTCTGGGGATGGCAAGAGAAGAATGACATCCTCACAACCTGTGTGAGGCCACTGTTCACACATCAATACACATATTCAAAGAACAAACGTTCAACCATGGTGACTACTGTAGTGGGCCATTCACACTTTTTGCTTGCACCTATATAGTACCATTTTTCTGCAAGCTTTTGTGATGATTTGATTAAAATTTAATGCCTATTCAGCTAGTTGGTTTAAAAACCAGCAAAGTGCTTGCAAAGTCTTGAAACTTGCAGTCAGTTAAAATGAGAACTTTCTGGAGCATTTTGGATTTCTCAAAAGAAGACAGACGGGGTGATTATTAGCTAGATCTTACCTCATATTATTTCTTTAGGGTATTGAAATTTTTACCACCACTATTTTGGAATTCTGAAGCCCATGTCATTTAGATTTGGATTATTGTCAACTATCAATTAGTGGAGAGAAGTGTGGGGCTGCTTTCCCCTTTTAAGCATTTTTCCATGCCACTGCAATTTTACAGCTAGCTTGCCATTAACTGGCATGGTCAGAGAATGTGAAGGTCTGGTTACTTGGATAAAGGAAGGGTTAATGAGGAAGCCATTCTCTCAGAACTCTTGGACTTCTTTGTAAAATTAATTAGTCTCCTTAATGGCCTTAGAAAACAAAGTAGTCAGTAGTAAATGTCACTGAATCTGTTTCAGAGAACAAGATATTGCTAGGCTTCAGTGTCCTCATTCTAAAAGGGTACAGAACTGTAGTTAGAGAACCAGAAGGACAGGAATGAACCTATATTGCTCTGTGGACCTATCTATTATGGAATTCTTTTCTCTTATTTTCCCGATAGAAGTTTGGTTCCTTATCAACAAGATACACAGACTCTTAAGCAGCCTGTCAGGGTTTAAATTCTACTTTTACAATTTACTCACTGTATCATCATACAAGTTAGTCCTCTGTTACTAAGTTTCCTCATCTGTACAATATGTAAAATAGTAGAACTTCTCACAACTCATTAATACTCATGCTGTAAGTATTAAGATCACACTAAAGAGAATGTCTAACTTGGAGAATTAGCCAAACAGTAAACTCTGAAGGTACAATTCCCAAGACTGTTATCTTTTACTGCTTCTCAAAGTTCAAGGAGTTTCCAAACCCACTCCCAATTTTAATAATTCACTAGAAGGGTTCACAGAACTCACCTAAAGCCATTACACCATAGTTACCATTTATTAAAGTGGAAGCACATAAATTAGAACTAGCCAAAGGAAGAGACACAAAGAAGGGTCCAGGAGTATTAAAATCTAGAAGCTTCTGTTGTCATCAGGATCTTCTACTCTCCAGGTGTCACTATGTAGTTCCAAACTGGAATGTTCACCGGAGCTTACATGTGTAAGGTTTTTATTCAGATTTTAGTACACAGGCATGATCCGTTGATTGATTGTCCATGTAGTTGAACTCAGTTCATTCATAATCTCCCTCCTCACTCCTGAGGTTACACTGATATCACATGGCTCACAGGTGACCACGAGTCTCTGTGCAAGCATAAACTACCAGGTATGGACCTGGTATAGTCCTCTCTTTGGATCAAGCCAAATTCTTTATTATAGAGTTAGTACTCTCATAATATTTATGATTATTATTAGTCATCTTTCTTCTATAAGAAGATCGAAGAAAAACATTTCTTCACTTTTTTATTATGAAAATGTACAAATGTACAGAAAAGAATATTGAAGAAACATCTGCATACCCACTGCTGGACCCAACATTACCCACATTTATTTTATCTATTCAGATGAATATGTGTATACATCTGTGTGAATATATAACATATGCTATATACATGTGACATTTCTGCTAAATGATTTGCAGCTATTCCAACCATTCATCCCTAAAAATTTCTGTATGCATTTCTAAAGAATAACCAAAATACCATTTAGTATTCATACAAACTTAGAAGCTAACAATAATTCCCTAACATGTAATATCTAGGCCATGTTCTAATTAAAGAGCTCTCTTTATGAGTCAATTGAAGGATCTGGTTAGTTGCCATATTCCTTTTTGCTAGAAACCATGTTTATCTACCTTGTCTCTCCCTCATGGAAGACTCTTGGATGGCTTTTCTCTCTCTCTCTCTCTTTTTCTTTTTTGATGGCACTGGGGTTTGAGCTCAGGGCCTCACATTTGTTAGGCAGGTGCTCTTACTGCTTGAGCCACTCTGCCAGCCCTTTTTTGTGATGGGTATTTTTGAGTTAGGGTCTTGAGAGCTATTTGCTCAGGGATAGCTTCAAACTGTTATCCTCCTGATTGAGTAGCTAGGATTACAGGCATGAGCAACAGATACCTGGCATAGGATGGCTTCTTGTTTTTTGCTGAATCAAGTCCAGACACTGGTAGCCACTATTTGAGGCTTCTCCAATGTGGGTCTCATATACGTAGTCTCTACCTTCCCACATACATTTACTTAACATTTGTGAGTGATTACTATTTGCCAGGCATGGTACTGAGTGCTTTATGTTCACAATCTCAGTTCCCACTGCTTCCCACATGAACCTTCCACTCCAGTCACAGGGTCTCCATATCTGTCTGCATAAACTGTACATACTAATTTTCAGAGGAGCCATTCTGGTACAGCCCTCAGAGATCTGTTGGCTCAGTAGTTTTTGAATTGTACCCTGGCGATTCAGCCATGAGCTCTGCTACCTCCAGAGTGAGGTGATGGTCAAGAGGGTGGATAATAGTCACTCTCTGAAGCTCCCCTAATACTACCATTGGCATTCTGTTGCTTTAAGTTGTTTTAAAAGTCACTAATCAAATTAAGTGTGATTACAAAAGAAACGGAAACACAAACTTGTGAATGGATTTGCTCAGGGAGCCAATGCTTGGTTTGGGAAGAACCTACCCAGGGATATGTGAGTTCCCATACTCCCTGAGAGCCTTTGGAAAGGTAAGTTGTCTAAGAACTAGCTCCTCTGCTTCCTGGTCCATTGATAGCTCCTTAAAGGACCAGGAGCATCTACACTTTCTCCACAACTAAATCTCCTTCCAATTGTTTAAGGTAATTCCATTTTCTTGTCTCCAAGAGCCTTTTTAGCCTAAATTACAAACATTTAACACTTACTTTTGTGCCCTGAGAAATCTTTTATCCTCTTTTTTTGTATTTTAGCTTTGCTTCCCTTCAAAGTCAACGATACTTTGAAAGTTGGGAGGACAACTTGGATTTTTAATTTAGTCCATGTAAATATTTCAATAAGCATTCATCAAGTAATTACTGCGTACTAGGCACCAGCTATGTGCTTAGGAGAACATAGGGATGAATATTTAACTCCCTGCTTCCACTCAAGGCTCAAATTCCACTTGTGGAAAAAGGTAAGGTAACAATGTTCTGTACTATGGATGGAATAGGCACAAAGTATAAGCCAAGAAAGGTGCTGTGATAATGTAACAGAAAGGGAACTCACTGTGACACAGTGATCCATAAGGTTTTCCTTTGTTTTGTTAATCAGAAACAGTTGCTTGTTAAACACAGCTCATGGTGAGGAAAGCAGTTTTTAAAAGTATTATTAATTACCAATTTCTCACATTGAATTCAATCAGAGTGAAAGCGTATTTTAAAATTACCATATTCTGAATTAGTTCTTACTATTAGAAGATCTCACAAATCTCTAGAAGATCTCAAAAATTTCTCAGAAAAAAAATAGCAATCATTTTAGAATTCAAAGGAGACTCAGTGCTAAGAACAAAGCTATACCACATCATCACTAAGGTTAATCCAAGATTTGTTATTTAAACTCTGAGGCCACCTTCCTCCCACTCTCCACTCCCCTCAAAACTCTATTTTACCTGTTAGGTCATTCAAATTCCACTGGTCATTTGTGTGACAAACCAGAACCTTCCAGTCCAAAAAGACATCAGCCACAAGAAGAACTCATGGCTAATTATTTCTTGCAAGTACAACTAAACCTTAGTTATGCCAAACTCAAATTGTCATTTTTGGGAGGCCCTCTATGGCAACCAGAAGAACGATACTTTTTCTATTTAGTAAATTAACTTATTTAGTTTCTTGTAGGTATGTTTATGGCTAACATCTGTTACAGTCACTGAGATATAATCCTCAAAATAAAATCCATTAGAGGAATAGCATTAAGGTTCACTTTGGAAGAGGTTAGGATTCTGTATTGGTTTTTGTAAGTGTACATTTATTTGTGTTATTGTGTAATTAATATTGGCTTCCCCACTAGATAATGCTCCATAGAGCAAGGAAACTGACCTTCTCACAGTGTATCCTTAGTGCCTTGAAAAATGCCTGATATTTAGATGTTCAATATATTTTTGATGAATAGATGAACACAGAGATTGGGCCAAACCTGGAGTACAGAACTTATATATATATATATATATATATATGTATATATAATCAGGATAAACTCACAGAAGATACAGTAATAAATAACAAAATTTGAAAAGGGGGAAATTATAGTTTGAGTTATATGAAATTGCTGTTTTGCAGGTCCAAAAGGGAAGAGAAAATAGGTATTTCCTATTTTCAACCTAATATGATTGTTTTGAAAATTTCTGGCCCCATTTCCCAACTGTCTGAATTTGAGAGGCACCATATTTTGTAGAGATCTATGTTTTGGGACCACAAGCCGTGAGGATGGGTGAGAGAAACAAGGTGTTTCAAATAGGATGTGCAAGGCGTCCTCAGATTCTAACCGCTGCTGGGTTTGAATCAAATTGATTCATATGTCCCTAATCTAGCAGAAATGAGATCAGTAATTGGAAGTAATAGGGACATCCTACTTGACTCACCAATAAAAAGCACCTTCTAACCTTCAGAGCTGTTTTGTGATAATTTCTTAAACACTGACTTGAGCAACTCTATGCTTGGTCTTACCGTAGTGGGAATCAAAGCCACATGAGAGGGAGAAGACGAGCTCAGAAAGGGTTTTTCTCAGCTTCAGAGCTTATGACTTGGCTTCAAGGATCCCTTGAGACCCACTAATTGAAGTCCTGGTTTATTTATCTCTAAGGGAACATTCTCTGGTCAATTATTAGGTACTTTATGATCTAGTAAGAAAGGTATTAGAGATCATGGTGGAATTTTTCCAGAAAAGTGGAGAGCTAGATCAAAAGTAAATATTTGAGCTCATAGGCTGAGCATGTATTGTCATGAGAATATACCACAACCAACAGGGAGATGTTCTTAGGGTAATGTTCTTGATGTTAGGAAGGGTTCAGCTAAATACAAACTAAATGAGATCAAGGTGATTTAATGATTGTGTGAATTTGAAGGAATACCGGCTAGAACTGTAGTTTAATGCTTGGGCTACATCATCCAATTAGCTGAATTTAGAGATGGAGGTAGCTGTGGTAACAATGCTAACTAAGCCCGGCTCTTCTCTATCCACCAAAGACCATATTCAGATCAACAAGCATTTACTCGGTTTCCTCTGTGTGAGGCTCTAGAGGCACAAGGGAGAATGAGACAATGTTGCCTGCCGTCAAGGAGCTAGCATCTCACCTGCTCATTTTAATTAATAGTATTAATACTTCCTGGACACCCACTTTGAGCTGTATAACACTTAACACCCTTTGCAGAAAGTACTAAATTTAAGGATAGAAATACTAAGGTGTACAGGGACTTAGTGAACTATTCATGGTCATATAATCAGTGAGTAACAAAGATAAACTGAACCCAGGCAGTGTGGCTTCAGAGTTCAGCAGCTTAACTATTATGTCACATAGCCTTTTAAGAGAAGCACAGTTCTTCCTTTCACACTGTACAAGGGAGACCCACTGATCCAAAGCTGTCTGTGACAAACATATGTGATACATAATCATCAGAGCAAGCCTACACAGCCATTTCTGCTCCTCTAATTCCAGGTCAACTGACATGTATGGAAAACCTACTGTACTTTCCACCCTGCACTAGCTGGTTTCACAGTGACTGTCTCATTCAAACCTAACAGCTTTGTGGAGCAGGTATTATCTCTGTTTTAGAGATGAGAAAATTGAAGGGTAGAAGTTAAATGACCTATCTAGATCTACACAATTATTGAGAGATAGTGCTCAAATTTTAAACCCAAGTTCCCTGATGCCATCCTGTGCTTTCAGTAGCCTGTCATTTTTATGAAGAGTATAAGTCAATAGTTGTTAATATACTTTAAACTGTGCAAACACCATCAATTCCATTAATATTTCCAAGCCCCAAAGACATCCTGTACCTGTTAGCAGTCACTCCCCATTCCTTTCCCCCTGGCTCCCAGCTTCTAGTCTACTTTGTGTTTCTGTGGATTTGCATGTTCAGGATATTTCATATGATTGAAACAATTATGCCTTTTTTGTGCATAGCTTCTTTTACTTGGCATATTGTTTTTAAGGTTCATCTGTGTGGTAGCATGTATCAATATTTTATTTCTTTGTGTGGCTGACAATTACTCCATTGTATGGATTCACGTTTTGTTAATCTACTCCTTAACTGACAGATATGTAGCTCCCACTTGGGAGCTATTATGAAAAATGCTACTGTGAATACACATATACAAGTTTTTGTGTTAATCTGTGTTCTTCAGCTTTCTTGAGTATATGCCTAGGAATGGGAATGCTGGGTGACAATGTTTAACTTTTTGAGGAGCTGCCAAATTGTTTTCCAAAAAGGCTGCATGCACCATTTTACATTCCCAACAATGAATGAAGGCTAAGATTTCTCTATATCCTCCAACACTTGTTATATTCTTTTTATAATTGCCATCCCAGTGGGTGTAAACTGACCTAATTATGGTTTTGAACTGCATTTCCCTAATGACTAATGATGCTGACCACCTCTTCATGTGTTTACTGGCTATTATTGTTTTTGAGAAATGTTTGTTCACTGTCTTTTCAGTTATTCTGGAATCTAGAGTCATGTGACTTGAGAGTATTTTCTCCCATCCTGTAGGTTGTCTTCACCTTTTTTTTTTGGTGGTACTGGGATTTGAACTCAGGGCCTCACACTTGCTAGGAAGGTGCTCTACCATGTGAACCACTCCACCAGCCCAATGTCTTCACCTTCTTAAAAGCTTTTAATCTTACTGTCATCCAAGTTATCTTTTATTTGGCTTCTTGTGCTTTTAGTGCCATACCAAAGAAATCATTGCCCAATTCAACATCAGGAAGCTTTACACATAGGTATTACTTTTAAATTTGACTTTCAAAGACTTCTCCCACAAGGGTGAGATACACAATGCAGTTTTAAGTGATACAGAGCCTCTATCTGATATTGGAAAACTGGGTTTATTTTTACTGGGGGACAGGAACATGTTATTAAAATAATTAAAGAATTCACAAATTTTCTTCCAAATTGGTAATTTATATACAGGTAGTAAAATAAATTGTGGCTATTGTTATCTTAATCATTATAATTATTCTGAGATTTAAAAATCAATATTCTAAGTAAATAGAAAATAAAAGTTTAGAATTCACATTTAAGATAATAGCAAAGAAATATATTAACATGTGATAGCTAAGAGTTGAGATGGCTTCCCTAAGACTGACTAGTTGGAAACCTAAGGGATAGCACTTGTACCTCTAGTCAAGAGAAAAGTCCCCTAAAATCTGGGGACAAAAAGAAACCATTTGGAATGATTTTTGAGTCGACTGTGCTGTGTGTAGTTGAGTTGCACTACTTGTATAATGGTAAGTGGTCATGTACATGCTTACAATTCTTCCTGGAGACTGCCCAAGGATTCTAGTAGAGAACAGGTGGGCTTCAGAGCCATATAGCCCTGAAATTCCTAATTACAAGTTCTGTGGTAAGGTAATATGAACCAGAAGTCATGATACATTGGTCTAATAGTAAATAAACCATCTCATAAAATCTCAAACGTACATTTACGTCAGTTTGAAACAAGAAATGAAATGAAGTTTACAGGGCTACTATGATTTTCCAGTGGGTTAGCAGACAAATGTCTTTTCTAACATGTATAAACCTACCTAAGGGGTAGTAGTGTACAATGAGGGTGGAATTCCTATATCTTCCATGTGGTTGCAGGCATGTGTCCTTACCTTTGGCACTGTATTCATCAGGTCTTCTTCAGACTCTAGGGAGCTAATCTGAGATCCCGGCTCTACAGTATTCACATGTGTTGTCAATGTGACCAACAATCATTCCCATACACATAAACGGGCATATACCAATAACTCTTAGTCATTGTCTGTTTGAAATAAAAGTAATGGTGTCAAAGGTCATTATGATTCCTCAATAGAAAAAGACAAAATCAGAATTTGCAAAAGAAACTCAAATGACCATTAAACATCAGAAAAGTTCAAGAATCCTAGTAATGAAATAAATTTTAAAACAAGTGAAGCCTATTTTGCATTTATTAAATTGGCCAAAAAGAGAGAATTGGCAAAGCTGGAGGAGATGGCATTCATATGCTACTGATGGGAATGAAATTGGCACTTTTATTTTTGGCATAGTCAAAATGTCAGGTGTACATTCCCTTTGAGTTAGACATTCCATTTCTAGGAAATTACTTAGTTGAGCAGAAACATTAATAAAGCTTTGTGAAGAAGCATGTTTATTGTAGTTTCATTAGCAGCACTAAAATATTAGAAATACAGAAATTTCAATCTTCAACTATACTTCATTGTCAGAATAAATTCAAACATACTATGAGTCCTTAAAAATTTTGTGTATGTATGTGCACATGCATAGATATGTACTTACATATATAGAGAGAAAATGTTGTGCAGTAATTACCTCTAAGATATAGAAGTAGGAGAAAGATTTTGAATTCTTGCTTTTATATTGTAATTTGTCTGATAACTTAAAAATCACCTATATCACTTTTGCAGTTTCTTAAAAAAGTAAATTTATGGAGATTATAGTCCACTCAATTGGAAACTAGACAGTAATGTACTTTATTGTATATTAACAGCATATGGAACACATTTTTGTAAAGTGTTCACAGGATACCAGATATTTTTCTCTGACGTGAAAGTGGTTTTCAACATACCCAAAACTCATAAATAAAGGTACAGTTCATAATCAGAAGTCAAGGGAACTAGAGATGAGATTATAATGGATGTCATGTGGTTCATATCTGTAATAGGCTAATGGCAGAGTTGGGACAGTGACATAGATTAAATTGTTAGCACCCAAATAAGGGACATTGTTTTGTTGACAACCACAAAATGAAAACATCCAGGACCCAGAGGAACAACAGCCTCTTCTACAGGAGTCTGAGCAGTTCAGGCACTATGATCCATTTCAAAAGACCTGACTCTTCACCTAAGCAGAATGTTGAGAATTCAGCTTTCCTGGGGCGTTCAGTTACCAGACTTCTGGGGAATACAACAACAAACTGTATTTATAGAATTCCTCTGTTCCCAGAATTGCTATGTCCTTTCATAGACAGAAGGGCATTATTTAAAACTCAAAAGGTTCAAGCATGGATTTTCCCCTTCCAGTATTCATGCACTACTCACACTCCCATTTCGTAGCCTACAAAGGAGGACTAATAATATCTTTGCCAACTCCTTCTCAGGCTGGCACAAGGCTGCAGTGTGGCCACGTGGGGGGAAGAGCTTCCAAAGCTGTGAAGTCCTCAGTGGACAGGAAGGCACATTAGAACAAATGTGACTTAGTGCTATTTTGAAAGTGGGAGATTTTCAAAGATTAGCCCATGTTTATGGTTTTTTACTTGCTCTGGTTTAGTAGAACTTTATTTTTCAAGGACTTTAAAAACATTTGTAAAACATTGTATGCATATATGAATAAAAGAAATAAAAAAATAAAAATTTGTATTTTGATAAGTTATATTATTATATAAAGTAATCACTGCCAGCCACTTTTGTTATGAAGTGACTTAGATGTAATTCTTCCACACTAGTAGTCATAGATGTTTTATTAAAACATTAATAACATTAAAGGTCAGAAAATTAAGAAACAATTGTTTGACTAATGAATAGATTGTTGAAATTCTTTATATCATCTGCAATAAGATGAAACACTCCCTAAATGTAGCAAAGATACTAAGAGACAGGTATTTTGCAGACAAGAAAACCTTTTACTTTAAACCACAAATAGTCAGCAGGTGGCCACAACTATCCATATTTCATTAAAATCACATAAAACCTAGGTACAAAAGCACCACTGATTATTGCTCTAGAAAAGCTGCATGAAAAATTCAAATATCCACAATAAAAACAGCACAGTATACACAGGACTCAATTTTTAAAGCAGGTGTATGGAATGCTGAATCAATTTTACACACAGCTTCCAATATTAAATTGATATTTATTTTACTTGAGGATGACAGAAACTTCCAAAAAGCATGAATATGAGAAGGTAAAATGTCCATCTTTATATATATTGTATGCCAACTAGCAGAGTCCTAAAAAATTAGCATTTACAAAATACTTGGTAAAAATAGCTTTTAAAAGTTGTCCCAAGAGGTACATAAAATCAACCCCAAGTTTTCATGGCAATTCATTCTCCCTTGTTATCTACAGATTCAGTTTTCTGTGCCTGTGGGAAAAAAAGAAAAAAGAAAGATTTAGTTGCCATTAAAATGACTATAACCAAAGAAATGCCCACCCACCAACAAACACACTTTTGAACAATTTTTTGAACTCTACTGTACAGCCTACTTCAACTCTGGGTGGAAAACATACAAGGCAGGAATACACTATGCCAACACTCTGCCATGTTTACTGCTTTCTGTTTTTCCAACCACAGAAGCCTTACCTGCAAGCTCCCACTGCTCATAATAAAAAACACCACACAACTATCTGATGCTAGTCACTGCAAACATGCAGAATTTTCTACTGTACCCTTAACTTTCACTGTTTCAAGCTGCCCCTTTACTGACAGTGTGCTGGGTGGGGCACTTCTGGAGGCTGAGACATTAACAGTTGAGCGAGAGATGCGGATCTGCAATAACATTACAGGCGATAGAAAGAGACATTATGAACAGGCTACCAGGGGCTGAAGGATCCAGCAATTTCTTTTAAGACACTGATTCAATCAGTGGGAGGTATTTACAGCAAGTACCTCTTCAGCTTTAGTTTCACCATTTTCAGATGGTGCAGTACCTTCCTTTCCAGCTTCCTGCTTTTCCTCCTTCTTCCCTTTAGCACCTCTGCTAATCTTTGTCCCAGGTTCTTTCTAATAGAAGATCAAAGCACAGGGAAACAGAACATGTTAAACAGAGCAGTGTAAGCTACAATCAAGCAGCTTCCATCCAAACGCAAGGTGAACTATAACGATGACCACTATGGTGGAGATAAAGGGAACCCAGTTTTGCTGGGTTTCAACTGAGTTATACTGAATCTCTATAAAAATGTAACAGGCTGCTCCGAATGTCCACTTGACTGCCCTTGCTGTGTGGACTGCCTCTCTACTAGGGTGAGAAGTGGCCTGCCACAGAGAGGGCAACAGCAGGGCTTGGTGAAAGAAGAAACAAAAGTGGGGGGGAAGCAGGCCATGGGCAGCACTCTAGGAGCAAACATATGGCTTGAATGCAAGCAAGCATTTCAGTTCATCTAAAGCACTTGAAAATGACCGCCCAGGTAGAAATATTCCTAATCCTAAAACCAAGCCACAGAAGTGAGTTCTGCTGCTGAACTCACGTGCTACACACAATGCCCAACAATTCACAAGGGACCATGCTCTGAAGGGCTGAGCGCAGAAAAGCCACTTGGGGTAACTAAGGTACGTCAGCTTCCGCACCTACAAACTGGGATATTGGTAGTACCTCACTAGGGTTGATGTGAGGGTCACTCACAGAGAGCACAATGTGAACTGCATGTTCTCAGGCAGCTGCCAGCCCTACTTTCCACGCAGGTCTTCCCAGAGTAGCCCGCTCTGGTTTCCTGCACCTCATTGACCAGATGGAAAACACATTCCCGCTAACGCGTAATACTGTGCTTTATGTCTTTAAGACAGCCCCTAATAGTGGTGAGGGTTTTCTGATCAGTACACATGGCCTCTCCTGGGGTGATTTTTGGTTATGGAATCATAATTTACTTATGGTTTTAAAAGCCAGAGGTGAGAGGAGAGGAGCACCTCTTACCTTAGCAGATGTTTTTCTTGGTTTAGGCTCAGGTTTCGGTGGAGCAGGTTTCTGCAGAGATCAGTTAAATTATACAAACACTGCAAACAATAGTCATTGGCACCAAAAAGAACACAAAAGGACTATAAAAGACGACATCCGCTTTGACTATGGCTTTGTTCATTTTGAAGACTATCTCTTCCTATTTTTAGCAGTAGGCAATAGCATAAAGACCTTAGCATTTCATAACTGTTTTCATCCTGGGTTCCCAAGTGAATGGCAGGTGAGATCCAAAAGCCGACTCATTAGTCCCTGGTCCAGAATAGCTCCCCGGGAATAGGTTTAAGCTTCTATCTCTGATACCTCTGTACTTCCTTTTATCACAGCACAGCAGCAAGAAGAATGACTCAGACCCTTGGGCCAAATGACTCAGTGAATTCAGTTGCACTGGTCTTCCCAACAGTCCAGAAATCACAGTGCAGTCACAGTAAAGCCCGTCCGGCCAGGAAGACTGCTGCTTGTGAAGTAGTTCAAAACCACAGCCAAATCCTTCCCCCTCTGCTGTACACTTCAAGTTCTGTAAGCCAAGAGTTTTTCTACTTTCATCTTCTACAATGTCAGCTTAAGGTAAGAATCTATCCCACCCAGACACTGGGCTAGTTTGTCTCTAGAACTTTTTATTAAGAACACAATTATAGTGACAATATGTCTACTACTGGCTCCTAAAGTTTAACATTTGTCACAGATGTTAGCCAAAGAACCCTCTAGGAAATTATTTTTCTCCTGTTTTGTGTGGTCCTCCCCCGCTCCAGTGAGCAATGTTCAAAGCTCTGTGATCGTGATCCTCCCTTGACCCTGGCCAGCTTCCCAGGTGCCTGGGACCAGGTGGTACATAGGGGAATGACCAGTTTAAACAATGGTTCACTGAAGATATTTTAGGGCAAATATTCTCTCATCGAGCTAAGGAAAAAAATAAGTATGCATTTCTCCTGGCATTAGAAGAGTGTTTTTTAAATAGAAAACACTGCCCAGGGTCTCCCCTGTAGAGAAAAATGCATGTTCCTTCCCAATTTCTCTAATAGGTTCAAGGTTCATAGTGAATCTGGTCCTTTTCACCAAGGACATAAGGGAAAATGGGGACAGTTCAATTCCAGAAGATCGACTGTCAGAAATGACCTTTCAAATCAAGAAAGAATTGAGCTTGAAAAGGAATGTTTTTATTAATGTTATTAGCACCCTAAATTGGCAGTGCATTCCCCAAATACAACAGATTACATGACTACCAAATTTTCGTGATTTAAAAAAAAAATTGTGAAAAACTCTACTGTTTTAAGTAGCAGGGGAGAGGAGGAAAGCAGGTTAAGAAAGAGTAATCACGGGAGGGAATTTTACTGAAGTCCATTATGTATGTAAATATCACAATGGAACCCCTTAGTACAATTAGTTTACACTAATAAAAAGTTAAATAAAAAAATCTTGTCTCAAAGCAGAAAAATATTTTTCCAAGTTTTGACATATTAATGTATCAGTGTTTTCTCAATCTTTAGCAAATATCCTTTTATATTTTTTTTTGTGAGACAGATCTTTCACCTTGACCCAATATGCAGTATTTTGTGGGAACACGAAAGGAGGTTTTACAGTTTGTAATCCTGTTGGCCTTAGCCAAGGCTGTGCTGGTATCACAGGGAATGACCTGAACGGGGCTTATGGTGCTAGTTCCTGGCACTGGGGAAGAGCTTCTGTTAAATTTTTGTTTTCCTCTGACTTACAAGGGCTGTTCCCTTAACTGGATGAAGTTCACAACAGCTCTTAAGTTTTCCAGGTAACTGATATCGCCTCCTTACTGGACTCATGAGAAGCTTGTGAGTGGCCCTAACACCCACTTCTATGCACAGGCAGGGGCTGAGGACGAAATCTACACTTGTAGCTGCTGTAGTAACTACTCTTTGATCAAGATGTCAATGCCTTTCCCCCAAGCTTCTCAGTGGGCAACTTGGGGTGCAGGAATTTTAACCCAAATCCTCTTACTCAGGCTGATCGAGGCCTCCTGCATCAGAAGGGCAGCAAGGAGGAGCACAAGAGCAAGCAAGGAGCACACACAGGTGGTGAGGAAAGCCTACAGCACAACTGTGTCTGAGGCTTGGTCACACCTTCCCCTCCCAGCTTTCATTCTAATGTCGCCTCCTCCCTGAGCTGGGCCTATGAAGAAAGACTCCAAGTGACCAAGGAAAATTAGTTCCTTTACACAAGATGTTCCAGGTCTGAAATGGGCCTAAAAGTGTATGGATTTAGACAAGTTTAGAACATTCTGACACTGGAATAAAATGTTCTAAAGTATGAACTGTGGACAGAGAATCAGCATTCGGTCCTGAAATTTGCTTCTTCTACTTCTTTCGTTTCAGATCTGCCAGTAAACATCACAGGCTTTATATTCTTGGTGGTGGGTCAGGCCACTGTTTTTCACTGACACATCTGATCAAGTGAATTGCTTGGCAACAGGGATAAGATTTGCTAGAAATTGTGACCCCGGGTGATTTTCAAGAAGAAAACGAACTCAAGGGAAATGCCACCTTAATCTTCCTTTTGCTGCTGTGCTTTGGGCAAAGGGAACATGTATTTGTAAAAAGTAACACCAAAGGGGTTCTCACACTTACTGCAGACAATCTGGCAGACCGTCTTGTGGGCTACAAAAGGAATAGAAAAAAATTATGTTTTTTTGTAATTATACACAACTAGGTTTATTTAAAAATCATCCTTGATATATTTTATTTTGTCGAAAGAATACATAATGATGACTCCCATAACTTTCTTCAGGTTAGCATAGTGAAACACATCTCAAGTCCCCTGGATACTCCAAAGAAGGTGTTTCTAAAGACATGTAAACACATTGTTCAAGTGAGTGCACTCTCCCAATTAAGAGTGCAGAGAGTAAGAAAAGGAAAAGATAAGGAATTCTGGCTCCATCCTAAACCATAATCTCTTCTTTTTGTGATAAACTTGACAGCAGGAGCTCAAGTGCCTTAAAATGGAACTAAAGCATGTAAGTTAATAAAAGAGACTTATATAATTGCATAGAAACCAAAATAGCAGGAGTTCCCCATCTTTCAGCTATGTTGGAAAAAGAGAATGACTACAAATCTTACGTAGCTAACAAAAAAGACTTTTTCCTAGCCACTAGACCACCAGGGAGAACTTAGACATCTTTTTATTTGTAATAAAATAAATACTTATCTACTAAAAGCATGCACGTTCAACAATTTAACTAGAGTAAAAACGCTTACTAACCTTTTAATTGCAATTTTAGACAATTAAGATTAGAAACTGATAATGAATTTAGAGGTTAATATTTCTTAGGAAATCTTTTCTTCAAGCATGGTACAAGTTAGTAGCATATGAGACTGTAAAGAAAAAATTCAAATAACAGAACTGTCCTAGGCACTTCAGCAACAGCACACAGAACTTGTATTTTATTTACTATGCAGCAGAAGCTGCTTTCCCCAGGGATTTTACATTCCAAAACTACAACCGCCTTTCTTTACAAGTGTTCCAGAAATAAACACTCCATACTTTTTGCCTGTTTTATTAAATGCTCTGTCTCCAGTAGAGTAGTGCACTGCCTAACACACAGCAGCACATTCTCAAGAATATTTGCTGAATAAATGAATTCAAGTTTCCTCCCAATTCTTACTCCTTTATGCAGACTTTGCCTCATTATGATAGCTTAAATGTTTCAAATAACTTTTCTTAAGAAGGGGTCAGCAAAAGTAGTCACTGGGACCTGTGTCATAATTGTGAGGAATTGTGGAAATTCTTGAAGCCGTGTTTAGGTCATTCTAGGTCAGTAGGTCGGGCCAAACTGGAAGAAATATTTCTTGCCATCTCCATTTCTAAGAATTTTCTTGCTGAAAATGGCCAGAGAAGCTAAACTCATCTTTCTTTAAACTACAGAAAGAAATGAAGGGCCAGAGCCTCCATGAATAATTTTAACCTTAGGGTCCCGAGGAAAGATCACAGCTAGACTTAGGGCCAGCTAGCAAAATGTGCTGAGAATAGGAGACTGTGCCAGTTATGTAGCTGGCTGGAATACATTCATTGCACAGAGTAGAAGGATGTGCTGGTTGGCACACAGCTTGAGTCACAGCCGGTGGGTAAGTAGGGAAGGAGGGTGTGTACCAAATTCTCTACCCTCTTGCTATGATTATCACAGGTGCATTCATGACAATGTACCCACCACAAGTTCCCAGACATCAGGATTCAAATCCTGCAATGTGTTTTCCAGGATGGTCAACTAACCAACTGGATTTTACTGAAAGAAAAGGGAACATTATCACTTACATCTAGCAACAAGCAGGCATCCCGTGCTTCTACAACATGCTTTCTGAGTGTGGAGGAGTCAAGGAGCAGTTGCCAATTACCACACAGAGCTCAGTTTTGAAGTTTTTTGTGTGGTCTCAAGAACTACCCACATCATCTTGTAAGTACAGCAGGCAGAAAGACAACCTTTACAAGTAAAAATGGCAGCCTCGGTGCTAGAGAGAAGGGAATGACCTCATGTGAATACCTCCCTGCTTGGTTACCAGAGTATGTGCACCATGTTGCCTTTATTTCACTGTTCACCCTACCTATCTCCCATCTGTATCCCCTACTTTACAGGACCATCTTTCTCTTCAATTTTGGAAGCTCCAGTGCCTAGCAGGGACTTTCAATAAATCTTGAGATAAATAGAAGAGGTAGATACCACAAACCAGTAAATTACTCATTTACTCTCTAGTTTGGTCCTGCAAGGTGGCCAAACATGTCAGTCATTACTCATAACTACCTATCTGTCAACCAGATGTCCTTAGTAGAAATCTCATTGAAGCGAGGCAAAATTGTAAAAAAATTCCGAATTGTACTGCTCTTGCTTCTGTCCTTCCCTCTCCACGTGAACTCCCACACATATTGGATAGACAGGGTGATGTCAGAAAACCCTTTGGGATTTCCAGACAGACATTCCAATCAAAGCACTGCTCCACAGCCTCCAGGTGTTTGATCGAATGGACTTAATTCAACTCCAGGATAAGAGTTCCAAAATAAAAAGCTTAGGAAACTAATGCAAAAACCGTTTCCCTTTATAAGTTTTCTAAACCAGCCAGTCTCTAAAAAGCTTATCTTTTACTGTAAAAATCACTTTATGACTTCCTACTTAAAATTTACCAGCTTTTCTATGTCGTAAAAAAAGACTTTACTTAAAGTTTCCTTTCCAGTAACCACCATAAGAGATTTTCTTTTTCACTGCAAACAGTGTAGGCTGAGACTAACCTTTCACTGTCAGCAGTACTGATTATGCACCAAGCGCAAACGCCTTCCTGGAAAGTTCTATCAGCTTTCACAGCCTTAAAATCTATAAATGATTGGACTATATTTACTGGATATGAAATATGTTATTTTTCCTCTTTAAAACACTAGCATTTTAAAGTACTCATTTAAGACTCAGCCTGGTTGGGGAGGACTAAGGAAAAAAAAATATTAAGAATTTCTCTAGATTTGTCGAAGTGTGAAATCTCAAGGAAAGCAATCAAAAGAATGGCTGTCAGGGAACGGAGGAAGGCTTTAAGAATACCAAGCCATCGTGAGAGGTGCAGATATGATAAAGTGAGGGTTTGTCACTGTGGTTTATAGGTGCTGGGAATGTTACAATTATCCAATAAGCATTTATTGATTAATTGATCATCCTCTAGGCTGGAGGTAATTCTGATGCAAATTTCCAAAAAATTCACTCCGAAAAACATGGAATCTTACTTTAATGTCTTGGTTGCAAAAGCAGCATATATATACAACCTTACAAGGACAAAGTCCAGAGGGAGAGCTAGATTCAGGTAGAATCACTGTGCTTTGCTGAATATTGCATCAAACATATGGACAATTCCATTGGAATTTGGAAGTATTCTTTTTATGAGATGTCTTTTTTTGGTGGTATTAGGGGTTTGAGTTCAGGGCTTCAACACTTACTAGGCAGGAACTCTACTGCTTGAGCCACACCTCCAGACTTTTTGCTGGGGTTAGTTTGGAGATAGGGTCTACCTGCTGGCTTGGCTTGGACTGTGATCCTCCTATTTAGGCTTCCTGCCATCACTTGGATGCCATGCGCCTGCCACCACACCCAGTTTTTTTCTGTTGAGGTGGGGGCTTCACAAGCTTTTTGTCCAGGCTGGCCGGACACAGCGATCCTCCCCATTTCAACCTCCTGCATCTGGTAGCTTGCCACTATACCAAGCTATTGGTTGAGATGTGGTCTCCTGAATTTTTTTTTTTTTTTTTGCCCAGGCTGACCTTGAAATGTTATCCTTCTTATCTCAGCCTCCCAAATAGCTAGGATTACAGGCACGAACCACCAACACCAGGTATGAGACATCATTTAGCTTCTGAGCCTGACCATGGACTTCCAAGCAAAACTCAAAAGACAAGGTGCTTTTAATTCTTAAAAGAAATGAGAAGTTAGGTAGAAATTGCCTTCTTTTCAAAACTGGGAAGTAGAGAAAGATATACTTTGTTCCGTCTCAGGGAAACAATGGCGAAGACTAAGAGATGGAAACTAGATTACCAGATTTTTATGACTACAGAAAAGGCACATGTGGACAGAGGATAGTGGGCCAGGAGATTCAGACATCTTTCCTGGTTCTGCTATTTACAAGTTGTGACACATGGACAAATCATATTATGAGCAAAATAGGAATATATCTGCCTGTTATCAAAAACAGCAAACCTCTGACATGCACTATTCCCTTCCCTTGTTTTACTTCTCGTCTTTCTTTTTTTGCAATACTGGGGCTTGCACTTGTAGGCAGGTGCTCTACACTTAAGCCATGCCTGCGGCCTTCTTTTACTTAGTTACTTTTCAGATACTGATCTGCATTTTTGCCTAAGGCTGGTCTTGGCCCAAGATCCTCCTACTTATGTCTACCTATAGCTGCGACTACCAGCATGTGCCATCATGCCCAGAAGGGTACCATTAACTTTTCCCGGGCTGCCTGTAACCATGATTCTCCCGATATTCACCTCCCAAGTAGCTGGGATTACCACCATGAGCAATCATGACTGGCTCTCTTTATTTTTCTTTATAGCAAATACCCAATTATTTTATTTTACTGTCTCTTTCATGAAGGCAGGGATTTTTGCTTCTTTGTCATTGTAGGATCCATATGGCCTAGAGCAGTGCTTCATGCATTCCAAGTGCTCATATGGTTTTGTTAAGGAATGAACCTGGGATGTGGGGCTGGTAGTAGCTCAGTAGTAGAGCAAATGTTTAGCATGTACGAGGTCCTGGGAAGAGGAAGAAGGAGAGGGACAGGGAAGGGGAGGGGAAATGTGAGTAGGAGAAGGAGGAAGATGAGAAGGAGGAGGAGGAGGAGGAACAGAAGGAATGAATCTTAGGGTTATTGTATGGATCAGACAAAATAATCATCTGAACAGCTTTGCAGTCTGCTAAGAGTAAAGACCATGGTACATTGTTTTGCTCATTTATTGCCCAAGTTTCCTGAAGTGCTATACTTTGCAAGATGCCCTTCAAATACCACAGTAGTGGTGGAGGGTTATCAAAAGAGGAGCCCCTTTATAATCACTATATATTCACCATAGTCAAGGCCGTGCATACGCAATGACATAACTGGAAAATTCTGTCTGAACTGAATGTCAATGCAATGGGAAAAAAAAAAAATCGATCAATGTACTCTCTGACAGTTTTTACCACAAGCCACCAGCTAAGTGACTGACCCTTTCTACTTTTCAAACAACTGTGTTGATGTTCCTAAAGACATCATAGGTTTTAATCTGGCCTTGGCTTAAATGGCAAGTAAACAGTTTTGTCTAGGAAAGGTTTCGGTTAATAATATAAAATATATAGAAACAATATAAAATAAAATCTAATAAAAAAAAATATAAAGAATAAAAATTCTTTTGAGGCAACCTAAATATCCAGCAACAGAGGGAATAACGATAATGTGCTATATAAAAAAAGAATATGAAAAGAATAAAAATTCTTGGGCTTAAATAATATACACAAGGCATCTATATAAGCAAAAATAGACACACATACCTTTTATATATTGTAACCAGCTTGAATTGCTTTTAGTATACAGTAACTGGGAAGACATTTTGCTGTCACATATTTGCTGTGTTACAGTAGTTTCTAGGTTTCCTGACTGATCAATTTAAATGTCATTCCTCAAGGTGAAACCCAAACACTTTTTTTGGTGCCCAGATGTAAAAACATTAAGGTAGGTACACTTAGCCAACAGTCCTAAAAATCACTTTTGCCATTTTCCAAGAAAATGCAAGCACTCAACCATTTTTTTTTTTTTTGGGTTGGTTTTAGCATTTATGTGGTGACTTGATTGGGAGCACAAACTTTGTAATTATATAAAACTCTGAGACAAGTGGATGCTTGATACATGGATGGTAGGGACTGGCAATTTTATTTGTTTTACTTTTCAATTACTTCTTTTTGTTTCTGTTAATGATTTTCTACTTGGCAGAATGGACATTTCATGTAGGGGTGTTGGTTTCATGACAAACTCCTCTGAATTATTCACCACAATATGAATCACCCAATCAAAGACTCTGTAACTGGATATTGTTTTTCTCTCTCTTGTGACCCCTTTTAAGTTCAAGTGTAAGAGCTGCCACTGTAAAGCTCTGTGTAAAAGGGAATGGCTATCATCACAGACACAGATATATCTCATTTCTCACTTTTTAATCCATCTCCTTTTAGATATTCATAATATTACTACAAAATACTCAACACAAGCATCTCTTCCAAGTTCTTAGCCTTTCACAAGTTTCTGTATTTTAATACAAAGTGTCTTTGAATCAATGCCTGATTAGCTATCTCAAAACTGTAAGTTTTCCTAATTTAAAAAAGCTTTTATATTTTGACATATTGTATATCTTTTCATAGTTTTTTTTTTTTTACCTAAGACATAGATGAATCCTCTTAGCTGAATATTCAGAATCTAAAAAGTAATTTATAATTCATTCACTGGAGCAGAAAATTTATGAAACCAACAACCCTTCATTTTATTACTATGAAAGGCAGACTGTTCTCCTTGATGAATTTACCTATTATCTCACTCTTTGCCCAGAAGGAATTCTCAGTATCTGCTTTGACAGACAGCAGGACCAACAGGTAGAAATATAAACAACACAGTAATTAGGAAACACCCTATCATGTACCACATGAAACATACCTAGGCCAAAGAGACTGCACATAAACACTTATCTCTAGCTTATGTAGTCTCAGCTATCTTTTTTACAATAGTATCAATTCACATACAGAGGGTCAAATAATATTAAACATTTCAACTTAAAGAATTACATGGAGGAAGTCAAAGACACACTTACCTCCTGTTTAGTTACTTTGGATCCATCTTTGCCCTCTGTATTCTCTGGAGACTAGAAAGAAAATACTTTAGTGAACTGTATTGAAATTGAAAACCACACATTAGAAGATTAAAATATATAAAGCAATTTCAGATTGTTTGCAGGGAAAATTAAATTTATAAAAGGACATGTTTTTACACACACACACACACACGCACACACATGGAATTTAGCTGCATAATTGCTCCTTTTAAATTAGGAATGGGGAAAGAACTACTATGAGCCCTGTTGTCAACTGACAGGAACCCTAAGCAATTTTCATTTCTCTGTGATGAGTCCACTATCAGTGAAGGGACAGGGAATCAGGAGTCAGTGACAGGGGTGCCCCGTATCCACCTTCTTGTTCTTCTTGAGTGTTCAAGTCCTGGCAAAGCCCAGGACAACCACAAAAGCCTATTTTCATCCTGTGTTTGTTTTGATTTCTAACCCATTTCTTGATACGATGTGATATATTTATCATGGATTACTCTTTTTCCATAATCAGTTCCAGCATCTCTACTAAACTCCAAACCGTGCATGACAGGCAGGCTCGCTGCCACCCCCAGCTGATTTGTTTCCAGACTGTGATCTATCCCCTGGGGCAGCACCTGCCCACTCCTGTGACAGCTCAAACCTGACAGGGAACAAAGGCTTCATACAATGAGGGGGAAAAGATCTGTTGTGTTTTCCTTTTGTTTCAAAGAAAACTATACTTTAGATTGGCAAAACACTACAAATATCCCAACATATTTCTATTGGCTAAGAGTTAATAAGTAAGATTAAAACAAGTAAGCTAACTAAAAAATTAAACACATTTTGCAACTACATAAAACCGGAAGGTGGATACTCACTGTCTGTAGCACAAATAGGAAGCTGATATGAATGGAGCTTTCATTAGAAAAAATACAATCAGAAAACCAACATTTAGCACAACGTTTAGCTTAGCAAGATAAAAAAGCTATGTGGTAATGCCTCATTTAATAAAAGGAGAACAAAATTTACAGGCTCATAAAAGGCACTGTTGAGCGGGGCAGGTGACAATGTAAATTAGTATAATCTTCTCAGAGAAGGACCCGAAAGAGGCACAGAGAACTAAATGGATGATGAACTGGTAATTTCAATTTTGCAAAAATTATAATTTTTACAAATGCTTTGTAAAAATATGGTGCTATTTATATCATTTCTAATATGGAATAACTGGAAACAAAGAAAATCAAAGAAGTATTTAAACTATGTAGCACTGAGATGGGGTTAAAAATATGCTACCTGGATACAAGAAAAATACATAAAATAATGCTATATTTAATAACTTACATAATAAAATTGTAAACAAAGTGTAGGTACCAAGTATACACAGCATTTGGGAAAAAAAAAAACTTTTTAAGGCAAAGGTGTTCCTTGGTGCTGTCTGTCATCCACAGCTTATCAGTTCTCTTTCAACATCAGAACCTCCCATATCTATGAACTTATCTCCTTGTTTCCCAAATCTCCTCTTCCATGAAACCTTCCTTGTCCTGAGGGAAAACAGTTTTCTGTTTTCTGGTTCCCATTCATGAACAGGAATGCCTGATCACAGTTCTTGTGTCATTTCAGCTAGTTGAATTACAGACAGAAAAATCTCAACAAACGTGAGCACATGAAGACAATTCCTACTTGGATCATTTAGCTTTCACACTTCCATAGTTACAAACTCAACGCTTCTGGGTACACTAAACCCTCTGGTTGTCTAGAAATGCTCAGCTTTCATTCCTATCTGTCAGGTCACTCAGCAGACTTCAGTCTGCAGTACCCTCTACCTCTAATTGACAAGCAGTTAAGGAAGAAGCACACAGATATTGCTAGAAAAATAGATGTTAATGTCCAAAGCTTCATGTCTCAAGGGGTTGGGAGGAATAAGCACAAAAAAATAAAAAAAGGTGGGGGAACTAAAGGTTTGGATTATATGGATGATTCCAGTGGGCTGATGTGAAGAGTGAGGTGAGGCAGATGGGCTTCGGGGAATGCCAAGACAAACGGGTTCTTGCTCTACTCCCTGGGACAGAGTAGGCTTATACTACTTCTGTTTGAACTAAGAACCCTCAAGAGGGTGAAAACCATGACCAAACATAAGCGCCTCATGCACGTATCTGAGCTCCTGAAAGCTCCCAGTTGGCCTTGGTATTAATCTTGGAGCCTCCCAGGAGGCTGGGGATACCCAGGACAGCCAGATAGAGGGCAGAACAGGCTGAAGATGGGGCATCCCTGATAGCTGATGTGGTTTGTCAAGATGCACCAGGTTAACATTTTGCTTCACTGCCCAGGTTTATAGTCAGGGCATGTGGGTGGTGTGCAGTGTGGCTACACATGAGGGATAAAACAGGGAGAGTCTTTTTCCCCTTAGCAGATACAGACAAAATCCATTACCTGTTCTTTCCAAACGTAACTTAATTTTTTGTTGTTCATTTGCAGGGCCTTCTTAGGAAAGTGCCTATGTGGAGATAGCTCCTGTTTGCTCCCTCACCTTGTGTTAGCATGAGGCTTTCTTTACTAACACCTCTGCCACTTCTCCAGAAGGAAAACAAATGATTGTGCACATTTCAAAGCTTAAAAGCAAAACAATATGACTGTAGGTAACACTTATACACCCATATGATTTTTAAAAGAGTTACACCAAAAATCCAAGGACACAGAAAGCATGACAATAAAAGGATGCAAAAAAATATGCAGAGTATGCATGTAGCTCAATGGTAGAGCACTTACCTAGCAGGCACAGGCACAGGGGTTATATACATACTGGGCTACAATTAACTAAAAACTAGAAACAACCCAAATCTCTATCATCAGGAGGATAATTAAATGCCAATAATATAAGCAGGGAAAACAAATGAACTATGAATATGCATATCAACATGGGTAAATCTCATTGTAATGCTGGACAAAGAAAAAAGGCTATAGAGTGGCTGTAAGCAAAGTTTAAAAATACATATACACGATAAATCTATAAAGAAAAGCAAAGAGATGAGAAATAGGAAACCAACACACAGGTTGCCTCTGTGTGAGGAGTGGGAGGGTGATTTAACCAGGAGAAACAAACTTGCTGGTAATGTTATATTTCTTAAGCTGAGTGGCAACTCCATTGGCCTATTATTCTTATTTAAATCACACATATATATATATATATATATATATACATATATATATACTACATTTACATACATATATACATATGTATACATATGCATACATATATATATATACTATATTTGTACATATTTTAAATTAAAACAAGAGGTTCTGAACAAAATTGGCATGAAGAAAAACTAAATAGCTATTTTTTAAATTATAAATTCTGAAAATAAAAGCAGCTCACTGAAGTGCATCACTAGGTGGTGGACAGTAGAAGAAATGATCAACTGTCACAGACTACCGAGGAATTAGCCCAATATACAGCAAGAACAGGAAAATGATAAGCAATAGGAAAGAGAGCTTAGGAGGGAGGGGGTTAACTGAGAAGCACCATATCTGTCTAACAGACAGTTAAGAAGCAGAGCACAGAGGTTCCAGTACAAAAGCAAAGGCACAATGGCTAAGAAATTTTCCAAATTGAAGTCATGAGTTCTAGCTTGAAAGCCCCCATCAAGGAATAAACAAAACAAGAACAAAATACAAGACACACTGTAATAAAACTAAACATCAAGAAAAGTGAAGAAAATCTTAAAAAGTTATCAGTCAGTCAAGTGTGGTGGTGCATGTCTTTAATCCCAGCACTTAGGAGGCAAGAGGAAGATCACAAGTTCAAGGTCAGTCTGAGCTACATGGTGAGACCCTGTCTGAAAAAAAAAAAGTGATCAGAGTTAAAAGATGGACTATTTATGAAGAATGTCTTCCCCACTAGCAACCATAAATATGGAATACTGTTCAAGGAGTTAAGAAAAACTGTCAACCTAGCTGGGTGTGGTAGATTACGCCTTTAATCTCAGTGATTGACAGGAGGACAACAGGAAGCTCTCTCTTTGAGGACAGCCCAGGCAAAAAGTTAGCAAGATCCTCATCTCAGCCAACAATCTGGGTATGATGACACGTACCTGTGATCCCAGCTACATGTGAGGCCTTAGTTACACAGGTAGGAGGAATGCTGTACAACACTCTATTTGAAAAATAACTAAAACAAAAAGTAGTGGAGGCATGGCTTAAGTGGTAGAACACCTGCCTAGCAAGCTCAAGGCCCTGAGTTCAAACCTCAGGAACACCAAAAAATAAGTAAAAGGAAAAACTGTCAACTAATAATTCCACACCTAGCTATCATTCAAGAATGACAGCAAAATAAAGCCATTTCAGAATACAAATGTCAAGACTGTTCACCACCAACAAAACCTTTCAGCAAGGATCTATCACTAAAGGATCAAATTCAGCAATAAGAAAAATGGATCTAGATAGAAGACAAGCATGTAAGAAATGTAAAGATTATATCAGTAAATCTAATTATATTACCTATGGATAACAGTAGCTATTGTTTGTGTAAGTTTAAAAAATCTAGGTTAGTGCTGACCTATAGAAATATAACATGCAATTTATTTTCTAATAGCCAGATTAATAAAGCAAAAAGAAGGATATTTTATTCACCTGACTATATGTAAAATTAAATCACTTAACCATGTAATCAATATATAAGATAGTAATGTGATTTTTCACGAAGTTTTTTCATACTAAATTTTAAAAATCTGGTGTGTATTTTATACTTAAGGCATATCCCCATTCAAACAGGAAATTTTCATTGGGGATATATGATCTGAATTTAGAATTTATAAGACAGAGCAGTTTTACCCAGATTGTTCCAAACATTTAAATTTTTCCAGTAATGGAGTGTTATACAAATTTTTAAACTTAAGTTGTTACAATTAAACAAAATGAAGATTGATCTCTCCATTCTTTCTGGGTATTCATGCAGGTGGTGGCCAACATACTAGACAGCGGAGCTCCAGACAATAGCAACCATCAGAGAGGCAGGTGGGGTGAAAAAGTAAAAATTAAAGCATGCTAGGGTCCCAGTTTTGTTCTGGAGGACAACAGATACAGAGTAAGTTTTGACATAAGTTAAAGATTACCATTAAAAATGTTAAGAACAGAAACCACTAAGGCCAGAATGAAGCAAATTTTACCAATATAAGGCAGAGAAGTACACAGCAACAACAAAATGAGAAATAGAAAACACACAGAAAAAGTCCAAACATATCAGTTACACACACCTTGCATTTGTAGGGCACTCAAGTGAATTAAAAGGAACACAACTGTATTTCCCATATACCAGATCAGGAAACCAAGAAAAGAAACTTGAATTTTTTATCCTACAGAGAATTTGCTGTCAACAGGAAGTGCCGAGTTTCTATTCCTGTGGAGACCATCCTCCACAGGGGCACTGCGAGGTAAGGAGCCATTTTTTTCTTCCACCCTCAGGAAGGTCTCAGAGAAAAAGGGAAAATTCTCAGGCCCTTCAGCAGTTGCTTGAGAAGTGCTCTAGCTGGCATCTGCTGGGGGTTTGTGGCTGCAGAGGAAGATACTGAGGGTGTGGCAAGTGGGGAAGAATAAGGCTACTGCCCCTGCTGAGGTGACCCTGGGCCACACGTGAGACCAGGAGCGGTTAAGATCCTCAGCAGACTGCTGAACTTTTCTCATATGCAAGTTCCAAAAAACTCTTTCTTTGCTAAGTGCTGGCTCTCAGTTTCACTTCAAAGAGTCCAGGGGACACGCCTATTACTTCGTAACTTCAGTGAATTACACGGAAGCCTGTGGAGCACTTACAAAACTCAAGTGACCACTTGCCAGTGACCACAGAATGAATTCAGTCTCAGCCCCTGGGCTTTCTATGCCCAGGTGCTAAAGCAGGGAGTAGATATAATTGCAAACATCAACAATCACTTCTTTTAACTGAGAATGTATTATACTGAGGTGATTTTTTTCCCTCCAATTTGCTGACCAGTATTTTAAAATTATTATTTTTTATTATTCAAAATTTCTTTTAAAATTAATTTGCATTTACTGTTACAAATCCAAGGCTAGAGGAAAAAAAAATCATTCAAACACGGGTGAACTCATCAGTAGAGGAAAACCATTCTGGGACCATAAAATTCAAACAATTCACTAAAAGAAAGACAGAGATGTATCTGTCCTTAACTCTGTCACTCCTAAGCTAAATTTAACACATAACTACTTAATAATACAAGGTTAATTTTCCCCACAAATGAGGGTATTGTCTATGCAATTCTTACGAGGTTTTTTTTTTTTGAGATAATATAGTTCCCTTAAATTAAAATATTCCTATGATGCATGAAAACACACTGAACGTTTTATTCAGTCACAGGACTGTATGTTTAACATTATCACAACTGTTTTACATTCATCCTGCAGCTATGGGTTTGAGATCCTCCAATGCCGCATTATTTTAAATAATCCTTAGATATTCAAACTTGGAATTGAGAAGCCACAGTCAGTGTTAATTATCAAAACTATATCAGATTTCTTTGCTACCTCTTCCCCAGCTTGGCTTATCAATTTTTCAGCATGAAAATTCTATAAAGCCAAATTTGTTGATGAAGGTCATCGCAGGCAGGTAAGTCTTGCTAAATGTTAAGTTGTTCAAGATAAAAGTAACTACAAACTGTTTAAAAAAGGCTTTCAATGAACTGTAATAAACAAGAACTCTCTTCTGAGAGATACTTATAGGAGGAAAGTATCTCACCTGTAATCAAGTAAATAAAGATAACTAAAAATAAAGAAAACCATGTTCAAGTGCAATTTTGTTAATGTAAATATACATATTATTAAGTGGGAGAATTTGATATGAAAAAAATAACTTAAAATATTCTACACTTCTTTAGTCTGAGGAGATTCATCCACCTGGGTGACCTTTTACGCGTGTATGGTTTTATATGATAGGATCATGGAGAAAGAACCTGGCTGAATCAGAAGCCTGAATTCCAGTGTGACTCACTCTTGACTTTGAGCCTGAATTTCTTCACCAGTCAAACTAAGAGGATGAACATGAAGATCTCACTTGCCTGACTTAGCTGCCAATGTGCGTTTTATCACACTGCAGAAGTGTCATGGGTACAGTAAGGGATGCCAGGCACCAGGGCCTTGGGAAAGGATGAGGGAAAGGGTGTAGAGACACTTAAATCAAATGATTTAATTCTCATTTCTGAGGTTGGTAGAACAGTATCATATCTATTTTATAAATGAACTGAATTGAGAGGGTAAGTAGTAACTTGTTCAGGATGACTCATTTGACAATCTTGCTGGAATCTATTCAGGTAGGGTAAAAGTTCACACTCTTCACAGCACACCACTCAAGGTGGCTTATTAGCCTTCCTAATTTCAACACTGGCCACAGATCCTGATGTAGATAGTACAGTTTGGGAAACACCTTAATCTGTAGCCCTAGCCAAGGAGCACATGCTATACAATGAGTGTTTCCAATTGCCCCTTGTTTATGAGCCTCATGAAATCACAATAAACTACCCCATGAAAACATGTATGTTGAGATATAATTTTACTACTCTAGGCTGTGAAATGCTCATATATGTAGATCTATTTTTTATTTCACTATGAACACTAAAGACAAAATGGCAAATCATTCCTATTATTTTTATTTTTATTAGCATATAATACTTGTATGGTGGGGGGATTCATTGTGATATTTGCACATATGCTTACAATATATCTTAAGCAGATTCACCTCCTCCATCATTCTCCTTCATGCTCCCCCTTAGAACAATTTCAATAGGTTTCATTCTTCTGTTTTTATACATGAATACAAAATACATCCTTCATAGTCACACTTTCCTTATGCCCTCTCCCTCCCACTGATACTCACCCACCTCCCATAGAGCCATTTTACTCCGTCCTTCATTTTTTAAGTGTACATTGCAATTCCTATTATTTTTATAGCACTTTACATTTTTCAATGTGCTTTCAGATTGTTGTTGATTTCTCATCTATTTGACTCTCTCAGTACAGCTTATATAAACAGGTCAGTCTTAATATTCTCATTTTACAGATGAAGAATAGAGAGGTTCAAAGAGATCAAGTGGCCTTTTCCAGATAGAGAGGTAGTCTTTGAGCTCCTACACCAGAGCTCTCGGAGACCGTACCTGGTGGTTACTTTTTTTTCCTATTTGCCCAGCTATGAATTAACTTCTAATAAGCAGTAGACATAATTACAGTGTTCATTGTATTTTTGCAAAGTGAATGTGCTAACTGTGATACAATCTATAAGTGATCACTAAAAGGAGAATTTTAAGATTAAAAATTGTAATTGGGAGGTAAAATAAGCAATGCAAAGTAGACTGAAATAATGTAGTTTTAAAAAATGTACATATGGAATACATAAGGACCTTCAGAAAGTCTTTCCTTTTTCTTTTTTCTTACTTTTGAGACAGGGTCTCACTATGTAATTCAGGCTGGCCTTGAACTTGTAATCCTCCTGCCTCTACCTCCAGAGTCCTGGGATTATAGATACGTACCACCATGCCTGGCCAGAAGGAGTCTTTAAAGCTTCACATTTTGAGCACTTCAAGTCTTTGATCTCTCACATAAAAAAATGTCTAGTACTGTTAACGTCCCACAAAGCAAAAGTTAACTAATTCTGTCCAGAAGTATTAAAAACACAGCTTACACCTGAAAAAGAACTAAGAAAATCAACACCTATCAGGGGTCAAAATAATCAAGATACAATTTGAAAATAATATCAGCTTGTATATTTTTAAAATCAGTTTAATCAATTGGTAATTTGGAACATTTGTTTTATAAAAATTTATCCAGTCTAGGTCTAACAAATTTTCTTAGTTATTAAGTTTTTATTCTTATTTGATGAGTTCTAAAAACAAATGTACCTGCTCATTTGTAATGAAATGGTAGCTTAATATTTACACAGTTGATGAATATAATGTACAATATGTAAGCATATTTATATGTTCCTGACCAAAGCAGGAGTATTGCTGTTATTATATATAATAAATTATAGAAATAAAGAAATGTAAATAATGTATCTTGGATGTAGCAAATCCATCCATTCATAGCAGGATGTAAGAAAATATGAAGAGTCTTAGACTTTCAATATGCAAAGAAATTGATACTCGGGCCTGAAAATTGCGTGCATACTTTGTATATAACCTTATGGACCATTACTTATTGATATACCTGTAAGGTGTCATAACAATATTCTTTTCCTACCAAGCACAGGCCTGAACCCTAAGGCCAAGCCTTACGGCATGGCAAAAGAGAATGATGACTTGTTAGGTAACTTTCTATGACTGGTACCTAGAAGTGATGGCATCTGCCTATATCTTAATAAAGATAAAATTTTAAACAAATGAACGCTCACATATTTACATACTCTGATTCTTCCTCATTTCATTCTTTAGGCACCTTAATTTAAACAAAAATATGAGATCATTAGAAATAAACCAGTGGGAAGTATTGTGATGTAATGGATCTCAATAAATCCCAATATTCTACCCAATATGGGGGAAAGCCTGCAGGGTTCACTGGGTAAGATTCCAGGTTCTGGAGCCAGACCTTCAGGAAAGAAATTCCAGCTCACAAGAACCTTGGGGGAAATCTGTAAACCTCTTCGTGACTCAATGTCCTCATTGGAGATGAGAACATTGGAGATGAGAATTGGAGATGAGAAGAGTACACACCTTACAGAGTGGTTCGTGGTATTAAATTTACTAATGCAGTGTGAAAGAATAGTGCCTGATTTATAGAAAGTTCCCTAAATATTAGACAATCACAATAAACAACACTTACTTCTAAGTGTTATTGAGATAGCTGCACAGAACTATTGTATGAATAAAATAAAGAATATGAAATTACAGTACAATACTTACTGCATGTTTATTTCTAGTAACTTCCCACATTTTTACTTAACTAAGGTGCCTAACAAATTCCAAACACATAGCTCCAATCTGGTGTAAGCAGGAATTCAATGTTAGCTATTTAAGTTTGAATGATAATAATATATATGTTAATTAGTAATATAAATTCCTCTTAAAATATTAAATTTTGGAAACAGTTTTAAATGTAAAATCATTTTCTCTATTTCTCTTCTTCAGGATGTGCATATCATTGGCTTTATGTATGACTGAACATGTATTTACCTTGGTCACATATACATGGCTCTGTTTCAGGATGTATCTGTAAATATAAGACTACTAAATTCAATAAATACTGTCACCAACAACCACAAAGTGATTTGACTGAATTCTTCAAAAAAGACAGTGAAATGTACAATGAATAAGCAGCCAGCAAAAAAAGGAGTTCAACAGTTTGATTTTTAAATTACTCAGGAGACTAACATCATATTTCAATATACTAGGTACTGTGAAAGCAGACAGTTTAAATGGTATTTATTTCAGTCACCATTTTTAAATTGTACCCTGCAGGAAAGTGGGATATTTAACTTTGGTATAAACAAAACAGTGCTGATTTTGTTTTTGAGGGGTGGGGGATAAAGGAAAAGAGGATGACTTAACTAATTTGCCAAGGGAATTTTAATTTCAAAGTTGTAGAGATATTTTTAAACATTTTTTTCCCTGTGAGAAAAGTCAACAATGTAAAAATGTACAAGATTAAAGCTTATGTTCTTCCAAAACAGTGCGGTTGTTGAATGTCTACTCCCATAACTGCAGCTAATGAGACATTCAAGGTGGGATCTGCTTGCTCCCTATCCACTGCCTGTGCCATCTGTCCTCCTACAAGAAGGAAGCTTGAGGTTTATTGCATTGTGGTTCTCTTAATAATTAAAAATATCATCATCACAATAATGAGCATCCTTTGACTGTTCTGTCTATACCAGACACTGTGCTAAGTACTTTGCATTCACAATTTCATTTCCTTCCCACAAATCAATGAGGTAGAACATACGTTATTATTCTGCTTTTACAGATGAGGAAACTGAGTTTGAGAATTAGGAACATAGACATTTAGAAAGAGGTTAAGTAAACTGCCATAACCATATAGCAAACAGTGAATGCTAGAACCATACTGGACTTTTTCTCAAAGAAGTATATTAGATATTTAAACTTATTACTTTCATTCATCTGTTTGTTCAACAAATATTTACAGCACCTGTGCTAGGTTCTGTGGGGAATAAAAGATCAGAACCACGGAAGACTTCACGGTCAACTCAAATTAGATAGGTTACAAAACAAAGTTAATTAAAAAACAAATAATTAGTCAAATGACTTGTGCCAATTTAGGAACACAGAGCCAGACAACAACCTTTAAAAAATAAGAGTCGTTAAGAGCTATAACTCTCAACTCTTTTAACCTAACAACTTGTTTGCCAATGTGTCTTTTCTGAACATTGAGTTTGGCCAAATCTTTGAATGCTTAGAGCTCACCGCTTTCCTTGTGATTCATTATCACTTCTTGCCATGAATTATAAATACTGTGTATGTGTCTTGCCCACCCTGTTAGACTGAAAGTTCCTTGATGCCAAAGGCGTTACCTCATTCACTCTAAAAGGGTTGAAAAAACAATACTTGTTCACTTAATTTCCTATGGTGATGGTATCTTACATAAAAGTGATACACAATGCATGCTTATTCAACATGAAGGGAATGAATATATAAAACATAGAGCCCTGCCATTTTTGAGCTTTCACTCAAATATATGTTTCATATCAAAATTTAACTCAATTAAGTTCATTTATGGATGTCAGGCCCTTTCATATTCAGAATGGGAGACTCAATATTTCTAAGAAGACAATTCTCAAATTGATTTATGGATTTAATTCAATCCCTATCAAAATCATAGCAGGCTTTTTTTGGGCAGATATTTAGAAGCTGATTGTAAAATTTATATGGAAACACATAAGATGTAACAGACAAAACAATTCTGGAAAATGAGAACCAATTGTAGGACTGATGCTATCATATTTAAAATTTTACTATAAAACCACAGTAAGCAAAATAATGTAGCATTGGTACAAAGACAGACTTACAGATAATGGAACAGAATTGACAGAGATAAAACTTTACATTTATAAGGGACTAAGTTTTGAGAAAGGTGCATAGGCAATTTAGCAGGACAAAAAAATGATCTCATCAACAAATGGTGCTGAGATAATTGGGTATTCAAATGCAAAAAAATCCCACAGAATTGAAACCCTTATTCCATATACAAAATTAGCTCAAAATGGATCATAGAGCTAAATACAACAGCTAAAATGAAAAAATTTCTAGGAGAAAGACTCTATGACCTTGGATTCGGCAAAAGTTTATCAAGTGTGCCACTAAATGAATTTCATCAAAATTAAAAACTTTTGTTAAAAAAAATGCCATTAAAAAAAAATTTTTAGCCTGTAATTCCAGCTACTCAGGAGGCAGAGGCAGGAAGATCTTAAATTCAAGGCCAGCTGGGGCAAAGTTAGCAAGAAACAAAATACCTCAAAAACAAAAACAAAAGAGCTGGGGATGTAGTCAAGTGGTAGAGTGCTTACCTAGCAAGTACAAGGACCCAGGGTTCCATCCTCACCACACACACACACAAGTTAAAGCCAAAGACTAGAAGAAAATATCTACAAATCGTATGTGGGATGAAGCATTTTATCTTGAATATAGGAGCAGCTGGTACAATACAATAAGCCAAACAATGCAATTTAAAAACAGGCAAAAGTATCAAACAGACATTTCATTTAAAATATACAATACACTAGTTAACACATGAAAAGATGCTCATCAGCATTAAAGAAAAATAAATTGTTTTTCTGCAGTACTGGTATGGGCTCAGGGCCTAATCACTTGCTAGGCAGGTAGTCTACCACTTGGGCTATGCCTCCAGCCCTAAATTAAAATCTATTAAAATGCCTATAAACAAAAAACAAACTAGCAAAAACAAAAAAACCTTCATAATACTAACAATACTAGGTATGAGCAAGAAGGAAATCCCATGAACTTTGGAAAACTGGAAGTTTAACTACAGACTTTCAACCCATTCATCAGTTCTACTCTTAAGAATCTTAAGAGAAACGAGAACATTTATCTGTGCAATGATTTATATACAAATATTCACAGCAGAATTATTTATAATAACCAAAAGTCGGAACAATCTAAATTTCCATCTACTTTTTAAAAAGATGAACAAAAAGCAGTACATCCATACAACAGAATATTATTGGACAATAAAAAAGAATGAAGTAGTGAGTGATACATGCTACCACATGCAAAGACCTCAAAAATATCATGCTGAATGATCGGAATCAAACACAAAAGACTACATGCTGTATAGTTTCTTTTACATTCCCAGAAAAGGCAAATCTAGGGAGGAAAAACAAGTAGAACAGTGGTGATGGGCTGAGTGGGAGTAGAGATTGGAAGTAGACAACCTGAGGGACTTTTTTGAGGTTATGGGAATGCTGTGAAACTGGATTATGAGAATGGCTGCACAACTCTGTAATTTACTCAATATCATGAGCTGTGCTGTATACTTTGAATGGATGAATGGACTTTATGGTAAGTAGATCATCTTGAATAAATCTTTTTTTTTTTTTAAACAGGAAATTTAACTCCCCTCCACACTGCTTGACAGTGCTAAGTGTCTGTATTCCTCAACACTGGCATAGTTCAAACTCCTCTGAATAATGAACTCACACTTAAACAATGAAGGGCAGGAATGTAAAGCAGGTCCTGTTGGGGGGAGGGTACTGTATAAGGAGGGGGAGGGTGAACGGTGAGGTAAAGGAGGATGAATATGGCCAAGGTACTTCATACATGTGCATGCAGACATAACACTGAAAACTGTCAATATCATTTTAAGTAAGGGAGAGGGAGATGAGAGAGAATGATGGTGGGGATGAACCTAAACAAGTGACATTCCAAATATCACAATGAAACCCTCTGTACAACTCTTATATGCTAATAAAACTATTTTAAAAATAACAAATATTTTAGCGATAACTGGTACAAATATTTTCTCAGTTTTTCATGCATTTAAAAATTTTAACTGTTTTTTATTGACCATTTTGAAATACTCACTTTCAGGTAGCCAATTTTATGTATGTCTTTATTTACAGTGTCTGTCTTTGGTGTTCTAACAGGTGATACTCACTAGGAGAATAAATGATCTCATTAGGTTATTTCTGGTGTGATATATTAGGCACAATGTGTTTGCTGTCATTAATCATGCTGAGACTGTGATTCTAGGCCCCGCTGGCTGGTGCTTCTTTGTAGAACATCGTATCATCACATAGCGACATGACTACTGCAGGTGTTTGTGGATGTTTGACCAGAAAAGTCCAGAACGCAGTCACTCATTGGTTCTACCACCACGTATTCATGAATGTTATCTTTCTCCTGCTATTCACTCACTCACTACCCATTATTGTAATACAGGAAACTCAACTTTATTTAAATCTTACAAACTCAGAAAGAGATTGCACTGTTTTGCTTCAAAAAATCATAGCTGTTATTAAAAATTTCAGTTTAATGTAGCTATAACTATAATATACAAATAATACACATATAATTTACAAAGAAGTGTCATAAGAACATTTTATATTAATAAATTATATTATGGCTTTGAAGTTGTACTAAAGCCTCATCAAATTAAGATATAATCAGAAGTGGGGGGGAGAGGGAGGGGGCAGAGTGGGTGGTAAGGGAGGGGGTGGGGGCAGGGGAGAGAAATGACCCAAGCCTTGTATGCACATATGAATAATAAAACAATAAAAAAAAAAGATATAATCAGAAGATTCATTCAAATGTCTGATAACAGAAAATGACTGATTTTTCAATTTCTGTATTTGATTTGTGCCTGCTACTGTTATATACCACTGAATTAAATACAAGCTCCAAAAGAGTAAACTCTGTGTCCCTCCAGCATTACAACAATGCAAGGATTCTAGATGTTTTCACCGGCCTTATTAGTACTTCCTGCTTTGCAGAACAATTTAGAAGTTCATTAAATAACATGTCTTGATTTCTAGGAAAAGATGATACAAAGTGCTAAGATGGCAAAAATGTATGTTGGGGGCATTTAAAAAGCCAGTTATAATGTAGATAGAACAGGCCATTCTTTGGTCTGTTCTTTAGCATTTACATACTAGAGTAGTATGTAAATTCTTTGGCAATAACTCCACTTTGGTCTCCCTGCCCCAAGAGCTGCGCATGAATTGTCTCCAGTTCTTTTTTTCCTGTCTTGACAGGCTTTATCTGACACCAGTGGTTTCTAATGTAAATGCCAGTGAACTCTAGGATTGTATGAGGCAGCTTTAAGGTTTGACTGATAGACAGGATGGCCAGCACAGCCATGTTTAATCTATGGCTGTCCCTGCCCAGTTACCACCCAGGTCTCTGGGCTCCAGGTGTAAATGAAATGCCTTCTTATTAATCCAGGAGAGATTTTTTTCATCTCTGAAGAACACACATGTTTTTTGAAGAATCACACACAGGTGGCTATACACAGATTAGCCTGTAGTCCCAGGACTCTTGGCTAGCTCGTTCACCAGCGTTCCCTGTCTCAGGGAACCATAATCAAAAGTTACTATTCCTATCTCCTTGGAAGGGAGGTGGCCAGAGACAGAAAGGTAAGAGTGATGGTCTAACCAACTGTGGCCAGTGAACAAGGAAAAGTTCTTCTAAGTCAGGGTCCATTACACATAAGGTGTGCACATCTAACCTGCTGTTTATCTAAACAATTGTTAATAATTCCTAGGAAAAGAGCTGGCCCCAACTCACTCCCTAACTCATTTCTTGATAATTATTTGCTTTGATTCTACTAGAATGTCCAATACATCATTAACCCTCAGATAAAACGATGAAAATAGTGGTAACATCGTTTAGTAACATCATGCCAGTACAAGAGCATTAAAAAAACAATACTGCCATCAAATTAAGTTTAAAAAATGAATCTCCTCTATCAGCACTCTTAAAATACCATCCATCTTCTTAGCTAGATGGACTTCTAGAAACCCTTTTGGATGTCCTAAATTCTTTCTGTCCCGCCCATTTTCAAAGGAAGAAAATGAGTAAATAATGGTTGTAAGGACTCCCGGGACTTACAGTACCTGATTCAGTCCTAGCTAGTAGCTCATGGTTGGTGAGATGTTGGGCAATTTATGTCTTTTAGGCCCCGTTCAGTGGGGATAAGAAGTGCTCAACCCATTCTAAGGACTAGATGAGATAATGTAAATCAAATCCTTGTCCAGCAAGAAACACAAAGTAAATGCACAATAAACCTAAGACTTTTTTTAAACGATTTTAATTATTATGTTTTTTAATAAAGTGGAGAAAATGTTTGCACCACATTCTTAGCGATGACCTATAAGGTAAAGCTTCTGAATTTTCAAACTTGAATATTTTTAAATAATGTAGCCATACACAGGAATCAGTCCATTCTCTTTGACAAAGTAGGATATTATCTGAAATTTTGCTTCAAATTTAATACCCACCCTGATAGAGTTGGGATACCCAGGGGCAGGTGGTAGGAAGGCGCAAAGCATTTTCTTAGGAACCAGCCCGCACACGCGCGTGGGAGGCTTTCGCCCTCCCTAATGGGACAATGACAGGTCACAGCCGGACCCTGGGGAAGCTGTGTGACCCCATGCGCGGTTCCTGGTTTCCGGAGCTTGCGCGGAAGAGGACACAGCCCACAAGCAGCGGAGGAAGACTGAAAGGCCGGGTTCCCTCAACGCGGGCAGCGAGGGGTGCGAGGGCGAGCAGACCCCGCCCCTTCTCCCCAGTCGCGGGAGCGGACCTGCCGGCCCCTGACCTTGGCCTGGCCGCACCGGGCGGCGCGGGCGCGGGCGCGGTCCCGGCTCCCACGCTGCCCGCTGCCCGCTCCGCGCCGAGCGGTGATTGACACTGGAGTTGGAACGTACAGGTCCGCGCGGAGCACAGCAGGGGCTGGGCGCTCTCTAAACATGGCTTTCTCTCTCCCTTAGCCTCGGAGCCACCGCGGCGCACCAGCCGTGGGCACGGCCCACAGGGGGTCAACCCCAGCATCCGTAGATTTCTTATTTATTTCCTCTTTCCCTATGCGCGTAGTTTTTCTCCTCTGGCTGCCTTCCCTCCACGCTAATCAGAACCTGGAGTTTGCAAAGAGGAAACTCCTCCCGCAACCGGGAATGGAAAACCGCCTTGGCTTCTTGTTGGTGGAAACCATTCCGGCGAGAATGAGTTCTTAAAGGGGAAAGTCGAGTCTCAGGAGAGAAAGTAACACTCAGATCGATGCGGAGGGACGAAGGGAGGGAGGAGAGAGAGAGAGAGAGAGAGAGAGAGGGGGGAGGGAGGAGGAGAGAGAGAGAGCGAAGAAGGAAGGTCTGCAACAGGCATCTGAAAACAAGCACGGGCCACCAAAGGTTCCCAATGCCGAATTACTACCGCGCGCATTTTGCGCGCCCATCACAATGACGGGATGTGGCAGCGCAATGGAAGGCCTAGGAAAATCTTTTTAGGTAAGACTTACCTTTCTCTTCGGCATAATGACTATGGTGTTGCAGGAAAAAAAGTAAAGCAACGGGCTGGACTGCAGGCACCACCGCTGGAGTCTCCCTCTGCCGCTGCAGCTGCTCACGCGCAGGGCACCGCGTAGCCCGGCCTCCGACCCGCACCTCGCCGGCTCCCTCCCGGGGCCCTCCACTCGCTCGCCTCCCTGTCCCCCAATGAGGAGCCCCGCCAGCTGGATGCGAGGCCCCATTGGTTGAGGTAACGTTCTAAATTCCACGAGGCCACGCCCTCCTCCGTTCGCAGGGTAAGCTGTTGTAGTTTCCACTTCACTGAAAAATCTGCCTGGCGACTGAGCATGCCCAGTTCAACTAGTAGCCTTCAGGCCACAAAATCCTGGGGTTTCTTTGTTTTATACTCATTTTTTGGATTGTATCAATTAGAACAGTGTATACCGTCATAGGAAGGAAGAAAGAGTAAGGCTATACATGTTAACTTTATAATGTAAATATGTGCACAGCAGATATTTGATACATTTCTTACTCATAATAGCTTGTAATGAGTGTTTTCTGATGGAAGTCTGTTCTGGAAGAGTCTGGGTTCCCCCCTCTACAAATCTGGGGACGACAGTTGTTAAAATGCTTAGCTCTAATTTTTTAAAATCTGTGATTACAAATGACAAATTCAGCCAACTTCAAACTATTTTTAAAAATGAATAGAATATGTTTGTTATGGAAATCATGGAAAATGAACAAAGAACAGATTATTTTACATTTGAAATATGTATATATAAACACCTGTTATGCCACATTTTATGCATAGTTTAGTGTTTCTCAAAGTTTTGCAAGGCTTTGAACAGGCACTGCAAAAACACGTCTGAAAATTAATTTGGAAGTTTGTTGTGTGGGCTCTTTAAATCCATTCATGTAAAACATTTAAAGAAATAATTCAGATGCAATAAACATTCAAAAATATTAACTATTATATCTATTAAATTCCCTCCCATAGCAGGAATTTTTCTTCCTTCGTTTTTTCTTGTTTTCTTAATAAAATCTATTCAATCTTTAAAAAACAAAAAAGCTTCTGAATTTATTTTATAAGACCAGTTTTACCCCGAGACTGAAGCAAGCTAGATGGGGAGTCAGGAAATTATATTATTTTTAATAAGTATTAAAAGGGCCAAAGACATTGGAAGGAAGAAGTAAAAACTAAAAAGCCAGGGTTAGCTCTTCTCCCATCTCCTTTTAGATGTTAAGTCGAAAGAACAGAGAGACTTAAAAGGGCATTTTTGAGACATTAACAAGCTGCAAGGGTCTTTGGATTAGTAGAGGGACAGAAGGAATGAAAGGCATGTCTGGCAAAGGGAAAAGTTCTAAAATTCACCTATGTTCCTCTGTTTTGGGTAGGCCCAAATAATATCTCCATGTTTTAGCATCCATCTTTGCCACCCAGATCCAGTGTCTTAATGATGAGAGGTTGCTAGACATGACACATAGGTCCCCCCAGCTCCAAATGTATGAGTGTAGAGATAGGAACTGCCATTTTGAGTCTTTACTCCCATTTCCTGCATGGGAAACAGGAAATGTTTCTGTCATTTTTTCTCATTTCTCCCTACTTTCATTCTGTTAGCTTAAATTTCTTTTCAAATTAACTATCACTTTCACTACATTTTCAAATCTTGTCCGAATTTTTCTCTTGCAGGGCACAAAAAATGAGGTAAATAGCAGCCCTAAAATTTCTAGTAACAATACCAACATCAGTGAAAGAGTTTGAAAGAAAAGAGTTAAAAGGCCAATATGCCTCATAAACATACACATGAAAGTAGTGAACAAGATTTTAGTAAATCAAACTCAACAACATTTGAGAGAATGATACATGACCAGTGGAATTTCCCTTAAGAACACAGTTGGTTTAACCTCTATAAAGCAAACAGTGTAATCACCACGTTAATGAAATAAAGAAAAAAAAATATCAACAGATGCAGGAAAAGTACTAGTGAATAGGTAAGCAAATTGTGATGGACACACAGAATGGAAAAACTATTCAGCAATACAAAGAAATGAAATATACCAACATGTATGAATAAAAACAAAATTCTACGTGAAAGCAATCAAATACAAAAAACCATACTGATTGATTGTGTTCATATAAAATTACAGAAAAGGCAAAATTAGTTTCAGAATCATCTTAGAAGGCAAAGTTCACATGATAGGAAAATATAATGAAGCCTTACATTGCAAATATGACCAAATCCACTGGATTTCAAATTAGTGTCTGTTTCTGTTGAACCTGATCCCAATTGTCTTTGATAGATATCTTACTCTCAGGCATTCAGTGGATGACAACATACTCCAGAGAACTAAGGTAAAAATCAATCCACTAATTTAGAGCTTCACAAAAACAGAGATTAATAATTTTAGCAGTAAAAAAAAAATTCATCTTTGGAACGAAGAATTAATTTGTCCAGTGCTTGATAGTTTTGTTTTGTTTTTTAAGCCATGGAGGATATTTTTAATAAGATGTTTGAGAAAGATACTGGGTAGTGCTTGAAATCTGGGGGGTTTTTTTTGGTTTTTGGTTTTTGGTTTTTTTGGTGGGACTGGAGTTTGAACTCAGGGCTTTACACTTGCAGAGCAGGTGCTCTTCTGCTTGAGCCACACCTCCAGTCCTGAGTTATTTTTCTTTAGGGAGATTTAAAGACGTTGGACAGGGCAAAGGTGAATTTTTCCTTTCTGTGATGTGAAGTGATTAACAAAGTTGACTTCATTAGTTTATATTTTTCAAGATAAAATGCTGAATTAACAACAGCAAACAAAATTGTGATTATTTTTACTATACATAATGAACAGTTTCAATGAAGCTCCATAGGTGTATAAAGAAAGTTGATTATGAGAAGCCCTTATTTCAGTCTCCTAGTTCATCATACAAGTGCTGAAAATAACAATGTTGCTTGAAAAACAGCAGTGGTTATCTCCCTTTTGATGTGGATTGAACCTGTCTGAATAGACTAGAGAGCAGTGTGTTTTCCCTTGTACCTTTAGTAGTCTTCAAGATCTGAGAAAATCAGCTCTGACCTCTGTTGGCAGCACTTGAAGTAAGAGGAGTATGCAAACGATTTGATAGGTAGTTAGAATTCCAGGTTAAATTAAGAGATAAAAACACCTGAGCATGCCACACACAAGATACTGAGGAGGTAAACCTGGTATGAAATAAATACTCTTGGATTTTAGTATATTCGACTGAGCATTTGTACTGCTTTGAGTATCAACCTCCAAGACAGTAAAAGCTTCTCAATAGGTTGCAGAAACTACATTCTTCTGAGGAACAAAGAAGGAAAAACTAGTGAACAAACTTCTTTTCCATCTCCAGCTCCTTTCTCCTTTCCTACTTCAAATTGCTGATCCTACATCTACTCCAGCCTTTTTCAAACAGCAAGGCAAAACCATCTGCAAGTCAGGCACTGGTGGCTCATATATGTAATCCTAGCTACTCAGGATCAGTAGGATCGTGGTTCGAGGCCAATCTGGACAAAGAGTTCCAGAGACCCTCTATCAAAAATACCCAACAGAAAACAGGGCTGACAGAGTGGTTCAAGTTGTACAGTATTCAACTTGTACAGTTCAAGTATGAGGCCCTGAGTTCAAACCCCAGTACTGCAAAAAAAAAAAAAAACCCAAAAGCAACAACAAAAAACCCCACTTATTTGCAGTGTCATGACTATCATCACAGAAAAGAATGAGAGAAAGAAAGGAATAGAGAAAGAGAAATAGAAAGGGAAGGGAAAAGAAAAGAAAGGAAAGCACACAGAGATATGAGAGTGCATTTCACTAAAGACAAGTAGTATTTTATTAGTGATATTTTCCATACATGTATACATAAGCACCCATGTGATATATATGTACATGTACTGGGTTGTGATGTGAAATGTATTTTTCCTATTGGTCATGGTGAAAAATGTTAAAGTGACTGCAGAGTGCTAATGAATCTGTGGATCTTTGGGCTCCTACAATTTATTCCTCTGTGAGTTTAATCTTCAAATCTTGAAAGAAAGTTTGAAAAGAAAGGATCACTTTGCAAATCACCCTCTTCATCTGCTCTTCCTTCCTCTTTTGAAATAAGCACTTTTGAGCTTCCTTAAGCTTTTACTCTAAATAATGGCAAATTGCTAGAGAAGTGTATATTGTTGCTTCTGATAGCTTTGTAATTCCAGTTCTTCAGTAAATAGGCCAAAGAATTCCAAGATGAACTTGGGAGTGTACAAAAGGACATGAAAAACAGCAAACGAAAGTTGGTAAAATTATGCTGGTAGAGTGGTTCAAGTGGTAGAGCATTTGCTTGGCAAGTGTGAGACTGTGAGTTCAAACTCCAGTACCACCAAAACAAAGAAACAAAAATAATACTCTATTTTGCTTGTATCGACAAACATTCATGAAGTTGGGGTCAGGTGTGCTGGGCACTCAGATGGAGATGCACAACAGCCTTGTTACTTCTTTTCTCTGTTATTCTCTTCTTTTACCTTGTTTCTTATCTTCTTTATTCTTTAAAGCCTTCTTTACTATTCTTTAAAACTTTGCTTTTTTTTTATTCTTTAAAGTCTCTTTCCTTAGACTCACACTGTCCCATGTTTTTCTTAATCTCTGTTAAAGTCTTGGTTCTCAGACTTACACTGTCCCATGTTCTCTCTGAAAGTCTTTGCCTTCAGGCTTGCTCTGTCCCATGTTCGCTTTTAAAGTCTTGTTCCTTAAACTCTCAGACACACAAACAACCAGCAGCAGCAGTGTCATTCTCACAAGCAGCCCACCAATCCAAAAAACCCTGTCCTCCTTCAGCAAGTCTTTCATATACAGTGGTAAACAAGGAGGTGGAGTAAGAGTTCTTGGGGAGGGGCATGACATTGTAACAAGAGAAACCTGCCTTCCTACTTCTCTGAATGTAAACAACTTAGGAAAAGCAGCTGTGCTGCATTTTGCCTTCACCCTCTTCTGCGACTGGGGCTGTGCCAAATTCAACCTGTAGATCATGGAGCACGACTGTGCTTATGTCAAGTTCTCATAGGCTTCCCATAATCCACTCCCCACAACAAGAAACCAACTGTAGTTAGATTTTGGTGATGCATATCTGCAAAATTCTGATGATTTTTTAACACTCTTCAAAGCAGGAGCAAAATTCTGTGGGCACAACTCCCCCCATAGCCCTCACCTTGTGCTCCATCTCTCATTCTAGGTTTGCTGGCACTGGTTGCTTATTTCACATTCTCTTCTTTATTTACAGTGATTAAAAACTGTACACATAAAAAAGTACTTCCTCCATCTTCTCAGGCATCACTCATTGAGTTCCCACAAGACTAAAGTAATTCCCTGACCCTACATCTTCAAAGGGACTTAAACCAAAGTCCTGCAAACCACGCCCTTTCATAGCATTATTAGTCAATGATTGTACAAGCATACCTTGTAACTACTAACAGCAAGAGGAGATAGGGCACTCTGTGTCCTTCCAACAGGAACCCAATTTTTGTTTTCTCAGACTTCAATCAAATTTAATCTGTGTGTAGATTCTTTACTCCAAGTGTGTTTTATACAGCTTTCCCATCCCCTAGTCTTTTTAGGTTCAATCTCTGTAATATTTACCTTTCCTTCTTCTTGCCGCTGCTGCCTACATTCACAGCAGTGTAATTAATTTATTTTTTGTAGCCCACAAACGACTATTTGGGGATGAATTAGGCATGCTCAGTAGCTAGAACCAAGGGGTTAGGCTACATTTGTTTAGCCATTCCTTTCTGCCAGATTGCTAGAAAGTCCAATACCAAAAGCCAACCAAGTTCAACGAGGCAAAAATTAACATAAGGAAATCCCCAAGGTTCATGGTAAGGACACAGCAAGGTAAGGATGACAGGGAAAAAGTCACAAGGTGCCAAAGACCAGTTGAGAGTTATAGCAGAGCTCTGAGCTGTGTTACACATTCCTGTAGCCTATTGTCATTGCCAGCCCACTCTCAAACAGGACCGCACCCTGCCCTCTAAACTGGTGATCTTGGCTACCCATTTCTGTCCTCTGCATTTCTTCAAATCTCAGAATCCCTGGGAATTTGAAGAGGAATCCAATAGCCTCATCTCTGTCACTTCACATGGTCCTGCCTTTCAAAGCAGATCATACCATTTCCTTTTTGTTCCTTTTTGGCAGTACTGAAGTTTGAACTCAGGGCCTCAAGGGCTTGCTAGCAAGCACAATGCAATTTGAGTGACACCCCACACCCAGCCCTTTTTTTCCTGTAGTTATTTTTCAGATAGGGTCTCAAGTTTTTGTCATGGGCTGGCCTCAGACTGCAATCCTCTACCCATGCCTCCTATATAGCTAGGATTATAAGCATACTCCACCATTGCCTGGCTTATTTGTTGAGATGGAGTCTAACTAACTTTTTTGCCTGGCTGGCCTTGACCCACCATCCTCCTGATCTCTGCTTTCTGAGTAAGAGACACCATGCCTAGCCTATTTCCCTTTTCTTTTGATGGAAGCAAAAAAGAAAAAAGAAAAAAAAAAATCCAGATTTAGTGATATGAGAACAAAATAAATCATTATGGCAACTATCATAATTCAATTAGAAATAATTTTGGGTTTGCTTTGTTAATAACTGCTCTAATTCTGAAACACTAGGTAAGAGTTAATAGAGGTAATAAAAAAAATTTGCCAGGTCAATATAAATGCTAGCCAAAAAGCTATAACTTTTTACTCAGCACTGAGAAAGTAGCCTGAAAATATGCCATAGTCTCAAGGTTGCTTTTAAGCATGGCATTTGTTTTTGTTTTTAAAACATGAGAGCATGCTATTCCCACAGAATTCTCTCATCTCTTCTTCCCTTTTCATTCCATTTCTCACTTCTGCTCACCAGAATCTGAAGCAAGTTTTTTTTAAACAATTTGATTTACCTTTGTCAATTTTAAAAGTTTTAACCAATTTTAAAGTAAATGCTTATCAGAAGTCTTGGATTTGCAGTCACAGGTGTGAATTGAAATCCCAAGTCATTAAACTATGATCACATAAGTTGAACATTGAATTCCTTGTAAAATGAAGAAAAGAATGTTTATCCCAGGCAGACACTGTTAGTTACCTGCCCAATATCCACGCTACACTTCTTCTTTACCAACAGAATTCTAATTTGGCAATGGTTTTGACCAAAACAAAACAAAGACTTTAGTTCCCCAGCTCCCATGCAGATAGGGGTTGCTAAGTGATAAGCTCTGTGCTAATGAGATGTATGTAAAAGTCAGGAGGAGGCAATGTAACTGCCAGCCTCTTGCAATTGTTCTTCTCTTCCTTCCATCTTGGAAGTTGCTAACAATGTCTGCAAATAGAAGAGCTGTCTTATACCCACATAGATGAGGGCCTCAGGTTAAGGATGAAGGAGCAGAAAGACAGGTATCCGAGTCTGTCCTGTCCTGGATTGCCCAGCTTCAGACCACTTCTTATATATGGGAAATGAACACTCTGATTGATCAAGGTGCTGTAGGTGGGTGTCCGTGGAGGACAACTGAGTGTAATCCCTAAATGATACAATGCTTCATAGGACTGGTGTGAAATTGAGGACAGCCCACTACTGAAATATGGAATGCACATCTGTTTAAAACATGGTATTTCACATATTTTGTTTGTAGCAAATGTATTTCTCCTTAGGTTATAAAAAAGAGCACGGGAAATGTTTAACTTTTTCTGAATCCTTGAAGATCCAATTATAAACAGTTAAATTGACTCTCTTAAAATTACTTTAAAGTAGGCAGGGATAAAAATGACAAAAACTTATATTGTTTCCATAGAATGCAGTAACCTACAATGTGACCTGTTGCTATGTTTTAAGGGATGGAAATGGTGGATTGCTGCTGAACTTCAGATGCTGGAGTCTCCACTGCAGGTGGGGTTTGGGGTGTGATTTGCATTTGGCTAGCTAGACACACTAACATGAGATTTAGAAAGTGGAGATGCATTTTGGCTACATCTGCTGTGTGTGCTGCTTCCTGTTTTCCTACGCCACCAGCAAAGATTCCAGGCACTAGCTTTGTGTGCTTTGAGAGGCCCCCTACATCCATTCAGCAGGCAGAGACTGTAACAGGCATGCTCTGGAACTGACAGTGGAAATGGATTCCTGATAGAAAACAGAGTTCCAATAATTAGTGGATTCCTGATTAAAGAATAGGCATGGCTCCTTGGATGGCCTGGTTCTGGGTGTGGCTTTGAGAGACTTTTTTGCAATCTAAAGTCTGTTTCTTTAGTTCCCCCAATTATCCCATAAGCCAATAAATCCTTGAATCTCTTCTCTTTACCTTGGGTTGAGTAAGTGCTATCCTTTTCAATGGAATCCAGAGATACAGAGCTTCGATTAGAGCTGCTTAGCAAATATCTCCAGCTTTGAGGGATGCACTGCCTTGCCTTCGAAGCTATGACTATGGAAGCAGATACTGAGATGCAGACTGTGTGAGCCCTTGGGTGGCCATGGTGAGTGCAGTCTTTGAGGAGCCCTCCAATGGATACAGAGCACAAGGTAAAATAAACCTTTGGTATAAGTCACTGAGATTTGAGGAAATTTGTTACCACAGGATTATCCATTCTATCCTGAAATGGTGCAGAACTTAGAATTTAAGAGTGGGGTAATTCCTTAATAATAAAATAAGCCCTAAAATATGTGGCTTTCACTTACCGGCTGGTCACAGGGAATCGGGAACCTATTAATGAAGATTGGAGACATGGAAATCCATGTATTCAAGTAGTGAAACAGTGAACTGTTTGTCTGCAGTAAATTGGAAAGCAAATACCTAACTCTAAGAAGAGACTGAAAAAGATTATTATTATTATTATTATTTATTGGTTGCTACTAGCTGCATTTGACAAGATATAAGAAACAGATGAATGTTCAGAGAAGAATTGGTTAATTTATAAGGATAAATGAAAGAGACTACAATGTCTATAAATTCAGCTGCCTTTCAACCCAAAAAATAAAAAAGTTACTGCTTTGAGCAGCAAAGGCCTATTAAAACTCAACTTGCAAGCAAAAATACCGTTTTTTAATCTTTTACAAAATCGGAGAACAGCGGGTGGAACAGATCCCAACCGGGGATGGGTAGGTGTCAGTGGGAGGGGGAATATGGTGCAAAGCGTACACATGTATGTAAATGGGAAAATGATAACTGTTGAAACTATTCCAAAAATGGGGGGATGGGGGAATAAAGGAGAATGGTGGAGTGGGTGAATTCAAGTATGATATATTTGATATCTTGTAAGAACCTTTGTAAATGCCACAATGTACCCTCAACCCAGCAGAACAATAAAAAAAAAAAAAGATTTAAAAAAAAACACCCTCAACTTTCAGCAAAGACCAGATCGCTGGGCAAGGATTGGGATGTGGTGCCCTGCTGTTCCTTTCAACTGGACCAAGTGAAAAGGACTTACACCAGTTCTCACTGGTGGGCTCAGAGACGGTACCATTGAATGTGGCGTGTGGGGAGGACAGAAATTGAGAACAGAGAGGCATCCGGGCAGGAGAACACAAAAATATGACAAAGAAATGTGTCTAGAAAGGAGTAAGTAAGGAGTCAACCAAGTTTAAGTTTGCAAGACAGTTTTGCTACTAGTATAGGCTACAATCTATATTTAACGTGACTGTGCCTCCCCGGGATTTAAAATAACCTTTGGCCTCCCCACCGTCTGTTAGTAGAAAGGAAGGAGTCTGGGAAAGCTGTTCAGCCTCCAAGGGAGACAAATTCTTTAATGTCTACCTCAGACAAGGCCAAAGTACAACCTTCCCAAGGGAGAATCCAGGAGTCTTGGAAATCAACAGACAAAAAGTAACCATCCTCCTCTCTGGAAAACCCACATGGATACTATTCAGGGAACAGTCCCAATCTTAAGGGTAGGAGTCTAAAATTTCCATCCAGTATTGGAATTGTTACAGGCCAATATCTGCCCTATGTTGCCCATTCTTCCTGTTCCTAAAGTGAGTGTTTATTGAGGTTATCCTGACACTGTTCCACCACTGAATGTGTGTGTGTGTGTGAGAGAGAGATTGTTTAGAGATGGCAGCAAGAGAAGATAAACATGACCTGTTGTGGATGCTACTTGTGCATCTCACCCAGCCATCCTTGGCTTTGAAGCCAATGCCATCATTAGGACTTGAGTTTCTTTCCGAGAAAAGAGTGAGTGCATTTTGTATGCAGAAAGGAGAGGGAAAGAAATACTCCTACCTAAAAGAGAAGTCTGTGATATTCATTAGTTCCTAAATATTTCTGATCTATACTTTCATAAAAGATTGTACTTTTCTCTTTTTAAAGTTAGGCATACTATGTAATTTTCTGTGCCTAATTAAATGTGAACAGAGGTGATACATGAGGGTTTTTTTTAGCATAACTTATTTTTTATTATGGTGAAAAAATGCATAACATGAAATTTATCACTTTGACCCTTTTTAGGTGTACTGTTCAGTAGTGTCAAGTGTATTACAGTGTTGTAAAACAGATCTCCAGAGCTTTTTCATCTTGTAAAACTGAAACTGTATCCCATCAAATAGCTCTTTCTCCCCACCCCCCTCAGCCCCTGGTAACCACCATTCTGTCCACCTTGGTACAACCTTCTGTCTTTATAAATTTTACTATTCTAGGGCCCTTATATAAGTGGAATCATATACTATTTGTCTTTTTTTGACTGACTTACTTTACTTAACATAATGTTCTCAAGGTATATCATATTGTAGCATGTCACGGGATTCCCTTCCTGTTTAAAGCTGAATCATACTCCATTTTATGAATTTGCTACACTTACCCACTCATCCAGCAATAGGCTTTCGGAGTACTACTGCCCCTTGATTATTGTGAATGGTGCAGCTATAACTGAAGAACCAACATATGATTCACCACACTTCCTTTTTCCTGCTGCCATGAGCAAGGAAGCACCTGCTAAGATAAGCATTTTTCAGTCTGGGTCCCTGAATTATTAAAATGATTAGAGCTTCCTGCTCAGACTTTGAAGGTGAAGAAAGAAGATCATGAGCCAAGGAATGCAGGTGGCCCTTAGAAACTGAGAGAGGCAAGGGAACAACGGATTTTCCCCTGGCATCTCCAGAAATGGATGCATCCTAACCAATATGTTAATTTGAGCCCAATGAGATCCATGTTGTTCTAAGATATACATGTAGAGTGAGTGAGAGATAAGCCTGTGTGTTTTAAGTCACTGAAATTTTACAGTCCTTTTTTATCAGTGAAAACTGATAAGGTTTTTGTTTTAAATTTAAACTTTGACACTTCTCAAGTTTGTAGAGAATTTACCAGAGACTCCCATAACAAGGAAGGCTGTTGTATTTGAGCCCTATATTTCCCTTGGGCCCCCATCTGACCCAGATACACCTTCTGAGTTTTTTTGGGTTGTTTTCCTGTGTGTGTGTGTGTGTGTGTGGCCACTACCATACCCATATCTTCTCCTTTAATTGGTTGAAGCCTAGAGAACCCCCAAATCTCCTTCCTAATCCATTCATCTTGTTTTCTGTACTTTGGATTGTCAGCCTTACTGTGCTCTCTGTACTTGACAGGATTGGATTTGACTCTGCATCAAAACTCTTAGAGTAAGAAGATAGAGGTTAATTTTTTCCTTCACATTAAAACAGTGTTAATGGTGGTCCCACAACCAACTGGAACAGTCTCCCCTCTTACTGCTCTGTCACCCTCATTATGTACCTTCTGTATCATGGTCAAAGTGCCAGACCCAACTTCATTTCTTATATGTGCTTTTTGGCCACCACAAAAGGTAAAAATGAAAGAAATATCCTCTGTCTTAAGGCAACTTCCAGAAGGTACACATATCACTTCTAATTACCTCCAATCAAACACCTCAAAGGAAGCTGGGAACCTGGTCTTCAGAGTGGGCATTAGTGTATTTAAAGAAAGAGAAAAGTTATTGAAGTATAACTAGCTATGGTAGGCAGAATAATTATTCTCTCAAAGATTAACATCCTATTCCCAGAACATTCAAATGAAAAAAAGAATTTTACAGATATGATTAAGGTAATGATCCTGAGATGGGAAGATTTTCCTGGTTTATCCAGGTGGTCCAATCTAGTCACATGAGGTCTGGTAGCTGTTGTTGTGCGACTGGTCTTGATATGTAACCTAGGCTGACTTTGATCCTTCTGTCTGTGCCTCAATGTTGGGTTACAGGCATGCACCACCACACCTGGCTCACATGGGTTCCTAAAAGCAGAACATTTTTCCTGTCTGTGTACAGAGGGGAGCTATATTTACAAAAAGAGGCTCAGAAAGATTCCATGTGTTACGGACACAACACACGATTGCTGACTTTGAAGAAGGTGAAAGGAGACCATGAGCCAAGGAATGCAGGTGGCCTTTAGCAACAGAGAGAGGCAAGGGAACAGATTTTTCCCCTGGGATCTCTAGGAAGGAATGCAGCTCAGCCAACACCATAATTTGAGCCTACTGAGCTCCATGTTGAACTTCTGACCTACATAAGTAAAGATAATGAATTTTTGCTGTTTTAAGATGATTTATTATGGCAGCAATAGAAAATAAATAAGCTAGCAGTCTCAGCCACAGTGGCCCTACCCTTTGGCTACCCAGATATCTTTTACACATGTTACAGACTCACCTTCTATCCAAGAGAGAAAGTCCTTGAATCCCATCCATCTGTTCTGTTCCAGTTAGTGTATGACTCAAAGTCCAGAATCTCCAGGAAACGTCAAGTCTTTGCCATCAGGTCTAGGTGTGAACAAGTTGTCAACTTCCTAAACACTTAATCCACTGCAGCGAGGTAGAAAAGACTCATTTGCTAGCACTAACTCCCCTGATTGGTGGACATCTAGCAGGTTCATCTGGCAGCTTTGACGGCAGGTTCTCCTCATGAGGTGGATTGCCCACACCCACTTCCCAAAGAATTTCCTGTTTGAAATTCTTCCTTGTCCTACATCCTCCAGGGACAATTTAACAAGGGTATTGAAGAGTTCATCTTGTTTAGAAACTGCCAGACTTTTAATATTGTACTTCTTCCTGGTATGAGTTTGAGCACCCAAGGATTGCTTGGAAATTGAAAACAGTTTTGAATTTTCCAAGTTCTTGATTTTTTTGGCAATACACTTCCTACAAACATTGGTATGTTTCCAATTTATTTACTTTCAGTCAGTGTTACTTAAAATTAACAATAGCCAGACCTTGTCTAGACATAATTTTTTTAATGGTACAGATGGGACTCATTCTACCTATTTTGTATTTTGTTTTTGAGATAGAGTCTCTTGAACTTTGCCTGGGCTGGCCTTGAATTTGTGATCTTTCTGCCTCTGCCTCCCAAGAAACTGGGATTACAGATGTATACCACCATGCCCAGTTTGTCTAGGCTTATTTATTTATTTATTTATTTTTGTGGGGTTTTCACTCTAGGCTTCACACTTGCTAGGCAGGTGCTGTACCACTTGATCCACTCTGCCAGCCCCTAGACATAATTTTAAAGATGGGATTCTTTTAAATGCTGGCCTCTATACTCTTTCTGTCTCTCCCTTTCCCAAAAGCTGATGAAGGCACAAATGCCTTTAACTCTCCAAAACTCTGAGCTAAATAAACATCTTCTTCATTATAATTTGTGTCAGATATTTCATAATAGTGAGGAAAAGGTAATTAACACTGTTAAAGATCTGCCACAGAATAACACAACTCACCAGTTTTCCAGGTTGTTTATATTTCCCTGTCCATACACTGCTGGTACAAGAGCCCCTCACTTCAGGGAAATTGTCACCAGTCAGAACATACTATGTCAGAATGATACATGTTCCAACTTGCTCTAGGTGACACAGGCTCACCCCAGAGGAACTATAGAAACTAGAGTTCTTCCCTAGATCTTTGATCTAGTCCAACATTTTACAACTCTTTCTGGACCAAAGAGAAAAGGGTCTAACAGGACTTCATATTTGCTTTTGACCCTAAAGGGAAACCATAAGAAGTTTTAGTTTGAATGTAAGGATCAACTGGCTTTATATAAGAGTTTCAGTCCCCAAATCTGAGAATCAGCATAAACTTAAATTTCTGGCCTTTTTACTCTTTCTTTCTTTCTTTCTTTCTTTCTTTCTTTCTTTCTTTCTTTCTTTCTTGCTTGCTTTCTTTCTTTCTTTCTTTCTTTCTTGCTTTCTTTCTTCTCACTCTCTCTATTTTGAATAGTACTAGGGTTTGAACTTTGGGCTTTGTGCTTGCTCTGGTTATTGTGAAGATAGGGTCTCACATTTTGCCCACGATAACCTGGACTGTGAGCCTCCTATTTTAAGCTTCCCATTGTTTCTGGGATGACAGACACACACCACTGAACCAGGTATTGGTTATAATAGACTTTCACTAACTTTTTTGCACCATCTGGCCTCAAAATGTGATTCTCTTGATCTCAGCCTCCCAAGTAGCTAGGTTTGCAGGTGTGAGCCATTAGAATCTGGTATTCCGGCCCTTTTCCAAAAAGTTCACTTTGGCTACTTTCCCCCGTATGGAGACCCCCTTCAAAGTAAATTGCCTAGTTGGTCAGTGATTTTAGACTAAAGAAGTAATTGCTACCTCAGATAATTTACCCCCCTCCTTCCTTATCAAACATAAAATCCCTGTATCTTGCTGCTTTCCCACCTATCAGAATGTCCATACTAAAATAAATGGCATTCTGCTCCAGTTAGGATGAAGAAGCTTGAGATGGACAGCCACTCTCACTCTTAACCAGAAAAAAAATTGCATGAACTAAGGACGTAATATTTGCTCAATGTAAAAAAAGACTAAGGAAACTAAATTCAACCAAGGGGACAAATTCTAGAAATTTATGCAAATACATGACAAAGATGGCAATGTAATCAATGTTTTAAAAAAGTCACCCCAAAGCATTATTTTCCAGCTAAAACAAAACTATTAAAAATTAAGTTAATTTCTCAAAAATTAATTTTAATAAACTTAACTTTAGACTTTCTTGACACTAGTTTAGTTGCTAGATAATTGTTGACATATTTCTTTTTATCACTTGACATAACTAATAATGAATGAAATATTTTTCTTGAGTTAAATAATAAAATGTAAGGTATTTTTATTTAATTCTCATAGTCCAACTCATACACAAAAGCTTGGGGAACATCCACAAGGCCAAAAGCAATTCATGGCTGTGCAAAGGCCATTTCTTGAAATACAACTTCAAGATCTAGCAAACAAGCAAGAGAAAGTTCAATTCACAGCTATCTATGCACCGTAGTTTTGGAGCATTGATCTGACACACATTTTGTGTTTCTTCCATGAATTTAATGTCAATACTGCGCATGTGAGATCAACCCCACCCCAAAGCCCAAAGAGAGGAATTAAATACTGAGCGATGAGCTCTTATCAAGGATGGTTGAGCTTTGGACGGCCATGTACTACTATAATATCAAGTTACTTTTATGTCTCCCAAGAAATGGTTCTGGCCCCATTTGGTGCCCCTGTTGAGAATGCATATTTTAAGTGATTAAAATAATTGATAGGAAATATGCATTAAATTAATAATTTCAATATTTACAAGAAATGTATATTTCCCTTGAATTGTATAACTTAATTTTTTGCCTTCTTACATGTAATTTTGTAAGTACGATGGATAACTCCTATCCCTTTCTCTCCTCTGTTCCTCCTCAGCTTTCCTAATTTGATTATAGAAGTCTGTGACCCAGTGTTCATTTAATAGACATTCATTTTGGAACATGCTTTTCCTAGGGACTTCAGGAATCATTGTGGGCTATGGTGGCCAGTCTGGGATCCTTAAATAATTACAAAAGTAATAATGAGGTCTTCTGAGCTATTTTCAATATTTCAAAAGGCCTAGACAAAATCATATTCTTGCTGGGCTTTTTCCCTAATGGCCTCAGTAATATAGGTCTTTGTTCCATAAAAAACGGTACATTAATTTGTTGCTTCATTACCTGATGAAAACTAGAAACTGACATGTCCTTCTAGCTGGGTCAGCCACCCTGCCCTCTGCCTCCCACAGTGGTCCTCTTTTGTTCCCCAGTACTTCTAATCCCCCTTAGAGATTTGTCAGAATTTTTAGTGAGACAATTATTTCTCCATAGTAAATTTTTCTGAACACAATATTTTGCATAAAGTTCATATTAGCATATTTGTGTTAGCAGAAGAGCTTAGTGGTGAAAATGTTTCAACTTTTCTAGTTTAACATTCTGTGGAGGACTAGAGAGGTGAAATGCATTTTCCAAGGTCATGCAACTTGGTAGCAAAGGAAGCAGGATTTACTTTTTAATGCTGTCCTCAGCATAGACAGCATGAAACACTTGTGCTATAAGTGGCATGAAAATCATTTTCCATGGGTTGAAGTTAGTGGCAGTCTTCACACCTTGAGGCTTGTGAGACGACTTCTGTCTGCTTGCTTATATGCCACAATATTGTCTTCAGGTCCAAAACACAGCAGAAGGCTGGGAAGTAAAATGCTGGTGCGGCATTTTTGACAGACCCCTAAAGTAAGCTTATGTTTTCTGTGCCCAGTGTATTGTGTCCTGTGACAATCGTGATTCATAATGATGTCCCTAAGGCACTGCAGGCTCCCAGGATGTGATCTGAAGTGTCAAAGAGTAATTACATGAAGACTAGTTTTTTCATTCACTACATGTAATAGCATTCTATGTGGCAACTCTCAGTCAAACACAATTTGTTTAATCGGACTGTATGATTTCTGGAATACAATTGAAAGAAAAGTCAATGTCCAGTGATGTTACTCATTATTATCATTCATACTTCTTATAATAGTTTTACTTTTGCTGACTGTTATGGTCTGTCTCTCACCAGTGTTTTATTTCTTTGAACTACTCGAAATCTTTAAAACACAATTAATTAATTAATTATGCATTTGTTTAATAAGTTCACCGGGCACCTAAAATGTGTCAACTTGCACTAGATATTGTGAAGACAATGATGAGAAAGAAAACTATAAAGTTTAGAGCCTATAAAACTCATAGCATGAGCCAGGTGCTAGTGGCTCACACCTGTAATCCTAGCCACTCAGGAGGCAGAGATTAGGATTGTGGTTTGAAGTCAGCCCCAGGCAAATAGTTCATGAGACCCTATCTTGAAAATACCCAACACAAAAAAGGGCTGGTGATATGGCTCAAGCAGTAAAGAGCATGAGGCCCTGAGTTGAAACCCCAGTACTACCAAAAAAGAAAACCTCCAAAAAATAAAAACAAAAACAAAAAGTCATAGCATGGCCTAACAAAGTGGTGTATGCTGGTAATTCCAGCACCTGGGAAAAGGAAGCAGGAAGATTATGAGTTTGAGGCCAGCATGAGCAGCTTAATAAGATCCTATCTCAAAAAACAATAAGTACATAAGTAAATAAATAAATAAAACTTGTAATGCAAATAATATTGGGTTACAACTGTGACAAATGCTACTGAAGGAAGGATATAGCTGTATCATAGCTTATTAAAGGCAGATTTGATGAAACCAGGTATAACAATAAAAGATTCCTTGAGAAAGGAATGATGAAGAAAACGTCTGAAGAAATAGCTTCCAAATAAACAAACGAGATTAAGAAGTTTCTAAGCAGAAGAACAGTATATATAAAGTCCCTGTGGCATGAATATGGTTCAATGACATGAAAGTCACAGAGAGTTGGAAGATGTTATAGCAGGTGACACCAGAGCTATGGCTAGGGAAGGCAAAATTTGTCAGCAGTGTTACACATGCTGGTTCTGTTCTGAGAGCAGCTGAAAGCATTGGAGGAGGCTGGCAATCAGGTTTATGTTTCGAGAAATCATTGACAGCATTGTGAACAGATTAGAGAAGCGAGAAGGAGGTACTAAGACCTATAGAAGATTTCATTAGGAATAGGAGTAATAATAGTAATAATAATACTACTTGCTTAAACCATGAACTCTGACAAGGAGTGAAGATCACAGCCAACAGACCAAAAAAAAATGGTTCATGGGGGGCAAAAAAGTTCTTAGCCATTGGGATAGTTTGTGGCCCTCCAAAGCTCAATAATGACTGATAAAATCGTATTCCTTAGTTTTTAACAACCTCTTGTTCTTGTTCTTGTTCTCCTTCTTCTTGTGGTGTGGGAATCAACGCAGGCATTCATGCATGCTAGGCAAGTGTTCTCCCACAAGCTATACTCTTATCAAAGTCACACGCAGGCCACTGCCTGAGCATGGCTATGTGGCATGCTGTTGAGCGTGCTATAGTTGCTGCTTATGTTTGGTCCTTATTGGGCTTTGAGAATTAAAATAGCTTATATTTTAATAATCATTTGACAAAAAGGTAACTAACATATTAATTTTGTCAAATGCGAAAAAATGCCCACAATATCTTAGTGAATATCTTGCTGTTAAATTAGTTAGAGGATATTGTCATATCAAGCAAAAGTCAAAAGTTCACTAAAAACCCAGCAGATAAAACCAGAAAAGAACCACTCCAAGAACTAACACCAATACTCTTCAAATTTTTCCATGAAATATAAAGGGAAGGAACACTACTAAACTCATTCTATGAAACCAATATTATACTCATTCCAAAACTGGACAAGGACATATCATAAAAAGAGAATTATAGGCTAAGTGGCTCAAGCAGTAAAAGCACCTGCCTAACAAATGTGAGACCCTGAGTTCAAACCCCAATATCTCCAAAAAAAGAGAAGTATAGACCAATCTTTTTAATGAACATAGATGCAAAATTTCTCAATAAAATACTTACAAACCAAATTCAGCAATACATTAAAATCTCCTAGATCTAATAAACACTTTTGGAAACATAGCATGATATAAAATCAACATAAAAAATCAGTTGCTTTTCACACAAAGATGTGTGTGCATGTGTGTGCACGTGCATGCGTGCACACCATGGACTACTACTCAGCCATAAAGAAAATTGAACTATGTCATATGCAAGAAAATGGATAGAACTGGAGATCATCCAGTTCTGATAAGTGAGATAAGTCAAGCTCAGATGGCCAAATAACTCATGTTCTTAATCACTTGTGGTACCTAGACCTAAAATGATGATGATGATAATGGGACATGAATGTAAATGGGGGACTATCAGGGAAACCAGCAGGAGGTGGGAGGGGGAAAGGAAAGGCTACTGAGGGGTGAAGATGACTGAAGTATGTTGCATATGTACACATAAAGGTAGCATAATGAAACCCACAAAACACTTTGGGGAAGGGGGGAGAAGAAGAAGAGGAATGGAATATGATGGAGGGGGTGAACTGATCCAAAGTACATTGTACACATATATAGAATTATCACAATGAAATCCCTTCATAGCTTACATGTATGCTAACTCAAAAATAAAACAAAATTTAAAACACAGAAATTAATTTTTCAATAGTTTTACTTTTGAGAAACAGGAAAATGCAATTTGTATGACTTGAAATTTTTATGAGTGAATTTTAAATATTATTATTTACGTATATAATTTAATACAATTTATGTAAGCACATAAATTATATTCAAAATTACTCAGCATAAAGTTTTAAAATTAAGTTAAATGTCTTAAAAAATTTTTTTTTGTGTATTTTTTTGGCAGTACCGGTGTTTGAACTCAGGCTTTCACACTGGTAGCCAGGTGTGGTACTGTTTGTGCTGCCTCCAGACCTCTTTTGGCCTGGTTATTTTGGAGATAGGGTCTGCTTTTTCCTCAGGCTAGCCTGCACCCAGTCATCCGAGTTCATGCTTCACGCCCAGCTGTTTTCTGTTGAGATGAGGGCTCGTCAACTTCTTTTGACTGGGCTGGCCTGGATATCTTCCTTCCTGATCTCAGCCTCCCAGGAAGCTAGGATTACAGATGTGAGCTACTGGCACCCGGCTGGTAGTTTTTACTTTTAACTTGAAATTTAGTTTATCGTTCTTAATACTGCATTGAATTAAAAAAAAAGTTTAATGTTTATTCTTTTTTATGTGTAAGTTACAGTTACACACTATCTTCATGATATTAATATTTCATAGATGGGAAATGATGAAAAAAGCGTCTGAAAAGGCTTGGTAGGGAGCAAAGAGGAAGAAGAGTGATGGAAGCAGAAATGCAGAGCATAGGCCAATCTCGGGCACTTTGGGGAGGTAAAGCAGTAGGACTTGGTAAAGAAAGGGATTTGGGAGATAAGGTGGGAGAAGGTGTTGAATATAACTCCTAAATCTGGCTCAACACAACATCATAACAATATAGATGATTCTCCTATCCACTGAGACAGCAAAACCCTGGAAGAACACCAAGAATTTATTTGGGCTTTTTTTTTTTTTTTCAGAGTGTGCAATTGTGTTTTCGTGTGCACACACTTAATGAAAGGATCTTGGACATACTGACTTTTAGTTACCTGTGGTAGGCAGAATAATGACCTCATCAAAATGCCTTCATCCAGGGTTGAGGCTGTAGCTCAGTGGTAGATGGCTTGCCTAGCATGCACAAAGCCTTGGGTTCAATTCTCTGCACTTAATAAATCTAAAAGGTCTACATCCAATCTGTAGAACCTGTGAACAAATTATTTTTCACAGCAAAGAGGAAGGTTATAGGTGGAATTAACTTTGTTAGTCAGGTGACCTTAAGCTATTAATGGTAATAACCAGAAGAACTACTAGAAAAAGATAAATACTACAAGATAATTAAAATAATACACTAGAAATATCTATCTGATAAACAAGGCAGTGGTAGAGGAATTGAGGGAAAATGCATGGTATAAAAACAAATAGCAAAATCACAGCTGTAAATCTTATTTTATCAATAATTATTTTAAATGTGTAAATAGGTTAAATTCTCCAGTTAAAAGACAGATTGGTGATATAGTTTTTAAAATGTCATCTCAGGGCTGATAGTGCAGCTCTTTGGCAGAGCATTTGCCCCAAATTGTCATCTGGTTCTGTTGCTGCCTACAAGAGAGTTTATTTAGATTCAAAGCCCAGATCAGTTAAAAAATAAAAGAATGAAAAAGAGATACCTGTGAACAGTAACCTGTACTGAAAAGAAAGCTGTACTGGCTATAAAATGGTCTCTAAGACAAAAATTGCTATTGGAGGCAAAAATGGACACTGTAGCATGATAAAAGTTCAATTCACCAGAAAGGATACAACAAATATAAATGTTTATGTACCAAACAGAGGTTTTGTGTATAGGAAGCAAAAACTGACAAAATTGAACAAAGAAATGCATACTTCAACAATATTTAAGGACTTTATTACCAAAAAATAATTAATAGACAAGTAGAAAAAGATCATTGACATTCTGAGCCAACTAGAACCAACACTATATACTAACTAACCCAAAGGAAATGTACCGAACACTCCACCCAATGACAGCAGTACACACATTTTTCTCAAGTGTTCATGGAACATTCACCAGGAGAGTCCATATGTTAAGCCATTAAACAAGTTTCTAAGTTTAAAAGGATTGAAATCATATAATGTCCTTTGACCACAACGAAATGAAATTTAAAATTAAAAGCAGAAGGAAGTTTAGAAAACTCACACATTGTGGAAATTAAACAACATACATCTAACGAACTGGTTATTCAAAGAAGAAACCACAGGAAATTAAAAAATATTTGGGGATGAATGAAAGTGAAAACATAAAATACCAAAACTTACAGGATATAATGAAAGCAATGATCAGAGGGGAATTTATAGCTTTAAACACTACTATATTTTTAAAAAGAAGAAATATTTCCAATAATCAATGCACATTTCCACCTCAGAAACAAAAATAAAGAGCAAACTGAACCAAAATCAAGCAGAAATAAGAAGTAATAAAGATTAGAGCTGAAATAAACAAAACAGAGAATAGAAAAGTAAAGCATAAGAGCAATAAAATGAAAAATTGGTCTTTTGAAGACAGTAACAAAAGATTGATAAAAAGTTAACTAGACTTACTGTCAAAGAAGACTCAAATTACTAAAATCAGTAAAGAAGTAGGGTGTACATTACTACCAACCTACCAACCTTACAAAAACAACAAGGATTTTAATGAAATACCATAAATAATGTTATACAACAAATGAGATCACCCAGATAAAATGGATAGATTCTTAAAAAGATACAACCAACCAACAGTGACTCAAGAAGAAATAGAAAATACAAATTTTCTTATAATTTCCTTATAGAAAATAAGAAAGTTAAATCAGTAACCAAAAACTTCTCATCAAAGAAAAACACAGAATTAGATGACTTCACTGGTGAATTCAACCAAATATCCAAAGACGAATTGGCACCAATCCTTCACAAACTCTTCTAAAAAGTAAATGAGAAGGGAATACTTCATTCTAAGAAGCCACTATTACCCTAATAAAAGTCAGACAAAATCACCACAAGAAAGGAAAAAAACTACATACCAACATCCCTTATGAATCTTTAATAAAATTCTATTAAACAGAATCTAGCTACATATATCATGGATTATATAACATGAACAAGAGTTATTCCAGGAATCCAAAGTTGGTTTAACATACAAAAATGAATCATTGTAAGTTGATTAAAAATTGAACTAGACTAATCTTAATAAAAAGAAATCGGGATCCTCATACACTACTGAGGCATTGTAAAATTGCTCAATCTCCAGAAAAATAGTTTGACAAGTTCCTGAAGAGTGTTACACATAGTGTTTCTATGTGATTCAATCCTAGGTCCACATACATATCCTCATAAAAAATTTATACATGAATGTTCATAGCAACATTATTCACTATAGCTGAAAAGTGAAAACAGTCCATACGTCAATCAACTCATGAATGGATAAACAAAATATATCCTTTCAACAGAAGGTTATTCAGCAATAAAAAGGAATGAAATACTGATACATGCTATCATGTTGATGAACTTCAAAAGCAATAGGTTAAGTAAAAAAGGCCAGTCACAAAACACCACTTACATTATTTCATTATATGAAATGACCAAATGAGTAAATCTGTACCAGTGGAAGTAGAATCATGTTTGCTGAGGACAAAAATGGGGAGTGACTGCTAAGAGGTTTAGGGTGTTTTAAAGGATGATGAAAACATTCTAGAATTATATACTGGTGATGCTTCTGCAACTTCGTAAATATACTAACAACCACTGAATTTTACTCTTTAAAATGATGACTTTTATTGTATGCAAGTTACATACTAAATTATTTTAAAAAGTGAAGAGGGAGAGAGAAAGGAGTAGAGGAAGTGATGCAATGGGACATGTTCCAAGAAATGCACATGACTTCCAGAAGCTGCAGAGAGCAGGGAAGCAGATTTTCCTCTTGAGCCTCCAGAAAGAGAACCAGTCCTACCATTATGTTGATTTTATTCCATTGAGGTCCAAATTTTACCTTAAGCATTACAAGATAATAAATTTAAGTTTTTTAAAAGTGTACATTTGTAATTTGTTGTAGGAGCAATAGAAAACTGATGCAGTACCTTTGAGACATTCAAGTGGAAATGTGCATTCTGAAGTTCAATGTGAGAGTCTGGTGCTCAGAAGAGACAATAGGCTAGAAAAGTATAGTAATTTCTAGGGTCTATTCCAAATAATTTATACATGTGTATGAGAATTAATGCATTAGCTGATAGGCCTTTGAGGCTAGTTGTTACTTTTTATTTACATTTTTTATATAAAGAAACCAGGACATAGAGAGGTTCAATAACTTCCTTAAGGCATAGTATGAAGTGGTAGAGCTATGACTCAAATGTATGAAGCCTGGCTTCAGAGTGTGTGGGGGGTAACTTCTGACAAATAATTAAATCTGTGAATTCTTATCACCTGGAGCTACCTGAAAAACACCTGTTAGCACCTGAGCACGTGGGTAACATGTGCAAGAGTTCTTTTGGTGGAATGATGGGACTTAGAAGCCAGATTGTGTTGGTGAGTAAATTACTCCAAGTGTAGCCAGCCCTTCTGCAACATGTGGCTGTGAGAGGGAGAGAATGAAAACTCACTATCAGTGAAATGAGAGATGTCAGTTTTTTCCAATGGAAGTCTTAAAGATGTGTAAAAACTATTAGGAAATTCTGAAGGAGGAAGTGAATCTACAAAAATGAGGAAGAATAGATATATAAGAATTCCGAGAAAAAGGGGAAAAGAAGGGTCCATCACATTGTGGAGAGATTTGCCTTACATAAACAAAGGGATATTTCCTTTATTATGTAGAATGGAGTGAAGAGGTTGGGTTTATGGTGACATATTTGGAACCAGGAAGGTGAGGGAGTCTCTGATAACTTCTGGGTTTTTTTCTCTCATAGGAGGTAGGAGTTGAGTCACCCTCCTAATGTGGGGGAGATAGGTGGTAGGTGATAGGTGAAATTAGTGGTTGTGACAATGGCAACCACAATACAGCAGCAGAAATTTGAGGTGAGTAGAGAAGGCTTGAGTAATTAGTTTGGAGAAGGGGAGAATAAATTGACAAGAGTAGTGTTCTTGTCAGCCTCCAGGGCCCATGTAAGGATCTTTTTGGCTCACTATTAACACCCTAATTTGCTTATAATTTTTACATATGTCTGAGATTTCTCCTCACTTCCAACAATATTGTAAGATTCTTTTTCTGATTTATTTTCAAGGTAAAGGATAGTGTTGAGAAATCTTTAAGCTTAACTTGGATTTGCTTAACTAGGGTATTTGATTAATTAGAATACCCCAGTTTCCAATATTTCTAGATAAAAGAAGTTTACTATAACATGTAAATGGCAAATAAATTAGTCATCTCCCCCAAATTCTGATTTTAACGAAAGGTTATACAGTATTTTAAGGCTTAAAAGGAAAAAAAAAAAAAAAAACCCAGAAAAGACATTATGCCACAACAACTAGGAAATAAAAAGGCTTCAGCCTTTTCATTTCGAATTTGAGGTTAATAAACCTTATTTTGTAAGTTTATTGGTCCATTACCAATGGAATAAATGTTTAAACAGGAGAGTTGAATAGTGAGAAAGTGAGTTTTTTTTTTTTTTCTTGAGAAAGCAGACAGTGAAATAAGACACAAGGGATGACTCTGGGCAAAGATAAGAAGATTCCTGCCAAACTCCTTCCTTGCCTGTTACAGTCCACAAATATGTGTGTGGTTGCAATTGAGGTTCTCTGAGACCCTGTTCTGTTCCAGAGGCTGATAAAAAAATGTGACCATTTAGCTACAAATGGAAATCTCAGAGCATGTGAAGCATAGCAACCAGGAGAGAATCCCAAGGAAATCACCTGGCAACAATCAGAAATTTAAAAACAAAGCAACTCAGTAACCAAAACATAACCCAGACAAACTATGGAGCCAAGGAAAGAAGGAAACATTCGCAGCAGAGCGGAGATGCTCTGTGTTGGGTACAATTCAGCAGTATCACAGGATTTGTACTTTTTCACTCATATTCAGGATGCATACTGCATACCATTCTTTTGCTAGGAATTGGCTGTTCCAAGTTGAGTAAAAAATAGTCCCTCTCATCAATGAACTAATGATAATAATAAATATTTTAAAACCCCAGTAGTCCAGTGTGATAAATGCTAGGATAAGACACCTCCCAAGTGTCATGGGAGAACTGGAGTTAGAAAATTTGGGTTGTAGCTTCAATTTGTGATATCTTTGGGACATTCAAGTAGAATTACTCATTTAGCAGGTAAATTTATAGGCCTTGAGGCTGGAGCACACAATCTGGAGGAGAATGGTGACACAGGTATAGAAATTTGTACAGAAGGGTTTGAAAAAAGTTATGAGGGTAACATAAAGATGAGTACAGAGCTCCAGGGAGCATTGGTATTTAAAGGAGAAATAAGGAAAGTGAAAGATGGGAGGAGGAAGAGGTTAAACCAGAAATGGAAGGAGAGAAGAGCACAAAAAGTGCTCAATGCTGCACAGCACTCCAAAGTATAAACAGAATTTGGAAAGCAGGAGATCATGGGTGACATTCATCATACCAGCTTAGAAGCAGTGTTGAGAGGAAGTCTTAAAAATTGAGGAAGAAGGGAGAGAAAATGTCAACATTTTATTGTGGTACAAAGAAAATCTAGCAAGCTTCACATTTCAATGGGACACTTTGATGAAGGCTTGCAAGGAGCTATTCTGATAACCATCTAGGCTCTATTTGTCTCTGAGCACTTTTCCCTTATTCAAATGAGAGTCCTGTGGTCAAGACTTGAGAAGCCAGCAGAGAGTGTGAAGTGAACTGACACTTTGAGCAGTTATTACCTGCAGTTTCTTTAGGTACATAATTTCATTTAATTCCCACAAAACCTTTTCTTAGTTAATTTATTTATCCCAATATATTAGTCTCTTTCTGCTACTATAATAAAATATCTGCATCAAACTAAATTTATGAAGAAAGAGATTTGTTTAGCTCATTGTCTGGGAACTCAAGGACATGGCACTAGCATCAGCTCATCTGGTAAGGACCTCATGGCTAATGGCATAACATTGGCAGGGGTATGTGTAGGAGGAGCTGGTCACTTTGCCAGACAGGAAGCTGCAGAGCAACTGGTGTCCCATAATCCCTTCCGAGGGCAAATCACTGATGATCTAAGGATTTCCTACTTGGCTCCACCTCTTAAAGATCAATAGCAACTGCCAGTACTGCCATCCGAGGAACTAAACTTCCAACACATGAACCTTTGGGGAAGAAGCTTTCCAAACTCTAGTACCCACCTTGTCCTATAAGCAACATCACAGGAACATCACCTACGTCAGAACTACCTGCTTTCAGTGTTTCTGGCTCATTGTCTATCTGATACCTCTTCTGCTACTTTAAGGGGACCCTCAGACTTCAACCTTTGTTAAATTTTTTTCCTCATCATACGTGGAAAAGACAATGTGGCATCTACTTAAAACTTTTGTCCAATCCTTTGACTTTCCTCCAACCAGGAAAATGTATTCTGAGCAATGAGTTTAAATTATTCAGCAGCAGCACACACTCCATTTTATAAGAGGGTGAACTGTAAGCAACTGCCTTTTTCTGGGCGGTCACAAAAATCGAGTGTCAGCAAGTCCATGTAGGCTATGGACTGAATGTTTGTGTTCCCCCCAAATTCATAGGTTGAAGCCCTACTCCCCCCAAATGTGATGTTAATTATAAGTTGGGACCTTTTGGAGGTTAATTAGGATAAATTAGGTCATGGGGGTGGTATGAGGTGGGTGGATTCCTCATGAACGGAATTAGTGCCCTGATTGGAGTTGTAAGATAACTTGCCTTTCTTCTCCACTTTTTGCCTCTGGAGGTTGCAATGAAAAGTTGGCAGCATGCAACCAAGAAGACGGACATGCCAGGATCCAATCATACCAATCACCCTGATCTCATACTTCAGCCTTCAGAACTGTAAGAAATAAATTTCTGTTCTTTATAAAAGCCACTCAGACTATGGTAATTTGCTATAGCAGCCTAAGCTGATTAAGACAAGCTTCATGGAAAAAAATGACAGGAATAATGACTCTTCATGTTTTTCTCTTACTTAATGTTTATGCAGTTTTTGTATATTTTATCTCTGTTTTAAAACTTATGTTATTTATATATTAATATGGTCAGGCTACTATTTTAATATCTAGGGGACATATTAACTTTCATAGAATAGGACCTGAAAATGGTTAATTGAGGAACTTGCTTAAAGCTATCATTTAGAAATCTATGAAGCTGAGTTTTTATAGCATAGGTTTTGAAATAAGAAACTAGCAAGATTTGTTCTTCTTAATCCACATGTGGCAACTCCAGGCACTTTAATCAGGTTTATGTGTTGTTGAATAATGTTACCTTATACAAATTCATATTTGGGAATAAACCTCAACCCATTTCAATTTCCTAAGCAACATATGCACAAAATGTGTATTTACTTTAAATATCAAAAGTTATGTGCTCACATGGACAAAAAATATTAAGATTTAATCACATAGGTCAAATGCCTACTTTGTATTTGGTTTAGGAATTTATTTAAATACAGTCTTATTTCCTAGAGGCTTAAACTTTTAGATCAGATGTTACATGCTAAAAATCAAACTGTTGGATTTTAAAAGTTCACCAAACAACACTTACGGAATGCTAATACCATCTTCATATGACTCTGTAGTAGAATAAAAGTACCTTGAAGTAGAAGGTCATTGAATTAAAATCCAGTCACTTTATTCTTGAAGAGTATATGACACAGGTACTGTCAAGCCACTTCCAGCATATGAGATTTGGGGACAAACCAGAGTACCTGTCTTCTCTTTTTATTTACCCTAATGCTGGGGACTGAATCCAGGGTCTCATGCATACCAATAGACCTTCTCTTGCAAGCAAAATCACATCAGCATCTCTTACATTAGAGCTACCTGGATTTTTTTTACTTCAAGTTTTCCTTTTCTTTGGAGGAGTTTTAATTCTCCAGCAATATTATTTGAATTTTTATTAGCATAAATTAATTAGGGGGTTTCATTATGATTTTTACATACATACATATAATGTACTTTGATCAAATTCACTCCATCTATGCTACTCTTTCTAATCTTCCTTTGTCTTAACACTCCCATTTTAACAGTTTTTGGTGGGCTTATTTATCCTATTTTCATACATGTATATGTATATATATAAATAATATAATTTGATCATACTCCCTCCCTATCATCCAGTTCCCCCACTGATATCTCCTCTTGATGGATTGTTCCCTTTATCAATAGGAAGTACTTTCTTTGTCTCTTTTGACTAATTTTGTTTTGAAGTCTTCTTTGTCAGGTATGTTTGGAGTCATGCTTGTTTTCAGGCTCCATTTGCTTGGAAAATCTTTTTCCATCCTTTCACTTTTAAGCTTATGTTTGTCTTTGTCAATGAGGTGAATTGTTTTCTTGTTTTTTAATCCAATCCACCAGACTGTGTCTTTTGATAGGAGAATTGGGTGCATCAGCATTCAGAGTTATTATTGAAAAATATGCAGTAATTCCTGCCATTTTGTTGGTTTTGAAATGCTCAGTTCTTTCTAATCCTCATTTGCTTGTCTACCCTTCTAGTAAAATTTATTCTTTGTCGTATTTTCCAGGTTGTGTTTATCTTCCTCTTCTATGTGTAGGATTCTTTTAAGAATCTTCTGTAATGCTGGCTTATTGGAAATGAATTTCTTTAGTTTTTGTTTATCATGGAAGGTTTTTACTTTTCTTTCAATTGTAAAAGATAGCTTTGCTGGGTATAGTAATCTAGGTTGGCAGTAATTTTTTTTCAGAGCTTGGAATACATCATTGCATGTTCTCCTTGCTTTTAGAGTTTCTGTTATTATGATGGGTTTGCCTTCATATGTGACTTGGCACTTCTTACAGATTTCAGTATTCTTTACCTTATTTTGTATATTTAATATTCTAACTATAATATATCTCAGAGTGGTCCTTTTCTGGTCCTTTCTGTTGGGTGTCCTAAAAGCCCCCTGCATCTGTATGGCTTTCTCTTTATCAAGATTTGGGAAAATTTCTCCTATTATTTTACTGAATATGTTTTCTATCCTTTTAGTTTACAACTCTTCTCCTTCTTCTGTTTCCATAATTCATAGGTTTTGTCTATTAATAGTGTCCTAGAGATCTTGAGTGTTCTATTCATACTTCTTTATATTTTAATTTGTCTTTATTTGACTATTCTAATATATCTGTCTTGTCCTTAAGCCCTGATACTCCGTCCTCAATTTAATCTAGTCTACTTGAAAGGCTTTCAGCTGAGTTTTTAATTTAATTTATTGAGATCTTCATTTCCAGAATTTTAGTTTGACTTTTTTTTTCAGGATTTCTGTATTTTTATTGAATTCTTCTTTCATATCCTACATTGTCTTTCAGCTGCTTCTTTATCTTCTCTTGGAATTAATTCAGTTGCTTGTTCATTTTGTCATTCAGTTGTTTATACATATCCTCTTTGATTTCAGTGGTCACTTTTATAATCATTCTTTTGAGTTCTTTGAGTTTCATCCTCTTCAATATCCTTAGTATCTGTTACTGTGGAGTTATTGACTTTTAGAGGTGCCATGTTGCTTTTTTTTTTTTTTATTTCTTATGTTTCTTCATTGGGATTTATTGGTTGGAAGTTGTAATCATTGTAGTCTGTCAGTTGAACTGTTCTTAATGATCAGGCAGCACCACATACATAGTGATAGAGTTGTGGTGTAGTTTTTCACCACTGGACTGGAGGGTAGCTCAGTAGCCAAGCTTTTGCCTATGTGCTCAGAGCACTAGGCCAGATAGAGGAAAACTCACTAAAGTATCTTGTTCCTTGTGTATGGGTTGGCGTTATATGTGGGTTGAGAGCAGGGTCATTTAAGTAAGGGTCAGTTGTCCACATCTGTGCTGCTTTCATCTTAGAAGCTTTCCATTTCTCTTCTTTTTACACTGAAGGTCACTGCTGGCTACACAGACCTTTGTAGTCTATAGCCCACATGCTGCATGGGTCCCAGTTTGTTTCTCCAGGGATAGTATACCTGCAAGCCTAGGGTTGTCCCCCAAGTGTATCAGATAGTGGGAAGAACAAAAAGAACATTGAGCTATGTACTGCTGTTAGATAACTGAAGATCTCAAGTGCCGTTCCTGCAGGTCTCTGTACTTTCAGACCTAGCCCAGAAGTTCCTCACTCAGTGAGAAGGAAGACACTGGGAGATATTGTGTGATACTGGGTCCCATGCTCAGAGCCCTGAGTCCTGCCTGGCAGCAAGCCCCTGCAGCTAACAGATGGCTCCTAGGTGCCAAACGCTCTGCCAGTCACAGCTTGATGCTGTTTTTGCAGTGATCCTCAGGCAATGAGATTTGTTCTCAGTGGAGAGGACAGGACAACTGATCACCATGCCCTTTGCTGACTGAGATCCCAGCTGCTTTATGTCTCAGAGGACTCACATCAGACCATCTCACTCTCGAAGACCACCTCTTATGGTCTTCTACCACACAGACAGTACGGCAAAATGTTCAAGATTCACCGAGCAATAGTCATTCCTTAGTTTTCAAGTCCCCTAAATAACTCAATCTTAAAGCTTGTCCAGCAGGAAATGTCTATGGCCAGCAGGCAACCCCTGGAGCTCGTACACTTCACCACGCATGGGTTTGGTGCTCTGTTTCTGCTGTGATCTTCAGGCACTGGGGCATGCTCTAACCAGGAAGGGGAGGGCTTCCAACCACTGTGCCCTTCACTGCCCAAGCTCCTGGCTGTTTAAACTTAATGAGTCCACCTTCTTCATGACCACCTTTTGTGACCTAGTGTCCCAAGACTCCCTGAGCTGTGATTATTCATTGTTTTCAGGTCCCTAGGGTAGCTCATTCTCAAACCCTGCCTGGCAACAACTCCCTGTAGCCAGCCAGCAGCTTCTCCTGGCACCAGAGCACCCTACTAGCCATGGATACCTGCTTTGTTTCTGAAATGATCTTCAGGCCATGGGTCTTGCTCTCTTCAGCTAATTAAACTTCTCAAAGAGCTACCTGCTTTAAGTGTTCCTGGCTTATCACCAAGTTGATCCCTCTTCAACAGCTCTTCAAGCATAAAGGCAAAATAAAGAAAGACAGAAAAAGAGAGAGGGGAGTGGTTGCATGTGGACTAATGGTTTTGTAGAGAAACTCACAAACATTACAAAGTCAGAACTGTGAACATGTATAGATCCACTATTAATCTAGAAAGTAACTGGCTAAGTGAAGGTAGATGTGTTCCAACCTATCAGAAAATTTGGTCATTCTAATAGTTTGGGGATGCATTTTGTATCAGAATTTAATATCCTTAGTAAATTACTGAAATTGAGTGAGGTAGAAGTCTTGGTGATGGGAACTGTTAATTAAAGAGCCTGTCATGGAGAAAACATCACAATGTGAAATAAGAAGAGATTCCAAAGGCATGAAAGATGAAACAAAGAAGGGCAAGCCTTTGCTTTCATGCCTGTGATCTTGTTGCTACAATGGTCTCCCTAGAGAATGTGAACGCTGTGAGTTGTAGCTCAGTGGTAGAGTCCTCATGTATCATACATGAGACCCTGGATTTTGATCCCCAGCATTGATGGGAAAAACAGAATGTGAGGACTGGAAATGATCTTGAGAACCTCTCCTTCTATCGCTTCATTTTCATGATAAGACTGAGCCTTAGAGAAAGCTATTTGGTGGTAGAACTAGGATTTGAAGTGAGAAACTATGCTCCAAGTTTGGGGGAATTTCTATTATGTAACATCACCTAAAATGTTCTCATTTGTGGTATGCTAAAAATAATTTACATACGTAGACGCATGTAAATATATACAAATGAACACTGTCACCATCATCATCACTACTATTTTCACTAAGCACTTGAAAAGCACTTGTATCCACCCCAGAAAAAAGACTCAAATAATCCTCTAGAAGCCTGTGGACAAGAGATTTTATATCAAAACCCTAAATTCACTTAATTATGGATCTGGTTTCTGGCATCCCATTTTCATGGTGGAAAATGACTATTGACCATTCTTAACAAGGGTACCTTGACAGAGCATGTTTTTTTTGTTGCTATTGTTTATTTTGGTTGTTTTTTTTGGCCTCTCCATTGGCTGTTGAATAGAGAGTTGAGGCTGACATTGTGACATTGTTCTTTGCATGCAAGAGACCATGATAGGAAGAGAGAGTCAGCACCTCCAAATCCTTGGCTCTCCCTAGACCCCTTCTGTAAGTTGGTGTGCTTTAGCAGTTGAGCCCTTAAAGCAGACTATTGCCCATCTTGGCAGTGTTCTTGGCAGCAGCAGTGCCCTGCTCCCAGGGTCTAGCTCAGTTAACAGCAGCTACTGTTTGTTCCTGGTGAACAGTTTTCCTGGGACTGCTCCAGTTGCCAGTCAGGGCCTCTGAGGAGAGGCAGCTCCTTCAGCAACAAGGAGCTCTCCATTCTTTCCAAAGGCATTTCATGTCCTGTTTCCCATTGGATGTAGCAGTGTTTTCCATATGAGAAACAATCCCTGAGAAGTCAGGAATTAGAACAAATGAGCCAAGAATTAAATGAAGCTAGGTGCCAGTGGCTCATGCCCGTAATCCTAGCTACTCAGGAGGCAGAGATCAGGAGGATTGTGGTTTGAAGCCAGTCTGGGCAAATAGCTTGAGAGACCTTATCTCGAAGATACCTAACATAAAAAGGCTGGTGGAGTGGCTCAAGGTGAAGGCCCAGAGTTCAAGCTCCAGTACCACTAAAAAAAAATACCAAACTGAATGAAGTATGCCTATAAACTGAACATATGATATTAATATATATTGTGCTATATATTCTGCACTATGCCAAGCCCTTTGTATACATTATCTCATTTAATCCTCACGAAAATGCCTTGAGGTTGATTTAATAGTCATCACCATTTTACAGTGAAAGGAACTCAGCCTCAGCAATTAAGCAAATTGCTCAAGATCATGGAGCTAACAAATAGATAAAATGGTCTTCAAACCCAAGATATTTAATCTAAACATCTATAGTCTTAACCATGATATAAGTATGTCATTCACATAAATGTATTTTTTAAACCAAGGTTTATATTTATTTTGGTTAATAATTATAGGTTTTATAGTATATGATTTATAGTAGATTTTTGTTATTTTTCTTTTCACTGTTTTTTACATTAAAAAACATTACTATATGATTGGTATGTGATACAGCATTTTTTAAGGGCTCTTTTTTTTCTTTTGAGACAGGGTCTCTATTTGGTGAAGGCTAACCTTGAACCCATGATCCTCCTGCTTCCACCTCCCCATTACTTGGATCACAGGTATGTTCTACCACACCATGACGTTCTGCCTCATCATGGACCAGGAATCAATGGATCGTGGACTGAAATCTTTGAAACCATGAGCCAAAATAAATTCTTCTTGTCTTAGGTTCTGTCAGGTTTTTGTCACAGTGACAAGAAAAGTAACTAATGCACTTAGCAAAAGTAAAACTTAAGAAATAGAGGTCAGTTAGAATTTCACTGTAAGGAATCAGCCCACTCTACCTGGTCTGTTCCCCAGGTGTCTGGAACTTCACCCACTGTAGGTCACTCTACAAGGACCTTCAACACCATGGCTCCTTGCTAGATCTTTGAATTCAATTTAGCACCTTACTATGTGGAGGCTCTGCTCAGGTACAAAGTAGGGATTACAGGGAACTTTCTCAAAAAGCTTTGAGTTCTCTTGATTCTAAAGAAAAACTACAATAGTTTTTTTGGGAAATAAGGAGAAAAGTTTAGGGAGCTTTTGCCTACCTGCAACTCAGTCTCATGGCAGCCTTGCTGCTCTTCCCAATAACATGGCTCACATCTAAAGATTGGATTTGGCCAGCCTTTAGATGGGCCCCAATGCCTCTTTCTTTGTGTCTGCATTTCTTTTCCTAACAACACCTTGGCAAACCTGAAGCCCTGCTATCTGCTGGCAGACTTATTTAGTGCTGTCTGCTCAACTAACCTGTCCCAGATTCTCCACCATCAGGCTCTGCCTATATGATATGCAGTGGTGAATACAGTACTCTCTGGCTTTTCACTTGGATATTAATCTGTTCAATGTCAACCATTTTTCCTTTATTCAACAAATGTTTATTGAGTATCAGAAATTGTTCGAAGATCTGATACAGAACAGTGAACAGAATAGAAACAACGAAAATAACAAAACCGACAAACAAAAGTGTGGGGAGCAGATTATGAGAAGCCTATGAGAACTTGACATAAGCACAGCTGCCCGATAATCGGCAGGCTGAGTTTGGCATGGTCCCAGTCGCAGAAGAGAGCAAGAAGGCAAAATGCAGCACAGCTGCTTTCCTAAGTTGTTTATATTCAGAGAAGTAGGAAGGTAGGTTTCTCTTGTTACAATGTCACGCCCCTCCCCAAGAACTGTTGCTCCACCTCCTTGTTTACCACTGGATATAAAAAAAGACTCACTGAAGGAGGATGTGAGGTTTTTTGATGGGGGCTTTTAGATGGAGGCTGTTTGATGGGATTTTAATTGGCTGCCGCTGTTGCTGCTGCTGGCTGTGTGTCTCCACCAGAGCAGCTTTCTGCACCAAGAACTTTATACATAGGCTTTAGAAAAGCTAAGCTAAAGAAAAGCTAAAGAGAACATGGGGCAGTGCAAGTCTAAGGACTGAGACTTTAAGAGTTATGCTAGTGCAGTTTTTAGACACAGCTGCTGTTGTTTGTCTGCAAGTCTGAGCACTGAAGCTTTAAAGGGAACATGGGACAGTGCAAGTCTGAGGGCAAAGACTTTAAGAGAGATCATGCTAAAGAAAAGCTAAGCGAAAACACAGAACAGAGTGAGTCTAAGGAAAGAGACTTTAAAGAATAGAAAAGAAGCAAGGTTTTAAAGAAAGACTTTAGAAGGAAGATTTTAAAGAACAGAAAAAAGAAAGACTTTAGAAGGAAGGTTTTAAAGAAAAATAGAAAAGAAGCAATGAGGCTGCTGTGCATCTCCATCTGAGCACCCAACACACCTCACCCCAACTTTATGCATGTTTGTCTATCCTTTGTCTTTTTTGCATCTCCTGTTGACCCCAATTAGGTCAGGAGAAACAGCACGAGAAAGCTCACTACACAAAAGAGCCTGCTTTCATGGAGTTTCACATTCTAATACATAAAGCTTGCTGAACTGCATTGCACACTTATCCATCATCACTAGTTACTCTTCCAAAAGCTAAAAATTCAATTTTCTGTTTCTCATTCTCTATAGTCTGCTGTCTCAGTGCAGTGAAAGGAACCTTCCTTTTATAAGATAAAGAGGGTTATAGAAGAAAGGAAACAGGACCAAGAGCAAGTAGATAGTGATAGCATAAGCTTAGAGATCAAAATATCTTGAGGTTCGCAAAGATTTGGTGAGCAAAAAACATAATTTTATTTAAAAGGAGGAATAAGGAGGCAGCAGGCCATTGGGTTGAGTCAAGTCAGTAGTGATCTATTGTTAAAAGATTACTTAGGAAAATCCAAACTATCCAACCTGTTTTTCTTCAGTCTTCCTATTAAGCAGAGTAGGGAGAGGGGAGAGAGAGAGAGGGAGAGGGAGAGAGAGAGAGAGAGAGAGAGAGAGAGAGAGAGAGAGAGAGAGAGAGAAGACTCATAAGCAAGAGAAAGAAAAGCCCAAAGAGGGAAAACCTAATTACTCTAAATAGTCAACCAGCTCTGATAAATAGCATCTCAATGTTCTGTGAAAAATGCTCTATAACCTTGCTGACCTAATCTGTAAAGAATAGTGGAAGTACCAGTAAATTGGGTATGGGTAAGTCCCATCACTATTTTCAAGAAATGAAAGAAGGGTGATTTTGCATAATAAACACCAATGACTAGAAGGTGTTTTTCTTTTTTCATTATATAAACTATTTATTAATAGACCTCAGATACAATCATGGTGTGGCCATGGTGGTCAGTGGTCTCTGTGTGCAAATCTGGGTATGAAGGCCACAGAAGTGGCATAACTTTGTATGATTCTTGATACCGTGATCAAGAATTTTCTTTGGTTTTTCCAATGTGCATTCATAGAGCACATTGTTCTGACTATTGGCCAGGACTGGGTTATAGTTTCCATCCTTCATTTCCTTCTGTCTGTTTAAGAACCAGTCTAGAAGATTGGGGGAACAGCTCAAGTGGGAGAGTGCCTATCTAGCAAGTGTGAGGCCTTGAGTTCAAATCCCAGTACCCCCCCCAAAAAAAAGAACTATTCTAGAATCTTGTGGTGGCCTAGATTTGTCAAAAATAATCACATATACCACCTCATCCTCAGTGTACCTTCAGTGTACCCTTAGTGTACCAACATGAGCAAATAGTGTCTATTTAGCTCCCTTCCTTAATGGTATGATGACAAAGTCTATTTTCTACCACCCATCAATGTTGGTACTGAGTACTTTCAGAATATTCTGGCATTTCTTATTAAAGGTAGGATGGAAGCATGTAGGCATCCTGTGAGAGAGAAATGTTAGCCTTTTTTTTTTTTTTTGGTGCTGGGGATTGAAACAGGGCCCAGTGCATACTAGGTATATACCCTATCACTGAGTTGCATTCCTAGCAAGATGTTGGGTTTTTAAAAATTTGTTTGGAAACTTCTAGATCTGGAGTGGTCAACCTATGGTCCACAGGCTAAAGGCAACTCATTGCTTGTTTTTGTAAAGAAAGTTTTGTAAATTCAGACTACGATCTGAGTGATGTGCAGAGGCCGAGTAAACCTACAAAGGAGCCCAGGAAGAAATGTCAGAAGGTTAGTATGAGAGCTCATTTTTCATAAATTACTTATGAAAAGTGGATGAACATGGCCTGGATAAAACCACAGTTGGGCAAATGGAACTAGTTGAGTGAATATATCTAAATGCCTGTGTCAACCTGGAGTAAGAACCCTAGTGGAGAACAGCAAGACCCTCCATTGTATTTGCTATTTCAATCAATATCTTAGATAAAAGACAGGCTCTTTACATGTTAGGATCATGTGAAGATAAGAGGAATAGAAAATACATCAGATGGAACTATGAAAATATGAGAAAATTGTGACTGACTAGAGCCACAGATTCTAATAAAATAAAATGTTAAAGTGATTAAACTTTTGGTGGCATAAGTACAATGCTGACTTAGCAGTTCACTGTAAAAAGAATGAACTTAAATGAACTAGGTGATGATTATCTAAGTATGATTCCACATCATGAACTGGCTGCCAAAAAGAAGTAAGATGGATTTAGGATGATTTAATTGGAGCTTAGTACCTAGAAGAGTACTTCTCAAACTTTACTATACTTAGGAATCCCCTGAGGAATTTTTTGACGCCTGCTTAAGCCACACTCCATAGCAATTAAATCAGAATACCTGGGGACCTAGTCATCAGTATGGTTAAAAAAACTTTCCAGGTGATTCTAATATGCACTTGGACTTTAGAATTGAATAGGATGGAGATTGCTAAAGAGGGAAAAAAAAGTGTAACACTTATTATGCTTTGGTAGAGGGGGAAGGAACAATTGCAACAGGGTCTTGTAGTGGGGGAGAAAGACTGGCCCTGACTTCAATTCCAAGGAGCCCAAGTTTGAATATATAGCCAAGAGGGAGGAGGCTGTGTCAGTGGTTGGAAAATTCCTAAGAGGAAACATAAAGGATAAGGAGGTTTCTGGCTTCTCACATGTTAGCATTGTTGCAGGCTAGGAGGGTAAGATATCCAAGATGGCCAAATACCAAGGTGGGGGATTTTCCCTAAACTCATGGGCTTCTTTCTCAACCTGCATCCTACAAGGACAGAGTGTGGAGCCCAAGTTCATGCCTAGTCAAGCAGAGGATTCAGAGAAACTGAATCCAAAGGAGTCTTATCAAAGAAGTCTTTGTCAAGAATAAATAATACTCCCTTTGGTAGTTCATGGTTTTAGTTACCTGTGGTCATCCATGGTACAAAAATATTAAATAGAAAATTCAAAAATAAACAATCCATTATAAGTTTTAAATTATGTCCTACTCTGAGTAGTATGGTGAAATCTTGTACTGTCCAGCTCTGCTCTGCCTGGGACATAAATCACCCGTTTGCCTAGTGTATCCATGCTGTGTATTCTACCTACCCCTTAGTCATCCCTTAGTCATGTGCAATTGTCTCAGTTATCAGAATGTTGCAATATTCTGATAATTAGTGTTTGTTTTCACACAATCCTTTTTTTTTTTTTTTTTTTTACTATTAATGGTACCAAAGCACAAAGTAGTGGTGCTGGCAATTAGAAGCTGTAAAGTGCTTCCTTTAAGTGCAATGATGAAAAGTGCAATAAGATATTTTGAGACATTGAGAAACCACATTCACATAACTTTTATTACAGTATATTGTAATGATCATTCTTTAGTATTTTTAGTTATTATTGCTAATCTCTTACTGTGTCTAATTTATAAATAAAACTTTATCACAATATATGATAGGGAAATATATATATTATATATAATATAAATATATATATATAAAATTTCAGTACTATACACAGTTTCAGGTATCCACCAAGGGTCTTAGAAGATATTCCTTATAAATAAGGAGAAACTACTGTCCAATAATGGTTTTCAACTGAGGATACAATACATTTAATCACCTAGGGGTAGTGTTTTCAAATACACATTGTAGAGTCCCTCCTTCCGAAGATTCTGATGTGGATTGCAGCTCTGATCTACCATCCCGTTCCATGTAGGTTGACAAACATGGGTCTAGAACCACTATACTCCACACCATTCACACCACACCTAAAATCGTTGAGTTTGTTTCAGCTGCCTCATTTTTAAAAAGCTATAGATTGGAAATCTGAAATTGGTGGCCACAGGTTGGAACTTCACTGGATTCGGGAGGGCGGGGCAGAGAAAAAGCCAATAAGTGAAATATTACCAATAGAAAAAAAATGAAGAACTATCCCATGATCTTGATTTCCAGTTTCTCTTAAAAACTGGTAAGATCTGGCAAACCTGAGCCTACCTGCTTTCCCCAGTGATAATCATTTGAATCTGAGTAACTGCTGCCCCCTTTAGAACAGGCTTTGTACTTCCAGCCCTCAGTTCACTTATTTATATTTCTAGCCATGTTCTCATAGATGCTTGCGTTGGCTACCTCTGCTGTATAGACCAATGGACAGTCTCTCAGAAAGGGAGCAGGAAGGCTTAAAAAAAAAACCCTTGAAATCATATTATTTAAGGAGTGCTTCAGCATAGTTGGAATATTGATAGAAGACTCACAAGGTTCTTCATATTCCTAGGACATTGCTATATGAAAGAGGAATTGAACTTCCTTGGGCTAAAATGAAGAATTAGGACCACCAGGTAGAAGGTACAAGGAGACAGATGTGGACGTCATATTCTAACTAATTTTCTAATAAGCTTAGCTGTGTAAGTAGAAATGGATGCCTTTACGGATAGTGAATTCTCTGTTATGGCAATGATACCTATGTTAGAATAAGGCAAGCTTGGGAAAGGCATGGAAATGGAAACTGTAGCCTGGCTTGGAGTTGGTTGTGGAACTTGATGCTTTTTGGCCAGGGGCCTTGGAATCTGGACCAAGGGACAGTTACTGAAAACTTCTTAATGAAGTGTTGGATCATAACTGAAGGGCTAGTTTGAGTTCAAATCGCCAATCTAAAGAGAGCTAGGTAGAGTTCAATGGGGAGGGGATAGGGAGACCAGTTGGAGCAGGTGTGAAGAAATGATCTGGAGCAGTTCTTAAGCTTAAATGGGGATGAAAGGAGTTGGGTGATGTTGACAAGATGAACTCTGGTTTCCATCTTAGCACAGTTGGGCCAGGGATTCTAAAGGACCAGTTATCATTAACATATAATATGTAGACTATCCAAGATTCTCAGAAGATACATACATAGAAGAGTGGACAAGAAGAGTATGTGTTGTTTGGGAGTTAAATTGCTTCAGTTCTGAATCTGTTATTTAATCTCTCAGTGCTATAGTTTTCTTATTTGTAGAATGAGGGAATGAATGTCATATCATAGATGGAATTGTGACATAACCCATGCAAAGTTTCTTAAAGAGTATTTGAAACACTACATATGATTACATAATATGCAATTACATAAATCCATCACACTATACTAAAGCAAGTTTACGTAGTGTATGGCATTTAGGTTGCTCTCTTTTCTCCTTGTTATTTGAAAGCTTAACTTTCTAATACACCAACAAGAACTGCTTGAAAATCACATCAATAAATTTTTTAAAGAACACAGAATTAGTATTATTTTTCTAAATGAAAGCAACTTGGTAATCCAGAACTTGCTTCCTCTGAATGGGCTAGTGATCCAGCTCTCTAATGGCAACCACTGGTCTAGCACACAACTGAGAAACTAAGAGTAATTCTTTGTACTTTTCCAAACAAGTGTATCATCAAAGGAGAACTGTTGAAAAGAAATTATTTCTCTAAAAGAGAGGGCACAAAAATCTTAAGCAGTTTTTATAACTGGTCTCCAGTGATAAATGGGCAAAACTGATGCATTTATAGATCTCTGCATCCAGTGAAAGCAGGGTACACTTTTTTTTATTCATATATGTATACAAGGCTTGGGTCATTAGGGTACACTTTCTTTCCTAGTTTCACGAAGAACATTTATCAAGGTGGACCATATTCTAGGCCATAAAAATGTCTCAATAATTTAAAAAGTATTCAAGTCACACTAAGTGCATTCTCTGACTACAATGGAATTAAATTAGAAATCATTAAGAGAAAGATGTGTGAACATTTTGCAAATATTTGGCCAGCACCAACACACTTTTAGTAATCCATAAGTTGAGGAAACCAAAAAGGACACAGGAAACTATTTTGAACTGACTGAAAATGAAAACATAGCATATCAAAATCTGGGGAATACCTTTAAAGCCATACTTATGTGATGGCATTAACATCTGTGACCAATGATGAATGAATGAATCGATGTGAAGGATCTGTGGCTTGAAGGCAATGGATTTGCCCCTTGGTAAGTGCAAACCTAGTAAGCATGATCAGGAGAGAAAGAGTGAAAAAGTTTTATTACTTGCAGCAATTAAGGGAGAGTGCTGAGGGTAATTCCCAAAGCGGCTCCTGTGCCCAAACAAAGCAAGCAAGGGACTTTTATTGGGGGTTCTTGTGCATATTCATAGAGGAAAGACCTTGTCATTACATGCAGAGGAAGGCACATTCCTGAGTATTCCTGGTTCAGGTTATCCTTCTTCATATATCCCATGGCAAATTGGAACGCACCCTATGTGAAGAATTTAGTTTATAATGAGAGTATAATGGACAAAGTTTACTCTCTGTACCTAAGAGGTGGGGGGCTTTGGCCTTAAAATGTTCCTATGGTTTCTTCTGGAAGGTCTTCTCTGAAACAAAAGAACAGCTTTGAAGCTGGGTGTTGTGGTGATGCCTGTAATTCTAGCACTAGGGAGGCTGAGGCAGTAGTATCATGAGTTTGAGGCCACTTGGCCTAAATAGTTAGACTGTGTATTAAAAAACCAAAAATCAAGAACCAAACAAAAATAATAAGAATGAAGAAGAAGAATAGGAAGAGGAAGAAGAAAAAATGAGGAGGAGGAGTTGGAGAAGAAGGAGGAGGAGGAGGAGAAGGAGGAAGAGGAGAAGGAGAAGAAGAAGGAGAAGGAGAAGGAGAAAGAGAAGGAGAAGAAGAACTAAAGTAGCTTTCCACCTGTAAGTGTAGGAGGTATAAAATTACCCACCAAAAGATTAAAAAAAAAGGTGAAGGAATAACACTCTCTTATTTCAAGAGTCATCATAAAGGTATAGTAATGAAAATATGACACCAGAATCATAATCCATAAAGTTCAAAATGGATGAAGCTAGGTACAGTAGCACCTATAGCCCCAGCTACTTAGGAGGCTAAGACAAGATAATCACTTGAGCCCAGGAGTTTGTGACCATCCTGGGCAACATAGCAAGATGACTAAAAAAAAAAAGAGGAGGGGCTATGTGGGATAAGTTAGACTCTTCAAAATTGCAAGCTTTTGTTCTTTGAAAGACTCTGGTAACAAAATAAAAAGATAATCCACAAGCTGGTAGAAATTATTTGTAACTCATATTCCTGAAAAAGACTTACACTCAGAATATATATGGGGGAACTCTCAAAACTTATTAATAAGAAAACAGTAACTTGAATAAAAATGAGTGAAATACCCCAAACATACACTTTACCTTCTCCACGCCCCCCCATGCATGTAAAAGATAAGAGAATGGTTAACAAGCACATTAAGATACTCATCAGGCTGGAGGTGTGGCTCAAGCATTACAACACTACCTCAAGGGCTTGACGTCCTGAGTTCAAACACCAGTATTGCAAAAAATAAAATCAAAACACTTATTATTAGTCATGAGGGAAATACAGATTTTAAACACAATAAGATGCTAGTAACATTTACTAGACTGGCTAAAATTAGCAAGACGGTCCATATTAGGTGTTGGTAAAGATGTGGAAGAACTAGAACTATCATAGATTATAGATGGGACTGTAAAGTGGTGCAACCACTTTGGAAAATAGGCAGCTTTTAAAGAAGTGAAACCTAACCTACCACTGATCCACAATAAAAGGAAGCATATATCCATACAAATATATATGCATGAATATTCATAAGCAACTTTATTTGAAATATCTAAAATATCTACCAATAGGTGAATGATAAAGAAATCATGCTGTATACATACAGAGAACCAATACTCAGCAATAAAAAGGAATGAACTGTTGACCCATCTATCAAAATTGGAGAATCTCAAAATAATACTGATTGAAAAACCCAGGAAAAAATAGTATGCACTGTATGAATGATTCTGGTTACATAAAATTCTTTAAAAATGAAACATAATCTATAGTGACAGATACACAGTTGCTTCAAAAGGAGAAATAGGTAGAGGGTGGGATTGGGAAGATTTGCAGGAGAACTTGTCTTAAGAAGTAACTGACATGAAATAGATAAAAGAGTCAGATTTTTATTTAATATTTTTACATGTAACCAGAATTTTAAAAAAGGAAAAAGAAGACTCAAAGAAGCCACTAGAACCAAAAGATTAAATACCTTTTGACACAAAGAACAATAAGTTGTGGTCATGTAATAAGAGAAAAGGACTTGGGCTAACAGTAGTAAATTATGGGACAGTGACTAGGAAAGATTTGAGGAAAACTAATGGAAGATAAGGGTCATTTTAGTAGGTTTGTAAAGATGCACATCTACTCACACTCTCTGGTAATATGAATATCTCTTCCTGTACAGGAAGGGCACCTTATTCATAGGAATTTTTATAACCTGCTTCTAAGTAGAAAGGGGATAGTCAGACAGAACTTTGTGTATCGTTTGTTTCTTAAGTGCTGTCAAGTTGAAAATAATCAGTATTTCAAAGTGGCATTTGTTGGGGTGGCATGTTCTGAACACCTTCAGATATGAGAGAACACTTTTGATATGTTCTCATTATGGGATATGGTCATTATGTTGCATGGAGTTATGGTTTCATGGTAGTATCAAACTTAGGAAATTATACACTTAAATATGCAGCCGACTGTGTGTCAATTATGCCTTAATAAAGCTCTTTCTTTTTGGAAAAAAAAAAGAGCTCACATGTGCCTTGTCTTGAGTTCTGTGCTGAGATTTTGCACATACCTTATTTGAGAGATGTGGGATTGGTCAAATGAACTGTTCATTGTGTAGTATCAAGATCATTGAGCTTCCCTCATAGAAAGTCTTTACTGTTGAAGACAGCCTCCTACGCGGGCAGCTGTCAGGCAGAACCAGTCCACTTGTAGTCAAGACTCCTCCATCTCTCTCCAGGCAATGTCAGAAAGATAAATCATAAGATGGTGAGTCCCCTGGGGCAGAAACTATCTGTCAGTCAAACTTGGGATCCTGAAAGCATCTTATCTGGGGCCTGGTAGATGTCAAGTATGTATGCTGAGATGAATTGAATGGAAGTATAGTGTTCTTAACAATATATGGTATTTACTAATCAGGTTTATTTTAGCCAAGAATTTTTTATTCAAATGCTTTTTTTCCCCCTCTGTGAAAAGTGAGGTGGAATCAAGAAAAACCCCATTATTAAATCCTTGAATAGATCCTTTGAATCATTGTAAGCACTTTTGTAAAAGTCACAAGGTACCCCTCAGTGTAATAATAATAGGCTGATAAAAATTATTATTTTTAAAAAGTGAAGGCCCATAGGAGAGACAGGTTGTAAATCTTGTCCCAGCAAACAAAGTCATCAAGGTAGCCATTTTATTTAAAGACTTTTTAATTTTCTTTGTGAGAACTGCATAGGAATCAAAGAAAGACTCATACATTAAATTTTTAAATGACTTATTTAAATTGAAAGTAAGAGTGGCCTATAATCTTACAATGAGTCCATAACTCATTGTACTTTTGCTTTAAAACCTAAGATGCTCTGTGCAAGCAAATTACCTACTCAAGTTGCTGACATTTTGCAAGTCCCGGACAAATGACATGCTCATTTCAGCTTATCTATGCTCACATTTCTGCACTGCAAACCATGAACGCTCTGGTTTATGAGCCCAGATGGCTGTGTGATCTTCTTGAAACTAAGTACATGCCCAACAGAAGTGCTTTTTGACTCATGTCTAGCAGCAACTCTCTCCAAAACAAAAGGAAGCTAAAAGCAACACAGGCTAAAATTGCCTTCTTAGTGGTTCTTAGTCCTGGCTGCACCTTAACTTTACCTGGAGAGAGATTTCAAATGTAATGGGCTCCACCCCAGACCAATGAAACCAAAATCTCTAGGGGTAACCCTTGGCATCAAGGTGCTCCTTTTTGTTTGTTTGTTTAAAGCTCCTGGGGCACTAATGTGCAGCCAGTTGAGGAACACTGTCAAATCGATGGTACCAGATTTTTATAGGGAAGATAAGCACTTTTTTTCTTTTTTGTTGTGCTGGGTATGGGTACATTGTGACATTTACAAAGGTTCTTAAAATATATCAAATATACTTGAATTCACCACTTTCTTAACATTTCTGGAAAAACCTAACTGATTGCTTTTGTTTTACCTTCTACAATTACACTTTCCTGAAAGGCCAAATTCTCTTATTGGATATATTATAGGTCATGGCAATTGTAAGAAGTTTTATCCTGTAATTAAGAATAAAATGAGACTTAATTTCTGTAGGAAATTATATTGTACCATATTGTAAATTACACTTTTCAATGGGAAATTATGAAATAAGAATTTGGCAGGTGGCTAGAATAAGATGTTTAATTTTAAAAATTATATAATTAAAAGATAATCAGCCAAATAATTTGGCTAATTATAGTGATTAAATGATTGCTTCCATAATATAAATTACTTTCTACCATAGTAAGTGACCTAAAATGTTTTCTAAATGTCTAGTAATATTTTAAACATTAGATTGTTTTATGAGTAAGTGACCTATATTTGATTGGTGGGCTCCAAACCACCTATTTGTTGGCTGCTCCAGATCAGTCATCCAGAGCTGCAAGGGTCTGTCAGGATTTCTGGGTGTCAGCTAAGCAGGTTGGTATTTGAAGTTTGGCTCCATTGGGGGTGGGAGGAGAAGACTGTGCAGGTGTTCAAGGCTCATTGTTAGTGTTCTAGGTAGTGTCTTTGTTGTTAGAACAAACTCTTATTTTAGGTTTCTTCATCTGTGAGAAAGGAAAATCAAATTACTTTATAGGACTGTTGCTACAATAAGGCCTATAGTTAGTGCTGAGGAAATGATAGAAAATATTAAAAACTATTTTCTTTCTTTTTTATTAGTGAATACGAATTGTCCAAAATAAGGGGCTTCATGATGACATTTCCGTTTGATCATATTCACTCCTCTATCACCCCTTCTTATTTCCCTTCTCTTCCCCTTTCATTTCAGTAATAGTCCCCTTTCTACTTTCATGCCCTATCCAACCCCACTGCCCCTCCATATTTCACATATAGAGAAATCATGTGACACTTGAGTCTTTGTGAAACTGGACATTTCACTTCATATAATGATCTTCAATTCCATCCATTTCTGCAAATGACATAATTTCACTCTTTATGAGTGAATCGAACTCCATTGTGTGTGTGTGTGTGTGTGTGTGTGCGTGTGTGTGTGTTTGTATTACCTTTTCTTTACCCACTTATCTCTTGATGAGCACCTAGGCTTATTCCATAATTTGGCTGTTTTGACTAGGGCCAAATAAGGGGCATGAAGGTATAGCTATACTAAGCTGAGTTTGATTCTTTTGAGTGTGTACTCAGAAGTGGTATAGCTGGATCATATATATAAGTTCTATTTTTAATTTGTTGAAGAACCTCCATACAGATTTCCATAATGGCTGTATAAATTTACATTCTCATCCACAGTATATCAGGCCCTGTCCCCCATCTTTGCCAATACAAGTTGTTTATTTTCTTGATAGCCATTCCGACTGGGATGAGAAGGAATTTCAATGCCATTTTGGTTTGCATTTTACTTATGGATAAGGATTTTGAATATTTTTATGTCTTCATTGGCCATTTGTACATTTTTTGAGAGCTCTCCAATTCATTTCCCCATTTATTGATTGGATTATTTGTTCTTTCAGTGTTTAATTTTTTGAGTTGTTTATGTATTCTGGATATTAATTCCATGTCAGATGAACAGCTGGCAAAGATTTTCTTCTATTCTGAGGTGTGTCTCCACTCTATTGATTGTTTCTTTTGCTATGCACAAACTTTTCAATTTGATACAATCCCATTTGTCAATTCTAGCTATTTCCTGAGTTTCAAAGTTTTGGGTCTTACATTAAGGTCTTTGATTCATTTTGAATTGATTTTTATAGAGAGTGAAAGATAGGAATCTAGTTTCAGTCTTCTATATATGGACATACACTTCCACAATATCATTTGTTGAAGAGGCTGTCTTTTTTTCCAGTGTAGGTTTTTTGCACCTTTGTCAAGAATCATGTAGCTGTAGCTGTATGAACTTACTTTTAGATATTCTATTCTATTCTATTCCATTGCTCTACGTATTTGTTTTTGTTCCAATACCATGCTTATTGTTACTTTGGTTCTGTAGAAGAGTATGAAGTTAGTTACTTTAATAGCTTCAGCATTGCTTTTTTTGCTCAAGATTGCTTTGGCTATTTGGTTTTTTGTTTGTTTGTTTGTTTCCATATGAATTGTAGGATTTTTTCCTAGTTCTGTGAAAAATGTCATTGGAATTTTGAGGGGGAGTACTATGTAGATTACTTTTGGTAATATTGCCATTTTGACAGTATTAATTCTGCCAATTCATGAAAATGGAGTCCTTTCCAACTTCTAGCGTCTTCTAAAATTTCTTTTGCATAATATAGTTTTCACTATAGAGGACTTTCACCTCTTTCTTTTCTTCTTTAGTCTATTGTAAATGGGATTGTTCTCTTGACTTCTTTTTCAGTGAGTTTATTGTTGAAACATAGAAAAACTACTGATTTTTTTGTATTTTGACTTTGAGTATCTAGTTTGCTGTAAGCATGTATCAGATCTAAGTCTTCTGGTGATTCTTTGGGGTTTTTAAGTGTAAGATCTTGTCACCTGCAAACAAGAATAATTTCATTTCTTCCTTTCCTATTTTTACCCTTTTTAATTCATTCTCTTGCCATAATGCCCTGGCTAGAAATTCAAGCACTATATTGAATAAGAATGGAGAAAGTGGAAATACTTGTCTTATTCCTGATTTTAGAGGAAATGCTTCCAGTTTTTCACCATTCATTGTAACATTGGCTATTGGTTTTCCATACATAGCATTTATTATTTTCAGGTATGATCCTTCTATTCCTAGTTTCTTCAGAGCTTTTACCATGAAGGAACGCTGAGTTTTGTCAAAGGCTTTTTCTGAGTCTATTGAGATGATTATGTGGTTTTTAGTCCTTGATTCTATTATTTGTTGCGCTATGTTTATTGGGTTCCATATGTGGAATTATCCTTACATTCCTAGTGTGATCTTTTAAAAATGTATTGTTGAATTTGGTTTGCAAGGATTTTATGGAGGACTTCTGAATCAGGTTAATTCTGGTTTCACAGAACAAGTTTGGAAGCATTCTACTTGATGGAATCATATGAGGAGCATTGGTATTAGTTCTTCTTTAAAGGTCTGGTATAATTCAGCAGTGAATTTGTCTGGCTCGAGTTGGGCTTTTCTTTGAAGATCCTTTTATTCTTTGTTTGTTTGTTTGTTTATTCACATGTGCATACATTGTTTGGGTCGTATCTTAACCCTGTCCCCCTCCCCCGCCCCCCGCCTCAGTTTCAGGCAGGTCCTGTTCTGCCCTTATCACTGATTTTGTTGAAGAAAAGACATAAGCATAAGAAGAAAGACAAAGCGTTTTTGCTAGTTGAGTTAAGGATACTATATAGAAATCCTACTATTGCTTTCATGTACCCATGTGTTAGGACCCATGTTGATTCAACTCTAACTGATCTTTACACTGGTTCCTGATCCCCTGCTCATGATAACCTCTGTCATTTTAAGGTTTCTGTATTAGTTCCTCTGCAGTGGGGACATCAACGCTTTCATGTTTTGGGTTTTTCTACCTATTCCTATATCTCCTGTATGTGCTCTCCCCTTTTCTTGTGATCCAAGTCCAACAACATTGCTGCATTTGCCCTAGATCTAAAGTCCACATATGAGGGAGGACATATGATTTTTGGTCTTCTGAGTCTATCTGACCTTGCTCAGGATGATGTTCTCCAGTTCCATCCATTTACCTGCAAATGATAAGATTTCATTCTTTTCATGGCTGAGTAAAATTCCATTGTGTATAAGTACCACATTTTCTTGATCCATTCATCAGTGGTGGGGCATCTTGGCTACTTCCATAACTTGGCTATTGTGAATAGTGCTGCAATAAACATGTAGTAACCTGTGTTGCATTCCTTTGGGTGTATCCCCAGGAGTGGGATTGCTGGATCATATGGTTGTCTATGTTTAGATTTTTAAGAAGTCTCCAAAATTTTTCCAGAATGGTTGCACCTGCTTGCATTCCCATCAGAAGTGGATTAGGGTTCCTTTTTTCCCACATCCTCGCCAGCACTTGTTGTCAGTGGTGTTTTGGATGATGGCTATTCTAACAGGGGTGAGGTGGAATCTTAGTGTGGTTCTGATTTGCATTTCCTTTATGTCCAGAGATGGTGAGCATTTTTTCGTGTTTTTTGGCCATTTGAATTTCTTCTTTTGAAACAGTTCAGTTGCCCATTTCTTAATTGGTTCATTGATTTTAGGAGAGTTTAATTTCTTAATTTCCCTGTATATTCTGGTTATTAGTCCTTTGTCTGATGTACTGCTGGCGAATATTTTCTCCCACTCTGTGGGTGGTCTTTTAAGTTTAGAGATCATTTCTTTTGTTGTGCAGAAGCTTTTTAAATTTTATGAAGTCCCATTTGTCTATCCTTTCTCTTAGTTGCTGGGCTGCTGGGGTTCTATTGAGGAAGTCTTTGCCTGTACCTATTTGTTCCAGAGTGTTTCCTGCTCCTTCCTGTAGTAACTTCAGAGTTTCAGGTCTGATATTTAGGTCCTTGATCCATTTTGAGTTGATACTAGTACAGGTTGATAGACATGGATCTAGTTTCAGTTTCTTGCAGATGGGTGACCACTTTTCCCAGCTACATTTGTTGAAGAGGCTGTCTTTTCTCCAGCATATATTTTTGGTACCTTTGTCAAAAATGAGGTGGGTATAGTTGTGTGGGTTCATATCTGGGTCCTCTATTCTGTTCCACTGGTCTTCATGTCTGTTTTTGTGCCAGTACCATGCTGTTTTTATTGTTATTGCTTTGTAATATAGTTTGAAGTCGGGTATTGTGATACCTCCAGCATTGCTCTTTTTGCTGAGTATTGCCTTGGCTATTTGTGGTCTCTTATGTTTCCAAATGAACTTTAGGGTAGATTTTTCAATCTCAGTGATGAAAGTCATTGGGATTTTGATGGGAATTGCATTAAACATGTAGATTGCTTTCAGTAGTATAGCCATTTTTACTATGCTGATTCTACTGATCCATCTGCACAAGAGATCTTTCCATCTTCTGTAGTCTTACTCGATCTCTTTCTTCAGGAGTTTGTAATTCTCCTTGTAGAGGTCATTCACATCCTTTGTTAAATTTACTCCTAGGTATTTGATTTTTTTTTTTGAGGCTATTGTGAATGGAATTGTTTCCATATATTCCTTCTCAGTTTGTTCATTGTTGGTGTATAGAAAAACTAATGATTTTTGTAGGTTGATTTTGTATCCTGCCACCTTACTGTAGCCATTTATGGTGTCTAAGAGTTTTTGGGTAGAGCTTTTTGGGTCTTAAGGTATAGGATCATATCATCTGCAAATAAGGATATTTTGACAGTTTCTTTACCTATTTGTATTCCTTTTATTTCTTATTCTTGCCTAATTGCTCTGGCTAGGAATTCCAGTACTATGTTCAATAAGAGTGGGGATAGTGGGCACCCTTGTCTCATTCCTGATTGTAGGGGAAATGGTTTCAGTTTTTCACCATAAAGTATGATGTTGGCTGTAGGTTTGTCATATAGCCTTTACAATGTTGAGGTACATTCCTTCTATTCCTAGTTTTCTTAGAGCTTTTATCATGAAGTGGTGTTGGATCTTGTCAAAGGCTTTTTCTGCATCTATTGAGATGATCAAGTGGTTTTTGTCTTTGCTTCTATTGATGTGCTGTATTACATTTATAGATTTGACTATGTTGAACCACCCCTGCATCCCTGGGATGAAGCCAACTTCATTGTGGTGGATGATCTTTCTGATGTGTTGTTGGATTCAGTTTGCCATTATTTTATTAAGGATTTTTGCATTGATGTTCAACTGTAGTTCTCCTTTTTGGAGGTGTCTTTGTCTGGTTTTGGGATGAGAGTAATATTGGCTTCATAAAATGAGTTAGGCAGTGTTCTTTCCCATTCTATTTCATAGAACAGTTTAAGGAGAGTTGGTATTAGTTCTTCTTTAAATGTCTGATAGAATTCAGCAGTGAATCTGTCAGGTCCTGGACTTTTCTTTTTTGGGAGGCTCTTGATGGCAGCTTCAATTTCTTTTTGTGTTATAGATCTATTCAGGTGATTAATATCCTCTTGGTTCAGTTTTGGGTGGTTGTAAGTTTCTAGAAATCTGTCCATTTCCTCAGGATTTTCAAATTTATTAGAGTATAGGCTCTCAAACTAGTCTCTGATGATTTCCTGGATTTCCATGGTGTTTGTTGTTATCTCTCCTTTTGAATTTCTGATTTTACTGATTTGGGTTTTTTCTCTCCTCATTTTAGTCAGGTTTGCCAGGGGTCTGTCAATCTTATTTATTTTTTTCAAGGAACCAGCTTTTTGTTTCATTGATTCTTTGTATTTTTTTTTGTTGTTGTTGTTTCTATTTCATTGATTTCAGCCCTAATCTAAATTATTTCTTTCCTTCTGTTTGTTTTGGGGTTTATTTATTCTTGTTTTTCTAGGAGTTTCAGCTGTAGTGTTAGGTCATTGATTTGCGATCTTTCTGGCCTTTTAATATAAGCACTCATGGCTATAAACTTTCCTCTTAGGACTGCCTTTGCTGTGTCCCATAGGTTCCGGTAGGCCGTGTTTTCATTTTCATTGACTTCCAGGAACCTTTTATTTTCCTCTTTTATTTCATCAGTGACCCATCAGTGCCCTTTCATGGTTTTGTTTGCTTTATTTTCTGTGTGCAAAATTCCTTAGAGAATCTTTTGTAGTGGTGGCTGGGTGGTCATATATTGTTTTAGTTTCTGCTTATCATGGAAGACTTTTATTGCTCCATCTATTTTGAATGATAGTTTTGCTGGGTAGAGTATCCTAGGGTTGAAGTTATTTTCATTCAGTGCTTGGAATACCTCACTCCATGCCCTTCTTGCTTTTAATGTTTCTGTTGAGAAGTCTGCTGTGATTTTGATGGGTTTGCCTTTGTATGTTATTTGTTTTTTCTCTCTTACAGCCTTCAATATTCTTTCTCTAGTCTCGGTACTTATTGTTTTAATAATAATATGTCGTGGGGTAGTTCTATTTTGGTCAGGTCTGTTTGGTGTTCTGGAGGCTTCTTGTACCTGAATGGGCATAGTTTTCTCTAGATTTGGGAAGTTTTCTGTTATTATTTTGTTGAATATATTACACATTCCTTTTGCTTGCACCTCTTCTCCTTCTTCAATGCCCATGATTCTCAGGTTTGGTCTTTTGATGTAGTCAGTGAGTTCTTGCATTTTCTTTTCACAGATCCTGAGTTGTTTAACTAATAGTTCTTCAGTTTTTCCTTTAATTGCCATTTCATTTTCAAGTTCTGAGATTCTGTCTTCTGTTTTTTCTATTCTGCTGGAATGGCCTCCCATTGTGTTTTGTATTTCTGTTTTATTCTTTTTTCTGATGTTTTCCATATCATGGGTTACTTTCTCTTTAATATTGTCAATTTTTGACCTTAATTCATTTATCTCTCTGTTTGTGGTGGTCTCAGTTTCAGTTTGGTGTTTATTTAGGGCTTCTATGATTTCATTTGTTTGTTTTTGTGTTTTCTCATATTCTTTATTTTTGTCCTCTTGGAATTTCTTGAGTGCTTCCTGTATATTTTGGTTGACCATGTCTAGTAACATCTCTATGAAATTCTCATTAATTACTTGTAGGATTTCTTCTTTCAGGTTGTTCTTTTGGGCTTTGTTGGGTTCCTTGCTATTAGTTTATCTTTGTTTTGTTGGAGTCTGGGTCTGGGTATCTGTTTTCTTCATTTCACTCTAAATCCTGTAGTACTTTATTTTTTGGGGGGGAATGGTTTCCTTCCCTTTTTCCTCTTCCTGTATTTCCACTAGGTAATGTTTCTATCCCTGAACTATGTGTACTTTAGTATTGACTGGGTAACAATATTGATACTAACAAAACCAAGAAAGAAGGATAAAAAAGAGAGAGAGATGGAAAGATAAAAGGAATAGTATAGTGAGGAAAAGAGAAAAAAATTGGTGGATGATCAAACAGTAAACCAGGCAACAAATCTCTTCAAGAAGAGGGAAAAAAATAAACAAAACAAAAAAGAAATCACCAGTTCTGGGACAGCAGTATTGCAGTCTTAGTTGTCCTGATGCTAGTTCTTTAGCATCCAGACCTGTCTGTGTGTGTCTCTTAGGTAGGTTTGGAGCCTTCCTGTGTCAGGTGGATGGTGAGTAGGGTCCCAGGGCCTTTGGGTGGAGGCCTTTAGCTGAGATGAAGTAGCTGGCCTTTGGAGTGTGGGCTTGGCATGCCTGAAGGGCGCAGGCTGGTGGAGTGGAGATCCTGCGTGTCTATGGATCCCTGGCTTGACAGGCTTGGGGGGGTGCTGTGGAGCAGAGATCCTGCGTGTGTGGGTCCCCGGCTTAGCAGGCCTTAGGTGCATAGGGCTGTGCAGGCCTTGGAGGTGTGTGGTGGCCCAGTGGAAGGGAGATCCTGCGTATTTGTATCTCCAGCGTGGCAGGTCTTGGGGGCGTGTACTGGCAGAGCAGAGATCTTGCAGGGCTGTGCTGGCCTTGGGGGCTGGCCGGCAAAGCAGAGATCATGCAGGGTGGAGGGGACAGCCAACCAAAACAGAGCTCCTGCAGGCTGTGCAGGCTTGGGGGGGTGGCATGGCCTGGCTGAGATCGTAAATGTCTGTGGACCCCTGGCCTTAAGGGCTCTTCCCACGGAAATACTGCGCTTGTGAGGGGTGGCAGTTTGGGGTAGCACAGCCCTGGTGGGGCAAAGGAGCATGGTGGGAGGATCGGAGATCCCACGGTGTATGGAGCAGCAGCTCTGCGGGCCTATTGGGCGGGTGTAGCATGCAGCATCTGCCCTTCTTTTAGTGTATGGTTGTGTGGAGAGGCCTCCCACAAGCTAGGGGTTCAGAGTGCTGATGTTTCAGCTCTCCCTGGTGTTTTACCTCAATCAAGCATGTCTCCAGCTTCTTGTCAAAGTCCCTGGATCACTGAGGTCAGAAGGTCTGTGGTTGTGTTCTGGTCACCATCTTGGACCCATTTATTCTTGATGGTACTGGAGTTTGAACTCAGGGTCGTCTGCTTACTAGGTACGTGCTCTGCAACTGGAGCCACACCTTCAGCCCTGCAAGACTCTTTATATTGCTTCAATCTCATTGTTCGAATTGCTTCTTGTAGATCTGTTTAGGTTTTCTAGATCCTTTAGCTTTAATTTTGGAAGGACATTTGTATCTATAAATTTATCCATTTCTTCTAGGTTTTCCAATTTATTAATTTTCAGACTATTCCTAAATGTTCTTCTGGATTTCAGTGGTATCTGTTGTAAATAACCTTTTTTCCCCCTCATCTTTAGTTGTATTAATTTGGGTCTTCTTTCTCTTTCATTTGGTTAATGTGGCTAAGGGTTAGTCAATCTTGTTTGTTTGACCCTTTATATTTTTCTTTTGGTTTCCATTTCATTAACTTCAGCTCAGATCTTTACTACTGTCTTTTTTTCTACTAATTTTTGAGTTTGGCTTGTCTTACCTGTCTTAGACCTTGAGACTTACTAGTTTATTATTTATTTGAGGAGTCTCTAATATTTTAATGATAAGTACTCATAGCTATAAACTTTCCTCTTAGAGCTGTCTTTGCTGTATCCCACAGATTCTGGTTAAGTGGTATTTATGTTTTCATTTGAATCTAGGAATTTTTTTATTCCCTCTTCTTCTCCTTCTCCACCTCCCTCCCCCGATTTCTTCTATGATCCACTAATCATTCTAAAGTAAATTGTTGCTGGGTACTGGTGGCTTACACCTGTAATCCTAGCTACTTGGGGGGATCACCATTTGAGGCCAGCCTGGGCAAATAGTTCAGTTTGTGAGACCCTATCACAGAATAAGTACAGCCAAATAAGCTGGAGGTGTGGCTCAAGCTGTAGAGTACTTTCTTTGCAAGTGCAAAGCCTTGAGTTCAAATTCCAGTCCCATAATAAAGTATATTGCTCAATCCCTATATGTTTGCATGTTTTCTGTAGTTTCTCATGTGATTGATTTCTACTTTTATTCCATTATGATCTGATAAAATGCAAGAAATTATTTCAATTTTTTGGCTTTTATCAAAACTTGTATTATAATTTAAAATGTGGTCTATATTGGAGAAAATTCCATCAAGTGTTGAGAAGCATGTCTATTTCACAACTGTTTGATGGAATATTCTATAGATATCTATTAAGTTCATTTGATCTATGGTGCAATTTAACTCAGAAGTTTCTTTGTTATTCTTTTGTCTGAATGACTTATCTATTGATGCATGCACTGTATTGACATCTCCCACTGGAGACTGTATATACACTAATGAGTCCCTTTAGATACTAGTAGTATTTGTTTATGAAATTGGGTGCACTGATGTTTGGTGTATATATATTTACAATCATTGTGTTTTCACATAGTGGAAGTGGAGAGGAGAACTTGGGATCAAATTGTTAAAATTCCACATAGCACCTACCCTTTCCCTTTTTCAAATCAAGGCATTCCACTTTGATCTGTTTACTATATTGGGGCATTAATAATATTCCACTCACAAATAAGGATTCTGTTAACAAAAAAGGTTGGAAAACCAGAGAATTAATTAACTATTTCATTTATAAATAAAGCTTATTGTGGTAAATGATTTATTTTAATTTACATACTTAAAAAGTAATAGAACTAGGATGGTGTATTAGTTACTTTTACATAGCTGTGACCAAAGTATCTGAGAGAATAATTTAAAGGAGGAAAGATTTATTTTAGCTTATGGTTTTGTTAATGGCAAACGGTACTTCCAGAAGACCTTGATTCTTGCGTTCTGATGTGGACGAATCTAAGTAGAACACGTGGTTGTAAATGGAATTTATTAAAAGTTAGGGCAGGGAAATACAAAGGGAGGTATGGTGAGGCCCAGATGGAAGCCAGAAGCTAAGAGAGTGTTTCTGCTCTTCAGGTGCTTTTAAACCTATGATACCCTATGGGAAGGGGAGAACAAGGAGAGTCCCACCCAATAATCAATGATTAGGGAGTTCCCAATCAGGTGAGGGTGGTTCCTGAGATAAAGCATGGTTAATCTAAGATGTAGTATTTTTTTCTATACTCCCTAATTTAGCTTGCCTCAAATTCCCTCTGAGAGACAATATTTCAAAAAATTCTTTTCTGGGGGCTGCTGAAGCGGAGGCATGGTCCATCTTCAGAAACTGCTTTGAACTGACAAGGGGCAGCAGACCCCACCTACAGGGGGAAATTGTCCCTCCTATTTTTTTCCCTTGAGATTCATTTGGACACAAAGTATCTAAATAATTATTTATTACAATTGAGGTTTCTCATGGAGCTCTGGGGTGCTCATGGAGATCTTGTTCATTTGTAGAGATCAATAGCCCTGTTGCCTCATGATTTGGGTCCTAAAGGCTTTCATTTGGAAGAGATGAATCTGGTTTAGAAGGCATAACCTGAACATTAGCAATGGTAGGAGTATCAGAAGGGGCTCTGCCAGGTGTAGCAGGAAGAATAAAGAATTTAACTTTTCATTTTGAAAAGTGACAAGAGAATGTTATGGTTACTTTGCCTATAGGTGTTTGTATCTGTAGCTATTTTTAACACTTAGATGGCCCTCTATTTTGGACTGCCGCTATAGTGGGAAGTTAAGGACTGACTGTTTAGGGTAATAGCTACATTAAGGGCCAGGTGTACCAGGGGGCAGGTGCCAGTCCAATTAGAGAGTAAACATCAACGAGTGAGTTCTGTACAGAAAGGAGACTCACAGTGTCCGTAAGCAGAAGTTAGACACCATTGAAAGTCATATTGCCTTTGTTCAAACAGAAGGCCTTACCCAAAGAAATGAGTTTGCCTTTTGCCAGAAGCCTAGAAGGCTTAAATATTAAAGCACAGGTGTAAGAGCCCCCTTTTAAAAAATCTCTTGACTTTGGTTACTTTTAGAGGTCTGGCATAATTGACTTCATCTGGATCTGGAGACGTCACCTCATTTGTGCAGTCCTTTTGAACCTTCTCACGTGGCTGAATGCCACTTGTTTCTCTAAGAAGTTGGGGGATGCCAACTGCCTGGGGGGGGTCACATCCTCTTAAACTGTTTACCTGAACAGTTGTCTCTGACAATTCTGCCAATTTGGCAGTTTTGTCCCTTGGAGCAGGAGTGGCTTCTCCTGGAAAGTCCAGAAAGTCAGATTTTGTCCCATGGAGGAGATCAGAAGTCACATAGACCAGTGTGACCTTTTCGGCCAAATTAAGAAACAATGAGATTTATTTAAAAATGGCTCTTAGGCTGGACTTAATTATCTAATTGTCTGTCCCATAGGGGATATACCAACACCTTTAGATTGTTGTAAACTGTCAGCAGACAACAGTTATAAAGCTTTACAAGGAAAATACAAAATGACCTCAGTACTTAAGAATGTCTATCCTGGTTGACAGATAAGCACTTGTCAGAGTCATTTTCCATGGGTTTCTCTGTAAGTGTCCCAATAGGATTAGAACTGTAATGACTAAACTTAAAGTTACTGTGGTTAATAGTTTAGCAATTAATATAACAGTGTAGTACTACTAAACCTCTTTTATTACAATGGGAATGTATGCACAAACTTATAAAAGAAACTAAGACACCAACTTGGTATGTGTCTCTTAATAACTATTTTAGAAGGCTTATAGTAAAAGAAGACAAAGACATCTAACATATAAAGGAGCCAGTAGCAGCATCACAGTTTAAACCTTAAAGGTTGGTAGGGTAAAGTAACAGGTTAGTGGTTGTTGTCAGTACTGCATTGACAGTTAAAAACCCTAAATTAAAATAATTAAAAACCCTAAATTATCCAATGGTTAAGGGAAGGCAGTGTCAGTAATTTTAAATGGCCCCTGTTTTGATGCTCAATTGTATATTATATATATAAAACAATGTTTATCTAGCCAATGTCAGATAAATCAAAGTTTATCTGACAGACAGACATCAGGCCTAAATGGCAGAACATTTAGTATTTGTCATAAAGAGCAGAAATTTCAAGACCTTATTAGATAGTAGTTTAGATAAAAGAACTATAGCTGTTTGCATGTATACATTTTAAACTCTGTAAATGATTTTGTAACATTTAGATACATGGTACTAGCAGTATTAGAACCATTTAAAAGAATTTTTACTTAATTCAAACAGTCTTTTTAGTGTTATTATAAAAATACATTAGGGTTTAGGCAGGATGTAAAGAACACTAAATAATTTAAGTGGGCTGTGTAGAGAACTTGTTATCTTATTTTTGTTTGGCAGAATCAAAGCATCTCCCAGTACTTAAGGATACAGCCTAGTCAATATGTTGGCTTCCCTTATGCTGGCTGGTAGAAAGACAGAGAGCGAAAGGAAGGGGGAAAATTCATTCACCCCTCCCCAGTGCATGAGGGCTCCTAAATGGAGTTCCCTATGCTGGCTGGTGGAGAGAGAGAGAGAGAGAGGAAAAATGGAAGGAGGAATGTTGCCCTTTAGTAGAGAGCAAGATTGATTCCAAGATCTTTGGGGGATCCCCTTATATCATGGAAGTTTCAGTTGCACATCCTCTAGACCTGTTTTACCTAAAAACGCTTCCTGTAGACATCTCTGTATGAATAAGCTGCAGGGTCCCCAACTTCATACTGTTTTCCAAAGGGCCAGTCTCTTCCCCCCTGGCATGAAGGTTTCTAAGTTGGATGTTGATCCTGAATGCCAACCCAACTATTAAAACATCAGAATTATTATAACCAGTACAGATTCCAAATTGCACCAAAGTAAGCTTGGCTGGTACAAACCCATCACTTGTGGTCAGTTTTTACATTAGGCCATGGGGTTGTAGTCAGCTTATAAACTTAGAAGAATAGGGAAATAAGTACATTTTCTAAAAAAGATAATAATAAGCCAAGATTAATGTCTCAAATGATTAAATATAGAAGCAGAGATAAGGGAGTAAGCATAAAGTTAGGGAACCCAATGACTGAGAGTCACGGCTTGAATATTGATAGGAAATAAGCCCAATATCCCATCTGGAGGGTTAACTTTTGTTTGGTTTTGGTAAAATTTTGTATCAGCCTGTAGCACCAAAATTCCTGACAGTTATTTTGATAAAACAGAAATCCATTTTTAAATACACATTGGGACCTTAAATTTTGACCTTAGAAAACTTTTACACAAACTTTAAATTATAAACCTAAGCTTTATAATTAAGCTTTAAAATTAAGCTTTAAGACCTTAATTTGCATCTTGAAATAACCTTTGTAAAAACCCGAATTTAGATAATACTGTTTTAAATAAAACTCTTAGTAATCTTATAGCTTAAAAGGCTTAGGAAGAAAATTAAATTAAACTATCTTTTTAATAATAGCAATCTATAAGAACACATGGGTCAATAAACCTAATTATAAAGAGTTAAGTGTAAATTACACTCACGATAGAATGAAACAGATTGAGATTATTGTTCATAAATTTTCTTCAGTTTTAAGATAGAGGATAGTTAAGCCTGGCTGAGATTAGAACTTTAGGTAACTTTTGAGACAATTGCAAACTTTATAAAAGTAGCTTAGGAACTATCCTAAAGACATCTATACACTCAGACACAGAGATGTTATGACCTAGGTATGCCAAAGACTATAAGCATGCATAATGAGCTCAAAATTTAGTGGCCACAAGTACATAGGTAGGAGACAGAAAAGCACAGAAAGCAAGTACGGAAAGCACACAATGGCATACAAAATAATCACATTAAATCAGAGTGCACTCTTAAATCAATTTTTGTCATTATCTTTAGTAGATTAGTCAACTAGATTCCTAAGTAATTTATATCAGATCTCTAACACAAATACTCTATTCTTGGTCCAATCTTTAACAGATTAATATATCAAAAACATGTATAAAAATTATATTAATTTAGAGAATTTTAACCACAAGTTAGTAATAATTTTCCTAGAGGATGGCAGGATGACATCACCCATCCCTAGGGAGTGTCAAACCATGAAATTCTACTCCAGGTCCTCAAAGGCTGATGGCCATTTCGTAATGAAAAATGCATTTAGTACATCTCCAAGAATCCCCCAAATCTGAAGAGTTTCAACATTGTTCAAAAGTCCAAGTAAGACAGCTCTTAACTGTCATCCCCTGTAAAATAAAAAACAAGTTACATACTCCCAAGATGCAATGGCACATAATATCATTCCCATCTCAAAAGGGAGGAGTAGGGGCATGGAAAGGAAGGATGGGACCAAAGCAACCCCAAACTCAGAAAGGCAAACACTAGATCCTGTAGTTCTATGTCCAGCATAGGGGCTTGCTGCCCAATAGACTTGGACAGCTCTACCCGGCTCTCTCACTGGCTGGCTCCACATGTTGCCCGAGGCTGTCCTTGGTAGATGTTTCAAGTTCCTGGAATTTCCAACTTTCTAGGTTCTCTGTTGAAGCTTGGGGCTTTACCCTCACAGCTTCACACATTGCTCTCTTGGGGTTGGCCTGCAGGGACTCTGATCCTGTTACATATTGCCTGGATTCCCAGGATTTCCTTTGAAATCTGTGTGGAAGCCCCATGACCCTGTAACTCTTGCATTTTGCATGCCTGCAAGATCAGCATTATGTACATGATGCCAAGTTCTGTTGCAATCTGGAGCAGTTGCCAGACCTACTTGGACCTTTGCTGCAGTTGCCCTGAGTGCCTAGAAGCAGAAACACTTTTTTAGGCAGCCATTTGCAAGCAAGGTGCTCCAGAGGTACTCTCTTTTCAAGGGAATGTCTTTCAAATGAGTTTATAATTTTATATCTCAGATCCTGTGATGAATGGGGTCCAGCTAACTCCAGATGTACCCTTGAGGCATCTTTTCTATTGTACTGGTGAAAAACACTGGGCTTCTTTTTAATGATGATAATCTCTTTAACAGTCATGTCTTCCTTAGCCCCAATTGTATACAGGTTTTTCTGACCAAGTTGCAAGCTTTTCAAGTCTTTCTTCTGTGGTTTTTTGCTCCTGATTCCTACTATAAACCTGGCATAAAACAGCTAACAATAACCATACCATAGCCTGAATGCTGCACTGCCTTAAAATTCATTCTTCCATAATAAAATAAAAAAAAATTCATTCTTCCAGATTAATTAATCTGTAACCTTTAAACTCATCCTCCCACAGTCTCGGGACATGAACAAAATGTAGACAAGTTCTTTACCAGAATATAACATGACTGATCTCTAGTCCAGTTCCCAAAAATGAACACAGTCTTTACTCTCTTCATCCCTATCAGCATCCTGGTCTGTACTCCCACCAGAATTGCCCATTAACCTGGGTTTATAGCATTCTAGGCGTTCCACACTTTTCCAAATTCCTCCCACAAACCAGTCCCAATGGTTTAAGAATCACATGGTCATGTTTAGTCATAGCAGTGGTCTCATTCCTGGTACTGAATTCTTGTAGTATTATTTTTGCATAGCTATGGTCATAAGTGCCTGAGAGAATAACTCAAAGGAGGAAAGATTTGTTTTAGCTCATGGTTTCAGAGGTGTCATTCCATTAAGATGGGGGAGTGCATGGTGGAGCAGAGCTGTTCAATTCATGATGCCCAGAAAGCAGAGAGTGAGGAAGAGACTGGGGACCAAGCATAACTTGCAAAGGCAGCCTCCCAGTGACCTACTTCCTCCAACTAGGCCATGCCTCTTAAAGTTTTCAGAACCTCTCCAAATAGTGCCACTAGTTGGGAACCAAGTGATCAATACAATGAACCTATGGGGGGACATTTCATATTCAAGCCATAGCAGATGGTAACTAATTCTTCTAATTTTCAGATCATGGACCTGATTGCCTCACACAAGGTAAGAAAAGGCATGTATGATCAATGACATGATTTCTATGTCACATCTCTAAACATGAGGCCGGCTAAAATTAGGGAAAGTTCAGGACTCATAGAAAAATATTACATCTCAGATTACTCATGCTTTGGCTCAGGGATTGCCCTCACCTGGCTGGGACCTGCCCATCCCCTCCCCACTCATTGATTATTGGATGGGAATCGCCTGGTTCCTCCCTTCCCCTAGATTAGCATACATTTTAAAAGCACCTAGAGAAGCCTACTCTATCTGCCAGCAGACTCCACCTGTGCCCACCATGCTCTCTTTTGTATTTCCCTTTCCTAACTATAAACTCCCTTTAAACCTATGTATCCTGCTATGGATGGTTCCATATGGGACACAAAGAACTTGGAAGTCTTCTGATCACAGACTGAACTGGCGCTGTTAACCAACACATTATAAGAGAAATGTTTGAGCAAAGTCAGAGAATAGCCATGAAATGTAATCATGTTAACAGTATAGCTATCACACTGAAGGAATCCATATAAAAATGGACATGGAAGAATACATCTTCTCTTCATTCTTTCTTACTGTGGAAGCTTCTATCAGATTGCCAATTAAGCAATGTGACCTGAATAAGGCACCTTGAAACCATGGTAGGAATGTATGTCATTCCTAGAAATGAGTGAAGGAAACAGTTTGGTTTCATGGCAGATCCTTATGGGTATATCTTGAGTGGGTATATTTCTCACTCTAAAAGCATATAAACTCTTATTTGTGATACCACCCTTGTCTGATACTTAAGCTATTGCATTAATGGGGTAATTAGTGTATGCCAAAAAGATGCACCTTACTCAGAAGTATTTATTGGAATCCTGTGGTTCTAATAACCATATTCCAATGCCTTCTTTTTTCCTCTACTTGTCTATGTGATGGAGTTTTATTCTATCTTGGTAGTCTCACCTCAAATAATGACAGAATTCCTCACCAGGAATCTTGATTTCTACTAGCCTGGGTAAGATCACTCTTACTTTAGCACTGTTCAACATAATCTCAATCACCTTCATAAATCTGCCTTCAATTAGTGTACAACTATTTAAACCTGGTTTCTTCTCCCCATTCCTGGTTCCAAAAAAGACTACTATCATATGTTTCTTTTATATAAAAAGTACAGCACTGCCAAGCACAAGAAATCTATATTAATAGTATAGGTGAAAGGAATGGGTGTTGATCAAAAAGAACATGGGCAGATATCTGTACTAGTGGAAAGAAATGTGATCAATTTGGACAAAGAAATAAAACTCAACCATTGATGAGTTTTGAGTGATCACAACTGATAAAATTATCTCACTCTGTAGTTCATGATGGCTGTGCAGGTACAGCTACAAAATTTCTCCTAGGGCAGAAGACCTTGTAAACATTTGTCATGGTTTGGATATGAATTGTCCCCCAAAGGATCATGTATTGAGGACTTGGTCTCAGCTGTTGTATTCAATCATTGAGAAGTGATTGGATCATGAGGGCTGATCCAGTAAGTTGATGGCATTATTGGGAAGTGATGAATCTGGGTAGTAGAGCCTAGTTAGAGACTAAATATACATTAGAAGGGTTTATTTAGTCCCCAGACCCTTCCTTTTTCTAACTCACCACTTCCTGGCTGCCATGAGGTGAGCAACTTTGCTCCACTACACCCTTCCACCATGATGTTCTGCCTCACCATGGCCCAGAAACAGTGGAGACATTTGATCATGGACTGAAATCCCTGAAACCATGAGACATAATAAATCTTTTCTCCCTTATGTTGTTTATGTTTGGCATTTTGTCACAGAGATGAAAAGATAAGTAACACAACATATTCTTTGGCACCAAATTGTATTTGGTTAATTTGCAGATCACCATTGCCAAACATCCATCTAGTTTTTCATTATTTACTAATTTAGCATCACTTAATATGGCTATGATTAGGATTGCATTTATTTTATTTTGCTGGCACTGGGGTTTGAACTCTGGTTTTTGGTATTTTTCTTCTCTTTTTTGAGACAGGGTCTTGCTATGTAGCCCAGGCTGGCCTTTAATTTCCAATCCTCCTGTTTCAACCTCCCAGCTGCTGGAATTTCAGGAAGACACAGCTAACTTTATTTGTTTTTGAAAGAGTAAAATATAGACAGAAGGCCATCATGTTTGCAAAAAAGTGTTCAATATAATATGCTTTTGGTTCTTTTAACATTGCAACTTAATCAAATTGACCTTGGTTTTTATACCAATTTAATAGAGACATATCACTCTGATTTAACAAAGGAATGAAAAAAATCCATTAAAACATAAAATGTATGCACATACCACTTAATTATCTCTTTGTAGTTAAATGCTATTTTAGTTTTCCACTAAAGGGTTCATGAAGAATTAAAATGAAAAGAAAGGCTTGGGAAAGTAGCACCAAATGGATGGAAAATATGAAATTAATTATCTGAAGGTCCAAAACAAACTGTTTCTTATAAAGAATTGGAGATCTGTTGCACTTCAGAATTATTTACATTTCTTTAGAAATGTTCTGGCTGTCAGTGGAAGAACATCACGTGGCAAGGTATCTTTTGGCACATGAGCCATGCAGTGTAAAGTTGGATGAGGATTCAAAGAGCCTACCCAGACTAGTCCTCTGTGTGAATCAGATGGCTACCTCAATGCTTGAAATAAGTGGTTTCTATCCACTTTCTGAGATATTTTTCCCCTAAAAACAAGCAAACAACCCCCTCAGAAAAAATGAAGACCTGTTTTTAATTCTATTCTTAAAATATTTTAGAGAAAAATTTACTCCAAATCTTGCATATTTCAGGTAGTTTTAGGTCTGTCTGATATTGTTTCAATATCAATACTAAGAATAGGACTGGGTCATTAGCAATTTTCTAAAATTTTCCCAACAAATATGATTTATGTCTATAAACAATGGGCCAACTTATAAGAGGATTAGTCAGAATGGAAAATATTGAAAAAATTAAATTACAGGAGAAAATCTTAGTGGTACTCATTTAGGCTCCATCCAGAGGAAAACTAGTCTTCATTGCCAAAACTGAAGTACTAAGATCACTGGGCACTGTGTGTCTGTTTTGAGATCAGCGTTTCAGGATGACTTAGCTTATAGTCATTAAATAAGAATTTCTAGTGGCCTTTGTCCAGAGTCAATACTTATGAAGAAAACTTCTATTACCATTTGAATTTTCATGAAACTCTGCTTTTAAGTAGAATAAAAACATTACCCTTGAAGACCATACAACGCTAAATTGGGTTCATTTCTAGAACTTTTGGGCAAGAAGAGCAGCCTCTAGAAACTCTTTTGCTTGAGATTGCTGAGGCCTGTGCATGGCAAACAGGTGGTATCAATCCTGTTCCCCAACTATAGCAAGTGGTCTCAAGATTCCACACCTGTGCCTGGTCATGTGATCTAGATATCAGGGACCTGAATGCCACAAGGCTGTTTGATGTCTTTCAGAAAGCGGGCCTTGGAGGTGCCTCTAGAGCAGGCATGCTCCCAAAGTTGCTGGTGAATCCCATAGATGATGAGCCAAGGCTCTAGCAACCATGAAGCCAGATGTGAATTTCAATCTTAGAAGCACTGAGTCCTCCCAGTAGAGATTCTCCATGTATAGATCTGTAAAGGTAAGAGATCAGATTAATTACTGATATATGCTGCAGTGTATCTGTCTAAAAAAACACTTAGATTCTATAATTTTTATAATGATTTTATACTTGAAAACTTTAAATTTTATATCTGCACTGTGTAAGACTATAGATGTATTAGAAGTGGCTGAATTAGCAAATTGATCAAATGCCTTTTTAGCACTTAGTAATTGTGTGTGTGTGTGTGTGTGTGACTGGGGATGGTACTCAGTGTCTCATCAGGCATGCTAGGCAAAAGCTTTACCACTTAAGTCATACCCAGAGCCCAGTTATGTGGTCTTAATACGTTTTGTAAAGTTTGTTGATGCAGAGAATTATAATGATAGACTTTTTAAAATAGCAAACCAGACTCTCTTTTTAATAGCAAACCACACTTGTAATCAGGAATAAATTCCATTCTGAATCCTTCAAAACTGTAGTCACTAGAGATGGTGTGGTGTTCTGTTCATGCACCATCATCAGCACGAGACTTACTTCCCCAGCTGTCGAGAGAGCTGTGGTCTGATGGCTCCCAGCTGAGCTCTTTCCCAGAGAGCAGTCCACCTCCCATGAGCGCTAGTGCGGTAGGACAGTTAGGAGACACTTTTGTAACTATTGCGTGCAATTAACTTCTCTCCCTATTCCAGATATTACCTCTTGTTTTCTAACAGGTGTTCCTGGAAGCACTCCCTAATAAGTGTGGGGCATGCATTCCTCTACCTCAGTGTCTCTCCAGGGAACCCGATCTAAGACTGAAAGATAGCTACATTTTATTTGATAATTTTTGAGGGAAAATTTTTACATCTGCATTTTTAAGTGAGGTGGATCTTGTATAATCTTTCAATACTATATCAGGCTTTGGAATGGAAATTAATCTGGCTTCATGAAATGAATGGAAGGGATGTTTCCCATGGCCTGGAAATGTTTAAATAACATTGAAATCATCTGTTCTTCAAAGATTAAACCCATCTGGTCTTTGTGCCGTTTTCCATGACACATTCTTAATCACCATCCCAATGTCTTCTGCAGTGATTGGCAATTTAAGTAATTTATATTTTGTTAGGCAATCATTCATTTCCTCTGTGTTTGCAAATTTGTAGCCATAGAATTGCAAGCACTAATCTCTTACAATTTTTTTGGGTCATGGCCTGTATCTGTGGTTTCTCATTTGGAATCTTACATATTTTTGAAAATGCCCTCTCGTGTGTGTGCTTGCCATATGCAGTCTCTTTAATTAGGTTCACAGTGAGTTTATCTGCTTTATTGGTCTCAGAAAATAAAGACCACTTTTGGATTTATCTTTTCTTCCTCATTTTGGCTAGTTTTTGTCTTCTAATTTATTAATTTCAACTCTTATTATAATGCTTTTTAGTTATTTTGTTGTCTGAAGAGTTTTTTTCTTTAATATAAAACTATTTAAAGCAGTAAGTTCACTTCAAGTGTAGCTCTTGCTGTTCCACTTTATTGCTTTCTCAAGTTTGTACTTTCACTTTTTATTTCTTTTTGATTCATGGGTTAAGTTTCCAAATGTTAAAACTTCATAATCTATGTCTTCTTTTGGAGTATGATTAAGCTAACATGAAAATTATTTTTTTCATAAATGGATGGGGGCAAATGTGTATCTGCTAGAAGGGATTTAAGGTTCTACATATACCTATTAAATGAAATTTGCTGATTTTTCTACTGGCTATATTCAGCTCTGAAAGAACCCTATTAAGCCTCTCTTTGATTGTAATTTTATCAAGTTCTCCTTGCATGTCTAATTTTTGCTTTATATTTTTTGCTGTCATGGTATGTGAGGCTGACTTTATAACTTTTTAAATTTTATTTTTTTTTTACTTTGGTTTGGGTTGGTTTTTTGAGACAGGGTTTCACTATGTAACCTAGACTGTTCAGGAACTTGCAGTATAGACGAGCTGGCCTCAAACTTGTGATTCTCTTTCCAAATGCAGGGATCACAGATGTGCACCACCATGTCTGGAGTTTTGTACATTTTTAATGGGCTTCATCGTGGCAATTTCATACAAGTATATAACATACTTTAATCACATTCACCCCCCCCATTACATTCTCATGTACCCCCTAACCCTGACCCTCTTTCTCTTCCCAAATAGTCCTCCTTTTTTCTTTCATGTTTTTTTTTTTAAAATCTAGATTCTTCATATAAGAGAAAACATGCAATTTGTCTTTCCCAGTCTGGCTTATTTTGCTTACCATGATAATCACCATCATTTTCTGCAAATGACATAATTTCTTCCTTACGGCTGAATAATACTCCATATATATATATATATATATATATATATATATATATATATATATATATGTAATTTTCTTTGTCCATTTATCTGTCAGTGAGCACCTAGGCTGTTTCAGTCACTTGGCTATTATGAATAGTGCTGCAGTAAACATGGGTGTGCAGGTGTCTTTACTGTATACTGACCTGCATTCCTCCAGCTATACACCCAGGGTGATACAGCAGGATCACATGGTAACTCTATTGTTTTTTGCTTTTTGAGGAACTTCTATACTGATTTCCATAATGGCTGGACAAATTTACAATCTCACTAATAGTAGGATTCCTTTTAGCCCATATCCTCACCAGCATTTGTTATTATTTATTTTCTTGATGATAGCCATTCTACCTGTGGTGAGATGGAATCTCAATGTACTTTTGATTTGCATTTAGGGAAATTTAGTGATGGCTAAGGATGCTGAACATTTTTTCATGTTTTTATTAATCATTTCTACTTCTTTTGAGAACTGTCTGTTCAATTAGTTTGCCCGTTTATTGGATTATTTTTGGTGTTTAATTTTTTGAGTTCTTTATTCTAGATATTAGTCCCCTGTCAAATGGGATAGCTGGTAATAATTTTCTTCCATCCTGTAGACCTGTCTCTTCTCTCTGGTAATGGTTTCCTTTTTTGTGCAGAAACTTTTTAATTTGATACGATCCTATTTGTCAATTTTTGCTCTTATTTCCTGAGTTATTAGCGCCCTAGTCAGAAAGTCATTGACTATGCCTAGATCTTGATGCATTTCCCCTGTTTTCCTCTATTGTCAAAGTTTTAGGTGTTCAGTATAGCTGAACACAAACAGGACCTGTTTGGGGGGTGGGGTTAGTACCAGAGGGAAGGGGAGGACATAAGGAAAGGGCATAGGAGCATATATGTGGTGGAAATATTGTGTACTCATGCATGAAAATGAAAAAATGAGACCCGTTGAAACTATTCCAGGAATGGGGGGTGGGAAGAGAAATAAAAGAGAATGATGGAGGGGGTGAATTCAACTGTAACACATTGTAAGAACTTTAGTAAATGTCACAATGTACCCCCAGTACAACAATAATGATTTTTAAAAGTTTTGGGTGTTACATTAAGGTCTTTGATTCATTTTGAATTGAGTTTTGTACAAGATGAAAGTTGGGGATGTAGTTTCAGTCTTCTGCATATGTATATCCAGTTTTCCCAACACCATTTGTTGAAGAGGTTGTCTTTTCTTTAACGTGTTTTTAGCACCTTTGTCAAGAGTGTAGCTGTGTGGGATTGTTTTTGGGTCCTCTGTTCTATTCAGTTGTTCCATCTGTGTGTTTTTGTAACTGGGCTCTGTAGTATAATTTGAAATCTGAAATGGTGATACTTCTGGCATTACTTTTTTTACTTGGGATTGCTTTGGCTATTTGAGGTCTTTTGTGCATCCATATGAATTTTAGGATGGTTTTTTCTATTTCTGTGAAGAATGGCATTTGAAATTTTTTGGGGGATTGCATTGAATCTGTAGATTGCTTTTGTTAATAGAACCATTTTTACAATATTATTTTTGCTGACTGGGCTGACTTTCATTGATTTTGGATGAGGTTCACATCACTTGTTATTTGCATTCTTATTCCTAGAACTGCTTGTCACCCCAAGTGTCCATTTTCTGAAGGCCACAGCTTCTGGTAGGTCACTGCTGGTTCTTGCTTTCTCTACAGGCTCTTGTTTCACTTCTTGCTACCCTGAAGTCTCAACATCTTACTCTCTTTGTCTAACCTTGTTTTCTTTCTCTCCTTCCTAGCCATGTTCAGCATATCTTAATGTTTCTCACTTTTGTTTTCTGCCTAAGTAATTTTTCTGCATATAAAAGCACAGTAGCCACAATCCTATGGAGCCTTTCATCATTGTGTAAAATCCTTTTTTTCCTTAAGTGGCTATACCTTTAAATCAACCTTGTCTGATGTTAATATCACCACTCTTATTTTGTAGTTGAATTTGCTTCATATTTTTGTCTATTCCTTTATCCTAAAACCTTTTTTAACCACTTTGTTCTAAGTTGTTTGCAGTTGTTTTATATTTTAACTAGTTTGAAAATTTGTGACAATGACGGAAGAAATCAGTCCATCCATTTGTCTTCAACATGATTATTGATATATTTTATTTTATCCTTACTCTGTGTCTACTTTTTTCAACAATTTTTTTTGCCAATTTGATCAACCTATTACCATTTGTTTTGTTAACGTGGATGTTCTCCTTTTTTTTTTTTTTTTTTTTTTTTGTGGTTCTGGGGATTAAACTCGGGGCCCTGTGCATGCCTGGCAAATTGCTATATTGCTGGAGCCACACCCCAACCTTCTACTCTACTCTCATTATATTTGTTTCATCAATTAATTCCATTAATTGTTTTCTTTTTCTGTGCTATCATTTTTCATTTAGACGAGTTGCTTTTCCCTCCTGGAACTTTGTTCAGTTTTCTTTTATTTCAGGTTTCAGGAATTTACCTGGGCAGGCCTGCATGTGTGTCTTACTCACCATTTCTCCCTACTGCTCAGCAATTCCTTTCAGTCTGCAGCTTGGTCTTCAGCTAAACACTTTTTCTCTCTCAGGAAATTCTACTTCATGTTATGTCTACTAAATCCTCACGTTCATTTACTGTTCTCTCATGGTTGCTATCATTATTTTTCATGCCTGAATTTTGAACTAGTTCTTTATTTTTTTCTTTTGGGAGTGCTGGGGATCAAACCCAGGGCCTCACACATTTTACGCAAGTGCTCTACCACTTAGCTGTATCCTCAGTCCTTGAGTATTTCTTCTATAGTCTTCTAGGCCATTCTTTTGGAGCTGTATAATGGCCATCTTCTTAATTCATGTATTAACTTGTTTCATAGGAAATTATGGTACTTTTGGCTCCAGAAGATATTTGCCTGTGCATGTGCTTCATTCAAAACTTCTTTTCTCTCATCTTTCTCTTATGGTAGTTTTTCTTTCACCAGGAATATTGTATTTATCCTGATTGGTCTTCTCTGTGGGTCCTGGGCCCCGAGCCATTAATTGACTTGTTCTGGGAGGGTTGCTAGTGCGCTACAGTTGTAGTGGTATAGAGTGATGGATGTGATAATGCACCACGTGGGCTGGCATCGCAGTGACTACATCTCCAGGTTCCCAGACTTTTGTTTTCACTTCTAACTTCAGAAATGGGAGTACACCCATTCTATAATTTCTTGGCTTTTGGAGGGAGATCAGACACCTTAAAGTGGGGGCAGTATCATCTTTTTCTCTGTGGTAAGTCAGTCCCTGGCAGCAAGCTCTTTCCAATTTTCTGCTTTCTGACCCTTGTTCTGAGAAGTCTGAAGGAGGTCTCAGTTCTTTCTCAGACTCAGGAAAAAAGGCCTCACATCTTTCTCTCCCCTGTGTACCTCAGAACCCCAGGCCATATTAACACTCAGTCCTACAAAACCCCTTGTTCCTTCCTATTATTGCTTATACTCTCTCTACAACAAAATTAGAGATAAGGGCAAAATAGTTTCTGCTGGGTATTGAGGGGGGGAGCGGGAGGGGGTGGAGTGGGTGGTAAGGGAGGGGGTGGGGGCAGGGGGGAGAAATGAACCAAGCCTTGTATGCACATATGAATAATAAAAGAAAAATGAAAAAAAAAAAATAAACTGCAGATAGGTTCAAGCTGGACATGTGACCTGGAATAGAAAGAAAGGTAACAGCAATCATTTCCTAGAATTGTCTCTTAGCTTCAGCAAACTAAAACAAAGAATGGTTTTGCTCTAATTCCTTTGTTTTTCCAATCTTATGGCTTAGTGATTTTTATTTCACTTTTGTACAGCCCCTCTGCAATAAATACTAATTATGTTTCATTTTCTTCAACTATCAGTGGCCTCACAGAAAACTGGACAGATAGCCTACTATTGCCAATGATAATGGATTAATTCAGTTATTTTGAAAGAAAATCATCATTTTGGTAGTTGCCTCTAATGTTTGGTTTAATTGGCTTATATTAAATAACATTAAATAACTGATCATTATGTATAATTACCTAGGTAATAGTTGGCATACACTTCATCTAGAAAATGCTCTAAGAAGTTAAGTTGCTTAGGATGGACATGACATACTAAATGGACGGATGGATAGATATTGTGCGAGAGACTGTCGAGTTGAGGAGGGGAGTAGAGAGAGATTGTAAGTACTCAGGCTTGTTTTGAAATGTCTTAAGGCTACAATCACAGTGGGCATGCTTTGTGGTGAAGATTCTAAACTGGGTCAGAGGTAAAGTGCATAAAGCTGTGGAATGCTCTCTCTTTTCACTGATATGTATTTGCCGTTTATCACAGTGGTTGGCAAAGCTATTTTCAGTGAATATTTTTAAAGTAATTGAATACACCATGTTTTTTTCTGAATCTCAGAGCCCAGATAACACATCAAGTGCAAGTAATAATATACTTTCTACCAAAATGTGAAGATTTAAACTTAAGTGAAGCACCTATCCATCATTCTTTCCTGTTTTTTAAAAATTGATATTTCAGCATAGGGAGAATTTGCCTGCTAAGAATTTCAAAACTCTTGTTCTATGAGATGGATCTTGCTTAGCTCTTGACTTTTTTGGTGTAGACCATGATTTTCTGAAGTTGAACATGTTCTGGTTATGCTCTGTATCTTGCACAAAGTGATAGAAAATATCTGTACTACAGGTTCAGGCATTTAACGCTCAGCTGTTTAATGCTTATCATAAATATTGTGGTAAGAATAATATTTGTGGTGGAATTGCCTATGCAGGTCTAGTTGTTCTTCTCAATATTAGAAATTCTAGCCTTGGAACACAAGATCATCACTGGATCTCATTTTTTAAAACTCTTGAATGTTGCCTTTCCTGAATTATACTTTAGTGTTATGCCTGTTGCCCTGGACTAACAAGAGTGGTCAGTTCCCCAATACCTGATGACAATTTAACCTCAAGGATTATAATTTCTCCATGAGTGATAGGCTGCTTATTTTCTAGTCAAATAACAAGTGAAGTGAAACAAAAATAGTTCCAGAATTAATCAGTTTATTATTTAATGAGTTTATTAATTCTGCAAAAGGAATGTATGAAAATATAGGCAAAAATAAGAGAATCAATTCAACACAGAATGCTAGTAATGAACCAAACATTGTGTATCCACAAAAGAAATTGTCCAAATAGTCTAGAAGACTAGTCCCTTTAAGGTGACACTAGAATAGGTCTGGAATGTATCAAGTTGTCAGCAATAAAGAAAAGGAATCTTCTGTGGCTGCCAATGAGTGTTTTAAAATGAATACTTGCAAAGGGTGGAGTCACAGTGAGATTTTTCTCAAATGGCAGTCTGAGGGTATTGGTGTTTACAGTTCCAGAAAGTATGTTATCTCAGCTTCCAGTTGTGAACCTAGGAGAGAAAAGTCCCAACTACCAACGATCTCATTTACATATTCGTGCACAGTTGTCAAGGTGGCTATCAGCCAGTTATTTCAGCCAGTTACTTGGCTCAGTTACAGCTTGTGTTACAGGAAAAGGCTCAAAATGGAGTTGGTGCTGTCAAAGCATAGTCACATCTATCATAATTAAAATATCAGTTTATTTAGGTTCATGTGAATAACATGGCAAAACATGCATAACAAGAATGTCATAGGCCAGCAGGGAGAATAAAATGAGACAATTAAAACTTTAATTAAAATCAGCTTTATTTCTGGTATAACAAAGGGTCTATCAATTCATTTATTAATTAATTTTAAACTTTCTATCATAGAGTCAACACAGTCCTGTAAGTTTGAACAAATGGAGTATGTAAACACCTCCACAATAATCAAGATACATAACAGGTCCACCACTTGAAAGTACAAAAGTTCCCTTTGTAGTAAGCCCTTTCCTATAACTCTACTCTAGGAAAAAACTAACGTGACTTTCTGTTATCCTGGATTACTTTGCGTTTCCTAGAATTTTATACAGGAGTACATCTAACATATACTTTCTGTCTGGTTTCTTTCATTCAGCATAAGAATTTTGAAATTCCATCATAGATGTTACATAAATTGATAGTTCATTCTTTTTATTGTAGAGTAGTTTTTCATTGCATGTGGTTTCCACAACTTGTTTATCTGCTCATCTACTGATAAACACTTGGATTGTTTACAGTTTGGGGCTGTTACAAATGAAATTGCTATGAACACTCTTATACAAGTACACATGGCATATGCTTTCATTTCTTTTGGAAGAAATAGCCAGAAGTACAATGACTGGATTATATGGTATGTATATGCTAAGCTTTTTTAGAAACTGCCCAACAGTTTGAAAAGTAATTGTGTCATTTAGTATTCCTACCAGATGTTAATCTACATTCTCACTCTCACTTTTCATGGTCAGTCTTTTAAATTCTAATTGTTCTGGTAGTTTTGTAGTGATATCACTCTGTGCTTCTAATTTCCATGTTGCTAAGAACTAATGGCACCGAACATTTTTTATGTGCTTATTTATCTTCTTTGATGAAATGTTTTTTTTAAATCTTTTGCATAATCCACCTTCTATCTTTTAAAATGGGTTATTTCCTTATTGTTGAGTTTTCAGACTTCTCTATGTACTCTGGATATAAGCACTTTACTAGATAAAAAATCTGCAGATATCTTTTCTTGCATTGTGACTTCCCCTTCATTCTCATAATATCTTATTTAATTTATTTTGTGATACTGGGGTTTAGATTCAGGGCCTCATGCTTGCTAGGCAGATGCTCTACCACTTGAGCCACTCCACCAGCCCTGTTTTGTATTTTCAAGATAGGGTGTCATGAACTATTTGCTCAGGCTGGCTTTGAAACGTGATCCTCCTGATCTCTGCCTCCTGAGTTAGCTAGGTTTACAGATGTGAGGCAAAAGCACCTAACTCATCATAGCATCTTTTGAAGAACAGAAGCTTTAATTTTCACTAAGTCAAATGTATTAATTTTTTTTTATGGGTCCTGTCTTGATTATTTAAGTCTATGATCCATTTAACACTTTTTTCCACCAGGCACCGGTGGCTCACGCCTATAATCGTAGCCACTCAGGAGGCAAAGATCAGGAGGATCTCAGTATCTCAAAAAAAAAAAAAAAAAAAAAAAAATTCATAAAAAAGGGCTGGTGAAATGACTCAAGATGTAGGCCCTGAGTTCAAGCCCCAGTACTGCAAAATAATAATAGTAATTTTTTTACGTGGTGCAAAACTATACTTTTTACATACGTATAATAATTTCAGCACCATTTACTGAAAAGACTATAAGACTATTCTTTGATTGCTTTTATGTTTGTTGAAAATCAGTTTTCCATTAATAAGATTTGAAATCAGGTAGTGGTTATTCTCCATCTTTGCATTTTCTGTTTGTTTTGGCTTTTATAGGTCCTTTGCATTCTCATATGAATTTTGGAACGAACTTGCCACCTCAACACAAAGCTTCCTGAGATTTTTTACTAGAACTGCACTGAATCTACAGATCAATTTTGGAAATGAATAATAATCATTGATGACTCTTGTAATTGTTCCTGCCTGATGGATGCTGAATTGCTCTATTAAAACCTGAGAATTGTTAAATGCATCTACATACTTGATGCTAACAAAGAAATATAAATATTGTCTTGCCTTTTCAGTCAAGCAGTACATCATTGTATTACTTAGCTTGCTTGTCACTGTGGTAAATTACATGACAGAACAACTTAAATGGTGAAAAGATTTATTTTAGCTCATGGCTAAATTTCAGTCCATAGTCTTTGGTTCTCTTTGGAGAACATCATGGTGGTAGGAGCATGTGAAGGAAGAGACTGTTCACCTTATAGCAGATAGGAAGCAGAATGGGTAAAGAAGGGACTGGGGACCAGTGCCCCCAGTGACTTACTTCCTTTAAGGAGGCCCCACCTCCTAATGTTTTCCTAGAAACTTCCAAAATAGTGGCACAAATTGGAGCCAAGCACTCAGCACATAAGCTTGTTGGGGTTACTTCATACCCAATTCATAACAAATATGGAAAACCAAAACCCAAAATTACTTAAGATGATCATCCTTGCTTCACACAGGAGTATTATAAATGTGTATTTTTAGTTAATCTGGAAGAATAACACATGTTGACACATAAGGGAATAGTAATTCCCAAGAGAAAACAACAATACAGAAAATATACAGAGTTGAGAGAAGGAAACACTTGAAAAAGGTATGACAAGAAATTTGACTTGGGCAAGTGTGGACATAAGAGCTAACCTAAGGAGGTGTTATTTAGCTTTGAAATGATTCCAAACACTTGTGTGATTTGCTGTATGTGCTACATATTTTGCTGTGACAAGAACTTGGAGTGAATTTCCCCTCCCCTTAAGAATAAGTCATCACACCTTAGCAGATCCCTAAGTAAGCTACCGACTTCAACTTATAAACCTCAAAATGTGTATAAACCCAGGAGTTTGACAGATACTTTGAGTTCAGAGTATGGTCAACCACCTTTCCTAAGACTAGGAGTGTATGTTGTGTCAGGCTAACTCTGGCTGCTATTTCTCTGCAGACTGAGAACACAGATCATGGAGAGGCACTTACCTTTGTTAGCCTTTGGGCTGATTGCTGAACCTTACCAGCCAACACTGGTGCTGCCTTCTAGAATTGAGGGACTTTGTTTCTTCGTGCATGTCTATTGCATTGGTTACTTCAAACTTTAATTAGACTTTACTTACCCCAAAGGCTTGCTTCCAGGCTAATTGACCCGGTGGACTTTTAACAGTTTTGGGACTTGCCACTCTATGGTTAATGTACTTCATTTACTGAGTATGTTCTGTTCTTGTTGTTCTCCCCCTCTTTAAGGATAGTGAAACAGCAGCTGCTCAGGAGACGGGAGGATCGCAGTGTGAGGCTTGCCTAGGCAAAAGAGGGAGATCCTATCTGAAAAACAACTAAAAGCAAAATGACGGGGGATGTCCCTTAACTGGTGGAGTTCAAGGCCCTGTGTTCAATTCCTAATACCACCCAAAAAAATTAAAATAAAAATTGCGCTAGGTGTGGGGGAATGGATTATGAGAAGCCTGTGAGAATTTGACATAAGCACAGTTGTGCTCAGTGATCTACAGGCTGAGTTTGGCACAGCCCCAGCTGCAGAAGACAGCAAGAGGCAAAAATGCAGCACAGCTGCTTTTCCTAAGTTGTTTACATTCAGAGTACATGTTACGCTGTCATGTCCCTCCCTGAGAATTGTTGCTCCACCTCCTTGTTTACCACTGTACATAAAAGACTTGCTGAAGGAAGATGCAGAGGATTGATGGGGAATTTTGATTGGCTGCTTGTGAGGCCCCCACTGACACTGTTGATGGCTGCTGTGTCTCCACCAGAGCAGGTTTCTGCACTGAGAACTTTATACATAGGCTTTAGAAAAGCTAAGCTAAAGAAAAGTTAAAGAGAACATGGTACAGTGGAAGTCTAAGGACCAAGAATTAAAGAGTTATGCTAATGCAGTTTTTAGATGCGGCTGCTGTTGTTTGACTGCAAGTCTGAGCGCCAAGACTTTAGGAGAGATTAAAGAAAACATGGGACAGAATAAGTCTAAGGAAAGAGATTTTAAAGAATAGAAAAGAAGAGACACTTTAGAAGTAAGGTTTTAAAGAATAGAGAAAAGAAGCAAAGTAAAAGAAGAGTTAATAGAGAAAAGAAGCGATGAAGCTGCTGTGCGTCTCCATCTGAGCACCCAGCACACCTGGCCCCAGCTTTATGCATGTCTGTCTTCTATCATTTGTCCTTTCTGCATCTCCAGTCGCTGCCGGTTAGGTCAGGGAGAACAGGAGCAAGAGAAAACTCTCTGCAGCTAGGGATTAAGTCAACGGTGGAATGCTTTCCTAGCATGCCTGAAGTTCTGGCTTTAATCCTCAGCATCCCAAAAATACAATATGTAACAAAAATGTCTGAATTGGCAATAAACCTTATGATTAATGAAATTCTACTTTTATTTTCTCATTTTAGCCATAAAAAACAGGATAGCTTTCAAAAAGTCTCAGGACTTTGACACTGAGATGAAAATGGAAAACTAAGTTTGTAAGAAGGAGAGGTGCACGTTCACATCGGAAGAGAACAGTGTGGTGTGGCGGTCCCTTATGCGTAAGTTATAAAAGATGTGGCCCCAGATAGATGGTTGTCTCACAGTCTTTGTTTCCTTCTCCTTTCATGATAATAAAATTTTAGCAAGGCACAAGACACCTTGGCTAATGAACATGTTCCCCATGCTACTTTATACCTAAATGTGGAGATTTCATTAAGTTCTCGTTGATGAAAGGTAAGTGAAAATGATGTGTACAATGTCAGGATAATAGCCTTCACGGGAAGGATAAGTCTTTCCCACTCCCAATCCTGTGCTTGGACTGTAAAGTGTGGAGAGCCATCCTGTGCCACGGGAGGAGAGTATCACTCCAGGGCAGTGGAATGCAATAAAAAGAACCTGGGACCTGACCACTTAGAATCACCACACCATCTGTGGAATACTTATTCCCAGAATGTTACTTGAAGAGAAATATAATTCTAATGTGGTTGGGCCATTGTTAATTTGGGTCTCTGTTATAACTGTTGCCAAACAAGGAAGGATAACTGCTCACTGGAAGAGCAGTTAAAAAAAAAAGTTCTCTATAATTGAAATACTTGTTGTATGAACAAATATTCCCCCATAATCACAAACATTATAAAAATGGCGTCATTAATTTATTGCATAGCCCTGAGAGTCAAATGGTTAAAAAATGTGTGTCTCATTTGCATAGAGAGGGGACAATTCTCCAAGGATATGTGAAATTGATAAAACATGGGTTTTTTTAGTCACAAATATCTGGCTTTGAATAGCGGCCCTACCACTGGGTAAATGTTTTACTTCCTTTAATTTTGCCTTCCTAACCTGTAAACTCCAAACTTCTAACCATATTGTGAGGTTTAAATTAGATAACAGCTGAAGTTCTAAGTCTTAGATCACCCTAGTCTTAATAGGACCATAGTTGAACAGGTTTGCTGTGCCTTAACAAAGCTGTAGCAAAGCTGCCATTTAATGATACACAGCCCATCATCAGCAAATAATCCAAATGAAAATTATTTTGGTGCCAACAGTGGAACCAGTATACACACTACTTTCATCCTAACTTGTATGAGTTAGAATGTACCAGTGGTCCCATACTTGTATAAACAGGGCTGATGCAGGGACTGCAATGAGACCAGTTTGGTGGAGTTCATCTGCACACTAGGCAAGCAGTTGAAGGAAGCTACTGCTACTCAGCTTCTGAGGATGAGGAATGAGGCTCCTTGTTGGTAGCGCTTTCAAATTTTCAAGGGAACCACAAGTCTGAATTTTTATGTGGTATCTCCTGATCCTTGGTGTTGGTTGTTTTTATTTTTTAAAGAACAGTATTCAGGTTGAATAAATCATGTCTAAGAACACCAGCTTGCTGCTTTATCTCTGCATACTGTCCTCTTTGACAGAGGCTGGCTGCAGCAGATGCCTCTTGAGAAATACATTAACTCCAGATGTGCTTAACATCAGCATGTTCAATTATCCATAGTAGAGCTGTGTACTTAGATTGGTGCTTACTCCCAAACAGATAAGATTTTAATGTAAAAGTCTGATTGTAATAAACTTAATTTAAGGAAGATACTTCAATACTATAATAGTTCAAAGTATACCTGAAACTAATTCTGAATGGGTTTTTCCCACTCAAGGTGTAGATGATGAGGATGAAATAAGTATATTTCTATTTATTTGGTATATGAAGCCAAATACTCAAATGCTGGGTGCATTTAAAAAAAATAAAAATCAGCAATTCAATTATTTTTTCCTTATTAGAACAGCCAGGAACGAGCTTGTTAAGATGGATCTGCTCTGTCATAGCTTGCTGTGCTGGCAGTGTCTAAATGAATTAAGTGAGTCACGAGTCAAAAAAATCTCACAGGCAGCTTTAATCTCCTGTCAGAAAGAATAGCTAACTGAGTCAAACATCAGTAATTTTTTTGTTTGGCTCATCTTAGAAGCTTGTGTTCTTAGTTTCGTATTTGTGGAGCTGCATTTTAATCTCAAAATTACACTCCTAATATATTCTTAAGACTGTGAACTTGAGTGTCCAAGTCTTTTTGTGATTTGATAGTTCTTAAAGGTCATGCATGCACATGAAAATACCAACACTGCTGAAACTTTTGAAATTGTCTTGAAAAGATAGTTTCTTTACCACTCAATTCTATCGGAACCTAACCATATTTATATTTTCTGTTTTGATAAGCCCAGCAAGTTCTCAAATTTTCATTTGGGGATTATTCATTTCTAATTCATATACTAGAAAACGATATGTCATAACATGCCTGTCAAGGCCAAGTGTGGGTGGAATGTGGTTCTATGTTTGATGTAAAAATCTCTGAAATATCCTATGACTGATAAATCTTATGCCCAAGCATAAAATTTTGTGCCTGAGCATATTCAGGTATATTTATATTGTCAAATATCTAAGACATATTATGAAATGAAGAAGAGCATTTGTAAATCATAATGAACATTATAATACCATTTGTGTTTTAGTGTGCTTTTATTTAGCATTGTAAATAAACAGTTTTAGAAGCATTCATGGAAAGCTAATGACAGTGATTATCTTTAGGACAGGAGTAGGATAGAACATTGTATTACTGGCATTAGTTGAGTTTTTATAGCAAGAAAGACATATATTAATTGTTTATTTTAAAATGTAAATAGAATTTAAATTATATGAAAAAGGTCAATATAACATTTTCAGAGCAGGCTAATAATATTGTGACTTGAAGCAAGAGATTAAAACTATCCCAGCAAATGATGAGCTTAAATAACTTCAAGGAGAATAAATAAACTGGGGCACAGAACTCAGTGTCTATGCAAATACCCACTCAAATCCCTTACGTTTGCAAAATGTGTGTATGCATAGCCGTGTCTGCACTGGCAAGCAAGAAAAGTCACTACCAGCAGACCAGAAATTTCAAGGCTCACCCAGAAGAAAGAAAACAATGATTGACAAGAGTTGAGCGAAACACAAAATATGTACTTGATAAAAACCACTAAGAAGACAAGATCCACTCTAAAACTAGAATGGACTAATGGTTAAGAACCAGACAGAGCTCTGGAGCAATAAAGAGGATAAATAATAATTAGGACAGAAGTTCTAAAAATTAGAAAAGCAGCACTATCCTGGAGCTAACATGCTCAAGATATATTCCTTGATATAATTCTAGGGGAGAGTTCTGAAGGTGGGCATAGATGTCTGAGAGAGAAATTAAGCCAAATTAAAGCAATAAGGCAACCCTGTCCAGGACAGGGGAACATTAAGTGTTCCCCTGTCACTGCCATAGAAAAGACCTTCTTGATTTAGCAACTGGGAACTCCAGCTGGCTGGCTGCTTGTTCCCCGCCCATGAGCCTCCAAGTGAAGTCTCCTCACTAGGAGGCTTCCAGTCACATAATCCCTACAATCAGCTCTGCCATGCATGGGAGGAAAAAACTGGCTACTGTGCAATTAGCTGAATTTCTCATTCATAGGCATAAATAGACAACAAAAGATCATCAGATACTTGAGGTAACAACCAAAAGAAGAATACTATATAGAAAATATAAAACAGATTGCAAGAACAAGCCCCAAATATTAATAATAAATATGTAGGTGTTAAATACCTCTATGCTTAGATTGGAAAAAATGTCCTGTGATATTGTTCATAAGAGGCTCACCCAGAATAATATGCCACCAACATATGGGAAAATAGGGAAATGGACAAAAATGTACCAGCAAAATGTGATCTCTAGAAACACTGCAATATAATTAAATCTCATAACGAAAGGATATGGTTTTAAAAAGCTCTCAGATATTTTGATGATCCCTTCTAAAAAAGCTGTTGAATTTAAGAAGAAATCAAGTGAAATGTAGATTATTGGGAAATCAATGAAAATGAAAGTAGCACCGCTACATATAGGTTGAATTTGAAAGTTACCAAAGGAAAAGGTAGATATTTTTTAGACAGTACCACATGGGAAAAAAACAAAAACAAAAACACTAATGCCTTAAATTAGAAAAACATCTAAAAAAAGAGAAAAAAATCCAAGAAACTACGAAGATTTCGTATTAGTAAAAGATAAATTAAAAATTACTACAGTTAATTCCAACAATAAAATCCAAACCAGTGTTTTGAAAAATATCTTTTAAGAAGTACACAACCACCCTGAACCATGAGCAGACTCTTAAACCATGAAGGACAGGAATGCAAAACAGGTCATAAGAAGGTCATAAGAGGGAAGGAAGGACAAGTGAAGGGGCAAAGGAGGGTGAGTGTGGTGGATGTGCTTTCTATACGTATGTGCATACGGAGCACTGGAACCTGTCTAAGTCATTTTAAGAAGAGGGAGAGAAAGAGGGAAAGCAAGGAAGGGGATGAACCAAATGGGGTACATTCTGTGCATAATGGGAATGTTACAACAAAACCCCCTGTGCAATGATTAAACTAATAAAACTAATAAAAAACTACAAAGATAGGCAAAGCTGGTAAATTTTAAAAAGAGAATATATAAATCAACAATGTTAGAAATAGGAACAAAATTTTAGAGCAGAAGGCACTGTTAAAAATACTGCTATGTTTATCATTGTGCCAATAACTTGATAAAATAAATGAAGGCATTTAGATTTCTAGAAAGAACTCAAATATTGCCTATCTAATTTTTCAGAAAATTTATATACTGCCAAAATTGAATAAGGAGGTTTTAAAAATAATTCCTAAGAAGTGAAAGAGAAAACACAAATATAAACAGATAACTTTAGGGTCTATATTTTTTTAAAAATGCATGAAATAAAATGGCAAAAGCTTAAGTATCAATGCTGGTAAAGGCAAGAAATAAGCTCTTAGTAGTGCCGTCACTTTTTGGACTCTGACAGTTTATCAAGAAAGGAAAAATCCATCAATTTCTTTCAAATGACAGCTACCTGTTAAAGTAGCTCATGTGAGGAAATCACAGTTTCAGTGATAGCTGTCTGTCCTTTTGTGGTATCAATCTACCCAAGAGAATAAGAAAGGAAGGCTGGAGCCTTTCCTTCACTTACTTGAGTCATTTGGGAAATGGAGCCAATGTTTGTTCCAAGTGCTCTTGACAGTGACTTTTCATATCATTTCAGTAGCATATAATTAATACTCAGAGCAAAGAGGAATAAATGAGAATGAACCTGGTAAGCTTTCTTTGTAAGTCTTTGCGATACTTCCTTATGAGTTACTAAAACAACCCTGGAGAGGAACTCTGAGGACATCCTTCAGCCTTAGCTTCCCCCTTAGTAAGACAAAGGTGTAAACTAAGTGATGTCAGGGTCCCTCCCAGCACTACCATCCTGTCCCTGTCTGTGTTACACACACACAAAAGTGACCGCCAGGCCTAGGAATATCACATTCTTAAGTGAGCAAATGCTTTGTTCTATTCAGAACATGCTTTGAACTTCTTTCCAAAGACAGGTTGTGGTAAACAGTGGGCATTTTGAATATGAAAATTAGTTTCTCTGACTCGAGGTACAGCAATAGTGTGGTATTCCCACAAATATCACAATGTAGTCAAATATTTTTCTATCAAAAGTCATTTTTATAAAAGCTGTGTTTTTATGCAACTTGTGATAATGTTATTTTTATTTTAGAATAAAAAAGAAGTAAGCTCTCAGAATGAAAATAAAAGGAAAGGAAAAACTAACTTTAAAAATATACCATAAACATGAGTAAAAATAGAGAAAAGATTAAAATAGAAGTTACATAAGTGCTTTTTTTATTTTGTTTTGTTTTTAAAGGAATCTTTTCTTTTAAAAGTACTGGGGTTTGAACTCAGGGTCTCACTTGCTAGGCAGGCGTTCTACTGCTCTAGCACTTGAGCCATACCAACAGCCACTAAGATTTTTTTTAATGTGTATTTTTAATGACAAAATTAGCAAAAAGTGTTTTCCTCCCTCAGGTAATGCCTCAGATTTTGGTTAATATCCATGACAAGAAAAATAGCATATTCAATATGTTCATACTACATTTTGGTAATTAGGTTGTTAAATAAGAGCTTCATTAGAGCTGTGAATGTCTGAGCATATTGGATGGACTAGATTCTTTTACATCACTCACTAAGAGTTAACAGAATTTTACATGTATTTGTAAAATGGATGTAACAACAAAAACAAAACAAAAACATGAATAAGGAAGTCATGACAGAAGAAATTAATCAGGTATTCTAAGATCTAAATATATCTCATACAGGACCATGAGTGATTTATGAAAACCTATAAAATTCAGACAATTCCTATGATTTATGAACAAATCCAAAGCATAGGAAAAGGTGACAAGTTTGTAAGTAAATTAATTTTAAAAAGGTATTTGATAGTGAAGTCAAGGAAATCAAAGGGTAGAAGCTACAGGGTGTATTAGAATGAGGAACAGTTACTTAGAGTAATGGCAGATTTAACTGTTTATCTAGAGGAGGAAGTGAGTGAGAATGAAGAGAGTGATGAAGAGGAAGCATCACTGTAGACAGTTCTTGGAGGAATCAGAAGCAGGAAGAGCAAGGGCTCATGTGGAGGAGTTAGCATGAACTAGGAAGCTGAATGCCTGTTGAGAGGGTACAATGGGATAAGAAAGAACTCTGGTGGTTGACTTATGTGTCAACTGGGCTAAGTTATGGTACTCAGTTATCTGCTCAAATACCAGTGAAAGCATTTTCTTTTTAGAAGATATGATTAACATTTCTCTTTACATGTATAAAAGAAAAAAAGTGAAAATAATGTAAATTTTTGTCAACTTATTCTGTAACTGGATTTGAAAAAATTGAAGTAGAGAAGCACAAATCAAGAACTCTATCTTGTGTGTGGTATAGGAGATTAAAAACTTTGAAAATATGTATTTGACTTATTTAAATTTTTTTCTGTTTTCTCTATTAACTGCTTTCATAGGAATTCTCTTTGTTGGAATTTGCACTTTCTCTGCTAAAAGCAATTCTTCATTTCCAGGTTATACTTTTAGATCAGTGTTTAAGTAAGACATTGTTTACGTTTAGAATATATTGACGTTTTTCTGCAAAGTGAGGCTTTTTGTTTCCGTGGTTGGGATGAAGCCCTGCTTTTAGTAGCACTGATGGTCAAGGGGGACAGAAGGTAACCATCAGGCTAGGGAGGTCACCTTACAGTTGAGCAAGTAGATAAGGTTGGCTTCTGCTACCAGGTCAAACTCTGAGTCTGTCACAGTTTGTACCAAACTCTGGTATAACCATAGGTTGGAAAATTTACCTGGCTGCTTTGTGTCTCAGTTTACCTATATCTAAAGTCATGAAGAGTATAGCACCTACTGTACAGGGTTATTGTGAGGACTAAGTAAATCAATACATATAAAGCTCTTAGAACAGGGCGGGTATATATATGGCAAGAGTTAAATACAGTTAGCTACTTTTTCCAAGTGCTCACTTGGTGAGCATGGGCAGTAATGGTTTTGTTTTTGAGCAAATGCTGGAGTCAGCTGGCAGTAGCTCTTGCTTCTGCCAACCACCTGTAGACTGCTGCTGCTTTTCATCCATTCTGCCTCTGCTCTTGAGGTTATTCCCTAGGGAAATGCCTCTATCCCCTCTGATTTCCTCTCATTTCCATTCTCCAAATAAAATTAACAATTTGATTTCCAGCCTCCCACAAATATTCAACTTGCTCATATAATTCTCTCCTTTTTAAAACAGAAACTAATTTATCTGTAACTTCCTTTTTAAAATTGCTATATTTTAGACATATTTTTATATCAAAATTCACATACGAATTTCCTATAAGAATAAAAAAAGAAACAATGAATAATTTTGTAAGTGATACTGGTATAATAGTGTACATATGTGGGGAAAGTAAATCTAGCTAAAGAATTAGATATAAAACACAAATTTTATCCAGAGAAAAATGTAAGTAAATAGCAAAGAAAGAACTCCTAAAAAAAAAAAAGAAACTTCTTTCGTGAGGGGTTGTCCTGATTTGATTATATAGCATAAAGTTCTTCAAGAAAGCAGACTGAATGTACATTTTAAGCCTTTTCCTTTATCCTCGATCCCATTGAAATGACAGTATAAATCTTAAAAGTACATGGCAACTCTGGAAATTCAGGGGAACCCCTTTTGCAGGCCAGGACAGTGAGAGTTTTTCAAATGAAATAATGAAATAAAACAGAGATAAACAAACCAATGATGAGATGGCATTGCTGAGGGACTGGGGCAGACACAAAAGTGGTTCCTCAAAAAGGGGGAATTACTCCAAGAGAATTGCAAAAAATCTCATACCAGAAGCTGGTTGAATTAACAAGAGAATATCCTGTAGACACTTCTGAAGACCTGGTCAGGACCAGCCATCGAAGCAATCACTCTTGGATTAAAGCACACTGCAGCCCTCTCTGCTGAGAAATCTGACTGGAAGTTCTAACTGCCGGGGGTTGGTATGAGTCCCTTGTCATAACATTATAATTGGAACTAATAGCTGTGTGTTTAATGCATGATTTTTCTGTGCCACACTCATTTGTTTGACTTTATAACATGTTTTCATAGTTTGTAGAGTTAGTTTCCCCTTAAATATTTATTGAAAAAAATTTTGAGATTTTTGCTGTTTGTCTTTTCAGTTCTATACCTTATTTATCCCCAAATTTTAAAAATGGCACACAAATTCACCTCCAATTTGGCTTTTTAAAGGTGGAGAGAACATAAAATTACCAGTATGGTAAGGTTTTGGATTTTTCTTGTTTTTTCCTCTTTCTTCAGTCCTCCTCCTCCTCCTCCTCCTCCTCCCCCTGGTGTCCCTCCCCCTCCTCCTTTTCTTCTCTTGATGGTAGTGGGGTTTGAACTCAGGCAATGCCTTCTTGCTTGCTAGGCAGACACTCTGCGGCTTGAGCCATGCCCCCCACCCAAGTTGTGGATTTTTCTAGAACATTTTAAGTCGGAAAAATATTTCAATGAAACAGGAACTTTTACATCATTTAACTTAATTGAATTAGAATACAAGTTATATGTGAGACATTTATCCTTCCAAAGTAAAGGTAAATCCTAAACAGGCTATGGTAGTTACTCTTTCTCCTCCTGAGGTGTAAATCAGGACAACACTTCCAGGTTAAGTCAGTTAGGTCTGTGGTAGCAGCAAAGGGCTGCATTCACTATAGTCAAAAACAGACTTCCACCATGCATTTGATAAGATCAAGGCAACACTTTGGAAGTTCAAAGAAATCTCACAAGTCCAAGAACAACATAGAACTTTAGTTTGTAGCAGGGGAAGTTTCTAATTAAATTTATTTATGCTCATGTAATTATTTTGAAGGGACTTCAGTGAAGAATAATTTTAATGGTTGAAATTGTGAATGTGTGCGGGGGGGAGTGAAGGGGGACATGACAAAGTAAGATCAGGCTATTTAAAGGTTTCAAAACATTCATATATAACTAGGAAGATTATTATTTAAGTTGCCTTTTTTTTTGCTCTGGAGGAAAAGCATTTTAATGACTTATGCTATTTATATTGATCTAAGATAAATGGGTATTATTTTTTGTGAAGGAAAGATATAAGAAGACTATAGAATTTGAGCTCTGAAAGCAGATGATATCTGGCTGGCTGTTCTTCAAAACTATTTCACTTGAAGTTTTCTGGAAAAAGAAGTTGGTCAAATTTGCACAGGGGCCAAGGAAGCCTGGGAGGAAGAGGAAGGAGATGCTCATGCTTTGTGTTTCAGTGTTACTACAATGTGTCTGATTACAGAAATGCCCGAGTCTAAGGTCACATGGTAGTAAGAATCACAGACAACTCTTACAGGTACCTAGAAGATAAAAGGCTGGAACTGATGCCTAGCACTCATACCAGACCCTGGGTTGGCATGGGAAGCACTGTATCTGATCATAGCTTGTATGTCATGATCTAAACATCAGAGACAGAGCCAGTGCATGCTTCCTGCATTTCTCCACAATAGAACTACACTACTGTCACCATAGAGTTGTACCATGGTGTGATAACAGCCACAAGTTGGACAGAGAGGCAGAAGATTGCCTCTTCCTTCCCCAGCATGGAGAAGTCTCTCTCTGAGGAGCAGTGAGCGTGGACAAGGGCCAATTTAGGTGTTGTTGGATCTGAATTTATAAAATGTTGAGTCCCTTTCTTAAGAATAAAAGAATCTGGAATTTTGAGTAGAAAATTGCTATGGCTGTGGAAAGGCCATGTGAGGCTATGGAACTTGTACTTGCTTGTGTTCAGGTTTGTGGACCTCTGCAAGAGCTTCTCTTATTGTGGGAGAGGACTGCCCAGGATGCAGACCACACTGCCTTCCAGAGCAACACGGGGTAGCAGAAATGGGGTGGTTGGGGTAGATGACTGAGATGTTTATTGTTTCTTAGAGAAGGCTAGAGAATGACAGGCACTTAATACTAAGCAATGAGGAAGGAAAATAGACATTCTTGTCATGAGGAGCATGAGATGGTGCTCAGTCACATTATTTGAATATTAGAGATTTCCTCTGCTCTTAGTTGGTAAACCAGGACACGTGTATTCATTCTATCTTACATCTCAGTAGTTCAGAAGTTAAGGAAGTACTAGACAAATAATGGAAATCAATTAAACTGTTGTAACAGCAATTTGTCAATTAGTATAAAGGTGTTTCCACAAAGCTTAAAAAGTGCTACTGTTCCTAACATAGTGTGACCATTCCTTTAATTTCAACTTTGCTTTCATGATAATGATGTGATTTTTTAACTGAATACAAATCAGCTCTATCTACAGTGTCCATCTTCTTCTGTTCTAATTTTACCATTTCCCAATGAATATATTCAACAACTGCCACCATCCATCCAAGGTGCTAGAAAATCATCAACTATCATCCAACTTTAAATTTCATGTTCCTTTTTCCTCTCCTTAACTACTAACATCAATTGAATTTACTTTCTGAAGTCTTGTCTCTTCATTGCCTACTTGTATCTCCCCTAGACTTGAGTCTAGATCCTTCCGCCTTTTTCTCTTACTCCTAGAATATTGAAATAGCTGTAAAATATTCATTATTGTCTTTTTCTTCCAGCAATTTTTCTATAATGCTGCCAGAAGGGACCCTTCTAAAGCACAGATATAATCATGTCACCATCTGCACATGGCTCCTCATTCCCTAACACAGTATCTGGCCTATGGAGATACAGCCACTATTGTTGGCAGTTTTACTTTCATTTAATTCTCAATGCCCATCCAAAAAAAAAAATCTGAGTTGTATGTGGAATTCTAAGGCACCTTCTTCCATTTTTTTCTTGCATGTAGCCTACATGCAAATAACATAGTGATTTCTTAATTCATTTCCCTTTCTGATACTCTATTCTGTTTTCTTTTTCTTTAAATCTTACATCTCATTCTAATAATATTTAGCTTCTAAGTTCTCTTCTTAAATTTTTGTTTTAATAAGAAGAAACTAGATATTGTCTATCCTCTCATTTCATTTCATACTGTATGGTCTTTATTTTCCAGAAAAACCATTGCAATTTGAGTCAAGAGAAAATAGGAATGGTTTTTGACATAGAGTAGAATCTGCTGGCTGCTATCTTAATGAACTAAATAAGAGGCAAACTATTTTCTGAGTTGTGATTTCTGGCTTTTTTTGTGATTAAATGTGTGTGTTTTTTCATGAAAATAGAAGTCTTGGCAGAAAAACCAGATTACTTCACATACCTGTAATTGAGAAAGCTTTTGTTGCGTGGGTGGGTTATTATATGAGATTATATGGTGATGGAAGAATCTGTGTTACTAGTGATGGAAGAATCTCTGTGTAGTAAATCATGGATTGGTAGCTTCAGTCCATTTTCCAATAGAGCAATGTCAGAATTTATGGGAGACTGCGTTTTGTTAAGGAAAAGTATCAAATAGAGAAAACAGACTTGGTCCTGGATTACCAACAGAATCACTTTCATGAAGGTTGGTTTAGTTCTTTGATTCTCTCACAATGTATAAATGGCCCGTGGAGTTTACACAGTATTGATGGGAACACACGGAAGCAACCGAAAAGAAGCAGGGAAAAGAAAAGGTGTTCTGACCTAGTAGACAAACATTTCAGAATGCCTCATTTGGATGTTGTTTGGATCCAATAGTCAACTAAATACTTTCATAATTTTTGTCTTAGAAGTAAATTGCTTTATATAAGTGAAAAAGTGAAAGCATTCAAAATTTTTCTGTTTTAATTACTTTAGAGGAAATAAAAATTCAGGGAATTAATAGTATTTTTTGTCTCTACCCACATAATACAGTTTTAATTTTAATTAAAACCCAAAATAATTTTAAGAGGTCACTTGTGTAAAATATTATATGTAGTTCTGAGAAGAATGCAAAGCTCTTCCAGGGCTCTTATAAGAGAAAAATGAAAAATTAGAAAATATATGTAATGGTTGTTTATAAACTATTTGAGTATTCAAATATCAGTTATAATAATTGTTATCACATTATTAAAGGTATAGTCTATCTACTGGGGAATGTAGATATCTAAATAATTCCAGAAAGACTGGAATTAGTATATAATCAAATTCTATGGGATTCATAAGAGAACAAAGTTAATTGTATTTAGAAAACTCTGGAAGGGGTTTTTAGAAGTGGTAGCATATAGATTATTTATGAGAAAATATGACCAAGATGGCACCAAAGCAAAGAAAGAAGTTCTTGCCCCCTCCCAAAGCCAAAGTCAAAGCAAAGCCTCTGAAGGCCAAGAAGACAGTGCTGAAAGGCATCCATAGCCACAAAAAGAAGATATGCATGTCTCCCACCTTCAGGTGACCTAACACACTGACTCCAGAGGCAGCCCAAGCACCCTCAGAGGAGTGTCCCTAGGAGAAACAATGCCACTATGCCACCATCATACTCCCCTGGCCACTGAGTCAGCTATGAGGACGACAACTCACATGTGTTCAATCTGGTGTCAAGGCTTGAAGAAGCACCATATCAAATAGGCTATGAAGAAGCTCCATGATATCCATGTGACTGAGGTCAATAACCTGATCAGGCCTGATGGAGAGAAGAAGGCATGTGTTCAGCTCACTCCTGATTATGATGCTTTGGATGTTCCCAACAAAATTGGAGCCATCTAAATGAAGTCCAGCTGGCTAACTCTAAATATACATTTTTTTCTACCATAAAAAAAAATAGGAGTATACTGAGGCTCTGTGTTTTTCCTATTTAGTTGTTTGTAATCATCTTAACATCAGTAACCAATCAAGAGACACAAGGAATTATTTTTATTATTTTTTATCCTTTACTGTTGTGCTGGGTGTGGTATTTTATTGTGGTATTTACAAAGGTTCTTACGATGTATTAAATATATTATACTTAAATTCACCCCCTCTACTGCTCTCTTTCATGCCCCCTCCCCCAATTCCTAGAAGAGTTTCAACAGGTATCATTTTTGCATTATGTAACATGTATGTAACGTGTACACATTACTTGCACTGTGTTTGTCCTTCTGCCCCCTTTCCCCGCCATCTCCTTCTTCCCACTGGTGCAAACCTACCCCCCCAAACCCCCACTAGAACCTGTTCCGCCCTCCTGGTCTCTGATTTTGCTGAAGAAAAAACACAAAAGATAAAATGAAAAACATGTTTTTGCTAGTTGAAGATAAAAATAGCTACACAGGGAGTTTTCTTTTGTTGTTTCCATGAATATGTGTATTACATCTCCAGTTGGTTCATCTCTTCTAGTCCTTTGCACTCCTACCTAGTCCCCTTCCCATGGTGGCCCTGGCCAGTTTAAGATTACTGTATTCATTCCTGTACAGTGAGCACATCATCTACATTCAAGTTTTTGGTTTCCCTCCCTTGCCCTATCCCTCCCTTGCACAGCCTCCCCTTAGTGTGACTCATGTCCCATAATATTGCTGCATTTGTTGTAGGTCTCTAATCCACAAATTAGGGAGAACATGCAATTTTTGGCCTTCTGAGCCTGACTAACTTCGCTTAAGATGACGTTCTCCAATTCCATCCATTTACTTGCAAATAACAAAATTTCATTGTTCTTTGTGGCTGAGTAAAATTCCATTGTATATAAATACTACATTTTCTTAGTCCATTCATTTGTAGTGGGGCATCTTGGCTGTTTCTGTAGCTTAGCTATTGTGAATAGTGCTGCAATAAACATGGGTGTGCAGGTGCCTTTGTTGTAAGCTGACTCACATTCCTTTGGTATCTCCCTGGGAGTGGTATTGCTGGATGGTATGGCAGATCTATTTTCAGTATTTTGAGGAGCCTCCATATTGTTTTCCAAAGTGGTTGTATGAGCTTACATTCCCACCAGCAGTATATGAGAGTTCCTTTTAAGGAATTATTTATTTATTTATTTATTTTTTTCCATTTTTCTTTTATTATTCATATGTGTATACAAGGATTGGTTCATTTCTCCCCCCTGCCCCCACCCCCTCCCTTACCACCCACTCCGCCCCCTCCCTCTTCCCCCCCCAATACCCAGCAGAAACTATTTTGCCCTTATTTCTAATTTTGTTGTAGAGAGAGTATAAGCAATAATAGGAAGGAACAAGGGGTTTTGCTGGTTGAGATAAGGATAGCTATACAGGGCATTGACTCACATTGATTTCCGGTGCGTGGGTGTTACCTTCTAGGTTAATTCTTTTTGCTCTAACCTTTTCTCTAGTACCTGGTCCCCTTTTCCTATTGGCCTCAGTTGCTTTAAGGTATCTGCTTTAGTTTCTCTGCGTTAAGGGCAACAAATGCTAGCTAGTTTTTTAGGTGTCTTACCTATCCTCACCCCTTCCTTGTGTGCTCTCGCTTTTATCATGTGCTCATAGTCCAATCCCCTTGTTGTGTTTGCCCTTGATCTAATGTCCACATATGAGGGAGAACATACGATTTTTGGTTTTTTGAGCCAGGCTAACCTCACTCAGAATGATGTTCTCCAATTCCATCCATTTACCAGCGAATGATAACATTTTGTTCTTCTTCATGGCTGCATAAAATTCCATTGTGTATAGATACCACATTTTCTTAATCCATTCGTCAGTGGTGGGGCATCTTGGCTGTTTGCATAACTTGGCTATTGTGAATAGTGCCGCAATAAACATGGATGTGCAGGTGCCTCTGGAGTAACAGTCTTTTGGGTATATCCCCAAGAGTGGTATTGCTGGATCAAATGGTAGATCGATGTCCAGCTTTTTAAGTAGCCTCCAAATTTTTTTCCAGAGTGGTTGTACTAGTCTACATTCCCACCAACAGTGTAAGAGGGTTCCTTTTTCCCCGCATCCTCGCCAACACCTGTTGTTGGTGGTGTTGCTGATGATGGCTATTCTAACAGGGGTGAGGTGGAATCTTAGCGTGGTTTTAATTTGCATTTTAAGGAATTATTTTTTTAAAATATACTCTTAATTCCAGAAAAGAGTAATCCAGAATGCACTATTTCTACTTGAAAGTAATAGTGAAACAAATAAGTTTCTATAATGCACAAACTTCATTTCCTTATTTGTATATATACTATATATTTTATCTTCCACTTAAAAGTCTTAGCAAGATTTAAGCATTTTGTTGCAAATACTACTTTGCGCATATGATGGATAAAGACCAAATTTGAACCTGTAATGGCCACTCATCTTTAGCCTAAGTTAATTAGTGTCCTTTGGAGAAGGAAACTTTCATAAATTATTAATGACCCCATTTAAAAAAAATGGTCTTATCAAATCTTCAAATAAAAGCTCCAGTTATTTCTTTGACACATGATAATAAGGATAAAAAGAGATGATGCAGTCCATAGAAAAAGTGGGTTTAGAGAACATTCCTGATAGCATTGCACATGGTGAGTTATCAGAAGCTCAGCCCCCTTGCTCTGAGGAAGGAAAAATGATTTCCATGTGTTCATCTTTTGAATTGCTTAGTAATACCAAGTGACTTTCAAATTGAGAGGCAGATTACCAGCATTAAATTATATTTAGATCTATCTTGAATGGGGACGTGAAAGCAAGAACATCTCAAACCTTGCCCATGGGGTAAAGCCTAGGGTCAAGCATTGATGGCTCAAGTCCTTAGCTAAATGCTTCCCAAGATAATTTTCCAGGTAGATGTCTTGCCAATTACCAGGAAGAGATGAATCAAACTGCTTTAACATGAGATTCCAAATGATGCTAGAGATCTTCAGATGATACCTCTGTTTGGCTTCATTAGGGTGAACACACCTGGATAGGTTCTTCCCTTGCCTCTTCTACTGTCTCAGCCATCACTGACTGGGTCTTTCTGTCTTCTGGATTGAGACCAAAATGCTCTATATGCTACCCTCAGACAATCCACACAAAGCCTCTTCTGCTAATGTAGCTAGAGCCAGGCAGCTGAGCTCGGCCCTTATAGCCATTAGCGATAAGCCCACACCAAGCAATCAGGTCAGTTACTTTTTATAAATTCGCTAATTTACTTTTAGAATAATTTAAAGATAAAATTATTTAATGTTGCTCCTTCCCCGAAGAAGAAACCAGAGAGCTTTAAGAGTATGTGTTTGTGTTCATTTTGAAAATATTTCTAGTCAGTGTGTATAATTTCTGTTTATAGAAAGACTATGGTTGTTTCTCTTCCATAGGCTTAAAAATAAAAAAGACAACGAGAAACACTTTCTGGTCCTGCACTTATTTTCTTATTCTGCACATGTGTTCTGCTACTTTGGTTAATGATGAATACTGTTAACTGTGATCTCATCCTCATTGTGAGAGGCAGATCAAATACACCCTCTGCCTTGGTTCCAAGGTTAGGTGAGGCTATAGACATATCACTGTTCTTTCTTAAAAGCCAACTAACAAAAAAGCCAAACTAACCTGTTCCATGTATAATATATGTTGGTATTTTATATATATACATGTGTGTATATATATATATAAATATATATAATGTGTATGTTATGTTTTGCATGTGTGTGAATAAAGTCAGAGCTGATTTCTGAACTGGATTCTGCATCTACTCTATTTCCTCTCTGTAAGTAGTAATTATTTGTAGATCTCTCTTTCTCCTTGTGCCTAAATCATTCTCTAGATATTATTTAACCACATAGGGATACTCAATTTTGTGTCTGGTTCATTATTATACCATTTCATTTTGGGAGGAGGGGGATGGTGCTGGGGTTTGAATTCAGCACCTCATGCTTGTTAGGCAGGCACTCTACCACTTGAGCCACTCCACCTGCTCTTTTTTGTGTTGGGTGTTTTCAAGATAAGGTCTTGCAAACTATTTGCCAGGGCTAGCCTCAAACTGTGATCCCCTATTGTTGAGTAGCTAGGATTATAGACATGAGCCACTGGCACCCAGCCATTATTATACCATTTCAAAGCAAAATAGATGAATTTCATCAAAGTGAATTTCCAGGAACGAAACAAGTTTTGTTGAGTATCATTATAAAATCAGAGATGTGTTTCTAGAGGGAAAATATTTCTCTATTAGTGATGATAAAACTTGATAAGGAGGGGATTAAGATGGTGTCATCCTAGGTTAATTTTGAGCTGATGAATTATTACTCGGTTACTGTCTTAATGTGCTACATTTGCTCATTTATCATGCCTTGGTTCTAGATTGCCTCCTTGGCCTCCAGTTGCTCACTCTGCCATTCCTGCTACACCATAAAGACCCAAACATGACTATATCCCCCAACTAATACACACTTCAGTTCTTTGAATTTAGGTATCCATCTCCCAATATTTCTTTGGCATATGTAGTTCTGACTCAGTTGGACAGGTACAACACACTTCAGGTATAATTGCTGCCATATTCATTAGTCTAGAAGATTTTTATCAAGAATTGTAGCATACTGAATAATTGTGCTCAATTCTTCACTCCCCTACATTAACTAGTCATCCACACTCTCAGTATGGGCTAAGGAGGGGGGAGTGTACTTTACTTCTCTGCCTCTTGACTTTATGTTAGTCTGTGACTTGCATTAGCCAATGGGATGGATGTTAATAGATGTGATACAAAGACTGGATACAGGCTTCCACTCTAGACTTTGTTAGAAGAAAAATGTCTCTGGGTAGTATATGTATGATACAAGAAGGATGAGAGACACAGGGTACAGATGAGAACCAGCCTACAATTTAGAGCCAAATTAGCTGAAGTCCAGCCAACCTAGCGATGCATGAATGTGAAATAAACTTTTTTTTTTAAGCCATTGAGTTTTAATATGGTTTGTTACACAGGATAAACCAATCCAAGAAAAAACTATAAGCCAGGTACTGTTTTAGTTACTAGATGGCCTTTTATCTTAATACTCTATAGACTTTTGGCTTCATATGATGAAAAAATTATACTGTTTTGTTCCTTAAGTGCAGAATTTATATATTGAACATATGAATACAATAGGGACAGCTGTGCAAGTTTTGACAGATATTGATAATACAAAGATAAGATTCAGAGGAGGCAGTTAACCAGTTAGGCGGGAACTTGTAGGTGCTTCTTAGTTTCACAGAACTACCAAATCCATTTTTTCAGGGTGCCTAAGAATTGATGAGCCTGTCAGGAACTGATACACAATAACAATTCTCAAAAGAGCCTAACACACAAATCAGAACAATTTCTTTTTATAGTATGAGAGCTATTTCTTTGTAGTGACATGAATACCTATGTCCACTTTCCCAAACACCACTTTCTGGTATCAGGGAAGTAGAATTAATGCATATACCAATTTGAAAAGGCTGGCCATATCTGTTGTTTAACTACTAAATATAATGGTTTAAACAAGATATAAACTTATATTTCTCTTACATTTAAGAAATCTGAGGATGCTCAAGTGGTATGGTACCTGCTTAACAAGAATGAACCCCTAATTTCAATCCCCAATACCTACCCACCAATGAAAAGAAGAAAGAAAGAGCTGGGTTCTGGTAGCTCATGCCTATAATTCTAGCTACTTGGGAGGCTGAGATCAGGAGATTTATGGTTTGAGGCCAACCTGAGCAAAATGTTCAGGTGAGACCTCATCTTACCCAGTAGCCAGGCATGGTGGCACTCCTGTCATCCCAAGCTATGATCCCTCCTAAGATCGGGAGGATAATGATTCAGGGCTATCCTGAGCACAAAAATTTGTGAGACCCCATCTTAATGAAAAAGAGCTGGGCATGGTGGCATGTACCTGTCACCCCAGGACATTGGGAAGCATAAAAAAGGAGGATTACGGTCCAGGAAATCCTGGGCAAAAAGTGAGTCCTTATCTCCAAAATGACCAGAGCAAAAAGGGCTGGAGGCATGGCTCAAGTGGTAGTGTGTCAGCCTAGCAAGTGCGAAATCCTAATTCAAACTCCAGTACTACTTCTAAAAAAAAAAAAAAAATACACTGTCCAGCAGTGATATGACTCATGGAGTAATCAGATACCTACCTTTTTGTCTGTCTGTTCCACCATCTTCAGTAAGTAACTCCATTTTTGAAATTGTTTGAAAGCCCAAAATGCTTTCTCCAGCTATTATCTACATATTCCAGGGGCACAACAAAGGGAGGTAGGGATGTAGAAGGGATTTTGCCCAAAGTACATTTACTAGAACTTGTGATCCTTGCTGGTGTAAAAAGTCTGGTGGTTTTAATCTTTAAACACATGTATGCATTGCTGTCCTAAACTGAATCATTTTGCTAAGGAGAAAGAAAAAAAATGGAGAAAAGAGATAGCACTCTCTGCTCACTATCTCTTTCCAATTTTCTGTTTTACATCCCAATTTTCTGAAATCAAATGCATTGTACTAACATTCATGTGCACAGTATTTTTCCCCTGAAGTCCCATTATTAAATTGATAGAGTGCCTTATTGGCTTTTTAAAACATGATAATTATATCAGTTTTCTTGATGAGAAAAGTGGAGTGAACTTTCTCTCGCTTCTAGTTCTCTTGACCTAACGGCACAACCGGAGGTGCAAAAAGGACAAAAGATAGAAGACAAAGTTGGGGCCAGCTGTGCTGGGCACTTGGATGGAGATGCACAACAGCCTTGTTGCTTCTTTTCTCTATTAACTCTACTTTTACTTCTCTTTTGTTCTCTTGTTCTTTAAGACCTTGCTTCTAAAGTCTTTCTTTATAAACCTTGCTTCTTTTCTATTCTTTAAAATCTCTTTCCTTAGACTCGCTGTCCCATGTTTCCTTTAATCTCTCTTAAAGTCCTCACCCTCAGACTTGTACTGTCCCATGTTCTCTCTTAAAGTCTTGGTGCTCAGACTTGCAGACAAACCACAGCAGCCACATCTAAAAACTGCATTAGCATAACTCTTAAAGTCTTGGTGCTCAGAATTGCACTGTCCCATGCTTCTTCTAATCTCTAGCATAACTCAACATCAGCAGCATCATTCCCCTGGCAAGCTGCCAATCAATCAACCCATTCCCCCATCAAAAACCTCCTTCAGTGAGTCTTTTATATCCAGTGGTAAACAAGGAGGGGGAGCAACAGTTTTCGAGGGAGGGGTGTGACATTGCAACAAGAGTAACCTGGTTCCTACTTCTCTGAAAGTAAACAATTTAGGAAAGTAGCTGTGCTGCATTTTGTCTGTGGCTGGGGCAGTGTCAAACTCAGCCTGTCATTGAGCACAACTGTGCTTATGTAGGCTTCTCACAATCAGCTCCCCACAGAAAAGAATCAGAATGCCCCTCTAAAGGTAATACCATCTTCAGGATTGAAATATACTCATGTATCACTTAGTGACAGGGAACATTCTGAGAAATGTGTTGTTAGGTGATTTTGCAATTGAGAAAACATCATAGTGTACTTACACAAACCTAGATGGTACAGCCCACTATACCTGTTCTTCTAAGGCTACAAACTTAGAAAGCATATTACTCTACTGAATACTGCAGGCAATTGGAACACAATGGTAAACATTTTTGCATGTTAGCTTATCTAAAACATAGAAAAGGTACAATAAAAATACTGTATAAAAGGTAAAAAAAAAAAAAAATGGTACATCTGTGTGGGTGCTTACCATGAATGGAGCCAGTAGAACTAGAAGTTGCTCTGGGAAACTCAAAGTGAGTGGGGATTGAAAACAAAGCCTGGGGCCCGGCACAGGGTGCTAGTGTCTCACAACTGTAATCCTGGGGTTTTGATCATGGTTCAAAACCAGCCTGGGCAAATAGTGCATGAGATTCTATCTTGAAAAAACTAATCACCAAAAAGGGCTGGTGGAGTGGCTCAAGGTGTAGGCCCTGAGTTCAAATCCTAGTACTGCAAAAAAAAAAAAAAAGAAAACAAGGCCTAGGACATTACTGTCCCCTATAACAGACTGTAGATGTAGGCTACAATAATTTATTTTAAAAATTTTCTTCAGTAATAAACTAGTCTTAGCTTACTATAACTTTTAAAATTTATAAACTTAAATCTCTTAACTTTTCAGCTCTTTTGTAATAACTCTTAACAAACACACTGCACAGAACTATTTTCTTTATGTATATTCTTATTCTATGAACTTTCTTGTGATTTTTAATGTTAATTTTTTTTACTTTTTAAACTCCTTAGTGAAAACTAAGACCTGAACATGCATTTACCTTGGCCCGCAGAGATTTTGGATCATCAATATCGCCATCTTCCTCCTCTACCTCCGGTCCACTGGAAGGGCTTCAGGGGTAGTGGCCCACATGGAGCAGTTACCTTCTGTGATGACAAGGTTGTCTTCTGCAATCCCTCTTGAAGGACCTGCTAAGGCTGGTTTAGAGTTAACTGTGTTTTTTCTTTTTATAAGTAGAAGGAAGCCCAGCACAGTCGTTCACAAGTGTAATCCTAGCTACTTGGGAGGCCAGTATTGGGGTTTGAACTCAAGGCCTCATGCTTTCTCTACCACTTGAGCCACTCTACCAGCCCTTTTTTGTGTTGGATATTTTCAAGATATAGTATCACAAGCTATTTGCCCTGCCTGGCTTCTAACCATGATCCTCCTGATCTCTACCTCCTGATAACTATGATTACAGGTGTGAGCCACCAGTGCCTGGCTTGTGCTATTCTTTTGTACTGCCTGTGGCACAGTAAGTTCTTTTACCCAAGCACATGAGTAATGCCTTGACTACATGTTAAGACAACTGTGACACTGCTAATGATAGGAGTTTTTCGGCCCCATCATAATATTATGGGACCATTGCTGAATAAGTGGTCTGTAATGGACTGAAAGGTCATCATGTGGCATGAGTGTGTTCAAGTCTGCCAGGCTCGGTGTCTAATTTATGACACGCTCTGAAGTGTTGCCTTTAGAACTCTTCTTGTCTAGTCCTCTCATCTCACCTCCTAAGAAGGTATCCAGTTATGAAAACTTTTGATTATGGCAAAAGTTTTCCATAACAGGATCTCTGTGCTGTCCTGCCTGTCTGTAACTAATCTTGTCACTTTGAACTTCTCTGTTGCTAATGTTTTCTAGCTAGTATGACTTATACCATCTCTCAGAATAGGTGACTTCTACCTATGGCTAGTTCATTCATTATGTGTTGAATTTAACTGGCTGAATTAGCAAGGGTGACCTCACCTCCTAGTTCTGGAGATACCCTACTCTTCAAGTACTTCTGACATGGACCACATTCCTTAGCCCAAAGAGAAGTTGCTTGTGTAAATGACTTGGAACAAACTTCTAGTCATTCTTTAATTTTTGAAGACGTATGATTCACAGTCACCACTTCAGGTGCAAAGGAAAAAGATAACACACATTAAATTTTGTAGTCTATTTCATAGAATCACTTATTAAAATATTATGTCTCCTGTTGTCCCTGGAAGATTTAAATGTAGTGATTTATTGAAAATTTTTTTCTTTCTCTCATGAGCAAATGCTTTATGTGCTATATATATTTTACTGTATAGTTTACTAGTTTGATGAAGCATTTCAGTTTCTTTATAGTTTCTTAGGGTTATTAATGATAAGAATAAAGTTACTATGTTTCATTAAAAATAAGACTGTTAATTTTAAGACAGGCCCACTTTTTCCCATGTGAAATATGAAAAAGGGCATCTCAGCATCAGTGAAATATAATTTAGAATTTTAAAATGATAATTACTGTTAATGAGAGGAAAGGTAAAAGGAAGTTAAGAAGGTGAATATGGTTGATATATAAGATTGAATATAGAATTTTAAACCTGTTGAAATCACTATAAGAAGGTGACTAATGTAGGAAAAAGAAAAATAGAGAAGAATCAATTCAGTTTATAATACATATACATGGAAGAGGTCACAAGGGAACTCCCTGTATAGCTATCTTAAATAAAACAGAGAACAGGAGGACAGAACAGGTCCTGCCTGGGGGGTTGGTACCAGTGGGAAGGGGGAAGATGTGGGGAGAGGATGTAGGAGGCTGAATATGGTACAAATACTATGTGTACGTGTATGTAAATTAAAAAATGTGACATGTTGAAACTATTCCAGGAATGGGGGGAGGGAGATAAAGGAGAATGATGGAGGGGCTGAATTCAGCTATGATATATTGTAGAAACTTTGGTAAATGTCACAATGTACCCCTAGCACAACAACAAAAAAAGATATAACCTATAAATTGGAAAGCCTAAAGGTAGAGCAGTATATAACACTAGAGTATTTAGAATCAGGAAATAAAGATATTAGAGACTTTCAATTCTAGCAAATGAAGTGTTTTTATGTTGATACACATGGCTTAGGATATCAAAGGAATTTTAGTTAATGTGCATCAAAGAATTGTTAAGGAGACTCCCAATCTTTATACTTCTGCTTACTAGAGACTTGAAGAAGGCAGTGGCAGAAAGTGAAATTAACATTCTTAAAGGCACAGAGCTAAACTAATATTTAACTGTCCTTTAACAAGCTCTCAGGAACATCAAAGAGAAGGAAATCAAGCTTCTGTTTTCTTCTGTTCTTGAACTTCCAGATTCACCCTTTAGTTTATCAGAGAAGGGATCGGCTTACCAAAGCATCCTGTGAAATATCTGCAACAGGCAACGTGGGTCTTTTTAACTCTTAAAAGCGACAGTATTAATTTTGGTATCTTTTATGCTTTTTCCAAATCCTATAAGCTCTCTATGGTCATTTATTCACTTAAGAAGAAAAATTGAACATTTACCCTGTGCCAGCACTCACCTAGGATGTGAGGTAAATGAAATTCTCCTGGCCCTCGGGTAAGCAGTGGTACAGGAAAACAGTTTGCAGTCGTGTTGTCACAGCACTTCAAAGTATGTAAATGTCATAGCCCAAAGGAGGGATAAACAACTCTGCTTTAGGGGTTAAGAGGAAAACTGGATTTTGAGAATAAAAAGAGAGAAATTTAGCAGGGTCACTTGGGAAGAGGGTGGTGGAACACTATAGCCAGAGCGAACAGTATGGACTGTTCTATGTTTGTCTCACCTACCAGCCCTTCTAGAGTCAAAGCCTTAAACTTTGGTATTGATAACTACCCAACCCGCTATGGACCGTGTGCAGCACGTGATTCATCATCGAAGTAAAATGAGGAGAGAGCTGAGAATGGTCATAATGTGGAGCCAGGCCTTTCAATCTTTAGAAAGCATGATAATCCAGTGGAATGCTTGTTCCCAAGCACCATCCTCAGTTCCTGCATCAGTAGGTCTGGAGTGGGGGCTAAAACTTTGCATTTTGAATAAACCCTGCCCCGAACCAAGTGACGCTGATGTAGGTGGTCCAGGGATTGCAGAGGTGCAGGTAGAAAGGAATTCGTGGCTACTTACGTCCTGGTTTTTATCAGCTACTTGCAGCTCACCAGATATACCTCGAGGTACACCCCATGTCACCATCAAAAAGCTTTTTAATCAAGTTTAACCTGTTCTGCTCAGACCTGTAAGTTAATTTTCTGGCTAATATGCTGAGAGAAAAATAAATCTGCCTCCTGAGACCTAACAGGCCTTCTTGATTTTTAAATATTAACATGTTTTTCAAGAGCTGTGAAGCTGAAAAGTGCTAAAAAAGCTCTAGGATTAGTCATTTCTCTTAAAAAAAAAAAAAAAGTTTCCAGTGGCGTAATACTTAGCTTGAAAGATGAAAATTTCCACCTCAGGCATTTTTCCTATATTTTGTAATCACTGATGGGAATTGATGCCAACTCTACCTTTTTAAGACATTGAATAAAGCATTCCTATACTAAGTTGAAAATAATTCCATGTGCATTTTACACCCACTTGCTCTAATTGAACTCCATTTGTCTACTATCACCAGCTGAAAGCCGCTTTATGTTAGCAGATATAACCACACTTCAAACCTGCAGGCATGGCTAGCTGGACCTTCCCTGTAACAGTACTTAGTGTACAGTGGAATTCTGTGTGGGAAGGGTCAGGATTGAGCTCCATCCAAAATGGTTACAGAAATAGAAAAAGGCCAGGTTATATGGTAGGAGCGCTGGAGAAGTATTGGAAAGAGTGTTGGCTGTCATCTAGTCTTACCTTTATTTTGTGGCAAAGAGCAACTGAAGTGTCACAGACACTTAGTAGCAGAGATATTGAAACCAGAACCAGACAGAAAACCTTAAGACCTGTATTCTAATGCTTAGTTAATAGGATTTCAAGTAAAACAACATGAAGCAAAAAAAAACCCCTAACTGTTCTTATTCATTTCATTTAGACAATTACTTTTGCTATGTAAAAGAGTCAACTGTGTCTTGAAAATTTGGCATGTTAGATTTGTTTTCTCTAATGCTTTCTGACCAGATACACCTCAAATTTACAACACCCAACAATGTGGAAGCAACTTGCAATGAGGTTGAGGTGCCTTTTTATTTTACTGAAACATTAAGCTTTGTTATATTCACGTAGTAATCAAGCAAGAATTCTGTTTGAGGATGATTACCAAATGAAGGTAGATATCATTGGCATTTTATTTTATATACTATTTGCAAGATAATTTGAATTTTAGGAAGTGATTATATCTTAGTTAAATGAATGATATAATGTACTTTTAAATGAGTGCTGAGACATTGTAAATTATACAAGTTTAATGTCTACTTTTAAAAGCCAATAATTAATGAAAAAATAAGAAACATTCTTTTATTCATATTATGAACCTCTGCAGGTAGGTAAAAAGAATGTCACATTTTTTCCCGTACAGTAGCTCTCATCTTAAGAGGGGAGAATAACACTGAAAATGGTAACCATTAATGGTCTATGAAAAATAATTTCAAAATCTTATGAAACCTTTAGGGGAGAGTAACTAATTTGGTTTTGGAGAAGCTTCGAGCGGGATGTGTTTGAAACAAATGCAGGTTAAATTTTTTTTAAATGCATGCAGATGACTTTTTTACAGTAGAAATACAGAAGCGTGAGATTACTTTTCTCTTCTGAACCTTAAACTCTTTTATGACAATTGTTCGAAATAATTATTCACGTGAAATAAACTTTCCATTTCCCATTTTCTCCAACTGACATGCATTCTTTTTATTTTTTGTTAACTGTTTTGTGAGTTTTTCTGTTAAGTCTGTTTTATATAATTCATGGCAATTTTTCCCATATCACTTATTTGGATAGAAGCGTCTTAAAAAGTCTACATTCTCCTCTAGAAGAGTCACTTTACATTCTTGTATAAAATTCACATTGCTGTTTTTCTCCCTTCCCCCTCTTTCTCTTTAATTTCATTCCTTTTTTGAAATATTTCATTTTCTATCAAAAATTGGGAACAATAATATATGCTGATATCTTTATTTTTCTTTCTATATACACTCCTTTATTTGCAAAGATAAAGATACTAACCAGGGGCACTATTTACTAACTATAAATACTATTTTCATTCACAAAGTGGAGAAAAACTGAGCTTAGGGATTTGCCAAAGACACAGGTACACCTTGTAATGAATTTAGAAATAAAAATTCTGACTTCCTCAATTAGTGGTCATTTTATCAATTAATTGTTCAGCATTTAAAATGCTGTTTAAGGTTCATTTTGGGACTGTCCTGACAGATTTTGAGGAAAAGATCCATAATTTGAGATTCTGAGAAGGAAGGAGTTAAAGGAAAGAAAATGTCAGAGGATTTAGACTGCTCTCCAGGGATTTGGAAACTAGGCAGAAGATCTGAAGATGAAAGGAAAGATTTGACTCTGTGCTGAATTACAAGTTTTGAAAGACTCCACAGCCTAGATTAGTAAAATTCTTATAACTACTATCTTTAAAAATCATCATTAAAAAGTATTTCTAAAAATATGTCCACTGTGAACAATCACTTTGATATATGTGTGTGTGTGTAATATGAAAGATATGCCAAAAAAGGCAGTATTAAACGTCAGTTGCAAAAAAAAAAAAAGGGATATCTAAAAAGTATGTCATTACATTTTCTCTTCTCACAAGGGAAAGTGTAAATCATTGCTGCCATGCCTGGTTTACTTTGGTCTTACAAAAGCATCAGTGCTCTGCTTTTTTGGGGGCTGGGGGTGGGGGAAGGTAGTAGGGTACCTCAGGTTCCCTGACCCTATATCTGAGAGGAAGGTCACAGTTAATCAAACCCCAAAGAGCAACATTTTGGTATCTCCCTGGAGCCATTTGTCATACTTGACCCTGACTCAATCACTGGTAATACCCTTAACCCAAGTTAAATAAACTTGGCGTACGAGCTCAGCCAATTAATGTGATTCCTGTCCACTGGTTAGAGTTTCCAGGAACCCTCTGCCCTGCAGGAGGGGATGGGGATAGGGGGATTGGTCTTCTATCTGTTATCAAGTAAATACCTGATTAATCTGATTTCCAGGTGAATACCTGATTTCCCTCAAAGGTATGCTTGCAGAAAGTCAGAGTGGGCTTCTGTTAAGAGTGGTGAATTGAACTCACATACTCGCCTCTGCATTCTCCCAGAAAATCTCTCCAAACAGCAGTGAAGGAAAGGGGGCAGGGGTAAGGGAAATATAAACCTTCCAAGACTCAGACACAAGAGGAGAGCATCATAGATATATGGTAACTGATTTAGCAGATCTGAGAAAGCCGAATAATATGCCATCAGTGGGAAAAGTTTAGAGGCTCCCTAACCTGTCCTGGAAGGCAGCTGAGCTCACCACCCTACCACCAATGCATGCTAAAAACTCACTAATCAGCATTTCGGAATCTGCAAAGGTTCAGGGATTCTTGACCTTAGAAATTGTGGAAGTGAAGTACAGGTGTGTGTGTTGGGGGATGATTGGTTGAAAGTCTATTTAAAAAGGACCTGTTTGACCTCCACAAATGACAGCCTAGATTTCTGTTTGTTTTGTTTTAAGGAATAAATAATCAAAATAAAAACTAACCCATCAAACAAACACATTATCACATACTTTTGTTAGAGTCCCTTTGTGGGTATTTTTAAAATTTTTTACTTATGTCAATAGCATATTTAAAAATTTTCATTTTCTAGCTGTTACAGGTTTACAAAAGTGTCATTGATTTCAGGTTATTAATCTTGTAATTGGTAGGTAACCTTGCTGAAATGTCAGTTTTATTGCACTGTTTCTCTAAATGATTATAGGATTAATTATAGTAATTTGGGTAGAATTCCTTCAGGTTTTCCACTTTGTAGACAATCATGCTATCTCTGAGTGGTAATAGTTTACTTTCTTTACAGTCATTATACTTCTCTTTTTCTTTTTTCTTATATTGTACTATATTTATTCCAGTGTTGATTAGCAGTAGTTATATTGGGAATGATTATGATTTGCATTGGTATCATGTTTACAATAAATTTTCAGGTTAAAAAAATTCCTGCTAATAACTTGTACACTGAGAATTTGTATCAAAATGATTATTAACTATCAATTGTTTATTCTGTACCTATTGAAAATGTTCTCCTTTTATGTATTACATTACTTAATAGATTTTCTAATGGTAATGTTGCATTTCTAGAATTATCCAACTTGGTGATGACCTATCACCTTTTATACATTGCCAAATTCAATTTGCTTTTTTAAAACAATTTTTGTTCTTGCATTAAGTAAGATTGCCCTGGTATTTTCCATTTCTTTTACTCTCTTTATTGTTGATAATAAATAAAATTAGATTTCAGATGACCTGGCAAGTCTTCCCTTCTGGTCTATTCATTGAAAGTTTGGCTTTGGAGTTAACTTTTTTGAGTATTTCCTTGATGTCTCCTGGGAAGCCATCTGGGTCTGCTGTTTCCTTTCAGGAAAATTTATGAACCATTCTTATTTTACTTCTTAGCCAATTTTGAGTTAATTGTGGGAACTTTTAAAACAAGTTTATCATACCCAATTTTTCAAATGGGTTGATGCTAAAGTTATTTGTATTTGTCGTTTCAATCTCTGTTGCCTCTTCAGTTTTTCCATTCTTACTGTTTTGTGTTGTCCCTTTTCTTTCCTTAATCAATCTTGCCTGTTTGTTGATGTCATTAGTATTTTCAAAGAACCACTTTTGGTTTTGTTGATCCAAAAGAATGTAATTGTTAACTTCATTCTTTTTGCTTTTGTATTTATCATTTTACTACTACATTTTCGGGGTTTATGTCACTCTTCTTTTTCTAATGTCTTAAGATAAATGCTTAGGTTTGAGTTTTGTTTATTTTCTGATGTAAATGCTATAGACTTTTAGTTTCCCCATATAGACTTTTTGGTGATGTTTCAAAAGTTCTGAAGTATAGTGCTTTTATTAATGTATAGCTGCTTCTGAAGGTATTTATGCTGACTTCTGTTCATGGTTGCTTGTTTCCATGTGTGTTAATAATTTTTATTGTTATTTTGTGATCTTCGGATTTGTCTGTAAGAATTCTTTAAAGCCTGACTTTCTTTATAACAGTAACATCTGTATATTACTAAACTGGGATTCCTTTAAACTCAATTTCCAGGGGCTGGTGGTATAGCTCAGTTGTAGGAGCATGTGCAAGGCCCTGGGTTTGATCCTCAGAACCATAAAAACAACAAAACAAAACCTCAATTTCTAGTTTAGGCTTTTCTAGGCAACATAAATTTCAGTGGCAAATTCATGGGAATATGGCATGTGTTAAGAGAGATTGAGGGGACATTTTTTTCTTAATTTAATTTTTTATTAGGATATATATATATATTTGTTATACAGGGGAGGATTCATAGTGACAATTCCCATTAGGCTTATTTTGTATATTGGCTAGATCACCCCCATTGTCTCTCTCCCTCAACCACCTCCCTGTCTTACTTAAAGCAATTGCAAGGTTTCTTTGTTCTGATTCACATAAGTATATTAAGTCCATCAACCATATACCCTCACTTTAATCTTCTTCATCCACTCTCCCGTCTTACAAGTACCCACTCAACACTTTACAGTCCTGTCTGTCATTATTAATATTTAATCTGATGTTCAAAGGAGATTCCCAATGTATCCCTGCTGTGAGTATACTTTACTTTAGTCCATTCAACCCCTTCCATTACTCTCCCTTACCCCTTACCTCCCACTCCACATTTTTTTAACAGCTTCCAGTACACATCCTTATATCCTCTACCTTCATCGATGTATGTTTTACAATATTACTGATACTCTATCGTTCTCTTTTCCTTTCTGAAGGGGGCATTGTTTCTTTATTTCTGCTGCATCCAAAGAGAAGGTTGAGGCTAGGCATCTCTCCTTTGGTTACATTGGCTTTTGATTCCCTACTATGGATAGTAGGCTTCAAGTGGTCCTGGTTTCATGCAAGTTTCTCTGATCCTACCCTCTACCATGGCTCCTAGCTTTGGCTTTTTTTTCCCCAAACACATGGCCAATTAAAACCCAGACTTGAGGCTCTAATAATTGGCAGATTCCCTCAGGGACAATGCCCACTGCAGGGCATTCACACTTCCTCACTATTTGTTGCCTCTAGTTTCACTTCTGTACTTCCAGCTCAACTATATTCTGAAAAAGACCTAATTTATGACAAATTTTAGTGAAAGGTAAGAAAAAAAAAAACTCAGATCAGTTTGCCCTAAATAACAAACACATAATTAGAAACTCCAGAAATTCAGAAATTTTTCTGTTTATTTTGATTTAGCATATTAATTATATCATCAAAGTCACAAAGTATTTCCGTCTCTTCATTCCACCTTTATGTCAGCTCTAATCCAAGCTATCTAGCTCCCTGACATGGTTCAAAATGGATCCAACTACTTATAGAGCTATGTACTTCATTGTGCATACTCAGGAAGAGAGAGTCAGTTCCTTCCCTAACCATCAAATGAGTTTCCTGAACTTTTCTAGGTGGGCAACCACTGAAACAAGTTTTAAAGACATGCTCTGATTAACTTCATCTGCGGTTACTTACATCCATCCCTTCTTTAATGACTAATTCTTTCTTAAAGAATGTTGCTAATGAAAAAATATTTACATTAATTTTGAAGGGAAAATTTGTGATGCATTTCATTCTAACTCAAGGTACAGATAATTTTGTATAGCAATTGAGCAATGCAAATAAGTTTATGATATCTTTAAAAGCACAATAACTCGAAAGCTGATAATACAAGTTTATACATAACAAATATAGAAGATTTCATTCTTTTTCTTTTTTCTATACTATTTCTTCCATCAATTTACCAGTCTCTTAGGACTCAGGTTATCTGGAATTCAAACTATACTTAAAACTTATGGCTCACAAAAATCCGTTGAGGACAGATTAAAAGCTAAATGAAAGAATGCTTTGAGATATGTGGAAATAGTATATATTTACAAAGACTGTGAATAATAAAAGTTGCCAACCCTTCACCTCTCCCACCTCTTTTTTGGCATACATAAGCAAAGGCAATTGTTTTGGGTTGATATAAACATTGTTAACAATTCAAATGAGATTCACATGAGATTTTCTAAATAGAAAATGTTGTGTTGAGTAAATTGGTAAGTATGTCTACTGAAACCATAATGTCAAAAACATTTCTATTTATCACTTTTATTTTTTAATACTTCTATTAGTACTATTGTTTATTTAATATATTTTGAGGTAAAAAGGAAAAGCTTCATCTAGGAAAATGGTATGATTTTTCAAGAACCACAGTAGCAAACAACAGAGCTTTTATGGGAGGTAGTCTGCTAGCATGGCAAAGGACCTGGGTTTACTCTGACTGATTACTGCTTTTCAGAGCTTATACTTGGGGATCCGTCTCCACAGACTTCATGGCCACTATATAAATGGTAAGGAAGAGAATGAGTATCAATGAGACAATCATCATACCCCCTTCAGCCTACTCTATTATAGTATTCCTCTAAATCAAATTTAATGTATACTGAGATTCCACTGGTACCAATGATAGGACAGGTAGTTTCCATAATCACTGGGGTCCCTCCCTGTCTCATATGGTCATGCAAATTCAGAAAACCAGGACAGGTGTCACCAGTACTGACTTTGCCCCTTCTACTTCCTAATGACGCTATCAATCATTAGGATTGTCTTCCAGTATCCATCAAGCACTTGGCTCTGGGTAGACTTAGGAATGAGCCCCTCAGCTGTTCACTCCACCAACTACAGACCTTACCTCTGCTCACCAGGCCCCAAAATGTTCTGCTCCCTCATCCTACTTCTTATCTCCCTTCCACTCTGTTCTGTTTTATTTCTAGTCCTAAAGCTGGGCTTATCACTTTTTGCTCTATTCTTCACTTAGGAAGCTTTATTGAGATGTAATTCATATTTCAAAATATTCCCCAATTTAAAATGTATAGTTTGGTGATTCAAGCCTGTGATCCTAGCTACTTGGGAGGCTGAGGTTGGCAGGCTCACAGTTCAAGGTCAGCCAAGGCAAAAAAAGTTTGTGAGATCCTATCTCAGCAGAAAAAAACAAAACTGTGCTCCTGTCATCCCAGCTATGACAGAAAATGTAAAATAGGAGGATCGTGGTCCAAGTTGGCCTGAGCAAAAAAGTGAGACTCTATCTCAAATAACCAGAGCAAAAAGAGCTGCTGGTGTGGCTCAAGTGGTAGAGTGCCTGCCTAGCAAGTATGAAGCCCTGAGTTCAAAACCTAGTACTATCAAAACAAATCATAAAGTGTACAATGTAATGGTCTTTAGTATATTTATAGAGTTAGGTGACGATTACCACCATCAATTTTAGAACATATTTATCATCCCCAAAAGAAATCCCCTACCAACTAACAGTCATTCCCATTTTTCTCCAGCTTCCCCATCCCCTTAATCACTAACAACTACTGACCTATTTGCTATATCTATAGAGTTGCCTATTCTGGACATTTTGTATAAATGGAGACATATGACAAATAGTATTTTTCATCTGTCTTCACTTAGCATAATTTATGGTTCACCTATTTTATCGCATATATAGTAGGTAATTCCTTTTTATAGCTGAGTAACATTCCATTATAAGATATACTATATTTCATTTATTAACTCAGAAGTCGATAGAAATTTGCATTGCATTTAGTTTGGGGCTCTTATGCTGCTGTAAACTTTTGCATAAATGTCTTTGGGGATACGTATGTTTTCATTTCTCTTTGGTAAATTCCTAGGAGTAGAATTGTTGAGCTGTATCTTAACTTTACATTTACCTTTTTAAGAAACTGCCAAGTTGTTTTTCTAAGGCAGCTGTACTATTTTATATTTGTACCATAATGTAATGAGGGGTCCAGTTTTTCCACATTCTCTTCAAAACTTGTTACTGTTTGTCTTTTTGAATTGTAGCCATTCTAGTGTGCCTGTAGTGGTATACATTGAATTTGGATTTAAAAAAAATTTTGATTGCATTTCAAACTTGGAAGAAAATCTGGGAATTTGGACTCTGTGGAGAAATCCAGATGTTCTAGCAACACTGGGTTTCAATCTTACAAGACAACAATTGGATGTAGCTGTGTATGTAATTACTATTTTCTTTAGAATAGCATGTTCTCTTCTATTTACTACAATCATATCTTGTTTTATAAGCCTGACACTAAGGGTGAGTGTCAGTTCCCATTTTTCATCAGATTCGTTCTGTTGCTTTTTTGGAAGTAAATGTTCCATGCCCCAGAGAGTAAACGTCTCTAGCAAAATAGAAAATGTGATGGAGATTGAGGGAGCCAAGTTCTTTGTGGAGTCAGAGTCTACCCTTCCATGTTTAATATAGAGAAAGACAATGCATGACGGGAATTTTAATGAACTGAGAAAAAGAATAAAATTTTCAATGGAGTTTTATCCTCAAAGCAAATAAGGAATGCTACCATAAAAATAGTTATTTATTGATTTTAAATGCCAGGGAGACTATAAATACTTTAAAATTCACAATCTGAATTTTGGGAAAATTGTTTCTTTGGCAAATAATAATTTACCACATTTGAATCAGTTTTCAAAATTGTATGTTATGGGAATTCCCTAATTAGAATTAAAGACTCCATTCCAAACAAGGTTCTCTAACTTCAAATGTTTTTTGTAAATAAATTAATGTTCACTTTGTCTCCCAATTAATACAGATATAATGAATAAAATGTTACTAAGAAAATAATATTTGCAATATAATGTGATACTGAAAGCAAAATGTGACATATTGGAAAATTAGATTTCTTTAATGTCTTGTGAGTAGTTTCTCTAAATATAGGAGCTCTCTAAATACTTCAAAACTATATTTAGAAGTACCTTTTTTGGGGAACATCTGTTCTCCATTATGAAAGAGAATAAAACTAAATATTATTTTCACTTAAAAGATTCAAGGCTGAATTCCATACTATCCATTTCAAAGAAAAGTACAAGGTCTAATTAATACGTGTGCAGAAAAAGATATTGGTTTTCTAATTTCAAATCAGAAGAATTGAAATTAGGAAGTTCTCAGTTAATCTTCTAATTTTGAATTTGATATGTAATCCAAATACATGTTTACTTTGTTGCATGCTTACATTGTGCAATGCATTCTAATTTAGTTCTAAGCTAGCATAGCTAAAGGATGTTTGATTTATTTCTGGAAGTTAAATGTTCTTGTACTTGGGCAGCTTCACATACATTACCTGAACCCTTGGAGCTTTTGAGTTGTGAACATCTGCCTGAAAGGAAAAGGTTCAGGGATTCTTCATTTTTCTTTATGATCCAGCCCAGATGGTTGGGATGGGAGAATGCATGGCAACTCGGAGCAGATACTCGGACAATATTCGCTTGCTGAAAATGGGAGCACAGACTGACTAGCAGGAGGCGGATACTCAGTCAGGGAAGAAGGCAGGGGTCCAACATTGATTATAGTCTGCAGGATAGATGTCCACCTTGAAAATATTTGAGATGGTGGAGTTGGTAACTGAGGGTATCTTGACATTTGTTTGCTTTCTTGCTTTTCAGCTTGTTGCTGTGGAAGCTCACACATGCACCTCATTGACTGCCCTTCCACACTTAATTCTGCATTTGATGTAGAACTATTTCTGCAGAACTGGCAGAGAGGTAAAAAAAAGTATCTTGAGTTTTGTATGGCTAATTACACACCCCTGTTTACAAGGAAGAGGTCCCTGATTCTAATCCCTGAAGCAATTGGCCAGGGCTCAGAAGAATGCACTTTGATTACCCCTTTTATCTTAGCATGAAGAGTTGGAACTGGCATTTATTAGTCATAAAGTTATTCATTTCTCTTGAAATCCAGTTACAGTGCTCAACTTCGTAACCTCCTGTGGCAGTGAGTTTCACAGGTTGGCTGAATGCAGCACAAAGTAATAGTTTCTTCTACTTGCTCTAAATTTATCAGGCATTTATTTCACCAGATGACATTTTATTCTTCAATGACATGGAACATTCAGTTCTTTGACTGAGAGTACAAACAAAACCCTCTGTCAGGCTCTCAGACACTAAATAATCACCACTTGCCATTTTCCCTTTTAATGTTAGCCTGGTTTGATTGACTTGGAGAAAACTTTAAATTCTTCTAATTCACCATCACTGTATTCAAATTTTGCTCTCCCAATCTCTTGGGAATCATTTAAAATGTGTATTAGTCACACCGATAAGGTCCCCTAGTTGGTGGGAGTAGGATTAATTTGTGGAAAACGCACCAAGGTCTCCTAAAAAGTATCAAGTATCTTGTGAAGATGATGTCTCATAATAAATTGTCTGAGGGCAGCACTTCATCCAGTGAGTGGATGATGGAACACATGACATGATTTTAGAACAATTGAATTGGTTCTTGCTGCCACCACCTCCTTTCCCTGCCAGTTCTTCTGTATACTCTGAAATATGAAATTCCCCCAAAGGGGCTCAGTTCCTTTGATCTCTGTTCCAGCTAAAACTTCCTACGAGAGATGTGTTATTTAAGCTACTGTCAGCCACTTTCTCCTGGGCACAAATTGTGATGATGTATGATGCCTCTTTTCCTTTAAATCAGTTCTTTTAAAATCTTCTGCAGAATCCTAGAGTTCTAAGATGGTATCGTAAGAGTTGTAGGAGAAAAGACATCGGTTGGACTGGGCTTCAATCAGAGCAACTCTGCTATTAAATCCTGTACGTATCTTACTGTGTAAGACTTCACATGATAAGACAGATTGACAGTATCCTTATTTTTGCATATTTGGATTAAGAACTCAGGTCAGTACCCATAGTATGTGGCCAAGGATGAACCTCCAATACTTTTCTGACATTTATCCTGAAGTAACACTCTCACCTTCTACATTGTCCCAGGTAGCCCCTGACCAGGTATGCTTCCCAGCAGTCTTCTGCTTTTCGCTTAGATTGTAATCCGAAGCTACTCTCCGGACTCCTACACAATTCTTATCCTTGCTGCACTAGAAAGAAAAAAAGAATGATCTTATCAAAAGCTTTTTCTGCATCTATTGAGATGATCAAGTGATTTTTGTCTTTGCTTCTGTTAATGTGGTTTATTACGTTTATTGATTTTCATATGTTGAACCACCCCTGCATCCCTGGGATGAAGCCTACTTGGTCGTGGTGAATAATCTTGTTGATGTGTTGTTGAATTCGGTTTGCCATTATTTTGTTGAGGATTTTTGCATCAATGTTCATTAAGGAGATTGGCCTATAGTTCTCCTTTTTGGAGGTGTCTTTGCCTGGTTTTGGGATAAGTGTAATACTGGCTTCATAAAATGTGTTCGGCAGTTTTCCTTCCCTTTCTATTTCGTGGAACAGTTTGAGGAGGGTTGGTATCAGTTCTTCTTTAAAGGTCTGATAGAATTCAGCAGAGAATGAATGAGACTAGGAAGAAAAATAAGAGCTATTCATATGCTTCTATTATTTCCTAAAACATAGCATTTATAGATTATTAATGTCCATAGGATCTTTGGAATAGAGTCTTCAACAGGTGAGAAGTAACTGCTACAGCATAAGATCAAATTTGAGGAGACCAGGAGAGTTGGAGCTATATAAAAACATGCTGGTCAATCTGAAGTTATTTGCTATCAGTGAACAGTTTAAAAATTACATATTTAGAAATAATGAAAAGCAGGGCATAAATTGGAACAATTTTGATGTAACCTCAGTAGACAATGAAGAGATTATCAGACTGGGGCAAGGAAACTAATTTTTTAGTTTTAAAGGAATTGAGGAAAGTCATTTAAAAAGTTAGAGATTCAATGCTACAAAATTGAAAATTTCTAAACAGTAGAAAAAATAGCAAAGCTAAAACTAAAAAGGAGTCTGTGTATCTATCTAAAAGAAACAAAAATGTCATTATCTTTTACAAAATTGGAGGACAGGAGGGCAGAACAGGTCCTGTCGCTGGGGGGGAGGTTGTTACTGGTGGGAGGTGGAAGGGGGAGGAGGTGGGGAAGGGGGGAGGAGGGTGAATGTAGTGCAAATCCTGTGTACACATGTATGTAAATGGAAAAATGAGACATGTTGAAACCATTCCAGGAATGGGGGTAGGAGGGATAAAGGAGAATGATGGAGGGATGAATTCAAGAATGATATGTTTTGATACATTGTAAGAACTTTTGTAAATGCCACAAGGTACCCCCACCTGGCACAACAATAAAAAGAATAAAATTAAATTGAAAGGGAGTAAATGAACTTGGAAAAATACTACATAAAATTTAATTATGGATTGAATATAATATAGATATTCTACAAGTATGATTATGAATAACAGAAACCAACTCTAGCTAACTTAAATTTTTAAACAAAATTTTTGTTGGAATTACATAGCTTGCAAAACTAAGAACTAAAAAAAGTTAGGTCTTGGTGTGAATCAAAGGAAGTACCTAAATGTGGGAAACTCTAATTGCTGGGAGTTCTCTCAGAAAGCTGTGGTCATCATGATGTGGCTTTCATCACTTTCCGTTCTGAAAATTTGAATTCGAAGAAATGTCTAACTGGTCATGGAGGGAGGGCATACTTGTGCTCTTCCAGCAGGCCAAAGACAGAGATGTCTACCTTGGGTCTCATTCAGACTTTTAAAAACTCATTGAGAAAAAAAGCAATCAATAAATGGATGAAGGACATGAGCTGATGATTTATAGAAGATGCAGTGCAAAGCAATATAGATGAGGAAAATATTCAGTACTTAGAAAAAACAAAATTTATACCAGAGCAAAGCAAAAAAATGAACTTTTTCTTAAACATTAAAAACATAGCATTCCTCAAAATATAAACATTGAATCACCCAGCAATTACACTTCTTAGAATATACTCCAAAGGTTAGAAGGAGGGAGTCAAACAGACACTTGTACACCAAAGTTCATAGCAGCATTATACACAATAACTAAAAGTTGGGAAAAACCCAAATATTCATGGACAAATGACTAAATAAATATGGTATGCACACACAGTACATTTTATTCAGGATTAGAAAGGAATAAAATTCTGATACATGCAAATACATGGCTGAACCTTGAAAACATCTTGTGAATTAAAATAAGCCTGCCACAGAAAGATACATACTATGTGATCCCACTTCTGTGAGGTACCTAGAATAGATTTGATAGAGGCAGAAAGTAGAATAGAGATTACAGAGGCTCAAGGGAGGGGATAATGAGGAGTTGCTGCTCAATGGACACAGTTTCTGTTTGAGGTGATGAAAATTAGGAATAATGATGCCATGAATTTTACACTTAAAATGATTAAAAGGATAAATTTTATGTTATACATATATTTTACCACATTCTTTGGGAAAAAGAATAACACCTACTTCTTAGGGTGAGGTTGTGTTTAGTGCATTTATACCGGGAATGGCAATGTAAGTTGACACAATACATTTTGGAAAGCAGTATGATAATTGTTATCAAAACCTCAAAATGTTCTACCTTTTGATTTAGCTGTTCTATTCCTAAGGAAATAATCTTAAAGTAGAAAAAGGCTATCCACATGAAGATGATTATAGCATTATCAAAAATAAACTAATGGAAAATAAACCTAAATATGCAAAATAAAGGGAAGTATGTCACATTAACTCATAGTGCAGCTATTAAAAATGATAAAGAAACAATGTTTTTGACATATTAATCAGTAAAAAGGATTACAAAATGGTGTTAGCTATGATTATAATTCAATATGCATGAATGAAAACTTCTATGATAAGGTGAAATAATTTTGATTAACAATTTTCTTTTAATTTTTCTTATGTTCTCATTTTGCCTAAATAATAAAAGGCAGCAATATTTCCCATCAAACAACATTAAGTAAACTATGCATTTAAAATGTATATGTTATATAATGAGCAAACGGAAAAAGAATGTATGAAAACAATTCCATTTACAATAGCCTCAAAAAAAATCAAATACCTAGGTGTAAACCTAACAAAAGATGTGAAAGACCTCTACAAGGAAAACTATACACTTCTGAAGAAAGAGATTGAGGAAGACTATAGAAAGTGGAGAGATCTCCCATGCTCATGGATTGGTAGAATCAACATAGTAAAAATGTCGATACTCCCAAAAGTAATCTACATGTTTAATAAAATTCCCATCAAAATTCCAATGACATTCATTAAAAAGATTGAAAAATCTACTGTTAAATTTATATGGAAACACAAGAGGCCACAAATAGCCAAGGCAATACTCAGTCAAAAGAACAATGCAGGAGGTATCACAATACCTGACTTCAAACTATATTACAAAGCAATAACAATAAAAACAGCATGGTACTGGCACAAAAACAGACATGAAGACCAGTGGAACAGAATAGAGGACCCAGATATGAAGCCACACAACTATAAGCAACTTATCTTTGACAAAGGAGCTAAAAATATACGATGGAGAAATAGCAGCCTCTTCAACAAAAACTGCTGGGAAAACTGGTTAGCAGTCTGCAAAAAACTGAAACTAGATCCATGTATATCACCCTACACCAAGATTAACTCAAAATGGATCAAGGATCTTAATATCAGACCCCAAACTCTTAAGTTGATACAGGAAAGAGTAGGAAATACTCTGGAATTAGTAGGTATAGGTAAGAACTTTCTCAAGGAAACCCCAGCAGCACAGCAACTAAGAGATAGCCTAGATAAATGGGACCTCATAAAGCTAAAAAGCTTCTGTTCATCAAAAGAAATGGTCTCTAAACTGAAGAGAACACCCACAGAGTGGGAGAAAATATTTGCCAACTATACATCAGACAAAGGACTGATAACCAGAATATATAGGGAACTTAAAAAACTAAATTCTCCCAAAACTAATGAACCAATAAAGAAATGGGCAAGTGAACTAAACAGAACTTTTTCAAAAGAAGAAACTCAAATGGCCAGAAAACACATGAAAAAATGCTCACCATCTCTAGCAATAAAGGAAATGCAAATTAAAACCACGCTAAGATTCCACCTCACCCCTGTTAGAATAGCCATCATCAGCAACACCACCAACAACAAGTGTTGGCGAGGATGCGGGGAAAAAGGAACCCTCTTACACTGTTGGTGGGAATGTAGACTAGTACAACCACTCTGGAAAAAAATTTGGAGGCTACTTAAAAAGCTAGACATCGATCTACCATTTGATCCAGTAATACCACTCTTGGGGATATACCCAAAAGACTGTGACACAGGTTACTCCAGAGGCACTGCACACCCATGTTTATTGCAGCACTATTCACAATAGCCAAGTTATGGAAACAGCCAAGATGCCCCACTACTGACGTGGATTAAGAAAATGTATTATCTATACACAATGGAATTCTATGCAGCCATGAAGAAGAACGAAATGTTATCATTCGCAGGTAAATGGATGGAATTGGAGAACATCATTCTGAGTGAGGTTAGCCTGGTCCAAAAGACCAAAAATCGTATGTTCTCCCTCATATGTGGACATTAGATCAAGGGCAAACACAACAAGGGGATTGGACTATGAGCACATGATAAAAGCGAGAGCACACAAGGGAGGGGTGAGGATAGGTAAGACACCTAAAAAATTAGCTAGCATTTGTTGCCCTCAACGCAGAGAAACTAAAGCAGATACCTTAAAGCAACAGAGGCCAATAGGAAAAGGGGACCAGGAACTAGAGAAAAGGTTAGTTAAAGAAGAATTAACCTAGAAGGTAACACCCATGCACAGGAAATCAATGTGAGTCAATGCCCTGTATAGCTATCCTTATCTTGACCAGCAAAAACCCTTGTTCCTTCCTGTTATGGCTTATACTCTCTCTACAACAAAATTAGAAATAAGGGCAAAATAGTTTCTGCTGGGTATTGAGGAGGGGGGAGAGGGAGGGGGCAGAGTGGGTGGTAAGGGAGGAGGTGGGGGCAGGGGGGAGAAATGAACCAAGCCTTTTATGCGCATATGAATAATAAAAGAAAAAAATAAAATGTATATGTTATAAAGGTAAAAAAGAAATACATTTCTTAAATATTTGTAGTAGAAATTATAAGGAATATCCAAAAAAGCAATCTTCTTGTCAATTATCATTTCTGTTGTAAAACTAAAATTACTTAAATGATGCCTATAAATCTAGACTCATAATAGAATAGGCTTACAAAACCCTTAGTAATAAAACTATATACATTCTTTTAGGCTTGGAAGTAGCCTGGGGACTTGTATAATCTGGTTATATTATAAAATGCACATTTTACAGAGCAATGGAAAGGAAAAATAAATTGTGAGATGAAGTGGAAAAAGATTTCACAGATGATATTGGCAAAAAGAAGACAGGGTAATAAAGTGGAGTATCTCAGGAAGATTCTCAATGTAAGAATCTTCAAAGAAGACACTTTCCCCAAGATGGCAGAAAGGAGTATCAGTGTGCTAAAGTGCCTCAGAATAGCTACACTTAACCAGAATACTTATACATAACATCAAATAGCAAATAGCTCTGCCTCTTATTATGGATTTAAAAAGCAGTGGAGAAAATATGTAATATGAGGGGTTTTTTCCTGTGCTGGGATCAGAACCAAGGTTTCACACATGAGAGGCAAGTGCTCTACCACTCAGCTATGCCATACCCTGTAATAGGATTTTTAAGTGAGGAAATAATTTGAAATGAGGAAATGAAAGTTAAGGTATTGAACTTCACAGCCAGGAAGTTCATTTGTGTGACATCAGTGTGTTAGCTAATATTGTTATCTTTTCCAGATATAAGTAAAGTCCTAGACCCTGTAGCGCCAGGTCCTTCTCATCACATAGCAAGATTTTGTTTTCTAATTGAACACACTAAAATCTAGAAAATGGACACACCTAAGTGGCAGAGCAGGGGAGGACAGAACCTGCTCCTGGGGTCTCTTTGGTTCTGGGGTGTCCTATGCTGTTCGTAGATTGCTCTCAGTAGGCTGTGACATCATTCATGTGCCAATACTTCCTTCATGTTGCACCTTTGGTTTCTCCCAGGTTGTCTTTCTTATCTTCAAGGAATTTATATCCATTTTACTCCATGCTTCTGCCACTCACCAAAAGCTTTCTGTTCATGGATATTCCACACCAATATTATTTCATGCTTGTTATACATTAGTGTAATATATTATGTTTAAGATACAGTATTCCTCCCAGAAGTGTTTAATGTTGTTCAGAACTGAGATATAACAAAATGAAATAAACAACAATGCAAGAAAGTAAACTATTTAGGGCTGAATCAGAGGTCAATATACTACTTTAGTCAGAGGAAGAAGTCAGTTTGGACAAGTCTGTCTGGAAGGCTTCAGGGAGTCAGGAAAGGGGAAAACAAGGTGGTATTCGTCAAAGTTGATCAGAGGACCATCGTAACTGAGAAAATTGGTTTAAAAATGGAAACACAGGAGTCAGCATATTTCACATGGAAGGCATGGAAAGGTTTGAGAGGCATTTCCCGATAGAAATTGCTGCTAGAAAAACAGCGTGCACTGCAGCATGAAGGAGCACAATGCATTCTGAGCTGTCCATGGAGGCAGACCTTTCAAATCACACAATGTGGGAACTAATATAAAAAGATTCCACCGCAGGAAGCTGTGAATCAGAATAAACTTTAAATGTATAAATAGAAGAAAATAATGATGACATTTAACCTTGTGTCACTACTAATATGGAAACAAGGGTTCATGGGAGAAAAGAATCCAGGCTGGTCTTTGTGACATTGAGTCCAGATGACACATTTAATGGTATTTCCTAAACTTAAATAGGGTATCTTTTTAAACATTTCTAGGTACAACTCAATTCACATGATTCACTACTAAAGGATAAAATAATAGCTACATTTAGCATTTTCCTTTGTTTTTGCCTTACAGGGGAGCTTTAAAAGATTATTTTCTTTTTCATGTTTCAGCTCAGCTTACCAAATTATTACAGCTTGGATATCTAGTAGAAACGGTTCAATTACAGTCTCACTAGAGTAGTTCAACTGAAAGATGATAAATATGTAAGTTTGAATCAGTCATTATGACTGTCAGAATCTGTAGGATCTCTCTTGGGTACAACTGGCCCAGTGCTGTACCCCAAGTGGGCTTTTTTTTTCATTACTCCCAGACTTAGAGGAGGTGGTTGATTCTCTCCCTTCTCTCTAGCTGCCCTCACTCTCAAGACTGTAGATGTAATTATGATACAATCTTCTTAGCTCTCTGGCTTTTCTTAAACTCAGAATTAAGGTATTATGTAAGGCATTATATAGGCTTTTTATTTTCAGGTTTTGTTACAAAATATCCTATGAAACAGAGGGGAACAAAAACAATGGACATTGGGGTGTTGATAACTCTAGGATGTCTCCAGAGCTCTCACAGTAATTATGCCTGTTCTTTCCTGTACCATAAATAGGGCTCATCTCCTTTTCCTGATTGCTTCATGGACTCCCTCTTTGTGTGATCCTGATAATTTCTCTTTATGATAGTTTCCGCATTTTTAGAATGTCTGGGCTTACATTGATGCTCCCTTTCTCTTTCTTCACAGGCGCAGTTCTTACCCATATGAGACCTTTTTAGGTAAAGGTTCTGAAGATTCAGGGATAAAATAATGAGTGGGAATTCACAGGGTATTCTGTTGACCTATTTATATATTCAGGCAGCCTCTCCACTACTCTTCAGTCTCTGTGTCTTCCAGATTCACATAAAAAAGTAAAGTAGGTCACATCTAGATACTGATCATCTATCCTTTTCAGCACTGAAGACATTTCTAATTACATTGGTGCTTGTGAGAAACATTTAAATTCTATCATGAGGAAAGATGCTTTTGTTCTCTTGGGTAGTGATTTTTGTTCTCTTAATTTGGACCTTTCCATTGTCCTAGTCACATGTTCTTTTAGTCACCTGCCTCCAAGTCTTGTCTTTTCCCTGAAATGTTAACCCTGTAACAGTTCCCTAAGCTTCCTCTCTTAATCACACAAATAGCAACTAAAACTCTATTCTGGGACCATAAGGAAGACAAATGGCAAGTACGCCTCCAATTCTCACCTAGAATTCCTACAACTCCCTCTTCAATTACCACCTCACTGAGTGTGTTTACCACTCTATTTGGACACAGTGAATGAAGTCGTACTTCATACAGCATGGAATTGGTTGGGTGGCAGGAATATTAATACTTCTTTGCCATCTATTAATTGAAGCTCCGCATCTATTTCCCTGGTGCTGCATGAAAGGGGGACAGACAAGAATGGCTGTTGATGGGAGAAGAGGCTTGTGCTGCTCTCCATAGTCTGTTTTCCTGACACTGCTGCAAATGGTTTTTTAAGTACTGGAGGGGTCTGTATCTACTTCACACATGCCTTTAAATTCCTGAGTGAACTGTGCTATTAATAAATACTACATATACAGAACAAAAAAGCCAAATGGTGGGCTCTAGGACAGAGCTAGGGAAGAAAGAAGTACAGAAATATATTTTACCTATTGCAGGGCACCTCATCCTAAATAGTGCAAATTGTTTTTTTTTTTTTTTTTATAAATCTAGCCTGCAATCTGTGATGTATGAAATTGTAATAGTAGTGCTAAAAGATGTTCAGAGGATCAAAAGTTAAAATTTAGGAATAAACGTCTTAACTCATGCAAAAACAGTTCATTTAGAAATTTATAATTAATGTAGATTTGAAATATAAGAATTTGAATCTGTATTTTTGGGGAAAGAACCTAATTTGAAATTTTAGCATACTTTTTTTTTAAGAACCATATAATCTTGAAGTTTCACCAAAGCACTAAAAACTTGCATTGTTAGTTGCTATCTTAATTTTTTTGGGTTTTTTTGGCAGTACTGGGATTTGAACTCAGGGCTTCATGCTTGCCAGGCAAGCACTTTACTACTTCAACTACTCTACCAGCCCATGTCAGTTGCTATCTTATGGAGATTGTTTTGAAAGCTTTAGTTTGCCATTCTAATCAACTAGGTTTTTTTTCCTGCTACCAGTACAGATTTCTTTCTTTATAAGGAAAACATCTTAATTTCTCATCTTTGCATTTAATGAAATTTAGTAAAATACTGTATTGAAAAAATCCCAATTTAATTTTGGAAAGTACATGTAACATAACATTAACTATTGTAAGTGATAGTTCAGTCGTGTTAACTATATTCAAAGTGTAGTACAACCAATCTCCAAAATCATACAGTTCAAATAATTCAATTTTCAGAAACTGTATCTATCGCATGATAAATCAGATCTTATAATCACATTATAACCCAAATTATCTAAACCCATTTAGCAGAGCTGTGATGGTATATCAAATCTCTGTAAAATAGACATTTACCTGGATGTTACCTATCAACTTTTGAAGTGAAGATTTTCTAAAAATGAAGTTTTAAAGAAACTTTCAAAAGCTCTGATGAGGAAAATAGAGGAAAGAAAAAGGAAAACAGTTTTTACTGTAAAGTGACAAAACAACCCCATGCAAGAAAAGTTACTTGGAGTTAAATATTTTTACAAATAATATTTGTCCTAAAGGATCCTTCATGAAAAAAATAAGTTTCTATGATTATAAAAGTTCTGGAATACAGCATAATATATCCCTCTCAAAGAAATTCACGTTAGCATACTAAAAGTTCTGAACATTTTTTTTCCTGTTTCTCCCAGATGTTTCCTATACTTATTTGACTGAAGAATTCTAAAAACACTATGGAGAAAAAAACATGGACTTTAACTCATGAGATGGCTTCAATTATCTCTTGGATCTTTGAAAGACTGTTTTTAAATGTAATCTTGACTAGACACTTAAACTTTTCTTCATTCCACATTTTCATATTTTCTTTTGGATAGAGATTGCTTTATACTGCATAAAAGCTGTCACCAAGACACTCCTTACTGTAAATGTCAAATTGATTAAACTTTCATTTGAAAGAATAGTAAAGCAAGTGTGACAATACACATTTCACTTAGCTTGGGGTTTCAAACTACTGCATAAATCCCAGGGGGCAGATCTATGATCCTCCAGGCTAAAATAAAAACTGTTTAGCTATTACACCTCCACTGTATGTGAGCAATAAGCCCATCTCATAGGATGAGGGGAACAAATGGCTTAGCTGCAAACTGCTTTTAAAGTACTAGAATAAGAACTGCACAGACAGGTCAATGAGAACATTTCTATGCACACACAACATTAATATTGCATTGAAAAGCTGAATCTGTGTGGACTGTATTTATAGATACTACATCAAGTACAAGATGAATCATTGTTACTACACAAAAACCTCTGAGATTTTACATGGGATCTAAGTGGCAAAAGCTTGGGTAATAACTAGGAAGTGACTGATTTTCCACTGGAGACATTTTGTTAATTATTTCAAGGCTCTACAGGCAATTTTAACACCTTGTGAGGCTGTCATTATAATCCATTTACAATAATGGCAATTTCTCTCTGCATATTTGACAATGCATAAATTAACTCCTTCCTTATGATATTGTTTTCCACAATTATAACTATTTGTATGCATACTTTACCTTTATTACTAAATTTACGCTCCTGAGGGCAGTGGTGATATTTAAATCAATTTTGTGTGACCTTTAGAACCTGACTCCATGTTTAGTGCAATTTTAGTATATTTTGGGGAATTAAACTAAACAATGTAAATAGTCCTATTCAGTTTGTAGTCAAGATTTTCTATTTGCCCTTTATCATTAAAGAAGTTCCAAAAAGTTAAAATCTTCCTTCATTTGAAACAGGGATGATATCCGCAGATTAAGCCCTCAATTAATATCCAGTGCTCTTGACTTGAAGTGATTCCTTACAGAAGATAAAGAATTTAAACATGGGCTTATCCATTGGAAAGAGAGAAAAGAAGACAGGCGAAGCAAACACATGTGGACAAAATACATTTATTAGTTAATTAGATTTTGAATATTTTTTGCATTTCTAATCACTTGAGTGTTCATAAGGCCAAAGTGAAGTTCTTTCTTACTACTTAGATGTTTTTTCTCCCTGAATTCATGCTTGATATGTAGTTGCTGTAACTCCTCTGAGTGCTCAGTAATAAACTTCCCCTGTTAAAAGTTGCCACTGTGAGCCATGAAGAAGAATGAAATGTTATCATTCGCTGGTAAATGGATGGAATTGGAGAACATCATTCTGAGTGAGGTTAGCCTGGCCCAAAAGACCAAAAATCCTATGTTCTCCCTCATATGCAGACATTAGATCAAGGGCAAACACAACAAGGGGATTGGACTTTGATCACATGATAAAGCGAGAGCACACAAGGGAGGTATGAGGATAGGTAAGACACCTAAAAAACTAGATAGCATTTGTTGCCCTCAATGCAGAGAAACTAATGCAGATGCTTTAAAGCAACAGAGGCCAATAGGAAAAGGGGACCAGGAACTAGAGAAAAGGTTAGTTCAAGAAGAATTAATTTAGAAGGTAACACACATGTACAGGAAATTAATGTGAGTCAAATCCCTGTATAGCTGTCCTTATCTCAACCAGCAAAAACCCTTGTTCCTTCCTATTATTGCTTATACTCTCTCTTCAACAAAATTAGAGATAAGGGCAAAAGAGTTTCTGCCTGGTAGCGAGGGGGTAGGGGGGAGAGGGAGTGGGGGGGGGCGGTAAGGGAGGGAGTGAGGGGAAGGGGGGAGAAATGACCCAAACATTATATGCACATATGAATAAAAGAAAAAAATAAGTTGCCACTGTGACTGGGAGAGTAGCTCAAGTGGTAGAGTGCCTGCCTGGCAACCGTGAGGCCCTAAGTTCAAACCCCCAGTACCACCAAAAACAAAAAAAAATTTCTACTATGGGTAAGAGACTTCTGTCTGCCCAGTACAGGACCTGGCACAGAGCAAACAGCCCAGAACTGCTTGTTTAATGAATAAATGAAACACCTCACTTTTGTATAGCTTGCTTAATGTCAAAACATTACTGTCACACATATTATTTACTTTTGTTTATTTCCTCATTCAGCAAATATTATTGAAGTTACTAGACAGTAGGTAGTAATTATTCAAAGAAAATTAGAATTCTTACAATTCAGAGTACACAGAATTCATTGGGGGAAAATACCACAGCCATGGGAAATTAGAATGTTTGAGGAAAGTGTCAAAAATTTATTATGTAATAACTACCAAAAATAGCAGTTATTATAAACAGCATTGTTAATTCTCAGAACTATCCTATTGGAGTGGCAAAAATTGTCAGCCCACCTTGCCCCCAGAGGATGAGTAACTGGAGTCATAAAATTAGGGTTCACTGGGCCAGGGCTCCAGGTCCTTTCTCTTATATGGCAACATCTACTTTGTTACTCCACATTGACCCAGTGGGCAACTGTTGTTTCTTTTGGGTTTCAGGTAACTCCAGGTTGGAAGTCATCTCAGAAGTAGAGTTTAAACCCCTTGTTCCTTCCTATTATTGCTTATACTCTCTCTACAACAAAATTAGAGATAAGGGCAAAATAGTTTCTGCTGGGTATTGAGGGGGGGAGCGGGAGGGAGTGGAGTGGGTGGTAAGGGAGGGGGTGGGGGCAGGGGGGAGAAATAAACCAAGCCTTGTATGCACATATGAATAATAAAAGAAAAATGAAAAAAAAAAAAAAAAAAAAAAAAACCCAAAGTGGGAGACTGTTCATGGAGGGAATACCAGCAATGAAAAGCAAAAAAGCAAAAGTTGGCAGTTGGAAGAACTGAGTAAAAACATTGGAAGCAGCAGTTTCCTTGGTTGTACTGGACAATGGAGGAACTGAGAGCACAGTGGAGAGACATCAGGGGAGGTCTGGAGGCCGACACACAGGCTTCTGCACTGTAGAGGACATGACCAGTGAGACAGTTTTAGGGGAATGGAACAGAGAACAAAATTGTAAACTATAGCAACAGCAAAGAAATAGCTTTGTTTGAGCTTCCCTTGGATGAGAGACCTTTTAGAAAAATATTCTTCCTCCCTCATAGCCTGCAGTCAAACCCAAGTCAATTCAAAATATGGGGAAACAGTTGAAGATATGAATATGGGCTTTCTGACAGAGGTTTTAGACCCAATCTTGAGTGTGTTCAACTGCTCATCAGTAATTTAAGGGATGCCTTCTCAGACAACCTTACATATAAAGCCAAAAGCCTTTATCCTCCATAAATATATATATGAACAATAAATCCTAATAAAAAATATTTGGCATTTTCAGCTTATGTCTCCTTCTCTATGCCTGCCTGCTAATGAAGAATATAATAAGTGTGGCAGCTAAAAACTTTCTAGTTTGTTATTTCTTGGATCTGATAGATTGAGAATTTAACTAAAATGACACTGATATTGAGTAACTTAGTTCATGCTGGATAAGTTTAGTTTTGCTCTAATTCTAAAAGTTCCCATAGCATTCAACAGTTAGTGTATGGTAAATATTTTAATATGTAACAAATTTAAATTATTTTCATGTTTACATATATGCTAATAAAAATGAAAAATATCCAATAAAATTCTTCAAATGAGTAGAATATACATGGGGCAGAAAGTGTGGGTTCAGATATTCAAATAGATGTTCAAACTTTGTGTTGTGCTTTATATAATTTAAAAAGCAAAACAGAAAACAAAATAAAAATGAAACAAAGCAATATAATTTAAAGCTTAGATTTTCTTTAGAAGCCACAGGGAAAACTATTGAACTTCTGGGAAGTTAATACTTAACACATTTCTTAATTCTTATTTGGAACTGATTTTTATTTTTTGGTATATAAGTCTGAACTAAGCTTTATGTGGGGTGGATCATTTTTGGGGGGGCACCTTCATGCTTCAAAGCAGGCATCCCCTACCACTTGACCCACACTTCCAGTCCTAGGGTAGATTCTGATGTGGCCCATTTATGAAAATTAGCTTATGCTGCTGCATGGATAGAATTTAATTCAAAGAAAATTAAAGTTAAGATAATGCTTATTAAATATTAAAGCAAAAAATGACTTCTTACTCAGCACAAGTGACTTAGAAAGATGAGTACAATTCATTGAATTACAAAAAAACAGTTAAAATGTTTAATACAACTTACTCTTATTCAAATGTATTTGGTTACTCAATTTTTCTTCACACTAGGCCATTAGAGCCTATTGCCAGTTCAGGGGTAGGGCAATCCATTGATTGAATTGATATATCAAGCTAAAATACAGCATTTCCTGATGATGAAAAAGTTTACTGTATAACTCCCGTGGTCAAATTACTATGATCAATGTCTTGCCATGTCAAGCAACAGAAACTTGTGAAATAATGTTAAAAAAACACCCTGGTGTGGGCATCTAGGCCTTCTCTACTTCTCTTTTCTTTCAGCACAGAAATGTGCTTAAAACTTTTCCATAAAATATAACAAAATTCTGACACCTAGGGCTGGAGGAGTGGCTCAAGTGGTAGAGAGCCTGCCTAGCAAGTGTGAGGCCCTGAGTTCAAACCCTAGTACTGCCAAAAAAATAAAAAAACCCACCAAAACCTGACACCTATATCCTGCTTTAGCTATTGCCACATTATTCTCTTTTTAAACTCTGTTCTAGTTGTTAGGGCTTCCATAACAAAGCACTACAAAGTAGATGGCTTAAACTGTGGATATTTATTTTATTGTAATTCTGGAGGCTACAGTATAAAATCAAGGTATAGGCAGGTTTTCTGACTTCTGATGTCTTTCTCACTGGCTTTCAAATTGCCCTTTTTCTGCTATGTCCTCACATGGTTATCCCTTTCTATGTATGTGAATGTGTCTGTGTCTGTGTGTCCTAATTTCCTTTTCTTATAAGTACACCAGTAAGAGTGGATTAGGGGCCATCTCAAAAATATCTTTTAAACTTAATTACCTCTTTAAAGACCTTATCTCCAAATACAGTCACAGTCTGAAGTACTGAAGGTTAGGACTTCAATTTATGAATTTCGAGGGAGATACAATTTAGTTCAGATCATACTGCCAAGCATTTTTAAAGATTCTTCCTACCAATGGAACCTATTGGAATTGTTTTAAGGAGTGTGGAATGAGAGGGAGTGATATAGAGGATGAATATGATTGTGGTATGCATGTATGAAAATATCATAATGAAACCCCTTTGTACAGCTAATATATACTAATAAAAGTGGGGGAAAATATCCCTCCTACAGACATAAGTGCAACCCACCATGGAGTCATCAGGGCTACATGGCAAATGTCATGGGATCTGAATTTTCTGTTGTACAGCTTATCAACACCCTGTGGCCTCACTAGTGCCCAATTTCAGATGTACCATAGTTGCCCAACAGTAAATTTTGGGTCAGGTGATCTATGACTGAGGAAGCCTTAAGTATCCTGTGGATGCTTACTATATACTCCACCTGATACCTTTTCCCACTACAGATACTTCCAGTACTTGAGGATCTACTAAGTCACATGGCCCCAGCAGCAAGTTTGTGTCCTGAGCCTGCTAAGTCACATGGTACTAGGTCAAACAATATTTCTAAATGCTAACTATGCTGAAGAAGCATACCAGGAGCTGTGATTTTTAGTGGTAGGAAAAACAAGGTGAAATTATTTGTTTGGTGCTTGCAGGACATATTTTGGCATGGCCCAGGAATTGCCTGGGTCCCTGAGAATTCCCTGACATAACAAGCCACTGAATCTTCATAAGCCTTATTTTTCAAGGCACGGTGAAGAGGTGTCATCATATTCCAAAAAGGAGGCCCTTCTACAGGGCCAGTGCAGCCAGGAGAGTTTGGTCTGTCAAGTTTCTTAGATATCCACAGATCCCAGTATCCCAGTACTTCCCTATTTAGTGCCCTGACCTTAGAATAGGGGATTTGCTTTGGCTAATAATTCACCTTCTCTGAAGTGTTTCTTATCTTTCCCGTTAAATTTGGAGCTTGATCCTCCTCTAGATTTGCCTTCTGGCTGTAAATTAGGATTTATTAAATGTTACCAAGGAGTCCCTCAGTCTTTTATAATTTTGACTTAAATTGTCGATTAATCACATCATTAACTCTCTTTGACAGATCAATAGCATGCAGGAACAGTCACTCAAGGAATTTCTATAGTATGTTAGAGATTCTGTCTACCACAACAGTGAGGTCTTGCTTGTTGGCTGGTTGGCAAAGTCCATCTACGAAATCCCATTTTAGGGTTTGCTTTCTAGGATATGACCTAGGGCCAATTACCTTCAGTTTGGAAACAGACACTAAGCCAGAGAATTATGTGATGTTTATTGGGAAATGCTCTTTGGAGAACATATGTAGGAAAGTGAGAAAGGTAACACTGGACATGGAAAAAAGGTGATCTACAATGCACTTGCTACTGAAACCTCAGCCAATCCTGAAGAACCTAGCTGTGATGGGTTTTAGGTGTAAACATACAAGGCAAGGCCAATGTCAAAGGTTGACTAATTCTGCTGGTAAAGATACAATAACACATTTTTTTATTTAGACAGTTTATATTTACATAGATAGCAAAAGAATAAGTCAAAGGTACCAGACCCCATGGTCCTTGTCCCACACACCAAAAAGGATAACACTGAAATCAAAAAGGCTGGGTTACTGACACATGAATGTAGTATACCCAGTAGCAGAGGAACCAGTTCTATATTGCAGCAAAATGGTTTTGTGGTCTGCAGCTCTACTCTGAGGGTCATAGGACAGAAAACACTATACTTCATCAGATCCATGAGGCAATAAGAACCAAACTCATACCAGCCTCCCAAGGGAAGATAGGGAGGCAAGTGGGAGATTGCCCAATAGCAGCTCTGTATACACCCTTTCTTGTTCTGGGATGACCACAGGACCTTCCACTAAGACTCAGATAAAGTAACAATATGAATACATGCATATTTACTAAGATGCCTTGGCACAGCCAACTTCATGCAGATGTCCCCTCAGAGTTGTCCAAAATAGAGGAGAGTTAGGTCTTTGTATCTCCACATCAGTCATCCAGTGTTTGGGGTTATAACCTTGGATAAGGCAGTGCACAGCTATGAGCCATCAGCAACTCATATTCCCAGTGGCTGGGGATTGGGTGCCTAGGACCAAGGCAGAGCATCTCAATGTCTCTTAGGACTGAGGGATCTCTGAAATAAAAGAAGTTATTGAGTCATTACAGATGCTAGCCAAATAAAGGACCAGGTCCTGAAATAGTTCCTGCAATTTCCATCATCAAGGCTAAATAGCAGTTGGAAAAATGTCTGCTGGGTCTAAAGCTTTATAGAAAAGTTTGTGGAAGAAATCATAAGTAGCTTATATTGATCTTATATAGGCTCAGGTCACTGTACCCCTAAGATTTAGTTGGGCAGGATTTTACTAAGTGGAGGAAAGCTTTGGGTTAGAAGGGCAGTCCATAAGGAGAAGTATTTGTTGCTTTTAGATTGGTTGGTGTTATAAGCAGCATGTGGTAGCACTGAGGGGGTCATGGTAGAATTTAAGTTAAGTTTTTAGCAAACATTCAAAAATGTGAAATGGTCTTTTGTTTTTTTAGTACAGTAGCTATTAACTGAATAATCTCCCAACTCTCCTCTCCTCCAATCTGCAGCACTAGCATTAAATTTAGGACATTGCAGAATTTTTGTCTTAACAGCTGTACTCTCCATGATTACCAATATTGTATTATTTTGAATTAAGCTGAACTAGTGATTATATCAAGATATACTCATACACAAGTAAGAGAAAACAAGACCTACAGGCTTAAATGATAAGAACATTTATTAATGTGAAAGGAAGTCCAGAGAAAGTTAGTCCCATGATGTATTTGGTGGTTAAACAAAGTCATCAAAGACTCAGTCACTTTTCCATTCTTTGATTCCACCATGCAAGATGTTGGCTTTCATCTCTAGATTTGTACCTTCCTGGTCACAGTTGGCTGCTTTACCTAATTGTGCTAAAAGCAGAAACAGAGGGAAGGAAACAAAAGAATTTCTTCTTCATATACATGTTTCTTGGGGGAAAAGAAAATCTTTTTTGAAGTCCCTAAAAGATTACCCTTATAATGGTCAGAATCGGGCCACATGGTCATCCCTAGAACAACCACTGGAAAAGGGCATAAAGGTTGTCATGGTCACCACAGAGCAATCATGACTCACCCCATGGAGCTTGGTATATTACCATTTCCCCAAATCAAGGTTTATTGGCAAAGGAGAAAGGGAGAAATATTTGGCTATAAGGTACACAAACTACCAGTATCTTTATAGCCATTGCCAAAAATCAAAATGCTTAGTGAGGAGGGGGGCAAGATGGTGGATTAGAAGCTTCCTCCATTTGGCTCCATGAATGAGAAGACTCAGGGTAACAAAAGAGGCACTATATTCTGAAGAGAGAAAGAGAGGAAGAACATAAGGATTCATGAAAGAGGGATGGGACAACTGAAAAACATGGGAAACAGGAAGGTAAAATAGAAAAGTAGGAAATAGTCTGCAGCTCCCCAGGGGAAGGAAAGCTGAAGCTACAACCTCAAGGTAAGCCAGACAATCTTGGCAATAGACTAGCAGACCTAGCTCCAGGATAAGTCCACACTTCTTGCATGCCTTAAACCCAGGGAGGAATTTGGTATGACAGTGAATACTCCTGTGTGGCAGGCTAACATTGGAGAAGGAAGACATTTTGTCACTAAAGAGATATCAGAGTGTGACAGCCATCGTGGGAAGGGGCCTATTGTTTGAAATTGAGCTACTCTGAAAATCTGAAACCAAGGAACAATCATGGTTCAGGGAACCTGGGAACACTTTACCAGAGTGGGTGGGAGATGGTTATGAGAGGGATCTGGGGAGGAGGAAGGTCTGATGTGGACCTCTGAGAAGTTTAAGCAGCAGGGAATTAGGGCAGTGACAGAAAAAGTGGCCAGTGGTCAGTGGCCCTGCCCTCTTTGGTGAGGAGCAAGTCCCATCCCCTGAAGATCATCAAGGAAACAGAGCTCCAACCTTGTGGCTGGTAGAGTGCCTAGCTTTTGCCTACTGGCTGAGTGTGGATTGCGACCAGGTGAGGCTGAGAGCTCCGAGCCTAGACCATGGACCATGATATATGCCTCACCTCATTCCCTTCAAAAAGGTGATTAACTACTGTGTGGGGTCTGAAAATGTTGAGAAATGGAAGGCAGGGTGCCTGAGTCCCTCAGTTCTCCTTCTGTCTAGAACTCAGTGCTCTGTTTGCTCCTTCTACTCTCCAGTGCACTGAGGGGGCACCCCTAGACTGAGATACTTACTATCCCTGAAGCCACAAATCAAGGGACCTGTGAAACAAGTAGGAACCTGCCTGACTCACAGGTGAAAAGTCCCTTGTGGTCAGCAGTGGCTCCCCATACACAAAGAAGGGAAACTTCTAAAGGAAAAGTAGCCTTTCAGCAGACAACTGACCCTAGACCAGCCACACCCTCAGCCCCCATACAACACCAACCTGTGCACTAGGAACTATACACGACTCCAGGTAGTTTTCTTCTCTCTGGGAGGTGTAGAGGATTGGACCTGTTGCCTTGAGTATATGAACTAATGTTAAGCAACTGAGCTATACTCCCAATCTAGTGGTAAGAAACCACACCTCAATCCTGCCACTACCCACTCCTGCCTGAACATTAAGAATACTTCAATTGAAAGACTATAGGTGTTTACCCTCCACCTAAAAACTTGACGGCATGATATGCAAATCCTAATGCAGAAACACAATAAATGTGAAAAAATAAGGCAACATGACTCATCCAAAAATCAATAGTTACACAATAAGACTAGTAATGATGAAGTGGATGAAATAACAAAGAAATTAAAAAGAATTATTATAAGAATGATCAATAGAATTAAAGAAGACATGAATAAATGACTGAATGAATACCATGAGAATACAAATAAAAAAGCTGAGTGAAGTAAAGAAGAAAATGCAGGTTATAAAACAGGAATTCAATAGGTATATAGAAATTCTGAAAAGAAATCAAATTCAAATTTTGGAAAAGAAAGCTCAATAAGGCAAAAAAAAAAAAAAAAGCTCAGTTGAAAGCCTCATCAACAGACTGTGTCAAGTAGAAGACAGAATATCAGGGCTTGATCACAAAGTAGCTGAATTAGAACATTCAGATAAAGGGAAATATAATGTGTGAATTGAGCATACAAGACCTTGGGGACACAATGAAAAGGTCAAACCTACAAATCAAGGGTATAGAAGGAGACAAGGTGAAAGCTAAAAGCATAGAAAACATATTTAATAAAATAATAGCAGAAATTTTGTGAAATCTTGGGGAAAAGATGGCCATACAGTTACAGGAGGCTTTAGAACACCAAATAAGACCAGAAAAGAACCTGTTCAAGGCATATTATACCTTAAAACACTGATTTTGCATTAAAAAGGAAAGAATGCTGAAAACAGCAAGAGAGAAGTACCAAGTCACATATAAAGGCAAACTCATCAGAATAACAGATTTCCCAATAGAAATTCTAAAAGCAAGAAAGGCATGTAATGATGTATGTCAACCCTAAAGAAAATAACTACCAACCTAGATTACTGAGGAAAAGAAATTCACTTCATGTAGGTGATGGGAACAGTCCCTCAAGAGGAGATAACAATTGTAAACACATATGTACCAAACATCAGCATACCCAATTTGATAATAGAAATATTAGTAGACTTAAAAGAACAGATAAACCTCAGCACAATAATGATGGGTGACTTTAATACCTCACTGTCACAAATAGATCATCCAAAGAGTCAACAAAGAAACTTCAGAAATAAACAACACTATAGATCAAGTGAATTTAGTAGACACCTGTAGAACATTCCACTCAACAACCACAAAATTGGCTTCTTCTCAGTAGCCCATGGACCTTTCTCCAAAATAGATCATATTTATTACACAAAGCAAGTCTTAACAAATACAAGAAAACTGAAATAACTTCCTGTATTTTATTAGCTCACAATAGACTAAACCTAGAAATCAATATCAAGAAAACTACAGATAATAAACAAGCAAATGGAGAGTGAGCAATACACTTTTGAATGATCAGGGACTCATTGAAGAAATAAAGGGAGAGCCAGAAAATTCTAGAATCAAATGAAAACGAAAACACTAAGTACCAGAACGTTTGGGACATAGTAAAAGCAGTCATAGAGGAAAGTTTATAGCTATGGACGCCATCAAAAAATCAGATCTCAAATAATCTAATTATCAACCTCAGTCTACTAGAAAAATATGAACAAGTCAAACCCAAAATCAGTATACAGAAAGAAACAATAAAAATGAGGACAGAGATTAATGGATTGGAAACTAAAATAATGATACAAAGAATCAATGAAACAGCACTAGTTCTTTGAAAGGATGTAAATTGATGAACCCTTAGTCATAGTAACCAAAAGAAAGAATAAGATCCAAATTAATAAAATTAGAGATGAAAAGGGACTATCAGGCCTGGGGCTGTGGCTCAAGTGGTAGAGCACTTGTAAGCTCTTAGTTCAAGCCCCAGTACTGCCAAAAAAAGCCCCAAAAACCAAACAAACAAAACCTTGGAAATGTGGCTCAAGCAGTAGAATACTTGCTTTTCCCTAGTTCAGCTCCAATCCCAATAAAAAAAAAAAAAAAGGAAAAGGGGGATATCATTACAAATTACAAGTGCTAATGAAATTCAGGGTAATACTTTGTTTTCAGAAAGTCCCATTGGATGAGCTCCTGAAAATTTCACTGAAAAGGAATTTATATGAGCTGTTTGATATAAGTACATAAAAGAAGGAGCAGAGGGTCCCCAAAGACCTCCAGCTTTGATTATTGACCAGAACTTATAGGACTCAGCATATGATTGTACCCATGTCTGTGATTTATTATTAAAAAGAAAGTTTCAAAGCAAAACCTGTGAAGGACAAAGGTATATGGGGAGAAGTCTGTGCAAATTTTCAGGAGTCCTTTCCTTGTAGAGACGCATGGGACTTGCTTGATTCTCCCAGCATTGAGATGTAACAGTTAAGAAACGTTTTCTACCAGAAAAGCTCACTAGAGCCTCTGTGTGCAATGTTTGTATTAGACGCTTGTCAGTTAGGTACTCTCTACCTAGCACATACCAAAATTCCATACTCAGAAAAAAAATGCAAGAATTTAGTATAAACGACACTGTGAAAACTGGTCAGTCACATTAAACCACCCTTAACAATTAGCTAAGGACAGAAACACAAAGTCCAAGTTCCCAGCCAAAGGCCAACCCTGTAAGCATGCATTTCTAACGGACCAGTCTCAGGCCTGCTGTGTGAACTCCTTTGCACAGACACAAAATCAGAGGACCTGAGCCATGGAGGTTGGCTAGCTTGGCTCATTGCTATTTCTTCTCTGAATTTGCCACACTACAGGAAATAACATCTAAAAGATCCCAGCTGGTCCTTGAAAACATGTCACTTTTGCATGCCATTTTGTCCTAATATTTATCACTTTTTATCTAGCACCTATTTTGTTAAATAAATAAAGGAATGCTGTTTTTCTTCCATCCTTTGCCCCTTTGCCCTACTAAAACCATACCAGAGCTTTACGGAAAAAAACATATTGACACAGGGTTAATGCATAATAACTAAGAGATGGTAGCACACAGTGGAGTTATAAAGCCCTGGGGCTCTTTTATGGCACATCTGGCAAACTGATTCTAGATTCAGCTCCTAAAAGGAAATTTCTACCCTGGTCTGGACATGGCCTCATTACTGGAATTAGTTTGTAAAGGTGGATTGAGTGTCCTAAAGGAGGAACACTCATCTGGCTGCCTTATCAAGTACCGGCTCCTTAGATTCCAATGTTAGCCTGAAAAGTCTGCCTTGTTATTTTAGTTGTACTTTTCCACTTTGAGCTAGATAGAACATGAACCATGTGTCTTTTCAGAGAAAACAGAAAACTTACCTGTTTTATACCCGAACTCTAAGAGAAAATTGGGCATGAATTCAAACCACCTCTAAGTTTACTATCACTAAAATTATTTTGTATTTTTAAAATTATTTTTGGGTTTTGGTGGTACTGGGATTTGAACTGAGGACCTCATGCTTGCTATGCAGGCACTGTACCACTTAAGCCATTCTACCAACTCCTTTTATTTTAATGTGTTGGGTACTTTCCCATTGGGTCTTGAGAACTATTTGCCTGGGGAAGTCTTCAAGCTGTGATCCTCCTAATCTTTGTTTTCCAAGTAGCAAGGATTACAGGTGTGAGTCACTGGTGCCCATCTTATACTTTATTAATTTAATTTTAGTTGTTTGGGGGTTTAATGTGGCATGGGGTTTGAACTCAGGGCTTCGCACTTATGAGGCAGGTTCTCTACCACTTGAGAGCCACTATTTTTATCTCTTAAAGAACCCCCAAGTTGCTTCTGTTCTGTTAAAGACCAGTAACTGAAGCAGTGACTCCCCTTTCTCTTCCTCCCCTGGGTCACCCAGTGTGTCTCCTTGGGTGACCTCAGGGTCTGCTATCAGAGCTCCATGTGTTGCTTTGACAAATGCTACCACTGGAATTTGACAGTAGAAAGCGGTCCCTAGAGTTGTTAATATAGAAAGCTTACATTTTTTTCATGTCCTCTCAGTTGAAACAGTAAATATTTCATTTGACACCAGTCTTATGTATTTCCTTTCTGAAATATGCAGTGGAGAAAGCTGCAGCAGGAACGGGCTCAACGGGTGTGAAAGGCCTCAGAAATGTCTATGCTTAAAGACTTCAGCTCACTCCTGTTTCTAATTCTCCATTTCTTTTCTATCCACAGCATTGTTGGAATAGCAAAGGCTCCCCCTGGCTTGCTTTCATATATTTTCTTAAAATTAACTGGCAAAAGTCTTTTATTATTTCATCGTTTTCATGAACCACCATCCTTGCTAAGTTGCCAACGTGAGCAGGCAGTCATACAGATAGATCAGCAATGTGTATTTGTGGACAGTGAGAGGGGCTGCCCTAGAAAGAGAAAACCAGTGGTCTTTTTTACACTCATCTATTATTTATCCTCCCTTTTCTCTCTCTCTCTCTCTCTGCAGTACTGTGGTTTACACTCAACCTTGCACTTGATAGGCAGGTACTCTACCACTTGAGCCATGCCCCTGCCCTATTTGTTTTAGGATTTTAAAAATAGGGTTTTATGTTTATGCTTAGGCCAGACTGAACTGTGATTCTCCTGTTTATGCTTCCTGTGTAGCTGGAATGACAGGAATGTACCTCCATGACCAGCAGTTGGTTGAGATAGGGTCTCGTGAGATTTTTACCTTGGCTGGCCTTGAACCACAATCCTCTTGATCTCCATTTCTGCCTCCCAAGTTGTTAGGATTCCTTGAACCACAATCCTCTTGATCTCCATTTCTGCCTCCCAAGTTGTTAGGATTACAGGTGTGAACCACTATAACCGGCTCCCCTCTTCTCTTTCTCCTTTTCTCTCCCTTCCTCCCTGAAGAACAGGGCTGAACCATCCCCCATGAAATCTACATGCTAAATAACACACTATGTTCCCCTGTTTGTCCCACCCTGATTCTTTTGCTGCCAACTAAATCAACTCTGATCTGCCTTGGGTAAATTCAGAGACACCTGAATTGACTCATCTCTTGACTATTTGAACTCTTGTTTTCCTTTCCATCCTCCAAGCCAGTTCTGATAACATAACCTACACAAAAGTCTTACTGCTTTCGTCCTGCCCTCAAAATAGGCCCATGTGCCTTACTCTGGCATTCATAGCTGTCTACAGTTGAGCAACCCCATTTCACTTATTTATGTTTGTCTATGTGATTGATCGATTGATTTTATTCCTGTTTCACACTTGATTAGTTCCTTTATTTAACAACATATTTTGGTCATCTATTTCATTTTTAGTGCATATTTAAAAAAAGGAAGGAAGGAAGTAAAGAAGGAAGGACCAAAGAACATAGAAAAAGAAAAACAGATGGGAACATAATCTCCTTGGGACAGGATTGTGTTTTAATATTCCAGTTACTCTGATGACCCCTAGTAGAGAGCAGGGCTTGGTATATAAAATAGGTTTGATAAATATTTGTGGAAATAAACTATGTAGATGTAAAACCCCAGGTTTCTCCTGGAGGCAAAGAAGGAGCTATTTGGTTTTTGTGGAAGAAAGTAAAAAAGGTATCTTCCTTGTCCCTAAAAAAAATCCTGATTTGATCAGTACACATTCTATACATGTTTTGAAATATCACACTGTAGCCTATGTATATGTGCAAAATTTACATGAAAAAATTAAAAAATATGATTAAGGAGATGGAAATTTTAATAACCTTAATTTGATCATTACTCACTGTATACATGTATTGAATTATCACATGGTACCTTATAAATTTATACAATTAAAATAGTAGTACAGTAATAAGAATAAAAGACTTAGAAGCTGGGGAGATGGAGAGGAGTTTAATAGTTGAATAAATGTTATGATGGAAGTATGCAAATTAAACTGCATAAGTACTAGATAATTTAATTCTCATAGTCCACAAATATTTATCAGGCACCTATGATAATATAAGCAATGGGAAAACACATAAAACATTCAAATCCAAGAGGAGAACCATAGAAAGTTTCTTGGAGTTGCTATTGTTTCAATAATTCATTGAGTTATCAGGACTTAAATGAGCATCATGCCCTCCACCAGCTGTCCTCAAAATGCCCCTGGCAGAGTGCACAGCTTGCTTCCCACTCACTCTGTTTCCTCATCTGCAATGCTTTCTTATTTTAAAATACCCACAATCCTTTGAGGTCTACCCAAAATATACCTCTTTATCTGCTGTAATCACCCCAGGATTCTTATATCACCTGTCCTTCAGCCTGTTGTACTTTTCCCATGGTGCAACTTTTACATTATTTTAAATGAATACTTAAGGTAATTAAACACCATCGAGGCTGGGTGTGGTGGTATACACCTGTGATCCCAGACACTCAGGAGGCAGACTAAAGACAAATGGTCTGGGGACATAGCTCAAGTGGTAGAGCACTTGTCTGGCATGTACAAGGCTGTGGGTTCATTCCCCAGAACTACAAAAAAAAATTGAAATTATGTGGAAGTACATGTAGTGAAAAATGGAAGACCATTTTTACTCCAACCCTATCACATTCCTGACTCTAGAAAGAAGTCTTCTGGATAGTGGGTCCATCCAGAGCTTTCTCTTGACATTTACATATACACACGTGCACATTTTCATACATAAAAGTTAATGTTTTTCATAAATGAAATCATCTACATTGCTGTAGAATTACCTTTGGACCTTGGGGAGATCTTCATATCAGTATACACAATGCAATGTGTTCTCTGCAATGGCAGGCATTTATTTTATGACATTCCATTGTTAAAAACACACTTGCCATGTACATTAAAATATATCTTCACATATATATATGACCATTTTTATGGGTAAATTCATAAGTGTGAAATTCCTATATCAAAGAGAATACAAGTTTTTTCTACTGTTGGTAAATACTGCCAAATTATGCCCCAGTTTAGACCTCCACAAGGACTCCTTGGATCCTCAGCTAGTGGCACTTTGCACATGTTTGGCCCTCTCAGAGCTGGAACAGGGACTGTGCCTTTTACATTTCAGCATCCCTTGTGACCTCTGGTAGAAAGCAATGCTCAGTGTATAAAATAGGCTTGATAAATATTTGTGGAAACAAAATAAACTATATAGATGTAAATCATCACTTTTCTCCTGGAGGTAAAGAAGGGAATATGGGGTCTTTGTGGAAGGTCTCTGGTATGGTCATTGTAGATTTGGGTCTTATTTGCAGTCCCTAAGTGTACAATTTATATTAATGAAGATTTTAGATACAATTTTCTCAGGAGTAGGTGTGAAGTTCTGAGAGTAAAGGCCCTTGGACTAGAGCTAGGGACTAAATAATGAAAAGTCTTAACCTGCAGGGTCTCCTCTTGGCACCGTTGGAATGTGGCCAGTAATACTGAGTACAGAAGAGGAACAAGAGGTCACAGTAACCCGCCATTGAGCAGGAAGCCCAAACAGGAAACAGCATCAGATGATTAATAGCTTCAAAGTACAACATTTGTGCACTTTAGTTTGAAAGGTCTAGGTTAAAACTCTAACTTAATGACCTTTGGCTGTCTACTTACTCTTTCTAAAAGTTCCCTTTATTCTTTTTATATAATGGAAGGACCAGCCCTACTAGGTTATTGTGAGAATTAAGAATGATCAGATGAAGGGAATAGTACAATGCTTGGTATAAATTATAAGCCTTTTAGCTCTGAGTAGGGCACAAAAAAAAAGGACTGCCTCAGGTGAACTGCACAAGACGTTGTTTAAGGCCAGCTTTTAGATGGTTGCTATGTCCACTTTATGGACTTGAGTGAGTTTCAAATCCACCTCAACAGAAAAATTGAATCCAGAAACTCAAGTAACTATTTCTATTTTATGGTTTATATAGTTAATGGTTTTCTTGATTCTCGACTCAAAAATCTCATATGGATACTGTCTTAATCCATTCAGGTTACTATAACAAAGTACGAGAGACTGGGTTCCTTATAAACAACAGAAATTTATTTCTCACAGTTCTGGAAGTCCAAGATTAATGCATGGACAGTTTCAGTATCTTACAGGGCTACTTTCTGGTTCATAAATGGTGACTTCTAGCTGTGACTTTCCATGGTAGAGGGGACAAGGCAGTCCTCTGTGGCTTCTTTTATAAGGGCATGAATCCCATTCAAGAAGACCCCACCACCATGACCCATCAATACCCAATGACCTTCATCCTAACACCATCACACTGGATGTTAGGATTTCAACATATAAATTTTGCAGGGACACAGACATAAAGACGAGAACAGATGCCATAGCCATAGCAATGTAATGCGGCAAGTGTAGCGATTGGGTTGAATATAATCTCCTTATGTGTGTACCGCTTAAGTGAGGGGGAGTCTGTGACCACAAACTATTTCTAAGTATGCAGGAAAAAGGGCAGTAGTTCTGAGAGCAGTTCAGATTCCTAGGTTAAGCTATTCCCACAGAATCTAACTGGCAGAGTGGAGACAGCTAGAGCATATTTGAATGTTACCGAGACATAAACAAAGTCCCTTGCCACTTGCCTCCTATTCCTTCCATCCTTCCTTCTCATTTCCACCTGACAAAGTCTTCTTCATCAACTGATGTGCAGTGCCAAACCATCTAATGTGCTTCATAGTATTCTTCCTATGAGGCATTTTTCACATCAACCTTTCCTGTTGATTTCTGTTTCCACCTTAGACCATAAGCACTTTAAAGGTATGATTTTCATATTGCAGTCTCTCCAACCCATGCCCCAAGCTTTATACAATGTCTTGCATTAAATCATTTTCCAGTAATACTTTTTAAAGAATAAGTAAATGAAAAGAAGGAAAATGTAGAGTCTGTAATTATGGCTGGATTGGATTTGTGGCTGGTAAAATGACTCTCCTAAAGACTATTGGAAGTGTTCAAAGTCCAGTGTTTTCACAGGGAAATTCTTGGAAGTTAAAAAGCACTCTGTTACAGAAAGAGAATAAACATGTGTCAAGGATTTTATTCCACTCACTAATTAATGATGGAACCAGCAAAATGGTAAAGCTGCTTTTAACAAGGCTTAAGGAAATGGAGTTTATGTAATCTTTTTAAGAAAATAAAGAGTAAGATCACTGTTTGGATACAAAACTAATGTTCTCATTAGCTTTAACCTTTGGGATTTTCTTTTTCTGCAGCTTAGAAATCATTTGCATCTCCACTAATATACACAAATATACAAGAAAACAGAACTCCACAGAGTCAAAGCCTTTTAATGAATGGTAAAAAAACAAAGTAAAAGAATGCTATATTTTCCTGGAAAATTAAATAGTCTGTGGGCGGGTCTGATAAACAGTGACTCAGGATAACATTGAAAGGATATACAATCCTCCTCTTGTCCTTATTTACATATTCTGCATAGTTTTTCTTTCTCAATTCTCAGCTCTTTTTACTCTTTCCTATCTTTTTGGGACAATTTCCTCTATACTCATGGCTTGACAATGACTCTTTAATTTGTAACTTTAGTCCAGATCTTCTCATCTTGAAACTTGCATGTGAAACTCTCTACTGACTGGCTGTGTGACTCTAGAAATATTATTTAACCTTTCTGTGTCCTTGTTTTCTAAATACAGTTTAAAAGGGGAATAATAATGATACCTACCACATAGGGTAACTATAAAGATTAAGTGAATTCATATGTACAAAGTGCTTTGCACAGTGCTTGACACTTATAACATGATATATATTTATTGCTTTCATTAATTCTCAGCAACTCTACTTGGATGTCTCAATGGAATTCAAACACTAAATGTCTGAAATTGAATTTATTCCATTCCCTCTTCAAACCTGCTCTGTCTCCTGTATTCTCTGTCATAATCAAGGGCACCACCAGTCATATAGTTATAAAAATGAGAAGCTTCTCTATTCTCCTCACTTCTCAAGTCTAAGCTATTGATAAGTCCTACCTATTTTAGCTCTAAGGACCTCTTGAGTTCATCACTTTCTCTTCATCTCTGATAGTCTCTTCATAAACACTCTTGGCCCTCTCTACATCACTCTTATAAGAACGAAAATCTTATGATGCTACTCCCCTGCTCAGAGCCTTACACAGCTTTCTATAGCTCGCTCAATAAAGACCCAACTTCTGAACTTCCCTTTCCTTACGCCACTCCCCTCAGCATCTGCGCCAGCAACACTGGCCGTCGTTAGCATCCTGACATCCGGGGCTCCATAGCCAGGCCTGTGTCTGTGCTGTGTCCTCTGCCCACTGTGCCCTACACCCTTCACCTTGCTTAGTCCCAGTTCAAACAGTACCTACTTAGGGAACTCTTTTAAATCCTCTCACATTCTCTTCTTGGTACCCTTAATTTTTCCTCGAAAATATATATCATCTCTTAGAATTACACATTTATGAATGTGGCTGTGTAATCAGTTTCCATTTCCCCCATTGGATTGGAAGCTCCAGGAAGGGAGGAAGCATGGTTTTTTCTCACCACTCTATTTCTATTGCCTTGGAAGAAGTCTGGCATTTAGGATATGCTTAATGCATTTTTTGATTAGTAAATGAAAGAACTCAGAGGATAGACTTCTGTGGATTTCCACAGGAATCTTTGCCACGTTCAATGTATTTCTTAGTGATTTAGGTGAAATCAAAATTATACACATATCAAAATTGCCCAGGTGAATAAACAAAGCCCCAAAGTAGAAAAAGTGCAAGACACCTGGGATTCAAAAAGATCTTATAGAATAAAAAGTAAGTCAAAATTTAATCAGAATATGTAAAATCTTGCATTTAATTTTTTTAAAAAAAAGTTCCTGAAGAAATACAGTATCTTGTTAATACTTGCTAATAATCCACTTGGGAGTGGCTAAAGCAAGAGGGGGAAGGGTGAGTTGACAACGTGCAGACCACAGGACACCACCTTGGGCTGCATTAGGAAGCTGGCTGTCCCGAAAGTGAGGGAGAACACAGTTTATCTCCCCATGCTTAATGAGATCACAGCCAACATACACCACTGACAAATAGTATTAAACAGCTTTGGCAGAGTGGAGGCTACCAAACCAAAGGGTATGTGAATTTCACTCAAACATAGACAGAATCCCTCACATCTTCGTTTGCTTAGGTTATTCCTTCCATCCTTCCTTCTTATTTCTACCTGGTAAAGTCTCCTTCATCATGTGAGACCTAAAAATTAAACTTAAATCACAGAACACAGAGTATCTAACCCTAAAGAAGATGTAACACTAGTCTTGATGAGCCCTACAGCATAATGCTCAGTATCTATCAAGTACTTGCTACAGTGTGTTACAGCAATTGACCTTGTTCAAGCCCAGTATTATATTAAAGATATTGCTCCCAGTTTAAGGATGACTAAAGGAGACATGTTGTAAATACAGCTGTAAGTGCTGGAGTCAGGATTGAACCTGACTCAAGAGCCCATTCTTCATCAGGCCTACTACAGAAGGCCGTAGCCTTGTTAACACCCTTGTTAAAGGTTTACCTTCTGGATAAGGGACTAAGGTTTATGTATGACTCCAGATTCAAAACCAAGATACATGAGAGAAAAAAGGAGGCAGGTTTATATACAACTGAAGGAAGAGTTTTTTAACAAGGAAATTTATAAAATTCTTTTTTTTCAAAGCGTTAAGTTTCTAGAGGAGACATGATAAAACTGAAACTCTGTAACCTCTCAGAAATGTGGAGCACATGCTATGTTGGGGAGGGCAGTTGGTATTCATTTTAGAAGACCCTGAGCTTTCCCTTCAGCTCTATGGTGGTAGTGTTCAGTGAATTGTTGGAGGTAGGAACCATGCATGGCTGATGTGGTAGAGTGGATTATGATTCAGAATGGACTATTTATTATTAAAGAGTCAGTTCCCCATATAACTTCTTAGCCCCATTGAACTTAGGTTTGGCCATGCAACTTGCTTTGGCTAATGAAAAGTAAGTAGATGTGGCTCACTTAGTGTCTTTAAATGTGCTTCCTCATTTTGGCTTAGCTCTTGATCCCCTGTGATTCACAATAGCTGCTCCCAGTAGCCATTTTCCTTCCAGCCTGAACTCAGAACCAGTATATGTAGAGCAAGACCTGAACCCAACCACATCCTGAAGCCAAGCCCAGGAGGTCCCAGATCAGCCTAAACCCATTTAATCCTCAGACTCATGAGTATGAGAATAAATTCAGGTCATTGTATGCCACTAAGATATGACAGTAGTTTATTATGCAGCATTAGTGTCACAAAAGCTAACTTAAAAGTGCCTGGCTCTCAAAAACTGAGATACTCCTTGTATTCATGATATTGGGCCCTTCATGAATAGTGATATTCCATGAAACCTCCCACCCCATCAACCATGGAATTTCACCTTGTGGGGTGGCAGAGGAGAGAGGTGAGTGACCACCAGCTGATGTGCTGAGCCTGTGTACAATGCAACATAGCCTTGAGTTATCACTCGGTTTTGCTTTTTTCTCTCTGACCTGTCCTTGAAAGAATTTTCAGAAGGAGAGACTGTGCTGGGTTAAGCCCATCTCTTGGGGCTTCCAGGTACATTGTCTTACACCATTCTTGCTTTGTCCTTCCTTAGGTAGTAACACTTGGGCATACTCTGATCAGAGAATGAAGAAGGTGTCTACCTTTCAGGGCCTATAGACTTTAGGATCCTAAGGTCTGAGTCTGAGGGCTGTGGATGTAGCTCAGTGGTAGAGTACTTGCTTGCCTAGTACGTGCAAGGCCTTGGTGGGTTCAACCCCCAGTACTGGAAATTTTTTTAACCAAGTTCTGGGTCTGTGTTATATAGTTTGTCTGAGGAACTCATTTAGGAGCATTTTCACAGGTAGGTAAAATTTATCTCTCCTTTCATTTGCCTTCTGTACAAGAGGAAACCAGTCTGAATCACTACACTGGACTTCTGTGAACCAGAACTGTTATGAGGATAGGAGAAAGAGGGGCTGAAACAGCGCAAAACAGGAGGGGGTGAGCCAGAGAGCCTCCCTAATGAGGCCAGTGGTATCTCCTGGAAGTCATCTGTGGCCTCCCAGCAGTGCATGGGACTTTCACATGCTTTTCCTTCAAAGCCTTAAATTCTGAAATTCTTCGTCCTGGCTTTCTTTGGTAACCCTTTCATTTCTGGCTTCCATATGGTATGTGAAAGCAGAAGAGAGAAGGAAGGGGGTGGGTGGCAATATAAGATGATGACAATATAAGAAACATTTTATATACATTTGGAAAGAGAAACCAAGGAGCAGCTCTCAGACCTATTGGGATCCAGTCTGATACTTTAGCCTTGCCCACTTCTGCTTTTTGTTTGTTTTTCCCAAGGCCCCAGAATATTAGGATGCTTCAACTAAAGACCAGAGTGCTTGTACATGACCAAGGAAAGTTAAGTTTCATTGAGAAAGGAGAGAGAGAGAGAGACAGAGAGAGAGAGAGAGTGAGAGCGAGCAATCTACATGTATGTAGAAGAAACCAAAGAAAGATAGGGAGAAAAATAACATTTGTCAGATACCACACCAGGTAGTTTACGTATGGTACCTTACTCAAATCTCACAGGAGTCCTCCCTTATGTAGAAATAAGGAGATGGGGGAAAGAAAGTCCACTAACTTGCTCAAGATCTCCCAGCTACTTAGTTGGAGAATTGGGTGGAGACCCCAGATAAAGTAGGATTAAAACCCAGATCTATCCCTAAAAATGGGAAAAAGAATGAGTGTCATTCAGACCCACCCCTCTGCACAGATACTCAAATGTTAAGTGATCTGAGTGCTCAAAAAGGAACCTCACTGGCCAAGTGGCTTCCCCTACTGACTTGTCTGATGTCTAAATTCTCTTACTGAGTTAAGTCCATGCTTGTCAAATCAAGACACAGAGAGTCAAGCAGAAAGACAGCAGTGTCTGGAGGCTCAGTTACAAGGTAATTGTGGCTTTACTCCAAAATTAGAAGGTATAGCAAAACTAATAGTAATGCTTTAAAAAATGGCAATGTGCACTGAATTGAAAACATGGAAATTTCACATTTGCTTTGTGCTGCAGTCATAGAGCCGTAAGCATACAAATAAGAACCACTTTGTTGGAAAAGTTTGAGAAGCGCAAGTTTAAGACACTCTGTCCCTAGGAAGCCTCTGGTAAAACAAGCACATGTTGACTGGCAGTGTTGAGGGAACATTACATTCACTGTCAAATATGAGCATGGTGGCAGGGGGAGCGGGGCACGGACAGATAACAGTGTAGAGAAAATACTTGAAGTAATGAGACTGCAGAGGCCTAAGTTTGGTTGAATTCTGGGAGCACATAAATCACTCCCATTGAGCCACGTTGGAGCCATGTCTCAGTGGGACATCAGAACATTGTACGAGAGGGGCAGAGTTACTAGGGCCATCTATTCTGCCATCATCTACTCATTCTCCTCCCACCCACCTCATTGGAGAAACTGCTCATGCTCTCCTTAGAATGCTCCCTCTCTGGATCTCTAGCAAGTCTCTCCTGCAAAATGTGGGCAAGCCATGAGCTACTCTCCCTCCTCCCCAGTCATGGCTTACTTGGCCATAGGCAGAAGCTAGACCCAAGGCAGTGTATTTGGAATGTATTTGTGTGCATAAAACATGCAGGATTCCTTTTATTCAGAAGTATGGAAGCCAGAGTTACAGATCTGACTTTAATCAGTATCTGCTGCACTTATGAACTGAAGATGATCCCAAGCTGGAGATAATAGTGGCCACGTGTCTGCTGCAGCAGCAAGAGCCAGTGTTCAAAATGCAAAAGCAGATGTGCAGAGAGAAGCAATCAAGAGAACATGCAGCCCTGGAGAGATAAAAACAGGGACTTCCGTTTCTGAGGTCTGGCCTTCAGGAAGCCTGCCTGTTTTGTGAACTTCCTCTTCACCTTTCCCATAAATTCCTCCCTTTGCTTAAGTTGGCTTGACTATATTTCATGCCTTGCCACTAAAGTTCACTGACAAATACAGAAGGTGTTATCACAAAGACAGTAAGGACATCACAAAAAACCAACTTTACTTGGGTGTACGGTAACTATGTAATTTATCATCTTAGCTGGGACAATTGGAGTGCTGTTAATAATTGTACAGACAGAAGAGGAAAACAAGGATGTATGGCTATCCTTTCCATGTGGAAAAGAAGGGAAACTGGATATTAACTGTATTCCCCAGGCATTATTAGCTGTAAATCTGTGCTATTTTATCTAGCACGAAACAAGCTATTTAACTTGTTCTCTCTCTCATTTTTTTGGGTGGGGGTACATTGTGGCATTTACAAAAGTTCTGACTATATCAAATGTATCATGCTTGAATTCACCCCCCTCCCTCCATTTCTGGAATAGTTTCAACAGGTATCATTTTTCCATTTACATACATGTGTACACAGTATTTGCACCATATTCACCTTCCTACACCTTTCCCCACCTTCTGCTCCACCCACTGTTAGCACACACACCCTGCCCCAGGCAGGACCTGTTCCACTCTTCTGTTCTCCAGTTTTGTAAAAGAAAAAAAATGACATTTTTGTTTAAGATAGCTACACAGAGAGTTTCCTTGTGACATTTCCATGCATGTATGTATTATAACCTGAATTGGTTTGTCTCTATTTTTCTTCTTTCTACCTTAGTTCACTTCTTATGGTGGTTTCAACAGGTTTAAAAAATCTATATTCATTCTTGTATACAGAGTATAGGAACTGAACTAGAGATTAAACAATTTACAGAAGTTCTTTTCTTCGGGAAGCAAGTAGAAGAGATTGGATAGGAGTCCAGGTCTCTCTGACCACAGATTCTGTTCCTATCTTACCAGGCTCTCTTCTTCCAGAACAGTTTTGTCTGGGGCTCAAGCTGACAACAGCCCACACACAGTATCAGCATTAGCATTCAGGGCTGAGAGCAATGATCAGTGAGAAGAGAAACACGTACAATTATACTAATCGCTCAGAAAACCCACGCCTTCCCTATTGACACAGGACAATGTCTATCCTCCTTCTTGTTTGAAATGTCTTTCAGCTGAAAAAAACACAATGCAACGAAATCTCCCACTAGCAAAAAAAAAAAGGCAATTGAAACAATTTTGAGACAATTTTGGAAAAGCCTCATTTTCACCTGAGTTATTTGAGCAGCACAGGACACAAGATTAGGGGTCTGAATTTTTCAGATAATTGTTTGTTTTCCTGGTCTAGCAGGTTTAACTCTCAGGCTTTCATTTTCATGTTTATAGTGAACACCCTCTCATTTCTAGGCAAGAGCTGTGTGGCAAAAGAAAGACATGATGGTCAAGAAGAAATTGATGTTCTGATTAAGACTCAGGTGAAAAAGTCTCTCCATTAAAATTCTAATGTAGTAGCAGGTTTCTTTCTACTGAAATGCCAAATACAACAGGAAAATAATTAGTTCCAAGTTCTACATCCCTTTTCTTATCAGGTACTTCTACCTGCTTGGTCCAATCCAGTGACATTCAAGCAATTACCTGATGACTGGGGCTTCTGGGATTTGCCAGCCATTGTGGGGAATGTGCCAGGTTCTTTCTGAGCCAGAAAAAGGATCAGTTGCTGCCAACTGCACCCACCTGTTTATACTTGGTAAGGATTAGATTGCCAGGAATGTAATTACATCTTCATTCAAGGTGACATGATCTAGATAGGCTTCAAGCTCTCCTGCCATGATGACAATGACCTAGCAGGAGGAAGAGGGTCCAAGCTCCAGGCTCCGAAGCTGGGTCTTTTATCCCATTAGTGTCCCAGCTGTTTCTCCTGACACTTTTAGATCCACTGATGAGTCTTCCCTGGCAAGGTTGGCTCGAAGCTTGTGTTTCCAGTATAATCTGAGCTTGTGAGAAGAAGAAAGGGTAAGGGAAGAATTTGGAAAGAAGTTGTGCAAAGGAGAAGATTGCAATTTGGGTTGAGGACCCATTACAATGACTTAGTACTATGCATTCTGAGGTCCAAGGTGCAGCCTCATAAATTACAGTTCTGATCCCAGATTTTAAAAAAATGCTGGCACTTAACATGATGTCCTCTAATTGCATCCATCTACCTTCAAACCATATATCATTATTCCTTATGGCTCAGAAAGACAAAAGATAAGCATATACACAAAAACAAGCAGGATCATAAACAAACTCATATCTAGAACATGTTTGTAATAGTACTCTATGGAACTTATAGAAAGAGGGAATGGAAAAGAGAATGATAGAGCATCAGTGATATCGTAAAACATAACATCTGTGAAGGTAGAGGAGATAAGGATGTGTATTGAAAACTGTTGGAAAATGGGGAATAGGAGGTTAAGGGATAAGGGAGAGCAATGGAAGGGGTTGAACTGATCAAAGTAAAGTATACCCATAGTGGGGATACACTGAAAAACCCCTTTGAACATCAGCTTAAACATTAATTACAAAAGACAGGACTGTAAAATAGGTACAGCGTGGGTGTGGGTGTGGGGGGTTCTAGTGGGACAGGGGAGGGTGAATGAAGGACATTAAGGTGAGGGTATATAGTTGATGGACTTCATATACCTACACGAAGTAGAACAAAAAACCTCTTGCAATTGCTTTAAGTGGGGCAGGGGTAGAGGTTGAGGGGTAGAGATGATAGGGGTGATATAACTAATGTACAATATAAGCCTACCTGGAATTGTCACTATGAATCCCTCCTTGAATAATGAATATATCCTGATAAAAAGTTTATTTAAAACATTGTGGTTATCTGGAACCCAAGAAAACACAGTTGACATGGGACAACTTTATTGAACCTTGTAAAATGGAAAGATGAATTTATGGCAATAATTTGAGGGAAAAAAATCTCTTCCAAGTAAAAGGAAGGAACATAAAATATGATTGGTTTTCTGAAATACTTTTAATTGCAGCACTCTTGGTATCCTGGCACAACTGACCAGTATTTTTCTGATTTTTTTTTTCATGCACACAGAATTCAACTATGGCAATTAAAGGACCTCACTATTTATTTTTAATGATTCAATCTCTGACAATTATTCGTCTACTCATATTATTTCCTTCATTTTCCCCACCCAACTCCCAGTGAAGAGAAACAATCTAATAAAATTATCCAAATGCAAACCACCAATGTATGCACATATAGATAATATCTTTTAGTGATGTGTACTCAGAAAATTATTCATGTACAGCTGAATAGAAAAATAGTCCTGTTTGGTGCTAAATCATCAGTGTCTTTCATTTTAGCAGCATAAAAATAATTAAAATAGGAATAGAGTGGCATAAAACAGCAGTTGAACACAGAGTGAACGTAAAGCCTAGCTCATAACTGGGAAGTAAATCCCACCACGGGATACATGATTGTTACTTCTAACTATTTATCCATATTTTTACTTACTCCTCCACAGATCTACTTCTACTAGCTATTTCTAATGAGTCTCAAATAAAAACTACCTTTTTATTTAAACCTACAATAATAGCAACCATATAGAACAACCATTAAATCATTTCTTGATAACTTAGAATTAATTTTATTTCCCTTGAGATCATTGCTTTGAAGATTTCTTTCGGGTGGTCAGAATACAAATATTATAAAAATGTTTTTCTTTTGTTCCAGTTTCCTACCCTAATATTAACTTTGGCTTTTAAATTGGGCAAAAATCATAACAATAGAGATGACTGTACTTTAGTAAAATAGTTTTTTTTAATAGTATATTGAATTGTTTTTATAATTATTTGGTTTTAAAGTGGTATCAGTTGCCCTGGGGGTTGGTGCTTGCATTTTGTTTTGAAATCACATGAAGGGATTTCCTAAAAATGCAGGATCACTTCATTTTCTGGATCTTAAAGGCCTTCTTTCTATTCACAATTTGTATACAGTGTCTCAAATTTTAAGTTTTGGTCATAGAACTGAACCAATTGCTTTATTGGGAGAAGGGGGGGAATAATTAGAGCAAAAATATGATAATAAATATTTTATATATAGTTATGTTAAGAATTAAAGACTGGTTCAAGTTGAGGCTAGGTAGCTTTAGTACAGCATTGGGGCCTCTAATTTGCTAACACTTATTTATGCTCTGGTCTTTCTTCAGACATTAACAGCTGGCCAGCAACTCACATTAGCTCTGGGATTTTTAGCTAAGCAAACTTGTTATCTATAACATCTTTTTAAAAATCATGATTAAAAATATACTCTACAAGTATTTTGAAAAGCAAAGGTTTTCAAACAAAGCAGCTGACGTTTCTGTCCCATGCAATGCCTGTTACTAGATAAAGGTATCTAGTAAAAGCAAGGAATGCAGCCACTCTCTGAGCCCTGCTGCTTTTGGCAGCTGTGGTTTGGTGAAGGCCCTGGAGGCTCACAGCCTCCAGGCAACAGGAGGCTCTGTGTGTTGAGCTGGTACTTTCTTCCTTAGCAGCAGCTGCATATACCACATTGAGCATTACACAGAAGCCTGAATCTAGCCTTCTTCCTTCCATTCCGACACATTGTACTGTGTCTCAGTACACAGTACTAGACCAAGTATCAGTCATTCTCAGAAATAGTGACTCATAAAACACCACCTCCATGTTGTTGGGCCATCAGGCTTTATGTGGTTTGCTCATGCCCAACTTCTCTGGGAAGTTCCTAACAAAAACCAGTGAGAAACAGTAGCTGAAATCTCCAGGTTCCAAAGTTTGTAGGAAAAAATGTTGGACAGCACAAACATATTTTCCTGTCTTATTAGTTTTCATTATTATTATAAAATGCACACATTGTTCTAAATCAAAGGAGGGATTTGTCAACCAGGATAGGGTGATGTTTTCTTGAAAAAGCAGGTAAAACCAAACTCTAAACTTCAAAAAGGAAATGCAACTTCAGTTCTAAGTCAAAAGATACCAGTTGCCTTCAATGTCAGTGTGGGAATTGGCCTCCAGGATGGGGTGAGGGGCTTCCTCTGGAAGCTAGGTTTGGCAAGCCTTGTCCAGTCAAGGAAAGATGCCAAGAGTGGCTTTGGAAAAGGACAGTCCAACTTTTCAAGTTGAACTTAAAGCCTCAAAGAAAGGATGTAAATATCAACAGCTGCTTTCCTTGATCCAGGAGGAGGATCAAGGAAATCGGTGTCATGCACACAGATTCTCAGGCCCTTGCACGTTGGAAGGTGGATGTTAATGTTGCACAGTAACAAACTGAGGTTTGGTCAAGACAATTACTTCTGTCAGGATCAATAGTGTTAGGGGTGGAGGAGAGTATATTTGCTCAACAGAAAAGTTGGATCTTTAAAAAAAAAATTTCTGTTTTCCTCTACTCCACAAGTTTGGGAGCCTTTGCCTAGGTTTCATTTGCAATTTTGTTCCCCACATATGATGCATTCTGTGTAAAAATATTATTGTTCACAGTGAGAACCAGACATCTTAATCGGGACTTTTACAGGGTACAATAGAATACCACATGCAGAGAGTAAAATTCACAGTTACCCTGAAGACATTAGAAAAAGCACATTAATCCTGAAAGTATTCAAATAGCTGTTCAGAAAAGTACACTCAAATAGCTAATCTTCTTTGACCACTATGGCTCAGTAAAGCAAAATTAATTTAAAAAGGAAAACAAAATATTTTTAGCCCAATATTTGAAAATAGGCTCTTTTGAGATAAAAATTACCTGGTTCAAAAGTCAATCCATATTTGACTCATTCAGAAAGAAAAAAAGAATCAAAGCAGTTAAAACAAGTCATTGCTTTTTAAAATTCAGGACGACTAAAATAGCAGGTGTAAGGTGTGGAAGGGTTGAGGAATCTGCCATGTGTCTTGTCACACTCCCTGGTGCTAGCAGGCTCAGACAAGGAACTGTCTATCCTCAGATGAGAATCAGTCTGAAATTTAGTATGGGTTCAAATTGGTGTTGGGGAACTCTTTGTAGTCAGATTGTTCCAGGAGTGGACAGCGGAATCGCACAAGGTCTGTGGTGATTATAACCTATACACTGGACTTTGTTTCTAGGATGAAGAAAAGGAAAAGGAAGGGAGAAAGCAAGATGGCAGACAGCTGAGGAACCCTGAGACTCTGAACTCCACAATTTCAGAAAAATATTTCAGATTCATGGTAGCAAGGATCAGGTAACCCTGGTTTTTGTTTTTGTTTTTGCCAACTAAGATACTGCCAATACATAGGGTGCATATAATGTTCAACTATCGACCCTTAAATTAGTTTTTCATACCACATAATAGCTGGGACCAGCAGCAGCTGCCAGTCCACTTGCTGGAAAGCCATTTCTCCCATTTTTTTTTTTTTTATTTTGTGCCTTCTTTTCTTCTTTCTTGGAACTTGGAAAAGCAAAAACTCAGAGAACTGCAGAAGGAGTCCTAAAAGCATCTGGGACTTCCTGGATCTACCATAATTTGTGGACATGGAACCCTCCCATGCCACCTGCCTCTGCCATACCAAAGCTGAGTGTAACTGCAGCCCTGACAGGTGGGCACATCACATCATCTGCTCTGGAGGGAACCACATGGTCCAGGGCAGCTGGTGGACAGACTGTATCCCCTGGACAAAACTTGTGGCCAAATAAACAGAGGGAATATTTCACCTCTGCCTGGTGGGGTTGGCTGAGCTGACCCAGCCTATGTGGGGGTGAGGCAGTCTAGCTGCTGTCTAGTGAACATTAAACATTCCACTGCCTTGGAGAAACTGGTAGTGAGCTCAAACTGAAAACTTCCAAGAGAAAAGTGGTGGAACAAAAAATTCAATTCCAACTCCCAGGCTTGCTCTGTGGGCAGTAAGGACTGGTGACTACTCACACATCAGGTCCTCAGGGGACCATTTTGGAGAACCCGCTGCACTAGATGGCCCATCCCACCAAAAAAAGCCTGGGTTCAAACACTCTAAGCCATTCAACCCCAAAGCTGTCTGATAGGGAGGGGCAATATCTCCTGCCACAAAGCCTAGCATACCAACCTTAAGAAGGGGCAGAGACAAATAGAGGCCCTGCCAAAAGTATCAGCCCCTGGAATTGAAATCAGAGGAAAGAGTCCAGAATATTCACTGAACTAATTCCTTTTTTATTTAGAATCTTTATTTTTTATTCAATTTATTGTTACCTATCTCCCTCTTCCACTCTGTCCAAATATCAATTACCTTAAGCCTCCCTTGCTCCACTTTCCTCTGTTTTTTAATTTTTCTTCTCCTTTTTCTTAACTTTTCTTCTCTTCTACTTTCCCTCCTCCCCTTCCCCACCCTTTCCCCCTGCTGCCCTTACTTCCTCCACATTCACCAGTCACTGAATAGTCTATTATACCAACTTTACACACTACTCCCATCCTTTCTATTCCTCTGCAATCCCTGACAATAGCACCCTGTCCCCCAACAAGTAAAGTACACTTCTACACACATTAGGATTTCATTATTCAAAGTTCCCATACCTCATACTTCTCCCTCTTGCCCCATGCCCCCTCCTTATCTGCTCTTCTAATGACATCATTTTAATTATCAAAGTATCAATCTCTATGGAAACAACTGTTATCTTCCCATTATCCACTGTTTATAGATAATATTACAAAGGGTTTTATATATTATGCAAATAACTGATTAGGCAATGAATCTGTGAATTTGTTATTGCTAAGTTATACCTCCAGATCCGTGAGCAGAAATGTTACAACAATTTAGCTAACAACTAAGCTAGCTATAGCTTAGCAATTAAGTCAAGGGAAAGATGACAGGTGATTAAAACCCCCAACTAACTAATCAACAACACAGGAACAAAACACAAAATAGAAACATGGGGAGAAAAAGAAAGCAGGGGAATATGACTCCTCAAAAAGCTAATAATCACTCAATAGAGGATTTGAAGGAAAGTGAAGGGGATGAATCCTCAGTTGCTGTGGTCAAAAGAATGATAAGAATGTTTAATGAGCTTAAAGAAGACATTAAAAAAACCAACTCAATGAATAACATGGATTAAAAAACTTGAGGATACACAGAAACAACAAAATGAACTCAAAGAGGATTATAATAAACTCTGAAATAAAACTAAGGAAATTATTAAAAAGCAATAAATGAAATAAAGAGACACTAAAAGATATGAAAGAGGAGTTCAACAAAGATATGGAGAGTCTCAAAAAAAAATCAAACAGAAACCATAGAAACAAAAAGTTCCTTAAGTCAAATATAAAATATAGTTGAAAGCTACTCCAGCAGACTGGAACAAGTGGAAGACAGAATATCAGGGATCATAGATAAAATATATATTAAAGAAAAAACAGAAGAATACTTAGACAAAAGATAAGAGTAAAGAGCTATGAAAGGAATATGGAATAACTCTTCAACTCCATCAAAAGATCAAATCTTCAAATCATGGGTATTGAAGAAAGAGAAGAGGTGCAACCCAAAGGTATGGTAACATACTCAATAAAATAATATCAGAAAATTTCCCAAGTCTTGAGAAATTGATGCCCATTCAGGTACAGGAAGCCTCCAGGACACAAAACAGACATGACCAAAATAGAACCTCTCCACAGCATATTATAATTAAAACAATTAGCAAAGAGAACAAGGAAGGAATATTGAAGGTTATAAGAGAAAAATCAAATAGCATATTAAGGAAAACCCATCAAAATAACAGCACACTTCTCAACAGAATGCTTAAAAGCAAGAAGGGCATGGAGAGAGGCATGTCAGTGTAAGGATATTCTACCCAGCAAAGCTATCATTCAAAATTGAAGAAGGAATAAAAACCTTCCAAGATAAACAGAAACTAAAATAATACATAGCCACTAAACCAGCACTGCAGAAGATTCTGAAAGGTATCCTACACACAGATGGAAACAAATATAGCCATGAAAGGACAGAAATTATTAAATCTCAAGAAAAGGAGAGTAGCATAGAATTTGTTGCACACACACAAACCCTTACACAACAAAAACAACTAAATGGCAGGAATCACCACATGCTTCTCAATATTAACATTGAATGTTAATGGCCTCAACTCTCCCATCAAAAGACATCAATTTGCAATTTGATTAATAAGGAAGACCCGACACATTGTTGTTTATAAGAAACCTACCTTACAGACAGTAAAAATGTTGCCTAACGATGAAAGGGTGGAAAAAGATTTACCAAGCTATGTCCCCCCAAAACAGGCAGGGGTAGCAATACTTATATCAGATAAAGTAGACATCAAACCTAAATTAGAAGAGTCAAGAAGGTCACTTCATACTAATAAAAGGAGCAATACAACAAGAGGGAATAACAATCGTTAATTTATATACACCCAATTCACTAAACATATCTACTGAACTTAAAAACACAGATAGACCCCAACACAGTGGTGGTGGGAGACTTCAATACTCCTCTATCACCCATGACAGAGCATTTAGAGAAAAAAAAAATCATCACAGAAACTCTACAATTGAATGACACCATAGATTAAATAGACCTAGAAAATGTCTACAGAGTATTCCATCTTGAAACAACACATTATACATTCTTCTTAACAGCCCATGGAATTTTCTAAAAAATAGTTCATATTTAGGTCACAAAGCAAGTCTTAACAAATATAAGAAAATTTAAATAACCCCCTGCATACTGTCTGACCACAACACAACAACTAAAGAAACAGCAGAAATCATCAAATACCTAGAGACTAAACAACACACAGGATGATCAGTGGGTCATCAAAGAAATAAGGGATAAAACCAAAAAGTTCCTGGAATTTAATAAAAATGAAAGCACAATCTATCATAACCTTTGGGACATAGGCATTGCTAAAGGGAAAGATTATAGTCATGAATGCATATTAAAAAAAACACAGGAAGATTGCAAATAAATGGCCAAATGCTGCATCTCAAACTATTAAAAAAAAAGAAGAAGAAGAAGAAGAAAGAAAAGAACAAGCTATACCCAAAACTAGCAGGAGAGAAGTAATAAAAATAAGTGCCCAAATCAGTGAAATAGAGACCAAAAAAACCACACAAAGAATCGATGAAAGAAAAAGCAGGTTCTTTCAAATGATAAATAAGATTGATAAGCCCCTAGCAAATCTGACTAAAATGAGGAGGAAAATAGCCCAAATTAATAAAATTAGGAATGAAAAATGGGAGATCACAATGAAAACCAACAAAATCCAGGGAATCATTAGGGACTATTTGAAAACTTGCATTCAAATAAATTGGAGAATCAAGACAAAATGGACAAATTTATAGACACATAAGACCAACTGAAATTGAACTAAGATATAAATGTCTTAATAGATCTATAACAAGCAATGAAATTGAAGCAGCAATAAAGAGTATCCCAAAAAAGAAAAGCAAGGTGGGGGGAATGTATAGTTATCTTAAACAAATAAATATTTCATTTATTTATAAAAACAGGAGGCAGAATAGGTCATGTCTGGGGGATTTCTTCAAAGAAGGTGTAAGAGGGTGAGTATGGTGCAAAAATTGTGTACACATATATGTAAATGGAAAATTGCAACTTTTTGAAACTATTCCAGAAATGAGGAGCAGTGAATTCAAGTATGATACATTGTAAGAATCTTTGTAAATTTCACAATGTACCCCAACACAACAATAAGAAAAAATAAAAAGAGTGAAAATGAAATGACAATCAGGATCTTGAAAACAACATAATCAAATGACAACTGTAACATTTACAACAGCTGTATGTTATCATTTTTAGGCTACATATATAAAAATAGTTCATAACTTCACCATAAACAGGCTACAAATATGCTTTCTAACTTGACAAGCTTCTGCCTGGCAAAAACTATCCTCAGTATGGCTCTGGTTGAACTCAGAGTTGTTTAATGAGAAGTATATTATTTTTACATATTTAGCTATTGGCCAAAACTCTTGGTTAAAACTTTTTGAAAATAAGTGAGAATTATTTATTTTGTGACCCCCCACTATGTACAATATTCTTTGCATAAAGGAAGTACTGAATAAAGTTATTTGCATTAACTAAATTGCAGAAGGATTACTTAAAAAGGGGCATTAGATAATGCCATGCTTTTCTTAACCTGTTTCTCTTAATTTCCTTACCTAGAGCTTTATATAAAATATTTACTACAATAATTTAAAAATTAATACAAGTTTGAATTGTGAGGAATTGCCATTCCAGACACTACAAAAGCATGGGTTTCTTTGTCCTTTTTGCAATTCTCTGAATACTGTACTCATAGAGTGAGCTGCTGAACCCAGTTTGAATGTTTACCTGACTATGGGTCCCATAAGGTACTTTGTACCTTCTTGATAAAAGACTCTTAGTTTGGGCTCTGTCTATGAGGTTGTCTGGTTAAGCTTTAGGAGCTCTGGGAAATCTTTGCAGTTTTATATATGATATTGGGGCCCTCCTTACCCAGGTCTGTCTGAAATCTAACAGAGGGGTGGGTGGCATGAAGACTTAGCATCACAAGCATTGGTGGGGCGGGCTCTGAACTACACTGATGTAAAAATAATTAAGGATGTAAAAGTAATTAAGTGGCCAAGGCTCTGCCCTGAGGGCTGAGGGCCATGAATGTGGTATTGCCCAGTTTTCTCTCCCTCTCCCCCCAAAGACCACTGCAGAGTGGTCTGGCCCTGTTGCCAGGTGACCATTTAGGTTCTTGAGTTCTGTGCTGCCTCTTGTTGCCCAGCTAGGCTGTGGTAACAGTCATAACTGTCTTGGCACCATGGAGGGAGCTAAGGCAGCCACTCTGTGTTTTTTGAGGCTGACCCTGAGCCAATTCTTCAGGCTTGTGGCAGCAGACCTTGAAGAGCTGAGACCAGGCCCAGGCCCCTATGTGAGTCCACAGTCACTGGTGATATGTGTGGCTGTGGTTGGGTTTTTGGCTCTTCTCTTCCTTCTGTGGCTTTGTGCCCTAAGAGAAAAACTACTTACTACAAAGCTTTCTAAACTGATGGAAGAAAAACACCAACTACTTGAAAAAGCAAGCCTCACTCAAGAACAGGTTGAAGGCTTAGAGTCGTCTTTGCAGGAGGCCATCTCGAAGAAGGTCTCAACAGAAGTAGCGAGATTGAAGGCAACCTACGAAGAGCTGAAGAGATCCAACTCTCAACTTACGGATGAAATACTTCTTCTAGAAAAAGAACTAGACGAGGAGAAATCTAAATGTTCTCAACAAGAGCAACTGAAGGCAGAGCTATCAAAAACCGAGCAGTCTCTACAGGAGAAAATAAAATCCCTCACGTCACAGATAGCTGAAGCCAAAGAAAACCTCCTAGCCCTTCAAACCAGTGAAACACAACTGCAGGGCTTAATCACAGAGGCTTTGAAGGAAAACTCTCAACTGCAGGCAAGCCAGAAACAGCTTCTCCAAGAAGCAGAAGCACTGCAAACACAGGTATGTGAACTTACAAACCAGAGAGAAACTCTTAAACACCATGTAGCCTGTGCAGAAGAAGTGCTGTATGACAAAGAAGATCACATTTGGAGTCTGATTTCACGCATAGCAAAGATGAGAGATTGGGCTGCTGTGCTTGGAGAAGACCTAACTGCTGATGGTGACTTGAAACTAGAGATGATTGGACCAGAAAACGCAGCTCACCTAAAAATTCAGCCAAAATCTGCTTTGGAGAAATTGGTGTATGGGGCGATGTTAAAGGCGTGCTTACAAACCATGGAAGGAGAGAGAAACCAGGCTCGCACTCAGCTGTTTGAAGTGAATAAAACAAAGCGAGACCTCAAAGATCAAATGAAAGTCCTCCATACCAAGCTAGCCTCCTTGCAGTCACAAAATACACAGGCTGAACAGGTGAATCGGCTTCAGCAGGAGGTTAAAATGTTGGCGGAACTTTATGTACGAAATTGTAGAGAACTAATCACTCAATTAATGGCAGAAGAAAAGCACCGGCGAGAGACAGAGGAGGAAGTCTGCAAAAAGATGGAGAAGCTCAGCCATGTAAGTGAAGAGATGGAGAGGTGCAAAAAGCTAACCAGAGATCTTGAAGAAAAGGCTAACATTCTTCATTATCAAAACAAGATAATGGAATATGAGAAAGCTGAGAGGCTTACTTCGATTTTAACTGAGACGACCGAAAGAAACATCCAAAATGTCAAAGAACATAATGCACAGCTGAGACGACAGTTAAGTGAACTTGAAGAGAAATATGCTGGTGCCCCGATGTCCCTCACACAGCACGTGATGCCTCGACATTGGGCCAAGCTTCATCCACCCGCTCCAGACGACACGCACGGAGCCTCTGCAGATTATTTTCCAAATTTCTCTGCTGCACCAGGTCCTCCATTCCCCGTGAGAAGCGTGTATTCACCAAGCAGTGTTTTTCGTCTACTGCCCCTAAGAGTGGATTTTTTCCTCCATCTCCACATTATGGAAGAAGTGAGTTCTCTTCGGGGTTGATTCCACCTGCAAATGAACCTGCTGCTGGACCTCCTGAGGTCCAATACGAAACCTCACTTTGAAACCCCTTTCGAAGGACAGTGTCTTTTCTAGCCAGAGATCTAGAGACACAATTGGAGAGACATTGATTGTCATAGAGGGATGATCATTTCCCCTGAGAAAAAAAGGACATGTGACTGGCTGGCAGCTCAGACTGCTGAAAAAAAAACCCTCAAGATTTTAGGGTATTTTGCCTACAACATAAAGTTAATTGAAACAGAGTTTGCATTTGAACTTATAGAAAAATATCCTTATTTTAACTTATCTCTCATTTTTAGTTTATATAACTGTTGTTACTTGACTGATTACACTTTTCCTTATGGATTGTAATTCCCAGGATAGTATTTTCTAAATAGATGATTTAAATGTGAATCTTATTTTATTTTATTTAGATAGTATGCTTTATTTCCATTTTAAATTATTCTAGTTAGTATACCTATTTTAACTTGATTATTTAATATATTATTACCTAATATAGGAAGTTTATATATATATGTATATAATCTTATAATAGAAATATTTTTCACTCCAAAGGCTGTCTTTATGCAAAAAAAGTATTTACTATGCTTACAGACAAATGTGAAAGTAATTTATGATTTGTTCAATAAATTTTAAATTGTTTAAAAAATAAAATGGAATTTGAACACAGTTTTTAAACTTATTTAATGGTGAATAGTTGCTTGTATAATTTTTTTTTTTTTACATCACTGTGGCTTGAACTCAGGGCATTGTTCTTGCTACAGAAATTTTCTATCACTTGAGCTCCACCTCCAGATTGCTTGGATAGCTTTTAAAACCGTTCTATAGACAAACTCTTTTTAATTTTCTGAGGCTGTGTTTTAAAACAATGTTATACCTTTAGTTTTGATCTGCTACAGAGGTTGCAAAGGCAATATTAAAAAAACATGGTAATAGAAGTTGGACCTGATTTCAAGAAGCTCCCATAATTACCTAGGTTTGGGAATATATGTAGATGCAAAATAGTTACAAAATGATATGTACCTTAGGTAGCTCCTTGTGCTGTGCAACAAGGAAGGGATAAATGAATTGATCATTGATAAATGATTCATTGTACCCATGTGCCACTCTATCTGAAGCAGATTGATTTATTCTGCCACCTGTCTCTCAAATCCTTAAATACGATAGTGATATCTCAAGGAGAGATGATTCCACTTACTTATAGTCATTAAATCTACATTCTCCTAGAACATTTTCTTGGATCCTCAAGTGGTAGGGATTTTGACTATCTGTCCTGAGATAAGAAGGTTTCATGCTGTCTCTGACCTTATTGTCACCTTATCCAATGACATGGAAGAAATCTCAGTAGATTATATAAATTTATGGAGGTGCAATTATGAACAGCAAATTAACAAAACATGATTTTGGATAAAGCATGCTCACTTGTTAGGAAATGAAGTCTGTCTAAAGTAGAGGAGGTCCTATTTAATGTGAGTAACTGCTTTTTAGTAAGATTTATCTAGTACACATATTCTGAGAATACAAGTAGGATGTGTAAGGCACCGTATCATATTCTCCTCAGTACCCCATTCCTATTGAATAATTTTCAAAAGCTTTCACCCTCAGTTTTTGTTTGAAGAAAAATTATTATTTGTTTAAATTTTGTGCTTCATAATTGCTGAGGTTTTCTGGGCAATAAATACTGCCCTCATTTTTTTCTTCTGATTCTGCTTGTGCTTTTCCTGACTCATTCCTGAAAACATAGTTCTGTATGTTCTATAAAGTCTTTGTCCTTTTTCAAAATCAGTTACTGATGCTTTTCCAGTTTCTAGGTCCAATTCCTCAGAGGCCTGCAAGTTTCTGTCACGTATTTAAAGTAGATATCCTGAAATAGATTACCTAAACCTTAAGGAAGTCTTCAAGGATTTTATAAAGCAAATAGATATAGCTGTGAATCAGGTATTTAATTAATTGCTATAGTTTTACTGGTCCTTCTGAAGAGAAGAGTGAGTAGTTACTACTTTTATGCTTAAAGAACCCCTTTACCGGTGACAGGGAAAGAGACATGAGCTCATAGGTTAATATTAGTATGATATACTTTATACGTTTTAAGAACTTTTATAAATACCACAACGTGCCCCCATCCAACACGAGAGTAAAAAAAAAAAAAGGAAAGGAATTTAAACTACTTTCAATTATTTTAAAAGACCTATTAAATATTACAAAGGCTAAAAAATTTTCTTGTCTAAGCCACCAAAACTGTATGTAGCTTGGTATTTGTAGGCTAACAGTTCTCTTGTTTACTATGCATTCCAAACATATCAAACCAACACATGGCAAAGGAGAAAGGAGAGTGCAAGTCACCCCCACCCTACACTGTCCTCATCACCACTTCTGGGTTTCAGTGTTCTGTCCCCTGATGGCTGGGGTACGCAGCATAGTGGCTTCCTAGAAGTGTCTTCGTCCTAATCCCCAGAACCTGAGAATATATTACTTATGAGGCAGAAGGGACTTTGCAGACATGATTAAATTAATGATTGTTGAGGTGGAATACTATTCTGAATTATCCAGGTGAACCCAGTGCAATTTCCAAGGCTCTTATAAGTGACGGAGGAGAGTGGAGAGTTAGAAAAAGAGACGTGATAATGGAAGAAGAGATCATCCTGCAATTGCTGTCTTAGAAGATGTAAAAAAGGCCATAAGCCAAGAAATGTGGGCAGCTTCTAGAAGCTGGAAAAAGCAAGAAAATGGATTCTCTCAAGCTTCTAGAAGGAATGCAGCTGTCAGTATCTTGATTTTAGCTCCATAAGACCCCTTTTCTCACTTATGACTTCCAAAACTATAAGATAATAAGTTTGTGCTATTTTAAGCCATTATGTATGTGGCAATTTGTTACTGCAGCCATAGGAATCTAATTCCATGCCTCACCATTTATCTATGAACAGGGGAGAAACAAATCAGAAAATCAAATCTAAGCAACTCTGGTGGCCAGTGTTTGGAGGCTCTGAGCCTTCATTCAGATCCCAGGATTGAGTCATCTTCTCCAGGGGTGCAATGAAACTTTGAGCTGCATAGGTGATTTCTGGTTCCTGATTTTCTCCCATTCCACTTCCATCACCCAGGCATCAGTGGCACCATGTAGAGCACATGATTTATGGCAATGCAGAAGAACCTGAGGGAGTTTCTTGGTGCCAAAATACAAGTTTCAAGCCAGCATTAGTGGTATTTGCCATTGTAACATTCTAAACTTGGTGAAATAAATCATCCACACAAACTATCTGTGAATCTCTGTTAAGTTTATCTTCAGATGAAATATCAATGAAACAGTTCTTACATCTGCTTTGATCAAGCTGTGACTCATGGTGGGACAAAAAACAAAGCAGTTTCTTTGGCTTTCCCCTTAAGAAGTGTCTCAGTCTAAAGCTTATGGCTGTTTCATATTCTTTGAGGATGTGTGTGGGGAAAGTAATGGCTGGTAAAAATCTACCTGTAGTCCTATATTGGGCTCTTTTTGAGGGAATTGGGAGAATCCAGACTTAAGTATCTTCTATATGACATTATCAGTATGCTATCAGACTCCTACTTTGCCAAAGCTGTGGTGGCTAAAGAATGCATTGGTTTGTTTTTGTCTGTTTTCTTTTTTTAGGGGGCAGGGGAGGTGAGTGATTGAAACTAGGGCCTTGCATATTGTGTTGGTAGTTTTTGTTTTTGTTTTTAAATCCTCACTGAGTATTTCTAACATTTAACTAATTTTTGAGCCACCATTTTAAAAGATCTCTATGGATTAAATGTCATTATTCTCTCTAGTTCACTGAAGAGGAAATCAAGGCATAAACGATCATATAATTTGCTCAAGATTACGGATTGTGTAAAGGACAAATCTGGGATTCAAACCCAGACTGCAGACCCTTGAAACACATGACTTCAACTGTCTTATGTATAGTTGAATCCTAATCACATAGCAGAATCCCTAGTAATCAACAAATGATTATTGAATGAGTAAATGAAGTATTAAATAAATTATAATACCTATTTGTGTTATAGGCTTTTAGTTAAAACACTGACAGGCATGGACTTAGTATTACTTTTTAATTTACACAGTGCTTTTACACTTTCATTTGTGTATGTTCATTTGTGACACTTTCCCCCCAGAACTTAACATTTTATTTTAGTTCTTAAAAGTCAAGAATTAAGAAACATAATACTAAGAGAGGAAATATTAGCATTTCACTCCCCAATCTGTTTTTGAATCTTCCTGTGTTCTAGTATTCTTAAGTATATAATTTCCAAAAGTCATGGTTATATTTAAACAGTTGAATATTTCTTATATTATCTCTACTCCTATTCAACATAGTACTGGAATTCCTAGCCAGAGCAATTAGGCAAGAAGAAGGAATAAAAGGAATACAAATAGGTAAAGAAACTGTCAAAATATCCCTATTTGCAGACGACATGATCCTATACCTTAAAGACCCAAAAAACTCTACTCAGAAGCTTCTAGACATCATCAATAGCTATGGCAAGGTAATAGGATATAAAATCAACATAGAAAAATCATTAGCATTTCTGTACACTAACAATGAGCAAACGGAAAAAGAATGTATGAAAACAATTCCATTTACAATAGCCTCAAACAAAATCAAATACCTAGGTGTAAACCTAATAAAGGATGTGAAAGACCTGTACAAGGAAAACTATACACTTCTGAAGAAAGAGATTGAGGAAGACTATAGAAAGTGGAGAGATCTCCCATGCTCATGGATTGGTAGAATCAACATAGTAAAAATGTTGATACTCCCAAAAGTAATCTACATGTTTAATGCAATTCCCATCAAAATTCCAATGACATTCATTAAAGAGATTGAAAAATTTACTGTTAAATTTATATGGAAACACAAGAGGCCACAAATAGCCAAGGCAATACTCAGTCAAAAGAACAATGCAGGAGGTATCACAATACCCGACTTCAAACTATATTACAAAGGAATAACAATGAAAACAGCATGGTACTGGCACAAAAACAGACATGAAGACCAGTGGAACAGAATAGAGGACCCAGATATGAAGCCACACAACTATAAGCAACTTATCTTTGACAAAGGAGCTAAAAATATACGATGGAGAAATAGCAGCCTCTTCAACAAAAACTGCTGGGAAAACTGGTTAGCAGTCTGCAAAAAACTGAAACTAGATCCATGTATATCACCCTATACCAAGATTAACTCAAAATGGATCAAGGATCTTAATATCAGACCCCAAACTCTTAAGTTGATACAGGAAAGAGTAGGAAATACTCTGGAGTTAGTAGGTATAGGTAAGAACTTTCTCAATGAAACCCCAGCAGCACAGCAACTAAGAGATAGCCTAGATAAATGGGACCTCATAAAGCTAAAAATCTTCTGTTCATCAAAAGAAATGGTCTCTAAACTGAAGAGAACACCCACAGAGTGGGAGAAAATATTTGCCAACTATACATCAGACAAAGGACTGATAACTAGAATATATAGGGAACTTAAAAAACTAAATTCTCCCAAAACTAATGAACCAATAAAGAAATGGGCAAGTGAACTAAACAGAACTTTCTCAAAAGAAGAAATTCAAATGGCCAGAAAACACATGAAAAAATGCTCACCATCTCTAGCAATAAAGGAAATGCAAATTAAAACCACGCTAAGATTCCACCTCACCCCTGTTAGAATAGCCATCATCAGCAACACCACCAACAACAAGTGTTGGCGAGGATGTGGGGAAAAAGGAACCCTCTTACACTGTTGGTGGGAATGTAAACTAGTACAACCACTCTGGAAAAAAATTTGGAGGCTACTTAAAAAGCTAGACATCGATCTACCATTTGATCCAGTAAAACCACTCTTGGGGATATACCCAAAAGATTGTGACACAGGTTACTCCAGAGGCACCTGCACACCCATGTTTATTGCGGCACTATTCACAATAGCCAAGTTATGGAAACAGCCAAGATGCCCCACCACTGACGAATGGATTAAGAAAATGTGGTATCTATACACAATAGAATTCTATGCAGCCATGAAGAAGAACGAAATGTTATCATTCGCAGGTAAATGGATGGAATTGGAGAACATCATTCCGAGTGAGGTTAGCCTGGTCCAAAAGACCAAAAATTGTATGTTCTCCCTCATATGTGGACATTAGATCAAGGGTAAACACAAGGGGATTGGACTATGAGCACATGATAAAAGCGAGAGCACACAAGGGAGGGGTGAGGATAGGTAAGACACCTAAAAAAATTAGCTAGCATTTGTTGCCCTCAACGCAGAGAAACTAAAGCAGATACATTAAAAGCAACTGAGGCCAATAGGAAAAGGGGAACAGGGACTAGAGAAAAGGTTAGTTAAAGAAGAATTAACCTAGAAGGTAACACCCACGCACAGGAAATCAATGTGAGTCAATGCCCTGTATAGCTATCCTTATCTCAACCAGCAAAAACCCTTGTTCCTTCCTATTATTGCTTATACTCTCTCTACAACAAAATTAGAAATAAGGGCAAAATAATTTCTGCTGGGTATTGAGGGGGGGGAGAGGGAGGGGGCGGAGTGGGTGGTAAGGGAGTGGGTGGGGGCAGGGGGGAGAAATGAACCAAGCCTTGTATGCACATATGAATAATAAAAGAAATGGAAAAAAAAAAAGAGAAAAACATTTTTAAATAGTCCGGAGTTAAGTCAACCTGAAATGATTTAAAACAAATAAATTTGATTTGACTCCATTTTTAAAATACTGCTTTGTTTAAAAAATGCTTCACTTCCATAACTTAGTATAAATATGCAATTCATCCTCAGAATCTTTAAAATCTCAACCATGTCACCTACCTGATCATGTAGTGACAAAAGGAAGAAATCTGCTTTTCCTCCTGAAACTCTCTCTAACATTAGTGGAAGTAAAGAGGCCAGAAAGGAGACTTTTAAATTTTGAGCAATTTGTTACATGGTAGCTTTGAAATGAAATCTAAAGTAAATTTTTTTTCTGTAAAAATATAAGAAATGCAAGAGATGGAAATGCTGGTTTTGCTATAAACTGCTTATGCATTAAGAATAGAAAATGGGGGAAAGTAGAACAGAAATTGCAAATTGCCTTTTATATTGTGGTTGAAGGCACTTTCCTGTTCAATAATTTTAATAAAGAAATTCTCCTAGCTGTTCCCTTGATCAGTTTGAACATAATTCAAGCATTATACACATTGTTCCCTTGGGTTTATACCTTCATGGTTTCAAGTTATATTTAGTATTCTGCCAAGACTTAGATCAGTCTACCGTGGTTAAAAATTAGTCTCCAAAGCAAGTAGAAATTCACGTTTTTCCTGTTTCAAAGTCAAAATTCTATTTATAATCAACCTGTCATTATTTTAATTTTTAAATTCAGCACATCATTGTTAGGATTATAGACCACTGAGAGAGATAAAGTTCAAAATAACTTTGTGACATTTTCTTCTCCAAACTTTCAGTTAAATTCTTTTACACATTGGTCCCCAGGCTGAGGCACCAGGAGGTGAATGCAAGGTATGGTCAGCTTCCCGAATGGTTGCTCACTGAGCAGCTAAAATGTTATACGCATAAATGTGTTACCATCTCCCAAATCTATGTAGATGTGGACGTGATTCATAAAATTTCCACTCCTTTAAAAATCTTGGTTCACTATAACTTTTTGGCAATCTATATCCTCAATCAGGCATAATGGCTTTGGGGGAGGGATGGCATTATGTAATATTTCTTGACATTAAAAAGTGGTCCTCATGACAGAAACTTATAGCAGATATGTGCTCCAGTATGCATGCCCATGACCTTTCGATACAGTATAGATTGGCAGTCGTAAGTACCTACCCTGCTAATTGGCAGAAGATCTATGTGCTTCTCCTCCCTCCTAGTGGTAGCCTTGGGAAAATGACTGTTTCAAGCCCCAAATTTGTTGTCAGAACAATTTAAAAGTTTCTAAAACCTTTGTACATTTAAAGAGCAAAGGGCCAGTGCTCCCTCAAAGAAGGAATGTGCACGGGCCCAACAATCCTTTGCAAGGTCTTTGTTCTTCCACTGGGCAGTTGTGATCCAAGCCTTATGTTCAATGCAAGCAAGTTTCTTTCAGGCATTCACTTTTGGGCTCTCACTACATCTGGGGGCATTGGCAGCAAACAAAAGGGTTTTGAAAGAGGATTAAAAACAAGTGAACAGTGTTGTTGGTTATTCAGCAAACAGTCAAACAACAGTGCTGGAGGCTGGAGGCAGAGGAAACCTGGGAAATTTCACTGTGTTACAACCAATCACTCTGCTTGGAATTACTGTTAACATTTATTCTGATTTTATCAACAGTCAATAACCATTCTAAATTCATTGCCATAATTGTTTATTAGATCTTGCGACAGCCTTTAGGGGATAGCAAATGAAAAAAGTGAGATGCTGAGGTGTTAGGCAAAAACTCATTGCCTGCTACCAGCTTAGGCACAAGGGTTACCAGCACTGAGTTCTGTGTTCATGGAACTCAAGTTAGTTTGGGAGTTAGGTAACAAAAAAGAAAACAACTACATAATATAATTTTAGGAATGGCAGCATCTATGAGGAAATACAAAGCATGGGCAAGGGAATTAAAATGATGGGAGTGACAGAGATAATACTGTACATAAGGCTATAAATGTACATTACTGAGCTCTTAACATACAGCCTGATACCGAAGGTTGCAATAACTGTTGTCTGTTGTTATCAGGAGGCCCCTGGTATTGACCCAGATGTTTGTGCAACAACGTCAGCATGGAAGACCCTGGGAGGAATGACTTCAGTGGTAGCAATTCAGATCCTAAAGGAGGCAGGCATGTGAAGTGGTGCAGATGACCCTCTTCTTAGCTTCTGATCTACCCTGAGTAGGTCTGGTCCTCAGTTTTCCTCTCATCTGAATGAGGGAAAGCTGGGTAAATATATCTAATTAGTTAATCTGGAGGAGTGGAAGTTGATTGCTGTGAAGCAACATAAAGGCCCTGCTCTTCTTCTCTGACCAGCATTTTTGTCTGTCATTCCAGTCCACCCCAACAAGTTTTCCTGACTAACTCCAACTTACTTAGGGAAAAATGGGACAACAGGTAGGACTCAGAAACAAAGACTAAAAGAGAATACCAAATTAACCTTGGGCAGGATCTGGCCTCCAGCAGAACTGGATACAGGGTTTGTGATGCTGACAAAACACTATCGCTCAACTCTGTTTCTCTTTCAGTGTTGATTTTACGTTTTTTGGATATCTATACAAGGAGGGGCACTTACTTAAAGGTAAGTGTTTTACCAGAACTTAGAGATGTAAGAAAGTCTCTTTCCTATCAATTCAATCAGAAAAATTCTAGGAGAGGACCCTGATGGGCCTACTCTCATATGTTTCCTTGGATCAGTCATAGTGACCAGGTGAACAAGTCACTCTCATCTTGAGTTACATGACCTCTCACAATCAAGGTCTAGAAAGCCAAAATGCTTGGTCCTTTTTGGAACCATGAGGTTGGAGTTAGGATGGTCTTGTTCCCCCCGAGAGAAAGGCTATTACTACAGATGGAGTAGGAGAACAACGTGAAAAGCCTATTAATCCTTGTAAGTGTCTTGTGAGAATTCAGCTAAGGAAATTCACTGGAGAAATATTTTGTATTGGAATTATGTTCTAAACTCAGAATGTTAGGGAAATATCCCTTAGTGAGAGGCCAGGCTGTGAATATAACCTGTTTGAATTTCAGTGCTGTAAGGAATTATTAATTCTTCATTAGAAAATTTTGAGAGAAATTTGACTGGTGATTAGGGGTCATGTTATATGAAAAAATTCTTCTCTTTAAATACTAGGATCACCTTGTACACACTGAGATTCTCCCAGTGTGGGAGGTACTTAGGAACTTGAGCAGGCAAGGGAGAACAGGTCTTCTATACTTTACCAAGCCTATTCCAGGTGTACTCCCTGTTGGAGCATTTACTCATTTGTTAAATGACAGGTGAATCATTGGAATTGTTAAATGAATGCATCCATATATACATATTTTTATCTTTCCATGTGTGCACACACATAATAAAAAACTGGATGTGTACTTACATTTTTCTCTCTTTCCTTTCTGAACTAAATCTTTGAATGCAAGTAAAGTACACAGTAGTACACAATGGCATGCTACCATGTGAAAAAGAACCAAGCACGGAATCTGAAAATGATCAGGTGCATGCCAAACGTCAGCTGAATCAGAATGTGAATCTCTTTCCCTCTTACAGCTATACTTTTTTCTCCTTGTGGCTTTCTCTGGGAATGGTGGGGCTGTTTCAAAGATAATTTGAGCAGCTCTCAAAATTCTGAGTGTCAGAAAAAAATAGGAGAAGGATTTCTTAACATGCTCCTACTCATGATTTGGCAGCTCCCCAAACCCACTCTGAATCTGTTCTTACTTCCCTGTGATTGAAGCTTTTCTCAAGTTAAATGTTCAGTTACCACCAGTGACATTTCCCATAATTCATACATATGACATATTTGAATGAAATAGAGGCACACCCAATGTTCCATTCTGGTAGAGGCTAAGCACATTTTGATGGAAAATGTGCATGTCCGGCTGGGACTGAATTAAGATACAGACAGCTGCAAGAAGGTATGGCTCATAACAGAACCATTGCAAACCCTGAAATGTAACCAACTTCTAATTCTTTTATGTGGTCTGGAATCTTTGAAGAGAAGTTAAAACTGATATATACAGAGAACTATTACAAATTAAATATGGGAAGGAATCTTTTTTATAGTGAAAATGATAACAAAGTTTATTAGGAGAGGAATACACATTCAAAACACTGAAATCAGGTTGTCTCTAGAGTGAGAATGACCTAGGAAAGAATCTTGTCAACAGTTAGTAGACTGTTAATTTTGCTACAAAAATGTGGAATCTGACTTGAGTGAGAGAATTGTTTCCTGGCTTTGCCTTTTCCAGAGGCATTTATTTATTGTTATTTTGGGTGCTTTTATGTATCTGAGTTGTCAGGCTGAACATTTTCAGGAGAGCTGGTGGGCATAATGAAATAAACTGACTTTTTTCCCCTTTTTTTGCCACTTCACAGGAGGTGAAAATTCATTTGCTGAATAATGAGCTTGGCATATTCCATTTAATTGCTTTTCCAGACCTCTCTGCCTCATAACCAAATCAAGGTTTTTCAAAAGTATAATTAAAACATTTGGAGTGTGTAGTAAGGGAAAAATAGGGTTGAGGTATGCTTAACTTTTCCTAAAATTATAGGAAAGAACACTAATACTTGGAAGCTATATCTCAGGAACTACACTAGAATCCAGCACATTGGAGTTAGTGTCTAGGTCAGGAAGGACCTTGGCAAGACACTTCAGAATGATGGTTGAAATGTGAACCTTACAGCCATGGGCTGAGAAGAAATAGGAACTGAGAAAGAGGATATACTAATGTAGTCCCCTGTGTCATAAAGCTTAATTTTTTAAAGGGAAGGTGATATGTGGCCTGTAATTTAAAGTTCTTTAGCAGGCAATATTGTATAAATAAGTGTTTTAGTTCATTTTAATCTAGGCCCTGGGGCAGGCAATTATTCTAATTGGAAATACACATTCCAGCAGCACTTATTGGTAGCATTTAATCAACATACCAGACTCCAGAGGCAATATCGGTGAATTGGCTATCTTTTATTTTAATGCCAGAGATTTTGGTAATTCATACAATGAATGTCAAATGTGGGTTTTCATTTGTGAAACTCCAGGTGTTAGAGATGTGTGGATTGGTAAGAAATTCCTTAGAGGCTTCTCACCTTTTCATGAGCAAGATATAAGAACACAAGGAAGCTCCACAGGCTTTATTTCTATGTAGTCGTATCTCCAGGATAATGACAGGAATAAGGTCCCACAGGAGCAAGAAGCTGGAAGAGAAAAGATCCAGAACAGAGGTGATAGAACAAGTCCTAGAAAAGAGGAGGGTGCCTGATGCTTGGACATGATATCTTTAAGCACCTTAAATCTTTCAGGGCAAAAGTTTTACTAAATAGTAGCTCCCGGAATGTGGTTGACCCCTACAGTCTTCTCTTCTTTCTTCCTAGTTTCTTTTCTTTTTTTTAAAACAATTATAGCCTTTTCTCTGAAGCAGATCTAGAGAGACTCTTAAGACTATAAATGGACTTTATGCTCCTGGCGAATGATTGAAACTTATCTGGAGAAGGACTTAGAAATTATCCCTGCTTAAAATTGTTGTTAATTAATATGCATAATCATGTACAGAGTATATTTTGATTGGCATACAAATGCTTTCAAAGTAGAGTCTGTTTGGTAAATGTGAACCTTTATATTAGCAGATTTTTCTTAAAATGATAAAATAACACATTTAAGGACAGAAAGAGGATAGCAATTAACAAAAAACAAGGTCAGCTCCTGAGTTAATGCTGTGATAGAGCTGTCGTAAGTTCAACGAGCTAAGATAGATTGTGATAAAATTAACAGCATGCACAGCATTTTGCTTAACACTAAAATCTTGCTTAATTCTTGTGCATACTATACTAACATTAACTGACTTTTTCTAAAAATGCTCAAATCAAAGGTTATTGGAAGAGCTATGCTTGGCAGGTATTGTTTAATTTTTTTCTCATCTTTAAAAATGTTCTAAAAACCAATATTCTTTTTTTGCGTGCAGCAATATTGCTGAGAAAACTTACTACTTGCTGTCTACACAGTATAATGGAGTTATAATGTCATGAAATAAACAATAAAAATGGCTGGTTTTTTCACCCTTGGAGATTAAATTTGCATTTTTCAGGGAGAAAGGACAGTTAAGAAATGGATTTCCTTTCCGTCTAACAGTGTAACGGCAGCACCAGTACACTTCCCAGCCCAGTCACCCCGAGTAGTGGGCATCACAAGCAAAACACAGGATGTAGAAGATTAGGTAGTGTGGGGGTGGAAGAAAGGAAATTAGTAAAATGATCTCCATGAATGCTTCTATTTGGGCGCCAGAATTTCTCACAGTGTTGAAAGGAAAAGCTGAACCAGTGCCAAAAAGGCAAGAGCTCCCAGCTCAAGAAACCATAGAACAAAGGGAATCTAGAGTATCCTTACTTGGAGTAAAACCAGAACATGAAGCTCCATGCCACAGTATTTAATTCACAGGCACTGATTAAAAAACAAATATTCTTAAGCAAGGAAAAAAGTACCGAATACAAACAGCACCTTTAGGATTTAGACATTACTTACAGAATGGCAGATTCCAAATATATCATGATTTTTTTTTTTTATAAAAACTAGTATCAGGTCAAAGGACGTATTTTGGAAACTATATGTAACCAGATTATAGGAGTGAAGAGGTCATAACATTTGCTCCGGTTACATACACAATAGTCACATTTATCTCTCATCCTTCTCTGATGTCATAAGAGACTTTGGCTTTGAAAAATGCATAATTTAAGAGCCAAAAATGAATAGAACAAAGCGTGTAAATGGATCCATATCCAACCACTAACTGTTGCTGTCTGTAATGAAATAGACAGAAATTACAAGTTAGCATTTATGAACGTTTACAGTAATTTGACATAGTAATTTTATATCTCTTAAATCTATTCATACAAACTAAGCTTCTTATATATGTTAATATTTTCACTTAATTTTTCAAATAATTAATTTTTATTACTTTGTAGAAACATTCCATTGAAGATTGGAAAAAAGAGCTGGTTCTTCAGCAGGGATAGTTTGAGAAGCATTCCCACAGACCATTGCTGAGCTATGGTTATTTTGTGAATCAGATTTTGAAGTATGGGCCCATTTTTCTGTTAACATTTCTTTGGATTAAAAAAGGTGTAGTGGCAGCTGACATTTTTTTAGCTCTTTGTTTATGGAATTGTGAGACTTGAGCTCTCCATGACAAGTGAGGAACTTAAAAAACAAGTTTGCAAGCTGCTGATTCACCAATCCTAAATTCCAGAGTCAAAAATCTATGTCTACACTGGGTAACATGCTTTTGCTAAACTCCATTTAATTCTTTCCTCTGATTTGTACTGTTGTCTGATTTCAGGAATAACATGGATTTCATTTTTCCATTTTTCAAAACAACATTAGCTTTCTGATACTTGTCATCTTTGAAGAGCAGAATGCACAGATAGCTAGATGGCAGAAATTTCAACTCACTTATAGTTATCCAACTATCTTTTGGGCTTTTGTTCGTATTGGAGTCAGGTTTCACTATATAGTCCAAGTTGGCCTTGAATTTGTGATCCTCCTGCCTCAACCTTTCACGTACTGGGATTATATGCATGTACCACCAGGCCTGGCTTGTAATTAGCTTTGGAAAACATTTTATACCTTTATACTAATCATTCGTCCATGATAACATATATAAAGTTAGTTAGCTGACATTTCTGAGCAGAGCCCAATAAAAAGCAATGTGAAGAACCTAGGCTGAGGGATTTTTTTTTTGAGTATGTTTTTTCATTTCATTGATGTTTGAAGTGGGTTAGGTATAGGCTGGCAGTCCAGTTGACTGTACACCTTTCTCTTAACTAACTGTATAACAAAATAAGGGATGATGTTTCAGTCAAGTCAAGCTCCAGTGGATGAGAAATTACCAATCCTTAAAGGACCCCTTTAATCAGAGTATGGAATTGTAAATGGTAATGGGATAATTAACCAATAATGTAGAAAAGTTGTATTTTACTTACATTAACTATTGATAAATTAATTAAGTTATAAAAGAGTGGCAAAGGCTTTTGTAAGAAAACACCACATGTAGAAATCTTAAAAATATTGATAGATTTGACTTTAATGAAACAATCCATGATTGTTTCAATTATAATTTCAAAGAAGTACCAATTTAACAACCAAACATGTAATAAGGATAGCATAAAATGAAATAAGGAAGACAAGACCATTATATGATATATTTAGAAAAACAAATACTATAAGACAAAGACTAGATATAATTTACTGCATGAAAACATTTGAAGGCTGGTAACATGGCTTATGTAGTAGAGTACTTGCCTAGCAAGTGTGAGGCCCTGAGTTCAGACCCCCAGTATTGCCAAAACACAAATGAAGGTCTATGTAAATGACAATGCTATAAATAAAACCAAAAGACAAACAATATATAGGAGAAAATATTCATAATGTGTATAACAGGAGGAAGGAAAGAATGAATGAGAGGAAAAGACAGAGGGAAGAAGAAGGCTGGTTGGCAGGCAGGGGGGAGGAAGGGAAGAAGGGAGGAATAAGGGATGTAAATAAAAACAAAAAGAAAATAATGAAAAATAGAAAAAGAGAAGGAAGCCCATAATTTAAAATTTAAGTTTTGTTTTTTGATATTTTCCTTTAGTCTATTTTATTGAGGTATAATTCATATACAATAATGTATACTCATTTTAAATATACAATTCAGTGAGCTTTTATGTCTATTTTATAAACATATTAATTGTATGCATTAATGAGGTTCACTCACGTGTACAGCATGCATTGATCATATCCATGTTTACCATTTTCCTTCTGCTCCTGTGTCCACCCCCACCTGGTCCCTTTCCCAGTTCCTTTTCTGCTTTCAGGATGAAGTCTGTGGGTTTTTCTTTTTAGTTTCCACATATGACAAAGAATGTTTTTTCTATCTCTGTATTTAAGATGGAATCCTTCCATTTCATCCATTCCTATTCTTCTTTATTGCTGAATAATAATGTATATAAATTCCATTTCTGTTTTACGCACTCATGTGTTAATGGATATCTAGGCTGAATTCAGTATCTTAGCTATTGTGAATAGTGTCACAACAAACTGCTGATTTCATTCCCTTTGGATATACACTGAGGCATGGGAAAGCTGGATTATATAATAGTTCTATTGTTAGTTTTTTGAGCCCACTCTGTACTCTTCCACGGTAACTATACTAATTTACTTTTCCACCAATAGAGAATAAGGGCTCCCGTTTCTCCACCTCCTCACCAGAATGTGTTGTTTTGTTTTTTGATAATAGCCATTTTATTTGGGATGAGACAGTATTTCATTATGACTTTGATTTGCATTTCCTTGATAGCTAATGATATTGAACATTTTTCATATATTTATTAGCCATTTGTATTTATTTTTTAAAAGATTTAGATCATTTGCCCTTTTTAAAATTGGATTGCTCATTTTAATTTTTATTGCTTTTTTATTATTCACTTATTCACATGTACATACTTTTTTAAAGTTGTTTTTATTGTTAAGGTTTTTTAGTTCTTTGTATATACTGGAAATTAACCCTCTATCAAACAAATAGCTAGCAAATATTTTCTCCCTTTCAACTGGTTGTATCTTCACTTTGTTGATTGTTTCCTTTGCCATGCAGAAGCTTTTTAGTCTGATGCAATCCATTTGTCAATGTTTGCTTTTTTTCCCTGTGCTTTCAAAATCCAATCAAGAAAATCATTGCCTGTACCAATATGTTGAAGTGTTTCCCTAAAATTTTCATTAGTATTTTTGGAATTTCAGGTCTCATGTTAAAGTCTTTGATCCATTTTGAGTTGAGTTTTGTATAGAATGAGAGATAGAGGTCACATTTCAATCTTCTGCATGTGGATATCCAGTTTTCCCAACACCATTTGTTGATGAGGGTGTCCTTTCTCTAATGTATTTTTGAGAAATTTTGTCAAGAATCAGTTGGCTGTAAGTAAGCGGATTTATTTCTGGGTTCTCTATCCTGTTCCATTGGTCTGTAGGCCTGTTGTTAAGCCAAAGAGCTGATATTTTTGTTACTATGGATATGTTGCATGTCTTGAAATCAGATATTATGATACCTTCAACTTGGTTCTTTTGTTAAAGATTACTTTGGTTATTCAAGGTCTTCTTTGCTTCCATATAAATTTTAGGATTTTTTTTTTCTAGTTTTGTGAAGAGTGTCATTGATATTCAGACAGGGATTACATGTAATCAATAATACCTCACTTCATACATTATGGACCTTGTAACAACATTAATTTTTCCAGTGTATGAACATGTGAAGTTTTTCCATCTTTTAGTCACTTAGTTTCTTTCATTAGTGTTTTATAATTTTCATTAGAAGAATTTTCACTCCTTATTCTTAGATATTTTATTTTTGGTAGCAATTGGGACCAGAATAGCTTTCATATTTCTTTCTTCTGTCTTTTCTTTTTTGGTGCTGGGATCGAACCCAGGGCCTTGCGCATGCTAGGCAAGCACTCTACCACTGAGCTACATCCCGGCCCTCATATTTCTTTCTTAGCAAACTCACTAGTGGTGTATAGAAAAAGCTACTGATTTTTGTATGTCGATTTTGTATCCTACTTTACTGAACTTGTTCATGAGTTCTAATATTTTTCTGGTGGGATATTTAGGTTTTTCCTGTGTATGGAAACATATCATCTGGAAACAAGGAGAGTGTGATTTCCTACTTGTATGCCTTTTTTTTTCTGTTGTCTAATTTCTCTGGCTAAAGATTCTAGTTCTGTACTGAGGTAAGTGCAGTGAAGAGCTGACACCCTTGTTCTGTTCCTTGTCTTAGGGGAAATGCTCTCAGTTCTCCCCATCAGTGAGATATTAGCTATAGGTTGGTCAGATATAGGCTTTCTTATGTTGAAGTATGATCCTTCCATAACTAATTTATTCAGGCTTATATCATGAAGGGATGTTAAGTTTTATCAAAAGCTTCTTTTGCATCTGTTGAGATAATATGATTTTTTATCTTTCATTCTGCTTGTATGATATATTATGTTTGCTGATTTGTATTTGTTGAACTATCTATGCTTGCATCCTTGGAATAAATAAACCTAATCTTTTTTATGTTCTGTTGAATTTGATTTGCTAGTGTTTTGTTGAGGAGTTTTACATCTGTGCTCATCAGGGACATTGATCTATAGTTTTCTTTCTTGTCATATCCTTTCAGGTTTGATAACTGCATAGTGCTGGTCTCATAGAATAAGTTTGGAAGGATTCTCAAGTATAGCAAATGGTTTGAAAAGCATTGTATTAATTCTTCCTTTTATCAAACTTTTCGTTTGATAAAATTTAGTAGTGAATCCTTCAGATTCTGGTTTTTTCTTTGTTGAAAGACTTTTTATTACTAATTCAATCTCATTATTTGTTATTGGTCTAGTCGGTTTTTTATGTCCTCTTATTTCAATTTTGATAGGTTATATGTATCCAGAATTTGTCCATTTCTTCTTGATCTTCCAATTTATTAGCATCTGTTTTTTCAAAATAATTCCTAATAATACTTTGTCTTTCTGTAACATCATTTGTAATGTCTCTCTTTTTCATCCTCTCTAATTTTATTTGTTGGGTTTCTCTCTCTCTCTCTCTAATAGTTTGCCAATTTTGTTTATCTTTTTGAAGGACCAATTCTTTTTTTTATGATCAAAATATGTTATATTCATTTATGGAATTATCATGATAAAACCCCTTACTGTGTACAACATTTGCCAATATGTAAACCAATTTAAAGTAGAAAAATAAATAAAAGGTTCCATCAGTGCTCTGTTTGTTTGTGAAGAATCTTGGGATAATTTGTTTTTTTACTTCTTCCAAATTCTGGAGCGTGTCCATGTTCCTCAGTCCCTTCCTCTGTCTTCAAAGCCAGATATGTTACATCTAGTTCTGATGACACCTCCTGAGTCATATCTCCCCCTGGTCACAGATGGACCATATTTTCTGGTTTCCAGGGCTTGTGGGATTATAGTAGACTCATCTGGAAAATTCAGAATTGACTCTCCATCACAGATTCATATCTTCAAAGTCCTTTTCTTTCATGTAAAAGTGACATAATTGTTTTCTGAGGATGTGATCATTTTTTGGAAAGCTAACATCCTACCTGCTATAGGACTTGTGTCTCATTGCTTACATCATAAAAACGAACATAAGGACAAATCTTGTAAATTCTTTCATGTTTGTTTTGCTTTTGTTTACTCCATTTCTGATTATAGTGTGTGTAATGTTAGCAATTGAAGAATAAACTATATCTTAAGCAAAATGTCACATATAGGTTTTGCTCTTAACTGATGTTTTCAGAATTGATATAAAAAACAGAATAAGGGAAGAATCTTCCAGCCAGTTGTGGTGGCAATGCCTTCATAAACAATGCGTCAATCTGTTTTACATCCACATTGTTCTTAGAGTCTTATATCAAAGAATTAAATAAATCTGTCACAGAAGGACTATTTCCAGAGCATTTCAACCTAAATCATGATAGTCCTGAAGAGTTTAAAAGGAGGAGATGATTCCTTCCTTTGGGTGTGTTAGTATAATAGGTGCTTTTAATGAAAAGCATTGACTCCTCAAAGGACCAATTCTTTATTTCATTATATTTTATGTTTTTTAGACTTTTTCATTTACTTCATGTCTTGATCTTTATTATTTCTTTCCTTCTACTAATTTGGGGTTTAGTTTGTTCTCGCTGTTCTAAGTTCTTGAGCTGAATCATTAAGTTGTTTATTTGAAATCTTTTTAGTTTTTGATGAAGGCACTCATTGTTATAATATTTACTCATTTTTTTCAAGAAAATTTAAAATTTCTCTTGTGATTTCATCATTGTTCATCCATGTTCATTTAAACTGTGTTGCTTAGTCTCCATGTATTTGCATGATCTGTAAAGTTTTTCTTACTGTTGCCTGCCAGTTACATTGCATTGTGATTTTTAAGAAGATATAGGATATGATTTTAATTTTTAAAAATTTCCTAAGGCTTGTTTTATGGCCTGATATATATTATTACTTTAATATATGTTATATTCTAAAATATGTAATTCTCTGTTCTAGAGAGAGTTCTATGAACTAGTGAAAAAAATGTGTATTATATAGCTGTTGGATGGAACAGTTTATAAATGTCTAAGTCCATGGTAGCATAGTTTAGAAGGGTTTCTTTGTTGATGCTTTTGATTGGGATGATCTATCCATTGGTGAGAGAGGGATACTGAAATCCTCCACTGTTTGTATTGGAGCTTGTCTCTACCTTTAGGTCTAATAGTGTTTGTTATATAAAACTAAGGGCTCTGTCATTAGGTACCTATAGATTTATTGTAACTGTATCTTCTTGGTAAACTGGTCCCTTCATCATTATAGAGTGACTTTTTAATCTCTTTTTAGAGTTTTTGTCTTAAAGTCTATATTGTCAGGTATAAGAATAGCTATTTGTGCATGCTTTAGGACTCCATTTTCCCGAAATATCATTTTTCATCCTTTCATTTTCAGTCTGTATGTTCTTACTGGTGAGATGTGTTCATTACAGGCAGTATGTTGTTGGATCTTGTTTTTAAATCTGTTTAGCCAGTCTGTATTTTAATTAGAGGATTTATCCCATTTATATTCAGTTACTATTGAAAGGGACAGAATTATGCCTGTCATTTTGTCTGTGTTCTTCTAGTTGCTTTGGTATTGTTTTTCCCTCTCTTATTCATCTTTGTGGTTTGATAGTTTACTGTATTGATAGTGTTTGATTCTTTTCTGTTTTTCATTTGTGTATCTACCGTCCTAGAGGGCTTTATATTTTCATATGCTATCATGATTGTAGTAGTCTTTCTTTCACTTCTGGATATAGTCTCCTTTAATCATCTTTTGTAAGGCTTGTCTGGTGGTCATGAATTCTCTCATTTTTTGCTTATTTTGGAGTGTCTATTTCTCCTTTGTTTTTGAAGGTTAGCTTTGCTGTGTATAGTAATCTTGGTTGGCAATTATTTTCTTTCAGAACTAGAAATAGGTCATTCCATGCTCTCCCCCCTATAGGGTTTCTGCTGAGAAATTTACTAATGGTTAATCTAATGGGGCTGCCCATGAATGTGACTTGGTTCCTTTCTCTTATAGTTTCTAAAATTTTTTCTTTGTCCTGTACTTTTGTCAAGTTTGGCTATAATAGATTGTGGTGAAGCTCTTTTCTGGTCAAGTATATTTATGGTTCTTTAGCCTTCTGTACATGGATGTCCATGTTTTCCCTAGATTAGGGACATTTCTGTTGATATTTCACTAAATAGTTTTCTATGTCCTCACCTCGTTGTCCCTCTCCATGTGTCAGTGGTGCAGTTTGGTTGTTTGGCTATATCCCTAAGATCTTGAATGTTCTCCTTTTCTTATTTTTTTATTCTGTCTGAATGTAATATTTCAAGAGATGGATCTTCAAGCTCTAATAGTCTTTCTTCTTCTGAAGTACTCTATTGTGGAGATTTTGTCTAACTTATTGATTTCTTCATTTCTGAGATTTCTGATTGTTTCTTTTGCAAAACCTGTATCTCTTTGCTGAATATCTCATTTATATTCAGCGTGGCTTTCCTAATTTCATGTAACTGTTCTTCTGCATTCTCAGATCCCATTGAACTTTAAAAATAATTCTTTTGAATTCTTTATCAAGCATTTCATCTACTTCAATGTATAGGGAATCTGGAGAGTTGTGATCTTTAGGTGTCACATTACCTTGCTGTTTAATATTTCTCATGTTCCTATGTTGAAATTTGCCCATCTGATAGAATGGACATCTATCACTTTTCTTGGAAGACCTTTTGAGTAAGTGGCTTTCTCCTGAAGATGTGTCTTGGGATATCAGTTTGTTATGTAACGTTGAGCGATAATAGGGTCAGTGAGTTAGAGTTGAGAGACCCACTGCCTCTGAAGGTCACTCAAGAATGGAGCTGTAGAAGCTCAGGCTGGTATGGTATAGATAGAAGAGAATGTGGGGTGTACCCTCTATGGCTACTCCTACAATAGGAGTGTAGCCCTGTCAGACAATGGGGGTTTCTCCTGATAGTACTGATACTGGCCCTGTTATTTATAAGGGTTCTGGTGCTGTCTACACCAGTATTGGTGAGGGACCTGAAGCAAATGTTCTCCAACCAGACAGTGGTAGGAACCCAGGTGCTTCATGGTCGTGGTGGGGGGGTTGTGGAGGAGAAGAAAATGAGGACAGGAATAACAGCACCCATTCTGTCACCCTCATACCCAGTTTTGTTAGTGGTGTGTGATCAGACAACATGATGGGGTAATGGACAATGGGACCCACACAGGTGTGGTGGCAGGAGTTGTTGTATTCCTCTCTGCTGCTAATGTGGGTGTGCCCTCCCAGGAGCTGGGACTCAGAATCTCCTAGCCATGCATTCCTTGGGATAGGGTGACAGCTGAAGCTTTTTTTTCCCCCTGAGTGTTTGAGCTGTAGTGCTTGCCAGGAATGGAGCAGTTTTGGGTCACAGCTGGAGCTAGGCAAAATTCCCATGACCTGAAATGCTCATGGGAGTGAGAGTGGGACACAGCCAGCACTGGTCATTTTATCTCTGGGCCTTTTTCGTTTGTGACCACCTCTGCACGCCTGGATTGATGTGGCAACAGTGGAACCACGGAGTTCTTTTCCTACCTTGTTAGTGATAGGCATCCATGGGTGATGTTTTGGGGAGGTACACCAGGAACAACATGGAGGATTGCCTTTAATCCCAGTACTGGCATGAAGCCACAGGACTGGCCACACTTTTCTCTCAGAGGGCAGGTTCCTCATTCCCTAGTTCATGAAGGCAACACCCTCTGCTCCTCTCCAAGCCACAACACTAATCCCACATAGTGCAGTGCAATTCAGAGGTTTATCTCAGAGTTACTCCACAGACCGAAGTTTGGTTCTTGAGGTAGTGACCCACTAAGCTAGTCCAGTAAAATGTCTGTGGAGTTCCAGAGATGGGAATATGCAGGGATTCCTGACCCTGAGAGCAGTCCAAATTCAGATAGTAGGTTGCTTTTCAAGATGGCTCCTATTTACAGCACCCTGGGGGCTTGCTGAGATAATGTGAATTCCTTTTCGAAAGCCAGGCTACAGTTCAGATTTCAGGTTACTTATATAGTTTGGCTGTAAGCCTATAGGATTGTGAAAGTTTCCAATAGCTGGGACTGTCAGTATCTGTGCTGATTGTTTGCTGGCCCTCTTTTTCACCTTTACCCCTACACAGGAGAGACACATATTCCCTTATCTGTAGGGCCAGGGTATTTTGTTTCTCCTATTATGCTAGTGTCCAAGGTCTCTGGATCTTACAAGTTTTCCCCTTTTCTCTTTTTGATTTCTTATGTATTCCCTCCATCACTCACATCAACCTCCAGCTACACAACTGCTGTTTCGGTACTTCTTTGTGGAGGAGCAGGTGAGTACTGGGTGTCTCTTTTCAGTCATTTTGCTCCTCCCAACTACTTAAAAAAATTGAAAAGCATACTATAATCTTTAGTGAAAATGTTTGTGTAGAGAATTGGATGAAATGATGTACAACAAAGAATCAGTGGTATTTACCACTTAATTTTTTATATTTCTCACTCATTTTTTCTCTATTGTTTGAATACTTTATCTTTTAAAAAAAAAACTTTAAAATGTTACTGCTGGGCCAGGATTGGTGGCTCATGCCTGTAATCCCAGCTACTAAGGAGGCAGAGATAAGGAGGATCACTGTTTAAGGCCAGCCAGAGGGAAAAAGTTTGTGAGACTCATCTTAACCAATAAGCCACACATTGAGGTACATAACTGTTATCCCAGCTATGGAGAGGATGTAAACAGGAGAACATAATTCAGGCCAACTTGTAGAAGAAATGTGAGACCCTATTCAGAAAGTAACTAAAAGCAGAAAGTGCTTCCTAGCACATGGCTCAAATGGTAGAGCACCTGCCTCACAAGCATGAGGCCCTGAGTTCAAACCCATGTACTGCCAAGAAAAATGCTACTTTTTATGCAATATTAACAACGATGTGGACAATGGCATGGAAGACAGTTATCTTCGTGTACTGCAGATGCAAGGATGAACTGAACAATATCTCAAGGTCAGTCTGATATAAATGAAAAGCTTTAGAATTTGGTGTGCTCATTATACTTACAGAGAAATTGTACTTATTTGTATGGCAACAGTTTTATTAAGACATGAATTGTTTTTGTTTTTCACTCATTTACAAAACTGCTAGATTGCAATGAGAATTCGCTAAGTATTCCAAATGCAAACAATTTGAAATATCAGATAATGCCAGCAATCCTCTAATCACCCCACCAATCCATTTTCTCTTCTTGAGGACATAAATCCCAGCCTTCCTGCAGTTAGAGTACATGACTGAATTCTGTGATGAATTCATTTCTTGTACAAGACTTTAAAGAAGCAGGTATCCCTCTTCATGGTCTCATCTTCATCCATTGACCAGAGGCAGATGAAGATGAAAGACAAAACGAGCCTGAGTCCCAGAGTAACTATGGAGAAGAACCATCTACCAACTAGGAACACCTATCTTGGTCTGTTAAGTGTGTAAGAAATAAACATTTATTTTATTTGAGCTATTATACATTTTTGGGTATGTTTATCTACTGTGAAATTCACAATTTAAATACAATGTCTTAAATTGCCACTGAACTGACTTGGTCACATGTTTAATCTTTGCAATTTAAGCATGTCTGTGAAGTGTGATTTCTTTCTCAGGTTGTCATGTAGTTGGGAGTCATGGATTGGTCAAGGAATTTACCAAGAAAGCAAAGATTTATTAAGACACCATTGAAGGAAATATAATGGCAGACAGCTAGCCAAAGGAGCATAAGCCCCAAGACAGGATGGAGAGACTAGGTTTTATATCTCAGGTTAGACTACATTTAGTTGGCTTTCTCTTCCTTTCTTTCTTTCTTCCTTCCTTCCTTCCTTCCTTCCCTCCCTCCTTCCTTTTCTCTCACTCTTCTTTCTTTTTCTTTGCTGCTGCCAGTTGAACCCAGGACCTTGTGCATGCTAGGCAATTGCTTCTCCCCTTGTACTATAAACCAGCTTCTCCATTAATATTCTCTTAATTTCCAAATACAGCTTATGTGGATGAATGCTCAAATAGTCTTGATTTTCCTGCTGATGCTCAAATTCTTCCTACACAGCAGACTGGCTCTTTTTTCAGCCAACTGATGGATTTACTGAATCTTCAAGAATTTTCTCCTTGCCTTCTATCATTGTTTCTCCTTGAATTTTCCTGTTTCCTACTTTGTCCTTAATGAAGACATTAGATTCAAGTGAGTTCTTAGAAGATACCAACTACATTTCTCTACTTTTCATTTTCCTGCTTTGATCTTCTCAGCTTTTGGATCATGTAATCAGGAGCTTTATTGATCAACATATTCTCCCACATTGAAATTTAAAACTGCTTGCTCCCCCTGTACCCTTTGTATACAACAGCAACCTTGAAGATGCTGTGGACATTGATGTCCATACTTACTTTGCTCTGAGGACCATTATGGTGTGCAGGGGGATGCTGAGCAGGATGCAGTCTTCAGCCATTCTGTTTCAGGTTAGTACATCTGGATATAGCCCCAAGTTGTTGCCGAAGTGGTGAAAGTCTGTATCTGGTGGTGGAAATGATGGAATTATATATGATCAGAAAGACTGATGTGATATTTTATTTGCTGTCTCAATAGTTCGAGAATAAGCAGAGAAATACGTGTGACATCCAAGTTGAAAATATTCAGATTTTGTGAGGATTTTAATGAGAGTCAGCCCCATTGGAAGATGCTTATGCTCAGTTCCTGGCTGTTAAATCTCAAAGGAGCTCCAAAGAACTTACATTACCCATAATAATGAAACTTAAAATTATGCTAAAGAAGAATATTGAGTAAAATAGAAAATATTTGATAAATCTTTTAATGAAAAATCAGGTTGTAAAGGTTTATACAGTATGAACCAAATTTGTGAGTAAAAATATACATTAATTCACTCAGCAAATAAACACTAAGCCCCTTAGTGTCATATACCAGGCAGTATAGATTTTTTTTTTTTTTGGTGGCACTGGGGTTGAACTCAGGGCTTCATGCTTGCTAGGTAGGTGCTCTACTGCTTGCTCTACTCTCCAGCCTTTTTTGTCTGGTTATTTTGGAGATAGGGTCTCACTTTTTACCCAGGCTGGACTGGACTATAATCCTATTTTGCACTTCCCGTCATTACTAAGAGGACAGGCACATACCACCACACCTAGCTGCTGTTTGTTGAGATGGGTTTTGTGAACTGGTTTTTGCCCCGGCTAGCCTGGAGCCATGATTTTCCTGATTTCGGCCTCCCACATAACTTGGGATGCCAGGCATACACCATTGTGCCCAGCTATTGGTTAAGATGAGATCTCATGAAGTTTTTGCCCAGGCTAGCCTTGAACCATGATCCTCCTGATTTCATCCTTTCAAATAGTTAGGATTATAGGCCTGAGCCACCAGTAGCTGGCTATGCTATAGCAGACTTTAATTTTCTTATTTTACATTTTACATTTTATAATGAATATTTACTGCTTAGTAGAATATTATTATTAAAATGAATTTTTTTGAATTATAAGAAAAAACTAACGTAACAATAAGGTTGTAAAAAGAAAACTGGAAAAAAAAGCATAAGTTGATTTGGCCCCATGTTCCACAGTGAGTCACTGAATATACCCTACATTGTTTATTTTATTTTTTTTCTATTCCACTATTAAAATGAACAGATGCATTTCACATCACATGGATCTCATGGAAACATGCCAGCCATTTTCTTAGCAACCGAACTCCTGTCTTCTGCACTGTGCATGATTATCTAAAACAGCCTGTTGACGGCTTAAAATAAACCTGCCTTTTTCCATTTAGCATTTTATCAAATGAATGTAATTTCGTTTGCTGATGAATTTAGTTCGGCTTCAAGGGAATTTTTCTCTTCTTCATGGGGAGACTGGAGAATCAGAATTGTCATGCCAAAGAATGAAAAGCAAACCTAGGGAGAAAAGACAGTCTGATGTCTATATGGGTAAAGTAAAAGTATCTTTGTCAATTTCACCCTTGTCCCCTCCCTTATTTTTTATAGAATAGAATGTTGGTTTAAATTCTCTTTCTGCTTTTGTATTATGGTGTTTAGGTTTCTTGATTAAAAGCATTAAATGACTGCTTTGATGATTACTATTATTATGTGGGAGTTCTTAGTTTTACTTATTTCTAGCACTTCAATCTGCACTAAAATATAATTAAATTCATCTTATGGGATGGTAAACCCTTTCCAGGGGTTCAGAAATAAAGGGACTGGACAATATGTGATTTGGCAAGAGGGGAGGGTCTTATTTTCAGAGAAGGTGACTGTAACTTGGAATAAAGTGCTGTTTTGTTTGAATATAAAACTTATCTCTGTCTATATGTATATGGATACATTTTATGTCTACAGAGTATAGTAATATTTGCTAAATAAGGAAGCATTAGGGTTTCTTTAAAGACTATAATGGCTTAAAAACAAAACCATATATGCAGTTAAACCAGTGTGTGTCTACCAACTCAAAGACAGGAGAGGGTTTGACTGAACAAAGTGCAGGCAGGTTCCCCATTATCTTTCCTCATTTGGAAACAGACAGTGAAAACCAGCGCTAATGGCAAGTTGCAGCACTATTTAAATTTCCCCCACAACAAATTCCTAAATGTTAACCATCATCAAACAATCAAATTGATGCTTTAGCCACACAGTTTTACATTTTTCCCTGGGGAATTAAAGACAGCAACAAATATGAAACACATTCCTGATAAATCCACTCTTTGTGCTTAATTTGTATTTTGAGAAATAAGTAATCTGGACATATCATCTCTAGCATTAGCTATAACCCACAGAAGATTGATAGGCCTTTAACATTAAACATTGAAAAAGAGCTGCTCCCATATTTAACGTTCTTTTGATACATGTCTCAATTTTTCATTGCTTAAACCTGGTCCCTATGCTGGTCAGCCACTTTGGAAAATGTCATTAGCTCTTTCAAGTTTGTGTTTGAGTTAGCATTGGTTTCTAAGTTAAGAAAACCTGACTTAAACATATCACTCTGTGTACTTGTGGCTAATCCTTCTTGGAGCCTTATCTCCTCTGGGTGAGCACCCTCTCCTGCCACTACCTACAGAAAGGACCCCTGAAGCCATAATGAGAGCTTCCTGTGGGACTCAGTGCTCATGGGGAAGGTGCTTTAGAGCTTTATGAACTATACCCAATTGGGCAGAGGAAACCACAGCTAATATCTGGAAACACTCCAGAAATTATCAGAAATACACCAGCTTCTGGGACGTGAGCAATCACAAACAGCCTGTGGAAACCTCAGAGTACCTCAGCTTCCCTGCTTTATATTCATTTGCTTCCCTTTCTCAGATTAATGAAGGTCAAGGGGGGGTATGAGGGCCTTATCTGCAGAAGGGAACCTGATGTAAACTTGATCATGCCACTCTACTTTGTTTCTTAGCAGAAAGCAAAAAATCCTCCTTTTGTGGGTGCTTGTGTGTCAGTATACTCGCAGTAGCTCTATCTTTTTCTATTGAACAGCCCTGTAGTTCATTCCAAGAAATTTTATGCTACTTGGAAGCTTTTTTGTTCTTTGAATAAAATTGCATATTACTTTTAAAACTCAATAAAAAGAACATCAGTAATTATTTATCGAGGGCATGATATTAGTTGACTAATATGAACTGACTAATTGCTATGCTAAATTCTATACATGAATGAACTCTCACTCTGGCTTTAGAACATAGAATTAATTCTTCCTGGTGGCCTACAATTAAGTGGAAGAGAACATGCCACACCCAAATTAAGAATAGATTAACTGTCTTAGTTAATGAGCACGGGATAAAGAAACTCTCTGAGGCAAGGTCTTCCCTGTTCTCTCCTCCTTGACAAGGTCCACCAGGAAGGCCAAGATCCACAGAATGTAAAGATTGTCAGTGTTGAAGTTTCCCTTATAGTTCACCCGCCTCCAGCTTTTCCAGCTTCTGCAAATAATTATGTCTTCACTACCAGGAATTATTATTTTCCAAATCCCATGCTCTTGAAATTACAGGAGATCCCAGCATATTATATCTTTGAAGTGAGACAAATCCTTTGAAAATGAGTGACATAAACTCCTTCAATTATACAGTGAGATCAAAGTATAGTTCAGTTTCAATTAAGTACCAGTGGCAACTAATCTGGTTGGTTGAGGAATTTTGAAGTCTAATTTCCAATATAAAATGGAGAAAGTAAAATTTAAAGCTATGTTAGTATAATACTGGAAGTTGTCAGGATAATTTTGGAATGGCTCTCTTTATATCATTGAATGAATTAAATAAGAACATCTTTGGCTTACAATTTTAGGATGTATTGATATCCTTTCATATATAGGGAATATCTTAGGGAAATGCTTATTTGTAAGATTTTCTCAATAAAGCTAGACTGCATCTCCTTTGGGGGTACCCATAGTACTCTGAAACAAAACAGACAAGACTGTCTTGGTTCTACAATGGCTTGATTGCCCAGAAAAAGGTAAGGTTGTATAGTACCTGCATAGCTAGCACGCTAGATACTGATACACATACATATACATATAAGTTTCTTAGTGCCACATATGGTAACATAAATAGTACTCCGGTTACTAGAAAAAGATTCTCTTGCAATAAAAAGTCTAAGGTACAATGTCTAATTCAGTAGTTACTAGCCACATGTGATTAAGTATAAATTAATTAACTTAAAGTCCATCTCCTCAGTTGTTGTAGCCATATTTCAGTACTCAATAGCCACATGTAGCTAGTGGCTACCAGAATATTAGCTTAGATTTAGAATCCTTCCATCATTTGTGTAATGTTTTATTGGACAATGCTGGTCCAGAAGTTGGAGAGATATTTTAAAAATACACTTAATTAGATTTTATTAGTCTTATCCTTGCAATGAAATCTTCCCTGAACCCATTTCTGTTGTAGACTCCTAAAAACAGGCTATTTTATTATGCTATCCACATAGTGATTCAATTTCTAATTAGATGTTGATGAAGTTCTTTCATTTACTACAATATCATTTGTACCACATTTTCCAGCTGCATTAACAAGTTAAATTATCTCACAGAAGATAACAAAAGACAGGAAATTACTCAACAGCCTAGAAAAAATAAATAGATATGAGGGTATGTGTATGTGCGTGCATGTTTGCATTGACTGAAAACCAAAGTTGAGGACTGCGTGTTTCTGCATTGTAAAGTGAAATGCTAGACTTACCTTGCTTCTCTTTGCTGCCTTGTCAAGAAGAGGCCAATTAAGTCTAGTGCCCATCATAAACCTCTGGCCACTTAAGAGAAGCATTAGAATGGATCCTCTAAACGAGTTCCTGGGAGCACAGAACTAGCGCTGGCTCTTAAAGATTCTGTTTGGGAGTGGCAGAGTGCTCACATTTTGTTGAGTAAATCCAGTTACTTGACTAACCTGCCATCAAGGAGATGGAGAAATACAGGGCTCTCACAGACAGCGGAAGCAGATGATTAAGAACAATAATATAACCTGTTAATGGACAGATTTTGCTAATAGTAAGCAACTCACTCTCTGTATTAGTCAGGCTTCTCCAAAGAAATAGAACCTATAAGATGATAGACAAATGATTGATAGATAGATCATTTATTATGAGAACTGGCTCATGTGATTATGGAGCCCAAGAAGTCCCACAATAATATGCCATCTGTGAGCTGGTGTTCAGACTGTAACTCCAGCTAAGTGCAAAAGCCTGTGAACTGATGGGTGCTGGATAAGTCCTGGTGTCCAAAGGCCTGACAACCAGGAGCTCCAATGTCTCAGGGCAGACGATGGATGTCCCAGTTTAGGAAGCAAGAGAAAGAAAATGTGCCCTTTCCCTGCCATTTTGTTCGATCCAGGCCTTCAGTGGATTAGATGCTACAGCCCACACTGGTGAGGGAAAGACCTTCACCTCAGTCCACTGATTCAAATGTTGATCCTTTCCAGAAACACCCTCACAATCCCTAACCCCAGAAATAATGCTTTACTTTAACTCAAACTGTCACATAAAATTAACTATCACACTCTTTCTCCTATGAATCCTTTTATAAGGCAGCCGGTTCCTAGGCAGTATTTTTATCTCTGACTAGAACAGGAAGTTTCATTTTTAGAACATCTGAAGTGTTTGGTTCTCTAACTTTATCAGCAATAGACCACTGTGGTTTTTGGAGTCTGTTACCAGACTAGGCTCAGCTGCACTGGTTGCCTTCTCGATGTCTCAAAATCTGTACAATGAATAAGATTCAGAGGAAAGTTATTCGTTACTCTGCCTATTCTAATCTCTGAGAACGTCACCTTGAATAAGAAGTCTGCTACTTTATGATTTGGATATCTTTAAATAGAAGCTGTTATTCATAGCCAGGAGGCCACAACAAGAGTTATCTACCACTGGAACTCTTCAGGTGTTAATGACATTTTCTTACCCGATACCAGGGTATTTCAGAGAAAGATGTTCATAGGTCACTTTATTCTACATGTATAATTACAGCTGAAATTGATCTTTTAGAAGAAATTTGTATTGATCAACATGGCACCCAGAAATGGTACTCATGACACAAATGTTTTTATCCCTATTTTGCACTTGCCAATAAAGCACAAAGAGATTAAGCAATTTGCCCTGCATCTCACAGTTCTTAAGAGCCAGAGCAGGAGTGGAGTTTATCTTCTGATTCCAGATTTACCCATGAATCTGGTAGGCATCCTTCTATCCATATCAATAAGAAGCAGTTGGTAGGTAATATTACTGCATTTGCCAGGTCCTTTGCCAACGGCATGACATATATTAACTTGATTATCTTTCAAATCACCCTGTAAAATATTATTTCTTGCTATCTTAGGACTGAGGAAATTCAAGCATAGAGGAGTAAATATGGTATGTAAGTTACACTGCTAAAATGTGTTGAAACCAGAATCAGAAACTGAGTCTGACTATAATGTCACTGTGCCTAACAGGTTGTTATTGCCCTAGACCATTATGTGGCCTACATGGACACCCCCAAAAAAACTAGAGGAGCCCTGGAGTGGAGAAAGGCAGTAAACGTGAAGTTCTACTAGAACAGGAAACTGAATTACTTGAAAAGTGATGTGTGGGACTGGATAACTGTGTAGGTTTATGATGAAAATGAGAGTATTAAAATGAAAATTAGAAAAGAAAATCACTTAATCGTGAAATAAAAATGGACTCCTGTCCCAGAAGCTCTATTACTAATTTTGCTTTTCAGATCTAATTTTTATCTTAAGCATGCTTATTTTGATTCTAATCCGGTTGAAGCAAGCTTATAATTAAAGTGGCATTTACTACATAGATGTTTTTCGTACTGATTAGATAGGAATGTCTAGGGCAGGGAATGTCCCTTGGGATCCAGGCACATATAATGTCTGGATCACGGTGTAGAAACAGGCAGCCAAAATCCAGCCTTGGTGGCAGACAGCAGGAGCCACAGACATGTTGACATGTTTAGATGACGAGCCAGAGAGTCAAGTTCTCCAGGACATAGTGCTAAGGGGCTCTGTGCTCATTAGGTTTTAATCAGTTGACCATTAAAATAGAGAAGGAACAATAAATGAAAGGTGATTTGGATAATTCAAACACAGCTAGGACTAAAATATGGGCTATTCTGGTGAAGTTAGCACACAGGCAGCTGACATCAATTGTGACTTCTGAGTGCCTTAGAACCAATCTTTCCTTAAAAGAACCACTATCTTCAAAATGGTAAAATACGAAAACAATTCCCTAGCGAGGCCAACTCTAATGGAAGCTGGTAGATAGTTTCTTACTATTCAACTAGTAACATGTACCTGGCTGTGTGGCTGATGTCCAAATGACCACTGCCATACTTAGATACCCTTCTTCAAAAGAATTAGCATTTTTAATTCCTGTATTTTTAGAAACGGTGCCCAGAACTTAAAATAATAGCCCCACATCTTACTAGTCGTCATGACAGAAAATGTAAATGTCTTTGATATTGGTTACCTGAAAAAAATAACAGAAAAAATGATAAAAGTTTCTCTGTAATACAAACAGTTCTATGGACATCTAGCTATCACCACATGAAGTCAGTTACAGGGCTTTGACAAGCGGTTGGGGGTCATGGTTCTAGGGTTAAAGAACATGGTGTTTTTGACCAGGAGGGCCTAGTAAACACCCCTTCAACAACCAGCTTTCCTGGCTTAACTTTAAAGAAAAGAGTGAATGTTCACCCTTGGTATTTGGAGAATTAAGGATTTTCTCTAATACTCATTTCTCTCTTTATTTCAATCTTGGAGCTGATCAGAAAACCTGGTATTCTTTACGTATGGTAACTCTAAATATGGATTGAGTCATTTAGCATCTCCCTCCTATAATATGCTATTATTTTATATAAAGAACGACCCCAATCATAAATTATCATAGGTATTTAGAAGAGAATTTTAAACTATGGGGAAAACAGTAATTTTGTCCCACCACAAACAAATCAATCTTGTGATTTGCGTATTGAGTCTTCCCCAGAGAGATTTAGGCAATTAAGAATTAGAAGCCCTTAATTAGTATGCGATGGTAGACGGAGATGCTGATGAGTTCCAGAAGGGCTCTGTGCCCTGGAAGAGTTGGGGAGTCAATGCAACGTAACATCTAAGGCAGTGTGGAACATCTCATTACCAAACACTTTAATCATGACCAGAGCTTCCCTGGAGTGGTTCCTCGTGTGCCCTGATCGCAGGGGCCTGTTTCTTCTGGTGTGGTTTTGGGTACATTCAGTGGATAAATGGCTATTTTCCCCCAGTGGAATTAAAGAAGGCATGTCAGATACAACACCTTCCAGAGCTTGCACTGGACTTTGTCCATAAACAAAGAAAAATCGCTTCTACCCTTCTCTCTGCCAGGTGCCCCTCTAGTGTCAGAGTTTCCCCTCTGCAGCCGAATGGTTTACCTATCACCCTTTCCAGTTAAAGCAGCCTCCCCTATTCTGCACACCTAAATACCTCCTGGTCTTTAACATGGAGCTTGAACTTCACCTACTCCAGACAAGTATCTGTGTATTAGCCTCCAGTTTATTTATTTCTTTTGTAATATAATGTAATTGTGAGTTCCTCGATTGTAACTCTTTACTTACTGAGCTCAACACTAACAAGAACCCTCCAATTAAAATAGAGGTGAGGCACACATAAGAAACTTGATGTTTGGAAATTAGGAAAGCAAACAAATATGTAAGGGAAAACAAGAAAGAAGGGTTCAACACAGGACATCTTAATGGTTAAGACTCCAAGTAAAAGACTGCATTTGAGGGACTTAAAATGCTGTTTAATTATAAGTACACATCTAAAAGTAAGGCTGGATGAATGTATGCATGTGAGAGAGTGTGGCAGAATGAGAATTAAGATTTCTGCCATGTGATACAAGGAATAGAAATAATAATCTGGACATTACAGGCTAATCTGGACATTACAAAAACAAAAACACCTAACAATTCTTTTTGGTACACAGGAAAATAAACAGAAGTCTGGTGTTTCAAGTTCCTGTGCAGTATGAACAAACTTTATCCTACTCTTGGATATTCTCTCTGTGGACTGTCTAAAAATGATCTAGAACTATTACTGACTTTTGTAACTTTATTTTTCCTGCTACTGTTACTTTACATATTACTCTGTAGGCATCTTGCTTATTTCCTTACCTACAGGAGTAATTTTACCTAAATTTTAACATTAGCAATTTGAGCATAATATTTCTTGAACATTTTATCCCCCTGTTTTTTAAAGACCATCCATTATTTTTATTCGGTTTTCTGCATTGGAGTTTTTCATGCTGTTTGCAGTAATTTTCAGTAAGGGGAAAAAAAAAAAGCTTAAATGTGTATAGTGACGCTTCCATGAAATGGAATTTTCAAAGTCATTTGTTACTGGAATCTGTTGCTACAATTTTAAAATAGGAATGTTTGGCCCAGGAAAATATGCAATGTGGGAGTGAAGGACATATTTTACCACTGTGGGTATGTTCAAAATTTCCCAAAATATTTTTGTTTTCTTTTTTTTTTAAGTTTGATAAGAAAATATTTATGTATTCAAAATTTTTTCCTATTTATTGAGCTGGTTTTTTTCCCATTGTTCCTTGATGTCAGCTCACCTAAAACATGGTTCCAGTGTGCTTTCTGGTTGGACTCTGAGAGAGAGATGGCAACATCAAACAGGTTTATTTAGCTGTGTGATGAAAAGAACCGCAGGAAGCAAGTAAGGGCTGTTAGCTGAAGCCAGGAGGAAATCTTTAAAGGCATGATGAGCTATGTCACACACACAGAGGACACAAAGAAATTGCATTTTGCACCCTCCACAGAGCTGTCAATGGTAGCTAGTAGAATGTTGGGGATCCAAATGTTTGCAGGGGATCAATGCAACAGCAGCAGCAAGGATGGGAGGGAGAGCAGCGGCTGCCTGGAGCCACCCAGTCCCCAAGGCTGACAGAGCAGGACCGCCGCCCCCAGCCTCAAGCTGCTCCTGCAGCTTGGAAACTATCTGCGAAAGCTAGCTCAGGAAATGAGAATTTTTTAGAAACTGGAGGGAGACGGCCCCTTTAGTGCATGGGTATTCTAGTCATTAGATCCAAAGACAAGCTCAGCTGCTATTTCAAAAAATAGCAGATCGCTGCAGGGCTAGCTCTTCCCCCCCCCATGGCTCTTCACATTGATTTGCTTCATAGATTGATTGCTTTTGGCATTTGCAAACCTCCCGAACAACAGGGGGAAAAAAATCCCGTGGCTGGGCCAAATTCACAAATGATGAATGAATGTGGAAGACACACTTGGTGTCACATTGACTTGCAATGGATAACAGCACTTAAAAAGTAGGAACAGCTGGATTTGAGTTCTTAAAATTAGGTCTGTATTATTAATGGGGGAATTGCGATGCTGGGACTCTGAGAGGGAGATTAAAAGCTTATTTGAAATGAATGGGCTTTACACTTTACCTTGGGATGGAGGCCGCCAGGTGGACTTGATACACTGCTCGGGCCCCTTGTCAGATGACTTTTTACTCAACTGGACTTAGCTTGCCATGAGGCACCTGTAACAAGAAGCAGCACAAAACCTCTTTTGTATTTATAGTGGGGATTTTGTAAACTGTATTGTCCAATAAATCTCATACTATCTTTTTTCATGAAGATATCAAGGAGAAATTCCTCACAGACCTTAGAGACAGGAAGAGCTATGTTCTCCACAGAATTGGTGCTTTTTCTCCTTTGTAGATACTGAATCTTGTGACTGGCACAGTTTCCCTTCTGCCTTAGCTCCAGTGAAGCAAGTGGTTGGACTTAAAGTAGGATAGAACCTTCAGTATACATTGGTGATTAATACTTTTATGTCTGGCTTCATTTTGCTATCTTACTCTAATTTTACTTTTATGTCTTTTTCTCCTATTATATGCATTTTTTTTGCAATGAGGTCTATATAAACAGTAAGTACCCATTTTCTTTTAAGTGATAATTTTTTTATTTCAATTTTGCCTGAGTAGCATTGTAGTTATGAAAGAAAATATCCATATCCTTGGTTTTTAAGAGATGCAAACTAAAGCATAGATGTGAATAAAATGACATGGGGCTATAATTGGCTTTAAAATATCTCAATAACAAAAAAATGAACAGATAAAGCAAGAATGCAAATATTTGGAAAACTATGGAATCTAAGTGGGTTATGTTTTAAAGACTGTATCCTGGTTAAAGATATAAGAGTCTGAAAAGCCTACTGGGAGCACTGAACGGTCTACTCAGGGAAATGGCGATGCTGAAAGAGATCCATCAGTATGCTTCAGAGAATATGGCCTGACAGCAGATGAAAATGGAGGAGGAGCAAAACAGCATCTGCTTTCTCTCCAGCTCACACCGATAAAACGCTTGGATAAATGCACTTTGCTTATGGCCTTGAAGACCACGGGGGACTTCATCTTCCCAAGTGCTTCCACAAAATGCTCAAGGCTTGGTCCTGATGTTTTATTTCCCAACACCTGGTGGATCAAGAAACATCCACAAGGATCGTTTCTCAAAATTGTCTAAAAAATTCTGGTTCTGAACCTTAATCAGAATGCAAACCCGTAGGCTACTGAAAACAAACTGTTCTGATTGTTTTCAGCATTATCCATTAACTTCTACTTTCTATTTCCACAGTGTTCTGAGAGTAACTTTTAAAGACGAGTCTGAAAATGCTATTCTTATTATGATCTTCAATGGTAGTATTTTACTTAAAAACTACTGCTGTGGATGGGCATAGTGGCTCTCTTCTTTAATTCCTGCTCTCATGAGGCTGATGCAAGAGATTCATGAGTTCAAGGCCAGTCTGCAAAATAATAAAATAATAATTTAAAAACAAAACAAAATAAATAATAATTTAAAAAACAGTGCTGTGAGCATTGTTTGTTAATAAGGTTTGGGGAAAATGTTAGGTTGAAACAAAGAAACTGCCAAAATGGTCAAATACTGGAATTTTTATATGCTTTGGCATATAAGAATTGCTCAGAGAACAAGATGGTGTTAGTGAGTCTATCTGAGGGGACTACAGGAGGTGGGAGAGGGAAAGAAAAATGTTAGAAAATGAAAAATATTGGAACAGCCACCTCTATATGAATATAATATATCGTAATGCAGTAATCTGTCGAATATCAGGGGAGCATGGCAATAGAGAATGAGTGAGTAAAGGGGAGAGGGAGTTAATTTGGTTAAAGCATGATATATACATGCGTAAGTGCCAAGGTGAAACCTGCTAGGGCTATCATTACACACTTTGAAAAGAAAAAGGACGGGAGGGTAAAATAGGTCTTTTCCTGGAGTGGGTAGAGTGGGAAGCAGGTGAGTGCAAGGAAAGGGTGAGGGTGAATATTGTAGATGTATTTTGTATTCATATATAAAAATAGAAGAATGAACCCTGTTGAATTTTTTTCTAAGCAGGGGGAGAAGAGGAATGAGGAAGAAGGATGGAGGGGTAAATCTAACACATATGTAAATTTAAGCACATGTAAATATCACAGTGTACAAGTATTAAATGATAATGAAATAAATTTTTAAAAAGTTAAAAAAAGAACCTCTCACATACCTAAAAATTATTCTGAATACTATTTTACTTAATATGATTTTATTTCTTAAACTAAAACCAGCCAGTTTCTATCAAGCCTGGCTTCCTGTGCGCATGCTGATTTCCTGTGTGTCATCAGGGACATGAGGGTGAGGCCAGAGCTGTGGGAGCAGATAGCCACCTGCCGGATGGGAGGCGATGGATGGAGAACACTAAGAGCTCTCCTGCTCTCTTTGTTGTCCACATTGCCTAACCTTATTCCCTCTCTTTACATTTGAGGAATCCGCACAGAATAGCGAAGTTATGAAACCATAAGGAAGATTACCCATCTCAAATTTTAAGTTGTCGTCATCATAGGCCTTGTTTCTCAAACTGGTATAAATGGATGTGCAAAGGAAAACCAGGAGTCACTTAGTAAATGTGGCCAGATTCACTCAATGATGAATGAGTCAAGTCATCATCTTCTGTATTATAGAAAATGTAATATACTATGGAGTAAATTGCAAAAGTCACATGAGTTTTTAGATAAAATCTGGCACTTGAGCCTTTAGTGTGAGTGCTAGCCTGGAGACGTGGGGAGGAAACTCCTTCTCCTCTGCCATTAGAGGGAGTCTAGTGGGAGATTTGAAAGCCTGTGTTGGGATCACGATGCAAAGAAGTGACAGCAAAGCCCAAGTCCAATCTTCTTTGTAATGAGTGGGTGTAGACATGATTGTGGTGATGATTTTTTAATCTAGTATTTTTTAAATTCTTATAATGGGCCAATTCAAGTATTGGGGCACAAGTATTTCATGGGTTGGCAAACTACATCTTGCAGGCCAAATCAAACAGACATTAATGAAACATGGCTACACCAAGTCATGGCTACTTTCTCTCTATGGTGGGGTACATGAACAGGTCAACCAAGATGCCATGGATCACAGAGCCAAAGATATGATTTTTCACAGAAAAAGTCTAGCATCCCTGCATTCATGCATGTACTTCTTATAATAAGTTGATAAGGGAGAGTCTATTATTCGTTTTATTTTATGGGTGACAAAATTAAGGCACAAGAAGGTTATCTAATGTACTCAGGATAATGGTGGCAGAGCAGGGATTCATATTTATCATACAGATTTTGCTTTTTAAAAATTGAGATATAATATTTGTGATCTTAATGGTATACATTATAGTAATTTAATACATGCATATACTATATAATCGAATCTCCTCAACCATTTATCATTTTCATGTGTTGGGAATTTTATACTCGTCTAGTCATTTTGAAATATGCCATAGATTTTTTTTTAACCTATGCTTACCCTACTGTGCTAAAGAAGAACTAGAAGTATATCCTTCATTCTACTGTGTTTTGGTGTACTCTATTTGCTGTATTTCAGAGATTTGTGTGTGTGGTGTTGTCATTTTCCTTTGTTTCTAAAAGTTTCTTAATTTCTTCAGTTACATTGGTCATTTAAGAGCATGTTCCTGTTTCTGCATTTTTATTCTGTCCTTTCTTCTTGCTGATTTGTAGTTTTATTCCATTGTGTCTGAGAAGATACATAATACGATTTCAGTTTTTTAAAAAAAAATTTATAGCCTAACTTATGGTGTTTTGTATCCTAAAGAATCTTCCATGTGCCTGGGAGAAGAAGGTGTAGGCAGTAGCCATTGGGTGAAGTGTTCTGTAAATTTCTGTTAGGTCCATTTACTCTGTAGTATGACTCAACTGAGGTGTTTCTTTGTTGATTTTTCTGTCAGGATGATCTGTTCACTGAGGAAAGTGACATAGACTAGAGTCTATGTCTCCTTTTCAATCTGATATTTGGGTGTTTCCATGTTGGGTGTACATATATTTACAACTGTTATATCTTCTTTCTAACATTTATCAACATTTGTCTCTTTCAACAGTTTTCAATTTAGAGTCTACTTTATTTGATATCAGCATAGTTACTCCTGCTTGCTTTTAATTTGTTTTGGCAGTACTGGGGTTTGAACTCGGGGTCTCAGGCTTGCTAGGCACTCTTACCACTTGAGCAACTCCACCAGCCTTCTTTTTATGATATGTCTTTTTGAGATAGGGTCTCAAAAACCATTTGCCTGGTCTGGCTTTGAACCACAACTCCCCCTGATCTCTGCCTCCATAGTAACTAGGATTACAGGAGTGAGCCACTGGCACCTAGATCTCCTGTTTGCTTTTGATATTGATTTGTGTGCTATATCTTCCAACCGTTATTTTTAATCTATGCACATCCTTTTTTGCCTCATTTTTCTTTAGTGGTACTGGAGTTTGAACTCAGGGCCTTGTACTTGCTAGGCAAGCACTCTACCACTTGAGCCATCCCTCCAACCCTTTTTGCTTTAGGTTATTTTTCAGATAGGGTCTCACACTTTTTGTTTGGGCCTACATTAGACCACAATTCTCCTATCTATGCCTTCACTATATCTGGAATTACAGACATTAACAGGTATGGTGATACCTGGCTTGTTTGTTGAGAAGGGAGTCTCACTAATTTTTTTGCCTGGGCTGGCCTCAAATCATTATCCTCCCAATCTCTGCCTCCCTAGTAACTAGGAGTATAGATGCGAGCCATAGTTCCTAGCTCTCACCTATACTCACCTCTTGTGATTAAGTAGTTTTCTGTCATGCTAAGTTTTGTTTCTCTTCTTTCTCTTTTATGTATCTGTTAGTCTAGTAAATTTTGTATATTCCTGTGTTTTCAAGGAGGTAGTTACCATCCTTCCATGTCTAATGTAGGATTCCCTTAAGCATTCCTTATTGGGCTGGCCTGGGTTGATGAATTCCTTCATTTTTTATTTATCTGGGAAAGACTATTTCTCCTTTGGTTTTGGAGGATAATTTTGCTAAGTGTAGTATTCTTGCTTGGCAGTTTTTTTTTCCTTTTAGTGTTATGAATATATCATCCTATTCTCTTCTGCACTGTAAGGTTTCTCCTGGAGCTCTGCTGTAAGTCTAACGGGCCTTTCCTTACTGTGACATGATGCTTTTCTCTTGCTGTTTTTAGGATTCTCTCTTTGTTTTGTGTGTTTTACATTTTGGTGAAGGTCTGTTTCGGTTGAGTCTAGTTGTAGTCCTTTGAATCTGGGTGCCCATATGTCTTTGGAGATTTGGGGAACATTTTTCAGCCATTATTTCATGAAATATATATTTGATGCCTTTCCTCTTTTCTGTACCTTTGCAAGTTTCCATAATGGAAACAGGTCTTTGCTTAATGACGTCCCATAAGTCTCATAGGCTTTCTTCATTCTTAATTCTTTTTGTTTTCTTTCTTTCTTTTCTGACTGGGTTAATTCAAAAGACCTGTCTTCAGGTTCAGAAATTCTTTCTTCTACTTGTTCTAGTGTGCTGTGAAAGTGCTCTGTTGTATTTCTCATTTCACTGAAATGAAAATGCTAGAGTGATGCCATGGGGTTTTGCAGCCACAGTTGTAGGGCCATGGTCTGGGAAGGAGCACCCCCTGTATCCTGTCAGTGTGGGTTGGGAACACTGGTAACCACATTCCTTAAGCTGTAAGGCTTGGCTGGAAGTTTTCCTGATCCAGCTGGACAGACACATATAAAATCAGGAATTTGTAACAGTGTCTACTGTCCCAAGGTGGTGAGCTGAGGAAAAGACCTTCCCTATTCACAAAGGGCAAGTGTAAGTAGGACTCAGACTTACAGATTTGGAAGTCACTGGTCCTGAAGCTGTGGAACGCTGAGTGTGCTGTCTTCTGCCCATTGAGGCATGCATTGGCTCAAGGCTTTTGGTGGCATCAGGTGACTACTGCCTGTCCCTAAGCCAAGATGGCATCTAGCAGTGGCTGTTGTAGTAATTTGAGTTCTGGAGGTTGGGGGAGGTCCAGCATGTGTTCTGTTTTTGGAGCAGAGCAGTTATCCTTCGACCAGCCAACTCTCCACATTGGGTTTAAATCTGGTGAGGAGCCTGGAATTATTCTGTAGTCAGGGTTGCCAGTCTGCTATTATGATCACCACATTACCATTTACCTTTTCCTGGCAGTGTCGGGTTCTTGCCTAGCCAGGAGTGGGGCTAAATTTGCAAATTGCTTTCTTCTTTTGTCTAGGTTTCCTTCTGACTTGCCAACTCTCCACTTTCCGTGCTGTTTAGAGTTTCTATAACTTCCTTCTAATTTCTAGGATTCTCCCTCAATCAATCTCCTCAAAATACAGTTTTCCTTTGCTGCCCTGATTCTTTCCTATGGCAGAGTTGTACACAGGGCACCTGTTATTCAGCCATCTTGGATGCACCCCTGAGGCCACTTTAAGAAAACAGGCCTTAAGCTGGTAGCTTCCTATAGGTTGTAGTCAAATGTCTATAACTGAAAAGAAGGTGCCAAATTGTGAAGATACTGAGCAAGAAATCTAGAACATAGTTGTAGTGGCATTGGGCTTAACCAGTTGAAGCTGCTATATAAAGAAAAAGTACCATAGTCTGATGGTATATGCACAACAGGATTTTTTTTCCCTCATACTTCTGGAGGCTGGAAGTCCAAGATCAGGCTCTCAGCCTGGTGAAGTTTTAGTAAGAGCCCTTCCTCCAGGTTGCAGACTGCTGGCTTCTTGTATTCTCATATAGCAGAAAGAGGGTAAAAGAGTTCCCTGGGGTCCCTTTTACAAGGATACTAATTCCATTCATAAGGACTCGCCTTCATAATTTAATTACCTCCCAAAGGCCCTACCTCCTAATACTGTCACTTTGGGGGCATAAGTTCAACATCACATTCTGCAGGGACACACATGTTCAGTTGATTGCAGCATTTAAGCACATTGCAGCCACGGCCATTTGATGGCCGCTCCCTTTGCACCCATGGGAAACTCAGATTACTGAAACATCTAAACAGAACTCTGTTGAAGCCACTGCTGCAGCCAAAGCTGTCTCTTCCTAAATATGGATTAAATCCAAATACCATGTGTGTGCATTTCCCAAGTTGTTTTTCCTACTCTTTGCCTTCCCAGTACCCGCAATGAAGGAGGCAAGGAAATCAGATGTTATCTGAAAAAATGTTAACAATGGCAATGGTTTTAGGGTTACTCTGAGGTGGTCCTGAAAATGAGTTCTTTTAACTTCATATTTGAGATTCCTAGAAGGCAAAGTCATGATCATTTTGTAAGTTCTTAAGATCTTACAACGTGCATGTGGATACCCAAGAACACAGAAATGATCTTTCATTCAGGCTCCTACTAACGGGAACGTCCTGTAATTAATACTTCTGTACTTCTATCAAGATGGCTCTCAGGAATGACTGAGGTTGTCCCTTAGTTATCCAAAATGTGTGCTCATCACAGTTTCAATATTAAACATATGTTGCTATCTGGTTCTTTTTAAAAATATAAAATGTATTGTTTTCTTTCAAACTTGAAAAGGATTCCTTAAAAATTTTGGCAGTTTTCTGTCTCTGATGATGAAGATGTCATCTTACCTTTGGAACTGGTTTCCTTTCAGAGGGAGGATATTTGGTGAATCTCTAAACAGTCCTTTGTGTGATACAAATGTAAAGGAAATAGCCATCCATGTGTGGAGTGGAGGAGATAACTGGGTCTCTGGAGGCTCCAGCTCCAGAGCTTTCTTTCTGTGAGTAGATGGAGACTTGTCGCCCTCCCCAAACACAGTGTCCAACTTGGACTCTCATTTTCAGGTTCAGAGTTGTCAAATTGGCCTGATGGGTTTCCAAAACCCATATGGAGGCCAGATGACTAGCAATGGTATTTAGGTTCCAAGGAACCGTTTGCTATACTATAAGGAACATTGGTGGTGACCTTAATTTAGTGCTCGGGTCTTAATCAGCTGAGGAGTCACTAATTCTTCACTCAAGGCATGACTGATACCAGAATTTTGGCCCAGTACACCCAGCACTGTATGTGTGTCTCAAGGAAATGACTGGGGAGCCATTAGAAACAGCTGATTCCCAGTGGACACACAAACGCATTATTGTGTGAAGTGTGATGTGTGATCTGAGAGTTAATATTAGTAATTAAGATTGGAGTAAAAAAGCCTGAATGTTAACAGTCATGAATATCAAGTGAAATCAGTAGTAGTTGATGAGTTACAGCCAATTTAATAGGTGCAGCTTATGAATTTATTGTTATTCAGTAAATTCTTATGTTGTGGAAAGATACAAACGTGCCTTATGTTTCTGACATAGCTCGCTTATGACACCCTACCTGAAAAAAATCTATGTAAGGTTATCTTGTTTAGAAAAAATAGGACTATAAAGCTTACTGTTGCTGGGAGGGTGGAAATAAGTCTAGCATTTGGAGGAGATCAATAAGAGAAGTCTTATCTTATTGATCACTACCTGATACCAGAAGCCAGAAGAGTGCCTGGAACATAGAAGTTCTTCAGTTTTCATAAATTGTACCATTTTGAACATGATCACATCTGGACAGATTTTTTTTTTAATTATTCAGTTACAAGTGATAGAAAAACTCAAGTCATGCTGGTTTAGATAAGAAGGGAATTGGGGGCTCATGTAAATTGAAATACTGAAGACCAGATCTCTTCTCTTTTTCTGTCTTTTCTCTTTACCTCTCCCCTTCCTCCTTCTCCTTCTTCTTTCTGCCTCTCACTATCTCCCTTCTTTCTCCCTCTACCTCCTTCTCTCATTCATTCTAGCTTCCCCACTCCCTACCATAGCTCAGCTCAACACTTTTTTTGTGTTGTTATCACCATGTAATGACTCAACAGTTCCTTCTCAAAATTATTTTTTTCTTTTCCTGACAGTTCTATAAAACTCCCCAAATTTAGTTTCATTGGGGCAATTTGGAGAATGTACTTCCCCTGAACCAATCACAAGTGCCAGAAGAATTTGATCCTCTGATTGATCAGCCTGAATCACAGGTACAGGTCTGGGGTGTCAGTCCCAGATGGAGAATAGAAAGTGGTAATTCCCCAGGGGATATCCAGGTTATTTTACCAGAAATATAAAAGAAAATGGATACCAGGCAACTAAAACAACTTATTCTACCAGAAATAGTAAGGATATTTGTAACTAGCAAACAAATGTCTACACCTGTCCCAAGTTTAAAAATGGCTATGATCATTATTCCATTTTAAAAAGAAGGAAACTATACTCATAGTGACTGTATAGAAAAAGAAAAGCACAGCAGAGGTGAAGGCTGCCCTCATAGATACACTCACCTGTTCTCTTAAATTTGCAAGGCTCTTGGAAGTTCAAGGATGTGAAATTTTGGTTCAAATTATGTATTATAACACCTTATTCTTTGTTTTTGATGTTTGGGTTAGTAATATTCATGCAAAATGAACCATCTGGGAAAAACAAATTTTTATTCTATCTCATGTGGGCTCTTGATGGACAAGCAAAAATGCAAATGATTTAAGTAAAAAAATGTCTTCACATGGAGGTGAAATATTTTGAATAAGGAGTCACATCACTGTGCTACCCAATTCTTGTCTCAGAAAAAGAGAAGATTGTTTTATATTCATGAGGAAAGATGCTAGAAATGCATTTTAGATTTTGCCTCAAATATTATCCTAAGTACCAGTCTTTGTTGTTCAGCTTTGTTATAGAGTAAAAGAAGAATCTTTTATAAGGTTATAAAATTTCTTAAAATGTGTTGAGATCAAGAAAGTCAGGGAACAGCTGGGGACATGACTCAAGTGATAGAGCACCTGTCTAGCAAGTGCAAGGTCTTGACTTCAATCCCCAGTACTGCCAAAAATAATAAATAAATAATAAAAATGCACAGAAAAACAATATTAACTGGGAAAGAGATTCATAAAATAATTTTTGAAAATAACAGATTGGCATGATCAAATCAGGGAGTTCCGTGCTTACTGAGAAATAAAACATCTGACTCATCAAATCTTAAAGCATTTAAGCATGTTATAAAGCACAGAAAGATGAAGGAAAATGTGCGAATCTGAATTTTTATCTAATTTAAAGTTCCCAAAATAGGAGTCATAGAAAATACTCGTAGCTTCCTGGGTAGAAATGAGTGCAGCAACAATGCAGGCTATGACCATATGGGGCATATAAACCCATTAGGGATAAACAATTAAAGGGCTTTTTACCAAATGCAGGACAATATACAACAGTATTCTTCAAACTGGGGTCTGCGTACATCAGTGTACATGGAGATCCTATGACACCTAGGATGCGTGGCTTGTGGGAACCAGATCCTCGCCTTCCTTGGATCCCTATTCCTAAAATGTTATGCCTATCGTACGTTATGCCTATCCCTTTGGTAGCTTCTCCCCATACCTCTCACCACTATAACTTTCTCCAAATTTAACCAAGAAAATCAAACCTTTCACCATCTTGAACCTCATCATCATCCATTTTCCCATAGTGGAAAACCTCTTGTCAAACCAAAAGGATGATTTAAAATGTGAAATATTGGCAGAGAAAAAGAAAAAGTTGACCTCTAAGAAACATGGAAGGTCTAGGTGCTTTATTTCATCCATGTGTCAAATTTTATGAAATGATTTTTTTCATCAGACTTTTATTTGTCACGGGGTTAGAATATTTAATGGTGAAAAACATGCTTGGCATTCCATTCAGCTAAGAGATGTGTTCTCTCTGCGTGTTTATGATTCTCAGAGGAGAGAATGAACTTAGTGTTTTGTGTTATTAACTTGCAGTGTGGCCTGTGTGTCAGTTGCATATTTGCATGGTTTTAAGGAAGATCAGATAAAAATGTTCGTGTTTATGTGTATCAAGTTTTTCCAAAAAGATTACTATACAATAAAAATCTTGTTCTTTTTAAATAGACATAAGTCTTCTGCTCACTGTCATTCTATTTGTTTATTCGTGAACTTAATATTGCTGTGCTTTACATCATGCACCTAACAGCCATCGATAGTTCACTTTTGTAAACTCTAAAATTAATAGGGACTCAGTGCTTTCTCTTTTCTTTGTTGTTAATCATCAACAGAGTAAACTGCCATCTTCAAAATAAAACATCTACTTAGGTATGGGTATATGACAACATATTCTCAAAATGCAATCTAGGATATAATATCTTAAAATTTAGAAAATCATCTTTATGTAATTAGGATTAATTCCTTCCTCTCAAATGTTGATATTTTAATACTGTCAAATATGTAATCACAAAATTAACAATTTTCAACCATGAAATGAAATTATTAAGCAATCCATATGTAATGATTTTCAGGTGTTGCTCTTTAAAGCCATTTGGCATCCTTTTCGAAGACCCTTCTAGTCAACCTGGGGTACTGTCACTGGCATGAAATAGGTGTTTGTTTATGGACAGAGAAGAAAACTTCTTGTAATTCCTAGTTTGTAAAGTTATTTCTCTTTAAACCGTGTTTTGTCCAAATCCAGATCCACAAACAAGATACCTCTGTTACAAATGAAACAAAATAATGAATTATTACTTAATTGGTAAGTCTCCATATAGCTTTTGTGGTATATTTACCAGAAACTGAGAAATTAAAAGCTCTTAGCTTGCCTGGCAAAATAGTAGATTACAGTTTCAACCTCTCATCCAGTTTAGTATTTGTCCAAGATATTTTTGTATTTTAATCAAATACAATTATCAATATTTGCATTAAGTCAGATGGAATGGGTGTAGTAGAGCTCCACTTTGTGCTTCCAACTTCTGAGGTGCACGTGCAGTGTAGAGTGTCTTCAATTTAATACCTAGCTAAATTTGAAAGATCTCCAACAGTGACCCATTCTTTTACTGACCCTTTTCAGACTTGACATAACTAATCCTTTTGCAAAGGCATCATGAAGTGTCCTAGAATGCACGTGGTTTAGGGATGGCTCTTTGTAGACTCAGGTGATGGTTAGAAGTGTTTGATGCTGATTTTGTTGCCTCCAACTGCCCATCAGTTTTCCTTCAAGTTGTGCCATGACCTGTGTCATAACTTATGGGATTCATGAAGCCCAGTCTATCAGTCAGCAGGGTCAGTGGCAAACATGGTATATTAGTAAGCTAGGGTTCGTATAATAAAATACCATAGATGGGGTGAACAACAGACATTTATTTCTCACAGTTCCAGGAGGTTGAGACGTCCAAGATCAATTACTGACTGGTGGAAGCTCTCTTCCAGCAGATGGTTGCCTTCTCTCAATGTCTTTACCTGGCCTTTCCTCTGCACATGTGGAGAGAGAGGAAGGGAGGGAGAGAAGAGGACACAGGAACAGGATGAGAGAGAGAAAGAGAGAGAGAGAAAGAGAGAGAGAAAATTCTGGTGTCTCTTGTTATAAGGACACTAATCCTATTTGATGAGTGCCTTACCTTGTGACCTTATTTAACCTTAATAATTCCTTAGAGGTTCTATCTCCAAATATAGTCACACTAAGGGGTTAAGTCTTCAACATATGAATTTGAAGTAGGACACAAACTTTCAGTTCAGAACAAATTAGAAATGATAATTATGTATAAGTCAAATATATATGCAAAAATATAGAGGTTAAGGAGTCCTATATTACAAACTACCCCAAAACTGATTTTCAGAACAGGTCTCTGAATAGTCTTGCACTAACCCAGTTCTCTTCTCTTCCTCATTTATAGCTCTTAAGAATAACTGTAGATTATCCTGAGATTAGGAGGAACTGACAAGAACAACCCAGGCTCTGTTCTTGCTCCCCTTACCCCTGCCAGGTGTCCTGCCCAATGAGTGACATCACCCTGGACTATAAAACTCAGTGTGGGTGTCTTTAGAGGAAGTGGGGCACATGTAAATGAGGTACCATCTGCCCCACATATTGGGGGACAGGCGCTCAATGAATCTGGGACTTTTGTTGTCTCTTGCTGCCTATCTGTAAGTAATAAACCTGCTCCATGAAACTTGTTACATGTGTTTTATCTCACCAGACTCAGGCAAGTTGTTAGCTAACACAGTGAGTCTACTTGATATTATTGGCTTAAAATAACCATTCAACTCTCAAGATTCTCTTGTTCAGGGATTCAAGCAATCTCTTTATAAGGGAAAGCTCATTTCTGCAACATGTAGTGTTAACTGGAAAATCCATGACAATTTCACTAATGTGTCTGTTTTTTCAGCTTAGCTAGAACCTGGCTGGCTGGCAATCTCTCTCTCTCCCTTCTCCCTTCATATTTATAGGCTCCTATACTCCAGGGCCTCTTTCTCTCTACATGGCCTTTCTTTAAATGGATTATTTATATGGTGACTAGATTCACCTCTGTTTAGATATGAAGTGTCCCCCAAAAGGCTCAATGTTGAAAGTGTGGTCCTCAGCTGGTGGATTCAATTCTTGAGAGGTGATTGGATTTGAGTGTTCTGACACAATTAATGTATTAATCCGTTGATGGAATCATTATTCAATGGCATTATTGGGAAGTGGTGGAATTGAGGAGGTGCAGCCTAGTCAGAGGAAATAGTCCAGTGGAGCACGGCTTTGAAGGGTATATCTGATCTCTGGCCCTTCCTATCTATTCCTGGTTTCCGTGATGTGAGCAGCTTTCCTCTGTCATGCCCTTCCACCATGCCTCCTGATGGCACAGAAGCAAGGGAGACAAGTGGCCATGGACTGAAACCTCTGAAACTATGAGCCAAATAGATCACTCCTCTTCTTAAGTTGGTTTTCTCAGGTATTTTATCACAGTGATGAAAAGTGACTAATAAACGCACTAAGTGAAAATGGAAGTTTGAATGTCTAGGGTCAAAAATCCCAGAATATTCCCTTGGCAGCATTCAATTTGTCAGATCACAAGTTTAGTGCAGATTCAAGGGCTAGTTAAAAGAGCTGCCCTCTTGGTCAGAAAAGTGGCATGTTCATTCAAGGATCAGGTATTGTCACAGTTGTTGGTAATTTACTACAGTCTGTCCTCTGGCCACAATAATTTACATTACTTTCATATACAAATTATAGTCATCCCTTCTAAGGACTCCCAAAGTCTCAACAAATTATAACATCAGATTTTTTGCAGAGAACCTCTTAATGTGCATTGGGATCATACAAATGTGTATGAGGCTTTATAAATGCAACTCCTTTTGATATGCAGAATTATGAATCAAAAATGCAAGCTCTCTGCACCTCCATGCCCAATAATACAATGATTGACAGGACTCAGGTAACCACAATAAACACGCTTGTTTTAAAAGGAGGGAAAGAAGGGCACATAGCAGCCTTGTCAAAAGAAATTCTGAAATACAGTTAGGCTCATCTTATCAGTATCCTCTAATCTGGAGGGGAGGCAAGGAGTATTGCTTGATTACTGTCCACTTTGGCTATCTGTAAATGATTCCCTTAATCCATATCTCCTCACAGCTCTTGGCTCCATCTGCTAACTCTGGGTTCTGCCCTCTGAATTGTATTTCATTTTCACACACAAAATATTCCGTGTTTGCCATTATGTAACTTTCTCAGACTTTTTGCCTCCAAAAAGTTGGAGGTACAGAGGTCTTTTTTTTTAATTTAGCACCATCTATGTCCTTTTTAATCCTAGCTAGTACAATACCTTTAAATTTTTAGTGTGTTTCCTATGTACTAAACTATATACAACAATTCTTAGAACCTGTTTTGTCTAATTGAGAAAGTTGTTGTGGCTCAAGCTTAAACCTTTCAGATATCTTATCACTACACTGTTGATAAGGTCTTTTTCCTAAGGGCACATTTTACTGGCAATGTCCTTGACTTGGTCTTCTCCCTGGGGCCTTCTCTTACTTTCAGAATATTTTTTCTGTCGGAAGAATCTGGGAATGAGAAAAAGGTTTTATTTACCAACTCAGCTGGTCCTTGGTTGAAAATACTTTCTCCAAATTCTTCTTAAAAACTGAATGGCTCCCTCTTTAGTTGACATCCTTTTTGTAATACTTTGTGATATATAGGTATAGGAGGCCAATTAGCACATTCAAAAATCTGCCTGGAAACCTGCTTAACCAGATCTACAAAATCATTAGGTACCTTCACTGTTTTCATATTCCTGTGTGTGACAGTTTTTCCAAATGTTTTGCATTACTTAATATTGGGCATTCTTTTTGACCTTGGTTCTTTTTTTTTCCTGGCAGTACAGGAATTTGAACTCAGGGCCTCATCCTTCCTAGGCAAGCACCCTACCACTTGAGCCACACACCCATTCCCTCTTGTTGGCCTCCAGTAGTGATTTCCTTCCTCTCTCATCTTGAGCAGTCCCTTGTTCTGTTTTCAGTTTTTACCTGCAGTCCAGGAACTGGATAGGCCTCTCTCTCTATCATAGTCTCTGGTCCTTCAGAGATTTTTCTCTTTCCATTGGCCACTCTCTCCAGAAGAGGAAGTTGATTCCTTTACATAGTAGCTGTTTTCCCCTGTGATCAGAACCAGAGGCGTGTGACCTTTGAAGGCCTGGCATCAAAAGTCCTAGAATGTCATGTCTGCTGTATTCTATAGGTCAAAGACATTATCATGGTCAGACTAGATAGAATTTAATCTATGTCTTGATGAGAGAAGCAGTAGGCAAAGATAGATATGCAAAGATTGTTGATCTCTACAGGGGGTTGATTGGTGGCCTCAGGAAGTTATGCCCATGGCCTAATTTCTAGAATTTGTGCATGTGACCTTATTTGAAAAAGGATCTTTGCAGATGTAAATAAATTAGGGATCTTGGGATTATCCAGGTGGGATAATGCCAAGTGTTCAGATAAGAGACACACTAAAGAGAGGCATAAGGAGTGATGAAGACAAGGCCTTGTGAAGATTGAGGCAGGTGCAGTCACAAGCCAAGGAATGCTGGCAGCCACCAGAAGGTAGAGTAGACAAGGGACAGAATCTCTCCTGAGCCTGTGAAGGAAACACAGTGTCACTGGCCTTTAACTATGAGAGAATATATTTATGTAAAAACTACTATATTTGTGGTAATCGATCATAGTTGTCACAGAAAACTAGTGCAGAAACTGTAGTTAGCCTAATGCATTATACTTACATTATTTTTAAGGTTCAGCTTATTGATATAAGGAAGCCTTAAAATTTTTGCTTTAATGAACATAAGTCAAATACATATTATTTATTAATTTTGATGAAAATTTAATTTTGAAAATTGTTTTTTAATAGAATGACTTTATAGGTCAGTGCATATAAGAAAGATAATTTTCCCAGCCCTTAAGAGGCTAAAACAGGAGGACTGTGAGTTCAAGGCCTGCCTGGGCTAAATAGAAATTCCATGTCTGGACTGGGGATGTAGCTCAGTGGTGTAGTGTTTGCCTGGCTTGCACAAGACCTTGAGCAGCCCCAGTACCAGAAAGAGAAAGAGAGAGAGAGAGAGAGAGAGAGAGAGAGAGAGATTGTTTTAACTTCATAAATTTCTTTTAAAATTATAAAGTTGCCCCATTTCAGATTTTGGATTTTGTAGTCACCATACAAATAGTTGTCTATGGCATCCTTTTTGTGGTGATAGAAATGTTCTGTCTCTACCACATTTGATGCTTTAGTCACTAGATATATGTGAATATTGAGCACTTGAACAATGGTTTGTGTGACTGAGAGATGGAATTTTTAAACTGTATTTAATTTCAATTAATTTAAATTTAGTGAAATGTGACAAGCTCCCATATAGGTCTAACAAGTGCTTTTGCAAGTTTGATGACAAATAATTTTTTTCTTTCAACAGAGTTGAAAAATATAATTGTGCTGACCCCTGATAGGCTGAATCAATCCCACTGCCACATGGCAAGAAGGACATGTCCACATTAGGTTAGTAGGTCAAGGGAGGCTTAACAAATGGACTATTTATAAATATGAGCAGAGTATAAAGAAACTCCAAAGGTAAAGATAACAACAGGAAGATTGTTGTCGTCTTTGGTCCTCAAGGGATACAAACAGGAATGTTTATTAGAACTCAGAAAAAGACAGTGTGCATAGAGGGGGGTCACCTTGAAATAAGAGGTTATTTTTTAAGAAAGAAGCTGGAAGCAAAATAAATATCTTTCTTTTATCCCTTGATCTTCTGCCAAGGGAGTCTTGTTGGTCAAATCCAGCTGGAAGCTCAAAGCCAAGTATACTATAGTCCATGGACACCAGCCACTGGCAGAAGTCAGAGAGGATGGCACAGATCTAGAATGACAGAGAGAAAATATCCAACTCATAGAAAATTAAAGTCATTTTTAATCGTACATGTGTTGTTGGCTTTCAACTCAATTGGAATTCAAACAATTGAGTGAAATTGCTATATTTAAACTCTTTCTATTCTGTTTACTTATTTATGTAAACAAGATTTTCTCCATCTGAGACCTTCAAGCAATAAGTGATTTATCTAAAGGTACATGTACTGAGTGTAAGGGAAAGCCCAATTGACTTCATGTATTTCCTCAAAACATGACTAGAATTATTAATGTTTAGTATGTGTGGTATTTAAATCAATGAAGAGCCAGTTTGATCCAGAGGAAATTTTTCAATAACAAGAACATATGGTCAAAGAATTTTTTTAAATTTATGTATATTTAGAGGGAGATAATACAGTAATTTTAAAAAGACTTGTAAAAAAACATAAATTTTATCAGGATAATTCTATAGTGGAAGAGGAATTTATATGAATTTAAGAAAAAAATAATGCAAATATTTTGGCTTTTCTGAGTTTTTTCAAGCATGTAATTTCTGTAAATGGATAAATATGGGCATCAGGTCACTACAGTAAGTGAGATGTCAGTGGAAAGTATGGGAAAGTATAAACTCCAAAAGTCTGTGCCACCACTAAAGCAATGAGTGAACTGGCAAAATTGTCAGAATAAACTTTTTCAGAACTTTGGAGATTAAGCAAATGCTAACAACAGCCAAGGGAAGACATAATCAAGAAAAAGCAGCCAAATCTCCATCCTACTCTGAACAGATTGAAAACATACATTCACAAAAATCTGTACAGGATTATTAATAACAAACAAAAGTGGAAATGACCCAACTGATACACAAAATTTGGTATGTCCATTCAAAGCAATAGTATTCAGTCATATAAAAAGAATAAAATACTAGCATATGCTATAACACGGATGAACCTTTAAAATGTTATGCTAAGTGACATAAACTAGGCACAAAAGACCACATATTGTGTGATTCCACTTTATGAGATATCCAGAACAACCAAATTCATAGAGACAGAAAGCAAATTAATGTTTCCCAGGGGATGAGGGATGACAGAACTGGAGAGTGATTGCTTAGATGTGTGGGGTTTCTTTTGGGATGATGACAGTGTTTTGGAACTAAGTACAGGTGAAGGTTGTACAACACTTACAATGTTGTAAGTCACTGAGCTCTATATTTTTAAATGGTTGAAATGGTGAATTTCATGTTATGTTATGTGAAATCACCTAAATTTAAAAAATTAACACAATAATTAGATTCCACTGAATATATTTTATTTGAAAATGCAATGTTTTCAATATTCTTGAAGATGCCATCTTTGTAATGATTTAAACTAGAATAAAAAAATTAAGATGTTACTTGAAATGTGGCAAGGTAGATTGAATCAAATGAGACTTGATATTTGATCATTTTCACCCACAAAAAATGATGATTCATATGATTCAATTCAATAGTTTTATAATTTCATAGGACTCAATCTAATAGGTTTTCAAATTTTCTGGAACAGTAGCAAATAAGTTGTAAGACCATTGACATGAAGGGCCTGAGAAAGACAATAAATTTAGCACCTACTAAGTTGGGCGAGGAGGTAAGATGGGTGAAATGAGACTTTTCAAAGGCTGCTAGTGGATGCATAAATGCAGGGTGGAATGAAAGGTAGCAGAAGAGAGCGTGGGCCGGGAGCTTGGGTTCAAATGCACCACCATTTACCTGCTGTGCAAGTTCATTAACTTCTGTCTTTCAGCTTCCTGAACTGTGAAATGGAGCAGAGACTAGTAACTGCCACATAGAGTTGTTCTGAGAATTAGACCACCAAGGGTCTGGAAAGAGCTTACACTAATACTACACAAACCTGTGCAGTGACAGTAGCACTGCGTGACAAAGAAGCATAAAATCTCACCACATAAAACAATGAGCATTTATTTCTCACTTTACCTCACTGGATTGGCTAGATTCAGCCTTGAGCTACAGGTTGGGTCCAGGTCTTTTCCCAGTCTTTCATCTTCTTTGGACTAGCTGCTAGCCAAGGCATGTTCTCTGCCTGGCAAAAAGCAGGAATACCAGATGTTAATCTCCTTTGGAGAAAGCTTTCTGTTGTTGTTTCATTTTCTTTAGTTTTATATGTCTTGCTAAATTTTCATATTTTTATTGAAATTTAAATAGAAAGTATTCATATCAAATTATTTACTATTATTTAAAAATTCCTTCACTGCAAACCAAATTCCTGCTTCAGCCAAGAAGTACACTATATGTGTACGTATGTAAGTATGAGCAGGGCATAATGAGACCCACTAAAACACTTTGCAAAAGGGGGGTTGAAGAATATAAGAATGGGAATATAATTGAGGGGGCAAATTTATTCAAAGTATAGCGTACATATGAGTGGAATTACCACAGTGAAACCCTCCATATTATTGATTTGTGCTAATTCAGAAATATAATAAAATTATTAAAAATTGACATATAAAAACCCACTGGTATAGACCAGCAAACGAGGTGAATCCCATATAACATGGATGCAGAGAAATGGAGAAAGTCAGTTCCCTGGCTCTGAATTCATTTTGACTATAATTTTCTCTGCCCTTCTTTTGACAAGCCAGTCTTGTGTACTGTCTGAGAATTTCATAGCATCTACTAAAGATAAATAATTCAGAAAAGACATCACCAGTGCTACTTGAGAGATTTATCTTGCTGCTGGGCAGGTGAGCCAAATTTGAGGGAAATTTACGTCTTCTCCCACAGTTTGGCCTGCTTGCTTTAAGATCAGAAGCCAGAAAAGTTTCAGTCTCACTTTCTTATGTTTTCCAGTAAGTGATCTGAGGAAAATTGTTTTGATAAAGAGACTTATTGATAGAAGTTGATCACTCAGTTAGTAAGGTAACATATTAGTAAACTTAGGGGAATAATTTACCAATTCCTCCCTCCTGGATATCTCTTTAGCTTGTGAGATTCCAAAAGTAAAGTAATAAAATTAACACAAACCCTCGTATGAATGCTATAAATTGCATTCAAAGTTATTTTATATACCTAGCCAAACTGAAAACACTTGGAGATCAAGTTTTTTTACCACGAAATAGTAAAACTGGTAGCATCCTTCAGGTTAAACAGCAAGAGAGTACCTTTCTCAGAAGTGCTTGATGGGGCTTTTGTCAAACACTAACTCAATTACACTTGTAATCTAGAAAGACAATTTTAATAGGCAATCCATGAGTGTGAATAATACACACTCTAATTATGGTTTAAATGTGTTATACAGTGGTTCTATTTCTGAAGAATGAGTGAGCCACAGCCTAGCCCATAAATGGACGGTGTAAAGTCTTGCAAAGTGCTAGGTACTGCTGTTTCTGAAATTCATGTAGAAACAATTGTGCTCCACCACCTTGGCCACGTTTGACTTCCGTTTTAAGGAATGTGTATGTGAGCACTATGTAGCCATTCTTCGTGCTGCTCCCTTAGAAGCTTTAATGGTATGAGAAAATTCTCATGGGAGGATCAGACCATTTCTAAGTGGAAAAATGATAAAGAATACAAAACTGTTTCAATACTGTAATTCCCAAGACAGGAATAGATGCAGTTATTTGAAAGGAAATGTACCTAAATGTTGATGGTGGGTTTTGAGGTGATTTTTCTCCCTTTGTACTTTTCTGTACTTAAAACTGTTCACAATGAGTACAGTCAGCCCTCCGTCCTACAGGCTTTGTGCCTACAGTTTCCATATGGTTGGATGCAACCAACTGAAGATCAAAATCAATCCAAAAAAATTATGTCAGTACTAATGCTACAAAATTGCTGCAGTCTGTTGAAGCAAGCTTTTTCTCACTCCCTGTTATTACTGAACCTAACTGGGGCTAACTGGGTGGCAACAGGAGATGCAGAAAAGACACAGGATAGGCAGACAGAAAATGGGATCAGGTGTGCTGGGTGCTTGGGTGGAGATGCACAGCAGCCTCATTGCTTCTTTTCTCTATTATTCTCTTCATTTACTTTGTTTCTTTTCTCTATCTTTATAATTTAAGGCCTTACTCCTTTACAGTTCTTTAAAACCTTGCTTCTAAAGTCTTTCTTCTTTCTATTCTTTAAAACCTCTCTTTTAAAGTCTTCTTTTCTGTTCTTTAAAGTCTCCTTCCTTAGACTCGCTCTGTCCCATGTTTTTTCTTAGCTTTTCTTTAGCTTAGCTTTTCTAAAGCCTATGTATAAAGTTCTCAGTGCAGACTTGCACTGTCCCATGTTCTCTTTAGCTTTCTTAAAATCTCCAACCTCAGACTTGCTAGCAATTCCCCTTTAGCAATTCTCCCTTCAGCAGTTTCCCTTCAGCCATTCACTATCCCTATTCAGCAATCTCTCTCCAGCAATCCTCCCTTCCAAAAAGCCAAAAGCCAAAATAAGCCTTGCGTCCTCCTTCAGCGAGTCTTTTATATCCAGTGGCAAACAGGGTAGAGCAGCAGTTCTCAAGGAGAGGTGTGACATTGTAACAAGAGGAACCTGCTTCCTGCTTCTCCAAATGTAAACAATTTAGGAAAAGCAGCTGAGCTGCAGTTCACTTTCTTGCTCTCCTCTGCAGCTGGGGCTGTGCCAAATCTCAGCCTACAGATTATTTTACATAAACATCTTAGGAAAAGCAGCTGCTCTGCATCTTACTCTATCCTTATTCTGTGGCTGGAGCTGTGCTGAACTCAGCCTACAGAACACTGAGTACAGCTGTGCTAATGTCCTCATAGGCTTCTCCTACTCCACTCTCCACAGTCTGTGTCTGTACAGACTTTTTTCTTGCCGTTATTCCCCAACAATACATTGTACCAACTGTTTACATAACATTCATTTACATTGCATTCAGTATTAATACATTGTATTAAGCATCATAAGCAATCTAGAAATGATTCCAAGTGTATGAGAGGTGCATGTAGGTTCTGTGCAAATGCTATGCCATTTTATATGAGACTTGAGGAAGGTCCTGGAACCAATACCTCACAGATACTGAGGGACGACTGTATTACTTTTGTAACTTGAAATGTTTTTAAAATCTGTAAGACATAGCTCCCCTCCCACACTCTTAAAACTATGCTGGGAAAAAAATAACAGTTTGCACATCAAAAACAAGCTACAAAAGAGGCTTTTCTAGGCTTCCCAAAATGTCTATCTCTTGACATCTTTTCTTTGTATTTTTCCAAGTAGTCGCAATGTCATAATTTCTACCACTAACTCTAACCCCATATGCATCCAGTCTTTGTCTTGATCTTCAGTTCCAGTCTTGCAATATTGACTGCTCCCAGGCAGCTCCTGTGAACAACTTGCAGGTATCCTCAGTACACCTCAAGCCAACTCAGGAACTGTCCTGCTAGGCCTGTTTACCCTCTTGCTGGCCCTTCCATCAAGGATACCAATTTTTCTTGGTCTTTAAGAAGAGAAATCTCACCATTATCTTTACCCTCCCTGTCTTTCACAAACAGTTGTCATCATTCTCTATCTTAACAATGTTGCCTACATGTAACTGCTCCTTTCCAGTCCCACTGTTAATATCCTAATTATACCTCTCACTTAGACAGTGACATTGTACTTTCTAAGCTCTTCCATGTTTATTAGCCTTAATCCTCACAATAACTATGAGGTGGGTATTCTTATGATCTCCATTTTACAATAACTTGCTCCCCACCCCCAGTTCATAAGCAGAGCTGAGATTTGACCCCAGGCTATCTAAGGCCAGAGACCTTATTTGCAGCTTCCTGCCACACAACCTCCAGACCAGAAATGGAAACAAGAGCTTCTCTTTCCCTCTTACTACAACTCTGTGGAAGAAGTAGGATTATCCCTGCAATGGAGATAGTGAAACCAAGGTTTGAAGAAGTCCAGGACAGGAACATCTCCTGAGTTAAGTCTGCCTTCTCACCCACCCACCTTCATCAGATTAATCTTCTAAATGCACCATTCTGATTATTCCTTTAAAGAGATCAAAGAAAGGAAGGAAAAATAAGAGAAAAACCAACATTCCTCATTGTCCAAGAAACAAAGTCCAAGTCGTTCAAATGGGCACCTGGAGGCTCCATCCGATGCCAGCCCACTTTCCAACTAGATCTGCACTCTTCCCTCCAGCTGGCCAGGAGACCCACAGGTCCTGCCTCGACTCCCACAGTCTCCAGCTTCCATTTTCACTCCTCACTGCCCATCCCAACAGCTGTGATTCCCCACAAAGGTGCATTTGGAATTTTCACTAAAGAAGAGCTGTAGATTGGGTATATTCTAAAGACTTCTTTGCCATCAGACAGAGCCTGGAAAAAGAAAAATCAATGAGTTTTTCCAAAGTGCAAAAACTAGGCTTGACAGAGCTATCTTATTGCTTTCTCTCCTGCAATGGTGTCCCATGGTGAGCATTATCATTTCAACAATATATAAAGTAATAAAATAAAAAAGAGGACCGTTAGTGAGCAGAGTGGAGGCAAGAGGCAGATTGAGTGGTCCTTCAGCTATTAACCCTAAGAATGATGGCTACAGGATAGTCCCAGCCTACAGACCTCTTGTGACAGGCAGCTCTTTCACATTAGTCTTCCACTACCAGAGAACAATGGCTTTAATCTCCTCCCCCACCCCATTCTCCTCTTCAGTCTTCTTCCTCATCCCCCTCTCCTCTTACCCTTCTTTCTCTTCCCCTTCTTCCTCTCCTTATTCTCAGATCCTTTCATGGTAAAACACATTACCAGTGGGCTCGATGTGAACAATATATTAAAAACAGAGTTGCACTGCTGGGGCAGGGGTAGGAAGCCTGAAGCCTTCTTCATTCCCCCTTATCACATTTCCCTCTACACAGCTGAGGAATTCTGCACAAACCAGTTTGCAAGGGCTGTGTGGGTAATGTGTGCATGTGCAGGCATGCGTGCCTCCTTGGAGGTAGGACATAGGAAAAGGTAACTCTGCTGTTCATAAAAATGTAACATGCACACCCCCTTCTTTCTTTTTCTTTTTTTTTCTCTACATTACTGGCTTTTATATTTTGGGCTCCCTAGAACCTGAATTGAATTACAATCCAATAAATACTTGTTGTCGTGCTTTCCAAACTGCTCTCATACTGAGAATTTAGGGAAATACACAGGGCAGACCCTGCCCCAAGAAACTGTACAATCTAATTGTGAGGCCAAGAGTGTTATTTTCCTGGCAGGGGCTCCAAGATTTTAAATTTTCAGCTATGATCTCTTGCTTGAACTTCAGCAGAAATACTTTTCCTGCCTGTTTGACTCCTGGACAATCCTTGCTTGGTTGTCCCACTCTCACCTCCACTTAACACATGCACACCTGAAACTGTGCTCATTCTCAGAAAACCAGGAAGTTTGGAACATTGACCTCAGAGTTGTTTGGTAAAAGAATGAAATCACTGAGAAAAAATGGTAGGCAGCCAGCATAATCAAAGTGACAGAAGTAACAAAAAAAATCATTGTAGGTCTGTAAAATGTACTACTTGAGTCCATCAGGCATGAAAGGGAGTTGATACATCCTACAGTGAGAACATACCTACTATTACCTGTATCATCTCAGCTCTCTGATGCCTTACCTGTGGACATCTGTTAATGTGATTGTAGTATTAAAGAGGCATTTTACACAAACTGGCCTTTAATTGCAAGTCAAAAACTATATTTACCATTCATCCAAATAAATAAAAATCTATTCCATAAATGAACAAAAAGAATTGATCATGATTGGCATATTAAAAGAAGGATATATATCACATATAAAAATGTATATACAAAATATATATATATGTAAACTATATGTATATATCAAGCTGTATTTACTATAATTTCTAGTGTAATGACTTTCAATGACTTTCTTATTTATTTATTTATTATTGCTGTGCTGGGTGTGGGTACATTGTAGTATTTACAAAGGTCCTTACAATGTATTAAATATATCATACTTGAATTCACCTCCTCCACTGCTCTCTTTCATCCCTCCTCCCCTGATTCCTGGAACAGTTTCAACAGGTATCATTTTTGCATTTGACAACCTATGTGTACATTATTTGCACTAGATTCATCCTCCTACCCCTTTCCCTGCCACCTCCCCCCTGCCACCAGTACCAACTTCTCCAGTCCCTCAGGCAGAACATGTTCCACCCTCCTGTTCTCCAATTTTGTAGAAGAAAAAACATAAAACATAATTTGAGAAACATGGCATTTCTGCTAGTTTGTGGTAAAGACAGCTACACAGGGAGATTCCTTGTGTTTCCATGCATATATGGATTACAACCCTAATTGGTTCATCTCTACTAGTCCTCTTCACTACTCTCTAGTCCCCTTCCCATTGTGTCCCTGGCTAGTTTAAGATTTCTGTATTTATTTCTGTACAGTGAGCACATCAAAGCATTCAAGTTTTTGGTTTCCTTCCCTTGCCCTATCCCTCCCATGTGTGTCCTCCCCTTAGTGTGACCCTTTTCCTACAATATTGCTGCATTTGTTTTAGGTCTATAATCTGCATATGAGGGAGAACATGCAGCTTTTGGCTTTATGAGCCTGGGTAACTTCACTTAAGAAGGTGTTCTCCAGTTCCATCCATTTACCTACGAATGACAAAGTTTCATTCTTCTTTGTGGCTGAGTAAAACTCCACTGTGTATAAATACCACATTTTTTTTAACCCATTCATCAGTAGAGGGGCATCTTGGCTGTTTTCATAGCTTAGCTATTGTGAATAGTGCTGCAATAAACATGGGTGTGAGGTGTCTTTGTTGTAACCTGACTCACATCCCTTTGGGTATACCCCTAGAAGTGGTATTGCTGGATTATATGGCAGCTCTATTTCTAGTTTTTTAAGAAGCCCATATTATTTTCCATAGTGGTTGTACTAGCTTACATTCCCACCAGCAGTTTATGAAGGTTCCTTTTCCCCCGATGGTAGCAATTCTAACAGGAGAGAGATGGAATCAGTGTGGTTTTGATTTGCATTTCCTTTATGGCCAGGGAAGGTGAGCATTTTTTCATGTGTTTTTTAGCCATTTGGACTTTTTCCTTGGAAAAAGTTCTGTTTAGTTCTTTATTGGGTCATTGATTTTTTGGGAGTTTAGCTTTTTGAGCGCCCTGTATATTCTAGTTATCAGTCCCCTGTCTGATGGATAGCTAGCAAAGATTTTCTCCGATTCTGTTGGTGGCCTCTTCAATTTAGAGACCATTTCTTTTGTTGTGCAGAAATTTTGATTTCATGTTGTCCCATTTGTCAGTTCTCTTAGTTGCTGAGTAAGTTGAGTTCTACTGAGAAAGTCCTATGCCTATTGCTTCCAGTGTATTCCCTGCTCTTTCCTGTACTAGTTTCAAGGCTTCAGGTCTGATATTAAGGTCATTAATCCACTTTGAGTTGATACTTATGGAGTGACAAACATGGATCTTGTTTCAGTTTTCTGCAGGTAGATATCCAGTTTTTACAGCAACATTTGTTGAAGAGGATGTTTTTTCTCCATCATATGTTTTTGGCAACTTTGTCAAAAACTAGTTGAGTATAGCTGTGTGGATTCATATCTATTCTGTTCCAGTGATCTTCATATCTGTTTTTGTTTCAGTACCATGCTGTTTTAATTGCTATGGTTGTATAGGACTGTTTGAAGTTGGGTACTGTGATACCTCCAGCATTGCTCTTTTTGCTCAGTATTGCCTTGGCTATTTGTAGTATTTTGTGTTTCTAAATGAACTTTATGATTGATTTTTCAATCTCTTTGATGAATGTCCTTGGGATTTTGATGGGAATTGCATTGAACATGTAGATTGCTTTTGGTATTATAGCCATTTTTACTGTGTTGATTCTGCCAATCCATGAGCATGGGAGATCTTTCCATCATCTGTAGTCTTCTTTGATTTCTTTTTTCAATGGTTTGTAGTTTTCCTTATAGAGGTCATTCACTTCCATTGTTAATACCTATTCCTAGGTATTTGATTTATTTTGAGGCTATTGTAAATGGAATTGTTTTACTACATTCTTTTTCAACCTGTTCATTATTGGTGTATAGAAAGGCTACTGATTTTTGTAAATTGATTTTGTATCCTGATATGTTGCTGAAGCTGTTTATGGTGTCTAGGAGTTTTGGGGTGGAATGTTTTGGGTCTTTCAGGTATAAGATCATGTCAACTGCAAATAGTGATGTTTGACTACTTCTTTACCTATGTGTATTCCTTTTATTTCTTCTTCCTGTCTTATTGCTCTGTATAGGAATTTCAAGACTATGTTGAATACGAGTGGGGAGAGTGGGGACACTTGTCTCATTCCTGATGTTAGGGTAAATGGTTTTAGTTTTTCCCCATTAAGTATGATGTTGGCTATAGGTTTGTCATATATAGCCTTTATCATGTTGAGGTACATTCCTTCTATTCCTTCTATTCAGAGCTTTCATCATGAAATGATATTGAATCTTATCAAAGGTTTTTCTTACATCTATTGAGATGATCACATGGTTTTTGTCTTTTCTTTTGTTAATGTTCAGCATTACATTTAATGATTTGCATATGTTGAATCATCCCTGCATCCCTTGGATGAAGCCAACTTGGTCATGGTAAATGATGTTTCTGGTATGTTGTTGGATTTAGTTTGCTATTATTTTATTGAGGATTTTTGCATCTATGTTCATTAAGGAGTGCTGTAGTGCTCCTTTTCAGATATGTCCTTGTCCAAATTTGGGATGGGTGTAACACTGGCTTCATAAAATGAGTTAGGCAGTGTTCCTTCCCTTCCTATTTTGTGGAAAAATTTAAGGAGTGTTGGCATTGGTTCTTCTTTAAAGGTCTGGTAGAATTCAGCAGAGAATCCATCTGGTCCTGGACTTTTCTTTTTTGGGAGACTCTTTAATGCTGCTTCAATTTAATTACATGTTTGGAGATTTGTTTAGGTGGTTAATATCTACTTGGTTCAGTTTTGGATGGTCACATATATCTAGAAATTTGTCCATTTCTTCCAGATTATTCAATATATTTGAATATAACTTCTCCAAGTAGTCCCTGATGGCTCCCTGGATGTCGTTGGTGTTTATTGTTATTTCTCCTCTTTTGTTTCTAATATTACTAATTTGGGTCTTTTCCATCATTTTCATCAGATTTGCCAGGGGTTGGTCAATCTTGTTTATTTTTTCAAAGAACTGGCATTTTGTTTCATTGATTATTTGTATGTTTGTTTTTGGTCTATATTTTGTTGATTTGGGCACTTATTTTTATTATTTCTCTCCTTCTGCTTGTTTTGGGTTTAGCTTGTTCTTTTTTTTCTAGGAGTCTGAGATGCAGCATTAGGTTGTTTATTTGAGATCTTTCTCTGCTTTTAATATATGCAGTCATGGCTATAAACTTTCCTCTTAGGACTGCCTTTGCTATGTTCCATCGGTTCTGATAGCTTGTGTTTTCATTTTCATTAAATTCCAGGAACTTTCTGATTTCCTTCCTTTTTGATTTCTTCTATGACCCACTGATCATTGAACAGTGTATCATTCAGCTTCCAATTGTTGGAGTATTTTCTGCTGCTGCTTTTGTTGCCGAGTTCTAGTTTTATTGCATTGTGATCAGATAGTATGCAGAGGGTTATTTCAATTTTCTTATATTTGTGGAGACTTGTTTTGTGCCCTAAGATATGGTCTATTTTGGAGAAAGTTCCATTGTGCTGTTGCAGGGTGGAATATTCTGTAGCCATTTCTCAGGTCCATTTGATCTGTGGTGTCATTTAATCCTAGGATTTCTTTGTTGATTTTTTGTCTGGATGACCTATCTATTGGTGATAGAGGGGTATTAAAGTCTCCCACTATAACTGTGTTGGGATCTATATGTGCTTTTAAGTCCTTTGGTTTATTTTTTATGAAGTTGGGTGCACTGACACTAGTTGCATATAAGTTGATAATTGTTATTTCCTCCTATGTATTGTTCCTTTCATTAGTATGAAATGACCTTCTTTGTCTGTTTTGACTAATGTAAGTTTAAAGGCCACTTTGTCTGATATAAGTATTGCTACTCCTGCCTGTTTTCAGAGGCCATTAGCTTGTTAGATCTTCTTCTAGCCTTTCACCCTAAGCTAGTGTATATTTCCATCAATAAGGTGGGTCTCTTATAAACAACAGATTGTCAGATCTTCCTTTTTAATCCAGTTTGCCAAATGTGGTGTCTTTTGATGGAGGAGTTGAGTCCATTGACATTCAATGTTAATATTGATAGGTATGTGGTGATTCCTGCCATTTAGTTGGTTTTTGTTGTTTAAGGATTTGATTGTGTTCAGTTTATTCAATGCTACTCTCTGAATGCTTGTCTATTGTTCTCATGTTGTCTTCCCATCCTTTTGTGGTTATGTTTATTTTTGTCTTCTTTGTGTATGATTCCTTGCAGAGCTTTCTGTAGTGGTAGCCATATATTGTTTTAGTTTCTGTTTATTGTGCAAAATTTTTATTGTTATATTAATTTTGAATGATAGCTTTGCTGGGTAGAGTATCCTGGGCTGAAATTGTTTTCTTTCAGTGCTTGAACTACCACATTGAATGCCCTTCTTGCTAAGGTTTCTATTGAGAAATCTGTTATTTTGATGGGTTTACCTTTATAAGTTATTTGTTTTGTCTCTCTTACAGCCTTCAATATTCTTTCTCTGGTCTCTGTGTTGTTTTAATGATGATATGCCTTGGAGAGGTTCTATTTTGGTTAAGTCTGTTCAGTGTCCTGGAGGTTTCCTATACCTGAATGGGCAACTCTTTCTCAAGATTTGGGACTTTTTCTGCTATGATTTGTTGAATATATTACATATCCCTTTGGTTTGAACCTCTGCTCCTTCTTCAAGTCCCATGATTTTCAGGTTTAGTCTTTTGATGGAGCTGCTGAGTTCTTGCATATTCCTTTCACAGCTCTTGAATTTTTTGCCTAAGAGTTCTTCCACTTTTTCTTTAATATCTATTTTATCTTCAAGCCCTGAAATTCTGTCTTCCACTTGTTCTAGTCTGCTGGAGTGATCTTCCATTGTATTTTTTATTTGATTAAATAAATAAAAGTTATTTAATTTGATTATTTTTTCTGAGGTTTTCTATATCTTTGTTCAATGCCTTTTTCATATCTTGTGTTGTCTTCTTTATTTCATAGTATCCTTTGTTTCACTTTGGTGTTTGTTGATGTCCTCTCTGAGTTCATTTAGTTATTTCTGTGACTTCAAGTTTTTTATTTGTGCTGTCTTGATATTGCTTGATTTCATTTTGTACATTCTGTTTAATGGTCTCTTGTAGCCTCTCCATGAGTATCTCAACGAGCTCATCCATAGTTTCCTCTTTGACAGATTTTTTGTGGATGTCATTGAGCTCATTGGTAATATTTATCATTGTTCTGTTGGAGTCAGGAACTGGGTATTCATTTTCTTCATTTTCCACTAAATCTTCTATTGAATTGTTGTTCTTTTGAAGAGTAGGATTTACTTGAGTTCTTCTTTTCCCCATGTTTCTAATTAGTGCTGTGCTGCTGTATTATTGATTGGCTAGTAGACGGTTTTAATTGCTTATGTTCTTTCTTTGATTTAATTATTGTGTTGTGCCTGGCTTAGTCAATAGGTAAGCCTGTACTATTTGGTGTGCTAATTCTGTCCCTGGTCTGGAAGTGTAAATTAGCAATAACAAATTCACAGGTTCAATGCCAGACCAGTTGTTTACATATTATATAAAGAATTCCTTGGTGATAATATCTATAAACAGTGGGAATGGGGGGGTAATAGTTGTTTGCATAGAGATAGAAACTTGGGTAATTTGAAAAGGTGGTGCTAAAATGAAGGGAGAAAGAGGGATGGGTGAGAAGGGAAAGAAGTGTGGGGGCACAAGGGTTTGGGGCCCTTGTGTGTGTTAGGGTACAGTTCAGTTATTGTAGTGGAGGATGCTTGTGTCAGAGATTGCAGAGGGATAGAGTTGTGTACAGTTGGTACAGTAGGCTAATCAGTGGGTGGTTAAGTGTGGAGAAGAGAGGAGTGATGGGGTGACAGTAGGGGAAGGAGAGGAGGGGGTTTGAAATCAGAGGGAGAGAGTAGATGAAAAGGGGCAGAAAGAAGAATTGGGGGAGAACAATGGATTGTAGCACAAGAAAAGGAGAGAGTGAAGGAGGTAAGAGTAGATATAAGAAAATAGTGATAGTAAAACTTAAAAAGCTAAATAAAAAGGGGGAAAGACTAAGGAAAAGAAAAAAAATGAAAACCAACAACAACAACAAAAAGTACAGTCAGTTTGGCAAAAGATCCTTTGGCACCCATTCCATGTATCTGGCACTTATGACTAGGGGTTTCTCAATGGCCCTGTCTCTTCTCAAGGTTGGTATTCTGGGATATGTGTGGAAAGGTACTTCCCCTCTGTCAGACAGCTTGCGGGGGAGTCAGCTGAAGGGATTTTTTTCTCCCCTGTTTTTCTTGGTCTGATGGACCATCTGTTATAAGCAGGAGATCTGAAGTGGTCTCACCAGATGGTTGGCTTGTGAGCAGTATTTGCTTCCTTCTGTCCACAGGGCAGGTTGTAATTGGGACCCGTGATAGCTCACTACCAGTTTGTGCAAGGTGGTCAGATCTGTTGTTTATGCCAGGCAGCAGCTGAGTTGCTTTACAGCTGCAACTCTGGCTGGTCAGCTCCTCCCTCAGCAAGGTGGGACAGTTTAGTTTTGTGCACTGCCCTCAGGCCCACGAGATTAGCTCAGTGATCTGCCATGGTCAGTCTTTGTTCCTTGCCCTGCCCCTGCTTGTCAAGTTCTGCTCATTTCCCCACACCCATTCCCTTGAGGTTGGTCCATCATTCCACCCCACCCCCACTGTCAGTGACAGATTACAATTCACTGTGTACATTTTTCAGTTTTGTGGTGCAGGGCATGTGGGGGATCTGGGGGATGTGCAATTTGCCACAAGCTGCACTGGACTGTGTTACAGGGGGGAAAGGGTGTGTGGTGTGTGGCATTCACCTGTTGAGTTTACAGATTTATGTAGGCAGCTTTGAAACTGGCCAGCAGGGAGAAATGGTGGGTGGCTTTTCTCAAAGCAGATGCTTACTGAGACTGTGTTCAGCCCAGCAGGGCACAGGTAGGCTTTCCATGGGTTAGGGGTCCAGTACATCACAGGGTTTGGTTCTGTTTGATGCTCTATCTTCTGCCAAATGTAGCTCCCATGTCTTGAAGTGGTTTCTGAAGTCATGGAGCTCAGGAATTCTGATTCCCTCTTCTATCCATCATCTTGGAACTAGACAATGATATTCAAAGATTATCTTGAACTCATTTTATCTACTTATGTTAAAAATACGTTCTTGCCAGGTGTGGTGGCTCATACCTGTAGTCCCAGCTACTAAGGTAAAGATAAGGAGGATCACAGTTTGAGACCAGCCCAGGCAAAAAGTTAATGAGACCCCTGTCTCAACAAATAAGTCAGGCATGATGGTTTATATCTGTAATCTTAGATACATGGGACATATAGGTGGGAGGATTGTGGTCCAGGCTGGCCTGGGCAAAAATGTAAGATCCTATCTAAAAAATAACAAAAACAGAAAGAGCTGGGGGCATGATTCGAGTGGTAGAGCACCCCCCTCACAAGTGTGAGGCCCTGAGTTCTAACTCCAGTACCTCCAAAAAATAACTAAATAAAAGTGAAAACACACTCTTGCATTAATGATGACTTCCTTGTATTTAATTCTGCTATGGAGGTAAGGCAAGAGGTTACATGGCAGCAGCTGTTGTTCAATAGAAGGAGAACTTATAGGAGAGCCATCCAGCTGGCAGCAGCGAGGGCAGTGTGCATCTCTGCCCAACTCAAACATGGCTGGAACCAATTACTGCACTCAGGGGGAGGCTGATGGAAAGTCCTCTAAAGTTTTTTCCAGTTAAATATTTTTGGAGTATATAAGTTCATATAGAGGTCAGGGAAGCAAGAAAATAAAATTAGAAGAATACTTAGCAGAGGGCTCTCCTAATGGAGGGAGTTAGCAGGGCTTGCCTCAAGGGGAAGGGCTGTTAGGTTTCAGAGATGAGAAGAGGAATATGCAAAATTCTGGTTGGAAAAAACATGTCACAGGTGTGGAAGAGGCTGGGCAGGTGCAGGGAAATGAAGAGGGCAGCTGAGGCTTATGGGAGAAACAGAAATACAATTTAAAAGCCTCTTGAAAGGTAGGAATTGAACTGTGTTGAGGTAATGATGGACTTAGCAAAAGCCTGACAGCTATTCAGACATTATCTGATAAACCTGACAGTTGCCTAAGGACATGGGGACTTGGGAGCAGCTCTGAAGTACAAGAAATGAAGAGCTGCTGCCACTCTATGATTTCTTCCCCAGGGCAGAGGAACTGGGGCTTTCCTAAATACTAGAGGGTGACTGCAAATCAGAGCTCCCAATGGATCCCAGGCAGAGCAACCTTCCTGTTGGAGGTGTTCATCCCTCTTGTCTATAGTGAGATGAAAGAGTGATGAGGAAAAATCTGTAAACATTCAATTAAAGCCAGACCATGATATCTTAAGAACTTTCATCTCATCACAGAGGTGAAGAAATATCAGAAAGATCCTTGGTCAGTGAGTATCATAGGAAGCAAGTCAGATATGGAGGTGGTTCAAAGGACCTTCAAGTGATCATCTATTTTGCAACTCAACCACTATAATTATAATGTAATATAAATTATATTATATACTTATAAGAAGAACCATTATAGACTGGTTTGGAGCAGGGTACAGCTTGGGGTGTTGGTACATGATCTGAACTGTGAATGAGCAGTCTCTGATGTCACAGGCCCCACCTGACCCCTGGGGACAGAACTGTGCACATTTGGATAGATGGTTTTATTTGCAAATAAATTTTTTTCTCACACATTGTCTAAATCATAGGCCACAAAAATAAATGGGCTTCAATCGATTAAAACAACTATTATTTGCAAAAGGCAACCATCTCAAACATGTTCATAGTTATGCCCATCAGTTTTTTGAGATTTTGGTCTAAAAACCCATCTGATTTGTTTTGCTTTTAGTGCAATTATCTCAGAATTGGAAAATCAAATAAATAAAGTAAAACAGCATTGTTTTTTAAAAGTGCAGTTTGTACTTAGTGTGGTCATGTGTGGTACTGTATCTTTTTATGTGGAACTATAGTTTTAAATACTTCATATCCTGTATTTAAAAACTAACCTAAGATTTTCTCCTACATTTTCAAAAGTCACTATTATATTTTCATATTGTCATTAACATTCATTATGTTAACATTTTAGAGTTTGCTTCATATATTTAATTAAATGTTTTATATTTTGTACTTATACCCTGAGGCATTTTTAACATGAAGGGAACAATTTTATAAATGGAAAAAGAAAAAAACCCAACACATGAAATGAATGGTATGTTCTCTGCAGCATAGACACTTAAAAGCCAGAATTCCTGCCTTAAAATATTTTCAGGCTAAGGAAAATTAGATGCTTTTAAAATGTCCAGAATAGGTTCGATCTCTTATTTGTTTTGATTTGGGCTTTTTTGATGTTTTCATGAATCTGTTCTGCTTAAAGAGAAAGTATGAAGGTTTCTCTAGAAATAGAGCTAGATCATGTATACAATATGGCCTAGAAATGACAATTTGTAAAATATTTGATGTCATAGAAAATGTTTAACACATGTTATATGAAAAAAGTCAGATGGTAATGTGGTATACATGACTACTTACTTTATTAAGAAAAATTGTGTAGAATATGAATAAATAATATATGTAAATATGCATGGATAATGCAAAAAGACTATTTATACCAGGTTAATAGTGGTACTTGTCACATCAATTAGACATGGTTTGAAAGATCATAAATCATAAATTCATAGAGGCGAAGGACTTTGAGATCATTTAATTCAGTTGCTCATTAATTCACCAGAAAGTTCATTTCATTTACAGATTGATCAAATTATTTGCAAGTTCTTTCTTCAGTAGAATTTGTGTCTGCCTTCCTGTGGTTCCTACTAAATAGCACTATCTCTTCCCTTGGGAGAAGCGGGTGATAAATCCAATTCCTTATACAGTTGACCCTCCATATGTTTTGTGTTCTAAATCCCCAGATTCAACCAGCCTCATATCAAAAATCTTCTTTAAAAATTTCATCTGTACTGAACATGTAGACCTTTTTTCTGGTCACTCTTCCTGAAACAATACAGTGTAATAACTGTTTACATCATATAGAATTTACATTGAGTCAGGTATTATAGACTATCTAGAGATGATTTAAAGTATGTAGGAGATATGCCTGGGTTGTGTACAAACACTAAGCCAATTTGAGCTTTCATAGATTTTGCTTTTACTACTTATAGACAACTACCAGTCTTCCTCAATCTTCTTTTCCTAAGTGTGACGCTGCTAGTTTACTCAGTCTTCCTTTGTGGTTTCCTGATTCCTCCCCTAGCCCCGGCGCACTTTCCTGGAGGTCCTGGAGGAATAAGCATTCCTCCAAACTGAGTCATGCTGAGCAGATACGAGCTGCGCGTGTGCTGAGGCCTGCCACACTCCTTGGGGCTTGTTTGCTCTTCCATCTCCATGTAGCAAAGGCTGAGATTCATATCAACTTTAAGTCAACCAAAACTCCTTCAGAAAGTTTCTGCATTAACAACTAGTACGGACCTATCTGCCCCAATGTGAATTTGTTCTGTTAATTCTTTGAAACCAGAACAGGATTTATACAGGTATAGCAATCTGTGATTCCGCTTCCGCCTTTATATTAGTCCTAACTAAGCCATGATTTAGTTGTTTCACCCCATATCCAAGTCTTTCAAACTCATTTTGAATCTTGATTCTGCCAGGCAATACATTATCTCTTTTTCAGGTTTTTCAGTCTCATATCAATCAGTAAGACTCCTCTCTCCTTCCTCATCTCAGAAAACCATTGAAAGGATTTTCTTTCATTGAAAGAACTGGAAGTTGGCCTATTGTCCCTGATATCTCCAACTTTCTTTTTCACAGAGAACTTTTTCATTCGGTACTTCACTGAACACCCACCATTCATCTCCCACAACTGTGAGGTAAAGAGGATGAGTGTTGTTGAAGAAAGGGACATTTATGTAGGAAGGAACTTGGCCCTAAATTTCCTACACTTGAATTCTAGTACTTTTCCTACCATAAAAAGAGTTACAAAGGCAAAAAGTGGAAGATAAAAAATAGAGAAGGTTTTTCCAAAAAGAAGAAAGTATGGTGAAAGAGTGAAGTCCCTGGTATCAATCAGTCCTTACACATAACTGACAATCTGGACGTCCATGACGACAGTCACAGGTCGAATCTCTGACTTGTGGAGACTGGAGAGGCCAACTATGATCTTGAAACGTGACTTCCAGAAAAATCTTGGATGGAAGAGTCAAACTCCTGGGGTAATTGGTCAGCTATAAATTGTAGATACTGTAATTGTTATCGCTATAAAGTAACATCCTCCCTGGAGCTCAGGTTCCACACCTAAAATATGAAGGAGTTTGACCTGATTGGTGACATTCCTGTCTTCCTCAGTTCAATATTTTTAATATGAAGATAATTTGATGCACTGCCAAAGAAAGGTTTATGATTTTTGTTGATAGGTTCTTCAAAATAATCCAAGACATAGAGAGTTGATATTTCCAGAGCCCCTGCCTTGCTCAACACTTCTTGATGATATTTCAATTTGAACCCCTGCTTTTCCCACACTCCTCAAGCACTACTAGACTCCCCACTGCACATGCGTTGAGCCTCTATGAGCTCCTTACTTTCCTGGAAACATCAGTGCAGTCTGACCTAATGGCTAAGAGTCAGTCTACTAACAACTGCCTAGATCCAGCCTGTCTCTCAATTGCTTAAAGCCTTGGTTCAAATATGTAAAATGAAGTTGATTGCTCTCATAAAACTGTTGTGAGGATAAATGAAAGAAAGAGTGTAAAGTGTTAAAGATGTTGCACTCTAATAGAAGTAGTAAATGAGTAGCAAGGAAATAAATAAATAAGTACTTACCTTACCCTAACATTTCCCTGTACCTTCACCCTCTGTTCTCAGAGGAAGAAGGGTCTACTCTCTTTTCCTGGGGTTATCATAGCATCATTTGTTTTGGTTACTGGCTTAATTTCTGCAACTGGAAGTTCAGAGTCAACTCCAGCAGTTTGGCTGGAGGAATTGACTTTTGCCCCTCTTCATTGACCTTGCCAGTGTCAGGTTCAGCTTAAGGTTAGAGCCCTCAGGGTCTTTGAGCTACATGTTGCCTTTTCCACATCTGAACAGAGAACAAGAATTGCTTTCAAAACATCTCTGAGAAGAGCAAAAAATATTCTTTTCAGTAGCCTGAAGGAAGTCCCTCTTAAGTCTCACTGGGTTTGGTTGGATGAATTGTCTTCCCAGTAACTATGGTCAAGTGATAAATTCATGCTATTTTAGGCTTGAACCTCATACTCCATAGAAACAAGCAGAGTGAAATTTCTCCAGTGCATCTGGGTTTGGGGTACTCAGGAAGCACTGCCTGATCACACAGTTTTAGGAGGCACAATACATATGGATTTCTATTTTGGAACTATGTTAATGTTATTCACCTAAAATACAGTGGGAATAGCGCTTCCTGGACATATCCAGCTAGTTGATTTGGACTTGGAAAGAGTTGTAGGTACTTGAAATTAAGGAAAATCACCCCAAAGGGGGTTCTAGATACTGGCTAGTCAGTCAAAGTATCCACTCTACGAGTTCATGCCTTCCTCTTTCTATGGAACTTCCCTCTGTTAATTTTTTATTCTTCTATTGAATTAACAACACTCCATTTTCATTAGGTTGCTTGCTTATGTTTATTCTTCATCTAAAATAAAACAAATATAAAAATTAAATTAAGTCAAAATTTAAAAATCAAAGATTCCCCAAATTTGCTACTCTATCTAGCTGCCTTACCTTTCCTAACACAGTTATTAAAAGTATAGTCCTGTCTGCATGGGGTGGCTCACATCTATAATCTTAGCTCCTCAGAAAGTAGGGATAGGAAGGATTGTGGTTTGAGGCTAGCCTGGGGGTAGGGGAGTAAGAAAGACCCCATCTCAATAAATAAACAGGGCATGGTGGTACATGTCTGTCATGCCAGCTACATGGGAAGCTATAGAAGGAAGATCTTGGTCTGAGACTGGATCTGGGTAAAAACACAAGACCCTAGCTAAAAAAAAGAAAATCTAAAACAAACAAACAAACAAACAAAAAAAACTGAGGGAGTGGCTCAAGTGGTAGAGTGCCTGCTTAATAAAGGCAGGGCCCTGAGTTCAAATCCCAGAACCACCTAAAGGAAGGAAGGAAGGAGAGGGGTCCTTATTCATTGCCTCAACTTTGCAATCTTGCTCCTGCCTCAACCACTCCATTGATTCTGCTTTCTGAGTCATTTCTCTATAAACTAATGTCATTAGCCAGTTCCAATTTCTCTGATCAGCACATCCTCTTCCTCCTTGAAATTCTTTATTTATTGTCTACTTACCACTCCCTGAGGTAGATGCTAAGAATATAAGCATTGAAAGAATTCAACCCATGCCCTCAGGACAGTATAAAACCTAGTGAGGAGACAAGCAGAGAAATAGCAGATGAGAGCCATATGGAGGCAGGTGAGAAGAGGAGGCACCTCAGTCTACTGAGAAACATCACAGAGAGGTACTTCTTGGACCACTTTTAAGAAAAAGTAAGGAATTTGTCAATTTGTAATCAACAAATTACAAATGGCATGGTATGATTAGAAAAGGGTTGGTAGAGCAGTTGGGGAGGGGTAGAAGATGAAGTTGTTCAAGGAGGCAGAAGACAGGTCACTCAAGGGTTTAAAGAGTGTGATTTGGGTCATGGTGGCCCAGAAGAATTCTGAGCCACCTAATGAATGATTAGATTTATATTTCAGAAAGGACATTCTGGTGGGATAGTGGAGGGTAGAATAGGCAAGCAGGTGCCCAGAAGCTAGAGGACCAGAAAGGAAGATACCAAATAGTTCAAATAAAGACAAAGATGTTTCTGAATTACAAATATGGTGGTAGGTATAAAAATTTCAAGAGATATTTAGGAAATAAAAATCTACAGCATCTAGTATGGCATAGGAAGAAAAAAGACCAGTAAAAATATGTTAAGACCAAGGGGAAGAGAAACTTGATAATGTCAAATAAGCAGAGAAGTTAGTCAAGAAAAAGATAGAATATCCCTGCTTTTCTCCTTATTTGTATGAGCAGTGCTCACTCATTCTTGGATTCCCCAGGGATGTAGCTGGGACAAACTTTGCTACATATTCTCCTTCACAATGCTGTCTAGTCAGTCTCATGCATTCAGAGTCACAGCTAAATCATAAGCACCAAATCTATATATTTGAGTCTTCATTTTTGTCTCAAATTCCACCACCAATTTTTAGTGACTGCTTCAGCACCTATACTTGGATTACCATGTTACATCTCTAAGTTGAAATCACCATCCTCTCTCCAAACTTATTCCTTCTCTTTTGTTTCCTAATTGGATGATAAGGGACATTGTTACTCTAGCTGGGTACCTTGTTGTCACCTTGGCATATTCCTTGATTCATTTATTCATCAAATGTTATTGGAAACCTAAAGTCTGTCTTGAGCATTTCCATATGCTATGGATATCATGGTGACCTGAACAAAATTCTTCACATATACAAGTTCATTCCAGTGAGAAACTACTAGTGGCACTATATCAGATAAGTGGAACAATTTACAATAAACAGAATACAGAGCTAAAGTGTGCAGGAGACCTTGCTTTCCATGTTTATTGAGGTGTTAAGCACTTGCCCTTCACTGTTTTATTTCAGCAGGACTAGGGCTTGAACTCAGGACCTCAAGCTTATTAAGAAGCGACACCAGCCCCTTTTGCTACAGTTATTGTTGAATAGGGCCTCAGTTATTTCTTCTGACCCTAATTCTAATTCCAAACCTAAACCTAACCCCTAATCCTAACCTTAAAACTTAATACTCTAACCTTCGAACACTAATCCTAACAACAACAAAATAACTCAACTCACACTCCAATCCTAATCCTACACTTTAACCTTAATCTCAACCCTAACCCTAGCTATACCACTACACCCCTAGCTCCTAGGCCCCTAACCCTAACTCTAACCATAACACTAGCCCCTTAACACTAACCCTAACCCCAACCTCAAACCTATCCTTTAACCATGTTAGACCTAATCCCTTAACCCTAAACCTTAACCTAAACCCTGTAGTGTCTTGACACCCATAACTCACAGGCTCCAGGACCATAGTGTGAGTCAGCTTTGTTATTCAAGGTTCCCCCTGCAGCAGGGAACAGGGCTGTTCACACCAAGCTTCTGAGACACGTATGCCACTGCCATTCCAGTAGTCACAGTCACCAAAGTATGGGCCTGAACTTTCTTGTCTATACAATGGGCATTACACATCCTAGTAGGGAAAAAGACTCACTTGTAAATGGTCTAGTGTAGTGCCTGGCACAAAAGGACACATATCTAAGTTTGCTGAGCTGTAGTCTTGATGACAAGCACACACAAATCTAGATAAGACATGTCTCTTCTCAGACAGCAGGGTCCTTCAAGTTCATAGTCATAGGAGATTAACAGTGAAGAGGCCAAAGGCTCTGGAATAAGCAAAAAGCATGGTGAAGATACCTGACAAAGTATTGTCTGAACAGTAAAGGCCATTAGAAAACATGACACCCTTACAATGGATAGCGAGGAAGTGAGCTAACCTTATTTCTTTATGGCAAAGCTGGGATCTTGATACGGTCAATTCATGAATTACCGTCTTTATAGGTCACATAACTTTGCACTCTGGAACGGACTGCCATCAAAATGTTAGGAGAAGGTGAAAAGTAGCCATCCAGGGATACTGGGTGTCTTCTCTGGTGTGGCCCAAGAAAGCCTGGAGCAGCCACCTTCGTGCTCTGACATCATCAACTGCCCCTGGAAAAGAGATGCACACTGAGGCAAAGGTGACTTTAAAATGATTTGATTTAAAATGGCTTTAGAATTGAAAAGATGGATAATAACCACTTTTGGCAAGGATTTAGAGAAATGGTCACCTTCATTCCCATCTGGTGAATGTGAAATGTTATTGGACACTTTAGAAATTGCTTGCCAGTTCCTCAGAAAGTGAAACACAGAGGGATCATAGGATCCAGCAAACCCACTCCTAGGTGTCTACCCAAGAGAACTGAATACAGGGTTCACATAGAGACTGGCACACAAAGGTTCACAGCATCATTGTTCAAAACAGTTAAAACATAGAAATAAACCAAAAGTCCACCAGTTGATGAATGGAGAAACACAACATACTCATTTATACAACAGGATATTCTTTGACAATAAAAAGGAATAAACTACTAACCCATGCTACAACATGCATGAACTTTGAAACATTGTGCTCAGTGAAAGAAGCTAGCCAAAAAAATCCCATATAAATACTTGGCTCTTTGTCTTTTATGACTCTACATGAAATGTCCAGAATAGGGAATTAAAACAGAAAGTTTGAAAGTTGCCAGAGACTGGAGAGAGGGGACAATGAGCAGTGACTGCTCATGAGTATTGGGTTCCCTTTTGATGAAAGTTCTAAAATTAGAACACAACTTTGTGAACAAACAAACTCTCTTAATAGTACACTTTAAATGGGTGGATGTCATGGTACCTAAATTTCAAGCATGAAATGGAACAGAGAGGTTAAGAATGAGCAAGGGTTGGCAAATTATAGCCCCTAGAGCAAATCTGGCCTCCTGCCTGATTTTATAAATAAACTTTTATTACAATATGGCCACACCCATTCATTGAAGCATCACCTATGGCTGCTCTGGAACAATAATGGTGGAGCTGGACAGATGCAGCAGAGACTGTGTGACCAGAAAAGCTTGGTGATATTTACTATCCAGCCTTTTAAAAACAAACTGGCTGATTTCTGGCTAAAAGTGTGAACTAAGGCACCAGATTGAAACTCAGATTCTGGCTCTCCTACATGATATCAATATGCTTTTTCCATGTGTGTGTGAGTATACATGAATGCACACATGCATACATGTGAGCATGCAACTGTATTCACTCTGTTCCTCCATATTCCCACAACTTGAACAGGAACTGAGTTATGACATGCCAAGTGCACAGAGCAATGCCTGCCACCAGGGTGAACTCAAAACTTCATCTTTCTATTCCTGTGAACAGCCAGTGACTCCCCAGTCCTGCCCCTCACTGTACACACCTTTTCCTCAGCTCCACTCTGCTTTGAGACAAAGAGGAAATTGTCTTTTGACATACAGGACATTCTGTGTGTCACATCCTGCATCCCAGCCTGTCCACACTACTGTCTCAAAGAAGCACAAACTCCCTACCCTACAAATCCACAGTCCTTAAGCTCTCCTCCAACATCAAGTCTTCAGCCAAACATCTGTCCTTCACACCCCACCTCAGCCTCCCCAGGATCATGTTCCCCTCTATTGTCTCCTTACAATAGATGTTTGATTATAAACATTTACCTACAGTGTGACTATTGCTTAACCAAAATGCTTGGTACCAGAAGTATATTTTATTTTACTTTTCAGATTTGGCAATATTTACATAGACATTTTTAGTGCTTGAGAAAGTTTCAGATTTGGGTCCATTTCAGAATACATATTTTTGGACAAGGGACACTCAACTGTTTTTTTTTTTTATTCATACGTGCATACAATGTTTGGGTCATTTCTCTCCCCTTTCCCCCACCCCCTTCCGTACCCCCCACTCCCTCCCTTACCCCCCTTTACCCCTCGCTACCCAGCAGAAACTATTTTGCCCTTATCTTTAATTTTGTTGAAGAGAGAGTATAAGCAATAATAGGAAGGACCAAGGTTTTTTGCTGGTTGAGATAAGGATAGCTATACAGGGAGTTGACTTGCATTGATTTCCTGTGCATAGGGACACTCAACTGTTATATACACCTATGTTTATTTACATGTGAGCCTTTCCTACTGCCTGAGGGTCTGAAGGGAGAAGCCAGGTCTTTCCTTATCCTGTAGTATCCTTGGTACCTAGACAATGCCAAGTTTATAAAAAGTGCACAGGAAATACCCTGGTTTACTGAGCACCCCCACAAGACTAAACATGTTACAGATTTCTCACCAAATCTTTATAGTCCCTGTGGTAAGCAGCCCAATCTAAAGTCTCACAGGTGTAGAAACAGAGTCCAAGAAGTTAATGAGCTCATCTGATGAATGAATACAGTGAAGAGGGGCGTGTCTGTCAGTTACTCAGAATCAGTGGTTTGTCTTGCCTCCATCAGGGACACGTGGCCTTGCCTGGGGCCATTCTTGATTGTCTTAACTTGGAGATCCTTTCAGCACCTCAGCTGTATAAAATATCCTACCATGCACTGAACAGCTCCCAGCAAATTACCTAGCCCCAAATGTCAATACAAATGTAAAAAAAGAAAAGTGGGAAACTAGAGTGGTTGGGAAAGGTTTTAAGGACAAGATGACATTTGGTCTGGCCTTGGAGTTTGGGAAGATCATCTTTTGCCTGACCTGTACTTTCTTCAACAAAAATCTTCCCCTACAAAATTCTCTGCTATGGTTTGGAAAAGTTTTTCCCAAACGCCCATGCATTGAGGGCCTGGTAATGTAACCTCTGGACTTTGGGAGATTAAGATGTGTTCTGGTGGATTCATCACTTACAACAAATAAGCCACCCTGGTGGGGAATGTTGATAGTGGGGAAGATCATATGGTAGGGATAGAAGGACATGGGAACCCTCTCTGTACTTTTCACTCAGCTTTGCTATGGACCTAAACCTGCTCTAAAAAATAGCTAAAAGGAGAAACAACTCATCAGCATTTCCCACTCCCACCTTTGAGAAGCAGTGTAGTATAGCTTGTTCAAAGGCTCCTGAAAGCCAGGACCTGTGCTCCCAATCTGGGCCCTAGTCTCAGGAATGCAATGGGACAGCCACCTCTCTTCTTGCCTTGACAGCAGGGAATAAATCTCAGACAGTGTCTCAATAAACAAAGACAAGAGTGCAGACACCCTGTCCAAGGTGGGAAGGCCTAAAATTCTCACTCCGAGGACCCTTGCCCTTCGATGGGTTGCCACTGATATGCCTTACCATGCTTCAGGGCATTGCATATTATTTCACACTTGCATGTTCCAGAGCTGTGCTGAACATGGAGGCAGACCTCATACAACCCAATAGAAAGTAATACTACACAGTCATATTTTCATTTTTCGTCTGCCTTATAAAAGTGTATCAGGTAAAATTAAATATTAATAGACTTTGTTTTTTAAAGTAGTTTTAGTTGTCTATCAAAAGTGAGCAGAAAATGTAGATTTCCTGTTCACCCCTGCCCACTCTCCATACACAATCTCTCCCTATCAACATCCTGCCCAGAATGGTCCCTCTGTTGTAGTGGATAAATTTCCTCTAATATCACAATCATTCCAAGTCCACGGTTTACGTTTGGGCTCATTCTTAGTGCTGTACATCCTATGGGTTTGGACAAATGTAGAATCAGTCATGTGTGTAGCAGTATTATGTCACACAAAATAGTGTCACTACCCTAAAAACCCTCCATGCTCTGTCTTTTCCTCCCTATTCTTTTAATCCCTAGTGAAAGACCATATTTTAAAAGTTAACAAGTTTCAAGCCAGGTATGGTAACACATGTCTGGGGTCCACCTGCTCAGGAGGCTGAGACAGGAGGAGCATATGAGCCCAGGAAATTGAGGCCAGCCTGGGCAATGTAGTAAGACCCCCATCTCAATAAACAAAAAACGTCATAGGTTTCTGATGCTCTGTAAGGTGCAACCGTTAATAGCATATTAGAGCTCTTATAGCAGTTGAGTTTATAAAAGTTTAACAGGAGATTGGAAGTGTGGCTCAAGTGGTAGAGCATCTGCCTAGCAAGCACAAGGCCCAGAGTTTAACTATCAGTACTGCCAAAAAAAATAAAAGCATTCAGGTTATTTTTACTAATACATGTTATTTAACCTGAACCATTCCAAATATCATGACCCTCACCTGGAACTGGCCACATTTTCAGTTCTCACAGTCACAAGTTTTAATCCCTTTGGGCTGCTATAACAAAATTCCACAATGGGTGGCAAACATTGACTGCTCACAGTAATGGAGGCTTGGAAGGCCAAGATCAAAGCACCATCAGACTCAGTGTTCTCTGGATCACAGACTATACCTCCTTGATGGCCAGGGAGCTCTCTGGGACCTCTTGATAAGGGCACTAATTCCATTGCAGATGGCTGACCTTATGACCTGACCCACTCCCAAAGGCCCCACTACCATCATTGCCTTGGAGATGAGGTTTCATCAGCTGAGTTTGGGGTACACAGACATTCTGACCATGTGGATCTGGTCTTGCTAATGTGTAACTTGTGCACTTGTCTTTGTGAGTATGTACATATGTGCCTACAACTGTATATCTGCATGTGTTTGTTTTGCATTTGCTATGTGTCTCTGTGTGAGAATGAAATGTGTTTTCCATAACTTCCTGTGATGTCCCAATTCTCATTTTTGCATTAGGGCAGGTGATAACAACCCTTGGGATTCGTGGACAATGTAGGTTTTTATGGGAATATACACCTGATAACATCAAAGGAAATAGATCATGTGGGTCTCCCAACTTCTGACTCAGGCCCCAGGAGATCCTCAGGAGAGTGCCTCATCCATGTCTGGAGACATTGGATCAGTCTGCAACCCTGACTTGGACAATGCTAGCTATTTCCCTGAAGGGACTTGCAGGTGACCCCAGGCAGTGTCAGAATCCCATTGCTGAGTTCTCCAGCTGGTTCTGCCCATATAGGCTGGGTCATAGGAACTCTAGCTGCCCCCACAGAAGAAGAGCCAGTACACCTTTCACCTTGGGTGGATCTCTAGCTAACTCTGGCCACAGCAGTTGACACAGACCTACCTCCAGTTGAGGCAGCAGCAGATGATCCAGAATCCAGATTTCAGCTGGCTTTGCCTATGTCACCTGAGTCAGACTGACCAGCTGTGGAAGCATCACAAGACCCAGTACTTATTCTGGTTTCTGTGATATCTAGCAGGCCTTGCCCACATTAGCTAAAATAGGCCCACCTCTTCCTATAGACAAAAAGTTCCAGCAGACATTTCAAGACAATTCAAGTCTGGGAGCACAATTTCTGGTTGCTTTGGAGGCAGAGCATTTCTCCCTTCTCTGTTAGAAAAATCCTGAGCTCCAACAAGCCCTGGCTCCAGTACTAGAGCACCTCTTCCCCTTCCCTCTGAAAAGAAATTTTACCTTTTCAGGTCATTTTTTAAATGATATGTATGTCATTTAAACTAGTGATTTTAATAAAGTTTATTTATTTTAAATTGCATAAATAAGGGGCACTGAGTGCCCATCATGATATGCACTGTCTTTCTGAACACTGAATGCCCAAGTAGAGTTCACAGGTGATTCAGAGGAAATAAGAGGGAAGCCCTGGTTTTAGAGGGAACAGATAAATGCTGAGATGGTGGTAAGTGATCCAGCATGTGGGGGTGCTGCTCTGTCCTGAGGAAGGTCCCTGATAGAGACATGGACTTTGTGGTTAGGCAGATTGAGCCTCAGATGTTCCCACATGAGCCTCACGTTCTTCGTCTGTGAGTTGGTCTAGCATTCCCCTCCCAGGATAGAATGAAGACAAAGTAAATGCAGTGGCCAATGGAGCTCCCACCAGCCCTGAGCCCAAGGCTCGATGCATGCACATGTAATACTTTGTGCAAATACACAATGTGGAATTTGAAGAGAGGAGAGAGAAATGTTTCGGAATGTTTTTATTTAAGATGTTTAAAGCCATAATAATTTTAGTGAGGAATTGCTAAATTTTCGCCACTGGTTGGGGTGGGCGGTGAATGATGAACCTGAGCCCATACAATTTCTGCATGTTTGTGGGAATGCCCCAGAAGCAAACCCACTGCCCTAGATCCCCACCACCAAATGGATCCTGGCAGCACCTGTCATATCCTGGACACATGCAGTGCTGTTTACACAGTGAGGGGAGAGGTGGTGTGGACTGGGCTCAGACATTTTTGTTTAAGATAGCTATACAGTTTCATTGTGACATTTCCATGTATATATGTATTATAATCCAAATTGGTTATTCCTCTCTATTTTTCTCCTTTCTACCATAATCCCCTTCTTATGGTAATTTCAACAGGTTTTAAAATTCTATATTCGTTCTTGTATAGAAAGTACATTAACCATACTCACCTTCTTAACTTCCTTTTTTTTACCTTCCCTCTTCTGTTAGTGACCTCCCCTTAGCATAACCTGTTTTTCATAACATTGCTTGTATTTGTATTGGGCCTATATTTTACGTATGAGAGAAAACATGCAGCTTTGCTGTTTTGAACTTGTTTATCTTCACTTAAGATAATGTTCTCCAGTTCCATCCACTTACCTGCAATGACAAAATTTCATTCTGCTTTATGGCTGAATAAAATTCCATTGTATATAAATACCACATTATCTTAACTCATCAGTTTGGGGCATCTTGGCTGTTTCCAAAGCTTAGCTATTGTGAATGATACTGCAATAAACATGGGTGTGCAGGTGCCTTTTTGTAACCTAATTTACATTCCTTCGAGTATATCCCTAGGAGTGGAATTGCTGGATCATATGGCAGATCTACTTTTAGGTTTTTGAGGACCCTACATACTGTTTTCCATAGTGGTTTTACTAATTTACATTTCAATCAACAGAATATGAGGGTTCCTTTTTCCATACATCCTCACCAACATTTGTTGTTGTTTGTGTTCTTGATGATAGCCATTCTAACAGGAGTGAGGTGGAATCTTGGAGTGGTTTTGATTTGCATTTCCTTTATGTCCAGGGATGTTAGCATTTTTTTATGTGTTTTTTGGCCATTTGGACTTCTTCCTTTGAAAAAGCTCTGTTCAGTCCATTTGCTCATTTCTTCATTGGGTCATTGATTTTTGGGGAGTTTAGTTTTTTGAGCTCCCTGTATATTCTGATTATTAATCCCTTGTCAGATGTATAGCTGGCAAAGAATTTCTCTCATTCTGTGGGCAGTTTCTTCAATTTGGTGACCATTTCTTCTGTTGTGCAAAATATTTTTAATTTCATGTAATTCCATTTGTCAATCCTCTCTCTTAGTTGCTAAGCCACTTGAGTTCTACTTAGTAAGTCATTGCCTGTGCTTATTAATTCCAGTGTATTCCCTGCTCTTTCCTGCCCTTACCTTCAAAGTTTCAGGTCTTATATTGAGGTCCTTTGTCCACTTTGAAGTGACACTTGTACAGGGTGAGTTGACATGGATCTAGTTTCAGCTTTCTGCATGCAGATATTCAGTTTTCCCAACAACATATGTTGAAGAGGCTGTCTTTTCTCCACTATATGTTTTGGGTGCCTTTGTCAAAAATCAGGTGGGCATAGCTGCATGAATTCATATCTGGGTCTTCTGTTCCACTAGTCTTCGTGTCTGTTTTTGTGCCAGTACTGTTTTTATTGCTTTGGCTCTGTAGGATAGTTTGAAGTCAGGAATTATGATACCTCCAGTTTTCTCCTTTTGCTCAGTATTGCCTTTGCTATCCATGGTCTTTTGTGCTTCCAAAGGAACTTTAGGATGATTTGTCAATCACTGTGATGAATGTCATTGGAATTTTGATGGGAATTGCATTGAACATAGAAACTGCTTTTGGTAGTACAGCCATTTTCACAATATTGATTCTGCCATTCCATGAGCATGGGAGATCTCTCCACCTTCTGTACTCTTCTTTGATTTCTTTCCTTCAATGGTTTATAGTTTTCATTGTAGAGGCCTTTCACTTCCTTTGTTAAATTTATTCCTAGATATATTTGTTGAGGCTATTGTAAATGGAATTGCTTTCCTATATTTGTTCTCAGTCTGTTCATTGTTGGTATATAGAAAGGCTATTGATTTTTGTAAATTGATTTTGTATCCTGCTATTTTTCAGCTGCTACTTAGAATCACCAAGTCACTAACAATGGTATTAATGGGCCAAGAGTTACATTATGCAAATAAACTTGGAAGGAAACAGACACAAATATGAAATTTCTGTGTAGTAGAAAGACTTTTCAAGTCCAATTTTTAAAAACGAAAAATTTCCATGTGGTTGACAAAAAGCTCAATCTTCACGAAAAGCATAAAATAATGTGAAAACACAGCCCTTTCTTCTCTACCTCTATCCCTGGCAAGATTCTTTCCTCTAATGTAACTATCTACTTATATTACTGGGAAAACTTAGTATTTCTAAAATTGGCAACATTATATAAATTAATGTGAGGTAGCAGTTTCTGAATTCAAGGTACAGTCTTCCGTTTCACCTCTCTGAAGAAGTGTGAAGCATCATCAGTTAATTCCTAACCATCAACCCCAGGCAAAGGCCCATGCTACAGCACACCATGGGGCACTCATGATCAATCAAGGTGAGGAATGTTCACCAAGTCATGCTATGGACACACTCCCCAATGCCTAATAATTATGGTTGTCAAGTCTGACATGGCTTACCAGCTACATGCGATTTGGGAATCTTTTTAAAACAGAAAGGTTAATGAGTCACTTCCACAATAGGAAACCCCATGGTGTGATGACAGCATCTGCCTGTGACAAAAGCAGGTGCTAGAAGAAGGTGACTAGGAGGATTGCCCTGTATTCTAAAACTATGTTGCTTCCTTGCCAGCCCAAAAGACATGCCCAGGATTCAGAAACAAAGAGGTTCCAATGAAAGGGGTGGACAGCAGGGGCAGACCCAAAATCAAGTAGAAGGGACACTCCATCTGTGTTTTTGAATTTTATTTTACCTGTGGGTTTATTAATGGCCTTTCCAATAGACAAATCAGTTATATACATTTATAGGGCACAATGTGATGTTTACATGTATCTATACACGATGGGATGATTAAATCATGTGACTTAACATATTTATCACCTCAGAAAGACAGATCTCACTAGATTCCCCCTTATATGGAATCTAAAAAAGTTGAGCTAGAAGTAGAGAGTAGAATGATGTTTACCAGTGTCTGGTAGTGGGATATGGGGAGAGTGAGGGAAGGGGAGGTTTTTGGTCAAAGGGAACAGTTTCAGAGAGGAGATAGGAGCTTGGAGATCTTGCACACAGCACGGTGACCATAGACAAGAAGAATGTTCTATATAGTTCAGTCACTGAGAGTCCTTCTCAGGTGTTCCCCACATGAAAAGTGGAGAGTGAGAGAACCCTGAGCTCCATGGGTCCTGACATCATGGTGTGAGGAACTGACCAGTGTGGACTTAAATATTTGTAGGAGAAAGCCAGGCAGGAAGTTCATGTTGCTGTGTGCCCAGTACACTCAGCCCAGAGGACTCCGTCCAGTACAGGAGGGATGCGTGCAAATGATTCTAGTTAAGAGGGCATCCAGCAGTGCACTGGCCTCCTAAAGCATCCTGTGTAGAGGGAGAGCATGCTGAAAATATGTCTGGGACACTTAATCATCTCATTCCCTACTCTTCTCTATAATTTCTACCACATATCTGAGGATGATTTGGGGTTGTTTTTTTTTTTTTATCAGTACTGAGGTTTCAACTCAGGGCTTCATGCTTGCTAGGTAGTGCTTTACCACTTGAGCCATGCTCCCAGCCCTTTTTACTCTGGCTGTTTTGAAGATAAGGTCTCACTTTTTTCCCAGGCCAACCTGGATCATGATGCTCCTATTTTAAGCTTCCTTCTGAGACACAAATGACAGGTGCATACATGCCCAGTTTTTTTCCACTGAGATGGAGTCTTTCAAACTTTTTGCCCAGACTGGTCTGCAGCCATGACCCTCCTGATCTCAGCCTCCCACATATGTTGAGTTGATAGGTGTGTACCACTGGGTGCAGCTATTGAATGAGATGGAAGCTCGCAAAATTTTTGTTCAAGCTGGGCTTGAACAGCTGTCCTCCTGATCTCAGTCTTCCAAGTAGCTAGGATTGTAGATGTGAGCCACTGGTGCCCAGCTGGAGAGAGTTCTTAACATATTTCTGTTTCTCACAAATCTTATAATAAAATGGATGCTCCTGAGAGATAATCACAGGTGATTATCCTTCTTGCACAGAATTGTCTGTGCGTGCTTCATTTTAGCAGAGGTAGTAAAGTAGCCCTGGGAGTTAATCCAAATGCCTAAGAGAAAAGTGACTTCATAGATATATCAAAGTAACCCCCAATGGCAACAAATGATTAAAAATGCTTCTGAAGGGATAAGGCTCTGAGCCTCCTTCAGGGCAGAAATTGTAGCTACTGTATGTGACTTTCGAAGCTGCTGTTACCTGATTACCATTTTCAGAAGGACCAACCTGAATGTTGGATGCTATTCACCTGTCCTAATTCTACTCAGAAGTCTGCAATGGCATGATTAAGTCCTGTGAACCAGACTGCATTGGGAGTCAGAGAAGTGGCATAGGTGAGGTTCCTAGAGTGGGCTAGCATTTTCTTGTCTATGCTGCTGAGTTCCTCTATGGTATAATGCAATGAGTTAGCTCTTTCCATGGTGACCTTTCCTTTTTAGAGCAGTGGCATGGGGTCATCCCAGGTATGGGTCCTTCAGCACCCTCCTCCTTCCCACCCCCATCAAGTTTCCAAGTGGTGCTGAGCAGCAAACAAGATGCCCTAGGGATCAGCAGAGTATGTATGAAAAGAGAGCAGTCTAAACATCCTGCATGGTTGGACGGGTCCTGCCATTACAGGCTAACCATATGCCCAAGTACCACAGAATTGCCCATCTCTGGGTCCTGGGACCTGTGTTCCCACCAAAGCAGAACATCGTCGTCACAGGGAGTATAGGTAGAATAAAGCTGCTCACCACATGGCAGCCAGCAAGCAAGGAGGGAGCTGACTTTTATAACAAAGCTCCTCCCCCAAACCCTTTAAGCTATGAATCCATAAATGGATCAGTGCATTCATGAAGTTAGAGCCCTCATGAGCCCCAAATCGCCCAAAGCCCTACCTCTGAACATTGCTGCAGTGGGGACGAAGCCTTCAAAATATGTGAGATTTAGGGAACACTTAAGATCTAAACCATAACATTCTACCCCTGCCCCCCAAAGGCTCACAACCATCTCATAATGCAAAATGCATTCAGTCCATCCCCAAGAGTTCTTAGAGGATTGCTCCAGGTCCATAATCTTCTCTGAGACTAAACACCAGCCCTTACCTATAAGCCCCCATAAAATCAAAACTTTGCATACTTCCAAGACACTGTGGCACAGCATGAATGTTCCCATTCCAGAAGGCAGGAACAGGAAAAATGGAAGGAGGAATCATGCCAAAATAAGATCAAATTCCAATAAGGCAAACATTAAATACTTTAGTACCATGCATTTGTGGAACATGGTGGTATGATGTGAGCTCTAAAGTATTTGGGCAGTCCTGTCCCTGTGCCTTACAGCTGCAGCTCACAGGGCCACTCTCTTGGGTTGACTGTGCTCACTGCTGGTGGCTTTCCTTAGCATATGGCTCACATTCCTACATCTCTAACTTCCTGGGGTCTCCACTGAAAAGTTGGCTTCACTCTCATAGCTCCATGTATTGCCCTCTTGGGAGTTGCTTGCAGGGACCCTGAACATGCCACATACTATTTGGACTCACATGTTTTCCTTTGAAATCTCGGTGGAAGCCTCTATGATCCTGTAATTCTTGCATTCTGCAAGCTGCAAAGCCAGAATCATGTGGACAAAACCAAAGTCTGCAACCAACATGAAGTGTACTGGCTGGGCCCTCTTTGCACTTTAGCCACTGTGGCTTCTGAGTGCCTACATGGTTGATCATGGGGAAATGAACCCCAAAGAAGCAATTCTATAGGTGGCTTTGTGCAAGCAGAGAACCCCAGGGCTCTCTTCTCAAACAAAAATCTTTGAAAGTAGTTTACACTTTTACACCCTTGTGGCTGCAGTGGGGGCCTTGTTGATTCCTGACATGCCCTTAACACATATTTCCTACCCTGGTGAAAACAACCTAACTTCTTCTTAATGACACTAATCTCTCTAGTAACCACCTCTCAGCTACAAATTTATATATGCTTCTTTCCTAGCCAAAATAAGTTTTCAAATCTTTTGCTCTGCTTTTGGTTCCCAATACTCATATAAATCTGGCTAAAAGCACCCATCAATATCCATGAATACTGACTTGAAATGTTCCCCATCAGATGAATTAGTCTTCTCCCTATAAACTCAGTCTCACACAAACTCTCAGGGAATGAACAAAATGCAGATAAGTTCTTTGCCAGAATGTAATACAAATGGCCTTTAGTCCAATTCCCAAAAGAGTCCTTCTTCCCACAGGAAACCTCAGCAGAGACTTCACTGTCTGCATTTCTATCAGCATCCTGGTCTTCTGAGTCTTCACCAGAATTGTCCATTAAGCACCACTTAGCGCATTCTAGGACTTCTCGTGCCTGCATCTCCAAACCTTTCCAAATTCCTCCTGCAAACCAATTCTGAAGGCTCTGAACCACAATGTCAAGCACAGTTGACAACAATAACCCCATTTCTCTCTACCAGCCTTCCAACACTGTGACAATATGCCCAAGTAACCACCTTATAAGGAGGGAATATTATCTTGGCTTACAGTTTCAGAGGTTTAAGTCCCTGCATTCTGTGCACCTGCTGCATTTTGTGCATCCGCTGCATTCTAGGTTCTAAAATATGCACCCTGACATGTAATTCTACTCAGAAGATGACACTCATGTTACAGATGTGGAAATGAAGGTGCAGAAAGGATGGTGGTTTGCTAAAGGTCACACAGCAGGTGAAATTCAGACCTGACCTGAACTGATGGTGGAGGGGACAAATGCCATTGCTCACACGATGGCTCAAAGCCCTCTCTTCAGAAATTCAGTGGCTCACATTGAAAACCCAGGGGATCTGATCCAAGTGTCACTGTCTGGCCCCCACTCATCAGAGCTGGTTTACCTGGCAGTGCCTAGAACCATCCCTGACTCTCCACCTCCATCACCAAGTCAGAGAGGGAGCAACTGCTTGGGTCAACCACTTCACTGGCCCCATCAGACATAAGCCACTGATCCTCAGGGTCAACTCCAGAGCCTGGCCTGCTATGGATCCAGCTGGAATGGGGTGAACTCCATGCTGCTGGGCTCCATGACACACACACTCTGGATAAGGTCCTGGAACACAGTCTCTACCATCAGGGCCAACCCACTGCCCAGGTTTACTAAATGCAGCTGTGGGTGAGACACTGAGGACTCATCAGTGAGATGATTGAGTGGAGTGTGGGAGGATTCAGGGGCAGAGCTCTCAGGAAAGGACCTTCCACGAAGTGACCTGGGTACTCACACCTGAGATCTTTGTCAGAGGCAGCCAGATGAAGGTCTGAGGAAGAGAACATTCTAGTTTAAGGTCTGGGAAGGGAACATTCTAGGTGAAGAGGTGTCCTGAGGGACATGGCAGCTCAGCTGGTTGGAGAAAGAGAAAGAAGGCCAGTGTGGTTGCAGTGGAGGGGGAAGAGAAGGAAGATGGGTGGGCATGAGGGGCAGTGTTCACTCCTGCAAGGCCTATGCCATGGAAAGAACATCAGGTTTCCAGCTGAGGAGACTTCAGAGGTGGCCATCACTCTGGGCTCCATGTAAAATCAGCTGCTAGGTGACCAGTGAGGAGGCTCCTGGAGAATCCCAGTGAGAGATTAGTGGCAGCCTGGCCAGAGGGTGGTGGGGTAAGAGTTGGTCAGGCATGCATTGAGTCAGTTTCTAAATGTGCAGGTGACAGGTACATTGGTCAAGTGGCTAGAGAAGCTGAGAGGCAGTAATAGCTAATTCTCACATAAAACCACTCTCGCTGCACTGCAGATTCTGTTTTGGGGACATCCCTTCCTCTCCTAACCATCTATCCTTCCTGCCACGCAGGCTCATCACCAGCACTACTCTCCTGATGCACAGGCTGGCACAAAGCGGGGCCATTATATGCCCAAGCACAGCTGGGAATCCAAGTGCAAACTCTGCAGTCTGGCCCAGAAGCTGCATTCTAACCCTGACGTCCACAGCCTAGTAACTACTGTCCTTGGGCTTTTGGCCGAGCAATGAGTGAAAGGTGGTGCATTTACCCAGGAGGAAGGGAGCATGAAACCTAATCATAACCCCAATATTGGGTGATTGTGTAAAATGTTTCCCACAACTCTCAGGGTCAAGCACTAGGTGTGGGACCCGTGTAGTGGTCACCTGACTTTGCACCTGAACAGAAGCAAGAGGAGGAGGCCCGCTGGTCTTTCCCTATAAATTTACATTCCATGCGTCAGTGACCTTCCCAGTGTGAGATTCCTATATTTTGGGTGTGCCTATCTTTCTAAAATGGCTCTTTGATTTTCCAGAGTCCTCTGTTTTCTCTGGTTCCCCCCTCCAGAAACCCCAGCTCTGTGGACACAGGCCCTTCTGCACCTATTGCTGTGTGGCCTGTTGTGTCCACCTTCCCCGTGGGACCATGAGTTCCTCAAGTAATCCCAGTGAAAACACACAGGACAAAAAGCAAGAAGGTGATTCTGAATAAGGTCTGAGGGCTGGTAGCTGGGACCCCATCTGGAGCCTCCCATGGGCTGTCCTGGCCATGGAGGTCTCACCTTCATCTCAACAAAATGGAGAAGGTCTCAACAGAATGCATTTGAACCATACTGAGTTCAGCGTCATTGCCTGTGGTCACAACACTCTTGAGGTGACTGTGGCCAACATGTAACTACATGAAGACAAGTTGAAGTTACTAGTACATCCTGTGGAGCATAGAGGGGAAAATCACTGTGAGATCAATTATCCACCTGCCCCATCCTTGTTTGGAGAAGTGACAGGGTTAGAGACTAGGGTGCATCCACACTCACATGCTCACCCACTCAAACTCATATGAACATGCTCACATACATACAGGCTCACCGATCCTCACTCACCCAAGAACATTCTTACACACTCAAAACTATATATTCACACTCACATATGTGCTCACTCATGCTCACTTGCACAGACATCTACACTTCCATTCACCGACATCCCTGCCCTCTCGTAATCATCTACTGGAAACCAAATGACAGCCTCTCTTCTTCCAGGTGGAGGATCACAATCCCAAGGTACCAGTGCACAGAGAAGACACTTGTTATTGTTCCAGGTGGACTGCAAGAGTGATGAGACTGGGCTGCCCACCAGTGCTCAAATCCCACCTGAGGTCAGAGTTTGATGCTTAATGCCATGTGGGAGCACAAGTACCATTAACACTTGCTATGCGGACAGGGTTGGACATATTTTCTCCTCAAATTTCTATTTTTCCTGTAAGTTCGTTCATACTGATTTCAAAAACAATATTTTTTAGGAAAATTAATGTTTAGTAGAGCTCAAATCTGCATTCCAAGATTTGTTTTCTTTTTACAACTTTATTCACTTATTTAAAATTTTATTTTTAATTAAGATGATAATCATATGCATTTATGGGTTACAATGTGTGATGTTTTGATATATGTTTATAATGTAGAATGATTAAATCAGGCTTTTAACAAATTCATAGTCTCATGTAATTTTATTTTTGTAGTGGAAACATTTTAAACATACTTTTAGCAATTTTGAAACAGAGTTCTTTACTATTTAGTTGCCATTCTATGAGATAGATCCCTGAATCCTCTTTCTCCTGCTAACTGAAACCTTATGTCCTGCAATTAACATTTCCCTTTTCCATATCCTTCCCTGCAGGGGTCCTCTGGCAACCATCACTCTACTCCCTGCTTCTGTGAGTTCATCTTTTTTAGATTCCACAAATGATAAGATTGGGTGGTATTTGTCTTTCTGTGACTTATTTCACTTAGCATAATGTCCTCCACATTCAGTCATGTTATACCCAACAATAGGACTTTCCCCATCCATTTTAAGGCTAAATAGTGCTCTAATGTATATATACCACATTTTTCATGAGTGGATAAACCACTCATTCACTGATGGATGCCTAGGTTGCTGCCATATTTATTATACTTACTTTCCCCTATGTTTTAGCTATTGGTTTATTGTTGTTGTTTTACTGATTAACAAAATGCATTGTTAACCCCCAGTTATCACAGATTTCAAAGACTCTGATTTCAAATAGTCTCTGACCTCTAGAGGGTAATATTAAATGTAACAGAATGGAAAAAAAAAAGCCACAATCTCACAGAAACACCCAAGGAAGGCAACTATCTTTGGTTGTCATGGAAATATCAAGATGCCAGAATACAGCATGACAGAGATGGAATGTCTACCTCCTACTGTTTCCACATGGGTGCCTACAGCACATGGACCCCTCTGTCCTACAAGGATATGTAACCATGACAACCAGATCATCTGAAGTTTTTCTGAATACCCAGATCCCAGACCCATTCCTGGGAATCAGGCCACAAAGGTCATTTTGTGCTCCTGGGAGTGTGGATAAGACACCAGACAATCCGTGACTTTCTCAGGCTATGTGGGGATGGTTTTCCACAGCTCTAATGGCCACTCCCATAAATTTTGCTGGCCTGAATCCTCAGGGATCCCTGATAGGATGAACAGGTAGTCCCCACTTTATAGATTGAGAACCTGAGGCTTGGAGCACCTTTCTCAACCACTCAGGTCTATCTGGAGGAAAGACCTTCACTTTGTGTTATGTGCTGCTGCCTCTTACATGTCTAGAGGAGTTTTTTGCAGAGTGAAAATACGGAACATACCTATACACAAATCAGTTCTCTTATCCAAAACTGATTGGCCTTATAAATACAGAAGAAAGAGAAAAGACTATAGGACCCTGCAGACAAAACAGATGAAGTGCCTGGCTGGGGCATGGTTAGACGCATGGCCCAGTGCTGCTTCCCCAAACAAGAGTTCCACTCCAGTATTGGAAGGCACAGTACACTTTTACAAAGGCAAAGAAAGGGAAGAAAAATGGATGCTTCTTCCCATGTGGGAACAGGAAAAGCTCCATCACCACCACCCCACCTCTGGCTCTGGGCAGGCCAGAAGGCAAAGGGGGTCTGAAGCCAGAGTAGAAAGAACTTCCCCAAGCACCAGGAGAGTGACACAGCCAGTAGGAGCATAAGATTCCAGTCCTTGTCTGTGGATGACTTATGCCCTCAGAGGTGGGCTATGGGGGCTTAAGGACAAATGCATGAAACAGAGGAGGTGCCATCTTGCCTGGTCCCCACAGAGGTGAGGGGTAAATCATCCGGCCCCTCTGTATTTACCTAATGTGATGGTAAAACATGTTCTGGAGAAGATGAAAGAACCTGAAAGAATTCATCAGGAGGTATGGCTTCAATTGGGATATTCTGGAAGGCAAGCAGAATGGAGGGGTGGTGCTTTTGGGAGGACTTGGAAAAGTATAACTTCAAGGAAGAAACCATAGATCCTAAAAATAGCACCCAGGCAAGGCTAAGTGATGCCTGAGGCTCAGAGGCTTTCAGAAGCAGGAAGATGCAGTTCTGGACCAGGACTCTAGCCACTGTGGCCTTTGATCCCTCCCAGCCACCCTCCTTGCATGGCTCAATGAACCAGCTCTCCAGTTCCAGCTCCCCATGTGTGCTCCAGGCAGCTCACAGCCAGTTGTCACCTTTTCTAGGCTCTGAAGTCGCAACTAGGAACCATCAAGTACAAAAAAAGGGGATATCAAATCTCTGAGAGCTAACTTCCAACAAAATGGTCATCATCCTAGCTTTGATTTAGCAAGCTGAAGATAGCAATGATTTCTGAAAAGAAGCCAAAAGGGAACCTCGCCTCCTCCTAAAACCTCCAACTCCACCAGAATATCCTGGATGATCTAACTGATAATCCTAAAAAGTTCTCAAAAGGGACAGAAGAATGTTCATCATGTCTCCCCATGTCCCAATTTGTCTGGGACCATTCTAGAGCCAAAAAAGCTAACTGAGGTGGACCTGGGTCACTTAAGACTTCTGGAAGGTTTACAGGAATTTCTGGGCTCAGAAATGCTCCCTGGTCCTCTGTAGGGCAGGAAGAGAATGGATTCTCAGCCTCTGAGCTCCATGGACTCAGTGAAAATGGCCAGGATGGCAGCAGACTCCCCACTTGGGCCTTCTTGGGCCCAGTCATCTGCATCATCCTCTCCACCCAGCTCTGCAGTGAGATCTCCTGGATCGCAGGGACTGGAGGTGCCCCAGGGACACCACGACAGTATCTTGCATAGACATAGGAGCACCATGGGAGTCTGAAGACCCATTCTCAGTTTGCCTATGTGGGGATTCTGTAGCTTTGGGGCTACACTTTGGGCTGCTGTTCTAAGAGGTGATCCCACTTCTTCTTCCACTAAATACCAGCATGCAGTTGGGTCAGACAAGTAGATCTTGTTGCTGGACCTGTTAAACATTTAAGTGGGGATTGTACACAGGCTGCCAGACTCCAGTACCCACATGCCACCAGGGTGGACTGTGAACCCTGAAAGAAGCAAATAGGGAGCCTGAGCACTCAGGCTACAGGGGAGGCAGGGCTGAGGAAAAGATTAAGGTCAAGTACCATACATACAGAAGCCCATATCCATCTAAGTGGAAGGCCCCACAGCCATTCACCTGGCCTCCACCTTGGATAAGAACAGGCTACTGAGAGGGTAGGGACCTGAAGTCTGCCATTACCCTGAGCCCAAAGAACCTGGTCCTTGGATTCAGGTTCAGAATCCAAAGATCCTTTGGATTCCCAGGGACTAACACTGAACACATCCCACTCTGACTGCTCATTAAACCTGAATATGGTCCTCAGCAGGTCTGTGCTGTGAGGCTGGGAATGAGTACCCTCTCTGTGTGTGCCAGCCATGCTCTTCAGGTCTCACTGCCCCACTCCCACACAGGATGCCACACCAGTGACTCCTGTCCCCATGATGCCTTTTGCTTTCTCACCTCCACATCAATGTTCAAGCTGTTTTCTCTGCCAGGACATTCTTCCCCCAACAGAAGTTCTGTCTGACATAATGCCTACCTCATGTAAAATCTCCAGAAGTCTCTCCTCTACACTCATAATTATCACTCTCTGTCACTGTCCTGCCACGACCTGTTTCTGTTGGTCTCTCCTTGGAATCCAAGTACAGGTCCTTGTCATACTCCCCCTGAATTATAGTGTCCAGCCTAGGCCAGGCAGACAGCACCAAGGAAACACTGTGAGGAAAGGAAGCTCCTGAGATACAAAGGGCCACTCTCCCTGTGTCACTGCCTTCTCAACTCAGGTCTTCACTACACAATAAGCTCTCTAGTTTCCTAAAAAAAGAACCTTGTGGGTTTGCTGCACATCAGGGAAATGCTCTCCTGACTTGAACTACTTCAGTGTTTTCAACAGGTGAATCACCTCAGCCCCAAGGAAGCATTGCCATGGTAACCCTCATGCTACAGATAGCCAGATCACCTGCTGCTATTTGTCATGGTGCCTCCCAGGTCTGAAATATGCCTGTCAGGATCCTCCATTGCTGCTTATTCCTTCCCTCCTCTCCCTAACTCCCTGTCAAGACTCTGCCAACTGTTAGGTCAACTTAGGTTCATCTGTTACTGACTACTGCATGCCCAACCTTGAAAGGTCAATTGTTAGGTCTGCCTAAAACCCTGGCATCCTCCCCAACATTCTGCTCTGCCCCTATCCCTCTCTCTATCAAACCTCTACCCACTTGCCTCAGTCCCACCTATGGCTGTGTCAGGATTGTCTGGGTTGGGTGGATCGGTGGCCTAGATAAGGTAGAGCTGAGGGTTGATGGTCCCTTGCCTGGGAGGTAGTAAAAATGGCCAGAATGAGAGGTTTTGCTTTTCTCTCCTCCTCCTCCTCTTCCTCCTGAATCCCTGCAAGGGACGCCAATGACTACACGGCACACAAAAACCATCAGGACATCAACAACCTCTATAGCAGTGTGGATACATCCTCCTCAAGGTCCACTCTGATGGGGCTTAGGCACATGAGAAGTTTCCAGAGGACAGGAATGATGCTTAGCTCCTGCCACCATCTCCATCTTTGGGAGTCTCTCTGGTGAGATAAGAACAGAGTGAGCAATTCCACTCAGAGGGGCTACTGTTTTGGTTCTTTCTAACTTTCACTCAGTTGGGGAGAAACAGAACTATGTTTAGCTCTTCTTGCTCCCAGGGAGACAACTTGATTTCAAAACAATAGATACAACCTGTCTGTGGGGACACACGCTGCCGGACAAAAGAATATTTAAATGACCCAGGACAAGGTTTCTGTGTCCCAGCTGCACCTAGCTGTACCTGACCCTCAATTTGTCCAGAGCCAGGGCAGCTATTGGTTGGGGATGATCTCCTTAGGGAATGGGATCTTGTACTAAAGCTGTAGCTTTAGTTGACTCCTAACTTCTACACTAGCCCTAACCCTATTATGTTGTAAACCTATAATCATAACCCTAACTTTAACCCTATTTTTATCCCTAAGTCTAACCACAAGTCTAAAACTGGCCTAACCATAAACCTAAACCTAACACTAACCCATTAGTATATAGTTAAATATTTTAAAACAATTTTCCATATGTAAGGGTCTCATTTAAAAATCAACACCCAAATTAAATAGACAGTTTTCTTTCATTACCAATGTCTGATTCATAAAAAGGTGAGGTTTTTTTTTTGAAAGCTTTCACACCTTGAAGATCTTTGTGAAGATTAACTGTGCTCAAAGTGTTCAATGAATGCCCCTGTCTGATAAGGCATTCTCAATTTTGTTGCAATTACTCCAAGTAATTGTTTTCCTTTTTCATTAATTTCCTTGAGAATAAAAGGTCCCTTTTATGTTTTCCAAATAAAAGAATGGATAACTGTTCAAAAAGTCAACAGCTACAGAGGTACGAATCATAAATGCAAACCGAACATACACAATATTTCAACAGAGTACTTCTCATGCAAACTAAAAATGGGGCATTGTGTGGTAGAAGTGGACACATATCTGCTCTGTCCAATCAGTTACATGTGTCTTAAATCAGTGATCTACTATTTATGGCTTCAAAGACTCCCTGAGGGTTATGTTCACTTTAGAACCCGAGTGCATGAGAATTCAGAAGAAAAAGGCCTAATGAAAGTTTTGGTATAGACCAGGTATCAGAAAACTAACACAGGTATTGACCAGGCTGGAAGTAACAGTCATCACATTTTCCTCATGTTATTGTTGAGCTCAGACACATGTTCTGACACACAATAAGGTAAGGCTGTAAACTGAGTGTTTTGAATCCTACAGAAAAGCAAATCAATTCTGAAGAACACATAGCCAGTCTCTGCTGTACAGGATTTCTCTATGTGAAGGTCTTGATATCTGGTAAGGTATGTCTTATCATAGAAACTATTCATGCATTCACTACACTTGTAGGGTGTCTGCTCTGTGTGAATTCTCTAATGCCTGGTGAAGTTGGCTTCTTGTACAATAGCTTTCCACATTCATTATATTCATAGAATTTTCCCACTGTGAATTCTCTGATGTACAGTGAGGTCTGACATACAGCAGAAAGTTTTCTTACATTTTTTCACATTCAAATGGCTTCTGTCAAGAGTTATCTGAGGCCTGCAGAGGTGTGATTTCTGGTGGAAGACTTTTCCACATTCTCTGCATGCAGGTTTCTCACCTGTATGAGTCCTCTGATGTACAGTGGGGTATGACTTATATTACTCATTTTCTTATATTCTTTTCATTCTTGTGGGCTTTCACATTTATGGATTTTTGGTTGCCTGTTGAGTTTCCAATTCTGGCAAAATATATTTTGACATTCTTTACTTTCATATGATTGCACACCTGTGTTAGTTCTCTGATATACCTGAACAGTAGAAAGTTTCACTGTATTTTTTTTTCTTTAAGAGATGAGGTCACTTTATTTTCCCCAGGATAAACTCAAACTCCTAGATTCAAGCAATCTGTCTGCCTTATAATTTTATGCATGATTTGTCAGCTGTGCAGTTCTCTGGTGCTTACTGAGATGAGACTTCTGGCAAAAGCCTTTTCCTCATAAGTTGAATTCATAGGGTTTCTCACCTATATGAGTTCTCTGGCATATAGTGAAAGATCACTTATCATAGAAAGTTTCCCTACACTTTTTGCATTCACAGAGATTCTCACTTGGGTGAGTTCCTTGATGCTGCTGAGGTATCTGATAAAAGGTTCTGACTTCTGATTAAAGTTTTTTTCCTCACACATGGTATTTATTGGGTCTCTCACTTGTGTGAATTCTCTGGTGTTCAGTGAAGGCTGACTTATGGGTGAATGGTCTTCCACATTCATTATAAGCACATAGTTTGTTACCTGTGTGAGTCCTCTAGTATGCAGTAAGAGCTGGCTTAGGTTTGATAGCTTTCCTACATTCTTTACATTCATTCCATTTCCAACTCATATAAGTCTCTCGATGAATCTTGAGGTGTAACTTCTGGTGAAAGGCTTTCCACTTTCATTCAGAGTGCTTCTCACCTGTGTGAGCTCCTCGATGTACAGTGGGGGCATTTTCCTACATATTCACATGCATATTGCTTCCCATTTTATGAATTCTCTGATGTACAGTGAGGCCTGGCTTACATGGACCTTTCCCCACAATCCTCACAGGCACATGGTTTCCCACCTGTGTGAGTTCTCTGATATCCAGTAAGCTATGACTCACAGTAGAAAGTTTTCCTACATCTTCACAGGCATGGGGTTTCTCACCTGTGTGAGTTCTCTGACATAGCGTAAGGATGGATTCATGGTAAGAAGTTTTCCTACATTCTTCACTTTCATAGAATTTGTCACCTGGGCAAGTTTTTGGATGTCTGCTGAAGAGGTGCTTCTAGTTAAAGTTTTTTCCTTTTTATTGTTGTGCTGGGTGGGGGTATATTGGAGTATTTATAAAAGTTCTTACAATGTATCAAATATATCATACTTGAATTCACCCCCTCAGATGTTCTCTTTCATCCCCCTCCCCCTGATTCCTGGAAAAGCTTCAACGGGTATCATTTTTGCATTTAATTTGTGCCACCTCCCCTCCCCCCAGGCTATACCTCCCCACCTCCAGGCAGAACCTATTCCACCCTCCTGTTCTCTGACTTTATAGAAGAAAAAAACATAAAAGATAATAAGAAAAACATGGTCTTTTTGCTAGTTTGAGATAAAGATAGTTATATGGGGAGATTCCTTGTGTTGTTTCCATGCATCTATGTATTAGAACCACATTGGTTCTGCATTCCTAACGTTGAGAGTTCTTTTCTATGGATTCTCTAATGAATATTTAATTCTGATTTCCCACATTCATTACAACCATAGGACTTTTCTGCTGCTTGTGTTCACTGATGTCTTTTAAGGCATGATTTCTTAATGAAACATTTCTAACAATTACTACATTTATAACATTTCTCTCCTTTGTGTATTTCCCTATGTTTAGTGAGTTTACACTTTTACAGACCATTTTCCCACAGACATTATATTCAAAAGTTTTCTCCCAAATCTTTGAGAGCTGTACATTTGACACAGGATCAATAACTAGAATATACAAGGAGCACAAAGAACTGAACTCCAAAAGAACCAGCAACCCAGTGAATAACTAGGCAAATGAATTGGACAGACAGTGCTCAAAAGAAGAGGTATAAATGGCCAATAAATACATGAAAAACTGTTCAACATCCCTGGCCATATAAGAAATGCAAATGCAAATGACACTGAGGTTTCATCTCGCCCCCGTCAGAAGGGCTATCATCTAGAACACAAATAAGGGCCAGTAGCTGCTGGCTGGTGCCTTTAGTCCTAGCTATTTGGGAGGCTGAGATCAGGAGAATCACAGTTCCAGGCCAGCTGAGTCAAGGAGTTCATAAGACCTCATCTCAACCAATAGCTGGGCACAGTAGCATGGACCTATGATTCCCAAGCTACATGGGAGGTTGAAAGTGGGAGTTTTGCAGTTCCAGACCTGTCTTGGCAAAAATAAGTTTGTGAGAACCCATCTCAACAGAAAAACTGGGCACGATGATGCACACTTTTCATCCCAGCAATAGGATTGATCACAGTCCAGGCCACCAATGGGCCAAAAGTGAGATCCTATCTCCAAATAACCAGAGCAAAAAGGGCTGGAGGTGTGTTCAAGAGTACCTGCCTCATAAGCATAAAGCCCTGAGTTTAAACTCACTCCCCTCCAAAAGAACACAAACAAAAACAAATGCTAGCAAGGATGTTGTGGGAGAGGAAAGAACCTTTATTCACTGCTGGTGGAGATATGAAAGAAGTATGGCAGGTCCTCAAAAAACTAAAAACAGAACTGCCATATGATCCAGCAATACCACTAATGGACACATATCCAAAGGAATGTAAGTCAGGATATAATACAGACATTCAGACACTCGTGTTTACTGCAGCACCATCCTCAGTAGCCAAGCTATGGAATCAGCTTAAATGCCCTTTAACTCATGAATGTATAAAGAAAATGTGGTTTATATGCACAGTGGAGTATTATTCAGCCATAAAGAAGAATGGAATTATGTTGTTTTCTGGAAAATGTGTGGAACTGGAGATGGCAATGTTAAGTGAAGTAAGTCAGAAGGGCAAAGTAGGCAAGCTTCCTTTCGTGTGCAGAGTCTAGACTCAAAATACATACATACATATATACAGCTATGTCTGCATGTGTATAATACAACATATTTTTCTATCTATCCATCTATACATAGATATATAAACATGACTACAATCAAAGATCTGTCTGCAGGGGTTGAGATGAGAGTGGGTGATACCAAAAGATATCAGTTGTGTCTATGTACGAAGATGGTATAAGGCAACTCACTGGAAGCTGTTAAAAAATAGTGGGAGAAGGAGAATGGGAAAAAGACAGAGCAATAGAGGGTTTTAATCTGATCAATATACAATGTGTGCATGTGTGAAATGCCACAGCAGTGAAACCCTTTTGTACAATTAATACACACTAATAAATTTTTTTCAAAAAATTTTTCTCCCTTATGTAAGTCATCTCTTGGACAATAAGTACAAACTTATCAAGGAATTTCCCACATTCACTGAATTTACTGGACATCTCTCCCACATGAAACTTATCCTTTTCAACTCTTTTTTTTTTTTGGGTGGCACTGGGATTTGAACTCAGGGCTTCACACTTGCTAGGTAGCTGTTCTACCACTTAAGCCACTCCACCAGCATGAAACCTTTCCTGTGTCAGTAATCCTGTCTCTTGTTGAGGGCTTTTCCTTGTTGAAAATGTCTTTGCAAACCCTGGGTCTTACAATGAAGACTAAGATATGCAAGATATCTGAAGATTCTCCAGGTTGCAATAAGATCATCAGGTTCCTCTCTAGTACAAATCTCATCAGGCTCACCAGGAAAAAGCACATTCTTCCATACACAAAGTTCCTTAGAAGAGCTGGGAGTAGAGTAACATCTGGGAGTAACTGCTGGGAGCAGTTCCTCAGAAGATGGTGGCAGAGTAACATCTCCAGCATCTCTCCTCTCAGATACAACAAACTGAATAGCTAGTCTCATACCAAACTTCATCAAAAAGAGGCAAGGAAATAAAGGATGGTGGCACAGTAGATTTGTCTACACCAGCATCTCATGAACATACCAGCAGGCACTGGTGGGTGCAGAATGGTGGGAACTGGTAGGCCAGGAATAAATACAGAGTCCAGAGGCATCCAGGAGGGAGCCCAGTGAGTACAACCATGGTGGCTGGGATCCCCAGACCAGACTGGCCAGCTCTGCAATGGAATCCAATGGGGACTGACAGGACCATACCAATCATGTCATGGAAATGCCAAAATAGTCAAAGGTTAGAGTCCTTACTAGCCGCGGGCGCATCTTGAAGATCACAGTGTGGGCCTCAGAGGTATGATTGCAGAGTCAGAAAACCCAGAGCCCAGCACTGCAGTCACTAATTTGGAACCACCTGATTTAGAGAAGAACCACCTGTGAGTTGGAAAGCGGGGGAGGGCTGAGAGAAGTGCAGAATGCCAAAGGTCAAGTGGGGAGTAAAACCAGAGGCTAGGAGTCCAACCCCTGGAAGCCAACACAGGACCTTGAAACTGAATTTCAAGTCTACTTCTGTGTACTGGGGTCCCTGCTCAATACAGATAAATATCCAAATAGGACATCTCATAGTAGGCTGGCAGTGTAGCTCAAGTGGTAGAGTGACTACCTAGCAAGCATGAGGTACTGAGTTCAAACACTAGTACCACCAACAACAACAAAAAAAAAGACATCCCATAGTGGACTAACTGGTTCAGATTTTACAAACCACAAAAAAAAAAAAAAAAGAAAGAAAAGAAAACTGCTATGGTGAGGAAAGGTAGCTACCCTTACAACGAGGTATCTTTCCTTACATAAAGATAATACCAATCATTTGGTTTTGATTTTGTGTTTTATTGTTGTTGTTCTTATTGGTTGGGGTATTTTTGTGCTTTCTTTGATATTCATTTCCTCCTTTCTTTTTGCAGTTATTATATATGAGCCACAGAACATACCTTTTAATATGCAATTTCTAGCCATCTCTTCTCCCTCCCTCTCCTGTTTCCCTCCCCCAGTTTTGTTTTATGTTCATAATTAGATTACTTCTCTCTTATTTTTCTTCTCTGTTTCTTCATACATAATTCTTCTTTGTTGCCATTTATTTGGCAGGTTGGTAGACTGACAGATTGTGCTTTTTTTTTTCTTTTTACCTTTCTTACATACCTTTAACTAGACCTTTTCTATCTATCTTCTTTTGTCTCTTATACCCTTCTATTTACCTCTTCATCATTAGTAAGCCATACATCATGAGTATTCATTAGTTTTATTCATCCTGTCTTCTTCCTCACTAACCTTATTAATTAATGTCTTCCTAGTGCATAAAGTATTATCTTTGCTGCTTTATTACTCTAAAGATACTGGGACAGTGGTGATGGTCGTTATTAGTGGAGGATTACTGTATCATAGGAGTGTGGCTATCAGCTGTGATTACTTCTTTTTTTTAATTTTTATTTTATTCATATGTGCATACAATGTTTGGGTCATTTCTCCCCCCTTACCCCCATTCCTTTACCCACCCTGCTCACTCCCTTACCCCTCCTTACCCCTCACTACCAGGCAGAAACTATTCTGCCTTTATCTCTAATTTTGTTGAAGCTATGATTACTTCTGCAGCTGGTCTTCTTCTCCTGGGTGGAGCAGGGGCTGGATCCAGTGCCTCAAGCACAGTTGGTAAATGTTTCAATACTGAGCCACAACTGAGTCCAATGATGAGAAAATACATCACAGTGCAGCCACTACCCTGTCTTGCTTAAACATCATGAAAACTTCAACTGAGAGGACACAGGATATTAAAACCTCCAATCAAAAACTTGATCACAGATTCATAAATCCCAATGTAGAAACACAAGTAGTATGACAATAATGGCAATGAGTCTCCTCCAGAAGTCAATAATTCCACAATAAAGGATTTGATAAATAGTAAAGTGAATGAAATCTCAAACAATGAAGTCAAAGAATGATTAGAATGATCACTGAAATTAAAGAGAACACCTGAGTGAATTAAAAATGAATACAAATAAACAACTGAATGAAGTAATGAAGAAATACAGGATATAAAAGAGAAATTCTGAAAAAATAATTGAAATTCTGTAAATGAAAACCTCAAAAATGGGCTGGAGAAGTGGATCAAGTGGTAAGAGCACCTGCCTAGCAGGCAACATGCAGTCCTGAGTTCAAACCTCAGTACTGCAAGAAAGAAAGAGAGAGGGAGAGAAAGAGGGAGAGAAGCTCAAAAACTCACAAGCCTCATTAATAGAGTAGAACAAGGTGAAAACAGAATATCAGAACTTGAAAAAAAAGTAGAAACAAAATAATATGAACAGAACATACAAGAACTTTGGACACCAACAAAATACCAAACCTATGAATGATGAGTATAGAAGAAGAGGGACCAAGTATGGAGGCTCAGGCCTGTAATCCCATATTTGGTTGACATATCAGGAGGATCACAGTTCAAGGAGAGGCAAGGCAAAAAGTTATCAAGAATCCTATGTCAACCCATAAGCCTGGCATAGGGATGTAGGCAGGAGGCTCATGGTCCAAGGCTATGGTCTAAGGCCATGATCCTGAACAAAAACATGAGAACTTACCTAAAAAATAGCTAAAGCAAAAAAGGGGGTCATGGCTCAAGTGGTAGAGTACCTGCCTAGCAAGCATGAGGCCCTTAGTTAAAACTCTGATATCACCCATCCAAAAAAAGAAGGAGGAAGGGCAAGAGGAGAGGAGATAAAAGATAAAGGCATAGATAACTTATTCAATGAAATGAAAGTTGAAATTTTTCCCCAATCTTGAGAAAAAGAGAGTTATCTAGATATTAGAGGCTTTTAGGACAGCAGACAGACAAGATTTTGAATAAAAGGAGTCCATCAGAATAATGGATGGATATGATACATCCCAAGCCTTGAAAGAAAATAACTGTCAACCTAGATTACTAGGATAACAAAGCTATTCTTAATAATTGAAAGAGAAATACAAACCTTCCACAATAAACAAAAACTAAAGGAATTCATGACCACTGAACTGTCACTGAAGAAGATACTTAAAGAATTCCTACACACAGAAGAGGAAGATAGACACACCCAGGAAAATATAGGAAACAGTAAATCCCACTAGATGAATAGATAAATAAATGAGGATTAGGAATGAAGCAAACATTACAAAAACAACAAAATGATAGGAAATACTACATACCTTGCAATAATACCACTGAATGCTAATGGATTCAGTTCTCTAATCAAATGTCAGAGACCTGTGGACTGTATTAAAAAATAAGAGCTAGCCATTTGTTGATTATAAGAAACACACCTCACAGGCAAAGACAAAGGCTTAAGATGAAAAGATGGAAAAATATTTCTCAAGTAAATACAAGCCAGAAAGCAAGCATGAGAAGCTATACTCAGACTTCAAACCAAACTTAGTAAGACAAGATAAAGTCACTTAACATTGATCAAGGGAACAATCCATTAAGAGGATTGCTAACAATTGTAAACATATTCACCAAATGTTGGAACACTCAGTTTCATAAAACAAAGTACAGATAGGCCCCAACACAATAATTGTGAGTGACATCAATACCATACTTTCAACAAGATATACATCATGCAGACCAAAAAATCAACAAAGAAACTTCAGAATTAGATGACTCTATACATAAACTGGACTTTAAAGACATCTACAGAATACTTCAGCCAACACCTCCACAATATATAGCAGTCCATGAAACTTTCTCCAAAATAGATCATATTTTAAGACCTAAAGAAGTCTTAACAAATGCAATAAAATTTAACTCCATGTGTTTTATCAGACCATAATGGAATAAAGCTAGAAACCAACAGCAAAAGAAACTACAGAAAATATTCAAGCACACAGAGACTGAACAATACACTGCTAAATGAAAATTCCTAGAATCAAATGAAAGTAGAAGCACAACAGAACCTTTGGAATATGGCAAAGTCAATGCTAAGAGGAACGTTTATAGCTATGAGTACCTACATTAAAAAACCAAAGGAATCTCAAATAAATAACCTAATAATATACTTCATGCTCATAGAAAAATAGAAAAACCAAACTAAAAATTAGTAGGTAGACAGAAATAATAAAGATTAGGGAGGAATTTAATGTAATAAATATTAAAAAGACAATATAAAGAATTAATGAAACAAAAAGTTGGTTCTTTGAAAAGATAAACAAGATTGATAAACCCCTAGCCAAACTAACCCAAAGAACAGAGAGAAGATCCAAATTAATAAAAACAGAGATGACAAAGAGAAGACCCAAATTAATAAATTATAAAAATTAGAACAAACTGATAAAATTCAAGATGCATATGACCTACTAAAATTGAACTAGGAGGATATAAACTACTTAAACAGATTCAAAATTCAATGATAATGAAGTGGTAAGACTTTATTGAGTCTCCCAACAAAGAACAGCCCAGACCAGAGGAATTCACTGCCCAATTCTATCAGGCCTTTAAAGAGGAACAGACACCAATGCTCCTCAAACTATTCTATAAAATAGAAAGGGAAAGAACACTACCAAACTCATTTAATGAAGCCACTTTTTTTCTGATACCAAAATTGGACAAGGACACAGCAAAAAAAGAAAATTAAATATGAATTTCTCTGATGAACATAGATGCAAAAACTCAATAAAATACTTAAAAAACAAATTCAACAACACATCAGAAAGGTCATACGTGATGGTCAAATTTCATTCCAAGGATACAAGAAAAGATGGTTCAACATATGCAAATACAACACATAAACAAAATCAAGGACAAAAATTACATCATCATCTTGATGCAGAAAAAGCCTTTGACAAAATTCAATGTCTTTTGATGATAGTCTCTGAAGAAACTAGTAAAAGAAGAAATGTACCCAAACATAATAAAGTCTGTACATGACAAACCTATCCATGACATCATGCAAAATGGGAAAAAACTGAAACCATTTTCTCCAAAGCCAGAAATAAGACAAGGGTGTCTGCTCTCTCATTCTTATTCAATTTATTGCTTGAATACCTAGTCAGAGCAATAAGGAAAGAGAAAGAAATAAGAGGGATACAAATAGGAAAGGAAGAAGTAAAATTATATCTATTTGCAGATGGTATGATTCTATAGTCAAAATACCCTAGAGACACCACCAAAAAACTCCTGGATCTGACAAACATTTTTGGAAATGTAGCAGGATAAAAAATCAGTAGCTTTTTTGGTACACATTGAATAAACAGCCTGAGAAAGAAATCAGGAAAACCAAAAAAAATTCTATTTATGATATGCTAAAAAGGTAAAGTAAAATAAAATACTTAGGATTAAATTTAAATAAGGAGGTATGTAATAGTGTTTCTGTCACGGACACTAGAAAACATGGAAGAAAGACATTGAAGACACTAGAGGGTGGAAAGAACTTCTGTGTTCATAGAAGAGCAGAATTAATATTGTGAGATTGGGTATACTACCAAAAACAAACCAAAGATTTCACTAAAGTAAAATTCACATGAAAATCCAAATGTCATTCTTCATAGAAACAGAAAAATCAATCTTAAAGTTCATATGAAAACATAAAATATTAGAACTATCCAAGGCAATCCTGAGGAAAAAAGAGCAATTCAGGAAGTCTCACTATACCTGACTTCAAATTATGCTACCAAACAATAGTAACAAAACTGGCATGATACTGGCACAAAACAGACATGTAGAGCAAAGCAATAGAGTAGAAGACCCCAAAATAAATCCACATAGCTACAGCCATTACTTATAGATCACTTTGAATAGTCTGGTCATTTAAATAATGTTGATTTTCCAATCCATGAACATGGGATATCTTTCCAGTTTTTTCCTGTCCACACTTGTTTTCATCGGTGTTCCATAATTTTCATTGTAGAGAGCTCTCATTTCCTTAGTTAAATTTCTTACTAAATGTTTTTTTACCTATTGTTAATGGGATGATTTCTTAATTTCCTTTTCAGCAAGTTCTTTACTGGCGCATAAAATGCTACTTTTTGTATGTTGATTTTGTATACTGCCACTTTGCTGAGTTTGCTTACAGGTTCTAAGAAATTTTGATGCAGTATTTAGATTTTTCTTCATGTAAAATCATGTCACCTTCCAAAATAGATAACTTAACTTCCTTTTCCAATATGGATGCTTTTTATATCGTTTTCTTCCCTAATTGCTCTTGCTAAGACTTCCAGTACTATAAAAATAAGAGTGGTGAAAGTGGACAGTCTTAAAGGAAATCTTTTCAGCTTTTTCCCATTCAGTATGAACTTGACCATGACTTTTTCATATGTAGACTTTAGTATCTTGAGGTATAATCCTTCTATACCTAATTTCTTGATAGTTTTTATCAGGAGGAGCTGATGAATCTTATTGAATGTTTTTCTGCATCTATTGAAATGATCGTATGGTTTTTGTGCACTCTGTTATTTTGCTTCTTATTTATTGATTTGCATATGTTGAACAATCCTTGCATCCTGGGGAAGAATCCCACATGATCATGGTGAATGTTCTTTATGATGTGCTATTTAATTTTGTTTGTTAGAATTTTATAGATAATTTTTGTATCTGTGTTCATTAGAATTTTATAGAAAAATTTTGCTTGTGTTCATCAGGGATATGGATCTGTAGCTTTTGGGTTTTGTTGTAGCTGTGTCTGGTTTTGGTATCAGAGTAATTGTGACCTCATAAAAAATGTTTGTCTAAGTTCCTCCCATTTCAGTTTTATTTGAAATAGTTTATGAATTGGAGTTGGTTCTTCTTTAAACATTTTGTAGAATTCAAGAATAAGATCATCAGCTTCTGGACTTTTGTTACATAGGATACTTTTAATTATTGCATCTCACTATTTATTATTGGTGTTTTGATTTAGATCTGTTTTGTCTTAAGTCAATTTTTGTCAGTTGTATGTGTCTGGGAATTTATCCATTTCTTCTAGTTTTCCAGTTTTTTAGCCTATAGTAGCTTCATATATCTTTTATATTTCTGTGGTATAAATTGCAATGTCTCCTTTTTCTTCCCTGATTTCATTTATTTGGGTCTTCTCTCTTTTCTTCTTGGCTAGCCTAGCTAAAGGCTTGTCAATTTTGTTTATCCTTTCAAAAACCAACTTTTTGTTTCATTGATCTTTTGTAATTTTATTTCTCTATGCTCTGATACTTATTATTTCTTTCCTTGTACTAATTTTGAAAGTGGATTATTCTTGCTTTTCTAAGACTTCAAGGTACATGGTTAGGTTATTTATTTAAGATCACTTTATTTTTTGATGTATGCATTTATTATTTTGAACTATTATAGACTGCTTTTGCTGTTATCCACAGATTTTTATGTCATGTTGTCATTTTCATTAGTTTTGAGAAATGTTTTTATTTCTCTTTTAATTTCTTCCTTTATGACTCATTTATTAAATCCCCATGTACTTTCCATTCTTCTTGTTGACCTGTAGCTTTATTCTAATATATCCTGAGAAGACACATGATATGATTTCTGTTTTTAAAAATGTATTGAGACTTGATTTGTAACCTAGCATATGATGTACCTTAGAGAAATATTCTATGTGTTTATGAGAAAAATGTGTGTTCTCTAACGTTGGATAAAACATTCCTTCTGTTAGATACATTTGCTATATGGTATTATTCAACTGAGATGTTTCTTTGTTGATTTCCTGTCTAGATGATCTATGCACTGAGGAAAATGGGGTGTTCAATCTCCCCCACTGTTACTTTATTAAAGTCTACCTCTTTCTCTTTTTTGGCAGTACTGGGGTTTGAATTCAGGACCTTACACTTGTTAGGCACTCTACCACTTGAACTATGCCTCTAGCTCCTACCTCTTCTTTTTGGTATAATATTTGCTTTAAATATTGGGGTGATTACATGTTGGTTGTACATACAGTTACAACTTCTTCCTAATTGATCCTTTTATCAATATTTAATAACCTTCTTTGTCTCTCTTGAAAAAAACTTAAATTTAAACTCTGCTTTATCAGTATAGTGACTTTCTTGCTTTTGATTTCTGTTTCCATGATACTTTTCCCAATCCTTCATATATGATCCATGTGCATCTTCACCACTGAAGTGAATTTCTTGTTGCCAGCATATAGTTGGGTCTTTGTGTGTGTGTGTGTGTGTGTGTGTGTGTGTGTGTGTGTGTGTGTTTGTGTGGTTTTTTTTGTGTGTATTTTTTAGTAATGTCAGCCAATCTGTCTTTTGATTGGTGAATTTAATACATTTACATCTGAGTTAGTATTGATAGGTGAAATTCCTCCTGTCTTTTTGTTGATTTTATTCTGCTTTTTAAAAATATTTTTGGTCTCTTTCACCATTTTGTTATTTGTTTCTGTGAATTGGTAGTTTTTTGTCATGCTAAGGTTGAGACATTTATCTAGTGAGTTTTGTATATCCATGTGTTGCATGATAGTAGTTATCATCCTTTCATTTCTAGTGTATGACTCCAGTATTTCTTATAGAGGTTGACCTAGTGGTGATGAATTCCTTCAGTTTCTCATTATCTGGAAAAGATTTGATTTCTCCTCCAGATTTGAAGGATAATTTTGCTGGTTTAGTATTCGTAGCAGTTTTTTTTTCCTTTCAGCATTTTAAATATGTCATTCTAGTCTCTTCTGGCCTGTAAAAGTTTCTGTTGAGAAATATAAGTCTAATTGGTCTTCCCTTATATATGACTTGCCACTCTTCTCATTGTTTTTAGGATTCTCCATTTGTACCTTTGACATTTTGACTATAATATGCTTTGGTGTAGGTCTGTTTTGGTTTAATCTAGTTGGGGGTCCTTTCATCTTCTTAAAAGTAGATGCCTAGATTTACTTGAAGATTTGGGGATATTTGACTATTATTTAATGGAGTAGGTTTTCATGCTTTCCTCTTTTCTATCTTCTGGAATTTTCATAATGTCGATATTTGTTTGCTTGACAGTTTTCAATTGGTTTTATACACATTCTTCATTCTTTTCAATTTTCTTTTTTGTTTCTGACTGAGTTTATTCAAAAGACCTGTCCTTAAGTTCTGAAATTCTCATTTCTGCTTATTGCATTTTGTTGAAGAAACTGTCTTGTATTCTTTCAATTCATTGATTGAAATTTTCAGTTCCAAGATTTCTAATTGGTTCTTTTTTGTAATTTCTTCTCTTTGGTAAATTTCTCATTCATGTCCTGAATTGTTTCTCTAATTTACTTGTATTGTTTATCTGTATTCCCTTGCCTCTCACTGCATTTCCTTAGGATCATAATTTTAAATTCTTTTGCAGGCATTTCATAATCTTCTTCAAACTGAGATCTATCTGTGGTGAATTATGGTTGTCCTTTGGAGATACATGTTTCTATATATGTGTCCTTATGTTGATGTTTGTGTATCTGGTGTGACATCTATTTCTTTCAATATAATGAAGTATCTTTGTTGGTATATATGTATTTTTTGTTTAGATGAGATACAAAATATCAGTTGAATAAGTGCTTATGGTTTGGTCAAGAAAGAAAACTCAAAAGTGTAGTTTCTGTGTGAATTTTTTTTTATCTTTGATTGATCTCAGCAGTTTTTACGAATATCTAAAGAATCTAGATTGCAGTAGTTCATGATTGTAGTTGTATGACCTTGCAATGGACACTTTCAAAAGTGTCTTCAGACCTCATGGACTCGAACCCTGATGGCACTAGGGCTTGGGGGGGGGGAGAGGGAAAAGGACAGATGCATGGGATGTGGATAAGACTGTCCCCAGGTCCCCCAGGTAAAGTAGAGCTGATGCAAAATGTTGTGGCATCAAAAGCCACAGTTCTAGAGACACAGATGAGTTGGGGACATTTCTCAAGTGGATGAGCATAGTTAGTGCTAAGGTCTGTGGTATCAGTAATCATGTACTCAAGGTTTTAGGACACAAATGGAGACCTTTTGTAGGTCCTATGAGGGTGGTTGCAGTTGGCTATGAGGACCGTAGAGCTGGCAGATACTTTCATGTTGCTGCAGACCCAGCTGATGAATCTTTTCCAAAAACTTAGGGAACAAATATAAGTGATTCCAGGGCTTTTGACCAACAGTTATGTCCCAAAGTTCATGGGCTATTGAGAAAATGTTCCCTAGGTCATTCAGGACATGTGCAGGTAACAGTTTGGCTTGTGGAAATGATAACCATGTCCTTGAAGTGCAGGAAGCAAGGGAGACCTTCATTGAGTCTTGTGGACTGAGCACAGGTAGTGCATGAGTGGGAACGTCCCTATGTCATGTGTGGCAATCTCTGATGATGGTGAGTTTTGTTCCATTGGTAGTTACTGTCAGAGAGCTGAATAACATGAATGTGCCCTTCTTCTCGTCTCCTAGGATAAGCTTGAGTGATGCAAAAGAATTTTTTAATAGTGGCTGCAGTCCTAAGGCTATCAGCTGCGAAGGAGAACTTCCCAACATCTCTCCAGTTAAAAGCAGGTGTTGCCTAAGGTTGTGGGCAATGGTGGCCACCCTCCTGGAGCTTTGGTGCTTGGCTGGGAGTTTTTCCAGTTTCCAATGGACAGGAGCAGATGAAACCATAACTTTGCAATGGTGGTTACAGTTTCAATGTTGTAGGCTGGGAAGGAAATCTTAAATGGGGAGGCTCTGAAGGGAACTCAGTTGAGTTAGTAGTATTCAAAATACTGCTTGAAGGAAAGATTGGAATTTATGTTTGTGTTTAAGGAGACAAATGCATTCCAAGTAGAAGACACCAGATGAGTGAAAGGGGCAAATATGGGAAAGCATCAAGATCTAAATAATAGTAAGTGTGTCACTTTCTGGAAGCTTAGTTTATTGGCAGAGGAATCTGAGGCCAGAAAAGTAGACTGGCTCTGTTCTATGAAGATTTCAAAAAGCTGGTTTAAGGAATTTATATTTAATTCAGTAGATAATGGAAATCTGTCACTTCAAAAATCTTTGGTACATGAGTAAAATGTACCAAAATTTGTTTATTTATAAAACACTTGTGAAATTACTACCTTCTTTTAGCCTACACTATTGGTATTTAGTAAGAAGTTACCATATAAGACACATGTGTTGAAACAGAACTGTATGGTGAGAAAACTAATCAAACCTCAGTAGATGGTAGTATGGATGTGCTTACATCCATGATGTTATGTTTCAGAGCTTTGGAATACTTGGGCTTCCCATTATTTTGAAGTTCAGTAAAGATTGCAATGACCCAACTTATAGAAATCTGTTTCTGTTAACTTTAGATGATGAAAAAAGAAAGGAAAAAATATTCCCTTTGTCATCGATTGAAATTCAGTGAATTAGCAGATTCTATGAAACAACAAATTTGAAGACAAAATTTTCAGAGAATTTCTCCAGATTTTAATGCATGTCAAAAATGAAAATACCATAAATATGGTTTCTTCCAAGTATGTTATGTGTTTCTAGAATGACACATCAGTTTGTAAGGGCATGGTTATTTGCTTTCTAAACAAAAAAGATTGAATTGTTGAATTTAAATTTTCTATCAAGTTACAAAAGGAAATTTCTGCTTGTGAAATTTTCAGAAACAAATAAACCAGTTGACATTTCCAAATATAGAATTATGAGAATTATGTTGATGACTGTACAACTAACATTCTGATTTAGCTTCTGAATTATTCTTTATATAGACAATTTCTTCAAATTTAGGATTGGTCATGACTACTGTACTAACTTCCTACTGTGTAGATTAGAAACCCAGTTAAGTTGTCAGAATTGGCCAACATTACCAAAGAAGCATGAAGAAAGGTTTCCATAGTTTCAGAGAATCAATAGTGCCCTCTAAAGGAAGTTATAAGGTACATTCAATATCCAAGTTTGATTCAGGGTTTATTCTGCCAAAATACTACTTAATTGTAATTTACAGTACAGATTCAAAATTTAAAAAGGAATTCAGCTTAGCCCAAGCTATAAGTATCTCAAGGAGCTTTTTACACCAATTCCAGACTAGATGGTAGAGCCATTTTTGCCCTGCTTGCTTCTGCTCACTGCTCACTGTCATTATCCCTTGCAAAGTTCCTGGAAAGAGAAAAAGTGATGGCTTCTGAACAGAAGAGTATTTTCTGAAAGATAGGAAATCCAGAAGCAAGTCTAAGTAGGTGTGTTGGGAAAATGTGCAACACTGAAGGAAAAATGTGTAGAATGAAGTGTTGAGAAAGCCTTCCCAGCTTTTGCCCATGTATTGGGAAGATAGCCAAATCAACTGATTTAGAAGAGGACAGGCAGGGCAGTGGGGCTTAAATGTATGAGGATTAAAAGTGATATGAAAAATTTGTGGATTTGTATGTATTTATCTAGTTTATGGTTTATTCTTATATTTTCCCCCATTCATCTTGCATGATATATAAAAAACTATCCACAAGTTGAAAGACATGTGCGGAGAAACCTTATATTACTGAGCAGAGTAAATTTTGGAGATTATCTGCATTAGAGACATGAAAGTCAGTATTACAGTTGTTAATTCTGGATAGCAATTGCTACAGCAAAGTAATTGTCACAATGAGATGGTAAAGAATGAAATATATCTCCTCTGTTCTGTTACTAAATCCATACATATAGAACATTGTGTATGTTCTTCAGTTCTTAAGGCTTTTCTTTCAGAGTTCAAGTCAAGTTTTATCAGGCAATGAAGATCATAGGTTAAGTTGATATTCAGCACATATCCCAGCAGGCAGCTCAATAACTTACCCTGCAAAGGCCAACACAGTGCTGCCCCTTGGCTTCACACTAACCTGTGATGTTGGCCCAGCAACTTACAATAACAGAACAAGAAAAAAGTCTCAAGGAACAAGTAGGATTATGTGGGAAAATTAACTTTCCAATATCCAGTTTTCTACTGATTAGAATACTAAGTGAAATGTTAATGGAAATGAAAATATGTTCCCCACCTTTAGGGACAATCTAAGCTAAATGGCATATTTCAGCAATGACAGCTGTGGTTAGTGGAACAAGGTGATAGTCCTGCATTGTCATAATTAGATGTGACACATTGCTCTGAAGAAATCTGAGAATTAAGGAAAATAGTCATTCTTAGCAACTTCCTCAAAATAAGACCACAGTTAAAAGTAGTATCACCATAGCAGCAGAGGCAGGGAGCTACTGAAAGCAGTGGGGTAGGTTACACCTCAACCTTGCAAACACTCATGGGCCTCCTAGGATGCATTTTTGAACTTCACAGGTTACAGTTAAAAGGGGCTTAAAAAAATTATTGTTGTGCTGGATGGGAGTACATTGTGGCATTTACAAATGTTCTTATGTATCCAATATATCATACTTGAATTCACCCCCTCCCTCATTCTCCTAAAAAGGGCTTTAAATGTTCATTTATGTTTTTCTTTCCAAATGGCTCCTACAATAGACAGATACCAGATAGTATCTCCAGGGCAGAAGATTAAAAAAAAAATTCTATCCTTCTATAATTTTTTCCTTTTAAGTAAGAGAATACCTTAAACTAGGTGACAAAGATGTACTTCTGAGGTACTTATCACTGTGAAAACCTGGCATAGCAGCTGCTGGGAAGGAATTGGAGAATTCCCTAAATCAGAGATATACTTCCCCCCATTGATCCCATCCGTGCAGTGTGGGGTGTGTGCAGACTTCTCTTAACATTTGCAGAAGTCATTTCTTGAACCAAGGTCCTGCTCAAGGGAAAATGGTTCTTGATGGAGTTGGCTACTCAGGGGGCTTCTTGATGAATAATCAAGAAAACCTCTGAAATTTCTAGCCTGGGCAATAAACATAGACTCAATACAATTATCAGAGAATCTGTCTGCCTGTAAGGCCTTGGTCATAGTCATAGCATGTGGGCCTTCGGGTAGGGCTCATGTGCTCCTGCTGACACCCAAAAGAGGCAATACTGAGTCTTAACCACTGTCACAACCCAGCTCCATTTGTCCTGTGAGCTATTATTATTATATTGCACTGTGTGGTCATCAGTATTTGGATGGATATGTGAATGTCATTGTCAATAACTATATAAAGTAGATAGAGCAAATATTATTAGCCTCACTTGGCTGGTAGGGAAACTAAGGATAAATTAAATGACTGAGCCTGAGGGTACTCTGATAGCTAACAGTTCTAGCTTCCACCCTTAGAGTCAATTTTCTTTTCTTTATATCACTTATCTGCTCCATTTTTGTTCTTTGTCATGTGTCAAGTAAGTTATATAATAAAATAGCAAATACCCCTTGTAGAAGAACAGAAATATTTCCCCTTAGACTCTCTCCTCTAAGGTTCTTCTGAAGATAATATCTTATAATAATCACTGTCTTGGTAAAAAACTTAGAATTTTCTTGTGACTTTTAGGGATGCTGAAGAGTACTGAATAAGTGTGCATCTTTTAATATGCCACCTATAGGATTCTCAGAAACACCCAGAGAATCTTTTGGCTGACTGAGAAAATTGGCCAAGATAGTAGGATTCTGCTGCATGTCAGAAAAGATGTGGGAGGAGACAGGTCTTGCGTATTATATCAATCAGGTAAAGGAAAGTTGTTTATATACATGGAAACTCTTTGCCAGATCTTGCAGTTGTTCAGTTATAGGGCCATTCAAGGTATTTTTTGTGAACACTGGAGCAATAATTCTCACAAATTTTATTTCTACTGGATTTGAATGGCATTTTGTTGACCAGAACAGCAGGAGCCCCAGGCAAGTTTTGGATTTCTAAGAGATAGGACAAGGCAAGAATAGTGGACAGGAGTCAACGGGATTGTACTCAAATGAGCCTTGGTGCAGAATATTCTTGGCTAAGAAAAATACATTGAGGATCTTCTGACAACGAAGCTAAATCCTAGGGGTATTTCTGGAGTCTTATCCTTTACAAGGTCAATGATTAAGGGGTAGAAAACTGTACCCAAATGCAATGGGTTGGGCCCTTGATGAATGCAAGGCTGATAAGCATAATCAGAAGATTAAAAAACGAAGAAAGGTATACTGCTTGGAGCAAGTAAGGAGTACACTAGAAATAATTCCCAAAGCCCTTCCCCCAACAAAGACAGCAAGGAGTTTTCACTGGGGAAAACTACACATGTAGAGTCAGGAACATTCCTGAGCATGCTCAGTTTGAGCATACATTGAATGTTCAAAAAATTGGCAGATAGGAATGCCTTGGAATGGAGAATTCAGAATTCTAAGGAGCAGAGTTTACTTAGGTCACCTAAAAGAGTGAGTCAGAGTGACTTGACTTGGTGATTTTGCCTGGGTCCTTGTAAACTTCACTGAAGGGCCTATTTAAAACAAACAAACAAAACCTTGAAGAAGCACTAGCAGTCATTTACAGGGGAAGCAGCAACCAAAGTCCCTGCCTAGCAGCTACCAAAACTTCAGTCCCTCCTTGCTTCTGCTCACTGTGAACTGTTGTTATCATCACTATGGAAAGTGATGAGTCCTGAGTAGGGAGTTGGACATCCTGAATTCTGACAGATAAGAAACCTAGAACCTGGGAAGTTGTATTTGGTCTCCATTTGATGAGTTATCCAAATAGAATAAGATTTTTCCAGTCAGGAAATAACAGTTTTTCTGAGCATCGACAACTGGAAAGCTAACATGGACATTTCTCAGACTGGTTTAGACCTAGGGTTTTTCCCATTGGGGTCATTTTTCTTTAGGCAACCAAGATTATGGAGATCCCAAATACATTTTCCAGCTGCTATAAGGGCAGCAGGAACCACATTCTGGGCTCCAGTGCTCCATAATTGTGACAAGTGTCTTTCTAATTTTGGCTTTTTGTTGTCTGAACTGTTGCTGTGGTGATGCATTCTTGAAGGCAGGTGGTCTCCTGATTGTGGTAGAAGTGGTTCCCTCAGTGGGTCAATCAGCCAGCATTCTGGGAATCATTCTTAGAACACCAATTTAGAGATTGCTCCTCCTGTTCTAATTTCACAAGCACCTTGTGAAATGGGGACTCTATTTCATGCACTAAACTCTTTCGAATGCATAATAACAGGAAAAATAAAACAAAAGAGACCTATAGCAAACATGTCCTGTTGATATTTTCATTTCACTTGTAGCAAAGAAATGAAATATAAGCAAACAAAGAAGTTACTAAAGGGAGGAAATTTAAATTATAAAACAGTTCTTTCTATCATTAAACAGTAAGAGAATTGGAGTGGTATCAGTTTTGAGAAATGATACATGTCTCTAAGATTCATAACGTGTGGTTACATAATAAAGACTCTGGGAAGCCTTCAATAAAGAAACATGCTTAATTTAATTTTGTTTACCCTAGAGTAAATTATTTTAGAATGATGATTATTATTTGGGCAATGATAGTATACTTAATTTTGAGGGGAAAAAGTGTAGGTTAAATATAACTTACTAAGAAACTACTTGAGACATCAAAAATGTAAAATCAAAATTTAAAAAGTGAAGGCACAGAAGAAAGTCAATAATCAGTAAAAGCACAATGCAGCTAAAGTCTAAATAATTGCTAATATAGTTACCAAATTCAGTATGAATACTAAAGGAAAGTTTTGAAGGGTAAAATAAAATAATAGTAACAATATGAATTTCAAATCATGTAATATTTCAACAAAACTAGAAGAGGAAAGGGGGAAATGGAGAAAGTGAATGTGCTAGTTTTTATATATTTTACTGAGGAGGTCAACAATGGGGAAAAACTGAAACCATTTCCTCTAAAGTCAGGAATGACACAAGGGTATCCACTCTCTCCACTCTTATTCAAGGTGGTACTAGATTTCTTAGCCAGAGCAATTGGGCAAAAGAAAGAAATAAAAAGGTAGAAGTCAAATTGTCCCTGTTTGCAGATGATATGATCCTATACTTAAAAGACAAATCTGATAAACACTTTCAGCAAAGTGGCAGGATACAAAATCAACATTAAAAAATCAATAGTTTTTCTATACACTAACAATAAACAGGCTAAAAGAAATCAGCAACGTGATCCCATTTACAATAACCTCAAAACAATTGAAACCTATGAAAAAGTCTAAGAAAGTGACAGACTTCTATAATGAAAACTATAAAACACTGAAGAAAGAAATTGAAGAAGACACTCAAAAATGGAAAGACTTTCCATATTTATGGATCTGCAGAAACAATATCATGAAAATGGCTATCTACTGAAAGCAATCTACAGATTCAATGCAATCCTGTAAAAATTCTAATGTTATTCTCCACAGAAATAGCAAAATCTGTCCTAAAACTCATTTTGAATCACAAAAGACCCTGAATAGTCAAAGTAATCCTGAGAAAAATAAGCCCACACAACTAAAGCCATCTGATTTTTGAAAAAGTCTCCAAAAACCTATTTTGGAAAAAAAGACAATATGTTCAATAAATGGTTATGGAAAAATTGAACACCCACATGTAGAAGACTGATGCTAGATTCCTCTGTCATCCTGTACAAAAATTATTCAAAAATAGATCAAATATCTTAATGCAAGACCTAAAACTTTGAAGCTGCTAGATGAAAACATAAGGAAAAATCTTGAAGATATGGAAATAGGTAGTACTTTTCTGAATAGAACCCCAATTCCTCAAAAATTTGAATAAAAATTAAAAATGGAATTGCATAAAATTAAAATCTTAAGGCACAGCAAAGGAAGCAATTGTCAGAATTGAAAGAAAACCTACAGAATAGTGGAAAATCTATGCCAGTTATTTACTAGGTAAAGATTAAAATCTAAAATATACAAAAGAGCTTCAAAAGTTAAACATCAAAAGAACAATCCAATTAATAAGTGAGCAAGTCAGTTGGACAGTTTTCATAAGAAGTACAAATGGCAAATAAATTCATGAAGAAATGTTTGACATCCTTAGCCATAAAGGAAATACAAATCTAAAACGACATTGAAATTCCATCTCACCCCAGTCGGAATGGCAATCATCAAGAAAACAAACAACAACAAATGCTGGCAAAAATGTGGAGAAAAAAGAATTCTCATACACTGTTGGTGGAAATTTCAATTGGTACAACCACTATGGAAATCAGTATGGAGGCTCCTTAAAAATTAAAAATAGAACTGCCATATGATCGAACTATACCACTTCAGGGCACGTATCTGAAGGAGTATAAGTCAATATATCTGCACACTCATGTTTATAGCAGCATGATTCACAATAACCCAGATATGGAATCAGCCTAGATGCCCATCAACCAATGAGTGGAGTCATAAAATGTGATTAATATGGAATATTGTTCAGTTATAAATAAAACTAGAGATCACTGTGTTAAATAACGTAAGCCAGACTGAGAAAGACAAATACCACTTGTTCTCTCTCATACGTGGAGTCTAATCCTTTAAAGTGAATGACAGCAGCCTCTTCAACAAAAACTGCTGGGAAAACTGGTTAGCAGTCTGCAAAAAACTGAAACTAGATCCATGTATATCACCCTATACCAATATTAACTCAAAATGGATCAAGGGTCTTAATATCAGACCACAAACTCTAAAGTTGATACAGGAAAGAGTAGGAAATACTCTGGAGTTAGTAGGTATAGGTAAGAACTTTCTCAACGGACCCCCAGCAGCACAGCAACTAAGAGATAGCATAGATAAATGGGACCTCATAAAACTAAAAAGCTTCTGCTCATCAAAAGAAATGGTTTCTAAATTGAAGAGAACACCCACAGAGTGGGAGAAAATATTTGCCAGCTACACATCAGACAAAGGACTGATAACCAGAATATATAGGGAACTTAAAAAACTAAATTCACCCAAAACTAATGAAGCAATAAAGAAATGGGCAAGTGAACTAAACAGAACTTTCTCAAAAGAAGAAATTCAAATGGCCGAAAAACACATGAAAAAATGCTCACCATCTCTAGCAATAAAGGAAATGCAAATTAAAACCACACTAGGATTCCACCTCACCCCTGTTAGAATAGCCATCATTAGCAACACCACCACCAACAGGTGTTGGCGAGGATGCGGGGGAAAAAGGAGCCCTCTTAGACTGTTGGTGGGAATGTAAACTAGTACAACCACTCTGGAAAAAAAATCTGAAGGCTGCTTAAAAAGCTGGACATTGATCTACCATTTGATCCAGCAATACCACTCTTGGGGATATACCCAAAAGACTGTGACACAAGTTACTCCAGAGGCACCTGCACACCCATGTTTATTGCAGCACTATTCATAATAGCCAAGTTATGGAAACAGCCAAGATGCCCCACTATTGACGAATGGATCAAGAAAATGTGGTATCTATACACAATGGAATTTTATGTAGCCATGAAGAAGAACGAAATGTTATCATTCGCTAGTAAATGGATGGAATTGGAGAACATCATTCTGAGTGAGGTTAGCCTGGCCCAAAAGACCAAAAATTGTATGCTTTCCCTCATATGTGGACATTAGATCAAGGGCAAACACAACAAGGGGATTGGATATGATCACATGATAAAAGTGAGAGCACACAAGGGAGATATGAGGATAGGTAAGACACCTAAAAAATTAGTTAGCATTTGTTTCCCTCAACGCAGAGAAACTAAAGCAGAAACTTAAAAGCAACTGAGGCCAACAGGAGAAAGGGACCAGGAACTAGAGAAAAGGTTAGATCAAAAAGAATTAACCTAGAAGGTAACACACATGCGCAGGAAATTAATGTGAGTCAACTCCCTGTATAGCTATCCTTATCTCAACTAGCAAAAACCCTTGTTCCTTCCTATTATTGCTTATACTCTCTCTTCAACAAAATTAGAGATAAGGGCAAAATAGTTTCTGCCAGGTATTGAGGGGGTGGGGGGGGAGAAGAAGGGGGTGGGGGTGGGGGGAGAAATGACCCAAACTTTGTATGCACATATGAATAAAAAAAATTTAAAAATAAAGTGAATGACAGGACTGTAAAACAGATTCTGTTTGAGAGCGGGTACCAGTAGGGGTGGGGGAAGCACAAAAGGAGAGAGTAAAGGGGTGGTGAATATGGTCTAACCACTTTGTATACATATAAAATCTGTTAAATTATTTTAAATAAGGGGGCATATGGAAGAGAAAGAATAATAAGGGGGATGAATTTGATCAAAGTACATTTATGCATGTATGAAAACATCACAATGAACCCCTTTGTACAATTATTGTGTGCTGATAAAATGTCAAAAAATTATACAGTAATGACAAAAGCGAGCGATACTTCCCACTTCTCATAAATTTTAAGGTCCAGTCTCCAGAAGTGGTTCCTCTAAGCTCTTATTTGTTCCTTCCACAGGGATGACTTGCTTGATCAGTGAAATAAGGAAAGCATCATTGTGCATTCTTGGAGTCCTCTTTGGCACACTTCCTTAGAGCCACCTACCTGAAAGCAATGTGAGTTCTGAGTGGAAACCTCTGTGTGTGTTTCAGAATTAACATCTGGCTTTGGAGAAATTCAGCCCCTTCCACCCAAGCTCCTTGAATGAGCAGTAAAACAGTATACTTGCTGTGCAGACAAGGGTTCAAAATATGCTCCCTAGTATGCTCTTCCAATTACATTGTTGCCTTTACCCCTGCTACTTAGAACTTCTAGGGCTACCACCTTTTCCCATCCTAGCTATTCCATTTATGACTAAATAGTAAGTGAATGAATAGTAGAACATCTACCTTGGCTAGAAATCCAAGATGAAATCTTCAAATTCAGACTAGTATGCAATGAAACTCATATTTCATCCCAATTTGGTTTCCAAGTATCTTTCTTAATTAGTTTATAAACTGAAAAGGAGAAAGCTATAGGTAATCAACACCCTCTAGGCTTCCAAAATGGGGCCATTAACTTTAATTAAATACATTAAAGTAATACATTTGAGGGCTGTCAGAGTGGCTCAAGTGGTAGAGCACCTGCTATGAAAACCTGAGTTCAAACCACAGTACCACCTCCCCCAAAAGTAATATACTTGAAAAAATTGACAAAAATCACATCCTTACAAAAATCTCAATCCTTAATTTAGCAAAAGAACAAATAGCAATGGATGTAGAGGATTGAACAAATAAGAACTCAAATAAGAACATGGAAATGTGTTCTCTGCAAACAGAAGATACTCATTCTTCACATGTTTTTATGGGAGAAAAAAACTACAAAACTACAAAACTACAAAACTTGGTCACATGCTAAATCTTCAATAAAATCTCAGGAAGTTCCAAAAAGTGGTAATTCTATCTGTCACATTGTCTAATAGTAAAAATAAAATAGGAAATTAACAATGCAGAACAACTAAATAAAATTGAAAATGGATCAGAAATATCAAATAAGTCTAACCTTCTGGTCAAAAAGACAAAATTGTAGTTTCAGATAATTAAACTTTATCAGTTGCCTTTTGTGTACTATCTCACATCCTCTGTTTCCAGCAACCTCTCTGTTGAAAATATTTCCATGTAAGTTACAACGTGATTTTCTTTTCAAATAGCAGCTCATGTCAAGGGTAAGTCATACCACACACAGATTCTCAACCTAGGAGTGTAGTGGGATAGAAGTCAAGGGTGAAATATTTTCCCTTTGTCCCTTGGGGAGACAATACCAAGACACATTTAATATAGTCCTCAGAGTGTCCCTGTGAGATCAAGGTCCATTTTCTCACAATATATATCAACTCACTAAGGCATACATGTGTTGGCATTCTCCCTGTTTCCTTTTCATCCTCCATGATCTCTCATTCCCACTTTCTGGAACCACTTCTCAAATTAACTAACTGCTTGTACACAAGCTCTTGTCTCAGGTTCCTTTCTCCCTTCCCAAGAAACACAAATTAAGTCAAGTATAATGCTGGAAAGCAGATATTGTATATAGTGCACAGAGTCCAATCCACTAGTCAGATGGCAACAAGATCCCCTCTGTGGTGAGATGAACTTCCAGTAACTGAGAGATGACTGGGGACATTACTGCAAAAGGATTTTTAACTACAGAATTAAGACTAAAATGCAGACTAGGATATCAGAAAAGAGTACAAATGTTTTCTGTCCTGATATTATGGAAATTATAAAAGTAATAAAAATTGGGAAGAGAAGCAAGAAATTAATTGCCTCACCTGTAATACTTTAGAATTGAAAGACATCATTAAAGTTGATGAACCAAGAGGTAGAAATATAATAATATTTAACAATATAAAGAATGAGAAAGACAATATCAACTAAAATCTGTTGTTGAAAAGGGGTCAGGGAAAAGAAACATGCTAATTTTAACACTGCTGCACAGGAACTAATAGATACCATCCAAAGTAATAGAGGGCAAAGGGTGTTGAGGACTAGAAAAAAAGTCACTCAGATTTTTGCTTAATATCAAAAATCAACACACACAGGCAAAGAAACAAAGTACATAATGAAAGACATTTTTTAAATTGCTGAAACAGAGTACATAAAATAATAGTGCGGAACAAAGATCAAATTTATCTAAATATCAATAAATGTCAAGTTACTTAATTTATATATTAAAAGAAAAGTTTTCAGGCTGGATCACTGAACAATACCCAACTCTATACTTTGTACAAGAGACATATTGAAAACATAATGACCCAGAAAAGCTAAAAATAAATAGTAGGCAAAAACCTTCAAAATAAAAACAATATCAAGATTTTAATATCAAAAAGGAGATTGAACCCAAAAAGCATAAATAATCCATAAAAATAAAGACTTTCTTTCTTTTTGATGGTTCTGGGGTTTGAATCAGGGCCTTGTGCTTTCTAGGCAGATGCTCTACCTCTTCAGCCACTCTGCCAGCCCTTATTTTGTTAAAGACTTAAAGCTAAGGACACAATTCAGTAAGGATATAGTTATAAGTTTTTATGCATTAAGTAATACTTGATCATATTGTGTAAGGGGAAATTACAAAATCTAGATGGAGAAATAGAAACCTGTTTCATCAACATAATTCACTATATTATTAGCTCTAAAGAAACAAATACATGATTTTATCTATAACCACTCAAAAGGTATTTGGTAAACAATCAAGCAACCATTCTTGATTTAAAATGGCTCAAGTAATATGGAAAAGATATGTATTTGTTTAGTATGATGAAATAAATCTATCTCAGCCAACAAGTCAGTATTATGCTTAAAGGGAAAAACAATAGAAGCATTCCTACTAAACTTATGGAAAATTATGGCACTAATCACCATTTGGAAAAAGGTAAAACCATACCTCACAGTATATATCAGTATAAATTGTATAGAAAATGAAACTTAGACAATTCCTTTATGACTAGAATGATTAAGAATAAATTACCAATAAATTTTACATGAAAAATTTAAAGTATGCATGGTGAAAAGAAAAAAATCATAACAAGTAAAATCAAAAGATGGTGCAAATTGTTTCCAAGTCAATAACACAGGTAAAAGACTAAACTAACATATAAATCAAGTCCAGAAATAAAGATTGATAACTGGATAAAAAATGGGAAAAGTACATGAACAGGAGCTTCAGAAATGAGTGGCCCTTAAATGCAATCTCATACTTAGTAAGGAACATGCACATTTCCAATACCGGGATGTCTCCTCGAAGGGCAAAATAGACTGATGAGTGTGTAAACTGGTTATAGCCATGAAGGATAATAATGCAGCATCTGTTAAAATAACAAATGACATGCCTCTGCCCCATCAATTCCACTTCTGGGAATTTGTCCTAAAGATGGGCTTACGCATGTGAAACTGATGATAGCTACGCAATGAAGAAGTATTTGTAACAGCAAAAATTGGAAGCACCCAAATGCCCATCAGCAGAGGACTGGTAAATTAACTCTGTATATCCATAAAAATTGACTACCCTGAAGGCATTTTTTACAAGTGAAGATGTGCCAGTCACAGTGTCTCGAACCGTAATTTTAATTACACAGGTGGTAAACAAATGGCTGGATGCAGTGGCCCACACCTGTCATCCCAACTAGGTGGGAAAGCACAACTAGGAGGATTAATGTCCAGGCCAGCCCTGGCACAGAGTGAGACCCTATCTCAAAAATAATCAACACAAAAAGGATTGATGGAGTGGCTCATGTGGTAGAGTGCCTGCCTAGCAAGTATAAGGCATTGATTTCAACTACCTGTACCATAAATAAAGTAAGATGCTTTCTGTGTAATGATATGAAAAGGTCATTTGCCAGGCATGGTGGTTCACATCTGCAATTCCAGGATGCTGGAAGTGAAGATCAAGAGGATTGTGATTTGAAGTCAGTCCAGGCTAAAAGTGAGACCTCATCTCAACCAGTATCTGGGTCTGGTGGTACAGACCAGTAATCCCAGCTATTCAGAACAGGAGGATTGTGGTCCATGCCAGCTTAGGTATAAACTAAGACCATATCCCCAAAATAACTAAAGCAAAAAGGGCTTTGGAGTGGCTCAAGTGGTAGAGTGCCTGCCTTGCAAGTACAAGGACCTGAGTTCAAACCCCAATACCACCATCGAAAAAAAAAAATTCTAGGGCTGCTTTAACAAACTATTAAAAACCAGATGGCTTTAAAACAACAGAAATTTAGAACTTACAGTTCTAGAAACTGTAAGTTTGAAATGAAGGTGTTGTCAGGGCCACATGTTCTCTGAAGGCCCTAGGAAGGGTCTGTTCCATACTTCTTTCTTCTGGTCGTTGTTGGCGATCCCTGGCATTCCTTAGCTTGTGGACATGACTCCAATCTCTTCCTCCACTTTCACATAACATTCTCCTCTAAACTAGAGCATGAGTAAATGAATGGGTACTATAGTTGAAACATAAGCCTAAGCATGTTAGTTTTTACATTATGTGAAAAATAAACCAGGAACGTAGCAATGTATAAAACATGCCACCTTTTATTTAAAAAAGAGGAATAAAAATTCATACTGCTTGTATCTGCATATGTTCTGAGAAGATTCTTAAGAAACCAAGAAAAAAAGTTGAGCTGTATATATGCACATTTGTATTTTAGATTAGAGACAGGAAAGAATTAAGAACTTACTGTATACATTTTCATATTATATTGGTTTCTGAGGCATGGGATATATTGCCTAATCAAAATGTTTAATTAAAAAAAGGAGGGTGAAATAGTGAGATCTGTGGTATTGGCACAAGAAAAAGAGAATCATTAGGACAAGATATGAACTCAAGAAATAAACACACACATACCTCAGAAGCAGCACTTCAAAGGGGTTCGTAGAACTAAAGGTTAATTTTATGTTATTTTGCTTATCTGCGTTGCCTATTTCCTCAAAGAACTTGTTTCTTCTGTAGCAATAGAAAAACAATTTAAAATGTCTTTAATCCCTTTTGTAAAGTTTAGCAGAGACAAACAATTAAGGATCAAAGCCTTTTGAGAATAAAAGAATGCTTCTTTTCCCCCAAAGTGTTTAAAACCTGATAGTCTCTCCTATTTAAAAAAATGAAGTAAAAGAAAAGATAGGAGAGAGGCCCAGCAGAGTCATTAATTGTATAATTCAGGTATTTTTAAAACTCAGAGTTGAAAGTGAGAAATTATTTTTAAGGAAACCATTTCCAAAGCAGAAGCTGTGTGACAAAATCGTTTCTTTGTTATCACTGCCTTGGTTGTGTTCGTGCTTTTTGCACACTGAGTAACCTTATGCAGAGCGAAGGCTATAAATTCCATACGTGTGTGATCCAGCCCCCAGTCAGTATCTCTGGTGTAGATCTTCCTTCTGTTTGCTGCACATGTCTGGGTGCACATCCCACAACCAACTCAACGTGTTTAAGATGAAGCCACTCATCACTGCCTACCTCCCCAACCTGCCTTGCTTGTAGTCCCCATTTGCAGACATGTCCTTAGTTACTGGGGCCTCTTTTCTTGCCCCATCTCTCCACTCCAGTCAGTTACCAAGGGCTATCAGTTCTCTCTCATAAATAACTCTACTATTCATTTATGTTGTATATTCTCACTGGCTCTTTCATTATTTCTTATCTGCAATTCCTGTGAATGGTTCAATCCATCTTCTACATTAGCACAGAAGTGACTGTTGCAAAATGAAAATCTATGTCATACTGCCATCTAAAAATCCTCTTATGACTTCTAGTAATTGCGTTATATATAATAGGAGCTCTATAAGTACTTGTTAAATGAATGACTGCATCATGGGCAGTGACTAGTAGATTCAGACAGAGCTATTTTCGTATTTATTAGCCATAAAATAATTGTTAAGAAAAACACCACCCCGTTAAGGACATTTGCTAGTCTTTAACCTCTAAAACTGTTCATATCAAATCAAACTATTATAAAGGAAGTTCTATTTTTCTTTGTAAGCTTGATTTTACTATATTCAACCAACCAGGAACAATGGTTACAATGTATATGAGATTTTGGAATTGAATACACCAATAGATAATAATCATGATAACCGCAACAGGATTTCCCAGTGGTGATTTAAAACTCAGAATTCTTTTAGCTTCAAATCCACATACATTGAGCAACCCAAAGGAAAACTCTCCCTAAAATAAAGATGACTAATTCTCATCCACTAAATTATTATTCAAAACACACTCTTTGTAAGCATACCTAAACACATTTCTGTAATGCTAAAAGCATCCAGAGATATATAGCACTCATCTTGCTATAAATTTAAATGCAATCCTGACCTGTATTTCTATGAATGAATAAAAATGTTACTTGGGCAATCTGGCTTGTGCAGTTAATCAAGAGAATTGTATCTTTAGGAGTATCCTAGCAACCTCTCAGCAGCTAAGGAAAAATCCAACTGACAATGTACACCAATTTAATTATGCTGCTGGACTCCATCAAACTTCACAGTTAATCAAAAAGATACTTTCAAACAGAAATTAAGCCACAGCTGAAAATGAGAATTGCTGGAGAGGAGGAGGAAAGGAAGAATTTCATATCTAAATGAGGACTCTTTACAGCATGTTTATGAATAAGTACAGGGGTAAGAAAAACTGATAAAGTTATGATTCCAGTGGAGGTGTCAGGACCAATATATTAATTATTTTAAGACATTGCTATTCCCTGGGCTGAAATTACACCAGGGTAATCACAATTTTGTAGATATATTCAAAACTTGCAACTCTACTACATTTTCATTGGCCTGCCAAATGTGCATTTTTCTAGTGGTGATGTATTTTACGGGCTCTGAGCCCTGGAGAAATATGCTTAAGTGCACATTTGGAAATATGGCTATTTTTATCATTATCACTACCCCATCTCTAACATCACTATTTTATACAACCCGATTCTGGGCGTCACATAAACAGAATCCACAAAAACAGATCCATTCAAGATGAAGTGTTTTCTGTTGGTTTTTGTTTGATTTTTTAATAGAAAAAAGCCAGGAAGCCAAAGAAAGACATACGGAGACTTTGTGTAGTAAGCAAAATCCAAACTCATGAAAACATGATGGATTTTGTTCATAAATAAGTGCTTCCTCTGAATGTATATGCAAATTCCTGTTAGCATACATCTGTCGTCACAGGGGCTGAGGAGTAGACACATGAGAAATTTGAATACTTAGCTCTATTTAATATATTCCCTGTATATAGGCTAATTTCTTTTAGATAATTTTAATATTTCTTAAACCTCAAGCACAGAAACTTCTTGCCTGGACCAAAGAGCACACATGTGTGCACACACACACTTTTTCCTCAAACTTTCAAAAACTGAAAATTTGAAGAAAACTGTTGCTAAAAAAAAAAATGCATGCTCACATACAATGTCAAGTATAAACCACATTATTCTTGAAGTAATGCTATAAGGACAATATTTTGGAAGTGCTTCTGAAAATTTGGGATTATAGGTTATAACAGAGGAATGCCACACGAACTATTGAATCTCTTAGGTGTTGGTTGTTTTAATAGAATTCCTGTTTCCTGACTAGTTCAAATTTTCTAATATATTAACCACAGAGAACTGACAGTTACAGACCACAACTCATTGTAGCCATTGAAAAGGTAGTGATTTCCAAGGTCATGAAAGTAAAAGAGGGGACTGCTAGAGGTAGAAAGGGAAGGGAAAGAGGCAAGAGGCTATGAAAGAGTAATGGAGTGAATATGATCTAACTACATTATTGCATGTATGGAAATGTCATGATGAAACCCCTTGCTATGTAGAATTTAATATATATCACCCCTCACAAAGATTATTTCTAGAGAATGCTGTATGAGGGTCAAAGGTTGAGTCCATACACCCTACCTTGCTGTACTGTGATCATAAGCCCTAGGTGCTAGATTTGAATGTGCAAAACCCCATCAGTAGCACCCCGCGTATTACCTTAGTTCTCAGGCTTCACTGTATCGGGACCCTCTGCAGCCTTGCTCAAATAGGCTACAGACATCACCCTCAGCGCTTCTGGCTTAGTAGGTCTGAGAATTGGCATTTTTATCTAGCTCCCAGCAGGTGCTACAGTTCTGAGGGACATACTTCAAGAACTTCTGACCAAAGTATAAATCAAATCTGTCTAATTTAAATGATGCTGAATCTGTTCTTCAGGAAGCAAGTGGAGGTACTGTTCAGAAAAACACCACTATTTCCTGCCTAGGATGAGGCATGCATAGATATTGATAATAAAACTAGACTGCAGAGTCATGGACTACATTGTTGTGTATGTGAGATCCTGGTCCTAATGTGTGAAACAATAATACTAACAAGATTTTCCTGGTCTATGCTCTTTGGTTCTATTGATTTTATTTATCTATTAAAGATTTTAGATAAAAATTATTTTAGATAAAGAGCATGCAGGTTTGTACTCATTATGTGAAGAAGCTCCTCTGTAAGTGCTTAAGAGAGTAAATATTACAGATATCACATAGATCAGAAGTAAATATTGAAGCTAAATTTAAGATTTTAGAAGTTTCTATAGAGGGAAAAAAGACACCAGGACTTTTTAGTATCCTTGACTGTCAGTGTATATTAGGGCAAGATAAAAAATCTTGTACTGACATCAATGGTGTCGTTTCAGATTGTATGAAAAGTATACCTTTTCCAGGGTCAATATTAGCTGGGACAGGAAATCTGAAATTTGATATTCAGGTCAGTTAAAGAGAGAATGTTCCCTTTGGTCATAGTTTTCAGGGCATCCCCCGGTGTTCCTGGCATGAAAGCTTCATCCTGAATTCTAATGTGCTGCCCTCAGACCACAGTCCGAGCTCTTCATTTGTACCTATTACTCCTCCATGGAAACAGACAGCAAAGCAAAACTATGTGTGTAAAACTGCTTCTCCCACAGACTGCTGTTCACAAAGACAGTGATCAAAGTGTCTTCCTTGGAAGACTGTAACCTCAGCATGGTTCTGTAAAGATGAGAATCTTTCCAATTAAAGATGGAAGATTGTGGGGTAGGAAAACATGCTTAGTATTTAAATGTCCATATTGACAAACTTCTGTTGTCAACAACAACAAAAAATTTGGGATCCCCAAAGTTGGTGGGGTTTTTTGCCCTACTTTTGCTGAATATTTCTAATTTTTACTTTTAGATTGAATATGTACATATATTTTAAAAATATGCATTCAACATTGGAAAACCTTTATCTGGGGCTCTAAGCCTTTCCTTTGGACACTAAAGTATAATGCCTTGTGTTTCCCTCTTAGTGCTCACATAGCTCATCCTTTAACAACCAATGAACTTCACAGTGCAACTTTCTGGTTGCAATCCTACCTCATTATAGAAATAACTTGTTTTGGGGAATAAGGAATGTTTAGCAAGTAACCACTGCATAGTCCATTAAGAACTTTTAATGTTTATCTCATAAAAACTATTAATTTTTTTGGTAATACTGGGGTTTGAAACCAGACTTGCAATTGCTAGGCAGAGGTTCTGCCACTGGAGTCTTTTTTTTTTTTTTGGAGCTTTAGTTATTTTTTAGGTAGGATCTCATATTTCTGCACAGAGATGAACTCAGACTACAATCCTCCTACCTATAGCCTCCCATATAGCTGTAACCACAGCTGTGTACCACCATGCCCATCTATGAGTTGAGAAGGGGATCTTTTTGTCCCAGCTAGTCTCCCTATCTCTGCCTCCCAAGTAGCTGAGGTTACACAAGACCACAGCCCAGTTCATTTTAATCTTTTAAGTTGTAAGATAAAGTAAATGTAGTTTTTGTATGTTAAAGATTCCTTAACCAGGGGAACCATGCCTCCCCTTGTCCCATAGAATTCTCTTCATTCCATGAACAGGGTAAGAGCAAGGACTCCATTCTTCCCTGTACAAGGCCACCAGTATTTGACTTCAGCTTCCATAAAGAGTACTAATGAAAAACTCTTCATTTCTTTGGATTTCTTATATTGAGACTGTTGAGACTACCTGTATAATCTACAATTTGTGTGTTATCTATTATCTCAAATGTAAAATGGGAAGAATGATAATTGGAAAAAACTTTGTAAGGAATAAATGGAATAAATGGCTGAAGTCCATAAAAATGCCAATTTTCATTTCTGGCATTTAACAAATATTGCCCTTTCCTTTTCTTCTTTCCCCAAAACTATAACAGCAAAGCAGCTAACATCTGAGTACCTCTGATTCTCAGCACCTTTTGGATATCAACTCACTGATTGCGCATAACTACCATGAGATAAGTAATCTCAATAGCCCAGTTTTGTAGAAGAGGAAGAGGAGGTGCAGAGTTTGTGTAGCTTATCCAAGGATGCATATGTCATGTAACTAGAAAGCCTTGTGTTTTCTGGATTTCATTTATTGTTTGCTGTGAGGGTCTCACCCCTCCTTATGTCCCTGAACCTGTCTTTAGGAAATCCTTCCAAGGTGTTTTTTCTACTCTTCTGTGGAAGAGCACATAGGTCTCACAGTGCATTTAAAACTGAATAAAGGGAAGTAAATGCAGACCTATGAGGTACTATATATTTAATGCAGACATTTTGTGATAACATGGAGGTTTAGAAACTTTTTCTGCTGTCTTGTGCCTAGTATCAATGAATTATATATACATACATTTGCTCTACTTTTTCAATTATTCCCTAAAAGAAACTCATAAATAGCCATGATAGCAGCTAATGTTTATGAGTGCTGATAATGTGCCAGGCGCCCTGCCAAGCATTAACCTAACTGTGTCATTTACTAATAACCACCATAAGTGGTATTACAAAAGATCAATATGAGCAGAGGACCCTGGTCCACAGACATGTGGGGATGGAACCACACTCACTCTGTGAGGGCAGGGCCGTCTGATTTCCACATGCTCCTGCCACTTCACACAGTGCAGGACACCCAGGAAGCACCAAAGTCTTTAATGAAAAGCAATTGCTGCTTAATAAGAGACTACTTTATATAAAACTATATAAAAGGGCAGTTAAAGGTGAGAAGAGCATGTGTTGTGTAGCAGAGAAAAAGATATTCTTTGTTGACAATTTATGCTAACTTCTTGAGTTCCCCCAAAATTCATATTGTCGCTCTGATACAACTTTCCCTTCCCCTTTTCATCAGGCAGATTTGCCTGCTCTAACCAACTATCAAGCAGTCAGGGACACCGTGATAGCACTACACAGCTAAATATGAAATGAAGAGGATCATCAGAAAAACAGTAGGTTGCCCATGAAGTAAGTGTGTTTATGTTATGATTCAATTTCATACTCCTCACTCTCACCTTCTTTTTTATAGTATGAGCAATATGTGCCATTATGATAGCTATTAAAGGTGAAAGGATTAATTAAAATCATAATTATCTGATAAGACCAGCATACTGTCTAATCTGATTTAGGGCAAATTCATCTACTTCAACTAAAAATATCAGAAAAAAAATTAAAGGTGAATAATGAAATAAAAATTAACCTTGAAAATTCTGTTTCTACTATATATTTTCCAAGTAACCTAAGGTATTATTCAAATAAAGAGTCATGCTGTGTTTTTAATTTTTATTAATAAGAGTTCTGAGTACAAATACACTTAACTTGACATTTAGAAAAAAATGATTCACTCTCTAAGCTTTGTTCATTAAAAAAACTGTTCTGTACATTTTAATCTCCAATTTTAATACTTAATACCATAATGCTTTTAAGCCTGTAATTTTAGTTTTAATTTTAATAATTCTATCTTGTTGCATCTGGTTAAAGAGACCATCTGGTAGACAAAAGTATGAGAATAAAGTAACTCAAATAAAAATTTTTCCTAAAAAACTTCCAAAAAATAAAACCTAAAAATTAGAATACTTTTGGTAGAAAAAAAGCAGCTATGAAAAAAAATTAACATTACATAATATTTTATCACACATTACAAATAATGTGTTTTACATATATTAAAATGATTTGCAACATAGTAAACATTTATATCAGATGTAAAATCTCTAAGAAAATTTTTAATAACAGTTTAGCACTTTGGGGAGATTCTGTTCCCAATAAAAGGAACACAATTTAGAAGACAACAGGTGGTATATCTTTTAATTAGAGACCTAAACAGGTAAGTCTTCACAAATAGTCATGAAATGATTCTCAGTAATAAGCATTTATCAGAACTCCAGATAAAATAGTAACTCTTTCCCCACATCAGTATGTATGTGCTTGGCATCAGAAACCATACATACCATAGTCCATTCTTGAAAAAAAGCTCACTTTAGAATGAGTGCCAGTCTTTAGCTTTTATTCTTCTGGGCACACTATTCTGTCACTCTTCATTTTAACAGTGTTTACTCCTTCCTTGGCTGGTGGTATATTATTGCTTCTTATACTTCTTTGCAGCTGAAGTGAACTACAAACAGCTAAAACAAAAACAATTCATTTCCACAGACACCTATTCACCCTACTCAGCCGGGCAGAAGCCCCAACTCTGTAAAAAGACAATTTTATCCAAAGTTACTTTACGTTTACTCCTTTAAGTCCAATAGTATTATACTACTGACTCCTTGGTTTAGGGGCAAATTTAAATGTTAGAAGTACATATTAAAATCTATTTATTATACTACCCTAGAAACATAATTGAGTTTAAAATCTTTCTATATGGGGATGAAATTTCTTCTATTACTTGTATTTGGTATGCAAACTTACACTTACTCACTGAGATATAAAGAGTGTAGTAGAAAAAAGGGAGAAATTACACTGTCCCCAAGCCTCTGGGAGCCACATCAGAGGGGACCATCCATCCAAACAGAGAAATCAACCTAAGATGCTAGCAGTGTTGTCGGTAAGTGACTACAGAAGATGTAATGAAATGAGTAGTACTCAACAGTGGGTACTTTCAGAGGACTGGGAAATCCCAATGTTGTCACTGTTACCACTTAAAACAACTCAACCTTTACCATAAAGTAAGGGCAGGGCTTCTAAGAAGCACTGGTTCTCCACCACCTAGGGTCTATACTTCACACTGGAGACTCACTCTGAATTTCTATTCAACAGTCAGTGGAAAGATGATATTTAGCTCAGTGAGAATTTGACCAAAAATTAATAGCAATAAAGTAGGAAATAGGTATGACTTCTGGTGAGATAAAAACTTCGTACAAACCTGGTTTATGAGGTTAAACTACTTGTAAGTAAAAAGTCAAAACATTGCTAAGTCATTCTTAGCAAACTAATTATGTGGTGGCAATATGATCTACTTCTTTCTAATTGTACTGTATTTAGCTACTAAAATCATTAATAAGGACTTTTTAACATTAAAGTCTACATGTTTATAATAAATACTGTTATTAAAATATTTTAATATTTACAATTGGAAAAAATATATATACTTTAGTCAGTCATCTCAGTGCCACTTCTTCGATTTCATCTTCTACAGAATCAACTGCTTTCACTGCTGGTTTGTTTGCATGTTTCAATCGGTGTCTGTTTGGATTAAAATTTCTTCCTTCTCCAAGGAAAAAGTCTTCATCTTCATCAGGCTCTCTAACCCTGCTGCTTTTATCCCCAGGGAGAAAACTTCGAGGGTCAAAGTCTACTTTACTGGCAGCCAGAGAATTTGGGTCACTACTTCTAGAGGAAATGGTGCTGCTGCCACTGGTACCAAACAGCTGTTCCATCAGGCTAGCTTTTTTCTCCTTTCTTGCAATTAAATCTACACTGTCTTTACTAAGGGTTTCCATACTATGTTTTTGGAAATCTAAAAGGCCACTTTTTTGGCTAAATGGATTTGACTTCTCTGATGTCTTTGCAAATGAAGGCACATAGTTACCAAATGCAAACTCATTTGGAGAGATTGGACTTCTAATATTTCCTGGATTCTGACCTTCTCCTTTTGGAGCAAAACAACCAATGTCTTGCAAATGATGTCCATTAAATGATCTCTCTGAGGATTCAGAGAACCTGTATGTTTTAGGGCTTCTCTGAAGAGAGTGCAGTTTTGATTCAAAATCAGGTAGCAATGGCAAAGGAGGACATTTTAGATTCCGAGAATCTTGGAGTTCTTTGTTGATTTCATTCAGTTTAGCAAGTAGCATTTCTCTCTTTAGTCTTTCTTCTTCCTCTTCTTCCAATTTACCAATGTTTTGATTTTGATACATATCCACATGGTACCTTCCAGTTTCCAACTCCAGCTTTTCTTCTCTTTCTAGTAAAGATCCCTTTTCTTTTTGCTTTTTATCTAGTTCTTCTCTTTCCAATTCTGTATGAAATAAAATTTTAAAAATGAGATTTTACAGTATTGGATATTTCAAAATAGGAAAACTCAATTATCGTCTTTTATAAAACAGTATTTTTTATCTAATTTCAATATTGTAAATACAGTGAGGAGGTACAGCATATATTTCACTTAGATACTTGATATTCTCGGATTAGGGAATATGTTTGACACATACTGCATTTACGATTCATATTTTCAGAAATATGAATCTTCTTTGAAGTAGGTGTGGGAAGGTTCTCTATTTTCTCTATTTTTTTCATAACTATGGATGGAGAAAACTATTAAACTTAAACCCATGGATGTCATATCCTGAGAAAAATACAACATTCCTTATGTAGTATTCTGACAGCAGAATCATTAACTTAAATCTAAGAGAAAAACCCCAAAGAAGAACATTCTATTTTTTAAAATGGGTCTATGTTCATAAAATGTTAATCTCACAAAATAAAAAACTGAAGCAAATAAGCTGCTCCAGAGTAAAAAAGTAAAGAGGCTAAAGAGGTAGGAAAATTAAAGACAATTTATGACCATGTTTTCTAGATGGGAGAAAATGCTATAAAGACAATATTGTGTCTACTGACAACAATCACAATATATGAAGAGATAAATGAGCTGTATCAAAGTTAAATTTCCTGAATTTGAAAATTATATTGGAATGATGTAACAGAATGTCCTTGTCTGGTAGAAATACATGTGCAAGTACTTAAGGATATAGGCATAAAGTACACAATTTTACTTCATGTTATTAAATAGTTTCTTGGCTATTCTTCTACTTTTCTATAATTTTGAAGTTATTCCAAACGAAAGAATCAAAAATACTAAAATACATAAGAACACTCTAACTCTGATAACTTCAGGAGATGGCATACATTCTCACTGAAGTCAGAGATCATTGCATAGAGACTCCAGGAAAAAAATAATCAGCCAAAAGGACAAAGACAAGTGATAGTCTTCAGTATTTTATTCCTCCCATTTCTTAGAGGAATTGAGTATAACACCTCATTTTCTACTCTTTAAAATGAGAAAGTATCTTTCTCTATCCATTAGCCAACAGTGACAAAAACACAGCTTCTATTTCAAGTTGCACTGTGTATGCCCACATTCACAGACACAATTGTGTCACAGTCTTATGTTCTATGAACTTCGGCCCAGCTTAAAACAACAAAAGAAAGATTTCTTTGTGAGCAGCTAGTCTATAACTAATTGAATACACTCAAAAGGTTTATGATCTGGGATCACAACAGTTTATCCAGATAGAAACGAGCTTGTTCCTGATCTTCATTTCCCATTACTTGAAACTATGTGAGTTGATTCACTGAATTTCCACACTAACATTGAACATACTAAACATTTACTTTATAAATTGAAATCAAATAAAAATTATAGGAATATATTCATGGCATTATAATTCATTGATTTTTTGACACTTAAGCTAGTCTATGGACTATAGAGTTTCAAGGTCAAACCCAAAAATGGCAGTTGTCTCTTACCTGTGTCTTCTTCAAGTTTTAGTTAATACAAAAAGAATATTTTGACCCTTTATCTAAATTCTGCTTCATCTCAATTTTCTGAACGTAACTTGTTCTCATTCCCTAACCTCAAAAAACAACTTAATAGTGTTCAACTTTTTTCTTCCCTTAATAACTCTCTTCAAATGTTTATGACTCCTGATACACCATTCCCTACCACAGAACCAAGCTTTTCTTGTTTACCAATATGCAGTTCAGGTGAAAGATATTAAGGGACCCTAGACCATCCTTTCCCAAGGCAGGCTGATTGATAAATTGCTTAAACAAACTTTTTTCTCACCATGCTCCAGCTTTTCAAGCTCCTGTTTTACAACATGCAGTTCTTGGTCTTTAATGGAGTTTCCTTCTTTGTCCACACTTGAATTCACAATCCCTTCTTCTTCATGCCCATCTTGCTCTTGAGATTCCAGGTCCTATTATGCATTTTTAAAATGCAAATTCACATATAAAAAAGGCGAAATACTATTAAACATCAGATTTATCTTCCATTCAGCATGAATATCATGTTAGAAATTTTAAAAAATATTTTCATTTAATAAATCAGTAAATCACACATTACCATGCATGAAAGATGCTTCAAAAATACAGGATTATTTCTTACTTTAGTTAAAAATTTAAAGAAGCATTATAAGAGATATCAGAACCAAAATAATGGAAGTAAAAACCAAGGACCTACATAAAATTCTGAAGAGATAAGGTGCAGAAGAACCTTGGCTTTGTACATTTCACAAACTGATTAATTCAGTTAACCAACTATGGTAGCCAACAGAGATGTCGAACTATGTAACACAGGCAGTCGCAACTGCATTGAAACTTTCAAGTCTATACTATGCCCAAAGTCTCTAATTTATAAATTCTATAATATTTAAATCAAATACGAATGTTATAAACTCAAATTGGCTCCTTTCAAATATCTGTTTGTGTAATTTTCCTTAATAAAATAAAATATCTATTATTATTAATGACTTCTAGTGTATGTAATTGTGAGCTGATACCCATTTTTACTTTCTTACATTTAGTAACAGAATTCCCTGTTTCAGCAGGGCATAGGGCTGCTCAGCAGTCGACTGATTTGCTAGCCCCGCTTATTGCTAGATAGGACCAATGGGAGGTGAGTAGAAGTACGTGTACAACATTTGATCTCATTTATAAAAATAGCTTGTTCTCTACTGCCTCATTCCCTTCCTCACAGAGATGGTCAGCCAGTTCCAACCATACAGGAGAGGACTATACTCTAAAATGGAAGATGAGCAAGACAGAATATGACTGCCATGGAACAAAGCTGTGAACCAATCCTGGACCATGCATTGACCTCAGTCAATTATAAGAGAAAGAAACTTGTATCTTATTTCAATCACTGTAGTTGGTCTTTTTCCAATAGCAGCCTAAACTGTACTCCAGGTTGCCATTTGCTGAAGTCTTTTATAGTCACAGGCTCAGCTTCAAGAGCTTTAGAAACTTCATGATTAGTCATGGTCATGACCATGAAAATTAACCCTCCCTCACTATGCAGATGAGGAAACTAAGGCTCCAAGAGGCTGCACACTAAAATTTAAGAACTTTATTTAACTCTTGTTACTATATCAGGTTGCTGTTCCTCTTGCTGAATCTTATAATACAAAGACCAAAATTTTTTATCCATTTAAAGTTAAGAATTATTCTTTTTGTTATTCTACACTTTATCATTTCAAAGATAAAAATCAACATGACTTAATCTTAACAATAGCACAAACATGGGAAGAAAGTACTTTCCATATGGGAAGATTAGTACAGCAGATAGTAAGTACTAATGTATCTAAGCTATAAAACAAAAAGAAACAAAGAACAATAACAAAAAATAACTAGGAACTAAATCCGTCCATCTTTTCTATTTCATCTCATGACAAGAAATCTCATGGTCACTGGGAAACTAACTTATAAGGTATAACGATATTATATGAAATCTGCAAGACCCCTGAAAAATTGTTTCCTACAGAATTTACACCGTAGACATTAAGGACAAAAACCCTCTTGGACAAAGGAACCTCTCAATGATTCAGTATTGAAAGTCCTTTTAAATGAAGGTCCACCATAGACACCCTGAATGCTACAGTGATTTGAATGATAAAAAAGTCAGGTTGTATCCTTGTTTAGCATTCAGTTAATCTGTAACATTTTTCTATATAGATTTGAGACCAAAAAATATAGTCAACTTCTAACAAATCATTTGAAAGTGACTATAGTTTCCTATTAAATATGAAAGCATGAGTTTTCTAAGACTATCTAGATTAATGAGAAACTTTGAATGCGAATTCTTGTCCTTTATCTCCAACCCAGAAAGGATAATCAATCTCTCTGAGGTGAGGCATCTGAAAAATGTGATGTGAACTAAAAAGGTAAATCCAAAGGAATTTAATAAAATACACAGATGTTATCTCTTTCTACCTAAGGATAGTTGAATATTTGCACAAATATAGCACGAGTTCCATTGCTGAAATTTTTGTTTGATACCGTGTTGTTAGGGATAACTTCAGACCTAGAGTTTGGCAGATAACCATATTGCTAAACTTACCGAAGTAAGATGTTCTAGATCTTCCCATTTGTTTTCATAACATGAAATTGTCTGTGGTATTATAGAAAGTTCTTCCAGTTCAAAATCCTCAGTGGTTTGTACTCCTTTTGTACATAGGTCTGTAAATTCACTCTGACAGGCAGCTACCATGAAAATTAGAAAAGAATTTTTCTAATCTGAATGAAAAATGCTAACATACATTCAATTGGTTATTATCCTCACCTAAATGAGATAATGTCCTCTCAGCTCACTAAAGACTCATTATTCCTATCTTTGTGGCCAAGATTTACGAGCAATTAAGTGATTTGGGGGCAATTCTGGCTGTGAATGTTACTAAAATTTTACAAAGTTTATGTTCTAAAGTTTTGCAATTTATAAAAGTATTACACTTTGTTTAAAAAAAACGTAAAACTGTATAAAATACAAAGTTTTTATGAGTGAAAAAAAATAATACCTTGGATTTGTTTTAACACTGCTACTACCAAAAATAGGAAAAATAGGTTAAATAAAATTGGCAAAAAGTATAACTGTTAAATCTAGGTGATGTATAAATGAAGATCCATTTTATCATTCTATTTTGGGTATGCTTATATATTTTCATAAGAGTTTTTAAAATTCTATTTTGGGTATGCTTATATATTTTCATAAGAGTTTTTAAAATTGTAGTAAGAAATTTTCAAAAACATAGGTAGAGTATAACTAATGACCTCTCCTCAGGCATAAAAACTGAAAAAAGTTGAAAGCTATCTGAAAATTAAAGAAACTTAAATTGTTAAAAGTAGGTTTAATTTATATATATATATATATATATATGTATATATGTCAATGAAATTCTTTCCCTTTTTTCATTCTACTTTACACTTTATTTTATTAATAAATAATAGCTATAATAGTGTATAAACAATAATAACTACTATACCATTTTTTCTTGATATAACTTCTTTTTCTTTTTTTGGAGAAGACTTTGGCAGACGATTAGAATATATGTTTTTTATATCCAGTTCCCTCTCCTTTTCCTGAAAACAAACCCAATACAATTAAGCAAGTCAAATCTCATTTTAAAATAAAACAAACAACCTCACTTGACCACTTAATATTTTCCTTACCAAACTGAAATATACTTAGTTGGACTTCCCTTTGTAGGTATCAAACTATAGAAAGGAATGTCTCCAGTACATTTAGGTTAGGGAAAAGCTACGATGCCCCTAAACAATTTGATATGTAATATGTCCTGGCAGGAGCGGGGAGAGAGGAAGGCAAGAAGAAGAAGGAAGGAGGAAGGAAGGAAGGGAAGGATGAAGAGAGAAAGGCAAAATTCATTTTCTCCTCACTTCTACCTGATAAAGATAATAATCTCTTAACTGTCATGCAGGCTTAGCCACAAAGAACTTAATTAGCATCTTTTAAATGTGGGTTCTCAAAACCTGTTGAAATTGTTCTAAGAAGGGTGGGGGAGGGGGATGGAGACTGATGGAGAGGGTGAATCTAATTAATATATGTTGTAAGCATTTATGTAAATGTCACAATGTATCCCCTGTACAACTATTATATGCTAATAAAAATACAATACAGTCTGAAAAATATGTGGGTTCTTAGTTATGGATGAGTTAAATTTTTAACTTGGCACAATGGTTCATATTTAGAAGGCAGAGAATAGAAGAACAAAAAAAAAAAAGAAAAAAGTTAGTGAGATCTCATCTCAATCAATAAGCTGGGTGTAGTGATTCACCCCTATGGGCCCAGCTATGCAAGAGGCTATACCTAGGCTAGCCCTAGGTAAAAATGTGAGATCCTACCTGAAAAATAACTATCAAAAAAGGAATGAGGACATGGCTCAAGTGATAGAACACCTACCAAGTGCAAGGCCCTACGTTCAAACAACAATACTACCAAAATTCTATATTTTAGTTTTTTTGACGAAATGATCAGAGTTTTATTTAAATAGAGCAGAAAAGCTGAGTTTTATTTAAGCAGAGGAAAAGGTGAAAAAACACCCATAACACCCATATGGATGAGGTTTCAGAAAGGCTGAGCCCCCAAAATTTAAAAAAATTAGTCCATGCTTTTAAACACAGGTGTTCTTTACCATTTAGGGGCCATGACTTTTTCTGGTAATTTGATAACAAAAAGAAAGCTATATAAAATAATGGATGAGCAGAGGGGAACATGCCTATAATTGCTGGAAGCAGAGATAAAAAGATCCTGGTTTGAGGCCAGCCTGGGCAAAAAACTTTAGCAACAAACACTCTATCTCAAAAAACAAGCTGGGTGTGGTGGCACACATCAATGATATCAGCTATGTGGGAGGCAGAAGTAGGCGGATCATGGTCTAAGGCTGGCCCTGGGCAAAAGCATGAAACTATATCTGAAAAATTATTAAAGCAAAAAGACTTGGGTGTGGCTCAAGCAGTAATGCACTTGCTTAGCAAGCACAAGGCCCTGGGTACAAGTCTTAGTATTGCAAAAAAAAAAAAAAAAAAACTATGTAAGATAATTTGTGATTCTTTACAATTCTACACAAATTTATCCCATCAATGACTGCTAGATAAAATTAAGAATACCTGCTTTAACACAATTACCTAATTTGAATGCTTCCCAAAACCATGAAAACAAAGGATCTTATTTGAAACAACTTTAAAAATAATAAATCATGGGGTTATCTGAGAAAGAACAGTGGATTATTCGACCATGCAATAAACTCTAGTTTCCATAATTTTCTTCCAGAATTTTACAATTTATTTTATTTACATTGCCCCTGTTGTTATATATAACATGTACTTTGTTATAGTGATAAACCTTTCCTTTCTAAGTGCAAAAGGTAATATAATTTTGTAAAGTATATTGCAGTAACTTACAAATATAGTAATAGTGTTTTAAAATACTGTGTTTTCATGTAATTTACATGACAGGGGAAACAATGCAATTTAAAATAAAATACTTACTTTTAATTTGTGATATAGTTGTTGTAGCTCCTTTTGAAGAACTTTGTTTTCATCATGGGCCTCATATGCCCTTTTCCTTTCAGCAAGCAACTGTCGCTGAAAACTGTTAGTACTCAGTTCAAGGTTTTTTGATAGTTCCTATGTGTACAAAAACCAGCACTAAAAAAAAGTGAATCCAATCATAAAACACAGTACTAAACAATATCAAGATATTTTTGTGGGTACTGCACAAGACTTATAAACCAGGTCAGGCTTCCTGTCCATAAACACAAAATAAACTGGGAAAGAGATTTACCAACAACTTAATAGGACACCTAGCTCATTATTCTTTCCTTGTTTTTCATAACAATCTGTAAATAAATCCTCGGGCATTTGCCTGAAGCAAACACATAGTCATTTAAATTGCGAGCAAAAGACAGCAAAAGGATGTGATAAGAGACATAGACTTTAGGAAATCATTGCTTGGATAAATAATTAAACAACAAGACAGCTAAAATTGCATAATGCTATTCAAGGTACAGAAAATACATTGGTGAAGCATCTCTAGAAAAAAATCAGCTATTTCTACAGTCTTCAAGTACATTTCATAAAGTTTACAAAAGAATTACTTAAAATACCTTCTTTGAAAATAACTTAAGTTGTCAAGGTACCATTCTTAACTTCTGGATGAAAACAATGCCATATATATATATATTATAAATTATAAATTTATAAAGAAAAATTAAAAATAAAAAGCAGTTATAACCCTATTACTAAGTGATTATCTCTGCCAACAATTTAGTAAATAACTTGAGACTTTTATATATTTTCCTCACTAAGTATTATAAATGCCTAAGACAGACCAGAGAAACTTTGCCAGAAATAGCTCTATTCTGCTCCTACTCACTCCTATCTAGTGCCCCCCTCTCTCACTATCTGATCATACTGCTGACAAGACTGGGTGTGAGCACTATAGAGCAAGTGCCTTGATTCTTGCCCCCACCTCCAGCTGTGATGCACCTGGGCCCATACCACTGTCAGAGGACAAGTGCTTCAGGACCCTCACCACTACTAGTGCAGCCAGTGCCAGAACCCTTATAAGTAAAAGGGCCAATATCAACAGTGCTGGAGGAAACTCCCATCACCTGATAGGGGCCACCTCCCATTGCAGGTGTAGCTACAGAGGATGCACCCCAACCCCATATACTCTTTAGTCTACACTATACCTATAAGAAGTGTTAGCATCCCTCTACTCTTGAGTAACCTGCATTCTGATACAATATGCACTGTGCTCGATCTCATTCAGCATACTCAAACAACATACAAGGAGACTATATGCAGTGCCCACCTGGAAATGATCTTAACATTGCACCTTAATACACACCTTTAGAAGAAAGTCACTTACTATAAAGTTCATAAAAGTGGTAGAAATAGCCATCTCACCAGATGATCAAATCTCAACATTGGAACACAAGAAATATGAAGAAACAAGGTAATATGGTATCTCCTAGACTCTAAAAGACTCCAAAGATAGAGAAATGGATGAAATGCCTTATAAAAAATTCAAATGAATTGATTTTTAAAAAGTTCAATAAGATCCAAGAGAATATACATGAACTGCTAAATGAAATTATGAAAGCAATGATGGATATGAATGAGAAATTCAACAGAGATAGACATTTTTTTCAAAAGAACCAATCAGATCTTAGAAATGGCGAATACAATAAATCAGATAAGATAGTCAGTTGAAAGCTTCAACAACAGACTAGATTAAAGAGAAAAAAAGACTATCAGAGCTCAAGACAGGTTTTGAAATAATACATTTAGATAGAAAGAAATATAATGTAGATTATTCAATATTTTTGGGACACAATGAAACAAAATGTCCACATAATTAGTAGATCTAAAGGTAGGAGAGGAGGAAAGAAAACAAATCCCACTAGAAGAGTAGATACACAAATAAGAAATAGAAAAGAATCAAACATCAATAACAGTAAACCATCAAATTACAAAGGGGAAGTGAATAAGAATATTTAAAACAACTACGAGAAAATCAACAAAGTTGCAGGCATAAGTTTGTAGATATCTTTCAATGGTAACTCTGAATATAAATAGACTATATTCTCCACTTAAAGGTAGAGTGGTTGAATGGATTAAAAAATAAGAGTCAACAATACACAAACACGTCACCAGTAAGAACATACACACTGAAGGTGAAAGGATAGAAAGTGATATTCTAATCAAATGGAACACTAAAACAAGTAGGGCAAGCTGTATGTATATCTGACAAAATAGACTTAAAGACAAAAATTGCAAGAAAAGACAAAGGTCACTACATCATGATAAAAGGATCAATTCATCAAGAAACTGATTATAGATCTGTATGAATCTAATGTCAGATCATCCAATTTTATAAAACAAACACTATTAGACCTAAAGGAAGAGATAGGTTCCAATACAATGATAGTGAGGAGATTTCAATACCAAATTCTCAAAAATAGGTGTCTAATTTAGATAAAAAACAAGCAATGGAACATCAGTTAAACTATGCTATAGATAAAATTCACTTAATCAATATTTACCAAATATTCCATCCAACAGCTGAAGAGTATACATTCTTTTCCTCAGTGTATGTAATGTCCTCTAGAATTTAACATACATTAAGCCACAAAGCAAGTCTTAACAAATTCAAACCAATTTAAATCATATCCTTTGTCCTTTCTGATCACAGTGGAGTGTAACTAGAAGTCAACAATAAGAGAAACTATGGACCAATATCCTAATGAACACAGTATAAGAACCCTTACCATTTTACTAGTAAGTAGAATTTACCAGCACATCAAAAAGATCATTCACCATAATCAGGGTGGTTTCATGTGAGGGATGCAAAGATAGTTTAGCTTATGCAAATCAATAAACATAACACATCACATTAATAGAATAAAAGGTAAAAATCATATGATTACCTTAACAGATACAGAAACATGTACAAGTCCCTGGGTTTGATCTACAGCACCACAACACACAAACAAACAAATCAATTGATGCAGAAAAAATACTTGATAAAATTCAACATCCCTTCAGGATAAAAGTCCTGAACAAATCAAGTATATACGGATGATTCTTCAATATAAAACAGGCTATTATAATATACCCATAGACAACATCATACCGAATAGGGAAAAACTGAAAGCATTTCCTCTAATATCAAGAACAAGGCAAATGTGTCCACTCTCAGTGCTCTCTTATTAAATACAGTACTAAAATTTTAGTCAGAGTAATTGTATATGAGAAAGAAATACAAGGAATACAAAAAAGGAAAATAGGAAACCAAATTACCCCTATTTGCAGATGATATGATTCTATACACAGAAAACTTCTAAAACAGATAAACAAATTCAGAAAAGTTATAGGAAACAAAATTGAGATACACATCAGTAGCTTTTCTACACATAATTTACTGAAAAAGAAATAAGAGCAGTTCCATCCATGATATATACACACATATACACAATACACAAAAAATAAACTTAAGAAGTAAAAGACTTCTACGTGAAAATTACAAAACACTGATAAAAAAACTGAAAAAGACCTCTCTACCTGTGGATTGGAATTACTGATACTATTATAATGTCCAAACTAACGATTGTTAGTTGTGATCACAAATTGAATGCAATTCACATGAAAATATCAATAACACTCTAAATTCTTAAATTAATATGGAATCACAAGACTCTAAATCTTAAACAAAAAGTGCAAAGCTAGTCATCACAATACCTGATTTCAAGGCATACGACAGTCGTAGTAACAAAAACAATATGGTATTGGCATAAAAAACAGACACATAGACTATAGAACAGTATAGAGAATCCAGAAACAAACCCAAACATCTACAGTCAATTGATCCTTCATAAAGAATGCCAAAACCAAACATTGGGAAAAGGGCAGCTTCTTCAAATGGATATCTACATGCAGAAGGCTGAAATTGACCCCTTTTGCCCTATTCAAAAATCAAATCAAAATGAATCAAAGACCTTAATGTGAGACATGAAAGTCAGAAATTACTGGAGGAAGAGGCACCTGCACACCCATGTTTACTGCAGCATTATTCACAGTAGCCAAGTTATGGAAAAAACTAAGATGCCCCACTACTGATGGAAACAACCAAGATGCCCCCACTACTGATGAATGGATCAAGAAAATGTGGTACTTGTACACAATGAAATTTTACTCAGCCATGAAGAAGAATGAAATCTTATCATTTGCATGTGAATGGATGGAACTAGAAAACATCATTCTGAGCGAGGTCAGCCAAGCTCAGAAGACCAAAAATCGTATATTCTCCCTCATATACAGACTTTAGATCTAGGGCAAATGCAGCAATGTGGCTGGACTGGGACCACATGACAAGGGGAGAGCACATTTGGGTAATATAGAAATTGGTAGAAAACCCAAAACATGAAAGCGTTTGATGTCCCCACTCCAGAGGAACTAATACAGAAACCTTAAAGCAACAGAGGTTATCATGAGAAGGGGATCAGTAACCAGGGTAAAGATCAGTTAGAGATGAATCAACATGGGTCATAACACATGTACACACAAAAGCAATGCTAGGAATATTTCTGTATAGCTATCCCCAACTCAACTAGCAAAAACACTTTTTCTTCCTTATTAGGCTTGTCTCTTTTCTTCAACAAAACTAGTGATAAAGGCAGAACAGGACCTGCCTGGAATTGAGGGAGGAAGCGGGGAGAGGGTGGGGGAGGGGGGAGGGGGTAGAAATGACCCAAACAATGTATGCACATGTGAATAAAAGAATAATAATAAAAAAAAGAAATTACTGGAGGAGAACATTGGGGAAATACTTCAAGGTATTGGCACAGGCAATGATTTTCTTGATAAGACTCTAAAAGCACAGGAAATAAAAGCAAAAATTGATAGATGGAGTGCAGGCATTCTTTCTCTTCGTTCTTGGCCACCACATGCAAGTTCCCCTGCTATGTTACCCCTTTCCTGCCAGGATGGACTGAAACCTCTAAAAATACGCACCTAAATGAAGGGGGCACTGTTTCTCACATTCCCTCCCTTTCTGGAGTGAGGTTTTTTTCTCACGCTTCTTGGTTATTACTGGACCTAACTGGGCTTAACTGTGGGGGGGACTGGACACTGGAGATTTTAGAAAAGATACAGGATAGACAGATGGAAAGAAATTTGGGGTCAGCTGTGTTGTTGTATGCTTGGCTGGAGATGCACAACCCTCATTACTTCTCTTCTCTATCTTTATTCTTTAAGGCCTTGTTCCTTGCAGTTCTTTAAAGCCTTGCTTCTAAAGCCTTCTTTAAAACCTCTTTCCTTAGGCTCACACTGCCCCATGTTTGCTCTTTGCTTATCTTTAGCTCAATTGCTCTTAAAGTCTTTTGCCCCCAGGCTTGCACTCTTCCATCTCTCTTTAGCTCTCCTAAAGCCTCAGTGCTACAAACTTGCAAAACAGCCATGCCTACAACCTGCACATGCATAACTCTTAAAGTCTTGGTTCTTAGACTTGCACTGTGCACTGTCCCATGTTCTCTTTGGCTTTTCTTTGGCTTTAGCTTCCTAAGGCCTATGTATGAAGTTCTTTCTCAGCTTTGCTTTCTGAAGCCTATGATAAAGTTCTCAGTGCAGACTTTCTATCAACCCCTCTTTAGCATTTTCCCTTCAGCAATTTTTCCCTTTAGCATTTTCCCTTCAATAATTCTTTTCCCTTCCAAAGGCTTCCCACACCAAAAAGCCCAAAGTAAAGCCCCCAAAAGCAAAAGCCCAAAAAGCCCAAAGTAAAGCCCCAAAAGCCAAAAGCCCCTCTTCCTCCTCCAGGGGTCTTTTATACCAGCAAACAGAGTGGAACCATGGGGAGGGGCATGACATTGCAACAGGAGAAACCTGCATTCCTCCTTCTCTGAACACAGCTTAGGAGACCTGCCTTTCCCTGTTTTGTATCCGGGGCTGTGCCTATCTTGGCCTACAGGTAAAAGAAATTAACTGCATCTCGCCTTGCTTGTGTCCAGTTCTCATAGGCTTTAATCCGCTCACCACACAAAAATAAATCCTTCCTTCTCTCTTTTTTTTTAACCCTTTTACTTCTTTTTTATTTTATCGTTTTTACATTTACTCACATGTGTATACAAAATAGACTTTTTTAAAGTGAAGATTTAACTTGATTAAATTTTATCTTGCTTTTTTGGGCTCAGATTTTGAGCCTAGGAAGATCAATTCAATCTTGACCTTGTCATCCATCAAATTAGTTGTCCCTCCAATTTCTGAACCTGTCATGAATACCACTTCATTCCATCAATCCATCCATCTGTTGATTTTTTTAAGAAACACTAATTCTATACAAGACAGTATATATATCAAATGTCACAAAGACAAAATCAAGTAAGATTTGTTCTTGCCCTTTAGGTGCCTGGTCAAATTCACTGGTAAACTAGAAGAAATAGAGCCCAAGATGGTACCCCAAAGTATCCACTTAAAGATCTCTCCAAGTTGATAGCTGTTATCTGCTACAGAATTGACTGTAAAGTTTTCTAACATTATTTTCAACAAGTCCACACTTCTCCATTAAAAAACAAATGTGATTTACTATGTTTACTACACACTATCTAAATGATACCTATCATATCACAAACATTTATCTACCAGAGCATAGTAGATATAACATAGTTATAGAATATAAACGTATATTGTATATATACTATATTCATGGTATATAGTGATGAATATAAGTGTATAGTATACATACATAAGAGAACATAGTAAGTATATCTACTCTGTTGTATCTTCATATACCAATCTAGCAATCCTAAAAAGGGAAAAAAAGAATAATTCTAAGTGAACAATATTTTCTAAAACATGCTAAAAATTTTTGATAGATACCAGCATCTAGTTCACTAATTTATAATTTCTAACATCCAGAACTGTCACTTTTGAAAACACTGGTTGCCAGTTTCTTCCATCCTGAGGGTATAATTCCTCTGAATCTGGAATGAGCTCATTTATTAGTTATGTGTCTCTTATGAAGAAACAATAAGACATCTACCCATGTATTACAAGCAAACTTGTGAGCTAATAGTATGCCTCCTCTGTGTGTCGCCAGTCTGTGCTCATACACCCCGCTTCCTTCTTTCATTAGGTACCTGATAAGTACCAGGCACTGGCCACACTCATTATGAACTTCACTTCTAACACTGTCTATCACCCCTTCTAAGTTTACAGAATGAAACTGAGGTTCAGATAAAATAAGTGGTATATTACATCATAAAGCTAGCATGGTATCAGACCAGCATTTGAACCTTGCTTACATAATGTGTGTGTGTTTTTATGTGTAAAATTCCAACTTAATTGGGAACTTATAGAGTAAGAGGTAGGTATTAGTTAACAACATAATTAAGATATGAACAAATTTTTTAACTTAAATTCCAAAGCAATAATTTTTGACTCAACTGGCAAAGTCCATCAATGTTTCCATAAAAAGTTGCTTATGTAAAAATGCAAATGCTTTGAAGTCTTTTTTGTTTTACTTCTTTTTTATTTATTAGCATATAATATTTGTATGGTGGGATACATTGTGACATTTACATATGTGCTTACAATGCATCTTAATGAGATTTGTCCCCTTCATGTTTCTCCCTCATGTCCTTTGCCCCCTTTCTAGAGCAATTTCAACAGGTTTCATTGTCTATTTTCATACAGTTATACAATGTACATTCACCATATTCCCCTTCCTTCACCCTCTACATTTATCCTCCCCTTTCCCACTGGTAGCCACCCTTGACAAGACTTGTTTTACCTTCCTGTCCTTCATTTTTTAAAGTGTATATTGATTGTTCAAGGGGGTTTTTGGAAAATCTTGGTAATTCACACATATATGTATTATACTATGTCGCACTTTAATTGGATTAACTCCATCTACTATTTATTCTTTCTTTGTCACCATGCTCCCCTGTTATTCAACATCTTACAGTGTATTGTTTACTATATTCATATACAGATGCTTTATGCTTCGGTATCATTCACTCTCAAACCGAAAGAAAGGCCAACTTAGTCCTCCCCAAATAGAAAATTTTAACTTTACTCCAAGAAACACTATTAGCCAGGAGCATTCTTTAGAAATCTTATATTAGTACATAACAAAAAAAATGATTTACTGAACCAGGGACTTTCTCTTCTAGAAATTTTCCACTATACTAACACATACACATACACATACACATATACACACACACACACACTCTCTCTCTCTTTCATGTTTAAAGCCATGTGTCTTCTATACTGACTGAAAATGAGAAATCGATATATACATTTAAAAAGTTCATCATATTACATGTGCACAATAGAATAATACGTAGCTTTTAAAAAGCACGAGACTGACTCTTTTGTGTGTATATATGACATGTGTTTTAGAGAGGGGTGAAACAATATGTGTATGTATGTCTGTGTAAGAAGTGTGAAAATATACTTTTCAGTGAAAAAAATATATTGAGCAATGCCTTTGGCATACTCCTATCTGTGGTAAAGAACAACATTAGTAAACAGATCTGAGCTTGCACAAGACAATTTCTTAACATTGATTGGTTCTTGGGAAGAGACCTACAAACATAGCATAGACAGAAAGGAAACTGATGTCTCATTTCATATCTCTTTATGTTATTTGAATTTTTAAGTGCTTTTTGGTGCTTGTATTAATATTTCAACAGAAAAATTATTAAGTATTAACACAAAATTACTTTAATAAATTGTTCTGAGTAGTTTCTGAGGTTCCTCCAAAGTTAATTTTTAAAATTGTTTTAAACTTCACCTTTCAATTATTGATCTTATAATTTCATTGTAAATTACCTCCAGAAATGGTAAAAAAAAATATATGTACATAAATAATAAAATATAGTAAAACATTAGGAGGTTCTCAGTGAATGACATTTTACTTTACAAGGAATTCATTTTTTTTCAACATTAGGAATCTTTCATCTCTCCAACATTTGATAATAGATGAAATAGGGACTTAATTTTGGTGGTGGTGGGAATAAGGGTTTATCATGCTAAAAACACTTTAGGTACATGAAAGGCCTAAGTATGACTTTGGACCTATCAGATTGAAGAGGAAGATAGCCCTGGAACAGGGTTGTAAAACATGGTAAACTGTCAATTAAAAGCTGTAACCTCGGACAGAGCTGTGAGGAATTGCCCTTTAGAGCCCTGCAAAAGCTCAGGACCGAGATAAGAGGCACCAAGCAGAGATAAGCACCTATTCTTGCCCTTCTTTGTCTCCACTTGTAAATAAACTTCCCAAAGCAGGTCTCCCCTGCTGTTCTTATCTAAACAACACTAGGTTCCTAGCTTACTACCAACCCAATTAACCTAAACAATCTAACTCACTGGTTAGGACACCATGACCTGAGCACATCTTTGTAACCTGATGCCCTACAATACCTTTTAAATATCTTGTGAATCCTTTGTTCAGGGCTCAGACACTGGTACACGTCTGGGCCCGCTAGCGTAAAAATAAAAAAAACCTGAGTTCTCCACTCCTCTGAGTGTCGCTTGGTTTCTCCTCTGACTACCTGCCATAACATCTTGGAGGCCCCAGCGAGATTACAAATGACTGGACCCTTGTGCCACCAGCTGGCAGCTGGGCTGCATTGGAGTAGGGAGGGACACAGGACTGAACGAGGTGGCGCGCCACCCGATGGTATTCCGGGTCCTCCTTCGGCCCAGTGGCACTCCATCTCTCTGAGCAGTCTTGGCCCGGCTTGGACTCCAAAGAGAAGTGGACCAACTCATCTGGCAGCCTCGTCCGGACTTGGTAAGCATCAACCCCGGGAAATCAGTCCTAAGTCAGGTCCCATCCCACTGGACGGAAGGGGAGCTTGATCCACTCCCAGGAACCTCCGAGAGGAGTTCCACAGGTCAGGGAATCCTCCAAGAAGGGGGGAAGGAAAACTGTAATAACTTCAGAGTGAATGTGTGAGTGAGTGAGTGGCCTGATTCGTCCTCGCTTCAGGCTCGAGTTTGTGGCCCCACGGCTGAAAAGCTACGGGGTCCAAGTGGGTCTGTTCTGCGGTACGGTGGTGAACCTCATACGGCTCAGGGCGGCGTCGGGGGCATCCCCCGATCCAGAGTCACAAGGCTGACCCCGCCATTAATGCTAAGAGGCACCAAAGTTCCTTCGGGACGTGGCCAGACAGACATCTGATTGGTCCCTTCCCTTGAAGGGGCACCCACCCTTGTTTGTCTTTGCGCCACCGACACAGGGGGGAATACATAGGGTGGAAATAAGACATACTTTAATTGCCATGGGTGGAGGTTCTTCAAAACCTACAGTCCTGGAGTGTATGCTTAAACATTTTAAGAAGGGATTCGCAGGGGATTATGGGATTAAAATGTCTCCTGGAAGGCTGCGCACACTGTACGAGTCAGAATGGCCCACTTTTGGGGTCAACTGGCCCCCTGAAGGCACTCTAGATTTTTCTACGGTCAGAGCCATTTATCAGATTGTAATAGGAAACCCTGGGTACCCCGACCAGTTTCCATATATTGACTCCTGGCTCCAGGTGGCTCAAACCATGCCCTCCTGGATCCGATTCTGTGCAAATAGAAAGGGACAGAGCAGACTTTTCGTGGCCCAGGCAATAAAGCCTAAAGACCAGAGTGTGACCAAACCTGTTCTGCAAGAGGATCCAGAAGATGAGCTGCCGGTGCCCCCGCCATACATTCCCAGAGCACCCCCACCATCAGAGCAGCCAGTGCCACCTTTTCCAGACAGCCCGCCACCCTCAGTGAGCCCTTCTCTGCCCCGCCAACAGTGTCCTAGTCCCAATGATGTCCCACAACCGTCCCCAGCTTGGAGTCTGAGTCCACAGTCCCTGAGCCACTGCCTTTGCTCGTCTCAGGCACCAGCCCCTCAAGCCAGGGCCTTACAGATGCCTCTCCGTGAGATGCAAGGGCCGCAGCAGGTTGATGCTAATGGCACGGTCCAGCCTGGATGCTCAATCCTTTATTACCAGCCCTTCAGTTCGACTGACCTCCTAAATTGGAGGAATCATACACCGTCATATTCAGAAAAACCTCAGGCTATGGTTGATCTCCTAGAATCCATATTCCAGACCCATCAACCCACTTGGGATGACTGCTGGCAGATCCTCCTAACATTTTTCAATACAGAAGAATGGCGGCGAATTCTGACAGAGGCCCGCCACTGGCTCCAAGGGCAAGCCCCAGCAGGAACCCTAGATGCAGAAGCATGGGCAAGAGAGGCAGTCCCTGATGCTCGACCCACTTGGGATTTCAATACAGCAGAAGGACGAGGTGACCTTACTCAATATTGTGCTGCCCTCTTACACGGGCTTAGGGCTGGAGCTAAGAGACCTACAAACATGTCCAAAATTGCAGCAGTTATCCAGAAGCCAGAGGAAACCCCAACTGATTTTTATTAGAGACTCTGTGAGGCCTTCCGAATATATACTCCCTTCGACCCAGAAGCGGCAGAAAACCAACAAATGATCAATACAGCATTTGTGACTCAATCATATGCTGACATTCGCAGAAAACTTCAAAAACTTGAAGGTTTCGCTGGGATGAATGCCACCCAGCTGTTAGAAGTGGCGAACAAAGTCTTTGTAAACCGAGAAAATGAAGAAAAACGGGAAGTTGATAAAAGAATGAAAGCCAAGGTGTCCTTGTTGGCTGCAGCACTGGGGAGGCCAGACCCAACTCAGCAGTCAGGTCCACCACGGAAGAGGAGATCCAATGGGAGAACCCCACTCCAGCGAGACCAATGTGCCTATTGCAAGGAGACTGGTCACTGGAAAAATGAATGTCCCCGTCGCAAGAGGACAACATTGGAGCCTAACAGGATTGCTCCGGGAAAGAAGACAGGATGGCAGCCTGAACCGGAGGCCCAAGATCTCATTGGCCTAGCAGCAATTGGATCAGACTAGGAAAGACCAGGCTCCCTACTACTAGGCCCCCGAGAGCCCACGGTCGAAATGAAAGTGGGGGGCCAACCAATAATCTTCATGGTGGACTCAGGCGCGGAGCATTCCGTGGTCACTAAGCCAGTAGCCCCATTCACCCAGCGCAGAGCAACAATAATTGGAGCCACTGGCACTCAGACTGCCCGGCAGTTCTGCCGACCCCGGACGTGCCAACTCAGAGGGCATGAGGTGACTCATGAGTTCCTGTATTTGCCAGAATGCCCAATTCCCCTGCTGGGAAGGGACTTACTAACAAAGCTCGGAGCCCAAATCACCTTCAACCAGGGAGGGCCTGCAAACCTCACCATGAGGGGACTAAACGCCCTCATCATGGCAGTGACCATGCCCACGGAAGACGAATGGCAACTCTACCACCAGGAAAAGGGGGGCCTGGTGAAGCCCATCTGCCTGCTGGAGGAGTTTCCTGATGTCTGGGCTGAGAATGGGGCCCCCAGCCTGGCTCGCTATCATGCACCTGTAATGGTAGAACTCAAACCTGGGGCTCTCCCTGTCAGACAGAGGCAGTATCCAATACCACGGAAAGCATGCCTAGGAATTCAGACCCACCTACAGCGGCTGAAGGATGCAGGAATATTAATCGACTGCCAATCGCCATGGAACACCCCGCTGTTGCCAGTCAAGAAGGCAGGGGGAGGAGATTACCGGCCTGTCCAGGACCTGCGGGCAGTCAACAATGCTGTTATCACGCTGCACTCAGTAGTCCCTAATCCCTACACTCACCTGAGTCTCCTATCACCACAAGCCAGCTGGTTCACTTGCTTGGACCTAAAGGACGCTTTTTTCTGTCTTCGCTTGGCACCAGTTAGTCAGCCCTTGTTTGCTTTTGAATGGGAAGACCCCCAAACTGGAAGGAAAACACAAATGACTTGGACTAGAATTCCCCAAGGCTTCAAGAACTTCCCTACCCTGTTCGGGGAAGCCCTAGCAGCAGATTTGTCAACGTTCCCGGAAGAAAATCCAAGTTGCACTTTGCTTCAGTACGTGGACGATCTGCTCCTAGCAAGCCATGACCGGGAGAGGTGCTGGGAAGGGATGAAGGCTCTGCTAGCCAGACTCTCCGAGGCAGGCTACAAAGTCTCCTGGAAAAAGGCCCAAATTTGCCAACAAGAGGTCCGATACCTCGGATTCATCATCTCAGAGGGACAGCGTGCCCTGGGTCCGGAGAGGAAGCGGGTTGTCTGCTCCATCCCTCAGCCAAAGACCAAGAAGGAGGTCCGAGAATTCTTGGGAGTGGCAGGATTCTGTCGCATATGGATACTTGGATATTCAGACCTGGCCAAGCCACTTTATGAGGCCACAGCAGGCTCAGGAAAAGACCCTCTAAACTGGGGATTCAAACAAGAAAAGGCTTTCCAGGAAATAAAAAGGCTGTTGACCAGCGCCCCTGCATTAGGGCTGCCAGACGTAAAACGATCTTTCAATCTCTTCGTCTGTGAGAAAAACCACACAGCTTTGGGGGTCCTCACCCAAACGGTGGGGCCCTGGCAACGTCCAGTGGCTTACCTGTCAAAACGCTTGGACCCAGTGGCCTCTGGGTGGCCCCCATGCCTCCGGGCCCTGGCAGCCACAGTAACCTTAATCAGGGAGGCTGACAAGCTCACTCTCGGACAGGACATTAATGTCAAAGTTCCTCATGCGGTCATAGCTCTAATGAATGGACAGGGCCACAAATGGCTAACCAGCTCCAGAATGGCCCACTACCAAGGATTACTATGTGAAAATCCACGAGTCAGACTAGAGACTGTACAAACATTAAATCCTGCCACTTTCCTGCCAACAGAAGAAGGGCTCCCAGATCACGATTGCGAAGAAGTGATGGATGAAGTGTATTCTAGCAGGCCAGATCTGATGGATCTTCCCCTCTCAGATCCGGAGCTAGAACTTTTCACAGATAGAAGCAGTTTCATCCAGAATGGACGATGAAAGGCCGGATTTGCAGCCACCACTGCTGACAACGTTATACAGGCTGAAGCCCTACCGCAAAGCTGGTCTGCACAACGAGCAGAACTTTGGGCATTGGTTCAGGCATTACGATATGCAAAGGGAAAATGGGTAAACATCTATACAGACTCTAAGTATGCCTTTGCCACCTTGCACGTGCATGGAGCAATATACAAAGAGAGAAGATTGCTGACAGCAGGGGGAAAGGAAATTAAAAACAAAGAAGAAATTCTCCAACTGCTAGAAGCAGTCTGGGAACCGTCTCGAGTGGCTGTCATGCACTGTAGAGGCCACCAAAGGGGCATGGACTGTGTTAGTAGAGGAAATCGCCTGGCGGATCAGGCAGCAAAAAGGGCAGCAGAAGAACTGAGCTCCCCCGAAGTGCCAAAGCAGACCGCCAAGCTTCTGCTGGCTCCGGAACTGCCTCCCTCCCCAAACTACACCAAAGGAAGAACAATGGGCAAAAGATGAAAAGGGAATGAAAGAGGAAGGGGGCTGGTGGAAGTTGCCTGACCAGAGGCTCTTTGTTCCCAGTGCTGTAGCAGTCGCTCTGGTAAAACAACAGCATGAGCTAACACACTTGGGGAAAACAGCCCTGGAAAATCTATTGGACAGATACTACTTCATTCCCAAGCTCCCCACCCTGTGCACCCAAGTGAGTGCTAGATGCATCACGTGTGCACGAAACAATGCGAGTCAAGGGCCTAAGCCAAGCCCTGGAATACAAACTACAGGCACCATGCCTTTTGAGGATTTAGAAGTGGACTTTACAGAGGTCAAGCCCTGTCGAGGGTACCGGTACCTCCTGGTCCTTGTTTGTACCTACTCAGGATGGGTTGAAGCTTACCCCACACGCACAGAGAAGGCACGAGAGGTAGTAAAGGCTCTCTTAAGAGAAGTTATCCCCAGATACGGACTTCCCCTTTCTATCGGGTCAGATAATGGGCCAGCCTTCATGGCAGAAATAGTTCAGAGCCTGGCCAAGATTTTAAAAATAAAGTGGAAACTCCATACAGCGCACAGGCCCCAGAGTTCAGGGAAAGTAGAGCGCATGAATTGAACCCTTAAGATTACCTTAGCCAAACTCTGCCAAGAGACACAATCTCCCTGGGTAGACATGCTACCTTTAGCCCTGCTCAGGGCACGCTGTACCCCTAGACCCTCTGGATACTCACCCTTTGAGATTCTCTATGGCAGACCCCCTCCCATAATAAACAGGCTCAGGGGGGACCTCAGGCAAATTGGGAGTCTGGACATGTCTCAACATCTCCAGGCCTTAGGAACAACCCTGCGTCACACTTCCCGGGAAGTTTTAGAAAGGGCCCCAATCCCTATGGGTAACTGGGCCCATCCCCACCAACCGGGAGACATGGTATGGGTAAAGGATTGGAAAAAGGAACCGCTCCAACCTAGTTGGACAGGTCCCCACCTAGTCATATTAGCAACTCCTACAGCTGTTAAGGTTACAGGTCTCACTTCTTGGATTCACCACTCCTGGATAAAGAAAGCTGCCACTCCCGTGGACCCCAACAACTGGCAGGCAGTCCAAGATTCAACTAACCCCCTCAGATTAAGGCTCCAGAGGACGTCGCAGCGGAGCACCACTGCCTGAGAGACCTCCAGCCCTGCTCCAACCACACCCCGGAAGCTGGTTGGTCAACGCACGGTGGAAGCCTGAGGATTTGCCCACCGGGACACAGATGCATCCCCTTTTCTGTCACCCATACCCTATCCTGCTGATTAGTGTTGTTGCTATACTGTTTGCTCTAGGACTGGCTGTCACTGCTCCCCAGGATTGGAACTTAGGCCAGAGGTTACTATAAGCTTTCTGTTATCTCCTCATAGTTGGGAGCCTAACTACTGTCCGGTGTTGCTTGTAGCCTAGATTCTAACCTTGAGCATGAGGTCTTTGGTGTGCTATTGTCTTCTAACTCTGATACATTTTGAGGTTGTCCAAATGGGAGGCCAGGATGACTGCTCAGCCTGCATAAGGCCGCTCTCCTTCCAGGGAAAACTGAGGTATGCCTTCACCTTTTATCAGTATCTGTCACCTGTGTGCAGCATATCAATCTCTGAATGCACCAGGGGAGGAACGATTTACTATAAAGGAAATCTGGTGGGTCTGACTGGATCGTGCAAGAACAAGGGCACTATAGGACAGACAGTTTGCTGGAAGAAAAACGGGGACCCTAAAGGCATGGAACGATGAAATGACCGGGGGAGGGAACAAACCCCATTATATCTGGGCACCTTACCCTTCCACCCCTCCTCCACATCATTTCACTAAGGGGAGAGTCACAAAGCTGGAAGGGCCACCCACAGGTGATTACCTAGGCGGATACGAGCCTATAGAAGACATTGATCTGCCACCTCCACGGTCCCCGTTAAGGCTCCCCCCTGGGACAGGGGAACTTAACCTGGAACCTCAACTGTACAACCTGCTAAATGCAACCCACCGCCTCCTTAATTTTACAAACCCACCATTGGCAGGTGATTGCTAGCTCTGCATGTCCTCAGGTCCTCCCCAATATGTAGCAACCCCAGTAAGCCTCCTCAAGCAGAGAGGGCATGAAACTCCTCTCAACTCTACCAGTACAAAACCCAGAGTAAGAAATATACAGCTATTCCAGAAAGCCCCCAGTTGTATCTACAATTCAAAAGGATATTATTCGGTTGGGGAACTGACTACTGACCAATGTGCTCAAGTTCAAAACTGTACAGCTACTGCCAATGGATGTACAGTTGATCGGCTATGGTGCAGCAGCCTGGGAATCTTTTTTGTCTGTGGGACCCTTGCTTATCAGTGCCTGCCAGCTAACTGGAAGGGCATTTGTACACTGGCATTCCTCACCCCCCAAATAAACATAGTGCCCAATAATCAGACCCTCCCTGTGCCTTTAATAGCTCACTCATGGTCAAAGAGAGCTATCCAATTTATACCCTTATTGATTGGACTGGGGATAACAGCTGGGATAGGAACAGGCATAGGAGGAATTGCTTCATCAGCCACATACTATAATCAGTTATCCGTAGAGCTAACAAGTGACATAGAGCAAGTGGCAAAGTCCATAACAACTATGCAGGACCAACTGGACTCCCTAGCATCAGTGGTCCTCCAAAACCGGAGAGGGTTGGACTTACTCACTGCTGAAAAGGGAGGGCTTTGCCTTTTCTTAAACGAAGAATGTTGCTTTTATGTAAATCAGTCGGGAATAGTCAGGGATATGGCCCAGCAATTGCAGGACCTGGTCGCATGTAGAAGGCAGGAATTAGCAAATTCCTGGAACAGATGGAGCAATATCTGGAACTGGGCATTGTGGCTTGTTCCATTATCTGGCCCTATCTTTATGCTTCTATTGGCACTGATATTTGGTCCATGCATTCTTAATGCCATAACTCGCTTTATTAACTCCCGGATGGAGGCGATAAAGTTGCAGCTCTTAGTGACACAATATAGGCCTTTGGGACAACAAGAATCCTATAGAATTTCTAAAGTCTAGTGTTGATGCTTATCCAAAAGTGGAAAAAGCATCAAAAGGGGGGAATGAAGAGGAAGATAGCCCTGGAACAGGGTTGTAAAACATGGTAAACTCAATTAAAAGCTGTAACCTCGGACAGAGCTGTGAGGAATTGCCCTTTAGAGCCCTGCAAAAGCTCAGGACCGAGATAAGAGGCACCAAGCAGAGACAAGCACCCATTCCTGCCCTTCTTTGTCTCCACTTGTAAATAAACTTCCCAAAGCAGGTCTCCCCTGCTGTTCTTATCTAAACAACACTAGGTTCCTAGCTTACTACCAGCCCAATTAACCTAAACAATCTAACTCACTGGTTAGGACACCATGACCTGAGCACATCTTTGTAACCTGATGCCCTACAATACCTTTTAAATATCTTGTGAATCCTTTGTTCAGGGCTCAGACACTGGTACACGTCTGGGCCCGCTAGCGTAAAAATAAAAAAAAACCTGAGTTCTCCACTCCTCTGAGTGTCGCTTGGTTTCTCCTCTGACTACCCTGCCATAACAAGATATCTTGACTGAAAGGCACCTCAAAAATTGTACCATTCAATTCCTCAGACAAGTAACTGAAACCTGGGGTTTAAAAGACAGGCACAAAGTAAGAGTAGTACAAGGGCTGGTGTGACCTCCATTACTCTGTTCTAATTAGCTCTTTTGTTAGATATACCACAGAACAAGCAGGTGAGGCAGAGGCAGGGCATATGGATTTGGGTTTCTGAAGGATGAAAGGGCAGAAAAGCTTTTAGAGCAGATACCTATCCCTATCACTGGAGTGAGGTATGGCAGGGAAAGATGAAGGGAAATGCACCTACCTGGCCCAATGGAAAAGGAAAGATAGCACACAATCAATTCTTATGTTTGATATAGTTTACAATAAGAAAAAAGATTATTTTTTTATCAAGAATAAACACTTAACCACTACTTGGGGGTAGCTCAGAATAAAGGGAATTTTTAACGTTAAGATAGTTGGATTTTTTTATGTATTAAATGTACACCCTACTGTTTAGTTTTTTTAAATAATTGTGTACATGCAATTCCATTTTTGATCTTTTCACAAAGCCTAGAAGATTTATAACAATTACAACTCAGTGCTTTCGGATATACTGTTGGTCATGGCTATGACTAATCTGCTATTGCACCCTTGATCAGGAAGACAACCCCAAAGTCTCATCTCTGTTATAAGGGTTAAGACAGAATTAGTACCTTTACCTCCAGCCCCTGTTTGAGGCCAGGCCCAGCTGGGTAGTCACTAAAAGAAACTGTACATGAGAAGTTGCTAACAAAGAACTACTTATATCCAAAGAGTGATTCTCACAGAATGGTAGGGAAACCCTACAGATCTCTGTGACACTTGGGAGGGGAGGTTCTAGATGATAACTAATTTAGAATAATGTTGTTTGCTATTTTCACTTATGTGTCATGAGAGTACAATGAGGTTTCCCCAAAAGTTACATGTCACTGATACAAGGAAATACACCAACATTGAGAAATTTGCATAACCCTATGAATAAGTATTTTCTAAATGGACAACACATGATGTTATAAAACCATGCCTTGGCAAAACATGCATTCAAGGGAAATGAAAGAACAGCAGGTTTTAATTTAACTGGATATACAAAAGTTCACTGATATGGCTTCAAATTCCATTTTGTAACTAACTTGAGATATATCACTTATTATGTTTAGCATAACATCAAAGAATATTAAGTTATCTGTAAAGGCTATTAAAATACTCCATAGGTATCTGTGTAGAGCTCAATTTTCTTCATACTTATCAACCAAAGCAACATATTTCAATAGCTCGAGTACAGAAAAAGATATGAGAACCTAGCTGCCCTCTATTAACCCAGACATTCAGACATTAAGGAAATTTAAAAATATGTTAAAATGAGCCACTCTTGTCCTGATTTATTTTTGGTTTGGAAAATACAGATACTTTTCATTAAAATATTTTATGATATATAATGCTACTTAAATAAAGAAATATTTAAATGTTCTCAATTTTAATTTCTAAATAGAGAAACCCACAAACAAAAGCTTTGTGGGAGGAAAAGGTTCTTAATAATTTTTAAGGATTTAAGTGGGTCTTGGGAGCAAAGGTTTGAAAACCATCAAATAATAGAAATAAAAAATGTTTTAAAGGCTAGACATAGTGGCTCCAATCTGTAATCACAGCTACTTGGGAGGACTGCAGTTTAAGACAGGCTCAGGCAAAAAATTAGCAAGACCCCATCTCAAAAACAAGCTGAGCATGGTGGTATGTGTGTATAATCCCAGCTACACAGAAGGTATAGGTAAGAGGGTCATGGTTCGTGCTGGTCCAAGCAAAAAGTTCAAGACCTTATTTGAAAAAGGGCTGGGTGTGGCTGGTAAAACACCTGCCTAGCAAACATAAGGTCCTGAGTTCAAACCCCAGCACTGCCAAAAATAGAAGGAAAAAAAAGCCAAAGGGTTTAGGAAATATGAAAAGGTTAGCTAAAGAATACAAAATAATTAACCTTAGTTGGGCTTCAGAGGCTACCCCATTCAGAAGAAAGCTAGTATGGTGTGATGGTAGAAGTGCAATTACTAATTTAACAGAAGTAGGTTCATAACTGCGTATTAATGCTGGTTCAATATAATTTCAATTATAGCAGAAAGGAAGCAGTTTAGTTCTGTCAATCAAACTTTGAGACACAGTGCTTATAAACACAATACTGATTTTAAAGTTTTTATTGCTGTATGTTAATTGAACCAAGGGGTTGCACGGTGGCATTTCTACACATGCACATAATGTACTTTGATCATATTCACCCCTCCCATCAGTCTCTCCTTTCTATAAACCCAATACTCTTAAAACTTGAAAGTGAATGACTGAAACCAACTGCTTGCTTTGTGGGTCTAAGACATTCATGACCCTTTATGAAATTAATTTTTACAACAGAAGAAAGCTTTGAAATTAGAAAACAAAAGTTTAAAAGTAATCCTTTGCCCAGAAAGAATTGAGATCATTTGGAAATCAAAGATGACCTAAAGAAATAGCCACACTGTGAATAACTGGGAAATTCCACATGGTAAAGATGTCATTCTCTTACTACTTGATCTACATTCAATGTAATTCTTATAGAAATTCCAGGAATGTGTTTGTAGACATAGACAAGCTTATTCTAAAATTTATACAGAAAGGCAGAGGACCTAGAATAAGTAAAAATTTTATAACAAAGCCTAAGAGGAATCATTCTAGTTAGTGTTAAGGTTTACTATGGAGCCTATAACCAAAAGTGTGTGGTACTGACAAGGGGACAGACACACAAATGGAACAGAATCTAGAATCCAGAAATAAACTCATGAAAATATGTCCAACTGATTTTTGACAAAAGTAATTCAATGGAGGAAGTGTAGCTTTTTCACCAAATGGTCCTGGAGCAACTGGGCTTCCACAGACAAAATGAACATAGGCCTTGACCTAAACTTCAATGCCTTGTATAAAAATTAACTCAAGATAAACATGAACTTAAATGTAAAACATAAAATACCAAGTTGCACTCCTGAATATATATGTTTTTATCAATTATACTTTAATAAAGGTTGAAAATCTTGAGAAAAAGCACTGGAGAAAGTCTTTGGGGTAACAGACAAGGGGCAGGAGCAATAGGCCAAGAGCTCTTAGACTTCACACAAAAGCACAGTCAATCAAAGAGAAATCTGACAAAGTGGACAACACAAAAAAATTTTAATTTCCCTCTTAACCAACCTGTGAAGAGGATGACGAGAAAAGCTACAGACTGGGAGAAAGTACTTGTGAACTATATATCTGAAAATGGACTTATATCAAGAAAGGTAACTCAAAAGAGCAACAAAAAAAAAAAAGCACAATTCAATTAGCAAATGGGCAAAAACCATGAACAAAATAAATAAATCTACAGATATTGAATAAGCACATAAGAAGATGATTCACTCAATCAGTCATTAGGAAAATGCAAATTAAATCACAATACGAAGGTGCTACATTCCTATTAGAATGGGTAAAATAAAAAGTGTTAGTATCCAATGCTGACAAGGATGCACAGAAACTGGACCCCACACACACACACACACACACACACACTGCTGATGGGAATGTAAAAGGCATTACTACTCTAGAAAACAGAACTGAAGTTTCTTTCTGCTCTCATACAGGTATTATACTCATACCTTTTTTTGCTTACCTTTGCCTTCCAAACTACTTGTCAATTCTAAGCAGTAGAACCTGACTTAGTCCTCTGTTTGTTAGCTACCAAGTGACATCTAATATTAAGTTCCTAGTGTAAAAGTCATGCAGTATGACCCCTTTCCTTTCTCTTTCCACAGAATGTAATACTTAAAAAAAATTCTACTGTATTCTCTGACTAGTTAGTCAATATCCTCCCACCCACTCTCCTGTTTTTATTTGGAAGTAGGGACGAAACCTGCCCCAAGAGATGCCTTATGTACTAGAACTTTTCTGTCACAAATGCATAAATAAAACAAAGTATTATTCATATAGGGTTTCTTACACAATGGCCTCAAAAGGTCAGTTTCATATATGGTTATTAAAGTCTTATTTTCAGTTTTAGAGAAACAATCAGATAATCAAATAGAATATTTCCCCAAAATGACTGAGTCATAAAACATGTGGCTTATTAATGTTTATGTTCTTGTCCCCTTGCTCTTAAATATACAATCTTAAATTTTTCCTGATCTTACTTAGAAAAATAGTAATTAAAATATTTTCAATCCTAAGCAAATGCCAAACTGCCATATGCTATTTCATGAGAGCACATGAAATCTCCATGAAAAACCACCCAAGAGAGCAGTTAGAAGCCATAGAAATCTTACCTTAATTCTTCTCTCAGTGTCATCTAATTTTAACTCTGCTGAAACTAGTTTCTTCGCCAAATCATCTCGCTCAGGTAGGTGTCTAGCTTCAGAGATCTTTTTCAGTTTCTGTAAGGAAAATTTTGTCCTAAACAGTTCACCTTCTGTATCTTTCACCCTTTTCTCAGTCGCCCGTTCTCTCTCTTGAGATTTTCTTAAGCGTTCTTTGAGTGCTGTAATCTCATTGTTATGACGAAGTATAAGTTGTGAGATCTCATTTTCTGCATCTTCAAACTTATTCAGGGCTTTCTCCTGTCTGTACTGAAGCCTTTTCAAAGCCTTATTTTCTTTCAGCAGTTCAGCTAACTTGATCTGCAGTTCAGATACTTCATTCTGCAACTCATTGATTTTTAGCAGTCTTGCAGAAAGAACCCGTTTTGTAACAAGATCAGCATCTTTCCGAAGTGGCTCTCTATTGAGGCTTTGGGAACGAAATCCCACTCGGTTTCCCTTGTTTGGCAGACCCTTAGGGCTTGTTCTCCTAGGAACTAAAAAAGAAACAGTAATAATGTAAAATGAAAGCTATACCAAATATAGTATTATTCGTCTAAGCACATGTGAGTCCATAACATTCTTCAGTTATTTTTGTGCATATCAAAGTACTTAACAATACTTAAAGAACAAGTTTTATTTAGAGGTCTTACTATGTTTCTTTTAAGAGTGGCTTGGGTTAGAGGTACAGTGGCTCAAGCCTGTAATCCTAGCTATTTGGGAGGCAGGGACTGGGAGGATTGCTGTTCAAGACCAGGCCAAGCAAAATGTTTATGAGACCCTATCTCAACCAATGATTGAACATGATGGAATACATCTGTAATCCCAGCTAAGTGGGAAGCACAAATAGGATTGTGGTCCGGACATAAAGTGAGACCCTATCTCAAAATTAACCATGCAAAAATGACTAGCAGAGTGGCTCACGTGATAGAGTGCCTGCCTACTGCCTACCAAGTGGGAAGCCCTGAGATCAACACCTAGTACCATCCAAAAAAGAAAGAAAGAAAGAAAGAAAGAATGGCTTTGAATCTTCTAAAAAAAGTGGAGAACCCATTAAACCCATCAAAAACGTTATCCCAATAGTTTATACGGGATTATTCTATACTGCTTTAAAAGATGACAGTATCAGGCCCTAGCTACTTTTAACTTTATAGACAAGATGGTAAGTCAGAATTCAAATATGGGTGCCACCAACATTAGCACAGTACATAATAAACATCAGGCATTCAAATCTGCCTTGACATTCAAGTCATTTGTGCTCAGATAGTTGGGATTGTTTGAAATGTGAAAGCATACATTTTCTCTAAATTAATTACAACTCCTTTTCCTAATTTGGGGAAATAGGACGATAGCATATTGTATAGTGGAAAGACTGGAGATTCAGATTTACCACTTAATGACTACTTGGGCAATTCAATTAAACCTTCCAATTCATCTTCCTGACCCACAGAATGAGGACACCACTACCACCACAAACAGGTTGTTGTGAAAGTTAAATGAAATATGAATATAAACCAAAAACTTCACTGGGTGCCAGATGGCTCATGCCTTTAATTCTAGCTACTTGGGAGGTTAAGATCAGGAGGATGGGTTTAAGGCCAGCTCAGGCCAATTGTTCTTAAGACCCTCTCTCCAAAATACACAAATCACACTAGAGGTGTGTCTCAAGCAGTAGAGCACCAGTTTTGCAAGTGCAAAGTCCTGAGTTCAAACCCCAGCTCCACAAAAAAAATAAAAACCCAAAAAATTTTACATAGTATTCTCTGTTAGTAATAAGAACTTAACTCCCATTTACCAGTGACTGAAAATGGCAAACAGGAGTACAGGTGTGCTTCTAAATGCTTTCTCTGTGATTTTTTTTAATGTAATGTTCAAATCAAAAATATATGACATAATTTGAGAACAAGAAAAATCACATCCTAAAAAAAAAGCTATGAAATCTTTAAAGTGTAGAGATTAAATTATAACATTTCTCAAACATTTTTTTTTAGTTTTATTAAAAGTTCATTAAACTTACACCTTACTATACAAGTACCTGACCTTTAAAAGAGGTATCTGAAAGTCTACCAGAGTTAAGAACAATGAGCTTTAATCTCCAAGGTACTGCATTTTTTTTTTCCCAAGAAGCAAATGCTTCTTGAGTAAATAGAAAATTAAGAAAAACCAGAAGATCCAATGCTTCCCTCCCATCTTACCATCCATGGATACCTGATTCATTAGGTAACCAAGAAAAGAATAACAGCTACTTTTTACAATTTAACATTTTAAAGTTTTATTTAAAAGATGGAAGATTTTATACATACTGATTTGGAATTTTAGCTCTATAAATGCTTGAATACATGAAAGGAAATAGTAAGAAAAAGAAGCAAGTGAACTGTAACTTTAAAACTCTCCAAAGACACTAGCCCTGTGTAGCCACGGAGAAACAGAAACACAGTAGTCAGAGTTGAGACATGTTTTAACTGTGAAATACACACTGTTTTTTATTTATTTATTTAACAGCTAGTTTTAAAAAAGGAATGCCAAATATTTCACAATATTTTATTCTGATCATATGCAGAAATGGCAATATTTTGCCATGTTTGGTTAAGAAAATGCTAAAACTAATTTCATGGGGGTCCTTTTTTTCAATGTGGTTACTAGAAAATACAAAAATTACATGTGTGACTTGCATTTGTAAATTGAATTATATTCCATCGGACAACATTGCTTTAGAATGTAATTCTGAATTTGGAGTGACCATTGTTTCAATTTTCTCTTTTCCAACAATTGAGTTACCAGAGTTTTGTGTTACAGAGATGTACTCAACACTTGGAATGACAGAAACCTTATATACATAAAGATATGCAGCAATTATTCTAAATCCTATTCTATTCCATTTTATGCTGGGGACTCAACCTGGGGCCTCATGTGTGCTAAGAAATCTCTGGTTGTTATGAATAAAATTACATTGCTCAGAAAACAAGATTTCACACAAGTAGTAACTTGTTTCATTTCAAAAGTTAAAGCCTAATTAATATAATAATCAAAACAGAAAGTCTTCAACTAATACTTTATTTCAACTACTTAGTCAAATAAAAGAGTTTCCACAACCAATGTTTTGATATCCTAAGACTCTGACCATTAATTTTTGGCACGTTTCATTAGCACTGCCACAAATTGATCATGAACGTGAACTCATGAACATTTTTCTTGGCTTTCACCTGCCATTTTTACTTTTTCCATTTTTACATTTTCATTTCATTTTTTCATTCTTATTTTTACTTTTGAAGCTATCAAGTGGAATGGAGGACTAATAGAACTAAGAAGAAAGATAAATGGCTATTGTATATGTCATTTTTCAACTGTTCCTTGTTAGGTCTAACTGAAAAGTGGGTGGAAAGATTGTTTTTTCCTATTTTCAGTGTTAAAAATGAAATATGACTAATTTTTAAAATGTAGTAAAAATAAACTATACATCTACCAAAGAAAATCAAAATATGTATATATACCACACAAACATGTATAACCAAAACTATTATTAAATTTTATATACATATAAATTCTGGTAGAGTACTAATTTTACCTTAAAAATAACACAATATGCTAAAAATTATAAAGGAGGGAGAAGGAAGAGTATGCTACCAAACACAAACACGAAAATTTAAATGTTTAGGATGATGCTTTAATCACATTTGTTTTTTCCTTAGTTTAGTCTACACCAGTGATGGCAATTTAAACTAAGAGAAATTAACTTAGGTGTTCAAAGGAAGATATCAGTTCAGTCTTGTTGCGTGCTTTAAGGCAGACAAATTACCACAGATTTTAATTCAAAAGACTGCAAAGCAGAAAACAGGGCAAGTCACAGGGAAGATGATAACTGAAATTTTCTGGTTGATGCTGGAACTATTTTTCATAGCTTTTTCTTAATTATATTCTCAAATAAGGTAAGACTTACAAAGTTCTAACTCCTTAATTGGGTACCCTACGTTGTTTGGGGAAGGAAGAAAAATTAAAGTATTCCTTGCCAACAATACCCTACATATGTAAAATATTTCTAAGGAATAACAGGCATTTTCTAAGATTCAACTTTAAGATATATTTACTTGTTCTTAGTTATATAGCAGAAGATTAAGATCATGTTCCCAACTAACAAACAAAACTAAAAGAGCCCCTCATTGAACTAGATTTGGAGGGATATTAACAAAAGGATCAAGCTTGGGGAAAAAGAAAGAAAACAAAAAGGAAAGTCATTCAACTGTTAGATGCTAGATTAGGCATCCCTAAAATGGTTACTTTCAAAAAGAAGACATATTTTTTGTAGTTTTTAATGTGCAAATATTACTTTTCAAAGTGAAAATTTGTAAAGGCAAATTTAATAATACCCTTGCTTAAATCTTTTCAATGGCTATTACCCACAGAAATAGTCAATATACTGTATTAGCACAGGATACAAAGTATTTCCCAAAATGACCTGTTTTCCTTTCAGTCCCCAATTTTACCACACCCTGCCTTGCAAGATGAAGTATCAATAATCTAATCTACTGCTAGCATAACTATGCTTCATGTTATTAATGTATACAATAACGACCTCAGTTGCCTTAACTATTTTTCTACGATGGTTTTGTAGACCACAAATATTTTGTTACTCAGTAGAGTAGTTTTCTTGACCAAAGATTAAAATGAATAAGAGATTTATAGAACATTACATAGCCAAATATGTTCCAGAATAATATTTTAATATCAAAAATTATTTTTAATGTAATCTATTTTCTATTATAAACAGTATAATGGAAAAGAAATTAGACTGATTGTTCCAAGTCCTAAATTTCATTCCCAGGTTTAACTTGAACTTTTTTTTTTTTTTGGCAGTACTGAGGTTTGAACTCAGGCCTTGCACTTGCTAGAAAGGTGCTCTACCACGTGAACTATAAGCTCAGCCCTTTTTGCTATAGTTATTTTTTGAAAAGAGTCTTGCATTTTTGCCCCAGCCACCTGGACTGTGATCCTCCTACCTATGCCTCCGAAGCAGCTAGGATTATAGGCACAAGTCACCACACCTGTGCTTAACTTTAACTTTTGCAGTAAGCACTGTGCTACCAAGGATAAGAAATTTTATTCAATCTATAAAAATGCCTTTTACCCTTATATCAATGCCTTTCACTGCTTTTAAAAATGAAGATGCAGAAAAGTACAATTGTTTTATAGGTTTTGCCTTTATAGTAAGTACTTTAGTGATCCCAAGATCAGTATTTATTTAGGGAGAAAAGAAAAGAAACAGTCTTATGTTATATTCTCTGAACACTGAATGACTGTGAATTTAAAATGGTAATATACAGAACCATAAGCAACATTTATATAAATTTATAAAAATATACCCTATTGAAAATGTAAATCAGCCTACTTCCATGTATATAGCAATATACATACTAATGGAAGTCTCCTTCACACAAGTTTTCCTTAAGCACTCTGCATGAGCCTTCTATGTTCACCGGGCTCTTTTAAGGAATACTTACCTTGGTAAAGCACTTTGTTACCTGGTACTTGTCTTTTAGGACTTTTTCCCTTAGGATTTGTAGGTGAAGGAGGACTGACTGGTGATGACTGGCCAGAAGATTGTGGTGTAGTTCCAAAATCAGATGAATAACAAGAAAAATGTTGTTTGTTTGTTTTTCTTTCTTGATCAGTATCTGAACTTCTTTCCCCCATTGTTTTGACAAATGGTCTCTGTTTTTATAATTTCATAGATTTGTGGCAACGCTGAAGAATGTTTTCATAGTCTTCATATTGATTTCTTTGCAATTCATTTTCTCAGCACTATATCCATAGTCCACAGTTCACATTAGTAACCACAAGACACACTTTATTCCCTATAATTGAGGAAGGATAAGGGGGACTCATCATAGAATCATGAAATAAATTTCTATAATTAGTTATAATGCAAAATAATAAAAGCAAAATCATAGAGTTTGTAATTTTAAATGGCTATAATTTAACTTTACTATATTTTCCTACATAAGTTTTTGGGAGAAAAGATCCTGTGCCAGCTTAGAAAGAAAATAACATATAAAGACCGGACATACAACTGCTTCTGAATAAATGTTAACTAAATTTGACTCCCTTGAATCTTAAAGAGTTATAATAAATGTAAATGCTGAATTTTAACAACTTGCCAGTTTCTGTGTTGGTGGGGTGGAGGGGAGAAGTGGTGATAGTGATAAAGAACAAACCTGCTAACAATAAAGAAAGAAAATACCTGACTATTAAAAAATTTAATGGTGAAGTATATTTAAAAAAAAATTGATGAAAAGCATTTGCAAACATGACAGAAAAATGGTCGCCATCCTTAATTCATGAATAAATGCCTCATACCACCCCATAAGAAAAAGACAAAGTCAGCACAGCATGGTGGTACATGCTTGCAATCTCAGCAAGCATTGACTCTCAGGAGGCAGAGTCAAGAGGATCCCCAGTTCCAGACCAGCCTGGGGTTACATAGCAATAGTGAGTTCAAAGCAATCTGAGCTACACTGGGAGATCTTGGCTCAAAAAGCAAAAAAATGAGAGAGAGAGAGAGAGAGAGAGAGAGAGAGAGAGAGGGAGGGAGGGAGAGAGAGAGAGAGGGAGGGAGGGAGGGAGAGGGAAGGAGGGAGGGAGGGAGGGAGAGAGATCTTTCAAAAGAAAAACACTTAATGCTGCCAGAGATGCCATCAGGAAAAGATTTGTAGAGGTTTTTGGAACAAAAATTGGCAAGATGTATTAAGACTTAACTATGCTTTTTAACCTTTGATTAAATAATTCCATTTCTGGAGTCCAAGAAAATAACTCTAAAAGTAGGGAGAAAGTCATGTGCAAATATTTAATGTGGTACAATGCAATATCTAACAAATGGAAGCAACTTAACCTAATGTACAACCATCATGGATTAAGAAAAGTATTAGAAAAATTCATATAGTATAGTATCATGAAGATGTTGGGAATGTTTACAAAAAGAAAACAACTGTGCCCTAAGGAAAACAACTTACATTATGATACAGAAAAAACTAAAAGTAGTAAATACAGTATAATCTCAAATGTACATATTTATTGAAAAGATGCTGAAAGTACTGAATATTCTTCTGAACTCAAGAACTGAAAATGACTTGCAAAATAAGGGATAAATGAAATAGTGTCAGCCTGAGCAACATAGATTTTAGATGGCTTTACCTCTCCCTTAAAAAGAGTAAAACAATCAAACTGGCCATCAACAAGGAACCAGACTGACAAATGATAAAGATCTACACAGTGAAGTACAGTACTATGAGGCTATTAATGTAATGAAGACTACTCTACAGTTTAAGACAATCTCCAGGATATATATTAAGAAAAGGAAGGGCTGGGAAAGTAGGCTCAATGCTACACCACTTGCCTAACATGTATGAGGCCCTGGATGGGATCCTCAACATCAGGGGAAAAAAAATGAAAATGAAGAAAGATAAAAGCATATAAAGAACATATAATGTGCTGTATGGTTCATATATGCTTTGTCCCCCAAAGGCTCCTGTGCTGGAAGCTTGATGTTCTTTTGGCTTCTTGTCACACCTCATAATCTCTTTCATACACACTGCCATCACTGGATATCATCCACCATGAAGCCTTACAAGAAGCTAAAGAACTGGGGCTGCCCAATCTTGGACTTTTAGTCGCCAAACTGAGAGCCAAATAAACCTCTTTTCTTTATAAGTACCCAGCTTCAGATATTTCATCATAGTAACAGAAAACAAATTGATACAGTAACTACTATTTGTCAAAGAAGGGCAATGTATATAACATTTTATATTTTTAAAAGTAGAAGGATAAATCAAAAGTTTAAGGAAATGAGCTCTCTAGGGTAGGGTGGAAAGGCTCTACAATCTGTGTCATTTGTGATACCTAGCTATATGTAGTATTGAGCACCTGAAATGGCTCTAATGTGCCTGAGAAATTTTACCTTAATTTAATTTTAATTAATTTAAAATTTAAAACCTACTTGTACTGATGCAGTACTTACTGAAAAGCACAGCTCTATAGGGGATGGGAAGCAGAGTTTAGGGAGAGTGATGGAAGTTAATTTACCTTGTACATGTATATGTTTGTAGATTTGACTTTACAAATTATGATTTGAGGAAATTAAATTTTTAAAAAACAATTCCTGGGGGATTCCAAGATGGCGGCTAGAGGGAGAAAGCAGAAAGCGAGCCTCCTATAGTGAAATCTTGGAGAGATGCTGGAGACACATTTTGCAGGCATAATCACTGAGAAGAGGCATAACTTTGACCCCTCCACACCTCCAGCCGGCTCAGAAAATCTCCACTTCACATTAAACAGAGACACCAGGAGGGCCCCCAGGCCGCCAGTCGCCCGCGCCCAGACGGCTTGGGAAGACGTGGACCAGGTGAGCTTCACGGTACCGTGGTACTCCCACAGACAAGCCTGGGTCAGAGCAGCATAGCCCCCTGGACAGACTGACCTCCACCCAGGAAAAAAAGAGAAACTGAGTAATAAGCAATAAGAACAATAAAGACACGCGGGAAAGAGGGTGGGGCGCACTGAGTGCCGAAGATTGGGGGAAGGGAATCCTTCCCAGGACTGTAAATAAACAAGCCGGGCAGGCCGGAGAGGCTCTGGCAGGAGCGGGGGCGGGGCACGCACCCAGCACCCAGGAGAGGGAAAGCTTGTGAGAGTGGCAGAGGGAGGAAAACTCCACAGGAGAGGAGGGAAGACCCACTTCCCACGTGAACTGTAAACAAATCAGGAGCAGGAAAGCTTGTGAAAGTGGCGGTGGGAGGAAAACTGCACAGGAAAGGGGAGAAGACCCACCTCCCACATGAACTGTAAATAAACACGCAGCCTGACAACGTGCGTGCAGTGTCACCTTTCCCAGTGCTTGGAAAGGGGATAGCTTGTAGCAGAGGCTCACAGGAAAACTCTGAGCAAACAAAGCCTTCGGGGCTTGGTGAGTGCTAAGCTCACCCCAGAGATCTGCATACGTAACGCCTCCAGCAACAGCAGGTTGACAGCAGTGGGCAGGCAAGCCACAGTTGCAGATACCATTCATAGAACTGTCTCCAGACTCTTTTTTTTCTTTTTCTCCCTACCTTTGATGAGAGAACAACCGAATTACACCTGCAAGTGGAAAAACTTACTGAAACTGTATTGCATTTGAACTTGGGACACTTAGTGGGGTTTGTGTGTGTGTGTGTGTGTGTGTGTGTGTGTGTGTGTGTGTGTAGTTTTGTTCTACCTTATGCATCCCCTTTGATGAGACAACTACAGAACAACATCTGAGGCACCATCTCCAGGATTGGAGACTGAGACGGACACCCAAATTATTAAGACTGAAACTTCATTGCATTTGAACTTGGAGGATTTTTTTTTAATTTTCTATTTTCCATTTTATTTTAATTCATTTTTATATATAGATATTTCTTTCATTTACTTTTTATTTTTATTATCTTTATTTTTTTTTATTTTTGATTTTCAATCCTCTGTCTCTCTAATGTCTGTTAAGCTTACTGTCAATTAGTACACTAATGCTCCCTGTTTATACCTTTAAAACTTTCTTGTCTGAAACCTTGTTCTGCTTTCTCCCTCTTGTCTGTGTATTTGTTTTCCAGTTTTGTTTAACTTCTTGCTTTCCATCTCAGCTCACCCTTCCATTCTAAATATTACCATTGTTATTATTACAAGCTAGAAAATACTTAATTGCACACAGTACAGGGACAGTAACAACACCAAAGACGATGGGAAGACAGAAAAAACAGGGAAACCAGTTTCCCCACAGCAAAAAATTAGTACAGGAACCAGAGGGGAATGAAGAAAATAGAAACTCAGATCCAGACTTCAACAAAATGAAGATAAACTATGCCAAAGGACCCAATGAAGCCCACAAGAATAATTTAAAAGAAGACATACTACAGGTACTCAATGAGAATTTTATAGAGATCGTAATGGATAGGGTCAACCAAAATGTACAGGAGACACTCAAGAAATTCCAAGACAACAAAAATAGAGAAGTTGAAAAAGCAAAAGAAGAAATAAAGGAAACCATAGAAGCACTGTATAAACACCAAAATGAAACAGAGAACACGATGAATAAATGGATAAATGAACTCAGGACAAAAATAGACAACATTAAAGAGGAAACCACTCAGGATATGGAAAACCTCAGAAAAAAGAACAAAACAGAACTGCAAAACAAAATGGAAGGCCAATCCAGCAGAATAGAACAAACAGAAGACAGAATCTCAGAACTCGAAGATGAAATGGTAATTAAAGGAAAAACCGAAGAACTATTAATTAAACAAAACAAGACCTATGAAAAGAAAATGCACGAACTCACCAACTCCATCAAAAGACCAAACTTGAGAATCATGGGCATCGAAGTAGGAGAAGAGATGCAAGCAAAGGGAATGTGTAATATATTTAACAAAATAATAACGGAAAATTTCCCAAATCTAGAGAAAGATATTCCCATACAGATGCAAGAGGCCTCCAGGACACCAAACAGACCAGATCAAAATAGAACTACTCCACAACATATCATCATTAAAACAACAAGGTCAGAAACTAAGGAAAGAATGTTGAAGGCTGTAAGAGAGAAAAAACAAGTAACATACAAAGTAAACCCATCAAAATCACAGCGGACTTCTCAACAGAAACATTAAAAGCAAGAAGAGCGTGGGGTGAGATCTTACGGGCACTGAATGAAAATAACTTCAACCCCAGGATACTCTACCCAGCAAAACTATCATTCAAAATACATGGAGCAATAAAAGTCTTCCAGGATAAGCAGAAACTAAAACAATAATTGACCACAAAGCCACCACTACAAAAGATTCTGCAAGGGATTCTGCACACAGAAAGTGAAAACAACTTAACCATGAAAAGACAGACAGCACCAAACCACAGGAAAAGAAAAAGCAGGACAGTACAGAGTAACCTCAACTTAGATACACACAATCAAACCTTCAAACAACTAAGACAACTAAATGACAGGAATCACCACATACCTATCAGTACTAACACTTAATGTTAATGGACTTAATTCACCCATCAAAAGGCACCGCTTGATGAAATGGATTAAAAAGGAAGATTCAACAATTTGTTGCTTACAGGAGACCCATCTCACTGACAGAAATAAGCATAGGCTTAGGATGAAAGGCTGGAAGAAGATTTACAAAGCCAATGGCCCCCAAAAACAAGCAGGAGTAGCAATACTTATCTCTGACAAAGTAGACTTCAAACCTACATTGATCAAATGAGATAAAGGACATTCCATACTAATAAAAGGGGAAATAGACCAAAAGGAAATAATAATCATCAATCTGTATGCACCCAATGTCAACGCACCCAATTTCATCAAACATACCCTAAAAGACCTAAAAGCATATATAAACGCCAACACAGTGGTTGTGGGAGACTTTAACACCCCATTATCATCAATAGATAGGTCATCCAAACAAAAAAATCAATAAAGAAATCCAAGATCTAAAATATGCAATAGATCAAATGGACCTAGTTGATGTCTACAGAACATTTCATCCAACCTCCACACAATATACACTCTTCTCAGCAGCCCATGGAACCTTCTCCAAAATAGATCATATCCTAGGGCACAAAGCAAGTCTCGGCAAATATAAGAAAATAGAAATTATACCGTGCATACTATCTGATCACAATGCAGTAAAAGTAGAACTCAACAACAAAAGTAAAGACAAAAAACATGCAAACAGCTGGAAACTAAGTAACTCATTACTTAATGAAGAATGGATCATCGATGAAATAAAGGAGGAAATCAAAAAGTTCCTGGAAGTCAATGAAAATGAAAACACAACCTACTGGAACTATGGGACACAGCTAAGGAAGTCCTGAGAGGAAAGTTTATAGCCATGAGTGCATATATTAAAAAGACTGAAAGATCCCAAATCAATGACCTAATGATACATCTCAAACTCCTAGAAAAACAAGAACAAGCAAATCCCAAAACAAATAGGAGAGAAATAATAAAAATAAGAGCTGAAATCAACGAAATAGAAACCAAAAAAACCATACAAAGAATTAATGAAACAAAAAGCTGATTCTTTGAAAAAATAAGCAAGATTGATAGACCCTTGATAAACCTGACTAAAACGAAGATAGAAAAAACCCAAATTAGTAGAATTAGGAATGCAAAAGAGGAGATAACAACAAATACCATGGAAGTCCAGGAAATCATCAGAGACTACTTTGAGAACCTATATTCAGATAAATTTGAAAATTTTAAAGAAATGGACAGATTTCTAGATACATATGATCATCCAAAACTGAACCAAGAGGAAATTAATCACCTGAATAGATCTATAACACAAAATGAAATTGAAGCAGCAATCAAGAGTCTCCCCAAAAAGAAAAGTCCAGGACCTGATGGATTCTCTGCTGAATTCTATCAGACCTTTAAAGAAGAACTGATACCAACCCTCCTCAAACTGTTCCACGAAATAGAAAGGGAAGGAAAACTGCCAGACACATTTTATGAAGCCAGTATTACACTTATCCCAAAACCAGGCAAAGACGCCTCCAAAAAGGAGAACTATAGGCCAATCTCCTTAATGAACATTGATGCAAAAATCCTCAACAAAATAATGGCAAACCGAATTCAACAACACATCAAAAAGATTATTCACCACGACCAAGTAGGCTTCATCCCAGGGACGCAAGGGTGGTTCAACATATGAAAATCAATATATGTAATAAACCACATTAACAGAAGCAAAGACAAAAACCACTTGATCATCTCAATAGATGCAGAAAAAGCCTTTGATAAGATCCAACATCATTTCATGATAAAAGCTCTAAGAAAACTAGGAATAGAAGGAAAGTACCTCAACATTATAAAAGCTATATATGACAAACCTACAGCCAGCATTATACTTAACGGAGAAAAACTGAAACCATTCCCTCTAATATCAGGAACCAGACAAGGATGCCCACTATCTCCACTCTATTCAACATAGTACTGGAATTCCTAGCCAGAGCAATTAGGCAAGAAGAAGGAATAAAAGAAATACAAATAGGTAAAGAAACTGTCAAAATATCCCTATTTGCAGACGACATGATCCTATACCTTAAAGACCCAAAAAACTCTACTCAGAAGCTTCTAGACATCATCAATAGCTATAGCAAGGTAGCAGGATATAAAATCAACATAGAAAAATCATTAGCATTTCTATACACTAACAATGAGCAAACTGAAAAAGAATGTATGGAAACAATTCCATTTACAATAGCCTCAAAAAAAAATCAAATACCTAGGTGTAAACCTAACAAAAGATGTGAAAGACCTCTACAAGGAAAACTATACACTTCTGAAGAAAGAGATTGAGGAAGACTATAGAAAGTGGAGAGATCTCCCATGCTCATGGATTGGTAGAATCAACATAGTAAAAATGTCGATACTCCCAAAAGTAACCTACATGCTTAATAAAATTCCCATCAAAATTCCAATGACATTCATTAAAGAGACTGAAAAATCTACCATGAAATTTATATGGAAACACAAGAGGCCACGAATAGCCAAGGCAATACTCAGTCAAAAGAACAATGCAGGAGATATCACAATACCTGACTTCAAACTATATTACAAAGCAATAACAATAAAAACAGCATGGTACTGGCACAAAAACAGACATGAAGACCAGTGGAACAAAATAGAGAACCCAGATATGAAGCCACACAACTATAAGCAACTTATCTTTGACAAAGGAGCTAAAAATATACAATGGAGAAATAGCAGCCTCTTCAACAAAAACTGCTGGGAAGACTGGTTAGCAGTCTGGAAAATTCTGAAACTTGATCCATGTATATCACCCTATACCAATATTAACTCAAAATGGATCAAGGATCTTAATATCAGACCACAAACTCTAAAGTGATACAGGAAAGAGTAGGAAATACTCTGGAGTTAGTAGGTATAGGTAAGAACTTTCTCAAGGAAACCCCAGCAGCACAGCAACTAAGAGATAGCATAGATAAATGGGACCTCATAAAGCTAAAAAGCTTCTGTTCATCAAAAGAAATGCTCTCTAAACTGAAGAGAACACCCACAGAGTGGGAGAAAATATTTGCCAACTATACATCAGACAAAGGACTGATAACCAGAATATATAGGGAACTTAAAAGACTAAATTCTCCCAAAACTAATGAACCAATAAAGAAATGGGCAAGTGAACTAAACAGAACTTTCTCAAAAGAAGAAATTCAAATGGCCAAAAAACACATGAAAAAATGCTCACCATCTCTAGCAATAAAGGAAATGCAAATTAAAACCACACTAAGATTCCACCTCACGCCTGTTAGAATAGCCATCATCAGCAACACCACCAACAACAGGTATTGGCGAGGATGCGGAGGAAAAGGAACCCTCTTACACTGTTGGTGGGAATGTAAACTCATACAACCACTCTGGAAAAAAATTTGGAGGCTACTTAGAAAGCTAGACATTGATCTACCATTTGATCCAGCAATACCACTCTTGGGGATATACCCAAAAGACTGTGACACAGGTTACTCCAGAGGCACCTGCACACCCATGTTTATTGCGGCACTATTCACAATAGCCAAGTTATGGAAACAGCCAAGATGCCCCACCACTGACGAATGGATCAAGAAAATGTGGTATCTATACACAATGGAATTTTATGCAGCCATGAAGAAGAAAAAAATGTTATCATTTTCTGGTAAATGGATGGAATTGGAGAACATCATTCTGAGTGAGGTTAGCCTGGCCCAAAAGACCAAAAATCGTATGTTCTCCCTCATATGTGGACATTAGATCAAGGGCGAACACAACAATGGGATTGGACTTTGAGCACATGATAAAAGCGAGAGCACACAAGGGAGGGGTGAGGATAGGTAAGACACCTAAAAAATTAGCTAGCATTTGTTGCCCTTAACGCAGAGAAACTAAAGCAGATACCTTAAAAGCAACTGAGACCAATAGGAAAAGGGGACCAGGAACTAGAGAAAAGGTGAGATCAAAAAGAATTAACCTAGAAGGTAACACACACACACAGGAAATTAATGTGAGTCAACTCCCTGTATAGCTATCCTTATCTCAACCAGCAAAAACCCTTGTTCCTTCCTATTATTGCTTATACTCTCTCTACAACAAAATTAGAAAAAGGGTAAAATAGTTTCTGCTGGGTATTGAGGGGGTGGGGGGGCAGAGGGAGGGGGCGGAGTGGGTGGTAAGGGAGGGGGTGGGGGCAGGGGGGAGAAATGACCCAAGCTTTGTATGCACATATCAATAATAAGAGAAAAAAAAGTTCCTATAAATCAAAAGAAAGTAATCAAGCAACTACATGTACAGTTGGTGACAAAACCACAAAGTAATCAGTTCAAATAACTTTAAAACAGAAAATCTTAATTTTGTATTCCTAGAGAGATAAAATCTAATGACAAAGAAAAATCTTAAAGGCCAACTTTAGTAATCATATTGTTGGTATTGTTATTCTTAGACTGATATATGTGTTTCGTGGGGTAAAGAAAATAAGTAACTCTTGGTACAGCTAGGCACTAGAATTTTCAACATGGTAAAAACAAAAATAAGCTGAGTTCTAAAATTCTCAAGTGCAAAATTTTCATTGTATCAGTATGAATCTATGATAACTTTTATCTTTTTTCCAAAGAATTACTTCTTAGCTATATCCACTGAGAAATACTAGAAACAAGAAATAAACTAGCAGCAATGAACAATTCTAGCACCAATATATAGTGTCTAAATACCACTTTCCATCAAAAGAAATTAAAGCTCCTTGTAAAACGTATGATTCCACATCTGAAGAAGGAAAGACACAAGATGAATCTAAGAATCTAGGAGTTTGGCCATGCAAGAAAGCATAGTAACTATCAGATGCCACTGATGGGGTGTCAAAGGCTCAAGAGCAAATTTGAAGAAGCTTTTAGTCGGCAAAGATGGGTCAATTTCATCATCTTGTAAGCACTGCATCAGCATGGGATTAAAACACATCAAATATATTCACATCCATAAATTCATATGATATGCTAAAAACCAACTAGTCACCTTTGGAGGATACCAGGGAACCAATTCATTAATTTTAAAATGGATAATGGGGAAAAAAAAATCAAACATGTATCTTGCCTATACTGCTACAAACTGAATCTCAAAATAACAAAATACTAGCCAAAAGTATTTCTATATAGAATTATTTTATCTAATAAATGAAAAGGGAAATATTTAAATGAAAGTATTATAATACTGCCAGTTTATAACCACGGATCAAATGGAGCTAGATGATGATCACTAATAGCTGAAACAGCACAGAAAAGATACCAGACATTATGAGCCTCCTGACAGGACACCACAATACCTCTGAAGTAATTTGCTCTCTCTCCCAAAAAATGAAATCTCAATCTGATCAGGCCTCTAAATGTAAATGACAATTTACAAAAAATACAAGGAATTGAGGCATAAGGAAGCTATCAGCAAAATCTATAGAGTGTGGCAAACTGTATAGCAAAAGAGTCTCCTTAATGAATAAAACGCAATCAGAACAAAAACAGAGAAAAGGGTGTTTACATATTAAGAAAGTCTTAAAAAGCAAAAAATTAAAGCCTATGGACCTCAGTCTTGATTCAAATAAATTTTATAAAAGAAACCCTGACTGGATATTTATTTATTGGCAACACTGAGGTGTGAATTCAGGGCTTTGGGCTACCTAGGCAGGCACTCTATTGTTTGGGCCATGCCTCTAGTCTCTGATTTGGATATTTAATATTAAGCAACTAGTATGGCTTTAAGTGAGATAATTACATTATATTATGTGGTTTGGGGTATTAAGAATCTTTATCTTTTGGAAATATTTATTCAAATACTTATGAATAAAATTAAAGAACACCTGAGGCTTGTTTCAGAATAAGCCAGGGGAAAGTAAGACTAGCCCTAAGTTGACAATTGCATAAGCTAGGTGATAGAAGACTTACGGCCTCATTACCCTGATACTTACTTCCTTAGTAAGGAAGATTTTTTTTTAAAGCAAAAATAAAAACTTAGATTTATGTGCCTGCTGCCGGCATGCTGTATCCAACACAGAGCCTGGTACATGCTAAGCACATGCTCTGCCACTGAGCTCTTCCTTCAATGCAAATTTAGAACTTTGATCTTACTTCAATCGCAGTCCAGCAATCGCAGTCTGTTAAAATTCATTTTTGGATTTGAAATCAGCAACTCTTATGGCAAATACTAATAATTTAAAAATAAACATGAATCAGCCTGAAACTTTCATACTGCAATTATGACTGAAAATACTTACACATGGAAAAAAAAGACTCTAGAAAAGAATAATAAGTAAGAGAAAGTAAGTGGCTTCACCACCCATTAGCTGTATAAATATGGAGTTTACCTAACCTTCTCATATAAATCTAAATCTCAAATATTTAACCTGTAAAATGTGAGGACTAAATGGGATAATTCAATAACTGCCACACAATTAAGTACTTGGTAAATATCAACAATTATATTTGTAATTCAAACATGAGCTGTTCAATAAATACTGAAATGTTCCTTGTTAAAGAGTTTCAGTTTGAATGCCAAAAAATAATTGACTATATAGTAAAGAAGTAGCTCCCTTTGACCTACCCATATAAATTATAAGCACTAATCAACTTTTCATAGCGAAGAGAAAGAATCCACAAAACAGCATTCTTCCATCCTCCTAAATATATCTGTAGTTAACAAAAAAGGAATACCTATTGCCCCATTATCTAAGCCCTGTTCCCTAGGACAAGCATTTTAATGGCTTATACTTTTATGCTTACAGTAGTCCCCATTTTAACCATGGTTTTGCTTTCCCTGTTTTAGTTACCCAAGGTCAACTGGATCTAAAAATATTAAATGGAAGATTCCAGAAATAAATTCATCAATTCTAAATTGCACAATATTCTGAATAATGTGATGAAATTTCATGCCACCCCCAATTCATCCAGCCTGGAAGGTGAATCATCCTTTGCCCAATGTATCTATGCTGCATACACTACCATTCGTCACTTAGATGCCATCTTTATTATCAGATCAAGTGTCAGAGTATCACAATGCTTACCAAGTAACCTGTATTTTATTGAATTATGGTTCCGAAGCACAAGAGTAGTGATGCTGCCATTTGGATATATAAAGAAAACCCATACTTCATTTAAGAGAAAAAGTGAAAGTTCATGACTTACTAAGGGGACAAAATCATATGCTGAGGTTGCTAAGATCTATAATATATTTTGAAAGACCATATTTACAGAACTTTTATTATAGTATATGATAATTATTCTATTTTATTATTGTTAATGTCTCACTGTACCTAATTTCTAAATTATACTTTATCATGGATATATACATGTAAGAAAAAACTGTATGTATAGAATTCTATACTGTCTGCAGTTTCAGGCATCCACTGGGATCTTAAACATACCCCAAAGGATAAAAGAGGATTACTTATCTATTTCATAAATTAACAATTTTAAGACTATAAAAGATGACTGTAACATAACATTTTGGCTATGCAGAGTTGGTTTAAGAATTTCTAATTGTCTTTTTTTCCTTATTGAGAGGAAAAAAACATGTTTCTTATCCTATCACTAATACCTACCAGGTTCTTACTCATCCTATCAATAGCCTGAAACCTAATCCATTCTTCTCTTAAAGATATTCTTCTTCAATATCCTATTGTAAGTGAAACCAATTACTTTCTCAACCTGTTGCACAACTATTTTTCTGGAATTACTTTTATTGGCCTCCTGATTTGTGCCATGCCATTCTTCATCATTTTACTGGTTCATATCCCTAAACAAGTTTTTCAGAGAGGGTTCATGGTTTAGGAATTAAACATTCTAAGTCCTTGCATTTTGTCCTCACACATAATAGTTTTCATAGGTTTTGAATTTCAGGTGAAGTCATTTTCTCTCAGAACTCTGAAGACACTGCTCTACTGTCTTTTAAACCCTCAGTGGTGCCTGTGAGGTATTTGTTGCACTCATTCTTGAATTAAAAATATTTTAAGCTCTTACCATGTAACAGTAACAAAAAAATTCCCTGCCTTTATGGAGTTTTATTTCTAGTTATGCTCATCTGATTCTCATTCCTTTATAGATTTTTTTTTTCTCTTCCTAAGGTGTTTTCAGAACTTTCTCTCCTGTTCTACTAAAATTTAACAATCACAATCGTATGAATAGGTGTTGGTCTCTTTTCAAGGTGTTGGGCCCTATTCTTCTCTTTTTCCTTCTAATCTAGAAACATATACTTTTAAGCACTAGAGCTTCTTATATTATTTTTCTGATAATTGGCCCTCTCCATTTTCTCCTTTTGAAACTTCTGTTGGTTAAATAACAGACCTGCTATCATTATCTTTGTGTTCTATTTTCAAAGAATTTTATTTAATTTATCCTCTAACCATCATTTAAAAAAAAAACTGAGCTAACATCTTCATTTTAAAAAAAATTTTGCGGTACTTGGGTTTTGAACTCAAGGCTTCACACACACTCACTAGGCAGGTACTCTACCACTTGGGCCACTCTGCCAGCCTCCTTTATTGTGAGTATTGGATGTTTTCGAGATAGGGACTTCCATACTATTCGCTGGGATTGGCTTTGAACCATGATCCTCCTGATCTCTGCCTCTCAAGTAGCTAGGATTACAGGCATAAGCCACTGGTGCCTGGCTAATATCTTCATTTTTAATAACTCTTTTTTATGATTTTTTAAATAATATTGCTGTATTGAGGCAATATGTTTTCATTTCTTTGAGAATAGTAAATATATTTTTTGTGTTTAAGGTTTCTTCTGATCCAAGAATCACATCTGTTTCATTTGGTATTCATTTTTCTGTTCATTTTAAGCTTTTTATTTATATACTGCTAATTTTATTTCTTGGAAGCTAATTTTTAGTTGACCACTGATACTTAAGACAGAGAAAGGAAGAGTGAACTAAAACCCTGTGCATGTTCATAGGACACATTTTGCTTTAGGGTGGAATGAAAAGAGTCAGTCATTACTTAGGAAATCCTGAAAGCTAAAATGAGGAATACTTATCTCAAGATGCAAATGTCCACCATGGAAATACTACTTTTTCTATGTGTTGTCCTTATTTTTATTTCCAGAAGAAATGACCTCTGTATATTTTGTGGGAAGGGAAGGGAGCAGTGAGGCAGCAGGAAATATTAAGCAAATGTCATTGTGCATGGGCTTGGGTGAGAAAGGAAGCATAACTGCTCCTTGCATAGTTCTCAATTATTCCTCCCTTCCATTTCTCAACCATGTTTTCTCTCTGACCTGTGAAAGCTCAAGAGTATGAAATTCTATTACATACATCAGAATCTTCCTTTGATATAGCACCCTTGAGTATTTTGGGACATAGCTTTCTCCATTCTAATCTTTTTCATCTATCATTACTCTTTGCCTCCTTCAGAAAAGTGTTGAAATCTCTTGTCTACTGAGAGTAATCTGTCATTCTTTCATTATTATAGGTGTATTCTTTTTTGTTCATTGTTATTTTAGTATTGTCTCCAAGGAGAGAGTAGACAAATATATATGGTCAGATTCATGCTTTAACAACAAATATAACCTAGGCTTAAGCCAACTGTCTCTAACAATTATTCTCACCCATTTGGACAACTCAACACAACCAATCAATTTTCCAAAGTCCATGAAGCTACTATGCAATTTATGCACCCATTACATCAAAAAAAAATTACTCAAAATACAGATGCCATTTCAGTCAATGAGAAAAATCAAGAACAGTAAGAATATACTATGAGTTTCTTTTACGATAGGGTATCGCTCTTCCATGAAAGAGAATTAAGGAAAACAGTCATATATCCTTCACATGTTCCCTGAAAATACAAAAATACTTAGTGATTAAAAATTCTTGAATTTTTAATCACTAAGCTGGTGGCTCACTCCTATAATACTAGCTACTCAGGAAGCACAGATCAGGAGGATCATGGGCCAAAGGCAGCCTAGGCAAATAGTTCACAAGACCCTATCTCAAAAAACCCTTCACAAAAATAGGGCTGGTGGAGTGACTCAAGGTGAAGGCCTTGAGTTCAAGCCCCCGCACCACAAATAATAATTATTATTATTATTATTCAAGAACAGCCACAGGAACACAAGAGAGTATTTTCTTATTTTCATCAAACTTCTGGTCAGCTCTATTTTGAAATAAGATTGTTATTTTGAACCTACACATGCTTGTATACTGTACTACAATCTATCTATCAGAGCATCTAATAAACAAATATTCCTTAGGAAATATAGCACCTCAAATAGCTAATCTTATCTCAAGAATGGAAATTTAGACACTTGTGAAAATTCACCTTTTAGAAATTAGTCCTTATTTCTTGTAGAAACACTACCTGACTGGCAGTGAGAAAAATAGCTCAAGAAAGTAAACAAGCAAATAAAAAATAAGTTAAAAGAAAAAAAGACCAGAAACACTGGACCAAAAGAAGAAAGGAAGGAGATACAGATAAGGTAAAGTAACTCTCAGAACAATATTAATTTTTCTTATATAAAGAAATAAAAACAAAGTGTTATAGCTTATTAAAATTACATAACAATTTAGCACTGAAAGGCACCTTAGGCTTTTCTTTGTAAAGACTAAGGAAAATGAGGTCCAAAAAAACATTATCTGAAGTCACAAAGCTCACCACCTGTTTTTATCCCATATTTTTTGCCCTCCCAATCCTGGTAAAACTCAAGAAGCATTTCTGCTCCTTTTGAAAGCTAAGCCTTAGATGTCTTCTTTCCCATACTCTCTCTCCATGCCAAAGATTGTGCTCCTGCTGTTGTGCCCTCTCTACAGGATCATTCCTATCAATAAGGAGGCTCTAATGAAGCTGATGCTTAACTCCTTGTCCTACTGCATCAACAACCACATTTTTCTACTCCAATTATCCACTTAAAACTTTTTAATGAGAGCAACATTACCATGGCTCACAACTGTAATCCCAGCAACTCTGTAAGATTGAGAAGATTGTGATTTCAGGCCAGCCCAGAAAAAATTTAGCAAGACCCCATCTGAACCAACAAGTCAGGTATGGTGTACAGGCCCGTCATCCCACCTATGTGAGACGTGTAAGTAGGAGGATCATTGTCCAGGCCAGCCTAGGCAAAAAAACACAAGACCCTTCTGGAAAAATAACTAAAAGCAAAAAGAACTGAGGCTGTGACCCAATTGGTAGAGTGCTTATCTAGCAAGTACAAGGAACTGAGTTCAAACTCCAGAACCACACACACACACAAAATCTTTCCCAAGCATTTTTTTTGAATTCACACTAGTCAGCTTTTCATGTCCACCTCTTTACTAAAGTAGCTTTTGTCAAGATCACCAATGACATTTATCTTTCTAAATCCTATAGTAAATTTTCTATCATCTTATTCCTACTTGATCATACAACGGTGCACACATGTCATCAACAGCTATGTGAGAGACTGAGATCAGGAGGAGCATCGTTCTAGGCTAGCCCAAACCAAAAAAGTTTGTGAGACCCCAATACCTCAATGAAAAATATCTGGGCATGGTGGAATGTGCCTATCATCCCAGCAATAATGGGAAGCATAAAATAGGAAGACTGTAGTAGTTCAGGCCAGCTTGAACAAAAAAAGCAAGACCCTATCTCCAAAATAACCAGAGCAAAAAGGGCTGGAGGTATGGCTCAGGCAGTAGAAAATCTGCCTCACAAGTGTGAGGCCCTGAGTTCAAACCCCAGTACCACAAAAAAAAAATTATTCTTTCTCTTTAAAGAAAAAACTTGCAAAGATTGACACAACACTGAAGATTAATGTTCCATGTATAGTTCCCCAACTAATTTAAACTAATTCATTGTAAGAATGAACCAATTATCAATTGTTCATCTGTATCTCCATCAACACATTTGTGTGCAATGGAATATTAGTCAGTCATAAAGAACAAAATTATGTTGCTTGAAGGAAAATGAATAGAATTAGAAATAATCATGTTAAATAAAACAAGCCTGTCACTAAAAGAAATACAGCATGTTTTCTCTCCTATGTGGAATCTAGACTTAATACACACACACACACACACACACACACACACACACACACATATAAATGTGAGGAGGAAAGAGTGGGAGGAAAGGGGGGAAAAGATAAGTTGATAGGGGTGAATAGAAGCCTTTGTATGCATGTATGAAAACACCCTAATGAGTCCCATTAAAATTATTTTTTAAGGGGAGAGGGAAATAAGAGTAATAGATGGTGTAAATATCAAATTATATTACATGGGTTATGAAAGTGTCACAATGAAAACCCTTTGTATAAATAATATACACTAATAAAAATCTATGGGGGGATTTATGTATTTCAGGAACTCACAGTCTCAAGGGGATAATCAAAGATTTAGCTAGCTAAAACAAAAAAGAAAAATTATAAGTCTTATCATTTTCAATCCCTAAGAACTGTTTATTTCCTAAAAATTACTGAGTGCTACTATAGCAATGCTAGAAAAGTATCATCTAGTACTACCATTTTTCATCCAAAAATACACTCCTTTTAAAAGAAAATTCCAAACGGCATTGAGTTACATATAACAGTCAGATAAAAAGATTACCAAAATGCTAAAATGTTTCCTTTATATCCAGTAACAAATGAATCATAAAGTAAGTTGTAAGCTATAGAGACCACTGTGTGATGCCATAATGACCCGATTCATGTGACTCTAAGAAAGACTTTACAATCAAAGAACTGTTAAATTTCTTGGCATACATAGCCAGTTTCTTTGTATAAAACACCGCTGCTTGGCTACCTGTGCTGTTGGCAAATGAGCTCACACAACAGGTCACTAGACAAGCAAAATGAAAACAAATGAAGAGAAAAAGAAATAAATAAGAAGATCTATGTCTCCCAAAGGGAAAAAAGTATTTAAAGGTAAGATAAAGATAAAAAAAATTCTATCTTATAACTACAACTGTTTCTTCTACAAACGAAAGATTAAGAAACAAAAACTAAGTGGTTTTCTCACTGGGTACACATTCCTAATACTAATTTCCTAATGCTACTATAGTCATTTGCACAATAACTACTCTTCATTAAAATCAAACTATGTTTGGTTAAAATACAGAGAGATAGATAGACAGATAGATATAGATACTGGCAGTACTGGGGTTTGAACTCGGGGCTTCATGCATTTTAAGCAGGTGCTCTACCACTTAAGGTTAAAATAAAATTTTTAAAAATTTTAAAAAAGCATGATTATTAAATATGATCAGCCAGATCACAGTAAATGCTACTTAAAATTTATAGCATAATTAGCTTTTTTAAAACAGCATTTTGAAACAATGGCTCAAATGAAAGCTGCTTAAAAGAAGCTACAGAATGTATTCCTAAAGTTTAGTCAGTCAGATGGAAACTTCACAGACCATTCCTTAGTTCATTCATAAGACATTTGCTGAACATCTACAAGTGTCTGGCACTGAACTTTGGTTCATACAAAATTGAGTAAGATACTAATGATAGTGCAGAGTACAAGTAGTAATAATAAAAGGAAGCAGAGGAGGCTAAGTAAACTCAGAACTAAGATTAGCAGACAGAAGGGAATTTGAGAAGGTTTCTAGAGGAGATAATGCCAAAATTGAGTAGTAAGGCATTAATAGTAGTTAAGCACAAGTATAATTTTGGGGGCAGGGACAGAAGCAGTGGTAAATGAAGTTAGTAAAAGAAGCCAGTTGGTGAGGGAAGACCTTGTTTCAATAAGAGGAAGAAGCGTGTGAAAAATAAAGTATAAGAAAAGCATGGTGTATCTTCAACCTGCAAATACTTTCCAATCCTAAGAACTTGAAATGTAGCTCATCAGAACTGAGATATGATGTAATTGTAAAATATATGTAAGGTTTTGAAAAGTTAGTACACAAAAAGAATATAAAATGTCTCAAATATGTTTCTATATTGATCACACATTGGAACAATATTTGAATATAATGGGTTAAAATATATTAAAACTAATTTCACCTGTTTATACTTTTCTGTGTAGTTACTGAAAAAATATGTATATGGCTCGCATTGTATTTCTATTGTACAATGTTTAAAATGAGTCTATTGGTTGGGTGGTGGTAATAAAGTATTATGAGGTGAGGCTGTGTCAGGTGGAAGAGACAATCATGTGAAGAACATTTAATGTCACACTAAGAAACTGGGTGGAAACAAAGACTCTTCAGTAGGGTTAAAATTATCAGATCTCACATTCCAACCCAAGAAATGGAGGTTTGAACTACAGTATCCTAAATAGAGACAGAGTACAGAACCAATTCCAGAAATGTTCATTTAATAAAATAAACTAGACTTGGTGGTGGATTAGATGTGGAGTATGAGAGAAGAGCCTGAATAAATTTCAAAGCTTTGGACTTGCAAAATTGAGTATATATGGTTCCATTCAATTGAGAGAGGTTTGGCAGAGAAAAGAGATGGGTTCAATATTGGACAAAGTAAGTTTGGGATGTCTGTAGGAAATCTATGAAGAAATACCAAAAATTAGCTACCCAAGAGTTCCAGGGTAGAAATACAAACTTGGGAGTGTGTTAATAAAGTAATATTTGATGGAAACCAAGGAAAAGGATGAACTCAGCCAAGAGAAGTGTATAGAGTGAAAAAACGGAAGACTAAGTTATGAGGAAAAACAATAACCAAATGGTGGGCAGAAAGAGAGGATCTCAGAAAGGTGACAATGACTGTAAGGAGAAGAACCAGGAGATAGGGTAGCATTTTTATTTGTAATGGGCTTCTAGCATGTGATAAGAATTACAGTTCCAAGAAATGTTTAAGAGACTCAACTTTGTTTTCCAAGGGCACAGATTGCTTTTTGTATATGAATGACACTTTAACAACCTAAGAGAATCAAAATAAACTATTATTTCCTTTTATGCACTTGGATAAGCAAACTAACCAAAATACAACAAACCACAAAGTGAAATGTTTAAAATAGCAATGTAAAACTCAAATGTGGAACTATACACAGAAAAATGCAGATTAAAATAATCAGGAAAAAAAGTGAAACTTTATCGATTTAACTATTTCCACAATGCATGAAGCCTCTCCCACCAAAAGGCATTTAAATGATGACTTTTACTTCTAAGATATCTAATCCTAAAGGTAATTGTTGGGTATAAACATGTATGTGTCCAAGTGTACTTTCCCACAGGGAGCCAAATTCTCAGATTTTGGGTGCCAGAGTATACATGACAGAAAAGACCAAATCTACTTTTAATAAAACCATTTTTTTCCCTATACCTAAGTATAGGTAGCAACATCTGGATAAAACTAATTCTCACAACAAATCTGTTCCCATTCTGAAACTTTAAAAAAAACAAACAAACTGAGTCTAGTGACTTGAAGTCAGTACATTGTTCAAGGCCACAAAGGGAAGAAAAGAGGGTTTTACATTCAAGTGAACTTGACCAGTGCTCTTCACCACAGTTAGACATAAAGCAAGTTATCCGAGTACTCCTCCAACTCAGTTATGCCAACTTGGCAATTTTTCACTAGCCACCCTCTCATTCTATCCCTGAAGGGTGTGTCAAAGGCTCACAGCACGGACGAACGTGCCTTTCTGCTCTAATCGGGCTAATACCACTAAACCTATCACAGTCCTAGAGCTACCACAGCCCTACCCTCCTTTTCCACCTGGAGTCTGCACCAGCTCCAGGGTCATGTTTAATACCTTTGGCCCCTCCTCGAGCTGGGCCTGGCATGTGCCTCCTCCCTCCTCTTCCCGGTCCCAGCAAATAGCTCCGTCTCCTCTCCACTTCCCAGTCCCCCATTTCTCCCAGCGGCCGAGCTGCAGACTTAATTTTCCTTGGAAAAGTCCTGCCAAGTCCTGCCCACCCCTAATCCTTTCATCCTCTCAGCTTTAATAACTCCGGCCCACACTCCACCGGCGAACGCCGGGTGGCCGGCTTCCTCAAGGCTCAGCCCCAGGCTCGCCTCGCACCCCCGACTCCCCGGGCCTCCACGCCAACCCCGAACCCACGCCCAGCCCGCCCGGCTCCTCTGGGGAACCAACGCGGTGTCCGGCCTCCTTGCCTTCCCTCCCCGGACCGAATTCCCCGCCGGAGCCCGGGCGTCCGGCCGCCAAAGTGCTGATGCCCGGCTCCTGCGGACGCTGCGGGTAAATGCGGAGGCTGCCCAGGTGCGGGAAGTGAATACAGGCACGGGGCAGGGGCGGGGTCCTAGATGGCAGCCGCACAGCGACCTGGACTCCACGGTAACGGAGGTGGAGGCCCAGACTGCACCGCGACATGCCCACAGCCAATGAGGCCTCTCCCCGAGTTCCTATTGGCCTCTCTCTCCAGGTGGCCCTTTTTATTGGCTTTAGTGGAACTGGAAGGCGGGACGACAAGAGCGAGAGAAAGCGGTCATTGGTCGACCACTCGGGCTGCTGCGGTGATCGCGAGGGAAGCTGTTCGCTGCGATGCTGGGCGAGGCGCTTCCGCAGCCTTCGGGTGGTGCGGGGAAGAGCGCGAGAAAATGCCGATCCTCGGGTTCCCTGTGGGGGAGAGGAGTAGGATGTGTACCTAGGGGAAGGACGGTTCGTGAAATATATTTTAAAAGTGACCACTGCGTAATTGAAAACATTGAAAAGTTGTCTTCATTCCTGTTTGGAAAGCTCTCGATTTAAAATAAGTTATAATTTATTATAATAAAATTTAATTTACAGTGTATTATATTTATTGCTCGTACTTCCCGTTCTCTGCTGAAATTGCTGATTTACAGGAGGATGTGCAAATGCATTGGTGCATTAATGCTCCTCCCTCTGGTTCTGGGCCTTGGCGATCACTTGGCTTGAAAGTGACTTTTAGGGTTTGAAACGGGTGTGGAGTAGAAACATATTTGAAACATCCTTGCGTACAGTGTTTTTCAAGGAAATGTCCTAAAGTGTATGTCGGTAGCCCGAGAGCTGCAGCATGCATAGTCTCCCCTTTAAAAGCTGACATGCATTAAGCAGTGCTAATGGCAGAAGGAAAGGTAGAAAGAAAATCCTCTTTTCCACGAGGGTTTTAAACCTGAGCCTTCTTATCAAGGTGGTTTAAATGGTGTTCAGCTGCTCTGACCATTGTTCACGTCTCACTGAATTGACCCTCCATTCTGCGGAGAAACTAATTCACCATTAAATATGGGAATTCCTGTTTCTTGCTTCACCTCAGTTTTTCCTCCTGTGCACTATTTCAAAGTTTCATTTTTATCCTGTCAATATATTTTGCTTCAAGTTACAGAGTAATTCATCTCAACCATGTTGTAACTAAATGTAATTTTCTGTATACACAATGTGTATCTAGAAGATGGCAATCATCTGTTAGTCAAAGTAGAATGAGTAATTTCCAATGTCACTGAAATACGTTGTATCAATTGTTAAAACTATCTGCTAATACTCTTCAAATAGCTCACTGGTTGTTACTGGCTTTGCTAGAGTGAATGCTATGTAGTGTAATATCATAGGTGGATTATTTTCCAGGAAGCTGTAGGACGAGTTAAGAAATATGCTGTATTGATGTGGACAAATGCCTCTTGCTAGGGTAGATAGGCGTTGCAGGCACTCAGGGAACTGAACATTTGAAATGAACATTTATTCAACACTCGGAATGTTCTAGACAGTGTAGTCTTATTCCACCTTCATTCATGACTCAACGCAAATATTGTCAGTTATCACTGATACTTGAAGAAACAAATTCAGAGAGGTTAGAGAATTTACTTACCAGGAGATACTAAAGTAGTAAGTGGTAACACCAGGATAGAAGCCCAGGACTTAAATTCCAAATTTTGCAAGTTTCAAATTTAGCACCTTCAGTATGTTTTACCTACAGGTTAACAGAGGTACTGTTAAGCAAGAAAAATATCTAAAAGGTTGGAAATCTCCAAATATTGTCTAATTGTGTGAAACACTTTCAAGGTTCTTACTATATGCAGTTTTATTCACCCTATTATATTTGAAATAACAGTGCCTTTATTTGACCTTGAAAAGAAGACCAAAAGAATTCAGAAATCCCCACAAGTAAAAAACAGTTTATGGAATTAATTTTTTGAAAGGTTAGCTCAAAGTATGTGATAACAATTCCAAAAATGTTTACACAGTGCCATAATTTTGTTAGGATTAGAATTTTCTCAGATTATACCACTTGCCATTTCATTTCACTATACACTACATAGAATTCTGCTTTTCAGGAAAATAATGAGGCTAACGAAACCACTTTTTTTTATATTTCTGCCAATTGAAATTATATTCAACAGGAATCAGACTTACTGCTTTTAAAGATACTTAAGAAATAAATTCTGTCAATGACCATTAAGTACTGGACTTCCATTGATATTCCAAAATCTCCAGATTTGCTGTATTGCTAACTGAATGTTCATTTTCTGCAGGATTTTACTTCATGCAATGCTATGTGGCAACGATACAAAGAATATAAAAATCTTCCTACAAATGTGTACTAGTAGGATTATTTCCATTTTCCTTGTGAGGAAACTACTGTAGAGTTTGACTGGTTTGTTAGAAGTTTCATTACATTCATAGGGCTGCTTAGAGGTGTGGCTCAAGTGATAAAGCACCTGCCTAGCAAGTATGAGGCTCTGCGTTCAAACCCCAGTCCTGCCAAAAGAAATATTAATAACATTAAAAGGCAGGATAATAACATTAATAGGCAGTTTGTCTTTTTCCTTGTAGACAAGCTGGAAATTACAATGACTATAATTTTCAGATGGTACATACTATGTATAATATCTTAAAAAGCTAAAGCTCAATTGTCCATTTAATATCATTTTTAAAAAGCCAGATGTGGTGCTACACACCTAGAACCCCAGCACTCAGGAGGCCAAGGAGGCCACTGTCACATTTTATGTATTTTACTTAAATATGTGGTAAGTAACAAAATTCAATAATTTGAAATCTAACTCCTTGGTGTCCATACTGCTTTAAATTTATTAACAGCTTCTAGGTAAATAGTACGTTGTTAGCATACAACATTAACTATTAATAGTACCTAGTAGGTATTTGAAAGAAATTGAATGGCTTAGGGAAAATTGAGTAGTGTAAATTGCAGTACTATGGAAGACCTAGAAGCTTAATCCAATCTGATTATTGTTACTTGCTTTTGCAACACAAAAAGATAATACTGTTTGATTATTGCTCTATTTAAAGAATAAATTTTTGAATGGTGGTTGAAATTCATGAGTTTGTTATTTTGTTAGTAGAGAAAGAAATTAAACCATTGAGATGTTTGAGTAATTTTCTTTGTAATTGAAGGGTGAATAATAGTATCTGAATTTAAAGGAGTTGATTAAAAAAAAAGACTAAACCAAAAGTCAGTTTAAGATATTTTAAAATACATGTTATCAGATTTTGTTATTCCTCAATTATATCTTTAAGTCAATTTGCCTATGGATCAAATCCTATCTCCAAGGCAATAGAAACAGCATAAAGCAACACCATAGTGATTCTATTCGTAGTCACATCATTAGATTGAAGGGGAGAATATTATTTTCTTAGGAAACAACTGCCTATTCTCAATTAGAAATAATCCACAGGAAATTCTGTAAAAATCAGTTACTATATTATTTAATTGACTAAATACGCTAGCTAAAGAGAAAAAGTGTTTTTATTATTTCAGTGTTTGACATATTAAAATAGCCAGCTATTAATATCTCTGGTATAAACAGACAAATGGCATAGCAGATTTGCAATGAAAAACTGCTAAGTTAGAAACCTTGGCTCACTCATTGAATACATATTGAGTACTTAGTCTGCATCCTCGCAGGATACGAAGATGAAAACTAAAGACTTGTCCTCCAGCTGTTCACTGTCTAATGAAAAAGAAAGAGACGTCAAACTCTGATTGCAGCTCCTGTCTAATGAGGGTATTATAAAAGTATGCATAGGGTACAAAGGGCACTTAGAAGGGAACTCTTAAATCAGCGTGGTGGGCCAGGTTTAAGCTTCCCAGAAGTAACTTAAGAGTTTACATTACATAAGGGCTCATCAGAAGAGAAGTGCGAGGATATATATAGAGAGAGATCAAGGAAATTATTTGGCATAATGGGGGAAGACATAGTAGGGGAAAACAGTGGGGTAAAGGGGGACCTCGAAAGAAGTGGTAGCCAGATAGATGGCTGAAGAGAAGCCAAAGACTGGATATTGAAATGCCTTTCATGAGGTTTATGTTTAATCATGAAAGCGATAGATAGGACTAATTAATTTTGGAATAGAGAACTGATATGATTGGGTCTGAATCCAGAAATATTACCACAGGGAAATTATGTACAGTGAGACTACAAAGAGACCAGTAATGTACACAAGGAGTGATCTGGATTGAGCACTTTCTATTCTTGACCTTGAGCTTATAGCCTTACATTTCAATCCCTACACAACTCATTTTAATCCTTAGTACAATTCTGTGATAAAGTATTATTATTTCTTTGTTACAAGCAAAGCCTGGGAATGAAAGAGGCTAAGTGTTTTGCTCAAATTTACAATTAGCAAAGAGAGGAATAGGGGTTTAAATCATTGTCTGATTTCAAGACTTGAGCTTTCAATCACCAGCTTTTCAAACAGAGGTTATAAATCATTAATAAATCACCAAATCAATTTATGGTTTATGACCACATTTTTCAAATGGATATAGAGTAGAACAGAAAATAACATGGTATATCGTAAGGATAAGTAGCATTTGATGAAAGGTTTCAATTATTTTTATGTACATGTGATATGCATTATTAAAATTATTGGTTAAAGTAAAAAAAAAAATTGAAAATGACTGCAGTATGCCACATTGCAGTCACAGTATGGATCTGGACTACCCATGTTGTAAGACCAGGTGACTGGTATATATGAGAGGGAGGTAGGATAAGGAGCAGAGGGTGAACCTAAATTTCTGGCTAACAAACCTGACATCCTTCACCAAGACAGCAAATGGAGAAGTGTGAGGTAATGGATGCAATTGTTTGAGCTATCTATGGAACATGCAGCTGAAAATCCAGATGGCAGTTCTTACGAAGTTAGGCATACATTTCTAACGTGACCTAGTAAGTTTAGTCTAAGGAATTTACACAGAAGAAATAAATACTTAACTGTTTTATAGCAACCTTATTCATTGTAGGCAAAATAGGAAACTAAATATCTATCAAAGTGAAAATACATTTTAAAAATGTATTGTTACAAAACATTGCTGATTATCACAGGATGAACTATTGATCAAAATGGATGAATTTCAAAGACATGGTGTTGAATAAAAGAAAACACAAAAGAATGTATAAAATATCACTGCATCCCATATATATGTGCCATTACTAAGTTTCAATTTTAAAAGAATATTTAATTCCATTATTAAGTGGTTTAAAACTGACAAAATTCATTTATGATGGTAAAAGTCAGAACTGTCATTAACTGGAATTGAAAGAGACTTTTTAGGTGCTATAAATATGCCATATTTTGCCTGAGATTGTGGTTAAAACAGAGATTTCTTTATCTCAGCTCATCAAAATATTCATTCAACATATGTAACTTTTCACTGCAGGTGAACAACTTCAATTTTAAAAAATGACTTTAAGAAAGCAAATTATTGACTTATCTAATAGAAAACTCCAGAAACAGACTAGCTCCTATTATGGTTGGATTCCATGCTTTCTGTTGTTAAAATTTTTGTCTTTATCTCTTGGATGCACTTTCCTATATGTTGGTTTGAGGCAGGCTTTCCCTTCCAGATATAGTCACCAAACTTCTGAACTTACATTCTATTCACCTAACAACCCAAATGGAAGAAGAATACTTCTTTTCTGATTGGTCCAGCAGAAATCTTGGCATTACTGTGGTCAAGTGGTTGCCTAGGCAGAGGAAGAGGAAAGGGGGTGAATAAGTCACCAAAATTCTCATGTTCTCCCAGAACAGTTGAGAGACATGATTTTCCAAAGAAAAACTGGAATGCTGTTATTAAAAGAAGTACTGCACCAAACAAATATTTATCTCCAAAAGTGATGATAATTAGACTAGTCTAATGGGCTTGTTTTTAAAATTAAGAAAAACACATGTAATTCAAAGTGTCCCCTACCCAGTCTGTAAATACAGATAATTCAACCAAATCTTAGCATCTTTTGACTCTCTCTCTCTCCCCTCTAAAGATTTCTACAGTAAAAATTTCTAGGACTTCCCAGAAAGTGTCTCATACTTACAGACATGCCTGCTTTTGCTGTTAGTCCCTGCTAGGCCAACAGCCAAACCACTATTCTGGCAAGTAATTCTACCCTTCTCACCAGAACCTAACGGCTTCCACTAGTGGCTGTCACTGAGTCATTGAGTGCTACCATTTACATCAGTGTCAAAGCCGAACTGTAATTGTGTCAGTTATATACCTATTGTTCCTCAGACTGTAGACTGCCTTTCTATATTCTGTCCTATGATGCTGGAGCTAGGACTCAGCAAGTCATAGTTCCTAGTTGGTTCACTCTGGGGGCTGCCACAAGGAAGCACCAAGGGAGAGGTTAGAAGATGGGAGCTGGGGAGAAAGAAGTTTCTAAATGTCTGTTCCCATCCTGCAGCAGTTGGCTCCAGTCTAACGATTCTTTTGCTCACAGTCTATAAACAAAGAGACCACATAAATATGTTTGCTATTATGTTTGTAGCCTATACTATTACTTTACTTCCTCCTTCATGCAAATATATATAATCACACACACACACACACAACACACACACACACATACACAAAGACAAAAAGTGCTCCACAAAACTTTTACCACTGTACAGAATAATTATCATAGTTGGTGACCAAATGATCATTAAAATATCTTTAAGTATGATCTCATATTTGTGTAGCACTCTACAGAGCACTTTCACAAAGATTATTTCATATGATTTTTAACAACCATGAGAAATGGGAAGAGCAGACATTTTCCATTTTATTCCCTGAGGAAACTGACCTTGAGGTTAAACCAGATTTGTTTAATAGAATGTGAAGCACATATTTAATTTAACATTTTCTGGTGGTCACACTAAATTAAGTGTTTAAAGTGAAATTAGTTTTTACAATATATTTTAACATTATATATTCAAATATTATGATTTTTACTCCATATTTTTTAATTATTAAGGAGATATTTCACATTCTTTTTTATAGGAAGACTTCAAAACCCAGTATCTCTCTTATAGTTACAATACTTCTCAATTCAAATCTGCCACATTTTAAGTATTTGCTAGTCCCATGTGGGTCATAATACTTCATGGCATGGGGCAGACTGCGTAAGTTTATTTACCCAGAGGTGTATGATAGGAAGTAGTGGTTCCAGGTAGTCAGCTTCTGAAAAGGAAAATAATGCTGGATGGAAATCTAGAGCCTAAATTCTACACGTGACTTTGCCTCTTACTAGTTGTGGGAGAGCAGACAAGGCATTCCTTAAAGCTTGGTTTCTGGGTTGTTGTTTTTTTTAAAAGCGCGTGACTTCAAATGATTGTCCTCGCTGCCACCCTCTAACCTGAATAAACCTTTTCTGAAAAGAAATCTTGAATGGAAGCCCACTATTTAAAGCATAGGAGGCAGATTTCAGACAAAGGAACTGCTTCTTGGTTGAAGGGGCAGGGCAGCAGAGAGAGGTTAGGGTATGAATGGATTACAACCTGTTTAGTCTACACTGACACCTACACGCACATGCACATGCACATGCACACAGACAGGCAGCTCTAATGAACCTTTGGAAAAAATCTCTAACATTCTTCTCACTTTAAACAAGTCTATGACACACTTTTACTCAGACGTAGTTGTCTCATTTAGCCACTGTTTAAGATTTAATCAAGAATGTTAAAGTACTATTATAAGCCCAGTACTGTTCAGCATGTTGGTGTTTGATCCATATTTTTAGTTTCATAGCATCATCAGTTTTTATAAATGCAAGTGGGCACCTAAGATCCACTATGCAAGTTCTTTTCTAATGTTATTGGTTCCTTAGTAGTAGACATTTCACTTCCAACAATACCTTATGCAGAAATGTAAAATACTAAGTTACATTGCCCTGCAAAATTGAGCGGATGTGAGGAGGTAAGAACCCCAACAATTCAGCATCTCCAAATACCCAGGTTTGTAAGTGGTCCCTAAGAATCTTCTTTCAAACCACTTACAGAAGTCCAGCTCCAGCACCTTTATCAGATAAGGAAACTGAAACTCAGGTACCCAGGATTCCACCTCCAGCTGGGGCCACAACTGGCATGGAACCCAATGGCTGGTGTGCTGGAGCCAGGTGGTACTGGCTGCAAAAGCAGGTTCTTACATTTTCAGCAATGTTGCAAGCCAGTTAATATCACACTGGCTGAAAATAAGCCAGGGTAAAAATATTTATACCACAAAAATCTTCAAACACCACCAAGGTTTTCCCCAGAGCTAGTTGTTAACCTTTATCAGCACACCATTGGGTCCAGGACTCCTTAGTCCAGGTCTTTATGCTCCACGCTGTAACCTGAGAAGGGATGCACACTGCATTTTAATAGGAAACAAAACTTTAAGTTAATAAGAAAATAAAAAATACACCCAAGGAGAAGTGATACCTGTTTGCAAGTTAGAACGTAACGCCTAACAGCCATTTTTCTCAGTCCTATTGTCCAATGGATCTTTGATTCCTTTAATTCAAGCTGTTAATTGGGAATATTCAGCTACTTTGGGGATTGATTTTTAATATTAGTGAGCCAGGCAAGTAAAAAACTCAAGAACATTATTTTTAAATGTTTAGAATGACACGTTTTAAACCATTTAAAAATAAAGCCTGGGCATGAAATAAAGAGAAACGATAAAACTGCAGCTTGTGTAGCGAACGATCGGATGTACCTTCTCTCTCAGTCTCTCTCTGGTTCTATTTCTGGCTAAGGTTACTGAAAGGTAGGTGTAAACAGCCGCGGAGCCCTGAGCATCTCCTTGGCCTTTGCTTGCTCCTGGTGGCCGGGCAGCGCTTCTGGCTTCTGTGCGCCATGAAGGCGCCCAGCCTCCTCCCCAGCTGCTGCTCTTTGTGGCGCTGCCGGCCTGCTTGGGCCTGCTGTGATGTCACATGCTGCACTTCAGCTGCCTTGTATCCATGGTGACAGGTGAAAAATAAGCTGCTTTGCAGAAAATTCAACTTTAATCCGTTCAAATGATGTATGCTTTATTTCTCAGGTGATTTCCTCTTAAATTTTCAGATCACTGAAATCCTGAATTGTTAAAGAGGAATTAACATATTTACTTTTTTCTCCCTTTCCTTCTTTTTCATCTTCTTTTTTTAAAAGCCATTATTATCTCTTCGTAAGTTCTATTAATCTTTGATGTCAGCATCTGAAAAATTTTATCTTTGTAATTACATTAGTAGAAAAACAGCTTCAGAAATCCAATTCCAAAGGTAAAGAAACTATAAAAGATATTATTTAAGTTCTATGTTACACTAAGTAAAGCTCAGAGGAACTACTTAATATAAGCAAAAACATGACAAAACTGCAAAACACTTACAAAGGATTGTTTCCCAAAATGTTGGCCCCTTAATAGGTTCTTGGAGTTCTTTTAGTTAAAGGTCTGTAAAAACTGTGTTAAATAACACTGAATTCAGACCTTTTGCATTCGGGAAAGAGAAACCCTCAGCCTGATAGAAGACTTTAGCACCTTGCTTACATTTGCTAATCATTGTGTGTTAAAAAACAAGAAGAGACAGGCTTTTATTTATTTATTTATTGTTTTATTATTCATATGTGCATACAAGGCTTGGGTCATTTCTCCCCCCTGCCCCCACCCCTCCCTTACCACCCACTCCACCCTCTCTCTCTCCCCACACCCCCTCAATACCCCGCAGAAACTATTTTGCCCTTTTTCTAATTTTGTTGTAGAGAGAGTATAAGCAATAATAGGAAGGAACAAGGGTTTTTGCTAGTTGAGATAAGGATAGCTATACAGGGAGTTGACTCACATTAATTTCCTATGTGTGTGTGTTACCTTCTAGGTTAATTCTTTTTGATCTAACCTTTTCTCTAGTTCCTGGTCCCCTTTTCCTATTGGCCTCAGTTGCTTTAAGGTATCTGCTTTAGTTTCTCTGCATTAAGGGCAACAAATACTAGCTAATTTTTTAGGTGTCTTACCTATCCTCACCCCTCCCTTGTATGCTCTCGCTTTTATCATGTGCTCAAAGTCCAATCCCCTTGTTGTGTTTGCCCTTGATCTAATGTCCACATATGAGGGAGAACATACGATTTTTGGTCTTTTGGGCCAGGCTAACCTCACTCAGAATGATGTTCTCCAATTCCATCCATTTACCAGCGAATGATAACATTTTGTTCTTCTTCATGGCTGCATAAAATTCCATTGTGTATAGATACCACATTTTCTTAATCCATTCGTCAGTGGTGGGGCATCTTGGCTGTTTCCATAACTTGGCTATTGTGAATAGTGCTGCAATAAACATGGGTGTGCAGGTGCCTCTGGAGTAACCTGTGTCACAGTAAGAGACAGCCTTTTTGCACTCAGGCTTTGCAAGCAGTAATTTCTAGCTAAAATGTTTCCATCTTGTCAGTGTCCATTTATGAATGAAGGAATTTCTAGTGATATTAAATCTCCTTACATTTAAAACAATTATGTAAGGGTAGAGGGGGGATAATGAAGAAATATGAAGGGATAAATCTAAGATAAATTGTAAACACTTCTGTAAATGTCACAATATACCCCTGTTACAACTATAATATGATAATAAATTTAAAATAAAAATAAAACAATTATGTGATCCATAATACAAAGGAAGACCATAGGGTTGGGGTCATGGTATCTGGACCAGGTATTTGGGTGGAAAGAAAGGGGTAGCCATTTCTTGTGCCCGTAACAGCAAAATTAATAATTGGGGAACAGAAGCAAGGTAGATCCTTACACTATGACATTACCCAAGATATTTAGAAAAACAAAAAATGTTTGATGAATTAAGAACTTACCTCTGCCACCAATAATAGTAATTAAACAAAATAGTGAGGCAAAAATTAAGCTTGAAAGTGTCTCCAGTCTTCCCCTTCCCACCTGAGAGCTTGTTCTGGAGGTTTTAGCAGGAGAGCACAGCTACTTGTATACCCTTGACCTAAGAATGGTCCTCCTCTATCCTCTATCTGGGGATGGTTGTCCTCTTCGACCTAGCGCACAGCTTCTGGAGGGACGCACGCGGAGCGGTGAGGGAGGAAGGGGACACCTGCCTAGTCAGCCAGATCAGCTGAATCAATGCTGGCGATCAATGGGGTGACAGATGTCACAGCCAGATCACCCTCACATCCCCCCTTCCCACTTGAAAAGTGAAATGCTGGTTTGAAATTTTGCTGCTGTGAATTATAGCTATTTCCCAAACTGAGCCATAAATAATTAGGACATAAAACCCTCCACAAGGGCTAGTTCAAATGTGCATGACCAATCTACTTACTACCTTCTACGATCACCTGAGAAACTCCTCTTTTCATCTCCACCTTACCCAAGGAGAGGTCTGTGTAGGGAAGAGGAGGGAAGAAAACATAGGAGGCTTTCTGGACAGAATTTAATTCTTTAAGAGCCCAGTCAGTGGGGATGAGTGAAGGAAATCCAAGAGAATAAGCCTTGAAGAAGGAAACTGGCATCTCACTCCACAGATAACTGTTAATACTGCAGCTTCTTTGTTTGTAACTTTATGTTGCCATTGGAATAAAGCATTCCAGGTAGTGCTTGGGACTTTCCCATTTCTCATGGACATCTGTGCAAACGATGTGCAGTTCTAGCCTAGAAAGTTCTAAAGGTGGGAGTAGAACAACCACTGTTAATAGCCTTAAAGAGATTATGTGTGGGAAGACAAGGGCTCCTGCCCCAGGTTTAATTCTCCATGGTGGTAAAGGACTTGACACTGAGCCCTGAAGTTTCCTGATTCCATGTGAAGGAGGAGTTCTGGGAGAAGCAGAGAAGCAGAGGACTACTCAGGATGCCTCCAGATGATAGATACACAACTCGAGGAAGAAGTTGGGAGAGTAAACTGTTGGCAGACCATGGAGAAGTCCTCCTCTACCTCACAGTGACAGAAAGGACCTTGGTAAAGCTGAGGATTGCCCAGGGAAACCACATTTGGCAGTTAAGAGACCATCTAAGCCTCTGGGACACTGGCATCAAACCTGAACTTGCTGAACTGAACAAGGCCAGTGACCCCTCCCCACCGCTGACTGGAAGCCATTCATGTCTGGAGCTAAAGACTAGCTTTTCCCTCTGCCAGAGCCAGAGATACTGCCTTCTTCCTGCTCCCCATCATCTTCATGGTGTTAGCTCTTGCTGCTTGTGGGAGGAAAAGAGATTGATTCAGAAATAAAACTGAAGTCTTAAAATTGAACCATGATTCAGAAATTGAAAGTAACCAGAATATTATGGAATTTGTCCAAAATGTTATAATGATGGAAATTTGGAATTCCATAAAGTATAGTTGAGAGCAAGGATGAGAAAACAATGATACAGTTTTTATTAACGCCACATTGAGTTGAGACTAATCAACGAATGAGAATTCAACTATATACATAATTTTGTGTTGTGATTTTTTTCACTTAATATAAAACAATTTTATCATCTTAAAAACCTTTATAAATATTTAAATATTATTTGTAATAGTTTCACATTTCTAATTTCTAGATATGCCAGTTTTTAAACCATTACTGTGTTATAAGGACATTTGTGTTGTTTTCTATTTTATGACTTGAATTATAATATTTATTCTTTTTACATGATTATCATCACAATTAAATATCCACTGATCTTTGGACAAAATATTCTGACTACTCAGTATTTCATTAGAAGACAGTTTGGGGTACTGATCAGTCAGCTGGAAGTACTGATGATGTGTTTACTAAGCTGGAGACATACATGTTTTGCCCTTTCAGTGTTTGCTAATTTGTGCAGAGCTGATAGCTGCAGTCCAATAGGAAATAACATGCCCCTGCTTTATAGAGTGGATGTACCACAAGGACAGTAGTTTTTCTCAATTTGCTTCCTATGGTATGCCTACCACATGGAAAAGATTCCCCCAATGGGGAAGGCAGTCAATAATTCCCCCTATACCTCCTTAGTGGGTGGATTGAACTCAGGGCCTCATGCTTCCTAGGCAAGTGCTGTAATACTTGAGCCATACCACTAGTCCCTTTTACTCTTTTTTTTTTCATAAAGGGTCTAACGTTTTTGCCCCACCAACCTCAGACTGCAGTCCTCCTACCTCCATATCCTGAGTAGCTGGAATTAGAGGTGCCACCATGCCAGCTTGTTTTTGAGATAAGGTCGCTCTGTTTTTGCTAGCTTTGCACTTTGATCCTCCTATGTCTGCCTTCTGAGTAGCTGGGATTATAGAAGTGAGCCAGCACATATAGCATAATTTTTAAAATGTAAATGTATGAATGTAATTTGAAGTAAGAGTGAGACTTCACTATTACTGAATTTCCCTTTGGTTTTTGCAAAGTAGTTTAGAGGAATTATGTAAGCAATTAGTTAGGGCAAGCATGGATCTAAAAGGGGAAGCAATGTAAGGAGGCAGACATGATGGCAAAAGGTAGGTGAAAGGAAGAGGCAGCTCAATTTCCAGGCATCTGAACAAATACTGATGTGATCCTGACTTTATTCTTCTAAAACTGTAAATTAACTGATCCAACTAATAAGCATCAGGCTCATAACAAGAGAGCAGAAATCGAACAATGCTGTATGGAGAAAATCATTCCTGCTATTGCTCAGTGGAGGACTGAACATACACTCTGCTTCCCAAAGTCCTAGGAAAATAATAAAAGGCCATTAAATAAAAAAATCTACAGGATTTTTGGGTTTTAATTTAGAGCCCTGCACTTGCTAGGGTGGTACTCTACCATTTAAACCATGTTCCCAGCCCTTTGTGCTTCAGTTATTTTTGAGATATGGTCTTGAAGTTTTGCCCAGGCCAGTCCAGATTATAATTTTTTTTTTTTAACGCCTCCAGCATAGCTGAGATAATGTATCCCCAGCTACTGGATGAGATGGGAATCTCACTAATTCTTTGCCCATCTAGCCTCCAACTGCAATCCTCCTGATCTCTGCCTCCTGAACTGCTAGGATTATAGGTGTGAAACATCACACTGAGCTAGTAACATTTTTGACAGGCACCAGTGGCTCATGCCTCTAATCCTAGCTACTTGGGAGGCTGAGATCAGGAAGATTGAGGTTCTAGGCCAGCTCTGGTAAATAGTTCACAAGATCCCATCTCCAAAATAACCAGAGCAGAAAATGGACTGGAAGTGTGGCTCAAGCAGTAGAATGCTTACTTTGCAAGTGTGAAGCCCTGCGTTCAAACCCCACTCTCACCAGAAAAAAAAAAAAGGATTAAAAACATTAAGGGTTGGGCTGGTGAAGTGGCTCAAGCACTAAGAGCACTTGTCTAGCAAGCATGAGGCCCCAGTACCAAAATAAAAAAGGATTGGCAGGGGTGGGGGGAGGGGTGGTGAGAAGCATAGAATGAAAACATCCATTCACCAAAAGTTTGAGGGAATTCTGAAAACTAGAAACAAAATAGGATCAAACTAAGGGAGAAAATAGAAAAGTAAAAAATTACAATCCAAAACTTCAGCAACAAGAAGAATCCATTCCAAAAGATACCAAAGAAACTCCAAGTTCAGAAGCAGCATTTGCAAAAGTCGGTTCAAGATGGGGCTCTCATTTCATCAGCAGTTGGATCCTCCCACTCCCCTTTGTCTTTCCCCAGTGTTTACATTTTCAAATTAAGTTTATAAACATAGTTCAGGAGAGTAAGCTCTTATAGCCATGAAACAGTATCAACATCATAAATTTCAACAACTGAAAAAATAACAAAAATCAGGAGGAAGGAACATGGGAAGTATTGTAAGTATTTCAATTTCCTCATCTTTCATAACAAAGTCTTGATATATACTGTCTATAAAACTAGTAAATCAAGAACTAAACATGAAATATGTTATTTTAGATTATGAGTAATACTCATAATCAATGGATATTGATGGAATTGATGACCTCTGGAGAGTAAGTCTGGGGTTAGGAAATAGAGGTGGGGGAGTTTTACATAAGCACAATTGTATAATTTTAAATATTTTCTATATTTTAGCTTTTCTTTAATACAAAACTAACTTTAAATACTTAAGAGAAAATGCAAGGAAATGCACTAAAATGTTAATAATGATTTGTTTGCTTTGTTTTTTGTTGGGACTGGGGTTTGAACTTGGAGCCTCATGTTTGCAAAGCAGGTGTTCTACCACTTAAGCCATGACTACTGTCAACTTTGCTCTGGTTATTTTGGAGCTGGTTCTCGTGAACTATTTGGCTAGGGTGGCCTCGAATCTTGATCCTCCTAAATCTTAGCTTCCCAAGTTCCTAGGATTACAGGTTTGAGCCACTGATGCCTGCCTGTGGGTGTTTTTTATTAGAAAGAATTATGGACAAACAAACATTTTTGTTGTTGTTTACCACAATTCTATATTTTCCAAGTTCCAATTTCCATTACTTCTATAAGTAGAAAAAAAAATCATTACTAAGTAAATGTCACAATTATGGGTTTGCTGTAAATTATTATACGTACAAATGAAGAACTCAAAACAATATTTAGTTTAACTGAAGGGAAGAGAATTAAAGAGGCCAAGAAGAATGAATGGCTGGACTTTGTAGCTGCTGCTAACAAGAAAAGGAAGGTGTCAGCACTGAAGTGAGGAAGTTAGAACTGGAACCAGTAAGGAATAAATTCTGAATGTCACTGGAATGGAAAGTTTGACCAGCCACCCAGTTTATGGAACTGTTCTTGGATTTTCCCCACTGTAATCCTCTGCTTACCTAGATTTTTTTTTTTTTTGGATGACAGACTGTCATATCCATTTTCCTCTGTTATATATCATAGCCAAGTAAAAATATGACATCAAAGAGATTAAAAACAAATCACTGCTTCCTGTTTTGGCCTCACTGCTTATGGAAGCATGATCTTACGGAGTCAGCTTCATGATCACCTAGCCTCTGTTCTTACCAAGGAGTCAGGGTGTTGATTGAGTCTATGGGATGGCCACTATTATTGAAGGCAGAGTAGTATCAGAAAGTACCTGGTCACTGGAGGAGGTGCCTCTGCACACCTCCTGCAGTGTCAGGGTACCTATGACAAGATGGCAAATCCATCTTATACTCCAATGTCAATCACTACAGCATCTGTCTCTGTGGCTTTCTTTTCATTTAATGAAACGAATGCCCCAGAACACCATATTCTTACAAGCAAAACTCAGCAAAGATTTTTCTGTAAAAGTCAGTGGTCACGGGTGCAATGCTCATTGAACATCAAAAGGGTAATGTGTCCATCTACTATGGGGAAAGAGCCCCTTAAAGAACATCCAATGAAGGACCATACAAAGGCCATTTGAGAAGGTGCGTGCAGTATTTCCAATATTTGAAAGAGTGTTATTATTATTTTTTTTTTGCTTTGCTTTGTGTTTGTTAGATTTTTGAAACAGGGTCTTGTGTATAGCCCAGGCTGGCCTGAAACTCACAGTTCTTCTGACTCTGCCTCCTAAATGCTGGGATTACAGATAAGCAACAACATGCCCAGATAAAGTATTATCTTTTTTTTCCCTTGGTGGTACTGGGGTTTGAACTCAGGGCTTTGCACTCACAAATCAGGCGCTCAACCACCTGAGTCACACCTCCGGCCCATTTTACTTTCGTTATTTTTTGGAGATGGGGCCTCACAAACTACAACTAGGATTACCAGCATTGGGCAGGGTTACTTTTTTGAAGGATATTTTTGTGAAACGTTTTGAAGAGGTATTTCACATTGGAAGGTGACCTTTTTCCACTGAAGGCTATAAAGACATTTTAAACTACGTATAAGTTCTATAAAATTACATGGCCTCACCCCCAATTTCTTTAATATATAATGGAGCAATAGAAGCTATTGAAATATTCAGGAAGCCATGATTGACTGTGCATTGCACTATCTAAAAGTCAGGTGGGATCTTTTTGGCCAAGGTTTTACTTATCAAAGTAGGATCCACAAATGAGCATCACTGAAAATCACTCAGAATCTCAGACACTAATTCATACCCAAAAAGTTAGGATCTCCATTTCAGGTAATTCAGATGCACAGTAAAGCTTAAGAAAATCCAGGTTTGCTTTAGGCAAATTCTCAGCTATTAGAATAGGGGCTGTGCATTTTATGAATTTCACAACTCACATTGAGCATGCTATACTGCTTATCTGATATTCAAGTTAAGGTAGGTGCTTCTCATAATGATAGCAGAATTTCAAACTGAAGTTCCTGTAAGCATGAGATGCTGTGGTATGAGGTTTGGAATCAGAGCCCTCATTGTCTTGCTGATTCAGCCCCATCGAACTGTGATTACACATGTCAGAGGGATTCCACCTCCTCAGCAGTACTCAAGTTTTAGTATGGAAGCTGCTTTTCAGCCATTGCCGGAATATTTCTGTGAGAAGCACTTACATAATCTTTATAGTCAGAGGTGGGTAGAAAAGACAGTTCATGGTTGACATGAGTCAAAGAACAGCTCTAGTTTTAGAATTCATCTGTCATGGCCTATAAGCTTGTACCTGCCAGTCCCAGGGTTACCGTGATCAAAAACATAGAATGTTAAAGAAAATGGTGCTTGTATGTTTTGTCTCACATGGAAATATTTTGCAAGGCTGGATTCCAATGAACCTATTCAAAGTCACAACAAAACCCAGGCTTTAGACAAGGTATGCACATGTCCAAATGACCTGAACAGAAGAAAAATGCTTCAACTCAGGGGAGCTCCTTCATGCAGTGGTCCCAGTGAAAAAAAAAGAGACCAAGACTTCAGTTGTTTTGGTTTACGTTTACGTCTTTGTTTTTTACTATTTACATGAATGTTCAAACATGATAGAACAAAATAAGAAGAGCAATTCTTGTAGCCATACTGGACAGAAACCATCAAAACATCAATATTCTTGGGTGATTTAATCTTGTAAGACACCACTATTTTCCTTGTTTTTTTCTATGAAGTATTTCTGTTGAGGTACAGTTTTCTGAGAAATTATATGATCTGATCTGTTTTTTAAGGACTGTTCATGTTAAAGAAACACTACAGTTATTATGCACAAGCTATTGTGTGTTATGTCACTACCCATTTCTCAATGATAATTTTTTAAGTTATGCAGTCATTTCGGCCATGATGTTGAAAAACTCCAGCTCACAAGTACAATTCTGAATGGCCTTTGGAGAGGGAAGGGCCGATCTTTCCCTCTTAATTTTCCTGCTGTGACCACAGTAGGTATGTTAATACTATATAATTGTTATGGTTGTCTAATGTATAAAAAATGTTAAGTAGAAATTTCTAGAAGTTTCTGGAAGCTTCTTATTTTAAGAAATTTGAGGAATGGAGGAGACATAATTTCCAAGCCACAAAGTTTGTGCTAATGGACATAATATATGCAAAAATATTAATAGAACCTTTCTAATATTCTCTTGACAAATACTACTGACAGTCATTTGAGAGTCCTTGTTTCTGGAGTAGTCTTTGAAATTTAACAGAAGATTTATTGAGGAGTCTGCAAGAAGGAATGAAGAATGCTGATTTGAAATTTGTAATTCAAATGTATTTTTCTCTAAATCCTAAAGTTCAGTCAATTGGAATATAAGTTTAAAATATCAACTTCAATAGCTTTCATATTTCAGATTGGGTTGGCTAAGAGCACAGAATTTGAAGACACAAGTCAGAGATACCTAGGTCTGTCACTCAGAAGTTGCAAATTGGTGCAAGTTACCCAAAGTCGCTAACTTTTAGATCCCCTATTTGTAAAATGGAAAACACAATGTCCAATACCTCAGGTTATTTTGAAAATTAAATTAGATATTTTCTTACTAAACTCCAAAGCCAGTAAATGCAGATATTACATTGTTATATACCTATAATATCTAAGTAGAGAATGCAAGAGATAGATATTATTGTATAGACAAATGTTACTACAGATATTTATTTATATTTAGTAATATCTATCTAGATAATATAAAAAAAGACATTTCTTTGGCAATAGTCATATTCTGTGATCTATATAAAGAAAAGCCAAAAATGTATCACATTCCTTGAAAGGAAAAGTGAATAAGGGGGTAAAATCACCTCAAATTGATTTATAGGTTAATTAGCATTACAAAAGCCATTTCATTAAACATTTGAAAATGATCTTAAAATGTACTTAATTTAATCATATAACATGTTTTTCTATATCACTATTCATGATAGCTTCCATTTATTTTATGAAGAATTTTATGAGAATTTTGTGTTCATATATTGCAGCATTTTAAAAACGAATTTCTTCAAGGACAAAAATTCTGGAATGGCTGAGTTAGGGCACAAAGTGATTTTAAGACTTTTTTGATATTTTAGCAACAAAAATGCTTAAACCAATTCATATTTCCAAAGAGTCTGAGAATACCAACATTCAGTATTTTTATTCTTGAAATATGTAGAGGAGAGACAAAAGAAGAATCTATTTGTATCTAATATTTTAATTTTTGTAATTTCTTAAAGCTTCAATAACGAAGTTGTAAAGGCTTTCAATGATGTTAGACTTTTTTGCTTTGTCAACATGTATTATTTTTTATTCAGGTAATTGTCTTTTCATAACTTTTGCTAATGTGTCTAATGGAGACTTTGTTGGAGACTTTTTTGGAGACTTTTAATAATAAATTTAAGTTTTTTAGACTTAAAGTTTGTAACATTTAAGATGTCTGTTTTCCTCAGTTTATTGTTTGTCTTTTAAATGTTGTTATATTTTTGAAATAACAAAAATTATTTTTAAAAATGCTTCAGTATCGGGGATTGAACCCAGGGCCTGATGCATGCTAGGCACATGTGCTACTGCTAAGCTACATTCTCAGCCCGGAAATTGTAATTTTTAAAATCAGATTTATCAGTCCTCTAATGTGTGTGACTTCTTTCACTGCTTTAATTTTAGAATGCTTTCACCAGCTATTTACTTTTATGTTTCTCTTTCATATTTTGTTTTTCTATACTTCATTCTTAAATTCACTTGGTATATGTTTGAAATGATGTGAGGTACAGGTTATAAACAAAGATTCTGATACTCATATACTTCCCAGAATCATTTGACAAGCAATCTTTTCTTTTTCCTCTGATTTGGGAAGTTTTCTTCATCATACTTGTATGCTATTTTTTAATTTAATATTTGGACATGATATATTTTTCCTCATAATTATTATTTTTCATTTTCAGAACATACTTTGTTTAGCCATATAAATTTGGGGAACATTAAGAACATTTTTAAATTTTATAATAATGAAGCAAAACAAATATAACAACATTTTCAAAAAGAAATAAACTTGAATATAAAAGTATAATAAATGTGTTATGCTGCCTTAGAATAACAGAACTATGAGATTTTTTTATTTCTTTGCAATACATGTTCTGACTTGTCTACATAAATATATTTATTTTCTTTTGTGATTAGAAAAAGATAAAGTAGCTCTGGAAACTTAAAAAATACATATTTACTTTTACAACAATTCACACTTTCTGCTTGTGTGAGAAACATACAAGATAACAATTATTATCCATTTATATTTATTCCCAGGCTACATGCACAATTATAGACTCCTAGATGTTCAGGTAGAATAGTACTGTATACATTTCAACAAATTCTGATTAAAATACATAAAAGATTTGGATTTTATCAGCAGATTTAAAGAGTATCTGCAACTTGTATTTTTATATTTTATAGGTCATTTCAAAGGCAGGCCATGATAAATAAAATGATTGAGAAAAATAGAGATTTATAATTGTGGGTCACATTTTAATTTTATTAAAATCAATACCTAGCTTTAATGTTTTGCCTTTTTAATTCATAATCATTTGAATGGCTCATGACCAGAAAAATTAATTTGTGACTATGAAGATAATGAGTTTCCAAATTATTATTAAAATATAAGAGATTTGAACTCATCTAGAGCAACAAAAAGCATCCAACATAGGTATTCAGAGAACATCTGTAACATGAAAAAAATGTGCAGAACTATTATTTGCAAAATGAAAAAACTGGAGCTATTCCCCTGGGAATGTTCCCAGCTTGTAGCAGCCATTACCATGTCATAACCTTCCAAGGGTAATTATATTTGGAATATTTACATTTGGACTAAATGAGCACTAGAAGAAAGTGCACTGTAATTAGTAGGGGATAAACTTGCTAGGACACAACCTTGCTTCAGCCAGCAAACACCACATGCCCAAAAAATGTCTTTTTCCTAAGTAAATTTTAATATTTTATGAGACAATTATTCATTTATATGTCTCACTTGGCATGCAAAACTTTTTCCAGCATGCTTTTCCAGGAGAAAAGTTACCTTAATTGCAGGAAGTTTGGAATTAATCAGGCTGGAGTAGACAAGCTATTATATATATTACAGTTTATTATTTTGAACCTTACTGATTTCATGATTTAATGATCATTGAAATCTGACTGGGCTATTGTTTTCCTTGGAACTCTCAAGGAAGAAAATGTTTACCATGCAAATTAATATCATAAATGAAAAGCTCCTAAGATAGAAAACTAATTTGAATATTTCAGCACATGTTTTGCTATGAGAGTCAAATGAGTTTCACTTGAGCAAGCCATACATTCAAGGAAGGAGGGGACAGAGACAAGGGGAATGAATAACAGGTAAGAGGAGGTGAATAAAGAATAAAAAATTCTGGAACCACTGCAGATAGCTCGGTTCAACAGGCTGATGGACAGAACAGTGAGAGCAAATGTCATCTACAGCAGAAGGGCCAACCACTGTAAAACACATGGGCAATTACTTAGGGTGTTGCACACATAAAGATAGTGCTAGATCCTGGCATCAAAACCAGCTTTGCTCCAACAGATTGCCTGATGTCTGAGTTGATTCTGGGGGCTTACCAAGGGCATTTTATGTGACAAGTAACAAATAATTGTTCCTCAGTAACAGTTTACTCATTGTCTTTGTTTACTTCTTAATCTTGAGGGATTTGGGATCTATTAGAGGTCATTTGTGTAGCCATATTGAAACCCACCTCTAGTCAAAGGGGCTCCTACTCTGGCCCTGCAGCCTAATCTGGTGTTTTATGACAAAGATGGAGGCAGAAGAAAATACAAGTCATGTTTTTAATGGTACTGGGTAAGAACCTATAATTTATTTGCCTTTTGTCCACTAACTGTCTCACCACCAGTGAAGGAACAGATGGATATTGTGTGTCTTGCCATGTCATGTGTTGCCAGGAAAAGAATGTAACACCATTCACTCTGGTCAAGAATGGATGACAGAAATCTAATCATAAACATCAGGAAAATCAAAATAAGAAATATTCTATTAAAAGAAAAGGGGACTGTGTTTTTCAAAGTTGTCAGTGTCAGAAAAGACAGACTATAGAAATGTTCTTTCCAGAATAAAAAATAAATGGGTCTTACAATAAATGCAGTACCTGATATTGGACTGAATCTTTTACTAGAGAAAACAAAAAATGCATGACATGGCTGTGTCAGTTGAAATTAGAATTAGAATTAGAATGCAAAATTAAGTACAATATCATTAAGCTAGTAATGGTGGTACACACCTATAGCCTCAGCCACTCAGGAGGCAGAGGCAGGAGGATAGCTTGAGTCCATGAGTTCAATGCCAGACTGGACATCATAGCAAAACCCCAACTCAAAAAAAATTTACATCAATGATAAATATCTTGGAATCGGTAGTTATGTAAGAGAATATCTCTGTCCTAGTAATTTATAAATAATGGTTCTAGAGGCTGGGACATCCGGGAGCAAGGTGCCAGCATCTGCTTGGTTTTGGTGGGAGTCTTGTGCTGTGTCTTAACATGGTAGAAAAATGAAGGGACAAGCAGGTGCTCATGTAGGAAAAAAACATGGGAGAGGTGGCTACACCTCATAAGAACCTGTTGTCATGGTAAATAATCCAGTCCCCAGAGAACTCATTCATTCCCGTGAGAATTAACCCAGCCCAGTGAGAATGTCACTAATCACTCTTAACCTAATCATCTACTAAAGACCCTACTTCTCAACACCACACAATCAAATTTCAACATGAGTTTTGTTGGAAACAAACCATTCAAACCATAGCAAGTTCTATTCTTAGGAAATATATATGGAGGTATTTAGTAATAAAAGACCATAAGTATGCAACTTTCAGATGGTTCAGAAAAAACTTATACACACACACACACACACACACACACACACATAAAGCACACAAATGATAAATCAAATAGGGTAAGATATATACAATAGTTGAATCAGAGCATTGGGTTTATGATGCTATTTGTACATGTATGTTTTTCTTATTCTTGCAGTATTTCTTTGAAATTATTTCCAAAGAAAAGGTAAAGGGAAGAAGGATTGGCGGGAGGAGGGGAGAGAGGGAGAGAGAGAGAGAGAGAGAGAGAGAGAGAGAGAGAGAGAGAGAGAGATAGTGGAGAAGGGTGTTTTGGAGGAAACTTTTGCCTGAAGTTCAGGAAGGAAATCAGTGTGGGAAGAAGATGGTAGTCTTGGGAAACTGAGGGGACTAAAAAGTGAAGATAAGTAATTTCTTACTATGACCTAAACAAAGCATAATCTTGGGAATAAAGGCAGCTAAGACAAAGTGGACAGATTTAAATGGAAAGGAAAAATAAAGGTTAGAATGACTGGAATGGGACTGAGAAGGATTAAGTAATTGCTAAAAGCAAAGAATTACCAAAAATGTATATGAATCAGACTGAATAAAGATGACTGAAAGCACCTATAGGATGATGAGATAAGTATTTGTGAACTAGAAAAAGGAAAGGGCATTAAAATTTTAATTTATGGATGTGGCAGTACATGCCTGTAATCCCAGCATAGAGAGGCTGAGGGAGGAGAATTGTGAGTTCCAGGCTAGCTTGGACTACAATACCAAGACCCTATCTGAAGAAACAAACATAAAAGCAAAAACAAAAGATTCTAATTGATGGAGTTTATGAGATTTAGCATAGACTATTTTAAATACTTTAATTCAGATGGTATAATTAGTATTTTTTAATTGCAAGGAACAGAAAATTCACCTCATAATGCTTAAAATAGCACTGCCCAAAACAAATTGAAACTAAGACACATACATGCTTAAAATTTTCTGCTAGCCCTGTCTTTTTTTAAAAGGAGTAGATGAAATTAAATTAATTTTAATAATTTTATATAGTCAACTATATCAAAAATATTTTCTGTAGCATTTGGTGGAAGAGGACCAAATAAATGCATCTGATAAAGTCAGAAAAATAGAGAACAGTTATCATCATCGAGCCTGTGTTCTCAATTAACTCTCTGCTGTGATTTGAATGTGGTTTGTTTTCCAAGGAATCACATGCTAGGATTTGGTCCTCAATGATGCACTGAGAGAGGTGATGAGATCCTTAGGAGATGGGGCCTTCCAGGAGATCTCAGGTCACTGGAGGCACTGCCCTTAGAAATGAGTAAGGTAGCTCTTGTGGGATCTCTGAGTTCTTCTAAGCTGTTATAAGAACAAGGCAACCTTGAATTGCTCTCTGGCTTCCCATTTCAAGATGCAATCTCTTTCATACTCTCTTTCTCTCTCTCTCTCTCTCTTTCCCCTTATGATGCCATCTACCATCAGTTCCTCACTGGAGCTGAGCTAATGCCAGCTCCATCCCCCTGAACCTCTACACTATGAACTAAAGAGAGGTTTATTATAGTAATATAAAATGTACTAATAAACTAGCACACGATTTTTAAATTACAAAGCAATGTGTGAACATGCTATACAATTAAAAAGCAGGCATACTAATTATAAAATTCAAATAATACCTTGGAACTCCTTTAAACCACTGTTGTGGTCCACTCTATTTTCTTGAAAACAGACATGCATCTTAATAAACTGCAATGAAGATTTTACTACATTCAACTTGGTTGAGGAAAATATATTTTCAGATTTGTTTCATTGCCATACTAAAGATGTCTGCCATGGCTTCTTTCCCTTCACATCCTGCATTAAATTGCCCTTTATACACTGAAGGAAAGGGCCTGGGCAATTGTATTTGCAGTGATCTTGACCTCCCTTTCATCTGCTTAGACCATTTGTAAACACCTGACAGAAAATGAATCAATGATTCTGCCTGTCTAGAGAATCTGAGCTAGAAAACAGAGATGGCTTAAATTAGGGAACTGAAGTTTTGAGAGGGCACCAGAGTCAGTCCATGACAGGTCCTAGAGACATGGGAGTAGTAGGTATTGGCCAGGAGAAACTAAGAGTATTGCAGAAAAGGAGAAGAGATTAAAGAGAAGCTGACTAACAACTCTTGTTTCCGTGCAGTCTGATTACTTCCTACAGATTCTTACTGTAGTATTAGTCCCTATTTTTACAATAATACTTCTTTTTATTAGAACAAGTAAAGTATGTTTATTAGAGTAAATTTCTGTACCTTGTCACGAACTCAGGGTAAGACAGTTGTGTGTGGTTTTTTAGTAACATTCTCAAAAGCAGAATGAAGGCATTTTATTTATACACACACTTAAAAGTGTATTATAGCTGGGCATCTATAATCCTAGTTAGTTGGGTGTCTGAGATTGGGAGGATCAGGGTTCAAGGCCAGCCTAGGCAAATATTTCATGAGACCCTATCTCCAAAATAACCAGAGCAAAATGAACTGGAGGTATGGCTCAAGTGGTAGGGTGCCTGCTTTACAAGCACAAAGCCCTGAGTTCAAACCCCAGTCCTACAAAAATATGTATTATATGTTATATTTAACATCAAAATGTATGTCTAATATTTACTATTATCTATCATGTTATAAATTCATAACCAAGTTTTATATATAACATTTACGTGTATATGTGTATTATATACACACACACTTTTAAATATATACATGTATGTATGTACTGTGTATATAGGTATGTATGTATTATAGCTATCACAAAGATCATGGTGTGGGTTCATGTTGCCTGAATTCGGGTCCCAGAGGTGTCATTTACAAATATGTGATCATGAATAAGTTATTAGGTTCTCCAGACTTAGGTTCCTTATTTGGGAAATGGAGATAGTGATGCTTCTTCCCTTGTAAGGTTTTTGTGAGTATTCCAAAATATTTTTAAAATTTGTAACACAAATCACAAAAATTTTAATATCTAGAAGTGCTCTCTTCAGATCCCTTTAAATGATTTTCCAACTGTTAAGCAAATTGTCCTCCATTTCACCCCTCCCCACGACAAGTGTCTGGAATTTTTAGGTGGAGAGGTACACTTCAGCTTATAAAGGGGAAAAAGGTGTGTTTCCAGCGTGGTGTTGATTTTTCACTGTTCACTAAGGATAATCTTTGTTATGTATTATCCTCCTTTTCCAATATGACCACACACACCCTGACCCCCACACTACTCATTCACTCACATTTTCAAAATAAGTAATTCAAACAGCAAGCAGCAGAAAGCCTTTCCATCCTGCCTGTACCGAGTCTCTAGTATAACGGGAAAACATTAGCTTTGTGTAGAAGCTTTCAAGTTTACACTAAAAGGAAAATAAGTTCTGCTCCTTCTCTGCTGCCAGTGAGTGGCCTCTGCCACACGGTCCTGCCGCCATGATGTTCTGCCTTACCATGAACCCAGAATCAATGGAGCCTAGAATTATGGACTAAAATCTCTAAGGTTGTGACCCCAAATCAACAACCCCTCCCTTTTAAAAAAAGAAGAAAATAAGTACTGCAAATTCTTAACCAAAATCATCATAGGAGAATCAGCCCTGCCTGACAGCTTTCAGTTTAGGGAGAACAAACCTCTTTCTCACTGAGCGCTGAGCTTCCACTCTCCTTTGAAGTGCTTCCTTGGCAAAGCATCATTAGTCAAACTTGCAGGATCATAGTCAAAAAGTATTTATTGGCTGAGGGTGAGTTGATCATCCCTGTATTCAAACACATTCTATTTAACACACTTGCTATTTGTGGACCTTAGAAGTTTTGACTTTCCTTTTTATTCATTTTACTAATGAATATGTGGTTAGATTATTTCCAAACAATGGCCATGTGGTACTCCACAAAGCAAATTCAATCCATTCTGGGCGCTTCTGGTTCCTGCTCAAATTATTTAATCTTTAATTTTGAACATTAGAATAGTTCTTAGATATTGTTTTACTCCAGCACTATCCAACAGAACTTTCTGGGACAATGAGAAGGTTACAGTCACTAGATATATAAGGTTACTGAGCACTTGAAATGTGGTTAGTGCAATAGAGAAAGTAATTTATTATTTTTAAAATACATTTAATTCAAAATTTCACTTAAATGGCTACATGTGGTTAGTGGCTGCTATATTGGATAGTGAAGGTTTAATTTATTCCCCTTGTTTTACCTAGCAGTAATTGGAACTTAGGGAAGTTATGTAAATTTTCTAAAGTCATACAGTTTTTAAGAGGTAAAATCAAGATCAAAGTTCAGATCCCATGGTTATTGAAAAAAATTCTCTTTGCAGTATGCCAATTATTTTTATGTATGTATATGTATATAGTCATGAGGAAAAGAAACCATACTTTTGAATGAATATTATATTATAAGCTCCACAAGAACAGATTTTTTTTCTGATTTATAGTGGCTAGCAAAGTGATAGCACGTATTAGGTGTTTAAGGAATATTTGTGGAAAAAATGAATGCATGGGCAAATAGTTACAAGATGTCGAAATCATCAGCTATGTGACTATTGTAGGTTGTTGCCTAGGTGAATCATCATATTCACTGTCCTATCCTAAGCACCTAGAACTTGGGATCAAATCAATATTGAAGTAACTTTTTGAAATAGTTGCAAAATAGTGATTTAAAGTTACCATGAGCTTTTTTTTTGATCAGAGGTATGACCTGGTTCTTCTGGTATCCATATGTATGATAGAAAGCTCACAAAACCAGCACAGGTGAGCAGGGTTAACATCTCAGCCTTGCAATCACCTGGTTTTGTAGCTTTACATACTGGTAAAATGAAAGGCTGAACTGAATCTCAAACCTCTAATTCAACTCTAATATTAATTTTTCCCACACTCCTGCCCAAAATAATATTAATTATAATTTTGCAAAAGTCCAGATGGGAGGGCTTAATTCACTGATTTTTAAGTGTATGAGATTCTTCTGAAAACATCAATATGTCACATAGGTCACAAGGAAGCCAAAACACAAAGCTGGGTCGTATCTGCTCTGAGTAACCATTTTCATCCTCTACATCACAGAGGTAAAACATTGAAAGACAGGCATCTGGGCAGTATATAGAAGAAATCTATATACTGTGCACAATATTCTGTCCCCTGTACCTATATGTGAAATGTGTCTTGAGGTAGATACTGCTGTTGATTTCAAAATATTAGAATATGGAGATTATGTGATGTCACCTCACACAGGATGGGTCAGCCACCATCACTGGCTAAAACATTTTCTGTATAAGTCTGATTGTTGCTAATAAGCTTTACTTACGCATTCACTCTTTTTCTACATAGCTATGGCTGTAAAATTCTGATAATCAACAGAATCTGATTTTTTAAGGACCTCTGCCATTTTGCTTACTGCCTGCCTCTACCATCATCCCCAATCTGAATTATCTTTAAATGATGTTCTTCTTCTTATTTTTTTTTTTTTTGAGACAGGGTCTTACTTTGTAGCCAGGCTGGCCTCAAACTCACTATCATCCTACCTCCTTCCTCTCTAGTGCTGGGATTATAGAAATGTACCGCCACACTGGGTTTCATTTTATTCATTGTTGATAGTCAGCAATTATGTAAATTTTATCATAATTAGAAAGTGGTGACAATTTGAAGTCTGAAAGTCAGGTCATCTAAATGGATTGAAGCTTTTTACTATTCTCTTTGTGATTTTTTATATTTTTTCCTACTAGGATAAGTAAATGGTTTAACATTCAAATTTGATATTAGAAATAACTTATGTTCCTTTTTTGAAAGCTTGAAATTTACAGGGTTGATAGATGGCAATATGAAGAAGAGACAAAACCCATGTTTTTAGGATAGGTTATAATGTTTATTTCTCCATGGCTTGGAGTACAATATTTTCTCTCTTCTTTTTTTTTCTAATGATTGCTATATTTTGGAATAGTTACAGAAATTATTATTAAAATGCCAGGCCTGTTTAACTTTATTGTTTAAAAGTTTTTCCTGAGCTACCGATTTCAGTTTTACTTAAATATAAATTATTTTTACTTTCAGAAGTAGGACATAAAAATAGCAAAAATGCATTCACACTTCAGTTTAAACATTACTTAGGCACCCATTAGCTTTTAGTATTTCAGAACCCCTTGGTGTTTGATAAAAAGTTCTTGTGTATGTCTGTCTGTTTTGTTTTTTAAAGAAAGTACTAGCCTGGCAATAATGAGCTTTTATTCAGATTCAATGTTCATTTTAATTTTGTAGATTTTTTTTACCTTAAGTTTTCTTCTTTAAATTATTTATTTATTCACATGTGCATACATTGTTTGGGTCATTTCTCCCCCTGTTTCTCTCCCCAACCCTCTCCCCACTCCCTCCCTCAGTTTCATGCAGGTCCTGTTCTGCCTTTATCACTAATTTTGTTGAAGAAAAGACACAAGCATAATAAGGAAGACAAAGCATTTTTGCCAGTTGAGTTAAGGATAGCTATACAGAAATATTCCTAGCATTGCTTTCGTGTACACATGTGTTATGACCCATGTTGATTCATTTCTAACTAATCTTTACACTGGTTCCTGATCCCCTTCTTATGTTAACCTCTGTCTCTTTAAGGTTTCTGTATTAGTTCCTCTGCAGTGGGGACAACAAACCAAACGGTTTCATGTTTTGGGTTTTACCTATTCCTATATCTCCCTTGTCATGTGATCCAAGTCCAACTACATTGCTGCATTTTATTTACTTAACAATGACCTCTTGGGGGTACTTTTTTTTCTCTTTTTTATTAGAATATGTTAAATGTACAAAGAAGTTTCATAGTGATGTTTACACCCATGCATATGATGTACTTTGATCAAATTCACCCTCTTTAGTACTATTTCTTATTCCCCTGCTCCCCCTTTTAAACAATTTAACAGGTTTCATTATTCTGTTTTCACACATGTGAGTAAAATACTTTGATCATATTCATTCTTCCTTCACCCACTCCTTTTACTGTCCCCTATTCCTGGTGGTTCCCCCCCACAAACAGTTCCCCAGGTTTACACCCATGTGATTCATTTTTTGAGGTCTGGATTCCACAAATGAGAGAGAACATGCATGTGATATTTGTTTTTCTTAGTCTGGTTTACTTCACTTAACATGATGATTTCCAGTTCAATCCATTTTCCTACAGCTGACATAATTTCATTATTCTTCATGGTTGAATAATACTTCATTGTGTATATGTACCATATGTTCCTTATCCATTCATCAGTTGACGGACACCTGGGCTGATTCTATAGTTGGACTGTTGTGACTAGTGCTGCTCTAAACATGGTGTGTAGTTGTCTATACTAAAGCAGATGCCCACTCCTTTGGATACATCCCCAGGAGTAGTGCAGCTAAATCATATGGTAGTACTATTTTTAGCATTTTGCAGAATCTCCATACTGATATCCATAGTGGCAGCATTACATCCTCACCAACAATTGTTTATTTTCTTGATGATAACCATTCTGACAAGAGTAATATGGAACCTCAGTGTTGGTTTTTTTTGTTTATTTGTTCATTTGGTTGGTTGGCTGAAGCTTTTTTTTTGTGCTACTTGAGTTTGAACTCAAGGATTCATGCTTAGAAGGCAGATGTTCTAGAGCTTGAGCCATTCCTCCAGCTCCCTCAATGTTGTTTTGATTTGCATTTCCTATGGTCAAGGAGGTCAAACATTTCTTCATGTAATCAATTAATTTACAACAGAGTAGTCAAAGTCATACAACAGGGGAAAGGAATACCACTAAACAAATGATATTAGAGTTAAATGGTATTAATCTGAGAATAAATTTTGGCCATTACCTCAATTAGAGGTTGATCACATACTTCTATGTCTATTGCTTCATTCCTCTTGTGTTTCATTAATCTTTACATCATTACCATCACTTTTGATACTCTTTTTCAAGATTATTTTGGTTACTGCATGCTGTACATTTTCAAATACATGTTAGAATAATTTCATCAAATTCTATAAAAGAAATGTACTAAATTTTGTTGGAAACACAATAAATCTATAAATTGATTGGGGGAGAATATATATCTTAACAATAATCTAATCCATATTAAAACTTCTAATTATTCATTATTAAATATAGAAATTAAATAGGTACTTTTATGTTGACCTTTTGCTCTGCAACCTGTTAAATTCACTTATTAGTTCATGTAACTTATTTACATATTCCATTGGCTTTGTTATATGGATTATTATGCACTTGCAAATAACATGTTTCTTTACAATCTATGACTTTCATTCATTTTATTGCTTTATTAGTTATTAAAACTTTGGATATGGTGCTCAGTAGAATTGGTGTGAGTGGATATCCTTGCTTATTTTTAGGAGAAAAGCATGTAATCTGACACCATACAGAATTATGTTTCCTATATATTTTTTCTTTTCTTTTTTTAATTTTTTTTGTGTTTAATAAATGTTTATTTTCTACTAAAGCATCTATTCATTTTTCCTGTTTTTTTTTATTTATTTTTTAATTTTTTTAATTTTTTAATTTTTTTCATTTTTCTTTTATTATTCATATGTGCATACAAGGCTTGGGTCATTTCTCCCCCCTGCCCCCACCCGCTCCCTTACCACCCACTCCACCCCCTCCCCCCCAATACCCAGCAGAAACTATTTTGCCCTTATTTCTAATTTTGTTGTAGAGAGAGTATAAGCACTAATAGGAAGGAACAAGGGCTTTTGCTGGTTGAGATAAGGATAGCTACACAGGGCATTGACTCACATTGATTTCCTGTGTGTGTGTGTTACCTTCTAGGTTAATTCTTGTTGATCTCACCTTTTCTCTAGTTCCTGGTCCCCTTTTCCTATTGGCCTCAGTTGCTTTTAAGGTATCTGCTTTAGTTTCTCTGTGTTGAGGGCAACAAATGCTAACTAATTTTTTAGGTGTCTTACCTATCCTCACCCCTCCCTTGTGTGCTCTCGCTTTTATCATATGATCAAAGTCCAATCCCCTTGTTGTGTTTGCCCTTGATCTAATGTCCACATATGAGGGAGAACATACAATTTTTGGTCTTTTGGGCCAGGCTAACCTCACTCAAAATGATGTTCTCCAATTCCATCCATTTACCAGCGAATGGTAACATTTCGTTCTTCTTCATGGCTGCATAAAATTCCATTGTGTATAGATACCACATTTTCTTAATCCATTCATCAGTGGTGGGGCATCTTGGCTGTTTCCATAACTTGGCTATTGTGAATAGTGCCGCAATAAACATGGGTGTTTATTCCCTTCCCCCAATCTTCCGCGCTCAGTGCGCCCCACCCTTTTTCCTGCATGTCTTATTTGTTCTTATTGCTTATTACTCAGTTTCTTCTTTTTTTCCCGGGTGGAGGTCAGTCTGTCCAGGGGGCTATGCTGCTCTGGCCCAGGCTTGTCTGTGGGAGAACGGCGGTACCGCGAAGCTCACCTGGTCCGCGTCTTCCCAAGCCGTATGGGCGCCGGCCACTGGCTGCCCCGGGGCCCTCCTCGGTTCTCCGTTTAATGTGAAGTGGAGATTCTCTGCGCCGGCTGGAGATGTGGAGGGGTCAAAGTTATGCCTTTTCTCGGTGATTATGCCTGCAAAGTGTGTCTCCAGCGTCTCTCCAAGATTTCACTATAGGAGGGTCGCTTTCTGCTTCCTACCTCTAGCTGTCATCTTGAAATTGCTATAGTTTTTTGTAGCTACTCTGAACAGATGCTAGATATTTTCATTAATCCCACAATTTTTTTAATGATTTGATGTTTAACTTTCTCAAATGCATTCTTTATCTATTGAAAAGCTCATGTCATTTTCCTTTCTTTTTTCTTAATATGGTGAATTTCTTTGATTTTCTATGCTAAACCAACCTTGCATGCCGTAAACTCTGTTTACTACTGGTATGTTGTCTATTTTTAATATATACATAGCCCTATGCAATTTAATGATATTGTGTGATTAGGATTTTCCCACCTATATCCTTGGGGGATATATGGCATATGTGGATCCTAACCCACTTTTAATGCCTATTTTATTTCATTAATAGGATAACACAAGCCTCATAAGATAAGTTGTAAAGTTCTCTCCTCTGTTCTGAACAGTTTTGTATAGTTTGTACTATTTCTTCTTTAGATAATTACTTTAGATAAATATTAGATAAAATTTAGATATTATTTCTTTAGATATTTACTTCTTCTTGAGTAAGCTTTGATATTTTGTGTCTTTCAAGGAATTTATCATTTCACCTAAGTTCCCTAGTTAGTCATAAGAAACCTATTCATATGCCCCTAGTATACTTTTAATATAGCATGATGTGTGTTAATATCTATTTTTGTATTCCTGATAATGTGTTTTGTTTCTTCTTCATCTTCGTGTCTAGAGGTTATTCAATTGTACTCATTTTGTCAAAGCGTCAGCATTTAGCTTCATTGAAAATGAACAGGCTGAAAAAGAATACAGGAAAACAATTCCAATCATAATAGCCTCAAAAAAATAAAAATACCTCAGAATAAACTTAGTAAAGGAACTGAAAACCTCTACAAGGAAATCTATAAATCACTGAAGAAAGAAATTGAGTCTCACAAAAAAGAAAAGAGGGGGGAGGAGGAGGAATTCAAGTATGATATGCTTGATATATTATAAGAACCTTTGTCAATGCCACAATGTACCCACACCCAGCACAACAATAAAAAAAGAAAGAAAGAAAAAAGAAAAGCCCACGACCTGACAGATGCACTGCTGAAGTCTATCAGACCTTTAAAGAAGGACTAATGCCAACATTCCTTAAACTTTTCCACAAAAAAAAGGAAAAGAACACTGCCAACCTCATTCTATGAAGCCAGTATTACACTCATCCCAAACCAGACAAGGACACTACAAACAAAGAGAATTACAGGCCAAGCACTTCAAAGAACTTAGATGCCAAAATCCTCACTAAAATATTGGCAACACAAATTCAACAGCATACCAAAAAGATCATGCACCATGATCAAGTCAGTTTCATCCAGGGATGCAGGGATGGTTCAGCATATACAAATCATTAAATGTAATATAGCATATTAAAACAAGCAAAGACAAAAACCACCAGATCATCTCAACAGATGCAGAAAAAGTCTTTGACAAAATTCAACATCCTTTCATGATAAAAGCTCTGGATGAAATAAGGAATAGAAACAATGTACCTCAACATAATAAAGGTTATATATGACAAGCCTATAGCCAACATCATACTAAATGGGTAAAAATTGAAACCTTTTCCTTTAAAGTTCAGGATGAGACAAGGGTGTCTACTCTCTCAACTCTTATTCAACATCATCTTGGAATTCCTAGCCAGAGCAATAATACAGGAAGAAGAAATAAAAGGAATACAATTAAGAAAGGAAGAAGTCAAACTATCCCTATTTGCAGATGACATGATCTTATACATGAAAGACCTGAAAAATGTCACAAAAAACACATAGACATCATAAACAGGTTGAACAAAGTGTCAGGATACCAAATCAATTTACAAAATCAGTACCTTTTCTGTATACCAACTATAAGCAGATTGAGAAAGAATGTAGAAAAACAATTCTATTTACAATAGCCTAAAAGAAATACCTAGGAATAAATTTAACAAAGCATGTGAAAGGCCTCTTCAATGAAAATAATAAACCACTGAAGAAAGAAACTGAAGAAAACAACAGAATTTGGAACGGTCTCCCATGCTCATGGATAGGTTGAATCAATATTGTGAAAATGCCTACCTTAACAAAAGCAATTTAAATGTTCAATGCAATGCCATCAAAATTCCAAAGACATTCATTATTGAAAAATAAACCCTAAAATTCATTTGGAAGCACAAAAGTCTGAGAATAGCCATGGCAACACTGAACAAAAAGAGCAATGCTGGAGGTATCACAATACCCAACTTCAAACTATATCATAGCGATTAAAAACATCATGGTACTGGTGCAAAAACAGACGTGAAGACCAGTGACAACAGAATGGAAGTCCCAGATATGAATCCACACATCTATGCTCACCTGAGTTTTGACAAAGTCACCCAAAACATGCAATAGAGAACAGACAGCCTTTTCAACAAATGTTGCTGGGAAAACTGAATATCTGCATGCAGAAAACTGAAAGATCCATGTCTTTCACCTCGTACAAGTATCAACCCGTAAGACCTAAAACTTTGAAGCTAGTACAGGGAAGAGCAGGGAGTACATAGGAACTTATAGGCATAGGCAATTATTTCCTAAATAGAATTCAAATGGCTTAGCAATTAAGAGAAAAGACTGACAAATGGGACTACATGAAATTAAAAAGCTTCTGCACAACAGAAGAAATGGTCACCAGATTGAAGACGCTGTCCACAGAATGGGAGAAAATCTTTACCAGCTATATACCTGATAAGGGATTAATAATCAGAATATATAGGGTGCTCAAAAGCTAAACTCCCCAAAAATCAATGACCCAATGAAGAAATGGCCAAAAGAACTGAACAGAGCTTTTTCAAAGGAAGAAGTCCAAATGGCCAAAAACGCACGAAGAAATGCTCAACATCCCTGGCCATAAATGAAGTACAAATCAAAACCACTTTAAGATTCCACCTCATTCCTGTTAGAATTGCTACCATCCAGAACATAAACAGGAAATGTTGGCAAGGATAGGGAAGGAAAGAAACACTCATACACTGCTGGCAGGAATGTGAATTGGTACAGCCACTATGGAAAACAGTATGGAGGATCCTCACAAAACAAAAAGTAAAACTGCTACATGGTCCAGCAATACCACTCCGAGGGATATACCCAAAGGAATGCAAATCAGGTTACAACAAAGACACCTGCACACCCACGTTTATTGCAGCATTATTCACAATATCTAAGCTATGGAAATAGCAAAGATGCCCCAATACTGATGAATGGATTAAGAAAATGTGGCATTTATATACAATGGAATTTTTTTCATCCATAAAGAACAATGAAATGTTGTCATTTACAGGGAAATGGATGGAACTGGAGAACATCATCTTAAATGAAGTTCACCAGGTTCAGAAAGCCAAAGGCCACATGTTGCCTTTCATATGTGGAATATAGACCTAATACAAATACAAGCAAGAAACAGGTCATGTTAAGGAGTGGAAACGTAAGGAGGGTAAAAGAAGGAAGTTAAGAAGGTCAATATTGTTGATGTACTTCCTATACAAAAGTGAATACAGAATTTTTAAACCTGTTGAAATCACCACTTTAAGAGGGGGATTAAGGTAGAAAGGAGAAAAATAGAGGCGATGAACCAATTTGTGTTATAATACTTACTTACATAGCAATGTCACAAGGAAACCAATGTATTATCTTTTTTTTATTGTTGTTGTGCTGGGTGGGGGTATACTGGAGTATTTACAAAGGTTCTTACAATGTATCAAATATATCATTCTTGAATTAACTCCCCTCACTGTTCTCTTTCATCCCCCCTTCCCTGATTCCTGGAACAGTTTCAATAGGTTCTTAAACAAAAATTCCATTATTTATAAAAACAGAAAACAGGAGGGAAGAACAAGTCCTGTCTGGGGAATTTTTTCCAGTGGGAAGAGGTACGATATGGAAAGGGGGTGTAGAAGGGTGAATATGGTGCAAATATTGTGTACACATGGATGTAAATGGAAAATTGAAACTTGTTAAAACTATTCCAGAAATGGGGGACAGTGAGTTCCAGTATGATATATCATAAGAATCTTTGTAAATGTTACCATTACCACAACATGACAATAACAAAATATTTTTGTTAATAAAAAACGTTAGATAAAATGACAATCAAGATCTTGAAAACAACATAATCAAATGACAACTATAACGTTTACAACAGCTACATGTTAACATTTCCAGGCTATATATTAAAAATAGTTTATAACCTCACCATAATCTCACTGACTACAAATATGCTTTCTAATTTGACAAGCTTCTGCCTGGCAAAAACTATCCTCAGTATGGCTCTGGTTGAACTCAGAGTTGTTTAATGAGAAGTATATTATTTTTACATATTTAGCTATTGGCCAAAACTCTTGGCTAAAACTTTTTGAAAATAAGTGAGAATTATTTATTTTGTGACCCCCCCCCACTATGTACAATATTCTTTGCATAAAGGAAGTACTGAATAAAGTTATTTGCATTAACTAAATTGCAGAAGGATTACTTAAAAGGGGGCATTAGATAATGCCATGCTTTTCTTAACCTGTTTCTCTTAATTTCCTTACCTAGAGCTTTATATAAAATATTTACTACAATAATTTAAAAATTAATACAAGTTTGAATTGTGAGGAATTGCCATTCCAGACACTACAAAAGCATGGGTTTCTTTGTCTTTTTTGCAATTCTCTGAATACTGTACTCATAGAGTGAGCTGCTGAACCCAGTTTGAATGTTTACCTGACTATGGGTCCCATAAGGTACTTTGTACCTTCTTGATGAAAGACTCTTAGTTTGGGCTCTGTCTATGAGGTTGTCTGGTTAAGCTTTAGGAGCTCTGGGAAATCTTTGCAGTTTTATATATGATATTGGGGCCCTCCTTACCCAGGTCTGTCTGAAATCTAACAGAGGGGTGGGTGGCATGAAGACTTAGCATCACAAGCATTGGTGGGGCGGGCTCTGAACTGCACTGCCAGGATGTAAAAGTAATTAAGTGGCCAAGGCTCTGCCCTGAGGGCTGAGGGCCATGAATGTGGTATTGTCCAGTTTTCTCTCCCTCTCCCCCCAAAGACCACTGCAGAGTGGTCTGGCCCTGTTGCCAGGTGACCATTTAGGTTCTTGAGTTCTGTGCTGCCTCTTGTAGCCCAGCTAGGCTGTGGTAACAGTCATAACTGTCTTGGCACCATGGAGGGAGCTAAGGCAGCCACTCTGTGGTATTTGAGGCTGACCCTGAGCCAATTCTTCAGGCTTGTGGCAGCAGACCTTGAAGAGCTGAGACCAGGCCCAGGCCCCTATGTGAGTCCACAGTCACTGGTGATATGTGTGGCTGTGGTTGGGTTTTTGGCTCTTCTCTTCCTTCTGTGGCTTTGTGCCCTAAGAGAAAAACTACTTACTACAAAGCTTTCTAAACTGATGGAAGAAAAACACCAACTACTTGAAAAAGCAAGCCTCACTCAAGAACAGGTTGAAGGCTTAGAGTCGTCTTTGCAGGAGGCCATCTCGAAGAAGGTCTCAACAGAAGTAGCGAGATTGAAGGCAACCTACGAAGAGCTGAAGAGATCCAACTCTCAACTTACGGATGAAATACTTCTTCTAGAAAAAGAACTAGACGAGGAGAAATCTAAATGTTCTCAACAAGAGCAACTGAAGGCAGAGCTATCAAAAACCGAGCAGTCTCTACAGGAGAAAATAAAATCCCTCACGTCACAGATAGCTGAAGCCAAAGAAAACCTCCTAGCCCTTCAAACCAGTGAAACACAACTGCAGGGCTTAATCACAGAGGCTTTGAAGGAAAACTCTCAACGGCAGGCAAGCCAGAAACAGCTTCTCCAAGAAGCAGAAGCACTGCAAACACAGGTATGTGAACTTACAAACCAGAGAGAAACTCTTAAACACCATGTAGCCTGTGCAGAAGAAGTGCTGTATGACAAAGAAGATCACATTTGGAGTCTGATTTCACGCATAGCAAAGATGAGAGATTGGGCTGCTGTGCTTGGAGAAGACCTAACTGCTGATGGTGACTTGAAACTAGAGATGATTGGACCAGAAAACGCAGCTCACCTAAAAATTCAGCCAAAATCTGCTTTGGAGAAATTGGTGTATGGGGCGATGTTAAAGGCGTGCTTACAAACCATGGAAGGAGAGAGAAACCAGGCTCGCACTCAGCTGTTTGAAGTGAATAAAACAAAGCGAGACCTCGAAGATCAAATGAAAGTCCTCCATACCAAGCTAGCCTCCTTGCAGTCACAAAATACACAGGCTGAACAGGTGAATCGGCTTCAGCAGGAGGTTAAAATATTGGCGGAACTTTATGTATGAAATTGTAGAGAACTAATCACTGAATTAATGGCAGAAGAAAAGCACCGGCGAGAGACAGAGGAGGAAGTCTGCAAAAAGATGGAGAAGCTCAGCCATGTAAGTGAAGAGCTGGAGAGGTGCAAAAAGCTAACCAGAGATCTTGAAGAAAAACTGGAGGCTAACATTCTTCATTATCAAAACAAGATAATGGAATATGAGAAAGATGAGAGGCTTACTTCGATTTTAACTGAGACGACCGAAAGAAACATCCAAAATGTCAAAGAACAATTTAATGCACAGCTAAGATGACAGTTAAGTGAACTTGAAGAGAAATATGCTGGTGCCCCTGATGTCCCTCACACAGCACGTGATGCCTCGACATTGGGCCAAGCTTCATCCACCCGCTCCAGACGACACGCACGGAGCCTCTGCAGATTATTTTCCAAATTTCTCTGCTGTACCAGGTCCTCCATTCCCCGTGAGAAGCGTGTATTCACCAAGCAGTGTTTTTCGTCTACTGCCTCTAAGAGTGGATTTTTTCCTCCATCTCCACATTATGGAAGAAGTGAGTTCTCTTCGGGGTTGATTCCACCTGCAAATGAACCTGCTGCTGGACCTCCTGAGGTCCAATACGAAACCTCACTTTGAAACCCCTTTCGAAGGACAGTGTCTTTTCTAGCCAGAGATCTAGAGACACAATTGGAGAGACATTGATTGTCATAGAGGGATGATCATTTCCCCTGAGAAAAAAAGGACATGTGACTGGCTGGCAGCTCAGACTGCTGAAAAAAAAACCCTCAAGATTTTAGGGTATTTTGCCTACAACATAAAGTTAATTGAAACAGAGTTTGCATTTGAACTTATAGAAAAATATCCTTATTTTAACTTATCTCTCATTTTTAGTTTATATAACTGTTGTTACTTGACTGATTACACTTTTCCTTATGGATTGTAATTCCCAGGATAGTATTTTCTAAATAGATGATTTAAATGTGAATCTTATTTTATTTTATTTAGATAGTATGCTTTATTTCCATTTTAAATTATTCTAGTTAGTATAACTATTTTAACTTGATCATTTAATATATTATTACCTAATAATAGAAAGTTTATGTATATGTATGTAATCTTATAATAGAAATATTTTTCACTCCAAAGGCTGTCTTTATGCAAAAAAAGTATTTACTATGCTTACAGACAAATGTGAAAGTAATTTATGATTTGTTCAATAAATTTTAAATTGTTTAAAAAATAAAATGGAATTTGAACACAGTTTTTAAACTTATTTAATGGTGAATAGTTGCTTGTATAATTTTTTTTTTTTACATCACTGTGGCTTGAACTCAGGGCATTGTTCTTGCTACAGAAATTTTCTATCACTTGAGCTCCACCTCCAGACTGCTTGGATAGCTTTTAAAACCGTTCTATAGACAAACTCTTTTTAATTTTCTGAGGCTGTGTTTTAAAACAATGTTATAGCTTTAGTTTTGATCTGCTACAGAGGTTGCAAAGGCAATATTAAAAAACACGGTAATAGAAGTTGGACCTGATTGGAAGAAACTCTCATAATTACCTAGTTTTGGCAATATATGTAGATGCAAAATAGTTACAAAATGGTATGTACCTTAGGTAGCTCCTTGTGCTGTGCAACAAGGAAGGGATAAATGAATTGATCATTGATAAATGATTCATTGTACCCATGTGCCACTCTATCTGAAGCAGATTAATTTATTCTGCCACCTGTCTCTCAAATCCTTAAATACAATAGTGATATCTCAAGGAGAGATGATTCCACGTAGTTATAGTGGTTAAATCTACATTCTCCTAGAACATTTTCTTGGATCCTCAAGTGGTAGGGATTTTGACTATCTGTCCTGAGATAAGAAGGTTTCATGCTATCTTATTTTCACCTCATCCAATGACATGGAAGAAATCTCAGTAGATTATATAAATTTATGGAGGTACAATTATGAAAAGCAAATTAACAAAACATGATTTTGGATAAAGCATGCTCACTTGTTAGGAAATGAAGTCTGTCTAAAGTAGAGGAAGTCTTATTTAATGTGAATAACTGCTTCTTAGTAAGATTTATCTAGTACACATATTCTGAGAATACAAGTAGGATGTGTAAGGCACCGTATCATATTCTCCTCAGTACTCCATTTCTTTTGAATAATTTTTCAAAAGCTTTCACCCTCAGTTTTTGTTTGAAGAAAAATTATTTGTTTAAATTATGTGCTTCATAATTGCTGAGGTTTTCTGGGCAATAAATGCTGCCCTTGTTTCTTTTCTTCTGATTCTGCTTTTCCTGACTCATTCCTGAAAACATAGTTCTCTATGTTCTGTAAAATCTTTCTCCTTTTTCAAAATCAGTTACCGATGCTTTTCCAGTTTCTAGGTCCAATCCCTCAGAGGCCTGAAAGTTTCTGCTATGTACTTAAACTAGATATCCTGAAACTAGATCACCTAAAGCTTAAGGAAGTCTTCAAGGATTTTATAAAGCAAATAGATATAGCTGTGCATAAGATATTTAATTGATTGCTATAGTTTTACTGGTCCTTCTGAAGAGAAGAGAGAGTAGTTACTACTTTTATGTTTAAAGGACCTCTTTAAATACCGGTGGCAGGGAAAGAGACATGAACTCATAAGTGAACATTAGACAATAATTGTGGGTGTAAATTTCTAAACAAAATATGTTTTTTTGCATTGGCTTAACACATTACAATTATACTGATTATCTGGCACAGGCCAATTTTATGGCAAAAGCAATCCCATTGACGTGTTCATGAGTAGCTGGCTTTGGGATGGCTTGGACTCGGGAGCTTCAGAAATATCCTTTGAGGTGCCCCTTCTCTCTTACATGAGACATCTTTTGGGACAAAGTAGCCATCAGAGTGAAAAGAGTAGCTGAGCAATCTAAGTAGAAATAAGTGACATTTCTAGATAGCTCCAGAAGAAATACTACAGTGACACATTTGATTACCCTGCATTGTTCCTACACCCACCTTCAACTGACTGCTATTGTCAAGAAGGCTACATAGAAAAGATTATTCAGGAAGGGAAGAGAACTGGTGACCAAAGAAGGAGAGACAATATCTGAAAGGAAAACAGAAGGAAGGAAAATGCTATAAAGCTTCACCATCATTCCATCTCCCAAAGCTCTCTTTAGGTTTATTTCTTCAGTGTGTTTTTTATACCCAAATCTAGATCCATGCATTCCTCCATTCTCCAATGTATACAGGGTTTTTCTCACTCATTTGTAAGAGGACATCATTCCATAGGGATAATGGATAAGTAAATAAACATTGAAACAAATATAAACTCTTACTTTCTTCCCAAATACAATAGTGATTTTCACTTACCAACATCAAGCACATTGCGTTGTTTCTGCAAGGCTTATTGAATAGCTCTCAGGGGTTATGGTGTTGATGGCAAACTGATCAGTATAAAAAAGCAGCACAGATGTACAAATTGCCAGGGATGGAAGATTCATGACAAAGAGCTCCATTCATGCATGGGTCAGCATCACATTCATTTATTTCTTCACTGTGTATTTAACCAGTCCATCCAGAAGCACATTCACAACTGAAATAAAATTTTCTAAAATGTACACAACACTTTTTCAACTTTATTCTTTGCATCTTCAATGCAATTACTCCATTGAATTAATAGCTAGTATTTAAAAATTTATGATAGGATTACTAAACTAAACTTTGTTAGAAAACATTGCTTTCCCAATATCTTGGAAAAATTTCATGTATATTACTGCAAAATTGTCTACATTATTTGAAATAAATTTTAAGAAGCCTTTGGTTAAATTTCTGACATATTTAGTCTGCTGAGACACAACAGAGAATAATTCTTGAGTAAAAATCCCTTATTTCTGTAATGTAATTTTTTGAGATGATATCACTTTTCGTATGCTTAAAATTTTTTTCACACTAATTTTTTTGGTGGTTTGAATGAGGTTCCCACACTTGTTAGCCAGGCACTCTACCATTTCAGCCACTACGCCAGCCCTTAAAGTTATCTGTATGGAATGTCTTTATCAAGATGCTGTTCTTGTAATTATCAGAACATTTCAACAAAAATGTATGTTTTTGGTTTTAGATTTAGTTTTTGTTTTAGATTTTATTCTATTTTATTTTTTATGTGCCTATTTGTTGAAATGCCTGAAATCTGTTTTTAAAAATGTCTATAAATACTTGAATAATGTGAAAAGGTTGAAGACAACTCAAACAAAATTAAATTGTTCTGATCATGTTCATACCCTCAGTACTCCTGTACGTGTCAGGGTCTTTGAATACCACTTCAACAAAACCTGCTTTCATCATAGTAGGCTAGTTCTGTTCTTAAAAGCAGAAGATTCTAACAGTCAAGATAGGGGAACAGGTTTTCCTTATAAGGTATTACCTGCATAAGGTACTATTCATATAAGTTATTATCCATTACAAAAAAAATGCAGATAGTGAATAAATGCATGCATTTTCCATAAATTAGTTAAGTGGAAGTAAATTACAAACTGTATGTTCAGAAAGAAAACATTAGTCAATTTGTCATCAAGGCAGAACTGCAAATCTTGAGTGACTATATTATTTAGGCAAGTAACAACTTGTGAAAAAAGCATAGGAGATATCAGAAGAATTATACTCAGAAAATTTTCTTACTCTGAAAATTTTGCACAAAACTTGAAAAAATATCATAGTACTGAACAATTCACTCTATGATAAACAATATTTGTAAGCGGTGAGGGGAGGGAGGGAGAAAAGGAGAGAACGTGTGAGCAATAAGGGCAGGAAGAGTGAGAGATGGGGGAAGGAAGGAAGGGAGAAAAAAAGCCCACCTAACTTTGGAGCCTCAAAGTTCCTCAGATGTCAAGGTCCTTTTGTATAAATAAATGTAAAATATATCAATAATTGAATGAATGACTGGTATCAACATCTGTAATTAAACTCTAAGTATATACAGTATATTAGATTTGAGTAAGAGGTAAGAGAGCTTTAAGCATGTTTGACTAGTATAGTATTTATTAGCCCACTAAGATTAAATCCAGTGGATTTTAGCTACCTAAAATTCTTTAAAAATTTATCAGTGTGTATTTGTACAAAATAATGGTTTTCAATGTGATTTTTTCACATTGATCAAATCAATATTGAAGTAACTTTTTGAAACAGTTGCAAAATAGTGATTTAAAGTTATCGTGAGCTTTTTTTTGATCAGATGTATGACCACAAAACCAATACGGGTGAGCAGGGTTAACATCTCAGCCTTACAATCACCTGGTTTTGTAGCTTTACATACTGGTAAAATGAAAGGCTGAACTGAATCTCAAACCTCTAATTCAACTCTAATATTAATTTTCCCCACGCTCCTGCCCAAAATAATATTAATTATAATTTTGCAAAACTCCAGATGGGAGGGCTTAATTCACTGGTTTTTAAGCATATGAGATTCTTCTGAAGACATCAATATGTCACATAGGTCACAAGGAAGCCAGAACACAAAGGTGGGTCATACCTGCTCTGAGCAACCATTTTCATCCTCTACATCACAGAGGCTGGAATCTGCATTCCACGTGTGTCATTATAATAGAGTGGACAGGACTGTAACACAGAGGCTTGTGCTGTTGAAGGTGGATGCTCTCTTTGATATCTGACCCATGCCATTCTTGGCTCAATTCCTGTTGCTTCTGGCTTAGCATCTTCCTCTTTATTTTTCTGGGTAAGCTGTCTTCTGTCTTTTAATTTTGAAAATTCCCATTTAGATTAATGAAATGGAACTTCCCCTGGCACAAGAAAAAAGAAGAAATGGATTTTTTACAACAGGAGAAGGTAACATTAAACCTACTTAGGAAGAGAGGAATATATTTAGTTAAGATAATTGTTCTTCCTTTCCCATCCTCCACAAAAGAGAGAGAGATCTCTATTCTTAGAATTATTTATATATTATTTTCCCTGGAATAAGAGAATACAGATAATAAATTTCATTAAATGCTTTATTCTCTAGTTTCCACACTACTCTCCATTCTCTTGGGATTTGGAAAAGAGAAAATTCTCTCTCTTTAAAAACCATGAATTCAATAACACTTAGGCCTCCCTCAATGGCCTTTATGCTTAGCAGAAAAACAAATTTTAAGATTATAAAACTATACTGCATTTTATTCAGTTTTTAGGTTTTCAAAATTCAATATTGGTTTATACTTTCCTTGTGTCTTTTATGATCTTCTGCCATGATCTTTTATTAGAAAATTAATACTCAATAAATGGAGTTGGTGATTTGTGATTTATCAGTTATCTCAAACATTGCAGAAAAAAGGAGTACAAAATAGAGCACAGCTTCATAGCTTATGAAATTTATTACCTTTATAGTGCACAGTTTTTCAACAGATGCACTTTTGTCATTTTGGAAAGATAATTCCTTGTGTGGGCTTGTTCTGAGCATGTACCACCTTGGTCTCAACATACTAAATGTCTTAGAGCTCCACAGTCCTTATGAAAAGCAAAAATGTCAGTACACATTTAAAATACCCTTTGGGTAGTATGGTGTTATCCCTAGTTGGGTAACATTCATTGGTATAGTGTGAAATTTGAGAAATTCAAACTTTTTCTCCCCTCTAAATTTTTCCCAACTAATGACAGGAGTCAGTAGGGAACATCTCACTGGTGCTCCCGAACCAGTCCTCTGGACTCCCATGGCTGAAGCTGATTTCCTTTGGTCCAGTTCATCATTAGTGGTGCTTTCTCCTGCCACAGCTCTTCCTGAATAGAGACTGGTACAACTTGCTTTTCAATACTTGCGTGCTCCTCCCACACTATACTTAGTACTAAGTGAGGTGAGTAGCATACCAAAGTTAGTTTCGGAGTGAGAGGATGGAAGAGAAAAGAGGAATGGAGCTCAGAGCACTCTTCTTTCATCCCAGGACCTATGTTCACTACTCTTCTCCCTCAGAATGAGCTATTTCTGAGAGACTCTCTGCCTAACAAATATTGGATTCTATGAGGGCAAGGACTTCTGAAGTATAATTTCTGACTTCTTGTTGCTTGAAATTAAATTGAATTCATTTATTAAACCTCCAAAGTTGAGCAGCAGCCCCTGTAGGATGTCTAGTTACACTCAAAAATGTCCCACCCAACAAGTCTTATTTGAATTCTGATGTTAAGACCTCCACTGTTATTTTAGCTTTGAAACTTAGCTGACATCCAACTATGTTCTCTTCTCATGCTTCCAATTGCTTATATTCTTCTATTGTCCCAAACTCAACATGCCCTGAACACATGCATTATGTTTCACCTTGTCTTCGTTTGTTTGGTACTGCTATAACAAAAAACTGGATACTGGTTAATTTATAAAGAATTGAAATTGCCTTTTCACCATTCTGGAAGACAGGAAATCCAAGATCAAAGTACCTGCAAGAGCAGTTGTCTGGTAAAGGCTGATCTTACAGAGAGGAGAAATCTTGTATCTTTATATGGAACTGGAAGGGCTAACTAGATTTTTTTGTGACAAAATACCTAACATAAACAACTTACAAGGAGGAATTACTTACTTTGGCTCACAGTTTCAAAGATTTCAGTCCATGGTTCATGGCTGTATTGATTCTGGGCCTGTAGTGAGGCAGAACATCATGACATAGGAAGCATGTGGCACAGACCACTCACCTCATGAAGGACAGGAAGAAGAGAGAGAGGAAGGACTTCAAAGGCATGCCTCCAGTGACCAGATAGGCCCCGAGTCTTGAAATTTTCACCTCCCAAAACAGCACTACCAACTGGGAACCAAGTGCTCAACCCCTGAGTCTGTGGGGGTATGTCATGTTTAAATCATTACAGCTACTGACCTAAACCCTGCATAAAAGCATTGATTCCATTCATGAGGGAAGAGCCCTCATGGCCTAATGACTTTGAAAAGCCCCACCTCAATGCTCTCACATTGGTCATTAGGTTTCAACACCTGAATTTTCAAGGCAAGGAGACATATTCAAATCATAGTACCACTCAAACCTGCTAGAAAGACTTTGCAGTTTCTTAATATGTGTGTGTGTGGGGGGGGTGGTGGAGGAGGAGGAATCAGTAGTATATATATATATATATATATATATATATATGTATATATATATATATATATATGTATATATATATATATATATCAGTAGTATATATATATATGTATATATATATGTGTATATATATATATGTGTGTGTATATATATATATATATATCTCAAGTAAGAACATTTGAAGTAATCTCTGACATTCTTTTCTTATTTCTTAACTAATACTAATTATTATATGGTAAAAATTCTTTTCAGTGACCTCATGTATCTTCGATTTCACTGATCCCTTTATATGTTCTAATTTGAAGAATTATGTTCTCTTCAAGTGGCTGGATTCTTTTTTCAGACTTTCATTGTCTTAAAATTAGATTAATTAACTACCTCAAGGCTCAATTTCTCCTTGATTCGTTCATTTATCCTACTGAGCCTAGCAATGAGTTTTTCATAATATATATACATATCTATGCATATCTATCTATCTGTCTATCTAACTATCTTCTGTACCTATGTGGCTAAGTACCCTCGATGTCACTCAAGTTTAGATTTGATGTTACCTGAATTGATTCATTCCTTACTCCCGCAACACTCCTTTAAAAGGATTTAACACGGATTTGTGTAGACCTGATGTATGTTATAGAAAAATGACAATGAAAGAAATAAATCTGCAGAAAAAGTCATTGAATTGTTTTTGTGGAATCTGACAAACTAATAAAATTTATGCAAAAAGTCAAGAATGGCCAAGGAAAAAAAGGAATAGCCAGTATACTATTGAAAAAGAAATGTGTAAATTGGGATTAAAAATATTTTCAGGATTTTTAAAATTTTTACTAATGTGAGGGCAAATAAATATATCAATAAAACAAAAACAGGAACATCAGAGGCAGATGCGTACATGTATGCAGGAAGTCAGACCTGCAATTTTAAGATCGGGTATGTATTAGTCTGGGTTCTCCATTGAAACAGAAAAAATAGGACAGATGTATGGTCATGTACAGTGTCATTTCAGCCAGCAACAGACTGTATGTATAATGGTGGTCCCTTAAGATCATATTGCCTAGTGATGTCATAGCCATCTTTTTTGTTTTTGGTGGAGTTTGAACTCAAGCCTTCATGCTTGTAAGGCAGGCACTCTATCACTTCAGCCTCCAGTCTGCCATAGTCTTAATGTTTGAAGTACATTCTGTTATGTTCACACAATGACAAAATCACTTAATAATACATTTCTAGATCAAATCTCCATCTTTAAGTTACTTAGGCCTTTGTAGACATATGAAAGGGGAGTTGTTGGTAGAACTGGTTCATGTGGTTATGGAGGCTAAGAAGTCTAGGACAGATCACCTGCAAGCTGAAGACCCTGTAATGTCAGTAGCTTGGCTCAATCTAAGTCCAAAGACCTCAGAATCAAGAAACCTGATAGTGTAATTTTCAGTCTGAGACCAAAGGCCTGAGAACCCAGAGGGGTTATGAGTGGGAATCTGATATCTAAAAGCCAGGGATCCATGTGGAAGGATGGACAAGTCAATAATAATGTCTGGAAAATTACTTTGCTATATAGATCCATATCATAACAAAAAAAATAAATTCCTCGTGGATTAAATACATACAATCTTTAAACTTCCTAAAGATGATATATTCTTTGCACCTATGTGTCACAAAGGCATTTTTAAAGACAAAGCAGTGGTAGAATCCATAAAGTAAAAGATATTTTAAGAATACAAAAAAAACCCCACACAAACAAATAGAAAAATGGACTAAGAACATGGAGAAAAATTTCCAAAAATAAAGCAATGACTTATCATATAAAAGATGTCCAATGTCACTCATAATCAGGAAAAAGCTAAAATATCATTTTATACATGTAAAGACCGACAGATCAATGTGTTTGTGAAGATGAGGGAAATCAGCAACTCTCACATACTACCAACGAGAGGGTAAATTTGTCTAACCCCCTTTGACATGAATTGAACATTATCCTGTAACACTGAAGATGTTCCCATCTAATACCCAATAACTTCTCTCCTAGAGAAACCCTTACATATGTACAAGATACAGGTACTAAAATATTCATCCTAATAGTTTTTAACAGTGAAATCTGGAATCAACACAAAGGACCATTCTCAGAAGACTAACCAAGTTGTTGTGACATATTTATGCAATAGAATACTTAATATACCAAAGTAAAAAGGAATGGACTCTACCTTCATTGTGCATAGGAACTTATCTCTCAAACATGCTGATGAAAAGAAAGTAGCAGAAAAATATAGATTACAGTTCTATTTATATAAAATTCAAAAATGTGTAAAATCCAACAAATGTATTATTTGAGAATACATACATTTTAAAAAACTACAATGAGCCATAAAGGAATAATAACCTATAATTCAAGACAATGATTACCCAGGAAGCAGGGAGTGAAGTATTGAAAAGGATATGATACTAGCTAGAATACCCAGAAAGGGGTTTCAAAAATATACAAGAGCTTTCATTTTTTCTTAGTTTTACCTTTTAAAATTTACTTTTAAATTTCATTTCATTTTATTGTAGTAAGAATTTTATTGTGGTTTTGTGGTAGGTGTTGTTATTCTTATATTCAATAATGGATATAAGCACATTTATTTGTTATCTGTACTGGACATATGTATTTTTATATTTTTGGTATTATGAAGTAATTTAAAGTGAATTTTTGCTATCATATGTAATAACCATGCTTTTGTTTTGTATCCTGATTCTCAGAGGGGGTCTGTTTGCCTTGTCTTATGCTGACCTACCACAGCCACTAAAGTCACTACAGTGACCGCATACTTCCATTGACCATATGCAAAAGGAATTGTTCTTTACATTTCTCTCTTCTTTACACCCAAATTGTACATAGCAAGACTATCAATGTGAAATGCAGAAAGTCAGGATTTACTAAAATTGAGGGCTGAGATTATGAATTAATTGGGAGATTTCCATTTTGCTTTGTGTTCAGTGGTCATGGCTACATGTCTACGATTTTAGAATAACATTTTAAAAAGTAATCCCTTTCTCTTCCAGTTTTACAACTCTTCCCATACTAAGTATCTTTAGTAGCATATGCTAGTTCCAAGAAAAAGCCAAGTGAATATCTGAAACATTAATGTGCCATATTGCTATCATCACAAGAATAAAAAAAAAAAAAACCCTGGGAATCCAGCAACCTCCTAACATAACAACTGTTGCCTGCCAATTCCTGTATCAAATAAAAATCATCACTTAGGGAAGGATGGTTGCACGGTGACTAAGCAGGCAGATGGCAGGTGTGAGTCAAAACATTCCGGGGTGCTAACTCAAATCACTCTGCATCATTCCCTGCTGGAGAGACAGGGAATCAGGAAATGAATCGCCCATTGGACTAAGAGGAAAAGACTGGAAATCGAAATAATAGAAATGTAAAAGGTAGAGAAGACAACGTTTTAAGTGAAGTATTATAAGTTCTGAACCAAACTGGTGTGTGTGTGTGTGTGTGTGTGTGTGTGTGTGTGTGTGTGTCTGTGTGTGTATGTGTCTGTGAAGGGGGGAGAGAGAGAGAGAGATCTAATAATTGAACTAAGTTCTTGATCTTTCTCTGCCTCCATCTGACTTAAACCTTTCCCACCTTTCCTCACTGGCTGTTCCCCGTGGTGCACAAGGAGGTAACTGCACTTCACTTTACCACCCCTGTCTGAGCTGAGACCACCTGTTTCAAAGGTTACTTGGCTGCATTCCTACAGGCAATGTTCCAAGACCAGAGATAAGATATTAACCACATTCTTGCCTAGCAAGCAACCCATAGTGGTTTATTGCCTTACTGTTCTGTTCCTGGGACTGGCCAGGTCTAATTTTTATGCATTAGACACATACCCAGGAAAGAAACAAACAAACAAAAACCAGAACACTCAACCTTTTTCTGTTATTTGCATAACTGCTTTACATATTGCTATCATACAGGAGGCAGTTAGCTGTAATGAATATACATGTAATTATAGAAAAGGACCCTAGGTGGAGCTTCAGTATTAGTGGCAACAAATGGAAGAACAAATTGAAAATGAAATAAATCAAAGACCTCCAAAAATTCCATGAGGGACTCTATAGCATTTTATAGAATAATCTGCTTGTTGTCTTGTTTCAGCATAGGGAACAGCTAAAAGTAGAAATAGTTGCTTTGTTTATTAAGAACAACTCTCAAAACATTATGTTTAGTCATAAAGACTAAAAGGAAGCACATTAATGATGGTATTCTGTCTCTGATGAGTTTCTATAAAGCATTGTGTAAGGATGAAAAAGTGTCCCTAACCTGTCATCACACTCTCCTGAGCATCTCTCCTCTTTAGAGGGATACCACCACTAATATCCCTATTAACATACAGCAAAAACATCTCACATCACAAGAGAAATAATCAGAATTATTTTAAGATGGTTTGTGTTTATTAGATTATAAGCGCAGAAACTATAAGAAGTCAAAATTTTTTTTTCTGTTTGTTTTATTGCTTTGTTTACCACTGCCAAAAAATTTAGACAGATTTATTGAATTTCCTCAGGTAAAACAATTATACATGGTCCAGGTATACAATGTAATGACTGATACCCTTTGATATATGTTACACTGTGAAATGATTACCATAATCAAATTAATTAACACATCACCACTATTAATACTTAACTCTTTGTGCTCAACTTTTTAGATTTTGAAACTATTTTATTATAAGGAATACATAAACAGGAAAACCTACTTGTATTCGTTGTCACATTAAAGATGACTGATGCAAAAGTAAGATTAAGATTTTGATGATTCTGTGCAATCAGTGCCAAATAGGTGGTAGAAAAGCAGAAAAAGTAAGAGTTGCTTAGTCTGAGAAGGTGGTTTATGTGTACAATTCTTTTGGCCAATGGTTAGAATTTAGGTCACCCATAGTAATCCTCTACTTAGAACTTTTGATACTTGGTTCATCACAAATTGTTTTCACCCTTTGGTTTTTAAAAAGTATTGCATGGTGTCTGGGCATGATGGTGCATGACCATGATCACATGTTTGGGAGGATGAAGTGGAAGGGTCATTTGAGCCTATGAGTTGGAGGCCAGTGTAGACAAACACAGGAAAACTCCATCTAACAAATAACATCTATTTTTGTGATTTCTGAGGTTTTGGGTGCTCCTCCAATTTTGTTCTTAAAATAATTACTTCAATCATTTCACCCTAGCTTTGATCCTGATTGACATACTTTTATTAGTTTCATGAAGCTGTAGTCTAAACTTAGCATTTTCTCTAACTTAGAACTCAGGCAACAAACCATAATAGTAAAAGCATGACATAGAACTTTGCTGCCAATGAAACTTGCAGATGTTTTCACATGATTTTGTGGTTGTTGCAAACATTGCCAAAATATATATCACTACTTTCTGATTGATAATTACTGTATCTACAATATATCTTGTTATTCAGTGCTTTAGTAAAGAAACACACATTAATATAGCATAAATGTTTTATAATTTATAACTGTATCTCAATGTAATTGGTTTCTTTTGTAATCCTATGTGATTCATTTTATTCATTTAAATGCATTATTCATGAAAATGGATTCACAATGTCACCAGACTATTGAAGGCTCTGTAGAACAAGAATGATAAGAACCCTATATGGGATAACTACACTTTCCAACTAAATTCTTGGGTGGGAGATCTCTGGGATCACTGATTAATGCAGGTAACATAAAACAACCTACAACAAATACATGCATATATTCACACTAACATAAAATATGTGTATTTGTACACATGTAAGAAGCTTTTTAAATGAACTTATGGCTGAAACAAATCAAATAACTTTACCATTGTATAGTAACACTTAAAGAGGTTGATGAAAGTATAAGCTCCTGGGTCCCTCTTGTACCCAGATCTCTTCAGACCTTGGCCCTAGGAATCAGCCTTACATGTTGCCCTCTTTTGAGAATCTTATTCAGATTGTTGTTGTCCTAACGTGCCTCAAACTCCAATTCATAAAGACTACTACAACAAGAAGTTAAGACTGGGCAGTCGTGGCTCACGCCTGTAATCTTAGCAACTCGGGAGGCAGAGATCAGGAGGATCGTGGTTCACAGCCAGCCCAGGCAAACAGTTTGAGAGACCCTATCTCAAACACACCCTACACAAAACTGGGTTGGTGAAGTGATTCAAGTGGTAGAGCACCTGCCTAGCAAATGTGAGGTCCTGAGTTCAAACACAAAAAAAATTGTTAAAACTAGTTCTCAGTGAGACCTCCAGTCATTTAGAAAAAACGTATTTTTAGCTTTCATATTTAGTACTGCTTTTGTCTTCTTTTCCTTCTGTTTCCTTCCTTTCTTTAGAGAAACTGACTTTTTAATTATCAAATATTTCAGATAATTTAAAAGAAGAATATTATAATCTGATTTGTAGACATATGTACTACCCAACTCAAGAAATTAAACATTGCAAATAAAATTCAAGTTTTGTCATTAACCTTTACCAGTGCCCTCACCTTCAAGATGTAGTTACTATTCAGAATTTTGTGTTGATTTTTCACATGTATACATTTCAAATTATAATACATATGTATGCCTCATTAATTAAGACATAATACATTGCATGCTTCTAAGTTTACATAGTTGTTTACATGCTGAAGTTTAGATGTTGAGAATCCCCACAGAGGTCGATGTCTTAAAGGCCTGGTTCTAGGGTGTGTTATTGGGAGGTGCTATGAATCATTAGGAGGTATGGCTAGTTCCTTCTCATTGCAGGTGTCCTTGCAAATGATTGTGGGATACCAGCTTCTTCCTCTTTCTCTTCCTGGCCATAGGATGAGCAGTTTGCTCCCCACTACTGCTGTCCAGCCCCTTGACAGAGGCTGACCATGAACTGCAGCCTCTATAACCATGAGTCAAAATAACCCTCTTCTCTATGTACGTTAATTTTCTCAAGTATTTTGTTATAGTGATGGAAAGCTAATACACATACTATATGTGTTTTCTGCAATTTGTTCTTTTCTCAAATTATGTTTACAAGATTTATTCACAATGATACAAGTAGCTCCAGTCATTCTTTTTGTAATAAACTTTTTATTATGGAATAATTTTACACTTAATAGAAAAATTGTGAAATACAGAGAATTCTAGTACACCATTCTCTCAACTTCCCCGTTAGAGAATCCAATCCAGGATACCACAGTGCATTTAGGATTCATTTTTTTTTCTGTTGTATGATTGTAGCAAAATTTACATCTCCATTTTTATGTTGATAAATATGTAGATTGTTTCTAGTTTTTCAAAGTAAATTATAAATTCTATTTCTACCCTTTTAGTGGTTACCCTTCATCGTTTGAAAACATAGCTATGTAACTAACAAAGCCAAAATTAATCACTATGATACTGTATCCCCTAAACAATACAAGGATCTTAGAATATCTTAACTCCAATTCCTTCCTATCATGCAACTTATTTTTGCCTAGCATTGTGATTACGTATTTTTTTCTAATTCCCAAAATTAGTCATTATAAATGGTACTTTTTTTTAATGCAGTCATTTTCTTGCAGCTTGAACATATTTTAACTTTCTTGGAACACAGATATTTCTTGAATCTCATTGTGTTCCCCTGAATTCAATTTCCTTCTTCCTGCTATTTATCTTTTAGACGTGCTTCAGTGAAAATTCGTTGACAGTAAAGGCTCTTAAATTTTTGCTCATTTGAAAATGTCCCCATTTCATTATCATTCTTGTTCATTAATTTAGGCAAGTATTAGCAGTCTTTTCCTTGTAGTATGCTGAAGATAGTTTATTGCTTTTTGGTTTTTGCTTCTGGAAAGTCATCCAGGCCTAATCAGTAAGTCCATTTTCTTTACTTGCTTTTCAGATCTTTTATTTATCTGTGTTCTGCAGTTATACTAATATGTGTTTAAGGTTGGTCTTCTACTTTTTGCTGTTTTGTTAAATCAATCCCATTAAATGGTAATTTACATACAGTAAAATACATTCATATAAAGTACACAGGTTGTTATGCTTTGAAAAAAATTATAAACTTATAAAATCACTACCATAATTAAAACATGCATTATTATTACCCAAATGTTACTTTAGTGCCCCTTCTAAGGCATTCCTCACCACAAACCTTACTCCTCCTTTCTGTAACTGTAAACTAGAAGATTCTTTTGTGTTATTTTCTACAGATGACTTAGTATATTAAGTACTCTTTTGTATTTCCCTTATTTTGGGGAAGGGTGACAGTACTGGGGTTTGTATTCAGGGCCTATACCTTGACCCACTCCACTACTTCTCTTTTGTGATGATCTTTAGGGTCTTGCAAACTATTTGCCCAGGCTGTCTTCAAACCTCGATCCTCCTGATCTCTGTCTCCAGAGTAGCTAGGATTTAGGTGTGAGCCACAGTGACTGGCCTGTATTTCCCTTATTTTGATCAACATAATGTATTTGAGAATCATTGATTTTGTTGCTTATACCAGAGTACATTTGCTCATAAGGTTTATAGTTTCACCTTTTACATTTATGATTTTGCTATACATTTTAGAGTAAATATTTTGTGTTTGCTACAAAGTAGAAGTTCTCTCTCTCTCTAACAGTTTGCTGCCTGTTGTCTGGTAATTAAATGGTTGAAAAACAGAAAGAAAAAACAACTATCCTGTCCCACTGAATTGTTTTGGAATTAATTGATCATATAAGTGTATGTTTTTGAACTTTCTGTTTTGTCACATTGATCTATATGTTTAGCCCTAAGCCAATATTGCAATACCTTGTTTAACATAGCTTTATAGAAAATTTTGAAGTCAGATAGTATAATTTCTTCTCCGTACTCTTCCTTTGTCCTTTCCCCTCCCCCTTCTGGCACAGGACCACTGGGACACAGCTGCGGAAAAACCTTGCTTGCGTCAGCCTTCTACATGTTGCAGGAGGGCATCTAATTTGATGATCCTAATTTACACACAGAACTTTAAATAAAGGTGAGCCATGAAAAAGTATATTTAGTGTAAATCAGAAGGTTCTTTGGTTGGCACCATAGGAAAAAGTTATTGGCTATCCTTATAGGATACTGACCCTCCTGCTGCGGGCCAGTGTTGAGAGTTCTTGTTTTCGCTGGGCTTAGGAATAAGCTCACGAGACGTGGATAGTGCACACATAGGTAGATTTATTAGAGGAAGAAAAGGCTGCAGCTACAGCAGTGCAGTGGAGCCTGGAAACCAGTGGTTCCCTGCTCAGGTAAAGGCTGAGGCTTTTTATGGATGCTTTAACTCTAGGTTAGGGTAAGGGTTAGGTAGGTTCTTTCCATTGGCTGTGGATTCATGCATGAGGGCTCTCTTTGATGTACTGGTCTGTCTGCCCCTTTATGGGGGAAAACAACCTGGAGGGCATTCTGTTTATCAGCCTGGTGGCAGATCTATAAGAACATGTAACTCCTCCTCAGGGTGCAGAGCTCATAGTGCTCTCCATGGGGGATGGGGTACTGACTCACTCATCTGTCCTTTAGGTCCCCAGACCCAACAAGTCCCCTCTCTAAGACAAGTGCCCAATTGCTGTTGGGGAGAGGGCTAATGACATGTCTAGCTGCTTCTTGCTGACAATGGGGCAACAGGAAATGGGGGGACAGGTGTGGTAGTACTTGTCTCAGGGTTTGACCCATGTAGTCTCCAGAGGCCCCGGATAGAACTGCATGGAGGGCTCATGTGTAGGCAGAAGTGAGTATCCCTTGACTAAGAGCTGGAATTTGATCTGTTGGGCCTGTTGAGATATGAATCTGGAGAAAACAATTATCATACAAGTCCCAAATAGGAGTATTAGAAAGATCATAAAAAGGGGGACAGCCAGAGGTAGTGCCCAAGGAGCCTGCTCCATATGCTGTTCCAGAAGGACCGAGAATTGGCTAGCTCACTGTTGTAAGGGGTCAGTGGGGTCTTTAAAGGCAAACAGAGGCTGACTGTCAAGATGCAGAGGAATGTAAAAGAAAGCATCCTTTAAATCTAGTATAGAGTAATATTGGGCTTTTTGAGGGTATCTGAGCCTTTAATTGAGATAGTAAATCCTTCCCAGCAGGGTCACTGGAATCTCAGGGACTATGAGAAAAGAGTGACAGAAGTAGAGGTCTCCCAAAGAGCAGGCCAGAGACGAGTTAAATAGTGCTCTAGGGGCTGGTCAGATATGCCCTGAATAGTAACCTTGTTATTGGACCGGGGACCAGGAGAGAATGGTAAGACAGACAAACAGGCTCCACCATCTAGGAGGAAGATGACCTTTCACTTGTCTACTATTATGTCTACCTGAGGCTCTTCAACATTGATGTCAAGAAGTAGAACCTGGACAGGAGGCCCCAGGACCCATCAATCCATAGGAAGTGGCACCCCACTTTCCACCTGGAGACAGGGGCACTTAGACCTCCAGTGGTTACCTTTATAGAGGGGGCAAGGTTCTAGTGGGGCTGGGGCTATCTCCTGGGCTGTCCCCCTTTTGGGCATTTCCTGTGGAAGTGCCTGTCTTGTCCACAATGGAAGCAAACTTGGGATGTAGGGCCCCATTAGTGGCATCCCACTAAAAGGATACAGACATGGCTAGTTGTATTAGTTGGTCCAATGACTTTTTCTCTTTATCCATAGACTTTTGGAGTTTTTTACAGACATCTGGGGTTGACTGAGTTAGAAATTTATCTTTGAGGAGAACCTCTTCTATCTGTGACTCTGAGTCCACTGTGGTATGCTTTTGGATAGCATCCTTAAGACGCTGTGGAAAGGTAAGGGTGTTTTCATCCAGACCTTGTTGTACTACAGTCACCTGGGAATAGTTTAGAGGTTTAACTTTGGTCCTTTTTAGCCCTTCCACTATAAGATGGATGAACAGGGAAATATCTACAGGGTGAACCAAAATAATTATACTGCCACATTAGGGAACACTGTCCCCTATGAAGGACTGGAGATACAATATGACATGGGTTTCGGCTCTATAAATGCCACAATTGCTACTCTTTCTTTGCTTTTTTCCTTTGTGACAATTCTACAACAACTCAACAACTGCCCATGAATGTCTCCTTTCTGGGTCAGCTGCCCTATCTTCCCTATTTTCTAAATGCTAATTTTTTTCACATTTCTATATCCCCTCAGCTGACAGAAAATTTACCTTGAAGAAATTAAACACATGCTATTTCAAAATATGCTGAGTTGGCATATTATTTCAAGCTGGAATCAATTGAGGAACTGTAACTCAGAAAGGGCCATTTGAACCAAGTGCCATGGCTCACGCCTGTAATCCTTACTACTCAGGAGGCAGAGATCAGGAGTATTGTAGTTCAAAGCCAGCCTGGGCAAATAGTTCTCAAGACCCTATCTTGAAAACACCCATCACAAAAAAGGGCTGGCAGAGTGGCTCAAGGTATAGGCCCTGAGTTCAAACCCCAGTACCACAAAATAGAAAACAAAGAAAGGAAGAAAGGAAGGAAGGAAGGAAAGAAGGAAGGAAGGAAGGAAGGAAGGAAGGAAGGAAAGGGCCATTTGATCTGTCTTTCCCTCCAAGCAAAAGCAGCAAGTCACAACATTCTCTTGGGAGAGATATCCTTTAATTAACAAGCCTAGAAAATAGACTTGATCACCAGAAACTGGTAATTGGGGTTGAACCTGACTAAATAAACTCTGAAGTAACCCTTACCTTTTACATCCTCCCATGTATATCTCAGTAATAGCCCAAGAAATTACTACCCCAGTGTTACTGGAATTATAGACCAGAGGCCTGACTCTGATGATTCCCAACAGACCAGATAGGGATACCTGTCACCTTGAGACTCCAAACAGAGATGAGTAATGATGAAGCAAGAAATGAATTTATCCAGTATGGCCCACACTGGGAAGTAAGTGGGAGACCAGCATCAGAAGCCCAGTCTTAAGGATGATATAGAAGAAAGATCATATAGAAGAAAGAAGCAAGAAGCAGCACAGCTGAGCAGTCTTGATCAGTCTGTGGAAAGTCCTGTTATCATGATTGCTTGAGAGAGGCAATTTCATTATGCTTCCTCTTAGCGGAGGCGGCCTCCATTCCTGTCACAAGATGTGGGCCTGTGGAACTCACTGTTCCTGGAATTTGAGGTCAGCTGGGAAGGTCTAGCAAGAACAGGCTGAGGGAGCAAAGTGGAATCAGTCAGGATAAGGCCTGGATACTCCTTCAGGGGGGAGCAAAAGTCAATTTCAAAGGAGCCCATTTCATTAGTCCAGTACCTATTTTACTTGTTATGTTATACATTTATTGTTCTTTGCCTAAAAGGTATAAAAGCATCATGCTTTGATCATTTCTTTGCACTTCACTGTCTTGTGAAGATCTTCATATATGTGTAAAATTAATAAAATGTTTGTGCTTTTCTCTTGCTAATTAGCTCTTGTTTTAATTTGGTTCCTGAATCCAGGCAAAGAGCCCACATAAGAATGAACAGGTGAGATAGAGAGAATCTCTCTCCTCTACAACTCATAACTGACTGTAATTTATGAGATTAGATCTGATTGCACTCTCACATTTGATGGAATTTTCCTAACATTTAGAGAGGCTCATAAATTGTGAGCAAACTCTTACCATTTCCAGTAAAGGAAACTTGAGATTTCTTCAAATTTGGATAATCCAGCCTTCAGTTGAATCTAAACATACCAGGAGCATCTAATTTTTTCAAGTCCATTGTGTACTATTTACTTCTTATATTTGCATACTATGACATTGCTTTTTTAAAAATTTTAATGGCGAGAAGATTTTTTTTTCAAAACTAGCATCAAACCCAGAGCCTCACAGGTGCTAGATAAGTGCTCTACCACAGAGCCACATCTCAGCCCCCTGATTTTTTACATTTCAAAAAACCTCACCCAGGTGTGGTGGTGAGCTGGGCATGGTGGTACACAACTGTAAACCAGCAGTCTGGAGGTTGAGAGAGGAGGATCTGCATTTGAGACCAACTTGGGCTACATGGCAAGACACTGTTGCCAAAAAAAGGAAAAAAATGTAAATATTATGTTTGTTCAAGATAGATAAATAAACTCTAAGAAGTGTTTTAGTGTTATAATGCATGTCCATTTCTTCTTGCCTTGTATCATTGGGAAAATAATTTGGTTTCCTATTTCTTTTCCTTTTCCTTTTAATCATTATGTAACTCTAACAGCATTGGTACCAGAATCATTCTTTTTAAAATTATTGTCTTCACCATTTATGTGTAGATGGGTTTGCCAAAGCAAAGGTAAAATGCACATATCACTCCTACTTGTAAAAAGATGTAGCATGGCGGTATCTCTCTTTTTACATTAAAATTAATAAAGCATGTTTTTGAGGTCATAAAAGACAAGCTCATGTTTAAGGAAGGATAGATATGCAATAATTTCTAAGTCCATAGTGAGTCAGCAAACAAGGTAGAATCCTGAGAAGACACAGTATGGAGTCGTCATTCTTCTCTTTTCTAAGCCAGCAGCCTCATTGTCCTCTGCTGTCCTCCACTAACACCCATCATCTGGAAACAGAGGGCAGCCTAGAAGCCGTGAAAGACAACTTGCCTTTGTGTTGAGTGGGAGGCAATGCCCACACCCCTTCTGTGCACTACAACTGCATCTTGGAATGGAGTTCATGTAGAAATAGTCCCATGCATCAGAAATGGCACAGGAGCAAGAGGTGTGGAGTGGAGCTGGTGGCCACTGGACCTACTACTAGCAGTGCTCCTTGAATTTTAGCATAATAAACACCAGGGAGCAGGTCAAAACCGTGCCTATAATCTGATGCAGTTCTAGGCAGGCATCCAGAAAACTGCATTTGTATCTAAACCTCTACTGGTCCTGACACAGGTGGCTGAGTGACTAAACTTTGAATATTATTGTAAAAAAATTTACCTTATAGTGCTTTTAATCTAGTACTTAGAAATGGCCTTGATTATCTGTGCATGGGCTTTCACATGTATTCTGTATCACAATCACATGAGATAGGTAGTGAAGGAGGTATTATTCCCATTTTACAGATGACAAACTTGAGAAATTAAGGTCACTTGGTCAGTGTTAGAGCTAGAGCAATAGGCAGGCCAACACGCTTCTCACTTGCCATGTGACTGCTTATGCCCATAATGACCTCCATTTCACTTAGGTATCAAGCCACCGTAGCAAGAGGGTGTGCATTCATAAGGGGACTGTGTGGAAGTGTGACGGGTGATTAATCCCAAAGAAAAGGGCAGCCTTTTCTTTTTTGTTTTTTCCTTTCTGAAGACTAGAAGAGAGGGAGACTTAAGTACATTACTTACCTCGTATTAGCATAGTGCAGGCCTGGGGTTCACTATAGTCTATTGTGTTTTTTAAAGAGTGCAATTTTCAAAGGTTTCCTCCTCTGCAGTACCTCTCTTAACATTCACTCCTTGAGAGAGTTATCCAGTCTCCTATGTGTTGTCACTGGCTTTCTGCCTGTCTTCAGCGTTTTTCTACATATTCAATTGTGTTATGATTATAGTCATCCCTTCCTAATAGAGTTTATTTGACAGAAAATTATATGGTATGGAAATTGCTGTATATCTTTTCTGAAGCCTAAGGAATTTTTAGTATAAAGGGAGTTATTTATTTCAAAACATTTAGAAAAATAGGAGAATGTAGAAATAGGATATAGAGGATCCCTGAGCAGTCACAGTAACTAACATTAGAATTAACACTCCTGTAGCTGGGGTTCAGTGGATGCCGGATGCCGAGGACAGGTCTGGTACTCCCAGGAACTCAGCTCTGGTCCAGGAAGACAAATGGTGAGACTGCAAGGGACAGTCTCACTGAAAGTACACAAGCAACTAACGGCATGACAAAATGCTACATTTTTTTTCTAGATGTTAACTTCAACCAATTAAAGCAACTTTATCTGGCTAAAATTTTGGAGGAAAGAAATTGTGGAATTTGCTGATAAGAGTTAATAAATTAATTGTATATTACTATGGTAGAGGAGGAGACTTGCTAAGTACCCTCTTATGTTCTGTGGTTGGGTCTGAGAATTACATGGACAGGAAAAAAGCATATGAATTTTATTTGATGTTAGTTATTCAGGATTTTGTTTCATTTTGTCTTTATGGTGCTGAAAATGAAATCTAGGGCCTTGTGCATGCTAGGCAAGTACGGCACCATGAGTTATACCCCAAGTACTGCTGTTAATATTTTTACATCTACATAGAGACCTTTATATGTAAGAAATGAGACAAAAAAGCACGTAGGCCTGAGAGCTTGCATGCTCTCAGAATGCAACACAGAATGATAAATTATGGAGATGGAATAAGACAAAGAAAAAAAAGAAATTTGGACTAGGGGAAGTAAACTGTGGGAGAATAGGAAATATACGGGGAAAACTAGAGATAGGTAACTTTATTCATGGGAAATTTACGTCCTTCTTTTAGGTAGAAAGTGAGTGGCCAGAGATCCTTTCTCACAGGTTGAAGGCATGGCTTAAATGGTAGAACACTTGCCTAGCAAGTGTAAGGCCTTGAGTTCAAACCCCAGTACCACCAAAAATAGACAGAGAAAGGAGAGAGAGATTCTTTCTTGTTTCTGTTTCTCAACTGCCTTCAACTCAAAATAACCACTAAAGTGGCATAGTTGGATATGTCATATTTTGATCCCTTTCATCACTTATCATTTAAAACATATTAAATTACCAGTCATAAACCCTATTTTATGTGGAGAAACACAAGGGCTTTGTTTTCCTGCAAATACTATGAACAATAATTAATAAATTGAATATATCCATCCATTTTGTCATGCATTGATGAAGAAAAGATTATGATATTGGACCTGGTTATGTCTGGAATGGAACCAGGATCAGGTTTTCTCAGCAGCTAAAGTAATTGTTACTAAGTGTTGATTCCAAATTCATACAGACATTGTTATCAGGTGAGATGAACTGCTCATGGGGTTCAGAAATGTTTGACAAAAGAATTAGTTGGTTCCAAACTAGGAAAAGAGAATACAAAATGAAAACTAATGAATTATCTGTTAAATGCTTGTGAAACATAAGATTATACCAATTTTACTAATGTACTATTCATAAAAATGTCATTCCATTTAGTAGATTTTATCATTTGGCAAGAATTTCTAAGTATGCTTGATGATTTGTTATAAATCAGAGTCAATTGTTCTACAGTACTAATTGTAGTCAAATCATTTAAAAGGCAAAATTATTAATGTTTCAAAACATAATAATTATGTAAGATATATCTCAAAATAATTTACAATATATTTGTTATGGTTAATGCATGCAATGTTTGTTTTAATACTGTTGCTAAATTAAGGGGTTTGGGCTTTCAAAGGAAAAAGTGTGTGGAACCAAAGAGAACTTAAAATGACTATTCTGGATTCAATACTATTATGTCATTTTACTATGGAAAATATAATTATATGTACTACAGAATAAAAAAGGGAAATTATAATTATGGACCAACATTGTTTTGTGGTATAAAAGTAACAGTTTGCCCACTACAGAATGCTTTTATATAAACATGTATAATCCTCTGCACAGATTTCTACTGTAATATTGTTAAACATATCTTTTTACTTTTTATCTATATCTCTAAATACATTTCAGAGTATTAGTTCTCTACTTCTTTTCTTTTCTTTTTTTTTTTTTGTCAGGGTTTGAAATTGGGGTTCCCACTTGGAAACCAGGCACCCTACCACTTAAGCCACACCACCAGCCCATTTTGCTCTCGTTATTTTTGGAGATGGGGGTCTCCCAACTATTTGCCTGGACTGGGGTTGAACCATATCCCCCATCTTCTTCCAAGTAACTAGTATTACAGGTGTGAGCCACTAACACTCAACTGTCTTATGAGTATTCTAATCAACTAAACTACACTATAAGAGGATAAGTGTATTGAGTATTTTATAAATGTCAAAATATCTTTTCACTTCACTGGGTACCAGTATTATTCTGTTACATAATCCTAGGCTATTGCTCAAATCCTTTTAAATGAGAAAACACACTTTCCATATTTTCATATTCTATCTTCTCTTCCATTTATTCAAGTTATCTTCTGAATTTTTTTCACATCAAAAGAGATAGCTAAAGTTGGTGAATTAATTTATTTAATGTATACCTCACTTTATTGAAGGCCTACTGCTCAGAATCATTAGGAACCGTAATAGCAATACAACTAAACACTTTGCTAATAAATACTGTTCTTAAACTGGTATTAACATATAATGATGATGTGGGGGGATTTTAAAATGAACATTAAAGAAGAGTCAAACTCATCACTTCACTGGTCTTTCGCATCTGTATCTCTATGCATTGCCCAAGAATGTGCTGCCTTTCAGAGCTGAAGATGATGCCACAGATTGAACCTCATTGTTCTAGTTCTTTCCTAATAGGGATATGAAAGATACAAAAGCTAAGAAGCTAGTACAGTCTTGAGATGTACATATACCCATTAATAACCTTTAGAGGCCCTTTATGCCAGAAGGCCATATCTGAATTATTGTATTTTATTCTGATGTTGCACTTGAAACAGAAGTGTTAAAAAAGTTGAATGATAATACCTGCTCCATTTATTTGGTTCAGTTTCCCAGATATTTATTGATGCCTGCTTTGTGCTTGACTACACCTCAGCAATAAAAGGTTGAACAAGACTGAGAGGAGTCCTCTTCTCAAGATCACAGCTCAGTAAGAGAAAATAGATATAAAAGATATTCAGAGTGTGTAATACCAGAGCTTATAGGTAGGGATTTAGCCTAGGCGGTATTTAAAGGAGTATAGCTAAACTGAGGTGTGAAGTACAAACAGATATTAGCGGGGTGGGGAAGGGCTGGCATGTATAAATTTAAAAAGTCATGATAAAATGGGAAGATTTTTCATTTGCTGGAGCATAGGATGCAAGGGACAGCTAGGATGAAAATGAGGCTGGAGAATTTTGCAGGATCAAATGGAGGTGCATATAAGCCAATTAAAAAATTTGAGTTTACAATTGAAAATTGTGGATAATCTCATTTAATACTTAACACAACTGTATGAAGCTGACACTATTACTAGCTCCATTTTAGAAGTAAATGAAGAGACATTAGGAACTGAGCTTATGAAGCTTGTCAGTGAATAGATCTGGAAATAGCCAGGCCACTCTCTCAATTGTATTTTTTACAAACTCAAAATAATCTAAAAACTATAGGGTACATAACAATATGTAGGGTTGAGATGGTTACAAATGGGATAATGTAAACCCTGGGATTATCTCCAGCTCAATGAGTGAATGACAGCCTGGTATTGCTGGATATTTTCATTGTTCTAGAGAAGCTAAAAAAAATCATCATGAAAAAAACTTTTTAAGATTAGTAACCAATGAAAATTTAAAAACAACTGTAGAGAATTATTCCTCAATATCCACAGGGACTGGTTCCAGGAATCCCACAGATACCAAAATCTGCAGGTGCAAATGTCATGGTATTTGCATATGCACATTCAACTATATACATTAAATTAGTTCTAGATTTTTATAATACCAATGAAATGTAAATGCTATGCAAATAGGTATTATATTGCATTGTTTAAGGAATAAAGATAAGGAAAAATCTATACATTTCAATCAGATTCAATTTTTTTTAAATGCTTTTAATACATGTTGAATCCACAGACACTGAATTTGTGACTATGAAAGGCTGACTATACTCCCATTGAATGCAGTCTGGCAGACTAGAGCCAATAAATTACTGTTAAAATTAAAATAGTGAAGATACTAGAAAATATGAGAACTGAGGTCCATCACTGTGTTTATACAAGAAGTGAAATCTCACAGAGTCTAAAGATGAAATTAAAACAGAAAACCCTAGTTAGAGAGGATCGAGAGAGGACAAGGACAGGTAATACATGCCACCTTTTTTCTCTTCTCTCTTCTACCCACCTATAAATATTCAGAGATTCTACCTTGACAACTTCAGCAGGCAGAGTTGAGGCAACAGAAGGTAAAGCCTAGAGTCTTCCAATGAGAAGTATAAAAAGAGATACTTGTATAGATGTGGGACCCCTAAGGTCTACCTCTCGCTAAACGGGTGAAGGGAAAGAGGAAAAATGTTGCATATTAGAAAACATTATTCCATCTTCAAAGAGGTTTGCAGTCATTTTTCATAGAAATTATGTGTTCTGGAAAATCTGAAGTGGAAGATTTAAAGCAGTGCCAACTTACAGTGCACCAGATAACTAACAGAAATACGCACATATCTTTCAACAGAGTCCCAAAGAAGTTAGCACAGACAAAGTCATTTATAATCAAGAACTGCAAGTGCAAATGAAATCAATATAGGATAGCAAACAGAAGCAAGAGATGGCAAAATCAGACCCTAAAACATTAGACATTGAAAGTTATCAAACACAAACTGCAAAATAATGCTTAATGTATCTGAGGAAACAGAGAAGTTTGAATATCAACAAAAATGATAAAGGCTGTATTTTTAATGTTGGAATAAAACATATAATTTAAGAAATCAAAAATAAAATTGTTGAACTGGAAGGCAAGTATGGTGATATTATCCACAAGTCTTTCCCTTATCTTGCCATTCTTCTATAAAGTTATTGTCTTTGGTGGAAGACGCTGTACAAGCTAGAACTCTATACACTACCACTTGGAGTTGCTATTCACTGAGATTTCCCCTGCATGATATGTACTGCAAGTGTTAATGAACTTACTTGTTTTTTCACTTTCTGATTTGTCTTTTGTTACAGGAGTCCATCCCAACTAAGAATTAGGATTGGCAGAGAAAGTTCTGTGTCCCCTACAGTGGGCAGTAGCAGGAAGAACTGAGGCTCTGTGTTCCCTTGGGTTTGGCCTTGTGCCAGGTTCACTGGTACTCCACAGCAACAGGCATGATGGGACAATGTAGGAGCTGGCATCTCCAGGTCAGGACAGCTGGCAAGTGAGGCAACAGCTGTGGAGCCATGGAGCCATAAGGAGTTCCCCAAGAGCCGTCAGTGGAGGACCCTGGGAAGGTGAGTCTGAGTGAATCTGAGGAATTGTATCCAAAACAATTGGATATACATATGGAATAATACGACGTCCGATCCTTTAAAAGAAAAAAAAAAAAGACAATTCCTGGTAGAGTAGAAATCTGTGTACTGCAAGACCTTAAAGAACAACTTAGGGTAATGTACTTATTTCCAGAAGAGGATTTCTTAAATAGGTTTCCAAAAATACAAACCACAGAGTAAAGATTTTCAAATTTTGTAACATTGACTTTTTTTCTTTATTATTCATATATGCATACAAGGCTTGGGTCATTTCTCCCCCCTGCCCCCACCCCCTCCCTTACCACCCACTCCGCCCCCTCCCTCTCCCCCCCACCCCCTCAATACCCAGCAGAAACTATTTTGCCCTTATTTCTAATTTTGTTGTAGAGAGAGTATAAGCCATAATAGGAAGGAACAAGGGGTTTTGCTGGTTGAGATAAGCATAGCTATACAGGGCATTGACTCACATTGATTTCCTGTGCGTGGGTGTTACCTTCTAGGTTAATTCTTTTTGATCTCACCTTTTCTCTAGTTCCTGGTCCCCTTTTCCTATTGGCCTCAGTTGCTTTTAAGGTATCTGCTTTAGTTTCTCTGCATTAAGGGCAACAAATGCTAGCTAATTTTTTAGGTGTCTTACCTATCCTCACCCCTCCCTTGTGTGCTCTCGCTTTTATCATGTGCTCAAAGTCCAATCCCCTTGTTGTGTTTGCCCTTGATCTAATGTCCACATATGAGGGAGAACATACGATTTTTGGTCTTTTGGGCCAGGCTAACCTCACTCAGAACGATGTTCTCCAATTCCATCCATTTACCAGTGAATGATAACATTTTGTTCTTCTTCATGACTGCATAAAATTTCATTGTGTATAAATACCACATTTTCTCAATCCATTCGTCGGTGGTGGGGCATCTTGGCTATTTCCATAACTTGGCTATTGTGAATAGTGCCGCAATAAACATGGGTGTGCAGTGCCTCTGGAGTAACCTGTGTCACAGTCTTTTGGGTATATCCCCAAGAGTGGTATTGCTGGATCAAATGGTAGATCAATAACATTGACTTTTAAGAATCACCAAAATAGATCATCAGGAGAGAAAAATACAAAGTTGGATAAAATATTTGCTACCCATGAAATTTATAAAGATATTCAGACTATATCAAAAAAATTTTTTTATTATTCATATGTGCATACAATGCTTGGATCATTTCTCCCCCCTGCCCCCACCCCCTCCCTTACCACCCACTCCACCCTCTCCCTCTCCCTGCCACGCCCTCGATACCCAGCAGAAACTATTTTGCCCTTATTTCTAATTTTGTTGAAGGGAGAGTATAAGCAATAATAGGAAGGAACAAGGGTTTTTGCTAGTTGAGATAAGGATAGCTACACAGGGAGTTGACTCACATTAATTTCCTGTGCGTGTGTGTTACCTTCTAGGTTAATTCTTTTTTTTTTTTTTCTATTCTAAAATATTCTCTAAAACTTTTATAATGAAACTTTTCTTTTTAACTTTTCCATGTTCCCTATGAGTCCATTATCTCTTGCCTAGACCACAGTAATTTATCTGCATTGTTCTTCCAGCCTCTAATCTAGTCTAACCAAAGCTGTAGAATTTAGATTATGTCCACTGCCCTTATCAAAATCTTAACAGTAGTCAAGCAATGCCTGTACATAGTGACTATAATATGTACTAAGTACAAAGTACTGAGTTTGGTACTTGACTTAAATTAGTATTTGTATGTCCATTATGTAGAAGACAAAATAGTCTTTGGAGGGGCTAAGTGACTTAGTCAAAATTACATATCTAGAGGAAGAGCCAGAATTCAAGCTGGAGTCAGTCTTATGCCAAAGTTTACATACTTTATACAACTAACTCTTCATTCTCCTAAGAAGTCAAGTCAAACTCCTTAGTTTGACTTTCAGGACTCTTTGTGACCTGGTGTAAACTTTTTCCAGTTACTGTTTACTTCATCCAGTGCATGCTCTTGTCAAAGTAGTTGTTCTCTGCATACTCTCAGTGCTTTCTTTTCTTCCACTTGCTCCCCCTCATACAACACCCTCTGTCTACATGATCTTTCTCACACATCCTGTAGGTTCAGATACCTACCTATCTTCCAAAGTCCAGCTTAAGTTTCCTAACTGAATTTCCTGGTCTTCTCTGGTCCTTTGACCTTTTTTTTCTTTTCTTTTTTTTTTTTCATTTTTCTTTTATTATTCATATGTGCATACAAGGCTTGGTTCATTTCTCCCCCCTACCCCCACCCCCTCCCTTACCACCCACTCCACACCCTCCTGCTTCCCCCCCCTCAATACCCAGCAGAAACTATTTTGCCCTTATCTCTAATTTTGTTGTAGAGAGAGTATAAGCAATAATAGGAAGGAACATGGGGTTTTGCTGGTTGAGATAAGGATAGCTATACAGGGCATTGACTCACATTGATTTCCTGTGCGTGTGTTACCTTCTAGGTTAATTCTTTTTGATCTAACCTTTTTTCTAGTTCCTGGTCCCCTTTTCCTATTGGCCTCAGTTGCTTTAAGGTATCTGCTTTAGTTTCTCTGCATTAAGGGCAACAAATGCTAGCTAGTTTTTTGGGTGTCTTACCTATCCTCACCCCTCCCTTGTGTGCTCTCGCTTTTATCATGTGCTCAGTCCAATCCCCTTGTTGTGTTTGCCCTTGATCTAATGTCCACATATGAGGGAGAACATACGATTTTTGGTCTTTTGGGCCAGGCTAACCTCACTCAGAATGATGTTCTCCAATTCCATCCATTTACCAGCGAATGATAACATTTCGTTCTTCTTCATGGCTGCATAAAATTCCATTGTGTATAGATACCACATTTTCTTGATCCATTCGTCAGTAGTGGGGCATCTTAGCTGTTTCCATAACTTGGCTATTGTGAATAGTGCTGCAATAAACATGGGTGTGCAGGTGTCTCTCGAGTAACCTGTGTCACAGTCTTTTGGGTATATCTGCAAGAGTGGTATTGCTGGATCAAATGGTAGATCAATGTTTAGCTTTTTAAGTAGCCTCCAAATTTTTTTCCAGAGTGGTTGTACTAGTTTACATTCCCACCAGCAGTGTAAGAGGGTTCCATTTTCCCCGCATCCTTGCCAATAAAGAAATGGGCAAGTGAACTAAACAGAACTTTCTCAAAACCACACTAAGATTCCACCTCACCCCTGTTAGAAAAGCCATCATTAGCAACACCACCAACAACAGGTGTTGGCTGTGTGCTGGTGGCTCATGCACCAAATCCTAGCTACTTGGGAGGCACAGATCAGGAGGATTGTGGTTCGAAGCCAGCCCAGGCAAATAGTTCATGAGACCCTATCTCAAAAAAACCCTTCACAAAAAAGGACTGGTGGAATGGCTCAAGGTGTAGGCCCCTGAGTTCAAATGCCAGTACTACAAAAAACACTTTACAAATTAGCTAGAAAAATGGACAAACAACATAAACAGTATTTCATAGAAGAACACAAATGGCCTGCAAATGTATTTTAAAATGTTCAAATTGAACATCTGAAATCAATTAACATAATATGCAATAGAATAGAATAAAGAACAAGGAGTATATAATCATCTTAGTAGACATAGAAAAAGCATGTTACAAAATTCAATACCCTTCATGATAAAAACGTTCAGTAAACTATAAATCCCACATTCTGATTAAGAGCATTTATGGAAAAAAAATCACAGCTTCTGCCATACTTAATGATGGCAGACGGGATCCTTTCTCCATGTCAGGAACAAGGGAAGGACATCTACTCTTGCTATTTCTATTCAGTATGTACTAAAGAGTCTAGCCAGGACAAGCTGTCTAGAAAAGAATAAAAGGGATCCAGACTAGAAAGGAAGATCTGTAATGACATCATCTTGTATTTAGAAAATACTAGAGATAAGAACAGAATTAATTAGTGAGTTTAGCTAAGTTTTAGAACACATGGTCAATATACTAAAAGTTGTATTTCTACACAGTAACAACAAGCAAAATAAAATTAAGAAAACAGTCCCGCCTCCTTCCTACTGGTGCCAAACCCCAGACAGAACCTGTTTCACCTTTCTGTTCTCCATTTTTGAAAAGAGGCATTTTTGCTTGTTTAAGATAGTTCTATAGGGAGTTTACTTATGATATTTCTATGTATATATGCATTATAACTTGAATTGGTCGATGCCTTCTATTTTCTCCTTTCTATCTTAGTCTCCTTCTTATGGTGATTTCAACAGGTTTAAAAATTTTATATTCATTCATGCATAGAAAGTATATCACCTATATTCACCTTAACTTCCTTCTTTTACCCACCCCTTCCCCTAGTGACTTCCCCTTAGTGTAACCTGTTTTTCATAATATTTCTTTTTTTTTTTTTAAAGTTTTGAGTTGAGTGTGATCTCTTTTTTATTTATTTATTTATTTATTTTATTTTCATTTTTCTTTTATTATTCATATGTGCATACAAGAATTGGTTCATTTCTCCCCCCTGCCCCCACCCCCTCCCTTACCACCCACTCCACCCCCTCCCGCTCCCCCCCTCAATACCCAGCAGAAACTATTTTACCCTTATCTCTAATTTTGTTGTAGAGAGAGTATAAGCAATAATAGGAAGGAACAAGGGGTTTTGCTGGTTGAGATAAGGATAGCTATACAGGGCATTGACTCAGATTGATTTCCTGTGCGTGGGTGTTACCTTCTAGGTTAATTCTTTTTGATCTAACCTTTTCTCTAGTTCCTGGTCCCCTTTTCCTATTGGCCTCAGTTGCTTTAAGGTATCTGCTTTAGTTTCTCTGCATTAAGGGCAACAAATGCTAGCTAGTTTTTTAGGTGTCTTACCATAATATTTCTTGTATTTGTTTTGTGTCTGTCTCCCACATATAAGAGAAAACACGGGGCGTTTGTCTTTCTGATCCTAGCTTACTTCACTTAACACAGTCCCCTCCAATTGCATCCATTTACTTTCAAACCACATGGTTTCATTCTTCCTTATGGCTGAATAAAACTCCATTGTGTATATATATGCATATATATGTATGTGTGTGTATATATATATGTATATATAAAAATATACTACATTTTTCTAATCCACTCTTCATAGCTTGGTTATTGTGAACAGTGCTGCAGTAAACATCAGCGTGTAAGTGTCTTTATTTTATCTTGATTTACATTCTTTCAGTTATATCTCTAGGAGTAGAATTGCTGGATCATATGGCAGCTCTATTTTTATTTTTCTGAGGAGCCTCCATACTGTTTTCCATAATGGTTGTACTAATTTACATTCCCACCAGCAGTGTATAAGGGTTTCTTTTTCTCCACATCCTCACCAACGTTTGTTGTTGTTTGTGTTCTTGATCATAGCTATTCTAACAGAAGTGAGGTGGACTCTTCATGTGGTTTTAATTTGCATTTCCTTTATAGCCAAGGATGTCGAGCATTTCTTCATGTGTTTTTTAGCCATTTGGACTTCTTCCTTGAAAAAGTTCTGTTCAGTTCATTTTTCCTTTTCTTCACTGGGTCACTGATTGTTGGAGAGTTTAGTTTTTTGAGCTCCCCATATATTCTGGTTATTTATCTCTTTTCAGATGTATAGCAGGCAAACATTTTCTCCCATTCTGTGGGCTGCCTCTTCTATCTGGTGACCATTTCTTTTGTTGTGTAGAAGCTTTGTAGCTTCATGTAGTCCCATTTATCAATCTTTCCTCTTAGTTGCTGAGCCATTTGTGTTCTGTTTAGGAACTCAATGCCTATGCCTATTAGTTCCAGTGTGTTCCCTGCTCTTTCCTACACTAGCTTCAAAAGTTCAGGTTCTTGGAGATAGTTTTCTCCATCTCTTTTGTAAAGATATTATCCATCAGTCCTGTCCTTCCTGGATTCCAAGGTAGCTGCAGAAAAGAATGGCTCAGAGCAGAGGACAGATACAAAAAAGAAGCTGTAATACCTAGCTTTTCTGTTTTCAGTTAATTCATAGGTCCAAGTAGGGAATCAGTGCTCCTCAGCAAAAGCAGGTTGTAAGCACCTGTTACAGACATCCAAGATAGGAAAATATATGTCTGTAGACAAATGCATATATGAATGTTCATAGTATCATTATTCGTAATACCCAAAGGATGGAAACAACAGATGTTCACCAACTGATGGACAAATGAAAAACTGCATAGCCATAAAATGGAAAATTGTTCAGCAATGAAAAGCAATGAAGTACTGATACATGCTACAACATGAATAAACCTTCAAAGCATGCTAAATGCAAGAAACCAGTCACAAAGGACCACGTATTAGATGAGACCAGTTATAGGAAACACCCAGAGTAGGTAATCTATATAGACATAAAGCCATCAGGGTTGAAGCACTTCAGGGGAAATAGGAAATGACCACTAACAGATAAAGGATTTCTTTTCGTGGTAATGAAAATATCCTAAAATTTCTTGTCATGATGGGTGTACAACTCTGTGCAGAAACTAAAAATCATTGAATTATATATTTTAAATGAGTGAATAAGGTATGTGAATTAAATCTCAATGAAGTTGTTATAAAAAATTAAAATAATAAACTAATCAATTTCATTCAATATTAGATGGATGCAAATTAAAGTCATAATGGTATACTATTTTACTGCACACAGTGGTGAAAAATTTAAATTCTGGAAAATGCCAAGTATCACTACAGTCACAGAACAATGAAAACTCTCACCAACTGCTTAGAGAAATGCAAATTGGAGGCACCACTTTGGAAATACTTTGGCAATAACTCATACATATTGATCCATCAAATCCTCTCTCTTGCATTAAACACCAGCGGATACATGTAATAATGTTTACAGCAGCTCTTTTCATAACAGCAAGAGATTGGGTGCAACCCAAATGTTATCACTGTGGAATGGATTCAATTGGCTGGGACCAAGCAAGCACCTTACTAATTGTCCCATCAAAATTTTCCCCAATGGGGGAGAAGACATTCTATAAATAGAAATAAGGTGCTATTAGGAAGGAATGCCTAAAACAACCACCACCACAAACACCCTCTACACACAGTTTTTGTTTGTTTATATTTAATTGGTTCAGAACCCAGGGATTTTGACTGCATTTGCCTAACTCTCTCTAACTCCTAGAAAGCAAATGGACCCTATTATTAGCCCACCAATGAGCCTCAATTCATAGAAACAAAGACTATGAGGGTGGAGAAAATGGGACCTGATGGCTGGATGTTTTCTACAAGATGGGACTCTGTGAAGGACTGTCTGCCCTTGCCTAGGCACAGAAGAAAAGGAAGTGTAGGCAGAAAACAGTTGGTCTGCAGGTCACATCCCTCTGTCCCAGAGAATCAGGATCAGGGGCAGAGCAAGCCAATCAAGTCTCTTGTTTAGCTGGTTCAGAATCTGCATTATCCACATTAACCTGTCCTCTGCTCTCCACCTACTCCCCCAGAGGCTGAATGAAAATCAAACTCCTCCTCCCTCTTTCCATTTTCAGTCACCTTAGGCACAGAAGGTAGAAAAGGCCAATCTTCCTTATTGTTGGGCAAAGTGCTTTCTTCTTACATCTGAAATTGGTTTCCAGTCTCTCTTGCTACTAAATGATTTATTTTCTAAATGTGACATTTTTCCAGTTGTCCTATTAATAAATCTTCATGTGTCTCACCTTCTCCCCAAGTAGCACTGATGTCATCAATTTACTCCCTCTCCACAGCTTTCTCTTCTGCCTCAATGCTTAAAAACTTAAAATAGTCTCAGGAGTCTCCCCTCACCCCTTTCCCTATGCCCTTCCATCGTCTGTAAACAAATCTCACTGGCAGGTAAAGGATTTTAGGCACTGGATCTGCACACTTGGATCACCTGGCAACATTGTTTACCTAAGGTGGTAAAAACTATGAATCATGAATTTTTACAGGCTTTTCTCCTTATAAAAAGGCATCAAGGAACTTTGTAGGCCACAGAGAAAGGAGATTTTAACTGGCTCTGAAAGAGTATTTTTAAAAATGTATCAATAATTCAAATAGATTTTACACTTTAAAATAAACTTCATTCTTCTGATAAATGTGATCAGTTTTATATATGCTGCTTACTTATTCTCACTCAATACCTTGTGCTACAGCTGAAGAATCAGGGGCCCTTTCAGTTCTCTACTACCTAGTTTCTTTGGTCACCATTCATCTCTCTTTCTTTCAATATGCGTGCGCGCGTACACACACACAATTTTGGCAGAACTGGGGCTTGATGCAGAGCCTTGTGCTTGCTAAGCAGGTACTCTACCGCTTGAGCCAAGCCTCTAGCCCTCACGTTAATATTTAGCAGAATTAATCTTTCATAGTATGCATCATACTCTCTGAGGAATTCCTCAAATTTTATTTTGCTGTAAAGGATTTTATGTTTATTTTATTTAGTATATTCTATATTTCTTGCTTTGAAAAGAAATATTTGAATATTTGAAAAGAAGTATTTGAAATAGTTTAAAATAAAACAAACTTTAAAATAATGCAACTACAATAGTAAAAGGAAAAATATACATAAAAGCAAGGAAACAAATAATTTAAGCTTACTAGCAAATACAGCTGCACTGGTTGTCCACTAACTGAGCTCTGAGCTCCCTAACAGGTATAGTAAAAAATGGAATCAGAAACCATACAACATTCTAATTAGGCGAAAGGGGTTGATTTTTAAAAAGTTGATTTTAAAAAAAGGAAATATGCAGCCAGGTATGGTGGTACATGGCTGTAATCTCAACACTAAGTAGATTGAGACAGGAGGCTCATGAATTCCAGGCCAGTCTGGGGTACAGAGCAAGATCTTGTCTTAAAAGAAAGACACATAATAAAAAAGAAATGTTAATTCATTCATTTGAAAAGCCTTTATTGGATACTTACAATGAACCAAATTATGCATAAGATGCTAGGAATACAGTGTTAAATAGTCAAAAATTATCTTTGCCCTTATAGAACTTGGGGTCTGTTGGAAGAGACAAGATTGCATGCATGCATGAATGAATGAATGAACAAAGTTAAAGTAGAAGAAGTGTCCAGTTAACCAAGGTATAGGAAGGCCTCTGGAGAGAAAGACATTCTCAGGAGAGAACAAAGGCCCTGGGAACAAAGCACTCTTACAGTAGACCTGATTTTGAAGTGCAGAATACCAACATTCACTCGTCATAAATCTTGCTTAGTAACATTACAGAGCACAACATTGGAATAGATGTTCCAGATTTGTAATTAAGATGCCTGAATATGAAGACCTGGGGACAGAAAGTCAAGGAAGGCTATTTATGTAAGGGTGTCTGGAAGTTAGATTTTCCTAAAGAAGCAGCAGAATGTTTTCTAGTTCTTAAGGATATGTCTGCCTTCTTGGGCTTCGATGATCTTACCTCAACTCAAAGTTTGAGAAAAGTTGGCTCATTTGGTAAAATTTAACCTTACAGTTGCCCCATACCACTTATTTAAATAAAAAAGAAATAAGAAATACTGTTTTATGATGGAAGCATAGTTCACACGCATATTTAAGATTTCAATAATTGAGAGATTGCAAATCCAGAAAAAAACTTATAGGAAATCTTTGGTCTTTAGACTACTGGTGATCTGATACTGGACTGTTGTTCCCCAGTTTGTGTCCCTGGGCAGTCGATGATTGAAGGTGCTGGATGAGGAGTTGAGAGTTAAAGTAAGTTCACACTAGACCAGGAGTTAAGAGTAAAGCAAGCACAACATTTATTGAAAGGATAACAAAGCACCCTAATGGGCGGGACTTAGTGGAAGAGCTAAACCAAAGGATGGCTGGAGTTCATGAGATTAAATAGGATCCTGACTTTAGGCACACCGCCCACTCTACTTTGTAGCTGTAGCTATAATTGGCTGTCTAACTTCTTGCTGAACCTGACCATCTGGCTGCCTCCCCATTCTTATTGGACTGGACATTCCAAAAGGGTTTCCTTAGTCCATCCTGTCCTTGAGGCTTGTCACCTACTTTTTATGACTACCACACATTATTCTAGTAGGACCCCTTTTTTGTTTATCTTGGGAAAGTTTGCTGTGTTACTCTCCTTTAGGGGTCTGTATTTTTATCTCCTTAGGTAGATGTCTGCCTCTAGGAATGCTTTGTTTGTTTCCCTTATCTAGGAGAAAAACCACTGTACTTTACCACCTGCATGAAAAGCCTGTTTCTCATGTCACCCTAGATATTTTGTTTTAAGGGTGGCTTCCTACCTCTTTTATCTAAAACAAAGTTACTTCTGCCATCTGTTCCCTTTAGATTTTCAGGGTCATTTCTGTCGCTTGTTCCCAGAAACATTTCTGCCATTTCATTTTCCCCTCACATTTGTCCTCTTATACTGGGAAAGTGTGATCAGGAGAACTGGAAAATGTGGAAGAATTGGGAGAAAGAAGAGAGAGAGAAGAGAGGAAGAGAGGAAGAAAGAGTGAGTGAGAGAGAGAGAGAGAGAGAGAGAGAGAGAGAGGGACTGTGTGTGAAAAAGGAATATGATGCTGAAAAAAACTGACAAGCAGAAACAAGCCTAAATGCTGTTGCTATGGAAACGCTGTACCATCTGTGTTTTTACCTAACCTACAACAAAGGGTTATATAACCTGGTAGCCAGTTAAATATTAAAGTGGACCTAACAGTGAAACCATTTATTTTGTTATTTTTTAAAAGGATGACTTTCAGTCAAAATGAAACTGCATGGCAGCTGTTTGTACCTCCCTCTAAGAGAGATCTCTAGGAAGCAGTGATCATTTTCCTTCAGGGTCTCAAGAAATGTCTGGAGTCCTGCAGTAGCCCTCATTTTGGTTTCCTGAGAGGCTATTGTTTTTATTTAATTTATAACTAGGCAATGCCAGAGTACCTGATACATTTGTGTTTTCAGTTGCAATTGATGCACAATTAGTTAGGTAGTCCAAAGCATAAAAACAGCCCTGTTCGAGTAAAAGAGACTTTCTATTGACTAGGAAAATCCAATTTTCCACCAATATAGGAATGTGCAAAGAATACACTCTCCTAGCACAGACAAGAGAATACTCTACATTCCTAATACTCACTAGGAATAGATCTCTCTTGTGAAAATTCACATGAATTATAGTAACAATTGTGGTATCACACTGGCAGAAAAAACAGTCCTGGACTATCCCATGCACCTGAGACACATAACACAATATGTTAGAAATGCCAAGCTACAAATAAAAAACTTCCACCCATGATAAGCCAGAGTTAGGCAAGTGTTGGGTTTTGCCATTTCCATCCCAGACAACTTCTCAATTTCTCTAGAAAAGCTACTTTTATGATCCATTGAAGGCCAATCACTTCTTAGTCTGTATTTCTAGCTCTCAGTTCTTCCCCATAGATACCTTGCAGGTACCTCAAAAAATCTACGTGTCTAAAGATTAGTTCAACTTTTCACAACCTATTATATACCACTCTTTCTCTGCCTAAATTAACATCCAAGCTGGAACGTTCAGAGGTGCCTTAAACACACTTAGGAGATAAACTCTTCTAAGCTACATAGCTAGTAGCTATCATGTCTTAACCTAGGTTTTCCTCAATTGCCAAATAAGCACATTTCCTCTCAAGTTTATGGTGAAGTTTAGATGAGAAAATGTGTGGAACATGTTCAGAACAGTACTTGGCACTATAAAAGCTCAGGAAATGGTGATAACATCATGGTTATCCCTTGCTAAATTTTACAGGTTCTCAAGGCATCTTCCCAAAAGGTAGTACCTCTTCATTTTTCCATGGGTTATTCTCTGTTCCCTTCAGGGCCCCAGTTGCTCAGCATAAATAATCATTTGTCTCTAGCAGTTTACCTGTCCTTGTTTCATTATTACTGTGTGTAGGTAACTTATCTTTTTAATTCACAGGCTTCCAGATAGAGAAAGGTTCACCTGAGCAACTACACACAAGGAACACATCATTTTCATTCCTTTAATTTGCACCTGATTGAGATGACTAAACCTTGTACTCTGAGCAGAGCCACACAGGGTGGGTCATGGAGGGAGAAGGTGGTGAGTGCCTTTGAATTAGTGAGGAGGTGGGGCATGGTAGATGGTTTCCATAGAGGGCTGCACTGATATTTCATATCCTATAGGCCTTGTGCAATGTGACTTTGCCATTTGTCTTCTGGAATCTGGACTAGCTTTGTGACTTGCTTGGATGAATACAACATGGCATCAGTCCCACAGCTTCTGTTTAAAACATTTTAAAGGTCTGTTTTCACAGTCTTGGAATGCTTTTTCTAAGAAATAACCCAAATAGCCAAGCAGGCTATTTGGGTTAGCCACATGTTCTAAGATCAATGTGCCATGACTGACAGCCCCAGGTGAGACCAGCTCCCAGCCAGTCTGCCACATGGGTGAAGCTGTAAGAGTGAGGCCAAGATGAAGCAACACAGAATCAACCAGGCAACCCACACAATTGTGAGAAAAAAAAATAAGTTGTGAAACTGTTAATTATATGAAGGAATACTTTCATATTCTGGTTCCAATCTTCCATTACAGTACAACTTCCTTCTCCTTGTCCTTAAAGTGTCATCAGGAAGTACTTACACAAACGTTAAGAAGATACTAACTTTCTTCACAGAGTATGATCTATACCACCTTGAATTCTGAAAGCTGAGGAAAATTCCTAATATTCATAGCAAATTTTAAAATAAGAGGAAGTAATTCAATGAATACTACCTAGATTCAAATTTTAAGCGTCAATATGAAATCTGTAGCCTGAGAATTCAAGCAGCTGAACAAACATTCTTCTTATCCAGCAATTGCTGGTGTGGTATTTAATGCATGAGAGCCAAAATGTGAGTTTTGCAAAAAAAGACTTTGAACATGTGTTGTTACCCTAGTCAGTTTGATTAAACACATTCAAAAGATGAATTATTTCTGCTGAGTGAATCAGGAAACAAAAACAAGTGGTTGAAGGAGTTATGGCAGAGTTATTCAGTAGGAAGCAAATTTCATTGGGAAATGGAATCTTGGTGAAAATTTTTATTTTGATAACTTATCAACTAAATATCTTAATGAAAATAAACATATTAAGAAATGGAAAGAAGCAAACCTGAAAGAAAGGAATCTTTTGCCCTCTTAGGATTCTGGGTATTCCTGAAGTCTCAGGAAAATTCTTGCACAAGATTTTTTGATTTGGGATGGTTAGAAATGCATTTTGTTCTCCTAACTCTTCATACTAATAAACACATCTGTAGCTACCTTCTTTTGTATGCTCATGTCTCTAAAAAAAAAAAAATCACTTTCTTCATGTTGGTATTAGATGTCCTTCCTGGAAGAATTTGGACCTCTCTGTTATCACAATTATGCTTACACTACATTTCTGTTATGCTGATGAACACTGCTGGGTGGCGACGCTGAGGCTGACTCTGGTACCTCACAGAAGAGCAGCCTGGCCCTTGGTGCCTGGCTGGCGGGCTGGCCAATCCTCTAGAAACCACTGGCTTTTTGGTTAAAATGTCACAGGTTACTGTGTCAAGGAAATTTGAGCTTTGGCTTTTTAGGAATCAAAAACCCACATTCTTTCTTTTTACTCAGTCCCATATTTTTGTCATTTAAGCTAATTTCCTTTTTCAGATAAGCATGTATAAGTTAACAACGTTTGTCATTTATTTACATTCTAAAGTCTGGATGAAAACTTCTGCTAATGCATGAGTAATGCTGTTATTTACCAATACATCTTTTTTTTTTCTTAAAGAAAACATTTGTCATTTTCAGAATTAAACACTCGGCTCCAGTTTTGAGATAGACATAAACATTTTTTTCTTGGTTGTTTGAAAGGAAAACACACCTTTGCCTCTTCATTGAACAGACATAAACATTCCTCCTAGTATATTTTTGGAATCCTTCAGAACTGTAGGAGGGGCTTACTGCTGACTCTACTATCTCATTTTTTCCCCCACCACTGGCTTATAAATAACAATACACCCTTTGCACATAGGCCTGGTTGCTCCTAAACACACTGATGTCACTTGGCTCAGCAGGTCTTCAATTTTCTGCAGTTTGGAACTTCCTATCCCCAGGTGATCCCTATAGCTTCAAAACCATAGCAGCAGAACTTTAGTCTTGCCATAGATCATGAAAGAATAAGAACACCAGTGGTCTGATGAACAGATCCAAAGGTGGAACGCAGAGTACTGCAATATTAGCCCAGCTAGACAAACCACACTTGTGCAGCTCCCAACTTACCAGGTAGAATTCTCATTTAAAAAAAGAATGGTTCCTCTTATTTCTTTTTTTACATTTATTATCACTGTCTCCATTCCTTCTTTAAACCCACTGCTGAGTATTTGCACCTCAGATCTATTACCTTGTTGGATGTTCCAATTTCTTCAATTTTTCCCTTCTACACTGCATCATCCTAACCCCATGGGGAGAGCTACACCCAGTCCAGAAACATTGCACCCCTAAGTTTCTTCAATCATCAGGAAGAGGAGTAGCAACAAAGGCCTCTCTTAGCCTCCTTAGAGGATAATTACCAACAGCACCTGCATCAAGATGAACCAGGATCTTCCCTTCCAAAATTTTGGCTCTTTTAGTCTCTACATTGCTATCTGATCATTTATGTATGAAAGTCTTATTTCCCACCGTCTCCATTCTGTGTTAGCTTTTTGTACACAAAAACATGTTTAAACCATTGTGTCACTCAAAGGAATGGGCACATAGTACCTGTTCTGACTCAACAGGACCCAGAGCTTCCTCCAAAAAGATTGCAACCCAAACTGAGAAAAGTGATATGAGGGCATTATAACAATAGTTTTGTAAAGATTCCTAGAATGCCTCAGGAATTACTGTTCAGGAGGAAAATGTCTGATATACGAACTCTTGCCTGTGTGTGTGTGTGTGTGTGTGTGTGAGAGAGAGAGAGAGAGAGAGAGAGAGAGAATTCAACCAAGAAACAAGAAAGTTAGCTTCCCTTCCTGGCTATAGTTCAGAGCCACCTAGAGTGCTTGGTGACACTGTAGGCGTTTCTGTCCTTGTCCCATTCCCTTCCACCATTGATTTTGGTTCATTAGATATAAGGACACAGGTGGAAACTATGCGTTTAAGTTGCCCATGTGACTACCTCAGGCCTGGCAAGGTTGGGATACACTACCCCCAGAGAATGCTGAAATGCAAAGCCCTTTGCTAAGAAAGTGGCAAGACTAGCTAGGCACTGGTGACGAATACTGGTAATCCTAGCTACCTGGGAGGCTGAGATTGGGAGAATCACTATTGAAGGGCAGCTTAGGCAAATAGTTCATGAGACCCCATCTCCAAAATACCAGAGCAAGAAAGTGGACTAGAGGCGTGGCTCAAGCAGGAGAGCCCCTGCTTTGCAAGCCAAAGCCCTGAGTTTAAACCCTAGTCCCACCAAAAGGTGGGGGGGGGGAGGGCAAGACTAATTGTTTCACACTGCAAAATTGCTTGGGAGGCTAAGGGTGTAGGACTCTATGGTCTTAACACTCTGCTTCCTATTAGGGCTGGAACCAAGAGGGGTGGAGGTTTAAGTTGATCATTTATACTAAACATGCACTGACTGCTGGTGCAAGAGGTGCCTCCTCATTGGTAAACAGCACAGTTTTCCTTTGTGTGATAAGCTTCCTTTCCATTCAGGATGTCAGACACTGGAATATGTATTTTTTCTTATTGTGTGCTGGGTGGGGTATTTGTGGCATTTACAAAAGTTCTTACAATATATCATACTTGAAATCACTTCCTCAGCCATTCTCCTTCATTCCCTCTCCCCCCATTCCTGAAACAGTTTCAATAGGTCTCATTTTTCCACTTACATACATGTGTACACAGTATTTAGACCATATTCAACCCTCCCACACCCTTTCCCCACCTCTTCTCCCCCTGCCCCCCCAGGCAGGACCTTGAGGCTGGTTTGCTGATAGTCAAAGTTACTAGGTAGCATTAGCTGCAAAATGAAAGTTTTATGAGGGCAAAATTAAAATGTGAGTAAAGGAAGGAAGCTTGTAATATTTGAAAAGTGTCTGTTTGCTGCTGATGACATTGCTTAGACACATCCAGATGAGTTGGACTAGAAGAAGAATGGCCATACCTAATGCTGGCTTTGATTCAAGAATGTGGGCCACCTTTCCAGACTCAAGGTCTGGATCACCACCAGCCTGCCCTCCCCACAATGACAAGGGGATCTCCCAATTAGATGAATGTTTTCTTTTCATTCCTTGGCTTCTCATGTGTCCATCCAGCCTCATCCGCCTCCAGTCTGACAGCATGGTTAAGTCAAAAGAACTATATGAGTTGGCACAATCTTTTTTTCTGTGGCAATTATTAATATACAGTTGATCTAACAGCCATATTGATCCAAGAAGTCACATAGCTATATTCCCATTAACTGTCAGGATTCCAAAATCAGAATTAGTCATGTCTCCTGGGCTACTTTTATTATAAAGACAGCCTTATTTTCTACTAATGCAGCAAATATGGTTGTGGACACCGAGTTAGAAGAGGCTGACTAAAAGCTTATCCATCTATCTGACTAAGGAAGGCAGGCCATTCAAGAATCATCTCTCATGTATCCTGGCAAATAGAGTTATTATTGCATTTCTGCACATGGAAAGCTCATTTCTAATGTCAAATTAGAGAGATTTAGAAATATCATTATTCAATCTATTTTAGAGATGTGCTGCTGGACATCATGTCTGCTTTTCTACACACTGACTTTTCTTTTGCTTCTTCAAGGACTGCAAGACATTTTGCTGACATTTGTATTTTAGAATAAAGGAAAGCACAATAATACATTCTTTTTGATAGTGGTGAAAGATTCCAAAGAGACAAATTGGAAAAATGAAATAGAAATTAGATGACAGCTTCAAATCCAAGATCGTTGTTAGTTAAATAACCTTGAATAGTCATTAACTCATTGGGCTCACTTTTCTCAGACATACTTTTTTTTCATTCAACATATACTTTTTGAAATATGTGCCAATGTTTACAGTCAAAAAGTCTCACAAAGGGCTGGTGGAGTGGCTCATGCTGTAAGAGCGCCTGCCTAGCAAGTGTGAGACCCTGAGTTCAAACCCCAGCACAGCTAAAAAGAAAACCCAACAACAAAAACCACAAAAAAGTACCAAAAAAACAGCAAACAAACAAACAACAAAAACCAAATAAAGTGCTTCAAGTGATCATAAGTTTGGCGTGGAGAGAAAGAGGAAGCCACACCTTGTGTTTGCCTCATGCACAACGAGGCCTGCTCTTCTCTTTATAAATGCTCACAGCAGGTCAGAAGTCATAAACGTAATGAATACGGCCATTTGTTATAGAAACAGATGCTTCTCATTATTCTCATTAACTGCACTGTAATAAATCCTTGGGTTCAGTGAGGATCAAATCAAAAGGCTTGGACTTCATTTCATACAAGACAAGTCACTCCCAAAGTAACTCAGAATATTTTTAACATTCATGATTAGGATCAAGTTTTACCTGATATACTGGCTCTAGACCTTCCCCTCTGGCTTTAGGGCAGCCTTGACATTTTTCTTACTGTGGTCAGTCCCATCACTTAGATCCTTATCTAGGTCATGCATTTTGCACAAGGCATTACAGAAAAAGTTTTGGATCTGGGGAATAGGAGACCTGGCCACAAATGGCACATAGTGCCATTCCATTTTCAATTAAATCAAAATTATTTAATTGAATTGAGCCTGTATTCTAGCCTTAGATTTCTAACTAACTAGATGATGTGTGGTTTTGGAGGGTAAGGTTAAAAACCTACATATCTCCCACATAAAAGGAAGAGTAAGCTGGGTCCAGTGGCTCATGCCTGTAAATCCTAGCAATTCAAGGAGGCAGATATCAGGAGGTTTGAGGTTCAAAGCCAACCCAGGCAAAGAGTTTGCAAGACCCTATCTTGAAAATACCCAACACACTAAAAAAGGACTGATGTAGTGTCTCAAGTGGTAAAGTACCTGCTTAGCAAGCATGAGGCTCTGAGTTGAAACACCCAGTACCACCAAAAAAAAAAAAAAAGTCACTAGGTTACCTTGACTGTCCATTTTTGACTCTAAAATGTTCTAATTTTATTATTTTATATCCTAGTTTCACCCTCAAGTTTGCTTTACAGTCTAATCCTCCTATGTGAGTTCCAGTACTCCCTAAGCTGCACCTTCAAAGCGCTAACCTCTCTGAGGACACTGTCCTAATCTCTAAAGGTGCTCGCCAATAGCTAGTGCTATCTTGTGGCTTAAGTGAAATAAGAAGATGAGAAGCCTAGAAACATTTTTGACACATAAAAGGCTCCCAACAGGTGCTGTGTGGCTCAAATGGTAGAGCTCCTGCTTTTGCTAGCATGAAGCCCTGAGTTCAAACTCTAGTCCCAGCAAAAAAGCAAACAAAAAGGTACCTAGCAAATGAAAGTTGTTGTTATTTTCATTATTAAATGACGGTTGTTCCTTTATTGTTTTATTTAATGGAGCTGCTCCATTAACTTTTTATGTATTCCATTAGCTTTTTATATGTTGTAGTATATTACTTAACTCTCTAGTTTGAAAATATTTAGTTATGGACTCCAATGTTGAGCAAATGCAAATTTCAATCACAGCTCAGCCACTCACTAATTTTGTAACCTTTGATGGGTCACTTAATCACTTAGAACCTCAGTATCCTCATCTGTACAATATGAATCATTTTGACTCTCTTGCTCATTCTCTGTGAGGATTAATTTTATGTAAAGAACCTGTCATAGCAATGTCTTAAACATTGTAAATTCATGGTATTAGGCAAGCTAGGCCCAGGGTCCAAATTTCATCTGTGGGCAAGAACAGGCACACATGGTCTATTCAATTCTATTTTCACATATGCAGCACGGAATGATTTTTTGCCAGCACTATTTTATTCTCCCACCCCATCTTTATATCTGAGAACTTTCAGATTATCAGGGATCTGATAATAAGTGGGTGGAGAGCAAGTTTCAAGGATATGGAGAGTCTCTGCAATCTATTTCCAGTTACAGTGGTGATAGAATGCAAGCCTGGAACCAATGCAATGCAAACCATTGAGTAATAAAAAATCAGACTTTGAAATGAAGCTTTGAGATGTTTTGGCAACAAACTTCCTCTCTAATTTGGTTCAACCTAGGATAAAATCAATTCCCATTTTCTGAGCTCACATGATATGAAATTAGGAAGAGGCAACTCAAAAACCTACTTGGTTTCAGAGACAACCACATTGCTCAGTGTCTAACATTTGTTATAAAAATCCTTCATAAATCTACAAAATGTACAGAACTGAAATTTGTCTACTCATTAGGTGGGGATTGTGTGGAAAATATCAATTCTATGAATTCAGCAGGCACTGGCCAGTCACTCACTTCAAAGCATGTATGTCTTTCCTGACCACCAAAGGATCTAGGAGTTGCCCTCAGGGACATCTGATTACTAACTCTTGTCATTTGTTGTCATACTATAACAAATACTTGAGATAATCAATTCACAAATCAAAACGGTTTATTTTGGTTCACAGTTTTAAAAGTTTCAGAAGTCCATAACTGGTTAGCTCTATTGCTTTGGGTAAGGCAATGTATCAAGTTAAGGGTGTATAGTGAATTACTCACCCCATGGCCAGCAAGAGAAAGAGAGAAAGAGGAAGAGGCCAGGGTCCCTTTGTCACTGTCAGGGGTATGCCCTCAATGACCTAAAGACCTCCTTCTAGCATCAAGCTGGAGACAAAGTCTTTAACGCATGGGACTTTGGGGGACATTTATGATTCAAACCATACCAGTTATGGAAAGAGGCTCTGTCCAGAGAAACCCAGCTCCCAATTGTAGAAGGTCACACTTGTTCAGATTTTCACTACCTGAGGGATGGAGTGAAATATCTCTGCAGGGCTGGTTAACCTCAAAGACAAGCAACACTGTTTAGACCAAATAAAAGACTCAATAAGGGTGTCTCTTTTAGAACCAGAAATGAAAGTAATCTGCAGCTCAAAAGAAGGAAAAAAAATCAAAGGTCACATGTTTTCTCTCATATGTGGAAGCTAGACCTATAAGCTAAATATATAGAGAGAATCATATATATATATATACACATTCATATATATACATTTATAGTGACAGAGAACAAAATTGTATTGGTGATTCTGTCTGATGGGGGAGAGAGAAAGGAAATGTTAGGAATGAAAAATATTGAAACAACCCATCTATATATGAATATAATATAATGCATTGTAGAGTAAGCTGTTGAGTTATTAGGGGAGCATGGTGACACACAATGAGTAAGTAACAGAGGGGAGGGGGTCAGTTTGATAAAAGCAAGATATATACAGACCTGAAGTACCAAAGTGAAACCCCCTTGGATTATCAGTATACACTTAATTAAAAAAAAGGAGGGCAGGAGGAAAAAATAAATCTTTTCTGGGGGGTGGGTAGCAGTGGGAGGGGTGTGGGCACAGGAAAGGGGAAATGAGGGTGAATATGGGGGATGCGTTTTGTATCCATATATGAAAATAGAACAATGAACTTTGTTGTTCTAAGAAGGGGGAAGAAGGAGAATGATGGAGGGAGTAAATCTAACTAAGATATATCGTGGGGAGCAGATTATGAGAAGCCTATGAGAACTTGACATAAGTGGGGAGCAGATTATGAGAAGCCTATGAGAACTTGACATAAGCACAGCTGTGCCCGATAATCGGCAGGCTGAGTTTGGCATGGTCCCAGCCACAGAAGAGAGCAAGAAGGCAAAATGCAGCACAGCTGCTTTCCTAAGTTGTTTATATTCAGAGAAAGAAGTAGGAAGGCAGGTTTCTCCTGTTACAATGTCACGCCCCTCCCCAAGAACTGTTGCTCCACCTCCTTGTTTACCACTGGATATAAAAGGAAACCAGAGCAGGTTTCTGCACCGAGAACTTTATACATAGGCTTTAGAAAAGCTAAAGAAAAGCTAAAGAGAACATGGGACAGTGCGAGTCTAAGAAAAGAGACTTTAAAGAACAGAAAAGAAGACTTTAGAAGTAAAGTTTTAAAGATAGAGAAAAGAAGCAGAGTAAAGAGAACAGAAGTAAAAAAGCAATGAGACTGTTCTGCATCTCCATCCAAGCACCCAACACACCTGATCCCAGTTTCTGCATGTCTGTCTTATATTGTTTGTCCTTTCTGCATCTCCAGTCGCCCCCAGTTAGCTCAGGTAGAATCACAAGAAAGCCGCTCTAGAACATACTGTAAGCACGTATGTAAATATCACAATGTATCCCCCTGTACAACTATTTTATGCTAATAAAATCATTTTTAAAAAGGAGGAAAGCTTTGAAGGTCATCTCTCTTCATTCTCATCCTGGCATCAAAACCCATATGAAAATCCTCCTGTGCCTGACGCAGAGTTTTGTTCCTAAAATGCCTGAAAAGTTATGACCAAATAAAGAAAAGAGTCACATTTACTTCTAAGTAGGTGAAATAGACTCATTTTAAGTATTATAAATTATAGTCTATATTATACTCGTTTCTGGGAAATGAGGTAGAGAAGGAGTTAAATGCTTTCTCAACATCTGACAGTATCTGTACTCCAGAGATAAGGCTTTTGTGTAAACTCTTTAGACACAATATTTGGATGAACTTTGGAACCCCCACCTGTAGTTACTTGTGAAAAGCAAAAAAAAAATTACCATCCCGGAGGAAAGTGAGTTTGAACCATTAAGTGATGTGCAGTGAGGTCCCCTCTAACCAGAGGTGTGGTTCCAGAGGGTTGGGGGTGGGGAGGAACATGGCAGTACAGTGAGAAGGGAGAAGACAGTGGTTCTACGTGTTGAGAAGATGCTCTGTGCTTGTGTGATACTGTGGCTGGGGGGTAGCCTGAGCTATTGGATCATATTTCTTCTTCATAAACATTCCCTCAGCTCACAGCTCATTATTCTTGTTTCATTGCCTCTGAGAAGCAAAAGCATTGCAGGCCTGGAATGCAAAAGCCAAACCCATAAAAAGAGTTGAGCTCCCTTGATTAGAAAGGAGATCTCCTCATGACTTTATTCGTGGGCAGAAAGTGCCTTATGGGCCTGTTGGCATCTGCACTGGACTGGGAGGGGCGGGGAGTTGTACTGAGCAGGACACCAAGCCACAGGGGATGACTGCAGGGTGCTCCCAAGTTGGACACCTTTAGGTCCTGAGTGCTCAGCTGGGGTGACAGACATGTGGCAGATGCAGATCACCAGACCGCCCCATTATGGGACTCTCAGAGTATTGTGTTGAAGCCCTAACTCCACTAGTGGTATTAGGAGGCGGGGCCTTGGAGAAGTAATTGGTTTAAATTAGGTCACAAGAGTGAGATCCTCATGATGGGATTAACCCTCATAAGAATAGGAAGAGGCATCAGAACTCTCTCTAAGCATGCGCATACACTAAGAAAAAGCCATGGGAACGCACAGGGAGGAGGCTGCAGATGAGGAAGCAGGCCGACATTTGAACCAAGTCTGCTGGCACCTGAGATCTTTGCATTAGAGAAGGAAAAACAGAATTATGAGGGGTGCTCAAAAACACTCATCATTGAATAGTGATCAGTTGTGACCATCAGAGCTGGGACTTGAACTTGGGCTTCCTGTGAGAGCCAAATTCAGGACTTTGACAAAATTCCAGGCTCTAACACTTCATTTTAGAGCACTTTTGTGTTGTCATTATTATGACAATCAGGACCTTTAGAAGAATGAATGATTACACAGAAATAGATTTCTACTGGTAGGATTGTATGCATCAAGGAGGGAACATTACATGGTTATAGTGTTATTTGGGAAAAGGAAATACTAACTTTTCTTCATTCTCCTCTTCCCCTTCTTCCCCTCCTCCTTTTCCTCTTTGGCCTTCTCCTTTGGCAGGTGTGCTATGTTCAATAAAGAACTGCAGCCAAAGGGAAAGGTTAATACTGAGGGCTCTAAGTGGATTCCTCCTACAACCCCAGCATGAAATACTGAGCTAGATACCGTGTCACTCTAGAAGCACAGTGCCTGTCACCGTAATATCACGAACAATTTCCTGAACCAAAAAAGCATAAGATAACTGCCTTATCAGCAGAATCTGAAGTTGCTGGCTGTTGGCATGAATAATTTTTCCCTAAAAATAAAAAAAATTTATGCCTATTTCAATTCTCAAAGTTGCAAAGAAAAGCTGGAAATATTCTACACATTTTGAATTTTGGAGCTGGAAGGGATCTAAAATGAAGCGCTCTTGGTTTTTTTTTTAATATGCTCTATGGTGATATATTTACATATTACCCTTCCATATACACACTCCCTAACCTCTATTCAATCGCTAACATTTGTCTGTTCTCTTTCAAATTATTGTTTGTTGTTCATTCTACTTCATATTTAGTATTTGTTTTGCCCCATTAAACTGGTTTCTTAACCACCCAAGGGGTCATGACTTGAAGTTTGAAAAATACTCTCCAAATTACAACTCAAGATTAAATGACTTGTCCAAGATCACACAGCAAATAGTTACAGAGAAATACAACAGAGAACAAGTACTAGAACTCAGGTCTTCGGTTCACTAACTCTTATATCCCTATTCAGCTATTGGATTCATTAATAAACCATTAGATGTTCCACTTTGGCACAGTATTTGATCAAGTCAAGCAAACACTTAGTAGGGCTATGGTCACAGTTCACATGACGTAGGCTATGCTGCTGCTGGTGACATTGGTGGCAGTAATAATATCTGTCTGGTGCTTTCTATGATTTCTTCTAGGTGCTATTAACAGATGAAGGTTATTTATCCGGCATATGGTAGGGCCAAGATTCACAGCCAATCTGGCTCCAGAAGCCACGCTAATAGCCACCATCCCACACCGTCAATTATAAGGAGAGACGTATGTTTAGAATGATTAGAAGGCACCTAACGAAAACTTCTGGAGGAGGTGAGGTTTGTTTGACACGACCCTTGAAAGGTGACGTAAATTCATTCATCCAGTTGGAGACAGTGGGTTGAAAGAAGAAAGAGCACAGTTGGCGGTGGAAAATGGTAGAGAACAGTATGGGTAAAGTAAGTGATTTAGCCAGGCTAAAATACAGAATGTGTATATGGGGAAGGCAACATAGGGATTTACTTTTGTCCCTTGGCACAATAATGTTTAAGCCCAAAGGTATTGTTATGGGGGTGCCATTTAACATATCTTTTTGCCTTTTTGCAATTTTATCCATGACAACCAGAAGTTTCCTTTTAAAAAAAAATTTGAATCCATATAGCATTTTCTTTGTTATCATTCTTACAGCATCTGTATTGAGCTGCACACTGGAACCTCCTCTGTTCATTTTATTCTCTGTCAGATTCTAAACACCTTTCTCTGAACCTAGAGTAGAGCTTTGCATAGAGTATACATGCACTTCTTTATGTACCCAATTAGTTCAAAAGAGACTGCAAGTATATACTTGGCAAACTGTGTAGAGAGAAGCATCTGATTCAAACTGAGACAAACTCTGAATCAGGTCTGCTGATGGTAATGAGTTAGTGGAGCATAAAGGCCAGTGGCCATATTGAGGAAGATGGTATATTTAGGAAGGACTTGACCTGCAACCCAGGACAGACAGCAGCCAAGTACATAGAGAAGGGTGGAAGGCCACTTTCTGATCTGGGAGCAGAAACAGAAAGAACTGTAGAAGTGACCCTAGGTGACCTGAGAGTTTACTCCTTGAGAGCAGGTTCTGCTGCAACCCAGGCTGCTGGGTTGGCTGGGAGCTGTTCCACTGCTCAGGAGGCCTTCTGGGCTCCTGGATTGAGAGCTAGGGTCTCAAATAGAGCATTGTTTCTGCTCATCAGCAACCAGGGCTGAACTATGCCATGAGTTTGCACCTCGACTGTGCTTCCAGGCTGCTGTGGTCTACAGACAGATCAGGCAAGCCCAGCTGGACCCTTAACTCAGTGGCCTCAAGAAGCCTCTCTGGGCATGGTAGCTCTATACCCCAGTGCACCATACTGGCTAATGAACACACAACTTTGGAGTGGTGTTAATATGGTTCTTCGCCTTACTAAGTAAGGCACTTTCTGGTCAAATCTCTGCAAACCTCAGTGTTCTTATCCATTAAAGGGGAGAAAATCTCCCTTAAAGAGTTGCTGTCAGGATTAAGTGTAATTACATTTGTAAAGTACCTAGTATAATACCTATACATATTAATCTCTCCACAAATTTTTTACTTTAAAAACATTTAAAGCTGGGTTTGGTGGTGCACATCTGAAATCCCAGCACTGGGGAGGCTGAGGCAGGAGAAACAAAAGTTTGTGGCCAGCCAGGGCTACATAGTGAGACCCTGACTCAATACCCCCCACTAGAAAGTCACTGACTCTTTCTGTCTATGAGTTGTAGCATGTAATAAAGCTAAGTCAAATGATTTCTGGATTTATATTTTTCTTGATACTTTGTATTTGTTTAGAATAATCTGCTTTTAAAGACCTGTGATTTCTTCGGGGCTTTATTTGGTAATAATGTGGGCTGAAGCCACCTTCTCCTGTCATGTTTGGGAGGCAGCAAGGCCCTGAACAGCTGTTAATGACATTTCATCATCGGAATAGCACAACATGGCTCTTGTCAGAGCTCTTTTGCATTATAATCCTACACCCAAGTGAGAGGGATGCCCACAGGGGTGACTGTAGAAAAAGCCAGACTAGCAGAAAAACCAGGGGGGTGGGGGCTAAGGAGGACATGTGGACCAGTAACAATAACCAGCAGGGATTCTTGCTGTGTGGCACTTCTCCTCTAAGGCCTTTGTACACATTTTTCCCACTTTATCCTCATATTGAGTCTGGGAGAGTGGCTTATTTTCCTTACTGCCTTGTCATGTGGGAAGCTCCACTTGACAATTCAGGGAAACAAAAAGAAAACACCTGGAGTCACTATTTACAAGTGGCTCGATATTATCTCTTACTCTATTTAACTTATACATAATTTTACACTTAACTTTTGATTATGAAAAATATCACTTTGATTCAATAATCAACATTTTGCCATATTTGACTCTTCTGAGTCTGTGTCTATCATCTATCTATCTATCTATCTATGATCTGACTGCATTTTTGAAATAAAGTAGTGGATATCTTGAAAATTAACTCTTGAGTATTTCAAATGTGTTCCCTAAGGATATTTTCTTAAGTAAGTATAATTCAGCCTTGGTATCTGTGGGGATGTTCTGAGGAGACTGACATTGAGGAAAAACTGCACGCTCAGGATGCAGGAGTTCGGTACTGTGTTGAGGATGCTTGATTCATTTGCCCCATAATGCCACCCAACTTCCACTAAAAACAAGCTGTCTTTCAACAAATCTGAAAATTTCACTTTATCACTTAATTAGGCACATTCACTTTTACCTTGCTTTTGGGGGGGCAGATTTTCATAAAATTTAGGGCAGGGAGACCCTCAGCAGGTCACACAAAGGCTTAAACACAATTTACAATAACCTGGAAGTGACTGAGGGCTTCTCTGCATACACTAAGCTGCAGATTGTGTGAGGGAATTTAAATTTTCTGCTTTTGAATTTCGGGTTTTTTTTTTTTCAATTTATTACTTTTTTGACTGTGCTTGGACAAAACTACATGCAATAAACCCACAAGTAAGGCGGGCTTATCATACCATTATCTTCTGGAAGAAAATTAGCATAATTCCCTATTTGTAACCAAGGTTAATATCCTGTCCAGATTAAAATTGCCTCGTCTCCAAAATAACTTTTATAGCTTGTGTTTTTTTTTTAATGAAAACCCAATCAACTTTGTATTTGGTTAAGTAAGTTAATCAAGAACAGTCCTTCAAGCTTTAGTTTGTTTTGTTTCACAAACATTGACATTTAGCAGACTCCAAACTTTGTAGATCAACCCATGTTCTGTATTTGTCTGGTGGTTTCTTTGTGATGTAACTTCTCCTTCTGGCTATGTCCTTAAATTGGAAGTTGAATCTAAAAACTGGATTTGGACTTCACACTCCATCAATTCGGAGTTGCCCAGCATCAGTGATAACAAATGCGGTTGCTCAGATGAATGGGGACTCAGGATTCAGTGTCCTCATTGCAAAGGTGTGGGATTTCCTTAAAAGGGGCCAGCAATCTGTGAATAATCTGTTCTACAAGAACCTTATATGTTCTGATGTTTATTTAGCCTTCTAAATTATTTCATTCAGAGCATAAACAGTGATTTTCTAATTACTATTTCATCTTCATTTGTTTGCAGGCATACCTTTGGTCAAGAAGAGCTTTTCTTTACCTAGTGAGGATGATGTGTAGTTCCTTCTAATAAGGCAGGGAAGTGCTTAATTTTTTCTCTTTATGGGCTTACTTTCAGAGTAAGGAAACCCTTTCAAAGACAGTGTTTTGGTCTCTTTGAACAGTCTTGTGGACTTTGTCGATTTTTTATTATTCAATTTTTTATAATAAGTTGCAGTCATTTCTTTTTGGTCTTCAGGTTGCCCCAAATTTGGTCAGATAGTGTTCCTTCAGGGTGATTGGCTTCTATGTCCTTTTGAGATGTTCCCATCATTCTTTGAGCACTGGTCAGTTTGGGGGCCCAAGAAGATGGGTGGGCTCACCTTGTGTTGTCTCTGCCTTAAAACAGTCATTTGTTCAGGGAATCCTGGAACCTTTTATTGGAGAATAGTATTTGAAAACCAGATCTCTCCCCTCAGGGAGCTCATTGCCACTGGAGCATTGTTGTATCTGAGCTCTTTCAGTGGTCAAACCTGGTAAACGTATTTATCAAAATTGTGTGTCCAGATTGATCTTCTAATTCATATTTACTGTTACATAATTTTTAACTTTGTAGATTTTATATTTGTACTTTTCTCTTTCATTTCAGATCCTAATAACATTGATATCTTTTGCTAGAGTGAGGCTTCAATTGAAATACCACAAAATTTCTAAGTGAATTTTAGACTTTTCTTGCTTTTTTGTCTTTTGTATTTCTTTGGTTTGTTTGTTCTTAGAATGTGTTTCACTGAGGATGAACAGTTAAGACTAGTGTGTTCCAAAGCTACTTGAAAGGATTACATTCTCTATATATTACGTTGCTTATGTGAAACACAGTTAAAGTAATTTGAGGTTGTTTTTTGGTTCTGGTTTTGTTTGCTTGTTCGTTTTGTATTGTTTTGTTTTGGTGGTACTGGGGTTTGAACTTAGGGCTTTGTGCTTACTAAGCAAGAGCTTTATCGCTTGAGCCATTCCTCCAGTCCAATTTGTTTGAGTTTTATTTCATAGTTTGATTTTATTTTTCTTTGTAATGAAATTTCATATTTGAACAGATAAAATGTTTGAGTCCTTATATGGCTTACATTCAAAACTATATAAAGTATAGTCAGAAAAATAAATTATAGTCATCCATATGCACCCACCCTGCCTCTCTTCTTCCCTACTACCTGATTCCTCTAGATAACCAACTATTTTATATTTTAGTTGATATTTATCATCTCCATATATAATTTCCCTCCCTTCTTACAAAAAATAATAAATATTCCTTGTTCTATGCTTTGTGTTTTCATCTCTAATAACACATCCTGGAGGATCTATATATAATAGTTCATATACACCTTCCTCATCCTTTTTTGCTACTGCATGCCTTAGTCAGCAGTTCTATACCATCCTTGTTGCAATTTAGTCTCAGAACAAGTAGTTTAGCTTATATTATTTTACTTGCCTTTGCTTATATCCTTCTGGTCCTCATAGGCATTTAAAGTTTCGACCCCTGCTAAGGCTTTCCAGATGGGCAGAGGCAGGAAACATCAGGGGCAGCTGACTCTGAGAGGGTTCATCAGGTTGACTCCAGGTGTCCTTAGAGGAGATGAGGGTAAACAGGAATGTGCTGGAAATATCGGGGTGATGCCTCGTTCACAAATCAGATTCACATGCTTGAAAGTTGATGAACAAAATTTACTTCTGTAGAAGTGTGTGTGTGTGTGTGTGTCTCTGACCTAAGTCAGGCAAGCCAGCCTGCCTCTTGCTCTAAAGGAGGGAGCTTAGGTTCACAGTCTTCACGACTGACTAAGGTTGAGATTTAGGGGAGGACATAGGGAAAGAGCAGACATGATTCAAAAGCATGGGCAGAAACTTAATTTGGTTGGTGTACTCAAAAGACAAAGAAGTGATCCATAAGGTGGGAATTCTAGGATTCTAGGGAAATTGAGGCCTAAAATTTGACTGAAATGGCAGCACCAAGTATATAATTAACCTGTGGGCCAAGGGGACCATGAAGCAGAGATTCCTTTGGACAATGATTATACTAAAACTAACAGTTTGAGTTTTAGAACATCCTATGACAAACAATTCTCTGCTGAAAGGCAGAAACTTTACAGCCAGGCGATCTGTCACTGAGCACATAGACAACTGGAGGAATTAGCTAATATCCACATAATGACAGACATATTCCATGGTGTGATACTAGTGGTGGGGAGGATGGGGTCAAACTCATGACCCTGAGATTAACAGTCTCATGCTCTACTGACTGAGCTAGCTCTTTGACAGAAAAGATCCAATGTATTTGATTCTCACAACCCCATTTCCAGCCCAAGACACTCTATGCTTTTTCCTGTTTACTTGGAAAGATGGGGAGGGGTTGGCTTTAATGCAGCCTGGTCTTAACCTCTGCATCTATTCCTGTTCCATCTCCAGTAGGCACAAGTGGGAAACATTTCCCCTCTGGGCTAATTTAAAGGCAATTTAAGAAAAAAGAAAAAGGGGCTGACAGAGTGGCTTAAGTGGCAGAGTGTCTGCCTTGCAAGCATGAGGCCCTGAGTTCAAGCCCCAGTACTACCAAAAACAACAAAAAAAGTTACTCCAATTTTCAGTGGATCTTCAGAATAGTCAACTGGCATACTGCCAAAAAAGAAAAAAAACCACAAGATTTCACTAACATTCAGAAGACATACCATTCGGTTTTAATGGAAAGTGAAAGATTTCATTGCACAATGAAGCTGAAACTTCATTTTCAAACCAAAAGTTTCAGATTTCTCAGAAGAGTTTTAAATAAACTTACATGACTTCCCACATGTCAACGTTCCCCCTGCTTGTCCCTAAAGCTCAGAATATGCAATATCCCTGGTTTTCTTTTTCTGTTGTGCTCCATTCAGCACTCTCATAGGAACTTGGTGCTGCCTCTGTTTCATGACAAGTAAAGAAACTGAGCTGGGTGCCAGTGGCTCATGCCTGTAATCCAAGCTACTCAGGAGCCAGAGATCAGGAGGATCACCTAGGCAAAACCAGCCTAGGTGAATAGTTGGTGAGATCCTATCTCAAGAATACCCAATACAAAACAGGGCTAACAGAGTGGCTGAAGTGGTAGAGTGCCTGCCTAGCAAGCGTGAGACCCTGAGTTCAAATCCTAATACTGCCGAAAGAAAGATCAATGTGAGATACTGTAACTTTCCCAAAGTCATACAGCTTGTAAGCAGTGATATTTGCAAATGATGGTAAGCAAGCCAGTAAAGGCAGATGAACTCTAGAGCCCATGCTCTTAAATGCCACAGACTGTAGCAACACATTACCTTTATCTGTGCTACGGTTTGGACGTGGTTTGTCCCTCCAAGCTTCAGCTGGAGGCTTGATTCTGTGTGGTGGTGTTGAGATGGTGAACCTTTGGAAGTTAGAGACTGGGCTGGGCTGCCCAGAAGCAGAGTGCTTGACAAGCATGTGTGAGCCCCTGAGTTCAAATTTCTAGCACTACAAAATAAAAAGAGTTGGAGACTACTGGGAAGTAGTTAGGTCATTGGGGGGACATCCTCAGAAGGGACTGTGGGACCCAGCCTGTCTTGGCTTCCTATTTTTCAATGTGATCTCTTGCTGCTACCTGCAATCCTGCCATTGTCGTGCCATCGACCACACGGCCTTTACCAGAGCTGAGCTGATGCTTGAACCTCCAGGCCTGTGAGCTTAATATACCTCTTTTCTTTATAAAGCTACGCAGCTGCTAATATTTCATTGTAGCAACAAATAATGGACTAATACAATCTGTAACTGACTTATCTCAGACACTCACTATTATGGTTGAATTATGTCATCTCCCCCCCACACACTGCCAAATTCATATGTTGAAGCCCTCTCTCCCAGTACTTCAGAATATGGTTGTATTAGGAAATAGGGCTATGAAAGTAGAGATTAATTAAAATAATGTTGCTCTTATTAGAAGAAGAAATGTGGACACACAGGAGAGACACCAAGGATGCACAGCCAGAGGAAAGAGCACGTGAGAACTCAAGAAAGCTTCTATTTTAAGCAAAAGAGAGAGGCAATGGAAGAAACCAGACCTACCAACACCTTGAGCTAGAGATTCTAGGCTCCAGGATTGTAAGAATGTACATTTTTGTTGTATAAGTTATCCTGGCAGTGGTATTTTGTCATGGTGTTTGCCTTAGCAGACAACTCACTCACCGTACACACACATTCAACACAACATACTCACACTGGGCACTAATGTATGGGGGACACAACTGTACAGGTGAGGATTCTGTTACATAGGCTGATTTCCCTGTAAGCAAACATTACATTAAACTTATGAACCTGTAGATTAGTGTCAAAGGTGGTAAGACAGATTTTATTCTGACTACAGCAGTAGGGGAGAGAAACTCCAATATAAAATGAACTCAGTTCAGCTAAAACAAAAGTGGTTCTGTCTTTTTGAAATGACAAACAAATGTTCTTTTTTGCTGAGTAATTATTTTATAGGTTTATTTTTCAAAGCTCATTTCATAGGTTGTTTATTCTACTTCTACCCTAATCTTAAAAAAAAAACTAGCTGGCGTCGGTGACTCACACCTGTAATCCTAGCTATTCAGGAGGATCAAGTTCGAAGCCAGCCTAGGCAAAATAGTTCACAAGACCCTAAAATCCATCACAAAAAGGGCTGGTGGAGTGGGTCAAGGTGTAGGCCCTAAGTTCAAACACCAGCACCACTAAAAAAAAAAATAGAGTAAACCAATTTGGTTAAATTTAATGGTTTGTTTTGTTTTGCTTTGCTTGTTTGTTGCCTTTCTCCAAATTGATTTCCTTCTGAAATCAATAATTTCCTTTTGAAACTATGCACCAAAAAAAGTATACAATGCCATGGAGTGTGTTTATCAGACAATAGATGCATGTTAGGTGGGTAACTATTGCCTGGCTTGAAAATTACATCCAGAATAAATGAAACAAACTCTCAATAAAAAACTGTTAAGGGTTGGGAGTGACTCAAATGATAGCGCATCTGCCTAGCAAGATTGAAGCCCTGAGTTCAAACCCGTGCCAGAAAAAAACAAAACAAAACAAAACAAAAACCATAAGCAACTGTTAGTCCTCGGAGGAACAACTATTTAACAGGACTCTGGAGAGTCCTTTGTGAGAATCAGAATATATTTTAGTCTTAAAGGAGCAGAGTAGAGCAATGATAATTTTCTGGCCTGAAAGAAAGGGGAGGGGGTCCTGAGAGAGAGAGAGATAGAAGAAGATTATAGAGTAGATGGGGAAGAAGAGGAAAAGGGGAAGAAGAGAAGAGAATGAGAGCAAGGGGAGGAGTGAGGGATAGTGAGTGAAGAATGGAGAGGTCTAAACTATGACACTGTCAGAGCTGGGGAGAGAGCACTCTGCTGAGAGCTGGAAGGCATGTTTCCCAGTTCTGGGTCTTCTCCATGTGGTACAATCCAGGGGATATGGGAATGTGGCTGTAAATCAGGCATGTTGGAAAATAAGAGTGCCTCTTGTACTTTGATTTTTGGTGGTTCTAGGGTTTGAACTCAGGAGTTTCTGGCTGCCATTTCAATTTCATGTTTCCAGGCATAGCTGAGATGACAGGCCTACCACACCCAGCTGTTGGTTGGAATGGGGGCTCGTGAACTATTTGCCCAAACTGACCTTAAACCTTGAAGGGCCCAAACTCAGCCTCCCAAGTAGCTCCCTGTGCCCAGCATAGAGTGCCTCTTGTTAATAGTAGCTACTATTCATGAGAACCAACCATACCTCAGGCTCTTATTCAAGCATTTGGCATGGATTATGTCATTTCATCCATACTCCAAGCCTAGGAATTAATTTGTATCATTATCACCATTTTACTAATATGGAAACTGAGGCAGAGAGATGCTGCTGTGGTCTGAAGGCAATTTCATTTGAAACCTAATAGAAAATGTGGTGGAATTTTTGGAGGAGATTAGGTCATGAGGTATACTCTTCATCAACAGAGTTAGTGCCCTTATAAAAGAGACCCTGGACGGCTAGCTAGCTCCTTTTGCTGTGTGAGGACACAGCGAGAAGACTTCATCTGTGAGTGAAGAACAGACTCTTCCTAAACACTGAACCTGCTGGTACCTTTATTTTCAACTTTGAGTCTCTTAAAACTGTTAGAAATAAATTTCTGTTGTTTTTAAGTCTATGCTTGCCCTCCTCTTTTTTCTATTTGGCATGGTAGTATAAGGATACATACCATACTTGAGAATGTGGCAGCTACCTTGCAACCATGAGGCAACAAACTAGAGGAAAGATGTCATTATGCTAAGGATGGCAGAATGGAAAATGGAAAGTGTCCTGGGCTTTGAGGACACTGTTGGATAGCTACAATAAACTTGGATTCACCTCCCTCACACATTTTGTTAATTGAAATCACAAAATATCACTATTGCTATTTAAAATTAGTCAAGTTTGGCCAAAGCTGCAGCTGCATATATAACTGACATGGAACAGAGGTTCCATGGAACAGAGGTTGATTTTGGAAACAGGAAGCCTGTCTTTAGGGCTGAGAGGTTGTTAGTACTGTGGAATTGTATTTCCTCTAACAGCTCCTGCCCTCCAACCTTGACCCAACATACACTGTTGTTACTTCTAACAAAGGAACAAAGACAAAATGTACTAAGAGAAGGAAAATAGACAGTAGTGACAGTTTAACTCTTTAACCTGCATTACTATCTATAATGAGCACAATAATGATACATAGTGCAAATAAACTTTGGATCACACTACAAAGACTCTCAAAGGGCCACATTCCAAGTCACTCACTCACTGACGTCTGTTTGATCGTCACCCAGGTTTGTGCTAAAACTGTCAACTCCCTGTATAGCTATCCTTATCTCAACCAGCAAAACCCCTTGTTCCTTCCTATTATTGCTTATACTCTCTCTACAACAAAATTAGAGATAAGGGCAAAATAGTTTCTGCTGGGTATTGAGGGGGGGGAGCGGGAGGGGGCGGAGTGGGTGGTAAGGGAGGGGGTGGGGGCAGGGGGGAGAAATGAACCAAGCCTTGTATGCACATATGAATAATAAAAGAAAAATGAAAAAAAAACCAAAACACTTCCTCAACACTCTTTGTCTTAGTAATCTTCATATTTCCTGCACATGTACAGTGCCTAATGTCTAGGAGGATCTCAATAAGTGCTGTGGCATGGAACTAAAAGTGCATAATATCCCCTCTATTAAAGAGCTATCAAGATCATAGGATTCTTAAGAATTCTAAGGATATAGTAACACTGTTCTGGCCTTGAAAGATGACTTAATAGTTATTAAAAATTTAAAGAAATACAAATTGATGGAGAGAAGTCTGGTGAATTATTGATCAGAAGCAGAAGTCCAACAAATAAACTGAACTGAATCAAATGCGTTTAGAAAATGCTATGTGTTTTAGACAAATATTAATTGTGATAAGTTGTGATTTCACTATGTTGTTCTTGAGACGGGAAGAAGTTAGTGAACTTTTCAAATGTATCCAAGTTACAACCAGGGAGCAATTAACACAGGCTTGAATTCCATTATTGAGTGCTTCATTTTTATCATCAGCCTAGAGGTATCTGAGTGAGATCAGGGCTCCTGAGTAGTTAGGGTGTATTCAGAGGGAAGTCTTGCTCCATGACATCAGTGTTAAATGGAATTCCACATAATACCAAAACACTTTCCCCTAGAAAGATGCTATTGAAGGGCTGATGGAATGGCTCAAGTTTGAGCTAGAGTTCAAAGCCCAGTGCTGCCTACCCCTTCCCCTAAAAAAAGATGCTATTGAAACCCAAAGACTCCGTGCAATGTAGGTAGTACTGAGCAGTATAGAATGCCTCTGGATGACAGATGCAAAGAACTGAGGAAACGAAGTGATAGCCTAATGTTAAGGTGCCCTATTTTTTTTTTATTCTTTTGGTTTTAATTTTAGAAAACAGATGAGGAATTTAAATGTAGAGCCCTCATTGAAAATCTTATGGCTTATGGTACTAAAAGCACTAAAAACAAATGTCCATAATTTTCATTTAGTAGGTCTTTCAAAAATCACAGGAAAAGTAGTAATAAATATAATTGTGATAATAATAGTAACACTTTATATTTATTTAACTTGACTTTTCAATTTTCTAATTGCATCTCTATCATAAAATTTTATTTTCTCTCTTGTAATTATTCTAAATGGACTTTATGCCTAGCATAATCAGAAATTATAATGAACTCTGAATACTCATTAGCAATGTATTTATGAGGAATCAAAATAGTTCCTGAATTCAACAATAACCTAAATGCAAATTTTGTGTTTATTATAACATGGTAATTGTTCGCAAAGTAGTGAACTAATAACCAAAATGTAGGGTATTAGAAATTCCTATAATCTGTGTTACCAGGAACGATTTAAGCAATAATCAACTTTGAATCTTAATTTGTTATAGTGATTCAAGAACATGTCTTGAAATGTTTTATATGTGTGTTACAAGTAAATGTTTTACATGTGTGTGTATACACATCCCCAGAAAAGTCCTGTATAATTAAAAAACAAAACAAAAACCAGGATCTTCTTTTCTTTCCTTTATGCCCTTAGCACCCTTGCAGTAACATGTCCAATTTTCATCTTTGCCAATCTCCATAATCTCCATGAAGGTAGGGACTGTGTTCAATTTACTGCTGAATCCCCAGGGACCTACTGAAGGAATGCACTGCACACAAGGATTTTCATTCTTCCAAAGGCTGACTGGGCATCAGATCTCAGGGCCTCCTTATAGTTCCAAGATGGTGCCCTGGGCCACTCATCTCCTTTCCATCTCATGCCTTTTCAGTTTTCTGGGGTTTCCATTGTATTAAGGCATTGGGGAAATGAAAGTTGATTTTTTTTTCTCCTGTCAGAGAGGATAGAGAATTCTATCAGTGGGTTGAATGTAAACTAATTCAAGAATATGTCATGAAATGTTGGTTTTGAGTCTAATTCCTTACTTTGTGATCCTCCATTATCTTTGTTGAAGAATAAACAGAATTAGTATGATAAAGCAACATGAGGCAGTTAGCGAATTCTCTTTTTATGAAATTCAAGCTGCATTATTTGACTTCATTTAAAGAAGTTGATTCATTTCACTAATATTTCTTTTAAGTATAGCCTCTAAACTTCATTAACATGAAAAAGATTTTGTTAAGTACTTTAACTGAACATGGCACTGCAGAAAAAAGCTTATACAAATCAGTTCCTTGTTATTTAGAAAGTTAAAATCACAGGCATGAAGCAAACATTATGGGATTTATGCAAATTGCAGGCTGTTTCCTGATTCATTTGGAGTGATTTACAGTAGCTATGGAACTGGGATTGGTGGGACATGCCTGTAGTCCTAGCTACCTGGGAGGCTGAGGATCATTTGAGCTCAGGAGTTTGAGGTTAACCTGGTCAACATAGGAAGACTCTGTCTCAAACAAAACAAAACACAAAAACAAAAATAATAGCTATTACTTATTGAGCCCTAACTATGTGCTGGAACTATGTGTGTGTATACATGTGTGCGTGCGTGTGTGTACACATGTGTATGTGTGTACGTGTGTGTGTATATATTTGTGTGTACGTGTGTACATGTGTGTGTATTGTGTGTATGTGTACGTGTGTGTATTTGTGTGTACGTGTTATGTGTGTGCGAGTGAGTGCACGTGTATGTTTGTGTACATGTGTGTGCATGTGTATATGTGTGTGTGTGTGTGTGTGTGTGTGTGCAAACCTTTACCTACATAATCTACATTAAGCACCCCAGTAAATAAGGCAGGAGAGATATGGCAAGATGAGTAAACTACTTGAGGTCAGACAGCTGTCTCCAAGAACCAGCCTTTAACCTCTCTGATCCATCCTTCCCATCCCACAAATCTATCATTCCCTAAGAGCCAAAGCCCAGCTAACTGTACTTTCAGAGGAGCTACTACTTGGAGCAGGGCAGGGAGTATGCCAGGCATGATGGGGTGACTGTGAAGTTCTTTAAAAAGTTAAAGCCTAGCCAGGCACAGTGGCTCACTCCTATAACCCTAGCTACTTGGGAGGCTGAAATCTGGAGGACTGTGGCTCAAGGTTAGCCTGGGCAAAGAAGTTTGGGACACCCTGTCTCAATAGAAAAAAGCCAGGTGAGGTGGCACAATCCTGTCATTCCAGAGATGGTGGCAAGTATAAAATAGGAGGATCACAGTCAAGGCCAGCCTGGCCAAAAAGCAAGCCTCTTATCTTCAAAGTAACAAGAGTGTGGCTCAAGTGGTAGAGTGCCTGCCTAGCAAGTGTGAAGCCCTGAGTGCAAATTCCAGTACTGCCCCCCAAAAGTTAAATCCTTCAGGAGCTAGACAGTATTGATTTAAGTACTGTTAAGAATAGGGCAGTCCTACTTGGGCGCTGGTGGTTCATGCCTGTAATTATAGCTTCTCAGGAGGCAGGTACTTGGAGGATCATGCTTTAAAGTCAGCCTTGGGCAAATAGTTCATGAGACCCTACCTTGAACATATCCAACACAAAAATGGCTGGCAGAGTGTCTCAAGTGGTACAGTGCCTGCCTAGCAAGCATGAGGTCCTGAGTTCAAACCCCAGTACTGCCAAAAAAAAAAAAAGAATAGAGTAGTCCTGATGAAACAGAATTACCAATCAGGTTCAATTCCACTTAAAAAATAAAATCAAGAAGGTGAGACTCTAGACTGTTTAATCGGTAGATAAATCTTAATGAAGGGTACTTATGTTCGCTGATGCTCTGAGTTTGATGGGTTCTGTTCTTGCTGTTTTCTCCTCCAATCACTGCTCAACTTCCAAACAAAAGAGAATAAGAGTGTATCATTGCCTCTGCTACCTCATTGGCCCTTCTGCCTCCACCCTTTTACTGGAAGTGCTCTCAAAAAGGTCAGTGATGATAATAAACCATCACCATAATATCAGCTAGTGCTTCTGGATTTATTAGGCATCAAACCATGGGCTCAGTGCTTTACACTGGAGGAAGAAACCCAGTGAACCAGAGGGCCATGCAGGATCTGCACATGGTTTAGGGATCAATATTTAAAGGTCAAGACTACTTTGAAAAATAAGATTTCTCATACAAAAATTTGAATGAGAGGTGTTGTCTGGCTGACCACAGTCCTCCCAATGCAGCCATCATATGATGTGACTGTATGTGCTTTTGGGTTTTGCTCACCTCCCGTTTTTATACAATCTGCCAGAGCCCTAAAAGAGCATGACTTACTATCCATCCTTTCCATGAGTACTCTGTTCTGGATTTTATACCTGCTAGGAAAAGAGACCCACTTAAACTAGTTTATGGTGGGAAAGGGTGTTACGAAACCGAAATTCAAGGGCAGGAACTGTGCAGGCTTGGATTTGTGAAAACTGAGCCTGGCAGTAAGATAGCACCAGCCTCCTAATTAGCTACTCTGATTCTCACTCACAGCTGCTCCACTCTCTTCTTGCCACAGACAAGCTTCCTCTTCTTCCTCTTCATCTCCGTGTGTGCGTGCATATGTGCAGTATATTTCTACCCTCTTCATTCCTCAGTAGAGGACCCCTACATTAAAACTGTTTTGCCAGATGGTTTAGCATGACTTGAAAAGGGGATCAAGTCACAAGCAACACACTCTTCTAAAGCCTGATGACCTACTCAGTTTTCTGAGTCTTGGCTTCAAGTTTCAGCTGTCTGTTCTATCTGTAGACTCACTTGTTAGATTGGCATCTAATCTGCTCTGTGACATGATGCCCTGGTTCTGGTCATGGACCTCTTGTGTACATCCCAGATTGCTTTCAACTCTCGGTCACTCTTTCACTTTGTTTACTAACCCTTGGTCCCAACTCCTTACTTGCCTCACTCAGATCCTGCACTACTAACACACTTGGGCCAGGGGATAAGTTCTAGAGGTTAACTTTCCCATTCAGGGTAGGAAAAACAAAACAAAAAACTCCAGAGCTATTATTAGAGAAATTTTCAAAGATAATCCCTGGAATGTTTATATATTAGCTACAAAATTGTCAGTTAGGGTTCTTCTGTTGGTACAAAACAAAACCCATTCCTAGTGGCTTAAGGAAGACAAGGAATTTCTGAAGATACAGAGATGTTACATAGCTCTGGAGAACAGGAATACAAGAACAGCTTAGACAAACTTCTTCTGTAAAGGGCCAGACAGGAAAGGTATTAGGCTTTGAGATCCACATGGCCTGTTACCCTGCCATAAATGTATGAAAAGAATGTGTACCAATAAAACTACTTACAAAACAGACAGCAGGCCAAATTTGACACACAGGATGTAGTCTGAGGATACCTGAGGAAACAACAATTTCAGGACTTGCTCTGAATCTTATCTGTGTCACCCTTCACATCTCTGCTTTATTGTCTTTTCCCTATTGACAACTTCGTAGCTTCTCTGGTTGATGGCTTCTCTTGTGACTTGGATCTTTTTTAAAAAAATTTTTTTTCGCAGCACAGGGGTTTGAATTTAGGGCTTCATACTTTGCTAGGCAGGTAGGCACTTTACCACTTGAGCCATTCCACCAGTCCTTTTTATGAGATAGGTATTTTTGGGACAGGATCTTAGCAACTAATTGGCGGGGTTGGCTTGAACCACAATCTTCCTGATCTCTGCCTCCGAGTAGCTAGGATTACAGGTGTTGAGTCACTGGTGCCCAGCATGACTTGGATCTTAAATATCCTCCAAAGGCTCGTGTTTTGAAGGCTTGGTTAGCAGCGTGTGGCACTATTACGATGTGGTGAAACTTTCAGGAAACATGGCCTAAGAGAAGGAATTTACTGGGACCTAGACCCTCCTCTTTCTACCTCTGCTTCCTGGTGCCATGGGTGAGCAGCCTCTTCTGCCACATGTTCCTGCTACATGATCCACTTCCTCATCACAGGCCACGATGGAGCCAACTGACCATGGATTGAAACTTCTGAATCCATGAGCTAAAACAAACTTTTCCTCCTTTAAGTTGTTTAGCCATTTGTCACAGCTATTGACAACTGACTAAAATAGCTTTTGAAAGTTCTGAGCTTCAAGGTCACAAATTCAAGTTCTCACTTCCAGTCCCAATCTGAAATCCTTAGAATAGGGATGTGGCTTGGCCTTCCTTGACTCAGGTGCTCTCTCTAGACCAATCAACTATGGACAGACGGCTGGTTCCTGCTGTATGGGCAGAACTTTATGGGCACCACCCCTACCATTCCAGGAAACAGATCCCAGAAAAATGGGGATAGCTGGACAGACAAGCCAGGGATGCAATAAGGTTTGCATCCATTCAGACTTATTTTTTCAGTCTTGTACTCTACCAGTCTCCCCGTATCCCTTTCTGAAGCAATATCAGCTCCTTGCTGCTTTCCTTACACACTGAGTACCGGGCATCCTCTCTGCTAGTAGAAGCTATACTCATCTTTAAAGTCCCTTGCATAAAAGGTCAGCTGTACCCTCTGTTTCCTCTATACTACATAACATTGGATCAGCATACTGTGTCTTGTTCTGTTACTATTTTTGTTCCTTTCTTTTTGTTTTGCAGACAATAGGTACTCTGCTGACTGAGGAAATGACTTACTCAACATTTTTATCCACTCTGGAACCTTTCACAGAGTAGGCTCTGAGTTCAAATTCATTGAGCTTATGTATTCACAGCTAAATAATTCCAAATTGAAGAAAATGTTGACTTTTGTAAAGGCTTGCATTTATATAGGAAATATGGTATCTACTTTTATGAAAATTATTTTATTTTTCATAAACATTCATTTCCACATTTATGCTAGCAGAAGGAAAACATCTGCAGTGACTTTAATTACAGAAAAACTTATATTTAATCTTTTTGAACACTAAAAAGAAAATAAAGTTCTATCAGGATTGTATACGCTTTTATTGTACTAAATTTAAAAAAAGGCTACTACAGAAATGGATTAAGACAAGCAAAATGAAAGGTTAGAAACTTAAAATATTCAAAATTGTTCTTTAAAAATACTCCAAAATGATTAGTATTTGTGCAAGAAATTCACCAAAGAGCCAGAGACCTCACTATGTAATTTCTTCTTTCTAGAACTATTAATTAACATTGCTCCCAGAACTCTGCTAAAGTCCCCTGCTGAAAGGAAGAAAGTAAATACAGTACTGGAAGGAAAACTGGTTCATTTTCACAAAACTGTGAGAGGCTTGAGACTTGTCAAACAAAACACTTGCTAAAGAACTATTTCTAAACTATTAGCTTCTACATAAAAGCTTTCTATTTAATGGCATCCTCCTGGGAGACTGCACTGGAATGTGCAACAGATTTGAAAAAGCCACAGATTTGGCTCGTCTGTACATATTAGGTGTACAGAAGCAAAGCCATTGTGTAGGGTAGGGGGTGGTGCGGGTGGGGTCCCGATTCCCAATGTTGATAGAAGGATTCTCATTTCGCTTGGTTATTCATTTTTTCTACTACAATTACAATTTTGCTAAGAAAAAAATAAAATGTTGGTTGTCTTCTACTCTGGGTTTCTAATTTTCAGGGTTTGAAAAAGAAAAACGTCTCATGTTCCTAAAAGAATTACCTTTTAAGTTGGGGGTGTAGTAATACATATTTGTAATCTCAGCACTCCAGATGCTGAAGGTAGTAAGATCGTAAGTTCGAGGCCACTTTGGGCTACATAGAGACCCTTTCTTGAAAAAAAAAAAAAGAAGAAGAAAGAAAAAAGAAGAAAGTAAATCACATTCTACAACCTCCAGAGTTGCTGGAAAAACAGCAGAATCTAGCCTCACGGCACCCCCTCTTGAGACTCTGAGCCGCAGGTCGCTGGGGCTTGCCCTGCGCGGGCGACCCTGGCACTGGGTCCGCACAGCACAATCCTTTTGGTAGGCGTTTCTGGGTGGGGATGCTCCAAACCAGTAAAACCACCTACAGAACCCAAGCTTGGACTCTGAACCAAGCCCTTTTGCCTACTTTGCCTTTCCCTCTATTGCGGGGATCCTTACCATCACAACATACAGCGTCTCCCTACCTTCGGGTGCTCCAAGCCCCAGGCGCCCACAGGGCATCCACGCGCAGTAGGACGGGTCTGGAAGGCGCGCGGTCCACTAGTCACGTTGGGCGAGTCGGAACTACAACTCCCATCAGGCCCCGCGGCCGGCTCCCTAACCACCCTCCCTTCCTCCCCAACTCAGCCTGCGGCGGGCTGTGCAGGGCTTTTATCTGCGGACGGGGCGGGAGGGAGCCAGATCCGCGATCTCCCCGACGGCAGCGGCCGCACAAGCGCCCTTAGCTTCTGCGTCCGCGCCCGGCCGAAGCTCGCGGCGCACACGTCCGCCCCGCGCGTAGCAAAGGATGGTCATCCGCGTGTTCGTCGCCTCGTCCTCGGGCTTCGTGGCGGTGAGCTCTGCGGGGCGGCCGCGGGTGGGGGGCGCGGCGCGGGGCGGGGACCCTGCGGTGGGCGCCGAGCACATCCACACGCGGGAGTCGCACCCGGCAGGTGATTCTCACCCCGGGCAATAATGGAAAGGGAGGGAAAGGACGGTGGCTGGGGACCCCGGCTCGCGCCCGATGCGAGACTTGCTCCCCAGGCGTGGCGCGGACAGTCGGAGAAGAGGCTCTTTCCCTTAGACTAGTTTTTCTGGAACTGGGGACACTACGTCTGCTTATTTTATTTATTTATTTATTTATTTATTTATTTTTTTGACTACTTTGTTTTCTAACCTGGCGCCTGAATGAAACAAGTTTAAGTGGGAATTCTCCAGTTCTCCACCCTCCCTTCCTGGTCACCAAGTACCTTTCATAGTTTCATACCTGAGCGAAGAGAATGGTAAACCAGGTCTGTCCTGTTGGGCCAGGATTGTTTATGTTAATTGTCATTCTTTGCCTAAGGTACTATAAATATCTTTACATCTTTTTCTAAACATGTGTGTTCCCCCTCCCCCAAATGCTGAGGTAAATTTCATCTTGGAAATCTAAAAATTGTGGTCTTTTTTTAGCTGTTCTGTTGGGATGCTGTTGAATTCTTTTAGGACGATTTTTTTTGTTTTTAAGAAGTTAAATAGCCAGAGATGTCAGAGTTTAAAGAAAAATTCAGTAGTATACGTGACAACTGAGTAAAACGTACCACATGGGTTTTACGTGATTATCGAGACTTGGTTTCCTTAGCCAAGAGTTAAACTATAGATTAACGAGGCTCCTTTGTAAGATACATAATCAGGTATGTCAAAAAGTGCAGTATTGTTTAAAGTTTCTCTGGCCAGTTGCCTATCCATTAGCTCAACCAGATTGTCCCAAAATTTGTTTCTTAAGTGGGTAGGGTGGAGGATGGAATAAAATATTGTTTGAAAATCCCTATAAACTACTGAAGCTTTTTATTTAAAAATAAGGCACCTTTCTCCAGTACAAACACCCTCGCTAGCACCAGTAACAATAGCTGGGAAGCTCCAACTTAATCTTTCCCTACAGGCATGTTCTGATTCTCAAACCCCTCATAGTTTCATAGTTTCTGCTGTTTCAAATTATTTGTGGTTGCTTAGTCATATCTCCCTTTCCTCATGGAAGCTGCACTTGATGTGTTTGTAAACCTTTGTTTACTGTTTCTTTGACAAATTTTTTCAAATTCTCTTCTTACTATAAAGCTTTTGGTTTTATCATGAACTTATCAGTTTCAATAGTTGTCCCAGTAGCACTTTACTGATTGCTGAAGGGATTCTTCATAGTATTAAGCTTAGGCTACACTGGGAAAGTCAGAGTCAAAGTCGAAGTAATTACTTGGCTTATCCTGTTAGTAGGTAGTAAATGAAGACAGTTCTGGAACCTTGCATCCCTATTTCATTCCTCTAACAAATATTTGTTGTCTGCCTCTTTTATGTGCCTTTTTATTTTTTAAACTTAATGTTACATGTTTTGCACATGGAAATAAAATTAAGAAATTTAGGTTTTAGTGCAGATACTGACATGATAAGTTTGGACCAGGTGCTCTGTCTCTGCCTGAGGGTTTTAATGAACAACTCAGAATTACATTGTACCTTTACAATGCTTTGATTTCACTAGGTGAGTAAAACGGGAGGGTGAATTCTTGTAAACAGCTTCTTACTTGAACAATATGTGTATCAACCTCACAGTGAATTTATTCTTTTCCTGGGGCATTTTATTGGGATGTCTCAGGTATGTACACCATATGTACAACCTGGAAACACTAATTATCTATTTTAATGATCTGCTGTTTGAGGATCCAGTCTTTTCTAATCTTAGACAATTCTAATCCATTGAGTTTCCCCACTCATAATATTGTCTTCTCTATCAGTACAGTTTTTCTGCCATATTGATGCTTTTGGTGCTGTGAAGTTTATGCTCATATGAAAGAAATAATGATTTCTTAGAAATCTTGGGTTGGAGAGGTTAATAGGACTTACAGCATTAAGCCACATTAAGCTTTCATGAGAATGCTGTGTATCCCCTCCAGCAGTGTTGGGTTGACTATAGGTACTGTTTTACTCTGTACCTAACCAATACCAGCAAGTACATATAAGAACAAACAATTGGATTCCCAAGTCAGTTTGGTTTTAGCTGAAGTTTATTAAATCATAAGGGAGGAATGTGACCAGAATTAACTTAGCTAAGTAAGCCCCCTGGATTTCCAAAAAGATGCTCTGCTATTACCAGTATCACTTTTAAACAAATTAGAGAAAGTCCTCATATCTTGTTCTGATTCCTCTGAACTCCGGAGCTTCTGCGGGTGGAATAACTAAGATGAAAGGGTGACTGCCCTTTTATCCTCCCTACAGCTCCAGGTGAGGTCTTTCACCAGGACATAAAAATATTATTATGCCACAGATGCCTGAAAATCACATTTAGTAGGCAGCTGATCATGCTGCTGTCATTCACGTTGTAGTAAAGGGACACATAACTTCTACTGTAAGAAAATGGCATATAGTATATAGAAAAGTCATTTTAAATTTTAACTTATTCTGAATCTGAACTAAAAGGGGAGGCCTCGGTAACCTTGTCCAAGAAATAGGTTAATATGACTTTTTAAATTTAAAACATCAGAGTCAACTATTTCATTCATTTAACTGTATTTTCTAAGTCTCCATGCCCTGTCCAGCTCTGTCCTTGGTCTTAAGGAGAACCAGAGGAGAATGGAGGGTGTGGTCTCACTCCTTAAGGAATTTACTAATCAGGTGGGGACATGAGATAGGAAAGGTGAAACCAGCAGTAATCAAGTGCAGCCCAAGGATACATGCCTCTTTCAGGAACATTTTTACTATAGAAATAATCTAGGCAGCAGAGAGGTGCGTTGCAGGATGTCAGATAAGGAGGAAGTATGCTTCAAATCATAAAATATGCATGCAAGAGCCTTAGGCAGATGGCAGGGAGAGGAACTGAGATAGATTGGAGCCTGGGACAGAGTTCACCAGCCTGTTTTTCTCAGCTGGGAAGGGAGGAGTTTTGGTGGGAGGGGTGGCAGCAAAGGTTTCCATGGACCTCTCTTGAGGACTAGGTAGACTCAGGTCCCTACAGGAAGCCCATGACAACAAACTCCATAGTGCTCAGCAGTGCAGAGATATCTTCAGTATCTGTAGCTTGTCTGCTGCTTGGAGCTTTTTGTCCCTCAGGGAGCAAGGTGCTGTATGGTAGAGAGGGACCTCTGGAGTGAGATTTCAGAAGAATCTTTATCTTCTTCCTTGCCTTGACTGAAATTTCTCAAAAAGCAAATAAAGTCTTTCATCCTTCATTAAAGTTCTTGGGCTCAGTCAGAGTTGAAGAGAAACCTAAAGATACTTTAAAATGAAGTCCAACCACCTAATGTTATAGAAAAGGAAACGTGGGCATGGAGTTTTAAGTGGCTTGCCCTGAGGTCACTTATGAAGTCAGTGCAGAGCCAGGTGTAATTGGAAGCCAGATTTCTGATTCCTGCACGCATTCATTCATGAGTTTATTTACCCACGCATTCATTAGTATAGTGATTGATTCATGTGTTTACCAAACAAGCTTTGAAAACTAAGTGTTCTTTGATAAGCAATAGAAGGTGCTAGGTGTCTGGATGATAAGGAATACAGACTTGGATTCTTCCTGATGGCATAAATCAGTGCTGTAGTCACAAAGCTCAGAGACTTGACATGCAAACCATTTAATCAAGAAGGATGGACTGATGCTGGCTTGGGGGAGGCTTCCATGGGACAGGGTGAAATGAAGGAGACAGCAGTATATCCCTGGATGTTGGGGAGCTATTATCATGGATAATGAGAGCAAAAGAGACAAAGAAATTGGAAGCCAGGTTGGAAAATGGAACTGCAAATTGTTTTCAAGTAAGGTTGGGTATGAAGGTGGGGGGAGAGCACATACAAACTGCTTAAAATTGTCCTGCTCTTTGCAACTGTACAATGTATACTTACTGCTTTGCATGATTGATTATTTTTGTAAGCATGCAATTACCAGTCAGGCTGTTGCTTCCCTGTAGAGTCTATTCAGTGAAGTGTCACTGTGTATGGGAGCCAAAGAAAAGAGTTCCAAAGCAATTAAAGTCAGGACGTGATCATGTAAAAATAGAATTATTTCCTGAGAGACTCTAATACCGTAAGTGGCCAGTGAGAGAATGCCTGGATTCTTTAGGATCTTTAACTCATTAGATCTTCACTGTCACATGGCAAGGTAGTTATTTACTGACATTTTACACATGAAGAGACTGAAGTGAACTGAGCTGTAGTACCATAGCTTCTAGAGCAGAATTTCTTCTCTGTGGTGTGTGTCCTGCCTTGAGGGATTGAGAGTTTCAAGGTACTTGATATCCTGCAGTACAGGACAGTCTGGTATAGAGAACTGCTACATACCAAGTATCAGTGGTCCCCCTGACCAGAAACAGTGTGAAGTCCTGGGGAGAAGAATGTGGAGCAAGCAAGTGTAGGGATGAGTCAGAGAATACTAGAGGTGATCAGGGAAAGCAGGAATAAGTTGGGGCCCAAGGACCAGGATGTGGGTGTGATAGAAGGTCAAGCTGGGAAGACCTGTGCATTTCCAAAGGCTGCCATCAACAAAGTGCTCAAAACACTGGTGCTTAAATAACAGAAATGTGTCTCATGGTTCTCAAAGCTAGAGATCAAAGTGTTGGCAGGTTGCTGTCTTCTGAGAACTGTGAAGGAGAATCTGTTCCATGCCCATCTCCTAGCTTCTGGTGATCCATTGGCAAGCTTGGCATTCTTTGGCTTGTCAAGATATCACCCTGCAAACTGCCTTTATGCTCACATGGTATTCTCTTTGTGTTCAGGACTGAGTCTGTCTCTGTCCAGACTTGCCCTTTGTATGAAGACACAGTCATATTGAAGTAGAGCCTACCCTTATAAGCTCATCTTAACTTGGTCATTTGCAAAGATCCTGCTTCCAAATGAGGTAACATGCACAGGGATGGAGGCTTAGGACTTCAATATCTTTTTTTTGGTGTGGGGGAAGAGTTAGGGAGGATGTCACAATTAAACCCAAACAGCATGCAACATGAGGGTTGAAATAAAAAGACCGAAGGAATCTACCCTCTTGAACTGGAAAGACTATGGGCAGATTTTTAAATTTTAAAGTCAGCAGCCAGGTATCAGATTATATGGAATTATAGTTTATATTAACGTCTGTTGCTAGAAAGGGAGATTTATCAATATCCCAAGGGAAGTCCTAGCCTTAGTGTTTCTAGTACATTTTAATATTTCTCAAATTTGATATGCCTTTTCCATTATAAACTAACATTTAAATTGGTAAATGTAAACATAATCAAGAGTACATTTCTACATGAAATTAGGGACTTTTTACCCATTTGCATTTGGACACTTTAAGCATTTCAATCCACTTAGGAAAACTAAATTTTGACATATTTATGATATGAAGGAATAGCTGGGTGGCTTCCACACTGTAGGCAGGAATGGAAGACTACATGAATCTTGTTTTTCTGTTTTTCACTTTTGTAAAATCAAAAACAGAAAAGGAGAACAGCTGTTGTGAAAAAGATTCAATAGTTCGGCAGGAAGCACTATGAGCTACTGACTGTTTCTTCTTCAGGTTTTTTTTTTTTTTTAATGGAGGTACTTCACTATTCGTCAGGTTTTTTTCATGTATCATTTATAAAAAGTTCTGAAGTGAACTGTGTTTTTCTCAGTCAAGTTAGGAATGGGTGATAGATAATGTATGTACAGGTATAATACCAAGGCAAAAACCCCACTGAAAACAAACAGACACCTAAACAACAAAGAACAAGAATGAAAAACAGATCACGGTAATGAGAGGGTAAAAAAAGGAAGTTAAAAAAAGGTGAACATGGTTGATGTACTTTCTGTAAGAATGAATATAGAATATTTAAGCCTGTTGGAATCACCGTAAGTGGAGGGACTAAGGTAGAAAGGAGAAAAATGGAGGGGATGAACCAATTGGGATATAATACATGTATACATGGTAAAGTCATAATGAAACTCCTTCTGTTTAAGCTATCTCAAACAAATATTTTTTTTTCAAAAATGAAAGACAGGAAGGTAAATGGGCCCTGTCTGGGAATTGGTACCAGAGGGAGGGGGGAGGATATAAGGAAAGGGTGAAGGAAAGTGGATATGGTGGAAATGTTACGTATTCATGTATGAAAATGGGAAAAGGAGACATGTTGAAACTATTCTAAGAAAGGGGAAGGGATAAATGAGCATGATGGAGGGGTGAATTTGACTAAGGTATACTATAAGCACTTTTATAAATGTCCCAGTGTACTCCCAGTATAGCAATAATCTGATAACAAAAATAAAAAATAAAGGGATGTGTGACAGAATAGAAAGTCTAGATTTATAGTGAATGTTTTACTTTTGAAAATAAAAATTGACATGGTTTACTGATCATTATAAGAGTAGACGCTCGTTATCCGCAGCTCTATGGCCCCAAAGAGACCTGTACTGAGGATTAACTGTGCACACTCAGGCTGCACACAGTTGAGTGCTATATGTTCTGTGGGTGTCAGATTCATTGTTCCCATAACGCAGTGCAACTTTCACTAAAGACATGCTACCTTTCAACAGATCTCAGAGTTTCACTTTATTGCTTAAATAGAGCACGTTAACTTTTACCTTGCTTTTTGGGAGGCTTATTTTCACAAAGTAAGGGCAGCTCACACAATGACTTAAGCACCACTGATGATGACATGGGACTGACTGAGCACTTCTCCCCATCTGCTGAGCTGTGAAATGCTGAAGGAGGTTTAAAATTTTTGTTTTTGAAATTTGTTTTGATTTTTTAAAAAAAAAAATTTTAACCATGCTAGGTCAAAACCACATGTAATAAATCTGTGAATAAGGTGGACTTAACTGTGTTTTTGAAATCTTAAAGTATCTGATTTTGAAATGCATATTTAAAAGAGGTCAAGAAACTATTCACATGGTAAAAGTCAGTATTTTGAAAAGTCTTCCTTAGCTCTAACCTCAGAGGCCCTGTGGGCTTTAGTCCCTCCGCACAGGCCGCTTTAGTGGGCGCCGGTAGAGTTATAGAGTTAGACACAAATTGTTCTGATTGGAATCACTTTGTATATTCATTAGTTTTCTGTGATCAATCTACTTTTTGTCCATTATGCAAAAGAGGATCTTAGCTTTCCAAGCTACAAATTTAGTGAAAATTTGCATTTTCTTGTTGCTGTGGTTCCCAGGTGGTTTGTTCCCCAAAGGTTCCCAGAAGTGGTGGAACCTTTTAGAGGTGGGGCCTAGTGGGAAGAGGGCAGGTATTGGGGATGCTGTTCTCAGAAGGGACTAAGGTACTTGTTGTAGGACCCCAGTTTGTTTGTTATAAAAGATCAAACTTTACCCCTCCCTGCTCTCTGGCTTCCTTGTCTCACCATGTGATCCCTCCCTGTCATGTGTGTTTCTGCCCTGTTGACATCTGCCATGATGTGACAGAGCCAAGTGGGTCGTCACCAAAGATGGAACTGAGGGGGCACCCGAAATTGGACTTTCAGCCTCCAAACCTGTGAACTAAGCAAACCACATTTCTTTATACATTACCCAGCCTCTGGTATTACAGCAAAGGAAAATTGACTAATGCAAATGTGAAATGGCAAACTAATATTTGAGGGAAATTTTCTACTTCTTTGCTACAATTGCCTTTCCTGGGCCTGCTTTCTAGTTGTAGCTTAAGAACATGTCATTGAGCCTTTCTGTGTAGCATTTTCTTAGACAGTGGTCAGCATGTACATTGCCTAGTTCAGAAGGGGACATGGGTGTTAGGAGGGGGAAGAGATGGTGATTGGAAGCTTAACCTAGCTGGGCACTGAGCAGTCTAATTGAAGGCACTTCTGTCACCTGCTCTTAATATACTTATCTGTGCTTATCTGCCAACACGGGCTACTCAGGAACTGTACTGTGTTAATTTGAAGGCCTGCTGTTATCTTTTATATGTTTGATTGTTTTTCTCCATCAAACTCTTTAAAAAAAAAATCAAACTAGGGAAAGCATTTAATTGAAGGCTTCCTTTTTGGACTCATGACAGCTTTACTGTAGGACAGAAGCTGACCCTTGGGGCCCATGGTGCAGGCTGATGACTTGTGCAACCACTGGGAGACTATTAACAATTTGGTGGGTCCTTCTGTCTTTGTTTCCATGGACAGCTTATTCCTGAGGGGGTCTGGCTCAGTACATGTTAGAACCCAAGGAGGGGTTTCCTGGAACTGACCCTGAAAGAGGAGGAGCAGGGCAAGGGGCGGGTCTGCTTTGCTGTGGATCTTTGTGAGTCCTGTGCCAGCTAGGCCTCAGAGCTCCTGAAGCAGAAGAAGAGTCGTTGGCTGTGACTGAGTGGAGGATTCTAACTACTTCACGATGTGTTCTCCATTTCCCACTGGGCAATGGCCAAACAGGAGACAGTCTTTGGTCATCCTGGATCTAGTGGCTTTGGGTGCGGAGGGCTAAGAAGAAGAGACTCGCGTAGGGGCAGTCCAGAGGTATTTGGTAAACGCAGTGGCTGCATTTCAGTGTAGTATTCAAAACAAAACAAAACAAAGCAAAATAGAAAAGCCAGAGCAACAACGGCCAGCATTAGCTCGTTCTCCTTCCGTGAGCTGCACAGGGAGTGGGAGTGTGGTCTTCCTCATTCATGACATTCCCATGTGGGTTGAAGCACCACCCAAAATAGGTGCTTGTGTTGAGTATGTGCTGATTTATTTAATTCTAGAGACTGTTTATATTCAATTCACATACCTACTTGTGTCCCATCAATGGGATGTGAATCGTTGGAAGGCAGTGCACATCATGGTTAAGGCAGTACATGACATTAGGGATGTAACCTTAACCTCTTCATTTATAAAAGTGGGATAGGTGTGGTACCTCATTTATAGGATTGCTATAAGACTTGAATGAATGAATGAACGGTTCTATGTAGGTATATAGCAGCGTTAGTTACATAGAGCATATTACCTATTATTCCTGTTACTTCAGTAGTACTTTGGTATTATTAGCAGTAGTAATAGCAGTAATAATAATAATAATAATGAACATGACCTTAAGTACATAGCCTGTTGTGCACAAGGCATTCTGACCATATTTATTCACTGCTTATATGTGCTGACTACCATGCAAGTAGTCAACTATTGTTGGTTGTACATAGTACCTGGTTTTAGAGTCCTGGCTTGATTAAAGGTATCCCAAACTTGGCAAATAGATTTCATACTAATGACGGCTCTGACTGATGGACAGTGGATGCCTAGAGAGCTGGGAAAGGAGTTTTGGTGAATTGTCTGAGGTCAAGAGGAAAACAGTGTGATTCGTTATTGGTACCTACTCAGGCACCAGAGGACGGAGGATCAGGGTCTATGTCACATACTTCCCATCAATGTGTTAGAGTCTGTTATTTTAGATTTGTGGAACTGAATGTAGAATATTTTGAGTCTGTGAGTAACAAGGAAGAGAAATAGGAAACACCTAGTTGAACTGATGAATATCCTCTGCAAACAATCTTTCTTGTCTAACACCCCCAGTTGGGGGTATGGAGGTGTGGGGGTGATGGAGAAGGGACAGGGTTTCTGTATTTAATGAAGATGAATTGTATTTCCCAGAATCCTGAGAAATTTGAATGTTTTTAGATCTGGCAGGATAGACAAGTGGATGATGTTAAAGAGAGGTCAGGGGCTTTGTGAAAAAATGTGGTGGAGATAGGAAAAACACCTGAAATAGGTAAACTCACTGTGCTGAACCTTGGAGTGTTAAAAGGGCAGGTGAACAATTGTTTATCTGTGCCCACAATGTGGGAGGATTTTTCCTGCTTTTTATCCTTATAGTCAGCCTACCAATTATGGGTTATTGTACCCATGGTAGGTATAATACGTCATCTGTAATCATGCCTAGGGTTATTCAGCGTGCTGGTGGAACCTAGATTCTGACCTTTGTCTTTTAATCTTGTGTTCTATACATTTTTCATTGTTCCACATTGCCCACCAGAAGAAACCAGTAACCAGAAACCAGTGAGGACATGGGTTGTGCTAACACAGCAAGCAGGCTAGAATAGCAGTGTATGAGCTCAAGCTAGAGAAAGGGGATGGGGCAGGATTCCCACAAAGTGGTTCCACAAGACCCCACTCAGCTGTTGCACAGGTAAATCCTAAAAGGAATGTGGTTTGACATGGAAAGCTAATATTTAATAATAATAATAATAATGACTACCACTCACACTTTGTGAGGAGGCCCTGGGGGGGCTTTGTTTTTGTTATTTGTATTCCTCAAAGAAGCTCAGAGTAGAAGCCATTCATATTCCCACCCAACCTTCGGTACATCATAGAGGAAGAAAGCAATACTTGAAGTAACTTGCCTTGTCATAGAACCCACAAGGTCCAGATCCCCATCCTTTTCCTATCAGCTTTGTCCCAGAGAAAGAAATCAGAGATTAAAGGGAAGTGAGAATAGGCAGTTGGAGGTCTTGAAACTAAATGTATGATTTGCCTAAAATGTGGTTCTTCTGCTGTGTGTGATAAAGTTGGGTAAAATTGACTTGATGTGGTAAGCTGTAGGGAGTGGAATGGGATGGGACAGGATGGGACAGGACAGGAGGGCAATCAGGTGATAAGGGAGAAGAAAGGTTGGCCAGAATGGGTGGATGAGACAAAGTCGAGGGTAGAGGTATTTATGTAGCCCTTGTGACAACACGAGACCTACTGAGACAACTGGCAGTTGTGTACCTCATCTTTACCGCCTTGGACCCTGAGTTTTTAGGGGAAAGAACTGACCTCCATGTGCTCACCATTCCCTGTTTTCTACTGTGCCAAACAAGTATTTTGGGGGAGAAAGGAGTTTATTGGTTTATTTCTGCCTATTCTGGGAGTTCAGTGCAAGAAAGGGAGTAGAAAGTGGGAAACCAGGTTCCAAGCTATTGGCGGTTGGAGGGCCTGACAGAGTGTAAATGACTCGAGTGTGAAGGGAAAAACACGGCCAACACACATGGGAAGGCAAGTGCAAGGGTAGGAGCCCACAGGAGCCATCAGTGAACTGCTGTCTGTTAACTTCTTCTGTATAATGTAATTGTTCTAAGATTTTTGTGCTTTGTTTCTTGTCCTCCATCTCTCTTTATAATGGCAGATTCTTTACATGCAATTTACCATAAACTTGGAAGACAAAAGAAATTTATGTGATACAAGTGAGGTGATACATGGAAAGACTGTGGAGCAGAAAGACCTGGGTTTGAATTATGACTCTGCTGAGCTAGTGGGCAAGGAGAATCAGAAAGTCCTTTCACTTCTCGGATCTCACAGTTCCCATTTGTAGAGTTACTCCAGTATGATGGACTGACAGCCATTGTTATTGTTCTGAACAGTCATTTTCTGACCTTTCTAGATTCCTTAACTTTAAATGAGCTTATAAGATTTATTTAAAAATTATCCTGATAATCAGATTATAAATCCTAAGTTAGATTGAGAATAGCTTTAAGAAGACCCCAAACTAACATTGTTTATTTAGGCTAGTGTAATACCAGAAGTCACAATCTGGTTGCAGAATCTGAAAACCTACTTTTTTTTGAGTTGGCACTTATATTAAAATATTAGAACAAGTATAAATATATTTTAAATATTGGAAGCTATTTGTCTCACACACAAACATAATCTGAGTGTCCCACTCTTCTTGAGACATCTGAAGATCCCTTGGTCCTGGTGTCTCCATTCATCATCATAGCGTGGTACGGATCCACCAGAGCTGAGCAGCAGTGGTTACTTCTCTGGGGCTTGTACCTTTGGGGGCTCCACAGCCCCCCACCCTTGCCAGGTTTCCCCCCACTGTGAGCCTTTTGTTATTGAGCATGTGCTTTTTCTCATAATGAAAAGTGGGTTTTGGCATGTATTGTCTACCAAAAATGGGAAAACATAGGATTATGTTGAGCGAGTTCTATGCTCAGGAAGGAGGGGACCCAGGGAATCATTTTGTGAAAAGAAGGAAGTTTTAGCCTAAGTAGTTAGTATTTGTTGGCTTTACTTCTTTATGTTAACTGCCTGACTTCTCTGGCACTAGAACACTCTACTGTCTATGAGGTTTATAGGGGTAAAAAGTGACTATTTGCTGTTTGTATGGTGTTGGTTAAATGCTAGCCTCCCAGTCATTCTAATCTCCAAGTTATTATATGTTAGGACAGAACTCCCTTGAAAATCTTAAAATGAAGTTTAGGTCATGTCTAAGCCAAGGTTGTCATTGGTGGCACTATTGGTCCTTAGGGCTGGATTGCTCTAGTTTTTTTTTTTTTTAATTCATTTATTTTATTTCATTTATTTTATAACATTTAGTTAATACATTTATGATTTCCTTAAAAATAATTAAATAGAATTAATATAAGATTTGCTCCCCCTCTGGAGGTTTTCTTCTTTCTTTTTTTTTTTTTGTTCATTTATTCACATGTGCATACATTGTTTGTCATTTCTCCCCCTTGCCCCCCTCCCCCGCTCATTTCCAGGCAGAATCTGTTCTGCTCTTTTCTCCAATTTTGTTGAAGAGAAGACATAAGCATAATAAGAAAGACAAAGCATTTTTGCTAGTTGAGTTGAGAATAGCTATACAGAGAGATTCCTAGCATTGCTTCCATGTACAAATATGCTACAACCCAAGTTGATTCATCTCCAACTGATCTTTACAGTGGTTCTTGATACCCTTCTCATGTTGACCTCTGTGGCTTTAAGGTTTCTGTATTAGTTCCTCTGGAGTGGGGACATCAAACGCTTTCATGTTTTGGTTTTTGTACTTATCCTCATACCTCTCGGATATGCTCTCCCCTTGTCATGTGACTCAAGTCCAACAACATTGCTGTATTTGCCCTAGACCTAAAGACCACATATGAGGGAGAACATACAAGTTTTGGTCTTCTGAGCCTGGCTAACCTCGCTCAGAGTTCAGAATGATGTTCTCCAGTTCCATCCATTCACTTGCAAATGATAAGATTTCATTCTTCTTCATGGCTGCATAAAATTCCATTGTGTATAAATACCACATTTTCTTAATCCATTCGTCAGAGGTGGGGCATCTTGGCTGTTTCAATAACTTGGCTATTGTGAATAGTGCCGCAATAAACATGGGTGTGCAGGTGCCTCTGGAGTAACCTGTGTTGCATTCCTTTGGCTATATCCCCAGGAGTGGGACTGCTGGATCATATGGTGGTCTATGTTTAGATTCTTAAGAAGCCTGCAGACATGCTGGGGCTTGAACTCAGGGCCTCTTGCTTGCTAGGCAGGTGCTGTACCACATCGGCCACTTGATCAGCCTTTGGATTACTCTTTATTGTGGGGCTTGTCCTGTGCATTGTAGACATAGAGCAGCATGCCTGTGTCTATGCACTAGGTTACTGTCTGTGCCCTAGTTCTAACAACCAAAAAAGTTTTCAGGTGTACTCCAATGTCCCTTGAGATAAAATGACTTATGGTTTAGAACCACTACCTTAATCCATAAGTAGCTGAGAGGAAATGCTCACAGTATCAGCCCACTCAGATTGCTTTAAAAGTGGAAGGAACAAGTGGGGCATAATTGTACACATCTGAAATCCTAGCACGCAGGAGGTGTGATCATGAGTTCCAGGACAGCCTGGGTTAAGTACCAAAATCCTATCTTAGGTTTAAAAAAAAAAGAGAGAGAGGGAGGGAGAACTGAATAAATAATTTATCTACCTTTTCTGAAGAAGGCATGTGTGAGCTGTGTAATGGACTAATTTAAGTCTACACTGCTTTCAGACTCAGGATCTGTGGTCCTGGTTCCGGTGAGTCCATTTGATCAGTTTTGACTCTTTGGACAAGAAACTTGGTTTCTCTGAGCTGCAAGTGTTTTTTTTGTTTTGTTTTGTTTTGTTTTGTTTTGTTTTGTTTTTAATTGAGATATATTCACACACTACAAAATTCACCTCTTAAAACTGTGTTTTTTCAGTCCTTTTTTTAGTATATTCACTATGTTGTGCAATTATTGTATGAATATAAACATTTTGTTTGTCCATCAGTTGATGAATATTTGGGTTGTTCCCATTTTTTGGCTATTATGGGTAATACTGCTGTGAGTAGCATTGTATATAAGTTTTTGTGTGAATTTATATTTTTACTTCTCTTTGGTATATACCTACCTAGGAGTAGAATTGTTAGTTCTTGTTAAGGCTGTATATTATAGCTTTGAGAAGTGGCCAAATTGTTTTCCAAAGTGGCCATTTCATTTTACATTCACTTAACAGTGTCTGGGGGTTTCAGTTTCTTCACGTCCTTGGTAACTCTTGTCCATGTTTTTGATTACAGCTATGGTAGCGGCCAGGTGATAGGATTTCAGTGTGATTTTTGACCAACAATGTTGATGTTGTTTTTTAGAACTGATTAGTTTTTTTAAGATCTCTCGTAGCTCTGAATTTTAAATGTCTTCCATTCCACACATAAACCAACATGAATAACTAAGTCTTTAAAGGCTATGTATTTTGGAAACCGAGTTACTCAGTTCCTATACATTTTATGAGTACTTTCTGTTTCCCAGTGTTCAGCCATGTTCAGGACGCAGATGAACATTGATGTGACCCTTCCCTCCAAACAATTTATAATCTGATTAGGAAGAAAAGATAAGCAGAAAATAGCCCATAATACACGGTCTGTGGAACGTAACACGAAAATTATCTATACCATAAGTAAGTCACAAGGGAGGTGTATTTATTTGGATGAGAGCAAAGAGAGTCATGTTTAGAGCTAGATGGAAAAATAGCATATCTTGAGTTGGAGTAGTGGCTGTTTTTAAGACTATAGAAAATGTCACTGAAGGAAAAGTCTCCAGTGGAAAACTGTTTTGTAGGAGCTTAGGACCAGGAATAGATGTTATTGTCCAAGTTCTTTTTTGTCACAGAAACAAATTTGATTTTTTATCCATGCTGCCCTTTGTTTCAGACTTGAGACTTTTTTTTTTCCATTTGTACATATTTCTGTAGTTTGAGAGCAAGACAAATAGGTGTTCTGTGGTTAGTTCCACATTGGTGTTTTAATAGTGAGCCTGGTTCTAAGAGATAATTAACAGGGATGAGATGATTAATAATTTACCTTTTGAATTCCTTTTCCATTAAAAGAAAAAGGAAAAAAACCTATCATCCTGTTAACAAGAATTAAGGCTCTGTGTTAGGTTCAGAAAACCTAGGAAAGCCTCATCGGTCCTTCTGTGCTTACAGCTTCAAGGGCTGACTGGCTAGCATTTTGGACCTCCTGTGATCTTCTTCTGGCCTACCTTTGCAATGTTTCTCTCATGATTCTTTTGGTTGCTATATAAATACACAGGCTTCTTTTTTCTCCCCTTCTGCTTCCTGTGCCTTTTCCCATGGCCTGTCCTTTGCTTCGTCTGTGCTTACTTTGCATTGTGACTAGACACAGTCCCTCCCTCCTTTCTTCAAAGCCATGTGCCTCACCATTTCCCCATGAAGTGCTTTTCTCTCTCTGTCTCTCCGTTGCTCTCCAAACTGGGAGGGCTCTTCATCCACACCCCTCTACCACAGTGTAGCCTGCCTGACTCTCTCTGGTGGCCTCAGGGCCTTCCACCTGTGGTTCTTCAGAGTTCTAAGTTCTTTGAGGTAAAGAACTCTACTGTTTATCTTTTTGTTCTTCCAGGTTTCCTACTAGAGAACTTGGCACATAACATTTTGTTGACTAGATACAAGAGAAATATTATTTCTCTAGCTTCCATATCAGAAATAAAAGTGAGTCAGGAGTTTATGATTACACCAAAGAGGAACAAGAATGGAGTTTGTAGATAGAAGTCTGCTTTGGAAACATAAAGGCTGTTAGGGATTTGATTTTCTTTACTGCTTCTTAAGTGACATGAAGAATCTGTTATTAAGATAATTGTAGTGTATTATTGCTTCTACTTACATATCGGACTTCTAGAACCCCATGCGACTGAAGCTGGAGACTAGAAGAGAGCAGAAAAGCCACTGAGAAGCGTGGCGGGGTGATGGGGAGGACTGGCCTTGAGAGGCCTCACCCAGGCTTCTTGTGAAATAGGCAAAGTCTTCAAAGCCCACTGAGTCACAATGGGAAACTCTGAGGAGTGACAGCTGCCTTCTGAAGGCAGAACTGACATAGGCTCAGTTTTGGACTCTGGACAGAAAAGCCACAGACTTTTTACACAAAAATGGCCTCTGAACAAATCAGGACTCCCATCAAAGCAAAAAAATGGAGCCTCATGATCAGTCCTAGTCCAGAACAGACAATATCAGGTTTTATGTACTCTGCTTACCAACTCAGAAACATATGTGGCTCATTTTATAGAGATTTCTAAACTAAAAATAGTGTAAAATAAAATACAAGCATACATTTGTGCTTAAAGGGTTGATCTTCAAATATATAGAAAGCCTCAATCTCCAGTTCCTAGAGAAGGTAGCTTAATTGCTCCCAGTTCTGTCTCCCACATTACTGTTTCTTTTTTGCCTTTCGTTACCCCTTCTTTCCACCTTCTATTATAATACTGTAGACTTTTCTTCCTCATCCTGGGAGTTATTTGTTTTGAGCTCCTACTTTTGGTAATCCTGATGCTGTGCTTTTATCCTTGCTCCACACATCATTGTAGCTCTGCAGCTCTCCCCAGTACCTTCCTCACAGATACCAGCCTTTTGGCTGGCCTGGCCATGTAGGCCTGTCTCTGTCAATGCCTATTTTGTAGTGAAGCTGCTAGTTGGCAAGACCTGTAGACTATGTACTGCATCAATTTAGAGGCCTTGTTTTGTCCCTGTTTTTAATTATTTCTTAGGGCAGCATCTAGCACATTGCACCATCTTGTAAACACCTGTTGAGTGCACTACCTTTTGAAGAGATTTTGGTTTTTCTTTCTGCTGGCTCTTCTTCTCTTGCTTTCTCACTCATTCACCTTGTTAATTTTAATCTCTCTGTTTTCTTTTGAGCCAAGATGGAGTAGACAATTATATGGCTGGAAATGAAGAAAAATTTGAGGTAGAGACTAGAATTTGAGGAGTATTCATGTTACAGTTTATCTTATCTGAAAGACAGGAGTTGATGTCACCTGTAGGAACAGAAAGTGCCTATAGAGATTTGCAACAGACATGAAAGCTCCCAGAGGTGGTTCTATAGGATGGAAACAACACTGATCATCAAGTCCAAGTTAGATATTAAAATTTTGGTGGACAAGACACACTACCCAGGTGTGGTGGTACATACCTGTAATAACAAGACTCAGGAGGTTGAAGTAGGGAGGTTGGGAGTTCAAAGCCTGCCAGGGCTACATAGCAAGACCCTGTGTGTCTCAACAGCAACTGAAACACACTAGCATTGCACAGTAGCCCAAGGGAGGAGGAGAAAGCTGATGGTATGGCTAACCCAACACAGGAGCCTGGTCCATAGAATGCAGGTCAGAGCATCCAGATATTCTCTTAGGCATATCTACTTATGCCTACTATAGAAATATCAGCTAATTATATTATACATTGTATAAAATGTAATTATGCAAATGATCTGCTGTCCCCCAAATTATTTTTCAGCTGTAAATAGAAGTAATTGTTAAGTCATTTCTTAAGTCACTTTCACTCAGTTGAGGATTGACTGATAGAGAAAATGGGAACAACATACTCCATACACACAGTGTTATGGAGTAGCACCTCCAGACCCTGATAAAGGCCCAGCCTTTGGCTGAAGTTGTGTAATTCATGTCTATGGAAAATACTATCTCAGCAGGATTTCCTCCTGACAGCAGGGATTTTGACTATTGGAACAGCTCTTCTACAAAGTATCCCCTAATTAATGGGAAGCACATGTATGAGGAGTTGTATATCATTTGCAGAGAGACTCTCAGCAAATAGTGGCATCGTAAATTCATATTTTATGCTTGATTGACTTTTGTCTTTAGGAAGTAAACATGCATCTTGATAGAAAATGTAAAAACAGTAAAATCCAACCACCCACATCTTTCTTTCTATGTTTCTGCTAATGTTTTGTTGTGGCTTCACATCACTGAGTAAGTAATACAGGTTTTTTTTCTTTTTCTTTTTTTTTTAAGTCCACAGACTAAAACTAGTTTGTTAATATACTCATCAGTGGATAAACTAGTTAGAGCCACTGCCTTGCATCAGACAGGTGGGAAGGTGGCCCATCAGCTGCCAGGTACATGATGAGTAGCTCTTCTAGCGCCAGTGTGCTGAGACCATGAGGTTATAGGTAGCATGCTTGTGTTGTCTTCAACTTCCAGAGGAGTTTATGGTTTGGAGGAGAGAGCACAGGCACATGCGGTTAGTATTAAACAGTTCCATGACGCAAATCGTTAAATGCTAGGGTGATGGTGATATAATAAGAGTTTTGTGAAGGCAATGGTTAGCTTAAATCATGGCTTTTCAGCTTCATCCGTGTTGACATTTTGGGCTAGATAATTTTCGGTGGGGGCTATCCCGTGGATTGTATGGTGTTTCGTAGCATCCCTTGCTAATGCTCACTAGGTGTACCAGTAACAGTTATGACAAGCAAAAATGTCTCCAAACATTGCCAGATGTCTCCTGGTAGGGTAAAATCACCTCTAATTTAGACTCACTGGGGTTGCTTCCTGGGCCCAGTTGAATGCAGTGTGGATTTGAGGTTAGGCCCTGAAGAACAAATAGAACTTGGATAGAAAGGGTGGGTAATATGAAGGTGGCATTAGTTGAGGAGACCATTCAAGTGAAGACACAGAGGAGTATCTGCAGCAGGTCTACTCAGTGTGGTCCATGGACAAAACTTAGAAAGTGTGGCAATTGAGGATAGCACTTAGAGACTCTTAAAGCAACTTCATAGAACTATAATAACAAGGCTTCTATTTTGTATGCCTTATTGTGTCGTAGTTTTAGAAATTGTATTTCTGGCAGATGGGGCTATTAAAACAAGAACACCAGTAAACTGATCCTTCATTGCTGACATTTTGAGAGAAGCTGTGGTCAGCTTGAATGTGAGGTGCACAGCAGGGAAGTAAGAAGGGCTTGGTATGGAATAGGTGGAACCTGAGGCCAAGTGGTTCCTGAGATTTCTAAAGTACCTTAGGCTTGTTACACAGTAGGTATTTTCAGGATGGATAAATTCCTGGGAAACTCTAAGCAGAAGAGAATGGATTGAGGAGTACAGGGAGGGGCATCCAGTGTCTACTTGGCCATGGGAGTACCTTTCAGAAAGGGTATGTAAATGTCATTTACTCTGTGGTCTTTCAGTCATCTGCTAGCAGAAACATTTTCTGATGTGCTTGTCCTTGGAGCATAATTCTGAGCCAGTTGTTTCCCATTTGAAACTGTAATTTACACATTTTAATCTTATATGTCAAATTACATGTGTCCTGTCTCTTGGGATTGTGAACACTCTAATATCTTTGGCTAAAGTAACTTTGGTGATTATCTGGTAATGCTCATGGCTGTCCCTTTAAGAAATAAAGAGAATGTGTTTTGGTTCATTTGCATTCTCTGTGAGTAGAAGGTCTGTTTCTGTAGTGGTGGTGGGTTGTGCACAGCTCCTTGTAATTTGGATTTATTGTTCCTTCCATGAATTAGCAATGGTTTGAGGTTGTGAAGACTGACGGTGTAGCCTGTAGCCACGAACCTGTGCCCATATTTCCTTTAGAGTCTTTGGAGAGCTTGAGTTTGATGAGACTCCACCTGTGACTTACTTTTCTTTATTTTTTTTTCTCCCCAAGGCAATCCTCCACTAATTTAATTATCTTTTGGAACAAAACTGAATACTCTTCAGAGAAGAATAGCAGAATTTTAGAATGGAAGCCAAATAGGCAAGTAGATCAATAGGATGGAATACTTCAGACATAAACCCAAGTCAGGCATGGTGGCACATTCCTGTAATCCCAGCACTCAGAAAGCTGAGGCAGGATTATCATGAATTCAATGTCAAATTGGGCTACATAGCAAGAGCTTGTCTAAAAAAAGAAAAAACTTAAAGATCCCCTCACACAAGTAAACATTATTGTACTAGGCAATGCTACATTCAGTTTCATTTTTCAAAATTCAGTTTAAGATTACAATAGCTTTAAAAAGCCCCATAATGCCAGGTGCCAGTAGCTTATGTCTGTAATCCTAGCTACGGGGGAGGCAGAGATCAGGAGGGTCATGGTTTGAAGCCAGCCCGGGGCAAATAGTTTGTGAGACTCTATCTTAGCAATACCTAACACAAATCAGCGGGCTGGTGGAGTGGCTGAAGTGGTAGAGCATGTGCTTAAAGTGTGAGGCCCTGAGTTCAAACCCCAGTGCTGCCCCCAAAACAGCTCTAAAGTATCATCTACAGTGGTTAGTGTACAACAAACTGTTTGGACATAAGAAGTGGGAAAGTGTGATTTACAGTCAAGGGAAAAGTATGGTTAATAAAAACAGTAACAACAGGTCTTCTATATGACATTGATCAGGAATTAATGTTATTTTAAATTTTATTTATTTTACACGTAAAAATTGTACATTTATGGAAAACCATGTGATATTTGAATATATGTATAAACTGTTCCGTTTTACTTATCATTTATCATTTCCTTATGAAAACATTCAAAATCCTTTCTTCCAGCTTTTTTGAAATATACAGGACATTATTGCCGTCTATAGTCACCTTTGTGCGACAGCACAGTTACTTCTCCTGCCTAACTGTAACCTTTCCCATCCCTCTTCACTTCCACTCTTCCCAGCTCTGGCACCCAAGTTTTGTGCTGTGAATTACTGGAGATGGACTCTTTTTGATTCGACCTTTGAGGGGGTCATGCAGTCCTTGTCTTTTTGAGTCTGCCTTATTTCACTTAACATAATGACCTCCAGTCATGTCGTTGGAATGACAGAATTTCATTCTTTCTGTGGTCGAATAGTATGCCATTGTGTATATGTACCACATTTTCCTTATCCATTCATCAGTTGATAGTCTCCAAAAGGGGATCGCTGGGGTCTGTTTTTCACGTTTTGACAAACCTGCATACCGTTTTCTACAGGGTTGCACTAATTTACATTCGCAACAGCAGTGTGCAGGGCTCCCTTTTCTCCACGTCCTCTGCAGCACTTGTTACCGTTTTCTTTTGAATAATAAATAACTGTTCTAACAGGAGTGAGGCGATATCTATTTCATTTGTAATTTTAACTTCATTTTTTTTTCAGATATATCCATTGGCATTTTATGTCTTTTTTTGAGAAGTGTTTATTTGGATTACCCATTTAAAAATCAGGGTTTTTTTATGCTACTGAATTGTTTCGAGTTCCTTATTCATTCAGAATATTAACCTCTCACCAGATTATAGCTCACACATATTTTCCCCTGTTTAGTAAATGGTCTCTTCACTCTCTTCGTTGTTTTCTTGGCTGTGCAGAGACTTTTTAGTTTGATGTAATTCCATTTGTCTACTTTTGCTTTTGCTTCCTATGCTTTTGAGGTCTTAGCCAAAATATTATTTTGCCCATTCCAATATCCTGAAGTGTTTCCCTATGTTTTCTTCTAGTGGTTTTATAGTTTCATGACTTAAGTCTTTAATCCATTTTAGTTGATTTTTATATAATGTGAGAGATAAAGTCTTTATATAGTTTTGTTCTTCTGCACGTGGGTATTCAATTTTCCCAGCATCATTTAGTGTAGAGACTCTTTCTCCTGTGCTTGTTCTTAACTCCTTTTTTTTTTGGTGGCACTGGGGTTTGAACTTGGAACCTCACATTTGCTAGGCAGGCACTCTACCTTTTGAGCCACTCCTCCAGCCCCTTAACACCCTTTTTAAAGATCAGCTGGCTGTAGAGTATGAATTCACTTCTAGGCTTTCTATGCTGTTCCATTGGTCTGTGTGTCTGTTTATATGCCAGAACCAAACTGTTTTGATTACTATAGCTTTGCAGTGTATTTTGAAGTCAGTTAGTATAATGTTTCCTGCTTTGTTCTTTTTTACTTACTATTGCTTTGGCTGTTTGATTTTTCCCCCCTCAGTGGCGCTATACAAATTGTAGGATTGTTTTCTCTAGTTTGGTAAAGAACATTGGTGTTTCAGTAGGTTTTCATTGAATCTGTAAATTGTATTTGGTATTGTGGAAATTTAACAATACTAATTCTTCCAATTCATAAGTATAGGAAATCTTTCCCTTTTTTGTATGTCCTCTTTAATTTCTTTTGTAAATGTTTTATAGTTTTCACTATAGAGGTCTTTTACCTCTTTGGTGCTGGGTTTTTTGTTTTGTTTTGGTTTTTTGCTTAATTATAGCTGCTATAACTGAGATGGCTTTCTCGATTTCTTTTTCAGATAACTCACTAGTGGCATAGAGTCAAGTTACTGATTTTTATTGTTGATTTTGTATCCTGCAACTTTACGATGTTTGTTAATTAGTTCTAGTAGATTTTTGGTACAGTCTTTGTCAGTTTTCTTTTTGCCCTCTTTATTTGTTTCACCATATTAAACACACTTATTTTAGGTTCTGTGACTGGTAATTTCAATTTGAAATGCTTGTGACTTTTTGAATTCCTTTCTCCTGTGTTTGTAACTCTGGCTTGTGATGCCTTGCTCATTTTCTGGAGTGATTAATTTTTTAATATTCACTTTTTCTTTCCTAATATCTTAAAACCAATCGCTTAAAATAGCAGATGGAGTTTTAGGTTTTGTATTTTCACTTGGCATAAAATTTAAACCATTTGTCAGTCGGAATGGGGAAATGGATGTCGCACTGCTGTTTAGGAGATCTGGTTTTCAGTCTTGACTGCTGCTACTTACATATTGAATTATTTGTGGTGAGTTACTTTACTAACCTCCCTGTGTCTGTTTTATAATCACATCAGATAAGTAGGTTGATAGTCATTAAATAGCTGCAGGATGAATGACTGACTTTGAGACCATGGTCTCGGCCTTGGCAATTTCACAACCAGTGCTTCTGCAGCCTCATCACTTGCTGAGGTAGTGTGTAAGTTACCTTAAAATCAGAGAGGCATAGCATATATGACCTTTTCTCCGGAACTTAAAGTTAGTTGAAAGGACAAGGCCCAGTACCTTTTAGAAAGTAGCACAGTGAGCACAGGCAGCAAGCTCGCTGGCATTTGAGAGGAGTGTTCTACACTGAGGTGGAATTATGTGAGAGGTGGGCTCTAAGTGGACTTGGCAGAGTTGCATTTAAACGTTGCAAAGGCTAAAGGGCATTTGAGGCAAGGGCAGTAGTGAAAGCCAAAGAATCCCATGAGTTAGTCACTGCAGTGAGGAAGTGAGTGTAGGGAAAGGAGAGCAGAGTGCATGGAGAAGTCCACTGTGAGCCATTCTGTAGTCAGAGAAGGCTCTGGAAGGTTTTAGGCCATTAAATGATACGCAAATGAAGTTTTAAGATTCTTGTGGAAAAAGAATAACCGGGATATTGTTCAGGGTCCTATCAGGAAAGAGATGGCATATTAGAAGAGAAATTCAGAGTAGCTTAAAAAAGAGTAGACAAGGCACCACCAGAGATTTGGGAAGTACTTCAGGACAGGAGCAGCAGGTGTGTATGGGGGGGGGGGGCGTCTGGCTATTGGCTGGAGTAATGGAGTGAGTGATTCATGTATGTCTCTTCCTGCTGGCTAGCTCAGCCTTCTTGGCCTGGTGGCAGTCTCTCAATTCTCACAAGCAGCAAGAGCACAAGTGTGCGTTTCAGAACTCAGTTTACGTGAGGCTCATTGGTCAAAGAAAGTCACATGACCAACCCAGATTCAAGGGGTGGAGAAATAGACTCCACCTCTTGGTGGGAGGAGCTACAATGGCTCTCTGTCACTGGATGAGCAGAGGGGAGAATTTGAGGATTTTCTTTTTAAAACTTACTGGAGTATGTGAAAGAAGAAATACATTTTTCACTAATCCTCCAAATTAAAAAAAATACTCTAAATCAATTGCTACTTATTTTTTTTAGCATAGTTGATATGAAGTGCTGTGGCTTAAAATTCTATTTTCATTTTATTTGTGAAGTATGATTATATGCAGTGAAGTTTTGAAAAGGAAAGGTAAGCTTATTTTGGTGTGATATAATGGCACTGTGATGTTTTTACTTATAAAATCAAGTGAATTCCCCAGTCTTTTGGGTGAATAAATAAGTGGAATTTGTGTGGGATTTTGTTTGACAGTAAGTCTGTTGTAGCACAGGGTTGCTGTTCTGGGTGTCCTTTTCTATGACTCTGGAAAACTACAGAGTCAAACACCTAATGGGAAATGCCCTAATGTGACCAGCTGTTGTTATTCCAACTTGATCACTATTTTGTTGGGCCCACTAAGTCACAGGTGAGCTGGCCTGGAACTACTACCTCAGTTTCTCTTCTTGGCACTATCATTCTTGAGTTCTCCAGACAAGCCTCCAGAGGGTTAGCAGAAATGATTAAATATATACTTGTTTTCCTCTTAAAGAAAGTGATATACATCTAGACGAGCAGGAGGAAGGAGCAGGTGGGATTGGAAGGGTCATCAGCCTGCTTGATGTTGATGGTGTTCAAGTTCACCTCTTACTTGCAATCCTTCTCAGTGCAGGTACCTCCTGAGATTCTGTTATGGTTTGCCCTAGGGATTTGTCTGCAAGCAGGGCTGACACACCTAGTTTACATCCTAGCAGGAGAGATACACATTAGGGAACCTTTCTTGTTTAATTTAAAGTGTAGTTAATGCTACTAAGAAGGAATTAAGGACACAGTGAAAAAGTATACAAAGGGAATACCTTTGTATAAAAAAAAAAAAACTCAGTGTTTTTGTCATGGAAAATTTATTTGACAGGGTGACTGGAAAGTAAGGCCATAAGAAGAAGCAGGTTGGGCTAGCTGGGTTGTAGGTAGGTGGAGAAGGAAGGGCTGGGAAGAGATTTCATGGGCTGTTGAAGTTCTGATGCAAAATAATGGTGCAGTTGAGCAAATGAAGGGAGATCTGCATGACCCTTTGATCTATGAATCACCTGGGAACTTGTTAGAAATGCAAATACTGTGGTTTTTTAAAAAAAGCTTTACTGAGACATAATTAACATATCATAACTTCACTCATTTTAAGTATGCAATTCAGAGACTTTTCAGATATTTACTGAGTTGACCACCATTACCACAATTTTAGAACATTTTTATTACCCCACACAGAAATCTCAGAACTGACTCCATCAGCCCCTAGTCCTCCCCCATCCTCACTCCAGCCCTAGGCAACCACTGATCCCATTTCCGCCTATAGCTTCACCTTTTCTGTCAATGGGATCATACAATATGCAGTCCATATGCCTGGCTTTCACTTAGCATTGTGTTTTCAAAATTTGTCCTTGTCATAGCATATTATTGGTACTTTATTCATTTTTATGGCCAAAGAATGTTCTGTTGTTTAGAAATGCGAAGAACAAATACTTGAGCCCCACCCTAATTTTAATGACTTAAACTTGGGGAGGTGCTCCCCCTTACTTCATCTATGTTTTAATAAACCCTTCAGGTGACCCAGATATACTTAAGGTGAAAGAACTGCTGTTGCAGAGTGAGTAGGAGGGAGGGACATGAAGCTGGGGTCTTTCCACTGCTGGCCCATGATGTTTGCCTTCATCTTAAGGATAGTGGAAAGTTATTAAAAGGTTTTTAAGCAGCATTCGGAAACCATCAAGTTTATGCTTGTGAAACAATTTTACCTTTTCTGTAAAAAGTGGTTTGGGAGAGTCTGAGAAGATAAAGGAAGTTCTGGAGGGAGAGGATGGTGTAGCATGCACTAGTAGTGATGAAAATGGAGAAATGTGATGAGTTCAAGAAAAAAAACTGAAAGCAGAAAAGCTATGACTTGTTGGTTAATTGTATCATCAGGAAGAATAAAAGATAAAATTCATGTTTCTAGGTTGGGCAGGTGAGTGTGTAATGGTGCCATCAACATGGTCTTCTGAATTTTCTGGTCTGTGGGTAAATCTTAGTCCCTTGTTTCTCCTCTGGAATCTACTCTTTCAGGCAACCTCCAGAGATAATATTGGATGACATTTGAGCATAGACTATGAGGCAAATACTCTTGAGAAAATGCACTACCACACATGTAGAACCATAAATAATGTAAATATTAGTGTGTGTGCACACTCAATCTTTAGGAACTATACAAAATAGAGAACATACATGTGTGAGAAGGTGGAAAATAAAGGTGTCACCAAAGTGTTTAGACTTAGGTATGTGTGTAGAAATCTTTCCAAGCAAGGTGGATTTGAATAATTTAGACAGAAGACATGGTGTGTTTTGATGAGAGGGGAGAAGGGATTTGAGGTCACAGTTGATTCTGACAGGAGTACACATCACAATTATAGGATTCTGAAGGAGAGAGAGAGAGAAAGAGAGAGACAGAGATGGCTGGTGAGCAGCCTGGAGATTGGGACCAGGAAACTGTGGAACTTTTTTTGTTTGTGTGTTTTATTAAGAGCCAATGGGGAATTGTAAAACTTCAAAAAAGCCAAGATAGGTGCTTGAGAAGAAAACTGTTGTACAGGTTTCGAAGGTGTGGGTAGGATAGTCAATGCTAGAGTGTTCACAACACGGAGAGGGACAATAGAAATGGAGGAAATAGGCAAAACATGAGGAGTGGTGGGATTTCCAGAGTTGGCAACTAAAGGAAAGAGTGAAGAGGAAGAAAAGGTCATGACTCCTGGTTACTAGGAAAATGGAAGATGATACGCTGGTCATGAGGGAGAGGGCTGATTGTAGTCTTCGAATATGAGCAAGTAATTACATGAACTTAAATGTGTAGGCATAGCTTAAAAAATAAGTTATTAAATTTGAGGTAATAAACTATAAATTTGTTTATCTTTTTAATTTTGATCAGTTCTAGTATTGTCCTACTTAGCTATTTTTAAATTACACAAAGAATTATATTATTTCAGTAACTGTGATCTGGAATGTGAAAGGAATTGACTAAGCTGTTCTGAAAATACTGATTCCCAATAAAAAATACATATGGGTGACATTTTTGTTAATTATGGATTAGATTCAAATTCATAGGAGAGGCATTTAGCTGCTGACAGGTCAACCGTAACTACTCCTGATGGGTTTAGAAACAGTAGACCATGAACTGACACCTGTCCAAGAGTCAATGAGGTAACTAAATGAAGTGATTGGATTTAATTACATACTAACTTCTTGATTTTAATCTGTAATTCTGAAAGAGGACAATGGAGTGTGACTAAAAAAAGGTATTCAAATTAGTTTAAAAATGCCAGCGCAGACTTTTCAATACCCTGGTGCTGCACAGGGACATTTATTAATTCCACTTCACCTGGCTCAAATCTTTTGTTCTCCTTGCTCTACTTTCTCATTTTAACTTGAGTGTTCCTTTTCTCAGCTCCTGTATACAGCAGAGATAGGAAAGTAAAAAGAGGTGACTCTTTTGAACACACAAAGATAAATAGTGTCTTTTGCTGGGTTTAATGAGTATATACAGTGTAGCTGAATTGCATTATACTAATGACCAGTCTTGTGTAATGTCGTTAGAGCCATACTCAAGGAGCCCTTTTTCCACCATCATCACTTCCAGTCTGCTTTAGCCTGCTGCCTGGGCTTGGATGGAAGTTTGGCTGGTTAGCATAAGCATGGGTGGAAAAGAAAACCTCAAAGCATAGATTCTATTAGATAGCATTATTCTCACATTTAAAGGAAAATTCATTCCTACTCAAGTGTGTGCTTGCAGAGGGTGGATCCTTTGTCTAAATCGAGTTTATAGTTGGGGCAGTATCATTGCGGAAATGCTAACTCCCAGTTGTAACCCACAATTCTCTTGAGCTGAAATATGCTGTATTACAATACTGAGAAAATGTGTACATTAAAATATGTACACAATAGCAGTTATAATGATAGAATACTGTATCTTTAATTTTATTTTTTAATGACAAAGCATCCCTTTCTTCTCTCACTGTTTTCAGTGAGAACAGTGTAAACTAATGATGTCATTGCTGAAGAAAGATAATTCACAAAAGTACATAGATGCAAATAAAAGATGGGTATCATTAGAATTGAAGAACAATTGCAAAGGTTACAGTTTTGATAGGTAAAGTCAGACTATCTTTTCTGATGTCCATTGACTGTTCTAGGAAATCAATTGAAAAATGTTACATTTTTCATTTAAAAAGACTCATTGAAATAACTGCCACATAGCCTACTACTGCTAACAATTTATTATTTTTAAAAGTCAACTTAGCTTTTTTTTTTCTGGCATAACTTGAGTTTGAACTCAGGGCTTTGTGCTTGCTAGGCAGGTGCTATACCACTTGAGCCATACCTCTAGCAAATTGGAATTTATTTTTTTGTATAGAAAAGGAAAAATGTCTTTAAAGCACATCCAAATTTCCAGTGTTAGGATGATATATTACCATAAGTAGTCAATAGAATGAATGTATGCAGTATGATGAAAATAGTTATAATACAACTGAAACATTCTTCCCCATTTTAGAAATAAGACCCCCAAAGACCACTGGAGTCGTAATTGAAGGCACAGCAATGGAGCATTGTCTCAGCAAGGCAAAATTTACTTCTGCAGAAGGGTGCGAGGGCACATGGGCACAGCATGCACAAAGGGACAGGGCAGTCTGTCCCTCCTTATGTTCCTGATACTGCTGACCCTGCCTCTTGACCTGGATTGTTCCAGATCAAAAGTTCACAATCTTCTTAATTAGCTGAAATTTTATACTAACTTGGGGGAGGAATTAAGATACACAGTATGGAGGGCAATTTTTGTGGGCAAAGGGGCTTAGTAAGAATCCGGAAGAAGAACCTGAACTACAATATAGGTAATTAAAATGGTGACACACACTTTGATAGGAAAGACTGCTTTCTCACACTCAAAATGTGTTATAGGCAACTCCATAAAGTATATTTCTAAATGTTCAATGCCTGAAAGATAATATAAAAACTAAATACTTCAAAGTGATGACATTAAGGTTTTTTTAATTTAAAAAATTCACATCGAAAAGACAATTTAATATTATAAACATGGAGAAAAGGAACCAGAGTAAGTTGGTCAAGAAAACAGCATCAATCTATTGACTGATTAAAAAGAAAAAATTTTGCAGGTGTTTACTCAAGTTCAATAATATTTCTTTAATACAAACATATGAGCATCTAGTATGTACAAAAGACTGTTAATCATACATTGATCAAAAACCAGTCTTTCAGTCATTAAAATTATATTGTTTTAACTTACAACATATAATAAGGTGTTTTGCAATCCATCTTTCTGACATTCTGCTTCTTTAAAACCCAGACTTGCATTGAAGACAATCTCTTCATTGTTTGTTTGCTTTCTAGTAAGATAAACTGAAATAGAAACTAGTCAGACTGCTTTATGTATACTCTTGTTCTTAGTTAAGCATCGCCAGAGTGTTGATGGTTAGCAGATGGCTTGCTGGAGTTTATTGTACATCTCTCCTTGCCACCCCAACAGTGAAACTCTGGGGAGTGGCTCAGGTAGGAAGGTGTTCGTCCAAAGGTAATAGACCTAACTTGTGCTTAAACAAATAGAGGTGTTGCTGTCTCTCCTGGTACATCTGAAGGCTGAGCTTTACTCAGGCCCTATGTTTCTGGGATTCTCTTTTCCTAATGCCTGTTTCCCTCCTGGGTAGAAAGGCTGCCCCTCACCTTTAGCCCTCACTGTGTGTTCCATAGAAGGTGAACAGGAAGGGTTGGGTCAAAGGTCCTGATATCTTGATCTGTCTGCTGCACTAGGAAGACTTGGTTTAGCACCTCATTGACCTGATCTGGGTCACATAGCTTTGGCAGCTGCAAGAGTGAGCTGGAAAAGTACAGCTTTAGTTTTTCAGCCCTCACAGGAGAGGTAAGGAATGGCTTTGGGGTAACTAGTCTAGTGTCTATCATGGTACTTCTGCCATTTGCATCCTCTTTGTGATAGCATAATACCTAGTAAGTCCAAGAATTTGTCATGAAATCATCTTTGAGGTATCTATTTGATTGCTAGAAAGTTCCTAGGATTCCTAGCATTTCAAGGGAAATCCTTAATCCTGCCCTCCCTTTTTACTTGAAAGGAGTTCTCTTCAGGCCTTTTACCTCCTGATCCAATCCATCCCTTCCTTTGTATATTTTGTCAGGTTATAAAATAATCTGTCTTTTGTCTTTCCTCAACTATCTTTTGACTTTTTCCATTTGAGATACATATAAGGTTACATTTACCTCAACTCAAAAAAAAAAGCTGTGTGAAGTGTGAAATAAAGACCTGTTGCATCAAAAGTATCTAGAAGTCACTTTATATTTTTTGTACAGGCCATATCTAGGACAAAGAAAGAAACTGAATGAAGCAAACAATTGAGCAGGTGTCTTACTACTTAGCTCTTTTTAAATTTAATTCTCCAGTGAACCTGCTAAACAAAAAAAGGCACTGGGTTCATTTCACACATTTGGGAACTGAGGCTGGGAGAGAAGCTAAGTAATTTCCCCATATGACAGGACCCCAATTAGAGCCTTAGAACCAGGACAGTCTCACTGTAAAATCCATGGTATCCCCCTCCCCACCAGTTATCCTTATTGTCTTCTATCAGTGCGTCATTTGTCTATAATTAAACTTGTTTTCCCACAGTTTCTCATATCTAATCTCAGTTGCTTTTTTTTTTTTTAAAAGAATCCTGTCTTACTCAAACTGATTGTACCTTCTCATTTTGTAGTGAGTTCAAAGGCCCCAGGGTACCACATGAGCTGTGCACACTCAGAATTCAAACATGAGCAGACATGTCTGGACACCTATGGAAGGAATCTGGCAGGGACTGCTTAATTATATAAGTTAACTGGCAGCCTTCTGGGAAAGAGCTTAATCCTACAAGAGCAGAGTAAGGCAGTAGACGCATGCAAGTTTACTTAGAGGTCATTGCCGTGGACCAGGGGGTGAGCCTGAGTCAAGTGCAATGTAATTTATTTAGCCTGTCTTCTGATCAGCTCCCTAGGGACTGCTGGGGCCAGGAGGTTGCCAGTGAAAGCTACAGGCATCTTTATTAAGATTTCCACGGGTCACTGAGTGTCCCTGCCATGTCAGCAAATTCAGCACAGCCTGAACAGCTTACTGCTCAGGTCCCTGTGTGGTGGGCCATTAGGGATCTGGTGCAGGCATTGGGGTCCTTCTGGAGGCACAAGGGCCTAGAGTTGAAAGGGAAGAGGTTTATGCATGCAGTGGCTAAGGAGGCTGTGCAAAGCACGCCCCAGGAACTTGCTTCCCAGCTTCTGGTATTTTCAGGAAAGTGTGAAGGGTAATAGAGTCCTATAGCAGCATTTAGAAGCAGAATCGGGCACATACCAACATATTTGCTTAATTCTCAATTCCATGCATTTGCAGATGTATCAACAATAAAATCATTTGAACAAAGCATTACCGTATGTTCATGGAATTTTTAAAATTAATCAATAGTAGAATTTAAACATGCAATCATAATACAGCTTTCCTCAATCATTATCAGTTAGAAGCCAAGTATTTTTTTTCACATTCAGTGTGTAGAGATTCTTTTGAATCATTTCAGCTATCTACAGTTAGAGGATCCTGCTTTTAAAATTCATGCCACTTTAGGGTTGAGAAATGGTGTTTGATCCTCATTCCTGTCAGGTCAACCTTCAGTTACATTTGTTCCTAGATTAGATTACCAAGTCACTTTGAATAGCTTCTGTTGAAACTCACCTAGAAATCTCTAATGTCAGTGCTAGAGTTGATAATTCTTTAGTCATCCATTCAGTTAATGTTTATTGAGGACAACCTGTGTGTACTAATCCCTAGGGTTTCAGAATTGGCCCTGTGGAGAAGCAGGTGAAAACAAAAATAAGGGAACAGTGAAATAAGCAAAATTTTAATAAATACAAGCAATAAATGTCAGCGAGGTGGTTAAAGAAGGCTTCCTGAGACCCAGCCATGAGAGAATGAGTATTGCTGTGAATTCATTGCTGCCCTTCTGTTTGTGGAAATGTCTACTTATTAACAAATGTGCGTTGTGTCTGCTGTGTGCCAGATACTTGTTGATGCAGCAATGGTCAGAACACTTGGGGAGTTTGGATTCCAGTATGGAAAAGCGGACAAGCAAATATGTAAAACATAGAGCATGTCGAATGCCCAGTGCTCTGGTGAAAAAATAAAGCATCAAAGGAGAGTACTGAGTTCTGGGGTAGGTGGTGAAAATGTAAAATCTGGTTGGCAGTGTAGGGCTCACTGGGAGACTAAACTTTGAACCAGAAATTAACAATAAAGATGTGTGATCTACTTGAACAGGTACAAGCTTATTCTTTAAAGGACAACTAATACTATTTTAGACATCGGGGTCACACATCCTCCTTGAACTACCCAACTCTTCTGTTGTTGGGCAAAAGTAGCCATAGGTAACGTATAAATGAGTGGGTATTGCTGTGTTTGCATATGGCTCTATATATGGCACTGGAATTTGTATTTCATATATTTTTATGTCATGAAAATATTCTTTTGATTTCCCTCTACCTACTTAAAAATATAAAGATCATTTTTAGCTGTAGGTCATATAAAAATGGCCAGCATCCTGGATTGAATCCACAGGCTGTATTTTACCTATTCCAGATCCAACCAAGAGATTTGACACTATCTGTTCCCTTTCATTGTTTTGCACAGTGTATGTTTACCTTGTTTTGTTTTGGAGACAGGGTCTCACCATGTAGCCCAGGCTGGCCTAGAACTCACTATGCATATTTGTTTGAATGGTAAAGTGAAGTACAACTTTCATCCTTTTATACACACCTTCCTGTTATTGGTTCAGCATCTTGGTTGTTGCTTTCTGAAGAAAATAATAAAATTCATCTGTTTATCTGGTGACACATATTCACTCACATGCTAAATTTATGTTTTCCAGCTTTTATTTCCAGGCTCAACTGTGCACTAGCAACTGTTATTTTAAAGCTTTCTTCATATTACAAAATTCTGTAGATAGTTTATGTAACAATTAAGAGTTTTATCAGGTGGTATTGCATTTGGGTACAAGCTACAGAAAACTGGTTAAAGAGTAGCTTAGCTTATTAGGAGCTTATTTGTTTAATTTAGAAAAGCTTAGAGTAAGATGTATAAGAAAAGGCTGGGCTGGCAGCGACAGAATGCCATCAAGGTCTTGGGCTCCTCCTTTTTCTGCTTGATCATCCTTAGCCTAGGGTGTTCATTTTTGCGTTTGTGAAATGTTCCTATATCTTCAGGCATCATGTCTGCAACTTTGCAAGCAAGGAAGGAGAAGGGCAAGTGGAAAAGGGGATTTCTCTTTTTAATTCATGAAGTGGAGCCTTCCCAAGAAACATCTGCCTTACATCTCATTGGCCAGAAATGGTAAGCTACAGAGGCATTTGGGTAAACAAATTTTTGTACACCTTTGCTCTCCTAAACAAAACAGACTTTTGTTATTAAATAAGGGATGTTGGTTACTGGCCAACTGGCAATAGTCTGCCATGGCTTCTAAATGTACTTAAATAAAAACAAACATGAGCTACAGGTACCTCCCACCCATGGATAAATCACACAAATGAAGGCACTGACTATAGTCTACAATTTACTCCTATATTTGCTCACCAGATTTTTTTAATACTAATTGTGAGGTGCGCTTGGTTTCAGAAAAGTTGAAGCACAGGGAGAGTGTGCAGGAAATGAGAGGCATGTTATTGTTATTTGGACTCTGGGATCATGCCCAGCACATGTAGTGCCCTGGCAGCTTCCTGTTTCCACACAGGGAGCCTTTCTGTTACCTGGGGCCCACCCAGCAGGCTATGTTCTCCTCGTCCCTGCCCCTCAGCTGGTCTGTCCCCTGCCACGCTCCATGGTTGAAGGCCACAACCAGCTCTGCAGATCTTAAAAGCAGTCGGTGGTGGTATGACTCATCTTCCTTCCTGATGCTAATATTACAAGCATCCACTGGAAAACTTGCTTCCTTTGGTCAAATTTTTCCCACCTTGTGGATTTGGGTGATTTGCTGTACTACTGACTAATTGTCTGTGGTCTTAGTCTCCCCTCCCTCCATTACTTTTTTTCATGCTTAATCTTTCATGTTTGTGTAAAGAATCATGGAGACCAACAGTGGACAAAATGCACTGGGTTGCGCTTTGTGTTCCCATGGGGAAACTTGTTTAATATAAAACACAGCATCTCTGGCTGTTCTCTGTGGGAAGTTCAGGTGCTGTGTCTGTCTGACCCTTTCTTAAAATATATTTCTTCCAGTTAATCTTTCGAGTATTACTCCTTCCTTCTTTTCTTTCTTTCTTTCTTTGTATTGGGATTTGAACTCAGAGTCTTGCAGTTGATAGGCACTCTACCACTTGAGCCACGCCCCCAGCCCTTTTTTCTTTAGTTATTTTTCTTATGGGGTCTCCCATTTTTGTCTGGGGTGGTGTCAGACTCCTATCAGTGTGTTCCATGGAGCTGTAATAATAGGCAAAAACCACCACCATTCCTGCTTTGTTTGCTGAGATGGAGTCTCATTAACCTTTGGTCAGGCTGCCCTTGAATTCTGATCCCCGAGATCTCTACCTCCCAAGTAGCTGGGATGCAGGCATGTGCCATTGTGCCACACCAGACTATTAACAAATTTATAATGTTCGAAAAATTCTACAGTAAGTTCTTGCTTCCACTTTTTTCCTTCACCTAGTTCTTACTCTCTCAGCCTCTTTTGTTAGTTTCTTACATGACCTTCAGGAGTTTTTTTAAACATAAATGTAAATCTATTCTTAGTTTTCTCCATTTTTTCCAAAAAAGAGCCTAGTCTCCACTCCTTTTTTCTTTTCTTACCTACTGACATTTTCTTAAGTGTTAACAATATGTAACAGAGTTTCTCTCCCTTTTTTCTTTTTAAGTTGAAGTACTTTCTTTGAAGTACAAACCCAGCCATGCCTCCTTCTTTTAATATAGAGATATTATTATTTACATTTTACTCCTGACAGTACTGTCAGTCATCACTATTGTCAGTGGTGACTCATCCTTTGCTTTCAGAGCATTGTTCATATTAATAATGTATTTGAATTTTAGTATTCCAATTAACTTTTACACAGAGTTTTAGGATATTAACCATAAAGAGGGAGGGATGTTGAAAAATGGACACTTTCAGACTCTACTAACGATAGGGTCCATTGGTGTGGCCTTGTTGAGAATAGGGTAGCACAGGACCATCAGAAGCCTGAAAAATGTCTCTGCTGTTTAACACTTGGGATTGATTCATAGGGCTTGACCTAAAGTATTATTGGAAGATACAGTCCAAGATTTATGAATAAAGATGTTGCTATAGTCTAAATGTTACATCCTTCCTTCCCCCCAAATTTATATGTGCTAATCTAACCTGATATGATAGAATTAGGAGGTAGGCTTTGAGAGGTGATTAGGTTATAAGGTAGAGCACTCAGAAATGGGCAGAGCCCAGAGATGTCTCAGAGGCTCCCAGAGTGCGGCCTTGATCCTTCTACCAGGTGAGGATACAACAAAAGGGTTCCATCTATGATCCAGGTAATGAGTGCTGACTAGACACCAATTCTATTGTGCTTTGATCCTGAGATTCCCAGCTTCCAGAATGGTGAGAGATAAATTTCTGTTTTTTTTATAAGCTGCCCAGACTCTGGTGTTTTATTACAGAAACCCAAACAAACTAAGATGCTCACTGTATGATGTTATCTCTAGTGGTAAAAGTTACAAGTATACTAAATATTCAACGGGAGAGTACAGTGAAATACATTATGTGCATGATGGAATTTTCAGCAGATATTAAAATTCATGCTTTTGGAAAATGTTGAATGACTAGGGACAGTGTTCATGATACATTATTGAGTGGGAAGGGCAAGATGCAATTATTTTTACCATGCATGTGATCTTGTGAAAGGAAAGACCACTTGGGCTGTAAGGGATGGCTAGTCTAGCAATAGCGTGTGTGTGGTGGGTGCATAGACATGTATATCTCTGTGTATCTAAGTCTATAGGTCAAGGAGGTGGTTTGATTCTTTATCAGTTTCATTTTTGATTAATGTCAGAAAGATTTGAAATGTTTTCGTTATATAGATTTCTACATATGGACACAAGTCCTCAAAATTTTGACATTTGGTTACCTGGGTTCGTAGGATTGTAGGCCACTGTTTTGTTTTGTTTTTAATTGTTGTGCTGAAGTATGGGTATGTTGTAGCATTTACAAAGGTTCTTACAATGTATCAAATATATCATACTTGAATTCCCTCCTCCACTGCTCTCCCCCAGGCCACTGTGTTATGATTTCTAAACTTTTACAAATGATAACTCATTTTTATAATCAAAAAAGCTGGATCATGAATGATATTGTGGTATGCTAAGAAGTGTTTATGCACTCCTGAGCACATTGGATGCCCAATAAAAAGGGTTTAAAGCAGGAAAATGACAGTGATTGTTTTAACAATGCACACTATCTGTAGGACCTGGATCACGTAGGTAACTACATTGACCTCAGTTTCCTCATCTATAAAACAGCAATAAACTCTAATTCAATGTAGAAATTAATTTAATTTTTAAATTAATTAGAATGGGTGATGCTTTTTTGCAAGTTGAAGTGTCAAAACAATATAGCCACATTAGTGAAATTATGTATCAGCGAAGGGAAAAACTGGCTTTTTCACAAATGAGATAATGCCATCATCTGTTTCTGTTTATAACCACACAGCAGCTCTCTTACGATGTCATTGAGCTTGAAGATGTTCAGTTTTGCTAGCATTTTTTTTCATTCATATAACCACACCATTTTGTTAATCACTCGTGGATTTCAACCCAGTGATCGGAAGCTCTTTTTCTAGCCTCAGAGACGTGTCAATTTGGCTTTCTGGGGGAGTCTAGGGAATGGAAGTGGAGACAATGTGTATGTGAGAGTTTGCTCTTCAAGCATTTTATTTTCTTTGACGAGAGGTCTTTTTGGCCACGGGACCTCTCAATGATTCTTTGACCATTATAAAATTTACTTCACTCCTTAAATCGGTTCTGTATGTGGATCCCCCAAAAACACTTTAAAAAGGCAAGCTTGTTTTGGTACGTTTTACCTGCTGTGTTTAAACCATTGAATATTGTCATCCCATTTAATTAGTTAGTATATACCCTTAAATTAAGGTGGTCAGTAACACTTTGAAGGCCTGCAGAGCATTTGTAGCTTCTCAAGAGCTCACCTGACCCTTAGTGACTGAAGCAGGAAACGTGAAGATCAGGAATGAGAATGGTTAAGAAACAGTTCACAGTAAGATGGTGCTTGTGGTTTACTCTCACCTTAGAAGTGCAGAACATTTTCCTCTTGTGAATTTATGAAAGGATTCTTTCATGATCATGGTTATAACTGTGGAATCTCTATCTGAAAGAGGCTGCTGAGAGGAATAAAAATGTTGCTGCTCTCCAATCAATGGAATGTCGAAATCTCAGATGGGATATACATGGATTTCAAATGGTTTTGGGCAGAGGGACCTTTCATGGCTGTAAATGTCAACTTCTTGCAGGTGGGGGGTGGAATGGGGAGTGGTCATGGCTCACTAAGAACTAAGTGGATCTCTCACTTCACCATGTGTTCCCTCCAGGCAATCCAAGAGGAACCTCAGCCTTCTAGAAGCCTAGGTGCGGATATCACTGTGTCGATCCTTGCTTAGTCCTGTGCTGGATATCCAGCGAGGACACCTATGTAAAACACCTCTTCTTCTTCTCTTTTTTTTTCTTGTATCAATCAGCTCTGATCATGAGAAATCTAATTAAGTTTAATTTGGCAGTGTATACTTACTGCTTCTAATCATCTCTCCTTATTTGTTCATCTTCTCTCTTTAGATAAAGAAGAAGCAGCAGGATGTGGTTAGATTTCTGGAAGCCAACAAGATAGAGTTTGAGGAGGTGGATATCACAATGTCAGAAGAACAGAGGCAATGGATGTATAAAAACATCCCCCCAGAAAAGAAGCCTGCTCAGGGCAATCCCCTGCCCCCTCAGATATTTAATGGTGACCGATACTGTGGAGTAAGTGGCTAGATTATTATCACACATTTCCTCTTGTTGCTTTTAACACATAGTCACCTGGAATGCAGTTGGGATGTTTAGAGTTGGGTTTTTGTTTTGTCTTGTTTTGTTTATTTTGGTAAGACTGAGGGGGACGTTGAACTCAGGTCTTCATGCTTGCAAAGCAAGCGATCTACCACTTGAGCCACTCTTCCAGTTCATTATTGAGATTTTTATAGTGAAGACTTAGACCTCTTCACCAAGTACCTATTCAGGCCAGAGGTCTAACAGAGGGTGAAGTTAAGAGGGGATGTGAATCCAACATCACAGACAGTGTATGTGCATGTGACTAGTTGTGTGGTTTGTAAATGGGGTGCAAGTGTGTCTGTCAGTTTTTCTGTCCCTCTCTTTGCTTTGGATGCGGGGGTGGAAAGAGAAGCTGAGAGTATATTTATTGGGTTCTAAAGTTTGAAACATATCTTTTGATTAATATATTTTTGGGGAGAGAGTAGAAATGGCGATTATTCTTGAATCTTTATTCCTCTGTGGTATAAATAGCTAAAGATAGTTGATTATAAGCTAGAATTCATTTTCTTATGACTATAATCTAGAGGGATTACTATGCACATGTAGAATGTACAAGATGCCTTCCTGCTATGTGCAGTACATGAGAAGGTGAAATCAGTTTGGTCTAATTACTTACCTTCTTTATTCCTTAGTTTAAGAAAAATAGTTTGAGAAACTTCTTAATGAATAGGTTAGAATTTGCCTTTTGCAGACATCTAAGTATACACATCAGTGTTTATTTGGGGGACTATAGCTCTTTTAAGAAGGAGAAAGAACTGCAGTGCTTAGAGTTTGAAAGAAAATAAACATCTGGGTCAGCGTTAGAGTGGGGAGAAAGGAATAACCAACTACCTTTAGAGGCTTCAAGGCATAGAAGTTCTCTTCTCCTATGTGCATGAAAGAGAATAGGTGCATAAAAGCCATGAATAGATTGTACACAGGCTTCTTACCTGTAGCATCCCATACATGTCAGTAGACACAACCTGGATTTCTGGTTCTACCTAGTCTCTGGCATCTTTGGATAATTACTCACCTCCTTAAGCTTTAGCTTTCTCACCTTTCAGCAAGGGATGATAGTATCTGTCTTACCGCCCAGGACATTTGTGACCATTTCTAAAGCACTTCTCAAGAACATTATTGTAGGGACTGGAGGTGTAGTTTCTTTTTTTTAATTTTTCTTATTATTCATTTATTCACATGTGCATACATTGTTTGGGTCATTTCTCCCTCCTGCCTCCGCCTCCACCCTCTCCCCACTCTTCCAGGCAGAACCTGTTCTGCGCTTTTCTCCAATTCCATTGAAGAGTAGAAATAAGCCATAATAAGAAAGACATAGCATTTTTGCTAGTTGAGTTAAGGACAGCTGTACAGAGAGATTCCTAGCATTGCTTTCATGTGCAAATGTGTTATAACCCAGGTTGATTTATCTCTTAACTAATCTTTACACTGGTTCCTGATCCCCTTCTCATGTTGACCTCTTTTGCTTTAAGGTTTCTGTATTAATTCCTCTGAAGTGGGGACATCAAATGCTTTCATGTTTTGAGTTCTCTATCTAACCCCATATGGAGGTGTAGTTTAAGTGGTAGAGCAGCTGCTTTGCAAGCACAAAGCCCTGAGTTCAAATCCTAGCTCCACCAAAAGAAAAAGTTACAAAAAAAAGAACATTATTATATAACAGTGAATGTTATTATTTTATAGGCTTTTAATATCTTGATCTCATATTTTATTGGGGAAAGTGTGTGGGAACCAACGGTATATTCTGTTTATGATTACAAAGGATGGAAAATGTTCTGTTTTGCCTGCTGACCAAAACGAGTTAATAGTTAATGTTTATAAACTGCGCTGTTCAAAATAAAGATATAAGTCAAGCAGTACTAGAAAGCTTAAAACAAAAATCCAGTAGTTTTCTTTCCCCATGGACTTTGTAGTATAAAAATGCCTTTATTCTGGTTTTAGATTATGGGTAGTTTATGCGTGTAGAATTCTAGGTTGGAAAGAATTTTGACAGTGTTGCCTCATTATCATCTGGTTCCCGTTGCTGCAATTGAAATGTAATGCCATTTTCCTTGATTTTTTTACATTAGTTTTCTAATATTTTAAATCTTTTTTCCTGTTATCTGTCTCTTTGACTTTTTGTTCTTTCTGGGATTTCTTTAATTTACCTCAATCTTTTCATCGAATTTCTATGCCATCTTTTCCTCCCTTTCTTGCTGTCTGAATTTTCCTTTTTAATAATGTGTTTTCATGATAAGAATGCAAGATCTTACCTGAGTGAAGGTACTAAATATCATTTCTTTGGTTTTCTTCTGTTAGCTGTATTGTCCCAGTTTCTACTGATCTCTTTTCTTCCATCCAAGTGTTTACCAGGCTCTACCCTGCCTAGCTTCTGAGCCACTCCTTTCTTCCTTCCTTCCTTCCTTCCTTCCTTCCTTCCCTCCCTCTTTCCCTCCCTCCCTTCCTCCTTCTCTCCCTTTCTGTTTTTCAAATCTTTGGGTTTTTTGACCTTAAGAGGAAGGAAGTAAAGACATCGTTGCTCTAGCATCATAAAATGAAGTCTTCAGAACCCTTTGAACAGGAGAATGTATTGAATGAATAAAAGGATGAATATTTTTTGAGGTGAAGTTAGCCTTATTCGCCTATTTTTACCCCTTTTTGACACTTAAATGTCTCTGTATCTTTGCTCTGTGGAGTCTATGGAAATTTTTGCAGGCAGACTGTCTGGGAGCTGGCTTTTGTATTGATTAAATTGTGCCAGATTAATGGCATCTTTTCTGCTTCAGCAGTTAGTCCCAAGGTGATGGAGACAGCAGCTGCTGGCATGTGTCCTATCATCATTCTGTTCAGGCAGGAGTGTTGAAGACAAGGTATGCTTTTATCAAAGTCAAGTAAATATGACCTTGACAAAAGCATTGGAGGGCAACGAACCCGAGACCTATTTTTGTCCACCTGTTCTTGTGCACCTTTCTCTAACCAGTGACAGTTTATGAGGAGTCTCATCTGATTGGTTAACCTGTGGAAACCTGTCACATTACAAGTGACAGGATCTAGACAGCTTGCATATTTTTCTATACCCTAAATTGCCTAGAAATTTATTATTTTATTTTAAACTGGGTGAGCTGGGCATGTGAGACATAGAGCGAGCCCCTGCTAAGTGGCTCAGTAACCAGTGTGGACTGCTGTCTTCCCTTTCTCACTTAGCATTTGAATTTCCTGTCTTTTGGGAGGAATCCCCTACTAAGTGGATGCTCCCAGGCCTGACCATCAGTTCCTCCCACCTAGAATTTGAACACTGAGGGATGATGGAGAAACATAGTTCAGTTGGAGGCTGTTTGGGGCATGAATGCCCAGGGATGATAGGACCAGGCAGTCTGTGGCTGGTCTCCTTAAGCAGCTAATCCTGGGGCATGGCCTGAGTGAGCTCTTAACTGTCCAGACAGTGAAATTTTTTTCTGGTTTCTAAACTGGTCCTCTTGCTGTAATATATATTTTGTCAGTTCCCTGTTGTACCTCCATAAATTCCTCCCCTCTTAAATTGCCTGTGTCCTTTTCAGTTATTTGTAATAATGAACCTGAATAGTACAACCTTGTTATTTTTACCGGTTCCCTGGAGTGTGCTACTATGAGCAAGATTCTTCTCCCACAATCTGCCTGATGGGTTCTAAAAGTAAACATCCCGATACGTAGGCCTTTTTGATGATCTTTAGTGTCTGGTTTTGACTATAGAAAGCTCAGGTCCTCGTGTTCAAGGTTTTAATGCTTGGTTATCTCTCTGTGAATGACATCTGTGGAATACACTAGAAGTGGAAATGAAAACACATCCATCTAGACAAAAGGAAAGCATCTACTCCCTTTTTATTTATTTTCTTCCTCCTATTCAGCAGTGATCATGATTTCTTTATATATTTTTCTTATTTTTGTTAAAGACTTTTGTTGTGGTAGAAAAATGTAAAATTTACCAACTTGACCATTTTAAGCATATGATTCAGTAGTTTTAAAGCTTATTCATTGTTGTGAAACCCATTCCTAGAATTTTTTGTCTTGTTATTTATTTATTTTGGTGGAGGCACTCTACTCTTAAAGCCACTCCAATAGCCCCAACCTTATCTTCCAGAATTGGAACTCAATATCCATGAAATAAAAACTCCCCTTTGCCTCCTCCTCAGTCCTGGTAACTACGCTTCTTCTATTTCTATGAATCTGACAACTTTAGATATCTCACATAAGTGGAATTGTAGAGTAATTGTCCTTTTGTGACTGGCTTCATTTACTTAGCATACTCAGGGTTTATCCATGCTGTAACAAAGACAAGATTTCCTTCCTTCTTAAAGGCTGCATGGTCATATACCACATTTTGCTTAGAATTTCTTCCATAGATAGACTTTTGGGTTGCATCATCACCTTGGCTCTTGGGAACAGTGCTGTTGTGAACATGGATTTGCAGATATCCTGTTGAGACACTTTCAATTCTGGATCATATGTTAGTTCTGGTATCGATGTTTTGAGAATAGCCAAACCATCTTCCATAGCATTTTATAGTCCTATTAAAAGTACATGAAAGTTCTAGCTTCTCTATATTTTCACCACCACTTACTTCTTTTATCTTTCTGCACCAACACTTGTTATTTCTTTTTTCTTTTTGTAATAGTAGCCACCCTAATGGGTGTGAAGTAATATCTGCTGTGGTTTCAGTTAGCATGATGATTAGTGATGTGAGTATCTTTTAAAATGTCTGTTAGCCATTTGTACATTATTTTGGAGAAATGTATATTCAAGTCCCCCAACTTGTTTTAGTGAAGATTCTTGATTTTTCTCTTGTTGACATTGTAGGAATTCTTTGTATGTTTTTGGAGAGTAATCCTTTGTCAAGTATCTGCTTTACAGATATTTACTCCTCTTCCATAGCTTGCTTTTTTCACTTTGTTAATTGTGTCCTTTGAACAAAAGTTTTTAAGTTTGATGTAGTCCCATTTGTCTATTTTTTTGTGGGCAGTATTGGGATTTGAACTCAGAGCCTTGGCTCATCTAGGCAGGTGTTTAAAGCCATGCCTCAGCCCTCCACCCCCCCAATTTTTTGTTTGTTTTGGTGGCACTGGGGTTTGAATTCAGGGTCTCACACTTGTAAGGCAGGCACACTTACTGCTTGAGCCACCCCAACAGTGTTTTCTTGAGTTTTTCAAGATAGAGTCTTACTTTATGCTTGGGCTGGCCTAGACTAGGATCCTCCTGTTTACACTTCTGCTTCCCCGGGTAGCTGGGGTGACAGGCACATGCCACCATGCCCAAGTTTTTCATTGAAAGATATGTTGCTATCTTTTTGCCTGAGTTGGCTTCACACTGTGATCTTCCTGATCCCTACCTCCCAATTAGCCAGGATTATAGGCTTCTGCCACTGCGCCAGTTATTTTTGCTTTTGTTGTCTATGCTTTTTGTGTTATATGTAGCAAATCATTTTTTGTCAAATCCAGTGTCATGAACTTTTTGTCCTGCATTTTCTTCTACAAGTTTTAAAGTTTTGGGTACATAGGTTTAAGTCGTTAATATACTTTGAGTTAATTTTTGTGGACGGCATAAGGTTAGGGTGTAACTTTTTTTCTTTTGCAAGGAGATACCCCGTTTTCCCAGTACTATTCCTTTCCCCATTGAGTGGTCTTGGCGTGTTTGTCTGTCTTCTCACCAAGTGCACGGTAGCCTCTCTATTCTATGCTGTTATTTTGCGGGTGTGTCTTTTCCCGGTATCACAATGCTTTGATTACCGTGGCTTTGTAATATGTTTGGAGAACTGGAAGTTCAAGGCCTCCAACTTTCTTCTTTCAAAATGTTTTGAAACACTTATCTTGGTGATAATATAGCCCCAAGTATTTTTATTGTTTGATAGAGGACTCTAGAGGCAGCAAGAAGAAAACAATAGAATGAAAGAAAGTCCTAAAATGGGAATGCATATCCTAAATAGCACTCAGTCTACTACGCTCTGGAACAGCGTATCAGTAATCAACTGTTCTTTGTTGTTATGGCGGGAAACAAACTAAATAGCCTGCAGTTTGGGGAATGATTCAGCTGGATATAATAACCTACCTAAGGGAACAGTATGCAACCTCTAAGAACCAAGTTCACAGGGACATAGACACTATTTTTGTTACACAATGAAGCCGAGCACAAAATGGTATGTGTATATATAATTATCAATTCAATCCACTTTTAAGAAAAGAGAAACTACATAAAAGGCTTGCAATCTTATTTGAAAGGTAAAACTGTTCTTCTTTCATACTCTCATTTCTTAAAAATTACCTCTACTTACACATTTCATTTTAGTGTTGGGCAAATAAGAAAGACTAATAATAATGCTAGACAACCAATAATTCAATACGAAAACTTTTAAATATCTCCTCCCAATAACTTTTTAAGAGACCTTGGCTGAAGATCATTTCTTATGTTTGTGTGGGGTCTAAGACCTACACACACAGAGAACAGTGATCTTTTTAAAAATGAAATCTTATGTATGAAAGAGGGATTTGTAAACCATAATTACAAGTAGGTTCTTCATGTTTCAATTTAAAAAAGATCCCTAAATATACTTAAAATACATGGTCCTGAGACAATCTTCTCAAAAGTATTACGTAAGCAACATAGTTGGGAACAATTATAACTGCATAGATTTAAGTATGGTTGGGGTGAGCTTCCTGGGTCTCCACCAGTGGTTAGTAGAGGCTAACACATCTAGAAAGGAGAGGCGAAGGGTGACACATAGACCCTCTGCTGGCTCATTACCCTTTCTGCTCCTCCTGAAAATTAGTCTAGCACATCTCTATCCTACTTTCCGGCTTCAGTTAACCAAGGTAGTATGTGGGAAGTCAGGCGCAGCTACCACAAAGCATTACTTAAACGGTGTACCTTCTCTGAACCTTGACTTGAGTAGCAGTGCATCCAGTGCGTAGGCATATATTTAGTATTCTAAAAATGCCATTTAGAAGTATGAAAAAGATAAGTCAGTGGTGGTCCAGAATCTGGTCTCCATGTCAAGAAAAGTTACTCTATGAAATTAAAGTTAGTAAAAGTTAAAGCTAAATGATATGTGTTGCTGGCAAGACCAGAGTTGGGTTTTTCAGTGCCTGGGTATGACCAATGTCATAGACTAAAGTATGCCCATCTACCCAAACATCCATTTGACTTGAAGATTTTAAACACATTGCAAAACGTAATTTTTGTTTTGTTTTGCAGTACTGAACTCAGGGCCTATACCTTGAGCCACTCCACCAGCCCTTTTTTTGTGAAAGGCTTTTTCGAGATAGGGTCTTGCGAACTGTTTGCCCAAGCTGACTTCAAAACATTATCCTCCTGATCTCTGCCTCCTGAGTAGCTAGGATTACAGGCATGAGCCACTGGTGCCTGGCTCAAAATGTAATATCTTTAGTAGCAAAACAAACACTATTGGGTAGGATATCCCATTTTCACAAACTTTTAAGATCAAGAAAGGCTTCAAGGAAATTTCATGTGTGCACAAACTGCTTGGAAATATATCATCCAGCCCTCTAGATCAGGGATGTCAAGCTAGCAATATTTTAGGACCACATAGTTTTGTTGCATATTCTTTTCTGTTTTCCAACTCTTTAAAAATGCAAGCACCACAGATAGCTCACCGTTCCTTTCATAGTTCACTCCTGCCCTAGCTGGTCATTCACATTTCTCACTGCCTCTCAGATGAGTTCTTCAGTGGTTCCATTTGAGGAAAAACTGGAGTTATTACCAAAGTCTCCTTCATGACAATTCAGTACCTCGTTTGATGGAATGGAGTAGAACATAATGAGAGGGGGAAATTGTGACCTGTGATTGTAGCCTGTCTGCAGTAATCATATGTTAACAGAACTCTGTTTAGAATCAGTAAGAAACAAAAGGAAGTCTACAGTCCTAAATTATTCATCCTCATCTACAGGAGATGGTACTTCATTCTAAGATATGGACCTTATTTATTTAATGTTGAGCATTGCATCATCTACGTGATATTTGAGGCAGAACCCTGAGTGAAAATCACACCCCCCCCAATTTTCTTTACCTCATACACTTGGCTGATTACCAAATCCTAATAATTCTGTCCTATTTCTTTCTCAAAGCTCAATTCAGGTGCACTTATTATTACTCTGATTGTAATTAACTGGAGATTTGGTTATTACTTCCTATTCCCTATGCCCAGCATACCTGGACCTTCTTCCTGCCATTATGGCATTTACCTCATAGACTTTTGTGCCTTTGCTTCAATTTGTCCCCAAGCTCCTTGTGCCCATTCACCCTCAGCATACCCTTTGCACCTGGTACTCATTAAAATGCCAAAAACAGAGAACATACTTCACAAACCTTGGATATATGAATGGCGGAGTACCTACGCAGGTGTTTTCAGCTGAGGAGGGCACTGACCCGTTCTGTTGGGTCCTCCCTTGTCGGGTCCTCCCTTGTCAGGGTCCTGAGTATTTACTTTGTATGGTGTGAGATCCCTTAGCAGACTGCCCTGCATTCTCATTAATAATAAATGACCTTTTATTAATAAAGGTCAAATTTATCAAAAGCAAGCTTAGTGAACCTTCTTCTAAACTTTCACAATGAAATGTACTTGGGAAACCACCACTAGTAGAAGCTCGCCTATCCTGCACATAGAATTTTCCTAGAAACTTTTCATCTGAACTTGAAAATCTGTTTATTCCAAGGCTGTCTGTCTAAAAGATCCATTCAGTTACTAAATCCGGGAGAATCTTCTCCATCAGACGTTTTTGTAAATATTCTTAGGTGGCGTCATCCCACATCTCAGGAAGGGGAACTTGAGTAATAGGGAACAAGTGATACCAGTGCGACTCGTGGCCAATTGCTGATCCACTGTGTGCTCAGAAACATCCCGATTCAATTAGATATTCTTTGCAGCTTTGTCCCCTCTGTGGAGCCCTCATTTTTATCCTTCTGTCTATAAATGTTTAATCTCCCATTTTCTCCTTACTGAGATGCTTGCCTCAGTATTGTACAGTGAGGAATCCCCAGATGTGACTCTCATAAGTGAGAATATTGAAAGCCTTCATCCAGACAGTTTGAGGCTGCCCCAACTACATGGTTAGCAGTGCATCTGGACTGATACCTAAACTGGCCGTTTCTTTCTGTTAACAGTTTTCTTTCTTCCTGAGCCTTCTGCAGTTAAAGGTTAATGAAGACAGGAAGACTGTTAAGACAGTGAAACCATGTTATTACCAGTAACAAGACTACAAAGCCCATTTACAGGACAGTCAGAAGGGAAAACCTGCTCTTCCTCACGTGCCCCTCCCCCATTTGCCCTAGGGGTGTCCTCCCGAAGTTCTGCCTTGTGGTCACTGCAGTATTCCAGTCTCTGCTTTGTAGGTTAATCTCTGTACATAGTTCTTGATTTAAAAATTTGGACAGTATTTTCTTTTTTCTTCAAAAGATGAAGGCATGTTGGCGTTCTTGTAGCTTCTCTCATTTCTCTCCCATTTTGATAGGCAAATAGACACACATGCTTAGCACTGCTGAACTTCTGGTCCTACTCTCTTCTGAACCATACATGTTCTAAAAATATATCTCATTTATGTTGATAATTCTATAAATACTGTTCCCTGCAAAACTGTGAGAGCCACAGAGGAGGGCATCTAATCCTATTTTACTAAACCCCTGTGGTGTAAAGGAGAATGTTAAGGATTCTCTTAATAAAGTTTAACCATTTCATTCATGCCAGCTCACACTTGTCTGGCAAAGATGTGAGAGATATACCTTTTCTTTCTTATATTCTTATTTGCTTGGTACTTTTTGTAAAAAGTATTTTATTAACATGGTATGTCTACCTGGTAAACTTTCTAATTTTTTAAGTGTTTATTTGAATCTGGGCATGTGGCTCATGCCTATAATCCCAGCTACTCAGGAGACATAGGTAGGAGGATCCTGATCTCTAAGCAAAAGACACAAGACCCTATCTAAAAATAACACAGCAAAGAGGACGGAGGCATGGCTCAAGTGGTAGAGTGCTTGACTAGCATTCACGAGGCTGGGTTCAGTCACAGGCACCCCAAAAGTAAATAATAAACAAACAAATAATCATGTCTGCTGGTTAGATTCTCCAGGTTGTTTTACTTCTTTCCGTAAAAGGTTTTAGAGTTTTTTGAGTTCTGGAAGGTGCTTTTAAAAATGTTATTCTGCTCAGCAGTTGGTATTTTTTTTCAATCATTTTTCACTTTGGAGAATTTTTCTGATCTCTGTGACATTTTTCTTCCTTCCCTTGCCTCTCTTCTTCACCTGCAGGATTTTGCTTCACTTTGTTTAGTTTAGTGACATTTTATCCTTGGGTTCTAACCACCAGAACTCCTAACCTGTCTAGTAATTTCCATCTCCTGGTCTTGACGCTCTGCATTCTGAAGCATTCTTGAGTTTTATCTTCTAGATCACACTAGCTTGGTTTTGTAGCCCTGGGTCATTCTGTTATTTAATCTGTTTATCAAATTTTTTGTTTTTATTTAGGAATCAAGTTTAGTTTCCAGGAACTCTTTTCTTCTTGTTTTTGTACTGCTCCTTTAAAAGCAGTGGCTGTGTTCTTGTTCTGTGGGTACAGTATCTTTAGTCTCTACACGGATATTAGTGCAAAGCGTTTTTGAAGGTGTCTTACATTCCATAATCTACTTCTGCATTCTCCTGCATTAGTTCTGGTTGCTGGTTTTTGTCCTTCCCCCTAGTCTTGCTCATGTCTTTTTTTCCTCTGGGAAGGGGGCTTAAATGAGACAACAATGGGCTGAGTGACAGTGGAGAAGCCAGCTGGAGCCCCTAAAGGGCTAATGAAGGAGAGAGCTACAAAGGCAGTAAAGGACAGTGTGTCCTTCCAGAATCAGCTTCTGGAATCAACACACTTTGATGTTGTCATAAAAACTGCTGTGTGGAGCTGTTTTGGATTACTACATTTTACCCATCACCCCCCCAGGATTGGAACTGCCTGTCCACTAAGTCAAGAAATTCTGTTCAGGCTAACCTTCAAGCTTGAGAGAGAATTTAAGCAGGGGTCTGCCCATTTAACACAGTTGCAGCAGGAACTCTCATAATCTTAAAAAAAGTTTTTTAAAGTTTTCTTTGGGTAAACCAAACTTACCGTGACTTACTTAGACTGATGGTGGCCACCATTTCCTTGTCAGCCCACAGCCTTGTGTTTGGTTGTGCCCTGGGCATGTAGCAGTAATACAGCTCTGTCACTTGGTTGTCATTGACCAGGGTGGGGGAGGCAGTGCAGCTTTTCTGAGTGGCTGCTGGGGCTTTCCTCCCTTGCTCTTAGAGAACACTGAAAGGGCAAAGAACCTCAAGATCTTTGTCTCAAATGCTTGCTTAGTACATAATAGTCTAATGGAGTGTACGGATAATGCCCTTAACTGAGCTTTGTGCAAGAATGAGACTATTGTTAACTCTACCTGCTCTAGATTTTATCATGAGCTTATAAATGTCTCCGACATTGGTTTTCACTTGAACTCAAACAAATTTTTTTAAACAACTCTTTAACTTGCTTTATCCTTCTTAAAATCATAGCACTTAGATAAATGACCCTTAGAGAATATGAATGCTAACTTATATTGTCTATACTGTCCACAGAATTTTCTTTTTCTAACAGTTGGTATTAAAAACAGTGAATTTTTTATCCTTTGTCTTAAATGTAATGAAAATGTACTGTCTTCAGAAACTGGGTACTTTAATGTTGAATATGATTTGTGTGTTTGTGTCCTTCCCTAATGTTGGTATGAACTGATTTTTATATTCTGTAGTTACAGAGGTTGACTACCCTGAAATGTGCAGTCTGTGGACATGTATTTACAAACACTGCAGAGAGTGCCTTGACTATAGGGAATGCAGGAAGCCTCTTTAGAAACTTTATGTGAGGTAAAATGCTTTTAACCTTTATACTAACAACGCTAACATATTTCAAAAAACTGTAAGCAGCTGGTAGCTCATGCCTGTAATCCTAGCTACTCAAGAGGCAGAGATCAGGAGATTTTGGTTCCAAGCCAGCCCAGGCAAATAGTTCACAAGACCCTATCCTGAAAAAAATCATCATAAAAAAGGACTGATGGAGTGGCTCAAAGTGGAGGCCCTGGGTTCAAGCCCCAGTACAACAACAACAACAAAAAAAAAACGTAAGCAGGACAAGTGAAACAAATTTGATAAGAAAGCAGAATTTTTTTCTCTTACGCATCTTAGGAGGAAGTGATCTTTAAACTCCTAAGATGACGCTACTCTTACGTGGTCTCATATCATACACTGTGACTCTGAAAGCAGGCATTAACTATTAGGAAGTTCTAGATTTAAATTATAACCATTTACTGTTTGGCCAAACATGACAGAGAAAATAGTTTATGTCTGCATACTTGAGGATTTATCAGGACACTCAGAAGCTTTTGAATGAAGTGTATTTTTACACTATTTTTCAAAGCTGATAAAATACTAAGAGCATGATGTTACCTGAAACATGACCTGCCAGTCCGCACACATTTCATCTGTCTACTTGACACAGGTTTTGTTGGTAACTGATATGTGTCAGGTATGGGTCTAATGTTGCCCTTTACAAGTGATTTTCTGTGAAGTTATTCTGCTTTCAAAGTTAATTACCAAGTGTTGCATTTGTCGCTTCCATTGAAAGAGTTAGTTACCTTACATGATAATTTCCAAACTCCTGGATTGATCCAATTCAGTATTCAGGTAAGAAGCATCTGGACCATAATGATACAGCATTGAGTTAAATGTTCATAAAGTTTAAAAAAGTCATAATGCTTATGATTTTCATGACAGAAATGCCATTTGAGAGAAATTTTTTCTTTTTGTAAAAAAAAAAATGTCCTGAGATTTCTAAATATCTAACATTTTACATACTTTGCTTGGTGACTAAAACTTACAACAGTATTGGTTCAGTGTGGATAGTTTGCTGATAATGTTACATGTTTTCTCTGCCTGTAGATATTTTATATAATTATTATGATCCTTTTAAGGTTTTTAAATATAATTTAAAAAAAATTTTTTTGGTGGTCCTGGGAATTCAGGGCCTCCTACTTGCTTTGCAGATTCTCTACTACTTGAGCCACACCCCAGCCCTTTTTTGCTTTGGTTATTTTTCGGATAGGGTCTTGAGTTGTTGCTGGGGACTGACTTTGGACTTTGGTCTTCCTGCTTAGGTTTCCTGAGTAGCATGGATAATAGGTGGGTGCTACCACACCCAGTTTATTGGTTGAGAATGAGGGCTTGCTAACTTTTTTTTTTACTACATTTATAGAAGTTGAGTCATTTTTTTCTCATTTTTCATTTCGTACGTTATTTTTTATTCTTGCATTTTATACTGACATCAGAGATTTTTAGCAAGTAGAAGTAGGTAGGTGCCTTTCAAAACTGAAGAACAGGGAAAGCATTTTAATAACTAAGTGACTAGCCCTCAGTCTTTTCCTGTCATTGTGTCTTCCCTTTTCTGTTCAGTTAAACAGGAGAAGGACACATTTTCAAATAGATACCTCCAGTAACAGAAATACCTAGCTTAGACTGCACTTGGGCACAGATTACAGTCCACTTAAGAGCAGCTGCTCTGGATATTCCATTATTTCTTAGAAGTCTGCAGTTCCAAGAGACTTGGTAGTGTCTGAGACCCAAAGAAGAAGAAAGTCTGAGGGGTTAAGTGAGTTGGTCAAGGTCATGTAACTCACATAGTAGATTGCTGGGCATTGTAACCACAGTTGATGACTGAGCATGTACTCCCTCACGCCCTGAGTCTGTGAGGCAATGGTTAGTGCAGATGGAAGTGTAGGAACTTTCTTCTCCTCAACTGATGAATTAGGCAAGACTCAGATTACAGGCCTTTCCTGCCACTTTAAGAATTTTAGTCTATTATGTGAGCAGGCAGAAATCTTGGAGCAAAGGACTTAAGCACAGAGTAATAGGATCAAGTCTGCACTTTTGCAAGATTGCCTGTCCTCACTTGACAGAATGATCGTGGCTAGAAATAGATAAGATTAGGCAAATGTTCATAAATAAGGGCGTTGTTGCAGAAGGGTTGCTTAGATCTGGGTGATGGAGAAAAATGGGGAGACTTAAGGGATATGTAAAATAGTAGCTGAGGGAAGAGAGGAGTTCTGTGATGCCTTAGTTTCTGCTGTGTGGAGTTCATTAAGTTGTGGTGCCATTTGAGAGGTCCATGTTGTGGGGTGAAGATCATGAACTGTGGATTAAGAGTTTATAAACAGTTTGTTGCTTATAGGAACCAAAGCTCAAAGAAGAGTTCAGAGATAAAAGATGTGAATTTATTAGAATGAGATTTCCTAGGGAACGATTTTAGACTGAGTAGTGGCAGAATATGGTAGAGAGAGGAACAATACACTAAATTCCATACAGTGGGTATCTAAACAATGAAAGGAATCTATGCACAGTTTATCCCTCTTTCTTCTCCTACCACACCATATAAGCAATAAATTGTTAGTTACAGAGAGTGGGTATTGAACAGGATTATTTCTTGAACCTAAATCAATGAAATATTATTGAACTTTTTGGAAGTAGCTTAATCACAAAGAATGTAACAATATTTTTAGTTCGTGAGATTTTGCATACATTATACATCAAACTTACACCTACTTGTTTACAGTTAGAGTCATATTTTGTAACAAAAAATTACAAATATTCATATAAATCCCATAAAGTCTATAACATCCTATAGCCACTAGCAAGCTTCTGTTGCTGCACTGGTCTTCTTTACTCAGGTGTTGCATGCATTTTCTCAAACTTAACATGTCCAACTCAACTCTAACTTTCCTTTGACTCTTTTTCTCCAGTCTTTCCATCAAATTAGAAAATGCAGAGCCATTTTAATTCTCACTTCTTCCTAATTTCCACATCTCATTGAGAATCTATCCTACTTTGAGAATGTATCTCTATCATGTCCTCCGCACTCTATATCCATTGCCATCACTCTGGTCCAGCATGGCACCATCCCTTACCTGAATTACCAGGGTACTCTCTTCACTTCTCCCTTGTTTGTTTCTTCTTCAGTATTGTGCTGCATGGGTGTATATTGTGGCATCCACAAAAGTTCTTATAACAAATATATCATACTTGAAGTCACACCCTCCATCATTTTCCTTTACCCCCCCCTCCCCCATTCCTGGAATAGTTTGAACTGATATCATTTTTGCATTTACATACATGTGTACACATATTTACACTATATTCACCCTCCCATACCTTTTCCCCATCTCTTCCCCCCCCCCCCACTAGTACCAACTCTTCCAGTCGGGAACTATTCTGCCTTCCTGTTCTTTGATTTTGTATTAAAAAAAAAAAAAAGAAGAAGAAGAAAATGACATTTTTGTTTAAGGTAGTTACACAGAGAATTTCCTTGTGGCATTTCCATGTATACATGTATCATAACCTGAATTGGTTCATCTCTATTTTTCTCCTTTCTACCTTAGTCCCTTTCTTATGGTAATTTCAACAGGTTTAAAAATTCTGTGTTCATTCTTGTATAGAGTGTATATCAATTATATTCACCTTCTTAACTTCCTTCTTTTACCCTCACTCTCTCCTTATGTATTTGACCTCCCCTTAGCATTTTTCATAATATTGCTATATTTGTATTAGGTCTGTATTCCACATATGAGAGAAAACATGCAGCTTTTGGCTTTCTGAACCTGGCTAACTTCACTTAAGATGATGTTCTCCAGTTCCATCCATTTACCTGCAAATGACAAAATTTCATTCTTCTTTGTGGCTGAATAAAATTCCATTGTATATAAATACTACTTTTTCTTACTCCATTCATCAGTAGTGGGACATCTTGACTGTTTCCATAGCTTAGCTATTGTGAATAATGCTTCAGTAGACATGGGTATGCAGGTGCCTTCATTGTAACCTGACCCACAGAATGGGAGAAAAATCTTTGCCAGCTTTACATCTGACAAGGGATTAATAACCAGAATATGCAGGGAGGTCAAAAAACTAAACTCCCCCAAAAATCAATGACCCAATGAAGAAATGGACAAATGAACAGAGCTTTTTCAAAGGAAGAAGTCCAAATGACTAAAAAAACACATAAAGAAATGCTCACCATCCCTGATCATAAGAAAATGCAAGTAAAAACCACATTAAATTCTACCACACTCCTGTTAGAATAGCTACCATCAAGAACACAAACAACAACAAATGTTGTCGAGGATCTGGAGAAAAAGGAACCACCATACACTGCTGGTGGGAATGTAAATTAATATAACCACTATGAGAAACAGTATGGAGGCTCCTCAGAAAACTAAAAATAGAACTGCCATATAATCCAGCAATTCCACTCCTAGGGATATACCTGATTTCTATCTTGCTCCCCCTTTCTGAGCCATTATCTATACAGATATTTAGGTATTTTCTTCAGGAAATTAGATCTCTTTGCTCCCTTGCTCAAAACCCTTACATGATTTCCTTGTACTGAAGATTAACTTCAAAACCTTTTTCTTGATTGACAACATCCAACATACAGTGGTGCCAGTCAGCCCTGCCAACTTCACTCTTCACTAGTACTATTCCTGCCTTGAGTGCCCCTGTCCCAACCCTCATGTGACTAACACTCATCCTTCAGATGTCCTCTTAAAGGCCAAGCCTCTCTTTTCAGACATGTCTCTCCTTGTTGGAGTGGCCAAGGATTGCCTCTTCTTAGGGCCGATCCTAAATGACAGAAGGAGCAGCCAGTGTGAAGCCTGCAGCCAAGATGACTGTCAATTAAATCACAGCTACCTTCAAAACCATGAGAGGGTTTGTCCACAGAGCCAAATGATTCAAAGATTTTTAATCAGATGAGGCATACTTTGGGAGAAGTAAACCTCGGCAATTGACTCATTTAGATTTTAAACTTGTTTAACTAGTCTTTGTGATGCCAGTGGCTCAGCTCCACAATGGATTTATTAGGGCCCAGTGACTGCAGTGTTCAGGTGCCCGTGCTCAGTTTCCTGTTGGATAGGATGCATGCATCATTGACTACAAAAAGATGAAGTTCAAAGCCAGTGAAACAGGGCCCCATGTCTCAGCTCTCCTACTTACTAGCTGTCAGACTCGAGTGACATGTGTCTTTTTTCTGAGTCAGTCTGCAATCTGGTGGACCATGGTAAAGAGTAAATGATATGTTTGTAACCTAACACAAAAGTAACACCTGAAAATGACTCTGCTCGTTGTCTGCTTACGACACTTATCTTTAGGATAAATTTATCAAATTAACAAAATTTAAACTGCATTTCATTAACTTAGAGACTAGGTAGTATAATGTATGCAAACTTTTGAAAAGAAACAATTGAACATATTGACTACAATTCCTTGATGGCTCCACTTATGAAAGTAGGAAGAGAAAGGCCATTCTACATCTGAGGCACAGATAAATGTTACAGAGAATACAGTTTCCTTTAGTTTTTATTTGATCTTTTTATTCTCTCTGAAGATGTAGTCTCAAAGAATGTGGAAAACTTCAAAAGCAGAATAGAAGCACTCACTTTTGACACATGAGGACCTTTGTGACTTTCAGTTTACCCAGTGATTTTTTTAAAGGCCTGCAATAGCGTAATATCAAGAGTGGAATTGTGAGGCAGCCTTCCATATTGAAGACCTAGAGTAAAATCGTAGGTCAGAGTGGTTCCACACAGATAAATGTTTAGCACGTGAAGAAAAAAGAGTGTGTTCCTATTTTATGTCTTTTGTCAAATTTTAATCCTGTCACAGGTTTTGGATTAAGAATTTGTTGCATTTGTATGCAAGGAAAATTTTAAGCTCTCACCAGATTAATCCCAGTAGGTATATGAAGCTCTTCTCTGGCCCGGACAAAGCAATTGTAGAATTTTACTTCCATAAAGAATTTGTCAAAAGAACCAACTACAAAAATAATTGTTTGCTTTTATTTATTGGTTTAATCCACTCCCCTACTTTTTCCCCCTAGGATTATGATAGTTTTTTTGAATCAAAGGAAAGCAACACAGTCTTTTCATTCTTAGACCTGAAACCACGGTTGTCATCAAAGGTAGGTTAATCTTTCCTTATTCTTGTTTTAGAATTCAAGTTTCTGGAGTTGTCTGTAGGGATTGAGGTTGAAGGTGTAAAAGGGATGAACTTGCAGTTTTTGCTTTCTCAAATGCATAATTATAGGATACCCCATGTTAAAACACAAAGAAGCCTAATTTCTTTTTCTTTCCAAGTTTTAATTGTTGCCATAAATTAGAATACTAGTTTGTAATTTATACCTCAGTCTTCCAAGAAGAAATTAAGGCAGCAAAAGTAGTAACTGCTTTCTATTTTAAATTGTAAATTTACACTGCAGTTCACCCCTCTGTGTCTATAGGTTCCACATTTATGAATTTATCTTAACACGGATCAAAAATATTTGAAAACAGTTTGAACTGTATGAACATGTACAGACTTTTCTTCTAGTCATTACTTCCTAAATAGTACATTATAACACCTGTTTACAAAGCATCTACATTGTATTAAGTATAAGTAATCTAGAGATGATTTGAAGTGTGTGTTATATACAACTACTATGCAGACCCGAGGAAGGCCCTGGAACCAATCCCCCAGAGACTCCAGGGGATGACTGTACTTGAAGTTTTTTGAAAGCCATATTTGAAAGATCTTTTGCATGTTTAATGTATTTATCTTGGAGGAAAAGACGGTCTATGATAACAAACTTCAAAAATGCCACAGTTCCTAAACCAACCACATATTTTCAGAAGCCCCTTTATTAAACCTTAAGTCTTTTAGAAAACATAAAGAACATAAATTTGTCTCTACATATGAGGTGTGTGTTTTCAAAACTTTATCAAGCACATGGATTTACTTTCAAAATAATAAAAAAGATTTATTAAGGTAACAAAACCAAAGATATTTATTTTTCTTTAAAAACACTTGTTTTTCTTTCTGATTATAAAAGTGGCCTAGGCTTATTTAGACAAATGGGAAAAAATACAAAAAAAGTAGGAAGTAGAACATAAAAATCAATACCCTGAGCTAACTGCATTGATGTTTTTGCTTATTTCCTTGAAGTCAATTACATAGTAATTGAGGTTTTGACTATATTTCAAATTGAATTCTAAAGTGTCTAGTTTTAATAGAATTGAAATGGAAGTACATTACTGGGAACTTTGAGTCTGTAAGAGGTCTTTTGAGGCTACCTAGGATTTCTCCTGTCTTTGGAACACCTGTGGGAGGAGGCAGTGACCATTAATAATAGAAATTATATACCAGCACCTGCAGTGCACAGCCAATGGGAAAACCTGCTTTGTTTTTATATCAGTAAGTCTACAGATGGTTGTGGGTGGTTTCTATGCACATGTTTTAAGCAGAGGCAAAACCCACACATAAAGTATTTACAGGCTCTTAAACTATTTTTATAAAGATGGAACATTTGAATACTTAGGGAAATTAGAGTATTTGTATAACCTGTTTCATCCAGAGATATTGAACAATCCAGATTTATTTTTAAAGAACTAGAAAAAAATTGGGGTATGGATGCATAAACCCAGTGGGCATCATTGTCTATGTGAAATCTTTTTAAGAATACTGTGTGCTTGCCACCTTTGTTGTCATTTTACCAAAGATGTAGATTCTTTAGAGACTCTGTAGACTGACATTTTTATTCTTTAAACAATTCTCTCTAGAATTTCTCAAGAAATTTATGTTTTATAAAATGTATGTTCTCATGTGGCTGAGGCCATGGCATTAAAGTTCTCTTTGTCCTGTTGAAGCTGACGTGATTTCAGTAGATAATGCCAAAAGCATCGGATTATGTGCATCTGGGCAGGACCGTAGCCGATGTTGTGGCACAGACACCGTGCCACTAGCTCTCACGGACTGCTCAGAGGTTAACAGCAGCTCACATTTAATTTTTATATGCGGGAACTGAAAATATATATTAAAAACAATTTATCATTTCCCTCTATTTAGCCAGGTGCTTTTCACCTTGGTAATAATTCATTATTGGAGGCTTTGACAGATTGTTCACAGATTTAATATACTGTCCTTTCTCATCTCCTTTCTTATTCCCACTACACTATACACATATAAAAGACAAGGCTGGAAAGCCACCCAGGAAACACATAGGAACACTTTAGCATCTGTGATTGCCCTACACTGCAGGAAAAGTACGTTCATGGGCCCCACAGGCACAGATGCCCTGTAGACTCTGGGCTGCTCCCAAAGCAGATGAGAGGCCACCAAATGATGACCTGCAGACCATGTTGGCTCTGGATATGTTGTTTGTCCTGCACAGAACTTTTGAAAGTAAAAAGTATACGGGTTGCTAATATTTAAAACAGATTTCCCTTTCTAACTTCTTGAAGTTGGGAAGTGTGGAAACTTGAGTGGGGAGAGCACTTTCCCTTGAGCAGTGGCTGGCCACCATGATACCGCCTAACTCTGGGAAAAAGAAGCCTTCTCACTAATTTTCAAGGAGAACCCCATCACGTTTGTTATTTTAATAGACTCTAAGCAGAACCTGTTGTATAGGTTTCTGCTTCCAGGTTCCTGCCATTTAGGGATGATATTCAAAATACATAACAGCTGATAAACAAGTACAATTAACCGGCCAGTCCTGGAGCAGGTAATGGAGGCCTCCTGTGCCAGGTGACAACTGTTTAGGTTGGATCATGGGGGAGGGGCAACTGTTTACTAACAGGTGTGGCCATTTCAGTGCTGTCCTTCACCTAGGGTCAGTGTTAACCAGTGCCCCTGCAAGGCCCCTGAGAGGTAGCACCCACCCATGCATGAGCCATTACAACAGTGGCTGAAAACATGCAGGTTCCCCTTTTATGTTTGGCTGTTTAGGTGGATGTGATTTAAATCTGGACTCTGATTCTGGAATCCAGGATTTGTTCCTGTCTACCACATAAGGGTGATTTATTATGATTTCCAATATCTCTGTTCCTGACATTAAAAAAAAAACACTGCCAAGAGCAAATTTTATTGTCAATGCTATGCAATAACTGGTGGCTTTTTTTTTTTTTAAATAGGCAGACCCTTAGAGAAGAAAAGTGGAAAATGGTTGGAGATGCATATTGGAGCACCTTCTGGTGCTCAGCACACACCTGCTTACCTAATGCATCACTGTGACAAAAGCCACATGCATCATCAGTAACTGCTTGCCATGGAAAAGGTGTTTTTGGAGGATGTGGGTGTAATGGAGATTGCATGATTGCTTTAAACTAAATCAGGACTATAGTGGGTTTTTTTCCTTAGTTTCAGATTTGCTTGCAGTTGCCTCACTCATCTGAAAGTACCTGTTAGAGGTGTTCTCTTGAATGACTTGTAGATAAATTGTTGGTACCATCAGAGAGAAAATGTTGGATCTGCCTAGCTTGTAGTAGAAACCAATGTTGCATAAACCTGCTCCTCTTTAAGCTGCCTGTATTGTATGCTTGAAATTCGTCTGCCAGGCTGTTAGAATCTTTGAATCAGAAAGAAAAACAGCATGTTGACGATTTTCTGTAGACTAGCAAATGTCAGTGCTTCAGTGGTTTGTAAAAACACTTGTTGACAAAGTTAGACATTCTACACTCCTTTTGGTAATGGATATCCTTATCCTATAATACTCTAAGCTCCTACAGATGTTTCCAACAATCATATTGGAATATTGCATGATTACAACCAAGTTACAGGGCTGAAAATTATTGCTATTTTGGAAAAGATATGCTTCTTCATCTTTTGCAAGGGGAAAACTTTACCTAGATACGTAAGACTTCTTGAAAGATATATTTTAAGAGATACACTAATTAGATAGTAAATTTATAGGGAAATTGTCTGATTAGTATCTGAAGGCATTTTCAACTCTAGTGATTTATTTATACATAAGTGCACATATATTTTTAAATGTAGCTCCCTACCTAACAGCTGCTTATTCTATTTTGTGGAAGGATTATATTTTTTTTTTGAGAAAGGAAGATCTCAGATATATTTTGTGAATCCTTGCTGAGGCATATTAAAAGATAATATTTCTAGGGGCTATAGCTCAGTGATAGAGTGCTGGCCTACCATGCGCAAAGCCCTGGGTTTGATTCCCCAGCACCACACACACATACACAAAGATCCCAATACTGCTGTACAGTTTAATCTTTTTTCCTATGTTACTTTTCATTGTTTCTTTACATTCATTGTTCCTATTTCTGGCCAATTCATGATCTCAGACTTTTCAGAGTAATACAGACACACATTCTTATTCCATATATGAACACAAGTGAAATTTCAGAGTGGCATGTATGAGAAAGGAGCTGTGTAGAGAGTACTCTGAATTGTAGTTGGCAAGCGAAATCTCTATTCCCGTTGGAGTAGATACTGGTGAACATTAAATGTGTCTGCTTCATTGGGGCAGAGACTACTTTTCTATTTCCTTATGTTTTTAGTGTTTAATTGCCAAACATGGGAACACCTTGAATAGCATAAGTCTCAGCTGACTGAAATATTTGACTATCCCCAGCATCGTGATGCTGGACTTTTCATTATGATTCTGAGAAGGAAATGTGTAAGAAATTGAACAAGCAAATGCATGAAAACTTCCACTCACCATCCCCCACCCTGTGCCTTGCTAAATGTGGACTATTTGTAAAGAACTTTTTGAATGCTAAAGGTGAAATCCTAGCCTGAGATTTGCAGTCCAGGACTATAACTAGAAAAAAAGCATGGCAGGTTTCTTCTTGACTGGAACAGACCCATGATCCACGATTTTCTCTCCAAGGAAAGCTTGTTGTCAAATCATTGCTACTGCTGGTTAGTTGGTATTAAACAAGATCCAGTTGTAATTCCATGTGATAAATCCCAGGGACTATCCAGGAGTGTCTTTTCCTAAGTGGATATTGTGTTTGAGTATGTGAGTCTTCTGATAAAACTTAAATTCATTTTTAAGATACAGCAATTTAAGAAATTGCTGTTTTAATTACCCAGTTTAACATTTAGTCTATTCTTGACAGTAAATGCCAAGAACTGACTTGGAAAGGTTAAGACTTTCTGGGTTATAAGATCTATAACATAGTTGCTAGAAAGAGAAAGCTTACCCATGTTTTGTCTTACAACTTTTGAATTAACCATAATATATTAGTATGACCATATTAAACATACTACAGGCATACTAGTGCTAAATTACTGCCACAGTCACATGATATCTTCTTACCAAAAAAATTTTTTGAAAGGGGAGTATCAGCAAGGATATAGAAGAGGCCAGCCTCAGGTAATACTGTACTGTTGTGATAGAAGCAGTGTTTGGCTTTTACCACAGTACCCAGGCTCTGCAGAAAACCAAAGTACTGCCTTGTGGGACCATGCTGTGTTCAGAGCACATTGGGTCCTTCCTTGTACTCTTACCAGCTGAATTCCAAGCACGAAATAATGACTTTCTTGTTCCCTTTAACCAGCTGCCTTTAGGTTTTGATAATCAGTCTTTAAAACCTAGGAAACAAGTGGATTTGTAGGCATGGATGTAATATCAAGGGCATTTCAAGGCAGAATTTTAATTTCCTGTACTAGGCTTGTTGGGACAAAAGAAACATGCTGCTAAGAATCAGATTATGTTATTTTAAAATTAGGTAAAATGTAGAGTGCCATCCTGCTAAGTATATGCATACCAGAAGAAAATTTAGTTCAGAAAATACTTCTTTTTCCAAATTCTAGGATTTTATTAAAATCAAAAGGAGAAAAGGAAAATATTTGGCCCTCAGACTAATATATTTTAGGTTTGTTTCTGTTTTATAGGTCTAGTTCAACATTCACATGTACATGTTTTATATTATATGAATTTAATAATGAATTAAATATTTTTGTCTTTTGTTATTGAATGGTACCATAGGCTCTTTCTGTTTTGTTTGGTTGACTTTATTGTAGGGTTTTGCTTTTTCTAGGAATACTTTTCTTAAGTGTCAGAGTCCCCTTCAATCTGTAAAATTATTGTTTTTAGATCTCAGTTTGTGTTTGTCTCTAAAGGCATTGGTGAAATCTCAGATTTCATATTCAACATTAAAGGAGAATAAATTCCAGAAAACATGTACTCTGAAATTTTGTTTCCATTTAATCCTGCATTTGGCTGAACCCTTTCTGTTTAACTGGGAAGCTATTTTTCTCTCTCCTCCATGAAACCCCATGCACAAATGCTGCAGACTGAGAAAAACACAGATCGTGTGACATGTGAGGAGCCATGTATGTGGTCCTGAGCATGTTGAGAGGAGCACACAGAATCATCTCAGACAGAGACCAGGGCTGAGGATGGAATTAATCATTCAGCCACTAGGTTGGTTCAAATGGACTGATGCCATGGGTCACTGGTACAGTGAACGGACAGCGTGGCCACAACTTATTTTGCTAGGGATCCATTTGAGGTAGCCAGCCTCCTCAAAGCAGGAGAAAACATTTCTGAAGGCAATGTCTGAAGCCAATTTCATCATTGAGGTACTTCAAACTTTAAACACCAGGACAGAGGAACGGTGGGGGAAGGGATGAAAGGGAACAAGCTGTAAGCTTCACAGAAATGTGCTAAAGCATTAAACCAAATTAGCAAATAAGCCTTGCCTGCCTGTGACCCAGACTTCCAGAGATTTCCTAGTGCTACACCTGCATGTCAGGTTAGTTTGTCATCCTTTTTGCCAGCACGTATTGAGCCCTTAGAATATAATGCATCCTATGTGAGCAGGACAGAAGTCTCCACCTTCAAGGATAAGGGAACAGAAATGAAAGCAGCAGTTATAGTCAGTGGTAAGTGGTAGAGTTGAGGTAAGTTGTTAGCATTCCAGGATACAGTTCCTCATCTGACATAGTACATGTAGTCTTTCCTTGTTAAAACCATCCTGGTTTTAAAGTTTTTTAGATATGGAATGGAATATATATACATGCAGATGTACGTGAATATTATATATATTAAAATATAAAGACTAATAATAATAAACAAAGCCCTTTGAGCCAGCCCCCCATCTTACTGCCTTTCATTGTGGGCACCATGTGCTTTTCCCTGAACTGCCTCTCGATAAAGTGAGCCCTATCCTACATTTGTGGTGATCGTAGCCTTCCTAAATTTTATTATTTTGCCTCCATGTATGTATCCTTAAAGAATAATAAATGGAATTAAACCAGATATATTCTTCTGTCACTTCCTTTTTAATGTTCATTGCAATGGGGGTTTTCACTGCTGAATATTATTCCGTTACATGATTACATCACAGTCTTTCCTTCTCTATTTGCTGGTTATTGAACTGCATTGTTTAAAATAAAAAATGGAAATTTTGCTGTGAAAGTTCTTTTATGTGATTCCTGGGCACATACACAAGAGCGGATGCATACCTTGAATACAATTGCTAGGTTGTACAGTAAAAGCACATCAGCTTTAATAGACAAGGTCACATTGCTTTCCAAAGTAGTGGTACCAACTTATGTTCCCATTGGTATACTACAATTTTCAGGACTCTAGAGCCTGGCCAACCTTTGGGATTGTCAGAGTCAGATTCCTGCCAAGCTGGGGAGTATAAAATGATAGCTCACTATGGTTCCTTTGGCATATTTTTTATTATTAATGGTATTTCCTCCATTGTATCTTTTTTTTTTCCAGGTCAGTTGTGTTTTTAGCTATTTTAAAATTTTCTTTATACTTGCCTTTTATTAGTCAATACTTGATTGTTTTTGTTTTTTGTTTTTTGTGGTGCTGGTGATCAAACCCAAGGCTTTGCACATGCTAAACAAGTGCTGTACCGCTGGGCTACCCCACCCCCAGCCCACGATTTGACTATTAAAATGAAGAGAAACAAGAATTCTTAGAAAGATGCTATATTTCCAAATATGTGGAAAGCATGTGAGTCTTTTATTTTGTTTAAAGAAAATAAAGTTAAGTGCGTATATATTTTCATGTGTGCTGTTTTTCAGCTTGTTAGCATATCAGCCAAGAGAGGTACTTTGGGAACTTCTCTTGCTCTAGGAGGGTTTCTTCTGCAAAGCCATTTTAAAGCTCATCACTTCCAGTTATTTGGCAGGAAATTAATGCTGTTAATATTATGATTTATGCTGTAGGATTTCACTAAATAGAAATCTTTTTATAGACTTCTTGTATGTGTGTGTATGTATAGTGGGCCTGTAGCAATATGTTATGCTTAAAAGAACATTCTCTCGGTCACAGGAGATCATATTGAAACTGCTCATAATTTGGTAATCCCTAAGTGGAGTAAAGTGGATGTGTATAGTGCTTAACACCACCCAGTGTGCTGTGGTGGCAGTGTGTTTACATGTGCGAGCTGACTGACTGATAGACCAGCAAAAGTGAAGCCTTATCCTCTGATGCTGAAAACTCAGAGGACATTTTTCATAGGCTGAGTACCTTTAGGTAAAAGGGTATTAACTAAAACTTTTAGACCTTTTTATAAACCAATACTCTGTGCTGTTGTGTAGTATACATCAGTTTTGTCCCTATAATATAAATTTGACTATAACCAAACTCTCCACTTAAAAAGCTCTAGTGAAAGTGTCTATCTTCACCAGTCTTTACAGAAACAAAAGCCCTGAGTACGGAAGAATGCTGTCCATATGGTAGCAACAAACCACGTATAGCATCGAGCATTGACGTGCACCCAGTTGAATTGGTGACTCGTGAGTGTAAATGTATCCCAGATTTTTCAGACTTAGTGTGAAAGAATGTAAAATATCTCCTTAATAATTTTATATTGATTACATATTAAATTGATAATGTTTTGGATATATTGAATTAAATACTAAAATCAATTTCACCTTTTTATGTTTTCTCTTTTCAGATGTGGCCACTAGAAAATTTTCAGTTACATACATGGCTTGTACTACATTTCTGTTGGACAACAGTGTTCTATACCAGCCTCTTTACTTGAATTTACAACAGAAATAAATACCTTTAAAATATTTTTAGGTTTTGTCAGAATATCTCCTTCTTTCATTTATAATACTGAAAGGAAACATGAACACCTTTGGGAACATAATTTTCTGATAGTACTGCCTAAATGAATGTTTTTCACATTTTGGTTTTGCCCCTATAGCTTGAAGCATTTTTGTAGTGAGATAGGAGGTTCTTTCTCCTAGAAAACCAGACTTAACAGAGTAATGTGGTTGTCACAGTATGTGACAACTTGATATGTCTACTGTCTTGTTTCTCCATCATCTTATAAAGTTGATAACTCCTGTTGAATTGGCCAGTGTCTGTAAACTAAGTCATAGTGGCATTTTTGTATTTTTTTAAAGGGGAATTTAACAAGCCACATAGATATCATCTGTGATCTGCTGAACACTAATGGATATTAATGAGATTTAGTCCTAGATTTCTATCTACAAAACTCATTTGAGTTCAGAAGAATATATAGATTATCTACCTTTAAAGTTTCTTGTTTTATTGCCAACAATGAAGACAAAATATTATATTATAGGAAAATTCTTGCTTTGCCCAGGTTTTTTTAACCATTCTTATTTGCTATTCTCTTAGAACAATAAGTTGGTGAGAAAAACTATTATTTTTGTCATTAAAATAACTAGCAGTAACAGTATTCATTAAGGGGAGGGATTTTTTTGTATTTTTTGTTTGGGAATCTTCCCTGAAATAAGAGAGTGACTGAACTATAGTCCTTGCAAACCCAAGAGATGCCAACCATCTCCATTTCTTGAGCTACAAATCCTGTTGCTTTAGGTCTTATTATTTATCATTCTCATGAATTAACATACCCGTCTAGGATTTAGTTTTGGGGGATGGATGGAACAGCTTGTCTAAGAAAAATGTAAACATGGTTTATGCTAATTTGACTTCGTTTATTGGTACTATTTCCCCCTGACAATCTCATGTCATGAACTAATGCAATCACTAGGTTGAAAGACAGATTTGGGGTCTGGGCAATCCACAGCATGGCTCAATGACTGACTTCAAGATCTCTTGCCAGGGCTGAATGACCAGCAATTTGGCAATGACTCTTTTACCTAGCTCAAACTTAGTTTTTTCTTTCTGTCCTTCTGTCTTTGTGGTAAACCACTCTTAAATCATTCAAAGCCATGTCGAACCAACTATGCAGGGTAAAAGCAGTGATGACAACAGCAGTATTTCTACTCCCCAGAATGGGAACCAGAGGGCATCTCCAGCTGTTGCTTCCCTCACTGGATGTCCTGTTTCATGTTCCTCATAAGTATTTATTATTATACTGTGTCCTAATTATAAATGAGAAACTAAATACTGACAAGAATTTCTATCCCAGTTATAAGGTGGCTTGGCAAACAGATTTTAGCAGTTACACATATCTGGCAGCTAAAATAACTATGACTTTCATACCTGCAAACAGCTTCTGAACAACAGCAAGAAACTCCTTCCCTTCTGATGACTCATTGACAGCACTACACTGCTGCACAGTGAGACCATTCCAGAGTGACCAGATCTGTAGGGACAGCTGTACCAGAACCCCAAATTTGGGAATAGTTACCTCTTTGGGTAGACAAAGGTACTGCTGGAATCATGAGAGCAAAATGACAAGTCCACATGGGAATCAGGAAGGGGTATCTACCTCAAGAGACAGCTGCCTCACGTTCATCATTATAGCAAAGCATGGAGTTGAGGTGTTGGTGAAGATCTGTTTTTTTCAGTGTTCCACAAATTAATGAAAACTTATTAGTCACCCTCATGCAGAGGTGTTATTGTAATTTTCATTGTAACTTTTTGCTGATGAAATTAGTATCATATAGTAATTTGCATGACTTATGGTAGAGAAAAGATAGGCTGTCCAGTCAAAGCCTACAAATCTGTTAACAAGTCATATTTTTTTCTTCCTCCCTTGGCTTGAGTCTTTGGTGGACATTTGAGAGAAAAGAAAAAAGTCCTTTCCTATTTCAGTAAGGCCCTGATCACCAGTCACCAGTTCATGCCCAAATACATTGTTTTAAAAAAGTTCATTCTGTCTTGTCTTGCTGTAAGACCATTTTATAGAGTCTGGTGATAACATGTATTGAATTTATGCTTGCATGATACTGTTGAAGAAAGTATTGTACTCCTTGTAACTTACCTGTGAATATAAATGTTTACTGTTAAATATTTTGGAAGCTGTTTTTTTTTTTTAGCATATTTAGCTTGGTTTGGGACAGCTTTGTACTAAAAGAGTCATTATTTGTGTGTCCTGTTTTTGTGGACAATACATCTGTCATAAAAACTGACTAGAGTCAGACTAAATACATGGTTTATTAGTGTATGTTCAACAGTATACTTGAGAAGTCAGTAACTAACCATGTATCAAAAAAGTCCATTTTTTCTTTATTGGATCACTAGAACTTTGGTTCCTTGCAGTCTTCTTTTCTTAACAGTTACCAGTAAGTTTAAAATATGTTGTGCCAATCTAAGACCAGTCAGGAGATAAATACCACACAGTGATTTAAACAGGGGGAAGTGAAATGTAAGGAGTTGCTAAACTCTGGTAACAATAGTGACTATCAGATGTAAGAAAATTATTGTACTCTAGGGGTGAGGGAGAATACCAAAAGGGAGTCTATCCATTAGACTTTGAAGAAAGTATAAATGGCAGGCAATTTGCTGAGCAAGTAACAAGCAACCCTCTGAGCAAAGGCAGGGCCAGGGACCACAGGCAGTGGGTAGGCATGTGTGCTAGCAGTGTAGACAGAAGGTTGGGAGCACGTGTCATGTCAAGAGGAATACAGGAGATTATCATCAGGCCAGGCTAAAGCTGTAAGATCACTGAGAGACCACATGACCACTTGTTCTGTGACCCTGACCTCTGGCAAAACTGCCCACACCTCTCACCCAGATACAGCAGGAGAGCCTTTTCCTCAATGCTACAAAGAAAGCATCCTACCCACTTCCAATGAGCAATACTTAAAGAAATTCTGTCTGTTACCACAGAGCAACTATTAGAGAATCAAAGTGGAGCTAAAATGCAATAAATGGATGACTAGCACGTGTCATGAAAGGATTCTTTGAAAAGATTTTCTTAGTCACTTCTTACCTGGAATTGTCATGTTCATTAGAAGCAAAAGGATTGTCAGCCATTTTATAAAGTATGGGTAATTTAGGTGAAAATGTCCATTACAGGAAATACTGATGCCCTACTGTCAAATCCTCACTGTGGAAAGCTAGTGACTTAGTAATTAACTAAGCTAATGAATGACTTGTCACAAAAACCAAATGTTACAGGAAGATGCAAAGTTTAAGCTTGGTCATCCTTACTTTGTGATTCTATACCCAGTTTCATAAAGTTGTTGAATTTTAATTTCAAGGAAAAGTCATGGTCCTGAAGTATATACTTAAAGCTTATAAAAATGATTCCTCATGTAATGAGTTGTTCAGATAATATGCATTAACTTTTTTTTAGAGTATTGGCTTAGCCTGGTCCTAGGATTTGATTCCTTTTGAATACCAATATACAGAATCCAGTAGTTCTATAAAGGGTACACTGTTGGCTCTTTTTGTTTTTAATTTACTTCTGTGGCAAATAGAAACTGAATAGTAATATCTGACCTATTCACTCACCCTAAAACATCTTCCCTGGAGTGGAAGACAAAGTAGAGGGTTACTAGGAAATGACAGATGCCAGATCCCATTAAATCCAATGATGGTGTTTATCCCCAACTCTCAGTTCAGGGTGGCTAGTGACAGAGTGGGTGGGTAGATGGTTAGATAGGCACTCCTGCCACACACCCTTAAGCAATCTTGGGGTCAAAGAAGAATTAATTTTACTGAGCATATGATTGGCTTCAAAAGATGGCTGGTCCAGGGTAAGACATTCCTTATCAGTACTATTCTGACATGCTTGGACCCTTGCTTAGTACTTGCTGTCTGTTTTCATTTTCTCATCAGTAACTTGGGGGATCTGAATGCCATCAAGACTTGTTTACCAAGTCAAGAGTAGCAGATTAAATATTTAGAGTACCAGTACCGTTCTGGACTTTGTTGGGCATATGAAAGTGGGTTCCAGAGTATAAGGGTGGCTCTGCACCTTATTGTGCAGTGTTGATGTCACCATGGGTGGTTAAGGCCACTCACCCATAGGAAAGATGCTGTGTTGATAAAGAGGTGCCTGCTCCAGAGGCCTGTGCACCCTTTCAATTCTTAGGATCCTTGTGATAGATTTAACAGATGTCTACAAGTCACTGCTTGCTTAACAATGGTGTTAGTTCTGGAAGTTAATTACTCCTACCCCACAATCCCAGGATTTGTCAGGCATTGATATGCATGCCAGAGACAAAGGGAGAGTTGAGGCTATTATTTTAGTGAAGGATTATTGAACTAAACAGTCTAATTTCTCCAGTGTCCAAGTGAAAGGGCTACTGCTGCCTTGTAATGAAAGCAGTCCAAAACCTGAGGTTACTCACTTTTATCTTATAATGTACCTATCCACTTTTTCAGCATGATTGATATTCTTTTGTTTTCCTGCATGTTTTTTTAAACTCTTAACTAGCACAGTCAGTTCAGTCACTAACAACCTTTGGGCTATTGCTGTGAGAAAAATCCCTGCCTTCCTGGGCTTCTTAATTTTAGTTCTAAAGTCAGAAATCAGTGTGAATTGCTTTTAGAAGCCTGACAGTTTAGAGTTACTAGATGTAGTCCTTAATATGAGCCAACTGCTCTTCAGTATTTTTCTTGGGTAGAGCAAGTGGGTGGATATAAAAACAGCATGTTTTCTTGTCTTACAATAACCTTGATTATAGTCAAAGCTCTTTGCTTAACAATAACTTAAGTTATATTCCAAGCTGTTGGAAAGTGAGTACATAAATATTAAGTGTAAGATCGAGAAAATTCTCTTATAAATATATGTCTCTATATATATGCATACAGATGTATCTTAGTGAATATTTGTCTCAATTTTTATTTTTACTAAATCTCACTTGAGAGAGAAGGGGCAAAAAGTCTCTTTAAATAGAATTTTCTATTTCTAAGTTATCCAATGTAGCTTTCTTATTTCAAAATGCCATATGTTTATAAGTTGCAGAAGTTTAAAATGGGAAAGCACCAATGTTAGTGTCTAGTGAGTGAGTTTCACATTACTTCCTGAGCTCTTTGCATCCATCCTTCAACCCCTTGCTGCTTTCTACTTGCCTTGAAAACTTGTAAAATTACTTCTACAAATGCAAAAAAAAAAAATCAGTGTAAGAGAATACTGAAATGATGTTCTAAAAGACAAACAATTTGTGTGTGGAACTGGATAGTGCATTTTTACGAATAGGTAGTTTTTAAAAAAACTGGTGTGGTGGTGCACACCTGTAATCCTAGCTACTTGGGTAGTTGAAGCAGGGGGATCATGAATTTGAGGCCAGCAGGGACAACATAGTGAGGCTCCATCTTAGGAAAAAGAAAATTCCAGGATGTTTAGTGCTAATTTACAAAAGAATAAAATTTACAAGTAACCAGGTTTATCATTTACTCTTAGTTTGAATTTTATGAGAAAACTGGAGCTAGGATGGAAGAAAAAAAGGCAATGTTCTGTGATTATATATACATATATATGTGTGTATATATCCATATATACACACAAATTTGCTGTATAAACCTTGAAAAATAGTAAATGCTTGGCATGTGCAGAGCCAGGCATCCTTTGGTAACAGGACTTGGTTGGTGGCGACACCTAGAGGACTAATGGCTGAGTACAAATTACAGGAAGAGCTTTGTGTTACATTTTAACCATCAGCCCTGCAGATAAAAACACCTGTGAAGGTAGCTGTGAAAATGAAAGCTTCCTTTAAAAAAAAGTCTTTTACGGTGTGTGATGCTTGCTTATGTTAAACTAGAAATGAAGGCCTGGGGAAGGGGAAGCTTTTCAGTGTTCAGAAAATTTACCAAAGTGGGTTAGGAGACCTGGTTCTAAGGGTAGGTGGATGTTCCTCTGGTGGAGGGCAGAAACTGGTGTCTAAAGGCATTATGCCCAGATTTATCTTGTTACAGTGCTCATAGTCAATCGTTCGAGATTTTTAAAGTGAAATGTGGACCAAAATAAGATTTCCCACGGCACCAACAGGCTCTTTCACCAGTGGGCAACAGAAATTATTTAAGTATGACTTGCGGCGTTTTGGTGGAGTGCTCGCTGGTATAGCAGAACACAGCGGGCAGACTACCTATGGCTGTGAAAGTATCTTGGTCAGGCCCTAGCTCCTCTGCCTGTGGCTTCTTTTGTGGCTCAGGGAGGAAAAGGAGATAAGAAGGCACAAGGAGGGACTGAGAAGAGGATGCCTTTCTGTTCATGCATTCTGCATAAGAACATTAAGCAAGTGCTGTAATGGTTTCCTGTTGTTGATAAAAACAAATTAGCCAAACTTAATGGCTTAAACAACATGAATACATCTTAGAGTTCAGGAGGTCAGTAGTCCAAAGTGGGTCCCACAGCATACCAAGGTTTAGTAGGGACATTTCCTTTTCCTATTCCTTGTATGTTTCTAGCTTCTAGAGGCAGCCCACATTCTTTGACTGGAGGCCCAATCACTCACACTGCTATTTCCGTCTCACATCTCTGGCTCAGACACGTCTCCTCTCTCTTAAAAGGACCCTTGTGATTACATTGGGCCTACTCAGTAATCCAAGATAAACTCCTCCTGTTTAGAACCTTAATTCCATCTACACTCTTGCTCATGTAAGGCAACACATTCCCAGGACCTCGGGAGAAGAGCACATTATTCTGTCAAACACAAGTACCAAAGGAGCCAACACTGTCAGCTAGGCATAGGATATATAAGATCCTTGCCTCGAATAGAGTGAGACTGGGGATCATTCAAATAAATCAGACTTCCTGGCACTTCAAGGTTGTAATTATAGGTAATTCAGTAAAAGGGTAGTTCAGCCAAGGCAATCAGTTCAGATGACTAAGCAAGTGATGTTTGACCTAGGTCTAAACAGTCAGGAAGGGTTATCCAGATGGGCAAAAAGGGAGTCTTAAGAGGAGGAAATAGCACATGCAAAAGCCCTGAAATGTATAACATACTTCAGTTTTCATGATTAATAAGAATGTTAGGTTGTGTGGCTCAAAGTGGTAGAAGATGAGGCTATCCCTAATGGCTTAGCTATGTTAAGATAGATTGTTCCCCCTGCAATAATAATAATATCTGTTCTGGCACACAAAGAAAATCTCTCACAAAAAGCATTGCTTCCTAGTTACATAGGAAATAGATTTGGCTGGTCAAATAGCCAAATGTATTTCAGTCCACCTTTTTATTAACCTCTTCTAATAATAAAAGAAAAAGGAGCTACAAAGCTAGAATGAAGATAAGCAATTGGTGAGCCAATGAAAATATTAAAAGACAATTTCTAAAGAAAGATGTATAATATATTTTTCATAAGGCTCTTAATATAGTTCTGTTCTCTCACCACTTGCTTCATGAAAATTTTAGTGAGATTTTTATTAAGAAAAAATCTCCATGGTAAAGACCCAAAGGTGAATTGTTAAGAAATATGAAACAAATGTGATATTATTGGACCATTTCACACTAAAGAGCTTGTAAAACATCTATTTCCCTGTTATAACGGAAATTTAATTTTTATCTATTGAATATGGACTAATCCACAGCTGGTGCCTATTTCACTGGCTAACAAAAGACGTGAGAAGTGCGGCTAGAATACTGTGAGGGTCACGGAATTGAGTCTCCTGAACTGTTCAGATCCTTTGCCTGCAAAGATTGTGGAGAAGATTTTGGTAAGGAAAGCATGAGGATTAAAAAATGTCTGTGAACTCACTTTGTGCCAGGCCTGCTGAGGTAAAGGTAGGGGACAGTTATGTATAAATACATCTGCTATTCCATATGTTAAATGATTTAATTGAAAGATGTCCAGAATGAAAGCACTACTAAAACACAATGGAGGGCCACTTAACCTAATTCTGTCTTGGACAGTCTGCCAGAAAGGTCTTGCTAGAGGAGGTCATTTTGAGGCTAGAATCATGAATGAATGAATAAATGATGATCAATCAACAAATAGAGAGGTGTCTTCTGGGAGGAGAGCACCCATCAGAGACAATAGCATGTGCCAAGGACTGGATGGAATAAAGATTGGAGCAATTGAAGTACAACAGGTATATTCTAGCCAATAGGCTAGATTGTAAGGGGCCTGGCATTTCATACTATGAGATTTGAACATTAATTTGTAAACCCTTGCTATTCAAAGCTGCAGGTGAAACACCAGCTAGATAAGTTTACCACTGTACAGCACAGTGACTGCATTGAGATAGTTAGGAAGTCCTGGAGAACAGAAAAGGAAGGGTCACCCAAAGATGTAAGAAAACTAGTAGAAAAGTATTGCATGAAAAGCCAAGGGAGAGAAGAGTCTCAAAGAAAAGACAGGTCAAACAAACTTTAGGACACAACCTTTGGATTTGACTTTCTGGAAGCTGAGGATGAAATCCTCAATTTTTTTATATGTCAAAAAATGCAGAAAGAATTACTGAAACAGATTAATAGTGAAAAGAAATGGAATAGAACCAATGATGCCTATAAGAAAATTACTTAAGGAAAAAAATGTAAGTTGGGGCAGGTGGAATTCTAGTAGTAGGTGTGCTGTTAACTCTCCTGGAAGCAGACAAGGCACTTAAAAAGGAGGATACTTCAGTGAAATCTTAGGACAGCCAACCGAAACATAGGAAGCCCACAAATAAGACAATCAAAATAGAGAAAATGGAGATCAGAGACACGAGTGGTTATATGAAGATTTTTGTAGAAAGAAAGCAGAAGAAAGTGGAAATAGATGACTGTTCATTTTAATTCCATTTTAAAAGTTTTGCACTGTCTCATTATAGCAGGCATAGAGGATTAGACCTTCCCATTGTTGTACATAATTAATATCTTAGTTGGCTGGTCATGCCACTGGAAGCTCTCTGTAATAGACCTATTCCTCTGCATTTCACTCCTAGCTATAAATCTTTAGTGCATTAGAAACTAGGTGGGCCTCATCAAATTCTTAATTATGTACTGTCTTAATTTATCATATTCTCTGAGCTACAGCAAGCTGATTTTATCTTGGTCATTAATTGTTCAGTAACTTTAAAAAAAAATATATGCACTTCCGGGGATTAGTTCTACCCCGGGAAGCAAAACCCAGGGAAGCCTCCAGATAGATGGATAGCAAACCCTCACGTGGTCAGCCCATGTGCTGCCATATTGGCACAACTCACTGAGTCTTGATTTGAATATATCTTTTTTGTTCTCTTAATTTTTGTGCTCCCTGTTTTTTCAGTAATTAAAAATAAGAGACTGATATACTTGCAGAAGTTTTTATTTCTACTCAGTCATTATATAGAATAATTTCCTCCTTTAAACAAACCATGACATATTTGAAAGATATTTAATTGGCTGCTAATTGATTTAGTTTTGTTATTGGCCCTATAGGAAGCTCTCCCATACGTGGTCTGCTTTCCTTTAACACTATTTGCTTCTTGTCATTGTTCTCAGTTTATACTCTTCCTTCCTCTTGCATAGTGTACATAATAGAATTCAGCGAGTACTGAGTTCAGCTTCCCGCCTTTCTTAAGCCCACTCCACTTCCTGTAGCAGTGGGTGCTCCTCAGTGGGGAGCCTGAGGTCCGTTTTCAGTTCATGGAACCAGCACTTTGTCGTTAACTACAGCTCAAGGATAACTTTGGATGTGAGGCAGGTGGGCCCCTTTTGTTAAATCCCAGCAATGATAAAAGGGAACACTGACTTGAGAACTGAAGTCAAGACATTAGGCATGGGCTGGCTCTTGGGGCTCCCACCATGTGGCCAGAGCTCTTTCTTTTGAGCTCTCTGTTTGTGTCCAGGTCTAGCTTCATCCCACAGAGAGGATCTTCCATGCTGAAGGAAAAGTGGGTGCAGATTCATATGGTCCTTAAAACAGAGGTCCACATGTTAAACATGAGGGAAGACTTTAGCCAACCTATGTTACTTGCTTACTCCACAGGAGAGCCACATGGAGGAAAGAGGGGTGAAGAGGTGAAGGTCTATTGCCAGACGATGGTAGTGGTGCTGGTCAGATAAAAAGAACAGAGTTCTACCTCATTCTAACAAATAAGTGAAAGTAGTCATTCAGAGATCTTCAGAACAGGATTGAAACCCCCAAAATCAAACCTAGTTGCAATGACACTGGGAAAAGCAGAGCTTCATTTAGGGGAGAATCAGGGACATGACAGCATAAAAGATTGAAGCCTAACTGATCACACTATCATATCAAAAGTGTGAAGAGACAGTAATTCTCATTGACAAGAGGAAACAGAAATCTTGTCAGTTACACTAGTAGGGACCCTGATAGTATGACACAAATACCCTTAGCAAACACACTTAACACCTGTATTCTAATTCTTTGGCTTTCAAACGTTTTGACTTTGAGCCACAGGAAGAAATACATTACATGTCAAAACCTAACCCCCCATACATACCATATAATTAATATTTACCTTTTCACTGACATTTCCCATTCAGTCTATTTCACATTTCTAAAATTCTTGTTTATTAGTTTTTCAGAGCTTCCATTACAAAGGACCACAGATTGCGTGGCACAAGCAATAGAAATATGTTTTCTCAAGTTCAAAGGCTAGAAGTCCAAGATCAAGGCATCTGCAGGGTTGAGTTCTTCCAAGAGCTCTCGCTCCTTGACTTGCAGGTGGCGGCTGCTTTTCTCTGTGTCTTTACATGATCTTCCCTCTGGTGTGTCTGTGTTAAAATTTCCTCCCCTCATAATATCTCCAGTCAGATTAGGGCCCACCCGAATAACCTCAGTCTGACTTAACCAGAAGCCCCCCAAATCAGAACAAGGCACAAATCAGACTTTGTGAAAAACAGCTTCAACTGTGGCAGAATCAGGGACATAACATCATAAAAAGATCCCATCTCCAACATTCTAAGGTTAGGATTTTAGCATACAAATTTGGGGGACACAATGCCACTCATAATATCCCGATTTCAACTCAGGAAGTAATTTCACAGCCTACTATTTACTTGTGACATTCAGTTGCAAGCAAAGCAGCAAGTATTTTCCCTCAAATAATTTACTGTCAGCTCAGGGCTCTGTGTGATTTTTCTGTAATGGACCAGATAGTAAATGTTTTAAACTTTGTGGGCAACATACGGTCTTTGTGGTAGCATTCTCTTTGTTTGCTCAATAGCCCTTAAAAATACATGATTATTCTTAGTGTGTAGGTTGTATACAAACAGACTTGGTTCAGTGTGCTGACTGGCAGTCTAGCTGATCACCGACTTGGCAGGCACTTCCCTCAAACTTATAGAAGAGGATACCTTATTAACATAGTCTAATTCCTCCATTCTAATTCTAAGTCTTTTTAAGCAACCTCTGGAAATAATTTGCCTTTCCAATAAGACTGAACAAGTTCTAAGAAAGAGTATACTGACCAGAAAACACAACTATTCTGGATTACTTAGTAGCTGTTTTCCAATACCAAATTAATGAATGGGCAATTCAATTGTCACAACCTGAGAAAGAGAGAGAGGAAGGGAGAGGGGGAGAGAGAGAGAGAGAAAGGGAGAGAGAGATCCCTCCTTTTAAATCTAGGCTAGCCTAGTGACAGGCTTTGGCCAATACAAGGTAATAAAAAGTACTAATTTTATGCCTCAGATTTGTGAGCTTTTGCTTTCTCTTGAAGCTCAGGCTAGACTACCAAATAATGACAGACCACATGGTGACACCCAGCCTGCTCCCAGCTGAGTGTAGCTGAACACATAAAATTCAAGCTACACCATGTGAAGCAGAACCACCTGGCTGAGCCCATCCATCTTACAGAATCATGGGAAACAATAAGTTGTTGCTTTATGCCACTAATTTTTAGGGTGGTTTGTTTCACACACAACAAACACCACACCAGGGACTGTCCTTCTCCCACCTTCCTAGCAGAAGGCACAGAGCTTGGGGCCTTCTTGCATTAGAGGACTACAGAGTGGAGGAGGTGATAGCAAAGCTCCTCAGATAATCTCATACCACCCTCTCTCTGTTTTTGTTAGTTTGGGCTGCAACTAGCAGACAAAGTACAGTCACATTGACTTAAATAGCATGGAAGTTTATTTCTCTGTCATGTAAAAACCTAGAGGTAGTTTGTCTCAAATAGCATAGTTTCCTACTTTGGTTAAGACTATGCTTTTCCAGCATAGTAATTACATAACTTTATCTGCCCCCAAGTTAGGACACTACTTCAAATGACTAAGATAATGCTTACTGTTTCCCAGTTACCCACACTGATTCTGACTGTAGGCTTTGATTTTTAGTTTAGAGCACCTTGGAAGAGCTCTTCACATTCAGTTACAGCATTCTAGTTTGTTTTACTATATCAAATGAAGAGAGACCAAATAATGACAAGTGTCTTTTTGGGGAAACCAAGAAGTCGATGGTTGAATTAATAACTAGCCCAGGTAAATTTAGTCATCATTATTAAACTTCAGAGCACCTGATCTGTAGTCTTTACAGTGCTATGGGAGGAGCTCTAACAGTATGTGCTTTCTGTCACTGTGACAAAATATCTGAGATAACTTTGTTTATTAGGAAAGAAAGAAGAAAAGGTTTGTTTTGCCTCATGCAAAACATGAGGTTTCTGTCCATGGTTACTGAGCCCTGTTGCTTTGGGCCGAGGCAACACAGTACACATGGTAGGAGCTCACGGTGCAGGAGCCCTGTTCACCTTATGGTGGCTGGGAAGCAGGGAGAGAGAGAGACAAGAGGCCAAGATCTCAGCATCCCCTTAAAGGCACACCTCCACTGACCTAACTTCCACAAGGTCCCCGCCTCTAAAGGTTCCACCAACTTCCAATAGCACTCCAGGCTGGTAACCAAGCTTTTAATGCATGAGCCTTTGGAGGACACAAGATCAAAGTCAACAATACATTTGTATAAAATTAACTGTAAGACTAGCTAAGACTGTTACCTCTTTCCCTTCAGGCTTACTCTGTCACTATTGAGTTAGTGAGTTGGGTCAAAATTTGGCTAAGGGAAAGTTGAATTGGGGAAGCATTAAGTTTGGGAACTATTTGCATGGCTCACAGTCACTTTTTGTATTGGGAACTTAGTGCAGGCATAGGATGAGCTGCAGCAAAACTCCTGTCAATTCATAGCATCATGGGGCAGTGATGCAGGGCCACCAGTGGAATCATGTTATAACCACGTTCAACAACAGCTGACGTTGAAGCACATAGGCATAGAAAAAAATGAGGCTTATAAACCAGGTGCCAGTGCTCACGCCTGTAATCCTAGCAACTCAGGAGGCAGAGATCAAGATTAACGCCAGCCCAGGAAAATAGTTCATGAGACCCTATCTGAAAAAAAACCCATCACAGAAAAAAAGGAAGAAAGAAAAAATGAGGCTTGTAATATACAGAGCATAAGTTACTCTGGAAAATTCATCCAATAATCAGTGTATTGAGTAGAATCTATGCCCTCTGTTTCCTTGTCAAACTTCTCTCTAGTCAGGAATATAAGTAGTAAGTGGTATATATAATTATAAAAGCAATAGCCACATTTGTTTTGCTTTTATAGGAATGGTACAAACAAAATTTGCTAGAAGCATAAACCTTCAGCGGATCAGTGAGAATATGGAACAGTACATAGATTATGCATTTCCACACCTTGGACTGTCTTAGCAATCCTGATATATTTGATGCTGTCCTAACAGTCCGGTGGCTCCAAACAGAATGACCCACAAACCTGAGCTCATGCAACACTTAAAATTAGTCACTGCATAAGAAAAGTTGAAATGTCCTGAAAACTTATAATATATATGCATGTATAATATATAGAGAGAAGAAATTTGTGTATATATTATACACATAAGAAGTTTGAGAGAACTATATATACATACTAAAATAGATATAGGGTGTTCCCAATCATTACTGAGTTGTGAAGTTGAACATTTTTATCTAAATTTCCAATAATACTTTTAGAGTTCAATCAACTATGCTAGAGGAAAGAATGAATTATTCTATTTTTGTCTACAAATTGAATTACAAAAAATTTTCATCTGAAGAGATGATCAAGGAACATATGATCAAAAATGTAAGAAATTGTATTACAGAGATGTATTGGACATTTAATTTTAAAAATGTATTTTCTTCTGGATTTGTGAATATAGTTATCCATCAATTTTTTAAATTTTATAGTTTGATGTGTTATATGTTTTCTCATTTTTATAAATATTTACTTTAATATCTAATTTTATATTCTTAATTATTATTCAAGTTTCAGGTCCCAGAAAATTTGAACCTATCCCTGAATACTAAAAGAATATTTTGATCAATTCAGCTAATAATAATATTTTATTTTCTCAAAGGACCGACAGTTTATGTTCTGGTGTCTGACTGATGCTGACTTTCAAGAGTAATGCTTTCTGGACCCACAGCCCTAGGGCATAGGCTCCCAGGTTGTGTGGCAAGTGTGTATCCTGGGGTGCTCTGCTACTGGATGACATCATCTTATTAATATTTACAGGGGAAGTTTTAGTCTGTTGAATTCCACATCCTGTTAGAGTGAGCAGAGACCCCCCCCCAAACAAGTGCACTGTGGGTCATCTCAGTGACTGGCACGTGCTGGCCAGAGAGCCACATGCCATGCCGGGAGTAAGTTGTGCTGGACATTTGTGCTACATACCCTGACTTTTTTTTGCCATAAAAGTCTACAGCTTTTTATTTCATTTTAATTAGCATATATTAGCTGTACAGGGGGGTTTCATTGTGACATTTACATATGTGCTTACAATGCGTCTTAATTAGATTCACCCCCTCCATCATTCTCCCTCATCCCTCTCATCCCCCTTCTTGGATTAATTTCAGCAGGTTCCATTGTTCATTTTCATATACTTACACAAAGTACTTGTCTCTCACCCTCTCATGCCCTCCTCGCTCCAGGCAGCCATCCCCAGACAGGACCTGTTTTATCTTCCTGTCCTTCATTTTTTTAAGTGTATATTGATTGTTCAAAGGGATTTGCCTTGGTATTTGTACTGTAACCAGATTAAGCCCCTCTATTACTTACTCTTTCTCTATTGCTCTGCTACCCGATTATTCAACAGCTTTCAGTGCATTTCATTATACTATCTTCATACACAGATACAGTGTATTTCAATATTATTCAGTCTCTATTATTCTCAATGCTCTGACTTCTACATCTGAACTTCTTATTTGTTTTCAAAACAGTTGTTACTGGAAAACAGAGATGGTGCTTCTGTTTTCCTTTTTTGTCGATGCAAAGAGTGACTGTTAAGTAAACTATAGTTAAGTTTGAATTCCATATCTTTGCCCCATAACTGTGAGCTCCCTGACTTCCTTCTTTAAAACAAATATTTCCATCAGAACAATTCAATTTTAAGCAGAGAAGAGAGAGATAGTCAATAATCAAGAATAACCATTGCTCAAAATAAGTTCTCTTCTTCATTGGCAGTATATTCCCTGGACCATGTCCCAACTCTAAATATGTTTGGAGAAAATGTTTTATGCATTGCCTTCTAATTCGGGTTCAGGAAGTGGGGCTCCCAGCAGATGAGTAAATGTAGTCCTTTATTTTCACATTGTACCATTATGGTATTGGAGAAAGTACCAGAATGACTGTTCACAACTTATTAGCATTCACTGCAGGAACTGACTTAAACATCATGATTTTAAAAATAAACTTCTTAAGCATTTGGACATTTAAATGTGTTTTATTTTCATCTGAAAGCTATACAAATAATTTTTTTAAGCAAGCAATTTGTCTTTTCTCATAAAGTTTTGTTTTTTCTTTACTTTTATAGGTGTTTTTGGAAGTCTTACTTGTTTAACGTAAAAGCTTTTAGATTTACTTTCTTCAGTGAGATGGTTAATGAGTTGATGTAGTGGCTCAAGTGGTACACTGCGTGTCTAATAAGCTTGAGGCCCTGAGTTCAAACTCCAGTACTGAAAAAAAAGGAAATAAAATAGTTACATTTTGCTTTTGATGTAACCATTTTCCCTCTGTTGGCAAAATAACTCATATGATATTAGATTACTGACAATTTTGTTCTTTATAGAATTTAGTTCACTCAGTAATATAATCACCTTATTCTATAGAAAGTAGTCTAGAGCCATGCTTCTATCAGTGCTGTTAATATCTGTCCATCCTAATTATTCATGTGGTTGTGGATTGGCTAGCAGATTTAGATGGTTTGGGCATCCTCTTAAATAAAAACTGTATGGTCCTTGTCTGATTTTTTCCACACTAAATCTACTTGTATTTGGAGACAGAGTGGCTTGTGATCTTTGTTGTGTTGTTTTGTGGTGTTGGGGACTGAACCCAGGGTCACGAGCAGGCTCAGCACACACTCTGCCACTGAAACCCACCCCACCCCACAGTCTGGCTTGATAGTTGATTATCTTCTATTTCATGCCTCCAGGAGCACATTAATCATGGATTAGTTTTATTTATAATTCTTTTTTTCTAGTCATGTTATTCCCATATGAACTGTAAGCATATTTATGGTCAGTGTTGACAAGAACCTCTGTGTAAGACGAACTGGTTTTTGAGTCATTTATTCTAGGCTAGTCTGAGTTACTTAAATCAGGGATCACTGATATCCCAGTTAAAGTCAACATCAACATTGGGACGCAATGACTGAATAAAAAACATAATCAATGCTAAAATTTATCGACAAAACTAATAATATTATTTTATTTTATTTACTTTAAAATTTTTGTTTTAGTATGAGCCAAAATTTTTAGGATTGGTCACTACCCTAAAGGAAAAAATCTTGGATCTCAAAGATCCAAGAACAGTAGTTATGCCATTATCCCTTTCAGTGCTATTTCTGAAATGGTAGTTCTTAGTCTCCTTGCATCATCTTCATGAAAAGGTGGTCATGGATCTTCATATGTGCACTGAACATCTCCTATGATGGTCTCCAAGCTTCAGGGTCTGATTGCTGTTACTCATTATTACTCATGAGAACCTATCAGCCTCTGAGGTCAGTGTTTTAGCCATTATTTCATTTTGTAACTATTGCCACCCTAAGATGGGAAATGCTTCCTTAAGTCAATAAAAAAGATGAATAAAACTTGAAAAAAGAAGAGGGTGATTGTGTTGTATGTCTTCAGCAGCTTCTCTATAGTAAAGATAATTGTGTTTGATTCACTCTTGAGCATTACAGGGCCTCCATCTCCTTCTCTCTAGTAATTTAAAGAGAAGCTCTAGAAAGACTATGCCAGTAAATAACAAGAGCCAGGCATGGTGGTATATGTCTACAATCCCAGCACTTGGGAGACTGAGGCTGAGGTATCTTCAGTTCCAGGCCAGACTGAGTTGAGACTCTGTCTAAAAAAAAAAGGAAGTCAGGAAAGCGAGAAGAAAGGAAGGGAGAGAGGGAAGGAGAAAAAGAAGGAAATGTTACCCAGAGTTCCATTCAGAATGTCTCTCCCTCTCACATTTAGAATTAATGGATATCTTAATCTGTTCTTACTGCTATAATGGAATACATCAGACTGAGTAGCTCATATACAAAACAAATTTATTTTTCACACTTCTGGAGTCTGGGAAGCCCCAGGTTACTGGTCACCAGATTCGGTTCTGTTGAGGGCCTATTTCCTGGATTGTATATGACACCTCCTTGATGTGCCCTCTACATAGTGGAAGGGACAGGGCAACTCTCTAGGGCCTCTTTAATAAAGGCACTAATCTCATTCATGAGGGCTTCACCAACATGACCTAATCAACCTCCAAAACCCCCCATCTCCTTTGTTATCACTTTGGAGGTTAGAATTTTGACACAGACCCTTTGGGGATCATAACATTCAGATCATAGCAACAACCTTAGCAAGTGTCCTCTGAATCTCTCCCCCTTGAGCCACTGTAATTCTAATCCTTTGTCCAGGAAGGTATGGAATGTCTATGGTTCTCCAATTATTTAGGAAAACCAACTTTTCTAGGGAGCCAGTTACCTGTTACTCCATATCTTTTCAATGAGGTTCCTCTGTGTAAATAAGGCCATTTTCTGTGTGGCCAGCAGTTGGTCATACTATGATGTGCCCCCATTCACAGTGCTGGTGCAGTTTCCATCTTTCTTGCCTCAGTGTATTTTATCCTCAGGAACTTGTCTTTTGTGTCTACCTATTAGAGCTATTTCTTTCCTATATTGTCAAAACTGAGGGGCATACTCCAGTTCTTGTTCATTTCTTTCCTACTAGAATATAACAGACTTTTCTGTTTTCTTGGTGATTACATAGCTCTTCCTTACATTATTGATTACTTTGATGTGTACCTCTCTACATAAACACATTGACTTTCCACATTGTCAAATGGACAAATCCTTCATGCTAGCTTACAAAAACCTTCCAAAACCTCCAACCCTGCCCTCTTGTTCTTCATCTCAACTTCTCCCATCACACCCACCTTCTTTAACCTGACTGATCTATTTTTTTTTTTTGGAGTGTGCCTTTCTCCCACCTGTACCAAGCCATGGCTTGTCTGATTCCTCACTTAAGATGCCTCTTTTCCTCTCCCTTTTTTCCCATCAGTCTTCAAAGTCCTATCCAATTTTTTCCTCCCTTTTTTACAAGATCCTTTCCTGACTACTTCTGCTGATTTTTTAGCTCTTTCTTTTCTCAATGATTCTATAACATGTTTCCAGAATTTCTTATTTGTAATTTGATTATCACTGATAATCCAGTGTTTTTTCTCTCCTCAAGATTATATATTTGGGAGAATAGGGACCACAATTTTGGCTTTCCATCCTTCTCTTCCATTGACTTTAGCACAGAACCTTCCTATGGAAGGGCTAAATATGCATTTCTTGAGCAAATGACCACAGTATCTAGTGGTGAATTATTCTGTATAAAAGAGGAACACTTGCCTGCTGTCCATCAGACAGTTTGTTCTTATCCCCAGGCTGGAGAAGGTGGGACAGCATGTAAGTATTAGGTGCTGATTCAGATGAATGCTTGAAATTTGCTTGCTGGGAGGGGGTGGGGGCAGGGGGGAGAAATGAACCAAGCCTTGTATGCACATATGAATAATAAAAGAAAAATGGAAAAAAAAAAGAAAAAGAAATTTGCTTGCTGTGGGAGATCACCTGGCCCTGATTGCATCCCAGAGATACTCTCTTCTCTTTAGGCATTTTACACCACTGTATGCTAACTCCTCTGCAAGATTTTGTTCATCATTTTATCTGTCTACAATATGTATTCAATTTCTTCATCATACTTATTATCAATTATAGAATTATACTTCATATTTCTATGACAACAAGCTTTTATGTTTTTATTTGCATTTGAACTTCAAAATAACTCTGTGGAATGTGAGAAGTACATAATGTTGAACTGACCCTCAGAATGTTAAATGGGAGGAGAAATCAAGATGACAGATAGCTGGCAGACCCTGGGACTTTGACCTGCACACTTTCAAACAAATACTACAGATTTTCATGGAAGCAAGAATTGGGTCATCCTGTTTTTTCTGCCAACCAAGATACCATCAACACAGAGAGGGCACATAATATACATTGAACAACCCTTAAACTAACTTTTTAAAGTGCATAACAGCCCAGCATAGAGTCAGGCAGCTGCTGCCAGCTTGCCTGTCTGTTAGCTGGTTTGGAATAGCTAGAAGCAAGGTCAGATAGCCCTAGCCAATCCATTGCTTTTGTTTTCTTTTTCCTTTCTTTCTTTTTTTTTTTTTTTCTCTCTCTCTCTTAATTCCCTCCTGCCCAGGTTGATAAAGCTAAAACACATGCAGAGAACTGCAGAGACCTGAAAGCATCTGGGAATACCTGGACCTGCTATAATATGCACAGACACAGAACCTCTGACTGCTGCCTGCCTGCACAGATCTCTCTCTGCCTTAGTATGTCTGCAACCTCATCAGCAACAATACAACACAGAGAACCTCACAAAGAGAGCTGCATGCATCTGGGAAGGCCAGGACCCACCAAACACAAGCAGACACAAAACCTCTGTCTGCTGCCTGCCTGCACTGCCCCATAGCTGACCCATTTTCAACCAAGCGAATCTGCTAACTGGTCAGGTGAGTGCAACACACTGTTCTAGCACAGCTGGGGAGGTGATTACACCCCCTCTGAACAAAACTGATGGCCAAATACATAGAGGGAATATTCCTCCCTTTTGCCTGAGGGAGGAGGAATAGCCCATATCGGGGTAGAACAACTCAAAAGCCATGATGGGGAAAGCCAGGTACTGCACTGCATTGGAGAAACCTGGAGCAAGCTGAAAACTGAGAGTGTCACCAAGAAAAAAAGCTCATCTCTCACAGGCTTGCCCTGTGAGTGGGAGGGGCTGTGACTGCTCATTTACCAACCCTTCACAGGACCACTTCTGAGAACCCACCTGCTCCAGAGGCCCCACTCCACTAAGAAAGCTTGGGCTCAAACACCCACAGCTGAGACCCTCCAAAGCTGTCTGATAGGAAAGAGCAATGTTTGTTGCCACACAACCCAACATACAAAGCTTAAGAAGGGACAATGTCTTGGCCAAAGCCCATATAAAAAAGTAAAAGCATCACCACCTCAACCTAAAATCAGACGAAAGAGTCCAGAACATTATATATATCTTTTATATCTATATCTATATCTTTTTTATCTTTTTAATATTTTTATTTTTAATTTTAACTTTTATTTCTTTAATTTTTTTCTTCCACCTTACTGTTACTTACCTCCCTTCTCCATTCTATCTTAACACTAACTCACTCAGCCCTCTATTGCTGCACTTTCCTTTCTCTCCCCCCAATTTTTCTTTCTCTTCTCTTTCCATCCCCTCTCCCTTACTTTTTCCTCATCACCTTTCTCTCTTCCCCCTCCCTCTCTCCCCACTACCTTGACCTCCTCAATATGTACCACTTTCTGAATAGTCTATTATGCCAACATTACATTACCCCATCCTTCCTATTCCTTGACAATCCCTGACAATAGCACCTCTTTCACAATGACTGAACTATCCCTCAACACACACTAGGGACTTTGTACCCTAGAACCCCCCCACACCTCACATCCCTCCTCCCATCTCCCCTTTCTGCCCCTTCCTCCAGTGCCAACTCTTTCAATATCACCTCTATCTATACAATTGTTATCCTCCCAATCTCTACAGCTTATAGATAATATCACCAAGGGGCTCCCCACATATTTTATAAATAACTGGTCCAGCATTGAATCAGTGAATTTGTTATTGCTAATCTATACTGCCTAGTCAGGGAACAGAAATACCACATAAACCTAGCTAATAACTAAGCCAGTCATAGCACATAATTGAGTCAAGGAGGAGATAACAGGTAATTAAAATCCACAAAAAGCCCCTCAACAACATAGGAGCACAGCACATGATAGAAGCATGAGAGAAGAAGAAGAAGACCAGGAAATTCTACCACCAAAAGACCAAAAATTCAATAGAGGATTTATGGGAAATGGAGAAAATGAATAGCTAGTTCCTGACCCCAACAGAACAATGCTAATTATGACCAATGAGCCAAATGACACCCATAAAAAAATCTCTCAAAGAGGAAATTATGAGTGAGATCACTGAGAGACTCATGGAAAAGCTACAAGACAGTCAAATAGAAAGTACAAGATGAACTCAAACAATATCAAGACACCACAAATAAAAAACTTGAGAAGACACAGAAACAACTAAATGAACTCAAAGAGGACTTCAACAAAGTTCAAAGTGAAACAAAGGAAATAATGAAAAAGAGATATATGAAATGAAAACAACACAAGATATGAAAGAAGAATTTAACTATGATATGGAAAACCTCAGAAAAAAGAATTGAATAGAAGCACTGGAAATAAAAATTTCCTTAAATCAAATTTAAAAATACAGGGGAAAGCCACTCCAGCAGACTAGAACAAGTGGAAAACAGAATCTCAGGGCTTGAAGATGAAATAGATATTAAAGAAAAAACAGAAGAACTCTTATACAAAAGACACAAAAGCTGTGAAAGGAATACACAAGATCTCAGTGACTCCATCAAAAGACCAAACCTTCAAATCATGGGCAATGAAGGAGAAGAGGTGCAAGTCAAAGGGATACATAATATATTCAACAAAATAATAGTAGAAAATTTCCCAAATCTCAAGGAAGAGTTATCCATTCAGGTAAAGGAAGCCTCCAAGACACCAAAGAGAAAACCAAAACAGAACCTCTCCACAGCATATTATCATTAAAACAACTAGCACAGAGAACAGAGAAAGAATATTGAAGGTTGTAAGAGAGAAAAAAACAAATAACATATAAAGGTAACCCCATCAAAATAGCAGCAGACTTCTCAACAGAAATCTTAATAGCATGAAGGGAATGGAGTGAGGTATTTCAAGTACTGAAAGAAAATAGTTTCAGCTGTAGGATATTCTACCCAGCAAAACTATCATAAAAAATTGATGGAGGAATTAAATTCTTCCATGATAAACAGAAACTAAAACAATATATGACCACCAAACCACCATTACAGAAGATTCTGAAAGGAATCCTACACAAACAAGCTGAAAACAAACATAACCATGAAAGGACTGGGAGTATTAAATCTCATGAGAAGAACAGACAAGTACTCAGAGAGTAGCATTAAATTGGTTGCACACACTCAAATCCTTAAACAACTAAATGGTAGGAATCACCACATACACCTCGATACTACCACTGAATGTTAATGGACCCAACTCCCCCATCAAAAGACACCATTTGGCAAACTGAATTAAAAAGGAAGACACAACAATCTGTTGTTTATGAAAGATCTACCTTGTTGACAGAAAGAAATACTGGCTTAGGGTGAAAAGCTAGAAGACTATTTACCAAGCTAATGGCCCCTCAAAACAGGGAGGAATAGCAATATTTAAAGTGGACTTCAAACTTAAATTAGTCAAAGAGACAAAGAAGGTCACTTCATACTAATAAAAGGAGCAATACATCAAAGGAAATAACAATTATCAACTTATATGCACCCAATATCAATGAACCCAACTTCACTAAACATACACTAAGGGACTTCAAAGCACATACAGACCCCAATACAGTGGTAGCGGGAGGTTTTAATACCCCTCTATCAACAATAGATAGGTCATGCAGAGGAAAAAGCCAACAAAGAAATCCTAGAACTAAATGACACCATAGCTCTAATGGAACTAACAGAGGTCTACAGAATATTCTACCCTGCAACAGTACAATATACATTCTTCTTAGCAGCCCATGGAACTTTCTCCAAAATAGATCACATCTTAGGGCACAAAGCAAGTCTCAACAAATAACCCTCTGCATACCTACTATCTGCATACTATCTGATCACAATGCAATAAAACTACAACTCAACAACAAAAGCAGCAGCAAAAACTACTCAAAAAATTGGAGGCTGAATGACACATTGCTCAATGATCAGTGGATCATAGAAGAAATAAGGGAGGAAGTCAAAAGTTTCCTGGAATTTAATGAAGATGAAAACACAACCTATCAGAACTCATGGGACACAGCAAAGGCAGTCCTAAGAGGAACATTTAGAGCCATGAGTGCATATGTTAAAAAGACAGAAAGATCTCAAATAAATGACATAATGCTACATCTCAAACTTCTAGAAAAATAAGAACAAGCTAAACCCAAAACAAGCAGGAGGAGAGAAATAATAAAAATATGGGCCAAAATGAACAAAATAGAGACCAAGAAAACCATACAAAGAATCAATGAAACAAAAAGCTGTTTCTTTGAAAAAAATAAACAAAATAGACAAACCCCTGACAAATCTGACTAAAATGAGGAGGGAAAAAACCCAAATTAATAAAATCAGAAATGAAAAAGAGGAGATAACAATAAACACCAAGGAAATCCAGAGAATCATCAGGGACTACTTTGAGAATCTACATTCAAATAAACTGGAAAATCTAGAAGAAATGGACAAATTTCTAGATACATACCACCATCCAAAACTGAACCAGGAGGATATTAACCACCTTAACAGAGGTATAACACACAATGAAATTGAAGCAACAATAAAGAGTCTTCCCAAAAAAGAAAAGTCCAGGACCTGATGGATTCTCTGCTGAATTCTATCAGACCTTTAAAGAACAAATACCAACAATCCTTAAACTCTTCCATGAAATAGAAAGGGAAGAAACACTGCATAACTCATTCTATGAAGCCAGTATGACACTCATTCCAAAACCAGACAAGAACATATCCAAAAAAAGAGAACTATAGGTCATTGATACAAAAATCCTCAATAGCTTAATGGTAAACTGAATCCAATAACATATAAGAAAAATTATTCAGCATGACCAAGTCAGCTTCATCCCAGGGATATAGGGGTGGCTCAACATACACAAACCATTAAACATAATACAGCATATTACCAGAAGCAAAAACAAAAAACACCTGATTATTTCAATAGATACAGAAAAAGCCTTCAATAAAATTCAACACCATTTCATGATAAAAGTTCTGATGAAACCAGGAATAGAGGGAATGTACCTCAATGTAGTAAATGCTATGTATGACAAACCTATAGCCAACATCATACTTAATGGGGAAAAACTGAAACCATTTCCCCTAAAGTCAGGAATGAGACAAGGGTGCCTACTCTCTCTACTCCTTTTTAACATAGTCTTGGAATTCCTAGCCAAAGCAATAAGGCAGGAAGAAGAAATAAAAGGAATAGAAATAAGTAAAGAAGAGGTCAAATTATCCCTATTTGCAGATGACATGATCTTATACCTAAAAGATCCAAAAAAGACTCCACCACAAAACCCCTAGACACTATAAACAGTTTCTGCAAAGTAGCAGGATACAAAATCAACTTATAAAAATTAGTAGCCTTTCTATACACCAACAACGAATAGATTGAGAAAGAATATAGGAAAACAATTGCATTTATAATAACCTCAAAAAAAATCAAATACCTATGAATAACCTTAACAAAGATGTAAATAACCTCTACAAGGAAAACTACAAACCACCAAAGAAAGAAATCAAAGAATATTACAGCAAGATTAGAAGATCTTCCATGCTCATTGATTGGCAGAATCAACATAGTAAAAATGGCTATACTACCAAAAGCAATCTACCTGTTCAACCCAATTCCCATCAAAATCCCAATGACATTCATCACAGAGATTGAAAAATCTACCTTAAAGTTCATTTGGAAACACAAAAGACTAAGACTAGCCAAGGCAATACTGAGCAAAAAAAAAGCAACACTGAAGTTATCACAATACCTGACTTCAAACTATACTACAGAGCCATAGCAATAAAAACACCATGGTACTGGCCCAAAAACAGATATGAAGACTGGTGGAACAGAATAGAAAGAGGACACTAATATGAATCCATGCAGCTATGCCCACCTAATTTTTGACAATGGTGCCAAAAATATATGATGGAGAAAAGACAGCTTCTTCAACAAATGTTGCTGGGAAAACTGGATATCTGCCTGCAGAAAACTGAAATTAGATCCATGCTTGTCACCCTGTACAAGTATCAACTCAAAGTGAATTAAGTACCTTAATATCAGATATGAAACCTTGAAGGTAGTACAGGAAAGAGCAGGGGGACTGAGGCAAGGACTTCCTCAGTAGAACACAAACAGCTCAGCAACTAAGAGAAAGGATTGACAAACGGGACTACATGAAATTTAAAAGCTTCTGCACAACAAAAGAAATGGCCTCAAATTGAAGAGGGCACCCAAAGAATGGGAGAAAATCTTTGCTGCCTATACATCAGACAAGGGACTGATAACCAGAATATATAGGGAGTTCAAAAAACTAAACTCTCCCAAAATCAATGACCCAATATAGAAGTGGGCAACTGAACTAAACAGAACTTTTTCAAGGGAAGATGTCCAAATGAATAAAAAAAAAAAACCATGAAAAAATGCTCACCATCCCTAGCCATAAAGGAAATGCAAATCAAAACCACATTGAGATTACATTTAACTCCCATTAGAATAGCTACCATCAAGAACACAAACAGTAACAAATGTTGGCAAGGATGTGGGGAAAAAAGAACCCTCATACAGTGCTGCTAGGAATGTAAGCTAGTAAAACCACTATGGAAAACAATATGGAGGCTCCTTACAAAACTAGAAAGAGATCTGTCATATGATCCAGCAATCCCTTTCCTAGAGATATACCCAAAGGAATGTGACTCAGGTTACAATGAAGACACCTGCACACTCATGTTTATTGCAGCATTATTCACAATAGCCAAGTTATGGAAACAGCCAAGATGCCCCACTACTGACGAATGGATTAAGAAAATGTAGTATTTATACACCATGGAGTTTTACTCAGCCATGAAGAGGAATGAAATTTTGTCATTCACAGATAAATGGATGGAATTGGAGGATATAATTTTTTTTATTTCTGAAAACAAGTTTTATTTAAATAAGGGTTTAAATACATTACATAACATTAAAACTGGAAGGGAAAAGAAAACCAAAAACCAGTTTGTTACTTCCCATGACCTTGGGCAGCTGTTGCTAATAAGCTGCAAGCTCTACAGCTACCTACATGACTGATAGCATCAGTCTGGTATTTGTTCCCTTGTCAAAGTTTAACTGTATTAGACTGGCCTCACATTGTTGTTTGGATATCCCTTAGCTAGGATATGTCTGGCCAAAAAGATGACTTAATGGTGAACAAGATGTCCTACCACCTCACTGGAGGGAAGATGGCCTGGTCAGATTAGAGACACCAGGGACTCTACTACTGAAGACTCCCTCTGGTAGCACAGCTGCTGTTGCTACCTTATGCCATCCTCTCTTCATTACTGCAGGTTGTTCAAGTGGTGACATTCTGTTAGTTCAGGGGGCTCTGCCAAGGGAGGTCAAAGATCTTCTGGACAGACATAGCCTTCTGTAATCTTGCAGGTCTGGGTTTGCTAAAACATTACCTAACATGGCTTTGTTTCAGGCTGGACACTGCCAGGTGCCTACTGCTTGACCTCTGTTTAAATGAGGGACTTCAAGACTAGACAGCATGGCTCTTTTCAGTTTAGTGCATGAAGGAGTTACACTAGTCCAAGTTAAACGGGCCCCCAAGTGGTTACATTATAGAAGCTGTGAGGTTTTAAACTTGTGACAAGGGACAGAAGAGAAATTGTCATTTGCAAGGAAATCATCCCTTAAGCTTCAGAGAGCCACAAGCCCTTAAAACTCATGAACCTTCAGCTGATCCTCCTGAGCCAGTTCAATCTCTACCAGCAGCTGGCATATGTTCTTGTGCTGGTCACCCTGTAGCTGAATTACTTCTCCATGTTCTGGATGCTCAATTACAGTACCATTGTAGGCAAATTTCTTTTTAAATGCCTTCACTAGTTTCTTTTTATCATAATCATCAGTAATCCCTTGGAGGGTCTTCCTGCTGTTTCTCTGTTGAATTCTCATATGGATATAATCCTCAGTGCCAGCAGGAAGCAGGTCATACCCTTACTTGCATCAGCAAAGGGGTCAAAAGAGTGGAGGTTCTGGATAGCAGACATACAATGTGATTCCTTTTCTTTGGTGGAAACGGCCTGTGTAAGGTGAGGGGTGGGGCAGAGCATCAGGAAGCAAGGGGCGGAGAATATCACCTTGAATGAAGTGAGGCTCAGGCCAAAAGCTGCATGTTCTCCCTCATATGCTGATTATAGACCTAAAACAAATGCAGCAATATTACGGGACATGGGCCACAATAAGGGGAGGCTGTGCAAGGGAAGGACAGGGTAAGGAAAGGAAACTAAAAAGTTGGATGTGGTTGATGTGCTCACTGTACAGGAATGTCTAGGGCCACCATGGGAAGGGACTAGGGAGGAGTGAAGAGGACTGGTAGAGATGAACCAGCGGGGGTTGTAATACATATATGCATGGAAACAACACAAGGAAACTCCCTGTATAGCTATCTTTATCTCAAACTAGCAAAAACGTCATGTTTCTCATCTTATCTGTTGTGTTTTTTCTTCTACGAAATCGGAGAACAGGAGGGCAGAACAGGTTCTGCAGGGAAGGTGCGAGGGGGAGTGATTGGCACCAGTAGGAGGGGAGAGGTGGCAGGGAAAGGGGTAGGAGGACGAATATAGTGCAATGAATACACATGTATGTAAATGCAAAAATGATACCTGTTGACAGTGTTCCAGTAATCAGGGGAGGGAGGAGAACAGTGGAGGAGGAATTCAAGTATAATATATTTGATACATTATAAGAAACTTGTATATGCTGCAGTATACCCACACCAGCGCAACAATAAAAAAAGAACACTTAAATGATTGTTTTAGTTTACATACTTTTCAGTTTAGTTGTCCAATTTCGTGCTGTCATCAGTAAAAAATTTTCCCAGTTTACATATGGTGTAGAGGATTTTCTCCTGATGTTCTCCTTCTCTCATAATTGTTCATCTGAAACCATTAGTTTCATGCTAGCTTTCTAGGAGGCAGCCAGACCTTTGTGTAACCCATTCCTAGCCTCACTGTTTCGTGATATCTCTATGCAAATCTCTTCTCTTACTGTTGATGATGAAGCTTAGGGGCTGACAAATTTTTCCTATGAAGGGCCAGAGTGTAAATATTTTAAGCTTTTTTAGGCTATGTGGTCTCTCTCATAACCACTCAACTCAACTCTGATGGCACAATATCAGCAATACACAAAACTGAAACAAATGAGGTGGCTGTTTTCCAACAGAACTTTCATGAACATTGAAATCTGAATTATATATAAATTGCATGGGTGATGAAACATATCTTTCATTTTTTTTGCAGTCATTTAAAAAACATTCTTAGCTTATAACTGTTACAAATATAAGTGCCTGGCTTATACGCTATAATTTGCCAACCCTTGATATGATATATCGAGGCACAGCCTAAACATCAGCTAGAATTCTTTGAATAGAAGTAAAACTGCCTAAACCTGGTTTCTTGGCCTTGGAGTGTCAAAGCTGTCGCTATGTCTCCTACCTGGTTTTGGTAGACGTATGCACTGTCAGTCTCCTTGACCTCCTGGCCCCTCCTTCCTTGTGTCAGACCTTCCTTTACACCTTGCTGACCCTTCTGTGAAATACAGCTCCTTTATTGAGTTCCTCAAAGAAGGCCCCGCCCACACAAGTCTTCTTGAACAAAACTACCTTTACCAAATATTTCAAAGAAGGAATTTGTCAAGAGAAATCCAAGTAATGTCTAGTGGGGCTGTGACATTACACGTCTTAAAATGTCAATCTATCACCTCACCACTGTTTTCTCTTTGTTCAAAATTAAGCGATGTCTTCTTTAAGAGGACTAACCCGACCTTTCACAAAAACAATAACTTTTCTGCCCTTTTGAATGTTGAACACTCATTTATTTACTCATTCAACATGTATTTATTGAACTTCTAATATAGTGCTGTCCAAAGAAACTGCAGCAATGAAGACATCCTATATCTGTGCTGTCCAATACAGTTGCTGTAGCCACATGCAACCCTGGGGCACTTAAAATTCGTGTAGTGAGATTAAGGAACTAGACTTTGAATTATGCCTAATTTTGGTTGATTAAAATTTAAGTAGCCACATTTGGCTAGTACAACCATTTCCCAGCAGCACAGATCTAATGTGTGAAGGCCACTTAGTTGCTCTAAGGATATTAATATTTAATTTCTAAAAATTACAAGGTTGGGACTGGGCCCTCACTACCTCTGTAGGGGATTTGATTAAGACTCTGTGGTTTATCATGGCTGTCGTATAATCAATAACTTTCAAAGCTTTCACTCTTCACTCCTGTCATGTAGCTGAGGATAGTCCCTGCCTTTTAAGATTCTCTTATTTTCCACCTCAGTTGTTCAGAAACGTAAAGGTTCTTTTCCCCGAAGAGCACGTTCCTCACACAAAGCACATCCTTAGCCGTGTGTCCAAATGCTGCATCAAATTCCAGCTGTTTCCAAGTACATAGATGCGACAGCTGTGCTTTGTTTTCAATGCCTCTCTAGTTAGGCTAAACATTTCATCTTAAATGCTGTTTTAATATGTTAACATGAGGGGGAAATCCATATGGAAACTCTCCTGTGGAAATATTGATGTTTGGTACACAAGAGGATTGATCTAGCTATTTTAGGAAGGCTGTGAAATAGTGGGAGGGCATTTCTCAGAAACATCCATGGATACTTGATCAACATGGATAGTCTCTTACGCTATGAAGAAAACTTTTGGAATTATCAAAAGAATATAACTAGTCTGTGTTTTAAACACAGTTGGAATCATTGTTGCCAGGTCACTTGGTATATTTTGCCAGAGGATGTGATATTTAAATACTTGTGGATTTGGGGGAAGACTGGATTTATAACTTTAGAGGCTCAATTAGTGTTGGAATTCACTACAAAACTGTGTATCAAAGACAAGATGTTTTCTAAGAGGCCTAGTACGTCCAGAAGACCAGTTAGCTAGAGACTTCACTAGTTGTCTGCATCACTTAGCAAGTGATGGGAGTCTTAGAGTCTTCAAGGTAAGAGATTAATAAGTTCTTTCCAAATTCAAATACAGTTTGTATATAAAATATCTAGTTTGGACCATGTCATATAATAGTCACTTAAAAATATTAATTCCCTTTCCTTTCCTTTGTTCTGTGGCATTTAAGATTTCTGTCACTTAGGAGGAGCCACAACTAAAGGAGTCTTCTGGCAGGGCGCTGTGACCAGACCACTATGTCATTGACACAGAAGTGCCCTAGGCAGGGCAGACGGCAAAAGTAACTCTGCACAAAATAATGTTACAGCAGCAACAAATGCAGTTCCTCTCTTCTGTAAGCCTGGTGAACCCAGAAGGCAAAAACATTCCTACAGAGGCTGTGTCCCAGGAGCTATGAGGTCAGTTAAAAACCATTAAAGGCAAGGGGATATTAACCACCATAACTAAGAGCAGAAACAACAAACTGCAGAATTACAGGAGTGATATTGGAAACATTTGATAGTAAAATAGAAAATAATTATGATTAAGTACCTAAAGAAATACTTAATATTGAAACTATGAATGGGAAAATTATGAAATGATCAGGCAAGTTTTTAAAAATAATTCATTGAAATAGAGAAATATATAATAATTTCAATAAAAAGTTCCATGGATAGTTAATAGCAATTAGACCTAGCAGGTTTGTGAACTATAATTAGATTTGAAGAAATTACCCAGAATAAATGACCAAGATAGACAAGATAAAAAATATAAAATAAAGATCTGTAGTAAGGAAGCTTAACTATATTCAATTCTGAGTTTCAGAAGTATACAATAGAATGAAGGAAAGGCAAACGCCAAGAAGTCATTGAAAACTTTTCAAAATTGTAGAACATTTCAAATTCTCAAGTCCAGAAACCCCAAATGCTAAGCCAGAAAAATAAAAATAATTTTTACATAGACACATTGATGTGAAGGGCCATAGAGAAGTTTATAAAATAATTTAAGGGGAAAGGAGCAAATTATACTAAAATTAAATTGATAGATAACTTCTCAACTGAATCAATGAAAGCTAGAAAACAGTAACATATTATCTTCGAAATACTAAGAAAATAAATATCAGCTAGAATTGTATGTTTACAGAAGCTTTCTTTTTAGAATAAGAAAAATAAATAAAATTTCAAAGAAATAAAAGCAAGAATGTTTATTGTAAGTTCCCTGCATACTCTAAAAATAACATGCAAGGTCTAATTTAAAAGGTGACTTACAAATTATCCTCAGTGAACATATGTTACTTTTAAAATGAGAAAGTAAAACTTCCGAGCATATTTGTAACACTGAGTAAATAATGCTTTAGAGAAGCGAGACAAAGGTGCTCTCCCATTTCAAATTTCTATGACCAGAAATTAGCATAGGATCTGGTACAGGATAGATGGTCATTTGTTGACTGACTGAATATTTGACATCATTTGCTCTCTCTCTCTCTCTCTCTTATTTTTTAAATTTCAGCAACTATTTAAGCATGACATTTTCTAAAGCCACCAAATATACCAGGCTTGTGTTGTTTTTCTACTAATGGCTAAATTGGCTTATCTCAGGTTGAAGAACTAATAAGAGTTATTTTAAATAAACATAGTGCCAGTTTACACTGAAACATAGTTGCTGGTAGTATAGTGGGGAAAAGAGATTTCAAATCCCATCCCATAGGTAACAGTTCATGTTTAATTCCAAGAGAGTCAATAAATATCCAAGTCAGTATAGCATTGAGAATACTGCTTTGTTCAGGGAAACAAATGATTTTAAACTACATTTTGCCATAAATTCAAGTAAGACCTTGAAAAGCAATGGGTAGTGTGGTTTTAAAAAACCCCACTGGCTATAACAAAGTACATGTGATAATCAACATATAAAGAGAAAAATTGTAATTTGGCTCACAGTTTTTGAGTACATAATCATGTACTGTAATAATGATTGGCCCTTTTGCTTTGGATCTGTGGCAAGGCAGCACAAAATGGCAGGAATATGTGACAGGAGCAAAACCTTGTTACAAGGCAGGAAGCAAAGGAAAGGAAGAGGAAGGGGCCAGGGGCCCACAATCTCTTTCAAAGCACAATCTCAGTGACCAAAGACTTCCCATGAGGTCCCACCCTTTCAAGTTTCACCACCTCCAATATTAGCACCCTGGCAAAGCCTCTAACACATGGGTCTTTGGGGGACACTTAAGATCCAAACAGTAGCACGCTGAGTCTTACTTTACATCTGTGAAGTATGGATCTTGAAGTAGGTAATTTCAAAAAGACTTGACACTGTTACCATTCTATAATATTTTGCTAAATGAGTGATTTTAGTAATAGCTATTGTTTCCATCAACACAAAAGCTACAGAGTCCTTGATACTTTTGGGGTCTGTGGAAATGTTTTAATCTTAATTTATTTCAAAATTAGCAGAACAACACGAATAGAATAATAAATATAGTAATAAATGCCTTCTTTCCCCATATTGGGGCCTTGCACATACCACACAAGCTCTCTGCCACTTGAGTCATGTCTCCAAACGTTTTGTTTGTATTTTGTTTTGTCATGCTATCTTTGCCTGGGTTGGCCTCAAACTCACAATCTTCCTACCTTTGCCTCCAGAGTAGATGGTATTACAGGAGTGAACCACCATATTCAGTTTATATTTGTGTATACCAACTCAGACATAAAATTTTATTTTTTAATGGAGGAAAGGGCTCGAGAATCAGAATGCAGTCAGACCCTTTAGTATTAATGTCTATATCAAATTGATCTCCACTGGTGTCTAAGCCATGCCTTTTGTTCTCTGATGGTTGGTGTCTTGTACCCTTGCTGACCCTGGAGGAAAGGACCTCCCAGGGTTAGGTAATTTCCACTTATGGTTGTGCCTTTCATATGCAAACCAACCAATTCAGAGCATACCCCTCCTCCAACCATCTCCTTTATTAAGCTTTCTCTCACTCAGGGCTGGAGTGAGCTTTCTCTTGCTCCTGGTCCTCCTGACCTAACTGGGGGGTGACAGGAGATGCAGAAAGGACAAACAATAGAAGACAGACATGCAGAAAGTTGGAACCAGGTATGCTGGGTGCTCGGATGGAGATGCACAACAGGCTCATTGCTTCTTATCTCCATTATTCTCTTCATTCACTTTGCTTCTTTTCTCTATCTTTATTCTTTAAGGCCTTACTTCTAAAGTCTTTCTTTAAAACTCTGCTTCTTTTCTATTCTTTAAAGTCTCTTTCCTTAGGCTCGTACTGTCCCATGTTTTCTCTTTTGCTTTCTTAAAGTCTTGGCCCTCAGACTTGCACTGTCCCATGTTCTCTCTTTAGCTTTCTTAAAGTCTCGGTGCTCAGACTTGCAGACAAACAACAGCAGCTGCATCTAAAAACTGCATTAGCGTAACTCTTAAGGTCTTGGCCCTTAGACTTGCACTGTGTCCCATGTTCCCTTTAATCTCTAACATAACTCAGCAGCCCACCAGCAGCGTCATTCTCACAAGCAGCCCACCAATCAATCCATCCCCATCAAAAAACCTTCCATCAAAAAACCTCCCCATCCAAAAAACCTCACATCCTCCTTCAGGGAGTCTTTTATATCCAGTGGTAAACAAGGAGGTGGAGCAACAGTTCTTGGAGAGGGGTGTGACATTGTAACAGGAGAAACCTGCCTTCCTACTTCTCTGAACTGTGAACAATGTAGGAAACCAGCTGTGTTGCATCTTTCTCTCTTCTGTGGCTGGGACCATGCCAAACTCAGCCTGCCGATTATCGGGCACAGCTGTGCTTATGTCAAGTTCTCATAGGCTTCTCATGATCTCTCCCCACACAGGGCCATTGTCCACCTGCCCTAATCACCTCAGGATTAGGGAACAGACAACTGGGGCAGTCTCTATGTCCCAGAGTCCTCTGAAATTATTCTCACTAGTCTATTCTAGGCATGATGACTATCTCACCAGTTTCTTCCCACAGAATCTACAATAAAGCCTCTTGGAACATTCTTCCCTGGCTCCCTCTGCCTCCTGACTATTCAGTGTGCCTCCCCATTTGACTCCTCCAAATTGTGTGGTGCTCCTTCTCTTTGGATTTCTAAATCTATTTGTGATGGTTAATCTTGACTGTCAACTTGATTGGATTGAGAAACTTCTAGGAGGTTAGTAAAACACATCTCTGTGTGTGTCTGTGAGGGCATTTCCAGAAAGGAATAACTAAGGGAGGGAAGACCTGTCCTGAATGTGGGTAACCATTCAATTGGCTGGGGACCCAGATGTAATAAAAGGGAAAGAAAGAAGAGGCTTGCTAGCACAGGCATTCTCTGTCTCTCTATTTGCTTCCTCACTACCACAATGTGAATTACTCCGTTCTGCTGCACCCTTCCCACCATGATAGACTGAAACCTCTGAAACCATGAGCCAAAATATATTTCTCCCCTTTAAGTTGTTTTTCTCAGTTATTTGTCATTGCAATAGAAAACTGACACACTTTATTTATTTGTTTATTTATCTATTTATTTGGCACTCGGGATTGAACCCAAAGTCTCCTGCATGCTAGGCAAGTGCTGTACTACTAAGCTATACCCCCAGCCCCAAATCTAGCTTTTGAACGGCAGTTGTCTCCTGATCTGTGGACCTGATCATAACCTATATTTCAAAATAATTGATAATTATCTTCAAGATTCTGGTATCCTGGGTAGAAAGATCAGAATAGAAACTCTTTACTGTATCAGTCAGTCTGGGGCACCATAACAAAGTCCAGATGGTCTCCAACTGACTATCAATCAATGATTTTTTGACTTTGCAGGGTGCAAAAGTGATAAGCACTCAGTATGCTTGGGATTTTGAATCTTATGTTTTCCTAGGCTAGTGATAAGTGGTAAGATGCCCTCTTCGGATGTTCATCAGTGAACATCTTCAGCTGTTCATCAGTGGCAGTGGACAGCAGCTCCCAGTTGGCCATGTAATCTCATAAGATGAAATAACTGATGCTGTATGGTGCCTTGTGCTGCTAGCTATGAGGTTTGGTAGGTCAGGTGTATTTGGTTCATCTTCAACGTGAGATATTTTCCACTCATGATGAGGTTATGGGATGTAACCCTATCATCAGAAGAGAAGCATCTGTACCATAGAATGGGTGACTTCAACAGCAGAAATGTATTTTCTCATAGTTCAGGGTGTCAGAATGATCAAGTAATGGAGAGGGTCCTCTTTGTGCCTTATAGCTGGCCACATTCTTGCTACAGGGAGAGAGAGAGAGAGAGAGAACACTGGTATCTGTTTTTATAAGAATGCTAGTACCATCATGGGCTCCTTGCCTTTAATACCTTTCATCTAAAGTACCTCCCCCAAACCCCATTTCCAAATCCATTACATTAGATTTAGGTTTGAACACATGAATGTTGAAGAGCCAAAACATTTAGTCCATAGCTTCCCTTAGTGCGTCTATTCTCTGAAGTGTGTGCTACACATCATTACAGAATTTGGCAGTATTTTTTCCATGTAGTCCATAGAAGAAAAACACATGATCTGGCAAATGTTAATGTTTTGGCCACTGGATTGGGAATTTCTGTGGCTGAGTGATGGAGGTGAAATATAATTACATCCAGATCATGGGAGAAGGCAAGGGAGGGGGGAGCAGTGCTTTGGGCCAGCGCCTTTCACTGGCCATCAGTGAAGGAGAGCTGAAGAATGCAGCTTGGAAAAGGAAGGGTGTTTGAATGCGCTCAACAGATTGAAGTCAGGATTACTAGCTGACACAAAAATAAGGATAGAAATATTGACATAAGAATATGAACCACTCTCATGGGCCAGATGGAGATTCGGAGAGAAGAGGAAATAAGATTATGCCTCATGGTGGGCTATGTGTTTGATTTTAGACATTTTAGGAGACAGAAGCTCCCATTTCACCACTGGTCTTCCCCTCTGTATCATTAAACCAGAGTTCACTTTTTTCCTACCTTCACTCTGTCCCATCTGCCCACCTTCTCAAGAGTCAAAAGATCCAGAGATCTAGGAGAAACCTGGAGAAGAAGCATGGCCTGCCACCGTGAAATGGAGCTTCCTAGAAGGCTCGCAGCAAGAGTGAGTTTTCATCCAGGAGGGCGCCAGGTGAAGTCCCGGAACGGTGGCTCACCTCTGACGGCTGTGGTCAGCTGAGGTACGTGCATAGAGCACCAGGCAGGAAGCCTGCTTCTCTGTGACTGCTTATGGAGCTGCTGTCCATGCAGACGAGGAAGCTGAGGCTTTAAGAGAGACTGCCTGCTTGCCCAGGGGTTGTATCGTTGGTGTGTGGCTGTGCCGTGTTTAAACCCAGCGCTGACCTCCAAGTCAAAACTCATACTGTGTTGCCGCCTCTGGTGCAGCCAAGGGGATGATTCCTTTTTGCGTTACTACAGAGACCTGAGTGATTTCCTTTGTACGATTCCATGCTTGTCAAAAAGCCTTTGGATGCCTTCCCAAAACCCTGGTGTTGAAGAGGATCCTCTGCATGGCAGTGTATGACCAGCCATTAGTCAGGAATATTCCTGACAATTAATCCCAGGATAAATAAATTGGCACTGTGACTAGTAAATTAGGCAATTTTTCTTCTGCTTTTTTTTTTTTGTATCATTTAAGCCAAATAATTCAAGGGAATACTGGCAAAATTCAGTTTCTGGTCCTGTAAAAGCTGGTGGGCAGACCCTGGCTATAATGACCATCGTAAGTAATCCTCACATTATGCATTGGCCCCAGCCTTGCCAGTCTTCCTATCTCATTCCTCTTGACCTGTCTCAGGCACCATGGAGTTCTGCTGACAAGGTCCCAGTATGTTTTGCCATCTGTGTCTTCTATGGCTTTGATTTAGATCCATATTAATATTCCCCTTGTCACTGAAATAATTTATCTCAACAGCTATGCCTTTTGCCCAAGTGAAAAGTTTCAAATGTGATTGTTATTCTTGATTTTTCAATTTTCAATTTCCCAATATTACTCAGAGGAAACCAGATTTGTTTCTGAGTAGAAGGAGGTGGAAGTAAGGGAGAGTTCTATAGAAATTCTCTAATTACTAGGAAGGAAATACTGGTACAAATAGAGTATCCCTTATCCAAAATGCTGGGGGCCAGAAGTGCTTCAGATTTCAGATTTTGTTTATGGAATAGTTGCATGTACATAATGAGATATCTTACAAATGGGACCCAACTCTAAACATGCAATTCATTTACATTCCATTATACACCTTGTATATATGGCTAGAAGGTATTTTTGTTTTTGTGGTTATGGTCCTGAGGATGGAACCCAGGACCTTGTACCTGCCATGCTAAGCAAACACTCTACTAGTGAGTTATAGCCCCAGCTCCTGAAGATAATTTTATACACTGTCTTTAATAATTTTGTACATGAAACAGTTTGAGTGTGGCACCAGTATTTTGACTGTGATTCATCACATGAGTAGGTATAGAATATTTCCACGAGGTGTCCTGTTGGCAGCCCAAAAGTTTTAACTCTTGGAGCGTTTTTCAGATTTCAGATTTTTGAACCTGAACAAAGGGCAGCCTTTGTTGAGTTAAATAATGTAGCTCATTTGTTTTCATGTGTGAATACTGGGAATTACTGCTGTAATTGGCAGCATCACAGTCAGGTTCTGCTTCTGCATGTATGTTCATGCCTGGGCTGGGAAGTGTTGGTAAAAGAGATACATCAGTCCTCTCTGAGGCAGCTGTGCTCTTGGACAGTCCCAATACCTGGACAAAGCTGGGTCTTTGCCTGGGTCTCCCAGGAGCATTAGTGTTTAAATAAATCTAGGCTCAGTGCCTTCTTTCAGAGCAAGTTTCCTATCCTTTTGGAGGAAAGGGAGGAGGCATTCTTTTTCTTCTTCTTCTTCTTTTTTTTGAGACAGGGTCTTACTGAGACAGAGCCTAGACTGTGCCTGCCTCAGTCTCCAGAGTACTGAGATTACAGGTGTGTGCCATCACCCAGCAGGGAGGCATGCTTTTCCAGCTGGTCCTAGCACTGCACCTGGCCAAGTAGATGTTATATAAATATTTGTGGAATAAATAAAATTCCTTTGTGGGCAAATGATGGCAAAAATGCTCCTGCAATCTATTTTAAAAGATACGATGCCTTTATTCTACACTATAAATGAATTTTAAAGTCCAAACTCTTTTGCAGATATATGGGGAAGTTATTTTCGCATTATAAAGTTAACATTTTTTACTGCAAGATTCCTTAAAGACTGGACATTGGTTTATCTGAAATAACACAGAAAAAATATACATCATTTCTTTTTTCCTGGTGTCCTACCTTAACTTCCAACCACATGCCATGGCTTCTTGCTACTAAGTCTACCATCATGATTCGTGTTTCTATGCCTTTGCCTGGAAAGCCCTCCCACACACTCCACCTGCTGAAATTCTCCTCAGATTTCCAGGCCCTGTCCAAGTACCAACACTCACACAGCACTTCTGCTAATCAGAATTGATCTTTCCCTGGTGTCTTCCCACAGGTTCTGTTTGTGTTCATGGTGAACACATTTCCGACTTCTTAATTGTAAGTTCCATGAGTAAAAGGATCATGGCTAGACTCTTTGTACTTCCTAGGGCTCTGTGCATAACAACTTGTCTTATAGAGGATGTTCTCACATTTTCTCCCCAGGTAGCAATTTTAGCAGAGGAGTACAGGACTTCAGATTGCTTTAGATGGAATTTCTTTGAAGCTGCACTTTGTCTAAAGATTCATGTGAATTTTACATTCAGCTGCATCTTATAATTTCGCTAGAAAAATGTTTAAATTGACTCCTTTATGAAACTGAGACTTTAGAAACTGCTTCAGCTGTTGAGACCTTCTACCACATGACCCTGGGAATACAAGTTTCTCAGTGGAACAGAATGTAAGTAGAAGATTTTAAATATTTATTGAGTTGAAGTATAACATAAAGTGCAGCAATTGCTTTTAATACCAAATAATTTAGAAAATACTGTCCACATAGATAGAGGCATCTAATCTCTGAGAAACCTAGAATAACCTTTCAGAGACTTACTTAAAGTAGCATAAGATCCCCCAAATGCATTCTCCTCTCACTTGCTGGCGTTTCCCCTTCCTCCTCCAGTGTTCGTGTTCAGCTTGTGAGGTGCCATGCAGACAACTGTTCTTACAGCCCGCAAATGCAGAGCTCACAAAAGGAAAAGGGCACTCTGCTCCTGCTCCAATTTCCACTTTTGCAGATACTTTAACCTATGAGTCTCTGGATTCATGTTTATTTTCATGATTGCATTAGGAAAAAACCCTTATAAGCTTTCAGCTGACACCTACTGTTAAAATCTAGCTGTGGAAGAAATATAATTTGTTTTTAATGGGCACGCCTAATAGAGATTTCTAAAATGGCCTGGAAGAATAACAGATTAATAAAAAGCCTTAGGAAATATGTAAATTGCTGGATTTGAACATGTAAATAAATCAAACATCCCCAAAAGTTGACCTTTGCTAAAATAGATACAAATGCTAAGGCACTTGAAGAAATTATTTCCCTGAACTATTGTCCTGTGGCCCCCAAAATGCTAAATGCCTCTGCAAACATCTGTGTGATAGCATAATAGTAATGGAATCCAGTGTAACAGAGAACTCTCTGGACTCTGTGTTCAATGTGTTCAAACACAAAACCACATGCTCTTCCAATTGCAATCTAGTCCATAATGCCAAAGTGCCTTTTAGCCAAACAAAGTGCATTTTAACCCAGATATGACTCATGTCCTCTGCATCTTTTATATATCCTAGCAAGAACCGTGTTAATGTCTGTTGAAGGGAGAAGGAAGACAGACTCACAAATAACCTCATGATGGAATTTTCTATCCTTGTAGGAGTGCCTCCCCCATAGCTGTTAAATTCCTCATCTAATGTAGCATGGTGTACTTAGGCCAGTTGTGAAAACAGTGCTTGTATTTTTCTGCCTTTAAATATTTGCTTATATTTCTCCCTCTTGCCTGCTTATAAGACCAACAAAGAGGTTTTTTTCTCTACTCTGGCTTTGACAGTGATGGAATGCCTAGCATCCATTCCCCTTTCTTAATACTTATCAAACTGCACTGTTCCTTTCATAAGGACTCTCTAAAACAGCCGCGCTGTCATCTATGGCTTGGCTGTCTTTCTAGTGCTGCCCTGATTCCAAGTATTTTCTTTTGCACTTGGTTGAAATGTGTATATGCAATAAAATCACTGGACTGAGGAAGAGCTGCCTGCCTGCTGCTTCCGCAAGGCAAACAGTACCCGGAAGGGCAGCCCATCATGGATGAGATATTTCAGTCACGCTGTGACGGTGCACACAGGTTTAATCAACTTCGCAGCAGACGTAACTCACGATGGATCCTTTTGTTTCACTTATCATTAGAATGAGTATACACAGGAAGCTCATTTAGCCCCTGGCATTCCTCATCGACTCCCATGATGAACACTGATTTTATTTTCCTGGGTCAGGATTGATGAAATCAGTATCTAACATGGCAAGTGAGTTTGCTCATTCCTTCTCATTCAGATTCCTCGACAAATTTTAAGCATTTTGCATTGCATTTAAGGATTACGTGTGTGAGCTGTAGGTGTAAATGTCAATAAAGACAAGAGTGAATTGCTCCTGAAATTGACTGCATTAAATTTTAAAATAAGAGCACTTAATTGTGCTGGAGGGGGGCAGGGTGGAGAAATGACCCAAACAATGTATGCACATGTGAATAAATGAACAAAAAAATAAAATTAAATAAATAAATAAAATAGTGGTCTTCTGCCCCCCCCCAAAAAAGGAGCAGTTCATTATTAAACCCCACATGTGGAATAAGTACATTATTTTATTGATATGACCCATGAAATCATTCATAGGTTAATTTGTTTGCTATTCATTTGACATGTATTAATGTAGCATTTAGTGTTCTTCAGACACCTTGAAGATAGGAGGTTAGGTAATAACATAAAAGCGTTATCGAATTGTCAAACTTCATAAAAATATTACTGCTTAAAGTACTTTTTTGTTTCAATTAACTTATTCATTCATAAAATGTTAAATAAACTACGTGTGGGTTGAACCTTCTGCTAGAAACTGTGGCCAGCAAATGAGAGCTGGCCCCTACTCTCTAGGAGCTCATAGTTTAGTGGGAAAGAACCAGACAGAGAAAAGAAGAGAATTGGTAAAGAAATAAAAACTAAGGCTACCTCATCAGAGGCAACTTCATATGGGTTCTCCTGCTTCCTGGGCTTCATGGAGGGGCAGAGGAGGTTAAGTTAAATAAGGTACATAAGTCAGTTTTAAGACAGAGGAGCAGGACACATGAAGATGGTATTATTGTCATTGCGATTATTATTATTATTAGTTAAAAGCTAACTTATTTTCTCTCTTTATGATGAACTTTGTTTCTTGTAACTCAGTCTTATGAATTCATTTCTTTTAATTCAATCAACCTGAGTCACTTGGCAATCATTGGAAACAGTCTTCCTCCCTGGGAGCATCATATACATATCAGCTATTTCACAAACATCACAAACATGAAGTAGAAATTTCTCTATGTAAACATCAATTCTTTGATAATTCATGAAAATATCTCTAGGTGAACTGGCTGAAAATAAATTGAAAGTGAAGGGCTCACAGACTCTGGTTTGTGCAGTGCCCCCAGAGTTGTGCTGTGTGTTATCTACACAGCCATACCCGTTGCCTTTGCCAGTGCAAAAGCTGATCAGGGGAATGGTGGAAAAGCAGAGATTTTGAAGAGATTTGAGCTCAGAATTTTGCAAAGAAAACATGGTTCACTGGTCCCAAAGCACCCTCCAAAAGCACCCTCAGGATACTGGGCACTATAACCATAAATACATACTCCCAGCTCTACCACTAATTGGTGTGAACATTTGTCAACATATTCTACTGTGGGTGCCCCGCTTCCTTATTCATCACATGGAGATGCTGATGACGCTGATCTCCTAGGGTTGTTGTGAAGTACTTAGCATGAGGGTACAGAGTAGTCTCTCACAAATGTTAGCTACTATTGTAAAGGAATGGCAGTTAGATGGACAGCACAGTTGTCACTGGCCACAGTGAATGATAAAGGGTACATGAATATCCTTAAAGTGCTTAAGGGACAGTAAGCATCAATGTGAAATTTTATTCAGTATAGATAAATTATTATTCAAGATTGAGAGCAAAACCAAAAATGTTTACAACCAATTCACCCTCAGTACAGAATTACTAAAGGATGTACTATGAAAAAAGAAATGAATTCATACTGGGCATGGTGGTGCACATCTATAATCTCAGCACTCCAGAGATGGAGACAGGAGGATCTTGAGTTAGAGGCCAGCCTGAAACCCTGTCTTTAGAAAAGAAAAACAGAAAGAAAGAGAAAATGAATTCATAAAGCGGAGTTACAAGGAACAAAATCCCTCATAAAAAGGGATTAAAAGTAATAACTAGCTATTAACTCTATATCTCCCACCATTTCTATGCTGAAAAAAAATTTAAATTATAATTAAATAAAAATAACAAGGCAGGGGGAAGTTGTTCAATAAACAGCTAAAGCATGGTAAGGTCTGTGTCCTATCAAGAACAAAGATTGAAATACTGTAAAACTTTGAACATAGTTATAAAAACTTGTATTTTTAAATTAAGGGTAATTTGTAGTGCATAAAATACAATATATAGCTTCCAAACTGACAGGGGAAAATCTGGAAGGGAAAAAAATAAAGAAAATAAAAATAAAAAGAATGCATAGCTGATAGAAGCAAGATATCATTGTTTTCACTAGAATAAGTCAGTAAACAATATAACACTCACCAAGAACAGAATATATAAATAAATGTTTGCCCAAGTATTCAATGATAGCAACATATTTTATCATACAAATGAACTGGAATATCTTTTTTTTTAATTTTTATTTTATTCATATGTGCATACAATGTTTGGGTCATTTCTCCCCCCTTCTCCCTGCCCCCTTCCTTACCCCCTCACTTCCTCCCTTACCCCCCCTTACACCTCGCTACCCGGCAGAAACTATTTTTCCCTTATCTCTAATTTTGTTGAAGAGAGAGTATAAGCAATAATAGGAAGGAACAAGGGTTTTTGCTAGTTGAGATAGGATAGCTATACAGGGAGTTGACTTGCATTGATTTCCTGTACATGTGTGTTACCTTCTAAATTAACTCTTCTCGAACTAACCTTTTCTCTAGTTCCTGGTCCCCTTCTCCTATTGGCCTCTGTCGCTTTAAAATATCTGCTTTAGTTTCTCTGCGTTGAGGGCAACAAATGCTATCTAGTTTTTTAGGTGTCTTACCTATCCTCATACCTCCCTTGTGTGCTCTCGCTTTATCATGCAATCAAAGTCCAATTCCCTTTTTGTGTTTGCCCTTGATCTAATGTCTGCATATGAGGGAGAACATACGATTTTTGGTCTTTTGAGCCAGGCTAACCTCACTCAGAATGATGCTCTCCAATTCCATCCATTTACCAGCAAATGATAACATTTCATTCTTCTTCATGGCTGCATAAAATTCCATTGTGTATAGATACCACATTTTCTTAATCCATTTGTCAGTGGTGGGGCATCTTGGTTGTTTCCATAACTTGGCTATTGTGAATAGTGCTGCAATAAACATGGGTGTGCAGGTGCCTCTGGAGTAACCTGTGTCAGAATCTTTTGGGTATATCCCCAAGAGTGGTATTGCTGGATCATATGGTAGATCAATGTTTAGCTTTTTAAGTAGCCTCCAAATTTTTTTCCAGAGTGGTTGTACTAGTTTACATTCCCACCAGCAGTGTAAGAGGGTTCCTTTTTCCCCTGCATCCTTGCCAACACCTGTTGTTGGTGGTGTTACTAATGATGGCTATTCTAACAGGGGTGAGGTAGAATCTTAGTGTGGTTTTAATTTGCATTTCCTTTATGGATAGAGATGGTGAGCATTTTTTCATGTGTTTTTTGGCCATTTGAATTTCTTCTTTTGAAAAAGTTCTGTTTAGTTCACTTGCCCATTTCTTTATAGGCTCATTAGTTGAGAGAATTTAGTTTAAGTTCCCTATATATTCTGGTTATCAGTCCTTTGTCTGATGTGTAGCTGGCAAATATTTTCTCCCACTCTGTGGGTGGTCTCTTCAGTTTAGAGGCCATTTCTTTTGTTGAGCATAAGCTTTTTAGTTTTATGAGGTCCCATTTATCTATGCTATCTCTTAGTTGCTGTGCTGCTGGAGTTTCATTGAGAAAGTTCTTACCTATACCTACTAACTCCAGAGTATTTCCTACTCTTTCCTGTATCAACTTTAGAGTTTGGGGTCTGATATTAAGATCCTTGATCCATTTTGAGTTAATATTGGTATTGAACTGGAGTATCTATTAACTAATGGTGAAAGAAAAAGTAAGCTGGAACCTAGTAGGATAATATTTTTCTGAATTTTAAAAATATGAATACATGCGGATTTAGGGGGGGAAAGAGCACTAAAATTGGTCAAAATCCCCAAATTTGTTTAAAGCTAATATTTTCATATATTTGTAATTTTTGTCACAATTTCTCAGACTTATCTGGGTTTTTTTTCTTTTTTTTTATTTATTTATTTATTTTCATTTTTCTTTTATTATTCATATGTGCATACAAGGCTTGGTTCATTTCTCCCCCCTTATCTGGTTTTTTTTCACAAAAGCTTAAATGGTTTTCCAGTTCTCTGTGTGTTTATTTGACACTTGTTTGTTTTACAGATTTTTTTTCTTTTTCATTTCAAATTCTTTTTAGTTACATATATCAGCTCTGCTCACTGAAAGGTTTCATTCTCTCGCTCCCAGACGTCTTCAGCTGACTTCACTTCCTACAATTACTCTGGCTTCCAATGGGATGAATGCTGTTTCCCATCACAGTCTCACCAGAAGTGCAGTGCTGAGAAGCCAACTCAGGCATCAAGTGAGGATATTCAGGCATGGGCTTTAGCCTAATTGCAAGTCGGACATTTTCAAATCATAATCTAATTTGGATAGCTACTAACTGCCCAAAAATATTCGATTCATTCCTCAGTGATGTTGCTCTTCTTAAAAACAGGAGCCACCCGATTACCTGCTGTTTAGTGCGCTCAGGGATGTGATTAGCAACTCTCTATCCCCCAGACTTCACATGTGGTGCAGGTTATTATGTTCAGTTATTCTTCCCTAAAGTCATAGAATGTCCAAATTGGAAAACAAAAAAAAAATTAAACAAATAATATCAAGCACTAGCAAAACTAAGGAGCAGATGGAACTGTCATGTCTTGCTGGCGAGTGTGCAAAATTGTATAGGCACTCTGGAAAACAGTTTGTCAGTTTCTTATTAAACTAAACACGCAACAACCTTACCTAGCAGCAATCCCACTTCTGAGCATTTAACCCAAGACAAATGAAACTTAAGTTCATACAAAAACTTGTGGGCAAATGTTGATAGCTGTTTGTCAAGTTTTTTATTTTTTTTCCTGTCTTACTATAACAAAATTCTTGAGATTGAATAATTTACGAGGAATTAGAATTCATTTTTGATAGCTCTGGAGGCTGGGCAGTTCAAGATCAAGGCTCCAGCATGTTTGGGTATGGTGCAGGCTCTGGCTCTGTTCCAGCATGGCACCTCATTACTACATCCGTTTAGAAGGGATGGAGGTCATGTCCTCACGTGGTAGACAAGCAGAAGGTCAAAGCCTGGGTGAAGTCTCTTTTGTAAGTCTTAATTCAGTCCGTGAGGGAGGAGTCTTTATAACCTAAACATCTCCTAAAGGCCCTACCTTTTTTTTTGATTAATCAAAATATGAATCTATTGACCTGTGTCACTAAAAATTCATGGTTAGAGATGGCTTGATCAGAATCAAATGATACCATTCTTAGTCCTCATTTCCTTTCTTTCCTGACGCTGTCTCTCAATGCCTGACTCCATTTTCAGAGAGGTTCTCCCTCTCTGCTCCAACTGCCTCTTTTCTGTTTCAAGTCCAAATGGGGTGGACAATGGGTCTTCACCTAGCCTACTAATTTCTGAGTTTATTTACCCTGATGGGGATGGCCTAAGAGGCGGAGAAACACAGGGATGCATGCAGATCAGAGTTGCTGGGGCTAGAAGTCAGCTTTCTGTGACTGTGACAAAATACCTGAGAAAAACAACCTCTACGAGGAAAGGCTTATTTTGGCCCATGGTTTCAGAGATTTCAGTCTGTGGTTGCATGGCTCCATTGCTTTGGAAGACCCAATCTTAATACTATTACATCAGTAATTAAGTTTTGACATGAATTTTGGGTGACACATTCAGATCATAGCACAATTTTATTCAGTCACCAAAAACTGGGAATAACTCAAAGGTCTTTCACATATTGAATGGATAAATACACTAATAATACGTCCATACTATGGAATATTACTCAGCAATCAAATGGAACAAACTGAATACAAGCAAGAAGGTGGAGAAGTCTCAACTGCATTATGCTAAGCCAGGGTCAGCAACCTATTTTCTTTGCCAACTAAATCTGGCCATACCTATTTATTTATGTTTTGCTTGTGACTGCTTCATGCTACCACAGCAAAGTTGAATAGTTGCAAAAGAGACCACATGATCTACAAAGCTGACAATGTTTACTACTGGCCCTCCACAGAAAGGGTTCACCAATCCCTGTGCTAAGTGAAGAAAGTCAGATACAGAAGCCTACGTATGCTATGATTCCATTCTAGAAAAGACAAAACTATTGGGATAGACAAGAATTCACTGGTTCCTAGGGGTGGGGTTTGAATGCAGAGAATAACTACAAGAAGGTGGCAAAAGAACATTTGAGGGTGCGATAGGGTATATCCTAATTGTGGTGGTTTTAACACATCTCTTTCTGTGTTTCTCCCCCAACCCTTTGGCAGCGCTGGGGACTGAACTCAAGGCCTCGAGTTTAAGCCACATTTCCAATCCTGTTCTTACACATCTCTGTGCACTTGCCAGAATTAACAGAACTGATGTAACTGTACATTCCTCCACTCTCCAAAAAGTCTTCCTGTAAACACAAAACAAACTAAATTTAAAAATTAAGTGCTATAAAAATGACATATGCTTTAATCTGGACATCTTGGCTACAAATTTTAGACACTGAAATGATTTTTTATTATTATTTTTGTTGTACTGGAGTACATTGTGACATTTATGAAGGTACTTACAATTTGTCTTAAATTCCCTCCATCATTCTCTTTTAGCCCCCTTCCCCCTGAAATGATTTTTAAATAGAAGAAAAGATAATTTTTTGCTCAGGTAGCTGGAAGCAATGCCATGATAGCGATACATCTAAAGGAACTAGGGCACAGAGGAGATCCCTAGGGCCCTGATTCTTTCTTTCTGCCTGCTCACTCTCTCCTACTGATCTCCTGTAGTGGGGAACCTGTCCCCTGGCAGTCCCAATTTAGTGACCCAGCTGGAAAGAGAGAATTTTTTCCCTCTCAGTGCTCATTTCTGAGCTTCAGAAAAAGGCTATAGTTGGCCCTGCTTGGTCACAGATTCTCACCTTGATCAGTCACTAGAAAGAATGAAACACTAGGATTAGCTAATCCCACATTTGTGACCCAAGGACGGGGATCTGCTTTGAGAAGATTAGTAAATTTATGGGCTGGACAAAATCCAGTTCGAGGCTTAGTCAACTTTATTAGCCATAAATTAATAAAACTAATGCACCTGGTATTTTATTTCTAGTTCACAATTGCTTCCTTACATTAGGCAAACATTGATTTGAAAGCAAGTTTAAAGTAAAAAAAAAAAGGTTTTGAAGCATTTAGCCCAAGTGGTCTGTGACTTATAGATCAGGGAGCCACTCTTAATTAAATATGAAAATATTTATATCAGCTTCCAGTGTATTTCATTGACGTACTGATATTTCAAGAAATGATAAGAAGGGAACAGCCTAATGCTGCAGGTATAGCTCAAATTCAAGGATATTACATCAAGATCAGACTATTTCTCCTTTATGATTAAGCTTTTTTTCTTTAAGTGTCAGCTTTTAAACATTTTGAGATTCCTTTTTTGAAAATCAAACCTAGATAGCCTCTTGTTAAAAGAGAAAAGATGCATAAATTTCAAGATTTTCTGAGGAAAGAATCAATCACCATGATTGAATTCCTTTTACTAATTTCCCTGCCTCTGTGTCAGTGACCTAGAACCAATATTCTCTTTAAATGGAAAGCAGACATACGAAAACCTCAATTTTCTCTTTTCGTGCAGTGTGTGTTATAAAGAAATCATTAAACAAAGTATAAAGCTCCTTTCCAAATCAAAAGGCACGGTTTCATTATCGTGTTTTCGTCTTTCCTTTTCTGCAGTGTTATTGCAAGGGCTCACCTGATGAGTTAGCTTACCCAGAGAAAATCAACTGCACACTGATCCCATGTCCTTAAATTACCAACCAGTAGCAGGCGGAAAAGAAAAAAATAAACGCAGGCTTCCATTTGCCCAGCCTTCTGGCTCACGGACCTGGGAACACGGACAGCAGCGGCTGCTCTTTCGCAGGGCTGCGTGGATGAGTTCTCCCCAGGAGGGAACCGCAGAGGCTCCTCCGCCCTTAAACGCTCCTGTTTCTTACTGGCCTGAGCAGGCAAAAGCAGATGAAGAAATTGGACTATGACTTGCCTGAGAGCAACTTGGAACCATTTCAGAGAGGATTTATGCCACGGAAGACTCCAGTTTTAAACCGGATTTAATAAATACACCTCTTTGCAAAATAACACCGTGCATATCAGCACCATTTCTCTCTGTTTCAACTGGAAATGGTGACAAAGTTTTCCACTGCTGGCAAATCCCCAGTATAACAAAAATAAAAAATAAAATAAAATAAAAAGCAATAGGATGGCTCAGGGGGAGAGGGCAGAGGCGGGGAGGAAGCAAGGCTGGGAGGGAAGGCTGAGCAGGAGGTGCCCCAGTGCGGGCACAACCAGAAGCAGAAGGACCGACCGAGGTATCTGACAGCCAGAGTCATCCCTGTTTCACACGCTTTTCTTCATGACAAAGTTATTTCAGTAAATGAGGAAATTAATACACTTAAATCTTAATTAAATCTGCTTTTTCGCCTTTTAAATAGATTTTTCTTCCTATTGCATTATGTAGATTTTTAATTTGCTTAGCTTTCTTAGGAATTATATGTTCTATCCTATGGAGTCCATCAACAAAGACTATTTATAAATTACTATCACAGAATTTACAGTGTGTTGCGGATTGCGGTGTAGGCTTTGTTCCAGTAGAGAAAGCCAAGGAAAAATTACTCAGTCATTCTTTGGCACTAGTCCTAGCATAGAAGCAGATAGAAAGTCAACATAAACAAATTCTTGTGAAACATATGCAAATAATTTTGTGTTTAGAAAAGTGCTAATCACTATCTCAAACTGAAATAAGAAATAATAATGGGCAGAAAAGAAAAACAGTGAAAAATGCTGTATGAAAATATGATCTTGCTGACAAAAATAAATGAATAAAATATTTAATGTAATGTATTACTATATTTTAATGAGCTTTTTTGATAAAAGGGAATTTATGTCTTCAAATTCATCTTTGACGTTAATGAATAACATTACAGTAATGAATACATTACAGTTTCTACCCTAATTTTGTCAAGATGGCTCTTCTTCACACATTCATGTTCGATGACTGTGTGGCCAGGTTTTTCAATCTACACTCCCTCATGGATTATCGATGAATATTTTCTATTAATTTTTACCTCAAAAGCTTTTTCCTTACATGAAACAACACATAAACAAAGCCTTAAGTGTGAGAGTAAGTTTATCAGAGAGTCATAAAAATCCTATTTTACAATAAATTCCAGAAATTTTAATACTGAGTATGTCAGGTTTTCGAGACCTATCTTTGAAATCTTATTTACCTCTAACAACTTTCAAGTATCTCTAGTCAAAACAATTTCACAAAAATATCTTTATTAGTTAATTCTTCTTAATTTATATATTTCATGAAAGACAGTCAAAGTTTTTCTTCAGTTACCAAAATTCAGAAGCATATTTGAGTGCCCGGTAAGAACAACGAAGTGGTTTAATCCTAGGCTTTTTTTATACCAGCTAGCAGCATGTGACCAGCATCTCATATTATTTCTCCCTGAAATTTGATTTTTTTCTATGTAAATATCCATTTTTAAATCCATTGTTGGGAAGAAAAACTTTCCCTCTACCAGTTTAATTCTAAATGGTCTGGGGCCTGAAAATTATTTTATTATGCACACGGAAATGTTCTATAGAGAAAGCTACTCCCTAAGTATCTATGGATAAAGAATTAAATACTAGCTTAGTAAGAGCTCATTGTGGGTGTGGGACTTGTTAGGACTTCAAAGGATAGAAGATTCTAGTAAGGATTGTTTGCAAAGTGTTTTGGAATATCCTGTCCAAGGACAGTTGCCTCCAGGACTGAAGACCTTCCCTCGGAGACAGGAGGCCTTTGGGGCAGCAGACTCTTGAATCTCGGTTTAGTCACATAAGGGGAGTGCAGATGAAAGTTCTTTCTGTATCTGAGAAAGCTCAGCTCAGGTATTCTCATTTGGGTGCATTTTTGGCAGGTTTTTGGTCCTTTATGTCATGTTATGTGGCATGACAGTGTTCTTCAGAATTTCTTTCTTAATCTGTTTTTTCTGTGTCCTGATCTTTAAGCAATAATTTCAAAGCTTATTTCACTACACGTTGTTCAAGCTGAGGTTGACTGCTTGCAAATATTTTGGGATCTTATTAACATTACCTAAAATTTCATATCAGGAAAAAAAGATCTCTCAGAAAAGAAATCTCTCCAAAAGAGAGGAATTTTAAAGCAATTCTCTCTCTCTCTCCCTCTCTCTCTCTCTCTCTGCAATATTGGAATTTGAACTTAGGGTCTTGTGATTTTTAGGCGGGCACTCTGCCACTCAAGCCACACCAGTGGCCCTTTCACTTTAGTTATTTTTCACATAGGGTTCCATGTTTGTACCTGGGCTGGCCTAGACTGCAGTCTTCTTAATTATGCATCCCAAGTATCTGGGATGATAGGTGTGTGCCACAACATTCAGCTTTTTATTGGGGTCTTGCTAACTTCTCCATCCTCCTGATATCAGCATCCCAAGTAGCAAGGTAAATGACTCTCGCATCCACATTTTAATTTGGATTACTACTTTGAAGGCTGAAAATTAACTTTCCCAACTTGTTTGGACTGTGCAGTTCCATAAACATGCCATCTAATCTGGGGCAGTCTTCTTACTGTTAGATACACATTTTGTAGTGCTCTCCATCAGTGAGACGAGAATTAAATGAGTGAATTTTCCCCCAAATTTCCAAAAGAGCTATACACAAAGCAACACTTACAAAAGGAGCAAATGCTCAAAAATTTATAAAATTATATGCTTATGATATGTGTCAAGGTGGAAGCCATTCCTTTGATTGTCTGACATAACTATGAGTATGGGTCTTAGATTCAGCTCTGTCATATCATTGCCCATGAGAGACAATTATATCTGTCCATTGTCACAGCTGTTTCCATCCCTCCTCTGTGGGCTTCGCAGCTCCTCTAGAAATAGAAAGAAGCTCAAGAGGATCCCTTTATTTCAACTTTATCAGCTTCTGGGCATATCTGACCACTTTGCACACTTGATCAATGTGTGAGACACAGATAATGCTAGCAAGAAGAATTACAAATATTGTGCTTTAAAAATATCTGCCACCAGTCAATGGTACCACTGATTTACTGTTTCATTTTTCTTGATTTATTCTTCAGTTTGCAATTTACAAAAGAGAGCATATGTGAGGCAGAGCTCAGGAGGATTAAGCTTTGAGACCAGCTCAGGCGAAAGTTAGCCAGATCCCATCTTAACAAACAAGGTGGACATGGTGGTTCACATCTCTAATCTCAGCTACACTGGAGGCATCAGTAGGAAGATCGAGGCCCAGTCCAGTCCTGGGCAAGAAATTCGAGACCCTATTCAAATATATATATAAAAGCTTGGAGGAATGGCTCAAGAAGTAAAGTGGCTACCTACCAAGAGCAAAGCCTTGCATTCAAACTCCAGTACCACCGAGAGAGAGAGAGAGAGAGAGAGAGAGAGAGAGAGAGAGAGAGAGAGAGAACGTATTTCATCTCTTTAAATATGTTATTCGAGTTCAATAAAATATTACATGTGCACACTGAAATTCACATGTACCAGCCAGCAGTATCATATCTGACATTTTTTGTTGTTTCACTGTTACGTTTTAAGCACACATGAAAACTCCAAGGGGTCACATGGAACAACAGAATTGAAGCATTCCCTATTTCCTTGCCTTTGCAAACTCTGTATTGTTATTTAATTTTGAGTCACTAGTTAAGAATATGGAGGCCCACGTTAGCTATATCCAAGTCAATTCTTAGTCTTTGTGAACTTATTCTTCATAGAGGATGCAAATTATTGAATCCTTTTGTGTTGGAGCCAACTAAGTAATGGAGGTTTCTCCAAATTAACTTCCATGTAGAATAAATCTTTTTCAAAGGATAAGCAATAAAAATGTATTAATTCAAAACACATATATACAACCAGTAATTATTTAGATTTTAGACCAACAGAAGATATTTATTTGGAGAAGTATTTTATCACCGACACCTAAAATTGTTGCACGGTGATGCTAAAGAAAGCAGACTCACTCATACTTTGTTTTATTACTGTTTTAAATTTTTCTATAGAACATGCATTGCCTTATTGCCCATAGGAAGTAGAACCTCCCCACCCTTGGTGTAAAACTGATCTGTAATGATATTCCAACCATGAGAATAATTTTTAAGTTCTATAGACTTGTGAAAAAGGGGAAATTGTTTTCTCATTTCCTGATTATTTGCTTAGCCATTGAACTTGATGACATGCTTCTGTGTTTCTGAGTGGGGGAAAAGAAAGTTGAGGGACTGGGGATGTAGCTCAGTGGTAGAGCTCTTGCCTAACAAATCCAAAGTCCTGGGTTCAATCCCCAGCACAGCAAAAAAAAAAAAAGACTTACCAAAGTTCCAAGTGTGAGCCTGTGACTCAGAGTTCTCTGGTGCCTAAGGAAGCTCTTTGGGGGTAAGTTTGGATAATGAACTACATCAGCAAAAGATCGAGCACAACAACCTTATTACCATAGATGAAGGGCTGCCCCTACTGACAACAGAAAAGAAACCAACTTGCCCTGTGCAGCCTCATAAGAGCAAAACTGTTCTCCATTTTCAGTCTCCCTGACCCAACCTTTCTCCCACACATTCCTGTCCAAGCCTCCAGAGCCTCAAGTTAATCCACGCTAGGCAAGGAGAGTTGGGGGAAGGAAGGTGGAAAGAGACCTTGAACTTGAATTTGATAGAAAAACCACCTGGCTAACCAAGCATGTTGACAAGCTGTGGAATCAGTCTGATGTGTCTTTGAGTGAATCTGTTACCCACTGGGAAAAATGCATGCAAGAGAGATGTCAATGGAGTACTACTTTCTTTGGGGAAAAGAAACTTTCACTGTTGAATTTGGATAAGTTCAGATTCCTTCCTAGCCATTGACTGACAATTGTATTCAATTCATTACCAAATGAGTCCATATATTTCTGGCCATTCCCTGCTACCTGGTAGGAACCCAGATTGTTTTCCTAACTGGGTCCTGGTCTAGTTGTCCTTTATTTCTAGAAATTGTGCTGGGCTGGCCCAGGACTTCCTTTAAAAATTTGCTTCCCTTAACATTGACATTTGGGTTTTGAGTTTAAGCAGACACCACCTAAGGTTTCAAGAGTCCCCCCAGAAAGAGCCATTTTGTTCTGAAACTTTCTCTAAAGAGATGTGGGTTCCTCTAATGTGCAAAATTTGGTTTCAAAAATTAACTAAAAGCCATTGCATGAATTGTGGCAACTTGTTCTTCTTCAAATGATGTGATTTTCCCTTTTTGTTTTTCAAATTTTTATCATATCCTATTTGTTTCCCTTTCCATTTGTTCCATTCCATTTCTCCTGGAAAACATAGAGAAGTGCCCTATAATTTTCTTTTGGACTGGATAATTATAAGGTCCAAATGTCTCCTAAATTGTTAGCATACTCAAGTGTTTCATTTAAATACTGACTAGAAATTGTTAAATTTGATTTATGTATGCATAAGGCATTTCATCATTAGCATACTGGAAAATCTTTTGAGGCTATTGATTGTATTGGGGTATGAAATTACATCTCCTCATTGTGTTTACAGATTAAAAGAACCATGCTTTCAAAAGTGTTTTGTCTTTGGACCCCATTTTCTCTAAATAGGTGGCTATGGAATACTGTATCTTCTGTCACAAAATTTGTGAGGTGATTTTTGTTTTTGTCTTTTTAAGTGCTAGGTAAGTTTTATCACAGCCATTATCAGCTTGGAAGGCTTGAACATGACTTTTCAAATTTCAGATGCTTATGACAATATGTTTGCTATAACAAGGAATAATAGAAAAGAATCCAAGGAAATTCCTAATTCCTTATTTGCTGTCATAGGCCAAACCCCATAAATGGTTCTAGTCGGGTATGTGTGTGTGTGTGTGTGTGTGTTTTCCTAATTTAAGCATCCATCTGAATTCACCTCCTAGATTTTGTCAAATTCGTATACCACTGAATGTCCCCAGACCCCCAGACCTCTGTTGAAGGTCACAGAATGTACCTTTTAGAAGTGAGTCCCCACAAATAATGGATACAGTCCACAAGATGAAACTTGAGATACATAGGACCGATGGCTTTTCATGATCCCAGAAAGTATATTTATAACTTCCAGAATCCCAAATAAAATAATAATGGTAATCTCATATTTTTAAAGCCCTTTATTAGTTTAAACTATATTTTCACATATTTTAAAACTTATTATTCCTCCTGACAAACCTGGGAAGTAGTTATTAATTACTTTCACTTTACAAGTTATTAATTTACCCTTATAAATCACAGGCTTCAAAACCTGATGCCAGGTCAATATGTTTTGCCTTGTATCTTCAAGGCTCAGGATTATCCTCTCGAAGATAAATTCTTCATTAAAGAGCCCTCGGACAATTCCCCAGGGCCACTGTCTGCTCCCAGCACACAGGATCTTCTCTGCTTCACTCATAGCATCACTGAGTGCTGACATTGGTAATTCTGGTGTGAAAGGGCATTTCTCCCCCAAAAGTGGCTTTGTTTCCACATAACCAATATGGTTTATGTGGTTAGCCATGTTAAAGTTCATACACTGAATAAAAGTTAAAGGGAATCTCAAGCATAAACTATGAGATACAGTCCTGGAGACATTGCTAAAGCAATAGAGTGTCTGCCTAGCAAGCATGAGACACTGAGTTCAAACCCCAGTACTACCAAAAACAGTGAAACAAAACTAAAGCTATTAAGATACAGAATGAATTTCATAGCCTCAGTAAACTTGATTCAAGCTAAAAGAATCAAGTTGAATCCTCGTTTTCGTCATTCATGTTATATCCCTCTTCTAGCTACAGGTCTTCTGATTTTTGTCTGTTCCTCACAGGAAGCTAAGTTCCCAAGTTCCAGGAAAACTGGGGATCTTTTCTGTCTAGATCCCAGAACAGCTGCTGAGACCCCTGAAGTAACTATTCTCTTCTCTGTCTCTTTGCCTCTGACAAATCCATCCAGAGCTAGAGATTGGCAGAGTGGCAGACAACAGAGGACAAGGAGTCTTGGGAATTTCTCTGGGAAAATGGGAGGAAATCGATCTGAGGTCAAGTCCTAGTTTTGTTCCCTCAATAAAAAGACACAGATTTCATTCATTCATTCATTCCATAAATGTTAGTGATCTTCTAGAAGGTTCTAGGCACACCAGGGACTGTATTAGGTACAGTATTTTATCCTAGCCTCTTGCTAGAGACTGGCTGACTTTCTGAAGTCAGAAGACATACCAGGGATACAGAAAAGAATTTACTAAAGCAGAGTCTGGGGACCAATTAGGCAAATATATCTTCTTCAAATTTCTGTGTAGAGAAGATTCACCTATTTCATGAAGATCCTTAGTGTATTAACACCAACCGGTCACTCTGAAATAGTTGAATTTTAAAGAAAATTTAAAAATTAAAGCAGTGACAATGTCCATAGAATGTGAAACTTTGAGATTCTGTGACTGCCAAGACTGCCCCATGCATTTTTGTTCAAAAATTCTTCTTGGGCTATATCTTTAGAGGCATTCATTATGTGAGTTTATTTCAATTTACCCTACTTTTTAGGCTTTCACATTTCACAGACATTCTAAATGATGGGAATCAATCTGTGCCTGGAAATGTGGGTGGACACTCTGCATATAAGACACACTGTGTGAGATCAGTCATGATGCAAAGCCCATAAATGGAAGAGCATAATAGGCATTGCCACATTCTCTCTCTCTCTCTCTCTCTCCAACCCTGGAGGAAACACTGGTCTCTGCATTTCCCCCATATTTGTAGGCATATTAAAGATAATATGTTAAGAGAGGGAGTTGTATGCATTTTTAAAAACAGAGTAGAATGGATAACAAAAGCTAAGCTGGGTAAATCTTCCTGAGTTCTGGGACTATTATTTAACGCCAGTGTGCCCACTTGTTCAAGTTTTCCCAGGGAGGGCTTGCCTTCACTTCCAGACTCCGCCTACCTCGCTCACAGAGATTGCAGCCTATTTCTTTAATTGTTGCTTTTGTTTTCAGCTGAACCATTGGGAGTCTACGTATCCTGTCATGTGGTTATGCTCAGGAGGTTTAATAGCCATGATGGAAGCTGCACCTCAGCACTGAGGAGGGGAGAAGGAAAAATACTGGGGCATGTTAATATCCTTCTTTGGGGGGAGGAAGTGGGACTCTTGGACTTGGCCTTCTGTTGAGAGACAAATATAAATGTGGTTTGAGAAATGCAGATATGACCTAATTAGAAATCATGTGGTTCGTGCATCACATATCACGTCAAGGATTTGTCTGCTCTTGTCACTTGGTGATTGAAGATATAGCTTTAAACTTGAGCTCTGAGAAAATACAAAAAAGAGTAAGTAAAGAAGATAAGAGTTTGAAGCTGATAGCAAATGAATTGCTTTTTGAAAAGACCTGGTACTATTTATATATAAATAATGCACCCGCATGCAGGTATGTATGCATCCGTGTATAATTTTAAATGACAGGCACCAATTTAATGGAGAAGCTAGGCTCATTAGTTCTCTGAGCAGGATTGAGTCTCCATAGCTGGAATAGCATCTACAGCTCCTAGATAATTTGTAATGAATTGAATTTTCCTTCAGCATACCTAATTAGTGACTCTTTTGCTATTTAAAAAGATATAGACATTTAAAAATAAATGGAAATTCTGTAAAAAATGCTGGAAAGGCAGTAAGCTTTCATTGTATCATATAAGCCAGCCATTCTCCTTAAGTATATACCTGAAAGAACTGAAGACAGGCATTCAAACAGTTACTCTGAACATAAATGTTCCTTTTGCTGCACTATTCACAATAGCCAAAAGGCTGGAAAGAAGAAAACATCTATTTTCTGATGATATGATAAGTAAAATGTAGTCTATCCACACAATGGGATTCAAACATTTGAAATAATTATATTAATACTTAATATAGAAAACATTACACTAAGTAAAAGAAATCAGTCATAAAAGATCACATGTTGTATGATTCTAGTTACATGAAATATTCAGAAAAATCTAGACAGCTTTGTCTACATGGACTACTGATTGCCAGGGGCTGGAGGGTGTGATGAGGAGTGTGTAGCAGGTATATGGTTTCCTTTTGGGGTTGTGAGAACTTTTAGAACTTGATAGAAGTGATGTTTGCCCAATATTGTGAATGTGCTAAATAATACTTAATTGCAGACATTAAAACAGTTAATTTTATGTTTTGCAAATTTTCCCTCAATTAAAAAACACAGAAGCTGAAAAGATAGCTATTCATTTAGAAATGCAGTAGCAGATTCAGGGCTGAGGCACTGAGAACCCAGGGTAAGAAGCAGGTGCATGGGAAGTTGGTAATGGACAGCTGTTTTTGGATAAATGACATGAGAGTGTCGGTCAGAGCAGCGGGGACGGATGCAGGGTCACAGCAGATCCCGTGTCCCCTAGCATGTTTGGGAACTGTTTCTTCTGGACCAGGGTCAAATACAAACCACACAGTGACTTTTAGTCTTTTGTGCTCATGGGAACATTTAGAGAGCTGAAAGGGCCATGAATACAAGCTTCTGAAAAAAAAAAACAATGTAAATAGCCACAAAATTTTGCACATAATTTCTGGAAGGTAGTGATGGCATATTTGTGACATTAATAAATCTTGTCCTACCAGGTTAAAAATCAGTGAGAAGAGTAGAAAGCATGTGAGCTTTGAAATGTGGCAAAGCTGGGTGTACTACTGTGTGATTTTTTATTACCATTCAATCCAAAGAAAATACACTGAGCACCTAATATATATTCCAAGCACTCTACTAGGGATAAAATATACAGAAGGACAAGATAACCTTCTCTGCACTGAAGGTTAGTACACAAGGGCAGACAACACAAAAAGCAAATAAATTGCACAATGGTTGCTAGGTTCAAGGTAGCACAGAGGAGTGCTCTCCTAAGTGATAGTTCTATTGAGTTGAGAATTTTCCCTAGTACTTTTCCATGAGGCTGAGTCTTAAACTGCAGCTTTAACTAGTAGTGTTACTAGCAGCAATGCCGGTTAAAAAAAATATAGGTATAGGGATTTTTAAAAGCACAACATGACGACAGTGCCCTGAAGTCTATAGGAGCTTATGTTACATGATTCTTTCCTGCAGGAAATATTTATGGTTCACTCCACAGGTTCTGAACTTCTGAATAGGATAAGCAATGCCCTTGTCCTCATGAGGTTTTCTGTAGAGAATGAAAACATATAAATAAGAAAAAAATTCACATATGATCATTGTTGTGAAAGGAAGAAAATGGAGTGATGAGATGAATAAGGTTTGGTGGTGGAGGGGATGGCCAGAAAAGCCCTGTTTGTGGTGACAGTTCCACTGACATGTAACATATATAAAAGAAGAAGCCAGTGAGGAGAGAGAATTTCTGGGGCAGAGGTCACAGGGAGTAAAAGAGAAGAAAGGTGATTTGGAACAGCAAGGAGGCAATGGGTGCATGTTGCCTGAGGAAGGAAAGAGTAAACAGGAGTTTAGAGAATAGATAAGAATCATGTAATACAGCACCTTAGTGACCATCATGAAGAGTTCTGATTTCACTTCAGGTTCAATGAAAAGTAATCAAAGAATCTTAAGTTGAAATATGGCATGGCCTTATCTATATTCATTGAGAATGGAATAAAATTTGTCACAGGGGAATAGCTAAGAGGCTAGAGTAAGAATTCTGCTCATTCATTGACCATAGGCTTACAGAACTGGATGGATTGTTGTGCCATTGACCAAGATGTAGAAGACTCATACTTGTTAACTACTGGGATATCTATTGGGCAACCAAGTGAATCTACCAATTTGGCAGACAGTTGTGTAGAATTTGGGGTAGAAGTCAAGCCTGGAGATGTAAATTCAGAGAATGATCTAAGAGTGTAGTTATGGCTACAAAACTGAAATTTCCTAGGAAAATGGGGGAGGATCTATGGGAGGAAATTTTTTGATAGAAGATTCAAGAGCATGTTTGTAACTTCAGTAGAGGGTAGAAATGGATGAAAGGAAAAAGAAAACCACAGGAGCAGAAGAGAGGGTAAGGAAGATGCTCTGTGGCACTGGGAAGGGGCAGCCACTGCCTGCATTGTGACTGCAGTGGGGAGAGATCATGTGGTTAGGGTCATTATTAGTTTTATGCATTAATATGTTGGGGGATTAACAATGAGAGATGGAGTGGAGATACAAAAGAATGTTGGGGTATTTGAGGAAGGAGGTACAAAGTGGGTAAGAAGTTAAGTGGAGAAATGCAAGAATACCTAGCAGTTTTGACACACACATATTTCTAGACAGGAACTTGGTGGGAAATGAGGAGCAGGTTACGTGATTTTTCCAAGCAGTAGTCCAGCAGCTCTGGCGCAGGCATAGCTGTCTGCCAGCTATATTTAAATGCAGGTTGGAGATTGCATGGTAAATGACACAAAGGGGTAATGACAAGGGCATGATGGTAACATTGAGCTGTGGGTAGTGGGTCTCCTGAACTCCATTTTACCCTAAAAACCAAAGGAGAAAACCAAGCTGACATGTGAGCAGGTAAACTGAGTCCTAACTAAGGAAGGGGACTCTGGAGGACTGAAGTAGAAATGGAATCAGATGGCAGAAAGAGCAATTGCAGTGAGTGAAGAGCAAACGGCAGGTTGGTTGAGGAAGATATGGATACTTGCCTATAACAACTTCTCCCTTTAAGAGCAGGGAGGAAGACTTGCAGGGCAGGACTGGGCAGTGCACACCCATGCTTCTCACTTTATGCCTTTTGGAAGATGGTGTACTTAATCAATCTTCTTGGACCACCAGAGGTCAATATCTCGGAAGGGACTAGAGACTCTTGAAGTCCCTTTCTAGGTCTAAAAATGCTAGAGCTTTGGGGTTTTCTTTGACAAATTTCTTTCAGATTTTATAAGACTTTACAGTACATCATCAAATTTGAAAACAAGCTTTATAAATAAATAGGCTAGTTCTCAGTTCTTTTGTGAGGTCTTTTCCCACTAGGATTATTTAGAACCTTGAATAATTATACTACTTTTATTTATAGTAACTGAAAGAAATTTCATGAGCTACATAATTTTTTTTGCAATTTAATTATGTTTAGATCTTATGTTCAGTGAGCTGTTGTTTACTCACTACTTCTGACAGCCGTGGGGTGTCCCATAATTCAGTTCAATTCTGCTTATATCTACCTACAGTTGCATGAAATCCTGAAAATTACTCAGTCCCTCAAGATTGTTCCCCACCTAAAATACCAGTCACAAATCTCTAGCTACCCATACTTCTGACAGACCAGTTATAAATCAGGGGTTCCCACCATATTCCCTCAAGCTGAATAATCCACTAGAGAGATTCACATAACTCGGGAAAGTGCTTCATTACCAGCACTGGTTTGTTATAAAGGATACAACTTATAAACAGCCAAATGGAAGAAATGTATAGGGCAGAGTATGGGGAGGGTTTGAAGAGGGGGATACCACTCTCCCAGCATCTCAGCGTGTTCACCAACCCGGGACTTTCTAAACCCAGCTACTAAGGGGTTTTTATGAAGGTTTCATTACACAGGCACAGCCAATTAAATCATGCACCTTTGGTGACTAACTCAATCTCTAGCTCCTGTCACCTCCCCAGAGGTTGGGGGTATGCTGATAGTTCTCCTCCTCCCCCTTCTTCTCCTCCTCCTCCTCTTCTCCTTCTCTTTCTTTCTCTCCTTGCTCCCCACTCCTCCTCCCCCCCTTCCTTCTTTTTGGTTTGTTTTGAGATAGGACGTCACTAAGTAGCCTAGGCTGGACTGGAACTTGAAATCCTTCTGTCTTAGCCTCCCAAGTGCTAGGATTACAGACTGGGATTACCAGCTCCACAATTCTGAGTTTCTAATCAAAGCTTGGTCTTTTTGGTAATCAGTCCCCCTCCTGAAGCTATCTGGAGACCTCCAGCCACCAATAATCTCTTTAGCAGATGAAGAATTAACCCCCTGAGATTCCAAAGGTTTTAGGAACTGTGCACAAGGAACTGGGCACACAATGACCAAATATTTTTAAATTATGCCATAGTCATAAAATAGTTAAAGATATGGTATCAAAAATCCCCAATTTCATTTTTGTCACTAAACAAATTCAAACACGTTCTATCTAGTTTGCAATGAAAGAACTCATAAAGAAAATAGCTCTTGTTTCTCATAAAGATACTGAATTTTAATTAAATGTGGTGTGTGGTTTCCTATTATACATAAAAGGATAGAACCACATTGTGGAAAATTAGAGGAGCAATTTAGAAAAAAAACCCATCTAGCTTTAGTTATTTTATTTAAAATCTTCAGCTCTGAACTAAATAACTACTTAATTCCTTTAGCTAACCAAAGAACACTTAAATAGAAATTAAGAAAATGGTTTTTAGGAGTTTTCAGTTTGAGGAACCACTGAAATGGATTTCATTGATCTCCCCTTGAGGAAACAGAATATTTTAAATCTTATACATTAACTAGCTAACTCAATGATTGGCTCCCTATTATAGGCCTGGCTAGGTGCTAAGAATACACAAGAGAGTACAGCTGGTCTCTGTAGCCACAGTGTTCAGTGCTTTTCTGCTCTAAGGTGGCAGCCAGGCAAGCAACTCCACTGCTTGGTTCTCCACAATGGTGGTGGGGGGAAGGGGGGAAGGGAGGAACCTCAATCTGAACTTTAGCAGGACACAAACATTTGGGCCATAGCACTCTATTTAATAAGCCATATCCTATATAGAACCAGGTGACCCAAGCACCAAATCCTGAGTACTGGGTATTAGTTTGGATGTGCATTTAAAAATTTTTTAAAGTGAGACTATAATTTTTTTAAAAGAGATTTCATATAAAATACAGATACCTGGCTTCTTTGGAAACCTGGAGCTATGGTCACACTGAGCCCATACTCTAAGAATAATAAAAGACTGGCCATAGTCCTTTCTGTGTGGTCCCCACTTGCTGTGTGAAGGTTTTGACACTGTAACAGTGGCCTCTACCTCTCATCTGTTTTATCCCTATGGGCATGTATTACCTCCTGTTCTGGTCAGTCCCCCACATCCTGGCTGCAGACTCTCTTTGACCTTCTCTCTCTCTCTCTCTCTCTCTCTCTCTCTCTTTTTTTTTTTTTTTTTTTGATGGCACTGGAGTTTGAACCTCTTCTTGACCTTCTTTGATTCAACAATTTTCATTACTTACATAGGAAAACTGTTCCTAAGACCACTCTCTGGCCCCTATATCCTAAAAATTGATTTGTTTTTCCATTTATTCTTGTTTTTGTTTATTTGGCAGTACTGGGGTATGAACTCAGTGTTTCAAGCGTGCTAGGCAGGTGCTCTGCTGCTTAAACCACGCCTCCAGGCCTTTTGATTATTTTATAGGTGGGGTCTTATTTTTTTTGTTTTGTTTTGTTTTGGTTTTGCCCAGGCTGGCCTGGACCTGATCCTCCTACTTTACACTTCCCACTGTTGCTGGGATATCTATCAGGTGCTTACCACCATACCCAACTTTTTTCCACTGAGATGGGGTCTTGCAAAATTTTCTGCCCAGGCTGTCCTGGACCCACGATTCTTTCAATTTCAGCCTCTGTGTCAATTGAGATAACAGGACTCATCTGTACACCCAGCTCTTGGTTGAGATAGAGTCTCACTAGCTTTTTTTTTTTTTTGCCTGGACTTCCCTCTAACTATGATTCTCCCAATCTCAGCCTCACTAGAATTGTGAGCCACCAGTCACCAGTGCCTGGGTAACAGTTCTTTATACAACTGAATTGCAAGAGGGCTGTAGTGGTATAAATTTTGAGAAAGGACGTATACTCATAATTATGTTTATACTCTATCCTTGCATGAAAGAGATTCTGAGAAGCTTGCAGTAAAGAAGGTGCTTAGGACTGGGGGCGTGGCTCAAGTGGTAGAGCACCTGCTTAGCAAGTGTGCGGCTGTGAGTTCGAACCCCAGTGCTGCCAAAAAAAAAAAAAGAAGACATATGCTTAGTTTTGTTTATCCTAGAGTTTTCCAAATTATGTCAGAATGACAGTGATTATTTGGGAGATACTTTGAGTACTTAATTTTGAGGGGGAAAAGTGTAGGATCAATATAACTTACTAGGAAACTACTTGAGACATTAAAAATAAAAGATAAAAGTTTTAAAAGTGAAGACACAGAAGAAAAGTCAATTAGCAGTAAAACCAATACAATGCAGTTACATGTAAATAATTGTTAATATAGTTAATAAATTCAGTATGCATAGTAAAGGAAAGGTTTGAAAGGGAAGATAAAATAACAGTAACAACATGAATTTTAAATCGTATAATATTTCAACAAAAACTAAGAAGTGGGAAAGGGGAATAAAGAAAGTATATGTGCCAACCCTGGGCAAACAAAACAACAAAAGTTAGCAAGACGGTATTTCAAAGAACAAGCTGGATGTATTGGTGCACTAATGCAATCCCAGCTACACAGGGAGTGGAGGTAGGAGGACAGAGGTGCAGGCAGGCCCAAGCAAAAATGTGAGAGCTTATCTCAAAAAATAACAAAAACAAAGAAGGCTGGAAGCATGGCTCTATCACTTAATAAAGTGCCTGCCTAGAGAGTACAAGGCCCTGAATTCAAACCCCAGTGCTGCCCAAACAAAACCCAAAACCTGTGATCTGTCTCTCTGTGGCACCTCCCTGCAGCCATCATTTCTCTCTTGACTTACTTTTCGCTGTTTTCCACTTATCCCTCCAATCGACCTGAGGTTGGGGTGGGTGTGCTGATGTAGGACATTGATGCCCTTCCTGCAGGATGGAGACTATAGCATAGGCTGATCCCTCCCAGGAACTTAAATCTGGGGTGGGGACACATGGGAATGGCAGGCAGGTGTGGATGGCAAGCCACAGACCTTTCTTGAGCCCCTTCCTTCTGTCCACCCTGAGGCCTGGTTTTTCAACTCTTTATTCATGACCACTCTGTAGGCTTCCACTAAGTTTTTCCCCCACAGTGATGACATTTATTAAATTGGTTTTTCTTGCATGGAGTCAAAGAATCCTAACTGAAACACAAGGCTCTGAATTGGGGTCTCTTCTCTCCCCTTACACATGGTTCATCCCTATAATGTCAGCCATTTCTCCTACGTTCTCTATTCCTCATTTGTATCTTGTTGAGACTGGGATTTGAACTCAGGGCTTCACACTTGCAAAACAATGAGCCACACATCTAGTTCATTTTGCACTGGTTATTTTCAAGATGGGGTCTCTCGAACTATTTGCCTGGGCTGGACTTGAATAGTGATTTTCCTGATCTCAGCCTCCCAAGCAGCTAGGGTACAGTGTGAGCCACTGTAACAGGTGCCCTGCTGTGCAATTCTTTTCTTTATTGTTTTGGTTTGGTTTTGGTTTTTGAGAAGTGTCACTATGTAGCCCAAACTGACCTTGAACTTGTGATCCTTCTGCATCAGGTCCCCAGTTCTGGGATTAGAGGTGTGTGTCAGCATGTCTGGTAGTTTTTGTGTTTAATACTTTGGTTACCATTTGCTTCTGTCAAGCCCTCTTCCTCATCTCAGGCCCTCAGCACCCCTCACCTGGTTACTGTGGTATTTCTTAGCTCGCATCCCTTCTTCTCTCCCTCCCTTTCCTCTCCATTCATCCTCCACAGTTCGTACCCCCCAAGTTTTGTTTCTAAAACATTCTCTAATTAATTAGCTCCATGTTTAAAATCCTTTTCTCCTATTACCTAAGAAGGCAAACTGCTTAGCATGGTAGACAAAGCATCCTCGACCTGACCTCTGCCCACTTTGCAGGCAGCTGGGCTGTTCACCCTTCTCTTGCAATCCCTTAAACTCTACTGGTGCTGCCTTTGGTGGGATGCTCCCCCCCCCCCCCGCCCCAGATGCATGCTTAGTGACCCCTTCCCATCTTTCTCCAAAGACTATCTTTTTTTTCTTAAGTTTCTTTTTTAAATTGTTGTACTGGGGGTACATTGTGACATTCATAAAAGTTCTTACAATATATCATAGTTGAATTCACCCCCTCCATCATTCTCCTTTATCCATCCTCCCCGTTCCTGGAATAGTTTCAACATTTTTTTCTTATTATACCCAAAAGAAAGAAATTTCTTTTAAAGGCAAAAAGGAAAGTCAGAAAACACAGAGAAATATGATAAAGGAAAAAAGATTACCTGAAAAATCATCCACTATCTAGAAATAAGCCTAAATTGCAGTGGGACAGCAGAGCTCCCCCACACTATCTCCTCAGCAAAGCCAAGAGAGACAGGAAGTAGTAGCTGCCAAGGTTAAGGGAGCACCGCCAGAGAGCTCATGATGTACACAGTTTCAGCCTGGGAAGATGAAACATTCTGGAAATGAATGGTGATGGTCTCAAAAAAATGTCAATGTACATAATGCCACTGAACTGGAAACCTGAAGACTTAAAATGGTGAATTTCATATAATGTGTGTTGTGTCATAATTTTAAAAAAGGAGACTAGTGACTTCAAGAGTAGCAGTTTAAGGATTTTTTTTTCTTTTATCTTTTGTTAAAGTGGGACTTTGCTTATGAGGAATGGCAGGAATTGACAAGATGAGGGACTGTGAATGTTCTTTTTCCACCAGGATGAGAAGTTTAAAATGTCACATTTCTTTTTATTCAAAATAACTGTTCTCCATTTTGTTAATACCACAATGTGTTTCTTCCTTCTCTGGTTCTTCTTCCCCTTTCATCCTCTACTTCCCTGCGCCCCAGGGGTTTCTCAAACACAGGCTTGAGTGTGTGTCTGGGAAGGAAAGACACCTGGACAGCACAGGCTCCGTGGCTATAATTTCTGTGATTGCCACAAGGTGGCACTGGGTCTTTCTGAGGTCCCCTACTTGGGAAGTTGGGGGTGGGAGGCTCTGAAGGAACACCCCACTCCTGTGAGAATGCGTGTGGAGTCCCATCTGTAGGACAACTCTTCTGCATATGTCACCATGGAAAGAAGGATGTTTGGAGATCTTCCCTAGAGCCTTACCCTGGTAGGAGGTCTCTCTCTTCCCCAGGGTCAGTCCCATGATGGCGGCTCCCTCTTCTAGGTCAGAGCTCCATGCACCAAGCACTCAAATATCTAACCCTTCCAACATTCACTCTGTCCCCAGACACACTTTCAGAATCACCAGGGGTTGGGCCCAAAGGATCCTTCAGTGTCCCACTCTGAGCGCCTTGCCTCTGCCCCTTCATCTTTGGAGCTGTTCTCTGTAGTCCTGGAGCACAGGAAACTCTCCTGTATGGAATGGTGCTTCCTTCCGGGTGCAGACCCCATCAGCTTATTGGGAAATTGACAGAGCACCTTCCCTTCTGAAAAACTGGGGGACAAGTGATCAAAAGCACAGATGGAAGGGCCAGACATTGAAAGGAATGACACAGGTCTCTGCCTCTGAGACAGAGGAGAAGGACGGCAGGTGGGCAAAAGTAAAAACGCTATTGGAGGGATGGGAATTTGGAAGACCAAGGGCCAATTTCTCTCCATATTTTCATTATGAAAGAGAAACAGACATCATATCTGAAAGTGAAGAATATTAAAATCAACATTTTTAGTGGCAAAAAGAACCACACAGAGAAAGGCCAGCTGGCTGAGCCTCATAGGAGGGACCATTTGATCTTGGAAACCAGAGGTTCTAATTAACATAGTTAAGAGGTATTTATTGAGCATTTACTGTGTGCTGACACTGTTTCAAGAGGTAGGGAGACATCACTGAGAAAATGGGAAAACCAAAACCAAAACCAAATGTTCTAGCTGTGGAGAGGGTCTGAGGATAAAGAATAAATATAATTAGCTAGTAAGAATTGCTAAAAGGCAATGTCCTGTAGGGAAATTACAGATGTCATTGTGAGGAAGTTGTGACTTAATAGCTAGAGGGACTGTGACTTAAAATTTTAAACAAAGCGTTCAGGCAAGTGCTCATTGACCCCAAAGACTTGAGGGGAGTAATGGAGTTCGTACTGCTACGGAGGGTCAAGCAGTTGGGCACGGAAACAGCCTGTGGAAGGGCTCTGAGACAGGGGTGTGCCTGGCATGCCAGTGTAGCTCCCAGGCTCCCTGTTATTGGTAGAACAGTCCTAAGTGGTGATAGAGCCCAGCCTGTGACCTGGGAGAGAATTGCTAAAATGGGCCAGTGGAGCTTAATACATGGCATATACTGAAGGAAACCACAGCCACTATGTGTTCTTCTGAAAGGGATTTGGATCATCTTGAGTAGAAAAGAGCTAAACTGCACTGAAATTTCTCTCATGGTTTATCAACAAAGACAATAGAATTCAATATTCTTCCTAAAGCAGTTAGGAAAGCCTGTTAGCAAGTATCACTGGGCACACAAAATTGTACACACCAACACAATTCCCCACCAATGAATCCATTCTTTTACAACAGGTAGATTATTTTGCTCTCTTCAAAGAGGGAAGAGCCTGTTTGTGTTTTTATAGTTTTTTGTGTGTGGTGCTGGAGTTTGAACTCAGGGCCTCATGCTTGCTAGATTAGTTCTCTAGTACTTGAGATGTGATCCCAGCCCTGAAAACCTTGTTAAGAGTCAGTGAGGGGCTGTTGAGGTTGAAGCCAGAGAGAGATGTCACAGAAAGAACTAGGGAACAGGGTTTGTGAGACAATAGCGTCCTTTTCCCATCCGCCAACTCATGGTTTTAAAGGAGGAAGTGCTTGGAGTGGGAAGATGAAGGGTGGAAATCTCAATCAAGAGCTGTGGGTGGTGAGACTTCAGTGTACTTTCCTTATCTGAGAGTGGCTTCCATATTGCAAAATCTGTTATCTTTCCCATTACAGTGCTGGCCATATAATGTTCAGCTGTCTTGTAAATGAGGATTAATTATTGGAAGACAATGATGAAGAACAGTGATGATTCATTCATTCATTCATTTGCTTCAACAAATACATTCAGATGTTTCTTGACTTACAATGGGATTATGTCCCAATAAATCAATTGTAAATTGAAGGTTTTGTTAGTCAAAAATACACTTAATGTACCTTACCTCCAGAACATCATACTAGCTTACCTTAGACATTCTCAGAACACTTACATTAGCCTATAATTGGGCAAAACCATCTAAAACAAAGCCTATATCATAATAAAGTATTGCATATCTCATGTAATTTATTCAATACAGTGCATTGTTTAGTATCCATCGTTTTCTCTCCTTATGGTGTGGTTGACTAAGGCCTGCTCTGCCAGGGGCTCTAGAGTGGACAACCTCCTGCAAGCCTGGGAAAAGACTAAAATTCAATGGAAGAAAAACCCAAACATTGTATGCACATATAAATAAAAAAAATATATTTTATACCTAAAAGCAAAAAAAAAAAGACTAAAATTCAAAGTATGATTTCTACTGAATGTGTGTCACTGAATGTGCCCTATGGAAAATTCCAAACTCTTAAGCAGAGCCATCAGAAATTGAGGATGTCTGTATTCAGTGTTGTAATGTGAAGGCATGTTCTGGATGTTGGGAATGTATGGATTAGGGCAGTGGCCACTCTCCAGGAGTGGAGGAGACTGGGGTGGTGGGGTGGGGGAGTGGCGGGGTGGGTTACTGGATCTATGATTAGCTCAGCAGCAGTCTCTGGATTGGAATGCTCCAAAGGGCTTCGGGGGCCCTGGCTTAAACAGGAAACATGTGGCCTGTGAGGTTTCTTGGTGTATGTAAAGTAGGCAGTCTCTAAATGGCTAAGGACTTGCTTTTCTGGACTACTTTAAAAATAATTGGATGTGTAAAAGTCCTAGTTTGGCACAGGTAGATTTTTGAGTGGGGAGGTCTCAGCCTGCAATAGTAATGGAACTAATTGCCTAGAAGCCAATACACAGAGGCTATCTTTGGCTTATTTATATAGCACAGGGGCTAAGGAGAAAAGTACAGAAGGGCAAGGAGACAAGGTGTGATGGGAGAAGGTTCTGTTTTAGATAAGTTGTCGAAAAGGTCTTTGTGGAAAGGGTACACCTAAGCATGAAGTAAGGGATTAAGTGCCCCAGTGAATATGTGACAGGAGAATGTTTCTGCAGTTTTGTTTTGTTGTGAGGAATAACTAAAAGGCATAACCTTTGAGATTAGAGAAGAAGAAGCAAAGGAGACAGTGGCGGGGGCTGACGCCACATTATATAGTCACATCAGTAAGGAATTTGTTCTGAGTGAGATGGGAAGCAATGAGAAAGAGAGGAGACATGACCTCACTCACATTTTAAAGCTACTCTGAAATTCCAGAGGACAGCTGTGATCCATGGGTGGAAAGGCAGTGGCTTGCACTACAATGATAGCTGTGAAGGAGGTAAGAAGTCAAATGCTGGAAGAATTTCTGAAATAAAGCTTACAGAACACGGTGATGAACTGAATGTGAGGTGTGAGAAAAAGAGGAAAGAAGCCAAAGATGACTGGTATTTTTGACCTACAAATTTGCCTTCATTTGCTACCTTTAAACAATAAGCAGCCTGGTATCTGAAGTATGCATTTTACACATTTAGGCTTCAGAGGAGGTGGTGGTGGAGGCAGAATAGTGTGGACAGAAGCACAAGCTGGAGGCGTTGTTGAATGCAGGCTTTACCAGCTCACAGCTGTCGGACCTCGGGCACCTTTCGTAACATTCCCACATTGTCAAGGGTGGTAATAATAGCGTTATTTTGTTAAGATGAACAGGTTAGCAGTGGATATGCTGTGCTTCCTACTATTGCTGTTCAAGAAAGGACCTTGGAATGCATGGTTTTTAGAGGATGAGGGAAGGATAATTAGCAGCAAAGCGAGAGAGATCATCTTGGTGTACCAGTATACTAAGAAAACATCCTTCATCAGCAGGACCGGTTACACAATGTGCAGCGGCCAGTGCAAAACACAAATGCAGCGCCTCCTGTTGAAGAATTAAGAGTCTCAAGATGGTGACCACAGAGCATTAACCCAAGCACGGGACCATTCTGAGCCAAGTCTCAGATGTCTACCCCGCGCAGTTGGATTCTACCATCAAAGTGTGTCAACATTATATTCCTCTAGGTAGAACCAAAGGCCTTTCATGGCCTGTCATCCATTAGTTCTGAGCCAAACTGAATAGAATCTGTGGCCGATCCAATTGTCTACTACCATCACAGCCCACCATACCATCCTGCCTATAATCACTTGAGAAAGCAATTTATTTATATGCTCTCAAATAAAATTTGAGCCTTCTATATATATATGTGCTAAGAAATAAAGTGTCCTTTCCTTGAGAAATAACCTGAGGGTATCTCATCAGGGTGTAGAGATCACATTCCTCACCATTTGGGTAGGACTTTATACATCTGGAAGTGCTTCCACTAGCAGTAGTCCTGGGGGATGAATGATATTATGGAAGACACAGAAGTTCAAACTGCTTATGTGGTTTTCTCAAAGTCATAGCATTAGTGGCAGTATTATAATTGGACACTTGGTCTCTCAACTTCTGATCCTGTATTTTAAAATAATTTTGCAAAGTACATAGAATCTGGAAAAGATATCAGTCTCTTAACTTGGGTTCACATGACATGCATTAATTTTTAAATTATCTTTCTTTTGGGTAAAGGAGAGTTGGAAATATAACATTGTTTTCTTTTGAATATGAAATGCAATTCCATCATATTAGACATTTGGTGAATTTTTAGGTCTGTAAAGTGCCTTGATGAAATGTGAGTATCTTGAGGTACCATGCTAGGTCTCCCTCCTCTCTTCTTCTCTCTTTGTTTCCCTCCCTCTCTCTCTCCCTTTCTCTCTTTCTTCCTTTTAAAAGAAAGCCTAGCATACGCTTTGCACATAAATGAATTCAGAGAATCACTTTGGGAATAAAGCCATGGTTCTTAGCTAGGAATAATCTTGTCTTCCGGGGACATTTGACAATGTCTGAAGATATTTTTGGTTGTTAAAATTAGAGATAAAGGAACATTACTAGCATCTAGTAGGTAGAGGCCAGGTACGCAGCTAAGCACCCTATAATATTTATGGTATCCCCTCCTCCCAAAACACAACTAAGAATTATGTTGCTCCAAATATCATAGCATTGAAGTTGAGAAACCCTACTATAGTGGAAGAGAAGGAAAAAAACATGGAACCAATGATCAAGGGTCCATAACCCTTTTAAGAACAGAATTTAAAAAATCCTCCACATCTGTTCAGCATCTATAATGGGACATGGTACAAATTAGAAAGACCATGATGGACCTTCTACAAGGAGACCCTTGCAGACAATATCAGAGACAGCAGCATTGTCGCACCCAAGCAGGCACACTTATTGCAGGAAGTGTGTGTGGGGGGGGGTGTGACTGGATGCTACCAGGCTTTTTGCTGTTCTCTATAGAACTGGAGCATTATTTACCTTGAAGAAGTGAGTTGAAGTCATTTCAAGTCACTTTGTATGTTGCCATCTTCTCCAGAAAGGGCAGGATAAGCATCCCTACTGAGGTCATTACAGAAAGGCAAGGGAACTGCTTGCCTGAGTATTCCAGGTGCCTCACCCCAGCTGTCAGGAAAATATATTAGGAAAAGAAAATCTGCTGTTGCAATTTCAAAGTCATAAAAAGATCCTGAAATGCCCACAGCTTTTACCTGTGTCTTGGATTCTTGGGTGTGAATTCCTCTGGCCTGCTCTACCTGAACTATGACCACAGCGATCTGCGTGGGGTTCAGTTTAAATTCTGAATGAAATGAACTTATATGTGCATGAGTCACAGTGAGAAGAGGCACAGATGGATTCGATTTTCCTACAGACTGTAGGAATATAAGCATGAATTATTAGCAATAATATCATGACTAAAGGCATATGAATTTCTGGGCATGTGATGAGTAACTAACCCTTCCCTATTCTCAACACTATTTGTTAGTGTTTTCAGTTAACACTCTTGGTTTATTTGTGCCCGAAGGAACAAAGAAGAAAAGGAAAGGAAAGGGAAGGAGAGAGAAGAAGAAGGGGAAGAGAGGGCAAGAGAGGCTAGGAGAAGAGAGATTCGTGTGAAAACAACACAAGATGATTTTTCCAAGCAGATGGTTCCTTAGTGGTTGGTTTTATTAGTTTCTTCTAAATGTAGATGCCTATGTAATTAATTTAAGATTAGATATTTAACTTAAGATTAAATTAGTAAAAGCAGAATGGTTGTATCAACTCATCAGCTCAGTTTAAATTTTGATACATTTCTAAACTGTCATCCAAAGATGATGTCCCAGTTTAAAACTCTGATGAGAATGTAAGAAATTACCTGTTCTCTGCCTGTGACAAATATTGACTTTTATCAAACTTCAAAATCTTTTCCAATCTGATTGGTACAAATAATAGCTCATCTTGTTTTCATTTGCATGTGTTTGTTTTCTCCAGATACAGAAATTAGCCATTTACTTACATTTCTTCCCTTATGAATTACCTACTGATGTGCTTTGCTCACTTTTTCCAATGGTTTTCTCTGACTTGAATGATCTTTTTGCCAGGTGCTGGTGGCTCAAGTCAGGAAGTTGAGATCAGGAGGATTGGGGTTCAAGGCCTACCCCAAGCAAATGGTTAATGAGACCTTCCAACCCCAAAATAACCAGAGCAAATGGACTGGAGGTGTGGCTAAGTGGTGGAGTGCCTGCTTTAGAACCATGAAGCCCTGAGTTCAAACCCCAGTCCCAGATATATCTTTGTAAAGTAGGGATTATATTTTATTTCCTATTGTATAGGATATAAGTATTTTTCTCAGTTTTTAATGGTGTGTGTAGAAGTTGCATGTTTTTACTGGTGCAATTGTTTCCATTTCTTTGGCTTTCCTATATGTTATCAAAGACCCATTGCAAAAATAGTGAAAAACTAGCTGCTTTCTTACTTATTTGATCATTCATTCATGAAGTATCCCGTGCTTTCTATGAGTAAGCTATAGCACTAGTTACTAGAAATGGAATGATGTGCAAAACTAACTATATCCTCACCTCATGAGCTTAAAATCTCAATAAACCACTGCCACAGCAATGTAGCTTAAAGTAAAAATCCTCAAATGCTCAGGAATAAATGTAAAATGAAATGTATAGGATCTCTATGAGGAAAACTAACATTTAGCTTTAGCACAGAAAAAGTGAATAAATGGAGATAAAACTGTGATCCTGGATAGAAATTGTTGCCCTTATAAAGATGTTATATCTAACTTGGTGTGGGGGGGGCAGCGCATGATAAAATAGCTAAAAATTTATATGTGAGAAAAAATACATGAAAATATCCAAGAGAGTTTTCACAGAAAAGAGTAATAGATTTGCTCTATAAAATATAAAAGGGAGGGGTGAGGATAGGTAAGACACCTAAAAAACTAGCTAGCATTTGTTGCCCTTAATGCAGAGAAACTAAAGCAGATACCTTAAAGCAACTGAGGCCAATAGGAAAAGGGGACCAGGAACTAGAGAAAAGGTTAGATTAAAAAGAATTAACCTAGAAGGTAACACCCACGCACAGGAAATCAATGTGAGTCAATGCCCTGTATAGCTATCCTTATCTCAACCAGCAAAACCCCTTGTTCCTTCCTATTATTGCTTATACTCTCTCTACAACAAAATTAGAGATAAGGGCAAAATAGTTTCTTCTGGGTATTGAGGGGGGGAGCGGGAGGGGGTGGAGTGGGTGGTAAGGGAGGGGGTGGGGGCAGGGGGGAGAAATAAACCAAGCCTTGTATGCACATATGAATAATAAAAGAAAAATGAAAAAAAAAAAAAAGAAAAAAGAAAAAATACATGAAAATATCCAAGAGAGTTTTCACAGAAAAGAGTAATAGATTTGCTCTATAAAATATAAAAGCAGATCATTATTTGTCACTACTTAAATAGTTGGGAAGAGACTAGTCAAATGAATGATATTAGTTGCTGATTATAATGATGGGAAAAGCTAAAATAGAAATTACATTTTATACTGAATTAAGTTCTGAGAAAATATAAGACTTTTGTGAATATTAAAATTATAAAAGTATTGGAAGATAGCATAAGAGAATATTAATGTATTTTAAGGAGCAAGAAAAGTTGAAAAGTGCAATGTCAAAGACAGAAAGAACAAAATGTACTATGTAAAAATCTAACCATATAAATATGTAAAAGATTTTTGCAATAAAATATTAAATAAAAATGGAAGTATGCAAAGCTAGTATTTAGGGATGTGACATAGTTATTTGCAATATCTCTAATATGTAAAGCATTCTTTATATTTTCAAGAAAGAACACAAACACTTCATAGAAAAGTAGGCAAAGTAGATGAATGAGTATGTGAATAAGAAAGAAAAATACTTGTATACAAGCAATACGTGTATATTTAAATATGAAGCTGTGGCAATAATGAAAGAAGCACAAACAGTTTAGCAAATATTACCAAGCACAGTGTGGATGGACATGTGAGAATCAGGCACTCATGCCTACCACTGGTGAGATTCTAAATTAGGATAGTCTTTTGGGGAAATATTTTACAGCCTTTTAGGAATATGCTTATTTCATGTTAAAACAATAGCTGTTATTCTAAGTTCGACAGGTAAGGAAACTGGGTGAAGTTTAGTTGGGTGCTGGGGATCAATGTTTCTCCCCAGGCTGTAACTGAGAGGTCAGTTTGGGCCATAGTTACCTTAAAGCTCAACTGGGGAGAATTCCCAGCTCACAGGTGGCAGATTTCCCAGCTCACAGGTGGCAGATTTCCCATTCTTTCCAGCTTCTGGCTGGAGACAGCAGTCTAACGCTCACTCAGTCACACATCTGAGGGTATAATCACTGGAAGTTAAGATTATTAGGGTTTATTTTAGAAGCTACCCACTCAGAAGACAATTTGCCAATAGTAATGAAAAGCATAAAAAAAGATATTTCTTTGACACCTCAGTTCTACTCACATTTATTCAAAAGAAAGAATCAAGCAAGTGCACAAAGATAGGAATGTGAGAATATTTTAATTAATATTTTATTTACTATTTTAATGTTTTAAAGATGAAAACAACCAAATAATAGTTTCAATAGATTAGGTCATAGTTACACAGCAGAACAATATGCAGCAATGTAAAGTTGTGTATATGCATATATAGCAATACAGAAAGATGTTATAAAAATATTAGTAAATCTAAAAGACAGATTGAAAATCCTTAAAATGCATACTTTTTATAAAGTATTACGTATATACATAGGAAAAAACATGAAATAGCAAACTCAAAAATACTAATGATTATTTCTTTGACATAGTGGTAATGTTTAAATTTTTTCTCTATTCTGCTTAGTCCATGTGGTCTATTTTTTACAATGAACATACAATATTGTAAAGCAAAAATGAACCAATGCTTGTCATGGAAAGAAAAATATCCAACCCTATTTGCTAATCACTGTACTGCATAACATTTGGATGGCTAGAAATCTCAGAAGCACTGAAGAATCTCCCCCCTCACTGTCAGATCCCAATACCCCAAGGTCTTGTCCAGTTGCCTGACCCTTGCAGGATCCTTCAAGTACCAGGCTCAGAAACTTATGGCCACTCCTTTTACCTCCCTCACATCCTAGCTCCTATCTCCTTGTCCTTCTTTTCTTGACCAAAAAGAATTGTTTGTTGCTTTACAGCTTGTGGATGTGCCCAGAATGGATTGCTGAGGAGCCTGAACCTGGCTGTTGCTCAACCAACATTTTATGACACAAGTACTCCTTTGCAAACAGTGGAACCTCTGCAGTGGACCTAACTTGGGCTGTAAAACCTGAAGATAAAGCAAAATAGCATGCAGTTTTTAATAGCTTAAGCCTGTCAAATGGATTTTTGGGTGGTTATAAAGTGAAACCAGGGTTGTGTAATTTTAAGTTACTGTGGAAATCCTTGGAAGTTTGGGAGTTGAGTGACATTGGCCATGATTGAAAGCTTGACATTTGTTACTGCCATGTTTTGATATATATGGTGCAATGGTGAAAGAACCTGGGCTAATGTCTTGTCTCCTGCCTTGGTGATATCTTCTAAGAGAAAAGTGTGGGTTTTATCCCTTTCAGAAAAAGCTAACTGTGATGGAATCTTCCTGGAAAGTGATGAAGATATGGGTGGATTTGTGTCTGGATTGGAGGGCTGTGAAAACTGGCTGTGTTTACCTTATACTTTACTGGCCCACATTTGGGTGTTACATGACCCAAAGGACTATGGGAAGCTTTCAAAGGATCAGCTTGCTTTGACTTCTCACTTGATTAATCAAAAGGTGATAAAAGGCACTGATCCTTACTCTTAAGCTGATCCCACTACCAGACAGGACCAGTTTATAAAAGAACATCATAGGATCAAGTTCCATTGCAGTTTTCTCTGTTATTAAGGAACCAGATACCCTTAACAATGAAATGGTTGACCAGCAGAGCGGAAAAGAATTATGTGGCACAGGACTTTAAAGAGAAAGAAGACACTATTAAGCAGAGGTTCAGGATCTTCAAGACGAAGTTCAAAGAGATAGTGTTAATCTGCAAAAACTATAGCCCCAGAAGCAGCCAGTATAGGAACTCCTGAATGAACTGGGTGAACAGAAAGCCCTGCTGGATGAGCAACTAAAGGAAGTCAGGAAGAAATGTGCTGAGGAGGCCCAGCCGGTCTCCTCTCTCAAAGCTGAAATAACTGGTCAAGAATAACATCTTCACTTGTGAAGGATTGGCCAAGTCTGGAGAAGAGCTGAACTGCTTATAAGAAAAAAAGGGAGAATTGGAAGAGAGTGTGGGCTCAGAGAAGATGCATTTGGGACCTCTTCAACAACACCTACAAGATTCACAACAGGAAATCAGTTCAGTGCAAATGAGGATGATGGAAACGAAAGATCTGGAAAATCATTATAATCAATCAAATTGGTGCACAAGCCCACACAGCATTCTTGTAAATGGCACTAAAGGTTATTGTAGCCTCAGCACCCACAGCAGTGAAACAGCCAACCTTAATGAACATGCCAAAGGCCAGAGCAGCCTAAGGTCTGGTCCACACACCATGAGCCTACAGCAAGTAGTCCTAAAATCCTCCTTCTGATGTACCTGATGAAGTGGTGACTGTAGCTGCCAATGAAAAGGTTGGCCCCAAATTTGACAATGACAGGCATTCAACAGGAAGCTTCATTTAATATAGAACCAAATTCAGTAACAGATTCACTTGCAGATACAAACTTGGATTTTTTTTCCAGGCCAATCCTTTTGTTGACAGCAATTCTTTCAATGATGATCCTTTTGGAGAATTTGATCCATTTGGTGGTGATCTTTCAAAAGGTTCAGATCCATTTCCTTCTGATGGTTTCTTAAACAATCTTCTACTGATCCTTTTGCCACTTCAAGTACTGAGCCTTTCAGTAAGAATAGCAGTAATACATCAGTAGAAACGCTGACACAACAATCCTTTTTCTCCTGGTGAAACAGTTGTTAGAGTAAACAATTCAGTCACAGACTCATTTGTTTCTACTTTTGGAAATGAATCAGTTGAGCTGGATTTGCTGACTACAATACATTAGCAAAGGTCAACAATGAAGATTCTTTTAGTTGACATTCAGCTCTGTCAGTCAACTGGTCATTCCAAAAAAAAAAAATGTGTTTATAAAAACACTGGTAAAGGGTGAAGAATTAAGATGTATTCCCAGCACTGCCACCAAAACTTGAAATTCCAGTGAGACACTGCCCACTATGACCTAGAAAAAGACACATCAATAATTTGGATTTTCCCAGTCCCTTTAAAAGAATAATCCAGTTCCTATTAAATGATTGTTCCTGCCTGGAAGTGATCTCATCCATGGGCGATCTGTTTGTGAGACTCTGCTGTTCCTGGAATCCATGGTGACTACAAGTTTCTGACAATGACTGGAGACTTTCAGATGCCTTTCCAGGGGTCTGGAACAGGACATTGTGAAAGCTGACAGCAAGTTGCTCTTATTGCTGTACCTTCAGCGTCTGAAGAGTTAATGCTAAGATCAGTCAGAAAAGCTTTCTGGGAAGACTGACTTGGGTTTCTGGGTCTGGTCCAGTTGATTCAAGATGAACTGACTTATATCAATGAAGCGCTCACCGTTCACCAAACAGGCCAGGGCCTGACAGTTCAACTTCAGCCCCAGCTTGTTCATGCCCTTCTCCCAATGAAGCCCAGTGATCTGGTACACCAACTGCTGGAAGCGCTGCTTCTGCGTCTTCACTTGGATGAATGCTGCAGCTCTGGGTCCACTGCGCCCAAACCCACTGTGGACAAAGACCAGGAGGAATCCATGCTGGCAAGCCCACGCAAACAAACAAACGCACCAGACTTCGGGTCTGTAGGTTTGGGGTTTTTTTTAAATTCTATTTCAGATTTGTCTTTTATTTCTTCTATTTTTTTTTCTCTTAAAAGTAATACCTAATCTGACAGCTTCAACCAAGCTCTCTTTTGGTGTGCATTTACTGGGAACTTTTGCATGCCATGCTCCTTTTACTTATAAAACTAGAGCATAGAGAAATAGCTGTAATACAGAGAAATAGTTTCACCCTGTGCTACCCTTGTTCTATAGTTATTCTAGTGTTTTCCCCTGACTTGAAAGGGCAAAGAGAGGAAGGGAAAGAACATTCCTTTCTTTTATGATTGCTGCAAATTGGCTACTTTAAGTGCATTTTCATATTTCATTATAGTAAAAATACCATTTAATTTGATTTTTTAGAGATAGTGAAAAAATACTTTGCATAGATTGACTCCACAATTGAAAAAAAGGATGCATTAGATTGAACCATTATAGCTTCAGACTTGAATTTCTTCTAAATAGAAACATTAAAGCCTCAGGTATGAGATATATTTCTGAAGATGATCTTTTGATTTAAAGAATTTTAGATCAACAGATCTCTTTCCACATGTTTGCTAATGAATGTTTGCTAATATTCATTCTGAGTGCCATAGAGTAGAGACATTTATCACTTACAGTGTATCCATCAGATAAGGCAAGCAGAAATCACAGCTGTCATTCTGCCTCTGCTGTGGCACTGCTCTCTTAGTTAATGGTAGGTTTAGTCTTGAACTTTCTTAGAAGAAACTCGCTAAAGCTAGAACAGGAAGGTACTTCCGTGTTTCATATTATTTTTTGTTTTCTTTAATGAATACTCCACTAATTGAAATGAAGACTTTCACTAAATACATATGAAAAAATAGTATATATTATATCATACTGCTTTGCGTCCATCTTTATTGTTCAACCTAATTACTTGCTTCATGTTTTCACTTATAAAGTTGGCAAGCAAGCAAGCAAGAAAAACTTTTTTTTTTTTAATTCGGAGAGAAAAGACCTCTCAAATTTAACTTTTTTTGTGGGAAAAGTCCATCTTATATAAATCTGACCTAGCAGAAAATCTGAATTTGAAATAGATTGCAAAGTAGACTGTACATTATAGTTTTATGTTTTAACATGAGTTGCTTAGATGATGTGTTAATACCAAGATAAAGAAAGATGCACCTAAAATCTAATTAAAATTCTCTGGGATCACCAAGTCAGGGTGGTATTGATCTGTGTTAATCAGAGGAACACTGCTTGCCTAGAAAAGCATTCCAAGATGGCTGGAGTTTAAAACACTGTCTTGCACTACTAATTTTTTTTACTTCTGAAAACAAAAACATTTCAGTAGAAAAGTCATATATATAAACCAAGGGCTGACTCAAAATTACAATTTCAATAAACTAATTCAGTACCCAAAGGATTTGCCAATAAAGTTGATTAAGAATTTCTAGCCAGAGCAATTAGGCAAGAAGAAGAAAGAAAAAGAATACAAATAGGTAAAGAAACTGTCAAAATATCCCTATTTGCAGATGATATGATCCTATATCTTAAAGACCCAAAAAACTCTACCTAAAAATTCTTAGACACCATAAACAGCTACAGTAAGGTAGCAGGATACAAAATCAACCTACAAAAATCAATAGCTTTTCTATACACCAACAATGAACAAACTGAGAAGGAATATATGGAAACAACTCCATTCACAATAGCCTCAAAAAAAAAAAATCAAATACCTAGGAGTAAATTTAACAAAGGATATGAATGAACACTACAACGAGAATTGCAAACTCCTGAAAAAAGAGATCGACGAAGACTACAGAAGATGGAACGATCTCCCGTGCTCATGGATCGGTAGAATCAACATAGTAAAAATGGCTATACTACCGAAAGCAATCTACATGTTTAATGCAATTCCCATCAAAATCCCAATGCCATTCATCATAGAGATTGAAAAACCTACTCTAAAGTTCATTTGGAAACACAAGAGACCACGAATAGCCAAGGCACTACTCAACAAAAAAAGCAATGCTGGAGGTATCACAATACCCGACTTCAAACTGTATTACAAAGCAATAGCAATGAAAACAGCATGGTACTGGCACAAAAACAGACATGAAGACCAGTGGAACAGAATAGAAGATCCAGGTATGAATTCACACAACTATACCCAACTCATTTTTGACAAAGTTGCCAAAAACATATGATGGAGAAAAGACAGCCTCTTCAACAAATGTTGCTGGGAAAACTGGTATCTGCCTGCAAGAAATTGAAACTAGACCCATGTCTATCACTCTGTACTAGTATCAACTCAAAATGGATCAAGAACCTTAATATCAAACCTGAAACTCTGAAGTTATTGAAGGAAGGAACAGGAAACACTCTGGAACTAATAGGTATAGGCAAGGACTTCCTCAATAGAACCCCAGCAGCCCAGCAACTAGAAAGGATGGACAAATGGGACTTCATAAAATTAAAAAGCTTCTGCACAACAAAAGAAATGGTCTCTAAACTCACAGAGTGGGAGAAAATATTTGCTAGCTATGCATCAGACAAGGGACTGGTAACCAGAATATACAGGGAACTAAGAAACTAAACTCTCCTAAAATCAATGAACCAATTAAAAAATGGGCAACTGAACTTAATAGAACTTTCTCAAAAGAAGAAATTTAAGTGGTAAAAAAGCACATGAAAAAGTGCTCACCATCTCTAGCCATAAAGGAAATGCAAATCAAAACTACACTAAGATTCCACCTCACCCCTGTTAGAATAGCCATCATCAAAAACACCACCAACAACATGTGTTGGCTAGGATGTGGGGAAAAAGGAACCCTCATACACTGCTGGTGGGAATGCAAGCTGGTACAACCACTCTGGGAAAAAATTTGGAGGTTTCTTAAAAATCTAAACATAGACCTGCCATATGATCTAGCAATCCCACTCCTGGGGATATACCCAAAGGAATGCAACACAGGTTACTCCAGAGACACCTGCACACCCATGTTTATTGCAGCACTAGTCACAATAGCCAAGTTATGGAAACAGCCAAGATGCCCCACTATTTATGAATGGATCAAGAAAATGTGGTACTTGTACACAATGTAATTTTACTCAGCCATGAAGAAAAATGAAATCTTATCATTTGCAGGTAAATGGATGGAACTGGAGAACAGCATTCTGAGCAAGGTCAGCCAAGCTCAGAAGACCAAAAATCATATGTTCTCCCTCATATGCAGACTTTAGATCTAGGGCAAATGCAGCAATGTGGTTGGACTGGGATCACATGACAAGGGGAGAACACATATGGGTGATATAGAAATAGGTAGAAAACCCAAAACATGAAAGTGTTTGATGTCCCCACTCCAGAGGAGCTAATACAGAAACCTTAAAGCAACAGATGTTATCATGAGAAGGGGATCAGTAACCAGGGTAAAGATCAGTTAGAGATGAATCAACATGGGTCATAACACGTGTACACGAAAGCAATGCTAGGAATATTTCTGGATAGCTATCCTCAACTCAACTAGCAAAAACACCTTGTCTTCCTTATTATGCTTGTGTCTTTTCTTCAACAAAACTAGTGATAAAGGCAGAACAGGACCTGCCTGGAACTGAGGGGGGAAAGAGGGAAAGGGCGGGGGGGGGCAAAGGGGAGAAATGACCCAAACAATGTATGCACACATGAATAAATGAATAATAATAATAAAAAAAAGAAGTTGGGAGTTGTGATAGGTGATGTTCTCTCTCTCTCTCTCTCTCTCTGTATGTGTGTGCGTGTGTATGTGTGTATGTGTGTGTTTCCTTCCCCTTAAACCTCAGGAAAAAGGTAAATTGACTTGAACATTTTTCTTTTGCACTGAGATGAAATGCTTTAAAAATATTTTTTATTTAAAAAAATCACCCTGGAAAACATTAAGTATCTGTAACTTAAATACCAATTTCCAATGTAATAAGTATACCCTAATTTTATGTTTGTTGAACTGAGTCATATAGAGCCTTATCTTTTCTTGAAATATGTACGTTCAGTGGACCAATATAACATTGAAAGATGTATGTATTATATACATAAATGTCTATATCACCATGCTTGCTTATGTAGGGTGTCAGAGTCATTTGTGATATTTTCTGGTGTTGACCCTGGCTGGAGGACTTGCAAAGGACAAGTAAGTGTTACCAAGAGCAAATGACACTACTTACCAGTTTTAAACATCTGCGACATACTAGTTCAAGTTTATTTGAGCTCTCTTCATAGTCTTTTATGTTTCACATTTCTAAATTGTAGACTGCAATTCTGGGAATAGTAAGCTTTAAGTAATAATGCAGCATACCATCCATATTAAAAGAAAAAAGGACTAGGCACAGAGCACTCTCTTTTTTCTAAGAAGTTTTGTCCTGAGCCTGTTCAAAGGCCTCAAGTTACTGCAAGGGCAACACCAGCTCTGCATCCTATAGGAGGCAGGTAGACATCTTTGTCCAGTTGTAAAAGAACAGCAGCATTAAGCACACTGCTAGCTAGCACGCAAAGCCAAACTCAGGTAAACAGAACGTGGGCTCTGAACCCAGTTCCTACGCGGTGTCCGCAGTCTCTTGTTCAAGCTGAGTCTGTGAGTGAGAGATAACTCTAATTTTTCATTTTTATTACTTTTTTGAAAATTTAAACACATTATTTTTGTCTTTGTGACACAAAGCTTTTATTTTCTATTAAATGGGAATTAAAATACATTAAGCTGTACTACCAAGGTCTTTTCTGTGAAATTATTTCTACTGAAATATTTAATTGGGCATGGTTTATGCATTGATAGTAATCGATATATTCACTCCTCAGTGAGCTGGAAATCAATCCCTCTGTTTGAAGGATTCATTTATATGTATTTCATAGGTTCATTAAATAAAGCAAGTGAAAGCCTTAGCTGCACAATATTACTAAAATCCTTCCAAGAATGAATTGGGATTCCTTTATTGGTTGATGCAGTAATTAAATCTTATACTACAAAACAATACAGAAAATTCATTCATTTTTAATGGAATTCATTGTTTTCAGCTTTAGACATTAAAACTGGAAAATTCTGATATTTAAGGCAAAGTGCTCTCAATACTAATCCCAAGGAGGAGGATTCTTACTGTGGCAGGTTGTTAGAAATGTGAAGTTATTCCCTGCCAGGCCTTTCTTACACCCCAGCCCCCAACCCTTTTATCTGATCCCTAAACCGCCTCAGACATAATTGGGTTTCTTAAGACTGGTTCCCTCACTGGACATGATTGTGAACAAAGAGAACTGAATTGGGAAAATAATTAATTTTAATGAGACAGACACTGGGGAAGTGTGAGTGGCTTCCTCTGTTTTCTTTGATCTAAAATAATGAATGTTCATGCAGCAAATAGAGCAGAAAGATTATAGGCAGCTAGTCCTAAACAGAGGTGACAGTTTTAGGGGGAAAAACCTAACAACCTAATGAAATCTCCTTCTACGAACCACATTCACAATGGGGTTTGCTCAATCATGATAGAACCTCCTGGACCTTTGTATTTTTAATCTTAGTTTGTACAGACTAAGTTGTACAAAATAGGTACTGTCAAAAGTACATGAAGGGATGTGCCCAGGCCACAGAGGTAGATTTTCCTTCTTTCAATCTGTATGACCTTCTTTTCTTTTATGTTTTTCAATTTTGCATGAAGAATATCCTGTCTGCATTTTCCTCTAACAAATGAAAGGATTGTAAATGTCCCCCAAGTGAAGATAACACCACGTTCACCAGTAAATCCCATTTTCTCTCACAATCTTTATTGAAATGAACAATCATTGGTAAGCCTGCTGCTAAAATGTATCCACTGTTTACATTTTACTTTCTAAATATTCAGTCTTTTACAAACATGAATGTTTGTACTGGTTGGGAAAAGCTACACAAGAGTAATAAATAAATCCTGGCATCTTAGTAGCTCAAAACTCAAAAATTTACTTACTTTCCTTCTTTTATTTATTTATTTTTTTGGAGGTACTGGCATTTGAATTCATGCTTGCTGAAGTTTTACTCCACTAGCCCTCTGTTCTTTTTTTTTGTAAATGCCATTGTGTGGGCAAGGTGGCTGTCGTGGATTTCTCCCAAGTAGTGACTCAGGGACTCAGGATCCTTCCATGTGAGGCCCTGTCACTTCAAGACATGGCTTCCATTGTCGCTGTTGAAGGGAAGTGAAAGATGACACATTTAACTGTCTTGACCTGGAAATAATCCATCTCATCCTACCCTGTTGTCAGTGGTCTGACTGGCCACCTGGCCTCCACCTATCAGCTGTCACTGAGGTGGTAAAGCCACAGCTAATCCTGAACATCGTGAGAGCAGGTGTGGCCCTGTAATCGAATTTCTGTATAGTTCTCTGTTGTATCGCTGTGCCATTATTATTTTAACCAATGCTTTATTGTTAGAAATTATAGGAATTTTCAGTTTTCACTTATTATGAAACCATATGTTGTGGTTTTAGGGGGGAAAACCAACAACTGATGCAATTTCTGTTTTATCAGTACAATTTGATAGAAATGCAATACCTTTCCAAAGAGGATTTCCTGACTTGAGAGCAATAAATCTCAACTTGGTGCAACTTGGTCCCCACTGGGCACCTTGGGCAATGTGTTGGAATATTTTTGGCTTACAACTAGAAAGTAGGTGATACCGCATCTAGAGGTAGAGGCCAGGGATGCTGGTGAACATCCTATGAGGCACAGAACAACTCACCAAGGTGAACAATTATTCAGCCCAAAATGTCAATATGAATGAGCTTCAGAAACCTTGTTTTAAAAATATATATATGTCCAATTTGAAATATATGAGTCTTGGTAGGATATGTGTATTTTATACCTCATCATAGCAGTCCCTAACATTTGCATGATATTTTACAATTTACAAAGGGCTTTTATTCATCTTACCCCTTACCAGGTCCTTAAGGGTGGCCCAGAGAAGATGGTAGTTAACACATGAAGCATCAGAAAGCTTAAGGAATTTCTCACTGGTTCCATAAGTCCTTTTATCTAAATCCAGTTTTCTGGATCCTTGTTTGGTGTTTATTGCATGGCGCCCAGCAGTTTCCCCCAATCAGTGGGTGTCTTAGGTTCTTACAACCATGAAGTGAGAGTAATCTTGGTTTGTGGGAGTGGCCCTTGGCCTCTAGGCACAGAGATAGAGATGGAAAGTGGACCAATGCAAAGACAAAAAATTAATAGGAAGAGAGGAGAAAGCCTACCTTCCATTAAAATGGTACCTGGTACTGGGCTTGGGGAGTGGTCTGCAATTTCAGAAGACAGGATTTTCTCAAAAGTCAGAAAGAAAGAATAAAGGGGTTGAGATATGTTAAAAATGTGCACTGTCATGAGTGAACTGTCTAACAGAAACTCTGGGTTCAGGGTTTTAGCATATCCTGCTGATTTTAAGTGGAAGTAGCTGAGACTTGGCCATGTGGGTGAGAATGTAGCAAAGAGAAAGAATGGACGGGTGAGCTGAGCCCAACATCTGAACCAATAAGTGTACTTCCTGGAATCATACTTCATTGAACAAAAGCTTCTTGCAACACTTTGATTGTAAATTATCAAATAAAAATGTATATTCTTTCCAGGTTCGAACCTGTTAGTAGGACTGCCCTAACAGAAAAACTTAAAAGCCCTAGAAGTTCATTTTCTTCTCCAACTTAGTGAAATCCAACCAAATAGTGTCTTTTATTAATAATTTCTCAGGGTTTTAAACACATGGAAGGAACAGTTATTTCAGGTATTCTCGTTTTGTGTCAATGTATTAAACTTATTATTTTCTATTGTTTTTTAAAAATAGCTTCATTTAAGTATTACATTTTTAAAATATAATTATATTTAGGGTAATTTTGGTATTTATTTTTACGTTTACCTTTTCTTTATGGCAAACAACCTTGATTTTTAACTACTGGGCAACTGATATATTCCTTTGATCTCTTTTCAATAATAAACTAAAGTAAGACAGAGTCAATTAAAAGAAAAATATTCAACAATAGGGAGGATGTGGTGAAGATTTGTGAACTGGAGTTTGAATGCATAGTATCTGAGCCACAGGCAGAAGCCACTTTTAGAGTCCTTACAGCCAGATATGGACCTTTCACTGTCGAGATGGCTCTCAATCTTGGCTGTACACTAGAACTACCAGGGACTTCTTAAAAAAATGATGATGTTTAGATCCCTCTTTAGATAATTGAGTCAGAATCTCCGAGGGTGGGGCCCTCACATCTATGTCCAGCTAGTGCTGGCATCCACGGACACTGGATCTTCTCCCATCTCTTCGTAAAGAACAATGAGAATAACTCTTTGGGACATACATTCTAAATAAAATATAGAACTAAGCTAACAGATAAGATGAAGAAGAAACTTAATTCTGTGCGTTTTATTTTGAGAGCCAAATTAATAATTAATTGTTTCTACTTACGTCACTTTGCCTGGGGAAAAAAAAAAGATTGGATTTAGGGATGGAGAAAAGTCCATCACGTGATAATAAAGGAAGCCTTAGGTCATTTGATCTTATGTCCTAAGTTTTTGGAGAAAGTCATAGTACCATAGCATGCCTGTGATGTCAAAACAGCCCCCAGCCTACATTTCATGATAATCTGTAATGCTCTCTGTGGAGCACTAACAGCTCATTAGGAGCAGTGCTGTTTTTATGAAGCCTTTGCTACAGGAGGCACCTAAAGGAAGCTGTTCCACTTATACTTACACAGTTAGAGGCACTAAAGTACCTGTATTCCCACTAAATATTTCTCTGTAGATGCTCTGGCCAGAGCAGAGCAGGCTGATGCAATGAGTAGGTCACTGTTTCCACTTTCAGGATGTGGGGAAGTTAAACACCTTAGCTAAGGAATTATGCTATTTGTATTTTATCAAAATCTTAAGAAAAAAAGGCTTACTGATATTTTAGCTTAAGTTTTGCATAATTTACTAGAACTCACCAAGTAACCAGAGCTTGTCCAAGGCTATGCATTTTGGGAAGCAAGAGGCATTTTCCAGCCACAACCCTGCAGACTCACAGGAAGTGTTGGGTGCCAGATGATTTTCTAACACATCTTCGAGATCATCATTCAAGAAATTCTAGAGTCAGAAAGTAGTTTAAAAATTGTCCAATTTAGAGTTCTCATTTTTCGAATGAGAAATCTAAGGCATTAAAGTTAATATGTCCAAGTTCTCACAATGTCCTGTCTGGAAAAAAAAAATGGGGGAAGATGGTCAATACCAGCCATCAGCCAGGTTATAGCTTCAACCACAATGGTGCATGAAGTAGGGTTACAGGGGTCACTGAAGTTAATTATAGGAGGGGGTCACTAGGTTGTGCAGTCCAGATTCAAGGGAGTATGTAGAACGTAGGATAGAAGTAGAGATGGAAAACGGTGATTACTGGGAGAGTGTCTGCTCATTCTTCAAGCCTCTTTATCTAAATATTACTTTTCTATACACTATTTCCTGACATTTCCTTGCTGGCTAAGAAGAATTAATTGTCTTACAGCTATATTCTCTTAGCTCTTTGTCCACAGTCTATCACAGCACCAATCATTTCATGTTTTATAAGCATGGCCTGAAGGAAGAAATGTTGTGGAATTAAATATTTATGTCCTCAGCATACACTGTCTTCTGACACATGGTAGACTCTCAAGATGTATTACTTGAGTCATTCAATGAATACATGAGTGTATGAAAAATGAACGTAAACTATGTCTTGACTTAGAGTCATCATTATAAATAACTGTGATGGGGCCAAGCACAGTGACTCACATCTGCCATCTCAGCTAATTGGGAAGCAGAACTAGGAGGATCACAGTTCAAGGTCAGCCCTTGGCAAAAAGTGTGAGGCACTATCTGAAAAATAATTTAAAAAAGCACAAATGATTGGAGGAATGCCTCAAGTGCAAGGCCCTAAGTTCAAAACTTCAATACTACCAAAACAGCCAAACACTGTGAAGTGCAGATGATGAGCAAGCCTTATGATGAACAAGAGGCCTCCTCCCTCCTGGCCCAAGCATGGAGGCTTTTCAGTTGCTATTTGTTTCTTCTCATTTCTTACAGTTAGTTCAAAATCCCAGAGAACATGTGCATTAAATCATTAATATTAGAGACAAGCAGCAACTGGAATCCCCAATTCCTGAAAACGATGATTTCTTTATTTTTTCAACAAACATTTGTTGGGGCTCTACCATGTGCTGGGCACTGTTTTTGCTTCCCTATATGCCTAAGCTAAGATGTAAAAGAGAAGGTTATGCCACCTGATATTGGCATAAACCAAGAGAGGTAATAGCAAGTGCAGAATTATATGCATTGACTTGGAGTTCTGTTTGGGCTTTGAGTCTTCTAGTTTGCTTCATTCGAAAGATGATGAAGTTGGGTAGAGGAAGCACAGTAAGATATGTCAGTGTGGTTTAATCCTGAAATACTGTACTTGGCCAAGATGAGGGGCATCCATATAGTTGAAGGTTAGCAATATAGAGTCAGACCTTCTCATACAGGGTCTTCAAAATCGTTGTGGAAAGTTTGTAGGTGATGTATATAAATGCCATCTACACATTCATTATCATACATCTCAAGACAGTAGGAACCACAGAAGTGTTGGAAACAATTGATCAGGTTGGTTTCATAAAATGGTACAAAGTAAGACTAAGAGCTGGAAGATTTGTTAGTTGACTGTTGCAGCAATCTGTGAGTCGCTGGTGAGGTACTGAACTAGGATTATGTCAAGATCATAATTATTATATAACATCATGCTAAGGTAGACATGATAGGACTGGGCCTTTGGTTGGATCTGAAGACCATAAATGAATAATGCTCCTTTCAAAAGACTTTTTCTGAAGCCAGGCATAAAGGCACATGCCATCTTGGAAGCAAGAGGTTTGCAAGTTTAAGGCTAGCTTTGGCTATATAGTGAGTTCCAGGCCCAAATCTGTGCTATGAGACTGTGTCTCAGAAAACAAAATGAAAAAAAGCTTTGTGTGTCCTCTCTACCTCATGTCCACCAAGAAGTGAGTAGCTTTTCCTCTGCCATGCCCTTCCACCATAGTGTTTCTGCCTTGCCATGGGTCTAAAAACAATGGAGTCGGTCAACCATGGACAGAAACCTCTGAAACCATGAGCTGAAATAAATCTGTCCTCCATTAAGCTCTTCCTTAGATAATTTTTCACACAAAGAAAATTGGTACCAAGAAGTAAGGTCATTGCTCTGACTATCTGATGTTAGAAATAATGGCAATCACAAATCAGTCATACACTCAAAAGCCATGAGCAAGGCAAAATTTACTTCTGCAGAAGGCTGTACCTCTGACCAGGGTCAGGAAGGCAAGCACACTGAGCTGAGAGTCCTGTTCAGTTTTTATCTCTCATGCAAGTCTGCCCCTTACCCTGATGGATGGGTTTGGGCTCACAATCTTTGAGATTGGCTACTTAGAAAGGGGTGCATGTGGGATAAGGAGACCTTGAGGTAGGGAGACCAAGAAATTTCTTTTGGGCAATATTCATCTTTAAACAAGCAGTTTGAGATTAGGACACTTGGCAATAAACAGCTCTTTGTTTGACCACAAGAACCTTACAAGGTCAAGCAACATTTCACAAAGTGTGTAGGCAGCAATGCTGGAAGGTTAGTTAGCATCTTCACAATGATAGTTATACATTACCTTCCTTTTCTTTGACAGAAAAGACCTGACTTTAGTGCATTCTCACACTGATGAAGTGGCTGAGAAGCATTTAGGACTTGTGTTGGGAAGGAATTTGGGGAAGTTTGGAGATGTGGGAGAGAGAAGACCTAGAATGCAATAAGCAGACCACAATGGATGCTTCTAACAGAAGCTCAGAAGCCCAGAAGACTGACAGGAATACAGAAAATAAAGACTGTGATAATGAAGTTTCAGATGGAAATGAGGACTCTGCTGAGCACTGGACTAGAGACCATTAGTGTTACATTCTGGCAAAGAACTTGTCTATATTTTGTTGATGCCATGAGACTTGGTGGGAGGCTGAATTTAAAGGTGTTGGGCTAATTAATTTGGTGGAGGAAATTTCAAGGCAGCCCAGCATCCAGGCAGTGGTGTGGGCATTGCTGGCTGCTTTTACCCAGATTTACAGTGGGAATAAGGAGCAAAAAGCAGAATGGAAAGATTTGGAAAAACTTGTGGCAGTTTTGCCAGAAAAGAAGTGCATTTAAAGTTGGAACTAAGGAAGGTGTGGTTACTGAAGAGATTAATACCATTTAAAAAAGACCAAGTAGTTTGCATTGTGGCAACAAGAAAGATGCCTTCAGGCCATCTCAGGAATTGGTTGCACCCACTGCATGCTCAAGGGTGTAAAGGTAAAAACTCATTTGAAAGAATTTGTTTGGAGAAGAAAGCACCAGACTGCCCTGTTCACACAAGGCCAACTACTTAAGTGTTTTCCTGAGTTCAGCAATCCAGGCACTCAGAGGCCACTGAAGTAGCCTGACTCTGCTCAAGCTGGCAGCAGACCTTGGCATTATTCACATGATGCTGGTTTTCCAGGCATGAAAAATGCAAGAGTTATAGGGTTATGGAGTCTTCCATCAAGATTTCAAAGGAAGGCCTTGGGGCGGGGTGCAGTTAGGCAATTTGAAGCAGGGTCAGAATCCCTACAGGCAGCTCCTTAAAGGGTGATGTATGAAACTGTGAGAATGAAGCCAAAGCTGCAAGCATGTTGTAGACACCAGGAACATGGAATGTCTGCCAAGGAAAGACATAGGCAATTAACAGAGCTAACCCAAGAGAGGGGCTGTGTGGACTGCAGCCAGGAAGACTTCAAGGCTGGGCTATCCAAACCCTTTAGAAATCACATCCTTGTGTGCCAGACATAAAGCTATAGGATTTAATACTTGCCTTGCTGGATTTTGGTCTCACTTTGTTCTGAATCCTCCTTGCTATTTTCCTATTCCTTCTTTTTTAGGATGGGAATATATACTCCTGTGCCTTTCCCACCATCAGATGTTGTTAAGTATATAGCATGATTTTTTAAATTTTACAGGGACTCACAGCTAAGAGTCTATCTTGGGACACAGAGGAGACTGCACTTGTACTTTCGAACAATGCTGGAACTGTTGAGACTTTGGGGACCCTTGGAGATGGGCTTAAATGCATTTTTCATATGAGATGGATATGAGGTATTGGAGATCAAGGCAGGATGTTATGATTTGGATATAAAATGTCCCTAAAGACCCAGCAGCTGAAGACTTGGTTCTCAGATGATGGTACTATTGAGAGGTGTTTGGATCGTGAGGGTGCTAACCTCATCAATGGATTGATCCTTTGATAAGTTCATAGCTAAATAGGCTAAGAGGAAGTGGGGCCTATTTGGGGGAGGTTAGTCACTGGGGACAGGCTTTGAAGGGTATTTTTTGTCTCTAGCCTCTTTCCCCTTCCTTTTCTCTGCTTTCTGTCCACTATGAGGTGAACAACTTTTCTCTACAATGCTCTTCCTCCATGATGTATTTGACTTGCCATGGACCTAAAAGCAATGGAGCCAGCCAACCATGAGCTGAAAACTCTGAAACTATTGTTGCAGACCCAGGATGAAGGTCCTTGCCTTCACTAGCCAAAGAATTGGCCAGTGAGGCAGCAAACTGACTCACGAGAAGACAAGGTCAGCACTCAAGTAAGATTTATTAGAGAGAAAGGAAAAGTTGACCTTAGAGACGGACAGGGAGCCCAGAAAGTTGGTAGCTCGCTGTTGTTTACATAGAGGAGTTTTTATTTGGTCCTTTTTGTTGGGGAGTGTAGTTAGGAGTCAGGGGTGGAGTGGCCTTCTGATCTATCTCAGTAAGAACATATATACAGTTCTGTGAAAACCTCCTGCTTATCAGCCTTGTGGCATTTTGAGGCATCCCCAGGGGGCATAACTTGTGAAACTGCATGCCACTTTATAGGATGTAGGGCTCACAGTGCTCTCATGGGGGATGGGAGCACTGGCTCATTTTGTCTTCTGATCCCCCAGACCCAACAAGTTCCCCCTCTGAGGTGAGAACCCAACTGCTTTTGGGGTAAAGGGGTGATGACTCATCTATCTGTTTCCTGCTGACAGTGGAGCAGAAGAGGGAGGGGAGGTGTAGGGTCACTGGTCTCAGGGGTTGACCTTTGCAGGTTCCAGGGGACTCTGATAGAACTGGATGGAAGGTTCATGCATAGGCAGAGGTGAATATTCCTTGACTAAGAGCTGGAATTTTATCTTTTGCACCTGTTGAGATATAAACCTGGAAAGAACATTTATTATACAAGTCCCAAATAGGAATATTAGAAGGAGCATAAAAAGGGTGCCAGCCAGAGGTAGTGTCCAAGGAGCCCAGCTCCATATGTTGCTTTAGAAGGAACATGAATTGGCTAGCTCGCTGTTGTGAGGGGTTAGTGGACTCTTTAGAGGCAAACAGAAGCTGACTGTAGAGGACTATAGAAGAAGACATCCTTTAGATCTAGCACAGAGTAGTATTGAGCCTCTGGGGGTATTTGGGCCAATAGAGTATAGGTATTAGGGACAACTGAATGAAGGGGAATGACAGCTTCATTAGTCAGAGGTCCTGAACCAATCACCATTTATTTGGCCCCTTATGGACAGCAAGAATAGGGGTGTTATAGGGACCAGAACATTCCATTAAAAGTCCCTTATATATTAGGGACCTAATAATTGGCAATATACCCTGCCACCCTTCAGGCTTTAGGTGATATTGTTTTTGATGGGGGAACTGAAGGGAGTCTTTTAGCTTTATTTGTACAGGAAAAGCAGTTTTTGCTCGGCCAACAGTTGTACTGTCAGTCTAAACTGTGGGATCTACCTGTTCTTCAATGAGGGGGAAACAGAAGTATTCCATGGGGGAAGGTAGAATTTGGACTGTAAGTTGGGACAATAAGTCTTGTCCCAGCAGGGGTACTGGAGTTTTAGGGACCACAAGGAATGAGTGACAGAAGTGGAGATTTCCCCCAGGAGCAGGCCAGTGGCTGGGTGAAATAACAGTTAAGAGGCTGGCCAGATCTGCCCTGAATGACTATTTTATCTTTGGACCTGGGACCTGGAGAGAAAGGGAGGGCAGAGAAGCAGGCTCTTCTGTCCAGGAGGAAAATGACCTTTCACTTCTCTGTCATGATGGTAACCCGAGGCTCCTCAGTTTTGATATCAAGGAGTAGAGCCTGGACTGGAGGCCCCAGGACCCATCAGTCTAAGGGAGGTGGCACTCTGCCTTCTGTCCAGGGATGGGGGCACTTAGACCTCCAATGGTTGCCCTTATATATGGGGCATGGTCCTGGAGGGGGCTGGGGCCGTCTCCCAGGCTGCCCTCCTCTTTTACACTCTCTACTATGGAAGTGTCCTTCCTGTCCACATTGGTAGCATGTCCTGAGAGTGGGGCCCCATTGGGTGGGGAGCTCCCTGAGTGCAGAGATAAGGTCCTGGTGTTCTTTTATCCTTATCTCTCTTTTTAGTTAGGTTCCAGTTGTAATACACTGAGGTGGCAAGCTGCACCAGTTGGTCCAAAGATTTTTCTCCTTTAGCCACAGACTTTTGGAGTTGTTTTACAATATTTGGGACTGACTGAGTTAGAAATTTATACTTGAGGAGAACTTCTCCCATCTGTGACTCTGGGTCCACTGTGGTATGCTTTTGGATAGCGACCTTAAGCACTGTAAAAAGGCAGAAGGAGATTCATCAAGACCCTATTGTCACAGAAATAAAGGCCTGGATATACTGGTCTGGGACAGCAAAGTATAGCTACCCAGATCATTTTTTAATCTCCCTTAGATCTGATATCTGGAAGAAGACATAGACTCACCCTCTTCCTATCACTGCTTGTTGCAGGGAAAAACATCCATTAGAAGGTCCTGAATATTGGGGTGGCTCAGAAGGCTGGACAGAGAGTGAGCAGTAGTGGGAGCAATAAGGATGGGGCCCTTGTCACTGGTAAGGTGCTTTTCTTCTGTCCTCCTTTTCCATTTTATCTTGTGGCTTACAAAGAACAACCAGTGTTTGAGTACCCAGATAGCAATTGTGGAGCCATTTTGGGTGGTCCTGGAGATAAAAGAAAAGGTGTATATAGAGGACCTCAGTCTACTTTTTCTCCCTTTTACAGAAACGGTCTAATGGAGTATAGTATTATAATTTAGGGAGCCCTCTGAAGACCACTTCTCTTGGTCACCCAAGGGATACTGAGGCCAGGCCTTAGTACAAAGAAAGATGAGGGTTTTTTTTTTTCTTGAGATTAATAGAGTCAAAGTCCTTCCAACCTTTCAATAGACAGGATTAACAATTAGGTGTGCTTTCAGGTCGCTCCCACTAAGTGGTACTAGGGATGGGGGCACTGGATCATTTCTGTCTTCTGATCCCCCAGACTCAACACCATAAACCAAAATAAATCTTTCTTCCTAAAAAAATAGCCTTATATCCTTTTTCTTGACTTCCTTATCATCTCAGCTCTAAACAGAAAAATATGTCATGGCTAATGAGTAACAATATATATGACATTAGTTGGAACTCTTATTGACTAGCAAGTGTCATCTTTCCATTATACTTCATCCAATAGGCAATGTATTTTAAATCAAAAAAGAAGACTTTCAGAGGCCAGTTTCACATCACTACTCTAATTTATTATTTGTTAATTTGTGTAGATTTCCAATGCTGTAGAAATGGATGACTTCTTGGCCAAAAAACATGGGAATGACTGTGATTCCCTCTAAGATTTTGGATCAATGTTTTGCAGTTACATATAATAAATAAATTTTCTTCACCTACATAATTGATGACAATGGAAATTTAAGCATTGCTGCCCAATTCTCTGGCTCCCCCACTCCATCCATATTTATATTCCTATGATAGGTAACTGAGTCTAAGATGAGACATTTTATGGGCTGGGGAAAAAAAGAAGAAAGCGATTTGACATACTCTGGAATTATTTCAGAAGCAGTAAAACTCTTGAATGGATTTATACTCGTCTGTGAGTTTTAAGCACTAATCAAATAAGTCAATAAGGGAAATTAAGGAAGCTGGCAAAGGTACTTTGTTAATTCTATCACCTATATGTGCAGATTAAGTGTGCAAAAGCACTTAGAGATATTACAGCTCCTTCCTGGAGGAAGTCATGTGGACTTCTCCTCTCACAAGTGCTCCTTTTTATACCAAAGGGCCATTCGTTTTCTCTTAACAACAAATATCTGTTTCACTCCATCTAACATAGGTCACATGCACAAGCCCAGCATTTAATAAAGATCAATGAGTGATAATGGGAGGGTCTTTATGAGATTTATGGAATTGAATTAGTTCAGAAAAATCATCACTGGAGAGTCAATTTCTTACATAGATTAGATTAAGTTGGGGACTTTATTATAGCTTACTTCTATTCTGAAAAACCTAAATTTTTTCAATATTTCCTATGATAAATTTTCTTAAATAGACCTAGGAAATAAAATTAGGTACTTACTAAATGTCATTCATCCAGCTCTCCACTGCCCAAGATCCACTCAAAGAGTCTAACTCCCTCACAGATGTCAGCAGCAGATGCCAGGATGGGACATTTGAAAGTCAATTGAGACATGAGAAGAAACTTACTTTTCATTCTCACTGCTCATCTGTTTTAATTTTTCTTTTGAGACTGAAGGAGATGTGTTAAAGGTGTGAACCTCCACCTACCTGTGCTGAGACTGCCATGGGAGAAGGCACCTTCCTGAGTGGGAGGATGAGGCAAGATCAGGGGACTTTGTCACTCATTAGCAGTTGTCCTCAGATCGTATTATGTATCAGAATCACCTGGAGTGTCCACCCCCCCAGCTTCTGATATAGTGAGTCTGTGGTGGAGCCTGAGAATTTTCACTTCTAAAATATTTCCAGGCTAGGGCTCTATTTCAGTGATAGAGTGCTTGCCTAACCTGTGCAATGCCCTGGGTTGATCCCTAGCACTCCCCACCCCCAAATCCAAGTGATACCAAGGGATTGTACTTTGAGAATCATAGTTATTCAGCATACATTTGGGTCCTTAAAGGAAGAAGATGATGGCCATGTAGGTATAGCACCCTGTTTCTGCTTCTTCATCCCCTATGTTATCATTTTCTTGCTTCTCACTGGTTGGTTTTTCTTTCCAGTCTTTTTTATCAACACAATCATTGCCATCTCTAGGCCATAGTTTCTTCTTGCCCTTATCAGAACACCTTTCCATCTCTTCATCTGCTTTCTATTCTCCAAAGCTCAAGTCAAATCTTCCTCTCTCTGCAAAGACTATGCAAAGCAGATCAAGTTTCCATTTCTCTTTTCTTTTCCTTAATTCTGGTTTTTGTGGTCTGAAGAAAATCTTAATTGTTTTCGGACTACTTCATGGGGTTCCTCACTTCAGTAGATTTTAAGCAGGAACCATTCACAGATAAAGTAGTCATAACACTTCACATTCTGAATGTTTGCCATGTGTAAAGCATTGTGCTAACCATTTTATGTGTGGTAGCCTGTGAGGTACTGTATAGGTACTATTAGCATCCCCCTTTTTTAAAAATTTTTATCTTATTCATAGTGCATACAATGTTTGGGTCATTTCTCCCCCTTCTCCTACCCCCTCCTTTTACCCCTATCACCCCTCCTCTCCCCCCCACCCCCTCACTACCCAGCAGAAACTATTTTGCTCTTATCTCTAATTTTGTTGTAGAGAGAGTATAAGCAATAATAGGAAGGAACAAGAGTTTTTGCTGGTTGAGATAAGGATAGCTATACAAGGAGTTGACTCACATTAATTTCCTGTGTGTGGGTGTTACCTTCTAGGTTAATTCTTCTTGATCTGACCTTTTCTCTAGTTCCTGGTCCCCTTCTCCTATTGGCCTCAGTTGCTTTAAAGTATCTGCTTTAGTTTCTCTGTGTTGAGGGCAACAAATGCTATCTAGTTTTTTAGGTGTCTTACCTATCCTCATACCTCCCCTGTGTGCTCTCGCTTTTATCATGTGATCAAAGTCCAATCCCCTTGTTGTGTTTGCCCTTGATCTAATGTCAGCATATGAGGGAGAACATACGATTTTTGGTCTTTTGGGCCAGGCTAACCTCACTCAGAATGATGTTCTCCAATTCCATCCATTTACCAGCGAATGATAACATTTCATTCTTCTTCGTGGCTGCATAAAATTCCATTGTATAGAAATACCACATTTTCTTGATCCATTCGTCAGTGGTGGGGCATCTTGGCTGTTTCCATAACTTGTCTATTGTGAATAGTGCTGCAATAAACATGGGTGTAGCATCCCCTTTTTACAAGTGAGGAAAACGGAAGAGTATGGAAAGTACATAACTTGCTTAAAGTCACACAGGAGTACTTGGTGAGGCCAGGATTCAAATCCTGGGCAACTTGAGTTATTTTTAACTGCTATTCGGTTTGTTTCTGGGTTTTCTGTTGTTGTTTGTTTGTTTGTTTGTTTTTTGGTGGTGCTGGGGTTTGAACTCACAGCCTTGCACTTGCTAGACAGTCAAGGCACTCTACCAGTTGAGTCACACCTCCAGCCCATAACTACTACTCTGTTTGTCTCAAGGGTCCCCTGGGTATTTCATAAAAAGCATTCAACATAGCATCTGATACGTATTGGGGTAAGCACTCTGTAAATGGCAGCCATGACTCCAGGAAGCAGGGCTGACTCCCAAGTGGTTACTGCGGGAGCTGAGCAGACCTTTCCTTGTGAACATTTTACTTTGATCAATGCCTTTCTTTTGTCCTAAGCACATGGAGATGATGCTCACAGGATAGGTGTGCAGGGTTGCTGTACAAATTGCTCAATTGTCTTTGCACTGTGCTATTCGCCTTCCATCATTATCTTCGTGAATGATGGCCCCAAACGACTGGGTGGGGTATAGCTGTGAAGGCAACTTGTGAACACATTTCTGACTATTTTTGAAGCAGTATCTTTAAAGGTTAAAGTAATAATGGCAATACAGAGAATTGACAATCATAATTAAACATCTGCTTTTCAAACTCTATATCATAGCAGTTATTATGTAGACATCCCTGGGGTTTGAACTCAGGGTCTCACACTTGCTAGGCAGGTACTCTTACTGCTTGAGCCACTCCACCAGCATCAGCCTCGTAGCAGTTACTGTATTGTTTTGCCTTTGCCCAAAATCTAATCTCTTTATTTGGCAAATCTCTTAATTCCCTTCCAAATGAGCATATTTATTGGTACACTGGAAATCTAGACTATTACTTGGATAAAGTGGCTTCTTCTAGCATAAAAAGATTTAACATTTACAAATCAGAGTGACACAGGTGGCTTATCATACATCTAAATTCTGAGTCCATCATGCAGTCATATTTGTCATTGCACTAATTTTTCTCATGTAGGGTCTTCTCACAACTCAGACTTCTTCAAACCCTTAATCATGGTAGTATATGCTTCCATTTACTCTTTGCTTCTATTAGAAGGAGAAAATAACTCACAGGCAGAAAGCACTTTAAAAAGCCTGTTTCAGTTTGTACCACTTTGCAGTGGGAGCACCAGGACCCCAAGGACAATGGGTACAACTGGCATCTAGACTGGGCTTACCTCCACTGTGCCAGTTTCATGTACAGGGGGTGCCAGAGGACGTCTGAGTCACTGTGTGTGAGCTAACTATTGAGGATGGAAAGTCTTAGGGAGCACAGGAGGAAAGTAGGCCCACGCTCACAGGAGGTAGCCAGCCTCACTCTGAGGGGCAGCAATTAGGAAATGGGGTATGAGGTACTGATTGAGCAAAAGACTTGCTCAAAGCCACAGTGAGGCATGTGCCATAAATGCCAGGTCTAGTAGGCAGAGCCCCAGCTTTGAGATGACCTGGCTGCAGTAGTCAAGCTAGCTGCCTATAGGGCCATGTGTTTGACCTCATTTACTAAGTAGAATGTCATTAGCAGTCTCTAAGCCTACTGCCATTCCCATAAGCACACATAACTGGTCCTTTTTCAATTATCTTTGCTAACTTCTGAGAGGGACAGAGAAAATCATGAATAATTGGCTACACATCTTACATTCCTTCAACATTTTCCTTATTTTCTACACACCCAATTATCTCACCCAGTTTCCAGAGAGTTGTAACCTTGAGAATGTACCTAAATATGCTTTTCTGGCCTCTGACTTCCCTGTGCTTTTGTGTCTGTGTGTTTGCTGTAGGAATTGCAGACACCTAGGAAGCTTCCACAAGTCCTGTAATGAAGGCACTTGGAGGTCTACAGGAGACAGGTCCATAACTGGGGCTCTATTTTTAACTGAAACATCTGGCTTAACCAAAGCATCTTTATAACTTAAGGAGAATTGATTAGTGATTACTCTTTGCTTTTACTTTTTTATTAATATATGGGGGGGTAGGTCTGCTGGGTAACCTGTTAACATCTTAGCTTTATTGAGACACATGTGCCCCCATTTTTCTCTATAGCTCAGAAACATGGTAGTCTTTGTTATATAACACAAAAGCTTTTGCCTTACTGCATTTAGCTTCTGGTCAATTAGCTATTCTCTCTCCCTTCATCCCAGGTCCATCTCAGAAAATTAGGTTAGCTGTAAACTTGATGGTCATTAGTCGTGTAGGTGTGGATATGTGTATAAATTTAGAAGCATTGCTACTTTGCTACAAAGCTATTATTTATTCCTCCTTAAGTCAGAAGGAGGAAAATCACTAATTTCTTGGCTGACATCCTTTTCGTCGTTTCGCTGTGTACTTGATGCTGCTGCAAGCAAATGTGTAGGTTTTTACTGAGCTGCATTGGTTTTTAGAGCTAAAGATCTCAGAAAGCTGTTCCAGATCTCAGTTTTCTAGAGAAACTGCCAGTGAGATCAATGTTGCTATATCTGGCTTTGAGCCATATATATCCCAGGCGTCATATCCCAGGCATCTGAGTACATTTTGAGCAAGAAATAATTTAATAGAAGAAAAAAAGTGTCTCCACTTTTGCATAGCAGACACTCCATCAGTTAACTGAATATCAAATGCTTTTTGCCAGAGTGATCTTGTCCTTGGAATAATTTAAAGACAGTGGCTCATCAATTGCCTTATGCTTTTCTTTTCTGTTAATATATGGGAGGGGGCAGGGCTTTGGGGTGGTCTGTTGACAACTTAGTCTTATTGTGATACAGAACCCCCTCACACACACATTTTTCTGTGTATCCCAGAAGAAAACTAAGAACCTCAATTCTCAGTTCTTTCTCCATATACTTCCAACATAGTTTTGAGCTATGAGATATGCCTCCCTCCCACCCCCACCCCCGCTCCCCGAGCTGTCCAAGGTGGTAAAGAAGGAAAAGCCATTCTTTGGTTTCAGCTATAGGGGGTTGTTGGGACCTTGGTTTCTTGAAGCCCTCTGGGAAACACTGACTGTGGGTGGGCACCTTGATGAGATCAGCAGCCCCCATTGACCTTCAGATCTCTGCACTCTCAGATGTCCTAAAGGTTACTTTCTGACCTTTCTTTACTCACCCAGCACCAATTCCTCTGTCAACTCTCTCTAATCAAAATAATCTAGAAGCCAGTCACCAGTGAGTCACTGTAATCCTGGTTAGTCATGAGGCTGAGGTCAGGAGGACTGCAATCCAAGCCATCCTGGGCAAAAAGACAGACCCTATCTCCAAAATAACCAGAGGTGTGGCTCAAGCTGCACAGTGCACAAACGCCTGAGTTCAAACCCCAGAGCTGTCAAAATTTTTTTAAAAATCTCTAACAGCCTGTTCTTTAAATTAAATCCTTATTGCTAATGGGACGAAGAGTTCATTTTCTCATGCCCCTCTTTTTTTTTTTATAACACAGGAGGTAGGGATATTAGTCAAGAAGATACTTATTGAATGTGTATAACTTACATTGCAGCATGTGAGGTATGAGGACACATGCCACAGATAAACTCCTCACCTTCGCATAGCTCCAAATACAATAGAGGTATAATAATGATAATGTATCTGCAAAATATATGTGTAAACACAATTACTAAGAGTATGCACCAAGGAAAGAGTGTATCAGGGACTCTTTCTGGAGGCCAGAACATCATATGTCTCTTTTCTTTTCAACTCCTCCGCTGGGCAAATAAATGCTCAGAAGGTGGCCTTCCTGGACTCGTGCTATCATCCATGACTGCGTCCTGAGCTGCTCTGACTTGTTATCCTACAAGGGCAGCATGTCACTGTATGCTTGGGGCCCAGGAGGAGGGAGGCCTATGAACAAAGAACTGGAGTGTTTAAGTTTCTGCTGTCTCTGCACATTCATAAAACATATCTGGGAAGAATTAGAGAAGGAAAATAATGGCCATTCATAACTGCATTAAAAAGGGTATCTGTCAGTTGGAAAGATTTGGGCTTCAACAGACTAAAAATACTGAGTTGAGCTGGCTTAAACTATGTAGAATATATGCACAATCAGAGGCTCAATGATGCCATCCACCCAGGGTCTTCCCATTCTCAGCTCTGCTATCCTCAGCACTAGTTCCATTTTGAGACCATTCTTCTTTTGGAAGTAGGATGACTTAGCTTTCCCAAGTGGAACACCCAGAAACAAAACAACATTGAGTTCTCAAAAGGGAGAATGGCTTCTGGTGTTCAGGGTTTTTCAGAAAAAAGAAAAACTTTTCCCCAAGTTCCTCTCGCATTCCAGCTTTCTTACATGTCCCATTAGCTAGGAGCAGGTCACAAGCTCACCCCTAAACCTATCATTGGAAAGAATGGGACTATGCTATCTGGTGTCACTCAGTGGGATTTAGCCCTCAGACTTGGGATATGGCTCACCTTCGTGACACATTTCTGCTGGGGTTATGGCACTAAGAAATAAGGATGATAAAAGGTTGGTTTCTCTAGAAACTCACAGGCAAATGTAGTTACTTATTTCAACAAGAAACAGGAGGGACCCTACGACTTGCCAGAGTTTTTCTGCCCATGATAAACACAGACTACTGGAGGGTTTCTGCACCACCACACTTAACTGTACTTGGATTCAATTGTACAGTATTGTGCTAGTCAGCTTCCCATCACTGTGACAAAATACCTGAGTCAAATGACTAACAAGAGGGAAAGGATTATTTTGGCTCACAGTTTCAGAGATTTCAGTTCATGCTCAGCTGGCACTATTGTTTTGGGGACTGTGGTGAAGCAGAAGATCACAGGGAGGGAGCATTTGGTGGAGCAATGCCACTCATTTCAAAGATAGAGTGAGGAAGGAGCAAGGGTCCCAAGATCCCCTTCAAGGTCATGCCCCCAATGACCTAACTTCCTTCCATGAGGCCCTGCTTTCTGAAGGCTCCACAATCTCCCAATAGCCCCAAAGGCTGTTGACCAAGTCTTTGTAGCATGTGGAGGGACATTTAAGAACCAAACAATAACAGTCTAAATAAATTTTCATTTGCTATTTACAGAATTCTGCTTTCAATCCTGGTTTTAATGAGAGGGATGCTTCTTTACCAGAACAAAGATGGGGTCAGAAAGAAGTTCAACTTTGTACTGAGAGCACAGAAATCCTGAGGGGCAACCAGAAAATATTCCTGCCATCCAGTAATATGTCAAGTGAGATGTTTCTACAAGATGTGACAATGCCAGATCTGGGAGACCTGGAGATGATCTTACCCTATGTGTTCTAAAAGTTAATAGAGTCTACATACCACCCTAAATGTGCCTGATCTCATCTAAAAGTTATTAGACTTTCACAAACACCACCAACAACTACAACAGAAAAACCCAGTGGTTCTGCAGTTAATTACATGAGGGGAATTATGGGTTAAGCAAGATTAAATGGGTTTATTTCCTTCAGGACCTCACCGAGCCTTTGATAAATGCCATAAATTGTGACTTTCCAAAAGAAAGCATTATATTCATGGTCCCAAACATATCTGGTCGTAGAATACAAAATGGAAAGTGGCCAGACTGATGTGCAGACCCACTTTGGGAAACACTGCCCAAGTGCTTCATTTTTTAGCTAAATAAACTGATGACTCATTAGCTGAGGGGAACTAAGATTAGCTCTGGATCCCTCAGAAAACTGATGGAATAGTCAAAAAGAGTTTAAAATAAAAACATAAAGTAATACGTTTAACTGAAGCAAGATTAGGGAAGTCAACAAAGTATAGTGAGACACCTAGGGAGTCACAGAGCACGTCACCACTGCCACCACCACCCTACAGGAGAAGAGGAAGAGATCTTGTTATAAGAGCCCAGTTAGAAACTGGAGCCACAGAAGAGAGGCTTCCTGTCAGAGCTGTAATGCTGTGTGAAAGAGGCAGAGAAACACATGACCTCAATCTTGTACTCCTCCTCTCCTCCATTTCCCACTGATCACCCCATTGGCCAAACCCAACCAAAAGCCTGGGTTCCAGGTGACTTGTATATAGAGGTCAGCATGCCAGGCTGAGTTATGCAGGGAAGGTTGATATTTCTATGGGGCGAGTGGAGAGCAAGTAGCACAACCCTACACAAAGTTGTTTGCTTTTCTCATGCAAAAAAAATATGTACCTCACATATTTTATAAACTTACTTGAGTTGGGTTAATAAACTTTAATGCAATATGAAACAGAAAAAAGATAAAAAGTGAAAGCATAAAGCAGTGGTTTTCAAAGTAGGTTCTGAGGATTTCTAGGGGACCCCCAGACCCTTTCAGATCTGCAAAGTGGCTTGTAATGACTGTCCTTTTAGTTTCTCTCAAGCAAACTGTGGGGTTTTCCAGAAGCTATGTGATAAGTGATGGTGTCATCGTTCTGACAGCTATGGGAATGTGTGTTTGTGTGTTTTCATGTTTAAAAAATTGCTCAGTTTCAATTTCTAAAATAGTAGAAGATAAACATTTTCCACATAAACCAAATCACTTTGGGGTCCTCAAAAATTTTTGATGTAAAACCAAAATGTCAGCAAACCTCTGGTACACAGAGCGCAAGTGACCACACGTGTTCTAAATCTTTCTTCAGGGATCTGAAAGAAATGTAAGGATTATATAGTACATCATATCTAGAGTCTATGATGTTACTTGGCTAAGTTTTCTACCAACAAACTACAAGAAGCCCCTGTGTGTAATTGTTGTATAATGATCTACCTGTGTAAATAAATAATGATACAAGGAGTAGTGAGGAATAAAACAAAATGTCTTTATTACAAGGCTGGTGTATTAGTTTCCTATTGTCACATAAAAATAACCACACATTTTTTAGTCTAATACAATGCCAATTTATTACTATCTTACAGTTTTTGTGGGTCAAGAATCTGGGTGTAAACTGGGTGCCAGTGGCTCACGCCTGTAATCCTAGTTACTCAGGATTGCAGGATCAGGAGGATTGTGGTTCAAAGTCAGCCCAAGGCAAATAGTTTGCAAGACCCTATCTTGAAAAAAAAAAAAACTTCACAAAAAAAGGGCTGGTGGAGGGGCTCAAGGTGTAGGCCCTGAATTCAAACTCCAGTACCACACAAAAAAAAAAAGAACCTGGGTGTAGTGTAACTGGGTTCTCTACTAAGGATCTCACAAGACATTTGCTGTTCTGCCCTCTCATCTTGAAGATTGGTTGGGAAGGATCTGCTCAAGGCCTTGTACTTGTTAGACAGGCATTCTACCACTTAAGTCACAAGCCCAGTCCTTTTTGCATTAGTTATTTTTCAGATAGAGTCTTGTGCTTTTATCCAAAGCTGATCTTAGACCACAATTCTCCTTCCTATGCCTCTTAAAATGATGCAGAATTCATTTGCTGGTGATTCAGAATTCATGGCATAGGGTTTCTTCAAAGCCAGCACCAGAGAAGATAAAGACTCTGCTGCTTTAAATTTCTAACTTCAGAGCAGGCCTGGGCTCTCTTTTCTTTTTTGTTTTATTAATGAATGAATTTATTTACTTTTGGCAGTGCTGGAGATTGAACCCAAGGTCTTGCAATTGCTCAGCAAGTGCTCTACCACTGAGCTACACTGTCAGCCCCCTGGACCTTCTTTTAAAAGACTTGCTTTTTAGGTGAGGACCACTCAGGATAAACTTCTTTTGTTTAACTAAAAGTCAACTAATTAAGGACCTTAATTATATCCACAAAACCCCTTCATATTTACTATAAAACATAATGACAGGAGTGACAGTCATCACCTTTGGAATATTCTTTTGATGAGAAGCAAATCAGTTTCTAATTCTCTCACACTTGTGGTGAGAGAATTAATGGTGTAACTCAGATGTCACCACAGATGGGGAACAGATCCAACCACAGTCAGAAGGGTTTTAACATAAAGACACCTAGGAGTTAGCCAAGGTATACAACTGAACTCTCAAATAAAGACTTCAGAAGGAAAATCTTTTCTGGCCAGATCACCTTGTGTCAAACCATCTTCTAGACTTTTAATCAAAACACTATGATCAAAATCAGAAAGAGAAATATAGAAGTGTTGCTAACCTCGGGTAAGGAAACACTGACAGGGAAGATAATTTAAAAAATAAATCAGGACTAAGAGTCAAACTAAAACTGCACCAGCATCCTACAATTCTGCTACTAGTCAGCTTAGTGAATCCGGCACCTAGAGTCTCATCACTGGCAAACACAAATCATGCTGTAAAATCTAACCAGAATTAATCATTATCCTGAAGGAAAGAGAGCATGTATGAGGTTTTTTTTAGTCCTTAATATCTATTTTTGAGTTTGTTAGACTGGGTCTTAGTATTTCCCTAAGCTCTCTTCCTAAAAACTGTTGAGAAAAATGCTGGCAGAATTCTCGAGAGCATCCTACAGATGGGGTGGGACTATTGAAGGAATTTTTGAGAAACAAAGTAGCCTGCAACTTAAGAATGACATAGAATTTCTCTCTGTAAAGGTGGGGTGAGGCCACTTTTTGAGCCCAAGATGCAGAAACAATACCTGTGGAAGGAAGTAATTAGGGGAGCTAACCCATCAGGAAGACAAAAGTCACCACTTGGGTGGGGAGAGACCATTCCAATAGGGTCCCCATGCTCTGCACACAGTTTGTCTCAAAAACAAAGACCAAAGATGAAAATGAAGACAGTGAAGATGAAATAGATATGATAACCCTCTGAAAGGGTCAAAATCCTATCTCAATAGCTGTTTGCTTGCAATTTGTTACCACCAGGAGCCATTTGACAAGGGTCATTTGACAGCCCCCAGATGGGTAAAGGGAGGGGAGAGAGAGAAGAGAGCAGGGAAAGGTTTCTGCTAGATTAGAGAATACTTGGAAAGAAGGCAGAGAAATATGGAGGCAGACATTACCTATTTTAAGTGTTTTACCATTGTGGTTGCTGATTTTTTGTTCTAAATAGTTTTATTATGATAAAAGTGGATGTTTTCCCAATAGTCCCCAGGAAATACAAAACACAAAATTTGTCTTAGTTGGGAATGGTGACACATGCCTGTAAGCCCAGCCCTCAGGAGACCAAGGAAGGAGGATTGTGAGTTTGAGGCCAACTTGGGCTACATGGTGAGACCCTATCTCATAAAAAAGAAAAAAACCCAAAAAACCATGTTCTCCATTTTTATTATATCTTGTAATTTATATCAGTCTTGGTGCATTTGTTTTGTTTTTGTGTTTGTTTCTTGGTGGGAGGGAATGCTACTTACAGGGAATCAAGCAAATCAATAAATGCTTATATATTAACAGACCCAATTATAAGATGAAACTAAACGCTAGTAAAGGTTAAAAACCTGTAATAAATTCAATTCTTGTCAATAGTCATTGTTCAGAGTCTGAATTCATAGATAAATATCTTGGGGGAATTTATATTTGTTACTTTTAGTATTCAGCAAACAAAATTCAATATTGATAAGTGGGAATGTGGTACAAATTTTGTTTTTTTGAGTTCTTTTATAAAGCATTAATGGTAATCTGTTTCTCTGAGCCCCACATAATAGTTCCTTTGCTCTTTGCTTATCAGAAAATTTCTAGAAGCTACTCTCAGATTGTTTATCTGAATGATAACCATTTAAGTATGTTTTTTCAAAACAGCAGCCACGGGGCTAAAGGTAGGTAAATCAGTTATAGTAAGGCAACTACAGTAATTAAATTATTGTACTGCCACTCTTCAAGCTGTAATTTGAAAGGATGAAAGCTTAATTTTTCCATCAACAAAGTCAATTTCATCCGAGCTGTTGTTCAGAATGCCACATGCATTTAAAAATTACATGTTTAAACTAATCAGGAGCAGAAGGAATTTAAACCCCTCATCACAATAACATGTGGGCTGTAAATTTACAGAGCATTTTCACTATAGAAAACTAAATCTATTCAAAAAATACTGTAGTGGGAAGTCATTGAGCAAACCCAACAGTATAGATGTAAAACACCCACTGTGTGAGCCTAAGGCAGAAAGGTCTCTAAGAAATTAGAATAAATAGCAGCTGAACTGTCCTCACCTTGGCTTATCTGCCCAGTGTAGCAGGGAAAGAAAGTTAGCATTAATTGGTACGCTCAAAGGAACAGGCACTTAGAGCAATTAAATCAGATGTAGAAAAACAGCTCTGCATTGAAAAGCTGACAGCAGGACCCTGGCACAATATCTGTAATGAGTGGCTGAGGATTTTAATGGATGGAGGCTTGGAGACTAATGGACAATTAATGTAAAACAGATGACTTCCCTCAGAGATGACAGTCTTTTAAAAGACGCTTCACCTGCTGCTCAAACAAATGTGGCTAAAGTGAAATGAAAAGAGGAATGAGGTCTTATTGAACTGGGCTAGAGCTAGTTTTTGTGTCCCTGCTTTCTCCTTGAATATTTGCAAAAACTAGGTCAGGAATTTAACAGCTCCATGCAGCACGCCCTGCAAGCTCTGTCTCTGGCCTCCAGCCACCTCTGGTGGCCTGGGATTGCTGGCTGTGTGGCTTAAGCCTTGAGAGGTGAGCTGCCCTGAGGGCTCACCTTGTTTTACAGGGGAAAAGAGGACAGGGAACATTGTGTGTTGCAGTCTAGATTTTAAAATGCCACCAAACCTTTCCAACCTAAGAATTGCCATCAATGCACAGTGGCTCATCTCTAAGCAATTTTAGAATATGGTTTCTCTGTGCTTACCAAGATAAGAAAGAGTCCTTCACATTTGATATTTATAACCATAGGCAGACTCCTCCTGATGAGAGGTTAGGTACCAAAAACGTATACTTAAATCAATTGTTTGGAAAGAGAAATCCATTTCCTATAGAAGCAATGATGCAGTGACATTTATGTTTCCACGTGGTTCCTGAAGAACCTGTTAAACCCAGACCAAAACTTAATGCCTGTCAGCCTGAGCCCTGACTCCCAGGGACAGGAGACAGCTGCCAAAGCAAGACAGAGGAAGAGAGGGAAGACAGTTCATGCTTTTTCTTTAGTGGGATGTGAGACTGGATTGAGCTACATTGTAAGATACAAACTAATCCTTGACGGTTGTCTTTCAATATCACTGTGCTCAGTGCTCAGGAAACCAGTGCTTTGATGGAAGTTAAGTCATTGGGCATTTCACACCTGTGTCCACCCCTTCCACAACACATGCACCTTCTTAGTAATTCTCCACTCATTCATCTCTAATTTTTTTTCTTCCATTTGCTCAAAACAGACTATCTCAGCTAGAAGTTAAAGGGAAGCAACACGCATGAGCTAATTAACAACCTTGGGTGATGGTCTGAATGCTCCCAGAAATCTTTGCATATTTAAATGAATGCAAAACTGCTTCTACAGTCACATGCATCTTCAACCGACAGAATTTCTGTGACAAAAAAATCAGGCGAAAATGTCAACATCTCAAAAGTATGTACTACATATGCAGGAGAAGTGTATGGGGATGTTTCTTATGGCAGTGAAAAGTAGAAACCATGCAAAAATCAACAGGAAAATGCCTCAATAAAATATCACATATTCCTATGGTGCAATATGCTGCAGAAGTCATATGTGACCACTAGAAAATCAGAAAAAATTGTCTTTTTCTTACACCCTGACTGGTTTCATCCCCCATCTACCCACTCAGCAGGGCACCACCACCAGGCAGAGTGAGATTTGCACAGTGCAGTTGCAAGGCCTGCCTGGTCCTTTAAGTGAACACAGAGCTATGGCAGAGCCAATCTACTACAAGTGGATTGTGTGTGATAAGCCAGAAATCTGCACAGTGGATGTGTCATTTATTCAAAGTTGGGTAAGCAAGTAAGATCTCATTTTCTTCAAATCAAATCAAATCTGACTGCCTTCCCCTATACCATTGACTTGGCAAGAAATCCAAACTTAATTATTTGTCTCCTCTCCTCCCCCTGGGTTTACATAAAATCTGGAAGGTTTAGTTGGTACCTAGGGATAAGCAGTTACAAGAATGACTGTTACAGGTATGAATGTGTGTTACAGTTATGCAAATGTTCATTGTTCAAGGCTTCATCTGAGGAGGTTCTGGACCAAGCCCTCCTTCAAGCCCACTCTCACCTAAGCTCAGTTTAGCCTGGGCCCTCTAAGGAAGGGACCCAAGTCCTCAGGCTTTGGGAACATCTGCTCCTTCCATTTCTTCTTATTCCTTGGACAAACATGCTCAACTCTCCCCTAGCTCCATATCTACACATTGTCCAGCACAACCTTCTCAAGTGAGTTCAGCAGGTTTCAGGCTCCTGAACAAAAAAGGAAGTTTCCTGGTTGCCTGAATGCAGCAGTTCTTGGTGGGTGGGTCCTGGCCCTTAGCATCAGTATTACAGGAAGTATTGATTCTCTAACTCCACCCCAGCCTTGCTGAATCTGAACCTCTCGGACGGGTTGTGGCTTCAGGCCTCGGGGTTCCTTAAAGGAATCTAGGCTTTCTGCTCTGACTTTATAACAAACCACCCAGAGACTTCAAATCAGGCTACCTTCTTTAAACAGGAGAAGGGAAATAGAGAAATAAAAACAAAACAGTTCTTACTTTTTCAGATCCCTCTCCAACAGGAAAAAAAAAGTTAAAAATCTTAATTATCCTTCCTCCTTTATAAGGCACTGTGTAAAGCAGTCTGGATTATAAAGGATGAAGGAAACCTGACAACTCATCTGAGCCAGCCTCACCAGCAAATCCTCATGTCCACCTTCCAAGTTTAAGAATTCAGAAGGCTTTTCCCTGAAAAAGAGAGCATGCTGAGAAATAAAGGTCAGCTATTCCGAGTAGGCTGCTCCACATCTCCATGGAAGGAAGAAATGTGAGAACACCCCTGGAATTTCAATTGGGTCTCCTTTTATGAGGATTTTTATACTGAGCAGACTAGAACCAGCATGTAACTCCCTTGCACTAAAGAATTTAAATGCAGCAATGTGTTGGACTTGGGTCACATGACAAGGGGAGAGCACATATGGGAGATATGGGGATAGGTAGAAAACCCAAAACATGAAAGCGTTTGATGTCCCCACTGCAGAGGAACTAATACAGAAACCTTAAAGTGACAGAGGTTATCATGAGAAGAGGATCAGGAACCAGTGTAAAGATCAGTTAGAGATGAATCAACATGGGTCGTAACACATGGATACACGAAAGCAATGCTAGGAATATTTCTGGATAGCCATCCTCAACTCAACTAGCAAAAATGCTTTGTCTTCCTTATTATGCTTGTGTCTTTTCTTCAACAAAACTAGTGATAAGGGCAGAACAGGACCTGCCCGGAACTGAGGGGGGAGGCAGGAGAGTAGGCGGGGGGAGGCGGGAGAGTGGGGGGGAGGGGCAGGGTGAAGAACTGACCCAAACAATGTGTGCACATGTGAATAAATGAATAAAAAAAAAAAAAGAAAATACAACCCCCCCTGGTATATTATGCTAGATAAATGCTAATTTTTATCACATTGTCTTGTTTAAACTTTGCTCTAAAGGTTGATTCACGCAAAAGTAGAGAGGCATCATGTTCATTCTTAAATCCAATTAAATGTCACCATTTCCTGATGCATCCTGCTGCTATCCCTGATACTTCAACACATTTCAGACCTGAAATTTTCTGAGATGCTTCTTCTTTTCTAAGTCATTTTCAGAACTTGGCATTAAAACATAATTACATAGCTAAAAAATACTTTTAAAGCCTGCTCAGTAGGACTTTTTTTTAATAGTGAGGCTTCCGAATTGCATGCTTCAGAGGATGATTTTTCTGAACTGTGTATAACTTGAGAGTGTCTCTGTGGGCCCATTAGTCACCTTACAAAATTATAGGAACTCTTTCAGGCCCCCAGGGTAGCTATGATTTAGGAATAAATGAATGGATTATGCCTCAGACAGTCACATTTTAAAGCAGTATATATTAACAACCAAGACTCTTGGATAGTTTTTGACTTCTGAGATTATAGTCATAATTACTATAAAATAGAAGATTCTCTTTTTATAGGATCAAAATAAAAAAAAGAATTTAAAGCCAAATGGAGATTCAGCCTCTAGTTTTACTTGAAGAAATCCAGGCCACGGACAACTCAGACCTTGATCAAGGTCACAGGGCCTGGTTTTAGTGCAGTGGGAATTAGACTCACAGTCCTCCAGCTTTCCTGAAACTGCCAATTGTCTGCTTAGCCAATTCTTAATTTTCCACTGGCCAAAAAGCCTGTTTATCACCTTCCATCACACTACTGCCACCTAGTGGTGACATTGCTGCTTATGCAATGAGGACACATAAAGACCAGAAGAAAAACAGCATAAGAATTCATTTGTCTTTAAAATTTATTGAGAGTTTACTGTTCTGTTAGGTACTTTATCCTGTTTTACTTAATCTTCACAGCACTGATCTGGACATTTTTATACAGGAAGAACTGAGGCTCAGAAGCTGCGTGGCTCACACTTACAATCCCAGCCACTTGGGAGACAGAGATCGAAACGATTGTGGTTTGAGGGCAGCCAGAACTTTTTATTGGTCTCAAAAAGCTGGGAGTGGTGGATGAACTTGCCATCCCAGCTACACAGGAAATAAGAGGAGCACAGAACAGGCCTGCCTGGGCATAAATGTGAGACCCTATGCAACAAATAACTAAAAAGCAACAGAGACTGGGGGCATGGCTTAAGTGGTAAAGTACCTTAGTTCAAAAACCAGTACCTACTACACAAAAAGAAAGAAAGAAGGAAAGGAGGGAGGGAGGGAAGAGGAAGGAAGGAAGGAAGGAAAGAAGGAAGGAAGGAAGGAAGGAAGGAAGGAAGGAAGGAAGGAAGGAAGGAAGGAAAGCTCATTCAGAAAGAAGAACTGCACAAATTCTCATAGCCTTGCTTCCAGGTACTGTAGCTGGATCAGGTTCTTCCCTGGGGCAGGGTTCCTGTCTGTAACTCTGGTCTACATATGGCTGGTTCTCTCAGCTCCTAGCAGTCCTATTCCATCTATGATATTCTTCAGGCTGCAGTGGCTGGCTTGGGAATAGTCATAGGACCCATAGATACTTTGGCTAGCACTCACACAGCCAGTGGTAAAAACAATGCAAGCAGTCTAGGCTGTGCAAATAGAGCTGAGAGGAAAATCGCCACAGGGCAGGAAAGCTAGGGATGGGACCTATCACATACCCCAATTCCAGCTGCATTTGAAGTCATCTCCTGGGGGGTTCAGTTCCTGGTGGATAAGTGCCTTTTTTAAGGATTAGGCCAATTTGAGCTGGGTTTTCTGTATCTTGTGCTATAAAGTCCTGACTGATAATGAGGGTTTGCTCTTCCCCAGTTCCTTCTCTTTTCCTACTTCCAACTGCCAACAAATAAGTTTTTGCATTGTAGCTATGCTTACCATGCACTGGCCCATTTTCCTGAATCTGCCATTCTCTTGTTACTAAAAACATCATTTGAAAATATTTATAATTTTGAAATGAATTTCTACATAAGTTAAAATACAAAAATACCTAAAAAGTCTTCTATTTCTCATCATAAATGTCAGCTTCTCAAAAGCAACCAGGAAGTGTACAAGCTAAAGCAATTATTCTTTCATTAAGGCAAAAATTGAACAGAGCTTCAGGGCTTATGAGCAAGACAAGCCATCTGTCCAGGATTCACCTGTCGTTAAGGCTTATAGGAGTACAGTGGGTTTTATCAAGTGGGACATACTCCTTTGAGAATAGCATACATTCAAGGCAAGGTCAAGACATATGAATGCGCTGGGAACAGCTTTACAAGCAGGAGGAAAGGAATAGTAGTTTGTATTTTTTCAGGGAACAATCAATATTTTAAAAAGTATTTGCTGTTTATTTTTGGAAGATGGGAGAAATTGATTTCTTGTCTTAAAATTACTCATACTTTTCATAATATTCTAAATAAGAAGCTTATTACATGCAATTTTCTAAACCAGATTACTTTTGAGGAGGTAATGACAACATAAATAATACCAGCGTTCTCATTTATTTTCCCAGTGTTACTGACCACCAGCTTTTGGAGGCCGTTTATTAATTGGAGTGAGGTTTGGTTGCTTGGTTCATGAGTGCTCCAAGCAATGTTGATCACAAACTATCCAACAAAGATGTTATAGCTGCCACAAAGGGAGTTTTTTGTTTTTCCCTGTTTCTATTTGAGACTGCCGTACCAGTAGGAGAAAGATGGTTTGCAAGGAATGAATGGAGTCCTGAATAGACCTGATGTTAAGTGCTACTATGTTTTTTTAACTTGAAAGATCAGATTTATTTGGAGAAAACAAAACAAAAAACCCTACAACTCAAAGAATGGGATTTTATATTTTAAGACAACTCTCAGGTCATAAGTGTACAGGTTATAAACCATTTTCACAGAACATATTTTTGTAAAAATTGTACATGTATTCAGGAGTGGGACATCAATCAACCCCTGTTTTTTAACAAGGTAAGAGAGTGGCGCAAAACAGCTTTTTGGGGGATGCAACTATTTGGAAGGAGAATAGATGTGAAGAGGGCAAAGTGCCTTTTCATTGTCTACATGCAGTGTTTTAAAAAGATTCAATCTTGGCTATCTCTTTCTAAAAGCCCACATCCTCGCTACTGGCCAGTCCTACCCATTACTCAATAATAATTCATTTGGTCTACATTTTGTCACCTGGATAACTGACTTTCCATACTCACTGCTGCAGCACACACATACCAACACTCCTGTAGGGCTGAACAGGACCTAACAGGGCTTGTAAACAAGTGACCAAGTCGTCATTTCTCTGCAGCTACCAGTGCTGTCAAAATGGGAAGAAACACCATCTACCAAGCCGACCCTACAAAGCTAAGTGCTGTGATTTTTACTAATTCTTTCAGCAATTGAAAAAACTGTTTTAAAGATGACTGACCAAGGCAGCTCTAAGTTTTCTGGCTTCTCTCCTTCGCACACCACTCCTGGTTTGCATGATGTTCTCCAAGAAGCCTCCGGAAGTCTCAGGAAGAGAGGGGCAACTGGTCAGTTTAAAGCCACCACCATCACTCCCACCTCAGCTCTTCCCATTCAACAACAGCTTTGCTCTGAAGTGTGTGTGTGTGTGTGTGTGTGTGTGTTGGGCTTTTTTTCCTTTTCATTCATTAAATAATCATCTATTGAAAAGCAATGCTGAGGCACTGTGCTATTCCACCACACAAGGTCAAGCACACCACATTCACAGTCTAGTAGAGGAACTGACAATTCACAAATGAACAGAATAAACAACACAATAAGCATGGGAAAGAGCATACTAAAAGGAATAAAGTGGTGGTATGAGAAAGGGTAGCTGAAAGGACAGGGTCAGGGAAAGGTGAGGATGCCTCACTGAAAAGTGATTCTTCAGGGATATAGTTGGAGATTATAAACAGAGGTGTGATGTGATCCAAACCTTTAAAAATATTTTCTATGTTTAATAGAAGGGTGAGTTGAGAGAAAGAGAGAGAAAAAGAGAGAGAGAGCACTTACGGAGATTGACTTCTAGTGGTTTTTTGGTACCCTTTTCTTCTGTCAATGGGAACCTTCTTTCTTGATATAGTTGGTTCTCATTTATTCTCAGATTTCATATTTGTGAGTTTGCCTGCTCAATGTAATTTATTTGTAACCTTAAAAGTAGTGCTTCTAGAGTTTTCTCAGCTATTCACTACACACTTACACCACATAATTATGCAAAACATTTTCTCAGAATGAACTATATAAAACCTAATGTGTTCTAGCTCTTCCTCAGAAATATCACTAGGGGATTGTTAATAATGACATGGGCACATTATAGATTGTTATAGAATTATAAATGCTAATGTTTTAGAAGAACATTTAATACAGTATTAATATTTAATACTACAATAAATCATGCACAAGACCCTGGGCTTGATCCCCAGCAGCAAACACACACACACACACACACACACACAGCCCTACAAAACATACTACATTTGAAATTGTACACTTCATCTGTGACATTAAAAGTAATTTTTTTCTCTGTACTATTCTGGCTTTTTTATATTTCTTATAAACATATTACATTATATAATGAAAATGATCCTTAATTATGATTTCTATAATTTAACACTTTTTATTGTGCAAGCCTAGAAAGTACTTATACTTTATATTAAAAAGCTACATTTTGTTATCATTTGACATCTCAAATAATTAATGTTTTTTTGAGACAGAGCCTTACTATACAACTCAGACTGAACTCACAGTCCTCCTGTCTCAGCCTCTCTAGTGCTGTCAAATAATTAATGTTTCTTTAAGCTTTCCAAAATCTGGATGAGGCAGAAGTCATAGTCCAGTCCACATTCTTCTTATAGTGAATGGCAGCATGAATTACACTGTGCAGTTAATACAAAATCTCTTTTCAGTTTGAAAGCAAGATGCAATAATCACTCAATAAATCTATCTTTCCAAAGTTAAACATAAAATGATATTTTTGTCCCAGAGCACCTTGCCTCTGGTGGCAAGCAGAGGATGGAGGCTGCCAAGTAATGGTGGAATGCTGGGATTGAGGCAGGCTAAATTAGGGAAAGTTCAGGACTCATAGAAAAATATTGCATTTTAGATAAAACATGCTTTGGCTTAGGAACCGCTGTTCTGGCTGGGAACGGCCCATCCCCTCCCCACTCACTGAGTGTTAAATGGAAATCACCTTGTTCTCCCCTTCCCATAGGTTAGCATAGGTTTTAAAAGCACCTGAAGCACAGAAACACTCTCCCTCAGCTTCCAACTTCTACCTGGGCCCCACCCGGCTCCCCTTTGTGTTTCTCTTCCCTAACTTTTAATAAACTCTCCTTACACTCATGCGTCCTGCCATGGATTTTTCCCGATGGGATACAAAGAATTTGGAAGTCTTCTGATTACAGACTGCTCCACCGCCATTAACGGGATCACTGGCAAAGTAGATAACCTCTTTAGCATATGCCATAAGTCATGATATAAAGTGAAAAAGAATAAGCAGATATACATAAAACAGCATGAAGACAAATATATGCACCCAATTACACATATCTCAGTATCAAGTACACAGTCTTCATCAACTTTAAGACTGTAAATACAGTGAGCAATGCTACTTTTAATAAGAAAATGGTGTATATTTTGGCAGCTATTTGAATTCTCTCATGTGGAAAATTAAAAAGAATTCCTAGTGAATATTATATCCTTATTTTTACATTAATTATAAATCCATGAATTTGACAATTTTAGTATTAATCCTTTAAGCAGATACTCTGGGTTTATTTCAGGTTTTTAAAAAATAAGTATGTGTTATTGTTCTCCCACCCTTTATTTATAAAAAGCTTATCTAAGCATCATAGACCATCAATTCTTGACCATTGGTTTTTATTTCTCTACTATTGTGTTGTGCTGTCAGTTTTTGTTGTTCTCTTTGATGGTCTCATGTGTTGTTTGTTTTCCCCTTTGGGGCTGTTTTGTCCACTGAACATCCCTGAGAAAATTCTGACTCAGCAGACCTTTTCTGTTCTAAGACATTGCAAAAGGTAAGAAATCAGCTGTTTAGACAGTTTTTGAAAACAGACATTAAGTGCACCTTTGACATTCTACTTGACAGTACCTGACACCATTTTAAAGTAAGATCGTAAGGTCAGAGAAAGCAAGATTTAGTCACATAGCTTCAGGTTGTGACCAGCGACCTAGCAGAGCACTAACACTGCCTTTTCTTCATAGTACCGGGCTTTATCTAGGATCCAGGATCATGGGTTAAAGAGTAGGCAGCATTTTATTTGATCTACTCTTTCCATTCATTTTCCAACCCTTTGGGAAAGAGCAATCTTCTTTCAGAGCCCTCCCTGAGACTGTAGCCATAGAAATGTGTCTCCCAATAGGGAGTCCTACTGGTTGGGTGATGTCAGCAACTGTCATGACTGCTATGGTGCTAAAGAGCAGAGAGGAGATGCATACGCTCATTAAGAGACCCAATCCTCCCTGTCCCCAGCCCATGGCTTACTAGTTTAGAAGCAAGGTAACTGAAAACAGGAAAGCTCCGCCAAATCTCACCTACACCGAAGGCTCAATAAGATAGCATTTGTGCTACATTTTCAACTTCATTTGGGAAAATGCTTACGAACTTTTATAAATACCTCCATTGACCAGTTTCCTCTAAGTTCAAGGATGACTTCTAAAGTTTTGTCTTTTCTTTTTATTTTATATTTGTTTTCTGTTGTTTCATTTTTGCACTGACATTTAATTAGAAGTGTTGAATTACCATAAAAAAAAATCTCTGCTCAGACTTCAAATACTAGCACAATAATGTCACTTACTTCATGAAGTCCAAAGCATTTTAACCTCACAGCAAAGTTGGGAAGAACCAGCTTTGCTGCCTGTGGTCTCTATTGATATGATAAACAATGGTTTTTTTTTTTTTTGAAGAGCCATAGATCATGCTGGGTCTAGGAAGAGTGGCGGGGGTGGGGGGGGTGGAATTCCCAAGGTCATAGTTAAAAAGATTGCTCAAGGAAAAAAAAATTAAATTTTGGTGTTACTGGAGAGTTTTGCTGAATGCTACAAGCTTGAGAACTGGAAAATCATTTTTATTTCTGTTTAAGACCCACTCTGGGAACAAACTAGACATTTGTTGAGAAACTGCTGAACAGTTTGATTAACTCTCATTTATAGGACAAAAGGCTACCATTTAATGCAAAATCCTCAGGAGGCTATTCTGAATTGAATGATCCAGGCAGCAATATTTATTCCACTTAAGTTCCATTTGACTGTATTGATTCCTTCATCTGAGAAATAAACAATCAAGAAGGAAGAGGAAATAGCTATAGCAGCAGTAACCAGGTCTTCCAGCTCCTTTTCACTCTAAATCACAGGAAGGGATAAGGCCTAGTTTCTTGCATTTATGTGTGCTTCTGAACTGTACTTTATATGAAAAATTACTTATCTTCTAATTTTATTAAGCTAAGAAGGAAACCTAGTGACTAGCAATAAACAGTTGGAAAAAAAATCTTTTCCAGAAGACTAGCTAGATGAAAGTATGTTGGGTTTTGTAACCAGCAAGTGCTGAGGATGATGTTCTCATTACCTGTGAGATTTTGGGGGGACTATGCAGACCTGGAATGGCAGCATAGGGAAGCTGTAGGGAAGATGGCTGTGATTAATGATGTAGCAGCTCCCAGGTATATAGAATGTGAAATTCAATTGTACTTCTGTTTGCAAAACAAAACATATCCAGCAATAAGTAATGTCTTCAACACTGATTTTTTTTTCTAAAGGCATCCTAGTCATTCACCAAACTAAACTGTTATTCTAAACCCAAAGGCTACAAAAAGTTGCCAGAAAACAGTGAAGAAGAGTAGATTTATGATGGTGATGGTGAAAAGACAGCCAGTTGTTTTCTTTATTTTTCCAAAGCTTGCTGTTCAAATTTATCTAAAATTCATAATTTAAAACCTTCAATTTCTTGAGCTACTGACACCCAATTGTCATTCAAACAGCTGCTGAGGTGCACAGGGCCACACTTCAGAAAAATGGCAAAGCAAAGCCAGAGGTCCATCCATGAGCACAGTGGACAGACGGAGAGGCTGGGAACAGAACAACAGAGCACAGGACATGGGAAACCTCACTGACTGAAGCCAAAAGGACTTTTTTAAACCTTCCATCACACTTTTTGTCTGATTCGTGCATTGCTGGGTGTTGTCATGTTGCTATATGTTTTACTTCTAAATTTTAATTTTATCCATTTACTTTAAGAGCAGTTTCTGTGGCATAAGAAATTTATGCTGACCAAATTGTGTCTACTTGATAATTTTAAGATACATTGACTGACTTTGGTAACATATCTAAACAATCTTAAAATCATTTTTTGGTCTGGTAATTTTACTTTTGGTAATCTACCCCAAGAAAATAATCAAATATACAGTTAAATTAATTAGTGTGCCTGTGTGTGTCTCAAGATGTCTAATACAGCATCATAAACCACAGAAAACGTTAAAACACCATGATAGAGAATTTTTTTTCAATTTTCAAATAAAATTTTAAACAATCTTATGACAGAATACTAAACTCCTAGTAAAAATATGTGTTAGAAACTCTTTAGAAAAAGGTTTGTTTTTCCAAGCCGGTGGTGTCTGTGGCTCTGGCAAATCTCTGGGCCCATGAAGGTGCTTTCTCTCAGCCTGGTAGGCTTCTCACAGCATCCCCTGAGCTGTCCGGTTTGCCCTTCTCTGCTTGGCGCATTTACCTATTGCCACTCGTCACCATGGCCTATTTAAAGGGTGACCTACGGCAGATGTGTTCTGAACTGTTTCACTACAAGTCCAGCAGCTCCCAATTCCTGGAAGTACGATGGATCACATCAAAAGTAACCAGAATGGCCATTGCATTGTCATTCTCTCTCACCGTGTGGTTTTGTTTCCTTTTAAAGGAATGTCCAGGGGCGGGGTGGGTGGTTAGGGAGAGGGTGGGGGCAGGGGGGAGAAATGACCCAAGCATTGTATGCACATATGAATAATAAAACAATAAAAAATAATAAAAATAAAATAAAATAAAGGAATGTCCACAGATGTGAGTAACTTCTAACAACATATACATAAAATTTGTTGTAATAGTTCATGCCCAATCAGATGTCTTGTTGTCAGCGAACAAGGGCACAGTATACACACACACACACACACACACACACACACATGCACACATGCACACGCACATGCAGACACACATGCACATAGATAAACATGAGTAAACAAAGATTAAAACCTGCTGAGATCATGCTGTGTAGCAGGCAGGGGCTTGCTGCGATTTTGAGCGTGTAGAGCAGTTTAGTGTGGCTTCCTTGTACAAGCTGTCGTATCTCCCCTTCACGAGTGACCCGCACTTACAAATCAGTATAGCATTTGGACTGATAGACCCGGGCTGTAGGGGACCCTGACTTGGTTTCATCAGTGTAGCCAACTAGTTAAATTTTTTTGGCCATTTTCTTTCCACAGGCTCCTCCTTCACAGGCTTTTTTAGTACCTTCTTCTTGAACCAACGCATGTTATAGCAGCCAGGTGTCTTTGTGCTTTTTGATCATAGTAATGTACTACCTGTAAATGCGTTTTTCTATTTTCCATTTTTTGTACCTTTTTTGGCATTTCGTTTCATTCTTATGCTGTATTTTCCATACCCTCACTCCTTTAAAAAAAAAAAGGGGGGGTGGTGGTATTTTCATTTTAACTTAAAAAACACAGAATGTAAAGCTCTGTGTCATAAAATTAACTGTATATGAAACTTAATATATTTGTGGTATATGTGCAAATAGTATTTATTTTTAACAGAAGAAATACACCAAAATGTTAAACTTAGTTACCGTTACATGGTTGGATTATAAATGCTGATTTTTTTTTAAAATGGGGTCTCACTATGCTGCCCAGACTGGCCTCAAACTCACCATCCTCCGACCTCAACCTCCTGAGTGCTGGGATTACAGGCATTCTGAAGGTTTTTAATTTTTTCTTCTTTCTACTACCAAGTTTTCTTTTTATCGTTAATGATCAGAAAAGTATATAAAAGAAATCAATAAGTACAATTATAGAGTATGAACACATTTTGCATAACTATCACATACTTTATGCAATCTACTCTTTACAAGACTCTCTGAAGTGATTGTTTTGTTGTCATCTTCTAAGAAGAATACTAAACTGCTCCCTGGCTTTCAATTTTCCTAGTATAGTTTCAAGCTTCTTACCTGGGAGAAAGTTTAAGGTAATGTACTACAATCCTGGAATTGAACAAACTGTTAAAGAGACACATCACTAGAGATAAAATTTAAAAACTAAGGTCCACATTCAGGAAGACAGGAAAAAGATCTGTTGATGCTAGAGGCTGGGATGAAGCACAGTGGAGTCTCCAGGCAATAAAACTGCTCTGCAGGTGGATATGTGTTATGAATGTGTCTAAACCCATGGCAGGTACATCACCGAATGTGATCCCTAATGTAAAGTATGAACTTTGGTATGTCAACAGAAGCTCATCAATTGTAACAAATGTTGTTACTGGGGATAGTTATGCATGTATAAGGGAGAGAGTATGGGAAATCTTTGTTGTCGTCCACTCAACATTTCTGTAAATTTTGAATGCTGTAAAAAATGAAGTCTACTTTGAGAAAAAAAAAGTGTTGCAAAATATCAAAGTAATCAACAACTTTCTGGTCCTGTGAAGCAGCTTCCTTCATGTAGTTCTCATCTCATGGCTCCTTCTTGTCACACAGCAAATGCTTTCCAATGGCAAGTTATGATTGTCCAGGACACAATTTATCGGGGGAAAAACTCACATATAGATGGCTTATGTTTTCAAACTATTCATAAGACTTTTCTTTATAACAGTTGTGCACCATTATTTCTCAGATCAGTGTTTGTTACATACTGTCTAAAATCTGTATTTGTGGGGTGAACTGTAGGGTTTTGTTCACTGTTTCTTTTGTACATATTCACTTGTTATTTCAATTTGAATAGATGTCTTCTTTGTTTTTTCATTTTCTCATTCTTAAATTCTTGTATAACAATGAAATAAATTAAAAAATAGATGATTCTTAGGAAATTTCTGTTATTCAGAAACCTCATTTTGCAGCCAGGCATGGTGGCTCATGCCCATAACGCCAGCTACTTGAGATGTGAAAATAGCAGGCTCACAGTTACAGACTGGTCTGGGCACTAAAGTTAGTGAAACTGTATCTCTAAGAACATGCCGGGTATGGCAGCCTACAGTTCTTAAAGAGTAAGACACTTTCACTTAAAATTTAACAACTGTAAGTATCTTTTAGCAGTAGAGAGATAACACTGAATTATCTTCTCTTTAAGACAGGGAGGGATGTGTTCTGTTGATTTGCTTATCGTACAAGTCAGCACAGACTCCTTGTTCTCTGTGTAGTCTTCATGGCTCATCAGAATTACCAATATGGTCAGTAAACCTCATATGTAAGGTGCCTCTGTCTCACTGAAAACAGCTTACAAATGATTAGTGCAGCCTTCAGTGTTGGTTTGTGATAGATTCTCAAGATAACCTAACCACTGATAATTTTTTTGCATAATATATTTATGTCTCATCTTTCATTTATTTTATATTCTATTTAGTTCTCTATACATATTATTAGGATCACAATTTTTTGAAAAAAGCTGTCATTCATTGTTGCCTTTTGTAACCAAACATAATGAAGGAAAACATTGTACTTAACAAAGTCAACTAATTAGTTAAATGGAGCTGCTGTTGACCATCTGGGGTGTTTGGTTGAACTTACAATTCTTCCTTCTTACTTTTCTTTTCCTTATCCTTTTTTTGTCTTCTTTGAAAGTGTTCTAATTCTTAGTTATTATTTTAACTTGTCTCTTTAGTTAGTATTTTAATGCCTTTTTTGTTTTGATTATTTTGTCTTTTTCCTTATTTTCATGATTTTGCCTGTGAGAGATTTTTAAAATTTCCTTGTGTTATAATAAAGGAATTTTGACATTTTGAAACTGCTACAAGTCCTTTCTTCCACAGTAAGTTTTAGCTTTCAATAGAATCTTTTTCTGTTTTATTTAAAATTTTGATACATTCAGTCATTTAGGGAAAACACAAAATTAATCTAAATTTAAGGTTTACAAAAGTACGATTCAAATGAAGTTTTAAAATTGTTCCTATATTGGACATTGTTATATCAATTAGCAATAAATCGCTCCTATGATATGGACTTCCTGATGGGTGATAGAAATTTTTGTCACAAGAACTCTCTTTTCTTCAGGCCACTTTAGAGCATTTGAGAAAATCTGTGTACAGATTTGCCATATCCATTGTTTTTGCCATATCAGTGTCAGTATTGTGTGTGGTTTCATTTGGAACCACTGTCAGGATAAGAAACATTGATTCTCTGCATTGGGATGCGTAAACATGCAGCTTCATGCACAGTCTGGATGCATGTTGTACTGCTATAGTTTTGCCCCATAAACAACAATTTTCAGGTTCCCAATTTGGGTTATAATACACATATACATGTAAATGTCACAATGAAACACCTTGTATAGCTATCTTAAAAAACAAAAATGTCTTTTTTTTTCAAAATGAACTAAGAAATTGAATATGGTTGATATAATTTCTATACAACAATGAATATAGAAATCTTAAACTGACTGAAACCACCATAAGAAAAGGACTAAGGTAGACTGAATAAAATTAGAGGAATAAAACAATTAGGGTTATAAAGTTGCAAGAATCTCAAGCTGAGATATGGGACACTGAGGCAGTTTAGCAGGAAGCAACATTTTATTGTGCCAACACAGACCCAGCAGAGTCGTGTCTAAAGGCTGAGCCCCAAGAACAAAAAAGGTCCCCTTATATACCCTTGTAAACAGGTTGCAAAAGCAAAAAGCAAAGCTCAACCGACATATGGCTGTATGTGACTTCATTGGCTGTTTCATTCCCCCAGTGCTATGTGACCTTCTTCATGTTTTAATTTTTCTCTCTCTACTTTGCCATCCCTTCCCCCTGCCTTATTATCAGAGCACAGTCTGTCTGGTTCTCTTTTGGTCTGCTTCCCTACTACAATAATACATATATATATATATATATGGAAATTCACAAGGAAACTCCCTGTGTAGCTACCTTTATCTCAAACAAGGAAAAATGTCATTTCTTTTCTTTTTGCTTCTACAAAGTCAGAGAACCGGAGGACGGAACAGGTCCTGTGGGGAAGGGAGGAGTGGTACCAATGGGAGGGGGAAGGAGGCAGGGGGAAGGAAGGTGAATACGGTGCAAAAAATGTGTACACATGTATGTAAATGAAAAAATGATACCTGTAAACTATTCCAGGAATAGGGGGGCTAATTGGAGGGGGTGAATTCAAGAATGATATATGTGAAACACTGTAAGAACCTTTGTAAATGCCACAGTGTATCCACACCCAGCACAACAATAAAGGGAAAAAAAATCAAACAAACCTGAGAACAGGAAGGTAAAACAGCACCTGTCCGGGGGTTAGCACCAGTAGGAGGGTGGAGGTTATAAAGAAAGCATATATGAGGGTGAATGTAGTGGAAATTTTATGTACTCTGTATGAAAATGGAAAAATGAGACATGTTGAAACTGTTCCAGGAATGGGGGGAGTGAGGAATAAAGGAGAATGATGGAGGGGTGAATCAAACTATGATAATATTTTATGAACTTTTGTAAATGTCACAAGGTACCTCTGGTACAACAATAATGTGATAATAAAGAGGAAACAAACGGCTATGTAAACTAAAACAAACAAAACAAATTCTCAGGTTCCATCCCCCAAATATCTCATTACATATATGCAAATAATCCAAAATTTGAAAAAAATCCAAAACACTTGTGGTCCCAAGGATTTCAGATAAGGGATGGACAACTTGTATACTGTAACTGTTTAATAATAAATTAATACCAATCGCTCACACATTTATGGTACTCATTATGTAGCAGGCACTTTGCCAGGGTTGTTTGATCTTCATATAACACAATGAGGTAGGTATTCTATTATCATTCCCAGCTTAGAGATAAAGAAACAGAGACAGACATGGACACGGAATTTGCTGAACATCACAAACAATGTAGAGTATCTCAAATAATGCCTGCATGCGATTCTAAGGTAGGTACCCCAAATGCCAGGCAGGAATGATAAATGTGGGGTAAGTACTGGGCATAACTGCACCAGGAGTTCACTGTGGGACTGGGGAGATTGTCTTACAATGGAGAATTTAAGATCCATTTAAAGGGCTCTGTTCAGATCCAGTGGGTTGTGACTCTGCATCAATACTGGCCCAGACTTTCTGATTCTTCTAGAGAATATGAAAATATTGATTCTGTGTGTGGGGGGGGTGTAGTCTTCTAATTTTAAAATATTGAATTAATTTTAAATGAAAAACAATTGGGGCCAAACAAAAGAACAGGCTAGTCGTTCAGCCAAGATCAGGATTTCTGCTTGTTTATTTTGCAAAATCACAAAGGATAATTTATATCTCTACACCCTGTTTTTTATTTCCATTCAAAGTTTTGTGTTTATTGTTTTAGCTGGTAACATGACCTAGCATTAGGCTTGATCCAGGCCAGTGATTAGTAAGTACTTGTGTTTTAACGAAGTCAGATGTGTGGCTTCCCTATGCCAGAAGCAAAGCTGGAGCTCTCTAATGGAGATGCTTTTGGGTCCAACCTGAAAAAAACATAACCATACAGCAACATCCAACTGTTTATTGCTGGTGAGAAATCTATCTTTTAAAAATATATTCCTTTTCCCTCCAGTTGGTTCTTGTTGGTCAAGTACCAGATCAACCTAGAAATAAAGAAATATAAGGAAGGATTTAAAAGACTGATCAAAATCTGTGATTCATCCTCACAAACCCTTCAGGCTTCCAGTGCAGCTGCCCCACTTTCATCTCAGCTGCATGAAATATGTAATTGCTTTCTAAAAACACAGGGCCAGCTAATTCAGTTGGTTCCGCATCCCCCAACAATCTTTGTCCCAGTTATCTTGCAACCCAAATCAGCATCATTAGCAACAAACCTCAGAAAAGTAACTACAGTATCATGCTAGAGATAGATATAAATTACTACACGTCCAGTAAATTCATTAATTTGAAGGTGTTCATTATCCTCATTAACTCCATTTTATTGTCTTTTCATTTTTTGTTTATATGTTTCATATTTCCAAGGACCAAAAGATACACACTTCCAGGTCAAAGGGCTAACGTTATTGTTTGCAGAGATTCCAGAAAGATGGCTTTACAAATATCTTCTTAGACTGAGTTTTGAGTTCATAGATCCATACACATTACCATAGTGGAGTTCATAAATATTATCCCTAAAGCCAGACTTTCTCTCATAGAGGACCGAGGGAGGCTCACCGCCTCTCCAGCCTCTCTGTCTCCCGCACCCAGTGGTTGCTCCCATCATTGCATTGGAGTCTTTTCTAGTTCTTCAGTTTAAGCATGTCATTTGGCACTTCTGGAGCACTGCCAGACAAGTCAGGAGCTTCTGCCCTCCACTGTCTCATCCCTAAGGCAGCAAACTCAATATACTTAGAGAGCTGTTAATTAAGTGAACTATGTTTGGTCAGGTATTTGTGAACAGAGAAAACAGGAATAGAAATGTTAAGTGTGCTCTTACAAAAAGACTGAAGAATCTTTCTGAAAAGCGTTTTCCTAGTTTAGTTTTTCTCCTTAACCAAATTTGAAAGAACGCACTTTTGTAGTGATATCAATTTCATTGCAAATGTGCTTATAAACTTGGGCAGAATGCAAAGAACTCGAGAGGAATGTAAATATTGTATGTTCTCTCTGCAGAGCTGTTTGAGGAAATGCTGTTTACTTAAAAACAGAGTTTTAGAAAGTACAGCTACCATCTGTAGTCTGGAAGATGATGACTGTGGTGATGAATTAAATAGTAAGAAATGAAATCTAATGGTCTTTTCTGTTTTCAAGGATAAGGTAACTGAAATACTGTTTCATTATTCTACATGCATAAAATAGCTAGAATTCATTTAGGCACCATATATGTATAACTTAGATGCTACCTAAGGGAAGACAGGATGGTTGGAGGTTTTTGAGAATTTGTCTTGTCACACTTTTTGTATAGGTTATCTACCATGCATGAGTAGCATGCTGAAACACAAGGGCGGTGGTGGGAGTTGGAAAGTGTTATCTCCATCATTTCCACTCCTTAAAGAGGAGCCATTCTAAGCTAGAGTGACAGTTTCACATGTTACCATTCATGTCCATGACTCTACACCTACCAATTAATTCATTGTGAGTATCACCATTCCTGTGATTATGAAAAGAGATCTATACAGCTTGGCATGATTCCTTACTGTGTGAGATGCAAAGAAAACTAAATGGGGATGATTCCTGAGCACTGTTCATCAAGAGTAGACAGACTAAAAAGGACAGTGAAAACATTAAATACATTCCTAAGATAGCCACCAAATTAAAGTCCCATTGAAGTACTTTGATGTAGCTTTTTAAAAAAAATGATTGGGGGGCCGGAGTTTGGGTGGGTGAGAGAAGGAGAGGTGGAGCAGTGATGTGGAATTACCACCTTCATCCAAAAGTTAAGAGAGAGGACTGGTGAAGTGGCTCAAGTGGTAGAGTGCCTGCCTAGCAAACACAAGGCCCTGAGTTCAGTCCCCAATACCGCTAAAATAATAATAATAATAATAGATAATTCTAGTGTGAGGTGGGATTCAAAGGTTTGTGCAATCAAGAAGGTTAAGGAGGGGACATACATCACAAAAACCAAGCTGGCCTTTGGAGGTGGTGAGGCACAAAGGAAATGGCACGTTGTCAAACACTAAGCATTAAGTTGAAGCCAACTTCACCCAAAACTCAGCACATTTAGTAAAAGGCTCTGAGTTAAAGAATGCCCTGACCTTTCTTCTGAGCTCTCTCAGGGCTTACACAATAAACAAAGAACAGGTTGTTGGAGAATCTCATGGGAAGAAAACATCAAGATTATGTAGTTCTTCAAATCTTATCATGCCTTAGAGAAGTGTGGATGGTTCTCTGCAAAAGAGGCTCCCATATCTCTGCGGGAGTGGGGTAGGTTGGGAGGGAACAGGTAGCTTAAGGGTGGGAACTGAAAGGTTTTTTAGTTTGAGGAGCGGCCTTCCTCGTAAGAAGAGCATCCTGGTAATGGCAGCTTGCCCATTCCAGCTGGCGACTTTGCAGTGCTTACTGCCAGCAGCTCATGTGAGGCTATCTGAGGACATCTGCTCCTTCTCATGTACCCAGACTGAGGGTGTTTGGGGAGGAGGGAAGGCGTTTGTAGAAAAGGGAGGCCTAATCTGAGTCCTGAAGACAGTAAGGATATAAGGAGCAACCATATAAAAACCCTTCCTAGTGACAACCACCCTGACATATGGTTAATTCTCATCCAAAAAGCTATTTCTGGGATATTTAGGAGTAGACATGGAAGGTAAAAATGAGGCAAAATAGATCAGAGAAATTAAGGCATGGAAAACAGCAGCCAAGAATTTATAAGTAAGTATTGTACTAACAACTATTGTACCAGCTTAATTAAAAATATACAGATACTGGTTTCTACTCTTTAAGTCTTACACTTGCTCAACAAACTGCAATGTTTACTACAGAAAAAAAAAGGAAAAAAGAGGGGCAAAGTCCCTCCAACCTTGCCTGCTTGCTCAAAAAAAATTAGTGTTCTCTGAGAACTGAGGAAGCATGTCTTAAAGAAAGACACCTATCCTGGGAAAGAACTCGGGAAAATAATTCCTCTGGGCACAAAAAATTGTCCACAAAGGAAAATACTTATTGCAAGGATAAACACCTGTCCTGAAGGGAGTGTCTGACAGGACCCAACCTTTGTTTAGAGGGCTGCTCAAGCACTATGTCATAGTGATCCAAATTTAATGAGCAGGACAACCTTTGAATCTTTGGGTCCAATTGATAATAAAGTGCAACAGCAAAAGCAACAAATTATACCAGGTGTCAGGACAAAGGGAAACACTTTCCTAAGGTAAATTCAAACAACCCTCCCAACCCACTTTTTCACCACAAATACTCCTGATATTAGAGCAGTCTTTGTACCTGTTATCAGATGTGCCCACACTCATGTCTAGATTATATACTGCATTTCTATCTTTTCTTTGCCTTGCTTTACCAATAAACTTCTTTGTCTCTACCTCGATGTGTCCTAAAATTCCTTTATTCCACAACATCAAGAACTTGGTACCCAAGGGCCAGGTGGAGGCCTCCTCCCTTTTGGTGACTTCCTCACTGGAGTGCCACCAGTTCTAGAAACAGTTGTTTGGTGACTTCACTGGGGCCACATCACCCAGATGAGAAATTTATTTTCCTTTTTCTGTCTGCTGCTCTCTTTGTGTGCTGAGACCAGTTCTCAGATCTCTCCTGCTTCTTCCCTCTTTGTGCTGAAAATGCTGTCATCTTTCTTCAAACCTCTCTTCCTCCTGAGATAAAAACCAAACCGCTACACTCCACCAGTGTGAGACAAAGTGAACAGGCACTAGGTCTCCCAACCTCTTCTTCAAGCCCTGTGGCTTGTCCAGCTAAAGTTTTTGTTAAGTCCTTATCTCTGCCAGTTTCCATAGGGAGGCAAAACTCCTATCATCCCTAAAACCAGGCTCACTGTGGCTGCCTGTCTTAAGCTTTGATTTTTGTTAGTGCTATAAGACTATTATACTTACTGATCCAAGGATTCAAAATTTACTTCAAAAACAAAAGCTAAATCAATATAAAAAAGGACTAATTGTTGCTGACTCCTTTGTGTGTTTAATGTATTTATGCTCTCCAAGTATACAAGTCTTCTAAAATACAAAACATAAAAAACACTAGTGTCCGACAAACTAAGCTGGCTAATGGCACCAGCCTTTTGTAGGATTGTGCTCCTAATTGTGTCATGACTACTATCTTTAATTAGACATGCTCAAACACTACACTCAAAGCAGTACTACTCAAATAATTAAAAGGACTGGACATTGGTTACCTAGAGAGTACATCTATAAATAAGTATGTTGTACCTCATTTGAAATTCATTTATTCTTCAAACAAAATTAAATTAAAATATATAATAACCTATTAACTATATTTATAAGTATATATATATATATATTGTGTCATTCTTTATGCTAAAATAAAAACTAAAGAATATCTTTAAGGTATGAGAGATTGATGATGCTGACATAATGCTGTCAATCATAATTATTATAATAAAATACTATGCAATAGACTGTTAACTGCTAAACTCTTTTCAGACTCCTAACCATGACTGTTTTAAGTCTTTTGTCTTCCACAATTTGGATATTTTTCTAAAGCATCTACAATCAAACTCATTGGAAATGACTTTAGCAAGTGCTTATTTTCCAAACGAATCAGTTTTTTTTTTTCAGATGTTTACTGTTCTGGGTTTTATTGTTGTTTTTTTCTTGTAAAAAACTGTTGCCTGTTAAGATGCTACAAAAGTATAACTTTTAACAAAACAATTTTGAGTCACTAAGGCATTACCTACAAGACAGACAAAATCAAACTTTAAAATGGATTCCAGGTAAGTTCAGCATAAGAGCCACTTCTAAATCTCCTACTTGCTTAAATTTGGCCAAAAAAGGTCTTATTGGCACTGACTCCAAGCTATCACTTCTCCCCCAATGTGGAAACATACCAGACCAATCAGGACAATTGTCATCCCAGCAACGAGGGACAATTAACTATAGAGTGGTTAATCCAAGGACATCTTCAGAAAATACTGTTCAAAGGTAAGGGAAAAATTGTTAAAATAAAAATGGAGTCACTTATGCCAATCCTTGCAAAGTAAATAAAGCCTAGAGGTTAAAGAAATGGTTCTCACATACAGTTTCCTGACTAAAGACAAGCCCTTTCACCAGATACCTCTTCACCAAAGGTAAACTCAGACTTTTGACAAAGGACTTCTATTTTTTAAACATAATTAGTTCCACTGATTCCAAACATATTTTAATAGTCCTGTTCATAGAGTTATTTCATATCAAGGTATGAAATGTACAGTACTCCAAGAAAATCAAAATAATGTCAGATTCTGCTTAAGTCTTCTTAATGGTGGATTAACCATAGGTTCTTTAAAATCTCTTAATAAAAAGGTATTACTTATCCTTGTACTGTTCATATATAAAAATATTACTCAATCCATTTTGCTGTTTTTTTTATAAGATATTCTTTTCCCTAGTTTCTTCTTCTTTTCCAGTTAAAGGTCACGTGATGCACCTGGGGTCATCTGACAACTGAATTTCCCATGTCTCCTCTAGATCACACAGAACACAACTTCTGATCCCTGATTGGGTCAATATCCAATCTCAGCTTGAAGCAATTACAAAGACTGACTGCCACCCCTCAACTTCCCTTAAGATTAAGGAACCAAAGTTGTTTAGGGGAACCAAAAGACAAAGGAGATAAGAAAGTACAGGGAGGGATGAGAAATATTGCCACTCAGTGTCTGGTAAGGTTGTCAGATGGTGCCTGAGAGTGGGCCTGAAGCACTAAATGACCATTAAATTCTCATCTAATTCTTGGACAAATATTTCTAGTATCAGGCAACTGAGAAGTATATTGAAATGACATTATTAGAAATAAGTGTCTCTGTATAATAATTTGCAGTCTCATTGCCTGAAAGAAAAGAGTTCATCATCTGTATTCATTGCTTTTGGGACTGCTAAACTTAATCCTCTATTTCTTCATGTTGAATTGAAATGTGTAGTTATTAAATGCTGACAAGTTGAGTTATTGGCTATTTTCGGGGCCCATGCTGAGTTTCCCATTAATAATACTTAGTGTGTACATTGATAGAAGAGAATTATTTAGAGCTATCAAATGGGTTATTATAACATATCCTGTATGCCCTAAAGAAGAGTTTTTTTACTTAAAGAAAGAAAAAAAAGAGATACGGGGAGTTGACAAATGACAAAATACTATTGCCAATAACAAAGGGGATAAATATAGTGATGCAATTTTGCGATGATTCAATTAAAATCTTCCTCTCTCTTCATTTCTTAACAAGACTTACCATGCTTACCTCATAAGATAAGAGGTAAAACCAGAAAAGTAGAACTCGAATGAAAAAATTTATTTTAAACTCTGGCTTATCATGTAGGCTTAAGAACTTGGCAAGAAAGAAACCTGACAATTTCCTTTATTTTATACTAAAAATATGATAAACGACCCACTTGAGGATACAATCATATGTTGTGTGTCTTTAAGGAAAAAAAGAAAATATTTTTAAAATGTTATTATTTTAAATATAAAATGAATGGCTCAAAAGTCAGTATGTGGTTATTACTATTGGTTCTTACTTGGCAAATAAAAACCTCAAACTTAATTGTGTAATTGGCAACATAAATATTTCTCAAACCTTTTCTGTGTTTTAATCCATGAACTATTTTGATATGCTCAATATTATTTTGGACAAATCACTTGGCACATGACATTACAAGTCTTTTTTTTTTTTTTTGTGGTACTGAGTTCAGAGCCTCACACTTGCTAGGAAGGCACCTCACCACTTGAACCACTCAGTCAGCCCTTTCTAAATTCAATATAGTTTATATTTCACTGATTTCTTGATGCCTTTTAGAGTATCTTACTGGAGAAGTCACTGAACTGCCTCTTCTGGTTCAGGGTCTTCAGTTTGACCTGTATTCCTTCAGTGTGGAAGTGACAAAGAGATCTCATTCTAGGAATTTCTTTTGTTTGTTTGTTGCTTTCTTTTTTTGGTGTTACTGGGGTTTGAACTTAGGGCTTTGTACTTGCAAGTCAGGTGCTCTTACTGCCTGAGCCGTATCTCTAGCCCTTTTTGCTCTGGTTATTTTGGAGATAACTCACTTTTTGCCTAGGTCAGCTAAGATCATGATCCTCCTATTTTAGGCTTGCCACTGCCATTGCTGGGATGACAGGCATGTACAACCACACCCAGCTTTTCTCCATTGAGATGGGAGGTCTCATGAAGATTTTTGCCTGTGCTGATCTGGAACTGTGATCTCCTGATCTCAGCCTCCCAGGCATGAGCCACCAACACGTAGCTAGGAATTTTTTTCAAGGTTGTGATGAGAAGAATCTGGAAAATAAAGGGACTAAACTTATACAACCCTAGCTGGGCTGGGTAGTTACTAAGCCTCACCTGGGTGAATAGCAGACGGATGAACCAAAGCCTTGAGAATGGACCACAGCAAAGTGCCAGTGATGCTGTTCTGTGTTTTAAGGTGCTTCTTCCTCCTCTGCTCACAGCAAGTGCTCAGGTCACAGGCTTCCTGGGATTGCTAGGGATGGGAAGATTGAGGTCTGGTTAGCATTGCTCCCAGATCTTCAGCTTTCTGACTGGAAGTCACAGGACAATGATTCACCACTTGATGTACATAGATCAGGCTTTACATCAGTGAAAAATGAACGCTTATGTTGATGGCTTTTGATATGTTGGAGTGTTTGTTTTCTCACTGGAGCCTCTTAAAAATCCTTTCTGGAGTAAGCATGATAGTCTGGTTGGAGCCATAAGTCAGATCATGGCACATGAATATGGGGAGGGAGTTTCCTCAAAAGGAACTATAATTAGTCATCTGGGAAATGATCGGGTATGGGATAAGAAATAAGAATTAAGTAAGCAATTTGGGAGAGAGAACATTGCATCTTTGGGACAGAGGTCTAAGGTAAGGGATTCCTAGAGTATTTCTGGTATTGGGATGCATGTAAAGGGTGGTGGTATAACAGGTTATAGAGCCTCCATCTGGCCAGGAGAGACAGTGAGGGCCAGGAGACACTGGGACAGGCTATGCCCATCAGTATTGTAAAGATTTCTCACTGTTGCATCCCTTCCATTTTCCTCAAACCTTCAATAAAGTCTGATTCAAGGTGTAGCGTGCTTTCAGCTGTGCTGCAAGCAATTAGGGAAAGATATCCTTGCTTTCAACACACCAATAAAGGAGGAAGAAATGTCCCTCTCATAGATCACTAGTAAAAAGACCCCAAGCCCAGCTGGGTATTAGAGAATAAGAAAGGGTAGGAAGACACTGCAGGGCAGCACAGTAATTGATTTGGTGTTATTATTTCCTGTCTGAAATGTAAGTTAAAATAAGATGATAAGCACTACAAATATTTTGTTACTGATCCACCTTTTCATTGCGCAATTGGAAATTTTCTATAAGGGTTCCTCATTAAGAAACATGTCATTCTGCCTACTTTGTTATCATTAGCACCTGCACTGTCACAATGAGGATGTGACAGTAACTAACAGCTCAGGGATCTCAGTGGCATGAAACAAGAAGGGTTTGCTTCTTGCTCATACTACCTGCCTAACGCAGGTCACCTGTGGTCTCTGCTCAAAGTCATCCTTCTTCTTGGTCTCAGGCTGAGGGAGCAGCCACCAACAGAAAGGTGACCAGTTACTGTGGCAGAGGGAAAGTGAACACAGCAAAGCACATGCTGACTTTTACAGCTTCCATTTCCCAGAAGCCACATGTATGATTTCAACTTACCAAAGACAAGTTCCACACCCAAGAAAAGGCAAGGCAGAGGCAGAATGTGTATGGCCTGTGAGTTCCACACACTTCCCGTGTTTCTTGTGAAATACCCTGAGTATCTTGCTTAAGAACATGTTGTTTCAGCTGTACTGACCAGGCTATTAGCCTGCTGACAAGAGAAACTACTCTTGCGAGATAAGCACTCTACTGCTTGAGCCACACCCTCAGCCCCTTTGTTTGTATTTTATTAGTGACATAGAGTCTCAAACTAGAAGTCATCCTTCTTCTGCCTTCTGAGTAGCTACATTGCAGGTGTGTACCACCACACTCCACTAAGGAAACTCCACCCAGAGGCCTAGTCCCTAGGTCCAGCCTCTTTCTTCCATCTTTAGACATGCCCATTTGGCACACACTAGGCCTTCTGGGTAGAGAGATTTATCTATATTCCAGAAAGCCTCTGACCCATGACAAATCACATACATTTCTTTAAAAAAAGAAAGAAAATATCTTTACAACTCCACAAATCTGGTGTTAAAAACATCATTTTAACCTAATAAGAGCTGCTATCAGTAGCATTTTGCTAGTATAGACTAACAAGTATCTCTATTAAGTGGTAGACTGTCTTTTCACATAAAAGCCATGCAATTGTCTAATTGAAATCCACTGTGACATGCTTGCTTTGGCAGCACAGTTACTAAAACTGGAATGGTACAGAGAAGATTAACATAGCCTCTGTGCAAGGATGACACTGAAATACATGAAATGTTCCAAATTTAAAGAAGAAGAAGAAGACGACGAGGAAGAATAAGAGGAGGATATCCACTGTGAGTGCTTCTGAATTATCTGCAGGCATGGTGCAGGACTGGGAAAGGAGCAAGCTGCTCTCCAAGGTACCTACTTGTTAGACCTTGAAACAACATTGGGCTTTGTCCTCCTGGTGTGTGGGGGTTTGGTTGTACAGCTTTCACTTGCATTCCATCCTATCAACTTGAAAGTCATGAACTTTGCAGCAGCACTGCAAAGACCAACCGTGGACCACAGTGGCCAATGCTTACTGATGTTACTGCTCAAAGTAACCAGCTCAAGCAGAGAGGAGAGCAGTAACCCTGGCACAGACAGCCTCCGCTTGTGGGTGATGGAGCCAGCAATTCCACGTATCTCTTGTATAATCTGATGCAAATCACTAGAACTCAGTTTCCATATCTGCAAAATGAGAGTTTTAATAGTCCCTGTTTTATAAGTTTGTGGAAATATGTAAATATTTAGGATGATGCCTGTCAACTGGTGCTCAACAAATATTAGACTATCTAATTTATTATAAGATTAGTTTATTATTTCTTTGTCCACGTGGTACTTAAGTTGAATAGTCTAGGAATTGTTGCAATGGATATAATAGTTTCATTTTAGCCCTATCACCGTAACTAACATTCTGTAACCTCTGGTAAGTCATTTTATTCTTTTTGAACCTTAGGTTTTTCATCAGTAAGTGGGAATAGTAATATTTTTGACAGGTAATTGAAAGGTAACACAAGAAAATGCATGTGAACACATTCCATGAACTACCCAAATATAAAAAAAAATCCAGGTTTGATTCTTTTCAAAGTTATGAGTATTTTATATTTTATTTCTAATTGACACATAAAAATTATACATATTTAAGGTATACTATGTGATGTTTTGATACTTGAACACATTGTGTAATGATTAAGTTGGGGTGAGCACAGCTATCTCCTCAAATGTTTATCACTTGTATATGAGAAAACATTCAAAAGTCTATATTTTATATTAAATATATAAAGTCTATATTTTATATTAAAATGCCTATTATCAAAAAAAAAAAACAAATGCTGGTGAAGATGTGGAGAAGAGGCAACTCTTATACACTGTTGGTAGGGATGTAAATTAGGACAGCTATTATGGAGAAAGGTATGTAGAACACTCAAAAAATAAAATAGATGTACCATATGACTCAGCTATCCACTAATACATACATATCCAAAGGAATAAAATCAGTATATCAGAAATTCCTTCACTCCTACATTTATTAAAGAACTATTCAAAATAGTCAAGATATGGGATCAATCTAGGTTTCTATCAACTGCTGAATGGATAGAGAAAAGGTGATATATATATATGTAAACATATATACACACATATATATGCATAACAGAATATTCAGAATATTATTCAACCACAAAAATTGAAATCCTGTCATTTGCAGCAACATGGATAGAACTGAAGGAAATTATATTAAATAAAATAAAATAAGCCAGACATGGAAAGACCAAATGCTACATGCTCTCTCATATGTGGAAGTTTTTTAAAAAGTTGATCTGAATGTAGAATAGTGGTTACTAGATGTTGGGAACAGTGAGGGGAGGTGGAAATAGAGGGAGATTGGATATTGGACACCAACACACAGAAGAAATAAGTTCCAGTCTTCTGCAGGACAGTGGAGTAATTATCATCGAAAAATGAAGACCTAGAAGAGAAGAACTCAAAGCCTAATATAAAGATAAGGTTAGGAAATGGAAATGCCAATGACCCTGATTTGGCACAGTAGACATGTGTTGAAATATTTCCCTATACCCACTAATTGTGTATAATTATTACATGCTAATCAAAAATTTTTCGTTAGTATTTTAGTAGCTAAAAAAGAAGAGAAATTTTTAAACTGACATTCTTATATTGAATGCAATAAGTACTATCTATCTAAAAACAGAGATATTTTCCTTCATTAGAATCAATTAAACTATTTTATCTTGATTAAAAAAGTATGTCTTTAGAGATTTTTACTTTTCTGGTATTAGCACACATGCAAAACTTTGGCTTCCCCTTGATAAACACCATCTGAGAATTTTGATAGTACCAAAGCCAGCCTGGGAAAATAGTAATTTCAAAATTACAAATCAAATCTTGGCATGATATTTGAAACATAAGCCTGCATATGTGAAAGAAGCCTCACATCAAATAAGGTTTTCTTAGCATACTACTGTTTGATAAATTGAGGTTTTGAATTAATAAATAAAACTTAACACAATCATCTTTGGGCCATTTCATTGAGAAGGTAGCCTCACCCCTCCAAAGAAAAGAAAGAAGTCTATAGCAAATTTGTAGATGTAATTAAAGAAGATGCTTTGCCCTGCAGCTTGTCCTACGAGGAAAACCTGCCCCTCTCTGAGGTGCTCAACCCCTGGCAGCAATGTCCAGCCCCTCGACCATGTCTTCCCTAAAGAAGAGCTGATGACCATCCTGGTGCTGCAAGCCATGGAGGCTCTGTTTCCAGAAGCTGAAGAAACCAGCATAGCACTCAGTGGTAGTTGCTATCACCATGGTCTTCCTCACTCTGTTCATGGTTACGATCTTGATCTTCTTTTACCAGTGTAAGAACAAAGGCAGTGGCATCATCTACCAACCTGCTTCAGGTAAGCTCAGTGCCATCCTCCAGATGAAGAGTGACTCCAACCAAGGGCAGAGAGAAGGAAGAGGATTTCATCTAACAGTTCCCAATCCCCTAGGAGTTGATTCCTGGATCTGGTGCTAACATGCTTTTTAATTTATTAGGTGAAAGAAATTTTAATAGAAGCCAGTGACTAGCATTGGTTAGTTTGTTAAAATCCAGGCTCTTTCCAGGGCACAGGCCCAAATGCCAGAATCACTGACTCCAAGGACCAAGGACACAGAGAAAGCTGCTTACAATGCTTTTAACCAGGCCTTTGTAATAGATCTGGTGTTTGTGACTAGCCAGCAAGGTTGGGCTGTGTCAGAGAACAGTTGAGTATGTGTCTTCACAGGTCAAAAGGGGAAAAAGAGTAAGTATTGGTGGATGCTCCTCTCTGACCCCTTCCTGGTCACTCAGTGGAGATAACTGTAGACTTTCTTCCCAAAGGCTAGATACCACAGTAAAATTCCAGGCCAGGAGGGACAGGAGACTCTGAAATCTTACCTCCCAATAAATGTGCTACATCTCTTCATCTGAGCCCTTCCTTTCCATATTTTTCAACTTCCTCATACGTATGTTCTTCTTATTCGAATTAAAATTTTTCATTGATTAAAAAAAATCAACAAATATGGGTACCATTGGCTCATGCCTGAAATCCTAGCTTCTTGAGAGGCAGATATTGGGAGGTGTGCACTTAGATGCCAGCCTGGGCATCTAACTTTGTCTTCCCATCGGCAGCTTTGTGTCTGGTTTTCATCTAGTGGAACAAATTTCACATCCCATCAAAGGTCTTTTGCATTAAGCACAATGTCCTGCCATGGTAAGTGTCATAGTGTTAGAGTGTCAATTTTGAAGCCTTTCCTTTATGTGATTAAGTATCTCATGATGAAACACAACACTTCAGATATGAACAGAGGTGTTCCTCTGTCTATACACTTAGGAACCACAGGTGGTACATTTGGACCAGTCGCTATTCAGGTGTATCTTCCTCTTCTCTGGCCCTCACAGACTGAAGGGTTGTCAAAACATTCTTGGAAACATTTTACCATGCTTCAGATAAGGACCTAAGCTGTTCAGTTTGTACAGTTTTTTCTTCAGATGCTTCAAATGAGCAGCCAATCTCTCTTTATCAAGGTTCCCATGCTCTTCAGCTTTTGTGGAAGCTTTATCCACTGCTTGTTTAGCTTGAGCAGATCAGTGGAGATGGATGTCTAGGGGACACCTCTGTGTAGTCTTGCAGTGTTTTGCTTCACCATGAGATATCAAAGTTCACCTTTCAGTCAGTTCTTCTAAACACAGGGATGTTTTCAAGAGCTTCGGCAGGAAATAAACAGTAGGATGAGAAAGGTACCCATTATTAAGAAGAAATAAGTTCTCTCTGGGATGGCCTTTCTTTCTGGTTCCTGAAACTACATAGTTGCTCTTGATATTCTTGATCCATTAGGATCTGACAATCACTTCACTCAAATCTCCCTTCACCACAACCTCCTTCTGCATGTTGTACTCTTGCAGACACAGCATATGCACCACCACCCTCACACATAGGCTCATAGAGGCTGGTGCCTCTGGGAACCAGCAGCAATAGGTATGTGAAAGGTGTCAAACTATAAGACAGGAGAAGGGACAACAACCCCCAGGCCTCTAAGGACCCCAAGGGTAAGGTCTTATAAGGCCATATGAGGTCATCATTCCAGGTCTTTTCTCTTTTGATGTCTTTTTCACAGGATCAGACTCCACAGTGCATATCTACAATAAGTACTCCCATTAAGAAGAATTTACCAAGATTTCACTCTTACCATGTCTAAAATTGATCTCTTGATCACCTTCCCCTACCTATTCAAACCCAGTTCTTCTCCAGTATTTCTGATCTTACTAAATAGCACTACTCAGTTGATTATTCTCAGAACCAAAGTTGTCCTTCGTTTTACTCTTTCAATCCCAGTCCATATTCAACCCATCCAGAGATCCTAGTTCTAGTTCAAACCAATTACCTAGGGAGGATTTCTGTAATAATCCCTGACTGGTTTTTTTTGTATCTCTATTTTGAGCCTCCTTTCCAGCTCCACCTCCACCTCCTAGTTTCCAAAGTGTACTCAGAGGATCCTTTCAAGAGGCAAAGAAGATTGAGCTCTTTTCCTTACAATAACCATCCAGTCCTATCACCAACATTAGAACCAGCCCAAAGTCCTAGGGCCTCTAAGCCCCGTGCAGCTGTGCACTTGCCAGCCTCTGACCACACATGCACGCTAGACTCCATGTTCATTCTGCTCCTCACAAAGGCTTCCTGCTGTTTCCTCAACCTGGAACACTTTCCACTGAGAAACCACTTGACTGTTCCAAGCCTGGGTCTCTCAATCCTTTCACTTCCCTGCTTTGAGATGCCACAGAGAACCTATCACTCTCATCCCTTCATCTGCTTTATTTTCCATCAAAGCAGTAGTACTACTAAACTGGAACCTAAGACAAACTGTCCTTATTTCCTTCTTCTTCTGCCAGAGGTCCTGGTCTGCCTATGTAATGCAGTTTGTAGTGTAGTTAGAACACTTAGGTTTGTTTCCATCACACGTGCATGTGTACAAACAGCCTAAGTGTCTCTGGCCCCCATTATTTGGTCCTCATTACAGAGTAATCCAATTGAAAATTTCCAAATAACTAGTGTTATTTGGAAACAACATCTACATAGACTTTTCCTGCATAGGAAAGGAAAGGAACAATTTAAAATATAAATAGAAAACATATTTGTGGAACATGATTTGACTATAAATGAACGTTTCAAATAGGCAGTTTCTCTAAAATTCTGCTCTTTTGTATTTCTAAGTCTCCTGCATTTCTTCATAATCCAGAGACTATATTCTCTCTGATTAAAATACTCTTGCTTTCCTTTTTGGTATTATTGTGGTTTGAGCTCAGGGCTTTGTGCTTGCTAGGCAGGTGCCCTACCACTTGAGCCACACACCCTGCCCTTTTTTGCTATAGTTATTTTTTGAGTAGGATCTCATTTTTATGCCTAGACTAGCCTGAACCACAGTCCTCCTATTTATACTTCCTGTGTAGCTGGGATGACAGGTGTGCACCACCATGTGCAGCTTTTTACTGGTTGAGATTGGGTCTCCCTAACTGTTTGCCTCCGCTGGCCTCAAACTGAGATCCTCTTGATCTCCACCTCTCTACTTGGTAGGATTACAGGTGGGAAGCACCTTGCCTGGCCTAGTCTTTTTATATAAGTTTGAGGGGAAAAAAGGGGAAAGGATTGTCAAAATTCAAAAAAGAATTTTTTTAAAATTTCAGCTGCCAAAAAATAATCTTGTAAACCAGTAGTTTAAATGAATGGCAGTCAGATGGAACCATATAAATCACATGATTTTGGAAACTGGTCTCTGGTACTCCTGATATTATTTATTTTAGCTCTATGTTTCCTTAAAAATCTCTTCTGTGAGGTTGTTTAAACCTAGTGACCTCCCATCACCTCGGCCCCATGGCTGACCTGGGTGTGGTGAGGCTGGGATGCACACGCCTTCTGCAGGAAATGCTCACTGTACACTTCTGGAAAGCAAGTTGCAAAGCATGTCCTCCATGTCACAAGTGTTTGTGGAAAAATTTACTTGTGGAAAAATGGCATTAGAAAAAAATGTAAAAACTGATCATAGAGTCCTCCCTCCATTTCTTTTTCCTTCTTAAACATAATCTCTTTCACCATGAGGCATTCAGAAGCTTGCAACATCGTGCTTGCTCTAATGTCCCCACCCCCACTCCCCACCTTGCAGTTACTGCTTTGCAAATCTTTGGCTTAATGGGGAAAGAGGGTATTTTAGGAAAGGGATGGGGATGTACTAAATTAAAAGAGAAACAGGATGTTGTAGTACAATATTCTACTTTTCTGTTGTCATCATTTGTCATACATTTCCATTTTTTAGCCTGAATTTATTCTGTGAAGTTTGCTTTGTTTTGTTTTGGCAGGGTGAAGTAGTGGGGTTTGAACTGAAGCCTTTTGCTAGGCAGGAACTCTACTGCTTGAGCCACACTGCAGTCCATTTTGCTCTGGTTATTTTGGAGATAGGGTCAGGCTGGCCTGAACCTTGATCCTTCTATTTTAGGCTTCCTGACATAGCTGGAATGACAGGATACAGGCAGACACCACCACATCCAGCTTTTTTCCACTGAGCTGGGGGTCCTACAAACATTTTTGCTGGGATGCAGGAAATTTTTGCTGGATTGCAGGCTGGGAACTGTGATCCTCTCTATCTTACCTCCCAGGTAGTCTGAAATGAATAGACGCATGCTATTGTATCCAGCTATTGGAAATAGGGACAGTTTGTCTTAGGTTTCAGTTTAGTAGTAATACTGCTTTGATGGAAAATAAAGCAGATGAAGGGATGAGAGTGATAGGTTCTCTGTGGCATCTCAAAGCAGGGAAGTGAAAGGATTGAGAGATCCAGGCTTGGAACAGTCAAGTGTTTCCTCAGTGGAAAGTGTTCCAGGCTGAGGAAACATCAGGAAGCCTTTGTGAGGAGCAGAATGAACATGGAGTCTAGCATGCATGTGTGGTCAGAGGCTGGCAAGTGCACAGCTGCACGGGGCTTAGAGGCCCTAGGACTTTGGGCTGGTTCTAATGTTGGTGATAGGACTGGATGGTTATTGTAAGGAGAAGAGCTCAATCTTCTTTGCCTCTTGAAAGGATCCTCTGAGTACACTTTGGAAACTAGGAGGTGGAGGTGGAGCTGGAAAGGAGGCTCAAAATAGAGATACAAAAAAAACCAGCCAGGGATTATTACAGAAATCCTCCCTAGGTAATTGGTTTGAACTAGAACTAGGATCTCTGGATGGGTTGAATATGGACTGGGATTGAAAGAGTAAAACGAAGGACAACTTTGGTTCTGAGAATAATCAACTGAGTAGTGCTATTTAGTAAGATCAGAAATACTGGAGAAGAACTGGGTTTGAATAGGTAGGGGAAGGTGATCAAGAGATCAATTTTAGACATGGTAAGAGTGAAATCTTGGTAAATTCTTCTTAATGGGAGTGCTTATTGTAGATATGCACTGTGGAGTCTGATCCTGTGAAAAAGACATCAAAAGAGAAAAGACCTGGAATGATGACCTCATATGGCCTTATAAGACCTTACCCTTGGGGTCCTTAGAGGCCTGGGGGTTGTTGTCCCTTCTCCTGTCTTATAGTTTGACACCTTTCACATACCTATTGCTGCTGGTTCCCAGAGGCACCAGCCTCTATGAGCCTATGTGTGAGGGTGGTGGTGCATATGCTGTGTCTGCAAGAGTACAACATGCAGAAGGAGGTTGTGGTGAAGGGAGATTTGAGTGAAGTGATTGTCAGATCCTAATGGATCAAGAATATCAAGAGCAACTATGTAGTTTCAGGAACCAGAAAGAAAGGCCATCCCAGAGAGAACTTATTTCTTCTTAATAATGGGTACCTTTCTCATCCTACTGTTTATTTCCTACTGAAGCTCTTGAAAACATCCCTGTGTTTAGAAGAACTGACTGAAAGGTGAACTTTGATATCTCATGGTGAAGCAAAACACTGCAAGACTACACAGAGGTGTCCCCTAGACATCCATCTCCACTGATCTGCTCAAGCTAAACAAGCAGTGGATAAAGCTTCCACAAAAGCTGAAGAGCATGGGAACCTTGATAAAGAGAGATTGGCTGCTCATTTGAAGCATCTGAAGAAAAAACTGTACAAACTGAGCAGCTTAGGTCCTTATCTGAAGCATGGTAAAATGTTTCCAAGAATGTTTTGACAACCCTTCAGTCTGTGAGGGCCAGAGAAGAGGAAGATACACCTGAATAGTGACTGGTCCAAATGTACCACCTGTGGTTCCTAAGTGTATAGACAGAGGAACACCTCTGTTCATATCTGAAGTGTTGTGTTTCATCATGAGATACTTAATCACATAAAAGAAAGGCTTCGAAATTGACACTCTAACACTATGACACTTACCATGGCAGGACATTGTGCTTAATGCAAAAGACCTTTGATGGGATGTGAAATTTGTTCCACTAGATGAAAACCAGACACAAAGCTGCCGATGGGAAGACAAAGTTATAATTCGGAGGAGGAAAGAGCAGATACAGCCAAAGGGCACAACCGGTGGCACCATAGTTCCTTACAAGGTTGTAGAATACCTCCCTAAGCACGTGCCTGGGGAGATTGGAGCTCCAGTTGTAAAGGGTCCTTTGTAGCAGTTCAAAGATTGGCCGTAACTTTTGCCTAATGGATCTACCAGTTGACATATTTACTAAAATTAAAGATTTCTCTTCCCGTGATGAAGTTTGCTAGATACAAACATGCAGAACAGGATAGAACAGTATTAGACCTCAACAATCATAGATGTCATTTGAATAGTCCAATTTTCTTAGTAATGAGAAACATTTGTAGTTACATGGTAAATTACGAAAACTTAAGGTTCTGAATTAGTTATGTCCAAGATCACCCATCCTCATGCCCTCTTCTAAACTTAATGATTTCCAAAAGCTGTGTCAGCAAACACTATCATATGGGGGCTGGGATTTTAACTTAAGTATTTTTGTAGGGACACAAATGTTCAAAAAAGTCCCTAGGTTTCTATGGACTGGGTTTTTATGAACGAAATGCCCCTTTCACTTTCAAGTACTTTTTGCACACTGTGAACCAGTGTGTACCTGTGATGCAATTGAATTTGCCACCATTATAAAATGGGTCAGTAAGCACATCTTTTATCCTACCATTGATTTACAAGATCCTACTAACAACAAAAAGCAACCAACCACCCTCCTCTTCAATGAGATTCTTTTGAGAAACTTCTTCCCACACTCTCTTCAACTGAAATAAATTTTGCCTATATACAATTGTACAAATGTGCTTTTTTTCCTTCTCCTGTATTCTAAAAACAAAAAAATTGTAGTACTGAAGGTTGAATTCAGGGCTTTGTGCTTGCTTGACAGGCGCTCTACTGCTTGAGCTATGCCTCCAACCCCTTTTTTGTTTTGCTTATTTTGGAGATGGGGTCTCCAGGCCATCCTGGACCATGATCCTCCTATTTTAACAGGTATATGGCACCATGCCCAGCTATTGGTTGAGACTGGAGTCTTACTGTTTGCCCAGGCTGGCCTCAAACTACAATCCTCCCAATCTCAGCCTCCCAAGTAGCTAGGATTACAGGTGTGAGCCATTAGTGCCTTGTTAAATTCTTAAAGCTTTATACCAAGTTATTATTCAGCATTAGGATAATTTTCAGACCAGAAATATTAACATAAAACTTGTTTGCATGATATGTAGTAAGAGGAAATAAATGATCTCTCATCTGACAAAAAAAAAAAACCTGCTTGCCAAAAGGATTATAGTTCCACAATTCTCTATTCCAATTCTGAAGTCCAGTAAGTTCTAAATAAGTACAAACATTGTTTTTCTTTGTTTAGTGGTAATCTCTGGTCTAAATTACCATGAAGCTTTTTATAGTCTTCATTCGTTGAAAATGCGGTGAACAATTTTACATGTTGCTACAGAAATACTATGGCTTTGTCCCAGGGTTAAGAATGCTGACTGTATCCACCAAATAAATGGAAGCTCACTCACTTCTTTCTCACATCAAACTAACGAGAAGCTCTAAAATGTGTTCAGTTTTTGATCCCGCATTTTTAAAAGAGCCAAGGACACATGGTTTGGGGGTCAGGGGAAGCCGTTAGGAAGTTTGCTGGATGAAAAAACAATATTTTATGCAAGTATGCAAACATTGAAGCCCTGTCCCTGCAGTTCCCTCAACCAAAATGTTGACCCTATTTCCTTTTTGTAACCTGTCAAGACCCTAAGGAAATACCACCTCCTTTGTCAAGTTTCTCCAGATTGCCACCCCAAACTTCTAGGGGAAAACCATGTTTTTTGACCCCAGTGTGCCACAGCACCTGCCTTGCATTGTTGCCACAGAGCTCTTTTTTGGGCCTTCCTTTACAGGTCCCCAAATTAATTGTTTCTTAGAGCAGAGATAATGTCTTATTTGTTTTTCTATTCCTTAGTAACAATCACATAACTTGCACATAATTTCCACTCTATTTATATACTGAATGAAACTGGAGATATATATATATAGCCTGGAGAAAATAAGACTTGAGGTAAAAATAAGAACAAAGTTTGGCTATGTATATGTGTATTATTTAGGGGAGAGAATAAGCAAATTCTCTGACATTTCAGAAGGCAAGATTTGGATCAATTTAAAACCAATGACAAGGAAATTTGAATGCAACATAATTTAACATTTTATTACTAGAGGACTGGCAGAGTGGCTCAAGTGGTAGAGCACCTGCCTAGCAAGTGTGAGGCCCTGAGTTCAGACCCCAGTAACAGCAAAAACTAAAATAAAATAAAACATTGTATTACTAAAAAGACATCAAAATGGAGCAGACTACCTCAACACATGAGGAGAGGAAAGTAAGGGAACATTCCAAAGTTAACAGGGCCATGGTAAAGTGATACATGAGCAGTGTTGGAAGAGCTGGGCAAAACTAGGAAGTTTAAGTATCTAAATAAATACTGAAAGTAGTGGACTATAATCCACTGGTAAGAAGGAATCCATGAATTATAATGAGACCAAACTAATCAAAAAACAAGTAGACGAGGAAAGGAGGAGGAAAGATCTTTACAGAAGCATGTCACCTAACAAATGTAGAAAACTCACCATTTGCAGCCATCATGAAAACAACTGGTTGAGATGAGAATAATCAGTAGATACTAGAATCACTGGGCAAAATTTGGGAACAGGAGACTTACATAGTCTCAAAGTAATCCCCCATTATTACAAAAGGAAAAATGTACCTTTAGAGGGGAGAAACCTAGCAGGCACAACTTAATCAAGTAATCACACTTAACATCATCAATAGTGGGGAAAAATGATGTCTGGAGACTACTGCTATGATGCACTGAAAAAGGTCACAGCATCATTCATGTAGTATTTCTGCCAAAAATGCCTAACCTGCATAGAAACAATCAGGCACAACTGAGATGAAAAACAGTCTACAAGCCAATGGGCCCAAGTCCTTAAAGAAAGCAGTGATTTGAAAAAACAAGAAAGGCTGAGAAATATTCCCATCAAAAGTAGATGTAGAACATGGCAACAGAATGAATGAATGACCCTACATTGGAACATGAAATGGAAAAAAATTGCTAGAAGAGATAGTTTGGGGGGAAATGGATGAAATCTGAATATGGATTGTATATTGGATAGTAATAATGTATCCTTATTCATTTTTCCTGATTTTTCAATTATATTAGGATTAAGAGAAAGTTCTTGGTCATAGGAGATATACTGAAATATTTTGAAGTATAAGATAATTTTTCTCTTCAATATGGCTCACATATATACACATAGGAATAGAAGTTGTATATGTATGAATACACATGCATACACACGCACATATAGAAGAGAGGAAACGTCTAATTATGTGTGAGTTTTGGTAAAACCTTTATGGAAATTAATTATAATAATCTTGTAGCTTTTTTGTAAGTCTGCTTCCTTTTCAAAATAAAATGTCTAATTTTTAAAGAAATAATGAGAGTTCTCTTACAAAATGTTGTTTAAGCAGCTTCTGAGTGAGATTCTGACCAGAAAGGGAATATTTTTCTTGGATTAGAAAACTGGACTAGATAATTTCACCTTGACCTTTAGTGTGATGATTAATTTTATGTCCCAACTTTCTTGAATCATTGCACAGATATTTAGTCAGACAGCATTCTGAATGCTTCTGTGAAGTATTTTTAGATGAGATTAACATTTAAATTGGTAGACTTGGAGCACAGCAGATTCCCCTCCACAATGTGGGTGGTTGTCGTCCACTCAGCTGAAGACCTCAGAGAAAACAGACTGATGTCCCACAGGAAGAGTGAATTCTGCCTCCATACTGTCTTCAGATTGGGGTTGCAACATTGGCCCTTCCCTGAGCCTGACCTTGTGATTTTGGATTTGCCAGCCTCCAAAGTCAAGTGAGCCAGTTCCTTAAAATAAATCTATAGTTGCAGTTGCTCTGGAGAATCTTGACTAATATACATTCAATCTATATATTCTTCATTGAAAATATTTTTTAAAAAGGGTACTGAGAGTGTGAAGATTTTCTTGTCATTGTTCTCTAAACGATACAGTATCACACAACTCTTTATACTCAAGGGGCATTATAAAAAGCAGATTTGTATTCTTGTTGCAATTTTGTGATTATGCTAGTTCCCCCTTGTTTGTGTGAGAGACATCCTGAGGCCCAAAATAAAATTCAAGAACCACAGAGACTGGGGACTACAGTACCACCACTGCTGGATAGAACCTGTTAGAATTACTGCTTGCCTGCAGCCTAACTTCAGAAAGATCTGCATCTAATCACAGCATATCTGTGTCTTAAATGTCACCCACTCTACTGCTGTGATATATGCCCTCATTAAGATTGAGGAGAAGAATTTAAATACCAGGGTGGAGCTCCTGCGCAATCATGCTGTTTCTATCGATCACGTAATAAAAATTCATGGCATTTAACAAAGACGAGATCAGTTTATGCAGGGGCGATGGCTTTCACAGCTTTGCTCACGTCATTTCCAGCACTGGCTCTGTTGCATTTTAAGATCCTTCTTAAATGCGCAGAAAGCACATGAGGCTTGAAGAGAGGCTGGGCACTTTAGTTCTGCCATTGCATTACCAGGTGATTAAAAAAAAAAAAAAAGATTTAAAACACTGGTAAGTACCAGGACACCAGGTCAACCCAGAGAGTTTAAATGCAGAGAACATCTTCACTGGATTACTGGGGTAGATGGTGCTGGTGGTAATTTCCTGGTGCCCTGCAGATGTGATTTTTAATAGCAACTGTGAAAAAGAATACAAATAGAGAGGATAAATATGATTGTAGAAACATTCGCCAAGTGATAAACTATTAACACATTTTTTAAAAAAGTAGAGAAATGAATCACATAGTTGAGTTTGGTAAGAACCTTGTCTCCTACAGAATTTAATTTATAGTCATGAGAGAAGGAAATAGAATTCCTAAGAAGCCACTCAACTGTTTCTGGCAGGGAGATTGCGTACATTGCTCCTGGCAACTGTGATCTTGAAATAATTTAAAGAGTTTGATATCATTTGTTAAACAAGAAACTTCCTATTTCTTTTTAAATTAATCCTGAAGATGGAAAGGGAAAAGCCCCATTCATTGGCAGAGTCCTTTGAGCTCTCAAACACATAGTGTCAGGTAGTCCTGACACCTTTTCAGAAAGGCCCTCCCTGGCTGGCCTTTTTTTTTCAGTAGTGCTAGAGTTTGAACTCAGGGCAGGTACTCTACCACTTGAGCCAGATCTCCAATCCTTTTTGTTCTGGTTGTTTTGAAGATAAGGTCTTGCTTATCCCAACCCTGCCAAGGCAGACCTGGACCACAATTCTACTTTCTTCTTCCCACCTGGGATGACAGGTGCTCATCGCCAAACCCAGCTTTTTTCCATTGAGATGGGTCTCACAAACTTTTTTACTCGGGCTGGCCTTGAACCACAATTCTCCATCTCAGTCTCCCAAGTAGGTAGGATTACAAATGTGAGCCCAGCACCCAGCACTCCTTGACTTTCTTATGTCCAGTCCCTCACCCTGCTCAGCTGTCCACATAGAGCCCGCTTTATCCAGGAAGCTGCATGAAGTATCTGGCCAGTCCCTCAACCTGGCACCGCCACCAGCACAGCTTGGCTCTATGACCGGTTGATGTGTGAGGTGCTTATGTAATTTTTCTGTGTCTCCATTTCTTTTTCTGAAAAATAAGAATGTAAATAGTGCCTTCCTCCTAAGATTATCGTGAGGATTAGACAAGTTACTACTTAAAGCCTTTGGAGCAGATTTGGGCACACAGTCCCACCATGTGTTTGGGAAATAAAACAGGTAAGTAGGAAGTGCTTGCTTCTTTTCTGTCACCCAATTGCACCATAAGTCCCAGGAGGGAAGGCCCTTGCTTTACACCTTGGCAGTCCTCAGTGCTAAGCCGGTGCTTCCACCCCCACAGGGGGCCAGTCCAGAGCACTGCAAGCTTCCTGGGTGCTACTTTTCCTGGTTTTTCTCCCTTCTTACTCAAATGCCCTTCTTGGGCAATCTGGCACATGTGTTTAATTAATGACTCACTGAAATAATTTAAGCCAACAAATTCTCTAGGAATAACATCTTTTTAACATAGGTATTTGTTTATTGAGATCTTATAGCTTAGGGCTAATAGTCCTCCTGACCAAAATGCATGGTCAAGAAACTACTCAGCGGGTATGTTAACTATAAGATAATGAGATGCTTGCGCCAGTAAGCGCTCCAGGCTGAGCCGTGGGTACACAGGCCAGCGGGCAGCAGGGTTGGGATCAGCAGCCAACTCAGCCATGAGGGGTGCTGTGGAAAGAGAGGTTGGGCACTGTAGTTCTGCCATTTTATTACCAAATCTCAGAATGAAAAGGAGGGCAGCCAAGCTGGAAGCTTTACCAGGGTCTTCTCTGTTGGAGTGTCATGGGTGCTCTACCGTCAGGGGAAATTATTAAGGTCAAGCGGGGTTCTTGTCGAGTCAAAATGGAGAAGCAGGAGCACCCATGTGAATTGAAACAGGTCCTTAGTAACTGAACTACGCAGAGCCCAACACTGAAGAAGAGGGCTCCCAACAACTCCCATGCTCAGTCCCAGTCATGTTCCCCATGCTTCAGAGCAAAATCCAGTCCCAGTGGGATACAGGAGAACTAACCAGGGCCCAGTGCACAGCTGCTGAGGGCACCAAGCCAGCCCTGCAGTCTCTGGGAACCACTGGGTTTCCATCTTTTCCCTTTCCTCAGACTGGGTTCTCACACACATCTGAAAACCCAGAATTTCAGTTCTTCAAAATGACTCTTATTTATTCTTCAGTAATTTACTCCTTTTCATGGTTGTCCATCTCTTTCAGAAATTATTTAAATCTATCTCCTAGTTTGATCCTATTATTCTCTCTCTCTCTCTCTCTCTCTCTCTCTCTCTCTCTCTCTCTCTCTCAGACAGGATCTTGATACATAGCCCAGGCTGGCTTCAAACTCATGATCCTCTTGCCTCTGTATTACATCTAGTCCTCTAATTTTCTTATTGCTTCTTTTTCTGTTTTTCCATTAGAAATCTTTAGGTATTCATTTGTTTGTTTGTTTTATTGCCTGGTTTATTTTCTTAAATTTATCTTTTACTACCTCTGTTGACTTTTTCCATTTCAGCTTTTGAATGTTATCACCAGTTCTTGTTTCGTGAATTTCTTTTTTTTTTTTTCTTTCTTTCCTATCTTTTTTTTTTTTTCTTTTTTCTTTTATTATTCATATGTGCATACAAGGCTTGGTTTATTTCTCCCCCCTGCCCCCACCCCCTCCCTTACCACCCACTCCACCCCCTCCCGCTCCCCCCCCCAATACCCAGCAGAAACTAAATTGCCCTTATCTCTAATTTTGTTGTAGAGAGAGTATAAGCAATAATAGGAAGGAACAAGGGGTTTTGCTGGTTGAGATAAGGATAGCTATACAGGGCATTGACTCACATTGATTTCCTGTGCGTGGGTGTTACCTTCTAGGTTAATTCTTTTTAATCTAACCTTTTCTCTAGTTCCTGGTCCCCTTTTCCTATTGGCCTCAGTTGCTTTAAGGTATCTGCTTTAGTTTCTCTGCATTAAGGGCAACAAATGCTAGCTAGTTTTTTAGGTGTCTTACCTATCCTCACCCCTCCCTTGTGTGCTCTCGCTTTTATCATGTGCTCATAATCCAATCCCCTTGTTGTGTTTGCCCTTGATCTAATGTCCACATATGAGGGAGAACATACGATTTTTGGTCTTTTGGGCCAGGCTAACCTCACTCAGAATGATGTTCTCCAATTCCATCCATTTACCAGCGAATGATAACATTTCGTTCTTCTTCATGGCTGCATAAAATTCCATTGTGTATAGATACCACATTTTCTTAATCCATTCGTCAGTGCTGGGGCATCTTGGCTGTTTCCATAACTTGGCTATTGTGAATAGTGCTGCAATAAACATGGATGTGCAGGTGCCTCTGGAGTAACAGTCTTTTGGGTATATCCCCAAGAGTGGTATTGCTGGATCAAATGGTAGATCGATGTCCAGCTTTTTAAGTAGCCTCCAAATTTTTTTCCAGAGTGGTTGTACTAGTCTACATTCCCACCAACAGTGTAAGAGGGTTCCTTTTTCCCCGCATCCTCGCCAACACCTGTTGTTGGTGGTGTTGCTGATGATGGCTATTCTAACAGGGGTGAGGTGGAATCTTAGTGTGGTTTTAATTTGCATTTCCTTTATTGCTAGAGATGGTGAGCATTTTTTCATGTGTTTTCTGGCCATTTGAATTTCTTCTTTTGAGAAAGTTCTGTTTAGTTCACCTGCCCATTTCTTTATTGGTTCGTTAGTTTTGGGAGATCGTGAATTTCTTATGTATCCACTTTTGTCTTTCTTTCTCTGAGGGATTTAATTGTAAGGCTTCTCAGTATAAATTCTGCGTAGTTTCTGAACCTTTTACTTCCTTTTATTTTATTTTGTTTTGTTTTGTTTTTGTGCCTCTATCTTTCATGTTAGGGACATTCTGTGACATCTGCCCTTCCTTGGCTGTTCTTATTCATAAAAGTGGGGCCCTGGAGATCTGAGTTCAACTCTGTGTTGTGTTCAAGGCTGGCCCAGATTTCCCCTTGCTGAGGGGTGATAGGCAGAAGCAATTAATTTATGCAGTGACCCTCAACTGTTGGTGTCTGTAAGTCTGTTCTCCTACTCAGTCTGTTCATCCACAGAGGAGGCTATCACTCTCATACCTGGAGGGGATAAGGTTGGTTACTAGTGTTCTCAGAATTGCATTGAAGTTGGGACTCCACAGGGAGCTCAGCACTCAGTGTATGGACTTTTGCTGAATTCCCTGTTTCTAGCCTTTTGCCTCATGTTCCCCACCTCTCCCACCTGGTGTTCCTGCATTTGTACTTTCTTTGAGAACTGTAGAAAGTTAGCCAATTCTTTCTAGCAAATTCTAAAGTGCGCAGGAGATAGCTTACTTGATGAGATGATTTTTTAAATGGTTATAGATCAAATCTTAAGCACATTTCTCATACATTCTCTTTTGAGGGCAACGATTAAAGGGGGCCAAAGGTTTATACAGTTTTGTTTCAGGAGAGTGTGGCTATGTGAGTTAGCATGTTCACAGGCTCACAGGCACTTTGTGGTGCAGGACTGAGCATGGGGTGGAGAGGCAGCCCCAGGACTTCCATGTGTGTCCACAGCGGGTGGGTCATTTGGATAAATTACCCTCATCAGTAGAATTAGAGGATCAGTATGTAAAATCCAGATCAAAAATAATTATTCCATTCCACAACAATAAACTCATCTCTCAATTTTATCCTTGTAGAAAGCTAGGATGAGTCAAATGCAGATGTCATAAATTCTCCTCCAGAACATTAAAATGTTATGATGTGAATATTTTCCTTCATAAGTAACAGTAACATCTCCCACCTAGTGTGGTTTGGGGGTCACAGATTGATAAACACATTATCTATGTTTTGCTTTTGTTATTGCTTGCACTTTTCTTTCAGAGCTACAATGACAAGGGCTGTACAATGGTTTCTTTAAAGGTTTATTGACATGTGAATTTCACATTTCAAAATCTACATTATGTATTTAGGAAATAGAGTGAAACACATGTTTATGTGGCGGGGGATGGATTTGAACGTGTGATTAAATTCATCACTTGCAAAGAGCAGCTGTGGAAGGAACATGAATGTGGTGAGCTGGGGTCTGTGAGGCTTGTTGCTTTGCTAAGAGCACACACATTTGCACATAGTACACACACACACACACACACACACACACACACACACACACACAGAGAGAGAGAGAGAGAGAGAGAGAGACTGCAAGACCTTGGCATCTGTCCTTGCAAATGCCTGGGAATGCACTTCAGCACTGCCTTTGTATGCAGGGAAATGTGCCAGTAATCAGTCTCATGAGAGACTAGGAAATATTTCAGCAAGAGATGAAAAAATAAACAGAATATATTATTCCTCTGAAAAACTTTTGTCCTTCAAAAAGCTTAAGTCCCTTTCCCCATGCCACCTAGGGATAAGAACTTTCTGAATTAGAAATGCTTTTGCCTGCAGTATGTCAGGGAATGGCTCTTCCACAGCTTCCTGACATCCTTGTAGGTCTCCACACAGGACATGAAGATGCAGCCTGGACAGTATTGAACTTGTTTTGGTGAACGCCCTGCCATCTTTTCAGGAACTTGGCAATAGTGGCAGTTCTGCGAGGAGCTGTCACAAGGCTGGACCCTGCTCCTCCTCCCTACATTATGAGAGGTTGCCACAAGGCAGTTTCCCTGGCTTTGGTGAGGCCTGAAACTTTCCATCCATTCCCCACCATGGAGAAGAGTTGAAGGGTTTAAAACTGCTTGGCTGGAGCCTAGAATGGGCTCTTCAGCAACAGAGTTCCACACCATGCGAGTTTTTCATCATTTGGCCTGCTGATTTGGTGTCATCTTGTGAAATGAGGGGCACAGGTAGCTGACACCATGCTATCTTGCTGGTGTGGACTGTATAAGCAATAGATGTGGGGTTTCTTGTCGCCTCACCAGCCTAACAGCTACTGCCATGCTGCTTTGTAACTGCTGACTGCTTGATGGAAAACCTCACCAAGTAGCTTAAGAAAGAAGGGCTATTTCTTTTCTTCACATACTAAGAAGTCTTGGACACAGGCAATTGTTACATTAAGTAGCAACATGATGTCAGGGATAATGCCACTAGAAAAATTCTTTAGTCTTCTTGGACAAGATGGCTACTGTAGCTCTCGGTATCATATCTGCATTCAAGGAAGTATGAAACGATGAAGGCAAGGAATCAGCTATCTGTCTGGTTTTTATTAGGAAAACAAAAGCCTCCTCACAAATGCCCCAGCAGACCTCCTCATCTGCATTATGGAATCCTGAATTTACAAAGAAAGCCAGCAGCCAGTTTTGGTAACAGAGAAACTAGATTGCTTAATTGGCCTAGACAAGAACGGACTAGCCACAGTACACTCCTGGGCTGCTCTCCTTGCTACTCTAAGCCAAACAGGAGTTCCAGGGTTGAAACAGAAGAGGAGGGTAAGTTAGGTAGACAACAGATTGTGTCTGCCTCTTAAACCAATATTGTCAGTCCCAGTTTTGCCAGCTCAGTAAGACCAGTGAGTAGCTGATTCCACTCTTTGTCTTGCTTACACATCGGTTGTATCTCCTACTTGAACTGTATAGTGAATGGTTAGGGTATTGCTAAAACAATTACCAATTCTGTGTAAGCTGTAAGACTACAAGAGAAAACTAATAGAGTTGTCACAATCAAGGATTACAGATGCACCAGGCCCTGAACAACTTGCTTTCTTCATATTGGAAGTAAAATACCAGAACTAACACCAGTGATTAGAAGAGAAGGGTAGTAAGTAGACAAGAAGCCCAAAGTCACCTAAGTGTGCTGACCTTTGCAGAATTCCTCAGCTAGGAATACTGTAGTATTCCTTCTTTTTAATATAACAGATAGATGAGATTACTACTTGTGCTTCCACAAATTGATACAAGGAAAAGTCAACCTTCCTGGGTTGAAGAGTAGACAGTTGTTCAAATATTAAGTTTGAATGTAATCCTTCAGGAGCTAGGTGAAGATTAAACTTATCTGTTCTTCCTTTCCTATCTTTTGAACTCGCCCTCAAGACCCTGCTCTAAATAACTTTTTATGAAATCTTTCACAGACTTCTAAAAGTAGTTAGACCATCCAGAATCATAGCCCTTTTTCTTGTCTCTGTTATAACCCTTACCACTGGTACACATATTTGTTTATATGACTGTCTCACCCACTGTACTAGGAAATTTTCAAGGAGAACAGTTTTTCCCCAAAACTTCAGCACATGATGAAATACATAGTAATAAGTGCTCAACATATTTTTGTTGAATAAGACTTATCCAAACCATGAATAGTTAATAATATCACATGAAGTCTTATATTTTAATTTAAGCACATACAAACAAAAAATTTATTCATGGTTAAAAAAAAAGACAAAAGCAAAGTAAGAATCAAATTCAAACCAATGAAAATATTGCCTCTTCTACCACATGAATATAGCTTACTGTCTTCACATAAACTCCTAGAAGTTGAGATGAGAATGATCAACCAGCCCAAAGATACATGAGCAAGCACATAAATCCACAGTTTATATAAGAAAAGTTTAAATGGCCCACGTGCCAATGAAAAGATGCTCAATCTTTCCCATGATTTTAAAAATGCAAACTAAATCTATGCTGAGATACCATTCTCATTTACTATAATGGCAAAAATCCAATAATATGCTTTTCAGTGAGACTGGGAAACAAACACTTTCAAACATTTCTGGGGGACAGCACATGTATAGTTCCTAGAGGAGCAGTGTCTACATAATATTACAGATGTTCTACCCTTTAACCCAATTAACTAACAACCTGGAATTTATCCAACAGAAATCTCTGCACAGTTACAAAATGCATTGTGATGTTGTTTGTAATAGCATGACATGAGAGACAACTCATTTCCATAAATAGAGGACCAGTCAACTAAACTATGGTACATCCTCATGATAGAATACGGGGTAGCCAAAGAAGAAAGAAGATACCTTCTGTGTTGTACCCTGGGCAGAGCTCCAGAGCACATGGTTCCATTGAAAAGCAAAATTCAAAATAGTTATGTACACGTGTATTTAAATGGAAAAAATGAGACCTATTGAAACTATTCCAAGAATGAGGGGAGGGGAGATAAAGGAGAGTGATGGAGGAGGTGAATTCACCTACGATATACTATAAGAACTTTTGTAAATGTCACAATGTATGGTCACATAAAAAATTCAAAATAGTGAACACAATACACTGTCTATTGTATCATAATGAGAAGGATAGAATATGCATTTCTTTGAACTTACAGCTGCATGAAGTGCTATGGAGGTACACTGCAGTGGCAGGAAGGGGAGATGAGAGAACAGGTGGATAGAGTAGAAGCAAAATTCATTTTATACCATTTTCACTTTAAAACTCTGTAAATTGGAAGTCTTAGAGTGATTAGGCAAGAGAAAGAAAGAAGGGGTATTCAGATTGGAAAGGAGGAGGTCAATCTCTGTTTGCAGATGATACGATCTCATATATAGAAAAACCTGAAGACTTCATAAAAAACTGTTAGAACAGTGAAGTCACAGGATTCAAGATCAAGATACAAAAGGTCAGTAGCATTTCTATATACCCATAATGAATTAGCTGAAAACATAATCAAGAAGCAATCCTATTTACAATCGCTATACAAAATAAAATAAAGTAAAACACCTAGGAATAAATTTAAAGGAGAAGGTAAAAGAATTCTACACTGAAAACTAGAAACTATTCATTAAAGACACAAAAATAATTTCAAGATATGCCATGTTCCTGAATTGGAAGAATTAACGCTGTTACAATGTCCATACAACTCAAAGCAGTCAACAGATTCAGTGAAATCCCTAACAAAATAACAATGACATTCCTCAGAGTAGAAAAAACACTCCAAAAATTCTTATGGGACCACAACAGACCTTGAATAGCTAAAGTACTTTTGAACAGAAAGATAAAGTTGAAGGCCTCACAATACCTGATTTCAAAGCATACTTCAAAGTGATATTAACCAAAAGAGCATGGCTTTGGCATCAAAACAGACACTATATTAATGGAACAAACAGAACATCAAAAATAAATCTGCATGTTTACAGCCAACTGATTTTATAAGAAAGAAGAGAAGAGGAGACATTAGAAAAAGGACAGTCTGTTCAATAAATACGGCTGGAAAACTGGATATCCATATGCCAAAGAATATGGAAAGAAACTAGAAACTAGATACATATCTCTCATCATATTTTTAAAAATCACTCAAAATTTAAGGCCCAAAACTATGAAGCTACTAAAGAAAAATAGGATAAATGCTTCAGGAATTGGTCTGGGTGAAGATTTTTTTAAAAATATGTTGCCAAAAGCAAGGCAACAAAAGCAAAAATGAACAAATGAGTTCACCTCAAACTAAAGAACTTCGATGCAACAAAGGAACAAAACAAAGTTCAGAGACAACCCATAGAGTGGAAGAAATATTTGCAAACTATCTGACAACATATTGATATCCAGAATATACAAGGAAGTCAAACAACAGAAGAACAAAACAGCAAACAAATTTGAAAATCCAAATAATTTGATTAAAAGTGAGCAAATAGTTTGAATAGACATTCCTCAAAAGAAGATATGTGAATGACAAATATATGAAAAAATGCTCCACACCACTAATCATCAGGGAAATAAAATTCAAAACCACAATGAGATGCCATCCCACCCCAGTTAGAATGGCTATTCTCAAAAAGACAATAATCACTGCTACCAAGGATGGAGAAAACACACTGTTGGTGGGAATGTAAGTTTGTACAGCAATTATAAAAAAGAGAAAACAGTATAGAAGTTCTTCAAAACACTGAAAACAAAATTGCTATATGATCTAGCCATTCCAGTACTGGGTATATATCTAAAGGAAAGAAGGTCAGTATAACAAGAGATAACTGCACATTCATTCTAGTACTACTTATAATACCCAGTATGGAATCAACCAAGGGGTCCACTGACAGATGACTGAACAAAGAAAACACAGTGTAAATACACAATGCATTCATCTAGCCATAAAAAAGAATAAAATTCTGTCATTTGTGGCAATTTGGATGAGCCTGGAGGAGACTGCTTTAAAAGAAACAAGGAAGACAAATACTGCATGTTCTGATTTATGTGGAAACCAAAAACACTGGTCTCATAGAAGCAGAAATTAAAAGAGGGGTTACCAGAGCTGGGGAAGAGTGTGTGGGATAGAAAGAGGACGGTTAAGGGGAACAGAGTTGCAGTCTGGGAGGAGAAAAAGTTGCAACATTTCGTAGCACAGTAAGAAAGCTACGGTTGACAAAAATTAAATGCATACTTCAAAAATAATAATAGATCAATGTAGATAGATATCATATGATATTAGGAAATTTTAATTTTAAAAAATAATAGTAGAGAAGATTTTGAATGTTCCCAACACAAAGAAAATGGTAAACGTTTGAGATGATGGATATGTCAGTTACCCTGATCTGATCATTACACAACATATACATTTATTGAACAGTTACACTGTACCCCTAAACATATATAATTCTATGTCAATTGAAAATAAGTATTTAATCCTATGAATCTGCCTAGCAAACCCAAGGTCCTGAGTTCAAATCCAAGTAGTAAAAAAACCCCTAAATTTTAAAAAGTAAATTTAAACCTGGGATCTAATACTTATTTAAAATTAAATTAAAAATTTTTATTCTTGGGCTGGTGTGGGTACAGTGTGGATTCACAAAAGTTCTTACAATGTATCAAATATATCATACTTGAATTCACCCCTTCTAACATTCTCCTTTATCTCCCCCTCTCCCCATTCCTGGAACAGTTTCAACAGGTATCATTTTTCCATTTACATGTGTACACAGTATTTGTACCATGTTCACCCTTCTTACACCCTTTCCCCACCTCTTCTCACTGATACCAACCCCTCAACCTGTTCCACCCTTCTGTTCTCCAATTTTGTAAAAGAAAAAAAATGACATTTTTGTTTTAGGTAACTACAAAGGGAGTTTCCTTGTGACATTTCCGTGTATATATGTATTATAACCCGAATTGTTTCATCTCCTCTGTTTTTCTTCTTCCTAACTTAGTGCCCTTCTTATGGTGATTTTTAATAGGTTTAAAAATTCTATTTTCATTCTTCTATAGAGAGTATACCACCCATATTCACCTTCCTAACTTCCTTCTTTTGCCCTCCCCCTCTCATATGTGACCTCCCCTTAACATGACCTATTTTTCATAATATTGCTGTATTTGTATTGGATCTATAGTCCACATATGAGAGAGAACATGTGGCCTTTGGCTTTCTGAACCTGGCTAACTTCACTTAAGATGGTGTTCTCTAGTTCCATCCATTTACCTGCAGATGACAAAATTTCATTCTTCTTTGTGGCTGAATAAAATTCCATTATGTATAAATACCACATTTTCTGAATCCATTCATCAGAAGTGGGGCTTGTTTCCATAGTGTGGCTGTTATAGCTTAGCAATTAGTATAATGCTGGAAGAAAAATGGATGTAATTTAAAATTTGTAAATCTTGTTTCTTATACATGGCTTTTACAGCCAGATTGTGTACTTTGGTATCTCTACCTCTCCTTTTACCACAATTTTACCTAAATTGGTAACCTTTTCCTCTTTCTTTTTTAGTTTCTTTTCTTCTTCTTCTTCTTCTTTTTTTTTTTTTTTGTTGAGGTCTTGCTCCCCAGGATCTGGCCTGGAACTCTTGAACTTCTGCTTTACCCTCCCAGTGCTGGGATTAACATTGGTTGCCACCATGCAGGGTTTAGGCAAATTTCTTAATCCATCTGTGCCTTGAAGGAAGTTGATGGATTAATAAAAATAAGCAAACTGAGCCTGAAATAGAAGTTCTACACAACTTTGGGCTATTATTAATACTACATTTAGTAATAGTAACATAAAAAATCTCTTGGTAACCATTTACTGGTAAGATTTCATGAATCTTTTTGATATCATAATCTCTTTTTATTTTTGAAGATAATAAAATGAATACCAAGAGAAATAAAGTGATTAGTCAAAAATAGCACCAAGCAGGGCCAAGCACATGTCACACACGTGGAAATGCTGGAAACAAGGTCATTGCTTTCATTCCTCTTTAGCAAGTCAAAAAAAAATGTAATAAATTGGATTGTGAGATATCATGAATGCAAAAACTCTTTCAAGATGCATAAGGAAGCAATAAAACACAGCCCCTGAAAAGCATCTGCTACAACTATTGATTAAATCAGCAGATAAAAATCTTTCTACAAATTTGCTACTTGCCCAGAAAACAGGAGCTACCGTCAGGCTGGGAGTTTCTAGAGAGAAACTCTAAATAAAGGCACAGTTTCCACCTTGGTGCTTGGATTTAAGTCCTGAATACACCCTGTGGTTGTTTATTTTAAAAAATAAAGAATCACCAATACAGAATTGATATAACTACCAAGCACTGTCAGTAAATCTCACAGCCCCTTTCCGATGGCTTATGTTGATTTTTTCCTAGTGAAAATGAATTTGTCTGTACACTGTGATGTTTGGATTATCAGATAACCCGATTCAAAATAACACAAAGAAACAGCTTAGGTGCTTTTTTTTCTCCTAATCAAAAAAACAAAGTCTAAACCACTGTGAATAAATTGTGCCCCCTGCTGATTTCATTTGATATTAACATCATCAACGTAAATAAATAAATAAATAAATAAATAAATAGCCTACAGTGCTGAAGGAGAGTGCAGTGTCTCCAAGGCCGGTCATTTAAACATCCTTTCAGACATAAGGCAGGCTGTCCCAGCAACTGGAAACTGTGCATGATTCTGAGCTTGGCGGAGTCAGGGGTAAAAGAAAGATACCTTCTTTTGTGAGCTTTGTGGAGAGAACTGTTCTAAGGAGCTTCTCAGTGTTGCGTGTCCCTTTGGTAACACTGAATAGGAAAATCAAACAAGCAAAAAAAAAAAAAAAATCCCTAAGAAAGGAGCTGCTTGCTGCTGGGCACTAGCACCTGTGATTTATCCTGCGTTTTTTCTTTTTTTTTTTTGGTAGTACAGGGGTTTGAACTCAGAGTCTCTGCTCCCTAGGCAGGATACCTCTACGGCTTGAGCCACACTCCCAACCCTTTTTGCTTTAGTCATTTTTCAGGTAGAGTCTCAAGGTTTTTGCCTCTTAGAGCCATTTACCTACCTCTGCTTCTCACAGAGATGGGATCACAGTCTTCACTAACCACACCTGGCTCACTGATTGAGATGAGGTCTCTAACTTTTCACTCTGTCTGGCCTCAAACACCTATCCTCCCTTTCTGCATCTTCTGAGCAGCTGGAATCACAGCTATGAAGCCACCACATCTGGCCCTGATTACTCTCATCTTTACAAAAACCAAAGGACATTAGAACTCTGCTCCAATTACCAAATAAAAATGTTCTTGACGTTGACTGAGTTTATTCGCTGGAGAAAATGATTACCAGCAATACATGGCCAGGCATGATTGCTGGCTGGAAGTCATTTTAACTTACTGTGAATCTATTCAGATTCTAAATGCACCTTGAGAAAGGGTTCTCAGCCTGGACAATACTGTCAACTAGCCGTGTGGCATCAGGAACCCCCAGCCTCTTTCTTCTGTAGCCCTCATGTTTTGTCTTAATGCCTCCCTCCCTGCTTTGTCTATTGCCTCTTAGCAATCTGTTTTTCTAGCCTGGAACGCGTGCCCACTAGCTGCCGGCTTAATCCTGGAAAAGTAACTGACAAGAGCGTGTGTTCTCCTCCTCCTGGTGTTTGGGAGAAACTCCTGAATGCAGAAAGGAAGTTAATGGTGCACTTGGCCTTGGAGAAGATGACGAGGAAGTATTTCAAGGTGGAGGGCCTTCTCTCATGCTTCTAGACAGGGCACAGGGAGCGCAGCAGCTTTTCTCCATGAAGAGAACAGCCGCTTCCAGATGCAAAAGTGTTTTAGATTCACATTCACAGGTAGGTAGTAAATCCCGCCTTCCCCCCTCTACTCCAAAAGGGCTCTCAGTCTTTCCAGAGCCCCTTTGATGTGTGACTAGGGCTGCCAGATTTAGCGAATAAAAGTGCAGCACTCCCACTTTGAATTGTATTTGGATATGAATTTCAGAAAAACAGCAATTTCTTTAGTATTTGTTGTTTATGTGGAACTTACATCGAATTGGTGCCCGGCACGTCATCTTCCCCTTGCTTGAACTCTGTGATCACGGTGTTTTCCAGAGCACTGTAAACCCACCCTGGGTGGCTGTGAGCCGGGTGGGGGGTTGAGCTGTCACGGGGCGCAGGTGGCCCGCGTGGCGCCTCCCTGGAGGCTCATCCCAGCCGCTCGTCTCCCTCTAGCGGCCGCCGGGGACATGGGCAGCTCTGGCTGTGGAAGGAGTGTGGGGTGCAGGGCACCCCCAAGGGCGTTTTTCCAGGCTGGGGATTGGGAATTGGGACGTGCTGAGTTCAGAGCGACATGAACCTGTCTCCATCCCCTGCAGAAGAAAATTGCTCTGTTCCCAATACCAGAAATGGATTTTCTCTTGTTTCAGTTAAAAATTCCGTGGACAAATACCTCCGTAGAGCAGTCTAAGATAACAGGTAATGTCTTATGGCGGGCTGTCTGTACTGAATGCTGAAAACTGACAGACGTTGTCATCTCATGCTGAAGAGAGATCCAAGCCCTCTCCCGGCTGATCCCAGAGATTTGTCAAAAAGTATTCATTTTAACTGCGAATTTCAAAGGGTGGAGATGATTATCTGTCATTTGCAATGTGCCTGACAACCAATAAATAGTGCTGAAATGAACTGACATTGAAATACACTGGCGGCTTGGAATTAAAAACAAAGATGAAACCCGGTCCTGCCCACACATTCTCTGTTGGGAAGACGGTGGCTGAAGTGCGCATGCTCGGCATCCCCTGTGGCTTTGGGTCCGGGAACCTCAGGTCCACTCTGAGTCATTTGATGACTGGAGCCATGTGAGATTGTTTTTGCAACACTCTGCTTGAAGAGTGATGTGTTCAGTAACGCGGGGTACTGGCTAGGTGAGTGGAATGGAGTCAGAACATGGGTTCTAGAATTCAGAGGTGACTCCCAGATTGCACCTCAGCTCCTGGAAGGTCAGTTTCTGCAATGTAGGTATTCTGTGGTTGCTTGTTGAATGAATGAATGAATGAATGAGACTGTATTTATCACAACCATCTCCACACCAAAGGAAGCTTTGATTCATGAAGCACGCTCATTAGCTTTAGTGAGAATCAAGGCAAAGTGACTGGAAACAAGAGACTTTTATTCTCCCTCAGGCTCCTTCAAGCCACCAAAAAGCACAAAACCCCAGCAAAAGCAATTGTCTTGCTTCATCCTTTCAAGTCAAATGCCCTTTTACACAGATTGCCTGTCTCTAAGCCTTGCCGCACAGGTACACCAGCAATACACAAAGTAGGATGGCAGGTATTTACACAGGAAATTGAGAATCAGATACTCACATTTTTTAAGAATAACTCATCAGAGAAAGAATTATAATTACTGAGCATCTAATATGCACCAAGAGCTACCTCTTGTTGTCTCATGTCATCTTCATAGTAACCCTGTAAAATTATCATTAACATCCTTAGATGTGGAAATGGCAGGTCAAATAAATGAAATAACTTGACCAAGGTCATACAGAGAGCCAAGATGTAAACTCACATCTGCTCTATTCATCTCTTTCTAGCATCCAGTGCTGGTACTTGAGTACCTAACTATGTCATGTGTATACTTCAAGGAAGGATCAATAATTAGGAAATGTATGTTGGAAAAGAAAATCAAGCATCAAGGGAAAATGGGAAAGGGTGGAACAAATGGTAGGTGGTCTTTGTCCTTCCACCACTGGAGCCATGACCTTGTGTCTCATCTGCTTGTCCCTATAGACCAAGGAGAAGACTGTGATTTCAAAATTGATTCCAGCTTTCAAAATGTGTAGGTTTTCATGCCACACCCCCTTGGGTATTCTCAGGTATATTCTGGGGTTGGGCCCTGGAATCTGTATCCTTTGCAAGCATGGCAAATTTGAAACTCAGAGGATTTGATGTTACCTAATGTTTATAAATCAACCATTTAGGCTATATAGGTATATTCTTAAAAGAACATTCTAGCAAAGACTCTTATTATTATTTTAGTCATGCTAGAAAAGAAAAAGTTAAGGCAGTCAAACTGAAGTGTTTCTATATTGACATGTCCAAATTCTGATAGTTACAGTGTCATTCCACTGGCTTTTGGCAGTAGCCCCAATGAAGAAAGGTAAGCACCTTAAATCTAGTAATTCCACTTGATATTAGATTTTAAAAGGTTATGTGAGGTAAGAACCTGTAGACCTTTCGAGAAACAGTTAATCTCATGATTATGGAAGAAAATACAATAATAGTTGCTTAAGCCAGATTTTCCTTCAGTCATGTAGATTCTTTATTCATTTTTTGAACAAGAACTTTTTTAAGTGGTTGCCATCCTTCAGACCATACTGGGAGCTGAGAACAAGAGCTGCTTGTTTTCACTAATCTTGATGTGTATCACACCTCCTCAATTCCTGTGAAGAAAGAGTCAGGGTAAGATAAATCTAGTAGGTGAAAATACAGCAGAATATAAGTGTTCCCACTATGAAAAGGATCACTGCACCCTCCAGTGTTTATTTTCATGGACACACGGGTAAGACTAGTGTCAGCAACATTGCTCTATGAGTCTCTTGGGTTTTGAGAATTCCAAAATACTTCAAAAGGCTGTAAAGAGGTGGTGTTATACCTTCAACTTGAAGTAATCTTCAAACTCTATCTTGTTGAATCAGATAGTTATGTGAATGGACTTAATATTAGGACCAAAAAGGATTCAGTCCTTTGACTAAATGTCTCCTCTTTCCTAAAACACATTTTGGTTTCCAAATTATTTAACTCTTGAGTCACTGGATTCTTTCTCTCCTTGGCTATCTACTCCTTCCATACTCCCTTAGATAATTACTATTTCCTTCTTTAGTCACACCCACATATATCTCATTATCTTATCTCAATGTGAGAAATTTATCTAGATACACATGTGTACTTCCCTTTGAAGATGGTATCGTAGCATTTGTAATTTGTCTCTCTTATAATTGAACAAGTTACCTACAAGATGAGTATGCACATCCTTTTTACTTCATTCCTTTTAAATTCTTTGTCTATATTGCTGACATGTCACCTGCTTGAATAGCTAAAGTTGATTCTTTACTGGTTTGGCAGGTGAGAAGTTGATATACAACTAACAGGCAATTCTCCTTCAGGAAAGTCAAGATTGTGTAAGCATGCCTGATTCATGCCTGCCACAAGTGAGATGTGTAATTACAGAGCAACAACAAAGAGTGAGGATGATGACAGTCCAGGCGCAGCAACTGGTTCTCTAGTTCCATATGCTGACAGAGGAATTATGACCCTGGTTAAACAAGTATCTCTCACAGTCATTCCAGTCATTCCAAGGAGTGAAGTGACTTTTCTTCACATGTTCACAGGGAAGAGACTATATTTTCAAAGAGTATAGCTCTAAAAAGTCGTCAGGTGGATACAGACACCTGATGGTATGTTCTTCTGTTCATTTAATCAAATTCATTTATTTTTAAATATTTTGATAATGAGTCAAAGTATGAGACTAAAAGCACAAGATCTAGTGAGATGATTTGGGCATGAGCCTCGAGCTTGTCACTTTAGCTTGTGCAATTGATCATGAATTTGCAGGTACTCTTGAGACTTTGTTCCCCATTTGTAAAATAGAGGTCACATTAGTGTCTGCTCCTCAGGGCAGTTGTGAGGGTTAAATGAGATAATACTTATTAAAATCTTGCCCCAATGACTTGAATTTAGCAACTGCTCAAAAAATGGAAACTCTTATTAATTAAAATATTATTTTCCTAGGCATGTATACACATATTCAACTGATTCTCTGTCAAAAGGTGAGGGGCCTCTTCGGACCTCAACTGCACTGAGCTTAAGAAAGGCTTTGACAAGGGGTGAAAAACCATGTGATTGAATTCACACTAATCCTATTGGTACAAAGTCAATCAGAGAATGTTGAGGTTCCTATTTCTCCTGGCGAAAAAAATAAGAAATAGTGCTGTGTGACTCAAAGTTCCCTTTCTTTAAAATGAAATTTCCTTTGATTTATTATGGTGAAAGTAAGTCCTGAGAGAGGCTATAAAACAATGATCAAATACCATTAAAAAGCACTAAAGTACTTTGGGCATAATGTATTCACAATGCACATTAGCATATTAAAGAGTCACAGAATACTAGCAGAAAAGAAACCAGTTGAAACTTTCTATCATTTCCCAAATTCATTTCCACTTCTCTGCAGAATTTTTTAAATAACATCGATTAGCATCTCAAGGAACAATGCTTTTTTGTTTTTGTTGCTGTTGTTTTTATAAAATTTTTATTAGGATATATTCATTACACAGGGGGGTATTCATAGTGACAATACTGATTAGACTTATATTGTACATTATTTACATTGCCCCCATTGTCTCTCCCCCTCAACCCCCTCCCTGCCCCATTTAAAGCAATTGCAAGAGGCATCTTAGTTCTATTTCATATAGGTTTATGAAATCTATCTCACCTTAATCTACTTCATGCATCCTTCCCACCGCCCCCCACACACTGAACAATGCTTTGAAGAGAAGCTACAAAGACTTGTTTCACTATTATCAAGCAGTGAAAGGACTCAGATGTGGGAACCAGGCAAACTTTCTCTGACCCTGACCCTCACCAGTAGTCTAATCTTGGGCAGGTCACCTGCCTTCTGCACATATAAAATGAAATGATGCTACATCCTCCATAGATAGACACACAGAGAAGGTTCATTACAAAAAGATTTGAGGTGGGAACATGAATTGGTGAAAAAAAGTTAATACTTTTAAAATGAAACCCTAACATACCAGATAAATTCAAGGAAAAAGTTCTCAAGAGTAAAGTCTTTGGATATAGGATGTCTGAAGCGGTTGGGTGTGTTCAAGATATAAGTATTGACTAAAGTGTGAGGTATGTTCGGAGAAGGAGCAGGGATCAAGATAGGGAAGAAGATAATTCAGTGCTTAGATACTAGGCCACCAATAGAAATGGTGAGAAAAATATGGGTAGGAGTGGCTGATGAATGAAGCTAGGCTCTTTTTAAAAAAAAAAATTATATATATATATATATATATGCTAGTTTGAAGAGCTAACCAACCACCCAGTTGGCAAGCTCATCTATTTCTCTCTTAGGAAAGAGAACATAGCTTGAGAAATAAACCGAAGAAATGCTAGTGCATTATTGTGAAATTTTTGAGAAAAGGATTATGTCTTATTCAGTCCTGTGTCTTCGGTATTCAACTAATGTCTGGTACCTAGCAGGAGCTTTAAAAATGTTTGAAAAGTGAATTCATAAATGAATGAATTAATACCTTGAAAGCCTAACAAAACAAAGTAGATTCCAAGTCATATAGTCAGAGCAGGGTAAAATGTCAACTGACATTTTAGTTGAAACCTTGAAACAGGGACAATCAACAATTAAAGAAGTATGGAGAAAAAGAAGGGAACACAGAACAAAACCAAGAACTATGACTTATTTGGTGCCTCGCAGAAACTAGTGAAAACAGAGGGAGTCAACGAGAGTAAAGGAGAAATGAGTGTTTTCCAACATGGCAGGAAAGAAAGGAGAAAGTGAGTGGTCGGTGATATCAAATAATTACAGGAGGTCAAGAAGGATCCGACTTGTCTTCCATAAATATTATTCCTTTCATCAATGTTCTGGGAAAAGCAGAATAATAATGTTCTAAAGTCCTAATGTCTTGGATCTGGGTCTACAGCCCTGTATAGAATAAAAATCCTCTTGACACATGCACATTTTTAGAATTTGAACTTAAAATAAATAAGCTCAAAGATAGGAGAAAAATAGAGACCTAACTTGATTTTTTTGTTTTTAATAGAGACTAATTTTTAAAAATTTTTTTAATTGTGAAAATGTTAAGTATAGGCAAAGGTAAAAAGAGAAGCCTAATGAATCTCAACGAATCTATCACTCAGATTGAATGCATGTTCAATTTTGTTTTGTCTATGCCTCCACTCTCTTTCCCCCACTCACACTGAATGCAACACCACATACCATGTCATTTCACTCATGTTTAATGCACTCACATTCCTCTAAAAGAGAAACTCATGTTTTTCTAAAAAATATAGGATCAGTCTAAAATTTCAACCATAATATCATCATGCATAAAAAATCAGCAATAATTACTTTATATCACAAGTAACTAGTGTCCAAGTTCCCTCAGTTGTCTCATTCAAGTTCTTCTTATTGTTCTATAGTCTATTTATTTTTATAGGGGTCCACACAAAGTCCATATAACACGGTTGGTTGATCTATCTTTATGACAAGATTTTCCAAGCTAGACCCATAGGTCTATAACTTTTAATGTGGAAGCCTATGACTAGAGTCATCTTTGAGATAAACCAGTAACATTTTCTTCATAGGGAGAATACTATCAGTTTTTTCTTAGAGCTACTATCAGTTTTTTTTTAAAGCAATTATCACCAAATTTCTTAGGAGGAGAAGGAGTGTTATTTAGATTCCCTCATGGATTAGCCTTTCCTCTACAAACATTTCTGTCCATAGTTGGCACACAAATAAATTATTCACTGACACTTTAGTGACTTTGATAGTTAAATATTTTAAAGATAGTACTTGTGTTAATAAAAATATTGTTATAATTCACAACACAACTTCATTAATAGGAGAAGAGGACAGTCTCCTGGGTAGATTGGACTCCCTTTTAAAGCCAGCACAACCATGACCAAGTAGGCATCATCCCAGGGATGCAGGGGTGGTTCAACATACGAAAATCAATAAACGTAATAAACCACATTAACAGAAGCAAAGACAAAAACCACTTGATCATCTCAACAGATGCAGAAAAAGCCTTTGATAAGATCCAACATCATTTCATGATAAAAGCTCTAAGAAAACTAGGACTAGAAGGAAAGTACCTCAACATTATAAAAGCTATATATGACAAACCTACAGCCAGCATTATACTTAATGGAGAAAAAGTGAAACCATTCCCTCTAAAATCAGGAACCAGACAAGGATGCCCACTATCTCCACTCCTATTCAACATAGTACTGGAATTCCTAGCCAGAGCAATTAGGCAAGAAGAAGGAATAAAAGGAATACAAACAGGTAAAGAAACTGTCAAAATATCCCTATTTGCAGACGACATGATCCTATACCTTAAAGACCCAAAAAACTCTACTCAGAAGCTTCTAGACATCATCAATAGCTATAGCAAGGTAGCAGGATATAAAATCAACATAGAAAAATCATTAGCATTTCTATACACTAACAATGAGCAAACTGAAAAAGAATGTATGAAAACAATTCCATTTACAATAGCCTCAAAAAAAATCAAATACCTAGGTGTAAACCTAACAAAAGATGTGAAAGACCTCTACAAGGAAAACTATACACTTCTGAAGAAAGAGATTGAGGAAGACTATAGAAAGTGGAGAGATCTCCCATGCTCATGGATTGGTAGAATCAACATAGTAAAAATGTCGATACTCCCAAAAGTAATCTACATGTTTAATGCAATTCCCATCAAAATTCCAATGACATTCATTAAAGAGATCGAAAAATCTACCGTGAGATTTATATGGAAACACAGGAAGCCACGAATAGCCAAGGCAATACTCAGTCAAAAGAACAATGCAGGAGGTATCACAATACCTGACTTCAAACTATATTACAAAGCAATAACAATAAAAACAGCATGGTACTGGCACAAAAACAGACATGAAGACCAGTGGAACAGAATAGAGGACCCAGATATGAAGCCACACAACTATAACCAACTTGTCTTTGACAAAGGAGCTAAAAATATACGATTGAGAAATAGCAGCCTCTTCAACAAAAACTGCTGGGAAGACTGGTTAGCAGTCGGCAAAAAACTGAAACTAGATCCATGTATATCACCCTACACCAACATTAACTCAAAATGGTCAAGGATCTTAATATCAGACCACAAACTCTAAAGTTGATACAGGAAAGAGTAGGAAATACTCTGGAGTTAGTAGGTATAGGTAAGAACTTTTTCAACGAAACCCCAGCAGCACAGCAACTAAGAGATAGCATAGATAAATGGGACCTCATAAAACTAAAAAGCTTCTGTTCATCAAAAGAAATGCTCTCTAAACTGAAGAGAACACCCACAGAGTGGGAGAAAATATTTGCCAGCTATACATCAGACAAAGGACTGATAACCAGAATATATAGGGAACTTAAAAAACTAAATTCTCCCAAAACTAATGAACCAATAAAGAAATGGGCAAGTGAACTAAACAAAACTTTCTCAAAAGAAGAAATTCAAATGGCCAAAAAACACATGAAAAAATGCTCACCATCTCTAGCAATAAAGGAAATGCAAATTAAAACCACACTAAGATTCCACCTCACCCCTGTTAGAATAGCCATCATCAGCAACACCACCAACAACAGGTGTTGGCGAGGATGCGGGGAAAAAGGAACCCTCTTACACTGTTGGTGGGAATGTAGACTAGTACAACCACTCTGGAAAAAAATTTGGAGGCTACTTAAAAAGCTAAACATTGATCTACCATTTGATCCAGCAATACCACTCTTGGTTATATACCCAAAAGACTGTGACACAGGTTACTCCAGAGGCACCGGCACACCCATGTTTATTACGGCACTATTCACAATAGCCAAGTTATGGAAACAGCCAAGATGCCCCACCACTGACGAATGGATTAAGAAAATGTGGTATTTATACACGATGGAATTTTATGCAGCCATGAAGAACGAAATGTTATCATTCGCTGGTAAATGGATGGAATTGGAGAACATCATTCTGAGTGAGGTTAGCCTGGCCCAAAAGACCAAAAATCGTATGTTCTCCCTCATATGTGGACATTAGATCAAGAGCAAACACAACAAGGGGATTGGACTTTGAGCACATGATGAAAGCGAGAGCACACAAGGGAGGGGTGAGGATAGGTAAGACACCTAAAAAATTAGTTAGCATTTGTTGCCCTCAACGCAGAGAAACTAAAGCAGATACCTTAAAAGCAACTGAGGCCAATAGGAAAAGGGGACCAGGAACTAGAGAAAAGGTGAGATCAAAAAGAATTAACCTAGAAGGTAACACACATGCACAGGATATTAATGTGAGTCAACTCCCTGTATAGCTATCCTTATCTCAACCAGCAAAAACCCTTGTTCCTTCCTATTATTGCTTATACTCTCTCTACAACAAAATTAGAGATAAGGGCAAAATAGTTTCTGCTGGGTATTGAGGGGGTAGGGGGGATAGGGAGGGGGCGGAGTGGGTGGTAAGGGAGGGGGTGGGGGCAGGGGGGAGAAATGACCCAAGCCTTGTATGCACATATGAATAATAAAAAAAAATCAAAAAAAAGATAAATGTTTAACAGATGAACAAAAAATAAATAAATAAAGCCAGCACAACCTAGAGACAGATTGAGAGAAAAGGACAGAGAAGAGAAAACAAAAAAGAAGAAAAGAAAAGCTGTTTTAGAAACTCAGAGTGAGAAAGAGAAACTTGAAAGAAAACTCACACTGCCCTGGAAGGAAAGAAGGGGCCAAAATAAACACAGGACCTAACCTAGATGTACACACATGATGGGCACATTATCTGATTAGCTCACTCCTCCAAATGACTGCCTAAGGTCAATACTATTATTTCAGAGATTTCAAAACAAGGTACACAGAGGTTAAAAAATCCCCATCTTCAGGGGAGCACAACAGTGTTTTGGTTACCTGGAGAGAAAGGCAATGTTTTCTCCACATGTGCCAGCAAGTGAATGGGCTTTTCTTTAAGTAGAAAATGGTACTTGAAGATCACATTCCTCTGAGATCTGGACACCAAAGCAGAGCATTTGATCATTTGGAGAGACCTGGTGTTCACTGAAGAAGGAAGCGCCCCCCCACCCCCACCCCACACACAACTCACAAATCAAACAGTTGTGAAATGAAGAGAAAGGGGACCATCCACACAGAAAGGCCAGGAAGAGGCTACACACACAGCCAGTGAAGCCCCAACTACCTGCCAGTGTGAATGAGAAATTGATGCTATTTGTGCTTGTTGAGATTTCCCATAGCTTTACAAGAACCAACCCAATGCTTTTTAAAAACACATATTTTATTACAGTCCTTGTCAAAAACTTCCTGCAAGAAGAAATGGTTCATATGTTTGCTTTGGCAATGGCAGGGTGTTGGAAAGTTTCAGAAGCTTGTAAGGAAAGGCACCCAATAGTATGCAAGACTTTGGTGGCTGGTTAAGAGAGGCAAGAGAGCTTTGAGGTGGATAGGAGCAAGTTATGACATGGTTGTAAGAGTGAGAGTGAGTATGGAAAGTTTTTCTATGGGGGCATCTCATTCCTTGACAATAGATAAGATCAGCATAATTTCTTCCTTTTAGTGCAACTCTGCCCATTCTTTACTGCCTGATTCATATTGATTACATTTGGGCTGGATATAAAGCTGGTGGTTGTTTTCCCTTTTTTTTTCCCTCTGTCTCTTTTTTGTGGTCCTGGAATTTGAACTCAGTTTTGTGCTTGTTAGGCAAGCACTCTACTGCTTAAGCCAGCCTCCAGCCCTTTCTGTTCTGATTATTTTGGAGATAAGGTCTCACTTTTTGCCCATGTCACCTTGGACCACAATCCTCCTATATTATCTTTCTTGCAGAATCTGTGATGGCAAGTGCACACCACCATACCCAGTCTTTGGTTGAAATGGGAATCTCACAAACTTTTTGTATGGGGTAGCCTTCAAAGGCAATCCTCCTGAACTCAGCCTCCTAAGTAATTATGATTATAGACATAAGCCACCATCACCCAGCAAGATTCTTCTTCTCTTTCCTCCTTCCTCCTCCTCCTTCTCCTCTTCCTCCTCCTCTTTCTTCTCCTTCTTTCTCTTCCAGTATGGGGTTTGAACTCAGGAAGGGCCTTGTGCTTTCCAGGCAGCCACTTTACCATTTCAGCCATCTTTCCAGTCCTCCCAAATTTAATGTGCATTTATTGAGTACATATTATGTATGAAATATCTTTTATACTTGGCTTTTGGATAAGAATAATGAGATCAAAGTAATCAAAGCAAAAATCCTTGTGCAACGTCTTCCATGAGCCACTTTTAAGAAACATTGTTTCTTAAAACAATGTTTTATGCTCTTTGAGCTCTACTTTGTGCTATTTCTTTTTCTCTTTACTAGAATGTGTTAATTATATAAAATACAAGGTTCCATTATGACATTTTCATACATGAATACAATGTGCTCTGATCATGATCACCCCTCATCACCTTCTTTTTGCTCTCTCCCACCTTCCTCAAATAGCCCCCCTCCTACTTTCATATCTTTTTTTTTTTTAAATCTAGATTCCACGTATGAGAGAAAGCATGCAACATTTGTCTTTCTGAGTCTGGCTTATTTCACTTAATATGATAATATCCAGTTCCATCCTTTTTCTTGCAAATGACATAATTTTAATTCATATTTATAGCTCAATGATGCTCCATTGTGTATATATGCCACGTTTTCTTTATCCATTTTTCTGTTGATGGGCACCTAAACTTATTCCATAATTTGATTATTATGAATAGTGCTATGATGAATATAAATGTGCAGGTATCTCTGTTGTATGTTTACGTTCCTTCAGGTAGATACCCAGGAGTAGTATAGCAGGGTCATATGGTAGTTCTACTTTTAGTTTTGTGATGAACTATTTTCCATTCTCACCATAATATGTAAATATTCCATCCCATCCTTAGTGCCATTTTTGTTTGTTTGTTTTCTTGATGCGAACCATTCCAACTGGGATGAAATAGAATTTCAATGTCATTTTGACTTGCATTCATTTATAGCTAAGTATCTTAACATTTTTTTCATTAATTGGCCATTTGTACTTTTTTGAGAATTGTCTGTTCAATTCATTTGTCCATTAATTGGATTATTGTCTTTCTGGTCTCTAATATTTCTAGTTCTTCATATTTTCTAGATATTAATCTCTTGTCCAATGAATAGCTTGCCAGGATTTTTCTCCTATTCTGTAAACTGTCTCTTCACTCTATCAATTGTTTCCTTTGTTGCGCAGATTTTTAATTTGATGCAGTCCCATTTGTCATTTCCTGCTCTTATTTCCTGAGCTATTGGAGTACTATTCAGAAAGTCATTGCCTATGCCTATATGCCTAAACGAGTGTTATTCCTGTTTTTCCCAGTAGTTTCAACATTTCAGGTCTTACATTAAGGTCTTTGAATTCTGAATTGAATTTTGTACAGAGTCAGAGATAGGGGTTACTTTCTGTCTTCTACATGTGGGTATCCAGTGTTTCCACTTTTTTTGAAGAAACTGTCTTTTCTCCAAAGTATGTTTTTGGCATGTTTTTTAAGAATCAGATGGCTGTAGCTGCGGTAGTTTATTTCTGGGATTTATAGTATTTTCCATTGGGCTACATGCCTGTTTTTGTGCCAGTACCATGCTGTCTTTGTTAGTATGACTCTGTGGTATAATTTGATATCAGGCATTATGATACCTCCAGCATTGCTGTTTTTGCTCAAGATTGCTTTCTTGAGCTGCAATTTCATTGAAAATAAATCCTTTTAAGAGTTTACATAAAAGACTTGGGGTGTAGCTCAGTGGAAGAGTGCATGCCTAGCATGCTGGAGGTCCTGGGTTTGATCCCCAGAAATAGAAGTTTAGATTACAATCATATCAACTCAAGGCAAATTGTGAAATATGCTTTTGTCCCTCATTTTGACCTTAAGTATCCCAGACCTTATTTCCAGAATGTATTATTACCCCTTTCTCTTCCACTGTAACAGACTTTCCAAGACTGTTTCAAATTCTAAGTGCACACAAACACACATGTGTATTTGGAATGTGCAATTTCACACCCATGATACAGGTTTTACTTTCTCCTACAAGAATGGGTCATGGTAAAATGTAAATAGCCTGGTTCTCAGCTCAGTGCTAAATCTTAGCAAAGATAATGAGTAAGTATATAACTTCCTCCAAGACATGCTCTTTGGATGATTCTTGAATAATCCTATGCTCACTTACATAAAACCAATGGTATTATTCAGCTAACTTTTAGTTTTAAGTAACAGAAAAGGTTTAAGTGAGAAAGCTGAAAAGAAAAGGTGAGGGGCAAGACTAAATGGTAGGTGCTTGCCCAGCAAGCACAAGGCCCTAAGTTCAAACCCCCGTACTACCAGGAAAGAAGGAAGGAAGGAAAGAACAAAGGAAGGAAGGAAGGAAGAAAGAAAGGAAGGAAGAAAGGAAAAGTGTGTCATCATCTCGCATAACTGGTATGGCTTGGCATGGAGTTTAGCTTTAGATATAGCTTGAGCCAAGATAAAGTTATCAAGACATTTTCTCTCTCCATTTCAATGTCCCAACTATGTATGTCTTTGTGTTAACTTCATTCACAGGCAACCTCTCTCCACTTGGTGGCAAGAGTGTCCCTCAGTGCCTGCTTTACATACTTCCAGGTGAACAGCTTTAGCAGAAAGCTCCTCTTTCTCTTTCTCAAGAGTGCCAGAAAAAGTCACAGGCTGACTCTGCTTGGGCCAGCGTGGTCTTCATATCCATCTGTAGAACCAATCACTGTAGCAAGGGTGAAAGAATAGTCTGGAAAGCTAGAAGTAGGTCACACCCTCATCTGAAGACCCATCTGGAACACATAGGCAGAATATGAGAAGGGAGGGGAAATGCTCGAAGGTTACTTCCATCATACATAAGTGGAGGAAAAGAAATGCAGAGGCAGGGATAGATATGGTAGATAGATAGATAGATAGATAGATAGATAGATAGATAGATAGATGATAGATAGATAGATAATCCACCATGCCAGTTGGTGTGGCTCTGGTAGCAGCCAGTCCCTGACTCTTCCCGTCTTTGAAGTCCAGCCAACAAATCTTTCCCACCCTTCTGCATCGTTTACCCTCCTCATATCTATCACCAGAGAGCTGAGCCCTATGTAGCGCCTTTAATCTTTGCACAGATGAAAAATTCCCCAGGAAGACGTAATGTCTCATCAACCAATTACACATTAAATGTGACTAAAGCTTCTGAGTATAAGTTTATTATCATGTATGTAATAGTACGTGTACCAAGGGATAGGTTCTGGTCTCAGTATTTGACACGTTTTTTTCTCCTTCAAACTGGGTAGGTGAATTTTTTTTCTCTTTCTCATTATTGGCTTACTGAAAGGAAAATATCATTGCCAATTACTTCAGTCAAGTGAGAAGAAATTTATCATTTCTAACTAAAATGACATTTCTTAAAAAACGCACATCATACATGTCAGCAAAGAGAAGGTCCCAGGACTTTGCCAAACATCCATTTTTTTGCTAATTTTGTACAAACCACAAATGTTTGACCTCCTTCTATGAGGAATATTCATTAATTCATCCATTCACTCTCACATTCATGAAATAATTTGTTGAATGTAGAGAAAGGTTTATCATGAAGCCGTGAAAGCCTACATTTCAGAGGTCTTTACTATGTCCCTTTCAAAGATCCGAGAGAAACCCTAGGTATGTATTCACGTGATTATATATGTATTTGTAGAACTTATAAAAAATCCTAACTATAATAGGTTAATAAATAAATAGACATTTAAACTAATAAAATAAAGAGCTCAGTAACAAATTCATATATGTTATAATTGAATTATATAAAATACTTTATATATATATATAAATATATAATTTGTATCATAGTTTCCAAGGCAATTAAATGGAGAATTTAAAATCTTTTCAACAAATGCTGCTTGAACAGCTAGATATTCATTTGAGGGGGGAAAAAAATGAACAATCCCTCCTCATATAATACATAAAAGTCAGCTGCATATAAACTATAGACCTAAGCATAAAATCTAAAACGATAAAACTTCTCAAATAAGGTATAGGATAAAGTCTTTGTGATCTTTTGGAATACAAAGATTTCCTATACAAAACACTAGAAGCATTAAGCATAGAAGAACAAAACGAACTTTATCGAAATTAAAAACTTCTGGTCTTCAAAAGCCACAAACTAAGAGAAAATATGTACAACACAAAATGCTAAGAAAGACTTACATCCAAAATACTTACAACTCAATATAGGTAGATAAATAATCCAAAGAAAAAAGTGGGGGAAAACACCTGAAAGATATGGAACATTGTTAACATCAGGGAAATGCAAATTAAAACTCATCTGAGATACCACTACATACCCATTAGAGCAACTTAAATTAACAAGAGCATGAACCAAACCACTGAAAACAAAACACAGACAAAACTAAATGCTGGCAAAGCCATGGAGGAAGTGGAACTCTTATGTTGCTGGTGGAGAGGTAAAATGGTATAATCACTCTGAAAATAGTTGAGTAGTTTCCTTAAAAAACGAAATATGCAATGACCTTGCAACCTAGCTATTTTAGTCTTAGGGGTTGTATTAGACTTTTCAGCACTGTGACAAATAGGAAAGATTTATTGTGGCTCACAGTTTTGGAGGTTTCAGAGGCCGTGGCAGAGCATCATGGCTGCTAGGAAGCAGAGAGATTAGAATGACTATGCAAGTCGGCTTTCTCCTTTTTCCCCTTTTATTTCACTGAGCCCCCCTAACCTCTGGGATACTGCTGCCCACTTACAAAGTATGTCTTCTTGCCCTAAGTTAAACCTTTTTGGAAACATCCTCACAGAAACACCCACAGGTGCGGTTTACTAATCTCCTAAATGCTTCTTAACCCAATCAAGTTGACAAGATTAACTATCACAAGTCTACCCCTTGTCAATTTGACACCCAAACACCTTAAGCCATCTCATTCCATCCCTGGCCCCCCAAAAGTTCAAGTCTATCTCATAATGCAAAATGCATTCCATATGTCTCCAAGAGTCCCCATAGTTAGAACAATTCCAACACTTTGAAAGTTCAAGTCCAAAGTCTTCTCTGAGACTCAAGGCAAACTCTTAGCTGTGAGCACCTATAAAAATCAAAAAGAAAATTGCATACTTCCAATATTCAGTTACACAGAGTCACCATTCTCATTCCAAAATGGAGGAATGGGGGCATAGAAAGGACAGATAAGACCAAAGCAAGATCAAAACCAGCAGGGCAAAGATTAAATCGTATGTCTCCATGTCTGGCATCCAGGGTACACAGTGTTGAAATGTGGGCCCCGAGCTCTTGGGCAGCCTGCCGCCATGACCTTGCCAGTTGTAGATCCATAGCCTCTCTCTTGGCATTGCTCCACTTGTTGCCTGTGACTTTCCTCAGCAGATGTTCCACATTCCTGGCATCTCTAATTTTCTGGAGTCTCCATTCTAACTCTGACTTTACCTCACAGCTTCATGCACTGCCCTCTCAGAGGCTGTCTGCAGGGGTTCTGATCCTGCTACTCATTACCTAGGCTCCCAGGCTTCCCTTTGAAATCTGGATGGTCCCCATAACTTGCATTTTGGATGCCAGTAAAACCAGCATCACATAGTCTTGGGGCATGAAAAAATGATTGGCTGGCCTGTAGTCCAGTTCCAAATAGAATTCTCATTCTAATCTGAACCTTTATCAGCACAGTCTGCCTGTCCACATTCCTGTTGCATCCTGGTCTGAGCTCCCATCAGAACCACCCATGAAGCTGTACCTATTAGCATTGTAGGGTTTCTCTAACCTGTATCCCTAAATTCTTCCCACAAACTAGTTCCAAAGGCATCTGAGCCACATTGTCAGCTAGTCACAGCACCCCACTTGTCTGGTGCCAATGTTCTGTGTTAGTCAGTGTGTACGGGTATACAGTGGAATGAGTGGTGCCTGTGCGGCCTCCTGGTTACCCTTTTTCCACTGAGCAAAGTCCCTCTTTCTTCAGGCTTTACTTCTGGAGTGACACAACAATAGATGCTATGCCCTGAAGTTTACTTCTAACTTGAGAACAGATGAGCTGTGTCTCATACTTGAAGTTAAAAAACTCCAGTAAAATAGAGGAAATAATTTTTAAAAGATTAAAACTAATTACACACAAAATAAAACTATGGAGCACAACTTTCAAAATGCTAGAATTTTGAAGCAAATAATACTGAACAGATAGAAAAATAATGGAAAGTAAAAATGAAGGAATTATACAAATAAGCAACAAATATCAGTTGATGTTTTTAGTAATTGATAATAACTATAAATAAATTATAACCTTTTACTTTAAAAAAGAAAAGCAAAGGCTTTCAGATTGGATCAAAATACCAAATGTAAGGCTGGGCATGGTGGTTTGTGCCTTTAATACTAGCTACTTGGGAGGCAGATCAGGAGGATCACTCTTTGAGACCAACCCAGGCAAAAAGTTAGTGAGACACCCCCCCCTTTTCTCAACTAATAAAAGCTGGGCACAGTGGCACACGGCTGTAATTCCAGCTACACGGGGAAGGACTGCAGTTCAGCCTGGCCCAGGCATAAAAAGAAGCCCTGATTGAAAAATAACAAAAGCAAAAAAAGGGCTGGGGGCATGACTCAAGTGGTAGAGTTCAAGATCCTGAGTTCAAACCCTAGCACTGAAAAAAAAGAACAAAAAACTTCACAAAACCCAAATCTAGGTAAAATGCCATTCTCATAAGATAACCTTAAAACATGTTCAATGCTTAAACATTACAGAATGTGTAAAGAGAAATAAAGAAAGACAAAGAAAAGAAGATGAAGTGAAACCAACAGGAGATAAAATAGAATTCAACAAGAATGACAAATTTAAACAGGATCAAGAGGCTTAAAAGAACATGATATGCAAGAATTTTAAAAATTTGAATGTTAAAATTAAAGGTCTAATTTTAAAATATTTAATTTTATCCTCTCTAGAGAAAATTCATAATTTTGAAACATGGTAATTTTACAAAAGTCCCAGTGCATAGAAATTGCTCAGACAATATTCTCTCATTATAATTTCAAAAATCATAAATTAATAGCAAAATAATTAATGACAGTAGAAAATAGACATTCTTAGAGAATCTAAAATTACTCAAATAAATGTGGGGTCAAAATAGAAACTGACAGTACAATTGTGTCTTGTTTGAAAATGAATATAATAAAAAAAAACTCCAAATACTGCTATTCACAAGACAGTGTGGTAAATGAGCACAGAGTAAATATATTTGAAGAAGCTAATAAGAGGAACTTACACTACTTACTATTAAATATTATAAAACCATAATAATTAAGACACGATTTCTCTAATCTCTTACACCAGAAACCATAGAAGACTTGAGCTGGCCCAGTGACCTCTTCCCCCTTTCTGATTCACATCCTCGGTAATGATTCTTCTACATCATAGCTAGATTCCCCTGCAAGACTTGAAAGGTAATCACAGAATGATGATAAGGCAAATGATAATCTACATTAACGTCCCCAATCATGGGAGTGATGGAGTGACTCTAACCGACTACTACAGAAAGTGTGGTTTGCTGACTGGTAATATTGGCGTCACCTGCAAAGCTGTCAAAAATACAAATTCATGTGACCCACCTAGTTCTACTGCACAGAATCTCTGAAGGTGAGACCCACCATCTGTGTTTAACATTCTCCTCAGTTGATTCTTATGTACGCTAATGACGGAAAACCATTCTCTAATCTATTCCCCCCTACCCCACCCCACCCCCGCCGTTTACATCTGAGTTTCTCATGATACCTAGCCAGGTTTGTTTTCCATTAACTGGAATAATGTTTCTTCTAGATAAGAAGAAACCTATGTAGGTGGGGAGCTTGAAAAGTAGGGAACCAAGCACTGGGAATCAGAAATATAAATGAGGTAGGGAAGGAAGGATGGAGGTCACAGGAAATATGACTCCATATTCCCTTTAGGAGATAACATAGTTCTTGTCCCTTATGAGCTCAAGAGCTAAACGATTCTCTAACAAAGACTTTATATCTAATGGGCTGGGTGACCAGGCTCAGGACAGAACCTCAGTGATTTTCTCCCACTTGCCTGGCTTCTCTCTCAACTCTCTTCCTCATTCTGGCTCAACAGTATATGGATTGTGGCTTAAGTATTTGTACCATAGAGTGACAAAAAGTCTGTTATACTGGGTATCCTTCATTCATATTTTACATAACACCATGGCAAACATGTAAACCTATGTTCTCAGGACATATACACTGTCATCCCTCAGTATCTGTCAGGGTATTGGTTCCAGTTTTTTTTCCAAATGATCAAGTCCTTACATAAAATGGCATGATGTTAACATAATACCTATATGCATTCTCCTGTACTCTGTAACTCTTCTGTAAATTGGAATACCTAATACAATCTAGGCGCTAAGAAAATCATTATGTCTGTTATATAGAGAATGACAAGAAAACATTCCATACTCATTCGATACTCAGCAATTTTCCCCCAACTACAATATTTTTGATCTGTGGTTTGTTGAGTCCACAACGCAGAACCACAATTATAGAAGTCTGACTGTACTACCAAAGTTCCTGTGTGTGTGTATTTCTGTGATACCTTATTACCTATTAAAATTCCCATGTCATAACAGAAAAAGATACACCTATATCTTCTTTTAAATTTTGGGGAGACTGGGAACCATTCATCACAGATAGCATAGATCACAAAAGTACTACCCTTCAAACGGGGATAGACCTACACTTTCCAGAAAAGTGGCTACTAATCTGTGACCACTTCTACAATTTATGAGAGGTTCCTGGTGTTTCCATGAGGAGTAGCCAGGCTTTAGGAAATTTGGCAGTGTTAGGTGATACAATACTTTTGCTGACGTCTTCACATAAGTATTCCAGTCTAGTCACTCGGCGTGGGGAGAGATCATGAGAAGCCTATGAGAACTTGACAGAAGCACAGCTGCCCGATAATCGGCAGGCTGAGTTTGGCATGATAGTGCAAGGTGCAGCTCACTGCTTTTCCTAAGTTTTTTACTTTCAGAGAAGTAGGAATGCAGGCTTCTCTTTGTTACAAGGTCACACCCCTCCCTGAGAACTGTTGCTCCACCTCCTTGTTTACCACTGGATATAAAAGACTCACTGGAGGAGGACAAGGTAGTTTTGTTTTTTTTTTTTTTTTGAAGTGTAACTTTAAATTTATTCTGTGTTAATTGAGGCTTGAGGATAGCTAGTGTCCTTCAGTATATAAGATTTTTCATGTGTTTTTTTTATTTTTATTTTTTATTATTATTTTTTATTTTTTTATTATTCATATGTGCATACAAGGCTTGGGGTCATTTCTCCCCCCTGCCCCCACCCCCTCCCTTACCACCCACTCCACCCCCTCCCTCTCCCCCCCACCCCCTCAATACCCAGCAGAAACTATTTTCCCCTTATTTCTAATTTTGTTGTAGAGAGAGTATAAGCAATAATAGGAAGGAACAAGGGTTTTTGCTAGTTGAGATAAGGATAGCTATACAGGGAGTTGACTCACATTAATTTCCTATGTGTGTGTGTTACCTTCTAGGTTAATTCTTTTTGATCTCACCTTTTCTCTAGTTCCTGGTCCCCTTTTCCTATTGGCCTCAGTTGCTTTAAGGTATCTGCTTTAGTTTCTCTGCGTTGAGGGCAACAAATGCTAACTAATTTTTTAGGTGTCTTACCTATCCTCACCCCTCCCTTGTGTGCTCTCGCTTTTATCATGTGCTCAAAGTCCAATCCCCTTGTTGTGTTTGCCCTTGATCTAATGTCCACATATGAGGGAGAACATGCGATTTTTGGTCTTTTGGGCCAGGCTAACCTCACTCAGAATGATGTTCTCCAATTCCATCCATTTACCAGCAAATGATAACATTTCATTCTTCTTCATGGCTGCATAAAATTGCATTGTGTATAGATACCACATTTTCTTAATCCATTTGTCAGTAGTGGGGCATCTTGGCTGTTTCCATAACTTGGCTATTGTGAATAGTGCCACAATAAACATGGGTGTGCCGGTGCCTCTGGAGTAACCTGTGTCACATTCTTCTGGATATATCCCCAAGAGTGGTATTGCTGGATCAAATGGTAGATCAATGTTTAGCTTTTTAAGTAGCCTCCAAATTTTTTTTCAGAGTGGTTGTACTAGTTTACATTCCCACCAACAGTGTAAGAGGGTTCCTTTTTCCCCGCATCCTCGCCAACAGCTGTTGTTGGTGGTGTTGCTAATGATGGCTATTCTAACAGGACCAGGGAGTTTTTAATGGGGGATGGATTGATTGGTGGGCTGCTTGCAAAAATGACACTGCTGGTGGGCTTGAGTTATGCTGGAGATTAGAGGAAACATGGGACAGTGCAAGTCTGAGGGCTAAGACTTTAAGAGAGATCATGCTAAAGAAAAGCTAAGAGAAAACTTGGACAGAGTGAGTCTAAGGAAAGAGACTTTAAAGAATAGAAAAGAAGCAAGGTTTTAAAGAATAGTAAAGAAGCAAGACCTTAAAAAATAAGAGAAAACAAGTAATGAAGCTATTCTGTGTCTCCATCCCAGTGCCCAGCACACCTGGCCCCAGCTTTGTCTTCTATCGTTTGTCCTTTCTGCCTCTCCCGTCGCCCCCAGTTAGGTCAGAACCAGGAAAATGTGAGAAGGCTTGCTACAACTAGGGGCTGATGGAATGGCTCAAGTGGTAGAGCACTAGCATAGTAAAGCTTGAGGCATGAGTTCAAACTCTGGTACAGCAAAAAAAATAATAATAATACCAATCTAGTCACTAGAATTCCATTCATCTTTTGTATAGAGTCCAGCAGAAACCAGCTAAAGTGCTGTGCCAAGCAGAAAACATTCTGAGTGATTTCAGTAATGTTAAGGATTGATTAGATTTTAGGATTGACCTGAAGAAGATACAGAGAAATTTGCTCTCTAAAAATCATTGCTTATAATTTAGCTGTGAGTATCACTTACCTTTAACGTTTGCACCATGTCCTTGTGTGCTATGAGACATGACTACTTAACTAAAGTTTGGTTCTCTTGCTCTCAATGCTCGATTTTTTTTCCCTTTAAGACTAATGTCAATAAAATTCCCTTGTTGTGCCAATAGAATTTAAGTTGTACTATATAAAAACTAATAATTAGATGATGAGTCAGGCATAGCAACAAGGAATTGGGTGGAGCTTGCAAAATTTTAGTTTCACAAGAATGGAAAAATTAAGAGATGAAATTTTATTTAAGAGTGTGTGTTGGAGGAGTATTCTAGCTGCTTTATTTTCTAAAGTAAATTACTCTTCCATACTAGCTACATCATTTTAATGTATAGTTTTTTTCAGAGATGCTTTATTTGTAAACATCAGTGACTAATTCTTACCTCATAGTTTTCCTGCTTTCATCCTTGCTTCTTTGTTAAACTAATGTCTATACACCACAGGCAAAACCAACTGGAATTGAAAACCTGGTCTGTCTGACTCGTTAAGGTTTGTTGGTACAGCCACACCTCACCATAGGAGCCTGGAAATGCCAGTTATACAAGTCTCAGGCCAAATTGTCCACACCTCAGACAGATCATCTCAATTTCCTACCTCTTTTCTTTCTCCCTATGCACCTACTATTTTCCTCAAAAAAAGACACAAGTCCTCCCTCCCTTTCTTCCTCCCTCCTTCCCTCCCTTTCTTTACTCTTTCTCCTCTTCTCTTCCTTCTTTTCTCTGTCTTCCTACCTCTCCATCTCCATCTCCCTCTCCATCTGTCTTTTTCTTCCCTGTCCCCCCAAAGAAGGACCTGTCCTTTTTCTGCCCTGTGATGTTCTAGAGATCAAGACTGAAATGAGGACAGTACTGGCCTCCAGCTAGGCTCGGAAAACCCATGTCCTCATCTCTGCCACTTCGCCAGTCTTCATGTGTCTGAGCTTATGTAAGATGTGAGCCTGGCAGGATCCCCATCCTCACTTCTACCATGGCAGAATGGAAGGGCTGGCCTGGATTGTGGTTAACATTCTATGGCACTGATCTTTCAGTGGTCACTTTTGTTCTGTTCCTAGCTAAACTTCTCAATGGGAACTCTAGAGTTTGCAAAACTCAGACTTCCATGGTTTATAAAGTTTTTCACACTTTTGATTTCATTAGACCTTGGAGGCATAACAAGGAGGACTTCATTAATTTTGTTTTAGGGGTGAAGAAAAAGAGGCCAATAGTATTTACGATTTTCTCATTAGTTCACAGATTCTAAAAGGTGAAGCCAGAGTGAAGAGTTAAGCTATTAGTATGTGATCTCCTATTCCATTCAGCCATATTTCATGGCCTTCCTGAGTAAAACAGCTTAGAGAAGGTTGGTCCCTTCTATTCTTATTTCCAATGACTGAAAACACAAACTCCAATTTGTTTGGTTTTGATGCTGACTTATCTTTCCTCATCCTGAAGCTTTGGATCACTGGAAAGTAATTCAAGGGATAGATTCAGAAAGTGATCAATGTACATGTGGTTAATTAGGGTTGTTAGTCATTGGAAAAGATGGGACCAGGAGTAGAGTGAGGTGAGTGAGGCCTTTGTCTAGGGCACAAAATTTAAGGGAACACCAAAAAAATCAATAACAAAGATGAATATTTTCATGAATACTTTTTAAAATAAAAATTAATGTAAAAATTCCATTATGAACAGAACATCAAATTTTAAATAGGGATGGGATCCATAGGGGGAAAAATAAATTATTTCAAGAATTACATGAATGATAATTTCAATCTGCTAAAAATAGCTACTGTATCAGATCTATACTCTTTGCTTTCAGACTTCTGATTAATGTAAGGAAAAAGTAAACCATTCATTTAAATTACTATTAATTGTGTTTTGTTACTTGCAGTGATACACACTCTAACCTGAATCAATAAATTTGAGTCTCACTAGGTGAACATACCTATTTCTTAGGACTGCATCATACAGCAAGGAGGTACACAATAAATATTTATCGTTCTGAGAGAAATTTTTTACTAATTGGGGGTACTTAGGAAATAAAATGCTGATAAATTATGGAGATAATTCAAAGTTGCTGGGATAGACGGAATAGACAGAATAAAAAGGTAGGGTTAAGAGGGCCATAGCAAGTGACCAATCAATAGGATAATGACAGCAGTTCATGTGTGCCACTATTCATCCTACTTGAGAGAATGTTGATTTTATTTATGAGATCTGAAGCATTTTGAAGCATTTTCAATTGTAGCACCCATTTTTTAGTTCAGCTCATGGAACTGGTTCAAGCTATCAATTTATTTATGGGATAACTATATATTGACTTTAACTACTACTAAACAATTCACGGAAGCTATTTAAACACTCCTGTTCAAAGACATTGTCTTAGCCCTCAAAGAACTTACCGTTTCAGTAGGGAATTTTCTCCCATTGGCATGTTTCCTTCTGGCCTTGCCATCCCTATCTCTACCTCTACTGTCCGGCTCCAGGCTGTTCAGAGTTACCAGCAATGTCTTGAAGCAGAGCGGATTCTTGCTTCCATTGTGGTGGGGGTGTGAGCTAAGGTGCCAGCATTTTGACTTAGAACTCTGTCTGCATTTTCTCAGGAAAACACTGTTGATTGTACTAACAGATAGGTTTCAAGTACAACTTTTTTTATTATAAAGAATATATTAAGATGTATTCATTAGACAGGGGGTTATTCATAATTCTGTTTAGGCATATATTGTACATTGGTCAGATCTCCCCCATCTTCTCTTCCCCTCAACCACCTCTCCACCCCACGTAAAGCAATTGCAAAGGATTTCTTTGTTCTACTTCATATAGGTATATGAAGTCCATCAAGCATATATCCTCACCTTAATCTCCTTCACTCACCCTCCCCCCTCCTACTTGTATCCTCCCTTTTATCTCCCAGGTAAACTTATGCTCAATAGGTTTCATAGTTAAGCCGGTTTTAATATCCATGTATAATATTGTTTCAGTTGGAAGTTCAAATAAATGAATGATCTATAAATTTTTGGAACACAATCCAACAATAATTGGGAAACTACCTACATGGATGTTAGGTAACTTGTCTAATATGCCTAAGGAACATTCCTATAGTAACAATTTAAACTAATAGCAATGAATCCATGTTCACTTAGTGGGGCAAACTCTTATCATTCTTTGTGGATAGTGAACATCTAGCTAGAGACTATTGTATAAATTAATAATTGCAATATACCTTACTTTAACTTGCTCTCAATTAGCTCTTATTTTTAATATAATAATTTTTTCCCTTAATGTTCATAGGCATTTATTTCACACTTTTCTGGTGATACCTTGGGCATTTGACCCTTTTTACCATAACTACACATTAAAGGAATGGATTAAAATTTATTGCACTCTCCGGCACCATATCAGCAATCTTATATCTGTAGCATTAACTCTAAAAAGTTATCTTTAATCATAAAAGTTCACTGTATTTTTTTTAAGTGTTCTTTTAAATTGTACCATGTCCTTATATTAAACTATAACCTCATTTCCAGTAGATGAGAAACAAGTTAACAAAGTACATACTTCTTTGAGCTTATAATATTATGTGTTTATTTGACATATGCAATTAGTTTCTGATTATTGAAGACTAAGAAAGGAAACTTGACATCTAGTGCAGGCTTTCATTAACTATAAGAAGTTGGTCAAATTATTCCTAGCTTGCACCTTGAAAATTTTTTATTCACATATCCCAAATAAGCTGGTTTTTTAAGGAAATATTTCCATAAGCATACATTTCAGTCAATGAATTTTGAATATGTTTATAGGGAAGTAATATGTACCTAGGTAGTATCACATCTCTGACTGCATTGGCTACAGTATGTAATAAATGTAAGACTATGATCTGTACGCAAGCTATATATATATATATATATTATATATGTAATGAGCTAATATACTAATATAATATTAATGTATATTATACTATGAATATATATATTCATAAAAGCTGCTTATAAGCAGGATGCAAGGTTTTATGAAATGATTCTCACTCTCCTCACCTTTGTCTAGACCTTGATTTTATCACCTTTTATAATATAATTATTAGTTTCTTTGCCAATCTTCTCTACCAGTCAATGACTTCTTCAAAGGTTTGGAATGTATATCATTATCTTCCTGAGGCTAGCACAGTAATTGGTACATGCAAGGAATTCATTAAGTGTTTGTTGAATGAATGCATTTGACAATAATCTGAGGATATAAAGTATAATTACCATAAAAGATGATAGGAAAAGCTCTTTTTATATTATCCAGACACTACTTTTTGACAATGTCCTGTTTACAAAATTACATTGCTGCCCCTAAATTCTATGTAACTTTCAGTTACAGTTAGGAAACTTCTGACTTAAAATCTGAATAGGAAAGGAAAAATATTGCAAAAGTTTTCATTTTATTCATCACTGAAGTTGTTCAAAAATTATTCTGTGAAAAATGGTTAAGTTCAGGTGGTGACACAATTATGTAACCATGTCTACATATTTTAAGTTGCATAATTATGAATATAAGAAAAGTTGGACCAAGAATAATGCAATATATTAAAATCATATGATCTATTTCATGAATCTATGAAAAAATTTTATGTGATATGCATGTCTGCCTTATTTTTTTTAACTTCTCTGTATGCCACCATCGTTTTTCCTCATACAAAAAATAGTTAATATTTCACCCCCCACAAGGATAAAGAGTCTTGTTAGATCAGGGTGACCCACTTTCTATAATTCCATGGATAGGAAAATCAAACCCTTGCTCTAGTTGTATATGATATGCTCACTAACTGTCCCTAAGGTTACTGCCTAAAATAGGCTCACAGTTGTGTGTTTAATGAGGGAGGTCCCTGTCCTGAGCTGAACTGCCCATGTGGTACCTGAACGTCAATGAGGTAAGTACTGCATCCTGTGACAATTGGCAAATATTAATTGAAGTGAGACAAGTTACAAAATATAGTTTTATAATTATGTGACAGTAATACAAAGTATTACTATGACAATGATATAGAAACCCTGTATAATGATATTTCTTATTTCTTGAATATTTCATATTTGCTAGGCCCTGATCTAACTGCTTTCCAAACAATCTCTCATTAATCCTCTCCATATCCTTCAGAACTGAGGCCCAGGTGAGTGACACTGCCCTAGACTATAGACTATAGGTATCAGAGCCAGGACTTACAGCTCAATCAACTGACCCCAGAATCCACACTCCTTAATCAGTACAGATAGCAGGGAGATGTCCATTAAATACTGACAGGTGCTATGAGAATCCTGTGACTGCACTGTTAAAAACTCAGCAGTCAATCTTCAAAAATATCCACAGGCTCAGGCCCCTGGGAGCAGAATCATTAAGTGGACAGAATAGGAAATGTGGCATAATCCAACCTGCCCATGATGGCCAGGGAATGTTCCCTTTGCTATCCTTTACAAACCAAACATCAGCCTATGGCTAGTCCTCCCACAAATGCCAGTCATGAAGAGGAGAAAAATCAAAGCACAAGCCTCACCTACGCAAGAGCAAATCCAAGTGCAAGACGGAGAAAGAGGCCTCAGTGGTAGGAAGGTCCTACAGCACAGCACCCACCATTCAGCGTCAGATTTTTAGCTACAACTTTGAAATTATTCTCTAATTTTGAATATAATTTTATAAGTTGGAATGGGATTACTTTGTACACTTTAATTGCTTGAGGTGGATCTGTATCTTCATGAGAAAGAAATTTCACAAACTATGTCAAAAAGATATTCCACATGTAGCAACCCTCGCTTTTTTTTGTTTTTGTTTTTGTTTTTGTTTTTGTTTTATCTAATGTGAATTTTCATGCTGTGGTCTTCTACAACAGTCTTATTTTTAACTAAATAATTGAAAATGTCATCATATCTATGACTCAACACAGTCTATTATATACCGATCATTAAATTTCACACATTTTACGTTTTACCCCCTGTATGTATGTACCTTCCTCCTCTTGTGTGATCTCCAGCATAACTTGTCTTTGTACCCTGTATTAGTTACAGCAAGTTAACTATTGTAACAATCAATCCCAAATCTTAGCAAGTTTCACAAAAAAAGTTTATTTCTTGTTCTAATCACAGCTCAGTTCAGGAAAGCAGCCCTGTCCCAAAGGATGGGACAGGGACCATGCTCTACCCAAGTTTCACAAAAAAAGTTTATTTCTTGTTCTAATCACAGCTCAGTTCAGGAAAGCAGCCCTGTCCCAAAGGATAACACAGGGACCATGCTCTACCCTTGTAAACATACCAACATTTTTACCATATACTCTAGAAGTGAAAAGAAGATAGTGATTCCCATGAAGGAAGATTTTGTGAAGCAGGCTCACACTTACTGATGAGCCATTTTAAGAGAACCGGGAAATGTGTGGCCAGGAAGAGGAGAAGGAAGGGGGTGTTTGTGAGTGGTAGCAAACTTTGCCACATCTACTTAGAATAAATGAGGATTTTATTGGCTCCAGGTTCTAGTATTTCATAATTAAATAATTTAGTTAAAATAATAATTAAAGAAGATGCCAGTTAAACTATATTGCCATTTATGATGAATGCTTTCATGGGGTCTAGTAAAAACTAGTTGGTTGAATATAATAAAACAATAACAGTAACTTTGTCCTGACCATTCAAATATCATAGAGAAGTGTGAAAGCATGAATTTTAAACATGAAAATGAAATATGGAGTGAGCAAAGTCACCTCAACTTATCATTAGAATAAGAATACCTCCTTCCTTATCTTGTCTAGTCTACGGCACACTAACGGTATTAAAAGTCAAGATTTATTCAACAATGTCTAACTGAAATTTTTTTTGTTTAAATGAGAAGCATAAGTGATTAATTCTAAATGTCTGTGACTAATCATTCCAAGAGGTAGGCGCTATTGCTTTTATAATAGTCTATATTGCTAGACAATATATTTAAAAGGTCACAATTTATCCCTAACATGCAAGAATACAACAATTTTAGAATATATTTTGCCTGATTGCAGGTTCTAATGAATGGTGAATTACTTAACTCAAAAAATATGATTTATCAAGAGAATGAGAAGACCAGACACAGACTAGAAGAAAATACCTGTAAAGACATCTGATAAAGGACTATTATCCAAAATTCACAAAGAACTCTTAAAATTCAGCAATAAGAAAATGAAGAAAATTTTTAATGAACAAAATAAACATAGGCAAAAGATATGCATAGGCACCTAAGCAGAAAAGAGATACAAATGGTGAATAAGCATACCAGAAGATGCTTCACAACATACGTCACCAGGGAAATGCAAATTAAAGCAACCACGATGTAACACTGTACACCCATTAGAGTGGTGAGAATCTGGAACACTGACAGCACCAAATGCTGCCAAGGATGTGAAGTAATAGGAACACCTTCTTTTCTAATAGGAATGCAAAATGGTACATCCACAATGTGGATGCCAAATCACTTTGTCAGTTTCCTACCAGACTAAATGATGTTCTTATCAGCAATCATGTTCCTTGATATTACCCAAAGAAATTGGAAACTTATGTCCATTTAAAAACCTGAACACAGAAATTTACAACAGCTTTATAATCGTCAAAACTTAAAAGCAACCAAGAAGTACTTCAGTAGTGAATGAATATATAAACTGTGGTACATGCAAACAATGGCATGCCATCCAGTCAGAAAGAGGGATGAGCTCTCAAGTCACTATAAGATACGGAGGAATCTTAATTTCATACTACTAAATGGAAGAAGCCAATCTGAAGAGGTTACATTTTGTATGATCCCAACTATACAACATTCTGGAGGCAGAAAAGACGGGTGGTTGCCATGGGTGGGAGTGATGAATAGCAGTGGAACTATTTTGTCTGATTCTGTAGTGGTGGATACATGTCACTATGTTTGCTGGAACCCATGGGATATATATCCAACATCAAGAGTGAGCCTAATGCAAACAATGAACTTCGAATAACTGATACGTTAAAATCAATGGAAGTTGTGTGTGAGGTAGGACAGGGACAATGGAACCCTCTGTAATTTCTGCCCAACTTTGCTGTTAGCCTAAAATTGCTCTAAAAATAAAGTCTATTTTTATGTTTATTTTCAGTATTTATTTATTCATTTTTGTGGTGGTGAGGCTCAAACTCAGAAGCCTTAAGCATGCTAGGCAAGAACTCTCCAACTAAGCTCCTGCCCCAGCCCTTTACTTTTTAAAAATATGATTTATAGTGAAAATTTTAAATGTGACTTCTAAGAAATTTAGTGAGTCATTAACAACATCAATGAATAATAGCTTTTCCTTCACTTAGATGATTAATCCGATTTTTTGAGGTAAGATCTCTTTATGTTTCCCAGTCCTTGAAGTCCTGAGTTCAAGAGAACTTCCTGCCTCAACATCCCTAATAGCTGGGACTACAGTTATAAGCTGTGTGCCTAGCTAGTAAATATTTTTGAATCTCTTCTATGGGAGCTGTAGGAAATTTGGAGACATATACAGGGAAGGGCATAGTATGTAATGTTCTTTAAGCAGGGATCTATGGCAGGCCCCTCTGGATTTAGAGTCATTAATTTCTATTATTATCACAGAGTCTGACCATGAGCCCTTAATCAGATTATCTCTCCTGTTATTCTAACTAAAGCTATTCCACCACTGTTTTATAACAGGTGCAATACAAAGTAATAACAGGTAATATAGAAAATTCTTTAAATTTGTTTTTCTATTAAAGAAATTTATAAATGCTTAAGTACTTGATTAAGAAACCATGTTATTTCTTGTAGTGGTTTTCTCTGCCCAAATTCAGATAATAGCCTATTAGTGCACAATCAACAATACCAGGAAAGCAGAGATACAATTAATGTCCCAGTAATTCCTTACTTGGAAATTTCTCTCTGCAAAGGACATTGTATATATCAGAGGATCACTATAACTACTTTTCAATTTCATAATATGCTAGATATCTTACGTAAATTACATACTCTGGGCTGGGCTTTAACTCAGAGGCAGAGTACCTGCCATGCATATGTAAGGCTCTTGGTTTGATACCCAGCATCATAGTAAATAAATAAGTAAATAAAGAAATAGATATATAAATAAAACAAAGTGGCTAACAAATGCAATGTATTATCTTACCTTAAAAATGCTTAATACAATCAAGTCACAAGAAAGGTTCTATAATTTTTTCACAATAACAAACTATTTTAGAAGTATGCCTTAAGCTGTGAATAAAAAACCAGAAGAAAACCATGATATTAACTTAAATAAGCAGTAAATGATTTGTTTCTTGCTGGGGCCGAGGGATGAACCTAATGGAAATGAACACGAAGAGCAGGCTGTGGATCATTTACAATTAGAAAGTAGCCTAGCGCTATAATTCTCTTTCTTTTTATGAGTGTAGAAGGAATGATAACCTTGAAAACTGCCTAATCCTCCTCCTTACTGTCATAAAATAAATTAAGAAATAAAAATCAAACAGTTTTTCCAGATCTAAGGGTGAATGGACTTTAAGGGAGAGTCTAAGAAAAATGCCAGGAATTCACTGTGTTAAATCCCTTATATACATTTTAAGTTTCATGTATTAACTGAGTTAGATAATATTATCTACATTTTACATATAAAGAAATAGACCCAAAGAGATTAAGTAACTTGTTCAAGGTTATATCAGTGACAAAACTCATATTTCAATCTTCCTCTTTTTTTTTTTTAAAGGCACTGGGACTTGAACTCAGGGTCTTGTGCTTGCTAGGCAGACACTCTACCTCTAGCACTGGCTGGTGTTTGAACTCAGACTCACACTTGCTAGGCAGGCACTCTTACCACTTAATCCACTGCATGTTTTCTTTTTAAGAAATGTGAAAGAACATTAGGATAACAGGATAAGTTCACCCATCTATTTTCTATCATCCTGAAAGCTCCAGTAAATATGTAATAAAGATTAGCAAAATGTCTACAACAATGGGGAAAATATAAAGGGACCACAACAGATAAAAGATTTCCTTAAACTTTTGTAAGATGGAAAGGCAGGGTCCAAATTATTGAATCATAAGTCAGAGTAGAAGAAGTTGCCACTAAGTCACAGGCAGAGACAGCCACAGTGCAAGAAGCTGCCAGCTTTCCCACCATGGCTTCCAAAAATGCCATACTGATGGACTGTCAGAAGTAGGAACTGGAAAAAGGGATTTAGGGATGGTTATATATGGAAGTCAAATCACCAATTTCCTTCTACCAACTTTATCCACCAGATTCATATAATTACAGCAATTAACCTTTACTTCTCATGCACTCGTTGAAGAAAGGCAAATTCTTTTTAGGAAAAAATGGGAAATATCCAGAAACAAAAACAGACTTTACAAATTTTACAGCATATTTGCAACATTGGAAAATAGGAAGTTAGAGAAAACAAAAAAAGGTAAAGGTATAACAAAGATAAGAATGCCCATCCTGGAATACTAAAGTCACACAATATTTCATTGTTGCTTCTTTCTTAGAATGGTATATTTTATATTATAGTGTATTTAATTCAAGTGCTTGTGAAGTTTCTTGATACTCAATGCAGGAAACAGAAACCAGTGTATTCAAGCAGAAAGTGTTTAACAGAAGAAATGATGTGCTTAAATAATTAAATCAAGGGACCAGCACTATATTTTATAATTGATCGTATTACTCTTCGGGCTGGATCCAGAATTCAGGAAAGTGCTGCTGCCATTGTTAACACCAATGATATCACAGCTGTTCCCCATTAATGGAGCTGATGTTCCATGGTAGAACATGGGATCCAGCCCCTGTCAGTGTAAGTCTGTCTGAGGTGGTTTGGCTGCCTTTTTCCTCAAAAAAAAAAATCACTTGCTCCTGGCATTTCCTTGGTAGAAGATCCAGAAATATTGAAAATTCAGGCCTATAGGCTCAAGGAAGCCTGGGAATGTAGTTTTTAGCACACTCAACCTTGCAATAGCTAAATTAAGGAGGGCATAATAAAGGGGTAGGGGACTGACTAAGTAGCTCAAGTGGCCTGACTAGCAAACACAAGGCCCTGAGTTCAACTCCCAGTGCTAGAGAGAGGGAGAGGAAGAGGAAGAAAGGGGTAGAAATGGATACAAGGTGCAATAAACAATATTTGGCCCAGTCTGCTGGGTAATATCCAGCATCCACAATCTTCTCCCTTTGTTTAACTCTGAACAAAAACCAGAGCAAAATCAAAACACTCCAACCAATGTCACATAATACAACTGGCTTTACTATAAACAAAAACATGTCCACTCTCTCTTAAAAGAAAGGTCTATTTAGAAGTCCGAAACCTATTTACTATATCCATCCAGTGATGCTGCCCATTTTACTTCCAGTTCAGATATAATCCAATCTTGATATCCTTTACATTGAAGACTAAATTTTAAATTTTACCATCAGTAAAATGCCTTACCTCAAATAGCAAGGGAAAGAGAGCAATGAAATATTTTAAACAACTAGATGTAATAGAGATTATACTACAAACAAGTTAAGAGTAGTCTTTGAAAAAAAAATGCAGGGGTTGAGTTTTTAAGAGTCAGTGTAGGAGTATTTAGTGCTGTGCAAATAAAAACATAAAGCAAAGATACTTCAGATTTTGTAATACTAGTTATCTTATCCTGAGTAATACATACAAAGATAGCAAAATCCCATGCGTGTGAGCTCGTTGTTTTATTTCTTTTGCTATAGAATAATTTTTTGGCTATGAAACAATGTCCTGTGGCATACAATATGGTTGGCTAAAGTATTTGATAAGTTTACAAATGGATGATGTTGCTAGTAAATCCAGAATAAGTGTGATTCTAGAAAGAATAAATAGATGTGCTTTCCATAATGGGGATCACCAAATAGCTGTCTAGCTCAAGTATGGATCTATATGACAAGGTCAGGTCAGCACTGGACTCTGCAGTGGGCGGATTGGGCACTCAGCAGAGGTGGTAGCCAGATCAGCCTTGCTGAGGAGTCCATGCTGTTTGAACGTATGTACACCTCCTGCCCTGTATGTATTATTTTTTTGTGGCTCATAGAAAAAATTATCACAATATTGATGGCTTAAAACAGCAGGGATTTATTCTCTCACAGTTCTGGATCCCAGAAGGAATCAGCAGGGTTGTATTGTACTCTCTCTGGAGGCTCTAGGAGAGATTCCTTTCCTTGCCTCTTCCAGCTTCTAATGTCTGAGGATCACTCCTATAACTGCCTCCATCTTCACACTACCTTCTCCTCTTTACATCTGTAACATCCCCTGGTTACAAGAACACTTGCAATGGTGTTTAGAGCCTACTCGATAGTTCGAAGTTGCCTGTTCATCTCAAGATACTTAATCACACCTACAAGACTGAGTGACAGATACAGGTTCCAAGGATTAGATCCTAGTATCTTTGGGGTCACCATTCAGTCTACTACGCTGCATCTTACCCATTTTGTTTATGAACCCATTGAGCAAACATGAGCTATGTCAGGAAAGAGACTGACTGATATTCAGAGAATGGAGCATTCTGTCCCTCTGTTTACTACAAGCTTTTTCTATAGAGGTAGCTTGGTGAGCATTTACATGGAATGCAAAATGTGTCACACTCAGAACTCCTCAGAACTCCTTGTCACGAATCTTCAATTTCATTCCTTCTAAGTCCTTGATCATTTGGTCAAACCATTATCAAATTCATAACTTTGGTAATTTTTCCTTCTCTGAAAAGTCAAAAATCGGACTACTGCCCAAAGTCCTCCCATAGGGAGTACTTTCCTGCCACATACCTTTCAGGACCACTTCTAAGTGAAGTTGCAATGCTGCTACAGTCTGTGTCCAGCTAGTGTTGTCATATTATGTGGAACCAAGTTCAATTGTTTTCTTTTTTAGCTTCTCAACGAGGGGCCCAGCATAAAATAGAATTTTTCCAAGGTGGTTTAAATGAAGAGCCTTTAATGAAAGAATTGCATATAAAAGTGTAGTAGTAGACAGGAGAAAAGGAACAAGCAAGGGATAATGAGGTACCAGGAAACTAGCAAGACTCTGATGCTGATATCATCCCAAAACGTGAAGGGATGGTAGAAAATTCTTCCATGAGCTCAAGAAGAATCAGAACTAAGAAAATACTTCCTAAGCATTTGTGCTTGTAGGGGGAGGGAGGTATGGTTAAAGAGGAAACATCAAAGCAGGAAAAGAGCTTGGAAATATCCAGTTTCCAGTCTGGAACCTCTTGATCGCCTATTGATTGGAACCAAAAGCAGAAGACAGTTGGCAACAGAGTTAGCTACTCCTAACTCCTGTATTTTCTGCTGTTATAACTGAATTTCACAGACGCATTTTATAAAGAAAATAGCTTATTTAGCTCATGGTTCTGAAAGTTCAAGAGCATGGTACCAGCATTTGCTTGACACATAGTGAGCACATTCCTGCCAGGTCAAGACATGGTGTGAGGTATCACAGGGTGAAACACAGCAAGCTAGCCAGAGAGAGCTCATTTGTAACAAAGCTACTCTTGAGATAACCCAATCATACATGAATGGATTAATTCATTCATAAGTGATGAGCCTCCCTTACCCAGTCAGTCACCTTCCAAAAGTCTCAAATGCTGTTATCATATGACTTTGGGGATTAAGTTCCCAACACATGAATTTGGGGGACACATTTAAACCACAGAGGGAGCCAAGATGATGTAGTCCATAGGGTTCAGCATTTCAGAACACAAAACAGGGCAAGATGGATCGGAGGTGTACAAACACAGCCAACATTTCAGTGGAACTTTCATGAGGTCAACATGTGATGAGGACAGGTGTCAATGCAGCAAACTGAGGGCTGCTCATGTCACTTACCTATGCCTTCATAACTTCCTATTTGATGAAGGAGCACAGCTGTGCCTGCCCTAGTGTATGACATGGTGGGTCAGATAATACCTGGTCTAGGATGAGCAGTTCAGCTTCCAGAATCATTTTCTATTCCATAGTTAGACACACAAATGTACTACATGACCCAGAGGTAACCTAGAAGCTGTTTCTTAGTAGTTATTTGAGGACTAGGTCATGGTTTTGGTCTAAAATCCTAAAGGAGTGCCTGTAATTCCATTTTTCAGATGCCACCTGCAAAAAGTATTTCTACTAAATACTTCAAGCACCATTTAATAGTTAGATATTTAATCTCAAATAGCAGAGTAGTTGGAACTACAGTTCCTACAGGGCTGTGAGTCTAATGGGTTCCTTGATAAATGTGTCAAAGCAACACCCTCAATTACATGTATGTTGTTTCAAAAGTCAACAGGATGGTAGCCATCATTGTGTCTCTTTAATAGTGATGGGTGACAAACTGTAGCAATTTTCTTTCACTGAAAAGGAAAAGTCTCAACCTACTGTGGACCACTGGACTGCTATAAGCTTTACTAATGTTATAGCTGCTGAATCTATACCACTTATTTTCTCTCCTGCGTCTGCACACATGTTCCTTTATCAAGGAATCCGGTACTTGTTACCTTCTACCCACCACATCGAATCAGCTTGATGCTATGCACGTAGTAGACCAAAGTGATGTAATTTTTTTTTTTTTTTTTGGCAGTCCTGGAGACTGAACTTGAGGTTTGGGGCTTGCTAGACAGTGCTCTACCACTTGAATCACTCTTTCAGTACTTCTGCTTTTAGTTTGTTTTTCAGATGGGGTCTTCGCCCCAGCAAGCCTCAGACCTTGATACTGCTATCTCCCCTTCTCAAATAGGTGGGATCACAGGCATGCATCACCATACCTGGCCCTAAAGTGATGTCTTATGTCAAGATAAGACAAGGTTCCTGTGAATTATATTCTTATTGAAAATCAGATATTGGTATTGTTCTGAGGTGACATGGCAAGATATACAACTTAGACTGCCAAGTGAAATAAATGGCTTGCTATCTCTATTGAAAAGAAGATGCTATGAAACGACATCTGAACATCAGCTGCGAAAATTATGTTGATTTGTTTCAGTTAATTGTTTATATCTGGAATAGCTGTTGAACTTGGAATTACATGATTAAATTAATGATAATAAACTGCTATTCTTCAAGACTCTCCAATTTCTGTCCCAAACAGGAGACTTAATTGGAATGTGGCATTATTTTGGTCTATTGTTTCAATAAGGAGGAGACATTTTAGGAACTTGGACTTGGTTCTTACACCATAATAGCCCTCCTTCCATGAGTTAAGGGAGCAATGTAGGGATTCACCCAGAATTAATATGTCCAATTCAACTTTAAGTTCAGGAACTGAGGAACCAATGAGCCCAAATTACATTTATCTCCTCCTCTCCATAAGTCCCTATTTTGGGTGGTGACCACAGTAGTCATTTGGGTGCCTATTGATCAGCATCAGCTGAGTGTCTCCAAAATCCCCCCAAACCTTACTTCTCTTTTCTTTTGGCAAAAACCAGGGAGACGATTTATAATACATCATTGTCACCTCCTCTCAGGGAATTTCTCAAGAGAACTCAATGTTCTCTTCACTTAAGACACTCCAGACATGGTAGTACTCACCTGTAGTCCCTGGACTCTGATAAGGATTTCTTGAGCAGCTCTGGGTCTGCATCCTGGATCAGAGATGGGCATTGGCCAGGGGCTGTGGTACTGTCTTTGCACTGTGATAACTCAGACCTGTGTTCATCAGATTTAGAATCAATTACACTAATCAATATGATCTTAGTAGGTTGCCCATCTACTTCAATCCTAACAGCATAATATATTAGCCACCACTGTGAATATCCATTCTGGCTCTGCTATCTGTGACTACAGCCAGGTCTCCATTGGTTCTGGCATTTAAGTACTGCCATGTGGCCTCTCCAATCTGTGCTACTATCATTCCCACTGAAGTTGGGAGAATTCCAGAGACAGGTTTTTCCCTTCCCCGTCATTCCCAGTCTACAGGAAATCACCCAACACAAACTTCCGGGAATGCTAATCAATGTGTTTCTCAAATACAGTGAGGGAATGGTCAACTGGGTCTATCTAATATTACTACCTCTATGCGCCTTTTGATTCAGTTCCCTCCTCCACATTAGTCTGATAAATTTCAACATATATGTCATTTTAATGTAAGTCACATCCCAAGTCTAGGTTTCAGTTAAACTACATACCATTGAAGCCACTTCTTACTTTTTGAGCTCTGTCACCAAATTAAGAATTTCTGTCAAGTGTTTCTACATCAATAATTACAGTCTATTGTAAAGATTTATTTCTTCCTGAATTGTTTAGCATTCTGAGAATCTATTCCTATAAATCTCTGTAGATGAAAACTAGTCAAATCCTGGGCAGGACATGATGGCACAAGCTTGTAATCCCAGCATTCAGGAGGTTGAGGCAGGAAGATCGTGAGTTTGAGGCACAGGAAGTTACAAGCCACTTTGACCTACACAGTGAGACCTCCCCCCAAATACCAAAAGAAAAGGAAGAGAAGGGAGGGGAGGGGAGAGGAGGGGAGGGAAATTGGTCAAATCCTATCCACACTGTCTCCTACTATATAGATTTTGTGTTTGTTCACTGGGGCATGCTCTGATATAACTCTCCTTAGATCTGATGGCTTGCAAGAATAGAAAGCAGGCCTAAGGAAGATCAGCATCCCCTTTGTAGGTAACTTCCTTGGATTAGGTGATTATAGAATCTTAAATAACAGAGGACTAATGTCATCTGATTAGGAAGGAACTGCTTTTCTTGTTCAGTTACTTAGAGCTTCAGGTTCTCAGATTAATCTGAACCTACCAAAATGTCCCCATTCTGATTCTTTGGATCCCCATCTTTTCACAGTCAATGCCACAACTTTTACATAGGCGACTCCGAGGCTGTGAGCTTAAGTTTTAGTTCTGCAACCCACAGGATCAAATTTCTCAGGATCAGACAATTCGGTCTACAACTAGGAGGATTAATGGGGCAGTCACAGAAGATTTTAATAGGACAACCACAGAAGAAGAATTTAATAGTGTAGTCATAAAAGCTCCATGATTGCCCTGAACCAAGAATTCAAAACACCAGGTAATTTTCTTTCTTTTTTTTCTTTTACTGGGGTTTGAGCTCAGGGCCTACACCTTGAGCCACTCCACCAGCCCTTTTTTGTGATGGGTTTTTTTGAGAGTCTCTTGAACTATTTGCCAGAGCTGGCTTCAAAGTTCAATCCTCCTGATCTCTTGCTTCCTGAGTAGCTAGGATTACAGACATGAACCATGTGGCACCTAGCTTCTAATTTTCTTTTTGAGTTCATAGTGCAATCATAAACAGCCTTGCCACTCAAGTCTACATTCCTCATCTGAATCACAATAGTGCAATGCAGCAGTCACTGCCAAAGGCTTGCCTTTAGTAGCCATTCCATTCTAGGTGACTACAGGTCCTAATTTAGTTATTTGCTTCATGAAAAATTCACTTCCCACTGCATGTGAAGGTATCACTCTCTATAAACTCAATTAGATTAGATATCAATCCCATACTATCTTTAGAAGTCTATTTCTTGATCATATTTGGTGCTGCATGCTGACTCAGATAAGGTTCAACTATGAAGTAGATGCTCCTCAAGTTTTTAAAGCTGTAAAACATTTTAACTCAAAGGATTAAATGCTTATAAAATTATTGGTAACTTGGAAAAATGAAAGCCAGGAAGCTACCCTTAGTCTTTGACTTCAAATGCACATGACACGTCTACCATAATTGCCATCACCATTACCACTGTCTGCATTCACAAAATTGGTTCAAAGATAGTGGAGCATATGTTCCAGCTATTGTCAACACTTATCTGGAGGAGCTTGTTTATCTAATTGCAGTTCTGCAGGAAGATGGGGTCTACATCCTCTGTCGTCCTAAAATTTCAGTGATGGTTGCTTCATATTCACAAAAACTAAATTTGTCAGAGAATCACGAGCTCACAAGGGAATCTGAGAAATGTAATTTTTAGTTCCTCAGACTCTGTGATACTGAAGGAGAGAAGAGAGAACATACCAGAAGTATGGGAATGGATTCATTGTATCAATAATCTTCTAACACACTAACCTAAATGGGGTCAGATTTCTGAAGTAGAATTTAGGGTAGACTTCTAGCATGTAAATGTCAAATCACAACTCTAAGGATATATTACAAATCTGTTCCCTCCCTTTAATACATAAATATATTCTAATAAAAAAATTTTTAAAGAAAAAATTTCCCTAAATTCATCTGGCTGCTTTTTTTCCTCACAAGTTCCCATGCTACTTTTCTTTCTGAAGGAAAGATTCAATACCACTTTTATAAGGGCTGACCATAATAATCCAAGCAAAATGAAAGCACTTAAAAAGTTTTGGACTGAATATAAATCTGGAGAGTGGTTACTTATTCTTTTGTAATCATGTAACACCTTCATAAAATGTTCATGATAAGAACTGAAATCAGAATATCTTTAAAATCTGGGGATACAGGTCAGTGGTAGAGCATTTGACTAACCTGTGTGAGGCCCTGGTTTCTATCCCTAGTACCACAGACACAAAATATAAAATATATTTTCATTTGAAATCAAACTGTATATAAACAGCAGATATGCTAAATATACATATAAAATGTAAATGTTGTATAGAATCCCCAGATTAAGGATATTAGAACATAAACCACAAAGGTGAGGCAACACTGCACTAACCTAATGCTACCTATCATGCAAAACTCAAAATAATCTAGTCACTCATTGCCAAATAGCTAGCTAATCTTTATTCCTGAAGGACGGGTTCTTAGTATAGTTTCCTCACAGGGAGGAGAAACTCAGTTTAAATGTAATGCATCATGAATGACAAAGAAGGAATTTCAACTGGAGAGTTCCTTTTTTCTTTTCCCCATGGAAAATGCAAAGAAAAAAAGTTTTAAGAACAGGCTAATTGGCTTCTCTAAAATTGTTAAAAAAAAAAAAAAGCGAGGGGGGAGATTCGAGGACACATAGAAAATGACAAAGTACCTGGAAGAATATGCTTATGGATCAACAAAGTTAATACTTTTTAAAACCCATAGCCTTGTATTTGAGAAATAGTAAAGTCAAGACCCTATCTTAACAGAAATGTTTATTATTTAAACCTTTCAAGGTTTTTTTTTTAATTTCAGATGGCTTTTAATATGGACATGTTCTCAGTATATGTTCTGTGACTTACTGATAGATGCATTATGTAATTTAATAGATAAGTGATGTGTCTCAGCATGCTCTTACTCTCAAAGCAGATGCTAGTTTAAGATCATATTCCCAGGAAAAAAAAATTTGTGTATGAGAATGTAAAAAAAAAAATCAATAAATCCAAATTGAGATCAGACCAAATATGACTCCAAGGGAAAAAAAGTACAAAGGAAAACTTGTTAATGTATGGATGTGTAAATGTATCTTTATGTGGCAAAAGGAAAAAGACAAAATTTTTAAAAAACTAACATTTCTTTTCAAATAGGTAGAAAGGACATAATAAAATCTAGATCCATAAGTCTGAAAGAACACCAAAGATAATTTAAATCATCCCTTGACCACTTAAAAATCTTGTTACTTAATCATTTAAGGAGCTGGGTGTGGTGACACACGTATGTAATCCTAGAACTCTGGAGGCTGAGGCAGAAGGGTCACAAGTTCTAAGCCAATCTGGGCTACACAGCAAGACCCTATCAAAAAAAAGGAAAGAAAAGAGGGAGAGAGGGAGGGGAGGATAAGGGAGGAGAGAGAAAGGAAGGAAGGAAAGATAAGACCACCTTCTTTACAAGTCACAAGGCTCTTTTGGTGATTTATCCTAGAATCTGGACAGTCCTCCTGTGGTAGTGGCTCTATATATCAACTGCTTCATTTAGATCTTTGAATCTCAGGATTCACAGCATCCTATTGAAAACAAATTTTAAAAAATTTCTGCCTTTCAATTCACAGCTGTGCCTTCCAACTTCTAACACATAATTTTTAGTGTTTTGAAACAAGAAATCTGTTTCCAGTTCTCTTTCTTTACACAACTAGTCTTCTCATTCAGATGTCAGCTGCCAAGAATACCAAAGATGAAGTAAGGACACTAAATCCACTATCAGGGAATTACTTCCAAGATCACTGCCGAAATCACTTGTGTGCTGTGTATTACTGCTCAGTTGCTATGCTCCTGACAACAGCCCTGCCTCAGGTGCATGCCTCTCAACTCTGCTGCTCCATTTCCCATTGACCATACAATAGGATGCCTAAATCCAAGTCAGTCATGTCCAAGCTGAGCATGCTAGTGCATATGCTGGGTTATCTGCAATCATCTTTTTCTAGTAAGGGCAGTTCTATGAATACAGATGTCTAAGGTAAGATTGTAATATGGAAAGAGTTGAGAGAGTGTAAACATCTCAGTCTCAACCTAATCCTAATGAGGGCGAGATGCAAAAATTCTGCTTCAGTAGTCAACATATAGTACCTAAATTATAGCACTATCAAATAGATCATGCAGCCAAAAACACTTCCACCTCCAGATTTCTTTCTCATATATAGGGTATCTGAGTTGCATGTATGGAACAAGCCTGCCTACAAATTACAGCTGTTCTCAGTAAACTAAAAACAGAGATAGGCCAAGGAACATTTGTCAGGAAAATTCCTCTGAGCAATCAGAGGGAAATAAAATCTCACAAGTGACTGAACATCTCAACCAGTGAACATTGGCACCATGTCTCCACTTTAGAGCTTGTTAACACAATCCCCTCAGAGGTCAGAGAACTCAGCAACAGATAGTGCAGACAAAGCTCCCTCTGCATGAAAAATGGCCTGGAACTTGCTGAAATCCACAGGAACAAACAAATGCCACCTCTACCAGCAATGACTTCAGATCTGGCCTTTTCCTCTCTAGCCGGAGAGTCAATAAAAAAAGTTCCTAAGTCAAACCACCACCCAGTCTTTCTTCTTTTGTGAAAACAGCAGTACAATCTGGGGCCAGGGGTGGTGGGTTTCCTATTTCCATGTTCCTTCTTTCTGGTCCTCAGGTGAAAAAAAAATCACCAAAGCCCTACATGTTTTTCACAAAACTCTTCCTACAACAAGCTTTCAGAAATCTTTTTGAGGAAGTTGTCTCTTCCTTCCTCAGTAAAACAACACCCCTCAGACTTGCTGAAATAAAATCCATAACCCCAAAACAAAACTCTGATGGAGCTTATATTTTAAATTGTGAACATCTTAACTGTATAAATTCCAGTCTGAGGTGGGGTTGGTACCAGTGGGAGGAGGGAGGATGTGGGGAAAGGGTGTAGGAAGGTGAATATGGTACAAATACTGTGTACACATGTATCTAAATGGAAAAATGAGACCTGCTGAAACTATTCCAGGAATTGGGGAGGGGGAGGTAAAAAAGAATGATGGAGAGGGCAAATTCAAGTATAGTATATTATAAGAACTTTTGTAAATGCCACAATGTACCCCCAGCACAACAATAAAAATAAAAAATATTTTCAAATGCCTAGAGTGTGGAAAGAGAGAATAAATACTGTTAAAACTGAAACTAGTCATCAGCCAGTGTCTGTCAGCAAAACAGTCAAGAGTAATAGAGAAAAAAGAAAGAAGAGCTAGAGGAACTAACTACAGTGGAAAACCCACTGTTCCACATTTCTGGTATTTTTAGTTAAATATTTAAATATGCAAATGTTTAATGGATTCTCTATTTCTATATAAGAAAATGGTATTTTCGTTAGTGACAAAGTTTTGCTGCAAAGGGGATACAATCTAATTCACTGAGTTATACTGAATTATATGTAGGACATATACATACAGGTATATTACTCAAATCTGTAAAGTCAATGACTTATCCATGTTGATGGAGAAATTATGAAAGCAATTAGAAAAGGCTGTATTTATCACATCTTAAAGTCATCTTTGACAAAGAAACACATAGGAATGGTTGAATAATTTAAGAAGAGCTCTCCTATATCTGTAAGAAGAATTTAGAATTGTAGTTTCAGTTCTTTTCTACATAGGGAAATAGCGGCAGGAAAAAAATGACAGCTGAAAATAATTTAGAACATTAATAATCATATAAATATAAACATCTAGCAGACAATTTACATCATAATAAACTAACAAAAAAAAACCATTTTTCCTACAGCAGTATATATTTATTGTGCTGAAATCAGGTAGCCTGGAATGAATAGCTCTGCAAAATCAGTACAGAATGTTCACAAAGATTAAAAATCTCTAGTCATCACACACTGAGGAACAAAGACAACAGTGCTGAATCTTCTTAGGCCAAACTACTGTATATGTGTCACGAATTTTTTGTAATTCTCATGACTGCATGCCTTGGGGGAAAAGTATATAATTTTAATGCACAATAAATATTTTATAGTTTACAAAATATTCTGAAATAGTTTTACAAACAGCATACATCCTACACATGCAGTCTTTGACATGTTGAGATACTTACAAATATTCATGCTATTTTGTCACATTTTCTCTTTCTATAGTGATCCCTCTGTGGCATCCCCTAACAAATTAATCTATGTAATAAAACATGGTACAAATTCTGTTTTTCACTTTATTTCCAGCTGCTCATTTCTACTACATGAAATACTTCATTTGCAAATAGCAAATTTAACTTAGTTCTGTCTACTCTCACTGTTTTAACAATTAACACCTTGTAACATCAGCACTGAATTTAACTATCTTTAGCACCAAGGAGTCAAGAATATTGCACCCAAATAGTTCTATGCTTCATGTCTAGTAAATAAATAAGATTTTGCAAAACTCAGACACATGGGAAATATTATTCCAAAATTAAAACACTGAAAGAGAAGGACAATTTCACAAAAATGTTTGGTGTATGCTATTTGTAAAAAAGTCAAAAAAAAAATACTTGTGGATTTGAAAGTTCAAAAGTTAGAATTTACATTAGAGGACTCCTTGATTTTTTAAATTAAAATTTATTTAATTTTAAATGTTCTTTCCAACAGAAGAGGTAGGTATATTTCTATATATGAAAAATCAGTAACAGCCACAAATCAAAACAAGGAAAGCCTGATAAAAATCAACATACTCTGGGAATTCTAACTGCAAATAAATGTAACTATCTTATGATGTTATTAATAAAGACATGAGTTGCTTCATGTTTTAATCAGACAATAATCTTAATTTTCATAATGTATTGGAGTATTCAAAGGCTGCCTTTTCATCACAAAAATCGTTTCCCACAGTGATTTGTGCTGCAAGTCATGGTGACCTTTGGGTCACTAGACAGGATTTTACTAAACAGTATTTTATTCTTTCTTATTTTCACCAACACCATCATCATCAAGCCTCTAAGAGTCTACAGAGATCAGCAGATTTTTTAAATTTAATTACAACCAAAAGGGTATATTCTGAGGTGGAGAGATTCAACCACAATGGTCAATAAATGAATTCAAAAGCACAAATTCAAATGTCCCCATCCACATTTCTGTCTTTGGACAAGAAAATGTGAGGTTACTGATTTTAATCAGTAGGTAATGGTCATTTAGCCAAAAAGTGAACTCATAAAGACTGTGTTTCTGTGATCATCTAAAATCCAGATTGAACAATCAGTGAATATTAGATTCATGAGAAAATTTCACCCATTGGACAAATGGACAATGAATAGAAAGAGAGTCTCCAAAGTCACATTGTGACTGCTTTGGTCTGGACAATATCAAGGCTAATAAAAAAAAAAAGGTTTAAAATAAAAACTTTATAAATAAAACATCTGGGTATTGTATTGAACACTTTAGTCAGTCTAAAGGTCACCAGTACACAGAGCACATATGCCTTTTCTCCCCACCCCAAACCCTCCTTTGCTTCTGTTGCCCTGAAATTTTATATGACATAGGAATTTCCTCACTGTCAGCCACAGTTAAGGCCCAGTTCAATTTACTCTCCTTTTGCTTTTCCATTTTTCTGGTTTTTTCCATTTTCTAACACTAGCTGTTTTTCTGATTTGTTCACACCATTTGCTGAAATACCATTCATGGCTACTTTTCCAGTTTTTGCTTTCTTAGGCTCATTGTATGTCCGAATGTAGAAGTTGAGAAAGAGAAATATGAAGCTGATTGCATAGACGATTAGAGCCCAGTGCATCCATTTGGGGAAGGGGCAGTCGGTGTAAAGAGACAGTGCTGTGTGTCCAATGGTCACATGGAACTGAACCTAAAAACCAAAAACAGCATTTAATCAGAATAGCAAACATTGTGATCTTCTACATGCTATAGGAGCCCAAATTTTGCAACATTTAAAAACTTAATTCTGGTTCCAATTCATTAAGGCCATAGTTTGAATGTCTTCCCTCAGCAAGGACTTCCTTGTGGTGCCTTCCACAGGCCTTTCAATCCCACTAACCACAGAGGGCTGTGCTTTGTTTAGTTTCCCATTAGAATCTGAAATTGACTTGTGTAAGTAAGGTCTGTCTTATCATTAGAGATGTACTTCATATTTCTATTGCTCACTGATGATTCCCATATGATTCTTGGCTTAGCTTTGGACTATCTGAATATTTGCTGAATAATGTTACCTGATGAGAGAGAATCAATGGCCCAGAAGAGTAAAGCAGAAGCATTGTATGATGTTCAATTTTTTCCCCTCCTACATTTTGAACTGATTTTTTTGTACCAAATTGTCAGCAAGCACATACATATTTCTTTAAAAATGAACTTACCAAAATGGCTCATTTTGTTAGTTATTTCTTACATATAGTAGACAGGATAATTTTCATCTGAATGAATTGGTTTTGAAAAACTAATACACTGATTACAATTAGTAGATGTTTGAGAATGAGTGCAAAAAGAATTACCATTGACTTTAAGACTTCTTAAAAAGAAAAAAATGTAAAACTCAGAGGCTCAAAATAAAAAGTTTTAAATTCTAGATAGCCGCTCTACCACTGAACCACACCTCCAATCCTAAATTCTAAATTCTGATGTATTAATTAACCCTTGTTATTATAGAATTTGCAATTCTTATGTTGGAAACAACAAGGGTTAATTAATTCCTATAAGGTTCTTGTATGATTAACTTATAAGAACTTCTGGCTTTGAAATACAAATTCAACATCCTGTTTGGAATGGGCAATTACAACTTCTTTTTTAAGACTATCATTATCAATACTGTTATATTAAATATTATTGAAAATAACTTATTCCACATTGTCAGAAATTTATATTAAACAACTTTTACAATTCCCATGGCAAAAATCCAAATTTTAAGAGCTTTTGGTTTCACAATGGTTCTTAGAACCTGTGCCACTGCAGAAGGGTGTGTAGTAGGGTGTGATCTGAGCATGGTATAGCTCAAGGAGAGCCAGGGGCTCCAACCAAGCTGATGTAATAGTTCAAGTGGTTTTGGTCACCTCTTCATTTTCTGAGGACCATTCACTAGTTGATGAAAGAAATGAGCTATACAAACTGTATAAACAGCTGTTATACAAAAACTGGAGGAAGCTTCCTGTGGCATTTCATTATAAATGAGTCCTTCGTGCCTAGCGTTTCTCAAAAGTTGTGTTTCCTGTTTGGCTAGACAGCTGTTTAGCAACTTAAGGCAGAGATGGATATTTCCAAATGTGATTCCACTGATAAAACTCTGTACAAACTATAATTAAAGCAAATTATAATAGATTCTAGAGCCTGGAGATTAACTTACCAGTTTGGTTTTGGATTTTCAGTTTGATTACATGCCAGTACCTAGCTCTGAACAGTGCTCTGACAGGTGCACTCAGACACTACAAGTCCTGCTCGGAGCAGGTGTTGAAAAGCATCTACTATGAATACCAGCATGTGAACATACCTGGCTCTGTTCTTCAAGGACAGAGTTTTAGAGAATTAAAAGATATTCTCTGACCCTTACTCCCTTCTTTCACTCTACCTTTCCTTATCTCTTATCTTCTTTTCAATTTTACATTCTAAGTGTATGGGATCTATTCACAAGGACTAAAAATTGGAAGAAAATGCAGAAAATTTAAGCAAGGACAAGATGAAGACAAAAAAATAAAAATTTCACGTTAAAAAAAAAAATCACTCCAGGAAAAAAATACTGTTTTTTCTAGTCATTCATGAATCTGTATACTTTGTGGTGTGCTTAGAGGTTTTTTTTAACCATCCACTCTACAGGTATTTTTTAAAGCATGTTTTCCTTCGAGGGATAGGTGCTGAGTCTAGTTTTTTAAGCAAGTGGCTGGCTATGCAACAAACCCAAGAATATGTAGGTTAGAGCCAAGGCCTATGCTAAAGGATAAGTTTAATTTTACGACGGAAAATTATCTAAAGCAACTTAGTACTTTACAGATATTTTAAGTGAAATATTTTGGTGAAAACCAGAAGAAATTTTAGAAGCATTTGACTCACCAGCTGCAACATGGTCAGGTATCGTTTCCACCAAAGATACTTCTGAATCCACGGGCCAAAGGCAGTTAGCCCATAGTACGAGTACATAATCACGTGGATAAAGGAATTCATCTGGGCTCCAAAAAATGCTTTAGAGAAAATAAGAAGTGATTGCAGAAAACGTGGTTAGGCAATGAAACACTGAGCTAAAACATGAATTCACATTATTTTCTTAATCGAGTTAAGTACAGATAAAGTGATACCAATGAAAAAGACTTCTCTCAAATTAAGCTAGATAGTTTTAAGGTTTAGATTTGAGATTTTTATCAGACAAATAAAAATGTGTGTTGCTCAAATGCCAAGAACTTTCAAAGTGAACTTAAGTAAGCCCCAATATAGCAATCTTGCCTACACTGCTTTTAATTCTACTATTCTTAGGGGGAAAAATTATGGTATATCTAAGTACGTAAGTAGACTTGTAAATGTTCCATTACTGTCACAGCTGTGCCAACAGGAATACCAGTGACAAATGTTACTTATTTCTTAGGTTTCTACGTAGCTTTAAATATGACAGCAGCACCCACACTGGGCAATACGTTCAGTATATACATATCTACAGAGATATCCCAGTCAGCCTAAATCAATATTCCTTCATTTATTAAATCAAAGTATAGACTACAATAATAAATCTTGTTATAAAGCAATTTAACAAGTCAGTTCAGACTTACTAATTTTTTTAAGCTTACCAAGTTGGACTTTAATTGTGTGGTTTTAAATTGGAACCCTAAAAGTAATTTATGGGAGTGAAATGCCTAAATTGTCCATTGCACATGACAATGGAAAGAAAACAGCAGAGTGATCTGCACTAGGGGACTTGTACCCTGCACCCCACCAGAGGACAATGGTGTGGATCATCCTCAATCCACAGGCATCTGAAAAGACTGGAAGCAAATGCTGGCCAGACTGTGAATGCACACCCTCCTTAACACTAACAATGCTATATAAAATTTCATTTAAAGAAGAACGAATAAGGTCACGTAAGGCCTGTAATAGAGTAGAGGTGAGCTCGGAATGAAGTTCAATCATTACTCTGAGTTGTGTTGTGGTATCCTTTGGATAAGAGATCCTGACTAGTACTGTTCCCCATCAAAATATTATTTTTTACATGTAGGCTTGGTTTATGCTCATCTCTAAAGCAAATTCTTAGGTGTTAAAAGCATTCACAGATTGAAAGCTGAAGCTTTTCTTTCTTTGAAATTTTTAAAAATAAAATGAACATGGATGGGGATGATTAACCATGAAAGCAAGTTAAATGACAGACCAATTAAAACTCCCAGGCTCTCACTCCTTTCCAGCCAACGTATTTACATAATTTAATACATGCAGATACATTGCTCACCTTGTCCCCCTGCAACCCACTTAATTCCAATCCACCACAATGTAAACATTGTGCAGTGATGATAGACATGAAGGAAAGAAACTTGGTTGTTTTTCTTCCTCAGAATAAAAAACACTGTGTCCAAATACTCAACCCCTTTAGATACAAAGTACCACCACAAAGCAGCAGCTATCTGTAAAAGGAAGGAAAAGCATACTATAAACACCCAAATCACACTGTTGTGTGGGCTTCTAAAAGTGTTAATAGATTCAAAATATATTACACAAAAATGTACATTGAATCTTTTTTGTTTTTTTGGCTAAGTAGGTCTGAAAACTAAGCCTGTATATGGGGGGGTGGGGGATGGAAAAGAGAGACTCCAACACTTATCTCTACTCAGTAACAACTATCTAGAGAGAATTTTCAGTGTTTTACACAGGTGAATATCACACAGTGTGGGAATTGTTGAATACTGAGCTGTGAACACATTCACATTGCTATGCTTTCAATTTGATAGAGAAACAAACATGTTTACTTTATAAAGGTATTTCAAACCTTTGTGCAGAACCTACACTATACCTCAGACAAATTTACAGGAAGTAAACTCATGAAGCCACTGTCAGTCTTTCCCTCTTCTTTAAAAGGCACATACAAGATATCCAATCATAGCAGTTTGTGTTGGATAGTAAAACTTGTAAAGTGGTAAAACAAAACCAAAAATACCCCAAATATTTCCTAGGTCATAAATATAATCCTGCTTACGTGAATTAGTCTTTTCCTGGGCTCTAATTAAGGCACCAGATGGTGCTGAGATTAAGGATCTAGTAAGAGGTGACCTCGGTATGTATATCTAAAAATACTTTGCAAAGGATCTTATTATCACAGTAATTGAAACATAACTTTTTATAGCAAGTGCAAGTTTTCTATGTAAAAATAACAAATAAGGTAGTACATAACTGAAATCTATTTGTAAACATTTTTCTGTCAGAGGCTTGACAGATTCATTCAGGGACAGGCTGAGGTGTTATAGAATTGGAAGATCCCTTCCTCATTTTATACCTGCATCTAGGGGGTGTAATGAGTTTTTGTTTGCATGTTTTGGATTTTTGCTGTTTTATTTATTTATTGTTTATTAGAGCTGGCAATAAAACATATGGCCTTGTGCTAATTTAAAAATCTTAATTAGTTTTATTTTCAATTCTAGAATTGAGCAACACTTCAGTCCATTTCCCCAAAATTAGAATTTTAAAATGTGGATAAAGAACAAAGAGAGAGGCCAAATTAAAAAAAAATAAAGCTGTGTATTTATTGGTTTAGAATCATTTAGTGAATTTGCTTGAGCAATATTATTGAAAATAATAAGACTAGCTGAAAATGGGCTTGCAATAATTTACTCACGTCAACACTATACTTAGGACTCACAATTATGTTACTTTAAAGTAACTAAAACCATTTTGACCCAGAAAACTTTATCCTGGAGGAAGGAGACAATGTATTATTTTTTTCCTTCCATTTGTGCTACACTAGCTACAGTTCCCATAGAATTTTAATAAGTAAATAATAAATTTATCATTTGCTTATTAATATTTATTTTTATTAATATGATAAATTAATAGTTATAACATTAAACATTAAATTTTGATATTTTGTTTAATATTATTTAATATTTTAATATTTAAATAAATAAATATTAAAATATTAAATATTTAAATTAATGTTTATAATAAATTAATATTTATTGTTAATTAATAAATAAATAAGAAATAATTTTCCTTAGTTTGTAAACCCCACTAGCTGTCTTTGAATAGGCTACACCAAAGTGAAAAGTGATACTTCTTGATTCCATAACAGTGAACACAAAACTGAGTCTCTGAGCAAAGCATTCATTCTATTGGCTCTGGTGTTGGACAGGAGAGGGGAGCAAAAAGATTACAAACGCAGTCTGTTACAGCTCAGGCTCTTTCTCCTCCTAGATTACAGTTTGTGTAGTAGCTCACTTTTTACTCAAAGTTTGTCATGTCAGAAGAGTAGGCTCACAATTAGTAAGAGTGACAGTTTTGAACTTAGGCAGGCACTCTACTGCTTGACCCAGGCCCCAGCCCAGAAAGCAAGTCAGACACTTCTCCTCTCCCATTGTCTCAATCAAGCAAGATGCCACTTCTCTACTAAGAAGATAACTAGCAATATGGTCATCAGAAAAAAAATTTTCCTAGCCAGCAAATCTAAACTCAGTAGACCTCCTCATTCTCTCAGCCACATCATGGGTTTTATTTTCTTACCTATTTCTTTACATGCTAACTGCCTGCCTTGCTGTCCTCACTAAAATGTCAGCTCCGTGAAGGTGCAGAGACCTCCTGTCTTCTCACCTTGGTGTCCTCAGGACCCCTCACAGTATCATGCTCAGTACACAGGTATTAAGTGAATAAAACCAACATGACAACCACAGGGGTGATTTTCATTAAACATGCACATAAAATGGTGAGTACATTAAAGTAAATTGGTCACGGATCTTGATAAACACTGATAGGTATATTGACTATATTCCATGCCTGAAAGCTATTTTTCTTAATGTAAGCTACCATATATTACAACTGCATATCACAAAAAACACATTTTATTATACTTAATTTTTATGTGAACCACTGTATAAGAGTTCATTAAATACTTAATAAAATAACTTGGTAGTTCTTCCACTTATGTTAAATGGTAATTTTACTAATAAATGTGATTGGAAAATAAAATATTATATTACTAGTGATTTTTCTCCAAGTTTAAAAAAGACCCAAGATATACCTATACAAATTATGCTATGTTTAACTTCATAAATACAATGTACGTACTACATTCTAGTAATTCAATGCATATTCACTCTCATACTGCCAAATAAAAGAACATACTGAAGATACAAAACAGATTTTCAATTTTGTGCTTTAAAAAAAGCAGAGGTTTATTGACCCCAAACAATCCAGTCTAATTTTGCAAGCACACTAAAATACCTTTTTCATAGTCTTGGGAGTATAAAATTACACTACTTAAACTTACTAAGAGTAGTTTTAACATACTTACCCTGACTTCATGAACGTTATTAGAATAATCCACAGTTTGGCAAATATAACTATATCCTGCATTATACGATCCCATGAATAACTGGAGAAAGAGGAAAAATATTTGGAGTAAGGTTTAAGTATATACAGCATTAATTACAGCCTTCCAATTATTTGATATACAGTCTTTAAAATTATTTTCAAAGCAGTATTTTCTTTAGAAAAAGTTCATATTTGATACATTATAAGAACCCTTGTAAATGCTACAATGTACCCCCACCCAGCACAGCAACAACAAAATTTTCAAATGCATTAAACATTAATTTGCTACTTCTATTTTTTTTTTTTCTATTTTTGCCATACTGGGGATCAAATCCAAGACCCCACACATGCTAGGCCATGCTACACTACAGAGGTACACTCCCAGCCCCATACTGCACATTTAATGCACTGGAATTTCTAAAAGTTATTGTATGTCAATTTTTTTTCCTATAACTAAAGTCTAAATTAAAAATCAGGGCCGGGGGTGTGGCTCAAGTGGTAGAGTGCCTGACTAACAAGCACAAAATCCTGAGTTCAAGCCCCCGTACTGCCAAAACAAAACAAAACAATTTAATCTTTGGACCAAGATATCAATTCCATCCACTTCAAAATACCAAGACAAATTTTTGTTGCCATGATTCAGAGACAAGAGCTGTCCTGCCTTAACTTGTTTCTGTCCTTGATCCAGAGTGGTCTGTAGCTAAACAGTAAGTAAAGGTATCCAAATAAAGAAAATGAGAGTTCTTATCAAGCTGAGATTCTGTAGATCAAACTGTCAACAGAGAACAGATTTTTTTTTTTAAGGGTTACCATTAATTTTCCTAGCATCACTTGTCAATTCTCTGGGCTCATATAAAATTTTAAGATGTGTCTTAGGAACAAACACCTTACACCCTACTTTTGATTGTTGGTTTTGTTTTGTTTTTGAGATAGGTCTTACTATATAGTTCAGGGCAAATCCTCCTATCTCTGCCTCCTGAGTTCTGGGATTATAGGTATGTACCATCATGCCCAACTTCCTTAGAACTCTTGCTTTAAAAAATAACTGTACCAATCTAGCACTCAGGACATCCTTTCAAAATGTCACGGAGAATTTGCTGATTTCCAGGAAGGCATGTGATGGTTAGGAGCAACAGCTGTATGACAGTTCATTTGGGTTCAGGGGGTGGCTCAGTGGTAGAGCACTTGCCTAGCATGCTAGAGGCCCTGGATTCGATCCCCAGCCCCACAAAAATGATTAAAAATAAGTAAAAACAAAGTAAAACAAAACAAGGATGACAGTTAACTCATTTACATTCCAACACAAAATATAGTAAAATCATATAAGTGGATTTAACTTGAAATTGGCATTTATATCTATATATTTTGATCAGTTACCCAAGTCTGAAACTGATAAGGATTTTAAACAAATAATTGCTACTGTTTCCTGAAAACTGAACATGTGCCAAACACCATGAAAAAAGTATCTCATTTCACTCTGATAGCAACTCTAGATGGTAGATATTTTCCTTGAGGAAAACGCAGCAAAGAAAAGTTAAATAACTTCTAACATCAGAACAGCAAGAGTAATTTGAGAATCCATTCTCTGAATGAAAGTTCCATTTTAACAATGATCCTATACTTTCTGCTTGCTACTTTTTTTTCCTACTGTTTTTGTTATCCTAACATTTTAAATGTCAAAAATTTACTCTTAGTGTACCCAACAGTTATCCTGGGGTACAGGATTACAATGATAGCATTATACATTTTTTATTTCTGGTAATCCTGGACAATTACTTTAGATTGACCTTAACAGACCTACCTCTCTGAAGATGAAAAGGTTAAGCAAAACCATCCCAAAATTATAGACAATGAGCACTAAGCGCATCTGAAACGGTTCCCGGTCCTTCATCCACTTGGGACCCAGCCACACAAACAGGAGATAGAGGGTGCTAATGCTTAGCGTGGGCCACGGGGACTGCATCAACGGCCAGTCTTCCACCCGCTTATCTACAGAGAGAATGAACGACGAGACAGTCACTAAACAGCACGTTATGCAAAAGGAACCCTTTAAAACGGTTTAACTTAGCGTTGTAATTCCACCGAGTACGGGGCTCTTGAGTACCAACAAAAATAAGTGGTATAAAAGCCAAAAGATTGATTTCTGCAAGTAACTTTTTAAAATTATGGTATTTGTTATGTTTTAGAAACAAGGACAAGAGATAAAGTGTGCCAAAAGTACAGCAGATAAACTTGAGATTAAAAGTTAATCTCAAGACTTCAAAGACTGGAAATAACGATTTTAAGGAACCACTGTCATCTACAGTAAGCACATGACGTATCAGTTCAGCGTGGAAGCCGAACAGCTTATGTCATCCCTAAAGTAGGCCATGATTAGACAGAAGAGGTGTGGGGCAATGGAAACCATTTGCTGGAATCTCTCTAGAGAGCGAAAATAAGAGTACAGTGATACCTGAGGGGCTGGGTCAATACTCACTATAAGTCTAGAATTTATCTAGATCGTAAGCATATTCAAGACTTTTTAATACTTTTCCACTAAGATCATGCCTCTATTTTACTCCTCATGAATAATAATTTGTGTGCTTAACTTACATATGTGAAAACAGATACATTATGTAAAATAAATCAATATCCATAGACTGATACATTCCATAATATTCAAATATGCAACCATGAATAAATTTTATAATAGACTATTGCCACAAGTATAACATCTCTAAGACAAGCATAATAATGAAATATGGGATGAACAAAAATTCATCTTTTACTATATAAGTATATGTTAATTTTTACATTTCTAAAAGCTAGATACATTTAATTTTTTAATCTAATGTCTATTGTTGGACATGCAAAACATTTTTATATTCTACTTTGAGAAAAATAATGTATTTTTAAAAATAAAGGAAAATATGTCCTTTAGCCAGCTCCTAGAGTCCAGTCTAAATGAATTTAACGTAATTGCAGATTACAATAAACCTCTGTGTAAACTGTCTTGCTTATGAGAACTATACATGCAAAATGGTTCTGGGTTAGATAACTGAGCACTAAAATACCTTACTTAAAATTATACTAATCTTGGGCTGGGGGTGGAGTGCTTGCTTACCATGCAGGAGACCCTGGCTCAAAACCCAGCACTGAAAAAAAAATAAAGAAAGAAATGTGTGTCTGTTTATATATAATATTTTTCTGTATACTGTCAATGGAAAATAAGATTTTTAAAAACACAGCAGTTAAATAATATCCAGAGTGAGGAAGTGCTGTAATTACTATGGTTTCAAAGAAATCAGAGTTGTTAAAAAGATAAGGTCCTTCAGTACTTGGGAGTTTCAGGCAGGGGGATAATGAGTTCAAGATGGGACTGGGCTATATAATGAGACCCTGTCTCAAACAGACAGACAAAAAAAAAAAAGCCCCAAAACCAAAATACAAAGGTGATAGCGCCTGAAAAAAAATCATATATGGGAGGTGGGGGGAGAAAAACTGATTTTATTTCATAGTTTATAAAGGAAGAACCATTCTTGGAGATTATGGCTACAATGGTGAAATCACATACATTCCAGAGTTTAAAATAAACTAAAAACATCTGAAAGAAGAGATACCAAATGTCTTACAATGAGGAAGTGACTCAAGTGGTAGAATGCCTGCTTTGCCAGCATGAACCTCTGAGCTCAAACCCCAGTCTTACCAAAAAGAGGAAAAAGAATGTGACTTACAAGATGGTGTGGCTGACTTTTGGCAAAGGCCACTGTGATTTTGTCAGTATTGTTCACTTTTTTAATGTCATTTTATGCTTCTATGTTAATTATCCATTTATGACCATATCCTTCTATCAAGGACCACAATAAGAATGATGGAGGGGGTGAATTTAACTAAGATATATTGTAAACCCTTTTGTAACTGTCACAGTATACCCCAAGCACAACAATAATAGGATTTTTTAAAAGACTCCTAAAAAACCACAGGCACTGATCTCCTTGGGCCTTTGTTGATTTAGACAAACTCCGGAAGCCTAAAGCTTTGTTCTAGGTCATAGAGGGGTTGCCATCATGTCATATTCTTCTGCACAAATGCTACAGCAAATACTATCTAGTATTGTTAATGGGATAATCTATGTAACAGTGAAAGGAAAATAAATTCACCTTTAAGGAGATCTTAATATTTGAGATCATGGATTATTTCTCACCCCTTACCACATACCGGATTCCTACTGAATTTTTCAAAGAAAATTCTGAGAAGCAGAAAAATAGGTTGAAATTTTTGCCAAAAATTAAGTGACTAAAAACATTTAAAAATAATAATAATCTATGTTGTTCAACTTGGTGTTGAACCCATAAGGCTCAAGTAATCCTCCTGCCTCAGCCTCCCAAGTAGCTTGGACTTTCAAGTAGCTGTGTACCACCATGCCCAACTTGCTCTTTCTTCTAGATGTATGTGTATTTTGTGTGTGTACAAAGATGCATAGTGTGGTATACTTTACCATTCTCTCATTCAGAGACATTTACAGAGGACTATCAAAGGGAGACAGAGAGAGAAAAGAAAGACATGACTGACAGAGTGAAGATCTCACAATATGTAAAACTAAAAAAGGACAATAGGAGAGTAAGTGAGGAAATACAGATGTCAGAGGAAGCATGCAAGTGCTACCAGAAAACAGACCGGCTGAGTTCTAGCACTGGCTGGCCCTGTGTCGGAGGACCTTAGGGGAGAAAGTGAACTAGGTGAAGGCATCTCCAGCTTTACTTAGAAAAGGAATCCCTGGAAAGACTGGTTAAAATGCAGGTTCTGATACAGTCCGTCTGGGATGCAGCCCATTTGCAGGAAGAATGTGTGTTTTCTAGGATGTCCCAACTCATGCTTTGCCATTATCCCTGGATCACCTTTTAAGTAGTAAGAAACTCAATCCCTTAGGTTTATTTTAACTTCTAAAAATTGTTATATTGAAAATAATAATTAGGAGTAACAATGGGTTGAAGGTGAGGGAAACTAAATCAAGGAAACTGGCCCTGGTCAGGGACCCATTTTGCTCTGCCAGCACCCCCTCCTGAGGTGTCCCAGTGTAGCAGTGTCACACTGCCCTGTGACAGCCCTGAAGGCAGGGCTTGGGTTTCTTGTATTACAAGGCCTACCAAGTGCCAAAACATTTCTGGATGGTGAATATTAGTCATTTCCCTTCTGTCAAATCCAGTAGCATATTTGTTGACACCTGAGGCTTCTTCAGTGTCCAGCAATCCTTTGCTACAGCTCTTCCCAGATCACCCTCTGTGTTGGCACAACTTTAATCTCAGGTCAACAACACTTCCTCTCAGTATTTGATGACTGTGTATGTGCTCTGCAAGGCTCTATGCTTACTCTACAGTGGGGAGGGAAAGCCAGGCCCAAGCTCCTCTGAATAACAATACAAGTCATGCATTCCTTCAGCAATCACTTAACAAATCCCTGCTTTCGGCCTATATAAGGCCCCACATGTCTCAGACTAGCCCTTCCAGTTCACAAGGGTCAGGCAGCTCTCAAAAATTCTACCACCTGTGATTATTATGAAAGTGGGAGTACCTAAACCATGGCATAACAACTCCCATCCAAATACCTGCATGATATTTCATCAAGCCTTTCACATTGCTCCACAAATTGCATGTGTTTTTCTGTATTTATTTGCAATGTTTCTTTTCGAGCTTCTGATGAGATTCAAATATCCTGTAGTTCTGCTATGTTTCCTTTTTCATTAAAAAGGACTGAATGTATCACAATGATGTCACATAATATAAAAATACACCATTACCAACAGAGCTCCCTAAATCTTAAACCAAAAAAAGTGTTGGGGGCTAAAACAGTAAAGGAAAATCATGAGTGCCAAAGCTTTATGCATTTTATGACCTTCGAATACAATAAAATAATAAATTCTCCGTATTTTTATTAACCCAAATGTTTAAATATAAGTATTTTGAAGTTGAATTAAGTATTTAAGTTACATTGAACCCAAGTGCAGATCAAACATATTAGAGGAACAGAAGATATATTTCTAGTGTATTGCTAATATCCTAATCCTAAACAGTTGTGGGTAAAGACTGTATATTACAAATTTATTTGGGGCAAGAATGAAAGTTTTTTGAAACTCCCCCCTTCCTGCCACCACTGAAGTCAAATTCTGTCATCATAGAGTACCGGGATCCAAGAGTGTTTCATGTAACATTTTTGGACATTCTCTCTCTTTGGAAAGCTTTTTTGGAAGGATTAAAAATGGCACAAATATAACTTGACTTTTGTAAACTTGTTTTTCAAGTTGTCTTAATTCTTATTTCAGACTATGTTTAGATACATGATTATTATATCTTAATGTGTCAAAGGCTCCTATTTTGAGCCTACTTATTAATAACACCTTTCATAGTGTCACACAGGCCTTTATATAAACTAGAACTGTAAGATTTCATCTTTAGAAAGGATCCCTTTATCTTCGAAATGAAATTTAGAGAGAGCAGGAGATTTGCTAAAGAAACTGAAATAAGGTCTCGTGTAACCCAGCAGCCGCTTTAACATTATTCAGTCATTACGTATAATAATATTAACGGACAGCATTTCCCATTCCTTTTTCCAGATTATAGGTACAAAAAGATTATTCCTTTAGAAGAAAGAAAAGAGACCTACTAAAGGTCCCTTAGTAGAATGACAAGAGATACTCAAGCAAGCCACATCTCACACTCTATCAAATACTAAGCCTGGCAGGTCTGGTCCAGGATCACGGATGCTTTGGGAACCACGACACCACAGGTGAGTGTGTGTGCGTGACCAATGACGTCTAGTCTGGAAAACAGAAGGAGGGCTCATCAAATACTAAGAGATCAGATTTATTCTGTTTTCAGAGAGCAGATTTAGAACCAGTAAGAAGTTACAGGGAAATAAATCTCATCTAAATTTAGAAAATTTCTAACCACTGGGTCTTTCCCTCTGTATGTGGAAGGGTAGGTTCCTTATCCTAGTTTTAGTGAAATTTTAGTTTTAGTGAAATTTAAAAATTGCCAAGCAAAGTAGGCAGAAAGATCTTTTTTCAGAGGGCAGAATTAGAGGAACTTAAAAGTACTCTCAGTAGAATGACAAGAGACACAGAAATAAGAATACATGAAGACTTCTGAGAAAACCAAGCCATCCGGAAACAAGAAGTAAAACACTGATGGAGGCAGTGAGGAATGGACTGAAGGGGAAAGAGATAGGTCAAGAGGCAGGAAAAGCTGGGTGCCAGGGCTCACGCCTGTAATCCTAGCTACTCAGAAGGAAGAGATCAGGTATATCATGGTTTGAAGCCAGCTTGGGGAAATACTTTGTGAGACCCTTATCTCGAAAAACCCTTCACAAAAAAGGGCTGGTGGAGTGGCTCAAGGTGAGTTCAAACCCCAGTACCACAAAAAAAAAAAAAAGACAGGGAAAATAGTCAGGTCTGTGGTTCTCAAATACCAGTCTGTTGCTAGACTGCTCGTGTAAGAATTATATGCTTTTAAAAATACAGATTCCCAATGAGGAGAGAGGGGATAAAGGAGAAGGATGGGATGAATTCAAGTATGATATATTTGATATATTGTAAGAACATTTATAAATGCTACAATGTATCCCCAGCACAATAAAAAAGTAAATAAAAATACAGATTCCCAGGCCCCACCCCAGATTTACCAGTCAACAGCTCTACAGCTGGGGCCCAGCACTCTGATCATGAAGTTTCCTTGGTGATTCTGATAGGCAGCCAGACTTGGAGACCATGATAATGCAAGAGATAATGGAAGCCAGGTTTCGGGGGGGCCACACTGGTGATGGACAGAGTAGGCAATGTACAGGTTACAAGGGTAAAATCTACAGATTTGGAGACTGTTAAGGATGTGAGCGGTGAAAACAAAACAAAAGTTCAGGACTGCTCCCAGATTCATAAATCTGGCCTAATGGATAGCACAGATGGGAAGTCAGGATCCAAGAGAAGACAATAACTAGAGAGGAGAAGGTCTGAGAAGCCATGATCGGGTAAATGTTAAACATTTCCTGTTTAAGGTGCTCTTGGGATGGAGATGGAGGTGCCAGCTGGAGCTGCAGAGGAACTGCCAGGGCGGAAACACACAAGAGGCGTCACCGACCATAAAAATTAGATCAGAATTTGGGTCACAAGAGAAAGAGCACAAAGACTGATAAAATGAAAAAAAATTGAGCCTGGAGACACTTCTGGAGAGAGAGTGGGTAAATGGCAGCAAATCAGCCAGAGAAGCCAAGAGAGACAAAAAAGACATCAGAGACCAAGAGAACTTCACGTTTCTAAAAGGACAGGGCAGGCAATGACATCTACAGCTAGAGAATCAACTCTTCTTTTCCTTTTTTTTTTGTTTTCCTTTTTTAAATGGGAGAAATAATTACCTTATAGGGTTGATATGTGAGGACTAAATGAACTAAAGTATGTGGAAGTTCCCAGCACACATGCATGCTGCATCTGTTCCCGCCCCTCTCCAAATCTTCCAGGAGTAATGTGAGTTACTCCCCTTGAAAGTCAGGCTCTTTGGTGTCTTTTCTTCCTGATTTGTAGATTCTCTAGGCTCTGAATATGGACCCACTTTCCATAAGTCTAGGAGTTACTTAGTCTCTGAGCCTTCTGGATGACAAGGAATAAGGTAGAAAGTGTATACGTCTGAACTCTGACACAGAGTAAGAGCTCAATGTTCATTATTACTCACAATGTAATTATTACTCACAATAACCAAATCACTAAATCCTCCTCAGTCTTCCAAGAGAAGAGATAAACCAAATTAAAGAAAAATTACCATCAATAATTCAACCTCAAAGAGTTTATACTGAAATTGCAAGAACTTTTTATAACTTAAACACTGAGAAGACAAAATATTTTACAATTTACTATTTATTAAGGAAATCAAATACTTAAAAACTGTTACGGTGCTGGGGCCATGGCTCAAGTGGTAGAATGCCTGCCTAGCAAGTGAAGGCCCTGAGTTTAAACCCCAGTAATGAAAAAAAAAATTCTCACTAACTGAATTTTTAAATTATGTTGAGAAGGTGTTTTTTTAGGACTTTAAAAAAGATGGTTTAAAACAAGTTTTAATAAAGAATACTTGAAATCCAACAGCAGTTTTCTTTTTTTTTTTTTTGGTGGCACTAGAGTTTGAACTCAGGTCTTCATGCTTGCTAGGCAGGTGCTCTACCGCTTAAGCCACGCCTCCAGCCCTTTTACGTGTTGGCTATTGGGTCTCACTTTTTGCCCAGACTGGCCTTGAACCTCTGCTGTCCTCCTAATCTCTACCTTCCAAGTAGCTAGGATTACAAGTGTGAGCCACCACTGGTGCCCAGCAAAATCCAAGTTTTTAAATAATCTAAGCAACTTCTACTTATTTATAAACAATTATAATTAATGCTTACAAACTATAGAAATGATCCCTGAAAGTAGTTTTTATAAGTAATACTTATAACAAATTATCACTCTGTACATTAAAGCAACTTCCTTAAAAACTCTAATTGGCCTACTTTTTTTTTTTTTTTGAAAGACTGATTTAAAGTTTTTTGTACATCAGGATTTCCATCAGTCAAAATGAACTTTCTTCCTCAAGTTGTCTAATCTAGTAAAGTTCTACTATCTTGTCCTAGAATAAAAAAAAATCAGTAAAATTAAAAAACTTTAGGTCATTCAAATTCATAGATGAATTAAGAGAAGAAATCAAGATTGCAGAAGGAAATACTCTTTGTCAGGTAATGGCTTGTGAAATCAGATTGAGTACAGACAGCCTGGTATAGGGACAAGATGACAAACTGGAGCCAGGTGAATTGGCTCACTCCTGAAATCCCAGCTACTTGGAGGTGGAGCTAGGAGTATTGTAATTCAAAGTTATCGAAACCTATCTCACAGAACAAACCATGCACAACTGTAATTCAAAGTACGTGGGAGAGGCAGAGGCAGGAGGATTGTGATCTAAGGCCTGCCTCAGGCAAAAGAGAAATCCTATCTGAAAAATAACTAAAGCAAAAAGGGATGATCCCATCATTTGTTTTTTGTTTGGTTTCTTTTCTTTTTCTTCTTTTTTGAGACAAGGCATGCCCATGCTGACCTGCAACTCAGTATGTAATCCAGGCTAGCTTCCAAAAAATCCCCCAGCCTCAGTCTCTTGAGTGCTGGGATTACAGATGTGTGCCACCACACCTGGCCCATTACTTGGTTTTTAAATTAATAACTTGAATACCTTTAAAAATTATTCTTCTTCCATAATAGTACATAGCAGTAGATTGTAAAATAAATTAGGAATACTGCATACCCTTGCTATTGAAAGGTAAGCACCAGTACAAAGTTATCACCTGGAAGCTTCTAAGAAATGCAGAATCTTCACCACACCCCAGAACTACTAAGCCAGAATCTGCATTTTAATAAGATTATAAGGTGATTTAGATATTAAAGGCTAAGAAGAACTGCTCTAATCTACTGCTCTGAGTCAATTTGATTTGTTCCTACATTCCACCTGAAGAAGTCAGCCACTTTTTCTTCTAACAGTACTGACATCTGTTTAATCTACCATAAACGAAAAAAAACCACAAGTCTAACGATCACTAAATACTGAGTAGCTTCAGAGCATATTCAAGACATCAAGAAGTATGTCCTACACAGTACTCTCTGAAATGCTTCACATTTCTTCAACAAGCTAAGTCCCACAGTTGCAAATCAACTCCTTTTCTTTTTAAACATTGGACTAGTAATCACCACTAATATACTAAGTGATATTGTTAAAAATCCATTCACCTTTATTGACTATACATAAACAAAGGCTACTTTTTATAGTACAATGTTTGCCCCAAAGGCAAACTTTTAAGAAGGCAAGTCTTTTAAGAAGGTACCTGATGTCCTCTATCACAAATGTCACTAGGGCCAACACCATAGTCCTCATTCCTTGCTGTATCTTTATAATTTAGTGAAAAGAATTTTTATGAAAAATGTAGACAAACATCAAGAAACATCTGAGAAAGAACTCATCTCTGATAGAGAGTAACAAAAGATCACCTGCTCAAGGTTCTAACCTAAATGTGATGCTCAGTATTTTCCTCAAGCTAAGTAGGAGCCTGTGTATCAAATGAGGTGAAAAAAGCACGAGTATTGGAGAAGGATCTTTGAATAACTAGACAGAATGGGATAGGTAATGATCTGAAATATACTCTAGAATAAAGCCCACATTCTGAATGTGGGGGTCAAGGGCAGTCAAAGCAATTTCCTTTTTGGCAGGGGAAATATCTACTGTATTCAGGAAAGAAGACGGAAGAGAACCTGGATGTATGCTATGGGAAGGGCAGCTTTTGCAGAATGCAGCAGTGGACTAGGTCAGAAGCTGGGCTGCAAAATGGCACAAGAGGTCAAAGTATGGTGGGCAGATGGAGGGAAGGAAAACCTTCACCCACCAGGGAAGGGGGAAGTGAGTGTCTGAAGACAGGAAGAGGCAGATGGCCTCAGAGTACTTTAGTGGGGGGTTACACCAAGAGGGCTAAGATGTTTTACCTAACTCAGTGGTGTAACAGTCACTCAAGAGAGTGAAAGAACAGAGAAAGGAGGTAAGAAGCAGAGGGGAAAGGGCTGGGGGGTGTCCCTCACTGGTAGACTGCTTTCCCAGCATGCCCAAGGCCCTGGGTTTGATCCTCAGCACCACCAAGGGTCAAGATGGGAGGGGGAAGAAAAGCAGAAGAAAAAAGTATTTGGTTACAAGCCTGCTTGAGCAGAAACCACAATAAAGATAAAAAAGAGGAAAATTATTAAAAATTTCCCTTAGAAAGCAGATAAATATGGATGGATTCAGAAGCTGCAAAGAAGACTGAACCACAGTAGAGGAAAGTCAGTTTGTGTGTGATTCAAGCAGAAGGTTGCTTCTAACTCAGGAGGCTCAGACCAGTCAGATGGAGAACTTCAGTTTACTCGCCTGGAAGATGGAGATAAAGGTGGTATCTAGCCCAGAGGACTATGAGAGTAAATGTGATGAGAAATGTAATATTTATATTTATATTTATATTTACAGTGGCTGGACCTATAAATACTGAATATTCATGCTGAATGCTTGAGTAGGTTATGCTGCATTACAAAATGGGAACAGTCTTAGAAAGGAAAGATCTTGATTCTATCTCAACTCTATTACGTTTTAGCTGTGTAGTTTTGAGTCTATTCCTTTGTTTATAAATAGTTAAATAATACTTAACTTAAAAGGATACTATGGATATTAAATGCACGGTGTATAAAACGCATCACTACGACATCATATGGTCCATGATAGCCTATTGTAGAAGCTCCACAGATAGCAGTGGGCTTTATCACATGCAGATGACATGATTCATAATATTAAAATGGCATATTTATTTAAGCCACTTCATATGGGAAAGGAAAAAATGCCAGCAGGGGAATACATGTCTAGGGAGAGATTTGGAGAATGATACCTCACATCCTGGGTCTATGATCAGGGGTGGGCAAGCAGTTCCCTCCTGTCCTGTTCCCACATTCAGCTGGGATTCTCAGGAAAAGTGGTCCTGAAACTCCCTCTTGTCGATCTAGGATTTCCAAGTCCAAACATCTCCCAATGATCTCCAAGGTTTAAGAAAACTGAAATGGTGTTTCCCTTCAGTAAAAGACTTACGGTATCATTTGTCTCTCTCTCTATCTCTTTCTCCCTCTCTCTCTCTCTCTCTCTCTCTCTCTCTCTCTCTCTCTGTGTGTGTGTGTGTGTGAATGGGAACTTTCTTCTATAGAAGATTTTAGTTCATTTGTAGAACGGACTAAAACGGAATACCCACTGGGTAAAATAGTGTCAGTAGTTAATTAATTATCCTTTCACTAATTAACAGTAATTTCCCATTCTTGCATTAACAATTTGGAAAATATTTTAATAATTAACTTTTAATATACTTTTTATGGTTCTACTACTTCATCACATGGAAGAAAACATCTCAGGCTTAGTATCACTTCTTATATTTTATATGTATATTTGCATTTACAGTATAAACATACTTTTATATAGGCATCACTTTTTAGTTTAATCTCATACATCAGTCTTTGTTGGTTTTATGGCTTTATTAAGATTTAGTATGCTAAATATATAGATATTCTAAACTATGCAGAAAAGAGAGCAACATAAAAAAGGATAAAATACAAAAGATGCATAGTTGAGAGGCCTGATTATTTCTTTCCTACCAGGCTAGCACTTGGGAAGACAAGAGCCCTGGGCTAAGTGCACAAGGACCTATTCACACCCATTTCCACTATGTTTGCAAGTTATTTAATTCTATGAATCTCAGGAACCTCTAAACATGGAGATAACAATGCTTCTTACCTATCTCCCAGGGTTGCAAAACTGTAAAGCAAAATACAATGCCAAAGCAGTCTTCCTTATTATTTGTTACTTTCTAGCTAGGTGGATACTTTTTTAAGGCAATACTTTTGCATTCTCTTTATAAAGCTTTTAAAATAAAAAATCTTTTTTGCATTCAACGCTAAAGAAGGATCATTTCTAGAGGTGCTATTATATTAAATTATATAATATGCAGAATTCTTTTTAACTGTGGTAAATAACAAAACATATCATGTTAGTCATTTAAGTTACAATACAGTAGTATTGTATTAAGTGTATTCACAGTGCGGTGCAACCAATTTCCAGACCCTTTTCTCCAGCAAAACTGAAACTCCATCCCCCCTAAACAACAATTCCCCAAGTCAGCTCTCCCATCTCTCTCTCCTTCCCTCCTCCCCCTCTTTCTCTTCACCCCCCCACTCCACTTTCATGTAAGAGGAGTCACACATTATCCATCTTTTTGTGACTGGCCCATTTGTATGATGTTTGTGAGGTTCATCCATGTGCAGCAGATGCCAGAGTTTCCTTCCTTTTTAATCTGAAAAACATTCTTTTATTTATCGATTCATTCATTGACGGACATTTCAGTTGTTCATACCTCTTGGCTTCTGGGAAATGCTACTATAAAATGTAGTTTGTAAAACTTCTTAAGATTTGTGCCCAAGTTTTCATTTGATAAAAAAACAAAAACAAACCCAGAAAAGCTTACTCTTTTAAACTCACCAATTCAAAATCACAAATGCTTTTATGTGATTACAACTGGGTGAATAACTGATTTCTTCAATGAATCAACATTTGTCTTGCAAACACCAAGATATATTCCAAGTAAAATGTAATCATAAAAATACCATGTTCACCGGCACCAGTGGCTCACGCCTATAATCCTAGCAACTCAGAAGGCAGAGATCAGGAGGATCATGGTTCAAAGCCAGCCTGGCAATCGAGACTCTGAAAAAAACCCATCACAAAAAAGGGCTGATGGAGTGGCAAAAGGTGTAAGCCTTGAGTTCAAGCCTCAGTACCACACACACAAAAAGGAAAACATGCTAAGATATTTAAGAATGACAATATTCCATTAAAAAAACAAAAAAATGAAAAATTAACATACTGATTAAAGAACATATTTATAGCAAAATCATTTAAATTTCTTTTGCTTTTCCCTTACTGTGAAACCTACATCATCTTTAGCAATTTTATAAAAAAAAATTTTTGACCTATGCTTCCAAACTTAAGCCAGAATAATCAGAAACAATTTTTTGGCAATACTGAGGTTTGCATTCAGGGCCTCACACTTGCTAGGCAGGCACCTTACCAGTTGAGCCATGCTACCAGCCCTTTTTGCTTTAGTTTATTTTTCCAAATAGGATCTCACCTTTCCTCCTACCCCTGCCTCTGACTAGCTGGGATCACAGCCATGTGCCATCATGTTTATCTCATTAGTTGAGGTACAGTCATGCTAATTTTTTGCCCAGGATGGCTTTGAACCACAGTCCTCCCAATCTCTGCCTCCCACAAATGATCAAATATAAAATGTCTGTAATTGAAATGGTTATCATGATTATGATAAAAATTTTGTATTTTCTAGAGAAACAATATAAAGCAAGTAAAATTGTATTTAGTTGGATCTCTTAAGTCTTCGTTTTAGGAAATATGAGAACTCAATGAAGTGAGTTATATAAATTGTATCTAACTATAGATTATATCTCAATATTGATAGATACTTCAACTCACTTACGGTACAGGTAGAAATAAGAGATCCAAAGAAACATTAATAGCTTGCCGAAGACCACATAATAAGTCATCCTCAGAAACTGCATATCACGTAATAAACATAACATGTAGTTAAGACAACTTTAGACTTCCCGGTCAGTGCTCCTCATTTTGACAAAATAGCTAGTCCTAGATTTTGAAGGAACACTGAGATAGCTAAATAGCTACAATGATATAGCAAGAAACAGAGCACTATTTCAAAGCCACGGCCTAGGTATCTGTTCCCTTTGTCTCTCTATTCCTCTACTTATTTCTGTGGAACAGATAAGATAAAGCAAAAAGGGCAAATCTGCTAGTTTTACTATTGGGGCAGTACTGATAACAGTTTTGTGAGAAAATATTTAAATTATTGTACACAATGAGATTTTTGAGTTAATGATGTTTATTACTTGAAATTGCTTTATCTATTCAAAGAATAAAGAAAGCGGCATCACCCAGAACTCTAGAAACAGGCGGAACCTTAAAGATTATCACCTCACTGGATCCTCTTGTTTTATAGATAAAAAAAGTTGAGGATTGGAAAAGCAAAGGCACTTGTCCAAACTCTCACGGCTAATTACCAGTAGCCCCAGGACGAAAGCCTGGATGTCTCCATTCCAGTGCAGAATTTTTCCCACTCACTCTACTGTGCTACACTCCTCATTCCCACACACATCACAGTGCTTCTACATAAGCAACGAAGAGAAAAGAATAATTATATCTGATTTTATGTCTGTTTTGTACTATTAAATGATTTAATGGTTTGATTCAGTCATTAGCGCTAGTCAATATAAATTGAATTTGACCAACTGAAGCTAAAAATCATTAAAAAAAAAATGAACTTTCTGGGTCTGGGGGCATGGCTCAAGGGTAGCGTGCCTCCCTAACAAGTGCGAAGTCCTGAATTCAAATCCTGGCAACACCAAAAGGAAAAAAAACAAAAGAAAACAAAAAACATTTTCTGTAATTTAGTGTGGTCTAAAACTTTATTAGTGTTTAGCACACACCATATCACTATTTAAAATTATGCTAGATTAGCTAGGTGTGGTGGCACATGCCTGGAATTCTAGCACTTGGGATGCTAAGGCAGGAAAATCCAGGGTTCAAGGTTAGCCCTGAGCTACATAGTGAGACTAGTGTTGGGGAGAGAAATATAAAGTGAAGAGGTAAATAATAATGAAAATGTAAATAAAGAAGAAGCAATAAATAATGTGTTCATTTGAGGCTAACATGGTCAGAAATGGTTTTGTGACGCAGAGGTATAGGGTAACTGGAGAGGTGAACAGGGCAAAGATGAGTAAAGGCACAAGAATGAGGTAATGAGATACATACAGGTAGACAGGCACACATTTTGCTCAAAGGCCAGTGAGCTATTCAGGTTGGCTAGTGCATAGGCCTATGGGCAGGGGATACTGGCTGATCAAGTTAGAAAGTTAATTTGGAACGTGGGTCTGAAAGCCACATATTTTCTCCCCTTCTCTTTTCTAAAAGTTCAAACCCATGTGATTTTTAAATCATATACTCTAATACAGTCTCACTCTAAGGCAAAACAACAAGTAGCAGATTGATTTGTTACAGGTAAAATGTCCTAATAATGAGAAAGAAGAGACATCTCAAGTGAGAAAAGACAACTCTTTACAATTCTTCTTTGTGTGCTGATATATACCTAATTCAAAAGAAAGGCCTTGACAGATGAGAAATTATACCCATGTAAATGTTTAATCATTTGCAGATGACCTTATAGGACTTGAGAAAAGATAAAACAAATTGAATTTTTAAAAGGTTTACCAAGTGCTCTGTGGCTTGCATCACAAAGTACTGTCTGAGATCTGTACAATTCTTAAAACTCTGTCTTTGCATGAAACTGTCCTGACACCAGTGTCAGAACTGCATAGCCTCCTGTGATTCCATATGCAACAGCATATTTCACTATACACTGAGGTTGGGGAACAGGCAGGTGAATCATCCATTTATGTCCACAAGTCTGCAGCCTCAAATCAGACTGTGGTGAAGGAAAAACTCCAACCAAACAATCAAACAAATAAACAAAAAAGGTATGGACCTCCAAGAGGCCTCAGGGGGGCTATGAGACAAGATCTCATTGAAAACATTGATCAAGGGGTTCCCATATCAGAAGCCATGAACCCATGGTAACTGTGTTCCAGGCTAAGCCAGACAAAACCAACTTTAGACAATAACATAGATGAAAAACTATACATTAACTGCGACAAATGATAAAACTAATATTACCATGCTGTACAATGTTTAAAACACATGCTCCTCTGAGCCCCGCAAGCCCTAGGATAAACCTGCTTTTACTCCAGCTTATTAGAGCTAGGTTATAGGGCTCCTCCCACATCAAACCCAGATGACTCACTGGCCCTCACATCCATCCATCCCAGTTCCCCTGGTTTAGTCAGTGTTCCCTTTGCCTTTGACACCCTTTGCCTTAGTCTACCTATCCAAACATTCTCTGACAGTTCTTATCAACTTATCCACAGGCAGGGGTAAGGAACCTGCAGGAAACCCACTAAAACATTCTAAAAACAGAGCTTGTCTATTCCTTTCACAATTCAAGACTGAGGTGCAGGTGGAGAAGCAGAGATAAGAGGAGTAGAAAGCTGGTGGCTCACACCTGTAATCCTAGCTACTCAGGGGGCAGAGATCAGGAGAATAGCAGTTCAAAGCCAGTCTTGGCAAATAGTTCTTGAGACCCTATCTCAAAAATCCCTTCACAAAAACAAACAAACAAACAAAAAAATAGGGCTGGTGGAGTGTCTCAATGTAAAGGCTCTGAGCTCAAGCCCCAGTACAAAAAAAAAAGAGGATTAGAGAAGGATTTTTCTGACCTTCCTTGGGCCCTAGCTAGACCTTACACTGAAAGATCACATGGCCTTCAGACCTTGATAACAGGGAAGGGAGAATGGCAGTGGCAGTGACCACCCACTCCCCCGCTAGACTTTGTAAACTGGGACTTAGTGTCCTCCTTCTCTCTTGAGGACAAAGATCTGTGCTTCAATATGGCCAGTGCACGTAGAAAGAATGAATGACAAAGCCTGGATTCCAAATTTCATCATCCCTCCTTCTATACCACTCATCCCTTTTCCCTCTGCTTCCTCCAATATGAATCCAAGAATGGAGCTAGACTGGCCTTTTATACTCTAATTTCAAAAAATTCTCACAAAAATGTGGGGTACTGTATCTTTGACAGAGGAGTCATGCCAGCCACCCCCAACCAACACAAATGTGTATCCATGCCCCATGGTCAACAAGAAATATGGCAGCTCAGGAGACACCTGGATTTACTGTGGGTATTCTACTAACTTTCTAAGACGTTTCTATGCTAAATGTTGGGCACACAGAAAGCTACTGACAAATATTTATCAAAGTAATAATAAATGAATGCAATACATAAAGTAGATAATGTAGATACTTGTAGAATGGGGAATATTTAGATTCATCAGTTTTAAAATTTTGTACACAAATTTCCTTAACTAGATATACATTTTAAGCCTGGAATCATAGTTCTGATCATTTTGATATACTCATAAAATGAAAAGTAGAAAAAAAACTAACACAATGATATCAGAACACCTACTCTAATACCAACAATTGGCACAAAGGTCTACATTAGTCTATTATTTCTTCTCAGATGAACCAACATTAACTTCTGTGTTCTAAATATCTGAACAGACCACACAGAGAAGTCAAAAATTACTTTTATTGTTCTTCTAAAAGTAAAGCTTTTTCAAAGTTTCAATTCCCATGTATAAAATGTTAACAATATGTTAACACACTAAGGACTGTATTATGTATTTGCTAGATACACACCTTTGAAAAGCCCAGTTTCACACTTTGGTTTGGGCATGTCTTATTAGACAGTACCATTTCATATAATAGATCAAAATGATATTTTTCCAGAAACAGTTTGCTCTAAGGCAACAGTCTCTTGGACCATCAAATATCCTCTACAGATCTGTAACTATTCCTTTTAGGATAGTGCAAAGTAGATACACTCTATTTGAGCTCTGGTAGAAACTTCAAGGAGAGAAATACTTAACAAACTAATAAAAGGGAAGGAAAGAAGCACATAGCTGCAGTCCGGGAAGGCAGGCACGTGAGGACATGGAACTTAGCTCATTTCTCACTCTTCCTGAATAATTTTCATCCTTTCATTACACTCATCACTATTTCTCAAGATCAGTTTTCTCTCCCATCCATTTTTATTTCCCTCTTTTCAAATGCCTGACTTCACCGACTTTTCTTCAATCTCATCTAATAAACCCACACTTCTATTTGAAGCCCCTTTAGCCAGATTTTCAGGAAATTACAGCAAGAAGAGATGTTCTTGGAATGGGAACAGTATGGTTGAGCCCAAACAATGGACCAAGGAAAGCACAAGGAAAGAAAGGAAGGAAAGGGACTCCATAAGTTCCAGGCATGTGCTGACTAAACCTGAAAAAACAAATGGCCCTTCTTATACGGCAGCAAGGCAAAACAGACTCTGACCACTAAACTTCTCTGTGGGTTAAGAAGTACCTCTGCCTATACAAGGTAGCTCATTACAGAGGGAAGGAAGAAGTCTCAGGTTTCGTAAGTGGATAGTCAAGAGCATGGACGAATACTTTCCCTCCAACCTGCTAGTGAGAGGTCACTTGAGTGTTCTGGCAGTTCCTTTCACCTCTCAGGCTTGACCCACCATCTTATATTATTTTATATGCCCTTCAAAACCTAGCGAGCTTTTAAGTGCGGTGACCATCCAAGACTTCCTATTCCATTCATGGTCTCTTTTACACAAACCTCATTAGGAAAGAATTAACCACCTCAGGCAAATGTATTCTATCTTTGCTCTGTTTTTCTTTCTGAGACTCGGGATATGAGAAAGCTCCTGGACAGAAAGCGGATGGCAGAGAAGTGTTAGGCGTGGCTCTGGCTGGAAGGAGATTGGAGGACCTCAACAATGTACAACTCCACAGTATGCAAAGTGCAATTACCTGCCAGAGAGCTTGTCTGATGTGCAGCTCTGCACAATTGTGCAATGAGAAGCTCTGATGCAACGTTCAAAGCAAAATCACAGAGATGAGGGGAAGGATAGGTCTTCCCCAATTTTTGTAGGTACAAGAGAACATCAATGTGACGGTAAACTGAAGAAAGACTTAAAGAAGAAACACTCCATTAAAAACTGCCTTTTAATCCAGGTGTGGTGGTCCATACCTGCAATCCCAGCACTTGATGCCAAACGTCACAACCAGCCTGACCTACGTGGTGAGACGATGCCTCAAAAATGAACAAACAAAAACCACTGCCTGTTAATCATTTTTAGTCGCAATGGCTTATCTTCCAGTGTCAAATTGGAGATTTTCTGAAAAACGACACACTTTTCTAAATAAGTCAGTGCAGCATCAATGTCAAAAATCATTTCGTCTCATACAAAAATAAGTTCAGCAAGCACTTTGTCCACAACATAAACGGTACTCATTCTGTAACCACGGTCTTATTTGCCCTAACAACAGGAAACACAAAGCCCACAGAAATATGTTTCTATTTGTAAGGAGCAGAGTCATAACCTGGAACACTGGGATGCAGTACCAGACGGCAAAAGGAGTAGAACAATTTTAAATCAAAAGATCACTTCTAAAATTCTTCCCACTTCGTGTTTCAGATTTCAAAAATTTTCAAATGTCTTAATACCAAAAGCAACGAAGCAAATGAAGAAACGGTAAAATGTAAAAGAATGAGTAACAATTGTTTCTGCTGGGAAAGCTACAAAACTCAACCAAATGACAGTCCTGCAAAATCAACTGAACAGCTAAAGGAGAAGTTCGCTCATTTGAGAAAACTGTCCGTATGTGGGCTTTTGGGACAACCTCGAGGCGCTGCGATGGACACCCCCTAACCAAAGACCTCTTTTCTCCTTGCGTTTTAGCCTCCTCCGTCCCCGACTGCACTGCACTGCGCAAAGCCATTCTGCACAATCACGTCAAACAGATTTGCTGCTGAAAAAGTCTCAGAAACTAACATTCTTCAAGAAGCCAAATAAGGCTATTTTACTTTTCAGTCCAAATTATACAAGAGATGGATGTGCTACTAACGGGTTTTGTCAAAGTAGCCAGGAGGCTGAAGTAGCAAGAAGACGGCTACAATGGATCCCTCCTCCTTCTCAGCAGGCCTTCTTTCCATATGGAATATTGCTAAATGTTAAACAGATCCTGCGCATAAGGTGGAAAACTGTGAGATGAGCTCGGGAAATGTGGGAGTCCAGGGCGGGGCGGTTCCTGAGCCCGGCTCTTGGCTGCACAGGCTCCATCTGATCTGTCAGCTCGCGCATCGGAAGAGCTGATGAGAGATGGTGGAGGCTCAGAGGAAAATTTTTCGGGCGTCGGGGGGGAGGGGAGGCCTTAACGTTCGGATCGGATTAACCAGTGCACAAACGCTGGGCCCGCGCCGCAGCACCTGCGCTAATCAGAGGCACCCTAACAGCTGCAGGGCTGCAGGGGCGCTGGGACCCGGGCTGGGGTGTCCCGGGGAGGGGCCGCCGAGCGAAGCAGCCAGCGGCAAGGGACCAGGCGAGGATGGGTCGGCAGGCATCTTTACCTGCGATGGACCAGGTCCAGCGGTAGAACTCCACGGTGTCGTTGAGCGCTGTGGACACCACGTTCAGGACACTACCCGGCTCCGAGTCCAGGAGCCCCATCGCGGCGATCAGCGGGCGCAGGCGGTGGCCGAAGAGAAGTGGAGACCCCGCGGGAGGGGTGACCTCGGAGGTGGTGGCCGAGTGGCGAGCGGCGGCCGGGGACCCTACTAACGGCGGCGACCCCGCTGCGTCTTCTCCTCCTCCTCCCGGCAGCGGCGAGGGCCGGAGGCGCCGAGCGAGGAGCACCAGGTGTCGTCAAAGCTCCCGGGGGAAGGAGGAGGAGGAGGAGGAGGTCCCGCCGCGAGCGCCCGGCGCTGCACCACTCTGCTGCCGCGCGCCGCCGCAGCTCCAATCTCCTCCCGGCGTCACGTGGCCTCGCGGGGCGGGGGTGGGGGGGGCGCCCCTCCCTCTGCCCGCCCCCCCGCCCGCGCGCCGCCGCTCCCTTGCGCAGGGATGCTGCGGTCGCCGGGGGTGGCTGCCAGCCCCGCGCAGGCGCGCTGCTCCGCCCTGCACCCCATCCCTCACCCTTTCTCTCCGCGCCAGATCCAGGCACCTGGCTCCTCCTCCCCTCGTCAGTCTCCCCATCCTCCTCCGCGGCCCACCTCGCCCACGTCTGTCCGCTGCAGGGGAGTGCGCCACCCTTGCTACGGGTGACCTCTCGGCCGCCCGGGATACGTGCTGCGGGGCTGGACAGAAGAGAATGGGTGGTTTGTGGGCAAAGATGACGTGGGCGAGGTGCTTTGTGTCATTCATCTCTATCTCGCTTGTGTTCTTCTTCCTTCTCTCCCGCACACTCTAGTTCAAGGTAGTTTCCCTCTACATAAGAGAAGGGAAAATTGGCTTTCGCGCTGCAGTGGTGGAGAATAGATGTGTGTCTGCCCATTAACAAATTAGCATACAATTGAATCAGTGCTTGCCTGTGTTCGGTAGACTCTTCACCATCCCAGGAATGATCAAAGCAGTATGATTGTGCTAAAGTAGGCCATGAATAGTTCAGAGAAGAGGGAGAAATGAGAAGGGAATTAGGGTTAAGGAAGTCCGCTTGGACCTTCAGGAGTTGAGGTGAATGTAAAAGGATAGTCGCTTAGGAGATAAAGGACAATGTACTTGAGAGAGGGAATCAGAGTAATTTTTTTATCTGAAAAAATGTTCAGCTAAGAAACTGGAAGGCAATTGGAGAGGCTACCCCCGAAAAGTAGCAAAAATATCCTACACATAATTCACAATTTGATAGTTTCTGACATAAACTAAATCTTTGCGAATAGTCCAATGACAGTTTCATCTACTTATTTCCATGTGCACCCACTTTTTAACCTTTTCTCCACTTGCCGATTTAGGATGTGTCATTTTAAAGGCCGCTGACTCAAGTGTGTGATTGCCTCAGCCTTTTCACACTGTTAAAAAAATGTGATACTACCTTTTATCTTATTGATTTATTTCCCAATTGACCTGGCTACATGTTCTTTATATTTTATATTGGGAGCGTACTAGAGGATAACAATTATTTTTTGGTTGCGTGATGCAGCCCTAACCCAGTGTTATAAATAGTTAATAGAAATGCATGATGACAAGATTATTACTGACACTTCTTTCAGAGTATGATGAGTATTATTTAAGCGACAGGACATTTAGGGAGAGAAAGTAATTAAAAATAACTGATTATTGTATAACTCAAGCAACCAGTCTTCTCTAAATGCTTTATTCTTGGAATCAACCAACTAAGCTGTAATTTATTATTTGTCAAATATAAAAAATTCTAGTCAAATCTCTCCATTTGGAGACTGGATAATGATCAGCTCATTTCCTTTGATGATATGGGTATGCGCACATTAGTTTGGACTTTACCTACAAAATTGATTACTACTTCTATATTGTGGAATCCTGAATTTTTCTTTTATTATATTATTGTTGTGCTGGGGGTCCATTGTGATAATTACACTTACAATATATCTTAGTTAAATTCACCCCTCCATCCTTCTCCTTTATCCCATTTCTCCATTCTTAGAATAGTTTCAACAGGTCCTGTTTTTCCATTTTCACACACGAGTGCATAATACTTCACCACACCCTTTCCTTATATCCTCACCCCTCCCACTGGTACCAACCCCCAGATGGCACCTGCTTTACCTTCCTGTTCTCATTGTGGAAACCTGGATGATTTTTAGGGCAAAAAGATTCCTATCCTCAAGGCCATGCATACACACAAAGCCTCCTCATCTTTACTTACTTCATACAATGTGAAATTCTGAAAACAGCTTCTTGTATTTCCTTGGCCTCTCTTTTTCAAGTGGAGACCAACTTAAGTACCTTAATCACTAGGGGGCGCCAGTCACATATAAGAAAATCAGAAGAGCTTGCTAATAAGTTAGCCTTGGCAGCGGTTTGAATATGTGTCTCAAAGTTCATGTGTTGGATATTAATCCCCAGTATGACAGGGTTGGGAGGTATTTCATTCACGAGGGCTCCTGAGGAGCTCAAAGCTGTGAGTTTGGTTTTTCCTATGTACACTATTAGATACTCACTTTCTGCCATGGGATGATGAAGCAAGAAAGCCCTACTCAGGTATAGCCCCTCTGTCTTGGACTTCCCAGCTTTTAGAACTGTAAGAAATATGCAGGGGGCCCGTGGCTCAAGCCTGTAATCCTAGCTACTCAGGAGGCAGACATCAGGAGGACTGCAGTTTGAAGCTAGACCAGGCAAATAGTTCCTGAGACCCTATCTCGAAAAACCCATCACAAAAATAGGGCTGGTGGAGTTGCTAAGGTGAAGGCCTGAGTTCAAGCCCCAGTTACAAAAAAGAAAAGAAAGAAAGAAAGAAATCTCTGTTCTCTACAAATTATCCAATTTTGATTATTCTGTTATAGCAGTGCAAAAACAAAGACAGAAAATTAGCATCAAGAAGTGAGGCTATTGCTGTAACAAACTCTTGATAATGTGAAAAGAGCTGAGGGTGTGGCTCAAGTGATAAAGCTCCTGCCTAGCAAGCATGCAGTCCTAGTTCAAATCCCATATCATGAAGAAGAAGGAGAAGAAGAGTCAGGGGAGGAGAGAGAGGAGGGGTGGAGGAGGAGGAGAAGGAGAAATAATTTATTGCCAGGATGAAACTGAATTGTATTTGAGCAAGAGATAGGCTTGTGTATACAAATACACAAAGCAAAGAACAACACAGTGGCATAATGACTCCTGGCAGCAAACTCTATAAAGCCAGAGCAATCTGGTGAAAGCAAACTTGTACTTAAGAGAACAATGGCATGGTTTGGGCCAATTACAAAGCAGCCTTTTCATTAACACCATTGGACACAGAATCTGTGTGATGCTGCTCAAAGATTTAAATGAATGAAAACACAAAAAGTTAATAAAAGCATATTCTCTTAGTGTTTAAAAACTAACAGTGAGGTCTGGGTGCATGGCTCAAGTGGTAGAATGCTTTCTTAGCAAGCACAAGTACCTGAGTTCAACCCCAGTACCAACAACAAAAAAAAAGAGTTCCTTATCCAGGTTTGATGGTGCACATCTGTAATTCCAGCACTCAGGAGGCTGAAGCAGGAGGACTGCAAGTTCAAAGCCTGCCTCGGCTACAAAGCAAGACCCTCAAAAAAACAAAAACATGCGCAAGGATGTTTATAGCAGCTATATTCATAATAACCAAGAGGTCCTTTAATAGCTGAATGTATAAACATAGTGCAGAATATCACAAACATTACTCAGTAATGAAAGAAACCAATCTGAAAAGGTTGCATACTATATTATTCTAATTATTTGACATTTCTGCAAAGATAAAACTAAAAAAAAGATCTGTGGTTGCTGGAATCTCAGGGGGAGAGGAGACTGAATATATGACGTTGAGTTTTTTTTTAGGGTAGTCAAACTATTTTTGGATGCTACTGTAATTGTAGATAAATCACAGACACTGTGCATTTCTCACAACGCTCAGAACTTCAAGGCAAAGAATAAATCTTTTTTTTTTATTCATATGTGCATACAAGGCTTGGGTCATTTCTCCCCCCTGCCCCCACCCCCTCCCTTACCATCCACAAGAATAAATCTTAATATATGCAAATTTTTAAAAAATCTCTTAGGAGGTTGGGGAAATACCAAGGTGAAATACAGACTGTCATGAAAGACTATAACTGTATTTCAAAATATATAGACAACATCACTGAAGGGGATCAGGGTAAAATTTGCTGACCTAAATTCTCTTGAAACTGAGAAGTCTGTAAGAGTAAGGCAAAATGAACTGCAGATAGGCAATGTACTGTAGTTGACTGGATTGTTTCCCACAGTGGAACGAGTACATAGTTCTGATGCTGCAGAACACTGGAATTGAATAATTAAGTAAATGGATGTCAGATGATGGAAGCCAGGTTTCTTACAGATGAAGTGTAAGTTTACAGGTAAGCAAAGAGAAGAGACAAGAATGGTCCATGTGGGGCCAGTTGTGGTAGCTCAATCATGTAATCCTAGCTAGTCAGGAGGCAGAAATATGGAGAATCATGGTTCAATGCCAGCCAGAGAAAAAAGTTCTCAAGACTCCATCCCAACTAATGCCTGGGCTCAGTGTTTCAAGCCTGTCATTCCAGGTATATAGTGAGACACTATTTCAAAAATAACTCACACAAAAGGGGCTGTGGAATGGCTCAACTATTAAAGTATCTGCCTCATTAGCACTGCAAATGAATAAATAAGTAAATATGTATATGTATCCGCAGGCTCATTTATTCACATTATTCCCTTTATTAACTGAGAGGGCTTGAAATCAATGCTATGCTAGTAGCAACAAGCACTTAGCACCCAGATTCTGATTTCTGACACCATTTTTCTATCAAAGTAACTAGAAATCCTTGGAAAAAATGATTGTGGGCAGAAAATGCCCACAATGAGCCCCCTTATTACTACAGAAAGTAAGCAGTCTTACAGGAAAAAGACCCCCCAAATTTGTATGGGTATAGCACAGAAACATAGAAGCCAACTCAAAGAGCTCCCAAAGCTTAAAGCTGGAACATTGTGAGTAAAAGATAAATAGTACTGGATTGTAAACACAGTGTAAAATACACAACTATGAGCCCACACAGAGATAGATGGATGGATAGATAGATAGACAGAGATTCTTCGCAGGGCTTAGAATGTAGCTAAGTGATAGAGTTCTTGTCTAGTGTGCATGAGGCCCTGGGTTCCATCTCCAGCCCTTCCTGTATAGAAGACACTCAAGTAATTTCTATAGCTACTATACCTTATGTAGGTAAAGCATCACACACTCCTTAGGAACTACACATAGTGACTTATTTCCAAAAGTGCAGAATTGAAATGCAAAAAAGAAAAAAAAACTTTAAAATGAATAAATCTGCCAAATACTACCTCAACAGATGATCAAGACCAGCATCAGCAGAAATAAGAAATATTGATGATACGTACCCTTGCTCTGATGTGATGAAAATACTGCTTACCTCTGGTCTTTCTCCCCCAAATTCTAATCTTGTGAAAAATATCAGACAAATTCCAACTGGGGTACATTCTATAAAATGTCTAACTAGTGTGCCTCAAAACTATCAGGGTCATCAAAATTAAGGAAAAATCTGAGAAGCTTAAGAAACTATCAGAGCCAAGAAAAGCCTAAAGAGACATGAAAACTGAAAGAATGTGGTATCCCGTATGGGGTCCTGGGTCAGAAAAGGAACATTGGGTAAAAAGTAAGGAAATCTGAATAAAATATGGATTCAATATTGGTTCAGTAATTATGACAAAGGTATATAGATAGTATATGCACTATAGATATAGTACATATATCTATCTACAGATAGATTTAATTATATATATTATATAATATAAAGAGATAGATACCTGCATACACTATATACATGCATATATACATCATTTATATATATAGTTATATACCTGCATACACTATATATATAGATATCTATCTATCTATATCTATATCTATATGTATCTATCTATATAGATAGATATATATACTTCCATACACTATATACATGCATATATATACACCATTTATATATATATATATAGATAGATATATACCTGCATACACTATATACATTAAATATGGAGTATTTGGAAACTTTGTATTGACCTTGCAAATTCTATTTAAGTCTTAAGTGGTTCTAAAAGATGATTTTTAAAAATTATAAATAATAAAAAGTGAAAAAACAATTTCAACCTTTTGCGGTAATTTCAATTCTAGGAAGTTATTCTGGAGAAACAATTATTATGTATCTTAAAGTAGGTTTGACAGTAGTATCTACAATATTAGCGTATTATTGACAAAATATTGGCAAAAACTGACAGTGTCATAGAGACAAGTAAAAAGGTGAGTATAATAAAGTGCAGTAATTGATGACAAGTAGCTCTTTGTTTACTATATGACCTTGGAAGATGAGTTGATCTTACTACCTCAGCTTTCAGCATCCAGTAAATGTACCAATAATGATAATATTAATAATACTAACCTCAACAGCATTGATGACAAGATGAAGACAGAGTATGGTGGGGTGAAACAAAAGAATCTCCTAATTTTGAAAATATCTGTGGCTTATGAGGAAAAGTCATAACTAAAATGTGTTTCACGAATAAATCTTAACTAATTCATTTGCTCATTCAACAAGCATTCATTAAGTTTCTGTGTATGTTGGATTTTCTGTGTATGCCAGGCTGTCTTTATCTTGAGGAGTCCTACATTCCAGAGGTAAGATTTCAACATGATGAAGTAAGTGAAAATTTGTGGGCAAGAACTCTGATGTTAGTCCTCTCAAGTTAGCCAGTGTCAGGAAGGAGGAATCAGGGAAATCTTCCCAAAGAGATGATTGCTGTGTAGCAGAAGGGGTGGAATAACACTTCATGCAGTAGAGACAGTAAGAACACATCTGGAGGTGAGAGATAACACGATGTGCATCTAGAACAAGAAGCAATTGAATGTTGTTCAGGTGTTAAGTTTAAGACAAGGAGTATTCAAAGATAAAAATCAGGGATAAAGGCTTTGGGACATAGTGTTAAAAGTGTGGACTGTCCTGTGCATGTCAGAATAAAAGATAATAAGCATGAGAGGAACAAGATTACATTTTAGAAATTTTTCTTGATTTGATGTTTGAAAGATGAATTTAAAGGATTAACACTCTTCCAGAAAAACCAGGAAGCTTTTGCTGTACTTTACTGGGGTTTGAATTCAGGGCTTCATGTTTGCTAGGCAGTCGCTCTACTACTTGAGCCACTCCACCAGCCCTGCAGTACTTCAAGAAAGAGACAATGAAGTTGTGGACAGATGTTGAGAAGGAGAAGACTTGAAAAGTGTCTAAATGGTAGAATATGAAGAACTGGCAAGCACGAGGGAGTAGAAGGAAGACTCCACAGGCAACCCAAAAATCTGTGTCCAAGATGTCACCAGTGATTAATCTCCTTTCCCTCATATGTAAATATTTAACTGGGCCTAGGGATAAGGATTGCTGCCTTATTTGCAGCATCTTCCAGTTTCTGTGATGTAAATACTCTCCCCATGACTGACTAAGCACGTGACATTTCATCACTGAATACAGAGTTGGAAAGAAATATTGATAATCAACCTGCAAATGACAGACTAATCCAGTATGCCACCACTACTTCTTCCTCTCATCTGATTTATTACTCAGTTCTGTCATACACCTTCAAATTACAGCGTATCTCTGAACTTCCACTGTCCTGTAATCAGCCACCACCATCTCTTGCTTGGACTACCATGAGGAGTCTCCCTGCTCCAATCTTGCTTCTCTCCATCAGAGCAATTGAATCAAGCCAGTCCCATATTTAAATGCTGCAAATTGCTTCCCATCATTTTAAGAATAAAATCCTTACCATCACCAGTCAGACTGTACATATATTGGCTCTTACCTGTTCACACCATCTCTCTTTCCAGGCTGTTCCTCAAATTCACTTAGCTTTTCTTTCCTCTGGGCCTTTAATTCATCATTCCCTCTACCCAGAATATTCTGTTCCAAGCTGTAATTCATCATTCCCTCTACCCAGAATATTCTGTTACAAGCTGTTCTGGCCTCAACTCATATGTCCTTGGAGAGCCTACTAAACGCAAACTCTGTCATCACTTGGTTTATTTCCCCTATGGTACTTACCATTAGCTAAAATTATCTTGTTTGATAATTCTCTTTCTCCCCACTGAAATGAAAGTTTCTTATCTTCTATGCTTAGCATATGGTCTGAGCTCAGTAAATATTTTTAAAATGAGAGAATAAGTCATACCTACAAGTTTTAACTTGGATGATGGGTCATTAGAAATATAACTAAGTGAGGCAGAGAATGGAAGAGGAGCAAAATTGAAGAGACCTCTGAGTTGAAAACATGCAAAGATTCATTAGGAGTCTATCCAATAGGAGTCTATCATGCTCAATTTGTGTTCATATTAATTTTAATGTGCCTTTTAATAAGGCATAATATTTTAATTGAGAATTTCATTATTTTTATAAGATAGCCAAGTAAAGTTTTGGCCAGGAAACAAAAGAAGAATAGATGAAGATGATAGGAACTGTTATAGTTGAGTATTTCTGGGCTATTTAGTTACATTATTGGAATTTTTTCTCATTTTTCCACAGCTAGTAGGCTGCTTATTTTACTCATAGGATTTTTCTTTTAGCAAAGATCATAGGTTTTATGAGGAATAACTAGGAAGTCACCATTTTATAATAGAAAGCAATGTGAATGAAGAATCAGGAGAAACCTCAGTTCTATTTTTATCTCTGACCCTAATGTGTATGGGCATGGCAAAGTCATTAGTCTCAACCTCCTGATCTGATAAATGAAGATAATATATTCTCTGTCTACTTCATATAGTTGTTGTGTGGGTCAAATGAGACAATGAATATTAAAGTATATTTAAGGCATGGCATTTTTGACCATTGAGATGGTTCACTGCCAATAATACTTGAAAGAGAACAAGTATGAGCTGACGGCATGGCTCAAGCAGTAGAGCGCCTGCCTAGCAAGTGCAAGGCCCAGAGTTTGGCAAAAAAAAAAAAAGTTTCTAAAAGAGAATAAGTTCTCCACTGGACAGTGAAAAGATTTTTTAAGAGATATTATGATCTCTTCATTAATAATTAAAATAAACAACCATATATAATGTTCTAAAATTAACTCTGTACAAAAAGGGAGTAGCAATTGACAGCCATTTCATTCTATAAGAAATAGCTACAGTCACCTAGATATTCTATAATTTAGTCTCACACTTAAAATATTCCCCCATACCAATATAGAATGGTTGTATAAGATTTGGTCACCACAAATATACTTTAAGTAATTTGGAGTTATTCATTGTTTTTACTGCTCTTGAAAAAATAATGAGCTTTATTTCATAATCTTTGATTAGATATTGGATTAATATTATTTTGTCTCACATAGAATAATCAATGGATGTCCTGGGAAAGGAGAATATAACTTCCTTCCAGAAGTTTTAGTTGTGCCCCGACAACAAATGTTTCTATTCTTCTTATATTATATTTTCAAATCAGATATTTCATAGCAGGTTAGAGAAACATACAATTCCTCCAACAAGCCATCTTTAACGGACAACTCAAGAGCTGCTGTACAGGAATTTTCTACCTCTCAGAAAAAATTGGCACAGATAACACCCTTTAAGGAGCCTTGGTCTGCACCAGCATTGAAGGAGACAACATAAAACAGGTGTTCACATTTTGGAGAAAATTACCAGGAAAGAAAAGAAAGAAGACATTGGAGAATTGGTTCCTACAGCGTAGTAAGAGCTATTTAAGAGTAGGATTTGTGTTCTATTAATCTCTGTGCTGTGGTCCTAAAGACAGGGGCTGGCAATGAGTAAATGTTCAATACAGAAGACAGATGTTGAATAAATGAAAAGATTGATGGATGAATGGATAAATAAGATAAAATAGATTTATACAGAATTATAATGATCACTGTAATAATTTATATTTTGTATCCAGATATTTAACTACTTTGGAAAAGTTAATAGTTTAGAAACAGTTAATGGATCATTGTATCCAAGTCATCATACTTTGGCAGCTGTGCCTGCACACTCATGCCCTTAGACCTGGCCTTGCCATTTAGCTCACTTTTAGAATACTACTATTGCCATGCCAAGATCAGAGTCCAGCCCATGTATCCTTTCCAGGACAGTCCTGAGAGGCCTGTCCATCTCCATCTTTCCTATTCTGATGGGCTCCTAGAAAATCTAAATTGTCTTGGGGTTTTTGCCCTGATCCATTTCATCTCTCAAACCCTTCTCCTGGGGCTTGATTTACACAAACACACCAACAAGTAAGTTAACAAATGCATGGGCATCTCCATTACTCATTATCTTGTGCTCAGTAACGAACAGTGTGGCCTGAAATACCAAAATGTACACTTTCATGACTAACCCCATTTGGGCCTCAAGGAAATATTTCTTCAAATCTCTTGTCATGTGTCCTTTGAAACAAAACCAACTGTGTGCCTGGAGATTTATGGGTTGTTCCACTGCCACTGATGATACTGCTTCAGAGGATTAGAGTGGTGGATGTGCCTAGGTAACAGAAAAGATAATGTGGCAAGTTTTTCCTCATACTGTCATTCTCATTTTTGGAGAGCATCCTTTGTGTTTGCATGTGTGACACTGGAGCTTGAATCAAGTGGTTTACTTTTTGAGACCTGTCCCGAGTTCTTTTGCTTTTAGTGTTTTTGCAGATAGGGTCTCTCACTTTTGGCCAGGGCAACCTTGGACTATAGTTCTGTACCTTTGCCCCCTAAGTAACAGGGATTACAGAGATGAGCCACCGTGCTTGGCATGAGAAACACCCATTTTTCTGGGCATTGATTTCATGAATTGATGCACAGCCTCACCAATCAAATCAGCATTTGCATGTGGCAACCCAGGAATGCTTGCCATATTCAACAGCTCACATTGTTGTCCCATTTGGTAGCCTTAGTCTCATGTGGCTATAGGGCACCGGAAATGTAACTAGCGCAACTGAGAAATGGCATAAGTGTAAAATGCACTTTTGTGGGTTTTTTTTTAAATTTCGAAGACCTAACATGAAAAAAGAATGTAAGAGGCTTTATTGATTTATATTGATTGCATGCTGAAATATTTCACGTTGGAATAAAATATATTAAAATATATTTCAATTTTTGAAATGTTTGCTTTTTAATTTTGCTAATATAGATAAGCTTTTAATATGAAAAATAAAAACATATATGTGGTTTGTTCTGTATTTCTACTGGACAACGCCAATATAAACATAACAAATAAAATGTGATACTAATTTTTATACTGATAGCTCATGGACATTCAATGATAAAATTGTGAAGAGTTTTATTTTTAGGAAATTATCTAAAGACTTAATTAAATTTTTGAAAAGTGAATTTAAAATTTTAACTTATTTAGGTAATTTTGATTATAGTTTTATGTACATTAACAGAGACTTTTAATTTTAATAGATCATTTTGAATATTTTAAAAGACAAATCACTTTTGGGGTGGGGCTGTGGCAAGTGGTAGAGCACTTGCCTTGCAAGCTTGAGGCCATCCTGTTTGCAATACCACTGCCACATAAAAAAGAAAAAATTGCTTTAGTTCCTTTTGTTCCTCCCCATACTTCCCAGTACCAAAAACATGCATATATGTGCAGAATGATATTAATTTTATGTTTACTTTTAATTATTGCTGAAAACATTCAAATTTTGTACTCTGTATAATTACAATCAATTTTTGATCTCTTAACTCATTATTGTTAATATAGCACAAACTATGTGAAAATGTTTTTGTTGTTGGTTTTTGGGTTTTTTTGGTGGTAATGGAGTTTGAACTCACAGCTTTGGGCTTCTTAGGCAGGCATTCTACCACTTGAGCTTTATTTTACCACTTTTGGCTTTACTTATTTCTCAAGTAGGGTCTCGAGTTTATGCTCAGGCCAGCCTAGACAAATACTCTTCCATTTACACTTGCTGAGTAGCGGGGATGGCAGGAAGGCACCACTATGCTCAGCTTTTTACTGGTTTAGACGGAGTCTTGTGAACTTTCTTTTACAGAGGCTGGCCTCAAACCAAGATCCTCCTGATCTCAGCCTCCCAAGTAGTTGGGCATGGACCTCCACTCCTGGATTGTTGTGGTTTTTAACATTTGTTTTGTTTGAGATAGGGTCTCACTAAGTAGCCCAGGCTGGCCTTAAACCCACCTCTGCCTCCCAAATGCTGGGATTGCAGGCATGTACCACTACACCAAGTTACTGAAATCTTAATTACTGCAACATAATAAGTAATCTCTTTCTAATGAAAATAAGAACAATAAATCTATGCAATAAATCAAGTTATAACTTATAAATTATATACTTGCATATGATATTCATGCAAATATCAGTGGCATGATAACAAAAATGTCTAAAGTATAAAATAATAATTAAATTCAAATGCCTTATATTTTGCCAAATATTAGTAACATAAAACTGTAACTTTAAATATGCATCTTAATTTCTTATTATCGATGCACCATTTTTGCAGTAGGAGAACAGAGTATATTTTATTTCACATCTATTTAGGCTGACATTTAAAATGTGGACCTCTATTTGTTCTCTTGCCCTGGAACTCTCAAATGTTAAGGGTCTGCCTTTTCTGATCATAAAGGAAACCCAAGGAGACTAGAAATGCAATAAACACGATATTCTTCACGGAATCGTATCACATTCGAAACTTCCATGGCTTCTGGGGGTCCTTCAGAGCTGACAGTTTTTAATGGACTCTCAAGGTCTTTGTGAGTCTCAAGACTACACCACCGGTATGTTTGCTTTCTCCCTGGCCTGCATGGAAATGGATGAATCTAGGAAATAGGTGGGGAAGGGAATGAACCTGATGGTGTCCCTGCAAATGTGTTTCTCTACTTCTGCTCTTTCCGGAGTGAATTAAATAATCTGATTGAAAGTTGCTGAGACAGATCTAAAGCAAGCGCAAAGCTTCTGCAGTGTGTGAAATATGACAGCTGTGGTGCCAACTTTTGGTAGAAACTGGGTCAAAGGGTGGAGCAGGTAAAAGTGATGCTCCTCAAAAGTTACATCTGCCAACCAAGCTGCGATTAAGTCTCTTGGAGAATACAAAGAAAAGTTGAGAGCTGAGTTTACTAGATTGACTCGCATATTATTTTATGGTGCGTGAAAACGGACTAGAATAAAATAATAAGTACTGTGAATCACACTATCTGTGGATAAGTTTCACTCATCTCTGGAAACTAATGACTATTTGCAATGACAGATCTGTAGAACTATTAATATCTTTCTACCAGAAACAAAAGTGGACTGAGAAGAAGAAGTCCAAAGTTCTAGTCCCAGTTTTGGTTTTTCCAGCCATGTAACCTAGGGCAAGTCACTAAACTGATCTGGATTTGAATCTTCTACCTGAAAAATGATGGAAGAATTTGTGCTGCCTAGCTCATAAACGGCTGTGAGGATCAAATAAAACTAAGTAACAGCACTTTGACCATCATACAGTGGCTTGCAAATTTAAAGTTTTGTCATTTTTGGTTTCACCGTATGATAGTTCCTTCAGGAAATTAGGACTAATTGCTGTTTATTTCCATTATCACTCTCTGGCCCTATTTGATGATTGTATACTAAGATGCCTTTCTTTCTCAAATGGCCACAATTCAGAATGCTAAATCAAAATCAAATACCAAAACTATTGAAGTAGTATTTCAAAGAAACTTGCTTTTTTTGTAAAGTCTCATCAATTTCACCCACTAATACACCATTAAATTCCTGTTACTCTTTCCTTCTCTTTGGAAAAAAATCAGGTGGTTTCTTTTCTTTAAGAGAAACATGTTGCCAAAATAAATGCTACCATTTTACCAGTTTCTACTTTTCTTCTGTTCTTCTCCACTCTGCACTTATCTACAGCATTGGTGGGGAAAGGGCCTCTTAGTTTTTCTCACCCTGGCTGTTCTTAGAGGACAGGAACCCTTGTTGCCCACTTCCTCACCCCAGAGGCATCTGTGGATACTGACAGGACTAGTTGAGCTGCTGGACACTCCCTAAACACCCTTGCCCTATCAGATGAAGCAGGGAGTGAACCTCTGACAGGTGTCTCAGTCACTGTCATGGGTGTCCGTGGTGCAAGTGGAATTCTAATCAGACCTATATTGTGCAAAAGGCTGTGTGTGGGTGCTTCTATCCTCCACCCTACAGGAATGTCTCAATGCTGAGAGTGAAATAAACCCTTCTGAAATTAAAATCTGTATGAAAGTGCTAGGGCATTGCTCCTATTACTAAAAGATAAACATTTCATTATCCAAAGCAGAAACTCCAGGCCCCAACAAACCAGAATAAAATAATGTTTTTTTTTTTTTTATATAGCCAGGTGAGGAAAGGATTTGGGCCTTTCTGTATTCAAATAGCAAGTTATTTCAGACCCCTCATAGAAAACCCAATTAAAAGATAATTTTTCTTTCTGGGAACACTGAAAAGGCTAACTTTCAACACAGGTACAAGCAGCTTTATTGATGATTCAAGTGCCTTGAACGTGAACAAAAGCAGCAAAATCCCCCCCCCCTTACCCCTGTAAATGCCCTGGTACTTCAGCAGAAACCAGTGTGAGCAAATGATTGATAACTGAGGCCCTCCCAAGTCTTAGTGAAATACAAGGTACAAAGCATAGACTTAGGTAGATGGAGCCTCAACTGCTACTGAATTTTCCATATGTAAATGGAGCAGAGAGCTGGATTTCAAGCGATATAGATTATAAACAAATGTGAGCTAGGTATGGTGGAGCACATCTGTAATCCCAGCTACTTGAGAGGCAGAGGTGAGCAGATTGCAAGTTAGAGGTAAGCCAGGCAAAGTTAGTGAGACCCTGTCTCAAAAACAAGATACAAACAAAAGGGTTGGGGCTGTGTGGTTCAAGTGGCAAGACCACTTGTCTAGCATGCATGAGTGGTCTTGGGTTCAATCCCCAGTAACCCCCCTCCCCCCAAAAAAGCAAACAAATATGATACTACGCACTTTTGAATTTGCGAACTGGGAGTCTTCTCTTTCTCCTTCCTTCCTTCTTTCCTTCTTCCCTCCCTTCTTTCCTTCCTTCCTTTTTGAGATGAGGGTTAGGGGGTCTTACTATGTTGCCTAGGCTGTTTCTGAACTCCTGGTCTCCAGTGATGCTCCTGCCTCAGCATCTCGAGTAGCTAGAACTACAGGCACATGCTAGAGCACCTGGCCTACTTTGCTCTTTCGATATTATGATAAAAATTGATACTGACCTGGTGCTGGTGGCTCATGCTTGTAATCTTAGCTACTTAGGAGGCTGAGCTCAGGAGGATCATGGTTCTAGGTCAGCCCTGACAAATAGTTCATGAGACCCCATCTCCAAAATAACTAGAGCAAAATGGACTGGAGGTGTGGCTCAAGCAGTACAGTACCTGCTTTGAAATAACAAAGCCCTGAGTTCAAACCCTAGTCCCACCAAAAAAAAAAAAAAAATCACACTCACGAAAGAATTAGAATTAATTATTCTTGTCTTGAACAGAGCTTATTTGCTTAGAACAGTTAGGCTTACAAATTTATAACAGCAATCTTCACTACTTTCCCTTCTTTAATTGTGAGAAGAGTAATGAATGAAATGTAGAAATGAATTATTTAGAAAAAACTTAGCACCACAATTCCATCATCCAAATATAGCAATATTCCAATAATGAATATATCTTTCTAGGCTATTTTCCTGTATATTAACAAGTAACATGTTCCCAGTTTGAGGAGTATCTTGGAGAAATTACAGAATTTTTGGAATTTCAAATTCCTTCCTGCTCTTGGCAGAGTATTCTGTGGGGTGGTTGTCTTCTGTATTCCCTTTGGTGCTCTTACTGCCACCTCATGGCCTTAGTTGCTGCTGGCTGTCTTTATTGCCAAGGGTGTGCGGTAGCTTCATGTTACTGCTGAGTTCACTTGAAGACTTTCTAGAGCATCACCATAGCACAGTTTCATCTTGAATCTGGGCTGAAGCTCCCATAGGGTTAGGCCCATCTGAGCACGTCTGGGGGAATTTGTTACACCAGCCTGTTTTGGGGGTGCTGAAGAACCTCTGAGGAAGAGTTTGAGTTCTGACTCCTGCTTGAGTTGTGAGGCATTTTGGGTAAATGGTGATATACTCTGATGAAACTCTAAGTGAACAGAGGCTATAAAGTCTCCTGGGAAGGATCTCACCCTAAGGATGGAGGCAGGCACAAGTTCCTCAGTAATACACACTTACTCATCAGAAGACAAAACAGATTCAGAGTATAGCTTTGTGAGTTCTCTGAGGAAAAAGGATGAAAACAAAACCTAGATGAATAACTGAATAGTTGATGGGTGCTGGAGAAATGGGAGGATTATCCCAGGTAGACAGAAGAACATTTGGGAAGGACACCTGTTGGGGGAAACAAATCTAAAGTGGCTACTGTAATGGTTTGAATATGAAGTGTATCCCATAGACTCATGTGTTGAATGCTTGGTCCCCAGTAAGAGGCCCTATTTTGGAAGGCACTGGAAAGTAGATAGGTGGGGCCTAGCTGGTGTAAGTGGGTCACTGGGGGTGTGTCTTTCATTCGTATGTATTAGCTTGGCCCCTTCCTGTCTTTCTGTTTTTTGTCCACCATGAGGTGAGTAGCCTCTGTAAAATGTTCCTGCCACCATGATGTTCTGCCTCATCATAGATCCAGAATTAACGGAGACAAGGATTATGAATTGGAATCCCTGAAATCATGAGCCAAAATAAATTCTTCCTTTAAGTTGTTTCTGTCGGGTGTTTGGTCACAGTAATGATGAAACTCACACAACTATAGCACAGTGAATAGTGATGGGAAGAGGTATAAGATGTGGCTCAACAATAAAAACAGCATGGTCCTGGCACAAAAACAGATATGAAGACCAGTGGAACAGAATGGAAGACATGGGTATGAATCCATGCAGCTATGTCCACGTAATTTTTGACAAAGGTACCAAAAACATATGATGGAGAAAAGATAGCCTCTTGAACAAATGTTGCTGGGAAAACTGGATATCTACCTGCAGAAACTGAAATTAGATCCATGTCTGTCACCCTGTCCAAGTGTCAATTCAAAGTGGATTAAATACCTTAATATCAGACCTGAAACCTTGAAGTTAGTGCAGGAAAGAGCAGGGAATACACTGGAAGAAATAGGCATAGGCAAGAACTTCCACAATAGAACTCAATTGGTTCAGCAGCTAAGAGAAGGCTCGACAAATGGGATTATATGAAATTGAAAATCTCCTGTACAACAAAAGAAATGGTTTCTAAACTGAAGAGGCCACCCACAGATTGGGAGAAAATCTTTGCTAGCTATATATCAGATGAGGAACTGATAACCAGAATATACAGGGAACTCAAAAAACTAAACTCCCAAACAATCAATGACCCAATGAAAAAATGGGCAAATGAACTGAACAGAATCTTTTCAAAGGAAGAAGTCCAAATGGCTAAAAAAACACATGAAAAAATGCTCACCATCCCTGTCCATAAAGGAAATGCAAATCAAAACCACATTAAGATTCCACCTCACTCCTGTTAGAATGGCTACCGTCAAGAACACAAACAACAATACATGTTGGTGAGGATGCAGGGGGCAAGGAGGGGGGGAAGGAACCTTCATACACTGCTGGTAGGAATGTAAATTAGTATAGCTACTATGGAAAACAGAATGGAGTCTCCTTAGAAATCTAAAAATAGATCTGCCATGCGATCCAGCAATACCACTCCTAGAGATATACCCAAAGGAATGTGACTCAGCTTACAACAAAGGCACCTGCACACCCATGTTTACTGCAGCATTTTTCACAATAGCTAAGCTATGGAAACAGCCAAGATGCCCCACTACTGACAAATGGATGAAGAAAATGTGGTATTTATATATGATGGAATTTTACTCAGCCACAAAGAAGATTAAGATTTTGTAATTTGCAGGTAAATGGATGGAACTGGAGACCATCATCCTAAGTAAAGTTAGCCAGATTCAGAAGGCCAAAGCCATTTTCTCTCTCATCTGTGGAATATAGACCTAATACAAATGCAACACTGGTCATGCTAAGGGGAGGTCACACACGGGAGGGGTGGGGTAAAAGAAGGAAACTAAGAACTTGAATACAGGTGATATACCCTCCCTACAAGAATGAATATAGAAATCTTAAACTGGCTGAAACCACCATAAGAAAAGGACTAAAGTAGAATGTGAATAATTAGAGAAGATAAACCAATTGGGGGTATAACACATATATACATGGAAAAATCACAAGGAACTCCTTGTATAGCTACCTTTATCTCAAACAAACAAAAATATCATGTTTTTCTTTTTATCTTTTCTCTTCTGCAAAATTGGAGAAAAGTAGGGTGGAACAAGCCCTGCCTAGAGGGGAGGGTTGGCACCAATGGGAATGGGGAGGTGATAAGGAAAGGGGATAGGAGAGTGAATGTGGTGCAAAACGTGTACACATGCTTGTAAACGCCATAATGATATCTGTTGCAACTATTCCATGAATTGGAGGAACAGGGATAAAGGGGAGGAATGGAGGGGGCAAATTCAAGTATGATATAGTTGATACATTGTAAGAACCTTTGTAAATTCTGCAATGTATCCCCACAGAGCACTGACAATTTAAAAAAAAAAAAAAGGTGCGGCTCAAGAGGTAGGGACCAGATCTTGGAGCACCACATAGACTGAATTAAGGATTCCAAGCTCTATTCTAAAAACAATAGGAAATACGTCAAAGACTAACAAACTGACTTGTGTCTTAAAAGGGTCATTTGAAGGATAAGAGTAAATGTGAAAATACAAATAGTGAAAGCATCACTGTTTTCCTCATAAGGAGCAGACTCTTACGGATTTAAGAGTGTGATGACAGAAGAAAAGGAGAAAAGGTTGTGCTTGGGATGTAGTACAGGTGTAGAGTGCTTGCCTTTCTTAGCATGTATGAGGCTCTAAGTTGAATCCTCAGAACAAAAAGAAAAGAAAAGAAATGGTTAGAGTCAAGTAACATATAGAAGATGAATGAAAAGAACTTAGTATTGAGTAACTAAAATGGGAGTGGTGGCCGGGGGTATGGCTTACTTAGAGAGTACTTGCTTAGCATGTGTAAGCCCCTAAATTGAATCCCAGCAACACACAAACACACACACACACAAAGGATGGAGAGATTTTGAAAACGACATTAAAATCAGAAGCAGAAGAGTATTTTTTATACTGGTTTGCTTTATTCTTTTATGCTTTGGCAGCATTCTGGCATAATCTTATACCCTACCCAACATGTGCACAGCACATACACATTAGTTAGTGAATTTTACTTAAGGATCAGACATAGCTCAGTGGCAAAGACATTTTTTTTTACTTTAGCATTTATTTATTTTTGTTATTGTTGTGCTGGGGGTACGTTGTGACATTAGTAGTAGAATACTTGCCTGGCATGTGCAAGGCCTTGGATTCAATCTCCAGCACTGAAAAAAAGATTTTTTTAAAAAGGTATTCCTAGCCAGGTGCTGGTGGCTCACACCTATAATCTTAGCTACTCAGGAGTCAGAGATCAGGAGGATCGTGGTTTGAAGCCAGCCTGGGCAAATAGTGAGCAAGACTCTATCTCGAAAAACCCTTCACAAAAATAGAGCTGGTGGTGTGGCTCAAGGTGAGTTCAAGCCCCAGTATGGCAAAAAAAAAAAAAAAAAGGTATTCTTTAGAAACTGTCAGCTTTCCAACACTATACTGATTCATTTTGCTATAGACTGGCTTGTGCCTTCCAAAAGGAAGACAATCCACATTGTAATTATATTTGGAGATAGGCCTATAAGGAGGTAATTAGGATTAAATGAAATCATAAGGGTGGGGCCTTAATCCAATAGGACTAATGTCCTTATAAGAAGAACAGGCACCAGATATTTCAGCTTTTGCACAGGGAAGAAAAAAAAAAAAGATGTGAAGACACAGAGACAAGGCACCCTCTGCAAGCTAAGAACAGAAGCTTTAACAGAAACCAATTCTGTTGTACCTTGACTTAGGTTTCCACAACCTCCATGCTATGAGAAAATAAATGTTTAAGCAACTCAGCTTGTGTATTCTGTTCTGGCAGTCCACACTCTCTAATACATCTCTCCACCCTAAAAACGTCTTTCCTTTCCATGCCTGTTTGTAAATTTTGATCTGGAAATTTGATCTTAAATTTTTGGTCAATTTAGGTAAACCAAAAAGATGTATCATTTTACCTTTTAACAAAGTACATCATGAAGAGCAATGCATGTTTACTTTCCTTTGTTTTACTTTTAGTTCTCTCTAGACGAATGATCTGGGGTCATGGTGAATGCAGAGTACACTGGTGGTGGTGGTGTGTAGTTAGTACTTGTTCCATTAATGAGGCAGATTATTATAGTTAAATCCTGTTTCTCTATCCTGAAGTTTTTGGCAGATTTTTTTTTGTTATTAGTTACTCCAAACTATCTTGGACTGTCTTGGTATATTGTATGCTGAATCCATTGCTATAAAATGTGTCAAAAACTATTTTTGTCTACCAGAGAATGATGTCTACTTTCATGGTTGTTTAAAGACTTGCGATACAGAAACTGGGACTGAACTCTAAAGCATTTGGTCTAGATTTCCATCAGATACATTCAGTGTGGATCCACACACTGAACACACGTTCAATGTGTATCGATCCTAATCAGAGAGCAAAGGCTATTTACTTACATAAGCAAAAACTCTGTTTTCATAGACCTCTGTGTAGTTTAGGTCTTCCTGATTTTAGTAGTTTAACATGATACATCTTTTAGATTCTTCTACTTTTATCCTGTTTGTGCCACATTCAAATTGGATAGCTGGACATGGTGGTGCATACCTCAAGTTCCAGCTACTTGAGAGACTGGGGCAGGAGGATTGCTAGAGCCCAGGAGTTTGGGCAGCATAGAAAGAAACCACCTCAAAACAAAATGAAACAAAACAAAAACTAAATATTTTGGGTTTCTTGTAGGGAATGGATAATATCAAACTTTTAATATTAAGGTGAAAAATGTATCTTTTTCAGGGAATGTTTTGATCATGTACACTTAATGTGATTATCAATATAACTGGATTTAAGTCTGAAACAGGTGAGGAGGTAGAGGAAACACAGGCAGGTATGACATGGCCCCTGATAACAAATCAAGACTCATAAGACATTGGACTTCTCAGGTCTCCGTGAGAAACAACAGGCATGGAGACTCCCAATGATTCTGTAGGAAAATAATGGACACAGACTACATGACACATGGCAAACTTCCTCAACTAGAGGAACACGGCCTGAACCCTTCTGCAAATCCTAGCCATTGTCTGATACATGATCAGCAACCTGATAGGGCAAGAAGCACATAAACAAAACATGCAGATGCTTCTTTGGCCCAAGAAGGTAATCTGAATGGTGCCAGCCAATCAGGATAAGGATCTCTGTTTGAACTTTCTTCTGTACAACAATATTAGCCACTAGACAAAGACCAGCAGCAGCAACCCTCTCTTGGGACCCCACCCAGCTGTGGGAGCTCTGCTGTTTGTCCATGATTTTCATTCTTCAAAATTGTGAGACAAAGACCCCAGGCTCAGACAGAACAAATTAACATTTTTCTAAATTATTTTTAGTTTTTTTTTTCCTCTTTCATTTTGGGTTAGTTGGATATTTTTTCATTTTCCCTCTTTTGTTTACCTACTAGTTATAATTTTTTTGTAATTTGTTGGTTTGGTTTTTACTTTTTCCCCCCAATGGTATGGGGTTTGAACTCAGGGTTTCACATTTGTTAGGCAGGTGCTCTACCACTTGAGCCACTCTGCTAGCTTGGGTTTTTACTTTTTTGTTATTATTGTTTTTAGTGATTGCTTTAGGGATTTTAGCAACCCTTTTTTTTGGCCATACTGGGTACTGGAGCTTGAACTCAGGACCTCTACCAGTTGAGCCACTCTGCCAGCCCTAGGAACATTGTCTGATAGATACACAATGTGATCCACCCATATCAGTTACAATTTTTCTAATAGTTACATTTAAAATAGCTAAAAGGAGCAGGTGAAATTACTTTTAATATTAGTTTAAACCAATATTCTCCAAACTTATTATTTAAATCTGTAACAGTATAAAATATTAATAAGCAATTTTGTAATATTTTCCACACTATGTTATTGAAATCTGGTGTATATTTTATACTTATAACACATTTCATTTTGGACTAGTCACATTTCAAGCACTCAAGAGTTATATGACCCAGTGGCTACCATGATGGACAGTAGTTTTATAGAATGCACCTTTATCACAAGTAATATTATACAGTATGTGTAGTAGACAAAAATCTTTAATGTTTCTTCCTCCCAGCACTAGTGCTGTAACTGTCATATGTTTTACTTCTGTGTATCATAAACCTGACAATACATTATCCTTCGTTATCTTTAAAGAGATTTTAAAAATAATAATTACGGTATGTCTTTATGCTGGACATGGTGGCACAAGCCCATAAATCCAGGAGGCTGAGGCAGGAGGATCAAGAGCTCCAGATCAGCCTGCGCTACACAGTGAGACTGTCTCAAAAAAAAAAAAATCTTTATATGTGCCCACATAGTTACCATTTTCAAAATTGTTTTTTTTGTAGATTTAGAATTATTTCACCTGATGAACTCTTAATATTTGTTTTGCTGTTTGGTGATATGTTCTTTCAGTTTTCATTTGTCTGAAAACATTTTTAATTCCTCCTTGTAATAAACAGTATTTTTTCTGGATGTACAATTTTAGGTTGGTATTTTTTCTTTCAGTATTTTAATGGCTGGATGTCGTTTTCTAGCTTACATTGTTTCTGACAAGAAGTCGTCATCCTTATCAGTGTCCCAATTTATTAGTGCATGTTAATTGTAAAATGTGAGTGGTTTCATTGTGGTATTTCCATACATGCATATGATATACTTTGGTCACATCATTCACTCTACTCCTCTGTCTTATGCCCCTACCCCACGCCCTTCGTTTCTCTATATTTAACGTGTCTTATTCTCTGGTTGCTTTTAAGATTTTCTCCTTATCACTAATTTTAACCAATTTAATTATGTACTTACAGTTTTCATAAATTTTTTGTGCTTGGAATTTATTGAATTCATTGGTTTATAATTTTCATCATATATGAACAAACTTTGGCCAGTTTTCCTTTGAATATATTGTTTCTCTTCTTTCATTGGTTTATAATTTTCATTGGTTTATATTTATTGGTTTATAATTTTCATCATATATGAACAAACTTTGGCCAGTTTTCCTTTGAATATATTGTTTCTCTTCTTTCCTTTGAAAACTCCTATTTCATGTACATTAGTCCACTTTAAATTGTTCCACAACTCACAGATGCTCTGTTCAGCTTTGTTTCTGTTTCATTTGGCATAGGTTTTTATTGCTGTTTTCAAGCTTGGTGATCTTTTGTTTTCCAGAGATTAATCTGCGGTTAATCCTATCCAATGTAATTTTTATTGCAGATATTGCGGTTTTCATCCCTAGACATTTGTTTTGGGTGTACTCATCTCCACATCTCTCCTCAACACATCTACACTGTACTGTAATTTCTGGAATGTATGAAACATAGTTTAAGTTACTGTCTTAGGGTCCTGGTCAACCAATTCTCTTCTCTGTTCCACTCGTGGGTGTGTTTTAACTTACCCATTTCCCTTCGTTTAGAGTTGCACTCATTTTTCTGTTTTGAATGTCTGGTAATTTTTTAAATTAGATGCCAGATATTTTACTTCTAAAAATTCATTATTACTAGTGGTACTGGGGATTGAATTCAGGGTCTCAAACTTGCTAGGCTAGCGCTCTACCACTCGAGCCACGCCCCCAGCCCCAGATAGTTTAAATTTGACCCTGTTTAATCTTCTTGTACTTCTATAAATATTCCTGAGCTGTGTTCCGGCCTGTAGGTAAGTTGTGTAGAAACAGTCTGATTCTTTAAAGGTTTGCTTTCAGGTTTGTTAGTTTGGACCAGTGAAGGCTTTGGTCTTGGTTTAATTTTGCCTCACTAACACTCAGTCCTCTGTATCTATGGGTACATATCCATGAATTCAATCCTCTGTGGATCTAAATATTTTTTTTAATTACATTTATATTAAACAGATTTTTTGTCATTATTCCCTAAATAATACAGTATAACTATATCACATTTGCATTGAATTAGGTAATCTATGGATGATTAAAAATAACAGGAGAATGTACATAGATCACATGTAATTCTATGGCATTTTATGTAAAGCAGTTGCGCAACCAAGATTTGGGATCCTTGCCGATATCCAAAGCGGAGAGGACAGGGTCTCTTGTTAGCTGGGGATGACAGGGTTCTAACGGAAGCCTACAAGTTCACAGGTGACAGCTGTAGTTTCCTACACATACCCCCAAACCAACCAACCGGTCTTACCACACAGCATGTCACAGATCATCTCATCTCCTCTCGCAGATGAAGAGAAACCGCTGCTCTGCACCACAAAGCCACTTAGCGCCGCCCTCCCCACCCGGACACCTGTCCCCTTCACTGGGACCCCCGGAGGGAGAGGGGCTGATAGAGCGAGCTACGGCAGAGCAATCCCGGCGGAACCTGAGAATTTTGACACAGGGTAAGTAAGGTCTTGGCTTGACAACGAGGCAAGGAAGACTCAAGGGTGGTGCTTCCAGACAACAATGGGAGCCCAATGACAAAAGCACCGAGATTCCTGCGCGGGCTGCAGGGCTGAGCCGCGAAACGTCTTTTCTCGCCACGCCCTCCCTAAGGCCCGCAGTGAGGGCGCTGGGGACCCAGCCGCGGGGTGGCGTGGGGGTGAAGGACCCACCACGCACTTGATGTGGTGAGCGGCTGTTCCCGCCCCGATGTTCATCTCCGCCCGGGAGTGGCCACCCTCCTGGCAGAAATTGGGCCTGCTTAAACTGGGAAGAGCAGGAAAGACAGCCGATTCGCGTCCAGGAAGCAGCTGCTCCGCTCCATTCAGCACCCTACCACGGGCTACAGACGTGGGGTCAGGCTCCCGAACGCAGGAGGCGGGGAGGCGCCGACGCAAGGAACCAATCACCACAGACGCTCCCACGTGATTAACCTTGACCAATAGGAAGCCGCGGCGATAGCGGCGGAGTAATTCAAACGTGTTTACGAAGGGAGATTGAGGTTCCATCTTTTCTTCTCTTCCGCTCGGCTTCCTGGAGGCGAGTATTGGCTCGCGGGCGCATCGAGGAGCGGCGGCGGCCGGTATGTGGGCTCTTTAGCAGCGAAGACCGGAGAGGGGTGGGGGCGAAGCGGGGCAGCACAGAGCTGCGTAGCCGACAGGGCGCGTCTACATGACCTGGCGGGGGAGGGAAGGTTCGCGGCTTCTGCGATCTAGAGGGTGGGGTGATGCCGCAGTAAGAAGCGCGTGTGGACCTCGCTGGAAAGAAGGCGCGGCGGGCACTGGCGCAGAAGATTTGTCTCCTAGGACAGACCCTCCTCTGCTGGCTTAAAATTGGGACAGGCGGTGGTGTCCTGACATTGGACTTTCAAACCTGATTTAAGGGGTGGGTGATAACTTGCTGCCTACTTTATCGCCCCTTTTTATTGTCAAGTTCCAGAACAGGGTGACAGTGCAGTCAGTGATCCCGAGTGAATCTGTTGATGTTTGAGAATCACAAAGATGAGATGGACAGGAAGAAAGATTGTAGACACTTCGTTTACCTAACACCACCCACCATTATGCAGATGAGCAAGTGCTCAGTACTGTAGTTAAAGAGTTATGTAGTAGAATGACTGAGGCAGTCGTTCATTGATTCTGCCAAATCCACACAAGGACAAAGCTGCTGAATCTCAAGCATCAGTAAACATTCTGCTTTGAAAGTATTCATTGTGAAGCTTTACGCACATAAAGCAGTCCAGGCAAACACTATATATTTTTTAAATGATAAAATTTGCAGATGGCCCACAGGACATAATTCTGGAAAAAAGTGAAAGGAAGTTTAAAATGAGGGAGAAATTTTTGTGTTGTGCAGTGACTTCAGGATTGCAACTTTACAGAGGCTATTGGGAAGAAAAGGTAATTTTACCTATTGAAACCTTCCCGGACAAATTACAAAGCCAAGTAGATCCATTATGTTAGTCCACGTAGCTCCACTAAGACTTTTTAAGAAATAGTTGTATTTAGATATGTTCCCCAAACTAATGCTTTATCTTCTGGGTTCCAGAAAACTAGTTGCAACTTAGAAATGGAGGCTGAGGAGTTAAGTGGCAGAGAATTGACAATCGATTCCATAATGAGCAAAGTGAGAGATATTAAAAATAAATTTAAAAATGAAGATCTTACTGATGAGCTAAGCTTGAATAAAGTCTCTGCTGATACTACAGGTAAGCTTTTTCTTTTTTCCTTTTATAATTCATTGAGATGCTGGGTATTGAACTCACGACCTCACACATGCTAAGCAAGTGCTGTACTACTGAGCTATATCTCTAGCCTCTTCTTTTTAAAAAAGCAAAAACAAAAAAAGCAATAACTTAAAGTGTCCTGTAAGGTATAAGGAAGTAGATGTTAACCACTGTGTTAAAATAATGTACATTTCTCAGTCATTGATGCTTATCTACCAGAGTGCACTTTATATTTGAACCTGTTTGTCTGGAAATACTCCACAATTGTCTGCTTGTTTTAAAAAGATGAAACATCATCTGGACTTGGTGGCTCACATCTGTAATCTCAGCACTTAGGATGCTGAGGCAGGAGGATCGCTAGTTCTCTTTATTCAGCTGGGGCTGTACAGCAAGGTGAAGGCCAGCATGGGCCACATAGTGAAACCCTGTCTCAAAAAACAAAGAAAGAGAGAGAGGTAGGAAGGGAAAGGGCCGGGGAAGGGGGGTGGAGAAAGAGAGAGGGAAGAGGGTGGGGAAAGAAAGAAATGCTCTTTCTTATTAGTGTGCTTACAGGTACTTTTCTTAATACTTTCATTATTGTTAGCTATTTCCGCTGATATGCCTGCCATCAGTATATACGCCTTCTTTTCCATTCCTTTTTTTACTCTGAATGAGGACATGTTATCAATCTTAGTATTACATATAAATTTAGCATCAAACACTGAATTTTTGATTTGAAGAATTTGTCTCTTTCTCCCCTGGCCCTTTTTTTTCTATCCTTTCTTACCCTCTGTTCCAGTTATAGTGGCTTTCCTGATGTCTCTTCTGTATCCTAGAGCAGCTCATGTCCCAATGCCTTTGCTGTTGACCTATGCCTTTATTTGTTTTGTTTTTAGCAGTACTGGGGTTTGAACTCTACATCTTGAGTAACTCCACAAGCCCTTTTTTGTGATGGGTTTTTTTTCAAGATAGGGTCTCACAAAGTGTTTGCCCTGGCTGGCTTCAAACTGCAATCTTCCTGATCTCTGACTCCTGACTAGCTAAGATTACAGGTGGGAGCTACTGGTGCTTGGCTTGAAGGGTTATTCTTGATGTTTCTACAGGTTGGGATTCCCACAGAGAGAAAACTGACAGCTGCAAAAAGTTCTATAAATTCTGAAGGTCTAGATCAGGCTAGCTGTGTGTTGGTGAGACCAGGAAATTATCAGGGCCTTTTAGAGAAATGTAGGTAACTTGGAGGAAGAAGAAAATAATTATCAGCTTCTAATCTTTTGTAAAGCTGGTTTTCTGTGGTTGTTTTGTAAGTAAATTTGAGGTATGCTGAAAGAATGTTGACTGGGTAAGGTTGTAAAGAAAGTTAGGACCAGAGCAAGAAGTTTTTGAGTTTTTAATGAAATAAATGATAGATGGAGGATTTTCTAGTATGAATTGTAAGGAACTTATGTACATTGATACTGATATTATAAATGTTTATAACTTGAAGGAAAAAAATGCAGTTTGGCATTGTTTTATGTTTATCTCTGTTGTGATATATTTTGTTTTCCTTATTCAGATAACTCAGGAACTGTTAACCAAATTATGATGATGGCGAACAACCCAGAGGACTGGTTGAATTTCTTGCTTAAGTTAGAGAAAAATAGTGTCCCCCTGAATGATGCTCTTTTAAATAAATTAATTGGTCGTTACAGTCAAGCAATCGAAGCACTTCCTCCAGATAAATATGGCCAAAATGAGAGTTTTGCTCGAATTCAAGTGAGATTTGCTGAATTAAAAGCGTAAGTATTAGCATTTTAACTTCGCTTGACTATGTTATATAATATGTAACTATATCGTAAAAAGGGAAAACAAAAGCATATCAAATTAATACTTTTTGGCCAAATACTTTTGCCTTTAGTGTACATTAGTTTACATTACAAGGGACTAGTGTAAACTGTTTTCTATGTACATATTTCAAAAAGAGCTACAAATTTTAGACTCTGCCTAAAAAAGATTTTTTTAAAAATAACTTATTTTATACACAGGAAAAATCAAATTCCATGTCTTTTGGAAAATAAGTGAAGCATTACCAAATTTAGGTAGCTGTGTCTTTTTTTGAAAAGAAACAAAAAATATGGACTGACTCTGAGTTTTTATTACAGTATTCAAGAGCCTGATGATGCACGTGACTACTTTCAAATGGCCAGAGCAAACTGCAAAAAGTTTGCTTTTGTGCATATATCTTTTGCACAATTTGAACTGTCTCAAGGTAATCTAAAGGTGTCAAATGCACATTTTAAGTAAAAGAGCATCCTAAACTAACACGTCCTAATATCAAATCATATTTGAAGTGGAAATTTAAGGCAAAAATTATTAAAATTGATCAGATGAGAAAATGGGAGGTGCTACTTAAGCATAAAAACAATATTCATTATAGTAGCTCTTTTAATTAATGAACATCAGCATGAACATTGTGTTTGTGCTGTAAGAGTCAGGATACATCTAAAGAGTTGCTTCTTCACTGAGTATTGTAAAATGAAAGACACATAAGTTTTAGAATTTAAACTATTGTTTCATAGCAGTGAAATATACATCTTTGGAATACATAAAGTGAGTTAGCTATAAAAAAGAAATTTTAAGCCACTGCAATGTGGCAGTAACCTTAAGGTCAAAATTATGATTATTTTGAACAGAATTGATAGGCTCTCGGGAAATAGGCAAATTCCTGAAATCTTCTGCTCAGTCTGGTGTGTGTGTGTGTGTGTGTGTGTGTGTGTGTGTGTTTTGTAGAGGTGGAGGGTATTCCATGGTTTTTATTAGATTTTCAAAGGGAGTCTTAAAATACCAAACTCTCAAATTACTAGTTCTTATCTAAGTTGTTCATTTGCTGTCTAAAAATTCTTTATTATGTGAACTTTTGCTGCTGTTCTCAATAAATGTGTGGATTTAACCACTATCAAATATGTTCGTGTTCTTTAAAATTTATAAACCTTGTAAACTGACAGAAACTAGAAATAGAAGTCATCTTTTAATCGTCTTTTTTTATCCTGAGTGCCAGTGCGTGGCATTATAGCTCATGGGTCCTGTAATTGTTGATAACACTCCATATTTGCATGATGTGTACATTTAAAATTTATAAATCAAGTACAAAGGATAAATTTTGCATTTGAAAGAAAATTTGTTTGGTAATCTGTAGTCAGAAAGATAATCATTGTTCAGTCATTTTGTATTTAAGGAATGGAATAGCTAAGTCTGACAGCTAAAGTTTATCACTTTTTTTTTTTTTTATAAACACAAATCCTTTTAGCCAAAGGTGTCAACCTTGCCTTGATGACTAAATGTTTCTGTGAATGATATTTCTTATAGTGTGTTCTAAGAGACTGTTGCTCTTAGGACTACTTTAATATCTAGAATTGCCTGTTTCTAACTGCTGTAATTGGATTTTGCTTTTTCTTTTGTATTGCTCTGTTAAACTTCTGTTGCTTGTGAAAATGAACAATTTATAAATGAATACAAAATGGTAAATTGCATATTACACAATGAAACTCTTTGAATATGTAGTGTTATCAGAAGAGAGTTGATTATATGCATGAGAAATGAGACATTGCTTATTTGCCTATGAAATCTTATGCATAAGTCTTGGGACAATTATCTTTGCTTAAGTGTTCTAAATTTTTTCTTAGGCTCTGATGAAATAAATACGTATTTGGAGATTGGGTTGAAGAGTGCTTTATAAAATGACAATTATCCTTTTTTGCTTTCTTAGGTAATTTTAAAAAAAGTAAGCAACTTCTTCATAAAGCTGTAGAAAGTGGAGCAGTACCGTTAGAAATGCTGGAAATTGCCATATGTAATTTAAACCTCCAAAAGAAGCAGCTGCTTTCAGAGGAGGAAAAGAAGGGTTTATCAGGTAACTATTAATGTGTGCTAATATTTTTCCATGGTAGATAGTACTGCAAAAAGATTCAGAATAATTTTTTGTAGGAATAATATCATTTACATAGAATACTCAAAATCTGTTTAGTTGCAAATGGAAATGAGATAAGACTATTAGAAGTAAAAAGATCTTACCTTGTTGATATTTATCTTTTGTGCCTAATCAAAATTTCATTGGTAACATTAAAAACAACTCAATCAAAGCAAGAGAATGGCTTTGTGCTTATAGAAATAGAGTGTGCTGTTTATCCCAGGGAGACAATTACATAAAGAGAATTGAAGAGGTAATTAGAATTGTCTGATAACATCTTCATTCTTCTTACAGGAGGGCAATTATTTATTATAAATTGATTTTTAAAATTTTCTTTTGTGTAAGATTACTTTTTCTTTTTGATGGAAGTGGAGTTTGAACTCAGGGCTTTGCACTTGCAAAGCATGCGCTCTTATGGCTTGAGCCACACCTCTAGCCCTGTAAGATTACTTTTTGTGTACTTTTTATGTCCTTACAAATTTAACCACAGTTTTGAAATTTTTACAGCATCTACAATGTTTACTGCTCAAGAATCATTCTCCAGTTCAGTTGGACATTTACAAAATAAGGACATGGGTTGTGATTCCAGAGGACAGTCTACCAAAGCCAGGTTTTTGTATGGGTAAGAAAACTCATCATTTATGTAAGTATATCTACATAAGAGTTTTTTTGTAAGTGTAATCATGTTTAGCAGTAAATGGAAATACACATAAATATTATTCTTTGAAAAATTGGGTACTTTCTTTTTGTTTAGAGAGAACATACCACCACAAGATGGCGAAATAAGTCATCGAAATCCCCTGAAACAAACTAACAAAACTAAACGGGTGAGTTACTTTCAGTCTGTTTTGATGAAGGTGGTGGTAGTGAAGTCTTTGCATTTTCCAGTTGATTACTCACTCAGTCTTTCAAATCATTTCAGTCGTGCCCATTTGGAAGAGTCCCAGTTAACCTGCTAAATAGCCCAGATTATCATGTGAAGACAGATGGTTCAGCTGTGCCAACTTTTACAAAAAGGTATGGTTGAGTTTTAATTTTTAAGTTTGTGTATATTTAAAGATTGATGGCAGAATGGTTTTAAACTCTTTTTCACTGAGTAACAGTAATTATGATTAAAGTTTTTGGTATTTTTATTCTTTTTGTTCCAGACTGACCTGGAACTCACTATCTTCCTGCCTCCAATTCCCAAAGGTTGGGATTATAGGTGTACACTACCATACCAGGCTGAAGTTACTGAGTTCCTAAATGCTCTCAGGAACAAAAAAATGAATAAAGAAAGTGACTTTTCAGGTTTTTCACTCATTAAAAATATTTATTAAAAAATTAGGAACATGTTAGAGCGAAGCTTAAAAGGCTGTGAACATCCTTGGAGTTAAAACTCCTGATGTTTGGGTATTTCTTCCTATGGGTCACTTGTTGGATAAGATTCTCTTCCTAGTGCATTTGAGAGTCTCCATAGCAGGGTGGAAGGTAAGTGGGAAGAATAGCTATCAGTGGGAAAAAAGGATGAATTCAATCATTTACTTTAGAGTTACGGACTTTAAGAAATGGGAGAGGGATTGGGGTGTACCTCTGATAGAGTGTGTACTTAACATGTTCAAGGTCCTGGGTTCAATCCCCAGCACCAAAAACAGCAACAGATGAGTTAATTAGCTGCTGGGGAAGGTGGTGCATGCCTCCACAACCCCAGGTAATAGGGAGGGTGAGCCCTTTGAATCTAGCTAGTTAGGGCCAGCCTGGGCCACATAGCAAGACTCCATGTCTTTAAAAAGAGAAAAAGCAAAGCTAGGTAGTGAAACATTGTTCCTCACATACAATATATTTCCCCTCAATTTGGGTGCTTATTCCCTTATAAGAAATAAGAATATGCCAGGCTTGGTGTCTCATGCCTGTAATCCCAGTACTTGGGAGTCTGAGGTAGGATGATCGTGAGTTTGAGGCCAGCCTGGGCTACATAGTGAGACCCTATATTAAAAAGCCAAAAAAAGAAAAAAATGAAATGGGGTATATAGTTCAGCTAAAGAAGAGAGTTTTTCTTATTTGTTCTTAATTCTAATTATGGGTATATCAATCATTTCATAAATACACCTGAGAACCACAGCTTATTTTTAATTTGTAACTTCAAAAATTAGTCCTGTTATATTTAAAACTTGAATAAAGACTAATATTAAAGGGGCATTTTGTTTAGGTTCAGTTTCATAATCTTACTGCCATCATTTCATCTTGTTCCTCCATTTCGAATACCTAGTTGAAGCATGAAAGAGACTCTCCCACTACTGCAACACAAAAACAAACTCAAAACCCATCCAGGTTGGTGGCCCATGAGTGTGATACCAGCACTGAGGAGACTGAGGCGGGATGATTCCAGACCATCCTGGGTTGTGGTGAAACCCAGTCTCAAAAATAAAACAAACAAACAAAACCTCCCGACATTCTCTCCCTTCAAAAACCATATTCTTGGTAAAATGTTTTGACAGAGTTTATGCTAGATACTGAGGAGGTACACAAAAGAGGTCATTCCCTGGTGGTTAACCTCTTTTTTTAAAAAATAATATTTTTTAATTGTTATGCTGGGTGGTGTAGTTAGCCTTAATCTCTTTGCAATCTGAACTGAACTACTGGAGTTTCACTTTCATGCTTTTTCTTTCCTGTATTCTTTTTTTTGGCAGTACTAGATTTTGAACTCAGGGCTTTGCACTCGCAAAGCAGGTGTTTGGCTTGAGCTTCAGCCCTTTGTCCCATTCCTTTTTGCTCTGGTTATTTTGGACATAGGGTTTCCCTTTTTGTCCAGGCTGACCTGGACTGCCATCTTCCTATTTTAAGCTTCCCACCATTGCTTGGATAGTAGATGAGTGCCACCACACCCAGATTTTTTTCCCCTGTTGAGTTAGGGGGTGGGGATGTGTGTTTCACAAACTTTACTGCCTGGGCTGGCCTTGAGCCACAGTCTTTCCAATCTCAGCCTTCCAAGTAGCTAGGAATATAAGTGTGAGCCACTGTTAACAGGCAGAATTGTGTCATTTTAAAGATATATATATATTTTATATATATTCATGTGTGTGTGTGTGTATATATATATATATAGTCAAGTTTAAAAATGAAAAAAGTCAACTTTAAAATTAAATAATACATTGAAAAGATTTAATTTCTTACTAAATATTAAAATCATTTTGTTTCATGAGGAATAGACACATATCTGGATCAGAATGCCGAGATTTGATTGTACCTGGATCTAAACCAAGTGGAAATGATTCCTCTGAGTTGAGAGGTGTAAAGGTATTTTTAGTTTTCAATCTTTATATGAAGTAAGGGTTCCTGAGCTAGCATGTGTGAACTTCCTTTGCGGAAAGGGTCCGAAGTTAATGTATCCCCTACAGTGTGGGTGGACCCACAAGGGCTATGTATCACCCATGGGAAGTGGTACAGAAGTGCTATGTTGTGTTTCCCAAAGCTTAAGGTGATAGATCAAGTATCAACTACCTCTTAGGTGAGCCATGAAGTAGCATTTATTAGGTTTGTACTTAACTGGATTGGTTAACCTAGGGGCACTGTTATGCCCAGATTTTATTTCCTGGATTTGTCTGATCATATTATGCCTTAAGCATTTTAGACAAAAGTGAGAGCATGCTGGGGCAAAGGTTAGGGCATAGTAATCAGACCTGACTTCCTGGTACGGCAGAGAGACTTTGTGTGAACTTCAAAGACAGAAAGTAATTTTCATTCCAGGTACACTATTTTTTAGGGAGGCCTACTGGTATTGATATACTTGACTTAAACCCCTGGCATAGTGATGTCATAATCATTTATGTTATAATCTTGGTGATGTTATAATCTTGGATGTTATAATCTTGGTGATGCGTCTCTTTTTCTTGACCTATGTTTTAAAATACTAAATTTTTCTATTCTGGCTATCATAGAAAGTAATGCTTAATGTGTCAAAAAGTTTACTCTGAATTTAAAGTAACTATTATCTTAGGGTTATACACATTTTAATTTTTGTTAATGTTAATATTTTTGTAGTAAAATACAATCAGGACTGGGAGATGTACTCAGTGGTAGAGTGCCTGGCTACTGTGTGCAAGACCCTGGCTTTGATTCCTTGCACTGCTAGAAAACAAAACAAAACAAAAAGTTCAATCAGAGAAACAAAATACTTTAAATTTCCTTTCTCATGAGCCTTATTCTATCTTGGGTGATTCATTGAAAGCAAATTGACCAAATTGATGGTTGTGACCTTCCTCTTGCTCTAATCAATAAGTGAGGCAGTGAATATTAGCTGTGTTTGTGAGTCTACTTGTAAATGTAATAGTTTTGCTAGCAGACTTTTCACATAGGTTCGACTTTAGTATATTGAACAATAAGACAAATTGACATTACTACTGTGTATGGTACTATTTGAATTTTTAAAATGTTTTTCATGTAGTCTGTTCAAAATATCCATGCCAAGGAATCTCTGATGTCAGATGAAAAGAGTTCTGAACTTATTACTGACTCAATAACCCTGAAGAATAAAACTGAATCAAGTCTTCTAACTAAATTAGGAGGTAAGAGTGACAAAATCAGTAGACTTTAATTCTTTAAGAAAGCCATGTTATAATTTGAGAGACATTAATTACCTAAGAATTTTGATATGAAACTGTGTCTATCTTCTTTGATGTTATATTGTAGTTCAGGTATGTAGAGTGCAAGAAAAATATTGAATCCTGTAGCAGAAGCAGTTTGTTTGCCTAAAAGTTGTATAAAAGGAAGAGAGGAGGGAAAATATAATGGAACTAAGTTGTTTTTCTCAGTTGGCATGACATAGTTTCTGTGAAAGGAGACAAAAGCTGTTTCTGCACGATAGCCCTCCCTCTCATCTTTTCATCAAACATTTTGCTTTTCATTACATGGACACCGTGATAAATGTTCCAAGGCCCCAAAACATTTGGGACAGGGTGCAAGGAAGTTGCAATTCAATTATGGGAGGTGTGTTTAAATATAAACGTATATAAATGTAAAGCTGTGTAAAATGTAGAGATTGTTATGAGAGCTGTATAAATGATGTATGAAAATGCAGAAGAGGGAAGATTTTAATATGTATCCTGCTGAAGCGAGCACCAGGAGAAGGGAGAGTTTGAAAGAACTAATTTGGTTTAGGGAAGGTAAGGAAATACTTTGTGGAGGAGCAGACACTGGAAGCACCAGTAGGATTTAAATGGGAGAATCACGGTAATAGAGTATCTCAGATGGAGGGAATAACTTAGAAAAAAGAATAGAACGTTTTACAAGCAAGAGACTGTAGCTGTACTAAAAACTGTAACAGGTATTATCGAAGTAAGAAATAAGATGAGGTAAAGTTTGAATGGCAGCCTTAAATTTTGGTTTTTTTAGACAACAGGGTATCATTGAAGATTTTTAAACAGGTTCATTGATGGGATCATCACTGTCCAGAAAGAGGCTGTTAGATTGGATGTGAATTAATTTTTCCTTTTAATAGGGCTGAGGAGGAACTTTGTGAACAAAGTGAGGGATACCCTAGTTTTCCTGGTCCTTCCTGATTTTAGTCCATGAAGTCCAGTGTCTCAAGAAAGCCTCAGTCCCAGGCAAACAGCCGCAGTTTGTCACCCTAGAATAGTCTTTTTTTTTTTTAACCCCATATTGTGATTGGGAACAGATTCTTATTCCCTGGATTTGGTGGAAATTTTGTATTTTTGTGACATCTAACATACATTGATATGATTAAGAAAATCATCTTTCTCAAACTTGCTTATTAATAGTACTCATTTGACATCATAAGAATACATCCTAATGCAACGTCACAAGTGAATGCACACTTGTAACTAATAATCCAATCAAAAATATCATTCCTAGCACTCTCCTTGATCCCCTCCCAATCAGTGCCTCTCTTCTTCTAAACGTCACCGTTCTGACTTCTAATACCCTGGGATGAAATGTAGCCTGTTCTTTTGTGTCTGTTTCTTTACTATTTTTAGAGCAATTTAAGGCTCACAGCAAAATTGAGCAGAAGGTCCAGAGATTTCTCATATGCCGTCTGCCTCAGCACATGCACAGCCCCCCCATTATAACCATCCCCCACCTGTTGTTCATTTGTTTCAGTTAATGGAAGTGTTGATACACCATCACCCAAAGCCAAAGCCTACATACTCTGGCAAACACTTTAATTTTTGACCAGGCACTTGAGTAACTGGCTGCTTAATCGGTAATTTTATGCATTACAAGACCAAAAGTTTGGGCAAATGGGGCTGAATTTGCTGTAAGTCTGTTATCTTTCTAAAAATAAGGAAGAGTGCCTTTAGTACAAATTAGGAGTCCTTATGAACTGTAGCCCTTATAAACCCTGTTTTACTTAACCAGAGATATTCCCTCCCTAAAACTATTTTGTGACCAATACATGTAAGTTCCTCTGAGGGTAACACTGAATATTGCCATATTTGCCTGAGAATTGTTCCTCTCTGTGAGCAGATGATCTGAGTAACCCATCAACTAAAGAACTCCTGGTGTTACACAGCAGTTCTGAGTGAGCATGTGACCTAAACTGGGCTGTTCGGAATCCTTCACTAGTAGTTTTTCAATTTGGGGCATGAAACACACAGCAGAGTCTGAGTATGAAGAGCAGGGAGTTTAGTGGATGTTCATTATCCTCTGTGGAAAAAGCTGGTTTGCGGTGGGACAGGGTCAGCAAAGCTGAAAGGAAGTAGGGCCAGATGGAAGGGAGAGTCCCAATAATGTCATTTGAGTCTCCGAATTGAATCATATCTGGACTTATGAGCCAGTGAACTCCCTTTTCTACTTAAGCATCTTTGATTTTAATTTGTACCACTGGCACTAATACTGTCAGTGTAACTCAGTGATTCCTGCTGAGGAACAGATTCTAATCACTTGAGTAGTAAAGATGGTCATTCCCACCTTACTATATATTTGCCTTCATTCTTTTGTTTGCAGCCCTTCATTTTGACTATATACCAAAAAAAGATGGCTAAAAAAAAAAAATACAGCAAAGTATCTCTGGGTGGCTCTTACTACTTTATGGAAACATCTAAATGAATGATTTTAGATGATAATTGTATTACTGGAAATCAGTGCTCTATTTTTATAAATTACAGAGAATCTCACATATGATACTAAAAATGTTCTGTACAGATGCAAAAGAATTCAATTCACTTTTAGTCAATGTATCTTTAATGTTAGACATTCTGATGCTGCTAAGTAGTATCTCATTATGACTAGTGTTTCCCTACTCTCTGCCACTTAACACCTTTTCTTATGTTTATTGTCCACTTGGATAGCCTTGTGAAATACTTGATCTTTCTACTGGATTTTCTTGCCTTTCTTTTTTTTTTTTTTTTTCTGGTGGTAGTGGGATTTGAACTCAGGGCTTTGGACTTACTAGGCAGGTACCCTACTGCTTGAGCTACACTCTAGCCCTTTTTGCTCTTGCTGTTTTTGAGATCGGGTCTTGCTCTTTGTCTGTGTTAGCCCCAACCATGATCCTCTTATTTATGCCTTCCTCAGTAACTGGGGTGACAGGCATGTATCACTGTGCCCAGATTTCTCTGTTGAGGTGGGCGTCACGAGTTTTTTGCTTGGGCTGTCCTGAGCAGCCATCCTCCTGAGTAGCTAGGATTACAGATGTGAGTCTGTACCACCCTGTTGGGTTTTCTTTCTTATTATTATTGACTTTTTTTGTTGTTGTTTGTTTGGTGATGCTGGGGATCAAACCCTTGGCCTTGTGCATGCTGAACAGCCACTCTACCTCTAAGCTATACCCTGAGCCCTCTCATTGATTTTCAAGAGATGTTTATATAATCTAAACATAAATCCTGTGTTGAATATATGTATTATGAGGAACGTCCCCCTAACTGGACACCTGGCAGGAGTCTATAGTCCCAGCTTCTCTGGAGGCTGAGGTGGGAGGATTGTTTGAACCCAGGAGTTTGAGACCATCCTGGGCAACATAATAAGACTCCATCTCAAAATAAACGAAAAACCCCAAGCAAACATAAGAAACCCAAGTAACTTCTGTCACTTTTTAGTGCAAAGTTGAAGAAAAAATTTCTTAATTTTGATGCATTTTAATTTATCATTCTTTGCCTTTGTGGTATTTTTTGTGTTTTTAAACAAATTTTCTCTACTCTAAGGTCATAAAGATATTTCCATATTGTTTATATTTATCATTTAACCTTTTATATTTAGATTTGCATTTTACTTGAACTTAATATGTATGTATAAGATCTGGTCCCAAGATTCATTTTTTTTCCTTGTGTGGATATCTAGTTGATCCAGTGGCATTTGTTGAAAAGTCCCTTTTTCCCTTCTGAGTTCTTATAAATTAGGTGATTCTGCATAGGTGTCTGGTTTTGTAGTCTTCTCTTTTCCATAGGTCTGTCTTCATTACTGCAGTAAGTCTTGATGTCGCTCACTGTAACTCTTCCAGCTTTGTTCTTCAGGAACATTTTGGCTATTCCAGCTTTTTAGATATATGCATAAATATTAGAACCTATGTGTCAATTCTACTTTTTTGAAAATGGAACTCTGATTGAGATCTAATTGAATCTATATAAGGAAATTTGGGAGAAATTGATAACTTTAGAGCGTTCCAATCCACTGATCTGGCATATCTTCTTATTCTTTTAAGCCACCGAGGGAATGTATTTCTGTATAAAGAGCCTGTGTATCTATTGCTAGATTTATTCCTGGATATCTGATATTTTGTTGACTAATGAATTACATCATATTTTTCTTTTCAAAAGTTTTGTCATCTGCTTCCTTATTGCTAATATAAGATGTATTGATCTTAGATACAATGACATTCCTAAATTTACTGGATAATTCTAAGAATTTTTCCTGTGTATTTGGAGTTTTGTAGGTACACAATCATGTTGCTTGAAAATAGTGTCACTTTTTCTCTCTAATTCTTTTAACTTTTTTCTTTGTTGTATTATGGTTGCTGAGACTCCTAGTAAAATGGTGAGCAGAAGGGATGATAGGTAACATTCTTGTCTCATTCCTTATTTTAGGGGAAAGTTTTCAATATTCTGATGATTGTTGTAGAATTTTGTAGTTAGTCTTTATTAAATTAAGTGATTCTGTTTTTTACCTAGATTAACAATAGTTTTTTGTGACTCAGTATTGAATTTCATCAAATGTCTTTTCTACATCTATTGACTTAGATATATTTTCCTTCTCTTTTCTGTTATGGCAAATTTCATTGATTTTCAAATAATAACTAAACTTTGAATTTAGGAATAAATCCAGTTTGGGTATAATTTATTATCTCTTAAGTTTCATTTGCTGATATTTTGTTTAGAATTTTCCAGATATTATGAAAGCTATAAGATTTTGATATTCATAGAATGTTAGGCATATTAGCATTTTGCTTATGGACCCTTCTGAGTAAACTGTAGGCTAGTATAAGATAAGATTTTTGTGTTAAACTGGAAGTCTATAAAAAGTGGTGAATTACCTTCTGTTTCCTAAAAGACTTTATAATATTTATATGTTTTTAAATTTTTATTTATTTGTTTATCAGTGAAGACATGGAATGGTCTCTATCAAAGTTCTATGTAACTTGCAGAAGGTGGCTGCATTGGAACTTTTTAAAATTGACTGCTAAAGGCAAGAGCTGGCTTAACTCTTTCAGTTTCTCTCTTTTTTTGTTTCTTTGGTTTTAACCGCAAAATCTAGTAGAGTTTGTAGAATGTTCTATCGTATATGCTTAGGCTCTTTTTTTTTTTTTTAGTTGGGGTTCTTGCACTGGTCTTGAATTTCTTGGTTCAAGTGATTCTCCCATTTTAGCCTCCTGAATAACTGTGACTATAAGAACTACCACTTCTGGCCTTAGTTTTACTATTGTCAGGTAGAATTGCTTTTAAATGATAACAACAAATACAATTTCAGAAACTAAAGAGCACCAAGAACCAAAGATTCCAGAAAGTACAAAGAAACAGTGGAAATCTAATAGAAAGTCAGACTCGGTGAACCAGAATCCTGCTGTATTTTCAAATCAGTGGCATATTCCAGATGTAACCCCAAAGACTGATACAGAGGTATCTTTGTTTTCCCTTAAAGTACAACGTTGCTGTCATGTCTGAAGTTTGATGTTTGTCTTAAATATTTTCTATTGTTAATACTTATGTGCCATATTTAGTGAGATAGTTTATAAATATTTAAAGATTTTTTTAAAATCATTCAGAATACAGTGATAAGTAACAGCTATTAGTTAAGTAAGATTATGTCAGGCTCAATTTTATTTTCAATAGTGTTTCTAGATTGTTAATAGATGCGTACAAGTGTTGGCAGACTAAATGGTCCAAATCTAGTTTCTAGCCTGTTTGTGTAAAGTTTTATTGGAACTTTGACACACCCATTGGTTTACTTACCCATGGCTGCTTTTGCACCTTAACAGCAGAGTTGAGTACTTTGCAATGGAGACATGGCCTGTAATGCTTAAGGATATTGTCCTTTACTTAAAACTCTGTGTTGACCTCTGAACCAGTGCCATGCTGTCCCAAGCGTTTAACAGTTCTGTTCCCTACAGTCATGTTGATTGATAAAAACAGAAAAATGCTGACTACATAATGCCTTGAATTTGAGTGATCATGCTCAGTGGTCATTTTTAGAAGGAATGATGGGGTAGGCTACGGGAAGAGTCACACCTATGATCCATGGTCACACATTCCTCACCATTTCTTTTCAGTGGCTTCTGTGAAGTCAGTAAAGGCTTTGCATTCTAGCTCAGTGAATCGGAGATATGTTGGTCTTGTGACCCTCTTTACACTCTTAATTAGTGAGGACTCTAAGGAACTTTTGCTTATGTGGGTTATATTTTTTTTCTGTTCACCACATTAGAAAATAAAGCGAGGACATATGAAGTATTTGTTAATTTATTTTAAAAATATCTGGCAAGGCAAGTGTATTACATATGAATATAAATATGCTTCTGAAAAATAAGTGTTTTTTTAAGCAAAATAATTATAGTGAGAAAAGTGATATTGTCTTACAACTTTTGAAAATCTCTTTAATGGTTGGCCTAACAGATGATTGGATTGTTGTATCCACTTTTATACTTACTATATTTTATTATATGTCATATAATATTTAGAAAACTTTAGCATATACTTATGAGAAAATAAAAGTGAGAAAAGCAAATGCTATCTTGGGATTACTATGAAAATTCTTTATACCTCTCAGACTCCCTCTCAGATGTCCTGTGGACATCTTCCTCATTTGCAGATTTTCCAGTGAGCTTAGTAACAGGTGTAGATAATAAATGGTAGATGGTATGGATCCTGACAAGTTGAATCATGGATCAAATTAAGTAAGTACCTCTTTGTCTTTTGGAATTTGAAAACCAATAGGCTGGCAAAGGGGCTCAAAAACCAAAGAGTGTTACAGGATGGCTATAGTTAAAGAGACAATAACAACTGTATTGGTTAAGATCTGGAGAATTTTAAAAGGCTTATTCACTGTTAGTGGGAGTTAGTCATTTTGGAGCACAGGCCTGGCAGATCCTCAAAAGGGTAAGCATAGTGTTTACATACGACCTACTAATTCCACTCCTAGATTTTTAGTCAAGAGAATTGAAACCATATGTCCACATATATTTGTGCTTGCTCAGTAATGTTCTATAATATTTTCTTAATTACATGCTCACCACTAATTCCGAGGTATGTACATGAAGAAGTCTTAAAGGAAAATTATTCAGAAAGAGATTTATTAGCCATCTTCAATACTTAAAAGGACTTCAGTGTAGAAAGAGATTTATCCATTGTGGTTCTCGAGAGCATAGTGAGAACGCATGGGTTGAAATTATAATAGAGAAATAAATTTAATTTCATACTTTTTAATAACTAAAATTGTCCTCAAATTGAAGTGAACCTCTGCAGACAGTAGAGTGCTTATTTACTGAAAGTTTCCATGCAAGACACGGCTCTTTATTTGGTCATGATGCCGTAAAACGTTGTGGTAAACTTTTTGGAAAGGCTTAGGCTTTGCAGTCCAGAGGATTTCTGTTGTAACTTTTCAACTCTACCATTGCAGTATGAAAGCAGCTATAGACCATATGTAAACAAATAGGCATGGCCTTATTCCAATAAAACTTCAAAAAAATAGGCAACAGGCCAGATTCAGCCTGCAAACTATAATCTGCTGATGCCTGCTATGGAGGATGTTCACCCATCATTTGGGATTTGTAAGAGAAATTTTACAAGTTCTGTGTCTCTTATGAGAGAGAGGCACACAGATAGGCATTTGCATTTCATTTTTGCTAAGTAATTAGTATTTGGCTACATTTGAGGTGGGATGTAGTTTTATTGATTAAAGCAACTTTGTTGTTGCTTGGGATTGAACCCAGGTCCTCAATCATGTTAAGCATGTGTTCTACCCCTGAGACAAACCCTTAGCCCCCCATTTTCTTAAGTTATAAAAACTTAATCCTGTTAAAATAGCCCTGATGGGTGGGAGGATGGTAGGTCCTATTTTGTTATATAATTTTGTGGGCTTATAATCAATTTGAGCAGAATGTGTTAGGTTTAAGAGTTTGGAGTAAAATGATTATACTAAAAAGTTATTGAAAGTCTAAAATAAATATGCCCACCTTTTTTAGTATGCTTTTGTTTTTCATATTTCTATTAGTTTATTAGTTCTGAAAGGTTATGCTTCTTAAATGTTACACAGATGACTAACTTAAAAATTCTTAAGTCATAACATCTTACATTTTCTTTTAGCAGAAACACACCTCTGAGCAACCTGTCTTGTCAGTTTCAAAGCAGTCACCACCGATATCAGTACCTAAGTGGATTGATCCCAAATCTATTTCTAAGACACCAAGTAGGAATTCCTTGGATGATTACATGAGCTGGTAATTGGCACCTAGCTCAGAACTCAGGGTGGGGAAATAGAAATAAGATGGGCTTTGGAACCAAGTAGATCTGTGATTGAATCCTGCTGGGATACTTTACAGACTTTGCAAGATACTATTTTTCTCATCATCAGTTTTATCTATAAAATGTGAAAGGGAAGGTGATTACAATAATAAATATTTTTAAGGATTGTTATGAATGTGGTCTGTCATATTGTATTCTATTTAAAACCTATAAATCATCTTAGAATGTGAGCCTTTATAATCATGTATTACCAAACGGATACCTTTCTACTTGAGAGAGATTAAAGGAAGGTTAACATTCTTAGAGTGAATAAATATTTTAGTATAGGAAGTGTTATTTGGAGCATGATAGTTTCTGGAAGAGGTTAGTTGTATAGTTTACATAGTTCTGAAGGTGTTCAAAGAAGTAAGACTTGAGTGAATAAGAATGAGGGGGTGAGTGAGGAAATTAGTCAGTGTTGATTAACAGAAAACACAAGGGGTGTTGCAAAAGCAAATGAATGACATGTCAACGAAAACAACTTAAAGGAATGTGATACACTGTGACCTTCAACTTGTGGCTATATTAATGGTTTAAGGCATAACTTAGTTCACGATGCCTTTGGCTTTTCATTTTCATAATGTAATTGATCTCTGTTAAAATTGACCTTCTTTTAAAACCTCTTTAATGCAATTTTGCTATATATCACCTCATTTTACTACATGTAGAAATTTTAAAGAATGACTGTTAACTAAAATGATAACATAGATATTTCTTGTGATACTAGATTATTTATTGTTAATAAATATTTGTAGAGCTCTTTTGTGCCAAGTACTGTTCTAGATGTTGAAGCTATAATAGCAAATAAGGTAAAGAAAGTATAAATGTGTGCTGAACAGATACGGGCTTAATGGCCTTACTCCTTTAATGATGTAACTGGCTTCTAGATATTTCTAGCAGACCATTATAGAACATTATGGCTTAAAAGCACTCAAACTCAATGATAGTCATAATAAGCTGAACCTTGCCTTGGCTTCATTCTTATAAAATTACTCTAACTTCCTATTTTAAATTCTGTCTTACTTATTTTGCTAGCACAGATTTCTTGTCTGGGGACAAAAAATTAATTTCGGAAAGAATTTCCCCAAATAAAATATCTGGTGAAACTAAAATGAACATCAACTATCAATTATGAAAACTAACTTAGGTTCTGTTTGATGTGGCACATGTTAAGTTAATAGCATTTAAAATACATGCAAACTTGATCAGAATCTTGGGTTTTCTTTAATTTTAATATTTTGAATTAAGAAAAAAACTCTTTCCTAGTTTTAGGACTCCAGTTGTAAAGAATGACTTTCCACCTTCTTATCCGTCATCAACACCTTACCATCAGCTTGCCTGTTTCCAGCAGCAGCAAGTCCCTGTTACTCCTCTTCAAAACTTACAGGTTCGACAAGCTTTGTTTGTGGTGGGTTTGGTTTATATTAAGGTACACTCAGTTTCTTAGATTTTAGTTTTATGGCAGCAAGCTGTCAGAGAGGGTCTTAAGAACATGTCCATTCTTATTCCCAGTAGGCAAAACTTTTTTTGACATCCAAATAAGGGTGTGATTCTTAAATTTAAGAAGTTAGTTAATGAAGAAGACACTAATGAAACTGTTCTACTTAACAAGGTCTAAGGTTTTAGTTTGAGCACCTGAATAAAATTTCGCTTTACTTGAAGTTTCTTTCTAGTCTATTTAACTATTCACTTCAGCTGTTTGCAAACAGCTTCATTTCTTATGTTGACGAATCTGTAATGCCTTTGGAAAAGTAAATCTTCAATATTATCAGCATAGCAAGATGAGAATACTATTGGAGTATATTATAATTTTTGTAAACTAATAGAAAAAGTTTTGCTTGTGAGGCTAATGCACTGCTGTCTAAAAAGAAAATTGATACTCTTGACACTAACAACTAAAACTGGTTTATAGTAACTGAGAGACAGCTGATACCGGTAGAAGACATGAGCCTTGTAGACAGACTCCCTGGGCTCACTACTGTGAGTTCAGTTGTGTGATCTTATGCAAGTTATTACACAAGTCTTGTACCCATACCTACTTACCGAGTGGTTGTGAAGATAACATTACTTAATATGTGGATAACTCTTAAAACAGAGCATGGCACTGTTTAGATAATAAATGTTGTGAGTTATGGTTCTTTAAATGAAATAGGAAAAATAACTACCTACAAAAACCAGTTGATGAAAAAATTGACAGAAAGTACAACAGTGGTTACTGCACTGAAGAGGAGAGAATGGGGAGTTATCCTTCAGTGGGTATTTCAGTATTCAGTGTTTCAATATTCAATGGCAAAAAAATTCTGAAGATGGTGGTGGTGTTTGCACAATGATGTGAATGTACTTACACCACTGAATTGTATTTAACAATTGTTAAAATGGTAAAGCTTTTATTTAACAAATGGATAAAAAAATTAGCTGACAAGATAATTAACTATGGAGAGAGGTGATAGTGTTTTGAGGATTGGAGCAATATAATAAATTTTGAAGGAAAAAGAGAAAGATGATCAGGTTTGTCCATACATTGATTCAAAACACATTTAATGAGCTATTACTCGTATGAGACTGTTTGGGTCAAAATCTAGAAGGCGAATCAGAGATGACTAGAAGAGGGTCTTGGGGGCCTTCTAAGAGGAGGCCAGTGTCAGAGGGAACTGAAAAGAGGCCGGGGTGTACCTCCAGGTTAGGAAAGGGAAGGAGTGAACCCTGTAGATTTTACCCTAATAGGGATAGGAAGCTGAGGAAGAGGTTGAAGGAAGCAGGAGAATTAAAATGTCTGATTTACAGTTTGAAAACTGGCCTCAGTAAGAGAGTAGACTAAGGGGACTGTGAATGTCCTGGGCAGAAAACTATCCTCACATTGGTGTTGAATTAGAGTAAGTTGGAATTACTTTATTTTAAAAACTACCAGCAGCCCATGGGAAAGGACATCAGGCTGCTGCTCTCTTCCCTAAGAAGTGTTTGCAGTTTAAGGAAGAACATTTCATAACAGTGTCTCTTACCCCAAAGACTAAAGAAATTAGAATTCTTCCAAAAGAAAGAAATCAAAAAAGAAAGAAAGAAAGACTATCTTATTTAAACAGAAGGAGATTACATGAGAGATTCTACCATTGACTTAGTTCAGTTGAGGTTTATTCAGACTGATTTAGTTTGACTAATTGGCTAATCAAAAATGCTTTGTTTCAACTTTTTTTTTTTTTTTGCCCTCCATACTGGCTTCGACTCAGGACCTTTCCCATACTAGTAAGCTCTTTGCCACTTGAGCCACATCAGGGCATGGCTCTTTGTTTCAACTTCATCAGCTCAGCTTGAGTCTTCTCCGCATGCCATCTGTTCAGGCACTCATTAGTACATGGAGAGATGATCCAGCATGAGGGAAGGAATGAAAGGGCAGCTGATAATAGTACATGTGTTGAAAGTTTGCTGGGGAAGATGCTGAAGTTCAGAGAAATCAAGCAACTTGCTGAGCATCACTAAGCACAAAGGAAATTTGTGTTGAAATTTGCATTTGTCTGACTCACAGCACCCAATACAATAGTACATTGCTCTTTTTATAAAATAATGCTAAATGGGAAAAAAAGAACATAGATATAATTGTGTGTCTTTTTATGTAAGTAAGGAGGTGTAAGGAAAAAAAAGTGATAGCTTATTAGTGTGTTGTGCATTAAGTGGTATTTTCTTCTTAAGTTTTCTATTTGTGTTAAGAAATAGAACCAGTTAAAAGGAAGGAGAAGCTTGTGTATTAGTTTAACACATTTTTTTTTTATGTTTTTGGTGATTTTTCAGAAAGGGTCTTAGTATGTAGCCCAGGCTGGCCTTGAACTCTCATTCTTTTTGCTTCAGCCTCCGATGGCTGTGATTATAGACACAGACCACCATGCCTGGTAGTTTCTTTTATTAAAGTAAAGTATGCAATACAAGTTCCCCTATTATAACATATCTCATTACTTAAGAATTAGGATAATTTCAAAATTGGCAGTGTTTTACTATACCCAGTACAAGCTAGTTTTCTTAGGCATATTTTTTTAACCTTTGTTTATATATATTATTTAGATTTCAGGATCCTCTTCAACAAATGAATGCATTTCAGTTAAAGGAAGAATTTATTCCATATTAAAGCAAATAGGCAGTGGAGGTTCAAGTAAGGTAAGTATCATAAATATTTAAGAAATGAATAAAAATATTATAAACTTTCATTTGTCTTTTTAGCTATGGGGGCTCTTTTATCTTTTAGCGACCATGTTGCCCTTGAGCCAAAAAAGCTGCCTCATTTCTTGCCCTTCTCCTCCCTTTTCACTCTAAAAAGACCTGCCTCTTGATAGCAGTCTTATGTCTTTCCCTCCAATGTCCTTTGCTTCCTAATTTCTTCATCTTACGTTAACGTTGGCTGTGGTGGCAAATGACCACTATGTATCATCACAGAAGACTCTTTCTAAAAATGAGTGATGTGAATTACTTATATGCTTATTATTCATGTAGCTTATTCAGTAAAGGCTTTTTACTAATGGATTTCTTTTTTTGAGTTTTTTATCTAAAAAACATTTTAGTAATCTAAATTCATTGGAGTTGTATTTTTTTGTTGTTGTCATTCTGTGGATTGAACACAGATCCTTGCACATGCTAGGCAAACTGTCTACCACTGAGCTAATATTCCTGGCCCCTGAGTTTTTAATTTATATGAATCTAATTCTTTATGGTTGGGAAGCATCTTGAGCTAGTGCTCAATACACGCCATAATTAATTCTTACTCTGTTAAATCTATACAGATTTTTGCCATTAACATTCACCATACAACTATAATGAAGAGCGCCAAAAACTTTCATATTCTTGCTAAATTTAGTTCTTAGCTTTGAATTTTAGGTCACTTGGTATTTGGAACAGTTGATTTCTTTTTTCATTTTGCTTTCCTGTTGTCTCCTCTGTTTTCATTTTCTCATGCTGGCCATTCCTTTTCAGTCTTCCTTATGTTCCAGGACTCAGTGCTGCAGTGCTTCTTTTCTTCTTTGTCTAAACTGCTAATTTTCTTGTAGTCTTATCTGTAGGTTTATGGCTCATAATTTCCAAACTTATATTTCCAGTTCATACCTCTCCTTTTGATCCAGACTTAGATATCTAATTTGTCTATACACATCTCTTTTTGGTTACCAGGCATTTAAAACTGTGTGTGCAAACACAACTCTTGCTCCATTGTCTTTGTATTTCAGTAAATGGCAACTCTATTCTTCTTATTGCTTGTCCAAAAACCAGTCTATACTCTTATTCTCACTTGCATATCCAACCAATCAACAAGTCTTATTTGTTCCACCTCAAAGTATCTCTAGAATTTATTTTTTACCAGCACTATAACTTTGGTTGAAGCAGCTCTCATCTTTTCACTTTTTATTTTTATTTTATTTATATTATTTATATTTATTTTATATTTATATTTATTCTTATATTTATATTATATGTTATATTATATTTATTTATTTATTTTATATTTACATTATATTTATTTATATTATATTTATTTTACTTTATTATAGTGCCCTTCTAATGAGTCTCATTGAGTCAGTCCTTGTCTTCCTGATTTATTGGATTTGTGTTTTAACACAACAGTTGATTTTTCTCCAAGCACACTCATATCTTTGCCCTAGTATCTTCTCACTCAGGGTTCGATTGACCTCACTCTAAACCTGTAACTCCCAAATTTCCAATCACAGTGTTCTCCGTTTTCCTATCTGCTTTTTCTCTGTAGCATACCTTTTAACATGCTCTTATATTTATTTGATTTGCTTTTGTCCCTCTACACACGAATGTGAGCTCCATGAAGATAGCAGTGTTTGATTTGCTCAGTGATGCTAGTCCTGGTATCCAGAATACAACAGAATAGTAGTTGAATGAATAAACTGCCTCCCTCAGCGATTATGCTGTGGGTAACATGAAACAAAGGCTATTGGATTTAGTGGTGTTTTTTTTCCTTGGAGTATATTGAAGCTGTAAGCTTACTTAAGTCAAGGGCCATGTGATAAAGCTATACTGCCCCATTTTCTGAGTCCAATTAAATTATGATTCAACTTAATTATGGAGTTAAAAAAATAGCATGCCTTAGAAGAGGGTGAGTTTAGGCTGTTACCAACTTACACTGTATTTATTAAGAACATCTAGAATGGTCATGGAGCTCATGAACATGGTCAAGACACTGGTGTACCCAATCTATTTCTACTTTATTAATTCCCTGTGAAATTGACAGAGCATATTTCTGACACTAACTGGCCGCTGTCCTTGGGAGGCTGAGTCAGGATCATTTGAGCACAGGAGTTCAAGGTCAGGCAACATAATGAGACCCATCTCAAAAAAACCTCCAAAACCAAATAAACCAAAGTAATTGACATCTCTGTGGTGAGAAAATGAAGCCTTCCCAGTCAAGACCATAGAGGTTATTTATTGCAAGAGTTTTGCCAAAGTTAGGGATATTTGAGGGGTAATATATGCATACAAAAAGTTGAAAGTTTTCATTTACTGAAAAATTTTAGATCATACATATGTGTATTTCTATCTATAGTATCCTTCAGGTTTTTCTGATGTATCCAACTTTAAATGTTTAAAAATGTCTATTCTGTCCTGAATGTTTTTAATGATGATAGCAAACATTTGATATACTATGGACACACTGTAGAATACTGGGCAAATGTCAGTCATCGCTGTCATTTTTCAAACCCTGTGCAGTAGGTATTACTAACAGTATTTTATTTTTGAGAATTAAGAAACGTGTCCAAAGTTAGATTGCTGATGGAGTGCGCCGGAATTCAAATGCAGGTGCTTTCCTCTAGCCTTTTGTAAGTTTTGTATGTTTTATTTGTATGTGTGTATGTACTTGTGTTGTATTATCTATAATCTTTAAATTTTACTGTTAGGCTACAAAGCTGTTTCACTGAATGAATACACTACCTCACACCTTATTAAACAGCATACACATAAAATATAATCATTAGGTTTAGGGTTAGTAGTGTCATATTGTACCACACAACAACAGTGCTCTCAATTCATTCAGCTTTGTGAGGCGATTTACCCTATACAGAATGGCTTTGTGCTGCTATTTTAAAATTCATTTTGTCCCTTTCATTGTTATTTTCTGCTATCTGTTACCCTACCACTGTTCTACATTCCATCTCCTAATTTTCCTGTGTCCAAATAAACTCAACAACATTCATTTAGCGTTTTATACTTGAAGATGAAATGTAACTGAGTTGTACTTAAGGGTCTGTGATAGACCTTATTTATTAGTTCAGTTTTAGCCCATGAGCCTCCTCCTTACCTCTTTCCTGTATCTGCTGGGTAGTCAAGGTTAAGTGACTTTTTGCTTCAATGTGTCAAAGAGTATAAATGAATACAGTATTTCTTGCATACATGGGCATTTTGTATTTGAATTTATGAAGTCTTGAAGGAGCACTATTGTTCCATGTCTGGTGAAAGTTAGACACATTCTGACATTTTGTTCTTAAAAATTGACTGTTCATTATAGCCAGAACTATTTCACCTTGACATTAGAGATCCTGACCATGTACTTATGAGAACATCTTGTTCTTGAAAATTGGACCTGTCCTTTTTTTCACAACCAAAATACACTGATAGCATATTATCTGTTACATGGATAAGCTTGTCAACATCAGGCACAGTGGGAAAACATCATGTATGAAGTGAATTTTCTGTTCATCACAGCCTTAGTCATTCTTAACATTTTTGAATGTGCTTTTCTGTATGTTAATTTTTCTGGTTAAGGCACCCAAAAGAGTATTATGAACATGTCAAATTTAAATTGTTTTTCTTTGGTGTTAACAGAAAGTTTTGTGATTTTTATGTCTTTGAGTTACTGAATTTCCATATGTGATAGGAAGTGGGCTGTTATTCTTGTATCATGATTATTTTTTTTCCTTTTATATTCAAAGTAGGCCCAGGATTTGTTTCAGAATTTTCTCAGCCTAAAATTCTGTCTAACAAGTTTAGAAGTATTGTGATAGTATACAGATAGTACATTCTAAACTTTCTTCTTTGTTGTACTGTATAGGTATTTCAGGTATTGAATGAGAAGAAACATATATATGCCATAAAGTATGTGAACTTAGAAGAAGCAGATAACCAAACTATCGATAGTTACCGGAATGAAATAGCATATTTAAATAAACTACAACAACACAGTGATAAGATCATCCGACTTTATGATTAGTAAGAATTCTTTTTTCAATTAAAAAAAATTTTTTTGCTATAGTTCTTCAAGTAAGTGTTAAGTAAGTCTTAATATAACCTAGCTATTTGTTGTTTTGTTTGGTTTTAATTGCAGTGAAATCACGGACCAGTATATCTACATGGTAATGGAATGTGGAAATATTGACTTGAATAGTTGGCTTAAAAAGAAAAAATCCATCAATCCATGGGAACGCAAGAGTTACTGGAAAAATATGTTGGAAGCAGTACACACAATCCATCAACATGGTATTAAAATCTCTTCTTGTGGGTAAAGTTAAAATATTTGTTAAGGGCTATAGGCTTGGCTCAAGCCGTAAAGCACCTGCCTAGCAAGCATGAAGCCCTGAGATCAAAGCCTAGCACTACCAAAAAAAATTATTGTTAATGTCATCTTAGAAAAATACACTTATTATTTTATTGGTATCTTTAGCTAGGTGAACTAAATAATTGGAAGTATTTTTAAAGATGAGGAAACAAAGTCATTTCTTAATACTGTTAACCCAAAGGGTATAGTACATGAACTCAAATTCCTGCATTCATAATGGAAAAAAGCATCTTTCTCAGTATTAATGTAGTCTGTGGTCCTTATCTTCCAATATTTTGGATTTTAGTATATCTGAGACTTTTGGGCTCAATTATCCTAAAAATATGAGATGTTTATTTCCCTCTTTCTCCTAATGATTTTGCATTATGTGCCCTTTGTATAAGTTGGTTTATTTTTTTACTGTTAGCCTCAGGCTTTTATTTTAACATGTTTTTTTTTTTTCATTTTAGAGCTTTCTCTGCCTTTCCCCTATCTTTAGAACAAAACTGTTTAATCTAGATGATTGTAATTTATCTCCCCCTGAATAAGTTTTCTTTACAAGTTAAAAGATAATTTATTAGTGATTAAAATTAGTGCTGTAGGAACTGTCTTTACATCTGGCAGTATAATTTACAATGCTCTGTACTGGACAGAGATCCACATTGGTTAAAGCCACTGCCTGCTGATCGAAGCCAGACTGCCTGCCCTCAACTCATGGCATTGTCACTTAGGCCTTGTGACCTTGAATGGTTTACTTAAACTCTCATTGCCTTAGTTTCCTCATCTGAAAGTGGGGATGATAATAATGGTATTTCCTTAGCATTGTTTTTGAGGATTAAATGACTCATTACAAGCAGCAAACTTAGATTGTACCTTGCATATAACAAATGCTAAGAAAGTATATACCTTATGAGAAAGGGATATTTAATTGGGTTGACTAACTGAAAGAACCAACTGTAGATTGTAAATTTTACATTGTCTCATAATGGATTTTTTATTTTGAAGGCATTGTTCATAGTGATCTGAAGCCTGCTAACTTTTTAATAGTTGATGGAATGCTAAAACTAATTGATTTTGGAATTGCAAACCAAATGCAGCCAGATACAACAAGCATTGTTAAGGACTCTCAGGTAGGACATCTAGTGAATAGTTGGTTGCTTGCTACCTGGTATTATTTATATCACCTCATTCTCCAAAGAATTTAGAGTCTTTTTATAAGAATAGGTACTAAAACCATAAAAAAATTCAAAACCCTGGTCAATATGATTTAGAAAAGTAAGACAAGATTGTATAGAAATATATCTAGCAATCTTGAGTAATTTTCCTACAACTGAGGTAAAGAAGCAGTAATACCTGTCTTGGTAATCATTTTGTTCATGTTCTAAAATTGACCTGAAAGTTGACTTTGGGTTTCCTGGTAGCAGTCAGAGAGAGAATTGTAGTAACATGTTTTCCATTGTCGTCCATGAGGTGAGGTCATTTCAATTTAAGAGGGCTTTCATATTGGAAATGCCATAATTACTGTTGTTTCCAGCAGCACTTTTGTAATAGGATATGCAATAGCAAATGTAATTAAGTTGTTCAGTAAAAGCTAAAATAATGATAGCAAAGTATAACAAAAAGAATCTTGCTTGGAGATGACATGATGTGTCCATGTATGCTTATTTCTGTTGTAGATCTCCCTTAATTCTGGGAGCAGAACTGGACTTTGATAAAAGGAATAGATGGGCAGCATGCCCGTAAAACAATTCTATCTGACAGTCATTACTTAATGTCAAAACTGGCTGAACATTGAGTTGTAAATCAGCTTGAAGATACCTTCTATAGCAAGGCCCTAAGCTATGGGTAATTTGTGTTGAAGGCAGAGCCGTTTATGTTAGAATCAAAGGTACAGTGCAGTGTTGGGCACCATCCAATTGTAGAGACTGTTGCGTGACTTAGAAGTCCACTCTATCTCAGTTTTCACATGGGCCCTAGAGTTCCAGGATACCAAACTAGATGTTTTTGTTGTTTGTTTACATATGAGTTTGTTGGTTTATTAAAGGGGAATAACATGTTGAGACTATTCAAGCATAGAAGAGAAAGTGATAATCCAATTCCTTAAAGTTTATTACCATTTATAGAATTTTAACCTGGACAGTTTTTAAGGCAGATATGGTTTAAGGCACAGTACTCCAAAAGGAGTCAGTCTTCTGATTCTGAACCCAATTCCTTTTGCTGAAGTTGGGAAGTTATTTGAATTTTTCAAGTTTATCACTTAAATTTATAAGTATCCTATGTTTCTGAGGATCTGGCACTTGTACTTTTAAAAAACCTGAAGCAGAATGAAATACTTTCATTGATTGATGTTTTCTGTGATTTGGCAAATAGGTTGGCACAGTTAATTACATGCCACCAGAAGCAATCAAAGATATGTCATCCCCAAGAGAGAATGGGAAATCCAAGTCAAAGGTACTGTAACTATTATATCCCACTTACCTGGCATCAGTAAACTTTACTCTGAGTTTCATGTTAGCTTCCTTGGTGCCTCTGAACAGGGCTCTGCTATTGAGCTGCATCTCCCAGGCCTACAACAAAATACTTTTACTAAAGTTTTAGGGACGAGGAAACAGACGCATAGAATTACCAGCTAGTGATGAGACCAAACAAAAGTTCTGCCTGGCCTGATTCTACAGTTTATGCTCCTGGGTTTAGGGTTGCTCAGTTTAAGCAACCTTTTTTATATATGTACGTGCTATGAATTTGCGTACAAATTTATGTTAGTTGGGCATAGTGGCTCATGCTTGTTATACTAGCACTGGAGAGGCTGTGGTGGAGCTACAAAGCAAGTTCAAGGTGAGCCTGGACTACATAGCAAGACCCTGTCTCAGAAAAACAACAAAAGAAGTTTATGGTTATGATTTTTAGTCTTGTATGTGCATAAGCTTAGAAGAATTTATTATTTGATCTCATTTGAAGTAATTATGAGTTTGTTGAAAGTGAAGCTCATCTCTTGATAAATAACTTATGAAAACTAGAAAACAGTGTTTTCTTGTAAACAGAATACAGTACTTTCACATTCATTGAGATTTAATTATATTTGTATGATAATTATGACTTTAAATATCATTTTTATATTTTATATTAAAATAAAACAGCTTGTTTTTTCTTTTTCTTTTCCCTTCCTTAGATAAGCCCCAAAAGTGATGTCTGGTCTTTAGGATGCATTTTGTATTATATGACTTATGGGAAAACACCATTTCAGCATATAATTAATCAGATTTCTAAATTGCATGCCATAATAGATCCTAATCATGAAATTGAGTTTCCTGATATTCCAGAGAAAGATCTTCAAGATGTATTAAAGGTAACATCGGTAGTACATGGATTGAAAAGAATGTTCTAAAAGAAATAGTTGAAACAATTGGAATTATGTAACTGGCTTGAATGTAACTGATCTGTTGAAGGGAATGGCTGACAGGTTTTAGGGGATAGTTAGTTACTTTGAAGGTGTTTTAAAACAATTCATGTTGGGAATTTTACAAAAGTGACTTGGAGTAAAAGCATCATTCTTTTGAGTGAATGTCTAAAATGGAACTTCTGTAATATGATGTGGTCTGGAAAGTATCAAAGAAAACCTGCTTTAAAAAAAATAATCATTATTTTTTACAGTGTTGTTTAATAAGGGACCCTAAACAGAGGATATCCATTCCTGAGCTCCTGGTACATCCATATGTCCAAATTCAAACTCATGCAGGTACTGCTCCTTTAAAAGTTGCTCATTACTAGGTTCCTATGAACAGCCTATTAAGTGTAACAAAACTGGAATCTAAATTGACTACTCTTTTGCTGCCTGCCCTCTTGCCAAACAGAAATGTAAATAAAAATGTCTGTGTTCATTGATGTCATTCAGTTTTAATTGTCCTGCATAGGGGACAGTGATTAGTAGTAAATTATAAGAATGCCATTTATTGTGTTAAGCAGAGTATATATTTTTGTTGCTTTATTTTTTGTTTTGAGGCAGGATCTCACTTTCATGTATCCCTTGCTGGCCTCAAACTAATTATTTGCCTACCTAAGTTGCTAAAGTATGTACTTTCAATTGAATTTATATGTTTATTAGTATCACTGTGTTGATGATGTATATTTTGTAGGTAACCAGATAGCTAAGGGAACCACTGATGAAATGAAATATGTCCTGGGTCAACTTGTTGGTCTGAATTCTCCTAACTCTATTTTGAAAGCTGCTAAAGTAAGTATGTTTGTTCTCTGTGTTAATTAACTATTTCAATATAGCTTAATTGGTTACACACTTAGAGAAACAGGTAACCCAAAGGAAAGTTGGGCCAGTGGTCTTGAAGTCTTTATTTCTGCGCTTAGGTATTCAACACATCCTATTTGACAAGTACCTATCTTTTTTATTTATTTATTTATTTTGGCAGGAGATGGGGGACACACAGTCTGGGGTTTGAACTTGAGGGCCTTGCTCTTACTAGTTACGCAATGAGCCATGCCCCCAGCCCTTTTTTGCTTTCTTTATTTTTCTAAGAAGTTCTTGTTTTTATGCCTGTGTGTGCCTGGACTGCTCTCCTCCTATTTATACTTGCCGAGTAACTGGAGTGGCAGCACACACAGCTTTTTATTGGTTGAGATGTGGTCTCGCCAGCCCACGCATGCTTCAAACCACAGACTTCCTGATCTCCACCTCCCAAGAACCTAGGATAATAAGCGTGAGCCTCCATGCCAGGCTTGATTCCTGTTCTGTGCATATAGCACAGGTCAGAGTGGGTTTTCAAAAAAGGTACATTCAAAAGATTACTGTCAGGCCTCAGTTGGATAAATTTAGTATTGTGTGTATGTGTGTGGTGTGTGTATTGTGTGTATTCTGTATATGCGTGTTTGTGTGTTGTGTGTTTGTGTGGTGGGTGTATTTTGTGTGTATGTGTGTGGGGTGTGTGTGGGTATTGTGTGTATTTGTGTGTATGTGTGGCGTGTGTGTATTGTGTGAATGTGTGTGGGTGTATTATGTATGTGTGTGGTTTGTGTGTGGTGGGTGTATTGTGTATGTGCGTGTGGTGTGTGTTTTGTGTGTATGTGTGTTTTTCTGTAGTGTGTGTGGCGGGTGAATTGTGTGGGTATATCTGTATGTCTGTGTGGTGTGTGTATGTGGGTGTATTGTTTGAGTGTGTGGTTTGTGTGTGTATGTGTGTGTGGTGGGTGTATTGTGTATATGCGTGTGGTGGGTGTGTATTTTGTGTGTAGGTGCATGTGTATTATGTGTATGGGTCGATTGTGTATGTGTGGGGGGGTGTGGGTATGTGTGTAGGTGGTGTGTGTAGTGTGTGTGGTGTGTGTATTGTGTGTATGTATGTGTTTGTGTAGTGTGTGTGGCAGGTGAATTGTGGGTATGTCTGTGTCTGTGTGTGGTGTGTGTATTGTGTGTATGTGGGTGTATTGTTTGAGTGTGGTTTGTGTGTGTGTATGTGTGGTGGGTATATTGTGTGTATGTATGTGCATGTGGTGTGTATTTTGTGTGTAGGTGCATGTGTATTGTGTGTGTACATGTGTGTAGGTGTGTATTGTATGTGTACATCTGTGTATGTGTGTGTGGTATATGTGTGTAGGTGGTGTGTGTGTATTATTTGTGTGGTGTGTGTATGTGTGTGTTGTATGTGTGCTGTGTGAGTATGTAGTGTGTGTAAGTGTGTCGGTTGTATGTGTGGGGGCGAATGGGTATGTGTGTAGTGTGAGTGGTGTGTGTATGTGTGTGGTGTGTTTGTGTGCATGTGTGTGTATTGTGTTTATGTGTGTGTATTGTGTGTATGTATGTGTGGTGGGTGTATTGTGTGTGTGGTGTGTGTATGTGTGGTGTGGGGGGGTATTGTGTGTAGGTGTGTGTGTGTGTATTGTGTGTATGTGCGGCGTGTGTGTATGTGTGTGGGTGTATTGTGTGTATGTGTGTGTGGTGGGTATATTGTGTGTATGTATGTGCGTGTGTGGTGTGTGTGTATTTGTGTAGGTGCACGTGTATTCTGTGTATGTATGTGTGTGGGGGGGTGTGGGTATGTGTGTTGTGTGTATGTGTGTAGGTGGCTTGTGTATTTGTGTGTGGTGTATATGTGTGTGTTTTATGTGTGTTGTGTGAGTGTGTAGTGTAAGTGTGTGGGGTGTATGTGTGGGGGGTTGTGGGTATGTGTGTGCGTGTACTGTGTGTGGTGTATGTCTATGGTGTGTGTATTTGTGTGTGTGTATTGTATGTGTGTGGTGTATATGCATGTATACATGTTTGTGTGTAGTGTGCTGTGTGTGTGTACTGTGTGTATGTGTGTGCTGTGTGTATTGTGTGTGTGTAGGTGGTGTGTGTATAGTGTGTGGTGGGTGTGTATGTTTCTGTGTGGTGTGTGTGTATGTATGGGTGTGTCTGGTGTATGTGTGTGGGGTGTGTGTATGTGAGTATGTGTGTAGGTGTATTGTGTGTATGTGTGTGGTCTGTGTGTGTGGTATGTGTGGTGTGTGTATTGTGTGTATGTGTGTGTGCTGGGTGTGTATGTGTGGGGTATTGTGTGTAGGTGTGTGTGTATTGTGTGTATGTGTGGTGTGTGTGTGTGTGGTGGGTACATTGTATGCGTCTGGTATGTGTGTATTTTGTGTGTGTATTGTGTCTGGTGTGTGTGGTGTGTGTATTTTGTATGTGTGCTGTGTATAGGGATGTGTGTATTTCTGTGTATTGTGTATGTGCAGCATGTGTATTGTGCAAATGTGGGTGGGTGTATTGTGTGTATGTGTGTGTATTATGTATGTGTGGGGGGGTTGGGGGTGGGTATATGTGTAGGTGGTGTTTCTGTAGTGTGTGTGGCGGGTGTGTTCTGTGTGTGTGTCTGTGTGTGGTGTGTGTATTGTGTGTATGTATATGGGTGTATTGTTTGTATGAGTGTGGTTTGTGTTTGTGTGTATGTGGTGGGTATACTGTGTATATGTATGTGTGTGGTGTGTATTTTGTGAGTAGGTGCGTGTGTATTGTGTGTGTACTTGTGTGTGTATGAGTGTGTGGTGTGTGTGTTGTATGTGTGTTGTGTGAGTGTGTAGTGTGTGTGTGTGTCGGGTGGGGGAGTGTGGGTATGTGTGTGTAGTGTGAGTGGTGTGTGTATTGTGTGTATGTGTGGTGTGTGTATTTGTGTGCATGTGTGTGTATTGTGTTTATGTGTGTGGCGTGTATTGTGTGTATGGTGTGTGTGGTGGGTGTATTGTGTGTGGTGTGTATGTGGGGGGATATTGTGTGTGTATTGTGTGTATGTGTGGTTTGTGTGTGTGGTGGGTATATTATGTGTATGTATGTGCGTGTGTGGTGTGTATTTGTGTAGGTGAGTGTGTATTGTGTGTGGGGTAGGTATGTGTGAGTCGTGTGTGTATTGTGTGTGTGGTGTGTGTGGTATATGTGTATGTATTTGCGTGCACATGTATGGGTGTGTCGGGTGTGTGTATGTATGTGTGGTGTGTGTGTTTGTATATATGTTTGGTGTGTGTGTATTGTGTGTATGTCTGCGTGTGTGGTGTATGTATTGTGTGTAGGTGGTGTGGGGGTGTGTGTGTAGTGTGTGGTGGGTGTGTATGTTTCCATGTGGTGTATGTGTTTGTGTGTGTATGTGTGTCTGTGGTGTATGTGTGTGGGGTGTGTGTATGTGTGTGCGGGGGTGTATTGTGTATATGTGTGTGGTGTGTGTATGTGTGTGGGTATTGTGTGAAGGTGTGTGTGTGTGTATTGTGTGTATGTGTGGCATGTGTATTTTGTATATGTGTGTGGGTGTATTGTTTGTGTGGTGTGTGTGTGTGTGTGTGCGTGTGTGCGTGTTGTACTGGAGCTGAACTTAAGGCCATGTGCTTGCTAGGCCTTGCTGAGTCTAGCTCTTGAGCCTTGACCCCAGCCCATAATTATAATTTTCCATGTCCTGTGTTCATTAGTTTACATATCATCTGAAAATATATACTAAGTTTCATACTAGTATGTTTTACCTATAGGAATTTAGCTAAGTATAGGTTGATATTTGAGAAAAGGTGAGGGACTCGAGGATATGTTGAAGGTTTGATACCTGTTTATTAATAATATATTGTATTTCTCTTATGGGAGTATTGAGCTGCATTTCATAATATGAAGTTAAACATTCAGAATTCTTAGCTAGTAGTGTGTGATAATTTTCTGATTTTAAGAAAAGAGAAATTTATTATATTTGGAATATACCAAGTTACCTTTACTCAATCTGTTAATACAATGAATGAGAAAGTTATAAAACAAACCTTTTTTATTTCAGACTTTATATGAACGGTACAGTAGTGGTGAAAGTCATGATTCTTCAGCATCCAAGACATTTGAAAAAAAGTTGGAAAAAAAATGATATGTAGCTACTTATAAGCTGTCAAATAACACTATAAAATATATTGAACCTTTACATTCTTCATTCTTTGGAAATCTACTCTTGAAAACAACTTTATTCTGAAATGTTATCGGTAAAAAAATCAGTAGATTTCTGCAAAACAAAACTGTAAAAATAACCACTAATGTCACTGTATATATTAAATTAAATAAGTTTTTACCTGTTTTTGCTTTTTCATGTAAATTAATCTATTTGATAGTATTTCACACCTGGAAGAGGGTGGACAACTGAAATATATTCCCAAGAACTATGTAAATAAAGCTTTAAGTGACACCAAAATTTCAAAATTGTAAAGTTATTTTCTTCAAGCAAATGTAGTGTTAGCCTGGTAGTAAAATTCTTAATGATTAAGGGAAGCCTTGAAGCTTAGTAAATGAACTTTAACTAAGATGAAGCTTCAGCTTAGTAAATGAACTTGTAAAAAATAAAATTCCCAGTGGATTTAAGTCGCCTCAATTACTGCTGCCTCTGCCCGCCCCCCAATTTTGCAGATCTTCTGCACAGCCTCTGCTTGTGCCAAGAGGACTTGCTTCACCTTTTCTCCCTCAGCGGTTTGCTGGATGCAGTGGCCTCCGCCTCAGCAGGCCAGTGCCCTGTGGCAATGAGTTCCTTGTCAGTGCGCGGACTTCCTGCGCCTCTACAGCTGTCTGCTTCTTACGCTGCATGACCCTCAATCTCAATCTCTTCCTCCCCGGTCTTCGGCTGCTCAGGGCCTCCTTGCAGTTCATAGCTCAACTGGGCCCCGGCAGACTTGACGCTGACCTCCTCACTGAAGGCTGACTTTTGCGGTTCAAAGTCTCCCTTGGAGTCAACAATCTTTGTGCTGCATGCATTTCACGTCCAGCATTTCCTTCTTGCACTCAGCTTCACAGAGATGCCTGCATCCTGTTCAGCCTCGGCCTTGCTAGTGTCACCATCTCTTTGGACCACGGCAGTCTATGTCTTGCCCAGGGAGCTTAGATAGTCCATTTTGTCATACACGCCCCTGATGGTAAAGCTGAGGGTCTCGATGCCCATGCGGCCAATGTCAGGGGCTGGCACCTCCCGCACCAGCTTGGCAAACTGGTCTCGGTCCTGAGAAACTGGCTCCAGAGTCAGGGCCCCAAGGATGGAGCGCAGATGCCCCTCCAGGGTTAAGGCTATGCCTCCGCATCTCTGTGTCCTCACAGCTGAGCTGCAACACCAGCAATCTCTAGGGGACTCCTCTGAGCCTCGGAGAAACGCCACCAGACTCAGACCCAGCCGCCAAACACGATAGATGGAACCACAGCAGCCCCCTGAAACCGCCAGCGCTTCGTTGGGCCCCACCGTGTGGCAATTTTCCATGGCGCTGGTGTGAGGGAAGGCCCTCGGCCACGCGGACCTGGACAGCAGCAGCGGGGCATGCCCAGCCCATCCTGCCACCCCCGGTTTTCTTTATCTGTGCCTCCCTCCTCTTTTTTAAGTGCTGGGGCTCAAACCCAGGGCCTTGTGCATGCTAGGCAAATGGTCTGCACTAAACCCCAATCCTCCTTAGAGTCTCTTGACTCAGTCTCATAGCTTACTTAAAGGTACAAATTGAGCATCTCTAATCTGAAAATCCAAAATGCTTCAAAATTTTAAACTTCGAGCACCACTGTGACCCACAAGCGGAAAAGTTTACAACTGATCCCTTGTGGTAGATTGCAGTCAAAACACAGGCACACACAAAAATTTTTTAATGACCTTTAGGCTACATGTATAAGGTGTATGTGAAATGTATGAATTTTGTGTTTGGACTTGGGTCTCATCCCCAAGAATTTCATTGTGTACATGCAAATATTCCAAAATCAGAAAAAATCCAAAACACTGCTAGTCCACAAGATTTCCAGCAAGGATAGTCAAATCTGTGTTATCACAAACTACTCTTGTTAATTTTCAAAAGACTTTTTCTTTAAGAGCAGTTTTATGTTCACAGCAAAATTAAGCAGAAAATACAGAATTCCCGTATATCCTTTACCTTCATTCACTGACAGCCTCCACCACTTTTAGCATTCTTGGTGCTGTATGTCCTATGGCTTTTCATATGTTGAATGACTTGTATCTACCATCATATATCCTACAAAGGGTGATCCTATATCACTTCCCTTATAATTCCCTTGACCTTTCTCATCCTTCCCTGCCCCTCAACCCTTGGCAACTTCTAGTCATTTTTCTTTTCCATGAATGTTATAGGTGGAATCATATAGTGACTTCTTTCACTAGTAATATGCATATAAGCTTCCTCCATGTCTTTATGACTTGATAGCTCATTTCTTTTTAACGCTGATTAATAGTCCATTGTAGGGATGAATCACACTTTGTTTATCCATTCACCTACTAAAAGACATCTTGGTTGCTCCCAAGTTTGGGCAGTTGTGAATAAAGCTACTATAAAGATCTCCATAGGTTTTGTGTGGACATGTTTTCAACTACTTTTGGTAGATACTAAGGAGCATGATTGCTAGATTCTATGGTAAGAGTGTTTAGTTTTGTAAGAAACTATCAAACTCTTCCAAAGTGGCTGTTCCATCTAACATTCCCACTAGCAATGAATGAGAATTCCTCTCGCTCTATATCCTCATTAGCATTTGATGTGATCTATGCTTTGAATTTTGGTTGTTCTAATAAGTATATAGTATTGATTTCCTTAATGACATGTGACATGTTTTCATTTTCATATGCTAATTTGTCATGTGCTTATCTTCCTTGGTCAGGTATCAGTTCAGTGGTCTTCTGCCAATTTTTTTAATCTGGTTCATTTTATTGTAGAAGTTTAAGAGTTCTGTATATTTTTGAATAGCAGTCCTTTCTCAGGTATGTCTTTTGCAAATATTTCTTCAATTTTGTGGGTTTTGGGGTTTGGAATTTTAAGTTAACATAATAGATAGTTAGTAAATTTAAATTGAAGTTCTGTAAACCTGCTGGTGGAGAGAGCATGGTAAAAATCCAACCTCAAAGTCAGAAATTTATCTCATATCTACCCCTTAGAACTACTGTTATTTTTCTTTTTCAGATCATCTTGAAATTACCATCAATTTTTTGATGCTTGTCTCAGTATTGAAAAACAACTGTTTCCTTTGAAGTTAAGCAATGAAAAATTTACCTAGATTCATACATTCCCAAGCATAAGTTCCATCTTAACTGAATTGAATCAGCTATGTCCCAGCTTTGTGACTGAGGCATCAAGTTAGAGTGTCATCAGTACTCTCCTACTTTGATAGTCCTTTATAGTAAATAATCTATGTGCACTGAATTTCAGTAGTTAGTGTATGTTGGCATTCAGTAAGAAGAATTTTCATTGGCAATTTTATGTTCCCCTCTACTTGCTTAGGCTAAACAAAGTAATGCTCCTTAGTAGGATTTTCTGCAGTTAAGCTTTTTTCTTCTGAACCTACTTGGGGTTTAAGAAGAGCACCTTTTCTCTTGTAGCTATTCAGTCTAGCCAGGAGGAAGGAGAAAGACTCAACTTGAAGCATTCTCTGGTAAGCTTGTGGGCCTGGGCCAGTTGCTGAGTGACTTCAAAACTTGATATCCTTAATTAGTGCAATTAAAACAGGGTTACATGAGTTCCTAGGTCTTCTCTCAGTCTTACTTAATCTGTGAACTCTTACATGAAAAATAAATTTAGATGGAAAACAGGAAAGAAACTCTTTATATTTATGAGGTGGCAACTTTTCTGCTTGAGTCCACAATTAGGAAGCTAGATTTGGGGTTCTGAAGTTTCCTTGCTTGAGACATCCCAAAGAATGTACGGAAGAAAGAGGCAATCTTTCATCTTTAGGTATAGTCCTTATGCCCAGCCTAGCCCCCACTATTGCTGTATTGGCCATTCTCCACCTCCACGGAGAAAGGCTATAGGAATACTTGGTATTCTGGCCTCATCCCCTCCTATTCTGCCTGCTGGTTGAATGAATCTATGAGCACAATGGGAGAAAGAGTATATGAAACTTAGAATGTGTTGCTGTGGGCTTAGGTTGGGTATTTAATTTTGTCTTGAAGTTTTAGCTTTTTATCTGTATTTAGTAGGTTGAGATTGTGGGTAAGAAATCTTAATACTGAACATATACCAAAAGTTGGGTCAAGTGCTTACATCTGAACAGTAAACTCCTCAGTCCATGTTTTCTAGAAACTTTCTGCCTAATGCGAGAGCAATCTAGATCAATATGCAATCTCTTCATCTCTTGTCTTAACATGATTTAAAAGCTCGAATGTGTGGATAATTCCCCTATTTATATCTACAACCTAAACTTATCTCTTGAACTTATACATTCAATTGGCTGTTTGTCATCTTCACTTGGGATGTCCTACATCTCAAACTCAACGTATACAAAAATACAATTGGCCTTTGTCAAAACCTGCTTCTTAGTCTAGGCATGGTGACACATGCCTATAATCCCAGCCATTCAAGAGGGCCAGCCTGGGCTTCACAGCAAAAGCCTGTTTTGAAAAATCAAAGACACCAAAACAACAACAACAAAAACCCCAACTCTGCTCCCTTCAAATTCTTCCCCATCTCAACTGATGTCAATTCCATCCTTCAATTACTCAGGTATAAAATCTTGGATCCATCTTTAACTCCTCACTTTTTTCTTAGGACACTCATTCATTCCATCAGAAAATGTTTGCCTATTTTCTAAATGTATTTGCAGCCTGACCACTTGTTGCCATCTCACCGCTGCTACCCTGTTCTGAGTATCATCTGTCACTTGTATTTCTGTAACAGCCTCCTAACTGGTCTTGCTGAATTCTACATTTTTCTCCTTAAAGTTAACCCTCAACCTAACAGCCAGAATGACTATTTTAAAACAAGTCACACTTAGATCCGTTTTTCCTTGATTCAAATCCCTACAGTGGCTCTCATCTTTACTCTGACTGAAATCAACAACTTACAATGATCTACAAAGCCCTGGGTGACCTGGGCTCCAGCAACCCCGCTGACCTCTTCACTCGGGGCAGCCAGGCCCTCTGAGAACACAGTGTTAGACGGAGGAAATCTTAGTGTAGTTTTCATGTGCATTTCCTTTATGTCTAAGGATGTTAAATGTTTTTTCATGTATTTATTCGCCATTTGAATTTCAGTTCAGAGAACTGTCCAACTTGCCGATTCATTGACTGAATGATTTGTTCTCATGGCAATTAGAGTCCTATTCAGAAAATAATTACCTGTGTCTTCTAGAATTTTCCCTTTTTTTTACCTGTAGTGTTTTCAGTTTTCCATCTTATATAAAGATCTCTGATCTACTTGGGGTTGCTTTTTGTACAAGATAAGAAATGGGTAATGGGCAGTCTTCTGTATGTAGATAGCCAATTTTCTAGTATCATTTGTTGAAGAGGCTGTCTTTTCTCCAGTGTATGATTTTGGCTCCTTTGTCAAAGCTCAGATGGTTGTAGCTATGTGGTGTTTTTATTTCTGGGTCTTCTATTCTGTTCCATTGGAAGCTGTGTCTATTTTTGTGTCAGTACTATTTTTGTGTTTTGGTTACTATATCTCTGTAGTATAATTTGAAATCTGATATTATGATACCTACAGCATTGCTCTTTTCTCTTAGAATTACTTTTCTATGCTTCCATATGAACTTTAGGATTGATTTTTATTTTTCTGTGAAGGATATTGGGATCTTGCTGGGCATTGCGTTGAATCTAGATTGCTTTTGGTGGTATAGCAATTTTCACTATATTTCTGTCAATCCATGAACATGGCAGGGCTTTTCATCTTCTGGTGTCTTCAGGTTTTTATCATAGAGGTCTTTCACCAGTGTGATTAAGTTCATGCTAATTTTTTTTCTTGAGAATATTATGAATGGAATTGTTTTCCTGATTTCTTTCTCAGCTGTTCATTTTTGGTATGTAGAAAATCTACTGATTTTTGTAGGCTAATGTTATATCCTGCTACAGTGCTGAAAGTACTTAGATTTAGAAACTTTTTTGGTGGAATCTTTAGGGTATTTTAAGTATAGAATCATGTCATCTGCAAATAGGTATAAATTGACTTCTTCCTCCCCTACTTGAATCCTTTTATTTCTTTTGCTTGCAATTGCTCTGGTTGGAATTCCAGTACTGTATTGAATAAGAGAAGGGAGAGTGGACATGCTTGTTTTAATCTAACTTTAGAAGAAATGGCTTCAGTTTTTCCCTGTTTAGTATGATGTAGGTTTGTCATATATAACCTTTATTATCTTGAGGTACTTTCCTTCTATTCCTAGTTTCTTTAGAGTTTTTTTTTTTTGTGGTACTAGGGTTTGAACTCAGGACCTTCACCTTGAGCCATTCCATCAGCCCTATTTTTGTGATGTGTTTTTTTCAAGATAGGGTCTTGCAAACTATTTTCCCAGGCTGGCTTCGAACCACAATCCTCCTGATCTCTGCCTCCAGAGTAGCTAGGATTACAGGTATGAGCCACTGGTGCCTGGCTCTTCAGTGCTTTTATCATGAAAGGGCGTTGAATCTTGGCAAAGGCTTTTTCTGCATCAATTGAGACAATCATGTAGTTTTTGTCCTTGATTCTGTTTATGTGCAGTATTATATTTGTTGATTTGCATATTTTGAATCATTCTTGCATCCCTGGGATGAAATCAACTTGATCATAGTGGTTTTTTTGGCAACTGATCAGATGATTTTATTTTATTGTGTTGGGTGGGGGTACATTGTGGCATTTACAAAAGTTCTTACAATATATCAAATGTATCATAGTCACCCCCTCCACCATTCTCCATTGTTGTGTATGATCTTTTTGATGTGCTGTTGAATTCATTTTGCAAGTGTTTTATTGAGAATTTTTTATCTGTGTTCGTTAAAGAGATTGGCCTATAATTCTCTCTCTCTCTCTCTCTCTCCTTTTTTTTTTTTGTGTGTGTTATCCTTGTCCAGTTTTGGAATGAGTATAAAACTGGCTTCATCAAATGAGTTCAGTAGTGTTCCTTCCCCTTCTATTTCATGGAAATGCTTGAGGAATATTGGTGTTAGAGCTTCTTTAAAGAAATGGTATAATTCAGCAGTGAATCCATTAGGTCCTGGGCTTTTCTTGTTGGGAGACTATTACTTACCGCTTCAAACTCATTGTTATAGATCTATTTAAGTGGTTTATATCCTCTTGGTTCAGTCTTGTAGGTCAAGTGCATCTAGAAATTTATCAATTTGTTCTAGATTTTTCCGGTTTGTTTAAATATTGGTTTCAAAGTATTCCTATGATCCTTTGGATTTCATTGGTGTTTGTTGTAATGTCCCCATTTTCATCCCTAATTTTATTCATTTAGGTTTTTCCCTCCTCCTTTGAGTCAGATTGGCTGTGTGTTTATTAATCTTATTTATCTTTTCAAAGAAACACCTTTTTGTTTCGTTGATTCTTTATACAGATTTTTGTTGTCTCTATTTCACTAATTTCTTCCCTAACTGGAAGGAAAATTTTGAGAACATGCCTAGAGTTGGAAAAGTATTTCTGTGATGAGATAGCTAGTGGTTACTATATGATGTCTGTAGACTTACAAGCTCCAAATAAGAAGTGTGGATATGATTAATAGCTCTTAGGATTTCCCAGAGATGCAGAATCTGTTAGTGCTTTATCAATAGGTTGGCATATTCATGTGTGCATAGGCTGTTGTGGATTTGTTTGTTTGTGTGCTTGTTTTGTGTGATACTGGGGATGTGAACCCAGGGACTTAAGCTTGCTAGGCAAACAAACATTGTACCACTTGGATTACATCCCCAGTTCTTTTGTTTTCAGTTTGATTTTGAAACATGGTCTTGCTGCCTTTGTCTGGGGTGACCTTGAACTCTCTGATGTTCTGCATCCACTTCCCAAGTAGCTGGGATTACAAGCATGGCGTAAACCACAACGCTCAGCCTCACAGAATTTTCTTAATAGTGTTAGAGATCTAGGATATTCCAACTGCTAGGTCTGCCTGCTCTAAACCTAGAAAGCTACAGGTTCTCGCCGCACTGAAGTAGTTCATTGGATATTTGGCTTCACTATAGAATCACCCAGGGAACTTACTTAAAGTGCTTATGCCATCTAAGGCTCAAATTAATTAAATACAAAACACCGTTCCCTTGGCTGTCTCTGGGATATAGGTGAGCAACCCCAGGGCTTGTATGACAGGTCCTGGAAATAGGCAGGTGGGGAATTCTAGAATCTCAGGTGTCTGTAATGCAGTGTGGATGGAGGGAAACCACTTCCCCAGGTGCTTATCTCCTGGTCCTGTGCTGTGGACTCTTCCTGGTCTTCCAGGGGATGGCCAGCAGAGGCCAGACATGACTTTTTCAAGTGGGGCCTGAGGGCAAGTGTTCTATTTGTCTGGCTCTAAGAGTAGTTCAGCCTTTATTCCACAAACCTTGTTCATAGGAATAAATTAAATACAAACTATTGATGTAGAAGAGAAAAAATTCTATTTTTCTAAAATGTGAGAAATTTAGGATTTGATAACAATTTCAGCTACTTTTGCTGAAACATTATATAGTGAGGTTTAAATTAGAAGAGAAAATAAATAAAAATAGTAGGATAAACAATATTTTATATCTACTTGGGGGCACTACCAAGCTGCTCATCACTGTAGGGGCAAATAAGCCTAAATTCATTTTGAACGCAGAGGGTGCAGACTTAACTCTTCTAGTCCAAAATTATTTTGCTCTTGAGGAAATCAGCATTAATTGTGACAGGGACTACTTTAAAACTGAAAGAGGAAAGCAGCTTCTAGAGCAGTGCAGTCCAGTTCAGTAGCCAGTGGTCACATTTACATTCAAATAGATTAACATGAAACCTCAGTTGCACCAGTCGTGTTCAAGTGCTCAGTAGCCACATGTGACTAATGGCCCTGGTACTGAAGAGCACAGACGTGGACACTCATCATCACAGACAGCTCTTCTGGACAGGGTAGCACCAGTGACCATCGTACTCAGAACTGCCAATGTGCTATCATTTCCACTTTAATCTGGGTCTAATTGGTATTTCTGTTATCTAGTTGAAAATCATATTTTAGGTTTAATTGGTTCAATTTCTTATTAAAAATAACATTGTCCTGAACAGCATTAATGAAATCCCTTTACTCACTCCTGCTTTTATAAGTTTTTAGAAGTGGAATTTTTGGTCAAAGTTTAGGGTTTATTTTTAAGACCTTAATTCACAGGGCTAAATTGTTCTGCAGAGGTTTTAACAATTTATACTACCAACAGCTGGGAAAGGTTACTTCACGTTTTTCTTCATATTTTTGCCAATACTTTTATTGTTTTAAAAAAATCATTCCTGATCTGATTAAACAAAATGTTCTAGTATTTTATCACAATACTTAAAATATTCAGCTCCCTGATGTAAAAATACTCCTTATTTTTCCATATACTTTGATTTTTTTTCTAAATTTTCCCTATGTTCCCTTTTTGTTATTGACTCTTTTGAGTGTTTCTGTTGTTTTATCTCATTGTATTTTCTAAATGATTATTGCAGGCACTTAACAATGCTGTTTTATGGTTTGGGGATTGTTTTTAGTTAAAAATTCAATATAATTATACAGTAAAACAAACAAAACAAGGTGAAAGGCTGTAAAATGAAAAGTGAGACAGATTTTCAATGTAAGTTCCTTCCCCTTCTCCAGAGGCCTCCACAGTTAGCTAGTTCTTTATGTCCTTTCAGAAGCTGCCTGTGCGTAAATATGCACGTGAATGTAACAATGTGCTCGAATAGCTGTGTGTAGAACACGACTTGGGGCATAGTCTGAATGTTTGTCACTTTTTGATTTAATGTTTCTTAAAGATATTTCCTTAGATGTGCCTCATTTTTTTCAAGAGTAACATGGTCTCCTGTGATTTTGATGTGATGAATTTTCTACCTAAAAGCTTTGAGATAGTTTCTTATCCTCTGCTGTTAGAAACAGTGCTGCAGTAAATTTCTTTGACTGGTTTGAATTTGCACACACATTCAAGAATACCTATAGAAGATATAATTAATACCAAGCTATATGCAGCAAGTTTATGCACATTTTAGATTTTGTCCAATTTTTTTGTTCTCAATCAAGATGGCTTCTTTCCTTGTACCTAGTTGTTTTTCTTTGTACTAGTCATATTACAGAGGAAGGGACACACAAAGTGGTCTGTGGTGGCATCTACCTTCAGAGAGGAGTTTTGTGTCCTTATGCCGGTTCCTGGAGGCTTATCCATGACCATAGTATTCCCACTTCAAAGACTGAGCTTTCCAGGACCGCTCAGGTGATATAAAATCAGATAAAAATCCATAGGCTTTATTTCTAGATATTTTTCTCTTGGTGTGTGTGTGGGGGCCAGTTGCACTTGGGCTCCACCTCATGGTGAATGTTAGGGATGTAAGACTGTTTTTGGGAAGTTCCTGGACTTTGAGTCTTGTTTATCATACTCCATGAGATTGCCAAACCTATAGCTCAGTTTCACAGATGTTTCTTCTGAATTAGCAAATACTCAGCTGTGCTTGCTTCGCTGGGTTTTCACCTCCATTCATATTTTGATCCCGTCATCTTACCAATTGCTTTTTAGTTGTCTTTTTCTTGCATAACAGATTTACCTCCTAAAACTTTGTGCTTTAAAACCACAAACGTTTATTGTCTCACAGTTTCTGCAGGTTAGGAATGTTGGTATGATGTAAACGGTGCCTCTTGGTCAAGGACCCTCTTGTGTTCCATCAGACTGTTACCAGGATGCAGTCTCCCTGAAGGCTCCCATGGAGCAACAGGATCTGTCCATTCGTGAGGTTGTCAGGAGGATGCAGTTCCTTGTGGGCTATACTGAGGACCTCAGCTCCTCTCTGGCTGTTGGAAAACGTCCTCCTTACGTTGCTTGCCTGATGACCTTCTCCATACAGTAACTCACAGTGTGCTAGCTGACTTCACTCTGAGCAAGCCATAAAGAATTGGTGCCCAAAATGGAATCTAGTGTATTTGTAACCTAATTTTGGAAGTGACATCCCTTTACTTTTGGCCATGTTTTATTGTTAAAAGTGAGTCACTAGGCTAACCCACACACAAGAGGAAGGAGTAGCACATGATGTGACTAGTAGGAGACAGATATCATCATGGGCCATCTCTGAGGTTCTTGGCACAAACTGATGGCTCTCTTTTCCTGTCATGATTCATTTTTCTATTGCATATCCATTTTGTTTATCTTCAGGAGTACTGGTATAAATTACCTTTTCCCTTGTTTTTTTAAAGATAGTTTTACCACATATGTACACATTCTTAAACAATATACTAATATACTGGCATCTCCTTATTTATTTATTTATTTATGGTGGTATTGGGGTTTGAACTCAGGGCTTCATGCTTGCTAAGCTCTACCATTTGAGCCACACCTCCAACCCATAGCCTCTCCTGTTCAAGGTATTCCTAAATAATCAGATGTTCTGTGCAAAAAGAAAATAAGAAGATTGTGAGGGAACTATTTTGTATTACATTAAATGAAAAAATCACAATGTATTGCATGTCTCCCAAACAGTAAAATGGGACAGTCAAGTTAGAATAACAATATTTAAAATCACTTCCTGATTGCTAAATAATGAACATGAGTTCACAACCTAATCACACTGTCTCTCAGCACCAGCAATGTCTTGCTTGACAAACTGTGCCACTGAACCTGGCATTCCTGCAATTGTATCAGAATGAAATGTGAGTTTTCCCCATACATACTTATGCTAATTTTTAAATTGAATTTTAGTTATTTAAAATTTCCCTATAGAAACATCGCCTAAAATATATACAGCCTGTGAAGTCTGAATAGTAAAAACCAAGATGTGTTCTACAAGAAGAACGTTAACCAGAAGATATGTATGCTTGCATTTTGAAGTTTCAGAGCTTTGTAAAATTGCTGTCATACTGTTTACTCTTCTGGGACTGCCTTTTATCATTCAGTCTTCACTCGGTTTAATTCAAAAATATCTTATTCAGGCATATTTTATAGTCTAGTGTTCTAGGACACCATATGCTATAATAGTATAATTGTTCATTCAATGAACTTACAAAAATTTATTCTCCTGTCAGTGGATATTTGTAGCTTGCAGTTTTTTTTTTATTAATTATTGGTTTTTTTGAGACAGAGTCTTGCTATGTAGCCCAGGCTGACCTGGGGCCCCGAACTTATAACATTCTGCTTGCTTCTGCCTCCTAAGTGTTGGGATTACATGCATGAACCACAATATCCAGCTTTATGTTTGTTTTTAAAAACTTGTGCCTGTGTCTCATGGCTCATGTGTAAGTTTCTGTAAGGTATATGTTTAGAAGGAGGATTGTTAAGTTGTAGGTTGTGTGGATATTTGACTACAAAATCCTGACAAAAAGAAAAAGGCTTTTCTTCAAAGTTTTATGTGGATATTCCCACTATTGGTGTAAGAACAGTTACTAATCTTCAGCATCTCTTAGAGTTAATGTTATTAGTTAAAACACGTTTACTATTCAATTTTCCTGTTCAGTGGTGAGATTGAGCATTTTGTCAACTATTTACTGATTTAATATTTTTTCGCTATATGTTAGTTGTATGGGGGCTCGTGGTGACACTTCACATGTGCTTACAGTGTTCCTTGATTGCATTCACCTCTCCATCCTTCTCCCTCATCGCATCCCCTCTTCTTAGAACAATGTCAACAGTTTACTTGTTCTATTTTCACAGAAGAATGAAAGGTACACCTACCATGTTCGCCCTCCTTCACCTTTCTGTCCACCCCTCCCCACTCCCAGAATACCCACTCCAAACAGGACCTGTTTTACATTATTGGCCTTCATTTTTTAAGTGCATATTCATTGTTCAAAGGGGTTTCACTGTGGTATTTCACACATGAATATGACGTACTTCGATCAGATTAAGCCCCTCTATTACTCTTTCCCTCTCCCTCCACCCCCTTTACTCAACAGCTTTCATTTTGCCATCTTCACACACAGAAGCAATATATTTTTGTATTATTCACTTTCAATCATCTCTTTTCCTCTCTCGCCTTTCCCTAGTCTCCTCAAACAGTCCCACTATTGCAAACATGTTTTTACACACACACACACACACAATCATGTATGTATTAATGTATACATACATAGGTTTAGCTTCCACATCTGAGAGAAAATATGTGACCTTTGTCCTTCTGGACCTGGCTAATTTTGCTTAACATGATGATCTCTACCTCCATTAATTTACCTGAAAATGACATAATTTTATACCTTTTTATAGCTGAATAATACTCCATGTATAGATACACACTTTCTTTTCTTTCTTTTATCATTTTTACATTTGCTTACATGTATACATGTTGTATACATTGTTTGGGACTTCCCCCTACCCCCCACTTCTTGACAGAACCTGTTTGCCCTCTTGTATCCAATTTTGTTGAAGAGAAACATAGGAGATAATAAAAAGACATTGTGTTTTTGCTAGTTTGAGATAAAGATAGCTACATAGATTCCTAGCATTGCTTCCATGCACATGTGTATTGTAACCCACATTGGTTCATCTCTACCAGACCCTTCGCTACTTCCTTGTCCCCTTCCCCTAGTGGCCTCTGCTAATTTAAGATTACTTTATTTGCTCCTCAACAGGGAGCACATCTACCACATACAAGTTTTAGGTTTCCTTCCCTTTCCCTGTGCCACCCATTCACAGTCTCCCATTAGTGTGTGACCCATGTCTAATAATATTACTGCATTTCTTTTAGGTCTATAATCCACATATGAAGGAGAACATGCAATTTTTGGCCTTCTGAGCCTGGCTAACTTCGCTTAAGATGATATTCTCCAGTTCTATCCATTTACTTGCGAATGACAAAATTTCATTACTCTTTGTGGTTGAATAAAATTCCATTGTGTATAAATGCCGCATTTTCTTAATCCATTCATCAGTAGTGGGGCATCTTGGCTGTTTCCATAACTTGGCTATTGTGAATAGTGCTGCAATAAACATGGGTGTGCAGGTGCCTCTGGAGTAACCTGTGTCACATTCCTTTGGGTATATCTCCAAGAGTGGGACTGCTGGATCATATGGCAGATCTATGTTTAGATTTTTAAGAAGCTTCCATATTGTTTTCCAGAGTGGTTGTTCTAGCTTACATTCCCACCAGCAGTGTATGAGGTCTCCTTTTTCCCCGCATCCTCACCAACATTTATTGTTGGTGGTGTTCTCAATTAGATACACATTTTCTTAATCCATTCATCAGTCATAGGACATTTAGGCTGTTTCCATAGCTTGGCTATTGTGAATAGCACTGCAATGGACAAGAGTGTGAAGGTGTCTCTTGTATCCTGACATACATTTCTTCAGCTGTATGCTCAGAAATGGTATCTCTGGATCATGTGATAATTCTATTTTTAGTGTTTTGAGGAACCGCCATACTTAGGTGGTTACACTAATTTACATTCTCACCAACAGTATACAATAGTTTCTTTCCCCCCCACCACATCCTTGTCAGCATTCGTTCTTGTTTATGTTATTGATCATAGCCATTCTGACTAGAGTGAGGTGAAGTCTCCGTGTCATTTTGATTTGCACTTCCTTTATGGTCAAGGATGTTGAGCATTTTTTGTGAATTTATTGGTCATTTGTACTTCTTCTTTTGAGAACTGTCTGTTCAGTTCATTTGCTCATTTATTAATTGGCTGTTGAGTCTTTGGGAATTTAGTTTTTCAACCCCTTGCATATTCTGGCTGTTAATCCCTTGTCAGATTCCTTGTAGAGCTGGCAAAGATTTTCTTCCATTCTGTAGGCTGTCCCTTCAGTCCAGTGACTGTTTTCTTTACTGTGCAGAAGCTTTCTGGTTTGATACAGTTGCATTTCTCAATCCTTTCTTTTAATTGTTGAGGTATTAGAGATTTGTTCAGAAAGTTATTGCCTATGCCTATGTATCCTAATGTATCCCCTACTCTTTCCTGTAGTACTTTCCAAATTTTAGGTCTTACTTTAAGGTCTTTGATCAATTTTTAGTTGATATAAGTACAGGATGAGAGACAGAAATCTAGTTTCAGTCTTCTACATGTGGAAATACAGTTTTTCCAGCACCGTTTGTTGAAGAAGAGGCTCTTTTCTCAAACATATATTGTGAGCTCCTTTGTCAAAAATCAAACAGCTGTAGCTGCATGGATTCAAATCTGGGTCTTCTGTTCCATTAGTAATCATGTATGGTTTTGCCTGGCACCATGCTGTTTTTATTATTATGGTTCTATATTGTAGTTTGAAGTCAGGTATTGTGATACCTCCAGTGTTGCTCTTTTTGCTCAGAATCGCTTTTGCTATTTGAGGTCTTTTGTGCTTCCATATGAACCTTAGGATTGATTTTTCTATCTCTGTGAAGAATATCATTGCAATTTTGATGGGAATTTCATCAAACATGTAGATTGCTTTCATTAATATAGCCATTTTTCCCACATTGATTCTGCAGATCCATGAGCATGTGAAGTATTTCTTCTGAGGACTTCTTAGATTTCTTTCAAATCTGTATTAGTTTTCATTGCAATCTTCTTTCACTTCCTTCATTAAATTTATTCTGAGATTTTTTTTAGGCTTTTGTGAATGTAATTGTTTTCCTCATTTCTTTCTCTGCTTGTTCACTGTGTATAGAAAAGCTTCTGATTTTTTTATATTGATTTTTTATTCTGCTACTTTGCTGAAAATATTTATGTGATCTAAATTTTTTTTGGTGAAGTTTTAAGGGTCTTTTAAGTATAAGATCATACTAAATAGGGATAGTTTGCCTCCTTCCTTCCCTATTTGAGTCCCTTTTATTTCTTTCTCTTGCTTTTTATTGCTCTGGCTAACAATTTCAGTACTTGTTCTTATTATTCTAAGAGCTTGAGGTCCATCATTAGGTTAATTATGTTATTTGAGTTCTTTTTAAAAAAATAGGTACTCAAATCTTTAAACTTTCCTCTCAGCACTGCCTTTGCAGTAGGTAGGTTGTGTTTTCATTTTCATTAGATATAGGAACTTTTTGATCCACTCCCCTTGCCCCCCGACCTTTATTTCTTCAAGAGCCCGCTAGTAATTCAATAATGTTGTTCGGTTTCCATGTGTTTAAGTAGTTTCTAATTTCTTTTGCTGTTGAGTTCTAGTTTTATCCCATTATGGTCTGATAGAATACAGGGGGTTATTTCGACTTTTTTACATTTGCTAAGATTTGCTTTGTGCCCTAAAATATGATCTATTTTGGAGAAAATTCCATGGGCTGCTGAAAAGAATGTGTATTGTGCAGCTGCTGGATGAAATACTCTGTGGATGCTTGTTAAATCCATTTGGTCTATCATGTCAATTAGTTTATTGGTTTCTTTGTTTATTTTTTGGGGGGGCAGGGGTCTGGATGATCCATCTATTGATGAGAATGGGATATTGAAGTCTTCCACTACTATTGTGTTAGAGTCTGTCTACTTTGGCAAGGGTATGCCCTCTGCAGCTAAGTGGACCCTGAAGGAGCTGGCAGCTGATGGCTGGCTGCTGACAATGTTTTTTTTTATAGTGAGACAATAAGTTTTTTGGAGGTAGTGCATTTCCATGTCTACCAAGTTCTCTCCAGATACTGACCCTGACTTGTTCCCATGGTGGCAGAAGGTCTATATCATAAAGATAAGTAAGGCATGTTGTGGAAGTGCATTCTAAGACTGTTTTATGTTGGCTTATGTCCCACTGACTAAAGCAAGCCACGTGGTCAAGCCCAGATTCAGGGGTTAGAAGACAGACTGCACATCTCGGTGGGAGAAGTGTAAGTCACACATGCACCCACACATACAGAAAGAATTCATAACTATTTGTTTCATTTTGGAATCTTTACATTGATATTCATGAAGGACATTGGCCATTGATTTTTCTATTCTTTTTCTTTCTTTTTTTTTTTGTCAGTACTGGGGTTTGAACTCAGGGCTTTGCATTTACTAAGCAGGCACTGTACCACTTAAGGCACACCCTTTCTCCTCTGATTATTTTGAAGATAGGGTCTTCCTTTTTTGCCCAGGCTGGACTGGACTGCCATCCTCTCATTGTACGCTTCCCACCATTGCTGGGATGATAGGCACATGCCACTTAATCCAGGTTTTTTTCTGTTGAGCTGGAGTCTTGAGAACTTTTTTGCCTGGGCTGCTCTGGAACCATGATCCTCCCTATCTCAACGTCCTATGTTGCTTGGGATGATAGGTGCATGCAAACACACCCAGCTTTTGACTGAGATGATATCTCACTAACTTTTTGCCTGGACTCACCTGGGACCTTGCTCCTTCCAAACTCAGCCTTTCAAGTAGCTGAGATTACAGGTGTGAGCCTCTGGAACCCAGATAATTTTTCTTTTTCATACTGATTTTAGATCTAGCTTCATAGAGAGATTTGGAGAATGTTTCTTTTCCCTCAGGAGAGTTTGTGTGAAATTAGATTTATCTCATTCTTGAAAGCTTAGTAGAATTTACCTATGAAACTGTCTAGGCTTGATTTTTTTGTTGTTATTGTTTTGGAAATATTTTTAATGCTAGTACTGATTCAGTTCCTTGGCTATCTATAGAAAGACTCAGCTTTTTGTTTCATCTTGAACCAATTTTCACTAAGTTATTTGTATAGGAATCTATCAAATTTTTCAAATTTGTAGGCAAAAAGGTATGCACCTGCTTTCAAATTAACTCTTTCATTTCCTCTTTATATAGTTATTTTCTCTTTTGTCATTTATGATATTACTGATTTGTATTTTCTCTTTTATTTATCTCAACAGATATCTACTTAATTAGTATTTTCAAGGAACCAAACTTTTGTATTTGATATTTTTTATTGACCATTTGTTTGGTTTTTTCCTCTTATCTTTAATTATGCTTCAAATATGTGGATTTCTTTTATAATTTTCCTAGCAACCTAACTTGGGTACCTAACTAATCTTCAGCCTTTCTTTTTTTTTTTTCCTGAAATGTACATTCAAAGGTAACTTTATCTCTACCACTTTCTCTGCCACACACAAATTCGATCCATTAATATGTTTTATATGCATACATAAATATACACACATGTATATTCTTCCTATTGCCATATTTGTATTTCTGTTTGTCCACCTTTTCTGTGCTTATTTTTCCTTATCAGCATCACCAGGGAGATGCACTGAAATGCAGTTTCCCTGTTCCCTTCTCCTCCCTACACTGACTGACTCATGACCTACAGGACTGAGCCTCAGGATGTGTGTTTGCATAAAGCCCTGGGCGATAGTAGAGTTTGAGAATTCTCCTCTTCCATTAAACTAGAATCACATTGTTTTCCTCTTTAACTGCTCAGTTTCCTTCCCTTCTTTCTCTCTACACCCTTTTATTTTCTTTCCTCTCTCTTTCACTTTAGCTTTCTTTCTATAATGAGTTAGTTGTACATAGCTTACTTTCTGCAAAGAAACCAGAAGAACCCAGGGATAATCTTCCTCTTATCTCTCAGTCCTTAAGATGTTTAAGGAAAGAAAACTACAAGTCATCAACAAACATAATATGCTTCCTTTATTCTTTGCTTATTTTATCTGTCTTTTGTTTAGATTTTTAATGCTATGTGGTTTTCTGTATTTAGTCTTCAATTCTAGCATGCATATTTTACTTAAAGACTTAAACATATGTTAAACTCTCTCCCACATAATATAAAGATATTAATATATTTTAATTGCATTAGTATAATTTATATGCCATTACAGTATTTTAGTTTTATCTTCCTATAACCCCACAGACAGCCTTATTAAAGATACCATTCTCAGGCTTGCCATGTTAACTCTAAAATATACTTGCTTTCTTGTGAGTTTGCTGGTCTGTGTTCTATTTGGTTGATCCCAATCATTGGAATTCTCAGAGGCAGCCAGGATTTTTTATTAACTTAAACAAGTATCAGTATCAATCAGGATGAGTTACAACAGTCCTAAAAGATACCAATACCTTAAGACAACACGACATACAGATAATGCTTATTAGATTCACACAAACACTTTTATTATATGTATTCCTTATATCTCAGAATATTGTTTAGGGATCGTTTCCTCTCTTTTTGAAGTGTGCCCTTTAACAAAAATTATCTCTTTGTTTACATGAAAACAATTCTAATTTGCCCTTTCTGGTTCTTGCTGACATCCATGGGAGTGTATACAAGATGCCAGGAGCAAGCAGGTGCTCCCTTGTGTGCCACAGTTCTGGGAGGCTGTGAGGGCAGGATGCAAGAGTGCCACCCTCCCTCCACACTCTGTTGCCAGCACTCGGGGCATCCCTGGCTCCCCTCTCTGGTGGGGATCCCCCAAGAGCTCTATGATAATCGGCTATTCTCCCCACCCCACAGTAGGGTCCTTCCTTCTTTAATTTTAGGCTTACCCAAATTTTCCATAGGGCTGGAAAGAGCCCCCTGGTGGTAAGAGCAAGAGGTACTGAAGGGTGCTGCCTATCTAAGATGTTTGGAAGCCAGTGGCTTTGTGAATCAGGGTTCACAGTTCCCAGCCCCAGGGTGAGTTGGGGTGGCATTGACAACAGCTGTGGTTTGGTTCTGAGCAGGAATTTCTGGTTTGGGTGTGGAGTCTTTGTAAATAGCTTATTTGAAACAGTGCTATAGGGTTTAGGCTGGGACAGGCATGAAAGTGGGTCAGATTAGTTTGGAGGACATTGTCAATCACAAATTGCCCAATCTATCCTATGAGTGCCCAAAGCATACTCCTTGCATTCATGCCAATCTGCTTTCATTTCATTCTTACCAACTGGTCCTTGCTGCTTAATTTTCTATGACCAGGAGCAACATGGAACATGGTAGTAAAGATTCAGTTCAACTGGTAATACACTGCGATAAAGACTGAATTTTTCATCTTCCTAGATGGTACTGTATCAAACTTCCCCTTTTTTTTCTTGCTATTTTTTTTCTTGCTATTTCCCTTTATTTTTTTCTTGCAAACTTGTCCACAAGTTTGAGCTTTGAGGCATTTTCTCTTTTACCTACTTCTCCCCTACCTATTCCGGCCACACCAGTTTCATTTCGTGATTCCTTCCTATTTCTTTGTTTCTACTTTTCAGATCACCACTCTCATCCTGGCACTTAGTTATTAGTCTTTGTAGTTGTCTCCAGTCCAATGAGTACAATACTAATTAATTCTCCAAGTGTGTGTGATCCCTGGACTAGCAGCATTAGTATCACTTGGGAACTTGATAAGAAATACACACTCTCAGGCTTCATCCTAGGCCTGAATCAGGAACTCTGGGCTGGACCTAGCAACTTGAACTTAGCAAACGCTCTGAGCAAGAGCCTCTGCATCACTGAGGAAATCATAACAGATTTATCTGCTAAAAACATTGTTTCATCAGTTTCCTTCTCAACTTACAAATCTTGACAAGCTCCTTATTTGCTATAGGACTTAGTGCAAACTTAATCCTGGGCTCAGCTGGAATTCCAGGCCCTCCACAATCATAGCAGCTCCCATCCTTCTGTGTTTCCTTTGCTCCAATCATACTCCTTCTTTTTGGATGTTCTTACCATTCCATTTCCCTCCCCCCAATCCTCTTTATACTTACTCATATCCTGTGCATCTGCCGTACTTCTAAGCCCAGTCCAGAACTTCCTCCCTCCAAACTATTCTGGGCTTATGTATTTACATGGTCCAATGCATCACTTAGTTCCTATTCATTCTACCTTGCATTGACAATCATCATTCTCCCTCTATTGATCTGGTTTCCCCAAATAGGCATTAAGCTTCTTGAGGTTTTGTAATACCAAACCTCTTTGTAGTACACTCATAGTGCTTAATTACTTCCTTATACTTAACATCAGCATTTCCAAAACTGGCCTGATAATAAGAACAGCTAGTGCATTTGTAGAAAATTTCACTTCCCAAAGCCTCACCATACCCTTTCTGAATTGGGATCTTCAAGGAGGGTCTTGAGAATAAACCCAAGTGTTCCCATCACTAGGCATATTTGAGAAGCACATCTGTAAACAGTAAGCACTCTAGAAATGGTAACTTTCTCATTAAAAGAAACAAACAGAGGGAAAAGGTTTTGATAAACAAAGTTGATGAATGCCTGAGTCTGGGCATGTATGATGTTTGGGAGGAGAAATCAAGGGAGGCAAAAAGGAGATAGATACCAGGAGGAGAAGGAAAAGGGAGGAGAATGGCAACAAAACCTGTGAATGAGTTTCTTCTGGGAGGGGTTTGTCACCCAGCAAACTGGTGAGTAGAGATCCAACTACTAACTAAGGTAGAAAGGTGAGTAAGAAAGAAGGGAAATGAAGATAAAAATCAAAAGTCCTTTTATTCTGTCTGACTGAGCTGAGTGATTATGCCATTTATGAAATATTAGGAGCCAGGGGATTATTTTCTCCCTGAATCATGCATTGCAGAAATCCCTAAGAGGGCAGTATTGCTTCTTCTGAATTGTGTCATTCAGGCCAACCCATGTCACTTTGTAGATGAAGAAACTGAGCCCAAGTTTAACTGTTTGTTTAAGCACGCATTGCTGTTTGTTGTTAGAGCTGAGACTAACTCAACCATCCTATGCTTTTTTTTTAAGTATCTATAGCTTAAAAACAAATCACACTCTTTTGGCCATGTCTTATGAATCTTTATGTAAGGTAAGAATCATTAATACCTAACTTGATCCCATATTTTCAGAAGTGAAATCTAATCTTAGTGTTAATAATTGAAATGAATGGAAATAATGGTGTGAAATTACTATCATAGTAAGTGGAATATATTTGGCATTTATATCTATCTCTTCTTCTGGTTTTTGAATTATGCATTCAGACCCTAATCTGAAAGTTCAATCATTTCCAATGTTCAAAGAATGAGGATAACAGCTTTGAGTCATTCAGATCAGAGTTTGAATCCTGGCTGCATAATTTTGTTCATGATTGTTTATATCTAACATTAATACTCAATAAATATGTTCATAATTTTACATGTATCTCACTAAGCCTTTGTTTCTTTACCTACAAAATAGTAGCAATAATAGCTTGCATGATTGCTCTAAACATAGAATGTAATGATGGTTGAAAAATGTTTGGCACAATGCCAGAGACTAGCAAGTATTCTATAAATACATTATCTTTATTATATATTTGCAGCAAAACTTTAGTCTGGTCATTACCTTCTAATAAAGATGTACGAATGGGAAGAATGGTGACTGAGCCAACTACCTGAGTTAGAATCCTGGACCTACCACTCATTATTGTGCGATCTTGGAAATGTTATTTAACTGCTCGATGCCCCTGTTATTATCCCCACTCTACAGAAGAAGACTCTCTACCTAATTCATAAGGCCATGGTGGGCAATGAATAATGCTTGATAAATGAAGATACTTAGTTCAGTGCCTTGCACAGCATAAATAACTCAATAAATATTACTTGCCATTGTTGATTTCTTCCTTACTTGTAGGCCTTGAGATTTTTTTTTTTAAAGATATAATCTTTTTTTGTTGGGAAGGCTAGACTTAGAAAACTCTTTTTTTCTCAACAGTCAAATAGTAAAATGATTTATTTTTGTGTACTTTTTCATAAAATATTATGATAAAATGAGACAGAATGATAACCAAATGCTGCCATATCTTATCAAGTATGAAGAACATGAAATATTATAGGTGGTAGCCTTCTACCCAAATCCCATTCAAGCAGTTATGAAACTAACCAACCTATAAGTATCAAAAGCTCCTATTGATGCTCTGTATAAATAATAAATCAATGTTTGCAGACTCTTTGATGTTTGGAATGATTTTGGATGCTTTGGACTTCATGACTTTAAATTCCATTTCCCACATGAAAATTTTCCTCTACTGAGCACAATGAAGACTGACTACACTTTAAACAAAATGGTAAACCAAATATGCCAATTTTCTCAAACAAAAATGAGATAAACCATGAAGTTATTTTGAATACATTATGAAAAATTCTGCTACCATTAAATCCAAGAAAGTAAAGAATAAGTAGGTTTGGTAAACATAGCATATTTTAACTGATATAATGTTAAGGATATCTGCATCAACTTCACTGCATAATTAATGACAGCATGTACATGGCAGCACACCTCCCTTTCAACTCTGGTTCCCACATGGCTCAGCCAGCACTAGCCTGTCCCTAACTCATTAACTGCAAAATCCTGGTAATTTGTATTGTCTGTGTGTTTGACCATCCTAACATCTTTGTCAGGATTTATCCCCACAAATAGTTCTGTAATTGTGAAAAACACCTCAACATAAAATTTCTAATAAACAAACATCTCAATGATGGATACTTTCCAGAATAAGTTTGCCTTAAACATTAAATAATATAATAAAGAACAACCCACTTGGGGACTTTTCAGAAAGGAGATCTGTGCTGGCTAGTTAATCAAATCATCTGGTTTCTACCACTCCTCTATGAAATCCAGGAAGAGTGGCTCTATTCTCATTTCCTTGAACCCACTGTGGTAGTCTCATTGTCCTACCAGTTGTTGGCCTAAGTCATAGGCTCATACTTTAATTTTGACAAATGAAACAGAAAAATCTGCTGAAAATCTAGAAAACATATCCTTATCCTTAAAAGTAAAATTATGGGAAGAAGCATTCCCTATTATGTGGTTATGATTGCATTTGATACCATGAACTGCAGCAGTTTTCCTTCAACCACCAGGGAAACTGGGAATTGGAGGGCAGAGAATGGAAAAATTGTGGGTCCATGGTGGTGTTGTAAAACATGAGTTTAACCAGTCCCAAGGCCATCTTCCCTTGGGAGTTCTTGGTATATGAAAGAATAATGCAAACACTTATTTAAGCCAAGTTGAATTGAATGTTATCTGTTATATATAGTTGGAAGTATCCAAAATAATTTACAAACTCTTGTTCTGCATAGACAACTCAGTTTCTTTCTAGGTCTTATAACTTCAAGATCTTTCATCTTTGTGAAGCTACCCACAAATTGCAGCCCAGGACAGAATAATTATCTTCTTCTCTGAACTTCTAACTTTTTTTGATTTGGCCTCTCTCATCCTATAAACATAAAATCCTACATTAGGTCTTTTGGGTATTCTAAGTTTCTGGAACACTACTTAAAACATGTAAATATTTTATTCCATTATTTTTAAAAAATCACAATACTTGGGAGAGGAGGAGTGGAAATAAGGTAAATATAAATGTGGAAAGCTTGGTCATTGGTCACTACTAAGTTAACCTTAAGTCTAACTTTTGCATCCCACAGGACTCAACTTGCTCAAACTCAGTAGTATTGAAATCTCACATTGAATCTTCTTTTGCAATTCAGGCTTAGTAGGATGTGTAGATAGGACATTGATTAGATTTTGATTGTGTCCATTTGCTTGTGTGTTTTGCATAGCAAATGTCCATGATAAGGACACTGAGTATTTCTAAACTCAGAAGAGATGACATAAACATCATATCCTGAGGTCAATTACTGCTAGATGGGGAAAGGAATGAAAGCTCCAGTAGGTTGTGATCAGTAAAGGAGTTTTGGTGCCTGATGTACCTAGTCACAGAGGAAGGAGGTATTGCAAGATCAATTCATGATGCATGATTATGTTGTGGAGGTGAGCCAAATACAAGATATTATGAGACAATATTTATACTTAAGTGAAGAAATTGACACTAAAAGTCAACAATGGATCTTGCCAATCTTTCATCTTCCTTTCTACTATGCACACTTTGGAAAGACTAAATATCAAAAAGAAATTGGGTATTCCTATAAGACAGCCAGTTGTCCCTGTGCGCTTTTCTTGTCTTTACTCTCCAGACTCCCAAATGTACCAATGATTCTTCAATTATCCTTAAAGGGTTTTTTAAATTTAACCTTAGCTATTTAAATACTGTCTGGGCTTTTTCTGTTGTTGTCATTAATGGCTTGTTTTTAAATTTTTTTGGGGGGTGTCTCACTCTGTTGCTCAGGCTGGTCTCAGACTCGTTGGCTCAAGTTATTCTCCTACTTCAGCCTTCCAAGTAGTGAAACTACAGACACACAACACTGTGCTCAGCTTCTTTTCTTTTCTTCCTTCCTTCATTTCTTTCGTTCTTTTTTTTAAAGACAAGGTCTCATTATGCATCCTGGCTGGCTTCAAATTCATGATCCTTCTGCCTCTGCCTCCTGAATGTTGGGCTAAAGTACTGCAGGCTCTTTCCTTTTCCTTTCCTTTTTTCTAAAAAAATTTTTATAATTATTGTTGTGCTGGTTGGGGGTACACTGTGGCACTTACAAAGGTTCTTACAATGTATCAAATGTATCGTATTTGAATTCCCTCTCCACTGCTCTCTTTCATCCCCCTCTTCTGATTCCTGGAACAGTTTCAGCAGGTTAAGTGAGATACTATTAAAATTCAGGACTCTGAGACATGGTGTAGCCTAGTGATTGTCCCAAGTTCGCACAAGTAGACCAGATCTAGAACCTCCCTCTGGAGGCAGGAACTGATATACTTCTGTTTCCTCTTTGTGAGAACATTCGGCTGCTGGTTGTATGGGGTATATTTATTTTTGTTTTTGTGATACTGGGGATTGAATTGAGGACCTCGTTCAGGATATGTGTCTTTTTTTGCTTTGATTGTAATTTTTAGGAAGTTCAGAGTCAGATTTGAAGCCCTTCTGAAAGAATTAATCTGCTTTTATGATTTGCCCACGTGTCCTCTTTTTTTCTTGGTCTTGAGTGTTTTTCTAGTTTTCCTGGTAATAATTCCTTATTCGAACCTATAATTCAACTTCATTTTGTTTCAGAGCCATTGCCTATATTGAATCATTTGTAGAAGATGGACATGGTGGTAATTCCAGCTAATTTGGAGGCAGAAGCAGAAGGATCTTGAGTTCAAGGTCAGCCTGGGCAAAGGTAGTGAGACCCTGTCTCAAAAAAAATACAAAAAGGTTGGGGGCAGACCTCAAGTGGTAGAGTGCTTGCCTAGCATGTGCAAGGCTCTGGGTTCAATCCCCAGTGGCATGCCCCCAAAAATCATTTGTAGAAAAGGTGGGTGTATGAATAAATACATAAATGTAACTAGGATTAAAAAAGAAAACATCCACAACACTAAAACAGAACTTAGAGCATATTTGGGTGGAAAGATCACGTAGTTAGCTCTAATGAGGCTGGCCACATTTAGAAAATGCTTGTGTTAGAATTATATATGATTTTATTAGCCTTTTGAAAATTATGATTAGAAAAAGGACAATGTCTACATCAATGAACAAGAACTCTGACTTTACATTTAAAACTTAGCAACTCAAATGACCCTAGCTGGATAAAAACCCTGGATAAAGAACAAAATAGCCATCCAATGAAACCACCCACTCTGGAGTGGTGGGGTTTTCTGCATCAAATTAGGAAACTGAGTTTGTGATTTGTGACCCTCATTTATTACTTGGATTTCTCGCCAATCTAGATCATGCGTTTTCAACATACCTGTTCAGGTTTGGCTCCCCCAATTCCAATGTGGCATCTTCCATTCCGCAGATTCACAAACTTCCTTGCTGTTGTTGACACTGGTCCTCAGATAGACCCTCTTCATTACTTGCTCTTACAGGCCCAGTTCCTGTCGCCTCCCTTAAGAAATGTTCCTCTGTGTGGGCTCAGTCATGTCACTCGAGCAGAATCCCCCTTTGCTATGCTTCGTAACATTTTGAATTTGCCTCCGTACTTAGTGGCTTATTTGTTTCAATTTTCTACCTTTCCTGGTATCCAGCTACTAAGAGGACCTGCAATGATATCTATTAGTTGGTATTATGCCCTGTGGAGTCTTGGCACTCTGGATAAAGTTGGCCAGATTAACTATTAGGATACTCATCTTTTGTGACTAGGTTTGATGTTGTTGTTGTTTTGTTTTGTTTTTTTGAGACAGATTCTCACCGTGTAATCCAGGCCAACTTTGAATTCATGGTTCTCCTGCCTCAGCACTACCTCAGCCAGATGTGGCTAGTTTTTTAAGACATCGCAATTCATATCTCTTTTGGTTCATATTTTTGGAAGCCAGCTACCAAATTGTGAGGACACTCAAGGAGCCCTGTGGAGAGATGGATGTGGAAAGAGGCAGTCAGAAGGGAGCCAGGACCTTTTGCTAATAGTTACATGAGTGAACCATCTGGGAAGTGAAATCACTCAGCCCCAGTCAAGATAAGCCTTCAAGTGACTGAAGCCCTGGCCAATGCACTTGCCTCAGTTTCTTGACAGCCTCTGACCTATAGCCCCTGGACTATACCACTCCCAAATTTCTGACCCACAGAACCCATTTGGTAATAGATGATTATTATTTGAAGCTATTATGTTTGGGATATTTGTTATGCAACAACAAATACCCCCACTATTGTTCCATTTTTTTTTACCTTATGATTAAGTTTGCTGATTCTGTAATTTCATATCAATAGAATCATACTGTGTATCATTAATAACTAAATTAATCATGTAACTTTTAAAAATATTTTGAGCTTTTTCCTGAAAATTTTCTGAACAAATATTCATAAATTTTATAAATTACAAATTTATAAATATATTTATAAATTATAAAAGAGCAACATTTAATGGGAAAGCACCTAGCAATTCCAGTTCTTATTTGTGTGTATGTGTGTGTGTGTGTGTTTTCAGTGCTGGGAATTAAACCCAGGGTCTCATGCACAGTAGGCAAGTGATATACCATTGATTCATGTCCCCATGAATAAGTGTTAAATTATTTAGCCTTTTCAGTACATTTTTCATCAGTATATAATACTTTTTTTTTAATTCTTAGGAATTACCTTTGTCTCATGCAACCTGGTATCACACTAGGACCTAGATCAGGGCTTAATAAGTAAATACAATAAGTAAATACATAATCAAATAAATCAATTATTTCCATCAATTTCAACTGCCTTATTAATAAAGGATCAGAGCTTGTGTTCCTTTCTACCTGTGCTGCTTTTTGTTTCTCAGTTTGTGAACTTTAACCCCACGTCATAAGTTACATAGAAGTAGGTGTTAAGATCATTCTCAGCTTTCTGTAGCAATCAACATCAAAGTCTTGCAGCACTGTGATCGCGAGCCACACACCCCACGTAATACCTGCAGGCTGGTTGTAATTGTGTCCTGAGGAATGTCAAAATTAAGTCAAAAGAATAGCCAGAACACAATCTCTTTTCTGAATCAAAGTTTTACCAACCTTTTTGAGTAACCTGCTATTTGTTTTGATGAGAATATACATTGTTTAATTGTAAAGATAGAAAAAGTACAGATCTACTCAATCTACATTTAGTATGGTGTAGAAAAACTCTTGTACAATGGAAAATTTGAAAGGAGACTCTAGTTTCTTGCTACATGGGGTAGAATAGTCGAATTCTAGCATCAGCTCTGCTGACTTCTTGGTAGCCCCAAGGTCATCTTCCCACGTTTGGAAGAGTAGTTCAAATGTAAATTTTTGCATCCTGTTATAGGTACATTAAGAATTTACAACATTGGGAAGATATTCTTCCACAGACATACTTAAAAAGCCAAGTTCACCTTGTGTTGGGTTTTCATCTTTCCTTAAACATATTTCTCTCCTTTTTTTTTTTTAAATGTGTACAGGTAAAAGTAACCAACATTTCTTGATCTTCCCAGTCACTAAGGAAATGGAATGCAGATAACCACGTTGTAAATTCTCAGTCCTCAAAACATGATGAGGTCATGGCAAAAAGATAAAGAGCCAACTGGGAAAGGTTCTCCCTTTGGCTAAACCTGGGAAAATTGGAATAAAAATTAATGATATTAATGGGTTATAAGCCTTGAATAAAGTACAAATCCATAGGTCCATGATGATATAAATAAATCCTTGAATAAATAAGTTACTTACTTAGGAAAACTATATGGATAGAAAGATGATGGAAATAAAAACCTCACTATTTATAAACACTTCAGTTACAATTGTTTTAGGAACAAGAATTGTCAATGGTTACTGAAATTATCTCATGAAAGTGAAAAAGTGTCTTCCCAGGAGTTACTTATTGGTTACCAAGAGAAAAACAGTAACTTTGCAATAGAGACACTACTTTAACAAGTCATCAAAGTTAGTTTCAACATTGAAGGGACAAATGGATACCACGTGTCTTCTGGAAAACGCACAAGGGAAACACAATGTTTACCATGGTATTATTGCCAAAAATCCCATAAACTGAATTTAATCATGACCAACATCAAACGCAAACTGAGATAAATATATTCAAGTATGCTAAAAAGCAACAGGCCTATATACTCCCAAAATGTCAAGGATTTGGAAGGTGAAGAAGGACTTGCCCAGAACAGTGTTTTAAATCATTACATACACCATAAACATCTGGGAAAGCTTTTTAAAATTTTTTTTTAATAAACACAGATTGCTGCCCTCCACCCCCACAGTTTCTGGGATTGGGCCCAAAACTGAATATTTAACAAGTTCCTAGGTGATACGCATGCTGGCAGTCTGGGACCATATCCCAAGAAATAATGGTCTGGAATAGGCAAGCTATGGCTTATTGGCCAAATTCACCTGGCAGCTTATTTTTCTACACATACCATTTCCCCTTTAGCCATGGAAGATATGTGCCATGACCCCCCATGGATACCTGCAACTCTGGATAGTACATGTACCATACATACTGTACAAGATATAGATACATAATATATATACACACACTATATGTATGTTATATATACACTACTATATATACTATGCCTTTTCCATACGTGCGTACCTATGATAAAGTTCCTAAATATGCACACAAGAGACTAACAATAGCTACTAATAAAATAGAATAACTATAACAATATACTATAATTAAAGTTATGTGAAGGTGGTCTCTCTCCCAAAATATCTTATTGTACTGTACTTACCCTCTTTCTTGTGATGAAATGAGATGATACTTAAAAGGAACACTTTACAACTATTCTTTGGCCTGTTCAGATTGTCACCATCAGTCACTTTTGCCCTTTTGAGGCCATTATGAGTAAAATAAGGGCTAGTTGAAGAAAAGCTCTGCAATACTGTGACAGTTGATCTGATGACTGACATGGCTAATAAGTGACTAAATGGCAGAGTGGATGCTGTGGACAGAGGAATGATTCACTTCCCTGGTGCGATGGAGCTGGACAGTGGGAGATTTCATCACATGACTCAAAATGGCTTGCCATTTAAAACTGATGAATTGTTTACTTCTGGAATTTTCCATTTAATGTTTTCAGACCACAGTTGACCAGGGTAACTGAAAACACAAAAACTGAAACCTCAGACAATGGACACTACTGCAGTTGTTTAGTGTCCTCTGTGGTTGTTTTGGCTGAGTTTATTAGTTCTCACAGAGATCATCTGGCACACAGAATATAATATTTACTCTCCAGCCCTTTACAAAACAAGTTTGCCAAACTCTGATCCAGAATCTAGATCAACAATGCAGCATGATAATACATGTGTCACTCTGGAATTTGGTAGTAAAGTGGATAATAGTGAAACAATTAGCAAAATCTGAACATCTGTAGAACTAGATGGATGACAAATTATATTACTTTTCTGGTTTTGATCATTGTATTGTTATATATGTGAAATGCTAACATTTCAAGAATCTGGGTAGACGGTATATGGGAATTCTTCATTGACTTTTGCTACTTTGTGTCTATCTGAAAATACTTTTACATAAAATACTTAAAAAAAAAACTATGAGGGAAAGCAACTTCAATTCTTGTCGTTCATAAGCTTAACATTCCACGTGATCAGGTTGATGATGTGAAGAATACTTAACTGCGAATATTTGGAGAAGTTAGCCCAATATGAATTGCTACCTCAATGGTGAGAAAAAAAAATTCAGTCCCCCAAATTACAGAACACACTTCAACCTATGGATCAGATATTGATTTGAATGTTTATGCATACAAGATAAAGACTAAGCGGTATTCTCTCTGACTTCAGAGAAAGAGCTATCTCTACACCCTTGTTGGCCTCTCAAATACAACTCTTGTCAGGAGGTATTGCTGTTCCCTGTGGACTTCTGTAACCTATTCTGTGTTCCTTTACTCCTTCTCCCTGTAGACAGATAACAGAAAGGAACCCCTCTTCCATCTCAACTCCTACTCCAGGCATGGCTGCTTTCTGGAAGCAAAATCATTCTTGATTTGTCTGTAGCAATCAAATAACTTCAACAATTTCTAATCCCACACGTTAAATTTTTTTGTTTTTGTTCTGTGTTTTCGAGGCAGAGTCTCCCTATGTAGCCCAGACTACACTACTATGGGTTCACTATGTGGCCCAGGTCGTGGAATTTGGGGTCCCTCTGCCTCAGCAGAAGATCTGAGTATTGAATTTGCAGGTATGTCACCTGATGACAAGTTTAAAACTAAGTGGATTTTGTTGTCTTTTTGTTTTGTTTTGTTTTAAGAATCAAGTTAAGGTGCAATTTTTTATCCTCTACGAAACATTTTGCTTTTGATTTGCACTTGCAATTTCTCTACTGATGCCATCAGGCTAGTACTTAGACCTGGCTTAGGCACTAAAGGCTAGTGAAGATGGAACACACCGCTCCGGCACAGGCTTCTTCTCTTGTGGAATCTGGAGGGCTCCTACCTCCTGACTAGGCTTTCTGTGCCGCCCAGGATTAACTCTCTGTTCTCCAGAAATTTTATGAACAGTAATTTTTTTTTAAATGAAGTGGGCAGAATTCACACTTATTTCAAACTCGGATCACAGTGATAAATTGGGGAACCCTGGTGAAGTCTGTAGGAAAAGCATATTCTACTCCCTATATCTTCCTCTATGGGACAGACTCCTCCTAGTCCGCACAACAGTAATACCAGTGTGAGGTAGGGGTTTGTATCCCCTAGTTTTCCAGGTGAGAAAACTAAAGCTTAGGAGTGAGATTTGCTTCAGGAATACACAGTTAGTAAGCCACAGCTTGGTATTATCAAGCTTATTTTTGCTAATTTATTTATCAACATTTTATACAGGCTGAACATCCATAATCTGATCATATGAAATCTGAAATACTCCCATGTCTGAAACTTTGTGAGTGCCAAATGATGCCACATGTGGAAAATTCCATACCATGAAACACTGTTTCATGCATAAAATTATTTTAAAAATTGCATAAATTTGCCTTCAGGCTATGTGTATAAAGCATATAAGAAACACAAATGAATTTAATGTTTAGACTTGGGTCCTATTCCCATGATATCTAATTATGTATATACAAATATTCTAAAATTTGAAACCCAAAGTAGTTTTGGCCCCAAGCATTTGGAATAAAGTTTATGAAACCTGTAATGTGACAGGAGCACTGTTACAGATACCAAACAGTCCTTAATCATCACAGCCTTCATCTGTTGTCAGAACCTTTTTTAACTATTTCCTGCAGCTTCCTAATTCTACACAAATCAAAACTTATACCAACATGTACAAAAAAATACACATATGACAAGTGACATCAAAGCTGAATCCTCTATACTTCAAAGATCTGGGGAATGACTGTTTTTCTTGTCTTAGTAGCCCCTTCTTCACACTTCCACTCCCATCCTACTCATCTAAGGGGACCTTTGGAAGAAAAAGCATGTTGCCATTATCATCAAGGGAATAGTCTTTGACGGAGAAGAGCAGAAATAGCCTTCATCCTGACAGTGGGCATTTTTGTTTGGCGGGAGAGCTGGTTGTCTTGCTGCTCTGTGTCCTTTTACCGGGACACCATTAGGGAGCGCAAATAGTTGTAGACTCTTCTTTGAGAATAGAGGTCATCTCTATGTTTTATAAAAGGAATCATGTATTACATCTCAAAATATTTCATTCAACAAGATTACGTTTCCCTATTAACTTTAATTTTAGAAAATTAATGTAGAAATTGAGAATTTTGTTATGTGTTAGTGGCAATGCAGTTACATAAAGAATTATGAATATTTAAAGGAGATATATTCTGAAGAATGTGTAAGCGAAACTACAAATTAGTTTTACCATACTCTAGCAACAACAATCAAAACAAAGTCAAAAAACAAGTAGGTGACTAGGCCAGCAATAATAACTTCAAAGTTAAACAAAGTGAGTGGGCAAAATCTACATAATTATGGCATCTGGGTGATAGCTAAATGGGGATTGTATACTGTTCTAATTTTTGTATATTCCTAAAAGTTATCATAAAATTTTAAAGGAAAGTGAAAGAGATGACCCTTTAAGAAAATGTGCAGAGAAGGCAAAAAGTATATCCAAGATTCTGAAGCTTACTTTTCTAAATTTACATTATACTTTATGAAATATAAATATGACTTTAGGCAGAGGACCTAAACTCTCTGAACCTCAGCTTTATTCATCTCCCTATTTTAAAGTCATTTATGTTTTTAGGGAGTGGTAAAAATGACATGAAATCCAACAAACAATGAGATGGGGCTTGATTCCCCAAAGACAGGAATTACTTGGGTCTGTGCCCTTTAAGTTAGAAAAGACATTTAACTGAACCTTTTAAGCATTAAATCAAAACCTGGTTTTTAGGCAAAAACCAATTAAAAATAGGCACATTAAACACTTTGGTATTTTAAAAACTATAATAAATAATGCCCTATAATATGATATATAAGGTAATGTTATTTATAGCCATGCATTTTGTTATTATATGATAACTATGAATCACAAAGAAATATGTGGACACAAACATACCGCCACAATGTTGCTGTTGGCATCTTGTTTACAACTGAGGAAATGGCAGTTGGTTGTGTGACCCTTGCCTTCTTTCTAGTGGAATATTGAATCAGACAAGGTTGGGCTATGCTGTGATAAAAAGTCTTTCTTGCTTAATTAAGCTGTCCTCTATGTCTTTCACTGTCACAAGATATTGTGAAATAGATATCTAAATACACGTCAATATAGTTACATCTTGAAATTGAAGTTGCCACAGCAAAGGAGAAAAGAACGGGAGCATCATTTGGCCCAGAAGTAGAATGTATTTCTGTTCCACATGTTCACCTGTTGTCTAGAACTAGTTACAAAACCACTCCTAACTGCAAGAAGAATGGGAGAGAAATATGGCCAGTGAACAGTACACAGTACACTTAGCACAGGTGGTTGTATAACAAACACAGTCCCAACCTAGATCTAAATGTGCTATTGCTTCTTTTTTTTTTTTCCTTTTTCTCTTGCTTTATTATGTGTGACACAATCTCCCACCAAATGATCTCCAACACCAGCGACCCCTCCTTTCCTTCCTTTCCCCACCTCCCCTCCACTATTGTGCAGGGGGAGAAAAAGCTAGCTGGAGTTGGGGAGCCGGCAGCAAGCCCCTCAATAGGTGATCTGGTGGACCGAGGCGTGGTCCTGGGGAGCCCGTGACAATCAGCCGGCGTTTGGAAGATACATGGCAGCACAAGATGGAAGAGCTCTCAGGGACCTGGAGGACCCTAGCTCCTGCGGGCATATTGTGGAAGGTGACCAGGTTGTCCATCCCGACACTCACTCACCACTGGCCGTATGGGAAGAACTTGAGCCTGAGGACGGTGTGATCTTTACTCCCCACCATGTGTGCCTGGCCCTCTGAAAAGGGCTGTAGCCAGGATTGGCCTTTCGCCAGGCCCAGCAACTCCCAGTCTTCCTGGTGGCTGTGGGCAGGCTCATGATCTGAGACTCAAATGTCTACTCCAGTGGCTTCCGGGCTGTCTGCAGGTCCAACCCCAGAGACCAGGTCCTTTGGTCTTTGACCACAATGCTCTTGACACCATCCAGGTGGCCAGAGAGGCCCCTGACCACACTGCAATCCCTCAGCTCCCATATCCTGAAGGTCCCCTTGGTAAAGCTACCAAGGCCAAGTTCTCGCCCACTTTGGCAGCCAGCGCCTGGCAGAAGAGACTCTGGCAGAGCAGCTCGTCCTCAACGTACAGGGAGGGCGCAGACCCCACACACTCAAGCTGGCAGTGTTGTGGCTGCCCATCAACAGGGTCCTGTTGTCAGAGGTCAGAAGGCAGGAGCGCGGGGAGGCCCCGCAGGTCTGCATTAACGGCAGGAGGTGGATACCGGGGAACCTGTCTCAGTCACCTGGCTAACCAGGCTCCACACCTCGATACTGGCCTTGCCTCAGGTGAACGAGTGACGTGTGAAGCTGCTCACGGAGGTGCCCAGCACTGCCTCTCCGAGTTCAGCAAGGGCATCTTTTGCAGCTTGCAGGGGGCAGCGAACCTTTTGGACTCCCAGGACACAGCGTCCGGTCTATTCCATGCGTCTAACTCTTCGAATTCTTCAGGGTCCCAGGATTGGAGAGTAAGGAATGAAAGGGCACCCAGGCGGCTCCTGGTTCTCGTAGGGCTGGGCATCATCTTCTTGGGAAGGCTCAAGCTGGCTGGGCTCGGCCAGGATGGCGGTCATGGCTTCCAAGTTGTCATCGTCTGCACATGGCTCTGGTTCTGAGTCACACAGCTCTAGGTCCAAGCTTTCCAGGTCCAGCACAGCCTCTGTCATTCTGTGCTTCCCTTCCTGATCATGGACCCCTGCAAAAGTCTGCTACAGATGATGAGGAAGGATGTCTTCCCAAAACTGAGGCTTGCAGTCCCAGTGCAGTGGCAGGTCGTCTGCCTCTGTGGTCCACGGCAGCCTGTATACAACTTGTCCATGTACTCTGGCAGGTCCTCTGGAGGCTGGGGGGTGTCAGGGCTTGCAGGCTCCCCACTTCCCTGCTATGCTGCTTCTTTCTCGAGTGAGAACTGGGCTACCTGGGGCTCCATGGTTAGGGCATACAGGAGTTGACCGCAGCTCTCTATCAGCAGGAAGAAGTTTGCTACCTGCTTGTGATGTTCTTGCAGGTGCTCCTAGACCTTCCTGAGCTGAAGCAACAGAGATCACAGGTATGGGCAAGGGTTTGGTTTAAATGCTGTGTGTTTCTTCACTGTGTGACTCTGGGTAAGTCTGAATGTGCTATTGTTTCTATCTGGAGAAAAATCCAGAAAGGCTTTGGAGAGAGCATAGTTTTTGCTGGAACTTCTAGAGTCTCTGGAAAAGCAGTATTAGGAATGGAGATGTACCCTGAAGATCAAGTAACAAATCAAGTACTAAATGCATTTGAGATCTGTTTTGCTAGAAAGAATACAGAACCATGGAGGAATAAAGATTGAACATCTTCATTAGTCACTTTGCAGAGAGCCACACACACCATGCTAAGGAGTTAATACCATAAACAGATTTGCCAAAAGCATTTGAAACTTGAATTGATATTATGGAATAGGAAAGAATAATGTAACCATTCCATACAGTGACAAGGGATTCCTCAAACCCAGGAAAGTAAAGAGACATTCTCATAGTCCGATGGAACCAGGACAAAAATACATGTTTCCTGATTCCAAGTTCAGATTTTGTACAGCTACCCCAGGATTATAACAAAATTTTGAAGATTAATCTGGAAATAATGCATAGAATGGATAAGATGGTGGGGAGGCCAGAGATGGGGAGACCAATTTAGACAATTTTATGCATTTTTTTTCTAAATGAAAAAGAAAGGCCCATGAAAGGCGAATTATTGAAAGGAATAGAGAATGACATGATTGGAGATTCTTTTCTGATCCCATATTCTAGCTATAGGACTTGTAGCTAAGGTTGTACTCTTGCTTCGTGTGACATTGGGAGGAGGAAAGGAACATGGCTAACTCAGTTTCAGTCTTTCTCCTTATTTCCCTCCTCTGCCATGGAATAGAAAGAGACTGGAAGTGCAGCTCAGCTTTGGCTAGGTGAGTTTCGTTCTGTATAGGGAAGGAAAATGTTTGTATGTTTATGTGGTTATGAATTCAAGCCATATTTTCAAGCTTGACATTATCATTAAAAACAAAACAAAAAAAAGCCCTATTACTTTGCTTAACATTTGTCTCTTTCACTTGTTTTATGTCTTAACTGGTCTAAACCTTCAACAGAAATAGTAAAGGCTGTAAAAAGGGAACTCTAGAATGTTGAAAAGGATAAGACTTCCAAAATCATCCAAGTCAACACCTTCTATTTATTTTATTTATTATATAGAACCTTCTATTTATAAGAAAAGGAACTGAGTTACAGACAATTTAACATACCAGAGGTTATAAATGCAGCTGAGTTAAGTGTTGAATCTACTTCAGAGATCTTTCTTCTACTTCATTATGGATTAGAAAGCATTGAATAAGAAGCCAGTTATCCAGGCATGGTAGTGGCACCTGTAATCCTAGCACTCAAGAGACTGAGGCAGGAGGATTGCCTGTTTGAGGCCAGCCTGGGCTACATAGTGAGACCCAATCTCAAAACCAAAATGAAAACAATATAAAACCAACAACAATAACACAAAAGAATCCAAAAGTATGGGCAGAAGGAAAGTGGAAATTTAAGGCCAAGCTATATGTTTAAAGATATCCCTCCCCCTTGAGGAAGTTTGTATGTGTGGTAACCAAATATCTTATTGATTCAGTTTTGCTTTCCACATTTAATGGCATGTGTTGAAAGCTCTTCCTTCCTCTACATCATGTAAATAAGTACTGACAAAAAAATACAGAAAGCATAAGTAAACATAGGTAAATATAGTTTATTGTTTGCAATAAAAATTTGAACCAAATGGAATTTCAGCACATGGTATGAGGTAAGTATTTACATTTTCATGATAAACTATTATTAATTGGAAAGGCTTTTCTTTTTTCCCAATGATTTAAAATCATTGTATCATGCACCACTTCTTTTATATGGTGGAGCTGTTTCTGAATTTTTTTTCCTCTCCAACGATCTATCTTGATATATCCTTGACTCTTCCAGCATGTTGTAGGTAATATTCAATTTTACATGAAAATCTGTCTGAGAATAGGCCATGTATTGTATTAACTGACCTGAGTTTGGATCCAGGGTGTATCATGTAGATGTATATCCATTAAAAAAATGAATTAACCTTTTTTGAGCCTCAGTTTACTCATCTGAAGAATAATAAGAATTGTCCCAACTGTCAAAATTGCTCTGAAGATCAGAAAAAAAATACATGTCCTCATTACTTTGGTACACAGGGAGACCCTCAGAGAGGAGAGTCACATTCCCCTTGGCTTCCAGTGACAGTGGAGTCAGAGAGCAGGTGAAGTTCAAGAAGGACAGGGTTTTGAGGGATACTTACTTTGTAAGGGTGAAAGGAAGGAGAGAAACCTCTGAAGGAATGGAGTGATAGGCAAAAACAAGACTAAGAAGTCTTGATTATGGATTAGAGAGTAGTGAATAACACTCTCTATTTGATGCTGCTAGATGTCTTACATCAGTCCATAAAGATGAGTACAGAGAAGAGGCTAGTGTTTAGAATGTTACTTTTACTTCCTTTAAGATGATAATTTCAGGAGTATCACTAAGTCAAAGGCAATTGTAAGGAAAGGTGTCATCATGATTAACTCATTTCCTGTTCTTACTGACCTGCTTCATTGAAGTGACCCAATATGCATCTTGGTCTATCTGGTATGACTGCCTGGGAAAAATCAGTGTGAATTCAAGGTCAAGTATTGAGGTCAATATGAGAGTCTTCCTGCCTTTTATAACTAAAACAACTTGGTATCCTTTGGCTTGAATGAACTGCTTTATACATATATTTTTATGTTATTATTGTGCTGGGTAGGGGTACATTGTGATATTTACAAAGGTTCTTAAAATATGTCAAATATATCGTACTTGAATTCACCCCCTCCACTGTTCTCCTTTATCCCTCCTCCCCTTGTTCAAGAAATGGTTTCAACCATTTTTTTCCCCTTACATTCGTGTGCACCATTTTCACCCTCTTACACACTTTCCCCACCTCCTCCCCACCTCACTGCTATCAACCCTCTCCATGCAGGACCTGTTTTTCCCTCCTGTTCTCTGACTTTCCAAAAGAAAGGAAAAAGAAATGACATTTTTGCTTGCTTAAGATAGCTACACAGGGAATTTCCTTGTGGTACTTCCATGATACATATATTTTTAAAGAATATATAATTCCAAATATAACCATATAACTACATGTTATATTTTATTAAAATGCTTTAAATTGTTTTACGTCAATACTACTGATCTAGCTCAATCATTTCTTCAAGAGCTAGATTTTCTACCACCTCACCATTTTTGCCAGTTTCTTTTCCTTATTTCTATTGAGCATTTTATCACTCTAAAGACAGAGCCAGAGCAGTTCCACCAGGCAGCCTTGTAAAGGCACATTTACACTAACATTAGCGAGACTTATAGATGATAACAGAGCAGGTCTCAGTGATGCTGTTCTTGTGCTGTTTTACCTGTGAATTCACTGCACTCAGTGGAAGCAAGGTGGGAGAATCCTCTGGCATGGTTGAGAGTTCATTATGTGGAGTAAGATTTAAATGAAGCAGAAAATTCACTTGGACATTGGATAACATGAGACATACTCTCCAGGAGTGTCATTGGGATCATATGTAGAAAAATCTTCCTATGACAAGGTATGTACCAGGTCACTGATTTAAAACAATAATGAAAGATGTCATTTGCTTAAGTCAGGGTCCATGTCTTCTTTCCCTTGAAGTTTATCATTTTTAAAGCAGTTTCTTCCAGGTAGAGGATCCTAAGCTACTCTGGCTAAACAGGGCTACACTTGATTCCTATCCTGCATACCACCAGACTTTGCAGATTTTAGCTTGAAAATCACAACACTAGATAATGCGAACCTTCCTATTTCAATATGTAGTGATGCTTTTAAAGAAAATAAGCTCCTTTGAATTTATTAAAGCTTGATAAAATTGTAAAGATGGGAAATGAGCCAATGGATGAACATGATGTAGGATCTCACTACACCATAGCGTCATCATCAGGATCCCTGCTATCTCTCATCTTCTGACCCAGTAAAACAGAACCCAGACTTCTAAAATGACATGATCAGCCTTCATGACCTGAGCTGAAGGACTGAGCTAACACTACTCCGTGTTATTGCTTATTGTGTAGCCTTCACCTCATTCCAAAGGAAACTTCTCTTACATACTGCTCTTCCTTTGCTCACGCCATTGCTTACCTATCTAGGGTGTTCTCTCCCTCTATTCAAGGCCCTGTTCTGATGTCACTCCCTTCCCAAGGTCTTCCCTGATTCCCTTAGCCAAAAGAAATGTCCAACATTTAATTTTCAAGTTTTACACCACGGGCCGCTAGAAATGCAATGTAAATTCTTAGGCCGTATCCCAGGAAATACTACTAATTTAGGAGGTCTAGAATAGCGTATATGATTGCATAACTTGGCTTGCATTCCAGTTGATAATGCTGCATAAGTCACAGACCATAGTAGAAACACTTTCATACTCTTTAAGAGAATTATTTCTTTCTATTTTATATCACATACTCCATGCATTGCAGAATGGTCTCTGGAACAACTTGTGTAAATCTATCTGCTCCAGTTGGCACATTTCAAAGAAATTCACATTTTGTTGGACCAGTTTTTATAATTAGAAAGTTGGTCTGTGTTCGTTGGTGAACCATACATAAAGAAGGAAGCAGCAGTTACTATCCATCTCCCTAAGCTCCCATCATGGCTCTGGTAGGTCCTTATCAAGGTCTAAAATGCTTCTCCTTTAGGATGAGAGATACTGGTGACTATTATGGAGCCACGCAGATAGTCATGGCATTATAAGAATAGGAAGAAAGAACCAGCCACAGTGCTAAGTAGAGTTACTCGAGCCTCAGGACCTTCCATCATCCCACTATGAGAATAAGTAATTAACCAGTCCAGAAACAATTCTACAACATGATTTTCCTTTACCTTTGAGTAACTTTACCCTTTACTTTTGAGGGTGTGCTTTGTATCTGGCTTGTACCACTCTTCACACATATTTCAATAAACTTTTATTGAACGAAAGAGGATAAATGAATGCTTCTTTTCTCTGGGAAAATATGCACATTGATGATCTGAAACCAGTTCCAAGACAGGTTTTGGGGGAGTATGATTAATGGACTCATCTCCACAGGTGCTATCTTTTCTTTTTAAATAGAAAGTTGTGATGCTTGTCTACTATATACTTTAATTTTTAAAAATCAAAACATTTTTTACACCTTTAGAATATGGGTATTATATAAACATTTGCATTACTAATAAGCTTTCACTAAAATTTTCTTTATAGTTATGTCTGCTAAATTTAATACTGTATATCCACATGCAAGTATATAAGCATGGTAAGTTTAAAGATTTCTTCTTATATGCTGCTTGAAAAAGACTTACTTTAACTTTCCTTCCTCATACTTCTTTAGAGGAATTAAAGACCTCTATTCTATAATTAATAATTTAAAAAGATACTTCTGTCAAATCTTGATTTGAATCCCATTTTTTATCATAAGTTTCTTTTTTGTCATGTATAAACTGGAGTTAACACTCGAGTCCTAAGAGAGTTGAGGATAAAATAAAATAACCTGTTTTATTTTATTTGACCTGTTTCTACTTAATGGAGGCAAAGGCAGAAATACTGAAATCCTGAGAAGGAATTGCTGCTGAAAGGTGAATTAATGAAAAGGCATTTTGAAAATTGTAAATTGACTTAGGAAATTTAAATCTCAGCCTTTCATAATTATATGTAGTGGGTAAATTATTACACAATTGCATTCTGAAGCACATTATAAAGTGGCAATAATTTTTATTATCTCATGCCACCTGGTGTCTTTTCCAAGTTACTACAACAGCTATAAAAATAATTGCAACTAATAGTTATCATTTGGGAGGGACCCAACTCATGTAAACCTTTTAAATGCTAATTAATTAATTAGTTGAACATTTGGTATGTACCAGTAACTTTATCACAATTTTATCATTGTGATATCTCTTAGATAAGTTTTAATATTGTCCCCATGAGACTCAGAGGGTTATGTAAATGATACATCCAAGTTCACACAGCCAGATATGGAAGGACTCAACTTTAAACCAAATACTTCTCATTGCCTCTGTAGTGTATAGTAATAGCTAATATACCCTAATAGATTTGTCTAGCAATTCTTGTTTTGTAATATTCTCCTTCCAGTGTAACAACCCTATCAATCTTTTAATACAGTTGCTTTATTTGGATTTGACTGAATATTTATTCCATTTTCATTTTCTCTAATAGCTTTTTATCTATACCTCTTTGAAAAGTTTTTAGTGATTACCGCAGGGACTTAAGTATTCATTGCTAACATAATAATGTCTATTTATATTTAATATCACAACATTTAATGCAAAGTATGAGAACCTTGAAGATAATTCCCTGTATACCATATCCTTTATACTACTTTACATCTAAATATATCACAAACCCCATTACCCAATGTTGTAATTTCTACTTGAAATAGTCATCTTTTTAAATTAAGAAATGAAAAAAGATGATAGCTCTTACATTTATTTACTTGTTTAGTGTTTTGATTCTTTTATTTCCTTCTATTCAGTATCAGTTCCTTTAATTTGAGTCTCATTTTTTTCTTGGCCAATGTAGCTAAAAGTTTGTTGATAATTTTAAAAATATTTTTAAAGAACTCAGATTTTGGTTATTGCAGCACTATTCACAATAGCCAAGTTATGGAAACAGCCAAGATGCCCCACTACTGATGAATGGATCAAGTAACTATGGTATCTATACACAATGGAATTTTATCAGCCATGAAGAAGAACGAAATGTTATCATTCGCTGGTAAATGGATGGAATTGGAGAACATCATTCTGAGTGAGGTTAGCCTGGCCCAAAAGACCAAAAATCGTATGTTCTCCCTCATATGCAGACATTAGATCAAGAGCAAACACAACAAGGGGATTTAACTTTGGTCACAAGATAAAAGGAGAGCCCACAACAGAGATATGAGGATAGGTAAGGCACCTAAAAAATTAGCTAGCATTTGTTGCCCTCAACACAGAGAAACTAAAGCAGATACCTTAAAAGCAACTGAGGCCAATAGGAGAAGGGGACCAGGAACTAGAGAAAAGGTTAGATCAAAAAGAATTAACCTAGAAGGTAACACACACGCACAGGAAATTAATTTGAGTCAACTCCCTGTATAGCTATCCTTATGTCAACCAGCAAAAACCCTTGTTCCTTCCTATTATTGCTTATACTCTCTCTTCAACAAAATTAGAGATAAGGGTAAAATAGTTTCTGCTTGGGAGAAATGACCCAAGCATTTTATGCACATATGAATAATAAATAATAATAATAATAATAAAAGAACTCAGATTTTGGTTTTGATGATGTTTTCTTTATTGTTCTTTTTTGGTGGCAGTACTAGGGTTTTAACTCAGAACTTCATGCTTGCTAGGCAGGTGCTCTACCACTTGAGCCACATCTCTGGCTCTGGTTATTTTGGAGAAAGGGTCTTTTTGCCCAGGCAAAAAAGACCTCTCTTTTACACATCCCACCATATCTGGGATGACATGTATGAACCACCATGTCCAGCTTTTTCCTGTTGAGATGGGGACTGAGGAACTTTTTATGCCTGGAATGACCTGGAACCAAGATCCTCCTGATCTCAGCCTCCCAAATAGCTAGAATTACAGGTAGGAGCCAACGGTGCCTTTGTTTTATTGATTTCCACTTCAATCTTTATTGGAGCCTTTCTGCATTCTGTTTATTAACTTACTCTTCCCCTATGTTTTAAGGTAGGAGTTCAGGATACAAGTTTGAGCTCTTTCTTGTTTTTTGTTTTGTTTGGATTTTTTTTTTTTTTTTTTGGCAATCCTGGGGATTGAACTCAAGGTTTTGTGCTTGCTAGGCAGGCACTCTACCCTTTGTTGTTTTTAATTAGACATTTTACAACCATAATTTCCTTCTAAATATTGACTTAGTAACATCCCATGGTTTTACATGCACTTTGCCTTCATTTTCACTCAACTCAAAGAATTTTCTAATTCCATTTTCTTTTTTGATCCGTTGATCATTTTGGCATATGTTGTTTTAATTTCACATGCTTTACTTGTGAGCTTCACAAGTTTCTTTCTGTTGTTTATTTCTAACTTCATTCCATTGTGGCCTAACACACAGTATATTTTAGAGAACGTTCCATATCTTTCCTTGCAGATTTTTTGCCCAATTATTCTACCCATTACTTAAAGTGGAATATTGGAGTTTCAACTATAGCTTGTTTGTTGAGTTTGAACTTTCAATAATGGATAGAATCACGCCTCCAGCTCTCCATTATTGTCGTTGAATTATCTATTTCTTCCTCATTTCTGCCCCTTTTCACTTCATGTATTTTGGTGCTGTGTTTTTAGGTGCATATGGTTATAGTAATTATGTTTTCAAGATAGATTGAGTCTTCTGTCATTATAAAATATCCCTGGTGCTAATATGGTCACTCTATCTGTCTTATGCTCATGTATTTATTGACCATTTGTACTTTGTTTGAGAACTGTGTTCAGTTCATCTGCCCATTTGTTAATTGGGTTGTTTATTCTTTTGGAGTTTAATTTTTTGAGTTCTTTATATATTCTGAATATTAATCATTTGTCTGATGAATAGCTGGCAAAATTTTCTCCTATTCTGTAGGCTGTTTCTTTATTCTGATAAGTGTTTCTTTTGCTGTGCAGGTTTTTAATTTGATACAATCTCATTTGTCAATTCTTATTCTTGTGAGAGATGGGGATCTATTTGCAGTTTGTACATGTGGATGTGTGTCCAGTTTTCCCAGCACCATTTGTTGAAGAGAATATCTTTTCTCCAATGTATGTTTTTTGTATCTTTGTCAAAAATCATATGACTGTATCTATGCAGGCTTACTTCTGGATCTTCTATTTGATTTCACTGGTCTATGTGTCTGTTTTATATCAGTATGCTATTTTTGTTACTATGATTCTGTAGTATAATATGAAGTCAGGTATTGTGGTAACTCTAGTGTTATTCTTTTTGCTCAGGATTGCTTTAGTGATTTGGGGTCTTTTGTGCTTCCATATGAATCTTAGGATTGATTTTTATATTTCTGTGAAGAATGGCTTTGGAATTTTGATGGGGATTACATTAAATCTATATATTGTTTCAATACAATCCATCAACATGGGAGGTCTTTCCATCTTTTAGTGTCTTCTTCAATTTCTTTCTTCAGTGTTTTATAGTATTCATGGTAGACATCTTTCATCTTTTTAGGATGTTTCTAGGTATTTTTTGAGGCCATTGTGAATAGATTTTGTTTTGTTTGCTTTCACAGACTGTTCGTTGCTTGGGTACAGAAAAGCTTCTGAGTGATTTTGGGGGAGACAGGACTGTGGTTTGAACTCAGGGTCTTGAGCTTTCTAGGAAGGTGCTGCATAACTGGAGCCACACCCCCAGGCCCTTTTGCTGTAGTTATTTTATAGGTAGGTTCACATTTTTGTCCACGGCTGGCCTTGGATCACAATCCGCCTACCTGTGCCTTCTGCATACCTGGACATACAGATGTGTACAACTATCTGGCTTACTGATTGAGATGAGGTCTTGGTAACTTTTTGCCCAGATTGGCCTCAAACTGAGATCCTCCTGATCTCTGCCTCCTGAGTAGCTGGGTTTACAGGCATGAGCAACTGTGTCTGCCCCAAGTAAAGCTACTGATTTTGTTTTCTGTTACTTTGCAGAAAGTGTTTATAAGATCTAAGAGTTTTTCTTTTTTTGGTGGAGTTTTTAGGGTCTTTAAGTATAGTATAATATCATCTATAAGCAGGGACCATTTGACTTCTTTGTTTCCTATTTATATCACTTTTATTCTTTCTCTTACTTTATTGCTCTGGCTAAGAAGTCAAGCACTCTAATGAACAAGATTGAAGAGAATAGAACTCTTGTTCCTGATTTTAGAGGAAATTATTTCACTTTCTTCCTCTGTTTGCTATGATGTTGGTTGTAGGTTTATCATAGATACCCTTTATTATGTTGAGGCATTTTCCTTCTAGTCCTAGTTTCTCCAGGACTTTTATCATGAAGAGATGTTGAATTTTGTCAAAGGATATTTTGCATCTATTGGGATGATCATGTGATTTTTGTTCTTGATTCTGTTTATGTACTGTATTATGTTTATTGATGTGCATATGTCAAACCACTTTTGAATCCCTGGAGTGGAACTAACTTGATCATCATGTATGATCTTTGTAATCTGCTATTAAATTTGATTTGTAAGTACTTTATTGAGAATTTTTACATCTGTGTTCATCATGAACATTGGTGTATAATTTTCTTTCTTTATTGTGTCCTTATCTGACTTGGGTATCAGGGTAATACTGATTTCATAGAAATTCCTTCTCTGTCTATTTTATGGAATAGTTTGAGGAGCCTTGGTGTTAATGCTCTTCTTTAAAGGTCTACAAGAATCCAGTAGTGAATCTGTCTGGTACTTGGCTTTTCTTTGTTGGGAGACTGTGTCAATCTTATTGCTCATTATAGATTTGTTTAAATGTTTTATATCCTCTTTATTCAGTTTTGGTAAATTATATGCATCTAGAAATTATCAATTTCTTCTAGATTTTACAGTTTATTAGAATGCAAATTTTTTGAAGCATTCTTTAATGATCCTCTGAATTTCATTGGAATTTGTTGTGATGTCCCCTTTTTCATCTCTAATTTTTGGATTTGTGTCTTCTCTGTCTTTTATTTGGCTAGTTTGGCTAAGGGTTTCTCAGTCTTATTTAAGTTTTCTTTGATTCTTTGCACTGTTCTTATAGCCTCCATTTCATTAATTCTGCTTATCTTTATTATTCCTTTCTCTTTACTGATATTGGATTTGGCTTGTCCTTGTTTTTCTAAGAGCTTGAGGTAAATTGCAAGGTTATTTATTTGAGATCGCTCTGTTTTTTTTTTTTCATGTAGGCACTCATGGCTATAATCTTTCCTCTTAGTCCTGCCTTTGTTCTGATAAGTTATGTTTTCATTTTCCTTTGATTTTAGGAGTTTTTTTAATTTTCCCTTACAACTTCAATGACCAAGTGATCATTCAGAAATGTATTGCTCAGTTTCCATGTGTTTTTTCTATACTTTCTCTTGTTATTGATTTCTAATATTATTCCATTATAGTCTGATAATATACAGAAAGTCATTTCAATTTTTTTATTTATTAAGCCTTTATTACAATGTAATTTTCTTTTTTATTATTGTTGTATTGGGGGTACAACGTGACATTTACAAGAGCTCTTACAACATATCATAGTTGAATTTTCCCCCTTCTCCCCTTTTCTGGAATAGTTTTAACAGGTTTCATTTTTCCATTTTCCTATATAAGACTTTGGACATGCCACAATGAACCACCCTATATAGCTATCTTAAAAAGACTTTCTTTGCATCCTAAAATATGGTCTATTCTGGATAAAGTTCTTTGGGCTGCTGAGAAAAATGTGATTATGTGACTGTTGGAAAGAACATTCTGTAGATGTCTGTGAAGTCCATATGATCTATAGTGATATTTAATTCTGAAGTTTATTTGTTGTTTCTTCTGTCTGAATGGCCTGCTTATTGTTGAAAATGGGGTATTAAAGTCATCTACTATTATTATCTTGGGGTCTATCTGTGCTTTTATGTCCAGTTGTGTTTTTTTTGATGAAATTGTGAACACTGACATTTGGTGTATATATGTCACTTCTCTTGATGGATTGTTCCCTTTGTCAATATGAAGTGACTTTCCTTGTGTCTTTTGGCTAATTTTGATTTGAAGTCTGTTTTGTCAGGTATGAGTATAGCTATTCCAGCTTGTTTCTGAGATCAATTTTCTAAATATATCTTTTTCCCTCCTTTCACTTTAAGCCTTTGCTTGTCTTTGCTACTGAGGTGTGCTTCTTGTAGGTAACAAATGGTTGGATTTTATTTTTTATATCTGTTCTACCAGTTTGTGTCTTTGAATTGGAGAACAGAGACCATTAACATTGAAAGTTATTATTGAAAGGCCATTTTGTTGTTTTTGTTGTGTTTGATTCTTCCCTATGCTTCATTTGCTCTTCTGCTCCTCTAGTAAGATTCTTCTTTATTTTCATGGCTGCTTTTATCTTCATCATCTGTGTCTAGGATTCCCTTAAATGTCTTCTAAGGTACTGGTGGAGTGGTCAGAATTCCTTTAGTTTTTGCTTATCATGGAAGGTTTTTATTTTTCCTTCAAATATGAAGAATAGCTGTACTGGATACAGTAATCTAGACTGGCACGTATTTTCTTTCAGGGTTTAAAATGCATCCTTTCTTGCCCTCCTAGCTTTTAGAGTTTGTGTTGATTAATCTGCTCTTATTCTGATGGGTTTGCCTTTATATGTGACTGGGACTTCTCTTTCACAGCTTTCAATAATCTTTCCTTGTTCTGTATGCCCAATGTTTTAACAATAATATGACATTGGGATCTTCTTTTCTGGTGTTGTCTAAAAGCCTCATCTCTGTCTCAAGATTTTTGCAGTTTTCAGCTATTATTTTATCAAATATATTTCCTATGCCTTTAACTTGCCTCCTTTCTCTTTGTATACCCATAAATCTAGGTTTGGCCTTTTAATTGTGTCCCAGAGGTCTTGTACATTCCATTCAAATTCCTTTAATTTTTTGGTTTATTTTTATCTGAGTGTTCTAATATATCTTCCCTGTCTTTTGAGTCCCAATATTCTGGCTTCAACATGATCCATTCTGTTGGTGAGGCTTTCAATTGAGTTTTTAAAATTTGATTTAATGAGCTTTTTATTTCCATTTCAATTTGATTTATTTTCAGGATTGTTATATCTTTTTATTGAATTCCTCTTTCATATTCTGCACTGCCTTCCTATTTCATTCCACTGTTCATTTCTATTCTCTGAATTTATTCAGGTGTTTATACAGTCCTCTTTAATTTGATCACTTTTTTTTTTTCAGTACTGAAAGTTGAACTCTTGGCCTCATGCTTGCTAAGCAACTCCACCACTTGAGCCACTCTGCCAGCCCTTATTGATTATCCTTATAGTAATTCTTTTGCATCCTTTGGGATTTCATACATTTCACTATCATTAGTGTCTATTACTGTGAAGTTGTTGACTTTGGAAGAGTAATGTTGCTTCATATTGTTCATATTTCTTGTGTTTCTGCAGTGGGTTTTGTGCATCTGTGGCCAAGTCATTGTTTGGAGGTTTTAATTGCCTATAGTTTTTTAGTTAAATATTCTTAAACTTCAGGCAGGACTGAGTAGTAGTACCAGGATTAAGATGCAGTTTGTCACCATTGAACTTGGGTATGGCTCAATGTAGATTGAATATCTCTTTCACCACAACTCAGAGGAGAGTAGGCATAAAGTCATAATGAAAGCAATAATTCAAAACCAAGCCAGATATTTGAGTGTGGTGAAAGACCACATTTCAAAGCAACTACCTCACCAGTATGTTTATAGAAGAAAGGAGCTATGGTTCTTATAGGATAAGCTAGGACTTAAAAATCACTAAAGGAAAAGTTATTAAAAATCAAATAGTTAGTGATCTAATGTGGCAGCTAGGGTAGGGAATCAGATCTCCTAAGCTCCATGACCCCAGAAACCTCGTCAAAATGTTGGAGCTACACTTGGGTAATTCTGATTGCTCCTAGCCTAAATAATAATCACCATCACATTAGGTGCAGATAAAAATTCAAAGACTTGACCCTTAAATCAGCCTTTAATTGCACCTAAGAGCTGCAAAATCCCATCTGGCACAGCCAGCAAAGCATGTTCGGCCTCTGGCCCTGGGTGAAGAGCCCCTGGCCTTTTCTCTTTTCTTTTCTTCTCCCAACAAGCAGAAGACAGAGCATCAATCAGAATAAAACTCTGCACCATCCTGGACCCCTAGCCTGCAGAAAGCCTCCCTATGTCACTCTGCATTGGAAAAAGTGGACCATTTCTCCCTGCCAGTCAACTCCAAAGTTGCTTGTGTGAAACTGCAGGATGAGCCAGTGAGCATCATGCACCATGTGCAATTCCCCTACCTGCACACTGGAAAATAACCCAGTGCAGCCCCTAGGCAGACTGAACCCCCTCCTCCTGCTTGTACACCAATACCAGGATTGGACACCTAAGGAATAACTTCAGAACTTTTACCAAAAGACTGAACTTTCTGTGGTTCCTGAACCTGGTGTTTTTTATTGTGTTCCTTTTTTTCTTTTTCTTATTATCATTCCTTTATTAACTTTACCATCACATTCTCTTATCCTTATTCTTACCCTCTTCACTTTCCCTTCTTCTCCTGTGCTACAATCTATTGTTCTTCCTCCCAACTACTCTTTCTGCCCCTTCTCATCCAGTCTTTCCACTCATCTTCACCTCCTCCTTCCCCCCTCCCCAACCTTTCATCATAATACCCCTCCCTCCTACAACTCACCACCTGCTGACTAGCCTACTGTAACAACTACATACAACCCCAGCCCCAATTGCTGACACAAGCACTCTTCAGTACAGCAGCAGAAATACACCAAAACATACACAAGGGCCCCCAAACCCAGCAGCTCCCATACCTCTTCCCCACCCACCCACCCTTTTTCCTACCCCCCCTTTTTAGTTCCACCTTTACCAATTCCCCAAAATCTGTGACCCAATAACCATCACCCACCCCAACTCCCACTGTTTATAGATATTATCATCAAAGGGTTTTCTATATAATATGTAAACAACTGGTCTGGCATTGAACCTGTGAATATTATACTTCCAGGCCAGGGACAGAAAGAGCACATCAACCTAGCTAACAACCAAATTAGTCACAACACAAAAATTAAATCAGGGAAAGAAATCAGGCAATCAAAACCACCAACTAGCCTATCAAAAGCAGAATTGCACAGTACTAAGTAGAGCAATAAGAAGGGCTGGAAACGACTCTCCTAAAAAAAGAATTCAATACAAGATTCAGTGGGAAATGAAGAAAATGGATACCCTGTTACTGACTTCACTACCAGGCAGAAACTATTTTGCCCTTATCTCTAATTTTGTTGAAAAGAGAGTTTAAGCAATAAAAGGAAGGACCAAGGGATTTTTCTAGTTGAGATAAGGATAGCTATACAGGGAGTTGACTTGCATTGCTTTCCTGTATATGTGTGTTACCTTCTAAATTAATTCTTCTTGAACTAACCTTTTCTTTAGTTCCTGGTCCCCTTCTTCTATTGGCCTCTGTCCCTTTAAAGTATCTGCATTAGTTTCTCTGCATTGAGGGCAACAAATGCTATCTAGTTTTTTGGGTGTCTTACCTATCCTTATACCTCCCTTGAGTGCTCTCACTGTATCATATGATCAAAGTCAAATCCCCTTGTTGTGTTTGCCCTTGATCTAATGTCCACATATGATGGAGAACACATGATTTTTGGTCTTTTGGGCCAGGCTAACCTCACTCAGAATGATGTTCTCCAGTTCCATCCATTTATTTGCGAATGATAAGATTTCATTCTTCTTCATGGCCGCATAAAATTCCATTGTGTATAAATACCACATTTTCTTAATCCATTTGTCAGTGGAGGGGCATCTTGGCTGTTTCCATAACTTGGCTATTGTGAATAGTGCTGCAATAAACATGGGTGTGCAGGTGCTTCTGGAGTAACCTGTGTCACATTCTTTTGGGTATATGCCCAAGAGTGGCATTGCTGGATCATATGGTAGATCTATGTTTAGATTTTTAAGAAGCTTCCAAATTTTTTTCCAGAGTGGTTGTACTAGTCTGCATTCCCACCAGCAGTGTAAAAGGGTTCATTTTTCCCCGCATCCTCGCCAACACCTGTTGTTTGTGGTGGTGTTAATGATGACTATTCTAACAGGGGTGAGGTGGAATCTTAATGTGGTTTTAATTTGCATTTCCTTTATTGCTAGAGATGGTCAGCATTTTTTCATGTGTTTTTTGGCCATTTGAATTTCTTCTTTTCAAAAAGTTTTGTTTAGTTCACTTGCTCATTTCTTTATTGGTTCATTAATTTTGGGTGAATTTAGTTTTTTAAGTTCCCTGTATATTCTGGTTGTTAGTCCTTTGTCCGATGTGTAGCTGGCAAATATTTTCTCCCACTCTGTGGGTGTTCTCTTCAGTTTAGAGACCATATATTTTGTTGAGCAGAAGTATTTTAGTTTTATGAAGTCCCATTTATCTATGCTATCTCTTAGTTGCTGAGCTGCTGGTGTTCCACTGAGAAAGTCCTTGCCTATATCTATTAGTTCCAAAATATTTCCTACTCTTTCCTATACCAACTTTAGAGTTTGTGGTCTGATATTAAGATCCTTGATCCATTTTGAGTTAATATTGATATAGGATGATATACATGGATCTAGTTTCAGTTTTTGCAGACTGCTAACCAGTTTTCCCAGCAGTTTTTGTTGAAGAGGCTGTCTTTTCTCCATTGTATATTTTTAGCACCTTTGTCAAAGGTATGTTGGTTGTAGTTGTGTGGCTTCATATCTGGGTCCTCTATTCTGTTCCACTGGTCTTCATGTCTATTTTTGTGTCAGTACCATTCTGTTTTTATTGCTATTGCTTTGTAATATAGTTTGATGTCGGGTATCGTGATACCTCCAGCATTGTTCTTTTTACTGAGTATTGCCTTGGCTATTCGTGGCCTCTTGTGTTTCAATATAAATTTAATGGTAGATTTTTCAATCTCTTTGATGAATGTCATTGGGATTTTGATGGGAATTGATTAAATATGTAGATTGCTTTTGGGAGTATAGACATTTTTACTGTGCTGACTCTACCAATCCATGAGCATAGGAGATCTCTCCACTTTCTATAGTCTTCTTCCATCTCTTTCTGGAGAAGTTTAGTTTTCCTTGTAGAGGTCATTTACATCCTTTGTTAACTTTATACCTAGGCATTTTATTTTTTTTGAAGCTATTGTAAATGGGATTGTTTTCATATATTCTTTCTCAGTTTATTCATTATTAGTGTATAGAAATACTGATGAATTTCCTATGTTGATTTTATATCCTGTTACCTTGCTATAGCTGTTGATGGTGTCTAGAAGCTTTTGAGTAGTTTTTTGGGTCTTTAAGGCATAGGATCATATCATCTGCAAATAAGGATATTTTGACAGTTTCTTTACTTGTTTGTATTCCTTTTATTCCTTCTTCTTGCCTAATTGCTCTGGCTAGGAATTCCAGTACTATGTTGAATAGGAGTGGAGATAGTGGGCATCCTTGTCTGGTTCCTGATATTAGAGGGAATGGTTTCAGTTTTTCTCCGTTAAGTATAATGCTGGCTGTAGGTTTGTCATATATAGCTTTTATAATGTTGAGGTACTTTCCTTCTATACCTAGTTTTCTTAGAGCTTTTGTCATGAAATGGTGTTGGATCTTATCAAAGGCTTTTTCTGCATCTATTGAGATGATCAAGTGGTTTTTGTCTTTGTTTCTGTTAATGTGGTTTATTATGTTTATTGATTTTCATCTGTTGAACCACCCCTGCATTCCTGGGATGAAGCCTACTGGTCGTGGTGAATGATCTTTTTGATGTGTTATTGAATTCGTTTCACCATTATTTTATTGAGGATTTTTGCATCAATGTTCATTAGGGAGATTGGCCTATAGTTCTCCTTTTTGGAGGTGTCTTTGCCTGGTTTTGGGATAAGTATAATAATACTGGCTTCATAAAATGTGTTAGGCAGTTTTCCTTCCCTTTCTATTTCATGGAACAGTTTAAGGAGGGTTGGTATTAGTTCTTTAAAGGTCTGATAGAATGCAGCAGAGAATCCAACAGGTCCTGGACTTTTCTTTTTTGGGAGACTCTTGATTGCTGCTTCAATTTCATTTTGTGTTATAGACCTATTCAGGTGATTAATGTCCTATTGGTTCAGTTTTAGATGATCATAAGTATCTAGAAATCTGTCCATTTCTTCAAGATTTTCAAATTTATTTGAATATAGGTTTTCAAAGTAGTCTCTGATGATTTCCTGGACTTCCATGGTGTTTGTTGTTATCTCCCATTTTGCATTCCTGATTTTACTAATTTGGGTTTTTTCTCTCATTTTAGTCAGGTTTGCCAAGGGTCTATCAATCTTATTTTTTCAAAGAACCAACTTTTCATTTCATTAATTCTTTGTGTGGTTTTTTTGGTTTCTATTTCTTTGATTTCAGCTCTTATTTTTATTATTTCTCTCCTTCTATTTGTTTTGGGATTTGCTTGTTCTTGTTTTTCTAGGAGTTTGAGATGTATCATTAGGTCATTGATTTGGGATCTTTCAGTCTTTGTAATATATGCACTCATGGCTATAAACTTTCCTCTCAGGACTGCCTTTGTTTTGTCCCATAGGTTCTGGCAGGTTGTGCTTTCATTTTTATTGACTTCCAGGAATCTTTTAATTTCCTCTTTTATTTCATCAGTGACCCATGGTTCATTAAGCAATGAGTTATTCAGTTTCCAGCTGTTTACATGTTTTTTGTCTTTATTTTTGTTGTTGAGTTCTAGTTTTATTGCATTGTGATCTGATAGAATGCCTGGTATAATTTCTATTTTCTTATATTTGCTGAGGCTTGCTTTGTGCCCTAGGACATGATCTATTTTGGAGAAGGTTCCATGAGCTGCTGAGAAGAATGTATATTGTGTAGAAGTTGTATGAAATGTTCTGTAGACATCAACTAGGTCCATTGGATCTATGGTATGTTTTAGATCTTGGATTTCTTTATTGATTTTTTGTTTGGATAACCTATCTATTGATGATAGTGGGGTGTTAAAGTCTCCCACTACCACTGTGTTGGAGTTAATATATGCTTTTAGGTCCTTCTGGGTATGTTTGATGAAATTGGGTGCGTTGACATTGGGTGCATATAGGTTGATAATTGTTATTTCCTTTTGGTCTATTTCCCCTTTTATTAGTATGGAATGTCCTTCTTTATCTTGTTTGATCAATGTAGGTTTGAAGTCTACTTTGTCAGAGATAAGTATTGCTACTCCTGCCTGTTTTTGGGGGCCATTGGCTTGGTAAATTTTCTTCCAGCCTTTCATCCTAAGTATATGCTTATTTCTATTGATGAGAGGGTCTCCTATAAGCAACAAATTGTTGGATCTTCCTTTTTAATCCAGTTTGTCAAATGGTGCCTTTTCATGGGGGAATTAAATCCATTAACATTAAGTGTTAGTATTGATAGGTATGTGGTGATTCCTGTCATTTAATTGTCTTAGTTGTTTGAGGGTTTGATTGTGTGTAGCTAAATCGATGTTACTCTCTACTTTCTTGCTTTTTCTTTCCCTGTAGTTTGGTACTGCCTCCCCTTTCATGATTATGTTGGGTTTCACTTTCTGTGTGCAGAATCCCTTGAAGAATCTTTCGCAGTGGTGGCTTTGTGGTCATATATTGTTTTAGTTTCTGCTTATCATGGAAGAGTTTTATTGCTCCATCTCTTTTGAATGATAGTTTTGCTGGGTAGAGTATCCTAGGGTTGAAGCTACTTTCATTCAGTGCTCAGAAGACCTCACCCCAAGGTCTTCTTGCTTTTAATGTTTCTGTTGAGAAGTCTGCTGTGATTTTGATGAGTTTACCTTTGTTTTTTTTCTCTCTTACCGCCTTCAATATTCTTTCTCTAGTCTCTGTACTTGTTGTTTTAATGATAATATATTGTGGGGTAGTTCTATTTTGGTCAGGTGTGTTTGGAGTTCTGGAGGCTTCCTGTATCCTTATAGGCATAGTTTTCTCTAGATTTGGGAAATTTTCTATAATTATTTTGTTGAATATATTACACATTCCTTTTTCTTGCACCTCTTCTCTTTCTTCAATGCCCATGATTCTCAGGTTTGGTCTTTTGATGGAGTCAGTAAGTTCTTGCATTTTCTTTTCACAGGTCTTGAGTTGCCTAACTAATAGTTCTTTGGCTTTTCCTTTAATTACCATTTCATCTTTGAGTTCTGAGATTCTGTCTTCTGTTTGTTCTATTCTGCTGGATTGGCCTTCCATTTTGTTTTGCATTTCTGTTTCATTGTTTTTTCTGAGGTTTTCCATGTCGTGGGTTGCTTTCTCTTTAATATTGTTTATTTTCACCATGAGTTCATTTATCTCTCTATTTATTGTGTTCTTTATTTCACTTTGGTGTTTATACTGTGCTTGTATAGTTTCTTTTATTTGTTCTTGTGCTTTCTCAAATTTTCTATTTTTGTTGTCTTGGAATTTCTTGAGTGACTCCTGTACATTTTGGTTGACCATATCCAGTATCATCTCTATAAAATTCTCATTGATTACTTGCAGGATTTCTTCTTTCAGATTGTTCTTCTGGGCACCATTGGGTTCTTTGGCATAGTTTATCTTCATTTTGTTGGAGTCTGTATCTGGGTATCTGTTTTTTTCATTTCCCTATGGCTCCTATATTAATTTATTGTTGGGGGGAAAATGGTTTCTCTCTTTTTTCTGTCTTCCCATTATTGCCCTTGCTATTGTTACTGTCCTTGTACCGTGTGTAATTTAGTATTGTCTAGCTTGTAATAATAACAATGGTGATATCTACAATGGAAGGGTGAGAGAAGAGGGAAAGCAAAGAAGGTAAAGAAAAAGGGAAAAAAACAAAACAAACAAACAAAAAACCAACCAACCAACCAACCAACCAACCAAACAAACAAACAAAAAAAAACCAAAGCCTAAGAAATAAACAGGAAGAGATAATGTACTAATCAATGGTAAGCTAAACAGGCATTAGAGAGAGAGAGAGGATAATAAAAAATAAAATAAAATAAATAAATAAATAAAAATCCCCAAGTTCAAATGCAATAAAGTTTCAGTGTTAATAATTTTGGTGTTAGTCCTTCAGCCTCCAGTCTTGAAGACTTCTTAGTGTCTGAGAAGTTGTTCTGTCATTTTCTCATCAAAGGGGAAAAAAAAACCCCAAAATAATCCCAAGTTCAAATGCAATACAGTTTCAGTAAGCCCTTCAGCATCCAGTCCTAGTTCTGTCATTGTCTCATCAAAGGAAGTGAAAAAAAAATACCAGGGTGTCCAGAGACAGCTTTGTGAATGTCTATCTGAGGCTGAGGCTTACCTGCCTTCTACTGTCAGCCATATGCTGCTGTGGGCTTTGTTTATTTAGAGTTCTCCTGGACGCATGCTCCTTTTGTTTTCTCCAGCATACAGCCCTACCTGCCTTTTGCAATTGCAGTCTTTGTTTTTATTTAGAGTTCACATGGGATGTGCCCCTCCCCCACTCTTGGTGCAGCGTGCCACACTTCACTGCTCTTTCAAGCCTTCCCCTCTCCAAGCACGCTGGGGGAGGTGGCGCCACACCTGCCTTCTCCAGCTGGCTTGTTTATCTACAGTTCCATGAGGGAGTGCCCTCCTCCAGTCTCTGGAGCTCAGGGTGCCCCGCCCTCTTTGCTATGTGTCTTTTTTTTTTCAGCTGCTTGTTTATTATTCAGTTTGGTTTTTTCTCTCTTTTTTCCTGGGTGGGGGTCAGTCTGTCCAGGGGGCTATGCTGATCTGGCCCAGGGTTGTTTGTGGGAGTACAACATGCCTCTTAGCTCACCTGGTGGTCTGCTTCTCCCAAGCAGGTTAGGCACTGGTGTGTGGTGGCACGGGAACCCTCCTTGTTTTTCCATTTAACATGGAGTGGGGATGCTATGCATGGGCTGGGGATGTTAAGGTGTCAGAGTTTTGCCTCTTCTTGGTGGTTTTTCCTGCAAGGTGCATCTCCAGCGTCTCTCCAAGATTTTACTTTAGGAAGCACGTTTTCTGCTTCTTCCCTCTAGTCACCATCTTGTAATCTCTCTAGAGTCTTCTTAAAAAGCTAAACATAGATCTGCTATATGATCCAGCAATACCACTACTAGGGATATACCCGAAGGAATGTGACTTAAGTTATTACAAAGGCACCTGCACCTATTCACAATGGCCAAGTTATGGAAACAGCCAAGATGCCTCATTACTGATGAATGGATTAAGAAAATGTGATATTTATACACAATGGAATTTTACTCTGCCACAAAGAAGAATGAAATTTTGTCATTCACAAGTCAATGTATGGAACTGGAGAACATCATCTTAAGTGAAGTCAGCCGGGCTCAGAAGGTCCAAAATTGCATGTTCTCCTTCATATGCAGATTATAGACCCAAAACAAATGTAGTAATATTATTGTACATGGGTCACACACAAAGTGGAGAATGTGAATGGGAGGAATAGGGAAAGGGAAAGAAACCTAAAACTTGAATGTGGTTGATGTGCTTACTGTAGAGGAGAGAATATACTAATCTTAAACTGGCAGAGGCCACTATGGGAAGGGGACCAGGACGTAGTGAAGAGGTCTGACAGAGGTGAACCAATGTGTGTTGCAATACACATTTGCCTGGAACCAATACTAGGAATCTCTCTGTATAGGTATCTTTATCTCAAACTAGCAAAAACGCTACTTCTTTCTTATTATCTCCTATGTTTTTTCTTCAACAAAATTGGAGAAGAAGAGGGCAGAATAAGTTTTTCCTGGAAGTAGGGAGGGGAGGGGGAAGTGGCCCAAACTATGTATACACATGTCAGTAAATGCAAAAATGATAAAATAAAAGAAAGAAAAAAAAAGACTTAATCTCAGTATAAAGAACACAGTAGGTACTTGAATTACTCTAGCTTGACTGATGAAGCTATTAACTTATGAAAATGTGGTCTATTCACTTAGCACCCAATGACTTATGGTTCCTTTGGAGACACTTGATGACTGAATAGATAATGCTCCTTTTGAATATATTTCTACTTTCTTTTGGAAGCCATTTATAAGCATCTGGGTGTCCTTGCATTAAATACTAAGTACTAATGACAAAAAAGTAAATTTTGTGAACTCTAAAAAAAAAATCAAGTAGTTAAAAAGAAGAGGAGTTGGGGAAGTAAGAAAAAAGAAAGAAGATATGGAAAAGGAGAAGTATATTGGATAAAGGTATAAGAAATGATAGTGTGTGAAAGCAGTTTAATTATTGAAGAGAAAGGCAATACAGTTAGGGGTAAAGAAGGGTGGTCTCCAAAAAAGAAAAAAACCAAAACAAATAAGAATAGACAAGAAAAATATAAATTAATTAATTAATTAATTAAAAGTCAGTAATTCTTGTGATGAGGAAGGAATGTGGCAGCTGGGCTCTGTAAGACTTTCTCTTCTCTGGTCCTCAGAATTCTGTCTGCTGCTTTCCCCATATGTTCATTCCTGGTTCCCCTCTGGGAACAGGGTAGCACAAGATGCCCCTCTGGGTGCAGTCTGGGAAAGGTGGTCAGTGGCTAAGAATGACACTGGTAAGAGCAGAGAAGGTTCTGTTGCATATCAGCCACTGGAGGGCATTAGAGTAGGTTTGTTGGCACACGTGCTGCTCTTTTGGTGGGGTAGCTCTGGTCAGCAACGGAGTTGTGGGGGTGTGGCCTCTCCAGGTGCTAGTGGCAGCAGTTGGGGGTGGGGGGCAGTTCTAGTGCTGCTAGCACTCTCCACCCATGAAGCCCCACAGAAAAACACAGACTGATTTTCAAATGTTAAATCAACCTTGCATTCCCATGATTAACTCTATTTGGTTATGATGCACCAATAGTTTTATATAATGCTTCACTATACTTGCTAGAATTTTGTTGAGGATTTTTACGTCTATGTTCAGGTAGAATATTTGTAGATATCCTGTGTCATAGTATCTTTTTGTGATGCTGGTTGTTGAACCCAGGACTTTGAGCATTCTTGGCAATTGCTCTCCCACCTGGATATATTCACAGCCCTTTTTGTAGTGTCTTTTCTAATTTTAATATCTGAATAATACTATCATCATGAAATGAGTCAGAAAATATTACTTTATCTTTAATATATTGCAAACTTTTAAAATATAATTGGTAGTATTTCTTCCTCAGTGTTTCTTAGAATTTACCAGTGAAGCCATCGAACTTAGAATTTCCCTTACTAGGGCATTTTAAAGTATGATTTTATTAAGTTCATACTATTCACATTATACTTCTCCTATAAATAGAGCTTTTTCTAGACTCCCTCTATTTTTATGAGCCTGTTACTAAGTCTGTTCACCTTTTATATGTCAATAAATTTGCAGTTCATAGACTTCTGTTAGTTCTATGACAGAGCTATGCTGTATATGTAAATTATATTGTTTAATTTGCTCTCCTTTACTCTTTTTAAAAGAAAATGTAAATAGGTTCAGATTGATTAGGCCACCATTATTCTGCAGAAGTATAGAAGTTTATAAAAGTAGCCCTTTTGTGACAAGGTTCTAGTCTATGTTGAAGAATCAGAGGAAAGACTTTTCTTGTGAGACTTTTATGAGTGAAGGGACCACACAGGTACATCCTGGGCAGGGAGATGGTATGGCAATTTATGTCTTCTTTTGGCTTCCAAATATCAGTTTCCCCTTTCATTGGTTATGGTTCCTTGATTTATGTTTGGGTAATCTAGTTTTGTTTTTACTTTGTATATTGTCTTTGCCTATAAGATACCCTTCTCTCCCTAGTCGAGAACAGCACTGAACTAATCTTGATCAACCAACTTTCTTTCCAGGAACTGAATCTTGAACAGAATCACTCAGAGACAGATAAAGTAGTCAGAACTAATGTATCCTATGGTTTCAATACACTTCCAATTGCTAAGTTTCTCCCTGGGGCTGCCCTGGTTTCTTTTCTTTTTGAAGATGCTTGTTTCTTTAGTTTTGGCGGATCATACCATCTTTTTAAAAGCAATTTACTTAGCCAGAGTTGATTTCAGTAATTGCAACCAAATTACCCTAATCGTTAAACATGTGAGTGGGCCCAGGTGGTGCTGTTCTTTTCTACACAAAGAACGTAGTATGTGTTAAGGCTTACGGTATTTATATGGTTTGTTATGGTATGTGGACTATGGGAGTGGGGAACTGGCAGAAGATGGGAGTGGGGAAAAAAGAGGATGGGAGGGGGAATATGATTGAAATACATTTTATGGACATATGAAAAGGTCATAGTAAAACCCATATAAAATGTGTAAGAAAGTTTAGAAGAGGGGGGAGTTGGAGGCATAATAAGGAGTAATTAAAGGGTAAATATGATCAAGTACATTATATGAATGTATGGAAATATCACAGTGACCCTTCCCAAAATGACACCAGGTTAGGGGAAGCTTGTTAAAAATGCAAATACTCAACTGACAGGGTTGTAAAACAGGTCTTGTTAGGGAATGGGTATTAGAGGAAGGAGGGAGAGTGAATGGAGATGGTAAAGGAGGGTGAATATGGTCAGTACTTGTATGAAAGTAGAACAATGAAACCTGTTGGAATCATTTTAAGTTGTGGGGGAGGGGGATTGAGGAGAATCATGGTAGGGGTGAACCTAACCAAGGTACATTGTAAGCATATGTGGAAATGTCATGATGAAACACCTTTATGCAACTCATATATGCTAATAAAAACGTTAAATCAAAAAAATACAGATGCTCACTGGGGGCATGCTGCAAGTGGTACTGCACCTCCCTAGCAAGTATAAAGCCCTGAGTACTGCCAAAAAACAAAGACACAGAGGCTCTATTTACTTCAGGCCCAGAATAAGCGTTTCCTCAGTGTAAGGCCAAGAAAATACAAAATTTGAAGAAACTTCTTAGGGATTTCTTTGCAAAATAAATTTGGGAAACAGCATAACAGCCCAGGATAAATCGAGGCTGGTCAGTTAATTTCTTTTATCCATAAAATGAGTGTAGTGAGGTCTTGTTTTGCAAATTTTTTTTTGTTTTAAAGAATTGATACATTCCATACAAAGGATTTTCACATTGCCTCAAAAAGAGAGTAGCATCGGCTTTGGTGTTTAAATTCTAAAATCTAAGTTTAAAGTAAAACTTGTGAGCAGACAATATTACAGTTGAAAATCATTTAAATCCACAGTAATATGTGGTCATATTTATGTATCAGATAATGCACTTTCAATTAGCATAACACTGAGAACTTTCACTGAAGAATTAGAATAGGTTTGAACAGCTGAACATGAGGTAAAGTAATTGATTTGTACTTAGAAGCTATGGTCTATAAGAACGAAACACCACAGTATAAATACCTTTGCATTCTACCATTGTTTTTCACTCATGTTCCATGTCAGACAAGGGTGGATGTGGGCAGGAGATTCTCCACATACTATCATTCTAACAACAGGCTGATGGGACACCCATTACTCCGTGATGAGGCAGACGGAGAGAACACTGGCAACTGGCAGCTTAAATTCTCCCACTTAGAAGTAACTGTCTACACTTGTGCTCAAATCCATTTGCAAAGCAAGTCATGTTGCCATGCCTGATTTCAGGCAGCTGTGGAAGTATAATCTGTCTGAGTTCTTAAAATAAAAGGAATACTTACATCACTAATGTTTACCACACATTAGTGTAGTATTGTAATGTGAAATAAAGGTTGGGAACCGTTGGTCTAGGGCTATACTCTTTGGAAGGAAGAAAGGGAAGATTTAATGACTCTACTTAAAGTCTCATATCAACTTGTGCAGATTACATGTGTACCTAATATGACGTAGACAGACTTTACTCTGCCTTTGTCTTGAGGTGGCTTTTGTATGGTAGAGAGAAGTTGTCAAGATCATTGGTGGTGACCCCTGCTTGCCTGGCCTTGTGCTCTTCTTTCCTCCTTTCCTATACTGGTCTCCATCAGGTTTTCCCAATATCCTCCTCACAGTTTCTGATGCCTCTAGTACTGCCAGGTGAAATGATATAAAGGGACAAAAATAACAATACAAAAAGGAAGATATCAGTCTTAAAAGTGTCTTTTAGTTTCAACATTTATGATTATGTAAGCCATAACTTTAATAAGGATTTTAGAAACCTGGCAGCACTCACAAACTATTCTTGGAATTAAAAAAAATATTACTGCCAGCTGGCACATATTTCTATTGATAAATAGTCCCCTCTCTGGAGTATTGTTTACACATCCCAGCAGACATAAATATTTTTATCTGATCCATCATTTGTTTCTAAACCCTTCCAACAGGCTGAGCACAAACTTTGGAATGCCATGATGAAGTAGGTCTTTTCTTCAGTGAACAATCAGAAGGTTTCTGTCTTCATTTTTTTTTTCTTTTTGGCAGGCCTGGGGTTTGAACTCAGAGCTTTATGCTTGCAAAGCAGCTACTCTACTACTTGAGCCACATCTCCCAGAAGGCTTCTGTCCATGCAGGAGGAGACAGATGCCTGCAAGGCTGACACAGAGCATCTCAAACTCCTGCAGAAGTTATGAAGTCAGAGAGAAGCTTCCAAAATCCTGGGGAAGAGGGGAAAGAATGATAACTCTCATGTAGGCTAGGACAGGTGGCATAGATCACAGGTTTGCTTAAAATTTTGTTGACTAAAACATAGTGTCTAGTACATATCATGCTCTCAATACACACTAGTGAATAGTAGAATTAGATTCTTACTAAGGGGCTTTGCCAATAGTGTTCCACCCTTCACTTTTTTTTTTTTTTTTTTGAGACAGTGTCTCATTACGTAGCCCAGGGACCTTGATTCACCATCCTCCTACCTTCGCCTCCTGAGCAGTTGGGGACTACAGATACATGCCCCTGTGCCTGACTTTGCTTGACTATCTTTATTGATAGAGAATTTTTTACTTCCCATACACTCAATAAGAAGTTCTTTACAGTGAGCAAGAATTAACTGTTTCCTGCTTATTGTTCTTCCCCCAGGAACTAAATGGCAAATTTAATATTACTTCTACAAGAGAGGCCATCAATTTTTGAAGGAGAGTGAATATATAACTTTTAAATCTTATGCAGACCAAATATTTCAGTTTCCTTAAATCTTCCTCAAATCACAGAATGTCCTATTGGAAGAAATCTATTCAATAATTTATAAAAACTCTTTACCAATGCGAGCATCTGCTCCATAATTTATTGAAGGCATCCATCCATTCATTTGGATTCTGTTCTGTTACCATTTTTTCTCTTATAGGTTGAACTGTGTCCACCCCTGAAAATATATTTTGAGCTGATCCCTAATACCTAACCCTAAGTATTTCAGAATCCAATTTTATTGGGAAATAGAGTAATTATGTCATTGCAGATGCAATTGAGACAAACAGGTCATTGTGGAATAGAGTAAACTCTTAATCTAATATAGCTGGTGTCCTTATAAGAGAATGGCATGTAATAATATGGGGACATCCAGGTAAAACATTATATAATGAGAGACAGAGATTAAATATATCCAACTATAAGTGAAGGAATGACAAAGCCTGCCAGAGAAACACCAGAAATTAGGAGGAGGCAAGGAACAATTTCCCTGCTGAATTCGAAGAAAGCATGACCCTGTCAATACCTCGATCTTGGATTTCTAGCATCTAGAACAGTGAGGCATAAATTTCTGCATTCAACTTGTATGTGTGCTTTGTTATAGAAGCCCTAGGAAACTAGTACACTGACTTTAACTATATTTTGGGCTGTCTTTTTAAAAAGGTTCTGTTGAGATTATTCTGTGTAGTAATTCACTGAAGTTAGGAAAATCAGGAGCTTTTCCATTTAAGAATCCCAAATCCTTAATTGAAACCAATTTCAAACACAGTCTGTGAATAATTGTCAAACATGTGATATTGGTATGAATTGTGTAATCCACACATTTAGGTGTGCAAATTTAATTGATTTTCCTATAACTTGATTTATAAACAGTGCATTGTTGACATATAATTTTCACATTATGGTGTGGGTCCAAATCCTGAAGGACATGAAGCTGGACTTCCCCTCTCCTCTGCAGTGCAATAAAGACACAGAGGAGTCAAGCTACTTTATGAGACGAAAGATGTGGGAATTTTACCTTGCTGTGAAAAGCAAAGACACCTGTGCTACAAAAACAGGGAATTGCCCGTGTAGTTTGTATACAACCAAATGTTGAAGCAAATATTAACCAAATTTTCAATAATTATGTGGTATTTAGAACCAGATATTATAGATAGTCCAGTTGAAAATACCATATGTTTTCCCTCTTATGAGTAGGGAATTTATTGATGAGAGCCTAACAACAGGAAGAAAAGTTCTTATCCAAGTGTGCTAGTCAGACTTTCCATCTCTGTGACAAAGTGCCTGACAGAACAACTTAAAAGGTACAAAGATTTAATTTTGGCTCATTGTTTTAGTCTATGATCAACTGACTCTGCTGTTTCTTGGCTGTGGTGCGGCAGAACAGGATGGTGTAGAGGAGCAAAGATGGTCACCTCATGGTCTCATGGCAGTGGGGAAGGAGAGAGGGAGAAAGGGGGGGAGGGAAGGAGGGCAGGAGAGAAAGAGAGAGAAAGAGAGAAACATGTTCCAGTAACCTACTTCCTGTAGCTAGTTTCCACCTCCTAAAGTTTCCAGAATCTCCAAAATAGCACCATCAGCTGGGACCAAGCCTTGACTACATGAGCCTTTATTTGGTGAGGGGGCGGGTGGAGATTTCATATCCAAACTTTAACCCCACAGGAATTGAAATGGGGTTCAGAAATGCTGCCTTGTTATTGAAAACATTTGGAATGAAGTACAGAAATGCATGTGCTTATATTCAAAAAAGATTTTGGGCTGAGGGTGTAGGCCCATGGTAGAGAGTAGGCATCATGTGCTTGTGGCCCTGGGTTTACAGCACCCAAAATACATTTTTTGGTTAATCATAATACTAGATTTTTCCATCACCTTCAGGAATATGACACTACACACCTATCAACATTAACAATACAGACAATGTCCCCACTCCAAATAGAAAGATCTTTATCTGTTCATTCTGGTACCAGAGGTAGTTTGAAGAGAACCCAGGAAGATTATTTTGTAAACAAGCAAGTGGCAAAGACATAGAACGGCCACCCCAGAGGAACATTGCAGAGGGTGTGGGTTCAGGAAAGAAGAAAATACTAGTGCTAAAAATAATAATGTAAACATGATAAGAAAACAGGTAGTTTTCAGTTCTGTGTTGTTTCCAGACATGTGTCTCTGCAACTTGTTGAGCAACCTTTAAAAGAGGATATTGGACTTCTTCGGTAGACAGCAATGATGGCATTACATTTTTTTAAGGTACTTTACAATTTTATTACAAACCAAGTAGTTTGGACTTGCAAAAAATAACTTACATGCCATTATATTTAACCTTTAGAATTGTCTTCGTTCATTTTCTGTTGCTATAACAGAATCGTTAAAACTGGGTGATCTAACAAGGAAAAAGGTCTTTTCTTTGCTCCTGGTTCTGAGAGTGCAGGAGCATGGCACTGGTATTGCTCATCTTCTGATGAGGGCCTCATGTTGCTTCTTTCATAGTGGAAAAGCAGAAGGGCAAGTGAGTGTGTACAAAGAAATCCCATGGTGAGGGAGGAAGCAGGAGGAGGCCAAGGAAGCTGAACTTACTTTATAACCATTTTGATCCCTTAAGAGTAAGAATGAGTGCTGGTGGCTCATGCCTGTAATCCTAGCTACTCAGGAGACAGAAATCAGGAGGATTGATGTTTGAAGCCAGCTCAGGCAATTAGTTTGTGAGAGACCCTATCTCAAAAAAACTTTCACTAAAAAGGGCTGGTGGAGTAGCTCCAGGTGTAGGTCCTGAGTTCAAACTCTAGTACCTCAAAAAAAAAAGTAAGAATTCTCTCAGTCCACTAGCGTCATTCTTTTCATGTGCCATCTGACCTGATCACCTCCCAAATGCCTCACTCATATTACCGCCACATCAGAGATTTAAGCCTCAACATGAGTTTTGGTGGGGACAAACCAAATTCAAACCGTACTAATTGAACAGTTCATTGGTTTTTACTTTCACAAGGTTGTGCAACCATCATCATTATTTAATTTTAGAACACTTCTGTCACTTCCAAAAGCTGTAAGCACTACCCATCACCCCTTTCCCACTAATCTACTTTCTGTCTAACTGATTTGTTTATTCTGAACATTTCACAGAATGGAATGATATATGATTTTTTTTTGACTGGCTTCTTTCTCTTGGTATATTTTCAAGTTTCTTTCACATAGCAGTACTTCATTTCTTTTTATTGCCAAATAATGTTCTGTTTATAGATACACAGCATTTCATTCATTCATCATTTGGTGGGCACTTGGTCTCTCTACTTTTTGTCTATTATGAATAGTGTTGCTGTGGACATTTGTGTGCAGGGTTTGGTGTGGACACAGACACGTATTTTTCATTTCTCTTAGTTACATTCTTAGCAGTGGAGCTACTGAACCATATGACAACTATGTTTAACCTTTTTGGAGATTGATAAGCTCTTTTCACAGCAGTGGCACCATTTTGCATTCACACCAGCAATAGACAAGGGATCCAGTTGCCCCATAGCCTATCACCACTGATTATAGATAGCCTTTTATTTTCACTTTCTGGACTGGCGTAATGGCTCAAGTGGTAGAGTGCCTATCTAGCAAGCATGTAGGCCCTGAGTTCAAACCCCAGTACCACACACACACACACACACACACACACACACACACGGACAGACATTCTATTTTCACTTTCCTAGTTAATGTGAAATGGTGTCACACAGTGGTTTTGATCTGCATTTTTCTAATGATGAATGGTATTGAGTATTTTAAAAATGTTTATACTGATAATTGGTATGTCTTTTTGAAGAAATATCTATTTGAATCCTTTGCCTGTTCCTTTATATAGATTATTTGTTAGAGTAGTTTCAAATTTCCAGAAAAAACTGAGGAGAGGGGTCCAGAGAATTCCCGTAAGCCTCCTTCCACATACACAGCTTTCTCAACCATTAACGTCCATACCACTATGACATGTTGTTACCATTGAAGAGTCTAACTTGACATTACCCAAAGTCCATAGGTTACCTTAGGGTTCAATCTTGATGTTATAGATGCTGTGGGTTTGAAAAAAATGTATAATAACCTGTATTTACTATTAACATAGCAACTAGAGAATTTTAACTGCCCTGGAAATCCTCCATGCTTTACCCGTTCATTCCTTTCTTCCCCAAATGTATAAAAATTGCGGATCATTTTACAGTCTCTGTAGTTTTGCCATTTAGAGAATGCCATATAGTTGGAAGTGCACAGTAAGTAACCGTTCAGATTGGCTTGCTTCGTGTAGTAACATATATTTAAGGTTTCTGCACATCTTCTCGTGATTTGATAGTTTTTCCACACTGAATAATGTACTATTTTCTAGGCGTACCACAGTTCACTTATCCGCTCACCTACTAACGCTTATCTTGTTTGCTTCCAGGTTTTGGAAACTATGAATAAAGCTGCTATAACCATTCTATTTAGATTTTTATGTGGACAGGAGTTTTCAACTCATTTGCATAGTACAAAGGGGCCAGATAGATGGGTTACATGGTAAGAATGTATTTTGTTTTGTAAGAGACTTCCAACATGGCTGAGCTAGTTCACCTTCACATCAGGAATAAATGAGAGTTTTTGCTTTTTTGGGTTGTTGTAGTTGTTTTGAGACAGTATTTGACTACACAGTCCACGCTGGCCTTGAACTTGTGATCCTTCTGCCTCCGCCTCCCTAGTACTGGGATTACAGGTGGGCCCCAACATCCCTGGCTCTTTGCCCATTTTTATTATTTATTTATTTACTTATTTAAAAAATTTTTTTTGGTGGTACTGGGGTTTGAACTCTGGGCTAGAGTACGCACTCTACTAGTTGACTCACACCCCCAGGCCTTTTTTGATTTAGTTATTTGTCAGATAGGGTCTCATGTTTTTCCCTGTGGCCGACCTTAGGCCATAATCCTCCTACCTGTGTCTGCCAGTAGCTGTGGTTAGAAGCATGTGCCACCATGCCTAGCTTAGTTGTTGAGATGAAGTCTTGCTAATTTCTTTCTTGGACTTGTCTCAAACCTTATCCTATGGATCTCTGCCTCTTTAGTAGCTGGGATTACAGACATGTGCCACCACATCTTTGCCATGTTTTAAACTGAGTGATTAGTTGCTTTAAATGTGTTACAGAATAGTTTCATACATACAGTCTGGACACAGTCCCTCATCGGTTTGATTGCTTAGTCTCCCAAGGTTTTCTGGCCTTGATGCCTGATGAGCCTTGGTCATATGGAGAAGCATTCTGCTGTGGCACATGCCACACCATACTGGGAGTTTGAGCACTTAGTGATTCACCTCCAGGTCCATCTACAAAGCAAGACAGACAACTCCTTCTGCTCTGTGGATCTACCTCCAGAGAGGTAAAGGTGGGAAATTCAGGCTCTTCTGTCACTAAGCCTTGTATAATTTTTTTGTTTGGGCCTAACCTTTTTGCCCTACATCATTCAGGTTACCCTAAGTCAATTAGTAATGGAGTTTTAATACTCAGAAACTAGTCTTTAAAACTTAGACAGTTTTCTGAAATGTTTGCCTTTGGGATCAGCTTTAAAATCCACTTTAAAATCCAAAAGCGAGCATCTGATTCCTTTGCTGTCCCTGTCAGAATGGGAACAGGAGCCAGGGGATAAGGATGCCATATGTACAATATTACTTTGCGATATAAGACATTGCCCCAAACATGCTTGAGAATAAACAAGTGAATGGGTAGTGAAGCTAAGTGACAAAAAGTGACCCAAGAGGCATTCTGAAGCATGAACCACCACTTTGAGTCATAGTTTGGCTCCACAATCTTGGTTCTCTATGGGTCTAGGTTCATTAAAAAGTCAGAAACACAGCTGGGAGTACTCAAAGAGGAAATCAGTTTTAAAGATACTGTGGCATCTCATAGAGCCCCAGAGCTAGAAAGCAGTTAGGTCTGAGAGATAAATGGAGTCAGAATGTCAAATGTAGTTACTGTCTTCTCCTTTTTTGGGTTTATAAGATTACTGAAAACTCCCAACTTTTGCATTAACCGGTGGCATTTAAGCTAACCTTTTCTTTATAAATTGTACTTCCAGACACTCAGTTTTCTGACGTAAAATCAATGCAGTGTGACTGGGGGTGGAGTGGGGAGAGGGGTCTGGCTCTAATAACATAGGCATTTCCATGGTTACAGGCAGATGATGTGGTAGGTAACAGAAAAGGAAATCTTTTCTTCCCACCCCCAAAGCAGTATTCTAGGCAAATCTGATGTTCCAGATTGCAGATAGCTGGAAGCCATTTTAGAACAGCACACAAAGACCTCCAGTATCTCTCTTTAATCTATTTATTCTACCTTTTCTGTCAGCCCCTGTATCTCCCTATACTAAATCAAGCAGCAGTAAGCTTCTTTGTTTTCCTAGAATGACCATATTCTTTCATGCCTATGGGCTTTTGTACATTTTTTCTTTGTTGGGAAGACCTCCATAGCCAGACTGGCTCTTTTACTAGCTTTTTTAGGGCCAACTCAATCTTACTTTGGAAGCATTCTTACTCCCCCAAAAGCAGAGTTTATTGTTCTTCATGCTGTTCCTAGACTTTTATCACATTTGATTGTAGTTATTGTCTAATCTGTCTCTTGCCTCTAAAAAATATGGACATTTTAAAACTGGATTATGTCTTAATCATATTTATCTCAGTGGTGGCTTACATTTGGGTGGTACATCACGGAGGTTTAATACATTCTCATTACTTTCATTGTTTTTCTCCTAGGCCCAAGTTATCTTAGCTTCCTGATAATGTATCAGCGAATTGAGAAAATAAAGCTTGATTTATTTTTATCTTGGGCATTGTCCCTTTAAATTAAAAATTGAACTATGTAAATGTCATTTTATTTTATTAGCTCTCTCATGAGTTAAAATAAATATACTCTTCATGCACATAATAATAAAAAATATAACACACACCTACACCCATCCACACTCACACTCCATTAATACAGCAGCAGTGAAGGCTAACAAAAACCAAGTTTAAAAGTTCCCCGAGGTTAGTTCGAGAAGAATTAACTTAGAAGATAACACACATGTACAGGAAATCAATGCATGTCAACTCCCTGTACAGCTATCCTTATCTCAACTAGCAAAAACCCTTGGTTTTTCCTATTATTGCTTATATTCTCTCTTCAACAAAATTAGAGATAAATTGAGAATAGTTTCTGCCTGGTAGCCAGGGGTAAGGGAGGGTAAGGGGGGGGTAAGAGAGGGGACAGGGGGAAGGGGGGAGAAATGACCCAAACATTGTATGTACATAAGAATAAAATAAAAACTAAAAAAAAAAAGGAGAAAAAAGGTCAGAATATGCTTGCTAAGAAAATATTACTCCAAACATCATTCATGAACTGACTCGTTTTCTTAAGAAAAAATAAAGAACAGAAATACTTGGAAAAAAATTCCCCGAATATTGAAATTTTGGGCTTAGTGTACAAATACAAACAGCAGAGATAAAATTCTGGTTCTACTTTTGGCAGTTTTTAATTGCTACTTTTCAATCCCAAATATAAAATTGTCATTTGGCATTTTTCTGCCTTTTCTTTCAGCCATTTCTTCTCTGTTGCCTCCTTCCAAGACTAAAGATGACTTTGGAAGCCGGAATAGTGAAAATGAGCAGTCTTTTGTCCTAATTCTTCCTCTTCATTTATCTTGTTTCTTCAAATCTATTTCAGTCTGTCCTTCCTCTATTCTCCTGGCTTCACATAAGGTGATACTTTTATGTTTGTCTTACTGTACTGCAATTTGTGAATTCATGGACAGAGAAGGTATCTTTTTTAAACACTCGGATTTTTAAAAATAAAATTTACAAAGTTGATTATTACAAATGTAAATTAATGCTTCAAATCCCCCAAGTTTCTACGTTACTCTGCCTGCCAGGTAATTATCTCTGAATCTTGGCAAAAATGCATCGAAATTTCTACTTAAGATTTGCAGGGTGAAATCTAAGTTTACCTTTTTCACTCATCCAAATCTGAAAAAAATCAAATCAATCAAAATCTTAACACGCATTTTAAAGAGAGTGTGAATGAGAGTGGACGCTTTGAACAGGGATTAGAGCGTTTTCTGAAACTCAAAGCCAATAGCCAATGTCAATTAGTAACTGTATGTGTCAGGCACAGGGTATGAGAGACAACAGGAGAGGTTAAACACGGAAGGGCTACATTTTTTGAAGGTACAGATTTTAAAACGAAAGGACCACTGGAAACGGCATTGTAACTGAGACTGGAAAAGAACCAATCCAGGCCCAGCGTGGACACCGCAGGCGGCTTCCTCCTCCCAGGCCGCTGCAGCTGATTTTGGGAAGCAGCTTCATTGGCTCTCACCCTCCCCACGGCCTCCTCAGCCCTTCTTTCGCATGCGCAAAACGAGCATCAGCCTTTCGGCCTTTTCGCCGCCTTCCCCGCCCCCCGAATTCCCACTTCCTATTGGTCCATCCCACCGGGCAGCCTCTCTGACCCGGCCAATGTGGAAGCCGTGTCGGGTGCTCCGCCCCCTTTGCCGGCAGCGTGGGATTGCCGTGTCTGCGAGCCCCGGCAGCAAGAGGGGATGGCGGCTGCGGCAGTGACTGCAGGTGGGCTCTGGAGGCTCCGTGTCGCCGGAGCAGGGGGACACTGGCGTTGGCTGCGTAGTGCCGCGGGACGAGCGCGGGACTTCCTGCAACCTGCTTCCGCTGGCGAAGATGTGGCCCAGAGGCGGGAGGTGGCTCACTTCACGTTCCAGCCCGACCCCGAGTCCCGGGAGTACGGTGAGTCCCGGGGCTGCCCCGTCCCTTCCCGCTGCAGCCCGCAGATCTCCCGCGTCCCGGCTCGGTCTCCTCTTCAGAGGGCTTGCAGCCTCTGGAAGGCCTGAGGTGCAGAGCTGGTGCCCAAGGAACGCCTCCCTTTCTCGGGTCTCCTTCCAGCTTTCCCACCCTAGGCCCCAGGCGTTGTTACAGCTTGTCGGGGACTGGGCACCTCTCTTTAGGCATTTCAAAGGAAGAGTTTTTTCTTTTCTTTTTATTGCTTTAGTTTTTGCTTGAGGTAGGTAAGAATAAACCCAGGGGCCAAGTAACTGAATTGATTTTCCCCAAGGTCATAGAACGGGTTCTTCTTAAGAGATGGGAAAGAATCCAGGTTTTCTATCTGAGTCTAACTCTGAGTCCGTGCCCAGGGTCAGCCTCAGACCACCATCCTGATATGTCCACCTCGTACATACCTGGGATTACACCTGTTGGCCACCATGCCCAGTTTATCCCCATTTTTGAATGAAGAAACTGAGACACAAAAGATTAAGCTTCTATGTTTAGACGTTTGAACTTGCTGTGGAGCCACATTTCTTTCTCAAGAAGTCTGGCTCGGTCTGGCTGCAAAGTGCACTCCTACCCATTCTATTATACTGTTACATTATTCAGATCCGCTTCAGTTTCCTCACACAGCGCTTTGCCCCGCAAAGCTGTTCTTCCCAGAAGACAATGCTTCTTTTGTGCCTCATTCCAGTTGCTACTGTCCTTCACTTTCATTGTAATGTACCCACCTTCAATTTCTTCTGCATTTTTATTGATCACCTGGGAAGTTGATTCATAGTTTTACTTTTTCTTATTTTTGGCCACACTGGGATTTGAACTCAGGGCCTCACACTTGCTAGGCAAGTGCTCTTACCGCTTGAGCCACTTTGCCAGCCCTTTTTTGTGTGAGATTTTTTTTGAGATAGGGTCTGGAGAACTATTTGCCTGGGCTGGCATCGAACCGCAATCCTGCTGATTTCTGCCTCCTGAGTAGATAGGGTCACAGGTGTGAGCCACTGGAGCCTGGCTTTCATTTTTCTTTTGTTATCATTTTGGAGATTTCAGCATTCTAGAGGCAACATTGCCCAGGTGTTATAAGCTGTAGTTCTTGACCAGTGCGTGCATGAATTTGATTCTCCTCTTCACAGTTTTCATTGTGCCATGGGCCAAGCTTATTAGCCTTAGATAGTTTTATTTGCCTTATTTGTACTGCTTCAGAGGATTGTCGTGAGGACCCAGTGAGATAATCCATGAGCTAATCCATGGTGCCTGGTATCTGTGGTACTAGAATTAATCTTCCTAAGTAGGGGAGAAAAGAAGGTTGCCAGCACAGAGTGATGGTCCATAAATATTGATAGAATTCACTTCACAGAATTCCCATAATAGCCCTATACATTAGATATTGTCCCTGTTTTTATAGAGGAGGGAACTGAATGTCAGTAGTTTGAGTAACTTGCTCAAAGTCACACAGAGAGTAAATAATTTAACAGGTTCTAGGCCAGGTCTGCCTTAGTGTTTGCTCTCTTTATTATACTGTGTTGCTCCCCAAAGTAATACGTCCTGGCCTTTCTATGTTCCCAGTTTCAGGCATTCTGTGTATGCATTCATTCTATGTATCTTTATTTTCTTCTGGATGTCAGACTCTGCTAGATGCTACGGATATGCTTGTGGCTGTGGCCTTATGGATTTGAAGTCTCGTGCAGAAAATAGCAAACAAATGCAAGGCTGGCAAGGCTCCTAAGAGGACATAATATTTACCAAGCTTTCAGGAAGGTGTATTTAAGAAGGTGAGAAGGGGGTACCAGGTAGAGGAATCAGTGTGTGAAGGTTCTGAGTGGCGGGGAGCTTGGATAGTAGAACAGAGAGAAGACTTCAGTGGTGAGCGTTGAGGACAGTGGTGCAAAGTGGGACTGTTGAGGTGGCTGGGGATGGGATCAAGTCAGACCTTGTGGACATGGTGAGGAGTGGGATTATTGCAGTGCAGTCAGGGGTCTTTGGAGGGTTTGGAACAGGGGAGTAACATGATGTGGTTTGTTTTTTAGAACTTCATTTACAGTAGATATTTTGAAAATGACTTGGAGGGATGAAAGAGTAGATACCAGGAAGGAGTTTCCTAGAATAGGAAACAGGTGATGAGCTCTGGAAATAAGACCTGGTGGTGCTAGATTTTAAGGTGTATTGTAGAAGAAATCTATTTGAAAGTAGAATTCGATGGACTAGATGTGATCAATGCATAGAAGGAAGGTATCAAGGATACTTCTTTGGTGTCTGGTTTGGGCATCTGGTTGAGGGTAGCGCTATTTGTTAAGATGGGAAAGACTGGGGATCAGATATCAAAAGTTCAGTTTTGTGATTGCTAAATTAGAAAATCCCAAGACACCCAAGTAGAGAACTGGTGATTGTTGGATAGGGAAGTCAGAAGATTAGAAGCAAGATCTGTGTTGAAGATAAATATGTGGGAGTTACCTGCATGTCTTCATGATGGGCTAGAGGACAAGGCAGCAAAAGGAAGGCAGGTACCATGGCAGAAGTTACCTACTGCTCTGAGATGGGTCAACCCAGAGATTTTAGCCACAGTCTCTTCAACTTTAAAGCTTAGAGACTCTCAATTTTGGCCTTTGGTGGCCCACTCCCCTTCATGTGCTGTCTACTTTCTTCCTTTTCATAGATATGCAGTATCCTCTAGCACCTTAAGAGACAATCGTAAAGCTGGGCATGGTGGCACATGCCTGAATCTTAGTATTGTGAGGCAGAGGAAGGAGGATGGAGAGTTCGAGGCCAGCCTGGACTACATAGTGAGTTTGAAGCCAGTCTGGGACCATAGGAAGACTCTGTCTTGCTGCCCCCACCCACCCCGCTCCTCCTGCAAAAAAGAGGCAATTGAATTTATAGGCCCTTCATTTACTTTTTCTGTTGTTTTGTTTTGTTTTAGGTTCTAGAGATTGAACCTAGGGCCTCACATATTCTAGGCAAGCTTTGTACCACTAAGCTATTGTCTTAGCTTATTCTTTTATGTTGTAGTTCTGCCCTGATATTAGGATTCTTTCTGAATTTTACCTTGGGGGTAGACACTGGAATATCCTTTAATAGGAATTAGAATGGGATAAAGGTGCATACTTGGCAAATATAAACAAATCCTTAAGAAGAGGGAAGAAATGAAGTCCTTAAGAAGAGGGTTGGAAAAGTTTTGTTGGAGCAAACAGCTAGTTCCTTAGGCATCTTTCACAGTGTGATTAATGTGAGATTACGTGAGATGCCATTCACTCATCATGTTCCAGGGGCACACACTGTTTCAGGTATGTGTTAGGCTCTGCTAGAGGCTGCAGATTGCAACAGGAACAAGAGGAGGAAGTGCTGTAACCCACAGGTCTGTGCTGAGAAGGAGGCAGTGCAAAGGAGGACCAGTGCTGAATGTGTTGGCAGAACCTTCATTTCCTGAAAGTAGGCCCTAATTTTCTGTATCATAGCTGTGTTTTTTTGTTTGTTTGGAACTAGGCTTAGTCACTGTCAGCTTGCCTACTGTTGGTGTTATTTTTTTCTGGAGACTACTCCTTTGCATCTTCTCTCTCAGGCACCATAGCTCTGTGGAAGGCTTCTCTATCCCCTAAACACTACTGCTTAGGAGTAGTTATTAAACACCTACTCCACCAGACTGTGCAGTCTCACCTCCTCCCCAGTCCCCTTCCTTTTTAGTCTGTCTTCCAACTGGGACAGTGGTAGATTTTTTTCCTCCTGCCTCAGCCTCCTGAGTACTGAAATTACAGGCCTGCACCACCATGCCCAATTTAGCTTGTATTCTTTTTTGTTTGTTTGTTTGTTTCCTTGATTTTAATCTTTTAGCCTTATTTTAAAAATCATGTTATTATTATATTAGGGGTGCAATGTGACATTTATAAAAGTTCTTACAATGTATCATAGTTGAATTCACCTCTTCCGTCATTCTTATTTATCCTTCTCCCATCCCGAAATAGTTTCAGTAGGTCTCATTTTTCCATTTTCATCCATGAGTATATAATATTTCCACTACATTCACCCTCTTACACCCTTTCCTTATGTCCTCCCCCCTCTCACTGTTGCCAACCCCAGGCAGGACCTGTTTTACCTTTTGTTCTCTGTTTTGAAGAAAAGGCATTTTTGTTTAAGATAGCTACACAGGGATTTTCATGTATATATGTATTATAGCCCAAATTGGTTCACTCCTCTATTTTTCTCTTTTTAACCTTAGTCACCTTCTTGCGGTGATTTCAACAGGTTTAAAAATTCTGTATTCATTCTTGTATAGAAAGTACATCAACTATATTTACCTTCTTACCTTCCTTCTTTTATCCTCCCTCTCCTGTTAGTGACCTCCCTTTAGCGTAACCTGTTTTTTATAATGTTGCTTACATTTATATTGTGTCTATCTCCCACATGTAAGAGAAAACATGTGGCCTTTTTCTTTCTGAACCTGGCTTACCTCACTTAACATGAAGTCCTCCAATTGTATCAACTTACTTTCAAACCACGTGGTTTCATTTTTTCCTTACGGCTGAATAAAACTCATATTATCACATTTTCTTAATCTGTTCATCAGTTGTAGGGCATCTGAATTGTTTCCATAGCGTAGCTGTTGTGAATAGTGCTGCAATAAACATGGGTGTACAGGTGCTTTTGTTGTAACCTGACTCACATTCCTTCAGGTATATCCCTCGAGTGGTATTGCTGGATCATATGGCAGATCTGTTTTTAGTTCTTTGCAGAGCCTCCATACTGTTTTCCATAGTGGCTGTACTAATTTACATTCCCACCAGGAGTGTATGAGGGTTCCTTTTTCTCCCCGATTGTATTTATGTATCACACTTACTGATTTGTGTATGTTGAACCATCCTTGCAGAATTTTTGCCCTGATCTTTATTATTTCTTTCTGTCTAGTAACTGGGGATTTGACTTATCTTTGTTTCTTAGTACACTGAGGTGCATCATTAGGTTATTTGACATCTTTCTCTTTTATTTATTTACTTTTTGGTGTGACTATGTTTGAACTTAGTGCTTCACACTTGCAAAGCAGTTGCTCTACTGCTTGAGCCATACCTTCAGTCCATTTTGCTCTGGTTATTTTGAAGATGGGGGTTTCAGGAACTATTTGCTTAGGCTGACCTGGAACCACAGTCCTCCTGATCTCAGCCTCCCAAAGCTAGGATTATAGATGTGAACCACCGCTATCTAGCTGACAGGTCTTATTTTTCAATGTAGGTGCTCATAGCTATAAGGTTTTACAAATGGGCTTATTTTACCATGACAGTAGACTATTGGAGGATAAATAATTCTCAGGAAAACACTATTTAAAAACACCTACCCTGTGAATAATGTGATTTCTTACCATCTCACTCACATATCATGCTGCAGCTTTAAAAAGAATTAAAAGTAGATGTTGCTGTATGTACATGTAGCTCTGAAGTGATGATGTTTCTCAATTCTTTATCTGAACTCTATCAGAGAGAGACTTACTGTACCATTTAGAATAATGCTAAAGGTCAAATAAAAGTGGTCATTTATAACTTTTAAAAGCATAGTGCAGAAAAGCAATTGAAAAACCTAAAAATTTGAATCTAATTGGTAAAATACCCAGTAGTGAAGTATAGTTTGTGCCTTCATATGGAAATACAACTTTTAAAACCCTTATTTGTAAATTATTTCATAGAAGATGAGTAAATTCTTTGTGGTGTTGAGAAATACATTCTGGACTTATTTTGTACAATTTTTATTAAAACTTTGCTTTTCTTCTACTAAAAACTTGCTGAGCAGCAACATGATAAGATGTGGTAGGAAGACTGGAGGTGGAACTCAGGGATATAGCCTTGCCTAGCATGAAGCCCTAGGTTGTTTCCCAGCACTGCGTTTAGTCTCCAGCACCACAAAACACACAGATAAACAATCAGTCTTGGAGGCATTCAGTATTAGTTCAAATGGTCAGCACACTTAAAATTCATACTAGCTTACATGTTTAGATATTTTTTTCTTCCTAGATTCTTGACTTATGAAAATCCTAGTGGACAAATAAGTGAACTATTTTATGAAATGTGAGGAATAGGAGAAAAAGTGGGAATGTCATTGTGATTAGGAAAAGAGTTTACCTTAAACCATTATCCTTAATAAGTAATTTAAGAATATTTGTGGAATGGAGAGGGATTTACAGAAAGAGATTACAAAGTAATCATGATGTATGGTGTGATTATGTATCCTTTGACATGGATGATACAACAGTACTTTCCTGAATAAATTCTTATTTTCTCTACCAGGAAAGAGTACACTCAGGCTAATCTGGCCACAGAGGGCAGTAGGACAGTTCTGATAGAGGATTCACAAGACATGAAGCTTGGGCATTCAGCACTGTTGATGGGATCAGAGACATTTGAGGCCAAGTGGCAGAATGTGGTGGAAGGATGGCATCGGTCAGAGTCTGCTGAGGTCAGGCTGGGCTAGGGAAGAAGATGGAACTCCAGGGAAGGATAAGTGACTAATGTCTCATGGGCATTGGAAGCAGTTGTACAATAGAAGCAGTTGTGATCCACACTGGGAATTAGGCCTTGTTTTTTGAGTCACACTAGGTTACTGAAGACCATGGAGGTAGATGAACAGTGGCCAGGGCAAGTATCAGTTTAAGACGACCCCCCCACTGGATAGATTAAACATAAGGTGAGTACTGGGTTTCTGGATCAGAAGATCGAGGGAGATGCCTGTCTGTGTTCTGGGTAGTGCTTTTGGAGAGGAGTTGGCTTAAAGCTCTGTGATGACTGGGCTCTGGGCAGCACGTAGGCTGCAATCAAGGCTCTCTAGTCATGCTGTTACCCAACTGCAACACTTGAACTCTTTCTGACAAAGCCTTGCTGTACCATTTACATAATGCTCAGGTCAAGAGGAAGGACATGGACCAAGTCCAGAATCTTTATGCAGCTCTTGCTATGTCAGGCACTGTTGTGAGTATTTTATGTGTATTGCTCCATTTATTCCTCCCAAAAATCAACTTAGGGAGACAGGCATTGGCTTGCAGAGATTCTACTTAAGCAGTAAGACAGTAGGAAGGACTGAGTCTGACATGTTTAAGCATGCGATTCTGGTGTTCTCCAAACATTAGCAATCCTGGACACTAAAGTTTATCTTTCTTAGTGTTTTATGGGCCATGACTATCTATTGTTGATGACACTTGTCCCAGATAGCTCTCACTCTGGCTCTCTCTTACACCTTTTCTAACTTTTCATAGCTTTTATTGTTTATACACATTTTGTCTTTTGATTATATATGTCTTCTTTGTTTTTTACAAAAACTTGTTTACAAATTATTTAGGATGTGTTAAGTTTTGCCTTATCGACAAGCTTCTGGAATTCTGTATTGCTTTTGAGTCTTTCACAGAGCCAGCATTATTGTAAATAATCCAGTAAATTCATATGATATATTCTATATTTTTCTTTTATTTTTTTCAATGCACATGTTGGTAATAGCTCTACCACTGAGCTACATCCCCGCCCTCCTGTACCTTTCTTTCTACTTTGACTTCAATCAAGCTGTAATCAACTGTTAAGAAACTGGTAACATATTCTACAATGTATGAAATTATATTTCTTTTGCTTTCCACAGGGCAAACTCAGAAAATGAATCTTTTTCAGTCAGTAACAAGTGCCTTGGATAACTCATTGGCCAAAGATCCTACTGCAGGTAAACTTCATTCGTGCAACCATGGTAGCTGTGTTAGTTCCAGAATGGAAGATTTGGTTGGAATGTTTCTCTAGAGTGTAATGGTTAACATTACATCTACTGAAATTTTTAAAAGATTTGATCAAATGATTAAGGCTAAATGATAGAATTGATTGCAATATGAAGACATTTTTAATTCACTCATTACGAGTTTCATGTAATGTCAACATTAAGTTAACTTCATAGTATGTGTGGTCCTAATATGATATTAATACCTTCTGGATTAATACCTACTGTATACTCCTGTATCTCTAGCATAGAGAAACACAGAGAACACCACTTCATTCAGATACTTAGTCATGACATGAAGATTTGATTTCTCTACTTTTTTCACTTTTTTTACTTTGTCATTCAATTTATAAGACTTTTGTGGAAAAATAATGTTAGCATTTATAAATAATTTCATAGGCAGCTTAATTTTCATCTTTTAAATGGTTGATATAAAATAGTTGTCTTGCTGTTTTCTAAATTTTGTTGGCTTTACTTTATACATGCACACGTGTGTATATATGAGTACATATATGTCTGTCTATCTATCTATCTATCTATCTATCATCTACCTATCTATTAGTAAACGTTGGTATTCCACTTTAGAATCCTTTGCTTTCAGGTGAAGTGAGAAGCAGGTTATTTTTCAGGAGGAAGTGAGAGCTAGACTAGACAATGGTTAGACTTGATTTGTGTTGAATGCTCTGAGAATGACAGAATAAGATGCATGACACATGGATGAGGGTTATTTTCTCAAAGTCCATGAAACCATTAGGTGCATTCGTGGGACCAGAGTTCGGCTCTGAGTACCTCTAGCTTTATTTTCCTGGACTTACTGTAAAGCTCCTTTCAATTTCCAGTCACCCAATCTTTCCCTTGTTCACTATGTCCTACTGTACTTGTCTTCTCTCTGTTTCACGCAGTTCAAGTCCCTTTCTTATTTGAAACCCTTCCCTTAGCTCCTCAGTTGGCTCTGACTGTATACTATGATAAGAAATCTGTTGAGCTGGGAGCCTGGAGTATGTCACAGTTTTACTGCTAACTGTTTGCCTCTACTATTTCTCTGGCTTCATTTTCTTCATGGGTAAATCACAGTGAGATTTTAGATTGTGGTACTGTCTCAGCCAGACGTTATTTTAATCCCCTCCATCTTCTCATTCTTTTAATAGTGTCTGGAGAAATTTTGGTTGTCACAACTGTGTGTGTGTGTGTATGTGATAGGGCAGCTGTCATCCAGTGGGTAGAAACCAGGGGTGCTGCTGTATGTCTACAATGCACAGGAAAGGCCCTACAACAAAAGAATTATCCTGTGCAAAATATCAATAATGTTGAACCGAGAAGCCTTGATCTATGTTCTGTTTCTGTTTTATGATTTAAAACATAACCATTTAAATTATTTGTTTCTTCTGCCTAGTATTATTTAGGAATTTTAAAATAAAACGTGTTCTTTAAACATTGTCTTTCAGTAATATTTGGTGAAGACGTTGCCTTTGGTGGAGTCTTTAGATGCACTGTTGGCTTGCGAGACAAATACGGTAAGTTAATATCTATATGAACAGTATTCCTGCAAAACTTTTACTTAAAATATCTTGAAAATATAAAACATGCCTGTTAAATTGCCATGTTCTTATTGCATGGATTGGTTCCTTTTCCTGCAAAGTCCTATGACCCAGGTTTCTCGATATTTTCTAACTCTAGCTTTCTCTGATGTAGCTCATATTATACTTGTGATATGGTATAGATTCCAAAATAATTTTGCTACTCTATTGTGTCATTTATCTATCCAAGACCCTTTGGTATCTGACTGCTAATGACCTTAGCCAATTTCCGTTCCATTGCCTCTCATTCAAGATTCTGCCTGTTGGTCCTTGTTAATTGTTTGCATGTTTTGTTGGGGGAAGAGAGATTTATTTTTTAAAGAATTGGCTCATGTGATTGTGAGGGCTGGCAAGTGTTTAGGGCAAGCTGGTATGCTGGAACCTCAGGCAGGGTTTCTGTGTTTCAGTCTTGAGGCCAAATTCCTTTTGAAGCGGAAATCTTAATCTTTCCTCTTTAAGCCTTAAATGGATTGGATGAGGCCCACATTGTGGGTAATCTGCTTTACTCAAAGCTATTAATTTAAAAGTCAATCACATCTAAAAAATACCTTCACAGCAACATCTAGACCTGTGTTTGACCAAACATCTGGGTGTTTTGACCTGAACAAATTAACATAAAATTAACCACACCTCCCTTTCTATCTCTTTCATCCCAGTGTCTCTGAGCTTTTCGCCTGATAGGTGATTTATGTTTATCTTGTTGACTTTTATTCATTTCCTTTGTCTCCTTAGACTTAGAATCATCTGAAGGCATTTTGGCCTATCCTCTTAATTCCTACCCCTTTGATTTGCTAAAAAGTACTTTTACATTCCTTACTGTTAAGGATGCCTTTGACGTGGTTTTGACATTTTATTTCTTCTCTCACTTTTGTCTAGAAGTCAGCAAAGCAATTGCTTTTAAGGTTAACAGGAGCTGACATCTCCCTCTCTTTGGACCTTTGCTTCTGCCCTCTCATGCTCAGTTGTTACACAGGGTGAGGACTGAGGGTCTTAAAGAGGTTTTTGCTTTGTTTTTTAAATTGTCCTCTCTTTTCCTACTGCTTCTGTGGTTATGCTGTACTTAAATCCAAGAAACCTACTTATTCCATTTTCCTTACTTTCAGCCTGTTCTTTTCTCTTCTAGTCATAACAAATTGAGTTTCTGCGTCCAGCCCTTCTGATTTCTTCTGGCTGTCCATTGTAAGACCTATTCAGAGTTGAAACAGTTGGTCAAAAGTTTGTAAGATTACTCTCCTGTTTATCTAGATTCCTTTAGATTTTTTTCTTTGGTTTAGAACTGGGCTTTGAATTCAGGGCTTTGTGCTTGTGAGGCAAGCACTCTCCCACTTGAGCAATGCCTATAGCCCTTTTTGCTATTGTTATTTTGAGGTCTCACTTTTTATCCAGACTGACCTGGAACATGATCCAACTATTTTATGCTCCCTGTGTAGTTGGAATGACAGTGCATGCCACCACACCCTGCTTTTTCCATTGATATGGGATCTTGGGAACTTTTTTGTCTGGGGTTGTCCTGGATCCTCCCTGATCTCAGTCTCCCAAATAGCTAGGATTATAGGTGTGAGCCACTGTGTTTGGCTAGATTCTTTTAGATCTTAAAAAAAAAAAAAAATTTTAAAACTTTTCTACATTTTATTTACAAAGTAATGCATATGCATTGTAGAATATTTTGGGAAGACTGAAAGCCATAAAGGAGAACATAAAAATTTTTCATTATTTAGAGATAATCTAGAGAAAACCACTGTACATATTTTGATATTTCTGGACCATATTTGAATATGTTCATACACTTTAATATTTAAAGGGCAGCATTATACTTTGTTTTCTTTTTTAACAGATCTTGTTTGAAGTCTAGGGTGGCCTTGAATTCACTATGTAGCTCATGGTGGTAATCTGAAAATCACAGTCCTTGTGCTGCAGACTCCCCAGTGCTGGGATTATAGGCATGTACCACCACACCCGGATGAATTATACTTTTTTACCTTAGTCTTTTCTCTGTCTGGTGTGGCAGTGATTCTCCTGAGGACGGACTGTCTTGCTTGATGCAGTGTTGTAGCCTGCATGTGTTCATTTGAACCAATGAGCCCTCTGTCCGCACTCATGGCGCTTTTCTTATTATATCCATCCTGCCTAGGGCATTTCATCCACATCACCTGCTCCTCACACGCTAGCAACTTCTGGGATTTTTTTTTTTTTTTTTGGCATTATTGGGGATTGAACCCAGTGCTTCACTTGCTTGGTAGGCAAGTACTCTACCTTTTGAATTATACCATTAGCCTTTTTACTTTTATTTTGTTTTTGAGATGGGCTCTCAGGCTAACTTTGCTGGGCTGGTCTCAAACTCTTGATCCTCCTGTTTCTGTTTCCCTAGTAGCTGAGATTATAAACATGCATGACCAGGTCCAGCATGCAACTTCTGAATTTCTGTCTTTAATCCTGACCTGTATCTTAAGATGCAGATTTGTAAATTCACCATTTCACTACATAGCTATACCTCAGTGTCCCCGCAGTCACATAAAAGGCATCTTTTCCAAAGCTAACTTCATTACAACCATCCAGTGAATTCTTTGGTGAATATATCACCACTCATTTAGGTACACAAGTCAGAAACCCAGGGGTTCCTTGTGTCTTCTTATTCTCCATGCCTAGTCAGTGCTGAAACTTTATCTTCATAGTTTGTCTTTAATGTGGTCTCTCCATTCTTATTACCCTGATACATCCGAGCTTTAATTTTCTCTGCCTGGGTGATTTCATTTCTTTTCTTAGCAATCATCCTTCCTTTGGTCTTGCCCTCCCTCAGTCCATTCCCTACTTTGCTGCAAGATTATTCTAAAACACATCGCTTAGCAGGGCACGCAGAAGACTTTAAGATCTAGCTACCTGTCTGACTGTATCACTGTATTCTTTATGAATTTTGAATTGCTGGATGTTTCTCCTAAGGTCTGCATCATTTTGCACATCTGTCTGGATCTCTGTCTCTCATCTGGTTACCTGGCAAGCTCTTATTTCTCCTTCAGAAGATTTCCCTGTGAAGTTTTTCCTGATTCTCCAAGCAAACTCAGATACTATTTTATTATTGGTTAGATTGCATCTAACATCTTGCAAATTATACTGTAATTATTTCCCTATCATTTTCCCTACCAGACAGCTTCAAAAGGCAGCAGATCTTTAATTTGGTTTGTCTAATCTAAAAAAAAAAACCAAAAACCAGATTTCCTCCCCAAATAAACTAAAATAGGGAGAAACTAATGAAACTAACTCTTGAGAAAAGATTCATTCTTAGAGGGTACCTGCATATTTATGTCTGTGCATCAGGGGGCTGAGCAAATTTTAATGGCTAATTCACTCTTTTTGCCTTACTGTCAGTAGCTGCTGTGAATTTTTTTTATAGTAGCTTGAGGATTTTGAATTCAAAACTTTAAAAATTACAACTTGATCAAGATGGATAATTAAGTCACCGTTACTCTCTAATGAGCAACTGAGCTTCTGTTTTCAGAAGATAAAGGAATGGTGACCAGAAATGTCTATTAAAGTTGTTTTTTTAACATATTTTAAAAAAGGTCATGCATATCTGAGTCATGGTACAAAATGAAACAGAACAGAAATATACAAAACCTGACTTCTAAAACATACTTCTTTTTTCCTTGATAATCTTTGCTTTTTTTAGTGTAGGTTGGGAATTTTTAGTTCTACAGAAGCATGTCTGTTTAGCATTCTTTTTCTAAGTTAAAAAAATTTATGTTTAAAAGAATCAAAAAATTTTAATGATTTAGTTGAATGCATTGCATAAAATTATTAGCAAAGAAAACTTTGTGAGGGGGGAGGAGCCTTGCTTCCCTGAACTTGAGTGTGGAGTAAGAAGGGATCCTGGTCGGTAGGTGGCAGTCTGTGCTTTGTCATGAGACCATGCTTTGGCTGTGTACCAGTACTCAGGAACTATTGCAAAGCATTTAATATCCCGTCAGAAGGCAGAATTTGAAGGACTGCAGGTTTGCTGACATAATATTTGAAAGCTGAAAAATGCTTAATATGAAAATGAAGGAACTGCATAATTAGATGCTATGCCATCAAAGAGGGAGACAGCTATTTGCATTCCAGTAGATCCAAATGAATGTGGGTTTAGCACCGCTAAACTGCTTCCCCATGCCTTCCATTATTTTGTTCTATCAGAGGACAGGGAAGGAGTACTAACGTGAGTGTCTTGAAAATGAAGAAGAATAGAGTATGCTGAACAATTCATTGTGTACCAATGTCAGTGTTAATCTCTTTAAGTATTGGATCCGTTGATCGGAGCAACAGTTGGGGCTTGGGGAATTTTAGGGAAGCAGAGAGAGGGAGAGGGCAGCTTATTAGTAGATCTGTAGGGCATGTGTGATTTTGTGTTCAGTGTTCATTTATACAGCACAATCTGCCCTCACTACTGTCATTTTCTGTATGAGGGTGTGTGTGTGTGTGTTCAAGAAAGACTGGGGTGTGTCAGGTTCAAGGTGTATTTATATTAACACTATTTTATACTGATGTAAACATTGTTGGGCAGGGGTTCTTAGACTGTATTTGGCCCACTGGACAGCAGGAAACTTAAGTGAGAAAGGTAACAGTACAGAACTTGCTGAATAAGTCTACAGGCCTGAACATCTGCCTTTTCACAGGCACTACTCTTTTTCCAGTGCTATATTCATTCCTTTACACCACAAGTGTGGCTGTCATAGCAGTTTGGATTACTACTATAACCATTTGCTTTCTTCTGTAAACAGCACAGAAATTGTATAACCAGATATTTTAGTATGGTGAAGTCAGAAAGGAAAACTAGGACAGGCGTGTGGCATATTGCATTAGGACAGGCGTGTGGCATATTGCATATTGCATATGCAATATGCAAAAAGTTTTCATTTGCAATATGCCAATATTTGAAAAGTGACTTTGGGCCTCAGTGTCCTCTTCAGTAAGGGGAAAAAAACAGATTAAACTCTGGAGAGGTCTACACATTCAGGTAGTCATTGTGCTTTTAATTCTTTCTGAAAAGAGGGGCACAATTTCCTCATGCATTCATTCCTTTTACTTTTTTTGGGGGGGCAGTTCTGGGGTTTAAACTCAAGGCCTCATGCTTGTTAGGTGGGTGCCGTACCACACCCCCAGCCACTTTTTTTTTCTTTAGCTGTTTTTCAGGTAGGTCTTGCGGTTTTGACTGGGGTCAGTCTGGACCGTGATCCTCCTACTTATGCCTCCTCCAGCTGCAGCTGAGGTCACAGGTGCATGCCACCACTCCCAGCTTATTGAGATGGGGTCTTCCTAGCTCTTTGCCTGGGCTGGCCTGGACTGTGTTAGTTCCAATTTCCATCTCCTGAGTAGCTGGGATTATAGGCATGAGTCACTGCGTCTTGCCTTTTCCCTTTACATTTAGAGGTTTATGCATGTAACAGTTGGTATGTCATCTTGGAACATGGGCACATGTGTTTTTCTTAAGAAGCATCTTTTCTAGCATAGTAAGTTTTAAATTTGAGGGATGTAAGCAAAACCTTTGACAGGTCTCTTTCTCCATGTTTCTTGAGGGAGAATGGGAAACTATATAAAATAACATTTTTCCTGATTCCCTTTCTTCTCCTTTTGGCCAAATCTTTACCTCATCCTTCTCTAGGCTTGATCCTCCCAGATTAACAGCTGTTAGTGTTTTGGCACGCCTTCCCAAACAGCATTTATAAAAGAAACCTTTAATTTTTTTTCACCCAGGTTAAGGTAATCATTGCTCAAAGTGATGTGATATTCTAATGAATTCAAATGAAATCAATGCCACAGACCACCAGCACACCATTCTTGTTCCCAGTGAGGATGGGGCCACTGTTCTCCTCCTTGTCAAGCCCACACCTCTGGGGGAAATTCCTATCAGAGTCATTGCTGTCTCACCCACAGCTTCTGATGCTATCACCCAGAAGATTTTAGCAAAGGTAAGTATTTAGAGTCTTAACTAAAGAAAATGGCAATGCATAATTGAAAAGCAAACAGAAGATGTTCCTTATCTCCACTAAGTCTGTTGACAAACCTAATAGATCCTTTCGTCCATCCTCCTGGTAATGCCCAGTTGTTTCCTCATGTGTGTGTGAAGACATACAGGTATATGTATTTCAGAAATAATTCTCAGTTTCCTTTTAAAATTTAACTGAAAGTGTGAGTGTAGAAACCATCAAGTCTTTTGACATCATTTACATCTACATACTGACTTACATATTTAAGAGATAGTATTTTTAACTTGATCTAAACATGGCACAGTGTATAAAAAGATGACATGATACCCCATTAAAATGTATATGTTTCTGTTTTATGTATCAGTTAAGAATACAAAAGATGCAGTTGTGGGAATCATACCCATAAAAATGAATTCTTTTAGAAAAGACAAAGCACCAGGAAATTGACTTGCACAGTGTTGGGTGCCGTGGGAGAAGAGCTTTAGATCATTTTGAAGTGCTTCCTATTTTGGTTATCCTTATGGCTATAAATCATTATAGTCACTTGTGTGTGGTGATGCACTAAGAGTGAGTCTTTCACGCATATTGTTGGGTTTTTTGTTTTTTTTTTTTCTGTTTTTTCATTTTGAGAAAGGGTCTTGCTGTGTAATCCAGGCTGGCCCCAAACTCACAATTTTCCTGTCTCACCCTTCCACGTGGTAGGATTATAGGATGTACTGCCATACCAAGTTTTTAGCCTGTTTTACCCACTCTTCTTAGAAGTGAGTACTGTTCTTAAAGAAGTCACATTGGGTTGGGTGCCAGTGACTTACACCCGTAATCCTATCTACTCTGGAATCAGAGGTCAGGAGGATTGCAATTAAAAGCCAGCCCAGGCAAACAGTTCAAGAGAACCTACCTTGAAAAAATCCATCACAAGAAAGGGCTGCTGGAGTGGCTCAGGGTGTATGCCCTGACCTCCAACCCCAAGTCTGAAAAAAAAAAAGCAACCCAAAAGCAAGAACAACAATAAAAAACCATTGACAATGTGATACACTGAAACATCTCATTATTGTGTATTGCTTATCAGTGAGTGTAAACCTTGTTCTGCTCATTAGCAATTTACATTTCCTCCTTTGCAAATTGACTGTTTTAGGGTTTTTTTTTTTTTTAATTTAGGTGACTGAGATCTTACAGAATTAATACTAATCTTCATCCAATTTAGCCACTCACCTCTCACAAGCAGATAGGTCATATTTCATGTTGATGTGTACGTGTTGATCTTGTTAACCAGTGACATTTACATTTTCTCTGGATAAAACTCGAGTCCACACTTACTTCATGGGCACTCTGGAGTTGTGGGCAGAGTAAAAATAAGTTTAAGTAAGTAATGTAATTTCTACTGATTGAATCATGATCAAGCATTTGCATATTCATTACTCTTTGATTTGTGTGCTTTTCACGTTTGATAAGCATGAAGACCAAGTCTAACAAAAGATACTTAAAAGAAATGTGTGAAAAGCAGAACAGGTTGCTGTGGATCCATTCATACTGTGTTATATCTTCTTTGTAGGTGGCCCATGAGTTGCAGGCATCTTGATGAATTCATTTGCTATCTTTCAGGTGTGTTTGGTTTGCTAGACAATTTGAAAAGCTATTGGTGTCTTTTCCTAGTTCAAACACTTTCAGAATGAACAATCATTATGAAATGTGAACTTTCATTAGATGTGTTGCTCAGGTGTATTCTTAAGTTTGTGTTGTCTGAAGTGGAGAGAGAATTCTCCCCTCGGTTTGAAAAGCAAATGAAACATTCATCATTAGAGAGGTTAAGGAATTGCCATGAACGGAATCATGTCTTTTCTTCATATGCTTTTCGTTGACTTTGAAATGATTGTTTAAGTGCATGCTTGCACATGTTTGTGAACAAAAAGAGAGAAACATCCACAGGGAAAGAATATACAAAAAAGCCCTCAAAAATGAGCAAGAGTGCGTCTAGAGTGTGGGAGGTTTTTATTATTAGAGAGCATTTAAACTTTGAGTTTGATTTTATTATAACATTTTTATTGTCTTGAAACTTTGATTTTTGAAGAAAAGGAAAATTATTTTTCTGGCAGTATGGTCTTTGGGTATTGATGGATGCAAAACTTGAAAAGGATTCTATTGATGGGGTTTGTAAGTAAATCCTGGCAAAATGTTTTTAACCTTTCTTCTCTTTCTCCTCCTCCTCTTCTTCCCCTTTTCCTTTCTTTGTGCCCGGGTATTGAACCCAGGACCCTGGGCGTGGCAGGGAAGCACTCTCCCATTGAGCCACATCCCCAGCAGTGTGAATATTTTCTGGTTGAACGTGAAGATTTGGATGTGTGGAATTTAATGTTCTTGGAAGAACATCTAGGCCATGACATGGAATTTTCACCTTGCCTCCTGTCTAGATCATTGACTTGATTGCTCTCTAATTGTTTTCTGTCATTCTTTTTCTTTCTTTTCTTATTGAGGTGCTGTGGCAGGAAGTAATCACCTTGTACTTGCTGGGTCAGCACTGTAACACTTGAAACATGCCCAGTTTGTTCTCTGAAATTTTTTGAGATGGTTTTATTTTTGACATTTGAGAAGATTGTGTGGCTACAATTTGCATTGCAAACTATGCTGTTATTTTGGAATCAATTACAAGCAGCCAATGTTTTTGAAGCTGCATGCAACATGACAGTGTTTCCTAGCCATACCACTTTTAATCAGATTTTGTGTAAAGTTTGGTGTTCTCTGGGTAATAGAGCTTCTCCATATATCTATCATCACCTTTATTGCTTCTCAGAATTCTCTATTTGCCCTCTCCATAGACTATGAGTAGAGGTCAGTGTATTCATCTTTGTATCGTTGGCCATTGTACTGCAGCCTGATTTTCTTTATATTTTATTTGGAGGTAGTTTTAGAAATACAAAATGTTGACAAAATGGAGATAGATGATCCAAAGTGTGTATGGTCACATGACTTTTTAAATTACAAAATCTAGGAAAGTGGATGATTGTAAGATATATGGGTGGCATAGCCAATGGTAATCAGCAAGAAGGCGTTAAGAAGAGGAGAGTTGAAAAATTGCAGTTAACTTTAGTAATGTGGTTTAACTTTAAAGTTCATGCCTCAAAAACTACGTGCCTATTGTGAATTGTGATGCATTAAACATGGAGGTGCAGGTGCCTCTGGAGTAAAATGAGTCGCATTCCTTTGGGTGTATCCCTAGGAGTGGGATTGCTGGACCATATGTCAGATCTAAGTTTAGTTTTTAAAGAAGCCTCCATATTGTTTCCCAGAGTGGTTGTACTAGCTTGCATTCCCACCAGCAGTGTGTGACGGTTCCTTTGTCCCCACATCATCCTCAATATTTCTTGGTGGTGGTATATTTGTTCATAAGTATTCTAGTAGGAGTGGTGTGGTGTTGATTTGCATTTAAGATAGGCCTTTTTAAGGGAAGGGTGATTTTAACTTCCTTGAGGGCTCATGGCTTTCATGGGCGGCAAAATAGTTGGACTACGTTTGTTGCCACGGAGTGGAAACAGTCCCCATCATCTCCTGGATATATGGCAGTGCTGCTAAGTGAACTCCACTCCTCAGAACATTCCCATGACCACAGGGAGATATCATTAGTACTGGAAAGAATTCAGTTGAGTTCATAAACTCTGTGCCACCTGAGGATTGAGCAGATAATTGGTGAAAACTATATGGAATTTTATCGTTAGCCATTTAGCAATAGATGAAATGAGACGAGTCAAATTTCAAAAATATCCCAGCAATGATTGGAATACAGACAGAACACTTGTTTTTTTGCAAGTTGAGAGAACAAAACTGGAGTGAAGTTTGAAAATACATATTTATTCTCTACCCAACAGCCATGATGATATAGTGGTCATTCTGAAGGTATAACCATCATAGAAAAATTTTCCTGGAATAAGAGTCAGTACCCAGTATTCTGACCTTATGAACTATTCCTTGAGAATTTTTCATCTACTTTTTTTATGTGTAGTGGTTATGAAATTATATGTATAAATGACATAGAGAATTAAAATTCATCCAAAAACTATTTTAGGGTTTGTTGACTTATTTTGAAATGTGTGACAATTAGTTTTATACTTTTATGTTATCTTGACTTCAGATCCAAGATTTACCAAGAGTTTGAAGTTGCTCTACCTAATTCTATCAGTCCCCGGAGGGCTACTGCCTTTGTGATCTCTGAAGACTTAGGTCTTAGACTAGCAACTGCTCCAGTGGAGGTAGGTAGCATGTTGAAGTTTTCCCACTGATGTTAGAGTGTCACTAAGCTTAGAACGTTTCAGGTACTCAATTGAGTTTTACAAACCTGATTGCTTCTGGTGCTTGTCATACCTTAGAGATTCGTTGGTCTTACTTTTGTTCTGCTTTAAATTTTAGAGTTCAAGCATATTAAATTGTGGTATGACCATAAATATATCTGAGTAGAAAAGTTTATCATTGACCTGATGTAAGACCAAATGGCTTGAAGAGGGAGAAAGTGTCCCCATTGTCATTCAAGGACAAGTGGAACTTTTTAAGATGTCCCTCTAGCAGACGTTGCTTCCTATGTCATTGATCAAATGGCACCACGTTATTGCCCGATTTTTTATTCTTTGATGGTACTTGGGTTTAAACTTGGGGCTTTGTGCTGACTAGGCAGGCACTCTACCACTTGAGTAACATGCCTGTCCTTAGTTTTCCAGCTACTAAGAGGAATATAGCATCATGAGTGGCCTTAGACCAACACTCTCCACTTGGGTTACATGTCAAGCCCCCTACTTAAAAGAGAGATTTTGTGTGGCATCTTTGCCATCCAAGAATAAAGCTTATAGAAAGTATAACGTACTTCCCCCAAGTTAATATGATGCTATAAGTAAAACACTACGTGAAATAAAAAGGAACAAATATACAGTTTTAGAATCTGTGTTTTAAATGGAAGTGGTCAAAGATTGTTGCTCTAGGTGTGGTGTATTGAAATGTTTATGCCATGCATAGACTCATCCTCTGTATAACAGCTATAAGTGCGGTTTGGTATAGATGCATTATTTCAGTATCTCAGACACCTTGGGTGATGCTACCAGCAGGGATGTGTATTTCTGCACTGGTGGACAACGTTCAGTGAAGTTGCAAACATAACAAAGTGCAGTCTTTTCTTGATTCACAAAAGAGTTGTGTTTCTGAGAAATTCAACATGTGCTGAAAAGTGCTTTGGTTTTATAAATAAGTTGAAATTTCCGGGCTCTGGTGGCTCATGCCTGTAATCCTAGGCACTCAAGAAACAGAGATCAGGAGGATCACGTTTCAAAGCCAGCCCTGGCAAATAGTTCACCAGGCCCTATCTCGAAATACCCTTCCCCAAAACAGGGCTGGTGGAGTGGCTCCAGCTGAAGTCTCAGGACAGTTTAAACAGGTACTTTACATGAATCTAAAGAAACTTTCAAGAATGATGAGGAATTTGAGACTATTCTTCACTGTCTGGGACAATACCGAGTATAGCAGATCTTCACCCACTAAGTGTCAATAGCAACCTGCAGTCATTGTGACAATGTACCATGCGTTATCTGGAAATGCTCACATAAACCTGCAGAGGGCATTACTGCCTCCAGTGCCCCCTTTGCCCTAGGCACATGTGTGTGTGCACATGTAGAAGGGAGTGAGCAGAACATCCCTGGGCCGGCCACATTGAGATATCCCACACAAGTGTAAAATGAAACTAACTGATTGGGCAGGGGTTGTCAAAGCAGATTATGGGGTCAATACAGTGCGACAGAGGAGCAACTTGCTTTGTGTCAGACAGGTTGGGATCCAGTTCTGGCTCCCTTATTGGAAGGTAATATGAGCTTGTACTGACACAGAGTTCCTTGAACTTCAGTTTTCTTTTCTATAAAATAGCGTAACACTCTTAACGAGGTGCAATGCCTAAATGGGAACATTTGTGAAGAACCTGGTTCCTGGTAGGTATTGAAGCACTGTGTTGGTTAGTATGTCAAACAGTAAATCCATTTGCAGGTTTTCATTTGGGGTTAGGTTGTTCGTTTGCTTTCTGTGGATGGGGAAGTGGACATATGTAGGTGGAATTACAAACTTCACAGGCTTCATGAGGACTGATTTAAATTTTATATAATATGAAGCATTTGTACTTGAATAAGAACATGTGCTTATTGTGTTCTTTACAGGTACAAGCCTTCCAGCCATGTTTCCTTTTCTTGAATCTCCCCTACACTGCTATCAGAGGTGAAGAGTTTGCCTTGGCAGTAAGTAGATTCGATTATGGGAAAGTTACCAGAGGTAACATATTCAGGTTTGTTGATTCCTTGCACTTCAGGGAAAACAGGAAGGGATGGGGTGCTGTGCTTGGCATTTGATACATTGTTTCTAAGCATTGGATACATTGCAGGGAGACTGAAAGCAGATGTACTTTGTCAATAACTTCTTCTGCTCGTTAAAGGCTAGTGATCTCCTTAGGAAGGCTACCCATTCTCATCTCAGTTTTCCAGCACCAGTCCTCTTCCTTCCTTATAATTTTGGAGGCCCCGCTTTCTCTCTGCTGCCCCCTGGTGTTTCTCCTGATGTGCCACATCTAGAATGTGCTGCCCCTTCTCACTGCCAGTCTGTGCCTGCTACAGTTGTCAAGAATTTATTCCTTCAAGACTTGCAGTTCCAATGCCTTTTTTGAGGAGCCTCATCCATCCTATAGTCCACAGTCCCCATGGTTGTACTGTGTAGGATACAATTTAGGATTCATTTTGCGAGCCATGTGTCTTGCATCTCCTTAGCTGATCAGTTCCCTGGAGGCAGGGATTAGACTCATTGTTTCTGTTGTCTTCTTAGTGTTGTTAACCAAATATTTTTTTCCCTGCAAGTAACCAATTAACCAAATTGTTATTTTCATAATTTAGGATACCAATTAATTTATTGCCTGCAATGTCATACTTTCTTGAAGTACTTGTAAGGGTACATTTTTCAACTATTTATTCAGTTTGTTTTTGCTGCTGGAGATCTAAGTGTAAACCTTGCTCATTAAGAACATCTTCTACCCCCAAGCTGCAGCCTCTGGGATTTTAGCTTTTTGTTTTTCGGTGCAGGGCCTTCTGCATGCTAGGAATGTGTTATGCTGCTTGAGCCATGCCCCCAGTCTTTGCTTTTATTTTTCTCTTCTCTAGATAGGGATGTGTGTTTTTTGCTCAGCTTGGCCTCATCCCATTACCTTCTTGTCTTCCCCTCTGAAATAGCTGGGATTCAGAGGTGCTCCACCATGTCCATCTTTTGAGTTTTTGATTGTCCTTTTTGAATATAGCTAGCATGGTCCAGTGTAATAAGAAAAACATCTGGAGTTGGAGGCCCATTGTCCACTCTGTCATTCACAGAAAATCATTTAATTATTAAGTCCTTATCTATAAAGTGGGAATCACAATTTTTGTCTACATAAAGTCATTTGAGAAGCAGATGAAAAAATAACTTGGAAAACAGTTCATCAAATGCATGGCCTAGAAAAATGCTATTCTTTATCTACAAGGGGAAACTTGCAGGCTTTGTTATTATTAAGGCTAAACAAGAAGTTCTTTGTCTACTTAAAACTATAGCTCATGTCTGAGCCTGGAAGATGACCAAGGATGTGCTGTGTCCTTCCTCTGCCTCTTCCCATGGCATGTCCCAAGCCGTGTAATAAACCTCCTTTTTCTGACTTCACCATGCCTCTTTAGCTGGAGTTTAGGGGCAGGTGACCTGAAGTGGTATGTGGAATCTCAGGACTTTGGGCCTTGGGTCCAAAACTGCGGTTTCACTCCCACCATTTGTATTGGACGAAGACCATCTACATGGAAGCAGATTTCACATTGGTGACTGTCAGGCAGACACAACTTAACATGGACAAAACTCCACCCAGAATATAAGATCCTCAAACCACAACCGAAACCTTTACCTAAGCTGCAGCAAGCATGTTTTGCTTCAAGAGGTCTTTTTAGTGGCTTTGTGCCATTGCTGACAACTCTCCCTGGGGACGGATGCTACAGAGAACAGATTGAGGTCACAACCACCATATTGAAGACTTAGTGTTTGACTGTCTTCCCAGATCCTGCAAAGGGGGCAAGGCACCCAAAGGTGCCCTATGTCCTGTTCTCTGAGGGGGCAGAGGACACACTGGATTCTGCAATGGGGAGAAGAGAAGATGGCTGAGTCTACAGAAGTGAGATGCACTGTCACAAAAATGGTGACAAGAGATATGATGGACGTAGGACAAACTTTTCTGATTGAAAATTTGCCATATCACACCTCACCCCTGTTAGAATAGCCATCATCAGCAACACCACCACCAACAGGTGTTGGCGAGGATGTGGGGAAAAAGGAACCCTCTTACACTGTTGGTGGGGATGTAGACTAGTACAACCACTCTGGAAAAAAATTTGTTTAGCTTTTTTACTTAAAAAGCTAAACACTGATCTACCATTTGATCCAGCAATACCACTCTTGGGGATATAACCAAAAGACTGTGACACAGGTTACTCCAGAGGCACCTGCACACCCATGTTTATTGTGGCACTATTCACAATAGCCAAGTTATGGAAACAGCCAAGATGCCCCACCACTTACGAATGGATTAAGAAAATGTGGTATCTATACACAATGGAATTTTATGCAGCCATGAAGAAGATGGCTGGTAAATGGATGGAATTGGAGAACATCATTCTGAGTGAGGTTAGCCTGGCCCAAAAGACCAAAAATCGTATGTTCTCCCTCATATGTGGACATTAGATCAAGGGCAAACACAACAATGGGATTAGACTATGAGCACATGATAAAAGCGAGAGCACACAAGGGAGGGGTGAGGATAGGTAAGACACCTAAAAAATTAGCTAGCATTTGTTGCCCTCAACGCAGAGAAACTAAAGCAGATACCTTAAAAGCAACTGAGGCCAATAGGAAAAGGGAAACAGGAACTAGAGAAAAGGTGAGATCAAAAAGAATTAACCTAGAAGGTAACACCCACGCACAGGAAATCAATGTGAGTCAACTCCCTGTATAGCTATCCTTATCTCAACCAGCAAAAACCCTTGTCCCTTCCTGTTATTGCTTATACACTCTCTACAACAAAATTAGAAATAGGGGCAAAATAGTTTCTGCTGGGTATTGAGGGGGGGGGGGGAGAGGGAGGGGGTGGAGTGGGTGGTAAGGGAGGGGGTGGGGGCAGGGGGGAGAAATGAACCAAGCCTTGTATGCACATATGAATAATAAAAGAAAAAGAAAAAAAAAAAGAAAATTTGCCATATCATATTAGGAAGTATAGACCGTCTTGTCCTCAAGTTTTTGTTTTTCTCTCAAGATGGGTTATTGAACAAGTACTGCGAGTTTCCCACATCACTATGACAGGAGCCTGCACAAACAGAACAGGAGTGTCCATGAGTGGCTGAGAAAAAGGGCAGACCCTGGAGACTGAACTTCTCCTCCGAGGATTGGCAGCTGTAATTAAACTTTCCTCCCAAGCCATGCAGAGAGCTTGATATGAATGGTGTCCCCCTCCCATGGCAAAATGCCTCTAGAGATGCCTCATGGGTAACTACAGGGCAAGGACTGTCCCAGAGGAAGCTGTCCACTACGATGAACAGGACAGAAACCTGACACAGGTTGTCTTAAACCCGGGGATTGGTGGAGGAAAAACAGCTGGATCAGATGGAGGACACCAATCACAAGGAACACACCAAGCAGTGGCTCTGCTAGCTTTGTTACACAGATTTGAGCCAGCTGGGCATTTGCCTTAGAGAGCCTAGGGCACAGGATGTGCAGATGCGTGGTGTCACACCTCCAGAGCGACATTAACAAATCTGGGAAGAGATGGTGTCACTCCAGGGTCCAACTGGCAGGACAGAGCACAGGGTTCTGGCCTCCAGCTCCCGGCCCAAGCCTCTGCCTTCATTCCCCCATCTTACACAGACCTTCAGAGGGAGGATCAGCCAGCCTGGACCCCAAGCTCCTCAGTCTCCCGCTAGACAAGCAAAGCTAATGGATGGCCATGAAGTCCCCAGATGCTACTAAGGAGCTCTTTGACCCAAGGACCTGCCATCTCCACAATGTCACTTTCTCTATGCCTTGTTTCCTTTTTATTGCAGATTGTGTCTGGGCTGAGTCCCCCTGTGGGGAAGTGGGGTGTTGGGTTAAAGCACTGACTGGTGGTTGTCCTATATCCACACTTTTAAAAGGCACTCAAGTTTCTTTTGCTGAAAAGCACTGACTTCTTACTTTGCCCATGAATTAACTATAAACAGGAGATGCTTTGCATCTTTGTCTCCATTTTGTACCTGTTGTCCTTTGCTCTGAGCCATTCTCTGCTGCAGCCTCCTTGGAATCATGGAAGGACAGGAATGACCAATAACGTCTTTATGACAATGACTGAAACTTCCATGATGAGCAGTGGAGACTTGTAGGACAGACCACTGCTCCAAATGAGGACAATGAGCTCTCATGATGAGGCTGCACCCTGGAGCAGGAACAGTCATCTCATGGGAACAGGATGACTCCCATCAAGTGATGACAGTGATGACATCTTTTCTGGAACCACTCTGGGAACCCTTGAACTGAGATAATGGACAACCAGATCACACCTGCGACTGGTACTGTTTACCTATGCATACCTTTGTCTCCTCACCCCAATTCTTTGACACTTAAACCTGTAGCTCATATCTGCACTGCAAACATGGCTGAAGAGGAGCTGAGTGCTTACTCTACCTTTTCCCAAGCATGTCCTGAGCTGTGTAATGAACCTCTTTGTGTGCCATTGAAACAAAAGGTCAAACAGGACTCTAAGCCATTTAAAATTTATTTAATTAAGTATAAAGTTACCTTTACACTGGTCTACAATGACAGCAAATACATTTCTTGCCATAAAGACACAGAATTTGGAGTTTAAAATAGTCCCACTGAAGATTCCATATTAACATTGTTGTTAGTGTAAGTTTGTTTTAAATAATCAACTTAAAATACATATACTATCTACAAAATGAAATTAAAATGCACTATCTATATACAATGAATTCATATTTAAAGCATCTGTTAATAAAATAATATCCTGAGTATTACAATTCTATGAAGCTTGATTTTGATGTAAAGTATAACGACTGAATAACAGTTGTAATTTGTAATGAAGATGAGACAGTAATCAAAAGAACTCTGAAAAGAGATCTTACTTTCACATTGGTCTCTAATTGTAGTAAATATATTACTTGGCATTAAGACACAAACTTTGGAGTTTAAAATAGCCCTACTACAAGATTATATCCATACAACTCTAATTGTTCATGTAATAGTGGCTTAAATGATAGAGTTAAAGCAGTTACACTATCTAGAATAAAATGAAAATATAGCAGAACAGAACTAAAATAAGATTCATATTTAAATCATCTATTTATAAAATACTATCCTGACACTTATGCTTTGATTAAGCTCGAGTTTGATGTAAAATGTAATAACTAAATCACAGTATTACTTTGAAATGAAAATGAGACAGATATCAAAGACATTGGGAGAAGAGATCTTACTTTTGTATTGGTCTATAATTACAGTAAATAAATTTTTTGGCATGAAGACACAAAATTTGGTGTTTAAAATATCCCCACTGCAAGATCATATCCATAAAACTCCAATTATTATTTATGTAAAAGTGCATTAAATAATCAAGTTAAAATAATTACCCAGAATAAAATGAAAATTAAATGATAATATCCATATTGAAATCATCTATTTATTAAATGCTGTCCTGAGACTTACACTGTAATTATGCTTGAATTTGATGTAAAGTTTAATGACTAAGTAACAGTGGTAATTTATAATGATGATGAGAGAGCAATCAAAAGTAATTTGGTAAGAGATCTTACTCTCACATTGGTCTACAATTACAATGCATATTTTGGCATAAGGACAACAGCCTTTGGAGTTGAAAATAGCCCCACTGTAGGCTTACAGACATAAAACTCCAATTCTTATTTATATCATACAGGATTAGATAATCAAATGAAAATAGCTATTCTATCTGGAATAAAATGAACATAAAATATACTATCTAAATAAAAGAGAATGGAAATAAAGTAATAAGATTTATATTTAAATCATGTATTTATAACATACTATTCTGAGAATTAAATTTCTAAAATACTGAACTGGAAGTAAAGAATAATGGTTAATGAACATACAAGTTAACAGTAGTAATTGAAACAGAAAATGAGAGAGAAGTGAAAAGTACTTTGAAAAGAGATCAGTAGATTGCCAGGTTCCTTCTTGTGGTTCTAGATGTTCAGTAATGGCATTGTTTGAAGGTAGAATTGACCTTGACGAAAACTCAGTTCTACTTTGAGAATGTGGGTGCAACAGGAACATCCAGTTCTTGAGGGAAGTTAATTGGGGACAGCCCTGGGTGAAGAGACATTTCTCACTGGAAATGGAGGATGTGGTGGGCCCGGGGAATCCCTTGGTGTAAAATGATCTGAGGAAGCTGAAGACATCTTGTCTGGAGGAGGTGGTGGAAAAGGTGGGCCTCTTCTCAGAAAATGGCTCTTGGGATCCATTGGGAACACTACCCTTGGTGGTATAAAATGGTGAGGAGCTCCAAACATATTTCCTGGGAGGGGTGGTGGAAAAGGCAGTCCTTTTCTCAGGAAGAGGCTCCTAGGTTCCACTGGGAACAATGGACTCGGATCAGAGGAACACAACCAGGGCCCACTGCTTTGCCTTTAGCAGGGAGGGATGAGTCAAGCACATTTGAGTGATCACAATCACCAGTGGTATCACCTCTAGTAGATTCCTTTTCTGAATCCAAAGGAGGCATATCAAAACTTCTGAGTTCTGCTGGTTCAGGGAATTTACCAGAATGAGAACAAAGTCTGTCTTGCCTCTGTGGAGGAAAAGCTGGATTGGTATTTGGTTGGCCTGATGGAGGGGTCATCATCCTTCCGTCCTGTTGGGATGGATGGGACGGCGAGCCAGTCTCAGGAGGTGCTCTACAAGGGCCAGATAGACTGTCACAGGTTGCCTCTCCTCTTTCATTGGGAATGGGATGGTGCAGAGGATTCTCCGGGCTTCTTGAGCTTTTTCCTCCTTCCTGAGGAAGCCAAGGTGGGGGTCTCAGTGGACCTTCCAACAAAAGCAGAGTGAGAAGAACTTTCCTTTCAGAAGAAGGTTGACCCAATGGCAGAGCACCAGGTGAAAAAGGCTCTCTGCCATATGCTGCATGTGAAATATCAAATGGATATTTGATATTTGATACCTTCTACCATTTCGATTCTAATTGCATTTTAATTAATTTTTGTCTTTCACTGGCATTTACCATTGTAAGATAGTTAAGTTGTTTTTTCAGAATTCTGGGCTACCAGCCAATTTCAATGAGCTTTTTTCTTTTAGTATAGAGTCTGCTTTTGATAGTAACAAATGATTCTAAGTTTTCTGATCACTCTCTGGCTACATTTTTACAGGTCTCCAGGTCTTCAGCTGCATGACTGATCTTTTCTTATGCTTGGGAACATTTCTTATCTGTCTCTAGCTGGTAACAATCCTCTGCCATGAATTTCATACAGTATATCCTTCTCTTTTCTTCATGCAGTTAAGTGGTGGTCTGAAGATTCTGCTGAAGCTTCTGATTCTCCATTTCAAACCTTATCTTCTCTGATTGTAAAAAGGCTTCTCTAGTGTGGAGAGTTTTCATATGCTCTGTGAAGTCTTCCCTCATTCTATCTACTTTACCCAACTGAGTATAAATTTGGTTTCATTCTCCTTCTAAGGATTTTAATGAAGCATTTAACTTCACCACATATACCAGTCTCTCCAGAGCTCCTCTTTTCTGATTATGAAAGTGAGGACCTTCTCCTGGTCTACTCTCCCTTTGTAATTCACAGTTACCATTGTGTGTCATGTCTTCTCCAAGGACAACAACCCACACTTTCCTCTTGACCATCTGAAACCAAATTTCAGAGTTAATGTGTTCTTCCTTATTTTTTAGAAGTTGTTTTGCATGTGCCAAGGTGTCAACTGCCATCTTCTGATTCTTCAGTTCACTCACTCATTCCTTCCACACTTCTGCTTCTTCTGGAAGCCACTTGCAGCTTTCCTGAATCTGGGAATTTCCCTTCAGAGCATCTGTTACCAAGTCCTTCAGATGCAATCCATTGTTTCAAAGTATTCTTAAGGTTCTTATGGCGTTCAGTACGTTGGATTCCAGAGATTTTGATTTATCTTCTAGATCCCATATCAGTTTTGCCATTTCCTTCATCAATTCAAGTTGTTTAAAGGTTTAGATTTGTCTGCTTTCAGCTGTTTTTCTACAAGGAGGACTTCATCAAGATTAGACTTGGATGTTTTCATTGTTCACAGGCTGCCTCCAAAATCTGTGCTTCCATTGAGCCCATCTCAAAGCTGGCATCTCTTAAAGATGACACAGAGGCATCATGCTTTTTTTCTACAAGGCTAACTTTTTCAAGAGGCTGACATTTTCTTCAATGAGTCCAGAAACTTCGGTAGCAAGGTTTGTTTCTTCTCACCTAAAGTCAGCTTGTTACTGACTGAAAACTTCTGCACTAAAGCAATAGAATGGAAAAAAGACCAGGATCTCTCCATATAGCAGCAGTTTCCATGGAAAATCACAGAGCTTTGGTCTCATTTCTTCAGGGATTTTTGTCACAATCCTGAAAAAGTCCTTTGGGTGAACCCCAAGCATGACTGATGACAGCTTTGGGGCCATCCATGGCACAGAGGCTGCTCTGGCTGTTCCCAAGGCCAGGCTGAGTGTCAAAAGGCAACAAACACTCAAAGTTCTTCCTGAAACCCCAAGGCTCACCTCACAGCTGAAGCAGACCACTGTGGAGTGGGTGGTGTGGGGGATTCGGATGGAGTTCTTTCTCACTCAGTTCACTCTATCCACAGCAGAGGAGCTTTTCCACTTCCTTCAACTTTACAGGGTATTTGCCAGGTCTTGGCTAGTAGGTCTCACTGTCTTTTATAAAATGGATAATGATTTCTCAGAAATCCTAAAGCTCATCTCATCACCCTCATTGATAGAACTGAAGGACGTACTGCAGGACATCCTAGAAAGTGAAAAGTGGTCAAGGAGACACCTCTCCTACCCAGGAAACCTCTGTCTGCACCTGAGAGACATCCCTGCCCTCAGGCAATATTCAAAAATGCTATAAAAGCCCAATCCCCAACTTGAACCATGGGGCCACCCGTCTCCATGCCCCCCTGCATTCCCCACTATGTAGTCTTTCTCTTCTCTTCTCTACAAATACAATCTTTTTGACAAATTTTGTTGGAGTTCACCTGTGCTTTCATTGTCAGAGGGGGATCAATAACCCTGAGCATCTGAAATTCCTGTGTGTGTAATCCGTGCATCATATGTGGTGACCACGATAGGACAAGCCATCACCTGAGGTTGGTGTAGGTTGTGCCAAACTGTGAAAGGCTACCTAGGAATGTTACCATGATTTCCTGGCACTCCAGTGGAGTCTATTTTACAGGAGAGCCCTTCCACCATGGCTTAGCTACAGTGAAACACTCAGGCCAATGTTCTCTCTCTCTCTCTCTCTTTCTCTCTCTCGCTCTCCCCCCTTGGGAAACTGAGGAAAAGCTCCATGCCAATTGTGGCTGTAAGGCAGGCAATCTGTGACAACTCAGATGCTCGTTTGGGGCTTATACCAGACTGCCAATGCTACGTGGGTGGGGCCAGACTTTCATGCACAGAGGCTTTTTTTTCCTCCCCTTAAACTCTAACACTCTTCTCTTTCAAGATCTGATCTGCTTAAGAGGAGGTCTGAAAACAGCCAATGGAAAGGAAAGTTTCTCTTCAAGCTATAAAAGGTGTTCTGGCTGGGACACTCCCCAGTGTCATACTAAGGCTGGAGATGCAACTACCTGACCCGCCATGGGGCTGCAAAGGTGGCTAAGTCTCAGACCACTCCAGCCATGTCCATGGAAAACAGATAATCTGATCTCTTACGCCTCCTTCATGGTTTCCCTGGCCAGAGAGTGGAGGTCACCCCTTGCTTCCAGTGCTCCAGTACTGCATTTGGGCAGGATCAGCTTGGACAGCAGTGGTAACAAATAATCCCTCATGCATTGAGCCTGGAAACTCTGTTGACCCCCAATCCTCAGCCTCTCCTTCCCCTTTCCCAAGTAGTTGAGGATGAGTGTCCTCCTCCCTCCTTTGCTCTAAATAGCAGTTAGCTTCTTTTTTCAGGGAGTTTGGGGAAAATCCCTGCAGGCACCAGAAAGTGCCTAAGTCTCTAACTTATGCTTAACTGTCTTTGTCAAGCATCAGGTTAACTGGTTAAACAGGTTCCAGAGCCTGCCTTCAGAGAAAGAAAGAAAGAAAAAAAAAAAAACAGTTAATTGGCAGAGACCTCCTGGTCTTCTCTGTTTTTGCCCCTTAATGGAGCAAAAGCCTTCAGATGCTCTGTCTCTTTTCATAAAAAGGTCATTGGGGGGAGGAGTGGCTGCACACGAAATACCTGAAAATCATCCACGACCTTAGTCACAGGTGGCAGTGACAGAAGCATGGGAGAGAGGGACCCCCTCTTCCATTACAGTTTCTCCTCATCTGCGGACGCCTAGGTAAAAGGAGAAACCTCTGTTAAGGTGACCAATTTTCCCTTGTTTCCCTTTTCTTACATGGGGAATCAAGGTTCAAGGATCCAGGAAGGATCCCTCCCCTTGCCTGCTCATTAAAACATTGGAAAGATCTTGATCCAGAAAGTCTTCAGCCAAAGCAATTCAAATTTTACTGCACCCAGAGAATCTTCGGGGAGATGAGGAAAGATGGTCAGAAGGAGGGAACATTAATTACAATACCATTCTTCAGTTAGACATGATGTGTAAAAAGGAGGGAACATGGACCTGAGTTCCATATGTTAAGCTGTTCTTTTTCCTAAGAGACCACCCAAAATGGCTGAATAAATACAGGCTCTATACCCAGACCATGGTAACCCTTTAAAAAAGTCCCCAAACTCCCTTGAACCAAAGCACCCATCTGATGCTCCATCAGCTTCCTATCTTTCCCCTTACCCAGCTACCTCACACACCAGACATCATCCCACAGGACTGTACCTGCTCCAGTTAATTCCTGGAGGAGATAGGGCTCACGTTCCTTTTAGAGGGAGTGAACTTAAAGAAATAGAAAAGGACTTAGGAAATTACACAGAAAACCCAGATCAGTACATCCAGGCATTTACAGAAGTCAGCTAAAACATTGATCTGAGCTGGAAAGATGCAGTGCTATTGGTATCTCAGACCTTTAATGCTCTGGAGAGACATCAGGTACAAGATCAGGCAGTCAAAGATGGAGACGATTATCACTTAGATAAAAGTGGCCGTACAGGCCTGTCTCAGACAGGGCCTTCACAGGAGGAGGAGGGGGAGGGAGAAGATAGACAAAGACACTGGATACCTAAAAGGGAACCTCGATTCCCAATTCCAATAGGATATCAGGCAGTACCTAGGTATGAAACTAAGTGGGACCCTGAAAATAACAAGGATGAATGGAGCCATAACCACCTCATCCACTACATTCTTGAGGGTCTAAGGAGAGCCAAGGTAAAACCTCTCAATGACTCCCAAGTCACAGATGTATAGCAAGGACCCATAGAACCCCAGCAGCTATCCTACAGAGACTTAAGGATGCTTTACAAAAGCATACCAGCATTGGCCAGAGTCCAAGGAAGAGGAGATCATCCTAAAAGATAAATTTCTAACACAGTTCAAAACTGGTGGCTGAAGGGAGCAGAGATCTAGACTAATTGGTCCATGTAGCCACATCCGTATACTATAATACTAGAAAAAGAAAAGAAGGACCTGGAAAAGGAAATGAGAAATTATACACAGCAGGAGGCTCTAATCTCAGCACTCAGAGAGACTTCCCTGGGGCAAAGTCCAAACCCCAAACAAGGACATGCTTTCAATGCAGACAGGCAGGCCATTTTAGGAGGGAGTGCCCCCCAGAGAAAACTACCTCTGGGTCCCTGTTCCATTTGTCGGGGAAAACATTGGAAGGCACACTGTCCCCGGTTCCCAGGGGACCCGCGGCCAGAGCCTCCACCCAATGACGGGTCCCTGGGCTTCCCATACAGGCTACCGTGACCACCATAAAAGCAGGGGAGTCCCGGGTTTTCCTCACTATGGAAAAGCACAAAGTCAGCCTCCTTATTGATACTGGAGCCAGCATCTCAGCAATTCCTTTCTCTGCCAGACCCAGGTCCTCCAAGAAAATTACTGTTTGAGGCATATCAGGCCAGCCTCTAGAATGATACTTTGATCAGCCTTTAGCCTCCTCCTGGGGAGATTTCCATGTGTTACTCTTTTTTAATTGTTCCAGAAATCACTACTCTACTGCTAGGGTGAGACCTTCTACCTAAATTTGGTATACAGTTCCTTTTACCCTCAGGAGAGCACTTTTGCTTGCCCCAAATAAAGGAACAAGGAGACCCCACAGTGTGGACAGATGGACACACTGTGGGATGGGCACAAACAGCTGTCCAAGTCCCAATTCATCTCAGGGACCCCTCCTGGTTTCCACATCAAAAACAATATCCTTTAAAGCCAGAAAGTAGAGGAGGGGATAATTCCCATAATTAAAGACTTAAAGAGACAGGGATTGCTAATGGAATGTTCCAGCCCATATAATACTCCTATTCTCGGTGTCAGGAACAGACCTAACAAATGGAGGCTAGTCCAGGATCTCTGCCTGATCAAGGAAGCATTAGTGCTTCTCCACCCTGTCCCTATGTGCTTTTAGCCCAAACACCTCCAGGTACTGCTTAGTACTCTGTCCTGGACTTAAGGATACCTTTTTCAGCATTCCCTTACAACTTGAAAGTCAACCTCTTTGACTTTCAGGACCCGACAAGAAAGTCTGGACAGGTCACCTGGACTGTCCTCCCATAGGGATTCAGAGACAGCCCACAGCTCTTTGGGTTGGCTCTAACCCTAGACTTGGCAGAGTTGCAATATCCACAAGCTCCTCTGCTACAATATGTAGATGACCTCCTGCTCTGTGGACCGACTGAGCCTGCCATTTCACGAGCCACTGAATCTTTACTAAACTTCTTAGCAGATAGAGGATATAAACTCTCTAAAGCAAAATCCCAATTGTGTCAGTCTAGGGTTCCATATTTAGGTCTTGTCCTGGAGAAAGAAATGAGGGGCCTAGGAGAAATAGAATCTGTCCAATTCTGATGTTTCCCCTACCTAAAACTCTAAAGTAATTGAGGGCATTTTGGAGGTGGAGGGTCACAGAATACTGTAGAATTTGTATCCTGGGATATGCAGACCTAGCCAGGCCCTTATATCAACTCCTTAAGGAAGCACAGAAGGATCCCCAGCCCTTAACTGCATGGGATGACAAGTCAGAAAATGCATTCCACCAGTTAAAAAGGTCCTTATGACAGCTCTAGCCGTGGGTCTTCCGGTTGAGGACAAGTTTCAGTTATATGTCTATGAAAACAGAGGACTGGCCTTGGATATGGTGACTCAGCTCCGGGGCATCCCTCCCCAGTCAGTAGGCTACTTAAGCAAAGAGTTAGATCAGACAGCCAAGGGCTGCAACAGGCTAAGTGGCTCTGGGAGCAATCTCTTGAAAGTCAGGTTTCTACACAGCTGTGGGACTAAATAAAATCCTGGCTCCCCTCCAGGACTTGGTTCCCACCCTTTCTGGGGCCTATAGTTGCCATTCTCTTCCTTTTTAAACTTACTTGTCAAGTTTGTTTCTTCTCACCTAGAACCCATCAAACTACAAATGCCTCTGGTGGAGATGCAAAGGACCTACTATCGCAATCCCTTCAACAATCCCTCTCGTGGTCAGCCCTGATGCTGTGGGCCCCTTCATCTCCCCCTGTCAGCAGGAAGCAGGTACTGAAGAGACTTCGCTGTCCCTATCCATAACAGCAGTTAGGGTGACCATTGAGAGGGGTGATTGAAGGACAGACTGCAGGAGGACCCAAACGGTGATAAGTGGTCAAGGAGACTCTGCTCCTTCCCAGGAAACTTCTGTCTGCACCTGAGGCACATCTCTACCCTCAGGCAATATTCAAAAAGGCTATAAAAACCCCATCCCCAACCTAAGCCATGGGCCCACCAGGTTCCAGGTCCCCCTGCAATCCCATCATGCAGTCTTTCTCTTCTCTTCTCTACAAAGAAAATCTCCCCGACCTCTGTTGCTGGAGTCTGCCTTTGCTTTCATTCTCAGAGTGGGCTCAAGAACCCTGAGCACCTGAAATTCTTGTGCATGTCATCTGCATATCAGAACCTAAGAAAAATTCTACTCTTGATGGGACTAGCAACTTTGGCATAACTTACAATGTTTGTAATCATGATACAACTCAGGACTAACATCACACTTTTCTAAGTAACTTTATTTTATGCCATTATGACTTGCACTGTAATTATTCTACTTTATTCTTTTTGCAGTTACCTTCCTTTACTGTATGTTATTAGTTTCCCCTAAAGGGATGCTTGATTTGGACTATGATGCACTTTATCATGTGAGTAGATGTGGGGCTGAAAGATTGGGAAGTGAAAGGTGAGTAAAATGATTTCAAATTACTAAAAAATTTGACCTGAGGCAGGCGCTGATGGCCCATACCTGTAATCCTAGCTACTCAGGAGGCAGAGATCAGGAGGATCATGGTTAGAAGCCAGCACAGGCAAATAGTCTGTGAGACCCTCTCTCAAAAAAAAAAACAACCCATGGCTGGTGGAGTGGCTCAAGGTGAAGACCCTAAGTTCAGGTCTTACAACAGCCAAAAAAAAGAAAAAAAAAAATCTGACCTGGAAGTTATAGATCAGGCAGCTTTGTTGTTCTAGAAGCACAGTCAACTAGAAAATAAAAAGCCTACAAAGATATCACAGTGAGGTGGGGGCATGGCTCAAGTGGTAGAGCTCCTGCTTAGCAAGTACTAGGCTCTGAGTTCAAACAACTGACAAAAAAAGGTGTTACAAAATACATGACTATGAGGGTTTTTTGTTGTTGTTGTTGTCTTTTCTTCTTTGGGGCTGGGATTGAACTCAGGGCTTCGCGCATGGTCGACAAGCACTGTACCACCGAGCTACATCCCAGCCCAACTATGAAATTTTAAGCAGTCTTAAAAGTAATGGTTGCTAGCTTTATAAAAATGATTATGATTATGAATCTATTTAGACAGATTTTATTTCAAGACAGTGGTAAAGTCAAATGTGCTTACAAGTTTGGATAATCTTTGGGATTGAACCAACAAAAGCAAGCTTGCATGACAAAGAGAGAGAACATCCATTGAGCACCCACCACACTGAGGTCAAGTTCAAGGAAAAATCGTGATTGCACAGTGAACAGCACACCAATCAAAATAAACACCAGCTTCTAAAATGTTCTTTAAACTTATAATGGGTGGGTTTAACTGAAAGAACGAAGACTGGGGGGTTTTGAGTGAAGCAGACTGGGAATGAACCTCAGTTCTGACTTTCACTGGCCATGTGTTTTGTAGAAGTTACTTTGTAATCTTCATTCTCAGCTTTCTCACCTCTAAAGTGAGAACGGTTAAATAAAGTACCATAGGACATTAGAGTGTGACTCAGTAAAAGTGAGCACCTTCTTTTTTGCCCCAGATAAACTTTTTCCAGTAAGATAAAGTGTTACATTACATATATAACATACACGCATACATATATACATATACATGTATAACATGTGCTTGGGGTGGGAAGTGAGTATTCAGGGAAAGACTTTTGGAGGAGGAATATTTCACTGAGTCTTCCTCTATGAGCAGGAAGGAAGTCACCAGGCAGGTCAGAGGAAGAAGAGCAACCCAAGCAAAATAGGGGCAGGGGAGTAAAGGAGAATGATGGAGGGGGTGAAGGTAACTAAGATATATTGTAAGCACTTTTGTAAATGCTACAATGTACCTTCAGTACAACAATAATATGATAATAAAGAATTAAAAAAGGAAGCATGGAAATGAGAAAGGTGGGCAGAGGCAGAGCAGGAAATCCTGTAGGATCTGAGGTGGCAGTACTAAGAACTGCAGCAACTCTGAGAACTAATGCTATTGAGTGAGACAGCTGGTATTGAATTTATTAACAAAAAATAATAGCTAATCTTTGTTGAGTACTTACTATGTGCTTGGTGCTAGACCAGAATTTTGCCTGTATTATGGGCATTGTAAAGATGAACTGAGTTAGTAAATACTTAGAACACTGCTTAGTACATTACTTTTTCTAGAAATTAGAAGTTGAGATAGGAATCATAGTTACTTCTCATTTGTGAGAAGTTAGGATTTGTGGGACATGAGGCTCCCAGTGAAGCAGGACTGCTGATTGAGGAGTGGGAGCACCACTTCATATATATACACTTCACTTGTATAACTTCAAGCACTGCTCATCCATGCTACGGGAGGTGCTGGGACATCAGAGAGCTAGCACTGAGATAGGTGGGATGATAAAGTAGAGGGCAAGGGAATTTAGAGATTGGCAAAGATATAAAGTATCAGATTCTGATTCTAAACCAAGAAGAAAGTAAAATAGAGACGGCTAATAGTTTAGGAAAAGATATACTGAAATATAAAAGTTCTATGAGGCAGAAACTTCTGTTCTGTGATGTTCACTGCTAGGTATTCCAAGTTCCTAGAGCAGTGTCTGGTAGAATTGGTATGCTTGTGGCTTTGAATGTAAACCCTTCCTTCTACTAACAGAAGAGTAGGGCAAGTAACCTAAACTAAAAACCAGTGGAAACAAAGCACAGGATGCATGCAAGTTTCTGTATTTATAAGCCAGAAAATCACAAATAATAACAAATTCCAGCAGAGTGTGACCATGAAGAATGGGACCCTCCTTTTTTAGTACTAAGTTCTCTGAGGAATGCAAACAGCAAATGGTCTTTGATGATGATAGAAACTAACATGTGCCAAACTCTATTCTAAGCCCTTTCTACTAGTTCATTTAATCCTCACAATAACTTTCTATTAAAGTATATTACTCTTCCTGATTTATAGGTAAGGGAAGCACAGAGAGGTTAGTTGACATGTCAACACTCACACAGCTAGTTAGTGGAGTTGGGGTTGACAATTAGGCACTCAGCTCCCAGATCTATGCTGTTTTGTAAACACAAGAAATGTATTAGAACCCCTAAAGCTGATTTCTTACACATGAATGAGCACATCTTTGGTGCAACAGTATTTTGAACTGATACAAATAATCAATCAATAATGAAATACAAGAGATATCTCACTTATACACAAGGAAACCTTCAACTGATGGCAACTATGATGAACGAATTTTTATGTATAGCAGGAAAAACTTTGCTTTTTACCCTCCGTTTCCCGTATCTAAATTAGGAAGAAAAACCTGCAGACTTACTGTTATTAGCACTGAGCCACGTTTTCCCCATTGTTTTTGTGAGCATCTTTGAATTTCCTTGGGCTCAATGAAAGTAAGTGCTTCATTGAGAGGAATGACATAGCTGGGTACTGAGAATTCTGTCATATCAAACTGAGAGGTATTAATTCTTCACACTAAAGAAACATATCCTAACTTTAGCTCTCTAAATAAAAAAAAACACTGTGCATAATTTAAAACCATGTCTCATTGCTTATGGTCAGCTACAAGTGTAATATTTTCAAATTTGTGAAGGATCAAGTAAAAATGATAAAGCATTTTTCAAATAGAAATGTCTTTCCTTCCTTCTTTTTTTTTTTTTTTTTTTTTTGCAGTTCTGGGGTTTGAACTCAGGGCTTTCACCTTGGGCCATTCCACCAGCCCTTTTTTCTGTGGTGGTTTTTTTCAAGATAGGATCTCATGAACTATTTGTCCAGGCTAAGGTATTACAGTGTCAAGAACTTCCAAGTCAGCTTCAGCAAGATGGCTTGAACTCCTTGCTTCATTTCTTGTGCCACTTACCTTAACTAGAATGTACGAGGAGCCCTTATGAGGCTTGAAATCTGAGAAGTACGTAATAACACAAAACCTCACTTCTTCCTTTGGCTTATATAGCACCTTGTCTGTTTGAATGAAGACAGACATTCTCTTGCTCTCAAATGATAAGCGTGTGCTATTAGAGAATAAAATCTCATCGTGGGTCCGTCCTGTTACCCTCAGCTCATAAATCTCATCTGCACTGAGGTAGCTGGGGGGAAAAGAGATCAGACAGATCAGGGTCTTGCCGTTTTACCTCAAAAATGTTTTAATTACAAGTTAGAGTAGAAAATTTAGATATATAGTGTTATCAAAAGTAATTGCAAAGCTGAAAATTTGGCCCTTCTGGGCAACAAAGTTAAACAATTTGTCTTCCTTCTTTTAGCATCCTGCAGTTTGCTCTCCAGTTATATCACAGGATTCCTGGAAAAGAGGACACACACCCCGAAGCATCTCTGTCAGTGCAGTCACCTTGCCATTTCCTATTCCAAGTGCAAATCTGTCCTCACTAACAGTTACTGGGGGTCAGACTGTCTACCATCCCTCAACATTCTTTCCTACACTTGCCGTGTTTGGGACAGTCAGTCCAAGAAAGGCACAATTGCTATATCCTCTCTCAGGCTCTCCTTTGCAGGGCACTCTCTTCCTGGATCTTGTTCATCATGTGTTGTGCTCTTCATAAGCATGGTGATGCTGCTAATTTTACTGCTATTATTCATAAAAGAATTGTGTCTTCTGCCATTAAAAACCAGAAGCCATATTAAACAATTTACCTGTGTTGTGTCATTTTCCCTCCCAACAATCTCTCAGGTGGATGCTTCTACAAAACCATTTCACAAACAAGGAAGCAAGGCCTAGAGTTAGGGAAGTTAGTCCAGGGTACCAGCCCACATTCAAACCCAACATCAGCTATACTACTCTAATAAGAACCTTGATGTGATTTTAAAATACATCCGAAAAATCTATGACCTCCCTCCCTTCAACGATGGAGACCAGACTGGGTGCACTGGTTCACATCTGTAATCCTAACTACTAGGGAGGTACAGATGGGGAGGATCATGGTTCTAAGTCAGCCCAAGCAAAAAGTTAGTGAAACTATCTCAACCAATAGCTGGGCAAGATGGCGCACCACTGTCATTCCAACTACATGAGACATGTAAATAGGAGGATCTCAGTCCAGGCTGGTCCAGATATCCCAAAAATAATTAATGCAATGAGGGGCATGACTCAAATGGTAGCATGCCTGCCTAGCAAGTACAGGGCTCTGAGTCAATCCCCAGTACTGCTAAAAAAGAAGAAAGAAACAAGAAAAAGATGGAGCCTAATTTCCCAGACTGGGTGACTTATTTCTAAAACCTAGAATGAAGAATACCTCTGCCTTGTTCAATCCTTCCCCTCCTCTCCTCTCCCCTCCACTACTCTCTCTCTCTCTCTCTCTCTGCTCAGAGGGGAAGCCAAATGTCATGAGGACTCTGCAGAACTGTGCAGAGGCCCTCAGGGGAGGAACTGAGGCCTTCCACCCACAGTACCACCTATTTGAACTTGGAGAATGAACTGCCTCACGGAAGATCTCCAGACCTGGATGACATCTTCACTGTGAGCTCACGATATCCTACATCAGAAATGCCCACATATAGCTGGGCACCAGTGGTTCATGCCTATAATCCTAGCTACTGAAGAGGCAGAGATCAAGAAGATATCAGTTTAAAGCCAGCCCCAGGTAAATAGTTCACAAGACCCTAGCTCAAAAAAACCCAACACAAAAAAAGGTCTGGTGGAGTAACTCAAGTGGTAGAGCACCTGCCCAGCAAGCATGAGGCCCTGAGTTCAAATGTCAGTTCCACCAAAAAATAAATAAATAAATAAATAGAAATCTTCTATGTACCAAGTCATCCTAAGTACTGGGCTACAACATGAACCAATGACCTGTGCCCTTCTGGAGCTGAGAGTCTAGCCTGAAAGCTGCATTTTTATTTCTATTGTCTCACGATATTTCAATCTTCTGGTACTTTGAATCAGGTGCCTTTAAGTATAAGCAGGAAAATTCACATGCCAGGAACCAACCTATCATATGCTTATAAAAGGCACAGACTTTTAAATATTTCATGTCTGCAAATACAGTATTTGCTGGGATTGCTCTTTAGGATTTGGATATAGTCTGATCATCTACTGGTACAGAGGCCCCAGAGCAGGTGATAGACTGAAGGCTAATGTCAAACTAGTGATACACAGGCTTACAAACCACAGGAAGGTCAAAGAGTCAGAGAATGAGAATGAACAAAATGGGGCCCAAAACACTTTCTTCTGTCCCCCCCTCCATTCCCCTCAGGAGCTGACACTGACTGAAGGGAGATGTTACTAACCATCATTCTGCTCCTTTTGGTACCTTAACTAAATTGATACAGTTTGTTTCAGCTTCCCCCACTAGAAACCCTATCTCCCTATATGTAAAATTCAGTCTTTGGGTTTCCTCAAAGACTCAGTGCTAATCCCAGGGCTGGGAAATCAGAGCGGCACATGAGCCTTGGTGAATCCACCACCTGGGTATCTCTGTGAGGCATGGGCATCATGACTTCTCTCAGGGTGTCGCTGGGGACTCGGGGTGGTGCTCCAGAGTCCTGAGCATCACTACATACGTTGGTTCGCCACTGTTAACAATGGGGCACGTAATGAGAACAACTGGGGAAACTACTGGGGAATTTGAGCAGTGTGTGTGGGAGTCTCTGTGTGCCAGATTTAGGATGGATTATAGCCTGCTTCCCCAGCAGAGTGGGTGCTCTGAGTGATGGAGACTCCTGCATCTCTGCTTATCACCTCACGTGACTTCTACTTTCTTGGGGCCATGCTTAATGCAAAGTGTCTCCCAGAACTGATAATATTGCAGTCCCCTCACAAAAGACAAAGATTTGGGACTCCTATTCCTTGACCTGGGGGCAAAGGGCTGGAGGAAGGTGCAGTTCTCACAACTGGAGACTGTCTGGCAACAGAACAGGTCTGGAAGTTGACAATAGTAGAGGCCTTGATCAACAAAATGTCAGCCTTGGAGTTGGGCATGTTGATTCTCAGTTATGCTAGGTCTATTTTGTATAGACATAAATGCAAATTCTCTAAGCAGATGATAGTTCCCTGCCCAGGGAACATAATGGAGGATCTCAGAAAGATACTTGCTCCACAGTAAATAGGATTACTTCTTTTTTTTTCTTTTTGTGGTACTGGGATTTGAACTCAGGGCCTACACCTTGAGCCATGCCATCAGTCCTTTTCTGTGAAGGGTTTTCTTGAGATAGGGTCTCTCAGAAATATTTGCCCAGGCTGGCTTTGAATCATGATCCTCCTGATCTCTGCTTCCTGAGTAGCTAGGATTACAGGCGTGAGCCACTGGTGCCCAACAGGATTACTTATTCTAATCTGAGCTACTTCACTTTTTCTGAAAGATTTATTGCTTTAGGGAAACTGAGACAGTAAATGGTATTTATCTTTACTTCATGAAAAATGGCAGTTACTAAAAGTAATGGAAAGACCGGGGTATAGCTCAAGGGTAGTGGCGTGCTTTGCATGCCCAAGGCCGGGTTCCATGCCCAGCACCACAAAACAAAACTGTAAAAATAATGAAAGACAAATTTTTTAAATAAAATCTGAAATTTAAGTTGACAGTTTCTATCAAAAATATATTAGTAGTTGTACTTAAATTATTTTTGAGATAGGGTCTCACTCTGTTACCAGGCACATAACAATGAGGTTATGTTACCCAGGCTGGTCTCAAATTTCCAATCCTCCAGCTCAGCTTCTCTTATAGTGCCTACAGGGTTACAGGCACATGCCACCATGCCCAGATAAAAGACATTAAAAAAAATTCTAATTAAATAAAACCACTCCCTCATTTTAACTTGGATTGTTTTAGAAAAAAAATGAATTTCCCATTATGTTTTGTATGAAAAATAATCCTCATATTAAGTATCAGTTATGGTTTTTCTTTCACTCCCCTTGAGGACTACTTGTTTCAAGATTAAAATCATGACTAAAGCAGGCAAAGCACATTCATTTTAATAAAGTCTTGAAGTACTCATGTTTTACAGTAAAAAGTCACAAAGTCCAAACAAAGTAATTTAAAATATATTTACAAGCATCAGAATGCAAGTGTACTTTAAAAATTGGGTCTACTTTAATTGAAAACTCACGGATATACAGAATCTTCTCTTTTTTCCAACTGTCATCAAATTTTCCCATACATGTTATGACTAAGTATTTTAAATGTGCTTTACTAAGCAGGCATGGTGGCAAATGCCTGTAATCCCAGCACTGGGGAGACTAAGGCAGGAGGACCTTGAGTTAGAGGCCATGCTGGGTTATATAGTGAGACACTACCTCAAAAGAAAAAAAAGAAAAGAAACACAAAGAGAGAGAGGGTGCTAAACCACAGCACAAACTACTGCCCAAGTGCAGATGTCTGGGCCAGAATCTACTGTTTTAGGTTATATAAATGCAATCTAATCTTTTATTGTCATAAAGATGATAGGGGTTTTTCCCCATTTCTGCCTGTTATGCCTTTTTCTTCCTGCCACTGTTGGTTGCTAACAGCAGTATATTTCTTAGTAAGGAACATACAAACATATTATATTAGAAACTTAATATAGTATTAAAAACTTATGGCATATTAAGTAATTCTTATATAACACTGTTTGGGTCACGATATTTTCTAGGAACTCCCAAGATGAAAGTGATAACCTTCAAGAGGAAAAGTAAACCTGGCTCATGAGGTAATGCTGATCCTACGTAAGTGTGTAATACATCAAGGCCAAATTCATTAGTAATGCATTCTCAGAGAAACTCTGGATGCTGTAGTCTACACTATCATACATTAAACCTGTAAAGCTCCAAAACAAAGCACAGCAATAAAAACATAAACTTCTACAGGAAGTAGGATGAGCTCACAAACAACCTTAATAATCAGGTTTGATAACCCTTGACAAAGTAATAACCCCTTCCATTTCTCTAGTAAAGTTTATATCTCGTTTCATTCAGGGGCATCCATATGAGAGAGAGCTAGGACCTTTATCCACTTTTAAAGGGCTGGGGCTATGGTGAGGTTGAGTGAAGCACTTGTTGCAGGGGCAAAAAAAAAACAAAACAAACAATTCAATAATCAAGAAAATGATATTTTAATACAATATTTTAGCATACCAAAATTAAGGCACAAAATTATCTGACTCATAAAAGTCAAAACTTTAAACAAAGACAGGACCAGTATTACTGACTTGTCTTTCTCCCTCTAACTGGGAAAAGTGCTGAACATCACACTGCCCTTTTTGAAGACAACGAAACTAAGAAACAGAGCTAATTATACATTCAAGACTACAAAGTCCATTAAGGCAGAAACAGATGGAGCACATCAAGTGCTCTATTTTACAAGAGGAAAATCCCTGCTGGGTGTGTGAAGAACCAATCTACCTCAAGTACTATTCTGAAGTAATTCTTAATATTGTAAAATAATTCTTAAATATTCTGAACTGAACTCAAGCCAAACTTACAAGAGATACAAACTGATATAAAGGCCAATAAAAATTATTTAGTTCACTAATACAAGATATTTCTGAAATCATTTTTAAAATTTTTATTAGCAAAAATTAATTTTACAAGGGGTTTCATTGTGGAATTTACATACATGCATATAATGTGCTTTGATCAAATTCATCCTATGGATATTCCTCTTTCTTTTGTTTTGTGGTACTGGGCTTTTGGCGTGATGTTTGGTAGGCACGCGCTTTAACACCTGAGCCACTTTGCCAGCCCAGACTATTTCTTAACTCACTTTCCTCCTTCCCCTCCTTTTTAAACTGCATTTAGTGGGTTTCACTGTGCTGCTGTCATACATACATACAATGTACTTCGATTATATTCACTCCATCACCCTCTTTTCTTCTCCCCTCTCCCCTCCTCCTGCTGGTTTACCCCACCAAAACAGTCTCCCTTTTACATCATGTCTTTATTATTGTATTATTATATCTAGAATCTGCATCTGAGTAAAACATGAAATATTTGCCTTTCTGAACTTGGCTTAACTTGCTCAACATAATGTTCTCCAGTGAAATCGATTTTTAAATTTTTTATTATCATATTATTATACTGGGAGTATATTATGACATTTACCAAAGTTCTTACAATATATCATGGTTGAATTCACCCCCTCCACCATTCTCCTTTATTCCTCTCCTCCCATTCCTGGAATAGTTTCAACAGGTCTCATTTTTCCATTTGCATACGTAATATTTCCACCATATTCACCCTCCTACACCCTTTCCTTATATCCTCCCCCACTTCCACTGGTGCCAACCCCCAGAAAGGACCTGTTTTATCTTCCTGTTCTTCATTTTTAGACAAAAAAAAGCATTATTTTTTAAAAATAGTTATTCAGGGAGTTTCACTGTGACATTTCTATGTATATATGTATTATAATCTGAATTGAAACCAAATTATTTAAATGGATACATACTGACAGAAAAGTGTCTTGAAGGAGCCTAAAAGGATAACAGAAAAGAAAATAGATTTTTTTTATATTTTGAATGCTACATAATTGAATGCTAACAACACAAAACTTACAATACTCTTCTAATACTCTTTTAGATGTAGATGAAATCATCAGTCAAACCAAAACAATTTTATTAGTGCCCTGAATACCCTAGAAATTTACACATATCCTCATGCCAAAGAATTAAGGATCAAGATTAAAAGGAGCTGGCTGGTGGCTTATGCCTGAAATCCTAGGTACTTGGGAAGCTGAGATCAGAAGGATCACAGTTCAAGGCCAGCTCAGGCAAATCATTCATCAGACTCCAACTCCAAAATAACCAGGGAAAAATGGCTGGAGGCATGGCTCAAACGGTAGAGTGCCTGCTTTGCAAGCATGAAGCCCTGAGTTCCAAACCTAGTCCCACAAAACAAAACAAAAAAAGAAAGAAAGAAAATGATTAAAAGAATACCAGTGAGTAAGCAGAAAATACCAGCAAGTTCTGCTTCTCTTGGCCATAATCAATTATTTTGTCATGGTTGCCCCGTTCTTGTTTTGCTATGTAAGGTTATTCACACTCGAAGGACACTTCATGGAGTATAACAGAGAACCTGAGGTTGGGGGGATCTTTTGTTACTGTTGTTTTCCTTTGTGAGTGTGGTACAGGGACTGAACCCAGTCCTTTGTGCTGCTAAGCATGAGCTCTTCCACTGAGCTACACCCCAGCAAGTTTTTTTTTTAATTTGCAATGTTCTCATATCCTGGTGATAAAGGAAGGCAAGAAAGGCATCAGTCACGTTGGGATGAGCTGGGATTCATTACTGGCCCAAGACAGCAGGATGGTGGACTTTTTCTCATGTCCACTTTCCAAATGTAAGACTGCTAATTTAGCTCCTGCTAATTTCTCATTGTATCCCTTTACTTCCAAGTTAAAAATTTTAAGAGGACTTATCCAAAGTCCCCATCAGAGGTGGTACAGGCCCTCCATGCCCTCATTTATTTAAGAAGTTTTTTTTTTTTTTTTGGCATCACTGGAGTTTGAACTCAGGGCCTCATGCATACTAGGCAGGTGTTCTTATCACTTTAACCACTCTGCAAGCTCATTCAAGAACTATTTTTATTAAGAGTACCCCCCAATGAACATGGCCAACACATTCCCTCTCCTCTGGGAAGCTGCATATGTCTACCATATGAGAGCAGAGAGGCATGAGAACATCACACAGTACAGGGTGGGAGTGACCAGTAGCCTCTGAAATCAGGCCACATTGGTTCTATCATGAATTTGCCACATTATCCCTGAAAGCCTATTCAGTATGATTATGGCAAAAAACATTTCAAAATCTTAGCAAAGATATGAACATCCAAATACAGGAGGAATTTAGAACCGCCAAAAGCCATGACTAGAATAGAAACTCCCCCACATCACATTAGAGTAGAAAATCAATACTTTAGAACAAAGACTATCAAAAGCTGCAAGAGAAAAACACCAATTTACTTACAAAGGCAAACTCATTGGAATTGTATCATACTTCTCAGCAGAAACCCTAAAAGCCAGGAAAATGTGGGCTGATGTATTTCAAGCCCTGAGAGTAAATAACTGCCAACCAACATTGCTATATCAAGCAAATTTATCCTTTAAAATCAATAGAGAAATAAAGATAAGTTGTGCTTTCCAAGATAAGCACAACTAAAGTATGATGATCAATAAACCAGTATTGCAGAAGATACTTTCCATAATCCATCTATGAGATATAATGATTGTGTACTGAACATTGGTACACCTAGTTTCATAAAACAAACACTACTGGACAAGTATGTATAGATACAGTAAGAATGTATCTATACATTCAATATGATATATCATAGATATATATAGATTTCAATGTATCACTCTCGGGCTGGCAGAGTGGCTCAAGTGAGCACCCGCCTCATAAGCATGAGGCCCTGAGTTCAAACCCCAATACCACCAAAAAGAAAAAAAAAAGTCTTCAAGCAACATACCACTCTCATCAACAATCATCAGAAAAAAAAAATCAGCACAGAAATGTCAAAGTTACACTGCACCATTGATCAAATGGACTTAACAGGCATCTACAGAATATTCCATACAACAGCTACATTCTTCTTATAAGCCTATGAACTTTTTCCAAAATAATTCATATTTTAGACCACAAACCAAGTCTTAACAAATACCCCAAAATTAAATAAGTAATTCCATGCGTATTATCAGATCACAAATGAAATAAACTTAAAATCCTTTAAGTACCATGCGCTAACTGATTGCGCCACTAGAGCTCCTAACATTAAAATCAAAAGCAAAAGAAATTACAAAAATTATACAAAAAATGGAGATTAAACAATACACTTCTGAATGATCAATGGGTCATTGACTAAATCAGGGAAGAAATTAAAATAGTCCTATAACAAAATAAAAGCACAACTTGCCAGAACCTCTGGGATACAGCAAAGTCAGTTCTAAGAGGGAAGTTTAAGCTACGTGTTTCTGCATTTAAAAATCAGAGAGATCTCAAATAAATAACCTAATGATGTACCTCAAGTACAAGCCAAACTCAAAAGTAGTAGATGAAAGTAATAATAAAGATAAAGGCATAAGTTAAAGAAATGGAGACTAAATGAACAAAACAATTGAAGAAACATAGAGTAGACTCTTTGAAGAGAATGGAGATTGATAAACCCTTAGCTAAAGTAACTAAAAGAAAGACCCAATTTAATAAAACTAGAAAAGAGGGAAATTACAACAGTACAATAGATACCACTGAAATGCATAGTACCATTTGAGAATATTTTGAAAACTGATACTTCAATAAATTTGAAATTTTCTAGGCACATATAACCTAAAAAATTTAACCAAGAGGATCTATACAAACTAAACAGACCTATAATGAGCAATGATATGGAAACCATATTACCAAAAGCCATCTAAAGATTCAAGGAATCCTCATCAAAATTCGAATAACATTCTTCCCAGAAATAGAAAGTACAATCCTAAAATTTACATGGAAACACAAAAAACCCTGAATAGCTGAAGCAATTCTGAGAAAAAGAGTAATGCTAGAAGTATCACAATACCTGATTTCAAATTATACTATACAGAAATAGTAATAAAAACAGAAAATAGTAGTGGCACAAAAAGAGACACACAGACCAAAGGAATAGAATAGGAAACCTGGAAATAAACCTACACAGCTATAGCCATCTAATTCATGACAAAGGTACCAAAAACCATAGGGTGAAGAAAAGTGCCTCTTCAACAATTGGTTTTAGGAAAACTTGATATCCATGTGTAGAAGACTGAAACTAGATCCCTATCTCTCACTCTATACAAAAATCAATTCAAAATGAATCAAAGACCTTAATGTAAGACATAAAACTTTGAAAAAGGGGAAACACTTCAAGATAGAGGCATAGGCAACAACTTTCTGAATAGGACTGGAATAGCTCAGGAAATAATAGTTAAGAGTTGACAGCTGGGATTGTTTAAAACTAAAAGGTTTCTGCATATCAAAGGAAAGAATTACCAGAGTGAAGAGACAGCCTACAGAATGGGAGAAAATCTGTGCAAGCTATTCATGAGACAAGGGATTAATATCCAAAACATATAAAGAGCTAAAAAATTTAAACACCAAAAGAATAAATAAGCCAATCAACAACAGGCAAATGAATTGAACAGACACTTCTCAAAAGAAGTATGAATGGCCAGTAAATACATTAAAAATGTTCAACATTCTTGGCCATAAAGGAAACAGAAATCAAAGCTAGACTGAGAGTCCATCACACTCCAGCCAGAATGGCTATCATCAAAGAAACAAACTATGACACTTATACACTGTTAGTGAAAATACAAATTAGTGCAGCCACTATGGAAATCAGCATGAAGTTTCCTTGAAAACTAAAAATGCAATTACCATATGATCCAGCTGTACTACTCCTAGGTATATACCCAAAGGAATCAAAGTCAGCATGCAAGAGAGATACTTGCACCCCTGTGTTTTAGCAGCACTCTTCACAATAACCAAGTTTAGAATCTTTCTAGGTGCTCATCAACAGATAAATGGATTAAGAAAATACATATATATACATATACATATACATACAATAAGGTATTATTTGGCCATAAAGAAGAATGAAATTATGTCATTTGCAGGAAAATGGATAAAAACTAGGTATCATTATGTTAATAGAATAAGTCAAGCTCAGAAAGAAAAATATCACGTCTTTTTTCTCATATGCAAAATCTAGATTTTAAAAAAAGACATGAAAGTAGAAGGGGGATGACTTGGGATGAAGAAGGGGACCAGAAAGAGGTGTAGGGACAAGAGAAGGTGATGGGGGGGTGAATATGATGTCATATATTATATACATGTATGAAAATGTCACAGTGTAACTCATTATTTTGTACAATTAATATACATTAATATTTAAAAGGATTTTAGCAAGATGGTGGAATAAGAGTTTCCAGTGTTCATTACTTTGCAGAAACATCAATTTAAACAACCATCCACATGAGAATAACTTCACAAGAGCTAAGGAATCCAGATAAGAGATTCTCGTTCCTGAATCAAGCACAGAATTTTAAAAGACCCTGAAGAGAGAGGAAGGACAGTATCACATTACCCACATCACCCCTCCTCCAAGCCCACTCGGCAAACCACAGGACAGGGAGGGAGAGACACCCTCCACCTGTGGGAAGGAGAGTGAAGTGAGAACCTGACTTTGCCATAGACCTCAGCATCATGCCACTCAGTTTACCCCAGGGCCAGGCTGCTCAGAGGCCTCGGGCTCAGTCTCCAAGCCCATCCCAGTAAACGTCAGAACTAAGCTGGCATCAGCAAACTTTTAAGAGTAGGCCCATTTCTAGCATCCCAAGCTCCAGGTATTCCCCAGGTGCCAGGTCAGCCTCCATGAACCCAGGTTTCAAGTCGTTCCCACATTAAGAAAATAATGAAAATCATACAAAAATAAATGAAATATGTACACTAGAAAATGATAGACAATATCAATTAAATTAAGATTTCATTTTTTGAAAAGATAAATAAAACAACAAACCTTTAGTTAGACTAAGGAAAAAAAGAGAAGTCTCAAACAAAACTATAAATGAGAAGACATTACAATGGATACCATAAAAATACAAAGAATCGTAAGAAACTACTATAAAATTTACTTACCAAAAAATTGGGTAACCTAGAAGAAATGGATAAATTCCTAGGAATATATTACATACTAAGACTGAATCATGAAGAAACTCTGAACAGACATAATAACAAGTAAGGAGATTGACACAATAATCTAAAAATTCCCAACAAAAAAAGAGTTCAGGACATGATGGCTTCACTCATGAATTCTACCAGACATTTTGAAGATTAGTGACAAAACTTCTCAAACTTTTCCAAAAATTTGAAGAAGGGGGAGCACTTCCAAACTCATTTCATAAGGACAACTTTACCTTGACAACAAAGCCAGACAAGGACAATAAAAAAAAAAAAAGAAAATTATAGATCAACATCCCTGATGGACACAGATGCAAAAGTCTTCAACAAAATACTAGTGAACTGAATTCAATAGCACCTTAAAGGAATCATATACCACCATCAAATAAGACTTCATCCTGAGTTGCAAGGATGGTTCAACATGAGCAAATTGATAAATGTGACACTGACAGAATGGAAATAACAGAATGAAAAAATATGATCATCTCAATAAACTTAAAAAAAGTATTTGATAAAATTCAACATCTTTTCATAATTAAAAACTCTCAAATTTTTTTTCTTTGCTCTGTAAGCTACATTTTAGCTTCTTGGTGTCTCCTTACGTTTCGTTTAATTATTCATTTCTGGTTTCTGGATGCCTTCTATGTAAACACCAATTTGCCTTAGAAATGAGCTACAAAAAGCTATCCACTGACCACTGACTCCGCCTGTGTATTCCTTTGCCAGAAGAGGCTGGAAGCTAAAACAGGCAACTCTCTAGGCTCCAGTGAGGGAGGCATGGCCATGTGAGGAAGTTCTAGACAACGAGAGGTAAAAAGAAGACTGTGGGGAGCATTCCCTCCTGAGTAGAGATCACACCTCAAGGGAGCCTTCGAACTTGGCTCTTCCATTCATCCTGTCAACATACAGCCATCACACTTTGCAACTCAGAAGACAAAAGCCACCTGAGGAAGAACAGAAAGTTAGAAAGCACTGGATTGCTGAGTGCACAATTAAGCAGCTCCAACAGCCCAGGATGGCTCCAAATGCCCCCTTCTGCATGGGTCCACTTTGTGGGAAGGAACTCATGAGTCAGTGCCAGGCTTTCATGAATGGACCTTTCCCACCCAGACTATCCCATGGGCAAGCCTGGCCAGCTGTGCTGTGATCCTACTGTTGTCCTGAAGCTCTCTGGAGCCATTTCTCTTTCACACCCTGTGCGGTATTTAATAGGAAAGCTAATCTCTCATGTCCTGCCAGCCCCGACAAACACAACACCCCTAAAATCAATGATTCCTACCAAAGTGAAGTCTTCTTGGCATAGGGGCAATTCCTCTGCCTATTCTTAAGTACTTTTTGAGTATGGCACACCCTTCCACAGACATATTTTAGTTACAAGTATCATCCAGATATGCTTCAGGGACTGTCATAAGATTATATTTACCTTCTTGTACTAAAATGTGTTTGCCTGTTGCACAGCTAGCAAATCAGAAATATTGTGCAAAGTATCAAAATAAAAAGAATTTAAAAATATATAATTACATAAGTCTGTAGCTAATATATTTACAAAACAATGAACAAAAAATGGTTTGTAATGGGAACAGACAAAATAGAAATGAATTATGAATTCACTCAGATCCCTGGATTTCTGGTCCCTGCATCACTATCATTGTGACCTTCCTGAGATCTTGGATTCAATTCTTTTTCAGCCACTTGTTGTTTTATTTACTGTTATTTATTTATTTATTTTGGGGATAGTGGGGTTTGAACTCAGGGTCTTGTGCTCCCTAGGCAGGAGCTCTACCACTTGAACCACTCTGCTAGGCCCTATAGTTTTATTTTCTCTGAAACAAAAAAACACTGTCTTCAATTTTCCTTGTACAACATGGTTCATCAAGAACACAACTAAACTATATGGCCATGAGTGCATATATTAAAAGGACAGAAAGATCTCAAATAAAAAACCTAATGCTACATCTCAAAGTCCTAGAAAAACAAGAACAAGCAGGAGAAAAATAATTAAAAATAGGGCTAAAATTAATGAAATAGAGACCAAAAAAACCATATAAAGAATCAATCAAACAAAAAGATGACTCTTTGAAAAAATAAACAAGATTGACAAGCCCCTGGCAAATCTGACTAAAGTGAGGAGGGAAAAGATCCAAAGTACTAAAATCAGAAATGAAAAAGGGAGATAACAAACACTAAGGAAATCCAAGGAATCATCAGAGACTACTTTTAGAACCTCTATTCCAATAATTGGAAAATCTTGAAGAAATGGACAAATTTCTAGATAATTATGACCATCAAAAACTAAACCAAGGGTTATTAACCACCTAAACAGATTTATAACACGTAATGAAATTGAAGCAGCAATAGAGTCTCCCAAAAAAGAAAAGTTCAAGACCTGATGGATTCTCTGCTGAATTCTACCAGACCTTTAAAGAAGAATACCAATACTCCTTAAACTGCCTAACTCATGCTATGAATCCAATATTACACTCATCCCAAAACCAGACAAGTATACATCCAAAAAGGAGAACTACAGGCCAATCTCCTTAATGAACATCAATGCAAAAGTCATCAATAAATTAATGGCAAACTGAATCCAACAACATACCAGAAAGGTCATTTACCATGACCAAGTCAGCTTCATCCCAGGGATGCAGGGATGGTTCAATATATACAAATTATTAAATGTAATACAGCACATTAATCGAAGTAAAGAAAAAAACCACTTGATTATCTCAATAGATGCAGAAAAAGTCTTCGAAAAGATCCAACACCACTTCATGATAAAAGCTCTAAGAAAACTAGGAATAGAAGGAACGTACCTCAACATTATACCTCAAACCTATAGCCAACATCATACTTAACAGGGAAAAACTGAAACCATTTCCCCTAAAGTCAAGGACAAGACAAGGATGCCCACTCTCCCCACTCCTATTCAACATAGTCCTGGAATTTCTAGCCAGAGCAATTAGGCAAGGAGAAGAAATAAAAGGAATACAAGTAGGTAAAGAAACAGTCAAACTACCCCTATGCACAGATGACATGACCATGACCTTATACCTTAAAGACCAAAATAACTCCTAGACACCATAAACAGCTTCAGCAATGTAGCAGGATCCAAAATCAACTTACAAAAATCAGTAGCCTTTCTTTACACCAACAATGAACAAATTGAGAAAGAATATAGGAAAACAATTCTATTTACAATAGCCTCAAAAAAATCAAACACCTAGGAATAAACTTAACAAAGGATGTAAATGACTTCTACAAGGAGAACTACAAACCATTGAAGAAAGAGATCAAAGAACACTACAGAAAGTGGAAAAATCTTCTATGCTCATGGATTGGCAGAATCAACATAGTAAAAATGGCTATACTACCAAAAGCAATCTACATGTTCAATGCAATTCCCATCAAAATCCCAATGACATTCATCACAGTGATTGAAAAAGCTACCCTAAAGTTCATTTGGAAACACAAAAGATCACGAATAGCCAAGGCAATATTGAGCAAAAAGAGCAATGCTGGAGGTATCACAATACCAGACTTCAAACTATACTACAAAGCCATGGCAATAAACAGCATGGTACTAGCACAAAAACAGATATGAAGACCAGTGCAACAGAATAGAAGACCCAGATATGAATCCATGTAGCTATGCCCACCTTATTTTTGACAAAGGTGCCAAAAAACACAATAGAGAAAAGACAGCCTCTTCAACAAATGTTGCTGGGAAAAGTGGTTATCTGCCTGCAGAAAAATGAAACTAGATTCATACCTGTCACTCTATACCAGTATCAACTCAAAAGTGGATTAAGGACCTTAATATCAGACCTAAAACCTTGCAATTAGTACAGGAAAGAGCAGGGAATATGCTGGAAACAAGTATAGGCAAGGACTTCCTCAATAGTGGCCCAGCAACTAAGAGAAAGGATTGAGAAATGGGAATACATGAAATTAAAAAGCTTCTGCAGAACTAAAGAAATGGTCTCTAAACTGAAGAGACTATGCACAGCATGGGAGAAAATGTTTGCTACCTATACATCAGACAAGGGAGTGATAATCAGAATATACAGGAGCTCAAAAAACTAAACTCCCCCAAAAATCAATGAACCAATAAAGAAGTAGGCAGCTGAACTAAACAGAACTTTTGCAAAGGAAGAAATTCAAATGGCCAAAAAACACATGAAAAAATGCTCACCATCCCTGGCCATAAAGGAAATGCAAGTCAAAACCTCACTAAGATTCTACCTCACTCCTATTAGAATAGCTGTCATCAAGAACACCAACAATGGATGTGAGGGTGATCTGGCTGTGACATCTGTCACCCCATTGATCACCAGGGTGATTCGGCTAATCTGGCTGACTAGACTGGTGTCTCCTTCCTCCCTCACCACTCCATGTGCAGTCCTCCCAAAGCTGCATGCTAAGAGGATGACCATCCCCAATAGAGGAGGAACATTCTTTGGTCAAGGACATACGAGTAGCTGCGCTCCCCTGCTAGAACCTCCACACAAGCTCTCAAGAACACCGCCAACAACAAATGTTGGTGAGGATGCTGGAATAAAGGAACCCTCATACACTGCTGGTGGGAATGTAAGCTGATACAACCACTTTGGAAAACAATGTGGAGGCTTCTTAAAAAACTAACCATAGATCTTCCATATGATCCAGTAATACCACTTCTAGGGATATACCAGAAAGAATGCGATTCAAGTTACTACAAAGTCACTTGAATGTTTCTTTCAGCACTATTCATGACAGCCAAGCTATGGAAACAGCCAAGATGCCCCACTACTGATGAATGGATTAAGAAAATGTGGTATTTACACACAATAGAATTTTATTCAGCCACAAAGAAGAATGAAATTTTGTCATTTGTAGGTAAATGGATGGAACTGGAGAACATCATCATAAGTGAAGTTAGCCAGGCTCAGAAGGCCAAAAATCATATGTTCTCCCTCATATGCCAATTACAGACCTAAAACAAATGCAGTAATATTATTGGACACAGGTCACACACTAAAGGGAGATTGCACATGGGAAGAATAGCGAAAAGGAAGAAAACCTAAAATTTGAATGTGGTTGATATGCTCACCGTATAGAAGTATCTTAAACTGGCAGAGGAAACTTTGGGAAGGGGACTAGGTCTGAGCCTGGGAGGGAGAGAAAGCCAGAGGAGCTAAATGTGCACAAATGGTGAGTCTAGAAATGTGTTCAGGATGGCTTCAGAAGTGGGACTGCATGGTTCAGGAAACCACGCCAGGGAATACATACATCAGAATGAATGAAGTAGAGATGAACCAGTTCAGGTTATAATACACACATGCATGGTAAACAACACTAGGAGTCTCTTTGTGTAGCTATCTTTATCCCAAACTTGCAAAAACACTGTCTTTCTTCTTATCACTTATGTTTTCTCTTCAACAAAATTGGAGAACAACAGGGCGGAACATGTTCTGCTTGGAAGTGAAGGGGAGGAGGGAAGGTTGCACAAACAATGTATACACATGTAAGTAAATGTAAAAAACAAAAAAATTTAAATTAAAAAAAACTAAAACATGTATCATGTTTTTCTCATTTACTTTCCTCTATTGCTGCTAGTATTGAAACATAAAATTCTGCTTTTCTCTGGTTGATAAAACATTACACTGTTTTTAAATTACTCGATGGTACAAGACTAGGGATGTTTTCACCATAAACTGCAGAAACTTTTAGAAGTGAGCTTGAGAAACTTGGAATATAACCATTTTCCCTAAAATTTATCTAAAAAATAGTGATTTAGTTAAATTTTACATGCAAAGTACGTTTTGTTGTGCTTCATTCGTTCTGATGTATGTCTTCCCTGGCTTGGTTTGCTGGGCCATGCGGTCCCACTTCTAAACCCACCCTGAACACATTTCTAGATTCACCATTCGTACACATTTAGCTCCTTTGGCTTTCTCTCCCTCCCAGACTCAGCTGTGCCCCAAAGTCACACGGTTGCTGCTTTTGGCTCTTTGCTTTCACAGGTGCTACAGACATGCCTCTGACTCCTACAGGACCACCACCAAATGAGCCTCATGTGTGGTCTTTGGCAGAGAAATGACATTTTCATTTTAGACATGTTAAGAAAGCAAATATTTCTGGGCACCAGTGACTCATGCCTGTAATCCTAGCTACTCAGGAGGATCCTGGCTTGAAGCCAGGCCCAGGAAAATATTCCACAAGACCTTATCTTAAAAAAACCCTTCACAAAAAAATAGGGCTGGTGAGGTAGCTTAAGGCAAAGGCCCTGAGTTCAAGCCCCAGTACCTCAAAAAAAAAAAAAAAAAAAGGAAATATTGAGGATTTCATTTCAGAAACTTCTTTCCATATGCAACTATAATTGCATATTGCCAACCCATGGACCAAGGGGCCATCATCAGGTCCTTTGTTAAGATTTCCTGTCCTAGTCAGGTGCCAGTGGCTCACACCTGCAATCCTATCTACTTGGGAGGCTAAGATGTGAAGGATCACGGTTCCAGGCCAGCCCAAGCAGATAGTTCAAGAGACCCCATCTCTAAAATAACAAGAGCAAAATGGACTGGAGGTATGGCTTAAGCGATAGAGTACCTGCTTTGCAAGTGTGAAGCCCTGAGTTCAAGCCCCAGTCTCACAAAAAAAAAAAAAAAATTCTTGTCCTACATCCTGCCAAGAAAGAAGGAACAAATCATTTCAGGTGGCCTGTATGCCTCCAGGAGTCAGGGAATTTCAGTTCATTGCAAGATCAGGGAACAAACAGGTATCTTGGTCAAAAGTCAAGACATATCCTTTTGTAGAGATAGGATTGCCAAGAGAACAAGAGCCAGAGGTTTCTGCATAAACAGTGGGCCACTTCCTCAGCTATGGCCTTGGTAAAGGACAGAAGAAATGCAATCATCAGGATGGACTTCTGACTGTCCCCTCTCCTTACTATAATGCAGACAGGGCTAGTGGGTGAGCACACCTTGAGCCCATGGGTTGGTACCTTCATTTCTTTTTAACTTAAAAGACTAGGAGTTATGAGCCAGATTGCTAATGCCTATAATCCTAACTATTCAGAAGGCAGAGATCAGGAGAATCACAGTTCAAAGTCAGCCCGGGCAAAGAGTTCCCAAGACCCTATCTTGAAAAAAAAAAACAAAAACACAAAAAAAAATGGCTGGCAAAGTGGCTCAAGCAGTAAAAGCACCTGCCTAACAAGCATGAGACCCTGAGTTCAAACCCCAGTGCCTCCAAAAAGTAAAAAATAAAAAATACTAGGAGTTATGTAAGAAGTTGGACTCTTTCTTAGCTCTTCCATTCCTATTCCTCTCCCTCACTGAATACTGGACATTATCTGGGTGGAAACAGCCATCAGTGTAATTTGATATACATCCTTCCAGTCAATACTTTTACTAGTAAGGTTGAGTATGTTTTCATGTATTATTTGCCAAAATGTTTTCCTCTTCCATAAATTGCTTCATGAAATCTTTTGCCCAGTTTGCCCTAAGTTGTCTTTTTCTTATGATTTGTAGGAAATGTGTATGTTTTAGAATCTAAAATGTTATCTTAACATATGTAATGAGTGTCTTTCTCAATTTCTGGTTTTTGTTATTCTGTCCCCTGTGGTACAGAAGTTTTTAATTATGACAGGCAAATTTATCAAACTTTTCTTTAATGAGCTCTGCTTTATGTCTTCTGTTTTGAAAAAAGCTCTTCCTACCACAAAGTCATAAAGATATTTTTCTATATCTTCATTGAGTAGTCTTAAAGTTTTATTTTCCACATTTAAGTTTTTAATCCATCTAAGATTTGCTATGTATAGTCAGAGAAAGGTATCCAAATTTCTTTTCCATATGAATTCACTGTTCCAACATATATGTGGAAAAAAAATCTATCTTACATTGATTCATATTGCTATCTGTAGCAGAATCATCTGATTTTCTGGATAATTTCCTCTTTTTTCCATAGTAAAGGAATTTCTAGCTGGAACCATGGCACCCAGAACTGACTACCTTTCCCATTCTCATGTGAAGCTTGGGTGTGGTCATTTCTGGCAAATGACTCACTAGTAAAAGTAAAAGTAGTGTGTCCATCTTTCAAGAAATGTCCCCAAAGGGAGGAGCCAAGCCTTTTTACTTCCTTTCCCCTTTTCCTTCTGATGGAATCCTCACAGAATGGCTGGAGCTGGAATGGCTATCCTGAACCATCAGTTTAGATTAGAAAAGGAGGACAAGCACGGCAGTATAAAAAATAAAAGAAGTCTATGTCCCTGACTTCTTCTGGACCTTTAGGTGAAAGGAATAAGCACCTGTCTTGTTTACCCCATTGCTATTTTAAGTTTTTTATCACTCACAGGAAAAAAAATTCAAATATACCACATTTATGTCTCTTTGCCATGCATGCTTCAGTCTATTCCAGAGCTCCCATTTCTCTTCCATTAATCTATCTGTCTCCCTGGGCCACATACTACATATTTTAATGAAGTATTAATTAAAGTATTTAAGCATTAATTATTTAATTGAGTATTAATCATTTAATTCATATTAAGGTTATTTTGGTTGGTCTTTGGGTTTTGTTTGTTTGTTTTTACAGTACTGGGATTTGAACTTACTGCCTCACACTTGCTAGGAAGGCACTCTTCTAATTGAGCCATGCTCCCAGTCTTTTTTTTTTTTTTTTTTCATTTTTCTTTTATTATTCATATGTGCATACAAGGCTTGGTTCATTTCTCCCCCCTGCCCCCACCCCCTCCCTTACCACCCACTCCACACCCTCCCGCTCCCCCCCCTCAATACCCAGCAGAAACTATTTTGCCCTTATCTCTAATTTTGTTGTAGAGAGAGTATAAGCAATAATAGGAAGGAACAAGGGGTTTTGCTGGTTGAGATAAGGATTGCTATACAGGGCATTGACTCACATTGATTTCCTGTGCATGGGTGTTACCTTCTAGGTTAATTCTTTTTGATCTAACCTTTTCTCTAGTTCCTGGTCCCCTTTTCCTATTGGCCTCAGTTGCTTTAAGTATCTGCTTTAGTTTCTCTGCATTAAGGGCAACAAATGCTAGCTAGTTTTTTAGGTGTCTTACCTATCCTCACCCCTTACTTGTGTGCCCTCGCTTTTATCATGTGCTCATAGTCCAATCCCCTTGTTGTGTTTGCCCTTGATCTAATGTCCACATATGAGGGAGAACATACGATTTTTGGTCTTTTGGGCCAGGCTAACCTCACTCAGAATGATGTTCTCCAATTCCATCCATTTACCAGCGAATGATAACATTTCGTTCTTCTTCATGGCTGCATAAAATTCCATTGTGTATAGATACCACATTTTCTTAATCCATTCGTCAGTGCTGCTCCCAGTCTTTGTATTAAGTTTTGATATCTAGTTAAACTTTCCATCTCTTCTTATTTCTTTCTTCCCTGCTAAGCTAGGGACAGAACCTGGGATCTTACACATGTGAGGGAAGCAGTTTTCTACTGAAATACACTCTCAGCTCAAGTTTTGATGTCTACTAAGGAAATCCCTATCAGACTATTACTCCTCCATATAAGCTTCAGTCCATCTAGTTCCAGGGGGGGACCAGGGTGGCATTCATTTTGTCATCATGTGTCCACTTAACTTACAGATGATCTTAGGAAGAATCAGCACTTTATGAATTGAATGTTCTACAACTTGGCATTGTATAGTTCTATATTTGTGTTTTTATGTACTACAATAATATTTTGTAATTTTTCTTCATAAAGCTACGCATATTCTGTGTCAGACTGGTAAACCCTGGTAATATTGTAAATGGTGTATTTTTCCATTCCATTACTAATGAGTCGTTGATAGTAGATATGATATCATTAGTTTTTTCATATTGAGCTTATATCAACAGTTTGCCAAATTCTTATTTGTTCTAAAAGTCTGTCTATGGAGTCTTGAATGTTCTGTTAACTAGCTTCTATAAAGGAGCCATAAGGAGATTACAACAGGGGATGATGAGCAGGATAAAGAGTCTTGATCATGAGTGATATGGTAAGAAGCTTAAGGGATGGTAGGAGAGCCTAGTCAGTAGCAAGGCAACAAGACTAACAAGGCAAGCTTGGGGTTCTGGTCAAGGACACAAGTTAGCACACAGCAGAGGGATGGATGTGCTACAACTGGAGCCAGGTAGAGCCACAAAAGATTAGAGCTGGGGTGCTAGGAGGGAGAGGATGGGAGAGTCTGGAAAGGGTCGAGCTTCAGAGAAAGTAACAGGGACAAAGACATCACTCCCATGGAGGCCATTTAGGTCAGATTAATTTGGGTCAAAAATAGACTTTGTGCAATCTAAAAAGTTGCTTTGTTTTGGCTGACATGCTGTACCCCTCTACTGGAGGCAATACCATTACAAAGGAGAAAAAGAGTAAGGTAAAAGAGAAAAGATCAGAATTTCAATGAGGAACCACTGGAAGGCAATTTAGGCTGAATCCTTTTGATGTCTCATAAACATTGAAAAGGGAGGTAATTTTGTTGGGCTGCAGTGTCTATCCAGGAACTGAAGTTAATAAATTCTTCTTTACATTTCCCATCTCCACTTCTGGGCACTTTGGGGGATTTGGTCTTGTTTTTTAATCTTTTTTTCCATGATTATATGAGCTTTAAAAAATATTCAAAATTTATACTGTGTCTTTTCTAGGTTCTAGGTGTCTCTCTGGGGCTCCTGGAATAACATTAAGAAAGTAAGGAAATATTTCTTTTATCTGGTCTAGAAGCAGAAATGAGAAGGAACAGTTAATTGGGGTTGTAGGTCCATAGGCAACAGAGGCTTCAATTCATCTAGATCTTATATTCTGAATCCAAGAACTACATGCTGTAAATATTCATCACCTTGCCAGCACCTGGCTACAGCTCTGTCCAGTTTCTTCCACAGTAGCCAGTCTGCACCTACTGCCACCTAGTGGTCATAGAAGTTTATGCACCATGTGACTAGGGTCACCACACAAACTATATGTATAACCTCATTGTTTTCTGTGCCTGAGTCAATGCTTACTGGGTAAAATCAAGGAGGAGAGGAGAACAGACATTCCTGTTACAATGTGTATTAGACAATAAGCCTGCTATTTGTAGGCCTGGGTGGCTTATAAACACAGAAATTTATCTCTCACAGTTCTGGAGACTAGAAAGTCCAAAATTCAGGTTTTGGCACATTCCATATCTGGTGAGAGTCCCTTTCCTGGCTCCCAGATAGTACTGTCTTCTGTCCTCACATGGTGGAAGGGAAAAGGAAGCGCTCTGTTGCCACTTTTGTGTGGGTCCTAATCACATTCAGGAGAGCTCTGTCTTCATAGCCTGGTCACCCCGCCCAAAGCCCCATCTCTGAACGCCCTCACATTGGCAATTAGGTTTCAACATATGAATTGGGGTGTCAGGACACAAACATTGAGAACAGAGCACAGGGTGGCAGTAGTAATACAGTTGTTGATAAAATTCTTACAAGAAGATGCTCCCAATTATAAAGAGATATAATTCTTAATTTATTACATAAGTAAGAGCACATTGTTTAATGTCACTTGTTTAAATACACCAGTGACATGACTGGTAGCTCAATGATATAGTGCTTATCCAGAATTACTTGAGGTACTGGGTTGAATCCCCAGTACTGAAAAAAATCAGTGAAACAGTCCATCAATAATCTCGGCCTACACCAGATTGTCAGCTCAGTCTTACAGAGAGAAGAGAAGGACATAAAAAAAAAAAAAAAAAAGAGAGACCATAGGGATTTCAGGATTGCCACCCTATCATAAGTACATTCATTACTATAGACATCACTGTAGGGAAAAGAACTTTAATTTCATTCAATAAAATATGAAGATGACCTTAACTCCAAGCCAAGCTCAACCTTAGACAAATACCACTAGTCTATAAATATCTTTCACTTATACTTCCTGGAGAACAGAGTCTTCCAGTACCTGAAACTTGGACTACATTGCTCATCTCAAAAATAGTTTTGATTCTATCTAGACCTTTGCTGTGAAAAGGGATTACTCTGGGCCAACCCCACAAATTCTCAGGATAGAGTCGAATGATCCCTGAACTTCAGGCATCTCCAAAAGCAACATCTGCGGAGAGCAAGCCACAGGGCAATAGACTCTGGAGTGGTGGTACTGAGTAGCAATGTCATGACTAGGCCCTAAATGCAGAGCCCTAGATATGCAAAGCCAGCCCTTGTTAGGGACTATTCATGGATCATTCATGTCCTCACCTCTAGTTTATACGTACTCAAAAGGCATCACTAACCCAAAACCTCATGATGATGCTAATCTCTGATTTGGGTAATTAGTGCTGTGCTCTGATATGCTGAGAGTTTTGTTTGGTTTTTGTCTGTTTGTTTAGTTTGGTTTTAGGTCAGAAAAGGTTTTCACTTCTTGTTGACTTGAAATCATATATTAATATGGTCCACTGTAAGATAAGGCTAGCAAACTGGTCTTAACATGTTTAAGGGCAAAAGAGTGGGGACAGGACAATACACATAAAGGGGGCCTCTCTTCCATGGTCTAGGAGATCATTCATGGATCACTACACTGCTCCTGGCATTGTAGTAACTTGTATGTTACTTAAACATTCAAACTTATAAACTTGGAAGATAGTACTGTTCCTAGAATAAGATCCTTCCTTTACTATTTACCATCTGTATCCATAAGCAAATTGCTTACCATCTCTAAGCCTCAAGGTCCTTGTCTGGAAGAGGGAAACAGAAAGTTTAAATGAGATTTAAAAAACCTAGGAGAAGGCTGTTGGAGTGGCTCAAGTGGTAGATTGCCTGGCTGGCAAGCGTGAGGCCCTGAGTTCAAGCCCCAGTACCACCAAAAAATAAAATAAAAAATAATGCCAGGCACCAGTGGCATATATCTGTAATCCTGGCTACTCAGGAGGCAGAAATCAGGAAGATCATGATTCGAAGACAGTCAGGGAAAATACTTCATGAGACTCTGTCTCAAAAAAACTCATCACGAAAAAAGGGCTGGTGGAGTGATTCAAGGTGTAGGCCCTGACGTTAAACCCCAGTACTGCAAAAAATAAAATAAACATGTTTGATGGTATCTCATTAAAAAAAAAAAAGAAAACCCTGCAAGAATCACAGAATGAATGTAGTAGCTATCAAACTGAAGCCAAGTATGAATCCTAGTTTACAGACAATAAAAGATTAGTTCTGAATAGTTTAAAACACAACTTAAAAAGAGGAATATATATGTATATATAAATAAATATAGAGAGACAGAAGGAGAGAGAAAAAAAGCCGTATGCAAAAACCATTAACAGCAATAGATCCATTGGTTGTTATAGGAAATAAAATCCTAATGCATTTCTAAAAATCTACCTTTAGGACACCCAGGTTGCTTTGTTTGGAATTGTTTATTTTTATATATACTGAATTTATACTGACCCTTAAAAGATTTGCCCTTTCTCTACCTTTCCAAAGCCTGTCAGAAAGTTTAAAAGATTCCTAAAATTTGAGGAAATGGTGGCTACTTCAGTCTTGTTTCCTTAAGATAGCCAAAATTAGCATCCTCTTCCTGCCTGGTTGTAGTGCTTTCTGCCTTGGGGACATCTAAGTCAGAACCACTGATAGGAAGATGTCTTCAGGAAATGACAAAATAAGGCACCCTGTCCCCAACTTCCAAACCACAGCTGTTATGCCAAATGATCAGTTCAAAGACATCAGCCCATCTGACCACAAAGGGAAAACTGTGCTCTTCTTCCTTTGAAGAAGGACTTCACCTTTGTGTGCCCCATGGACATCACTGCTTTCAGCAACAGAGCAGAAGAATTCTGAAAACTCAACTGCCGAGTCATTGGTGCTTCTGTGGATTCTCACTTTTGTCATCTGCCATAGACCAACACAACCAAAAACAAGGAGAACTGGGATTCATGGACACTCCCTTGGTATCAGATCCCAAGGACACCATTATTCAGGATTATGAGGTCTTAAAGACTGATGAAGGTGCCTCTTTCAGGGGCCTCTTAGCAGATCACTGTAAACTTCCTGTTGGCCACTCTATAGATGAGATTCTGAGACTGGTTCAGGCCTTCAGTTTACTGACAAAATGGGGAAATGTGCAGCTGGCAAGAAGCCTAGCAGTAACACCATTGAGTCTAATGTCCAAAGGCGCAAAGAATATTTCTCCAATCAGCAGTGACTGCTGAGCCATTTTGGTGGTGGGCTGAAGTGGGCATGTATGAGAACAACATCTCTTTTGTATTTTTTTTATGCTTAAACACAAGATGTGGTGTGGCTCAAAACATGCCTTTCCTATAGTGACTGGGAAGTTCAGCTCTTCTTGCACTGGTGGGAATGGCTGAGCTATACTGTGAGGCAGGCCATCTGAGGTATATGATGTACCCATAATGGCACATAGGCCATTGATCTTTTCTAGTGTCTATTAGACTTGAACTGAGACCTTGGAAAAATAGCCCAACCTAATCCCCAGTGAGTCTATTCATTACAAAATAAGGATCCGATTGTAGAAATTTGGAGTTATCTTAGGTAGCACTGAATTCCCAAGAATATTTCTGGAGAGGCTTTGATATTACTTTTATATAGCTTTCAAACTTGCACAGAGTCCAAATTGTAAATAAATTAACATACATAAATGGAACACTAATTTAAACTTGGACAGGAGACAGCAGAATGAACTATTTCCATTAGTTGCAATGGGGCAAAGAATTTGGGACCTTTTATGAACAGGAATGAATCTGAGCAGCACAGGTAGGCTTGTCAGACTAAAGGACAGTTTCTATAGAAACACCAGACATCTTGATAAAAATTTGTCAATCCCCCAAAATAGATGTGACATGGAAAGTTTAGTAGTACCAATGCGCACTACAGCTTATAGTCTTCACTAAATCAAATTTTTATTTCTTTTAAGTAATGTGTTGCTTCTAAACAAAGTATATACTTTTTTTTCTTTTCAAATTTTTTGGGGGTATTACTGTTTTGTTCTTTGGATTTTTTCTTTGTTTGTTTTGTCTAGTTTTGAGACAGGTGTCTTGCTATGTAGCCCAGGCTGACCTCAAACTCCCAACCCTCTTTCCTCAGCCTCTTATAGTGCTGGGAGCACAGGCATATACTGCCATGTCTGTAGTCAACGCTTCTTCACCCAGTGTTCAATGTATTATGTACATCAATTAATGATTTTCAACAATACTACAATTCTTCCCGCTGGCCCTAAGACACAGAAATTAAAAAGAGTAATGAGCCATGCACTAGTAGATCCTTTCTTCAAAAAGAAATTACTTGTCAAGAAAAAATGCACCTGAAGGACAGGAGCATAATGACCAAGACACAGTGAGTGAGGCAGAAATCAGGAGGATCATGATTCAAAGCCAGCCCAGGCAAATAGATCTTGAGACACAGTGAGCAAGGCAGAAATCAGGAGGACGATGATTCAAAGCCAGCCCAGGCAAATAGATCTTGAGACCCTAAATCAAAAATACCCAACACAAAAAAGGAATGGCTCCAGTGGTAGAACACCTCAAGTGTGAAGCCCTGAGTTCAAATCCAAGTACCACCAAAAAAAAAAAAGTAAAACACTCTGATAGAACCCCCTTGAATCTACCTTAAATTAATTTCCTTGAATTCTCCTGATTCCTAAAGAGAGATAGAAAATTGTTTCTCTGAAATATATAATTTGCATAAAGCTTTTTTATAACGTTTTATTTTCAAAATTTTTTTGGTGGTACTGGGATCAAATGTTTTTGATGTACACCTAAATGTCCTAGAAATAAGCACCACTGAATAAACCTTAAAGAGCTTTAACTCTGCATTGGCCATAAACCAATCATTTGACATAGAACCAGCAAACTCATACAAAAAGGGTGTTATCATCTAAGATGTGTAAAGGAGTCTAAAAAACATTGTGTCTCTATCCTTATGAGGCAAGACATTTTTAAATATCAAACTTAACTGTTACCATGCAAAATACCATAGAATCTAAAGATTTTCCACCCAATGAGATCTTTCTTGTGCATCTTAGAGCATGGAAATGACAAAACTTAATCTCTGTCAAAATAGCATGAGCCTGCCCCAATGCAGAAAATCATACAAAGAAATGATTTCTTTTGTTTATTTGTTTGTTTTATCTTGTTTTTCAGCCAGATTCTCACTAGGTAGCCCAGGCTTTCAATCCTCCTGCCTCAGTTTTCCAAGTATGTATACATACTTTCCAAGTGGTATACATATGTATACCACTACACTGGCATTAGCCTGATTTCTTTACCAAGGAAGTGTTGTGACAAAACAAGAAAAGTATAACTTTCATAGATTAAAGGATAATTAGAAATGTTCACTATCATAAGTCACTAGGGAATTACAAATTTTAAAACATTGAGATGTATTTGGTTAGAATGGTTCAAACTCCAAAATGCTGACAACAGCAAATGCTGGTGAGGATGTGGAGCTACAAAAACTCTCATTCTGCTAGTGAGGATGTAAAAATGGCACAGTCACTTTGGAAGATGGTTTCCCAGCATCTTACAAGATCAAGCAGTCTCAGTCTCTCAGTCTTAGTCTCTCAGTGTCTCTCTCTCTCTCTCTCTCTCTCTTGCAATACTGGGGCTTGAGCTCAGGGTCTACAACTTGAGACACTCCAACCAGGCCTTTTTTGTAAGCAGTTTTTTCAAGATAGGGTCTCAAGAGTTATTTGCCCTGGCTGGCTTTGAACTGTAATCCTCTTAATCTCTGCCTCCTGAGTAGCTAGGATTACAGGCATGAGCCACCAGTGCCTGCCATTAAAGTTAGCCCAGGCTGGCCTTAAACTCGTGATCCTCCTGCCTCATCCCCTTCGCCTTATTGATTACTAGCATGTGCCACCATGACCAGTCAAGCAGTCTCTTACAACACAATCTAGCAATAGCACTCTGAGGTATTTACCTACATAAACTGAAACTTATGTCCACACAAAAATCTACACATAAGTGTTTATACCAGCTTTACTGATAATTACCCAAACTGGAAGCAACCAAGATGACTTTCAATAGGTAAACTGATAAAACTGTGGTACATCCATACAATGAGTCTGCACTCAGCAATAAAATAAGTTATCAAGGAAAAAAATGAGAAGGAACTTTAAATGCTATATCTAAGGAAAAGAAATCAATATAGAAAGGCTACATAATGATGTATGATTCCAATTACATGACATTCTGGAAAAGGCAAAACTATTAAGACAGTAAGATCAATGCTTGCCAGGGGTTGAGGAAAAGAGTAAATAATGGAGCGTGAGGGATTGTGAAGCACAAAAACTGTTTTGTGTGATACTGCAATGGTAGACACATGACTTAAGAATTTGGCAAAACTCAGAAAACTATATAACACAAAGGCTGAACCCTAATATAAATTGCAATTGTAGTTAATATTAATTCATCAGTTATAACAAGTGTAAACACCAATGCACCATTGCAAGATGTTAATTATAGGAGAAACTTTTCTTTTTAGGAGAAAACAAAGATTTTTAGGAGAAAGAACAGAAAGGGGATAGAATGACAGGCAGTTATGCAAAGGGCCACACTGTGCTAAAACAGGGTTTAGATTAAGTTTTATACCTCAGGTTAGACTTCTTTTGATTGGCTGTCTCCCTTTTTGTGGACCTTACCAGTAGGTTGTCTCTTCCTGGGATCGGGGTTTAAATTTCTCACACACGGGAACATTTCTGTTCCATCTGGTTTCTCCCAGGGCCCTGGATCCACGTGCTACATTCCATCTCTTCCTTAGTATGCCTTTGTCTGCCATGTTTCCTCAAAATGGGGGCCTCCTCCATATTCTTTCCTGACAGAACAAAAAGACAATCCTGGTTTTAATGGGGTGAAGTTCTCTTCTTCTTGAAACTGCTTTGAGCTGGGTAGGGTCATAGAGATGTCCCTAACTATGTATTTGTTGTTCTGGCAAAGGATTATGGAGCAGTCCATGGGGACATGGCAGGATCTAACTGAATACTGGAATAAAGTTGAATGGAAGTCTCATTGTGGGGAGAAGAAGCACTGAAGGGTCAGGTGGTAGGGGATGGAACACATGTTGTCACACCATTTATAATTTTATGACCAAGAGGCAGAAAGAGACAAATCTGGTAAGAACATTAATAAAGCAAGGACCAATAGCAAAAAACAACTAAAACAGATACTAGTGGTCCCAAGAAGGAGGGTTGGTGAAATGGCTCAAGCTGTACAGCACCTGCCTAAGTAAGGAATCTATAAGTCCTGAGTTCAAACCCCAGTGCCACAAGAAAAAAAAAGAGAGAGATCCCAAGAAGGGAAGAAACCAGGACAACCATGACCAGGTATTTTCCCATGAAACCATCTTTGGATAGCTCTTTCTCTAAGTTGAGAAGCTTGGTGGTTTATAACATATGAATCTTAGTTTGAATTTGTCCTGATCTATTAGCCATAAAACAGCACTCTTCCCGAAGTTTAGCACAGGTTTCCCTTTGGGCAGCAGTGAGCATATTTAAAGCATATTTGAAGACAACCTTAAGAGTCAATTTGTTTTATACATCAAGGGATTAGGCTAGAATATCTAAAGCATTAAGTATCTGAAGTGACAGGATTTTATAGATTTGGGAGCAAGAAATAATTCCACCCATTCCTGTCCTATGTCAGATGTGATTTTTGAAGGCTATTAGTAGAGGCATGAGTTGGATAGCCCTCCTTTTTTTTAAAGAGATTGTGGGTGTTCATACATAGGGAAGAACATCTGAAGTTATAGGAACAGCAGGTAATAGAAAGACTAATTTTTGTTCAGTTAGAAGGTAGAGAGGCATGGGCATTAGAGTTAGCAACCATGCTTTAAAATTCCTTTCTAAAAACATCACCACTCTTCTATGGGAAATACTTTATTCATTTAAAACTTGCTCTCGAGCCATTTTCTGTCCAACCAAACAGCCGATTGGAGACGGGAGCCAACCAGGGCTGCATTGGAGGTTGAAATTGGGCAAAAATTGGACACCTTTTTAGACAGCTGTTCTTGAACACCACTGACAACACAATTCTGACAGTATTTCATGACAATGGATGGTGACAGTTCCACAACAGATGCTTCTCAATTAGGGATTTCTGCAGACTACATTGGAGGGAGCCACTATGTCATACAGCCTCACGACGATACTGAGGACAGCATGAATGATCATGAAGATACAAATGGTTCAAAAGAAAGCTTCAGAGAACAAGATATATACCTTCCAATTGCAAATGTGGCTAGGATAATGAAAAATGCCATCCCTCAAACAGGAAAGATTGCAAAAGATGCCAAAGAGTGTGTTCAAGAATGTGTAAGTGAGTTCATAAGCTTTATAACATCTGAAGCAAGTGAGAGATGCCATCAAGAGAAGCGGAAGACAATCAATGGGGAGGACATTCTCTTTGCCATGTCCACTTTAGGCTTCGACAGTTATGTGGAACCTCTGAAACTGTACCTTCAGAAATTTAGAGAAGCTATGAAAGGAGAGAAGGGGATTGGCGGAGCAGTCACAGCTACGGACGGACTAAGTGAAGAGCTCACGGAGGAGGCATTCACTAACCAATTACCAGCTGGCTTAATAACTGCAGATGGTCAACAACAGAATGTTATGGTTTACACAACTTCCTACCAACAGATTTCTGGTGTTCAACAAATTCAGTTTTCATGATCTGAAGAAATGATGGAACAGGAGTATAGAGAAGCAAGAGCCTGTACAATTTTGGAACAGAGACATTAGAAGGAAATGACTGGTGAAGATGTCTCTTTGTACACTAAGTAGCTGTAATGTAGCTTCCTGATGCTTGACTAATTGAGGTGTTAATTTTGACTTGAGAATCTTTTTCATGAATGATTTTAAAGAAAATTTTGGATTTTAAAGGTATTAAAATATTTTTGTTTTGTACGAGAGTTTGTTGCTCTGTATGATGCCTGTATGCATTGTATATTGCAATTTATTACTGTCAGAGATTTGTAGACAGTTTCTTATTTTCATATTGAATCATGTTACTTTTGTAATTCAAGTAAGCAGCTTGATTAATTCATGATGTTTGCCCTTTTAATAAAGTATAAGGGTAGAGTTCATTTTGAATGCAAGTTGCCTTTATTATAAATTTGAGTTTGTCTTGGCTCTATAATTTCTTGCATGATAACCTAGCTGGATCTTTAGCATTTGCCATATTTATTGAAATTACTTTTTTTGGCAAAACATTCATAGCTTAAGCAGCACCATTTTTTAAGAAAATGTAATTGAATAATGAAGTGTGAATGCGGAAGCAAATATTGTTGCCCTATAAAACTCGGTGCCCATTAACAGTGTTTACACTGTTCATTGTGCCTGTTAACGTAGTTTTAGTTACTGATACTTTTGTTAACACTAGATTTTCTTTTTAGTTTGTTACTATGATTGTTGGAATTCATTTTGGTTTAATGTAGTCCTAGCTCTCCTGAAGTGTTCCTGTAGCTTGGTATTTGATTTTTTTCAAAACACATCTTAAAGTACTGCAGCACCCTCTTCCAGAAGAGGTATTCTATAGCCTGACGGTAAATGTCCTCATTTTGCTTTTTTAACTGAAATGTCTGGTTTCCTGTTATACTGTGGGAACCAAGAAACGTTGGAATCATTGTGTGTACAGACTTGCATGAGTGAGTGAACAGACTGGAGAAGAGAGTGAGTGCTGTGAGCTTGGGAAACAAGCCCCCTTCTAGTATGCTGTTTTGATCTTTGCAATAAACAAACCCTAGATAATGTAACTTTGTATAATTTTAGTAGTATGTACTTGGATTGTTCCTTTTTTAAAGTGAGAATTTGTATTTTCTCATCTATTCTTTTTGGTGATAATTAACCTGAAGTTTTTTTTTTTCTTTCCTTTTTTTAATCTACTACCAGAAATGGCTATTGTGTAGTTTGCCTAGAAGGAAGTTTGAGTGAATGTCATATTTGAAGGACACTCAACTGTGTAAGGTAGAAGCGATCTTCCAGAGACAGGCTGAGCAGAAACATTTACTTTACCAGAAGGAGTTTTGGGAGTGGACGTGGGCTCTTCTGAGGTTACTCCCCTTTCCTCCTACCCCCATTTTCAAAAATCTTTATTACAGAAAATGCACATAGAAAAAAAAAAGGGACAGGGTGGTTAAGCAGAATCAATAATCACCCTACTGTGTTGAAATAACCAATGTTAGTATTTTGATAAATATCATTTGTCCTTTTACTTTGCTAAATATGTATATTTTTATAAAAATGGGCTCATATTGTGCATACTGTTCATAACCTGCGTTTTTCACTTAACAATATATTGTGAATATCGTTCCCAGGTCATGCACAATCTTCTCCATCATTTTTATTGGTTTTTTTATTCTGTTATATGACTGAATCATAATTTATTTAATCATCTACTGGACATTTTGACTATTTACATCTTTCACAATTATAAACAGCAATTCACTGAATCTTGTGTACATCCATGACTTGTCTTAAAATAAAGTCTTAGAAATAGAAAAAAAATAAAATAAAACTTGCTCTCTACAATGTATAAATAAAAATATTTCCCCTTTCAAAACTGCCAGGGAAGTACTTTATTTTTCCTTGGAAAGTATTAAGAAATATTTCCTCAGGTTACCTCTATGCTCCTTGAATGCAGAAGGCACGTTTATATACCTTGCATACTCGCATAGCAACCAGGACAGGGCCTGACACATAATATAGGGCTTCAATCCTCTTACCTGGCTTACTGAATCATTGCTTGCAACCTTCCCGGATGGCAGCTACCACATCTTACCTTTTCCATCTATCTCCACAGAGATGGCCTTTCTTGCTCAAACAACAGCTCCAGGCCTGCCCTGCCACGGCCACTGGTTCGTGTTTCCTAGCTCCTCTTAGAGTCTGCAAATAGCAGAATCTGAGGGAACTAGATCTGCAAGGAAACGCACACAGCAGAGGATTAGACAGGCTGAACCACAGGACACCCCTATATCGGGCTCTTTTCAACTAGAGAACCGGCTATTTCACTGGACTCTATTTTCCATCTGCAGTTTTTCTACCTCAAAAGCTAGTTTAGGAAAGACCAGCAGTCACGGGGTAAACGGCACAAAGGCTGCTAATATTCCTATCAATTTGGCGACTGACAGCTGAGTGTCAAGCGCGCACCACTTCCCGAGTCTTACTTAGAGGCTCAAGTGGCAGTGCAAGACCCCAGGCTTCGAGTCACCCAGATCCTCCAGCGCGGCTTCGCGCTTTACAATGGTCGCCAACCGGACGTTCCCAAGAGCACCCGCGGCCACGATGGCCCCGCCCACCAGGCCGGAATTCCGGAACCTTGCTTTTCCCGCCCAGGCCTAGGCCGGAGCTGCCCGAACCTAAGATGTTGGGGGACGGAGTAGGCAAGGCCGGCTCTGGGCGGGGCCTCGGTGACAAGAAGGGGCGGGGCGGGGCCAGATGGGGCGGGGCCAACGCCCGCGGCCCCCGCCCCTCCCGACCAGCGCGGCCCCAGAGCCTGGGCTGTGGGCCCGAGCGCTCCTCCTTGCAGAGTCGCCAGCACCTCAGCTGTGGCAGGCATCATGAGGCCCACGGCTTGGGGTCCGGCTGTGAATGATGAGGACGAGAACACGGATAGCACCCCGCTCCTGCACGGCGCCCGCCAGGCCGAAGCCGGTGAGCGGCGGGACAATCGAGGGGCGGCGGGCCGGCGACACTCCCGGGACGGGCGGTGGTACCGGCGCAGGTGTGTCCCATCCAGGGTACCGACATCCTGGCGGGCCGGCAGGAGCTGTCAGGCGCAAGGGGACTCAGCGGAGGGGAAGCCCATTCAGGGACCAGCCCGACCGGCCTGTCCGGTGCAGGGACGCCCTCGGGCGGAACCCCGGCAGGTGCAGGTGCAGGTGCAGGTGCAGCCTCACGGGGCCCGCCCGCGGTAGTGCCCACCCAGGGAAGAACCACCTGGGAGGGACCTGCAAATCAATGAGCCGAGGCCAGACAGAGCCTCTGGCTCCCTTCCCTGCGACCGCCAGGTTTCCGCAGCTGCACATCAGCAAGCATGTGATCTGGTGGCTCCCGGGCGGGAGGCCAGATGAAAAAGCATAGGGTCAACATTTGTGGGTGTGCAGAGCAGTCATTGCATAACCCAGCGAACATCTGCCATTGTGCTGAAAGACACAAAAGATTGCACTTTTCAGGGTTCTTCCGTGTACGATTTCTATTAGGAAACAGTTCAGTTATCTTCAAGATAGGGTATCTATGGAGCTCTATGGTAATTGGCCAAAGTTCTAACAAATCGAAAGGGAAGAACTTCAAAAAGTATCATCCCAGAATCTAGAGAAACTACAGGATTTGCTATTTGATACTTTTGTAATGTAGCTTCTTAAAAAGTAATTTAAAAAAAACCCTAAAGAGCAAGTTTGATTGCATGCATTCCACAGTATCAAAGGCGTGCGTGACAAAGAGTTAAACTGGAAATAGGACTTCTGTTGACCAAGAACAAGTTTTCCGTGGTCCACCCTTTGTATTTGTTTTTAACATTACCAGACGGTGGCAGTAGAGGTGACAACATTGTTTTTCCACCTGGCCTGTGAGAGCTTATTTTAGTCAAGGCTGAAGAGAAATATGAGACCAAAGAGACATTTTATCCAGAAATCTTAGTTCCATAAGCTGATGTGGCTTATGCTGTTAAAATTAGGTGGCCCAGTGACTGAAGTGCTAGAGTGCCTGCCTAGCAAGGGTGAGACCCTGGTTTCAAAGCCTATTACCATGGGAGAGGGGAGGACGAGGGACAGACGGACACTGATATAATCTTACTTTGTAAAATAATCCAAATGCCTTAATAGAGACTACTGTACTCAGTTGCAATTGGAATACATATGTGATCAAAAGTTAGCTCAAATGTCAGAAAATGCATATTGAAACCACAGAGGGCCATTTATATACTCCTAGAATGGCTAAAATAAATCAGTACTGACAAAGAGGTGAAATAACAACTTTGCTAGTAACTATGTAAAATAGGACAACCACTCTGGAAAACTGTTGGGTAATCGTTTTCAAGGTAAACATACAATACCACGAACCACACAGTGTTTGTAGCAGTTTTATTCACAACAGTCAAAAACTGGAAACAACTTAGTTGGTGAATGGATAAACAAATTGTGTATCCATAGAATGCAATACTACTCAGTAATAGAAAGGGACAAAATACTGATCCACATAACAACATGAATAAACCTCAGAAACATGCCGAGCAAAAGAAGTCACCATTTTAGTATGTGATCTCCTCGATTTGGAGTTTTAGGACAAGTAAAACTAATATGTAATAACATAGTGCAAATCAGTGATTGCCTGGAATCTGTGGGCAGGAGGGAATCTATGAAAAAGCACTGAGGTACTTTGGGGGATGATATGACAGTTTTACATATCGATCTTGATTGGATTAGACATTAATCACTTTCATTGTACTTTGATAAAGTTGAATGAAAAGAAGCCAGGCATGTAATCCCAGCATTTATGAGGCTTGAGACAAGAGGATCATGAGTTCCAAGCCAGCCTAGGCTGCATAGTGAGACCCTGTCTCCAAAACAAACATATTTAGGGGGGGTGTGTGTTTCTGGAACATGCCAGTAGGAAATCAGCTGTACCTTATTTGTGCCTAAGTATATTGTTTTCTTTTTCCAAAGAGAAAGGCTGAGAAAATGTCCGAGCCATAAAATTTTACAGCTGTAAAAAGACCCAAGGTTCCCACTTAGCATAGTGTCATTTTTATGCAGCCATTGAGGGCCAAAGAGGCTTAGTCAGTTGCACAAGTTCACACACAGTGGTAGAGACTAGACTCCAAGGTCCCTTGGATTTTAGTCCTAACCTCCTTCCTGGACACATAGTGCTACATTTATATTACATTCAAGAAATTTCTGTTTGAGCTCCAGGTTCTGATGCACAGAAGACAGGCAGGAATTTCAGGATTCTTGGCTCCACTCTGAGAATGAAAGCAGCAGAGGGTCGGAAACATTTTATTTGTAGAGAAGAGAAAGGCTGCATGGGGGCGTGTAGGGGGACTCGGAAACTGGTGATCCTGTGGGTCAGCTTGGGAATTGGGCTTTTATAGCCTTTTTTATTGCCTGAGGACAGAGATGTGTCTCAGGTGCAAACAGAAGTTTCCTGGGAAGGAGAGGTGTCTCCTTGGCCAATTACCACCTTTGGGACCTCCTGCAGTCCGTCCTTTAATTCCCCCCTCTCAGTGATCACCCTAACTGCTCTTAGGGACAGAGATAAGTCTATTCAGTAACTGCTTCCTGCTGATAGGAGGTGATGAAGTGGCCCGCAGCATCAGGGCTGACCATGAGAAGGGTTGTCAAGGGGACCGAGATAGTAGGTCATTTTCATCTTCATCAGGAGCATCTGTAGTTTGATGGATTCTAGGCGAGAGGAAACAAACTTGACAAGTAAGTTTAAAATGCAAAGTCCAAACACAAGCAAGAGAATAATGCAGCTATAGGCCCCAGAACGTGTAAGAACCAAGTCCTGGAGGGGAGCCAGGATTGTATTTGGTTCCATACCTATGTAGAATCCTGAGTTTTGAGAGACTGTTCTTGGAGCCACTTAGCCTGTTGGAGAATGTAGTCTGCATGTTTCTCTAGGATGCCTGAAGTGTTCATTTATGTGCAACAGGAAGTATTGATGATGGCACATTGGTCTTGCTTAGCCAAAACAAAATCTAGGACCAGGCAAGAGACAACAAAGATCTTCATATGTCTTTAATGTCAAGGCCTACCTGGTCTGAGGTGCTCTCTACTACTTTGGTTAGGTTTTTTACAGTTACATGATTGGCAGCACCTCATAGCTGATTCCAGCTACAGCTGCAATCTATGCTGAAAACTATTAGAGTAACTTCCCTTTTGAGTTTAAAATTCTCACTAGGTCATGTGCAGTATAAAGTGGCAGGAGCCAGCATAGCACCAGTTTTTCATCTTTAGGCAGTAGAAGGCTATCTTAGCAACTGCTGGAAGACATACTGGCCATCCTTTGGGTATCAATCTAATTGTTTGCTTAAGTAGCCCACTGGCTGGGGAGTGATGTCCCGGGGCTGAGTCACCAACCCTGGGCCAGTCTTCCCTTTTCATAGACATATAATTGAAACTTGTCCTGAACCGGGCTGTCATAAAGGCCTTTTTTAACTGGTGGAATGTATTTTCTGATTTGTCATCCCATTTAATAAAGGGCTGGGGATCCTTTTGTGTTTCCTTAGGGATTTAATATAAAGACCTAAATATGTAACCCTACACTAACATAATTGGGCTTTTTCTTTAGAGATTATATATCCTCTATCTGCTAGGAAGTTTAGTAAGGATTCAGTGGCTCGTAAAGTGACAGGCTCAGTCGGTTCACAGAGGAGGAGGTCATCTACATATTGTAGCTTGTGGATATTGCCTCTCTGCCAAGTCTTGGGTTAGAGCCAACCCAAAGAGGTGGGGGCTGTCTCTGAATCTCTAGGGGGAGGACAGTCCAGGTGACCTGTCCAGACTTTCCTGTGGGGTCCTCAAAGGCAAAGATAGGTTGACTTTTAGGATGTAAGGGAATGCTAAAGAAGGTGTCCTATAAGTCCAGGACAGAGTATTAAGCAGTACCTGGAGGTATTTGGGCTAAAGCATATAGGAATTTTGAACTACAGGGTGGAGAGGCACTACTGCTTCAGTGATCAGGCAGAGATCTTGGACTAGCCTCCATTTGTTAGGTCCCTTCCTGACACCAAGAATAGGAGTATTATGTGGGCTGGAACATTCTAATAGCAGCCCCTGTCTTTTTAAGCCCTTGATTATGGGAATTAGTCCCTCTCCTTAACTTCTGGTCTTAAAGGATACTGTTTTTAATGGGGAAACCAAGAGGGGTCCTTGAGATGAATTAGCACTGGGACCACTGTTTGTGCCCATCCCATGGTATGTCTATCTGTCCATACTGTGGGGGGGTCTCCTGTTCCTCTATCAGGGGCAAGCATAAGTACTCTCCTGGGGATAAAAGGAGCTATACTTCCAACTTAGAAGGTCTTGCCCTGGCAGAGGAGTAGGGCTTTCTGAGAAGATTAAAAAGGAATGACAGAAGTGGAAATCTCCCCATGAGCAGGCTAGAGGCTGAGTGAAATAATGCTCTAGGAGCTGGCTTGATATGCCTCAAACAGTAATTTTTTTGGAGGACCTGGGTCAGGAGAGAAAGGAATAGCTGAAATGCTGGCTCCAGTTGAAGCTTTCTATGGCTATCTGGAGCTGACTGTGTTAGAAATTTATCTTTTAGGACAATTTCATCTTCCTGTGACTCTGGTACAATGTTGGTATGTTCTTATAAAGCATCCTTAAGTCTCTGTAGGAATGCTGCGGGGTTTCTACAGGTCCTTGCTGCACAGCTGTTACTTGGGAGTAATTAAGGGGTTTTACTTTGGCTCTCCTTAAATCCTCAAGAATGCAGTGGATGAAATAGTTACGGCTCCATTCATTCTTATCATTTTCAGGGTCCCACTTAAGATCATACCTAGGCACTGCCTGATCTCCTGTAGAATTGGGAACCGGGTTCCCTTTTAGGTATCTTTGTCTTTCTTCTCCCTCCCCTCCTCCTCCTGTTAGGGCCCAGTCTGAGATAGGGCTATAGGGCTACATTTATCTAAGTGATAATCATCCCCAGCTGTAGCTGCCTGATCTAGTACTGGCTGTTTCTCCAGAGAAGAATGTCAAAGACATCACTGGGGACCCTTGGGCATTAGATGGTTTTTTTTTTTTTTTGGTTCTGGTTCCCCAAGAGATTTTGGGGGCTTTTTGTAAAGGGTCACCATGGTCTGAGTGTCCAGCCTGCATTTGCTCAGCCATTTTGGGTGGTCTCTCAGGTAAAAGAAAAGTTGAATATATGGGACTTCAGTCCACTTTCCCTCTTTTTTACAGAACATATCTAATTGAAGAATGGTATTATAATTAATGCTTCCTTCTTCTGGCCATTTTTCCCCATCTCCCAGAGAATATTGTGGCAAGGCCTGGGTGCAGAAAAACGTGAGTTGCTTTAGTTGAAGACTTTCTGGATCAAGGTGTTTCCAGTGTTTTAGTATGCAGGCAAGTGGAGATCCTTCCAGGAACTTTGAAGCTTGATTCCCCATCTAAAAAGGGAAGTAAGGGAAAATTGATCACATTAACAGAGGTTTTCTCCTTTTACCTAGCTGTTCCCAGGTGAAGAGATACTCTATGTAGGAGAGGGCATCCTTCTCTCCCATGCTCTCCCACCCCTGCCACCTGTGGCTAAGGTCTTGGGGAAGATATTTAGGTATGTCCAGCTGCAGCCACTCCACCAGAGTGCCCCCTGATCAATTTTTTATCTACTCATTTTGACTTGCCTGTTTGCCTTGTGACCCAGGTACATGGTTCTCTTCTACTAGCTGAAGGCTTGTAATTTAAAAACAACTCTATAAAAGTAACCAAGAGGGCTTACATGGCCAGAGGGAGGACCCCTGCAGAGGCATGGTCTGGGACTTCTGAAGAGGTAGACTTTGTCCCCCTATATATCCTATGAGACATATGTATTTTTTATGAAAAGAGAGGGAACATCTGAAGTCATTGTTTTGTTTTGTTTTTTGCTGCAGTAAGGGACAAATATGGAGACAACCTTTGAGGTCTCTATCCTTTAACTGTTTTTTTTTTCCCCCTGAGGGCAGAGTATGGAACCTGCTTAGCCAGATAAGCCCAAGTTAGAGAGTAGCACTTTCTTTTTTATTTTATTTTATTTATTATTATTATTTTTATTTTATTCATATGTGCATACAATGTTTGGGTTATTTCTCCCCCCTTCCTCCACCCCTCCCTTAACCCCCCCACTCCCTCCCTTTCCCTCCCTACCCCCTAGCTACCTGGCAGAAACTATTTTGCCCTTATCTCTAATTTTGTTGAAGAGAGAGTATAAGCAATAATAGGAAAGAACAAAGGGTTTTGCTAGTTGAGATACGGATAGCTATACAGGGAGTTGACTTGCATTGATTTCCTGTGCATGTGTGTTACCTTCTAAGTTAATTCTTCTTGAACTAACCTTTTCTCTAGTTCCTGGTCCCCCTCTTCTATTGACCTCTGTTGCCCCAAAGTACCTGCTTTAATTTCTCTGTGTTGAGGGCTACAAATGCCATCATTCTGGTGTCTAGGACAAAGCAGGGAGGCCACTCATCCTGATCTAAAAGGAAAGAAGGAGAAGAAGCTGAGGATTGGGTGAAGGAGAGTTTCCAGGCTCAACCATCAGGTATTATTGGTCATCACTGCTATCTAGGTCAATCCTGGCAGAGGCAGTACTGGAGCACTGGAAGCGAGGGGTGACCTGCTCTCTCTGGCATGGGAACTGTAAAGAAAGTGTAGAGATCTGATTGTCTGTTTGCCACAGACATGGCTGGAGGGGTTGCGATACTTAGCCACCTTTGGAGCCTCTGGGTGGGTCAGGAAGTTGTATCTTCAGCTTTCAAGTGTCACCGGGGAGTTGCCCGGGTCAGAGCATCCTTATAGCTTGAAGAAAAAATTTCCTTTCCACTGGCTGTTTTCAGACATTTTCCTAAGCAGGTCAGATCTTGAAAGGGAGAGAGTTTAAGGAGGGAGGGAACTGAGAGTTGAGAGGAAAAAAGCCTCCTCCATGCACTGAGGTTTTAACTCTGCCCCTGTAGCATTGTCAGTCTGGTATAAGCCCCCAGCCAGCCCCCGATTTCTCGGTTTGCCTACCTTACAGCTGTAGAAGTTTCAGAGCTTTTCCTCAGGTTCCTGAGGGAGAAACCCTCCTTAATGCGAGAGAGAGAGAGAGAGAGAGAGAGAGAGAGAGAGAGAGAGGGAGAAGAGAGAGAGTTTGCCCCACTAAGCCATGGGGGCTGGGAGGGATGGGGTGCTCTCCTCGAAGACAGACTGCATCAGAATGCCAGACAATCACCATTTCCTAGGCAGTCCCCTCTCGTTTGGTGAAACCTGTGCAGACCTCCGGTGAAGAAGTGTCCCAAGTGGTCACCAAATATCATGCACAGAAGACACGCAGGAATTTTCAGGTGTTCAGGGTTCTTGGGTCCACTGTGAGAAGGAAAGCAGAGGAAGACTCCAGCAGTAGAGTTGGAAAGATTTTGTATGTAGTAAGGGAAGAGAAAGGCTGCATGGGGGCATGCAGGGGGACCTGGAAACTGTTGGTCCTGTGGGTCAGGTTGGAAATTGGGTTTTTAAAGCCTTTTATGTTGCCGGAGGGCAGAAATATCCCTCAGGTGCAAATGGTAATTTCCTGGGAAGGAGAAGTGTCTCTGGCTAATTATCACCTTTTGGGACCTCTGGCAGCCTATCCTCCAGTTCCAGTGGCTTCACCTATAATCCTGTTTACTCAGACTCAGAGATTGGAAGGCTTGCAGTTTGAAGCCAGCCTGGAGAAATAGTTTGTGAGATCCTATCTTGAAAAAAATCACCACAAAAAAAAAATGGGCTGGTGGAGTGGCTCAAGGTGTAAGCACTGAGTTCAAACCCCAGTACTGCAAAAAAAAAGAAAAAAAGAAAAAAGAAAAAGAAAAGAAAGAAAAGGAAAGAATTTTATGTTTGAAGAATGCTTTATCATTTTTACTTGATCCTTCACAAATTTGAAAATATTAAACTTGTACCTGACCATAAGTAATGAGACATGGTTTTAAATTATGCAGTGTTTTTTACAGAGCTAAAGTTAGGATATGTTTCTTTAGTGTTAAGAATTAATACCTCTCAGTGTGATATGACCGAATTCTTAGTACCCAGCTATGTCATTCCTCTCAATGAAGCACTTACTTTCATTGACCCCAAGGAAATTCAAAGATGCACACCAAAACAATGGGGAAAGTGTGGCTCAGTGCTGATAACCATAAGTCTGCAGGTTTTTCTTCCGAATTTAGATATGGGAAATGGAGGGTATTATGTATAGGAGGAAAAACTTTGCTTTTTCCTCCTATAATATAAAAATTCATTCATCATAGTTTCCATCAGTTGAAGGTTTGCTTATATATAAGTGAGATATGGCTTGTATTTGATTATTGATTGATTATTTGTATCCTTTCAAAATAACTGCTGCACCAAAGATGTGCTCACTCATGATAGAAGAAGTCAGTTTTAGGGATTCTAATACATTTCTTGTGTTTACAAAACAGCATAGATCTAGGAGATGAGTACCTCATTGTCAATCCCAACTCCCCTAACTAGCTGGTTGAGTGTTGACAAGTCAACTAACCTGTCTGTGCTTCCCTTGTCTATAAATCAGGAAAAGTAATATACTTTAATAGAAAGTTATTGTGAGGATTAAATGAACTAGTAGAAAGGGCTTAGAATAGAGTTTGGCACATGTTAGTTTCTATCATTATCATTAAAGACCATTTGCTGTTTGTATTCCTCAGAGAACTTAGTACTGAAAAAGGAGGGTCCCATTCTTCATGGTCACACTCTGCTGGAATTTGTGATTATTTGTGATTTTCTGGCTTATAAATACAGAAACTTGCATGCATCCTGTGCTTTGTTTCCACTGGTTTTTATTTTAGGTTACTTGCCCTACTCTTCTGTTAGTAGAAGGAAGGGTTTACATTCAAAGCCACAAGCATACCAGTTCTACCAGACACTGCTCTAGGCACTGGACATAGCAGTGAACATCACAGAACAGAAGTTTCTGCCTCATAGAACTTTTATATTCCAGTATGTATTTTCCTAAACTATTAGCCGTCTCTATTTTACTTTCTTCTTGGTTTAGAATCAGAATCTGATACTTTATATCCTTGCCAATCTCTAAATTCCCTTGCCTTCTACTGTATCATCTTTTATATCTCAGTGTAGCTCTGATGTCTCAGCAGCACCTCCCCTAGCATGGATGAGCAGTGCTTGAAGTTAACACAAGGCAGGTGCTCCCACTCCCCACTCAACAATCCTGCTTCACTGGGAGCCTCATGCCCCACAAATCCTAACTTCTCACAAATGAGAAGTAACTACAATTCTTACCTCAACTTCTAATATCTAGAAAAAGCAATGTACTAAGCAGTGTTCTAAATATTTAATAAATCAGATCATCTTTATAATGCCCATAGTACAGGCAAAATTCTGGTTGGTACCAAGCACATAGTAAGTACTCAACAAAGATTAGCTAGTATTTTTTGTTAGTAAACTCCATACCAGCTGTCTCACTCAATAGCATTAGTTCTCAGAGTTGCTGCAGTTCTTAGTACTGCCACCTCAGATCCTATAGGATTTCCTGCTCTGCCTCTGCCCACCTTTCTCATTTCCATGCTTCCTTTTTCAATTCTTTTTTACCATATTATTGTTGTACTGAAGGTACATTGTAGCATTTACAAAAGTGCTTACAATATATCTTAGTTACATTCACCCCCTCCATCATTCTCCTTTACTCCCCTGCCCCTATTTTGCTTGGGTTGCTCTTCTTCCTCTGACCTGCCTGGTGACTTCCTTCCTGCTCATAGAGGAAGACTCAGTGAAATATTCCTCCTCCAAAATCTTTCCCAATATATACATGTATATGTATATATTGTATACATGTATCTTATATATATATATAAAATGTAACACTTTATCTTACTGGAAAAAGTTTATCTGGGGCAAAAAAGAAGGGAGCTCATTTTTACTGAGTCACGCTCTAATGTCCTATGGTACTTTATTTAATTGTTCTCATTTTAGAGGTGGGAAAGCTGAGAATGATGAAGATTATGAAGTAACTTCTACAAAACACATGGCCAGTGAAAGTCAGAACTGAGGTTCATTCCCAGTCTGTTTCACTCAAAACCAGTCTTCGTTCTTTCAGTTAAACCCACCCATTTTAAGTTTAAAGAACATTTTAGAAGCTGGTGTTTATTTTGATTGGTGTGCTGTTCACTATGCAATCACAATTTTTCCTTGAACTTGACCTCAGTGTGGTGAGTGCTCAATGGATGGATTTTTTATTCTTCCTGTTTTTTTTTTTTTTTGGCCGTACTAAGGCCTGAACTGAGGGTCTTCACCTTAAGCCAGTCCACAAGCCATGGGTTGTTTTTGTTTCTTTGTTTGTTTGTTTTTTGAGATAGGCTCTCACATACTATTTACCTTGCTTCTAACCACGATCCTCCTGATCTCTGCCTCCTGAGTGGCTAGGATTACAGGAGTGAGCCATCAGCACCTGACTCAGGTCATATTTTTTAGTCATTTGAAATCATTTTTCTGACCTCCACTTCCCAAGCTTTCAGCCCCACATCTACTCACATGATAAAGTACATCATAGTCCATATGGAAGCATCCCTTGAGGGGAAACTAATAACTACAGTAAAAGAAGGTAACTACAAAAAGAATAAAATAGAATAATGACAGTGCAAGTCAAAATGGCATAAAATAAAGTTACTTAGAAAAGTGTGACATTAGTCCTGAGTTGTATCATGATTACAAATGTAGTAAGTAATGCCAAAGATGCTAGTCCCATCAAGAGCAGAAGTTTTCTTAGGTTCTGATGTGCAGATGACACCCACAGGAATTTCAGGTGCTCAGCATGCTTGATCCCACTGTGAGAATGAAAGCACCGGCAGAGTCCAGCAACAGAGTTTGGAAAGATTTTATTTGTAGAGAAGAAAAGAGAAAGACTGCATAGCAGGATTTCAGTGGGAACCTGCTGGTCCCGTGGCTTAGGTTGGGGATTGGGTTTTTATAACCTTTTTGAATATTGCCTGAGGGTAGAGATGTGTCTCAGGTGCAGACAGAAGTTTCCTGGGAAGGAGCGGAGTCTCCTTGATCACTTATCACCTTTTGGGTACTGCTGCAGTCCATCCTTCAATCTCCCATCTCAAAAGTCACCCTAATTGCTCTTAGGAATGGGGACAAGGAAGTCTGTTCAGTACCAGCTTCCTGCTGACATGGGGTGGTGAAGGGGCCCACAGCATCAGGGCTGACCAAGAAAGGGGTTGTTGAGAGGACTGTGATAGTAGGTCCTTTGCATCTCCATCAGAGGCATTTGTAGTTTGATGGATTCTAGACAGCTTGACAAGTAAGTTTAAAATGCAAGGCCCAAACACAAGCAAGAGAATAATGGCAATTATAGGCCCCAGAAAGGGTGGGAACCAAGTGCTGGAGGGAAGCCAGGATTTTATTTAGTCCCACAGCTGTGTAGAAACCTGACTTTCAAGAGATTGCTCCTGGAGCCATTTAGCCTGTTGCAGCCCTTCGCTGCCAGATCTAACTCTTTGCTTAAGTAGCCTACTAATGGGGAGGGATGCCCTGGAGCTGAGTCACCATGCCCAAGGCCAGTCCTCTGTTTTCATAGACATATAATTGAAACTTGTCCTCACCAGGAGACCCAGGGCTAGAGCAGTCATAAGGACCTTTTTAACTGGTGGAATGCATTTTCTGACTTGTCGTCCCATTCAGTTAAGGGCTGGGATCCTTCTGTGCTTCCTTAAGGATTTGATATAAGGGCCTGGCTAGGTCTGCATATCCCAGGATACAAATTCTACAGTATCCTGTGGCCCCCCAACCCCCAAACGGACCTCAATTACTTTAGAGTTTTAGGTAGGGGAAACATCAAAATTGGACAGATTCTATTTCTCCTAGGCACCTCATTTCTTTCTCCAGGACAAGACCTAAATATGTAACCCTAGACTGACACAATTGGGATTTTGCTTTAGAGAGTTTATATCCTCTATCTGCTAAGAAGTTTAGTAAGGATTCAGTGGCTTGTGAAATGGCAGGCTCAGTTGGCCCACAGAGCAGGAGGTCATCTACATATTGTAGTAGAGGAGCTTGTGGATATTGCAACTCTGCCAAGTCTAGGGTTAGAGCCAACCCAAAGAGCTGTGGGCTGTCTCTGAATCCCTATGGGAGGACAGTCCAGGTGACCTGTCCAGACTTTCTTGTGGGGTCCTCAAAGGCAAAGAGAGGTTGACTTTCAGGGTGTAAGGGAATGCTGAAGAAGGTGTCCTTAAGTCCAGGACAGAGTAATAATCAGTACCTGGAGGTGTTTGGGCTAAAATCATATAGGGATTTGGAACTACAGGGTAGAGAGGCACTAATGCTTCCTTGATCAGGCAGAGATCCTGGACTAGCCTCCATTTGTTAGGTCCCTTCCTGACACCGAGAATAGGAGTATTATATGGGCTGGAACATTCTATTAGCAATCCCTGTCTCTTTAAGTCTTTAATTATGGGAATTATCCCCTCCTTAACTTCTGGCTTTAAAGTATATTGTTTTTGATGTGGAAACCAGGAGGGGTCTTTGAGATGAATTAGGACTGGGACAGCTGTTAGTGCCCATCACACAGTGTGTTCACCTGTCCACACTGTGGGGTCTCCTTGTTCCTGTATTTGGGGCAAACAAAAGTACTCTCCTGAGGGTAAAAGGAACTGTGCACCCAATTTATATAGAAGGTCTCCCCCTAACAGAGGAGTAGGGGTTTCTGGGACAATTAAAAAGGAGTGACAGAAATGGAAATCTCCCCAGGAGCAGGCTAAAGGCTGAGTGAAGTAATGTTCTAGAGGCTGGCCTGATATGCCTTGAACAGTAATTTTCTTGGAGGACCTGGGTCCAACAGAGAAAGGAATAGCTGAGATGCTGGCTCCAGTATCAATAAGGAGGCTGACCTTGTCTTTTTATATAGTGAGTAAAATCCGGGACTCCCCTGTTTTTATGGTGGTCTCTGGAGCCTGTATGGGAAGCCCGGGACCCGTCATTGTGTGGGAGGCTCTGGCCTTGGGTCCCCTGGGAATGGGGGACAGTGTGCCTTCCAATGTTTTCCCCAACAAATGGGGCAGGGTCCCGGTGGTAGCTTTCTCCGGGGAGCACATCCTCCTAAAATGGCTAGCCTGTCTACATTGAAAGCATGGCCTTGGGTTTGGACTTTGCCCCAGGGAAGCCTCTCTGAGTGCTGGGATTAGAGCTTCCTGCTGTGTATAATTTCTCATTTCCTTTTCCAGGTCCTTCTTTTCTTTTACTAGTATTATAGTATACGGACGTGGCTACACGGACCAATTGGTCTAGATCTCTGTTCCCTTCAGTCACCAGTTTATGAAGCATTTTACAGATATCTGGTGTTGACTGTGTTAGAAATTTATCTTTTAGGATGATCTCCTATTCCTGACTCTGGCACAATGCTAGTATGCTTTTGTAAAGCATTCTTAAGTCTCTAGGAAAGCTTCTGGGGTTCTATGGGTCCTTGCTGTACAGTCATGACTTGGGAGTCATTGAGAGGTTTTACCTTGGCTCTCATTAGACCCTCAAGAATTCAGTGGATGAAGTGGTTATGGCTCCATTCATCCTTGTCATTTTCACGGTCCCACTTAGTGTCATACCTAGATATTGCCTGATCTTCTGTTCAAATTGGGAATCAAGGGTCCCTTTTAGGTATTCAGTGTCTTTGTCTTCCTTCTCTGCACCCCCCTCCTCCTCCTGTAAGGGCCCTGTCTGAGAAAGGCCTGTAGGGCCACTTTTATCTAAGTGATAATTGTCTCCAGCTTTGTTGCCTGATGTAGTACCTGATGTTTCTCCAGAGCAGTAAGGGTCTGAGATACCAATCTCATTACATCTTTCCAGCTCAGTTCAAAGTTTTTGCTGACTTCTGTAAATGCCTAGATGTACTGATCTGGGTTTTCTGTGTAATTTCCTAAGTCCTTTTCTATTTCTTTAAGTTCACTCCCTCTAAAAGGAACGTGAGCCCTGTCCCCTCCAGGAATTAACTGGAACAGGTACAGTCCTGTGGGATGATGTCTGGTGTGTGAGGTAGTTGGGTAAGGGGATAGATGGGGAGCTGATGGAGCATCAGATGGGTTCTTTGGTTCAAGGGAGTTTGGGGGCTTTTTGCAAAGGGTTACCATGGTGTGGGTGTCTAGCCTGCATTTCTTCAGCCATTTTGGGTGGTCTCTTAGGAAAAAGAACAGCTGAACATATGGAATTCTGGTCAACGTTCCCTCCTTTTTACATATCATGTCTAACTGAAGAATGGTATTATAATTAATGCTCCCTCCTTCTGACCAACTTTCCTCATCTCTCAGGATTGTATGGCCAAGACTGAGTGCAGTAAAACTTGAGTCACTTTGGCTGAGGACTTTCTGGATCAAGAGCTTTCCAATGTTTCAATAAGCAGGCAAGGGGGGATCCTTCCTGGATCCTTGAACCTTGATTCCCCATGTAAAAAAGTGAAACAAGGAAAAATTGGTCATCTTAACAAAGGTTTCTCCTTTTACCTAGGCATCCCCAGATGAGGAGAAACTCTAATGGAAGAGGGGGTCCCTCTCTCCCATGCTCCTGCTACTGCCACCTGTGACTAAGGTCGTGGAGGATTTCCAGGTATTTGGGTTCAGCCACCCCCCCCCCCACCAAAGACCTTTTTATGAAAAGAGGGAGAGCCTCAGAAGGCTTTTGCTCCATTAAGAGGAAGGTTTTTTTTTTTTTTTTTTCCTTACCCTGAAGGCAGGCTTTGGAACCTGTTTAACCAGTTAACCTGATGCTTGACAAACACAGTTAAGCCTAAATTACAGATTCGCACTTTCTGGTGCCTGCAGGGATTTTTCCCAAACTCTCTGAAGAAGGAAGCTAACTGCTATTTAGAGCAAAGGAGGGAGGGGGACACTCATCCTCAACTACTTGGGAAAGGGGAAGGAGAGGCTGAGGCTTGGGGGAAAAGAGAGTTTCCAGGCTCAACGCATGAGGTATCATTGGTTACCACTGCTGTCCAAGTCAATCCTGCCCAAGGGCAGTACTGGAGCACTGGAATCAAGGGGTGACCTCCACTCTCAGGCCAGGGAAACCATGAAGGAAGCATAAGAGATCGGATTGTCTGTTTGCTGTGGACAATGCTGGAAGGATCTGAGACTTAGCCACCTTTGCAGCCTCATGGCGGTTCAGGTAGTTGCATCTCCAGCCTTCGGGTTACACTGGGGAGTGTCCCAGCCAGAACACCTTTTATAGCTTGAAGAGAAACTTTCCTTTCCACGGGCTGTTTTTGGAGCTCCTCTTAAGTGGGTCAGGTCTTGAAAGAGAGATAGTGTTAGCATTAAAGGGGAGGGAAAAAAAGCCGCTGTGCATGACAGTCTGGCTCCACCCACGTAACATTGGCAGTCTGGTTTAAGCTCCCAGCGGGCATGTGAGTTGTCTCAGATTGCCTGTCTTACACCCATAATCGACTCAGAGATTTTCCTCAGTTTCCCAAGGGGGAGAGAGAGAGAGAGAGAGAGAGAGAGAGAGAGAGAGAGAGAGAGAGAGAGAGAGAGAAGGTTGGCTTGAGCGTTCCACTGTAGCTAGGCCATGGTGGGGGGAGCTCTCCTGTAGAATACACTCCACTAGAGTGCCAGGAAATCATGGTCACATTCCTAGGCAGCCTTTCCCAGTTTGGCACAATCTACACCAACCTCAAGTGATGGCTTGTCCCTTCGTGGTCACCAAATATGATGCACAGATGACCTGCACAGGAATTTCAGAGGCTCAGGGTTCTTGATCCCACTCTGACAATGAAAGCACAGGCAGACTACAACAAAATTTGTCAAAAAGATTGTATTTGTAGAGAAGAGAAGAGAAAGACTACATAGTGGGGAATGCAGGGGGGCATGGAGATGGGTGGTCCTGTGGTTCAAGTTGGGGATTGGGTTTTTATAGCCTTTTTGAATATTGCCTGAGTACAGTGATGTCTCTCAGGTGAAGACAGAGGTTTTCTGGGTAGGAGAGATGTTTACTTGACCACTTACCACCTTTGGGATGTCCTAAGTACATCCTTCAGTTCTATCAATGAGGGTAATGAGATGAGCTTTAGGATTTCTGGGAAATCATTGTCCATTTTATAAAGGAGAGTGGGACCTTCTGGCCAAGATCTGGCCAAAACCATGTAAAGTTTAAGGAAGGGGCAAAACTCGTCTGCTGTGGGGGGAGTGAGCTGGATGGCAAAAACCCTCCCATCCCCCCCACAGCCAGCTCCCCAGTGGTCTTCTCCAGCTGTGAGGTGAGCCTTGGGGTTCCAGGCAGAACTTTGAGCATCTGTTGCCTTTTGAGGTACAGCCTGGCATTGGGAACAGCCAGAGCAGGGGCAGAGCCATGAATGGGCCCAAGGCTATCAATCAGTCATAATTGGGGCTAGACATAAAGGACTTTTTCAGGGTTGTGACAACAAACCCTGAAGAAATGAGACCATAGCCCTGTGATTTTCAGTGGGAACTGCTGCTGTAAGGAGCAATTACTGGACTTTTTTCAATTCTATTACTTTAGTGGAGAAATTTTCATTCAGTTAGAAGCCAACTTTATGTGAAAAGAAACAAACCTTGATACAGAACTTTCTGGACTCATTGAAGAAAATGACAGCCTCTTGAAAAAGTTAGCCTTGTAGAAAAAGTGCATGATGCCTTTGTGTCATCTTTAAGAGATGCCAGCTTTGAGACATGTCCAATGGAAGTACAGAGTTTGGAGAGAGCCTGTGAACAGCTGAAAAGATCCAAGTCTAAACTTGATGAAGTCCTCCTTCTAGAAAAACAGCTGAAAGCAGAGAAAGCTAAACGTTCTAAACAACTTGAATTGATGAATGAAATGTCAAAACTGATACCAGCCCAAGAAGATAAATCAAAATCTCTGGAATCCTACGTACTTAACAGCACGACAACCTTAAAAATACTTTGAAACAATGGTCAGCATCTGAAGGACTAAGTAAGATGTTTTGAAGGGAAATTCCCAGATCAGGAAAGCTGCAAGTGGCTTTCAGAAGAAGCAGAAGGATGGAAGGAATGAGTAAGTGAACTGAAGAATCAGAAGATGGCAGTTGACATGTTGGCACGTGTAAAACAACTTTTAAAACATAAAGGAAGAACACATCAAGTCTGAAATCAAACAGATGCTCAAGATGAAAGTGTGGGCTGTTGTTCTTGGAGAAGACATGACACACAATGGTAACTGTGAATTACAAAGGGAGAGTAGACCAGAAGAAGGTCCTCACTTTCATAATCAGGCAAGAGGAGCTATGGAGAGACTGGTATATGCGTGAAGTTAAATGCTTCTTTAAAATCCTAAGAAGGAGGAGGAAAGCAAATTTATATTTATTTGGGTGAAGTAGATGGAATGAGGGAAGACTTCACAAAGCATATTAAAAATCTCCAGACTACACAAGCCACTTTACAGGCAGAGAAGACACGGTTTGAAATTGAGAATCAGAAGCGTCAGCAGAATCTTAAGACCACCACTGAACTGCATGAAGAATAGAGAATGATATACTGCATGAAATTCATGGCAGAGTATCATTACCAGCTAGAGACAGAGAAGAAACATTCCCAAGCATAAGAAAAGATCAATCATGCAGCTGAAGAGCTGGATATCTGTAAAAAGGTAGCCAGAGAACTTGAAGAAAACTTAGAAAGAATCAGTTGTTGTCATCAAAAGCGGTCTCTTTAGTATAAGAAAAAAGCTCATTTAAATTAGCTGGTAGTCCAGAATTCTAAAAAACAACCATTTTATCATGGTAAATGCCAGTGAAAGACAAATTAATTAAAATGAAATGAGAATTGGAAATGTTAGAAGATCATTATCCATTTGATTTTTCACATGCAGCATATGGCAGAGAGTCTTTTCCAACTGGTGCCCCACCATTGTGGCAACCTTCATCTGAAAGTAAAGTTCTTCTCACTCTGCTTTTGTTGGAAGGTTCACTCAGACCCCCCACTCTGGCTTCTTCAGGAAGGAGGAAAAAGCTCAAGAATCCCGGAGAATCCTCTGGACCATCCCATTACCAATGAAAGAGCAGAGGCAACCTGTGACAGTCTATCTGGCCCTTGTAGGGTGCCTCCTGAGACTGGCTGACCTTCCTGTCCATGCCAACAGTACAGAAGGATGATGACCCCTCCATCAGGCCAACCAAATACTGATCCAGCTCTTCCTCCACAGAGACAAAACAGACTTTGTTTTCATTCTGGTAAATTCCCTGAACCAGCAGAACTCAGAAGTTTTGATATGCCTTCCTTGGATAAAGAAGTATCTTCAGAAAAGCAATCTAGTAGAAGTGATACCACTGGTGATTGTGATCATTCAAATGTGCTTGACTCATCTCAAGCAAAGTAGTGGGCCCTGGTTGTGTTCCTCCTATCCGAAGTCCATTGTTCCCACTAGATCCTGGAGCCACTTCTTGAGAAGAGGGCTGCCTTTTCCACCACCTCTCCCAGGAAGTATGTTTGGAGCTCCTCACCATTTTGTACCACCAAGGGCAGTGTTTCCAATGGATCCCAGGAGCCATTTTCTGAGAAGAGGCCCACCTTTTCCATCACCTCCTCCAGACAAGATGTCTCTGGCTTCCTCAGATCATCTTACACCAAGGGATTTCCCTGGCCTACCAAATCCTCCATTTCCTGTGTGAAATGTCTATTCACCCAGGGATATCCCCTATTAAATTTCCTTCAAGAACTGGATATCCCTGTTGCACCCACATTCTTTTTTTTTTTTTTTCCACAGCAATAGATGTCTTTTTTTTTTTTTTTTAATCCTCTCCCATGGTTTTTTGGCATTGGGTATTTTTTTTTTCATTTTTCTTTTATTATTCATATGTGCATACAAGGCTTGGTTCATTTCTCCCCCCTGCCCCCACCCCCTCCCTTACCACCCACTCTACCCCCTCCCTCTACCCCCCCTCAATACCCAGCAGAAACTATTTTGCCCTTATTTCTAATTTTGTTGTAGAGAGAGTATAAGCAATAATAGGAAGGAACGAGGGTTTTTGCTGGTTGAGATAAGGATTGCTATACAGGGCATTGACTCACATTGATTTCCTGTGCATGGGTGTTACCTTCTAGGTTAATTCTTTTTGATCTAACCTTTTCTCTAGTACCTGGTCCCCTTTTCCTATTGGCCTCAGTTGCTTTAAGGTATCTGCTTTAGTTTCTCTGCGTTAAGGGCAACAAATGCTAGCTAGTTTTTTAGCTGTCTTACCTATCCTCACCCCTTACTTGTGTGCCCTCGCTTTTATCATGTGCTCATAGTCCAATCCCCTTGTTGTGTTTGCCCTTGATCTAATGTCCACATATGAGGGAGAACATACGATTTTTGGTCTTTTGGGCCAGGCTAACCTCACTCAGAATGATGTTCTCCAATTCCATCCATTTACCAGCGAATGATAACATTTCATTCTTCTTCATGGCTGCATAAAATTCCATTGTGTATAGATACCACATTTTCTTAATCCATTTGTCAGTGCACCCACATTCTCATAGTAGAACTGAGTTTTCTTCTAGGTCAATTTTACCTTCAAACAATGCCATTACTGAACATCTACAACCGCAAGAAGGAACCTGGCAATCTATTGATCTCTTTTCAAAGTACTTTTCACTTCTCTCTCATTTTCAGTTTAAATTACTACTGTTAGTTTGTATGTTCATTAGTCATTATTCTTTACTTTCAATTCAGTATTAATAGAATTTTAATTCTCAGAATAGTATGTTATAAATAGATGATTTAAATATGAATCTTATTATTTTATTTCCATTCTCTTTTATTTAGATAGTATATTTTATCTTCATTTTATTATAGATAGTATAGCTGTTTTCATTGGATTATTTAATCCTGTATGACATCAGTAAGAATTGGAGTTTTATGTATGTAAGCTATTTTCAACTGCAAAGGCTGTTGTCCTTTTGCCAAAACATGTATTGTAAATGTAGACCAATGTGAAAGTAAGATCTCTTATCAAAGTACTTTGACCGCTCTCTCATCTTCATTGTAAATTACCACAGATATTTTGTCATTATACTTTACATCAAATTCAAGTTTAATTGCAGTATAAGTCTCAGAACAGTATTTTATACATAGATGATTTAAATATGAAACTTATTTAATTTTCATTTTATTATGGAGTGTGTAACTAGTATAACTTTATTATTTTATCCACTATTACATACATAATAATTGGAGTTTTATGGATATACTTTTGCAGTAGGGTTATTTTAAACTCCAAACTTTGGGTCTTCAGGCCAAGACATTTATTTACTATAATTATAGACCAATGTGAAGGTAAGATCTCTTTTCAGAGTACTTTTGACTGCTGTTTCATCTTCATTACAAATTACAACTGTTATTTAGTCATTATACTTTACATCAAATTCATGCTTAATAGCATTGTAAGGCCCAAGATAATATTTTATTAACAGATGCTTTAAATACAAATTTATTTTATTTAGATAGTGCATTTTAATTTCATTTTATTATAGATAGTATAACTCTTTTAATTTGACTATTTAAAACAATATTACATAAACAACAATTTGGGTGTTAAGTATGGAATATTCAGCTGGACTATTTTAAACTCCAAAGACTATCTTTATTTCAAGAAATGTATTTGCTGTCATTGTAGACCAATGTAAAGGTAACTTTATACTTAATTAAATAAATTTTAATTGGCTTAAAGTCTTGCTTGGCCTTTTGTTTTTATGACAGACAAAGAGGTTCATTATATAGGTCAGGACATCTTGGAAGTGCAGAGTAAGCACTCAGCTCATCTTCAGCCATCTTTGGGGTATAGACATGAGTTTTGGTTTAAGTAGACAAAGAATTAGGGTCAGAGGACAAGGGTATGCATAGTTAAACAGTCCCAGTCTCAGGTGTGGTCTGGTTGACCATTATCTCAGTTCAAGGGTTCCCAGAGGGATTCCACCTAAGATGTCATCACTGTCATCACTTGAGAGGAGCCATCTGGTTCCCATGAGATGATTGCTCCTGCTCCAGGGTACAGCCTCATTGTCCTTATAGGACAATGTCCACATTTGGATGGGTGGTCTGTCCTGCAAGTCTCCACTGTTCCTCATGGGAAGTTTCAAACACTTGTCATAAAGATGTTATTAGTCATTCCTGTCCTTCCATGATTCCAAGGTGGCTGCAGGACAGAATGGCTCAGAGCAAAGAAGAACAGGTACAAAATGGAGACAGAGATGCCAAGTGTCTCCTGTTTTTAGTTAATTCCAGGGCCCAAGTAAGGAGTCAGTGTTTTTCAGCACAAAAAACTTGAGTGTCTTTTACAAGTGTGGATAATGACCCCCCCAAGTCAGTGCATGAACCCAACACCCCACTTCCCCACAGGGGGACTCAGCACAGACACAATCCCCAATATAAGGGGAACAAGACATAGAGAAGGTGTCATTGTGCAAATGGCAGGCCCTTTGGACCAAGCATCTGGGGACTTCATGGCCATCAGTTAGCTTTGATTGTTTTGGAGGAGACTGAGGGGCCCTGGGTCTCAGCTTGGGGTCCAGGCTGCTGATCCTCCCTCTGAGGGTCTGTGTAAGATGGGGGAATGAAGGCAGAGGCTTGGACAAGGAGCTGGAGGCCAGAATCCTGTGCTCTGTCCTGCCAGTTAGACCCTGGAGTGGCATCACCTCTTCTCTTCCCAGCTTTGTTAATGTCACTCTGAGGGTGTGACACCATGAATCTACACATCCTGGGCCCTAAGGCTCTCTGGAGACAAATGTCCAGCTGGCTCGAATCTGTGTATCCTTCTCCATGTGATCCAGCTGTTGGACACCACCAATACCTGGGGTGAACACACCCTGTGTCAGGTTTCTGTCCTGTTCATGGTAGTGGGCAGCTTCCTCCAGGACAGTCTTTCCCCTGGAGTTATATATGAGTGTCCCTAGAGGCACTTTGCCATGGGAGCAGGACACCATTTATCTATCACGCTGTCTGCATGGCTTGGGAGGAAAGTTTAATTACAGCTGCCAGTCCTTGGAGGAGAAGTTCGGTCTCCAGGGTCTGCCCTTCTTCTCGACCACTCATGGACACTCCTGTTCTGTTTGTGCAGGCTCCTGTCATTGTGACATGGGAAACTACTCACAGTGCTTGTTCAACAACCCATCTTGATGGAAAAATAAAACCCTTGAGGACAAGATGGTCTATACGTCATAACATGATATGCAAATTTTCAATCAAAATAGTCAGTCCTACATCCATCATATCTGTTGTCACCACTTTTGTGACAGCGCATCTTACCCGTAGACTCAGCCATCTTCTCTTCTGCCTATTGCAAAACCCAGTGTGTCCACTGCCCTCTCACAGAATGGGCACTTTGGGTCCCTTGCCCCCTTTGCAGGATCTGGAAAGACAGGCAGTTTTTCTTGCAAGTCAAACACTTGCTAAGTCTTCAATATGTGTTTGTGACTTCATTCTGTTCTCTGTAGCATGTCTCCAGGGAGAGCTGTCAGCAATGGCACAAAGCCACCAGAAAGTCCTCTTGAAGCAAAACCTGCCTGCTGCCGCCTAGGTAAAGATTTTGGTTGTGGTTTGAGGATCTTATATTCTGGGTGGAGTTTTGTCTCCATTCATTTGTGGCTGCCTGACAGTCACCTCTGCCAAATCTGCTTCTGTGCAGATGTTATCATCCAATAACAATGGTGGGAGTGAAACCGGAGTTTTGGACCCAAGGACCAAAGTCCTGATATTCCACATACCACATCAGGTGGTATGTGGAATATCAGGACTTTGATATTCCACTATCAAAGTGGAATATGCCCATTTGATATGCCCCTAAACTCCAACTAAAGAGGCATGGTGAAGTCAGAAAAAGGCACTCAGCTCATCCTCGGTCATCTTCCAGGTTCAGACATGAGCTATAGTTTTAAGTAGACAAAGAACTTCTTGTTTGGCCTTAATAATAACAAAACCTGTGAGTTTCCCATTAAAAATAAAGAATAACATTTTTCTAGAACATACATTTGATGAACTGTTTTCCAAGTTATTTTCTCATCTGCTTCTCAAAAGCTTTTTTGTAGATAAAAATTGTGATTCCCACTTTATAGATAAGGAAATAATAATTAAATGATTTTCTATGAATAACAAGAGTGGATAGTACCTGTTTAAACTCTCCTGGGCCTTCAACTGGAGCCACTCCACCAGCCATATTTTTTGAAAGGGTATTTCGAGATAGGGCCTGGGAAACTATTCACCAGGGCTGGCTTTAATCGCAATCCTCCTGATCTCTGTTTCTTGAGTACCTAGGATTACAGGCATGAGCCACTGGTGCTGGGAAATTCCAACTTATAAATAAAATCAAAGCATTTCTCAGAACATGTTGAATTTCTCACAAACACAACTATTTTGTGAATCAAGAAAAGACTGCACTTTGTTCTGTTTGCAACTTCATTGAAAGTTGTTCACCAGTGCACAAATAGCATCACCCAAGATGTCTGAGATACTGAAATAATGCATGTATATCAAACCGTGCTTATAGCTGTTATACAGAAGATGAGTGTATGCACGGCATAAACATTTAAATACATGACACCTAGAGCAACAATGTTTGACCACTTCAATTTAAAATACAGATTATATCACTGTACATTTGTTCCTTTTTATTTCACCTAGTGTTTTACTGATAGCATCATATTAATTTTGGGGAAGTATGTTATACTTTCTATAAACTTTATTCTTGGATGGCAAAGATGCCACACAAAATATCTCTTTTAAGTTGGAGGCTTATCGTGTAACACAAGTGAGAGGTATTGGTCTAAGGCCAATTATATTCCTCTTAGTAGCTGGAAAACTAAGGGCAGGCATGTTACTCAAGTGGTAGAGTGCCTGCCTAGTCAGCACAAGGCCCTGAGTTCAAACACATGTACCACAAAAGAATAAAAAATCAGGAAATAACATGTGGTGCCATTTGATCAACAACATAGGAAGCAACATCTGCTAGAGGACATCTTAAGAAGTTCCGCTTGTCCTTGAAGACAGTGGAAATACTTTCTCCCCCTTCATGCCATTGGGTCTTACATCAGGTCAATAATAAACTGTTCTATCCAAATCTAATTATGGTCCTAGCACATTTACCAATTTAATATGCTTTCATTGTAACATTTAACACACATAAAAGGTAAAACCAAAGAATCTCTAAGGTATGATAAGCATCATAAGCAATCAGTTTTGTAAAAATCTATTGAGTAGCTGAAACGTTCTAAGGTTAATGACACTAACATCATTGGGAAATCTTCAACATGCTACCTACCTCCACTGGAGCAGTTGGTAGTCTAAGACCTAAGTCTTCAGAGATCACAAAGGCAGTAGCCACCCAGGGAGTGATAGAATTAGGTACAGCAACTTCAAATTCTTGGTAAATCTTGGATCTGAAGTCAAGATAACATAAAAGTATAAAACCAATAATCACACATTTCAAAATAAGTCAACAAAGCCTAAAATAGTTTTTGGATGAATTTTAATTCTCTATGTCATTTATACATATAATTTCATAACCACTGCAAATTCTCAAGGAATAGTTCATAAGGTCAGAATACTGGGTACAGACCCTTACTCCAGGAAAATTTTTCTATGATGCTTATGTCTTAAGAAAGACCACTATATTGTCATAAGTGTTGGGTAGAGAATGAATATGTATTTTTCAAACTTCACTCCAATTTTTTTCTCTCAATTTGCAAAAAAACAAGTGTTCTGTCTGTATTCCTATCACTGCTAGGGTATTTTTGAAATTTGACTCATCCCACTTCAACTACTGCAAATGGCTAACTATAAAATTCTGTGTACATTTCACCAACTATGTGCTCAATTCTCAGGTGGCACAGAGTTTATGAACTCAGCTGAATTCCTTCCACCACACACACACCTTCTCCCTGTGGTCATGGGGTTGTTCTGAGTAGTGGGGTTCACTTAGCAGCACTGCCACATAGTCCAGGAGATTATGGGGACTGCCTCCCACTCCATGGCAACAAACGTAGTCCAGCTATTTTCCCACCCATGAAAGCCATGACTCCTCAAGGAAGATAAAATCACCCTTCACTTAAAAAGGCCTATCTTATTGTAAATCAAAACCACACTAAGATTCCACCTCACTCCTGTTAGAATAGCTATGATCAAATATACCACCAATAACAAATGTTGGTGATGATGTGGGGACAAAGGAACCATTGCACACTGCTAGTGGAAATGCAAGCTAGTACAACCACTCTGGAAAACAATATGGAGGCTTCTTTAAAAACTAAACATAGATCTGCCATATGATCCAGCAATCCCACTCCTAGGGATATAGCCAAAGGAATGCAACTCGTTACTCCAGAGGCACCTGCACAGCCATGTTTATTGCCGTTCTGTTCACCATAGACAAGTTATGCAAACAGCCAAGATGCCCCACTACTGACGAATGGATTCAGAAAATGTGGTATTTGTACACAATGGAACATAGCTCAGACACGAAGAAGAATGAAATCTTAGCATTTGCAACTAAATGGATGTAACTGGAGAATATCCATTTAGCCATGTTAGCCAGGTTCATAAAGCCAAAAATGGTATGTTCTCCCTCATATGTGGACTTTAGACCTAAAACAAATGCAGTAATATTATTAGACATGGACTCCACACTAAGGAAAGGACACATATAGGAGGAATAGGGTAGGAAACCTCAAAGTTGAAAGTGCTTGATGTACCCACTGCAGAGGATCTAACACAGTAACCTTAAAATGACAAAGGTCAATATGGGAAGGTCACCTGGAAGTAGTGAAGAGGTTTGGTAGAGATGAAACAATTTGGGTTGTAATACATGTGTGCATGGAAGCAATGCTAGTAATCTCTCTGTATAGCTATCCTTATCTCAACTAGCAAAAAAACCATGTCCTGCTTTTTATTGCTTATGTCTACTCTTCAACAAATTTGGAGACAAGGGCAGAACAGGTTCTTCATGGAAGAGAGGGGAGGTGGAGGGGAGACAGGGAGGGGGTGGGAGGCAGGGGGCTGAAATGGCTCAAACAATGTGTGCACATGTGAATAAATGAATAAAGAAAAAAAGGAGCCAGTGAGAAAAAAATAGGCCTATCTTGTATCTGGTGACACTCTCCTTCCACAGACTGCACATGGCTTTATTAAATAATATAGTTAAAGAATATCAACATCATCCTGAAACAAAAACCTGTTAGTCTACTTAGTTCACCTTCACATTATATTTGTACTTAAGCATTAGAAAGAGGGCAATATCTAGTTAAAATATACACTAAGCAAAACCTATATGAAAAAAGAACTTTATAAATTTTTACCCCATGTTTGTGTTAGCCAAATCCAAGTCTCTGGAAAATGCTTTCTGACACATGCATTGCTAACTGAAGAAAAGTCATGAATATCTACCAGATATCCCTCACTTTCATCCACAAACCTCTCATCGTACTCTGCAGTGTCATCTAAAAATGAACATGGTAGATGGTTAGGAAAACAGTCATTGGACAGAATGAATTGAACCTTGGTTTACAGAATCCTAGCACCTCTCAGCTGAATGGGATTTTTAGAATTTGTCCAACCCTCTCCTGTTACAGATGGAGGCAGAGAACTCAAGTGACTTTCCTAAAAATAGTGACTTCACAGCCAGAAATAATTTTTAAGTGTCCCCTGTCCCTATGACCAATAACTGAAAACCCACTTACACTCCCTTTCTTTAAAATTTTTAATTTGATTTTTTTGGTCATACTGGGATTGGAATTCGGGGCCTTGCGCTAGCAAGAGAAGCACTCTACCATTTGAGCCACATATTTTTTGAGCCATGAATTTTTAAAGTTAAAGCACATTATTAAAGTTATATGCAATTTCTCGACTCTCCTCTTCTTAGCACCTTCCTGCTGATTACCATTGGCTATGCCGCCCATAGATGCTACAATAATCCAGTTACTGGAAACTAGATTTTAAAATTCATGTGGCCATAAGCACTTTGGTTCATCTATCTCCATTTTTTTTTTCAACTTATCTGTAACTCTAAAATTACCTCCAAATAAAATGTAAAGAAAATAAGGCTGCAGTTTAATGGCCAACAATACAAAGATGAATGTGAGGAGCTCTATTCATAGTCTATAGAGATGGCAAATAGAAAATTGTGATAAGCAATAAAGGTGATGATAGATATATGGAGAAGCTCTATTACCCAGACAGCACCAAACTTTACGCAAAATCTGATTAAAAGGGCATGACTAAGAAAAACTTTCATGTTGCATGAAGTTTCAAAAACATGGCTCTTTTTAATTAATCCCAAAATAACAGCATAGTTTGCAATATAAATTGGAGCCACACAATCTTCCCAAATGTCCAAAATATAACCACCTCAAAGAATTTCTGAAAACAGGACTGGCCATGGTCCAAATGATAAGAGTGCTTGCCTAGCTAGTGCAAGGCCCTGAATTCTAGCCACAGCAACTCAATAAACAAAGAAAGAAAAAGTATCAGAGAACAAATAGAAAGCAATCATTTCAATGATCTAGGGAGGAACCCAGTTGAAAATTCCTTGTCATGGCCTGGATGTTCTTCCAAGTACATTAAGTTCCATACATCCAAATCTTCATGTTCAACCAGAAAGTAATCATACTGCTGAGGATGTGGCTCAATGGGAGAGTGCTTTCCTGCCATGCCCAGCATCCTGGGTTCAAACCTGGGCACCAAGAAAAGGAAAGGGGAAGAAGAGGAGGAGGAGAAAAGAAATTTTACAGATGTCTTGCCAGGCTTTACTTACAAACACCATCAATAGAATCCTTTACAAGGTTTGCATCTGTCAGTACCCAAAGACCACACTCCCAGAAAAATAATTTTCCTTTTCTTCAAAAACCAAAGTTTCAAGAGAATAAAAACATTAAAAAAAAATAAAAATCAAAGTTTAAAGACTCTCTAATAACAAAAACCTCCCACACTCTAGACTCAGTCTTGCTCATTTTTGAGGGCTTTTTTGTATATTCTCTCTCTCTGGATCTGTCTCTCCTTTTTTCACAAACATGTACAAGCATGCACTTAAACAGTCATTTCAAAGTCAATGAAAATCATATAAAGAAAAGACATGATTCTGTTAATGGCAATTCCTTAGCCTCTCTAATGATGAATTTTTCATTTTCTTTTGAAACTGAGAGGAGAATTCTCTCTCTGTTTCAGACAACACAAATGTAAGAGTACACCTGAGCAACATATCTAATAAAAGCTAACATTTCATAATGAGAATTCATTCTGAAAGTGTCTGAACTAGGAAAAGAACCAATAGCTTTTCAAATTATCTAGCAAACCAAACATACCTGAAAGACAGCAAATGAGTTCATGAAGATGCCTACAACTGACAGGCCACTTACAAAGAAGATAAAACACAGTGTGAGTGGATTCATAACAACCTGTTCTGTCTTTCACACATTTCTTTTAAGTAACTTAAGTTAGACTTGGTCTTCATGCTTATGAAAGTTGAAAACAACACAAATCAAAGAGTAATGAATATGCAAATGCTTGCTCATGATTCAATCAGTAGAAATTACATTACTTATTTAAACTTATTTTTACTCTGCCCACAAATCCAGAGTACCCCTGAAGTGTGACCTTGAGTTTTATCCAGAGAGAACGTAAATGTCACTGGTTAACAAGATGAACATGTACAGATCAACATTAAATATGACCTATCCACTTTTGAGAGGTGAATGGTTATATTGGATGAAGATTAGTATCAATTCTGTAAGATCTCAGTTACTTAAATTAAAAAAAAGCCCTAAAACAGTCAATTTGCAAAAGAGGAAATGTAAATTGCTAATAAACAGAACAAGGTTCACCCCCATTGGTAGAGCAATACAAATTAAACAAATAATGAGATGTTTAAATGTATCACGTTGTCAATGGGTTTTTGTTGTTATTCTTGTTTTTCGGTTAACTTTTTCTCTTTGTTTTTTTTCAGTCCTGGGCTTGGAAGTTAGGGCATACACCTTGACCCACTCCAGCAGCTCTTTCTTATGATGGATTTTTTTCAAGATCGAATCTCCAGAACTATTTGCCTGGGCTGGCTTTGAATTGCAATCCTCCTGATCTCTGCCTCCTCAATAGTTAAGATACAGGTATGAGCCACTTGCACCCAACCCAATGTTACTTCTTTAAGAACAGTGCTGTCTTCTATGAAGAGTGGGTAAAACAGGCTAAAATCTACGCATGGCAGTACATCCTATAATTCTACCACATGGCAGGGTGAGATAGGAAAATTGTGAGTTTGGGGCCAGCCTGGATTACACAGCAAGACCCTGTCTCAAAATACCAAAACAGAAAACCAAACAAATTGCGTGAAAGACTCACTCTTAGTGCATCACCCCACACAAGTGACTATCATTATTTATAGCCATAGGTATAACCAAAATAAGACAGACTTCAAAATTATCTAAAGCACTCGTCCCATGGCATCCAACACTATGCAAGTCAATTTCCTAGTGCTTTCTCTTTTCTAAAAGAATTCGTTTTTGTGGGTTTGAGCCCCACAACTGCAATTTTTTATTTTTAACTGGTACATGAAAACAAAAACATATACATATTAATGGGGTATCATATCATGTCATGTTTCTATAGACTGTGCAACATTTAGATCAAGTTAAACACACCTATCTCCTTAAATATACAACACATTGCTGTTATCTATAGTCACCGTGCTGAGCAAAAGCACACCAGAGTCCCTGCTCCTATCAGACTATAACTTAGTGCCCATGATCCACCTTTGTCCGTCCTGCACTCCCCACCTCTGGTAAACACCATTCTGCTCTCAACTTCTATGAGGTCAACTTTTTAGATTCCACATGAGTAAGGTCACGTGGTACTGTTCTTCCATGCCTGGCTTATTTCACTTAATGTAATCACAGGCAGTTCCATCTGTGCTGCCACAAATGAGAGGATTTAATTCTTCTTATGGCTAAATAGTATTCTATCCTGTATATGGACATTTTCTTTATCCGTTCATCAGTTAAACAACTTAGGTAGCTTCTATTTATTGGCTGTTGTGCATATTGCTCCAGTGAACGTGACAGTGCAGATGACTCTTCACATGTTGATTTCATTTACTTTGGATATATACATAATAGTGGGATTGTTAGATCATGCTGTAGCTCTATTTTTGATCTTTGAGGAACCTCCACATTGTTCTGCATAACAGCTGAACTAATTTACATCTCCACCAAAAGTGTCCAAGTGTTCCTTCTCCTCCACATCCATGTGATCTCTAATCATTTTGAAAACAGCCAATCTTTGTAAGGTATAATTTCTGAGTACTGACTTCAGTGTCTTAAATTAAAATGTAGTATGAAAAAGAGTACAAACTCTGGGTGGTATTTCATTTAATTTCATATATTTTGGGGTACAATATGATGTTGATACACGTACTCATTGTATAATGATTAAATCAAGATAATTAACATATCCATCTCCTCACATTTTTACCATCTCTTGTTATGAGAGCATTTAAAATCTTCCCTCCTGGCAATTTTAAGCACACAGTACACTATTATTAACTACTGCCACCATACTGTCCACTAACCCTCCAGAACTTATTCTTCCTACCTAACTTTAGGAGATATTTCTCATGTAACACAGAGAAATCCTGAGAAATGAACCAAGCCTTGTATGCACATATGAATAATAAAAGAAAAAAAAAAAAAGAAATCCTAAGCCACCAGCTTCCTTCCAACATAACTAATGGACTTACAGATTCATTTTTATTTGGATACTCTGCTCTTCATTGGCTTTTGCAATGGACTTCCTTTAAATATTTAAAGTAATGCAATAGGGTTTTTTCTCATTTAATATATATTTTTATAAGTAATAAAGCTAAACTCACATTTTCCTTTTAATGTCCTTTGAGGCATTCATCAAATTCACACTTTTGTCAACAGCTACAATCCCAACTGAGGAGTCAGGCTGTGTCACAGAGCTCCTCAGAGAAAGTTTCTCGGATGGTTCAGTACTAGCTTTACTCCAAAACAGCTTTATCTAAGAAAGAGAGAAATCAGCATTTATTTCACTTTTTAAAAGTACTATTTTCATATCTTATCAATATGAAATCAATGACTCAAAATCTAACAGATTCTACATTTGCCTTGGAAATTTTTAAAAGTATAAAAAACCCTTCTCTGAGGAAAGGAATGGGAAAAAAGTTCACTTTTTCATGTGTTTCCAAGGCATGAAACATCTCATGGTTGTATAAAGCTGAATTTTCCTTCACCTCTCTACCTTTTCTCTTCCCTCTCTCCACTCCCATCTCTTGGTCCCCAGCCAGTGATGAACAGAAAATAGACATGTCTAGCACATGTGGAAAAGGCCAGACTCCAAGACAAAGAGCTCAGAAGCAGAAAAAAACTGCAGGTGTTGCTGACTTTGACTTAGGAATGAATATAAGAAGAGCTCCCTGGGGGCTCCCAGCACTATATGGCGTGTGGGGTGAGGGGAGGGAGTGGTCAGACCAAACACTAGTCAGGCTCCATGCTCTATGTCTCCATGGCTGCCTGAATTTACGGTCATTATATTCATCAATGCATCATCCTACTAATACTTCATAAAGACCATCAACTATTTCACTACTGAACCAAAGGACTTTGTCATGAGCCCCCCTTCCTATGGAGCACTTTCTTTCCATGTAGCTCTATCTAACAGTTTCCTGCACCAGTGACTGAACTGCCTGACCAACATGGTCTTAAAGTTCCCCTGAATTTGACTAAACTTGACCTAAACTTCTCCCTGGCTGCAGCCCCAGACCTCCCTTTCCTTAGAGCATTTACTTTAGAAAACATGAAATTGCACAGTCCTTCTCTGCCCCTTTGAGACACTAATCTCCCAGCCTCTTGCCGGTTTTAAAACCCAGAAATGTCTTTCCCAAGAATATGGGAGCAGTGCTCCTTGAAGTATAACCATCAAGAAAGACAGAGCTGTTTTCCCAGTCTCTGTGCAGGCCTAACTTCAATAAGCCCTGATTCACAAACACAGAGGACTGACCACATTGACCACCCTCCCCACAATGTCCTCCAGCACTGAGGTTAACTCACCCCAGAGCTTTCACACCCTCCTGCCTTTTGTCTCAGCACACTTGGGTTCAATCTCCCATCACTTTTTTTTTTACCTTTTATTTTGATCCATTCATCAGTAGTGAGGCATCCTGTTTATTTCTATCGCTTAGCTATTGTAAATAAAGCTGCAATACACATGGGTGGGCAGATGCCTTTATCATAATCTGACTCACATTTCTTCAGGTATATCCCTGTTAGTGGAATCGTTGGATCTATTTTTAGTTTTATGAGAAGCCTCCATTCTGTTTTCCACAGTGGTTGCACTAATTTACATTTCTACCAGCAGTGTATGAGGGTTCCTATTCCCCACTTCCTCACTGACACTTGTTGTTTGTGTTCTTGATGGTAGCCATCCCAACAGGAGTTAGGTGGTGGAATCTTAATATAGTTTTGATTTTCTCTTCCTTTATGGCCAGGGAAGTTGAGCATTTCTTCATGTGTTATTTGCTACTTTATTTATTTATTATTTTTTTGGGGTGGCACTGGGGTTTGTAACTCAGGGCCTCATGTTTGCAAGGCAGGCATTCTACCACTTGAGCCACTTAGCCAGACCCTTTTTGGGTTTTTTGACCATTTGGACTTCTTCCTTTGCAAAAGCTCTGTTCTGAATAGAGGACCCAGATATGAAGCCACAAAACTATAACCAACTTGTCTTTGACAAAGGAGCCAAAAATATATGATGGAGAAATAGTAGCCTCTTCAACAAAAACTGCTGGGAAAACTGGTTAGCAGTCTGCAAAAAACTGAAACTAGATCCATGTATATCACCCTATACCAAGATTAACTCAAAATGGATCAAGGATCTTAATATCAGACCACAAACTCTAAAGTTGATACAGGAAAGAGTAGGAAATACTCTGGAATTAGTAGGTATAGGTAAGAACTTTCTCAAGGAAACCCCAGCAGCACAGCAACTAAGAGATAGCATAGATAAATGGGACCTCATAAAGCTAAAAAGCTTCTGTTCATCAAAAGAAATGGTCTCTAAACTGAAGAGAACACCCACAGAGTGGGAGAAAATATTTGCCAACTATACATCAGACAAAGGACTGATAACCAGAATATATAGGGAACTTAAAAAACTAAATTCTCCCAAAACTAATGAACCAATAAAGAAATGGGCAAGTGAATTAAACAGAACTTTCTCAAAAGAAGAAATTCAAATGGCCAAAAAACAGATGAAAAAATGCTCACCATCTCTAGCAATAAAGGAAATGCAAATTAAAACCACACTAAGATTCCACCTCACCCCTGTTAGAATAGCCATCATCAGCAACACCACCAACAACAGGTGTTGGTGAGGATGCGGGGAAAAAGGAACCCTCTTACACTGTTGGTGGGAATGTAAACTCGTACAACCACTCTGAAAAAAAATTTGGAGGCTACTTAAAAAGCTAGACATCGATCTACCATTTGATCCAGCAATACCACTCTTGGGGATATACCCAAAAGACTGTGACACAGGTTACTCCAGAGGCACCTGCACACCCATGTTTATTGTGGCACTATTCACAATAGCCAAGTTATGGAAACAGCCAAGATGCCCCACCACTGACGAATGGATTAAGAAAATGTGGTATCTATACACAATGGAATTTTATGCAGCCATGAAGAAGAACGAAATGTTATCATTTGCTGGTAAATGGATGGAATTGGAGAACATCATTCTGAGTGAGGTTAGCCTGGCCCAAAAGACCAAAAATCGTATGTTCTCCCTCATATGTGGACATTAGATCAAGGGCAAACACAACAATGGGATTGGACTTTGAGCACATGATAAAAGTTTTAGCACACAAGGGATGGATGAGGATAGGTAAGACACCTAAAAAATTAGCATTTGTTGGCCTTAACGCAGAGAAACTAAAGCAGATACCTTAAAAGCAACTGAGGCCAATAGGAAAAGGGGACCAGGAACTAGAGAAAAGGTTAGATCAAAAAGAATTAACCTAGAAGGTAACACACACGCACAGGAAATCAATGTGAGTTGATGCCCTGTATAGCAATCCTTATCTCAACCAGCAAAAACCCTTGTTCCTTCCTGTTATTGCTTATACTCTCTCTACAACAAAATTAGAAATAAGGGCAAAATAGTTTCTGCTGGGTATTGGGGGGGGGGGGATGGAGGGGGCAGAGTGGGTGGTAAGGGAGGGGATGGGGGCAGGGGGGAGAAATGACCCAAGCCTTGTATGCACATATGAATAATAAAATTAAAAAAAAAAAAAAAAGAAAAAGCTCTGTTCCGTTCATTTGCCCATTTGTTCATTGGGTCATTGATTTGGAGCTTAGGTTTTTTTTTTTTTAATTCCCTGTATATTCTGGTTATCAGTTCCTTATCATATGTATATCTGACAAAGACTTTCTCTCATTCTGTGGACCACATCTTCAACTGGGTAACCATTTCTTTTGTTGTGAGAAGCTTTTTAATTTCATCTAGTTCCATTTGTCAATCCTTTCTCTTAGTTGCTGAGCCATTTGAGTTTTATTGAGGAAGTCATTGCCTGTGCCTATTGTTTCCAGTGTATTCCCTGCTCTGTCCTGCACTAGCTTCAAGGCTTGAGATCTTACTTTAAGGTCCCTAATCCACTTTGAATTGGTATTTGTACAGGGTGACAAATGCGGATCTAGTTTCTGTTTTCTACATGCTGATATCCAGTTTTCCCAGAAACATTTGTTAAAGAGGCTGTCTTTTCTCCATAGTATGTTTTTGGCAACTTTGTCAAAAATCAAGTGGGCATAACTGTGTGGACTCCTATCTGGGTCTTCTGTTCTGTTCCACTGGTCTTCATATCTGTGCCAGTACCATGCTGTTTTTATTGCTATGGCTCTCAAGTATAGTTTGAAGTCGTGTATTGTGACATCTCCAGCGTTGTTCTTTTTGCTCAGTGTTACCTTGGCTAGTCATGATCTTTTGTGTTTCCAAATGAACTATAGTGTAGATTTTTCAATCTCTATAATGAATGTCATTGGAATTTTTATGGGGATTGCATTAAACATGTAGATTGCTTTTGGTAATACAGCCATTTTCACAATATTAATTCTGCCAATCCATGAGCATGAGAGATCATTCCAAGTTCTGTAGTCTTCTTTGATTTCTTTCTCCAATGGTTTATAGTTTTTGTTGCTGTTAGTGTTATTGATCATAGCCATTCTTACTGAAGTGAAGTGGAATCTCAGTGTCATTTTGATTTGCATTTCCTTTATGGCCAATGATGTCAAGTATTTCTTTAAGTATTTATTGGCCCTTCGTAATTCTTCTTTTGAGACCTATCTGTTCAGTTTACTTGCCCATTTATTCATTGGGTTGTTGATTCTTTGCAGGGTTAGGTTTTTGAGCTCCCTAGATATCCTGGTCAAATCCAGAAGCTTTTTAGTTTGTATTTTTTTATTTTTTATGATTTTTAAAACACTAAGCATATTCTGATATATCAAGTATCTTATGTTTATAAGCTTGATTTGTAATATTTATCATGAGTTTGAGACCATCCTGGTATGTTTAGAGACTTCAAAGCCAGTCTGAGAAACAAAGTAACACACTGTCTCCAAAAAAAAAAGATTTATAGGTTAGGTTTACATGCACAAAGAAAACAGTGTTTTAAAATTTACAACTTTGGGCTGGGTGTGGTGCCTCACACCTGTAATCCTATCTATCTGGGGGGAGGAGATATGAGAATGGCAGTTCCCAGACCAGCCTGAGCAAAATAAAGTTAGCAAGACACTATTTCTTTTTTTTTTATTCATTTATTCACATATGCATACATTGTTTGTGTTATTTCTCCCCGCTGCCTCCCACCTCCACCCTCTTCCCCTCACCCCCCATTGCTTTCAGGCAGAACCTGTTCTGCCCTTATCTCTAATTTTGTTGGAGAGAAGACATAAGCATAATAAGAAAGACAAGGATTGCTACACAGAGAGATTCCTAGCATTGCTTCCATGTACAAATGTGTTACCTCCCAGTTGATTCATCTCTACCTGATCTTTACACTGGTTCCTGATCCCCTTCTCATGTTGATCTCTGTCACCTTAAGGTTTCTGTATTAGTTCTTCTGGAGTGGGGACATCAAACACTTTCATGTTTTGGGTTTTCTATCTATCCCCATACCTCCTGTATGTGCTCTCTCCCCTTGTCATGTGACTCAAGCCCAACAACATTGCTGCATTTGCCCTAGATCTAAAGTCTGCATATGAGGGAGAACATACAATTTTTGGTCTTCTGAGCATGGCTGACCTCTCTCAGAATTATGTTCTCCAGTTCCATCCATTTACTTGCAAATGAAAGATTTCATTCTTCTTCATGGCTGAGTAAAATTCCATTGTGTATAAATACCACATTTTCTGAATCCATTTGTCAGTAGTGGGGCATCTTGGTTGTTTCCATAACTTGGCTATTGTGAATAAATACGGGGCATATTTAGCCTGAGATTTAATGTGAAAAACAAACTAAATAGCAAAAGTGCAGGGGGTTAGAATAATTAAAGTACAGTATATTTACAGGTAAAACATCAAGGCAAAACCCACTGAACAATGAACAGACACAAACAATGATGTACAGGAATGTAAAACAGGTCACGCTAAGAGGAAGGTCACAGTGGAAAGGGGACAGTAACTGAAGAGGGTGAAGGAGTGTGAATATGGTTGATGAATTGTCTATACATGTGTAAATATGGAACACTGAAATCTGTTAAAGTCATTTTAACAAGAGGGAGAGGAAGATGGAGAATGGAGGGAATGAACCAAACCAAACATTGTACACATGTATAGATATGTCACAACAAAACATTTGTGAAACTATTATGCACTAATAAAAACTATTATGCACTAATAAAAAAAGAAGCAAAATGGCAGGGAGCATGGTTCAAATGATAGACCACTTTCCTACCAGGCTTGAGGTCCTGAATTTAATACTCACTACCTCAAAAAAGAAAAGTGCAAATAAAAGGGACTTTTTTCCATATTGAGCACACAATAAGCTTTTTAAATAATTACATAATATTTGACAATAGAAATTCATTTTTTTATATTCACTGTTTCCTATACTCTCTTCAGATTTTCAGCATTATTACCTACCCCATTAGTGCTTAATGAAAATATCAGTCATTGGTGTAGGAATGCAACTAATCAATCCATAAAACATCATTTCCTAGAAATGCATCAGATCTAGCCAGTGGAAGGCATGAGATTGCACAGAGGTATTTACCAAGGATAGCACCTAATCAGAATGCTCAGTTTTTATTCAAGAACTAAATTTAACTCTTTGATGTTACAGTTTATCAATCCCTTATTAAACCAGGATTGCAGGACTCAGGTAACAATCAGGAAGAAGCCCACCATTCTCAGATTTCATATGTAAATTAGCCTTCTGCCAACAAAAGTCTGTATTAGTAAATAAAAAACGTGGGGACTCCATTTCTCCTTTGGGGGAAGTGAGCTTGGTTAGAATTCTAGATCCAAGTTCTTCATTCAATAATAAATAAATACAAATAAATGTGGCATGTACTATTTTTAAAAAGAATGTCTCAGTTCAGCATTGAAAGAGTCCTTTCCTATATAATGGATATGGAAACATTTGCTCTAAAAGTGGATTTTTTAAAACTTTTTACTTATTTTACTATAGTTTCTAGTAATGGAAATGTATAAAATCATTTTATTCTTTACTTTTTCCAAATAAAAAGTAGGAAAACTATGCAAATTAGATGAGTAATAAAATTTGAATTAAAAGGCACTCCAAGCAAAAAATTTATTTTACTTGTATGGATTGCTAATTTCATTTCCAAAGTTTCAATTATTTGGAATAATTCCTAATATTTCCCATTGATATCATTTGCCAGCTCTGGAAATTATAAATTTGACCAAGAATCTTTCCTAGAACTTGAAAAGCATATATTCTGTATAATAAGAGACATAGCTGGGAAAGAATGAGATCAATTTAAGAAATTAAAGCATAAGAAAGACTTTAAAATGTGGCAAAATATTATTTCATTTTAAGAAACAAGTATGTGATTTCTACTTTAAAGTTTCTGATTTTCTCCATTTGGAAAGTTCATAGGAGTTAACACCAAAAACTATTTAGAAACTGACATGCTTATTACAGAAATTAGTCTTTTTAAAGTATTTAAATAATTAAATATAGAACTTGAACATGCAGCTAAGTTCATGGCCTTGACTGAATAACTCTTCTATTCTCTGTTGTAATGGTTTAAGATAGGGCCATCTCTACCAGTGGAAGCTCATCAACCTCTTGAATCATCTGCCTTATCTCACATTTCATACAAGGCAAAATAAATATCTAAGGCGGATATGAAGAGAAAAAGGAATTGCATGGGAGGCAAAAGAGAAGGGTAAGGTTGGAAAAGGACAGGAAGTTCCACCTGTTATCTTGGAGAAGTTTTTATTATTTTATAAAATAGTGGGTTTCATTATGACATATTTGTAAATGTATACAATGTATTTGGATCAAATTCATACATCATCACCCTCTGTTCTCCTCCTCCTCCATCCTACTGGTCCCCACCAAGTAGCCCTCTTTGCATATTCATGCTTGTTTGTTTGTTTTGGGGTCTATAATCCACATGTGAGAGAAACATGAGGTATTTGTCTTTCTGAGTTTAGTTTAGTTTGCTTAACATAACGACTTCCAGTTCCATTCATTTTCCTACAAATGACATAATTTCATTCTTTACAGCTGAATAACACTCCATTGCATGTGCATACCATAACTTATTTATCCATTCATCTATTATTGAATACCTAGAATGATTTCATAACTTAGTTGTTATGAATTATGCAGTAACCTCAGTGTGCAGTTATCTCTATTGTAAGCTACCTTTAATTACTTTGGGTATGTGATGAGGAGTGGTATAGCAGGATCATGTAGTAGTTCTATTTTTAGTTTTTTGAGGAACTTTAGAGAATGTTTTGATGGACCACCGTGCAGCCGCAGCTGGAAGAATCCACCACTTCAGTGAATCTCTGTCCAGCCACTCCTCCCTTTCATCACACCCACCAATGCACTTTCTTTAATCTGATCCACTAATACTCGATATTATCCACTAATGCATTTTATGGCACACTTTGTCCTGGACAATACTTCTGCAGATACCAACTATAGGGGAAATATATCCTCATCAAAGCCTGTCTGCCAAACACTGCTTGAGGATATCCATGGCCACTCCTTGACTGACCAAGCACTAGTGTTATTTGGACACTTCTGATCTCAGAGGAAATGCATAATTGCTCCTTATTTATATCTTATTATGGTTTCTAGTCATATCCTGAATGTAAGGTACAGCCAGAGATTTCCTACATCCTCTGCATAAATTTAGCTGCAGCAGCTCCATGGAAATGTAGACTGCTCCCTGTCACATTCACATTATCTTGAAAACCTGGAAATCTACTCAGTCTTCTAACGCAGGTACTTGTTGACTGTTGATGGGTGGAAGGAAGAAAGGGCAATAGAGGCAATGAACTAGGCATCAGACCCAGGATAGTCAGAGATGTAAACAGCAAATGAAAACGCAATCCCATATTCTAAAGCAAAATCTGAGAAACACATGTAAGACTAAAGCACAGATCTCCAGGGCCCAGTGTTAAGGGCGATGGCAACTAATTCACATCAGTTCGATCTGCATTCCATGTGTAGTCATTCATGCAGTTGGTCTACGAGTTCTCCCAGACATGCAGGTGTCTTTACTTAACTAGAATTCACCATAAAGAAACTGGTGTTCTGATGTTATCCATTCTCCTCACATGACAGTCAACTAACTTTCCATGATTGCTATTTCAACTAGCTAAAGTTCTTGCTTCCCAGATTCATTGTTGGAAACATTAAGACTAGACTCTTTTCCTTCAGGAAATCACCCCAAAACAACTAGGAGAATGAGAAACAGAAAGTTAAGCTCTACTTTTAATAAAATTCAGAGAGGTTTATGATCCCAAAACATAACATGTGAGATGGGCTGCCAAATGCATTCAAGGTCAAAAAGAGGTGGGGGAAGACACTCAGAGAAGCATCTTTAGCTAAAGATCTCAAACAAGGCGGCCAGAGCTCAGATCTCCAAGGCTGGGGGGGACAACCTGGGAGAGTATGTAGGCTGGATCAAGGAGGAGCAGGGAAGAGTAAACCAGAAATCATTTATGAATTCCATATTTTTAGAAGCCAACAGAAGGAGGTTTAGGACGAGATAGAGTACATTATGGATAATTGCTGTGGCTACCAATCTCAGGTGGCTATTAAGAAATAAAAGCATTTGCTCACATAACCTTGTATAAGAAATTTTACTTGTAATGGAAATTTTCTTCAAGCCTGGAAACCCCTCTTTTACAAAAACTTCCTGTACCCGGGTGCCACTGGATCATGCCTGTAATTCTAGCTACTCAGGAGGCAGAGATCTCTGCTCAGGAGGCAGAGATCAGAGATCACAGTTCAAAGCCAGCCCAAGAAAATACTTCATGAGACTCTATCTCAAAAAAACCCATCACCAAAAAAAAAAAAGCTGGTGGAGTAGCTTAAAGTATAGGCCTTGAGTTCAAGCCCCACTACCACAAAAAAAAAAAAAAAAAAAGACATGGTGCAGGAAGAAGTCTACTTACTCAAAGATAAATGAAGAATTGATACACCTCACCAAAATGCCACCAGAAAGTAGGGGTGGAGGGTGAGAGAGAGAAAGAGAGATTGGACAGAGACAGAGTGATGAAGGGAAGGGGAAAAGCAGTGAGAGAGAGAGAAAGAGAGAGGTGAGAGGTAAAGGAAATAAGGAGAAGGAAGAGGAGGGGAAGACTAGAAAAGCAAACTACAAAGAACAATATTTTCATAGAGCAGATGAAAGCAAACTTTAAATTTTAATGAACTAATTATTTCTATAAAACTGGAGCTCACAGCGAAACATCAGAGTTTAAGCAAGATAATCCTTTTGAAATAACCAGTGACATTTTTTTTTCCAGAGATAGAAAAACTTATCCCATTGCTTTTGGCACTTTGGCTAAGATCAAGTGTAGAAAAACCTATCTTAAAATTCATGTATACTTTCAAGGGATGCTGAACAGTGAAAACAAGCTTGAAAAAGGAGCAAATTTGGAAGTCTCACACTTCCTAACTTCAAAACATACTACAAAGCTATGGTAATGAAAACAGTGTGGTGCTGGCATAAAGGCAGGTATAGACCAATGTAATAGAATAGAAAGACAAAGTAAATCTTTGCATAAATTATCAGATAATTTTTGACAAATGTTACAAGACCACTAAATGGGAAAAAAGGTAATGTCTTCATAAAATAGCATCAGGAACATTGGGTATCTACATGCAAAGGAATGAAGTTGGACCCTTACTTTGTATCATATAAGAAAAATTCAAATGGATCAAGACCTAAATGTGAGAGCTAAAATTCTTAGAAGAAAATTGAGAAAAGCTTCATGACATTGGATTTGGCCATGATTTCTTAGATATTACACCAAAACACAGGCAACAAAAGAATAATAGATAAGTGTGACTACATCAAAATTGAATACTTTTGTGCATGAAAGTACACAATAAATAATGTGAAAAACAATCCATGTAATGGGAGAAAATACTTACAACCCATGCATCTCATTGATATCAGAATACGTAAATAATTCATACAACTCAGCAACAACAAATAATCCAGTTAAGAAATGGAGACTTGAATTGACATGTCTCCAAAAAAGGTATATACATGGCCAATAAGCATGAAAGAATGCTAGACATCACTAGTCATTAAGGAAATAGAAATTAAAACCATAACAAGATACCATTTTACACCCATGTGTATAGCTATTATCAAAAATAACAGAAAGTAACAAAGATGGGAAGAAGTTGGAACCCTTGTGCACTATTGGTAAGAATGTACAGTGATGTTACTGTGAAAGAACTGTGGTTTCTCAAATGCGTGCACACTTATCATATGTTCCAACCACTCCAATTCTCGCTATGTACCTACATAGCTAAACGGGGGAAGCCATCCAAGAGTCTACTGATAGATCAACTGCCTACACAAAATATGCTCTGTGCACTCATGGAATTTTATTCAGCCATAAAAGGGAAGGAATTTCTGACACATCTACAATGTGAATGAATCTGGAAGCTGTTGTGCTCAGTAAAACAAGTCAGTCACAAAGGGACAAACACTGTGCAATTCTGTTTATATGAGGCACCTAGAGTGAGAAAGTAGCATGTTGATTGCCATGGGATATAAGGAGGAGGAATGGGGAATTGTTTAATGGAGTTTTAGTTTGGAGAAATGAAAAAAATTCTGGAGAGGGACAGTGATGATTGCACAACAGTATAAATGTACCTAATACCACTGAACTACACATTTAAAACATTTAAGTGGTAAAATGTTGTGATATGCATATATATATTATGTATTACATATATTATTACAAATGTATTGCATACATATATTCATAATCAAAAGTGATTAGTAATATACATAGGAATCAATCAATTTAAGCAAGAAGGCAGATATGTTATAAACCACAGGAGTCTGTCAATGTCAAAGGCAGAGTTACAAATGGTCTTAGGGAATGGATCAGAAAAGGAGGGATAAAAACCAAGAAATTCTATATCTCATCTCTGCTACTGCCTAGCGTCTGCCTTATCCTTTTCTCTCTCACTGTAATCCTGCTTTCTATCTTTTCTGTTTACAACAGTCAACTACCTAGAATGTCTTAGTCTAAGGGCTAAATTTGTGAAGGGACTTATTGTCCAATAGTTGTCCAGTTAACTGTGAGGACAGAGAGATATATTATGTGAACCTGGTTGCTCCCTGTGTAATCACGTGGTATGGCCAGGGGCAGGGACAAGAAGTTACCAGAGAGGGGGAAACAACTGTAAGCTGGCGTGGCAACTGTATAGATGGTCACTACAAGCCCACACACATTTTAAGCTTTTCACACTTTTTAAATTCCTCTTATTACCCTACTAACACCCAATTTCTCCATGGTCCTCAGATGCTCTGAACACATCGATCTATCCATACGTGCCACGAGTGCAATGCTCTCAACCAGGAGGAACTTTTCTGTGCTATACCCCTTTTGCCAAGGTTTTCGCCCCACTCTCAACAACTCACAACAACTCAGATGGCTCTTAAATTAGTACATGTTCCTTCCTGGGTGACCTCAGTTTATTTCCCTTTGATATTAACAAAGGTTTTAGGGTAAAACATTTTCTTGACTCTACAAATTATATTGTGGAGAAAAGGTGCCATTGACAAGTGAATTTGAGCCAGGTAGAGTGTTTGACAATTAATTCAGACAGATAATTGAATAATTGAAGTAATAGGGATGAAAATTCATAAATTCAAAATTATATATAACCATTATGTTCATTGTTTACTAAAACTACCCATTATTGTGCTATGTAACTTCCTTTACCATAGTGAAAGAATAAGATTTCAAAGTGGTAAAAAACATGTATTAAATTAACTACAAAAAAAAGTTTTCCATAGAAAAGAGAAACTGAAAGAATACAAACTGCATAGAGAAAAGAGCTTGAGCAAATCAAAACCAGATGATAAAAGTTGAATACTCTAGAAAGAATGCCATACAAATGATTCAAGGGCAGAAGAGAATCAGCAAAACAAAATTTAGGAACACTGACACCAAGTCTGTACTGTTCCTAATTTTTCAGGAAATCTAACTGATTGGAAAGATGTTTGTTTTGAATTACAAGACAACAAACCAGGATACTGATACAACTGATGAAGAATTGGCCACTTGGATCAAACCTCACTCTGTCTTTAAAGGAGTTACATAATGCTAGAAAACAACTCAGTAACCTTAAATACGTCTTAAAATAGGGAGAACCAGAGTACTTGCTACTTTGTCACTAGATGGATTAGGAGATAACAAATGTAAACATTTTGTAAGGCATTTGGTTAAGTATTAATATTTTAACAGACATTAGCTTTATCACTTGAAAATAATGTTAGTCCAAATATAGGGAATCACATTCCAGGTCACTTTATTCCCGAGGTGACACTGATTGTATTATCCAACTCCAGTTTTTATTCTAGAGTGTTTCCCCCAAACAAAACAGGCACATTCTATGTATGTGATCACACCAAAACCTGAGGGATTAGGATAAATTCTTTAACATTTGTTTGATTGTGTTCCATACAAGTTAGGTGAATGTGACCAGATGATAAGGTAATATAGTGTCAGGAGCACAGGCTCTGGAACCAGACTGCTAGGCCTTGAGTCTAGACTCTCCACCAAATTTCATGTGATAGATACTTAACCTCTTTTTATCAGCATCTTCATCTGCAATGATGTACTTACCTTTTTAGATTATTTGCATGGATTTCTTGGCACAAAACATAGAGCTTAGAAACAATGTGCTAGACACATTGTGGTTGAGCAATGTTAGCTGCTGTTGTTTATAGCTTGAATATGAAATGTTTACCACAGGTTCATGTGTTGACACGTTTGTTTCCAGCTAGTGGTATTATTTGGGAAAGTTCTGGACACTTTTTTTAAAGAGATGAGGCCTAGCTATAGAAAGCAGGTCACTGGTGGTGTGTCCCTGGGAACTATTTATTTCCCTGCTCCCTTCCTATTTCTCTCTCTCGCCATCCTGGCTGCCATGAGGCCAAGCCTCTTTACTATGCTCCACCATGACCTTCTGCCATAATGCAGTGCCTCCCCTTAGACCTAGAAAGAGTGGAGTCAGCCAGCATGGACGGAAACCATGAACCAAAATAAATCCTTCCTCCCTTAAGTTATTTTCTCAGGTATTTTGTTATAGCAATTAAAAAAAAAAACTCACCAACAATTACTGCCACAAGTGACAAATTCTGGCCATTGAGAGCTTTTATTTTGGAGAAAGAACTGGACATGTGTAACAGAAAGTCTCTGACAATGCTATGCAGTGATTTCCCTCTCTCACAGGGTCAACAATCTGTGATTATTAAGCAATTGTCATCAGTGTCTTGGTATTCCTTTCCCAGGAAAAACCACACTGTGGAGGAGCAGAACATTCAGACTTCCTGCTCAATGCCCCTTTATTTGAAATTGGCTTCTAATTCCATCTCCAATGAATTAGAGAGAGTACTTTGCCCTTCAGTGTACTGCATGAAGGAAAACAGTAGTGATTTGCCATTACCCTGGTCTAACATTTCTTTCTGAAACAGGCAAAAAACCAAGTCACACACACACACACACACACACACACAGAGGCCTCTGAAGTATACACTTTGTCATACCCTCAAGGCTTGGCTGTAGGTTGGAGGAAGAACCCACAGATTGCTGGGCTCCCAGCATCCCAGAATCCTTGGAGAGCCCGACTTTCAACACGAGACTGATGACCATGCTGTTTATCATTTAGCACTTTCTTGGGTGGAAAATAATCTGTAGAAACTTTTTTATTTTTAGACTGTTCTCTGTTCTTGGTACCTTGAAACTTTCATCTCATTGCAGAGAAGGACCTGCCCAAGAAAGTAGAAACATCTCTATTGTGATAACAATATGGTAACAACTTGGATCGGGAACCTGTGTTTTAGCCCCTACCCCAACTTGAACCTGTAACGTGGAAACATCATTTAACCTTTCTGACCCTGTGCTTGCTTTCCTCACTTGAAAACAATTGTGCAAGGGATTGGATTTGAAGTTATTTATAAATATGCACATCAATCGTGTATTTGACCCTCTCATCCTAGTAACTGAGAGACTTTGAAAGAACATTGTCAGAGGAGAGCTCTCTGTAGCATTTTATGTAAGATATCCCTGTTTTCCCCTCATTCCACATGTCCCAGTCAGGGTGTCTAAGAGAAGTCCATCACCCTTCACAGTGGCAATGGACAAAGGCTCCCATGGGAACTGAGGGCTTGGCCTTGTGGCCCTGGCATTAACTTTTTGACCTCATATTCAAGTTCTACTTGCAGTATCTCATCAACTAATGCTATTGCTTCCACATTGGCCTCACCTGGAGGTCTGGCTCACTCCTTACAACTTTAGCTCTTAAATTCCCCTCAGTACTACTGAAATAGGACCAAAAAAGTTAGAAATGTTAACACCTAACAGAAAACAGAAGGAGAAAAAAGTGAGCAATTAATAATCTAGTTCGGAAGGGATAACTCACTCATCTTCAGCTTCTCCCAGCCTTCATCTGTACATCAGAGGCAATTTTAAGCCCCTCTGAGGAGCTGGGGTTGTGACTCAAGTGGTAGAGTGCCTGCCTAGCAACTGCAAGGCCCTGAGTTTAAACCCCAGTTTCACCAAAAAAAAAAAAAAATGCTCTGACCAAGAGCACATGTGTAAAATCATCTCTCCCATATCCTGATTTCCAGTTTCCTAAGGACCCACAACTTTCCCAAATAATGGCCCCAGTAGTGATTGTGTCCTTTGGAGAGATAAATCCCCATCTTAGGACCCTTCCTCCCTCACCAAGGCAACCATATAACAAACAAGTATCCACTTGAAGGAAAGGAAGAAGAGAGGGTCAACCTCTGTGGAGGAGAGGTCCCTTCCTTATAGTGTCAAACCCCAATAATAGACTTTCCTATTACAAAGCTTCTAGACTGTCCTCCTGAATGAGAGTGTTCTGGATTCTCAGAGAACATTTTTATGCAGATATGCTAGTTCATAATGGAGAAGAACCTGTTGAAGTCTTGTGACGTACAATAAAACAGGCCTTGGAGAGGCAACCAAACCTCCACTAACAAGCATCCATCTTACTGTCTTTTCAGTTAGGTTTATTCTTCTCCAACTGTGAATATATATTAAGAAGCATGGAGGGTGAGGGGAATCCTGTAAGCACAAAACAAAAGTAGATGGAAAAGGATAGAAATAAATACTTGACAAATATAGCAATAAATACTTATTAGATGATTAATCAGACTCTTTGATTCTATTAGGAGATTAAAATTCCACAAATTCTAGGTCAAACTTTACTTGGCATAACTCATTCCTTAACCAAACAGGCTAGAAGAATGATACTAGAATTTGGCAATAATACCTCTTTTTAAACCATTCAAAGATTAATGATCTCTTATGTTTTGAACATCAGGATTTGTTTTCATAAAGTCAAAAGGCAATTCCCACTCTGGGCCTTTTTTTTTTTTTTCTCTAAGAATAACAAATTAGTATGCATGCATGAATTACATGCCAAAGAGAAAATTGCATCCTAAAAGTTTTATGGTAATGACAGACTACTTTAATAACTAGATTATCTGCTTACACAGAAATGAAAAAAAAAAAGCCCTCAGCTGTCATTTCATTTTTAGTACACAAGAATTTTAAAATTAAGTAGCAATTTGGTTCTTTCCTTAATCCTTCTCTGCCCCCTGGTGGCAGAATATTGTGGTATTTTACTTCTACTAATGAAGTAATTCTTATCATGTCTACTATGAACCTTAAAATCAACTTAATAAACACATACTACCATGTGATAAGATTCATATCATTTAGTACTTAAAAATTATGTATTATCTCACTACAATTTTACCAAAATATTTTCCATGAAAGACTCCCAGAAATATCCTGGGGGAAATGGCATCGTTGTGGTGGCCTAAAGACACAAAATATCACATCCTTTTCTTAAAATTCATGGTACACATTACCATATTAATGACAAATCCTACAACCTTTTTTTAAAACTTTGTCATTAAACATGTTGTTTTGTTTTGCTCTGTTTTGTTTTATGTTAGCCCTGTTGTCATCCTGTAAAATACACCTGGGGAATGTGGGCATTTAGGCATTGTTCCCAGGCCCACTTTTTTCTTCTGAGAATAGCTAGGGATTTCCCTCTTTGCAGTTCTTCTTCCTATGTCACGCCTGCTATAGCTCATTGTATAACCTTCAGTTGTTCCATTTGAGTATTTTATATCAGGTTGGCAAGGCAATGTATGCTCCATGTCTAGGATTCCAGTAAGGTAACAAAATTGAATCCTTCAAATACCACACACAACTTGAATGACCTTGAGGGCATTTTGCTCTCAAGGACACAAACTACATGGTTCCATTTATGTAGCATTCTCAAAATGACTACACTTATCTAGCTGGAGAATCAACAATAGTTGTCAAGGATTAGGAAGGAAAGCAAGGTGTGCTATAAGCAGCAAAGAGAGCTCCTTGGTTGTGATGAGAATTAATCCATATCTCGATTAGAAAGGTGGTTATGTAACTCTATACAGGTAACAAAAATGTCCTTGAATTATTAAAAAAAAGACATAAAAATCAAAGCACGCAAAACAGATCACAAATACTAAGGCAGGCCAGCAGTCTCATTAACTGTATATGCTAATTGTGTCCCAGCTTAATAATGCACTGGTTAAGTCACTGTGGGGGACGCAAGCCTCCACCAGAAATTTTAAAATTTCCGGTTATACTGTAATTATTTTTTAAAAATTTAATTAAATGAAATCCTTTGGTCCACACAAGGGAGTTTACAATATGAACTCTTTTGGGCTTTTCTAAATTCCTCAATAATGTTTAAAATCCTCTAACTTAAAAAAGAACAAAATTAGAGGTAGAGCATTCTATAAGAATAATTGTGTAATATGTTGTTATTATCTGCATTAGATGATTGCTTGAGGGTCATAATTATCTGCTGTTCCTCTTCCTTGGGCATCAAATGAGATGAGTGTGACCTAAAATAGAATATCCTTGGTAAACACATACACACACTTTCTCCTTCTCTGGTCTCTTCCCCAGCTTGGTAAATTCCTTGACCCTACCACCTGGATGCTGAGACCTGGCTTTTTGTTGTCTCTCTTTTCCTTACTTCCTACATCTGATCTATTCCTAGTCTAACTCCCAAATGTCCAAAGTCTACATCTAAAAATACAGAACGGGAAATGAAAATGCAGAGGAAACTCAGAAAATGTCCCTGTAGATGGGAGAGTGTGCAGGAAGAGAAAAAGAAGATTCAAGAAGAAGAATGATTAAGAGTGTCAATGCTATTAAGCTGTCAAGAAAAGGATTTGGGGATGTAACAGAGGGGTAGAGGGCTTACCTAGCATGTGTGAGGCTCAGGTTTGATGCGAGCACCACAAGATGTCAAGAAGAAAGCCAGGCATTGCAGGGCATGCCTGCAATCCCAGCACGTGGAAGGCTGAGGCAGTGGGATCATAAACTCAAGACCAGCCTGGTCTACATGGCAAGACCCTGTCTCAAAACAAACAAAAAGATGTCAAGAAGAGAAGGAAAGACAGTGTCCACCAGAGCAGAATAAAAAGAGGTGATCTTCTTATTTACAGACTCATCTGTAACATAAGCCCGGGTTTTTGTAGTTTAAGGTGGGTAAGAGGAAAGGAAATATAGATAATAAACACAGAAAAATCTTTCAACCTTAGGTAAGAAAGGAGAAGAGATAAAGTCATAACTGAGAGAGATACAGAATTTTTAATATGCAAAAGCATTAGAATTTTTCTACAATTCTGCTAACAAAAAGTCCTAACCACTATTCTTTTATAATATTCCTTATTTCATAATTGCATAATACTCCCAAAGCATATTTAGAAATTAATAACTACTACATTAATTACTGAAAATAGTTAAAAGAATTGAAATCTTATTCTTACAGACTTAGGGACAGCAAGAAACTGGGTGGTTTAATAAGAACACACAGAGCAACAACTGTTTATGACTTTTTAAATGAAGCTTAACTTTTTATTGAGCACTTAAAACACAGAACTGAAATATCATTAGTGTTTGGGAAGCATTTTAAATTCCTGTCTAATCCTCATAACTGAAATTTAACAATTAAAGCTTAGAACTATTCCTTATTTTTCTCTCATCTGAGTTTCTTTTCTTCCACTCTTTTTCTGCTTTTAACTTTCTCTATCCATATTCCTGAGTCTTTTCTCTATTCATGTGAGGAAGGTTGTTAATTGTAGGTACCTCAAATCCTATTATTCAGTTAAACACTTCTAAGCTTCCAGTGTTGGAGGTATGTTAGGTGCTCTGAGAGATTGAACGTGGATGTAATATAGTATTCTTATATTTGGCATCTAAACAAATGTGGAGGGAATCAGATAACAGACCTAGAAAATAAATAATACTTGCTTCACTCATTCCAAAAAATTCAAAGTTTGGTATCCTCTGTAATGAAGATCTACAACAGGCCAAACTCTGTAGATGCTAAAATCTAAAAACTGAACAAAGTGCCATCTCTGCCCTCCATGAATTGGATTCTTATGTGTCTGGCATATAAAGATGAAGGAAGAAAAGAGGAAATTTTAAGGGTGAACATGGAACACTCAGAAGCTACCACAAGAAACAATGAAAACACTTTGAATTTCCTGAGAAAAGAAAAAAAGTTCTTTCCAGTGTGCTTCTTTAAAATCAGTAAGAAAAATCAAATCCTTCAAAGCAAATTTTACTTGTCAGTTTATGAAACTATCTTACATTCCTAAATAATTTCCCATTCTTCAATATCTGTCAACCAATTCCAAAGAAAACAAAAATATAATTTGCAGGGAGTTGGGGGGAGCATGAAAACTAAGAAATCAAAACCATAAGGAAGAAAAGTCATCTGCTTGCACTTGTTTGGGATGACAGGAATTTAATGCATAGCATTGTTACTGATATGTTATAATCTGTTATATGTTGTAATATTATTTGTCAGTTCTCAGTTCTACAATTGAGAGTCCAGTGTGCATAGGGCACATCAGAGAGATAGCATTTATCATATAAATATTTATAAGTATATACAGGAAAAAGAAAGCTTGTGGTATAGAGTAGAAAATTCCAAAAGTGTAGAATTACATTATGGTGAGTGATTCAAGACCAACACCAATAAAAGAAATTAGTTCACAGCAAGGCAATTAATATAATTAATTGCTAAACTGCATAGCACAGACCCTAAATCAAGAGTGGCAAAGTCCCAGCTCATCTGGCCCTGCCTCACCCTTGCAAACATCCACATCTGATTTCAGCTCTTATCTCCACTGGATCCAGAAGTGGCCTCCAAATCTCTGGCAGAACCCCTAGACAGTCATTTCTAACCGAGTTCATCTGCAACTCCAGAGAAAATCTATCTGACTCACAGCTATGGAGTTTATTTTTAATAGAATGAGTAAGCTAGCCTACAGTGGAAGGCAGTTCCAGTACATCCACCTGTGTGCGAAAGCAGGAATGCCACACCACCAGCACTGAGCCCACAGGACAGGAAGCATAGGCCCACAGAACTGGGAAAGCCATCAACATGCTAGAATTCAAGCTCAAGAGAAATCAAAGGGGTTATTCACTCCAGAAATAGCCCAGAGTTTGCTCTTAAGAAGTTGTAGAAGTTGGGTGTGGTGGTTCACAACTGTAGTCTCAGCTACTCAGGAGGTGGAGATCAGGAAGATTGCAGTTGGAGGCCAGCCTGGACAAAAATTGAGATGGGGACCCCATCTCAACCAATAACTGGGCACAATGGCACATGACTGTTATCCCAGCTATGTAGGAAGCATAAATAGGAATATTGCAGTCTAGGCTGACCCAGACATAAATGTGAGACCCTATTTAAACAATAACTAAGCAAAAAGGACTGGGGGCAGGGCTTATGTGGTAGAGCACAGGCCTTGAGTTTAACACCCAGTACCACCGCCATTAAAAAGAAATGTATGAATTGTGCAAGGTACAAGTTTTAGTATCACTGGCATAATTAGAATAGTAGGTATCAGTTTACTCTTACTGCTGTAACAAAGAACCATGAACTGGGTTGGTTTGAAACCACAGAATTTCTCATCTCAACCCTAGAGACAGCATCAAGGTGTCAGCAGTGCACTCACCCTCTGAACCCCGTAGGGGGCGTCTGCATCACCTCCCCCTAGCTTCTGGTAGTTTGCTGACAATCTTAAGCACTCCTTAGCTTGTAGCTACATAACTCCAAGCTTTGCCTTCATCATTACATGGTGTTCACGTGGCATATCTCTGTCTTGACATGACCATCGCTTTATAATCTTATAAAGATCCTAGTCATATTGGATTAGGAGGCCACTCTACAGCATTATACCCTCATCCTAACAAATTACATGTTCAATGACCCTATTTCCAAATATGGCCACATTCTGAAGTACCATGAGTTAGGACTTCAAAGAATCCTTTTGGAAAGGACACAATTCAACCCCTCATAAGAGCTAAACTGGAAAACTTCTTAAACTCCATCATTTTCAACACTCAGTGTGAAAAAAAGTAATGGATTTTGTACCATTTTTAGAAGTACCAGTCACCCATTATCATCAGCCTCTGCTAACCAACATCAGGGACCATGTACCCACCACCTTCTGAAATAAGGATGTTCTATTTGGTTCCTCCAAATGTTAAGTCAACATCTAGCCACTATACTAATTCTGCAACTGTAGTCATTCAGATATTTGATATTCAAAGACAAGTGTTAAAAGAGTCCATGTTGTCTATTTCATCAGCTAAGTGTTGCACATCCTTTGATCTGTCCATCTGACGCCATTATAGACATTCTACCTCATAAGGACTCCTGTTGGTCCACTTTCTTAAATTGTGACATTAGTAGAACTTTTCTAGAGACTGGAGACATTTGTTCTCTTGTCAGTGACTTGTAGTTTCCTGAACAATCAAGTCTGTTTCACAAGTGCTGCTAGTTGATGTCTCCCTCATCCTAAACTCATGCAGCTATCTGATTTTTAGATATTTGGAATATCATTAAAGGGGATGAAAGTCAAATACCAGTCAGAGTAAAGAATCATCCTGAGTTCCTTCATTATTTTTTCACCCTAGATAGATGTCCTAGTAGTAAAACAATCAGAGGGAGAAAGCTCAGATCCATCCTTAGCTCATGTGAGAGGAAGAGAAAGCTTAAGGCAAAAGAGGAGACTTGAGATTTGCTGATTTCTGAAAGAAAGTGACTGACAGGAAAGGAGGAAAGGTGAGGATTTTAGAACAGAGAACAAATGTAAAATACAGGGTTGTTGGGGGAAAGACAAGAGTATGGCCTAAAGAAAGCAGCAAGAATCCACCCACAAATTTTTCTGCTATCAGGAAAATGTCCCTGCATGGACAGTGCAAAATTCTGGGCAGTTGAGGGTTCCTCTTCCTGAACAATCTGAAAGGATAATGTAAGTAGAGCAGGGGTCAGGGATACAATATTCCTATTTCTAAATCTCTATAATTAGGAGCTATCACCAGTGACCTTGAATAAATTGTTAGTTGAGCTTTCTTCAAGGTCCCATTTGTACATTCACTTTCATAGGAATGATGACACAGACAGTAGCAGGGAGAAGAATATTCATCGAGCCCAATCCAGACACCTCCTCAGGTCCATGGGAACATTAGAGATAATGTCAGATCAGGCCACAGGCATCCAAAGGACCGACACAGAGACAACAACTCAACTGGAGAGTAAGAGTTTCTTTGCTCCCTGCTCAAAGTTATATACATAACTGAAATATATCCTGATATATACATGCACACAGAGTACAACCATAATTTATTAAGCACCTAGAATGTAACAGATATTGCAAAGCTTGTCTAAGATTGTGCTCTTGTTAAGGTGACATACATGAGGAAGTGAAATAAATACCATCCTTCACTCCTCCTGTTATACAATATTTGAGAAGGAGCTCAAATATTTATCTGGATGAATGCTCTATTGGAGAACTCAGTGTAGTGTGAGAATTGTGGATCAGGAGCCCATTCCTGGCTAGACCTCCTCAATCATCCCAGGCAGCTCAGGGCTTAGGCAAGATCTAAGTCAGCACAGAGGTGCCAAGAAGCATGTTGGGGTAGATCCCAACATGGAGAAGGGGGAGGTGAGCCCACCATTACCATCAACTCTTCCTAATGTGACAATGCAGAAAAGCACTCTGTCTCCTTTGGGGTGGAATGAATAAAGAGAAAGAGAATCTGGGAATATTTAGGGGAAAATTCTCCCAGCCTCTTAGACCTCTGTCTGAGCCAGAAGAGAAAATGAGAGAGATGAAAACATTTTCCAGGCTGGGCACAGTGGTACACACTGTAATCCCAGCTACATGTGATGGGGGGCAGAAGTAGGAGGATTGTGCTCTGAAGCCTTGCTGGTCAAAAAGCAGGAGATCCTATCTGGAAAAGAACTAAAAGCCAAAAGGGCTGAGGGGTGAGGCTCAAAAGTGCTAGCAAGTACAGGTCCTGAGTTCAAGCCCTTGTACTGCAAAAGGAAAAAAAGACAGTCTCCATTAGGGTCTTGCTTTATATCCAGGCCAGCCTGGACAGTGATCCTCCTATTTATGCTTCCCTGAGTAGCTGGGATGACAGAGGAGCGTCACTACATCCAGCCATTAGTTAAGATGTGTGGTCTCACAAACGTTTTTCCTGTGTTGGCCTTGAACCATGGTCCTCCCCATCTCCAGCTCCTGAGTAATGAGGATTATAAGCATGAGCCACCACCACAACCAGCCTCTAAGTTTTTTTAACTCATGTATTAGTTTTCTATTTATTCTCTCACTGTTTCCACGAGTCAAAAGCCAGGGTGCTTTGCTGGGGTCTCTGTTTAGGGTTTCACACAGGTACAATTAGGGCTAGCTAGGGCTGCAGTCTTTTCTGAGGCTCAGAGGAAAAGGATCCACTTTTGTGGGCAGAAGGATCCACTTTTTTTTTTTTTCAATTGATCTTCATTAACTTTATTTCCGTAGTGGTAAAATAGCTATAGAGTACAGACCCAGGGAAGATGCCAAAAGTGAAGAACTACACGAGTTCACTCATGTGGAGAGGAAAGCTCAAGGGTGACTTAGCCAGTGTAGCCATGCTTCAAAACAGGCAACAGGATTTGGAGGACTTGTGCACATATCATTCTTAGCAAAATGGGAACCTCAAGTGAATTAATTGAATACAGGGGATTTCTGGGGCGTTTCCTAAACTCCCAGTCTTAACTCTGAGCTCTTGTTTGAAGTGTGGAGAACAGGACTGAGGCCTCTGAGTACTACTATAGTTGTGGATACAAGAGAGGGGCTGGGCTCCCTCCGTCTGCAGGGGTTCAAGAGGTCAGGATGATTGAACATAAATCTTTTTAGAACTCTTCCCAAACAGGATCCCAGGAATTGGGAACAAAGTACTACCTTCAGCCTTATGCCATTATTTTATGCCTGTGAAAACCATTACACTTTTCAATTGTGGAGTACTACCTAAATCTCAGCATCTTCCCATGTCTCACGAAGAATATTTTGCCTTCCAAAGAACCTTTCTATAAATCAATTATCTGAAAGTCCCTAAATCTTAAGGATTAAGTTGCCAAAGTAATTTCTAGAAGGAAATAGATATTACTTACTGTGTATAGGATAGGCTAAAAGGGGAGGAGCAAAAAGTGTGTTTCATGCCAGTGCAGAAGGATCCACTTTTGTGGGTTTCATTTTCCTGCTGGTTGTCGGTTGGAGGTGGCCTCAGCTCCTACAAGCTGCTCCCAGTTTCTCACATTGGCCTCCCAGCCTAGGCAGCCCATAACAGGGCAGCTCACGTCTTCACAGTCAGAAAAGAAGGAAGAGTCACCAGCAACAAGAGTGCTACAATATAACGTGCACTCTGCCACATTTGTCATGTCCTATTGGCTAGAATGAAGTCATAGATCACAGCCACAGTCAAGGAGGGAATCCACACTGGAGTGAACAGAGTCTGCCCACCAGACTATTCTATCTTAAACAGGACAGAATTTCTCTAGGGTAAAAGAAATCTGAAGGCAGGTGGCTGAGGGTAGCTCCATCATGATAGGGACCCAGCTCCTTCAGGCTCTCCAGCTGACAATCCTTAGGGTTTGGTTTCCCTTCTGATGGATTAAAAGGCTGACAAACCTCCAGGTAGTCATCTACAATCCAGGCAGCAGGATGAAATGGAAGAAAGAGAAAAGAAAGAGAAAAGGAGAGAAAGGGAAAAGAGAGGGCAGGGGAGAAGGGAAAAGAAAAGATAGGAAAGGAAAGAAAAAAAAGGCCCTTTCCCCTTCCTCTTAAGATACTTCTTAAAAGTGTCACTTGATTTCTGCTCATGTTCCACTGGACAGAATATAGTCCAAGATACCACTTAGCTGCAAATTTTTGTTTTAAATAGCTTTGCTTGAGTAAAGCTATTTAAAACAAAAATTTGAAGCTAGGAAATACAGCTGCCACTCTGGATGAATTCAGAATTCCAAAATTAAGGAAGAGGAGAAGAGGTTGGGTAGAAGAAGGGAAGGGTCAGTCTCTGTTATACTGGACATTAATAAAGTGGTCCAGATAGGAAAGAAAACGAGGATCTCATGTGACAGCTTTCAGGATCTTTTAGGAGAGCATTAAACATTCCTGGAGCCTCCAAGAAATGGCTGGGAAATCATTGAGGATGCAGGGGTGATGTATTTTCAGCATCGCATTTCACACCCAGGCCAATGATGTCTGGAGAACTCATCATATATTCCAGTTCCCAAACTGAAACAGTCATCAGGATCACCTGTTTGCTTAACAATTCAGAATCAAAACTTCAATTTCTGAACTAGGATTTCTATTAAGTTAGGCCAGGATTTTTTGTGAAGTCAAGCTCATTGGCAGAGTTTGATGGTCCGTCAAGTTTGCAAATAACCATTATGGACATTTTCAAAAAATAATTACTGTATCTTTTTCCCAGCCTCTAAGCTACATTTCCTTGATGTGGAATATAGACTTGTTAATCTCAGTATCAGTCCAGTGATTCTAATGACTCCATTGTATAAATATCTTAATCCCTTCTCTGTGGCTATTCCTGAGACTGTGTCATTTCAAAAGCAAAGGTTTATTTGGCTCATGGTTCTAAAGGCTGGGAAGTACAAAACCAGGTAGCTGCATTTGGTGAGGTCCTTCTGAGTGGTAGGGAGCCCTGTAGAGTCACAAGGCAATACAGAAGGTACATGCAGAAGAGAGGGAGGGGACAAAGAAACTGACCTGCTTTATATCAACCTGCTCTTGTATTAACCAACCCACTCCCATAGGAACTGCATTAATCCCTTCATGAAGATGGAACCTCATGATCTCACTTCTCAACAGCACTTGCACTGAGAAATTAAGCATCAGCATGAGTTTGGGTGGGCACAAACCACATTCAAACCATAGCAGTAAGAAGAATAAATTAATCATTTGAAATTACTAGGTAAACCAGAAGTGCCCAGCAACACTTGTCTACATGGTTTCTCAAACCTTTGATATTTTGGACCAAACAATTCTTTGTTGTAGGCAGCTGTCTCATGCATTCCAGGATGTTTACCAGCATCCTTGGTTTCTACCCTCTTGATGCCAACAGAACTACCTCCAGTTGTGAGAATCAAAACTACCGCCAAACATTGTCACCCAACTACAAAATCACGACTTGAGAAACACTATGCTATCCTTAATGCTTCACAGAAACCCAGAAATATTGTGCAATAAACATCAAGTTGGGTGCGGATGGCTCACACCTGAAATTCTAGCTATTCAGGAGGCAGAGATTAGGAGGATCACAGTTCGCAGCCAACCTGGGGCAAATAGTTCACAAGACGCTACCTCAAAAAACCCATCATGAAAAAGGTCTGGTGGAGTAGGTCAAGCAATAAGAGCATCTGCCTAGCAAGTGTGAGGCCCTGAGTTCAAACCCCAGTGCCACCAAAAAAAAGAAAGAAAGAAACATTAGACAACAATAGCGGTAATCAAGAAATTGTACCTAAAGTGTCACACTTTGGATGTGATAGTCCATGCCTCTCTGTGGGCACACACCCTGTATGTGTATGTGTATTCTATATAATTGCCATAAGTAGAGTGAGTGCTCATCTAATATCAATTTCTATGTGTGTGTGTGTGTGTGTGTGTGTGTGTGTGTGTGTGTATCACTCACCTGTCCCTAGACCCCACACAGCACTAAAACAAAGAATGAAAATAAAGGTGAGAGGTTGTGTGACCAAATTGCTTAAACCTCACATGTCAACATCTTGCAACATAATTGCAACATAATCATGCTTTAAAAGACCTCAGACATCCCATTTCTCATAATTAAACAGACCTTAGATAAAGGAGGTGTGCTACAGACACACTTGAAGCTAAAATAAAAAGAACTCAGATAATAAATAGATAGGAACTTTCAATTTTTATTGGTAAACCATGATTTCCTATTGAGTACAATACAATGAACAATAACATAACAGTCTAACATTTAAAATAAACTTTTAGAATCACCTCAATCGATATATAAAGTTTTAGTTCTTGAAAAAAAAACCGTTTATTTCAACAGTAGTCTTCTTATATGCAAAACATCTTCTCAAAATAGGGTGTTTATAAATGAGATTTTTAAAGCTTCCTGTATACAAAGGTGACTTGCTTCACCATGTCAATTGTAGCCTACTAAAAGTCCAAAACATAAAGGCTAAAAGGATCAAAATCAAGTCACATTCCATTGAAACTATCAAAGATAAATATCAAAAATCTAAGAATTAAATGCATGCTGCCCTCTACAATTTGATATGCTGCACAGAAGAGTGATAAATCTTGGCCCCATGAAAATGAGATGGGAAGATTCTAAATATAGCAATTCATATAAAAAATCATCCCTACTACAGAACACACAGACTCACTGTAAATGTCCTTGGAAAAAAGAACCATGGAACCCACCTAGGAAATGTTTTTCTGTGTTAAAATTAAAATGAAAATGCAATGTATTTTATGGAAAGAAACAATGAGGCACAAGAAAACAGAACTCACTGCCTAGAAACAGTGTCAAAACAAGCCTATTCTCCTTGATATATACTTAATTAAAATGTTATATTTACTGTTTAGTTTCTTGAAGCAGAATAATGGTCCTCTGTTCAAAGTAGTGTAAGAATCACCTCAAACTGCTCTCAATGTAAGTTAATATATTTAATAGTAACAAAAATATCATTTGAAAAAATGACAAGAAACTTTTAAGTTCTTAAAAGTGCTGTGCCAAAACAGACATGAAGACCAGTGGAACAGAATAGAGGACCCAGATATGAAGCCACACAACTATAACCAACTTGTCTTTGACAAAGGAGCTAAAAATATATGATGGAGAAATAGCAGCCTCTTCAACAAAAACTGCCGGGAAAACTGGTTAGCAGTCTGCAAAAAACTGAAACTAGATCCATGTATATCACCCTATACCAAGATTAACTCAAAATGGATCAAGGATCTTAATATCAGACCCCAAACTCTTAAGTTGATATAGGAAAGAGTAGGAAATACTCTGGAATTAGTAGGTATAGGCAAGAACTTTCTCAATGAAACCCCAGCAGCACAGCAACTAAGAGGTAGCATAGATAAATGGGACCTCATAAAGCTAAAAAGCTTCTGTTCATCAAAAGAAATGGTCTCTAAACTGAAGAGAACACCCACAGAGTGGGAGAAAATATTTGCCAACTATACATCAGACAAAGGACTGATAACCAGAACATATAGGGAACTTAAAAAACTAAATTCTCCCAAAACTAATGAACCAATAAAGAAATGGGCAAGTGAACTAAACAGAACTTTCTCAAAAGAAGAAATTCAAATGGCCAAAAAACAGATGAAAAAATGCTCACCATCTCTAGCAATAAAGGAAATGCAAATTAAAACCACACTAAGATTCCACCTCACCCCTGTTAGAATAGCCATCATCAGCAACACCACCAACAACAGGTGTTGGTGAGGATGCGGGGAAAAAGGAACCCTCTTACACTGTTGGTGGGAATGTAAACTCGTACAACCACTCTGGAAAAAAATTTGGAGGCTACTTAAAAAGCTAGACATCGATCTACCATTTGATCCAGCAATACCACTCCTGGGGATATACCCAAAAGACTGTGACACAGGTTACTCCAGAGGCACCTGCACACCCATGTTTATTGCGGCACTATTCACAATAGCCAAGTTATGGAAACAGCCAAGATGCCCCACCACTGACGAATGGATTAAGAAAATGTGGTATTTATACACAATGGAATTTTATAACGAAATGTTATCATTTGCTGGTAAATGGATGGAATTGGAGAACATCATTCTGAGTGAGGTTAGCCTGGCCCAAAAGACCAAAAATCGTATGTTCTCCCTCATATGTGGACATTAGATCAAAGGCAAACACAACAATGGGATTAGACTATGAGCACATGATAAAAGCTTTAGCACACAAGGGAGGGGTGAGGATAGGTAAGACACCTAAAAAACTAGCTAGCATTTGTTGCCCTTAATGCAGAGAAACTAAAGCAGATACCTTAAAAGCAACTGAGGCCAATAGGAAAAGGGGAACAGGTACTAGAGAAAAGGTTAGATCAAAAAGAATTAACCTAGAAGGTAACACCCACGCACAGGAAATCAATGTGAGTCAATGCCATGTATAGCTATCCTTATCTCAACCAGCAAAAACCCTTGTTCCTTCCTATTATTGCTTATACTCTCTCTACAACAAAATTAGAAAAAGGGCAAAATAGTTTCTGCTGGGTATTGGGGGGGGAGAGGGAGGGGGTGGAGTGGGTGGTAAGGGAGGGGGTGGGGGCAGAGGGGAGAAATGAACCAAGCCTTGTATGCACATATGAATAATAAAAGAAAAAGGAAAAAAAAAGTGCTGTGCCTTAGTGGAGTTTGAGAACAAAGGAAAATGAGGAACGTGCCCTTCTGCCGCCTAACAGAAGAGCCCACTGAGAATGTGAAAGGCTCTGAAGCACGTCTAACAGTGAGTCCACTTACTCTGTCGTAAATTTACACCACGCAAGAAATGATGCACCCAAGAACACATGACAGTACCTTGACCCATGCCAGCCACTTAGCAGACTCAAAATAATGACCACCCTTAGGCTGAGAAATATTGCCAAGGAGGTATTTACAACGTATTTTATAGAAACGAGTGTTCAATAGTTCAATAAAACAAATTAAAAGGGAATGTTACAAAGAACTCCAGATTATATGCTGGAGGTTAATATAATGGCTTTTTTTTAATTTAAAAAATGGCAAAAAGTCATAGTTCCAATTTTTTAAACATCATGGGATGGCCAGAAATATCAAAAGAAATAATTAAATTATTTCAAAATAAAGATGATTAACATTACATTACCAGAGTATTTATAACTATACTTAATATAAGAGACTAAATATGACTTTAAAAAAACCCCACTATGTTCAGGTTCCAAACAGTAGGAGCAGGGAGAGTTATGCCTATAATTCTGAAAACTGCCCCTGTAGGATACGGCATCGCATAGATAAGTAACAAACTGCTGGGTAATAGCTGCATATCTGCATCCTATACGATCACAATGCTGCCTGCATTACACCATAACTACAGCACTAAACCAATAACACTACTTCTAAAATATTTTAAAAGAAAAGTGCTGTGGGACAGCACCATCAAAGGAGGCATTTCATCGACTGGGCACCTTTTAATATGCTTTCATTTCTTTTTTAAAACTGTAACTAAGGATAGTAAGATGGAGAATCCAAGTACAAAAGTGTTGCTCTGTCCTAGAATTTTCTAGCTACTGGTTATTCCCAAGATAAATGGAACTATGGGCCAGTCAAAAATAGAAGTGAGATATGCTGGTGTCTTAAGCCTCACGGCACTGAAAAAGAAGGGCTAGACTTTAAATTAGTTCATAACAGTGAGTGGGGCTGACAGTCTTCTCAATGGATGAGCTTCCACATAAGCAAACTTAAAGGTTAAATGAGGTTTTTAATATTACTACTCATAGCATGTGAAGAAAATATCTGTAGCATTATTACTACTACATGTACTTTTTCTCCTTATGCCTGTGGCCTTTTGATCACTTCCAGTCCAAGCCCACTGCTTGTAGCAGAGCAAGTTCTCTGAAATATGAAGCCAAGGCATACAGCTGTGTGCAGCATGAGGCGGTGATAACCAACCCCTCTCCTCCTCTGCCTCATCCTCACTCTTAATAAAATGAGATGAATTGCAGGTAACTTTTAACCTGGAAATCTAAAGTACTTTAGAAAAACGTATTTAAATTCTAGTGGTAGTTTATTTGTTACCAGTGCTGGGCATCAGAGATCAAACCCAGGGTCTCAATGAGCATGTAGCATAAGCTCTACCACTGAGCCACGTCCCCAGGCCAGATTCTAGCTTTTAAATGAAGGAGATTTCACTTAAGGATTTTTCTTTCAAATCTACAGTGATCTGTCTTCCACTAGCCTTTTCTTTCTACTGTTTCCTAATATACAGAGGTAAACAATCAGTATAAATTATTCACTGCAGAATATAAGGTACTGACAGTCATTACAAGGTTCCCTGGGCAGGACAAGAGAGGACATCCAACTTCAGTATGAGTTCACCTCTGAAGGAAAAAAAAGAGTATGAAAGCCAAGACTTCATCACAGGGAGGCCCAAACACAAAACGTGCCTTTTTTAGAATAGACTGTTTCTAAGGTGTAAAAGATCAAGAACTTTTCATTTGAAAATATAAATATAAAAATTTGTTCATTTGATATCTAACCAGTCTCCTCATATATCACAGTCTGAGGATCTATGTTCTAACTCTAAGATGCAAGCATTAAAATACTGGCTGTTGATCATTTCTCCCTTGGTATCCAAAGTATCCATAAGCAATAAATGAATGTCCACTCTACTATAATTTCTTAAAACTAATGAAGTAAAAGCATTACTCCTAAAATTAACTGTAAATGATATACTTATATACTTTGCTTTTGATAGATTTATTTTTAAATAGCTAAAAATATTATAAAGTAAACTTTTTGGAACACTTGGCAATAAGATTTCCATGTACACTTGAGAGTAAAACCATGGAGTTAAGGAGGAAAATTAAACCACTTCTTGGATTTAGTTTTTAAATCTTTAATTCTTAATGTATCTAAACTATTTCAATACACCCAGGAAGGAAGGAAAAAAGGGAAAAAGGAAGAACAAGAGGGAAAGAACTGGCAAAGAATTTTTCTTTTAAAATTCTCACCCAGATAAATGAATATTACCCTACAGAATAAAGACAACCAATGACCTGGGGGCTCAAAATTTAGGAATCTTCTTAAGATTCGCAGTAAGCATCAGATGTCAGACAGTTGGCCGTCTGAGGCTCAGACCCCTGAGCCTAGAAGATGTTCTGCAGGACCCCTTACCAACACTACCACACTTCAGGTCAGCAATCTTGCCAAGACTCTCTACGCCCTGTCAGCCCCACCTTCTTTCCCAGAGCACAGAGAGGACTGCAACTTATACAGTCTTTCTTGTGACCTTGTGTCTCCAGGCCTAGGCTCTTTTGTGCCAAGTCACAAAAGGCACACGGAGCACTCTCACCCTGAAGCAGAGGTGGTGCGTTGGACTGAGGACATGAGAGGGAGAGGGCGCCTATTAACCCTGAAGACAGTTACCAATGTGTCCTCACCTTCTGAATGAATCAGCACAACACAGGAAAACACATCACCCCTCTCATTCTCTCCAGAAGACAAGGAGAGGAGGGGTAACTTCTGGGGCATGTGGTCAGAGCTAGAGTGGAAAAGACAATTGAACTTTAAAAAATTCACCACTTACATTCTACAAAAATAAAGAAGTAATACCCAGTTAGGAAAGCTCTACAGAGACCAAGGGGTGGTAACCCACAGCAGGGTTGGATTGGAGGTGGGAAAGAACGGAACAAGCTCCTCCCACTAGCCCCGAGGGAAATCCATCATTAATACTAAAGCAAACTTCCTATGCTCATGATTTAACAAAATGAGAAGAATAATCTAATACTTTCGTTCTGGAGAAAACAAATTCTCCCCCCGACAAAATTCCAAAAAATTTCAAGAGGGGGAAGTAAAGACATGCAACTGCAATCATTCTGATCTTCTTCCACACAAAGGTCAGGTGAAGAGATCTATGCAACACAACCTTCTGGGAACATCCCTGCCCCCTGCAATGATCCCGTGGAAAGAAAAAAAAAATTCTTCAAAATAATCAAAGGCAATATTCAATTATGAAAAGAAAACAATCACATGTGATTGTTTTAGAAATGTTAGTTTTACATAAAGTCTGTAAAAAATAAATCACAGCCACTGTTGCAATGAATATAGAACCATGAAATAGAAAATGAAGAGGACTGGGGAGTGACGAAGAGACCCTGAAGTCTTCTCACAAGGACTGCAGCCCAGGGCGTCTCCGCAAAGGTCACAAGAAAACAGCTTCGCTTTGGAGCTGTAACTTCTCACCGCCTGTCTCCCTGGTCAAAGAGGCAGATTCAGAAACAATCATCTTGCCAAAATGTAAGAGCATTTCAATACATTTTTGTGAGTTTTCCATTCCCCTCCGCATAATTTTATTTTTCTGTGCAAGAAACAACTGAAATGCTCATGAGGGGCCCAAAGTGCAAACCAAATCCAAGAGAGAAACACACAATGTGCTCAGTCCAATCTGTCCACTACCAGTCCTTAGCCAGTGTTAAAGGAGAACAAGTGGCTGCAGCTGCTGACTGCAGCCACAAACCCTACTTTAATCTCTTACTGGAACAGGAACATTTTAAGCTGAGAGTTGTTTAATCTTCTCGGGAATTGATTTTAGGATGACATTTTCTATGCATTCAAATAAAATTCTAATCATTAGAACTACTGAAAAGAGATAGTGATCCTCAGCTTTATTAAGACACAGAAGCATGAAGAGAAGTCTGTATACACATGGCTTTGCTTCAGTGTTTCAAAACATGGAGCACACTATCTAAAAAACATTGATTCTGGGTACAAGATATGGAAAGTACCTATAACACTGCAGTAAATTCACAACGAAACAAAAATGAGTATGCTTTTAAAATGTTTTAAAAGCCACATTCTGTTTTCAAATTTCTTCATGATTTTTCAGATTGGCTTCTATATTACAAATGTGGTTTTAGGTTTTTTAAAATGAGTTGACACCTTTTGATCATTCTTATCTTTCCCATAGTTTAATTTTAAAGTGGTACCCTCATAAATAAGTTGCTTTTACAAAAAAAAATCATCTTACTCATTTCTTAAATGTTTAGAATGTCCTCCATGCACCTATGAAACATCAATTGGGGGATTTTGAAACTAGGTTAAGTAACACTGTGGATAACAAGGTATAGTCATTGGGTCTCCACAACGGTTACCATCCCTCCACCTGGAAAAAGGCAGTATGCTTCTTTTCTTAAAATGTCCCACAAAACCTGGGTATATCCTGTTCCTCAATTCAAACAGGAAGAAAAGACAAGAGGACCTGGTTTATCCACTTAGAAGGAGAGACAACTGGTACTATGCCTTAGTCTTGAATACTCTATCAAGCACTACCAAAAATATGAACAAGTTCATTTTCCTTTAAAGTGTAATTATCCATTCATCAGTAGTGGGGCATCTTGGTTGTTTCCATAACTTGGCTATTGTGAATAAATATGGGTGCTGCAATAAATATGGGTGTGCAGGTGTCTCTGGAGTAACCTGTGTCGCATTCCTTTGGGTATATCCCCAGGAGTGGGATTGCTGGATCATATGGCAGGTCTATGTTTAGATGTTTAAGAAGCCTCCAAATTTTTTTCCAGATGAATGGATCAAGAAAATGTGGTACTTGTACACAATGGAATTTTACTCAGCCATGAAGAAGAATGAAATCTTATCATTTGCAGGTAAATGGATGGAACTGGAGAACATCATTCTGAGCAAAGTTAACCAGGCTCAGAAGACCAAACATGGTATTTTCTCCCTCACATGTGGACTTTAGATTTAGGGCAAATGCAGCAATTTGGTTGGACTTGGATCACATGACAAGGGGAGAGCACATATGGGAGATATAGGAATAGGTAGAAAACCCAAAACATGAAAGCGTTTGATGTCCCCACTCCAGAGGAACTAATACAGAAACCTTAAAGCAACAGAGGTTAACCTGAGAAGGGGATCAGGAACTAGTGTAAAGATCAGTTAGAGATGAATCAACATGGGTCATAACACATGGGTATATGAAAGCAATGCTAGGAATCTTTCTGTATAGCTGTCCTTAACTCAACTAGCAAAAATGCTTTGTCTTTCTTATTATGCTTACATCTTTTCTTCAACAAAATTAGAGATAAGGGAAGAACAGGGGAGGGGAGGAGAACAGGGGGGAGAAATGACCCAAACAATGTATGCACATGTGAATAAATGAATAAAAATAATTAAAAAATAAAGTGTAATTATCTGCAACTTCCGAACACATGAAAATGTTTTCCTTTCTCAGGCTTTCTGATGATTCTGAGCCACCATGAGTGGTTATTCAGAATCAGAATAATTACAATTAGAAACCATAGTTCAGAGATCACACACTCACAAAAAGGCACACCGAGACTGAGTGGAATTATTCATCATTAACTTGAGGATCTCCAGATAGCTACTTCCCCATGCTAAATTCCTGCTGTTTTAGAACATAAGAAGTTACCAGTGAAATCAGAGACACTAAAGTTATTTTTTAAGCAGACTCTATTTTTCTTAATACACTAACAAAAAAATAAACCTGTTGTAATGTGTAAGCTTTAGCAAAACATCAGAGTCCCTAGAGAAGAAACAGCCAGGCCCAAGGACCACCACTCCACTGTAAGCTTTGCTCACTCTTCCTAAGGAACACCCACTTCACAACAGGCACCACATGGAACTGGTGCTTGGAAAGAAGCAAAACATTGGAAACCAAGGATAATTGGATTTTTTATTTCAATTTTTCTTGTAATATTTGTGATTGTGAGCTAAAAACCTAAAACATTACATGCAAAAAATGTGACATTTTATATAAAAATGCAAAATTAACATTTTGCATGTGACCCTTGTAAAGTACCATCTTCATTTAAATGGAAAGCTCATGCTCTGTGTCTCTACCTCCCATACCTTTCCCTACCAAGAACCCCACAAAACTAATCCAATGCCTGTCCACTTTGAATGATTGGATGAATGAATGTCCGGCTTAACTTCTAAAGCATCAGGGACCCTAGATCCCACTTACTTGGCTCATAGTAATCCACGATGGATACTGAAGCATCTTGGGTTTTGAAACTTTAAAGTTTCTCACAGCAGGAATATCAACACAAAACTTGGTTTCATTTACCTTGAAAAATACAAAGGACTCTTAAGGGGTCGGCACAATATGTGTTCATAATAAAGTAAGAGACATTTCTTTTTCTTATAATTTTAGTAAACAGAAGTTGACATTTAGGGAGGAGTTATATGCACCAGATACTTCAGAAAGTAATTTCTAGAAATGATCTTTTTTAACTTGAAAAACAGCCCTTTCAAGATAGGGATCATTCTTAGTTCCTTTTTACTGAAAGAGATATTACAATTGCTAAACAAACAGTCAAGGGTGCATGCACCTGGGACAGTAGTGCCTCACTCAGTTGCCCCTGTCTTAGGCAGTGCACCCCACCAGTAGTTGCTGCTAATAGCCACAGAAAGCTCCCTACTGCAGAGAATTGCCCTCAGCTCACCTTAAGTGAGGTAGCCCAGGGCAGGGGGAGAGGGCGGTGCACACCACAACAACTCAACAACTGATTGATTTAGGGTACAAAAGGGCAGCAGGGGCAGTTGATGACAATTGACAAACACTACCAATTAAGGAATCACTGGCACCAGTGGCTCACCCTATAATCCTAGCTACTCAGGAGGCAAAGATCAGGAGGATCATGGTTCCAGCCAGTCTGGGCAAATGGTTTGCAAGACCCTATCTCAAAAATACCCAATACAAAACAGGGCTGGCTCAAGTGGTACAGCACCTGCCTAGCAAGCATGAGGCCCTGAGTTCAAACCCCAGTATGGTCAAAAGAAAAAACTTAGTAAGTTCCTTCAAACATTCATTACTTGCCAATAGCAGTAAATGAAAATTCAAGTTAATCAGACATTATTGGACACTCAAATTAAGATAACCATTAGCAAGAATATCAGAGATACAAGACAAATTCTCAAATCAATAACAGGATTTAATAAAAAGTTTAACTATTTTCCAGTTTCAAATTGAGCCAATGGTTTTCAAGCAGTATTTAATATAAGAAAATTCCTGAACAGTCAAAGAATCTAAAGACTGAATTCATTTTAACAAGACATTTTCAAAGTGCAAAATCAAATAAGAATACTTATTTTTAAAGGTAAATATTTAGCAGTATATTTCTGACTCATATTTAGGTAAACTAGAGTAAGAATAAGAAACATTTGTGTTCTTCCCATGTTATCTGAAATCCTGAGACTCAATTTCAGTTCAACATATGAATTTCATATAGATGCTGGAAGAAAAGAATAAACTTACAAGTTATCAATTTTGAGACATAACAAGTAGAATCTGGAGTCGTTCACCTATATTTCCCTGACATATTTTATGTACCTTATTCTTGGATCAATAGTACTCTTTGTCAAGACCACACCTCTGAGAATATTCTTCTATGACTTAAGCACCTTACTTTTTACGGCAGGTATATTAGCCATAGGGAGATTTGTTTAAAGAAAACTTCATGAGAGCATTTTAAAGGCTGCCATTGAAGCTTTCTTCTTCAAGCTGCAGGACATGATGGTGCATGCCTGTAATTCCAGTGACTTTGGAGACAGAGGAAGGACAGTCACTAGCTCAAGGCCAGCCCAGGCAAAGTTAGTAAAACCCTATCTCAAAAATAAAAACAAGGGACTCGAGGCATAGTGGTAAAGCACTTAGCTAACATACAAGAGATCTTGGGGTTCATTTTAGGCAAATACGCTTAGCAATTCTCTAAGGGAGGGGGCTCTCAAATTGAGATCTGGACTAAATTTTTCAAATTATACTGAGGAAGTCTATATTTTTTACATTTGTCATGAAACAATGATTTAGCTATAAAGACCTTCCTCATGTTCATCATTAATAGTAACTAAACTAATTTCATAGTGATATTTTTTTTAATGAAGACATAGGGTTTCCATTTCAAAGTCTTTTAGGACCACAAAAAGCTGAAATAGCAATGACGTACAGAAAGCATGCTTAAAATGAGATAGACTTTTGAGCATAATAAATGGTAGCTTTTTCAATAACTACCTTTATGAAACTTATGTTTTGCTACTTACAGAATCTAAATGAAGGTTAAACTTTCCAGGATCATGTTCAACTTTCTTTACTGTCTCACTCAGAGGAATTGCACCACAAGGCACAGTAAAGCCACTGAGAAGGTTGACTTCCAAAAGGGCAATTCCACTCCTATCCAGGCCCAAAAACCTACATCAAAAAGAAGAGAAAGGTGGCTAGAGATGTGGTTCAAGTGGTAGAGCACCTGCCAACCAAGCATGAAGTCCTGAGTTCAAACCCCAGTACCACCAAAAAAGAAGGATAAGGAAGAGGAGGGGGAGGAGGAAGAGGAGAGTGAGGAGAAGGGGGTGGGGGAGGAAAGAAAGAATGAATGAACAAATGAAGGAAGGAAGGAAGGAAGGAAGGAAGGAAGAAAGGAAGGAAGGAAAAAAACCCTCAGGAAAAACTCAAAGCTATTCCCAAATGGTCTTCATAGAAAAGTTAAAATACCAAGAGAGATCCAAGATGGCAACTAGGGTACAAAAGCATATGGTGTGAGCTCCGTGATTTCAAAACCTCATGGAGACACTGAGCCACACTTGCAGGAAATAAAGCAGCAAGGAGAATCAAAACTTTGACACCCTGAACCCCTAGCCCATGGAAAGTTTCTCCACACCACATTACACTGAGAAAACAGGAGGGCTGCCACACTGCCAGAGGCTGGCTCCAAACCTGCTTGGGAGACATTTGGCAGACCAACAGGTGAGCACCAAGCATCACATGGTATTTCCCCAGCCACTCCTGAGATAAACCAGCATAGCCCCCTGGGCAGACTAACCCCCCCATACACAAAAATAAAAACTGAACAATAAACAAGGAACTGAAAATTAACACAAAGCAGAAGGGTGGAGTTGCTGAAAGTGCACCAGAGAAGGCGGGAGAAGCAAAGAGCTGATCTCCATGTGAACTTTTACCAAACAAAGGCTGGAAAGGCAGAAAGCCAACAGTGGGCAGGTGATAAGCTGTTGCCTGAAATAGGGCAGGTCATGGTCCACAGAGATCATTTCCTGAGCCAGTGAGCAACATCCAAAGTCAAATGACACTGCAAAATTGAAAAATAATCAGCAAACCATCACAACATGCTGACAGCAGGGGGCTGGCTAAAGGATCACTGACCTTGCCTCAGAGAAAGGGGGTGAGGCAAAGAAACAAGACCTAGTAATCAAGCACAGTGAAAACCCAACTCCAACGCAGGACAGCTGGTGGGCTAGAGGGCTGATTCTGGAACCTGAGGACAACATACAAACTTAAACTACCACACCCCATTGAGGGAGGAGCTGACCAAGAAGCTGCTTCTGAAAGACAGAAGAAATTAAAAAAAACAAAACACTACCCAACCACCTGGCAAGAGTACCACAGAGCTTCTGCTTAACAACCCCAGGATTGGATCCTGGAGGAGTAACACAGGAACTTAAAATAAGACTGAAATTCTATTGTTCCTGAAACTGGAATTTTTATTTGTTTGTTTGTTCTGTTTCTTGTTTGTTTGTTCATCTCTCCACATTTATTTATTTGGGGTTTTTTTGCTGTTGTTGCTGTTAGTTTTACTATTGTGAATTAGCAAATACTAAATACACCTAGACCAGTGACACAAATAACACGCATACACTTAGCTACAAACCAAATACGGCCACAAAACAAAATTAAACCAAGGGAAAGAAAACACGTGACTGAAACCACCAAGTAGTCTATCAAGAACATAGTTGCACAGGACCAAGTGGAGCAATGGCAAGATGAAAAAGGGATGGAAACCATTCTCCCCCCAAAATTAATTTAATACAGGATACAGAGGGAAATGAAGAAAATGGAAACCCAATTCTGGACTCCAACAAAACAAAGATAAATGACGCCAAGGAACCCAGTGAGTCCCACAAGAACAACCTCAAAGAAGAAATCCTACAAGTAATCACTGAGAATTTCATGGAGATGCTACTAGGCATGGTTAACATACAACAGGTACTCAAGAAATATCAAGACACCAAAAACAAAGAATACAAGAAGACACAGAAACAAATAAATGAACTCATAGGAGCCCTAAATAAACACCAAAGTGAAACAGAGAATACTATATATAGATAAGTAAATTAAAGATGCAAATAGACAATATTAAAGAGGAAGTGACCCATGATATGGAAAACCTCAGAAAAAGAGAATGAAACGGAAATGCAAAACACAATAGAAGGCCACTCCAGCAGACTAGAAAAGCAGAAGACAGAATCTCAGAACTTGAAAATAAATGGAAATTAAAGGAAAAACTGAAGAGCTATTAGTCAAACAACTCAAGACCTGTGAAAAGAATATGCAAGAACTCACAGACTCCATCAAAAGACCACACATGAGAATCATGGGCATAGAAGAAGGAGAAGAGGAGCAAGCAAAAAGGATTCATGATACATTCAACAAAATAATAATAGAAAAATTTCCAAACCTAGAGAAAGCTATGCCCAGTCTGGTACAAGAAGACTCCAGGACATCAAACAGACTTGACCAAAATAGAACTACCCCACAACATATTATCATTAACACAGCAAGCCCAGAGAATAGAGAAAGAATATTGAAGGCTGTAAGAGAGAAAAAACAAATAACATACAAAAGTAAACCCATCAACATCACAGCAGACTTCTCAACAGAAACCTTAAAATCAAGAAGAGCATGGAGTGAGGTATTTGGGCACTGAATGAAAATAACTTCAACCCTAGGATACTCTACCTAGCAAAACTATCATTCAAAATAGATGGAGCAATAAAAATCTTACATGATAAACAGAAACTAAAACAATATATGACCATCAAGCCACCACTACAAAAGATACTTCAAGGAATTCTGCACACGGAAAATGAAAGCAAACAAAACCATGAGAGGACAGACAGTACCAAACCATAGGAGAAGAAAAGACAAGGAATCAGAGAGTATCATTAATTCAGGTGCACACAATCAAACCCTTAAACAACAAAAACAACTAAATGACAGGAATCACCACATACCTATCAATATTAACACTGAATGTTAACGGACTTAACTCCATCATCAAAATACACTGTCTGGCAAACTGGATTAAAAAGGAAGACCCAACAATCTATTATTTACAAGAGATGCATCTCATTGACAGAAACAAGCACTGGCTTAGGGTGAAAGGCTGGAAGAAGATTTACCAAACTAATGGCCCCCCCAAAACAGTCAGGAATAGCAATACTTATCTTGGACAAAGTAGACTTCAAACTTACACTTATCAAATGAGATAAAGAAGGACACAATGTACTAATAAAAAGGGAAATACACCAAAAGGAAATAACAATTATCAACCTATATGCACCCAATGTCAGTGTACCCAATTTCATCAAACATACTCTGAAGGACATAAAATGATATGTAGACTCCCCAAAGAACTGGTAGTGGGAGACTTTAATACCTCTCCTACCACTGACAGGTCATCCAAACAAAAAATCTGTAAAGAAATTTTAGAACTAAATCACACCATAAATCAAATGATCCTAGTTGATGCCTACAGAATATTTCATCCAACTTCCATACAATATACATTTCTTCTCAGCAGCCCAAGGAACTTTCTCCAAAACTGATCATATCTTAGGGCACAAAGCAAGGCTCAGCAAATATAAGAAAACAGAAGTAATCCCATGCATTCTATCTGATCACAATGCATTAAAACTAGAACTCAACAACAAAAACAACAGTAGAAAACATGCAAACAGTTAGAAGCTGAACAACACATTGCTCAATGATAATTGGGTCATCGATGAAATAAAAGAGGAAATTAAGAGGTTCCTGGAAGTTAATGAAAATGAAAACACTACCTACCAGAACCTATGGGACACAGCAAAGGCAGTCCTAAGAGGAAAGTTTATAGCCACAAGTGCATATATTAAAATGACAGAAAGAGATGTCCTCTGAGTGTTGGAGAATTGTGGGGGAAACAGCACTGAGATCTTCATGGGAGGGGAAGAGGAGGGACCCTGGATCTCCCACTTGCTATGCAGATGCTCTACCACTTGAGACATGTCTCTGTCCCTTCATTTTCTCTTAATGAACAAGCTGTTATCATCAGGAAAACGACAAAAAACAAACATTTGAGAGGATTGGGGGGGGGTAAATGAAATCCTTACACTTCTGATGAGAATGTAAATTATATCAGCCACTCTGGAAATCAGTGTTGAGGCTCCTCAAAAAATTAAAATTAGAACTAACTATATGATTATAATCTAGTTATATCACTTCTGAATATATTCCCAAAAGAATCAGTCACCTGAATAGTCACGTTTATTGGTAGCACTATTCCACAAGCTAAGGTATGGAATTGGCCTACATATCAATCAACCAATGAATGGATTAAAAATGTGGTATGTCCAGGCATGGAGGAACATGTATGTAATGAGCTACATGGGGTGGAGATAGGAGTGTCGTGGTCCCTGGTTGTCTGGGGCAAAGAGACAACATTCTATCTGAAAAACAAACTGAAGCAAACACAAAAAGAAAATGTAATATATATACATTTGTGTGTGTGTGTATATATATATATATATATATATATACACACGTTTACTCAATAATAAGGATGAAATTATGTTGTTTAAGGAAAATAAAAGGAATGGCAATTGTCATGTTAAATGAAATAAGCCAGTCTTACAAAAACATATATGACATGTTTTTTCTCATCTAGGGTGAAAAAACAAGGGACTTGAGAGAAAAAGGGGGGACTATTAGGAATGTGGAGGCTGAAAAGGGGGAGGAAGGATAAGAAAGAGTAATGTAGGGCGTGAATCTGGTCATACACATGTATTGAAATATAATAAAACTCATTACTTTGTATAATTAATATATGCTCTAAAAAAAAAGAGGGGACTCGCTGAATGGAATTAAAATATGATTGAATACCACCTGATGGCTATATTTGGGATCAGTTCTTGAAAGGATGAAGTGACCAAATGAAGTGACCAAATTTGTAAATGCAATTCTCTTAAAAATATTAGATGGGGCTGGGGATATAGCTCAGTGGTTAAGTGTTTGCCTAGCATGCACAAGGCCCTGGGTTCAATCCCTACTACCAGAAAAAATTAAAAAACAGTCATATAATACATGAAGATAGCATAGAGGTCAAGCCAGAAAATTAAGTGTACAGACTTTGGGAGGTCTGGTGAAATTCTTGTTAAGACTTTGAAAGAAGATGAATACAAGGAACATAGAATTTCTATAGCACAACAAATCCTATGGAAATTTAGTGTTTGACACAATCCCCTACCCTCTGATATCTGCAGATTCTGCATGCATGTATTCAACCAGCCTTGGGATAAAGATATTAGGCTTACAATTATTGCTTCTGCACTGAACATATACAGAGTTTTTCCTTGTCATTCCCTACACAATACAGTGTAACAATGACTTATATAACATTTATGTTGTAATTTACATTGTATTTGGTATGGCAAGTAATCTGGGGATAACTTAAAGTACAGGGAAGGATGCACATAGGTTATATGCAAATACTGTACTTTTTTGATACACTGGGATGAAACCTAAGGCTTTGCCCATGCTAGGCAAGCACTCTCCCATGGAGCTACTCTCCTGCCTCACAACAACATTTTTATAAAACTTTGAACACTTATGGATTTTGCTATCACAGGGGGGTCCTGGAACCAGTTCCCTGCAGACTGAGGAATGACCATATTTACAATTCTAAGTAGCAGAAAGAATACTTCATAGGGAGTCCTCGAAAAGAGGAAGGCAAAGAAAGGTAGAGAAGTCTGTTAGCTCAAAAGAAAGTGCAGCTATAAGAACAGATATGGAATTGACGTCCATGTCTGACAAATAAGGCTGCTGTTGTCCCAAAACTTTTCCAAGGCAGGAGAGATGAATGCCTGAGTAGATGGGGACTGGAGAAGGAAAGTATTACCCCTTCTTGTGCTGTGGTTATCAAAGGAAGAAAGGAGGGCTGGAATGAAGCTTAGTGGTAGAGCACTTGGCTAATTTCCTCAAACCTGGTTCAACACTCTCTCTCTGTCTCTCTCTCTCTCTCTCTCTCTCTCTCTCTCACACACACACACACACACACTCATACACACACATACATACACACTCACACACATATACACTCACACACATACTCACGAAAGAAATGAAATGAACATTCAACACAAACATTAGAGAAAACAAAATAATCCTAAAAAAATAAAAAACTAAGAAAATCAAATGGGTATAGCAGAGACAGTGGAATAGAAACCAAGATACAGGATGAACAAAAGCAAAAGTTTGTTTTTAAAAAATGCTTACTATAACATAGATGCATACAAATAAATGATAGAAGAAGTGAGGCAGAGTAGACGAATCTCCCATGCAGAACTCCAAACAATTTGTGCAGACATCCTGCCCTTATGGAGGTAGAGCACAACCCCTGGTCCTTTCATTAAGTGTGAGATGTACATAGTGACTTCCTTCAAAAGGACACGGCATGAAAAGGGGAGGGATGTGTAACCCTGCAGTGGAGAAACCTGAGCAAGAGTAACTCAGCCAGATGATCAAGGTCAACATCCAAAGTGAATAAGTCATGGTGAGAGCATGTACTTAAGACATGGTGAGATGAAAATGGCCCTTTACCTCTGAGGGCATCTTCCTTTTCAAAACCCATAAGCCTTATCTAATCATGACATACACATCAGATTCAACTACAAGGGTATCTTACAATATATCTGACTCGTATGTGTGAAAAATGTCAAAAACAAGAGATGTCTGAGAATGTTTCACAGCCAAGAGGAGCCTAAGAAGACATGATGGCTACGTGTAAAGGGTCACCAAAGGGATCTTAGCAGAGAAAAATGACATCACCAAAGGGATCTTAGCAGAGAAAAATGACATTAAGTAAAAATTAAGGAAATCAGAATAAACTAGTAATTTTTTTATCAATATTGGTCCATCAATTAGTATATAACAAAATACTAATATAAGACATTGATAATAGGATTGGCTGTGGAGTAAATGAGTACTCTGTACTACCTTCCCCATATTTTAATTTAACACTATTCGAAAAAATTAGGTGTGTAATTATTAGTGTCAGTCAGCTTCACATTACTACAATGACAGGTGTGAGACAATAAACTATAAACAGCAAACATTGGTTCAGTCTGTGGTTTTGGAGGGCCCAGCCCATGGTCAGGCAGCATCATTTGCTGGGGAGTCTCTGTGAAGGTGACAGTTGGCAACAGCAGGGAGCATGTGTGAGAGTAAACTCTTACATCACAAGTGTGTTAGTCACTTTTCTTGTTGCTGTGACAAATGCCTGCTATAAACAAAGTCAAAGGAGAAAAGATTTATTTTGGCGCTCAGTTTCAGAGATTTTGGTTCATAGCCCATGGCTCTGTTGATTCTGGGTCTATGCTGAGCAGAATATCATGGCAGCAGAGATATGTGGAAGAGGAGGCTACTCACCTCATGGCAGATATGGGGAGAGGCAAGATATAGTCCCCAAGGACACACTCCAAGTGACTTACTTCCTCCAACTAGGCCCCACCTCCTACTTTTCCTCATCTCTCAACAATGCCACCATAATATGAATCCATCAAGGGATTAACCCACTAACTATGTCAGAGCTCCCATAATCTAACCATTTTGGAAAGGTCCTCACAGAACACCTAGAGGTGTGCTTTACTAATCTAGGCATTTCTCAATCCAATCAAGTTGGGAAGATGAACCATCACAAGTCAGGAAGCAGAGAGAGAGAGAGAGAGAGAGAGTGCACAATGAGAGACTGGTATTACACAGTCTCTTTGAAGGGATGCCCTCAATGAAGTAAAGACCTTCCAGTAGGTCTCCACTCCTTTTTAAAAAAATTAATTAATTTTTAAAATTATCATATTATTGTTATATTGGGAGTACATGGAGACATTTACAAATGTTTTTATAAATTGTAATTGAATTCACCCCTCCATCTTTCTCCTTTATCCCCCTCTCATTCCTGGAATAGTTGAGACAGGTTTCATTTTTCCATTTTCATATACGTCATATTTCCACCATATTCACCCTCCTGCACCCTTCCCTATACCCTCTTCCCCCCGGTGGATGCCACCCCCCAGACAGGACCTGTTTTGCTTTCATGTTCTCTGCTTCTGAAAAAAAGACATTTTTGTTTAAGATAGGTCTACAGGGTGTTTCATTGTGACATTTCCATGTATTATAACCTGAATTGGTTCATCTCTTCCATTTTTCTCCTTTCTACTTTAGTCCCAGTCTTATAGTGGTGTCAACAGGCTTAAAAATTCTATATTCATTCTTGTATAGAAATTACATCAACCATATTCACCTTCTTAACTTCCTTCTTTTACCCTCCCTCTCCCTTTAGTGACCTTCCCTTAGTGTGACCTGTTTTTCATAAGATTGCTTGTATTTGTATTAGGTGTTGTCTTCTACATATGAGAGAAAACATGTGGCCTTTGGTCTTCCGAACCTTGATAACTTCACTTAAGATGATGTGCTCCAGTTCCATCCATTTCCCTGCAAATGATAAAATTTCATTCTTCTTTATTTCTGGATTAAAATCCATTGTATATACATACCACATTTTCTTAATTCATTCATCAGCTATAGGGCATCTTGGCTGTTTCCATAGCTTAACTATTGTGACTAGTGCTGCAATAAACATGGGTGTGTAGGTGCCTTTGCTATAACCTGACTTGCTATTCCTATGGCAGTTCTATTTTTAGTTTTTTGAGGAGCCTCCATACTGTTTTCCATAGTGGTTGTACTAGCTTACATTCCCACCAGCAGTGTATGAGGGTTCCTTTTTCCCCACATCCTCATCAACATTTGTTGTTGTTTGTGTTCTTGATGGTAACCATTCTAACAGGAGTGAGGTAGAATCATTTTCTTTTTCTTTTTTTAACCAACTTTTTTTTAATAAACAAACAATTTCTTCCACAATGACAACTGTGGCAAAAACTCCATAAACATTAGCCAACCTGCTGGTATATCCTACAGCCTTTTAATTAAATAGTGTATAGACATTTACAAAATTACACAGCCACACCAATTTATAAGCAACCAACAAATTGTGAAATGTCAGGAATAAAGTTACACTCTAAATTGTTTACCTTGTCCTTTTCCTTATATTATTTTTATATTCATGCATCCCACTTATTTTTTTACTAGGCTCTATTGGATTCTAGAGTTAAATATGGCTAAGCAGAAAACAAAATAGAGATGGGTGTCAACATTGGTCGAGCTTTATCAGTGTCTAAGCCAGTGTACCTATTCTCTGAAAGACAAATTACGCAGCCCAAGGCAAAATGGAGAAAGTTGGATTTGAATCTTGGGTTCTTCATGGTTCCATCTGTAAAGTCCATGGGACGTCACAGGCCCAAGTTTGGAGGGTCTGCATGCCACAGGTTACAGTGTCACTGGAATGCCCACTGGTTGAAGAAGGACCCCAGGGTGTTCAGGCTTTTGGAGTGGTACACAGAAGATGAAATGGCATTACACCACTTAGGTAATAATCTCTAAGGAACTGCCCATTTAAATTGTATTGGCTATCTCTATGTGAAGATCTTAGGCTAACAGTTTTACAATCTCAATCAAAAGATAACTATTTAATCAATTTTCTGCAGTGAATCAACAGACTAATGTCCCATAGCATGAAGATTACGTAATTTCTACCTTGAGGCTCATACTCAGAGCCATTACCTAACACATTCAGGTAAGGAAGCATTCAGTGATACTCAGGTGTAAGGTTAGATGCTGCAATAGGTGAGTGTAAGGTCAAGTCCTGTGGCATCGCACTGTTAGTGACACCAGTGTTGAATTACTTTGTCACTTTTACTCAAATCCCTTCACTTCCACTAACAAATCTAGGCCTGCTTCTGGCTCTACAACTGCGTTCATGTATGAGTCTGAAGTATGTTGTCACTGCCGTCACGCAGCTATTTATCCACATTATGGTCCTATTTCTGCTAAATAATTCTTACACTGTATCAATTTTTTAAGTTTTTTTTTAAACTGTCTTTTTAGAGCTCTGGAACAATACAAAAATTAAAATTAAAAATTTTCAAATGCAGTAAAATTCTGACATACTGGATGCTAGATAAGTTACTATCAGATGGTCTCCGTTTACCTAATGTCAATGTTGCAAGAAGTTCAACCAGACTTGTATTTAGTGAGGGAGCTTCAGCTATTCTGAAAATGGGAAGTTAACCTCTTATTTGTATATGAATCTAAAGTGTGCCCCTTGTGAGGTTATTTGTAAATCAAAAACAAAAAAATAGGCAGGCAATTATTAAATATGTTAACAGGTACATTGAGCAAACAACTGAAACTTTTTCACTGAACTGACATCTGCTTACTTTTTAGTTGGTTAAATACAAAGGCCCAGTTAATCAACTCACTAGACTGGTCAAGGCAAGACACCTGAACTGCACAACAGGCTTTAGAGCAGGTGGTTTGTAGCAGTCCTCTGACGCGCACGTGCACGTGCACACACATACACACACGCGCGCACACACAGGGTGGGAGTACTCGGGTACTGAATTTCCCCATAATCTTGAATAACACACTGTTCATAACCTGCAGTACTTTGAAACTGTATCAATCGGACATGGCCAAATAGGAGATGTCTAATAACCTTATAAACTATTTGGAACTTCAGCTATATACCCAAATGGCTGACTTTAAACTATAAAAAATGAAAATTCATATAAAAGCACAACAAATTCAACACACATCTTGCAAAAAATCAAATTGTAACTCAATTTTCTACTTTTTCAAAATGACTAAGCAGAAAGTTACAAGAAATAATGTCTACATGTAAAAGAAACGGAGTGAATTTTTGGGGAAAGCTACACAGTATTATTGCACTCCACAAATGTGCAGAATTCCCAAACGCCTCAGCACTGAGAGACTGTCCGCACGAGGTTTCCCGAGAGTACAATGAGCCCGCCAAGGGTATCCGGTCTGTACTAACAGCCGGCTGTCTTCAGTTCACGTCTTCATTGTGCCAGTCACGCTGCTCCTGCAAAATCCTATAATGCAGAAGAGTTCTCAGTGCTGAGAGTGGGGCTGTGATCGATGGTGTGGGAGTGAGTGTATGTGCGCATTAAGCTTCATTTCATCGTCGAGGATTTGAACTAAGTGCTGCGTAGATGGGAGATGACCAGACTCCAGCTGAGACCACACAGGCACATCATTCACAGTGATCTCAAATGCACCTGTTGACATCCCTGGTGCTCAATCACGTTGCTCAAGAAGAAAACCAGCATGCATGCGTAGACCTTGTTGTCTTGGCTCCACTGCCAGATGCTAGGAGCTTGCATGCCAAAGAAAGCAAAGGGGTCCTTGCCAACAATGATTAAGCCTATTAATACTGGCTTGAAGACTGACAGGAAAGATGCTGTATGTCTATAAACTGGCTGAGGGAGGTAATTTTCTCCTTCGCTATGGATGTCTGGATACTGCTGGCTGATAACCCGCATGTATTCCTCAAATACTCGCCAGTACCCTCAGGAAACACAAATCTGGAACTTGCGCAGCCCGCCCGTGGCGTACTGCATCTTTAACCTCTTGCTGGGCACGCCGCCCATGTTGGCCGAAGCCTCGCCCCAGTCACCGTCACCAGGACAAGCAGCAGAAGCCCCATCTTGACTCAGACAGCGGCGCAGGCCGCCTTTGCACTGAGACTGCACCTGCCCGGACTTTAGCCACCAGGGGCTCTGAGGTGGAATCTTAAATGGCTTTGATTCGCACTTCCTTTATAGGCCCTCACTGCTATGGGTCCATAGTGCCTGCTACCACCACCGCCTTGGAGATCAAATCTTTAACACATGGACCTTTGGGGACACTATCCATATTCAAACCCTAGCAATTGTTAAGAAATAATTCTGGCAAGCCTTACCAAGAAATGAAGAAGGAAGATATATGGAATGGAGAAAGGTGAATAATGACAGGCACAAAAGAATTAAAACTCAAAAAGAAGCCAGAAAAGGTGGTGCATGCTTATAACCCCAGCATTCTGGAGGCTAAGGCAAGAGGACAGGAGCCAAGGCTACTGTCTCAAAAAACAAACAAAAAACCCCAAACAAAAATCGAACCAAACAAAACTAAAAACCAAAACAAACCACAGCAACCAAACCAACCCCAAACCCACAAAACAGAAAGGAAAAATAATAGTAAGAACAAGCCAATTAGACCTGCCAGACATCTTATTAGTAATGGCAGTCAGCATCAGCAGTATGTTTATGTGTGATTTTTTGGGGGGCCCGTACTGGGATTTGAACTCAGGGCCTCATGTTTGCTATGCAGATGCTCTACCTCTTGAGCCACTCCACCAGTCAGTAGTATAATATGTTTAAAGAGCTGAGACAGAATAGTCAGTTGAGAATTATGAACCCAGCAAAACAACTTTAAGAGCAAAGGTGAAATGAAGGTATTTTTATGGGGGAAAAGTAAGATCCCTCTCCTTTATTAGTGGAGGTATCCCTGCCCTCCTTTCTTTTACCTTCCCATCTATAATCTGCCAACCCCAGCAGGCTGAGAAGTTAATTTGTAAGTTTGTCTCTCATTTCTCCTAGTCTTGCCAAGAATAAGTTAGAATAAGTTCTGTCCTTGCTCAATTGGTATTAAATCCTTTTCATGGAAATACAGTTCTGACAGGGTCAAAGTACCCAGTTTGAGTTAAAACATTGGTAGCAAGCTGTTTTGAAAATTTTTCAATTGGCTGTCCTATTTTCACAAGTTGTTTTGAACCAATTTATATTAGCTACAAATGACTGACTGCTAGGCAAATCAAGGGTCATCAGTGAGCAAGAAATCTTTCGAGAGTAAGCAGAATTTGGAATTTGATTTATTTTTCCAAAAGGGGAATTAATGAAACAATAAATAAGCAGGAATGTTTATTTCCCTTGGACATTAAATACTGACCCTTTCCATACCCACAAAAAAACGTAGGCTAACCAACCTTTTGTAATTTTTTGAATTTCTTTAAAAGTTATGTATTAGCATACATTAATAGTACAAGGGAGTTTCATTGTGACAATTCCAAGATGTGTACAGTGTACTTTGAACAAATTCACCTCCTCCATTATATTACCTTAACCCCCTCCCTTCATGATGCTTTTGCCCAATATTTTTTCTAAGAGTTGTATAGGTTTTACATTAAAGTCTTTGATATATGCTAGCTCAGCTTTGCATATGATGTAAGGTAAGTGTCCAAGTTTATTGTTTTGCATGTGGATATCCAGTCTTTCCAGCACCATTTACTGAAAAGACTGCCCTCTCTTACTGAATGGCCTTCACATCCTTGACAAAACACCGATGGACTTTTAAATCCACTCAGATTCCTCAGCTTATTGGCTAGGCTCTTGGAAGCTGCTCCCACAGTAAGATGTATTATTACATATATATTTATATATAATAATATTTATGTACATATATATATATATATGTTGATCCAATAGTGCCTATTATTTGATAAGCCAGGACAAATTGAGCAAATGAAAGTGAAAGGCTTAGAAGGAGACCTGGTGTTTTGTAAGAGTTCAATAACCATTGGTACTTCATTGTTAAGAGTTAATACTCAGGGCTGGTGGAGAGGCTTAAGTGGTAGAGCACCTGCCTAGCAAGGTTGAGGCCCTGAATTCAAGCCCCAGTACCAAAAAAAGACAGAGAGAGTGAGAGAGATACTCAGGCCCAACATATCACTTGTTTTATTAAGGGTTTTAATATTTAGCAGACCCTGTATTCAGTAAATCAGGATTTGGGAATTATACCCTGATCACAACTGACCTTTGAATTTTTTCCCCAGGATAGATTCCTCATTGTTTTCATTGCTTCAAAGTTTATTTTGCTTCTCACAGCAAGTGTTGCTTGCACCCAACACCCCAAGACAATTCTTGGTCTAATGTGCGGCATGTCTTTTCTCCCTGCTTTTTCTTCTGAATGTCTATAGGGTAATTAATTAGTGAAAAAGAGGGCTGGAGGTGTGACTCAAGCAATAGAATGCATGCCTAGCAAGCCTGAAATCTTGAGTTCAAACCCAAGTACTGCCAACACCCCCAAAAATAAAGTGAAAAAGTGATGAGCATTGGTACCCATAAAACTCTTTTCTACATTCAGAAACATTTTTCTTAGACAAATATTCTACCTTCCCCCCCCATAGATAATAAGAGATTTTTTAGAGACTCATTCACGTAGTAGAATGGAGGTAGAAAAACTTCCATGTTATACTCCCACTAACAAAGTTTCTTTCATTTCAGACTGGCAGATGTACTGTCAGAGGGTGTCCCTCCCTTTCAGCTGTGGGGATGACACAAAGCCAGGCCACTTAGTGAGTCTAGGTCTTAAGCACTAAAGACATGAAGTACCTGAAAAAAGCCTATTAACAAGTCTCTTGATAATGACTCTTATTTGCCGTTGCTACTCCCCCAAGCCCTCTTAATGGGGACCCGTTAGCTCTTTCTGCTCACCTAAGTCCTTGAACTCCACAGAGTTCTTACTTCATTTTTCTCTTGATTATCATTGTTTTGATGCCCAGGAAGGATTCATCTTACTTCTTTCCATAGTTCAGAGGCCTATGCAGAAGAACTAAACAGGCACTGATTAGAAGTTTACTATTAGCTGGGCTTGTGGCTCAAGTGGTAGAGGCTCTGCCTAGCAAGCAGCAGGTCTTAAGTTCAAACCCCAGTACTGCCAAAAACAAAAAAAAGATGTACTTGAGCCCTGTACTCTCTCAGGAGTAAGGGCTGAATGGGTGCTCTTGCCCTGTATTGTGGACCAGGAGCTGCTTCCTTCTCAGAATGGCTCCAACAGGACTTTGGGCTGCTCCCCAAGCCACCACTCTGGACTCCTTCCTCCTGTGTTCAACTCTTGCATCAAATTCCATGCCCTATGTGCAGCCAGCGTGAATCCTCGCTTAACTGGTGCTTGGGGCAGAGCAAGTTTTTCAGAAGCTACCAACTGAGAGCAAGGAAAGGAGCCTCAACCTACTTCCCCAGCAAGCATGGTTACCAGTCAGATAATGGATTTTATAGTGACTCACCTGTGTATCCAAGCATCATTGACTGACAAATCTGTCTTTTCTGCAGTAATCTGAACTTATCAAATCCTTACCAAATTTATATTTCTATGGAAACATTTGGGTGTAGTTTTGGGTTTTCTGTTGTGTTTTGTTGACATCTTCTTTTGTATCAATAAACAAACTCTTTTATTTATTGGTGTTTTGTAATATTTAGTGTCCTGGGAGGACTAATTCTTTTTCATGCCTGTTTTTGTACAATCTGTGGATTAGAAACATTTTTTGTAGTGAAAATCATAATTAAGTTTATTAGGAAAACAATTTCAACAGACCAGGTTGGGTTATCTCTAGAGAAAGAATGAGAATGACAATTATTTTTACCCTGGCACCAGTTTTTATTCTAGGAAGCATTTATACATCTTAATTGGTCTTAAAAATCAAGAATAATATTTCATTATATGTAAAATTACATGAGATTCTATTTGTGTTTATATATAAATTTTTCTTATCACACAGCTGTACCCATCATTACTGTCTTTCACTTCTTTTGCATGACATAGTGGTTTTGACCGAAAAGCATAAAATATTTACTGTCTGGCCCTTTATAGGCAAAGTTTGCCTTAGAAAATTTTTGTTTGGCATTGCCTAACTAGCCAAGAAAAGCTAAGTTACTTTGAATAAATTGTAACAATTGTAAAACAGTGTTTCCAACAAAATGATTCCTTAAGGATATTTTTAAGTTTAGAGATTAGCATTGTTGAATTGTGTTTCCTTTAGTGCAAAATACCTAAATCTGTGGCTTCATTATGCATGTTTATAATGAATTCAATTCTTTAACATGTGAGGTTTTTTTTCATGTTCAAAATAAGATAAATGACATTGACATATTTCTCACTGATTAGGTTTTAGAGAGCATTTTTTTCACAGTGTGCGTTTAGGGATACCTAATAAACTGAGATGGGCTGAAATGTAAAAGTTTTTTTTTGATAAGTATTTATGTTGGAGGGCAAATGATAGACTGCTATAAATCTTCAGTGTTTTCCTCCACTATAGTTTCTCTGGCTTAACAGTAAGTATTGAATTCTTTTTTTGTTTGTTTTCTTTTTAAGTTTTGTATTCTTGAGAAGATTTTTTGTTGTTGCTGTTTGTTTTTTGAGGCAGGGGTTCATCATGTAACCCAGCCACTCTCATCGGAACTCATTTTGTAGGGAGTTCATTATGAACTTGCTATCCTCCTGACTCAGCCTGGGATTACAGGTGTGTGCCACTACACCCAGCAGAAATGTTCATTACATTTATTGGGCTTACCCTGACTTCAATCTCTTAGACAGATTTGATAGAAATGCCATTTCTCACAATTGTTGCATTACTAGAGTTTCACTCATTCAGCAAGATGCACAGTGAGGATTCCAACTAGCAGGCTTCGGCATGGAATGTATAAATTGCATTTCTCTATAGTATTGATTTTCTGTTCTACAAGAGCAGGATTATTGCATATAAATTTTGATGGAGTTCTTTGATGCTTAATATGTTTGTTTTTTGGTGGTTCTGGGTTTGAACTTGGACTTTTATGCTCTCTAAGCAGTTGCTCTGCCACTTACACCATGTCTCCAGCTAATATGTGGTTTGGAAGTACTTATATATTAAAATAATGAAGATGTACTTTGTGTTTTTTGCTCTTAAAATACTATGCAAGTCACTGGATGCTGGTGGCTACTCAGGAGGCAGAAATCATGAGGATCATGGTTTGAAGCTGGCTCGGGTAGATGGTTCTCAAGACCCTTGTTTGAAAAAATCCATCACAAAAAAGGGTTGGTTGAGTGGCTCAAGGTGTAGGCCCTAAGTTCAAACCAATGCACCTCAAAAAAATTGATGCAAGCCCAGTACTGGTGGCTCATGCCTGTAATTCTAGCTTCTTAGGAGGCTGACTGACATTGAGAGGATTTCAGTTCAAGGCCAGCCTAGGCAAAAAGTTAGTAAGAGTCCCCCTTAACCAATAACTGGGCATGGTTGAGAGTGCCTGTCATCTGAAGCTTCTCAGGAATCTGAGATTGGGAGGATGGTGGTTTTGAGACCAGGCCAGGCAAAAAAGTGTGAGAGCTCCTATCTCATAGATGAAAGCTGCCATCCCAGTGATGGTGTGAAGCATAAAATAGAGAGTTCTTGGTGCAGGCTGGCCTGGGTGAAAAGTGAGACCCTATATCCAAAATAAGCAGAGGGAAAAAGAACCAACCAAAACCAAAACCAAAAGGACTGGAGGCGTGGTTCAAGTGACAGAGCACCTGTCTAGCAAGCATGAATTCCTGAGTTCTAACCCCAGTACTGCCCAAATAAAAAGACATTATTCAACAAAATATTGGTTACCCATCATGCATTCTCCTTTCTTCAATAAACAGATTTGTGAGTCCAGTCAATCAAAATAGGAAGTTTATTAAAGGGACAAGACTCACAGTGTGCTCTGAGCTACAAGTAACAGGAAATAGTTGAATATTAATAAAATATTATTGCCAGTAGCAAGAAGTGCAGGCACAATTTGTCCAGTTTAGACTCAGTTTTGTCCCTCTTCTATCTGTGTTTTATTCCCCTTCAGCCTGGGAGCAAGATGCTTGTTACTGTTTCCCAAATCATATCTAGTCACAATTACCTGGAGAAGAGACAAGTTCTTGGTCTCTTTTCAGAAGAGGAAAACCTAGTCTGGAAACTTCCTTCAGCCTTTATCTCATCTCAAAATTGTTGCCATTTCCTGAACTAGTCACTAGCAAGGGTAGTGGGATTATGGTGATTAGTTTAAGCCACTTGGTTGGAGTCAAAATGATATTTGCAGGTACCATCACCACTACAAGATTCTCTTTTTTCCTATATTTGGAAGTCAAATGGTGACTGAAAAATTTCATCTGTGAGTTAGAAAGGACACAGTGATAGAGCTAATGAATGACCCGATCATGTGGCATGCTCCCGTAGGCCCAGCTACTCAGCAGGATAAGGCAGAAGAGTGTCTTAAGTCAGGAATTTGAGAACAGCCAAGACAACATAAAGTCTCCATCTCAAAATGAAAACCAAAACAAACCAACCAAACAAGCAAACAAACAAAAATACCTGGGTTCAAACCCCAACACTGAAAACAAACATACAACAACAAAAAAACGGCCTGAGAAATCATACTAAATAAAACCCATCAATTTGAAATCTATTTCTCGTGTATTGTGTATTTGCCCAAGGATAAGGACTCTTCAGAACCTCTTGTGAAAAGCTGTAACCCCCTCCAGTGCATATTTGTTAGCTTATTTTCCTGCTGTCAGCAAATTACTGACACTTTTGGTTTCAGATGTGCCTGTCTTGTGTTGAACCCACCCCATCAGGAGACAGGCAAGCCCAAAAGCGTTAGGGGTCCCAACCTTCCTCTGTGTGTACACACACACTCACATTAGTACATTAAGTAAAAATGATCATGTACTCCATATATTAAACTGGCAACACTTGCCTTTACCAAAATAAGAGGTAATAAAGAGTACAATTAGCGTGCTGAGCACTGGTGGCTCACACCTGTAATCCTTGCTCCTTAGGAGATAGAGATCAGAAGGATCATGTTTGGAAGGCAGCCCAGGCAAACAGTTTGCAAGACTCTATCTCAAAAACACATCGCAAAAGTACGAGTGGAGTGGCTAAATATGTAAGCCCTGAGTTCAAGCCCCAGTACTGCAAAAAAAAGAGAGTGTAATTAGCAGTAGATAACCTAGTGTGCACTATCTTTGTCTGTTTCTGGGCACACTGTGATACTTTGGATAATAGTATTTTGATAATTATGCACGAGTAAATTGATAAATGGTTTCCTGCTCCTCAGAGATAATTTTTCTAGGTTAAATCTTTTTTTTTTTTTTTAGCTTTAACACAACAGCTAAAAGGGCTAATATTTGAGTGTGTGAGTATCAGGTGGAAATACGAAGTTGGGGGATGGCATTAAAAGCAATAGTAATTGAGGGTTGAAAGTGGGTTGGATTGGTGGGCAATTTTTTTGTTCACATGAAAGAATCAAGAGGGAGACATGACCTTTTGCAAAAAAAAAGGGGATCAAGTCACACTTGAAGCTTACCCTAGTGGGGTCTAGATGTCTTGCTTCCATTTTCAGTTTAACTGTTTTATGTACTAATTTTCCCAGAGTGTATTCTATTTGTTTTCCCCCTGGACACAAATAAATCTTTCTCTTTACTTCATCCCACTTCTTTCTTTGAGACAACCTTCTCTAGGAGGAGGAGGAAGTTTTGTGCCCTTTGAGGATGGGAGCAGGTAGAAAGGGCTGGTGTGATGGGAAGGAGGAAGGAGAGAGTGGGGAGACAGGGAGAGGGAGAGAGGGAGGACAGACAGAGGAGAGACAAAGACACAGGGAGAGAGGAGAGAGGACAGAGAGAGAGAAAGAGAGAGAGAGAGACTGATTGTGGTAGAGGAGAGAGGGAAGAGGAAGCAGAAAGAAGGGGTTGTCTAGCCTCTAAATATCTCTGGTTCTGCGCAAACGTTTTCTAGTAGATTTAGTAGATCACCAGGCCTTCCTCCCCAGACCCCAGATCTCAGTCTCGCACCACCAAAACCCAAGTATACTGAGAAGAAAATCTTGCAGATAGGCAGTGCTGAGGTACTTGTGCCGCCAGTCTCTGCTTCACCTGCCAGCAAGACAAGGGGGTAGTGTGCAATTTCATCCCCAACCTGTAGTGGGTTCCCATTTGAGGCAGACAAGTTCTCTGCCACCACTCTTGACAGAGCAGCCTGCAACACAGGAGTATGTGGGTGTGTGGGACGTTTCCGGGACCACCAGCTGGCTACCCCCAACCCACACACTCCTTCCGGGAGCTCCCCTCACTGACTAACTCCCTGGCGAGTTTTCCTAGGTGCAGCCTCAAATTAGGACTGAGGCCTGCTGCACTGGCTTCTGCAGAAGGAAGAGGTGAAAGGTAACTGGGGGCAGCAGTCAGCCTCAACTCTGATTTATTTTTCAGTGCTGGAGTTTGAACTCAGGGCGTTCATCCTGAGCCACTCCACCATCCCTTTTTTGTGAAGGGTTTTTCAAGATAGGGTCTCGTGGAACTATTTGCCCCGGGCTGACCTTGAATCACGATCCTCCTGATCTCTGCCTGCTGAGTAGTTAGGGTTACAGGCAGTGAGCCACCGGCATCTGGTTTCAAATCTGGTTTTAAAAAACATATTTTTGGGGAACCTCTTGCCCTAAATCTTTAAATTAGAAAACCTTACTGGCTCTGGTACCCAGGGTGCTTTCTGAAGACCCTGTTCAAGAAGATCTCAGGTCCTTGCATCTCCGAACAAAGCACTGGACAGAGACACAGATTACAAAGCATTAGTAAAGGTTTATTGTAAGAAAAAGAAAGCTGGTGCTCACGCCTGTAATCCTAGCTACTCAGGAGGCAGAGATCAGGAGGATCAGGTTTGAAGCCAGCTCGGGTAAATGGTTCTCAAGATCCTATCCCGGAAAAAGGGGTGGTGGAGTGGCTCAAGGTGAAGGCCCTGAGTTCAAGCCCCAGTATAGAAAAAGAAAGAAAGTGCAGTCAGGAGGAAACTGTGCAAGACAGAGCAGTGGACTTTAGCCAAATGGCTCAGAAGCCCCATCTTTGTTCTAAGCACAACTTATAGGTTGTAAGAACAAAAGGAAGGAAAATTCTGGCAGTCTTTGCAGGAGGGGCTAGGGTGAGTCACAGGTTTGATTGGCAGATGTTATTCTTACCCATAATGCATTCGGTTGTGATTGCATGCGTGAGATACAGTTCACCTGTGAAGTCTTAAGTAGGGGATGTCTCAAATGTCATCTGAGGGCCAGATCCCAGCCATCAGGTCATGCCTAGCTCCGGTTTTCCATTCTGGACAAACATCTCTTTTTTTTTTTTTGTGGGACTGGGGTTTGAACTCGGTGCTCTGTGCAAAGCAGGTGCTCTACCACTGGAGCCACACCTCCAGCCCACAAACATCCTCTTTTATCACAGTGTAGCAGTGACTATTGAGTTTACCATAAGAAGGAGTTCCAAGGACATTTCGAATCAGCTATCTCCTGAAGGAGGCATGTCCTAGGCAGGACTTTCATGACATTTGATCTGGTCAGTCTCCACCCCAATCTCGACCAAATCATACTTCCCCGTTTTCCTGCCTCAGCTCGATCGTCAAAATACATCTGAATCATACATTTTCTCTGTTTCAACTCACGGCACTCTAGAAGTCATAGCTTTTAATCTTGTTTTCTAAAACTCAGATCCCATGTTCAAAATACTCAAACTATTAAGATGTATTTGATTTGGAAGCTGGCCGTGGTGACGTCCCCTGTGCTCCTAGCTACTAGCCAGGCTGAGGAGCCCATGGCTCAGGAACAAAAGGCCACCCTGGCCAACATAGTGGTGCTGTGGGGTAGGTAGAAAGGGACCAATAGCAGAAGGAGCCAGAAAGCAGGTGCAGCATCACATCTGGGAACGTTTCGCCAAACATTCTGCTTTACTTTTATCCTGGAGTAATGGATGACTATGGTCGAGGTTCCTCTTGGTACAGCAGCCAACAGTCCCTAGCAATGACACCAATGTGGACTTTTGCAACTGTAAGGTTAGCCAGAGGCCTCATTTGTCTCTACCTTAGCTCTGTCTGATAACACCTTATTCGGTAAACCATTCCCTGTTCCTGGAAATGCCCTCCTATCTCTTGGAAAACTCCCCAGTTCTGTACATATTCTTAGCATAATCATTAAATCCTATACATAGAAGTGCCTAAGACCCCAAAGCACTGTGCCCTTGACTCTGTGGTCAGTTTCCTTTGGGAATATACTGTTGCTTTGAAATTGTGTAATAATTTTTTCAAAATCTAGTTTTTGTTTAAAAAAATCTGCCCTGTTCAAACTCAGCTGTGTGTCTTCTCCTGAATTCTTTCTTTGAGAAGACCAAGAACCTGTCCTTCATCTCCCCTGACAGTTAGAACCCATCTCAAAAAAAAAATTTGGTTTCTTAGAATGTACATCATTAAAAAATATTTGCTTTTTTAATTTATCAAAGAAAGTAATAGGAACATTTGGGTTTGCTTAATATTCTCTAAGTTTTGAGTACCTCAAATATATTATGAATGCCTTTTTAGTTACCAAACTTAGAATAAGATTTAAAAAAACAAAAAAGACAAATCAAAAGAACATTGGGGCTGGAAGAGAGGCTCAAGTGGTAAGAGCGCCTGCCTAGCATCCGTGAGTCCCTGAGTTCAAGCCCTGGTGTTGTCAAAAAAAAAAAAAAGAATATTGAGTGTTCTGTAGTCAATTATAATAAAATAATTGTGTGCTTCTAAAGTTAAAAATATCCTTTTGTTTGTTGTATGGACTGACATAATAAAAGTCAACATGTTGCTTTTGTGGATTAAAGAAGTCTCAACCACTGTGTTATATTCCCAGCCCTTGGTTTTTTGAGAAAGGGCCTCACTATATAGCTCAGGCTGGTCTGAAACAAGCTATGAAACCCCAGAAAATTCTAGATCTTCCTGCTTCTATCTCCCAAGTGCTGGAATAAAAAAAGATGAGCTACCATGCCTGGCAAGACATTAGTTAAACTGGGATTTGAATTCAGGTCATTGACCTTGCTAGGTAGGTGCTCTACCAGTTCAGTCACAACTTTAGCCCCTTTTGTTCCTTGTCCAACACGGTGTTGAGTTTTTGCACAGGGTAGCCTGGATGGATTGCCCTGCTTACTTGCACAGGTGTGTGCCCCATGCCCAGCATATCAGTGAGATGGAAGTCTTGCTAACTTTTGCCTGGGATGGCCTCAAACCATGATCCTCCTGTTCCTGGCCAATACATTGATTTCTAAGCCAGTTAGTGACGTTCATACTAAACTTCATAGAATAATTAAAGTCCCTTGTATTTCTTGGTGTCCTCCTTAACTCACACCAATTCTGCTTCCCATCCTGGGGAGGGAGAGCTAAAGTTTCTGACAGATAGTTAGGGAGCTGTCCATGCTCAGTACAGTTGGTTTGGAAACTCCTTTGTTTAAGATTATTTATTTATTTTTATATATGTGGCTTGTTAATGGTTCACACTTAAAAATATAAACTAAAGTTTGTCAAATATTCTAATATGTAAATACACCATCAGAAAATAACCTTCTCCCACAAGTGAAATCAGCCCAAATGCCTGAATTCTTTTCCCTCACTTGAGTTTGCCTGCAAATGTGAGTAAAAAACATCAAATATTTATGCTGTCAGTAGAAATTCAATTGGGTTGGCTTATTTCAGAAAAAAATAGGAAATAGGTTTTCTGACCCCTTGTGAACATATGATTAAAAATGGCAAGAAATGAAAGAACTTTTTGAAGCTTTGCTGTTTAGGTGATAGTGAAATGGAGGGAGCCATCTACAAAAGTGGAGACTTGTTCAAAGGACACGAACTGAGATTCCTGAGGAAATAACTTAGTCACCACTAGGCTCCTGAACAAGTAGCATTAATGAAAGCAATTGCCTTATAAATGTGTTCTGCCCATTGTCCACTGAATTCCAGAATGGACAGAGGATGTTCCTGATGGATAGTCAAGGATCTGATCACAAAACTGCTTGATTGCAATTCTGGGTCTGAGGAAGCCAAACCTATTCTTCAGGGATATGCTCTACACATTTCACTGTGGCTATTACTAAAGAACAGTTTAAAAGTGTATTTTATTTGAAAAAGTCATTGTCTCAAGTGAATATTTAGGAAAACTAGAAAGAAAAAAACCATGACGTTTAAAACTCCATTGTCTTTTCTGATGATGCAATATCCCATTTTACAATGAAAGGCCCAGGAGACGCTGACTGTATGAAGCTGCAAAGGATTCCTCTTGAGATTGGTGGAGTCTGACATTGGTGTGGATCTGAAACCCAAAGCTTACAGTCCTCAGAATTCACTTTGTCTGCCTTAGGTGAAAAGGGGAGGCTTAAAAGTGGAAAAAAACCCAAAACCCTGGTAAGAACTTGCATTTGGAAAATGACAAGTGAACATTAATCTCTACTAAACATAACTGTGTGTCTTGCAAAATATTTTCAGCAGTCAAGACCACTCAGCCATAATGATGGAAACAGAGGTAGAGAGGCTGCTGTGAAACTGAAATTAGGTAAAGATGAGTTTGCAATGGAGAGCACTTTGATCTCCTAACCTCCTAGATAAAAATTATTGAGATAATTACCCTATGTTAGAAAGCTGGCTTCTGTGTCCCTAAGGCAGCACCCTAAATAAACCTTGCTTTGCTTGGGTCACTGCTGGGACCTGAGGAAATCTAGGGAGCCCATTCTGGAGCCTTTCTGCCACAGCACAGCCGTTCCTCAACCTTTGCACCACTCTGTGCTCAGTAGATGTGTTCCAAATTCCTTTGAAATTAGAGTGAAGGAAAGTTTGGGTTCTGGGCATCAGAAAAGCAAACATAGATTAGGTTATCTAGTTTGGGATGAAAGGGTTAAATTTGGAGTGAAAGGATTAAATGATCAAATTTACAATTGATGGAGTGGATTTTCCTGGGAGGAGCTCCAGGCCCCTCACTAGGGTGTGGCAAAGGGTGGGTTGCTGGAGTGAGTATATGTGAGAGAGATGGGCCCTTCTTCACTTTGTCCAGCCAATTGCTTGGACTTGTTCATTCTGGATAGTAAGAGCAGGGCAGCAACACGGAAATGAGCTCTCTTGGCCACAGAGCTTGGTGGGCCGTGCCTGGACACTTCAGTGCTCCACTGGTGTTTTACCTGGAAGAGGACCTGGAGGAGTACATATTTGGTGAGTGGCCTTTGCCCACTTCTCCTACCCCTGTTCATAGTTTCCAATCTTTCCTTCTCACCTCTCTCCTCTCTGCACCAGGCTCTGACCCCAGTGCTGGTGGTTTACCTGTCTTCCCCTGACCTCTTATGTCCACAGGCCAAGGGGACGCATACCTTCGCTGCATTGAGCTGCACAGTCACACCCTCATTCAGCTGGAGCAGTGGTTCACAGCCACAGGCCAGACTCGAGTCACTCTTGTCGGACCCCTTCAGGCAAGGCAGTGGCTGGTGGACATGGTCTGGAGTTTGGGGAGTCGGGACCATTTCAGTAGAGCCCGAGGTAGGTGTCCCTCACATCTAAAATTTTTTTTGCGTGTGTGTATGGTACTAGTGGTTGGACTCAGCCTATGCTTGCTATGCAGGCACTCTTACCACTTAAACAACTCTGCCGGCCCCTTTTGTGTTGGTTATTATTTAGATAGGGTCTTGCTTTATTCCTAGGCTGGCATGGACCTGGATCCTTCTATTTACACCTCTGGAATAACTGGGATAGCAGGTGTGCACCAATACGCACAGCTTTTTATTGATGGAGATGGGATCTCTTGAACTTTTTTCTAGGGCTGGCCTCATACCCTAATCTTCCTGATATCCATGTCCTGAGTAGCTAGGATTACAGGCTTGAGCCACTGCACTGGTGCATCTCAAATTCTTACAGAATCACTTGGGTGGTTGGAAATCCAGATGCTGCCTGAGTCCATTGGTTGAGGAGTAGGGCAAAGTTACTATTCTTGTGTTGTGAAGTCACTGAGGGAGGAAAAGGTAGTGGGGAAGATTTGATGGGTCACCTGGAAGAGCCTGGGCTGGAATGACTCTCTCCGCCACTCTGTCCCATGGGTGTCTTGGTTCTAGTCATAGGCCCTGCTTCACCATTCCTGGCCACTCTTTCCACAGGCCTCGAGATGCTGCGGCGTGTTCGGAGCCAGCCCCTAACCAAGGACGACCTGGCTACCTCTAGCAAGATGCAGTCAGACACCTGGGATCTGCCTTTTGTTAGCAGGATTAGTGGGACCATTTCTCTTGAAGTTCCCAACACTTTCCCTCACAAACTGCTTCGTTTGGGATTCTACTGGAGCTCACTCTACCCGTAATGAAGACTGACCTCCCTGGGGAAGGGAGATGGGAGGAGAAGTCTTGACCAGTCCTGTGAGAACGATGAGGGACATTAACAGAAGTGTGAATTTGTGGCCCAACTTCTAGGCATGTGTCTAAGGGAAGTCTCCTAAATGTAGGGAAGGGTTCTATTGGAAAAGATACCCAATAAAACAAGTTACGAAGGCGTAATGCCTCTGTGTGGCCTCTTTCCTTTGGACGAGCCTACCCAGCCCTGAAGGGGCTCCTCTGGGCAGAGGTAATGTCTCCAGCGAGTACCAGCCAAGGTGTCTCTTTCATGAGTTGCTTCTCTTAGATCAGAAGCCTGGTCAGGTTACTCTGAGATGAGTGAAAACAGGGACTTCTTAAAAGAAGGGACCTTCCTAAGAGGCCCAGGATTCTCCTGGTCTTAAAATACAGACAATTGGGCACAACAGATAGAAGGGGTCCAGATGGAGACTCTAACAGCTGCCTTAAGATAGGCAGGGAGACAACTGTGCTTAACCTGGTAAACTCCAGGCAGTCAGCATTGGCCCTGATGGCCACAAGTTGGGTAGGCTTGTGAGAGGTGTGTAGGGGTGTGGTAAGGATGTTCCTGGAATCTTGAATAGGTGACTAGTAAAACTTCCTGATTCTTCATTTTGGAACTTTCCCCTGAAAGTGAAAGCTGCATTTGAATCTCTTCACCCAAGATTACACAAATATATACTCACTTGAAATTTTGTTTTTTGTGGGGGTGCGGGGATTGGGGTTTGAACTCAGGGCCTAAACCTTGAGCCATTCCACCAGCACTTTTTCTGTGATGGGTTTTTATGAGGTAGGGTCTCACAACCTATTTGCCTGGGCTGGCTTCGAACTGCAATCCTCCTGATCTCTGCCTCCTGAGAGTAGGGTTACAGCTAGCTACCCACATCCAGCAAAATTATGTGTCATTTAAATAGTTTTCACATTCTTTTTTTTTTTTTTTGATGGCACTGGAGTTTGAACTCAGGGCCTCACACCTGCTAAGCAGGTGCTGTACTGCTTGAACCACTCTGTCAGCTCTCTCACTTGAATTTTTCAAACAGCTTCTTTTTGAAAAAAAAAAAAAAGTCTCATCAGTTTAGTAATAGCAAAAAGCAAACAAACCCCCCAAAATGAAAAACAAAGCAAAACAAAAAAATCCCAACACCCCAAAATGGCAAACAGGGGCAAGGGAAAGGCAGGGGCACGGAGACCTCCTCATGGTACCAGTCCTGGCCATGGGCATTCAGGTGTTCTCTTGCTGGTTGGTTAAGTTGTCCAGTGGGAGTTCACCTGAGTTGGGCACCCATACTTCTGGGGTGAGCTTAGCCTCTGCATGCCCTGGATCTTGTCCAGCAGTCCAGAGATGAAGGCCTCAGTAGGTTTGTAACAGTCAGCCAGCAGCCTCTTGACCCTGGCAGCCGGTTGGTCACTCTGCCCGTCTCTAGGAGCTCATTCCCATGGATCTTCAGCTCTGAGTGGCCTCTTCCTGGCATTGGTGGAGGAGCTTGAGCTGTTTCACGGTCCACTCTAGGCCAAGATGTGGGTCGATGGTTCCTTGTGGTTGAGCTTAACATTGACCTTACCATGGTTTCACACTGCTCCATACCATTCTTCCCCAGTCCTCACTGCAGCCTCAGGAGGCACTGAAAGTAGACACAAGGCCCAGAGCTGCCTCTGCCTGCTTGCTGGCTCTAGAAACTAATGTTAGCTCACCGGCTGGGCTCTGCAGTGAGGGTGGAGCTTGGGGGCAGCTGCAGCATGGTAGAGCCTTAGTACTGGCCTAGTGGCACCCTGCTGCCTCCCTGCTGATCCATCTGCCCTCTGTCTCTCGTAGCCACTGCTCTCAAACTGCTCCTCCAGTGGTCTGTTTATTTTGAATTAGGGTCTTTGAGTTAGGTCAGCTTAGGCTGACCTCAAACCTAAGATTTTCCTGCCCCAGACTCCCTAGTGCTGGGAGTACAGCGTGAACCCTATCCCTAATTTAAGTCTTTGTCTTCTAATGAAGCCATTGCCATATTCTAACCGAGAGGCTTGATGTCAATAAAGAGGACTCAGCCAAGAGAGGCAGGTGACTGTGATGTGACATTTGTATTTGGTCTTTGTTAGGTCTCCTGACACAGCTTCTGTTAAGTCTTGCAATTTCCAGAATGATGAGTAGTTTTGTATGCTAATGGATGGTTGGTGGCTGGGGCTTCCTAAATAGATTCAGCATGGGAGCTGGGCAGAGGAAAGGCACGGCTTAATTAGATTGCTGGATCTTTAACCTCACTCTCCAGCTCCTAGAGAGGGGACAGGCTCGTCAAGGTTAAGTTGATCATCAATGGTCAATGATTTAATAATCATGTCTGCCTATGAAATTCCATAAACGCCAAAGAGATGAGGACAGGGAGATTGGGATAGCTGAACACATGGAGGTTCCTGGAGGGTGGTGAGAGCCTTCCTGTATAATGTGTTCTATGAATTTCTTCATCTGTATTCTTTGTAATATCCTTTATAACAAACTGGTAAATGTAAATAAAGTGTTTCCTTCAGTTGGTCTAGCAAATTAATCGAGCTGAGGTGGAAGTATTGGGAACTCCAACTTACAGCAGTGTTATAGTTGACAAGTTGTACTTCTATTTCTTGTGATTATGATCTGATGATGGAGCAGTCTTGTGGGAGAGGTTTTTTTTTTGTCTTTTTTTTCTTTTTTGGTGCTGGGATCGAATCCAGGGCCTCACGCATACTAGGCAAGCGCTGTACCACCAAGCTACATCCCAGCCCAGTATTGTGGAATGGAGTCGTCAACCTACACTCTACCACTTCACTGATGCCTTCAGCCCCAACCTGTGGACTTGGATGCTATCTCAGCCTGGTGTCTGCTGCAGAATTGATTGAATGGTTGTTGATAGGGAGAGATTTTCCCATGCTTCCTGGTGATTAGAGGTATGTTGAGTGAGAGAATAGGAAAAAAAAAATCAAAAAGCACCTGGACAGTTTTCCTTTCTGTTTTCCATGGATACACTCAGAAGGGCTGATGAGAAAGGGTTTTCTCTCTCTTTTTTTTTTTTTTTTTTTTTTTTTGCAGCACTGGGGTTTGAACTCAGGGCCTTCACCTTGGGCCACTCTGCCAGCCCTTTTATGTGAAGGGTTTTTTAAAGATAGAGTCTTATGAACTATTTGGGCTGGCTTTGAATTGCGATACTCCTGATCTCTGCCTCTTGAGTAGCTAGGATTACAACTCAGCCACTGGTGCCCAGCCTTTTTTGTTGTTGTTGGTGAGACAGTGTCTTGGTTTGTAGTCTAGGTGGTGTTGAACTCCCAATCCAGCCCTCTGGATTACTGGGATTACAGACGTGCACTACCATGCCCAGCTCCGATGAGAGAATATTAACAGAAAGAGTGGTTGCAGTGTCAACTGTTATTGAAAAGCCAAAAGGGATGCTAATGGTGTTCACTAAATCAGCTTCTAGAAGATTGGGGATGAGCTCATAGAGTGTCGAGTGGTGTGGTTCTGACTGTGATGTGCTGGTAAGTGTGGCAATGGAAGTACCTTGGATAACTTATTTTATAACTACAGCCGCACATTGCTTAATAATGGGATAAGTTCTGAGAAATGCACCAGCCATTGATTTGTTTAAGTTCACAAGGTGTACTCACACTCTTTAATATAGGTCAATCACTGGATTAGCACCTTGACACCATCAAGAGACATAATATGGAAACACAGACATATGCAGCGGCTGCAGTGTAACACGGCATAGTTTTTCACAGTGATTTTTTTTTCTTGACGATGCTAGAGCCTTATCCATGCCAGGTAGGCATTCTGCCCTCTAAACTACTAACTCTTTATTTATTTAGTGGCACCGGGGATTGAACTAAGGGCCTGTGCTTGCTAGGCAAGTGCTCTACCACTTAAGCCACATTACTCAGTTCTTATTTTTTTAAATAATTATTTTTTAGTGCTGGGTGGGGATGTGAAATCCAGGCTTCACACATGCCAGGCAAGCACTGTACCAGTGAGTTACATCCCCATCCTTGAACTTTTCTTTTCAAGTAGAAATTCATTCTAAACTAATAAAATACATACACCAGTAAGATAGTCATTAATCATCTCACCACATTCTCTGTACTGCACATAACTACCCATGCCATACTTTAAACAAACAGCATCCCCACAAGCACAAGAGTAACTTGTCCTATTGCAATGACTGCAATGTCACTAGGTGATCGGATTTTTTTTTGGCTGCAATGTATCTTATGGGACCACTGTGGTTAGCATGGTGTGTAGTTAACTGAAACGTCAATGCAAGTTGCATGACTGTGTGGAGAGGAGCTGAGAGTAAAATAAAGAGGGAAGGAGGCGAACAGAAGGTTGCTGGTAACCTGGGAGAGGGCTCAGCATGCTGATGAGGGGAAGGTGTGAGATGAGAAGTTGCAGACCTGGGGGACAGGAGGGCTATGGGGATGAGTGGGGACTTGAGCACCCAGAGCAGAATTAATTTCCTCTAAAGACAAGGGATTCTCCTCCTGCATGGGTGTTGGCCTCCTTTTCCATCAAGTGCATGGTGTCTGGTAATGGGCAGGGGGTGTCACAGCTTTGTCCTCAGGGGTCAGGTGAGGAGCTTTGTAGGCTCTCAGACAAGTCTATGCTTTTGGAGTCGGTGCAGTGTGATGTCTTCATGGCTTATGTGGGGTCAGCGGCACCCTGAGCTGCAGCAAGGGGAAGGTGTGAGCACCTAGATTCTTGGGGCAGAAGAATGGGCAAGGGGCTGACAATATAGGAAAGCCGTCACAGCAATGTACACAAAGGAAAAGAGAAGGAAGAAAAAGTAAAGAGATGAGTGCCACTTAAGCTAAGAAAAAACCATATAGGTGAAAGGTTTTAAAGAAGTGCTGCAGCTGTGTATGGGAATCCTAGGACCCTGAGGTCTATCCTAGTGCAGACTGGACTTAAACCAGATTCCAAAATGACAGAGATGATGTGAATCATGAGTGAGCAAAGACTATCTTATCAATGTGCCTTTGAGTTTTGTGTTTATTTGAACAGGAAGGTTTTGCCAGTTGCATCTGAAGTGCTGTGATTTCAATGCAGTGCATTGAAATACAATAAAAAAAACTGAGTAATTTAGAGTTATGTGGGTTAAAGGGTAAGTCTTGTTGCAGTTCATGCAAATTTCAATTTTTTCAAAGAAATAATTGCATCAGATTCTTGGATGATTTGAAACCAGGCTAATACAATTTCTACTTCAAGGATCAGCAACTTATTTTTATAAATAGTTAGGGTAGAATAATTGCAAATATATTTTGCTTTTAAGTGGTACGAGTGGGAGGTACTGTTAAAATAGTTTAAAAAGTTTGGAAGCTGTTTACACTTTAAAGTTGGTCAAGCAAGCATGTTCCATACACAATTTTATTTTCACTTGCTTAGAAGTTAATAGGAACATCCCCATTTGAGCTCTTTAGAGCAGGGACAGGAAGCCTCTTTTATATCCAGAATCACTTTTCCTTATTCTCTCTCCTTTTGTCTTAAAAAAAATCTTTGTTAGGGTATTATGGCTGTGTATTCTGGAGTTCTAACATTCTGAGCCTCCTTGTAAATGATTCTGGAATTAATCCCAGTCACTTAGCACAAAGTTGCTAATAGAATAGAAGTAATGGAATTTTGTAAGGAAGAAGGGAAACAGTCTCTTTTGGAAGAGAAGCCATCCCCTAGTAAACCGGAGCTGGTAGGTGCATCCACCTAATCTCTGCTGGGACCCACCTGGCCTCTATTTCTTATCACTTATTTAGCAAACAGTCTTATTACACTGATTGAATATCACAAATCTGAAAAACTGAATCCAAGATGTGTCAGAATTCCAAACTTTTTGAGTGCTGATATGACCACTACAAGTGGGAAATCCCATACCATGAAAATGTTCTTGCACAAATTATTAAAACTATTGTATAAGTGGCTGGGGATGTAGCTTACTGGTAAATCACTTACCTAGCATTGGCAAAGCTCTGGCTTTGATCCCCAAATCACACACACACACACACACACACACACACACACACACACACACCTGCATAAAATCACCTTTAGGCTTTGTGAATGGTCTCTACATGGAACAAATGAATTTCATGTGTAGACTTGGATCTCATCCCCAAGATGTATTATTATACATTCGCAAATATTCCAAAATCTAAGAAAACCTGAAATTCAAGATGTTTCTGGTCCCAAGCATTTTAGATAAGGGATACTTCACTTGTAGTTAACAAAATACTCAAATGCACAGTTGTTTAAGTAATGATCCACACCAAATTAATTTTTCCTATAATACCCTCGAGCATATGCAAATCTCCACCCCTAAATTAACAAATATTTCTTTAGCAACATTTCAAAGAAAGAAGTTTTATATTTCAGTCCAAACTTGTATACAGTTTGGTTGACTTGGATCAGTCAGTTCAGAACCCATCAGTTAGCTCCCGATAAAAATAGTCACACTAGCTGTTATAGACATCTTTTTAATGTTTTACTTTAAAACAGATAATCCCAGTAAAAGAGAGCAAAGGAAATTACATTTTAATGATAGCTTGAAATGGATATGATATTCTCGATTCAGTTGTTTTCAGGAAACAGACAATTGCATTGTCGTACATGACTTTTAGAACTGCTCACTTGAATGCACATAATTATATTAAGTTTCTCTTACAAAACACAACCATGTCATTTAAGGCAAAAAAAAGACCAGTGTCTGGGGAGCTAATATTTATGATATTTCCTTAATTTGATTGAATGAAGTCATCCATTTGTTTAGGTGCCCAAGTTTCATCATCTTTACAGTTTTGCTCTGCAAATGGGTTTGAAATTTAGCCACATTGTGCCTCATTTCCTACTCTTTATTAGACTTGCTTGACTTTTAAACTAAGAACTTTCAAAATCACTGAGTCACTGGAAGATGAGAAAGGCACCTAAGAACAAGAGGTAAGGACTTAAAAACCCAATAAAGTATCTGATGTTAAGCAGAACTTGCAATCTCCAGATATTAATTTAGTTAACAAAATGCAAACATTTAGATCAGACATAGCAAAGTTTTTAGTTAATCTCATACATGGGATGTTTGCAATGAAGTGTTAGCTTGATCAACCCTATGTTGAAGAAGGCAGACATAGAACCGAGAAAGCATGTGACTACTACTGAGTAAATTGTGCTTCAAGACACATTTGGGATTGACCAATGGGACTTTGCTAAGTTTAAACAGGAGACCCCTCTCATTCCCACAGAGAGGGATGCAACAGACAGAACCCTACAGCTTTCACACCATACAACCATGTTTTTATATCCAAGAGTTTTTGTGCTAGAGTAAGACAGACACAAAACAGTCATGGCTTCAGTATACAAATATTTTTTGCAACAAGGTATGTCACATTTTGCTGTGATTAAGACCTCAGTGATGTGTTCAGGCTTTGTTGCTTTATCTTCAGTCTTGAGCAATGTTGGATGAACTGTACTGTTGGAGGCATGACAAGGCCTAAGAAGGGGTCTCCAAAACATTCGCAATTCCTGCCGCCAGTGGGGTTCGGCCTGGGACAAAGCATGTCCAAGAATCAGTGCTACCTGAAGGTTGCTGCCTCCCTCCTTTTCCTCAGCTAATACTTGGAGAGAGCCTGCTGAGTGTGGGGCAGGTGTCTGGCTTTAGGTCGGAGGAGGGATGTGTGTATGTGTACAATGTCCTTTGGAGGAGAGGAGGATGCTTCATTTCAGGTTTAGTGGAGACATGGGCACATGAAAAATTTAATAATTGACTAACATTCTGTGTTTGGAAAATGAAAATAATTGCTTTAAAAGCTTTGACAAAAATCTTTTTAATTGGAGTATAAAATTTAAATGTTATTTTCTGTATGTTTCCAGCAGCCAAGAAGATTCTAAATGATACACTCTAGGGAAGTGATTGAGAATCCAAGTGGGATGAGAAGAGGAAGTTTTAAAAATTTCAGTGTTTACCAAAAGGGGGAAAAATTTTAAACAGCTGGAGGGTACATTTTAGGTAGAGAGAAGAATTGGTTTATTTGGGGTGGAGGTTGGTTAAGGCCTTGTGAAAATCTAAGCAAAAGTCATGGTAGGGAATCAACAGCAATTAAGGAAGAAGGGAAGCAAAGAGAGCCAGTGACAGAGGATGTCATTGGGGGGAGAGGATTTGGTGGTGGTGGTGTGGGGGGTGGATTTCAGGGCCTCCTTCCTTTGAATAGGCTGTGGGTATCCCTGCTCATTTGCCCGGGAAGCTTCTCTGGAGGCAGCTCAAATGTTTACCGGGGAAAAACCTCTTCCTTTCTTGAGTTCTTCTGTGGCCAGAGTTTAACTGAGTGAAATGCTGTCTGTCCTTTCCTTGCCTTTGGAATGCCATTACTTCGGTCAAAGTTCTGACAGTTTGAAACCTTCCTTCCATCCCTTACTCCTTCTCTCTCTCTCTCTCTCTCTTTTTTTTTTTTTTTTTTTGGTTTGAGACAGGGTCTCACTATGTAGCCCAGGTTGGCCTTGAACTTGTGGTCCTCCTGCCTCCACCTCCCGAGTGCTGGGATTATATGTGTGTACCACCACACCTGGCTGCTATTTTCTAACAAATAAGCAGTTGGCATTGCTTGCTTTCTGATAAATACATTTAAAAAATCTCCCCTGGCCTTTTTGCTACCATGATAGTAATAACGAAGTGTTTTGATTTGCAAACCCTGTTATCTGGCTTCTAATTTAAATGTTTATACCAGGAAACTGAACCAGTAATTTGAGATTTGGACAATATTCTTGGGAACAATAGAAAATCTTCACTATAGTATAAAAAGTAAAGGAAGTTTAGTTTTAGCCTTTCATATGCAAAATGTACTACATAATAGCAAAAGACATTCAGGGCATATTTAAAAATAAATACTTTGCAAAATTCTCTGTTTATAAGAATAAGGGATGTGTAGGTAGTTGAATTCCCTAGCAATTCTTACTTCTTAAAAAATCTAGTTATTTGATTTTGGTTTGTTTCTCTCTTTGTTGCCCTTTGGCTTCTACTACTTCCTGCTGTTGCTTCTAGACTCTTTCCAAACCTTTCCTCTCTCGATCCCACTCAAATGCCCCCTCCCCCAGGGCTCTACCTCTATGTCACCTCCTGGAGAAGAGTTTCTCCCTCTTGCCCTTCAGGTGGGCAGCACTGGCAAGCCTGGAGCTCCTGCCTTTGTGGAGAAACCAGTTCAGCCACACTGACTGACACCCAGACCAGCATCTCACAAGCTTGTATAGAAGCTGACCACTTACAGAGTTGATTCTGCCACTGGGGAATAAGTTTCTAAAGGATTTGTCAAAAAGTGACTCTCTTTGCCCCACTGACCCTGAATTTCATTCTTTGCACATTTCCTCATTGAAAACCATTGCAGTCATCAAAGACAACATGGAAATGATGTGCAAAATTGCTTGCCACAGCACTAAATCACCAAAAGCACACAAATTGACATTCAAGTTACATTAATAATAAAATGACTGAGTGGAAATGGGTTGGCATAGCTATCTTAACATAAGCAGCTGTGTCTGTTATCCCCGAATTCTGCTTTACTTGATATCTCATTAGCAGCTGTTGACAGCCATTGTGTTTTAATATACGCTATGGCCTAATTTTGAAAATGTATTCTGTACTTAGTCACAAAGCAGAAATGCCTGAAATTTGAAGGTGTTTACTCTCACAATTTCAAAAATACAGTGTCAACTCTTCTAAATGACCTCATCTTGCCATTTTTGTACACTCTGTAGCATTAGCAGTGCTGGGTTTCTCAGGATTTTAAATTCAAGGTACATTACTAGACGAGTGGATTAATGTTGATGCACCTTGGAATTTCAGCCATCCCTAAACATGCATTTTCATGCAATTAAAAGATAACGGGCTTATAAACTGCCTTTCATGTTCTTCCTGATTCTTGCAATTTCAACTTTTTAGAAGGGCTTTCAAAATAGTTCATGCAATGGTATGTATGGCTAAAGGAACTGCTAGGCCGAGAAAGAAAACGAAGAACTTATTTCAGTTTGACATGAGGCAAGCTGAGGGCATCTGTACTTTCTCCTGCCTTACAAATGCTCTGAGATGATCGTGATCTTCCAGTCCTTAGAGAGTCCGACGCAAATGCAGCTTCCCTGGCAGGCTGCGGTGTGGCATCAAAAGTGTCTGTCTCTGTCTCTTCTGGACCTACCTCTTCATCAGTTATAAACAATTTGGATTCTCTCCATTTGGGGTAAAAATCTTGGCTGCCTCTGGAGCCACTTGACTCACTCCCTGAAAGTTGTAAGTTCAGTTCCTCTGTTGACCTGATCAGGTTTTGTACAGACAAAGATTTGCCCAGGTCCTTGGGCACCATGGGGCGGACAGACAACAGAGTTTCTCCTCCCATGTCAAAGCTTTTCCTCAGAGAGCGGTCCTTGGTCAGATTTGACTGTGCAACCTGGACATTTTCCTTGGAGGCAACAAGGCAGGTGGTGACGTCAGAAATGCTTTCCTGTAAGCCTGCGGGGTTAGGGTGCAAGGTCTCTGGCCTGGGCAGATGCTTGATGGCTGGGAGAGGAGGTGGGATTTGTAAAGTTGTTGGGGCTGTTGGTTTGGGTGCCACGTTTATTTGGTTTGCAATGTTGTTGGTGACTGCAACTGTGGCGCCATCACTTTGACTCAATGGCACCTGTGTTGCTTGACTGTGCATAGTAGGGCTAAGCGCATAGAAAGTCTGAGCACTGAACTCATTTGGCGTCAGAATGAACTGCAGGCCTCGTGAGATGTTGGCACTGGCCGATCTGGTTAGACAGCCACTGTTTTGTGCAGAACTAGAAAGGTCTTTGCTATCCAAAGGGCTTTGATAGTCAGATGTTTGTTCACATTCAAAAGGTGGGATCTGGAATGAAGCCAAAGTGAGGGCGGAGGCAGAACCTTTCCGGAGGACCTGTTGGTAGATGTCTAGCAGGCAGTCCAGCTTTGATTCAATGGACTGGACCTGAAAGTGGGGAAGATGGGTACACATGAGGACACCCCGATAGTAAGAGCTGACTGCACTTCTGGAATCAAAAATGAAATCAGTGTGTGTTGATACAGTGGAATGAACAATGAGCATGAGGTAAATGTAGTTTTGAGTCGGTGACTGTCGTGTCTGGCAGTGATATGGATGGAGGAGATGTGGGGAGAGGCATGGCCTTGGCTTTCATATAACCCCTTTGGCACTCCTCCCTTCACTTCTTTAACCTGGACGATTTGTGTTCTAAAAAGTCATATAAGCACTGTAAAAGTGCAACTTCAACATTCCCCACCCCCATCAGAGCGTGTTTCCTCATTCTTCTGACTGCCTTTCTGCAACTCTACTGGATTTTGGTAAGGAACTTATTCTATAAGGAAATTAAGACCTTAGGTATCAATCCAGGTGAGTACGAATTTAAAAATAAATGCTCAAAATGCTTCAGAATTAATACTTGGAATATTTATGATTTCATTGGGATTCGACTTCTGTATCTGTATGAGAAGATACAGCCTCAGGGTTAACAAACACCCAGTGTTTGTCATAATTATGGTAAGGTTTGTCTTATGTTTAAAAAGGGTAAATGAAGAGAGAGACAGGGAAAATAATCAAAAAACAAAGAAAAAAATGTCTTTTGCTATTTCATTACTGAAAATCTTTAGTTGCTTCCACTTAAGTATTAATTGATGAGATAAAATTTTATATTTTTTAAATGGAAATTCAGAAGTGTTTGAGAGCTGTCTGTACATAAAGAAAATTTTTGTTCATTCGCTCTTTCTTCATTTTGTTCCTTAAAATATATTAAGATTAATTTCAATCTTAATGCTTCAATTTCTTATAATCAATTTTGATAAAAAAGAAAAACTTGAGTTTTACCTGTTTTTCAACCTTGACCACCCGGCCAAGCATACTGAGGTCATCTGTGGTCTCAAGTTCTGCTGTTATTTTCTCTCGGCTCTTCTTGTCTGATGTGATCTGCCCTTTCCCAAGAATTTGATCAACACTATCAGAGAAAGAGGATATCTGATTATGAGGACTGAAGATGGAGATTGCCCTAGGCCAGACCAAAGTGTTTGGAAAAAAAAAAAATTAACTATGGGCCAGGTGTGGTGGTATACAGGTGTGTATTGCCAGTTACTCAGAAGGTGAAGATAGGATTGCCATCCAAGGCTAGCCTGGACAAAAGCAGGAGACTTTACCTGAAAAACAAACTAAAGTAAAAAGGGCTGGGGACATGGCTTAAGTGGTAGAGCGCTTGCCTAGCAAGCACAAGGCCCTGAGTTCAAAAACTTCAGTTACTACCAAAGGGGAAAAGGAAGGAAAAAGTAAATACAAGTGTCTTTAAGTTAAGTAAGATGAAATAAGGATGAATGTGTTCCAGTTGATGTGTTTATTTTCTTAACACGAGATTATACATGTGATCAGTTTTCACCTGTGGTGACCTTCTGGAGGCAAAACTGTCCTGAATAAAATAATTTGTCTGTTTCCACTTGGATGGGGCAGTTCTGAATTCAACCACTTCAAAATATGGCAAAATCATAATTGTGGTTATTTTGCATCAATAAGACAGACTATTCAATGAGAATTTACTATACATCTGATATATGGATGATAATTAGATAAGAAAGCTGTGGTCTCTTTCTTTTGGAATTTGAATTGAGAGAATATATATGAGCTAGAAACTCAAGATTAATTCTGTAGCAGTAGAAGTTTTGGAAAGCTTAGAATACCACAGTCACTGAGGCCGAGATTATCACATAATCATAGGATGAGTTAAAGCAATTTCTAAGGAGGCTTGATCAGCCAAATTGGAAATCACTTTCTTCTTTTTGTGTGTGTCTTAGACTTGAATTATCAGGAGTATTGATTCAACTTTCCAGTCTGCATAGAAAATAGGCAGTGTCTAGTTTCTGCTAAGGCATCTAATCAGTGAAGCTGTAAGTGCTGCAGTGACTGGGTGATTGTTTCATGAGTCTCTGGATGTCCACCACGCCTGGCACATGTAATAGGCTGAAAGAATGAACAAAGTTATCAAAAGATATTTTACTAAGATCCTAGTATAAGCTTCACTTGGAAAAGGGTGCTGTGGGTATTCCAAAAATATTTAAGACTCAGTCCTTACATTATAAGTACTACTTAATCATAAATGCTGGTAATTTGTGCCTGAAAGTAAGACTCTTAGAAACATCTGAATTGACTAACTAAATATTTGGCTTGAAGATGATGCGATCAGTCATCCACATACAGTTGGAATTAGCATACTAAACTCATTTCCTTAATCACTAGAAGGATGGTGTATATCCAGCTCATACATGACACCAATGAAGGCAAGAACCTACTCTGAAGGGAGAGCAACCAAGGAGCAATACAGGGCCAAGTCTCAACTCTCCAGCCATGTAACAAGATTGTCAGTGCTCTTATGCTCTGTGGTAGGCTTTAATGCTATAGACGTCAATCTGTCTTCAGGGGCTGGATAAGCTTAATGAAGGAGAAAGACTTGTTTATTCCTGAAGGGTTCAGATAATAAAACAATAGCAATAGACAAAGCAATAATAATTTGAGCATCAGCAACAGCCATTGACATTTAATTATTAATTACTGAGCTGCATTCCAGCCCACCATTAACCTTTACTGAATACTCAGAGCCAGGGCATTTACATATTATTATTGGCTCATTCAATCCTCAGGTCAACCCTATGAGACAAGCGCTAACATTCTATGTTTCTTTTATTTTTCAGTACTAGAGTTTGAACTCAAGACCTCGTACTTGCTAGGTAGGCACTTCAGCACTTGAGCCACATCTCCAGCCGTTCTCTCCAATTTTACAGATGAAGAAACTGAGAGAGTTGGAGGCTTTTAATGCCTGATTTACATCTATATTAAAAATTAAAGTCCGGGGTTGGCAGAGTGGCTCAAGTGGTAGAGCGCCTGTATAGCAAGCTAAAGTCCAGTTGCCCACTAAGAATAAATTAGAGCCATGGAATTCAGAGTCTTCGTTTACTAAAGAGAAGTTCCTCCCAGAGTTTCCATGCCCATTCCTTTACAACAAACGACATTTTCATTGCTTACCGTGTTTGAAGGCTTTTAATTCTACACAGCATATCCAGATGACCTGCGGAATATTGTTCAATGACATCTTTGACATCATATGGGCGTAGTGTCTCCTTAAACTTCCTTTTTGCAACATGAAATTTCATAATTCTGAATGAACAACACATTACATATTAGTCTTCACAACTTTGCCACAGGAAGTTACCAAAAGTTTACTGTATTTAAGTTTAGTAGTAAAAGACTGGTTAATGATAACAATGCATTGTAAAGCCTTCAGAAGGAAAGTAGAATGTTTTGTGGACTATTTGTTCTTTGTGTGGCAGTTTAAGTTATTTGTTTTTAAAATCAATACTTTTTTAGTGGTGACAATTTGACAAAAATCTGTCACCGATTTTTGAGAGCTATTAAAGCAAAGTTTAATGAGGGGGGAAAAAAAAGAAACTCTGGGGAGGTAAAAGTCATATATCAAATTATGTTAGACTCCTACAGAATGGAATAAAAAAAGCTGAGATTACAGAGGACAGTTTAAGAGCATCTCATGTGAAACATATCTTAAGAGTAGAAAAATCAATGTGCCCCAACCCAGCCCAACAATAAAGGCAAAAAAGAAGTAGAAAAACACACTAAAAGTGTAAATATTTGGTGTTGTAGCTTTCAAATGTCTATTGAAACCCTGAACTAAAATCATAGTCAAAATGCATGACCACATTCCATGTGGTCCAGAAATCTAAGATACAACAATTAGTGATACTATCCCTTAAAAAATAGAATGGTCAGACTGGGGAGGTGGCTCCAATGGTAGAGCATTTGCCTAATAAGCACAAGGTCCTTAGTTCAAGTCGCAGTACGGCCCTCCAAAACTCTTCCCATCCTCCCAAAACAAAAACCATCCCAATTCTGTTTTCTCCCTAAACTAATGTACACTAGTATGGAAATTTATGGATTCTATATTTTTTTTTTGCTGGAAAACATTTTATTTTCTACTCCATATAACGTTGTTCGGGACCATAGGACTTTAAAGGTCTCTTTCCCATAATTTTTCTGATTTAGGAGTATCACTTAAAAAATATTTACTGATGCTATAAATATTACTGTCTTCCTATATATTAATGATTTCAAAGAATGCCATATCCATTACACCACTTGCACCTTTGGTCAGAGAGATAAACAGAAACATTAAATCAGATGTTTAGACGTTCAAAAGTGGTTTTTAAAAGCATATCCACACAAACCAAATCTGTATCAGCAACTATTCTTTTAAAAATTACATACAATTTAAAAAACAAATTAAAATTTTTAAATAAAAAAGATTAATGGCCAAATTAAAGAAAGTTTAAGCATCAGATTTAGTACCTTAGTTTTTAGGCTATTCAGAAACATATTTTGTAAATAAGAATTATTTCATAAATATATATGTATAAATATAAATATATATCTACAGGATCTGCGATGCATGAGAAAACTCTTTAAAGAAAAAAACATTGCACTTTTAGATTATCAAGATATTGTCAAATCTGTCCTTCAAGTGAAAAATAATTAATGATCCAGGTGCTTTTGGCACAAGTTTTTAGGTGAATATTGACACAATCTTAAAAACACAATGCTTTTATATTTTATTCACTGGAATATGCATGAAGAATCAAACAGAACTAAGAATTCTGACCAAAAAATCCCAGATAACTGCTTTAATTAAATACAAAAATTATTGTTTTAAAAAGACCTTAAACTTGCCTTTACATCTGGGATGTGTAAAATTTTACCAGCAATGTTTTCTACAGTCTTTCAGCAAGAATTCCCAGCCTACCTACAAAAGTAACATGGTCTTTTCCTGCTCATGTATGACTTAGATCACACCCCAGTATATAAGGACAAAAAATAAATGTATAATAAAAAGATCGGATAAATCAGCAGAGGCTTTTTGGTCTTGAATTCTTCACCCACTAATAATGAAGCAGCACTGTCGGCAGCCCAAAACACACCAAACAGGTTTGTAAGTGTAGCCACCACTTCAAATGATCCAACCACCAAAAGTATAGGAGCTACGACAATGAGAGGAAGTAATGAATATCCTACGACGCCAAGAAGTCGGCCGTATGCAACTTCTCCACCGAGAACTCTGGCCAGTAAAAAAATTGTCAATGAACCAAATATCCAAATGGTTATAACCCATGAGGCCACCCTAAACTGTCCATATAATGATATCATGGAAAAGAAAAGAACAACAGCCAGAGGACCCCAAAAATCAGGATTGTCTCTCACCACTTGTCTATTAAAACCAAGAGATGGCATTGGCATCAAAACACATCGGATTTTGTAGTAACTGTCCTATGGATCGATATCCAATTCTTCCAAGAGTGGCTTGTTATCTTCGGGATCATCATCTTCAACTTCCAAAAGCCAACCATACCCTCTTTGTCTCACAAATGTGGCGGCTGTAGATTCTTTGATAAAGTCTCCACCGAGGTTTAATTTGACATCTGTGGATGCTGAAGACCCACTGAGATCCTCCGCGTGGGCTGAGGAGACAAAGGTGAGGTCCCCGTTCGCGGGGGCGTTCGCCGGCGGCGGGCCCGCGGCTGCATCCCGCCGCCCTCCGAGCCCGCGGCGGTGGAGGTGGAGGAGGCTGCGGCCGGGCCAGGCCCGAGGCAGCCGCGGCGCCCACCTGCACCTCGCGCTCCCCGGCGCCTGCGAGGCGGAAGGTGCAGCCTGGGGCGAGACCCGAGACGGCCCCACCGGCGTCCTCTGTGGATTTCTAGATGAACGGTTTCTGCATTATACTGCTGGATTAGCTGGCCAGGCCTCTCTTGTTTAAACACAGCACACTTACCAACTAAGTCTGCTCTCAGAGCCTGAAGAACCAGAGGTCTGTTACCACATGGCTCCCTTAACTTGAGCTCCAGGCTTTAAAACAATACGTTATCAATAACTTCCATGATGCAGCAATAGCTAGTCTGCCTAAGGTAACCAGTTTCTGGGATAATTTCATAAAATTCCTGATGAAAGCAAAGAGCGTAACATTTTAATAAGGCTGTGCAGCTTTATTGCTGATAAATGTTAAACCTGTTGGTGTTTCTCAGCTATTAAATGGCTCAAAGACTCCTAAAATAACATTCATGGATCCCAGGCTAGGAATCGCTTACTTAGGTCTACGAACTAAGATTTATTGTCCGTTGGTGAAAAGTGGGAAGATTAGGAAGGTTAGAGTTTAAAAAGAAAATGCCCATTACTTATCCTAATTGGCAGCTTACTGTGGTGAATTCAAATTGCTTTAGGGGTTAAAAAACTCAAACCCCACTTTGCTATTGTATAATTAGCTCCAACTTAATTATATTCTAATTATCATTGAATCACTTATCCCCAACATTCTTACTTTTTTCCACATTTTTTTCATCATTCTTTTCTTTATTCAGGATAGGCTTTATTTTTTTCTCAAAGACATTTAAGCAAAATTATTCAATAGAAAGTAAAGGAAGTCTGTGTTTTAAGTTAGCTGTTTGGTATTTACTTTTGGTTCTAAATTTGTTTATCAGCATTTAGGTTTCACTGGGACTCACTCTCCTACACCAAAAACACTAATCTGTGCATTTTTTGTCCCTGAGTGGTGGTTATGTAAATATTGGTTTCCTTACACCAGACATATTTTAGACAAACTTAAAAAAGGAAATACAAGGAAGAAAAATAAGTCTGATATACATAATCTGGAGAAAATACAAAGAAAATTAAAAGCGAGATTTTCTAGAGTTTGTGTCTTTGTGAACAAATCTGTCATTAACAAATCTGAAAAGGGAACTGGATGTTAATCCTGTGGACTTGTCCAGTTTTCATTTTCTCTGTGTACTATTTTTCTTCCACTGTTAAGTTTCCCTTACTTCCAAGGGTATGACAAGAGAAAACCAATTACCAAGAGAAAATGAGGTTGATGCAAACAATGTTTTTCTCTTTTGATTTTGATTAGTGACTTTATATGACCAATTTTTTTTTAGCTATTGGCTTAAGGATACTGACCCCACTTACATAGCTTAGGTAGAGGCAAAGATAGGTATCTTGTACTTAATGGTCAGTGCTGAACAAAAGTTAGCTTTGTTACTATTGTTCTTTAACATTGTATGCTTGGAGCTTAGCACAGTTTTTGACACAGTAAAAGGAAATATCCACTGAATAGGAGGATGAAGGAAAAAAGGCAATAAAGAAAGCATTTTCTAATCTGGGCCATATTAAGAATGAAACAAGAAGAACTAATCGAACAGCTCTGGATCCTTCTTTTCAATGATATCAGTCTACTACTTGTTATGTGGAGTATGCTATGTCTAATTTTCAACAGCAATTTTCCCCTGATTTTTCTTTTCTTTTCAACAGCATTTGGTATGATATTCTTTTTTCTTTTTGCCTTTTATATTTTGGGAAACTGAAGCTCAAACACCTTAAGTAACTTGACCCCCACAAGCAACCAGGGTTCCCACCCAGACCTGCCTAACTGTCACCCCCACCTCGCTTCCTGGTTTCCAGAGCATTGATTCTGGAGAAGCATGAAGGTGGCCTGGGTCTCCAGCAGCTCCTCCGCCACACAGTGGAAGCAGAGCGCAAGCTGCAGCAGAAGTTGCCTGCTCTCACTGGCTGTCACCCAGGCAGTCTGCCAGAGGAGGGCTCCTGTTCATCCACTCTGAGTTAATTACCTTTGTTGCCTTAATGCGGGATCTACTCTTTTTTAAAGTATTTAATTAATTAATTAATTAATTAATTAATTAATGTTGAGGATCAAATTCTGGGCCAGTGTGGACTGACCCATTTCTTGGTAAGGTGTCACGTGAATTCTCTATGACATTTCATTTCACTGCTGCATGTTGTTTTTCTATTTTTATTTTTTGATTATTATTTTAATTGTACAAATTTATAGGGTACCTATAAATTGTACCCTGAATATGATACTTGTTACACGTATACAGTGTGAAGTGATCAAATCAGTGTAGTTAACATTTCCATCTCCTTATATGGGTATATAATATAAAATGTAAGTGTATCTATCATCCATGTGTCTGTCTGTCTATCTATAGATCGATCTATCTATCCTTCTGAAATCAGGGTAATTATCATTCCCATCTCCTTATCAAACCTGTGTTTGGAGTCCTTAGCTCTTCTCTTCGAGATGTTCATAAAGTATATAACAAGTTTCTGTGAAATACAATCACCTCAGAGTTCTGCAGAACACTAGAACTTATATCTCCTTCTAACTGTCTTTGGGTACCTGTCATCCAACCTCTATTAATCTACCTTTTCTCCCATCCTTCCCAGCTTCCAGTATTATACATTCTGATTGATTTTTTAAAAATATCTACATATGAGATAGAGCACGTAGCATTAGTCTTTCTGCTTCTGACTTATTTTACTTAAACATTAAGTTCTCTGGTTCTACCCATTTTGCTGGGACATGGTTGAATAATAGTCTGTTGCATATATCCATTGTTGGGAATCTTGGTTGATTTTATATCTTAGCTATTATGAATAGTGCTGCAACAAATATGGGTGTGCAAAATCTCTTTGATATGCTGATACAATTTTCTTTGGATGTATGGCCAGAATGTGGTAGCTACCTCAGAGGTAGATCTATTTTTAGTTTCTTGAGGAACCTGCCTGCTGTTCCCCATAGTGGCTGTACTAGTTTATATTCCCTCCAACAGTGTATAAAAGTTCCCTTTTTTCCACATTCTTGTTAATATTTGTTACTTTTTGTCTTTTTAATAATGGCCATTCTAACTGGAGTGAAATGATACCTCATTGTGGTTTTGTCTTTTCATAACTTTTGTCCATTTTTTTGTTTTTGGTGGTTCTGTGGTTTGAATTCAGGTTTGACCCTTGCAAGGCAGTGCTTTACCACTTGAGCACACCTCCAGCCCTGCTAACCATTTTTAATTGGATTTTTTTTTGTTGTTATGAGGTTTTTAAGTCCCTGTATATTCTGAATATTAATCCTTTGCAAAATGCTCTTTTTCCGCTCACAGACATTTGCACAGAAGGTACGACTTGAGGCATTTTATAGACAACATTGCATTGTAGCCCATGCTCAATCATTTTATGTAGAGCTTAAATAGCTTCATTTTTGCTACATAATTTACTATTTATGATCTAGCCAAATGAAATGAAAATCTGTTTTATAGTCCTGATCAATATTTATTATTTTTATGTTTTTCATTATTTAGCATTTTGATCAATAATAAAAAGAACACTGAGTCAGAAGCCAGGTGCTGGTGGCTCATGCCTCCCGGCTCTAGCTACCCGGGAGGCTGAGATAGGGACGATTACAGTTCAAGGCAAGCCTGGGTAAACAGCTTTCAAGACATCATCTCCAAAATAATCAGAGCAAAATTAACTAGAGGTGTGGCTCAAGTGGCAGAGCGCTTGCTTTACACGTGTAAAGCCCAATTCCACCAAAACAAAACAAAACAAAACAACCAACCACTGAGCCAGGTGTGGTAACACACACCTATAATCCTAGCCCTCGGGAGGTTGAGGCAGGAGGATCACAAGTTTGAGGCCGTCCTGAGCTACACAGTGAGATCATGTCTCAAAAACAAAAATGAAACCATAATTTTTTACATTAGAAAAATGTAGCTATGTAATAATTGGTATGTGAAGTAGCACAGAGTTAAAACTTCTTAGTAAATTTACCACCGATTATTACACCTTGGACCACTCCACAGTGGCACTGCCTTCCCTCCATTGCTTTTCTTTCAGCTTTCCCCACTTCATGTAGCAGAGTTAAACAGTTTAAACATCACTTCAGTTATTTGGAAAAGAGAAGAATGTACAGTGATGGGCTCAAGCAGGCTTCTACGGACTCTTGAGACCTGATTGTTAAATTTTTAGGAAATTTAAATTTTAAGAAAGGCCATTCTTAAAGTTTGTAATTTTTGCATTCTTGTAAACTTATAATCAAATAAATAATATTAAAACAAAGATAATGTGTACTCAAAATTCACCCTTTCCTGAACATTTCTTTACTTGTTGCTCTTGTGCTCTTGGTTATTCACTGTTGTATGGTGGTGGGAATGCTGGATAATGACCTACTGCATGTACCTTTTCAACTCCTGGCTCGGTGGGATGACATTGGTAGCTTGAAATCAACTGGCTATTTGTAGGAGCATTTTCACCACTGATATGCTCCTCTTTCTCTTGGAGCTGGTTGTCAAGCATTTACCAGCACATCAGTGAGGGAAGCACATTTACCATTTTACTTACTTATTAAGGATTGCATTTTCTTAGATGGAACCCAAATAGATTATTAAAAAAAAAAGTGGTTGTGTCATAGATTGGAAACAAAACAGTAAAGAGATTTGAAATGAGATACGAAAAATTCTAAATTGGGTACTGTGTTTTGTAAATGTAGAGGGACTGTTTACAAGCATAAGTATTTTTTTAAATAATAATTTGTATAAAGAGTGATGACCCTATCATGTCACTTTCACTAAGGGAAGACCAAGCATGTACTAGTACCTCTCAAGATTGTCCTCACTTTGCATCTGACCTGGAGATGCCTTACAGAAAATAAACCTTTCAAAATACAAATAAGACCATGTTTTCCCCCATTCCCCCCAAGTCCTTTGTGGTTTCTCCATGGCTTATTGGACAGACATCAAACTCCTTAGTATATCCTACAAGTCTGCATAAGGACTGGCTTTTCTCTGCCTTTCTTGCCTCATCGTCTTTTACTTCTTTCTTGGAACTTTAGGTTCCAACCATGTTAAAATATTTTCAGGTCCACGAAAACACCATTCAGTCCCCTTTCTGAAATCTTACTGTGTCTTCAAGAATCAACTCTAAAGTCACTTTTTATTCTATCATCTATCTATCTACTATCTATCTATCATCTACCTGTCTGTCTATTGGCTTTTTGAGCCAGGGTCTCCCTATGTAGCTGGGGCTGGCCTTGTATGTGCAGTTGTCTTGCCTCTACCTCCTGATTACTGGGATTTCAGGATTGATAAAGTCACTTCTCAAATGAAAATTTCTCATTCAGCATCGGTATAAAGGAACTGCAAATAAAAATGACTTGGAAATTCTATCTCACACCAGTCAGAATGACTACCATAAGAAAACAATGACAAATGCTAGAAAGGATGCAGTAGAGGGAAGGAACCCATATTTACTGATGGTGGGAATTAAATTAGTGCAGCCTCTATAAAAGTCAGTGTGGAGGTTCCTCAAAAAATAAAAACAGAACTGTCGTATCACTCTGCTACACCACACCTTTCTGGGGCAAATAGTCAAAGGAATGTAAGTCAGCATGCAATAGAGATACTTGAACACTCATGTTTATTGCAGCACTATTTACAATGGTTAAGGAATCAATCCACATGCCCATCAACAGATGAATGGATAAAAAAGTACAAGAAACTTTCTAAAGTAAAATAAATGTTCACTTTTTTGACAGTCAAGACCATCTCTGGTTTAGAAGAGTCATTTAAATAGAACTACTTCTGAAAAATCATAAAAAACGTAATAGTATTATCTTCCCTTAGACTACTAATGTAATTGGGATCTCACAAAGCAACTGAATTACAAACAATAAGATATCATTATGAGGAAGTAAGGAGAAAGGCAAAAAACATTGCAAATTAAAGAATAAATAAATGATATTGTAACCTGGTAAGTAGCAAATGTAAAAAAGACAGCTAAAAGCAAAACCAAACTGTCTAGGGCAGAAAGGGAAGAGAGCATTCCTGGGCAGAGCTTGTTGGGATGCTCCTAATGTTGACTAAATACATTTTACAGTATTATAGGACCGTCAAAACAATGGAGAAGAGAACTGAGAGTGGTGGTTCACACTTATAATCTCAGCACTTGGGAAGTAGAGGCAGGAGGATCAAGAGTTTGAAGCCAACCTGGGTTACATGGTGAGATTGTCTCAAAAAAAATAAAATTAAAAAAAAGCCATACAGTAACAACAAAAAGCTCATTTTTGAAGGCTTAGTTTCCCAGCTGATGGATCCAATCATTGAGTCTCTGACTTCATAAAAGGATTAATCCAGTGATGGATTAGTAATGTGATGACAGTTGGAGGCGATGGAAACTGTGGGATGGAAACTTCTAGGACACTGCTATAAGTGCTTCCAAAAATCCTGTTGCTCTAAGGGTGGCCATGTGAGGGCTCTCCCTGGGGCTCCTGATTCTTTGAGTCACTGTAAGATCCTTTTGTGAGTGAAGATTTGGCTGTCAGGGTCAGGTCTTGGGCCACAGGCTGGCAAATTTGTAAACAGTAAGGAGAATGGCTGTGGCTATTTGTATGACTTCCTACATTCCCTGTACTCTCCAGCATTCACACAAGGGATCCCTGGGCCACATATACTATTCTACACATCTCCATCGCTGTCTTCCCAACGAAGTTTCCATGGCTAGATTCATACTGCTCCTCACCACCTTCATTCTCTCCAAATGTCTCTTTTTTCCCAACTCTCAATAATTCTAATATTTTCTCTTTTGTCACAAAAATCTTACTTTACTCTAGTTGTAGGGCATATACATCAGTCTCACTGCACTGTGTCAATTTTGCTTTAAAATGTCTATTTCCCAGTTTGTATCATGCTTTTTAAAAATATGACAGTAACTTCCTTTATTATCTGTTGGTATGGAGAAAGCACTGCAGTGGAAACTACCATATATCCAATAATAATACTTAAGAAAGCTATATACCATGATTTTTTAAAAAGCTACATTATTAGTCTTTGAGAAAAGAAGGCATGTAATTTTCTGGTTACTTGGGGGATGAAATAAAGTTAAGAGTTTAATAATTCTAGTCCTTAGGAAAAAACAAGGGTGCTGAAAATAGTAATCAGACTATGAATTCAAAAGATCTTTTTTCATTTTTTTCTCTCTCCAAGACAATTGCATTTCAGATACTAAGACTTTTAACTTTAAGAAGAGGGTAGGAGGGAGAGCTGGGGCCAGGGTATTCTGGGTGGCAGGAAGAAGAATGAACACTGATTTTGCATCTTAGGCTACCTGGGATGTTCTGTGCTTGGGATCTCCAAACACAGCTGTGTTAATCCCAGAAAGAGTCAAAATCTACATAAAGCACAGAGAGAGTTTCCTGGAAAGGCCAGGTTGTGTGGTTTCTGCTGGAGTAGTCAACTCTGCTGTGAGTGTGAAAGCAACCACAGGACAAATGAGTATAGATGTATTCTAATAAAACTTTATTTACAAATACAGGCCTTGCGTTAGATTTTCAGCTCCAGCTGTAGTTTGCTGGCCCACGGTTTAGGTAAGAGCTATGAGGAAATGCCCTGAAGCCAGGAATAAATGAAAGTCTATCAACTGGCTTGAGGAAGACACAGATGACCTTGGTGGTCTCTCACATGTTAACAAAATAAGTTGAATATGATTTGTGTATTGCTTGAAAGAATCAAGTGAGCAAATCTTTCTAGAGTAAAAGTAGGACCTTTAAGACATATTTGCTGATAAAGATTATAATAATACTAGGTAGTACTTCATAGTATAACCCTACTAGAAGAGTACAATTGTCACCTCTTTTTTTTTGGTGGTGGTAGTGGGATTTGAACTCAGAGCTAGGTAAGTGCTCTAACTAACAGAGGACTTGAAACATGCTCTTTGGTTTCTTTTCTTTCTTTTCTTTGCTGTATTGGGGTTTGAACTCAAGGCCTTCACCTTGAGCCACTCTACCAGCCCTATTTTTTGAAAGTTTTTTTTGAGATAGGGTCTCACAAATCATTTGCCCGTGCTCGCTTCAAACTTCAATCCTCCTGATTTCTTGTCTCCTGAGGAAACAGGATTACAGTCGTGAGCCACTAGCGCCAGGCTCTTTTCTTTATGAGGGTAAGTAGCACTACTAGGATAACACAGCAGCAACGGGCTAAAGACCCTTGAAGGCAGTCTCCCTTGGTGCTTTGGGAACCAAGAGGCTAGGAGTCTAGTAAAACCTATTGAACCAAGCTGACTTGGGCCAGTAGTACCACTAGGGGGTGCAAAAGATCCATCACAAATCAAAATTGGCACCTCTTGTTGAAACTAGAGAAGTCTGCTCATCCAATTTTCTGAGCATGAAGAAATAACTAAAGCAAAGTTAAACTCTGGGCAGGATATATCTATATATACACACAAACACATGTGCACATCTAAGGAAATGTAGGTGCATTTGTTGTGCTGCCATGAGTTATAAAATCTTGCAAAAGTCTTGTTCCAGCCCTCTAAATCAGGGTGGAGACATTGCATATGAATATGCAGAGATAAGAAGGATGAGAAAACAGAAGCAGCAATGACTACTGCTGCCACCAAACAGATGGATGGGCCCGGCCAGCAGCCAAACCATGTGCAGGGCGGAGAGGGCCCAGCCGACTGTGAACTGAGAGGCAGTTTGATTGACTGGGAAGACAGCAGTACTTCCCAAGCTTGACTGCTTTTTGGAACCACAGGGAGCCTGGGTCTTCCCTCCAGCAATTCTGCTTTAATTGGTCCAGGATGTGGTCCAGGGGTTTTCTTTTCTTTTTCTTTTGAGACTCGGTCTCACTGTGTTGCCCAGGGTGGTCTTAAACTGCTAAACTCAAGTGATCTGAGTAGCTGGGACTATAGGCACGAGTCACATCACATCAGCTAAATATTCACTTTTTTTCTTCTTTTGGTGCTGGGAATCAAACCAAGAACATCACACATGCTAGACAAGCATTCTACCTGTGTGCTATACTTGGAGTCCCAGGGAGTTTTATAAAAGTCTTTAAGGGATGCTAATGTCCAGTCCAGGTTGATAGTCACTGAAGTAGAAATGGGATCGGGTGGCGGTTGGAATGGCCCCTGTCCCCATGCAGAGGAGTGATCATGATTTACACAAGTTTGCATAAATCTAAGTCACCATGTCACACCAATTGTCAGAGTATTAATGTACCTTAGTGTCAGGCCTCTATCCAGAACCAAGATGCTTCCTGCCTTGCCTTCTCTGAATGAGGTCCGAAGTTTCATCTAAGAAGTAGTTCAGAATTTCGATTAATTTTTCAAAGGATTATCTTGTTGGGAAAACGAAAGCCAAAGTGACTGATTCATTCACTCTTTCAATAAATATTTGTCAAACACCTACACTGTTGAGCTGGCTACTACATTGGGCTCTGAGAAGATCTGGAGGGAGCTGGCAGAGTTAAGAAGACTCCTATACAACAACAATGATTACTTGGTCCTACATTCATAGTGCAAGATAACAGTTGCCGTGACCGTGACTTCTGGCAGGATTTGAGAGTCTCATTTTATCTGGGGCCTGGAGCTCTCCAGGTGAACTTAATACACTGCTTCCCCAAGGGAATGTGCCTGATGAATGGGACTCAAGAATCCCATCAAACATTTATTGAGTGCCAGCCTCTGTGTAAGAGCCAGGGATACAATGCTGAAGAAGTAAGTCCTGTAGCTGGAGCACTTGCAGTGTAGTAGGGCAGACAATGGGTATACAATTACAATCTACTCTGTGAAGAGTGAGCCACTGAGAAGTACACGTTAATGTGAGAATGCAGAAAAGGAATGTCTACCCCAGACTCGCACAAGTGATAGGAAATGGTTTTTCTCTGTACCCTCAACTCTGGTGGTCTCACAAAGTCTCTTCCAGAGAGACTGAAATGGTCTTATGTTCCCAGATCTTGTGTTTCTGGGGAGGATATGGCATTTCCCCTGACCTTCCCCTTACTTCATGTTGGTTTCTGGGGCTGATTTACTCTACGCATGTTCCAAAACCAAACTTCCTAGTTTGGAAGCCTCTATCTTTGATTTCTGACTCTCCATGAGAATTTCAGGATCCAACTCCCTTAAAATCATGGGTGTCAGGACTCATCTTGAGGTGACCCAGAACCCTCTCTAGATTTTCGGAGATTTTTGGGATGGTGTTGATCACGGAGCAAATCCAGCAGACAAAGAGGGCTACAGAACTTGATAATCAGGGTCCCTATTGAAAGTATATGTGTTACTTGCTTAGAATATTTATTAGCATTTTTTTCCCGTTAATATATAAACATAATTCAACAACACATGTTTGCATCTGTGTACAGAGCATTTACACTCTGAAAATCCTGCAAAACAAGTTACAGAACCATATAAGTAACTCTCCTCCACCCTTATTTCATCTCACATTGGGGTACTAGTCAGTGACAGGAGCCCATGAGCTCTGGATACACCAGCCAGTCTTAGTTGGCTTTTAGTTCTTCATAGAGATATGTAAATGAGCTGCACTGGCATACAGTCTATCTAGTGTCTTCACTGCAGGGGCAAGCAGATGCCCCATTTGGCTAATTTAGGACAGGGGGACAAGTCTGTGGCCACACTACTTCTATTACTGGGAGTTGAATATTATTATTATTATCTCTTATTTGCAGGATCTAGTAGGTTGTCCTGTAGCTGTGTTGGCTTTTCTTTTCAGTAGGAAAAGTAGTAAAAGGCAAGCAAAATCCTCCAGATCCAAGCAAGTCTGTAAATGGCTAACTTTCCTCTCAGCATTTTGTGAACATTGATCTGGAAACTAAATTTGGAGATTTTATTTTCCTAGGAGTCTAAAACCCTGCATAAACTTTGAAGAGGTTCATAAGTAAATGCATAAAGTGCCTGTGCTTGTTGATTGCTCTTAAATATTTTTAGTTGGAGCAATGAATAGAAGATTCTATTTAAATTATCAAAGGAAAAAAAAACCCTCAGATGCTACCAATGCATCCTCAGAGCAAAGAGTGGCCACAAGTAATTATCTTCCAAGCAAAAACAAACAAAAAGAATATTCCAGGGAAAATATTAGCTGGTTTAAAAAATATGTGTTAAGTAATCCACACAAGGTTCTGCTGGCAGGGTCCTTTCCTTGCAACATGTATAGACTTGGCTGTCAAGAATGGCTTAATAGTGACTTGCAAACAGAGATTCATCACCTCTGCTAAAATAGCAGAGATGCCATCAGCAAAATTAAGAACTGGTGATGATTAAACAGCTTGTGGATTTAACAAAACCACATGATGGCAAACATGTGCCTCTTCTCTATCCATGGAGTGTTCTTATCTGAGATTTAAGAAGGATTCAGAGTTGAGATTGCACTTTAGGAAAGGGTCAAGAGAATGATCTCATCGTGTATGTCTTTCAGAGGAACCCTCATCACTTAGCCCAGGTGACAGTGAAGGCTGATTTGCATATCCACCTCAGAAACTGACGTGTCAACTGTGCTTCTTCAGTTAGCTCCTCAAATCTGAACTATTTTCGAAGGGTTGATGAGTCTTTGCCAGTTACAAAGAAATTCTTGACATTTCATCTATGTTCATATTTTAGAGTGAAAGAATCAGATAGACAATTAAAAAAAATGTTCTGTTTATCATCTGACTTCAAACCCTTCTCTTCTGCTCTCCTGATTTTTTTCTCCAAAGTTCTGGTGACATCCTTGTAGCCACTTTCAAAAGACATTTCCACTCTAAATCATTCTTAACCTTTTAGCAGCATTTAACACAGCTGACCTTGGTTACTGCTTGAAATACGTTCTCCCCCACCCCCGGCTCCTCTTCTGCTACAGTCTCCTGATTTCCATCTGTTTGTGTGCTTTGAGTCAGTCTCTTTCAGAGCCTTCTTTTGCAGCTCCTTATGTGTTTTTAGGCTTAAGATTCTGTGCAGACCATCTTCTCTTTTTTACCTTCTGGTGTGCAACTTCTGCAAGATAGTTATCTCTGTGCTGATGGCTACCAAGTTTGTCCCCAGTCCATATTTTTCTCCTGGGCTTCAGATTGAGAGATCCACCTGTCTGCTGAGCCCCACTGGAAGCCACAAATTCAATGCTTGCAATAATGCACTATCTCTCTTTAAGCCAATCTGTATCTGGCCAGACATCCAGATGTCCCATCATTGACTCCTCCTGCTCTTTCATTCCACTCTCGCAAACCAGTAAATATTCAAGTCATTTATATCTATATCTATATCTATATCTATCTATCTACCTATCTATATATATTTGGTTTTGGTGGTACTAGGGCTTGAACTCAGGGCCTTGTGCTTGAGTCACTCCCCAGTCCTTTTTGATTCCATTATTTTTCAGGTAGGGTATCATGCTTTTTGCTCTAGCCAGCCTCAGACCAAGATCATCCTATCTCTACCTTCACTATAGTTGGGATTACAGGCATATGCCATCACACCTGGCTTTGATTCCATATATTTCTTATGTCCAGAATGCTCTAAAATCCATCCTATTGTCCATTATGACTGCCTGGCTCAGACTCCATCAGATCTAGGTATTGCAACAGTAATAGCTTTTCTAATCCATTCTTTCTAATCCAATTCTTTCTAATCCATTCTTTACCTGTAATCTTTCCAAGTTTTAGAATAAAGTACCAGTCTGATGAATTTACTAATGTACTTAAAGCCTCCAGTCATTTCTGCTCATTATGATGGTTCTTACTCCTCTTTCAGCTTTACCTCTACTCTGCAGCCCTGTACTAACACACGAATACCTTCTAATGCCACAGTCACTTCTGCTCTTTTGCAAATACAGTTTCCCCTCCCCTTAATAACCTGGCTAGACCTACGTATCTACCAGACTTCTTCATTCCCTCCTTCCAGAAAGTCTTCCTGAGTGCTACCTTCCACCTCTGGTATTCATGGCAGCCCCCTGCATGACTATAAGCAGGAATCTGTCTCTCTTTTTGATGATGATCTCTGTGCCTTGTGCAGAGTAGAAGAAGCTCAATACAGAGATTCTGAGTGCGTATACTGACCACTAGGAGAAACTTCAAACAGTCTGCAGTCAGGCCTCTGCAAGGGTGGGGGAGGGAGAGAGAAGAGGTAACTTCTGCCTCTCATTGTCTTCTTACTTCTTTTTTTTTTGGTGGTACCAGGATTTGAAAGCAGGGCCTAATGTTTACTAGGCAGGCACTCTACCTCTTGAGTCACTCCACCAGCCAGCCTGTCCTCTTACTTTTTTAGGGGAGCCTGGGAAAGCAGCAAGTTCACCCTGGGCAGGAAGCAGGAGAGTATATTTGGAACTTTGCTTCATGGTTGGGTGAAAAAAGTGCTCTTTCAGCTCTGAGTAGTTGATCAGCCCAGGTAGAGGTGTAATAACTTCAAGGAAGTCGTAGCAAGTGCTTCCTGGGGAAAGGGGCACAGGTGGGCACCCCTCAGAAGAGGAAAAGAAGTGTTCCATTCATGGGAGGAGGTGGAGAGAAAAAGTTCAATACCTGTCTTTCCAGCCACAGATGTGCAGTGGGTGACAGCACACTGGGAAGGCACCAAGGAGCCCAGATAACGCAAGGGTAATAATACCTAGCATCCACACAGTGCTTATCATGTGCACCACTGCTGTAAGTGCTTTGCAAATTTGTAAGAACATGATACAATGAAATGTTAATCCTCACAACTCTACTAGGACCATTTCTACTTCATGAATGAGGAAACAGAGGCACAGAGAGGTGATGTGAGTTACACAGTGCTGGACAGAGGCTGTCTTGTTTCTTGTACCACCACTCCTAAGCAGCAGGGGGAGTGGTGCAGTGGGGTGGAATTAACAATGGTTGCAACTTCAATTAAAAAATTCCTTGAGTTTCATCCTAGATTGATTTATTCACTTGATTCTTTAAAAGGTTGGTTTGACTTGAGTAAAAAAAAGTTGCCTACAGTGTACCTACACCATGGCTGGTATCGTGATTATTGTGTGGCCGTATTGAGAGAAGTTAAGAACATTATGTAATCAATCACTTCTTTTCATTTCTTGTCAAGATAATGATTATCTGCAATGGGTTGTTTTAGTTATGTTCACAAGAAAAATAGGTTGTGTGCCATCCTGATTCAGTCCTTTTGTTTATTTTCTTGTTGTTTGGGGGATGATCCCAGGGCCGCACACATGCAGTTGTGCCCCTAGTCTACTGTAATTCAGTTCTTGAAGACTGACAATAAACAGGCTTGTATAAAACAAGCTGATGGGACAATTGTCTTTGAGACTCTTGTTACAAATGGCCTTGATCTTAGTTGTAGGAGTTCTATGAAAACAATACTGGTAAGAAGCATATAAAATTTGCATTGCATTGTTTTTAACAAGCAAAGCACTTTCCCCAAATGCCCAATTCTTTAAACAGGACTTATATGTTTGCCTTGGTGTGCATAGCTGAGAAATTGCCTACCAAGTTCAGTACAGGAAAGTTATACAAATTGCTTTGCATTTAAAAAATTATTATTCTGGTACTCATAAATACTTTGTTTTATTGGCTATGACTTTCAAACACTTGTTATTATAGGTAAAAAAAGCATATAATAATTTTTGTGTAGGTGTGGTATTGGGGCTTGACCTCATGGCCTACACCTTGAGCCACTTCACCAATCCTTTTTTGTGATGGGGTTTTTTGAGATAGGATCTCTTGAACTATTTTCCCTGGCTGGCTTTGAACCTCGATCCTCCTGATCTCTGCCTCCTGAATAGTTAGGATCACAGGCGTGAGCCACTGGTGCCCAGCGTGGTGACTTTTTTATGTAAACATTTGCCCAAACACATACAGTGAATACATGCCAGTCTTCACCTGAAATGTAACAGCCACTACCTAACCTCTTCAGTCAGTTCAGAAATTCTCAAATAACCAGAAACTTCACACTTTGAAATGACATTTGTAGGTAAATTATTGGCTATATTTTTCAGCCAGTGATAGAAAAACTGTTCTACCATAAAAATAGGGAAAAGTGAATAGATAGGAAGCCTTAGAGTTTATCAGTTTGTTTACTTCTCTGCTAATTTTATCCTTCTATTTAGAAATTAATTTCCATGAGTGGGTGAAAACAAAGTTCAATTGTTTGAACTGAGTCATTAAGATATAGAGCTTTTGTTTAAAATAAGTATAATTTCCACTCCCAGAGGTGAGTTTGAAAACACATTTCCAGAAAATTTGTGACTTTACATGAAACGATATTTTGAGGAAAATCTGTGGTAGTCTTAAACGAAATTTCTTCCGAGTGAAAGACATATTTTGAAAACAGTCTAAGAATAGTCACTGCTAACTATGTACTATAATAAGTGACCTTATAGTGCTGGGGATGTAGTTTAGTGGTAGAACACTTGCCTAGCGTGTGTCAGCTTTGGGTTTAATCCCCAGCACTGCAAAACAACAACAACAACAAAATAACAACAACAAAATGTGACAAAAGGTGACATTACTTATCTGAAAGTGCATCTGGGTAATGGAGTCCAGAGAATGATTTTGTTTTTTTTTTGAGGTACTGGGGTTTGAACTCAGGGTCTACACTTTTAGCCACTCCACCAGCTCTTTTACGTGATTTTTTTTTTTTCTTGAGGTAGGGTCTCATGAACTATTTGTCTGGGCTGGCTCTGCCTCCTCCTGAGTAGCTAGGATTACAGGCAGGGGACACTGATGATCTGAATCACCTCATTGCCTAAGAATTTTCACTTTCAAAAGTAAGAAGAAAATGACCAATGCTTACTAAATATTAATAACTGAAAACAGGAATCTCTACTTTGTTACTTGTGAATGTAGTAATATTATTTTCCATACTTGCAGTTGAATACATATTTTTGTTAGACATTTTAATTTGTCCCTTAAGAAAAACTACTATTTCATGAGTTACTGGTAAGCAAAAGCTGTCTTCAATTCATATTAATTATCTAACCACCAAAAAGTAACAAGAAAAATGCCAAAGCAAAGTTGATATTTTATAGATGGATCACAATTGAAATCAGTAATATACGTATAAAACACTACTTCAGGTGAGTTGCAGAAAGTGAGTATATTCTGGCAGGAAAACTGTAAACTGTTGTTGATCTTGTTTATGCAATTAAACTCAGGGAATGAACATTTTTGTAAAAGAGTTAGGACTTATACCTTAAACTTACTTTCATAACTATTAATTGTATTGCTTGGTCTTTTAATCATGTTACCTTAAAAATTAACTACTATCTTGAATGAAAGATTTTCAATCAAATTATTAAACTATTTAGTGTAGTTATTAGATTTGTATAGAATCCAGTAATTTTAAATGGAACTTGAAAGTGTTTAAATAAAAACAGTAAGCAAAAGCCATCCGCTCAGGTGTCACAAAGTAGCATGCAGAAATCTTTAGAAATCCACAGAAAGGACAGAGAGGTAAATCAGAAAGTTAAGTTAAAAATAAGGACCAAGAAAGAATTCTGAAAAGCAAGGGAATTCTGAAAAGGCTGTATAAAAATTGGTCAGAAGTTATAGCAATATAAATCTTAAACTGTTGTTAAAGTACTTAGCTGGCAGAATAAACCTATTTCATCTTCTTTCTTACAGCTCACGATCCTTTTTATTGGTTGTGAAGCAAAAGTAAAGCTTCAGGTCTTGGAAATGACACAAACTGAGTTAAGTTTCCTAAAAGTGTGACTTTTAGGAAGCCTAATCTGCTTCTACTAGACAGGATTTTCTTTGCCTGTTGCAAGTCAGATTAATCTGGGGACTGAATTGTCCTGCCTTCACTCTAGGGTGTTTGATGGATATTATCAGTGTATGTAAAGGATCTCAAGGTGACTTCTAGAGCAGCAATGTCCAACAGAACTTTCTGAGATGATAGAAGTGTTCCATACATTCTTTTTCCAATATGGTAGCCATTAGCCACCTATGGCTACTGAGCACTTGAAGTGTGGATTGTGTGACTGAGAAACTGAATTTTAAATTGTATTACATTTTAATTAATTTAAATTTAAATAGCTCTGACAACCAGTGATGGTTACCATATAGGATAGTGCATTTTTAGAACTCTCCATCCCCTGTCATCTTTTTTTTTTTTTTTGACAGTACTGGGGTTTGAACTCAGGGTCTCAAGCTTGCTAGGCAGGTTGTACTCTACCAATTGAGCCACATCTTAACCCTTCTCCAACAATCCCTTTAACTAAAGTCTTCAAACATCATTTCACTACAGATTCTGGATTTTCTGGGTTTCAATGTCACTCAAGGCTTCTAGGTTCCACAGGGGTAGGGTGACCTATAATTGAGTGTCCAAAGTGGGATCCTTTGAGAAAGGCAGGGAATACTATTAACAATTAGATGAAAAAAGACATATAATCTGAGACCATCCAGGCCAGGCAGTAAGATTTGGTCTCCCTTCCTGTAGGGTTTATTGTTAGAATGTTCCTTTGGGAAGTATTTGAGTTTGACTTGACTTCTTTTTAGGTTGCTACAGAAAGTTTAAGCATCAATGGAATGCACATATTTTCACCATACCATGATTTCTTTGTCCCCACAAATATTTACCCAAATCTTTTAACTCATTTCTCCTTTCCTAGTGACTTCCAACCACTGAGTAAAGCCATGTCTGTCATGATGCTAAATAACCAACAAAAACAGAAGTCAATAATCAGGGGACTGATATTTGAGATTAGACCAAGTATCAGAATAATCAAATTGGTTTAGGTATTTTAAGCTTTCCTCTTGCTTTTTGGTAAAAGGCAAAAAGTGCCCAAAAGATCAGAGGTAGTTTTCTGTAGTATAGTCACTCAACATTCCCAGTGGGGTTAAACTGAGTTGGCAGAACAGGTAGCAGTTCACTTAGTCCACATCCTGGATTTTTTTTTTTTTTGATAAGTGGGAGAGCATTGGGAACTCTCTTAGTTAGCTCTGCCATTAACAGAGGAGCTAGTAAGATCAATATTAACAGTTAATTTCAGAAGACAGGCTCAGGTCATTGCAGAGTACTCTGAAGTTCTCATTTTCAGAATTTAATGTGCTTTAAAATAGCCTAGAAGGCATTGATTTGATATAAAATACAATGCAAAGATTGGAACATCAGGGCCTAAAATTAATTTTGAAAATCCAGTTGCACCAATAAATTGTCCTTAAAGCAAAAAATACATACAACTCAGCAATTCCCATGAAATCTCCCCAGTATGGCCTGGCTTTTCAAATCTCACCCACATTTTACAACATATTTGTGTTGAACACAGTAAAGTTTTGTATTAAGAAAAGATAGTTCAATTTTTGTGGGGGGATGTGATACTGGGGTTTGAACTCAGGGCCTCACACTTGCTGGGCAAGTCCTCTACCACTTGCCCTGTTCCTCCCTGCCCTAAAATGCTTAAGTTTGTTTTTAGATAGTGTCTTGCACTTTTGCTTGGGGTTGGTCTTAGACTGTGGTTCTCCTACTTATGTCTCCCACACAGCTAGGATTACAGGAGAATACTTAACAATTTAATAGGAAAGTAGAGGAATAGGGAAGTAGTTATTCCAGGAGATTTACCTGATGAAAAAACAACTTAACAACATATAACTCAAAGAATCAGAGATATGTCTCCGAATCATTTTGTTCAAGACTTTTACCAACCTGATAGCTCGAATGACAGTTTTAAGTGGTGGAGTGAGATCTTCTACGGATACATCACACTGGCATCCTTTTTCATCATATACGTCATCAGTGCCAAGGGCTGTGTCAGCTGCAAAAAACAACACCAGTTAACACCACTGCAGTGATTTAAAACATGTTGCTGAGTTTGCCTCACACAGAATACTGGGGTACTCACAGATAAGCTTATAAACCATGGCATGTATAAGGTCAGCCAATTGTTTCTTCAATATTATTCTTTTTCCTTCCTCTACAACCTCACCAGTATTATGTGACTTGACATGAATACTTTTCTGAGCTGTTTTCCAAGGGGAAGATGGTGGTGATGGATTTGTGTTGCTCCATACATGCTCTTTGCTCAGTTCCTTGGAAACTAATAGCCATCATTTAAATGACAGCTGTCTGGAGTTACAGAAACAGTCTGTGGACATGTGACTAACCCGCCTGCATATACAGAGCTCAAATCCCATGCTATTATTCCTATTCCCTGAACAAGTGAGCTAAGCAGCCAGACCCAAGAATGGTGAATATGTATTAGTTACTGGACACAGGTGGCAGTGACCTGGAGAGAGACTGTTTAAGATAATACAACCAGTGCTAAGAGCAGATTTTCAGATTGGATAAGAAAATCAATTCCTCATACACTAATCAAACTTACTCTCAGGTTTAATTGCAACATTTGGAAAAGGGGCAGGGTCATAATAAACACCAAATTATGGATGATTTATAAAATGAATAAGGAATAAACTCATCTTTGCATCTTTCTTCAGTAACAAACATTGAAAACAAAAGTCCTATAGTAGGGGATACGCTAAATGAATATTGGCAGGTTTATACACTAGAATACTGAGAAGCTGTTAAAAATGATACTGAAGACTAATGACTTGGAAATTGTCATAATACATTGTTAAAGAAAGAAATCTATTTATATGGGATTAAGAATGATTTTACTTTTTTTATTTGGCTATATTTTCTAAAATTTCTATAATGAGTGTGCATTATCTTAGTAGTAAAAACTAAATAATGTAATAAAATGCTTTCACAGGAGATGGGATATGTAGCCTCTGAACAACATTCTTATTTGGTCCAAGTCTCTTTAAGTGTTGTCCTACACTGTAGGACTTGAAGTACTTTGTGTATTAGCTCTGGACTAAAGCTGTCATGACAAGAAGGGACTTTGCCATGGGCTGTCTTGACTGGATTCAAAATCCCTCAATTCATTGAGACAGTGCTTGTATTTGGAAGGCAGTTGGTGTGCCATTTAATTCCACTAATATTTGCTGGCTTTGCTCAGTTTACTTTTGGAGGAATGTGTGGGCAGAGACGAGTCTTCACAGCTCTTCTTGAGGGTCCTTTGGCCTTCTTGCCCTCAAGCCTAGTAAGGGGAAGAGATGGAACTGCCACCTCACACTAACAATAATAATTGGGCTATTGTCTGAATTTTTCCCCCAAAATTCAAATGTGGAAACCTAATTGCCAGTGTGACAGTATTAAGAGGTGAGGCCTTTGTGAGGCAATGAAATCGTGAGAGCAGCGTCCTTAGGAATGGGATTGGAAACCTTACAAACGGGCTGAAGGGAAATAGATGGGTCCTTTTCCTGCTCTGTCCCTTCCCCATGTGAGAACACAGGTTGGAGAATGCAGTAACAAGGCACCATCTTGGAAAAAGAGCTCTAGCCATTACCAGACATGGAACCTGGTGGTTCCTCAATCTTGGACTTCTCCATCTCCAGAACTGTGAGAAAGAAATTTCTATTCTTTATAAATTATCTAGTCTTAGATGTTTTGTTATAGCAGTACAACTAGACTACAGTAAATAGCAACCACTCTCTGAAATGTATGCTAGCGCTTAGGTGAAGCTTGTGCATATATTGGGTTTCATACTTACAGCAACTCTATGAATTGGTGGTGGTATTGTGGAGAGATTGAGGCTTGGAGAGGGTAAATACCTTGTCAGAGGCCATAAAGGTGGTAAAAGTGAAGCTAGTAAGTTGCATAGCATGACATTACAGATGTAATTTGAAAATAAAACTATCTTTATTAGAGACAGAGAAGAAGACCCAGGGATACAAGAAAGATGGAGGCAGAGAACAGAGGAGTGGACACACAAACCAAGGGACACCAAGGATTGCTGGCACCACCCCCTAGAAGCTGAAAGAGTGGCACAGGATGGTTTCTGTCTCAGAAGCTCCAGAAGGAATCAACCTGGGAATGCCTTGATTTTGGACTTCTGGATTCCTAATCTGTGAGACAATGTATTTCTGTTGCTTTAAGTTACTCAATGTGGAGCAACTTGTTATGACAACCCAGGAAACTAATGTATTTGAAAAACTCCTCTTTATAGTTTCTAATTCTTTACTCCAGGACATTAATTATGATGATAATGATAGTAGTAAGAGGTTTTTAGAGAAATCTAATTATGTGCCAAGAACTTTAATTAATTGCTACAAAGCCCCAAGACGTGTGTACTATTATTACCCCTGTTTCATAGATTGTGGAGGTGAGGCACAGAAGGCTAAGAAACTTGCCCAGGGATACGTGGAGACTCCGAGATCCAACCAGAACTTAACCCGTGCAGTTGGGGTCTGCAGCTGCTTGACCCTGAGTTTCACCTCAAACCCTTCCAGATTTGTCCTTCTTGTCTCTCCTGTTGGCCTCTGGCTTCCCTTCTCTGGCACTGCATTTTCCTTTACATGGCAATGTGCACCTGGTATGGTTTGGACCCCACAGAATTGACCAAGGAAGATCCAGTGTGGGGCTGCGTGGTTACCATGGCCACACGCTCAGCTTACCCACCTCCCAAAGGAACTTCCAGGATGCTGTGTGAGGGTTGGAAGAGGAAGACAGGTAGAGACGGGGCTCACCTACAGGATAAGCTGATAGAACTGAGGCCACCAATTGCTATTGTGGAGCCCTGTGAGATGTCCTGATGTTAGCTACTTAAAGGAAATATCAAGTAACATGTGTTATCAGGATTTTCGGTATAGAATTCCAGAGAATGTTTTATGCTGTCCTTCTAAACAGAAGGACTGCTTTCTTTCACCTGAAGTCGAGAAGAGATACCTCTAGCAGTTCCATCTCATACCACAGAAAACTGGGGAATCCTGAGGGCACACAGGAAAGGCAGATCCCACAGCACTTGATGGCCTTTCTGCTCGAAAACAGCATAACCAACCATAACATAACCTCGGCTGTCCAAGAAGTTACACAGCAGGGTCCTTCAACTGTGAAGTCAATAGAAAACTGTTTTTCAGGTGTGTACTGTCACAATAACCACAAAAGTGACGGTACATTTACTGCTGTCGGTGGACTCGGGGACAACCCAAGTGAGTACAAGAGAGTTACTTCCTAGTCTACTGCTGTCTCAGCCCAATGAACTCCAAAAAGAGACTCTGTCTCTCCATTTCAGTTGGAGGAACAAGGATGGACAGAGGATGGGAGTCAGACACCAGTTGTATTATAGTCAAATGTGGCTTATTGAGTAGCTTTATTATAATACTTTATAATTTGATTATTCAAGGCACAAATTAAACAGTCCTACTTTTTATTTTTTGGTAAGTTTGGTTAGCGCAATAGCAAATGTATCTTTGATGGCATGTGTTGAGTCAAGGGCTGAATTAGGGATTTTTCTTGTTAGTCCTTATTTCAAAGTCATGAAAATGAGGAAGATACTATCTTTTTCTTCATAAATATCTTGAGACACCTATTTTCTTTCTAGTCAAGTAAGGTTAATAACACATTAAGGGTCTTTCTTATGATTCCTAAAGGCTTAAAACATATGAGTGTTAAACACCTCGGGCTAAATTTTTAGCTGGGACCATTTTAGCTGCCTGCCCTGGCGTATGGGACATGTGAGTTATGGGAGCATGAGCCTATGTGAGCAGCAATCTGCACAAAATCTTGAGACAAAAGGCAAAATGTCAACGGAATAAGGTGCTCCCCAAAGTCCTGTCCCCATGGGCATGGGTCATGCTTAGCATAGGGAAGGAAAAGAAGTATAGAATACAATTCTTTATCTCTTTCCTTTGTTCTCTATCCTTCTTTCTATTTTTGTGATCTGGGGATTAAACCCAGGACCGTGAGCAGGTTAAGCAAGTGTTCTGCCATTGAGCTATACTCCCAGTCCCGTTTCCTACTAGTTATCACTCTTCTGGATTTATTTCTAGATATTTTTCTCTCCTGCATTTTGAAAAATCTAAACGAAAATTTGAAAAAACCACTAGTTAAAATTGCTACTTTTCAGATGAATATGGCACAACCAATGTGTACACATGTATGTAAATGTAAAAATGATTCCTGTTGAAACTGTGCCAGGAATCAGGGAAGGGGGCTTGGGGAAGAGCAGTGGAGGGATGAATCCAAGTATGATACATTTGATACATTTTATGAACCTTTGTAAATGCCACATTGTACCCCCACCCAGCACAAAAACAACAACAATAATAATAAAACCTGATCTAATTTCCATAGAGTCAAATTGAGCAACCAAGCCACTAACAAGAAGAAATGATCTTCTAGCCTATTTGCCCTAAGAGTGTTCCCTAGGAGCCAGAGCCTCGTGAACGCTAACCATGTCTCTACCATTGAGGTACATCCTCAGTTACTACTAACATGCACTCACTGGCAGAGTATTTGAAAAAACAGAAAAACTAATTGTTTTGAAGAAAAAAAAAGTCTTCCACAGTCACAGAAGTTAACGACAACCAGGACTGTGATCGTGTTTCTTGCACTTAGAGTGTGAGGGGTGGAAGTCCGCAATGTATTTTATTTTAGCAATTTAACTGAAGCATGCAGAGACTGCCTCAATATGCTATAGGGAAATCCCATTACAACTTTGGGCCACTATTCATGGTGGTGATAACTGACTGGTTACACTCTGTCATGAATCATGAATTATCATTTATTTTCCCAGGGCTCCTTCCTTTGATGCTGATTGAATTTCAGCTGCTCCCCCACCCCCACCATGTTACAGCACCTTCAATATCAACCTAAATTTGGAAATTCCATTTTAGGCATGTGGTCTTCAAATGACAATTCTTTAATCTACCTAGAGTTTAGGGTAGGTGCTCAGGCCTGAATAGTAAGGTATTATTTCACTATATCCTTGGCTGGGCCCTTCTTTCTCTTCTGTGCTAGGTGCTTCTAAGTCACCGAGAGACATACTGGGTTCCTCCCGCACTAATAAGGAATATAAAAGATACTCTAGACAATATATTTTTTGTCATAGACTTTTCTCCTAATAATAATAATAATAGTAATGCATGCTTGTTGTAGAAACTGAAATTTGGAATTAAATTTTTTAATTCACTTTTTATTAATTTCATTTTTGATTGACTACATACTATTTGTACATTTTTGTGAGAAACAATGTGATGACTTGATTCATGTATACATTCAGTAATAAGCAGATTAAGGTGATCTGTATATCCAGCACCTGAAACTTTTAACATTTCTTTATAATAAATACAGCCCAAAATCCTCTCTGCTACTTTGAGATATAAGGCGCGTTAATATCAACCCGCCTGTGCCACAGAACATCAGAACTCACTTCTACCTAACCTCAACCCTGCCTCTGTTGGCCCACCTCTCCTCATCCATCCTCTCAGAGTTTTAAACTAAATCATAAAGAGTGAGAAGGAATTTGCCCATGGTTCTAACGCTGAGCAAAATCCTATTACATTTTGGCATATTTCCTTTTAGTCTCATTACCTCTGCATCAGCTGATGCTCAATGTCAAAGTCAATTTCCCAACACAGATTGAAGGTTAAACATCTCTGGTTGCCATGTGAGAGAAATTTATTCTGATAGCCTGGAAGTGCCTGTTGGGCTTAATTTTATTACAGCTATTCCACACAGGCTCCAGCCCCAACAAGCTGCCAGTAGTAAGCACCCTCACTATTGGACACTCTACCCCACCCATCTTCTTTTCCTTTCCTTTTTGTTTGGCCGGCAGTCTCTGGGTGCTGAGTTTGCAGTGGGTAGGTTATCATGTGCACAATGGCCCCTCCTGCCCGTGCCCAGTGGGGAGGATACGCAGAATAGACTGTTTGAATTTCAGCATACAGGGAACTTGTGTGTCATTTTGAAAATGGTCATTGTGTCTTGCATTCTTCAAGTTACTTTGGTCCCAAGCAAAGAGGATTGGGTGTGGAGGCAGCAGTTCAAAATTCAGAGCTTGGGATCCAGCTCTGCAGTGGTGACTCCTCAGGAGTCTATCATCTCTAGGAAATGCATTGCGACTGCCAAGACAGGCCCAGCCCTTTCTGCCTCTGCTGGCTACAGAAGCTCCTGTGCTTTTGTTTTGTGTTTTGTGGTGCCTTACCATTGAGCTTCAGCCCTGGCCCAGGGTGCACTTTTTCTTATCATATTATATTTGATTGTTTACAAGTCTCTTTCCTTGCTAGACAGCCAGTTCCATGAGGGTAGGACCATCTTCTCATCCATTAGCTAGCCTCTGGATTTTGACTTTATTATTTTCTCTTGGACTGTGGTGTTTTGTTTATTACAATTAATTGACTAATTAATTTTTTTGGTGATCATTCATGATCAGGTAAAATTCAAAGCCTACTGTGGAAGAAAAAACAACCCAGTTGACCTTGTAATGTTTAATTTTGTTGTTGTTGTACTACGGGGGTTTGAACTCAGGGCTTCACACTTGCTAGGCAGGTGCTCTATGACTTGAACTGTCACCCTCCCCCAGCCCTTTTTCCTTTAGGTATTTTTCACATAGGATCTTGTGTTTTTGCCTGGGGTCAGCCTCAGATCACAATCCTCCTACCTGTGTTTCCTTTGTAGATGGGATTATAGGTGCACACCACCACAACTGGCTTATTAGTTGAAATGGGTTCTTGCTAACTTCTTGCCCAGGGTGGCCAAACTATGATCCTCCTGATCTCTGCCTCCTGAGTAGCTGGGATTACAGATGTAAGCCACTGTGCCTGGTCTATCGTAAAATTTTAAATTAGGATTTCCTCCTATTGACCCATGAAAATATTTAAGAGGCAAAAGAAGTTTAAGGCAAAAGAATGACTAACTTCCATAGTAGAGCTCAGGAATAGTTGTTGAATAATCATTGTATGTATGCCTTGATTTTTGGGTAGAAATATAACCTGTAGGCCCACTTTAAATTCTTGGGTCTATAAGCAAGACCCCATCTTAACCAATAGCAAGGCGTGGTGGCATGCACCTGTCATTCCAGCTGTGCAGGAAGCATAAATAGGAGGAAATAGCAATAGCAAGAGACTATTTAAAAAAAAACCTAAAGTGAAAAGGGCTGGGGAAATGGCTCAAGTGGTAGAGCACCTGACTAGAAAGTGCAATGCCCTGAGGAACGATATGGATAGTTCATGTTAATATAACAAAAAAAGCAATCTAAACTTAATTTTCTCTTTAGGAGCAATGTAAATACATGTAAATATATTACAGCAAGATACAGTGTGCCTCCATGTGTCACTTTTGGATGTTTCTCTCCTGTGTCCTTTTCCAAATTTGACCTTTATCCCAGTACCTTGTATTGGTGGCATTGCAGAACAAACCGTGAAAGTTCACTAATGTGGCCACTGACGAATTAATTCAGAATCTGGGAGATTTGGAGTGAATTGGTTATAGTGCATTTCTACTAAGAGTTAGGAAATCATCCTATGACTTCCTGTAGAAATAAAGGATAATTCTGTAAGAAAACTTTTGATGCATTTGTGGACACATTTCCATTCCTTTTTTTCTAGGCTATAGAACTAAAATGATACAGTATTTGAAAAAATTAATAAAGGAAAAACTGTGGTTATTTGAAAAAAGTCCAGGTATTCATACCTAAGGCATATATTAGTTTCACAGTAAAATAACTTTTTGAGCTTTAACACAATATTCTAAGTAAAGAGCTAATTTTAAACAGGAAAATGCATCTCCCTGTATATTTTTTAACCAAAATAGACACAATTTAAATAGGAAATGATGTTCGCACAACTGAAGATTACAGATTGATAGAGAGTGTGTGACCTAGCTGGGTTTACTATTTATTTTTTAGTGTTATGAAATTCTTGAGAAGGAACAGAAAATTAGGACCCCGAGTAAACAGTCCTAGTACCCTAAACCCAAACCGAGGCACATTCAAATACATGAGCAGCATAAGTATGGCTTATTTTTTTCCCCCGAAAAGGGTTAGAGCTAGAATTTCTTGTGAATACCACATTATGAAAAAAGGGGGGAGGGCAAAAATATCTTCTAAACTCTCTCAGATCCACAAGAGACCTTTTTGTTTTGTTTTTTGGCAGTACTTGGGTTTGAACTCAAGGCCTACACCTTGAACTACTCCAACAGTCTTTTTTTGTGATGGGTTTTTTTGAGGTAAGTTCTCGCAAACTGTTTGCCTACGCTGGCTTTGAACTGTGATCCTCCTGATCTCTGCTTCCTGAGTAGCTAGGATTACAGGCATGAACCACTAACACCTGGTCTGTGAGGAGACTTTTAAACTAAAGAGAAAATGCGATGAACTTGACTGCTTTTTTTTTTTATTTCCCTCCACAATAAGGAATGTCTTATGTTGTGATCCAGCACACACACACAAAGATGCACATATACAAATATAACTAAGAAAGAATTTCCCTTCTTAGTGAAGATGGTGGATTGAATGTGTACATCTAATCTTGCTCCCTCTGAAAAACTCATTAAAATATAGTGATAAGCTACTTTTAAAAAGGCATAAGTGCATAAAAGCAGAGGAGAGGAGAGGAGCAGCAGTTGGTTAAGTTTGGAAGAGGGAAGCAGATGGACAAGTTAGGACTAGCTGATAGCAGGGAGAAAACCCTGGGAAAAACTGAGACGCAAGATTTACACTTTAGAAAATGCAAATGTCTCAGGAACTGGCAGCTTTGGGTATCTCTGGATCCAAGGGGGGAGGGGTAAAACTGAGCTAAAGAAGATTGTGTGCAACCTGCCCTAGACACCTGGCCCTGTGGTCCTCTCCTCTTCCAGGAGCAGATGGAAATCTCGGATGAGGGGGTCATCAGGCACAGTCCACCGACAGCACTAAACCAGAAGCTGGAAGAGTCAGTGAGCAGATGTACACTGAGGGTTGAGAACTCACTGCCACCTGCTCACCATTGTAGCAATGGCAGCAAGCCCTTTACCCTCTAGGTAGGAGTTTAGGTCAGTACTCTCTGGGGAATCTGACCCAAAAAAAAAGAGTGAAAGAGACCAACACCAGGAAGTCTCCAAGAAATGGTTGGGTTGGCTCAGATCAACCTATAGAGAAAATCTAAGTTGGCCAGCTCCAGTGACATGCTCACTGTTCCAGTCACCCCTGGAGTCTTCCAAGACTCATTATGAAGAAATAACCGAGGTTTGCTAGATATCTGAGGAAATCTTCCAGTGCTGAAATAGAGATCAAAAGCAACTAGAAGGAAAGAGAAACTGAGGAAAGGAAATTTTCAGCAGGCTATCATTGATATTGTCATAGATATAAAGCAAGATACTGTATCCATGCAACAAAAATAAACACGGGAAAATAACAGCAAAGAACCTTAGAAATGGTAGCAGAAATGGAAATTGTAATATGAAGTTTGGGTGATAAAGTTGACAAAAATGCCCAGAAAGTAGAGAAAAAAGACCAAAAGGTGGAAAATGGGAGAAGAAAGAAAAGAAAAGCAGGGCCACACCACAAGTCCAGACTCTAAATGACAGATTTCCATAAAGTGAGAATGGAGAAAATGAAGAGAAGAAATTACCTCCCCAAATCAATCAGAATGGAAAAAAGCCATTACAAGACATGCAAGGTCTCAAAATGCGTGCTTTTCATGTACTCTTTCTTATGAAAGTGCTGGAAACCACCAATCCAGTCTAGAAGTGAAAAAAGAAAGGGAGTTCAAAAAAGAACAGCAGGCTCAGAGAGCAGCCATCTAGATGAAAGCAGGATGGAGGCTCCTAGGATTGTCTTCACCCAGAAAAGTAGCAATGGAGCCCATCAGGTTCCTGAGGCAGCTGACCTTGAAGAAGATTTTACCAAAAGGTTATTAGAAGATGTAGGAAGAATTATGAAAAGAACAACAAAGTATTGGTTATTTATGTGCTACTAAAGAAGCAAAAACTAAGACGCGATTATAGTGTAATATAACACAGAGACAAAATGGAGACACTGAGCAATCCTAGCTACTTGGGAGGTGGAGGTTAGGAGGACTGAGGTTGAGGCCAGCCTGTGCAAAAAGTTTGTGAGACCTCCATCTCAACCAATTGCTGAGTGTGGTGGCATGTGCCTGTCATCTCAACTATGTGCGAGGCTGAGATAGGGAGGATTATTTATGGTTCTAAGCCAGCCTGGGGAGGGGGAAGTTTTCAAGACCCCATCTCAATGGAAAAATCTGGGCCTGGTGGCACATGCCTGTCACTTCAGCTATGCAGGAAGTGTAAATAGGAGGACTGTGGTCTAGGCAGCCCAGGCAGAAAGTGAGACCTTGTGTCCAAAATAACCAGAGCAAAAAGAGTTGGGTGTGTGGCTCCAGTGGTAGAGGGCCTGCCTAGCAAGCATGAGGCCTTGAGTTCAAGTCCCATACTGCCAAAAAAATAGAATTAATGTAACTTGTATTGGAAGGATGGATGAGTATGCAGAAGGGAAACAGTGAATAAAGAGCTAAATGTTCACCAAAAGAGTAGGAAGTAAATATGCAGTGTTCAAATTTGGTTAGTCAGGAATTAGCAGTAAACATGTTACTGGAAAAACATGGACACTTACATGTTTCAGAAGAAATAGCTGAAAAATAAAAATGGTTGCTTCTGGAACAGCAGTCTTTGGGCAGGGTGGAAGAGGTGAGAAGCAAAGCCATTATGTTCTTTCCTAAAGGGCTTACTTATAGTCTTCGACTTTTTCTTTATTATTTTATTTTTCAAAAAAATTTCTTTTTATGGTACTGGGGTTTGGGGCCTCATGCTTGTTAGTCAGCTTTACCTCCTGCTTTACCACTTGAACCACTCCACCGGTCCTTATTTTTCCAAAATTTGACAGGTAATATTGTATGTGTTCACTGTGTACAGCATGATGTTTTGGGGAAATATGCATATATACATTGAGAAATAGTTAAATCTGGCTAATTAACAAATGTATCATCATTTTTGTGGTGAGAATACTTAGTATCTATTATCTGAATTTTTCAAGAATACAATATATTATCATTAACTATAGTTACCTTCCTGTAAATAGGTCTGCTGAATTTGTTCCTTCTATCTTTTGACCAACATCTTCCCATAGTTCTTTCTCCCAACCTGTCGCAGCCTTTGGTAGCCACTATTCAACTCTCTCTTCTATGGGCTCAATGTTTTTATTCCATATGTGAATGAGATGTTTCTGTGTCTGACATTTCATTTAGCATAATATCCTCCAAGTTCATCCATTTTGTCACAAATGCCTAAATAGCATGTCATTATGCACATATATATTACATTTTCTTCTTCTTCCTTTTTTTTTGGTGGGACTGGGGTTTGAACTCAGGGCTTTGAGCTTGCAAAGCAGGTTCTCTACCACTTGAGCCACACCTTCAGTTCATTTTTGCTCTGGTTATTTTGGAGATGGGGGTCTCGAGAACTATTTGCCCAAGCTGGTCTCGAACTGTGATCATCCTGATCTCAGCCACAAGTGCCCAGTGACAGCTAGGTTTTAATGGAGTCTGTGCTTTATCCTGTGTGTAGGGGAGAATTGCTGGAGAGTTGAGTCTGGAGTTACATGGTTGGATTTGGTGAATAGATTTTGGACAAGGGGCCACACTGGAAGCTGAGAGATACCTGATTTAGATAAGGGATGCTGGTGATCAGAGTTACAGCAATGGTAGTGGAGGTAGATGTGGATGGACTGGAGGAAGATTTAGGAAGTATATGGTTTTAGGTTTTTTTTTTTTATGGTGTCTCAGCTATGATGTTCAGACTTGCCTTGAACCACAGTCCTCGGATTACAGGCCTGAGCCACCTATGCTTGGTACGTTTTCTTTATTCATTCATCCGTTGAGACTATTGTGACTAATGCTGCAATGAACATGGGAGTGCAAATATCTTTCTACACATTCATTTCATTTCCTTTGGGCAGGTACCCAGGAGTGGGATTGCTGGATCATATGGTAGTTGTGTTTTAATTTTTCAAGGAACCTTTGTAGTGTTTTCCATAACATCTGTGCTAATTTACATTCCCACCAACAGTATGTAAAGGGTCCCTTTTCTCCACATTCTTGCCAACACTTGTTATAATAATAGCCATTGTCACTGGAGAGAGGTGAAATCTTGGTTTGCATTTCGTTGATTAGTGATGTTGATTGTTACTATGTTTGTTCTCAGCCTTAGTAATTAGCAACATTAGAAATACTAATTCACACTAGTGAGGGGGCCTAGTACGGAAGGTAATGCTGCATTTGTGCACTTTCTCTTAAGGATCAAAGATACCATTTAGGAATAATTCATGCATGCTCAGCATCTTAAATTATGTTAATTGTGATGTAAATTTCTCTAAGATTCTCTATTAAAGATTGCCAATTAACCTTACTGGCTAGCAGAAATGCTGGCAAAATTTCATGGAATACTTCTAGACACTCAATTAAAATGAGTCTTTCTGTATTGAGTGATGATATGGAACACTACAGGGGTTTCAAGAACAATTAATATGATCTCTACCCTTAAAATTGCTGAGTACACTGTAATAATGGCTTAGTAACTGCCAATAAGGTAAAGGGAAAATTACAAAAAATTAATTTTCTTCTTTTTAATTTCATATTGCTATATTCATTATCCTTATTCAAACGGGAACACTAGAGTATGTTTTATGTGTTCTTTAAAAAATATTGTAATTTAAAGCATTGTAAGAGTTTCATTATCTTCTTAAAATCACTACAATACCCACTTAGTGAATATCTCAGCATTCAGTGATTCAGCAATAACACTTTTAATAATACATCCTCTGTCCCAGTGACACATCTAATTTGTCTGTGTGCTTTCTAAAAACCCAAAGAAATTTTTATCAATAAGGTTTAACTAATTGGATCCTGAGTAAATATTGTATCATTTGTTCATAACATGTTCATTGCTCCTCATTCAAAATAAATATTTTAAAGTAACTCTTATGTTCCATGCATTGTGCTGTCATTCATACAGTAAAGCAATGTCTATATAGGAGAGTTATTCCTAATAGCAACAGCACAGGACATAATAAATAGAATGTCATTCTTGCTGTGATTCTCAATATGAAAATTCTTAAAACTTACTGTAAGGAATGAAAGAAGAAAGTTTGTGTGTACATTAAATTTTAATTTTCCATTTATAACAGATAGGAACTGCAGTAGTGGAAAAAGGGAAGAGGAGAATAGGTAAATTAATCAAGTCTAAGACATCAATTCATCAATACCAATGCAGAGATTAGCATTAATGAATTATTAAATGATAACTACACTCAACTTATTGAACACCTGTACTATGCTTGGTATTGTACAAGAATTCTGCATGCATTATATTTCATTATTACTCATAACTATACTGTTAGGTATTATTCCTAAAGAGAGGAAGGGAGAGAGAGAGAGAGAGACAGAGAGAGAGAACAATAGAGTGAGGGTAGGTCATTTGTCCCATCTCACTCAACTTAGTGAGGGTACTAGGATTGAAACAAGCTCTGTTTTCCTCCATGATTCTAGCCATGGTGTCTGATTAATTCAATTTTCATGAAAGTTCCTTGAGATCTTCCTATACTCAAGGCACTAGGAGTCTTCCCAATTTTGAAATGAAGACATAAGACTCATAACATGTTTTTTTTTTTTTTTTTGTGGTACAGGGGCTTGAACTCAGGTTGTACACCTTGAGCTACTCCACCAGCCCTTTTTTTTGTTTTGGGTATTTTTGAGATTGGATCTCCTGAACTATTTGTCCAATATGGCTTTGAACCATGATCCTCCTGATCTCTGCTTCCTGAGTAGCTAGGATTACAGGTGTGGGCCACTGGCGCCTGGCCAAACTCATAGCTCTTAAAAGCACTTTTTTACTCATACATAGAAAAATCAATGTTTATAGATTTTTGTAGTTTCACTAGCAAATCGTCAAGGTGTTTGTAACAAAAGCAAGGTGAATTCATAGTCTAGAAGGACTGCCTTTATTAAAACAAATCTTGAGGCCATCTTAGCAAAGGGAAGTGACCAACCATGTTGAGATCACAGAGACAGTGGATACTCCACATTTGACAGCATGGTCTCAGGTACTCTCCTCACGTAGGCTACAACTGAGCTAAATTGAAGAGGCTAATGAGTTGTGCCTACCATTCAACACTTGTACATTCTAGAATGCTTCACATTGGAGAGATGTTCTGAATCAACAGTGAAATGATTTAGCAGGACTTAATCCTACCTCTACAAGGATGTGATGTTTCCTTTCAACCATATTCAGAGATGTCCAACCTTAATCAAAGCAGTTATGCTTCATAATGGCCTGACAAACTGCAGAATCGCAAATTTGCATTATTCTTTCATCAAGTCTGTTGGAGAATTCTAAATATATCTGATAATTTTTCTCAACTTTCAACTCTTATGAGGCTGGCATGATATTGTCAGGAAATGCCAATGTGTCAACCCTGATGTTTCAATTCATTTTACTAGACATGGCAACATAAGTATTGCTTTAAAAAAACAATGGGAATTACTAGTGCATTATCTTGTTTGCCACAGGAAGGGCTTGGGAGAGAATGTTTGTAGTGTACAATGATAAAGGGGCACAAATTCAGCAGATCTGCCATATATTTTGAAAAAGCAGATAATAAATTATTTGGCTAATGTTAAACATGTAACCTGTTTACACCAATTTTCATTGATGCATTTACTAATGATATAAATTATATAAAAAAGAACATGCAAAGAGCATGCTAGAAAATAAAAAGCTTTGAAATTAGTTCTAAGTACAATTTCAAAATTCTCCTGTGGCATAGGCAAGTTATTTGCACTTTCTGAGTCTTAATTTCCTTATCTGCAAAATGGTTTATGTGAGTATTAAATAAACCAATAGATGAAAATGCCTAGTCAATGCCTGGCATATACTACATGCTCACAATGCTGTTTTTCTTCTCAAGCTCTGAAAGTGAAGGAAAGTTTAGAGCAGAATACAAAATGAATAGGTTCTAACACTGTCTTCAAAGAATCAATATGATTTGGAAATACTGAAAAGTGAGTAAGTCACAAATGACTGATAGATTGCAATACTGACCATGGTACTTGCAGTTCCTTCCTTAAGACGTGGAGTCCTGCATTAAGACTGTTCTTGCCATTTGTCTTGATGAGCAGGCTGTCTTGGAATATGTACTGTGATGGTTTGAGTTTAGCAGATTCCACTTGCATTGCTCTTAAGAACTCACCACCACCCTGTGAACCAGCCCAGCAGGTGAGAGACCACACGGGGCAGATGACCAATCACAGTTAGCCCCCAGCCAACCCAGCAGCAGATCCCCGACTGTGAGTCCAGCCAAGACCTGAGCTGCCTAACAGAACTGCGGGCTAAGTGAATGGTGGCTGTTTTAAGTCACTAAATCTGGGAGAAGGAGGTAGTTATTCAACAACAGACAACTGAGGCAAATGTAAGGAGATATGGAGTCATGCCATTTTTCAACTAAAACACTAAATCATAGGAATACAGGTTTTTGGGTTTTTTTTTATCTTTTCTTTTTTGGTGCTGGGATCAAACCCAGGGTCTCACACATGCTAGGCAAGCACTGTACCACTGAGATACATCCCAGCCCAGGAATATCGGTTTGAAACAATTTTGGAAATGATTAGTCATCATTCCAACAGCCTGTGTGGTATACCAGTTGCTATTGCTGAAGACTAATGAAAGATGCAAATCTCTCACTAGTGGGAATTAAGGGTTTCCTGGTTTGTAACTGGAGGTACAAAGGTTAATTTTCCTCAGGCAATATTCTTCTGAGTCCAGGAGCTCTGATTATGTACTATATGTGGCAACAGAGGAAAAAGACAACAAGGGAAGAAAAACTGGAAAAAATCATTCACCAAAAGGAAAATAAAAGGAATTTGGGGCAAAGAATGAAAGTTTCATATTGCAGATAGCAAAAAGCAAAGGCTGGGTAACCTGTCTTTTTCCTATGTTACCTGTCCATTGCAATAAAAGGACAATCCTGGCTTTTACCTAACCTCTTTTTTTTCTTCTTTGCCAAGTAGAGCACACCATGAACGTGATTAAATATAATTTAAAAATTGTGTCATATTGGTTTCTCTTTGTGAAGCAGACAACTCAGTGTACCATTGAAGGAAATAATTTGAGATATACGAATGAAAGATCACCATGCAGTTGAAAAGTTCTTCTAAATATAGGCTAAATTCTGTGATTTGTGTAATGGTTAACTTTGTGCTTATTTGTGCAAATTTCAGAGGCCATGCACAGATTGTTTCTGAAAAGTGTCAAATCTGAGATCGCCTTTTGTCCACCCTAGTACAAATCAATACTACAACAGAGATGGGGCTGAACTGTAAAACTTACAAATGGCAAATTCCTTGGGGTGGCGTTTGTCATGTGTACTCACTGGCCCCTGAATGTCAAGGAAAACGTTAGCTCTGAGTAACATTCCTTAATTATTTTCTGACTTGGATTGAAATCCAGCAATGGAGGGCTTATTCAAATTCTCTGAATGATCCATTCTGGTGCCCACTTATGCCTCACAATGATAGATGGGACACAGGACATACTTAGAACATTAAGGGAGATCCCTGACTTTGGCAATGGAAGAAATAGATTGGGATCTAGTGAAGGGAGGGAGGCACTTTTCTGTGTCAGAGACATGAAACCAGGGTAATTCCCTTGTTTTTTGTATTTATTTTTGTTACACTAATTTTTGTTACACTGAGTGTATACTCAGTATTTTGCTAACTTTTATTCTTTTGTAGTGCTGGGGTTTGAACTCAAGCTGTCACACTTGCTAGTCAGGTGCTCTACCACTTGGGTCATGGCCCCAGTCCTTTTTGCTGTAGTTATTTTTAAAATAGGGTCTCATTTTATGCTTGGGTAGGCCTGGACTGTGACCCTCCTATTTATGCTTCCTGGGTGGCTGGGATAACAGGTGAGTGCCACCATACACAGGTTATTGGTCGATAAGGGAATTTGCAAACTTTTTGCTTGGGCTGGCCTCAAACTGCCATCCTCTATCTCCTCCTCCTGAAGAGCTGGGATTACAGGTGTGAACTACCATTATTTTTGAAGGGCTACAGTGAGTGGATTATAATCATGCAGCTGTAATGTGATCAAGGCTGAAGGCTAAGATATATAACAGGAAGGATACTATACATGACGTGGTTATACCAGAGGTCACAAGTCCAGATGCTTTTAGAAGCAGGGAAGTAATGGAAATGTTCCAAAGGAATGGAGAACTGGTGCCTAGGGGTTGTGACAAGTTGAAAGGAAGAGGTGGAAATCTGTGAGTTGAGATATATTGAATTTCAAGAAATTTATGGCAGCCAGCCTTTAAGATTGTCCCCAAAGACCCCCAACCCCTGATGTTTATCCCCTTATATAGTGTCCTGCTACACTGAGCTACACTCCCCAGTCCTTTTGCTGTTTTTAGGTCAGATCTGGTCAGTTATCATTAATATCAAAAAGAAGAGTCACTAAGGGAAGTGGCTTGAGGAGTGAGGCATCACTGAGATGCTGAAAGGGTGGAGAGGAAGGCACTGGGCCAATCTTCCTTTAGTGGCACTGACAGGAAACGTGTGAGAAGGGGTTAGATGATCGAAAGACTCTATTTATTTATGTATGCATTTATTTGTTTGTTTTTTGAGACAGGGTCTCTCTAGGTAGCCCAGGATGGACTTGAACTTGCCATTCTCCTGCCTCTGCTTCCCAAGTGCTGAGATTACAGGCATGTATTGCATGCTCAGCCTCTAACTTATTTATTTTTATCTGGTCCTTCCTTTATCCACTTTGTCCTTCTTTTGAAATTCAAGAAGTTAGGACAGTCTGTGTTCATGGTCTCATGGAGACAATGTGACAAATGAAGGAAGAAAGGAATTCCCAATCTGCTTTTATATGCAACAATTCTAGACATTTAGAGGAACTGAAATGACAGACAAAATATTTGGGAGGAAATACCATGATTAAGGGCATACTGCTTTCTTACCTTCACCCCAAAGCAGAAACAATTTTTTGGCTTTATCAGACACTACTAGAGATTACTTTCCCAATACCCTATCTTTAAACCTTAATTCTCAAATGTATCCAGTTTTGTGTGTTAGAGAGTCTGGTCCCAGACCCATCAGCTGGGTCCTAACTGGTGACTGTCAATGACAATAGTCCATTCTTTAGGTTAGTGAGAATTCTACAAAATAAGATGCCAATGGACAGTTTTCCTCAGTTTTAAGAAGAGATACAAATCTAAGATGGCCTCCCTTCTGCCTCTGAAAGTGATGTATCTGGGTAAGAGGCTTGGAACTGCTTGGCTGTTTCTCTCCAGGGGGAGGAAGTGGGGACATCAATGAGGCAGCATCCAAACAAGGGTCACGAGAATCCTCAAGATATGAAGCCAGAGCCCTAATGTTCCTTGCTGGGAATCCTCTTGTCTCTGGGCTTTTTTCTGTGGCATTATAAATTGCATTGTTGTTTAAAGTATTTGGATATTCAACTGCATCCTCACTGGTGCACTGGCTGAGGGGAGAAAGGAACATGAAGAGAGAAAGAGGAGATGTCTCCTAGCAGTGCCAGGAGCAAGGAGACTTTTCCCAAGGGACACCCATGACTGGAAGGGGTTCAGCCTCTTTAGCTCACTCAGACTGCACTCAGTGTACCCCACATATCTCCTGCACCCAGGCTGAACTAATCTTTCTCATAAACATCTCATGAGGGTATGTCTTCCCTAGCAGCCAGCATTAGCCCTGGGGATGGCTTAACAGGAATGAGATCTTCCCTTGAAGTTGGAACAACAGTACACATACTAAAACATGCATGGTATTTTGTATATGTGAGATAGATTTCTAATCTACTGTCATTTTTGAACTAACAGATGCTAACTGCTGTAGGACACGGGGTTTATTTCATATCAAATTATTAGGCACCATAGGGTGGATCTATCTACTTGTGCTCTGTCAAGATTACTGTACTCTTTGAGTGCAGTTCTAAAAACCTTTCCCATGTGTAGCAGGGTCTAGCAAGGATAGGCCACCTTGATAGAAAAACTAGTCTCCAGAAATCTGAAAACTTTTCTGGCTCTAGTGTCTTTCTTATGGATTTTTTGGCTGCTTGCTGTTTCTCTTACTTATAATCTTTCACCTTCTACTTGCTTGGTTGGTAAGCTAACAGCTTTCCATCTTCTGACACTGCCTTTTGCATCTTGAAACAGGCCTCAGATGACCCCATCCTTTGTCTCCCTGCCTGGGCAAATAGACACAGACCAGCATGGCTGTTATCCTGAATCTCTTCCTAGATACCTGATCAAAACAGAAAGGGGTCAGTGAAAGGCCATTTCCCAATTTGGCTAATCTTGGAGCTCTGGGAAACTTTGAACAAGAGGTTGTTAAGAGGTGTGGTGGCTGGAGCTTGAAGAAACATGAGATGGAACAGTAGTAAAAGCTTATAAGGGATGGGGAATCTGGACGGACTGAAGATGGAAGAGTGAAAGCAGGGGCCAGGTAGGAGGGGGAGAGGAAACGGAAGATGGTAAGGAGGCTTGACAGGAGTACATCTTAGACTATGTCCATAAGAGGACGGTGTGTGTTTTGTGGTTTCTCTACTAACATCTGCTAGACATTGGGCAAGTTACTTAGCTTTAAGTCTTAGTTTCCCCATTCATGAAATGGGGATAGTAATGGGGATAATAACATTTCATAGGGACATAGGGAAAATGAAATGAAGTCACAGAGGTAAAGCATTTAGAGCGACCCCTGACACAGAGAAGGATTCAACAGAAGTTAGTTTTATCATTCTTCTTTTTCTTTCTTTTTTTTTTTTTTGCATCTAACAAGAACTCTTTTAAATATTTAAGGGCTAATTTATTATTTTTTAATACATTTTTTGTTAGGATGTAATCATTATGGGGAGGCTTTGTAGTGACATATTCTGATTAGACTTATATTGTACATTATTTATATTGCCCCCATTGTTTCTCCCCCTGAGGCCTCTCCCCACCCCACTTAAAGCAATTGTTTCATGTAGGTATATGAAGTCTATAAATCATATACCATCACCTTAATCTCCTTCCTTCACCCTCCCCCTTCCCACTAGTCTACCCCTCTCCCCGTACCTATTTTACAGTCCAGGTTTTCATTATTAATATTCAAGTTGACATTCAAAGGGGTGTCTCAATGTATGCTCTCTGTGGGTGTGTTTTACTTTGGTCTGTTCAATCCCTTCGAACACTCTCCCTTTCCTTTTACCTTCCCCCCCACCCATTTTTCAAAGCTTTCAATACACATCCTTATATCCTCTACCTTCACATCTTATGTTATGCCATATACCAATGCTCTATCATCTCTTTCCCTTTCTCTCTTTCCCCAAGTTCCATAGAGTAGTTCCACTGTTACAAACATGTTCTACATCTGAGTTTGTATGTGATCATGCTTGTTTCTGTGTATATGTTTATCTTTGAATCTATCTTCAGCCTATGAGGAAAAACTTGTGGCTTTTGTCTTTCTGATCCTATTATTCTCATACATTCATGAAAAAATATCCCATCTATGCTCCTAATTTCTAAAATTATATGAAGAGGCTTAAATACTATTGACTGACTAATGAAGCATTTCAATTTGTTATTATAGAATTTATAAATTAACAATGCCATTCATATTATATTGGGCAAAATAAATTTGTTATGGCAACACCACACTAGTCCTGATAGATGATTGTCTTTCCTTTGTCATTTGTACATTTCAGGCTCCAACATCTGTTTGCTACTTTTCATTTCTCTGACACACAAAAGTATGAGATATTAGGAAGCAGTTGTGCCCCTTTTAAGTGTAAAATGTTAATCTCATAAAAAATGATAACAGCCAGGCACCGGAGGCCCACACCTGTAAACCTGGCTACTCAGGAGACAGAGATCAGGAGGATCATGGTTCGAAGCTAGCCCAGGGAAATAGTTCATAAGATCCCATGTTGAAAATATCCAACACAAAAAAGTCCTGGTGGAGTGGCTCAAGGTGTCGGCCCTGAGTTTAAACTCCAGTACAGCAAAAAAAAAAAAAAAAAAGAAAAGAAAAACAGCATGGGTATTTAATAACTTTTTATATGAGTCATTAAATTAAAATACTACCATCTATAGTGAAATGTATCAGATTTAGTAGGAACTACTAAAATTTACAGATTAAATTTATTTTGTTTTCTCAAAATAAATTTCAGCTATAGGCCTATTACTTTCCAAATGTAAATTTAGTTCTTAACTTTCAGGCTGAGCTGAATTTCTGTTATTCTTTCTTTTATTCATCTACTTTCTTTGAGCATGATAATGGGCAATGAAATGCCCAAAAGATGCAAGGGAAAGAGAAAAAGAAGAAAAGCACTGTGAAGTGAGTAAAGAAATAGACCTGAAACAACTGGGAGTACACTGTAGTGTTCTATATTATTTTCTACAGTGATAAGTGGATTTTAGACATACTTAAATCCTGGAGAGGCACTAAAAATAAAAATGTATAATTGAGGTCCGCATTTACTGGATAGCTACTTCAGTTTTTTTTCCTTGTAAAAAAAAGAACCTCCAATTTTCCAAGGCCCAACATCAAGTTAAATTAGAAATGAAGACTTTGGACTGCTGTACTGAATGAGGACTCAGGAGCCATGGTCTCCTGCCGTGGGCACCCATGAAGCTACTTCAGGAGGACAGCAATCAGCCTCACCTCCCCTGAGGAGCTCAGAATCCACTGAGATGGGCATCAACTAGAGAAAAGCAATTCCTTTCTAACCAAGCAGAGCTGCACTTGTACCAAATGATCTAGAAAGTGGGAGATCTTTCCAATTTATGATTTGTTTGAGGATAGGAAGTCTTTTTATGTCTGAGTTCTGGGATGTTTTTGCAGATACAGAAAATACCATGATGGATAGTGCTGGTTCTAGCAAGTCTCTGAAATTCTTTTCCCTCTGGCCAACAGTAAACTAGAATTCATCTTTTATGCTTGGAATCCAAGTTCTACACATTTTATAGTTAAACATGTGCAGCCAACCCTAAGCCTCATAGCAAGGAGTTGGATGCTTTTTGAAGCCTACATTGGAAGAATATGGCCCATTGTAATGGGTGATGAATGGGTTTTTGGTACAGTAGGAACACAGGGTCAGAGTCCAAGACATGGACACACCTCAGTTGCCAGAGATGCTCTGATGTGAGCAGGAGCTCTGTGATGGCTGAATTTCCACTCCCCCATGCATCCGTTGTAATCCTAACCTCCAGTGCCACTAACTGTGACTGTAATTGGAAACGGGGTGTTTAAAGAAGTAATTAAATTAAAATGGAGTTATTAGGGTGGGCCCTAATCCAATATGATTAGTGTTCCTGTAAGAAGAGGAAATTTGGACACAGACAGGTAGAGAGGAAAGATGACGAGAAGACACAGAGAAGATGGCCTTCTACAAATCGAGAAGTGAGCTGTAAACGGAACCACCCCTCCAACACCTCGATCTGGGACTTGTAAGCTCCAAAGTGTGAGAAAATGAATTTCTCTTCTTTCAACCACCCAGTCTGTGGTATGTGGTGATGGTAACCCACGAAACACCTAAGAGCTCTGTTTGTAGAAGCTGTTAAACCTCATTAGACAGTGTAAGTCAACACTCAGTGAAGGCGGGTCCCCTCACTAAGAGCAGGTGTTTCCACCTGTAGGGAGGAAGTCAGCCTGAAGAGGGGAGTTTGGAGAATATCAATGAGTTCAAGGGCCCTAGAGCAGATGAGGGGAAGAAGAGGGGAGAGTGCAAGAACGGAGGGACTTATGCATAACAAAACATTTTACTTTGCTTTCGTATTACAAAAGCTTTTTATGATCATCATAGAAATATTAAGAAATGCAGATGAGGAGAATGAAGAAACAGAATATAACTGGTCTCACCACTTGGAGATTTATGCATTTTGTCTTTCCAGACCTTTCCCTATAAGCACACAAATCTACATACATAACATATGATACATAATATATAAATATATGAGCAAAAATGGGACAACTTTTTGTGAACATCTTTTTGAGACAAGGTCTGCTATGTAGGCCAGGGGCTAGCCTCAAACTCACATTCCTCCTGTCTCAGTCTCACAAATGCTGGGATTGCAGGCATGTACCACCATGCCTGGCTTGTGATCATTTTTCATGTCAATAATTTTTCATTTATAGAATAATTGTCAATGTCTGATGCTATTTCTTTATATTGATTGTATTGTAGAAATGGAGCTGGTGGGTAGGATATGTCTAGGCTTAGGCATATGCAAAGGCTTTAATATATTTTTGCCAAATTACCTTCCAGAAAGGATATATCCATTTATATTCAGCAAGTCTATCTCAAGTGTAACATAAAGCCCTGTTACCAATTACTGCAGACTCAGCTGCTCAAGGACTTTCAGCCAAATTCCTAGGAAAGAAAGTGTGGAAACTTGAGGGCACTGAAAATCTGTGCTGATGACTCAGGACACTTAAGTGGCTTGGTGGAGGAGTGACCAGCGTTGATGGAAAGGCATTTCCACCTTAGCAGAGCAACAGGTGGGGCTAAGTGTGGCAGGATCAGCATGTCCTGCCCTGGGGATGGGAGCTGCCAGTTCCCCCAGGAGAGGCCAGACTGGGTCAGAGACTAGGAGTCTATTTGGAGAGCAGGGCACCCATGGGGTTGTGGAGAATGGAGAAGTGTGGAGAGGGGACTCACACTGTTCACTTGAGAGTGGAAGCCCTCTCCCCAGGGGCCTGTGAGGAAGCTGGGAGGGGCTGTGGGCTGAGGTTTTGGGGATTTCACTGCAAGGAGCCTGAGTTCACTGTGATTATGACCCCGGCTTGTTAGTTTTATCCCTTGAGCTTTCGGGGCCTGGGAAAATACAGGTTATTCTAGAGAATGAGAGCAGAAGGACTGATAGCCTTTGCCGTTTTGTGCATTAATGGAAGAGGCTATTTGATTTTGGTTCTTTGCCCAGTATAAGACATCCCAGGGGGCATACTTAAAACCAAGCTAATCTTTAATGAAAAACTAAAATGTTTTATTTTATAAACATGAAAGCTATGTGGCACATGATAAAGTGTGTTGGCCAGTAAACTTCTACATAATATGATAAATAAGATAGGATCCTCTTGGGAGAAGAACTTGAACGTCACTCATCACTGGAAGACTTCAAAAGAACGTTCACCAGCAGGAGTGCCTCTGAGGAAGATAAGCAGTAAGCTCTGGCTTAGTTTTAGCTGATGCCTGTGGGAAAGGGGCTATCTGTCACCTCTTACTGTGATCAGGATGCTTGGAGCACTTAGCTGCCCTTGGCTTTTGTCCCTTTGCTGATAATATATAACATACATACCAGAAAGATAGTCACACCAATGTGGATGTATTGGACATATGAGTGAGGAATCGACAAAATTGTATTTGGCTTCTTTGATATTTATTTTTTTCTTTTGGTGGCGGTGAGAATGGAATCCAGGACCTCCTGTGCTTAGCTCCACTGCCACGCTAAGTCCCCGGCCCCTTGGCTTCTTTGAAATGTAGGTTTAGCTGCCAAAATTGCTCCCCTAAATTAATGTAGGTTCTGTACATTTGCCCAAAGCAATGAATAAATTTCCAATAAAATAAATAATTTCTTTTCCTGGATTCTTTCCTTCTATCTTCAAGAGGTACCATGGAGAACTAATCATTTCGTAATCTCACTGACTACAGCCGATGAAATTAAAAATGGTTATGGAAAAACCGGGCTTACCATCTATCACTGGTTTTGGCTGAGAACTTTTGAGGCGCAGTGATGGCCGGAAGCGGGTTCGGTCGTTGAAACTCCAGCTCTTCTGCACTTTGGTGGGACTGCCCTCGGCTGTGATGTCGGTGCTCGGGGACCTCCTGTCACCTACTGAAGCTTGTCTGCTCTTAATACTCTGGCCCCTCGGGCTAGCCATGCGCACACGCTCCTTAAAACTTAGCTTCTGACTGTGGAAAACAGAGGCACAATTATTCCATTTCAAGAAATTGCTTCCGTTGCACTCGGGTCAATCTTCTGAGAAACTGTACGTGGCTATATATTTCACAGGCACAACGGTGGAGCAAGTAGGAACATAATGTATTTCTCCATTATTGAAAAGTTGAGCTTTACTTAATCTGTTTGTGTTCATTTGTAATTCGTCTCATTTTATAGGCATACACACACTTTTTGGATTCATCACAGTAAGATCTGAGACCAGGTACAGCAGTTTGTACCAGATTGCACTGGCGATAACCAGGGAGTGGTTTGGAATTCACTTTAAAAACTACTGGGTGATTTTAGCTTTTCCCCTAACTTTAAGATTTGAAAAACAAAGTAGTCTTGTTTGGGAGCATATCTCTTTGTAATTTCTTAACATCTCTATAGGAAAACAGGGATGACAGTTACACATGTCCCTACATTCAGCATGCATTTTATCTTCCAGGCAAGATTATGGTATCCATAAATTCATGCAATTTCATAGCGGTTGGTAGCACTGCATACACATTATACATACAACACTTAACATTACGGTTCTTTTATGCTTATATGCATTCTTCTGAGACAGAAACCACACAAGGTAGAACAGCCTCAACACGTAATGAATGTGATGACTGATTAGCGGAATGCAATGTAGTGTTCACTTACACAATTTCCTGCTATTAAACAGGTTGTTGATTTGCTGTGGCAGCTACTGGTAAGTTATATGTGTTTAAACATTCAGTTCTTTGAGGCTGGCCAGAATTGAATTGTTATGGTCTGATCAAGGAAGCATTAACAACAACAATAAAACCCCAAATACATCTTTACACTTGCCTAATCAAGGGATGTGGTGTGATGTGCTGGGGGGTCAGGCAGGGTGGAGTCAAAGAAACTTGGGTTTTGAAGTCCTTATCTCTAGTATTAGGATACAAGTGGCAGCAAGGTAAGGAATTTTTGTAGGAATCAAATGAGCTATAGGAAGCTTTGCATACCCATTTTGTTTGATTTCTTGTTTCTTTTACAAAGTGCTTGTGCTATGCATTAGAAGGCCACACAATATTATCAATGTGTGACTCAGAAGAGCCTAGAAAAATATAATGGGGCAATGGATGTGAGGGGAGGTTGCTTGGAGCACTACTTGGAGTCATGCTGCAGCCTCCGTGGGGGATGAAGGAGCGTTCTCAGGGGTAAGGATTGTCTGAGACGAAGTGGAGGTCTTGTCTTTTCCACTTACCGCAAGGTCCACTGTCCACAGCTGCAGCATGCCAACAGCAAATGTTTTTAGTGGACATGTGTTTCATAGCTAACAAGAAACAATAACATTTATTTTTCCATGCCTATTTGTTTCACAAATGATATTCTAAAAAGGCACTATGTTTTATGTGTGTTTACATGAAAACAAATCAAATCATGAGCTGTGGTGGTCAGAGAGTTCTGGTTACAACAGAGGAGTTGACCATGCAGTTGACATCACCCTTTCTGAAAGCAGACACAGCAAAGCCCAGCGCGACCAGCTGAAGGCACATGCAAAGAGCAGGCTGGGCAGTTTTGTGATGAGTTCAAGAGTTCTTGACAACAGGCCCATCAGCCCAAGGGCTTCTCTAGACTTGACAAATGTGTGATTAAATGATAGATTACGTTAAACAAGAGTGACAATAACATCATAAAACTGCATCTTTTTATTCTCAGCTAAGTTCTTCATGTCATCCAAAAGCCTTCAATTATTTAAACAAATCCATCAAAGGGATAGAGTCCAAAATGTTTACTTTTTGTAATCTTTTTTTAATTGTAAAAATTTCAATCTTTCTGATTTCAATGCATCTAAACCATAATTTAATTTATGATCATCTGGTTCAGGACACATAGGCTCACTCCTGCAGCTTGATTTAGGTTAATAACTGCACAAGTAGTCCTCACTACGTCTGGTCTTTGGTAACAGTACCTGTTCTCAAACTAACAGATGCTGTAGAAGGGTGACTACAGTAAACGTCAAATTACTCTCCCAAATTTTCAAGATATGTTTCTTTCCTAAGCCAATGAAATGAACAGGCAACTGTTAAAAATCATAAAACAATTTAATATGGCCTTTCTTTTATTCCTTAAAAAAAAAATCTGTTTTTGGCTAGGGGCAGTAGCTCACACCTGTTAATCTCAGTTACTCCAGAGGCAGTGATTGGAGAATCATGGCTCAAGGCCAGCCCAGGCAAAAAATTAGCAAGACTCTAGCTCAACAAGTAAGTTGGGTGGTGGCAGTGTACACCTGTCATCCCAGTTACCTGGGAGGCATACACAGAATTGTGATCCAGCCCAGCCCAAGCAAAAATGCAAGACCCTACCTGCAAAAAGGGCTGGGGGTGTGGTTCTAGTGGTAGAGCTCCTGTCTAACAAGCATGAGTCTCTGAGTTCAAACCTTGGTACCACCTCCCCAAAAATTTCGATGACTAAAAGAGTATAAAATATCTAAATTGAAAGTATCAACATTAAACATGGTTTATTTATGATAAGATATTTAAGAATTGCTTCTACAAATCTGTTTTAAAATTGTCCCTATGAAATATTTTGACATTACTTCTATGAATTAATGGAAAGTAGGAATAAAATTCTCTAAATCACAATACCATTTAAAGCACTTAAAATTGATAAATTAATTCTAGATGTCACTTCCTTTTTGTCCTTCTGAAGTATACAAGTATTTGCTAATACCTCAGATTTTTAGAATTTCCAAAAACTATTTTAAAATAAACTCAAAAAATTACACACCAAATTAGAGAAGATGTGATGTTTTCACTTTCTCTTTTCACATAATGGTATGAAAATTCAGAATAATATCCTAACCCAGAACTTTTTAACTAGGCAAAATTTTTTACCCTAAGGCAAATATGTGTTTGTGTGTCCTGTCATGGAAAAGCTCACTTTTATTAGTTGTTCTACTTCAGTTCCCCTTTGGAAATCAACAGAGCATCTAGATTAGATAAGTAATAAACTGATTAGGTAGCTGTTACTGAAAACACACATCGATTAAAAATATAGATTCTTCACTGGTACATTCAAATTTCCATTATTTTCTTGCCTTTTTCTGGTGACATTTATAAGCAGGACTTTTGAGGAAGATTTATGTAACAGCAATTTTAGGAAGAATACCACGAATGATCCCCTGGAGGCCAATAAGGAGGTCTCTCTTTGGAGAAAGTAGGCAGAAGGTCGCTGTGGTCATTGATTGGTGCATTTTAGGATGCAGTCCTGCATTCCCAGCTCAGGGGAGTCTGCCCAACTGCTCTGTACTTGAGGGTTGAACCCCTGTCCAGAACCACATGTACCAGTCACTCAAATGGTTCAGCATGCAGTTGACTACTGGATGCTCCCTGCCAGGAACTGTGTGGCACCATAACCCCATGGTAATCCTCCAGCACTTAGAACGCTGTAGTTATTGTTATACTTAATTGAGGTTTAGCTCTTCATAGGATAAGCATTCTACAAATTTTCGCCTCAGGCACAATAATGGCAACCCGAGCCTTAACAATCCAATGCGTGCAGCAGCTTAGCAGCTGTTCAGCCACAAGGGGGCGCCAACGGGCTGGCTGCCGGTCCTAGCCAGGACCTTGCCTATTTGTCCCAGTGGGGATTAACAAAAGCAGGCAACAGGCAACAAGGAAAATTCCAAGCGGGCTGGAAACCTCATTCGAGAAGTCCCTAGGGAGAGTGAGTCTGTGAACAGGGCTCAGGTGGGGTGGCGTGTAACCTGGTCATGCACCTGAGGTTAGTTGACATTCTCAAATCTCATGTCAATAGCTGGGATGCTGGGTACCTCTGCTTCCGTGAGGTGTACATTCTGAAGAGCTTCTGCTTATTACTACAGAACTTACTAGGAGTGAGGGAAATAGAGCAGCGCATTACTAAGCATTTCACCACCAGGAAAGTGCTTAGGGATTTCTTTCTTTCTTTTACTAAAAACAAAGGCATTTCACTTTATGGGTTTTTAATATATAAGTACGTAGGCTATATAAGCAGTGAGTACTAGGTAGTTTAATTGTGCTGGTTGAAATACGCCAGTGCTCTTCATGGTTAGGCAGAAGTAATTAGATTTGAACTAGGCATTGCAAATGATGGTGGTCTATGTGTTAGCATCCATCAGTTTCAGGTGAAAATAACTACAAACATTTTAGACTGTAGCAAGCTCCTCTAGAAAATATCAATGCAACATAATATAAGTGACTGGGGAATAAAATACTTTAGAAATTTGCAGGATAAATATTTACAGAAATCAATGATTACATGAATTGCTTGGAAATGTAGAGATAGCTAGTTTTTTATCTCTGTGAGACACCAGCAGTTATAGTTATATAGGTAACTGTCAGATTGGATACATACTAAAAAAAAATGAACAGAAGAAAAGATTCTAGGCAGCTCCTTTGTTAATAAAAAAGGATGTTTCTTATTTTAAGTCCTGTGATATACTTTAAAAGAGTAAATCCTTTCCCTCTATCAATAAGCGTGAACAGAAGGAGAGATGATTTTGTAAAGACTGTTCTGGAAACAAGCTAACATTTTGCCAGTAAGGACCCAAACTGACTATGCTGGGAAAAAGTAAAGTCTAGTCATACTAAGTTTAATTTAACAATACTTGCAGATTATTCATTGAACACAGAAAAAAATGTAGCTAATGGAAGGTAAATACAGAAGAAAGACAAGAACACACAATAAAATTCCTTCCACAAGTGCACTAGAGTTCCGTTCAAGAGTCTCACACCATCTTAAAACCCAATAAAAGCCAACATGCTGGAGCAGTGTAGACAAACCATCAATGAGTCACAGCACAAGATTGTAATGTAATAAAAGAATATTATTTGTGCCTTAACTTTTAGGACATGCATCTTATGTCAGTCTTACAGGCAACTGCTAAGGCAAGTTTAGACAGTCTGCCATCTGAGAAGTTTGAGGGGCTTGTGGCAAGGCTTCGTAAACTGGAAGTGAGGCAGCTCCATACTTAGCCATTGTTTATTTACACAGGAGGAGCGGAGGCAGCAGTGAGACTTATAGGTAATCCCCAAATCTCAGAGGGTAGCAATGAAAATTTAGGCAGGAAGAGGAAAACACTTTCTTATACCAATGTAATGACTCACTGACCACTACCTGAGGGCCTGGTCAAGGAGGAAACGGTGTGGCCAGGGTGTGGTTCACTGGTAGAGCACTTGCCTAGCATGTACAAGGCCCTGGGTTTGATCTCTAGCACAGAAGGAGGCGGGGAGGGGGAAAGAAGAAGAAAAACATAGGAGTTCAAGGGGAGAATACTGGGTTAATGTGGCAGGTGACAACATTGGGTTAGTGTTCTCAGGTAAATTCTATTCTCTGAAAATAACAATTTGTACCATACATAGAAAAACTGTCCAATTTAAAAGATGAGTAGGAATAATTACTTAATGAGATGATTAAATAGAATAAAATTAGTAAAACATTTATGACTGCATATATGAAGTTAGACTGATTTAGTGGGAAGACAGAGGGAAATAAATGAACAATAAAATGATGATAAATTGTATTTATGGTTTAAGGAAAGGATGAATAGAGCAGGCTCAGCTAAGAGCAACAGTGATTTGTAACTGACCCTTACCAAAGACAGCCAAAGAAACAATATTTCAGTATTGCTCAGTTGAGTTATATTTAAGTTTTTTCCTTGGGACTGATGGTTTGTACTTTTAAAGAAAGCTTTTGGATCTGTCACAAACAATACAACATTGTTTCTTAGCCTGAGATATCATAGATAAATTTTGTTTAAACATACCCTAGCTTTAGTGTAGAAAGACAAAACTTCTCTTTTTGACAAGAACATTCCAAAGTAAGGAACATAATTAACTGAAGGTTACATGAATGTGTTTGACCTCCATCTATTCTGCAGAGAGAAAAGTCTTTGGTGAATGGCCGTCTGTGATGCCTGGAACCTGGGAGAGGGGTGACAGCTGGTGCGTTGAGTTCATCTGCACTTGGGTTGCTCCTAGCTTTTTTTAATATTAAGAAAAACCACAAAGAAGGATTTAGGAGATTCCACACTCTAAGATATATGAAAGGTAAAAAAATTGGCCCCTCCTTGGGCTGAATGTTTTCTAATCTGCTTATCTGAACCGCCTTCAATAACCCAATAGTGCAAAGGCTGTGAGGGGCTCTACGCTATTGGGCTGTGCTAATTAGTTCCTTTGAAATGGGGTCAAGCATTAATTAACAATAGTCTGGATCCAGAGCTGCTGCTCTTCTCTAAGGGAGTGCTCTCATTATAAATGCATTTTCCTTTGTGCATATTTTGCTTGAGTAAGGACAAATTTGTTATTTTCTAAGATGGCGCTGTTGCTATTGTTATTACAATAGTCTTTCCGCATTCATTATGCAATATTATAAATTCCATTGCATATGGAGCACAAGGTAAAAGCCAAGGCAATATTAAAATGGGAGTTTCAATGTGCACAATTTTTTATGTGTCAATTAAAAAAAGAAAATTAAATAAGCAAAGTCGTTGCTTATTTTTTTCAGATTATTGCAATGCTTTTAATTTTCTCTCTTTATATTTTCCCTTATTGTGTTTTTTTTTTCCTGTCTTCCACATGAACTATACTTGAAGTAGGGACATTTTATTACTTTGTCCAAAAATAGTTTATTGAGCACATTCTTTGCCATAGCTTTACATAGATGATGTGATAGATAGATAGCCGGGGGACAGGAGACACGAGTGTGTGAAGTATGAGATATTAAGCAAGCAAGGTATCCAGGCTAGGTAGTAGCATAGGACTTGTTTCAAGTTAGATTTCAAATTGTCAAATGTCCAAGGACTGCAGAGAAGCAAGAAATTTCTGGATGATTCTTTAAGTTATGAATTGAGCTTGGTGGTCCTGTATATATTCAAATCTGAGGTGAAAACCTCAGTCACAAGCATGCAAAAGAGATTTAAATGTTTTAGATGCAAGTGAACAACATGAAATTTTGAAAATTTTATTGGTAGTCCTTTTGTACTGGGACAGATGACTGGAAGACTCATTGTTTGGACTAGTGAGCAGAAGCTCAAAAGTGACACTTCATTTTCTGCTATCCTAACATCTAGAAAATGCACTAGCCCAGTCATCCCTCACTGAGGATGGTCATAAGAATTTCTGAATACTTTACAAATGTCCCTTTGGGTGTTAATACTTCCCTTTCGGAGGATGAAACCAAGATAGGTGAACTTACTCTCTAGTAGTTCTAGAATTTATGCCAAAGATGGTCTCTGCCCTTTGAATTTGGAAACAAACGCCCTTTGAGATAATTTGTAAAAACAGATAGCTCCTGAGAAAGGGAGGCTTTTTAAATATCACCAAAGAAATTAGAACAGTTTATAATGGCTATGATTTAATTTAGTTTGTGTTATTTTGTTCAAGTAATGTTGACACAACAGAAGGGTGATAAAGGCTGTGTGAAAACTGCAAAAAGGACCAAGGGCCAGACTTAGCTTGACTCTTCCAGTGCTGCAAAGAATACTGAGCCGAATGACTAGACCCTCTCTTTGGTCAGAAATATCTCTGAAGTGGCGAAGACCAAGTGTTCAGTCAACTACACTGTCTGGAAGTGTCACCTGGGAGTGTCCAATATCCTTTGCTCTAACTCTATGGCTACCAAGTAGGAGAGGATCTTTAATGCCATCTCCACATAGGCTCATCTACACAGGAGTGCCTAATGGTGTATGTCCTACCACATCCATCTTGTGTATAGATGAATATATTTGTCCTAATTTGGTAATCTTTTAAAGTGCTAATACAAGAATGGTTAACCCAAGGCCCCATTACCCTGTGTAAACTTTTAAAGCTCATTTCATTATTGAATAAATATTTTATAATTAATGCCATTATTACTATACTACAAAGCTAGACACATATTGACTCCCACCTAGAAGCCAACTCTGGGAAGGAGATGTCTTTGTTTCCTGTTTACTGCAACAAGTGCCAAGGATAGGAAAAATGTGCTCTTCTTCCCTTCCAGGCACCTGGTATTCCCTTGTTGCCACTCCTTACACCATCAGTGCAGGATCCACCCATCTCTGTTCTTCAGGGTCTTTTTCCCAAATCCAAACCCTTCCTGTTACTTATTAGCACAGATGAAAATGTTCTCTTTTATTTTCTGTTCCCTCTAGGTCTAGTTCTATTTAATCTGATAAAGCACTTCCTTGTAGGGCATGGGAGAGTGAACTTGAGTTATTTGGAGAAGTTTTCTGTCTGGGTGTCATCTTCCTGAGGGACAGAGGGACTCTTCTTTTGAACTGGATCACCTGACTAAGCCTCAGTGGGCTGGAGATAGCCCAGAGAGATGCTTCTCCTCCTGTACGCAGTGTACTTCTTGCTAAAATAATACAATAAAAACTCTCCACCCCCAAAAGCAGGATCCCAATGAAGGAAAGTGAATCATGGGCTGCTGTCCAAATCCATAGTGTTCAGAAAAACATCCTTCATTTCTAAACCCTCTAGATTACTACTTTTGAACACTTGGATAAGAATTCTGTCTGGAAAAACGGCATCGTGGAGTAATCAAAGTGTATAATTACTTTTGTCCCCAGAATGTTCTATGCCCTGCAGTCTGTTAAAGCAGGGAGTGAGTTAGGGAAGATGATTCTGCTCCCAAGGAGGAAAAAAAATCAATAAACCCCAGCAAACTTTGCAGGCAATCTGTGAAAGGTCACTTTTAATCACCTTGTATTGTTGATCGATTTTACTCATGAGACACATTTAAAACATCTGCTGGCATCAGATTTATAAACAAATGTAGCAAAAAGAGAAATCACAAACCTGCTTGATGTTTCCCCTTGTTCTTTCCTTCAGGTGCAGGCGGACAGAAGAGAAACGATGACAAACCGGTGAATACATTTATAGAACTTGATAATGGCCAAATTGGAGACTGGGGAAATCAGGTACCTTGAATAACTGTTTTCAAGTAGGATCCACAAAAGTAACATTACTTATAATTAATGCACCCAATTTTGTATCATATGTTCTTTTGGTGCAGATCCGAGGCAGCATTAATTGGCAAATCCAATACTGCCCAGATAGCCACACACCATAGACTCTTCCTTTGCCAGAGTTATCCATGGCCAAGAAAAAAGTGCTGGTGATGAATCTGCCGTACCCAGCATTAGTATTGCTGGTTACAATGCAGCTGCAGTTCCTGTGCCTAAGGCAGACTTCCAGACTACTAAATCTGGATTCATTCATCTGTGTGTCCATGACTTTGTACTTCATCACTGTTGACGCAGATTATTTTTTTCTCCTGTTCTTTAAAGTAGGAATTCCCATGGAGTAAGTAAAGTACATAGAAAATCTCTCTGATTCTAGCCTACTGTTGGGTGGCATTTTAAATAAATCACTGTAGTAAATTTAGGTCTAGGCAACACTGTGCAGGGCCACTACTCTTTGCAAATCAACTGTGGGCCTTTGCACAAGCACCTCACTTTCTTGTGGGTCTTGGTGCTCTTATGATTAAATGGGAAGGCTGTATCACGTAGTCTCTAAATTCTGACTTCTAAAAGTACCTTTGGCATCCTTGGAGCTTGATAATTTCCTATAGCTTCATAAAATATTCCACTTACTCTATAAAGTAGCACTTTTACCTGTGCTTCATCCTTTCCATAACCTTCACTGACTTTGAGAGGAAAATCAGGAACAATATTTCCCTCTACAAACCCTTCTTTTTTTTAAACAAAACTTTGAAATAGCAACTGCTCAGACCTCTAAGATGTGTTGCATGTAAGAGAAAAGCTAGGTCTAAAAAGAGCAAGAAACTGCTGATCTCTATTCCTGGTGAGTCTGAGTGGGTACGGCATGACCCTCTGCCTGTGCATCTCTCCCCCACACAGTTTTATACTACTCCCTGAGACGAGCTTGTGGAGTGAACGCATCCTACTGCATCTCTGCAACAGTGGGGAACCAGCACACAGGGCTGGCATTTTTTAATAACAATAGCTTTAACGATAATGATGGTGATGATGCTCTGGATAACATGATCTTTTCTCTGACCACCTATTTAAAATTGCAGCCCCTGACACTCCCTTATTTATTTCTCTATTTTACTTTTCTCCTTAACACTATTGTCACCTCACATATTTTATATTCTACATATTTATTTTTTATTATCTATCCCCAGTATCCCTTGAGTAAATACTTCCTGAGCCCTTAGATTCTAACTTGTTCGTTTTTTTCCCCCTTACTACTGCATAATTTCTAGGCCCCAGAACAGTGTTGTGCTCATAGTAGGTTTTCAGTGAATACTTATTGAATGGATACATAGAAGAGTCAATGATCTTATTTCTGTACAAGTTCTTAGACTCTCAGTCCTAAAAGGAAGCTCTGGTTTGTTTCTTACTACATCACTCTGCATTCAGTAAGCCAGCTAATTATAAGTGTAAAAATATACCTCTAGGTCATTGTAAATTATTCTTCTCACAGACTTAAAACTTTGACTAAGTAGGTTTTCTTTCTAATGCAAAGGTTTTGAACTTGGCTTCAGGGAGTCTGTGAATACACTAAAATTATAGGCAAAGTTTTGATGCTTTGTGCATTGAATATTATTCTTAGGGAAAAAGCCCATAATTTGAGTTACATTTTCAGTGATTTAACAAGGAACCACAAGACAACAACAACAACAAGAACTGCAAGAATACCAAAGTATCCCTGGAGAAGAGGCATTAGGGCATCTAGATTCTTACGAATTTTGCTAGTGACTGCTGTGTCATTCCGGACAAATGACTGTTCTTCAGTCTATTGGGCTGAACCTCAGGTTAATGAGGTTGCAGGGGAAGGTGAGTGAGGGATGACTGAGAGTCACAAGGGGGCAGGATGAAGACAGTGTTTGCATCAATCCTCCTCCACCTCCACCCCCATTTAAACCAGGAAAGTATCAGAGGAAAAGAAGAAATTGTGTGAGCAAAATATTAGTTGATGCACTGGGAGAATTTGACTCATTATTAAATACCTTCTCCAGGCTTCAGAATGACTTTTAATCCAAAAACTGCAGTAAGTGGAAAGCCAGATAATCACATATGATAATACACCATTTTCTTCTGTCACTTGAGAACCTTCTATCATTTTTCCTACTAACCTTTCTCTTTTACATTTATCTAGAACAATTCATGAAGATGAGAAATATAATTTCCATGTAATTCTCATTTTTGATTCATGTACCCAAGGAAATAGATGACCCAAGAGTGATGTTCTTTTTTTTACACCAAAACTTTGAAAGGATGTAATATTTAATAAAAAGGAATTCAACTAAATTTCAAGATCTAAATGAAAAGAGAATGTGAATCCACACATTCACTCAACAGCATTCAGGCTTGAATCCTTGATATGATTCTGTGTCCCCAAAGTCCTAGGGAGGCAGGAGGCTAGGAATATCTCTGTCCCAGGTGCTGACAGTTTTAGACACAGACCTCTAGGAGATGTGTCCTACCAGTGCATAGGAATCATCTTACCAGTGCTTGTTCTTTTGTCTGAGAGTAGGAAGAGATGCCCAGGGCAAAACAGGGAGGCCGCTTAACAAATCCTGGTAGCTACAATAACTTTACTGCTTCCCGATGGATTGCATGATGCTGTACCACAGCCTGGCACTAATCCTGGCATGCCAAGCAATGAATCAGGAAGATGTTCCCAGCTGACCTCCTTCCAGATCCGTAAGAACAAGGTGGCTTTGTGAAGTGCCTTGAGTCTCATGAAACCACTAAGGTTAAGTAAGGTTTTGTTGAGTTATGAAGGGAAATGGCCAGTGCTCTAAAACGCTAAGGCAGATAAGTACTTTAATACCTTTTGAGCAAGCTGAAGAACTGACAGTTCTCATCAAACTGGGGTGTCATAGACTTTCTCGTGGCGTACTGACTTTGGTGTTTCAGTGAGGGCTTCTTAACTTGGATGCTGATTATGACTTACCATACTCCCTGTTTGTTGAACTGGAGTTCAGGACCCTAGGACTTAGACTGTTTTTTTTTCTAAATTAAAGATCGCTGTGGTGATCATTAGGACTATTAATAGTTTTTCTGATTCTCCTTTACTTCAGGTATATGCTAGGACTGTGCTAGTTTAGACATAGTGGACGGCCTGCTTTGGCCAGTGAAATGTGAATGGAAATAGTTATTACTTTGAAATTTCGAGTGTTTGTGGTCAGTACCATAATCCTGTTAGATTCCAATTGTTCTCTTTCTCTTCCTTTTTTGATAATGATATTAGTTTGGTCTGCAAGTGAAAGCTTGAGGACATCCTATAAGGGGATCAGATGAGAAATGACTTGGGCAGACTTAAATGTGCAACGCGACATTGCTTTTAAAGCAATTCTCTCTCGAGGTCAGGTGATGGGTGGAAGATAAATAACCCTGACTTTTCAAGAACCATGGTGTTTGCCTTTGGAATTCTGATAGGCTTTATGAGATATTAGAAAATTAGCCTGAAATAGGAGAAAGAAATCCCTATGAAAGTTTACGTTCCTTTAATCTTTAATCCAGGTCTGTGGATGGTGAGTAATGCTACTGATTCCATGCAGTTTTGTGCTCAGGTTACTACTAAAAAGATTTACATCCATTTAAGAGCAATAGAGAATAAGTCAAGTCAAAAATCCACACTTTTTTTTGTGTGTATATTATTTTAACAGATGAGAAAAGACTGAACTACAGCACCAGCTGTCACATTGATACCTACTTGGTAGGGCTGCAGGTGTGCAAGGCCTTCAAGTGTGGCTTCCAGGTTGCAATAGAAACAGATTTCTCATCAGCTGCATAACTACGCCAAACACACTGCATGTGACGTACACAGAGACACAGAGGGAAAACAAAAGAGAACAGAAAATAGAATGAAATAAAAAGGCAGATTATTCATTTCTTACACATTAAGAATCTCTTCCTCGTCATCCTTTTGCTCTCATAAGTGCCCCAAAGAAGCAAACTGGTTGGCTTTTATAATACTGTACCACATCAAAATTGTTTTTCAAAACAACTCACTCCAAAAAAGCAACAGCACCAAAAGGTGCTCCATAATGCAATTTTTGAACTAGAGAGAAAAACTACATTATCTGAACCAAAATGGTCTTCATTAACTGGCTCAATAAATAATGATGTCCAAGACACTAGTTAAGTAAATTACCTGAGCATAAACATATACTCTGGGGGATATTTGATAAGTTGGATGCATAGAATTACCAAAAAAAACCTCACTATGTAATTAGTAAACTAACTAGTAAACTAATGACCTCTAGGGCATGTTAATGATTTAATCAGTGAAATCCCTGAAGTTGAACCATGAAATATTTCTAATGTTAAAAATGAAGATAATAAGCCAGGTGCCGGTGGCTCACACCTGTGATCCTAGCTACTCAGGAGGCAGAGATCAGGATCAGAAGGATTGTGGTATGAAGCCAGCCCAGGAAAATAGCTTGCATGACCCTATCTCAAAAAATAGGGATGGTGGAGTTTCTCAAGGTGTAGATCCTGACTTCAAATTCCAGTACTGAAAAAAAAAAAAAAGAGAAAAGAAAAGAATGACAGCTGGGCATTGCTCAGGAGGCAGAGATCAGGAGGATTGTGGTTGGAAGCCAGCCCAGGCAAATAGTTCAAGAGAGCCTATCTAAAAAAAAAAAATCCTTCACAAACAAGGGCTCACCAACTCTCAAGTAGTAGAGTGCCTACCTACTAAGCATGAGGCTCTGAGTTCAAACCCCAGTAACCACAAAAAAAAAAAAAAGCAAAATGCGGGGCTAAACAAGATAGGTGAGAATATATTTTCCAGGAATATAATTGAAAACTAAGGATTTAATGTCATGATCTAAGAATATGTTTTTTATGTCTTTGCTGTAAAAACATAAGCTCTGTCTACTACACATAATCATACTTGAAATTTTCATGTTATTCTTACTATAAAATGTGGATTAAGACCCTTGTTTTGTATATAAGAAAATAAATGCTCAGATAGATGAAATGGCTCATCCAGGTTGGGAGAGTTGAAACAGTGCCTCTAATTGTCTGGCGCTTGGTCCTAGCCCTCCACTGGGAATTTTGCTGACTGCCGATGACTGTGGTTGCCATCTGAACTGTCCATTTGAGAGATTGCTTGTACTTACTTTCCCACATAGAGCCTGGTAAATTTATTCCTTTTGCAATGACCCTGCAAACATCTCTAATGACCAAGACCTTGCTCCAATCTCTTCAGAGAAAATTTTTTATTATGATTCATTACTCAGAGCATTCTATTTTATATGGGAAATTCATTTAAATGGGTCATATCCCTACTGTATAACCACCAGTCATGATTTGGAAACCTACAATGAAGAAAAAATGATCTAATTATATTCTCTTTCCTGAGAATATCATTGAGTAAAAATGAGCTGAATAGAAAGCTAAAAATTGGCACAACTACTTTGAAAAACTGTCTGGTGGCATCTATTAAAGTTTAGCCTGTACATATACTATGATACAGCTGTGCATTCCTAGATAAATACTCAATAGAGAAGCCCAAAGACATGCACAGAAATGTCTAGACATCTATCAACAGTAGCAGAAATAGGAAACTTGTGGTATGGTAACATAATGGAGGACCGCACGGTCATAGCTCATTGTAACTGTGCGCAACAATATGGATGGGTTTTCTGTGAATAATGTTGAGTGACAGAAACAAGAAGCAAGAGCACTTTTCCAGAATGTACGAAAACCAGGGAAAACTACTCTATGCTGTTAGAAGGTAGCACAGTGTTTATCCTTGTGGAATAGTGATTGAGAAAGGACACATAGGAACTTATGTTCTGCTTATCTGAGTGCTGACTATGTGGCAGTGCTCTGTTCTCTTAGGAAATGTGCTGTTTTCTGCATGCATATTATACTGCAGTGGGATGTTCAGAAAGTGACATGAAAAAGTTAAAAAATACATAGTAGAACCTGAGGGATGTTTTATGTTTTGAAGGAAGTTTTTTTTTTTTTAAATATTCTCAAGCAGGAATCCTTACCTGAAGCCTTGCCCACATGGCTCATGTTGATTTAACCAAGAAATCTATGGAAATTTGTACTAAGCATCTTGGCATCTTAATAGATGGTAAAGAAATTACCATCATATCTTGAACTGTTACTTTTTGCAACTGCACATATACATTTTTTAAAGTGATCAAGAAAAACAAACAAAAATGTCTTGTTTTTTCTTTTATAAAATTGGAGAACAGGAGCAGGAGGGTGGAACAGATCCTGCCGAGGGGGGGGGTGGTACTGGTGGGAGGGAGGAGGAGGAGGGGAAAAGTTATAGGAGGGTGCATGTATGTAAGTGAAAAAACGAGATCTGTTCAAACTATTCTGGTAATGGAAGGGGGGAGGGAATAAAGAAGAATGGTGGAAGGGGTGAATTCAAGTATGAATTTGTAAATGCTACAATGTACCCCCACCCAGCACAACAATTAAAAAAAATAACAAATACCAACACATGGGTTTATTATTGCAGACTCTGTCATAGTGAGGCCCAGAGAATCTCCAGAACTGAGAGGGCATAGAATGCTGCTTTAGTTGAATAATCTCCACAGAAGGCAGGACAAATATGTAAGCTCTGATACTCTGAAAGCAAGACTCACGTACAGCTAGATGCACATTGCAGATTCATAAATTATTTGATTCTATTTAAAAATAATCCCAAACAAGAATACAACAAAAAATGGCACCAAGGCATTATCTGTTCATATTAAAAAAGGGCACTCAGAGAATTGAAGATTTTCTTTACAATAATATCTAGCATCTTGCTCTTTTTCTATCAAATTGATTTCAAAGGCTAAGCTCTTGCTTCCTTCATTACTCATATCTTAAAAATGCCTTGTAAATGAGAAATACAGAAGGGGCAAGTGTGTCCCTCAATCAAAGTGGAAGTGGAAAGTATAACTCTGTTACTCTTATACTTGTCCTATTTTTGTCTTGTCCTTGATCTCAGCTAATTGGTTCTACTAGCTGAAATCCAATCCCATGTTTGTGTGATCCAGTACCTGATGTTCCTTTATTTAAAGCCCAAATCGCATAGAGGTTGGCAAGAGAAAAATAACACTCCAGGAAATTTCCTATGGTTTATCTACTCCAAAGGACAAGTTAACAAGAAGCAAAAGAAAACCCAAGTTATGGAAACAACCAAGATGCCCCACTACTGATGAATAGATCAAGAAAATATGGTACTTGTACACAATGGAATTTTACTCAGCCATGAAGAAGAATGAAATGTTTTCATTTGCAGGTAAATGGATGGAACTGGAGAACATCATTCTGAGCAAGGTCAGCCAGGCTCAGAAGACCAAAAATTGTATGTTCTCATTCATATGTGGATTTAAGATCTAGGGCAAATGCAGCAATGTGGTTGGACTTGGATCACATGACAAGGGGAGAGCACATACAGGAGATATAGGACTAGGTAGAAAACCCAAAACATGAAAACATTTGATGTCCCCACTGCAGAGGAACTAATACAGAAACCTTAAAGTGACAGAGGTTAGCATGAGAAGGGGATCAGGAACCACTGTAAAGATCAGTTAGAGATGAATCAACATGGTTGTAACACATTTGTACATGAAAGCAATGCTGGGACTCTTTTTATAGCTATCCTTAACTCAACTAGCAAAAATATTTTGTCTTTCTTATTATGCTTATGTCTTTTCTTCAACAAAATTAGAGAGAAGGGAAGAACAGGACCTGCCTGGAAGGGAAGGGGGGAGAGGGGAGAAGGGTGGGGGAGGGGACATGAAGGAGAAATGACCCAAATAATGTACACACCTGTGAATAAATGAATAATAATAAAAAAAGAAAATCCAATTTACTATTTATCAGGTAATGCTGGTGCTTTAAGGCAGTCAACCACATTTGAACTGTTATATATAGTTAGAAGTACAATGTCAGTAGAACTCAGTTTTGGGGACAATTTAGATTATAGTATTTGGAGCAATATAGCTATGTCAAATTTGACGGTTTCTGGAAATGGTCTAGGAAGTTTTGGCTGATTATCCAAAAGTAGATTAACATGGATCCTATTTTTTTTCAAGGCACACATTTTAAAATATCAGTACTAAAAATTTTATGCTCATATTTCCATTTTAGGCATTGTCAACTAACTTTCTACCATGGAAGATATTAACAGTTATCTTACATGCCCTCTTCCCTTCTTCTCATCCTTCCAACATTGTTATATTACATTTTTAAGTTATTATTTAGACTTTGTATTTTATGACCATGTAACTATTGTTCCCAGTTTAGCAATGTAATAATGTCAGTATAATTCAGTTTTGGGGGTGTATTTAGTTTGACTAAATACTAAGTTCTATGACTATTCTTTTTTCACATATAAACCCCCTGGGAGTGATTAATTATTTACCTATTTTAATTTCTTTCTCTCTTTTTTTGCGGTATTGAGGTTTGCTTGAGCCACTTACTAGCCCTTTCTTGTGAAGGGTTTTTTCGAGATATGGTCTCTTAAACTATTTGCCCTGGCTAGCTTTGAACTGTGGTCCTCCTGATCTCTGCCTCCTAAGTAGCTAGGATTACAGGTGTGAGCCACCACCAGCACCGGGACCCATTTTAATTTCTTTATTTACTTTTATTTAACTATTATAAAGAATACATTCCTGACCTCATCTGCAAAAATATAAAATTCCTCTAGCCAAACACATCATGAAATCTTTCTGTTGTATTTTCTACATCCTTGATGACCTTCTCCTGGAGCTCTCAGCCCCTGCTTACTCTGCTGCACAGGCCTGCTGTGTCTGTTGTCTGGCACTTCCTTCCTGCTCCCCTCCCACTAATCCTCCTCTTCTTTCTTTTCCTTTTTGAGTGGAACTGGTGTTTGAACTCAGGACTTTGAGCTTGCAAATCAGGCATTCTACTGCTTGAGTCATACCTTCAGACCTGGGGCTTCCCTTCTTTATAATCACAGAGATCCCCTTTGCCTTTTCCTATGTAGGAGCTCTTATTTCCTGGATCTCACACTTTTTATTTTCTTCGTTTATCTCCTTATTTTGGAAGAACAATTCTATTCAGGTAGCTTTTGGAGTATGGGCAAAAGGTAGATAAAGCTTTGAGATCTTACATGCCTAAAATTTTTTTTTGTGCTGTCCTCACATATCATAAGTGGTTTGGCTGGGTATAGAGTTCTAAGTTGGAAGTTATTTTCATCCCTAATTGAATCTGTTGTTCAACTATCTTCTAATTTTAGAGTTGCTGAAGAGATAACCAATCTATCCTGATTCTTGATCATATGAACATGTCCAACTCAGAATGTATTTAGGATATCCTTTTTTTTCTGCAAGTGTTCTGATATCTTGCTATGATAATCTTGGCATGAAGTTTTTGGTTTACAGTGTAGACTTTTGGTGGACTCTTTTACTGTGATTGCTCCTACCCTCCAGTTCTAGAGAATCATGGAATAATATTTCTCTAAAAAAAAATCCTCCATTTATTTTCCCTGTACCCTATTTGAGGTATCCCTATCAGTTGGATCTTGGACCTCTTTTTGCCTTATTATTTGTCTTTATCTTTTAATTTTACTGCCTGGGATAATTAATTTATTTGTTTTAATTTTTTAATTATTATTGTATTGGGGTACATTGTGGCCTTTACAAACATTTTTACAATATAATATACCATAGTTGAATTCACCCCCTCCATCATTCTCCTTTATCTCCCCTACCCTTCCATTCCCGGAATAGTTTCAACAGGTCTCATTTTTCCACTTACATATGTGATTATATAATATTTCTACCATATTTACTGTCCCACACCCTTTCCATATATCCACCCCGTCTCCCACTGATACCAATTCCCCCAGACAGGATCTGTTTTGCCTTCCTGTTCTCTAGTTTTGAAAAACAAAAGACATTTTTGTTCTGCCTAGAAAGGTGGGGGCCGGGAGGGGAGGTGTCCCAAACAATGTATACATGAAAGTAAATGTAAAAATGATAAAAAAGAGACATTTTTGTTTGTTTAAGATAGCTATACAGAATGTTTCATTGTGACATTTCCATGTATATATGTATTATAACTCGAATTGGTTCATCCCTTCTATTTTTCTCTGTTTGGGAGATTTTTTTGGCGGGGGTCAGCACTGGAGTTTGAACTCAGGGCCTCACTTGCTAGGCAGGTGCTCTACCACCTGAGCCACACCACCAGCTGTTTGGGAGAGTTTAGTAACTATCTTTACTTCTATTTTTTCTGCTATCATGTTTTTAATATCTAGGATTTTTTTTCTTTTTGGCAATACTGAGGATTGAACTCAGGGTCTTGTGCTTGCTAGGCAAGTGCTCTACCACTTGAGCTATGTCTCAGTTCTTAGGATTTTTTCCCCCCGCTCAATACCCAGCAGAAACTATTTTGCCCTTATTTCTAATTTTGTTGTAGAGAGAGTATAAGCAATAATAGGAAGGAACAAGGGTTTTTGCTGGTTGAGATAAGGATAGCTATACAGGGAGTTGACACACATTAATTTCCTGTGTGTGTGTGTTACCTTCTAGGTTAATTCTTTGTGATGTAACCTTTTCTCTAGTTCCTGGTCCCTTTTTCCTATTGGCCTCAGTTGCTTTTAAGGTATTTGCTTTAGTTTCTCTGCATTAAGGGCAACAAATGCTAGCTAATTTTTTAGGTGTCTTACCTATCCTCACCCCTCCCTTGTGTGCTCTCGCTTTAATCATGTGCTCAAAGTCCAATCCCATTGTTGTGTTTGGGCAGGTTTTCAAAATGTTACTGAGAGCTGATTTCTTTTCCCAAACTGCTCCACTTGAGATGAAAAGTTAATTTAAATGAATCATACAAAGATATTGACACAGCTAAACTTGGTGCAAGCTGCTGGGGTTTTAAACTTCTCCCTAAAACCTTGAAATGCTGGTTAATTTAGTTCTCTCACAACCAAATGAAAAAGCAATTTGCACATCTCACTTGCCCTTGTAGGAAGATAGTGACTGCGTTAAAATGAATGAGATTGTCTTTGGTCTTGATGCTTTGTATGTTCAGCAAACAAACTCAGGTTTATTGGGTAAGAAAATGAACAGATCAGCAAATGAGGCTTGCTTTGCAACCTACGACAGTCTCAAAAATAATTTCTACACTACATAATCAAGGCCCAAAGCCCTTAATTCTGTTCAAAGGCTGCATAAGGGAAAAGCAATGGGCAAATTAATAGTTACATTAGTATTCCAATGCATTGTAAGTAAATTACATTTGAGTGAGGAAGCAGTTGCTTTTTTAATTATTAAATTCTATTTTGATTTGTGAAACGATGATTAGATTATAAAGATATTCTTGAACATTTCAAGCCTTGCATTTTACATTCTTTTCTACTAAAAATAATATGTGATTTAGAATATTAAATAAGATTCATGATTTTGCTCTGATGTTATCTACATTTTTACAAATTCAATTGCTGACCACAAGATATGTTACATAACCAAATTCCGTAAATTAACATTCTAGGCCTCCAAGTAAAACTGCTCAATCAATATCTTCTCCTCCTTTTATCAGCTACCCATGATGGAGGCCTTGCCTTACTTTGGCTGTGGACATATAAATGCCTCTGCTCTAACGATTTGCTGCAGGAAAAGTAATTTATTTTCAGGTTCAATTAGAAATTGTTTTGTTCAATTTAGTAGTTGACAATGGTATGCTAGATCAGAAAAGTTCCTGCTGCCATTCTCTCTATATGCATCCTGCAACATGGAAGCCGATAGACACTTGGAGCTGTTGAATTCTTAAGAAGTATCTATGCCACAAAGAAACTGAATTTTTAATTTTAATTAATTTATATTTATATGACTACATGGAGCTAGTGATTACTACCTTGGGCAGCACAGCTTTACATCATTATAACTGATTCATACACAAGAAACTTTCTCTTTAATGCTCTTTTAAAGTTTAGAAATTTAAAAAGTAGAAATTCTCAGTTGTTTGCTTTGAAATTGATGCCCAATGATCCATTTCTTGTCAATAGTTGTAGAATAAATAGGTTGATTTAAAAATTAGTCATTAAATACTCATTTAGTCATTAGATAGTCTGAAGCTTCAACTACCTGGCAGGAAGGGAATACATTATAGGTTGTAGAATTACCTAGCATATAATTAAGTGCCAACTCCACACTGTGGATCTAACAGAAAAATTCATTTGTGAGTCTTAACCTGGTCTATTTCCAAAAGACATGGATGGCAAAAGGTAAAGCATTCTTTTTAGTGCTAAAGCAAACCCTGAGTTACTGGAAAGAAAATGAAATACTGAATATCACCTAGGTGTTACGAACTAGCTGTAAATAATACGCTTATTTAAATATGCTTGTTTCATGTGCTGAAGCATTGGTGTATTCCATAAACCTACCAGCTCTCAAAATAGGATTCCTGTGTTAAGCTATTGCCCTACCTGGCACCAAAAGCAACTCCACGGACACTGAACTTTGACATTCTAAACAAATATGTTGCTCTTCACAGCAGTGACATACATCTGGCTGGAGAGAGTAATTGTAATGCAGGGAGCAATGCCACATTCTGCTCCATCACTTAATGATCAATTATGTTTCATAAAGTAATTCATAAGACATATCAGGTCATTCCGCAACAATGTAACTGCTAGCCTCTGCATGGCCTTGCTGGTATGGTTAATTAACCTGAACAATGCATGGCACATTAGACGAAAAAAAAAAAAATCAGCAATTTTTTTTTCTGTTTGGGAGGAGGGGAACTCCTGCTAAACCCAAGACTGTATGAGACTGGAAAATGACCCAACAAGCACTCATGGAGACAGATGTTGCTCTCTCCCTGTTATAGTGACATTTACCTGAATGAGGTTGGCAGCTGGGTTCCTTCTTTTCTCAAAGTGTTTCTGGCGGTGCTGTTCCTGTACTTTTAATGCAAAACCTGAGCCTAGAATGCCCTGGAACAAAATATAAAAATAGTGCTATAAAAACAAATTTCAAAAGCACTGTGAAATAATACAAATATTTAAAAAACTTCTAAAATGTGTCTTTGAGAAGACAAGCAGCATGTATTCTGTCTATAACAAACACATTACTTGTTAAAACAAATGCTATTTATCTCTATTATAATGCAATCGAGGATGGCAAGTTGTTGGCAGTGTTGCAAGAGACAGAATGACTTCTGTTCTTCAGCAAACCAGTTAGGCATCAGCATTTATTGTCTTGTGGTATAATAAGAGACACCATAATTGCAAATACAAATGACAATTAAATTTTTCTGTGTGTGGCCTTCTCCATGACATTTTTTATGCCTAAATATGAGTGAGTGGACTGATCTGTGATAGAATTTAGAGGGCATGAACTCTGATTTTGGGCAGAGTTGGATTTTGAATTCAGGAATGTTCAAGTGTCACTGCTGTGGACATGGGAGTACTTCTAGAACTTTGATGAAACTCTGAAATTGTGTGTATTCCACCCATAAAATGAGAGAGCAGGCGAGGGGGGGGCGGTTGGCAGTAGTCCTTCATGGTGCTATAAATATATACCAACCATAGTAAAGTGAAGAAGAGTGGGGGGCAGTTATCCAGATGAGATAAATGGGATCTCATTTTGAAGCTAGAGGTTTTCCATTTTGCCTGTTTTACAATAAAGGCAAGAGTGTGGGTCACGGCAAAGCATGTTCCTATTTCCCTCAGCATTCCTTGTCTTTTTGGTTTTGGCCAGCTATTCAGATTTTGGGGTTAGTAAGATTAGTATTCCCTCCTGAGTTTACACTAACTATTATTATTATTTTTGGGCTAGATTGCTTATTACCTTGATCTGCCAAAATTCTGGTTCTTTGATGTTCCCTCTCTGTTCATTTTGTTTCGGTCTAACATTTGTGAAATCAAGGTGCTTTTTGTCTCAACCTTGGTTGGTCAGAGCTTGCTAAATTTGGTCTCTGGGCTTTGTCTATATTCTTGACTTTGTTAGTATGGGACTTGGAGCTCCACTGCTTTCAAGTTTGTGGATTTTACTTGCAAGCTATAAATTATTAGCTTTTTATTTAACTTCAAGGAGTCTAACCCTTAGGTTAGAGATAGGCATCTTATAAGCTCTAAGTCAGCATTTGCCATAGGTAAGAAATGGTTGCTTTTCTTTTCTTTGTATTTTTTAAGTAGTTCAAAGATGGTATAGGCTGACTGAAGGTGGGTTTTTTTTTTTTTTTATCTCTAAGAGGTGTCAAATCTTGGCTGGGTGACAACTTGGCTGAGATATTTTGAGGCTCTAGGTAGCCTTTAACCTTTCTCTTATCTTGAGATTTCACAATTCTCAGTATATCTGTGACAATAACCAGACAATAAGTGAAGTAATACAATCAGGTTAAAACACACAATTATAAAATTATACTATTTGCTGCTAGTGAACAATGATTATTTTATTATTATTAATTAGGATAAGCGACTATGCCATGACGTTAGCCATGGCACCACAGGTTCTGTTTTCCATCTGTTTTTTCAGCGTGTGTCTCATGCTGTCTAAGAGATCCATCTCAGGCAGGTTGTAGTTGCACAAATTAAGCTTTATGAAAAGCTGGATAACAGATTTATAGAACATTTCCCTCCACATGGAGGTTGTAAAATGGCTCTTCATTTCCAAATCCAGCTCAACTCTAGTCATTTGCAACTCCTAATTTTTTTCTATTATGTAAGACTATTTAGGAATGATTAACTGATTTTTCTTTCAATTTTACTTTACATGACATATAAACATGTAGGAGAGAATACGAAACATCAGAATTTATAGCAGTTATTTACAGTAAGTCTTAGCTGTGCACATATTATGTGCGTATTTGTGTATAATCTATTGTTAGGGAGTACAAGTCAGATTTTGTAAGCATCAAATTAATAGCATTCATTAAGTGGATATGAGGTTCAGCATTAAATCCCCTTTGGAAAATGAAGGCAGGTCCTACATAGCACAAATCTAGAATCTACCCAATAAATAAGATGTGCAAAAAAGCACACTGTATTGCTTAAAAACATCTATTAGTAGATGGCAACAGCTTGCTATGTATCTCTTGTGCCAGACTGTACATTACAGCAGTTATTAAATCAGGTCTGCTCATTGTCTCATCATGGCCCCACTCCAATTTTCTTCCACCTCCTTCTTAGCATGTAGGTCGGTGTGTTACATAGAAGTCTGCTAAAGTCTGTTATGAACACACACACACGCACCATGGTTTAATCGACATCAATAGATGAAAATGCTTAGAAACTGAGTTTTCTTTTCATTTCAATTATTTCTTTTCTAGGATAACAAATATTAAAATTATTAGGCTTTAAGTGATAGTAGTTGTCAAGGGGTGCTACATAAATACCAAATAGAAAAAAATTGCTTTGGTAAGCATTTAAAATAGTCACCTCTCTTTATCTTCTATCTTAAATGAGCCTAATTTGTACCCTGTGGCAAACAAGCTAGGCTGAGATTTTTTTTAATAGTTGTTAATATTTTATTATATATAATAATTGTATTTTCAAATATTGTTAATGATTATAGATAATGGCTACCATTTATTTATTGAATGGTTAACATCTTGAGTCAAACAGAATTAGTCCTTGCATTAAACTTACTAGCTGGATGTCTCAAGGAATTCAGTATCTATAAAACTCAGTTTCTCCATCAGTCAAAAGTTACTTAGAGCTGGAATGTCCAGCAGAAGTGTGGCAGCACCCTCAAGAGGGGAAAGAGCTGTTTGCCTGGGTGATACATAGGAGCTGGTTTGGGCTTCCTCCATGAGCTCACTAGCCTGGGGGTGGAGTGGGCCCCAGAGGAAGTGGTCCCCAGGATGGGTGGCCTGTGCCATTCTGTGAGGGGCAAGAGAGTCCTGTTTTGGAGATGAGATGGGGAAACCTTGGTTCTCAGGTTTCCTGAGTGAGAAGAACCCCAAACAGGAGAGACTCTAAATCCATCTCTATCTTTCTCAGCAAAATGCCAATGCATTCTCCTAAATGTCAGTTAGACAGCACTGCTGGCAGGCAGGAGCACAAGACAAAAATGACAACTCAGCACCTATTTGTGAGGCTATAGTAAAAAGATCCCTAAGAAAGGCTACTTTCCTTGGCATTGTTAGGAAATGTTCTGTTCTGTGCAAGCACATTTTTCAGATTTCCAACATTGTGTTAATTTAAGTTGCATATAAAAATTGTAATCACTTTATTGGAAATACTTCCAAGAATGACTACTTAGTCTCTGACCTTTAACTTAACACAGTGACACAATTTAACCTCACTGGAATAGTCCAGAGCCTCATTATGGGGGCCAGGCATGTTCTGGATGCAGCCAGCTTCCAGAACCAGGTTGACCCCAACACTAATTGGCCAGGTCTTCGCACACTTTGAACACTTCTGTCTTCTTTCTGGCTACAGACTTTTGTTTCCCTTCATTGCTGTTTCTTACATTTCATCCTGCTATAATGTTTGTTTTATTAGCCTCCCTCTACATTGCTGTTTATAATCTTCAAAGCATTGTGAACTATATAGGTCAATTTATCAGAATTTTCTCTGATAATGAAGGTAAGGTTGTGAATTAGGTTTCAAGTGGGTATCTTATGAAATAACCTATATACCAGGGTCTATTTTAGCTATCCAGTTATACATGTGACCACAGGGTAAATATGTACACCAAACAGAAGATACTTTGTAGCATTATTTCAGGGAAAGAAATCCATGACTGCATTTTACTGTTTCTAAAGGTGTCTCCTGTACAGAACCTGATTCTTGAGTCAGAATCTTATTAGTGAGTGACTGCTCTGTTCTGGATTGTTGAAATTGTCACATGAATAATAAAAGTGAGGCTTTTTTCTTTTTGGTGGTGGTACTGGGTTTTGAACTAAGGATCTGAAGCTTGCTAGGTAGGTGCTCTGCCACTTGAGTCATTCCCTTAACCCTTTTTGCTTTGGTTATTTTTCACGTAGGATATTGCATTTTTTTTGCCTAGGACTTGCTTCAGACTTGGTCCTCTTACTTATGGTCTTGTGTAACATCACACACAGCTTATTGTTTGAGATGGGGGTCTCATTAACATTTTTCTCAGGTTGGCCTCAAACTGTGATCCTCCTGGTCCCAGCCTCTTGAGTAGCTGGAATTATAGGCATGAGCCATGGTGCTGACTGATAGTGTCAGCACCATGAGTTTTTCTTTTTTACTGTTTTTGATTCCATCATTTTGCAGCAGGAAACATGTGTTTATATATTTTTACAGGTGAAGGGAAGTAACATTTCTTGAATATTCTTCATAATAAACATTTGGCTTACATGATCACATTATTCATAACAAAACTTATCTGGGCTCAATAATTCTTCCTCCATTATACTGATGAAGAAACATACTAAAAAAGTCACTGTCTGAGCTGAATGTGCCCCCCTCCATTCATATGTTGGCGTCCTAATCACTATACCTCAGAATGTGATCTTATTTGAAGACAGGACCCTTACTGAAATAATCTAGATAAAATGAGGATATTAGGGTGGTCCCTAATCCAATATGAGTGATGCCCTTATAAGATGAAGAAATCTGGACACAGATGATGTGAAGACACAGGAAAAAGATGGCCTTTGACAAGACAGTGAGAGAGTGTTGAGGCATATCTTCCGTCATGGCTCTCAGAAGGGACCAGCCCTGCCAACACCTTGATTTTGGACCTCTAGCCTCCAAAAACTGTGAGATAGTAAATTTCTACCGCTTAGAATACCCGGTCTGTGGTACCTTGCTACAGCAGCACGAACACACTAATACAGTCACACGGTGTGTGTTTAACAAAAGGTCAAACTGAGGTCCAATGCCCAAGCAAGTGCATAGCCTTTTCGGTCTCTTTGCTGTGACTTTGAGTGATCTAGGGCAGAACCAGTTAGTCAGTCTGGGCACTGACTATGGGAAGGTCATTAACAGGCAGACAGAGGAGGAGCCCTGTGAGTTAAAGACTGAGCTGCTAAAAATCTCCATGTGACTTCCCCACTTGCTTGGCTTCCTTTGTGGGTGTTCTTGGGTTCTGCATGACAGAACCCAAAGCATCAGCTTGTGCCTGTTTTCCGTAGGCACACTGCTGCCACTGTCCCAGCACTCCTTTTTGTTGACTTCCCCACCTCTACCCTAGGTGGAGTGGATAAAAATGAAAGCCTGGGGATAGGGGAGTCAACATTGTAATATTACAACCAATGGCCTCTAATGAAACAAAAGGATAAGATGACCACACAGGCAAGCCTTGTCCATGAAGGAGAAATTTTCACCAGAAGCTTGGGGGAAGGTAAATGTGCTCTTCATTCTGATAAGATGCAGAAACTGCTCATTAAGAAAAGTCAATGACAATGACATAAAGAACAAATCATCAGACACATTTCAAACACTTAAGGTCATAGGTGTTTCACTCAAAGGGATCTGAAGAGGAAAATACTTCATTTGTGTATATCTGTCTCTTCAGCCGTATGCAGTATAAACCAAAGCGAGCGATCAGTTTAAAATGAAAGTATGTTTAAAACTTTACAGACATTAAAATCTTCAGTGGCATGTTGACTGAAAGGTGCTGCCACCTTTCAGAATTATTATTTTGGCGTAAAGCTGCTATTAACATCTCAAGACTCTATATTCTAAATTATCCAACTAGATATATTTAGAAAAGGCATTTCATTAGAAAAGATGATATATGTCAGCGATACAGATGTGTTTCCAAGCAAACCCGCCCATTTGTGAGCACTCACTCAGGTTAACCCCAAAGACCTAGAGTTGCTTTTCTGTTGCAAAGATACTCACGGCAGGAAGTGCAAAGAAAGAAATGCCAAGGAGTGCAAAGCCTGCAGAAAGCAATCTTCCCAGCCAAGTTAGTGGAGTTTTGTCTCCATAGCCAATAGTGGTCAATGTAATCTAAAAACAAAATAAATAGAACATCCAGCTTAAGTACTTGCAAAGAAAGTTAAGACCTAGTAACAGGAGGCAAAGCAACATTTCTACTAAATCATTATTCAAGAAGTCTTGTTGACGCATTTTATGACTGTGCTTTAATTTTCCATGACGCATACCAGAACCTCTCCTTGTTTAAGGAAAGGAATAACCTACATAGTTGTTCCTCCCCAGTTTTCCATCTTTTCTAAGTGTTTTCAAAGAAAGGGTATTTAAGTGCGCAGATAACCATCAGCGATGCAGCAGTGATAGCACTGTGGATTTAGGACTGAGTCAGTCCTCCAAACAGCAATTTATGTTAATTAAGGTTGTCCATTCATTACCTTGGCAGGCATTTCCTGAAGGTCTGGTGTGTGCAAGGTACATGTTATAATTTATAGTGGGACCAAACTGAGTGCTGCATAGTTCTTGTCCTAAGGTATTTACAGCAGAGTGAAGGAGGCGTGTACACACCACGATTAAAACACGAAATAGGGGACGCAGGGATGAGAGTGGGAATTCAAGAAACACATCGACCATTCCTGGCTTCGGGATGAGGAGGCTCAGCTGGGGGAATTGTTGTCATTCCTAGGCTTTGAAGGAGGGATGACGTCTTGAGAGGCAGAAATGATGAAGAAGGGCTCTGGGGAGGGGAACAGGTGGCCAGTTGCAGAGTGGTGAGAACGCACAGAGCAGGTTCTGGAAAGGAGGGTATGTTGTACTGGAGCATAGGGGATTTGAGGAAGATGAGTCAATTCTTTGGTTTCATTAATGATTTATAATTTTCAGTGTACAGCCTTTTACTTTCTTGGATATATTTATTCCTAAGTATTTTTTTGGAAGCTATTATGAATGGAATTATCCTTGTGATTTCTTTTTTTCAGAAAATTCCTTGTTAATGTATAGAACTCTTCTGACTTTTGTGTCCCGCCACTCTACTGAATTTATTTGTACTAACTTTTTCTTGTGTGTGTAATATAGAGTTTTCTATATATAAGTTCAGGTCATCAGGAAACACTGATAATTCATTTCTTCCCTTTCTGTTTGAGTGCCTTTTATTTCTTTCTCTTGCCTAATTGCTCTGGCAGGGACTTCCAGCACTATATTGAGAAGCTGCAGAAGTGGGCATTTTTGTCTTGTTCTGGATCTTAGAGGAAAGGATTTCAAATTTTCACTGTTCAGCATGTTTGTGGCGGGATTTTCATATATGATCTTTATTGTGTTGAGGTATGTTCTTTCTATACCTAATTTTTTGTTGAGAGTTTTTTTTTAATCATGAAAAGATGCTGAATTTTGTCAAGTGCTTTTTCTGTATCTAATGAGATGATCTGAAATAAACCAAGCATGAAAAGACAAATACCACCTGTTCTCACTTATGTGTGGAATCTAACAGTCAAACTCAAAGAAGCACTGAGCTGAATGGTGGTTCCTGCAGGCTGGTGGTTGGAGAAATGGGGGATGATGGTCAACAGTTACAATGCTTCAGACAGGAGGAATAAGTCTTTTATTGTTATTGTTGTTCAAGATCTATTGCACTGTGTGGTGAAGATGACTGATATTAGTATAGTGTATATTGCAAAATCACTGAGAGTATATTTCAAATGCTTTCACCACAGAAAATAAGAAAAATAAATATTTGAGGTGAGAAACCCTTAATTAGCTTGATTTAATTATTCTACATTTATAGTTCTACACCAGGCCATTCTTCTGAGCTCTGGATTCACTACTCTGCAGTTGATATTTCTGTTTGGATGCCACATATTCGTTTAAACGTAATGGGCTAAAATAGAACTCATTTCTCCCACCCTGTGAATCCCCAAATGTGTCCCTTCTCATCTCAGCTAAGAGCAGCACACCATTCTTTCAGTAGCTCACGTCGGGAGCCTCTGGACCATCTTAATTATGTCATGCCCTTGCTCCCCTCACACAATCTATCAGCAAGACCTGTTGAATCTGTTTCTTTAAGATAGTGTAAATCCATCCCTTTCTGTCTTCACTGCCACCCTGGCAGACCAGGTTGCTACACTAGCCTCATAATTGCTCTCTCTGCTTTTGTTCTTGCCTTTCTTGAGCTCCTTCTCTATATACCTCAAGGGGTACTATTTTCTCCCTCCCCTCTAAACATCTTTTGATGGCTATCTATTGAATTCAGAACATGTTCTTAGCTCCTAACTGTGGCCTATGTGACCTGGTCTCTGCCTGCCTCTCCAGGATCATCTTGATTTCACCTGTGCTCATGGCACTTTGATAATAGTGGGTTTCCAGATCTTCAAACAAGCCAGGATCTTTCTGCCTTAGGGCCTTTGTACATTCTGTTCTATCACTGGAATCAGCCCAGGCTGTAATCAAACTTGTGATCCTCCTGACTCAGCCTCCTGAGTGCTGGGTTTACAGATGTGCACCACCACACTGGGCTCAGCTCCTTGTTTCTTAATGGTATTCATCACAAGTGGAAGTTTGCTGTATTTTTCTTTGGGGAGGGGTCTCTTTCCTTTACCAGAAAGAGGAACAATTGACCTTCCTGTTTGTTATCTCCCTAATGTTCAGCATGATTCTGGCTACATAGCAGAAAGAATTCATTAATTGTTTAGAAAGCAAGTGGAGAATCCTTTCAAGAACACTGGCAGCAAATGGAGTGCGAACTCCTGGAAACCTCTGACGCAGAAGAGGCTTTCTAGGATGTACTTGTGCATATTTCAGAGGGTGAAACTGAAGAGGGAAGGTGTGGTGGCTTTATGATGGGGGACAGGTACCAAGAAGGCAGAGGAAATGGGGCCAAGGGCACAGCTGCAGGGTCAGCCTTGGCATTGTCAGGACAGCCCTTCAACAGTGGGGATGGTGTGGGTACAGTTAAGTGGGAATAGGATTGGAGGGCTTTGTCAGTCCCTTCAGTTTCAGTGAGGATGTAGGTGGGTCCTATGAGGAGTCACAGGCCTTGTCAGGGGAAAGGTCTGGGGATTGTGAGGGTACGAGAGGATGTGGGTACAAGCAATAGGAGGCCTGCTGGGTGGAGGAGCTCAGCCATGGTCAGAGAGAGGACATGTGTAGTACAGTCTGGTAGCCAAGGTGATCAAATGTTATTATAGGATCAGCCTAGGACTCTCAAAGGAATTTCTTGAGAACACCAAAGAGGAAAAAAAACCAAATCAAACTTTTTATAGTTTCCTAATCCCAAATATGTGGGAAAGATTTTAATGTACTGTATATTTTCTGCAAAATAGCTTCATCTTTTATTAGTAATAATATACTGAAGGAGAAATATCATGATTTGGTCAAAGCAAAAATGTTACATTTCATGGCTTGCTCTTATTTCAGTAACATAAGTTACTCTGCCTGGTACAAGTACTGAGAGGGTAGGATTTGAACCACTGTCTCTACATCTGAAGAATGAGACACAGGAGTGTAACAAGAGAAGAGCACCCCAAGAAGAGAAGACATCCTATTTTGTTTTATTTTGAATGTTAGGTTTTCCCTTTTTCCTATATGGGTGGTCTGTGTAGAGGGGGACTATAAAAGGTCGTGGACTTAGAGCAGTGCCCAGGATCTCTTGAGGATGGGTAAAGACTGTCCACCTCTTTGCACTATGATTCAGGCTTCTGGGATGACTACAATTCCAAGTGCAGGAGACCTGAATAACTAGCAGCTGAACCCCTGACCTCAACAACTTCAAATCAACTCAGGAAATTTCTTGGTTGAAAGTCTAGGCGATTTTTGTTGACAGGCCAGGCTTGGGAAAGATCTTGCAACAGGGCTGCAGGTTGTTCCCTCTCTAACAGAGAGGGAAGTTGGTAGAAGTTTGTTCATCCTTTCATTTCTGTGGACACAAAGAGACACTGGGCTTTGTGATGTGATCAGAGGGGTAGCACCAAAGCTATGAAGTCTCATGAAAGTGGAAAGGACACTACCAGGGAAAGGCACAGGAACAGGGGAGGGGGTGGGAGGGAAGAGATGGTAATGGGGAGCAAGATGATCAAAGTATGTTATATGCTTATATGAAAAGGTTCCAATGTAAGCCATTAGTTTGTACAATTAATACATGCTAATAAGGAGGAAAAATTATGAAGTCTCCAAGATGTGAATCTTCTCAGGAATCCACAATGACCCATCTGATTGATATAGCTATCAGTTTTCTAGAGCAAGGTCTAACTGCATTTGATAAAACCATGCTTAGATGAGCCCCTCATAGACATTGATTTTCTGGACTTTCAAGGGGAGCTGCCCTTGAAGAAGAAGCAAGTGTCCTTGGAGTAGCACAACTATGTTTGTTTCTTTTCTTTTCTCAGCACTGTTGATGGCAATTAGCTAGCTGATCCTTTGCATGAAAACCCTGAGGCAGAAACCTTCTTGGTGCTAACTCTCCCATGCTTATGCTAAACAATGAACCATTCCTCCTTCTAGAAAATTTATCATGTCTCATTGGCTAAACCCAGTAACGTTTAGTTTCATGTAGGTCCAGAGTCAGAGAAAGACAGGCCCATGCAGAGCCCACAGACCCCAGCTTGCCAGGATGGTTGGGAAGGTCCTGCAACAGCAGCTTGTTCAGAGAACCTTGAGAGGCTGCGTGATCTTCAGGGCTTGGAGGAAATTACACCTGGACTTCACAGGAATTTGGTGGTGTGGCAGTTGATTCATTCTCTCTTCTTAGATCTCCAAGATCTCAGTAGCAGATGGCTGATTTTTATTGTGGCTCATCATCTCTGTATTGCAACTGCTCCCACACTGAGTGCCCAGTGGTTATCAATTATAGTACGCAGTTAGTTTAGTGGTATGGACTGCATGAACTTACAGAGCAAGAGTGGATTTTGGGAAAAACTAAATCTAGTAATGGAGTCCTGTTATAACAAAAAACAAGTCAGTAAATAAGGCACCTCCCTTGCCATAGCAGTGTCTTTAAACAAGGGACCCAATATTAAAGATAAAGAACTACATCCTTCTCTGCAAATCCCTCATCACCCCTGTGTTGTGGCATTCCTTGCCAGTTCTACCTGCGATGTGACATTAGGGTGAAAGGGCTGAGCAATGTGGGTAAAGGAGCTGGGAGCAGATGCAATGCTTCTGTTCATGTTGGATGAGCCATGAGGATGCTTCATGACTTTAAAAAAATGGGAGGGGAAGACCAGGATTGGGTGGGCCCAAGATGACACAAACAACCCAAGTGTGGTCTGTTAATGTGTTCTCCTTGTACTAGTATATTTTTGATAATTCCTGAGGCAAAGCATTTGATTCTTTTCTAATATATGCAATGCTAAAACTGAATCACAATACATCAGACTTTCAGTCTGCATAGAACATACATTTCAAGGGAATGAGTTGAACCATGGTGCAGTTGAGTCCATGTGAAATAAATCTCCATGTGAGAGAACCCTGTTATTCTTTGTAGGTGAGATGATTTACTTTTCTTTCTTTTTTTGTGGTATTGGGATTTGAACTCAGGGTCTCATGCTTGCTAAGCAAGCTCTCTACCACTTGAACACTCACCAGCCCTTTTTTGTGTTGGTTATTTTTGAGATAGGCTCTTGTGAACTATTGCCCCGGATGGCTTTGAACCATGATTCTCCTGATCTTTGTCTCTTGAGTGGCTAAGATTATAGGCATGAGTCACTGGCACCCAGCAGATTTTCTGATATTATGTATTAATGCATGATAATTTATAGAATAATTAGAATAATCCCTTCCTTCCTTCCTTCCTCTTACCCTCCCTCCCTCCCTCCTTTCTTCACTTCCTTTCTTTCATTTATTTTTTTCTTATGGTGCTGCATGTGGTGGTGGTAAACCCAGGGCTTTTTTCGTGCAAGCAAGTGAGCTACTATCCCCAGCCCCAGAGATGCCTTCTTTTTTTTTTTTTTTGAAACTAAATACATTTTAATAGAAAACAAAATACAAAACAACTCTTTTCAGAAAACAGAAATATTTACTCTCCCCACTAGAACTTGCTTTTCTGGCGCATGTTTGATATGTACGCTACCTGCGATTGCTCACAACACATTCGTTCATGAGACTAGTGCTGCAGTGCGGGGTGGGGGTTATCAAAGGAAGACACAAAAAGCCATGTTCATCTGAAACCCAACACTTCCTAAACCTACCTGTGACTTATTCCAAATTATTCTTCAGCATAATCTTTTTACTTCTTTGGTGCTAGGGATCACAGCTAGGGCTTCACACACGCTAGGCAAGTGCTCTACCACTGAGCTACAGCCCCAGCCTCAGAGAAGTCTTCTTCACTGAAACTTTGGTGGTGGTTAATTGACTCTACTTAGTCAGAAATTTGATTAAAGCAGATAACCACAGAGGTATATATGTATATGTATTTTATATACATATGTATATCTATACAAATATATATATATAATTTGTACATAGAAATATATACATATATAGACACATAGATATATACATATATAAAACACACATATCTATAAAATATTTTACTTTAACCCAATATGTATACATGTATATATGTACATTCATTTCCTAATATTCTTGATGAAGAAAGTTTTCTGCAATTGGGGTTCTGTCTCATTTTTTTGTTTGCATAAACCTTACCCATAATGTATTCTTTTCTTTTTTTTTTTTTTGAGCTTTTTTTTTGGGCTTCACTCAATGTGTTCACTTCTGGTTTGCAGGAATACATTTCTTAGTAATTTGTAATAATTGAGCCTTTCTAAAGCATTCTTCCATTTTCATAATACCATCCATCTTTCTTTCTGTCCCATACATTCTCAGCTTATGCACTCGTATGAAATTAACCATGCCATTATAGTCACCAGTACTGTGGGTATAAAACCACTTGGGGATGAACACACTGACAGCTGGTGAGCTTCAGACAGTGGTAAGAACAGAGTTCTGTGGGTCTGGAGCACTGGTGTGTGGCAGGCCTTAGTCAGCATGTTACATAGGAGCCAGGAGGGTTGGCTACTCAGTCAGTGATGAGGAGCTAAAGTGTGAGAACCTGTACTCAATCCTGGAACAAATACAATCCTTACATGTATGGGCACGTATATGGAGCAGTATTTATGAGCTTTGCTTTTCTACCCATATGTGAACATCAATTTTTGCTTATGTGTATCTAAGGGATGAGCTTCAGAAAGGTGAGATGGATGTCTAGAGGACTGTATTGAGCATAAGTCTAGTGTGTTTCAGAGTTTGTCAGAGATGTTCTGGTTAACACATGTTAGATAGAGCAACTCTTCACTAAAAACATATTTATGACTCTTACTCATTGACTTTTGAATAGGATAGTTACAATATCATTGGGAAAGTCAAGTTTTCAATTTACCCTAAAAATTAAATAATAAAGAAAATGTTAAAGAATTAAAAATATGTTCAACATCTCTTTCAGTGCTGTCACAGGCAGAGTAATGACCTTATTCAGTGAGAAGTTTCTGTCTGTTGCCATACTACATGATCTGAGACAGAAGCCAACAGGCTCATTTTCTGGCTGCAGAGTAATGGGCTGAATCAGGATCTGAGCAGGCATGGTTCACCTCGCCATTGCTCCATCTCAGAGGGCCTCAGAAATCCTTGCTGGTTTGTGCCATCTCCTTAGTTAGAGCATTTATTCAAAGGTGCTTTGGCAGATAAGAACAGCTCTGATAAATTTTTGCCCTCCTTTCCATATGCTCACTTACAGTTATGCAGGTAAGAAAAGATATTTTCTGAAAATTGGTAGTTTGAAAATTTGGCAGGAAAGTATAATTGTGGTAGCAAGGTCTGAGGTGGAGTGAAGAATTCTTCCTCAGAATGCAAATTCTGCTCCTGCTCCAAGTTTTCTTGATTAAAAAAAAAATGGGATGACAGAGATAGGCCTGGTGGTGTAGACCTGTAATCCCAGCACTTGGGAAACTGAGCCCAGACTGGGTTACAAAGTGAGACCATGTCAACCCCCTTACAAAAAAAAATGATGGGAGATTCTATTGTCAAATTATAATTTACACACTGGTTAGGCTATAGTTTTTTGTTCAATAGAAGAAATAATTCCTATAAATTTTTTCTCTTTCCTTCAAGTGAGAAATCATTAAATATTTACTGGCCTAATTATGAAGATATAATTATCATACTAGCTTACAGCTAATGCATTCATGTGAACTAGTTAAGGATATACTGCATATCCTTATATGATAAGGATACTGATATTTCTGCAGCACAGTAGGACTTCCCCATAAGGAGGCCCTTTAAGGAAGGATGATTCTATTGGCACAGTCAACAATTTCCCCCTCTCCTTTCCCCTCACCTCCCCTATCTTCTCTCCTCTCCTCCTGTTTCTTCTCTTTCCTTCTCTTCTCTTTTCACTCCTCTCTAGGTTATTCACTGATCAGGCAGTGGGTGGTCATGGAATCTGTGCAGTCAGCTTTGAAATTTGTTGACCATGAACTTGTGGATCAGAATGGTTTTCTATATTCAAACCTAAAAGGACTTTGTAGGCATATATGAAAATGTTATACTAAAACTCATTAGAATTGCAAGAAAGATAAAAAAGAAGGGTGGGGGGAAGGGAAATAAGAACTAGTAATAGAAAGGGGTGAATTGATCAAAGTATATTATATGTGTGCATAGAAACATCACAGTGAAAGCTCCACACTGTGAAATTAATATGTGTTAATAAAAATGTGAAAAATGACGCTCGTGTGGTGATAGCATTATATAGTATGGCAGGTAGCTCAGGACATTGTCACTCACATTGTTCTTCCAGGTTTGTGGTCAGATATACAATAATGGTTATGACTGACCTTTTCCTCACACTTCATAAAGCATCTGTGTGTCCTAATCTCATTTCATACATTTAGTAGCTTTAGGTTTGGGTAATATGACAACCTCCATTTATACCAAGCTATTAAATGACTGCCGAATGCCATGCTTCTACTGAAATCATAATCTTGAGGCTAGATTGCAAGTCTCTTGACTAAAAGTCTTCTGTTCTTTTCAGGACACCATGTGTCAATGCTCATGAAATAACGCTCACTGAGAAAAAGTGTTCAGAGCCATATATGAGATGGTGTTATTAGAGGAACAGAATTTTTCTTAGGAAAGAATTTTCCAAAGAGGCTTATGAACACTATGCCTCATAAATACATGCATTAAGGTAGGGAAGAGACTTAGAGATTCCTACCACAGCTAGGATTTGTTGTTGTTAGGTAATGGCTCGGGTATATGTTTTTGCTCAGTAGCTCAGAATACTCTTGAATAGTTTGGAGCTGGTGTGTTGATTCTCTTATGGCCAAATAAAGCATTGATAGCTGCAGGCAATGCACTGACAGTAAGAAACAAAGATTTGTTTTAATTTAATATATTGGCACCAAGTTAGGAAACAGTGTCTTATAAAATATTGCAGGAAAATATTTTGTACTGGTGAACCCAATGTGAAGAGGGCTAAGGAGGGCTGATTCTCTGAAGGACAACCAGTATTACCAAGGCCAAGGGCATCTTTGATCATTCCACAAAGTTCTTATTGCAGGAAGATGAAGCTTACAGCATATATTTGGAATGTGCAACTTGTTGAGTGCACAGGAAACTACATTACACATGGAGCCTCTGTGTAAAATCTTTTGTTGAGAAAGATTGTAAGATTCTCAGCATGAACTGCAGACACACAAATATTGTATACAGAGCATGTACTTCAAAGTGGGACAGATAGAGGAGCCCAAAGGATGAAGAAAAGAAAGAAAGAAAGCAAATAATAGTAAAACACATCACATATGTATAGGAACAAGACACAATGAAATACAGTGAAAACCGTTAAACAATATAGGATAGGGAGAAAAGGATGAGGAAGTGCAGTGACTTAAGCACAGTGCATGTACAGGTATAATATCAAGGCAAAAATCCCACTGACCAATGAACACTCACTTAAACAAAGACGGACAAGAATGAAAAACAGAACACAGTAAGTGGAGAGCACTAACAGGATAGAGATGGTAAAAGAAGGAAGTAAAAAAGGTGAATATGGTTGATGTACTATCTATGCAAGAATGAATATAGAATATTTAGACCTGGTGATTCAACAGGTTTAAGAAGGGGACTAAAGTAGAGAGGAGAAAAATGGAGGGGATGACCAATTTGGGATATATAGATGTTCTAATGAAACTCCCTGTGTAGTTATCTTAAACAAAAGTGTTTTTCTTGAATATGTGGAAATATTCTGTTAAAATTGCATACACATGTATGTAAATGGAAAAATGAGACATGTTGAAACTATTCCAGGAATGGGGGAAGGAGGATAAAGGAGAATGATGGAGGGGGTGAATTAAACTATGATATATTGTAAGAAATTTTGTAAGTGTCACAATGTACCCACAATATAACAATAACAAAATAAATTCTCTCTCTCTCTATTTATATATATATATAAAAGAAAATTATTGCTAGAAAAAATATGAAAACAAAAATGAAGGTCAGGAAGATAAAACAGGTCCTGCCTTGGGGTGGGGCACCAGTGGAAGTGGGGGAGGATATAAGGAAAGGGTGTACGTGGGTGAATATGGTGGAAATATTAGGTACTCATGTATGAAAATGGAAAAATGATAGCTGTTGAAACTGTTCTAAGAAGGGAGGGAAGGGATAAGGGAGAGTGACCAAGGCAGTGAATTTGAGTAAGGATAATTGTAAGCACTTTGTACATGTCACAATGTACCCCCAGTACAGCAATAATAAGATGAAACAGAGTAGATTTATACTAACTATGGCTGCATACATCTTTTCTTTCAAACCCCACAAAACTATCTTCATTATGAGAACTTTCTGGTTTTCTGAAGAAAAACTGTTTTTCAAAAACAGGATTATTACCAGAAAAATTACTTCAGGAAAACTTGATCCTAAATTATTTCAGAAAAAAACTAAAGCAAATCCAAGGGAGAAAAATAATAGTAGGAAAGGAGATGATAATAATGGAGAATAACTTCAGGAAAATCCATTCCTAAATTATTTCAGAATAAATCAAAAGCAGTTAAAAAGTAGGAAAACAGTAACAGGAAGTAGCATTGAGTGGAGCTCCTCTGAGCAACCACAGGGGCCTCTTTTCCAGGACCTGCCAGGGCCTTAGATATTGGATTTACTCATTTCCCCTCCTCCACACTCTGCCTCTTTAGCAGCCACCTCAGATGCCAGAGCATTTTTGCATCACAACCTCCAAAACCCAAGCCCCTTCTGTGCTCAAATTGAGGATCTGCAATGAAGCACACAGCTCTTGTTGCAAAGGCCCTGCCATTTAACACCTACAACAGCCATGTCTATACCAACAGGAAACACCACCTTTGAGCACTAGCAACAGTTTTGGTACCAAGATCTGTTATCTTACTTACTCAGCAAGCTAGGCACAATCACTCCTTGGTGTGGAACTACTTCAGGGGCTGAAGTGCTTTAAATCCTTATTGACACTGATCAGGGCTGATCACCTGCTGTATCTCTGCAAAAGTTAGTTTTGGGGCAGCCCTCACTGTCATCTAGGAAGAAGTTTAGTATTTAACACTTGGAATCACTGGGGTACTCTACCTGTATAACCCAAATTGCATTTTGATACTTAGTGTTGATTCTTCAGAGTCTAAATAAGGAGGATTTCCTTTTTCAACAAACCCTTGCACTAAGAAACACTCCAACTCCAGGTGATCTCATGTTCCCTATTCATAAAGGTGCCCATACATACAACATGGAAGATTTTTAACTAAAAATTATGTAGACAACTTTTTCATGAAGGTTTTTATTGACACATAATAAAATTTATTTATTTTACACTAAGACCTAGGGTTTTTTTTTTTTTTTTCCTTTGGCAGTACTGGGACTTCACACTTGCTAGGCAGGTTCTCTACTGCTTGAGCCAGGCCTCTGGCCCTTTTAGCTCTTTTTTATTTTATTTTTTTTAAGGAGATAGGGTCTTGCTTTTTGCCCAGGCTGGCCTGGACCACAATCTTCCTATTTTCTGCTTCCTGAGTTGCTGGGATGACAGGTATGTACCACCATGCCCTGCTTTTTTCTGTTGAGATTGGGTCTCATGAATTTTTTTTTTTTTTTTTTTTTTTTTTGCCATTTGGCCTGGATTTTCCTGATCTTACCCTCTCAAGTAGCTAGGCATCAACTAGTCACCGGCAACTGGCTTAGTATTTGTTCTTTTGACAATGAATAGAAATAAGTCTTCTTGTTTACTTTTCATCTTCTCTTAGGCTTCAGATAATATCATTAATGAGTCAGTTAATATCAACAAACCTGCTTTAGAATAACAAGTCCTTTTTTTTTACTCCTAGAACCTTGACATATTGGAAGATTTTTATTCTCATATCAAGGGTAGATTTTTTTAAAACGTAAACATAATTAGGCTGTTCAGAAACCTGTTAACTACAGGTTCAACATCAGTCAAAACAGTGCAATTTAAGTGGAGATCACTGAAAGTGTTTTGTTTCTCCCTAAAAGTCACAGGTATGACCTTCAAAAACCTGCTTCATGTGTTATTCCTGCAGAAGAAACAAGCTGGTGACTAAGTGAGTATATTAAGAGTTTCCCACACACTGTTTAATGCCCGATTTGGCTTCCTATTAGTAATAAGGAGAAAGGCAAGACTCATGGAAAAGAGAAAGAGCTTTCAGACTGTATCCTCAAGAGGAAAAAGGTGCAGCTGAGTGCCTCAGTAATTGAAATATATTAGAAATTACCCAAGAGAATAAAAAATCAGAATTAAAGGATGGGATGATAGACCATTGGTAGCAAGAAAAGCCTCCTGGTTCCTCAGTTTATACAGTTTGTCCACCACGAGTAGTATATTTTCATTTGCTGTCTATGTAGGAAAGGTGTTTAAGAATGTCAAATGGCTGCTACTCTTCTCCTTTCAAAATATCTGATATTGCTTGTGGATAAAGAGCAGGAGTTGGAAACCAAAGTATTCAACCAAGAGAATGCTTTGTTACCACACAAGCAGACATTTATTCAGATAAGTTTTTAAAAGTCTTAAAGTATAAGTGAATATATTTCTGATGGCTATTTATTTTATTGCTACTACACAACCAACAAATATACCAAGTTCTGCTCAATACAGCTCTGACAAATTTTCCTTGTCTTGAGGATGGTCTTTTGATGAGTAGTGGAATAATGAACAACCAGAACTTAAATCTGTGCTCCTCAAAACAACACTTAGCCATGTTTAATCACAGCTAAAGAAAATGATATATTTTTATTTCAGCAAAATGCTAGTACTCAAGAATATTGCTGATGAGGGGCTGGCGTGTGGCTCAAGTGGTAGAGTGCATGCTTAGCTAGCAAGCATGAATTCCTGAGCTCAAAACCCAGTACCGCCAAAAAAAAAAAAAAGGAAAAATACTAATGATTTATAAGGGTTTTATTCTGTTGGACCAAAGAGAGTGGAAATTCTTTATCTAACTATAAATTTTGTATAGTTCCACACAATGCCCCTTTGGAATGCCTTAAAGAAATAAAAATGTAATTTATATAGTACATAAAACACTGCTATATCCTGTGAAATTCTTATTAGGGCACAAGTTCCAATGACTGCTTTATAAAGTCTTTACAATGCAAGGGAAATTTTTTCTTCAAAGGACAACTGTGCATTGTACACAGTATACCCTTTCCAGGTTATTGATTCTGATTTAATGGAGCTCTGCACCATCATGGTCTTTGAGCTATTTTACAACTCAGTAAGTTATAGAAGATTCATGGTAATGCAAAATAATTCTTGTCTACACACATGTAAATGAATCATGTCTGGTGGATGCTTGACTTCCTTCCTTCCCACACGGTGTTAGAAGACAGTTTCTCCCCCACTTTTTTTTTTCTTTTTTGGTGGTACTGGTTTTTGAACTCAGGGCCTCATGCTTGCTAGGCAGTTACTCTACCACTTGAGCTACTCCACCAGCCCTCAGTTTTCCTTCTATTTGCTTTGATATTCCTGATCACACATGCTTTTGTTCTTTGGACAGTACTTTGTTTTTATTAGTATATGATAGTTACACAGGGAGTTTGTGACATTTCCATATATATACATGTACTGTATGCTGGTTTGTGTCCCTCTGTTATTCTCAGTAGATAGTACTCTGAGTGGTTGTAAAATCTCCCTGATTTTGTCACTGATAATGACTTAAAATGTTAAAGATGAATTACATACAATGATTAGCACATTTATTTTCTGTCTGCATAAGAATTGCAACAATAAATTTGGAAAATTATTCTTCAATGGAAAAGCAGGATTTTGAATGGAAAGTTTTGAAATTAGGTGCATATCATCTCTGATCTCACAGATGGGACTCAGCTTTCTACTTATTTATTCATTTATTTCATTTTTGTACTGCATTTTACTCTTCTAAGTTTCAATTATTCCCTTAACTTTCTTCAGCTACCAATTCACGTTTTTTTCCCTTTTCGCTTACTCTGCTAAGATTTCATGAGAAAGCTGTCATTTCAAACACATTCTTGAACCTCTACACCTTATGAAAATCTCAACATAAAGGTTATCTTTGTCTCCATTAACATGATTTTTGTCAGGGCAGAGGGGGTGTAAGGAGAGAAGGTGAGACTGGAACAAACAAGAGACTTCGTCCTAGAACATTACCAAGGATGAATGTGTTCTTTTGCCTCAAGTCATTCTGTTCCCTCTACCTCCTCCCTCCCTAGGCTGTGCCCTAATGGTAGGAATCTGTCCCAGCTGTGGGAAAGGTGTGCACTATTGGGTGACTTGGTCCTGCAGGTGGGAACAACGGAAGCACTTCTAGGGCCCTCACTTCAGTCCTGCACTCCTGCCTGCTTCTGCAGCTGGGGGTGGGGAGTTGAGGGAATGGGGGTGAATGGGAGGGCTAACAGCATCTGCTCAGGTAAATTTTGTTCCTCCTTGCCCTGTGATGACAGAAAGGCTCCTTCCACTGCTTCTTGCCCCAAAAGAAAACCTAGCCCTAATCCCCATCACTGCCATAACTCTTCAGACAATTACAAATAGTGTATATTTTCACGAGTCCCTTTTGGGACTTAATATTTTTGTTGCGTTCATTCATTGGAACGATTCCATTATATTCAAAGGAAGCATTTCACAATATCTAGTGAGCAAAAACAGAATTTTATACTTACTGTGCCCCACCACAGAGCATCTGCATATGTAGAAAACTCTTTATTGGCATCCTTCTCCACCAGATAGACAAGGAAAGATGAAAAAATAAGAACCAGAAATCCTATGTACCAAGCTGTGATTAATTCCTAGGTAAAAAAAGGGATGAAAGATTTTTAGAGGTGAAACATCTTTAAAGAAGCAGAAAAAGATCTATTCATGATTCCATTCACTTTACTGCTTCTAGGCTGTTTAGAATAATTTAAAAATAATCCATCCCATATCACATCCCCAAACTGGTTTAACCAAGTTCCAAAACAACCGTTTGCTTGTTAATAGGCATGTTAAATATAACACACTGAATGAAAAGAGTGAAAAGGCTTACTCTAAAACCCAGAAAGCAAACTGTACCTTGCTGTGAGCATAAACCACTGAGCCTAGTAATTTCCAGGTGCCTCCCCTCCGGTCCATGCGCACCATACGGAGGATCTGTAGGAAGCGGAGACTTCTGAGTGCGGACGTGGCAAAAATGTTACCCTGAGTTTTTGCAGAAACAACTGCTATTGAAGCGATAAGAACAATGGTATCTGAAAGAAACAGGTTGAGACAGCCATAGGTCACGTGAGGAGGAATTTTAATTTCTCAAAACGCTATTTCTGATCTCTGAGTCAAAAAACATGCAGATCTCAAATCCAGCCTCACTTAGGCTCCCTGATGGCTGAAGAATGAAAGGCAGACAGGACCGAGCCATGGCTTTAGCTCTGAACCCTTGGCCATCCTGTGCTCTATCTGTGCAATTTTGAACCACATAATATTTAACTTTCAACAAATTGGACAATGGCCTAGAGACCTGGGTGTTTCCGGAAGCTGTAAGGGTGGGTGGTGGTGGTGGGTTCATAGCGCCTCTGGTTTTGTTAGCTTTCTTGTCTGCAGCTAAAGCTCCTGCCTCAGTCCCCAGCATGATGACTCCCTGGTCAATGTGACAGAAGCATGGGAGCCCACCCACCAGTGAAAGTGCTGCTTGCTTGGTGTAATGTTTTCTCTCTGAACAAGTTCATCTCTCTCTTTTTTAAAATCCAAAGTTGAAACATTTATTCTTCATCACTTTAGAGGCTGACAAGCAATTCCACACCATGCTTTCCAAATCCAGTCTTCTTTGCTATTTTTCAGACTTCTGAGACCTAGTATTTAATCCATTCTGAATGAACAGAACTATTGTACATTTCTTAGTAAGAGTTTTCTTAAAAAGTGTCCATCAAATACAAAGATTGTTTTCTGTCCAAGGATCAGCATTGAGGGAAAAACACTAAGCACCTATCAAAAAATCACTTATTTTTAAAATAACAGAACCAGTGCTACTCTCTGTCATAAAAGAGAACATGTAAAATTATTGTTATACACTTTGGTAATATTTTATTCCCTCCCCAGTTCTCAATCTTACTTAATCTTTTATACAAAGTTACCATTGGTATTTACTGAATAAAAATCTCAGATATTATTCGAAAGAGGAACAGATTACTTTTAAGGAAAAGAGCTTCTTGGTAACTTCTCTCAAATGCTTATTTTAAATAAAAATAGCTAGCAGAAATTTTCTTTTAAATCAACTTTGGTTACTATATGGTATATTACTCATTACACAAAAACAAAGGAAATCAAAACTTTCATCTTTTTAGTAAATTGTCTACCTTTATTTTTAAGATTACAATGTATTTGCTTCTTTTTGTTTGTAACTGCCTCATTCAATATATAAATATTTAATAATTAAAACTTTAAAAATTTTTTATTTCAATACACTGAGTAAGAGTTCTCTTTCAAATGATCTTACAACTTGGAGCACAGACACCAGAGCAACACTCTCAAGTCACATTTTTTTGACTATAATGAAGAAATGAAAATGGATGGATATCTGAAAACAGGTATGCTCTCTCCTCTCAAGGTGAGGAAGCTTTTAACATATGAGTGACGCAGGACTCTAGTCTTCTGAAGATACCCTAAAATCAGAATACTTCCATTTAATAAGTCAATATATTATTCTTAAAAATCAGTTTGGTCACTAGGAAAAAGTGGACAAAAAGTATTCCCCTCCCCAAACAATAACCTGAACAGCTCTAATCACTCCCTCTACTCCCCACAAAAACAACAAAATAGTAGAGGTTGAAGCCTTTAACTCTGAAATCTCAGCTTCTAAAACATTGCTGCTAATTGCTCAGAATTGTAGGTTTATGTTCTGCATTCTCCAATACTCTCCCATTTATAAGTTTATTTCCAACTGATGTTTTAGGTGGGAAGACAAAAAGATAATTTCAGTCAATCTGATTTGCCAAGGAAGAAAGCCTAATGTACTGTCCATATGACCAAACTTTAATACTAAATCAGGATCAGGAAAACCATTTGAATGAACTAAACTGTCTAACCTGCAAATCTGCCCATTTCTTTTGCTTCTGGGCTACTAACTGGCAGAAGTCCTCAGTGGCTCTCACAATATCTGCATTTCCATCTTCTGCTGGAGCAAAGTAGTCCCCTGGACAAAAAGTATTCCCCTCACAAAACAATAACCTTCTACAAACAGTGCCTTCACTGCTGCATGGCTATTTAAAACTTGATCATCTTTGTCGCTACTATTTGAAAACTCTGTTGAGTATTTGAAACAATCCAGGCCCAAAAGTTCCTGCTGTTGTTTCAAAATTTCATCCATCCATTTGGAGTTTTTTTTTCTTTTTTAAATACCTGGCCCCTGCTGCCATCTTCCTCCTCCCTTGGCAGCCCTGCCCCAAGTTCCTATCTCTTTTGTGCCCCAAATTCCCTACTGTTGTGAAGCCTGGAACACTGCATATTGTTTAGGTCAGTCCACAATAAATCTGGATAGTCTAGGTTCTCCATATAGACTCTCTCTATACCTAGTCTGTCAGTTACGTGAAAGTTTGGTGCACAAATTAAATAATGTTGCATTTGTTACAATAGCATATGTAATTATATATGCTGTACATTATAGGGAATTGCATATTTAAATATTTGACATGTTGATTTGGTTTTAAAAAATCTGCCATTTTGTAAGCAAATAAGAGACAAAGGACAGCTAATAAAAGCATAGACAAAAGAACTTAATCACCCCAAGATTAAATGTCTGAGAGGTGGGAAGTAGATTTTGCAATGGTTAACGTGAAGTGGGGATGAATGGCTTCCTGGAGCAATTTCAATGTGTTAGCTTGACCTTAATATCCCCAAGGAGAACTTCCTGCTTCAAGTGGGTTGTGCATGACTGGACTTCCACACTCCAAACAGGAGTTCTACTTCAAGGGTATTGTATTTGTAATGTTCCCATGGTCTTCCAGATTAACTGCTGTATGAGTGTGCATTCTCCATTCGAATCATCCTTCTCCCTGCACGAGAAAGCTCTGGGCTCCTAGTATGACCTGACAGGATCTGTGGAGTCACACTTCTTTTAGGGTTGGTTGTTGGAGAGAGAGTGTCAATGGTTGGCAGTTCAAAGGTCAGCCAAAGGCCTTTTTCCAGTCAGGTCTAAACTCTGTGTGCCTCTATGGGTAGGTGCCCAGAGAGCCCCAAAAGCGTCTTTGAGCTTCTGCTGTTGAGAAGGAACTAAGTGTATTGATGCAGACACTGAGTATGTGTGTGTATGCACGCGTGTACGTGTATGCACGTGTGTGTGTGTGGTACTGAGGATTTGAATTCAGGGCCTCATGCTTGCTAGGCAGGTACTCTACTACTTGAGCCACATCCTCAGTTGGAAGACATATTTGAAAACATTTGAAGTTACAAAATACTATGTATGATGTAGTCTTATTTTAGTAAAAGTATGTATTAATATATGGTTAGAAGGTGTTGGCGAGGATGCGGGGAAAAAGGAACCCTCTTACACTGCTGGTGGGAATGTAAACTAGTACAACCACTCTGGAAAAAAATTTGGAGGCTACTTAAAAAGCTAAACATTGATATACCATTTGATCCAGCAATACCACTCTTGGGGATATACCCAAAAGACTGTGACACAGGTTACTCCAGAGGCACCTGCACACCCATGTTTATTGCGGCACTATTCACAATAGCCAAGTTATGGAAACAGCCAAGATCCCTCACTGCTGATGAATGGATCAAGTAATGTGGTATCTACACATAATGGAATTTTATGCAGCCATGAAGAAGAACAAAATGTTATCATTCTCTGGTAAATGGATGGAATTGGAGAACATCATTCTGAGTGAGGTTAGCCTGGCCCAAAAGACCAAAAATCGTATGTTCTCCCTCATATGGGGACATTAGATCAAGGGCAAACACAACAAGGGAATTGGACTTTGATCACATGATAAAGCGAGAGCACACAAGGGAGGTATGAGGATAGGTAAGACACCTAAAAAACTAGATATCTCGAGAAAAGGTTAGTTCAAGAAGAATTAACATAGAAGGTAACACACATGCACAGGAAATCAATGTGAGTTAACTCCCTGTATAGCTATCCTTATCTCAATTAGCAAAAACCCTTGGTCCTTCCTATTATTGCTTATACTCTCTCTTCAACAAAATTAGAGATAAGGGCAAAATAGTTTCTGCCGGGTAGTGAGGGGGCAGGGGGAGTAAGGGACGGGGTGGGGGGAAGGGAGGAGGCAGGGGGAAGGGGGGAGTAATGACCCAAACATTGTATGCACATATGAATAAAATAAAAATTAAAAATTTATATACGGTTAGAAAAACGTGAGACTATACACAATTAATACCATTAGTTATCTATAGAGTCAGGTTAAATTAATAATTAAATTAATAATTTTCCAAATTATTAATTTCTGTAATGTTGGAATTTCATAATAAGGAGTATGTCACTTGAAATGAGAGAAAATATTTTATTTTTTTTTTTTTTTTCATTTTTCTTTTATTAGTCATATGTGCATACAAGGCTTGGTTCATTTCTCCCCCCTGCCCCCACCCCCTCCCTTACCACCCACTCCACCCCCTCCCGCTCCCCCCCTCAATACCCAGCAGAAACTATTTTGCCCTTATCTCTAATTTTGTTGTAGAGAGAGTATAAGCAATAATAGGAAGGAACAAGGGGTTTTGCTGGTTGAGATAAGGATAGCTATACAGGGCATTGACTCACATTGATTTCCTGTGCGTGGGTGTTACCTTCTAGGTTAATTCTTTTTGATCTAACCTTTTCTCTAGTTCCTGGTCCCCTTTTCCTATTGGCCTCAGTTGCTTTAAGGTACCTGCTTTAGTTTCTCTGCATTAAGGGCAACGAATGCTAGCTAGTTTTTTAGGTGTCTTACCTATCCTCACCCCTCCCTTGTGTGCTCTCGCTTTTATCATGTGCTCATAGTCCAATCCCCTTGTTGTGTTTGCCCTTGATCTAATGTCCACATATGAGGGAGAACATACGATTTTTGGTCTTTTGAGCCAGGCTAACCTCACTCAGAATGATGTTCTCCAATTCCATCCATTTACCAGCGAAAGATAACATTTCGTTCTTCTTCATGGCTGCATAAAATTCCATTGTGTATAGATACCACATTTTCTTAATCCATTCGTCAGTGCTGGGGCATCTTGGCTGTTTCCATAACTTGGCTATTGTGAATAGTGCCGCAATAAACATGGATGTGCAGGTGCCTCTGGAGTAACAGTCTTTTGGGTATATCCCCAAGAGTGGTATTGCTGGATCAAATGGTAGATCGATGTCCAGCTTTTTAAGTAGCCTCCAAATTTTTTTCCAGAGTGGTTGTACTAGTCTACATTCCCACCAACAGTGTAAGAGGGTTCCTTTTTCCCCGCATCCTCGCCAACACCTGTTGTTGGTGGTGTTGCTGATGATGGCTATTCTAACAGGGGTGAGGTGGAATCTTAGTGTGGTTTTAATTTGCATTTCCTTTATTGCTAGAGATGGTGAACATTTTTTCATGTGTTTTCTGGCCATTTGAATTTCTTCTTTTGAGAAAGTTCTGTTTAGTTCACATGCCCATCTCTTTATTGGTTCATTAGTTTTGGGAGAATTTAGTTTTTTAAGTTCCCTGTATATTCTGGTTATCAGTCCTTTGTCTGATGTATAATTGGCAAATATTTTCTCCCACTCTGTGGGCGTTCTCTTCAGTTTAGAGACCATTTCTTTTGATGAACAGAAGCTTTTTAGTTTTATGAGGTCCCATTTATCTATGCTATCTCTTAGTTGCTGTGCTGCTGGGGTTTCATTGAGAAAGTTCTTACCTATACCTACTAACTCCAGAGTATTTCCTACTCTTTCTTGTATCAACTTAAGTGTTTGGGGTCTGATATTAAGATCCTTGATCCATTTTGAGTTAATCTTGGTATAGGGTGATATACATGGATCTAGTTTCAGTTTTTTGCAGACTGCTAACCAGTTTTCCCAGCAGTTTTTGTTGAAGAGGCTGCTATTTCTCCATCGTATATTTTTAGCTCCTTTGTCAAAGATAAGTTGCTCATAGTTGTGTGGCTTCATATCTGGATCCTCTATTCTGTTCCACTGGTCTTCATGTCTGTTTTTGTGCCAGTACCATGCTGTTTTTATTGTTATTGCTTTGTAATATTGTTTGAAGTCAGGTATTGTGATACCTCCTGCATTGTTCTTTTGACTGAGTATTGCCTTGGCTATTCGTGGCCTCTTGTGTTTCCATATAAATTTCACAGTAGATTTTTCAATCTCTTTAATGAATGTCATTGGAATTTTGATGGGAATTGCATTAAACATGTAGATTACTTTTGGGAGTATCGACATTTTTACTATGTTGATTCTACCAATCCATGAGCATGGGAGATCTCTCCACTTTCTATATTCTTCCTCAATCTCTTTCTTCAGAAGTGTATAGTTTTCCTTGTAGAGGTCTTTCACATCTTTTGTTAGGTTTACACCTAGGTATTTGATTTTTTTTGAGGCTATTGTAAATGGAATTGTTTTCATACATTCTTTTTCCGTTTGCTCATTGTTAGTGTATAGAAATGCTAATGATTTTTCTATGTTGATTTTATATCCTGCTACCTTGCTATAGCTATTGATGATGTCTAGAAGCTTCTGAGTAGAGTTTTTTGGGTCTTTAAGGTATAGGATCATGTCGTCTGCAAATAGGGATATTTTGACAGTTTCTTTACATATTTGTATTCCTTTTATTCCTTCTTCTTGCCTAATTGCTCTGGCTAGGAATTCCAGTACTATGTTGAATAGGAGTGGAGATAGTGGGCATCCTTGTCTGGTTCCTGATTTTAGAGGGAATGGTTTTAATTTTTCTCCGTTAAGTATAATGCTGGCTGTAGGTTTGTCATATATAGCTTTTATAATGTTGAGGAACTTTCCTTCTATTCCTAGTTTTCTTAGAGCTTTTATCATGAAATGATGTTGGATCTTATCAAAGCCTTTTTCTGCATCTATTGAGATGATTAAGTGGTTTTTGTCTTTGCTTCTGTTAATGTGGTTTATTACGTTTATTGATTTTCGTATGTTGAACCACCCCTGCATCCCTGGGATGAAGCCTACCTGGTCGTGGTGAATAATCTTTTTGATGTGTTGCTGAATTCGATTTGCCATTATTTTGTTGAGGATTTTTGCATCAATGTTCATTAAGGAGATTGGCCTATAGTTCTCCTTTTTGGAGGTGTCTTTGCCTGGTTTTGGGATAAGTGTAATACTGGCTTCATAAAATGTGTTTGGCAGTTTTCCTTCCCTTTCTATTTCATGGAACAGTTTAAGGAGGGTTGGTATCAGTTCTTCTTTAAAGGTCTGATAGAATTCAGCAGAGAATCCATCAGGTCCTGGACTTTTCTTTTTGGGGAGACTCTTGATTGCTGCTTCAATTTCATTTTGTGTTATAGGTCTATTCAGCTGATTAATTTCCTCTTGGCTCAGTTTTGGATGATCATATGTATCTAGAAATCTGTCCATTTCTTTTAGATTTTCAAATTTATTTGAATATAGGTTCTCAAAGTAGTCTCTGATGATTTCCTGGACTTCCATGGTGTTTGTTGTTATCTCCCCTTTTGCATTCCTGATTCTACTAATTTGGGTTTTTTCTCTCCTCATTTTAGTCAGGTTTGCCAGGGGTCTATCGATCTTGTTTATTTTTTCAAAGAACCAACTTTTTGTTTCATTAATTCTTTGTATGGTTTTTTTGGTTTCTATTTCATTGATTTCAGCTCTTATTTTTATTATTTCTCTCCTTCTATTTGTTTTGGGATTTGCTTGTTCTTGTTTTTCTAGGAGTTTGAGATGTATCATTAGGTCATTGATTTGGGATCTTTCAATCTTTTTAATATATGCACTCAATGAGAGAAAATATTTTAAAGAACAAGTGTGTGTAAACAGAGATCGTGTTTTACATCATTTGGAGGGATTTACTCTGAGAATAGTGACTTACAAAGAAACATTAGTTATACGGCCCTGCTGGATTTTTTTTTTTTTTTGTTTATTCATATGTGCATATAATGTTTGGGCCATTTCTTCCTCTTACCTCCCACCCACTCCCTGGATATTTATTTTTGCTTTTATTTCATTGTAATCTCACATCCTCCTAAATATAACATCTCACATCCTATAAATATAAAGAAAGAGATATAACACTTCATTTGCTATGTGAAATATTTGAAACAGTGGAAATAAGTAAATGGCTAGCAGGGGTGCAGAAAAGATAGTACATAGAAATTACAATCTTGCCTGGTGTTCTAAGACATTATCTCACTTAATCCCTATAAAAAGCTTATGGATTAGGCACCACACAGGTCCCATTTTACAGAGGAAGCAGTGACGAGTGCAAAGCTTATACTCTTTTTTTTTTAAACAGCTATCAATCTGTAAAAGTATAGCACAAAGAGTATGCTATAAAGTTAATTCGTTAGAGAATAACTATAGAAAAAAAAGGAACATTGTAAGTTTGAGATAATTTAAAAATTATGCACAGAGTGAATCATAATCTAAATGTCTGAAGGCACAAAATATGCAAAGGTAACTGCAGATTTGATTCAATACTTCCATTGTAATTCAGATCAGTTGGGAAAGTCAGACTTCACCAAAATGAAATCAAAGATGAGCAACCAAATGGCAAGCAGTGAATGCAGTCACAAAAATGTTTCTAGTTGGGTTCTAGCCATCCACTGGTATTGCTGTCAGTACCACCTAGAATATTTCCTAGGCTAAGACTGAAGTTATGCATAGTCCTTTCTTTCATATTTATTGATATATTTATTAATTTGTGGCCCCATACCTTATTTTTTATACATTTATTCATGTGTAGACATTGTTGGGCCACCTCTTCCCCCAGCCCTCTCCCCTCACCCTCCTAGCTTCCAGGCAGAACCTGTCCTGCCCTCTTCTCCAATTTTGTTGAAGAGAAGACATAAACAATAATAAGAAGGACATAGCGTTTTTGCTAGTTGAGCTAAGGATAGCTATACAGAGAGATTCCTAGCATTGCTTCCATGCACACGTGTATTACAACACAAATTGATTCTTCTCTACCAGACCTCTTCACTACTTCCTGGTCACCTTCCCATAGTGGCCTCTGCTAGTTTAAGATTACTTTATTTGCTTCTCTACAGTGGGCACATCAAACAGTTTCAAGTTTTAGGTTTCCTTCCCTTTCCCTATTCCTCCTGTGCACGTTCTCCCCTTAGTGTGTGACCCATGTCCAACAATATTACTGCATCTGTTTCAGGTCTATAATCCGCATATGAGGGAGAACATTTGATTTTTGACCTTCTGAGCTTGGCTAAGTTTGCTTATGATGATGTTCTCCAGTTCCATCCATTTACTTGCAAATGACAAAATTTCATTCTTCTTTGTGGCTGAGTAAAATTCCATTGTGTATAAATACCACATTTTCTTAATCCATTCATCAGTAGTGGGGCATCTTGGTTGTTTCCATGCTTAGCTATTGTGACTAGCGCCATACCTTATAAATGGCTCTTTGAGTGTGGCTAACTATAATAACAACATTTGTACTGTTTTTCACTAATTTACCCCAAACACTTAGAACAGTGCCTGAAATATGGAAATTATAGGACAAATGTACATTAATAAACACTTAAAAGTAGCTTGAACTTTGTTCTTTTATCACATCCATGGAACATCAATTTAAAATAAATATGAAAGTTTATCAAAGGATCACTTCAAGATTTAGCACTAAATTTTACTGCAATATAAGCTATCATACATTATACTTTACAAAATAAATTGGGAGGGTGGCTAAAGATGTGCAATTAGTTATTCATCTGAAATATTTATTGAAACACAGGAGCCTTGTGTTTTGTGAAAATATAAACTTTAGTATAAGGTAGAGAAAGAGCCCTTACTGCTCATCGGCAAATAGATGCAGTATGCCACAACTATTAGAAAGAATCAGGTTCATTTGAATGGCTTCCTGTTTGTTTGTTCATCCATTTATGTAGTGAGGGTCAAGCATTATATTATATCCTTGTACTAAAATGTCTTTTCATCCATCCACAACCACCCAGCAAGTCCCTACTGTGTACCAGGTATGGTGGACGTCATTGGACACCAATGACTATGAGGGGGGACACTTTTGTGGGCAAGGGGTCATTTGGCAATGTCTGGAGATGCACTTGGTTGTCATAAATAAGGGAGGAGTTGCTACTGGTTCCTAGTGGTTAGAGACTAAGCATTCTTCAATGCCCAGGACAGTCCAAGAAAAGAGTGGCTCAGCCCACAAGTCAATAGTGCTGCAGGTGGGAAACTCTGTGGCATGTTGTTATATTTAACCCCTCATACAATCCAGTGTAGCAGATAGTACTATACCCATGTGCTTACAAATGTAGAAGTAAAGGCCCCTACTTGACTCCAGAGCTGTGCTTTTAAGAGTTATGGAGCACCATAGCCACTTCTGGGATAAAGAACATAGAGGGCAGGATGGGGGTGGGGAAAACAAAAGGGGGAGGTTGCAAAAGCAGGTGGATAGCAAATCAAGACTAAATTGTTAGTGCATAAAGCATTCAGGGGAGTGTGCAGGGAGGATGAAGCAGAAATAAAATGATGCTAACAACAGATGGTACTTTTATGGGCGTATCAAAAGAAAATAGGGCTAGAGAAAGAAATAGAGCTGCTAATAAATAAGGAGGAACTCTAAATTGCATGAAAAAAGGTGTGTAATCCTGAGCTCTAAACTCTGCCTCTCCCAAAGGAGACAGATATGATCAAGCTGGGAATAAAGTTATTGATTATAAGTGGCTGAGTAGAAATGTGAAATACAGGCTTAGGCAGTGTTATGAAGTAGGCGCACAAACTTATCGAATCCCTTAGCATGAGTTCTTGATGAATGTTTGAGATTTGAGGAGACCACAAAGATTTGAAAGAAGTAAATAGTGATAGTATTTAAGACACACAGGGATTGTGAATGAGGTTTTTTTTTAGATTGCACTGGAACTTTGTTCAAGTATTATTTAGTCAGTGAAATCAATATGAATTGATCACTATGAACCCTGGTGAAAAGGGATTAGTCACTGAAGTACCAAAAAGCTGTCACTGGAAGGTGGATTTACATCTAGCACTACCCTGTCATGGACTGGAGGACTCTCTACATCTGCACTGGAGAGCTGCATTTTGTTACCATGAATACACCACACAATATGTCTTTTAGAAGGTGTAATTTAGCTTAATTTAAAATCACAGTGGGAAGAATTTAGAACAAGGTTGAACCATTTTAAGCTAGTAGTTGTAAGAACAGATAAATTTTCTAGAGGCAAACCACAGAGCGTACATACTGTCTGGAGATACCCGGCTTAAGGTTTTTTTTTTTCACAGTACTGGTGTCTGAACCTGATCAGGGCTTTGTACTTGCTAAGTAGGCGCTCTACTGCTTGAGTCATGACCCAGTCCTTAATTTTCTTCTTCTTCTTTTTTAGAGCCTCAGAAAGTTCTTAATAGCTAACATAAATTTCCCTCTTGCACTTTAAAGTCATCTTATCTTGTTCTTTCTGGAAGTGCAACAAATACAATATTCCTAAAGCTTCTCTCCCTCTCACACTCCTTTTAATGTCCAGTTCCTTGAGTTATGTTTAATGGCTTCACTATAAGTTAAAATTTGCACAATTTTGATGAAATATGTATTTTAAAGTAATAAATATAAAAGTTACTACAAAATATCCAGGCACTATACATATGAATAAAATAGGAAGTGAATTTATTTAATCAATCTGTTATTAATGAATTTTTAGGTTACTTTTACTTTTGTTATTAAAATGATGTTGAACTGAACAAGCCTATCTATTTTTATGGTTATTCTTTTTTATTTTTTTTGGTGGAACTGGGGCTTGAACTCAGGGCTTTGCTCTTGCAAAGCAGATACTGTATCACTTAAGCCACACCTCCACTACATTTTACTCTGGCTATTTTGGAGATGGGGGTCCCTTGAACTATTTGTGTGGGGTGACCTAGAACCATAATCCTCTGGATCTCAGTCTCCCAACTAGATAGGATTATAGGCGGAAGCTACTGGACTCCACTTATGGGTATCTTTTTTTGACTTTGAGAAAAATCTATTTATTTATTTATTTTTATTATTGTTTTACTGGGGGAACATTGTGAGATTTACCAAAGTTCTTACAATATATCATAGTTGAATTGATGTTAGAGTGTTAGCACATTTTGAATTGTGATAGATATCAAAATGCCCTCAATGTATGGAAACACCTATTTCTCACTCCTTATTAATAAAAAGGAGTGCTAATGTTAATAATAATAGTAATAGCCAAAATTTACTGTTTAGTATTATGATAAACACCTTTCTAAGTATTTCCTCATATTACTCAGGGAATTATAAATCTAGCATTAACTATTGTCTCCCCCCTTTTTTAAACAGAGTCCTAGATTTTATGTCATTTAGAAGTCAGACGTTATGTTATCTAGAATGGTTTTGTCCATCCAAGATTATAAAAATATTTTCCTGTATTTTCTTTTGGTTTATCTATATGCTTGTATAGCCCATTACTAACTGGAATGGTGTCTGTGGCAAAGGCGGCTGGCTGCCCGCCACAGTTGTGTGGTCCACAGTATAGAACTACCTCTGGGATGGTGTGGAATTACCTCTGGGACATGACTGCCCAACCAGGGGCCTTATTTCCCAGTCCCTTGCCTTGGGCAGGGTGACATCATTACTTCTAGCTCACGGGAAGTGTGCGGAAGTGATAAATATCACTTCCAGGCTGAGGGAAGCACTGCACCTTATCACTTTTTCTTTCCTGCCCATCATCTGCCCTTAGAAGTGAGGTGCTGAAGACGGCAGTGCCTTTGCAGCCTGAGTTCCTGAATGACTGCATGGAGCCCATGCCCCAGCCCCCAACCAGGGCACCTTGGATCGGTTACTGCACAAGTAGGAAATAAACTTCGATTCTGTTAAGTCATGTATGCTGTAATAATTAGCATTGCTCTAACTTAGGGCCTGTAACTTTTATGGAATTTGTGTGTGTCTCTGTGCTGAAGCAGAGAACTTAGTCTTACTTTTTACCCCATGTGGTGGCCCATCTAGCCATGTGTTAGTCTATTTTTCCAGCACCATCTAACTAAAGAGTCTGTTCTTTTCCATGTTTCCATACATTGATTAAGAAATACTTTTTCTCTATTCCATTCTTTTTATTGCCTATTCCTGAATCAGTAATAACACTAGACATCTGATAGATCCTTTCAATGTTATTCCTCTCCTTTCCACCTCAAAAAATAACATTTTGTAGACATAGTTTTTTTTTTTTAAGCAGGTGAATTTCAGGATAAATTTATCAAGTTAAAAACAAACAAACAAACGAAAACAAGTTGAAGGTGTGACTCAAGACATAGAGTGACTTCCTGGTAAGTGCAAGGTTCTGAGTTCAAACTCCAGAACTGCCAAAAAAAAAAAATCAAAATAAAAATTTTAAAACAGATTGAACATTAAATTTATAGACTAACATCTCCTTTTTCATTGCCTCTCTCATCTCATCTGAGTTGTTTAGTTAACCTCCGGCCTGTTCTTTACCTCCTCCTGCCTTTCCTTTTTTTAAACCATTTTGTGTTCTACTGCTAGATTAAAATGTTAGTGACTAGATTATTTCTCTGATGAAGCAAGCCATGTTGGCTCACACCTGTAATCCCAGCTACTTGGGAGACAGAGGTAGGTACTGGGCCATATCTTTAGCTGTGGGACACAGAGGTTTGGAGAGGTGGGAGGATTGGGGCTGGAGGCTGGTCTGGGCAAAAAGCACTAGACCCTATCCAAAAAATAACTGAAGCAAGAAAAAGGCTGGTGGAGTGGCTCAAGTGGTAGAGTGCCTGCCCAGAAAGCATGAAATCCTAAATTCAAGCCTCAAAACTGCCAAAAACAAACAAACAAAACCCAACTTCCAATATGTAGACCAAAGATCAAATTCTGCTGCCTGGCATTTAAAGGCTTACAAAATGCTGCTGCTGTGCCTGGAAAGCCCTTTCCCTCTCCTGCCTGGCTAACTTCTTGCTTCTGGAACTCGGCACAAGCATCAACCTGCTTCATATCAGCAGTGCCCCAGAGCTGTGAGAAACCCTCCTGTCGTCGCCCTTCTGCAGTAGTACTCTCTCCACTTGCCCCTTTCTCTCTAGCAGGCTACAAGAAATTGACAGCGTGCAGAAGTGCTTATATTTCTTTCTAACACCAGTGCCTACCTCAATACTTACTGTACTGTAGATATTTCTCTCTCTCTCTCTGTCTCCTTCTCTCTCTCTCTGTTTATGAGGGGCTGGGAATTGAACTTAGGGTCTTGCAGCCCTTCAAAACTTCTTTGATATGCAATTGTTTGATGAGTTATTTGTTTACAGTAATAAGCAAGGTAAATAGAATACAATTTTATAATTTCAAGTGTCTTAGAAAGAATAGACCAAATTTCTCTCATTTGGCAGTTGTGAAGCAAAGGTACAAATATGAGAAAATTCAACATTGTGTATGTTTAAAAACCTCAAACATATTTAGAAGCAAAAAAACAAACCTGGAAAAATTTGAAATATATATGATAAAGGACAAAAAGCTAATGTATTTAATATTGAAAAATTAATAAGAAAATATGGTAGTAGAAGTTGGACAGAAGGTATTATACAAATTTATCCTAGGAAGAAGTAAAAATGTCAATAGATATATGGAAAGAAATTATTTACAATTACTACTTTGGAAATTTTAAATAACAGTAAGGTACCATTTCACTATCAAACTGATGATGTATAAAATAATGAGCAGTTTACAAGGCCCATGAGAAAGAAACAAGCAATGAAATAAACTCTATCAAAACCTGCCCCTGACTCCATATTGGTGCAGCAGTAGTGACATTTTCCTTGTTGCTAGGCTGCCACCATTTGTTTTTCTTTAATGGCATCCTAATAAATCTTTGCTTTATTCTAAAAAATAAATATAAATAGAAAATAATGACTGATCAATATTAGAAAGGAGTAGGATAGGGGATGGCTCAAGTGGTAGAGCACCTGTCTAGTAAGCTCAAGGTTCTGGTTTCAAACCATAGTACCAGAAAAACCAAACCAAACCAAAATAAAACAAACCAATAAGAAGTGGGAACTTAGAAAGTTCTTTTATTAATATTCTCTACAGTGATAAAATGGTATTTTTGAGGGGGGGGAATTTGGCACTTTTTCCAAAAGTATTAACAATTTGAGTATCTATTACTTCAGTTATTTTAATTTTAGGATAACTAAAGTTAGCATTAGCATGCTTATTATACTATTATTAACAACATAAAAATTAGAACCAACCTAGATTTCTAATAAAAGAGGGTTAATCAAAAAACCATGATATTTCCTTTTCAGACAAAGTACTATAGAGCCCATCTGCCTGGATTCCAACCCTAGCTCTGCCTCTTATTAGCTGGGCTATCTGAGTGAAGTTATTGAACCTCTCTGTGGCTTAATTTATTTGTAAATGATGGGTAATAAAAGTAGCTATGTCACAGGGTTGTTTTGAGAATTAAATAAGTGCTAACACATAATCTTACTTACCTTATTATTACTATTATTATTCCTATGGATAGTATACAACTATAAAACACCATGTTTTAGAAGAACATTTGATGAGACAAAATGTTTCCAATATATCAGTATATAAAGAATTGATTACATAGCAGGGTATATAGGATGATTCCAATTTTGCTCCTCAAAAGAAATATGTATTTTTATGATAGATAGATAGATAGATAGATAGATAGATAGATAGATAGATGATAGAGATATTTTGAGTACCTATGCTTACATGTAATGGTGATTGTCTTTGGGTAGTGGTATTGTACAAAACTTAGTTTCCTCATATATAAATTTTTCTCAAAAAAGATCTATAGCATGTATTGCTTTTGTAGTGAGAAAAGGGAGAACTATGTGGTTTTTTTTTTTTTTTTGGTGGTACTGGGGATTGAATGGGAGAACTATTATTTATTTAAAATGAGAAGCTCTGGTCCAGGAAGGTAAGCACATTAGCCAAGGTAATTTATTTAGTCTGTGTGGGGAAAGAGAAGAGAAGTGGGCAACATTTATTTGTTGAGTACCTCTGATACATAAGGCCATGAGGGGTGCTCAGTACAGACTCTATTTCATTACTTCTCCATAATTGCCCTCCAAGGGAACCAGTACAGACTCTATGTCATTACCTCTCCATAATTGCCCTCCAAGGGGTTATGAGTGTGAAGTTTATGGGAGACAGCCCAGAGACTCCTACTTTTATCCTTTCCTGGCTGTGCAACTTCAGGTCTATTAATCTTGGTGAGTGTTGGAGTCCTCTTGTATAAATAGGAAATGGAACCATTTTTCTTGTAAGACTGTTGTGAGGATTAAATGACATAATACATATAAAATCCTTAGTTTGCCTGACATCGTGTTAACTTCTCAATTTGAAAAAAATATCATATATATATGCATATGCCCCAATACTTTTATAGATAAGTAAACTGATGATAAGAAAGTTTGAGAATCTTATCTAAAGTCATTTTGCTAGTAAAAGGAGCCAGGAATCAAAGTCCTAGCTGTCTGATCCCAGAGTTCTTGCATTTTATTTCTTGCTTTTCTTCTCGTATCTTTTCTCATAGAAAGACCAGTTAACAGGCATGTTAGTGGTCAGTAAGACTTAAATGTGAAACTATAAAGTATTCACAATAGGGAATATGTCTACCTACAAATAGTTATTATTCAGGCAGAACTTAGTAAAAAGTCTTATATTTTCAACATTTTAATATTTTAAGTAGTTCTAATGGGACAGCAGAGTGTGACAGGGTGGTCAGCTTGTCTAGCCCATATGGGACCATTTCTGATGAATTTATGTTTTTTTTTAGAGTCTTACATATATTATGTGGCAAATAATTTATTTCCAACAGAGCAGAAAGTTAAGGAGGAATTGAGATTTTGTGGTTCCATTATATTTGCCCGTATATACACAGTTATAACCACTTCAAAGAAACAGAATTAATCTATAGAAGCATAAAGGACAGTCTACTATGCCTGGCTTAACAATCAGTTCTGCCACCAACTAGCTTTCTTATCCCTGATCTCTCAGGGCTGGTTTCCATATCTTTAAAATGAGATGGGGTCAAAGCAGCAAGTGGCAAGGCTCCTTTCTAACTGTGAATTTCTAGAATTCTAAGTGGGGTGTTCTTCATTTTAGATACTGGTTCAGTGATGAAGCATCAGCAGGAGTGTTTTGGAAACATTTTTCTCAAAGTAAATGTTAAGGCAATTTGCACATCCATTCATTAATTCATTCAACAAATATTTTTGTTGCATGCATACCATGGGCCAAGCACCAGGGAGGGTACAATCAATAAATCAGAAGTGCTTTCTTCCCTCCTGGAGCTTACATTCCATAGGCTAGGCTGACATTGAATTAATAAATGAGCGCAGAATACAATGTTAGTAACAAGGACCCTGGAGAGACACAAAGCAGGATGAAGGGTGAAATCCCAAAGGAACAATTTCTACTGAGCTGGGATAGTCAGGGAAATCATATGAGCTGAAACCTAGGGACATGAAGGGGTAACTGTGACCATATCTAAAGGGAAAGTGTTCCAGACAAAAATTGTCAGACCTTTGAGGAAGAAGCAGTGTGTGTGTATTTCAGGGGAGGTAAGGATATTAAGGTAGCTCGAATGGAGAGGAAAGGAGAGAGGAAGGGAGAGAGTATGTTCTGCCAGGTCACGGTGGCTTCGGTAATGACTTCAGATTTCTTCCTAAGTGTGACAGCAGCCATGGAATGATTTTAGGTCAAGTGAAGATCAGATTTGTATTTTACAACATCATTTTGACTGCCTTTGGAGGGGCCTGGATGCCAGAGAGGAAGCTGGAAGGCTAGTAAAGAAGCCACTGCTGTATTCGGGACAAAGGGTGAGAACAACTTTATGAGTGAGGATGATGTGGAGAAGCATGGAAAAATGGCTGGACTTGGGACTTGGAGAAGTCAAGAGTTGCTGAAGGATGGATTGTGAGATGTGAGGCTAACTTCAGGGTTTTGGGATTAGACAGTTAGGTGAACAAAGGGCTGTTTACTGAGATGGAGAAGTACTTGCAGCTTGAGAGGGAAAAGAGGTATGTGGCTTGCGGGGCAAAATTAGCAGCTGGGCTTCAGCCTTGTTAATTCTGGGTAGATGAGGCTGGAGATCAGAGGACAGGTCAGGTGGTAGATATTATTATTTTTGTATGCCACTGGACTAATCCCCATCCAATACCAGTAATCTGCTGAAACTATTGCTTCAAAGTGTGATCACAAAATGTTTGATTTCAGCAGTGGGCTACAGATAAGAGGGCGGAAGGAAGCTGTGTTTCTCTATTTATAAAACAGGAGAGAAGTGTTTGTCCCCTGAAACGCATTGTAACGAGTAGGAGGCAAACACATTAGCATCTTGAGGAAATTACCTGGTTGTAATTCCATCAGTCCTCAATAAGTCAAAGAGATGAGAAATCACGACGATTTAGAACACGGTTTAGGGCTTTACATTGTATCGTTTTATATAGCAAGTATAAGAAAGGCTTTTAGAAGCAGCAATTTTTTGCACTTTAAAATTGTCTTCTAGCACCTGTTTTCATGCATACTTAATGTCAAAGCTTAAGTCAGTTTCGACTTCTGACCAAAGCTCCAAACTAGTATTTGACTACAGATCTAAAAAAAGATTTGGATTCCGACCAATGAGTGATCAAAGTTGAAACTCCTACTGGAAATCCCCTAACATTCTATGAAGAAGTGCAATGCTTGCCTGTCTCACTCAGGGTTGTAACCTGAATGCTATACACCAACAGGCAAACAATTCTTTACAGTTTAAACTGACAGGCAGAAAACACAAATGCTTCACTTTCATTCCTCCCTTTTCACACTGAAACTGGCAGTTCACAGATAGTGACTCTAATTCTTGGCAAGCAGTTGTGTTCAGTAGTGTTGGGGTGTGTAATTTTTCTCTGAGAAACTTGATACTTATTTTTAGATGAGATGCAGGTTACGATTAGTCATCACCTACTACTAAAAGTTTTCGAAAGGATATCATCAGGGAATTCTTTGACTAGGCTGTGCTATTTGGATTTTGCAATGGAGATGCCACATGAGCTCAAATGTCACTAAGCAAAGGACACCTATGGATGGGAATTTACTCTCAGTATCATCTGGGGAAATTGAGAATTACTTGGTTCACCTGGCTCTCTTAATCTTTTTTAATGCACAATTTCTTATTTTTAGAAGTAAGAAATGGATATAGTTTAGGTACTCTGCTAAACCTTAGGGATAAACACTGGAGTGTGAAAATAGAGTTTTCCTTCTGTGAAGAATGAAAAGATAGTGCTTTAAAGAAGTAAATTTGGGTAAATAACAGCTATAGACAAGTATCTGGCACTCAGCATGCATCCTGCATGCTGCCATTTGGAGAGAGATAGATATCTATATATCTGTAGTTTTTAATGAGATTATAAACTAAATAGATCATGGTTAACTGTGCATCGAGATCCCATCTTTATTTACAAAATCTTAGTCAAAATCTTCCCTTATTTATACTAGGTAAAGGACAGTGTATTGAACTTTTTAATTTTATACTTGCTTCTGTTTATGTACCTTACAATGGGTACTGCTGAGCTTAAAGGAAAGAAACGATGTGCTAGCAAGGCTGGTAAACAATACTGCAGTGAATTACTTGCAAAGACAGTCTTAGAACTCATACTAAAGGGGCCTAATCTGCAGCTCAGACCGTGAAACAATATCTTACTAGAAATCCTAAGGCTGTGGGAGAAAAAATAATTCTACTTTGGACACACTTTCTTCTCATTATCAGCTCCTTTCTTACCATCATGAGCTTTTTGAATAAGACACACTCTGTTTAAAGAATAACAACAACAAAACCCCCCAAGATTTATTGAAAACATGTGATAATACAACCCAGGAATCTCTTCTAAAGAGGCTAGGGCTGGCTTGATGGAGTTCAGTCCCACTCGGGAGCTGACTGTTTCCCCATTAACTAAATATGGAAAAGTATCAAGAAAAAGCAATTCAAAAATAGTTTCAGATGTGCACATTTTAACATTGTCACTAGTAAATTCTCCAGAAAACCACAGAAACTTGATAAGAGATGGATTCTTAACTCACAAGATGGCAAATGTCCTCAGGATTAGCTACAGTGCTTTGATCTGCAAATTCCAAGCACAGATTTGGAGCCTGTGGTAGGGGCTAAAATCAAATATTTAAAACATTTTGTAAAAGGCAAAAGTGAAAAAGGGAGAAAAAGGCAGTACAGGAGAATTGCTTCCTCTAAAAGTACATATAATTACAAATATGCAAAACTGAAAAATATAATCACATTCATATGACTAAATTAGAGAGTTGAAGCAATTAGATTAACAAATGCAAGTCAAAATCATTCTTCTAGAAACTCTGGATGACTGAGGTAAAGGTGCTGTTTTTTTCACTTTGCATTGCTTGGATAATTGCCTCACTTTTCCCCGTCATTTGCTCATTTCACAATGTGGGCTTAGGGTTTGTGATGGTGGGTGGGGATGAGGTTCTTTGGTGAGTGTTTATTAGCTGGTAATTTCCTGATATTTCAATTCATCCACTTTGTATTCATCATGGCTAGAAGCTGCTAGGACCTGGGTAAATGATAGAAAAGGGTATGGATGGGCTGGGGATGATATAGATAGGGAGACACTCTCTATCTCCACAGGAGTGAAAGGCAGTTGGTACAGAAGACACTGATACAAGTAACCACACCCATGGGTGATGAATGCTATCACTGGGAAATAGAGTGCCTTGCAGGCATAGCTAGCCTAGTTAAGGGGCCAAAAATCCCTCCTAGGACTAATGTAGGCTAAGCCATAATTAACAACCAGTCAAAAACCCCTTGAGTTAATCCAACAGCCTTCAGGTAATATACACATCATTCCTAAAATTTTTTATTATATTTAAAGAGGTCTACATTCAAAAGTACCAAGCTTGGTTTCAACCTTTTCCCTTCCCTTTAAAGGTAAAAATTAGTTCTTATTTAAGATACATAAGCTCTCAACTTTAGGAATGCAGTTATCAGTGAAGATATTTTGAAGAGAAGTAATCAATAAAATATGCAGTGAGTTTCTTGTGAGTTGGTAATTTTATTCTGGTTGTATTTGCTGATCCGAGGGTTGATCAGAGGTTCACTGAAGCTACCATCTTCATAATTGAGTTCATTTCCACTACACCGATGGGGAATTTATTACATGCAAGGCGCTAAGCTAAGTACTTTTCACGCATCGCCTCGTTTCACCATTTTAGGCAATCCTTTGAGAAGGCACAACTACAATTCCAAGTTTAAAATTCAGGAAATATATGTAGGCCGATTTAAGACAAATCACAAAATATCTTTAGAGCAGCACTTTAAGAGAGTTAAAAATGCTATTCTGTATTTTTTCAGCCTTGAACTGAAAGTGTTCACATGAAAATCCTATGATGAGTCACCCAAGGCATTGTACTTCTTTGCGATGACAAAAATGTCTACAGTTGAGTGAGATTCTGTACACCTGTACACCATAGGAACCACTCAATCCATCCCAGTGTTTCTATGGGAAAAAACAACAGTCGGCATTTAAGCTGTGCTTATAGTGTGCTAGGCAATAGTGCTTTGTATTTAGTTTTTGAATACAAAATATATTTATATGGTTTAAATACCAGGATGATGAAGTGCATGATGAGAAATTTTGCTCCTATCCCTGTTCCCATCTACTTTGCACCCACTCACTATTTACTTACTCTTTTCTTTTTCTCTCCCCCAAGACTCCTTGTTTTGGCCCTTTGGCTTTCCGTGCAGCCAAAGGTGACCTCAAACTTGCTACGTAGCCGAGGCTGGCCTTAAATTTGTAATCCTCCTGTCTCTTTTGAGAGTGCTGGAATCACAGGTGTGTACCAACACACCCAGATTTTCTTCTCATTAAAAAATGCTTTCAATGTTTTTTAACATTGCAAAAGAATATGAATATAAATGCTTACTTTCTCTTTTGTTACACTATATATAGCACACTATATATCACAAAATATTTTTCTTTATGTTGGGATCCTTCTGTTTCTGTACGGAGACATCTTCATTGTACTCTATTGTGTGAATGTGCCTTAGTTTGTTCAGCTCTAGTGAACATTTGCTACAAAGAGATGGAACTGTTAGGAAGCAGAATTCCTGGGTTGAAAAATAAGTGCACATGTAATTTTGGCAGATATTGATGCACTCCCATAAAGGAGATAGTACTTTGCATTCCTGTGGCATATGAGTGCTTATTTCCTTATAGACTCACTAAAACAGGGTTTGGTCAAACAGCAGATGTTTATCAATCTGATAGATAACCAAATGTTATCATGTGCATTTCTTTTTTATGAATGAGACTAAGTATGTTTAAGAGGTATGCGTTTCTTTTTCTGTGCACTCTTTCTTCATATGTCATTTTGCATATTTCAGTTTATATTGAGTTACTGAATTTCCTTTGACTTCTACAGCTCTTTTTTTTTTGGTAGTATTGGAGTTTGAACACAGGGCCTTACACTTGACAGGTAGGCTCTAACACTTGAGCCACAAACCCACTTCTTAAGGAGACCAGCTTTTTGTCTGTGATAGGAGTTGTAAATATTTTCTGCACTTTTCTCCTGATGTTGCTTATTTTTTTTTATCATGCTGATGCCTTGAAATGTTTTGCTTTAAAAAAAAATTTTTTTTTTGAGAAGGGAATCCTATAATGGTCCAGGCTGGCCTTGAACTCATGATTCTCCCACTCCAGTGTTGGGATGACAGAAATGTGTCTCCATGGCTTTTGTCTCTGATTTTATATGACTTGATTTATCAATATTTTTAGCTGTAATTAAAAAGGACTTCCTGGTTTCAAGATTGATTTTATTTGATTCACAACTTTGGTTTATTTGGAGTTTATCTTGTACTATAGTAGGCTAGATATGGACCTAACTTTTTTTTTAAAGAATTATAGATGGATCTCTTTATTTAAAAATCTGATCTTCCAAATTAGTGTTTTCCACCAACTTGAGGAGCAGAAACTTTATGGGCTTCACAGTGTTTTGCTTACTTGCTGCCTTTAGGAGCAGCCATTGCTGTCCTCTGAGGTGCCTGCTTAGCTTTTTTTTGGTTCCTTGGCAGCCCTCATAGCTTGCTCTCCTTGAGCCTTTCTAACTTGTGGTTTCCGATTTCTCTTGGCCATGATATCAGCAAGAGATGCACCAATGATGGCCTGCTGGAATTTGACAGCACATCGGGTTCTCTTTTTTTGTGCTTTCTTCTGTAGAAGACAGTCTAGTTCATCGGTAGGGGATTCTTCTTGGAGAGGAACGCTGACTCACATTTTGCCTTGAGAAATTGGAAAACCTTTCTGTCTGTCCTGGCATAGTGCCTCCTGTGCCCGGGTAGATCTTGTACCCCCTAAAACTGCACAGCTCGACCGTCATAGTCTAACATTATCTTTCCAAACGAGTGGTTGGTTGTTCCAGCATTGCTATAGCATCTCAACAAGTTAAATGCATTTTGACCACTCAGGGCTGTTTTACTAATTTCTGATGGTTATGGAAGAGACACTGGTGAACATGAAAGAATTCTGAAGGAGGAACAGAGTCATAGACGCAAGGCTGGGGGTTCTTAATTTTAAGAATAGGAGGATACCTGACAGGTATTGGATTAAGGAGAACAAATCGCCTCTTTTTAGGTCACATGAGAACCATGATTGTTGTGCTCAACTCTCTATAGCACTGTAGGTCTTGGTGGCAATTTTAAGCATGGTGTTCTGGTGGAGGTATGAATTGAGGGTTTGGCTAAGTGTCTGTACATATCCTTTAGCAGATGAGCATATTAGTAGTGGTCTCAGTAAAGTTTGCTTGAATAAGGACTCTCTACAAAGTAAAGGTGGGTTTAAGTAGTGGTCCTTCAGGAATTTCTACAGTATTGGATTTTTATTTTAATTGGTCTCTCAATGCTTCATCTATACAAACATCAAATTTACATTCATTTATCAAAGCATAAAGAACTGCTTCTTACTGGGTTATATTTTCATTTGTTTCTTGACCCAAGTGATGAAATATGGGTTTCAGCAACTTTTACTTATTAAAATAATTTCATAGAAAGAAAAGGCAGAAATGTTTTTTTCCTATGAAAATTGAAATGCCATTGATGCCATTGTAATTTAGCATACATGTAACTTACTCTCATGAAATATTCTAGACCTATTTATATTTTAGACCAGATTGGGTGTATTCAGGGTGTTCTGTTATAGACTTCACTATATCTCAAAAGGAAAGGACACAAAAGTGTTTGGGCAGTTTCTGATACAGTTAAAGCAAACACTTACCATAAACTCAGAAATCCTAAAGCTGGGTGTTTACCTTAAAGAAATAAAAATTTTTTATGTTCATATAAAGAGAAACAAAGATTTTTTTATTTTCATATAAAAATCTGTATGTGAATGTTCATAGCAGTTTTATTTGTAATAGCCCCAATCTGGAAACAAGCCAAACAAACTTCAACAAGTAGATGGATAAACTGTAATATACGTTTTGGAATATTATTTAGCAATAAAAAGGAATGAGCTGCTGATGCACGTGAAAACTTGGATGGATCTCAAGAGCATCATGCTGAGTGAAAAAAGCCAATTTCAAAACATTGCTACTGTATGATTGAAGTAGCAATCTCCTAGGGGAAGAGAGACATTCCAAAAAGAACAGGATTACAGTGACAGAGACCAGGTTCATGGCTCCCAGAGGTTAAGATTGGGGGGAAAGTGTGATTCTAAAAGGACAGCAGTAGGGAAAATGGGAACTTTGAACTATCTTTGTAACTTCCAAGTAAGTCTAAAGTTATTTCAAAATTTAAAAAAAATGGAAAAAAGGCTAGATTTTAGAAAGATGACTGCTTAGAGATTACCTCTTTTATAATACTGATGTATGTCTGCTTTTAGAGTTTTGATAATGTTTCCTAAGGGGAAGAAGGAGATTTGGGGAGAGGACTCAGACCTTATCAGATGGCTTAGTAGTTTGTTCCTGTGTTCCACATGGGTGGTTCAGGAATGGGTGTCATGAAATCAGGACCTGGCTCAAACAAATCTCTTCCCTCATCCTCCCTGGCTCTTGGCTTATGTGCTGTGTGACCCTTGACAGGGCTTTTAATCTAAGTTTCAGTTTTTTAAGACATAAAATGGGGATAATAACATCTTCCTACTTTAATAACATTGTGGGAATTATATGAGACAATTCATATGTATGTATGATTTATAATTTAAACCATGAAACTTTACTTGTCTTGATGTAACACCAGGCACCCCAGCTCCTCCTGACTTTCATTTATGCTCAGCTACAAGGGAAGATTTCTTATTTATTTTAGTAGTACTGGGGTTTGAACCAGGGACTTCGTGCTTGCTAGGCACACATGAGCCACACCTCCAGCCCTTTTGCTCTGGTTATTTTGGAGAAAGGATCTCACTTTTTCCCAGGCTAGCCTGGACCACAATACTTTTATTTTATGCTTCCCACTGTTGCTGGGATGACAGGTACATATCACCAGCCCAGCTTTTTTCTGTTGAGATGGGGTTTGGCAAGCTTTCTTGTCCTGGCTGGCCTGGAACCATGGTCCTCCTTATCTCAGCCTCCCGTGTGGCATATGCCACTGCACCTAGCTGTTGGTTGAGATGGGGTCTTGTGAACTATTTGCCTGGGCTGGTCTCAAGCTGCAAACTTTGTGATCTCAGCCTTCCAAGTAGCTAGATTATAGATGCCCAGCTAAGATTTCTTATTGCAACACAGCTCTTAATTTATTGTTCTTTTTCTAATGTGAATGCAGGAAATAGACCAGTGTGTGCACAGACATGATGAATTGTATAAAAGTCATCAAAAGCCAAAAAAATGAAGATTGAGCCCTTATCTCAATGTAGTTTTTTATTTTAGCCCAGAAGGGTTGGTGGAGGGAAATTGTGCACTTTTTCTCTTGTGATATTTTGATTTTTAATGGGTTTATTTCTAATAAAGAAGATGATTCTGCAGCATTTTCGAGTGGAGCCTTTACTTATGTTTCAAAGTGAGAAAAGTTGAGAAGTTCTTTGCCAATTCTGGCCCATGGGATTAGGATAAACTCTTTTGTGGTGTTGAACACGTTCTAGAAAATCTGGATCCCAAAAAGAAAATTTCTAATCTATGTAACTTGGTCTCTAAGTAATCTGTTAATAAATTCAGTTTTCTTGCTCCTTCATTATTCTTCCATGTGTAGATTAAAAGGATTACACTGTAATTAAATTTGACTCTAACAAGAGGCAGTGCTTCAGAGCAATGAGCTATTGGGAAACCAGTATTCTATTCCTAGCTTCATTGCTGACTTATAGCTGAATACAAAGCACCCCCACTTCATAGTGCCTCAATTTTTCCAGCTATAGTGTGAAATAAACAATATTGCAGAGGGATATAGTTCTGTTTTATGAACTCTATATTCTAATGGAGCTCCCAATTCCTTTGTAGAAGGGTGGTCTTTGAAGAATTAAAGGTGCATTTATATTGTTGTTGTGGCTCCTCATAGAAAAGAAGCTTTAAAATCTAATTTTAAAGCCTCCTACTGCACGGGTACATTACCATTCTTAAATACTGCAGTCAGCTGTGCACTGAGTCTCTCTGTGATATTTATTAAAAATTTAAAAAAGCACTGCAAAGATGTACTGTAGAACATTGTCAAAGCCATGTGCAGTGGTTTAACTGCAGGACTTTCACTGAAGTTAATGCGACTCATACTGGTGAATTCTAAGCACCACTTGGAAAATCTACCCCGTGGTGACAGTTTAATGCTTCTTATTGATCGTAAGTTTTCAGATAACATCTTGAGGAGGAGGGCACAATTTCTCAAAGGAAATAAATAATCTTTAATGAGGTAAACCTGCATTGCAGTTATTATAACTAATAAGAGTCTGGACTGGAGTCTTTTGGAAGAAAGGCTCTTGGGAATTGCTAATTGGTGGGAGTTACCAGTGGGGTTGTAAGAGTTGCCATCACGTTATCAGTGCAGTTACTCATTTGAAATCTCGTGTTTCTGAGGGCAGAAATGGAGATACATGGAAAAAAAAATCAGAGAAATTATTTCCTTATAACTTACATGTGTATTCTTCAAAGTGGGTAATCATTTGCATATTGCTGATATGAAGTTCAATCAGGCATGAATGCTTTTTCTTGCCTTATTAATATTGTTGTTTTTAACCAAAATATTCTATCAGGCCTGACATCAACGTACTAGACCTTTGCCTGTCTCTAGAGGCTGCTTTGCATCATAGTCTACGGCGCTCTCAGGATGTGACTTCCATTCATTTCTTGTACCACCTCACACTATTCTCCCCACTGTCCACTGTGCTCAGCCACAAGGCTCCGTCTCCTGTGTAAGCCAAGCTCATTGGCTCTCAACATTCCTTGAAGTTAAAAACAAAACAAACAAACAAAATTACTTGAAGTTGCTGCCCCTTGGCCTGGGAAGATATGTGCTTAAATCTTTTCATGGCTTGCTCCTTTTTAAATATTCAGGTCAACTCAAGGGTTGATTATTCAGAAAGATTTTCTTGGACAATCTGATATAAAGTAGCTCTCTTTCACTTCCCATCATGCTGAACCACTCTTAGACATGGCAGAAACTGTATAAAGTTTTTTGGAGGGCTCAAAACTTGGGTGATCTTTTGCTCCTGTGTGTTTTGAAGTATCATGATATTCTATAGCTTTCTTCCCCTAACTGCTTCTATATCACTATAAGTGTACTTCCTTTCATTTTCCCCCTTTCTGTGGGTACCAGTGACCATACTCTTATAACCATGTTTGATTCATTTTTGAATCCTTTGCACTAAGATTGTGTTTGGCACATAAACATTCTACCTGTGAATGAATTTTCTTATATAACATGTGGTAGTACAAATATTACTAATATATATTATATCGCTCTGCTAAAGGTTATAGAAGGAGTGGGAAATAGTCTTCCTGTCAGTGTGCTCTCTGTGGTCAAATCATATAAACTTATCAAGCTTCCTTATAAGTTGTTTGTGTACCAAGTCAAAAATTATCTAAATTATCAAAAGTCCATTAATATTAACAAACATATGAAGGCATTCCTAAGAGTAGCATTACTTTCCTTAGAAGATGTTTCTAGTTTGAAAATACTTAGGAAACCTCATTGCTCAAAAGCGTATGTAAATCTGTTAATTCCCAATTTCCCTTTCAAATTAAAGAGCTGCAATAGGGAATCTGATATATTTGCTATAAATAAAGCCGTTATTGCTATTAATATCATTCTGTAAAATCTGGCTTCTTGAATTACTAATGATAAACATGTAAGTGCCATTTTCTGTTTGTAAATTGATGACAATGCAAAAGTTCAAATAAATTTAATTTTAAATAGCAAATCAGCAATAAAGGGAACATTTTCACAGCTGAGTGGGTATATTTCTCTAGAATGAAATCACAAGAAAATAATCCTGGTTCTTTTGCCTTCCACCTTTCTAACTTTGGCAAGTTTCTTAAGTCTTTTCTGACTTCTTCATGTATAAAAGGGAATATTATAGTGCAGATGTAAGATTAAACAAGACCACATTTATAAAATGCTTAGAGTACTAACTAGAATACAGTAGTTCTCAAGAAATAAAAGCTACTGTTAACTAAAGACGTTGAAATGTTTTTGAGATTCTGTGATAAAACAGATTTTTTTGTCCTTGGATGTCCAGTTAATCATATGAAGGAATCTATGTGCAATGAAGGAGTTTGAGCACTTAGAAATCAAGAGAAGTTGTAGGAGAGTACATGACTGATGGGAAATAACTTGTGTGAAACTATAACCTTGTTATAGATTAAGGGGCAAAAAACTTTAGACGATGCAGATCAAGAGCAGGTCTCTTAGAACAAAAGATGACGAAGACAGAGAAACATAAAAATGATGTCTTAAATCTTTAGTTTATAAACTAGTAGCAATTTTGGGAGTCTCTGATCTAACCTGTGAACACATCAGAAGTTTGAGTTGCCTTTCAATAAGATGAAATCACAGATATATTAAGGTAGCCTCAGCCATGTATTTGATTTTAATAAAACCCTTGATTTTCTTTTTAGCCAAGTAAGAAGCTGGCCACATTTTCTAATAAAAATACACTTGTTGGCATTTTTCTGAGGCACTCTTATCTCAAGTTGAAGACATACATGCTCAATTCATGGAGGAAACATCTGTGCTGTGGTTTGCCTTCTTTGTCTTCTTGTGGAAATACTACACTGAAGGGAAATGGTTAAAATAGCAATAAGAAATTTCTAACTTAACATTTAGCACCAAATATAGGTGCAAGATTAATAGACTGGTGTTCAATGCTTCCCTAAGACACACTTCAAAACTGAAAAATATATGGCTCTGTTATATCTGTCTTTAGAAGGAACCACCAAGAAACCCAGTAAAAGCCACTGTGAGAAGTAATTTGTGGGCTTCCTGACGCATCAGGCTCATTATTGTGATCTAAGGTATCAGCCTTTGATACTTCTTGTGATTTTCAGGTAGGTCATTAATGAAAGTTGTAAAAAAGAATGACCATGAAATCAGTCTTTGAGATTATTAACATATTCTCAATACAGATGTTGTTGAGTGAATGACTGTGTTTTGCTGTATGAAAATAAAAACAACCAGCCTGGGTAAGGAACATAGTTCAGGTAGTCATCCTAAAATATGCATCACCCCTACATCCGGAATGCAGTGATTACTGCCCACAGCTGTAGAAATGTCCCTTAGGTTACAGTTGTTTAAAATATGTTTTCCAAATATAAGTATTCAATGATTTATGATCTCTTAAATCAATGTATATTTGTAATGTTCCTGGTTTTGGCTAGAGTCAATGGGTAAATAGGTTAGATGGTTCTGAAGGGGAAATGCCAAAGTAATTCTTTGGAATTAACTAATGGGGACTCTACCAAATTATGTCCAAATACTTTGAGTTGGTCCACAGGGCTCAATACTATAGGAGGCTTTTTGGCTGACCACAGTACCGGCTTCAGTCTGTTTCCAGTGGGGAAAGATAACACTGTTACGCTTACAGAAAACACTTCCCACGTTGAAGGCATAACAGCTAGACTGCCACAATCTTTTCTATGCTCTTTTCTTGAATGCTCAAGATTTCTAAAAACACCTGGATGTATATTTAGTATGTTCAGAGTAATCAAATCTTCTGAATATATGAAGTCTTGAGAAGTTTTGGCTGTATTTCCAAACTCCCACTCAGAAAATCTATCATAGATGACAGAGATGTGCTGTTCCTTTTTTTCTTTTGTCAGTATAAATTTGGTTGAACAAGGGAACTATAGAGATCATGTTACTAACTTTTACCAATTTATCAGGTATTTTTATGGATCCACAAAGCAAGTCTAGAGAGGGTCTTAAAAAAGTAATCTGGTATAGCCTGCTGCCTCTAGGCAGGTGACATTTAGGACAAATTGTTCTGATTTCATATGGGAGTATAAAGGAGAGGATGACCTTGTTCAAAGTGCATTGTATGCATCTATTAATTAGTATGCTATTAATGTATGCTAATTAAAAAGCAAAATATTAAAAAAATTTACTGATCTCATACTGATAAGCTACATTTGAACATATTTCATTACTGAATCAATTTAGCAGGAACACAGATCTGTTACATGAACATTGAATAAAATGCTAAGAGAAATGCATGGTTATTCGAACCTTAAGTACATATCTGGTCTTGGTTCTAATGGGAATTCATTATATATCTACCAATAAAATTTTCTTCCAAAGCAATTAGTCTACTAGATGTAAAATATCCAATTGAAAAAGAGGGTTCAAGAGTTAATAAACTCATGACTATCCATGTCATCCTGTTTGTAAGGACACTATTGATAGATGTCAAGACAAATAGGATTACAGACAAAATACCATCATTTTTAGAGTTAGATCTGCTGGATCTGAGACAAGAAGAGAAGGATTAAAGGACTTAAGATGTGCTGTTGTATCCATAGCTGAAAACAGCTATCAAGTGTCAGCAGGGAAAGAACGTTCTTTTTAGTTTGGTGGCCAAAAATATGTTGACATTGCCTCTGGAACTGTAATTTTTAATTGGTTTTAAAGTCTGGAATGAAACATTCCTATAGTCATCCATGAACCCACCTTATTCTGCAGAACTTGAATGAATCTTGGCCAACCATCTGCCTGTCTTATTGGGGCCCCTGATGGGACAGAGAGTACTTGTCATGCAGTAGTTCCATATCAAATTACAGTCCTTCATAATGCTGCTTGAGCAGACAATGCAGAAAGAGAAAAAAATCTCCACAGAGAAAAATCAAATGCCTTCACTAATATGCCTTGCTACTGAATAGAACTTCAAGGCAGAAATTACCCTTTGTTTTTGTCCACACCCTAGCATGATGGTCTCCAAAAAGAAGTAAAAAGCTTATTTTGTAGATGAGAGACAATTGGGCACATAGATTGCAGTACTGTTAAGGCCAAACAAGGTATATTAAGATTGATTTAACTTAGAATTTCACTGTCACTCCAAATTTCCATAAGTTCTGTTTGGATTCTCTTGAAACGTGCACAGCATGAAATAAGCATGGAATAAGGGATTGTTCTTACCAGTGCCAAGGATGCTTGGATCCACTCGGCCTTTACCACAGAGAACAGGGATAAGGGAGAAAACTAAGTGGATTTCTCAGCAACTCCTGACTCCTCAAACAGGAAAACCTGTTGTGGATGAAAAAGGTAGTCCAAACTACCTCGTAAATTAAAACCCAACTTGCTCAGCTTGGAAGTATTTGAAGTTAAGCCTCACCAAGAATTCCCAGCACTTGAGCTTGAATGGCTGCCTGATAAGTGAGAAAGATGTAAGAGCTAGAAAATCAAGTTTGGCTGCTAATAATAAAATAATAATAGTTGTTTTAATATAGAGCATTTCAACCTTTCGATAGAATTTTAAATATATTATTGAGAGATCCAGATCCTAACTCTGGAATGTTCTATGGTGTCTTTATCAAGAAGTATAATTTCGAGCTGAAACCCAGCAGAATGGAGATCGTCTGGAACCACAGAAGCTAGGGAAGTACAGAGATATGCTATCTATTTGGAGATCATGGGGTCAGAGGAATCGTATTTTAGAGTGTAGAACACATTGTTAGGTCTGAAGTTACCAAAGCAGAAAATAAGCCATACTTGTAATCATTCTTGAACCAGTCTATTGATATGCATTATTAGGAAAAATATAGAAATAAAATCTGTTCTTGATCTACTGTATCTCTTTTGAGAGCTATTTTGTTTTTTGAATTCTTATTAAAATCAATGCTTCTCTAATTCTGGGCAACACCAAAGAACCATATATTTCATTATAACTTAATTGATATAAATGGTGTTCTAGAGAAAGCTCATCTGGCTCCAATTCCATCTCTTCCACTTATTAGCTGTATGACTTTTGGCAATTTACTTTGCCACTCAGTGCCTCAGTTTCTTCATCTGTAAAATGGGGAGTAAAAATGATCTATTTCATAGTGAAGATTAAATGAGTCAAAACTTTTAAAATACAAAAGCCCATAGTAAGTATTCCATGGAGGTTAGCTTTTAATATTCATTAAATGTTGCAGTTAGGAGACGTGAGCAAGGTTTGCAATGTCATAAACCCACATAGCTGGGACTCTGATAGTCACCTATAACACAGAAGGGCTTTCGGGCAAACCTCAGTCTTCCTTGCCATCCCCTGTAGCGACAACAGCAACCCGCAGACCAGATTCGAATGATGAACTCCAAACCGAAGACGACAATCATCACGAACTCCTAAAATATCAGACAAGACATGTCAGAGGGAAGCATGACAGAACAAACCATAGCAAAAACATTGGTAATGTCTAAAATGAACGACATCCTTTCTCCACATCTAACCAAAACTGAACAGCATCAAAGCTTCACTTGTCTGCACTTCCTATCAAGGAATGCGATTTCTTTTCAAGTCACTAACGAACTGCAAATATAAAGGTCATTTTTAGTACTAAATGTGCAGGCCGATTAATGGCTCTATCTCATCTGAAATAGTAAGTATAGCTGACCTTAGCTACTCAAAAACATGAGATAGCTGAGTGAAATGAGTGGACCTTGAAATATGATTGCAAATTCAACAGAGAACAGAGCTTCATTTTGCTGCGAAGGCTGACATAATCCCTGAATCTTTAAGAGTTGTTGTTCTCAGACTAAAAGAAATAAATATTGAGAAGTATACCAAGTTCCTTTGTTATGGTCTCAAAGTCTCCTTACAAAACAGTGCACCTCAGAAGCATAACTGTGTGTGGCATGTGTCCATTGCCAGAAGTGAGACTCCGAATCCTCCGGATCTGAAGCTTGTTAATTATTGTGCTGCCCTTTGGCAACAGCTGGAAAACAACACCTGTGCCAGCAAAACGACTTTGAGATTGTTTAGGAAGAATTGTGAGTTAACCCTGGGGAAAGGCCAGCAAAAGTGGCTCATTAAACAGTCAGTCACAGAATGAAAAACCAAACAGAATTTGTAAACGGAAATTGTCTCTGGAGCCAGCTTAGCACAGTCGTTTGTCCCTAGAGGGACAGGTCCAGGGTTTATAAAAATTGCTTTTCTTTAAAAAAAATTCCCTTTCTTGTTTTTCAACAAGAATTGACTCAGTATTTATAATGCAGAATATTTATTAATTGATTTTTATTATAATGGCTTAATTATAAAAGTGATACATGTCTTTATTAAAACTTTTAAATATCACAGAAATATAGAGCATTATAGAAAGTAAAGGTTCTAACCCACTCCCCACTGTCTCACCCCATTCGTAAGATAAAAACTGTTACCAAATTTGTGGAAATGGCATTTTGTTGCAAGTTTCAGGCAATTGTCTGTTTCTTTAGTTAGAGTGCTTGGTGACATGTTGCACTTCTGAAATGCCCGGTAGAGACACAGCATCCATCCTTCTATTATTTTGCTCTCTACATAAATATTTCTCATGATGGGAAATAAATCTCCCATATCCTTGCTGCTTACTCACAGGACTTAAAACTATGTATAGAATCTTCTATGCACAGAAAACCAAAATTGCAGTCATTATAGTTACTCATTGATTACCTGCACGTTTTATTTAGTTTTCATTTTGGTTTTGGATGCATATCTGAGTAGTTGAGTCTACTTGTTTATTAGTGTGTCAATGTATCAGATCACCTGTTTTAAATCCATGTTTTTTTCCAAATGCACACGTGGCCGTGCCTGGGCCCAACGTCGGTTTAGCAGCAGGTCCATTTATTTTCTTATTCTTCCCCTTAACTCCTACTTATACCAGGAAGTTTGGCACTCCAGTTGTGAGAGATAATGTTATGAAGGATACCCAAGAAAACCTGAAATGTGGCATATGCAAATTCTTTATTCAGTGTCCATTGTTCAGGAATATTGCTTGCTGATTTTTGTTTTGTTTTTAAAAGAGATTAAGGGAAAATGAATGAAGCAAAAACTGGTAGAGCTGAAAAGGGAAATACAGAGATTCAAATTGTATTTGGGAAATTCATCATTCCCTTTTCTCAGAGCTGCTGAAATAGAACTAGTGGAAAGCAAAGCAGCAAGTTTACAGAATATTCGAATATAATGGTAACTTATGGGATTTAACTGGTAGATAATTAAACCTAAGAGTTCAAGGCCAGTCTGGACAGCATAGCAGGACCTCATCTGAATCCAAACATTCCACCCAACAGCAGCAGAGAACACATCTTTTACATATTTTTTCTTGGTATAATTTTTCCATTCTTTTTCATTTTGATTTAAGATAGATGATATCCTGAGGCCATAAACAAACTTCAAACAATTTAAAAGAATGAAATCATGATACCGTGTTGTTGGATGACAATACAATCAAATTAGAAATGAGTAACAGAAATATAAGCGCATTTCTAAATGTGAAAATAAAGTAACACATTTCTAAGTAATTCATTAGTCAAAAAGAAAGTCTCAAAGGAAATTACAAAGTACATAAAACTGTAAGAAAATGAAAATACATCCAAATATGTGAATGCAGTTAAAGAGAGTGTAAATTTGTAGTATTAAATGATCATCACAATAGAAACAAGGAGAGGTCTCAAGTGAATGATTCAGGATCCCAGCTCAGGAAATTAGAAACAGAAGGATAAAAGAAAGCAAAAGAAGGAAATAATGCAGATAAGAATATATTCATAATATTAAAAATAAGAAAACAAAATCCATGAGACAAAAAGCTGGTTCTGTGAAAAAAAAACCAATAAAATGGATAATTCTCTAGAAAGCTGGCAAAAATCACCAGTATATGAGATTTAATAGAGTATATCACTACAGATACTGCAGCTATTAAAACTAATAAGGGAATTCTATGAATAACATATGTACATAAATTTGACAAGCTAGAAGACAGGGATCAAATCCATGAAAACCAAACAAAGAAGAAATAGATGATCTGAATAGTCCCATAACCTCTAAAGAAGTTGGATCTGTAATTAAGAAGCTTTCAAAAAAGAAATTCTCGGGCCAAATAATTTCACTGTTGAAATCAACAAGATATTTAAAGAAAAACTATGTGAGTTTCATACAGTTTGTTTCAGAAAACAGAAAAGGAGAAAACATTTCTTTATTCATTTTTTAAAGCAATAGGAGTCTTTAATAGGGGGACAAAAGAGAGCAATAGAATGCGAATATGATCAAAGTACATTATATATACGCATGAAAATATCATAATGAAACATTATTTTGTACATTTACCATATGCTAATAAAAAAGGAAAAAAAACTGCTAAAAAAGAGATGAGATCTTGCTATGTTGTCCAGACTGGCCTTGAACTCCTAGGTTCACACAATTATCCTCCCTCAGCTTCCTCAATACCTGGGACCACAGGCACATGCAACTGTACCTGGCTAGAGATAATACAAAAATAAAACAAAAAAAAAACCCATAAATGATATCTCTGTTGAACCTAGATGCACAAATCCTGAGTGAAATATTAACAAACTGAACCCACTGAGATATAAGAAATATGTAACATATGCAAGTAGGATTTATTCCAGGAATGTAAGTCTGGTTAAATGTCTGAAATCAATCCAGGGAATGCATTTTATCAAACTAAAGAAGAAAAACAAATCATATAACCACATCAGTTGATGCAGATGAAAAATCTTTCACACAACTCAATACCCATTCACAATAAAATCAAGTTAGGAATAAAGGCTGACTCCCTCAATTTGGTAAATATTATCTATAAAAAAGCCTATAGGTAACATCACATTTAATGGTAAAAATGAATGCCATCCTCTAAAATCAAGAACAAGTAAAGATGTCTACTTTCATTACTGTTACTCAAGATTGTACTAAAAGTTATCATTATTGTAATGAGACAAATAAAAGGTACAGTTTGAAAAGTCAAATGAAAAAGGTCTCTATTTTCAGATGATGTGATTGCTATAGAAAAAAGTCTCATGAAATCTGCAAAAACACTCTTAGAACTAATAAGTGAGTTCAGTATGGTTGAAGGATATATCATCAATATGCAAAAGATAATCACATTTTGTATATTAAGTGAGCATGATGAAACCAAAATTATAAGCACAGTATTTTCTACTATTCGAAATAAAAATAATACATAGATACTCACTTAGCAAAACATGTACAATTTTACATGCTAAAAATTACAAAATACATATGAAAGAAATAAGAGAAGGCTTAAATAAGTGGGGAGAAACACTGTGTTCAAAAATTAAAAGACTCAGCAAATTGAGTAAAAATTGATCTGTAGGTTTGATGAAATTTTTATCAAAATCTCAGCAAAGCTTTTTAAAGATACAAATAAATATTCTAAAATTTATATGGAAAGTCACAGGCCCTAGAGTATCTAAAACAATCCTGATAGAGAATAATAAAACAAAAGGAATTACTTTACCCAATAGTAATGCCTACTATGTGGCTTCTGTAACCAAGATTGTGCAGTAATGGCAGAGGAATGGCCATATTGAAAAATAGATCAGACTCAAGAACTCAGAAATTGTGTCACATAAATATACTCAACAGATTTTTGTTAAAGGCACAAAAGCATGTCCATAGAGGAAGAACAGCCTTTCAACAACCAAGCTGGAGAAATTTGACATCCACTGGAAAGGAAGGAAGGAAGGAAGGAAAGAAGGAACCTAATCTTAAACCTTGTAGAAGAATCAATAATAAAGATCATGGCTTTAAATATTAAACCTAAAACAATAAAAATTTCAGTGAAAAATATAAGAGAAGATTTAGGGGATTTAGCTTAAACAAAGTTTTTACTTTACATTAAAAGCACAAATAATAAAAGGAAAAACCCATAAATTAGATTCCATCAAAACTGAACCCTTTGGTTCTATGAAAGCCCATGTACAGAGGGTGAAAAGACAAACCATAGACTCGAAGGAAATTCAACATACAGTAGAAAATTGAAAATTCAATTGTAAAATTGACAAAAGATATGGATAGGGTATTCAAAGTAGAGGGTATACTCTGAAGTGGATACACAGATGACAAGTAAGCACATGAATAGATATTCGACATCATTAGCCATCAGGGAAATGGAAATCAAAACCACAATGATACAGTACTACACAGTTATCTGAATGGCTAAAATAAAAAAATAGTGTCAAAAATAACAGCAACACAAAACATGAAGAGGATGCAGAGAAGCTGGATCACTCAAACATTGTTGGAGGGAATGTAAAATAGTACACTCCCTCAACAAAACAGTATTAAACATACATTTGCCTTAGCACTCAGCCATTGTTCTCTTGAGCATTTCCACTAGAGAAATAAAAATTTATCCTACTACAAAAACTGGTACATGAATGTTCATAGCAAACTTATTCATAATGACTGAAAACAACTCAGACCATGAAGATATTAAACAAGCTGTGTATGGGATAGTCATATTATGGGTTACTATTCAACAATAAATACGAACGAACTATTGATAAATATGACAACTTGCATAAATAGCTAGGGAATTAGGCTGATTGATAAAAAAGCAGTCCCAGTAGGCCACATACCATTAAGTGCACTTACACCACTTTTTTGAAGTGGAAAATTCTAGAAATGGAAAAGAGACTAGTGGCTGATAGGAGCTGTAGGGGTTGAGGGGAGTAGTGAGCAAATGGCAATGGAATTGTTCAGAATCCTGAGTGTTCTGAAAAGTCCACAAATCTCCACATGGGATAAAATTCTACAAAACTAAATACACACATACAAATGTGTACAAGTAAAACTGGAGAAACCTCAATAAGATCTGTGATCTTCACTAACATTATTATCCTTGTTACGTTCTTAGAGTATAAGTTTTAAGAAATGTTCCCATTTGGGGAATTGGGAAAGTGTATACAGGCTCTCTCTTTTATTTCCTACAACTGCATGTGACTCTACAATGATATCAATACAAATTTCAGTGAAAAAAAGCCATTGCCAGCAATCTAGTCCAGGGGATTGATTCAAAAGAGGAAATGTGTTCAAGTCCAGAGGCTGATCTTGCTGGTATTGGTTCAGTGGTGCTCTCTAAGTCACCCTTTGAATGGGGAGTCTTCTTATTTTTTATTTTCAAATGAGTTAGAAACCTGTTACATTTAGTTGAAATGATCCAGATGAATGGTAGTTCTGACCCTTGCTTGTCCAGCCAGGTTCTAGTGCCTTTGCTGCTGTGCCTCAGGGTAAGTTGAACCAAATTGCCCTCTGTGTACTTAAATGGCCATTGAAGAGTTAGAGAATAATATTCTAAGTAGTTGATCTGCTTGGGGGAAAGCAGTAATGTAAAGCTGGTTTTATTGGTATTGGTTCTTCCTTATTGAAGCCCTTAGAAGCTTAGCTTTGACAGTCCTCTGTAGAACCAAAGGCAACATTCATTATTTTTTTTCTTTTTCTCTCTTTTGTAAAAATCAGTGCATAGTAATTGTTTGAAGGGGTTTCATTGTTATATTTCTATGCATGTCTATAATATACTTTAATCAAATTCACTCAATATTTATTATTTTTATCACCTGCCTTGAAGCAGTTCTAGATTTCATCCTTCACATAATTTTGGTATTCCTCTTTAAGACTCTGGATAGGTATACAGAAGTTAAGAATCCTAAGAGGCACTGGTAGAGCTAGTCTTGTATTCTACCTAGATATCTATTGAGACAGTTCTTTCTGTATTAATGCTCCTTTTCAGATACTAAGGTGATCTCTTCATATGTCACCACAAAGAACTGTGACAATATTTCATTGGTAAATATGACTGTGTTCTATCAGTTGAGATTTAAATTCCATTCATGAAGTTTTTCTGTTTCCTAGATACTTGAAGTGTTTTTAGGTGAAGATTGATTATTTTTTGGTACAAATTCCCATTGCCTAAAAGCACATGTTCTTGTTGTTTTCTGATTAATTAACAGCACTGTTCATTAAAACACAGTGACCTTTGTCTAATCTACAAGCTGTCTGCTGTGACTATTAGTTTTTTTCTAGCTTTATGTCATCAAATAATGTTTTTGTGAAGATGAATTGCTGAAATTAGAAAACCCATGATATTTGCACCAATTCTTGAAGAGCTGTGGCTAATTAGACATACAAAATCGAAACTATTGCTTTTATTCAGAATATCAACATATTCAATTTCCAGCTATTTTTGCTCCATTTTTGTGTATGTGTATAAAGAAGCACCAGGCTAGCTGACCAGCTTGCTTCCTACACAACAGCAGCAGTAAAAGAACTTGTGATGTAAATTGTGTTGTTAACTGCAAAGAACGGCATCAGTCATAAGGGTTGCAGTTATTTGTCTTTGTAATTTGGGTAATTCTAATAGTGTAACATGTATTAAGGAAATGAAATGAAGCTCTATAAATGGTTCCTCAATCAAATTGGAATGTGGAAATAAATACGCAAAAGAAAATCATCTTTTGGAATTTTATCTTTTTGTACAGCAGAAAAATATCCTAAAACATGCTTAGTAGTCAATACTTATGTGACATAACATACCATCATCAATCTGTCTTTCAAACTTCTTACGTTTTGGAAGATGTATTGATGTAATGGAGGAAGAATTGGACTGGTTAGCCTTGGAGTTGAAGACACATGGGTACCTTCAGAATCATGCCTACATGGTGAGAGCTTATGCCAGAACTTTACTGAGGTGCTTAGTAGACACTGCAGTGGGGAGGGCGGGAAGGAGGATCTAAAGTGGGAGTGGGTAGGGAATGGGGGAAAGGAGAACAGTATATGAAGGGGTAATGATGCTCCCTGCCTTGGGAAGCAATGCTTGAGAGAGGCTTGAAAGACTCATATTTATATACATGTGTGTGTGTGTGTGTGTGTGTGTGAGTGTGTGTGTGTGTGTGTGTATAAAACTGAGGCTGCCTCACTGCCTGGACAGCTTAGGAAGACATTGATGGGTGAATTATTTTGAATAGCACCAACAAAATCCAGTGCCTCTGTAGATCTCTCTTTTGGTCAGTTGATTCTTGAAATTCCCCTGTACATGTTTTATCTCTTCAAATTTTCACATGTGTTAAAATGTAAGTCACTTTCATTTAGCCCCATCTATAGGACACATTTATTTATCCTCAAGGTTCTTCAGAGGCACAAAGAAAATGTAGAAGTTTGAAAATACCCTTTAAGTCCAAATGACTGATTGACACTTTGTTACCAAGGAAGGATGAGGCAAATTTTTATCAGGTATTGTGGCCAGAGTTTGAGGCCATTTGAGTCAAGGGTAGGAAGTAGATGTCCCTTTCTTTCTTCCCTGTTGGGAACAGTGGCTTCTCTTAAGAACTGTGTGTACTATCTCTCCAAATATATGACTGACAATTTAAAACTGCCACCAGTAATAAAATTAGGCCATTCGTTTAGATTTTAAGCAATGTTTAATGTGTTTCATTGTTCTGTTTTTGTACACACATATAATGTACTTTGATAATATTCACACTCTTTATTTATTTTCATGCTAGGGATCAAAACCAGGGTCTTGCACACTGCTAGACAAGTACTCTACCACTGAGCTACTCCCCCAGCACAATCTTTTAGTTTTATAATAATAAGACATGCAAGTCCAATGACTTCTCTTAGTTATGAAAATTTAAGTTTAAAACTTAAGCTACTTATAAAATTTTAAGGGAAATGTCGTAAAACAAGCAAATGATGTATTTCAATCAAGAGATACATCCTTGGGATGGCTTCTATGCCACCAAGAGGCCAATAGTCAGGTCAGGACTGGACATACCTTGGAGAATTTCAGAACTTTTTATACTTTTCTTACTTGGGAGTTATGTCTCTGACCTTACAACTGCCTTTTTCTGGACCAAATACATTTCTTTTATACTGAAAGATCTTTTGAGTTCCAGAAAATCTGTCCTTCCCTCTTTCTTTACATTATTTGCATTGCTTAGTATAATTAACTGTTGCACAAGTTTACTTTATTTCTAGGGTTCTGCTTCTTTCGAATTCACTCTACAAATGTACATTGAATGCAACAACCATGCAAGATGAACATGTGTTCTCTATCCTCGAGGAGTTCACAAGCTATTGGGGGATAAGTCACACATACCAAAGAATTCACAGAATGATGTGTCATAGTGCTGCTCAAGTGGTGCTCTTTGAGAAACTGCTTATCCATGGTAGTCATTCCTCCGTGTTAGGCAGGCCCTTGCTAAAGGTTGAAGTTGCCTTCAGTTACGGTTTTAGGCTCAGCAAAACCCAATTAGCAGACTGTTTTATTAATCTATTCAGATAAAATTCTGAAAAAGAGCTAGTAGATATTGAAAAATTGGAGTAAGTTAATTGGACTATGAGTTTTTGCTAACCTCCTTCTTTAGCTTTTTGACATTAACTACAATGAGAAGGTGAATGGATTCCTTTCTATTGCAAGAGATGTCTTGATGTGAGTGTGACTTTATTTTGGTTAATCTAAGCTGTACAACAATTAGTGAGTTCACCTCCTGTAATTTATGCCAATGACCAATTTTATTTTTATTTGGGGTCATCTGATATTTCTTCTCTTTTTACTAGAATTATAGAATTTTTTTCCCCTATATACCACAGTTCTTGAGACAGACTTGAGGAAGAAAGAGTTTATTCCTTTTCTTATTCTTTTTGGTAGTTACTGGGCTTCAAATTCAGGGTCTTGCTCTTGCTAGGCAGGTACTCTACTGCTTAAGCCAGGCCCTAAGACTTTTTTTACTTTAGTTGTTTTTCAGAATGGGTCTTTTGTTTTTTCCCCCAGGGCTGGGCCTCAGACTGTGATCCTTCTATTTATGTTCCCTGACTAGCTGCAGTGACAGTCCTGAACCACCACACCTGGCTTATTCACTGAGATGGAGCTTCACTAACTTTTTGCCTGGACTGGCCTCTAACATCCATGTTCCCCTGATCTCTACCACCTTCTAAATAGCTTAGATTACAGGCATAAGCCTCCATGCCTGGTCTGGTTTTTTTCCATCCCTCACTCCCTCCCTTCTTTCTTTTCTTTTTTTTCTTTTTTTCTCAAGCATTTTAATGCAAAAAATGGAATTTCAGGGTGGAGCCAAAGTGGCTACTGAAAGTCAAGCAAAAATATGGGTTTTATCTACTCAGTCATGAGGAAGGCAGAACTTGTGCTGTTAGAGGGCTGATCCCTGAGATCCTCAAATGCTGCGCTGTCAGTGGGATTGTAGTCACAGGAGAAAAGGGGCCAGGTAGTGTTGCAGTGCAATGGAATCAGATACTTTCTTTTAAAAAGTTTTCCATACCCTAGGTTTCATTGTAGACCTTCATATGCCACCAGTAGAAGGAGAAATCCCCATGATTTCCTGGGTCACTTGATCCCCTTCCTTCTGGACCTCCTGGTAAAACAGAAATCATTTTGATTCAAAGCCTGGACTTACTTTCCTCCTCTCTTACTTCTGTTGATGTTTTTCCTTTATAAGCACCGAAGTGCATTTTATTACCTAAGACTATATATTTCCCCATTACTATAGTATGTGTTATTTGCGTTAATGTACTCTGTGTAAACATAATATGTGTTGGTAACTTTTTAGAAAAGTCCCTCTTGTTTATATTGCATGTGCACCTGTATGTTTAAATGCACAAAATGCTTGATGTTGGAAATCAGTCAACTAGGTTCACACACACAAAAAAAAAAGAAGAGAAAAAAGTTCAAGAATGAAAACATACAAGGAATGATATTAATAGAACTACCACCACAAATAGAAAGTGCATATTTGCTTTCAGTGCAATCTCTGATAGACATGAAAGAGTTATTCCCAAAGCACATACACTAATGGCATAGTAACAATATTCCATTAGTGACATTTTCTAAATTGGAAGAACACTTGAAGTTTTCTACCATTTTGAACATCTAGGTCACAAAGAAATTTCAATTATATGCAAGATAATTTATTTTAGTAATTTCAATTTTATTAACACTGTGAATATTCACAGTGCATCCTTTGTGAAATCTGTCATGATTTTGAGATATTTACTATGTTTCTAGACATTCATAACGATCATTCAAGATCAGTCATGCTATAAATCAAGTATACTTTTAAATTAAGATGAAAGACTATTTATTAGATAATATTGAACTGATTTAATGAGTTCTTCTGACTGTTGTTCGTTTGAACCATTAACCAATAGATTGAAAATAAATGTGTCTTAAAATCTTAAGAAAAACCTGAGATGGTTATAAAAATAAGAAACTCTCTGGGAATCTTTAGATGTTTTGGAATGATAATTGTTATTATCCCAAATTATTAGACATAGTATGTGGCAAATGTTTATCAATTTAAATTAATCGTGAATTATCCTGACAGTTTAATCTAAGCAATGAGGTGGGGGAGTGTCCCTTGTTTCAATTACAATCCATTTCTCTGTTCTGTTATTCACCAAGTCGCTTTCTTCTCTTTTCTTTTTTGGCAGTACTGGGAGTTGAACTTAGAGCCTTGTGTTGGCATAAACTGTGCAACTTGAGTCATGTCTCTAGCCCCAACAACCTACTTCCAGATCCCCCATTTGTTTTTCTGTAGTCTCCTTGTTAGAGAGAAAATGCCTTATCTTGTTATGTCCAGCCTTTATTTTAGGCAGAAGTGACTCCTGATAGAAGTCATTCCTCTTATTTGTTCATAACAGTATTCGGAATGTTACTCCTGCCATGTTTCACATCATCAACATATCTTAATTAATACACGACTGCCCACTTGCATTGATTATACACAACAACCTCTGTCATGTGATGGCTTCCATCCACAGGACGAACTGTCATCACTTGAACTGATTTGGAAAATCACTTAGTGTTGGAGAGAACTGATCTGACACAGAAACTTGAAACGCTGTTCTGCTCTCTTGCTCTTCTATTCGGTTGTAGACTTCTTCCTACCCAGCAACATGACACTTGATTTGGAGACCATGGTAGTAGTGTAATGGTATAAGAGAGGACTGATACACAGTTTAAACTAATAAAATGATCAAAGTTATGGGAATGTAGACCCAGATACTGTCTGACTTTACAGGACATAGACAAGAAGTAGGCTCTGAGCAAAAATGATAGCTTTTTAGAAGCAGAGGTTTGCCCCAGGAAAGTGCATTGCAGAAAGTGCATTTCCTACCATTTCCTAAGCAGCACGGAATGCCTGACTAGACGTAAAGTGATACAGCAGTGTCAAGTTGACCTATTGTAAAATCTAGACAAAAGCAGTCCTGGGGCAAGGTGAATTGGAAATGAATTTGCAGTCTGCCTAGAGTGAGTGGGGGGGTTGTTGGGCTACAGGAGAAAGGAGCAAGTAACCTACAATGTGGATTCTCCTCTTGAAACAAGGAGCCTTTGGAAAATTTCCTTGGTTGAAAAGGAAACAGCTCTCATCTCTCCCGTTTGAACCTCCCTTTTTCATCCTTGCTTACCTTCCCAGGCCAGCCCATGAAGCCTCTATGGAAGACATTCTGTCAGACCTCTGTCGGTAACCTACTATGCAGCTGTGTCAATCTCAGCCTTTTGTTATGATAGAAGTTCCAACTTGGTAGGAGAGGAACAGAATTGCACTAAAGCAAGGTCTCTTCCCCCATACTGAAGAGCACCTGAGAGTTACAGAAGTGTAGTGTTCAATGACTAGCTTTATATAGCCGAGACTGGTAACTCATCAGAAAGCATAAATTGTTTACATTGCTGAAAGTTCTCATGGTCTACTCTGTTCTCAGTAAATACAGGTTCACTGGACTCTTATCTTCTTCAGAAGCACAAACACAAGTCATCATTTACAGTCAGACTCTACTAACACAGAATTTGTGATAATTCTATTAGAATTTAGGTAAAACTTATTTTGAGCCACTTATTTTTTTAATAATCCTCTTTTAAGAGGATTTACCAGCAAATTTAGAATAGAAATGAGAGGACGAGGTGGGGGAAGGTTTAGCATGTTTGAAAGGAAATTCTTGTCAAGATTCTTAATAGTGCTCACTTGCATTTAAACAATTAATGGAATAATTACAACTGAGCCACCTCATTAATTAAAGAAAACCCAGCAGGATCTTTATTTGGCAACAGTTTATTAAGCAGAGATTCTCTTAAGTATCAACTAACTGGAAAACTGGTAAGAGATATGCCTCCTTCCAAAGTCTAATTACACCCTTTCAATCATCTTAAATTTCCCAAACATTGAGGTTATCTCTCCAACAAACTACGACTAGCTGCAAAAATTAGAATGTAAATATGTGTTCGTCTGTCCCATAGGTGATCTGTGAAGGTAGTCCCCAAAGTAGTAGAAGTGTGGCAAGGTGGATGAGAAAGAAGTCTTTAGCTAGTCAGGGGGCTTCAGATCCATTTCAATAGCACGTTTTCACTAGTTCCTTGCTCTGAACCTGCATATTCTCCTCTGATCCTTTTCATACCTCTACAGAAAGGTACACAGGCCTGCTTACTTACCTCTTCTCCTGATGTACTGGCCTCTGAATATCTGGTAAGGCGCAAGTTTCAAGGAAGTGGAAAGCCAGTGCAGTGACTTGATTTGGATCATTAATTTGGCCCACAGTGGGATGATTAGGACAGACTACAGAAAATGCACACTACTCTATGTTTATTCATTCATTTAGCAGAGCTCAGGAGTTAGGAGCATGGAGGGGCTCTGCCACTCATGAGGCAGGTACAGTTTAATTTAACCTCTCTGTTCCTTTTCTACAAAATGGGGATGGGAAAGCAAAACATCCTTAGTAAGGTTGTTACCAGAGTTTAAATAATTGATACTTATATAGTACTTAGAACAATGTCTGATACATAGAAATCACTTTTTAACTGCTAAAATGCATCAATTCATTAAATATTTATTGAGTGTTTTCTATGTGCTTTGTTAGATTCTGGGAATAGAGAAATGACCAGAGTGAAAAATCCCTGCCCACTTGATGCTTCTAGCTCAGGAAAATGGATAGTAAAATGAGCAAGCATATTTTATAGAATGTTGGGAGGTAAGAACTCTAGGAAATAATAACAGAGGGGAAAGGTGTGAAAGAGCTGGCTGTTTTTCCACTCTTAACCAGGACATCCAAACTGAGCTTTTCTGAGCAGATTTGAAGCTATTAATGCAGTAAGTCAAGCAGCTCCCTGATGGAAGGGGCTTCTAAGCAGAGGATCAGCTGGAACAAAATCTGTGAGATATGACCCAGGAACAGAAGACCAGGCTGGCTGAATCAGACTGCATAAGAGAGAGGGGTCAGGAGTAAGGAGAAGTGGAAACAGAGGATCAGACTCCATAGGGTCTTAGGTTGCTAGAAGAACTTTGGCTTCTACTCTGAGGGAAATGAGGAGTGTGCTCCAAGGCAAAGGCCTCGGGAAGAACCAGCTTAGATTCTCTGTGTCCTTGTCACAGTTGCTTTTGTCCCTCAGCAGGTTTGGTAAAGATGGGAGAGCTCTTCAACATGAACTAGGCACCCACAGATGGTCCAGGGAGCAGAGCATGGAAACTGGGACAGGACTCATTTGTGTGTCTATTCTGAGCAGGAGAACAGGAAAGAAAGTCTAAGCTAAGAACAAGGCATTCCCCACACTTGGTAAAAACAGAAGCTTGAAAAATATAAATTTATCCTATCCTCATTAAATACTTCATAATTGTCAGAATTGTCTGTACTTCAGAAGAGTACCCAGTATTTTACTCATTGCCAAGTACAAACCCACATTCCTCTATCCTAGTTTTCAACATGGCCTTGAACTGACAGCTTACATTTGATACTGCTTATTGGCACTAAAGGACTAAAAAACAACAGATAAAAGAAGAGTCATCATATATATATATATATATATATATATATATATATATATATATATATATTTATATATGTACATGCATCTATATCTATATCTATATCTATCTCTCTCTTTTTTTTAGACAGGGTCTCTCTATGTAGCCCAGGCTGGCCTCGAACTCACAATTTTCCTGCCTCTAACTTCTAAGACCTGAGATTATAGCATGTACCCTATACTTGATGATTTTTATGTTCTTTCTAACATAAATTTAAAGCTAGTGGCATGGCTCAAGTGGTAGAGTGCCTGCTTAGCAAGTGAAAGGCCCTGAGTTCAAACCCCAGTACTGCCAAAAAAAAAGTGCTAACATAAATTTACATAGAAATTCAGAACACCTGAAATGTTTTATTTATATATTTATAAGATATAAAACCCTACATTGCTTGCTTACCCTGTTTTAATACTCAAATTCTTCTTGGTTTTTTTTTGTGTGTGTGTGTGTGTGTGGTACTGGGGTTTGAACTCAAGGCCTACACCTTGAGCCACTCCACCAGCCCTTTTTGGTGCAGGGTTTTTTTCAAGATAGGTTCTGATGAACTATTTGCCCAGGCTGGCTTTGAACTGTGATCCTCCTGATCTCTGCCTCCTGAGTAACTAGGATTACAGGCATGAGCCACCCATGTCCTACCCTAATCTTCCTGTGAATGTAGAACATCAAATATGTTGCAAAAATTTTGGTAAAGTCACTTTTTTCCCCCAAATTTGATAAATGTCTAGCTCAGAAGTCTGTGGATTAGATGAAGATAGTGAACAACTGGAACAACTGCTTGCTTTTCACTTTTGTGGCAGATAAACCACACCAGGGGAAAGAAAAGAGATTTCAAATTATCTTATTGTCTGACTTTGGGGTTGCAGGCAAAGGAGTGACCATAAGTGAGAATATTAGTAAAGATGCCAGGGACAAAATAGTTCTGTCTTTCCCTGACTTTGAACCCAATGTTGAGTGTTCAAGATGTTAAAAGCATACAGTAAATAACTGACACTCATACAATGCTGAAATCTTTGTGTTGAGGAGAAATACTGCTTTAGGTAGTGGTGTTCTGTGGGAAGGAGGCATGGGATGACTATTGTCACATAGAATGCACTTGACCTCCAGAAGCTAGACTTGATTCATATAAACTGAGTGCAGTTATTTGCTTTGTTGAAAAGTTGTCTGCTGCAAAGATAGTCTATTTGAATGATATTCTTGTGCATGTTAATGTCCATTGTAAGGTGTGAGGTAAAAAGCTCCATCTTCTAATTTTTAAAAAGTTGTTTGTAGTTGACAGAAACATAAAAATGAATTCTGGCTCTGGCCAGTGTTAAATTATGTTGAAATTTTGTTTCACCTCTCTATATTTCTGAATATTACTAAGTCAAGAGGAAGAGAAATCCCTCCTTTCAAATGGGTATTTTTTTTTCTTGAAGATTTCCCAAAGCAATTTACTCTCCTTTTTTGCTTTCCTGCATGCATCTGAAAATATAAAATTTTGATTTTTTTCTTTCTATTTATCATGTGATGACATAAGTAAGGAAGTTCATAAACAGGCAGTAAACCAAGGCTTTTTTTTTGTTGTTTAATAATTTTTATCCTTTTCATCAGTGTGTTTTATATTGCAGTTGCTTAAGCCAGTGACTTCTGATACTGACATATGCTGCTCAGGTATATGACCAGGCTTACTTTTTCCAGAGGCTTAAGGACAAAGACAAGAATTCACAAAGCTTAGGTAGGTGGTTCTCAGGTGGCAGGACATTTCCTATCGTATGTTAGGAGAAATTTTTGATCAACTTAATGATTGTTAGAAAGAGACTGACTTTTGGGTAGGGTTCTAAATTCCTACAAAGCCACTGATCACATGCACACCCTTGGATATTTATTCAGATGTAAGAAACCCAGACTTCCAATGTGCTCCATATCTTGGAGAACTTCATCTCTCTCTCCTGCAGAAAAAATGGCAGTAGGTGACTGAAATTACACTATATCTTCATAGTATTTAGCCCTAGACTTAAGTTAAAGAATGGTTGACAGTGAACTCCTTTAAAAATTTTGCTTTAAAAAATTAATTCTATTTTAAAGAAGAACTAGCACCAACACTCCTCAAACTTTTCCATGAAATAGAAAGGAAAGGATACTACCAAACTCATTCTAAGAAGCTAGTATTAGACTCCTCCCTAAATGGGACAAGGACACAACAAAAAAAGAGAATTAATGAACACAGATGCAAAAATCCTCAATAAAATATTGGCAAACCTAATAAGATCATACATCATGATCAAGTTGGTTTCATCCAGGGATGCAAGAATGGTTCAACATATGCAAATCATTAAATGTAACACAACATGTTAACAGAAGCAAAGACAAAGCCACAAGATCATCTCAATAGAAGCAGAAAAATCCTTCAATAAATGTCAATATCCTTTCATGATAAAAAGCTCTGATGAAACTAGGAATAGAAGGAATGTACTTCAACATAACAAAGGTTATATATGACAAGCCTATAGCCAACATCATACTAAATGGCTAAACATTGAAAACATTCTCTCTAAAGTCAGGAATGAGACAAGAATGTACACTCTCTCCACTCTTACTCAACATAGTCATGAAATTTCTAGCCAGAGCAATAAAACAGGAAGAAGAAAAAAAAATGAACACCAATTGGAAAGGAAGTAGTCGAACTATCTCTATTTGCAGATGACATGATTTTATATCTAAATGACCTGAAAGGAACCTTCCAGATGTATGAGGGTATGGCCAATGAGTGACTCTTGGCTATGGGAGAAAACATTTGTAACACAGAGATATATCTGTGAAGCACCATTTTCTCTCATGGGAAAGGGTATCCCTAATTGTTCATAAGAGTTATGTCATGCCCACAGATGAATGGGAGGAATAGTTTAGCCTGAGGGCTACTGACTTTTCTTTCATAGAAAATGTTAATAAGCTAGGTGGTAAAAAAAAAAAAAAAAAAACTAAATGACCTGAAAAAACTCCACCAAAAAGCTCCTAAACACCATAAACAGTTTCAGCAAAGTTTCAGGATACAAAAATCAATCTACAAAATTCTGTAGCTTTTCTATACACCAACAATGAACAGATTAAGAAAGAATATAGGAAAACCATTCCATTTATAATAGCCTTAAAAAACACCTAGGAACAAACTTAACAAAGAATGTGAAAGATCTCTGCAATGAAAACTATAAACCACTGAAGAAAGAAATTGAAGAAGACTACAGAAGATGGAAAAATCTCCCATGCTCATGAATTGGTAGAATCAGCAGAGTGAAAATGACTGTATTACCAAAAGCAATCTACATGTTCAATTCCTACCAAAAATCCAATGGCATTCATCACAGAGATTGAAAAATCTACCCTAAAGTTCATTTGGAAGCCCAGAAGACCACAAACAGCCAAGGCAATACTGAGCAAAAAGAGCAACACTGGAAGTATCACAATACCCAACTTCAAATTATACTACAGAGCCAAAGCAATAAAAACAGCCTGGTATGGCACAAAAACAGACACAAAGACTAGTGAAACAGAATAGAAGACCCAGATATGAATCTGCACAGTTACAGCCACCTAATTTTTGAAAAAGGCGCCAAAAACATGATGGAGAAAAGACAGCCTCTTTAACCAATGCTGCAGGGAAAACTGGATATCTGCCTGCACAAAACTGAAACTAGATCCATGTTTGTCACCCTGTACATATACAATTCAAAATGGATTAAGGACCTTAATATAAAACCTGAAACTTTGAAGCTAATGTATGAAAGAGTGGGGAATAATATACTGGAAGCAATAGGCATTGGCAATGACTTCCTCAATAGAACTCAACTGACTCAGCAACTAAGAATAAGGATTGATAAATGGGACTACATGAAATTAAAAAGCTTCAGCACAACAAAATAAATGGTCTCTAAATTGAAGAGACTGCCCACAGAATAGGAGAAAATCTTTGCCAGTTATACTTCTGACAAGGGTTTGACAACCAGAATATACAGGGGCTCGAAAAACTAAACTCCCCAAAATTTGAGGATCAATGAAGAAATGGGCAAAAGAACTGAACAGAACTTTTCAAAGAAATCCAAGTGGCTAAAAAACACATGAAGAAATGCTCAACATATGGTCATAAAGGAAATGCAAATCAAAACCACATTAAGATTCCACCTTATTCCTGTTAGAATAGCTACCATCAAGAACACAAACAACAACAACAAATGTTGGCGAGGATGTGAAGAAACAGGAACCCTCATACACTGCTGGTGGAAAATTTAAATTAGTACAATCACAATAGAAAACAGTGTGGAGCCTCACCCCCGTTAGAATAGCCATCATTAGCAATACCACTAACAACAGGTGTTGGCGAGGATGCAGGGAAAAAGGAACCCTCTTACACTGCTGGTGGGAATGCAAACTAGTACAACCACTCTGGAAAAAAATTTGGAGGTTTCTTAAAAATCTAAACATTGATCTACCATATGATCCAGCAACACCACTCTTGGGGATATACCCAAAAGACTGTGACACAGGTTACTGCAGAGGCACCTGCACACCATGTTTATTGAGGCACTATTCACAATAGCCAAATTATGGAAACAGCCAAGATGCCCACTACTGACGAATGGATCAAGGAAATGTGATATCTATACACAATGGAATTTTATGCAGCCATGAAGAAGAATGAAATATTATCATTCGCTGGTAAATGGATGGAACTGGAGAACATCATTCTGAGTGACGTTAGCCTGACCCAAAAGACCAAAAATCATATGTTCTCCCTCATATGCGGACATTAGATCAAGGGTAAACACAACAAGGGGATTGGACTTTGAGCACATGATAAAAGCGAGAGCACACAAGGGAGGTATGAGGATAGGTAAGACACCCAAAAAACTAGATAGCATTTGTTGCCCTCAATGCAGAGAAACTAATGCAGACACTTTAAAGCAACTGAGGCTAATAGGAGAAGGGGACCAGGAACTAGAGAAAAGGTTAGTTCAAGAAGAATTAACTTAGAAGGTAACACACATGTACAGGAAATCAATGCGAATCAACTCCCTGTATAGCTATCCTTATCTCAACTAGCAAAAACCCTTGTTCCTTCCTATTATTGTTTATACTCTCCCTTCAACAAAATTAGAGATAAGGGCAAAATAGTTTCTTCTGACTATCGAGGGGGTGAGGGGGAGAGGGAGAGGGCAGGGGGGGTAAGGGAAGGAGTGGGGGAAGGGGGGAGAAATGACCCAAACATTGTATGCACATATGAATACAATAAAAAGAGAGAGAGAGAGAAAAGAAAACAGTGTAGAGTCTCCTCAAAAAACTAAGAATAGAACTGCCTTATGACCCAGCAATACCACTGCAAGGGATGCACCTGAAGGAATGTAAGTCAGTTTATAATAGAGGCACCTGCACACCCATGTTTATTGCAGCATTATTAAGAATAGCTATGCTATGGAAATAGTCTAGATGCCCCACAACTGATGAATAGATTAAGAAAATGTGGTACTTACATGCAGTGAAATTCTATATAGTCACAAAGAAGAATGAAATTTTGTCATTTGCAGGTAAATGGATGGAACTGGAGAACATCATCTTAAGTGAAGTTAGCCAGGTTCACAAGGCCAAAGCCACACACTTTCTCTCATATGTGGAATACAGACCGAATACAATGTAGCAATATTATAAAAAACAGGACATGCCAGGGGAGGTCACACACAAGCGGGGAGGGGTAAAAGAAGGAAGTTAAGAAAGTGAATATGGTTGCTGTACTTTCTGTACAAGAATGAATATAGAACTTTTAAACAGGTTTAAACCATAAGAAAGGGACTAAAGCAGAAAGAAGAAAATTGGAGGAAATGAACCAAATCGGGTGACAATACATATATACATGGAAGTGCCACAAGGGAATTCCCTCTATAGCTATCTTAAACAAGCAAAAACGTCATTTCTTTTGCAAAATTGGAGAACAGGAGGGAAGACTAGGTCCTTCCCGATGGGGAGGGGTTGATACCAGTGGTAGCGGGGAGGAGGTGAGGAAAGGGAGTAAAAGGGTGGGTATGTGGCAAACATTATGTACACATGAAGGTAAATGGAAAAAAGATATCTGTTGAAACTATTTCTTGAATGGACAGAGGGAGAATAAAGGAGAATGGTGGTGGGGGTGAATTTAAGTATGATATGCTTGATGTATCACAAGAACCTTTGTAAATGCCACAATGTACCCTTACCCAGCACAACAACAAAAAATAGAAGAAAAAATCAATTCTAGTGAGTTCTCAGTATAATGTTAATCCATTGCTTCTTCAAAGGAAGAAGGCTCCATCCCTAACTTTTCTTCTATCCTGCAGACTCCCAAGACTTTGGATGAAGACTGCTGTCAGCTAATACTCTAAAAACTTAATATTCTAATAACTTAAAAAAGAAGATGCAAGTGATAAGCCACGTCTTGGGGAGTCACCTACTGAAATGTCTCAGTTTTAAGAGAAGGGGTGTTTGACATGAAGGCTTTCAGAGGCATAACACAGAGAACAGTGTTGATAATGGATCTGCAAAGTGGTTTGCTTATCGTAATGGTGGCTACTATTTCCTTATCCATGTTTTATTTTCCATCTCTCAGGGTTCCGTCATTTCCCCTATATACCCATGATATCCAAATACAAATTCCCACATTTCCTGAACTATAGATAAACATTTTCCAAACCACCTGATGGTCCCCAAATGAATCAAATATATTATAAACCGGCCTATCTTTCCTCTAAACCTGTTGAAGGCTCATGTTCTCAGTTTGGGCTGATGGCACCACGGTCTGACCACATCCTAAAACCAGAAAAGGCTGATATCCTTATTTCCAGTCTCTCACCTCAAACACCATCCTTGTTGGCTTGTCCTCAGAGAGGCCCCCTGAATCCAACCTTTCACCTCTACCTTCTCTGCCTAGTTTAGTCCAGATGCTTTAGGGCAATAGAGCAGCCTCCATTCTCTCCTGTCCTCCACCATCCCTTCTCTATCCTAGTTACCTCTCAAGGAGTAGCCAGAATTATCTCTCTCAAAACCAAATTTGAGAATGGTATTATACTACTTAAAGACCTCCCTTCAATTTCCATCACTTACAACATAAAATCCCAAAAACTTTACAGTAGTCCCCTGCTTCTCCACAGGGGGATATGTTCAAAGATTCCTAAGTGGATTCTGAAACTACAGATAATACTAAACCCTGCATATGCTAAGTTTTTTCTTATATGTACACACCTAAGATAAAATTTAATTATAAGTTAGGCACAGTAAGAGATGAACAATAATAACCAATAGTAAAATAGAAAACCTTTAAAAACATACTGTAATAAAAGTTATGTGAATGTGATTCTCTCTCATTCTCTTTTTCAAAATATCTTATTGTACTGTACTCCTTTTTTTCTTGTAATAATGAGGTAAAAAACTATATATGTGATGAGATGAATGAACAATAAACATTTGTGTATTAGCCTAGACTTTTATTCTTTCCTTGTTAAGTTGGGAGCTTTCACTTTCTCATAAAAAGAAGTGTACCTTATGACTTCTGGTTAGTATATCCAAATTGCCGGTATCATTACTATTATGCTTTGGGGCCATAATTAAGTAAAATATGGGCACTGCAATAACCAAGGCAGCTACAGACTGACTATCAGGCAGGTAGCATATACAGTGCAGATACACTTGACAGGGATGATTATTACACATGGTAAGACACAGTGGGATAGGAAGAGACTCAGAATGGCACACAGTATAAAATTTACAAATTTTTATTTCTGGAATCTTCCATTTAATATTTTCAGCTGATCATAGATAACTAAAACTATGGAAAATAAAAGCACAGATGTGTGCGTGTGTGTGTGTGTACTATTGTACTTAGAAAGCTAGGTTCTTCTAAGTCCCTTTCCAACATTCTCTGAGCATCTTAAACTACCTAATCTCCCTAAAATCTAGCCAGACTGACCCAGACATTTGTGAAATAAATTATTCTTAAAGGTCATGGCCTCTGGAAGCCCTTTCCAACTCCTGGTGGAATCTGAGTCACTTCCTTTGTTGTAACCAATTGTTGTTTTTATACATTTCTATTTCCATTATATTGATGAATCACATAGCCTCTAATTCTACTTATTCTTGATTCTTTCACTTAAGCATGAATGAGATTAGGGATGAGATAGGGCATCAAGCCTAGAACAGAGTAGGTATCCAAGATATGCTTGTTTAATGAATGGCTAAATGTGAGTATGGACTGTAATAAAGTAATTGTGTGAGGTCTGAGGAGGGAGTGATAACTACATCTTCATTTGATTAGACTCAGTAGATCCAAAGTGTTAGCAAAGGAAGCTGCTTGGAGACAGGACTCTCTCTTCTCTCTCTGTGCCTGTAGACATCATTAGGGAAGGACTCGGTCATTACTAAACGACTCTTTAATTAAAATACATTAGTAGTGAATAAGTGGCTAGGTTTTGCAGTAATTATTGTTATACCATCCATTTTTAATGTTGGCCACAGACTCATGATATACCATTATTATTTAATGTTAGAGATCAGCCTGCTTTGATATTAGATAAGAGTATTTGCTATAATAGCATAAATGCTTAATTAGCCTAGACTCAGAAGGCAAATGAAACACAGAAGAAAATGAAAAAGAGTTTAAAAAGAGGCAAAAATTAGCAAAGGGTTGCTTTGTTTTAGATTTTGAAACATATGATCCACACTGCTTAATTACACTTGCCTTTACAGGTCTTCCGAATGAGTGAAAAACTGTCTCTCTGGAATTTAATACTGCTAGAATTGCAAGTCATTTATTCATTTAAAAGCCTGCTGTTAGTGCACGAAAGCAAAACCTAGATCTAGCCATCCATTTCATGAAGTTGAGAGTTCTATCTCAGATTCTTTTCTTCCAGGCACTGAGTGTTTATTTTGTTCTAGGAATTGAGGTTAAAGTGGAGAAAATAACAAGCACTACCTCTTAAAGAGCTTTTATTTGGTTACAGAAGCCAATAATGAATGCAATGAGAACTCACCGAGGAAATACCAAATAGTGATAAATGCTATAAAGACACCAAAACAGAAGTACATGCTGGATTTTTTTAAAGATCGAATGGTCATGTTATTTAGTTTTTACATTTATTAAGCATCTACTCCATGCTTGTCACTGTGATACATACTAGGAAATTTAAAGACAAATATACGTTCCTAAACCTTAATCTAGTTTTCATGTTAACAGAAATAAAACACGGGTATGGAAACCAGCAACCATACTAGAGTGCAATGAACAATACTGTAGAACATATACTGGTGTGGACCATTCTTGCTGAGCTATGCTGAACCCTGGAGTGCAGAAAAATGAAGAATAATAACTCCTGGAGACTCAGGGAAAATTTTCAAGAAGAGAAGACATGAGCTGAGAATTTAAAAATGAATAGGAATTACCAAGGTGGCAAAGGGAAGAGGGGGTAACTGGGCTTTTCAGTAGAAGAAGCATCATTTAAGGCTCACAGGCAATGCATGGAAAATATGAGGGGCTTAGTTGCTGGAGTGGAGCACATGACTGTGAATGTGTGCGGGTGACATTTGAACACATGGGTGCACTGCAGCATACGTTGGCATCCATGAGAAACTAACCTACCAATTTCTGTAGAATGAAGGAAAGACCTAGATGTGAAGTTAGCATGTGGCAAAGTAAGGAATTGAATCTTCCAATTCTGGAGTTATTTGGAATTTTACTTTAGTTTAAAAACAGGAAAAGATAGAATAGTTCAGATATTATAGGTTTTACATATTGAGAAGATGCCAAGATTCTTAGAGTTAAAATGAAGAAGTTCAAATTATTAAATCAGATTGTTTAATATTTTTAATGAACTATTGTCAATTTTCTCCATGGTAACAGTTTCTAACATTTTTTTTAAGATGGGACTGATCTTGAACTCCTAGGCTAAGCAATCCTTTAAATTCTAATCTACCTAAACATTTCCTTTATTAAAATTAAGGCTAATTAAAAAATTTAAATGTTTGATGAACAGGTTTGTAAAACTTAAAAATTCTTTCACATAGCTTGATAAGGGGGAGTGCAGAACAGTTTGATTAGATGTATAATATTCCAAACCATGGTCTGATCTGATATAGGTTTTTTTATTCTTTTGATTTATTGGACCTAAGGGTGACACCCTACCTCTCAACTTTGTGTTGCTGGGCCCTTTCACTTGTATCACCAGAATACAATGAGTGCTCTGGAACATGTAGAATGTGAAACACCACCCACTTTAGTGCTGGCTTTCCTGCCACAATGCAATGTACACATTGGCCACATGCCTGGATTTAGGCAAGATTGTCATATATACCATGGAATACTACTCAGCTCTAAAGAAAAATGAAATGATATCATTTGCAAGAAAATGGGTGGAACTGGAGACCCTCACACTGAGTGACATGCAAAAAGGTCAAATTTCACATGTTCGCTCTAATTTGTGAAACCTAGACCTGAAATGATGATGATGATGATGACGACAGTAATAGTGGGACATGAGTGTATATGGGGGACTGTTTAGGATGGGATCAGCAGGAGGGAGATGGGAGGGAAGGGATACTGAGGGGTGGAGAGGATTGAAGTACATTTCATATAGAATGAACACAACATTATGAAGCCCTCCAAATACTGTTCGAAAAAGTGAGTAGTGGGGAAAGATGGAAAGGAAATACAATGCAGGGGGTGGACTTGTTCAAAGTACATTGTGGGGTGTACAGAATTATAACAATGAAGTTTTGCTAATTCAAAAAATAAAATGAAATTTAAAAAGAATAGAGATTGTGATAAAATGGAACATGCAAATCATTCTAAACTTATGGAACTCTGTAAACAGCAGTCTAAGAAAAACAACAATTTTAATAAGATATAGTTAAAATTAATTAAAAAGATGTCAAATTCTAATAGTGAAATGCTCCAGTAATCCTGGCTTTCATTTCCACCAAGGTGAAGACATGTGGGGGAACTGGATGTAAGAAAGGGGGATTTAAGAAAGGAGACAAGGGAACCCTGTTACAGGTAGAGAGTTAGGTATTGGTTTGGCACAAAGTGAAGTGATGCTAAATCTGGATTACTTCTATTTACCATTTATGTTCATGTCTATTTTTTTGTGTCCTGAGGATGGAATGCAGCATCTTGTACATGTTAGGCAAGTGCTTTGCCCCTAGCCTGTGTTCATGTGGAGAGAATTGCCTTGTAGAGCAAATGTCCACAATAAAGAAGGTAGACATGAAAATTATTGCTCTTCTTCTCGATGCTTTCACCTAAGGCAAAGTGCTTTAGACTCAGCTGCTGTAATCTGGGAAAAATCACTCCTAACTTCCATGGTACATTGTCATCACTATCCTATTTACAATTGCTGAAAAGTAGTAGACAGACTGTGTTTGCATGATATTGCAAATTCTTCACTAGATATAATGAGGAAAATATTTTTAATAGGCAAGGATGGGGACCATATGTGTATCTCAGTATATAGTTGGTATATAATGTGTGCTATGCCTCTGGCTGACAGCAGACTTGGTAGTTTCTAGCGAATATTTGATGAGCAACTAAACTGAATAAATGAATCAATGAGCAATCAAAAATGGAAAGAAAACCCTTCAGTCTGCAGGTGACTCAAGGAAATGCTTGTCTTCACAGTGCTTGTCCTCTGAATGACCCAGTTGCTGTTTCACATTTCTGTTTCCATAGTGTAGTGGTTATCATGTTTGCCTCATATTTCTGACCTCCAGCCTAGAACTCTTCAAAGCTCCTTCCTGGATCCTGCAAACCGACAAGCTTCTTGACTTCATCATACAACCCACCACCTGCCTCCACCAGTTTCACGTCTATCTTTGCCTGGGTCCAGTAACCCTGGGCATCCAGTTCTCCACTGCTGTGGGTGAAAGGTCAAGATCAGGGAGACAGTGACTCAGCTAGCTGGAAAGAAGCAGACAAGTTGACTGGCTGAGGGTAGAGAACCCTCCAGATTCATGATGCATAATTAACTCACAAACTGTCCAGTCAGTATTGTCACAGCTCCTCTTATCCATGAGACCCTTGGATTATGTTGGAATGTCTCTTTGTTTTAATGTTGCACTTGATGTTGATTTATACTTGATTCCACCTGAGGTGAAAAGTAATTCTCAGGAGAGTAAATGATGGGGAGGACAGTAAGCCCCCTCCTCTGTCTCTCCACAGGCAAGGACCGGGATAAAACTGGTAAAGGGGAGTGGGTTGTGTGATGAGGTTGGAGTCCTCCTGCTGCCTTGCTGTCCAGGGGTAGTGCTCACTCTTTCCACCCTCTTGGCTGCGCTGGTGGATTGTTACCAGCTGGCGTTTCCATTTCTCTGCTGAGGCTGTGCTGCAGTGTTCTGTACAAGAAGGGACTTCCAGGTTTTCTTATGTTGCTGAGATCGTGCAGGCCTGGATCTCCCTCAATTTGTCTTCAGTGAGCCAAGGCTGGAAGCCTGGAACACAGACTCTTTCTGTTCTCCATTTTCCAGTAGTGTTCTGTGGATTCATTGTGATTTATAGTCCTGTAGGAAGCCAGGTCTGCAGCATTCTCATTGACTCCAGCCTGTAATGTTGTTTGTCAAGCTGCCATTTACAGCTTGGAAAATTTTTCTCTAATCCACTTTGCAGAGTCATGGTGTGTCTCTTCACTGTAATTGTGACTCTGATGTATGTCAGCAAGGGGAACAGTGGGACCCACCCCGTGCCTTCTAGCTTTTGTTTTTATACTGTACCAAACCAAAGTGCACTATATGAGGACGGTTAGTAGCAGTAACCTATACTGAAATAGTTTTTATAATCTTATTTGTGATCTATAGGAGAAAAAGACATGTTGATGTAGGCCTAATTACTTATATGAATATGTCTTAATGTGGAAATTTATAAAAAGTAATAATAAACCCATTTTTCTCTCATCTCCTAATTTCACCATTTATTTTCTATCAGCCCATGTTGTTGAGGCTATTTACTTTTTTCCAGAGTGAGAGGCTGTAGATAGTAACATGCTATACACAGGCTAGGGCAATGTTTTAATCATATGTTAAAGTCCAGTCCTTAGCACAGAAACTAGAATTTAGGATGTACTTAACGTGTATCTGAATTATAACAGCAGTGAGGCAAGGAACTGGGCCTGGAGAAATTAGGAGAGGGAGTGGCAGGACCAGACCATGCCATCCCATGAAATCTATGGGATCAGAGACAAACTACTGGGAAATCCAAAGTCTGGATACCTAGGTCAGAGCAAGATGGTGGGCTCAACCAAAGAGACAGTGAGCAGACAGAAGTCACAGGTAAAACAACATCCAGCAGGAGGCAAGTAACCTGCAGTTGTATAGTAACCAACAGAATGGAGTACCTCAATTTGAGGAGAAAGGCCCTCTGAAGGCTGTCTGTAAAGCATAGACAGGGGATACAGTTTTGCTTTAGCTTCTAAACTGCCTGTACTGCTCCACTGTGCCCACTCCCTTTGGCTCACCCTTGCTCTGCTTGGTGTAAGGCTCCATTGTGTTTTACATGAATGACTTCAACTGCTGCTCAAATGGCTTCCAGTCTATGAGTCCCCTGCACAGTTCATTTGAAAATCAGGTCCTGTGTCTTGTTTTAATTTTGGTGCCATATCCATCATACTATTTTAATTTTAATATTAATGGTGTCTAATTTAAAAATTGGACATCTTCTTCCATCAACTCTCTACTGATAATTTATCCTAGAAACCACTGCAATAAATTCTATCCCTGACTCAACTTTGAGCTCTATTCACAAGAAATTTTCAGTCAAAAGGGTGCCTTGTTTTTCTCCACTCTCTGGCCTGCTTTATTCTCCTTTAGTTGTTATCATCTTCTTGCCTTGGAAAATTTTCTCTCATCTACTTTGTAGAGTCATGGTGTATCTCCTCACTTTAACTGTGGCCCTGATGTATGTCAGCATGGGGAACAGAGGGACCCACCTTATTGCTTAGCTTCCTGGTCTCAGAGGGTTTGTTCCTGTTCAGATTTTTCATCCTTGAAGCTCCATCTGCCTAGAATGTTCTTTTTCCTAATTGCTGTGTGGTTTGTTGCCTCACTTCAAGTACCCTTCTTAGTGGACTTCTTTAAACATACTACTTAAACATGCCTTCATTACCTTTGCCTTTTCCCTTTCTTTTAAAAATAATCCTCAATAGATTGCTTTGCATATTTGTTTACTCATGAAGACATAGATTTTGCCTGTTTTATTCATTGGTATATCTTCCTAAAAGAAAGCTTTGCTTACATTAGGCACTTCATAAATCTTGTTAAAAAAATGAATACAATGTGAACTAGACAGTATTAAAGAAAGCTAGAGGAAAGAATTTATTCCAAGAAGGAGGAGGCATTTAGAGTTTCAAATGATGGGAATGAGCTAAGGATGAAAAAATAGTAAGGGAAGGGTTTTCTTCCATCCATTGCCAACTATCTTGGATACTGTTATTTTCTAGCAACCTCGTAATGTTTACCATACCTCCTTGTTTCTCTCCATCTCTCTCAGTTGAATATACTTCTGTGGAAAGCAAATGGAGCTAAGCATCAGTGAAGACCTAGTTGCAGGTGGCTGTTTGATAATGCTAAGGGTGTCTGCTGGCTGTTCACTAAGTCCTGAAACAAATATTACACAGAAGATCTCTGATATGATGAGGCTACTTGGTTAGATATTAATACTTGCACCAGAAATGTGGCAAGTTCTTTCCTTCTTAATTGTGTTTTTCAGGCACAATTTCACTTTCTTTAACTTGAACAACTCTTGCTTCTACTATCTGAAATACTTTTCACAGGGAAACTTTCTTACTATGTTATTATCCCTGAGTTAAGATCCAGTGTAGGTGTTTAACTATTGCTGCCTGTGCTTTTCAGTCATCAGCAAATTGATGAGAGTCGTTAGTCTCCATGAATCATTTTCAAGTTTATTTGCATTTTTCCTTGATGAAAGAAAAGCAAAGTAGAATAATTACAGTTTTCAATGCTCACTGGGATATTCTTAGCACTTTCTGCAGTCAGTTACAATGTACATCACTCATTCCTCATACAATTGCTTACCATCTTGCACACTGCCATTTCTATTACGAACACATGATTTAATACCCTTGGATGGGTTATAATTACAGTCTGTTATCCTCTCTTACAATGTTTAGTGCCAGAAGCTTTCAATGTAAAGACTAGTGTAATATCATTCTACACCAAATCATTCAATTTCATGTGCAAACCTTTAGACTTTGTATTTGTGGCTGATCCCCCCTTCTCTAAAAAAAACCCTGGTAGATGAGAAATGCAAACAATATCTCTAATTCTTCAGTGCCATGTTACACAACAATTTAAATAACATATGCATCCACATGAAAAAGAAAACAAACTGGTAACATAGATTAATTATGTAGTTGTTGTTAGTTTTTCAAAGGGATTCACTACAGATTTTCTTTAAATAGTAAGCTCCACTAGTGCAGTTAAGATATAATTAGATTTCCCTGAATTTGATTTGTACACATTTCAGGAACTGATTCACTATGCAAAAAAACAGTAAAACTATGTTTGCTTTGTGCATGAAATGCAAGCAGCAGATAGGAGTATGTTCGAGTCAGAAGATGTCAAACACCCAGATGCTGAAGAATACCTGGCTATTAGACCATGGGTTTGAATATTCACTCACATATTTAGCACAATCATTTTGGTGTCTGAAGTCTAACAAAGAAGCAGGGTAGATAAACAAATTCCCTGAGACAGTGTCTAGCTTACTAAAATTGACAATGGTACTTCTTTTAATACTTACGGATAGGTAATTTTAGAAATGACTGTGTTCAATGAAAAATTTGAAAATATTATACATCACTTTCATTAAATGAAGAGGTTGTCTGTTTTAATGTGATAAACAATTCTCAATAAAGGCCTAAAATAAACACTTAAAATTAACCTGGAAGGCAAGAAGTTATCCAATAGAGAAGAAAAACACTCTAAATACTACTGTTCTTAAGAAGATGGGAAATGAAAAGCTAAAACATATAATCTCAACCTAATGAATTCAAAATAAATCTTTACATGGTAGTCTTACCTGGAAAAGGAGAATTTACTTCCACTGCCTGATACTCACCTGAAGTATCAGGTGAGACTAGAAGATGAAATTTTACTATTTAAAGAGGCCTTACACGTTAGTGTTTCACTGGGTGATAGCAAATGTACTGTCAACTTTAAAAGAAGCAAGAGAATGATAGGTGGCTGGATGTCCTGAAGAAAGACAACCCAAGCGTTTAGTCAGCAAGGTGTGGGTTGGAGTCATGACTCTGTTACATATTTGGTGTTTATCTTGCACAACTTATTTAGCTATTTTGTAAAATTCACAGTGGAGAGGGATACTTATATTGCAAGATTTTTTTTTAATTTGGCGGGGCTGGGATTTGAACCAGGACTTCATGCTTGCTATTGCTTGTATATTTAAATAAAAAATCAGTGAGCCTAATAAATGAAAGGTACTTAAATGCTACTTCCCTTTGGTTTTGATGAATTTACAAAATATGGAAAATTAAAAACAACTTTTAATTATCATTGAAATTTGGACACACGGCCTTGTACTTGTCTCTGAGTTCATAAATTTTAGGCAGAGCAAGTAACTCCATCTGATCCAGAGTGATAACTCTGACTAATGCTCCACTCAACAGATGCAGAATGAGAGAAGAGCTTATAGAGCTATGAGCACTGTCATCAGACATATCTACCAAAAAGCTACAGTGAGAAAAATCCATTTCATTAGTCATCAGAAATGAGTGGCTATTGTGAATACATGCCAAAGCTAAATGTGTACCATCCAGTAACTTCATGAAAGTGTGTATAAACCTGTCATAATAAAGTGTTTGATTGTGGTGAGAAAACTCTTACAAAGATACTCATTTTCCATTATAAAAGCATAGTATTTTCTCAAATGCAGCACTTAAAAATATTCCACAATTTACTTGCACTTGTGCTCCTGTCAGATCCTCATTTTATATGAAAGAGGCAACAATTATGATTTTTACTGCTTTACTACTTTCTCTGTGTTGTGCCCAGTTCTAGGCCCTTATATTTATCTAATCTTTATAACAGTCATCGGAAGTAGGTTATATTACTATCAATTATTCTTTTGAATTTTTCATATATTTTGTAGTGAGTTCTAGGCTATCCTGCACTACACAGCAAGACTCTGTCTCAAAAAAAACCCAAACCCAAACAAAGAACTCCATGCATAGTATAAAATGTACCCTTAATGACTTTGAAGTACTGTTCAGTTGTTTGAAAACATTCACAATGTTGGGTGATCATTTCCACCAGCCATCTTCATAAATCTTTTCATCTCATGAAACTGAAATACATATGAAACAGTAATTTCTCATTCCCCATTTTCCCCGATTCCTGGAAACCACCAGCCTAATTTATCTCTATGCTATTTGACTCTGCTAAGTATATCATATAAGTGGAGTCATACAGTAGATTTCTCTTTGTGACTGGCTTATTTCACTTAGCATAATGTCCTCTGCGCTGTGGCATGTCAGAATTTCCTTCCTTTCTTTGGTAGCTTTTGCTTTGGTGTTATGTTCAAGAAATCATTGCCAAAGTTAGTGTCATGAAGCTTTTGCCCTGTTTTCTTCTAAGACGTTACAGTTTTAAGTCTTACTTTTAGACCAGTCACTTATTTTGGCTTAATTTTGTGTGTGGTGTTAGGTAAGCATCAAAAGTCACTCGCCGAGGGTTTACTTTTGGACTCTGTATTATATTCCATTGGTGGACATTTTCATCTTTATGTCAGCACCACATCATGTTGATTACGGTCGCTTTATTGTAAGTATTGAAATCAGGAACTGTGAGTCCTTCAGCTTTTGCCATCACCTTCTTCATCTTTTCTTTTTGATATGGAGTCTCAATTCATTAGTCCATGCTGGGCATGAACTCACTATGTAGCTGTAGCTTAGGCTGGACTGGAACTTAATATTGTCACGCCTAGCCTCCTGAGTGCTGGGATTACAGGCATGCACCACCACACCTGACACAGCTTTGCTCTTTTTCAAGAGTGTTTTAACTATTTAGAGTCCTTGAAAATCCATATGAATTTTAGGATGAGCTTTTATATTTCTGCAAAAAAAAAAAAAACCCTTTGGATGTTAATGGAGACTAAGTCACATTGGGTACAAGTGACATCTTAACAAAATTAAGACTTTAAAACCCTGGACATAAGTTATATTTTCATTTATTTATGTCTTATTTAATTTCCTTAAGCAATTCTTTTGTAGTTTTCATTGTACAATTCTTTTACCATTTTAGTAAGTAAATTCTTAAGTATTTTATTCTTTCATTGTACAATTCTTTTACCATTTTAGTAAGTAAATTCTTAAGTATTTTATTCTTTTTTTGTACACAGCCTTGCTGTGTAGCCCAGGCTGACTTAAAACTTGTGCTCCTCCTGCCTCAGCCTCCTCAGTGCCAGGATTGCAAGGGTGGGCTATTATGCCCACCTTATTTTATTCTTTTTGATGCTATTGTAAAGGGAATTGTTTTCAGAATTTGCTTTTCAAACTATTCACTGTTAGTATTTAGAATTGCAATTGATTTTTGTTTGTGGACTTCATGTCCTGCTACTTTGATGAATTCACTTGTTATTTCATAGTTTCTTATGTATACAGTCTTTAGGGTTTGCTACATATAAGATCATATCATCTGTAACCTGAGATAATTTTTCTGTTTCCTTTTCAAGTTGGCTGCCTTTTTATTTCTTATTTTTTATTTGCCCAATGGCTCTAGCTAGAACTTCCAGTACTATGTTGAATAGGAGTGGCAAAACAGGTATCTTTGCCTTGTTTCTCATCTTAGAGGAGAAAATTTTAAGTCTTTCACAATTTAGTATGATGTTGACTGTGGGGTTTTCAAATTCAGCTTTTATTATATTGAGATGCTTTCCTTCTATTCCCAGTTTTTTGAATTTTTTTTATCATGAAAGGGTGTTAAGTTTTGTCAAGTGCCTTTTATGCATCAATTGAAAAGATAATGTGACCTTTTCCCTTCTTCATTCTGTAAATTTGGTGTATTCTACTGATTGATTTTCATATGTTGAACTATTGTTTCATTCCAGTAATAAATCCCGTTTGGTCATACTATACAATCCTTTCAATATGCTATGGAATTTGGATTACTATAATTTTGCTGATGATTTTTGCCTCATTGTTCATATAGGATATTGGTCTGTAGTTTTCTTGTAGTGTCTTTAGCTTTGTTATCAAAATAGTGCTGGGTTCATAGAATCAGAAAGTATCTTCTTGTCTTCAAGATTCTGGAAAATTTTAGAAGAATTGGTATTTAGTCTCCTTTAAATGCTTTTAGAAATCACCAGGGAAGCCAACAGGTCCCAAGCTTTTCTTTTTTTGAAGACTTTTGACTAGTGTTTGAATCACTGTACTAGTTATAGGTGTATTCAGATTGTCTGTTTCTTCATAATTGAGTCTTAGTAGGTTTTGTGTTAGAGGAATTTGTTCTTTCATCTAAATTATCCAATAATTTCATCTAAATTATCTAAGAGTTCATAGTACTCTTTTGTAATCTTTTCTGTTTCTGTAGAATGATTTCATTTCTGATTTTATTAATTTGAGTCTTCTCTTTTTCTTAGTCGATCTAACTAAAGGTTTGTCAATTTTATTGATCTTTACAAGGAAACAATTTTGAGTTTCATTGGTTTAACTGTTTTCCATGTCATTCACCTATTCTCTAATCTTTATTATTTCCTTCCTGCTGCTAACTTTAGGTTTAGTTTGTTTCTCTTTTTATTGTTCTACAAATGGTAAAGTTAAGTTGTTGGTTTTACATTTTTGTTGTTTTTTAATGTGAGCACTTATAGACATAAAAATTTCCTTCTTAGCCCCACTCTCTCTGTGTCTCATAAGTTTTGGTAGCTTGTATTTTTGTTTGCATTCATTCCAACTTTCCATATGCTTTTTTCTTTAATCCATTGATTATTTAACAGTGTATTGTTTAATTTTTTTAAATACTTGTGAATATTCTAGATTTATTTCTTTTTATTTTTAACTTCACCCCATGTGGAAGGGAAAGATGATTTGTGTAATAGTCATCTTTTAAAAACCTACTGAGACTTAAATTGTGAAGTAACATATGGTCTGCCATGGAAAATGCCCCATGTGCTTTTGAGAAAAATGTGCATGCTTGTTGTTGGGTAGAGTGTTCTATACATGTCTGTCAGATTGCCTCAGTTTACTGTGTTAAGTCTCCTGTTTCCTTACTCATATTTTGACTGGTCTACCTACCACTGAAAGTGGGGTGCTGAAGTCTCCAATTACTATTATACACCTGTTGATTTCTCCCTTCAATTCTGGCAGTTTATGCTCCATGTATTTTGATAGACAGTTATTAGGTGTGTAAATGTTTATAATTGTTATACAACTGTGGTTCCCCTTTTTGTCTGAAATTCTATGATCAGAAGCAATAATTAGCAATTAGAACTCAGATCTCTGACATGTGGAGGACAGGATCCCTTTTGCCTACTCTGGCTTCTGCGACAGTGTGCAGGCTGCTTCTGGAACACAGTTTCCTCCAATGGCTTGTGTGTGTGTGTGTTGGCGGGAGTGGGTAGCTGCTACTATATGAAGAGCTGAAGTTGACTGAAATTAATTACAATTTATTGTTCAAACCTTCTCCTGGAATTTTCAAGTATTCAACAGATACAAGAGTTCCAAAATAAGAACATCAGATTGTGCCAGTGCAGTTGTTGTCTAGGAGGGGAGATGAATTCTTAGTGCTTCTTGTTCTGCCCTCTTCCCCAATTTTTTTTTTTTTTTTGTGGTAGGGGTGTTTGAACTTAAAGCTTCATGCTTTCTAGGCCAGTGTTCTACAACCTGAGCCCCCACAGCCCTTTTTACTTTATTTTTCAGATAGGGTCTCACTTTTTGTCTGCGGCTGGCCTCAGACCATGATCCTCTTAAGTAGGCTTCCTATGTAGCTTGGATTGCAAGTGTGACACCATGCCTGGTTTGTTTGTTGTGATGAGGTCCTGCTAACTTTTTTTTCTTTTTTCTTTTATTCATATGTGCATATCTCTAATTTTGTTGAAGAGAGAGTATAAGCAATAATAGGAAGGACCAAGGGTTTTTGCTAGTTGAGATAAGGATAGCTATACAGGGAGTTGACTCGCATTGATTTCCTGTGCATGTGTGTTACCTTCTAGGTTAATTCTTCTTGATCTAACCTGTTCTCTAGTTCCTGGTCCCCTTTTCCTATTGGCCTCAGTTGCTTTAAAGGTATCTGCTTTAGTTTCTCTGCATTGAGGACAACAAATGCTATCTAGTTTTTTGAGTGTCTTACCTATCTTCATACCTCCCTAGTGTGCTCTCGCTTTATCATGTGATCAAAGTTCAATCCCCTTGTTGTGTTTGCCCTTGATCTAATGTCCACATATGAGGGAGAACATATGATTTTTGGTCTTTTGGGCCAGGCTAACCTCACTCAGAGTGATGTTCTCCAGTCCCATCCATTTACTTGAGAATGATAAGATTTCATTCTTCTTCATGGCTGCAGAAAATTCCATTGTGTATAAGTACCACATTTTCTTAATCCATTCGTCAGTAGTGGGGCATCTTGGCTGTTTCCATAATTTGACTGAACTTTTTGTTTGAGCTAACCATGAACCATGATCCTCCTGATTCTGCCTCCCAAGTAGCTGAGATTATAGACATGAGCTACTGTATCTGGCCCTTCCGATCCACTTTCAACAAATGAGAAAACTACTCCACAGAAGTAATTTCTAAGGTCTTACAGCTCAGAAGTGGCGGAAATGGAATTTGAACTAATGGAACTGGCTACAGACACTGCATCACTAGTCCTGTGAAGAGAAGTAAAGGAAGTGTATATACAGGATGAAAGTTTGGTTCGTCCACCTGAGAAAATAAATGAGCAGATTAACACAAGTATTAATTTGGCTCATAACTTAGGTAAGTTTATGAAGCTTCAATTTACAAGTAGCATTGGGAGTGCAATTCTGGGTTGAGATAATGGGAACTTCCTCTTGGGTTATGGGATGGAGAGCCAATCTTCATTAAACCCCAGGAGGTGACCAAGATAATATTTAATGTAATGGCTTGCATGTCATGCATTGGTACCCTCAAGGAACCAATCAGGCGGGAAAGAGTGAGGGTCAAGAGCTCTTTGAGAAGCTTGGCTATGATCCAGATTTGTCTATAGCATGCTCCCTGCTAAAAGTGTCAGTGTCCTTTTTTGGGCACAGAAATAGAATTGTAAGAAATCTGAACATATTTTATAATGCTTTAAAAAAACTAAAAGAGACAGTTATGAAAAATATATAATTGCAATGTATGATTTACCTGTAACTTTAAGTTTACTCATAAGGTATTATTTTTGTACACCAGCAATGTTCACCAAAACATACAAAACTGACTTTAAGTTGGGCATAGTGGTCTGGGCCTATAATCTCAGCTACTGCAGAGTGTGGGTGCCAGGAGTTCAAGACCAGCCTGGGCAACATAGCGAGATCCTGTCTCAAAAAAAATAAAATAAAAAGTGACTTTAATGTAAATTTTTGTGGACATTTCAAAAGCCATTTCTTTTGCTGTCTGGATGCTAATTCTTCAGATATGCTGCATCTTGAGAACTGAAAACACTGCTAGACAGAGTTGAGTTCTTTGAATTCTGTTTGATTAAGTATTCAGAGGATAGACAGATTTTAAAATCAGATTAACTACCTGAAGCATAGATTATAAAAGGTAGTAAGTAAGAGATTCCCTAAATCATTTAGAGTTCTCATTGGCTTTTCCTAATATTCTATATTCACGTGAACTTTTGTGACATACTGTGCTAACTCATTGTGAAATGAATTAAAATATGAATGCTTTTATAATTTATTAATTGCTAAGTAAAGAAAGAAATCTCAAGGATTATATTTGAATTGGTTTTTTTTTCTAAATGTATACAGTTTTTGGAGACAATATTAGTGACGAACACCAGTAAATCTTAGCTTTGTGACATAGTCTACATATGTCTATGCAGGTCATTAGAATATACTTTGGTTTTAAAACACATACTTGGACACTGTTATCATTACAGCACAAAAATAGGAAAATTAACAAACCCTTTTCCATGGAAAGTCATGTTCTAGCACCTTTCTGAAAATGTCTACCTGTAGCACTAACTCCATTGCTCAAATGCTTCATTTGCAGAGGGGTTTCTTTCTACTTTCCTAAATCAAAGGCATTCAAGATTGATAAGGGTGGGGCTGAGGGTATATTTCAGTGTACAGCATTTGCCTAGCATACAGGAAGTCTTGGGTTTGATCTCCAGCACCAAGAAAGAGAAAAATACTGAGAATCAACAATGTACACATTTTTATCGACTAAAATATACGTTAGTTACAACAAGTTACATGCTGTGATCAGTTGTTCACTGCTCAACCCATTTAAAGTCAAGATTCTAATCAATTTTGGGCTTTATAATTACAAAGTTTCCTTGGCTTATTCAGAAACATAGCAATAACCTAATTTATATTTCCAGGATTTGAGGATGTGACCTAACATTGTAGATTCTTGACTTCATTATGAAATGAATCTTTTTATGAGATTCCTAATGATTGTTTCTTTCCTAATAGATAACATTGGTCATGCAGTAAATCCAGTTTTTCATGTTCTCAAGTCTGAGAATCAGATTTATATTTTAAATTAAAAATCTCTGGCTGTATGTGGACCTAAAGATAGCTGAGCCTTAGATCTTGGGTTCAGATCATTTGTAACAATCAAAAACGCACTTGCTACCCAAATGGGAAAAATCTCCAAGGTGCTCTTCGGTCTGTCTGTTGTCTACCTGGGGTTTTGAAACAGCAACCATAACATATACTGCTGTGCACAATTTGTATGAAGACAAATCGAGATCGATTTGTTTCCAACTAAAAAGACTGATTTCTCCCTAATGACAGACTGAAAGACTTGATGTCTTGGCAAACTCAAGCACAAACTAGCCATCTGGAAGCACAGGCTGGAAAAGCCCTCCTCTCAGATTATATGAATGGAAATTTTTCGTTTTCCACCTTCATGATAATAACTCTTTTTCATATTAAATGCTTATTGCCGCAATGTAAGAGATCTGTTTATTAGCATGTACAAACCATCTTAAACTCTCTTCCCTCCTTCCTCTTTATTCCATGAGACTTTACACAAGTGAGTTGTTCCAGGTCATTCAGACAGTTCTGAGACTGTCAAGTCTGATAATTTTGGACTAAGTGAGCCAGGTCGAAATGGATATAACCAAACTCTGAATCAGATGTGTTCCGAGTATACAGTGCTACAGTTTTATTCTAAAAGAAACTATAAGAACTTAAAAAGCCCAGAATTATTCAGACTAAAATATCTGGGGGTCTTTTTCCATTTTAAAGTGAATTGAGTAATTCCGTATGGTTGAGGATTGACAGCATAATGGAAACAGAGCAAACTTCAGAATTTCCCACCAGGTAACTGCATTAGCAGCAAAACTCATAATGCAGCCTTTTAGTAGAAGGAGCATGAAGGAGCCTTCTGTTTTCTTAGGAGGTGCCCTGCTCTCACGGGCTCTCAGCTAGTTACACTTAGCTACAGTAATTAATGGAAAACGCCCTCCATACTGCAGCCTTCAGCAATCTGACAGGCTCTCGGATACTGACTTCTGTTATAATTTGTTTATTAACATAGGTAAACATAATTAAAACTGCTTTCAAATATTATCTTCTGTGCAACAATAACACAAGATATTGCTATATACTAGCATTCCTAAATATTTCTGAGAATTGACTGTAAGTTAACTGTTTCTGTGATCTTTGAAACTTACATTTCACAGTAACACTTTTTTTCTAGTAGAACTTTATGTGGGATAAAATGCATAGCATAAAATGTCACAAATAGTTATATTACATATGCTTTATGATCATTCTTGCTCACTTGTGTCACTTACCAGAATTAAGAGACAACTTGAGGCCAGTTTTGTGTGCTCAGGGATGGTAGAAAACACTGACAAAATCAAGCAACCAAAGACAAGGAGGAATCTGTGAAACAGAAAAAAGAGAAATTTGATAAGAATCTTGTATTATCATTACAGAATGAATAAAACATTAGACTCATTTGAATAGGCATAGATGAAATTGTCAATAGACATTTTGAATATCAAAATACAAAATTATGTATAGTGTCACTGGGTTTCCTTTGCTACTTTATTGATGAAGAAAAGGTTGCATGTATGGATTTGTGTGCATTTAAATGTTCACATTTAAGAATTTGTGAATTTCCCCAGCAGAGATTATAGGTGGTTCTTGATGTACTGTGCTGAAACACATGCTGCAAAAACAATTCTTGAAAAAAAGAGAATCCAACTCATGTTTGGCAGCCTTGGCAAGCTGTCAATGTTCTAAGTAGTTTTTACTAAGCCGAGGGCCCATCGTCAGAGTCTGATGCTGCTCCTAGATTCTCACCTGTCATTCTTTTATATTAACGAGAATAGGAAAGGAAAGGGATAATTTCCTCTATTAGCCATGCATTTTCCATTTCCTTGCAGTCAAAACTGCTAGAGAAATGACCTTTAAGCTTTGTCTGCTCAAACTTTAATGACAGGGATCAGAAGAGGAGCAAGCATTTTCTACCAATCAATCCACATTTTCATTTCTAGAAACATGCAAGTTTCAGGATCAAGGGAGAAGCTGAGTTCCAAAGGAAAGTGTCTAATAAGAGAGAAGGCTCTGTTTCATGGTTGAAGTCATTTATCTTGAAGTGCAAGATAAAAAAAACAAAACATCTGAGCTACTTGCTCTAGGCCAAAATTTTTTTCTTTTATTCATATGTGCATACATTGTTTGGGTCATTTCTCCCCCCTTCCCCAGATCCTTCCCTTACCCCCCGCCCCCGTCCCCACCCTCACCCCCACACCCCCTCGCTACCAGGCAGAAACTATTTTGCCCTTATCTCTCTACTTTTGTTGAAGGGAGAGTATAAGAAATAATAGGAAGGACCAAGGGTTTTTGTTAGTTGAGATAAGGATACCTATACAGGGAGTGGACTCATATTGATTTCTTGTGCATGTGCGTTACCTTCTAAATTAATTCTTCTCAAACTAACCTTTTCTCTAGTTCCTGATCCCCTTCTCCTATTGGCCTCTGTCACTTTAAAGTATCTGCTTTAGTTTCTCTGCATTGAGGGCAACAAATGCTACCTAGTTTTTTGGGTGTCTTACCTATCCTCATATCTCCCTTGTGTGCTCTCACTTTATCATGTGATCAAAGTTCAATCCCCTTCCTGTTTTTGCCCTTGATCTAATGTCCACATATGAGGGAGAACATACGATTTTTGGCCTTTTGGGTCAGGCTAACCTCACTCAGAATGATGTTCTCCAATTCCATCCATTCACCAGCGAATGATAACATTTCGTTCTTCTTCATGGCTGCATGAAATTCCATTGTGTATAAATACCACATTTTCTCAATCCATTCGTCAGTGGTGGGGCATCTTGGCTGTTTTCATAACTTGGCTATTGTGAATAGTGCTTCAATAAACATGGGTGTGCAGGTGCCTCTGGAGTAACCTGTGTCACATTCTTGGTATATCCCCAAGAGTGGTATTGCTGGATCATATGGTAGATCTATGTTTAGATTTTTAAGAAGTTTCCAAATTTTTTTCCAGAGTGCTTGTACTAGTTTATATTCCCACCAACAGTGTAAGAGGGTTCCTTTTTCCCTGCATCCTCGCCAACACCTGTTGTTCGTGGTGTTGCTCATGATGGCTACTCTTAACAGGGGTGAGGTGGAATCTTGGTGTGGTTTTAATTTGCATTTCCTTTATTGCTAGAGATGGTGAGCATTTTTTCATGTGTTTTTTGGCCATTTGAATTTCTTCTTTTGAGAAAGTTCTGTTTAGTTCACTTGCCCATTTCTTTATTGGTTCATTAATTTTGGGAGAATTTAGTTTTTTGAGTTCCTATATATTCTGGTTATCAGTCCTTTGGCAAATATTTTCTCCCACTCTGTGGGTGTTCTCTTCAGTTTAGACACCATTTCTTTCGTTGAGCAGAAGCTTTTTAGTTTTATGAAGTCCCATTTATCTATGCTATCTCTTAGTTGCTGAGCTGCTGGGGTTCCATTTAAGAAAGTTCTTGCCTATACCTATTAATTCCAGAGTATTTCCTACTCTTTCCTGTACCAACTTTAGAGTTTGGGGTCTGATATTAAGATCCTTGATTCATTTTGAGTTAATATTGGTATAGGGTGATATACATGGATCTACTTTCAGTTTTTTGCAGACTGCTAGGCACTTTTCCCAGCAGTTTTTGTTGAACAGGCTGCTTTTTCTCCATCGTATATTTTTAGCACCTTTGTCAAAGATAAGTTGGTTATAGTTGTGTGGATTCATATCCAGGTCCTTTATTCTGTTCCACTGGTCTTCATGTCTGTTTTTGTGCCAGTACCATGCTGTTTTTATTGTTATTGCTTTGTAATATAGTTTGAAGTCAGGTATTGTGATACCTCCAGAGTTGTTCCTTTTACTGAGTATTGCCTTGGTTATTCGTGTCTGGGCCAAAATTTTTTCCTTTACTTATCTTTGGGAAATTTACACAATAAGGGTCCTTAACATGTCAGTTTCTATGTTCTGCCATATGACAGTGGAGATAATCTTGGCTTGCCCTGAAAGCTCTCTTTCTATAGGCACTGAAGTGTGATGGTCAGGGACTGGTTAGTTATGGCTGGGGAACAAATCTGGCCCTTAATGCCTTCTTTTGTAAATAAAGTTTTATCATCACACAGCCACACCATTCATTTATGTACTATCTGGCTGCTTTCATGTTACAGTCACAGAACTGAGCAGTTGCAACAGCGTTGGAACGGCCTATAAGACTGAAATATTTGCTATCGGCCTTTCAGAGAATAAGTTTGCTCACCCTCGATTTATACTATCTATTCTTTTTTTTTTTTTTTGACAGTACAGGGAATTAAACTCCCACTTGAGTCACACCCCTAGTCCTTTTCTTATTTTAGTTTGTTTTTGAGATAAGTTCTTCCTAACCTTTGCCCAATCTGTTCTTGAACCACAATCCTCTCATTTTCATCTTCCACATAGCTGGGATTACAGATCTGCACCACCACACCAGGCCCAACTATTCTTTATTTCTTTTTTTTTTTTTTTTTCATTTTTCTTTTATTATTCATATGTGCATACAAGGCTTGGTTTATTTCTCCCCCCTGCCCCCACCCCCTCCCTTACCACCCACTCCACCCCCTCCCGCTCCCCCCCTCAATACCCAGCAGAAACTATTTTGCCCTTATCTCTAATTTTGTTGTAGAGAGAGTATAAGCATTAATAGGAAGGAACAAGGGGTTTTGCTGGTTGAGGTAAGGATAGCTATACAGGGCATTGGCTCACATTGATTTCCTGTGCGTGGGTGTTACCTTCTAGGTTAATTCTTTTTGATCTAACCTTTTCTCTAGTTCCTGGTCCCCTTTTCCTATTGGCCTCAGTTGCTTTAAGGTATCTGCTTTAGTTTCTCTGCATTAAGGGCAACAAATGCTAGCTAGTTCTTTATTTCTTTGTATCTATTCTAACACAGACTTGGAATGGAAGTTCAGGATTGCTCATGTTCTGTATGCTGATAACAGTTACTAACATTCAAGGCTTCCTATAAGCTAGCCACTGTGGTAAGTATTTTCCTGTATTGTCCTCACAAATTTAGGGAAACATCACTATCAAAACTGTACAGATAAGAAAACTGGTAGTTAAGGATATTTTGCAACTTGTCCAAGGCTGTGTAACAGACAGAGGGTTTAAACACCGCCCATGCAGTCAGCCTCCACACAGAATTGTTGAATGAGCAACAGATGACAGTGGTGGTAACATATTTGGCACAGCAAAATTTCTGGGGATACTTCTCTAACTCTTCAAACTGAGAGAGAAGTATTCGCTGTTTCAAATGGAGGATGTCTCCAAGGGGAAGGAATCTACAAGTGATTACAACCTAGTACACAATATTATTAATGACCCATGATACTTTTGACTAGTGTGTTTAATGAAGTATTATCTTTAATTTGGCCCTAACAGTCTGGAAGTTGTAAGCCAGTAGTTAAAATCCACTGCACTTACCTGACCCCCAAATCCCCAGTGAGAAAAGGAAATTCAGGGATCACTAAGGTGGTGTGGAGGGTGATGTGGCACCAAAAAAGTTATCTGGATAACTTTGCTCTTGCTTCAAGTCCTGGCTTACCAGAAAACATTAAGAAAGGTGAGCAGGGAATTATTTAATCAGTAAATGACACCATCTTCCTCCAAAAACATCCCAGTGGTAGTTTCATGATCTCTGTCTTCCAAAACGGATCTTTTTGCTAGCTCCACTTTCAATAATATTTGGGGGCTGCTTAATCTTTTTTCATCATGTCACTGTGCCCATGTTCTTCTCTCTGAACAAATAATTGCCTTCTTTTCTAATGAGAATAGTTTCTATGCCAGCTTTCTGACCTGTTATAGGGGCCCATCTGAAGACCATGAACCAGAGATTTCCATTGCCCTGACAGTCTAAAGGCCTATGGATAGGCAAATACATTCATTAGTTTCTTCCTTCCTTTCTCCCTTACTTCCACCATTGATCCATTTCATTAAATTTAAGCCACATATTGAATACTATACTCATTGTGAAAAACACTATGTCAAGTACTACAAGAGGTACAAAGCAATCACTATCCTCAGGAATTATTAAGAATTTATAAGAATTTAATTCTTTTTTTGTGTGTATTGGGGTTTAAACTCAGACTTTGTGCTTGCTAGGTAGACACTCTACCTCCTAAAGCACATCTCCAGACCTTTTAGCTCTGGTTATTGAGGGTCTTGATTTTTGCCCAGACCAGTCTGAACTGTGATCCTCCTATCTCCTTATGTTACTGTGATGATAGGCTCACATTACATGCCAAGCTTTTTCTCCTCGTTGAGATGAGGTCTAGTGAACTTTTTGCCAGGACTGGCCTTGAACCATGATCCTCCTGAGAACGGTACAGACCAAACATATGAAGTTTTGATCAGTAAATAAGCATAAACAGTATTTGAGAGACATTTCCTGATCTTGGTGAATGACATCATGAAGAACAATGGACACATTCTGCTAAGAGCTAACTCTTGGGTAGTATTGGCAGGGACAGACTTATTAGTTGGAGAAAGCACTGAATTGACCAATAGGGTCCCCTCTAAGGAGGCAATATTCAGACATTGAGCTCATTGGTTGTGACAGTGTACTGCTGAGAGCTCCATTGACATCATTGCTTAGAAAGGTCCCATGCTCATGTGTGCATGCTGTCAACTGACCATTACTACTCCACCGCATCTCTTTAGTGGCTGAATACGAATGGGAGCAGTGACAACATTTTATTCAAAACTTTTTTATAGAAGGCATTGGTTATTGTAAGATGAGAAGTGTATTTATTAAAAAAATAAGTATTACCAATTCAAAGACTTCTGTGCTGGGTCAAGAAAACTACCACCACTTTTCTCGTGGGGAAAATAAGAATTAATTTGCTAGACTTAATTTGGTAAGAAGTTTGATAGGAAAACGATGAGCTGTTGTGGAACAAATCATGTCCAGCTTCCAAATTTGTGCTTCAAGCACAGGTTCACTTGGTAGCTAGAATTATAATGGCATGAAAACGAGGCGTTCAGCAAAGCTCTGCTGCTGCTTTATCACATGAACCAACGTAAGTTGTGGTATTGGTGTTCACACAGATGCACGAGGCTAGCCACTCACAAGCGATTGTGAATGACGCAATGGGAAAGGAGAAATGGAGTGGATGCTTAGTGTGGGCATCCCATCGAGCTTGGCCTCTGCTGACTGAAGCTACCACACATTTCTACCCAGAAGGTGCTCTCTGCAAGTGTTTTGGGGACTCTTAAGATTTCGTGGTAGACAGTTATACTTATTGAGAAAACGTTGGAGGAGAGATCTTAAATGTCTTAAAGTGAAATAGGAGCATGGGACTAAAAGGATGCTAAAAAGCAGGTATACAATCTTTTGAGAAAATAATTTTTTTTTGTGGGGAGGCAGTATTTGGGATTGAACTCAAGGCCTTGCACTTGCTAGGTGTGTGCTCTACCACTTGAACCAGGCCCCCCAGCCCTTTCCTGTGTTGGTTATTTTTGAAACAGGGTCTCACTTTATTTGTCTGGTCAGCCTGGACTGCAGTACTCCTATTTGTGCCTCCCCGTGTAGCTGGGTAGATAGGTATACACTGCCATACCCGGCCATTGGCTGAGATAGGGTCTTGCGAACTTTTTGTCCAAAATGCCCTCAAACTGAAATCCTTCTGATGTCTGCCTCCTGTGAGCCATGGCACCTGGCCAAGAAAATAATTCTTTAGAAATAACTTGCAGCAGAAATTTAACCCAGCCTCTGACTTTTCATAAAATTTTAAATGTTGTTTTGATAAAGTATGCACTTTAGTATATTTGGTGGAAGATCTTGAGAGAACATCATGAATGATGATGACCGGAGTATGCGTGCTGGTATGAGTGTCCATAGATGATTTGCTGACAACATGCATGGGCTTGGAGGACTCATCACCTAGTGAAATCAAGACCTCATCATCAGGGGAAGGGGCTGGAGCTCATTTTCCTCTTGCATCCTAAATTTACCTGTCTTTCTAACCTTGATACTTTGTTTAATGTACTTTGTGAATAATCCATGGGAGAAGAGCATTTTGCACCTGAAATCTCTCCACAGCACCACTCCAGCTTCCATTGCAAAGAAAAAAAAAGATAAATATGACATTTTGGTATCATTAACAATGATGTGGAATATTTGCTTGAAAATACTACACATTTCTGCTTAAGTACAATGATCCCTAAGTATTAGTAAATGTATCAATCAATAAAAACAACCACTGTAATCTCTGTGAACTTTGAAAAGCAGGAACTCGGCAAATAGTTTTAAAAATGAGATTCTGCCTTTTACATGTGGCATTAAGAGGAAATGAGAGGATACAGGAAATGGCAGTTTCTGTAGAGGACCATGGCTAATGTGAGAGCGTTAGAACACGGCATGAGTGCCAATAAGCAGCTCCAGAGGCTTCCCTCACAGCAGTCACGGGACTCGGAGACACAGACTCAGGACATGCTGTGCCTGATCTGTACCGAAGCTCAGGAAATCCATGTGGGCAGGAATGGTTTCTGACTGAGTCTCCCTCTCAAGACGGTGGTTGTTTAAAAAACATCACTGACAGTTTCTCTGTAAATCCTTCTAGCATTCAGAACCCTCCTACCACGTGAAGGCAGCACAGGGTATTCTCCCTCAGTGTCAACTCCACTCCTTCTTCAGACTCTGGAGCACAGAAGACATATGCTCTCACCTTCCTAAGACAGTTCCTCAGATATTTGAGGTTGGTTTTTGTCATGATTTCCCTGTCTGTCCTCAGATTAAATGTATGAAGCTCAAGTTGCTGTCTACTTTGCATACACAACTATGTCCAGATCTGTCACTCTCCTTGCCACTGTGCCCTAAGTTTACCCAGCTTGTTACTGCATCCCTCAAAGTGAGACTCAGCCCCACCATGATCTTCCAGTGTAAGCAAAAAGTTTGGCCTTTAGCCACCAGCACAAAATAGCTGCACTGTTGATTCTTGCCAGGGAATCCAACTTCAAACTTTCCACTGCCCAGCTATTAGCAAGTGTTTGATTTCAAGAACGACCATCTCAAGGATGTGGAACTACCGATTCTCTATCTTTGCTAACATATCACAACAACCTGAATGAACCCTAGCAACTCATGTCCTTGAACTCCTCCTGTTTTGGTTCATAAAGTAGTTTCTTTTATTAAACTGGAAAGCTGCTTTTTCCTTGAGCAGGAGTAAAAATCATTCAGCTAGCTTACTATATTTTATTATTTTCTCAACAACATTGTTGTTATTATTTGGTAGTACTGGGTTTTGAATTCAGGGCTTTGTACTTGCTAGGCAGATGCTGTACCACTTAAGCCATACTTCCAGCTCACTATTTCACATTGCATTTGCTCATTGAGGCATCCCAGGAGCAATTCTTGTCAGTATTTTATTGTAAGAAAAATCTCTGTTGCTTCTGGAAAACAGTGATGAAGTTTTAGTGTGAGACGCTGATCTTTTAATACCGCTGTCTCTTTGCCTTGGCTGCCAGCAAGCTCAGAGGTGTGTTTGTAATATATGTTTACGGATGACTTCATTCTTGTCTTCTTTGTATGATTCTATCAGTATCTTATCTTCCCTGTATTGCCTTAGTCCTGAGTATTTACAGACACTGTGCCAGGCATTAGGAACACAGGCCTGGCCTGTGCTCTAGCAGGTTTTTCTGTTTTAGTAGGAAGGCAGACTTTTGGTTATTTTTATCCATTTACACTATATATATTTTGTTAATAGTCTCAACTCTTTTCTGCATCATACAGGGTGTACCAGATAAGCTGAACTGAATGACTAAGCCTGAAAGTATCTATCATCACTTCCTTGAAATGAGAGATTATAGTCTAAAGTAGCATTCTTTGTAAAGAACCAAATTATACCATTGGCTCAAATTTAACTTAAACTAAAATGAATAGATTTTGCTCATTTGGAGTTCTGAAAAGACTTTATATTTGCTACTTTTATATATTAATATGCTAATCTTGATTCATTTATGCTTAGCATGAATGATCAGGTCCCTACTCCAAGCATCCTACACTTACCGGCAAGATTTTCTTATAAATCCTATGGTTTGACTTTGGAGAATTCTTACCAGATACATATTCTGCCAAGAGTACTATCATCCTTCCTAAATTTCTCTTTCTATTCCTCAAGGACATTATAAAACACTTTCCAGTGCTTTACTGAAATCAAGACAGTTTATCTACTTGATTGCTCTGATATAGCAAGCTGGTGAACCTATCCAAATAAGAAATAAGTATAATTTAGTGTTTCTTGTTCTTGGCAAGCTTGGGCTACTTTCTAGTCATCACAGTTGTTCTCATACGTTTATTATAAAGTTCACTTGCTTAATATTCTATCTGATGTATTTCTGGGAATTGTTCTTGAGCTTCAAAACACAAAGTCCAGGACCCCATATTTTACTCTTTTTATACAGTTAGAATATTTTCCTCTTTCTGACCATTTGGCACCTATTGCGTTTTTTTCAAGATTTATTAAAGTTTATCAATAAAATTCTTCCACTTCATCCTCAAATGCTTCAATGCCTTGTAACATAGCAAACATAGGTCCAGAAATGTGAACTCATTAACAGGCAACAGTTTGGTTATCTTATATTTTCATTTTCTTTTCATCACATTTTGAAGATACCTTTTGGGTTGAAAATCATGCTTTTTGACTGAAAAAGGAATAGGTTAGAATGTGAATAGCTCTCATTTCTTTATGTGATCTTAACAATATTGGCTTTCCAACAGCTGGACTGTTTCTTCTCTATTCCTGTATTTTTTTTAAGAAAAGAAAGACTTTTTTTGAGTGTGTGTTGTGGTTTATCTGGCTTATAGTCCATATGAAATTATTCTTAACAATTGTGTGTTTTTAAAAATGTGTTAAAAAAAACTTTCCTAAGAATAGAGTGCCTGTAATCCCAGCACCTGGGAGGAGGAGGCAGGAAGATCACATTGCAGCCAGGCACCAGTGGCTCATGCCTGTAATCCTGGCTACTTAGGAGGCAGAGATCAGGAGGATTGAGATTTGAGGCCAGTCCAGGGAAATAGTTCCCAAGACCCTATCTTGGAAAAAAGTCAACACCAAAAAAAGGGCTGGCAGAGTGGTTCAAGCAGTAAGAGTGCCTGCCTAGCAAGCATAAGGCACTGAGTTTGAAACTCAGTGCTGCCAAAAAAAAAATCACTTTGCAAGTTTCAGGCTAGCCTGGGCTATATAGCTAATTTGAGACCTTCATAGTGAGACATTGTCACAAGCAATGAAATGAAACAGACCAACAAACAAACACCCAGACCAAATGAAAACATAACAAAAAATGGAACAAAATATTCAATTCTTTAGAGAGTTTCTGAGTGAGCAAAATTGGTGTCTTGTATTCCTTCAAGGTCTCTTTTCAAACCTCTTGTTTTTACTGTTATTTAAAAAAATGTTTTCCTAACTTCTAACTATGTTTCCTTATTGAGCTACTTATTCTGTACAGTTCTGTCTGTTTTTGAAAAGGATCACAGCCTCCCTGTGGAGGAGGCCTCAGAATGAGAAGGTTGATACTCTCCTCTGTTGCTGCCCATCTCTCATGTTCCTCGTGGTCTCAGCTTCTGGATGACACTCATTTGGTCTGAAAGAATTGCATGGATTCTTCTCTATCAAAATTTAATTGCTCTACCACAAATACCTGTATCATATTATCATGATACTCCATTGATATGTACATTTTTTGTTTTTATGTATCAGTAAAATACAAATCTTTTTTTTCCTTTTATTATTCATGTGTGCTCTCGCTTTTATCATGTGATCAAAGTCCAATCCCATTGTTGTGTTTGCCCTTGATCTAAAGTTCACATATGAGGGAGAACATACGATTTTTGGTCTTTTGGGCCAGACTAACCTCACTCAGAATGATGTTCTCCAATTCCATCCATTTACCAGCAAATGATAACATTTCGTTCTTCTTCATGGCTGCATAAAATTCCATTGTGTATAAATACCACATTTTCTTAATCTATTCGTCAGTAGTGGGGCATCTTGGCTGTTTCCATAACTTGGCTATTGTGAATAGTGCCGCAATAAACATGGGTGTGCAGCAAATCTAATATAAAATAAAAACCCCATTTTTTGGTAGCAATTTTTTAAAAAAGGCACATCTCTCATTCTGCTAGATAGAGCAGGCAGGCAATGGCTGAATGTAATGGCTGGAAATGGTCTTGCTGAGTAGAACAAGGTAATGGAACACTGTTTCTTAAAGGGCTTGAGGTCTGCAATTCAGAAATCCATCACTGTCAGGGTTTTTGCCTTTGCAAGCTCTGTTTCTGTGTCTTTTCCTCAAAAAACAAAAACAAAAACAAAAACCCCAACCAACCAAACAAACAAAAAACCAAAACAAACCCAGAACGAAATCCAGTTATTGGTTCAGAGATAATGAATTTAAAACAAAAGCAGTCTCTTCTATTGTCATATATTCAAAGCATGAAACAGAAGAGCGTTCTACGTGGTGTTTTATACTCTTGTTATTCTGTTGTATTTTCCTGAGCAGATAGCACCATCTGAATTATATGCTTGTTTATTCTGGTTTCCTCTGCTAACATGCAGACCCTGTGACAGCAGGAACCGAGTCTCTTATTTACTACTTTCTTTCCAGTATCAAGAACAAGTCCTGGCACAGGCCCTAATCAACTCATTTGCTCATGTAACATGTGGTATTTGTGGGCCTCTATGTACCAGGCAATGTTCTTGGTGCTGAAGGTAAGATAGTAAATAAAGTTAACAGAAATTCCTGCCCTTGTAGAGCTACATGCTAGTGGGAGGGGTGAGTGGGCAATACATTATATAAATTACTACAGTGTATTCTGTGTCAGAGAGTGATAATCCATAAAGAGGAAAAGGAAACAGCAGAAGAGGATAGAATGCAGAAGTGGACAGAGCTGAACATTTGGACAAAGTGGCCAGGGAGGATGTCAATGGAAAGGCCACATCTATTGAATAATAAAACTTAAATCCCATAACTAAGAAGCCAAAGTAATGGCGCACTTGAAATTCAACCTCCGTAGGCCTTTTAGATGTTGTTCCTCAAAGGACTGCATTATCATGCCAAGTCTTTGTGTTAAAACTATGTGTTAAAGCTCTCTTACTATCTCACCCAAAGTTCTTTGTCTAGATTTTAAGATCTGCACAAGAAACCAACTCTTCTATTTCTTCAGAACCCCTGGGCATGCCTGTCTCCTTTCTGTTTTCTGCAAAATATCATGCTGGAACACAATAATGGGACTCCATGTTTCGGTGTGCTGCTTCCCCTGTCTGCAGCCAGTTAGCAAGTCACACATCAGCTAATTACTGCACTCCTGCTCTGTCACAGGAATGCACACAGCCTCGTTTCCATGTCCTCTTTGCCTCTCCTGTAGAATGGTTTTTTTTCCTTAGTAATAATTCCCGTGTAATTTAACATATCAAATAAACTCCTGTAGAATTGTTTTAAAGATCAAATGAGAGAATATCAACTGATAATCTGCGTTCTAAACTATACTAAATTGACTGAAAATTGCCCATTGCTACATAATCTTTACAACTTTTTATTAACATGGATCACAGTTATGACATGAATTAAATGGATTTGTCATTTAAACTCTCTGCTTATAATGCAAGACATTTAAAAATGCAAAATGTGCAAGAATGCTCACAGTGATCAGAGGCACCCAATTTATATGGCTTGGTCTAAACAAACCCACCCGAAGGCAACTATGTTGAGCTGGCTTTGAATACATGCAATGAAGTGCTTGAAGCTGACACATCATAGTGTCTTTTCCACACACCACAGCTTTGGTGACCTCAGTTCTCAGCCCCTCATTACCCTACTTCCTGGGAAACTATTTGAGTGGCTCCCAACAAATATGGAAATAAACCTGAGCTAAACTGACAGGTAGAGATTTCAATTCAGTATTAAAATAGCCACTAATGATTCTGCCCACCTCGCCTGCTATGCAAATGAACAATCTCCCCGTTTAGGATAAGCCAGGGGCCACCTCAGAGGAGCCAATTATTACTGTGAATGAGTGTGGTTTTTGTTCACCTCACAAAAAGCTACTTTTATTGGTGCATATTAAATTGCAAGTATTAAGGGGTTTCATCATGACTTATTACATGCATGCATATTTTGTACTTTGATCATATTCATCCCCTCTAATACTCTCTCACCTCTCCCTGTTATCATCCTCTTTTTCTCTCCCCTTCCACCTCCCTCTTAGTCCCCTTTTATTTTCATGACCTTGGTGTTTTGTTTTGTTCCGTTCCACCTAGCTTCCACAAATGAGAGAAATTCGATACTTGTCTTTGCAGGTTTACTTCACTTAACATGATGAAGTCCAGCTCTCTCCATTTTGCAGCAAACAACATAATTTCATTCTTAATGATTCAGTAGAATTCTATTTTCTCTATACACACCACATTTTCTTAACACATTCATCCATTGATGGGCATCTAAACCAATTCTGCAACATGGCTATTGTGAATACTGCCATGATAACCATGGGCATACAGGTATCTTTATAGTGAGCTGACCTTGGCTATGCATGGTATGGTTTAGTCAGGCATTGGTGGCTCACACCTGTAATCCCAGCTACACAGGACGCAGAGATCAGGAAGATCATGGTTCAGAACCAGACCAGGCAAATAGTTTGCAAGACCCTATCAGGAAAAAAAGCATCACAAAAAGGGCTGGTAGAGTGGCTCAAGGTTTAGGCCCTGAGTTCAAACTCCATCACACCCCCAACACAAATACACAAAGGAAATGGTGTGGTTGGATCATGTGAGAGTTCTATTTTTAATTTTTTGAAAGAACTTCCATACTGATTAGCTTACATTTCCACGCAGTGAGTAAGAGTTTCTTTTCCTCCACAACCTCCCCATATTTATTATTTGTTCTCTTCATGATGGACATTCTGACTGGGGTGAGGTAGGAGCTCATGTAGTTTTGACTTTCATTTCCCTGATGGCTGAGGATGTTGAACATTTTTTCAGGTATTTATTGGCCATTTGTACCAAAAAGCTGTTTTAAAGAATTATATTTAATAATAAAGATAAAGTATGAATTTGGTTGTTTTCAACTGATTAGACCCATAATAATCTACTTGCTTTAAAATCTTTTTCTTGAAAGTTTTTCTGAAGATGTTCGCACCGCATGGAAAATCTCAGTGAAGGTCTTTGTTACACAATATATACATGAAGACCCATCTCATGTAATGAGAAGACTTTAAAGCTGTCAAAAAGTAAGAACTTGTAATTGCCGCTGAATTTCTCTACTCGCTTTGGTCTACAGAAATGAAATAGTAGAGTAACTAAAGCAGCAGAAAGCAAAATCTCCTTGAGAAGTTAAAGTACTCTTGGCAGCAGACTTTATGATGTGGTACAGCATCAAGAAAAAAACAAACCCGGCAGACAGGTATCTCTAGAGAGTAATGACAATAAACTCTGAACACACCTGCCTGTGGAATACAGAGATAGATGATGCTCTAAGGATCAGTCTACAATGGTACTTCTTGCTCCCAGTGACTAGAGCTAAAAGGAAGCTGAAAGTCAGTTGCAGTGTGTGGAGTCACTCAAGTAGTTCATAGACCAGAAAAGTTGGCAAACAATGACAGACACTAGACAACATGTACTTCCTCTCTCCAAAATTATATTTGCTGTCAGCTTTACAAACTGCAGACAACTTTCAGGGTCTGGTAAGTAAGGAAGAGGTTATGTTGCTGCTATTGTATTGGTAGAGAGTAAGAATTCTACACACCCCCTTTTTTTGTGACCAAAATATTGAAATTAGTGATTCCATGTAGGTAGACAGACATTGAATAGAAAAAAGAGACACAAAATATGGTTGTTAATAAAATATTTTACCCTTCACTGAACACATGCATTGTTGTAAATAACATGTGTAAGTGTGGTAAGTAGAAAGTGCTATTTATATGAATATTTTGCCCTAAATTCCCAGTTTTCATGGGTACTCATCTTTCTATTTTTATTACTTTTTCTATCTTTAAAAGGAAACATAACTCAGTTTTTTTTTTATCAGTGGCTGACAGGGATGTACTAAATAAACTTTAAAATCCCTAGCAGTTAAAATTCAGTTGGTTTTTTTTTTTTTTTTTTTGATAATCTGCTGTCTCTGCTTTTCTTCAGAGTAATGGCAAGAAGGCCCTGCTGTTGAACAGCCAGAAATAGTTTCTGATTCCTGGGCCCTTCAAAATGCATAAGGCTGGCAGTGACCCAGAAGTATCACCTGCACAATCCAGGAAAAAATGAATTATTTTCTACTTCTTGCCATAAGTGTAGGCTATGTCTTTTCCCATTACTTATTGCCATCTGCAAGACAGGGAGGAAAAGAAGAGTTACAGCAGGAGTGGCAGACTTTTTCTGTAAAGGAGCAGGTAGTAAATATTTTAGGCTTTGTGAGTCTATGGCCTCTCTTGTATCTGCTTAGTTCTGCAGTCACAGGCTGTAAATGAATGGGTGTAACTGTGTTCTAATAAAACTTTATTTACAAAAAACAAGGCCAGATTTGGTGCACAGGTCATAGTTTGCTGACCCTTGATTTAGAGTGTCACAAAGGGCAATAATGTGACTTACACTGTCATCTGTCAAGACAAGGGCAATTCAGCTCCATAGCTCATGCTCCAGAAAGGCTTTCAGTGTGGGTTTCTCCTACTCCAGTCCGCATGAAAGAGATCCCATAATGAGTGTACGTTTCTACTGCAGTTTATTGTGGATGAAAGGTTATCACTCAAAAAATACACTGAAATATAAGGAGACTTATGTGCTTTTTTATCTCTTTAAATACAAAAATAATGGGAGGACAAATAGATATAAAGACATGTCACATATTTTGAAATTTCTTCAGCAGAGCTAAGCTTATAATATTATTTTGTGACAGACAGAACTGAGAGAAAACAGTTTCCTTTCTTTATTATTCTCATTTTGTCATTTGTAATAGATAAACTGGGTATCTACTCATCAGAAGAAAATTTAATCTTTGTCTTGTCTATTTAATGTGGCTTAGTGGAAAACCACAGTTGAAAGAAAAGCAATGGGAAATTAACCATATTACCTGTAATGGGTGTCAGGCAACTCTTAACATCATTGTAAAATTCTAAGTCCTTGAAAAGGTTTCCAAAGCATATCTCCTTCACCATAAAACTCTGGGAAACAAAGCAACTTAATATTCTTCAATTTCAAAATAATTTTTCGTAATAGCTCAGAATTTCTATAAAACCCTTACCCTCCAGTAAAGAATGCACATGCTTGGGGCTGGGGATATAGCTCAGTGGTTTAATGTTTGCCTAGCATGCATGAGGCCCTGGGTTCAATCCCCAGTTCCACAAAAAAAACCCCCCCCCCCAAAAAAAAAAGAATGCACATGCTTCAAGGCACACACAAGTAGTTTGTTAGTGTTCCTGAGAATAGCTCTCAAACATTTGATGCTTCAGAAAAGATCCAGAGCCTCTCTAATAAAGTATTCTTGACCCCAAAGTTTTAAAGAAAATATCTTATTTTTTGTAGAGCAGTTTTATATTCACAGCAAAATTGAGAGGAAGGTGCAGATTCCCGATGACCTCAAAGCTTAAAATTTCCTTTTCACTGAGTATCATAAAAAATTTAAAGATTTAATGCTTTTTTTTTTTACTAATTAAACTTTGCGCTTCTCAATACTATATGACTGTGGTAACCAGTGAGCTAAAGAATCAGAAACAATTAAAAGAGGGAAACCTGCTTGGCAGAAATTGGGACAAATATTTTGACTAGTTCGGAGCATCAGTGAATGAGTGAATGAATGAATGAACGAATGGCTATTGTTTTCCTCCGTTAGTCAGAGTGATTCTTTTTCAGTTAGTGAGCTAGGGTGGTTTAGTGGAACTAACATTAGATTAGGCATTAGACAGCCTGTAAGTTTATTTTATTTTATTTTCATGGTACTGGTGTTTGAACTCAGGACCTTGCACTTGCTAAGAAGGTATGCTACCGCGTGAGCCATGCCCCAGACCTTTTTTGGCTTAGCTATTTTTTGGATAGGGTTTTGATTTTGACTGGGGCCTACTTGGGACTGTGATCCTCCTACATATGCTTCCTGTGTAGCTAGGATTACAGGTGTGTGCCACCACTATGCCCAGCATAAGAAGGCCCGAAAGTTTAGCTTAGCTTCACTACTCCTTATCTTGGATCCCTTTGGCAAATCTCTATCTCCTCTCAGCTTCAATTGCTTCATTTGTGAAATGAAGTGTAATCCTTGCTATGTGTACATAGGATTGGATTATGTACAAGATGAAAAGAAAGCACTGTATAACTGCACGTTGTTCTTGTGAGAGTCCCCGAGAACGGGCCTTTGTCTTACTCCTTTGAATTTATGAAAAACTCATTGAACACTTACCAGGCATGGAGACCTTATGCAAAGAAGTAGCTCAATAATTACTTGTTGATTGGTTAAAATGCTATATTCAGTGGCAAAAAGACATTCATCTATTCACTAGAAAACAGAAAATGCAAGTCCTTACAAGTGTGTGTCTATTTCTGCACTAGATTTCTGAAAGGAAGAGTATGAAAACTGGCTTTCTCACATGGCAGACTGCCTTCAGACTAATGGAGCTTGAAGAGGCAGGGGCTATGACAAATGTAGGGCTAGAGAATTTCTTTACCAGTAGCTAGAATGGCAAAACAGCCAAAAAGCTGTAACAAGAATTGTTCCTATTTCTACTAAAAAATATCTGCTATAAAACTCACTACATCATATTCAGCACCTGCTATAACATCTAATTCTCCTCAAGTGGGTAATTAGATTTGGTACGACTGAAACAATATGTGGAACAAGCACTTTGCAATTTTCCGTTTCTAGATTATTTTGTCAGTGTTGTATGCATGTGTACACACGTGGTGGCAATCAAACTATTGAATAGTCATGGCCGGGTTTAGACACTTAATCCATGAAGCTGGTGGTTATTTGAGCTGAGTGAGGGGCAACACACGATGAAATATAGGAAACAAAACAGTAATAAGTATGTTTGAATCTTTGGGGGAGTATTTTCTTGCTAGTGTTTGTCAGTCAAATCAGTCTTCTATGCAAGCCTTAAAACTCCTACCAAGCAGTTCAGCAGCAACATTAGATGATCAGGGCTTGTCATCCTGACAAGACTTCTTTTAGGTACCTGAAGTTCTGGGATCGTGTAGAAGCTCTTTGACAACATTAAGAATGAAAGAAAGAGGGATCGGTAATAGGGAAAGGGAGACTATAGCTCACACACACACTGACACACATACACACACACACATATGATATTGAACTTAACCATATGGACTCCCTTTGACCTTTAAGATCTGATGTCTGGCAATTTCCAAATCAAAAAAATGGACTAACATCAATAATTAACCTGTCCAGTAATATTTAGAATGATAGAACAGAATGGTAAACAAGCAGACGAGGCAGGAAGGGAATTCTGACTCAAGGTGGGAATGCAAAGAGAGTTCAAAAACTACTCCAATACAACTGGCAAATTCTCTGATCAAGAGAGAAGGGATCTCTTCTTAGCAAGTGAACTAATTTATCAGGTTCAACCACATGAAATTGCTATTATTGTATATCAGAATATAGATAAAATTTCATTACCTTCACTTGATCCAAACTTACATGTTGTACTAGCATTATGCGTATACTTTGCTGTATATGTGTGTATAAATCCACGTGTATACACCCATGCAAAGTTCATGTATATCTTCTCAGGCTCCAAAAGATAATTTCTTAAAGAGATAAGAAATGGCTCTCCAAGCTAATATTTAGAAATCATCTCTTTTGTCTAGTGGATCATCAGTTCTGTTATTTTCAAGCCTAACTATATTTTCACATTAAAAACATTTCTTGTGTTTGGGCACAAGTATCATTAACTATTAAGGAATACCCAAGTTTGTCACTTTAAAATAAAACATACTTAAAAAATAAATACTCTGAAACTGAGGTGCAATCAAAAGTTCTTACAAAAGCCAAAGTACACTTAGGAAACTCACGTTGGCTATTTTCAGCTTTCTCTTCAACTCCTTAGTTTCAGGTATAATGTCATCACATACCAATTAGGTGACTAGCCGAAAAGGGAAACTTAGTAACTGGGACCACATTGTTTATTCTCATTCCTGAAGTCAGCCACACTTGGGAGATGAATAAACAACAGGTGCTACCTAAGTTTACAACATAGTTTGACCTTGGGGCTTGAATTTATTTTTGACCAATATGTTATATTTGCACATTATTAGTTTGCAAATATTGTATACACTTGTATATACAATTATGGAAGTAAAAAGCTACATATATCAGTAGTTAATCTGATAGGAAAAGTTTAGTGAGTTTTAGGAAAATATCTCCTGATTATAAGAATAAACCTCACTGACTGTAAAAATGAGCACACAAACCATACAGAAACATACAACTTAAAGTCTTAGTAATCATTGTCTGCACCTTTGTTCCCGCTCATCCAAATAAAGCCAACAGTTTGGGGGATATAATGTCAGGGTCCATCATCTTGCCCTAATTTTTTGCTTTTTCTCGACCTCACTTTTATTTCTTTTAAGGTCTAACCTCCTTTGAGATTCTTTTCTTCATCAGCCTAGACCATAATGCTCTTCCTCTGGAGACACATTTAACATCTAATGCGAATGGTGAGTGCCTAAGGGAAGACGTGTGTGTCACATTACTAAACCTGGATCAAGGAAAGCCATCCTACTCACCCTCTTAAGATATCTTAAGTAACGCTGCATGTTTTTTAGAGCCTGGTGTGGAAAACATTACATTTTTGAGAGCAGAGACTATTCTTTATTCCCTTTGAGACTTCTGTAGTTCTGGAAACATCAAACAACTCAATAAATACGTGTTGATTGCTTCATATAGATGAAGGAAAATAAAAAGAAAGGAATGAGAAATATATTGAAAGATAAATATTACCAAAAACTTTCATCATACATTTTTCTCATTGATTTATCTCTAATTAAATAAAGGGATAAGTTTTATTTTAGATGTATATTTTAAAATTATGTAATAACTTATCTTTTACCATACTGACAAATCATTATAGGAGAGGGTCTGGTGACTGATTATCAATCCACTGCAATAACTTGAAAATTTATTGAGTAAAATTTTTATAGTGCAAGAAATGTTTTTATCCTAAAAAGTGTTATAAAAAAACAGGAGAAATAAAACCCTAAGAGCAATACCATTACATTTATGGTGGCTCATTTCCTATGTATGAATAAAACCTAATGGAAAACTTCATAAATGTGGGCCTTCTCCGTTGTCATAGCTAAAGGGAGTCAATGATGAAATTTTGCTCCATTTAATAAAATGTACAATTGAAGAAAATATTGTATGTTAGATACTGTCTATCTGTCATTGTAATCTTTCTCTGACTTTTACAAGACATAATGCAAATCCAATCTCATTTCTTAATTTCTCCAATTCCCTCCCAAAACAATAAGTCTTCAAAGCAGAGTTGAGGGCTTTTCAAAAAATTGAAATCAGCTGTTGGTATTCCCTATCCACCATCCTTTCCAGTTACTGAGTTATAGGGGAAGTGCTGGCTTCCAAGCATAGTCTGTATGGAATAACTTCCTCTTGAGGCTTTGTACTGCTTGTTAGTACCTCCACCACCTCTCAAGATCCTGCCCCAGGGGGGAGAAATGAGCCAAGCCTTGTATGCACATAGGAATAATAAAAGAAAAATGAAAAAAAAAAAAAGATCCTGCCCCAAGTGTCAAATTGAACACAGTGGAAGTTCTGCTTTCCTAATGAGAGTTCAACTTCAGTATAAACATTTAAGTGTCACCACAAGGAAGGCACTTTTCAAAATATTGCTTTCCTTTTTTATAATGAAAAGACAAAACAAAATTTCTGATTCTATGTTAATTGGGAACATTTGACTTCTATTCATAAATATGCCTAAATTAATGAAGAGAGAAGGAAATAAATTTATGAAACAACAAGAAATTCCAGTAGGGCTTGGGATGCTATTTCAAGGCAGAACAAAATTCTGTTGCTGTCTGTAGTGGAGAGCTGGGGTGGTCTGATGGACGGAAGCACTCTTGGGTTGGACGAGCACACCGCCCCAGCACTGCCCCAGTATGTGGCCTTGGGCAGGCATTTAACTTCCTTAGGACTGGCATATCTTTTTCTGTAAAGTCAAGAGTTTGATCTGCATAAGCTCAAGTATTACTTCCAGACAAATCTGAACTCATTAATTATTCTATGTATAAGTGTGTGGTAGATCCTTCTACACATAGACAAAGCTATTTGTTACTATTTTTTCATAAATCATGAGGGTAGCTGCTACTAATGCTCAAGCAATAAGATTCTGTTGTAATTAATCCAATTATAACCCCTTCCTAAGAATCTAAATATTAATGTCTAAGTCTGGTAAATTAAACCTTAATAGCAGACTGATTGTTGAAGTTTGGATTTAAAAATAAAATTCATGACCCTCTTATGTTAATAACTCTTGAGACTATAGGACCACTTTTCTCTTCTAAATTATCTGATGTTGGGTTTGGTCGACAGTACAGCAATAAGAATGTCAGTTCAGACCAACCAACCACAAGGTTTAAGATGAAATATTAGGAAAATGGATCTAGGAGAGAAAAAAAAACAGAAAATACAGTCACTTCTCATTAGTTTCAGTAGCTATATTTTAAAAGTCACCATAAACAATGAATTAGTAAATATCAAATGATTCATTACTCCTAAGGAAAACACAGAGCTAGAGCTTTGCAAGTCTTTGGTCACAACAATTTCATCAACTGATCAATACATAAAATTGTTTCTGTTTAGTGATGCCTTATTTAATGCATTTATTGGCTTATTAATATTGGACTTACAGCTAATAGTAAGCACTATAACTCAGGCCTGAAAATTGGACATACTTCTCTATGAAGCACACCAACTCTTCATTGTGTATAGGCACAACATACAGCACTTCGGTACTGTGGAGGCCATTCTAAACAGTGGAATTATTAGCAAAAGCCACAGAAATGAGAAAAACATAGACCTAATACAAGAAGACAGGGTGTCACTGTGCTTAAACTCAGCTGGGAGACTAAAATTTTTCTTACCGTTCTGTGAATGACATGAGTACTGATTTTTGCCTCACAAATTAATATTTGTAATTAATAAATTTGTAAATATGAAATCTATAAATAATGATCACCTGTACATGTATGTTGCATATAAAATTTAAAATGTGTAAATATCTATTATAACATCTTTTATTTAAATAGCCATGATATTACTATTATCAATTCATAGAAATATGAGCTAAAAATAATGCTTTCTTACAAAGTAAGAAAGTCAGAGAAATCAATATTTGTAGTTCACATACAAATAACATTTTTCGGTACCTTAATGCACATTTTCCCTAACTAAGGTGGTTTGTTTAGAATCGATAAATAAACAGGAGTTACAAGAAGAAAAACTAAGGAGTCTATAGGACTTAGAGCATTGAAGCTTGACCTAATATTGATTAACACGAACCCTTTGATCACATCCTTATAATAATCTCCAGATGATTACAAGGGTCATGAAGATGAGTAAAATGAGGAATTTAAATGATGTCATCAGTCTTAATTTTTTATAGCTTACATTTAAAAGTCTATCAGGGCACGAATACAATTACTAAGTCCGTCAACTGAATAAATGCAAGGCTGTCAAGGCATCCACAGACTTTAGAACTAATATCAAAGTGACCTAGACAACATCATTGTGATTCACTTAAATAATTATCTATTTTCAATTTTGTTAAACAATGAAAAATTGTGGAACTCAAATAAGGTACCGAACTCATCATGACCAATTTGACAAATATATTAAGCTCTCCATTTTAAACATAAAGGCTGTGATTAATAGCTATAGCAATCCAAATGAAGGTTTTAAATTCATTCTTTAAAATGAATGTTTTCAACCATTATTTAAGCAAGGTATATTTGCTAAAATAATACTCCCTGTAGATTTTAGGCACTTTTATTTAGTAAGAAATGTAGGTGTCAATTGATTTCTCATGGCATTTAGTAAGAAATAAAAGTCATGCATTTAAAAATATAATAAATTTAATTTCAGCAAGGCTAAGGTTTGTTAAATGAAAAACAGAAATGAAAATGTATTAGTTAAATTGGTATTTTTACTCTTTTAAACAGAGCATTTACGTCATTTGTATGAGCCCCTATATACAGCCCAAGTCATGTACTGATCAGCCAAAGAGATTCCCCTTTCCCCACCCTACATCTCTATTGAGTAACTTTCTGCTGTTTAGTACCCAAAGAGCCCTTCAAAATAGTTTACTACAGATGTGAGATTTAAAGCAATTTCATTGCCACCAAAGGAATCTAACTCTAAAATGTCTGAAAATATTTCAGTCATATAAACTCAACCAGCTCCAGAATGGTTTTCCTTTTCATAAATATCTAAATTAACCTAGGTGTTTGATTTCTTTTGTTTTCAGTAATATTTATAATGTTTTAGCTCATAAAAGTTAGAACTTGGTTGAAAACTTTTTCTTCAGAAAAGTGTGAAATACAAATCTCATTATCTTAGAAGCAAAAAAGAATCAAGTGTTTTTAAAATATGTCTAAATCTTTAGGTAACAAGATTGTTGAATGTAAGACAGTTGTTGGTTATATTTGGATATTATATAATAATCAGCTTAAAGTCCTTTGCAGAGAGGTAGAGTGTATCCTTGAGAAGCAATTAAATTGACTCCATCTGGTCCAGGCTTGGAAAGTCTTACTACTAATTGACTCCTGATTAGTTTCCCTGGCTCTACTTACTTTTTCTCTGCTGCCATGTAGTCTACAAGCTGATCCTAAATTTCTTTGTTTTTTTTTTTTTTTGAGTTCATGTTCCCCCTTTGATGTTATTGGCTCCCTATGGCCTCCTGAACTGAGTATCAATTCAGTTATCTTTCAATGTCATTACACATAACTCCCGTCTCTGTGTTGTCCCCTGTCAACCACTGTTATCCAAGTGCATGATTCTTTGGGTGGATCTCATCATTTTCAGGCTCATTTTGGTATCCTTCTTCAAGTTTGTGCCTAAATTACTTTGTCCTCTCCTTTCAGACCATCCAAAATCCCATCAATCCAATCTTGACAATATTTCCAATGTACTACACTTTATTGTGAAATCATCTCCTGAATCCCCCATGGTCTTTAATAGTTTTATATGTAATTATAAACATGCATTTGCTTACTGTCTAACTTTCCATTTATAGTGTTCTTGTTCACTAGTAGACGATGTGAGGGCACATGCTATTTTATACTTTACAGTTTTCAAAATTGCATCAGCTTCATGGGTGAATTAATTCAGTTGTTGACCACATTACATTTGATTATGATAATATTTTATATAAAAATAACTCAGGGAGAATTGAAATACAATATTGAGGGAAACATTCAAATATCTATTAAAACATTAGGAAAATGAGTGAAGAGTCAGCTGGGAAATTGGCATGGAGCTGGTATGAGGCTGCTTCTCACTGAGTGCCTGACAGAGACAGGATTAACCATGTTGTTCCCGGTAAGAAAGTTGATCAGCACCACAAAAGCCCCAGCGCCCATTGGTCTCTACAGTCAAGTTGCCCAAGTCAACAGAACCATATATACTTCAGGACAAGTAGACATGGATCCTGCTAGTGGACAGCTTGTGCCAGGACTGGTAGTGGAAGAAACCAAACAAACTTTATGAACATGGGTGAAATTCTGAAAGCTGCAGGTTGTGACTTCACTGATATGGTAAAAACAACTGTTTTGTTGGCTGACATAAATGACTTTGGTACTATCAATGAAATCTACAAACAGTATTTCAAGAGTAATTTTCCATTCTAGAGCTGCATACCAGGTTGCTGCTTTGCCCAAAGGAAGCCTGGTGGAAATTGATGCAATAGCTCTCCAAGGATCTCTTACAATAGCATCATTATAAGTGGACCCAGCAAGTGAACTAAACAGAACTTTTTCAAAAGAAGAAATTCAAATGGCCAAAAAACACATGAAAAAATGCTCACCATCTCTAGCAATAAAGGAAATGCAAATTAAAACCACACTAAGATTCCACCTCACCCCTGTTAGAATAGCCATCATTAGCAACACCACCACCAACAGGTGTTGGTGAGGATGCGGGGTAAAAGGAACCCTCTTACACTGTTGGTGGGAATGTAAACTAGTACAACCACTCTGGAAAAAAATTTGGAGGCTACTTAAAAATCTAAACATTGATCTACCATTTGATCCAGCACTACCACTCTTGGGGATATACCCAAAAGACTGTGACACAGGTGACTCCAGAGGCACTGGCACACCCATGTTTATTACGGCACTATTCACAATAGCCAAGTTATGGAAACAGCCAAGATGCCCCACTACTGACGAATGGATCAAGAAAATGTGGTATTTATACACAATGGAATTTTATGCAGCCATGAAGAAGAACGAAATGTTATCATTTGCTGCTAAATGGATGGAATTGGAGAACATCATTCTGAGTGAAGTTAGCTTGACCCAAAAGACCAAAAATCATATGTTCTCCCTCATATGCGGACATTAGATCAAGGGCAAACACAACAAGGGGATTGGACTTTGAGCACATGATAAAGCGAGAGCACACAAGGAAGGTATGAGGATAAGTAAGACACCCAAAAAACTAGATAGCATTTGTTGCCCTCAATGCAGAGAAACTAAAGCAGATACCTTAAAAGCAACTGAGGCCAATAGGAGAAGGGGACCAGGAACTAGAGAAAAGGTTAGTTCAAGAAGAATTAACTTAGAAGGTAACACCCATGCACAGGAAATCAATGTGAGTCAACTCCCTGTATAGCTATCCTTATCTCAACCAGCAAAAACCCTTGTTCCTTCCTATTATTGCTTATACTCTCTCTCCAACAAAATTAGAGATAAGGGCAAAATAGTTTCTGCTGGATAGCGAGGGGTAAGGGGGGGAAAGGGGGAGAAGTAAGGGACAGAGAGGGGTGAGGGGGGGAGAAATGACCCAAACATTGTATGCACATATGAATAAAATAAAAATTAAAAGAAAATAAGTGGATCCAGTGTTTGTCTGTGGAATTTCTATCTTGCCTTTAAATTTACACCCTAATTTTTACTATTGATATTGGGAATAGTAATAGTAACCAGTAATAGCTGGTTATCATGTAAACACCATATCATAAGGAAATTTGACAAGAATTGAAGATTGGTGAATCCAGTTACTGATGCTATAAATTACACATACTGCTACAAGTGACAGAGGAGACACTATTACATAGTTACTCAAAGGAAAAGGTGAGTTACTACAGAAAAGATGAGGTTGTTCCTGGGAAGTAACAAAGAATGCACATAATTCAATTAAATCTTATTAATTTCATGATGTGAAATATTTAGTTCTCATGTTAGATATGTGAGGAGTAAACCCAAAATATTCAAACTTGAATAGTATAAAGGAGAAGAAAGTGGACCCAAATTTTATATATATAAGTAATACTTTCCTAATGGAAATAAAATAAACGTGTAGATTGCCAAAAAGAAGAAAATAAGTGACTAGAAGTCCATTTGATGAACGCATATTTTTATGAATTTACATTATGAATATTTAAAGGGTCTCTTCATTACCCATTGTTAGATCTTGATCATTTGTGCTGTGACAATGTGGTTGAAAGTCTGTGGCATCATTGGACACCTTCCCCCTATTCTTAGTCTTATGTTGGTAATTCTCATTATCCCATGGGCTCAGATGTCACAACAATGCCAACAGAAAGATCATGTTTTCAAGCTTCCTTCACTGTGTCCCCATCCCATAACAGATGAAAACTAGCACACAGGAAGCAATGTGTATCAATGCATTCCTTCCATGCTGGCCCCTAGCTGACCTATTTTCAAACACCCTTGGTAGCCCCAAGTCACCTTATATTATACTTAGTCATTTTAGAGCATTAGATGGAAACAGCTATTGCTGAAAGTTTAGCTAAAAAATTAAGCACAGTCAAGCTAACTTTCTGTACTTTTCTGCTCTGGAATGTCATTCTTATAATTGGATTTGAATTGAACTGTGAATCTCCTAGATCCTTAAGTTTATAAATAAACTTTTATTCACCAACAATTCCAGTCTGAATTTTCCCCAAAGCAACTAAAAAAAAAAGACAAAAACTATAATTTTTATACTGTGAACTCAGAAATGAGAAAGTGTGATTTATTCCTGGCTCTCAGTTATGGGGAATAATTCTTATTTTCTTTAACATGTCTGAATCCCAGGCTGCACAGCACAAAATATAACTGAAAAAAATATCGTTTGTTACTCTTTAGATTTAGATGTGCTGTATTAAACTATGACTCCTAAATGTTTTCATAGCACCTTTAGTTGGTAGCACAATTTCTAGAATTAAGGATATGTGTTGGATGTCTTTGCAGGTAACCCAAATACTATAGACATACATTTCCTAAAAGTTTGGAGGCTTGAGACCTTGAACAGGAATTCCTTGGAGAATTCCTTAATTCTAGTAACATGAGAATCTTCCTTTTTTTCCAAATATGAATTTTAGTATTAATTTGGTGCATATAAATGAAACGGTGAATAGAAAATAGAAAAAAAAAAAAAGAGAGCCAAAAAAGGGCCCTGGGCAAGTTTCCCAGGCAAAGCATCTAGAATTCTAGCTCCTATTTGCAGGATCATTATTGTCCAGGACTAGCCTGAAAGCTAAACACATTTTATTCTGCTGATTGATGCGTGTTCTGTCTCTTAACAAGACCAGAGACTACTAAACTCATTTTCTCCTGCAACAAAAATCTGATTTAAAGTCCACATTTTCAAAAGGAAAAGTGAAGAGTACTGGCTGGTTGGTAACATTCTAAGTATTAAATTATAACTCAGAGGTATATAGGAGAAAAGAGAAGAGTAAACATTTGCCTAAACCTTTTCTTAATTTTCAGTAAACAGGTCACACATGTAGGATTCCATGCAATTTTGCATTGGCAAGTGTTGTTAGTAAAACAGGTTGTAGTTGTGTTATAGGGACATTAACATCTCTACCTAATGTGATACTAATGGATAGTTATTACATGTTATCTTGTTTTCAGATAATGCATAAAACTTTGAAAATTTAAGAAACAATGTTCCCATAGGGCCAATTAGGGCAATTTGCCCACTAACGTCACTGAAATCGTTACCCGATTTTTGATCTTAGTATAAGACATGTTTAACATCAACTTGAACATTTATTTGGCACTCATGTGTGAGGCCTCATATGTTTTTCATATTTTGGGGTACCCTAATATAGCTATGTAAAAAATCAAAATTCCCTTACCATATTGTTCAATTAAGAGACAGTGCTTGCCTTTAATGGCTTACAAGCTTTCTAGGAGAACCTAGAAAGAAGGCATGTTTTTGACACTTTGTGGTCCTGGGTATGGTGGGAGGGAGTGCAGAACAGGTTTCTGGGGCTATACTGGCAGGATATTAACCTCACATAAAAATTGTGGAACTGTTTACAGATTGAACACAGTAGTTATAACATATAGTTTTATAACTATACGTTATAAATAAGTTATTTGCTTGATACTACTATTCTGTCAAATCAACTACTCATCTGACCAACTTGCAAAATTGGGATGGTGGTAGGGAGGCTACAGTATTGACTCCTTCTATTGCCCACTTGTTTTGCTTTGTTTTTTGTAGAGGGGGGGACAGGGTTTCACTATATAGTTTAGGCTAGTCTGGAACTCTCAATCCTTCTGTCTCAGATTTCTGAGTACAGTGATTACAGGAGTGTGTGCCACCATGCCTGGCCTGCCCATTTTTTCCCCATTCATAATTTTTTGTTCAGTTTTTCTATAATGAGACTTCATAAAGGAAACCTAGTCATACATTATTTAGCTTTGAAAATTCTATTGGCTAGAATTTAGATGCCTTTCACTTATTACCAAAACTAAAAACAAAAGCACAACAAAAAATGGGACATCTATTATGTGTTAGGCATTCACTGTATTACGGACTGGGGACACATCAGTCCGTAAGATACAGAATTTGTTCTGAGAAATCTAGTAAAATAATGTAGTCATTCTGAAAGAGGGCACAGAATTTTTTCTCATAATTTGTAAGATACAGGATTTAACAGTGATGGTTAGAAAACATCAACTTGGAAAAGGAACAAGAATGAAATTTTTCTTGGGAACCCCTTAAACTATCTGCCTTTCTCTCAAGTTTTCTGTGGGAAAGGCCAGTCATGTTAAATCCAGTGTATGAATAATGTGAACACTAAGGACAGTGATATTTATAAGAAGACCTTCCTTAAGCTCCTTGTGCTATGGAGTAGGATGGATGGGACAGTTAAGAATGTCCTCATCAACATTCCTATGACAGTATCAGTTTAGAAGTAGAAAGACACAGGGAGTTCATTCTGACTAGGAGCTCTCCATTTTGTCTGTACAACAGAATCATTTGGGGGCATTTAGTAAATGGGAATCCTTGGGAGTTAGGTATAGATATTTTTCAAAAGCTTCATACATATGGACAAAGGTCAAATCTGCTGCTTTGGAACAATCCTTGCTCATCTCAAAGCTTAGAAAATCCAGCTCTATAGTGGCATTGATGTTCTCTATGTCATACTCTAAAGTAGACGCAGAGATAAACCTGGATGCTGGAGTCTGAGCACTGTAATGCAATGGACTTGGATACCCAGTGCTCCAAACTCCTGTGCATGCTGACTTTTGAGGAAACTTTGGACAGTTTACTAAGAGTAACTCTTTTATACATTCAGATTATCTCACACAAATCAGAGGTCCCCGTAAGACATTAAAGTTCATCTTAGTGGGAGAGGGGAAAGCCACAGTTTCAAGAGTTCAGCCTGGACTACCTGTCTCCTCCTTCACTGTCGCCTCCTTCAACCAGAGAATTTCAATTCTAATCTGTTTGGATATGTTGGTTTTCCATGAAATATTTCAAGCCAAGGAAAAAGCTAAAAGGGAACATAAAAAATACCAGTTTTAAGTCTTTCGCCAAACCTCAAATATAATGAGTTGAGTTCTTACTCGGGTATTATTAAAAATCATACCTCCTGTATTTGAAAGATTATTTACACTTAAAGGATGGTTAGACATTGTAGGTAATTTATTATTTTTTCCGCTATTTTAAATAAATATATTAGCATATTATAGTTGTACAGGGAGTACTGTGACATTTACAAAAGTGCCTCTAGTATAAAATAGTTAGAGTCACCTCTCCATCTTTCTGCTTTATCCTCCTCTCTCCCTTTTCTTAGAACAGTTTCAAGAGGTCTCACTGTTCCATTTTCACACATGAATACATAGTATTTCCACAAAGTTCTCCTTCCTTCACCCTTGCCTTATGTCCTCCCTCTCCCACTGGTACCAACCCCGGGACAGAACTTGTCTTACATTCTTGCCCCTCGTTTTTTAAAAGACATTTTTGTTTATGATGGTTATACAGGGAGTTTCATTGTGACATTTGCTTAAATATATGTATTATACCCTAAGTTGAGTCATCCTCTCTGTTATTCTCTCTACCCGAGTCCCTTTCTTATGATGACTTCAACAGGTTTAAAAATTCTATATTCATTCTTGTATAGAAAGTACATCAATCATAGTCACCCTTTTTACTTTCTTCATTTATCCCTCTCCCCTTAGTGTAAACTGTTTTACATTTTGTAAGTAATTTAATTATACGATTTTGACTCTGGTTTGTATCATTGTGGCTTTCAGCAAACTGTCTTTTTTTTTATTTTTTAAAATTTATTCATATGTGCATACATTGTTTGGGCTATTTCTCCTCCCTGTCCTTCACCCTCTTCCCCACCCCTTTCCTTGCCTCCCCACCCCCCTCTCTTCCAGGCAGAACCTGTTCTGCCCTCTTCTCCAGTTTTGTTGAAGAGAAGACATAATCAATTATAAGAAAGACATAACGCTTTGGCTACTTTGACGTAAGTACAGCTATACATAGAGATTCCTAGCATTGCTTCCATGTACATGTGTATTACAACCCAAATTGATTCATCTCTACCTGACATCTTCACTACTTCCCAGTCGCCTTCCCATATGACCTCTGTTGTTTTAAGGTTACTGTATTAGCTCCTTTACAGTGGACACATCAAACACTTTCAGGTTTTGAGTTTCCTACCTTTCCCTATTCCTCCTGTATGTGTTCTCCCCTTAGTGTGTGACCCATATCCAATAATATTATTGCATTTGTTTTAGGTCTATAATCCGCATATGAGGGAGAGCAAATGATTTTTAGCTTTCTGAGCCTGGCTAATTTCGCTTAAGATGATGTTCTCCAGTTTCATTCATTTACTTGTGAATGATAAGATTTCATTCTTCTTCATGGCTAAGTAAAATTCCATTGTAAATAAACACCACATTTTCTTAATTCATTCATCAGTAGTGGGGCATCTTGGCTATTTCCATAACTTGGCTATTGTGAATAGTTCAGAAAACTTTCTGATTATCAGTTTTTTTTAACTATGTAAAATAAAGATACACCATTGGATTATTATAAGTATTACATGAAATGATAAATGTAGGAAAGACTTCAGTACAAAAAGCAAGGGCAAAGCACTGAATCTATTCAACATGAAGCATATTCTCAAAGTTCATTAGTATAATTCCCTTCTCTTCTCTTTTGGTTGAAAACAATGGAAAAGTTTCTATTCAATGATGATATAAGATTATAGGCTAACGAATTTAGCCCTTAGCAAAATAGTTTCTGCCTGGTAGCAAGCGGGCCGGGCAAAGGGGGGAGAAATGACCCAAACATTGCATGCACATATGAATAAAAGAAAAAAAATTAAAAAAAAAAGAATTTAGCCCTTAAAAATTTTAAGGCTTGCTTTATTTTGAGAACTATTGTTTTTGCATAGTATCTTTAGAAAAATATAACCATAGAAGACCTATTTTATGTTACTTTGATGCATCCCAGTGCTATCAAAGCATAAAATGCAAAATAATTCAGTTTCAGAATTGTTAATATAGGAGACACTATTCAAGGACTGAGTCCTATTTCTTTCCATATCCATCTGTGCCACTTCCCAAGTAACACTACCAACATAATATAAGGTGGATTAAATCATCCAGAATGTAATCCTCTTTCTTATATTAGAGACACAAAGTTCCCACTTGTCGTTATAATAGATTAGAGTGAACATGCTCTTTGGCAGTATTCAAAGTAATTAAAAAATGATTTAAAAGGCAAAAGAACAAAATTGCCAGAGATGAAATACATCAAAGTAATCCAGTTGTTCAATTTTTTTTTATTTAATCATAGGCCTGAATTTGACTTTTTGTATTAACTTTAAAGATGTGTAAACTGAACAATTCAGAAGGCCTTTGGCTGATTTATTCATGTTTTGCCATGTTTATATATCCAATTTAAATTTAAATTCATAAATGCTCAGACTACACAACAGTAAGAATGGACTAGAAGGTTTACTTTAGATGGTTGTGCATGATTATGCTAACTGCTAAAATAAAAAGATAAAAAATTGTGGAATGAGTGCCTGTAAAAATGACCTAAACTAATGTTTAATCTGTGCTGGTCCATGACTCACTGCCAAATTTCCATGATGCTACCAACTTAACCGCCTTTGAAGAACTCTGCCAAGAGACTTACCCTATCTGAGGGAAGAAAACAAAGGGAGACCTTTTCCATGAGCTAAGAACAAATCTCAAGTTAACAGGATCCAGATAAAAAGGTAGCTGACAAGATGGGTAAACCCTGTGAGCTCCTAAGCTTGCACACATAAAGAGAGCTGTGACCCCAGATTCTGTCATGCTCAATACTGAGGATCGGCCTTCTTTTTCAAGTTTCATGTGCTCATTTTAAACAGATGTCAAATGCAATTTTATCACACAGATGGAACCAACCATTTAAAGCCAGACACTGTGCCAAGTCTGCTTGAGGGAAGGGCTGAATATCTAGGAAAGCACATTTTACAGTCATATCATGCAACTTAAATTCATGCTATCCTTGATGATGGGGTGACATTTCATAGCCAATGAGAGATTAGTGAGGGAAAGTTTTTTGTTTTTTTTTTTTAACCAACACACATACACACATCTTCTGAGAAAACAGCTACACAGTAAGTTGACTGAAATCTCACAAATCATCCCAAGGAAACATCTGAGGTCCAGAAAGATAAGATAAAGATAAGAACTGTGGGTGAAATGTCGTCTGTGTTGCCTCCTCTAGCTACTCTCATTTTCCTGCCTTGCTACCTCTCTTTATTTTCTTCACATTTTTTTCCATTAAGATTTTTGTTTGCTTTTGTTTTGGATGAATGATATATTCTCAAACTTCAAAAGTCACAGCTCTGTGAAAGTCTCATTCTACTCTTTGACTCTGTCTACCTGAGTTCCTGTCACCACAGGTAACTAAAAAAATGTAAGAGTCCTCTTGGAGTTTCTTGAAGTAGGTACAAAATAGTCTAAGGATTCCTAGTTGTAAGTAGGCATGGGAATGGAAAGATTGTAAGGGTGTTGTGGTGGCCAGATGGGGACCTAAGATAGGACTTCTTACTCTAGAAAGGGATGGGACAGAGATGACAGGTTACGATTCACAGGATTTAACGATGGGTTTAAGAGTCATTGTGTTTCAGTTGTGTTTAAATATTTCTCAGCATGTTGATGTCATTTTCTATAACATGAGAAAGTAGTAACTGAAATACACAAGGGTCTAATATGGACGTCCTTGGTCATATCTAGTTAATAACCTCTTCTTTGGAAACAAAGGCTGAATTACTAGATCTTATTCTGAGGGTTGGAAAGGTCTTATGGTTCACAATTTGCCAACTGAAATTATTCATAAGAAGAAAATCTTGGTTTATAATTAGTTGGCTGCAAGTCAGGCTTAAGTCCACTTTGGGAAAATGTTAATCAAATTTCTTACACAAACACATATATCTTCACTAGATAAAGTGTGTGTCAGGAGAAATTATCATTATCTATGCTTCATCATTGGACTGTAAGAATGACAAGGTCATGGGCCAAGTCTGCCTCACTCATTATATCAAGAGTCTAACACAATGCTTAACACACACTAGATATGTAACAAAAAACTGCTGGGTGTATGAAAGAATCTAATGGAAAGTCTACTAGAATGTTTTCTGAACCTTTATTAGACATTGCTGTCCTCAGAAGAAACATAAAAATTGGGAGAGAGAATAGATTTCTGTTTCTTGAATTTATAATCTAGACAGAGCAAACAAAGTTATGAGTTTTGACTTAAAGCAACAAATGCAGCTATTAAAGAAAAAAGTTCCAGTTAAGGAATGATTTTGGTAATGTGATAAAAGAGGGAATGAGTGTAAGGAAGATTCTTGACAAAGGTGTGCAAGAACTTTGCTAGTAAGACAATTACTGAGAAAGAAACAGTTATTGTCAAACAGAATTTCAAAGAAGGTATAATCTGATAATCTGACTTTGAGTCCTGCAATGTCTAAACTGGGAAACAATTTACAAAATGGACTTAGGTTTAGGATTCAGCAGTGGCATAGGGAAGTAAAAATTTTGTGAAGCTTCCCATTTTTTTTTTGGTAAAATATTTTCATTAAAAAATCTGGGGTGCTTTGAAAAGAGTTGCAAGATCTGCAAGTGCTAGAATACTGTGTTCTAGGAGGAAAGTTATGGCCTGTGTGTGCTAAAAAAGTATATCATACAAGATCCTAAACTGCAGCTATCATCTATGTAATAAAACTTATTTTCAATGGTGCAAATAAGACATATCAAAAAGAAAGAAAATCTGACTAAATGGAATGGAAGTATCTTGGATTATACGGAATGGAAACGTTGGCACAAGTGAAAGGGATTGAGTACTGGATATTTGTGTGTGTATATGGGTGAACAACATGTGTTGTTGAGCTTTAAACTAGACCCCTTTACCTGACACGTTAATTATCCATATTCCACAATGGTTTCCTTATTTTGCTTTGCTTACAGTCACCACTCACCCTTTTCATCTTCAACTCAGCAAACTTACTAGGGCTATTTTTTTCCCCAAATGCACAAATTGTTCTTAAGTAGTGAGTTCATTCTGTCAGGTAAAACCCTGTCCTTTCATATATAACCAAAGTAATAATAAGTGCTCTACACTCTTCAGAAAGGAGATCAACTTTGAAACGTACTAAGAATTGAACTTTGCCCTTTGTTCTATGTGTATTATATTCATTCCTTAAAAAGTATTTCTTCTCTGAGATGTCCTATGACAAATGGCTGAGGATTCAAATAAAATAAAAACACTACCATGAAGTAAAACAAGAGCATAGGTATATACTTTCATGATTGCTGACAGATTACATATTTTAGGAGAGAGAGATTTCCACAGTAGAAAGCTAAGGTGTTAAATTAAGAGAGAAGTTTTTTTTTTTGGAAGAGAGGAAAAGCACCTGGGAACAGTAAGAGAGTTGAAAATTATGATCAGAATATCTAACTCTTGCTTATATTCAATCACTTCCACAACATGTGAAAATACTCAAATTCTCAACATCAATTTTTCAGGATTTGGGGAGAAGCTGAGGAACTGGAAACCAAGCTTAACATGTTTAGAAAAATAACTTTGTCAGGTCTAAGCAGCAGCAATAGAAAAGGCTAGAGAAGATTGTTTTAAGGTGTTGGGATCCGATATGCAATGTAATCATTAACAGCAACTTGATTTCACAAGACCTCTGACAGAGTTCAGAAAGTAACATTTGGATGATTAACTCTTATGGCATCGTGACAGGCATAAAGAGTCAATATTTGGGTTCCCTCCCCATGACATGGCCCCCTTCCAAGTTATAATAACATAACTTTAGTGGTCAAGTTTAAGATGGGCCATACTGGATTGGAAGAGTTCTACTGCTCAGACCTTGGAGTCTGCCCTTCCTCCAAGCCTGTCCAGCACAAACAGAACTGTAGCCTCACTGCTCACATCACTGTAGTCATTGCCTCAGTAGGAGTTAAGTGTCTTAGTCATCACTGTCACCAGGGAGCACAGGGCACAGCAGTTGGCTGGGGCTACTGGAGGCAGCAAGGCAGCGTGACTCTGCTGCAACTTGTGGCTCCTGTGACTTTTGAATGGAATAAATACTGTTGGATTCTCTCTTTGATACATCACACAAATTGGCAGTAACAAGCAAGGATTTTCAGACCGATTTGAGACAACAGTTTTAATTTTTTCTTTGGTGAAGCATTAGCCTCATCATCTCCATTCAGTGACTTCAGACACACCCATCTCCAAACGAGTGAAGTGGTGCAGAGGATGATGAAACCCTGTGTGCCAGGGAATCTTTTAATCATGGTGTTCATCAAGATTGGCTGTCATGAGAAATGTCATCGAATATTCTACAAGTGATTATTACAAACTACTATCAAGACACATTTTTAAAAAAGCAATAAGGGATCAACTTTCTAATGGGACTTGTGAACACAATTGTTGGATTTTTGTTTTGTTTTTGGTTTTAGCTATTTCTGATTTTTAGTGATGTGGCTTACCAGGATCGTTGCTGAAAAAATATTCAAGAGAAATTTCTATGATAGTCTTATACTAATTCTCTGAAAGAACAAATGCAAATTTCTTGTGTCTCTTTTGGGAATTTGAAAGGATAGAGAATTTTGAATAAAAAGATTGTGTAAGACTTTTGAATAAAAACAACTTGAGAGGATAGAGAGTATTGAAAAAAGAACTTTTGTTCTTCGTTCATGATTAAATATAGCATTAAACTGATAACTGTTTTTAAAAACAAATTCAGTTTATTGGGTAAGGCAACTATTACTCTTGTTTCCTAGCAGAGCAGTAGTAGTTAGACCTATTCCTATCACAATTAATGAAAAAGAATGGAAGCAATGACTTATTCATTATTGCAGTAATGTTCATATTTAATTGAGAAAAATGCCAGAATTGAGCTTGGTCACATATTGAATTATGATATATATAACAATGAGTACAACATAAATACTTTTAACCTATACCAAAGCAGTTACATTTTTCTATAGTCTGTAATATTAACAACATAGCACACATATAGGATATAAACTCACAAAATTATTACACTGATTCATGTTGGTATTTCTTAATGTATTTATTAAAAAATGAGACTGACAAGAAAATACAAAGATATTTACAGCTGTGTTTGCTTATCGTGGTACCCCAACATGGTGGAGCCAAGTGTCCTGCTCCATTTTACATGACTGGACATGCTATGGGCCACATGTAGTTCTATTTTGCACCCTTTGACTCCAGATCATGAAAACCAAGTGTCATAATGTCTGAAAGAGAGGAACTAGTACTTCCACTATTCCTATTCCTTATTAGATAGCACAGGAAGATAATTTCTGTAATGTTATTGAGAATTAATATTAATTGCAAGCCAGGGTTCAACATTCCATCCTTGAGTGCAATGGCCCTGAAAGGGACCAAAGATCCTTTGTCTGAGTTTTACTTAATTTTAATGAGATGAAAATAAGTTTTCTGTCTTTTACTGAATGAATGTAAGTAAATCTGAACATTGCCAACCAAAAAGCATGAGTTTGATTTTTGATACAGTAAAAATACTAACCAGAAACGAGTGAGGAAAAAAATAAAAAAGAAAGTGGTTTTCTGGGGGAGGACAGTAGAGACTTTAATGATATACTTTATGTGTATTTATTGGTTATGTCAACTTTCTTTGGTCCACAGATCTGCTACCATCCTCTCCTATGGAATTTCAACATAACACAGGTAACACCGATTATTAAGGTAATCATATAAAAATCTTCATTTTCTGTTTATGAAACTCAAGCTATTTAAAGGTCCTTCAAATCTATTTAAAGAAAACTGAAACGAACTGTTGACATGTGTTAATCTATTAGTGTGACAAGTAACCTAAATACTAAAATGTAGAAAAAACCCCTAAGGAAATACCTTTTAAAAATATAAAAACACATGATAGGGGAGTAGATTCAAAGTATGTAAAGATAATATGAGATCAACCTCCATTTCCTTGAGAGGAGAAATTAATGCTGTGCACAAATTCATTAAAAGGAAAAAAGAGCTGTGCATTCCATGAGAGAAAAGAAGCCAAACCCCAATAAAACAGTTTATATGTTAATCAAAGAAGAAACCCAGTGCTCAGTGTGCATGGGGAATCAGCCAGAACAAGTTGTTCTCATGATTCTTAACTGTAAACTATGGTAATGACAAGTCAGTTGAATTCATAAGCCAGCTGGTTTTTTAAATTCCTCCCTTTTGTGAAGCCAATACATTCCTTTTAATCTCATAAGAATGACCTCAAGGAACGTTCACAAGTTTCCTACAAATTTGTGGTATTGTTAATCAAAGTTCAGTCCAGCAATTCTTTACTACCATGAAATTTGATTCTGAGTTGGTAGGCAAAGTTGATAATTGCTTTTTAAATTGATGTGGTGCTACATTAACTGATTTCTTTAGTATTCTGGGAAAACCCCAGCATGTTGGTACCTCTTGTATAATTGGATCCCTAAGACTTTCATAAAGTTGTTATTTTTAATGGTTGTTTATAATTTTACTGTATCTAAATTGTACAGAAGCCAAAGTTCTAGTTACAGGATTCTATTATGAAACAAAATCAACTATAAACTATCTCCATGTCACCTCTCTGCATACTTTTCCAAACAGATACATTTTACTTGGCTACAATAAATCTAATTATTTAATATTTGCCAGAGTAAATGTAGCCATCACATATAAACAGACTGATGGACTGAAAAATATAGATATAGGTTAGGAGGACTACAGATAAAATAAATCATATTTTTTGTTGCTTTTGAAATCCAGAAAGATAAACAGGTAATGTTTCTGCATGTGAAGTTGTCAGTTATTAGATTTTTATACTAAGAGTGAGTAGGTCCCTTCACACTTCCATTGATGTTTTTTGAGAGATACACCAATGACCTTGGATATACCAAATCAGTAGATGAGAGTTTGCTTAACTCGTCTACACTAGCTAAAAAGGCTCATGATGAATTAAGTAAGCATGGAATCAGGTTTATATTTTAGTAATGTTTATGAATTCAAACCTTGCCCTTCTAATGAAGCATAACAGAATAAATATTTTTTGATGATGATAACTTCAGATAGTCCAAACTTCCCCTCTTGACTTAGCTTCAAAAGAATAATTAAAGATTGCCTGATCACAGGTCTATAAATGTGGAACAAAGCCTATTTCATGTGTAAAACTCAGGAGAAATAGACTGTTAAGGCAAGTGAAGTGATTAAATTCAACATTAGAAATTTTTTTACCTTTTTTCCTCTGAACATTATCACTTAAGATATTATTCATGAAAGCCTATACACAAGGCCCTGCCAGCTCACTAATGCAGTTACAGTTTATATTGTGGTTCAAAGGCTATTGCGATGTTAGTTATCTAGGGATATAGTTAAGAATAATCACTCGTGAGGTTAGCCTGGCTCAAAAAACCAAAAATCGTATGTTCTCCCTCATATGTGGACATTAGATCAAGGGCAAACACAACAAGGGGATTGGACTATGAGTACATGATAAAAGCGAGAGCACACAAGGGAGGGGTGAGGATAGATAGGTAAGACACCTAAAAAATTAGCTAGCATTTGTTGCCCTTAACGCAGAGAAACTAAAGCAGATACCTTAAAGCAACTGAGGCCAATAGGAAAAGGGGAACAGGTACTAGAGAAAAGGTTAGATCAAAAAGAATTAACCTAGAAGGTAACACCCACGCACAGGAAATGCCCTGTATAGCTATCCTTATCTCAACAGGCAAAAACCCTTGTTCCTTCCTATTATTGCTTATACTCTCTCTACAACAAAATTAGAAAAATAAGGGCAAAAGAGTTTCTGCTGGGTATTGAGGGGGGGGAGAGGGAGGGGGCGGAGTGGGTGGTAAGGGAGGGGGTGGGGGCAGGGGGGAGAAATGAACCAAGCCTTGTATGCACATATGAATAATAAAAGAAAAATGAAAAAAAAAAAAGAATAATCACTCGTGGAAAACTAAGAGCAAGAAGCCCAGGAGAGGAGCTGTGTAACTGCCCCCTGGAAGGCCAGCAGCAGCAGAGTCAGGATGGTTACATAACTTGGTGTGGAGCTCCGTGTATGCCTTCTAGTGCTTCATTTTTCATGTGGGGAAAATGAGGAAAGGACAGCAAGGAAGCTTCCTCTCCCATATCTTTTTCTTTTTTATTTCAGTTGGTACATAGATTTAAATCAGGTTATCATTTTTATAAGGAAATAGATTTCAATATATTGTTCAACAAAAATAGCTATGTAAAATAGTCTCTACACAGAGACCTGGAGAGCACTGACACTCTATGAGTGTGATAGTTCACATTTTTCTTTATTTATTTGAACTTTCTGCATTGTTTTAATTTCTTACAATAAACATGAATTTTTTAATGAAAATTGTTTCAATAGGATAAATAATAAATAATTTAGTCTGTCAAATTTGATGAGGCCTAAGTGTCTTATCTTGACTATAAATGTGTTCAAGAGGCAAAACATAACTACAATATTCTACAACACATAAGCCCACATAACCAGGATATTATTTTAATTTTTAAATACTTATCTTGAAAAGTTAACACCCAAATATTTTCTACTTTACTGGCATGTTTTTATCCTCAACCTTGTATCAGAACTATCAGATAAAAAAATAAGTGCCATTCAAACATAACAGCCAAGACATATCTGCTGCAAAGCCTTCCTTTTGGCTCGACAATCATTTGCCCGTACAAAAAAAAAAAAAAATCACAAAGTGAATTTTCTGAACAACATTCCAGTGGGTTCCACTGTGCCAGGAACTAAAATTAAGCATGAAATTTACAGTCTTGGGGGTGAGAGTGGGTGTAAGAGCAGGCAAGTACAACATGTTGATCAGCTTTCTATCAGTGTAACAAAATACCTGACACAATCAACTTATAAAGAGAAATGTTTTATTTTGGCTTACAGTTTTAAGGTTTCAGCCTACGATAAGTTGGCCCTATTGCTTTGGGCCAGTGGCAAGGCAGAACCAAACCACTCACCTCATGACCAGGAGGCAAAAGAGAGTTGAAGATGGGGCTCGGTATCCCACCAGTCTCTTCAAGAGCATGCCCCAGTGAGTAGAAGTCTTCTTACTAGGCCCTACAGATGGGGACCAAGGTTTTAATATGTAGGCCTTTGAAGGACATTTGAGATGCAAACTATAGCAACTTGGGTTGATTGCTTCTGTTGGAGCAAAAGCAGAGGTCATTCTGGAATAGAGAGGGGAAGCACCTGATTTGGTCTGCCCCTCCCAGGTCTTATACGTGAGAAAAATATACATAAAATACTTCCAGATTTCTGTAAGCAAGCTCCTTTAGAGTCAAGTTATAATTAAAAGCAATATTAAGCATTTGCTAATAAGTAAGTTCATATTTATTTCCTTTTCCAATTAGATTTAATAGATGTTAGGGAAGAAACAAATGTATGTTTGGTTTCTTACAGGGAATAGTTAAGTTCAAAGTAGTATGGAAATATTTATAGGATTTTGATTTTTCTCTACTCTTTGCACAAATGAATGCAAAGATTTTCCTTCTCAGCACATAAAACACAGCACTTCAAAGGAGTTAATGGCTTGTGACGTATTAAATAAGCATCAAGGCTTGCTTGTACCTCAGTTATGTTTTGTAGTCCAAACGCTACTCTCTTAGGAATTATAGTACAAAATAAATATCATTTTGATGATGATGATAACTTTAAAAGGTATATAATAAAGTGAATGGGGAAAGGTGTTAATCTCAGCTATGTCAATTATTTTTATTCCTTTTAATGGAGTCATCAAGTGATATATGGAGAATGTAGCACTTCATCTGAGAGGTGTAATTGACTTAAAAGTGTTTCAAATGACTATTAATTTGATTATTTTTGATGAATTACATGGATACATATATAGATGCTTCGTTATGTTAATGTTAACAGTAGGGCATATAAAAGATTGTTCAAAATGACTTTCTCTTGAACAGTAATAGTCTTATAGTCATCTGCATGGTCTCTGCCAGCACAGAAAACTAAGGTTTCATGGCAAAGACATGACTATTGGACAGAGCTAGTCTAGTCTTGGCTCTGTTATCTCCATAAGCTTGGGCTAGTTACATGACTTTCCAGAATCTCTATATTCACTTGGTTAAATGGAAGTTAAACATACTGACTTTCAGAGTTATTCTGAGAATTATTCAGGATAAAATATGCTAAGTATGTATCTGATCAATATGTTTCCTTTCTCCTTCATTTCTTGAGAATGCATCATCATAATTGTAGAAAAAAGAAACATGGATATGTTAATTTGTTTGGCATAATCATCCTATGATCTATACATATATAAAAATATCACTCTGTCCCCATAAATTTATACAATTATTATTATGATAGCAGGACCAAAAATAATTACAGGACTAGTTAGTATCAGGAAAGAAGATGAAGAGTGAAATTCTGTTCTGAGCACTGTGACAGCCTCTGCTTCTACTTTGTGATGGATGACTTTTCTCCATGCATTGATGAGGAGAATGAGTGACTTGTGAAACATCTGCTCACGTACCACTGGAGGAGAACATGCTGGCACATCTTTTCTAAATGGGCTTTATTTATGGATGCAGTTCTCAGAAGTTCTGGAACCCTCAGTTGCTGGTTTGGGGGAGGTTGGCACAGGTGGGAGGAAGCCTCTTTAGAGTTTGGTTCTGAAACAATTTTCCTTCTCCTTTCTCTTCTCTTCCCTTCTCTTTGACAGAGCCTTGCTATGCTATGTATCCCAGACTGGCTTTGAACCATCGATTCTCCTGCTTCCACTTTCCAAGTGCTGGGATTACAGTATATACTACCACAACAGAGTGGAGCAGTTTTCTTTAAGTGTGTGAAGAAAAAGTAATAGAGATGACTGTGGACTGTGTAATGCATCTCTCTGTTAAAGTCCCAGGTGTTTAACAAATGGAATATTTCAGTTTTAATTGTGGCACTATTTCCCAAGATTAAAGGCTCAAGTTTGAGTTGAGTTAATGCAGAAATGATTCACTGGATGATAAACTGTGAAACTGCTGGTGGGAATGCAAGCTAGTACAACCACTTAGGAAAACAATTTGGAGGCTTCTTAAAAAACTAAACATAGGTCTGCCATATGATCCAGCAATCCCACTCCTAGGGATTTACCCAAAGGAATGTGACACAGGTTACTCCAGAGGCACCTGCACACCCTTGTTTATTGCAGCACTAGTCACAATAGCCAAGTTATGGAAACAGCCAAGATGCTCCACTATAGACGAGTGGATTAAGAAAATGTGGTATTTATACACAATGGAATTTTACTCAGCCACAAAAAAGAATTCAGTTTTGTCATTTGCAAATAAATGGATGGAACTGGAGAACATCATCTTAAGTGAAGTCAGTCAGGCTCAGAGGCCAAAAATCACATGTTCTCCCTCATATGTGGATTACAGACCTAAAACAAATGCAGTAATATTACTGGACATGGGTCACACACTAAGGGGAGAATATGCACAGGAGGAACAGGGAAAGGGAAGGAAACCTAAAACTTGAATATGGTTGTTGTGCTTACTGTAGAGGAGCAAATATAGTACTCTTAACCTGGCAGAGGCCACTATGGGAAGGGGTCCAGGAAGTAGTGAAGAGGTCTGGTAGAGATGAACCAATGTGGATTGCAATACACATGTGCATGGAAGCAACACTAGGAATCTCTTTGTATAGCTATCTTTATCTCAAACTAGCAAAAATGCTATGTCTTTCTTATTATCTCTTAGTAACAAAATTGGAGAATAAGAGGGCAGAACAGGTTCAGCCTGGAAGAGGGGGTGGGAGAGGTGGCCCAAATAATGTGTACACATGTGAGCAAATGCAAAAAGGATTAAAAAAAAAATTCTGTGAAAGGCAGGATCTTTTCTGTCTTTCTTGTTCTCTACTGAATGCTATAGAATAGGTCTTAAAATAATGCCAGGGAGGTAGAAAGTGCTCAGTAAATATTTATAGGAAAATGAATGATTAAAAAAATTAACCTCAGTTGTTTCATACTCTGGTGGGTGAAGTTAGTGGAAACCAAAAATGTGTGATACTGTTAATGTGTCTTGATCCCAAGAAATCTTATGAAATCCTACAAAACATAGCAAAAGATGATATAATGAAATGAAAATCTGGGCAAGTTGTTTGACTTCTTGTTCTCCTAGTTTCCTCTTCTGTAAAAAGGGGAAAATAATACTTGCTGCCTCACACAGTTGTGAAAATTAAGAATATGAATGATCCTAAACTAGAAACAGGTGTGTACTATCTATCAGTCTGTATTTTCCTCTCTCCGTATCTCTTGAAATCTCACTTAGAACAGTGCCTGGTACAAAACAGAAGCTATGTAAATATTAACAATCATCATTTATTATTATCAATCCCATTTTGCAGATGAGAAAACTGATGCACAGAAAACCAACTTGTTCAGATCACACAGCTAGCAGGTGTTGAAACTAAGGTTGGACTCAGTTTAGGCCATACATACTTCTTGGACTTTTGGCTAATATCAAGTGTGGCAATCTTTAGGTTACTAAATGTAACCTACTGAATATACTGAAAAGGTATTTAATTCACTCTTAGTAATAAACCACTCCTAAAATTTATTCAAGAAGTTTTAAATGATAATTTGACACTCCTTGACTAGAGTATCATTTTGAAGATTTCTGATGAATAACTACAGGTGTTTCTGTAGGTTATTAATAAAAATGCTATTATTAACCAGTTGTCTGATTTGTTTCAGGAGCCAGTGTGCTAGAAAATGATTGCTGTTTTCTGTAATTTAGTCTTCAAAAAGTTTTAGTAACTAAAAGTAAACTTCATCTAGTGAGGCCAGCTTTGTATTTCCTTGACACTAGCCCATTGTTTATTTTCAATTCTGCAGCAGAGATGACAGATTCACAACAATAGCTGTAGTTTGGGATGTATCCGTGTAGATTCTATATGGCACAGCAAGGTCAGCCTATGTAAGAGCTTACGACTTTTGAAAAATGGCCGAACCACAAGTTCATTTTTAAAAAATTTGTGGGACAATAGAATATATTACTAACAGTGTTGATAGTCTTTCAATAGTCAATGGGAAGAAATTGTGCTAATTTTCATGTCAAATCAATGGTATGACCATTAAAAGGATAAAAATGGTTATTTGGTTCCCAAATGTCCCTTCTGAGAAGTTTAACTTTGTGAAATTAAACAGCTTGTGCCGAAGTGCCAAGTACACTATGGAATGAAAGACTGAAACTTCAAAAGGCTTATTTTTCCTTAAATATTATGATCATTTTACTTGTGGAAATGTCAAATAGGTTGACACATATAGATAATGGTCAGGTGATTTTGTGTCACTTTAGGGGTCCTCAGTACCACAGCAAACATACAGGTTTAAAGAAACATATTTCTTGAGTCAGGTATGGGGGAACAGACCTGTAATCCCTTACTTGCAAAGGTGGACACAGGAGGATCACAGTTAGCGTCCAGCCTGGGCAAAATTAGTGAGATTCTATCTCAGAAGCAAGCCAGAAAAAAAGAAAAGAATATTGTCAACAATAACAATAGCAACAACTACAATAAAACCCCAAATAAAACAAACAACAAACCAAGCCAGCATGGCGGTGCATGCTGTCCCAGCTACCCAGAAGGCAGAGGTAAGAGGATCTGTTTGAGGTCAGACTGGCACTGTTAGTTAGACTCTATCTGAAAAACAAACTAAGAGCAAAAGAACTGGGTCATGGCTCAAGTGACAGACCACTTGCCCAGCAAATTCAAGGCCCTGAGTTCAATCCTCATACTGCAAAACAAAAACCAAACCACAAACAAAAAACTTCTATACACGACAAATTTCTCTGCAACTGGGGTTATGTTTCATTAACTCTTTTATCTGTCAATCTCTTTAAATTTTCATCTGTAAAATATATTTTGAGCTTATTTCAGATGTCTACCTGACAGCTACAGAGTTGAGGTATCAGGAATGAGTGTGATTTTTTAGAGTAATTTTAACTCCTTGATGAATGTTTGGCTATGTATGGAGTAATTATTGATAATTATATTGACAAAATTTATATAGAATAAGAGAAATAGCTTTAAATTTGACACTTCAGGTCAATCAGTGAAAAGCTTTTATGTTTTAAAAATGTGTATAAGTCTATAAATGGAAAAAGACTTTTACTTAGAAACAAGTCATAAGGTACTGTTTGGTTATCTGTAAGACAAAGCAGCTTTTTGCTAGATATTACTGTGTTTCCTCCAAATCTTTTCAGTGAGAGCCTCAGCACCCCATTACTTGCCTTCAGGAGCTCCAGCCACAGGGTTAAAATGGCTGCTCATACCCCAGGTTTGGAGGGCTTAACCTTCCAGCCTGTTAAACTCCACTCTCCAGCCTTCATTCTCCCCACCCAGCTGTTTCCAACCCATGGTCTTTCCAAACAGTTCTATTTGCTCTCATCCAAAATGTGTATTCATGTATTCAGCAGTGAGGGAACCTGCTAAAACACCTTCCTCCCCCATTACACTCTAGAGTCAGAACCATGGTTTGTTCTCCAGTTTTGTCCCCAGAATCAAGAATACCTGGCATAAAAGAGAAAATCAGTGGCTATTAGTTGCAAGAGGAGACTCAGGAGCAAGAAGAGGAGGAGGAAGAGGGGAAGGGGGAGGGGGAGGGGGAGGGGGAGGGGGAGGAAGGACAGTCTACCGTAATAGTTTAGGTACTTTATAATCTTATTTCAGGCTCATGACAATCTTATGGAATAGGGATCTTTGAATCCCTACTCAGTAAAACCCTACCCATTGGCAATGCCAATGCCCCTCATACATTTTCTTCATTCATCTAATTGTTCTTTTCTTTGTAGCTTAATTTTAATTTTTTCCACCTGGAGGTATACCATGCAGATATCTCACAGATAACTAAACAGTGTTTACGATGCGCCAGGCACTTTTCCCCTAAGTATTTTATTGAGATTACCTTATTTAATCCTTTAAACAACCCCACTGTTCTTCCCATTTTACCAATAGGCATACAGCTAGTGTGTGTGAAAGGTCTGATTTAAACCTAGTTTGGTGCTCAATCATTACCTTATATTGCCTCTTCATAGAGAAGACTCATTATTGAGCAAACAAGTGTAATTTGTCTGACTGATCTTTATTATTTTGACTAAATTGGTTCATTTAGATATAACACTGATGACTTTTCTGCCCTATGTGTGAATGTTGACCTACAATTGTTAGCTTTCCAGAATCCTGGTCATCCCTGGACTGATTTCTCAGTGACCTAAGGACCATACCACTTATAGCTGGATGTGACCGTTATAGCCCCAGAAGGGTGTGGGCTGGGGAGGAAAAAAAGACCAGATTTTGGCCATATCCACCCTATGCATGAAAACGAGTATCAAGAGCTAGGAAAAAACTTTCCTGCTGAAACTGTAATAGTTTGACTGAAGTGATTACCATCTCCGTAATAATGCATAAATAATTCAGCTTGATAAAATGTTTCCTCTGGTTGACGTAATCAAATTCTTAAGTTTTGGCTTAGGGGTGGAACAGTCAGCCATATTGGCTCTATGTCAAACTTCTCTTTTGACTGAGAAACTAAGGGCTGAATTTTGGGTATGATTCCAAGTGTCAAAGAGTATTTAAGCTTAAAGAGACTTTTGAGGTGATGAATTCAACACCCTTATTTTTTTTTTTTGGTTTTTTTTTTTTTTTTTTCATTTTTCTTTTATTATTCATATGTGCATACAAGGCTTGGTTCATTTCTCCCCCCTGCCCCCACCCCCTCCCTTACCACCCACTCCGCCCCCTCCCGCTCCCCCCCTCAATACCCAGCAGAAACTATTTTGCCCTTATCTCTAATTTTGTTGTAGAGAGAGTATAAGCAATAATAGGAAGGAACAAGGGGTTTTGCTGGTTGAGATAAGGATAGCTATACAGGGCATTGACTCACATTGATTTCCTGTGCGTGGGTGTTACCTTCTAGGTTAATTCTTTTTGATCTAACCTTTTCTCTAGTTCCTGGTCAACACCCTTATTTTATAAGCGACAAACTAAGGTTCCGAGAAGCAGTATAAGAATCAGTATTTCTTTCTAACCTTAAAATGACTAAGAGAGAAAGACACCATGGCGAATAACACTTTTTAAAAAACATTTTCTTTCTTTCTTTCTTTTTCTTTCATTCTTTTCTTCCTTCCTTCCTTTCTTTTTTCCCCTTTCTTTCTTTCTTCTTCTTTTTCTCTTTCTCTCTCTCTCTTTCTCCCTCTCTCTTTCTTTCTCTTCTTTCCCTCCCTCCCTTCCTTTCTTTTTTAAAGAATTTATTTGACTGGACAGGGATTTGTGAAGTGCCCAGTACCAGAGAGAATAACACTTTTTATGTGCTATCTTCCTGTTTAGTTACAAAGCAGTGAAAACCAGTCAATAAATGATTGTTGCCATTAATCTTTCTGCTCATTTTCACATTTTACTCATCTTCCATAGGAGTAAATGTAAATAAATGGCAACCTCTCTCAGCTAAGCAAACACATGTTCACGGTGATGCCAAGGACATACATGGGTTTGGTTGAGAGTTGTGCATGTAGGTTTATGAGGTTTAGATGTAATCTGATTTTACAGGCTTGGTTCAACTTTAAGTAGATAATAAGGCCTAATTAACTATTTGTTGAGTGAATGAAGGAATGTATAATTTGATCAACAGTGAGCACATACATATCTACTTTCATCTGAGGTATACAGAAGAGAATGATACCCAATATACCTGTTCAGAGGGGTAGACAATTGGTTGAGAGATGTCTTTTCAAGGAAGAATTGTGTAAATTGAAAATGCAGTTTGGGAGTTGAGGATTTAAAGTAGAACAACTGCTAGAAATATAAGAAAGCTTGGAAGAGCTGGGCTTCAACTTTGAACGCAGATCAAAGGTATCTTTTACATTTCTCCAAAGCAAAAAATATGTCTGGAATAGAAACATGGACTGGATTTGTCAGCTCATTCATTCCCAGTGAAAGCAGACTCCCTTGAATGGGAACAGTACTGCTGGCTTTGCAGACCCCGGCCCGGGGACAATATTACCGTCAGCTCTGTAAAGACTTTGCTGCAAGGTTTGAGTTGACAGCCTTGCTGACAGCCTGGTTAGCTGAGCTTCCTGTGTAGAGTTGCATCAAGAAACCACAGAGTGCCAGCCTACAAGCTGGCAGTAAGAGAATGCTGGAGGTCTTTCTCAGAAGTCCCTACCTGCAGCAAGAACAACTTGCTGAGAACAAGATGACAAAACCAAGCAAGAGTGCATACTCCAGGGACCAGTGAACTTTGGAGGGAGGGGGAATGCAGGCAGAGCTAAAAGAGCAGTAAAAGGAGAAACCAAAACATTTCAGTGGAGTACTGGTTTCTGGGTCCCGCTGCTCAGCTCTTCACTGGGTAGCTTTTTTACTGTCGATCCTGGGAATGAAGTTACTCTGTTTGTACCTTGCAGTGCTTCCACTTCCAATTCTTTGAATTTAGAAAGCAAGGACCCCTGTTCCCGGTCACTGACCCCCTGTGTCACCCTGACCATGGTGAATCTGCTGTCTCTGCTCTGCCCACCCCTTCAGTCCTGCTTGTTGGGATGATCTGGGAGCCCAGCCAGCCAGTGTCCCTGAGGGGCTGGGTTCAAGAAGAAGAGAGTGCCAGGGTTCAGCTGCTCCCTCACAGCCCAGTTTCCACCACTTTCTGCACAGTACCGAGGGTTCTGCGATGTTCAGTAAACATCGTTTGAGAATACTGGCAACATTCTCAGACGTGTCAAGGCCTTGTTTCTTAAAATACGACTCATACATGCTAAATCTGGTATAAGGGTCAAGGGGTTTTTGCAAATTTTAGATATTGTGTGCATCTACTGAGCAGGAAATCTGTTCTGAATTTGAAACAATATATCTAATGCTAATAGGATTTTAATCCTTTTCCTTTTGCAGTACTAGGGTTTGAACTCAAGGCCTCATGCTTGCTAGACAAGTGCTCTAACAGCTGAGCCATGCCCCTCAGCCCAATGCTTACTTTCTAAATGCTTAACTCTTTCAATGTCTTGGTTATGGACAACTGAAGGTCAACAGCATCCATACTAGGTTTATGTATCAGTTTTCTCCAGTACAGTAAGCTTTTTAAGGGTAAGGACGGTACCTTAAGTTTTAAAACTTTACTGAAGGAAAGCAAATCTTCCATAAAATTCATCTGTTTTAAAAAGTACAATTCTATGCTAAAAAGCAAATTTATGGAGTTGTGCAATAATTACCATAATTGTATCTTAAATAATTTCTATCAACACAATCAGAAATCTTATTCATTTGCCTTCATGCAACTATTATTTTCAGACCCATTCATTTTTGAAGCCTCAGTACCTCAGAAGAAGTTGAGCACCTAGTAGACACTCAAAAATTTATGAAATCAATGTCTTAATTAATTAGTTACTAGGGAGCAAACATTCTGCCCATGATATCTTACTCTGTTTGTAAACCAAGTGGCACCTTGTCATTTCATCAGAAAACCTGTGAGGTGGCCAGGTCAGGATGATGCTTTTTGAAAATATTAAAACAGATCTGGAGCGGGGCGGGGTGGGGGGAGGGGCGGAGGGAGGTAAAGCTAAGCCTTTGACTACACAGGCAGTTTGACACCATTAGGTTAAATTAAAGCGATAAGATACAGAGGAAACTTGAGGTCTAAAAACTTTTGGACTTTTTATATAGAACTAAATAAAAACATTAATTATCTTTAACCATGGATTTATTTGACATAGAATGATAAAATATTTTTGCTTTAAAATGAGGCACGTGCATAATAACATGGAGAACTGAAGAAATTCTTTAAGGTTACTAAAATCAACTGCTTTCTCTCGTTATTTGGCAAATTTGTGAGCATGTAACTCTCTGAGGACCCCTTTGTGTACTGGTTGCTTAATTGCCCTCTATTTTGGGCAAAGATGCACAACTCACTTTTACATAGCCAAATTTAGGAGAGAATTACTAAACGCAGTATGGAAGAACAAAAAGAAGTGGCTTTTTGTTAGAACATACTGTAACCTGATCTACACTACCTTGAGTTTGGTACTGTGTGCTATATTTCATGGACAACTGGTTTCATGGCAGAAGCAAACATAGTTTTCCATTGAAAGTGCTTCTGGTTGCTCATATCTGTGAAGGTTTGTCACTACGTCCTTGAGAGCAAATTCTTGCTGGTTAAGCAAAAGATGATTTAGTTGCGCGAGTGAAATGGGCTTCAGTTGGCATCTGAAATTGTGCTGGACTAGTAGAACATCATACAGAACCTCCAAGACCTGTCTCCTTCAATATCCAAAAAACTTGAGGGGACAGTGGCTATGAAGAAATATTAAAGCTTCTTTGGGAATCAATAGTGATAATTCTTTTTTACAGAGCATTTATAAATCACTACAATAAAATTTTACTTTATTCCTTTAAAACTCTAGTTTGTATGTATAATTTATCACTATGAATTGTTATTTTTATGAGTTAGCTATTTTGTTTGTGCCCTCAGCTCTCTGGGGGGCTTTTACAGTCCCAGTTACAGTTATAACCACAGTTCCATGTCAATTACACAAAACGCACAAATGAAACTGTGAGGGAAATTACAGAGACAAGCAACATATGAACAAGAACACATCCATAAAATAGTAATGCTGAAATTACAGATTAAAGTCAGAGAATTTAACAGAAGCAAAGACAAAAACCACTTGATCATCTCAATAGACGCAGAAAAAGCCTTTGATAAGATCCAACATCATTTCATGATAAAAGCTCTAAGAAAACTAGGAATAGAAGGAAAGTTCCTCAACATTATAAAAGCTATATATGACAAACCTACAGCCAGCATTATACTTAACGGAGAAAAATTAAAACCGTTCCCTCTAAAATCAGGAACCAGACAAGGATGCCCACTATCTCCACTCCTATTCAACATAGTACTGGAATTCCTAGCCAGAGCAATTAGGCAAGAAGAAGGAATAAAAGGAATACAAATAGGTAAAGAAACTGTCAAAATATCCCTATTTGCAGACGACATGATCCTATACCTTAAAGACCCAAAAAACTCTACTCAGAAGCTTCTAGACATCATCAATAGCTATAGCAAAGTAGCAGGATATAAAATCAACATAGATAAATCATTAGCATTTCTATACACTAACAATGAGCAAACGGAAAAAGAAGGTATGAAAACAATTCCATTTACAATAGCCTCAAAAAAAATCAAATACCTAGGTGTAAACCTAACAAAAGATGTGAAAGACCTCTACAAGGAAAACTATACACTTCTGAAGAAAGAGATTGAGGAAGACTATAGAAAGTGGAGAGATCTCCCATGCTCATGGATTGGTAGAATCAACATAGTAAAAATGTCGATACTCCCCAAAGTAATCTACATGTTTAATGCAATTCCCATCAAAATTCCAATGACATTCATTAAAGAGATTGAAAAATCTACTGTGAAATTTATATGGAAACACAAGAGGCCACAAATAGCCAAGGCAATACTCAGTCAAAAGAACAATGCAGGAGGTATCACAATACCTGACTTCAAACTATATTACAAAGCAATAACAATAAAAACAGCATGGTACTGGCACAAAAACAGACATGAAGACCAGTGGAACAGAATAGAGGATCCAGATATGAAGCCACACAACTATGAGCAACTTATCTTTGACAAAGGAGCTAAAAATATACGATGGAGAAATAGCAGCCTCTTCAACAAAAACTGCTGGGAAAACTGGTTAGCAGTCTGCAAAAAACTGAAACTAGATCCATGTATATCACCCTATACCAAGATTAACTCAAAATGGATCAAGGATCTTAATATCAGACCCCAAACTCTTAAGTTGATACAAGAAAGAGTAGGAAATACTCTGGAGTTAGTAGGTATAGGTAAAAACTTTCTCAATGAAACCCCAGCAGCACAGCAACTAAGAGATAGCATAGATAAATGGGACCTCATAAAACTAAAAAGCTTCTGTTCATCAAAAGAAATGGTCTCTAAACTGAAGAGAACACCCACAGAGTGGGAGAAAATATTTGCCAATTATACATCAGACAAAGGACTGATAACCAGAATATACAGGGAACTTAAAAAACTAAATTCTCCCAAAACTAATGAACCAATAAAGAAATGGGCATGTGAACTAAACAGAACTTTCTCAAAAGAAGAAATTCAAATGGCCAGAAAACACATGAAAAAATGCTCACCATCTCTAGCAATAAAGGAAATGCAAATTAAAACCACACTAAGATTCCACCTCACCCCTGTTAGAATAGCCATCATCAGCAACACCACCAACAACAGGTGTTGGCGAGGATGCGGGGAAAAAGGAACCCTCTTACACTGTTGGTGGGAATGTAGACTAGTACAACCACTCTGGAAAAAAATTTGGAGGCTACTTAAAAAGATGGACATCGATCTACCATTTGATCCAGCAATACCACTCTTGGGGATATACCCAAAAGACTGTTACTCCAGAGGCACCTGCACATCCATGTTTATTGCGGTACTATTCACAATAGCCAAGTTATGGAAACAGCCAAGATGCCCCAGCACTGACGAATGGATTAAGAAAATGTGGTATCTATACACAATGGAATTTTATGCAGCCATGAAGAAGAACGAAATGTTATCATTCACTGGTAAATGGATGGAATTGGAGAACATCATTCTGAGTGAGGTTAGCCTGGCTCAAAAGACCAAAAATCGTATGTTCTCCCTCATATGTGGACATTAGATCAAGGGCAAACACAACAAGGGGATTGGACTATGAGCACATGATAAAAGCGAGAGCACACAAGGGAGGGGTGAGGATAGGTAAGACACCTAAAAAACTAGCTAGCATTTGTTGCCCTTAACGCAGAGAAACTAAAGCAGATACCTTAAAGCAACTGAGGCCAATAGGAAAAGGGTACCAGGAACTAGAGAAAAGGTTAGATCAAAAAGAATTAACCTAGAAGGTAACACCCACACACAGGAAATCAATGTGAGTCAATGCCCTGTATAGCTATCCTTATCTCAACCAGCAAAACCCCTTGTTCCTTCCTATTATTGCTTATACTCTCTCTACAACAAAATTAGAGATAAGGGCAAAATAGTTTCTGCTGGGTATTGAGGGGGGGAGCGGGAGGGGGCGGAGTGGGTGGTAAGGGAGGGGGTGGGGGCAGGGGGGAGAAATGAACCAAGCCTTGTATGCACATATGAATAATAAAAGAAAAATGAAAAAAAAAAAATAAAAAAAAATAAAGTCAGAGAATTTGAAAACTGGACGTTGCCCAGTTCAATGAGGAGGAAGCCACGGTCTGGAGGAATTGAATGACATATGGAGATTCAAGTGGAAGGAGACAGGGAAGAAGGAAGTTTTGATAAAAATTCAAGAATTTATTATAGAATTTATTCATTACCAAGTGAAAAAGATTTATTCATTTAAAAATCAGATAAGAGTCTAGGGGTATAGTGGAAGAGTACACACTTAGTATGCATGTAGCCCTGGTTCAATCCCCAGTGTGCCCCCTAAATCAGATAAATTTATATATTAATTTTGGACTGAAATATAGAATACTAAATATGATATTGGGCATAGTTGTAAAAGATTGGAAAAGTGATAAATTTCTGTTTCAAAACTTTGTATGTGACTTACTTTAACACAGTATCTAATTCTACGTTAATGTCCCTTATTTTAGAAAATTCCTCACCTAGAAATTGGAATTAAATTTAACATTAAAGTTGGTATCCAACCTTTCTTTCATTTATTTTATCATTGAATTTACAATAGATATTTACTGTGTATCTGCTATGGAATAGGCACTCTGTTATTCCACAGTGTTCTGAGACTAAAGCCAGGGTAAGTCAGGTGAGTTCTACCACTCCATGGAAGTCATATTCTTCTGGGAAAGCATGTCATGATGAAAATCAATAAAAAAGTAAAAATGTTGGAGAGTGATAGGTGTAGTGAAGAAAATAAACATGAGTAACAGGATAGGAAGTAGCTGGGACCTTATTTTAGACAAGATAGTCCAGGAGATTTTTCTATGAAGGACCTGTAAGTTCAGACCTGAATGGAGAAGATGGACCTAAGAAAAAGCAAGGTGTGAAGGTCCTTCTCCATATCATCATTAATGAGTACAAATACTGAGGCCAAAACACACTTAATGTGTTTGGGGAATAGAAGTTAGAGGGAGAAGAGAAAATGGTACAAGAATGTGAAGAAATGGCTGGGGACCGGATCACTCATTTTTATCGGCTATTATAAGGAGTTGAGATTTTGTTTTAATGTCGGAAGAAAGTCAAGAGTTATTGAAGCAAAAGAGAGTTATAGCCTGACTTATATTTCTACAGCATTATTTTGACTGCTGTTTGGGGCAACAGTGGAAGAGAAGGAGTAGTTAGTATGCTAATTCAAATAATAGAGGCAAAAAGATGGGAGCCTGTGATGGCAGTTAGAGGACAGATAGGTAAAAGAGTGAGAGAAATGGACAGACTCCAAATATTTTAGAAGTATAGTGACAGGACTTGCTGATGGACAGGATGTGGAGTTAGGAAAAGAGAAGAATCAAGAATTAGCAATGATTGTACTTAGTATAAGCAACCAAGTGGAAGGTGCCAGTTACTGAAATGTGAATCGCTGGAAAAGGAGTATTCGCGGGATGACTCCAGGAGCTCTGTTATGGCTATGTTAAGTTTCAGATGACTCTTAGACACATAATAGAAATGTCAAAGAGGCTTCTCATTGTGTGAGCCTGGAGTTCAGGGCAACAAATAAAAAGAGGTATTGTCAGCATAGATAAGATTTGAAAACACAACAAGGGAGACCACTTAGGAAAAATCTGCAAACAAAAAAAGCCTCATGCTTGGGATTGTACAACCCAAAGTGTATACATAGGTTACAGAAGAGAAGCCATAAGGGTTCTGAGAAGGGTTCTTCCAGGAGAGAAAAGAAACCCAGGAGAATGTGAACCTTAGATTGCCAGAGAGGAAAATTTCAAGAAAGCTGAAAAAAAAAAAAAGAAGTTTAAAGCAGAGGGTGGTGGTGTACTTCTATAATTCCAGCCTTCAGAGGACTGAGGCAGGAGGATATGGAGCTTGAGCCAGCCTGCGCTACACAGTGTGTTCAAGGCCAGGCTGTGCTGAGCTACCTCGCCATACTCTTCCTTAAGAAAACAAAAGGAGGGAGGCTGATCATGGGATGTAAGAGAGAGTGAGAGGAGGACAGAGAAGATGCCATTGAATTTGGCCAAAGCAGTTTCAGTGAACTCAAGTTCAATGGGAATGAATCACAGTGAATGGAAGCTAAGGAAGGGGAAACTACCCCATGACAAGAAGAATAGAGAAAGTAGGCATACGCTGAATGGGGTGGGAGATTGAGATGTTTGCCTTTAATGGGGATGTTAGGTGATGTTTAAATGCTGAGGAGAATGATATAGTAGAAAGGAAACTACTCCTGCAAAGGAGTCCTGATGCAGCTGCTGCTCAGTGTTGGGAAGGACACTTGAGGCGGGTGAGGACTCATCCGAGATATATGGTCATGGATTTAAAGAGACCAGTCAAGTGTGGTCATAGATTTTCTTAAGTGCCGTTTAATTTCTCAAACACAAGTTAAGAGATTGATGGATGGGTTTAAGCAAGATTGGAGAAATTGCAAATGACTGTTGTGGCAAAGGCACATAGAATTTACCCTAGTTAGAAGAAAGTGAGCACATGAGGGTAGTGATTGGCAAATATTAGGGTCACTGGATTAGAGGTTCCAATGGGCTGCAGATTTAGTGGGTTTGGAGATACTGAAGCAAGTGCTATACTGGTAGGAAGTGAGATTGGGTTCATTGTTGATCAGTGAAGTAAAACAGTACAGCTGAGTTATGTGTGACATGAGAACCCAGGCAAGAGACAAACAGCTTGTGACCAAGCTGAAGTACTAGGGTCAGCAGAAGGCATTAGGTCTCATGCTTGGGAAGTATTGAAATTAGGGGATTCCTGTAAAGATATGCTAGTTCTCTAAGAGCACTTCTGATATGACAGCTGAAAGGCTGCCTTTGAAATCTCATCGTTAACAAATATTCTGGTTTGGAGGCCTATATAATTTACTAATTATGTGAGCATGGTCATTTTATTTAGTTTTGTTGAACTTCATTTATAAAGGAAGGGCATCACTACCAGCACCACCCTAGTCACCATGAACACCTGCACCATCATCCCCATCTTCATCATTGCTATGTACATGTCGTGGTAATTAACTTAGGGTCATTATATAGCCTCTGTACAGAATGCTGTTCTCAGAGATTTTCTCAGCAGGTTATTCAGTCTTCATTTCAAATGTCACCCTCTCGGAGAAGCCCAATTACTCAAAGTAGAGCAAGATATCCCTGCTTTCTCAACACATTTTATTCCTAAAACTCACAGCTTTATTCCTTTATCACACTCTATAGAAATAGCTCGTTAGTGGAAGATGTTTATTTATTTTTTCACTTATTTCATTTTTCTAAATAAGTTTTTATTAGGATATATTCATTATACGGCAGGGATTCAGAGTGACAATTCTGATTTGACTTATATTGTAATTAGTTACATTGCCCCCACCGTCTCTCCCCCTCAACCTCCTCAACCCCTTCCTGCCCCACTTAAAGTGATTGCAAGAGATTTCTTAGTTCTGTTTCATATATGTGTATGAAGTCCATCTACCATAATGTACTGTCACCTTAATCTCCTTCCTTCATCCTCCCCACTCCCACTAGTACCCCCCCATTATTTACAGTCCTGTTTTTCATTATGAACATTTAAGTTAACGTTCAAAGAGATGTCTCGATGTATGTCCACTGGGGTGTTACTATGTTGCCTAGGTTGGTCTCAAACTCCTGGGCCCAAGTCCCAAGAAATTGGGACTTATATGTGCACACCACCCTTGCCTGACTAATTGTTTATTGCTTCTGTTGTCTTTTTCAGGAAAAAAGTTCTGTAAGATTAAGGACTTTGGCTAAAAATGAGGACAATGACTGACTTATGATAATGATGAAACACTTTTGGGGAATAAAAAGTAAAGTGTGAAATTCTATACAAATAGTTACTGTTTTTATGAGGAGGAGACACATGATCTCAAAGCAAACCCTTTAAAGAAAGAAAGCAACAGTTTACAACTCAAAGAAAAATAATTTATTTATACATTGTGTTTTTGAAGTATGAAGGCTATTTAAAAAATATTCAGATATAAGAGTTAGGCTTATGGAACAGACGACAAATAATGGTCAGCCTAAATAGAGCTAATTTGGAACAACCAAGTAGAATTCATTATCTAGAACAGGTGACAGGATATCATTAACTGGTACTCACAGCAGGGTCTGAACTAATACAATGTGTCACAGGCAAGGTGCAAATCTCAGAAGGATCAGAGACTCTTCCTAACCTGCTCACCCATACCCCCCTGCCAGCAGCCTGGGATGCTCATCCAGTAAAGATGGCTAGCAAAGGCATAATTCTTCAACACATTATTAAAAATAATCTGAAGTAGAGATAAAATATTCTGGCAACGAATGGATAATCTCATAGTTTCCTTTGACTCTCAACTCCAGTTTTACTTCTTAAGGTAAAATCTTAATGTATTTAAAATCTTTAAATTCTTAAAATTCAGAACATAGTAAAGAATCAATGAAATTAAAAGTTGGTTCTTTGAAAAGATTAACAAGATTGACAAACTCTTAGCCAACATGACAAAGCGGAGGAGGAAGAAGACCCAAATTAATAAAATCAGAGAGAGGAATTCCAAGATGGCGGCTAGAGGTAGGAAGCAGAAAGCGACCCTCCTATAGTGAAATCTTGGAGAGACGCTGGAGACACACTTTGCAGGCATAATCACCGAGAAAAGGCATAACTTTGACTCCTCCACATCTCCAGCCGGCGCAGAGAATCTCCACTTCACGTTAAACGGAGAACAGAGGAGGCCCCCGGGCCGCCAGTGGCCGGCGCCCATACGGCTTGGGAAGACGCGGACCAGGTGAGCTTCGCGGTACCGCGGTTCCCCCACAGACAAGCCTGGGCCAGAGCAGCATAGCCCCCTGGACAGACTGACCTCCACCCGGGAAAAAAAGAGAAACTGAGTACTAAGCAATAAGAACAGTTAAGACACGCTGGAAAGAGGGTGGGGCGCCCTGAGCGCTGAAGATTGGGGGAAGGGACTCCTTCCCGGGACTGTAAATAAACGAGCCGGGCGGGCCGGAGAGGCTCTGGCGGGAGCGGGGCGCGCCAGCAACCAGGAGCGGGGACGCTTGTGAGAGGAGGGAAGACCCACTTCCCACGTGAACTGTAAATAAACACGCAGGCCTGACAACGCGGGGCAGTGTCGCCTTTCCCAGTGCTTGGAAAGGGGAAAGCCTGTAGCAGAGGCCCCCCTCCCCCACACAGGAGAACTCTGAGCAAACAAAGCCTGTGGGACCAGGTGAGTGCTAAGCTCACCCCAGAGATCTGCATAAATAACGCCGCCAGCTACAGGCTGAGAGCAGCAGGCAGGCAAGCCACAGTTGCAGATACCACTCTCAGAACTGCCTCCAGACGCTTTTTTTTTCTTTTTCTCCCTACCTTTGATGAGAGAACAACCGAATTACACCTGCAAGCCGAAAAACTTACTGAAACTGTATTGCATTTGAACTGGGGACACTTGGTGGGGCTTTTTTTTTTTTTTTTTCTTCTGTGTGTGTGTGAGTGTAGTTTTGTTCTACTTTATGCATCCCCTTTGATGAGACAACTACAGAACAACATCTGAGGCACCAACTCCAGGACTGGAGATTGAGACGGACATCCAAATTATTAAGACTGAAATTACATTGCATATAAACTTGGAAGTTTTTTGGTTTTTTGTTTTTTTTTGTTTTTTTTAATTTTCTATTTTCCATTTTATTTTAATTCATTTTTATAAATAGATATTACTTTCATATACTTATTTTTTATTTTTTTTTTATCTTTGATTTTCAATCCTCTCCCTGTCACTCTATTGTCTGTTCAGCTTACTGTCGATTAGTACACTAACACTCCCTGTTTATACCTTTGAAACTCTCTTGTCTGATACCTTGTTCTGCTTTCTCCCTCTTGTCTGTATATTTGTTTTCCCCTTTTCTTTAACTTCTTGCTTTCCATCTCAGCTCACTCTTCCATTCTCAATATTACCATTGTTATTATTACAAGCTAGAAAATACTTAATTACACACAGTACAGGGACAGTAACAACACCAAGGACAATGACAGGAAGACAGAAAAAACAAGGAAACCAGTTTCCCCACAGCAAAAAATTAGTACAGGAACCAGAGGGGAATGAAGAGAACAGAAACTCAGAGCCAGACTCCAACAAAATGAAGATAAACTATGCCAAAGGACCCAATGAAGCCTACAAGAATAATTTAAAAGAAGACATACTACAAGTACTCAATGAGAATTTTATAGAGATGATACTGGATAGGGTCAACCAAAATGTACAGGAGACACTCAAGAAATTCCAAGACAATAAAAATAGAGAATTTGAAAAAGCAAAAGAAGAAATAAAGGAAACTATAGAAGCACTGTATAAACACCAAAGTGAAAGAGAGAACACAATGAATAAATGGATAAATGAACTCAGGACAAAAATAGACAACAATAAAGAAGAAAACAGCCAGGATATGGAAAACCTCAGAAAAAAGAACGAAACAGAACTGCAAAACAAAACGGAAGGCCAATCCAGCAGAATAGAACAAACAGAAGACAGAATCTCAGAACTTGAAGATGAAATGGTAATTAAAGGAAAAACTGAAGAACTACTAATTAAACAACTCAAGACCTGTGAAAAGAAAATGCAAGAACTCACCGACTCCATCAAAAGACCAAACTTGAGAATCATGGGCATCGAAGAAGGAGAAGAGGTGCAAGCGAAGGGAATGCGTAATATATTCAACAAAATAATAACGGAAAATTTCCCAAATCTAGAGAAAGATATTCCCATACAAATGCAAGAGGCCTCCAGGACACCAAACAGACCAGATCAAAATAGAACTACTCCACGACATATCATCATTAAAACAACAAGTTCAGAAACTAAGGAAAGAATATTGAAGGCTGCAAGAGAGAAAAAACAAGTAACATACAAAGGTAAACCCATCAAAATCACAGCAGACTTCTCAACAGAAACATTAAAAGCAAGAAGAGCGTGGGGTGAGATCTTCCGGGCACTGAATGAAAATAACTTCAACCCCAGGATACTCTACCCAGCAAAGCTATCATTCAAAATAGATGGAGCAATAAAAGTCTTCCATGATAAGCAGAAACTAAAACAATATGTGACCACAAAGCCACCATTACAAAAGATTCTGCAAGGGATCCTGCACACAGAAAGTGACACCCAACTTAACCATGAAAAGGCAGGCAGCACCAAACCACAGGATAAGAAAAAGCAAGACAGTAGAGAGTAACATCAAGTTAGGTACACACAATCAAACCTTCAAACAACTAAGATAACTAAATGGCAGGAATCACCACATACCTATCAGTACTAACACTTAATGTTAATGGACTTAATTCACCCATCAAAAGACACCGTTTGACAAAATGGATTAAAAAAGAAGATCCAACAATTTGTTGCTTACAGGAGACTCATCTCACCGACAGAAATAAGCATATGCTTAGGATGAAAGGCTGGAAGAAGATTTACCAAGCCAATGGCCCCCGAAAACAAGCAGGAGTAGCAATACTTATCTCTGACAAAGTAGACTTCAAACCTACATTGATCAAACGAGATAAAGAAGGACATTCCATACTAATAAAAGGGGAAATAGACCAAAAGGAAATAATAATCATCAATCTGTACGCACCCAATGTCAACGCACCCAATTTCATCAAACATACCGTGAAAGACCTAAAAGCATATATAAACGCCAACACAGTGGTTGTGGGAGACTTTAACACTCCATTATCATCAATAGATAGGTCATCCAAACAAAAACTCAATAAAGAAATCCAAGATCTAAAATATGCAATAGATCAAGTGGACCTAGTAGATGTCTACAGAACATTTCATCCAACCTCTACACAATATACATTCTTCTCAGCAGCCCATGGAACCTTCTCCAAAATAGATCATATCCTAGGGCACAAAGCAAGCCTCAGCAAATATAAGAAAATAGAAATAATACCATGCATACTATCTGACCACAATGCAGTAAAAGTAGAACTCAACAACAAAAGTAAAGACAAAAAACATGCAAACAGCTGGAAACTAAATAACTCATTACTTAATGAAGAATGGATCATCGATGCAATAAAAGAGGAAATTAAAAAGTTCCTAGAAGTCAATGAAAATGAAAACACAACCTACCGGAACCTATGGGACACAGCTAAGGCAGTCTTGAGAGGAAAGTTTATAGCCATGAGTGCATATATTAAAAAGATTGAAAGATCCCAAATCAATGACCTAATGATACATCTCAAACTCCTAGAAAAACAAGAACAAGCAAATCCCAAAACAAATAGAAGGAGAGAAATAATAAAAATAAGAGCTGAAATCAACGAAATAGAAACCAAAAAAACCATACAAAGAATTAATGAAACAAAAAGTTGGTTCTTTGAAAAAATAAACAAGATCGATAGACCCCTGGCAAACCTGACTAAAATGAGGAGAGAAAAAACCCAAATTAGTAGAATCAGGAATGCAAAAGGGGAGATAACAACAAACACCATGGAAGTCCAGGAAATCATCAGAGACTACTTTGAGAACCTATATTCAAATAAATTTGAAAATCTAAAAGAAATGGACAGATTTCTAGATACATATGATCATCCAAAACTGAACCAAGAGGAAATTAATCACCTGAATAGACCTATAACACAAAATGAAATTGAAGCAGCAATCAAGAGTCTCCCCAAAAAGAAAAGTCCAGGACCTGATGGATTCTCTGCTGAATTCTATCAGACCTTTAAAGAAGAACTGATACCAACCCTCCTTAAACTGTTCCATGAAATAGAAAGGGAAGGAAAACTGCCAAACACATTTTATGAAGCCACTATTACACTTATCCCAAAACCAGGCAAAGACACCTCCAAAAAGGAGAACTATAGGCCAATCTCCTTAATGAACATTGATGCAAAAATCCTCAACAAAATAATGGCAAATCGAATTCAGCAACACATCAAAAAGATTATTCACCACGACCAGGTAGGCTTCATCCCAGGGATGCAGGGGTGGTTCAACATACGAAAATCAATAAACGTAATAAACCATATTAACAGAAGCAAAGACAAAAACCACTTGATCATCTCAATAGATGCAGAAAAAGCCTTTGATAAGATCTAACATCATTTCATGATAAAAGCTCTAAGAAAACTAGGAATAGAAGGAAAGTTCCTCAACATTATAAAAGCTATATATGACAAACCTACAGCCAGCATTATACTTAACGGAGAAAAATTAAATCCATTCCCTCTAAAATCAGGAACCAGACAAGGATGCCCAGTATCTCCACTCCTATTCAACATAGTACTGGAATTCCTAGCCAGAGCAATTAGGCAAGAAGAAGGAATAAAAGGAATACAAATAGGTAAAGAAACTGTCAAAATATCCCTATTTGCAGACGACATGATCCTATACCTTAAAGACCCAAAAAACTCTACTCAGAAGCTTCTAGACATCATCAATAGCTATAGCAAGGTAGCAGGATATAAAATCAACATAGAAAAATCATTAGCATTTCTATACACTAACAATGAGCAAACGGAAAAAGAATGTATGAAAACAATTCCATTTACAATAGCCTCAAAAAAAATCAAATACCTAGGTGTAAACCTAACAAAAGATGTGAAAGACCTCTACAAGGAAAACTATACACTTCTGAAGAAAGAGATTGAGGAAGACTATAGAAAGTGGAGAGATCTCCCATGCTCATGGATTGGTAGAATCAACATAGTAAAAATGTCTATACTCCCCAAAGTAATCTACATGTTTAATGCAATTCCCATCAAAATTCCAATGACATTCATCAAAGAGATTGAAAAATCTACTGTTAAATTTATATGGAAACACAAGAGGCCACGAATAGCCAAGGCAATACTCAGTCAAAAGAACAATGCAGGAGGTATCACAATACCTGACTTCAAACTATATTACAAAGCAATAATAATAAAAACAGCATGGTACTGGCACAAAAACAGACATGAAGACCAGTGGAACAGAATAGAGGATCCAGATATGAAGCCACACAACTATGAGCAACTTATCTTTGACAAAGGAGCTAAAAATATACGATGGAGAAATAGCAGCCTCTTCAACAAAAACTGCTGGGAAAACTGGTTAGCAGTCTGCAAAAAACTGAAACTAGATCCATGTATATCACCCTATACCAAGATTAACTCAAAATGGATCAAGGATCTTAATATCAGACCCCAAACTCTTAAGTTGATACAAGAAAGAGTAGGAAATACTCTGGAGTTAGTAGGTATAGGTAAGAACTTTCTCAATGAAACCCCAGCAGCACAGCAACTAAGAGATAGCATAGATAAATGGGACCTCATAAAACTAAAAAGCTTCTGTTCATCAAAAGAAATGGTCTCTAAACTGAAGAGAACACCCACAGAGTGGGAGAAAATATTTGCCAATTATACATCAGACAAAGGACTGATAACCAGAATATACAGGGAACTTAAAAAACTAAATTCTCCCAAAACTAATGAACCAATAAAGAAATGGGCAGGTGAACTAAACAGAACTTTCTCAAAAGAAGAAATTCAAATGGCCAGAAAACACATGAAAAAATGCTCACCATCTCTATCAATAAAGTAAATGCAAATTAAAACCACACTAAGATTCCACCTCACCCCTGTTAGAATAGCCATCATCAGCAACACCACCAACAACAGGTGTTGGCGAGGATGCGGGGAAAAAGGAACCCTCTTACACTGTTGGTGGGAATGTAGACTAGTACAACCACTCTGGAAAAAAATTTGGAGGCTACTTAAAAAGCTGGACATCGATCTACCATTTGATCCAGCAATACCACTCTTGGGGATATACCCAAAAGACTGTTACTCCAGAGGCACCTGCACATCCATGTTTATTGCGGCACTATTCACAATAGCCAAGTTATGGAAACAGCCAAGATGCCCCAGCACTGACGAATGGATTAAGAAAATGTGGTATCTATACACAATGGAATTTTATGCAGCCATGAAGAAGAACGAAATGTTATCATTCGCTGGTAAATGGATGGAATTGGAGAACATCATTCTGAGTGAGGTTAGCCTGGCCCAAAAGACCAAAAATCGTATGTTCTCCCTCATATGTGGACATTAGATCAAGGGCAAACACAAGGGGATTGGACTATGAGCACATGATAAAAGCGAGAGCACACAAGGGAGGGGTGAGGATAGGTAAGACACCTAAAAAACTAGCTAGCATTTGTTGCCCTTAATGCAGAGAAACTAAAGCAGATACCTTAAAAGCAACTGAGGCCAATAGGAAAAGGGGAACAGGTACTAGAGAAAAGGTTAGATCAAAAAGAATTAACCTAGAAGGTAACAGCCACGCACAGGAAATCAATGTGAGTCAATGCTCTGTATAGCTATCCTTATCTCAACCAGCAAAACCCCTTGTTCCTTCCTATTATTGCTTATACTCTCTCTACAACAAAATTAGAGATAAGGGCAAAATAGTTTCTGCTGGGTATTGAGGGGGGGAGCGGGAGGGGGCGGAGTGGGTGGTAAGGGAGGGGGTGGGGGCAGGGGGGAGAAATGAACCAAGCCTTGTATGCACATATGAATAAAAAAAAAAATTTAAAAAAAATAAAATAAAATAAAATCAGAGATGAAAAAGGGGACATAACCACAAATACTACTGAAATACAGAGAATCAGTAGAGAGTACTTTGAAAACTTACATTCAAGTAAACTGGAAAATCTAGATGAAATGGATAAATTCTCAGATGTATATATCCAACCAAAACTGAACCAATAAGATGTTAACTACCTAAATAGTTTTATTACATGCAAAGATATTGAAGCAGTAATAAAGAGTCTCCCTACAAAGAAGAGCCCAGGACCTGAGGGATTCAGGGCCAAATTTTACCAAACTTTTAAAGAAGAACTAACACCAATATTCCTCAAACTTTTCCAGGAAATAGAAAAGGAAGGAATACTGCTAAACTCATTCTATGAAGCCAATATTGCACTCATTCTGAAACCCAACAAAGATGTAACTGGAAAAGAGAATTATAGACCAATATCTTTAATGAATATAAACGCAAAGATTCTCAACAAAATACTGGCAAACAGAATTCAACAATACATCAAAAAGATCATATACAATGACCAAGTCAGTTGCATTCTAGGGAACCAAGGATGTTTCAACATATGTAAATCCATAAATGTAATACAGCATATAAACAAAACAAGGACACGATCCTCACAATAGATGCAGTAAAAGCCTTTGGCAAAATCCAAAACCCTTTCATGATAAAATCTCTGAAGAAACTAGGAATAGAAGGAATGTTCCTCAACACAATAAAGGATATAAATGAGAAACCTAGAGCCAACATCATACTAAATGGAGCACAATGGAAACCGTTCCCCTTAAAGTCAGGAATGAGTCAGGGCTGTCTGCCTTCTCCACTCCTATTCAATATAGTTTTGGAATTCCCAGCCACAGCAATAAGATAAGAGCAGGAAATAAAAGAGATTCAATAAGGAAGGAAGAAGTCAAACTATCTATTTATAGATAACATGATCCCATACCTAAAGGATCCCCAAAACTCTACCAAAAGCTATTAGAAATCATAAACTCTTTTGGCAAAGTAGCAGGATACAAAATTAACATACAGAAATCAGTGTCTTTTCTCTATACCAACAGCAAACAGACTGAGAAGGAAATCAGGGAAACATTCCCATTTATAATAGCATCAAAAACAATAAAGTACCTTGGAATAAATTTAATGAAAGGAACCAAATACCTTTGTAATGAAAACTATAAATCACTGAAAAGAGAAAATGAAGACATCAGAAGATGGAAAGGCCTTCCATGCTCGTGGATTGGTAGAATCAACATTGTGAAAATGGCCATACTACCAAAAGTAGTCTACATGTTCAATGCAATCCCTATCAAAATTCCAATGACTTTCTGCACAGAAATAGAAAAAAAACAATTGTGAAATATGTATGGAAACACAAAAGATCTTGAATATCCAAAGTAATTCTGAGCAAAAGGTCTAATGCTGGAGGCATCACAATACCCAACTTCAAACTGTATAACAGAGCCATAACAATATGTACTGATATTGGTACAAAAACAGACAGAAGACCAATGGATCAGAATAGAAAATCCAGACACAAGCCCACGCATCTATAGCCAACTGATCTTCAACAAAGGAGCCCAAAACACACATGGAGAAAAAACAGCCTTTTCAACAAATCCTGCGGGAAACTGGATATCCACATGCAGGAGACTGAACTAGATCCCTATCTCTCTTGCTATACCAAAATCAATGCAAAGAGGATCAAAGACCTTAACATAAGGCCTGAAACTCTGAAACAACTCCAAGAGGTAGTAGAGAATACACTGGAACAGATAGGTATAAGGAACGACTTCCTAAACAGAACTCAAAAGACTCAGCATCTAAGAAAAACAATGAACAAGCGGGACTGCATCAACCTAAAAAGCTTCTACACAGCAAAGTAAACCGTCACCCTCAAGAGATAGCCCACAGAATGGGAGAAAATCTTTCCCAGCTACTCATCCGATAAGGGACTAATATCCACAATCTTCAGGGAACTCAAAAAACTCAGCCCCCAAAGAATCAACTCTCCAATAAAGCAAGAGGCACATGAATTAAACAGGGAATTCTCAAAGGAGAAGGTACAAATGGCCAGTAAATACACGAAGCGGTGATCAACTTTCCCAGTTATAAAAGAGATGCAATTCAAAACAACACTTAGAATTCATCTCACCCCAGTTAGAATGGCCAGAATCAAGAGTAATAACAACAACAAATGCTGGTAAAGATGTGGCAAAACAGGATCCCTTAAACACTCCCGGTGGGAATGAAAATTAATGGAAAGCAGTATGGCGATTCCTCAAAAAAATAGAGATAGAACTGCCAAATGATCCGGTGATACCGCTCCTGGGCATCTACTCAAAGGAATATAAGATAGGAAACAGTAGAGACACCTGTACACCAATGCTCATCACAGCAATATTCATTCACAGTAGTCAAGCTTTGGAAACAACCTAGATGCCCTACAGCTGATGAACGAATCATGAAATTGTGGTATATATACCTAATGGAGTTTTACTCAGCTACAAGGAATAATGACATGTGGTTTGAAGGTAAATGGATGCAATTGGAGGACATCATGTTAAGTGAAGTTAAGTCAGGATTAGAAACACAAAAGACACATGTTTTCTTTCCTATGTGGAAGATAGATCCAAAGATAAACATATACACAAAAACAAGCATAATAATATACAAACTCAGGTGTAGAACATGCTTATAACAGTGGAACTACCCTATGGAACTTGGAGAAAGAGGGGAAGGAAAAGAGATGATAGAGCATCAGTAATATTACATAACATAGGATGTGAAGGTAGAGGATGTAAAGATGTGTGTATTGAAAGCTGTTGAAAAACAGGGGTTAGAGGTAAAGGGATAAGGGAGAGTAATGGAAGGTGTTGAACAGACCAAAGTAAAGTGTGCTCACAGTGGGGATACATGGAGACACCCATGTGAACGTCAACTTAAGTGATAATAAGAAAAACCAGGATTGTAAAAATAGGCACAGTGGGTGGGTGGGGAGGCAGGGAGTGGAGAGTACTAGTGGGAGGTGGGGAGGGTGAAGGAAGGAGATTAAGGTGATGGTAGATGGCTGATGGACTTCATATAACTATATGAAATAGAACTAAAAACCCTCTTGCAATTGCTTTGGGTGGGTTGGGGAGGGGCTGAGGGGGAGAGATGATGGGGAAATGTAAGTAATGTAACATATAAGTCTGATTGGAATTGTCACTTTGAATCCCCTTCATAATAAAAAATTTATAAAAAATTCATAACATAGTAAATACTGTTCAAAAGTCTTTCCAATGTGAGTATCTGGAGGCAATTTTTATTTTATATAGTCAAAAATATATTGACATATTAAAAATTCAAATTTTTTTCCTGTCTTGCTGCTTTATTGGGGACAATTATTTAAGAACAGCACTGAATTTTTTCATGCCCAAACTTGTTTTAAGGCAACAGAATACATTTATGGTTCATATAAATTATAGTAATTTACAGACTTACATTCTTTGTTGAGAAAGACAATGTTATAATTTAATTAGTTCATGTGAATTTTCAAGAGATATTTTTAAAGCAGATTTTATGTAAGACAAAGTATAAAAAATCTGATAATATTACCAAATAAATCATATAGCTTAGTTACTTGAAACAGTAATAGTTTACAGAGCAAAATTATAAAATCCCTCAAATTGTATGCCATACATAATTTATATTTAGTGCAGAGTATATATGCACTTCAGGCTATTTGATATAATATGGCTGGGGTATCCAAAAGTCATACTTCCTAGTGTCACATATGTCTTACAATAGCAGGCAGTGATAGGTTATAAAAAAACAAGTTTAGGAAATTGATAAAAAAAAGAATAATGTCTTTTTCTTACTTTCTTTAGAGTTTTTTTAACATGACAACTATATAAGCATCTATTATACACAATTTAAAATTTTGTTTTTATTTTTGACATACGTATACATGCATTTAATTGAGAGAGTCACAGCTTCCTGCTCCCAAACCAACTGCTTTCAAGTCTGATTTAAAAAAGAAAATTTAAATTGCACGGCTATGTGCAGCTCCTGGGTTACTCAATGTAGGCATCCTCTACTGATTTTCTATTAGGAAGTGAGGATGAAGTTTTCTTTCTCCTCTGCTGCCTTCACCTCACTCTCTCTCTCTCCACAACTACCCACTCCGTCACTCCTACCCCCGCCACACACACTTTCTATGCCCCAGCTCTGTCTCTCAAAAGAATCATGATATATCTGGGTAGGATCCACATTCAAGATTTCTATTATTATGACCCTGTAATCTCTATCCTGGCTGAGCCCTGTAGTGAGTAGTATAAAGGCTTCTGGGAGCTCTGTGAGGTAGCTGGCCTTTAGTGTCAGGTGGTCTGGCTGGGTCTTTTCACATTTTCACAAGCTCCCCACCTTTTGTACCCAGCCTTATTTCTATGGCTGAGTCAGGTCTTTGTTCTTGGACTATAGAGATTCCCCGTAGAAGGTTCTGAGTGCCAAGAGAATATAAATGTGCTTCGTCATTTTATTCTTTGGCTTTGTTTGGAAGCCAAGTGGGAGAGAGCTACCTGTAATGTGTTAACTTTCATTTTACCTGCTTGCTTTTGGCCTGGCATTCCTCATTTGAGTGGCCTGGAACTGTATTCTAGAAGTTCTTTCTTGGACTCTGTCCAGAAAAAGCACCTCCAATTCCTGCCAGAGTGCAGGAGGGTCAGTTAGTTACCTGTTCACATGGAGATGTGGAGGGGCACTGGGTTCTAACTCCTCTTAAACAAACATGTAAAAGGCTTTGTGATAGAGGCTCCATTCACTTCCCCTCCATGGCCACGGGCGCTGAGTCTTTGGGTCTGTGATATAAATGAGCTGCTTCTTGGCATCCCTAGCTGCTGACTTAGGATTTAACTTTCTAGGTTCTGCTAAGTCAGTACCACTTGTCCTGATGCTTCCCAGGATGGTGGTTTGCGTTCTCTCTTGTATTTCTTTGTTCTACTGACTTAGGGTCTTCAAAACTCTTTATACTCATTTTATCTGGGTTTCAGAAGGTGATCAGAGGCTAATGCAAGTGTCTAGCCACACACCCTGAAATCTGATTCTTTAAAAAAGTGATTCAAAGGGTTTTTTAAAAAGTACATGTTTTCCTATTGCCCAACAGGCCATGGATTCAGGATGAGATGATGTAAGAAAAAATAAACTTATTTTAATAAAAGATGAGTTCTATAATTTTTTAAAATCATTTGTCTATATGAGTTATTTCTCTAAACACAAACTTTAGTACATAATTAAAATGAGCTGTAAAAGGCATCAGAGATGACAGTCTGTATATTTCTGTACAAGGACCAGATTTACGTCTAATTGTATGGCAGTACCGATCAATGCCACCACAATAAAACCACCACAGTCAGCGGTGACCCAAGCACCTCCAGAGAGCAGGGGCTAACCAATGAAGGTAAAGGTTTGTTATCTCTATTACTTAAGTAAGTTCGACTAAGCAGTGACTAAAATGGGAATTGCATGATTACTGACTTCCAGTGTCTTTTCTAATGTATTAAGACACGGGACAGTTTGAGATAGCAGATTTAATTTAAACAAGTAAACCAATGGTTTATTCATTCTTTTACTGCTTTCAATCACTTCCACAGCTGGTGTGAACATTTGTTAAGTTTCAAATGAACAGAAGCCAAAGGGTGTTGCAGTAATTAACTTATGAAAGCAATTAATGTAAGCAACATATGCACGAATACTATCACACAGTAGCACATATGGCTAATGAAAGTTTAACATAAATTAGATCTATTTAACCTTATTTCAAGGCACATTTGCACAGGATTTTTTTTTTTTTTTGTAAAATGCCCATTTGTCTTAACGAAGGTGATTAACTGCATTATATTAATGACCTCAAAAATTAGCTTGAGGTTTACTACTTAGATAACCTCACTTAGTATGCCTCACTTGTTCTGTTTGTTCTTGGAGTGATTTAGAAAGTCAAGGCTGGCTAACATTCACACAAGGACCAGTCTTTCCAGAAGAAAGTAGTGTATCTTATATTTGAAAAGAAACTTTCCTTTGTAGGTTTTAAGGTAATAAAAACATAGCTGCTCTTCTCAAAGGGACATGCTTAATGAAAATATTTTAATAAGTTGGTTGACATCGTTTTCTCTTTGTTTAATTTCCTATGAAAGACTTCATCAATTAATGAATACTTAATGTGGCAAATCTATGTTAAAGGTCTGTCCACATAAGAAACTCTGCTGAACTCCATGATGACACGATGACACGACATTACTTTTTTTGTATATTGTCTCCTTGCAAAAATGATTTAAAAAGTGATTTATGAACACTAATAAAAGTGATCTTTTGCATATTAAGATCAACATAGAATAATAAAATCAAATGTAAGAAAAGAAAAACATGAGTTCAAACCCCAATACCACCAAAAAAAGAAAAAAAAATAATGAACAGTTATTATGATGGAGCATGAAATTTCTCACAAAACTCCCTGACAGTTATGGCAAAAGGAAAGCAAGTTAAATTACATGAGTTTCATCTAAACAGAAAGCCTGCACCATGTAGTTCCCGGTATTTCCTATCACAAGATTGTGTCTAATATCAACATTTACTAATGTTTTCTTGATACTTTTTTGATTTTGCCAATAATTATTTAGCAAATTGTATACATTTAAAATTATCCTGGATATATTAGCGTATTTTTGTCAGTATTGGAGTTTGAATTCAGGGTCTGGCACTTGCTAGGCAGGTATCACTTGAGTCACACCCCCAGTCTTTTTTTGCTTCAGTGAGTTTTCGGATCAGGTCTTATGCTTTTGCCCGGGGCTGCCTTGCACTGAAATCCTTCTACCTATGCCTCCCACATAGCTTGGATTACAGACACATATCACCATGCCTGGCTTGTTGGTTGAGATGGTGTCTTTCTAACTTTTTACCTGAGTTGGCCTCAAACCACAATCCTCTTAATCTGTGCCTCCTGAGTAGCTGGGATTATAGGCATGTACCACCATGCTTGGCCAAAATGAATTTTTCATTTGTTTGTTTGTTTTGTATTTATCCTTTAATTCCTAAGGAACTTATACCTCTATTCTAGCTCAGTGTGTTATTATTTCACCATGGGTTATTTCCAATGATGCAAAATTCTACTCCTTTCAGGTTATCTCAGTTATTCTCTCTGGGTCTTGAATTTGCATTCAAATATATTAGATACTTAACTTTCATTTTTACCATTTCCCTTCCTCTCAGTACACGTAATCGCATCAGCATGTCTTATTGTCCTGTTGGACTTCTGGACTGTGCACAGGTGAATGAGAGTTTTAAGTTTTCATTGGGTGTCATGAATCCACTGTGCAGAGGAGGCTAAATGAACATTTTTAATGCTTTGGATTTTGCATATTCTTATCTTAGGCCAGTTTCCTCTATACTATGCTGTCTGTTATATTTGGCACAACTGCAGGCTTATAACTTGACAACTTTGCAGTTTGAAAGTGCATGAAAGACACGGACTTGTTTTTGTAATTCCATAATATAAAGTTCTTAATTAGTACACTTGGGATTTTAATGAATAGAGACCACATCAGATTTCCTTGTTCCCAGATGACCACAGTGCATTTGGTGGACACTTAGAGGAGTAGGCAGTTCACATGGCCCATTTGGTCTTATTCCCCCAAGCTTTATTTTCTCTTTCCTTTTTAACTGAAAGAATCTTTCAAGTTCTTACCCCATCTACATCAGCAGTGCACTTGGTCAGTGGTTGTTCTCAGAAATACAAAAGGGATCTTAGTTTCAGTGCCACAATTTTACAAACCAAGCTCTTGAATGGGTCGAACAGTTAGGGGAGTTGTTTATGGTTTTCTGAGTTGTGAGTAATCACTTATGAAGTTAGGGTTTTAAATTTCAATTTATAGAAGAGATTAGTTAGATGACCATAATGATCCACTGAACGTCTGGACATGGCTCAGGACTGGAAACCTGAGGATGTTTTGTGAGTCTTTGAATATCAGGACCAAATGTTTCTTATCTATACTTCTCCAACACTTAGCAAAACTCCTGACAATGATCAATAAGTGTTGGTTGACTGGGTGAAAGAAGTCATGAATGACAAATCAAAGCTTATTGCCATGTTCAGATTACAGAATTGTGCTGGGTGTATAAGTAATTTATTTTAATAGCTAATTTCCATCTCGATTACACTAAGAATAAATTTTCTTTATTAATACATATATAGACACACATACTAGAGTATACTCTAAATTTATCTCAAACTATGTATATATACCTACCTATCTAGGGATTTTTTTTTCTTAAATGAGGCTTATCTGAAAGTAAAATGAAGATTTCTCAGCAACCATAGGTCTGAAAAACATGGGGCCTTCTGTTTACATTTTCCAATATTAAAATTAATTTAATTTTCTTTAAACTTTTGTGGGAGATGGTGGTTAGAAGGCTAAAATTATTTAACAATAAGATTCTTATGTAGAAAGGATTTTAATGCAAATGTAACACATAGGCCAACTACTATCATTACTATTATTTTGAAAGTACTGGTTTGAACTCAGGGCCTTGTGCTTGCTTGGCAGGAGCTCTTGAAAAATAAAAATTGATAAGTCTTAAGTGGTAAATTCAACTTAAGGAAAGCAATAAAGTATGCAACATTAAAGAAACTGTAGACTGGTCAAGTTGACATTCATACTGTTTATATCGTGATATTTAAACATTTTCTGCTGTGATATGAGGAAGTTAACCCAATTTTCCTACATACTTACCCCAGTTTTTCATTTTCTAGACTGGAATGATTCTGCTTTGTGATACTAAATTTATCTGAAATTCTGTATTAGTCTCATTGTCACCCACACTAGTTTTAAAAGCCTTTGTGGAAATCTCTAGGATCTCAAGTCATAGGAGAATACATGACAAAAAATAATTCACCATAAATGAGATGGCTTGTTTGTCTGATTTATAGCATAAACAAATCAAGCAGTTTTTCCAAAGTGAGATATAAGCAAGTCATATTAAAAAAAAGCCTTTCTAAGCTTGTCATAGTTGAAATATTTGAGAAGCTCGAATGGGATTTAGTACAGGGATATTTGCTGCATATTAAAACTATAGAATTCTAGTTGTAAAAATTTTAGCATTTCCACATGGCTAATAAAGAACCACTAAGTACTACTGAAACGACCATAAATTTTCCCTCTGTGGGACCAAAGTTAGCCAGCTTTGTAAAATTTAATTCCTTGGGTCAGTGCTTTGTGGAGCTTCGATTTCTATTTTTTTAAACTTTGAGTCCTGACTCTATCTAAACATTTATCAAGGAATAAGAATTATTTGCTGAACTTAAGAGACAAGAAGTCACTATGGTGATGAGAAACTTGGAGCACATCACTTGTCTCTACATGTTTTTAATAAAAACACACATCATCTTATTACTCCCTTAAAATATTATATAAAGAAGATTCCAAACTTTCAAAATTAGAGCCTTTTTTCCCACAAAGAATTATATTGAAAATTCTAAGGAACATTAAGATTGTTGGCACTCCTTAGATAGTATTCATCGTCTTTTTATATAATTTGAGGCCTTAGGGAGTCAGTAGGTATCATTGCTTACATTACCAACGACATGATCAGAAATGATTCAAGTTAAGCACCATACCAACTTTTAGAAATCCGAATAAAATGCCAGAGAGAGAGAGAGAGAAAGAGGGAGGGAGAGAGAGAGAGGGAGGGAGAGAGGTGGGAAGAAGCGATGCCTCAGCAAAGACTGTGGACAGATGTTTCCCATAAACAATGCAAGCGTGTTGGTTTTTAATATAGTGTACTTTTTCATGAGCTGATAACTTCTTGCAGCTGTAAGATTAATTAATCTTTTCTAGTCAATTCTGTGTCCCAAACCAATAAAATTCAGTGGGATAGAACAGTTTATCGTCTTCCCTGGCAGTCAATGGGATGGATGAGGGTGGATCCCTGAAGGCAGAGGAGCCAGCGGTAGATTCTGCATCTCTGCCCTCACTCTGCACCTCCCTGTAGAGGGGAATCAATGCTGGATCCACCACTTGGCTGACATGCAGCCTCTCCGGGCTCCCGCTGTTTCTCTTTGTTCTCAGGTCTGTTTCCAAATAGGCAGACAGAGTATTCTTTCTATAACACTGACTGGGCCACACATCTAAGCATCTAAGTTTGAAATGCTGAGATAGCTTGTCATTACACTTCATCTAAGAGACAAAGGCTTTTTGCCTCAGCTTCCACAGTTCTATGTCACCTTTAGCAGCACTTATTCTTTGCCTGCATCTCTCTCAGGTTCCATGAATTGCTAAGCAAGGTCCTCCCTCCAACACGTTGTTCTCTACTCAGAATCACCTTTCACCTCTGTCTGGATGACACCAACTATCATATTTCCATAAGGTTACCTTGTATCCCCGCCACTATTGTACCTTTTTCCTTCACAGCCCTTATCATGAGTTCTAAGCACATACTTATTAAGTTATTTGGTTTATATCCCTAGTGCATGACAAACTGCTTGAGGCCAGGCTTAGAACATGCCTAAAAGAGAGCAGCATGGAGTGGACGCTCCATGAAGAAATGGCTGAATGTATCAACAAGTGACTAGTTGTAGATCTAGTCTAATAGCATTGGCTTCTTTAGGAGATAATTATAAGCAAAAAAGCAATCAGTTGAGGTATAAAGCTTTTAATTAAGTGATTCAGATGTTAGACAGCTGTTTTGACTGTTATTATAAACCTCTTTACAGAGCTGACAGATGTAGATTGAAGAGCACCATTTCCAAAACTCCACGCACATCCATCTCTCACCACTGCCCCTTCTCACATATTCACAGGAAGCTATGCAAATATCCTTATTCTGAAAGCTGGGCATACTTATTTATATACCTCTCAGAAATCATTCATAATCATTCAATTATTCCCTTTATTAAGAGGTGCTAATGTTTTACTGAAAGATAATTTCCAGTAGTAGATCTGACTGTTCCTGCTACAGTTAGCACAATTTTCATAGCTTTCAAACCTTAATGTTGTTCGGAAAATAGGGCTAACTGGTAGATTCAGAAAATCCTGCTCTAAAATGACAAACTATCAGAACTAACTGAACAGTAAGAACCCTTTCTTCATATATTTGTGAATGCGTTTATGAGTATATGTGCTCATAAATAAAAGGTACAGTTTTTGAGTGAGGATCTCATTGTGTTTTCCAGACTGGTCTTGAATTCCTGGGTTCAAGTTATTCTTCCACCTCAGCATCCTGAGTACTGACACTATAGACATGTACCACATGCCTTGCTTTCATATGGGAACAAAAAGAATTAAAATTTGGCTCACAAAATCCTGAAAAAATGAGAGCTGTGGGAGGGAAGGAAACTAGGAGACTGCCTGCCAGCAGCCCCCTACTACATCTCCCCTTACCAATATAGCCAACCATCCTGATTTCAGAACTTGAAACTCCATATCCCAGGAAATCCTTTAGTTGTGGGCAAACCAGGACAGCAGTTGCTCACCCTTCCAAGGTTGCTCAGAAGGATGAACGCATGTGTGTGTATGTGGTTTTATGGGTGGGAGGAGGGTGAGAAAAGAGAAGGGTCCTATAAAGCTCTGGGGAGGGAAGATTAGGATCTGTCACTTCAAGGAAGGCTTTGAGCATGAGTTTAAAGTGACAACAGTGAGCTTACCCCAGAGCTGAGATGTGCTGTTGATGACAATCTGGCTGTAGCATGTGGAAGGAGAGGATAAAACCCATAATCCTGTGAAGATGGCATCCACTGTATAAGGCACTTTCACCCTAAGTCTTCAAAGTGAAGGGAAAACCTCACAATGGAATTTTGGTGGCTCCAGTTTTGACTGGTATATAAGATTTCTGACTTGATAGTTCCAATATCAATTTCTGCTCAGAAAAAAAATGATAGTGCAGCTTTACAGTATCCTCTGATTAGCTCAGTGTGTTATTTTGAATTTGTTCTTCAGGCTCAAAAATCTAAAAGTCTGTCCTAGGTTCACATCTCATATACTGGAAGTTGTTATGAAAATGATTCATAGAACTCAGATGAGCAGGTTATGATGTATAATTATTAGAAGATGAACTATAATAAAGCTTGTTTTCACATTTAAAATTATTTAAAAAATGAATGAGTGAAAAATAGAGTGAAAAATTAGAGTGTAAATTGAATGTTATTCATCTTACTCATGGAATATCAGCAAAATGTTCTCGTTTTGTAAACTCTGATTGAATTATTTCAATACCTTTTTCTACACTCCTCTTGACCTGAAATGGAAACCATTGTGTTCAAAAATTATCCTCAAAGGTAAAAACTGTGTTTATTGTTTGTTTTCATCTAAAGATTGTATAACTCAAGCAACTCAAGATCAAGAAAACAAAAGACGGGCAAAGGATCTCAATAGACAATTCTTAAAAGTAGGCATCCACATAGCCAGGGAGAATATAAAAAGATGCTTGAGATCACTAATTACCAGAGAAATACAAACTGAAACCACAATGATATCTCACCTCATATCTGCTAGGATAAATTATCAAAAAGACAGGAGATAATAAGTGCTGATAAGAATGTGGAGAAAAGCCTTCACACATTGTTGGTGGGAATGTAAATTAGGACAGCCAGTATGGAAAACAGAATGATGGTTCCTCCAAAAAAAATTAAAATAGAACTACTACAACATCCAGCAATTCTACTTCTGGGTACATTCAAAGGGTTTCAAATCAGTATGTCAAAGAAACATCTACACTTCCATGTTCATTGCAACATTTTACACAATAGCTCAGCTATAGAATAATATCCAGCCTTTAAAAAGAAGGAAATTCTGTTATTTGCAACAACATGGATAGACCTACAAGATAGACCTAAGTGAAATAAGCCAAGCTCAGAAACATCTAGTATGATATCATTAAACACAGAATCTAAGAAAGTTGAACTTTCCTTTTAATTTCTTTCATTCATATGAGCATACAATGTCTGAGTCGTCTCTTCCTCCTCCCCCTCCCCTCCCCTCCCCCTCCCTCTCCTCTCTAGCCCCCACCTCCCAGCAGAAACTGTTCTGCCCTTATCTCTAATTTTGTTGAAGAGAGATTATAAATATAAATAAGTAGAATCAAGGGTTTTTGCTGTTTGCGATAAGGATAGCTATAGTGTGAGATTCCTCTCATTGCAGAAAGTTTTACTCTTAAGAGCAGAAAGCAGTGTGGTGGTTACCAGGGACTGATGGTGGAGAAGGGCTGGGGAAATAATGATGAAAGATAGAGATTTCACTTAGGAAGAGTAAGTTTCAAGAGATCCACTGTTCAACATGGTGACTACAATTAATAACAGTGTATTGTATACTTCAAAATTCCAGAGGGAGCAGATTTTAGATTATTCTTATCACAAAAAAGATAACTTAATATATATAACATATACATTTATATTGTATATATGTGTATATATATATACATATGTATGTAATATATAATTTTCTAGATTTAGCCATTACACAACGTATACATATATCAATAAGTACATCATGTTATATACCACCAATACATGATTTTAACAATCAGTTAAAACTTAATTAAACTAACAAATAAGGATCATTTTAAAATAGACTATTATATAATAGGTAATTAAAGAAGAGATAGAAAATAAAATATGAAATAATCCATTAGATTTGTCTGTTTTCTATATGCTTAGATACTTTAGAAAGTTTATAAATAAAATGTGACCATGACTATGAAATCAGTATTAGGATAGAACAGAGTCTGGTACATTATATATCTTCTGAGTGAGTTTCTAGTATCATACCAATGCTATTGTTTAGTAAAATGGCAGCCTGTGGACTTTACTGGCACTGTCTATTCCTTCCTCTTGGAAGAATAGTCTTTAACAACATCAAGCATTTCATGCTGAGGGAGTATATGTTTTAAACTTTTTTTGTTATACTTTAACTGACAAAGGTACTATATTAGAGTCACAAAGCAGAATTCGACTTAGGTTCACTTATTCAACGAGTTATGAGTTACTGATGCACAGTTTTGATTTGAGCCATTGATAAATTTTCAGTCAAGATATTTAATTCAAGACTCTCTAGAACAAAAGATTACATAGCACATTTTCAGTACTTATGAAGAACTTCACGTGGCTTGCTCATGTCATCCTTAATACAACCTCGTGAAGCAGATTTCCTTATTTTCCTCATTTTTCTGAGAGGGATGAGATTCACTTGTGCAAGCAAGGTTATATATAGTTAGTAAGTAGCTGAGCGAGGGCTGAAACCTCACTCCCCTTAGTCCACTATCTTGATCATTGTCACTCACTACACATTTGAGTTTTCCAGAAATGGAAATGGGCAATTATTCCTAGTTCTTCTCCTACTCTCCACCCAAACACTTGGTGTACGTTGAGGCTGGTCAGCCGTCACATCATTCTCATAACTTGCTAGGTATATATTCTAACCCCACACCTCTGCTCATGTGTTTGACCATCTGGTCCTCCCTGCCTGCACACTGCCCTCTCATGAAACTTCTCTGTTCTTTTTAATCAGATATTATGGCCATTTTCTACCAACTGCAGCACGATTGTAATATTGTCTTATGACGTGTATCAGTCCTGGTGTTATAAAGCCATCTTATTCTTATCCTTCGGTGTCTTTCCTCTTCTCACTCTTCATTCCCAGATATTTAAGCCCTTTATGGCAGGCTCTGTATCACTATTTTTTGGTCAATAGGGCAGTATCATTGTGCTTTTCATGTTTCGGGTTTTTCAATGAATTTTTGTTGAACTGAGTAGAATTGAAGATAGTAGGAAGAATACTGAAGGTAAATTTTTTTGTTCTTGGTTGAATGAAACTCAAATGTAGAGCTTAAGATTACTTCTTCTAAGGCCAGACAAATAGTATAGTAAGAAGCAGAACTCTGACTTAATAGCTGAATAATGTTGATTTATTCAAATTTCAGTGCCTAGCAATATCACTCTACTTAAAGAATCAGAATAAATACAAATATAAAAAGAATTTTCTAAGATTTTGTAATAGAAACACTTCAAAAAGACAGACTGGAATTGGGTGAAGGATTAGGAGTATTAATCTTATTCGGAGCAAAAATGTAGAACCTAGAAAGGGAAAAGAGCATCAACTTTTTTCTTCACTGAAATAAATGTCAGGAAAATGTTAAAGGTTAGAGTTCCTTGATTCTGAAAAACACCTGAGTGGCAGAATTCTTCAGAAAGTAGTGTTAATGGCTAACCTTTAATAACACAGCAAGCTATGGAAAATATAATTGATCGACATGTGGTCACCAGTCTTCTTAGTGCGGATTCCAACAGCCTGGTTCAGAATGCACCATGACATTTAGAGAACAAATCATTCTGAGTAGCCAATGGAAAAGAGAGGTGCATTCATGGCACAAGCAGACATGCCCGACTCTCTCACACAGTAGATAGGAGGCTGTGCTGCACAAGACAGTTTCAATGGGCAGCTGAAACTCTGCATTGGTTGTGGTAGACAATTGCTAGGGTTCTTGGCTTCAAGCATCAGACAAACTCTGAGTGAGGTAAATTACTAGTGAGCTTTCATAGAATACATCCTGCTGAGACATGGAAAGTCAACCACAAGCCACACAATGAATCTGTAACCACAAGCACATTTAGTATTGGCTGATGGTTTCTCTGAAACCAGTCTACCCAAGACAGTTTGCCAGGACAGAGCATATACTCCTAAAAGATGGGAAGCATAACTGTATCTACCACACACATTGCTATGGGAATAAAATGAGTGAACGAGCAAATAGCACTTAGAATGTGTATGTATCAGTATGATTTTTGTCAGCACTACTGTTGTAAACTGAATGCATCGGTGAGTTGTAATAGATGTGTTTTGGGGTTTCTGTCTCATTCATAAATTTTTCATTACAAGCTGCATTGGGTATCATAGCCTGTTGAATGGGTAGTCTATGTGACCCTATAAATATTTTGTTTGTCTCCTCTTCCCCTGGCTTCAGATGACTGGACCAGAGAACACCTGATCTAAAGCCAATGAATTCATTGGATGGCCATAAACATTGAGGGCATTTGAAAAAAGATCATCTAGAATCTGGGCCAAAGTTAACCACAGGGTGGGATAATGTCATATACTCATTGAAATTATGAGAGCCAACACCACCAGGAGGCAGGAGCCTGTCTAAAAAGAATAGGAGAAACTTTGCATATACATTAAATTACAGAGAGAGAGAAAGAGAGAGAGGAAGAGAGAGAGAGAGAAGGAGGAGGCAGAGGAGGAGGAGGTAGAGGAGGAGGAGGAAGAGGAGAGAAGTGGTGGGAAGAGAGAGGGAGATGGATGAGAAGGGAAGAAAAGAGAGAATGACAGTCACCACAGTCTTTTTGGCTCCCTGGAATAAGTGAATGAGGAAACAGTCTCTGTAAGTCCTTTCTAGACATCATGCAACTTTTCCTTTCAATACTTGCCACTTGTTTTCTTGAGCTTTTTTGTATCTTTTTTCTTTTGCCATGTCATATCATAGTATCATAAAATATCCTACAGCATAGGGAACTGAAATTAGTAGATAGGGCTCCAAAGCTTTAAGTTTTTGTTTTTGTACTGCTGTGGATTGAATCCAGTACCTTGCACATGCTACGCCAGCGCTCTACCACTGAGCTATACTCCAGCTACAGAAACCCAGCGTTTTATTTGGTAGCTATCTAGGCTAGGATTATTACGTATCTCCCCCTCGTCACATTAATTTGTTTGGTTTGGTGCGACTTTCTGCAGGGTAAAGGAATGTAGGCCACCAGCGCTCAATTTCCTTTGAAGTTCTGATTAGGGACTTTACCATCTGCTCCATATTTTTCTCATCTTTATTTCTCTAGATTTCCCTCAAATTCACAAAGTTCTGGGGAGGACCAAATTTGCCTCTCCTCATGTAAAGACTTCTCTCTTGACTTCGAGACATGTTCACAAAAGTAGTGACCTTCATGTTCTGAATCAATTTTCCTCTATTCTAGGCTCTATACTAGGCAAAGTCCATCCAAAGTGTTTCAAGGACAAAGAGTTCCATAAGACACTGCTGGGTGTTAGAGGAAAACAGGGGTTCTGAGTTTAAAGAAATTGGCATGCCTGTACACTAGGCCAAGCAGGGATTCTAAGGGACTTGAATCTGCGTATGTCTAGTAGGAATGTTAAAGAAGAGAAGGGAGCACGCCCCACTTCCTGAGGTGCCACTTTTTCATGGTGCCTAGAGACACAGAGAATACAGACTGCAAGTTTTAACCAGTATCAACGGTTCTAAACTAGATGCAAGCTTGTCCTGCCCAGGCCCCTACACCTTCCCCAGGAGCATTTGGTGATGCCAGGGGCACTTTTGGTTGTCACAGCTTAGGACTTGGGGGTGGCTGGGATGTTGCTAACCGTCCTCAATGCTCAGGACAGCCTCCATGACCAAGAGTCATCTGACCCAAATGTCCATAGGGTGATGGTGAGAAATCCCGATCCAGATTACAGTGACTCCACTCAGCACCTGCAGGGGAGGGTGAGGAGTGGGCAGTGGGCTTCCTGAGACCATCTTTCCTTCCCAGGCAAACCACCTTATGAAAACTGAGCTCTTAAATTTCCCAGACTCTGCACCAAATTAAGTTCTCTGAAAGTTTTTGGTATTCCTATTTTAACAAAAATCTTTATTTGGTCTTATTCATTCTTTTAAAAATATTTTAAATTTACAACATAAAAGGAACAGTAAGTGTGGAGTAAGCATTGGTAATTTTTGTCTAGCCTTGTGCTTTCTCAAGATTTACTCAGTCTAATTTATTTGAACCACATGCAGTGGGAGATAAGCAGCAGCAGAAGTGTCCCTGGTTAGACTGTGAAGCAATTTTAACAACTGTCCCCTCCCTCCTTTCTTCTGCACTAGCTCTTCCTGCAGTGTCCTGGCTCCTTTTGAGTTGCCCAGGCTTTCTTCCCAGATGGAGGACTCATTTTTTTCTTTTTCTTCTTTCCTTTCCTTTTTCTTTTTAAGCCTTATTGTGTAGCCCAGGCTGGTCTTGACCTTTGCTCTTCCTGTTTCATCCTCCTCAGTTTACAGGTGTGCACTAATACAGCTGGCTTGGAGGATTCATTTCTGTGAATGTACAGGAACACTAACACCGTACTCTTCCATGGTCAGGAATGTGTTCATGGTGTAGAGAACAAGGAAGCACTAGGCATCCACAGGGAGGTACTTCAGGGCAGGGTCTGCCTCGCAATTTTACCCTGTGAGTGAGGGTGGATCTTTGCGATGCATCTTAGAGGCATTGCTCATCATTGCCAAAAGCAGAAATGGGTCGGCAAGTGTAGGGCTGTGGATTCTTTCCTCGTTCTCACTGAGCAATGCCGGACACTTCTGCCTGCCCCCTTCTCTAGATCACCAGGCTTCTTAACTCACAGAGGCACCCCAGTTTGTCTTGGAGAGGTGTCTGTCCCTCAGATGCCTGGAAAAGCCTCCTGGCTGAGATGCACTGGGAGGTCCATGCACATTTCTCCTGGGCTTTTGTGGTCACTGCCTGACCACTGGAGCTGGCCCTCTCTTTGCTGGAAAGCTGACTTCTGCAGAGCAGACAACTAGGACAATGAGAAGTTACATATTTCTCTCATGTTTGTTTGTTTTTTTATTTCTAAGTTTAAATGAAATAAAGCTAGAATTTTTTTTCAATCTGCTAAATTTCAATCACTAAATTGAGTAATTGCAGAAGATAAGCTGTGGAGAAAAACTCTGGATTTATGTAAGAGTTTTCCTATTTATGAAATAGGAAAGGAAAGAATTCTCTTTCACCTTAGTGGAACTGAAATCAGGGAAAATGTCTTCCCTTTCAGAATTGAGAAGATTTACTGCTAAGATCCTTGGATGGAATACTCAAGCTGAGCACAAACAAAGTCTTCTTTTCTGATAGTGCTTGGGAAGCAAGTAAGCCACACACTGTAAGCAGAAGTGGGTTGGCATTCTATACAATCCTCCACCTCTTTATCAGCGGTGCAATCCCAGTTTCTTCCTTGCCCCAAGCATACTTGGATTTTCTTCCAATCTCTTCCCCTGAAGGGGACTAAGAGAATGAACTAATACCAGCTTGGGTATTTTTTTGCTTTGTTTCAGGAATTAATACCCATTATTAATCCTGTGTAAATAATAAGTACTGGGGAAAAGACATAAGACAAGAAGTTGCTGCTATAGAAACTACCAATGATTCTGTACAGTCACTACAGTTTTTAGAGTTGTGTAAAAGAGCTAAGTTTTAATAATTTAACATTAAAATGAATTTTCTCCAAAAGACCAATTCTACAGCTATGACTCAATTCCCTAAGATTGTCTATCAGGAATAAAAACCAAAGCCACTTAACATCCACTGTCCAGTGAGGACAAATTCATGTGTGAGCAAATTCATGTGTGGGGCTCTGTTTGCCCTCAAATTTTTGTGCAACTTCTGGTTTGGGTGGAATCTTGGTACTGGTTATGAATTTTTAGTAGTGTCTGTGCATGTCATAGATCTTACATTTCAGGACAGATTCATTTTTATGTCTGAATATTCAAATGTAGAATCTTAAATAAATAATTAAATGAGGTTAGATGTGAAAACAGATGTACAATGAATGAACTTGTCATTTTTCTAATGGTTGGAGATTATTGGTAGTACTTAAAATTCAGTCAGTGTGCCCATGTGAGACTGTGTGTGTGTACAGATGAAGTACACATTATACAGAAGAAGGTCTGTGCTTTAAATCTACAGGTTCTTAGCACAGACATGTATTTCTAATTGAAAAGATATTTTCTAAGATTTAAGTACTTAAGACAGAATCTGTTATTTTCAGGAAGATTTAAGTAATATTTGGAAGGCATTCAGGAAAATCACTTAATATGGAAGTTATTTGATCAAGTTTTTGTGGTGCTTTTTTAATGAGTAAAAAATGTGGCTCTTTTATTTGAGAGCAAAGATTTAGTAGTTTTTCACTTTTTAAAATAAGGGGCAAAATATACATTAGATAAGGGACTGATAATCAGAATATACAGGGAGCTCAAAAAACCAAACTTCAAAAAAAATCAGTGACCCTCAGCTAAGGCAGTCCTGAGAGGAAAGTTTATAGCCATGAGTGCATATATTAAAAAGACTGAAAGATCCCAAATCAATGACCTAATGATACATCTCAAACTCCTAGAAAAAAAAGAACAAGCAAATCCCAAAACAAATGGGAGAGAAATAAAAATAAGAGCTGAAATCAACGACATAGAAACCAAAAAAACCATACAAAGAACTAATGAAACAAAAAGTTGGTTCTTTGAAAAAATAAACAAGATCAATAGACCCTTGGCAAACCTGACTAAAATGAGGAGAGAAAAAACCCAAATTAGTAGAATCAGGAATGCAAAAGGGGAGAAAACAACAAACACCATGGAAGTCCAGGAAGGCATCAGAGACTACTTTGAGAACCTATATTCAAATAAATTTGAAAATCTTAAAGAAATGGACAGATTTCTAGATACATATGATCATCCAAAACTGAACCAAGAGGAAATTAATCACCTGAATAGACCTATAACACAAAATGAAATTGAAGCAGCAATCAAGAGTCTCCCCAAAAAGAAAAGTCCAGGACCTGATGGATTCTCTGCTGAATTCTATCAGACCTTTAAAGAAGAACTGATACCAACTCTCCTTAAACTGTTCCACAAGATAGAAAGGGAAGGAAAACTGCCGAACACATTTTATGAAGCCAGTATTACACTTATCCCAAAACCAGGCAAAGACACCTCCAAAAAGGAGAACTATAGGCCAATCTCCTTAATGAACATTGACGCAAAAATCCTCAAAAAATAATGGCAAACCAAATTCAACAACACATCAAAAAGATTATTCAACACGACCAAGTAGGCTTCATCCCAGGGATGCAGGGGTGGTTCAACATACGAAAATCAATAAACGTAATAAACCACATTAACAGAAGCAAAGACAAAAACCACTTGATCATCTCAATAGATGCAGAAAAAGCCTCTGATAAGATCCAACATCATTTCATGATAAAATCTCTAAGAAAACTAGGAATAGAAGGAAAGTACCTCAACATTATAAAAGCTATATATGACAAACCTACAGCCAGCATTATACTTAACAGAGAAAAACTGAAACCATTCCCTCTAAAATCAGGAACCAGACAAGGATGCCCACTATCTCCACTCCTATTCAACATAGTACTGGAATTCCTAGCCAGAGCAATTAGGCAAGAAGAAGGAATAAAAGGAATACAAATAGGTAAAGAAACTGTCAAAATATCCCTATTTGCAGACGACATGATCCTATACCTTAAAGACCCAAAAAACTCTACTCAGAAGCTTCTAGACATCATCAATAGCTATAGCAAGGTAGCAGGATATAAAATCAACATAGAAAAATCATTAGCGTTTCTATACACTAACAATGAGCAAACGGAAAAAGAATGTATGAAAACAATTCCATTTACAATAGCCTCAAAAAACATCAAATACCTAGGTGTAAACCTAACAAAAGATGTGAAAGACCTCTACAAGGAAAACTACACACTTCTGAAGAAAGAGATTGAGGAAGACTATAGAAAGTGGAGAGATCTCCCATGCTCATGGATTGATAGAATCAACATAGTAAAAATGTCGATATTCCCAAAAGTAATCTACATGTTTAATGCAATTCCCATTAAAATTTCAATGACATTCATTAAAGAGATTGAAAAATCTACTGTTAAATTTACATGGAAACACAAGAGGCCACGAATAGCCAAGGCAATACTCAGTCAAAAGAACAATGCAGGAGGTATCACAATACCTGACTTCAAACTATATTACAAAGCAATAACAATAAAAACAGCATGGTACTGGCACAAAAACAGACATGAAGACCAGTGGAACAGAATAGAGGACCCAGATATGAAACCACACAACTATAACCAACTTGTCTTTGACAAAGGAGCTAAAAATATATGATGGAGAAATAGCAGCTTCTTCAACAAAAACTGCTGGGAAAACTGGTTAGCAGTCTGCAAAAAACTGAAACTAAATCCATGTATATCACCCTATACCAAGATTAACTCAAAATGGATCAAGGACCTTAATATCAGACCACACACTCTAAAGTTGATACAGGAAAGAGTAGGAAATACTCTGGAGTTAGTAGGTATAGGTAAGAACTTTCTCAACGAAACCCCAGCAGCACAGCAACTAAGAGATAGCATAGATAAATGGGACCTCATAAAGCTAAAAAGCTTCTGTTCATCAAAAGAAATGGTCTATAAACTGAAGAGACCACCCACAGAGTGGGAGAAAATATTTGCCAACTATACATCAGACAAAGGACTGATAACCAGAATATATAGGGAACTTAAAAAACTAAATTCTCCCAAAACTAATGAACCAATAAAGAAATGGGCAAGTGAACTAAACAGAACTTTCTCAAAAGAAGAAATTCAAATGGCCAGAAAACACATGAAAAAATGCTCACCATCTCTAGCAATAAAGGAAATGCAAATTAAAACCACGCTAAGATTCCACCTCACCCCTGTTAGAATAGCCATCATCAGCAACACCACCAACAACAGGTGTTGGCGAGGATGTGGGGAAAAAGGAACCCTCTTACACTGTTGGTGGGAATGTAGACTGGTACAACCACTCTGGAAAAAAATTTGGAGGCTACTTAAAAAGCTAGACATTGATCTACCAGTTGACCCAGCAATACCACTCTTGGGGATATACCCAAAAGACTGTGACACAGGTTACTCCAGAGACACCTGCACACCCATGTTTATTGCGGCACTATTCACAATAGCCAAGTTATGGAAACAGCCAAGATGCCCGACCACTGACGAATGGATTAAGAAAATGTGGTATCTATACACAATGGAATTTTATGCAGCCATGAAGAAGAACGAAATGTTATCATTCGCTGGTAAATGGATGGAATTGGAGAACATCATTCTGAGTGAGGTTAGCCTGGCCCAAAAGACCAAAAATCGTATGTTCTCCCTCATATGTGGACATTAGATCAAGGGCAAACACAACAATGGGATTGGACTTTGATCACATGATAAAAGCGAGAGCACACAAGGGAGGGGTGAGGATAGGTAAGACACCTAAAAAATTAGCTAGCATTTGTTGCCCTTAACGCAGAGAAACTAAAGCAGATACCTTAAAAGCAACTGAGGCCAATAGGAAAAGGGGACCAGGAACTAGAGAAAAGGTTACATCAAAAAGAATTAACCTAGAAGGTAACACACACACACACAGGAAATCAATGAGTCATTGCCCTGTATAGCTATCCTTATCTCAACCAGCAAAAACCCTTGTTCCTTCCTATTATTGCTTATACTCTCTCTACAACAAAATTAGAAATAAGGGCAAAATAGTTTCTGCTTGGTATTGAGGTGGTGGCGGGGAGAGTGAGGGGGTGGAGTGGGTGGTAAGGGAGGGGGTGGGGGTAGGGGGGAGAAATGATCCAAGGCTTGTATGCACATATGAATAATAAAAGAAAAAAAATCAGTGACCCAATAAAGGAATAGGCAACTGAACTAAACAGAACTTTTTCAAAGGAAGAAGTCCAAATGGCTAAAAAATACATGAAAAGATACTCACCATCCCTGGCCATAAAGGAAATGCAAATCAAAACCACACTGATCCCACCTCACTCCTGTTTGAATGGCTACCATCAAGAACACCACCACCACCAAATGTTGGTGAGGATGCAGGGAAAAAGGAACCCTCATACACTGCTGGTGGGAATGTAAGCTAGTATAACTACTATGGAAAACAATATGGAGGTTCCTTAAAAATCTAAAAATAGATCTGCCATATAATTCTGGGGATCCTAGAGATACACCCAAAGGAATGTGACTCAGATTACTACAAAGTCACCTGCACACCCACATTTGTTGCAGCCCTATTCACAATAGCCAAGCTATGGAAACAGCCAAGATGCCCCACTTCTGACAAATGGATTAAGAAAATGTGGTATTTATACACAATGGAATTTTACTCAGCCACAAAGAAGAGTGAATTTTTTTCATTTGTAGGTAAATGGATGGAACTGAAGAACGTCATCTTAAGTGAAGTTAGTCAGGCTCGGAAGACCAAACATTGCATCTTCTCCTTCATATGCGGATTATAGACCTAAAAAAATTTGCAGCAATATTATTGGGCATGGGGCAGGGGGAGATGTGCAGGAGGGATAGGGCAAGGGAAGGAAACCAAAAACTTGAATGTGGTTGATTTTTTCACTGTATAGGAGCAAATAAAGTAATCTTAAACTGACTGAGGCCACTAAGGGAAGGGGACTAGGGAGTAGTGAATGGGACTGGTAGAGATGAACCAGTTTGGGTTGTAACACATACATGCATGAAAACAACACAAGAAATCTCCCTGTATAGCTATCTTTATCTCAAACTAACAAAAACACCCTGTTTTTCTTATTATCTTTTATGTATTTTCTTCTACAGATGGGAGAAGGAGGGCTGGTGGAGGCATTGACACCTGGGGGAGGTGATAGGGGACAAGGAAAGGGGTAGGAGGATGAATACAGTACAAATAATGTGTACACATGTTATGTAAATGCAAAAATGATACCTGTTGAAACTGTTCCAGGAATTGGAGTAGAGGGGAAAGAAAGAGCTGTGGAGGAGGTGAATTCCAGTATGAAATATTTGATACATTGTAAGAACCTTTGTAAAAACTCCAATGTACTCCCACCAAGCACAATAATAAAAAAAAAATTTTTTTAAATAAGAGGAAAAACATCCTTGAAACCAGACCATATCTCAAGCAGCCAACTTAACTGTACATTCCTTATAATTTGAGTAGACATCTCGTATAACTGAGAAGACCTTCTTCACATCCAATCTAAATATATCTTGCTGCCAACTTTGTCTACTTCTCCTTATTTTGCTTCCATGGGAAAAATAGATCAGCATTTTTGCTGCAAATATATTTTTTGTTAAAAAGCCATAATTAAGTAGATTCAGCATCTCTTCTCTTGCCTACGGAACCTGAGCCATTTTACCTATTTTAATTAGTAGGATCTATTTCCGATTCATGTTTCATTCTTGTAAATTCCCCCCCACCCAATCATGTTAAAAAAGGCAGAGCAATAGAAAAGGGAACATTCTCTATTGAAAGGGGAAGAAAGAGAGCTAGAGACAGCCAGGAGTGTTTATTTGGTCTGGGTTTTGCATGCTTTCTTTGATCAGGAGATCTTCTGAGCTTGTGTTCTTCCAAAAGCTCACCCTCCCCAGGTATATAAACACATAGCTGTCCAAATTCCTGGCTTGAGGCCTGAGTGTGAGGACTGTCATTGGCTCTCCCAGGGTCACTAATGACTGGAAAGCCCTCATTAACAGCTTCATAGGACAGCTTCCTTGGAAAATAAAACAAGAAACATCTAAACAACCATCCTACCCCCCAAGATTTATTTTTTATCGCTTTATGTCATAGCAACAGGCATTCTCCTGCTTTGCTTACTTTTTAAAATCTGCTTTTATTGTGCTTTACATACGTATGTTTATTTTCACATTTAAGATCGAAGAGGGAACCCTGTGCAGGCATAATGTCAGCAGAAAGCTGTTCCCTCAAAGCACGAAACCAGGGCTGAACAGTCTGTGTTCCCTAGCACAGCCTGGTCCTGAAAGATGGCCTGCTATTGAGCCTTGAAAACCCTACCCTTGAAGCATGGTAACTTAAGAAATTAATACATCTGCAGGCTGAAAACCATCTTGTTTCCCTTTCCCTCATCAATGAAAGAAGCCCATGAATCCTTCCTAGTTTTTCTCTAGTACCTTCATAATTCTTTCACCAAATTCCTTGTGATGGTCTTCCCCAAATTGAACTGGATCAGTAACCTCACCAAATGCCTCAGGATGGACAGGTTTCCCTATTCCAAGTTGTCCTATCTTTGTGAGTAATCCCTAGCCTCTGACCTTCTAGTATAGAGACTCCATTGATGGAGATTAGGATATTTTACCCTCAAATATGGTACCTTGGTATCAAACAGGAGAAGCAGAAGGTCATGCTCACCTTTCCTTCACTCTTCTTCCCTGAAGAAATCCATGAAACCTAGGAAGGTGACTCTCTGACCTTGTTTGCTCTTCTCCCCTGAAGCAGATCATAAGATCTTATTCCAGAGCTGCTCTCCCTATTCCCAGAGAAAAGGAAAATCCTTACCTCTGGAGACACAGAGAAAAATGTAAACAAATTGCTTCCTAAGTTCCCTAGTTTATTACACCTTTGTCCTCCAGTCATATTTCTCCATGACTGTTCACTCCTTATCAAACCTAAGCATAAAAGCACAAGCATACTTACTTCTTTGGGTTTTCATTTTCTTGTAAAGGCTCCCATGCCATGAAAACGTATATTAAATAAATCTGTGTGCTTTTCTAGTATGAATCTCTATTTTACTGCTATAGGGGCCTCAGCCATGAACCTAAGATAGGAAGAAAATTTATTTCTTTTCCCTTACACCATTTAAAATGTCCAATATTTTCTTGTGAGAGCATATAGACTTTACATAAATAACTATACTTGAAGAAAACACACTACTGAAATTCAGTAATACCTTTGAATGAATTTTTATTTTTCAAATCACAGTAGCATCTATATACTTTGGAAAAACATCTGTACCCATGTATGGAATACCTAACACTGATTATCTTCCTACATAATAGGATTTTCCATGGCTGCAAACTACTCATGTATGACTCAAAGTCTCCCAGAGACGAGGCGAATCACTGCTCTAGGGAATAGCTAGGTTGACATGTCGCTGCTGTTCCTCAAAACCCTCATAATGTTATGGTAGCCTTGAAGGTTTATTTTGGGTCTGAATTTCTGTGACTTTACCATAGGGATTAACTATGGTGTAACATATTTAACCAGATTAAGCATGTTAAGTACACTTAACATATTAAGTATGCTACTGAGTAAAATTTAACTTAAGTCTACTCGTGGTGAGAAAATAGAAAATGGAAAGATATACCTGGAAATTCAGATTGCAGCTAATATCCCACACATTTCAAGTTAGTATTGTTACCTAGGTTAAAATTGACTTAATGTATTTATCATGAATAATGAATGCAGAAATACGTGTCATTTAAAAAAAAAGACTTTAATGAATTCTTCCAAGTAGTAAAATAGAACTTAAATAATACCAGGGTGGTTGTCTCTGGGATTTTTAGCTCTTCTAATGTTTTTAAATACAGCACAGATATCTTTGGAGAACTTTTTAGTTGACAGAATGGTCATGAAGATTCGTCTCTTTTATGTGTCTGGCATGTGCTAGGCTTTTTAAACACAAACAATCCAATTAAACTCCTCAAGCACTTCTTTGAGACTATGGCTATTACTTATAAGAGGAGAACATCAAGTTCAAAAGTTTGACAAAGTGCTTATCATTGCCAAGCTGAAGTGTCCCATGACTTGAATTTAAACTTAAAACAGTATGACAATGAATTATGAGCATTTTGGATAACATGAGGCTCCAAACCTCTCTGATAAATTTGGCAAAAAAGACAACAGCACTCTGAAACTAATCAAAAAAGTATTCAGAATTAACAAGGTAGTGGAACCCTTTATTCCCTAGCGGAAGTATTTGTAAATTTAGTAAGCATCTCTAATCCATTGGCGCTCATTATGAAAAAGTTATAGATTAATAAATCCGCCAATTCTTTTTCATTTGCCCCTAAGCGCATAGCCCCGCACCCACCGATTCCCTCCTCTCCCAGATAATTAACTATTTTCAGTGAGATTGAGTATTCTGGATCCTCTCCAAACCCAGCCTGTCAACATTTGGAATGATAATGCCATTGATTACAAGAAACACTCTGAACAACTCACCTGGCGTGCACCCGCCGACCCTTGCTTGTTTATTTTCCAATTTCTTCCTCTCTTGGTTTTTAGTAATTATAAAGCTTATGTATTTGAACTGTGCAGTGAAGAATGAGGGCAAAGATGTGCACTGCCGAATGGGGGAGTGGAAAATGAATGGGTAAGCCTTCTAGAGCACAGAAGCTATCAGCAAACTGCCAGCTCAGAGCTAATGCGACTGCAGTGGTGAAGTTGCATGATGTCTTTAAGGAAAGCAAAGTGCTAAAAGTGAAATGTTGCCCTGGCAAACAAAATGCAGAACTTCATCTTCACTCTGGGTTCAACATCCAACGTGAATACACATGATGTTCTCAGTTTTACAGAATTTCAATGGACACTTAATTCCAGTGTACACTCAGTGACAGCATCCTGCTGGCCCAGTATCCTCTTCTCCTGCTTGGATTTCTGTAGCGGCATCACAATGAGTCTCTGTTGTCAAACATACTCAACAAAAATTTATTTGTCTCCTCCTATTTGGCAGACTTTTATTCTAAGCATCAGTCTCATTCACCATTCAGCCCCTCACTACTTATCTTAGTTCAGACTGCTCTAAGAAAGTACCATTGAGAGAGTGTCTCATAAGCAACAGAAACTTATTTCTCATGATGTTGGAAGCTGGAATTCTGAGTGCCAGAATTGTGGGGGAGTCTGGTGAAGGCCTTCTTCTAGGGAGCAAACTGCCAACCTCCCTTTGCTCTTCACATCGTGGAAGAGCAGCTAGTTAGCTCTCTGGCCTCTTCCAAATGCACAATACCATTTATGAAGCCTCCATCCATCTGACCTAATTACCTCTCAAATTACCCAACCTCCTAACACTGTCACTTTGGGAGTTAGGTTTTCAACATGAATTTTGGGTTCATTTTTATGTCTGTCACTAATTGTGTAACACTGAACAGATTTAACTTTTATGGTTTTATGGTTTTTGTTTCCTCAACTATAATATGAGAACATTAAAAGAAATCAACTGTCTAGCTCCAAATATAATATACTTTTTAGAGTACTGCAGTCAAAATACCACTTTGTGACCACCACCACTCTTACTTCAATAATTCTTCCTCTATCTAGGACCTAAGTTGCATTGATGCCAGTCATCTCACTATCTACCACATCTTAATATCTGTCCTTAGCCAGCTTCTGTCCATTGCAAATTCAACAATGTGTTTGAAATTTTCCTTAGATGTTAGATATAAAATCATAATGAATCTTAGAGCTTAATATCATAAATAACGATCATATTAGCTTTATAGTTAAATAGTATTCTTGCAATTTAGGTGTGTCACAAACAGGTGGCAGTAACGTGCTATACCACACAATTCAAGTTAAAAAATCATGAGTTATATTTGATAAAGAGATTCATATTTTTAATATATTTTATTATTTACAACCTTGTGAAGAAATTCAGCAATATTCAACAGCAAGGAACAACCTGAAACTATTCTCATTGATGACCACCTTTTACTTTTTTCAGCAAATATAAGCTTGATAATGCATATGGCTATCAGTTTTGAAATGTTTACTTTCTGCATTAGTCACATTCAGTCTATTCATTTAGAGATCTCCCATGTATTACTTTAGGTATCTTTGCTTTAAATTGTGTCTTCTATTTGAGGAAGATAATATTCCTTCAAATGGGATGAGAAGATGCTATTGTCAAGACAGGTGTGGTACAAGCACCTGTGTGTAATCCCAGCTACTCAGGAGGCATAGTTAGGAAAATCTTGGTCTGAGATCCCTATGGGCAAAACAGTGATGAAAAATAACTGAAGCCTGCCAGCAAGCATGAGATCCTAAGTTTAAACCCCAGTACTCCCTCAAACCCAGCCCTCCAAAAAAATAAAGAAAAAAAAAAAAGAAAGGAAAAAAGACCCTGTTGGCTTTATATATTGTTTTTTTTAGTCTTTGAATTTCTGCCAGAGTGCAAAAAGTTCTGGGTTCACTGGAAAGGTTTCCTTTTGAAGTGCCTGGTTTTCCAACTAGGCTGCTATAACTGTTACCTTCCTGAGTCCCATGCATGGGAGCAGTCTGATTTTGGCCTAAGATTATCACTCATGCTTTGGAAAAATCTTTTCTTAGTGATTTCCTCTGACAAAGGAAACGGTTTCTGGATTACTTATAGACTATCCTCTGACTTAATCTCCTCTTTAATTCTTGTTTTTCTGTGCTGTTACTGGGTTTGTCTTCTTTATTTTTAAAAACCTCACTCACTATCACACTTCGCTTCTCTTGTCTGCCCTACAGCTATTTTTCCTCTAGAGAACCTTATCAGTTTTTGTCTGTTTCTAGTAGTCATTAATTATTATTAACTATAACTTTCCCCTTACAACTACATTTTCTTTCCAGTGATTTCAGATCCGATTTTGCCTTTTGTTTGAAAGCTTTTGTATTGAAATATTACTATTTCAATTTTAAGATATCTGAGGTTGAAAAATATCAAAAGGATTGTCATAAAATAAGATCATTTTTAGAATGTTTCTATTTTAGATACCCAATTTCATAAGACTGACAAATTGTATGCATGCATTTCCAATTGCAGGGAATGACAAATGTTTGTGAAATTAGATGCGTTTTCTAAATTTCTAAAAAGAAATTGCTGGAGTAAAGGATGGGGCATATTCAAATTAGCAGATTATCTTTCATTTTACAAAAGAAGACAGAAATATTTATAAGTATTTTTTCAATTCATTTGATTCTCTTCCAGGCCACCAAATTAAATGACCCTGAATATCATCACGTATCAATTTACAGAGCTCTGCTTCCACAGCACAAACTTATTGCCTGTATTCCATTGAGCTTTGCTTTTGAATAATTCACTATGGCTTGTTGCATCCAGCCCTACTCAAAAGTCTCTTCCAATTCCAAAAAGGTTTTCTTAATTTTAGAAAGTCCATATGTTTAGTTTCTGTTGATAAATGTTTCTGGAGACCAGTAAGCAAAAATGTCACTTTTTCTTTTACAAAATCAGAGAACAGGAGGGCTGAACAGGTCCTGTCTGCGGGGGTGGTGGGATGGTAGTACCAGTGGGAGGGGGAGGAGGTGGGAAAGTGAGGAAGGAGGGTGAATATGGTGCAAATACTGTGTACATATGTATATAAATGGAAAAATGAGATCTGTTGAAACTATTCCAGGAATGGGGAGAGAGGGGATAAAGGAGAATGGTGGAGGGGGTGAATTCAAGTATGATATATTTGATATATAGTAAGAATTTTTGTAAATGCCACAATGTATCCCCCATCACCATAATAAAAAATAAAACAAAAAAATAAATGGACATGGAAAATCACCTGTGGATAAAGTATATTCTTTCATATATTTTTAAACATTTAGGAGCTAATAAAGATATAAACCACAAGTTCTTGATGGTAGAAATCTTGAACTAATATTCATACTTGGTGAAAGCACTTGTGGAACAAAGTGTCTTGGTTTGTTAACACATTTCTATTAATATTTTTCGTTCAGAATAGGCTTGCAGTATTTTTACTCCCAAGTGTAAGAAGGTACACATATTTATCATGATGGATGATGAACTACTGTGACTGCCTCAGTGAGGCAATGAAACAATGGCACAGAAAGATGGGGAGGTTGGCAGGGTAGAAACAGCACTGAAGTGGAATCCAGAAGTCATGAATACAAGTCTTGGCTTGGTCACCAGTGGCACTGTAGATTTCAAACCATCTCTGTGCAGGACTCTTCATCTATGCAAATGGGGTTGGTGAATTACATGATCTCTTCTTCCACAGTAAGATTCAACTTGCTCTCAGATAACATTGAGGATTAACTCGAGGGCTAAGAATTTTCAGTTTTCAATAAATGTTGTTGAAAAGATTGAGTAGGAAACTACTTAGAAGACCTGTCTAAAAATAATACTGAGGTAATGACCCTAGATACTAAAATATTGAGCGTTATGATAATTGCTTGTAATGGTTCATTGTGTATACTAATCACTCAGGAAAAGAAAAAGTTTGCATCTCCTTTGGTATTCCAGCATGAATGAATGGTGGTTACACATAATTAGGAGAGAAAGGCACATTTAAACCTTTATTCTCTTAATGATGTAGGTTTGGAGCACTATATCTTTTAAGTGACCTCCTTGTCCTTAAAAACAAAAAATACCTAAAAACTACTTTTATGAAAAATCTTTTCTGAATTGCTGAGAACCTTCAAATCACCTATTTTGTAGATAAAATTTGTTTAGAATTTCTTTCCCAGATAACATAAAATCATTTATCTTGACTTGTCATAAACTACTTTGGAAAGTTTATTTTTAGTCAAAATATAAAGTGCCATAGTTGAGATGGGATTCAATGTCATAAGAATAAGCAGATATATCAAAAGGGTAAAAGGAGATACTCTAGAAAGAAATATATACAAAACTCATTTTACCTAGAGTGAAAGAAATGTCACAGTTAGTGGAGAAGGAAGGGGTTAATAAGTTATTGTAAAACAAATGGCTAGCTATTTGTGAGGAAAAAGTAATCTCATCTGAAGTCTTCATCTCACAGCATTCACCAGTAAGAAATTCTATGTATGTTGGAGTTAGTAGTAAATATTAAGGCTCTCCAAATTCTAAATAAAAATAAAAATGGTTATGGAAAATAAAATTGAGAGTGGACTTCTAAGTGCATGTACAAAATAACACAGTAAGAGAAATAAAAATTAAAATTCTATGTGACCCAAAGTAATACACTGATATCTAGAAGGTGCATCAAACTCCTATTGGAATAAATATAGCATGAACAAGAATGACAGTCATAGCCTACTAAACTTCAAATCTTTAAGAAAAACATCATGATCCTAATTAGAAAATTGGCAATACTACTACTAGACCACTCACAAAGATTATAAAAAAAATTATAAGTAAATATTTTGAGTTGACTAGCAATCAAAGCAAATTAAGAAAAAAATTTTATTGTTACTATAATTCAACTAATAATAAATAAATAATTTTACACAGTGCAGGATATTTGTTAAGACGATCATCCATTATAAAAGTACTTTGAAAAATATGCATCATGTGGCTCACAAATACTCATAGGTTTTTTACCCAGTAAGTATACTATCACGAAGTTATCTTTAATAAATGCTCTGAAGTAAAGGAAAAACCTTATGCACAGCAATAGTCAAGAAAAAAAGAATCTGAAGTATTAAGGAAGGATGATAATTGATGGGAAATTATAGTACCTGTGCAAGTTGGAAGAGTGTAAGGTTACTAAAAATGATTTTTGAGAAGAACATCATCTTATCAGGAGAAAATTCTTTGGTTAAAAGATAAATGAAAAATCGGGAAATGAAGTCATTTGCACAGTAGTGCCTAAGTACACAGCCACTTTCCCTCATGTGTCATTACCCACTATCAAACAGAAAACATACCATTCAAGCATATTGAACAAGTAATTGTTAGTACCTGAATATAATAATTTATTACAGAAAATGAATAAAATATCAAAGAAGAATATTTCACTTTATTCTGCTTTGGTAGCACAGCCAGAATTGACAAGTTTTTAGTAGTATAGACAGGGTAAACATAACCTCATTTATAAAAAATAAAGGCCACATGGATTATAAAATGGAAATATCTCCTAGAAAGCTCATTTAATCTTTGTATTAGTTTTATGAATATTTCTCTTTTACCTGCCCACCTCAACAAAACCAAGATTCTTAGCTGTGGTCCTCTACTTCCTTACACTTTCGTATAGCCTATGACATAGCCACAACTTAGTCTCACCTTTCATACTTCTCCTTTTTACCTTTCCTTTTGTTATCTTTTTTTTTTCCTTTGGTTCTGTTTTTATTGAGTCCTAGGTGACCCTCATAATGGTTCTTAGGCATTTATTGTTTATCAAATGTTTTCATGTGTTCTCTTAGTTAACCAAGAAAAGGAAACCAATCAATTTAGTCCTGACTAGATCTCATTAAAATTTTTTTCAACTATTACCATCAAAACCAGTGTAATTCCAGTGCTTTTCCACATTTTCCAGAGCCTCACAGTGGGCCAATTTATACTTTCACTCTCTTCTCTTTCTACTCTTGCAGTAACCTGCCCTTCTCATCGGTACCCATTGGTACTTCTGCATGTTTCATCATTCTTTTTTTTTGCACTTTGGTTGCAATGGTTGTCTGGGAAGACTGTAATACTATCATATGTAGTCAAGAACATATTGGAAAAACAGGTCTGCAAGGATACTACAGCAAGAGCATACAGAAACTAGTGGTTTCTACACTATTTGAATTATTGACAGATGTCATATGAATCCTAGATATGAGTTTTTGACAGATGGCTCTGTGAACACCACATACTGAAGGTATCAGGGCTATAGGGCTGGAGTGAATCTTAAGAACTCTAGGAGCATCACTTTTTACAAGGTGGTAGACTTTAGGAAATTCTGGGTACTCTAAACTTTAGTAGACTGTAATTTACCATCTAAGTCTTACACTGAGAGTGAAGGTGGATATTATTAAAAATTATACTAGGACAACAAGCAAAAAGGAGAGCAGTTAGGACAAATTTTCCTTCCTCTCATTGGAATCAGCATACTAAACTGGCTCCTTGGTTGTTTATTCATTGAAGCTTGAAAACCACAATTATAATAGGTTTAAAAATACCTAAGCATTTATTTAATAATTGGCCTCTAAACATTTAGTGGAGATCATGATCCAAACAGCTTACTGACTAAATAATCAATATGAGGTTTGCTTAGGATTCAGTATACATACAAAGTTAAAACTTGCTGTCTCTCTGACTTTCCAGTAAAGCTTTGTACACCCTGTACATACTCAGATTTAAAAACTTGGTTTAAATACTGTTAAATGTGGAAAATTGTTCTTAAGTATTTTTCAGGGCAAGTACATGGCATTTCAATTATATTGTGACCTTTTACAAATTCCCATTAGGTACTTATTTACAGTTTACAAATAACCCTGTCAAATTTGATAGACTTGCTAAGAAAACGACGTTTGGAACTCAATTCATTATTTATATTGACGGAATTAAGTTTTGTGACTTAAGCACATTATTTAAAATATACGAAGTTTTTTCAGCAATGTCCAACTCTCAAGTTTAGGATTTGTCCAACACACCTGGCAAAATCTCATTGAATTTTCTGGTAGATAAATATGGAGTAGATATGAACACTGGCTGGTCTATAGCACTTTGAGACTCCTTGAGAATTAATATAGGTATTTTTGGTGTAAGAGAAAGGCTGCTAGCCCTTCCTCTAGTCTTTTAAAAAGGTAATTTCATGATCCATATCAAAACATCAAATAAATGCATTAGACCTATTATTGTTAGGTTATAAAAATATCCTCAGTGGTTGAATAACATGTAAATTGAGTTCATTATACAGAATGAATGGTAATGAGTAATTCAGTCTCAGTGAATGTTCCTCCTAACCCCGGCTCTTCTCAGTTTCTTACTCTTTAAAACTCCCTGTGTAGCAATCTTAAACAAAGATGTCTTTTTTCAAAAATGAAGGACAGGAAGGTAAAATGGGTCCTATCTGGGGGTTGGTACCATTCTGTGGGGGGTGGGATATAAGGGAAGGGTGTAGGAGGGTGAATATGGTAGAAATACTATGTGCTTAGTATGAAAATGGAAAAATGAGACCTGTTGAGGCTATTCCAGGAATGGGGGAGGGAAGGATAAAGGAGAATGATGGAGGGGATGAATTTAACTATGATATGTTGTAAGAACTTTTGCAAATGTCACAGTGTACCCCCAGTACAACAATAATATAATAAAGAATCCATATAACTACATGCTGATATTTTCCTCTTCAAGGTCCTATTGCATAAACAAACAAATAAACAAGTGAAAACATGTCTTCAATGGCATGCTTGAATTATTGATCAGACATTATGATCAGTGCTGGTGGCATTTCACTGGCCAGCTTAAGTTGAAGTATCATAATATGTGTGGTTCTCCACTGAGCATGAATATCTGAATCCACTGTGGAGCTTTTTGAAGATGCAACCTTCGTGGTTCCCCTTTAAACCTACCAAATCAACATGTGTGGAGTTGAAGGTGTGTGTGTGTGTGTGTGTGTGTGTGTGTGTGTGTGAGATGTTCTTTTGGGCCTCCCCAGATAACAAACACTGCATGTCCCTCCCTATAAAGAAGAAAACCATGAATAATGAGGTTTCTATGTCCTATGGTTTTATATGGTTTTAGAGTGTGGGCTTTAGTTTTTGGGGAAGGCCTAACTTAAATTCCTGTCTGACCACATAATAAAGGTGTTATTTATCCTCTGTGACAGCAATTCCTCCTCTAAAATATGGGAATTATCTTACAGGATTCAAAATGTGATTTTTAATAAAAAAAAAAAAAAAAGGGAGCCAAAGTAAAGTGCCGAAATTTCCTCCTATGCAGGAGAAATTTTCTGCTTCAGCCTCTAAAAGGAAAGAATTTCCATGAATAATATCCTTTATACAACCTCCTTATATTAGTGTTCACTTAATCAGACAGATCTGACAGCCTCCATGAGGAATTAGAAAAATAATCAACCATATCCCAGAAGAATTGTCAACCAAGACAAAAGCTAGAGGGCAATTCATTTTCATCACCTTTTAAGATCTGATTTACAAAGAAATATGTTTTGCAGCTTTTCTTGCTTTCAGAATAAAAACTTGAGGACATAACCTCTTGGAAAAATTTGCATATCATTTCTAACAAAAATGTTATGACCTTCTGTCAAAGCTCAAAGCCACTCAAGCTGCCATACAAGACCCAAGTTCCTATAGAGGTATCAGTGAAAGCTGTTGGGTTCAGTTGGCAGCAGAGAAATGGGAAAACACTAAAGCCCTAAGTAGTCCTGTGTTTTCATGGTTGTTTTTCAGAGTACTCCTTCTTGAGATGGCCCCATGTGAAGGACAAGAGTGACTATGAACTATGTTTCCTGGGGAAAGGGATGAAATGATTTCTTTGACTTATCGAGTTGCAGAGATGGTAAATTCTGAAGGAACTCAGAAAAGACACTTTTGCAGGATGATTATTTAGATTTCGGTATCTGAGAATGTTTTTAATTATCCTGAAGGTTCCTATGAAGTTCTAAACCAAATTATTTCTGACTTATTTTTATAGGGCAAACAAATACTTAACGCATTTTTAGATGTGAAAGTGGTTCACAATACCTGATAATTACATGTCACTGGAACATCAGAAAGCATGGGAATCACTGAATTAGTAATGAGAGTAACAGATTATGAAGGTAAAATCTAAATGAAGCAAAGCTGCGATTATAGGAGTTATGGGGTTAGGGTTCCGGGATGACCTGGGAAAGCTATGCCTCCTGGGTGGGTACAGTTCCAGTGAAGTAGGAAATTTGAGTAATCTACTGAGGTTTGAACTCAGGGCTTCACGCTTGCCAGGAAGATGCTCTACCACTTGAGCCAGGTCTCCAGACCCTTTTGCTCTGGTTATTTTGGAAATAGGCTCTTACTTTTTGCCCACGCTGGCCAGACCACAATCCTCCTATTTTATGCTTCCACCATAGCTGGGATGACAGGTGTGCACTGTGACTTTTTTTCATTGAGCTGGGGTGTCATGAATTTGTTTTTTCTCCCAATTTGGCCTGGAATTAAGATCCTCCTAATCTCAACCTCCCAAGTAGCTTGGTATGACAGGTTTGTACCATGGGGCCCAGCTATTGGTTGAGATGGGGTCTCACTAACTTTTTTGCCTGGGCTGGCTTTGAATCATGCTTCTTCCAATCTCAGCCTCTCAAGTAGCACAAGACATTGGCACCCTCCTCAATATTTTTATCTGACTGTGCTAAGCAGTGTGGCTGGTCGTAGTAGATGATAAATTAAAATTTATTAAATGAGTGAATAATCAAGGATTACCCTCTTCACCTTAGTGAGTTGCCTTAAAATGTCTACCTGGGTACCAAAAATAGTGTAAATAAATACGTATAAATCTATCATTGCCAGAAGAAAACAGTCCTCCAAAAAATACTCTTACTGAGGATGTATGTATAGAACAAATTCATATAGAGGATGGCATTTTTCTTAAAAGTCAATGTTTATTAAGAGAAGAAAAAAGTACAGTAGTTGGTTTAACAGGATTCTAACAAAGCCCCGACTCTCCTAGAGCATCGTATTGAAGGTTGGAAAGGTATATACCAAAGTTTTCTCCTGGACCATTTACAAAAGCATTTCTTGCAATCTACTGATAATTTCCAGTCTCTTTCTGCTGAAGACCATCAGATTTCCCACCTACAGCCACAGATACTCACCAACTAGACGGAATATTCTACTACTCCTTATTCTGGTAGTCCTAGTTTACAAAGGAAAAATGTCTGAAATTGGCACTTAAAAAAAAGGCACAGTAGCCTCATGCATTAATCTCAATGCAGCAAACAGCAGAGAAGTCTCCAGTACTTTATGGGCCCTCCCCAACTTCCCATATGGTCCAGTGGCCCCACACTGCTCCTCAGCATCTCTTGCATTGATAAGGCTAATTACACCACTGGGCAGTACTCATTCTATTTGCATCATGCTCATACAATTGTTTTATAATTTTTATTTTCATTTCTGGAGATCATAAGGATGGAAAATTTTACTTGGCAAATGGAAAAAAAGGACTCTTTTTCCCTTGGAATGTTCATATGCCTATTCTTCCTACTACAAATTCATATGGACTGTTTTCATATGGTTCCATTTTATAAGCTTAGCAATCATGACTGATAATCAATAGAACTTGTTAAGGATATTTTTTTTGCTTAAACAGAAAAAACCCCACACTGATATTTTAACTAAGAGCAGATGAAGTTAAAAAAAATGCTTTCTGCTCTTGATATTGTTTCAAAATCTATACAAGCCATGATATAAGATATGAATTAGATATTAAAAATCTATAAAATATAGATTTTTTTTTCTTGTAAAGACAGATTCCATATGAAGTACAAGCTTTTGTAAAAATTGCTGTGGCATGAGTGTCAGACTGCAAATTGCTTTTTAGCTGGAAGAGCTTTGCTTCTTGTTGAATAACAGTTTCCAGACCTTTTCACTCTTATGATTGGTAGGGGAAATCCTCCTGTCATAGCACATTAGAGTTTGATACATCTGTTTGCATTCTCCAAATATGCCAGAGAGGTACCTCTGTAGTGAAGCCAACATTCTGGCTGTTGGTTAACAGCATCCAGTGGAACTTTCATTACAGCCATGAGTTAGCCATGTTCCTCCTCACCACGAGTTTAGCTCTGTGTGTGTTGAAGGGCTGCATTTAAAAACCAAGGACTGACGAATTGATATTTTGCAAATTATCTGATTGAACTTAACCTATATTAGTCTACTAGATCAGTTATGTGACAGAAACATTCATATTCCCAGGTCCCCATAAGATAACTTATATCAACATGAGCTTTAAAAGAAAGATTTCCACGTGTGCATAAGAGAATGCTGCTGATAGAGTCGAGTTTTGACCTCTGGAGGAAGGCTGTGTGCTAAATTAAGGTACTTAGAGATAGGTAAGACAGTGTTCTTCATATAGCAAGCACCCAATAAATGTTAATTATTTTCCTTTTTTGGGGGAAAAGAGGTGATTGTTTTGCATTTATCACTGATTTATATATGTAAGAGGGAGAGAGATTAGTCTCCAAATCTAATAACATTACACACAATAAAAAGGGATATTTAATCTCCTGTTTAAAAAAATTTCCTTTAACTAGATCAAAAAGTACAGTGTTCATGAGGCTGTTAACATAGCAATAATTACTATTAACTCCAGGTCTGAGAACTCTGAAAGACTATTTGCAAATGTGTGGACATTCAAGGCTTTTGCCTTCTAGAATATTATCAGATTTTGAGGTGAATGGGAGACAGACAGCAGAGAATTCTAGAATGCTCTTGGTTGGTCACAGGAATTGTTGCTCTGTTTTAAAATTAAGCTGCTAGACTCTTACAATAGGTCAATATTTCTTCACTGTAGTAAGGATTAAACTGGATGATGGGGCTGCATCTTACGTGGGTGCTGGAGTCTAACATTAGTGGATGAATTATACAACTTTATTATTTTTAAGACTCCATTATATAACTGGATTATGTAATTGTGTTGAAGGTCTTGTGGAGCAGACAATTTCAGTTACATGGTGTTTTGTTAAAATTATTTTAATTTATCATCCTCTTATGGCCTTTCAGCTAAGATTAAGGAGAGATAACATAGTCATCAGTTAAGAGTCTCGGAAGCATAGGTTATCTGGATATGAAGGGTCCTTTATCTGAATATTCTCATTCAAATTTTGATAATTCTTTACAATATCTGCATTAATACTTTTTAAATATGTTCATCCAACCATTTACATGTATTGTTAACTGAAGAATTAAATAACTAGACATTTTCTGAAGACTTCCATGCCTGACTTTGCCAACTACTTTACTGAAATTTATTTAACAATACCTAAGTTATAGGTCTAGTAAATCTATTGACCAAAGAAATAAGGTAAGTCTGGTATGATTTATTCTTGGTAAGTCCATTCTGGATTTGAAGAACACTTGTTTTTCAAAGAACTCATGTGCTGATCCATTAAATAATCCATTCCAAAACACTGCTTTTGATCAAATTGAAGCTCACTTGTTCTCAAAATGCCCCCCAAATAAAATTAGCAAGAGCATTTGCCTGCCTCTAGTCTCCTAGTACTTTCCTATTTCCCCAAATTCTTTCAAAACTATAAATAATGGTTTATTAATCTCAGATACTGGGATAGAGTTCATTCCATTTCAATTACTAGAATTCCCTTGTGAGAGCTATGTGTTCTCTCACAAGGATCAGATGTTTGGCGTCAATCTTGGTGTTCAGTATTCTTGTGCTTATGTGATGTGGGCGTTTTCCAAGGTTTGTCAATGAGACCTGTGATTCACTTTTAGCCAAGATGCGAAGGTTTCCATCTGATCACTTCTGCAATACAAAGTTTTTTTGTGTCAAGAAACCAGAGGCGTGATGATTTTGATCATGGTGCAGCCTAACATTCCACCCACTCAAATGGCATCAGCAATGGCAAGTTCATGACCATGAAGCATAGGCCCGCCAAAAGGGCAGTATGCCACACATTCATACCCCACTGCTGTCTAAAAGCAATGACCTTTTAGAATATCACCTCTTAACTCTTCTGTCCATCTTCCCAAGAATTCGTCATGACAGAGATGTTGCCACAGAAAGGAGCAATCCTATGTAAAGCTTCAGTTGTATGAGACAAGTTTTAGAGATCTGCTACAGGGTATAATATCTATGGTTAACAATATGGTATTGTATATTTTCAAATATGTAAAGATGCCAGATCTTATGTTGATGCAATGGATGTATGTAATACTTTGATTATGGTGATTTTATCATGAGTGTATCCACATGCCCTAACTCATCAAAATGTATAAATCAAATATATACAATTTTGGTGTATTAATTATAGATCCATAAATTTTTTAAATAAATAAATGAATAACTATACTTCTAAGCTAGCCTTGCCCCCCCAGGGTGAGGGTGCTGTGATGGCTGGCAGAGAGGGAGCAGATCCTCTTGGGAAGTTGGGCATGTCCCCAGCAACATGCAGTCTGATAGATGAGATCAGGCATGTTCAGAGTGGTATGGCCGTCTGCAGCTCTGATAGAACTCTGCTTTGTGCACTCCCTGTTGGTGGATGTTCCTACACATGAGATGGAAACAACCACGGTACCCTTAGCAAATCAATGAGAAGGGTTGGGGACCTTCTAAAAATGTAGCTTACTATTTGGTAATTGTCTTTAAAAGATTTCTGTAAAGTATGACACTGAAATCTGATTCTGTTGCTAAACTGAGAGAAAAGAGTAGAGTTCTACTACAGTGCTTGGAGCACAGTAAATGTTCAGGTTAGTCTGCTTCTCTTGCTAGGGTCCAGTTCTCTCATTTGGTGAAGTTACAGCATTTTATTCCTTTAATAACTGGAGATGGTAAGAAAGGAGGACAGAAGTGGAAGCAGCATGTAAGATAACCTTTACTTGAGTGCATTTTAGACTATTCCTAACACATTCTCAAAGTTTAAGTTAGATCATGTTAGTTATCTGCTTAAAACTCTCTAATGGCTTTCAAAGCCTCTAGCTAATTTGCTTCCCCAGAAGAACATCTTTGACATTCACTCCTGTTTCCGTTCTTCTGTCTTATGCTGTTCTAGCCACCGTAACTTCTTTGATGTTTCTCTAACATGCCAGGAACAATCACACCCCAGGGTCTTTGTCCTCAATGTTGGCTCCGCCTGGAATACTGTTCCTTCAATATTTGCATGATTCACTTCCTCAACACCTTTATTTCTGGATTCAGATATTTCCTTAGCAAGCCCCTTTCCATCATCACCTACTTAAAATTGTTATCTCAGGCACTCTGCATCTCCTTTATCTGCCTTAATTTTTCTATAGTATATACCATATTCTTATGTCCCATATAATTTAATTATGTAGTATGCTGCCTATCTTTCTCTTCATTTTCAGACCCACAAAGATTCTTCCACATGCACAGTCACACCAATACATAGAATATGGGTTTTGTAATGGCACTGGGATTCCATCTCACCACAGTCAGAATGGCTCTCATCAAGAAAACAAACAACAAAGTCGGCAAAGGTGTGGGAAAAAAGGACCCTTATACCCTGTTGATGGGAAGACAAATTAGTCCAGCTACTATGGAAATCAGTGTGGAGGTTCCTCAAGAAATTAAAAATAGAATTGCCCTATGATACTGCTCTAACACTCCTGACATGTATCTGAAGTAATACATATCAACAATACAATAGAGATAACCTCACACTTGTGTTTATAGCATCATTATTTATAATAGCCAAAACATGGACTCAGTCTGGGTACCCAAAGATCTATGATTGTATAAAAATATGGTACACATATACTATGGAGTATTATTTAGCAATAAAGGAGAATATGAAATGGTGTCATTTGCAGAAAAATGGACGTAACTAGAGATCATCATGTTAAACAAGGTGAGCCAAGTTTGGAAAGACAAATATCACTTTCTGTCTAATATACAGAATCTAGACCTAAAAAATAATAACAGTATGATATGGCTGTAAAAGTGGGACTGTTGGGGGAGCAATGGAAGAAGGAGAGGGTGATGGGGGATGAATATGACTGAAATTACATAATTTAATTATATATCTGGATAAAACAGCATAATGAAATCCACTAAAAACTGTTAAAAAGGAGGGGTAGGAAGGAGAGGAATTAAGAAAGAGTAGCATATATGGGTCAAAGTACATTTTATGCATGTATATAAATATCATAATGAAACCCTTTTGTACAATTATTTTTTGCTAATATAAATTTTTTAAAGAAGAATGTGGGTTTTATAAAAATAAGGCATTCCCACTGCTATAACACCAATGTCTACAAAAGTGGGCCTAGTAGTAAAAGATTCCTTGATGAATATTAAATGAACACATGAACACATAGACAGGCGGGATGATAGACTAGCCAGGAATGCAGCATCACAGGGAAATAAGACATCTTTGTATTTGACCAAGTGATAGGTATCAGTCAAGATGAGGTGAAGCAGGAAACTTCTTTCTGGGTCCTCCAGAGAGAAGTAAAGCCTACATCATGTGGACAGAGATGATTTATTTTTATAGGTACTATCACCATCCTCTGATTCTGAGACCAGGCATACTTATGGTTCATCACAGACTCAGTCAGGGTTCCCTGTAAGCCATTATGCTCAGCACCACCACAATTACTAATTGCAAACTAACATTTAATTGTGACTATCATCTGCTTAACATGGTGCTCAGTTGGTAGGTATAGCTTTTATGTTTTTATGTATAAGCTAAAAATAAACTTAAATTGAAAGAAATTTAAAAAGCTTTCCCTAGTGATTTTCTACTTCTTTCATAAAGTCTAATAAAGTGTACAAAATACCTGCTTTAGTTCATTTTCTTTGTACTACTACCCTCTGCACCCCTCTCCCCGCCCCGCCCTGTGCATGGAGTCAGATCGGTTCCCAGTTCAAGTATCGTCTTCCCTGATGCATTAATTTACCTTCCACGCCTTCAAATACTGGATTTGCAGAGATCCTGGTAGTTTTTGCCAATTTTAACGTTTTGTTTTATGTTTAACCTTCTTTAATCTCTAACCAGTTTGTTTGTTTTATGTATTAACCCTTTTTATCTCTAACCAGTTTTTTGTATTAAATTTTATTTTGTCTTCTTTTTCCCTACCTTATTTTTGAGGGAGAGATTATTGTGGGGTTGGAACTCAGAGCCTTGCACTTTCTAGGCATCTGATCTACCACTCGAGCCACTCTCCCAGCCCTCCCCTACATTTTCATTAGCATATATTAATTGTACAATGTGGGGGATTTCATTATGATATTTCTATCCATCCATATAATAATATATTTTGATAATATTCATTCCTTATTTTGTTTGCTTTTAATATAGCTATCCCAACTTCTTTCTGCTTAGTTTTCATGGGATATATTTTTTCACAATCTTATTTTCAATATTTGTGTATTACATAGTTGACCTTTGAGCAGATCAGTGGTGAATGACACCAACCTCCCACACAGTTGAAAATCTTCATGTCTTTGGCTTCCTCAAAACTTGACTACCAATAACCTGCCACTGGCCAGAAGTCTTATAGATAACATAAAGCAGTGATTGACACATATCATATGTTATTCAAATTATATATGGTGAAAAATGCATGGAAACCATGAGAGATCATGTTTTTCTGTGATCCAGAATGTACTGGAGAGACCAACTGCTCATGTGGAGATGATTAGCGTCATGGGCATTGGCATTCCCAGCACTTGGACTCACTGTAACAGCAGCAGGAAGTGGTTACAAAGTTATTACGCTAATAGTATTTGGTACAGTATGTGCAAGTCAGATTCATGCAGTTATTGTTTAATACTGCATCTTTACATGTGTTTACCTTTTTCTCAACTGTGAATGGTGCCACGTATAATCTGTGCATAAGTTTTGATAATGTTTACCTTCTGTAAGATACTGTGTGTATTTTTATGACAGTAAATGATAAAATGAACAATTAGCTACATATATTGTATGCATTCATGGTCTACCTAACTTTTGCCTTCCTAACTCTGTCAATATATCTAGGGTACATAGCTTATCTGGAAGTTTTTCAAATTGTTGAAAATCTCAAAAAAAAATCCCCAAAACTGCAGACAAATGGCCCCTTTACAGTTCAAACATGTGTTGCTCAAGGTCAGCTATATTTTTAAGTGGGTCTCTTACAAATGTAATATAGTAAATTTCGAAAATCTACTACTTGTTAATCTTTGTCTTTTCATTCAACCTTTTAGGCACTTTTATTTACTGGGTTAGCATTATGTTTGTACTGTTCTTGACTCTCTCATTTCAGTGTTTTTAAACTAATTAGAGTTTTCTCTTTTCTTAGTTTTCCTTTCTTCTAGTTTTGGAATTATACTCCTGAATTCTAATATTTTAGTGTTTACTTTCATTCCTAGTACATGAAAGTGAATAAATTTTAAATTTAATCAATGTATTTACCTTCTCTTTGAATAATTCAGTGAATGATCTTCCATTACTCTGATCACTACCCAGATTTTTAGTTGTTTCTAATGGGCAGATTAAGTATTATTTTAATCAATGTTTAGGTTTATCAATATGTTAACTCTTTTCTTTGCCTATCATACGCTTTTGCATTTCAGATCTTCCTTTGAGAAAGTTTTCTTTCTTCCTTAGAACATTTTTAGTTTGATGATCCCCTCAAAATTTATTTGCTACTGTTTTTCAGTAGTTTTTAACACTATAACAATTATCTTTTTTGCATTTATTTGCTTATATTTACATAATTATGCTTGCCATTCTTTCTTGTCTTTCAGAAAATCATCCTTTTGGGATAATTTGCCATTTTCCTGAAGCATATCTTTTTTTTTTTTTCCACCCACTGCTGTGCCAGTGTTGTGAGGAGTGTCTCAAGTAATTGTCAGATTTTACAAATAACTGACTTAAAAATTCAAGAGGAAGAGAAAAGGGTAGAATTGCTTTTGGCTTTTTTTTATTTTTTATTGTTTCATTATTCATATGTGCATACAAGGCTTGGGTCCTTTTTCCCCCCTGCCCTTACCCCCTCCCTTACCACCCACTCCGCCCCCTCCCTCTCCCCCCCACCCCCTCAATACCCAGCAGAAACTATTCTGCCCTTATCTCTAATTTTGTTGTAGAGAGAGTATAAGCAATAATAGGAAGGAACAAGGGTTTTTGCTGGTTGAGATAAGGATAGCTATACAGGGCATTGACTCACATTGATTTCCTGTGCGTGGGTGTTACCTTCTAGGTTAATTCTTTTTGATCTAACCTTTTCTCTAGTTCCTGGTCCCCTTTTCCTATTGGCCTCGGTTGCTTTTAAGGTATCTGCTTTAGTTTCTCTGCATTAAGGGCAACAAATGCTAGCTAAATTTTTTAGGTGTCTTACCTATCCTCACCCCTCCCTTGTTTGCTCTTGCTTTTATCATGTGCTCAAAGTCCTTTTAGGAAAATACATGTGTAAAGGTTTTTTGGTAATAAATTCTTTAGTTTTAGTTTTGTATTTCTTTTTTGAGATTACTTGAATTTGTTTTGCCTTTGTTCTTGGAAGAAAGACAATTATACTTGTCAGCAATTTGACTATCAGAACTTTAAAATAATTATTTCACTGTCATTGTATTCCATTGTTGCCCCTGAGAAGTCAATTGTCAGTCTACTTGTCATTCTTGGGCTGTCTGCTTTTCTTTCTACATTCTTATATATTTTTTGTGTTCTGTAGTTTTCCTGTGGTGTGTAGTAATTTATTTTCCTTAATCACACTGGAACAAATCTGAGTGCTTAAATTGGATAATTGTCTTTCTTCAATTTTGGAAAAATTTTTAACAATTTTTTTCTGGAATATTTTCTCTTCCCCATCTATCTTTCTTTCTTTTTCTTTTCTGGAATTCTGAATAAATGTATCTCTTAACCTTTCTTTAGTCTCTCACTCTGTGAAGTGGTTTCCCCTACTTATTCTCCCGTTAAACCATGGCACTGGTCCTCAGGTGCTTTTTGATTTGCTTGGGATGCTCAGTAGCCCTCTAGGTTCTGTGTCCCCTGTACATGTGTGATCTGAGCTCGGAGCCATTGGGCGTCAGTAGGAGCATGTGGCCGATGACAACTGATTTCACACTGGAGTCAGAATTTCTCCTTCCTTTTGGCCTTCAGGAGCACCACCATTTCCCTGTGAGCCTGGCTATGCGCTTTTAGATGGTGTTATAAGAGAGATTTTCAGGGTGCCTGTACCACCACATTATTAGGAAGATAAGTATCCTTTATTTGGTCAAGAATTGCTTTTCAGTTTCTATTATTTACTACGCACCGATGCATGGGGATTTAGTTGTATGCACCTTCATAGGTACAAAGGTGGTCTCAACTGAAATGGTCCCTGCACACGTAAGAAACTGACAAATTTAAAATAATAAATGCTATCATTTCTTGAAAAATTCCTAGTTGAACCAATTGCCTAATTGTTCCCATAAATACTTTATGCTTCCTATCTAAAAATTAATCTTCAAAATTACCGAGTTTACCATTGACTTTATTTCATTTTAAATAGTGAAACTGAGGCAGAGATAGATGATTTGTATGTGGCAAAAGAGGAGTTTGATGATTACAGTGATAAGTTAGGCATGACTTAATTGCTAAAAATTTAAATTACCTCTTTCTATTGCACTCTCTTAATAGCTATAGACTCAACATTGAAAATGGTGTCACAATTTCACCAGAACATATCCAAAGGAGGGTGGGGAGGTAACCCTTAGGATGGATCCAACCCCAGGCTCTAGTTATATCCTGGACTGAAGAGTATGCTCCATGGTGTGAAAGCTTTTGGTAAAAGAAGTCAGACCTAAGTCATTTATATGTATCAGAAATTTTAATTTAGTCATATCTTTAAATATCTACTTGATGTGGCAGAGGTTTATCACACGTAATTCTGAAAAAATGAGAAGGCATTGCGTATTCCCTTAGGATACTGGTTCTTAATACACAGCATGCAGTAAAAACAGTAAGCACTATGTGATGCATTGAATTTCACCAATGACACCTTTTTAGCAACTATTTGTACTTTATTCACCTTATTGTGCTTCTGTGACATTTTAAGCAGCCCCTCATTTCTCTTAATCTGTCTTATTTTAGGTTCCAGACCTTTGCCTTCTTTGTTCTTCCCACTTCCTTATCTTTTATGGCAGCCTGGTAGCCTGCCTGGTCTCCTCTCATATGCACATGCTGCCTGCTGTGTAATGAGCTGCAGCCTGAAGTTCACCTGCAGGTAGCAATAGGAATTTTTCTGTTCAGTTCTCCTGCATAACCTAGCCTCTATGCATATGAAAAGTTCTCTCTCTGACATTAGCTCTCACTCTTGCTTGCATATGCTCTGTTCTTTCTTTCTGAGTCAGCTCCATTCTAAGTGTTTCAAATTGGACTCTTCCTTCTCTTTCCCTTTCCTTTCTTTTCTTAAATGCTTTTTAAAAAGCTTTGACTCTGAATTTTCAACAGGAGCCTAGAAAATCTAACAATGGATCCTTCACAGATTTTTTTTTTTTAAATAGAGGCTGAGCTCAGCAAGAAAAGTTGTCTTATCAGGAGTTTTCATGTTATAATTTCTCACTTTGTTTTACAAAGGCAGTATACTCAGGAAAAACACATTGTTCATCTTAGAACAGGAGGCATCAACTGTCCTAGAAAGATATAGTGGTATAAGTAAATAGACAAAATCAGTGTAAGGAGAAAAATCATCTTGTTTAACATTTTGAGAAGTGTGGAGCAGAGATGCTGTTCTTATTTTCAGCAACTCTCATATGACAATGATTACCTCACACACCTTAAGTGTGGAGAAGGAAGACTGGTGAAGCTAAGGCTGGAAATCTCACAGAAGAGTGGGTTTTTGATGGCTGTTAGGCCTATGATTAATTACCAACCAACAACTGCATGAGTCATGACTTGTTAGTCACATTGAAACTCTATCTAAATCAAGTTGAAAATAAAATGGGATATAGACCTAGTTTTTCCACATGAAAAAAATAAAAGTTGCTTCCCACATTACAGACCATAAAGCTCCTACAACGGTGTTTATACTGTTGTCAAACTTCCCTTGAGTCCTTGGAAAGGCACCTCATAGTCAACTCCAACCCAGCAGGATGCAAAGAAATGAAGCAATCCGTTCCCAGAATATGTGTGATGTGTGCTGATAAGAAGAAGAACGATATGCCTATACATGTGTGTTAATTATTCGAAAGAGGATTTTACTTTATTTTTACTTTTTATTAGCATATATTAATTTTATGAAGGGGTTTCACTGTGATATTTCCATACATGCATATAACGTCTTTGATCAAATTCACCCCTCTATCAAATTCACCCCTCTTCCTTATCCCTCCCCCCCTCTTTATAAACATTTTAATGGGTTTCATTACTTTATTCAAAAGTGAATTTTAAAGTATTAACTTTTAGGAAAATGAATACCTGAAAGGTAAAGACAAGCAATAAAAGTATCAAAATTTCTGAGTTTTTAAACCTAATTTTCTTAACTTTATACAATGGTAATGTCTTGAGCTTTTCCTGAATATATCACCTACTGACAGTTTCTCTCATCTTGTAGTACTGTATTTTTTCTTTATTTTCATGGCATCTTATGTATTTTTAGGAGGCATACCCAGGATTTGCTTGTCTAAGATCAGGCCTTTTATTGTTTTATTATTATTATTATTATTATTTTTGAGGTGCTGGAGATGGAACCCAGGGCCTTGTACATGCTGAGCACAGGCTCTACCACTGAGCTACATCCCCACCCTTCAGGCCTTTTAAAAAGAGTATTTCCCAGTTAATGCCTGTACTCTTCTCTGTATTACTAACAATTATGCAAATGAATCTTAGAACCACCCACGTCCACTTTAACATGATGCTTTCTTTGTATAGCAGGACTAAAATTCACAGATGAAATACATCTGTAATAGTACTGGTCTTTTAAAATTTGACTTGGGATATTTTGGCTTTTGAAGTAGCAATCATATATTTATAAAATTATTACTTATTGAGAAAGTATATGATCTTTTAAAAAATTTCTGTTCATTTAAAGACAAACGGGACTTCATAAAATTAAAAAGCTTCTGTACAACAAAAGAAATGGTCTCTAAACTAAAGAGAACACCCACAGAGTGGGAGAAAATATTTGCAAGCTATACATCAGTCAAAGGACAGATAACCAGAATATACAAGGAACTCAAATAACTAAACTCCCCGAAGATCAATGAAACAATAAAGAAATGGGCAACTGACCTAAATAGAACATTCACAAAAGAAGAAATTCAAATGGCCAAAAAAACATGAAAAAATGCTCACCATCTCTAGCCATAAAGGAAATGCAAATCGAAACCACACTAAGATTCCACCTCACCCCTGTTAGAATAGCCAGCATCAAAAACGCCACCAACAACATGTGTTGGTGAGGATGTGGGGGAAAAGGAACCCTTGTACACTGCTGGTGGGAACGCAAGCTGGTGCAACCACTCTGGAAAAAAATTTGGAGGCTTCTTAAAAATCTAACCATAGATCTACCATATGATCCAGCAATCCCACTCCTGGGCATATACCCAAAGGAATGCAACACAGGTTACTCCAAAGGCACCTGCACAGCTATGTTCATTGCAGCACTATTCACAATAGCCAAGTTATGGAAACAACCAAGATGCCCCACTACTGATGAATGGATCAAGGAAATGTGGTATTTATATACAACGGAATTTTACTCAGCCATGAAGAAAAATGAAATTTTATCATTTGCAAATAAATGGATGGAACTGGAGAACATCATTCTGAGCGAGGTCGGCCAGACTCAGAAGACCAAAAATCATATGTTCTCCCTCATATGTGGTCTTTAGATCTAGGACAAATACAGCAATGTTGTAGGACTTGGGTTACATGACAAGGGGAGAACATATACGGGAGGTATGGGGTTAGATAGAAAACCCAAAACATGAAAGTGTTTGATGTCCCCACTCCAGAGGAACTAATACAGAAACCTTAAAGCGACAGAGGTCAACATGAGAAGGGGATCAGGAACCAGTGTAAAGATCAGTTAGAGATGAATCAACCTGGGTTGTAATACATGTGTACATGGAAGCAATGCTAGGAATCTCTCTGTATAGCTCTCCTCATCTCAACTAGCAAAAATGCTATGTCTTTCTTACTATTGCTTATTTCTACTCTTCAATGGAACTGGAGAAAAGCACAGAACAGGTTCTACCTGGAAGGGAGTGGGGAGGGGGAAGAGGGTGGGGGCAGAGGCAGGAGGGAGAAATGACCCAAACAATGTATGCACATGTGAATAAATGAATTAAAAAAAAAGAAAAGTTCATCCATGTCTGTCCTTTACTTCTTTTTATCAGTGAATATACAATCAAAAAGTATAAAAAGTAAAGATCAAATTGCTGAATCACTAACTGGATGGAATCTCAACAGGTGATCTGATTTATTCCCATGCTTTCATAAGCATTTGCTTATACTTTTATTTACAAAATTTTTTTTATCATGTCTGAAACTGTAGTTGGTCATGTCATCTATCAGCTTCAGTACACGGAAATCTTTCTGAAACGTTGTGGCAGTTCTTTTCCCTGTCATTGTTAGCATGTAACTGGTGCTCAATAATTAGGTAGAAATGAAGAACTGTGGTTTCTCTCCTATTTCTTAAAACCTTTAGGGAAAATAATCAGAGGCACACTTGAGAAGTAAGTGAAAATAGACCTAAAATCATTTATGCTGGTGTTGAAGTCCATTACTTCTTTCCTTCCCTTCTCTTCCTTTCCTTTCTCTTCTTTTCATGAAGTGGGCCATTGCTATGCCTTTCAGACTGCTCTTGAACTCCTGGGGTCCAGCGATCCTTCACCTCAGCCTTCTGAGTAGCTGGGGTACAGTGAGCACCACCACATCTGGCTCTGTATCTCTCTTTTGGTCCTTCACAGAATTAAAGAACTAGCCGATGCCCTAATGCTGAGGGTCTTGAGGGGGAGCACCTGGGTTGGTGCCCTGTAACCATCATTTGCTAGCTGTGTGACTGAGCAAGTCAGTAAACTTCTCTAGGATTCATTTTTCTCATCCCTGAGATGGTGGCAAGTAGTAGTTAACTTCATCAAGTGATTTCTTAAGTATTATGCTTGATACAAATATTTAGGCCTAGTTTCTGAAATATAAATGTTGGCTACCATCACTATTACTGTAAGCAGCACCAGTGTCCAGTTAGATTACCACAGTTAAAAAGATCAAATATAATTTTACCAATGTATTTAATTCCCTTATGCTCCACAAACTTGGGATCAATCCAACCACCCATATTTTGCTCTTGCCATTTGCCCTTTGAAAGTTCTTAATCCTACCATTTAACATTGTACTGGAGGTTCCAGTCACAGCAATAAGAAACTGAGCTTAGGAAAGATTGAGAAAAAAAAAATCTATATTCAAAATCCAATATAATGTAAAACCTCTATTAATACTAATAAAGCAATTCAGCAAGGTTGTGGGATCTAAGATCAAAATATAAAAATGAGGTGTTTCTACACAGCAGCAATATCCAAATAGAAAATTAATCTGAACAAAAAGACACTACTCACTATGGCGACAAAATCCTTAAGGCTCCAAGGCGTAAGTGTAATATAGATATGGATGTGTCTATGACTTTCCTTGTTACTCACAGAAGACAAAATGAGTGGCAAAATTGGACAACTGCATGGCTAGCAAGGGCCATGGTCTGAGTGTTTGTGTCTCTCTCACATGTTGAAATCCTAACCCCCAAAGTGATGGTATTAGGGTGTGGGGCCCTTGGAAAATGATTACATAAAGGAGGTGGAGCCTCAAGAATGGGATTAGTGCCCTTATAAAAGAGACCTGAAAGAGACCCCTCCCACCCATTCTACCATGTGAGGACACAGTGAGAAGGCACCATTTAAGAATCAAGAAACAAGTCCTCAGCAGACATTGGGTCTGCTTACAACTTGTCCGTGGACTTCCAGCCTACAGAACTGTGAGAAATAAATTTCTGGCTTTTTTTTTTTACAAGCCATACAGTTTGTGATATGCTATTGCAGCAGTGTGAACAGACTAATAAAAGAAGACACAATATTATTTAGATATCAATTCTTTCACATTTTTCTAGAAATTGTTTTAATTACCAAGCAAATCATATAAAGTGTGTTTTGGGAGGAGGCATATTGACCAAGTGATTTGATTTTCATAGGGAAGAGAAGGGTCTAAGATTAGACATGATAATTAGAAAAAAGAAAACGAAGGGGAGAGTTGCCCTACGCAATGTTGTATGCATGTAGTAATTATGAACACTGGCAGACACAGGGATAGATGAAAGGTAGATCTGTGCAGAAGGGCATAAACCCCAGAAGCCTACCCAGCTATGGGGATTTTGGTATACAAAGAAGAGGCATTAACATTCAGCCAAGAAAAGAGGAAAGTGGACTATAAATGATATTTGGACATTTGCTTCTAGAATCAATTAGGCTTAGTTTTCATACATATATAAAAATAGACTCCAAATGATTTTAAGATGTAAATGTGAAAAAAACACTTAAAAATCTCAAAAATGTAAGAGGAATACCCTTATTCTATCAGGGCAAGAAAGGATTTCTTATATAAGACACAAAACACAAGGTGATAAAAATGATAACTTGGCTATATTAAAACATACTTCTCTACAATAAAATATAGCACAATGTTAAAAGTAAAGTGCCTAAGACAAGATATATATTAACATATATAACAAACAGTAAATGTTCAGAGTATATAAAATCATTTAGAAAAAGACACAGAGTGGGGTAAGGATGTGAACAGGATATTTACTGAACAGGATATTTACTAAACAGGAATTCCAAATGATAAGTTAATCTGTGTAAAGTTGTTCAATCTTACTGGTAAAGGGAGTGAACTACAAAAACACTGAAGAACAGTCACTTTTTTATTATCAGAAGTGGTAAAAATTAAAACATCTGACAATATTAAATCTTGTGAGAAAGAGGGAAAATTGGAAATTTCCTGTGTTCCTGGTGGGAGTGCAAGTTGTCAGTTCATTTTGAGAGGTGCTTTATAAATGCCTTGTAAAGTAAGAAGTGAGCAGAATCTATAATCTAATAATCATACATCCAGATTTAGATGCCAGAGAGATTACAGCACATGTTGACAAGAGATATATTCAAATATATTTGTTTATAGCAATGTCTCTAAAAGTCAAAATATGCATTATAACATGGAAAGATTTTGAAAACATAATGTTCCTCCAAACATGACTATAAAATTATGATTTATATAAAGAGCAGACTCAGCTTCAGCTAAGACAACTAAAGGATCCAAACAAAACATATCTAATTATACAAGTTAGACATTCTCATAATTTAATAATATAATTTGATATATCATCTTAGAAAATGGTATATTCAGATTGGTAAAAGAATGATAGTCAGAAATGGAAACGAATGAGATAAGACATTTTATATTAGAACAAAAAAATTTAACAGAGTAATAACTTTGACTTTAAAGGCAAAATGAATTTCATGAAGTGCACATGAACTTCCAAAAATGTCTCTCCCAGGTCTGTCATTTTTCCCTGGAAAAATATCATATCCATCCACCATTCTCACGAGTTACAATCTGCTGTGAACCCATGGTGTTCAGATTTTGGCCTCTGTCTTTCAGGGACACAGGACTTCTTGAAGAGTAATTAATTTCTGAGATCCTACCTAGCAAGTACAAGGCCCTGAGTTCAAACCACTGTACAGTCAAAATAAAGAAAAATGAGAGTAATTAATTTCCTCTCTTGCAGTAGGAAAATAAAATTGTATTCAAAATACGCAGTCATTATCTGAAAGCAAGAACTCTTCCAAAGATGTCTGTAAGGGTTTTGTCACAGCCTCCTGGGGTGTGACAATCAGAGCATACACACACACACAATATTAATGCTATCAAAAGCCACGAGCTTAAAATATTTTTCAAAATAGACAATCATATGAGCTATATACAAAGGCATCCACGGATTTCTCAAGATGTCATATATCAACTGAAATTTAGCATATTTTATTTGCATATATCCCATTTTGAAAAAATAGATGGTCCCAATTTAAGGAGGAGGCCATGATAAAGGCTGTGTATGAGATGTTTAAAAGAAAACAGGAAAGAGTGACAATTAAGAGATGCCCATGGGATAGGCTATGAGTGACTCTTTCTCCCCAAAGACCAGTTGATATAACAACAGATGGCACTGTGAAAAATGCCCAACTTGATGATCTTTCATACAACAGAGTCCACTGAGTTTCCTTTGTTTTAGTCAAATCTCTGCCTAACAATCTAAATTTATAAATATACCAAAGCCTTAATTCTATAAACTCTGTCTAACCAAACAGCCATTTGAGATGGTCGTTCTGCTTCCATGGCAAATGATTTTGTGTCAGTTGGTGGTATGACAAATGATGGAGATGATAAAGAAGTGAAATAAATGCTTAATATTAACACTTTTGTATTAAGTAGAAACACAGTAATGCTTTGTCATTTTGTTAATGTGCACCTGTGTTATCTGTTGTTTTTAAGAGAGGAATTTAAAGGAATCTGACATTTTTGTTGAAATGAATAGAGAAAGATTTATCTTCTAAATCAATGTTTAAGTGCTCAAGGCAATATGATTCATTAAAACTATTAATTTAGATTTACTGTGCTCACAAACAATATGTAAGTGCTTAGAAAAATATTGTTGTTCTTATACATATTGAATCAGATATATCAAATTTGTGGCTTTAATTAAAATGTTTAAGAGAGATTGCTAACAGTTTCTTAAGTATTTCCAGACTTTTGAGGGGGGAATTCACCTATTAAATACATAAACAAATTGAATTTTAATCCAAAAAAAATTAAAAAGTGATATCTTAATTTATTCACAAGTTGTTTTAAATTAATATTTTAAAATTTACTTTGAAATCTTTGGACAACCTAGGCTTTAAAATTTAAACTGTAGGGCTGGCAGAGTGGCTCAGGTGGTAAGAGCGCCTGTGTGGCAAGCATGAAGCAAACCCCAGTGCCATCAAAAAAAAAAAAATTAAACTCTATTACACAGGATATTAATTGAAAGACCAATAACTAACTATAGATATTTTATGTATTAAAAAGAAACCCCAAGATATGAAAAGAAAAACTGATTATGTTAGGTGAAAAAGCAAGTAAGCTACAGAAATAATATACCATATAATATAGTTTTTACAAATGAAGAAAAGTAGCATACACTATACATTATATATGTGGATTACCATAAACATAGTAAGAAAATATAAAAATGTAAATTCAGTGGTGAATACAGCAGGCATGGAATTTTACCTGAAATATTTAATTTGTTAAAAAAAATCCTAAGAAACATTAGTATTTATTTATGGGTACAGACACATTGGTGATTATTATATCATCCATTATATTTTAAATATTTATCAATGTATCTCTAATGATTTAAGTCAATAAAAACACATGCAGAACCCAAGGAACCAATCGAAATGGTGAGTTGGACAGACATTGGCAATTTAAATAGATTAAATAATGATTATTGACTAGTAAAGATTATAAAACAGCCATTTTCATTTAAAACTAAACAAGGTAAGAATGAAAGAAGTTTCTGCCAAGATGTCTCATTCATTATGACTGATGAACAAGTACAGTGACAACTTGACATTTATTGCAGTCTTTCAAGTGAAGTGGACAAAATATAGTGTATTTGAAGAGGACAGAAGTTGCTGATGGAATATGTTGTCTCCAGTAAAACTTGGAAATAAACAATAGGTCTGTGATGGAAACTGTAACATGGAGAAAAGTTTAGTGGGCAAAATCTAGGTGAAATGAATATTGACTTATTCCAGTGAAATCAATGGTATTATTCATAGAGAATTCATATTGTTGGGTAAAATGCTCACTTCAAATTACTGTGGTAGGGGAATCACAGGCGTCCGAGAAATTCTGTACAAAACAAAGCCTGGGGATTCTGTGGCCGCTACCGAGGTCTCTACGATGACATTGCTAGGATAGGCTTTCTTTAAAGTATCAACTGCTTTACGCATAAAAGAAGTACTACATGCATTCAGGCTGCTTCTAAAAATGCAATTCATCTCCATCAAACATTTTTCCACCAGTGAAGATAATTAAAGGGAATGTACTGTGAAATCTGCAGCAATTCCAGAATCCGATTCCCCAAATATTTTCAATAATGACAATGTTATTGGAAGAAATGTCCATAGCATTATTTTTTTTTAAAGTTTTACTTTATATCTTGCTATGCTTTTATTGAGAAATTGACCTTCTTACTTTGCACTATTTAACCCTTTTTTCCTTTTTTTGGTGAAATATTAAATATAGGGATTTCAGGGTCTTGTCTCACTGAATGCAGCTGTGAAGTAGTGACTGAATTCTTGTTCTGCTCTTGCATGTGAGACGTGGTTTCTGTGAGCGGAGTGAGGGGCTCACAGTTCAGGAGGCTCTGAGCAAGGGGATGTGTGGCTCTAGCGCAGTGCCGTATTTGTGGCAGCCGCTTGATAAAAGATAGCTAATATGACTCTGCTGTCATTATTCTTGCTCTTATTATTCACTTGTCAAAAGGCCTATTGTTTCTTTTTCTTCTTCTGAAATTACTCCCATTAGACTTGAGAAAATAGGCTTTTCTAGTTTAGTTTTGGTAATTTCAGTGATTGAAATGGAAATTAATTTCCTTGGAAAAATCTCATATGGGATCATTAAATCTTTTGTAATCAATATTTATGCTAATAGATCACCTAGGTCCCACAACTCTGGTTCCCACCATGTCTATGTCTTACTCTAAGAAATTAGTGCATGTTTATTTCTTCTACGTAGACGAATGTACCTCATAAAATTTTCCTAAGGAAATAAATAATTCAGTACCTATCTTATCTAAGTAATTTGGTAATATTATTCATAATGCGTTTTCCAGGAAACTAAAACCATGTTATTCCTTTCTTTTCCCACTCTAAATATAGAAAGTTAATTTTTTTGGTATTATTAAAATACTTGTCCTTTCAGATTGAGGGAGAGTCTCATTTGTGATAAAAACTATGATTTTTGATGCTGAGAGGGTATCATTGCTAATACATTAAACATAGTATCAGCTGGGTTTAGGTTTATTTACATGTAATAGGGAGCTTTAATTCAAAGATACATTTCAGAGTGTATATATTAATGGGGTCATTGTCTTAACTCTTTCATGAACATACTTTAATGACTGTAAAGGATGTATATATGTGTATAGGGAAAGAATTTTGAATATAAGTATTAAATTACTATTAAAATACTATCTTGGAGTGTTTTTAGTCTGAGGGAACTGTACATTATCCCATTGCCTAGGAAGAAAAAAAGTTTTTCTAGATTATTTTAAATGTACTAAAAACACTCTCCTCCTATTGAAATACTCTGGAAATGTAATTAAATACTAAGATGGCCAATGACAAGATTAAGGAGAAAGTACAGCCAGACTTTTCTAAGCCAGTGAAAACCATTGTGCCGACTGCTTTACTCAGTAATAAATCACATCTGATATCTGGCAGCAGAAATACCATGTAAGCATTTCTGTTCTTTTCCTGTCCATAGATGGTTGGAGGATTATGTTAAAGTAAGCTTATTGATGAGGTCAAATAAAATCTCACCCAGACTATACAGGTACTTTCCGAGCTGCTTTATATAGCTATGCCTTGAGGTTGTTCAGTAAGAGCAACGGTATGTTTTAGGAAGGATACATAATGTTTGTGTCAGGTGTAAGACATAATCATAATGTACAATAATTATTCTTAAGTTATCTGAGGTGAAGAGCATATCTTGCAAGTTCCAATAAATAACTGAGCATTAAACTCAAATATTATCTTCAACTGGAACACTTTATTTTAGCTTTTGCCATATTAGTGCTGGAGAGAAAAGGGGAAAAGGAAAAATTATCTGGACATAAACTATGTGTTGAGAATGAAAACCAGTTCTCCTTGATTGGAAAGAAAGAAAAAGATATTGATTCTAGAAAGGTTTAGATCAAAGAGACTGGAGATTCTTTCTCTAACTGTATAAGCTGCTTGAGCGAGTCTCTAAGAAAAGTTTGAGCATTCTTATTTCTGGAGACTATTTTTATTATGATTTTTATTAGGATATATTCATTATGCTGGGGGATTCATAGTGACAATTTCGATTAGACTTATATTGTACATTAGTAACATTGTCTGGAAACTTTTAGAGCAGAAAAATCACACATATAATACTGACTCTGTTTTAGTAGAAGAGCTATCTGGTAAGTCTACAAGGAATATGTAAGCTTCCCAATACTTGTACAATGAATGATTCTACATTAAAATAATTTAATGTGAAACATATACACTGATTTTAAGGATTTTTTTTCCAATTTTTTTCCCATAGAATTCACAATTTCAATACTCCTCAGAGGTGGCAATTGAGTTTTCATTAGGGTCATTTTGTATGTTGTTCCTCCACCCCCAATTTTGCATAACTTGGAAAACCAAAAAAATTTCTTCATTGTAAAGTAGCAGGGCAAAAACCCTGTTATTACATGGTCTGGGTTTAAATCCTGGCTCTATCGATTACTAGCTGTGTGATTTTGACATAGTTATTTAACCACATGAGGCTACACAAGAGGAAAACAAACCCTGAGAGACAGAGTTTTTAAGAAGATTGAATAAAATAATACATATGAAGCTCTTAGGAAAATGTCTGGCATGCAGAAAGGATTCAAGTATCCACTATTGTCACTATTTCAGAGCAGTTGTTCCCAACATTTTGTTGTGCTGAGAATCACAATGTGCATTAGTCCATTTGGCACAGAGATCCATCCTTCTTTACGCTGTTATGGCAATATCATTGTGGAATGCAAATCAGCGAGAGTGACATTATTATAGAGATAACTGAGTCTGTTTCAACTTAAGAAATAATTTAAAAACTTTAGCACTTAATTTTAGAAGCAAGTTAACAACATGCATTACATTAGACTATGACTCAGACGTGCTGAGAGCACTTCTTTTAGGAAGTGAAGGGAAGAAAGAAAGGTACATGGTGAAACATAAGCTATGGGTTTGGATAAGGCTAATTACATTAAAATTAGCTCCTTTTCTATCCATCCACCATCTGTCCATCTAATCATCCATTCATTCATCTGACTATCCATCCACCAAACATTTGTTGAAAATCTACTTAGGGTTGCAAAAACTGAAGACATTGACAAGAAGCTTGCACCCTTCCCTGGAGACCTAGGTTTATTTCTTTGTTGTTGTTTTTTGTTTTTGTTTGACTCTGTAGGAGAACTTCTCATTTTGGCAAGAGGGAGAAAAGATTAAAGTTTCTCTCAATAGTCTCAGAATGAGCATTCATCTCTTCCATGTTCTGTGTGGGGAAATGTAAGGTTGTAGATGAATTCCTGGCTAGTCCAAGATTCTGCAGGGTGCAGACTGTCTGCACTCATTCTCAGAGGAATAGGGCAGGGGGAGGCAAGTTTAAATACAGAAGCAGACCAGATTTCATGGAGCCTGGGAGTTTCTTTGATTTCACTCTGCATTTCAATCCTGAGTATTTAGTGAATAAAGAAGGTGGCTTTTAGTTTACATTTAGGTTAAAAATTGTTTTGGGGTTAATATGACATGTACACTCTAGAATATTTTTGTTTAATTTTATTAGTTATTACTGCAGGGAGTTATTCCCAAGTAGAATAAGCCATTAGCTTTAGTGAATAGCTACTTTAAAATTTGAATCCAATGCATGTTTGTTTATTTGACAGATTCAATGATGAGGCAGTTGGCAGACATAAGAGTGTTTATTACATAAACATCTAAACACATTACAAAGAGTAGAAAATACAAGAAAGAATAACAGCTAGCAATCTCCCATTTGCTTCCTGTAATTTCCTACCAGACTAGAAGAGTCAGAATTTTTACATGGTCAAGTAAAAATTAGAAGTCAAACTAAAGATGTGGCACATGCTTAACTGACATCTTCTTCCAAATTAAAAAAATAATTTAAGGAAGAAGTGCTCCTCTTTCTGTTTATAAAATGGGCATGCTAGCTTTTATCTTGGAAACGTATGGTGATGATAGAAATATGGAGGACATATGGCTGGGCATGTGTGATGCTCATGACACAGCACCTGTCAGTCCAGCCTTGGGCCTGTGTACAGATTCTAGATACTTATCTGGAAGCTAGAAAACACAGTCTTTCAGGATATTGCCATCAAATGGTTAAAAACTAAAAGGAAAAATTAGCACAAGAGGAAAAGGAAGCAGCAGAGAAATAACCACAATTGTTTTCTATCAACAATTTGAATTTTAAAAGCCTATTTATAAAATATACTATAAATTATAGTCATTCTCACGATATATACAAGAAACCTACATTATTGGACCATGTGCTTTTTGTATAATCTTTTTCCCTCAATACCAAAATTCTATCTGGTTATACGTTAGATAAAAGGGCATTAAAACAAGTAATATATTTTTATAAGACAATAGGATTATGATAAATTGGCTTTCAAAATAAGTGATGGTTTTAAATACATTGATAAAGTTTAATAAGGCTAAGGAATGTATTGTATTTTTTGCCAAGATTATAAGGAACATCAACATGAAACATTAAGAGACGAAAAAGAAAGGCCATTCAACTAGCAGATGTATTTATCCTGATGTCATTTCAGTCATAGCAAAACTCCAGGTATCCAGTTACATAATGAAATAATTTTACCACAAGTCCAAATTTTAAGATATTTTTTAAAGAAGTAGTCAAAAAGAATTATAATCAGGATGTTGAAACTTCAGCGATAGTTGTACTTTAAAGATGAGCATGTAAGCATATCTTAATAGCATTTATTATATAAATAAATACATTACAAAGAGTGAAAGGTAGCATTAAAAAACCCAGCTAGCAATCTCTTATTGGTTTCCTATAATTTTGATAGGTGAACTTCTGATAGGGCCATTTTGACAATGTGGATTTTTCAATGCAGCAATTTGGGCAAGAGAACATTTTGATATGCCCTAAGGAGCAAACTATTACATTCTAAGCTTCTTATAATACCAAGTTCCTTGCACAAAAATCACCACATTCTCGCCATGAGAAAACACTCATGGTTTCTGTGCTGTCTGGAAGTTGCTTTGCAACCATGTCCAGCCTTGACCTGACAATGGCCCCCACTTACCTTTAAGGCACATTAAACAGCCTTTGTGCTTATCACTTAAAAACACCAGGGCCGTCAATTAAAAAAAAATTTACATCTTAAAGTAAAGGCTGTGTCAAAATGTTCTCTTTATTAAAGTGATTCTTGTGAAAGATGAGTAAGGAGGCCTACAGAAGAAAAGGCACATATTCCTATCTGAAGTAAATAGAAAAAAAGTACAGAAAAGTTCATCTATCATTACAGAATCAGAATATTTAGGGACTAGAAAATACTTAAAAGACCATTTACTCAAAACATCCACCTAATGTTTCAATATTACCCATGTTGCCTGGTTCCCTGCTGTCACAGGCTGCCCTCTCTTCAGGTAAGTCACTAAATACCCCACTTGCAATGTCAGTCTCTCCAAACCCCAATGCCCAGATGTAAGGATAGAAGGAAATGTGGTTTCACATCTGGAAAGACTCAGCAACATCACAAATCCTGCTCTACAGGTGAGCACAATCTTAACCAGGTACTTTTCTTATAATCGAGACCAAGTCCTGGCCAGAAACTTGCTCTTGACGTTATTTCTTACACTTGAACCCTTATCTTCATTACTCTTTTTAGGAATTGAGTGCCTTCCTCTTCTCAGGTCCTCTGAAGGAGCTCTGTTGCCTCTAGGCAGTGCCTTTCTGCTGCAGACCGCCTTCATTTGGCTGCACTGCTATAGCTTACTGGCTCCTATCTTTCCCACGACTATGCCACACCTGCCTGCTACCTTTGCCTGGCTCTTGATGCCAGCTGTAACTGCAGAACTATCTGTTGCCTGCCCCAGTACTCACTGAATGCATGCGGCACCTGTTTGACTCTCTTCCCATTCCAGCAAAGTCCACTCTCTTAACTGCTGCTAATCACCAACCAAAGTTCAGGTCCGCTTTTGGACTACATCTGGTTAATATGCCTCTCTCTATTATGATTAAAATGAAATTTCTATTAAGTGGTTATCTAATTTCTGGGGTCTCAGAGGCCCAAGAACCCAGTAGTCTTTGAGAAAGTTGATTTGGTCTTCTGAAAACTAATGACTAATAAAATGTTATTATAAAAACTTGAATTCAGGGCCTACATAATAAGTACACACAGTACCTTTGTGAAAATAGAAAAAGGTAATGCCTCCTGGAAGACCAATTTTATTTAATTTATTTTTTTCATTTATTCATATGTGCATACAATGTTTGGGTCATTTCTCCCCCCATTCCCCTCCCTTTCCCTTTACCCCCGCCCCCTTCTTCTCCCCTCCTATCCCCTTGCTTCCAGGCAGAAACTGTTTTACATTTATCTCTAATTTTGGAAGACCAATTTAAAAAAAAGAATTTTACACCCTACAGTCTGATCCAGGCCACAGGACTTGGTCATTGAAGCATAAATTCAATCCATTTACCTCCTTGGCTGGTGTCCATGTGCAGAATACAACTCGTGTAACTCTGTGGTGGTCCATTGACATATCCTGGTTCTGCTTGTTAGAGTCTCAAAGACCAGGTCTAAATTGTTCTTCTACACAAGATTTCACCAATTATTTGGTAATAGTTACTCTATTCCCTCTGCAACTTATTTTCTTTGAGTTAAACATCTTGAATTCCTTGGTTATTCCTCTTCATAAATTATTGCTAAACCCATTCACCTTCCTATTGTCTGTTTGGAACACACTTCTATAGTCTTTATTTTTCTTTACATATTTAAATGGAATATAGTACTAGTCCAGGTTGGTTTTACCAATATGAAGCAATTAATTCCCTTGTTCCACAATATCTCATGTTTCTTTCAAAGACTGCAGAAAGTTGTAAAAGGCTGGCAAGAGATATTCTGAATTTTAAGCATCACTCCAGGTTAAAGAGCTATCACAGAGAACAAAAACAAAGTTGTATTTTCTTAAGGTCAGTTTTTAAAAAGGGAATGTAAAGAAAGCTGTGAGGAAGTTTGAGAAAGCATAAAGCTAAGCTAATTTTGTGAGATGTATTTAATTAGACTGAGGTTTATTTCCTTTCATGAAGCAAATGCCAACTCACAGACATCATTTCAATCTATCTTCCTTCAAGTCTATGTACATGTGTGTATCTACCATTCAGTTATTAAAGTAATATGCAATCCATGCCATGTATCAATTGTAGCAGTGTCACAGCTTAATGGATTAGAATAATTTTATAAAGGCTAGACAGAAACAATTTACATATATTTTGGGAGCAAATAATTTGAACTCATTCAGACAAACAGGAGGTTGTAAAAATGATGAAGCTCATGTAGTTTTCCATTTTAAGGAAGGATATTCTAATTATATTTATTATGTATATTGTAGAGCTATTGAGGATGTTGATGATAGAGGTTATAAAAGTGCAAGACCCTTAGGCAGTAGGTTATATCATGAAACAGTCTTAATTCTGAAATGTTTTCATGTTTTTAAATCAATTGACTGACCATGATGCTGCATGGCAAGGGCTGACTTGAACTAGAGAGGATGACTAACTTGCGGTTTAGAGACAGACCTATGGATCTGATTACTAACACATATCTGGATAATCTCTTTTTGCTTTTTGATTTTTTTTTTGCAGGTAAGAATAATATTCTCATACAGTAGGAATAAGAGGGAGATGGCTGAAATAAAGAAGACACAAGGAACTTGAATCAGCGTGATGGGGAAATTCTGAGGCAGCAGAATGAAATTATAACCATTGAGACTCCATGGATGTAAGTATGAAGACAGACATGGTTTCAATATTGACTGTCATTTTATACCATGTGACCTCTGGCTAGTTACCTGACTTAGCCAAGTCTTAATATTCATGTTTATAAAATGGGCTTAATTTCTTTTGAAATATTGTTGGATTAAAGCTCTTAGGAAAATAGTGTATGTTCAATAAAATGTTTATTATTCCTGTTTGCCAGGGCAGCTGATCTAGGCAATATGGCTCCAGGAGGTGATTGAAGGAGTGAATAGCTGGGTTGAGATCTTCAACTGATAGCGTCTATTTGGTTTCAGCAAACACCAGCTCACACACTTTCACTTTAAATTTATGTGCTGCACAGTGTCCATTGACATGAGGAAATGGATATAGCAACCCTTCTCTGCAGAAAAACAACAATTCTCTTCCCATAACCCACACTCAAGATTCCAGACACTTATACTTACACAGGCTGATACCATGACCTGGGATCCTCTAGAACAACGGATATATATGCATACAAGATGTTGTTAGTAATCTCCAGTTGTCAGTTGAAAAGTACGTAGCCAGGAGCTATGTCAATAATATGCCCCAATTTCAACACACTGTTGGAATCAGGGCCAGGCTTTCATGACACGTCTCCAGCTGGCATCCCAGTAGTGCTGGTTTTCTGGATGGCAAAACATCCTGTCCAAGATCCTTTGTGATCAAAAGAACTGAGCACAGGGATTAGCCTGTCAAAGAGATAATGCACTGAACCTTAGAGAGGGTAGGGTGGTGACAGGACATTACATGACCCTGAGATGGGTTCAATATTGTGGAGTGAATCCACTAATCCTACTTAGTACCTTTCATTGTGGTGGATGAAAGAGTTTATATCTGCAAAGCGCTTTGTGTATTAATTTTCTGCATTTTGGCCAAGTCTGCTTTTCAATGTATGTTTTCATGATGAGTCTTAGTGCTATTTATACTTAAATGACAATGTCGTCTACATGAAGAACAAGAAATGAGGACAGAATGGTGTAGAGAGAACTTGGAATTCAGATCTGAGGATTTTAGACTCAGATCCAGATTTCCACAAACAACTTTAAGCCTTGTGGTAAAGTTATATCACTTTTTTAGATTTCATTTCCTCTTCTGCAGAGTTAGGGGTATAATATTCACCTCTAAAGATGCAGTAAGAATCTAATGAACGAAATGTAGCTCATGTAACATAGGTCTTTAAGGAAGAAGGTGCTCAAGTATTTAATGCATGAAGGACACAAACTATTTCCCATGGGTAGTTCTCCAAGTAGGAGAAATTGCTGAGAATTAAAGCAATGTGCAAATCATCAACTCAAATGTGAAAAGCTCTGTGTAATTCTTGGAACTCTAGTTTTTCCATTTTCTTGGAATACATATCATATCCTCTGACTGAAGGTAACAAATGTCTGAAATAACAGAACACCAAAACCAGTTTGTTTTTAGTATTCAAAATTCACAAAGTAAATGAAGAAGTCTAAGTAATTAAAAACTTCTCTGTCTCTTTCTGAAATTATGAACTGATGTTATTACTGATAGAAACTAGCACTGTCAGATAATTCTGCGTGATTTCATAAAATCAAACTCGCTCAAGCTTTGGACACTGTTAACATTTTAACCTTTAATAAATGTTACCTCATGAGAATATCAGATTATTTTTGCAAATAATCAGCTTAATACCACAGGGGGAAAAATCAGATGAAGAAAGGACTTAGTGGCTGGGGCATGATGACATCATGCCTATAATCCCAGCTGCTTGCAAAGTAGGAGGATCACTGTTCCTGGCCAGCCTGGGGAAAAGCACGAGACCCTTCTGAAAAACACAGACTGGGACCATGGTTCAAATGGTAGAGCAAACTCAAGGCCCTGAGTTGAATCCCCATGGAGAGAGAGAGAGAGAGAGAGAGAGAGAGAGAGAGAGAGAGCGCAAACGTTGTTTTTGGAGAGTTTGGGACTTGGAATGAAGTTAGCAAGGCTGGTAGAATAGTAATCAGGATTTTACTGTATGTGTGTACTAGGTAGCTTTGAGTCCTGAGTCTTCACTGACGATGAAAGGAGATGTAGTGGGATAGAGGGGAAGGTAACACTGGAGATAGCATTCCCAGGACATAGACAAGGCCAACAGGAGTGGAGGCAGAAGCAGAGAGCAAAGAAAAGGGCATATAAATAATAAAAAAATTAATTAAGTAAAGCTAAAGCAAGTAGGAAAATGGTGTGTTGAGACAGAAGAATTTATAAAGAGACTGCAGGATCTAGACAGGGTTTCAACATTTGGACACTGAGCTACTTGCAGAGGGAGACTGCAGATCCAGTTTAATGCCAAAGGAAAGGGGACAGGTGGCATTGAGAGGCAAACTGCTTCTACTAGGGAGTTGTTGTTCCCCTGTAGGAGGAAGCAGTGGTCAAAGAACAAACAGTTTATACTGTTTATTTACAAAAAGATACTTATTATTATTTGTGTGATATGAATTTAAATATTCAGTATTTAGCTGAAGTTTTTAGTGTTGCCCATTTCTATCACAGTTTTGAAGAATTTTTTGAACAAATAAGATGCTTTCTTGTGAAGGGTTTTGTCAAGATAGGGTCTTGTGAACTATTTGCCTGGACTGACTTCAAACCACGATCCTCCTGATTTCTGCCTTCCTAGTAGCTAGGATTATAGGTGTAAGCTACCAGCACCTGGCTTACCATGAGCTATTTAAAAAAATAATTTCTATTATTTTTTTCAGAATGACTGCTGTCTAACTGGTTTTCTTGGCAGCTAAATTTCCCCTTCTGTAAACCCTCTGGAGTCTTGTCAATAAAACACACTGTGTTTAATGAAAAAAAAAGTATTATGCAATCATATGCAGAAACAGGAATCTAAAAATGCAAGTTTTAGGAATATAGTCTTGAAAAGGAAAAAGGCAACTGGATCAAAAAGTACTTATTTCTGAAGTGGATGTGACACCTCTTGCCTTCTCAGAAGCAAACTTCTTTGGCCCTGTTTGTGTTTAGTTACCTGGTAACTTGTTCATAGGATTAAAAATATAAGGTTCTGGAAAGCTCGTAGTTCCTATGTGGCTATAAGTTTGAACATACAAACAAGAAAATGAGAAACAGCCTGGTTTTTCTTAGAAGTCTGGGATCATACCTTTCCTATATTCCCATTTAACACATTTAAGGCATTGCTGCTTGCTAAGATACACATCCTCTACAGCGTTAGATGTAACCAACAATGCCAATTAGTCAGTCATAAGGTGCTTCTGGTTTTTAGTCTATGTTCCTCAGAAAAAAAAAATATTATTTCTTCTTTTGGGGGGGGACTGTGTTCCTATAAATAACAGTGAAAATAGCTTAGAGAAAAACAAAGAAATATACTGTCTTAAATCAATAAAAGACATTGCTTAGGGTTTTTTCTTTTTCCTTCCCCTAGCCCAATGGAGACACCAGAAAAACATCTTGATTATAAGGATGGTAAAACATAAGAACAAGTCTATTAGATATTCTCAGAATTTAAAAAAAAATGTCTCGTGGATGCTGTTTGCTGAGAGATTTGGATAATACTAAAAAAAAAATGTAAAGGAAGAGGCAGCAGGAAAATCATAGCTTCTGAGCACTATGGGAATCACAATAAGAAAGCAAGTCACTTGCTATGGCCCCTCCCTATTCAGTTATTAGTGTATCTTAAGTAGACTGAAAGTACTGAGTCAACTTCCTTCTTAAATACAGGAGACATGAATTCCTCCTCCTTAGAGAATCTGCCCTCCCACTCCCCAGGAAGTGGTCTCTTGGCCCGGATAGGGCCCTCTTCAATCAGGCCGGGGACCACTGGGATCAGGTAACAACTGACTCAGATGGACCATCAGATCCCTCTTCTGGGAATTCAGAATTAATTGGAGAAGAAGGATAGGCGTCAGTTACTTGCCTTCAGGACTTTGGTTTGAAAGTTCATGCAGAGTCTGTGCCAGACTTAGGAACACTGCCAATCAGAACTACACGCAAGCCCAAAGATTCAGTTGGGCCAGAAAGGCTCATCTGGAAAATGGCATACATACAGTAAGGCAAACAGAAACAAGTGAGAGACACCAATGCAGAGGAGTTACTTGGGTTGGTTGAAAGGAGTTCCTATACTTGACAACTAGGTGTGGATGCAGGTTTTGTGGGCATTTACAATTTGGGGAGCCTTCTTTTGTTTTTTCTGTTGGTGATGTTCTTGAGTTTTCTATGTTCATGCTTATTTTTACGTAGTTGTTTTAAAAGTTATTGAGAAAGAGGTATTAAAGTCTTCAATTATAATTGTGGATTTGTTCATTTCTCTTTTTAGTTTTATTGGCTTTTGTTTTACATATTTTATTTTATTTTTTTTTCCTTTTATTATTCATATGTGCATACAAGGCTTGGTTCATTTCTGTTTCAACTACAACAGAAAACCCTGAATAGGGGGCCATGAAATTTAAGTGAGGGGGCCCTAAATTTGGGCTTTGTTACTTTGCTTTCATGTGTGTTTACAATCCTGAGTGCCATATCACAACCCATTCTCTAATTTCCCACACACCTCACTGGCCCTCCTACTATTGCAGTTTTCCTACTGGCCCTCTGGGGATTTATTTGTGTTTTAAATTCTACTTTAAAGGAATCTCAGATGTTTATTTTCTGTATTTGGAATTTTGCTGGGTTGGTCTGCATTGTTACAACCACCTGTTTTCTTCTTGAGTCATTATTAATAAAAAGGAAAATTCATGAGGCACATACTGTTTCCATTTTTGGCTAGATTTCTCCATTCTGGTCACGACCTTGAAGGGTTTCAAATTGCCTGGTGGCTACTCTTTTAATTCTACCAGCCTGGGAGTAATTTAGGAGACTGGTTAACAACACTCATGTTGCTATTTTTTAAAAAATGTGAGCTCTCAACCCCAAAATCCACAGGACACTTTAGATAAAGCTTCTAATTGATGAAGCTTCTCTATGAAATGGACAAAAAACCAACCAAAGTACAATCAAAAAGAAAAGTACTTGAAGTAGTTTTCCCTCCCTTTGCTTTTCTAACACACACACACACACACACACACACACTCTCTCTCTCTCTCTCTCTCTCTCTCTCTCTTACACATACCATAAGAGGACAGTGATCCAGAAATATATTAATGGCAAGACAGAATAGAATTGTAGGGATTAATTCATACCCAAATGCATGACATACAGTGTTTCAGAATGAGGAACCATCCCAGGAACACATGAGTTTTACAAGAAAAATGGATATTGCTTGATTAAAGTTCTGATAGTAGAAAATGAATAAATGGATACTATTAAAGACATATGCCCTGATAACCTAAAAAGGAAGAAAAAATAATTTACACACTGTGCTGACTAACTTTTTGGTATTGTACTAAGTATTTTCCATGAATCATCTTACATATTCTTAGAAGAGCTCTTCTGGTTTTGTATCCTATGTATCTTTCTCCCATTATTATTACTCCCATTATTTTACAGATAAGGAAACTGAAGCTTAGAAAAGGTTAAATAAGTAAGTCAAACACACACTGAACAAACAGTAAAGCCAGCAGACTCCCGAATGAATACCAGGGCTTTTAAAGCTTTTTCTCCTAAGAAAGACTGAGTACTTTGCAAAGATTCTGTTGAAATGATTAGGTTGCACTACAGTTTAAGTGGTATTGAAGGGTCACTTTACAGATAAGCCATCAGAGGAAGACAGAATTAGTCAGAGTAAAAGTGGTAGCAGAGCCAGGGAAGTGTCACCATGCTTGTGACACTTAGGATTAGGAGCCTCATATTACTTGTATTTGTATCATTGTTCCTGTGTTTCTTCTCCACTGAACCTTGATTTTTCAGGAAAAGGCCATGTCTTTCCTTTGATGCCCTCTCCACTTGACACAGGGAAAGAGGTAAAAAATTTCACTAATTGCTTACTGAGGGTAGAGATATTAAAAAGGGAAATTTTATATATATATATATATATATTTTTTTTTATCAACGGGAGTACAAATGGGACATTGGGATGGGACAGGATGTTTTAAAAATAAGAACCCCAAGCTCAAGAAACAAAAGAAAAACAGATAAGTGAGATTAAATTCAGATTTCCACATAGCAAATTAAACAATCAAGAGTAACGAGACAACCTAAAGAATGGAGAAAGATATTTTCAACTATACTTCCAACAAAGGGTTGATATCCATAATATATAAGGAACACCAAAAGCTTAATAGCAAACAAATAAATAACCTAATTAAAAATGTACAATAGATCTATAAATAGATTCTTGTTCAACATTGCTAATCAGCAGAACTGTAAATCAAAACCACAATGAGATATCACCTGACCCCAGGAAGAATGACTATTTTAAGAAAAGACTAAAGATAATAAGTGCTGGCAAGATATGAAGAAAAGGGAACTTTTGCTTACTATTGGAGGGAATGTAAATTAGTATAGCTATTATATAAAATAGTATAGAGAGTCCTCAAAATGTTAATAATAGAACTATCATATGCTCCAGCAGTTCCATACTGGGTATATATGAAAGTAAGTGAAATCAGTATGTCAAAGAGACATCTGCACTCCACTGCAACACTTCACAATAGTCAAGAAATGGAAACAACCAAAATGTCCATCATCTGGGAATGAATAAAGAAAACATGGCATGCTTACACAATGGAATACTATTTCACCATAAAAAGAAGGAAATCCTATCATTTCTTTGTAGCATGGATGGAAGCAGAGGTAATTATAATGAAATCAGGCATGAATAGAAAGAAAAGTACCACATAATCTCACTCACCTGTGGAATCTAAAGACATTGGTCTCATAGAAGCTGAGAGTAGAATGGTGGTTACCAGAGGCCAGGGAGATTAGTGGGAAGAAGAGTTAGGAAAAGGCTGATCAATGAGTGCTAAGTTAAAGTCACATAGGAACAAGTTCTCAAGTGCTATTGCACAGCAGAGTAACTAGAGATAATGATAATGTGTTGTACTCAAAGAAAGTATTTTGAAAGTTTCACCATGAAAAAGTGATGTTTGGGGAGATAGGTGTATTTAACCTGATTTAAACACTACACATATATAGATGTTTTGAAACATCACATTGTAGTCCATCGGGATGTAAATTTTTTATGTTTTCAAGTATCAGTTAAAAATAAATTTAATTAAAACAAAAGAAAAATAAAGAGTAAATGAGGAAAGCAGCCACAAAGAGATTTAAAACAGGACAGAGGTTGAATTTAGAAAAAAATAACAACCTAGAGGAATGTTGGCATTTGGCGGGGAAAACAATTATAAATTCTTTTCCAACCATTTCTATACACTGGTGTAAGACCTTAGCGTTCCTCACTCTCGGCACTATTTTAAATGTTTGTGTATGGCTTTATGAAATTTTATTACATGTGTAGATTTGTGTAACTATCACCACAATCAAGATATAGAACTTGAAACATCTTGGGAAGGAAGGATCAGATATTAGAGAGATGATGCTCTGAAGAAAGGTATCCTAAGAAAAGTAAAAAAGAGATGTAAGACCAGAAGACTAAAAAGCAAAAAATAAAAAAATTAAATATGAAAGAAAACAAGTAATAGAGTGAAAGTATAAAGTATAAAAATAAATGCTGAAGAGCAGGGATGCAAAAATCACATTTTGAATGCAATAGCATAGAGAAACTCAGGAAAGTACAAACGTACGCACATGACATGTTTAAAAATGAAGGAATGTTCAAATTCCACTCCCAATTCACGTGTCAGAAAAACAGCTTGTTTTCTTGAAAAGCGGGTGTGAGGTGACAGAAACACAGCATCGTGGGATCTCATTGTGCAAATACAAAAGAACTTTTGAGGAGAACTATTATGGAAGAGGAAGGGTGTTGGGGAGAGGGGATACGAGTGGGTAACAGAGGGGTTGAATATGATGACAGTATGTTATATACATGTATGGAAACATGTACAACTACATACATTAACAAAATGTTTTTTAAAAAGAACCTTTGGAATAAATTTAGATGGCTATAGAGATATAGACATTAAGAAAAGATATAAGCAGAATGAATGAGGTCATTAGTCAAATAGATACAATTAAGTCTCAAACTCTTTAAGAGGGGGAAAAGGGGATTAAGAATAGAAAGGGTGAATTGATCAAAGTACATTATATGTATGCATAGAAATATCACAGTGAAATCCCTTTGGATTTCAGAGGCCAGGGAGATTAGTGGCCTTCCAGTTATAATGTGAAACTCTATTGTTTTTTCCAAGTTTGACAAGATTCTCTGTTACTGGAAACAAGGCACCTAACTTATCTAGTCAGCTAAGGATTATGCAGGAACACGCACCAGATCACGTCTAGTATGTACAGAGCATTCCACTCTGGCTTACTCCAATATCTCTTCTAAATAATTATCTCTTCTAAACAAGGAACAGAAATAATCAAAAGCCAATATTGAGTCAAAAATGCCAATTTTATCTCAGAGACATAAAAAAAGTCTGTAAGGAAAAAAAGATTTTTACACCAAGGAATTTATGGTTTTGGGGGGGTTACTGGTGTTGAAGTAGATATGAAAAGGGAAGTAGAGTAATATAAAAGAAAGCATGTGCCTTATAAAACTGTTCTTTTGTAAATACATTGGATAGCTAAATATATTTTTCAACTACAAAACCTGGAGCTCTTAAAGAGTAGGTCTTTTGTTTTTTGGTGGCACTGGGGTTTAAACTCAGGGCTTTGCATTTGCTAGGCAGGTTTTCCACCACTGAGCCACACCTCCACCCAGCCCATTTTTGCTTTGATTATTTTTCAGGTAGGGTCTCGAGTCCCACATGTCTAGAGAAAGAAGTTGAGTGTTTATACTGAGAAAGGATGGACTACATGTTTTGAACAGCAGCAAATTGGCTAATAGAGATAACTATGTTCAATGACAATTATGTATTAAATAAGCAAAGATAATTTCATGATGGCTACCTCCCAGCCCTACTGCCATGCATATATTTTAATAGAAATGGAGAAACAATTTTAAAGCATAGCTCAGTATCGGAAAATTTTTCTCTATATTTACAAATGAATTTTTCAGAGCAAGAATATTTTAAAGTTAAATTCCATGAGAGAACTTAGAATGATTTTATTCTACAGTCTACTTCATAATATAGTTCTACTGGCTGCAATTCAGATCAAATTCTGCTTTCTCCAGTGACTTCTCTCAATCTATTAAGCTTTACCATTGGCTTTCCCTTTTAATCCACATTTTACAATTAGCGATGTTTTCTTACTGCTGAGGAATGCAATTTCTATGAGGTAGAGTTCTTTGTGGATTTTGTTTTCTCGTGCATCCCAAGAATTTGCCCAATGCCCAGCACATAGTAGGCCTTAAAAATGTTTACTGAATAAATTAATGAGCATATTTTAATTCTTCAATTAAGTCTCAAACTCTTTAAGAGGGGGAAAAGGGGATTAAGAATAGAAAGGGTGAATTGATCAAAGTACATTATATGCATGCATAGAAATATCACAGTGAAATCCCTTTGAACAATTAATTTATGCTAATAAAAATTGAAGAAGAGACCAACATTGAAAGTATACAGGTAATCTTTGTTTTGTATAGTCATGAAAGACCATGAGAATGACTGCAAAGTGACAAGTAACATGATCTTTATAATCAATGGGAAAAATTATTGAGCTGTGAACTTAAAAGTTTTTTATAAAGACATGAAAAATGCTTGTATTGTTAGATGTTAGTGTATAGGGAAATGAAAAAAGAAGTACAACTAGTATTTGTTAACTTAAAACATTAAAAACATTGAGAATAGAAGTGTTATTTCTCTGAGAAAACCTTATTTAGAATAGTTTGATTCCACACATGAGTAAGATCGTGTAGTGTTTGTCTTTCTGTGCCTGGCTTGTTTCACTTAGCATAATGTCCTGATTTGATAATTACACAATATATAAGAATCTAAATATTACCTTGAACCCCACAAACACGAGAAATTATGTGTCAAAAATAAAAATGACAAAAAATAAAGAGAATAGCGTGAACAGTGCTTGCTCTCTTCCTTTGGCGACATAATTTACCACTGGAAAAGGCAATCATACACAGCTTGTCATTTCCTGTCCAGAAGAGTGGCTTTGCGCCCAGAACATTTCCTTACTTGGAGATTAAGAGCCTGTGTAGCTTGCGCTGGTTTTGTCGCCTTGTGAGGGATTATCTTTCCCTGTCCTGGGCTTGATGTATGTGCCTGTGTTCTGCTTAAGCATGTGTGTCTATGTTCGCCAGGCACACCCCAAGCTTTTGGCATTTCAGATTCCCCAGGAAGAGGTCAGGACCTGGAGTCCTTCTATCTAGCAGCCTCTATGTTGCCACATTTCCCAAATTGGCTGCCACGTAGGGATCCGCTGGCTCAGGAACCATCACATTGCTCATTGCTAGATCTTCTACCTTCTCCCCCTCCTTTTGCTTTGAGTAAATGCTATACCAGTTAAGCCTGATTCTGTCTGTTCTCAGTGATTTCAAATTACACACTGCCCTCTTTGGAAGGCACACATCTGCCCTATAAACTTGGCTGTACAAGCTGGCCACCCAGAGAACAATGAAACACCACAAGCATGTTTTCTATGGCTTTCAAATTGTCATACTTCTCAGTTTGGATTCACTTCCAACATTTTGTCTTTTCCCCTTTCATGGCATGGCATTTCTGAGAGTTCCTTTAATGCTAAAGTGTTTTGCTGATGTCACTTTTTCTGGGCCACTATCATCTTCTTTATCATGACTACTTCCCTCACGTATGTCAGTAGGTTCACCTACACCAGGTTCCTCTTGCTGAACATCTAGGATCTGTACATTGGGGGCCATGTGAACATTCTTGTTGCTAGCTGTTTTTCTATAACTCCATTTCTGTTTGATTCAAATTGCACTTTTAGCAGTACTACATTTTTTGCTGCATTTTCACTTTTGTTGGACTAGCCTGTCTTTAGATTATCCATTTTTGTCAGATGTCATATGGTTTACTACTGGGAGACAAGAAGACAGAAAAACTACACTCTATTTCCTCTGTGTGTAAACTCAGTAACAGATCAGCAATGACCAATCTCTTATAACCTTGGATGAAGTGACATAATTGGTCACCAGTGATATATATTTGATATTTACACAGTGATCAGTGGACTTAAGAACTAGCAATGAAGTTTGTGTTTTATATAATTACTCATGACTCTTATACTGTGATAACAGAAATTTGAATCTACATTTAGGGGCCTGATATTATTTACCTGCACTTTGGTAATTGAAATTTGAGAATATTGAAAAGTGTAAAAAGTGAGGAGTGCTTGTACCACAGTACATTAGCATTAATATCAGTGTTACTATTTCTATGAGAAATCTGGGAAAGTCAGTTTATCTCAAGGAAGGGATGACCCAGTATCAAAAGAATGTGTATTAATCATGTTTACTTTATTAATTTACGGATATTTCTACATCATTAGATGAGCTTTAGCAGGCTTATTCTTTGGCCTTTATCAACACCATATTTAACCATCCCTTGATATCTGTGGGGGATTGGTTCCAGGACTCAGCTCCCCCTGGACACCCAACTCTGCAGATGCTCAAGTTTCTTTTATAAAATGGTTTGATATTTGCATATAACCTACATATATCCTCCTATATACTTTAAATCATCTTCAGATTAAGTATACTTCCTAATTCTGTGAAAATGCTACATAAATAGTTGCTATAGTGTATTGTTTAGGGAAGAATGAAATAAAAGTCCACACATGGTCAGCATACACACGTTTTTCTTTGAGTATTTTAGACCTGAAGTTGGTTGAATCCAAGGATGAAGAGTTTATGGGTATAGAAAGTTAACTATACTGACAAATTTGAAGCAACATTGATATTTAAGATTTTCAGAAAATGGGCCTTTAGCTAAAATCTAATTTAAAATCTCATCTATACTAGAAGGCAAAATCTGCATGGTGGATTTGATGTCTCAGCTGGTAACACTCATTATTTCTAACCACTTAATATGCTCCTGACTCATAAACCACTTACTTCCAAGCCCTTGGTTTCTATAATGGTTCTTTTCCCCCCTAGTCTAACATTAGCCAAAATTTCATCAGAGTGCCTTTTCAAACTACATTAAGTTGTATGAACATTATTTCCTTGGTATCTTGTCAGAATATCTGAAAATATTTCACTACACTGAATGAAATGATTATATTCTACATTTGTCTATAAACATAATGAACTGTAGTGCAAAAAATTAAGACTCAATTACTTTTGCTTAAATTATTTTTATGTATGTATATAAGCACATTGAAATAGACATATAGATTAGCTTTTTTCATTTGCATTACTGTTTATTTTAATAATTGCTTCTTTTAACTCAGCATGTTCATAATTCTTTTACTGCAACTAGGACTTGATGGACATTTTTTAGTAGCTAGTTAATTTTAATCAGGGTTTTTGTGTTCCTTAAAAATAAACATTCACATTTAAAGTAGTGTTAATCTGCCCTGTTTAAAAATGTTGAAACTGATAAAAAATAATTTTAGTTTACAATGGCATAATTTCTTATCTTCCTATCAAAAGTGTGAACTTAATTTGAATGCTTTGTACTGGTAAGGCTTTGTGAGAACATAATAATTTGCAGTGGGGAAGGCTTGGTGCTGTTTCTTTTCTAATGTGTGATAATTGATGATAAAACAATGGCTATTGATGAGTGAGTGCTTCTATAGCACTTCTTGTTCTTCTGGATGAAGGGAGAATATTATTATCCATGGTACAAAATGTCAATATCAAGAGCTCAGTGAGGCCAAAGATACTGAAAATGATAATTATGTCTTTTCTTCCACAAGGGCATATAATTACAATAGGAAAACTGAGAGCCCATAAGTGATACTTCTCAACTGGCATGACAAAATTAATCTATTTGCTCTAATCACCCGTGTAACCTGTGTGTATAGTGGTGGTGGTGGTGGGGGGTGCTGTTAACTTCTTCATAGCAGTTATTTGGTATGATTCTTTAAAGTGTTTTGACATTATAAAAGAGATCAATAGAAAATATAATACCTCAAATGACTAAACATGAGAATCTTTAACCTATATTTTTATTTATTCTGTTTAAATAATTAATGATACACTTTTTTAAGTGTAGGGGAGATCACGAATGCACTCCCCCACCACCACAAATTATGCAGTCAAGTTTCCCACATTTGGAGAAATTGTAGGGTCAGCACATCCAGAGTGCAATGGTTAAGCCTGGCCCTGGGAAAACCACCCCCATGATCATGGTATCTCCCCTGCCAGGTAAGTATAATGAAAGACTTCTTAGTAACTCTTTGGATTACTAAAAAAATCCTATGGCAGAGTTTTATAGTAATGATGAACATTTTTTATACAAACGAACACACATGGCAAAATAAAAATTGTCATCAACTAAAACTACATAATTTCCTAACAGTTTTTTCACCACAGGTAATATTATGATCAGCCCATATTTTGTGTTGCCTAAGTAAGTGTGATTGTAAGTATTTTATATATAACATTAGTTAATTGAAATTTCAATACAACCAGATTATAAGGAAATGATTATTCACATTTATATACTTTACCCTTCCACTTTTTCTAACCTTAGTGGTTGAGGTAAGCATGCCTTTCTATTAAGTTGCAGGGATCAGTATTTAAATTTTAGGAGAAGTCTTTTGAAAAATCTAGAAAAGAGGATCTCATAGCCTTCAGACATTAAGAAATGGGAATGCTAATGACCTTGATTTGATCAATACATCCTGAACGCTATTCACAACAGCCAAGTGATGGAAACAGCCAAGATGCCCCACTACTGATGAATGGATCAAGAAAATGTGGTACTTGTACACAAGGGAATTTTACTCAGCCATGAAGAAGAATGGAATCTTATCATTTGCAGGTAAATGGATGGAACTGGAGAACATCATTCTGAGCAAGGTCAGCCAAGTCAGACGACCAAAAATTGCATGTTCTCCCTCATATGCAGACTTTAGATCTAGGGCAAATGCAGCAATGTGGTTGGACTTGGATCACAAGACAAGGGGAAAGCACACCCGGGAAATATAGAAATAGGTAGAAAACCCAACACATGAAAGCGTTTGATGTCCCCACTGCAGAGGAACTAATACAGAAACCTTAAAACGACAGAGGTTAACATGAGAAGGGGATCAGGAACCAGTGTAAAGATCAGTTAGAGATGAATCAACATGGGTTGTAACACATGTGTACACAAAAACAATGCTAGGAATCTTTCTGTATAGCTATCCTTAACTCAGTTAGCAAAAATGCTATTCTTCCTTATTATGCTTATGTCTTTTCTTCAACAAAATTGAATCAGCCATGTAGAAGTATTTACAACAGAACAGGACCTGCCTGGAACTGAGGGAGGTAGGGGGGAGAGTGTGGGGGAAGGGGGTACCGGGGAGAAATGACCCAAACAATGTATGCACATGTGAATAAATGAATAATTAAAAAAATACACACTGTGTACATGTCTTTAAATGTCATACTTGACTCCCTTAGTTATACAATTAATATGTTAATAAAAATAAAAACAACAATAAATAATACCATAAATTTAAATTGCAACAAGCCACTTTAAGTCTTGAATGTTATGTTATATGTAAATACTAAAAGCATTCATAGTATTTATGTCTAGGTCATTGTGACCTCATTGCACAATACTTCACTACAAAGTATTGGCATGGCTTGCTGTGGTCCCTATTTGAAATTGGTTTACATGAAAAGACAAACCTGAAGGTGTGCTGTATAGGTATGGCTCTACTTTAAGGATTTGGTGTATATATTAATAGTCAAACTACTCATTTCTCTAAACATTTACAAGAAACATGATAAGATGCAACAAAATAAAAGTGAATGGGAGCCGAATTCTGAAAACTTGGGGGTGTTGTCGGAAGGGATTTCTTTTATGAGCTACATTTAGACTGAGAGTCTTTCCTCTTTCCCAAACTTGCTCTGCTTCCACATTTAGTGGATGTTATCTGAGCTTCATTCCAGCAATTAGACACAAGGATAAGCTGTTCAAACTGGCAGCATATCAGCCAGAGCTGTCCTACAGAAACGTTCAAACATTACTTTCCAATTTACACTTGAAGTGAACTTTTCAATGTTGTCCAAGATCTTACCTAAAGTTCAATGTAGAACAAGAGTTTCGAATGACAAAATCTCAGAAGACTTTTTATAGTGCAAAAGACAACTATATAGTTGATTGAAATGTAAATTAATATTTTTCCTCACTTTGATTAAACACTATTAGAAGGATGAAGAGAAATTGATATAAAGAAGCAACAGAATACTCAATAACTTAATTAGGATAGTGTGCGGTGAATGTTTGACACTAAGTCTTCAGGGGAGAAAAACTCCTTATCTGTAGCATTTGTTGTAAATACTTCGACATGGCTGATTTTAAGCTTACAATGAGATGTGCTGGACATGAAGTTGGAAAGAGATGCTCAGTAGCTCATGATTACTTAGTATCTCCATGATATAGCATAACATGCAACTTGAATGTAAATAAGAAAAATTACAGTGATGAGTAAAAATTACAGTTCTGAGTATTTTTTAATGTAATTTAAGTTCAAATAATTAATAATTTAATGATGGATGGCTAACAACTGGCTCATAAAATTGCCAAAGATTTAACAACCAGCTCTCAGAAGCTGATGGGAGCCACTTCTAGCACGCTACTGAGACATGTAGACTTTTATGTTTCTATAGATATAATGAAATATGTCCTACTTACTCATGATTAAATTGTTGTATATGTCCTCATTAATATTATTAAGGGCTGGATTTTAAATATTATTAGGAAGGCCACAGAGAAGTTTTCTATTTAATAATTTAAATATGAAAAATGGAAGGAATAGTTCATTATCCACTAATATTATGTGTATGAATATATATGTATAAATATGTGTGTATATACATATATATGTATAAATATGTGTGTGTACATACATATATATGTATATGCAGATACAGTGAAGTACCTTACTCTCTATCTGTATTTACATTATCTGTCTTTTGCCATCTATTTATCCAGCTAATAGGGTAAAATTTATCTGTATTATTCTACATATGAATATAAATAACTATGTGCTAGGAAAAACATCTCAGTTATTTTCAAGAGAAACAGCCCTGTAAAATATAATTTCACAAATCAATCATAGATATTTTTAATTTTGTTAATAAGTATAGGCAAGTTTTGTATTAGTTTTCTCCTACTGTGTTTAAAGAATAAATTATATTTTATGCAAGTGATGGTAGAACGTGGAGAGAAGTTAGTGGAACTCAACTGAACATACATAAAAATTGAAATAACTTGTAATTTACTTTAGTTAAGATTTTGAATATTGCTTTCTATATGCCAATTTCTTTAGAAATGAACTTTTTAGTAAGTTTCGAGCAGTAATAATACTTTGGGTATTAAAAAGTTGAAATAAAGCTTTGCCCAGAAAAGTATGACAGATTGTGAATTGAATGACCGGTAGCCAGACTCACTTAGCTCATAGGGGTCTTTGTTGAGTTGGTCCCAGATTAACAGCTGGGAATGAGCTCAGTTCCTGACTGCTGAGTGCTAATTAATACTGCTAACTGTTGACACACATTACAAGAGTCACAAAATTGTATTCTGCAGAAAGTGTCATCAAACTAATAATTTCAGATGTATGCTGACAAGTTTAAATACCAGAGGTTTTCAGCAGTGTGTACTCTAAAACCTTCACATGACTTGCTTTCTAATGAGCTACTTGGAAAGGTGGTAACAATATCACCTTAATCTGACAATACATTTTTTAAAGAAATGACTCCTTAAATTGTTCTGAAATTCAATAGAGCTTTAGAAATTATTCCCTTCAATTATTTATGAGCTAAACTTCTAAGCAATCAGTTACTGTGGGTTTTGAATATCTTTGCAAGACTTTTCCTAAACACAAAAAATATCTGTTAGGCCAGAAGCAAGCTTTTTCCCCCTCCCCTTTTAATGTATAATGAATCACAAAGATTTGAGGCCCTCCATTTAAATGCAATGAAATAAATTGGGAGATCTTTATTCCATATTTTTGTGAAATATAATTTGATCTCCCTATCCTATCTTCCCCCGGGCCATGAGTCAGGGATACATAATAATAAAAGACGCACCAGCTCTCTCAGAATAATACAGACCGAGACAAGTAGCATCCAACCAGGAAACCTGGCTTGTTAGAGAAGTTCCAGGGTCTGGCTATAACCGGGAAAGGCAGAATTCTTTTCTGCTTATATATCACATTCATCTGAGGATTTCACATACTTCAAAGTTCACTTGTCAATTTTCACAGCATTCCCAGGAACTAGATAAGTGTGAAAGGTTATTACTCCCACAGGAGAGTTGGGGGCAAGAGCCATAGAAGAGATGTGTTTGCCAGGAGTCACAAAGAAGTTGACAGAGTGCTCTGCAGTGCACGCAGTAGGCTATCATAAATACCATTTAATAGATCTGAATCAGAGCCTGATCTGAGAAGTCATAGCTTTGTATCTCCTTTTACATGGAAAGCAGACATCGAGCAACTCTGAAATAAACGTCATTAAAGGTTGTGCCAACTGTGCAAGCCACCTCAGATAAGTAAACTACTTTAGATCCAAATAAAAGTCCAGACATTGACTCATATTTCATTTGGGATGACAATTCTATTCTCCTGTGATGGGCTGTTCTAAGACTAAGCTAGACTTATATCTCTCACCTGACATTAAGAAATCATAAGTGCTTCTAACTAAACATTTACTTTTAAATATACCTTGGGTAAAAAAATACAACCCTGATGCTATGAAATTTCTTGCCTTAAAAATCATATATTGATTAAACTTATAGGAAGGAAACTAGCAAAAATCAACATTATAAAAAAATACTTGGTGGACAAATATATTTGCACAAAGAATATGTTTGATACATAAATATGTTTTTATACAGAGGATTTAAATTTTGTTTCTGAGTGTTTGTTATAAGTTCCAAGACATTGGAGGATTTGGGCTGTTTGTGATTTACTGGAATTAAATCTATCATGGAGTATTGGGCGTGGGGGAGGGTCACAAGTGGGGAGTGAAGAAATGGGAGGGAAATAGTTCAAAGTATTCAGCGTTGATGTGACACTCCTGAAAATGCCACTTTGCTTCACACATGCCAACACAGAGCCTTACCTCACTAGTTTATGACTCAGCTGTATTTCTCAGACCTGCTGAAAACAGTGCCCTGATTGATCAGAAATGTCTGCCTGTTTCTTTGTCAGCACTTAGTAGATCACTGTTTTGATCCTCCTACATTGATTTGAGTATTTGATGACCTACTTTGGGGACATCTAGATTTCAAATTCTGTTGTATATCTGGTTAGTTAAATTGACTTACTTCTTTTCTTTTTTAATGAATTTTATTAACATATTTTTAATTATACAAAATAATGAATTTCATTGTGACATTTTCACACATGCATGTAAAATACTTTTATCATATTCACTAGGTTTCCCATTATCCACCATCCTCCTTCTCCCCAATCTCCTTCTACTTCCCAAATAGTCTCTTCTTTTTGTGTGATTTTTTAAAAAAAATCTAGATTTCATATATGAAAGAAAACATGCAATATTTGCCTTTCTGAGTCTGGATTATTTCATTTACTATGATGATCTCCAACACCATCCATTTTATTACAAAAGACATGATTTCATTTTTCTGTACAGTCAGATAATATTCCATACTCTTCTCTTTTCCTTGGCTCTTTTAATGTGAGTAGATTCAGACAGATATGTTTAACCTCACCTGAAGTCAAAGTTGCCTGCTAGTCATTTTTTTTTTTTTTTTGGTTTACATAGACTTTTAGAATGAGTAAAGAGCTGAGTTACAAATCCAGACCAGAACCCCCATCTTAATTCCAAAGTACATAAGAAAATTTTAATTTTAATCTTGTTAACAAAGTATATTTATTATTAATTAGTGGGCATTAGTCAATGTCAATGTGTATCGGCATTGCATTCTTGTCAATGGTAAAGCTTATGGATATTAAAAGACTGTCCTGAGCATTCATTATGAAGTTATTATATAACAAGGCCACCACTGGCCTTTCAAGCACTCATAAAATATCACAACTCAAGTATCTTGCTTCTTCTGGAATATGGACTAGAAAAGTTTAAGGTATTTCCTGTGAAATTAGAAAATTTTCATTGAAAGTTCTTTTTCTAGCTTTTCTGGATGGAGATATAATGCCAAAAACACAAGGTTCTCTTCAGATGTTCACAGCTTATGGTATGTTATTCTGATTATACCAGCAAGCATCATTAAACCTCTGAGATACTTGGTTTTTTCACTCCAAGGAATGTGTCTACTGTCTCGTTTAGTTTGCAAATCTCTCATGAAGAGAAGTGAGTGCAGAGGATGGAGGCTTTGCTCTATAGCAGCAGAGTTAGGCTGCTTTTTCTCTTTCTAAAAACTTCTTTGTAAAATGCCATTATAAATGGTTAGCCATAAGTAAAATGGCAAGCTGTCATTAGCTAGTACTTTCCTGACATCAAGCACAGACCAAGAACTGAAATACTCAGAGGCTAGGTAAACATCATTGGAAGAGGAAATAGGGGCAGAGAAAATGACCAACCAAGGGTTCAAGAGCCTTAAGCTTTGTTTAAGGACAGTTCTCAAAATCCTTTACTCCTCTTCTGATAAATTGCTATCAACACCACTACTCAAAAGACTATTGAAGGTCAAGGAAATATTTCCAAAGACTTTGGTTGTACACCCTTCTAAGGGAAAAGTCAGTAGCTGTCCTCCTTACTCTGTTTCATCACTGTTCTCTAATACAGAATAATGGAACAACATGGAGCAAGGCAGAGGTTTTAGCACATGGATTTTAAATGAGTAAGGCTCATTTGGGGGAGTTTGCTAAATAACTTATTTATCTAAATGAACAGGATCCTCATTGGTGCTTCCAACTAAGTGGACTAGCATTAAAAATACCTTATTATTCAAAAATTTGGAATTGGTTAAAATAAATGTTACAAGAACTTTTTGAATACTTTGAGAGTTGACAATTTTTATCCATTGAGGGTGGATTTAACTGTTTTAACCATCAAAAGTCATTCAGAGACAAATTTGGTGAAGAAGGTGCATAATCAGCCTCTGAATCCTCTTTTTTTGTGTGTGGGTTTTTGTTGTTGTTTTTAAGCTAGTAAGACTCTAAAGTTGTCAGGTTAAATTGTGGCTTATAATTTGGTTTTAGAATCACTTTGAAAGAATAGCTTCACAGTGGCTGTAAGAAATGGTGGTGCTATTGGTATAGAATGAAAGTGTCTAACAAACATGTCTTGAAACTATATATGTATGAAACTAATGTGACAGATTTGCTTAACAATAAGTCTCATAGCTTTACCATCATATTCTGTCGTAGTCTGATATTTTTTTAAGCTAGAGTACTTATTCATCTCGTTGCTCATTTAATAAGAATTCATTTATTAATACAGCGTTGCCATTAATACAAGAACTCTAGGGCAACACAGGCTGGGCACAAATTCAATTTATGACACTTTGTGCTGTGTTACTCTAGCTCGGGTCACCTGATTTCTCTAACCCTCATTCTCTTCATCTGAGTATAATTCCTATGAAATTAGTGATGGGGATTGAGTGAGTAAACACTTGTATTACCTGGAACCCACAGTAAGTAGTCTGCAAATGTCAAGCATCAAGAAAGTTTTACTGGCAGCCCACTTTGTGTCACTCATTGTGCTGCCCCAACTCTTTGTTTGGGATTAAAAAGAATCATGAAAAAACTGAAACAGTGAAATAAAAATGATAACAAAATAAGCAATACCCCTTCAATATGATTATTTAAAATCAAATGGGTATAAAGTTTCCTGAACATATTCACAGATTACCTGGTTAAGTGCACCAGTGACCATAACATGATTTGTTATGACAACAGTAGCTAGGTGACTGCTATTTTAAATTCATATATGCTAATTACCAAAAATATCCTCATTAAAGCTACTACTATTTTGATACGAAAGCTCTTAACATTTAAACTACACAAAGTTTATTACCATCATATAACAATATTTGAAGTCTGAGATATGTAGAAATATTCTGCATAATACTCAGTTTACTATTCTTTTGGACACGTGACACTTCTGAGATTAAATAGTTTTGGGAACAAGTTATACATGAGACAGTGTTCTGGTAAGATCTAATTGGTATTTGATAGCTGAATCCCACAGTGAGAACCCTTGTCCAATCCATGGTATGTGACACTCTGCTTTATAGTTCTCTGGGACGAGTATGAGTCTGGAAGTTTCTTTTCTAGTCACAAGTGACCAGTGCTTACGCTCACTCTTTTCACTTGTGTTTACACATTGCATTACCCTCCAATATGAACAGTGCACCCGAATTTCTCATAAAGTGGACGGTATTAGAAATAGCCTTCCATTTAAGAGGATGTTCGAGAATAATAAGGCCTTTCCATAGGTTTTCCCAACAATAGTTTCAGTTGAAGATTGAGCCCACCAAAGGTATGATTTCCCAGTTATTCTGGCAGTTGCAATTATAGTTTCTTGGACTTAAATGCTTAATTAGGAGCCTTTGGAAAGTTTCTTGTCAAGCTAAAAATATTTCTAATGTACACTTTTGCTTACTCAAAGCTGCATGGAGCTGTAATTTACAAAGGAAACTTGTTTCCTTAATTGTTGTGTCAGTCAGCAAAAGCACAGGGAGCAGGCACAGAGGACTGTTTATATTTAGCTGTGCCAGTGGACATGAAATGTCACAACCTTCATGTAATTAGGGAAAGGTTAGGGATACCATTTCTATAGGAGTGATTACTTTACAACTTGTTTTACATCTTAAAATTATGTACTTCACAGGGTTTTTATTTCCACCAGTATAATTTTGCATTTATGCAATACTTAAAGATAAAGACATGAATCAGATTTATTACTCGATTCCTGTTTCTATATTATAGTTAGTTTTACAGAAAGTGAGATTAATAGAAAACATATTAACATGTAGAGTTTGAATTACAGAGGTTTATTTTATTTTAATTCTACTATTTTTATACTGCCTTCAGTTAGAATGTTTCCCTATAGCACAGATCTAGAGATGAATAAAGAGAAGTGCACATTTTCAGGATGACTCATGTATTTACCAAGCATGATGAGAGAAAAGGGGAAAAACAAAGAAAAATGAGCAAATGAGGGAACAATGTCTTGCATCACTACAGCATTATCTTGTTGTCAAAGTTTTTTTCACATCTACCACACAGACCTTTCCGGAGAGACCTTGCACGGTATGTTCTTATTAGATGAGCTCATCCTTCTGAAAAGCCTTGTCATACAGTGGTTACAAGTCTAAGATGGAGAGTTGGATGGATGTGTTATAATCTATCCTGTCAGTGTGACCTTGGGTAAACTACATCATGTTGAGCACCAGATTTCTCCTCTGAAAAATGCAAATCACAATAACTGTGTTACAGGCTGTCCTGCCTCGCAAATAAGCGCAGAGCATGTACACAGTATGCATTTGATGAATCACAGTTGTCAGTTCTTCTTGTTATCATTACTGCTCTCCAGTCTTACAGACAGAGTCAATACTTTCCAGCTATTGTATAAAGTCAGGGGCCTAGGTAGAATGGACAGTGGAGACTGAAAATTTTTTCAATGAATTTAATATGAGAGGAATGTATTGTGCTTTTCTCTCTTTCTGGAAGTCATTTTCATGGATGGTGTCAAGATATTGACATTCATTTCCATATCACATCATCTTCCAAACACTTTTTCTCAGAGTTGTCCCTCTTCTACCAGAAGACTTTTCAGTCTGATCTTTCGTGAATCCTTGCTTTGTGATGTGTAGGAGTCTCCAGTTAACAGAATCTACTAACCCTATGATATTTGTCATTCATTTTATTCCCAAGATAGTTTTGACTAAAATTATTTTTATACTCTATGTACATTAATCAAGAGGAAATATGATACCAACTAGCAACTCCTTGACAACCAAGATCCACTATCATCATCATTAAGAAATTATTTAACATCATCATCTTTTTGGTAATCTGTTTTAGGCTATATGTGATTTGAATATCAACATCCCTTAAATGTTTCATAATAATTGCTGTAATGTATAGAGTTAATCTACTACTTATACAAGTGAGCATATTAGTTATGTTTCTTTTAAGATTAGTTTGGAGATATGGCATAAGAGGTAAAGCACCTGCCTAGCAAACACAAAGCCCCGAGTTCACATCCCAGTACTGCCACAAAAAAAGAAGAAATAAGTGCTGTGATTAATTAGTACAATGTTACCTAAACGAGAAAAGGGACATTTTCATGCATATATTATTTTTAAGGAATAATCAGGTGTAATATTGGTAGAAAATAATACAGGTTTATGATGAATAAAATAGCAAAAAATACAGCAATATAATCTTTTCAAATTAAATTTATCTTAATGGTTACATAAAAACAAATGTGTAGATATTAATGGGATGACATGATGTTTCAATACATGTATACATTGTTTAATGTTTAAATCAGATTAAATGTGTCTATCTCCTCGAATATTCATCTTTAAGGTGAAAATTTTCAAAATAACTTTCATTTTAGATATTTGAAATGTATTGGTACATTATTGTTGGCTACGTTTACACTATTGTGTAATAACCACCAGGACTTCTTGTTCCTACCTAACTGTAACTCAGTATCCACTTACTCAAATTTTCCCTAGCCCGATTCCACATATGAGTGACTCATGAGAAAATTATTGTTCTGTACCTGGCTTATCTCATCAAACACAAGGAACGCTCATGTTGTCACAAATGACAGGATTTCAGACTTTTTAATGGCTGAATAATATTCCACTGTGTATATGTACCTCATTTCCTTTATGCATTTATTACTTGTTTCCATTTCTTGACTAGTATATGAATAACAGTACAATGATCTTTACTAATTGTAGTTTTGGGAGGAATACATGCAGGAAAGAGCACAGAAACATAAAGGTATTTCCTTCAATATCCTAAGCACAGCAAAGAGCTGAATGGAAAGTGAAGTGATATATCTAGAACAGAATAAGGAAGAGGCAGTCCATGATAGAGCAGTGAAGAGTTGGAATCATGGGATAGATTCAGGTTATGAGTTCCTTTCAAGCTAGTTAGGAATTTTGATTTGATACATTAAGTAATAAGAGTCACCTTGCTAGTCATTCCCCTTGGTTTTGCAAAACAAATGGGAATTATGATAGTCTTACAAAAAGTAATCACTGAGCAATATAGACAGTGCCACTAAAAAGAGAAACTATGAAGAGGTGTGGGAGTATGTGAGTTGTGACAGTGAGTGGGTCAGTAGGCTCAATTTCAGTTAGATGATGTTCTTTACAGTTCTACATGAAGCATTGCAGTGGCTCATTCAGAATGCAATAGGAAGGGCCTACTCTGGAGCAGGACTGATTCTCAGCAGTCCAGGCATCTTAGATTAGTGTCTACATGAAGATGATAACCAAGGACAAACGTAAAACATAATTCTTCATTTGGTGTAAAATAGTCACACTAAGTTTAGTGGTACAATTGTGTCACAGTAACTGTGTGTGCTTCACATTATAAAGGCTATTACACAACTCCAGAGGGAGTCATTTGAATCATATCCCAAGGTTTGTATATCACTACAAGGTGCTTCTGGAAAATGGCAGCAAAGTTTTGTTTTATAAGAGCAATATAACCTTCCACTTCTGGATGGAAGAATAAGGTCTTACCCAAACCTCCTGCAAATAACTGTAAATTCTGAGCACAATTTTTTAAAAGGCATCTTCTGAAAACCCTGGGGGATGGTAATGGTCAAGGACACACTAATAGCTTTGTGGTGTGAAGGTTCTTCAAAACACAAAGAAGACCTACTATATGATCCAGAAGTGGAACATACATATCCAAAGATTTGAAATCAGTATGCCAAAGAGACACCTGCACTCCCATATTCACAGTAGTAACATTCACAACAGCTAAGACATGGAATCAGCAATGAAATACCATTCAGCTTTTAAAAAGAAGGGAATTCTGTTATTTTCAATAACATAAATGAACCTGGAGGACATTATGGTAAGTGAAATAAGCCAGGCACAGAAAGACAAATACCACATGATCTGACTTATATGTGAAACCTGTAACAACTCAACTCATAGAAGTAGAGAGCTGAGTGATGATTAGCAGAGGTGGGGAAGGCAGGGAGATAGGGAGATCTTGGTCGAAGGGCAAGAAATTTCAGTTAGAAGGAGTGTGTTTTGAGATCTTTTGCATAGGATGGTGAGTATAGTTAATGTATTGTATATATTAAAAGAACTAAGGCAGTAAATTTCAAATATACTCACCACAAAAGCAAGTATGTTAGATTAACGTATTAATTAGCTTTGTTTTAATCATCTTATATTGTACACATGAATGAAAACATCACATTGTACTTCATAAATATATACTTTTATAACTTGTCAGTTGAAAATAAAAGTAAATAAAACAATGAAGTAAAAGAAGTCTGAATAGTGATTTGAGCTGCCAACAATGGTAGGGAAAATAGTTTTCAGTTTGATTCTTACAAAGATAATTGATAATTGCCACTAAAATAAAAGTATCAATAACCTTTAAAGTAATATAATAGAATCCAGAGTCTCCACAACATAGTAATTCACAATGTCCATGATATAATTCAAAATTATTTGGCAAAAAAACAGGAAATCATGACCTATTTTCAAGGAAGAACAGCCAAGAACTGCCAACCTCAAGATGACCTAAATATTAGAAGTATAAATCAAATACCTTAAAGCAGCTATTATGATATGTTCGATGTGATCAGATAAAATATGAATTAAGTGATAAAATATGAATTAAAATTATGAATAAAATGATAGAAGTCTCAGCAGAGGAAAATTTTGATGAAACAACTTCCAGACTGAAATGGAATAGTACCTGGAGGAAAGAGTGTCTTTTATTAATTTGAATAATTGGTCAAATACATATTCTTGAAAACTATCTAAAAGTGATGGGACTGGAAAGGACATGGAAAGGTTAAAATTAACTCAGGAAAAATTCTTTTTTAAGTAGTTGGACTCAATGCCATATAAAAAGTGAACTAAAACATATTTGGCAATTCTATGTGAGAACAGAAATATGCAAATTTCCCACTCAGTTCCATTTTTTAACAGGCTTCCAAGAAGATACAATATATAACAACATTTATAAAAGAGAATATCAGCTATGTAAAGTGGTGTGAACTCAAATTTTTCTAACAAGTTTTTGGTGTAGCTATTTTTTATGTGTTGGTGTTTCTTTTAGATTATATAATATAAGGTATATAAATATGACTCCTGAAAATGAAAGTGATGTAATATTTAAGCAGTGTTGTTAAACTACAGACTATTGTTATGAAGTTATGTTTTTCTGCATATTAGTCACAGCAAACAAGTTAGGGAATACTTGTGAATGTTACTTTCACATACTAACTTCCTCTTACCAAGCACTAATTTGAGTGTCTTTTCCCCCTAGGAAAATACAGAGATATATTTTGTAAACTACTTCAATGAGAACTTTCTAGCACACTTCTTAAGAAGCAAAGGAACTAATCAGTAATGCCTTGGATAGGAAAAGAGTAGTACCTATTCAGAGAGTGATGATGGAGGGTTATATTTGAAGAAGTGGTGAAAGAGCTATCAAAGAACTTAGTGTTCTCAGCTTTCTATTTACACACATTAAGCCCATTAACTAAATCTGTCATGTGCTCCACAAACAGTAAAGGTAGCAATACATATAGAATCCCTTAGCAAGTCTATTTTTCTGGAAACTCTATAGCAAAGGAAACTCAGGGTCAGTGAGAAAGAATCCCTTTATCTTAGGCCTTTTATATTTGGTGGGGTATCTGTGGCTTAGTGGATATCACCTTCATAATGTAATCATTCCCATTTATTTTTCTCTAATGAGGCTGAAAGTTTTTCAATATTCATAACTATATTGCATGTCTTTTTACCTTCCATGTAGCACCTAGCACAGATGTTAAATAGAGATAGGGTACTAGGCAATTAAGAGCTCAGTATAAAGGAACAGCTGTCTGGTTCCAATGTGGACAAGTATCTTGAACTTCCCAAATAATAGTTTCTTCATCTTTTAAATAGGAATAATAATAATAACAGCCACCTCAGAGAATTGTGTGCTTTGTGTAGGATAATATGCATATATGAGAACTTGCAACATATTAAGCACTCAATAAATAGTTCTTATATAATCACTGCTCCTCATCAAAAATTTGTTGAATGAATGAACAAATGAATAATGACATAATTTTATTGACTTGAAACTTTTTTTTAATCTCATGTTGTTTTCTAAGAAGTGCTAGGTGGTTTATTTGAAGATTTATATTAAGGGTGAATTAAAATATTTTTTGGCAATACTAGGTGAGAACAGACATATGCAAATTTTCCTCTGAGTTCCATATTATAGTTGCCTTGTAGGGAATGCAAAGTATAATACTTACAAATAGGATGCCACCTATGAATTTTATGGTAAGATGAATACCACAGCTATTTATTATATACAGATCACAATGCCTTATTCAAAGACAGAGTGGGAATGGACAATGGAAATATAAGACAAAAAAAGGCATGGTCCTGTCTTTGAAGCCTCATAACTTTCCCTTAGAAGCTGAACCAATACATTATCTGGTATAGATAATGGTTCCAGACACTGTAGGTAGCTGGAAACTACAAAAAATTATCCTGTTTATGTAAAAGTGGACATTTAAGACAGCAAATTTGCAAGTCTCTTCTAGTTTTACTCTAATAAATACAATCTAAGTTTCAGACAACGGTCTGAGAGTCACATAATCATCAGAATCCTCAATTCCTAATTGTCATCTAGGAAATATGTCTGTTCATAAAATTCAGGCCTGATTTGTTAGTAGCCTACAAGTTGACTGGGTACTCTGATGAAGTGCTTCATTCCTTTCACTGTCTTATTAAATTCACCCACCAAAATCTCAACTCACTCCCAAAATTAGGGTACTGGTGAGGAATCCAATGAAGACAAAAATGACTACAAAAATAAAAAAACAAACAAAAACCACAAGAAGACCACCACACACCCGTGTAGTCAATGGTATGCTGGCAAACGTTCAATAACCGAGTCCCCAAAAAACAAAGCTAGGCAAAACCAAGTGTAAAACCCTGATTTATACCCCTTGCCAATTTCTGTGGCATAAATTCTCCATCCATGGCTGACTTCAAGCTATAGGTGTGATGCTACTGAATGTGGAGTTGGGAAGAGAAACACAGCAAGACAGAATAACATAGTCATCCCGCCACGAAGACACAACAGTTGTAAATAACCTGAAGAGTTTAGTGGTATAATGGAGTAAATAATTAGGAAGCAATGGGCTTTGAATATTTATTACCTTTGTTTTAATGTATTCACTTAAATTTCATACAATTTAATTTTTAATAGTTTAGCTTGCATAATTCCTCAAATTTCAGCAGTTGACTTTCATGAGCCAGTTACGAGCTGGCTGCAGCACAACACTGAGTATACTGTTATGTTTAAGGGCATGGTGTTTGGATTTGAATATGGACTCTGCAACTTTCATGTGTTGCTGGTCAAATCACCTAATCTCTCTAAGCCTCAGTGCTCTCATCTGTGTAATTATGCATACTGAGTAGGGTTGTTGCAAAGACAAAATGAAGAATATACATAGGACACTTAGTAAAGTGTCTGAAACGTAATATCATATTAATATTTACTATTAGTAAATACTATTATTAGTATTAGTATTAGTATATACTAATAGTATATACTATTTTAATCCATAATAATTCACTCCATGTATTATTACTAATTAATACTACCAGAACACACGGTTGATAACATTCCTTCTGCCGAAGAAAAATGAGTGAAATTTTATTGGTGAAATATTTTTCTTTTTTGCTTCCTAGACAGCTGAAGGTAATCTATTAGAAACTGAAAGGGAAAAACTAGTCTCAATCAATATGATAGATGCAATGTGTAATTAGTGGATTGTAAAGTTTTGAAAGGGATTACATGCTTTCTGGAATATATCTGCAGCAAAAGTAAATAGGTTTCATGTTGAGAAAGATTCTGAGGCCACTTTTATGGTACAGCAGGAAACAGCACTTGTATATATATGAGCTATAGCCACTGTGGTTAGTGATGAGGGAGAAAAATTTCATACAGTGAATATCATCCATCAAGGTCGATGTTTATGGTATTTGAAGAAATTCATGTTGTACCTTGCCAGTAAAGAAAAGAAAAAGAAATCACTATTTGAGCATATTCCTGAGTTTGGGGATCATACATTTGAAAAGAGGTTGATTAAAAATAGGATGGTGACTTTGTAAAAAAAAAAAGTAACTTATGGTCACAGAACGAGATAACAAAATTTGCTTAATTCAACTCAAAAGCATTTTTTGGGGGAGGGACACGGGAAGGATGGCTGGGAAATAATGTAAAGTAAACAGGAGTTGAAATCAAAGGAAAAATCATTCCTGCTGTTTCTGTTTGAGAGTGACACAACACAAGGAGCAATCATGGAGTACTGGGCCGCGGGTTAACGGAAGTCATACATTCCTGTTAGGAATGGATGATAGCCTCGCTTTGCTTCCTCTGAGTGGTATGTCAATCTCCATTTCCACATACAAGCAGCAATCCAGAGGATTGTGAGGCTGAGGGCCAGTTCAAAAGCTTCCTTAAGAGAACAGGGTAAAACTGAATCATGCCTTGACCGACTTACCAAGGTGCATCTTATGTTCTGTGAAATTATTTTGTGTAAAACCCTTGAAAAGTCTCAAACTACCTGCAGGTAGATTTACTCAAATTACTAAAATTAATTCCTAGGTTTTTCAAGCATTTTTGCTAGTGTATTCTTTGAGTCTTTTCTCAATAAAACAAAATTATTTACCCTCGTTAGGTACATACTTCAGAGTCAAATGAACACCATGTTATTTAGTCTGAAACGCTTTCTGGAAGGGGAATAAGAATTACTTTTGAGCAGCATGGGTCTTGGCAAATTATCCTAATTTTAGGGTACTTTGCAGTCAATTAAATTCTTTTTTTCTACAGGCCCCATTTAATGAAACATTCTTTTCTTTTTTAAAGCTTAAAAAGTACAGAAAAGTACAAAGAATAATATAACAAACACATGTACCCAGCCCCTGAATTCACAAATGTTCCTACTTGGTCATTTTGCTTCTCACAGATTCATTTGGTTTTATAAAAGAACTATAGAACTTTTCATAAAGAGGAGGTCTCTCTCCTTCCAAAGCCCATTATCCTAACTCCCTCACCTGATGCAGCTATTCTCTGTAATCCACTTACGATGCTGCATAACGTCTTTTATTAAATTTATGCAACTATTATAGTTTTTCATATTATTTTATAACTTGCTTCTTTCTATCAGCTTGATGTTTCTGAGATTTATTGATGTTGACAATTATAGATATGCCATTATTTTAAATTGTGTGGTTATTCCATCATATAAATATGTCACAATATATTTTCTATTTTCCTGTCGGTGGATTTTAATCTTTTCCATAAACAAATACTAAAGAATATGTGACATGTCACTTAAAATTGTTGTCTTCCAACTTCTATTTTGAAATTTAAATTCCAATAAAATTTAGAGATAAATCAAGCAAAAACCAAAGAAAATCTCCTGCAATTCTACTATCTAGAAACTTAAACAAATCTTAAAATTCTGTCCATATTTTCAATATGGGGCTCTCTAAACACACACACACACACACACACACACACAAACACATTTTCAAATTGACATCCCAGTGAACAGGCTACTTCTTTCATGGTAAACAATATTTAATGATTATTTTCATGTGTGTGTCTTTCACAGGGAAGAAATGAATATGGTAGGGATACGTATTAGTTCAAAGATTAAAATATGATATAATATGAGAACTTTAGTTCAGTGACATGCTATACAAAGCCGAATAATCTCAATCTGATTATTACAGACCTTTTGGGTTATGATTAACAATTTATAAACTAGGGCCTAAGAAATAGAGTTTCAGCTCTCACTGAAAGCTTATAATCACATATCAAAACCTATGACTTCTAGACTTTTAAGGATACATAATACTTTTTTGGATGCTTACTATGTTCCATAGATTTCTTTAATTCTTATAACTAGCCTATAAATTATAGTCAGCAAGGTCACTGCAAAAGCTAACCACTGTGTGATTTTTGAATATGCCAGGCATTTACTCCATTCAGGTCTCAAAATAACTCTGTGAATGGGCACATTACCATCCTCTCTTTATAGATGAAGAAGCTCGGAAAGAGATGTCAGGTAATTCTCATTAAGAAGTGTGATGATGTGGATGTGGACAGAATGACACAGTTTTCGTCCTTAAGCATAGAGAAGTTGAGTGGTTTGTGGAAGGGTTTATGAAACTTTTGACTCCTTTGCCTATTGTAACTTTATCAAATGAATCCAGTAAGTATCTCTTTAGGAAAGTTACAAAAATAAAATTTTATTCTCAAATGCAGAAACCCTAGGAACCTTCATGATGAATATAGACACAACATAGCCTATGTGGACTGATGCTGCTGGCAAGCAGGCAAGAAGGCTCACAGGCAGGCTGGGGCTACTCAAGCCCACAACACACTGCTTATTTATCAAGGGACAGCCTGAACAAATATGATCAAGTGTGCGCCTGCTTTTAGTTTGTCTGTCAGTGGTTTAACCACAGATGGTATGTGTTCTATTGGAATTACTTGGGCAAAAAACAACAGGATGAACTCTTGCTTACTTCCCTGGAAACAGTTTTTTTCCCAAACTGTCATTCTTATGCCGAGCATATAATTTTTACTTTTGGAGAAATGTGAAGGATAATTGGAGACCTTTTTTAGAGAGCTTGTTTAGTTCCAAAAGGATTTCTATTTTTGAGTTCTTAGAGGAGACAAGTAAGTATATTTGGGGGCAATGTTTGTTTGACTAAACAAGATGTTGAAGGGATTTTCTTTTGGCAAACATACAGCAAGGTTTCTCAATCTTGGCCCCTTGATATTTTGGAGCAAATAATTCCTTGTTGTGGAGGTCTGCCCCATGCATTACAGGATGTTGAGTGCATCCCTAGCATCTACCCATTGGATGCAGTGGCATCACATCCTCTTCCTCACACACTTGTTGCAAAAATCACCCTTTGTTGACAGCTCCTGGTGTAGATAGTCATTTGAAACAGTGAAAAGAGTAAAAGCTAAAGATGGTCATCAAAATCTGGTCAAAAGAAGTAAGATTATGTTCTATTAGTCTCCTGTCTGTCACTCTTTCAAACATTGCTTCCATTGCTGTATCTCATCAATTCTCATCTCTCTGAGTGACTCCAGGATATGCTCTTCAGTTCGAACTCTCCCATTCCCCAATCCTGTCTTTCCTGCCACCTGCTGGATATTTCTCTGTGAATGACTTATCACCTGTAGGGTTGAGATTGCCCCCTCCTGATCTTCTGATTCCATTAAAGACACACTGTCCTATAAGACATTGGAATTGAAACATTTGATTACCTTTGACCCTTCCCTCTCTGTTAGCCCAAACTTCATCCCATACGATTCTTTAGGATTTCTCTTCACTTGTACACCCTGAAATCAAGCCCTCACCACCTCACTACACCCCTCTCTGATCTTTGTGTACCAGCTTAATCCTACCAAAGATGCGATTGTCCCATGCTGCTCCTATGGAAGCATCTTTAATGACTTCCCTACCTATAATTACACAGAGCTAAAGTCCCTCCATCCACATTTGGGATTGCCCATGGTATGTCCACCACAAACAATCTTCTTCCCACTTTCCCACTATTGTCTTAGACCACCCTTCTGTTTCACGAACACTTCAAAGTTTGCCTTGTCTCAAGTATCTACTCAATCCATGCATGTATGCTTTTTTAAAATCGTGTTTTCCCTTTGCCTCTCTGCTTACTGAACTTCTAGTTATGTTTGCTGACCTCATCGTTAGTTCAGATGTCACCTCCTTCCAGAATGCTCTTTTGATGTCCATTATAGTTTGAATATGAAATGTCCCCCACAGACTCATGTGTTGAATACTTGGTCCCTAGCTGGTGGCTTTATTTTGGGAGATAATGGAAACCTTAGGAGGTGTGGCCTAGCTGTAGAAAGTAGGTCATTGGGGGTGTGCCTTTGAGGGCTACACCTGGTCACTGGTCCTTTCCTCTCTCTGCTTCCTGGATGCCCTTGAGATGAGTAGTGTCTAATTTATGTCCCCCCCTACCATAATATTCTGTCTCACTTCTGGCCCAGAATCAGTGCAAATAGGACTATGAACTGAAACCTCTGGAACCATGAGCCAAAATGAATCCTTTCTCCCTCAGCTTGCTTATGTTAGTTATTTTGTCACAGTGATGAAGATTCTGACTAATACAGATGTCAGAAGCTTTCTTTCTTCTTGAACCCCAACAGTAGCTGTAGAATTACAAATTATTCATGTAGCAAACTCATACTTCAGAGTTCTGGGTATGTGTTTATGAGGCTATAACCTCTCTTATAGTTCCTATCACTATGCTTTGTATATAGAATGCACTCAGGAAATACACATTGAATGAACAAACGAACCAATGAATTAACTGAGTTAACAGAAAGAGACATTTAATACTATTGTAAAGTCATTTGTAAACAGAACCAAATAGGCTCTTTTGAATGGTATGAGCTACAAAAAAATGCCTGGGGCCCAAATTATCTTTCATCTGCCTAACTGCTCTATGAAATTCCATTTAAAAAAATAAGTTGCTTTGCTGTCTTGAGATTTTTTTCAGATTTCAGGAATAAGCAATATCTAGTTGATGAAAGCCATTCACAGACGGTCCTGTTGCAGAAATGGACAAATATTGGGTCTCTAAATAACTACTATCCATCTCTGGATAACCATATATATATTCAGACACAGACACAGACACACACACACAGCACAGTCATTTATGTGTTGAATAATGGCCAACCACGGACTGCACATACAATGGTGGTTCCATAAGACATGATGTGATGGTCATACAAACGGCCTAATGACAGTGTACACACACATACACGTGTGTGTGTAACATGTGGGTGTTATTCATACATACACACACATATACATATACATATACATATATAACATATAATTATGTATATATATAAATTTATTTTGTGGATTTTTTAAAACCAGGAGCAATTTAAAACCATTTTTATGATCATAATAGGAACATTTAGGATAAAATAATATTGAACATAAGCATGCTTCTATTTAAGCAGATAGGCATACAAGGGCACTAAAATAAAAGTCATTTTTAGTTATAAGTATAATATATTTCTTTCTATTTATCATTTCTTATAATTTTCTTGTAGCTTCTGAGATAAGAAGACTAATAAGGAGACACTGACTTTCACTATTTCTAATCCACAAAAATGACTGTTGTTTCTAAATTTAGTTCATTATAATTATCTGGGTTTTTTTTTTTTTTTTACCAAGGCATTAGCAAGGCTAATCAGAGGTTCTGATGACTGATCTCACAGGAGGAATGACTGGTGACTAAAGTATTCCTAATGTCTTATATGTGTATATGTATCTTGTGATGGCTAGAGCAGATTGAACTCATAGTTTTATCTTGAAAAGCTTATAGTTTCATGTGCAAATTTCAGCCTCCAGGGCTGAAGATCCTTCTCATGGATGAATGAAGGGAGTGGGAGAAGAACAGTCCCAGATTCAGAGTGGCTTTTCACCTGGGGGAGTACAATCTCTTTCTGGCCTAATACCTAAGGCTGACACAAGAAAGACAACCAGGATTAGACTTTTGAGTTAGCCTTATAGACCTTAGATAGCCATCTATATTTTGTTGACTTACCCAGCTGAGACTTCCACTGTCCAATGATAAATGAATCATGCAATGACATCTACTTGCTTTAATGCACATGTGACTGGTTTCATCAAGTATTCATTCAAAAACTGCAAAGCCTCATGTGTGTCCATATGAGTACACAAACAGGATGACCTGGACACCTATTTCCAGGTTGCCTAGGAATGGACACCGTTTTCCAGAGCCAGTAGCTTACTCCCAAACACAGCTTTTTAAGGACCCTCAGGTTGGCATATGTTGCACAGTGGGGCTCACTGAGCTTTTGTAAAAGGCTGGCACTCAAGGACAGACTGCTTCCATGAGTCAAGCTGTTTTTGCCTTGCCTGCAAACACTTCTCTCACATAAGACACTTCTTGCCCTCACCATGAAAAGGAGAGCACTCTCTCAGTGGCACACCATCTTATCCACAGTTCTCTCTGTGCCCTCTGACTGATGCTGGCATTTCTTCCTGCCCTCTGTCAGTGGCACTATTCTGATTGCTGGGGAGATATGGACAGCACAAACAAAAATCCTTACCCTCAAAGGTTTTACATTCTCAACAGGGAGCAGGATGACAAATGCACAGCACATCCCGAAACAATAAGTGCTGAGGAAAAATAAATGAAAACAACAAAAGAGATCAGAGAATACTGAATGGTTGGTAGATGTCATTCTCTTGGTAGAGTAGATTTTGAAGGATGATTGGGAAAAAGACAGTCTGAGGCATGGAACAAATGTCCCATAGAGGAGGTGAAGCTATTTCCTAAATATCAAGGGGAAAAGGTACACGAGGTGAATGTGTTGTTGCTTTTTGTTTTTCCCTAGTCTGCTCAGAGGGAGAGAGAGAGAGAGAGAGAGAGAGAGAGAGAGAGAGAGAGAGAGAGAGAGAGGCTGAATACAGATATAGAGTTGGGGTTATAATTATATTCAGCTGCCAACCACTGCCATTGGTGGAAAGGGCTTTGGTCTTCTGAGATCATTTTGCTCCTTACCTTTACATGTCAAAGTTCAAGGTCAATTCATGATCCAGGGTAAAAATACAGAATTTACCATAATAAGTAAATGTGTAAATTAAAAGACAGATAAATTTCATAGGCTTGTCATTTGAGTGATAGAAAATATTAGCAATTGTTAAGCAAAAAAGAGAAAAACAGAAAAAATATTTTAAGAGCACATAATAAATGCAAAAATAACTGATTATTTCTTAGGGCAGGTTTTACTGTGTTTGCAAGGCTGGTCTTGTACTCATGGGCTCAAGTTGACCTTCTACCTCAGACCATCAAATTGAATAATTTGGTAAAGAAGTAAAGCTAACAATTTCCTAATTCATTTAAAAACTTTCCCTCTTTCAAATATATTAACTATTTATTCTTCATTATTTCACAGAGTCCTTATTTTCTTATAGACAAAAAGCTGATCAATTTGAAGACAATTTCTGTTGCTCAAATGCTTCTAAAATAGTAGGTAGGCAATTTGCAATTAGTTTATGATTCATAAACTCCAAATGTTAGTAATTACTTAAAAAGGGAAACTAATTTTCTGAAACAATATGGGAGCTAAACCCCTAATGTTTAATTTTCTTCTCACTGGAATACAGGAATTATGGACGAAAATAAGACATTCAGAGAATAGTTAAATGGCACTTATTAATAAAAAATAATTTGGAAACATTAAAACGAATTTAACAAGAATATAGCAAATATTTTTATATATTTGTGTACTATAAAAGAGAGCTAGTATTACACAGATCAAACTAATATCTGGTTGAAATTGGCCAGACTTCACCATATGAAATGGACTTGAATGTGTTGTCTGCAAAATCCACACAATCTATCCATGTCTGTTTGGTTTACCAAGTTATTAAATATATTTTTTGTATTTCTGAGCCCCTAAATTGGTATAGGTTTGGATATAAAGTACAAGTCCAGAGCTGTTCCAGAAGCAGGATCAAGGAAGTGTGAAGCATCTGGTAGACCCTGATCTTGCTAGGTCAGGGACTCTAGCAAGCCCAGCACTGCGAACAACATTTATGGTTCCCTTCTACAGCTGTTATTGCCTCATAGGTTGTTACAGGGTAAAATGCTTATGTTCAGATATCAATGCTGAAAAAATTATTGAGTAAGAAAAAATGCTACTGGTTAGAGTTTTTCAGAAAGGTGACATGTGAGGCTCTTGGATTTTCCTGTAAGTACTTGTATTGAATAAACGCTGGTACTATTAGGTCATATTCATTTTTAATGTTCCATATATTCAATGTAAAGCAATCAGTGACAATAACTTGATGTGTAACCAGCATGGTATATTAAGAATATGTGATAAATATTCTTCCACAAAAAAATGACAACATAAGGTCTTCACTCCCGTCTCCTGCATGGGGAACAGGAACTTTTCCTCTCCTTTTCCCATTTCTCTCCACTTTCGTCCTGTTATAATAGACTGCTTTCCTAATAAACTTTAGCATTACTTTTACTACAAAAAAAATTCCAACTGACACTCTATCAACAATTCAGTACTTGGTTGGTGTGTTCTTAAACACCAAATTTTCTAGCCAGGCATGATGGTGCATGCCTGAAATGCCGGCTTTCTGAGGGTTGAGGCAGGAGGATCTTAAGTTCAAGGCCAATCTGGGCCACACAGCTACTAAAATAAAATGACCAAAAAAACAATAAATTTCCTTTTTTTCATTTGAATATTAATGTATCTGTTTTCAACTTAACATATGAAACATATTACATGTAGGTTTAATAATTGCATAGTAATAACATTCATGTTCTAATTTCTAGAGCCTATAAATATGTTACCTTACATGGTAAAAGTACTTTGGAGGTATGATATAGGGAATTTATCCTAAATAATCTGGGTGGACTCAATGTGACCACAATGGTCTCTGTAAAAGGGAAGCAGGAGGGTCAGAGCCAGGGCTGATTTAATGATAGAAGCAAAAGTTTGAGTGATGTGGAATTGTCTAGAATTTAGAAAATGGAAGGAAATTCATTCTCTCCCATAACCCCCAGAAGGACTGGAGCTCTGCACCTTGAATTTAGCCTCATATGACCTATTTTGGACTTCTAACCTCAAAGATAGATAAATATTGCTTTAAGCAACTACATTTGTGATTATTTGCCACACCAGCAATAGGAAACTAATATAGAGAGTCTGTATTTGGATTTGTTGTACTATTCTCCATAAATGTTAGGTGCTTAGTAATAATGTATAGAATAGAAAACATAATGAAAAAGACAAAGAAACCAAAGAACCTGCAGATTCCCAGATGCACAAATTAAGAACACATGCTTTATAGAAGCATCCCAAGGACATCTCTCCTAAGCCATGCTTGGTGATTTTACCACTGGTCACCATGGTGCATGTCATCCTTATGAGCAGCTCAGCAGACAATACACAAGGAAACATGAGAAAAAATGTTACACGGAAAACATGTATGTCATGCAATGATTTTATTAATCAATGCACCCTGAGTGTTTATAACAAACATCATTTGTGTGTTGTAGAGAAATGCAATCACCCAAATGAGTGTGCACATGAGCAGGGCAGGAGCTGACTTAGAAATAATAATTCTTCATAGGAGGAAAATGAAAGTTTGCGTGATGGGTGGGGTGGCCTTGGAGTTGCATCCTTAGTCATTTCAGGGATTGGATAGTCTCTGGTCAGGGAAGGGGTTATGCAGGGGACAGAGTCTGGAAGTTTCCTTAAGGGAAAAATGAGGGTGGTAGGGAACATGGCATGACCTAGACCAGGGGGAAACAACTGCCTGAGGAATTAACAGTCTTTCTGAGAGCAGCAGAAAGGCTGAAACAGCTGTTCAGGAGTTGTGATGGGAGGCTGAACAGAGACTGTGTTCTTGGTTTATTAGGCAGTGAGAAGCGTGACATGGGTTATGGAAAGAAAAACTAGACATGACTAATCAGAGTTCATTTTGACAGTGACACGAAGCACTGCAGAGAGATGGTATTATGGCCCAGACTCTAAGAAACAGAAGAGAAGGAAGGCAAGCAGGAAAATTTTTTTGAGACAGACTTTTTCTCTATACCACAGCCTGTCCTTGAATCTGTAATCCTCGTTTTAGCCTCCTGAGAGCTGGAATTACAGGCATGCACCACCATGCCTGGCTTTAGAAATAATTACATTTTTTTTAACAAAGTAGAAGCAAAGGCAATATGATTTGAGAAGAGATTAATGTCAGAAATTGCCAGATGTGGAGAAAACTAACATACATTTAAAAAAATTCTTTGAAACTTCATGAGTGGCCACCCTGCAATAAACACTATTCAGAAGCAGAGATAAATGGCTGTGGCATTTCAGTTGAGATTGAATATTTAGCTCCAAATGTCTTCCACAGTGACAGAACATAATATGTGAAACTCAATGAAAGGCAATTTGGGAGGCAGACAAGTAAATTTGTCTCTCATTTATATGCATGCTGCATTGAGCTCAAGGAAAAGGATAAAGTCGGTAAGTGTTGAAATAGACAGAGAAGAGCATTGGAACCCAGGATGGGTCTCTGCCATGCTTCCTTAGAATGGCTCTTGAGGGAAGAGGTTGGGGTGTGGGGAATAGGACTTTCAGTAGGAAGTAGCTTTTGTGGACTGATTTCAAATTGCTCAGGAGAACACTATATTAGGTAACCATGCTGCATATTCCACTATCATCTGAAGACTACTATTAGAACCCCTGAATCAGCTTTAGACTCTGTCCTTCATAGTCACTACTTTTGTTAGTCTCTTTATCTCAACCTGTGCACATCATCTTCACTCTTTTATCAGCTTTAGAAGCCACATGGACAATGCTGGACCTGATAGCTTCCTTTCTTGTCCTTTCCACTCATGCCACAGCATGCAGTCATTGTCTGTACATTAGCTTTGCCTTCCCAGAAATTCATCCAAAAGTCCAGTGAGACAATTTACAAATGTACTCATAAAACGTTCCAGTAAGCACAAGATGAACATACAAAACGCTGTTTGGAAAATGACAATTCTCATATGCTTCCATAACCCCTAAATCATAAACCCTTCACGTGTTATGGCCCTGAGGCTCCATTGGTGAGAAGGGAAGTGCCTCTCTATAAAGAGAAATAACTACATTTTGTGGACATCTCGAGGGCTGCCTGTCTTTTTTGGTAAGTCTGTATTTGATGCCAAGGAGAGAAAACAAGAAAGCAAACAAAAAACCCTGCCATCTTTTCTGGGCTTTCCCCCAGGACTTCTTTGTTTCTCTATTTTGAAGATATTTTATTCTCTTCCTATTATAGGAAAATGAGAGATTCAAAAACATATTAAAGAATACACTGACTTTTTGGAATTCATACATAAATTTGCAACCTATTAAATCTACACACACAAAAATGAAAAGAAAGGTGAGGGCAATGTGGACGGAGTGATCAGATTTGCTAGTAGACTTCTAATACTCCACCTGTGTACCCTCATATAGTCTACATATGTACTTAAGAACATAGACCTGTGTATTCTGAGTCTCTGGGTTTGAATGTCAGCTCTAATTCTCACCAGCTGGGTGGCTTCTCCAAGTTTCCCCAAATAGTATTTTGGCCCTTAAATGGAAACCATGAGGTCCTCTACTTGGTGAACCTAAAGTTCCACACACCATGACACGAGGAGTTGACAGGGGTCCCTACAAAAAAATATGGCTGGAGTCACGACTGTCATAGCAGAGAGCAAAACCACCTGCCCCCAATGGGCTTGTGCTGATCCGCTGGGCTCCAAGGCCTCAGATTTGGAGATTGAGAAAATGGGGGAGTAATGTCATGCCAAGCTGGAAGTGGCTTAGCAAAGGGGATCTGTAACATAATTGGCAGAGAAAGGAATGGGAATGAAGGAGACCAGAGAGAAGTGTTCAGGGGCACAAAGCAGGTGTGGGAATTTACTCCTTAGATGACTGGTTGCCTAGGAGCTAGAAATCAGGTGCTCCCACAACAGGCAGACATGGGAAGCTTAGGTCACCTTTGGCGAAGCTCAAGAGCCACTGGGTCAAAGGTGAGATGGCAGAACATGACAGGTGAGAAGTTATTGCAGGAGTGAGGTGGCCAAAGAAGAATGATGGCCTATTGTAGTTGGCTGGCCAGAGTCGCTGGGATTGGGCTAGGAGGTGGAGGTGAGGGCCAACTGTCTTCTTGGAGCAAGGGAACCACTCTCGGATCTGAATGGTGCTACCAAGTATCCAGCTTACACATTCCTTGCCTGGATTGCTTGTGGAGTATTATATAATTCTTATTTTTTAAATATTCTTGGAAGAAATACTAAGTAGTTTCTAGTTGTGATTTTATAAAAAAAAAAAAGAAAAGCTTTAGGTTCTGAAGAAATATGGATTAAGTTATAAAATAATGTGATTTATTTTAAATTCTTGTTATTTTTATTCATAGATATGCTGATTTTTACATAGCTTTGTTGCTGGATGAATATTAATTCCCTATATTTATTCTGTGTTTTGCTAACTTCTTAGCTTTTCAAATTATAAAATAATGTGCATCAACTTTTTAACCCACAGTGAACACAAGCACAGACACCAGCTCCTGTTAGAGCATGCAGTGTGTCTAATAAAGCAGAGGCATGGATACAGCTGAAGAATTACTGTGAAACAGGAGATTATGCCAGTCTCACTGTTGTTAAAAACCCCTCTTGGGTGGGGGGTGGGGGGGGAGAAAAGCCCAAACAATGTATGCGCATATGAATAAATGAATTTAAAAAACCCTCTTATTTCTTAAAGAATTAAATTAAGATTATTTAAATATAAATATTTTAAAAGTTACAGTATTTAAGAATATAAATTTAAAAGATTTCAGATTTAAATTTGAATAAAATTTAACAATTATAACATTGGTTAAGGAATTATTAACTCATTCTGCTATTAAACATTTCAATATATATATTTTTATTCCAAATTAGATAAAATAATTGTTTCTAAAATGACTGTCTCTAAAATAATTGCTCACTCATAAATATTAAGAGAATCACCCATATGTATAATATTTATACTATGTAATGTAAGTCAAGTATAACACATGCATTTAAATTAATGTGCATATATTAAATGTTAATAGCAATGCTTATAAAAATTTCAAATTCTCTGATATTAGCTTTTATAAAACTTTTATAAAATAATTACCATAGTTCCATAGCCACAAACACAATTAAAATGTATAATAATAAAAAAAAAACCTTCTTAGTCATTTTCTCCTTGTAATATAAACTTTGTGTAGTAAACAAATACAACTTCTTAAAATTATAAAAACTTCTTAAAAGTACTCATAATGATTCAGTCCATCTTAACAAATGTTCATAAAGTTTATTGAAGTAGGAGTTTTATGGCTTTCTTAAAACCATGCTAAAATTGATGTATAACTTCTCAATGGAATTTTCTTTTTATTGATCAGTATTTCTTCACATTTAACTAGGTTGAAATAAGTATGCTGATCCACAAATTTTTCTAACTTTTGTATTGTGAAATTGGCTAATTCCATTGTTTGTCTGTTAAATTTTATTCCACTGAGTTTAGAGATTTTGTAAAACTTAACTGAATATACAAAATATAAAATCTGTCATGGTTCAATATGCCTTACTGATTTATAGGTGTACTCATTTGGTGGAGTTCTTTGGCACCGTGGGCCTCAGTTTCCTTATTTATAAACCAAGAGCCTGTCAGAGGAATCCTGAAGAGTCTTCCCAGTTTTAACTCTTGTTCCATGATGACATGGTGTGATCCTCACCTTGTTCTCAATTTTAATACATTTTTCTGAAGGATTACCTCACTTTAAAATTGCATTTTCAATTGCCTTTGTTTTTGTGCTGTAACATCATGCTTGTTTATTATTTTTAGAATCTATTTTGAATCATATATTAAATACTGCTGATAATAATTAATTTGTAGCATTTGAATGTGATTTTATTTTAAAAATGGAGTCTCATATTTATTCCTTCTTGGTTGTAGAAGCATGCAAATCCCTATTATGTCTAACTCACATTGGAAATAAATGCACCCTAGCAGAACCTGGACAAATACCTGAAATATCTTTCTGTAGTTGTCAGATCAGTGAAATGCTTGCTTCTGACTCCTGGCTTTGATATGCAAGGTAGATTTTAGGAGTATTTCTTCCCACCCTTTGCTGAATGTGCTACTGAGGTTCTGGTGTCTTTGTCCATTTGAAAGAACTCTCTTGTGAAGAAAGTAGTCAGTATATTTCTCTGAAATTACAGACAATGGCAACAAAGAGATAAGGTCCTTGCAAAGACAGGTCACATTCATGGTGACCACATAGCTGGGTCCTAAAATGGCTCACTCACCTCTGGGATTCTATTCACAATCAGTTCTGAGTTGTTGGGCAAGTCATGGTAACTGTTACAACAATCTAGACACAAAACACGGATTTCATAAAATTAGAACACTTCAATTTTGTCCTTGAGCCCGTACTTTCTCACTGGCTTTGAGCTCTCTCACCACCCACTGTTTTTCAATTTTATTCTCATCGAGAGCACTGGGACCTTTCAGTTTATAGGCCTATCGAAGTCTCCCTGCTCTTACAAAATTACTTTAATTTTACTATATTCCCTTAAGTTGTAAAGTTGTTGACTTTTAGGGGAATTGTAGAATTAAGACAATTCTAATATCTCTTTTCTTTTGTTACCAAATATTCTGTAAAAGAAAAAAAGCCCTCGGTGCTCATTGCTTCTCCTTTCTCACGACACAGTCCCTCCTTAAACAATCATGGCCTGGCTTTGGCCCTCACCACCTTTCTTTTCTCATGAAAGGTTGCTAGTTTCCTTTAGTCACCAAATTCAGCCTCTCGTCTCAGTTCCACACTTATTTGAAACAATAAAATTTTTATCCAGTTTTTCTGTGTGGATACTTTCTCCCCCTATGATTTCTGCCTCACTCCAAGACAAGGCATGCACCTCATTTCTGGCCATTCTGTCTTGTGTGCTCTTGCTCTGTGAGTGGGATGGTCCTGAAGGAAAAGTCTTTAATCTTCTGTTCTCAGGCACTTTCTCTGTGGTAATTCCAATGCTTCAGTCATCTGCTGTAGATGCATGCTGTCTCCACTGAAAATCTCTCTCATGCGTTCCAGTGTTGGATGTCCTGCCAGCACTTTCAACTTAATATGTCCCAAGTTAAACTCATCATCACCTCATCATTCCAGATCTTCATTCTGGGCTGCTTAGCTCTGCTAATGGCACCATCATTTGTCATCATTTGAGGCTCAAAATGAATCATATCAATTTTGTCTTGTGTCTCTTGCACTGGGCTTCTAATTTCTAAGCTCATTGCCAAGTGGTTCAATTCTCACTCCCTTTGGACTCAATTTGCTGATCCATTTTAATGATTTATCCTTCTACAACATAACTCTGACCAGGTTATTACCCTGATCTAACATCTTCCTCAAGTCCCCATTGCCCTTTGAAATTAAGTCAAATGTGTAAGTCAACATTGGTTTGGAGACAATCTATTTTTCAATGTCTTCTCAACATCAGTTTAGTTAAACTAAACAGTATGCTATGACTCCCATGCTTCCTGGATTTTCCTGCCACTGCCTCTGCCCACAAAGCCGTGCATCCTGCACATTAATGTTAACCCAGATCAAGTGTTTACCCTTTCATGTCTTTCCCTCATCTCTCCTTTTTTACCTCATAGAACTTCAGAGCTCTGTCAGGGTGCTTATAAAAATGTGGTTTTAAGCTATTATTACATTTGCTCACTTTGCTGTGTTCTAGGGGAAAAAATGTGAGCATTCATCATTCCAAAGTGTCAGGTATGTTTTAGGTTCTTGAGCTGTAAAGTCCCCATGTGAATGCCATATGCCACCTTCCTGACTTTATAGGCTCCTTGAGAATACAAATTATGTTTGCTAGAACAGCAAGCACTACAACTCCAGGAAAGCACACTACCACTTGAGCCAAGCCCCCACCCCTAAGCACTGGAACCCTATATATTCATATATGCTTCAAAATGGATCATCCAAAACTTAATTGCATACTTCTTGACCCTGATCCATTTCTCCAACTTCTCCCCATGCACTCTCCTTCCTGATATTTGCAATTTGTTTACTCAATTCAATTGACAAGATTCTACATGAAATTGATGCAAAATTATGAATAGTACACTAAACTGTTTCCTACTTAGAACTCCCAGAGTTCTATTCTGTTGAATTGTCTCCTACTTAAAACTCTAAAGTAAGGATATTCTGTTTTAAAAGAAAACCATAAAAACAATTAAGAGAAAGTTATTCTTACTGTCACCATGGCCTGGATTGGTAGTGTCCCCATAACTTTAGTCAATCAATAATTTAAAAAAAAGAAGAAGAAAGATCAGGATTATCCCTCTCTGTTCAGGTGTGTCAAATAATAAATCACTAGATTTAAATGTTTTAATTAATTTTTCTGGAAAATATTCGACAGGGAAACGTGGTAGCAGACACTGGTGGTAAAAAGAAGAAAGCCATATAGAAGTTAGATTTTAAAGGCATGTAGTTGGAGTTTCAACAGACAACACAATGCCAAAAGCTTAACAACTTCTGTGTCAAACATTGCTATTTACACATGTGAGCTAGAGTATTTTATATTATCAAGTAATCTTCACAGGCACCCATGAGGCTAGTAATGGTTTTATAACCTTTATTTTACAGATGATGAAAGAAATGCATGGAGAGCTTGAGCAACCTCCCTAAGGTGGTACAATTAGTACGTAGTGGAGTGAACATTTGAAGGCAGGCAGCCAGGCTGCAACTCGGAAGTGAATCATAACATTACACAGTGTTGGGGAGGTGCAATGGGACATAGTTAATTCATCCTATTTTCAGATGCTCCACATTCCCACAGGAGTTCTCTTTCTAAGCCACCTTCAGGCATGGTGGCTGCCGTTCTCACCTGGGAACCTGGTACCATTTTAGCTATTGTATCACACCGAATTACTTTTGTCTTTTGCTCCCTGTACTTTTCTTCCACTATGTTCCTTGCCCTGAAGCACATTAATGGCAGAAACTCTGTGCTAGGCCATGCTCTTTGAGAGCAATCCTGCTTTCTTGCTTTCTTGCTCTGACCCAAGCTGGCCCCATAGACTCTTGGTGACTGTGGCATGAACCAGAGGTCAATACAGCTAGCAGGACCAGAACAACTCTCGATTGCCCAGTGACTGCTCCTAAGTGACTGATTCAAGGATGAAAGTAAGGTAATTCAAATGAAGGCTTTATTTTTTTTTTCATTTTTCTTTTATTATTCATATGTGCATACAAGGCTTGGGTCCTTTCTCTCCCCTGCCCCCACCCCCTCCCTTACCACCTACTCCACCCCCTCCCTCTCCCCCCCCCAATACCCAGCAGAAACTATTTTGCCCTTATTTCTAATTTTGTTGTAGAGAGAGTATAAGCCATAATAGGAAGGAACAAGGGTTTTTGCTGGTTGAGATAAGGATAGCTATACAGGGAGTTGACTCACATTGATTTCCTGTGCGTGGGTGTTACCTTCTAGGTTAATACAGGTGGACATGAGATAAAGAAGTGTCTTATAATTGTGGGAAGAGAGAAAAGGGCTCATTTAGATAAAAATACTTATTACAACGTATGTGTACTATGCTAGTAAGCTAATGAAAAACCTTTCAAACTCATATTACCCTTACCAAGCAATAGACTACACCAGAGTAGGCTTCAAAAATAAACGTTTCCTTAGTTGGCCTAACATATTCTCAGGACAAGACCTTCGTGCTGGAAGAATCCTAGAAAAAAGCCTCTGAAAAGAAGGGCATTTAAGAAGAAAGTCTTTCTTAGTTTAAATATATTTCTCAGACTGTTCACTTTAGTCAGAGGTAGCTGATAAAAACAAATCCAATGAACTGTAAAAGAAAGTGGATGAAACACCATAGCTACTTACGAGTGAATAAACAGCATCTTTAGGTAAGAAATAAAGAAAACTGAAAATGAATGCTTGATTTCCTCAGGAAAGCAATCTCCCTTGGGATGTTTCCAAAATAGTGTAGGCTTCATTGTAACACTATCTTATAAATAAATTCTCAGTAGATTATAAATCACCCAGGGAAATATGCATTTTAGTCTGTTTAAATAAAAAATGCTTCCAACTTCAAATGTCTCTCATTTGACCCAGTAATTGTCACAACAGCTGGTATCATAGTGAACCTCAGCTTTCCGCTTCTTTCGTAATTTGCTCTCACTTATTCCTAAAACCTTTGTAATAAAGCTTGGACTTACCCAGTGTGCCAATGACTCTGACATCTAAGGAGATCAAGCTGTTGAAGCCAGTGCAGTCAACCTAGCTCCAGTCTGCCCAAAGTTATTAAGCCTCTCTGCCTCTCTCTCTGACCAGGAGTGACTTTCCTCACACAAAGTGGCTCTTCAGCTCTTTCTCAACAATTTTTATCAAGATACTGCTAAGGACCTCTGTGCACATGGTTTGATCGTAAGTCCATGAGAGTACACAGTTATTTTGTCACTAAGTAAATCCTGCCCCTAAATGCTTTTCAGCATAATGTAAATTATATTCTCTGTGGGCTCCCTGTGCAATATGATTTCAGACGAGATCGGGCGTGTTCAGGGTGGTATGGCTGTAGACTATGATTTCATTCAATATACACAATTTTAGCACCTACTATGGGCAAAGTGCTGGCTTATGCATTGCAGGAGTCCAAGGATGAGTGAGTGATATATGGAATTTAGCACCCACAGAATTCCAATTTTCCTTAAATAACTCTCATACACGCTGACCATGAGACACTCTGTTATTGCTGTAGCGCTGTGGGAGTATGGGAGTCATTCTCAGAGGAGACTTTTTTAAGAAAACTGCTGGTGGAATACAGCATTTTTGTTGTTGTTAGAAAGAGATGCTTGCATACATCATTTATAGTATGTTTGTCCACAAACACAGGAAAAATAAATTACAATCCTCTCCTATGATGGAATGCGAAGAACTTGAGACATTGATGACATCAAATGAACATTCATGATTTAGTCTCTAGAATTCAGATTGATTCAGGAAGCATAAGCAAAACATTCTTTTGGGAGAGAAGGAAAGAATAAAATCTTCCTCTATGATTCTTCCTTTCTACCGGAAGTATTTTTTTAGGACTGACCATCAACCGAATTCTCCTTTGTTGTAAACCCAGCTCTGGAAACAGTGAAAGTTCCACACCATCTGTGGCAGTTTATTTTGCACACAGGCTGTAACTGGCAACTACTACTCCCCCTGCATTTTGGAACCACCTGGATATATCTGCACTTGAGGAATGCCACCTGCAATGATGCCATGCATGAGTTTTAGGTAAGAAGACATTCTCCTGCCTTTGTATAAACACATCTGTTTAGACAAATAAGTACTCAGGACCAAGGAGAGCCAGACATGGGTATTCTTAGTACCTTTCCATTACCCAGCATAAAATGTTATCATGCTGTTTCAGAAAAGAGGCAGATTAAAAGATATTAACCCTTCATGGTTATATAGCTGTTGAAAATAATGCTAACCCTATATATCAGAATGAAAAACCATGTTTGTGTTTCAGATAGCTTTGACTTCATTCTTATCCTCAAAGTTATGAATAAGCATGTCCAAAGGGGCACTTTATTTTTATGGCCATGTTTACAGAATGTCAAAATGGCACCTGAATGACTTTTCCCCTCTAATTGCTCACAGTCATAATTTGTAGTACTAATATGATAGTAGCTGGGAGTGTTTTCAAAAGCAAGCACTTCCTTTTTCATCTTCAAACACAGTAGAAGAAATTGGAAGGTTTCCTGTGGAGCTGGGGGGTGAGAAATTTTCATACTGGGAAAGAAAAATGGATTTCTACTCCAGTTAGATTTCTACTCCAATTCTGGTTCTCCAATTCTTGGAGGAAAACTAGTCCTGGGGATATACTAGAATAACATAGTGTATGTGTTCTGTGCAATAAGATGTCTTACCTGCTTTAGTGTTACATTCTATGGGCCGTATTTCCTTCACATCCCATTTCTTCTCTGAGAAAAATCCCTTTTCTCAATGTACCAGAGAGAATTATTGGAGTTGGGGAGAGTCTCCTAGTGTGAGTTGCAAAGTTTACCAAACAACTCAGGAAACTCACTAAAATAGCTCCTTGAGGAAGCATGCATAAATGATATGACATCATTGTGAAGGGACACTTATCCTAAGAACCCAAAAGGAACAATCCACTGTTTCCGACACAGGGAAATGATGACTGTGTTCAAGGGAGTAAGAGCAAGGCTCTGGAAGCTGATTTAAGTGGAGCACAGTTTAACGACATGGTAGCCTGAGCATAATGTGTAGGTAGTAAACAGTTAGTGCCCATGGTAGATGATGAAGCAGTGGGTGATGCCTTTTATTGGAGGCTGTTTCTTAATCATTCAGAGCCCATTAACAGTCACAACAGAGGCAAACAGAAACTGTGACATGTGCCTCTAAAAATACTGCTTATTGGCAACTGCTCTCTAGAAGAGGTATTTTGTGTTCATTGGAACCATTAGTGTGTGAGTGAAATTTTCCAGCAGTTCTCCAAAATACCCAGGCACATCTGTGAACTTCAGAAAAAAAATGAGAGTAAGGGGAACCATTTGAAAGCAATGCATCTCTCGTATCTAGGCAGACTGACCGTCATTAAATGTTCCTTTGACTGTATCAGAGTTCTACCAAACATAGTCACCATCCAGCCAATTTGGATAAAGCTTTACTTAGTCAACATGGATGTGACTCGAACAATGCAGTATCATTTTTACAGTCATTCTTCATTCACTGCTGAACTTGGGAAAGGTTCTTTGTAAGTGCCAAGGAACAAGACATGAAAATAACAACAAAAAAAACCCCCCAGCGCTTTCATTTTTCTAGCTTTAAATTGATTTCCTTTAAATACACACAGTGGATCATCAGGATGAGTACCATAAATAGGAGAAAATTTATGGCCAATTAAAAGGTAACTGGCTTTGGTAATGATCACACCACACACAGTGACATGATGGCTTTAAAGATGTTTCGATTTGGTTGATGTTTTAACTGAACATTCCAGACCAAACAAAAAGAAATAAACTCAGTCTTTGCTTCTTTATGTTAAATCTCTACACTTTTCCCACTCCCAAAGGGGTTGTTGTTTTTATATTTCCTGTCTCGACAATGAATTTGGTTGAAGTAGAAATTTCAGTATTATACTCAACAATGTCTTGCTTAGATATTCCTAAGTATCTCTCAAATAGTTCCACTCTCTCCACTTCCATTACCCCAGATAAGGACTCATTGACTCCCTTTCAATTTCTAGCCCCCATTGTGTCCCTAGACAAGTTTCCATTCCGCTGCTTGTAAAACACACATTTGATTAAATCTATTGCCTGCTAACTCTTCTGTGGCAGCTTAATGTCCTCAGGATAAAGTCCAAGTTTTTAACAGTACTTCCTTCCTTCTTATTTTCCAAAAGTATGGCAACAACCATGTTGCAGTTCTTCCAGTTATCAGCAAAGACCACATCTTCTGTATTGAAGGCCTTTGTACTTTGAATTCCCTCTGCTTGGAACACTTTCCCACAGCCTATTCTATCCTCTTGCTAGAACAACTCTTTCTTACTCATCAGGCATTGTCTTAGATACCTCTTCTAAGAGGTTGATGTTGGTGAGGGCCAAAGAACAGCAAATGGTTTGTTGGACAAACCACTAACACATTAAAATTCTAGACAATAATGATTTACCTCAGTGGTTTGTTAAGTTCTAGCAAGCCTTGCCACTACTGAGTCCCATGATTTGACAGACTTAGGATGCAACCTGAACATCTACTTGACAGACTTCGCCAGGTGGCTGTGATGTAATTCAAATGTTGAGCACCAGAGCCTCACCTCAGAATTAGTCATAAGTGACATAAGAAAAAAAAAGCAGAGAAAGAATTCCTAAGTAGAAAAAGAGGTTGATTGTAGAAGATAATTTACCATTTATAACCTTACAGATTTTAATTCCTTTCAGAGTGAAGAAGACTTTTGCACTGTATCTTTGAAATATCTATTATATTGACATACACATAACATACAATAAGTGAGTACTTGCTGTTAACCAAGCCGGGGGGGAAGGGGCAGGGGGCAGGGAAAGCATAGGAGTAGGAGGATGAATTGGTACAAATAATGTATCCACATATATGTAAATGCAAAAATGATACCTGTTGAAACTGTTCTGGGAATCAGGGGCGAGGGAATGAAAGAGAACAGTGGAGGAGGTGATTCAAGTATGAAATATTTGATACATTGTAAGAATCTTTGTAAATGCCACAATGTACCCCCACCTGGCACAACAATAAAAAAAAGTTATATGTAATTCTTATAATCATTTAATAGGAAAATAAGACTGAAAATTAGCAAGCAAAATTAAAAAGAAGAAAATGATTAATCCTCAAAAAAATAGCATAAGGAGTTAGGGTCAGTTCAGCAAACATGTTTAAGGACTAAAACTGGAGAAAAAAATTAGCAACAAAGTAAGGCAATATGCAGAAAACAACGAGGCTCATGCAATCTCAAGAAGTCCTCTTAAAATACTCTGAATGAGAAATCAAGCTTTGTCTGAAATTCCAAGACTCCAAGACACGCAGCTAATGTACCTGTAACTAAGGAATTAAATATGTGTCCTATGTGTCCCATACTTTGGATTAGCAGTAACATTAGTTCTGAGGGTCCACTCCTATTTTTTCAGGTCGGCCCCTTCTCTGCTCCTTCTCTTACAAACCCCGGACTGGAAAGCTTTCCTTAAAGTCCATCAGAAGTAGAACAACTAGAAATAACCCAATCAGTAATCACCAGGAAAATTCCACATGTTGGATTATTACCAAGAATAAGTTTTGTCAGTAATTTTCAATAATGCAGATAAATGATAATGTTGCAAAGTTAAACAAATATAAACAAAACATGCAATGTGACCAAACGTGGGCAAAACATACATTCTAAAAAGATTAGGTGAAAATAGCACATATTAGGAGTGGTGGTACTCAGTGTAATTACTGACAAACTATGTTTTTCCTATTTTCCTTAGTTTATGATTTTTTTTCCCCAAGAAATCTGTGTGACTTTTATAATCAGTAAGATACATAGGAAGCAAATATATTTTTAAGGGCATTAGTTACATGGTAACTGACTTCCTCATGGAATACAGGTTTGGTCACTTTTAAATTTTTTGCCTATGTTCTTGTAACAGCTGATTTTACCAAAATTATCTGGAATTATGCCTCTATATCATTTTATGGTCATGAACATGGTTAAGAAATTCATGCAGTATGTAAAGACACCCCCATCAATACAAAGTAAAAGAGAAAACACTCCTGGCAAGCTTTAGTGTCTATCTAGGCACATATAACTTATTCAGCATCATGAAAGTTAACAAGTGAAAACTGCGGCAGAATCTTTCTTAGAAGATCTCTGAAAAGCCAACTTCAGGCAAATAAAACCAAAAAAGATGAGGAAGATCATGGCATTAAGCATTTAGTTGAAGAATCAACAAAGAAAAAGGTTTCTGATGACACTACATAGGACCAGTACTTCTCAGTGATATAATTGTGAACACATTAAGGTCACTTCTTTTTCTTGAAAGTTTATAAACATTAAAGCATTTACACCTGTAGCCAAAGCTCCAGAATTTTCTTATTAGTATAAATTGATTGCACAAAGGGGTTTCATTTTGATAGTTCCGTACATTAAAATTATATACCTAGTCAAATCCAACCCTTCTATTACTCTAAGTTACCCTGTCTCCCCACTTTTAACAGTTTTTAGTGGGTTTCATTATGCTATTTTCATGCACATATACACACACATACTTTGATCATCTTTACTGTCTATTGTTTTCCCCTTTTACCCTCCCCACCCTCTCCTGCTTCCCTCTCAAACAGTTTTTCCCTTTTACAATCATGTATTATTATTATTATTATTTAAAACTCCCTAATTTTGAGGGGAAAATTGGTGTAGGAATGATTTATAGCATGAGTGGAATGTCTATAAAGAATATTCTGGCCTAACACATTGGGCAGACCTTGCTGGTACAAGCTTTACACTTGGAAACTGAAATCATTAAACACAAGGTCTTGGAAAATCTGAGGACAGTTAAGGCCCCTGGAGAAATGTATCCCTGTGGCAATTCCCATTCCAGACTTTGGGAGATAGCGCTCTTAGGACTCAGCAAGAGGTGTGTGGTCACTTTTTTCTCAGTAAGTATCTGCTGCTGGTCAAGAGCTTTCTTGAATGTATTACACAGATTTCTATATGCAAAAATTTAAATGTTGAGAATGAGCCTGTATGTGACATATTATATCCCACTTTGCTTCTATAGTGAAGTTTCTGTAAGAGTAATAAGAATAGGAACAAAGATTGTGTCCAGGACAAACATTGACTGCAGTTGGCCTGAGAATGGACTCGCTTGTCTCAAGAATAGTCATATACTTCAGTTAGAGTTCAGAACAATGTCTAGATGCAATCTTTTAGAAAAGTTCCCTTGGGCACTGGTGCAGCCTAGGGAGACAGGGTCACTCAGATAAATAGTGTCATATTGTAATTCCTTAAATTCAACCCAGAGATGCATATTCATATAAGCAAAGAGTTTGCAAGAAGTGAGTTTGTATAAGACTAGGCTCTCATGAGACCAGAATGCAGTTTAATTGACTGGCTGCTGTTGGGGTAGGAGCAGGGAGAATGAGTTCTGGTCGCTGCTCTGTTTTTATCTAGTGATGGAACACAAATTCTTGTATCTTAAGAGGATTACTATATGGACAATGAGGCTCTTTATACTTCAAATACTTTGGTTCAGAAATATACAAAAAATTCATCTGTAGAAATGACCTACACTCATCATTGTTACTGAAATGAGACTAGAGTTAACATAAACAAAATTCTTCAAAAGTTAAAAAAGCAGTATTATATTGGGCTTTGCTTTGCTATCTGAGGGATATAGAGTTGAGTCCATGATGAATTTTATCAGTACACTAAGTAAATACAGGATTGTTTATTTTTTTTGTAGAAAAGTGTTCAGGTGATATAAAATAGCTACCATCATTTTGCTTATCATTATAAGGGATGAGAAATCAAATAAGACTTCATTGCGAAGTGTAAGGCATACTCTTTGCAACTCAAACTGTGACACCGACCATGGCATAGGTGGGAAAAAGGGTAGCTGTTTCTTGCAATTATCTATTGCCCTGGTTATTAAAAGTACACCATAAAATCTACAATAGTAAGGTACCAATAATCAAAGTAAACTATTTTCCCCTGCTTTCTGCAGAAGTATTTCAAATGGCTCTAGAATGCAATAATTTTGATACAATAATTGGGGATGTATCTTTTTAAAGTAAGCTTGCTACTTCTTTAGCATCATTTGAAGGACTACAAATCTAAATACATGTTCCACTCTATGGAAGAATTTTATGAGGTTGCCGTGAGAAATGAACACATGAAAGACTGGAGGCTGGCCCATGGAACATACTCAATAACGGGGCGGTTCTCCATTTCATTCCAGAACAGGACTCGGGCAGTCCCAGAGCTGAAGATGAGTATGCTGACAGTCAACTTCAGTGCTCTCCTCATGTGCATTTCACACTCCAACTCTGGATCCTCCATGTTTGATCTCAAAGAACACGTTGCTGGACAAGGTGTAGAAAACACAGATTCTGTCTTCTTCATGCTTCAAAGCAGTGGTGTGCAACTTAATAAACTTCACAAGTATATTCTCCTGTTAAAAGTCCAGCATATGCTTTTGTTGTTGTTTGTTCATTTCAGTAGTACTAGGGATTGATCTCAGGGGCTTGCGATTGCTAGGTAAGCACCCTACCACTTGGGTCATTCCTCCAGCCCATCCCACCGCCCCCCACCCCACACACCTTTTTGGCTTTAGTTTTGTTTTTCACTTAATGTCTTATGCTTTTGCCCTGGCTGGCCTTAGACCATGGTCCTCCTACCTCTGTTTCCCAAGTAGCTGGGATTACAAGCATGAAACATCATGCCTGGCTTTTTTTGTGGAGGACAGTACTGGGGTTTGAACTTGGGGCCTTGCACTTGTTAGGCAGATGCTCTAAACTTGTGCCACATCCCCAGCTCTTCTTGCTTTAAGTATTTTTCCAATAGGGTCTTCCATTTATGTGTAGGCTGGCCTGGACTGTGGTCCTCCTATTTACACTTCCTGCATAGCTGGGATGAATGGAATGCACCATTATACCCAGCTTTTATTGGTTGAGATGGGGTATAACTAACTTTTTGGCATCAAACCTCAAACCTCCTGATCTCTGCCTTTCAAGTAGTGAGGATTGGATTACAGATGTGAGCCACTACACAGGGCCCATGCGTACAGTTTTAAATTAATGATGTTATTTGATGGGGAGGGAAAATCTTAAGGAGAATAGGAGATAAGAAGTCATGACTAGTTTTATGTGTCAGCTTGACTAAACCATAGTTCTCAGTTATCAGGAAAATAACAGTCTATGTCTTGCTATGAAGGTATTTTGTAGATGTGGTTAACATCTATAACCAACCCACTTTAAATAAAGATTACCACGATACATCAGGTGGCAATCATTCAATCAATTGAAAGGCCTGAAGAACAAAATGGAACATTTTCTGAGAGTTCCCGGAAGCATCACCTCCTGCCCAAGTTTCCAGCCTGTTGCCTTTCCCAAGATTTCAGACATGCCTGTCCTCATAGTTCTGTGGTTGCTTCCCAGGAAACTAGTTCTTCATAGTTCTGTGGTTGCTTCCCAGGAAACTAGTTCTTCTGTCTTTCTCTCTTTGTTTCTCACTTGTTCTGTCTGTCTCTCCCTCTCTCAATATACTACACTACTGGTTCTGTTCCTCAGGATAATCCTGGCTGATACATCATTCTTTGCCAGTTAGATAAAAAAGTATTTATAAATTTAAGACATATTTCACACTATATATATATATATATATATATGTGTGTGTGTGTGTGTGTGTGTAAAATCTAAAAATAGTGTAAGGTTCCATACTAGACACACATAAATAAGTAACTAAATGGAGAAACAGTATTGCAAATAGAACATGAAGTGGACAAATGCCATTTTAGAATATTCTTACTATAATAATATTCTATAATAATAATAATAATTATTATATTTATATTAAAATTTTATATTATAATTATATTAATTATATATAATAATAAATATTTATAATATTTATTATAAGGGAAGGTAACTAACCTTTGGCTAATAATGTCAGTTCACCATGAACTCAGAACTTGATCATCCCTATTCTTTACCCCCATCTGGAAATATTCATATTTCTAAATGATATTATATGTCACATGTAATGTAATATGTTTCAGTTTCATGTTTGAAAGCAAAATATGAGTTTAAATAGAAGTGGGAAACCTGTTGACATTTTTCTAAGGACAGGGTTGGGAGGAGAGGGAGAATGATGGGGAGGGAAATCTAAGATATATTGTAAGCACATATGTAACTACCACAGTCTATCCCCCTGTACAACTACATATGCTCATAAAGTCATGAAAAAAACAAAAATGATGTTTCAAATATGACCGGTCCTTGGCCTATGGGCACAGTTTGTGAGCAAATAGGCTCTTTTGGCATGGCTCTGCCCCTTCTGTTTTGGCTGCCATGGGGATTGAACTCAGGGCCTCTGTTCATGTTCTACCACTTGAGGCACACCCCCAGTCCATTCGCTTTTAGTTTGTTCTTAGAATCTCAGACTTTTGCCTGGCCAGCCTTAGACTGTGATCTTTCCACTTCTGCCTCCTAGGAGTCAGGATTAATGGTGACATTCACATTTTAGGCACTGAATAACTGATTAACAGTAAATTCTAGCAAAGAACTAATGAGGAAAAAGAAAAGAAAACCTTGAAACAAGACTGTTTTTCGAATTATCTGACCATACACCTGCTTTCTACCTGGAACGTTTTTTCACATGACTGGTAAATAAAACTAAGAAAATAATGCTCACATTTGCTTTTGTTATTCATACTTATTACTAGAAAACATTGGTACTTTGTTATATCACTACTAATTTATTAATAAGCTTTTTGTGATTGCTGTTAAAAAAGAAAACATTAGTGCATGAATGAGCTGCTCACGCAAGGCAGTGATCAGTGTATGTGTGCAGAAACGGGATTTTCCCCAAGCTGTGTAACAATTGCAAGATCATTTGGGAGCCACTTTGCTAATAAATGGTTGTAAATTTTAAAAAAAGAATTAATTAGAGTTAAAAATTATAAATAGCATCCTAATGATTAACTATTATTAGCATACTAATTAATATATTGATATTTTCTGTCCCAAATACTAGCTAAAAGTCAGTTTTCCATCACTATAACAAGTACATGAGATAATTAACTTATAAAAATAAAAAGTGTACCTTTATTTTTTATAATTCAGTGATTTTTATTATATTTAAGGAACTGTACAAACATTGCTTCAATCTAATTTTGGAAAATATTTTTTGAAAGTGTAAAGTGGTTTAGTTTACTGAGATAGAAAAGTATAAAGTGGGATAGTAGAGACCCCAGAGTTGTGGGGGGGTCCCCAGGAGAGGGTACCCAAGAAATGATGTGATCTAAGGTTTTTATCCATTCACTCTAGAGCGTTGTTTCAAGGCATCTCCCTCCTCAATCCTCCCTGTTTTGGAAAATATTTGTATTACCCCAAATACAAGCCCTGTGCCCATTCTCACCCCAACCCAAGGAAACAACTAACCTTTACATCATCCATTTATTTCACATAAATGAATCATACAACAGATATCTGGGTTTTCTCTTAGTGTCATGTCTTGTAAGTTCTCATTTGTATCAGTGCTTCATGCCTTTTGTTAACAAATATTCCTTCACACCCCATTTTGTTTATCATTCAATGGTTGGTAGATATTTAAGTTGTTTCTCCTCTTCGGCTGGTAGGAATGGGGTAGGAACATTCATGTGAAAGGTTCTGTGTAGGCTCAATTTCTATTTTCTTGGGTACATATCTAAGAGTGGAATAATTCTATTTTTAATAGTTTGAAAAACTGTCAAACTGTTTACATTCCTACCTGCAATATAGGAAGGCTCTGATTTCTCCACATGCTCACCAAGTCTTTTAATTGCATGGATTTTGATAATGGCATGGTAAAATAGTATATCTATTCTTTTTTTTTTTTTTTACTTTTGTGCTGGGGGTACACTGTAGCATTTACAAATTTTTTTACAATATATCACATTGAATTTACCCTTTCATCATTCTCCTTTATACCCCTCCCCCCATTCTTGGAACAGTTTCAACAGGAATCATTTTTCCATTTACATACATGTGTACACAGTATTTGCACCATATTCACCCTTCTACTCCCTTTCCCCACATCCTCCCCCTCTCACTGGTACCAACTCTCCAGACAGGACTTGTTCCACCCACTTGTTCTTTGAGTTTTTAAAAGAAAAATAACGACATTTTTGTTTGTTTAAGATAGCTATACACGAGTTTCCTTGTGACATTTCCATGTATATATGTATTATAACCAGAATTGGTTCTTCCCCTCTATTTTTCTCCTTTCTGCCTTAGTCCCCTTCTTATGATGATTTCAACAGGTTTTAAAATTCCGTATTCATCTTGTATAGAAAGTACATCAACTATATTCACCTTCTTAACTTCCTTCTTTTATCCTCCCTCTCACATATGTGAGCTCTGCTTAGTGTGACCTATTTTTCATAATACTGCTTGTATTTACATTAGGTCTATATTCCACACATGAGAGAAAACATGCAGCCTTTGGCCTCCTGAGCCTGGCTAACTTCAGCTAAAATGATGTTCTTCAGTTCCAAATGGTTTATTTTGGCTCACAGTTTTAGAGGTTCCAGTCTATGACTGGGCAAACCCATTTCTTTCAGGCCTCTGGCAGCATGCTGGAAGGCAATGGCCCAAAGCACATAATGTAGCAACTGCTCACATTGAGAAGCCAGAAAAGGGAGAGAAAGAGAAAGGGGTTCCACAATTCCCTCAAGGGTACACCTCCAATCATCTAAGGACCCCTAACAAGGCACCACCTCCTAAAGTTCGACTACTTCCCAATTCTGCCATCCTGGGACCAAGCTTTTGACACAAAGCTCTTTGTGGACATTTAATATCTGCACTATAGTGCTAGCCAGACTTTGATCCTTTTAAAATTATTTATTAACACCATAATCTCCATTATAGTTAATCAAATAAGTTACTGTACTATAAAAACTTAATTCATTTTCCTAATTTGAAAGCATCTTATTCATACAATTAATACCTCAATTGAACTAAATATCACTATCAGAACATGAACTTAGATGGTTGAGCTCTGATAGCATAGAACAAATACTCATCAATGTAACCATAACAGTATTTATATTTAAGATTGTGATAAATCAAAAAAAGGTTAGAAATCATTATGAGTATTTGATATGTTGTCCTGACTAACTGGAATAGTTCATAAGTTAGTTATTGTAGATAAATTTGGAATTGAATAAAAATTTACTTACTTCCATGATACTTTACTGAGACTATAATAAGTATTTTTGTTTCTCCAAGAAGAAATCAATGTATATCAGCAAAACATAAAGGCAGTTAGTTCATAGAATTACAATATAACATCTCTGCTCTGTATTGCTCATTTTCTTGTTTAAGCTAAGGACTTATTTTCCTGAAAATAATCTCATTATATTCAATGAACAGATTCACCATTACCTCTTTTTGCCCTTTAATCCTATTAGAGTATCTATTTATATTTCAAGTTTTGACCTTTAGAATTTTTAAAATAAGTATTTCTTGAGAAATTTAATATTACTGTCTTAAATTTACAAAGACATCTAATTATATTGAAACCTTAAATAAGCTTCCATGGGTCATCAAAAGCCTCCATCATCTTGTAATCCCATTCATGATATGAATGCCTCCTGGAATGAAGAGTCTGGCTCCTAGTACAAGTCAGCATGCTATGTACAGTGCTGCTAGGGTTGGAGTTGTTCTATATTACCTTACCCATGTCTTTCAAGTCTTATTTCCCATAATGACAGACAGTGCTGTGGTCTGTGGCCTCAGATTCAGTGTTCTTCCAGCACTCCCAGGGATCAAATCCTTGACCTTGACCTTGACCTTATTATCATGAGCTCTAATGAATTGAGGTGACCAGTTGCAGACACAGAGGAGTTTCCCTGGCTCGCTGTGGTTCTGGCTGGCTTTTAGTAAGTCACCTGCTTCACATCACTTTCAGGACTGGGCAATGGGATTGCAGACAGTCACATAATTTTCAAATGTGGAGTCAAAACTGACAGTGAATGGATTATTACTTTGGGGTCAAACATCTCTTTTCCTATTTATAAGACACTGTGTAATTAGTTCAAAATATATTTAATATTTTAAAACTGCTTCCACAAATTATGTTTAACAATGAATTGTTTATAATAAGTAAGTATAATTATTTATATACAGTTTGCATACATTCATGCAATGGTTATTTTCTGCAAGCAGAGGGTGCATATCAACTGTACTTAACAGCAATAATTAGGATAAATATTAGTCATAGGAACTGAAAATATAAAGAAGGGAAAAAAGAAAGCAGAATTACTTTTCAATAAGCATTTTAGACTAAGTAACAAGTTACTATAATAATAGAAACTTTGGAAATGGTAACATAGCTGGAAAGGGAAAAAGTTTATTTTGCATAAACTTTTGGTAATAATTCCTGTAGTCTACATCACTGCCCAATTCCTAAAATATCTTTAGGATATACACTGAGTGCTTTTAATAAAATTCTGATTCATGTTTTACACTACTCCTTGTAAGTACTCTGCACTGCTGTAAGATAACCAGCTCTTGCAATCAGCAAGCCTCAATTTGAAGATGAGCAAATGCTCAAAAAATACTTAAATTGATAGTGTTCTACTATATAATTTACCAGGTCTTTTTCAGTTCTAACATTCTGTCACTCCATAACTATTCATTCTTACATCTGAAGAGAAAGAGGAACAAAATTGGGGTTTATGGGACTGTCATATATACAGCTGTACTTCAGTATCTGGCTGCTTTCTCCTAGGTTATGCCATCAGTATTTGAAGGGTGTAGAGCCTCACCTCCTTATCTCAGTGCATGTGGTTCAGAGACTGGTGGGGCTGACAGCAGTCCCTTCCCTGCTGTCCTTAAGACATATGACCTTGGCCTGACTGGTCAGCATCATCTATCCCCCAGCCCACAGCCCTTGCTTCATTGGCATGTGACCAAAATGGCTCAAAAAAAAAAACACACCCTAGTTTTTGTTTGTCTTTTTAGTTTTTGGAAAAAAGCAAACTTCATTCTAGTTGGATAAGAATAACAGACCTGGTGCTTCTGTCACCCCACATGCCTGCCTGCATCTACTTTAGAGTGAAAAGTCAATTCAGAGAAAAGCAAAGAGGTAAAATGAGAGCAACAAGACAACTTTAACAAGAATTTGAGTTCTTTTACCTAGTTATGGCTGAAGCAAATAGTACCCTCAGACTTTTAGTAAGGTACATGAACATATTCTCTTCTTTTTGATTAAACCAGTTTATTTGGGTGTCAGCAACTTGCAACCAAAGAATACCTAAGAAAGAATTACTTCAATTTTATTGCAGTGGCTGCAAAATGACACCTTTTCAATACAGGTCTTTTGAATTCAGACTCTCCTACCTTGTTTAATTCCTTCTTCTTTCTTCTTTCTTCTTTCTTCTTTCTTTCTTCTCTCTTCTCCCTCTTCCCTCCTCCCTCCTCCCTCCTCCCTCCTCCTTCCTCCTTCCTCCTTCCTCCTCCTCCTCCTCCTTCTTCTTCTTCTTCTTCTTTTAACAGTATGGGGTTTTGAACACAGGACTTTGTGGTTGGTAGACAGGTGCTCTGCTGCTTAAGCCTCAGCTCCAGCCCTTTCTACTCTGGTTATTTTGGAGATAAGGTCTTGCTTTTTGTGCCCAGGCCAGCTTGGACCATGTTTCCCCCTATTTTATGCTTCCTGCTGTTGCTGGAATGACAAGCATGCACCACCACACCCAGATTTTTTTCTCTTGATTTTTTTTTTTCTTTTGCAGTACTGCGGTTTGAACTCAGGATCTCATACTTGGTAAGCAGGCACTCTACCACTTGAGACACTCTGCCAGCCAGTTTTTTCTCTTGAGATGGACTCTTGCAAACTTTTTGTGCAGGCTGGCCTGGAACCACAATCCTCCCAATCTCAGCCTCCGGCGTAGCGTGGGATGACAGGCACACCCAGATATTGGTTGACATGAGGTCTCAGGAACTCTGCCAGTGCTAGCCTTGAACCAAATTCTCCTATCTCATCATTGCAAATAGCTAGGATTACAGACGTGAGCCATCAGTGCCCAGCTGTTTAGTTCCTTCTTACAGCAGTATTCTGACTAGTAAAAGACAAGATGCCAAGACACATACTCCTCATTAAATAATAACTTTTAGCCTTACCCAGCCATTTAAAAAAGAAAGCAATAGGTCACTTAACCAAAATTATAATAGGTTTGAATTGACAACTGAATTGTTATACAGAAAAAAAAATCATCTTTAGGGCTTAAAACTGCCTGTGTATCACAAAGGTACTCTTCTGTCAGTTTTTTTTTTAAACTATCATCAACCAACAAAGGATTAGTTATGAATTCTGATGCAATTTATTTCTTATTTAGTTATCATAAAGATAATTTTATGTCAGGTTTACTATTGCTATAGCTGTCAGTTTTTGCTTTTTTCTTTTTCTTCTCTTTGGTTCATCTTAGATATTTAACATTTTTCTCTTTCCAAATGCCTGGGATTTGGCTCAGTGGAGATGCCGCTTTTTGAAACAACTCCACAGCTAAAAGTGGATACAAACATATGTATAGCATTTCAATGTTCATTTATCACTTGCGAATGTATCTCAAAAGCTATAAATAGGAAGCACGAGTGTACCAACGTGCGCTGACATTCATATGCATATGAATTCCTGTGTGCATCCACTATGGATTTTGTTCAAATTTCATGATAATATTTCTTTGTGAAAATTTTATCAATTGCCATAAATCAGGCTCTGAGACTGCCACTTATTTAACAGAATTTTTAAATAATTGTAACATTCTGGCAATGTCAAGAATACTCATCTCCTAATCTCCTCTTATTCTCTGTTCTCCAAATGTCAGCCCTGAATATGGCATCACAGGGCCAGGAGAATCAAAGCACACAAGGCATTTCTCAGCTCCATGCACAAAATGAGATCATATACCTGAAGGGCTGGGCACCGGGCCTGATGCACAATTCCCTTATCCCCTTTCCTTCCTTTTTTTCTTTGCTCTGAAGTGCAAATGTATACACATATACATCACTCACCCTTTTCCTTGGAGGAATGATATACTTTTAAAGAACTGCTACTAACTTTATTTCACAAAAGAAGGGTGAATATAGTGGAAATATAATGTACTCATGTATGAAAATGGAAAAATGAGACCTGTGGAAACTGTGGGGGAGGGGGATAAAGGAGAATGCTGGAGTGGGTGAATTTACTAAGATACATTGTAGGCACTTTTGTAAATGTCACCATGTACCCCCAGTACAACTATAATATGCCAATAAAAATAAAATCAACTCTCCTTTAAAATACACCTTTTTAAATAATGCCCTTCTGATATCCTGAAGAGAAATTCATAAATAAAATAATTTGACTACATGAAATTAAAAAGCTTCTGCACAACAAAAGAAATTGCTTTCTAAATTGAGGAGGCTGCCCACAGAATAGCATAAAATCTTTGCCAGCTATACATCTGACAAGGGACTGATAACTAGAATATACATGGAGCTCAAAACTCCCAAAATATCAATGACCTAATGAAGAAATGGGCAAATGAACTGAAGAGAGCTTTCTCAAAGGAAGAAGTCCAAATGGCTAAAAAACACATGAAAAAATGCTCAACATTCCTGGCCATAAAGGAAAGGCAAATCAAAACCAGGTTAAGATTCCACCTCATCCCTGTTAGAATAGCTATCATCAACAATACAAACAACAACAAATGTTGGTGAGGATGCGGGGAACAAGGAACCCTCATACACTGCTGGTGGGATTGTAAGCTAGTGCAAACACTATGGAAAACAGTATGGAGGCTCCTCAAAAAACTAAACATAGAACTATCTTATGATCCAGTAATACCACTCCTAGAGATATACCCAAAGGAATGTAAGTCAGATAACAACAAAGGCACCTCATACCCATGTTTATTGCAGCGTAATTTACAATAGCTAAGCTACGGAAATGCCACAGAAAACGTGGCATTTATGGGCAATAGAATTTTACTGAGCCTCAAAGAAGAATGAAATCTTGTCATTTTGCAGGTAAATGGACATAATTGGAGAACGTTATCGTAAGTGAAGTTAGCCAGGCTCAGAAGGCCAAAAAAGGCATGTTTCTCTCATAAGTGGAATACAGACCTAATACAAATAAAGCAATATTTTGAAAAACTGGTCACACTAAGGGGAGGTCACTTAAAAGGGGGGTAGGGTAAAAGAAGAAAACTAAGAAGATGAACATGGTTGATATGCTTTCTGTACAAGAATGAATATAGAAAACTTAAACTGGCTAAAACCACCATAAAAAAGGGACTAAGGTAGAATGAAGAAAAATAGAGGGGATGACCAATTGGGGTTACAATACATATATACATGGAAATATCAAAAGGAAACTTCCTGTGTGTACCTTTATCTCAAACAAGCAAAAATGCCATTTTTTTCTTTTCTTCTACAAAATCGGAGAACAGGAGAACAGGTCATGCCCACAGGGGTGTTGGTACCAGTGTGTGTTGGGGGAGGCGGTAGGAAAAGGGGGTAGAAGGGTGAATACAGTGCAAAAAATGTGTGCACATGCATGTAGATGTAAAAATGATACCTGTTGAAACTATTCCAGGAATGGGGGGAGGGTGGGGATAACAGAAAGTGGTGGAGGTGTGAATTCAAATACCATATATTTGATACGTTGTTAAGAGCTTTTTAAATGCCACAATGTACCCCCAACCAGCACAACAAGAAAAAATTATTTGCCTTAGCACATAACCCCCCCGTAATATAAAAGAAAAATATTAGGAGAGTAATTCACAATAAATCCATTTCAATAGGTAAATGTTTGGACGTGATGCTCTTGGTTAGAAGACATAATTAAATTGTTGGATGGTGGCATCTAAACCCAGAGTCCTCTCAACTGTGGCTGCTGCAAATATATAATAATATAGGCATGTTTTATTGGCAACTCAAATACCACAAGCTGTGCTGCCACGAAGTGCATGATGTTTTCTTGAAATGATGAACAACTCTTAGTAAAGTTTGGTATAAAATTAACCGCAATTGTCTCTTGATCATTCAGTAGTTGAATTCCTGCAAAATGTAGTATTAAAATTGTGCAAAAATACTTTGTGTTTATTTGCAAAATGGAGTTAGGCTTGAGTTCAGATGAGTATAGACTTTTTAGAAACCTACATAAATGTCCAGTATATTCTTGATTGTGGCCACCTGAAGATAGCTCATCCATTTAAAAATCTCTCCCCCAGGGTTGGTGGAAAGAGGGATTATTATATCCCCACTGAGAATTCTTAGAATGACACATTTAATTTCAAGCCACGTCTTTAGGTATAAAAAATGTTTGCACCCTATGCTGAAGTATACCATATTCTTCCATAAATTCTTTTAGCAATACTGTCTGCTACATTACAAGTGTTCATATGCATTCCTAAATGGGTATGGAGGTCTCTGGATTTTGAATTTACTGAAATGGCCTTGAAATAGAGACATTAATTATAGGCTTAGTCGGAGACAATGTAATAAGGTTCTTTGCCAGAGTAATTGGAACCCTGCAGCTATACTTTCCTGGTTATTACACAGTAGCAACAAGTTTTAAGGCACATAAAACACCAGAGGCAGGTTGAATTGTAACAGCACCTCAAAGTCAATGACAAAATTCCAAATTAACATGAAAAACACATGACCCATCATTGAAATGTTTTGTGATTACAGAATGTAGCCATTTTAAGGGCCATGTTTATTTAAAGATCCATTTCATTCAAGAGATGATTTATTCATAAGCCACTTAGAGAAACAATGATTTTAAAATACTAGTCCAAAAGGTTGTCTATACTATTTGTTTTGTTGTTCTTGAAAAGGCAAAAGTATGACATAGTAACATCTCTCCCTACTAAAACAGAAACACCACCAAGAGACTAGACCTTAAAATGATATTTTGGAAGTTTCGTGAACAATGATCCAGAGAACTAAATGGATGTGGTGAAAGGATGAATAGAGAAAAAAGAACAAAAAAATTTATTCAAATTTTTCAGAATATAAAATAGTTTTCTCTATAAATGAAGAGTCACAAATATATTCAACAATTCAGTTTACCACCATGACTAAAAAATGATGCTCAAAATGGGTTTAAATACTCATGATACCCAAGAAAGTTTTTTTGCTGGGAGTCTCAGTTTAGACAGTGTATTATATTAGTTTTCCTTCTATGAAAATATAGTGTCTTTCTTTCACTGCATACTAGTCATTTGGAAATGAGTGGTTTCCAAATAGATGAGTTTAGAAAAACCACCCATCAACCAAGTGCGAGCAGGTGTCATTTGATATGACATTCTAAAGAAGAGATAAAGATGCACTTTTATGGAGGTCAATATTTTAAATCTTTTCCTAAATAACTTGTGTGTGTTTGAGATAAAGACAGGGCATGGAATGTGAGAAAAAGGAATTAGAATACCTTAAAGTAAACATCAAGGAAATTTATCCATCTTGATCCCGGGATAGTAAGTAGTCTAGCTGCTGTGTGTGTGTTGTCATTCTCTGTGTGTGTTTAAAATGTGCATGTATACACCCACTACTGTGCACTTTGGCTTTTTAAAATTCCTTTCATATACAAAGCTGCTATTTGGGGAATTTACACAAAACACACTTTCTGCCTAATATGCTCCTCCATGAGTTTGACCTTGGATTAGCTCTTTCTTAGCCTCAGATGGCTCCTCAGATGCCACCTCATCTGAGAAATCCTCTGTGACTCCCTATGGAAGAAACCATTGTCATCCACCAGTGGCCATTCTCAGCCACTCTCCAAGACCACACCCTGTTCACTTCCTTCAGAGCAGTTGAAAAGCTGAAGTGATCACTGACTATTTCCTGATGGTTTCTCTCCAGTAGAATTCAAGCCACTTCTCTGTTTTGTTACCATTCTTACAGCATAAAGAATAATTCCTGGTGCATAGAAGATGCTCAAAAAATCTTTACTGAATAAACAAATAATGAATATAGTAATTTGGATCTAAGAATTCTGCTCTCTATCCTTATGTTTAATACTTCTTGCTTCATTCTTTTTAATATCCTTTGTTTTCTAAATACTAGTTTTCCCAAACAGAAAGATACATTTTATACAAGTTATCTTTCTATGTTTAGATTATAGCTCAACTTGAAGCCAAATGGCTATAGCCACTAAATTGACTTTCATTACTGTCTAGTTCATGTGAAGTTGTCTGTGGTTTCCCATAGGCTTTACCAGATTTTTCATTTATATAAAGAAACTTTCACTACTTCGTGAGCTTATTTTGTGATTGCTGTCATTCAGCAGAACACAAAAGACTAGATTTCAAGAAAGAATAAAGAAAATTTTGTCATTTTAAGGTTTCTGTATTAGTTCCTCTGCAGTGGGGACATCAAACGCTTTCATGATTTGGGTTTTCTACCTATTTCTGTATCTCCTGTATGTGCTCTCCCCTTGTCTTGTGATCCAAGTCCAACACATTGCTGCATTTGCCCTAGATCTAAAGTCTGCATATGAGGGAGAACATACGATTTTTGGTCTTCTGAGCTGGGCTGACCTCGCTCAGAATGATGTTCTCCAGTTCCATCCATTTACCTGCAAATGATAAGATTTCATTTTTCTTCATGGCTGAGTAAAATTCCATTGTATACAAATACCACATTTTCTTAATCCATTTGTCAGTAGTGGGGCATCTTGGTTGTTTCCATGACTTGGCTATTGTGAATAGTGCTGCAATAAACATGGGTGTGCAGGTGCCTCTGGAGTAACCTGTGTTGCATTCCTTTGGATATATCCCCAGGAGTGGGATTGCTGGATCATATGGCAGAGCTATCTTTAGATTTTTAAGAAGCCTTCAAATTTTTTTCCAGAGTGGTTGCACTAGCTTGCATTGCCACCAGCAGTGGACTAGGGTTCCTTTTCCCCACATCCTCACCAACACATGTTGTTGGTGGTGTTGCTGATGATGCCTATTCTAACAGAGGTGAGGTGGAATCTTAGTGTGGTTTTAATTTGCATTTCCTTTATTGCTAGATATGGTGAGCATTTTTTCATGTGTTTTTTGGCCATTTGAATTTCTTCTTTTGAAAAAGTTCTGTTTAGTTCAGTTGCCCATTTCTTTATTGGTTCACTGATTTTAGGAAAGTTTAGTTTCTTAAGTTCCCTGTATATTCTGGTTATCAGTCCCTTGTCTGATGTATATTGAGCAGGGGATCAGGAACTAACATAAAGATCAGTCAGAGTTGAATCAACATTAGTTGTAACACATGGGTACATGAAAGCAATAGTAGGAATCTCTCTGTATAGGTATCCTTAACTAGCAAAAATGCTTTGTTTTCCTTATTATGCTTATGTCATTTCTTCAACAAAATCAGTGATAAGGGCAGAATGGGACCTGCCCAGAACTGGGGGAGGGGGGGCAGGGTGGAGAAAGGACCCAAACAATGTATGCATGTGTGAAAAAATGAACAAAAAATAAATAAATTTAAAAAGAAGAATGAAAAAAAAGAAAAATTTCTTAGTGCAACTTTTTAAGCACTTAGAGTATTAAAAAGTGTTAATATTTAAATAAACATTTTAATGAATTCTGGACAGACATGCAAGATATGTCAAACATCTACCTTGACAAGTTGAATCTAGCTCTAATTCTATTTGGCCACTACATGACCCCCTCATCTCAATAGTGCTCTTATTCTATTCTCTTGCATTGGGACCCATCCAGGTTTATTATAAAATGGTCCTTTGTGAAATGTAAGTGCATTCTGCTCATCACTCCTGTCCAGCAGATTCTGTCCACTTCATCTCCAAAAAGTTTAACAAAACAAAATACTTCTCTCTTCCTGCTACTCACTAAACGTACCAGGGGACTAACTCGAAGGAATTTTACTGAGATGTCTTAGCTGATTCCTCACTCTCTGGTACAGCCTGCGATATTTACAAGTTCTTTTTATGTATCTATCTGCAACTTCCTAAATAAATAAAATATTAAATAATTGACCAAAGTAAATTGAAATATTAATATCTTTAGAAAAAATATAACAAAAGGCAAAAGATTGGACATATGTGAGATTTATTTTTAAGGAGGGAAAACAAAGATGAGACTACATGTTCTATGACTTTGGTTTATTTCCTGACTTTGACACTCACTAGCTGTCAATACAAATATATTGCCCTTTTTGTGCATCTGTTCTTTCACACCATCCCAAAGGAAAAAATGGGATGCAACTATTAAAAGAAGAAAGAATAAATGCTGGGCAGTTAAAACAAGAAATGCCTTTAATGGGGTTTTTAAAAATAACTTGACAGTATTCAATTGCATGGAATAATGTATAAAAATATATTAAACTGATCTATTATTATTAGAAAAAATGGAAAGGAAAACACCTGACTCATAAAAGAGACCTACTGATGGAAGTCACCACACTTAATACACAAAATTGCTCAATGAACTCAATTAAAATATATTTTTTAATTATTCTATGAATGCTATTTTATATATCTATATATTTAAATTAATTTAAGCAACATTCTACTTAGTGAAGTTTTTGTGTGCATCAAGAAAAGTATACATTCTAAAATTCTTTTCTCAGCCTTGAATACTGTCCTGGGGGTGGCAAAGCTGAGTTCCAGGTCCAGTTCATCTCAGGGGAATAAGGCCAATCATATAACCTGCATGCTTCTTTCCCCCAAATTTTAAACAAAGCAGGTAGGACAGACTGATGGCTCCCAGCCTGGGCCCCACATTGCTATCATCCGGAAGACCTGAAAGAGGATGATGTCCTGGCTCCACACTCCGAGTTTGTGGCCTGGGGCGGGGCTGGGGAGCAGCATCTAAAGGCATCTCCTCAGGTGACTCCAATGTGAAGCTAAGGTTGGAAGCTTTTCATCCTTCAATATCTATAACAATTTTGGAACAAGCAAAAATGGAAAAACAACAATTTTTAGGATAGACCCATGTTTTCTCAATATAAAATGAGATATAGGCTCAAGTGAAGTTGTTTCCCATTTGGAAACTTTAAAATCTTTGAAGAAAAATATAAAATGTAATGTTTTACAAAACAGGGACTGAACATACAAAATGAATAGGTTTATGTGATTCTTTTATGATATAAAAACCAATTATTAGAACCATTGTTAATTACAGAATTTTATTATCTAGAATTAAAGTTTTGTACTTTAAAATGTTACAAACAATACTTTACCAAGAAATCTTTAATAATATTGCTTTCAGCTGTGTTATTTGATAAGCAGGATCACAAAATATTTATAGATATAAGTAATTAAGGCCATTTAAATGCCAAAGGAGTCTTAGCACTTAGAAAGAGGGTAGTTTCTATTAAAGAGCTATTTACCCTGTGTGTTGCTGTAGTTGATAAATTATCTTCATACTATCCTCTGAAGTAGGTATTACCTCACCACTATATAGGTATCCAAAATTTTACTCTCAGGAAGGAAAAGGGATTTTTCCATAAGGCTTCCCAGGGAAAGTAGCAGAGATGATTTTCAAATCTGGACATCCTAATTTTAAACTCACGGCACCTACAACACATAGTTTGCAAATTCCTCTTATTTTTTCTAACTTTCCTTTCCCATTCATTCTTTCATTCATTCACCAAAGACTTACATGGCTTAGTGCAGGTCAGGTTGGAGACTCAGATACCCAAGGAAAGTAACAATTGGAATGTAAATTGTCTAAGGCACAGGCACTGACATAACCAAGAAGTATTTTGGAAAAGAAAGAAAAGGAAAATCAGATTAGTCTGGAGAAAACTATAAAAGCAGCAAATAGTGATTCAGAACAGACAGACAAAGTCATGTCGGGGAGAGACAGAATGGGTCTCAGGCTGATAAGGCTGGATTAACTGGTGACTGAGCAGGAGGAACTTGTCAATCAGCAGAGGAGTCAGTGCAGCTTGGAAGGGTAGGAACACCCAGGTCACAGAGGTAAATGTGAACAGGGTTGAATACTGACTCAGAAGAATGTGCCTTGGCATGCTGACTCAAGTGGCCCTGTGTTGACAGGTAGACTGACAGGATGAAGTTATGCTCCTAACTCTCTGTGTCTTGAGCCTGGGTTTTCCATATACCCTTCTGGTTACTTTAGTACAGAATCTTGCTGTTGTTGTTTTCTTTTTTAAAAAAAATACTGGTATTTAAGCCTCACGAGCCACTAATTAATTCTGAATTACTTTGGATGGCACTAAATATTTGTTTTTCTTCAAAACTCCTTAAGTGATTTATATACATAACATGGGTTTGGTAAATATTTTTTGAAATGGACAAAGTAAGTAAATATTTTAGGCTTTGTGGACCATATGATCTCTGTTGTAACTATTCAACTTTGCTACTGTACTACAAAAAACAGCCATAGATAATACATAAATGAATGAGTGTGGCTGTGATCCAAGAAAATATTTTCATAGACAATAAAATTTGAATTTTGCATATTTTTGATGTATTGCAATTCTTTTGGTTTCTTTTCAATTATTTAAAATATAAAACTCATTCTCAGTTTCTGAGGCTTTATAAAAACAGTTAAGGGAGGGTAGGATTGATCTCACAGGACAGCTGAGTCAAACATGGCATGTGGAGGTGACACAAATGCATAGACCTCCTGACTATTTGATCACAAATGGAATGGGAGTCTCATTTTTATCCACCAGTTTCTTAAGTCTGTCACCAGAAGCCAGGATTCTGGAGTTATTCAACCTTAGGACTTTGAATAAATCATCAAGTTTTTTTAAACCCATGTGGTTGGGATCTAGACTCTTCTCTTGGTTATGGTGAACTTGCTAAGACAAATGCACTCACTGGAAATGACTTCGGAAGTAGCTGACTTTCCACATATAAGACAGCTTCCAGTGTGATCTCATGCCATGGACTCTCTCTATTGAGCATTTATTAGGCACAATTAGTAAGATTTGTGATAATTCATTACTTATGGTCTGCAAGCTCTGGAGTACTGCCTTTTAATATGGTAGCTATCCACCAAGTGTAGCTATTGACCATTGACACTTGTGATGTAGTAGTCCAAAGTGAGTGTATTGAAATACACACAAATTTTGAGGACTTAATGTGAAAACAAGAATGTCATAAATTTTGCTAATTATTGTTGTATCCAGTAATAATTACACAAAGCAGTACTATTCTGAATATACTGATTAAATAAACTATATATTAATTTACCCATTTCTTTTTGCTTTTTTATTGTTTTGCTGGTTAGGGGTACATCATGGCATTTATACAGGTTCTTACAATACATCCACTATATCATTCTCAAATTCACTCCTCCATCATTCTCCTTTATCCCTCCTCGCCCATTCCTGGAATAGTTTCAACAGGTCTCATTTTTCTGTTTACATACATGTGTACACAGTATTTGCACCATATTCACCCTCCTACACACTTTTCCCACCTCCTCCCCTGTCCCATTGGTATCAACTCCCCCAGGCAGGACCTGTTCAGCCCTCCTGCTCTCCAATTTTGTAAAAGAAAAAGAAATGACATTTTTGTTTGTTTAAGATAGTTACACAGGGAGTTTCCTTGTGGCTTTTCCATGTATTATAGCCCAATTTGGTTCATCTCTTTTTGCCTTTGTAATGTGAATAATAGAAAACTTAAAATTACTGATAGGATTCACATTATATTTCTTCTGGGCACTACTGCTCTGGAGAGCACAGGCTGACCTGTTCTAAGCTCAAGGCATATGGCAGCACTTGGAACATGGTGGATCCATGATGAATGGACGCACGGTTGTGATGTGGACACACAGAAAGGGCAACTCTGTTAGACAGTGGTACGTGCATGAGGTGCAAATAGACTCTAGGGAGGGGGGTGATGATTAAGCTTGAACTTGCAAACTAAGAGTTAATCAGGTGCCCAAGAAGAAGGGCAGATGAGAAAACACACAAACTCTGCTTTGCTCTGTTTCTTTACTGATAGTCCTGTCATGTCATCCAGCTATCATATCAGCTCCATGGTGTCTCTAATCTTTGCTGCTGAAACCTTTGCCCACACCAGGAAGCACTGTCATAGAGACAGGGACACTCTGGTGGTCATGTGCCCCTTAAACATCTTGGAGATAAAGCTGTCTACATTAATTATAAAATAGTCTTGTTCTACATGCTCTCCATTAGTGTAAGGGTGCAAACATTTTACAATGAAGATTAAAGCAAAGAAAGTCTAAAGCATTTTGGTATTGTTCAATGCCATTATGAAGGTAATGATTATCATTACCTTTTAAATAATTTTTTAAAAACTGTATATCTTTGTAGGGTGAATTATGCTAATTCAGTTCAGAGAGGTAAATGATGTATATTAATCAAATTAGGGTAATTCGTATCTTCAACCATTAATCATTTTTTCAGTGTCCTTACTGAATTTCTTTCTCCCCTCCCCAAACCTTCCTCCTATCCATCCTCATCTCATCTCTTCTATTTTGTCCTTTAAGGGATGACTTATTTGCTTCCACAAATGAATGTTATTATTTTTATTGGATGATGCTATTCCTTGGTAGCTGCATGACTTTTGATCATTTTGTTGCTTAGCTTTCTGTAGTTTGGTGCTCCTAATTATTTTTTCCCTTTTTATTTTTTATCTTTGATTATTTGATAATTTTTCCTTGACCATTTTGGTTCATTCAAAATCCATTGTCTTCTGAACCAACCTTATCACAGAGGCTAGAAAAGTAAATGTCCCAGTTTTTACTCACTCTTGCAGGTAAGGCCTATTATATGACTAGTTTTGGCCAAGAGGACATGGGTAGAAATTCCTGGAAGAAGATATTTTTCCCATAAAAGTGTAAAGCCTTCTTTGGGATCTTTGTCCCTTTGCCAGGTGACTGCGATGTAGTTGTGGGGCTGGAGATAAGCAGCCATTTTGCAACCATGAGAGGACAAACATGAGGATGACACACTGAAGAGGATAGAGCAGATAAAGCCCTGGTCTTGCATGACACTGTGCAGGCCTGGAATCCTCTAGATTTCTTTTGTGAGAAAAACAAATTCTGAACTTTTTCACTGTTAGTCTAATTTTCTATTACCTGCAGTGAATATAACCTTAACTAATATAGTAACTATGTTATAATAATATTAGTAAAAGTCTTTTTTATCTTCCTGGAAATCTATAATGTCTGTGCTTCTCTCATCTCTTTCCTCCAAATGTCCCTTTTCCTCTGCTCCTCCCTTACTCTTATCCAGTCTTTCCTCATCAAATTCAGAATTCCCAGGCCAGGGTGTGTGGGAGAAACATAGTGCCTAGTGTGGTGTGTAAGATTGCAGGCCACTTCCCCTGCCTCAACTTTCCTGGGACACTGTGGACCTGCTCTCCCAACAGATCAACGTCCATTCAAGCACTTTGCCAAATGTGTGTCCAGGTTGAGGATGGGAAGGGGTGAAATCACCAGAGCTATAGAGGCAGAGGGGATGCAGCAGTTGGAATGTTGATCTTAACTCCACATTTGCTAGGCTCTTAGGTACTCCAGGACATATTTCAGCTCTTTATGAGTTACACAGTCTATTGTGTTCTGTGGCAAACCCACACAAACATTGTCATCCCAGCAAAATCATCAGGCTCTAGTTAGAAAAGCATTCCTCCCCACGGATAAGAAAAAGAATTCTCCAATCCCAAACAGCCAAGTCAACAAAGGAAACTTGAAAAGATGCCCAAACAACAGCACAGAGATACATGAATTCAAAAAAGGAAAATATCTCCCTCCCCCGAAGTTGTTTATTCAGAACTTTTAAATGTAACTAGGTGACACTGGGTAGTACTGGAATACCCATGGTTCCTCACTTTTCTTTCAACACAATGACGCTCTCTACTTTCTTTCCACAATTTCTTCATCTGGCAATAAATACCTAGGATATTTTGGATGAAAAAAGCTTGTCTTGCTTTGTATATAAAGCCATGAGGGACCATGAGTGGGAAGAGCAGACAAAGGCACATCCCAAGGCCGGGTGGCTTTATCTGAACACTTTCCTGAATGTGTCTTGTGAGACAAATTCAGACTTGGTTAATTCATTTCAAAGTAGCACTTTTCCAGCACGATGTTACACTACACACCAATGTTACATTATAGTGTCATTTCCCACTAGACATAAGCACGGCATATATATAAGATACTAAAATGTATATTCTTATTGTAAAGCCTTGGAAAATGATGATTGGGAATTCATCAGTTTCTTTTTTTAAAAAAAGAGTTATTATACACTTGTCACATTTTATAAGCAAGATTTAGAAGTGCTCTACTTACTTACCCCTCTCTCCATCTACTGTACAACTGTCTGAAGGACACCCCATTACCATTTGCCCTTTTATTCCTCCCAGGTGGTTATTTGTGCCTGTCCCTTGAACATCTTCCTCCTTTGTCTCTGCAGACTCTTAAGACAAGTCCTTCCCAGCATTAACCAAAATCTTTACCTGAGGTTCTCACCCAAGTCCCTGCTTCTACTTCTTGATGAAAGGATCTCTGACTTCAGTCACTTGTAGCTTCTATCACTGCTGCTTACTCCCAAACCTTACTCCTTATGGTTCCTGGTTTGTCTAGACCATTTTCATCAATTCATTCATTAAACAAACTTTTGATTAACAACAGGTGTAAGTCCAGGACTCTGTAGATGGCACAGTGAATAAAGTGAATAAGACAGGAGAGAGTCTGTGAATTTGGAAAGTCAGACAGTAGGCCCATGAATAAATTAATAAGTAACTATTATATTATAAAAATGGGTGACAGAAGGACAAGGGAGCTTTGTGAAGAAGAAACTTTTCAAGTAACACCTGAATTCAAGAAACCCCACATTGCTGATCCTAAGACCTACATCCTGTTTGAAAATATTATTAATTCAGCAAAACAACCACAAAAACCTTGCAGGAGTGCATTTTAGAAGGAAAGTGGTCCATGCTGATGACAGTGTTTTTATGTTTCTGGAGAACAGGATAATTATTTGCCTCCACATGCACATACAACTTATAATACATCATTCACAGAGAAGCATGAAATGAGGTGCATTGTATGGGACTGAGGCAGTGGGCATGGAAAAAGATACTCTCAACAGAACCACTCTGTTCACCAGCACTCCTTCTTCACCATCAGGATCTAGCCCAGACCCTTGTGGGAACATGCACACACACTGTCTCTGTGACTAATGAGTCTGAGTGGATATCTCAAGTACACTTGTGTCCTGCTTTTCTCTGTGAAAAATGAATGGCACAGAATAAATCCTAGAAGCATTTGCAAAGCCGGTCACAAACGTAAGTGCCATGTCAACAGGAAAGTGGTTGGCACAAAAGGACAAATGATGCAGGGATAAAATTAAATCAGATCACTATTTTGGAAGAAAGTAAAATGATTTTAACTCCTAGTAATTTCATGTTGATTATATTTGGCTAGCTCTAAAATCCTACAGTTCTGTGTCGTGAAAACTCAGGGTTTCAAATAAGATGTGAAAAGACTCCCTTCATGCTGGATTGCTTATCCGGCACTTTGCCAACAATTCCTGATATTTCCAGTGATGAATAAGAGCAGATTCTGTCAATCCTTGGGTCACCGCAAATGCCAAGCCTACAGCAGGCTCCAGCACGTTCCTACCTTTTTCCAAGTACAGTGGCTGTTGTTTTTTCTAATCATAAAATAAATCTTAACTTCATGTTATTGCCAAGCTAGGGTTAAAAGAGAATTCTTATTTTTGTAACTCAAAATCTGTCAACTAATCCAGTATTGAAGAAGAGGGGGTGAAAGAAAATAATGGAGGGGGTGAATTCCAGTATGATACATTTGATATATTACAAGAACTTTTGTAAATGCCATGTTTCCCCACCTGGCACAAAAATTTTAAAAAGGTACTAAAAAAGTAGGTAACATATAGATGAAAACAAGATTTGCCGTAGGGAATCCAAATGAGATTTCTCTTTCAGGGAAAGGGCAATAAAGATAGCAGGCTCATCAGATCTTCAATGGTGAGAGATCTTTCTCTCAAAAGCTATGCACTTATTTGTATGCTCTTATAAATGTATGAGCATATAACTCTAACTGGAAAAAAAGAACCAACTTGGGTAAAGAAACATGTATTACTATCCTGTGGTTACCCTAGCAAATTACCATAAAGTTGATGTCTTAACACACCAGAAATTTACTCTCCCACAGCCTGAGGGCTAAAATACTGAAATCAAGGTGTCAGCAGGGCCACATTCCTTCTTAAGACTCTACAGATGAATCCCTCCTTGCCTATTATGTTTCTGGTGAGTCTTGGCAAACCCTGGTGCTTTCTGGCTTAGAGTTGCCAATTTCTGTCTCCTTTACTTCTTCTCTGTGTCCTCTCCTCTCCTTACAAGGACATCAGTGATAGGATTTAGTGCCTGCTCTCTTAACAGGCTCATCTTAACAATTAACAACAGCCACATAGATTCTATTCCCAAAGAAGACGGTATTGTGAAATCTGGCATAGATATGAATTTGGGTGAGACACTCTTCACCCATTACAGATACCATAAGACATGTACTCATACATAAACAAGAACACTACAAAAATAAGGAAACAGTGGAAGAACACTGGCTTCAGGGATAGAAACCTGAGGCTTAGTCTCTCCTTTTTCAGCTACACTGCTGTTGTCTTCCTCCTTGTCAGCATCTTCTACCCAAGGTCATTGTAATGGCCTCATAACCAAGATCCTGCTTTACCCAGTCTGCTGAGACGCACATTCTGCCTTGGCCACTTTTAGCTCTGAGACATTGTACAAATTACTTAACCTGTCAGAGCCTTGGGTTTCCTCACCTGTGTTATGAGGAAATTTCACTCATAGAGTTCTAATATTAAGTCACTGAATCTCTGAAAATTGCTTGCATGGTGCCAGATTCAGAGTAAGTGACAGCTTATAATTATCATAATTATTGTTCTCTTTGTTCTGGAATCCATCCTGCCTGTTACTGACAAGGTCATATTTCCAAAACTCAATCTGATGTCATCCTCTTCTTTAAAACCTTGCACATCATCCAGCTGATTATTATAAAGTTCTTAGTAGATAGAATGCCTCATTATCTGATCCCATATTTCTCCCTTTCCCCAAAGACTCACTCAACAAGATACCAGATATACTGAGCAAAAAGGTACACCTTGTCCTGCCTCCTGGCCTTTGCTCATATAGTCCCCAAACTGGAATGCCCAGGACCTTGTCCACCTGGCAAATACTGACCCAAATCTGGTCCCTAAGGCCTCAGTAAGTGTGCCGAGTCCCCACATCCTCTGCATTTTAAGCATAACAATCCCTTGCATCTGCTTGCGATTATTTATTAGCATATCCTCTTGAATATTAGAAGTTCCCTGAGGCTAGGTAAAATGTCTTATCAACTTCTTTCATTTTTTGTTATTATCATATTATTGCTCTACTGGGGGTACATTGTGACATTTTCCAAAGTTCTTACAATATATCATAGTTGAATTCACCCCTCCATCATTCTCCTTTATCCTCCTTCCCCCATTCCTGGAATAGTTTCAACATGTCTCATTTTTCTATTTTCATACATGAGTACCTAATATTTCCACTATCACCCTCTTATACCCTTTCCTTATAAAAGCTCCAATTCCTTGGGGGTAAATATGGTTAACAACATATTTTTGGAGTTAGACCTGTGCTCTGCCTTTTAACCAGATATGAAACATTGAAGAAGTTACTTAACCTGTGAATTGGATTAATAAACATGCCTACTTACTGGAATTGAGGTAATGTTTGTAGTGCATAACACCAAAATACAGTAAAGGATACCTAATAAATACCTTTAACAGTTCTGGTAGCTGATGACAACTGAAAAAAAAAATCTACAAGCTTGCAGATTCAGAGTAAGACTATCCCACTCTTAACACCCTCAATTTAATATTTTTATTTTTGGCCTCAGTAATTACCTGGTCTACTTTCTTCACTCTTCACCCAAATGCTCTCCTAGCCTTACTTCCTACTAGAAAAAAATATGAATAACTAAATACATGTCAATTGAAACCTTCAATTATTATCTTTTCCCATGTCCTAATGCTCTACCACTCTGTTTGGGGGACACACACACACACACACACACACTCACACACACCCTCCAAGAAACCTGTGTACATGTTCATTTATACTGGCTGCATCCTTCCTTTCTGGATTTGAAAAGGAAATATTCCTTCACCTGCTGGACGCCAGCCCTTCTTCTGCATGCCCTTGACCCTGCCTCTGCTCTTCCTGCAGGCTTCTGCCTATCCTGCTCTCTCACCAACCCTGGCTTTCCAGTGAGCACTTCTTTAGTATGTTTTCTTTATAAACATACTAAATATCTCATCCTAAATTAAGCAGGTAGCAAAAGGGTCTCCCTTGGCTCTGCATCTAGATTTTTTTTTTGTCTTTCTCCTTCTGATTTCATCCAAACCTTCAAATATATAGTCTAGAAGAGCAGCCTGTACCTCATCACCTACATTGTCATCAACTCACCTCAGTCCTATTCAGGACAATCACCAGACTAAAACCACTCTCATGAGAGTCACCTAGGTCCTCTTTATTGCCAAATTTAATGGATAATTTTATAGGAACTGCTTTTAGTAGCTTCTCTTCTATATTCAATGTAATCAATTGCTCTTCTGTTTCCAAACTGCCTAAACTTCTATGCTCTGGGATAAAAGTCTCTTCTAGTTTGTTTGGTAGATTTCAATTTTATTGAACTTTCTTATTTCAAAAATATTTTCCAAATTTGTTGAGGTATAATTGACAAATATAAATTGTGTATATTTACAGTATGTAATGTGATGTTTGGCATATGTATACATTGTGAAATGATTACCTCAATTAAGCTAATTAATGTGCCTATCATATTGTAGCTCTTGTTTGTGTGTGTGGTGAGATTTAAGATCAAATTTCTTAACAGTTTTCATGTATACATTATCATTAACTGCAGTCACCATGCCTATATTAGACCACATATACACAATACAATCCCCTATACAAGCACAGTCACCCACTGCCACCAGACTTTAACAGAGGATGCATAGGGCAGGGATTTGAGGCAATGCACCTTATGGGGTATGTTTGAAATTCATGGTGGGATCTCTGTAGCCCAGAAGTAAAGAACACAGTGTTGGAAGCAAATTCTCTGGGTTCTTCAAAGAATCACCCTAATGGTTTCTCTTGATAATATGTATATAGTGCAAGAACATATCCTTTTTGATAGAATAAGGCTGGATAATGATGAATTTTTGTTGTTGGTTGTTTTCTTTAGAACACTCATCACATGTTGCCTCACTTGTGGTATTCAGAGATGCATCCTGGACTGAAAGTAGCAAAATGTCTAAATGGAGCCCAGGGTTAAAGTGTACCCCTTCAGATCTGAAGTTTCTTAAAATTAAAGGTCCACCTCAAGACTCCTTGGCCACCATCTTCCTTTACTTGACCCACTTACCCATCCTCATCCAATTGATCATCAGTCATTTTTCTTAAGTACTTCTTGAATGCACTTCCTTTTCTCCATCTTCACCATCATGTTCCTGAACTGGCCTTTTACCACCCACCTTTTCAGGACTACAGTAACCTTTTTGAAAAGGTTTCCATAATAACGTCTTAGGAGATAAAGGCTCAGCTCACTAAGTGGTATAAAAATCTCTCCATGATGTAGTTTTTTACACTAGTCTATCTATTCCCTGTTTACGGAATTCTGCAGTAACAGCAGAGAGCCCATAGAACATTATCTTACCTCTTCCAACTTTGACACATATGATTAGCTTTGCTTGGAATAACTGTTCCTGGCCTCATCACCAGTTTAAATCTTACCCATTCTCCAGAGATTTGCTTTTTAATTCTCATGGCATCTTCTATTCATTGTCCACTTGCTTGCACTATGTTCATCCATTCATTTCCCTGCCTCTTCCCACCCCTATTTCCTACTATTGAAGGATAAAGTTTTACTTCTTTTTATACTTCTAGCACTTGTCGCAGTTCTTGAAACATAATAAATACTCAGCAAGTGCTTGTTCAATGAAATAAGTGAATTCCATCTTTCCCACCAATTTACTATGACCGTGGGCAAGTCCCCAATTCTCTGGCACTCAGTTATTTGATATAAAGTTAGGGAGCTGAACTAATCTCTTAAATGTCCCTTTCAGTTCCAGCATTCTATGAGGCTTCTATTTTATTTGTTGAAAAAGTGTAATGAAGTGAAAATTAATTTTTAATAGTCCATAATTACTAACAAAACATTTGATTTTTTCATCACTCAGCTATTCTGCATGAAGTTTGATACATAGTTTAACTTAAGAGACGTGTAAAGTAATAGTAAAGTTCCCACCTTAATGTGTTATAGAAAAAGGAAGTAATTCACCTTCATAAAGTTTAATCACTTTATAAAGATGACTTCCTCACTTTGAAATCCATTCAAATTTATTTTAGATTATTCAAAAAAGTTGTAAGGTTATTACAGAGTTCAGTAACCATGTCACAAGCATCTGGTATTTTTAACATCTTTTACTATTAGGGTACATGTGTAATAATTAATAAACTAATATTTATACATTATTAGTAAAGTCCATACTTTATTCATATTTCCTTAGTTTTTCCTTGATGTCCTTTTTCTGTTCCAGGACCCAATTCAGGGTACCACATTACATTTAGATGTTATGTTTTCATGAACTATTCTGTCTGTAACAGGTTCTCAGGCTTTTCTTATTTTCGATGTCATTGACAGTTTTGAGAAGTACTAAGTCAACTGTTTTGTGGACTGTGTCTCCGTTTGGGCTTCTCTGATTTTCTTAACTGAGATTGCTAATAACTGAGATTGTTTGCTTTCTGGAGGAAGACGACATACATAAATGACTACTCTTACATCAAGGCTGCATGTTGTCAATATGACATCAATGATGAGGAAGTGTTAATAAGTTTTCTGCTGCAAAGTTGCTCTTTTCTCTGTTTTCCATACTGCCCTCTCTGGAAGGAAGTCACCCTATGGGGACCACCCTTAAAAGGCAGGATATGCTCCCTCTCATATAAGTGATTTGGAATTTGTTTGCATGAGAGATGTGTTCCTTATCACATTTATACTCTCTCCACGACCGTCTGCTCATTCTATTTGTTCTACATTCTTTTTTTTTTTTTTGGTGGGACTGGGTTTGAACTCAGGACTTCGTACTTTGCAAAGCAGGCACTGTACCACTTGAGCCACACTTCCAGTCCATTTCTGTCTGCTTATTTTGTAGATGGGGTCTTGAGAACTATTTACCCAGACTGGCCTCGACCCTCCATCTTCCCAATCTCAACCTCTTAAGTAGCTAGGATTACAGGTGTGAGCCACCAGTGTCTGGCTGTTTGACACTCCTGATAACACTTGGAACTGTCCATCTTTTTCATGTGTGCATAGACTAGTTTGTCAGTGAAATTTTATTTTTTATTTTCCTAATAGTTAATGAGGTTGAGAATCTTTGTGTGTATATTGGCCATTTGGGTATCTTTTGTGGTGCTCCTTTTGGGAAACTTATTTTGAATTTCTTGCTTTTTTCTTTCTCAGGTTGTCTAATTCTCATTGATTTGTTGGATGGGTATACGTGTGTGTGTGTGTTTGCATTTGTACATTCTGAATATGAATCCTTTGTTGAACATCTTGAGTATCTCCTTCTACTCTGTAAGTTACCTTTTCATAACCTTAACAGTGAAAAATCTTCACAATCTTTTGATGAACAGATTTAAAAATTTTAATGCAATCTAATTTATCAAATTTTGCTTTTCATTACCGCCCTTTGTGTTCAGTATAAGAAATTTTTACTTATCCCAAGGCCAGACAGATGTTGTACAAAATGGGTTGGAAAATTATAGCCTGTCAACAAATCCAGCCTGCCACCTGTTTTTGTAAATAAAGTTTTATTGGTGCACAGACAGGCTCACTCATTCATGTATTGTCTATGTCTTGCTTTTATGCTACCATGGTAGAAAGTTCAGTAATTGTAACAAAGACCATATAATCTGTAATGTCTGAAATACATACTTTCTTCCCCTTAAGAAAAGTTTACCAATCCTTATTCTAGAAGTTGTTTTTTTTTTTTTAACTTTTACACTTGGATTTGCAATTCATCTAGAATTGGTTTTTTGTGTGTAGTTTGATGAGTAAACATGCATTTTCCCCACAAGGCTATTCAGTTGACTGTGAAGTTCTTTTTGGGGGAAAAGAAACCTTTACCACTGATACCATGGTGCTATCTTTGTCATAAATAAGGTGACCTGCAAGTGTGGATTTGCATCTGGGCTTTCTGTTCTGTTTCGCTGACTTGTACCTATCTATCCTTGCAACCATGCTGCACTGCTCTACAACATACCTGATGGTTGGTAACATAAATTTGCCACAAGACCTTAGCTACTCTTTGTCCTTTAAAATTCCAAATGCATTTTTTAAAGTTCTATATTGATTTTGCCAAAGATCTTTCTGCTTCCCTAAGTAGATAACAGATCAGTTTTAGTCAGCCATAAGGAAGAAAGATACCATGTGGGTTTTTGAAGGTAAATGGATGCAACTGGAGGACATCATGTTAAATGGAGTAAGCCAGGCTCAGAAAAACAAAAGCTGCATGTTTTCTCTCATATGTGGGAGACATATGAGACACAATACAAATACAAGCAACATTATGAAAAACAGGTAATGCTAAGGGGAGGTTGCTAATGGGGAGGAAGGGTAAAAGAAGGAAGTTAAGTAGGTGGAAATGGTGTACTTTGTATATAAGAATAAATACAGAATTTTCAAATCTGTTGAAATCACCATAAGAAAGGGGACTAAGGTTGAAAGGAGAAAAAAAAGAGGTGATGAGCCAATTTGGGTTATAATACATAAATACATGGACACGTCACAATGAAACTCCTTGTATAGCTATCCTAAACAAAACAAAAATGCCCTTTTACAAAAACAGAGAAAAGGAAGATAAAACAGGTCCTGTTTGAGGTGCTGGTGCCAGTGGGAGGGGGGAGGATATGGGGAGAGTAGGAGGGTGAATATGGTGCCAATACTGTGTACACATGTATGTAAATGAAAAAAATGAGACCTGTTGAAACTATTCCTTGAATGGGAGGGGGATAAAGGAGAATGATGTAGGGGGCGAATTCAACTATGATATATGATAAGAACTTTTGTAAATGTCACATTGTACCCCTGGTACAACAATAATACACAAAAAAAGTCTTCATTGAAATTTCTCACAGTTATCTGATATTTAATGCCTTAACACAAAGGCAAAATATGTGAGAAGTCTCTTGGTATCTGCCATGCCAGTCATCTGCTTTTCTCCTATGTCTCTTTCCTTTCTTTCTGTTTCTATTTTTGGATCATTGATACAAAAATGATATCAGCTGATATATATATATATGCATATATATACATATATTACACATATACGCATATTTATATATCCTTTCTCTATATATACATACATATATATGTACATAAATATATGTATATACCAAGACACCAACATTTCTAAAATTTATTTCTTACTGAATGGACTTCCAATCAAATGAGCTATTAAAATTCATTTTTAAGCTATCTCTTCTCTTTGAGTTTTCTCAACCAATTGCTTGAGATGCTCTGATGAGGGTGTCCATGCTGTTGCCTCTGTTTATAGATTTACAGACTCTGTTTCTTTTATTGAATATAGTTTTAAAGTTTGTATCTACTCGAGGCAAGCCCTCTCTCCAGGACAGTGCAATAGAAGGTACAACACCTGTCAGCACAGTGCCTAAAAATAGATTTTAAATAATCTGGCCGACTTCCCACCTCAATCAATTTAATAGCTGTGGAGGAGTCTTTCACATTTTCAAAGTATGTTGAACTTTTTATTCTATTTCCTGAGCTTGATAAAAAAACAAGAGACAAATTCATTGTTTTAACTTCTTGTTATTTACACAAATTGTTTTCAGACAAAACATAAATTTCTGAAGATGCGAAATTTCATTTTAGTGGGTTTTCATAAATTTCTGAAGATGCGAAATTTCATTTTAGTGGGTTTTTTCTTTACATATGTCTGTAGTATGCAGTTAGCAATGTCCAGAACATAAGCTCATGCAACAACTTTGCTCATTTCTTCAAGAAATTCTCAGTGATCAGTCCAATGGTTCTCAACCTTGGCTGCACATGGAATCAGCTAGAAAGATTTTTTTTAAATTATGCTTAGGTCTCTCTCCAGTGACTGTGATTTAAATGATCTTAGGTGGTGTTCAGGCATTGGCATGTTATTTTAAAAGTTCCTAAAAGGATTCTAAGAATTGAAAAAAAATCGAGCACTCTTCACATTTTGAGATATATCTATGATTTTGCATTTGACCAAGCTTAGATTTATTTGGATACTACACAGTTCTATCAAACAACTCAAAACACAAATTTCATGTTAAAGGTTGTATTTTCATCACTTACATAGTGTTAAATATTATATCACTGATTTTATTTCCATGTTACTTATCAAATTGGTTTTGAAAAGATTAATAAAATTGAGAATATGTGCATTTGCTCTCTACTCGTGTTAATATGGCACAGTATTTCTGTTTTACTTCAAATTTGATTTAACTGCTCTATATTTCTACTGGTGGCTTATCCTCTCTGATTACTGCATGACTGGAACTAAGAAAATAAATACATTTGTGGGAAAGGCACAAATATATTTCAGGCAGGGATAGGGAAACTAGTCCTCTATAGAGTGATTCTCTTCCACATGGTGAAATGCTTCTCTTTCCTCTTCCACTGCAAGGACTGTTGGCTAAAGCTCAACAAATAGCTCCAACCATGAAGTGGACAGTGAAGTGTTTGTAAATATGAACTGTGGAATATTCCCAGATTGGGAATGACAAAAGGGAACCAAAATTGGGTTAACAACTGAAAGATATTTGAGGTGCATATGTGCGCACACACATACACAAACAATAAAGTTTTAAAATAAGGAAGTTCCAGGTACTGGTGGCTCACACCTGTAATTCTAGCTATTCAGGAGGCAGAGATTAGGAGGATCTCAGTTCAAAGCCAGCCTAGGTAAATAGTTCACAAGACCCTATCTTGAAAATACCCAACACACACACAAACACACCCACGGCTGGTGGAGTGGTGCAAGTGGTAGATGCCTGTCTAGCAAGCATGAAGTCCTGAGTTTAAACCACAGGACTGCCAAAAATCCAAACTAAAAACAACCAAGTAAGGCAGCTATGAAAAAGCACACTAATTTTAAAGAACTAGATTGTGATGTAACTGGAATCACTCATTTTATTCACTTGATCCGCTTTCCTTCCAGTTATATTGGCTAAAGGGTCCAGCTACTATCTAAGGTTCATACCTTTTCCATCTAAGGTTCATATTTTTTTCACCTGGAATATGGATCTTGTTCTCTTAGAGCATTTGCTCTGGTAATTACTCTCTACTCTCTATCTCCCTCTTATAGCATCGATTTCTCTGTATGTACTAGGACAATCACATCAGAGAACAAAGCTTCCCTGTAACAAATGAAAGAAAAATAAATAATAACCCAGGCCTTATCCCACCTCTTACTCACTCTCAAAGCAAAATTTTTTGAACTACCTGTCTTCCTTTCCTTATCTCCTTTTCTGTCCATTGATTTCAGTTGGATTTTCCACCTTAACTCCCCAAAGCTCTCCATCTATTGCTTCTAGGTTACCAAATTCAATAGTCAATCCTCTGGTCTTTTCTAGTCAATCTCCTTGCAGCACTCAACTCAGTTCACCATTCCTTCTTTATAGAAACACACTTCCAACTCCTGTGATGATGTACCACAACTTTATGCATTTCAAATGCACAATACAATGGTTTTCATATATTCAAAGCTGTGTAGGTATCACCACCATCAATTTTAGAACATTTTCATCATAAGCAAAAGAAACCTTGTATCATTTGGCAGTGACTGCATTTTGTTTGCACCATCCCCTGCCACAGCTCTTGCAAACCCTTATCTCCTTTCTATCACTTCAGATCTGCATACTCAAGACATTTCATTTAAGTTGAATCTTGCAGCGTGTGGTTATTTGTAACTTATACTATTTTCAAGGCTCATCCACATTGTAGCATATATTAGTTATTAGTTTCTTTTTATTGCTAAGTTAGACTTGATTTCTGGACCCACCACATTTTATTTATTCATTCATCAGTGAATGGATATTTGAGTTGTTTCCACTTTTTCTTAACTATTATTAATAATGTTGATATGCACATTCATGTTCAGGTTTTTGTGTGGACATACATTTCACTTCTCTTGGGTATATATCTAGTAGTAGAATTGCTGAGTTGTATTATAACACTACATTGAAGACTTTAAGAATCTAGCAGACTAATTTTTAATGTCACTGAGCCGTTTTGCATTTCCATAAGTGTGCATGGAAGTTCCAGTTCCTTTACATCCTCCCTACACTTGTTGTTAGGTAATTTTTTTTTATTATAGCCATACTAGTTGGGATGAAGTGGTATCATCCTATACCACTTCATAAGGAAGTGGATTTTCACTTCCTTACTGGCTAATTATATCAAACATTTTCACATGCTTATTAGCCACATATGAAACAATGTTTGCTGCCTTTAGTTCTTAAGGAAACATACACATTATTTTTTTTTGAAAAAATGTCTACTCCTACTCACTTTTTAAATTGGGTTGAATTGATTATTGAAATATAAGAGTATTTTTAAGTAATTGTGGATACAATCCACATATCTTTGTCAGATATGTGATTTTCAATATTTTGTCACATTTTGTGTGTGTCCTCACTTGCTTTATGGTGTCTTTTGAAGCACAAAAGTTTTTTATTTTAATTTTGATAAAATCCAATTTATTTATTTTTCTTCTGTTTTTCATAATAGTGATGTCATATCTAGAAATCTTTTCCCCCCAAATTCATAGTCATGAATATTTGACCCTATATTTTCTTCTAAGACTATAGTTTTAGCTCTTACATCTAGGAATTGATCATTTTGACTTAATTTTTTATAAGTGGTGTGAGGTAAGAATTCAACTTCATTCTTTTGCACATGGCTATCCAGCTGTCCTAATAACATTGCTTGATGTCAACCTCTTTTGGTTTTAAGACTGCATATTAAGGAACTAATGCAGAAACTTTGAAGCAACAGAGGCCAGTAGGAGAAGGGGACTAGGAACTAGATAAAAGGTTAGTTCAAGAAGAATCAATTTAGAAAGTAACACATATGTACATGGAAGCAATACTAGGAGTCTCCCTGTATAGCTATCCTTATCTCAACTAGCAAAAACCCTTGGTCCTCCTTACTAATTTTTATACTCTCTCTTCAGCAAAATTAGAGATAAGGGCAAAACAGTTTCTGCTTGGAAGTAAGGGGACGGGGGGAAGGGAGGAGTAATGACCCAATCATTGTATGCACATATGAATAAAGGAAATAAAAAAATAGATTGCATATTAACAACTTCCTTGGTATGTATAACAGACATTTTAAATGTCTGTTATATGGTAAAACAGAAGTGTTGATTCTGTCCCTCTAAACTTATTGCTATTGCTTTTCTAGTCTTTCCCAGCTCAACGAATGAGGCAATTATTCACTCAGTTGTTTAAGCCAACAATTTATCCTTGATTCTTGTCATTCTTATTCAGATTTTCAAATTTCATTTTTTATTTATCATACATTAATAATATGAAGGATTTCACTGTGATAATTCCATACATGCATACATTGTATCTTGAACAAGTTTACCTCCTCCATATATTCCCATTTCCCTCTCCCTTTTCCCCCCTTTCAGTGTCTAGTGGGTTTCATTATGATGTCTTTATATGTATGTACACAGTGTGCTTCCATCCTTATTTTCATCATTTTTAGAACATTTCATCTAGTTTAAAGCCTATTTATATGTAGTGATAATCCAAATTGAAAATTCTAGCTGCATCTTCTCTAAACTGTAGCATATATATGCTCAGAATGCACAGAGTTCAGTATTGTACTGCAGATGCTTCATTCATTTTTTTCCAACATCACTCAACTTCCACTAAACACATGGTGCCTTTCAACAGATTTAAAAATTCAGCTCATCACTTACATTAAGCATATTATGTGCCCTTTTTGGCTCTGGAAGGTTACCATAACTTTTACCTTGTCCTTTAGGCAACATTTGCTTTTAGGAGGCATATTTTCACAATATTAAGGTCAGTGAAGCACCCAGTGGGTCATACAATTATTTAAACACAATGTATGATATTGCAGGACTGTCTGAGAGCTTCTTCACAACAACTGAACTGTGTGATGTGCACATAGGAATTTAAAGTTTTTGATTTTGAAGTTTCTTTTGACTTTTTAATTTACTATTATTTTTGATGGTGTTTGGTCAAAACTTCATGTAATAAATCTGCAAATAGACATTCTTACTGTACAGCTGTCTACTAGACAACTCTGCTTGAACATTTAGTAGGTATTTCAAACAACATATCCAAAAGCAAATATTAAATTCTCAACTCTCTCTTACAGAGTCTCTCACATACCATATTTTCCATTACCCATATCCAGCAAATTACACTGCAGTTTACCTAATTGCTCAGGACAAAAGCCTTGGAATTTTCTTGGCTCTTTGCTCTTACAGTTAATATCCAATATTTTACCAAATTCTCCAGGCTTTGTATTCAGATCCTCTTCAGAATATGCCCACTTTTTTTTAATCACTTCCAGAGATATCATTCTAAGCCAAGCCATCATCATCTCTTGCCTGGTCTATTTCAACAGTCTCCAAATGGGTCTTTCCACTTCCTTTCTATTACTCTTGCATCTACTGTCTTTTCTTCATACAGAAGTCAGCAAAAATTCTTCTAAAACATAGATTAGATCAAGTCACTTTTCTTCCCCAAACCCTTTAATGCCTTTTGTAACATTTAGAAGAAAATTTAAAATCCTCCCCACTACCTGACCTGTATCTATCCTCCAGACCTCAACTCTTGCCACTTGCTTCCTATCCACCTGTGCTCCAAACTAATCTCTCCTAGGGTCTTCTTGATATCTTTTAGCCTGAATTCTTCTTTCTCCAGACAACTACAATGCTTATCCCCTCACATAGATCTGATCACAGATCTTCTCACCAACCCACCTAAAAGTAGCTCCCGCACTCTTCATTCCCCTTGGTCATATATAACCTTCACTGAATAAAAGCTACATGAAGGCAGGTCTTTACTTTTCATTCTTGCTGTATGCCTAATTGCTAGAACAGATTTTGGTGCATAATAGACCAATAAGTCAATAATAGAATAAGTATTAGCCAAATAAGTGAATGAAAGAATGAATGTCTTTATCACTATCAAGCTAGTCTAAGCCACTATGGTCTCTTGCTTAACAACTCAGTAATCTCCTAACAGGTCTTCCAGTTTCCTTTCTTGACTCCTATAGTCTAATCTTCATAGTGCAGACAGCATTATGTTTTAGATATGCCAATTGGATCAAGTCATTTTTCTGCTTAAAACTCTATAGTGACTCATCATACTTACAATACAACCCAAATCCTTTACTTGTGGAATTAGAAGGTTACATTTTGTACATCTTTCAGTATTTTCAGTATCTTAGTTCTTATTTCTCCCTTGGCCAGTGCACTCTAGGAATACTATCCTTAAGTACATCCAATTTACTCTCTTAAGACCTTTTTGTTCGAGCTTGTCCTTCTTTGTGGAATATTATTATTGCACTCTTCACAGGGTTAGCTTGTTTTGGGCCTGAGAATTAAGGTTAAACATCACCTTATAAGAAGGAACTTTCTTGCTGACCCAGTACAAAGAAGACACCAGTCATTTTGACTCATTACTCTGTCTTGGTTCTCTGCTTAGCCCTTATCTTGATCTGATATTCTTATTTATGGATGATGATCTGCCTCTTTTGCCTCCCACCTTGCCCCACCCGCACTAGAGTACAAAATCCAAGAGATCGGAGATTCTGCTTTTCTCATTCAAATCAGTACTCCTAGCACTTTATATAGTAGTTGGCACATGGTGGATGCTTCAAATTTGCTTTCTGCATTGAATAGCTTTTATTGTTTTACCTTGACTGATACCAAACACCAATTCCTACCTAATCTGTTAAAGAAAGATGTTCTTATACAGTCTCATATAGAGTTTTTTGTTTGCTTGTTTTTGTTTTTTTATATTGTCATTCCAAATGAGTATAATTTTTATGAAATTGGGTACATATATGTCTTCAATTGTTCTCACTCCCTGCTGCATTGTTCCCTTTGTCAATATGAAGTGATAGTCTTTGCCTCTTAAAAATTTTGGCTTGAAATCTTCTTTGTCAGATATGAGTATAAATATTACTGTTTGCTTTCAGGTTCCAATTGCTTGGAAAATCTTTTTCCATCCTTTTACTCTAAGCCTATTTTGTCTGTGCCAGTGAGGTATGTCTCTTGTAGGCAACATATAATTGGGTCTTGATTTTTAAGTCAATCATCCAGTCTGTAACTTTGGGTTGGAGAATTGAGACCACTAACATTCAGAGTTATTATTGAAAGGTTTGTAGTAATTTCTGTCACTTTATTGGTTTTTTTGGTGCTTGTTTATTCCTTACTTGTCTAGTGAGATTTATTCTTTCCTATATTTTTGTGCCTATGTTTATCTTCCTCATCTGTGTGCAGGATTCCTTAAAGTACCTTGTGCAGTTCTAGTTTAGTGACCATGAATTGCTTTTGTTTTTGTTTATCATGGAAGGCTTTTATTTCTCCTTCTATTATGAAGGATGGCTTTGTTGGGTGCAGTAATATAAGATGGCAGTTGTTTTCTTTCTGGACTTGAAATACATCATTCCATGCCTTCTTTGCTTTTAGGATTTCTGCTGAGCAATATGATATTATTCTGGTGGGTTTGACTTTATAGGATGCTTGGTGTTTCTCTCTTGCAGCTTTCAATTCTTCCTTGTTCTGTATGCCTAGTGTTTTAACAATAATGTGATGTGCAGATGTTCTTTTCTGGTTATCTGTTTGGAGTCCTAAAAGCCTGTACTTGAATGACCATCTCTTTCTCAATATTTGGGAAGTTTTCTGTTATTACTTTATTGAATATGTTTTTCATGCCTTTAGCTTGCACCTCTTATCCTTTTCTTTAAATGCCCATGATGCATAGGTTTTGTCTTTTAATGGTATCCCAGATGTCTCCCATATTCTTGTTATACTTCTTTAGGTTTTTTTCCTATCTTTATCTGCATGTTCTAACACATCTACCTTGTCTTCAAGCCCTGATATTGTCTTCAATTTGATCCATTCCATTGGAGAGACTTTCAATTGTTATTTTTACATGACTTCTTAAGCTTTTCACTTCCAAATTTCAATACAATTTTTTTCAGAATTTCTATATCTTTATTGAATTTCCTTTTTCATTTCTTATGCTGTCTTCTCTATTTCACTTAGCTCTTTGAGTTTTCCTGAAATTCATTTAGGTGTTTATTCATGCCCTCTTTAATTGATCATTTTTATTATCATTTAAAAAAATTCTTTGTATGAGATTTTGCCTACCTCACTTTCATTAGTGTTTGTTGCAGTGGAGTTGCTGAGTTTGGAGTGAGTCATGTTGCCTAGTTTTTTCATATTTCTTCTATTTTGCATTGGAATTTGCTCAGACTGAGATGAGCTAGCTGAAGTTTCTTGTAGAAGGGTCAGCTATATGTTTTCGGGCTGCTTTTACTATAGAAACTTCTCTTCTTTGTTTACTGGGAGCCACTGCTGACTATAGGAAGCTTTACAGTCAGTAAACTGCATAGGTTTCCACTTACTCCACAAGATACCCAGTTTGTGTCCCCAAATGTAGTAAGAGCCCAAACTTTGGGGTAATGCCAAATATGTTGGTGGCAGGGAAGGGGGAACAACCAGAGCACTGAATTCTGCATTGGCTGGGACAGAGCTGGGGGACCTAGTCATTCTGTCTACTGGTCTCAATGCTTATAAATCTAGTCCAGCAGTTCACCTCCCTGTATGGGGAAGGAGGGTGTGGAAGTCACACGGTTCAGAGGGTCTGGGCTTAAAACCCTCTGTCCTGCCTGGAAGCAAACACATGCCAGGCTACAGTTCTAAGACATGGTTCTCAGTGTTTTTAAGCTGCACCTAGAAGCTCACTTCCCTGTTAGGGGGTGGAGAGCCAGGCTATGGAAATCCTGTGACTTTGAGGGCTTTGTAGGCAGGCCCTTAGAATCATCTGGCAGCAAACACCTGTCAGTATGCAATTTCCAGGGACAAATCTCAGTGCTTTCATCCCTGCCTGATAGTTCACTTCCATGTGAGAGGGAGGACACTGTGGAAGTCACATGGTTTGGAGAGTCTGTGCTCAGGACTCAGAACCACCAAGCAGCCATCATATGCAGCCATGAGGCAGGACCTGGAGGCCAAATACTAAGCCAGTCACAGGTTTGGTGCTTCCCTTCCTCTCTGCCCTTAGGCAGTAGGCCTTGCTGTTTTCCACTGAGGGAAGGGGCTCCAATCACTGAGCCCTTCTCTGCTAGAGCTCCCAGCTGTTTGAACTTCTCTGTGGGACCATGTCAGACCTTCTCCCTCTTCTTGACCACCTCTCATGATTATCTCTCACTGAGACTCCCTAAGCTGTGAATGTCCAGAGTATCTCAGTCTCAAAAAATCAGCCTTTTCTGAAGACAGTGCCTTACTAACAGCTCTCCAAGGTAAGGGAAGTGCCAGAATGTCTTTCTCTGCTGAGGCTAACCTTCCACACTGAAAATCACTGTCTTATCAAATCCTTGCACTAAGTTTAAGACTTAAGGGAGGTTCAGGCTTATCCTGCAGTTAGAATTGCTAGTCTGTCATCAGTGCCCTCTGCCTTACCTTGTGATTGAGTCTTTGGCTTCCCTTCCTTCCCCAGGGACCCAGGGATGGGTTTGGAACTGTTTGCTGCTTTTCACTGTGGACTCTGTTTTTCCACATTGTTCTGTGGTCCTGCTCCCTCTTTTGCGATTTCCACTGTTCTTCCTCTGTTGCTCTCTTCAGAATGTAGTCTCTCCTGTGTTACACTGACTCTTCTCATTCACAGTCAAAACAGTGGATGCTTTTAATCTTGCCCCCAAACTCCTGAGTATAACTTTTAAGTTGGCTTAATCTTCTAATTAAACTAGCAGTGTTTCATCATTTTTGGAAACCACCTATTTAGAACATTTTCCTAGTGTTCTGAGTATGAACTTGGCAAATATGGCATTTCTAGTTACTTGGCTCACTAGATTTTCTTTCTTTCTTCTAGGTAGGTATTAGCAAAGTAATGAACATAATATCTTCTGTTTACACAATAATGTAGAGCTTATAGTCATTTAAAAAGACAGCTCTGGATCTTGTTGTATACAACTCTAATGAAAACAAGTTGTATAGTGAGATGGAATAAAAGTGCAAAGAATTAAGTTACTTTACCAAGAATATAAGATAAGGAAATGGTGGAACCAGAATTCAGAATTTTTCTCCCCCAAATGTCTTATTCTTTTCACAATAGCACATGACCCCTCAAGGGACTACTGGGAAAACATAGAGCATTTAAAATGTTCTTCCATATATATTCCTGCTCTTAGGCTTACCATATCTTAACTAGAATATTTAAGGAATGAGAGAAAGAATTGAGTGGTAGCACCATCTGGAGCCCTCCTTTAGGATAGAAATTACAATAGAGCCTCACACTTGAAATGAGCACCTTTCTACTGATAACACAATTTGTTCCAGTACTAGAACATTAGAATTGCAAGAATTTATATTTTAAGGATTTAGATATGAAGAATCTTGATACAAGACAATAAAAGGGAACCAAGCATGACCTGTAGCTGACACTTTATGCATTTATTTAAAAGAAGGGTCTATTGAGAAACACTGGAAATTGGCAAACTTTTGGGAAAGAATATGACAGGAGATGAGTATATGTGTGGGAGAACGACGAAAAATAGGTTCTTGAACCTGTAATTTTAACTCCCACGCTGTTTCTTTCAAATGTCTACACAGACAGTGTTTATAATAACTCATCCCTTTAAGGCCAACACATTCTGCCTGTAGGGCTATTAAGCCTGTTTAAAAAATAATTAATGTAAGGTTTGTTAATACTCTTCCATGACTTGTTGAAGTGACACACCCAGCATGCTAGGCAGTAGGAATTTTTCAGAAAAGTAAATAAGGAGCAATACGTTTATGTGAACACAAATTTTTATGTTTGTAATAATTAATGTATTAACTGTGAACTACACTGTTCATAGTTCATAGGTAAACTGAAAGATACCATTTATGGAACAGATTTGTATTACTGTTAAATGAAAACAGATCTGTTTTTGGATAATAGCTTAACAATATAATTGTGTAGGCCTTTTGTGTGTGGTTTTACTATAAGCATTACTAAAATGGTTCAGTGCTACTCAATTACTTTTATAGCTGGGAAGGATGAAACTAAATATTTAAATTAGATTCAAATGACAATAATAAAGTCAGTTTAGCACAAAGGATAAAAGGAAAATTTAACTAAAATGGATGAATGTAATATACTTAAGTAATTTGTAAGACACAGCAGTAAATGTTATTCAAACAGTAGCAAACCACATGTATTACTCATTTAATCATGACATGGTATCATCCTCATGTTATTTGGGTAATAGGTTGTATTTTATTCTAATGCCTAGGAAATACTGCCCAACTTTAGATGTTATTCAAAATTAACTTTCTGGTGGATTGCAACAATATCACATTTTTGGTCATAATATACCACTCTTTGGTTCCTATATTTTTGAAAGCCTTTAGTGCCAAGCCTTGTTTGGCCATTGTAAATGCTGATGCCTGATTAAATGATCTGGTCTCATAACATTTATTGTGTTGTCATCAATCAAAAATATGGAGGGAGGGATGGTCATAGTGGTTCTTGCTTGTAATTCCAGTACTTGGGAGGCAGAGGCAGGAGGATTGAGAGTTTGAGGTACCCAGGACTACATAGTGAGACCGTGTCTCAAAAAAATGTGAAGGGTCCAAATTAAAACATATTTTTAAAAAGCATCCTAAGGTCACCTGTCTAGCTGATGTTAAAATTGTTTCAAAAGCAGGTCTGAGTTATTCTAGGACCAATGATTTTAAATCCAAAAAGTTAACAACAAAACCATTATTTTTCCACAAACATTCAAGTGATTTTTAAAATTCTTTATCTGTGGCATACTCGTAGACATTTCAGATTAACTGGATCCCTGTACTAGTGTTCCCTTGGCTAACAGTAAATATCTCTCACAGGTGGGGCTGAGAGGGAGGGAAATGTTTCTTAGATATGTCCCTAACACACTGTCATGAGGAGGAGGGGTGCATGTTGTACCCATAACTTCCTCTTCAAAGGATTCTTGAAGAAGAAAACCAGACCTTTTTAGCAACTGGCCCTGGAAACTTGCAGACATGATCTGGGAATCTTGGGGATTCTGTTCATTAAAGGTTTGTTTCTAGCCACTCCTACTGATATTTAGGAATATGAATGTCTAAAATGTAGTCCTAATACACATTCTGTGAACTGTAATATTTTAGGGTATTGCATTGTAATCTTTATTTAAAGATGCAAATACTAGAAAAGAAAATGCACATGTGTCAGCTGTCGTAAAATGTCTTAAAATTAAGGGCTTAAAATGATTTTAAGTACATGAGCAAATAAAATAATATAGGATGAATAATTACATTATCTTATAATTATGTCATAATTATAAAAGTGATCACTTTATGACCTTTTAAGTTTACATTTATGATGATTAAATCTGATTTATATGGAGGTGCTGAAAGGTTATTAAGCACCATGTACATATGTTAATTATTACTTACAATGTAGCACAGAAAACACATATTATTAGAAAGAAGGCAAATGGGAAGAAGACTAAAATGAAAAAATAAAGCATTAAGTTTTCAAAGTGACAGTCAATTAGTCATTACATTAGTCATAATTTTTGTATTGAAAACTATAAGGAAAATTATTTTTCATTTTTATTATACTCTTGCTTTTGTAATTTAAAAATATTTAAGTTCGTCTGTATTTGTAAAAATGAGATTTAAACAGCTAATTATTTCATTAAGATAACTTCCTCAAATGTGTTAAAATTCCAAGATAAATGAAAAATAAAAATCATTTGGGCTCTTAATATTTTTGGAATTTTTATTTCCATCTGAGAGTGATTTTCATCATTGCCCAACAGTGACCCTCACAATGTCATTTTTCAAGCTAGTCTTATATTCTTTAATTCTTCTTAGTTCCTCAGAACTGACAATACATTCAAAAGAGGCACTAATGAAAAAATGTGAGGAAGGATAATCTTGATCACAGACAAATATGTGGAACCAATAATACTGAAAATATTGAAAACTAAGAAGCTACTTGCAGAGTAAAAGCACAAGCACAGAATGTGAAGCAGTCTGATGTTTCTTTTTCTACAAAGCTTTCCTAGTGAAATTTAAAAATTTTTATTTTATTGTTTTTACATGAAGTATAGACACTGCTGATAACAGAACAGAAAAGCAGGTGTCATTGGGGTTTGGTTCATCAGTTGCTACATTATAGAAAGGGAGCAGGAGTCATTTAATCAATAATTGGTTAAAAAGAAATAATACCCGCCCCTTCTAGCCTTGAGGGTTTCCATGGGAATTCTGCCTGTATCAGCTTCTGCAGACACTTGTGGCTATTTTTAGAGGATTTGAAAGTGACTAAGAAATGCCTTTCACTTTTATTCCAATGCTGAACTGTATCTATGTTTATCAACCCTCTCACCTCACAAACATACACTCCTGAAGCCCCAGTGGTATTCAGCTTTCACTTGGGTACAACACAAAATAAAAAGCAAGTCACTGACTGTTTCCACATTGTCCAGGTGCTGACAACCCTATCTTTTTAATTAGCTCGAGCTGTTTTGAAAACTTTACCCAGGAGACCTTCTACATGTCTATTAAACCTAAATCTGGAATATTAATGCTGCTTTTCTAAATACAGCCTTTCCTGGGATAGCATGAATTACTAGACTCGGTTCATTAATAAAAGTTACCAAGTATACACAAAGTCCAAAAGTCATACCCTGATTGTGAAAACAAAGCTTGTCATCTGAAAGGGGCTCCTTTCTCCATCTATAAGATGATTTTCTCAGAGGAGGTCTGGGTTATCCTGGGGCAGAAGTGCTGAGTGCTTCAGTATGTTCTGTTCAGTAATAGCTGCACTTCTTGTCCTTTCACCCCGTTAGTAACACTCTCTTATTTGTACATCTTATCTACTGTCTTCCCTCTACTTCTTACCGTACTGTTAGGTGTCAGGGTACTCAAATACGAAAATAAAGATGGCAGAATGTGTGTATATGTGTACATACGAGAAGCTTTATCCCTTTACTATTATTATATTAATTAGTATACTACTGAAATTGAAAGTACTTAGCTATTTTAACATGAGTATAAAATATTTAAAGGTAGCTTTTGAGTAAACATTTGATACTATATGTGTAGCTTGCTACTTTCCATTCTGGGGAGGAGGCATCTCTAGAGGAGAATCTCATTAAGAGGATGACCAATTATATTTCCATGCAAGCCATGGTATTTTGAAAATGAAAGGGGCATAAACTTGAACTACGCTATGTAGACCGGGAGGTGTGGTTACATACCCATAAGAATTCAGTCCTCCATGTATGTACAGGAAGACCTGGTTAATGCCTCCATGAGAAGCAATTATTCCAGAACACTCTACTGCATGATCATTATTCCATTGAGAGATAAAAAGATGCAGCTGTAAGTATGGAGCTGAGCATATGATCCTCCTTTAATCTTACCGCAAAATTATTTTCAACTGATTATTCTTTTTTTTTTTTTCAGCATCAGGGCTTGAACTCAGGGCCTTAAGCCACTCCACCAACCCTTTTTCTGAACAGTTTTCTCAAGATAGGGTCTCTCAGAACTATTTGCCCAGGCTGGCTTCGAAATGCCATCCTCCTGATCTCTGCGTCATGAGTATAGACATGAGCTACCAGTGCCCAGCTGAACTGAACTGATCATTCTTTCTTCTACTATAATATTTCTTCTGCTTGTAATTGGAATGGGAAAGAGACTGAAAACCTAAGAGACAAGGACATTTGTTTGCTAAGATTTATGTCTTTTGACTTTAGACTCACATCTCCAAAAACTTACAGCTCAGTCTTTGCACTTAAATCCCATCTCATCACAGATGAGGAATTTTATCAGGGAGGTCATTTATCTCCTAGGATTTTAGATTCCGTGCAACTCTGGTTGCTGCTCAGTGGTGGTTCTGGCTGGAGGACCAGGTTTACCTGAAATAAGAAATAATGTGGTATCTCTGACTTTCTTTTGACTTTAAGGTGTTTTGTCCAATATAAAGTTCTTAAAAGCCAAAGATCTTTTTCCCCCCCAACTTTCCAAACTTCTGGTTTCAATGGATTGTCTCTCATAATTACTCATGTTTAAAGTTCTGGTTATTTTGTTGATATTGGTAATAATTTCTTCCTAATATGCTTTCATTACTTGATTGTATCTTTAGGTTGATTAGTTATAAAAAACCAAACTCTGGACAAGACCTACTTTGATATGCCTCCTTCTTACAGACACATACCTTAATACATTTTTATAATAATTAAATGACATAATGTAAATAAATAAATAAGCATCACAATATGAACAGTCTTAATAGGTAAATTTAAAGGTGATTATAGACACTGAATAAATACACAAGAAAGAAAACCAATATACTTAATGAACATAGATGCAAAAAATCTCAGCAAAATACCAACAAATTGAATCCAGTAACACATGAAAAAGATTATATACCATGATCAAGTTGATTTCATTCTAGGAATGTAAAGAGGCTTTGTTTAATATATTCAAATCAATAAATATATCATATAAATAGAGTAAAGGATAAAAATCATGTGATCATCTCAATAGATACAGAAAAGGCATTTGACAAAATTCAATATCCCTTCACAATAAGACTGCTACAAAATTAGGTAAGAAGTATCATACCCTAACATAATAAAACCTAGACATGACAAACCCATAAACAACATCATACTGAATGGGGAAAAGCTGAGAGTATTTCCTCTAACATCAGGAACAAAACAATGGTGCCCTCCTCACTGCTCTTATTATGTATAGTACTAAAAATATTAGCCACACCAATTGGGGAAAAGAATAAAAGGCATAGAAATACGAAAGGAGGAAGTCAAATGATCTCATTTGCAGGTAATAAGATTCTATACATAGAAAATCTTAAAGTCTCCACTAAAAGACTATTCAAACTGATAAATTAATTTAGTAAATAGCAGGGTACAAATCAACAAAAAAATCAGCAGCTTTTCTAGACATCAATAATGAACTGAAAAAGAAGTCAGGGAATATACAGCCCTTTCATAGTAGCATCCAAAAAAATCTATCTAGGCATAAAAATAATCAAAGATGTTAAAGACCTCTGCAATAAAAATTATAAAGCACTAAAGACTGAAATTGTAGAAGACACTAAAAGGATGAAAAGACCTCCCATATTCATGGATTGGAAAAATATTGTTAAAATGTCCAGGCTATCCAAAGTAATCTACAAATTCAATGCACTTTCCATCAAAATGACAAAAGAAGTATTCGCATAAATAGAAAAAAAATCCTGAAATATTTATGGAAGCACAAAAGATACCAAAAACCCAAACCAATGCTAAACAAAATGAGCAAACCCATAGTAACAAAACAGCATAGTATTGACAAAAATATGTATGTATATACCAATGGAACATAAATGATAACGAAGCCAAAAATAAATCCACACATCTGCAGCCAACTGATTCTCAGCACAAGTGCCAAAAACATTTAAGAAAGGACAGCTTCTTTAACAAATGTTACTGGGAAAACTGGATATCCACATGTAGACTGAAACTTGAGACCTATCACCTTATACAAAAATCAACTTGAAATGGATCAAAGACCTTCATGTAGAACTTTAAACTCTGAAACTACTAGAGAAAAACATGCAGAAGAAATTCTTCAAGTATTGGCACAGGCAATTATTTTCTGTATAGGACTCAAAAAGCACAGGAAACAAAAGTAAAGCTTGAAAATAGGATTACAACAAATTAAAAATCTTCTGCACAGCAAAGGAAATGATTAGTAGAATGAAGACACAGCACAAGAATGGGAAAAGCATTTTCATCTGATACCTGACTATCTATTCATTTGACAGAGGTTTAATATCTAGAACTCAAAAAACTTTATAACAAAACTCGAAGCAACCCAGTTAAAAATGGGCAAATGATTTGAATATACACTTCTCAAGGAGAGCACATACGGGAGGTATGGGGATAGGTAAGAAACCCAAAACATGAAAGTATTTGATGTCCCCACTGCAGAGGAGCTAATACAAGAAACCTTAAAAGTGACAGAGGTCAATATGGGAAGGGGATCAGGAACTAGTGAAAAGGTCAGATAGAGATGAATCAACTTGGGTTTTAACACACTTGTGCATGGAAGCAATGCTAGGAATCTCTCTGTATGGCTATCCTTATCTCAACTAGAAAAAACACTTTGTCTTTCTTATTACTGCTTATGTCTTCTCTTCAACAAAATTGGAGAAAGGGGCAGGGGGCAGGGAGCAGAGGGGAGAAATGGCCCAAACAATGTATGCACATGTGAATAAATGAATAAAAAATTAAAATAAAAGAAATACAAATGGACAATAAGTATATGAAAAAATGCTCAATACCATCAGCAATCAGGGGCCTGCAAATCAAAACTAAAATGAGAGTTTTATATCATCAAACCCCAGTTAGAATGGCTATTATCAAAAACAAAACAAAACAAAACAAAAATTCTGGGAAGACCATGAACAAAATGGAGCCCTCACATAATGCTTTTGGGGGTGTAAATTAGCAAAATTATGAAAAATAGTAGGAAAGCTCCTCAAAGAACTAAAAGTAGAATTACCACATAATCCAGCTATCCCACTCCTGGGAATATTGTTAAAGGAAATGAAATCATACAAAAGAGATACCTGCACACATTTAAAATAATCATTGTTTTTAATGGATTCACTTTTATCAAGTATCAGATGTGCATATTTCAACTATTTGAGTACATAGGAACAGGGACTGATGACTATGCTCCACATATAAAGAAGATCCATAAGTAGTCTATTAATCTTATACATACAACACTTATAGGAATTAAGCAAGTAAAATGTAGTAAACGGGAATTTAGTCAGAGCACAAAGTTCATCTCCTTATGATGTCATCTCCACGCCTCTCCTAACCTGGAGCCATGGAATCATCCCATTTTCACAGTTATGGCTTTTTGAGAAATGATTCTAATGTTTATATTAAAATAGATGTTCCAAATCTGAGCCCATTACAGAGCTGAGTTGAAAAGCAACCAAGTAAACTAACTCCAAAGAGTGATAAGCTCTTCAAAAGGGATTTTCAAACTATTGCAGCTTTGGCAAAGCATGGAAGAAGGAGGAGCCCTCCCTACAAACAGGTAGGAAGAAATTAGCTAAATTCTCTTGAATTTTAGGGCTAAATATGCCAGACACGTGAGTGCACACACAGTAGCTCTTTTTCCATGGGCCTCCACCAGGCACAGATGAGGAAGACTGAGAGCAGGAAACTAGAGAGATCCTTCCTGCTGCAGAATTGTACAGCAGCAGGTGACTGACTACTGCCATGGACAGGCATGAAGCCAATAGACCTATGCTCTAAGAAAAGTTCAAGGAAGTTCTTAAGACTGAATGTACTTGATGCCAGATGGAAATCTGGAACTGTATAAAGAAGTAAGCACCACTGAAAATGGTAGATAAAGGTACATGTAAAATATATTTTTTTTACTTTTCATGACTTTTGAAGATAATTGGTTGTTTAAAGCAAACACAGCAACAATGTATTGTGAGATTTGTAACATATATAGAAGCAAAATTGATGACAACATAGCATAAAGAATGTGAAGGAGTAAGTGGAGTTTATGTTGTAAGGTTTTTAAGACTAAATGAAAAGGTGTAAACTTACCTGAAGGTAGGTTGCTATAATTTAGATGTGTATACTACAAATCATCTACTAAAATCTCTTAAAATATGAGCAACTAATAGGCTAATAATGGATGTTAAATGTGATTATACAAACATTTAATTAATACAAAGATTAAAAAAGAAGAAAAATGTCACAAAGAACACATGGAATCAACAGAAAACAATTAGCAACATGGCAAGCCTAAACCTAGGTTTAAACTTATCATATAAATAAACACATTCAAATGTAAAGTTCTAAATACATTATGAGAAAATTTCAACTTAAATTAAACAAAGGCCCAACTATATCAAGAGCATAATGAATACAATTTAAATACAGATACACAGGATTAAAAGTATGGAAAATATACCATTCAAACTCTAATCAAAAGAAAGCCTGAGCAACTCCATTTATAACAAAGAAAATAGATTTCAGAACAAGAAATCTTACTAGGAATAGGAGGGACATTAAAAAGTGATAAAGAGGTCAATTTTTAAAGAATATATGTAAAGCTGAATGTACCTAATAACATAGCTTCAGATACATGAATCAATACTGGCAGGACTGAGAGGAAGAACTGCACACTATAGTTGGAAATTTCGGTAGTCTTCCTACAGTAGTCTGTAGAGCAAGTAGAAAGTTCAGTCAGGATGCAGGAGACTTGAACAACGCTATCAACCAGTTTTATCTGACTCTTACGTAACACTCTTCCCTACAGTAAGAAAACAAACATTCCTTTCATGTGTGTAATGAAATTTCACCAAAATAGTCATATTCTGGGTCACAAAACAATAAATCTGAACAAATTCGATAGATTGGAAATCCTATAAAGTAGGCTTCTCAAACGTGGTACTATTGACACTGGGCCTAGCTCATTTTTTGTGGTATGGAGCTTTCCTGACAATTTAGGATATTTAGCAGCACCCTGGCCTCTATCTACTAATCCAGGAGCAAATCCCTTCTCCCATAAGATGTGACAACCAAATATGTCTCCAGATTTTGCCAAATATCCTCTTGGAGGGAGCAAAATTGTCCCCCATTGAGAAAATCCTAACATCAAATGTGTTCACAAACTGCAATAATGTTTTAGTGAATCAAATCCATTGACCTGGAGTTCAACTATAAAATACTGTAAGAACTTGTGCAAATGTCACAATGTACCCCCACAACAATAAAAAAATAAAGAATACACCACGATAAGCAAGTTTATACTAGAAATTCAATACTCAGCATATTAATAACAACTACATTAATAAAAATAATCATCTCCCCCCAAAAAAATCTTCTGCAAGCTTGGCATAGAAGAGCTTCTCAACCTGAGAAAGGGTACCTCAAACAAACCTCCTACTGTATCATACTTAATGGTAAAATAGTGAACGACCAGGAACATGGCAGGACTCTCTGCTCTCACTATTCGTACCCAGCATCATGGCAGAGGTCCTAATCAGTGCAAAGAGCACAAAAATCTATTAAAATTACACATGTAAGAAAAGAATAAGTAGGATTTTATTTTAATTGTAGACCATTAGAAATTTCAGAGTCTACTCAATTTTGAAAGATGTTACTAAGAAAATTAAAAGGCAAGTCACAGACCTGGAGAAAAATATTTGCAAAATATCCCATAAAAAACCCCTTCCATCCTAAATTTGTAAAGTACTCTTAAAGTTCAATAATGAAAAGAAAATAATCTATTTTTTAAATGGACAAACTATTTTAAAAGATACATCACATAACATATGAAAAGATAAATATCATCATCAAATATTAGAGAAATGAAAATTAAACTAAGATGCCATGGTATGCCAACTAAATGGCTAAATTTCATTTAAAAAAACCAATGTTGATCTGCATACCAGACCAACGAAACTCTCACACATTGCTAATGAGAGCGTAAAATGATAAAACTAATTGGAAAATAGTTGGCAATGGAATTGCCAAAATCCAATATCCATCAATTGGCTAAAACAATGAATGAATTATGCTGCATCCATAAAATGGGATGTAATTTGGAAATATAAAGAAATGAAGGAATAAAGCATGCAACACAATCAAAAGGATGTGCCTAGTGAAAAAAAACAGTGACAAAAGTCTGTGTACTGTATGATTCCATTTATGTGACACTCTGAATTTTTTTTTTTTTTTTTTTTTTGTGGTGCAAGGGATTGAACCCAGGGTCTTGAGCTTGGTAAGAAAGTGCTCTGCTCCTTGAGCCAGGCCTGAGCCCTCATTTACGTGACATTCTGGAAAAGGCAAAACTGTTGGAACAGAAGTCATACCAATAATTGCCAGAAACTAGGACTGGGGGAAGAAGAATGGAGGAATTTGAAAGGGTGATGAAAGCATTCTATAGATTGATTATGGTGTTTGTTAAATGACTGTATAGGTGTTCTTAACAAATCCTAGAAAATAAGATATTTCTTCACATTTTAATTATTCAATTTATTAATAATATTCAAAAACTAAGGATAGATACATAATTTTTCCTGCTTCTTCAGGAAATATTCTACAATTTAGAAGAATCTAGAATCCTTTGCCACTGTTCAGATTGTTATGCCCCATTTCAAATACACCAGGTTTTCAATAATGTGGTAGTGATACCTGCAAAAAGCAAAAAACCAATACTCTAGATTACTGGGACAGAAGTAGAGCTTTGCAGTAACTTAGTCTAGCCTCTTATTTTATATGTACTGGTTGTACCACTTTGTTAGTATAAACTTTACAGACTATGGACTTAGGAAGGCCAGGAGAGTTGGGGGTAATGGACTAAGGCTTAGAATAATTTGTGTTGATTTTGAGGATGAGTTACAAAATCAATGGGTGCAGCTAGAGTGAAAGTCCTTGCTTCCCCATTAGCTGTTAACTCCTGCACTTCCTCAGGCATTAACTTAATTACCTGAGTCATTCTCCCTGCCCTGGGGATCAAGTTCTTTTTCTTATAAACTGACAATTCACCCACACATTGTCTTGTAGCATATTGCATGATTTTGATGACAAATTGCTTTGCAATTAGTGTCTTATATCTGCCTCCCAATTCAAATATAGGCTTTATAAGAAAAAGGATAATGTCTTTCTTAGTGGCTGCTCTACACCAATCACCTGATTCTTGCTTTGTTCAAAGTAGATGCTCAACAGAAAATTATTTTTATTTTTCACTGGGAAACTTGCAGTCATGCTGCAGAGTCAGCTTGATCCCAGTGTAAAGTATCAAGACAAGAGCCAAAAGACACTTGAACCTGAACATTATCACTTACTCACTAATAATTTGGTGAAGTTCATATAAATAATTTGAGTTTCATTTCCTATCCTTAAAAATTATATTTGCTGATTTACAGTAAGTTATATAAGTAGCCTTTTCACTATTTACCCATGAAATGAGTCTAGTAAGAAGAAATGAGTCTAGTATAATAAGGTGTTTAATGTGCATTTAGGACATAGTACGGGGTCAAAAATAATAGCATTAATCCATTGCTTTTTGTAGTAAAGAGCAAAAATGACTATTTCTATCTTAATTTTGTTACATTCTAAGAATGTCTTCATAAAACAAGTCAATGGTAAAATACACATTCTGATTCCAGGATCAATTAATAAAGTGAACTTCACAAAACTGCTGATATTTGTCTGTTATTCACTTTCAAAAGTGGCAATTTTCAGTGGCTCAAACTGTTTGATAGTTTTGCATTCTAAGTATGTACATATAATTTCCATTTCTCCTTTTTGTAACGAGCATGAATGCAATTTGATGACAGAAAAACTCACAAATACTTTCTCTTGGTCCTCTGCTATCTGAAGATTAGTCATAATTCTGTAGCACATCACTAAAGCCTACTCAAATACAGATTCAATTTGGGTTTTTATCCACATTTTCTGATTTTTTTTTTCTGTCCTGAGCCTCATCCTTACCGGATGAGTCCAGGCAACAGTTCACATTGTACCCTATTCCTGAATTTGCTGTTCAACATTCCTGTCAAAATCATTGCCTATCCCCTAAGACCTTACCCAAAGCTTTTAAAATTTTATTTCGTTATTTACTTATTGGCAGTAATGTGGTTTGAACTCAGGGCCTCATGCTTGCTAGGCAGGCACTCTACCACTTCAGTCAAGCCCCCAATCCCTTTTGCTTTTGTTATTTTTTCATATAGGGTCTTGTGTTTTTGCCAGGGGCCGGCCTCTGACTGTGGTCCTTATACCTATGACTCCCAAATACCTGGGACTACAGACCTGAACCACCATGACTGGCTTATTTTGAGATGGGGATCTCACTAACTTTTTGTCGGGGCTGACCTCAAGCTGCCATCCTCCCAAAAACTGCCTCCAGAGAAGCTAGGATTATAGATGTGAGCTATTGCTTTTGGCAAAATTCTATTTCTTAATCCCTAATGCCTCTCCCTCCCTGCAACCATTTGGATAACATTTCTTGCAGTGAAACCAATTTTTGACAAGTTTTTCTTTTCAGTCAAATTATAGGTTCTTTTTAAAAAAGAGAAGCCATATTTTAACCATATATAATTTTTTTTATTATTCATTGATTCACATGTGCATACATTGTTTGGGTCATTTCACCCCCTGCCCCCACCCCCATCATCTCCCTCCCTCCCCGCTCCCTTCCAGGCAGAACCTGTTCTGCGATTTTCTCCAGTTCCATTGAAGAGTAGAAATAAGCAACAATAAGAAAGACATAGCATTTTTGCTTGTTGAGATAAGGACAGCTATACAGAGAGATTCCTAGCATTGCTTTCATGTACAAATGTGTTACAACCTATAACCATATACAATTTTTTGCATCCTACTACCAGTTCAATCTACGCAAAAATCTAAAGTAGTATCTTTGGTCAATTGGCATACTTGGGAGACACCGCTTTACTCTTTTGTTTGACATTTCTTTTTAAATGACATAAATTGATGAAACTCACTAAATATATGTTGAAGGGATGGAAATAGAAATAATAGTTCTTTTTAAGGATGTTATCACCAGGTACAAGGATTTATTTGGGGTCAAATTACACTTTTAGCATTATTATTGCTTTTCTAATAAAATACAAAATTAATATGTGTAACCAATGAATTAGGCTTTTTAATTATACATTTAATTCAAAGCCTTTAGACTTCAACTTCATGAAGTTTAATGTACCAAATAGAACCATATTTAGCCATACAGAGTAATTTGCATTCTGAAATGTCAGTATTGTGACATTAATCAAGTAGACTTCAAAAGTATCATATTGCAGCCATTTGAAAAATGTCTTTGAATTTGACCAAAGTACAAATTGTAAACACCTTTGTATAATTAATATACACTAATAAAAATTTTAAAAATCAACTTTTGTTAAAAATATAGCTCATTATTCTTCTATAGCTCGATATGTGCTCCAAATCTACCCTCAATCATAAAATTAGTATGTCTCCAAGGATACTGATAATTCATTGAGAATTATGTTACCTAAGTCAGTTTTTAAGTAGGCCTATGTTTCCAAATCTATTGCTTTGAAATAGGATATTTTCTCATTTGAAAACAAAGTTTTTTAAAATGATATTGAAAGCGCTTTCTAGTAAACATTTACTTCTAAGAAATTAGTGCTTCTCAGGTTTACTCATTCCAGGTCATTCTTTCATTCTGAATGGAAGTGGTGCATTGGAAGTCACAGAACGCTCTTGTAAGAACTGTACTTGGGAGTTCCCTTCCAACTACCATGACTCATAGTGTGACCAGGTCATGCTTCTTATTTCTACATTTATAAAACAGTACATGAAATTTTTTTGTGTGCCACTTTGGGTAACATTTTGGTACCAAGATATATGGATGAAGGTTTTATGAAATTAAAAGTCCATGTTATCTGCATTTCAATTAAAAATTATAAACAATGAAGTAATTGTGGGTTTTTAAAAGGTGTTTGGTCTTTGATTTTTTTAGCAGGGTTGTAATTATAATTTGGCCCCAAGATAGTGAGTATTTCAGTATTTCTTTGATGGGATACATTAACTTATATGTTGCTTTTAATTAGATAATGCTTCTGAAGAAATAAAGAAGATTCTATGAAAAGAACAACCAAATATGTCAATGGTATGTCAAAAACAACCCTAAGTTGATTGCTTAAATGGAAATAAAAATATTTTTACAAAATACTGTCAGTGAGTGTTCAAGGCATGATTACTCCCTATGTGTCTATTTGTGCCTTGTATTTTTCCATCCAGCTACCTGTGGTTGGACCATTTTCCTGCCTGCTTTCTGTGGAATGGAAAGCAGAGCATGGCAGGAGAAATGAAATGTAATGAAGTTCAAATCTGTCCTCTTGGCTACTTGTGAGCAACTGCAGGAAGTAGTTCATTGTGAGATTTAACAGCAGGTATTGCCAGAAGTGAAATTGGAGGAACAATGATAGTTTTAATTTTTTCAAATTATTCCACAAATAAGGGTAGCTGAGGAGTAAGTGACTAATCAGTGTTATCTAAAAGTATATTTCTAAATGAGAACAATTCCTGTCCTTAACTAAAAAAATAAAGTTAAGTATACCTTATAACCAGGTGGCTTAAAAATGTAATAAAATCACTTTTTCTAATTGGCTGGATAAATTGGTATTCTGTCTGACCTTTTAACAGAACCTCAGTCTAAATACCAGAGCAAGGATTTGCCATTAAGTGAAAATGCTTTGGAGCATTGAGAATTCCTTTTTGTGGCATATTCAAACTTTGGTAAGGTTGTATCATGGCAATGAGCAGTGAAGAGAAATATGAGGAGGGAAAAAAATAAATATGTAATTTAGAGTTTGTTCAGAATCCAAGAGTTAACTCCCTTTATTTAAAAAAAAGTTGAGTCATGGGCAAACCACAGGTGGTCAGGGAGTGGGTGAACCATGGCACATCTGTTTCTCATAAAAGCAGACTGTGTCATTCTAGAGTCCTTGCTTTTTCTGAATGAAATACACTCATGTGTGAACATGTCAGAGCCAGTGCAGGAAAAATATTAGCTTTTCCTGGCACACTATCTGTTTATGATTTGCCCAAATACAATACTTGAGCCTTCTTGCTCTTTCGGAACACGAGCTCTCCTGGTACAACTGTGGTACCAGCAGTGACTGATGTTTCTTATACACTGTGCTCTCCATGACAAAAATATCTCTAAAGTTCTTCAGGAAAAACTGCTTGATTTAATAAGATTTCGCCCACAGTAATTATTAAATGCATTTTGTTAGTATGGGTCTCATTTCTTTTGATGCATGCAGTAAGAAGTCCCTTAAATGATGGGAAAGCAAAGTGTAAAAACTTCCAGTCAGTTTTCATCTATGATGGTTGTACCTCAAGTCACCAGTGCTTCAGAAACTTTCATGTGCATTCAAGTCAATTTAGGAATTTTTTAAATGCAGGTTCTGATTCAGAAAGTCTGAGGAAGGGCTCAAGATTCTCATTTATAGTGTGCTTCTAAATATTGCTAACATGCTGTTAGTCTAACAAGTTTTGAGTATTTCAAAGAGGAAAGACCTAGGTTATGGGTCATTGTCAGAAACCATACCAGCCAACCAAGCTGCCATTGAAGCCAGTTTGAGTTTATCTCAGCTTGACTCCACCTTGTTCCTGAGTTTTTGTGAGAGTTGTATTTGCATTTAGAAGTAGGTTGGGATTTAAAAACAAATGAACCATTGCACACTAACTGCATCAAAGTTCACAGTCAGTAATTACTTAGTCCCAGCATCATTAGGCCTCTTTCTTTTTCCTTTCTTAGTGACCCAGGTCTTATATAATCAACCCACTTATGCCCAACTTATTCCCATCTTACATGTTTGGTAAATGTACAGATTATACACCAAAAAATATTGAGGATTTTCTCACACAGGATTTTTGTAAGGAAACAGTGATGTGAACTGAAAGCCATACTGAATGCAATTTGCAAGAGCTAACCCTTTTCTTATTCCATCTCTCACTTCTTAAGGAAAAGTCACTTTTAAAAATTAAAAAAAACTGAAATGATGCTTGCTGCCTTACTAATTTAATAATCCTGTTGATGGTGTCCAATTAGTTCTTAGGTAGGACAGGTTTCTGAGAATATTTTTAAAAGCATTACACAAACAACTAATTATTTTTTATGATTGGATATAAAAATGGGAATTCATGTGCTATGTACTAACTAGACTGCAATGTCATATAGGATAAGAATTATATATTACACTTTAAAAAAACCTATATATTCATTCATTTAGCCCAATGTTAGCTATCATGTAAAAAAAATTGTAAAAAAAATCAGATAATTACGAATTGGCTAAGTGAACAACAAATAAAGTTGTAGTATTTAGTGCCAATGTTTGAACCTATCATCATGAAAAAGAAGGGACTAAAAGTAGCACCAATGATCTTATCTAATTTGTGTTATGGGCTACTTGGGCAGGAAGCCTCAGGAACCAGTTTTTATGATTGTTTTAAAATTCACAAAATTAAAAGCATTACAATGATAAATAATTACATGGAAATAATGACAGAACTATTAAAAGAATTATTAATGCATCAAATAAGAAGGTCTAGAGGGAGCTCTAGCAGATAATATAATTTTAAAGGAGTTCTGAGTATATCTTTCAGATATATTCAATACCTGTGATGTAATTTAAAACTAATCAATTTCTGTTGATACCAATATCACTGTGGTTTGTTGTTTATATTCACAATTGAAGAAATATTGAATTATCAGAGTATGTGAAAATATACTGTATTTACTTTCTTTTCAAATTCTAGACCTTGGGTTATGAACCCCTAAAGATAGATTGGTACCAAAATTCTGAAATAATGTAATCGTCAAGAAACCTCAAAATCCATGTGCTGTCTCCTTCTAGGCAAGGTTAGGCAGTACAACATATCATCTTTTGCTACTATAATTTAATTATAATTAAAGTGGTTTGTAGTTCCAGTAGATAAAGTCAAGTAGTTTCACTATTTTTGGCAACTACAACACTAATATGCATAATGTGTGGTACATTTTAGTTTAACACAGTAATGCAGTGTAACGTGAAAGGATGCTGCTGAATCTTGATTTATTATCTAGTACTTTTAGAGTGCTGTGTATTATCCTTTATTCCTATACTCAAAATTATATTAACATTACTTTGAAAAAAAAAAAGATGGTACTTCAAATTTGGGTTTAGATTTCTATTTTAAATTAAATAATATCCAATGCAGTCCATGAAGAGCAAGACAAAAATAAATAAATAAATCTGAGTTATCTTTGTTAAAAGTGGTACAACCCTTGTTTTCTGTCACCACTGTTTCAGATTTATTTCAAAGACAATGATCATTAGTATCTGTCAGCAGATCCCTGACAGGGAGTGAAATAGTGACTCAACCTTGATCACTAGCATGTCTACTCTAGTACAGCTGAACTGCCTCCCAAGCTTTTTGAAAGAAGGGAAAGTTTGACAAATCTCACAAAGAAAGTCAGGAAGAGAAAAGTTGATATCAAGGAACCAGTACTCAGGGCAAGTAACCAATGATGCAGATGAGTAAGTAAAGCATAAATCAGAAGCAAAAGAAATTATGGTGGTAAAATTAGTATCTTTCTCTATTTGTGGGCTGGGAAGGTAAGTATTTCACAGAATCCTACAAATAGATGCCACAGAAATATAGAAGTTTCAAAAATTCCATCCAGTGGTATGGGTTGATTTGTGCTATCTAACTTCTGGTACCTGATACCTATGACTGTGACCATTTTTGGAAATAGTCTTTGAAGATGCAATTCAGTTAAGATGGAGTCATGCAGGATTTTATTTTATTTTTTTTTTCCTTTTTTTTAATTATTCATATGTGCATACAAGGCTTGGTTCATTTCTCCCCCCTGCCCCCACCCCCTCCCTTACCACCCACTCCGCCCCCTCCTCCCCCCCCCCCCCGCCGGCCCAATACCCAGCAGAAACTTTTTTGCCCTTATTTCTAATTTTGTTGTAGAGGGAGTATAAGCAATTATAGGAAGGAACAAGGGTTTTTGCTGGTTGAGATAAGGATAGCTATACAGGGCATTGACTCACACTGATTTCCTGTGCGTGGGTGTTACCTTCTAGGTTAATTCTTCTTGAACTAACCTTTTCTCTAGTACCTGTTCCCCTTTTCCTATTGGCCTCAGTTGCTTTTAAGGTATCTGCTTTAGTTTCTCTGCGTTGAGGGCAACAAATGCTAGCTAATTTTTTAGGTGTCTTACCTATCCTCACCCCTCCATTGTGTGCTCTCGCTTTTATCATGTGCTCAAAGTCCAATCCCATTATTGTGTTTACCCTTGATCTAATGTCCACATATGAGGGAGAACATACGATTTTTGGTCTTTTGGGCCAGGCTAACCTCACTCAGAATGATGTTCTCCAATTCCATCCATTTACCAGCGAATGATAACATTTCATTCTTCTTCATGACTGCATAAAATTCCATTGTGTATAGATACCACATTTTCTTTATCCATTCGTCAGTGGTGGGGCATCTTGGCTGTTTCCATAACTTGGCTATTGTGAATAGTGCTGCAATAAACATGGGTGTGCAGGTGCCTCTGGAGTAACAGTCTTTTGGGTATATCCCCAAGAGTGGGATTGCTGGATCAACTGGTAGATCGATGTCTAGCTTTTTAAGTAGCATCCAAATTTTTTTCCAGAGTGGTTGTACTAGTCTACATTCCCACCAACAGTGTAAGAGGGTTCCTTTTTCCCCGCATCCTCGCCAACACCTGTTGGTGGTGGTGTTGCTGATGATGGCTATTCTAACAGGGGTGAGGTGGAATCTTAGTGTGGTTTTAATTTGTATTTCCTTTATTGATAGAGATGGTGAGCATTTTTTCATGTGTTTTCTGGCCATTTGAATTTCTTCTTTTGAGAAAGTTCTGTTTAGTTCACTTGCCCATTTCTTTACTGGTTCATTAGTTTTGGGAGAATTTAGTTTTTTAAGTTCCCTATATATTCTGGTTATCAGTCATTTGTCTGATGTATAGTTGGCAAATATTTTCTCCCACTCTGTGGGTGTTCTCTTCAGTTTAGAGACCATTTCTTTTGATGATCAGAAGCTTTTTAGCTTTATGAGGTCCCATTTATCTATGCTATCTCTTAGTTGCTGTGCTGCTGGGGTTTGGTTGAGAAAGTTCCTACCTATACCTACTAACTCCAGAGTATTTCCTACTCTTTCCTGTATCAACTTAAGAGTTTGGGGTCTGATATTAAGATCCTTGATCCATTTTGAGTTAATCTTGGTATAGGGTGATATACATGGATCTAGTTTCAGTTTTTTGCAGACTGCTAACCAGTTTTCCCAGCAGTTTTTGTTGAAGAGGCTGCTATTTCTCCATCGTATATTTTTAGCTCCTTTGTCAAAGATAAGTTGGTTATAGTTGTGTGGCTTCATATCTGGGTCCTCTATTCTGTTCCACTGGTCTTCATGTCTGTTTTTGCGCCAGTACCATGCTGTTTTTATTGTTATTGTCATGCAGGATTTTAGTGGGCCCTAAATTCAGTGACTGGTGTCCTTACAAGGAGAGAGAAATTTGAAATCAGAGATGGGGGCATAGAGGGAAAACAGACATGTGACAACACATACAGAGATGGGAGTAGCTACAAGCCAAAATATATCAAGGATCTCTGGGAACCACTAGAAATTAGGAAGGAGGAAGGAAAAATTCCTTTCTAGAGTTTTCAGAACTCTAGGAAAAATGACCTTCTGACACATCTTGACTTCAGACTTCTGGCTTCTAACACTGTGAGAGGATAAATTTCGGTTCTGTTAAGCCACTCAGTTTATGGTCATTTGGTCTGACGACTCAGGGAAACTAATACTACTGACTCTTTTAGGAAAGATCAGAAATTCACTGTGTCTAACACCAGGGAGCAACTTTAAGTTTTGTTTCAAAAAGCTGTTTTAATTACTAAATAAAATTTAAGCTTAATTTAAAGAAGGCACAGATGAATTATTATTCCCAGAAATATAGGCTAAATTTTGGAGTGAAAAGTTGCAAGCACCCGAAAAGATCCTGGACTTGATTGTTGCAATTAGAGAACAGCAATCTTAACTCTGGGGTGGCTTCTAGAAATTGCAAGGGGTGTGAAAAGTACACACACTTGCTTGATTTAAACATTTAACCTGTTATTGATCTGATACAAGAACAGCTAAGTCTAGAGAGCTCAATTTAAGCAATTAATTGATTTGAGATGACAAAAGAAGTATGAAGGAGTCAATAATTTCCTAATCTTTTCAGTTTTAAGGAGTAATTGTGCACACAGAAAATTTCTTTCATGCGGAACTTCCAAATGGCAAAGCAATAAAATAAGAGCTAGAGAAACAGGAGCACAAAAAAGCTGAGTCATTAGATTAAAAAGGTCATGATATTTTAGCAAAAACAATATTAATGTGATCATTAAGAATAGCCTGGAAATCATAATTGCTGTGCTGAATTCTGCTTCTCTGTATTGTAGGTTATCCTTTCCTCTCCCTAAATTCATGCTTCTTCCATTCAATATTGTCTTTAACTCAAGTTTTCTAAACAGCCTTCCCTGGTTTAGCTATAGGATTCACCTGAAAGCTTGGTGTGCCTCTGACTTTCTTACCGTTTTTCTTCCTACTTCATTTCATAAAGTATTCAGAAATTTATTTACTTCATGTGAGAACATTTCCCCTTCTCAAATCTTGGCACATATCCATAATTTTTGGTTAAAAAAAAGCTATATAATGGTTCTCTTCACCATTGCAAGGTGATGATAATGTCTTCACTAAACTCATCTCAGGATAGGTTGCAGTTCCATTTTTAAAACCCTGTGAAAATCATTAGAGCTCATAAAAGTCCTGCTCTCTCCTCCCAGGCCTGTGGTAGAGATGTGATGCACCACTACCTCTGAAATTAGGTGCAGCCATGATGCTTACTTTGGCCAATGAAGTGTAAGCTCAGTTGGAGGTGTGATCACTGTTGGAACAAGTTTTAATTGCCAGTGTGTGATCTAATAAAATCTTTCTCTAGATCTGATGATTGTGGAAGTACATGCTAGTGTGGCGTTCCCATTAGCTTAGGTCTACTAGAGACCACAATGAGCCAAACTCGTGGAGAAGACCTGAAGCACGAGAGGGAAATGAGCTACATACAGACTAAGATTCAGTGTTTCTTTTGTCACTACAGAAAAACGTAGTCTATCCTGAAAAATACAGTAAAAATTTTCATATCAAATCTAATACTCTATGTTCACTTCAGTTAATAGTGCTCCATAAGATAGGCCAGGCACAGATTAGGGTCACCAGATTACCAAAGAGAAAGCCAAGACTCAGTGGCAACAGATCCCGCAAGAAAACAAATCAGAAACTGAATCCAGGTCCAGCATTATTTCCTTAATAAATCCGAAGTAGATACAAAATGAATATAAGCATAGTCCTAGTAGTGAGGGTGGAATTTGGACTTTGAAAGGGCTTCTGTTCATTGTGGTATAAGCTTGGTTGGTTATACTAGTGACATTAATAAACTGACTTGACAAACTGTCCTTACATTCTGTTTTCATCCATTATATTGCACAATGCAAAAAGAAAATAAAATGGGTTTGTATTTACTATAAATTCATTTTAAAATTCAAATTCTGAAGCGGCATGGAAATATTGGTCTATAACCATTAAAATTCTATTAACATAATTCAATTACAGTTGACTAAAGTCATGAACAATATTTAATAAAATTCATTATTTATATGATGAAATATTTCATTAATTGGGTTTAATAATATTTGGACTCATTAATAGTAGAGAAAGATTACGGCCTTGTTATTTGTTAATGCTTTTATTTCCATAGTTAAACATCGACTTCTATTCCATACTTTGATCTTTAAATCTTGTGAGTATTTAATGATTACTGTCGCATTACCTGAAGAGTGCATTTTAGATCAAGATACATCTGAAATGCTTAAAATGATCAAAGCGTTTTGAAGAATCTGTGAAGATGCCAGACTGAGTAGCCTTTAATGTGGACAAGTCAAGGTAAAAGCAATATAGATTAGTTTCACTCCTAAAAAAAGGGAGCTTTATATTATACTTTCTCGTCTGTTTTTCTTAAAGAAGCAAGAATGTTTCAGGTTTCGTTAGTGATGAAAGCAAGCAGATGCTCACAATCCCTAGGTCTGACAGATACCACACAGCTGCACCCTATTGAGGTCATTATGTTCATTTCTGCATTTGGACGTCATTGTTGAGGAAAATTCCAACTCAGGGGCACAGCCTCAAAAGACCACCATTGATGTTTCTGAATGTCTCTGGAATGTCCAAACTCGACTTACCTGCTCCTTAAGAATTGGCATTTTTAATGAAAATGTCCTTGAGGTCAGGTGCAACTTTTATTGCATTTTATATGAAAAGTGTTAATTCATATTAATAACAATGGTGTATCAGTGCCAAGTTATGAACACAAATAGCTAGATATCGTTCATGAGTTACCTGGAAATCTTAAGTTAGATCATACTTAGAGAATTGTGGTTATTTATATCAGATCCTGAGAAGAAAGCTGATCTCTGGATCAGCTGCTATAAATAACAGTAGAAAGAGGAGCAGGGAAGGAACATTTGTGTATGGGAGCTTATCAACTTGAACTTTTGCAGCTCTTATGAACTTTCAAAATTATCTCCAAATTTGCATCAAAATTTTTAAATTCATTCAAGGGAAGCTACATTGCATTCAGTTTTAAGAGAAATACAATGTTTTTGGTGATTCTTGAATGCCACTGCAGTAAATATTCAAATGAATATTATAATAAAGAATAGTGAAGGGATCTTCTGAACAGGGATAGAGAGACTCTCTATCCCTTCTCCCTTAAGAAAAAAAATTGTTCTAGAACACAAGAGATTCAATCTAAAATTCATTGCCATGTCAACCTACATTCTGTATTGTATGAAAGCAATTGAGAGCAGTGGCAGTATAGGCTCAAAAGCAGGGCATGGGGAGTAAGGTGGGATGTGGGGGGTGGCAGGCTGATATTAAAGGAGCCCTGAAACATAAAACAGAAGACCATATTCTTAAGAGTTAGGAGATAGTGGAGATAGGTTTGCCTGTTGCTCAAGCAACTGCCTCATTTACTCTTATAAATTTTATGACAGGTCTTTTAGATAAATTAGAGATAGCTTCAGCAAATATATTTGGTTTTTGAGCCAAATCTATTTTGGTTTTGGTTATTTGGAGGTTTTTTTTCTTGTAAATCTTTAAGTATTCCTGAAGAGATCTTTAATTCCTATTTCAGCAGTATGTGAAGACCGTAATCACATCATCTAAGGGATGCCTTTCCTATTCTAATGCTCAGTGTGTGAATCCATGAAACTTAGAAATGCAAATTCCTCCCCCTCCACTGCTCTTAACTTATTACACCAGAACTTGCACTTTAATAACTATCCAGCTGATTCATATGTTCATGTAAGTTTGAAATGTCTGCCCTAGGCGACATTTGTGTCCTTCCTCCCTTAGATGAAAGAGAGTCTCATTTATCTTTGGGGCTGTCTTTCTTACAGGCTGGCTCCTGAAGGAAAGAAGGTCAAGAGGCATCATCCCTTCAATTAAACCACAGTCTTCCTGGCTATTCATTAGTACTATTGTTCTGCAGAAAAGGAAACATTGTGTGTTCTGATGTGACACTTGAGACCTTAACCATTGCGCTCCCTTTGAGAATTTACTTCCTGGGCAACCTGACATCCAAGTTCAAGTCAAGTACATTTCAATTCATTGCCTTCTTAGCAACTGTCTCCCTCACTCAGGGAAAGGGCAAAATGGCTCAACAGGAACTTCCACCAGGCACTCATCTTCTTTCTAGGTGACCAATGTCATCTTTGCACTTTTAAGCCCTTTCCCCCAAAGAGAGCCTTTGAGTGGTGTTACTTCAGTGAGCACTGGAATGTGACTTCTGTAACCACCAAAAATCTTTCTAAGATTCCTAGGTTTCCCTCCCAAAAGATTCAACTGCAGCACAATAAAGTCATAATTTGAGGTACAATAGAAAGGACTGAGCAAGGTGACAGCTCAGCAGCTGTAATCTTTATGGCTCTACCAAGGGTTCGAGGCAAAAAACAGGACCAACGCTTGACTCTTACAGTAAGCATACAATCCAATTTTCTAGCTTCCTTCTATTTTCATAACTAGGCTTGGAAAAATCTTCATCCACCTTTTGATCCTCTCCTCAGAATTTTATCTTCTTTATAACTGAGTAAACCTCAGGGTGAATCTGTATCTCCTAAGCATTTCTCTTGCCTGAGCTCTCTCCCCAGCATCATCTACAAAAAATGTTATAAAACTGCTGCTCTGACTTGCTCTTTCATTGAGGATTTCATTTTAGCTTTGCTGTTTTGTAGCTTTTCTTTGTCAGCTCGGCTGACCTCTGCAGACTGCTTCATGAGTCTCCCAATGCAAAGGCTTTCCATGGCAAATCTGCGACTTTGCAGAGAATTTCCAGTTCCTAGCAGGGAAGTCTCTCTCAGGACAAACCGATCCTGGCAACCACCTTGGCTTTCCTTCCTCCTCTCAAAATGATTCAGGTTTGGTCTCCCTTAATATCCTTCCCACATCTGCTTTACTAGGAAGACATCTTTCTCAGAGATCAGGTTCTCACATTCGTCTGCTATTTCCCATGTCTTGATCTGGGAAATAATAGATACGCAAAGATATTTTTGAATTGAAGTTAGTTGGAAAAATTAGAGTGGCTCTATGCAGATGCTACCATCCAGAGAAAACATAGAAACTTATTGAGACAGCAATGATATTACTGCAATGAAAATCTGCAAAAACAATTTTTCTAGGAATTGCTTAGTTTCAGCCAAGTGAGACACTAAGCAGGGAATTCAGTTAAGTACTGAGTAGATGCCTCACTCACAGAAACCATGAGATAACACATTTATGTTGCTTAGAGACACTAAGTTTGCGGCTCTGTAGTATCCAGCAGTAGATAACTAATATAATAACCCAAACTTATAGTGCTATAAATATCCTTAAAATACATGAATTAATTTCATTTTCTCATTTTATAGATTTATACTATATGAAGCAGACTCAGAATGACATCAGTTCCTGGGACTATAAAATAGTTAGCAGAAGAGCTGCTGTGAGAATTAATAGCTTCTCAGTCCTAAGTGAACACACCATCTGGAGCTCTGTTGCCTTCTCTGATAAACAAATTATTTAGAGGGCCATGATTTTCTTTAAATATTGTACTTGTTAAAGTGATGTTTGTACTATCATTTCTAAGAAAGAATAGGCTTGAAAATGAAGTTCAGTGGAGCTGCAAAAGCTCAGTTTCATCTATGGAATGAAAGGAGTTCAGAAGTAACAGGGACCAAGTGGAATAAGACCAAACGGAAGAGTTGATGCAGAATCATGGATGGGATCATGTTCAAGACAGCCCCACACAGCTGGCCTCAGTCCTTCTGATGTGGCACTTCCATTCAACTTTCAACAGAATTGCTCCATGGAAAGGCCCCATAACAAGCTGCTTTCTATAACTCCCACAGTTATAGTCTTTCCATAATTCTCATATTAATCCTTAATTTCTTCAAAATTCTTTAAAGAATGAACTGCATTATCTACAGAAGTTTTAGAGTTAGAAAGTATAGCATTCTCATAAACCTTCCCCCACACTCACCCCCCACACTCACCCCCCACACTCACCCCCACACTCACCCCCCACACTCATCCCCCACACTCACCCCCCACACTCACCCCCCACACTCATCCCCCACACTCACCCCCCACACTCATCCCCCACACTCATCCCCACACTCACCCCCCACACTCATCCCCACACTCACCCCCCACACTCACCCCCCACACTCACCCCCCACACTCACCCCCCACACTCATCCCCCACACTCACCCCCCACACTCACCCCCCACACTCATCCCCCACACTCACCCCCCACACTCACCCCCCACACTCACCCCCCACACTCACCCCCCACACTCATCCCCCACACTCATCCCCACACTCACCCCCCACACTCACCCCCCACACTCACCCCCCACACTCACCCCCCACACTCACCCCCACACTCATCCCCCACACTCACCCCCCACACTCACCCCCCACACTCACCCCCCACACTCACCCCCACACTCATCCCCACACTCACCCCCCACACTCACCCCCCACACTCACCCCCACACTCATCCCCCACACTCACCCCCCACACTCACCCCCCACACTCACCCCCCACACACAGCATCATCCACTATGAAGATTCTTCGTCAAAGGGGAACATTTATCTATCTACCTACCTATCTATCTATCTATCTATCTATCTATCTATCTATCTATCTATCTATCATCTATCATCCATCATCTATCATCTATCAATGTATCTTTTGGCAATACTGGGGTTTGAACTCAGGGTCTGGCTCTTGTTCAACTACTTGAATAGGCAGGTGCTCAACTACTTGAGTCATGCTTCCAATCCTTTTTTACTTTAGTTATTTTTCAGATAAAGTCTCACATATTTGCCCAGGTCTGGCCCCAGATTGAAATTCTGTCTGTGCTCCGTGCATAGCTAGGATTACAGGCATGACCATGATAGCCAGCTTGTTTGTTGAGATGGGGTCTCATTAACCTACTGCTTGGGCTGGCTTCAAAACACAATCCTCCAATCTCTGTCCCCTGTACAGCTGGGATTACAGGTGTGTGCCACCATGCCCAGCTGGAAACATTTATTAAAATTGATGAACCTATACTGACATACATTATCAACCTAAGTCCATAGTTTACATGACTGTTCACTCTTGGTGTGCTATACTTCATGAGTTTGGACAAATGTGTAGTGACTATGCTAGGTCACTATAGTATCAGAGTACTTTCACCATGCAGAGAATCTTCTGTGCTCTGTTTAGTAAGCCATCCTCCCCTCTAACCCCTGGGAACCACTGATCTTCCTGTCTCTATATTTTGCCTCTTCAAAAAGGTCACATAGTTGGAAATCAGTGTTGTGTAGCCCTCTCAGACTTGCGTCTTTCATAAGCTAATTTACATTTAAGGTTTCTTCATTTCTTTAAAAGGCTGCATAGTCCATGTTTTAGTGCTGAATAATATTCCATTGTCTGGATAAACCGCAGTTTATTAATCTATCCTCCTACTGGAAGGACATCGTGTTTGCACTATATATTTTTTCTATACTACAATGCAAGTTCCTGTAATCAAGAAGGAAATATATAAATCAATATAACAGCATAAAAAGAAAAAATAAGACACATAAAATATCTGAGAAATAGGAGAATTGAAAGTCTTACCATTTTCTTAGCATACTGTTTTGGATATACTGAAAATATTAATATTAAATACTTAGCTGATAACCTAAAATATAACATAAGTAAAACAATGCTATTCTTTTTTATTCTCTAACACAAGGCTGTCTGGATTCTTTGAGGAAGTCTCTGGACATTGATAATAGCCCGGGATCTTCCTCCCCAGGTGAGCCCCAGCATAGGCTCCTGAGGCTGCTTTGAATCTGAGGAATATGGAAAGTCAGCTTTTCCCATCCTCTCTTGCCAACAGACTAGTTGTTCTCTCTAAGCTATTATTTTTAAAACTTTTTCTTTCAGATCATACATAATATACCTCATATTCTCCTTTTCTTCTGTATGTCTGTCTGCCTCTCCCTCTTCTACTTGCTTCCCTCAAGTACAATTGAGACAGATTTCATGAAACAGTACTTATATGTGAGTATTGTCATAAAGTAAAAATGAAATAATCAGAATGGAAGGTGATTTCATGTGCATTTAATTGGACTGAAAAAATTAAAGTTCCTAAAATAAACGACAAAAACAAATAAGCAAACCAAAACAAATACATGGTTCTCCACATATTGTATTGACACCAAGCTGTACTAGGGAATCAGGACCCACAGCATGAAAACTACACTCCAGTGTCCACCCAGGCCTTTCCTCGGGCACTTCACGAAGGTGGTGGTGTCACTCAAAGAGAAGGGAGATGTCTGCACTTTCTGGATGTGAGTCACACATGTCTACACCTTGTGCATCCTTGACCTGCAGTGTGATCTTGATTGCAGACTTGAATCCAGGTCTCTCAAATGTTTATTTGAAACATTTCATTGACATTAAGTAATATATAGGATAAAAGTTATGACAACTACTATTCCTACTATGATAAAACTCCTTTTATTTACCACTCAGCTTAACATTCTTTAAAAGCTCTGTATTCTACACATATTTCTCATCACATAAAATTTTATATATTTTGAAAACCATTCCCACACATATACCGCCTGTTTAAAATTTCTTCCTGAAATCTTATGTATACATAAGTGTATCGATAATATATCATGTTAATTCTAGTTTCTCATTGTTCCTTCACAAACAGATTCTTACTTTCCTTCTTAGTACTTCTATCAATCTTTTTGTCGATATAATAATCCATACTATCGCTGTGCCACAATTTACCCAATTATGCCTTCGTAGTTAGACATTTAGATTGCTATTTTTAAAGTTATAAATAATACTGTTAAAATTCTTCATACAGAAAGTGTTTTTCTCTTTTTGAGTTATTTTCTTCTGGTACATTCCTGGGAATAGAATTCAGTGATCAAAGAGATTTGACATTTTAGGGGTTTTTGATAATGCTCTGACAAAACCTTCTAGTCGCACATCTTATATTAAAATTTGAATGGGGGAATCTGTGTGTGTGTACACATGGACATAGGTGTGTAAATAAATCTTCAATTATGAGTTTCATTTTTTTCTAAAAACTATTGAGGAACAAAAATATAAAAAAATAAGTTTTTGAAGTTGTTACACCAAGTATATACATTCTGCATGAAATCTTCAGTCTAAGAAGTGTTTCAAAGTGATTTAAAAATAAAAGCAAAATAATGTTAAATTTCTACTTGCTATATTATATAAAAAAGCTTTTATATAGAAAAGATACAAAATCTTCCTTTTTCAAAGCATGCATTAAAAAGTTCCTTAAAAATAAAAATAATTTTGCTTATTTAAGACTTCTAATTAAAAAGTTATCAACAAACAACTGTATTCTAAATAATTCTGACAAATTGTAGTGTGCTTGAATTTCATGAATTCAACTTTCAGTTTAAAAAAATAAAAAAATATTTTCTTAAAATACTTTGCTTGTTTAAAGATGCATAGTCATTTTTTATAAAAATGTAGTTTATAGTCACTTTATTCAGTATTTTATTAAGACATTGAAAATGTGAGCAGTACCCCATTCTATGACAAAAGGAATCATTTATTATAACAGTGGTTTCAACCCAATCTCAGAAATATGTCATTTCAAAAACATCTGAAGTAAAATGATGTCTCAAGGACTTTCTGTAATAGAAAAAGTAATTGTTACATTGGATTTTGCTGAAAAGACTTGGTTCTGGAAGCCTCCATACATGTCCTGAACGATGACTTTTTTTTTTTAACATCATACAGACAGTGCTGATTTTAGCTCTAACTACAAGATTACAGTCATCAATTATCTGAATTTTTTTCCCAGAATGTTCTTGGCTTTTTGTTAAACTGTCCAAATGAAGTCACTTGATTTCTCTTCTGACCAATGGCTTAGAGACTGAGTTACAGAATTTTTAGCTTGATAGTTATTAGAAATGTCATGAAATTAAAGTGAGGCTGAACGTAAGACCGAAATACAGAATCACAGAATCAGAGTTCAATAAGCACCTAAACATTTTTGATTTTATAGCTGAGAAAACTGATCTCTTAAGCTATTCAGTTACTCAGAAAGGCCCAAACTGGGCAATCTTAAATTTTTATTTAAATTGTAAAAATGACCTAGCAGTATCTAAAGTTATAGAAGTCTATGATATTTAAATTGCAACATCATCCATTAGTTTTTGCTGGTCTCTATTGCAATAGGAGGTTATATGCTTAGGAAGTAGAGTGATAGCTTATAAATTAAAAAGACTAATCTTAACTGGGTATCAAAAGAGGAATTCTAACATCCAATAAAATCAGCTATAATTGCTGGACTTGATAAAAATTTTATGCAGTAAGCAACTTAGAAGTACTTTAAATATTTTATGGTTATATTTGATTATTCATATATGAGGTGAGCAATATGTAATGATTTAACACTCACTTAAATATTACTTCTTAGTCTTGACCTTGAGAGTATTGCAAAGCCCCTGTGTGATCAAATTTCCAGACCTCTCTGCTCATTCTCACTATCATTAATTTTTATTATCAACAAAAGCAAACCCTAGGCCCACCCGACTTCTCCTCAGTTAGTCTCCTTTTGCCTTCATTCCCTTTCCAATCTAACCACTTTGTTGCTCAAACCAACAAGTCTCATTCCTATATCCTCCCTTCACACCCATTTAGGAGAACTTCAATCCTACAAAAATAAATCTGTTCACCTAACTCACCTTCTGCATGACATACAGAGCAACAAGGGAGACGGTGGCACAGTCACACTGATGAAGGAATGACAGATGCAAGGTCTCCAATGTCATGTGGCTGCAGGGCTGACTCACAATTTGTTCCTGGTCATCTCCTCAATTGTCTTCAGAAACTTGGGACTCATGGTCTCTACCCTTGCTGCCCTCTTCCGCACTTCTAAGCCTCTTGATCACAGCCTGGTTTCCTTCCATCCCTTACACTGAATGATGTACTCCTCCTCCCTTCAAGTTTCATCCTTCCACAAATGTTTGGACTTCTCAGAAGCTTGCTTCAATATCCCCTCTGTCAGTGTCTCCTTTCTTTGGATGGAAACACTTGCCCAATACTCTTCCAACTGTAAAGACATGTACACAAAATTTTGCTTCTCTCTAATCCAATAAACAACTATGTTTGAAAATATGATATATTTATCTTCCTTGGTGCTCATTCACTCCTTGCCCTTGCCTTTCCACAAAAGCTACCTTACATTGATCCTCAATGACGCTTATGTGGCTAAATTTGATAAGCCTGCTGGTTCTTACTTTATTTGGTATCTATATAGGATTTACAGATCTTTTTTGACTTCTTTAATGCTACTCTCACCTAGTTTTACTCCACTGATTTTTGATTCCTTCTCTTTCTTCTCTTCCTAAGTGTTGTGTTGTTCAGAGTTCTGCCCCTTTTCACTCCACCCACTCATCTGGCTTAGTTACAGATGGTTTAAACTATATTTAGCTAATTTCTCAGTCCAGTTATTTTCCCAAGTTCAATAGTCCCAATAGTTAAGGGACTATTTCCCATAGTCCCATGTGGACATCTAATTAGAAATTTAAACTCACCTCACATGAAACTGAGCACACTTTATCTTCCCTACAAAATCTATCTCTCTTCCTGTTTTCACAACTCAATGAATAGTAATCGCCTTCCTATATTTCCCCATTTTCCTTATTTCTTGATTCAGCCAGCTCCCAGTTCTGTAGACTCCTCCATGGGAAGGATTTCTTGACTTCTTAGACTTCATTCTTACTCAACTTCCCTCAGTATTTACCAGAGTTAGACCATACCTTTCTCTTTGGAATGTTCCCTATGCCTTCTTTTTCTTTCACTTTCCTCCTAGTGATGGGGACCTAGCCCAGGGCCTTGCCCATGTTAGGCATGCACTCTCCCCTCTGCAATCCTAAGGCCCTCATCATTTTTTGTCTAGGTTAAATGCCTCTTTACCACCTCTTTCTTTGGATTTACTTTTTGCCTCTATAATAACCTTTCTTGATGCAGATCTGAATACATCATTCCCTACTCCCAGTCCTCTAGGTTCTGCATATAAGGATAATGTAAAAAAGTAATTAGCTTGGCACAGAGGCCCTTCATGATCCAATCCCTCCTGGCTTCCTACCTATTCTCATCTCTTCAGTCATTCCCAGCTAAGGATGCCTGTAAGAGGTAGCAAAGCCCTGAAATGAACAGTGCTCATTTTCACTTCCAAGACTATAAATGCTGTGTTCTGGCTGGGCAGGTTTTCTGCCCATTAGCTCTTCTCTCCAGCCAACTAGCTTCACCCTCCTACCACCTTCTCCCTCCCCACATATACACTCATTCTTTATCGTGAAACGGGTCCTTTAGGACTTGGCTTAATTTTCACCTCCTGATGTAGTCCTCCACCTAAACTTAGCCAGGAGCCTTCTGTATGTGTCCCCTCTGACCTGGTGCACCCCCCTGTTAAGTCACTCATCACTATGCACTAGAAGTAGTTCTTTACCTATCTGCTTCATACATTAAATTCTACAGTACTCAGGGCAAGGACTACATCTTAATCATCTTTAGGGTTGTATCTGAACTTCTTACTGAGGTTCCTCAATTCTGAAGAAGAAAAAGAGAACAAGTACTTGAAACATTTTAGGATTGAGAAAGTACAATCCATAGCAATGACTTCTACCTTGGTTTTTTTTCTGAACACTAGATTGTCTTAAACGATCCAAGGATATGAAAAATAATTGAGCTGTACTCACACTATTCATTTTTCTATTTCCCTCTTGGTATTTTCCTATCTCTTGTAAACACACTTAAAGGGGAAAATGAAAACAATGTCTATTCCTTATGATAGGGGCCAGAAGTAGCCTCCTGGAAGTTCATCTACCCTTCCTTCCTTAGGTAACAGAACTTGTGTATTGTTGCAAGCAGCATCTTATACAGTTAATTGTAGGATAAGTGAAAAACAGTGAGGTTCCCGAAAATTTGTTAGAAGAGGATTGTCTTAGCTTAGAGGCACATACGTTTTTCCCTGCTCCTCTTTCTTTATTCTCATGGCTGAAATGTGCATGTTGGTGAGAGCTCAGGCAGTTATCTTGAACTATGAGACAAAGCTGAAGATGAAAGTCACATGCTAAGCATAGGAGGAGAAAAAGAAATTACAGATAAAGAGCCTGGATCACAGACCTTTGTGGAATTACCATACCAATGTTGGAGTGCCTACACTCAGAACTCATATGCATGAAAAAAAATTCTCTATCATGTCATTATGGACAGCTATCACATTCTTAGCTGATACAAATTCTTAGATTCACTTCTTTCTGCTTCTAAAGACAACTGTTCTGCCTTCTGAGACTTTTCTACAATCATTGTGTTTTGTCCATATTGTGTGTGTCAGACAAATATGGCGACTTTCATTGGATAGGAAGGCAAAAGACAGTTAGAACCTAATAGGCTATATCTACACACCTCTCCCTCCTTTCCACTTAAAACTTTGATATATCTTCTTTAAAAATTTACATCTGTTGCTTCTAATCCTGCACCAATCTGAAAGTAGAGCTAAGGTTAAAATAGCTATTGAGTCCTTCCTTTTCAGCATCACTTCACTATATTTATGGTAAGCTGTAAGTAGAGGCACTTACAGGAAAGCGTGCAAGAGCCATAGGAAGAAGACTCTTCAAATGCAGCTAAAGAACATAAAATACAACCTGAACAAATACGAATGCAGCCGTTGTTCTTCCATAGGAAAAATTATCATAAAGGGAATCGTCTTCTTATTGCTAACTTAAATGGAATAGCACCCCAAAATTCAACACACTTTTTTTTGAGGTACTAGGGATTTTTTTTTTTTTTTTCGATACTGGGGCTTGAACTCAGGGGCCTACACCTTGAGCCACTCCACAGCCCTTTTGGTTTTTGTTTTTCTTTTATTCATATGTGCATACAATGTTTGGGTCATTTCTTCCTCCTTCCCTACCCGCCCACTCCCCTTACCCCCCCGCCCCCTCCCTCTCCTCCCCACCCCCTCACTACCAGGCAGAAACTATTTTGCTCTTATCTCTAATTTTGTTGAAGAGAGAGTATAAGCAATAATAGGAAGGACCAAGGGTTTTTGCTAGTTAAGATAAGGATAGCTATATAGGGAGTTGACTCGCATTGATTTCCAGGAACATGTGTGTTACCTTCTAAATTAATTCTTCTCAAACTAACCTTTTGTCTGGTTCCTGGTCCCCTTCTCCTATTGGCCTCTGTCACTTTAAAGTATCTGCATTAGTTTCTCTGCATTGAGGTCAACAAATGCTATCTAGTTTTTTGGGTGTCTTACCTATCCTCATACCTTCCTTGTGTGCTCTCGCTTTATCATGTGATCAAAGTCCAATCCCCTTGTGTTTACCCTTGATCTAATGTCCGCATATGAGGGAAAACATATGACTTTTTGGTCTTTTGGGCCAGGATAACCTTGCTCAGAATGATGTTCTCCAGTTCCATCCATTTATTTGCGAATGATAAGATTTCATTCTTCTTCATGGCTGCATAAAATTCCATTGTGTATAAATACCACATTTTCTTGATCCATTCGTCAGTAGTGGGGCATCTTGACTGTTTCCATAACTTGTCTATTGTGAATAGGGCTGCAATAAACATGGGTGTGCAGGTGCCTCTGGAGTAACCTGTGTCACAGTCTTTTGGGTATATCCCCAAGAGTGGTATTGCTGGATCATATGGTAGATCTATGTTTAGATTTTTAAGAAGCCTCCAAATTTTTTTCCAGAGTGGTTGTACTAGTTTGCATTCCCGCCAGCAGTGTAAAAGGGTTTCTTTTTCCTCACATCCTGGCCAACACCTGTTGTTTGTGGTGTTGCTAATGATGGCTATTCTAACAGGGGTAAGGTGGAATCTTAGTGTGGTTTTAATTTGCGTTTCCTTTATGGCTAGAGATAGTGAGCATTTTTTCATGTGTTTTTTGGCCATTTGAATTTCTTCTTTTGAGAAAGTTCTTTTTAGTTCACTTGCCCATTTCTTTATTGGTTCATTAATTTTGGGAGAATTTAGTTTTTTGAGTTCCCTATATATTCTGGTTATCAGTCCTTTTGTGATGGGTATTTTCAAAAGGCTGTCGTGGAACTATTTGCCCAGACTGGCTTCCAACCGTGATCCTCTGTAGTAGCTACAATTACAGGCATTAACCACAGGCGCCTGGCTGGTACTAGGGATTTAACCCAGAGCCTTATACTTCCTAGGCAAGTGATCCACTTCTTGAGGCATGCCCCAAGTTCTCAAAAGTCAATACACTTTTAAGTCCAAAACAAAATAAAATGATTATAAATTTGTATGAAAAACAAAAAACAAGAGCAGCCAGGAAAATTCTGACAAGATAATGAAGAATGAGTAACTCTACCACATATTAAAATACCATAGAGCCTCAGTAGTTAAAACGATAAGAAAGCTTTGAACAAATAGGGATATAATTTTTTTTAAAAAACATAAATGTCATAAACAGTGAAATATACAGGATTTTGGTGTATTATAGAAGTGGCATTTCACATTGTGGAGAAAAGATGGACTACACAGTAAATGGTGTTGACACTACTGAGTAGACATATTGAGCAAATAAAATTGGATCCTTAATTTACACCAGAACAAATTGTGAATCAATCAAAGATTAAATCAAAGATTAAATGTAAGAAAATAATAAAAGTACTAGAAGAATTGTTTTAATAACCTTGAAGTGGGAAAGCCCTTTATTTATTTATTTTATTTGGGACAGTACTGGGGTTTGAACTCAGGGTCTTGTGCTTGCTAGGCAGGCACTCTACCATTTGAGCCATGCCCTCAGCCCTTTTTGCTTTAGGTATTTTTCGAATAGAATACAGCAGTTTTTATGCCCAGACCAGCCTGGAATGTGATTCTCCAATTTATACTTCCCAAGTAGCTGGGATTTCAGATGAGTGCCACCACACCATGGTTATTGATTGAGTGTAATCTTTGAACTTTTTGTTCCGGCTGGCCTTGAACTGTGATCCTCCAACTTCCAAATAGTTACGATTACAGGTGTGAGCCACTGGGCCTGGTTAAGACCTTTCTTTTACAAAAAAATCTAGATGACATAACAGAAAAATTAAAGATTAGCTCATCTACCAAAGAAAAACAACATTCTAAATAGTTTTGAAAATATGAGCAAAGTCAATTATATGAAAATAATTACTATTTGATTAAAAAGGACAAATGTCCTTGGTACATAATATATGTGAATTCAACAAAACAGTCCCTTCTCTGATACTTATTGAAGGTAGTAAGACAAACATGAACAACCTGATGGAACACAATCCTAGTATTGGAAAGGTAATTTGTTTAAAAATTTACAAAGTTGCTCTTAAATGCATGACATAACCCCTCCTTCACTGGTAATAAGAGAAAGACAACTTCATTTGTACTTGGGAAATTGACCAAATTCCCAAGCACTGCAGCCGCAGTGCCGGCAAGTGAGACTAATGAAGCTATCTCTCGAAGGTTGGTGGATGTAGGTATAGCTATTTATCACTTAACAACAGGGACACTGTCAAATTTGGTACTGATAAATGCTCCTGATGTAATTTGGTTACTGTGTGAGTATCATAAAATGTACTTACACAGAAATGGTACAATGTAGCTAAACCATATCATCTTTTGGGACCACCACTGGATATGTGGTCTGTTGTTGACTGAAAAGTCAAGATGCAGTGCATGACTACATTGTTACAAATTCCATCAATGGCAGTTGGTAGTTTCTGTCAATTAAAAACTCAAACCCTGTACTCAGCCTTTCTACTTTTGTATTTCTCCCGAGTATGTTCACCCATGTGTGATAAGACACATAAATACTTCATTATCTGAAAGAGCAAAACATTGGAAATATGCTGTCTTTTAATAGGAGACAGATTAAATAAATAATGGTTTGTTCATTAAATGGAATAATATGTAGTTATAAAAATAACGTGAAAGCTCTTCACATACCAATATGGAAAAATCTGTAAGATGCATAAAGTGAAAAAAAGAACATTGCACAATATCTTTTGTACACTACTTGTACAAAAAGAGAAAAGACAAGTAGAACTATATTAGGACATATACTGTTCACTTTATATCTACATATTATTTTATATCTGGGTCACTAAAATGCAATATTAAGGCAAAAATAAAATAAGGAATATTGAATAAAACAAATTAAATATTGTAACACTGACAACTTCACAAACCTGTAGACCTGTATGATTATGTACTAGGATATGTCATATTAAAGAAGTACAGAAAATGTCAAAAACAACTTAAAAGGAAACTTCTTTCTTTGCTTATCTTGAAAATCTTGATGGCTTCTGAATACATTCACAAAGGCAAAAATTGACATAACCTCTTTTCTTCTCTAGTTAATTTCCAGGAAGCATAATCAGTACCTAATCAAAGAACATTCCCTTCCTTCAGGGTAGGAAGACTTGGTAGCATCTGTCTAGTGAGATTTCAGAATTGCTATGGATCAGTGACGGCTATGTACCCATCACTGCCCCCACCTTTGAATAAAGTGTTCCCAGGGTTATTGCCATGAACAGTTTATCCAAAAAGGGGGTCAAGAGAGGCACATGGCACACATTCTGTGTTGAGAGGGTGTGTTTAGGGAGAGAAAGGTTAAATTCACGGGTCTCCAGATCAAGAGTACTGCATACGCAAGTCATATAAATCACTAGATCCTAGAGAATGAATCTGATTCCATAGAGTAATAATATATCAAGGGGGTGTTTGGAAAGAAGATTGTTAAAAGAAGATATTTTATGCATGGAAAGCATGCAAATAATTGTGATCTAGAAAGCAGAACACAGCAACTGTGTGACTCTTGCCAGCTTTCCAATCTTTCCCGTAGTTACACCATACACCATGATACTCTGCAGAAACTCCCTTTAGAATCAAAACATGTTTTTCTTCATTGATGTTATGCATTGTCATATGACCTTCCTTGATAAATGGAATGGTAGCGAAAGTACAGGAGCAGAGGATTAAAATGTTCTTGCTCAGTATTTTTTCATGAATCTATTGTCTATTCATGTTTCTACTTTTGAGAAATATTTTCTTAGATCTTTTGCCCATTTTTAGTTGGGTTATTTGTTTCCTTGCCATTTAGTTGTCTGAGTTCCTTATGTATTTTTTGTTTGTTTGTTTATTTGTTTGTTTTGGTGGTACTGAGGTTTGAACTCAAGACCTTACATTTGCCAGGCTAATGCTCTACAATTAAGCCATGCCCCCAGCCATGCCTTATGTATTTTTTCTCTTTGTCCTTTACCAGATGTATGATTTATACATTTTGTCCCAGTGTGTGTGTAGTCTCATTACTCTGTTAACTGTTTCATTTGTTTTGCATAGTCATCAGGGAAATGCAAATTAAAACCACAATGAAATATCACTTCATACATGTTATGATGGCTGTTATAAAAAAGAGAAAAGGTAAGTATTGGTGAGGATACAGAAAAAAAGGGAACATCTATACACAACTGGTGGGAATGTAAATTGGTACAACCATTTTGGAAAATAGTATAGAGGTTTCTCAAAACAGTAAAAATAAAATTATTGTATGATCCAGCAATCTCACTAGTGAGTACATATTCAAAATAATTGTTAAAGAAATACTGCACTCCCATATTTATTTCAGCAGTACTCAAAAAGTCAAGACAAAAAGCAATCTAAGTGCCCATCAACTGATGAACAAATAAAGAAAATGTGATATACATGCATAATGGAATGCTAAACAGCCTGTAAAAAGTAGGAAATTCTGTCATTTGTGACAACATGGGTGGAACTGGAATGCATGAGTGAAGTAAGCCAGGCACAAAAAGACAAACACTGTATGATGTCACTTATATGTGGAATCTAGGGAATTTGATTTCATAGAAACAGAGATTAGAAAAGTGGTTATCAGAGGATGGTGAATGAGTGGAGAAAAGGAAGATGTTCACAGTTACTATTTGTCAATCAGAAATAAACTGTCTTTAAAAATGTTCTTGGTGGGTTGTGCTTTTGATGTATTTACGGTGCCTTTTGCCATAAGAAAACTATGTCTCACATAGCTCCAGATACAAGGAAGAAGAAAGGAAGCTACAGAGGTCTTAGACCCAAATTGGTTGAAATCCCAGCCCAGCTGAGTGCAACCTCATTCATCCAGATCCTAATCAACACCACCCAACCAGGGAGGAAGGAACAAATGCTTCCAGAATGCCCCTTGGGGTTAGATAAACTATTTTGCATTGTTATCATGGCAACAGAAAACCAATGCACCAAATTTAGAATCTGAGGAGTTATCGAGGAATAATGTTTGCTAGAGATTGATCCAGCTTATTTCATAGGCAGCTGTTTGTATTTCACTAATTCATATCTACAAAAATTCAATAAGATCTAGAAAAATTACAAAATCAAGTGACAGCAGAAAATAACAGGGACATCCTCTGGAGGAAGGGACCATGAGTACAAAAACAATATAATTGAATTTTAATGTGAAAAGATGTTATCTTAAATATTAAGAATGATGTTTAGATATAAAGTGAAACTCTTATACAAACTAGAAATCATTATCTTCAGAGATGGAATTGACATTTTCTGCACTTATTTATTTCCCCATAAATTTTAATCAAGATGTAAAATAGAACTCTCTAGCCCATGAGTTAAAAGTAACTCTAAGCAGATGATAACCACTCAGAACACAGCACACCGCTCATCTCTCCTGTGCCCATGGCAGGTCACTCTGAAACCCTAATGTGTCACACTGGGAACATGCTTCATCACAGTTAAAAATTAATGGTTACATTTGTCAAGAAAACATTTCTATGTTTAGGGACTCAATTGTTATTGTAGTTACCCCACTGATATATATTTCAAAAAGAAATCACTTTCCTGAAGGTCATGACTAAGTGTGATTGGAACAGTTCATCTTTTATAAATTTGCTCAAGAACTTAAGGTCTTCATGTCTTTGCTCCTGCTTTTTGTATTCTCCCTGTCTTTATTTTAGTCCTTACTGTTTTTTTTTAAATTCTTTCAACTACAAAATAACTTTTTATATTTTGCATTTATTCAGTAACATTTCAAAATCTATTTTCCATTTAACATATTTTTCTAATCACCCACCATCTCCCCTATTTGTAACCCCAGTACAAGCAGTCACCTTTGACAGGAATTAAAAAGATTTCCTGTTTATCTTGAACACTAAAATTTATGAAGTCACAAGCTTCCTGATAACTTTAAGGGACCATTTTTATTTTCAATTAAATTGTTTTTTACCATACTTTAAATTTTTTCTTAGATTAAGTGAGATGAGAATATTTATATGCAATAAATGTATTCATTGTGAATTTAAATTACTTTGGGAGTAAGGCATTTTAAGATACTATGCTAAGAAAGCTGTGACTATGATGTATCCATATTTGTTACACAGTAGACTATTGGATAAAGGTGTGGCTGATTTTATAGATTATTTTTACTATAAAATTTAAATATTATAATCCCAAATGGGGGTTCATCACAAGAATGAAAAACTAGGCTGTATTACCTTTGGTGATTAAAATAATTGTTTTTTTAATTGACAAGCAACTATGCTACATATATTTATGGGGTACAATTGATGTTTTGATGCATTTATATTGTGCAGTGAGAAAATCAAGTTAATTAACAAATCTATCACATCACATAGTTATCATTTTTGTGATAAGAACATTTACATTCTACTCTTAGCAAATTAAAAGTATACAATGCATTATTATTAATTATAGTAATTGGTGCAACAGATAACTAAAGTTTATTTTCCTCCTAATTCAAACTTTGTACCCTTTGATCAACAGCTGCCCTTTCACCATTCACCCCCACCAGGCCCCTGGGAACCACCATAATACTCTCTAGTTAATTAGATTTTAAAAATAGCTCTTAATAGAAAAAAAATTTCTACTACATGTATTCAAAACAAGTCATGCCATACCACATATACTGCTTTTAATCAGTGAAATTCTCCCCCTCAACAGTAATTCACATGATTAATTAGTTTTGTTTGTTTGTCTTTTGATGGTATTGAGGTTTCATGCTTGCTAGGCAGAAGCGCTACTACTTTAGCCATGCAACAGGCCTGGTGAATAAGTTTTTTTTTTAAAACTGGTATGCACAAATGACTGCTATTTGAACTTCATGAAATATATCAAGGATTTATAGACTTTTTGGAATATGTATGTAGAGAAAGAACTGAATACAATAATGTCATTTTGTCACTGATTAGATTATAATTTGATACTACACTTAGAAGTCTATTTGAAAAGATAGCATGGTTTTCTACTATAGGATTATTAAAAATGAATCATATTTAGGTGAAAAGCAAGGAAAATTGTAAGTAAAAAATACATCCTTACATTAGTATGTAATAATTAACTTTTAACATGTTAATCATAGGTGAACTAATGCCTTATTAGGATCATATTGAGCTGTTCATATTATTTCTCTTTTTAATGCAAACATGCTACAAGGTAAAACATAGCTTGCGTTTCTGTACTGAAATCTATGGCAAATTAAACAATATTTTTTCTATTTGACTTCAAATACCTTATTTTAACTGAGACTCTCAGAAATTCTCTTTTTCACAAGTGTGAGCTATTATTTCTTCACAACTAAAATCACAGGTCACTAAGTCTCTCAAGCTACATGGGCTTCATTCTGCACTAATTCAGATCTCAGCCATGGCACGCCTTCGTGATGGTTAAGGAGGAACACAAAGCACAAATCTCTCCACAGGGCAAACGTTTAATGCTTTTTCAAATGAGCTCTTCATTTCTCATATCAAAGCCACTTGTGGTGTATGTGTGATGCTTCTCCAAAGTAAATGGACAATTGTGCACAGCACTAGGCTACTAGGCAGTTTCCAGAGTGAGTCTACAAACAATTTCATCCTCCCTTTTTCACTCTAGAAAGAACACACAAAAAATAAAACATCACCTAGATCATAGGGGAAATCCTCAGTTACCTTTAAGATAAAGTTAATCCTCTAAATTATTTCTTTGAATAAAAGAAGGTAAAGGAAAAGAGACGAGATGAATTTGCTTTGCTTTAAAAGTAATAAATGTCAAGGGAAGAATTCTGAGTCATCTATTTATTACATTCAAGTACATTTATACCTTCTCTTACAGTTACTAGCTTGAATTTTCCCTTCCTTGCTTCTAATGACAAACTCAGTACATCCACTTTTTCCTAGCATTCTTGAGCCATATTTCTTTGGTCTTAGGAAGACCAATATTTAAAATAATTAAAGTGCCAACCACAGAGGAAACATTTATATAAAATATACAAACATCAGTAGATATAAAACTTGCAAGCAAGCCTGAGTGTCTAAATAAGAAGGCATGTCAAAAGAAATTCAATTACAAAAAAATTACATTACAACATTAGTAGACAAAGGAAGTGCAGAAGATGTAATAGACCTTAATTTTAGCATACGAGCTCATGAACTCTCATTTGAAAAATGAATTCAAATCAGCTGCGATAGGAGAGCTCTCATCTGCACCAAAATAGCATGAAGGGTTAGAAGAGAAGGTAATGATTAATGGCGATGTATTGAATCACAGATTTCTTTTTTGCAAAAATTGCTTCAAAATCCAATATATTCAAATACTTAAAAGACCAAACTATTCATACAATTATCTGAGATCAAAGAAAGAGAGATTAAGGCAGGCTTTATGTGTTTTCTGCATTTTTTTGTAGTATGAACATTTCTCCAACATCAAGCCCTAAAAGCCTATAGGGATTCAAATTCTGCAGCACATGTGATAGTAAAGCTTGCCATTAAATATTACGTATTTATCTAAGATTCTTCTTCCTGCATCTCATATCATTGATGTATATAAAGTAATAGGTATAACAAGATTTAGACACAGAATAATGGTAACAAACAGAAAACTACTTATCAGTCATCACAAATAAAAATTAACATGTATTGAACTTTTGGTAACACTTTAAATTTATTATTTTAATTCTGAAATCAACTTTGAGACAGGCACCAATATTATTCCATTTATTTATTTATACATGCTGAGGATCAAACACAGGACCTTGCATAGTCTAGCAAAATGCTCTACCACTGCGCTATATCTTCAGTCCTACTATTCTCATTTTAAAAGATGAAAAAACTTATAATCTTTTCTTTTGACATGGCCAGGGAAATTGCAAAGCTAAAATTGAAATGAGTCTGCCAAAGTTCCATGTTCCTTTCACTATACTACTTTGCTATTATTTTATGATTCTTATTTCTGTTATTATTATAACTTTTGTCACACTACTTTCACAGAGTTGACAGGGAAACAGAAACATGAGCACATTAAAGTGTAAACAACAATCAGAGACATGCTAAATAAATCTGTAATATTGTCAATACATGTCAAGTCCTTGCTCTGATTCAGTTCACTTCTATGTGAACACCTCTACACTTCACAACTTGATGAGCTTGATATGGATGAAAACTTTCAAAACTTTGAAAACTTTCAGATCTTAGAAAGTGCTCCAAAGTCATTGTGGCAGACTCAGGATTTAAACACAAAGATTTTGAATTAAGACATTTTTGTACTTACCGACTCCTAGACAGAGCTTTTCATACTTGAATTCCTAAGATAAGGCATACATAGATCCTGTCTGCCTTAGAACGTCAGCAAAAGGAAAATCACTCTTAACTGGAAGGGTTAAGGGAGGCTTTTAGACAAATAGGAAAGAGGGTTTATACAGAAAACTGAAAACTTAGTATAACCAATGGCAGGCAACCAAAGGGGGAGTATATGCCTGGTAGATGCTATCTCTGTGCTGTGCAGAGATAAGGAAGGGTAATGGTAGTTTAGGGAAAATGCAAGAGCATTTCCCGTGAAATGCTCAGCCAAGGGGCTGGAATAATGAGTACTTGGAGCAAATAAATGTACTGGTTTTCTGTCACTTTAGCAACAAGTTACCAAAAAGGCTTCAAACAACACATGCTTCTTATCTTACAGTTCGGAAGCCCAGAAGTCCCAAAACAGTGGCACTGGGCCAAGCCAAAGCATCAGCAGTACTGATTCCTTCTGGAGGCCTTGAATGGAGCTTCTGTTTTCTTTTTCAGCTTCCAGAGGTTGTGTACCTTCTTTGGCTCAGGACCCCTTCTTTGCATCACTTTAATCTCTTGTCATGTAATTACTCATCCTGCCTCTCTTTTACAAGGACTCCTGTGATTACAGTGGGACTCATCCAGATCATCCAGGATCATCTTTCATCTCAATATTCCTGATTTAAGCAAAGTCCCTTGGCCACATGAGATACTCTATTCTCATATTCTGGAGACTAGGCAAGGACAATTTTGTTGGGGGAGAGCATTTTCAGCCCACCACAAGGAAGGATAAGAAAGTTCACAAAGCCTGATGAAAGATGAACCTCCTTGCCAAGTTGGAGATTAGCGAGAGCTACTGGAAGTTATTTAAACAGGGAAACGGCATGGCTAAAGCAATATATGAGGCTGAGTAATCTGACATCTGACACATGATTCATCTATATCAATGGTTCTCAAAAGTTAGAGTGTATAAAAATCACATTTTGGGTTTGTTATAAAAGAGTTTCCTAGTCCTTTTCACTGCTAGAGAGTCTTATTACTGGGTCATAATACAGGCCAGAAATTTTAGGTTTAAATTAATTCCTACAGACTATTCTGATGCATATGATACTAAAGATCGCGTATTAAGAATGGCTTGGTTCTGACACTTATTTTTGACATTTTATGGACTAATTTATTTGTAAGTTTTATCAGAAAACCAAAATAGTTACAGTGCAACAAAAAGCCATTGTTTTAAACACAAAGGAGAAAAAAATTACTTGTTTCTGATGAAGGGGAAGAAGACACTTAAGAATCGTGTACCCCATTTATGAAACACTTACTGGTAGCACTCTAAGCACCATATAGTATTAATTCATTTAATCCCCAGTCACAATAACATATGCAGATATGTACTATTATAATATCCATCTTATTTATCAGAAAAGTGAAGTTTAGAGAGATTAACTAACTTTTCCTGCATCACACAAATATGACAGAATTCATATTTGGTCATTTTCCCTCTGGCTTCTAAGTTCATACTTTCTACTTTGCTGCTGTGTCCTCAGGATGATAACCCAAATGGAATAAGTACTCCACTTAAAAAATTTAATCGTAAATTAAATTCAGGAGGTATTCCTGATTTTTTTAAGTAGAAGAAGACTAAGAGGTGAGAGAAGGAAAAACAATGGTCTAGATCTAGAATTTGAGATTTCTTCTCTGGACCCACCATCTCTGGGACTTTGAATAAATCTTTCCCAATTAGTAAATAAGAATACCAGATGAACTAATCTCTAAAATCCTTTATCACCCTACATTTCTGGGAATTTTATGAGTCTACCAATTATGAATCACATCAACTATCACACGTCACTGCATGCTGATATGACCGTGAGTTTCTTATGAAAGGAATTCCCCATGTTAGCAAAAGCTCCTTTGATTGAAAACTGGCTGAATAGAAAAGAAATGGAAGAAAATCACATGCTCAATCCCTGCCAAGAATCTGTAGGAATAAGAGAAAATACCCTTACCAGTCACTTTTTCTATGACACAAATAACATTAGAAAACTAAGAGACACAAAGTAGGCAAACACTTTTTTGGAAAAGGTAGTAATTAATTTGGTGTATTTAGAAACTTAAGTGAGTGAACTAATTTACAGAAGAGTTATTCTCTAGAAGTCTCATCACTTTTATTTTAGATACAAACAGCAAAAATATTGCAAAATCTGATTATCTATTTTATGGCTGATTAAAAGCAGCAAGCCTATCAAAAGGTTTAGTGAGCTGTGTGTGCATAGCAGTAAAAAAGCACTGTGGAAGACAGTGAAACCATAAGCTAACACAATGATTGGAAAGCACATTGTCTGAAGTCCCTCAGTAGCTGACAAAAGGTAGAAATGATGAGTGCTGCCTTGAGTGCTGGACATGTATGGCTTTTGATCATGTCTCTATCATTGATTTCACATTTTCCAAGTCACCAAGAGTTCAGTTTCCATATGAGTTATAAGAAGGTCCTGGATGAAAAGGAATATGGGATTCTTGCCAAATCGTTCAGCAGTCTGGGATACTGTGACAAACTCTAGTTCCACGGGATCAGTACAGGAGGCTGTGAATGTGGGATGTCAGTTCTTGAGTAAGAGCCTTGAGACAGTCTTCAGAAATGCTGCCAGGACATGCGAGGAATACAGACATGGTACTGACAGTAACAGTGTCCTGCCCAATCCCGAAGGAGTTGCCCAATCCCGAAGGAGTTGTTTGGGGAATGAAGGAAGTTATCAGGGGAACAAGAGTGATATCCACAGGGCTCTTTTGTCCACTCCTGTCAAGAATCGATTCCACCTGCACAGAGAAGAACCTCTAAGCAGAAGGCCCCAATGCTATTACTGCAAATGTGAATAGGTCTGTGTTCACACAGACCTGGCTTTCAATCCTGGCTTGGCTTGGTTTGAACATTCAGTACCCAGGTTTTCAAGATATGTAGCAAGATAGCTACATCATCTCATTAATCTGAGAAATGAGTCAGATATTGTTGGTCTACAGCTGGACGTTGCTTCCTTGAAGAGTTTTTTCTTTTGTTGTTGCATAGCTATTTATGAAGTTTGGGATGTACTCAGAGGAACACATGACAAGAGGTTTCTGAGCGGCATTGCCTTGGGAAGTGACAGGAGGAATGGAACCACAGGGACGCCTAATGTTTGGACAGACCAACGCTCAGTTTCCCCTTACGCACACCAGGTTAATCCCGCAAACACTTCTCACCATGACGTCAATATAATAGTTTTCCATCAGAAAGCTTGGCAAAGTAGGGGTCTAAAAATCTGAGTTGGAGTTCTGATTCCTGCTAGTTCAGGGCAAGATTACAATTTTTCCTGTCTTGTCAGCATGTCCTGAGAAGTACAATTGTGTCTTATTTATTTTTATGCTGCACATATCCTAACAAATAGGAGATGCTCAGTCAATAATTATTGAATGAATAAATAAATGTTGAACAAATACCCTCTCCTCTGATCCCATTAGCATCTTTATTCCCATTGAACGTGTTTTACATCCATGTTTCAACTATTTCTGAGAAGTTATTCTTAGAAACAAAGCTAGAATATTTTTAACATTTCAATTCAAAAAGAGCAATGGATAAAATATGAACACATACAAAACCAGGCCTAAACTGGGACCCATGCTGGCAATTGAAGAAAGACTGTCATTTGTTTTAGCCCTTACAATTCTGGTACCCCAAATATGTGGAAGGATTTCAGATAAGAACATAAGAGGGAGCAGAAGGAAAGAGTCTCAAGACCTCCCTAATCTGCAAGCAAAAAGCAAGATAAAGAGAAGGCAGCCAACTGCTGAAGGAAAACTGACAAACAGAGCATGGAGCCAGCAAAGAATCAGGCACAGGTTTATAACACAATTAACCACTACTCATTCCCTCTCAGAGATCAGTTCTTATACAAACTCTCTTATAGGATTATGGATATCTAAAGGAATTTAGAAAAGGTAAGGCTGTCACAGCAACCTCAGTTTCTCAGACGAACCACTTGAGGCAAGGAAGAAAGGGCTCTTTACAGCTTTTCTCCAAAGTCAATTTGTAAAGACAAGGGTTCTTCACGTGTGGGTCACTGTATATGCACCGGCGTAGCTATGGTGGGTGGAAGGGGTCCACAAGTAAAGTGCAATCCTTGCCCTCTTAGAGATACACAGCTAGCAACTGGCAGTGTGACATTTTATTGGGAGGAGTCATGTGAGGTCATGCTGGGAAAGACTCCCAGGCAGGATTCCAGCTACTGTTGCTGCTATTACACTGTAAAACCCGAGTGAATATTCTCCTAAACAAATGACCTTTCAAAAATAAAGGAATTTATCAAACGCCTCCTTAGTACTATGATTTTTTTCGTGCTTTTGTGGAAATTCATTCATGAGTACACAAACAAAAGCATTCACTGAATTTTTATTTCTGTGGCTTAGATGAATAGTAAAAAATCTAGAGTCAGCCTTATGGGGAGGAATTCTGAACTAATGACTTAATTGATGTCACTGCTATTACCTTTTCAAAATGCTGTTAATGTTAAAACCAACATCCCCAATTCCAGTAACCTTTATTAAAAACTGTGCATCAATTAAGGGTTCTTATACTGATATTTCACATATATTTCCTAAAACCATACACAATCTGAGAACATTTTCCCATGACAAGCTGTTTGGTAACTCCTGGGAAATCTTGGGAGGTCAAGCGTTCTTCTTCAAAGGGCCGTTTACAGCATCATGGAGCTTGGGGCGGTGTTAGGCATCCAAATGGTCTAGATTTGGCCAAACTGGATGAGCAGCAGTCCCTGTCATGTGTGACAGTTTATGAAGGTCATCAAATTATGCCACTGGCATCCACCACACAGGGATCATCACTCACATTTTGTCAGTAATCAGAAAAAGGGCCCACAAATTAATCATTAGATTTTCCAGAATCACTGTTTTCCACTCCCTGCCGACCCCCAGTTGAATGCAAACTCCATGCAAGCTGGTTTTTTATGACTATCTTCCCCATCTCCAGAACACTCTTTGGCATGTAGTATGTGTTTAATAAACATTGTGATGACTGAATGCACAAATGAACTTAAATTGCTACTTTAAGATGGCATTGGGAAAACAGTGGCTAAAGTGGAACAAGAAGTTTTTGTGTCACTTTATGAACAAATACCCACACAATCTGTTCTCTAAAGGTTGCTTTTGTTAAAAACACAATTTTGTCACTCATTTCATCACAGTTGCATACTTTTCTCAAATGTCAGGAAATCTAAACATTACAGAGTAAGTGTATGACATCCAATACCCACTCAACAGACAGCAATTAAACACCTACTATATACATTAGGGAAGCAAACAAATGTGGTCTTATCCATGACATAAGAACATGAAAATAAAGTTAATCTTGTGGCTACATACACCCTGTTTACAAAATGTGGTGCCAGGATTGATTTAACAACAACAAAAAAGTAAATCTTCTGCTGAAATTAGCAATTAAAGGTTATGAGAAATACTGTAAAGCAGTGTTTTCCCCACTGCTTATGTGGGACTGCAAAAGCCAAATGAATATTCTATTAAACAAATCACTTTAAAACAAAACCAGAAAAAATGTAAATGCCTCATTGATGCTAACAATAGCTTTTCATGTTATCACAGTATGTCATTCATAAGTAAACAGATGGATAAGAACATATCACTATACATACCATAACTTACACATCCCTTTATAAAACTGTCATTTTGTGAGGTTAACATTTACTCTCATAGTTAAATATTTCAAAAAATTACATTTTAACTTCCTTCTGAACCATGTCCCATTCTTTTTAATAAATTCAAAGGATGGATTTTATTTGGGGGCCCGTAAAAAATCATTTGGGTCCCGTAAGATAAAAAATGTGAATTATCAAGGTAGATAATAACATTTGGCTTAAGAATAAGATACAGCTGTATTAGGAATTTTTAATGTATTCATAACTTGATTACAAAAGCAAATCCAAAATCCAAGTGTGTGTGTGTATGTGTGTGTGCGTATGTGTATGTGTGTGTGCGCGCATGTGTGTGCGTGTATGTGTGTGTGCGTGCGTATGTGTGTGCGTGTGCAAGTGCATGTGTGTGCGTGCGTGCGCGTGTGCGTGTGTGTATGTGTGCGTGTGTATGTGCATGCGTATGCGCGTGTGCGTGTGTGTATGTGTGTAGTGTATGTGTGTGCATGTGCGTGTGCATGTGCATGTGTGTGCGCGCGTGTGCATACACGTGTGTGCGTGTATGTGTGTGTGCATGCGTGTGCGCGTGTGTATGTGTAAGTGTGTGGGTGTGCGTATGTGTGCGTGTGTGCATGTGTATGTGTATATGTGAGTGTGTATGTGCGTGTGTGTATGTGTGTATGTGAGTGTGTATGTGTATATGTGAGTGTGTATGTGCGTGTGTGTATGTGTATGTGTGTGTGTGTGTGTGTGTGTGTGTGTGTGTGTGTGTGTGTGGTGCGAGCAAAGTCAGGGCCTGGAGCATCTTGAGCAAGCACTCTACCACGGGCTGCACTCAAAACAGAATATTTCTGAACAGTCACGTCACTGGAACAACTGGAAACCTTATTTGGGTGACCGTTGTTAAGAGGAACTTCCATCATCTAATTTAGATGTGTGTGTTCTTGGATTTCAGTACTTACACTTTATTTTTTGTCAGCGCTGGGTATTGACCTCAAGCCCTCGTGTTTGCTAAGCAAGGGCTCTACCTCTTCTTTAAAGCTGCATTTCCAAAAGAATAATTTCATTTCATCAGCTTGTTACATTATTATTTCCTAAATAAATCACACATAGGATATTGTTGAAAACTTTTAAAAACTATACATTTTGAAGTAAAACATAATTGAAATAATAAAGCTAAAATGAAGGAGCAGATAGACTGTATTAAAATGTACAGTGCAGTAGAAATGACCCTGGAGAGCTCTGTGGGAAAAGATTTGGCCTGTTTGACCTTATCTGCCTTTTCAGACTCAGCTAGTGACCTCTCCCTCCACAGCTAATTCTTTACATAATTTTCTCTAAGATCTATATCTTTCTTCATAATTGGTTTGTGTCAAATCCCAGATAGTAAGTCTCCTTGATTTTTAAAATTTTTCTATGATAAAATAATTTTGATTTTTATTAGCATATATTAATTGTACAAAGGAGTTTCACTGTGATATTTCCGCACAAGCATATAATGTGCTTTGATCAAATTCACTCCCTCTATTATTCTTTCTTATCCTCTTCTTTTTAAAAACAAGTTTGATGGACTTCATGATTCTATTTTTGCATAAAAAGTACTTTGATTTCTCCCTCCCCACTCCCACTGGTCCCCCCACACACAAACAGTACCTGTTTTATACTCATGTCATTCTTTTTTTAGGTCTAGATGCCACATATGACAGAAAACATGTGATATTTGTCTTTCTCAATCTAGTTTATTTCGCTTAACCTGACAACCTCCAGTTCCATCCATTTTCCTGTAAATGAGACCTCATTGTTCTTTATGGCTGAATAATATTCCATTATAAATATATACCACATGTTCTTTATCCATTCATCTCTCAGTGGGCATCTTGGCTGATCCCACAGTTTGGCTATTGTGAATACTGTTGTGATAAACATGGGCATGTATCTTGACTGCATGTTGACTTACATTCCTTTGGAAATATGCCCAGGAGCAGTATTGCAGGGTCTTATGGTAGCTCTAGTTTTAGTTTCTTGAGGAACCTCCGTACTGATTTCCATAGTGGCTCCTCTGATTTACACTCCTATCAGCAGAGTGTAAAGGTTCCTTTTCCTTCTCATCCTCACCAGCACTTGTTGTTTGTCTTCCTAATGGTAGCCATGCTGACTCAGATGAGACAGAATCTCAGTATTCCTTTGACTTGCATTTCCTTTTTGCTGCTGGTGCTGAATACTTCTTCATGAGTTTATTGACCATTGTACTTTTTTCTTTTTTTGAGAACTGTCTATTCAATTCATTTACCATTTATTAATTGGATTGTTTATTTTTCTGGTGTTTTAATATTTGGAGCTACATATATATATATATATATATATATATATATATATATATTCTGGATATTGATCCTTTATCCAATGACTAGCTTGCAAGGATCTTCTCTAGTTCATTTCATTTAGATGTTCCTTGAAAAGAAATTTCCTTTATTAGGTGACATTTTCAGAATTGCTGTTGTAAGTCACTGGAAATATGATGCCATTACCTTTAAATAGGTGCTCATCTCTTATACAATATTAGAATTAAGTAAAAGATCAGAAAGGATATGGAAAGTTTTGAGGCCAAAAGTTTTAAGTTTGAGAACTAATGTGAGGGCATTAGAATGAGTTCTTCACCAATCTTTAAATCGTTTGTAAATAATTTCACATAGAACTGCAAGTATTTGACATGAAATTTTTTGAAAACATAAGAAACTCCACAAAATCCCCTACATTGTTTTGTTTAACATTATTATACATTGTGAATTACTTCTGTTTTTGGCAGTACTGGGGATCAAGCGCAGGACCTCACGTACACTAAGCAAGTGCTCTACCACTGAGCTACACTCTGTGTGTTATTTTGTAAATAACATATTTATGGACAGGGATTCTACTTTTATGAGAAAAATATTCTCTCTTTGTATTTAGCATCCTTATAATAAAACTACAAGAGTTCTTATTGCCTTGAAACAGGTGCTAAATTATAATCTCAAATATATTTTTAAATTTTTTACATGTAGCAGTCAGGCATGGTGGTACATGCCTGCAATCCCAGCACTCAGGCAAGAGGATCATGAGTTTGAAGCCAGCCTGAGCAAAATAGTGAGTTCCAGGCTTGGCTGCGGTACATGGTGAGACCCTGTCTTTAAAAAATTTACACATAATAATGTGAGTCAACTCCCTGTATAGCTATCCTTATCTCAACCAGCAAAAACCCTTGTTCCTTCCTATTATTGCTTATACTCTCTCTTCAACAAAATTAGAAATAAGGGCAAAGTAGTTTCTGCTGGGTATTGGGGGGGGAGGGAGGGGGCGGAGTGGGTGGTAAGGGAAGGGGTGGGGGCAGGGGGGAGAAATGACCCAAGTCTTGTATGCACATATGAATAATAAAATAATAATAAAAAAATTTACACATAATAATAAAAAGTAATTATATCATAAAAATCAATCACAAGTTTTTCAATTTTGCTATATATTATAGATAAAAGGTTTTTATACCTAAGATTTCTGAAGACAGATAAAGGATTATGCTAGAATATTCAGATTTTGTAAAATATATTTTTAAGAGCCAAGTTAGTATTTGAACATCATAAGAATTCCAATTCAATTATTAGCTAATTATCATTAAAATACCATATAGAACAAAACCAAATATTACTTTAAAGGTTTTTTTCATAAATGCAATCTTATAATTTAAATACATCTATATTTCAAAGTAAATTACATGTCAATCTTTTTTGAGTTTTAGTGAAGGACCAAGGATGCTGACTGTTATGGGAAAATAGGCTCTAATGTCAACCAAGTTTAGAAATGGCTCCTTTTGCTGGTTTCTCTATTTCCATCTTGTGCTTCAGGATCTTGTCTGAATCTTTGTACCAAGAGAGACTTTAGAACAGTCAAAAGGCAAACACTTTAATGAACAGCCTGTATACAGTGTACATGGCTCTGTGACTATGCTTAGTAGCCAAACAAAGGAAGGATTTGGCCGGGGGTTTGGGATGGGTTGGGGAACTTGGTGGTGCTGTGAATGCACCTGGGTACGTGGCCATTCTGAGTGCTACAAACACCAACGAGAGTCCTTCAGTGATCTCACTGCAGGTACAGGGACTGAAGTTCATCCCCCACACCCACACTGTAATGATTTGCCTGATATTGGCTCTTTCAGGGATGAGTCAGGCCAATTAAAGTAATATTCAGTAGTAAATAACCGTGCAAGTGCTTCTGTGTAATAAGACACATTTAACTATCACCTTTGGTTCATAATAAGAGCAAATATTTAGCCAAATTGTATAATTTTAACACTCTTGCCTAAATTTAAAAGTTCTGTGTGTTTTTTTAAGCTAATCTGCTGAAAGTTTGTATTTTTCCTGTTTATGACATTTATTTTTGTTTGCCTACTTCCTTATCATCTCCTGTTAGAAAACTGTTTCTAGCATTAATTTGTTTATTCTAAATCCAAAGGCAAAAATCCATCAGAATTACTGCTCAGACTCCCTGGTGCCCTAGAACATGATTCTCAGGATATTAAGGGGAAATCGAGTTTTTGCTATTTTTGAACTGCCTTGACAGTAGCAGCTGTCATTTAGAAATTGTCAGAAATTAGCCAGTATAAGCAGTTCTGACGTGTAACAGTTGACAATTAAACCCCAAATATGATGGTCATTAGTGAAAGAGCACAGGAGCTGTCAAACAATACCGGAGACAGCCACTGTCCACGCTTATGATAAAGACATCCCACGTCCTATTGTAACCCACACAATAGTAAGTACCAACGCAGCTGCTCCAGAGCTGCATCGGACAGGGAAGGGAAAGAAAGTATTTAATATTACATGGCAAACGCTATGAAGTCTTGTTTGTTTTTCAGTTTTTTTTTTTTCACTTTAGAGGAGAATTCATTTCCAACTTTGAACTCCAAGGACTGTGTGAGTCTTTCTACCAAATGCATTATAAAAAGCTCTTTCATTTTGGTATATCAGAGACAGCGGACTTCAGAGAAAAAGAGCAAAACAACTCTACAGCATTGTACAATAATGGCTAGATTTTAGATGGTTCAAATCCAGATGGCTAGATTCAAGTTCATGAATGTGAACTTGATACTTTAAATAAGTAATTAGTAATAAGCAGCCTTAAACACCACTAAAAAAAATGGACTCACCTGGAGCAAACATCTCTGCCACCCACTGTCTACTCCCTAAAGGTAAGTGCTTGTACAGAGGAGTAAAGGAAGTCTGTGTGCCTTGAAGAGAAAAGGCTTAATTCTGCCCATGGCTGCAGGTAAGGGCTCGTGGATAAGATGACATTTTAGTTGGTCATCGAAAAATGAATGGGTTTTATTATGTGTGTAAGGTGAAAGGGAAATTAATTCCAGTCCTATAGGAATGAGAAGAAAAAAGGATGAAGTGCAGAATTCCCTGGAAACAACATAGGACAGGTACAAGAATCCACACACAGAGGTCTGAGAATACTGGGGTTGAGTTTTATTCTACTACAAATGAGAAGTTTGAAAATTTTTGACAGCCCACTGACATAAACTTACCTAGTCTTTGGAATTGCGACTTTTATGTTTTAGGACTAGAATGGCCAAATGAAAGGAACTTACTTAATGAAAAATGAATAGTCACATCAATTATCTCACTTTAACAAATCTTGGATGGCTATATGGAATGTCAACTGGACAAAAGAGAGAGTGTAAATATTAGAAAAGGAGGTCATACTCTGAACCAAGATGGGTGGTTTGGAAGGTAAATATAAAAGACATTGTAGGAGCAGAATTAATAGAACTTGGTGACTGGCTGGATATGTGAAGGAGAGGTGTTCTGTACTCAAATGAGCAGGCAGATGGTGATGGTAAAGATAAGGCAGGCTTGAAAGGGAAGAGGTTATGAGGGCTTGAGATGAGGTGAACCAAAACTAAAAATAAAATGATTGCAGTGGAATACTTTGAGCTCAAAATGCCAATCTGATATTCATATGGAAACATCCAATGTGGGGCTGGAGCTTCAGAGAAGTCAGCTAGAGATGTTACTGACACAAGGTGTATGCTTGGATTTCAAATGTGTGACTTGATATGAGTTAGGAATTACATTTCCTAATAAATTATAAACCCAACCAGCATTTTCATATTTATCTCCTTCATTAGGCTTTAAGCTCTATCCATTTCTTGACTCTGTAAATATCAATGAGCACCTATGGTATGTTAAGCGCAGCTTGGACCTGGGGTATAACAAACAGAAGACACAGTGCTCCAGTTCTTGTGAAGATTATTTTCCAAAGGAACAATGACCAAAGCCAAATAAGTAATAAACATATAATAAAACACCAACTAGGATAAGTGTGTTGAAGAAAAAATAAAGCAGGGAGGGAGAGAGAGAAGTATCCCTTAAACTAAATATTTATGACACAGTTGGGATTTAAACCAAGGACTAATTAATGACTTTTCTCCTAGTCTTTCCACTGCAGATAACAATAGCGAAAAGCCAACTGGGTTATTTGTCTCAAGGAAGAGACCATTCAAGTGGGATGGCCTTGCAGGACTTTTTGGTAAACACCCTTAATCTCCAGGTTGAGAGCTGTGACCCGGATTTCGTTATAAGATACTCATGCTCAAGAAAAACCCACAGCTATGCTGCAAGGCAGAGAATCTATATGAGAATAACTAAGGCTAGATATGTTATACTCACAAAAAATCATTTTTTTTCTTTCAGTTTATTTCGGTTTTGTAGTACTGGGGTTTGAACTCAGGGACTCGTGCTTGCTGGGCAGGTGCTCTGCCACTTGAGCCATGCTCCCAGTTTTGTTTTTTGGGTTTTTTTTTTTTTTGCTTTAGTTATTTTTGAATATGGTCTGTTTTTGCCCAGGCCAGGCTTGGACTGCAATCCTCTTACCCCTGCCTGGAACCACAAGTGCACATCACCATGCCCAGTTTGGTGTTTGAGATTGAGTCTTGCTAACTTTTTGCCCAAGCTGGCCTCAAGGTGCAGTCTCCCAATTCCTGCTCTCCCATTAGCTGGGATTACACACATAAGCTACCATATCCAGCAAGTTTATCTTTTTTTTACTTTCAAAAGGTATACAGGACTGAAACAAAATTACTTTTTCCTGTTCAGCTAAATCTTCATTTTGACTCATCATGTGGTTATAACCCAGATTTAACAAATTTAAAAAAATGTTGCAGTAATGGAGTTTGAATTTAGGGCTTTGTCACTTGAACCATGTTCCCAAGTCATTTTGTTTTCGGTGTTTTTTCTGTGGTTTTTTTTTTCAAATAGGTTCTTGTGTTTTTCCCCAGGCTGGCCTAGGACCACGATCCTCCTGTCTTTGCCTCCAGGTTGCTATTGTGTACCACCATTCCCGGCTTATTTTTGAGACTGGGCCTGGCTGACTTTTTGCTTAGGATGGCCTTGACCCGCAGTCCTCCTGGCTTCCTCTCCCATGTATCTGGCATTACATGTGTGCCCAGTATGTCCAGCTCAGTCAATTCTTTCTTATGCAGAAATATAGGGAAACAGAGTGCAGTAAAAGGAGATTATAAAAAAGCAAAACATTCTTGAGCTTTCATCCAGAGAGAATATTCTAAGTGGACTTGTCAAGGAAAACTACTGGAGTTCTATTAGCTGAATACATTTTTCCAACTGTCATTCAATCATAATTTAATAATTTAATCATGATGTAATTATATATGCACTCATGCAGGGAATGTGTCAGAGACATGCTTCCAAAGGTAGCTCCAACAGACTATTATCTGAGGTACAACTTATACATAAGAAATCAAATCTTTCTAAATTCAAAGATTGACAATGGTAATAAACAGATTCAAGTATTTTTAAAGTCCATCTAGCTGTTAGGATTCCGTTTGTGTGCTAAGCTGACTGCTGCTCATCACTTATTCCACAAGATGAATTATCCTGCCTTCCTGAAACTCTGTCTTTCCTTGTCTTCTCAAACCTCACAGTACACTGATTTCTTCTTCTCTATTACTTTGCTTTTCCTCTGTAAGCTCATTCCCTTCTTCCCAGCCTGAAAAGGTTGTCATTCTAGATCTGCTTCTCTTTTCATTTAAGCCCTCTCCCTGTATCCATCCATCCATCCATCCATCTATTCATCCAGCCAATAAACATATGCATTTAGTGCCTTCCATATCAGGCTTTGACTATACTATGCCTTTGACCAACCAGTCTCCATCTGTTCTCTGAGCTCCAGACTCATCTGCTTACCGATTCTCTACTTGGATGTTTCAGAAACATCTCAAATTCAACATGTCCCAAATGGAACTGAGCAGGTTGCACATAAAATTATAAATCCAATGTTCTTGACCTTAAGAAGATCACCTTCTTTCTAGCTGAAAATCCAAGAATGTGGGAGCAATCCTCATCAGGTCAACTTCCTCCATAAATACCAATCCACTTCTCCCTAAGGCCACTGCCACCATCCCTATCTAGGCTGTTTTACCTCTCTGGACCTTTGGAGGGGTTTCCCTGTATGTCTTCTTCCCCCACCCCAATTCTCCACAGCCAGAAGATATTTTAAGATGCAAATCTGACCATGTCAACCTCTTTAGGACAATGGCAAAAATCCTTTACAGAGTCCACCAGACCTGGTATGATTTGGGTTCCTACCACAGCTTTCTTCTCCCCATGTGCCACTCTTTAGCTTCAGCCAATAGGCTTTTTTTTTTTTTTTTAATACTCAAACAGAAAGTGCTTTCCAAACACAGAGCTTCTCACGTGCTATTCCTTATGCTTTTTTTCATGTGTTTAACTTTTGTTCATCCCTCAATTTTCAGCTCAAAGATTACTTTCCTGGAGAAGCTGTATTAGTCTGCTATTGGTGTCACGAAATAAAAACACCATTTCAGTGGCTGAAACAACACACATTTGTACTGAAATCTGTAAATCCAAGATCAAGGTGTTGGTAGGATTGTTTCCTCTTGAGGCCTCTTTGTTCAGCTTGCAGATGGCTACTTTCTCCCTGTGTCCTCACATGGCTTTTTCTCCGTATGAATGTACCTTTTGTATCTCTTCCTCTTTTTCAAAGCAGAACACCAGCACATTAGATTAAGGATCTACCCTTATGATCTCATTTAACCTTAACTACTTCAGTAAAGGCCCTGTCTTCGTATACAGTCACACTGGAAATTAAATGAATTTTGAGTGTGGGGTGGGGGGACATAATTCAGTTGTGTTTCCCTAGGTTAGGCAGACTCTTGTTACCTTTTCTCTTAAAATCTTGTATTTGTCACAACGTACTGTCCACAGTTTATAATGATCAACACTATTTACCATGGACAAAATCTGGCACCTTCCTATGTCTATGATCTCATTCTTCCCATAACCTCCCTCATTTATCCATTGCTTTTGCTAATACCCTTATATGTCATGCCTTTCTGCCCTAGAATTCTCTTCCTATGGCACAACAAGACTTCTTTTCACTCAGTTTTCTGTTCAAGTATCATCCCCTGCAGAGGCCTTCTCTGACCACTGTCTCTAACATATTGTCCCAAATCCCAAACTTTTCTATGCCCTTACATGGCTTTATTTTTCTTCATGGTAACACTTACCGTGGTAATCCCTATTACTCATTTGTGTACAGTCTTAATTGCCCATCAGAATGTAAGTTTCATGTGTTTAGGCACTATTTCTCCTCTGTCTAGTGTAGTCACAGAACACAGAGAACACCCAACACGTGTTTTCTGAATGAACTGGCAAGTGTATTTATTTGTGTGGTTATTTGATTTTTGCCCATTTGCCTCACCAGACTGTGACCTCCACAGAAGAGGAAGAATGTCTGTCATACCCACCAGTAGCTGGCACTTCAGACCTAGTGACTGGGACATGGTATGTTTTTAACAAACATTTGCTGAATGAATTTTTAAAAAGCAAAAATAGTGGGGGTTTATAGAAAACATCTTGAAATGATTTTTAGGACATGAAGAGAAGTTGTAGCATTTCTAGCTATTTCTCAATTCATTTTGGTTAGCAGGGATACACCCTCAGTTTAAGCATGTATTTTCTGGGCCAAATCTCTGCTAGGGACCATAAAAATGCCACCAGAAGTGCCATGAAAATTATAAGAGAAAGAGAATAACAGTATTTTTATTTCTAGAAGTATTTCCTCTCGAAGGACTAAGTATAATCCCAGATCATTATTTATTTGGATGGCACTTTAGTTCACCAATGAATGGGATTCTGGGACCAAGTTATTTTAATGTTTTATGTTGGTTGAAATAAATGTGTTAAAAACAAGGCAATAAAAGCACATATTTAGAAAGATTCCTACACCAAGCCAAGTATTATTAAGAAAGTGGAGCCAGGTGCTGGTGGCTCACTCCTATAATACTAGCTACTTGGGAGGCTGAGATTGGGAGGATCACCTTTTGAAGCCAGCCTCGGCAAAAAGTTTGTGAGACACCATCTCAACCAACAGTTGGGCAAAGTGGCGTATATCTCATCCTAAGATACGCAGGAGGCTGAGATCTGAATGACCATGGTTCCAGGCCAGCCCACTAGTCTAGTTCACTAGACTTCCATCTAAACAGAAAAACACTGGTTGTGATGGAGTGTACCAGTCATTCCAGCTATGGCAGGAAGCATAAAATAGGTGGATCATGGTCCAGATCAGCCTGGGCAAAAAGCCAGACTCTATCTCTAAAATAACCAGAGAAAAAAGGCTGGTGGTGTGGTTCAAAAAGTAGAGCACCTATCTAGCAAACACGAGACCTTGAGTTCAAACCCCAGTCCAAGCAAAAAAACACTGGATAGTTTTATGCTTGCTTTTTTTAATAGAGAATCTTAAAAGGAAAACTGATACTATACTTTGATCATTTGTTATTTTGGAATTTATCAAAAATAAATATAATTTAATAAAACCTATATATATTGCATATCCTTACAGAATTGTGTTCTTTCTCTTCCAAAATATCCTGGAAGGAATTTGAATACTTGTTGAAAAGTACATGAATCAAAATTATAACATATCTATCATCTTTTGATTTATTTTTCCACCTGGAAGGAAGTTTGGGGGGAAGACTTTGTTTAATAAGCTTAAATGTGATATTTAAAAAATCTTTGCCATAGAGTAAGATTCCAAATTATTTCATGTCTTTTTAGAGCATTTAAAAGAAGGTACCTAGTTTGGCAGCATAACAATAATCCCAGCACTTGGGAGCTGGAGGCCAGAGTATCATGAGTTCTAGGCCATCATGGCAGCCTTCTATATTTTGAAAAATACAATGTACAGTAAGTTTATCTTTGATTTTTGTGTGTGTTGGAACCCAAATGAAGGTTTAAAGACCTAAGGTTTCAAATTACCTCTGACTATCTCTGGAGCATTTCTTTGATCATCTATAAATAGCAGAAAGAAAGAAGGGGAATGCATGCATTCGTATCTGATGGAATTCATCCTAGAGGTTCTTTCTTTTATGGAAATACAAATGATCTTTGAATGCTTACAGTCGAATATAATATCCATTTAAACAGATTTCTTAACCGTGGCATTACTGACACCTTGGAGTTGTCAATAAGCCTTTGTGTGGGGCTGTCCTATGCATTGTTGAAGGTTTAATACCACCCCTAGCTTCTATTCACTAGTTTTGATGACTTTCTTAGTTTTGATGACCAAAAATGACTCCAGACCTTCTCAAATGTCCCCTGTGGGACTGAAATCACTCCTGATTAAGAACCACTGATTTTTAATTTTCATAATGATGTTTGTAATGTACTTAATTAACAAGTATTTCTCAACATACTCCTTTTGTGCTGTATATGGGGATCATCAGAAGACTAGACATGGTTCCTTCTCTTAAAACAGTTGGTATAATGCAAGTACAACAAAAGCCACCATTACTCTGTCTAGATGTCCTAGATTGATAATAAACACTTCAATGATGCTGAGAATCTCCAGACCAGGGGAGCATGCTGGGAGACCTTCCTGGAAGGCATGCCTTGGGATGGGCCTGAAGGTCAGATGAGTATGTGAAAGACAAAAGTACATTTCATGCAGTGCAGAGAGCATAACTTTAAAGGCCCAAAGTAGAACTGGGTGAATCAAGTGTGAGATATTAATGATATAAAGGGTAAAGAAAATTCTTCAGGAGCTACAGAAAGCAGTGACTTTGGAACTGTGATAGGATGCGGGGAGGGAGGAGGGAGAATAAAAGACATGGTTAAGTGGGAGGTGGGCATTTTAAATCTGTAGCTGCAACTTGAAAGTGCGTATAACTTTCCTTGAAAGGACATTTCTAAAGTCCTGAATTAGCAGATGAAGAGCAGACGACAAGAATAATTAAGGATGGGGACTGCATCTTTAGGACTGGTGAAAGAAATGCAGGGGAAGGTCTGAACTTTGAACAAGGAAGAACTACAGTTTAGAAGCTGAATGTGGGTAAAAGGCCAGGTCAGGGTCATAATCTGTAATAGCTTGACTAATTGTGTAAAAGCTTAAATGTCCAGCTGTGGACCCTGAACACTTGTCTTCTTGTTTTGGATAGCTAGTAGAAACAACATTTTTTGATTTGCATTTTATTAAGAACATCTGTGTCTGCTTAATGATTAAACATGTTCATATAAAATTATAATTGGTATCTAGCTTATATTCTGCCCTAAATTTACTATTTTCAAGTTAGTGTATAATTTAAATTCCAAGAGATTCAAGGAAAAGGGAATAAACTGAATATTTAAACATTTTATCTTAGCTATAATTTTTCTCAAGAGCTATTCTTGGATGGTTTTCAATATTTTCCATTTTAATTAACAAACATAAACCTTATTTCATTTCCTACTGAATCCAGATATAAAGAGTAATTATGCTTTTTAAAAGAATTCTTAAATAAACATATCTATCTATCTATATACAATGGTCACATATTGAACACTTCTACTACAAAGACAAATTGATATTGATTTATGTTAATTTATCTAAGGCTTTCTACTCTGAAATTTAAAAGAGTATTTACCAATGCTGGTTCTATAGTGGACACATCCATGGATTCAAATTTTCATACTTAGTAATGGAAATGAATACTGGTTTTTAAAAAGCTGATGGTTTGGTGAATATGTAGGCAAATCAAAAAACCTTTTAAGAAGTAGCTAATTGGGAGGTGGACACAAGGGGATCATGAGTTAGAGGCCAGCCTGAGCAAAGTTAACAAGACCTTATCTCCTAAACAAAATAAACAATTGGGGTGGTGGCTCAAATGGTAGAGTGCTTGCCTAGGAAAGTTTTGCCAGTACTGCCAAAAGCCAAAACCAAACCTAAAAACAACAAAAACAAAATGTAAAATGAAATGAAAAGGGCTGGAGGCATAGCTCAAGTGGTAAAACAAACATGAGACACGGGGTTCAACCCCCAGTACTTACTCTGTCACAAAGGAAATGCAGAGATGATTTAAAGTATGTGGACAGATATCAAAGGTTGTATGCAAACACTGTGTCAGCCTATATGAGGAACTTGCACACCCACAGATTTTGGTATCTGTAGAGGGTCTTGCATCAATTTCTGGCAGATTCTGAGGAGTGACTGTGGTTTTATAATGTTGAATAATTGGAAAATTTTTGATAGCCAGCTCAAGAGAATTGCTTAAATGAATTGTGAGATATATGTACACATATATATTGAATTAGGATATAGATGTTAACATAATTAAAATATTGAATGAATATATTATGTCATCAAATAATAAGTATAATATACATAGAACAGAGATTAGTAGGAAATACATTTCAGAATGGTGAAATTATAAGTGATTTTTATTTTCTTCCTTTTCATCTTTATATTTTTTAAAGTTTTGAAAATGGGAATGTGTGACTTTCATAGTGAGAAAGAAATCAGAATAAAAAAACCATAATAAGAAAATAATATAAATGATAAAAAAAAAAAAGTAGCTAATTGTCATTCCCATTTAGAAACTAATTTGTACATATGTCTCAATAGGTATACATACATGCTCACATACTCATACCGTGTTAGCTACATGTCTGGAAGCTAAAAAGCAAAATAAGATAATAAATTTTTCCATAGATATTTTAAGGTATAATGATTGTGCTGATCTTTATGTTAATGAATATGAATGAGCATAGAAATTATTGCATGTGGCTCTATGTATCGTTCCTTTGACAAGGAATGAATACATATGGATGATAAATCATAGTCACCGATGGTTCTGTACTTTTATGAACATGTGTAACAGTTATATTCTTTTTGTTTTAATTATTCTTTGGCTTTAATCTAAATATTTAGGAAGGCACATGGTTGCTTTCAAGGCCAGTATCACATCAATTTAGGTAGCCACAATTAGAAGTTAGCAAAAATATTTAGAGGATTTATTGCTTAAATGAGTTAATATGCTTTCTCATTTACTCAATCTAATATCAACAAGTTATTTTGTTATGGAAAGAAAGATACAAATGGTTATAAACTGACATTTAGAAATTGATTAAGAATGTGAGATTATACATACTTACATAGGAACTCAGATTTTTTTAATTAGAAAGAATGCATCTATATGACTAGCTTAGGACATATATAATACATATTTTGGAGCCACTATACGGCCAGGGGCAAAGTGAAGCAATTTTATTCAATATGCAAAACCACACATTTATTATTTATATTGCATTTGTACAGTTATAGGTCTTTTTTACTCTCCTTATACTGCAAATCTATGAGGGCTGATAATTATAATTTATCTTCCCCACCCTGGTGTCCACTATAGTGTCTGGGAAAAAGAAAGCACACAGTCTTTTACAGATTAATAATTACATCTTTTTTATCTTAAAAAAAACAGACATCTTTTAAATTTCAATTATTACAAGATATTTTCATAAGATATTAAATGTATCAAACTGTTTGGACTTACACAGGGAATATCCTTTCCTTTTTGTAATTTTTGTACTTATTCTTCTGCTTTAATAAGAAATAACAATAACCAAACATACAGTGGCCAATAAAGTGCTTTTGTTTTGACCATTCAATAATTCATCTAAAAAGTGAAAATACAACTACACTGAGAGGCATTTTAACAAATTTAATTTTTATAGTGTTTAATATGTCTCATTTCTGCTGCCTTTATTCAAACAAAATTCTGAACTAAATTAAATGAGCTCTTCATAAGCAAACATTTGTCAAACACTTATTTCAAAATCAATTTATATAAACACAATATCTCATTTTAATAGTTTTGCACTTTCTTTTGTTTAAATTTTCACATGAAAACTCATTTTTTTAGCTAGACAGCAATATCAAAAAAAATAAAAACTTTTATCTTGTACTAGACTTTATTTTGAAATTCTTTTTGAGTGAATTTGGGCCTGTCAACATTGTACCAATATAACAAATTACTTCCCAGATTGAAGTAATTAAGTTATAAAATCTGACAGGCCTCTTTGTTAAAAAATTAGGTCTGATAATTACTTTGAGAATTTCTGCCTAGCTTGTTTTTTAAAGGAACTACAAAATATTATAGGAAAAGAGATTATATTTTGCAATTTTTTGTTTATCTTATTGGTTGCGTTTTATTTAAAAAGTACTTAAACCTCTAGGCATATTTTTAAGAATAGCTACATAAAGTTGGGCACCAGTGGCTCATGCCTATAATTCTAGCTCCTTGGGAGGCTGAGATCAGGAGGAAAGCAATTCAGGTCAACTTGGGCAAATGGTTTGTGAGACCCCACTCAATAGAAAAGGCTGGGAGTGGTGGATGTACCTGCCATCCCAGCTACTGTGGGAAGCATAAATAGGAGGACTTTGATCCAGGCCAGCCTAGGTAAAAAATGAGACCCTAAGAGGGGATAGAGAATAATGATGGAGAGGTGAATTCAATTATGACATAATGTAAGAAATTGTGTAAATGTCACAATGTTCCCCCAGTACAACAGTAAGATGATAATACAAAAATAATAAAATAATAAGGAAATAAATAATTTTTTAAAAATGAGAACCTATCTCCAAAATAACCACAGCAAAAAGGGCTGGGGGCGTGGCTAATGGGGTACAATGTTGTGTAAGTAAATGCGAAACAGATACCTGTTGAAACTGTTCCCAGAATGGGGGAGGAGGGATGAAAGAGAGCAGTGGAGGGGGTGAATCCAAGTATGAGACATATGATATCTTGTAAGAACCTTTGTAAATGCCACCAGGTACCCCCACCCAGTACACCAACAATAAGAATAATAATAAAATCAACATACAGGGGAAAAAACAAAGAATAAAGGACTATGAAATCAGGATGCTTTTTAATAAGCGGGGGTGGGGGTAGAGCGTCTGTCCACCAAGTCTGAAGCCCTGAGTTAAAAAAAAAATCAAATAATAGCCTTCCATATTTATAAAGGTTTCTAGTTACAGAATGTAATTCTAAGCAAAAAGGAAACTACATTTTACATGAATGAAAACTTTTTCATCATTTACAATTATTTTTCATAAAAACTAATTATTACATTTTTTAAAAGCAAAAATAAGATATATGGGAAATTTAAACTCATATTATATCCCTTTTATAGGACGGCAGCTTTCAAGTTATAAAATTATTAAAAGCTTATTTAATATCATATGTGACTTTTTGACAAAATTCTTAATATATCATCCTAAGCAAAGAAAGCTATTATTTTACAGTTGCCTAAAAGAGTTTGTTAAGCACCTTTTGTATACATCCCTGTGGAGTTCTTACTAGGTAATTTCCAGGAAATTAAAAAACAGGGTAACTGTTATGTCTTTATAAGACATAACATGCATGTCATAGATGTAGTATTTAAAGATTTAAATAATGAACTTGCAAATACTTCAGTTTGGACTTTATGGGTTTTAGAAAACATTCTTTTAAAAATATAAATTTAACATGATTCTAATATCATTTCATAAAAAATGAGAAATACTTCTCTAAATATTTGTGACTGTATATATAAAAACAGGAAAATAAGAAATGATCTCCTGAAAAGCCTAATTATGATAATGAGACTATAAAGGTATGAAGTTCAACCCTAGAATAGAAACTATTTATAAAAATTTTAAAAACACAATTAACATCTTTATCAGTATTCAGAGAGAACTAAGGATTCACTTTTATTTTCAAAGAAAAGTGTGATTAGGACCTATTTTGTAAGGCAGCCACAAATAAACCATTTATTGAATTTCCCCTTTTAAAATCCGTATTTTAAGAGAAAAAAAAATCTCTTAAAGTGAACAGTTTTACAAGTTTCACAGGAAGAGCAAATATATCAAATGTCCTCATCTTAGGTAATTACTTCCTTCTCAGGGCCATACATATTCTTGCAGTTTAGCTGTAAATTAAAACACATATTACAAACAGAATTGGATAAATGGAAAACATGTTTTTAAAAAATCAGATCAAATAAATGAATATCTAAAAATGCTGACATACAGTACATGCAAACCACCTGAACTTGCCGCTTTTTAGACTGAGCTAGTTTCTTTGCAAATACTTCTTTGTAAGAATTTCAGTCTATGTACCTTGGTTCTGGCCAAATAAAATATTTTTAAAGAAATGGCTTAACTAGCTATTTTCAGCCCTTATGGTTTTGTTGGATTGGTAAAACACTGCTCTTATCCCTCAAAAATTAACAGTCTACTGGGGGAAGCAGACATTTAACAAATAATTATAAAACACCATGGAAATACATTAACAAACAGATTCCCAGAACATACAGTAGGGCCATCCAACCAATGTCTATAGGAGGTGGCATGCGAGCTGAGATTAAAGGGCGAAATGAGAGCTAAAGGAAACAGGAAGTACTAAAAGGTAGCATGGGGAAGGCAGCTGCTGGGAAGGGCTAGCCACTGTTACAAGTTCAGGGACCTGGAATGGAGTTGAGAATGTTAGGTAGATGGAGAAATGACACCTACTCCTGTCCATGAGGACTACAGTGTACTCTGATCAGTTTGTCCTCTGTCTGCTGGCTGTAGGGAGCCAAAGCAGGGCCCTAGCAGGGGGTAGACATGAACACACATACATCCTAAGTAGACCACTCTTATGGCTGTGCAGAGGACAGGACGGAGTAGAACAATCTGGGTAGGAGACTCTTTGAATGAGAGAGAGTTGAACAGGGCTCAAGGCAGGTCAGTGGTTACACAGATGGACAGGAAGAGAAAGATTAGTAAAATACTTTTTTAAATGAATCAACATTGATTACAAAGAAGTGAAAAGGCTGCACACTTGGAATGATAATAAATGAGTGGTTCCTTTTCACCTGGATCTGCCGGAAGTGAAATCACACTGCAAAGTCATGTTTTGTTTTGTTTTGTTTTCAGTTGCTGTGAGGTCTAGGGAAATGTATGAACCTGTATTTCGATCTGAATGTTCTTTATGAGGTGCGAATGGGTCACACGCCGAGGACACAGGATAACGACTCACCACTTATCTGAACCTGTGTAGCCCTTGGGCTGAGTTTCCAAGTATTTCACCAGAAAGTGGAACAAAACAAAAGGACTTCTTATTCCTTGAAATTTGAAAACACTCCTTTTTCTACTTTAACCATAGTTATTTATTGCAACATCTCAAGGATTTAATATTTTTTATCACTTGCAAAAAAAATTTACCCATTTTCTAAACTTTTTATACACTCCTTAAGTAAAAAGGAAGAAGAAAAAGAGCCTGTATTCCTTAACCTTGGGCAGTAACTCAAGAAGTCCAGATTTATCTCCCTTGAACCACATCATTTGGGGACTGTATTTGGCTTCAATCTTTTATCTAAGCAGATATTTGTTGCTAAATAGACTTCAGTATTTTTATCTGTGCTCAACTTCACCCTTATAATGTATCGCTGTTGAAGTCATTTGTTTGTGAATGCTAACTTGCCTCTGAAATGATATTCTAGGACAATATGTACAATCTAAGAAGACCTTTATCCAAAAACATAATTTGTATTTGCTTCAAATTTCTGCATTCTAAAATCCTAATGTGCTATGGAAAAAAATTAACAATTCAGTTGAACATTCCCTGAAGTAGGAATATATGATGATATAATGTCAGTTTATTGACCACATCAGAAAACAGATCACAACATGTTTTTTCCTCTATATGCATGAAATACCAAATAACTCCTATCTACAGAATTTATAGTACTATGTACAAAATTACCAAATTTATTATTAATTCTTGAATAGTATTTATTTGCAAAATTGGTATAGCAGAATATTTAATACTTGTTTTTCAGAAGTTAAAAAAAATGGTCTAATGCAGTATTTTAGAGGTTAAACCAAGTGACCTGAAGTTGGGATAAAAAGCCTTAAAACTTACATGAGTTTCTGTTAACCTTTACTCCACTATATTAAACACTGAATGATTGCTTTATTAAATTTTCATAAATAGAAGAGCTTTAAACATCTTTTTACCTTGAGTGGTTATTTAGCAAATAGGTGTATCTACAAAGTGCAGCAAAATATAATTTATTAATCTCTCAAACAGTGAAGCTACTAGAAACTTCCCATCCTATTTTCAAGTCCCACCTGGAAATTTTGTTGCTGTATGTCTACAGTAAGTGTTAACAATAATGAATTTAGTGGTAATGTATCCAGGACATAAGAGAGTGAAAACGATGTGTTTTGTCCCTGAATTTACAGTGTCGATAATTCTAGATAATAAGACTTTGTTCTCAGTTGGTCAGTTGTTAGGCTAAAACCCTGTAAGGAGAGGTAGCAGAGGGATGGGTTTGTACAGCCTGTCTTGGTCTTCCAGCCTGGCACTTGTGATGGATAGCAGAGTACTTCCTCCCGCGGGAGTGCAAATTATTAGTCTGTGCTCTGTGCAAGGTTCTCAGGGGACTGGCTGCAAATCTACCCTCACTTTCCTTCTCAAAACAGCATATAGTAATGTGGGGAAATAAATGGGATGTTGTTTCAGGAATAACAATGCATCTGCTACAATTTATATTTAAAAAGTCATTTGTAAACTTTAGCTCTTTATTGTACTATTTTACTATTAGGAGTATAATTGGGTCATACCTAGCAATTGTTACAGTGGTTGAAAACCACAGAACCAGATATTGTCCTAAAAGTAAATACTGTCTAAACCTGATGAATCTTTTAAAAAATAATGGACTAGAAGAGAATTGGATGGATCTGAGCTAGAACAGTGATGATAGGATGGGGTTTTTCATGGCAGAATTTGTTTGAAGAAACAAAAGCAAATGTTATAGCTATTTAGCTGTTAGAATGCAGGTAAGGGACTGAACCCTGAAACCAAACAAAAGTCAGTTTGCATCTCATCTTTGTCAGTTACTAGCTGTGTGTGACATTCTTTTAAATCGAAGCAAGAATATGTCTAAACATAATAACAATATGCCAAAATATGACTATTCTGATTATCAAAAGAGCTGATCTTACATTTACTGAGTGCTTACTCTATGCTATTTCTTAAGTGCTTTATACAAATGATCTCATTTAATCATAAAACAAGTTTCTGCTATGGATCTTGAGCTTATCCCCTTTTTCCAGATGAAGAAGTACAAAAAGGAACAATAATGCATTAAAATTAAGGTGTGATACCTGGAGACCATTATGCCTAAAACAGAGATTCAATAAATGTTAGCTATTTTTCTCACAGAAGTTTAATCCAATGCTGTAAATAATGACGAGTACTCCAAAATAAAGAGTACTTAAACCTGATCTAAATTAAGCTAAATTTTCAAATTAATCAAAGTTCAAATTAGTTGTTTCATCTCAACAGAAACCAAACTAAGTAGCTAAGATGGAAAATTATGTGGTTAAAGGATTCTTATACTAAATAAAACTTTAACTCATCAAATTATAAATTCCTGAGATTCATAGAACTATCATTTGTTCTCCAGTTGTGATGTTATTTAGTTCACAGTAAAGTGAGGGATTTGCCAATTAACTTGGTGATATAAGTAGCTAAGTAGGATAATGTAACTCTCATAGTGAAAACAAAGTTTTGACATAAATCATTAATTTTCAAGGTCAAGAATAAGAAAGGTCTTACTCAGCTGACATGAACAAAGGAATTGTTTAAATCCATTTTAGTTGTTGAAACAGTTTGCAATCATACATGAGTTTTTCAGCATTTTTTGGTTTTATTACTTTATTAGCATAAATTAATGGTACAAAGGGGTTTCACTGTGATATTTACATACGTGCATACAACTTACTTTGATCAAATTCACTGTCTACATTATTCTTCTTAAAATACTCCCTTCTCCCCGACCCCCCTTTTAAACAGTTTTAGTGGGTTTCATTATGCTATTTCATTTATATATGATATAACTACTGAGCTCATGTTTAGTCATTATTGAAATCATTTCATAAATAATATTTCATACTACAAAGAAGATGAGAGTTCATTTTTCTTGCTTCCCTCTTTTACAAAAGCAGCTCCTTAAAAGTGAATCTGAATTTTAAATGTCAAAGGTTGTACCTGATTTCCATCATAACAGCTTCTCTAGATTTCTGCCCATTCATTAGCGATCTTACCTGTAGTTTTTCTAAAGAGCCATGCTTATCTTCAAGGCTTAGTCAAAACAGTGTTAATATGGCTGCCTTCTGGCACTCCTAATAAGAAATCAACATGCTCTCTAATTATGACATTGTGTTATTGTTAACTTTATTTGGCCTTTTTAATGTAATTAAAAAAATTATAATAAACTCTGAAAAAAAGCCACAGGTCTATTTCAAAATTGTCATGGAACATTTATTCTACTTTTTCTAAATAAACACCTGACAACATGTTTGTACAGTGCCTAGAGAATCTCCTGATTGCAACATAAAAAAAACCAAAGTATGTAAATGCATCCATGTTTAGTAATCCTTTACATATTTGGGTTTTAAAACAAAGGCATTTTGTTTTTTTAATCAAGCAATTCTTTGAAAAAATATATATATATGTACATATATATATTTTATATATGTATATATGTATATTTAAAGGGTATAACGTGGTGTTTTGATATATGAATATATTGTGAAGTACCGTAATTGAACTAATTAACATATTCACCTATTGATTATACCTCAATAAAGCTGAAAGAAAAGAACCCCTTTAATAAAACAACACAGTGGTGAGAGTCATGACTAAGAAAGTGTAACATCAATGCAAAATTGCAGTCACTGGACCCATGTCTTAAAACTTTAATTTATTTTGTTTTAATCCTTTTGCCTTTCAGCATCAATTATTTCTGTATTGCCTCATCCCTTGTTTATTTTTCATGTAAGCCTAAGGGATTTTATTTTGTTTTCTTCTAAGTTTTTTGATTCTGATATTTGTCTTGGATTACTTTGTTTTGCCACCTTCAGTTCCTTTCTTTACGTATGGTTCAGAGAAACCAATGGAGCAAATCTAGAATTTCTATTCCAAATTTCGACAGAAGAAACTACTGAAACAATGTTGAGGTCATCATGAGTTATTAGATTCTGTAACCACCATATCTGGACCTGATCCTACAACCCACTTGTCCCCCACAGTTCTGGGTTGATCCTACAACCCACTTGTCCCCCACAGTTCACATGAAACCTACAAATGCACAACTGGTAAGATCTAGGGTATAAGTGGACAGTCTGAATGACCAGTTATGACAAATAGCCTATCAAAGCTAAGGAGTCACTACTTTCTGAGATATTGCTGAACAAGGAAAAAGATGTTCAATGATACTGAGTAGGATGAAATCACAAAACTAACCCCTAGCTACAGTAATGGTATGTGCCTGTAATCCTAGCTGCTCAGGAAGCTGAGATAAGAGATCACTTGAGCTCATGAGTTCAAGACCAACCAGGACAACATAGCAAGACTCTGTCACAAACAAACAAGCAGCAGCAAAAATAGATAGCAAACCCTGCTTGACTATAGTGATCATCTGATTTATAACTTATCAGGCTGTGGATGGGCGAATAGTAACTTGGTATCCTAGGTTTCATTAAGCTTATCATGACAGTTACTAATATATGATACTGTTGTATCAATCATTATCCATTGACAAATTATTACCTTTCAGTCTATAGCGATACCTTTCTTTTTATACAATAGATGGACTAGAAGAATTGAAAAAAATCAAATTGGTATACTGAGCCATATTCAAGATACCATGGGTATCCCTAAACAAAGGTATTTCTGATTGTAAATCCAAGTGTACATGTATTTTAAAAAATCTACTATATATTTTAAGCCCATGTTTTAACATGTCAGATTTTCCTAAAGCAGAGAACTCCTTATATAATATTAATTTAAAGGACTTCTTTGATTGTAATAACTAAGAGATAGAACAAAGAGTTGTCACCCAGAACTGTATAAAATAAGAAAAAATGCAAAATAGACCTTGCCCAATTATTATCCTGTATCTCTTTTGAAGATGTCTTCTTCTTCTTCTGCAATTATTTTACACAAGACCAGCACATTCATTTAAAATACAAACAGATTACATGAAAATCATGGTGAACTGGGTATAAGAGAAAAGACCTTGTCTATAAAGTTGTCTAATATTTAAATTTTTCACACCAGGCTTCACCAAGTATTGTTTATGGATTTAAATGTACTTGATATTTTAATAATTTTTTAAACCACTGCTATGAATGACCCTGTACACATTTTTGTGCACTTGTCTGAGATTTTCGAGATCACACAAGAAAAGTAGAATTGCTGAGTTATGAAATATGCAGTCTTTTAAATTTGTCTGGCATTTCTAAATTGTTGTGCTAAATATTTGCACAGGTTTACCTTTTTACCAGCAATTTAAAAGTATACATTCTCTTTTCAAGATAAAACTGTACATCAATAATGATAAATCTTCCAAAACATTATTTTTAATAAAACAGCTATATGTGTTGTGTGTGCATACTATATTCTATTTCAGTTTATGGAAAAATGCTTATGCAGTGAAAGTACAAAAAAATTCATATGCAGGACAGAAAGACATCAACGTAAAGACAGTGACAGTCAGAGAGGAAAAGAGGCAATGGGATGGAAGGTGTGACATCAGAAGCATCTGTGAACTTCAGGTTTTTGTAAAAAAAAATCTGAAGGAAATGCTCTTTACCTGAGGGAAGGACAAGATTATCTATTTTATGTACCTGAACTTAAGAAAACAATGAAAATGTAATTGAGCCTATGGAGGAATTCATGCCATTTTGAAATGGCATTGAACTCATGAAATACAGACTCATGATGCTGCTTTACAATGATCACTGATGTGTTTTCTCACATTGAACAGTGGGGTCCGAGATCGTGCTAATAACATACTTCTTTGTGTGGCTTGTGCAGGGGTGCTATACCTGGAGCTGCACAGCCATTCCGTGAGGTAGTCAGAGGCATGAATCTCTATTTTAGAGATGAGGAACTAGACTCAGCAAATTCCATTGGCTTGACTTGCCCATGGGCAACTGCAGAGTTAATATGGGCCCATATTAGCACTAGAACACAGGCACCTTCTTTGGGCAATGTATTTCCCTTTAAATCTGCCATACAACCTCTCTTATCTCTCAATACGTGAGAACAACGTACAGACTCAAAAGCAGATGCACGTGTTACTGTGCCAAGCCTTAAGACCACAATAACACAGTGTCCTTCTGCCCAGCCATAAGGGGCACAGCCTCTGGCAATCTTCTTTGGGGTCCACGATAGAGATGTCCCTCCTAAGTGGCACATATTATGAATATTTCTTATGTTCTAATATCTCATGAAAATGGTAGAATATAAAATATGGAAGAGGGTAATTGCCAGAAAAAGTTACCTACATTTTGCACAAAAAATGTATAATTTCTTACATCCTCAGCAACCCTACAGCTTAAAATAAGGTACCTTGATATGGGGCTGTCCTAGTTTTGCTTGGCAGAAGGCAGCTGGCATTTATGTGTAATGGCCCAAAGGAAGAAATTAAATCTAAAAATTTAAGTTAATCAATGTTCTCCAAAAATCAGTGTAAAGAATAAAAAACATGAGCTCCCAATACCTTCAGAAACTAAAACATCTTAATTTGTATGTCATTCTTTGTCAGCAATTCTGCTTTTAAAACTGAGAACCAATTTTGGAATAACTATGGTTTTGAGAAGGGTAGAAAGAAGTCTTAGAAACAGCTAATATAAATGTATTTCTCCAAATTAAATCAGTGGGGTGTTGGTTTTAATACCTCTTATTAGTAGTTCATAATTAAGATTCAATATAAGCAATTAAAATATTCACCTTTCTAGAATAGTTTAAGCAGTCTTGGCCAATGGTGGTATACTTTAAGCATCTAGTCATTGTTTTACAATTCTAAGATTAGGGCTTCCTTTACTGGCATATGATTAGTTTCAATTTTCTACAGTCTTTCCCTTTTTTCTCCTCCAAAAAGAAACATTTCTCTATTAGTTTTCCTCCCCTCCCTCATCCTTATGCTAATACCAGCAGTGATTGTTTCCAATAAGCATTTCCCCAAGATTTTATGTAGTGAACGCAAAAGCACAAAGGTTCCTATGACCTAATTGCCCAATACATTACACTTCTTCAATTTTCATCCTATTTAAACCTTCAGGCGGCATTTGGCACTCTATCTAACATGCTTTCCTTACTTTATTCCCAAATACTCTGTCCTGATTCTTTTCTTTCTGAGAACTCCTTACATCTCACTGTTTGCTCTTCTTTCTATCTTCAATTACACGTTTGTGAGGCGTCCCCTCACCTTGCTTGTTCTCTTATTTTCCATGCTTTTACTGGGTTCTCTCATCCATTCCCAAGCTTTAATTATCATCTTTAAGTTAGTAGCCCAGAAATTTATGTTTCTAAGTTCAGTTTATTTCTTGAAAACAAAACCTAACCCATCTTAATTCCTCTGTGTCTTTGCTACATTGAACATATTTCCAAGATCAATTGGAGTGGGACTTAAAATCTGATAAGCAAATTTTTTTTAATGAGGGGAAAAGGACTCATTTGGAGTCAAGACTATCTCAGCCAGTCTGGAACACAGAGTCAAGGTTTTTCTGCAGAGGCCATTCCCAGCTGTGCTGAAAGGATTCATTCTCCTCTTCACCATCTTAGAAAATGCAGAGACATTCATGCTCAATAGAATGGATTTGCAAGGTCTTATATGGAAGAATCCATACCCTAGAATGCCCATTGCAGGAGGAAGAATTTTCCTCTAGATGAATTATTTTCCTTAATTGACAAATTAGTTTCAACAGTAGAGAGAAAGGAAAGAGAAATACAATAAAACAGACCATTTGCATGAACTTTGATCAAGGAAGTGACCCTGCTGCAGGCAGCTGGTTCTCACTCATCCTGCAAATCCCAACTCACCATGCCAGCTAAATCTGACTTATTCCATGAACATGTGTCTTCCTTTGTGCTCCTGTAACATCTAGTTTATGACTTGATTATAGCTTGTAATATATTTATCTATAATTACTTGGTTTTATGTCTATCTTCCCAATCAGTCTATGAGTTCCTTGTAGACAAGAAGAGCATCTGCACAGACCAAATGCAAATAAAGGAGTAATGAACTCACACTTTGAGAACAGCAATACCTAGGAAACAATGAATAAAAGTTTTTTTTACAGGATTCCTGCAATCATGGGAATGACTATTTTAAAAGCTGCACAATTTGATCAAAGAAATTATGAATGCTGCCGTAGCACAACCTATGTGAAGTTTCTCTCATTAAACCAACATGCTAATAAAACAATCCAAAATGAAATTAGAGGAAATTGTCTCTCTCCATTATAAATTTTTTCAAATAGCATAAAGCAATTGAAATGTCAAGAAATAATGTTACTTGAAAAATGCAAGATAGAAATGGTGGCAAATATTTTCCTATACAATTGCATCGCAATCTTACTTCCACTAAGAACTAAGGACATAAATTTATGTTATAAAAGGAAGACTTGGCCTAGTGAGCAATGTTAATTTTCTAGCTAGGACTATGTAGTGGAAATGTAGACTGCTCAGATGAGGACATCTGTCCAAAATGTCAGGCAGTTACCATAAATGTGCTGATAGTAATTCTTTTTCTTATTTCCACATCTCTGATATTCCTATTTCCATCCTTTCCTGATATGTCACATTTTTGTATGACTTTCTTTGCTACAATTTAGTTCTTTATTTAGCTCACAAAGTAGGCATTATAACTAAGGAGGTAGAGTATTCATCTTTTGGCGTCAGTACCAGTTGCCCATGGCAACAACCACTTGAAGGGGAACCTTATTTTCATCTGGCAATTCAAAGTAGGACTGAAGGGTCAACTGCAGAGCAATTGTAAAAGGCAGATCTTAAACTGGAAAACTGCTCAATATAAGACCCTCTTTTATTTGGATCATTCCAATGACATTGGGAGTTTTGCTCACAAATATTTCATAAATCACAGGGTTTGTAAATTGGTTTCTAAATGATACTTGTAAAAATAGAAGTACACATTCCAACTTGAAATCTCCTTATTATTGAGGCTATGGAGATAAACTACATAATTGACACAAGTCTACTGTAAACAGAGTGATAGGTGAAGGGAATAGGTATTCCTTTCAAATACATTATGTCAAGCAGTCTGAAATTGCAGCTCCTTTTGCATTTGCTGGTTTATCATTTACATTCAAGCTTCCAAAAACCGATGCTAAGAAGCAAAGCCAATTTGCCATCTACTATTAATTTAAGCTAATAAATGAGATGATTAAGAAGCTAATTATACTGGATATTTTAAATTATTATCTATCAATAGCAACAGTTAAGAAAAACTAAGGGACAAATATAATTTCATTCTTTTTATCTTCTTTAAAGGTCATTTATATATAATTTATGTGCAGTCATCTAAGTAATATCCAATATATCCCATATACGTTAGCATCCTTCCCATGAAGAATGAAAACACTACAAAAGAATGAATACCTACAGTCCCAGTAATGTGTGCCCTAAGAAAGCTAAGATATTGGACTATTAAATTTTGGGAACAGAATTCATTCAAGTGTCACAAGCTTCCCCATGTCAGTTCTATGTATGCTTGGGGAATGATTGATGACAGCATCACAGGTGGCATCCTTTATGTTGACACCTCACAGACTTTGCCTCTACACTTCTTGTAGGAAGATGTCTTGTAACTGGGAACATCAATGTTTCACATGGCTTAAGCCAACGTGACAATGTATAACAAGAAATTTTATCAATGTTCTGTCCACAACCTAAATAGGATATAAAACTCAATTTAGTGAGGGAGATAAGATAAATAGGAGAATGGAAACCAGATGCAGAGATTCAAAAACAGGGTCAAAATTTAGAGGAAATAATCTACAAATGTGATGATGATAAAATTATAATATTATACATGGAGAGCAACTATATTTGATTGTATAGCAAAATAATTCTGTGAAAATAGCAGTTCTTATGATTTTGTAAGTGATTCCAATTATGTTTTGAAGTTGATGTTATAAATTTAATCTTGTACCTCTTAAGTAACTCTCAAATAACTCTTCAAAACAGAAGATCAGTTACTGATTACAGTCAATTTACTATGTAGTTTTTTAAAAATTTTCCCTCTACACTGGTGTTATATTAAAACTTGTTTTTTAACTAGAAAAATGAAATAAAATTAAACTATTTTAAAACTACATATAGCATCACTGAATTGTAATGTAAATTTTACTGCAACAATAACAAAAACTGTAATGAATACAGATAAGCTACCATTTGGTTAATAATACTTAATGTAACCATTACTGTATATAGTTTACAATTATTATTTGACAAAAAATTCAGCTACCATCAAGTCAGCCATCTCTGAACTTTATCTTTCAATAGGGATTGGAATCTGGTGGGGATCTATCACAAATGTGTTTACTCCTCGAAAGGATGCCCTCCTTCCATCTGCCAGATGCTCCTTGACCTTCTCAGTTGATGCTCCCTCACCCAGTTCTCCTTGCACAAACAGTCATGTTTGTGAGAGGGCTGGATAAGCTGAGGATATTGCCTGAGGTTGTGGAATGTGTCTTTATGTTGGAGACTTTCCATTTTGTTTTCCTTGTGAAGGCCAACTCTGTCCTTGGGGAATGACCCGTGACTGAAGGTCCATTAGTCACTGCCCATCCATCACTGCTCTCACTCACTCTGTTCAACTGCTGACCTTAGAGCTCCACACATGTGGAGGGAAATGGATGTAGCTGCTTGGGTTAGTGTCCCGTTCTAACCAAAGGGTGGTTTCTCAAGTTCCTCAAAAACAAATGTAGATAGACAATAAGTAAATTAAGTTCTTAATTGCAAGAACTTTGATGAGAAAAGAATGGTTAATGACTTATTATAATATTTTATTGATCAAAACTCCTCATTTTTGATAGATATGGTTATTTTGTTATTTTTATTATATGTGCTTTATTTTGACATGAATTATTTTTTGAAGGGAATAAATTTTTACTGATCTTATGATTTGGGGCAATTTGAATATAATGAGAAATAACACATCACAAAGTGAACTTTTATAAACTAACTTTCTAAAATCACAAACATTTTATAGTATTAGATTACATTAAAACAAGTTCAAATGATAAAATGATAAATATTGTCCATAGATAAGTATGATGCAATTTTAATAAGAGGGATAAAGAATTACATTAAATAATATCTGAGTGCCTTTTATATTTTTATTTAAAAAATATGACTATACCCCATCTATACCTGGATAGCTTAACCAGAAAGTTTAGCTGAGAGATTGAACATTGTTGAGAAATCAGTTGTTTTAATAGGCTGGATGGTAGTAAAAATTGACCACATATGTTCTGTCATTAAAGTTCGTATAGCTATCATAGGAATTCTATAAATCCTTTTCATCATAATTCTGACCAGTTTCTTCACCTGTTTTTCCAAACAACACATAATAAGAAGCATAAAATGAGAAAAGACAGAGCTAAAGAAATGCTGGAAGTGAACACTTGAATCTAGTGTAGCCTTGGGGCAACAGGAAGAAAGAAAAATTATTAAAATGCTAAATTTAAGAACCTTGTCACTTCTAAGGTCCTAAGGGGCTGTGTTGTACAAACAAGTCTCTCAGTAGTATTTCTGAGACCTCAAATAAAGCATAAACTCTGCTAAGTATACTACAGATAAATAAAGGGAGGTAACATGCATTTAGAACTTTTTAAAAAGTAATAAATAAAAATACTAAAGTTTTATTAATTGGAACTCATATGGATTCCTTTCAATTCTCAGGAGAAAATGTTCCATTTTTTCCTCCTAGAAAAAAGCCAAATAAATGAAGGGTTACTCTACAAGTTTGAGATGCAACGTTTACAATAGAAACACAACTAAAATGTCGCTAAGAATTTTCCTGAACTTACTTTATATCCATCATTTGTCTACCACTTCGAGTCTAAATAGTAGAATCTGCCTTCACTTTTTATCTCCTCAATTCTCCCATCATCCTTCCTAGTTCAGGTTGGATGACCTTCCTCTAAACTTCTGGGGGCCCTGTGAAGATGGCTGTCACATGGATTGTGACTACTGACATTTCTTTCTGTCTCCACTGAAGACGGGGCCCACACTTCTTCACCTCTTTCAACCTATCCACAGTGCTTGGAACATGGTAGACACTCAAATGTTTCTAAGCAGATTAGATGGAAGTATAAGGCATGGTCTCCATATAAAGTACTTCATAGCTTTCCTGAGGAAGAAAGATAAGATTTATACAATAGAAATTACACAAGTAAGAAGTAGATTTTCCACACAAGTGTGTAGTACAAACAATAATGTCAGTGTAAACTGAGCAGAGAGCACTACTAGTTTAGGTACTAGTAAAGCCTCATACACAGCCTCAGAGGTGTAACACACTCTGGGTGTTGATGCCACTGATGGCTGCCTGGGGTAATTCATTTTCACTGCCTAGATGCAGTTTATAGATTGTGTAAATTAAACAGAATAGTTTTGCAGCTAACTGGTAAACTAAGGAAAGGCTAAAATATATCTAATTCCAATAATTAAAATGTGCACACATGTATACACATTCTAAACCTGAATTATCCAGATGGTCCTTACAGTAATAAAAATGAATAATCATACAGAATCATGTCATTTTAGCACTGTTATGATTCAAGAAGTATTTTCTTTGATAGATTAACCTATGTCTGAATAGAACTGAGTAACAGGCATTAAAAGAAAAAAATACAATAAAATGAAATTAAAATGTTGGTTCTTATCTCCATAATACATACCAAAATAATATACCAAAGTGTACCAAAGAATAGAAGTAACAATAAAGAAATTATTTATATTTAATAAATATTTATATTTAGAAATTCTAAATATAAAGATGGAAGACATAATTTGTAATCCCAGCCTAGACATACAAAACAAGAGAAGAATAACTTGAACTCAACACAGAAAGCCCCTCATTAACCAAAATCAAAATATACAAGACAAACTTGGAAAACTATTTACAGCTTATGTCAGAGACAAAGGAGTAATTTTTAGTATATAAGCATTTCCTACAAAACAAGAAAAGGTCAACCAACCCAACTGAAAAGTGAGTAAAAGCTGTAAGTAGCTAATGCTCAGAAAAGAAAGTGTAATAGTCACTAAAATGTTTTCAGCTCCCATAATAACTAGAAAAAGGTAAATCAAAGCTACATTGAGAGCTGCCACTTTGACCTATCAGCTCAAGAACATCCAAAAATTTGGTGACACACTTGGTTAGCAAAGTTCAAAGGCTTCCTCTTACACTTGAAATGAATATAATCCAGTGCAGAATAACAGTAAGTCTATCAAAATTTTACACTTTGAACCAGAAATATTATTGGCTAAATATTTGGGAACACTTTAAATTCATATATTAAAGCCCCCAATGTGATGGCATTACATTGGGGTAGGGACTTTGGGAGGTAATCAGGTTTAGTTGAGATCCTGAGGTTGGAGCACCTATAATGGAATTTAGTTTCCTGATAAGAAGAAGGTACCAGGGCTCTCTCTGTAAGTAATCATGTGATTGTACTGTGAGAGGATGGCCATCTGCAAAGAAGGAAAAAGGCTCTTACAAAGTGCAGCATCTTGATCTTGGACTTTTCTGTCTCTAGAACTGTGAGAAATAAATGTCTGTTGTTTAAGTCATCCAGCCCATAGTATTGTGTTATAGTGGCCCAAGCTAAGACACTCACATGAAGTCATCTTCTCAATATACTAACACACAAGTAAACTGACATTCATCTAATATTTCTATTGAAATATGCTAGATAGTATTAGAAATAATAGAAGCCACATTAAATAATTTAGCATTATACCTATGATGGAATTGTATGTAATATGAAAATGAAGAAAGCTGTTACTACATGCATGCTAAGACACAATACACAGAGTGTAGGATATGCTAACATCGGTGAACAGAAGTAAAAGCTTTATCTAATCTTAAGGCATTCAGCAGCTCTGAAGGACACTAAAAATGCCAAACCAGTGGTGTTAATGGGGAAGGAAATGGTTTTGGGGGTAACAAGAAGTGAGTGGGGGAGTCTCACTATTAACTATAGCACTGTGACCCTTTTAATTTTATTTTATATGCATATACATGCAGTTGAAAAGAAAAAGAACAAAACCTATACTTGTTGAAATTTGTATCATTTTGCTAACTAAAAACAAGCTTCAACTTAAAACAGCATGCTTCACTTGATTGAGGGATTTATTCTAAGGAAATTGCTTAATGATTAGCCAGAAACTTTGTGTATCTTAGACAGAAATCACTGAATTGGAGCCCCAGATCTTTGGGCCTGGGATTTAAATATAGGTTACCAAAATAGATAAAACAGTTTCTAAACCAAATCAGAATTTTCCTGAATTCTGAACAAGGCACATCCTCATGTCAATTTCTTGCTCTTCTCTCTTTTTGTTCTATGTGTTTAAAAAATTGTGCTTGTTTGTTTTGACCTTGACATATAAACAAACAATGTAGAAGGGGCCATGTTCTAAAAATAGCCCTGGCCTGTTCTGGGGGCTAACGCCTCTAATCCTAGCGACTCAGCAGGCAGAGAGCAGGAGGATCATGGTTCAAAAGTCAGCCTGGGCAAATAGTTCACAAGATCCTATTTCAAAAAAACTCATCACAATAAAAGGGGCTGATGGAGTGACTCAAAGAGGAGGTCCTGAGTTCAAACCCCAGTACTGCAAAAAAAAGGGAGGGATGGAGGGAGGGAAGGAAGGAAGGTAAGGAGGAAAGGAAAGAAGAAAGGAAGGGAAGGAAAGCAGGAAGGAAGGGAGGGAGGGAGGGAGGAAGGAAGAAAGAAAAGAAAAGAAAAGAAATATAGCCCAATAGAGATGTTTTTAAAGATTAGTGTGGAGGAGGAACAAAGCAATACCTTGAAGCCTGATATTAATGCCTGGGAGGGAATGTCAAAAGGACACTCATAAAAATTTTTGGACACTTTTCCTGGGTGTCGCAGTGGATGGAATTTTTCAGGCTAAAGTACTTGTCCATACAGGGTGTCATTCCATGATGCAGATGCACCTTGACATTGGTGAGTGGTTTGGCATCTTATCGTCAGTAAGGACCACTCTTCAGGGACTGTGGGATGTGGTCTCTGTTAGTGCAAACAAAAGCTCCATGCTCAGGCCTGACCTGATGAATACGGACATTGGTGCCTCTGGCTGGGGGGATCACACTCATTCAGAATAGACGGGAGAGCCACAAGAGGACATGTGATCCGGTTTGGAACTGTACGATCTGTGTGTTGACACTGACCATGCAGGTCAGTAAACTCTCAATTTCATTATCAGAAAAATAAAGATACTAAAGGTTCTCTTATAGCTAAGACTCTGTGAGGATAGAAAACGATGCTTTATGTGGCAGTGCAAAAGAAAAACTTGTTAACAATTATATAATTAAGTTCCAGACAATGTAAATCTGAACATTCTGCTGATATAATCTCTGATCAGAACTGTTACACAAACAGCAAACTTATGAAATAGCTAAGATATGTAGATAGGTGATCAGCTGAAAAAGAGAAAGGCCAGTGTGCATAAAGGAGCTTACTTTTCAGTCCAGAAGTGAGTAGTAACGTGTGTACAGAGTTCTTCCTCCTCTGACCTTAAGTATCTAACCACAGGAGTTTCTGAAAGCCTTAGAAGGCCTGGAGGCAAAGGCTTGGCTTTGGGATTCAGGCACACTCAGTTTGAGGCTTAGTTTTAAGACTTAACTATCTATGTGAATTTGAATTAATTACCTTTACTTTCTCCACTTAAAAATTGTGATAGACACTCTGTGTAACAGGTTGTTAAATCAAAAGCAAATCAAATAAAACATGAAACATGTCAAAAACAGCACTGTATCTAGGCTATGGTACTTACTAAAGGGACCAAGTCACATATTACTGTGAGAAAGCAGTACTTAGAGTGAAACACACGCTCCAAAGAGGAAGGGAGTAACATCTGCAAGTCAGGCAGTGATCAGCTCCTCCTTCCAACACAGAAAGGCAGAGAACCTCCTGGAGGCTGGGGCCACTGCCCCCCTCTTTCTCCAACTGTTAAAAAATAAGCAGAACAGTCTCCTCCCTCTACAATTCCTTCACCCTCACCACCTTGACCTTCCACTAACTATTGATCATTGGACCTCATAAGCATCATCTCTTCTACTCACACTTCCCTTCTAATGCTAAGACAAGAGAGAAGAGCAATTGTCTATTCAATGTGAATCTGCTTAAACAGATTACTTTCATAAGTATAGATGTTTAATGAAGGGAGTAAAATGATGGTACATGGAGAGTACTTTCAGAGTCTGAGCAATGAGACAGGCAAGGTATGTGTGAGGTACTAGTTAGAGAGCTCAGACAGCCAAGAGTAGCCAACTACTGGATTTCTGGCACTGAAGGAAAGGTAGGAGTAGGACGGAGGAAAGCATGGACAGCCCAACCATGGGGGCAAGGGCAAAAACGGAAAGTCCTGTTGTTTAAACCTGAAATAATCATAGAATGAGGATGACAGAGCTGGAAGAAATTTAGAAGATTATCACAAGAGGGCTCCAAAAGCACAATGTGCCTTCAGGGTCAGGCAGGCAGCTTGATCAGGGGAAACAGCTGGATCTGATAAATAGACACCCATCATTCCTAAAAATAATGTCACTAAAATTAACATTATGATGCCCTAAACAATGTATCTATGAGAAGACTGTGTCCAGTCCCTTCAATATTATAGACCAGATTGCTAAGAATTAATATAAATAATGTGATGTTTTATGACATGTCTATCTATGGAGATAGCTCATTTGAGGTTCATTTCCCCAAGGGCTTGAAACCTGGGTCAGTGACTCTTAAGGATCTCACAAGAAGAAGGTTAGTTCCTGACAAGTGAGGAAATCCTCAATTCCTGGGGAACTTCAGCAATTTTCCTGTCCCCAGTTAGGTGAGAAATCCCTTCATCCTCCAAGGTAACCAAGGAGTAAGTCCTGGGTACATCTAAAGACTCCCCAAGGGAAAATTACAACATTGAAGAGTATTTCCAGACTCTATAAGACAGAAATGGGCACTTAAGGTGTTGAAAGAGGATGTTTCATAAGTTAATCCATTACAACTCCATCACATCTTAAGGATGTCCTAATATTGTAATGTGATGACAATAAGCCAAGCTGGAAGGGGCAGCTGTGAATGTGTAAGGACCATAACAGAGGCAGGCTGAACAGTTTTACTCAGGGCAAGGGCAGGTGTGTAGCATCTTTGTCTTTGGGGCTACATAAGCTATATTACTATGGCTGTGTGGCATCTACAGTTTTGATATTAAACATTCATTACCCATCTTTGACTAATTCAAAGAGAGAGACTTTGGATCTGTGTTCAATTTCAGTTTGCTTTCTGACTACTTAAGAGACATACTTCTCTTGACTATTTCTCACATCTTCAATGTTGTACTTTCCTAGACATGTAGGACCTAAGTGTACCATCTCCAGAACTGTGACAAACACCCAGGTCACTCAGCATGCATCATGTTTGCAGAAGCAAGTAACAGGATGATCAAGGTTTCCACAGCTAGTCCACACTTTTTTAACTCAAGCTCTTTAGGACATAATTAGTAAGTGGTACTTCTAGCATCTTGTGATTTGCTGTAACTAACTACAGTCTAGTGCTCTTTAATCTATTGTCACTTGCTAAATATCCACTTAAAGTATCAGATCACAAAAGTCACTATCAATAGAAATTTATGTTTCCTTTTATTTTTGGGGGTGGGGAGATAATCCAACAAAGACAGTATGGACAGAAAGTGCTAGTTTATACTTTTGGTTTCATAACACTACATTATTTCAGACTTAATTTGGCATACAACAGTGAGAAGAGATTATTTCCTTTTATGTTTTGTTAGCATGAATTTTGGGGGGGAATCCAGCCAATGAATTTATATTGCCAAATGTTGGGCAAAGTGAGAAGAAGCAAAATTAACTTGCTGAGTCATTTTAGTGAGGAAAAATTTCTCATGGTTCTCCAGAAGTCAGGTTTTTCTTCCCAAAGGTACATTCGTTTCACAGGCTATGGTTTTGCCTAATAAGAGGGAGAAATCAAGAGTGCTAATTACTGTCCTCCAGTTGGAATTTAGCATAGATGTTATTCCTGCTCCTACTCATTAGATTATTGCACGAATGAAATACACTGATTCAACATCCATCACCTAATTAATGGATAAATAAAATGTGGCATACCCACACACTGGAATATTATTTAACAGAAAAAAAGGAATGAAATATTAAAACATGTTATGCCATGGATGTAATTTAAAGATACTGAGTAAAAGAAAAGCACAAAAGACTGCGTACTGTATGATTCTGTTTATATTAAACATTCAGAATAAGCAAGTGCACAGAGAGGTAAGGAGGACTGAAGGTCTCCTAGAGTTGGGAATTGGGGTGCTGGTAGTAGGGAATGGAGAGCGACTGCTTATGGGCCATAAAAGGGTTTTTGGGGGGATGATAAAAATATCTTAGAAGTACGTACTGGCATTGGTTGTACAATTCTGAAGCATATTAAAACCTACTGAAGTTGTGTGTGAGGTGTTGCGAATTATATTTACAGGTCTACCTAGAAAACCTGTGCCTATCATCATCATTTCCCCAAACAAACATTTCCCGGAGGAGCTCACCTTGTGAGGGTTGGTGAATTCCTCAGTGATAGATCCCACATTAGCAAAACAAGTTTTGCAATCTTGTATGTTAATCTCAGTTTGGTTTCTATAGTCTTATAAACAAAATTTCCTGCCAATTTTAAAGTTTGGAAAAAATTGCTCTGGATGAGTCTCATTTTATCAGCTTTTGTAAACAAATGTTTCACAGTTTTTCTGTTTTTGTTTTTGGAACAAGATGCAGTCAAAATGGCGTTAAGTAAGAGCTACAGTGTATGGCTTTTTGAAACCAGCAGAAGATCAAATATGGAATATACACAAAGGGAGAAATAAACAATTACTAGATCGAGCACATTAATAAAAAAGTCCTACAAATTAAATGTTGTCCTAAAGATATCTTAAACCCTTATTAGAGCATCATACACACTTGTTGAAAAAATGCCAAGTTTTGTATTTTGGTCTTCTTGTAACTTAATGCAATGAAAATGTCCAGAAAAGAAATACAATAATGTAATTTTTATTTAACAATCACGAATGCATATGACCAGTGTTACTTTTTTCTTTATTTTTAATATTGTGCATTTGGAAATGACATTAATGCAAGGTTTTATTTGAGAATTGAGTAGTGACATATAGCAATATGTTTTTAATCACTGTTAAGCACAGACCCGGAAGTCAGGCTGATTTGAATCCTGATTTCTTGTTTGTGCCCTAGAGAAAGTTTCTTGATCTCTCTAGGCCTCAAATTCTCCATCTTTAAAATAAGGATGACAATATAGGGTTGTAAGGATTCAATGTGAAAATGCATTTAGAGCCCTTTAATGTGATGGTGGGCACTTGACAAGCTGGAAGTATTATTATTATCTTCACCATCTTTCATCTTTTTCTTTGCATTGCTTAATACCTTTCCTTATTCAAGTGACACTCTTGATGGAGTCCTTGGACATCAGCAGAGAAGTAAGTTACAAACAATTCAAGCCCTATGGTGAGACATTTTATGTCTGTTTTTCTCAAAAAAATTCAAATTATAATTCCAAGAAACCATTCATCCTTTTTGCGAACAGGCCTCTAACCACAAGTTCATAAATGTCCTTTTTTCCATAAACAAAGCTAAACGCAATATCTTGTTCATCTGATTATAAGCAGAATAGCTGCTATCTGAGCACTGCTGTATCACAGACAGTAATGGCAGTAATTGCCAGCCACTTGGAAAAAAAATCAACTATGAAAGACATGTGGCATCCATCAATGTAATGAAAGATGAAAAGAGGCAAACACGTCTGCTCATTCAACGCTGGGCATTGATATTTGATTTATAGTACAGTAGCATTATATCTATTCTATAAGTAACTCATTCTGTTTTGAACAGAATAATTTTTTCACTCAATTGAATTCCCTAGGATTGTGCTAGGTGTCACAGATACCAATTAATGTTAAACCTTACCCTTACCTAAACCTTATTCTGAGATATGTTGTATTTAGAATTAAAAATAGTCAAGTTTTTCAATTATAGGATAAGGTTTGAAAAAGACAAGGTTTAAGATGCATAAAATGTTAATACCCAATAATCTTTTTTGCTATGACATTAGACATGGACCACATTTCAAGATAAGTATAAGTACACTAGAAAGTTCACAGCATGTCAAGCAATGAAGAATCTTAATCACAAGAGCTCCCCACTCCCCAAGAAGAATGTCATTTTATGTCATCCTCATACAAATATTCTTATTCCTAAGGTTCCCAAATCACTTGGAACTATCCCACCATCACAATTCCTGGAGTCACCAGGTGACCTTAAACCCAAAGACTGGTGCTGGAATTTCTGAAGAGCAGAAACTGGAAGGCTTGTTAAGTCTCGCCTCTGTTACTGGTGTGGCTGACATGAGTGATGAACTGTGCCTTGCTTCGCCACAGGTAATGGTGGCCTCAGAAACTAGTGTGGTAGGGTGTGCATATGATCCTATGAACCAGATTTTGGCTAACCCATTGTTAGGGAGATAAAATAAACTGAGACTACAGTTACTAAACTAATTTGATTTGTTAACCCAAAGAAGATAATCCTTAAAATCCAAAGCTTGTTGTGGAAACATAGACATACACACATGCACACAGGCGCGCGCACACACACACACACACACACACACACACACACACACACACACATCTAACCAAAAAGCAAGTTGAAAACAAGATACTAACCAAAAAAGCAATCATGTCCTAAAGACCTAAACACTCCCTGTAATCCAAAAACACTGCTTTGGATTTAGGCCAGTCAGAATTCTTAACATTTACCCCTCTGTTATTTAACAGCAGTCTTTTGAAAGAAAACAAAACAAAAGATTAGACATATTAGTTTCATCTCCACATAAAAAGGGTTTTTAAAAAAATCAGCATTTCATAAAGAATCAGGACAAAATAAGTGTAAAAAGGTCAATGCCCAGACTTTAAAGAAAAAGTGAAATTTGTCAGAAGAAGCAAAAGTAAAATACAAAGAAAAAAATAAGTGAAAACAGTTTTTAAAAAGTAATGTTGGTTGGGCTGAGGATGTAGCTCAGTGGTAGAGCTCTTGCCTAGCATGTGTGAGGCCTTTGGATCAATTCCCAGCACTGCAAAAACAAAACAAAAATAAGAAACAAAAAGCATAAAAAAGAATGTAATGCTGGTCAGTTAATGATAAAAGAAATAAATAGTTAAATTTCTTTCTAATGACTGAAGTCTTATGCTCTATTATGTTCATACAGAAATCTTCACAGTATCTTTAATTTAGAAAAGTTTGAGATGCTTACTCCAAAAGTTCACTTCAAAAACCCATAGAAGCCAGGCATATGATACATATCTTTAATCCCAGCACTTAGGAGACCAAGGCAGGAGGATCAAGAATTTGATGTCAGCCTGGGCTACAATCAGACCCTGCCTACAAAAAAGAAAACAAAAGAAACTCAAAAACCTAGATATCCACCTGCTTCTTTGTGGACTTAGCATATAATAGAAACATATTATCTGTCTATATCACCTGACTTAGTAAAATAGAGTTTATAGCAGGGTGAAGTAATTTAAGATGGGACTTTCATTCTATTATTTTATGACTGAAAAACAATAAACAATTCAGGGAAAAAGAAAGGTAAAATTTCCTGTTCTTCTGGATGTGTTACATTCCCCCACACTTCTCCTATTCCTAGCTCACATGCCAAGCGATATCTCAGTATTCAAGATAAGAGCAGAAACTAGCCTGTCCTTTTCATGGAATGGTAAGAAGGATATGCAGGTTAGTTGCCTCACACCTGGAATCTCAAGTAAAAAGGTATTGATAACAGTCAATGTAATTATAGCCTAGGATTACAGTCCCAAAGATGCAATTCTCTGAATTTACTTAAACAGTTCATAAGAGGAATGAAAAAATTCAAAATGAAAAAATAGTAAGACTGATATATGTTAGGAAAAAAGAAAGGGCTATCCTAGGTCCAAATGTCCAGTGATTATTCCCTCAATTCAGGGCTACATCAATTTTTCTAAACCACTGCTTCCATCTCATAATCTAACTAGTAAATCTTTGTAAAATTAATAGTATAAAGCTTCAGGAACATAAAACCCAAAGGGAGATGAATTTTATAAAGGCAGAGCTTCTGGGCGTCATTCTGGAAAATGGTTACACAAACCTTCAGAAAGGTGGTATAAGAAGCATGTTAAGAAAGTTCACAGTTATAATCTCAGTGGCAGTTCTTGCCATTGTCCAGTCAATTAGCCTTGACCACTGATGGCTAATCTCAGATGGTGGATGTTTGTGTGAGTAAGAAGCAAGACTGGAGAAATAAGGGCCAGACTGGAAATTTGAATCTGTGACTCAGAGATAAACACTAGCTTTCCACAAAATACTTCAAAGGCACAATGTTTTAATTTAAATATTACTAGACTACTTCCTCTAATTTTTCCTGGGAATTAAACTTCTCTTTACAATAGAGAACAAATTTAAATTTCTTGAAAAGTCCTTGAATAGAAAATATAATTAAATTGATAATTTAACAAGTAAGTTCATGACTAAGCCTTACATGTCCTTAAGACTGTTTTGGATACTCAATTTCGAAAATCAAGTGGTCCTCAGGTACCAATATAGAATGCCTTCTGAGAAATATAAACAAAGAAGGTTTTTAAAATTTGTATGTTTTGTTTTGTCTTAGAAAGAGCTGAGCAAAGCAAAAAATAACTAATGGTTTTTTTATAGTTGTAATGAAAAGTCTAAAATACAACTTAGCAAAGAACTTTCTACAAAAGTCTTTTGTAGTAACTATATTACTTAAAGTAAGATTTCTACATCCACACACATTTATTCTCATACACATTTACTTCTTGAACAATAAAACATACAGAGCTATTCTACGAAGTAGGATTGGAATTGGTTGATAGCTGAGCCTTTCTTGAAGCTTATCAAAAGTCAATTTTCCACACCTACTTCTGATAAATCTCCACTTACCATGCTTTGAATTCAGTGTCCATCTAGTTAATCCATCTAGTTAAGATATTTAATTATTATCTAGCCTTTGGGAAAGTGAAAAATAATTTAGTCCAAAACAACGAAACACTGGATAATTGATAGATACAGGCAGAGTTTTCCTTCCCTTGTTCCAAAAAAGGATCAGTAGTGACACATTATTCACTGTACAGTGTCAACCTTTAAGCCTTTAGGGTTAGAAATGTAGCTTATAAGATAATGCTGCATTGTAATAAAACAAATAATGTTTTAATGCTTTTAGTGTAATGTATTTTGCTAAGACGCGAAAATTCTGGAAATAGAAAAAGCTGATTCACGTTAACCTCTTCATGCAGCTGAAGTAGAGAACTTCTTGTTGAAGAACATTTGGTTTGATTTAATCTGGATAAAACTGCTTTGTGATTACTACCACTTTCTAGGAAATCATTTCCAGTGTCCACTCTGATGGCCCTCTCAAGTTATTAAACCAAAACTGAGGTGTTGGGGGTTGAAGATTTGACTAAACAGCCAACTAATTTCAAAGGCAAGAGACCAGGGATTATAATGCTGATTTCCACAGTCTAAATGCTCTCACACCATGTGTCCTCATTCCTCCTCTGCTCTCCCCATTTCTTCCTCTCCTCCTTTCGGGAAAATCCTTCTTGCCTATGTGACTTTCTCTCCCCAGGCTCTTCCTTCCTCCCCTCTCTTCCTAGTCCAATCCCTTTTTCCTTGTTTTCTTTCCCAGGCTCAATCACTTTAAATAAAAATAACCTTGGGAAGAAGTGTGTTCTACTATTTACTATACTCAAAACTTTTCAGTATTTTTAAATAAAAATTGAACTCTATTTTTTAAGAAGGAAGCACACTTGAGTCATTGTGTATTCAGGGGCTGATTTTCCACTTTTGCTTCTTTTTCTGTAAGTAAACAATCATGATCCACATCACAGCACAATAACTCCATACAGAAACACAGATCACAAAGGTAAAAGAGAGTTCTGGGTCTGTAGAGTCCCAGTCCCTGACTCTAGGTCGAGACTGTTCCCAGACTGAGGTATCTGTCACAAAATAGGATTCTACAACTTACCCAGAAGCCATTTCTCCTTCACAGTGACTTTCACAATAACAAAGTTGTTTTGTTTAATGAGCCTAAATAACTCATGCTTATCTTTCCCTTCTGCTCATCATCAACTCTCTGGATGTCTGTAGGCCATCCCTTCATCATGCATAATCGCTACAGACCACTGAGCCTTTCCTAGGGCTTTTTATCACTCATATCACTTTTTACTCTAACACTGATCTCGCTAGACTTTACTATTACCTTTAATTATGAAATGACAGTAAAAAATATTAGAAAATAATCTTCTACTATGGTAATGAAATAACGAGTGAAGTAAATATAATGCTTTACAAAATGCTTTTTTGGGGCATAATAATGATGAATCAGTAAGGCTGGTATGACAACTGAGGAAATTGAAGCCTCTGGAGGTTGTTATTTTCCAAAGCACAAACAGTCAAAAAAGTTCCAGAGACTGAACTAGATTCCAGGGCTTCTGCATTCTGATCCATTTATTTCTCAAAATACTAAGCTACAAACTCATGTCTATGGTACAGTCTTAGAGCATCTCAGTGGATCTTTTTGCTTTTCTTCTGTTAAAAGATTCCTTAATGTGTGTGGAATTGCAAGTTGCAAGAAAGCCTGTTGTCATGGTTACCTTTTTGATAATCATCACATAGTTTATTAGATATAAGGGTGAAATTACCACATATTGTATAAAATTGGTGCTATTTCCTGAATAAATATTAGAAAACTTAACCCCACAATTTTAAAATGGTAAATAAATATGTATTCACTGTTGTTATCAACTCTCTCTAGAAAGCAAGACCCAAGTGCAAAAACACAAAAGCATGTGCTTTTGGATAAGATTCATGAAAACTGAGTGGTCCTAATTACTGAGACTGTATCTGTATGCTGGTGGCACAGCTATGAGAAACTCTTCTTACTACTCGGAAAAGAAACACCTCTCACGCCTCACAAGGCCCTACAAGCACTCACTGCAGACTCCCTGTAAAACTATTCCTGTTTCCTCAGCAAGTGACTCACTCAACTTCCCCAAGGTAAACATTCTCTACTGTTATGTAGTTAATATTTATATTCTGTTAGAATTCATATGCTAATCCCTATCCCCCAATGTGAATGCATTGTAGATAGGTCAAACAAAGTCACAGGCTGGGGATCTGATCTCACTTCATTTTCTTATGAAAGGAGACATGAGAGATTTCACACAGTCACTTTCCCTGCTATGTGAATGTACAATGAGGAGCTGGTTGTCTACAAGCCAAGAAGACAGCCAAGAGCTGAACTGGCTGCTTAGTGCCTTTGTGGAGTTAACTAAGGTTAGGTTAGATTGTATAGGTGGGGACCTGACCCAATAGGATTATTACCTTATAAGAAGAAACACCAGAGAACTTGTGAGCTCTTTTTTCCACCACGTGAGGACATAGCAAGGAAGTGGCCATCTACAAGCTAAAACAAGAGCTCTCACCAGTAACAAATTGGCCTGCACCTTTCTCTGAGACTTCAAGCTTCCAGAACTATAAGAAAATGAACTCACACTGCTTTTCCCCCAAACTGTCTATGGTATTTTATATGACAGCTTGAGCTGTGATACAAAAGATACCCATTGATGAGTACTAACTGCATGGAGGCCAGGTGTGGCACATAACTATAATCCAACCTACTTGGGAGAGGGAAGGAGGAGAGTAGCAGGCTGCCTGGATAAAATCCCTAGACCCTGTTTGAAAAACAAACTAAAATCAAAAGGATGTAGTGGAGCTCAAATGGTAGAGTGCTTGTTTAGCAAGTGCAAGGCCCTGAGCTCAATCCCTACTACTACTGCTACAAAACAATGAGGCCACACTTATTGACTCATGTTTGTAATCCCAGCTACTCAGGAGGGGAAGATCAGGAGGATCATCACAGTTCGAGGCCAGCATGGGCAAAAAGTTTAGTGAGACCCTATCTCAACCAACAACTGGGCATGATAATGCACACCTGTCATCTCAGTTACACTGGCAGCTTAAACAGGTTGTGATCCAGACCAGCCTAAGCAAAAATGAGAGACCTTCTCCCAAACATAACTAAAGAAAAAAAAAGGACTTAGGGGTGTGGCTCAAATGGTGGAGCACCGGCCTAGCAAGCACAGTGTCCCAAGTTCAACCCTTGAAAAAAAAGCCATGTGAAGTAACCTACAATGAAACTCTGTGCTTTAGAACACGCGTTGCTCCCCAAACCCTCACTACCCTGATCTGCCTTTATGTTGATCTTTCTGCTTAGGAAGCTTCTTATTTTCCACAGAAATTCTTTCTACTCTTTAATTTCTGTCTCATAGCATGTTCACAAAAACCTTTTCTAAATCTACTACTCTGCCTAGCAGAGACACACAAACGTCTACATGTGTGCAGGTACACACACACACAGAGGAGGTCATTTCTGCCTCCTTTGTGCTATTGCTAGTATTGCTATATTAATTTATTTTGTTTCACTCACAAAACTACTAATTGTTTGAGGGTAGGAACTGTGTTTACTCATCATGGTATTCTCTGTAGTACTTATCGTGTATTTTATGCTCGGTAATTATGTTTAATTAATACAAGTGAATTGTATTGATTTGGACTGTCAACTTTCTTTTTTTATAAAACAAGTTAACATTTTGAACCCATTCAAGAATTACAGAAAAAGAGACAAAAATAGTATATCCCATACTAAGGGCACATTACAGTGTTCCTATATGCCCTTTACCTACACTTGTGAAAAGTCAACATCTATATATTACATTTATCAGAGCCAATAAATTAGCATTATTATACTTTTAGTGCCTAAATTAGAATTTTTGTTTGACTGTTCCAAAATAAGATCCCATATTACATTGATTCCTTTAGTCTATGACAGCTCCTCAATTTTTCCTCACCTTTCAGGAACTTGAAACTTACCAGACAGTTATTTTGCATGATGTTACTTATTTTCTTTTTTCTTATATTATCTCATCAAATTATTTATTGTTAGCATGAACATTAACATGTAGGGATGCATGGTTCAATGTCTTATTCCCATCGTGTCAAGAAGCCTAATACAGATGTATCTTATTTCTGCTGGCATTAACCTTGATACGTGCATTCTGTGACCAATGACGTTATCAAGAGCACCAAATGGCTCCTGTTGAGTTTCTCCATTGTAAAGTAACGTTTTTCCTTTGTAATTAAGATGTTTCTTAGGGGACATACTTTGAGATTCTACAAACCTCCTATTTCTCCACCATTTTTATCCACTTATTTTGACATCCACTGAGTGATCTGGCTATCAATAATAATTTCTGTGGTGTTTATCTGATAGTGAATTTCAAGTTTCCTTATTCTTTGAACTGCCACCTTCCAAACCAAACTGATCAACTGCAGGATGCGCCCATATCCAGCACAGAGACAGATGCCAGGTTTGGTCACCTTTGGTGACTACCTTAATTTGATAGATTAAGCCCATCCTACTTTTCTTACTTGATGAGATCCAATTTTTGAATTGCTGTAAAAGCAAATATAAACAGATACAAGATAGAATCAGTGGTGTGGGGTAGTTGCAAGCACCAGATATTTCATATGTGAAACTATTCTGATATTGTCTTTGAAAAACATGCCCTTCATTAATTTTTTAATGAATATTTGCTAGCGTTATGGTAGCACACATCTTTTTAAACTGACTGATTTATTTGGTGGTTGATGATGGCCAATATTTTAGGGATGTTTATCCATTGTTTATAAACAACAGAACATATAATTGTAGAAGACAGAAATAAGTACTAATTATATGCTTATTTCAAATTCTGGGAATTAATTCACCATTAAATGATAAATATACCCCATAAGTTTCTTACTGGTCTTCACACTTTATTTTTGAATGTTACAATAATACTTTTTATTAAAAGGTTTTAAGTGCAAATGTTTGTAATAAAGTAATTATGAGTATTTTGCTGATAATTTTTCATCTTTTTATATTGTCATTGAGTAAATCTATATTTCAGACAATCTAATCTATTTGTAAGTATTTTGAATCATTTCATTATATGCTAGTTGTTACATATAATTTCAGTACTTCAAGTTATTCAAAAGGAAATTTAAGAATTTTTAAAAAGACAGATGTAAGATTCAAACTTACATCCTGAATCTAAATTGATTCAAAATAGGAGTAAATTACTTTTCAGCTAATAAAATTGGCAGAAAATTATTAAATCTCTTTCATTTTTGAAAGGTTTTGTGATTTGACATTGCTATTGTGATGACATGGAGCTGAGGCCTGGCTTCTCACAATCAGTATGGATGCGTACTCCATCTGCTCTTTCCCTTTTACACACTATAAAAATGAATGCAAGTTTAGAGTTAGAATTTTTGTAATAACATTAAAATCCTTGTCACTATCATGATGTTTACATATACTCCTTTTATTTGCTGTTGCTTATTTCTGAAAATGCATATTTAATTTTATATTTTAAAGTGTGAAAATAGCCTCATCAAATCTGAGACGACTGAAGTCCTCTATGCTCCCATGTAAAGTGCAATCATTTGGAGAAGCTGTGGAATGAGCTGAACTTGTTTATGAATCTTCTAATTTAGAGTCATTCCTATTTATTTTGAATATGGAAAGAAATATGAAGTCATCACAAACCATAAGTAGTGAGCGAGGGGTGACACCTTTGGAGTAACTTCACTGATAGCCTGATAACTGAAATTCTTGTGTGGTTCGTGAAGTGACTCTGATGGAAATTCCAGTGATGAGAAACAATCTCCCTGTGATATAGCATCCCAGTGGTGTGGCCACCTGGCAATACCACCTCAAGAACAACATGGTGTGGATTACCTAACTTCTGCACACTGTGACTATCTCACACCGGCTCTACTTGATTTGTGTCAACAACTGTAAACAAGTAGAAATTTGAAAAGGTGAACCATTCATGAAAAACATAACTACACAGCGAGGAAGGAAGTAGTTAGACTGTTTTGGGCAATGTTAGCTTGCTTCTAATGACCTCATATGAATCCTGACTTGGAAAGTGGTTTCTTACGTACTGGCCAATCTACAATGTGAATAATTCATACAACACTAGTTAGATAGAGGTTTAAAAAGATGTCACAGGTTCCCTTTCCAGAAATTCTTGGCAATTCTCAGATGAATTTAAGTGATGACAATGAGAAATTTAGATTGTGGTAATTTTAAAATATCATACTATACACATTGGTATTATTCTCAAATCTGTCTTAAAATTGAAAACTATCTTTTTGTCTTTTGTTTATTCATTTATTCACATGTGCATACATTGTTTGGGTCATTTCTCCCCCCTGCCCTCCTCCCCCGTCTTCTCCTCCCCTACTCCCCTCGCTTCCAGGCAGAACCTGTTCTGCACTTATCTCTAATTTTGTTGAAGACAAGATCCAAGCATAATAAGGAAGACAAAGCGTTTTTGGCTAGTTGAGTTAAGGATAACTATACAGAGAGATTCCTAGCATTGCTTTCTTGTACAAATGTGTTACAACCCAGGTTGATTCATCTCTAACTGATCATTACAATGGTTCCTGATCCCCTTCTCATGTTGACCTCTGTCCCTTAAGGTTTCTGTATTAGTTCCTCTGGAGTGGGGACATCAAACACTTTCATGTTTTGGGTTTCCTACCTATCCCCATACCTCCCATATGTGCTCTCCCCTTGTCATGTGACACAAGTCCAACCACATTGCTGTATTTGCCCTAGATCTAAAGTTCGCGTATGAGGGAGAACATACGATTTTTGGTCTTCTGAGCCTGGCTAACCTTGCTCGGAATGATGTTCTCCAGTTCCATCTATTTACCTGCAAATGATAAGATTTCATTCTTCTTCAGGGCTGATGTACATGTACCACATTTTCTTGATCCATTTGTCAGTAGTGGGGCATCTTGGCTATTTCTATAACTTGGCTATTGTGAATAGTGCTGCAATAAACATGGGTGTGCAGGTGCCTCTGGAGTAATCTGTGTTGCATCCCTTTTGGTGTATCCCCAGGAGTGGGACTGCTGGAAAATATGGCAGATCTATGTTTAGATTTTTAAGAAGCCTCCAAATTTTTTTCCAGAGTGGTTGTATTAGCTTGCATTCCTACCAGCAGTGTACAAGGGTTCCTTTTTCCCCACATCCTTGCCAATACCTGTTGTTGGTGGTGATTTTAATGATGGCTGTTCTAACAGGGGAGAGGTGGAATCTTAGTATGGTTTTGATTTGCATTTCCATTAAAGGATCTATTTTGCTCTAAAAAAACCCCAACGTTTTTACACTAAAAATATATTTGCACATAGTAAACCACAATGATCCTGTGCTTATCTGTCAAACTAAGTACCTCATGTTTTTTGCAGTTCAGTAGGGGCGACTCATGAGATTAATGTCAAATATGGTTAGTGGTAATAATGACCATAACAGCTTTAGGTAATAGGGGCTGTGCAAGAGAAGAATCATGAAATTTAAGGTTCATTCACTGTGCAGTACCTACGAATATATATATACATATATATATATATATATATACATATATATATATATATATATATGTATATATATATATATATATACATATATATATATATATATATATGTATATATACACATTATTATTTTTTTCTCACAAAAATGGCCTTCTGAAAATTTTAAAGTGTAAGAACCAAAATATGTTTGCTTGCCTTGTGCCAACTACTTACAGTGTAAAATTAATTTCTGTGTGTTTTTATGGCTTCCTCTTCCACCCTCAAGCTCCACATTGAAACAAGACTGCTACGTGAATACCAGTATCACTGCTCACTGTAACCCACTGCAATAGCTTCCGTAGGACCTGCCAGTGTTAGATTAGTCCTTACTTGGCCTTCTTCTACCATATCAGGGATGGTGATAACTTGTGAGGTTTTCTTTCTATTCTGACTTTGGAATGTGATGAAATAATGTAAGGAGACCTCCTTTGAGGTAGGTCTTAGTTCCCACAAGCCTAGAGAGGAGTCAAAAAATGGATTCAGCCTAGATGGCCAATAACCAATGAACGGATTTTAAATATGTAGGAATGGAGTGTTATTCAGCCATAAGGAAAAATGCAGGAAAATGGATGGAGCAAGAGATCATCCTGTTGAGTCAGATAAGCCAAGCTCTGAAAGACAAATAGTGCATATTTTCTCTCAGCTGCAAATCCAAATCTAGATCTAAATAATAATGATGCTGCTGACGATGATGATGATGATATGACATGAATGTAAAATGGGGACTGCTAAAGGAAGACCCTTTGGGGGAGATGAATATGACTGAAGTACATTATATGTGTGAAAAATAGTACAGCGAGATTCACTAAAAACTAAAGGGAGTATGGGGAGAGGGATAAAATAGCAATAGAAGGGATGAATTTTATTAAAGTACATTATATGGATGTATGGAAATATCACAATGGACTTCCTTTCTACAATTAATATATACTAATAAGAATTATCTAATTAAAAATAATCATGCCATTCTTTGTCAGTATTAATGGTCAATTACACTGATAACAGAGTTCTTCCAGGAGAGTTCAGAGCAATTTTAAAAAGAAGCAGGTGGACAAGTGGGGCCTAAAACTAAAGTCAACAACATTGGTCCTGAAGGTATCAAAGACATGCCACCTTGAAACTATCCCCACCCTCCTATCCTGTCCTTTCTGGGTGAGGATCAACATCACATCCATGCTTGGAGAAGCCACTGCTGATGAGAAGACAACAACGGGAAGGTAGAGTAGAAGCCATGGATAGGGAATAGAGGAATAGGGAGAGGACTGAGAAAGATAGCCTTTCTCAGTTCAGGGTCCTCATCTATATTCAGAAAAGAAAATATTTTCAAACTGCTGGCCCAAAAGGATATCCCTTAAGAAGTGAATTATGTAAAATACCAAGTACAATTATAATTGCAATGTGTGATGCTTCACATCCTTGACAAATCTTAATGAAACGAAATGTTATGTCTCCTTGGAAACACGAATATTTTAATGATCCAGCAACTGCTATTGTACCATGCTTGAGGTTTCCTGAGACCTTTAAAATACTTCATCCTGGAAGGTTTTTAAAAGAGCAACACGAAACTCACTGATATTACTCTCTGTGCTTTTATAAGTTCAGAGATAGGTTGGTAATTATTCTAGATCATGTTTAGCTGTCAAAAATAGCTTTCCTTATTTTTTTTACCAGTAATTAGGATGGTTTAAACAAACTCAAATGACAGCAGCAACAACAACAACAAAGCAATCTCCCAAAAAGATGAAGAATAAGTCAGTTCTTATGTGGTCCAAAATGTTGTATTTGCTAAATGATATCAAGAGCTCTTTCTGAAGGTAAAAGAAAAAAATCTCTCTTTAGGATACATGGAAACATGTTTTACATAAACATGTGTGTCTTGGGAGGTAGCCCAAGTATTTTTGATCATTTAGGTGTTTCAATTTGATTATTTGTGAACATTACTTAATTTTTAATTTGTTTTTTGTCTCTCATGGGCATAGTGTAATGTTATCTATCTTGTAGCAGCTCCACACCTGCTTTTCAATAAACAAAGTCATTTATGTCATCACATCACTGCCACACTACTGAATGACTAAAAGAATCAAAGAGCAGCAAACTGTAGATATCTTACTATGCAAAGGAAATACAAATTTTATCAACTTTTTCTCTTATTAGTAAAGTATCAATTTCTACTTCTCATTCCTGGTATTTTAATCATTAAAAATTAAAAAGTAATTCTGATTGAAATAAATATGCTCACATGAAATGACAACTTACTGTTCTCAGCTGCACAAAAGCAAAGGTTCAGGATATAAGTGTTCTGAGAGGAAAAGAAGTGATAATAAAAGTTGCTTTCTAAATAGGCAAACAATTATGCATTGGATGAGGACAGATAAGAAAGATCATGCCATAGAATGGCTTATGAGACGGAAGAAAATATGAAACAAATGCTGAACAAAAAGAAACAGAATACATAGGAACGCTGAGCGTGGCAGCCCCTCTAGGGCATATATTCATTTTTAGCATGGCCTTCTCATGTACTTTAGGGACTGTGGCAGCTAAAAATAAATAATTTGCAAGTAGTTCAGTCCTTCATCTTAAGGAGCTCATTCCTGCCCATAATGTGACTCTATAATCTTGAAAAATAGTTCTTTATGTGCTAAATAGCAGGCTAAATTCTTTACATAAATGAACCCATGAAGAACAAACACAGAAACGTTAAATAACTTTCCCAAATAGCAAAGCCAACCAAACTTGGTAAGCCACAGACCAGCTTTTAAAGTAAAATCTAAAGCTTTAAACTCATCTAATTACTACACTTTAGTGACCTAAAATGGTGTGCATATCATTCAAAATACAGACCAATATTGAAAACATTTCCAAGCATTAACTCAATGTAAAAAAAAGTGAAGCTAAATGCCAATGAGGAACATATGTAAAGAAACCAACTCCTATGATAAAAACAATTTATATGCTTTTAACTATGTTAGAGTAATTGGATAATATTATGGATGGTAAGCTAACTTGTATTTTTCCAAGAGTAACTCTTAATCTAAGAATAGGTACCTCCAGGCAGGCATTCTCTTTCTATTATTTTGATTATATAATTCAGTAATAGGGGCCATGCTAAATTAGCTGGTAGGCCTGCATATTAAAACTAAAACAAAATTAAACAAGTTTTAGAAATACCTTAATATGTGAAGTCATATCTTTTTTATGTTGTACTCCATTTAGTAAACTCACAATGCGATTATTATAATTTAAACATGAATAACAATCAATTATATAGAAAATTTTACATTCCTAACAAAATAAGGATTGCCTTCATCTATGGCAAGAGGGTTAAATCTCACTGTACATAAAATGCCTTTCCTTTGGATAGTTATTTAGACATAAATACCTTAAGAAATGTTAGAAAAGAGAAATATATGGGGACTAGATAGTAGATGGAATTTGTATTTTCCTAAACTCAAGAAAAAATTAGAAGGACATAAAGTTTTGTCACCCACAAAATGAGTCTCCTATACATTTTTAATTGTGCTTTTTATTATATTTCAATATCTAAGTTATCATGACTTTGGTTTTAGTCACCATTATTAGTCTGAAGATAATACTAACACTTTTCAACTGAGTGAAATAGCATAACTGTAGTTTACAATTTACTATATATTTTATAAAGAGCTAGAAGAGAGGAGAATGAAAGTTCCCAACACAAAGAAATGATAAATGTGAGATGAAATATAAATTACCTTTGTCTCATCACTATACATTGTATACATGTATCAAGTATAATGTACAATTATTGTCTTTTTTTAATTCAAAGAAATACATAATCATGTTATTTTGTTTTTATCTATAAGTTACCAGAGAGACATTGTTTATAACAATATTCAATGTTCAGAGGCTGAACAGTTACAAAGAAGAGAGAGAAAGCATAGCTCTGACACCTCACTATCTGAGTGATCTTGAGAAAATTATTAACCTTGCTGTAAATCAGTTTTTCTCATGCATAAGAAGGAATAATAAGAGCTTTTGGTGAGGATAAAATGACACTAGAATGTGTATAGTGTAGCACAGTCTGTGATCAACATACGTTAGCTTACATAACTATTGACAGTATTCAGAATGCTTTAATGACAGCGCAAGAAGGTTTTTAACCGCAGAAATACCTGATCTGACTTGGGTTTTAAAACTTACACTCTTAGCTTCAGTGCTGAGCACAGATCGTAAAACACCCAGTCACGTGACACAGAGATAGCATGAAAAGACAAAGTCTCAGCTCTAGAGAAATCTATTAGGGGAGACACCATTGCAAAGGGAGAAACTCCCACGTGTTTTCCTAAACACTTTCCCAAGGTACCAAAGAAGTCCATAGATGGCGCTAGTTATTGGATATGTAAAGTTCTAGAAATACTCTGAAAAGGTGGTTTTTCACACGGATCTAAGGAATCTACGAACTCACAAGAGTAAGAAGATGGAATGGAAGATGCATGCTAGAAGGAAAGTGTGCAATGAAACACATGGGCTATATAGCCCCCTCTCAGTCTCCCATCTTTCTATATATTCTTGTTTTTAAAATTGAACTATCTTCATGTCACTAAAATTGACCATTTAAATTCACAAAAATAAATGTACCTGATCTTTAGAACAAACATATTTTATTTTCAAAGAGTCCTACTTAGAGGACATTTTTTCTTTCAAAACTGATTTTGAAATGTAGACCCAAGTTTTATTAATTTTTAAGCATAAAAGGAAACAATTTTAGAAGTTCTGGGAAAGCTTCTTGCTGCTGATAATACTGGCCTGTAGATGCCCAGAATACCAGAAAAATAAAAACAGCCATGACTCATTTGAATCTAAGTTATGGATTAAAATGCAACTTTGTGAGAAGTTTGGTGAGCACTTAAAACAATGTGGCTGAGTGTATCAAATTCCAAGGACGTTTTTCCAAAAAGTCATATGTAAGAATAACAACCAACAATGGGTACATTTGGGAACATCAAAGATAAACTAATGTTGCTTTATAGGTTGCATTGAATTCTCTTATGAAATTATAAGAATTATACAAGTTTGACATATACAAAAATAAACCATGACTGTACCATAACATCATTTGCAAATAAGCTAGGAATTTCTATCTACAAAGGCTTTAATGTAAGGAAAGAATTTTTATAGTCTTGGCACGTTCTAAAACTCTGAGTAAACTTTCCAAGTATCTCCCAGGAACCACTGCAGGTGAACAAGACCTTGTTTCTTCCCTTAGACATGAAGAGTCCATGAGGCAAATTCTAAAACCTTCAGAAGTACAATAAATAACCTCTTTCAGTCTGAGAAAGTACATTATAATACTTAAATCTATTTCTTTAAAAAAGGTACCACTTATTGACTGAGTGTGTTAATCTGGAGATTTATTTTGAAAGATGATAAGCAAAAATTACAAGTGCCTCTCCTTAATATTGAAAAATCATAATCACATCCAGTGACAAAGGCAAATGTAGCCTGGATGTAATGGCCAATTGGATTGCTATAATGCAAGTTCACATGCATTTGTGTGCTAGAGAAAAGTTCATGGAATACAATGCTCAGAAAGTTGAGTTTATGGTGTTTATTGGATTCATATACATAAAATATTAAATTTAGGGGCTTTATTTAGGCGAAAGGTAGAGAAAAGCAGGCTAAAGATTCTTGTTTTATAGTTATTAGTGTTAAAAGTTTTAGTGTAAAGTGCATTTTAATGTTAAATTCTGTTTAACATTTAGAAGATATAGTAGATGAACAGATAACACAGCAGCAATTAAAATGTTCTTCACTCAGAGATTATTCTCTCTGCTGAGTAGGAAACTAAGCCTTATGAAAAGTAAATAAAGCAATACATTTTCAAACATGCCAGTTGCTTCTGATGGTATAGTAAGTAAAGATGCATTTAAGGACTGAACCCAGAGGGAAAACAAAGCAATGTCTAAGTTATAGTGGGTAAGAAGACCAGTTGCCTTTTTAAAGTAATCATGAGGCCTCTCTAAACTTCCTGGGGCAACCAGTTCATCACATCATACCGCTATGTGTGGCCCTCAATCCCCAAAGAAATTTGGCTGTGTGAGTGCCCAGGGCAAGCACAGTAGAAGCAGCAACTAATTTTACTTATGCATCCATTTTGGTGGCCTTTTAAAATTGGAAAACCATTATTAATGCAGAACAAAAGTGGTGCTCTGCAGCTGAATCACCTGTGCTGAATCACACCACAGCTCCACCTGCCGAAGGCAACGTGGGAAATTTAAACATAAACATGTGCTCTGGATATTTGAAGTGTTTTCAAATATTTGAATTTTGGAAGACCCATACACAGATTCTTTCCCTGCAATTCCATCCTGATTCAGACTTTCATTCAATGCTGGACTATAGTTCTAGGTTCTCAGCCAGTTTCTCCAATTCCCATTTGTCTTTTTTCCAGAATACACTATGCACTGATGTTATATCAGTATTCTAAACTGCTGCTATAATAATGTCTTTCCTTGGCTCAAAATCCATTCATGGCTCTTCATTTCCCACAGAATCAATCATGATTTCCTCAGGACAGCATTCACACAGTACATACCCACACCTCCGCATTTATCTCAATCTCTTACTACTTCACTTTTATGTCTTCTGCTCCAGTCAACAGATGGTGATTCCCTAGTAACGCCACATTCCAAACTTGTAACCATGTCTTTGTTTACCTTGTTCTTTGGTCAAATGTGGCATCACTCTCCATCCTTATTCTTTATTCCTCTCTAATGCTACTTTCTCCATAAACATTGTCTTGTTCTACCAACTACTCTCTCTCTCTCTCTCTCTCTCTCTCTCTCTCTTTCTCTCTCTGGAAAATTTACTCAGTGCTCCACAGATGTGATCAAAAGACCTTCCCTTGTCCCAGTTATTTATATAATTGTGTTCTTAACATCTAGAGATTGTGGGGATGTGATCTGTAGAACCTAACACACTGCTTTAAAAATGGATAGTCAAGACATATTTGTTGATATGAACTCAATCTAGTAGTATTCGAGGTATTCTTTGATGGTTAGATGCTAGAGTATAAAGTCCATCATGGTTTATTCTGAAGTTCTTTTCTTCATTGTTCTTCTGTTTGCATACTACCACCAAGCCAAAACATCCAGTTTTCCTTTTCTTAGAAAAAAAGGTTCTATCTACTGAACATCACAACAAAAATAAGAAGGAAAGGTAAGCACTGTTTCTTAGAAATATGTCTAGTTTACCTACAAATTGTGCAGAGAATTGCAGAATTAGGCATTTAAAATATTTGATCATACTAAATTAGTATTTAGGCAAAAGTACATTTTTACTGTTCATTTAATAACTGCTTGAATACCTTTACTTTTATGAAAATAATGATTTCATATTAGAATAAGTAGATACATGTAATAATTTTCTGGTATAACTATAGTAGAAGAATCTGCTATTTGTCTTTATCTTAATTTGCTATCTGAATTATGATCCTAAACTCTAAAAGTCATATTCAACTCCTATAAAAGCCGTTTTTCTGAGTATCTTCAATCATTTGAAGTTACCTTCTCCCTATCTGTTACAAGGCTATCAGCCTCCTGGGTTGCTGCCTTGGAGACTTTGGTTTTTTCTCCCTCCTGTTTGCAAATGTTGGCCATTCTTCATGCCTAAATTTCCCTCAGAAAACCAATTCACAAATTTACTTATTTTCATCGTAGGTATCTTACCTGTGCACAGTACATAATACACAGTTGCCCCACGATAAAAATCTCTTGAAAAATTGAGTAAATGACAATACAGAAGTTGTATTTCAATCCATGAAATGGCTAGAGTAATCTTTCCTATATCTTCTATCATTTTAAATTCAATGTATCCCAAACACATGAGTATTGTCCCTTCTCCAAACCCACAAACTCTCCCAGTTACCTCCCCATGGACCCAAATTTCTTTCCTTTCCTATGGGTTCAAACACAATTAAGTCATTTCTGTTTGTTTCCTTTCTGTTTTCTCCTACTTAAATGTTAATTGTCCCTATTATTATATTGTAAGGTCTTATGCCAAACTATGCCTATAATATGTACTCAGTCACAATATTTAGTATTCACTAAATGCTTACCACAAGATAGACACTGAGTTAAATTCTACATGTATTATTTGTAGCTCAATAAGAAGATGGTACTATTATTTACACTTTACAAATGAGATAAAGTCTTCCAAATACTTATTGACTATGAGGAGATACAAGTGTATATGAAAGTTTATGAAAAGTCCAAGCTTATATAAGTTTCAAAAAATATTATTGGTATTAAATAATACAAATAACTTCATTTTTCCCTAGAATAGTTTTTCTAATAGATGTTCAGAAATAATTGTCTTGGAAAAATATTAAGGCAGTATTTTTCTTTGATAAGTGAGTATGCTTAGCAAGAGAATTAATTGTTTTGCATTCACATATACTAACATGAGCTGCTCTTTGTACATATTTACACTTTCAAAATAAAATGCTATAATAGTAAGTATATTGTTAAGAGACTGACATTAGTGCAGTAATTTTAGTGGGTACCATCCATTTTCCTCTGCTTTCTGAGTAGTATTGAAAGAAAATTCACACCTGTGAAATTAAATGGAAATAAAATTATAAGGGCAAACAGTGATAGAAAAATCAAAGGAGGATTCTTCCAACAAAAATAAAAACTGAAGCAGTAGGTGAAGAGAGGATCATAGAATGTGTCTAAGACAAGTAGGAAATGCTTGCTCCAATGATTCTGACAACTGCAGGTAGGTTATGAAACACCAACATGAAGGCTTCAAGACATGGAAGGTTCAGAAAATGTGACAGAAACATATTGTAATGAAAACCCAAGAGACATCTCTTTTTAAAGTAAGTTAAAACCACTCTTGTGTAATAAACTACAGTAGGTAATTGTGACTGGTTCTTCGTCTGTGAATACCTGTGATTGTCTGTGAATAAATTGATATAAGGAATGCATCTAGAATGTTGTAAACAACCTCACAGAGGGGAAGGAAAATTTACCAGGTATCACTCAGGAGCCTGTTTTGTTTTCTTTTTTTTATAATTATCATTTCATGTAATCCTCTGTACACTTTAGTAATGTGGTTGTATCATCTTCATTTTATAGATGAGGAATCTGGGCACTGAAAATTTTCTTACTTAAGATCATGCTCAGAGTAACATGTGAACCTAAATTGAACTCTGTTTTCTGACTAGGAGTCAATATTCTTTTCTCTCCAGCACAGTATCTCTCTCCACAGTTAAGGCTGAATTCAGGAGCACAGCACATTTGATATTAACAAATGTGCCTTAACCTTTCCAAAGCTTCTAACACGATGACTGGAGAGGTGGATGGTGATACTGATCAGTAAGAGTTGAAATGATCCAAGAATACTCAGATTAGAAAAAAATAGGGAATAGTACAAAGTGAGAATGACTCCTAGCTCAATCCTGCTCAATTTAAGGGGATTACCACCAAGCAATTTTGGCTTTTAGTGAAGGGAAAAGAGGGGAGGGAAGAAGAGAAGAGAAGGGAAAAAGGTGAGGGGAAGCTAGTGGAAAAGAAGAGGGAGACAAAGATGACAGAGGGACTCAAAATTAGAGAGAATGATTCAGAAGAGTTAATATCCCACTCTTCTAAGGAAGCACATAATTAAAACTTCTTTATCTTCTGAAACATCTAACTAAAAAAGACAAGACTAGAAAGCCTCTCTCTCACTTTTTTCTTTTTTTTTTTGCTTCTGTCTCAAGTGTTTTTAAAGTTGCCTACACATTACAGAACATTTTGTTTGATTTCTTTTTAATGTCCCAGTGAATACTCAGAATGTTTCTTAATTTATGTATTGTATGGTGTCTACATGTAGATTCCATGAAAAATGAAAATCAAAAGATGTGCTTGTGTGTGAGTGTGTGCACTGGGACTGGAGGAGGAGGTAAATAAAGGAAATGGAAGAAGCTTATAAAAACCTATCTCTTCGCTATCCACCCCTGTCAAAAAAGAAATCTGCAATTCATGAATAAAATATAATCTGAGTTTTACATTAGCACTATAAAAGTTTTTATTGAGTGTAAGTTTTAAAAATGTTATTGTGTTATAAAATTTAATGGAAAATTTTTCTTTCCCTTAAAAATAAACCCAAATGCCACAGACATTTCCCCAAAATTCCAGCTGTCTGCTTGGTCTCTTTATGTCTCCAGAGCTGTTTTATTTTTCCTCTATTGGTACTTTAAAGGTATACTCTTTGATATATAATACCACTTTAAAGGATTTAACAGCATTAAGATTTTTCCAGTGGACTAAGCAGTTTATTTTCCTATAATTGAGGTACACATTGCAAAATTTGTGATTTAATTGGAAAACCTTCGTTACTCATTAAAAACTGTCATCTCAGTAAAAGAATAGACTACTAAAGCAAACAAGATTTTACTCCAGCAATTTAACAAGTATATGAGTGCATACATGAATATGAAATTTTGGAAAGGCCAGACATGGGAGGAAATAATTTCTAATTTATAATAAAGTCCAAGAGTATTTCTAGTAAAAATATTTTTACATGTCCATACCCTATGCATTGCATATTTTCCTCCTATGTTGTTTTTCCCACAGAAGCAGTGGAAGCCCAAGTATATTGATTTCTAAATATAGAATATCTAGCTCTGTCCACCCACCTATCCATCCACCCATTCTTCCATTTATTCACTCAGTTCAACTAAAAGAGCATTCATTTTATACCCACCAGATGCTGGTCCTATGTTAGGCACTAGGGAATAGAGATGAATAGAATGCTCCTACTCTCAAGGATTTTATAGATAGATTAAAAAGGTAATCAGGTAATTATAGTGTAGTGAAGGGGCAGCTGCAGTAAATATGTGAACAAAAGGTACGAGAACAAGACCCTAAAAAGCAAAACTTTCACCACTTGCCTCACCTCCATATAGTACTTACAATTCACAAATGGAATTGATAAAACATTCTCTCCTTGGCCTTTGTTGCTGTTTTTCCTATGTGTCCCCTCAAACAGGCTAGCCATTCTTTCTTCCTCACGCTATAGGGTTAGCGACTACTGCGCATTTCCTTCTCATAGCAGCTCTAAGGTGATACCACACTGTGCTGAGTTCTCCCTTAGGAATGAAACTACTTGGACCCAAGAACCAGTTATTTCATCTTCCGATCACCAGTATGCACCATGTAAATAAATGTGTAATGAATTTTAAAAAGGAAGAAAATACAGTGGACCCTCCATATATGGGTTCCACATATGTGGACTAAATCAACCATAGATTTAAAATATCAGAAAAGAAACTGTGTCTCTTGTCACTAGTCGCTAAATGATACAGTAAAACAGCTATTTTCTTTTGTGTTGGTATTATGAGTAATTTAAAGATGATATAAAGAATACTGAGGGTTTTTTAAAGCCATTAAAAGCCATTTATGAACACACTCTAGTTTATTTCATAAATGGACATTTGCTAACATACATTATTAACATTTTCTAAAATAAAAAAAGCAATTTAATCAGACTAGTTGCTTAACTGTTTATCTCTGCAGTGAATTAACTTCAAGTGGTCCAGTTAAGATTTCCATTGAGATTAAACAACTTTATTTTTGACTCAATCTTAAGTTTGAGATGATTCAATATTGATACAAGTAGCGCTAATTCACTCATTTCTACCACTGTGTCATAGTTTAGCATGTAACACTGCCACTCATTTACTTGTCATTCTCTTTATGAACTTTCTCCCTAATGTCAATGAGGTAGCAATGGGCATTAACTTCATACATGTCATGTGCCCATCTGCATGATGCCCCATCATGGTTTCCTTGATCTCACTGGCAAGCAGTAAGCCTCTGTTCTCCTCACATGCAGCATTATGTTTTATCAACGTCAAAGACTCAGCCTCATCCAACATGGTATCCACGGTGCCTGTCATTATACATTAGTGCATACTGAGTCTCCTATAAATATTTATTAAATTACCACAGGTTTCTCTGCATAGTAATTTTTGGTGTACATGGCCCAACTTTCTTATAAAATTATTTTTCCTGGGTGTAGGTCTTGCTACATACATGTCCTTATCCACTGAGTTGTCTTGACAGGTTCTGTACACTTAGTAGGTCTTCAATGTTTTTACTGAGTGACTGAACAAATGAAATAAAAGGAAAATGTTATTTAATATCGTATAGTGTGACATGTCTGAACCATAGTCAAAACTGCATTTAAGTCTTCTATCAACACAGTGCTTGTCTTTTATACCAAGCGACATTTTTAGACATATTAGTATGTATTAATACAGTGATCTAATGGGGGGATCATTCTCATAGGAACTTAGAAATAAGGAAAATAAATCTGTCCCACAAGGGCCAAACACATAAAAGTCTATTTTATCCTCTATCTTTCGAGTGCAAAAAGAACTCCTTGATTGGTATGGACAGAAGGGATTCATTTACATCTGTGGGCACGACAGCTATCAGAAACCCAGAGTGCTTGAGGGACAAGCCAATCTCTGTCAGGTCATATGATTCTATCTCTGTCTCTATCTCTCTCTCATCTTAGGGCATCACTGCTGTTTTCTCTGTCTGTTCTACTCCCCTCTGTCTCATGACCAGGTTCTACTTAACACATGCTTTCTTCTTTCTCATAACTTCACCTTGCACTCTCTCTTACCTGCCATTACTCTTGACTCCAACTAGTGGCATCCTTTCTATTTCAACTCAACTGATGACTGAGTGACCATGCTCATTTTTTTTCATCTCATGTCTCTGTAAGTTACCCACCTACAAGGCAAGTACATATGACAGAGATCAGTTTTCTAGCCTAGGCAAGACAGTAGACTGTTGAAGTTACACAACTCGTGTGTTGTAGCACGAGAATAGTCATAGACGATATGTGGATGTACATGATGGCATTCCAATAAAGTGTCAGTTATACTGGACTCCCAATCTACAAAACTTGACCAGAGCCTGATTGATCTGTGCTTATGTTCACCAAGGCAACTTTTGATTATAATTTAGTTTTGCAGATATTTCTTCCTCCAGGAAAACAAATAGGATAGTCACATAGATTTGAGGATCTAACTCCTTTGAGAGTTTTATAGGGGTAGGAAACTAGAACCCCTTTAAATGTGATTAAAGTGTAATAGTGGCTTGGATTCTAGGACTAGATAGTGACTTGCAAGGGGACAATGCCACCTAGGCTATGCACTTGCCCTAGGGCAGGAGTACTACCTCACAGTCTACTCATGGTACAACTGACATCAAACCAGTCACAGAGAATTCCTTGCCTTGGCTGTTCTCAAGCTCAAACAAGCCTGGACTGGTGAGGAGCATACCAGCGATGCAGATTTGATCCTTTTCTGATTCTTTAAGTTTTACTGAAGTCCTCATATAGATCCAATAGTAAGCTATATATACCAATAGATACCCATATGCATTTTTCCAAACTCTTTGTGGTGACATGAGATCACTAGTAACTACAAGCAGTTCCACTAGTGCATAACTGTCATATTTGGTGAGGAAAGTAAACATTTTAGAGCTTTTACTATTTTTATTTTTAGAGGTACATACAATTACAAAGTTTATTCTTAAAATAAACTCACCATTTGTTACTAAAGTTATTCTTTACAAGTCTTGTTGAGTTTTTTTCAAGGGAAGGGGTGTTTTTCACACATTTTGATTATATATGTGTAAATGCATACAAACATATGTAAAAGACAGTATTCTCAAAATTTAAGAAGTAATAGAATGATGGGTGGAAATTACTATCAGAAGTCTAATTAAACAAAAATTGGAATGATTTTAGATTACAGAATAACAACGGGGATAGGGTGACAGTGCATGGGAGACGATGAACACTAATGTGTCTCAGCTATAATTAGATAGGGCACGCATGATACATCTTTTTCTTCATCCACCTTCAGCTTAGCTTCAGCTTTCTCTTTAGCGGGGGTACAGCACATCACAGACTGCCCCGGGCAGAAGTGGAAATCTCTACATTAACGAAGGAAAAACGCATTTCAGAGAAGCACAAGTTACTTTCTATTCAGGCTTTCCTTTCACTAAAAGAAAAGAGAGCCGTGATACATTCAAGGAAGAAAACATTATACAAAAATTAAAGCTCTCCCTTGTTTTCTAAAGTTACAAGTTATGAATGGCAAGATTTCAAAAAAAAAATTCAAGTAACTACACACGCTGAGGCCAGAAATGGATATTTTTGAGTCTGGACACGCTGGGGAAGAAGAGTCTCAAAAGCTTGTGATTAGATACATCATGAAGTCAGCAGAGATCAAACCAAGGGGCCCCTGCTTCCTCTGACACTACGAGGGAGAAGCAGGGAGCCAAGCTGATGGAATTTTACCTAAAGAGAATTTTCACACCATATTTCATATACTACTGAATGATGATTATTATATTATTAATGTCACTAATTTCTTACTGGTTAAGTCTCAATTCTGACAACCTGTGGTAAGAATTTAAACAAGAGTGCTCCATACCTGGAGCACCCAGAAGTTCAGGCCTTCCTAGGGGACAGGGAAACACTGTGTGATACAAATTACCCTGAGAGCTCATATTCTACATTGTCATACTTAGCAGTTATAAAATATTCTTCACTTGCAAAATTATATAGGTCAACTTTTTTCAAGAACCTGATTCACTATATCAATTTGGCTCAAATTAAACTTTGTCCCTAGAGCTCCCCAGAAAATGAATGCAGCTTTCCATAAGAATGGTGATGATGCCTGATGCTGTGGTGACAGGAGAGAAGGGAGATCCTCACCGAGTGAACAAATGAAATGAGAGGGAAATGTGATTTGTAGCCTTCAAAACCAATACAGTGTTTTTGAGGTCATTAGTAGGTATGTGAAGAGGATCCAAGGTTTGAGCATTCTCTTGCACATGCTCCTGTAACACTGGACAGGCTGAAGGGGTACTGAATGTTTCTAAGCTCAAGAAGGCTGCGATGTGACTTATGGGGAAAACATGCAATATAAGCTTCATTCAGGAATGAATTACAGTGTTACTGGCTGTAAGCACAGTGTTAGCAAATCAACAGTATATATTAAATAATGTCTTTAAACAGAAACACTCATAAAACAAGCTTATGACAATGTTGTGACCAAAGACTTGCAGGACCTAACCCTGTATTTCCAATATGAGCAATTACTCAGTATTCACTAACTCAGTGTTTGCAACAATTTTTAGAGTATAACTACCATGAATAACACAAATGTACTGTATGTGAATATTTTATTTACAAAAGGGGATGCTTGCATATGTACTTAGTGTACACTGTCTAATACCTTGATTTTTTTCACCTAATAATTCATTTTAGAAACCGTGGCATGCCATGCCATGCATATCTACTTCATTCTTCACAAAGGATGCAGTTTTCTGCTGGGTGATTTTGCCACTGTTGATTTAGTTAGTTGCTAATGATAGAGTTTTATGTAGTTTCTGGATATTTTTAATGACAAAACAATGCTTTAAGGAATATTCATGTGCTTATGTTACTGCAAGTGATACAGATTTCTGAAGAAAATTATGGTCTCTAACAAACATGCAAGAGCTATATCTTTCTTTAGGAGCCATCAAAAATTTTAATAGGCTGATGTTACTATGCCAGCCTATAGATCTGGCCTGTGGATTTGATGTTGCTAAACAGCAGAACCATACCAAGGGTGCTTAAGAAATGTCAAATAATTAGACTTTCTTTGATAGGCAAGATTGGGTTTTAATAACTATAGGATCCATTTATGCCACAGATGGCTGAGGATATGTGCTCTTTGTGTATAAATCTGCCCATGAAGAATGGAGGCCTTTTCACAGTGTTCTTTATCTAGTGGTGTCAAACTGAACCTCTTCCTTAAGGTAAAAAGCAATAGCTCTGCATCAAAGGGAATGGAACCTCACCTGCTTTACATCCATTCCATCCCTCAATCTGGGTTTGGGGGATGAAGTAGCTCAGGACTATCAGCATGGAGCTTATACTGACTGAGAAAGAATATTGTGGACATTCAAAATTCATGAGAGAAATAAGGAATAAATACTTGTTCATCAAAATAAATGGAAGACCTTCATTTTCTTCAGTCAAGTTTTTCCTACCCGAAAAGAAAATGCTTGAAGAAGCACATATAATATACTTCAACTTTTTGGTGCATGCAGGCCACCCATCTGAAAAATTATCATTTATAGGCTAACAATTTTAAACCACCAAAACTCTCTCCCATAATTCATTAATAAAACCACTGTATTTTAAAGATAACATTAACAATAAAAGGCATATTAGATATGGATAAAGAATTATCAGGAACATAGAAAACAAATTCAAGTTAATTTTAACCATTCATGAAAAAAGAAAGTTTGTGCTTGTAAAGCTGGAGATGTGCAGAGATGTGCCTCCCCTGTCATGCAGTAGGATGAGGATTTTTAGGCGTTAGGATCCTAGCTGGCTGTTCCTGCCCATATCCAACTGTCTTGGCCCAGGCTCTTTAGGCTTATAAATAGGGTGTTGGGTCTGTTTAACATAGCAGATTTAATGCAGACGTTGGACTTCACTTGAATTTCTGGATAAATATGTTAAGGGGAGTGTGTGTGTGTGTGTGTGTGTGTGAGAGAGAGAGAGAGAGAGAGAGAGAGAGAGATCTCATTTGGGATTCCTCATGAAATGTTTACACATATTCTACATATTTTTTCCTATTCCTACTTGCTTAAATTATGGATACAATTTTCACAAAATTTTAATATCTAGAAACAAATCACAGTTCACAGTGCTGCAACTGCATAAACTAAATACTGATTTGCTTCTTCCTTAATCTATTCAGTTATTAGAGTTCTTAAATACCAAGTCAATGCATGTTTTAACCCCAGGAGAAAACATTTCTTCAGAATTTAACTTCTTTAGAGGAAAGAAAATTCATAGAAATTACTATCTTCTGCAGGCTACTAGGAGTTTCTAAAAGGGAGAATATTTTATTTGCTATGATACTACAATGTTTGTAAGTAGAATATCCTTCATAAAATAGTTGACCAAACAATAGTATTTGAGATAAACGTCAATTTTCATGTTTTAAAAACCATAGAATACCTTCAAGGAAAACAAGGTTAAGGTGGGTCACAGACCTACAGATGAAACCCCTTCTAGGCAAGTGCTTGAGCCACTCCACCAACTCCCTCACTATGAAGCCCCTTCTAGACAGGCAGTGGAAGGCATGACCATCAGTGCTGAGTCCAACAGTGCTTGTCCCTGAACTGTTAGTTAATGTCTTTGTAGACTGTTTTCCCATGTGAAAAAGGACAGTGTTAGAACAGGTCCCAAAAACTCCTTTAAGCTCTACAATCCTATTACTTAAATGTGTCAAAGCAGCTGTCCCTGACCACTTTCAAATTTAAACTTTAAGAATGTGCTTTTATCCATGTATCCCAAAACAAAAAAAAATTATAAGATTTTTCCTGGTTTACCAGAAAAAAAATCTGCTCAAGCTCAGAGAGTTTATGCACACAACAGGTAATGCCTGGCTATATCAGTTTGGCACCAAATACAATGTGGTTGTGAATTAAATTTTAACTCATTTATTCACTGAACACATTTTTTTTACATGTGTCTATTATCGCATCATTTCTTCCCTTAGAAAACTAAAAGACTATATTGGTTAGGAAGTTTAAAAACTACTTTTTTTTGTCAACGATTATTTAAGGAGCTTTAACACCTGTCTCATTATTTCCACATTTACCAGATGGCCAGTGCTTAGAGAGGCTCATGATTTTCCCAAGGTCACATACATGTGAGTTCTACAGCATTTTCACTCTCTTCATCATGGCTACATGGCTGCTGGTCTCTCAAGTTATCGCTCCAGCTGCTCTTTAAAATTTCCCCTGCACACCACTGTTACAGAAGCTCTCTGAACCTCACCCACTAAGCTTTCTACCTGGTGATGCCAAAACCTGATTGGGCCTCTCCTGTTGCCAAGATACGATGTCATTCTTTTTTTTTTTTAACCACTCCAGAGCTTTATTTATCATATGTCTTTATCTCTCTTCCAGGATCTCTTATCTTATTCCTCTTAATTATTCTAATATCTCCACTAATGGGGCACCCTGCTGTGAGGCTTTTCTATTTGGACAGACCTCTAGCTGCTTGGAGAAATAAAACCGTTAGCTTTACTCTGTTGCTTCCTAGTCTATCATTCTCCTTCTCTTCACCCATCTAGTTGTCAGTTTCACAGCCTAATCACCCTCCTCCTTCTCTCCTCCAACACTGTCTGGTGCCTTATCTCAAATTCTTTAGAACTGCTTTGCTCTCAGCAGCTTCTCTCTCAGGACTGCAAAATTACTTTCCCACCGTATTTCCCTGCTTGCACAGGATGATCTTTCTACATGACCCTCTCTCCTGGAGACCCCACTTTTGTTTCACAATTATACTGTAGGGGACACCCTCACTCTGTGAGGCACCTTTTGAGATGCTGATTGCTCTGTCCATACACTACCTACTTGCTGGGTTGTTTTGGTCCTATTTTCCAGGACATCATGTTATTTCTTGTGAAACTGGACATCCTCCTAACATATGGTGCTGCAGATGCTATCCACTCCTATATGGCTGAATTTTCTTCTAGGCTCTGGCTGTTATATTACTACCTCTTTTTACATGTACAACTTCATTTCTCTTCCTTGTAATATTTTCAAACCCCACTGCAATTCTTCTTTTGAAATTGGTCTTCCTACGGATGCTGTATTGCCCTAGTGTTTCTCCTTCTCTCTTTTATCTAATCCTCTCATCTCCCAAATGCCAGTATTCTCTAAACCTCTATCTCTACACTATTTACTTGGCACCTTTGTTTTTTCTTCACCCATCACCCCTGAACTGCTAACTGATAATCCTGTCTTTCTCTCCCAAAGCCCAACAGGCCACTTGTTTAGCTGTGCATCTTGTTTCTACCTAAGACAAAATTAAGCAACTATTGGTTGATCATGGTTACACTTGCTCAAAATCTTGATTCTGTTATTTCTCTTACCTATGAAGAGCTAACTGAGGTCTAAGAACTCCAGTTCTCCTATTCTCCCTTCCTTCATATTTCCAGAATGCATGCTCCAGGCCAGGCCCGTCATGCTATGCTGCTGCTCCTTGCCAGATGCATTCTCAGAAGCAACCACTCACTGACTTTACATGTTCCCCTGAAACATATATAAAAATGTGCATACTAGATTTATTATGAATAGGTCCCTTAAATATCCTTCTATGTACCTTGGAAAACTATATTAAGATTGCAATGTGGAAAGGGAATTTGAACCCATAAGAAACAACAAAAACAAAAACAAAAAATCAGGTATTTTCCTTTAGTCTTTTTTTGGAGGGAAAAATCTATGATCTACCATTGATGACAATTGTGAATTATGTTACCTATCCTTGAATTACAGGAATACTCTGTTTTCTTCAGCATGATGTGATAAGTTTCTTAACTATTCTTGTGTATGGTTGTCTAGGTTACCTCACCTAATACCATCTATAAACTTATTTTTATTATCCATTTCCTGCCCTGAAGCCTGGAATAAAACTCCATTCCCATGAGCTCTGGAAAACAGCTCTCAGCAGCATGACCCAACTAGTTTAAGAACAATAATTTGCAAAATAACTAATCAATTCCAACACTGGATGAAAACCTCTGGAACCATGTGAGGGAATCTTTTTTTATTAAAAATACTTTTTAAAAACTCTCACTTTCATTTTTTGGTAGAATGACAAAGACATTCTACAGAGAGAAGGGAATAAAGGGCTACTGAGCATGACCAAAATAAATGGATGACACAAAGGCAATAATTGGATACTTTCCTTTTCTAGTGTTTTTTCTGTTCTACCTTTGGATGGATTGAAGGAATGTTAGAGGAAATTCCCAGGTATTTTACACAAGGAGGTAAAACTAATATAAAGTTTGCTCAATAAACAAACCTGGACCAACAATTGATGTAACAGGCCACCCTGAACCAATAATTAACATAATAATAACAATTCATATATCACCTATGAAGATAATGGCCCTCCATATAGAGTTCATTTCACAAATCAAGTTTAAACCCAGAAGGATTTAAATGCCAAGGCTTAGACCTTCTCACACCTGGACAGCCCACACTAGCTGCCAAACCATTTGGAGGAGAACCCTCAGTTTTACATCACTGAGGATCCCCACCTTATTGGACAAAACTGCAGTCCCTATAGTTTCCATGTGAAACTGGCCCTTATCTAAGTCATCACCTTTGAGGTTTACTGTCCTTGTTTAGGCCAGTGGCCATATCCAACTTACCCGTGTCATACCTTGAGGTACACTTATGCTTCGCTAATAAATCACTCTCTACTATCTTTCAATTCTTCGTGGTTCTTTTGCCACACTTAGAACAATGTCCTAATTTTGACGCTGTATCCAAGGACAAGAAGACATCTGGAACTCTACAAACGACCATTAGCAGGACCATCTTAGTGTGAGACTTAGATAGGACTGTGTAAAGGAGAGTTGTTGGCTCCATGGAGAGAATTCTAACCCAACTCATTCTGTTTATCACTTGGTGGATATGAAGCTAAAGAACTTACCTGGCTTTCTTCTAGAGTAAAACACTTGGAAGACCACTGGAGTGCAAACTTGTTGAACTTATTTTTCCAAAACCAAGTGTCATTTCTTCTCCTTGTCAAGGACTGCACAAGAACAGATGCTCCTTGGGTCTGGGAACATATTTTGAAGGTTTGAAATGTGTTTCCCACAGGTCATTTGTATTGCCATTCTACTTCTCTGTCTTTTTGGTTTAATGGAACAAAATGGAACTACAGAATTTTATCATTTGGTATGATAAATGTAAAACAAACTTAATCTCATTTTACAATTCTTTGACTGCTGATCAAGTTCAAAAACCTATTTGAAGCTTAAAGAGGTAGTTTCAAAGAGGTGGTTGAAAAGCACCTTCAGGATTTTAAGAACACACATTTTTAACACTTCCTGACCTTCACGTCACTGGGAAGTACTACTGTCTAGATAAGAAAAGAGCAATTTTTCTGCATTCTTGAAGATAGTTGAACAAATGGGAAGATGTATTTCCAATGTGTTCCAAGAACATAGTACGTGGTTGGTACCCAAAGATTAAATTAATGAATGAGTGAATTTTAGGCTCTATGGAAGGCAGGGTAATATTTTCCTTCATGTATAAGAATAAAAATGTTAACCATATTAGAAACTTAAAGTGTATATTGAAAATAAACAGGCATTTCATTTGGTTTATTTTAAACCAAACTTTTGATTTATATTATTGTTCTTAAGCCATTTTGTGGAGTAAAAAAATTAACATCCCCAAACCAGTATTATGAAGCTACATCAGTTTCTTTTCTATTTTTAACATACTTGGGAGCAAATTAAACATACTCAGAATGTTTTATTAACTAGAACATTTAGTTTAACTAGTTTAATTACTACTGTTTAGAAATTACTATGATCAGTGGGAACTTCTGTGTTTGGTTTCTGTGTGGGAATGCCCTGAGCAGAACGCCCACCTGCACAGGCAGCTTCAGTTTCCCAAGAGGTCAGGAAAACTGACAATCAGTAGTTCTATATATGTGATCCTGGAATCCTGGAGTTTACCTTGTAAATCCTTTCAACAGGAGTGATTGCTAAATGCTACTGGAGAAAGGCCAAACTTTGCTTGTACCTTACATCAATTCACAGAGATGATTTTCTGAGGAGCATTAAATAATAAACTAATATCAATCTAGATGTAAGGTCTACCAAAATTTTTTGAGAGAACAGACCATGTCTTATTTTTATTAAGCCCCCATAGTTCCTCCTCCAGGGCCTTATATATAGCATGAGTTCAGTTTATTGAACAAACTTTGAAGAATTGCATCCTAATTTTACAAATAAGAAAGATGAGAAGTTTATCCAACTACTCAAAACACAGAAAGGAGAATCCAAACTCTCAATCCCATCCAGTGCTCCCCAATGCACTCAGATGTAAGAGAAAATAGGCTTAGAGAAATTGGTAGTTATAAACTTCTTTCCTATTCTGTAATAGCTATAGGACTAGCTTTCACAATTTCTATGTTTTGGAAAAATTTCCAACTAGGAAAAATACAGATGGTTTTCTATCTCATAGATTCTCATATGATACACTTGCATATTGAGCCAGCCTTTAACTGCCTAATTACACACAAAAGTACAGATCTCTGATGCCAGGTTATAGATCTACTTCTTGGCTCACTGAATAATGACTAGAACAGACTATGTGGTGTTTTTAAGTTAAATGTTATCTAACTTTATGTTACAAACATATTCAGACTTTTTAAATATGTCTTTTTCTAAACTAATTCCATCCAGAAGAAAAAATAATTTCTAATTTGTTTCTAAACTGTATAAAGTAATCAACTTCCACAACGGGAAGCATGATCATTCAAAAATTACTCACCAAATATTTGAGTATTCCTTATTTCACAAAAAATAGACGTTAGGAAAACTAATAGCAACTTCTTATTTTCTAAGAAATTTGAGTCTAAATTTTTTAAATGTTCTATCCCTGACATCCTTCTAGAAGCCTCTGTAAATTACTGCAGAGTGATAAGTAAAATAGAAAGCTCGGTGTGTTTGAGCAGTGTACTCAGAAGTTGTGAGTAACCAGAAAGTTAATGCATCTCTTGATTAAGAACAGACAGCTTTCAAAAGAAGAGACATCAAATTATACACACAGTAAAATAAATGAAGAACATCAGTCTAGAAAGGTAGATACACAAAGAGGAAGAAAAAATAGTAGTTTAACTAGAAAGGGAAATGGGACAAATTACAAAAAGGAAGGACAAAATATAATAGAAGGTGTACACAGGAGAGGGGACAGAGACAAGAATAAAAGGTAAATGGTATATAGTTCTTTCAGCACAAAGAAAACAGGGCATTTATTATATTAAAGAGAGAAAGAAAACCCTATAAAATCAGTTTAGAGCAAACGTCCTATATTCAGTCACTATGAGATTTAAATGAAGCAAATGTTACTATTTTTAAATGAATCTTAGACATCTTTTAATGAAAGTATAATTTGGGATTTAAAGTTACAGAAATGGCATTTTAAAAGTATTACTCAGACTACCAATACAAATTGCTATACAATTTAAACTAGGAGAACCTAAGGAAATTCCTGGATTAAAAAAAAAAAGTTAAGCTGTACTCCTAACTATTTGGGAAGCTGAGATCAGGAGGATCATGGTTTGAGGCCAGCCCAGGAAAATTCTTTAAAACGTCCATCTCCAAAATAACCAGACCAAAATAGACTAAAGGTGTGGCTCAAGCAGTAGATTGTCTGCTTTGCAAGTACAAAAATCCTGAATTCAAACTCCAGTTTCACCAAAAAACATAAAAAGTTAGGTCATTAAAATAGACTCATTGATGGCAAGGCTGAATTTTGATTAAAAAGAAAGTATGAAAATCTAACTACATGATAGGAAACACAAAAGAAGAGAGCATTTGGTTTATTTAGACCCTCATCAAGTATTTTTGAAGAATTAGATCAAAATTTCATTGGAGGACAATGTAATAATATAATTAAGGACTAAAATACATGATCCAAAGGTAAATAAATAAAACAAGAAAGACTTTATGTTAAAAAAATGGAACTTCAGCTGGTTAGAATTTGAAGGAAGAGGAGCAACACTCCCCAAACTATTCAATTTTTTGATAGTGGTTTATAAGGGATTTTAGCTACTGTCCAATTATTCAACAAATGTCTATTGTTTACATAGTATACTGCTAACAACAATACTAGACTCCCAAAGTGGTTTTGTAATTACTCTATCCATCTGATGAGGATGTCCTGTGCACAAAGGTACCACCTGTAGTCAAGATATGATAGCTAAAAATGTGGGCTTTTAGCAAACCTGCCTTGGTTCAAAGCCCTGTTTTATCCTTAACCCATGGATAGGATATTGAATCTCACCCTACCTCAATAATCTGAATAAAGGAGAAGATAATACTAATAGAGTTAGAAAAATCAAAGCGTCAACTTATATAAAGTATTTAGAATAGTGTCTATGTAATCCATAATTGAAATGACTTACTCATGATGCATCGTCTTCTTTCCTATAACATTATCTTCTCTTAATTTTTTCCCTTAGCCTTACCTTTCCTTCTAATTGGTATCCAATCTTACTTCTTTTATTCTTGTCAAACTGACTGAATACATGGCCTCAGTTCACCGTTTCGTCTCTTTGTTCCTGATTCATTTCTCAACTAGCAGCAATCTAGCTTCTGCAATCTCCACTTCACTGAAGACTGACATTGGTGAGGTTACAAAATCACTGAACAATTCCACATTGTCCAATCTTTGGTCTTCATCAGACTAAACCACTCTCTACATTTCATAGTTGACCATTTTGTGAAACTCTCTCAACACCTTTGGATTTCACAACCATTTCACAAAATTTTAGTCTACCTTTTCTTTGTATCTTGCTCAACTCCACCTCATTTCTTATATCTCTGTTCATCCCTTTAATGTTGGCATTCTCCAGGTAGCCAACCTTGACCTACTGCCCTTTCCCTTTATTGCATTTCTTGTGGTTTCAACTCCTGTATCAACAACCTCGTCAGGCTTCTGTGTTTGTATAGTGATAAATCCCATCACCACTGAATGCTCAATATCTCCAAAGCTTAACTCACTTTATCACCCCCTTTTCTCCTTCAACCTGTTGTTCTGCCTGCATTCTTGTTCTCAGTTAATGGTTCCATTATCTATAAAATTGCCCAAGCAAAACCTGAAAATAAATCTGTCCCTCTTCTTCATCTTCCACATTTGATCATCAATACATTTCAACCCTATTGCTTTATTTTTCTCTATCCTTACTATCATTTTCCCAGTCTACATCTGAACTATCTCTTCTTCAATTGGAGTAACAGTTTCAAAACTGATCTTCTATCTCCAGTTTGATCCCCTTCAAGCCATCATTCATAGACCTGGCAGAGTGATAAACATGAAATGAAAATCCAATGACAGCTGGGCATGGTGGTGAGCACCTGTAATTCCAGCACTCTAGGGGCTGAGGTAGTAAGATTGCAAGTTGGAGGCCATCCTGGGCTATATAGAGTTTGAGTTAAGTCTGGGATACATAAAGCCTATCTCAAATAAATAACAAGTAAGACCCAATGGCATTATTACTTAAGTCCTATCTGTCTTAAAGAATGTCCAACACCTACAAGATAAAATCCTGGACTGTTAGCATAGAAATACAGAAATATTATCTGTATTTTTATCTCTAATGTCAATAATAGCTACCATGCTAAGTGTTAATATATATATATATATATAATATATAGATGTAATATATCTCATATACAATACTATAACATATATTTAATTTTTATTTTACAGATTAAGAAACTGGTATAGGAAGCAAGTAGCTCACAATCGTCAAATTAGTAGAAATAAAGTTGGTGATTGAATTGGAACCTAATCATATTCCCCAGTGGAGTTTCCTCCAGTCCATATTATCTCTTTATTGAACCACTACTGTTGAACACATTACCTGGTACACATAATGGCTGTTAGCTAAATGTTAAATGGAATTGACTGTTAAAAACAAGAAAAAGGGTAGATTGTGACATTATAATTATAAAAGATCATCTTGCCACTAGCTGAAGAAGAAACAGAAATTCTAGATTTAATTCATAGTTACTATAAAGGGGAACGGTGACCATTATCATTGAGTTTGTTGAATAAAAATGTATCTCTTTATACATAGTTAAATTTAAGTATCTTTAAAATTATGAGATAATCTTCATGTTACCAAGAGTAAATTTAAGATTATTTTTATTTCTAAATTGCAGTTTATTCGAGTTTCTCATTTTACTTTTAGTGGAGCAAAGCAAAGAGAAATGTAAATATTTGTGATGACACAAATTCTGTGCTAAAGATATAGTGTGTATATGTTTATGTGTGTGTATTTATATTCCATATGCATATGCACATCATGAAAAAAGTGCAAACTATTTTTAAATTTAGGAATTGGTGACTTCAACAATATTCAAAGTTATTTGCAAATTTATTCAACCAGAAACTCTGATACCCCTCAAAGAATCTCACTAATTGTGAAAAAAATACAATTGTGCAGTCAATCACTCTCCCAGGTTGCAACCAAATAAAACTTCAAATAACATACTCATAAATGGAAGAAGGAAAAGAAAATTAAAATGGAAACATTGACAAATAATTACACATCACTATGAGAAGTGGCTGTTCAACAACTGGGCTTCACACCACTGGGCTAGGATAAAAACTCTCTGCTGGCATTTCCATCTGCCAAAATGGACATTTGCAATTAAAAATTAAAATTGGCACTCCTTCCTTGCAAGCAGTTATCAAAAGGCTGCTGGCTTCCTTCCTTGTTTATAGTGTTTCTTGTATCAGAACTTTATTCTATTTTGAAATATTCTGTTCAGATATTTTATTTCTTTTAGGCTATAATATTCCCAATAAACGTTAAGTATCTTAACACTTTTCAACCTTTGTAATTGTAATACGGTCCCCAAATACTGGGACCATATTGTTTATATTTCTAAAAATAGATTGATTTTCTTATTGTAGTTAAATATAAGTAGTATAAAGCCTCTCTGCATTAAGTGAAATCATTGATATTTAAGGAATTCAGAAGCAAAAATAAAATGCAAGCATCATTTTCTAGAACAGACAGCTCATAACAAAATTTATATGTAAAACTTAGGCAATTAATTAGGTCAAATGAAGTCAGAATCAGAGTGGCTAGTGGAGTCAAATTCCATCTTCCACAAGGGAACCAACAGAGTATTTTGGAGATCTAGGATGTCAGTAAGTGAATCAAGATACATGTATGAGCCATAGTGAGAAAGGAAAAAAGCAGTGAACAAGAAAGAGAGAAAAAGAGCCCCTGAAATTCAGGATTGTGTGTGTGTGTGTGTAGGAGGAGAGGCAAAAACAGATTTCCCCATCAAGAGAGGAGTGATGTGTTCTTTTAAGTCTTGGCTCCTATGTGGCAGATAGGTCTAGATTAGCCAGGAATGAAGTTACAGTGACTAATTAGTAAGCAACTCTCCAACTCAGAGATGAGGAGATAAAATATTAAAATATCAGACAACTTTTAATTCCAAATACTTTTTTTCCTTTTATAGCAGTACTTTAGACTCTCAATATTATCTTCCTTCATCTCAAGTGGATGGTAGACACTATTATGCCCATACAAAGATGAAGATTTGGAGACCCAAAAGGATAAAATTATTTCACGTCCCAAAGTTAATTAATTGAAAAGCTGTGAACAAAACACTGGCTTCCTGGGCTAAAGGAAAAAGAGTCTTTTTCCTTTAAATAGACCATCAGTACCTTACTTGTAAGAGAACTGGAAAGACTTGGTAGTTTTCTCAGCTTTGGCCACTCTGAAATGCCTCTGTAGAAGGTTTCCAAAGAAAACTATTTACTTACTCATTAGTGAGCAATTATTGAGTGGCTACTAGATAAAAGGAACCTTGCTGGGTGCTTGAGACTTAGAGCAAAATAGAACTTTTCTGTATGGTAAGTTCTTCCTCATACTGGAGAGACTGAGCAAGTAGCCTGCAATAAGAACACACAGGGGAAAGCACCATGATGATGATAGTCCCAGACTGCCTTTGGACCTGACAGGGTACCTAACTCGTCTTGGTAGGCTGTTTAGATGTGTGTCCAAGAGAAAGCCATCCTTGCATTGTGAAGAAGCAACAGGAGTTAGAAAGTCAGAGTACGAGAAATGGGAAGAGACCAAGAGCATAGCATGAGGAAAGGGACAGCGATGAGTCCCAGGACAGAACAGTCCAGAGGCTTCTCATTAGGGTGCATATTAGAGAGGAGGGCTGTAATGAGGCCAGAAAGATGAACAGCAGCCATGGTGTGAGAATCTTCTGAACTGATCCAAGGAATCTGGAGCCTCACTTACACTATTGTGCCCATTTTCCATTTTAACCACTCTCTACTGAAATCATACTTATCCTCACAATGCCACTTATGCTGCTGTAGCAAAGGCTATCAGTTGTCTCCTTTGTGAGCAATCCTTTGAATTCTTACTCAACTTCTAGTTATTTCTGCAGCACCAGAAACTGCTGAGCATAACCTGCCTCTTGGACACATCTTTTCTGTCCTGAGAATAAGGTCTACTGGCTTTTGCCTTGGCCTTTGGGTTGCTCTGTCATGGATGTTCCAGGTTTTTCTGTGGACTCTTACTCTTCCATTCAAGGCTTGATATTGGTGTTCCCAAGACTTTTTCATCATATCTTCACTTAGTCTGTGCATTCCCTAAACTTCACTCAGTCTGTGCATTCGCTAAACTGTCTCATTACTTTTACTCATTGCTTTAACTACCACAAACTGCTAGAGGCCTCTAAATCTAAGTATATGACTCAGAAATTTAGACTAACTTCTAGCTTTGTAAATGCATTCATTCATTCAATAATGTTTAACTGTGTGCCCTCTGTGTGCTGACATAAAACTCACATGTCCAAATCTGAACCCTCCATTGTTGTGAACATACAGTAGTGGATGGCACTATTTGTTCCTCAAATCACCCAGGTCAGAATCATCTTTCTCACACCACATGTCATACTGGTGATCAGTCAATTCTACATCCTTAATATTTCTCTTCTTAAACCCTACTTTTTATCTCCAAAGTTACTGACTTAGTTCCTAAGGCAATCATCTCTCACCTTTCTAGAGCACACTGTAGGGAGTCAACAGACATTTGCAGATGAATTTATGGATAAAAGAATGCAAGAATGAAGGGTTGGGGGTATGGCTCAAGTGGCAGAGCACCTGCTAAGACCCTCAGTTCAAACTCTAGTACAGAAAAAAAAAAGAATGCAAGAATAAATGGACATTTTGTACAACTGCTACCACTCCATTATAGGCAATACCAACTCCATTTTATCTCCTCTAATTCATTTTGCAAACAGATAAAATTCACCCATTTCCAAAGTTCATATCTGATTTAGTCTTTCCCCTGATTTTCATCATTCTTTGGCCAGTACTTTCTATGTGATATCAATCAGATTCCACAGCCAGCTTCAGAGACTCTCAAAGGTCAGGAATATGACTACCCCTCTTACAAGTACATAAGAGCACCTGTAATTACTGTGCTGATTCACGGCTTCATACTTTTACTCAAGTTATTTTCTCTACCAACATTATTCATTCCTTCCTGCATTTTAACTCCTCATTTGTCCAAACTCAACTCATGCCTCACTTCCCCTTTCAAGACTACTGGTTTTTCGGCCCTCAACTCCTACACTACCTTCTCCGTTTCTATGGAACTTTGTAACCTGCCTCCTCTAGAAGAGCACTGATAATGTTGGTTCACATTTGTTCATATAATCACCACGTTGGAAAATTTTCCCTTCTTGAATGTGGAGACCTTTGACTTATTAATTTGGGAATTAAAGATATACTAATAGTAATGTTAATTAACAGTCAACTTTTGTAGATGAATGAATAAATAAATAAGTAGATGTCAGTAACAGAAAGGTTTTAGGCAAAGGAATGATGTAAGATTCATGTTTTAAGTATAAGACTATGGTGTCAGAAGGCCCAACTAGAAGATTGTGAGCAAAAAGCAATCAGGCAGAAGAATATAATAGAAGGGGAGGTACCAAGAAACAGGCAGTGATAGTGGAAGTAGAAATGAACCAAAATTAATTTATTTGAAAAATATTCATAAAGTGAGCAAATAGGATTTAATGGCACCTTGGATGGCCAGGAGGAGTAAGTATGAGAAAATGGATGACTTCAGAGTTCCTAGCTTAGTTGACTGACTGGATTATTTATTTCTTCTAGTTTAAAATATCTATGAATTCCCATCCATGATGTTAAACCAGGCAAAAAGACATTGGGCTAAGTAATTAGTTAGGTATCTCTACAATACTGTTTCCTGTGAAATTTCTTAGAACCACGTTTGCTACACCCATGCTATTTTATATTTGGAATCCCATCATGTATTCCTCTACTACACCATTATTCTTCTTGAATTTTTCTTAAAAGTGGGAATTAAGAAGAATCAAACAACATTCAAAGAAGTAAATCACCTCACATTTCAATAGCTCATGTAGTAAATTGAAGAACATATGAAGACAAAACATTGCTGCTCAGTAAAACAAAAAATGCAGAAAGGGCACACATCTCCTAATTCCCACTAATTTATTGGTTGGAAGAAAGTATTTCAGACATCTCTTGCTCTTGCGAGTCATCTTATCAGTGGGCTAGGATGTGTACTCTTAAAACCACATTTTATCATCAAAATATCATTATAATAATGAGTTTTGCATATTTACCAGAAATTTTTCTTTACCTGAAGCATAACTTTAAACACACACTTCTTGTTTCTTGGCAGTATAAACACTGGTCTACCACGTAAATTCATCCCTGAAGTGCCTCATTAATCACAGTGCACTTGTTCTTGGCAGGAACCTTAATATGCTAGAAAAACTGTTATTAAAATAAGATTTGGGGATTCCCAGGCTGGCAGGGAATTAGTTAGTTACACCTCTCTAGAAATGATTTTCTTATAATTTCCTGTATTATTAATGGTCTTGTTAGACTTACACCTCAAAGGAACTTTGCTTTATTAATTTAATGTGTAAAGTCTGGCTATTCAAAAACCCATTTAAAATCATAAGCAGCAATTGCTAAACAGGGCCTCTTTTCCCTAGGGTCTGCTATAGTTGTGCAGTCTTTCCACAAGATGACTTTATCCATTCTCTCTTTGAGCCAATGTGGATCTAGCACCCCTTTGTAGCTGCTCAGACATTACAGCTTCAGACTCCTAGAAGCATATAATGCAAAACTCTATACAACATCGTATTGAAAAGTACGTAATGTATTTCCTATCTAACACTAAAGGCACTGCTAGACTGATAAAGCCTGGTAAGAAAGTTAATGTTCAAATCTGAACCTTTTTCAAAATCATTGTCAAAATGTGAAAATTCTGTAAGCTCATAAAAACCTGCCAAACTCCAAACCACCCAAAAGAAAATGTTCATTGAATAGTGAGATGTTTTCATTCATGTTTAAGTCTAATGGTTAGGAGATCTCAAGGATACGCAGCAATCAAGGTAGTCTCTAATGCCCTCTGGATGTACCGCACATAATTTACCAAAGTGAAAAGTTAAATACAGAACTGCCATGTGATCTGGCAATTGTACTCTAGCCATATACCTGCAAGAATGTGAGCTAGGTTACAGCAGAGGCACCTGCACACCCATGTTCATTGCAGCACAATTCACAACAGCCAAGTTATGGAAACAGCCAAGATGCCCCACTACTGATGAATGGATCAAGAAAATGTGGTATTTATACACAGTGGAATTTTATTCAGCCACAAAGAAGAATGAAATTTTGTCATTTGCCGGTAAATGTATGGAACTGAAGAACATCATCTTAAATGAAGTTAGCCAGGCTCAGAAGGCCAAAAACCTCATGCTTTCTCTCATATTTGGAATATAGGCCTAATACAAATATAGCAATATTATGAAAAACAGGTTATGCTAAGGGGAGGTCACATACGAGAGAGGGGAGGGTAAAAGAAGGAAGTTAAGAAGGTGAATATGGCTGGTGTACTCTCTATACAAGGATGAATATAGAATTTTTAAACCTGTTGAAACCACCATAAGAAAGGGACTAAGGAAGAAAGAAGAAAAATAGAGGAGACGAACCAATTCAGGTTATAATACATACATACATGGAAATGTCAAAAGAAAACTCCTGTGTATCTATCTTAAACAAACACAAATACCATTTTTTTTTCTTTTACAAAATCAGAGAACAGGAGGACAGAACAGTTCCTGCCAGTGGGACCATATCAGTGGGAGGAGGAAGGAGGTAGGGAAAAGGTGTGGGAGGATGAATACAGTGCAAATACTGTGTACACATGTATACAAATGGAAAAATGAAACCTGCTGAAACTATCCAGGAATGGGGGAGGGGAGAATAAAGGAGAATGATAGGGTGAATTCAACTATGATATATTTGATATATTGTAAGAACTTTTGCAAATGCCACAATGCACCCCACCCAACACAACAATAAAAAAATCAGAAACAAAGAAAGGCTATAACTAGCATCACATTAAAAATTCAGTCATGAACACTTTTGAACAAATTTTGTAAAAAGAGAAATCATTATCCATACAGTGTATATTTGCTGCCAAATTAAGCATCATCATTGCTAAATTTTTAGTGTACTCTGACAGGTCAGAATAATTTATTAGGCTCATTAAGTAACAGATTAATTATATATCAACCCAGAGAAGATGAACATATTAAGTATCAGTAATGTTTATACTTGACTGTCATTAATTACAGTATCTACTTCTAAGTCAATGTGAATTTTACATCACTGAATGATAGCATTTATCCCTTTTGGTGTAATAAAGCTACAACACAACATTCTCCTTGTGTGCATTGTAAAAGGGAAAGCTGAATGGAATATTTTACCTAGTCCTACATGCTCGCGTCAATCTGAAACTGTAAAATTTTCCAGACACCACTGGCCTCACAGATTGTAGACTCCACCAATTTCCTGATTCTTATGTGGTCAGATTTCCAGGTTCACCTATTTACAAAACCAGTCCCTTCTCCCATGTTGTTTTCCTGTGGTGCCAATCTTTCACACCAGATGAGGATGTGTATAGATGACGCCCCTTCAATTCTGGAAAAAAAAAATCTAGTTCAAGAGTTCAAAACATTTCACTAGGAAACAAGGAATGTGCCAGTGACTGCCTGTAACTTTCTCTATGAGTCTCCTAAGAGTGTCATCTTTATATTTCATTTTAACATAAAGAAGCGGGGCTGGAGCGGGTAAAGCTAAAAATGGAGAAGATGAAGAAAAAAAGAATGAAGTAGACAGGGTGTAAAGACAAAAAATAACCGTAAAATGGCCAGATAAACCTAACTTTAACAGGAGATTGAATGAATGGACGTTGTGGGAAAACAGTAGTAAACTTTAAAGCCACTGAAAGGTTTTAAATGCCTAAGGGAAAAATAAACATTTGCTTCCAATCATTTTCTCATTAAGCATTCTCTGCTAGATGGCAAGGGCTTACTTAAGACACACACTTTGACTCAGAGCCACAAATGTGGATTTCAGCCACACTGCTTGACCCTGCTCAAGAGGTGGCGGGTTTGCGCTGGAGCTGTCGCACCTGGGCCAGCGCTCTAGCGCCCCAGGTTGCCCTGGTCGCAGCGCGAGCGTAGCTTCTCCGGTGGCTCGCTCTTCTAGACCTTGGCCACCTTCTCAGCAGCAAGAAGGGCTACAAGCAGGGCTACAAGCACTGACAGACTTTCCGTTGGTGGCGGCTGTGGTGGTGGCAGGGTAGGTTTCCGGCGCTCTTCAAACCTAGCTGCTCTCTCCACCAACTAGCAGCTTCCCCTGCTCCGCCCACAGCACTGAGGACCCAGCCCTCGAGGTCCCCTCTCCACCCACACCTGCCCCACTGTCACCCCCTAACCCCTCCAATATCACTCTCAAATCTCACACAGGTGTCTGTCCTCCCTGCGCATTTCCCAGCTCCTGGTCTCCCCACTCAGTTGAACTTGACCTTATCTCAGAACCTAATCACTCCTAATTAGCTGTGAAGCCCAAGTCACGCTTCTGCCCGGCTGTCACCCGGGTGCCCAGGAGCTGTCTGGCAGTTCACTGGGTGCCCTCGGGGAGAAGGGTCAAGCTGCAAAGGTGGGAGAGGAGGAGCTGGGGGAGGTGGAAGGCTCTAGGAGGAAGAGCAGAAACACGTGCAAAGAAATAAAAATCAGCACGTGGACGCGCGCGCGCGCGTGTGTGTGTTATGTGTGAGTGTGCGTGTGCGCGCGCCACAGGCCAGGGCGCGGGCGCCCAGCACGCCCAGGGGGGCCCGGCGCGGCGTGGCGGGGGGCGCGCGGGGGGCGCGCGGGGGGCGCAGGTACTCACACGAACGCGTGGTAGACGAACGCCCAGCCGCGTGGTCGCTCCAGCACGTTGTACAAATAGTTCTGCACCCGCCGGTACTTGACGTTCCGCCTGCAGCTCTGGCTACTCGTGTAGGAGAGCGGCTTCCCCAGCAGGCTCATCCGGGCCCCCTGCTTGCCCCGGCGGCTCTCTCTCAGGCCGCCGCCGCCGCCACCGAGCGCGGCCGCGCGGGTGCCCAGCAGCAGCAGGCCGTCGCCCCTGGCGGCCGCCGAGTTCAGCAGCACCCTGCCCCGGCCCGACTCCACATCCTTCATGCCGCTGCCCAGGCGCCCCCCGCCCGCCGCCGCCGCCGCCGCCGCCGCGCTGCTCTTCAGCCAGAGCCCGGCGGCGCCGCCCTCCTCTCCTCCCGCGTGGTGGCGGGGCATGGCATCACCACGGGCACCGCGAGGGGGGCGCCAGCGCCTGCGGCGGGGGCAGTAGCCTCATGTGCGCCGGCCGCTTTCAAGGAGGAAGTCGGCAGCCGACGGGGTGCCCGCCTGCCAGCGACCTCCGCGAGCCCGGGGGCGGGAAGCAGGCAGCCAGCAAACCTTCGGAGCGGGGGCGGAGGAGGCCGAGGAGCCCCAATTTCTAGCTGCCTTTCGCTTCCAATTCAAAATCCGGACCTGTTGGGGGCGTCACTTTGAGAGGGTTTCTCTCCCTCCCTCTTACTCCCGCCGCTACCACTCCCTCCTTTCCGAAGTGGCCCCGGCCAGGAGCGGGCAATGCGGGGCGCGCTCCCACGCGCGCACACCCAGCCGCAGCTCCTCTTCTCTCCTTCCACTTCCCGCACCTAGACCGCGTCTGCCTCCTCCCCCGCTGAGGACCGGCCTCCCAAGTCAGTCTCCGAGGCGGGAGTTGGATCTGGTTCTCCCAAGGGGGTTGGAGCTGTCCGGAAGGCGAAGTCAGCCGGGTGCCCTGTGGAGTCAGTGGAGGCGCAAGTCGCAATGTACTCCCGCCGCTACGCCGCCGCGCCAGGTCCTGCCATCGTTCTGCAAAAGGTGTGAGCAGGAACCGACCTGTCCTCTCCTCCAGGTTCCAGGTAGCCCCGGAGCCAACGAGAGGGGCCACGCTTCAGGCAGTGGCGCTTGGCTTCTCCAATGGTGACGAGTCCTCGGCCCTTCAGTGCGCACACCCGGAGGTCACAGTTGGTGAGACTGCGAGACGGGGACCCCGGCTTCTTCCCACGGCTCAATCCAACCTGCAGCCTGTGACTTTCCATCCGAGCATCAGACAGGGAGTCCGCGAGCAACGGAACATCCTTCCCACCCCCGGGGTGGGGTAAGTGTGGGGAGGGCGTGAAACTCCAAAGTGCGCCTCTGCGGTGACTGAACTGCCCCTGGGCTCCGCCTGGCAGCGAAGACCTGGAGAATGAACCCAGTTCCCTCCGTCAAGAAATTTCTATTTAAGTCCGAGAAAGTCATAAAACTGCTAACTCTCAGAGGTGGCGGTGGCGTCTCCACTGCTGGGCAAGGAATCCTAATAGGATGGGGAGTGTAGGAGGTGCCACCCCACCCTGGGTGCTGTGACTTCCACCGTTAGAGAAGTGGAACCACTTGGTTGGGTCTCCCACCACCTCTGGCACCTGGCGGCCTCACACCCATAACCTTAACGAAGCGGGAGGCCACAGTGCTACTGGCCAGCCAGGGCCTCTGGTTTTAAATCAGTGTTAGTATAAAGCATAAACAGTTAAAAATCACATTCATTGTGGGGAAACTGAAAGGATGCCAGGCATGGGAACTGCTTCCAGAAGAGTAGTTTTTCCTCCCGAATTGGAAAGAGAGCAGTAGTCACCAAGTTAAACTGAACTAAGCTTCCAATAGGGAGCTGTGGCAGACAGCAGCAAGGTGGATTTTCCCGTGGGCTTTTTTCTTCCGTAAGTCTCAAACAATATCGGAGATAAATCCTCTATCTAGTTCCCCCCTGTACACACACCCACGTCTGTGGGCAGCTGCTTTCTGCCTTCCCCCAATAGCTTCATTTATTTTGTGTTTTATTCTTATCGCCATTACTTGTGTGAATCCTTCTCGCGGGCTCCAAGCTTGTCAAGGCAGAACCTTGCTTTCCCCGCAAGCCTCTGGGCAGGAGGAACTAGCTCTGAGCTCCATGCAGCTGGCAGCGGTGCCACGTGACTGAGCCCAGCACCAACACCCAGAGTCACTCTTGCTTCCCCCTAATATACTTCACACCCACGCACTGTGGAGGTGCAAGAGAGATTGCTCCGTGCCCTGCTATTCGAGGCAGATGCAGAGGGAGTCCTGGAACAAGCTCTCCAATCCTGGAGCTGAGCGGGGACCCCGACTGAAGGCGGGGGAGGGGGGAGTTTGCTGTTGCTATATTTACACTCCCCACGGAGTTTCTGTGTAGGGACTTTCAGGGTGAAAGATGTAGAGACTTAAAATGACTCGTGTGCACGCTTTAAACTTGAGACGCTTGACTTTTCTGAAGGCAGTAAAATGAAAACCACTTCCTCTTCAATTTTTCCTTCCAGAGTTCTACTACCGTGATCAGGTCATTTCCACCTCAGCCTGCTGCTGGGCCCCTGCTTACATGCAGAGAGGCAGCACCCAGGCACGTTTCCATGGAGCACAGCCAATGGCTTTATTTCCAAAGGATATAGCGGTAATACTAGTGAAACTATGCTGCTGATTGAGCAAATGCCAATAAACATTTTAAACATCAAATCTGAGTGATTTAGCAGTGGTTTAAAGCTGGGAGGCCTTTTGAGATTATCTGTTCTACAGTAACATCCATTTAAACACTCAGTCCAGAACAGAGAACCCACCCAGGTATCCACCAGTATAGTCAGGGTGAGAATTGCTAGGAACCCCATAGCAATGGGATACATCAGTATCCCTTCCTTCAGATCTTCTGCCTCTCCAACAGAAAACAGACAAAACAGCACACAGTTTTGTATCTATGTCTTTACTATCATTGGAAGATTGGTTTAGCTGCAAATCCTAACCATCTGCTCTTCCATGCCCACGAAGGAAAATCCAAGTGAAGCTGTTCAGACCTCTCATAGGAAACTACACATACTTACTTTGCTACCCCCTAACTTCCCTGGATAGACAGGAATCAGCTTTGAGGAAAATACTTTGTGATTAAGCTTTTATTATTGTTGTTCCTTTGAATACAGATGTTGCTAGGAAACTGCCTTTTCTTTTTGCTGAAATATCAGAAAGGTAAGCCATGACTAAAACAATACAGTGTATATTTCATGCCTAAAAATTGCATTAAGCCATCTGAAAAGGTAAAGGCAAATGACAGTTGCCTTTTTTCAAAGGCAAATGTTTGTTGCTAGTGTAGAGCATGTGAGTTGATTGGCCTTGCCACCCTTTGATATGGGTTTGCTTGCAACCTTTCCTTTGTGATGCCTGCCTGAAATTTATGATATTGGAACCTTGTTCTGTGAAGTCTATTTGGAGATGGTATCAACTGAACATAATTACTAGAACTATTTTATTTCAGTATTTTCTATCCCATTATGTTTTCTTCTGAAACATACTCTGGACTGAAAATTCTATACATGGGCTAGAGATGCCCCAGAATGACTTCCAGCTTCTGTAAAGGATGCACAATAACTACATCTGGACTGCATTCAAAAACTGTCAGTGACCCAATTTCTCACTTCCTTTTCTCCTCCATGTCTACCCATTTTTCATTGCCCTGACCATCTCAACACAACATACACTCTCATCAGGTCATGTTCATGGTTCTAATTAACTAGAGAGTGAGGTTAGTGGTTTTCTCTAATGCTGTGGATATACTCTGGTTCAAGTTTCTGGGCTAATCAGAGCAGTAATTACAGACAGAACCCTTAAACCTTACTACAAAAAGGAAGTTTACAAATAGAAAAGTGGAAATCTATAGTTGACTCCTGTTCAATGACTCATACAAAACTCAAGAATTTGCTAGGAAGGCCTGGAGATAGAACTGAATTCTCCTGTGGGGCAAAGGCTCACACCTGTAACCCCAGCTACCTGGGAAGCAGAGATAGGAGGATCATGGTTCCAGGCCAGGCCAGGCAAAGAAGTTAGCAAGATCATGTCTAAAAGAACATCCTGGGAGTAGTAGCTCAGGCCTGTAATCCCAGTAGGAGGGTCATGGTCCAAGGATGGCTGGGCAAAACCATGAGATCCTATCTGAAAAATAACTTTAAAAAAAAGCCCTGAACAGAATGCCTTCTTTTTTTTTTTAGTACTAGGGTTTGAACTTAGGGCCTATACCTTGAGTCACTCCACCAGCCCTTTTTTGTGATGGGTTTTTTTGGTGATAGGAGCTCTTGAACTATTTGTCTGGGATGGCTTCAAACCACAATCCTTCTGATCTCTGCCTCCTGAGTAGCTAGGATTACAGGCGTGATCCACTGGCACCCAGCTGAACAGAATGCCCTTTAAGCTAGATCATCACCCTTCTCTTTAGCCTTTAAAGCCATAATCAAACCAATAAGCATAGAAACATTTTGCAGATATCATTATAGCCATTGGATCAGAAAACATATTTACTTTCTCTTACTGTTTTAAACATATCAGCATAGTGTACCAAAATATCATTGTTTGTCCATTAGGAAATCTTATCCCTTAGAGATACGATACAAGCTTTGCAAACTGTTTCTCCAACAAGCAGAAATCAATTCAAGAACCCAGAACAATCAATATCAGAGAGCATCTGAGGCTGGCCAGTCTGCAGGGAGGTTCTAACAGTAGGAATTCCAGGCCTACATCAAACAGTGAGTGGAATTTGGCCCCTTCAGAATGGCCTTTGGTCCTTGGATTCATAAGGGTTATGGGTGTAAGTATATGCTGCTGTAGGGAGAGTTTGGTAAGGGAACAGGGAAAGAGTGTCTAAAGAAGAAAGGGCTTCAAAAGCTCTCACCTTTTCCATTCCAGCAGCTACACAATTTATTTTTCTAAGAATTACCAAACTATTACACTGATCACCACTGTTACAGCAAAATAATAGCAAATATTTAGTGTGTGCTTAGAATGTGTTAGGCACTGTGATTTAAATATTTATTTTACTTGGCTCTGACAATAACCTCCCAAGTATGTACAACAATCATTCCCAATTTATAGGGGAAGAAACTGAGGCTAATAACTCTTTGAAACTCGTAAGTTGTCGAGCCTGGACACTTAAACTTAGAGGGATGTAATATGAAACAACAAAAGCTAAACAAACAAAAACCCAGTCCTCCCCCAAAATAATGTTTCTCTCTGTAAATATATATATATTTCTTCCCTTCCTTCTCTCTGTCTCTCTGTCTCTCTGTCTCTCTCTCCCCCCAACGCTGTCCCTCACTCCCTCCCTCTCCTTCTTTATTTCATAGTGCTGGTGAACAAGTTTAGGGTCTCAGGCATACTAGACATGTGCTTAACCAACTGAACTGTAGCCTCAGCCTGCTAGATATTTTCTTAATTGAAAATTTAAGAGTTCTGAGTCTCATAGCACTAATTTCTTGACATTGTATTTGCATTTTGATTTTTTTCCTGATACTCTTCAGTTTCCCTAACAAAACCCTGTTTATTTTATTTGACTATAACTTATCTCATTTTTTTTCTGGCACATTAGTATGACAATATCACTATTTTCTAGTCAGTTATTTACATCCTTATTACAGGCATTAATTTAAGTAGAGCTATTTCATCTTTTTAAGATTCATGTTTAGAAATTGAGTAAGTTGATACAGAAGGAAAACATCTCCTTTGAGCTAGAGTACTGAAAATTCTGTTACAATTCTGTGCCCCCTAGTGGTACTGACATTTTACCATTATTTTTCAAAGGATAATTAAGAAAACATCCTTATGAAGCTCCCAAAATGTATTCATCCCTTCAACAAGCAATCATCAGTAAACAGATACTCTACTAGATGGAGTGGTGCACAGATGAAAAATATTACTGATTCTTATGTGCATGGACTAGTGGGAGACATGGATAAAGGGTAAGTAATTATAAATTGTTGATGAGTTCAGAAAGGGTTCTGCAGAATCCTGTAGGCTACAGAGGATGTCCTGAATAGATAGCTATTCCTCAAGTGTTAAAGAATAATTAGACATTGACAAAGACATGAAGGCAGAGTATTAAATGAAAAAGCATTTGAGAAAATGCGAAATCTGGAATGTTGGTCATGCTTTGAGAATGACAAGTGGTTGGATTCTACTGGAGCCCGGGTTGCTTTTGAAGATGTAGCTATAAGTGGGAGGTAGGAGAAATTAGTCTGGGGGTTATGGCTAAGGGTCTGGGCAAGAACTTTGGGTTTTGTCCTATGAACAGGTAGCCACTGGAGAATGTTAAACAAGAAACACTGCATATTCCTACATCTACTTTCAGAAAAGCACTCGATGTGAATTGAGCACCTATGAGTGGAGCACGTTGTTTAAGTCAGGGGAATCAAAGATGATTACCTGGAGAAGCATGTAGATTAATTTAAAAAGGAAGAGGACTGACAACCTATCTCTGATGAGCTTGAGCACTTAAAGTAAGTAAGGAAGGAGGGTAAAACAGAGAAAGCTGAGTGGCCGATGAGGTCTACTGCCACAATAGACCAAAAAAGGAGCTTCAGTAGAAAATGATGCAAGGAAATCAAATAAGAATAGTTATTTTGGGTTTCACAATAAGAATTGGAAAATTCATTTTTTTTCTTGCAGAATTGTAGAAATACAAATCAAGTGACAGTGGAGAGAAAAATAATTTGAAGATGAAGGGAGTAGAGATAATTTTGTGATGGGAAAGGAGAGGAAGTAGCAAACAGAGGAATTGAGTTTGAGAAAGGCTCTAGACAGAATTCTATGTTGACTCACCTACAGCATGAGTGGCTATTCCAGCCACCCCCAGGTCCCCAGGCTGTCTCTTCACAGCCATTTGGATAACTGAGCTGCAAGTTTGACTGACACTGTTCCACTGTTATTTGTGAGGTTGGAGATGACTTGGACATCTTCTATTAATTTTATTTAGTACTCATAATATTTGGTAAACATCTAATAAAACATTTTAAAAAGTTCAATTTAATATAATGTTATTTGTAGTTTTATCAGGAAGATGCATTATGGATACATTTTATTTGATTTTCTTTATATAATGAAGGCTGAGGAACTGACCAGATCCTTCAGGGGGAAAAACTGTATGAAAGAAAAAACATGATATCTGCTAAATATTCAACATGGTTTGTGCTGCTGAGAGCTGAGGTGAGATGGAGAGTCCCCCAAACAGGTCAGGAGTTGGCAGAAATAAGGACATTCAAGTTTGTGGAGTTTCAACCAGAGATTTATTTTTCTCTTATATATATGAGGTTTCTGTATAAAATTATATTAACAGAAAGTCTGTTAAAATTTTTTTGAAAAACTACTGGACTAAAAATGACACTATTTGTTGGGACAGTTAGAAAAACACTTCTCCTGACCTTTTTAGTCATGGTCCAGCTATAAAAAACAAACAAACAAACAAACAAACAAAAAAACAAGATGAACAGTCACTGGAGCAAAAAGACGAGGCCAGTGAAAGCAAAAAGATGAAGACACTGGCCATCCTGAGTGTTTAGGACTATGGCTGGGCTGCTACATGTTATGGAAAGGACTGGGACCAATATGATACTGGCAGACCCTAGACTTTGTATAGGGATCTTGTTGGTCAAAAGTTAACAGTAGTCAGAGTTAACTGTCCTGAAAAAACAGAGGGAATGTAGGATTACAACCAAGATGAGGCTTGCCACTGTGGTGTGAAATTTTGATGAGCTAAAACGAGACAATGCATAGAAGACTATGTCACATGTTTTCAAGGTTTGGGTTTTGCTTTTGCATGGTATTTTGTATGCAAGACAGAAGCAGATTGAAAAAAAGAAGTGAAGTTGATAATTGTTTTAAGGAAGAAGATATTTCCTGGTGTGAACAGAAAGATCAAAAATAAGGAACAAGTTGGGGCCACAAGATCTAGTGTTGTTTTGGGGAATGAGAACTGAAGTGCAGCAATAAGTAACAATATGTTTTCAAATATGCTCAGAATTTGAAGTCAGAAAAAACTTCTGAACTGTGAAATCCTGGTTCCTGGATCTCATTAAGTCTACATTTCTTTCATGGTTTTAGTGGGGATAATATGCATATCACCGGGCTTTTGTGAGGAGTAAATGAAATCCTTTATGTAAAGGCTCAGCAAAAGGCTGATCCTTAAGCAAGTACTTAATAACTGTTAACTACTACTACTAATATTATCAAGATTTACCTTAAGTTCAATTTATGATCTAGCCTGTAAATTGAAATAGTAGCTGGTTAATTTTCAAAAACATTAACTTCTGTGATTGTTAACATTTGGCTAAAATTTAGAGATTAAATTTCTGAGAAATATGAACTCAGTTTGAAAAATGAGTAAACCTTGTGATAATCCAGAAGTGAAAATTTAAAATTTACAGATAATTGCTTTCAGATGACTGTGAAGTTTAAAACCAAATGAAAGCAAGTATGTCCGATAATATACCAATCTGTGTTTTTATAGATAGATATTTTATTAAGCGTTACTAGATTCAACAAATACAAAACAAACCTTCACATATATAGGTCTTGATGTTACTCTACTTCTAACATCAATATTCAAATGATTGCTCTTTCACTTTGAAATATATGTGATATTTTGGATGTCTGGTGATTAGTATTGAATTCGTTACTCTAGAATATAGTGGGGTTTTTTTTCTTTTTAATGATTCTAGAGTTTTTCTGGATGACACCGGTTTAAGAACTTGGTGAAAGCCTTATATGCCTGTGGGTTTGCTTCTTGGTTCTGTTCCACTGGTCTATGCATCTGTTTTTGTGCTAATGCCATTCTGTTTTGATGACTACAACTTTAGAATACATTTTGAAATCAGATAGTTTAATGACTCCCATTTTGTTCTTTTTGCTTAAGATTGCTTTGTCTGTTCACGGTTGTTTTGTTTTTGTTTTTGCAATTCCATACAAAGTTTGGATATTTTCTATATCTGTGAAGAATATCATGGTATTTTGATGTGGATTCATTGAATCAGTTTTCATTGTGAGGGTCTTTCACTTCTTTGGTTAAATTAAATCCTATGTATTTTATTTTGAAGCTATTATAAATGGGGTTGTTTTCTTGATTTCTATTTGAGATGATTCAATATTGATATATAACAATGGTACTGGTTTTTGTATGTTGATTTTGTATCCTACAACCTTGTTGAATTCATTTATTAATTGGAATTTTTTAATAGAGACTTCAGAGTTGTTTATAAGCAAAAGCATGTCACTGGGCATGGTGGTTCATGCCTGTAATCCCAATACTTGGGAGGTTGAGACAGGAGGATTAGGAGTTCCAGGCCAGCCTGTACCACATAGCAAGATCCTGTCTCAAAAAAGAAAAATCGTGTCATCTACAAACAGTGACAATACAACCTCATTTTCAGTTGTGATCCTATTTATTTTCCCTGCCTCATTGCTTGTCTAGGGTTTCAGCACTATGTTAAGAGGGATCGAAATGGGCATCCTTGTTTTGTTCTAGATCTTGAAGAGAAAGCTTCCAGCTTTCCTCATTCACTAAAATGTTAGTTGTTGGCTTATTATCTGTGGCCTTAATTATGTTGAGGTATGTTTTCCCTATACTTAATTTGCTCAGCATTTTTTTTTTATTATAGAGACATGTTAAATACTACCAAATGCCTGTTGTACTTTCTCTTGGGATGATCAAACAATTTTAGGTCATCATTCTGCTCATATGGTATATCACATTTGTTGATTTGCATCCCCGAGATGAATCTTGTTTCGTTATGGTCAATAATCTTTTTAATGTGTTTTCGTGTTTGGTTGTTCTGGGATTTTGCTGAGGTTTTTGTACTTGCGTTCACCAAGGATTTTGGCCTACAGTTTTCTTTTCTGTTGTTGTATCCTTTCTGGTTTTGCTGACCTTGAAGAATATGGTTGGAAAAATTCCCCTCTCTTCATTTGTTGGGATATCTTAGGAAGAATTTGTATCAAAATAAGCTTCTAGAGACTGAATTCAAACCTCAAAAAAAAAAAAAGAAGAAGAACGTATGCATGTTTGTTTTGTTTAGTGTATGCACAGTTTAATGTGTATATATGTAAATATATTAATATATGTTGTACTTATTAACATAATCACGGTTCAGTGCTTTAAAATATTGCCCATCCATGCATACAAACCACGAATCTATTATGGCTCCTGCCACGGTTTCAACTATATTAAATAGATCCTAGTCATTTCTAGGCTTGCATCCTTTCTACTCTTGCCTATTTCGTGGACCTCATCTTTGTTTTTCTCAGTCATCCTCAGAAATTAATCCCATGTCCCACAGTGGTTACTGGCATCCTGTTACTGGTTTATTGACTTCTTCAGTGTCAGCTGTCTGCCTGCCCACCCACTTGAACTTCTGGATGTCACCTTGACTCCAACATTCCTTTGAAGCACTGTGTTATATGCATCAGATAACCTTCTACTGCACCATTAAGTATAAGTAAGTATAGTTAAGACTGTCTAGCAGACGATTTCCTCCCCATACCTGTCAGTATAGTCATTCTCCCCTGCCCCGGCCTGGGCCCTTAAAGGTGGACCTCTCAATATTCATCTACAGTGATTAGCTAGCTAATCATACTTGAGTTTGGACCAGACTTCCTGCCTCTACCTTAGGACATAAAAAAAAGAGGCAGCAAATCCAGACAACAAACAAGTGGACAGTTGGTGAGGATTTTGAGGACTCTTTGAGAGATTACTTCTTGATTACATTAGAATATAGATCCTTCAAATGACTCCATATGTTTATGCAAACTTCATCTAATTCCACAAGAACTTATACAAGAGCTCTTTAGATAAGAATGGTGATTAAATATCAGTCTGTTAATTAAAGTAACTTTGGTTTTTATCTGCCTATTCACTACTTCACTAGAGTTATTTTATGAGAGAATTAGGAGTGGACATTGGTCTGAGAATCATTTTAATGCAAATATTTCCAATTTTGGTGATGAATCTTTTTTTGAAAAATTGAATAAAAACATCCATTCCTTGTGGTAATCATAACCTTAAAAGAGTTAAATCAAGTTGACAATATTTATTTTTTTTACAGTTAATAACATATGAATGTACTACAATAGGTAGCAATTTTCTTGTGACACAGTCTCTTGATTTATAAAGAGAGTGTTAGAATTGGAAAATATCAAAAGGGAAAAAGTGGCTTAGTAAATTTTCTTACTGAATAAATTTATGTACACTTTTGGGAAAAGCTTGATTTTAATATCTCTTTGCTGAATCAAAGATATGTTTTCTATAGGGACTTATTGTTTATACATACATATACACATGTGCATATTCAATTTGTTTATAGACACATGGGCACATGGAGCTTCCAAAATATCAGATTTTTTTCTGCTTTCACTTATCCACTGTGCTCCCTAAGCTTCTCTGTTCTTGAAAAGAAAGTCATTCTTTTAAGCAAAAATAGCTACTTCTAAAATTTGAATTATGTAGCACTCCTATTTCATTAATGTTCCTAATGTTCAAATTTTTTGTTTCTACAAAAATGATCAAACTTGTGCTAGATTGTTTTCTGTTATGAATTCTTCTGGAAAAAGCAGAGATTTTACATAATTGAGCTTAAATCCCAATAACTATTTAACATATGACCAAACAAGGATACATTATTTAGTTTTTTCTGCACAATTTTTCTCATTTTTAACATGGGATACAATATATGGTTAGTAGGAGATGAACTGAATTGTGTAACACATGCAAAGTGCCTTGCACCAGCTAGTTGGTCTACAATGTAATACTTAAAGATGGTGCTCCAGTTTTGTTACAGTGGGAGTAGTTTAGGAGGATGAATCAAGAGTCTTAATTTGTTGGAATGGTTAAGTGGCAAATTCAACATTACTGAGCCATACAGATCATCATGTTTTTAGTAGCTCCAAAGCTAAAGAAAATATTAAGGTTGTATATATATGGAAATATTTACATACATGAACCTAAAAAGTTTCAATCTTCTCATATTCTGGTTTTTTTTTAAAGAACTTTTTGTTCTGAGTTGACACCTATCACACAAGTCTCACTTATTTAAAAAATCTTAGTGAATTTTTCAGTTGGGGTGGGGCTTAGATTCCTTTCCGCCAATGCAGAAGCACACTTTAAGTTTTAACTCTTCTTGAAAAAAGTCAATGCACTTTCTCCAACATTCTTTCTTTCCTATTGTCCGACACAACTATATGAGGGGACAGTAATGTATTCTTCCTGTTTTTGAAGCAGAAATAAGCTCTGAAAGATTAAGAGATTATGCAGTACTATGCAAATAGTAAAGGAAAAGTCGGAACTTGAACAATGGATATCTACTCCAGAGATTGTGCTTTTAACCATAAATCCCTAAGGTCCCTGTAAACTGGAAAATACTCTTAGGAATAGAGGGTTATTTAGAAATTTTACTAACAGCCATATCTGGGAGCAGAACAAATGACAAGATTGCAAAGATCCATAAACACTGATCACTCTGGCTTTTAAAACAAGAGAAGGGTGAATATGCTTAATGTATTTTATATGTACATATGAAAATGTCACAGTGAAGCCCATTGCTTTATAGTATGGGAAATTTAAACGCAAGGCCTCTTGCTTACTAGAGAAGAGCTTTACCACTTGATCTACATCACAAGTCCTAAACCCATTACTTTGCACAGTTTCCAGTTGAGCTGGATCTGGCATCTTTGGTTACAGTGTTACCTGTCTCGAGGATTCTGGATCCCAACATTATGAGTTTTTCTATTAAAAATGTGTTTAGTTGCAAATAGAACCCCTCAAAACACTGGATTAAGGAAATTTTATTTGTTTCAAGCAGAGAAATAAGTCTTGAGTCAGGCAGGCAAGCTTCCATGAAACCATCAAGATCTCATCTTTTCTGTTGTCTCTTTTGCCTTCTAGAATGCCTCACTGATCTTTATAGGTCATGACTCTGGCTGTTGTGTCTCCAGATATTATGTCTGATTTCTAGGTGGGAATAAGAGAAAGGCTCATGGGAAAAATGATCTTTGTCTTTCATTCAGAGTGTCTTCCTGAGGAATTCCTACCTATATTTCATTGGCCAGAAATACCATATGCCACGTGACCAATCATGACTGCAAGTCAGGTAAGGAAAGTTTATTTTAGTTGGACTCATTGAAAAATAATTGAAATACACTTAGTTAAAGGAAACAAGAAATGAATAGACAACCAGCAGTGTCTGTCACAGTTCCCCTCAGTGATAACATCTGTTCAACAGCTTGTGCATGTAGAGCTACCTGGCCCCCAAAATGTTATCAAAGTAGTTAATTTACCTTAAAGTGGGACCTCGGGATCTCTGAAGGAGGCACACTGTTTTTAATCATCTCTAAATATGACTCCTAGGAATCCTATGACTTAGACACTTCAAATAGTTGCTCTGAACACATCATATAGATGCATTGAGACAAGGAGTAGAAAGAAATATAATAAACCTCTCAGGTAGGAAAGACGAGAAAGGAAAACACAGTAAAAAGAATGATAGAACTAGAAGATGGTGGATTGGAGAGGAAGGAAAAAAATTCTTGTTCATGTACTTACAGTAATTTTTCAGCTAGGCCTAACCCTGGTCTCTGGAGGAATCTTACTTTTCCAGCTGATTAGTACAATCACATGTAGGGATGTCACCCCAACAGGAGGATATATTTCTGGGAGGCTGCATCACTCTAGTAGCCCAATTCTTATTGATGTAAACTTAGGTGCTGGGATCATATTAAGGACAGAACAGTCACAGACTTGTTAGCCATAATTACTTTGGCCAGTCTATTAGCTTCTAATGAATTATAGTGCCAGGAACCATAGGTAGAAATCTTGTCTACAGCATTAGTCCTTACCAAAAGGCATGAAACTTTGCTATCATCTCTTTAGCCCTGTGGCTATACTGTGGTCAATACTTTGAGGCAGTTCAAAATAATGAATATCCTCACTGTAATCTTTGCCAGTGGGTAACTTGTGTTATTTGGCTGAGAATTCCTACTAGAATTGCTTTAGAAAGAACTGTAACCGTGGTCTGTCGAGACCTAAGGGACTTATTGGGAGTTGCTTCTTTCATCAGCTTGCATTTGAGACACCAAAGAAAATGGCTTAATAAACTTCCGAGGCCCTTTCAATCACAAAGCACAGAATTTCTTCCTTCAAAAAGCAGTATTAAAAAAAAAAAAGCAGTATTGTCTCCCATCTGATTGTAGACAAGCTAGTCCTACCCTGACTTACCATGTCTTTGTTGTAGGAATTTGCTGAAAGCAGAAAGTTGAGCCGATCCATACAAAATATTCGGAATTTTCTTAGGCATTCAGACTTTTTTTTTCATGGCACTGGGGTTTGAAGTCAGGGCCTACACCTTGAGTCACTCCACCAGCCCTTTTTGTGGGTTTTTTTCAAGGTAGAGTCTCTTGAACTATTTGCCTGGGCTGGTTTTGAACTGAGATCCTCCTGATCTCTGTCTCCTGAGTAGCTAGGATTACAGGCATGAGCTATTGGCGCCTGGCAGCATTCACACTTTAGTTGGCACATTGTCTCCATCCCAGGTCAAACATGCAAAAACCCAAGGACCACTCATCAGAGTCAGCAGCTTTCCAGGCTGCAAATGACCAGGTACTCCTTTAGTCATTGTGCTCTTAGTAGCAAATTCAGTTTCAGTCCTGGTTCTCAGGTAAGAACACCAGTATCTGGCTCTGGTTAATTAAATTAAAAATGTTTATTTGGAGATGATTAGGTTGCACATCTTATTGAAGAGTGGCCCAATGTTTAGGAATGATGCCCCAAGCCATACAAAATTGATCTGATAATACTGATGCCACTCTTCCAGTATTTATGGAATTTTTTTTTAACTGCACTGAAGTTGTGAGTATCATAATGTCTCCTTTAGCTAGCAGCTGTCTTAAAAAAAAAGAAGAAGAAGAAAGAAAGCCAACCACCTCGCCATCATTCTCACCATAAAAATGGAGAACAGAATTTGGCCTCCTTCCTTATGTTCATTTCTGAATCAGTCTTAAGTGAGAGCATTCTTTTTTTTTTTTTTTCTGCCTTTATCTTGGCTATCCCACACCATTACAACAAGGAATTCCTCAAAACAAGAACTTTCAGAAGGGACCCATGAGTCAAAACCCATGATCAATGTCCACTATAAATAGTTAGAAATATACTTTATTATTGTCCCCTTGAAGCATTTCAAGATCCACAGATTGTGGAGTATAAGGTGTAAAGAGAGAATCAAACTTAATAATTATTATTTAGCCAAAAATTGATAAACATTAAAAAATTGCATGTTTTACTTGTGGTGTTATTTGTGGCTAATTCCAGAATATGATTTGTTTCTGTCATATACATCATTCAATGTATATGGTATTCATGAGGCTACAATACAAAGATCTCAGATGTTCTGGATTTTGCCAAACCACAGGGCTGCCTGCTGCCTTCTTTAGACTGAACCACAATTCAGTTTTTCTTTATATTTTTGAATATATCATAGGGATAATAAAATTTCAGATATTGAGAGTCAAGAACATGTCCCAAAATTAACACACACACACACACACTTGAACCTTCAGCAAGTGGAGCAGCAGTCAACATCTAAATGTTACATAGTTTGTTTCCACTTGTCTACCTGAAGTGAAGTATTTCAAACATAGCAATGCTCTGGGGTCCTGAGCCTTTGATGACTCTTTAAAGATTAGGGGTAAGTGGGAGTTGTACCCTTCTTGTAGCCCTGTCTTCATAGTTCAAGATGGCGGTGTACAGATCAAAAGGGTGAATGTACAAAGACCCTTTACTGCTTTTCTCTGAACAGAAACTGTAGGCTCATAGTGACATCCAAACACAAATTTATCACCTCTTTTGGGACACTGAGGTGCTTGTTTGTCTCTGTTATTTTATAGAAATGTCAATTACAAGTAAATGTAACTTCAAAGATAAGCAGGCTAACAAATACACAATCCCCAAATAAACCAAAAGAAAAATGTAGCAGGAAATTTTATGACATTAGATATTCTCTATCTTCTGGGAAGGGTCATAAGATTCTGAATTTTCTTTCATCTCCTCTCCAGGAGAAGGAAAAAAGAAACAATCATTACATGGCAATGTTAGGGGTTCACAGATTCTATGCAGAGGATTTCCTTGAAGGGCTCCCAGATTCAGAAACAACCCAGAATGATAGGTCACTAAAAATGCTTGTCAAGTAAACACATGTATCTTAATGTTATCTTCAGACATGAGTATTGTATAAAATTCAGATTATTAGTGATTTTAATGAAGAGATGAGAATAGATATTTTTATTCATGCAGACATACATATGACTGCAGATATGCATATTAGCTGACATAGTAAAGAAATACCATAGACATTCTGTTTCTGGCATTGTGGAAGAAAATATGATCTGGTTCAGCCTCTCAGAGGTTAAAAAAAAAGTAATGAAAAAAATTCTCATTGTGAGTGAAATTATCACCCTGGAAATATTTACTAACATTCAGATGAATATTCAGTTTTCACAGGTCTTAGGGGCTGGGGACAGATAGTGGCAGAAGGCAAAACTACAAAAGATGGAATCTAATAATTGATTCTCCTTGCATAAAATCCCAAGGGACTGAAGCCTTAATTAAAGGACTAATAGAAAAAGATTGCAAGAATTATTACCTGTCTTAATATCTGGCATTAGATTTATGACAGAGGGGTGTGTACTAATCATTTCTAATAGGTCAGAAGATAAGCATTTGCAGGCTGAATTCATATCAGGTGGGTATTTTTAAAATGCTATTAGTAGTATTTTAATTTAAGGGTCACAGGCTGGTGTGTCCTCAGGAACTTAGAAGAAGCAAATGCAAACATGCAATCAAGTTTCAAGTCATCCCTCAGGAACAGTTACAGATGAAGTTCTAATGAATGGGAGCTTATTGCCAAGGTCACCAGCACTCAAGGAAGCAGAGCTACATGAATAAAAACCAGCAAGGCAAATGAAGAACTGAGTTGAACTAGTAAAACTATTAGACATGGGAATTATTAGACAGAATATAGAATGGCCACAGTATAACATGTTAAAAGCACTTGTTTTCAAAAAGAAGGGATTGAGATATAGCTAGTATACTCATTTTGTTCAAGTAGACTTGAAAAAGAATAAAATGGAAATTTCAGAAATGAAAAAGTGTTGAGATAAAAATAATTGTTATATTTGAAAGATAATTAGATATGTCATGAAATGCTTAGTGAACTCAATGAGGGATCTGAAAAGATTATCCCAAATGTGGAAAAATGAGAAAGAGAGAAAGTATGACAGAAAAGAGGTAATCAGAGCTGAATCTAAATAGATATCTAGAAACAAAGAATGAGATAGAGGCAAACTGACTAAGAAATTTGCCAATCCAATGGAAAATATCAATCTATAAAGCAACAAATCTAGAGCAGAATAAATAAAAGTAAATGGACATAAACTTTTTCTAGTTTAAACTATGGAATAGTATAGACTAAAATAAATCTTGAGAGAACAACCTGAAAGAAATTAAATTTAGACTGACCATTGACTTCTCAGTAGCAATAACTGGAGCCAGAAACAGTGGTAAATTATCATTGCGATGAGAGAAAAAAACGTCAATCTGGAATTACATACTTAGCAAAAAATAACCTCGAAGAGTTAGAAAGAATATATTGCTGGATGAGGGAAAAGAGAGTTTGCAACCAAAATACACTCCTTTAAGACAATTCAAAAAGACATACTCCAGATGAAAAGGAACCAATTACACGTGACTGATGCAAAAAAGATTAAGACAAGAAAAGTGTGGGGCTGGGGTTATAGCTTGGTGGTAGAACGCTTGCCCGGCTTGTGCAAGGCTGTGAGTTAAATACCCTGCACTGAAAAAAAATACAAAGAAAGTGATAGACATGTAAACAATGAATGGACAAATTAGTAATTCTTTATGGGTTTAAAATAGGATAGAACTATGATGTCTATTAATTACATGTAAGTCAGGAAGAGTGACTCAATTTAAAGGTTTAATAAGATCATTGTTTAATGGGGTGAAAATTGCACTTTCAGATTTTTCTAAGTAAGTGTCTTCAATACTGAGGTAAAATAAAATAATAGAAATAGAAGATTTAGCTTTCTAACCTGTGTAGGGAAACGTGTGAGAAAAAACAAGTTCGATAAAAGCTGAACACAGTGGTACACTCCTGTAATCCCAGCTTCATGGGAGGCATAGATCCAGGATCATGGTTAAAGGCCAGTCTGTGCAAAATCATGAGACCTTATCTGAAAAATAACTAAGGCAAAAAAATTTGAGGGTGTGGCTCAAGTGGTAGAGCATCTACTTGTCCAGTAAGCATAAGGGCCTGAGTTCAAGTACTGCCAAAACAAATAAAAATGTCCTATAAACATCTAAAAAGGCAAAACAAAAAATAAACCAGAAAAGGAAGAGATAGATGGGACAAACAGCACAAAAATAAGATGGAAGAAATAAATCCAAATAGAGATACTCTGTCTTCTGAGCTCTTACTATTTAGATATTTACAATAATGACTTGCAAATGTTTTGCTAGATATTTACTATCTGGAATGAAAACCAACTTCTATATAACTACATAAGCAGTGGTAAGATGTTTAGTTGTGTGTGTTCAGTAAGAAGGTTTTGCAATTCTTGTATAAAGATCTCAGGCGTGTTCTTGATAATGTCTTGTTTCTTGCTGATTTATCTTCCCGAGTGCTTAACTTCTTTGTTTTCTTCTGCCAGTTATCTTGGGGGGCACTAACACTAGCGCTGGCTCAAATTTAGGTAGTATCCTACCATATTGAACATATGATTTCTTTGTTAGGCTATACAAAAGGACCTACCCTGTGTATGGTACTATATATATTACATAGTAATTTGCATTTAATAATAACAGAATGGATATACAGTAGACATAATACACTCAATAAAAAGCCCATTAAGCAAAGCATTAAGCAGTGTGGTAAGTTGGGTTTTCCAATACTTTATATAATGCAGTTGTCTTTGGTGGCTAATTATGTGAATTTTAGAATGTTTTAATCATACTTGGGGAAATCAATCTGTGCTTTTATCTGGTTATTATTGCATTTCCTAATTTGATTTCCAAGAATAAAATCATAAGTAATGATTGGGTTAAAGACAAGGGTTTTCAGTCTTGATTAAAAAATGAAAATTCTATCTAAAACTTCAGAATGCTGCTTGAAAATTAAAGGATGGAAGAAAGATACATTGAGTAAATGGTAGTCAAAAATGAATGGTGCACTTACACAAAATCAGAAAAAAATTACCTTAGAACAAAAACATTAATATAGCTCAAAGAGTAGTACAAAATGGAAATAAATTGCAATTTGTTATCAAGATTAAAGAATTCTAGCTGAGCGTGGTGTGAATACCTATAATACTGCCTACATAGGGGCCGTGGTAGGAGGATCAAGGTCTAAGGCTGATCCTGAGGAAAAGCAAGATCCTATCTGAAGAATAAGCTAAAGCAAAGACTGGAAACTGGTGAAGTGGTAGAGCACTTGCCAGCATGTGTAAAGTCTTGAGTTCAAACCCCAGTATTGCCATTGAAAAACGACTTACAAATTCTAACTTGTATATACATTTTTAAGAACAGTAGGCAACTATGTAATGAAAAGTTGAATGTACATCAGAGTTGGGGGGGATTTTTAACACATTTGTCTAGTAACTAGTGATCAGATCCAAAATGTCAGTGAGAGTATAGCAGATTTGAGTAGCACAACTAAATTTAATCTAACTGATCAACTATAAATTTCTCATTCCATTCAGAGATACTCAGAGCTTTTACAAAATTAAACATATATTGTGGAATGAAGCAAGGATCAGCAAATTAAAATGACTGGTCCCATATAGAACATATTCTCTGACCAGAGTGAATTGTTAGAAGTAATTAATAAAAATGCTAAAGGAAAATCACATTTTGAGAAATTAAATCTTTCTTAAAAACATATAGAACCAAGAAGATATCAAAATAATAAAAATTAGTGCTGAAAACAGATTGATAATGAAATTCTGTTTGGAGAACATGTGATGAAGATACAGTGATTCTTAAAAGGAAATAAAGAGCATTAAATTATTATAGTAGAAAATTTAAAAACACTCAGAATGAATGGATTTAGGAAATTAAACCAAAATAAAAATAGAAAGAAAAGAAAACATATGATGGTGATATCAACAATGTCAGCTTACTTGAAATTGAATGGTAAAATGGGCAAACTCCGGTAAGACAGGATGAAAGGAAAATATTTTAGCAGGGAAAAGGGAGGGGCATAACTAGGCATTGTGTGTAATTTAGAATAATATGTTACCACAAAGCCAGACATGTAGACCTGTGGAATAAAACAGAGAACTCAGAAATAAGGCCATGCAGCTAGATCCCTCTGATTGTCAACAGTAGCACCAAGGAGTGCTGGGAACTGATTATCCACATGTAGAAGACTGAAGCTAGATCCTTGTCGCATACAAATCGTCTCAAAACGGATCAAAGATTTTATTGTAAAACCTGAAACTTTAAAGCTAATTTAAAGGAAAGCATATGGAAAAATCTTCAAGATGCGAGCACAGACAACATCTTCCTCAATAGTACCCCAATTGCTCAGGAGGACTGTATAAAATAAAAAACTTCTCCCATCAAAGAAAACAATGACCAGAATCAAGAGACAAACCAAAGAGTGGGGGAAAATCCTTGCTAGTGATTCATTGGACAAGGGGTTAATATTCAGAACACTTAAACAGATCAAAAAAAAAAAAATTAAAACCAAAAACAACTAATCTAATTACTAAATGGGTAAATGAAATGAACAGACATTCCTTAAAAGAAGTAAAAGTGGCCAATAGATTCATGGAAGAATCATCCTTAGCCAGAAAGGAAATGCAAATCAAAATTACACTAAGATTCCGTCTCACTCCAGTCAGAATGGCAATCATCAAGAACACAAACAACAAATGCTGGCGCGGATGCAAGGGAAAAGGGGAGCCTTACACACTGTTGGGTGGGAATGTAAATTATTGCAGCGTCTATGGAAATCAGTGTGGAGGTTCCTCAAGAATCTAAAAATACAACTACCCTATGATCCTGATCTAACACTCCTGGACATATTGAATGACAGTATTCAGTAGAGCTATCTTATCTGCACACACACGTTTATAGCAGCACCATTCACAACAATCAAGTTAATGGAGTCCATCTATGTTCTATCAACTGATAAATGAATGAAGAGAATGTAGTGTATATATACAATGGAGTATTATTTAGCCATGAAGAAGAATAAAATTATGCTATTTGCAGGAAAATGGATGGAACTGGAGATCATCATGTTAAGCAAATTAGGTCACACTTAGAAAGAGAATGTGTTTTCTATCATATGTGTAATCTAGATCTAAAAATGAAGGACATGAACATAAAATAGGGACTATGCGAGGGGTAACAAGGTAGAAGGAAAAGAGAGGGTGATCAGGGAGTGAATATGGTCAAAATACTTCATGTGCATGTGTGCAAATATAACAATAAATCCCCTGACTTTGTACAATTAATGTACACTAATAAAAACAATAAAAAGAAAACTGAAAATACATTTGCATATGGAAATATCATAATGAAACACTTTCTATAAATAATATATGCTAATAAAAATGATAGCTTATCATTAAAACAGTATCCCAATGAACATGCAATTATAGCTAAAATGGAAAAATTGCAAAAATATAAATCAAATTAACTTTTAATGAAAACAAGGAAAAGAAGTGAGTAGGGTTTCATAGTTAAGTAAAATGAATCAATAGTTAAGTCTTTTCTCCTATGCACTCCCTAAATGCTCACTCTACTTATTAATTCTACAAATTCAGCAGATGACTCAACTCTGATCCTACACCCACTATTCTTTTTTTTCCATTTTCTTTTTCTATTAGGATATTTCATTGTACAAGGGGTATTTCCTGTAATAATTTTAAATAGGCTTACATTGTACATTGGTTAGGTTCCCCCCTTACTATCTCCCCCCAACAAAACCCTTCCCTGGCCCAGTTAAGTCACCTGCAAGAGGTTTCATTGGTCTTTTTTATATATGTATATGAAGCCCACCAACTCTGTTCCCTCACCTTCATCTCCTCCACTCACCCTGCCCTTCTCACAAGTGCCCCTCCCACATACAATGTACCTATTTCTTAGTCCTTTTCATTATCAACTATTCTTTAATATAGAAATAAAAATGCATGCCTACATTTCATCAGATATTACCATGACTACAGAATATGAGATATCCCACCCCAACTAACTTATGAACATAAATGTCAAAATCTCAAAGAAAATATCAGCCTTGTTTAAAAGTGATAATTCTGAAAAAAATGTGTAGCAATTTGGAAATATAGATAGTTAAATAGAAAATAAGATTCAGACCTGGTATGGTAGTACACATCTGTAATCTCAGCACTCCAGAGGCTGAAGCAGGAAGATCATGAGTTCTAGGCCAGTCAGGGCTACACAGTGAATTTGATATTAGCTTTGGCTACATCCTGTCATCAAAAAAATCTGTGACAAGACAAAACAAAAAAGACAGTAAGTTTCAGTAATATACTATTTTAAGAAGTTATTGAGATCATGTATAATCATCTAAGTGGGTGAACATAAAGGATTTGTACAATTAAATTTAATTTGTGGTAAAGTTCTTACCAGTCTAAGAATCAAATATTAAAACTTCCCTAACAGAATATATCCAAAGCTCCAGACCTTACCTAATAATAAACCTCTGAAAAAGCATTCCTTTTAAGATAACATAAAGATAAGTTTTCTGTTATCACCACTTCTACTGAGTATTTTGTCACAATGACAGGGAAGAAAAAGCTTAGAAGAAAAGAAATTAAACTAGTATTTTTCACAGCTGCCATGATTTTTTTAAAATGTAGAAACCTTAAAAAATTACTGAATAAAGTATCAAGACTATGAGGCACATGGACCAATGAAAAACTTCAATCACATTTTGTATATTAGCAACAAAGAATTAGAAAGCGGAATCAAATAAATAGTACCTTTATCATGACATCTAAAATATTTTCAAGAATAAATTACATAAAAATCTAAAAGATTAATGGAAAAATGTATAAAACTTAACAACACCAAGACCTAACTGAACGAGGAGATCCACTGTATGAATGGATTAGAAGATACAATGTCATAAAGATACATGCTTTCCCTTTAGTTAATCTGTAAATTCAATGCAATTCTAATAAGAAATTCTGATGAATTTTGTTGTTAGCTTTTTATTGTTATGGGACTTGACAAACTGATTCTAAAATTTATATGACACTATATTGAAAAGCAAAAAGTCCCAAACAGTCAAGCCACTCCTGAAGAAAATATACTTGCCTTTATAAATCATAAAGAATAAATGTAAAACTGTAGCAATTAAGTCAGTCAATAAACTATGAATACCCTGAAATAGAATGAAACATATGCAAAGTTGATTGATAATGAATTGGCATTGCTTATTTAATTTTGATAAAAGGACAGTTTAAGAAAAGGTATGAGTATGAAGAAAAGTAATATTGAGCCCAAACATAAACACAAAAATAATTTCCAATTAATGCAATTATGGAAAGTATCTTTGTCTGTAGAACAGTGAAAGCTTTCTAAAACAAAACCTTCCAAAGTATGTAAATAAATGAGTAAATTAAAATAACTTCTCAAAACATCCATAAAAAAAATAAGAAGATACTCTAATTTTGAAGGAAATATTTGCAATACTTATAACTGATAAAGACTTAAAGTCCAGAATATAAGAAAAAAATCTTAAAAGTCTATAAGAGAAAGGCAAATGAGTCAACAAAATGGACCTAAAATTTTAAAAAAGAAGAGGGAGGAGAAGGGGACCCACTTGAAGAGTCATTTCAATTGAAGTAAAAAGAAAGCCAGAAGATACACACGATATTCATTGTTCTTAAGAATCAGGGGAATGGAAATGAAGAAAAAAATGAGAAGGTAATTCATACCCTGTCCAAGTCAACCTTAAAATCTGAGAACATATTTTGCCTGTGGATGAAGCCATGACACCCATGTGCTCTTGATGGAAATGTGAATTAGAACCTTTTAAATATTTGCCATTTTCCAATTGTGCTGAAGATACATGAATCCTATCACTAGCAATTCCATTCTTGCCTATATTCTCCAAAAACCCATGCACATGGATACTAGGAAATAGGTGCAACAATATTTTCTAGAAGCACTGCCTGTTAACAGCCAAGGTGGGAGAGAGGACCTTGGAAGCAACCCAAGAGTAGATTGAATTAAAAATTGTGGAATATTCCTACAATGGAATAGAAAATGGTGGTAAAAGAAATAAATTACAACCACCACAATGTTGAATCTCAGGAGCAAAGCAAATGCAATCTTTGCTGCACTTGAAAATTCCATTTATATACAGTACCGGACCATTAAAAGTAAATGATACAATATTTAACATATGCAGACATATTGATAACTTTAAAAAAACATGTTCAGTAACAAAGGAATGAGAGGGAAAACACAGTTATGGTTACTTGGGATGGTGGGGATGGCCAGGAAATGAGATGAGGAGATGGTATTTATGAGACTTACAAAGTGTTCTTAACACTATGTTTCTAAAAGTGAGTTGCAGGTAAATGTGTTTGTTACAGGGTTGTGTTGCTATTTTTTGGTACATTATACATATTTAGTACATGTTTTTGCATCTACTTCATGTTTAATGATAATAATTGAAAAAATTATCTTTGATAAGTGCTATAGGGAAAACTCATATTCACAATATAATTGGAAAAACTAAATAATTCATATCCTATGAGACATCCCAGGAGCTATCGGGGTAGATGTGATTTTGAGTAAATCAAGGTGTAGTTTCTTCAGTATACACTTTTTTCAGGTTGGATACCCTCTGACCTTACTATGCTATTTTTGGTAGGGGAGGAGAATTGAATTTACTATTCTTGCACTTCTTAATCTTAAGGTTGCTGTAAGTGCAGTGTTGAAATATCTCCAAGATAAAGCACAGCTTGATGTGAGTGAATTCTTTGTCTGGGATATGCTTATAGACACTTCACATTATCCTTTGTCTTCATATAAATCATAATTTTCTTTGTGTTTTCACAAATACTGGGGTTTTTTTAATTTAAAGTTACCATATTGTTGTTGTACTGGGGGTACATTGTGACATTTACAAAAGTGCTTACAATCTATCTTAGTTAAACTCACCCCTCCACCATTCTCCTTTATCCCCTGCCCCAATTCTTAGAATAGTTCAACAGGTCTCGTTTTTCCATTTTCATACATGAGTTCACAGACTACCTAACATTGCTATTTTACTTTACAGGGTTTAAATGGGAATATCCTCATCAAGTACATATCCTTGGGCTTTTTTCCCTCAGTGTATGTGGGTCCTCATGGCTTTCCTCATTAGTGGTGTTTTAATTGTTCCCCTCCTCAAGGAGTTTTGAATCTATAATTCCTTTCTTAACACACAATCTGCTGACCAAGGAGCCACTTTTAAGATCCACTTCAAACTGCTTTTTGAAGTTGCTGTTGCCTTCAATGAACTGTAGAGCAAGACACACGCTTTCTGAGAGGTAGGATTCCCCTCTTGCTCTCCTCTCATGTTTACACACTCCATATGGTAATTTTCCCAGAACTCAGCAAGCTACTGAAGACATGTTGAATGTAGCAGTACCAGTTATAACCCTTCCTTTTAATCTGAAGTTAATCTGAAGACACAATTTTTAAAAATAAAGAAAAATAGCTGTTAAAAATGTTAAATTCTCTTGCCTAGAAACTTTAAGTAGTAAATGAACTTATGGAATTAATATGGAGAATAAATCTGTTCTCCTTCACCCCCATGCTCCATTCTGTGTTTTAGTTGTATTTGTGCCAAGAAATTTTGGCAATCTGCACATCTTTTTTTAAAACCTCAAAAGTAAATAACAAAACACAGACTCCATGGTTATATGCTAAGGCCTGGTTATCTCTGATAATGTTCTCTAAAATTTCCTTACTCCTCTACAAGTACATCTTTGGAATCCTTTAACAAAGTGTATGTGTGTGTGCGTGTGTGTGTGTGATTTCTAAATTGGTACTGTTTTACATGACTCAAATTTGCAAAGAATGTGAAAGGATATTTACTAGGCCCTCAGTGTTCTGAAACGATAACTAAAAAGCTGAAAAAAATGTTTAAAACTATCTTAAAGGCATTAAGTGTGCTTACCAAGTATTGAGTTATTACCTGCTCAAAATGTAGGATGAACTAACCATTCAGAGGGGTAAGTACAAAAATAAAAACTGCTTTTGCCCAGATTCTCTCTCTCTCTCTATTGAAAAAAAAAATAGCTGTGATGCTGACCTGAGATTTTTGGCAACATCCCGGGTTAAGGGAACAGACTTCAAAAATGATTTTCTACCCAACTTCAGTCTGACAAGAGAGATTCTCTAAGAGTGAGGATGAACCACAAGTAAAGAAGCCATTGACTAAAAACAGACAATGGAAAAAGATCTGTAAAGAATTCAAATATTGAAATTAGCAGAATATTATAAACAGCTTATGCTCATGAGCTAAAAATATATTAAGAAAACAAATGTGAGAACTGGAAAGTTATTAAAAAAAGTGATACTGATTTTTAAAAAAAATCAATCTTCTTATCCTAAAACTGTAAAAAAATTAAGAACTTAATCGAAAAACTTAAGAACTGGTGAGAAAGAAGTAAAAAATTAGTGAGCTGGTTTTCTTCTGTAATTCCAGCTACTCAGGAGGTGGAGATTGGGAGACAGTGATTTCAGGCCAGCCCCAGCAAAGAGTTAGTGAGATGCTACCTCAACAAAGAAGTTGGGCACAGTGGCACATATCACAGAGGCAGAGGTATGAAGACTGTGGTCTAAACACAGTAGGAATTGACTTTTGTAGTTTGTGTACCTAAACCCATGCAGCTGCAGAGGAGAGATGAGTGTGGCTATAAAGGGCAACAGGAGGACCCCTGTAGCATTTGAAACTATTCTTTATCTTGATCGTAATAATGGACTCACAAACTTACATATTCAATAAATTTGTGTAAAACTATACACACAGAAATAAACAAAAGTAAAGCTAGAGAAATGTGAATTACATAAGTGGATAATATAAATGACAGTTTCCTGGTTTTGGTATTATACAGTTTTACAAAATTTTAACATTGAGGAAAACTAGGGAAAGTATGCATACTCTGTATTGTTTCTTATAACTACATAGGAACCTAAATTATATCAATAAAATTTGAATAAAAAAGAGACAAACATGTAGACACACAATAGTGTAAAGGCAGGATACCTGATGCAAAGAGAAAATCTTTTAAACACAATATAAGATGGATTGCTTTCAAACACACAGTGGCTTAGCCAACAGTCAAGTCCATAACAGCAACTAAGCAACAGCAACTAAGGATACTAGGAGTCAGTAGAATATTTACAGTTTCAAGATAGTTAGTGATGGTGTCTCCCAAAATGAAGGTAAAATAAAGCTATCTTCAGATAAACAAAAGTTGAGATTTGGGTTGGAGCATGGAAAAGGCCTAGGGTTTGATCCCCAGCATGGAGAAAAACATCTTAAATTGAGATTGTTTACCACTCTCAAAACTGCACTAAAAAGAATTTCTAAAGGATTTGCTTAATAAGGATAAAGATGAGCCCACATAGAAAATTTGAGAAAAGGAAGGGTAAAAATCACACAAATGTTTTATTTCACGGATGCAAGGATGGTACAACATATGCAAGTCAATAAACATAATACAACATAAAAACAGAAGCAAGGACAAAACCACATCATCATCTCTATAGATGCAGAAAAAACCTTTGACCAAATTCAACTTCCTCTCATGATGAGACTGCTAAAGAAACTAGGAATAGAAGGCACATTCATCAACATTATGATAGCAATATATGATAAACCTATAGCCAACATATACTAAATGGAGAAAAACTGAGACCATTTCCTTTAAAATCAGAACAATGCAAGGATGTCCATTCGCCCTAATCTTATTCAATATAGTACTGGAATTCCTGGCCAGTGCAATAAGACAGGAGAAAGAAATAAGAGGGATTCAAATAGGGAAGGAAGCTAAATTGTCCCTATTTGCAGATTATATGATGCCAAAACTCAGCCCAAAACTCTCTTAGATCCCATAAACACATTCAGCAAAATAGCAAGATATAAAATCAATACACAAAAGTAAGTAGCATTTCTATATACAAACAAGGAACAAAGAAAGAAATCAGGAAAGCAGTATCATTCACAATAGCTTCAAAAAACTAAAATACCTAGGAATAAATTTAGTGAAAGACCTACACAATGAAAATTAGAAATCACTAAAGAAAGAAATCAATGAAGACATTAGAAGATGGAATGACTTCCCATGTTTATGGATCAGTAGAATCAATATTGTGAAGATGGTTATACTACCGAAAGCAATCTATATGTTCAATGCAATTCCTATCAAAATTCTCATGACATTCTTCACCAAGACAGAAAAAAAGTTCAGATAGAAGCACAAAAGACTTTGAATAGCCAAAGCAATCCTGAACTAAAAGAGCAACTTTTTAGCAACTTGAGGTATAACAATTCCTGACTTCAAATGATACTACAGAGCCATAGTAATAAAGACAGCATGGTACTGGCACAGAAACAGGCATGAAGACCAATGGAATAGAATAGAAGACCCTGATACAAACCCATGCACCTACAGCTATTTGATTTTCAACAAAGGAGCCCGAAATATGCATTGGAGAAAAGACATCCAAATGGTGCTGGGAAAACCAGATATCCCCTACAGAAGATTAAAACTAGACCCCAGTCTCTCACCTTGTGCTAGTATGAATTCAAAGTGGATCAAAGATCTCAGTGTAAGATCTGAAATGGTGAAATTACTCCAGGAAGAAATAGGAACTACTCTGGACCACATCAGCACAGCAATAACTTTACGAATTGATCCCCATTAGCTCAGCAATTAAGAGAAAGGATTGATAAATGCGACTGCATGAAACTAGAAAGCTTTTGCACAGCAAAGGAAACAGTCAATAGACTAAAGAAACAGCCTGTGGAATGGGAGAAATCTTTTCCAGTTGTACATCTGACAAGGGATTAATAACCAGAATATACAGGAAACTCAAAAAACTAACCTCTCAAAGAATCAACAACCCACCGAATAAATGGGCATATGAGCTGAATTGACAATTCTCAAAAGTAGTACAAGTGGCTAACAAACATGTGAAGGAATGCTCAACATAAAGGAAATGCAAGTGACAACGACATAAGGATTCTGCCTCACTCCAATCAGAATTGCTGTCTTCGTAACGTGAACAACAAATGCTGGCAAGGATGTGGGTTAAAAAAGCATTGTTGGAAGGAGTGTAAACTCGTGCAACCAATATGAAAAGCAGTATGGAGGTTCCCCAAAAACTAAAAATAGAACTACCATAGGTTCCAGCAGTTCCACTCCTGGGCATATACCTGAAGAAATGTGCTCCAGGATATGATAGAGCCACTTGCACACCTATGTTTATTGCAGCACTGTTCACAATAGCCAAGCCCAGATGCCCTACAACTGATGAATGGATTAAGAAAATGTGGTATATATAAACAAGGAAGTATTACTCAGCCATAAAGAATGAAACTATGTTGTTTGGAGGTAAATGTATGGAATTGGAGAATATCGTGTTAAGTGAAGTAAGTTGGTCTCAAAAGTTCCCTCCCATGTGGAAGCTAGATTTACGAGATAAATGTACACATGCATATATACATATACATACATATACACACACAGAGAAAAAGAAAGAACAAGATTTATTAGTGGATCTGTCTGGGGGAGAAAGGGGGCGGGAGAGAGGAAGACAATGTTAGAGAGTGAAAAATATTGAAACATTCCATCTATGTATGAAGATAATATAACACAATTCACATAAGCTGTTGATTAATAGGGGAGCAAGGTGACATAGAAAGAGTAAGCAATGGGGGAGGCAATCTGAGTAAAGAACGATATATACATATATGAAACAACTAGGCAAAACCCCATTAGACTATCTATGTACACCTTAAAAAAATGAAGGTCAAGAGTCTTTTCCAGGGGTAGGTTCAAGTGAGAAGGGGGAGGGCATAAGGAAAGGGTGAATAAAGGCAAATATGTTGGATATATTTTGTATCCATATATAAAAATAGAAGAATGAAACCTGTTGAAATTGTTCTAAGAAAGAAGGCGGGAATGATGGAGAATGATGGAGGGGTGAATCTCATTAAGATATATTATAAGCACATATGTAAATACCACAATGTGTCCCTTTGTACATCTATTATATACTAATAAAGAAGTAAACAAGGCCATGCATATGTTACTTTGTGAAATATGAGAAGTTAGCATATATCTCTACTGTTTATTAAGAGTTATATCATTAGCACATAAGACAACCCATAATAGTTAAGACAACCCAATGAAGTGAAGAGGGAGCCTACAAATGGAGTTAGGCATCTATTGGACCAAGCAGTAGAGAGCAGCAGAAAAAAAAAACATTTAAAAATAATGGTGACAATTACTATGTGGACAAAATGGTAAAAGTGGATCCCTGTCTCACACCATGTCATAGGCAGATAAAGCACCTGAATGGCACAGGCAAAGTGATAAAGATTTAGGAATTAGGTTTGAATCATTTATTCATGACACCTGGGAATGGAAATATTTCTCAAATAGAAACAAGAGTGCTAACTACAAAGGAAAAGATCAATAAATATGATTATATTAAAGTTAGAGTGATAAGCCAAAAGACACAAAGTGGGAGAAGATACATTCTAACAGAGAAAGGACTCGAATCTATAAATAAATTAACTAATAGAAACGAGTAAAAGAAAAAATAGGCGAAACAAATGAGTACACATTTTTGCAAAAAAGAGGTAAAAAAGGCCAATACACTTTTTAAAAAGTTTTTAATCTCACTTATAATCAGAAAAATGCAAATTAAGGTTTTAATAAGAAGAAAACACTGGGATTAAGGGTAAAAATGGGACCTAGAAAGGGATAACAAGAGATGTTTTTGGATAACATACACAATGATGTAGATTTGATGTTAAGTATGTCAGGATAGAAGTCAGGTGACTGAGATAAAGGGTTACTTTAAAGAATTAAATGAAAGTGCAGATGGAAAACTAAGCCTAAAAACTGTGTTTTTATTTCTGACCAAGTCTCTGAACAGAATAGAGGATCAGTGGTAGAAACCCATGAAATGTCCTGGATCTGACCCTGATTTCTGTATAGTTCTCTTTGTAGGTGCAGTTCTCTAAAAAAGACATGTATGTCTTGGAGTCAGATAGCTAATCAGTTTCAGTATTTCTCATGATCAATTTCAGGTTAAATAATGCTGGTTGAGAAGACCTGCATGAATAGTACATGCAGCAGGCATAAGTAAGAATAAGAAAATTGGCCATGGTCAGGTTTATCCAGCATGTGCAGGTGTTTGGAGGTGCTACTCTGTCCATATGGCTGTTTCTTGTTATACAGTTTCCCATGAAAAGAAACATATCAAGTCAGTATAGCATAGAGAAACAAGTTCATCATATGCCTTGCATGTAGAAGAGGCACCAGGAGAGCATTGGCTGGGGCATGAAAAAGGGACAGAAGGCTTTCTAATACTTTTATTTGGTAGTCCTAAATGAAATTCTAGAAAGAACTGAAGCACATATTGTTGGCATTTGAGGAAGAGAAGTGATCTTTTCCTAATCATTTTAGGGAGTGGACGGCAAGGATTCCTCAGAAAGAGGATATTAACCACACTTGAATTACACATTGTGAAAGTCTATCTTTGTTGTACACAAAATAACATTTATTCTCAGTGCCTAAAAACAGAAAGATCTAAATACTACTTTATTTTTATAATGATTATTTAAGAAATAATGACTAAATTTTTAAGGTGCTTGATCTACATATTTCTGCCATATATTTGTCATAAGCTGTGATGCTTTTAATCATATTTTCCCTTACATTCTTTTTTCTCTATAGTTTCACATTTCTTTTGATTTTGCAACCATGATTTGTTTTATACATAATTAAACACCTTTTCCATTAGCACATAGTCTGCTTCATTTCCAACACTGAGGAAAGAGCCTGTATACTTTTTAGGAAGCTATGATCTTAAAACACTACAGGGAATAAAATATAATATTTTAATTATCTGACAAAAAGAATAGTCTGTAGTCAGGGTGAAAGAAAGGTATAATTCTTTGGAACAAAAAGAAAAACTATCTCAAGGGATTGTGATAAAGTATTGCTAGTTTAAAGAGATGTAGATTAGGATAGTCATTGGGCATTTTATACCCAGATAATTTAGATGATAAACTAGACTGTTAAAAATTAAATTACGAATTATCTCAACAGAACATATTTCACTATGCTTATTACAGAAAGGAGATGTTCTACTCAAAATTTCTAAGCCCCTGCAAGTGATCTAAAGAACAACACAGAAGATAAGGTAACACTGGAACAGCATTCATTGAACAATGAATTTGCTGAAGGCCACATAATCTGTTGAATCTTTGGGAAACCAAGCACCCTCAAAATTAGAAGAGGGCAGACTAGAACAAGAGTACACACAAGAGCTTGGTCATAACTGGCAGCCATCCTACTACTCATGATGAACTCTTATGATAATGAATGTAAGACCTTATGTCAGGGAAAGAAAGTTTACTTAAGGAAATAATCAAAAGGATACAATTACATGATAGTATCAGTCTTTATAATGTTAAAAGGTCATGTGTCCAATTGGTGTGGTTGATTAAAGAGTCAGAGTTGCACACTTAGATACAAGTTTTCCCAATCTTCAAAACAATAGGATAACACACAGCCTTTCCCTCCACTTAGATAATAGTTGCCTATCAACATCCATCTTTGAAAATGCTCTTCAATATAATGAGCTTATCTGCTCTTTAATGTCTTTTTACATCTGTCCTATTTATTCTTTTTTTAAATAAAAAGAAGCCCTTTAAAATATATTATTATCCTTCTATCAACTTTTGGACTGGTTCTCTTAAATTATTTTTCCTGGTTCTAGATATAATAGATTTATGACCTGTCTAAGAAACAAGCTGAAAGACATGGAGTACATTAAAGATAAATTTTTAGTGTGAGAATCACTAAGCTATTCCATACTGTTAACTATTTTTAAATTAATTTCAAGAGTCTTCTATGTCAGATGCTATACTACTGTTTTCTTTCTACTCATGAATCACAAATTAATGAATACGAGGTTAGCTCTTTCTAGTTTGACAAACTCCTGTTAACTAGAGTTTCCCTACAGTAGCCAGAAGCATGCAGCAGATGGCACTAAGAACATTGAGCAAGCCAAGAAGAGTCTTCCTTAAGTGCTCTGTAGGGTCAGAAAACTGCGTGGAAATGAGATACACTAACTGAATACAGCCTCCCCAGGATAAGTTACATAGCACAAACTGCTATAACTACCATACAGTGTACTTTCCACTCAGAAGAACTTACAGGCTCCAAAATAAATATGTTGAGTAAACATAAAAGTAATATCCTACTGAGCCTCTTCCAAGAATGAGGATATTGTGAAGCTTTCTGAAATGTGAGCTATCATAGCTATCACTTTTAAAATTGTTAGTGTAAGACCATTCAATTATTTTAGCTTTGGAGCATAAATACAATATATGTCACTTATTTCAAGAAAAGGGATGATTCATACGAAAGATGACAAAGCAAATATCCCATCGTTTCCCCTAGTGTTTTCTCCAGACTTTCACTTTGTTGCTTTCTTCTCTGCATTTCCATTGAAGTAATATTGGAGAACTTTTAGACACAGTTAGCTGTTAGTCTCTCCCTTGTGATTTTTTTTTTAAAGTAAATTGATACTTGTTGCAGTACTGGGTTGTTTAAATTGTGATTTTCTTTAGGTACCAAATAATATATAACTAAACCACAGAAAAAGAGTAAACATGTCTAATATGCACAATGGAAAATAAAAGCCAACCAAATTTAGAAGTGTTCTGTTTTTAAAAAAATCTTTCTTTGGTATCCACAGTGCAAATTTACATCAGTTTTTTTGCCCACAACTAGCTATTATGTCCTTTTGTTTGCATCAACACACATTTATATCAAAACCATATGATTCAGTAAGTATTGAAATACGTTTATTATACAATAGGAAATGGCTTTTATAGTCTTTGTCTTTAAGTAATTGGAATTTATTTAAAGAAAATCTACTAATTAGAGGAAATGGATATACAAAACCTGAAACATTTTGATGATTCTCATCATACAATAACCTTGCGTTTCTGTGAAGATCTGGTCTCAGTACTATTTGTTGTTGTACTTGACCTCCTGGTGCTGTCATCCAAACATTCTAAAACTAATGATTATGGATGTGTTGTTTCCTTTTGGTTGTCATTTACTGAACATGTAAGTCAAATTAATTATCAAATATCTACACATACACACAGACCTGAAAAAGAAAGAAGCAGGGAGACAGGGAGGGAGGGAAAGAGAGTGAGAGAGTGAGCTTTTGAAGGAATATGGCATGTACTATTTCCAGCAGTGTTTTTAAAAGAAAAATGACACTATGCCTTAGAAAATGTCACTTTTCACATTCTTGTCAATTTTTTCCAGGATGAAAGAAGATACTGTTGTTTCAGTTAGACTCTGTTAATAGAACATCCTCTTTTATTCTGAAAGGCTTAATCATCTGGAACATAATCTTCCAAATTCTGTTCTGCAGAACATTAAGCTGATACATGTTCGGTGCAAAAATATTAGCAATAACTTTACTTTTAGGAAAAACAAGTATATAACAAACATAAGCTAGGTACAAAATAATATATAACTCACATACATGTGTTTATGCTAATATCTAAGTTTAAGAAAACCTACCTTTAGCAGACGTTCCCATGAAATTTCTTAGGAAGGAAAATTCCTAAGGAGGAAACACAAAGGGTAGGCACCTAATACCTGTCATTTAATCCATTTGCTAAAGCACAGCCAGTCATCACCATTACCCAGGTATTAGAACATTGACATTGGCCATCTGCTCTTGTTGCATCTTAGTTTTCATAACTTTAGCATATAATGGTAATGTTTTCAATGTTTAAGGCATATTAAACATTTATGGATAATGAGTTCCTGTTGTGGTTCTGCCAATGTGTAATAGTTTGAAAATTGTTTTGTCATCATCTAATAAGTTTGAGATGTGTGACTTTGGAGAGCAATCTTACAGTTGTCAATGGTTCATGAATAAAGAGTCTTCAAGAGAAACATGAATAAAACTTTTCTATCTTATAAGTGGAAATTTTGTATACATAAACTAAAATCATTATTTTCAATTTTACTGCAGTTGTTTTGCTGGCATTCCCAGTTCTGAAGTACAAGTCTATGCAAAATAAAAGATTACATAAAGAAAATTTTAATTAATAAATTACATTTAGAGCAGATTTTGTTCACAGCGAAATAAATGGAGAGTACAGAGAATTTTCATAACCTCCTTTCCCACCCATGCCCTGTCTCCTCCACTATGGACACCCCCTTCACGGCATATCTTTGGTTCAGTCAATGAACCTACACACTGGTGAATCATCACCATCCAAGGCCCATAGTATCCAGCAGAGTTCACTTTGGTATTCTATGATCCACATGTATATTAATTGTGTAAAGAGGTTTCATTGTGATATTTCCACATATGTGGATAATGTATTCCGATCAAATTCACCCATCTCGCACTTCCCCAATCTTCCCTCCCCCTCTTAAAACAATTTCAATGTTCCATTTTTATATATGTGTATAAAATATTTCAGCCATGTTCAATCCCCCTACACCCTCTCCCTCAGCCTCCCCTCATACTCACACCAAACAGGAACCTGTTTTATACTTCTGTCATTCATTTTTAAGGACTAGATTCCACGTGTGAGAGAGAAGATGTGATATTTGTCTTTCTGAGTCTGGGTTGTTTCCCTTAACACGATGATCTCTAGTTCCGTCCACTTTCCTGAAAATTGCATAATTTCATTCTTGTTTAAATGCTGGTGAGCATGTAAGAATAATGGGACCCTTTTACACTAATGGTGGGAATGTAAAGTACTCTGGAACCACTCTGGAAAAAAATTTGGGGGCTTCTTAAAAATCTAAACATAGATCTGCCATATGATTCAGCAATCCCACTCCTAGGGATATACCCAAAGGAATGTGACTCAGGTTATTCTAAAGGCAACCTGCACACCCATGTTTACTGCAGCACTAGTCACAATAGCCAAGCTATGGAAACAACAAAGATGCCCCACCACTGACGAATGGATTAAGAAAATGTGGTATTTATACACAGTGGAATTCTACTCAGCCATGAAGAAGTAAATGGGTGGAACTGGAGAACATCATTCTGAGTGAGGTTAGCCAGGCTCAGAAGACCAAAGATCGTATGTTCTCCCTCATATGTGGACTTTAGATCTAGGGCAAATGCAGCAATGTGATTAGACTTGGATCACATGATAAAGTGAGAGCACACATGGGAGGTATGAGGATAGGTAAGAAACCCCAAAAATATGATAATATTTGATGTCCTCAATGCAGAGGAACTAATGCAGAAACTTTAAAGCGACAAAGGTCAATAGGAGAAGGGGATCACGAACTAGGGAAAAGGTCAATTCAAGAAGAATCAACTTAGAATGTAACACATTTGTACATGGAAGCAATGCTAGGAATCTTCCTGTATAGCTATCCTTATCTCGACTAGCAAAAATACTTTGTCTTTCTTATTATTGTTTATACTCTGTCTTCAACAAAATTAGAGATAAAGGCAGAACAGTTTCTGCCTGGAAGCGAGGGGGTGGAGGGAGAGGGCAGGGGGTGGGGAAAGAGGGAGAGGGCAGGGGAGAGAGGGAGGGGGTGGGAGGTGGGGGGAGAAATGACCCAATATGCACTTATGAATAAATGAAAAAAAAAAAGATTGAACTTTCAGCTATCTTTCTGTTGTTGATTTCTAGTTTAATTTCACTGTGGTCTGGGAGCATGCGTTAATTGATTTTCTACATTTTAAAATTTATTGCAGTTCACTTTATGTCTTAGAATGTGGGCTAGCTTGGTGCTCCAGGTGGATACCATAAGAAGAATGTATCATTTGGTTTTGTTGAATAGTCTATAGATGTCAATTAGATCCAGTTGATTGCTGGCTCTGTTAAGTTCAACTGTTCAACTGGGTTGTTTTTTGCCTGATGTATCTTCTAACTTCTTACACAGGGATGCTAAAGTACCATACTGTAATAGTTGATCCATCTATTTCATCATTCCTTTACTTTAAAGATAGATAGATAGATAGATAGATAGATAGATAGACATGTTTTGTATATAAAGTAGGTTTCTTATAGATAACATTTAGTTGGGCTCTTGTTTTTTGGTTTGCTCTGACAATTTCTGTCCTTTTTTTTTTTCCCCTAGTACTGGGGTCATGACTCAGGGTCTTGTAATTACTAACCAGGAACTCTGCCACTTGAGCCATCCCCCCAGCCCTTTTTTGCTTTGCTATATTTTAGGTACGGGTCTTGCTATTTGTTTGTTTTTGTCCAGGTAGCCTCAGACCACATCTGTCCCACCTACCACCTCCCTAATAACTGGTACCACAGGTGTGTACCATCATGTTCAGATTGTTGTTTGAGGTGGGGTCTTGCTAATATTTTTCCTGGGCTAGCCTTGAACCACTATTTTCCTGATCTCTGTCTCCTGAGTAACTGAGATAACAGTCACCGTGCCCTGCCAATCTCTGTCTTTAGTTTGTGTTTTTAGATCGTTGACATTTAAACTGATTAATAATGTAGTTGAGTTTATATTGATTGTTTTGGGTACTTAAAAATTGTCCCCTTAGTCTTAATTATTAAAATTATTTTTTCTTTTGGTACTGGGGCTTGACTAGGGCCTATACCTTGAGTCACTCCATGAGCTCTTTCTTGTGACAAGTTTTTTCGAGATAGCATCTTGCGAACTATTTGCCCAGGCTGGCTTTGAACTGTGATCCTCCTGATCTCTGCCTCCTGAGTAGCTGGGGTTGTAGGTCAGAGCCACCAGCGCCCAGCTTAAAGATTTTTTTAAGTTGCCAAATCTCACTTTTTCTGTAATGTACTTTTTAGAATGTTGTTGGAAAACATTAGTCATAAGCTTTTTTTGGAATATTTCTTCATGGCAAAATTTTAGATGCCAAGGGAATGTTTAGACCTGATAGACCAACTATCTAAACATCCCAAAGTCAGTATTAGTTTGCAAGATAAAATACACTTATAAATATGTAATCAACCATAATAATAACTTTGAAAAAAATCAGTTCCAAAAATGGAAAGAAAGGATAATTTATCTGAAATAGGTAACAATTTTCTCTTTAGTTAATTCAATAAATAGAATATTTTTGAATTCTTCAAAAATCAAAATGAGGTTGTTTTTCAAGTTCCATATTTTTAGTTGCTCCAAAGAAAGAACAGAAGTAAAATGAAAATTCTCTCCTTTTAACCTGAGGCTTGGCTGGATATTTCTTTTTAAGTTTCTCTTTTGTTGTTGTTGTGCTGGGGGTACATTGTAACGTTTACAAACGTTCTTACAATATATCATAGTTGAATTCATGCACTCCATCATTCTCCTTTATCCTCCTCCCATTTCTTGAGTAGTTTCAAGAGGTCTCATTTTTTCATTTGCATACATGAGTACAGAATATTTCCACCATATTCACCTCCTGCACTCTTTTCTTATATTCTCCTCACACACTAGTACCAATACCTAGGTAGGATCTGTTTTACCTTTTTGTTCTCCATTTTTGAAAAAAAAAACATTTTGTTTGCTTAAAATAGCTATACAGGGAGTTTCATTGTGACATTTATATAAATTGGTTCATCCCCTCTATTTTTCTCCTTTGTGCCTTTGCCCCTGGTGATTTCAACAGGTTTAAAAATTCTGTATTTCAACAGGTTTAAAAATTCTATATTCATTCTCATAGAAAAAAATACATCAACCATATTCATTTTCTTATTTCTAAGCACAGTAAAAATTATGATAATTTAACCTCAGAAATTTTATTTCCATTAAAACTTATCAGAAACTATCTACTTGAAAAATGGATGATACAATTTGCTCCATCATTGTTCTGACCTGGTAGGACTTATTTTGGTTAAAATTAAAAATGATTTTTATTTTCATTTGGAGTATGCATTATAGGTTCATTTAAATTTTAGTTTAAAAATTATAATTAGAGGAGATGGAGAAACTAATGGCTTCCCTAACTTCTCTTTAACTCTTAACCTATTCTAGAATACGGATAATTGTTTCTTATTGACATGAAGCTGCATTTGAGAGTAGAGTGATTCTTCTCTACATGTAGAGAAAAGAGCTCCCTGAAATGGTTACTTTATTTGCCTTCATTTCTTAACATCTCTCCAAAAATATTTCATTAATGTAAACAAAGTGCTTATAGAGTAATTGGCAAAATCACCAATAGTTTTTTAAAACCTGGTTTCTCAAAAGGTCATTATATTATTATATTTTCCACATCCAGTGAACTGTAATTTCTATCACTAGTGACATTGACCTTACTATAATTATGACCTCGTTAAGATAATCAGTCATTTATCTTATATTTTAGAAATATAAACTGAATTTTGACTTGATTTATTTTTATATCTTGAGAATGTTAGAAATGCTACCAAAAAAAGCACATTATCACTATGGTTGAAGTCTTGAGTAGTTAATTACCTTTAAGTACTGGAGATATCATTCTCTTATTTTTCAGGAGAAAAAAGAAAGAATGAAATGAGTTAAAGAATTCTTTAGTGATGTTTTATAATTTACTATGCATAATTTTTGAACAACAAAATATCAAGAGCAAATATGGATCCTAAAAACAGGACTTAGAAACTGCCACTTCAAGTCATGATACTCCAGGAGGGCTTCCAAATGTCACTTTCCACAGTGGCATTCCTACAGACAGTCAAGCAGAATTCCTGACCATACTTTTGCATCCCTAGTGGCTCTCCAAATACCAACTGACATCACTGGCCAGAAAAATTCTCAGTATTTGTTTTCCCAAAGCCCATATTTTAAAGCTGTTTTTTACACTGTTGACTTCAATAAGGACAAATAAGTCATACTCTCTTCCCTTAAGGAGCTTACATGCTGTCAAAGGAAAAAAGTTTTGGTACATATCAAAGATAATAAAATACATACTTAGTACATACTCAGCTTTTTGTGGAAATACCAGGGAGGAAACTAGTAATTCTTCTGAAAGGGCTAGAAAAATTTACAGATGAGGTATGACTAAATTTTTCCCTTGACGATTGAATATATTTCACAGAAAAACATATAAGAGAGAAGTGGGGGGAAATTAAAGAGGCAATTTCATGCAACCCTTTGAACCTACAAAAGCCTATACCTGGCATGGAAGGGAATCCTCTGATATGGTTATTAGAAAATTAAGAAAATTACTCTGTACTGGCAGAAAGGAAGTCAGTTTAGGATATTAAAGTAAATGAGCTCATTTTCTTCTCTCTTAACTCTATTACTTTCTAAAGATTATACAAGTTGTCAAAGATATAAAAATGCTTGCAATCTAGCTACTGTATGAATATGCATTATATGTAAGGCATAGTACCAATTTTTTTCCACATGATATTTCAATCAGTGCTGTCAACTCTTAATTAAATATTACCATTTCCACTTTATATCTGGAAAACTCCCTAACATTAGTAAGGGAAAAAATCAATGTCATGAGGCCACTGGCTAATAAATGGTATGATTGGGATTCTATTCTGTGTGGTTCCAAAGTTCACTCGTCTTGTTACCTACTACATCACAGTATCTCCATTGTCCAAAGAATGTTTTGTAAAAAGCATCAAGAAACCTACACTTGAACTAGTGTGGTGGCTCAGGTCTGTAATCTTAGCTACTTGGGAGGCAGAGAAACTCTGATGAAAACTGGGCACAGCTACTGGGTCCAGGCCATCCTAGGCATAAATGTGAGACCATATTCAAAGAATAACTAGAGCAAAAAGGGCTGGGAGCATGGCCAGCCTAGCAAGTGTAAGGCTCTGAGTTCAAACCCAGTACTGCTGCCAAAAAACAGGGAGGAAGAAAGGAAGGGAAAAAGGAAGGGAGGGAGGGAGGCCCAGTCCCTAACTTCCAGGAGGATGTACCCAGGATGAGGGCTTAGACTGGAAGAAATCTACAGAGAGACTGAATTCAGGGCACTCACCTTATTGGTGTTTTTAAAAATTGATGTAAATTTCCAAAAAACCTCTCTTTCCTCAGAGAAAACGAAGAACCCTAGCAATGTCAGTGTTGAGTTTCATAAATTAGGGCCTTATTACTCCTCACATCTTTTCATTAGAGCTATAGGATAATTTTCTAATGTTCTATTTCCTTGTCTCATGGCTACAAAATCATAATATATACATGTGGAAACCAAAATTTGGTCTTTACCCTTAAAATCCTGTTGACTTAATTATTTTATTCTGTTTTTAATGTTTGGTCTCATATCTAACTCAGAATTATCCACTGTTAATAACTGCAGATTGCACTGGTAGAGAAATGTGAGACAGATGAAGATGTGAGACTATAATTTCAATAGAATATTTCTGCTAGATTACCAAAGAGAGAAATTATGATGGCAGTCCACTGGCATGTCTGTGGACCACTGGATGCAGGAAAAAATGTGGCAGATTCCCTGTTAAGGCAAATGTCTGCAGGTCATAGAAGTCTAGGTGGGCACTGGCCAAATGTCTGTCTTCTGGGATTGACCAGAGTTCGTATATGACAGATAATTCTGGTTCTTTACTAAAACTATCACTCAGGAATACAGGTGAAATCCATCAGTCAGTTGCATTAATCATGAGGCTTTTTATTTTACAAGTTAGAATGTGCTTCGACTTTGCAAGGTCAAGTATAATCCATCCCAAATTTACCTATTTCATACTTAGTTGCATAAATAAAGAAATAGGGGTGAATTTTCCTTGAAAACTACTGGGTCTTCCATACTAATTGTCCCATAAAAAGATTAGTATTAAAGCAGACAAGAAATTTCAATTCTTGGCTCAATCTTTTCTATCACAAATTTGACTACAAATCATCTTATCAAAAGTTTTCAGTTAGAGCTTTGCTTGAAATAGGAAATAAAAAAATTAAAGTGTCTTGGAGAATATGTGCTCATCGGCAAGTTCCAGCAAGTCTTACACAGAGCACAGTGAAAATGACATTTTATATTAAACACATGAAGCAAAGGGGGAAACTATTGAATGTTACTGTATCTGTTACGTGCAGTGTGCACAGTATGCATATTAACTTGTAAGCAAAAGGAAAGTATGACAGAAATTGATTTAAAACTTAACACTAGGGAGGTGATTTTAATATGACAAAGTTAATATATTCAGTAGTGGAATGACTACATTTGCAAACCTCATAAGTGGATTTTTTTCTTAATATAAATTGCAAAGCACTTGCGCTTTATTACAAGTGACAGGGTGCATCCATCCATACAATTATCACTTAAGAAGACACTTCCTGAGCTTATTACTCATACATAAATTTGAACTTCAGTTATTGAATAAGGTGCCTTAATTTATATATCTTTAAATTGTTACTTATTTATAACTCTAGTAAAAATAAAGAATAGGATGCTACAATATTCCTGTGTTCTGACATAGTAAGACAAACATATTGAGATGAATGCTCTTCCAGTAGCCAACATAAACTATGAAAGACTTCACTAAAGAAAGTAGCCTACTTGTTACTATCAATATTATCACCAGAATCATGATTGTTCAGAATAAACCTATAAAAGTTAAAATAACAATATTATTCCCCTCAGAGTATTATTACCTTATATAGTATAATTAATGAAACTCAATTGTCATAAAATTGGAACATATAACTAATGACTTGTCATTATCAAAGGCAGCATGTTTTAACAAGTGTGATCTCAGAAACAAGAAAAAAGTAGAAACATCCGCAATTGTATATAACTGGGTAATTGAAAAGTAAATGCATACATATATTGGGAGTACTGGAGTTTGAACTCAGGCTTCATACTTACAAGACAGGTGCTTTATTGCTTGAGCCACACCTCTATCCCTGTTTTTGCATAAATATCTAAAGTGAAAAAATGAACATGCAAGGTCTAGCTAGCAGCACAAAGAGTCACAATAAGGAAAACAGCACATCAATCACAACTGTGAGCAATTTCACCTTTGTCTTGTGTTTCAGCAGAAAAGTTGTGTTTGAGGAAACATGAAAGCAGGCAAAGGATCTAGTAGAATACACTTGTAATTTCGATTTCCTTAACATTCCATTAAAGCAATATTCTTAGGAAGCTTTGCTTTGGTATTGGCAGGACAAATGCCCTTTGAGGCTGAGAAGGAGAGCTTAGGAAGCATGGTGGTCTTCTTCACCCTAAGGAGCTAAGGAGTGGTGATTACGCCACAACACAACACGCAGAACAACAGATCCTGCGTAACAAAGTAATCCCTAGCTCCGGGGTAGTAACCATTCTAAGGTCCAGGCATCCCTGGCCTACAGCAAAGCAGGTGGACATATTCCAGATCGGCATCTGGATTTGTGGAATTGAGGCTGGAGAGAGAGGTTTTTTTTTTTTTCCTTTAGGGATGGAATTGATAAGGTAAAAGTGAGTTGAGATAAACTGCAGGCATGCAAATGTGTTGAGTGAGAAAGGTTGAGGGTGAAGATGGAAGAAAGAAAAGGAAGGAAATCCTAGTAAGACAACTGTATATATAAGATACTTGACAAACTGGTGAAGAGGTACAGTTTCTAGAATAATGCTGTAATCACAGTGTCAAATGATGCAGGAAGGTATTTAAAGAACTGTGGATTTGTTAGGTAGAAGTTAATTGGTAGCCTTAGCATGTTGCCGTGTGAATGAATGGTGAAACGTGGAAGTCAGATTGCTATTTTCTGAGGTGAATTAGAGGTTAGGAAGTGGTGAAAAGAAAGCTTTGTCTCTGCTGGTATTGATTTATACTATTATTTCCACCACAGAAGGGTAGGAAGAGAAACAGAATAGCCTAGTGCAATAGTTCATAAGATTGACTCCATATTACAGTCACCTTGAGAAAGATTCATTTTATTTTTTACTTTTCTTATACTAATGCCTGAGCGCACTCTAAACCAATTGAACCTGAATGTCTAGTGATGAGATCCAGATATTGATATTTTAAATAGCACTCCAGGCAATTCTAATGTTTAGCTAGAATTGACAACCTCTGAATTAATCAGGCAAGAATCTGGCTTTTAAAATCAGCTTTAGTTTAAATGTCAATCTCACCTTCTGCTGGCTGTGTGGTCTCTCTGAGACTCAATTTCTTTATCAGACAAGTGGGGATAATAATAGCTTCCTCATTTTTGGAAGGACAAAATGATGCAAGATATGTGAAACACTTGGCATGGCAATTATTGATTGTTGTTGTCACTGCCTATATCATTAAAGCAGACAGCCGACGTCCTCACCTCCCCCAATTTTTGAGCCATCCTCTCTGTATACACATATATATGTATATGTAGTGTATATGTATATACATATGTATATATATGCAGATGTGTGTGTGTGTGTGTATTGTCCCTGTGATAACCATATACAAATCAAGAGATGAGGATAGCTAAGCTCTATGATTCTTTGCATCACTTACATTCCATATTACTAACTCAGTAATTCCATATTACTGTCATTGTATTAACTTTGTCAAAAGTTTTCTGCTTTTATTACTGCTAGTGTTTTGCAAATGCTTCATGCGTCTTTGGTTTCTAACATCAGCCATACAAGTTTATGATGCTTTCGTAGAATTTTATGAGTTCTTTCAAGTCACTACTCATTTTTAACTCTGATTTAAAGTCATATGTGGCAAAGCCTTATTGTACCACTAGACTGTAAACACTTTGTCTTTTGCTAATAAGCACTTAGAAACGTTGGCTTGATAATGGTGTCTTCATAGACCTTGGCTTCTTGCCTTGTTTTCTATCCTTGGGCCTTATTGTGGCACCATGGCCCATGTAAAAATTGCACTGAGAAAGTTAAACAGGTAAAGGAAGATTTTATTCAAGGCCATTCCAGTATGGGAGAGCAACCTCCGTCTGAACTAAATTCTGCTAAAACAAAAGGGTTTTTAAATTCTGGAGTGAGATAGTGGAAAAGTACTTGGAAGATGTTAGGGGAAGGTTGTTCAAGGGATATGTTGAATACATTAAGATATTTATTCCTGATTTTGCAAATGTTTTCTCTGTATTTAGGGGATCTGAGTTTACTAATTAGTACCCAAAGAAAGTTAGATTCCTTTCCTCCCTCAAACACTTGGAGATATCTTTGGTGATGAATACCATTCCAAGGGATGGCTCAAGAAAGACATTCTTGAGTCATAACTGGCGAGAGCCTGGGAGAACATATATACCTCAAAGGGGCAGAGAAAGAATTTACAATGGAAAATTATTTTCCAATAAGTGCTCTAACAGAAGGGATGTCAGGGCCTAGAGTGAGAAAGAAGCCTGGCTAAAATTTAGTTAGGGGAACTTTAAGGCCATCTTGGGTCACCATACTTGAGAGTTTTCTTTGACTTAATCTTTTCCTCAACATCAGCATTGTAGACTTTCTCTCTGTTTTTTTCCAGCTACTACTAGACATTTACTTTTGTCATCATGTAGTGTTAGCAAAATTCTTATTCTTCACACTATACTATATTCATATAGAGATGGGTTGTTTCAATATTTTTCATTCTCTAACATTTTCATTCCCTCTCCCACATCCCATAGTTGCCCCCCCGACACACTAATACAATCTTGCTCTCTCTCTAAATATATATATAGATATATTTATATGATCATATATGTATTTATATATGTATTTAACTTATAGGTCTAGCTTTCACATTTGAGGGAAAAATGCAACCTTTTGCTCTTTGAGTCTCTCTTTGCTTAACATGATGTTCTCTAGTTTCATCTATTTGCCTGCAAACAACATAATTTCATTCTACTTTTTGGCTGAATAAAACTCCATTGTGTATAAATAGATGACATTTTCTTAATCCATTTATCACTCATGGATATCTGGACTATTGCCAAGGCTTGGCTACTGTGAGCAGTGCTACAATAAACACGGGTGTGCAAGTGGCTTTGTCATACCCTGGAGCATCTTCTTTTGGATATAGCCCTAGCAGTGGCATTGCTGGATCATATAGTAGCTCTATTTCTAGTTTTCTGAGGGACCTCCATATTGCTTTCCATACCAGTCACACTTAATTTACATTCTCACCAGGAGAGTAGAACTATTCTTTTTCCCATACATCCTTGCAGCATTTGTTGCTGTTTGTGTTTTTGATGGTAGCCATTTTGGCTGGGGTGAGGTGGAATCTCAATGTTGTTTTGATTTGCATTTCCTTTGTGGTCAAGGATGTTGAGCATTTCTTCACATGTTTATTGGCCATTTACACTTATTCTTTTGAGAATTATCTGTTCAGTTCCTTTGCCCATTTTTTCAGTGGGTCATTGATTCTTTGAGAGGTTAGGTTTTTGAGCTCCTTGTATATCCTGGTTATTAATCCCTTGTCAGATGTATAGCTGGAAAAGATCTTCTCCCATTCTGTAGGCTGTCTCTTCAGTCTGGTGACCTTTTCCTCTGTTGTATAGAAACATTTTATTTTCATGCAGTTCTGTTTGTCAGTCCTTTCTCCTAATTCCTGAACTATTAAAGTTCTGTTCATGAAGTTATTACCTATGCCTATGTGGTCCAGTGTGTGCCCTTTGTTTTTCCTGGATTAATTTCACCATTTCAGGTCTTACACTAAGATATTTAATCCACTTTGAATTGATGCTAATACAGGGTGAGAGACTGGGATCTAGTTTCATTCTTTCACAGGTAGAAATCCAATTTTCCCAGCACTATTTGTTGAAGAGGCTGGCTTTTCTCCAATGCATATTTTGGACTCCTTATTCAAAAACCAGTTGGCTGTAGCTATGTCTTTTGGAATCTGGGCCTTCTATTCCTTTAGTCTTCATGACTGTTTTTTGTGCTAGTACCATGCTGTTTTTATTAATATGGCTCTCTAACATAATCTATTGTGATATCTGCAGCATTGCTCTTTTGCTGCTGGATTGCTTTGGCTGTTTGAGGTCTTTTGCACTTCCATATAAACTTTAGGATTGACTTTTCTATCTTGGTGAACAATGTCATTGTATTTCGATTGCATTGGAAATATAGATTTCTTTTGGTAGTATAATAATTTTCACTGCCAATCCACGAGTATGGGATGTCCTTCCAGCTCCTAATGTCTTCATTGATTTCTGTCTTTAGTGACTTGTAATTTTCATTGTATAAGTCCCTTACCTCCTTCGTTAAGTTTTTTCCAAGACATTTTAATTTTTTTGAAGTTATTGTGAATAGTATTGTTTTCCTGATTTCATTCTCGGACTATTCATTGTGTTTATAAATGCTACTGATTTTTGTGTATTGATTTCATTATCTTGCTACTTTGCTGAATGTGTTTATGAAATCTAAGAGTTTTTTGGTAGAGTTTTTAGGGTTTTTTAAGTATGAGATTATATCATCTGTAAGTAGGGACAATTTGACTTCTTCCATCCTATTTGAATCCTTTGTATTTCTTTCTTCCATCTTACTGCTCTGGGAGCATGGTGATAGATAAAGAATAAGTAATGGGATGGGTGATTAATTTGATTAAAGCACAATATATACAGATGTGAAGTACCAAGGCAAAACCCTCTTAGACTATCAATATACACTTGAAAAAATGAAGGACAGGAAGGTAAAATTGGTCTTTTCTGGAAGTGGGAAACAGTTGGAGGGGTTGAGTATAAGGAAAGAGTGAATGTGGATAAATATGATAGATATATTTTTGTATCCATATATGAAAATAGAAGAATGAAACCTGTTGCAGTCACAGGAAGAAGTGGAGGAGGGGGATGAGGGAGAATGACAGAGGGCATAAATCTAAGACATACTATAAGAACATATGTAAATATCACAATGTATCCCCCTATACAACAATTACATGCCTAATAAAATAAATAAGAAATACAATTATATATAAATAAAATTAAAATTCTTATTCTTTGATGACTTAACACTATCACATGCAATATATCAATATTAGGTAAATGAGCAAATTGCAATAGCCAAGCTATAAGTTTTCCTGCAGCTCCTCACACATATAATTATCTAAAAGAAAAATATTAAATTTCAAAGGGAAATATATTGCTACAAATTTTATAGTGTGTTATCGAATTAACTATTTTACTTTTATATGAAACTCTTTATATAAATATTTGATAAAGGATTGTGTCATATAAAATATCATTAATGTATCTGTGTTCTTAGAACTCTTCAACTTTTGATTTGTTGAAAAAGTATATACTGTCTAGTCTAATATTATTATTTTGGATTTCATCATTTTAAAAGTTTTGACTAACATATAATAATTATACACATTTATGGATTACATTGAAATATTTCAACATATTTAGGTAGTGTATACTGATCAAATCAAGGTAATTAGCATTTTCACATACTTATAATTTATGTTTGGAGGCTTCAAGCCTCTTTTTTCAGTTCTTTGTAAAATATATAATAAGTTATCCTAAAGTATAGTCATCTATACTGTGGAACACTAGAAGTTACTCCTTCTACCTAGCTGCGTTTTGATATTCAACCTCCCTCTATCTCTATCCTATTCCTACCATTCCCTTTTTAACTTGTTTTCCTTTCTGGTTTAAATCAAAATTTTGTTGAGCTACAATTTCAAATCTGAAAAAAGTACCAATTAGGAAATGTATATAAATTGAAAATGGCATAATGCCCCCCACACACATTTAGAAATAAGTTTAGATTTAGAAATAATGTTAAAATTAATCTAACATAAACTTGTATTAAATATTTGATTTTCCTTTTTAGAATTCTGCCTCAGTTTAACTGTCTTCAGAGAAGAATAATTGTGTTAAGTAATTCTTCCACCCTTTGGCCATATCCTCACTTTCAAAACAATGCATTGAGCTGTGCTTGATTATATATTTCAGTTTTTAAGGTATCAGGAAGACATCTGACATATCTACATAGTGCTTTCATGTCCTGTCTTTCTCTGCAAGTCTCTCATCCCTTCTTTGTCCAGGATGTAGAATAAATTTAAATTCTGGGTGTTAAAAGTCCAGATTGGAACCTTCTGAAGAAACTGGCCAGATCTAAAATAAGTTGTGTGATCACAAGGAGAGAGATGCTAAAACTTCAAGGATAGAGTGACAGATACAGAGACAGACAAGAAGAAAGTGAGATGTGGAGACAGGTGGGGGTAAATCCTTAGTTCAGATGAACAAACAGGAGGAAATTTGATTTTAATGTTAAAAGAAATCCGTGCTAACCATTTGGAGAAACTGAGAGGTTAACAATTTTGTTTATATTCTGTACTGATGACCTCTGATTCTGGATAGTTCAAATTCAAGTTTGATTTCCTTTTTCAAAAAATCTTGAATCTACTAGCTTCTGTTTAGGTAGAGCTTCCATACAGCTTGTAATTTAAATAATTGGTGATTTTGTCCAATACCTTGTTTTGTTCATATTATTACCTTGTATTATATGTACTCATGGTATCTTTTTCAAGTAGACTATAAACCCCCTTGTTTGGCAGGCTAGCACTCTGGCACTATGTACTTACTCAAAAATTAGTATCTTGGATATTAAATAAACATTTAGGAAAAGGTAATGGCTGAAGCAACCCAGATTAAAATGAAAGAATGGAAGGCAGGTCTGGTGATGATCACAGAGTCATCACTTAACTTTCAGCTTCCATGATCTTCACCATCTTATATTGAGCTAAATTGTGTGTTTTTTGTTTGTTTGTTTGATCTTACTTTTGAGTTTTCTTTATGCATTGAGACTCCTCAAAGCCAAGGAGTAACTGGGAACTGTGACAAGCATCACAGCTTTTTGTGTCATTGATTTCTTTGGGAATCTGAGGAGAACTAAGGATCTAAGAAAAACATACAGCACTTCTTTCTGTGAAGAAGAGATATTTTCAAGTATGGTCATAATGAACATGTCCTATCTGTAGTCATGAACTCTAGTCACTTGGGATTGGGAAAGGCTGTCCTGAGCTCCTCAGAGAGAGGACTGTAGGTCCTGGAGGATTCCTCAACACAGAGCCATGAACAGCCTAACGTGAGGGAAAGCCAAAGCCATACAGAGTCCCCTTAGTTGGTGTTTCTGAAACTTTCATGTCTTTACGGTACACCTTGGGATTTTGTTAAGGTACAGATTCCTGGGCCTCCACTTAAAATATACTGAGATGGTAAGTCTGGGCTGGAGTGTGGGAAGCTGTCTTTCTAACAAGCTCATAGGTATTGCTGCTCAACAACTTTGAGGACTCTTCTTTGGATAAAACTTCCCCAAACAGTCACTGCACATAATTAATTCAATCAGGAGACTAGAATGCTGAGAATGGGCAAAGTGTGGGCCTCCAGAGGGCTGTCCACAGGCTGGATAGGGGGAGACAGGACACACCTGCTTAGGCAGGAGATCAAGAGACTCAACCCTGGAAATCAGAGATCTGGTAGACAACACATTTAGGCCCCTTCCTATCCAGGAACCAGTATCATGAGTGAAGAGATGAGAGAGGTTTGTGACTAAGAACAGGAAACTTCATCCACAGAACCCAGGTACAACAAACACTGATTAAGGAGGGCCACATTGACTATTACCGTGGTGCCAAGTAACCACTTATTTCAGTCTGGGCCCAAAAAAGTCCTTTAGTATAGATGAGGCTGCTTGCAGTAGAATCCCTGCACTGCTGCTTCTTAGCTCTGCTTCTTCACAAGTTACTTTACCTCTCCAGGCCTCTTTTTTCCACATATATAAATAGAAATATTAACAGTACCTGTGTTTCCCAAGGTTGTTGTACAATTGAGATTGAAGCACTTATCACCATGTCTGATGTTTAACAAGTCCTCAGGGAAAGTTAGTGATTATGCCTCCAGCGAGATGAAGTTTTCCTTGGAGGATATCTAGTGATTTCATTAGAATGAAGACTTTCTTATCTAATTTAGTGTGACAATTGCAAAAAAAAAAAAAAACTCCAAAACAAAAAAAATGGGCTAGAGATTTTTGGAAGTTATTTTGAACAATGTATACACTTTCCTGTTAAGATTGTTCAGTTACCATTTTCGTTATTATATGCAGACAGTAACTAAATCTACCCTGGGCCATTGCTTCTAAGTTTGCATATAACTTGGGAAGAATCTTACCTCACAAATTAGCAAAGTCTAGCAAAACTAGAATGTTGGTCACTTATTATGTATTAACTCTTGAATTTCTCTTCTAGCTCAGCCTCACTGACATCAGACTGATTCTGAGCCCTCAGAATAATACTGCTTTTATTTATTATTCATTCATTTTCCCTGTCTCTTCAGTGTACACTGTCTATTCCTATTACCACAGGAATATCTATTTAATGACAATAACTTCTTTACTTCATTTTAGTCATTTCTACAGTTGAAATTATATCAGGTTTATTCTGGCTTTGATGCTAATGAAAAGGAAAAATGAAACTTCTTTATTAAAGTAATTTTTTCCACTCAATTTGCTTTTGCATTTTTTAAATCTGTGTTTCAAATTTAGCAAGTGAAACATTTGTTCCGGTGAATTATCTGAAATGCATCGTTGGCTGTCACATGCATGATTGATTTTAAATGTGTGCCTGAATCCTTCCTACCAGACTAAACCCCTAGAACAGTGAACCACGCTTACAGTAAAAAGGCTTTTCTGTCATCGTCAGGTACACCCGTCATCTTTGACCTAACCCTCATATTGTAAACAAGGACTTGCTGGCAAGAGATCATAAACAAAACCAATTCCCAGGGCTCTATTTTCCACACATCTCGCCAGGGAAGGTATCTAGGCCATCACTCTACTTCATCCTTTCTTGGTCCTTGGCTCAATTTGTCCTTTTTCTTGTGTGTTCTTCTCACTTTCCCTGTATCCACTTGAATCAGTCTCTGTGCCTCTCCGGTTACGGAGGCTCAACAGTGACTCATGGAAACTACTCAGAATCTTTGCTTTCTCTCTTTATCCTTCCAGCTATATCCTGTTATCTGTCTGCCTTTCAGCTGCCCTTGTCTAACAAAATGCTTTTTCACTTGCCTTCTTCAATGATACTTTTCTTGTTTAAATTTTCTGTCTTTGAATTGCCACTACCATTTTAAATTTTATATATTTACATTGTTTTAAAAGTCGTAATTTGGCTAAATGATAGTGATTCTCTTCATTATGAACTATGTAATAATACAATGTACTAAATTTAATTAGTTCAAATTAATGCTCCAAACTTTAATGATCGATCCCGTGTTAATGATGACCTTACTTCAATAACAGAGGGATGCAGCACAGTATCTTAAAAGATTACTGTGACTCACGCCTATAATCCTAGCTACTTGGGTGGCTGAGATTGAGAGGATTAAGGTTCAAGGACAGCCCAGGCAAATAGTTCATGAGACCCTATCTCCAAAATAACCAGGGCAAAAGGGACTGGGGGTGTGGCTCAGGAGATACAATGCCTGCTTTTCAAGTTTAAAGTCCTAAATTCCTACAAAAAAAAGTTTGATTTCCATTTCCCAAAATAGTAATAGTGCTATTTTGGTGATTTTGAGGGAGTTCAATTATTGGGACAGATTTTCCAATAAGTCAAGTTGAACACTATTGGAGTATCATTTAAATGCCAGTTCAATGTAACATTGGCTGAAAAACCACAGTCTCCATTCCAAATTTAGCCTAACACTCCGTTTTCGTAAATAAAGTTTTATTGAAACACAGCCACACCCATGTTACACTACCCAGGGAGACTGTAATGGTTTGACAGAAACTGCATCACTTGCAGAGCCTACATACCCTAGGGCTCTTAAGAAAAATGTTTGTCTACTGGTCGACTATCCTATACATTAAGTCTGGTAAATGTCCATGTCAGGTCATGAAGTAGTTACAGCTTGATCACTCATTGAATATTTCTCCCTTCCAAACATGAAAATCTGAAGTTAACTCACAGGAAAGGACAGATCATCTTCAGAAATATGTCAAAGGCACTTTCATACAAGTAGGTTTTCCATTTAAAATATGGGATGCCTAGTTAAAATTTACTTTCAGGCAAACAACAAAGAATTTTTCAGTGTAGGTATGTTTCTTGACATATAGGACATCTTGCACTTTTATTTGCTATCACTGGTAACTCCATTAAAAGGAATGCAAAGAAGAAAAATTGAAGAGAATTTGAAGCAACATCTACTGGGCTCTATGTGAAGTTTTAGTTTGTTAGCAGCCTTTAATATATCGTCTGATAATATCCCAGGGTTTTATAATTTATATTCATGCTTTGAATCAGTAACAGGAGACTTCATTCTTTACGCTAAGGTGTTTGGTGCACAGATGGTCTGCTTTCTAGTCTAGGAATCCATGCTGTTTATCAGCAGTTTGAATTTTTCAATTGTACATTGAGTAGCAGGAAGAAGAGCACTTTTTAACCCACGATGAAGAGGAGTTACACAGTGGGACTTCATAGGTTTGATTTAGTCACAGGAGGAGTGCAGAAAATAGTAAGTTTACAAAATGAGTGGGAGATTGACAGGAGTCTACTTTTTCCAATGTTGCTTTATCAGTAAAAAGCAGCATTAGGAATTTAATTGTAATTAGGAAGCACTGAGCAACAATGGAGATTTTGAGAAAGCAAGGTTTGTAAAGCAGAAAAATAAAATAGGTGAAATTCTATATTATAGGCAAGCTTTTGTTTAGATATATTGTAAAATATTCTATGAACTCTTGTGATGGCTATCTCTTTCACACCCATTTAACTTTCCTATTTTGATTTCATATAAGAAAACACATCTGTATATGTTGATCAGTGTTTGATTTGTTGAAGTCTTTACTAACTTGCTGGGTGACTTCAGTCAATTCACTTTTTAAATTCTTGATTTCTCATTTGAAAAAAACTGAATTAGAAGATTTCAAAAATTCTTTCAAGGGTTAAAATTCTATTGTATTCCCTACCTATGCACATTAAATTAGAGCAAGGTGTCCAGGAGTCATAACGACAGAATGTATCATATGAGAATTAAGGTAAATGAACTATACTGATAAGATTTTCTATTCTTATTCATATTTAAAAGTTCTTAGGCCAGGAGCAGTGGTTCTTGTGTTGTAATGCCAGCTATTTGGTCCTGAGCAAAATTGCAAAACCCTATCCAAAAAATAACTAAAAGCAAAAAATTGCTGGGGAGAGTGGCTCAAGTACTAGAACACCTGCCTAGCAAACGCAAGGCCCTGAGTTCAAACTGTAGCTCAACCAAAAAAAACAAAAAACAAAGTCATCAAAATATAAAATAGTATGAGTCCCAAACTTGTTAAACATGACAGATATCAGAAGCTGACTACAGTATATGAGAATGGCTCTCATCAACTTTTCACAGACTAGATTAAATTAAATGGAAAATGGTTTAATAGCCTAGATTTTGTCTACTTAAAGAATATTTTATGAAATATTTCTATGTTTGGAATTCTGTTTCTTTTCAAATAAGGATTTGAATTCTTTGTTATGTCCATTAACAATGTTGCTATTCAACATTGCTATCCAGGAAGACATTTTCTCCTATTACCAGGTTGTTCTTTTTAAACAACCACTTGAATTTCATTGCATGAGAGGGCCACAAATGAACGTGCTAACCAAACAGAATAAATAGGTTTTTTGCTTTACAATTTGCACTCGAAATATCAGTACACATAGCTGGCTCATTAGTTGTCCCATAGCAATTTGGGGCTGTTGCCCAAGCTAAACATAGCAGATTACATTTCAAATCTCGTGTAGAAAGGGCCACATGACAGGGAGGCTAACTGCATTCCTATGAAGCCCATCTCAGTCACAAGTAAATGTGTCACTTCCAAGCTTGCACAGATTTTTTTTTATGGCAAAGGTTATAAATATTATACAATTATTCTTATAAAGATTTTAGTTTTCTGGTAGTTTGTAAAATTTTCAGCAAAATTTTAATCAATAGTGACTATTTTACCAAATAGTGACTGGTTTGATAATAGGTTCCATATAAGGAAACTGTCTTCTTGAATTTATTTATTGGCTTGGATTCTTTTTCTTAAGATAGCTATACAGGATGTTTCATTGTGACATTTCCATGTATGTATGTATTATAATCTGAATTGGTTCATCCCCTCTATTTTTCTCCTTTCTGCCTTAGTCTACTTCTTATGGTAGTTTCAACAGGTTTAAAATTTCTATATTCATTCTTGTAGATGAAGTACATGAAATATATCAGCCATATTAACATTCTTAACTTCCTTCTTTTACCTTTCCTCTATTGTATGTAACATCCCCTTTGCATAATCTGATTTTTATAATAATGCTGTATTTGTATTGGGTCTATATTCAACACGTGAGAGAAAACATGCCACTTTTGACTTTCTGAACCTGACTAACTTCACTTAAGATGATGTTCTCCGGTTCCATCCATTTTACCTGCAAATGACAAAATTTCATTCTTCTTCATGGCTAAGTAAAATTCCATTGTATATAAATATCACATTTTCTTGATTCACTCATCAGTAGTGGGACATCTTGGCTGTTTCCATAGCTTGACTATTGTGAATAGCTGCAATAAACATGGGTGTACAGATGCCTTTTTTATAACCTAACTCATATTCTTTCTGGTATATCCCCAGGAGTGGAATTGCTGGATCATATGGCAGTTCTGTCTTTTGTTTTTTGTGGAGCCTCCATACTGTTTTCCATAGTGGTTGTACTAAACAGGGTCTCACTTAGTTGCCTAGGCTGGTGTCAAACTTGTGATCCTCCCAAGGACTAGAACTAAGGTATGTGCCACAGCATCCAAGTCTCAAATTCTACCTTTTATGGGGTTTGCAATGCAGTAATCTCTTAGAACACACACACACACACACACACACACATATGCACACACAGGCAAACACACACATGAGGATGTGGTAAAAAATGAGAGGAAAAAAACTGTCCCTTACCATGCCAAATCAAAAATTTATTTGGCTAGGTCATACAATAATACCAATAGAAGTGGGGAGATGATATCATGCTTTTTATCTCAAGCATTTTTAAAGTATTAACCTGTGAAACAAGAAAAGGGGTGTGTAAATATGTGAGCATTAACTTAAGTCTCTACTAAAACAGTATTTTGAAGTTGATATTTTATTTACACAGCTAGTATAAGAAGGCATTCATTGCATCCAAAACTTATAAATAAGACTAAAGTTCCTCTTGCTACCATCTTAATTCCTCTTCCTTGACCTTCTTCTTTGAGGTTTCTGCTGTTAGCAGTTTTGTGTGTCCTTTCAGATAATGTGAAGTGCAATTCTGCACTGAGAGTTGACTCTCCGCTATTTACATATGTGCTAAAAGGATTCACCTGCTGTGCTTGTGGAAGTACTTTTGCACTGGACTTAATTATCAATGTGAAAAGTAAATGAATAAGAGACGAGGCGCTTTAGGGGCAAGATATATGTGTGTGTGTGTACATATGTGTGGATACGTAAGTTTGGTTCTTCATATTCACAGGCCACTTTGCACTGAGTTTCCTTATTGGCAATCCAGAGTGTGGTCATTTAGACTATCACTAAGGTTTTGCCCAGCTTGTAGTTTCTGTTGGTCTATTATTTTCAGTGTTAATGTAGCTGAAAAAATGGCTCTGGTACAGGATTTCTGTTTCCCAAGAGATATTTATTTATGCTTTCTGCTCATGCAACCTATTGTTGTTTTGTGAACATTGATTAAAACAGAGGACACTCTTTCCTGATTTCCACAGACCAGGAGAGAAAGTCCAGTGATGGGCTCCCGCAGCATCTCAACGCTGTTCCTGGAGTTTTCTCTAATTCACTTGGATTTAATAATCATATTAATTTCATCGTCTCATAATTACTATGGGTGTCATTGTAATTCTCTCCATGCTGAATTTGGTGAGTGAACAGTGCTGATAACTGATATATGATATTCTGCTTCATCTTAATTTAGAGCCTTCCCATATCCCACTTTCTTTTTGTCTCAAATTCACTGCCATCCTGCTAACTCATCAGTCAGTACATTTTGTTTTAAAATTTTTGAAGTCTGTGATTTCTACTTTTATTTAATAATGAGCTTTAACCAGTTAATTTCTTTTGCTGTCAAGAAGATGATTATGATACTATCTGAGCAACAGAGAATATTCCTAAACTCTTCATCTTGGACCTAAACTTATGGCCTTAGGATGTTGTTGTTTTTAATGCTTTTTAGTGTCTCCCTCCTCAGCCAAATTTGCTGTTACTTTCCATGTCAGATGAAGCCTAGTGAAGGCAAGAGGTCAGGCAGAATGAAGCAAGGGATTTATGTAGAACTGAACACCAAGAAACCATGCACTTAGCATTCCCTGTTGTTGGTTTTAAGATGATAGGACAAATATACACACACACACAAAACAAAAATAAACTTCATAAAAATTTACATTTGTAATTTCCAGGTCCAATGGAAATCATCTTAGGCAAATTTATAAATCTTTGTAACTGTGTCATTAATAAATTTGACTGCTAATTTGTCCATTAACCAGAGATTTTCAAAATAGGCTTGGATGTTATTTGACCCTAAAAATAACATTAATACATACCCACTGTGTGTTGTCTCTGGGTCAGGGTATCTTGCTTCTAGTTTTACAGGTTTCAGTGTCTTCTTGTTTCAGCCAGCCTGTCTGTCAGTCTTATCACCTATGATTTCCTCTTAAAACTTTATCATACTGAGATGACTGGAAAGCAGTATAGACTGTGAGGGAAAGATTTGTCTTCAGAGGAAACGGCATTCTTTAAGAATTACCAGAAACATCTCCAGAAGAAAGACATTCCCAAACATGTAATGAGGTGTTTTCATACCACTGAAGATTTAACGTTCTGTCTTATCATTTCTCCCCCTTTACCCCCGCCCCCTTCCTTCCCCCTAACCCCCTCCGTCTCCCCCCACCCCCCTCGATACCAGGCGAATTATTTAGTACTGGTCTGAGTTCTCTAGGGTCCTAAGAAATGATCTTTATCTCTAATTTCCATTCCCAGAGGTGGAAAATACTATGATTAGAAGTGGGTTGAAGAGAGCTGCAACTGAGATGATTTTGCTAGTACTAATTTTCTCAGTTTCTTAGCTCCTACTTCTGCACCAGTAGTATAATTGATAACTTCTTTTCAGTAAGTGAAATTGTGTATTCCCTGAAATATATGCCATTAGTGAAAATAAACGTAAAATTCTTTTCTTTCCTGAGGTCAGCAAGATAATCTTCACCATATCCCTTCTCTGGTGGATGTATTTGTTTCTGTTTGTTTGTTTTTTAGTTTTTCTGGTGGAACTGGGGCTTGAACTCAGGGTCTCACTCTTGCTAGGCAGGCACTCTACCACTTGAGGGATGCTCCCAGCACTTTCTGCTTTAGTTTGTTTTTCAGATGGGGTCCAGATTTTTGCCCAGAGCTGGCCTTGGACTATGATCCTCTACCTCCACCTCTTGTCTAGCTGGGATTACAGATGTGAACCATCATACCTGGCAAATGCTCTTGTTTTTTTGAATGTTGTACACATCAGGTAACATCTAATTTGTTCTCAAGGGGTTGTGCTTTAAAAAAAAACAACTTATGTATTTATATAATTCTTTGGCTTGATACATATAAATTCTCTTCCCTTTAGGAAGGCTATCCTGTAAATTTGGAATACATATTCTATGGTGCCACATAAAATTAGAGCCATGCTTTTGCCAAAAATAAGGCCATGTTTTCATTACATGGAAAGTTTAATAATAATGTGAAAATAACACTAAGAATCTCAGAATGATACACAAAAGTGGAATTGTAGACATGGTCCATTGGAAAGTAGATTTGTCAAATCAATATTTCCCTCATGACATTACCTCTAATATGAAGAAATTTCATTGTCATATTGAGGTCCAATAAGCACTCCTTAATAATTCATTCTGCCTTTCCTATGTATTTTAAATACAATGAACACATTCTTGCATTTAGCAGGGGCTCTGTTCTCTTTCTTTTAAAAACTGATTAATTCAGGAGTAAAGAGCCAAATAATAAATATATTCAGCTTTATTGGAATTATTCAATTCTGCTGTGGTAATTCAAAAGCAGCCACAGATAATACAAAGGAAGGAATGTAGGTATGGCCAACAAATCTTTGTTCACAAAAGGAGATTCTGGTCCATGGGCCCTATTTAGCTGACCTACGTTTTCTTCTAAGAATTTTGTAGTTTTAGATCTTACATGTAGAGCTTTATCTAATTTGGAGAGTTGTTTTTATGTGATATAACATAAACCCAACTTCATTCTTTTTTTTAAGATGCTGGGGACTAAATCCAAGGCCTTGCTCATCTTACACAGCACTCTCCTGAGCTACATCCCAGCCACCCCTCCACCCATGTTCATGGTTGCACATGTGGACTCTCAGGTGTTCAAGTACCAGTTGTTGACAAGACGATTCTTGTCCCAATCAAATGAGCTTCGCCTCAAAAATCAACTGTCCTAAAATGTATATTTTTATTTCTGAAGCTGAATTCTCTCCCATTGTAACTTTTTAGTAAACTTTGAAATTGGCATGTTTGAGACTACCAATTTCCTTCTTTTTCAAAATTATTTTGACTATTCAGCATAATTAGCAATTTCATATGAGGTTTTCATTTCTGCAAAAAATGGTATTTTGATAGGGATTGCATTAAATTTGTATATCACCTTGGAGAACATGGACATCTTAACAATATTAAATTTTCCAATCTATAAACAAGTTATGTATTTCCTCTTGTTCATTATTTATTTAGCATTATTTTGTAGTTTTCAGTGTGCAAACATTCATCTCCTTGGGTGAATTCATTCCTAAATATTATATTTTTTGTAATTTTATTAGGTCCCAGTCCATGAGGCTAGTGCACGGGGTGAAAGATTTCACAGAAAAAGCAGGAATTGAGGCAGAAGTAAACTTTTATTCTCTTGCTAAGTGAGGAAAGGGGCCAGATACTAAGAGGTATCAGCCCAGAATGAGGTTAGGGCTGGAGTTTATAAGCATTTAAGATGTAGAAGATGGGGGTTAGTACCATTTGGAAGGGGAGAGGGCGGGGAAAGGGTGTAGGAGAGTGAATATAGTACAAATACTGCGTACACATGTATGTAAATGGAAAAATGATACCTGTTGAAACTGTTCCAAGAACATAGGGAGGGAGGGATAAAGGAGAAGGATGAAAAGGTGAATTCAAGTACCATATATTTGATATATTGCAAAAACTTTAGTAAATGCCACAATGTACTCCCACCAAGCACACAATAAATTAAAAAAAAAAGATGTAGAAGGAATACACTACTGACATCTTTTTTCTTTTTTTTTTTTTTTTGGTTTAGCTAGCTGTTCCAGGAAGTGGCTAGGGTGGTCAGTTTCTCAATGTTTTGCTGAGAGGGGGTGTCATTTTTTAACTTGTACAGTTCTTTCCATGTCATCATGTCATTGGACTATGCTGTCAACAAGATGTAAGTAGGGTTTTGCAAAACAAAATAATACAGCCTTCCTGAGAGACAAAATGGAATCCTTTACAAAATGGAATAGGTTAGGCTAATTTGAGTTGAGGCCTTACCCTACTGTAAAAGGAATTTTTTTCTTAAATTTTTTTGAAACACTACTTACTAATGTCTTAGAATATAATCAATTTTTGTGCATTGCTTTTGTGCCCCACAACTTTGGAGAGTTTGTTTATTAGCTCTAATAGTTGTGTGTATTTGTATTTGTGTGTGTATGTGTGTGTGTATGTGTGTTCTTTAGGATATGCATTGTACAGGATGGTGTTTTGTGTGAAAGGAAATAATTTTTCTTCTTCCTTTTGAATCTGAATGCCTTCTACTTCTCTTACTTGCCCTATTGTTCTAGCTGGAATTGCCAGTAAAATGTTGCATAAAAGTGGCAAAGCATGCATTCTTCTGTTGTTCCTAACCTTACTGAGTATAATTATAATCTTTCATCATTGAGAGTGATGTTTGCTACCCATGGATTTTTCAAAAATACCCTTTATCATTTTTGAGTAAATTCCCTTCTATTCCTAATTTTTGAGTGTTTTACTCATGAAAGTTTGTTGGACATTGTCAAATGCTTTTCTGCAACAATTGACATGATAACTTGACTTTTTCCTTCATTTTTTTAATGCAGTGCATTATATCAACTCATTTTTATATGTTGACAAATCCCACATGATCATGGTGTATAATCTTTTATAAGTTGCTCAATTTCATTTGCAAGTATTTGTTGAGGATTTTTTTGTTGTTGTTGAGGATTTTGCATCTGTATTCATTAGAGATATTGCTCCATTGTTTTCTTTTCTTGTGATGTCTTTGTCTGGTTTCAAAGTAATGCTGGCCTCATAGAAAGAGTCAGGAAGTACTTTGTTCTCTTAATATTTTTAGTAGAATTTTCTTTGTTCTTTTTTTTTTGCCTGCTGCTTGCCTAGGCAATTTCAATTGTCTTATATTCAAGTTCACTGATTCTTCTATCTGCTCAAACTTGTTGTTGGTACCCATCCAGTGAATTTTTCATTTTAGCTGTTACATTTTCAAGTTCCAGAACTTCAACTTGTTTCCTTTTTATAATTTTTACTTCTTTATTGATATTCTCTATTTGAAGATATTTGATGATACAACATTTGTCTGTTTTCCTTTAGTTTTTGTGTCCACTGTTTCATGTAGCTCCTTGAGCATATATAAGAGAGTAAATTTAATATTTTTGTTTAATAAAGAAGACCAATATCTGGGCTTTCTCAGAATAGTTTCACACATTTCTTTGTGTGTATATAAGTGAGGCATAAATTCTTGCTTCTTTGCATGTCTCAGAATTTTTACTGACAACTTGACATGTTGAATATTATAATATTGGAAATAAGTTGCTAAGTCAGATTTTTCCCCTCTCCAGGGTTCATTGCTTCTTATCATATTCCTTATTTAGTGACTTCTCTAAACTATGTTTGGAAATTATAGCAAACTACATTGTATGTGGTTACTGAAGCCTCTAAATGACTGAAGCAAAATTGGGAAGGAGTGAGGAAGAAGGGAAAGAAAGAAAGAAGGAAAGGAAAGAGAGAAAAAAGAAAGAGAAAGGAAGAAAGAAGGAAAGGAAAGGAAAAAGGAAAAGAGAAAGGAAAGGAAAAAGACCCAAAAGTCTCTCAGTCTTAGCAGCTGGGCACTATGTATTTGTTTTGGGACACATCTTCAATGCTTAGTCATGCTGCTTGTAACTTTTTCTTGGCCTTTTCTTCCTTTTTCAGTCTATGAAAGTCAGCCAAGGTGAGAGTTTAGGGACTTTTCAAGTTTCTTTCTGAGAATAATTCAATTGCTGGGTATGAACATGATTTATATTGGAATTTTTCAAAGCCCTGATTCTGCCAAAGCATCTCACTTTCCTACCTTTCTTCTCAGGTTTTTCCCAGATCTTTCAACTCACACAATTCGTTTTAGGGGCATCAGGAGACTCATTTGCCTTTGAATATTTTGACCACTGCCTGTTGTATATTTATGTAACTGCTCCTCTACCAAGAAGGACTTCTAAGCAGAAGAAAAAGAGAAATCCCTCTATATTAGGCTCCAGAGAGTTGCCTGACAGGTCAAAACAAATAATCACAATTCTTTACCTTTGGAAACAAGGTTAGCTCTGTTCCCTCCAACCCTAAGAACCATACTGGGGATATGGTCTGCCATCTTCAAGATCACCTCTAAGATAGGAGAAATAGGAATGGATCCAGGGTAAGTTGAAGTGATAGTGATGTTGGAGTAGTAATGAATGCTAAGTTATAATACTAAAAGCAAAACAAAAAAGTGGATAAATCAAAGTTCATCAAAATTAAAATCTTTTGTGCACCACAGGACACCATCAAAAGAGAACCCTTAGTTTGGGAGAAAATATTTGTAAACTATTTGTCTGATAACAGTCTGGTGTCTATTATGTATAAAGAACTCTTATAAGTCAACAACCAAAGGACAAAGAAATCAATTTGAAAATGGGTCACTGGTATAAATGGACATTTCCCTACAGAAGATTTGCAAACACCCTATGAACACATGAAAAGTTGTTCAGTGTCATTTGTCATTAGGGAAATGCTAATGTAAACCACAATCATACACCACTTTACACCCACTAAGATGACTATAATTTTCTTTAAAAGGAAAATATCAAGTGTTGATGAGTACGTCAAAAAATTTGAACCCTTGTGCATTGGTGGTGGTGAAGTAAATCACACAGCTGCTGTGGAAAAAGGATTGGAGTTCCTGAGAAAGCTATAGGAGTTAAACAATACTTTCCATATGATCCAGCAATTCCACTCTGAGGTTGATACCCAGGAAAAACTAAAAATATGTGGTCAAGTAAAAGTATTCTTTATATGGAATTATTTTTTTCACAATAGCCAAAAGTAGAAACCATTCAAATCTCCATTAACTAATTAGTAATCCAGATGTGGCATTTTCATACAATGGAATATCATCCAATCACAAGGAAATGAAGAGCTGATAGAAACTACAATATGGGTAAACCTTGAAAACATGCTGAGTAAAAGAAGTCAGACACAAAAGACCCCATGTTTTATGAGGGTATTTATGTGCAATAGTCAAAAATGGCAAATTCATAGAGAAAGAAAGCAGACTGGTGAGAACCAGGGAATGGCAGGGTGAGTATAAGAATGGGGAATGACTACTGAACAGGTATAAGCTTCCTTTTGGGGTGATAAGACTGTTCTGGGACAATATAGTGGTGATAGTTGTACCACATTAAAAAAGAAATTATACTCCTAAAGTGGTTAAAATGATGAATTTCATGTTATATGTACTTTATCACAAAAAAGTAGATGACATGACTTAGAAAAATCACATGTGTATGTCTATCAACAGTAAAATTCTACACTTCAATCTATGACTTTATTTCTTCTTCATTGTTGTCTTAGATTGAAAGAGCTCAAGTGTCAGAAACCCTTTAGTTTATTGCTGCCAACACGTAGGTATAATTATAAATCTAAAAAGAAACCTGGAATTAAAGTTTCAGCAACATCAATGTATACCAATATATAGACATATATCACATTTATATATTATATATGTATATTAATATAACTGAAGTTTCAGTTGGTAAATACATAAATATATTTCTTGAGATTGAAAGAAGTGATGATGACACATCTTGAGAGGAGAATTGTCTTGTGGAAATTTCAGAGAAAAGCCACTGGTAAAAGCTAAGAAAATATGGATTTGTGAGAAGACATAAAAAGAGTAGCTTTTATCTTTCTTAGTGGAGAATAAACTGAAGGCTGATTTAATAGCTGGAAACACATATTGTATGAAATATAACAACCCAAGGAAGTGGAAGAATGTTGTGTGATTCAGAGGATAGGATAGCTGGCTTTTTGTGATTATCTTGATTTTTTTTCCTTAGACACATTTTAGTAATCTACTTTAAAAATGTGAAGGCCAGGTGAGGCAGTTGTGATGGCTTGGGCCATAGTAATCTCTATTACAGTGGCAAATAGCAAAAATAACTGTGCCATTCTTATATTTTACAGTGACAAAATTTTGAATGCTTATTGGCTAGGGACAGAAAGAAACTATTGTCGCTTTTTTCTCAATTTTTACTGCTATGTTTGGTATTTCTTTTTAGGTAGGTTGGAAGATGACTGAGGTGACTAAGAGGCCATAGATAAGGGTAGGATAGGTGGGTTTGAAGATATCTAGGAAGAAGCATCAGATATAATTAGTTTTATTACCACATTTTAAAAAGTGGTTTTCTTTGGAAACCTTTAAGTAGAATACATTCTCGTGTACAAAAAGTGGTTTCATTGTCATTTTGCTTGAGAGGAATGACTGGATTAGATGACTACTCAAGTTCTTTTTCATTTGTGTGAAGCAGCCAGGTAACATTCTTATGATCATAACTCCCTGAATCCATCAATTCTTAAAAACAGAAGTGCTCTTGAAATAGACATAATGTAATCCTTTAACAATCTTACTTAATTTTAACTATTTTTATAAACAGGTAGTATCACTAACAGTTTCAAGAAAGTCAGCAGCATGCTGATGGATGATAAACACACTTTATCACTTCAGAAAGGAACACAAAATCCTGCCTCAGCCTGGGAAACTAGAAATGCATCATCAGTTGTGTTCAGTTTCTGCTGTATATACTGCACATGTCACTGGACTGATGAAAATGCTCAAAGTCCCTTTCAACTAAGTACAATAAATTGTTTTATCCCATAACCTTGTCAACACCTGTATTAAATATAAATATAAATAAAGTACTCAAAAATTAGTTAAAAGTAGAATAAAAAACTTCTCCTTCTGACCACATTATATATTAGGTATCCTGAAAGACTTTTCACTTATCAAACACTTAAAATGCTAACATAAAAAAATTATCTTTCAAAAAGACCAGCTGAATTAGCCAGAAAGTAGAAGAATGAAAAGATTATGGCAAAGCAGAAAATGAAAGAAGTAAGAATTCACTGAATCCAGAAATACTCTAAAAATATTTCTGTCTCTAACTCCCAGAAATGAATTCCACACATGGTGCTGGAGGTAGGAAGAAGGAAAATTCAGGAGATGATACTTAGTATCCCTATAGAAAAGGAACTTGGCTTAGACTCCCTACTGTAACACTATAACCCAGGAGGGTTAATCTGATTAGAATACATTATATACATGTGTGAAATACCAAGGTGAAACTCCCTTGAACAATCAATATACATGAAAAAATAAAGGACAGGAATGTAAAACTTGTCCTGTCTGGGGGTGGGTACCAGGGATGGAGAGGGTAAGTAGAGAGGGTGAAGAGGGTAAATATGGTCAATGTATTTGGTATAGATGTATGGAAATAGAACAATGAAACAAGTTGAAATTGTTCTAAGAAGTGAGGGAGGGAGGATGAAGGAGAATGATGGAGGGGGTGAATCTAATTAATATACATTGTGTCACCATGAACCTCTGTACAACTATTGTATGCTAAAACAAATAAAAACCTTAAACCCATCATGGTCAATATCTGTGCTTAAAGGGTGAACCACGCAAATAAATAAATAAACCTACCTCCTACAGATTTCGCTGTACTTGGAAGGGATAGGGGTAAGTCTTCATATGGATTTTAGATCAGAATTCTCAGTACTTATTTCTTCCAAAAAAGTAAGAATTTAGTAAAAGGAGATTTGAATTGGAGTATCACTTTGTATAACAAGAATAACCTAAAAGCCTGAAAGCAAAACAAAAGGAAATCATGGGAAAAATATTAAATTCATATGGTTATCAAAGCATTAAAAATGTAATAAGAAAAAAATCACAAATAGATTTTTTAAAGCCAACATAAGAAAAAAGAAGATATAATTGGCTTGTAAAACATTCAAGAATCAGATTGATAAGGGAGGGGGTGAGGGAAGGGGGGAGAAATGACCCAAACATTGTATGCACATATGAATAAAATAAAAATTAAAAAAAAAGAATCAGATTGATTTGTTGAAAATGTAGAATGTGTTTGTTTGATATGTTTAAAGAAATAAAAAAAGATCAAGAGACCATAAAAATGTATGAGTTTGATCTGGCATGACTGTGCTGTAAATCACAATTTAAACCCTATTCAGAACACTTCTTTAAAACAATTATTTGAAGGCAAAGGAGTAAGCTGAAAGGCAGAAGCTGGAAGGGTAAGTGAGGACTCCTATCATATAGCTTCTCCAGCCCACAGTGCTGGGAAGGTGGATCTGGTTGCAAGTTAAATCTACCACAGAGTTTGATATTCCCATAATGACCAGAAAATTAAGGACACATGCTGAAAAGGAAGGATTTACAGAATTCAAGTCCCCAACATATGTAAAATGAGAATGAAATTGTGTTGTTTGTGGAATGTGGAAGGAACTGGTGATCATCATATTAGGCAAAATTAGCCAGATTGCAGAATCTAGGTGAAAAAAATGAAAGTAGAAGAGGGATGATTATGGATTAGGAAGGGGACAAGCAGGAGAGAGATTAGTGTGGGTAATAAGGGATATAACTATGATCAAAGTAACATATTTATGTATATGAAAATGTCATAATCTAACCCATTATTTTGTACATTAGTATATATCAATAATAAAAGTTTATCCTGAATTGAGCAAACATGAGAAAGATTACAGATGTGTGTGTGTGTGTGTGTGTGTGTGTGTGTGTGTGTGTGTGTGGTAGTGGGGATTAAATTCAGGGCTTCATGCTTTCGGGGCAAGTGCTCTGCCACTTGAGCCATGACCCCAGCTCTCTTGTTTCTGTTTTTCAGATATGGTCTCATTTGAGCTTTTCACAACTGCAGTCCTCCTACATCCACGTTCTAAGTGCTTGAAATTATAGCCATGTGCCACCATGCCTGGTTTGTTGAGATATAGACTCACTGACATTTTGCCCAGGACAGCCTTGAATCACAATCCTCCTATTTCCACCTCCTGTGTAACTGGGATTACAGATGTGTACCACTGTGCCTGGCTGAAGTTTGTAGTTTGAGTCCTTCTGAATGAATTACCTAATAAAACAAAAATTAATACTCTTCAGAAGGCAATAACATAATTCAGTCTCTATTATGGATTATCCACAGAGTTCAGTAAATAATTTTAAAATTACTATACATGTGAAGGATAGCAAATGTGAATCCTAGTCAAGTGAGAAAACAGTCAATAGAAACAGGCTCCAATAGAGTGCATATGTTGGAATCAGTAGATGAGAACCCTAAAGAAATTATAATAGGAAGTAAAAGGAAAATAGAGGCACTGTGAAGTAATGGGTAGGGAGTCTGCAGATAAAGGGGTACTTTCAGATAAAAGTCCTTTCATTAATAGTTTTGGGTGGGTTTTTTTTTTTGCAGTTTTGACTATTTTTGTATTCTATGTGCAATTACTAAATATTTTGAGGATAATGGAAACCAAGGTCATCTTTATTCAAGAAAGTATTCATAAAGGAAAAACACAATAAGGTACCCAGGGTTTTGGAAAAAGATTAGAGTAGACACAATGAATTCATTTTACACACACACACACACATGTACACACGTGCACATGCACACACACACACACACAGAGTTTAAAGTTGTATCTGGTGAGAAAGCCTAGAAAGAATATAGATCACTAGCAAAAAACATATCTAGTTCTCTGACAATAACTTGTAAATACCATTCTTCCCCCACAGGATTCAGCTCCTTAGAAAAAAGGATTATTCTAGAAGGGGAACAGTGAAACTTTTAGACAAGCTTGAAACATTTTATTTCAGCAAAAATTAATAAGTTGGCAAAAATGAGGGGGCATAACAAAAAGACATAAATACAAAATATAAAAGGTTGCTTTGTAAATTCAGCATTATATTATAGACCTGTATGTCTGTTCCTTTGATTTCCTCTGTTATATTTTCTGTTTTGAATTTCACTGATTTAATTATTTTCTTCTTTCTGCTTGCTTTGGATTTCTTTTGCTCTATTCTTGGTGTGGGAACTTAGATTACTGATTTGATATTTTTTTCTTTACTAATTTGTGCATTTTAGAGCTATCAGTGCTCCTCTCAGAACTACTTTAGCTGCATTCCACAATTTTTGATGCAATATTTTCCTTTCCTTTCAGTTAAATATACAAGTTTTTAATTGTTGTGCTGGGTGGGGGTACCTTGCAGCATTTATAAAGGTTCTTACAATGTATCAAATATATCACACTTGAATTCATTCCATCCACTGCTCTCCTTCATCCTCCCTCCCCAAATTCTTGGAACTGTTTCAACAGGCACCTGCACATCCATATTTATTGCAGCATTTATTTAATTATTTATTTATTCACATGTGCATACATTGTTTGGGTCATTTCACCCCCTGCCCCCAGCCCCATCTTCTCCCTCCCTCCCTGCTCCCTTCCAGGCAGAACCTGTTCTGCGATTTTCTCCAGTTCCATTGAAGAGTAGAAATAAGCAATAATATGAAAGACATAGCACTTTTGCTTGTTGAGATAAGGACAGCTATACAGAGAGATTCCTAGCATTGCTTTCATGTACAATTATGTTACAACCCAGGTTGATTTGATCTCTAACTGATCTTTACACTGGTTCCTGATCCCATTCTCATTGCTTTAAGGTTTCTGTATTAATTCCTCTGGAGTGAGGACATCAAATGCTTTCATGTTTTGGGTTTTCTATCTAACCCCATACCTCACATATATGTTCTCTACTTATCATGTAACCCAAGTCCAACAACACTGCTGTATTTGCCCTAGATTTAAAGATTGCAATGAGGGAGAACATACGATTTTTGGTTTTCTGAGTCTGACTAACCTCACTTAGAATGATGTTCTCCAGTTCCATCAATTTACTTGTAAATGATAAGATTTCATTTTTCTTCATGGCTGAATAAAATTCCATTGTGTATAAATACCACATTTTCTTGATCCATTCGTCAGTAGTGGGGCATCTTGGCTGTTTCCATAACTTGGCTATTGTGAATAGTGCTGCAATAAACATGGGTGTGCATGCAGGTGCCTCTGGAGTAACCTGTGTTGCATTCCTTTGGGTATATCCCCAAGAGTGGGATTGCTGGATCATATGGCAGACCTATATTTAGATTTTTTAAGAAGTTTCCAAATTTTTTTCCAGAGTGGTTGCACCAGCTTGCATTCCCACAAGCAATGTACGAGGGTTCCTTTTTCCCCACATCCTCTCCACACCTGTTGGTGGTGGTGTTTTTGATGATGGCTATTCAAACAGGAGTGAGGTGGAATCTTAGTATGGTTTTGATTTGCATTTCCTTTATGGCTAGAGATGGTGAGCATTTTTTCATGTATTTTTTGACCATTTGAATTTCTTCTTTTGAGAAAGTTCTATTTAGTTTAGTTGTCCGTTTCTTAATTAGTTCAGTGATTTTAGGAGAGTTTAGTTTCTTAAGTTCCCTGTATATTCTGGTTATCAGTCCCTTGTCTGATGTATAGCTGGCAAATATTTTCTCCCACTCTGTGGGTGGTCTCTTCAGTTTAGAGACCATTTCTTTTGTTGTGCAGAAGCTGTTTAATTTTATGAAGTCCCATTTATTCATCCTTTCTCTTAGTTGCTGGGCTGCTGTGGTTCTATTGAGGAAGTCCTTGGCTATACCTACTAGTTCCAGAGTGTTTCATGCTCCTTCCTGTACTAACTTAAGAGTTTTGGGTCTGATATTAAGGTCTTTGATCCATTTTGAGTTGATACTAGTAAAGGGTGTTAGACATGGATCTAGTTTTAGTTTCTTGCTGATGGATAACCACTTTTCCCAGCAGCATTTTTTGAAGAGGCTGTCTTTTCTCCATCATATATTTTTGGCCCTTTTGTCAAAATAAGGTGGGTATAATTGTATGGATTCATATCCTGGTCCTCTATTCTGTTTCACTGGTCTTCATGGCTAGTTTTGTGTCAGTACCATGCTGTTTTTGTTGCTATTGCTTTGTAATATAGTTTGAAGTAGGGTATTGTGATACCTCCAGCATTGCTATTTTTGGTGAGTATTGCCTTGATTTTTTGTGGTCTCTTGTATTTCCAAATGAACTTTAGGGTAGATTTTTCAATCTCTGTGATAAAAGGCATTGGGATTTTGATGGGAATTGCATTAAACACATAGATTGCTTTTGGTAGTATAGTCATTTTTACTATGTTGATTCTTTCAATCCATGAGCACAGGAGATCTTTCCATTTTCTGTAGTCTTCCTCGATCTCTTTCTTCAGGGGTTTGTAATTCTCCTTATAGAAGACATTTACATCCTTTGTTAAATTTACTCCTAGGTATTTTTTTGAGGCTATTATAAATGGAATTGTTTCCATGTATTCCTTCTAAGTTTGTTCATTGTTTGTGTATAGAAATGCTAATGATTTTTGTAAGTTGATTTTGTATCCTGCCACCTTGCTGAAGCTGTTTATGGTGTCTAGGAATTTTTGGATAGAGTTTTTTGGGTCTTTAAGGTATAGGATCATATCATCTGCAAATAGGGATATTTTGACAGTTTCTTTACCTATTTGTATTCCTTTTATTTCCTCTTCTTGCCTAATTGCTCTGGCTAGAAATTCCAGGACTATGTTAAAAAGGAGTGGGGATAGTGGGCACCCTTGTCTCATTCCTGATTTTAGGGGAAATGGTTTCAGTTTTTCACCATTAAGTATGATGTTGGTGGTAGGTTTGTCATATATAGCCTTTACAATGCTGAGGTACATTCCTTCTATTCTTAGTTTTCTTAGAGCTTTTATCATGAAGTGGTGTTGGATCTTGTTGAAGGCTTTTTCTGCATCTATTGAGATGATCAAGTGGTTTTTTGTCTTTGCTTCTATTAATGTACTGTATTACATTTATAGATTTGCATATGTTGAACCACCCCTGCATCCCTGGGATGAAGCTGACTTCGTTGTGGTGTATGATCTTTCTGATGTGTTGTTGGATTTGGTTTGCCATTATTTTGTTTGAGGCTTACTGCATCAATGTTCATTAAGGAAATTGGCCTACAGTTCTCCTTTTTGAAGGTGTCTTTGTCTGGTTTTGGGATGAGAGTAATGTTGGCTTCATAAAATGTGTTAGGCAGTATTCCTTCCCTTTCTCTTTCATGGAACAGTTTAAGAAGGGTTGGTATTAGTTCTTCTTTAAATGTTTGATAGAATTCAGCAGTGAATCCATCAGGTCCTGGACTTTTCTCTTTTGGGAGACTCTACTGCTGCATCAATTTCATTTTGTGTTATACACAAAATGTCCTCTTGGTTCAGTTTTAGATGGTTGTAAGTATCTAGAAATCTGTCAATTTCTTGAAAATTTACAAATTTATTTGAGTGTAGGCTCTCAAAGTAGTCTCTGTTGATTTCTGGGATTTCCATGATGTTTGTTGTTATCTCCCCTTTTGCATTTCTGATTTTACTGATTTGAGTTTTTTCTCTCCTCATTTTAGTCAAGTTTCCCAGGGGTTTGTCAATCTTGTTTATTTTTTCAAAGAGCCAACTTTTTGTTTCATTAATTCTTTATATATATTTTTTTGTTTCTGTTTCATTGATTTCAGCCCTTATTTTAATTATTTCTCTCCTTCTGCTTGTTTTGGGGTTTGCTTGTTCTTGTTTTTCTAGGAGCTTGAGCTATAATATTAGATCATCGATTTGAGATCTTTCTGACTTTTTAATATATGCATTCATGGCTATAAACTTTCCTCTTAGGACAGCCTTTGCTGTGTCCCATAGGTTCTGATAGGTCATGTTTTTACTTTCATTAACTTCCAGGAACCTTTTAATTTCCTCTTTTATTTCATCAATGACCCATCGATCATTGAGCAATGTGTTGTTCAGCTTCCAGTTGTTTGCATGTTTTATTGGTGTTTTTGCTGTTGATTTCTAGTTTTAATGCATTGTGGTCAGATAGAATGCATGGGATTATTTCTATTTTGTTATATTTGCTGAGGCTTGTTTTGTGCCCTAAGATGTGATCAATTTTGGAGAAGGTTCCATGAGCTGCTGAGAAGAATGTATATTGTGCAGCAGTTGGGTGAAATATTCTGTAGACTTTTAGCTAGGTCCATTTGGTCTATGGTGTGATTTAGTCCTAGAATTTTATTGATTTTTTGTTTGGATGAGCTATTATTGGTGATAGGGGTGTATTAATGTCTCCCACTATCACTGTGCTGGAGTTTATATATGTTTTTATGTCCTTCAGAGTATATTTGATGAAATTGGGTGTGTTGACATTGGGTGCATATAGGTTGATAATTGTTATTTCCTTTTGGTGTATTTCCCCTTTTATTAGTATGGAGTGTCCTTCTTTATCTCATTTGATCAATGTAAGTTTAAAGTCTACTTTATCTGCAATAAGTATTGCTATCTCTGCCTGTTTATGGGGGCCTTTGGCTTGGTAGATCTTCTTCCAGCCTTTCACTCTCAGCCAGTGCTTATTTCTGTTGATGAGGTGGGTCTCCTGTAGGCAGCAGATTGTTGGATCTTCCTTTTTAATCCAGTTTGCCAATTGGTGTCTTTTGATGGGGGAATTAAGTCCATTAATGTTTAGAGTTAGTATTGATAGGTATGTGGTGATTCCTGTCATTTAGTTGTCTTTCTTATTTAATGGTTGATTGTGTGTAGCTGAATCAGTGTTACTCTCTACTTTCTTGCCTTTTCTTTTCCTGTTGTTTGGTATTGCCTGCCCTTTCATGGTTTTGTTTGCTTTCATTTTCTGTGTACAGAATTCCTTGGAGAATCTTTTGTAGTGATGGCTTGGAGGTCATATATTGTTTTAGTTTCTGCTTATCATGAAAGACTTTTATTGCTCCATCTATTTTGAATGATAGTTTTGCTGGGTAGAGTATCCTAGGGTTGAAGTTAATTTCATTTAGTGCCCAGAAGACCTAATTCTGTGCTTTTCTTGCATTGATGGTTTCCATGGAGAAATCTGCTGTGATTTTGATGGGTTAACCTTTGCATGTTATTTGTTTTTTCTCTCTTACAGCCTTCAATATTCGTTCTCTAGTCTCTGTGCTTGTTGTTTTACTAATAGTATTTCATGGGATAGTTCTATTTTGGTCAAGTCTGTTTGGTGTTCTGGAGGCTTCCTGTACCTCGAAGGGCATAGTTTTCTCTAGATTTGAAAAATTTTTTGTTATTATTTTGTTGAATATATTATGCATTCCTTTTGCTTGTGCCTCTTCTCTTTCTTCAATGCCTGTGATTCTCAGATTTGGTCTTTTAATGGAGTCAGTGAATTCTTGCATATTCCTTTCACAGGTCTTGAATTGTTTGAGTAATAGTTCTTTGGTTTTCCCTTTAATTACCATTTCATCTTCAAGTTCTGAGATTCTGTCTTCTGTTTGTTTTATTCTGCTGGAATGGTCTTCCATTTTGTTTTGTATTTCTGTTTCATTCTTTTTCCTGAGGTTTTCCATGTCGTGGGTCACTTCCTCTTTTTTTTGATTTTTATTATTCATATGTGCATACAAGGCTTGGTTCATTTCTCCCCCCGCCCCCACCCCCTCCCTTACAACCCACTCCACCCCCTCCTTCTCCCCCCCACCCCCTCAATACCCAGAAGAAACTATTTTGCCCTTATTTCTAATTTTGTTGTAGAGAGAGTATAAGCAATAACAGGAAGGGACAAGGGTTTTTGCTGGTTGAGATAAGGATAGCTATACAGGGTATTGACTCACATTGATTTCCTGTGCGTGGGTGTTACCTTCCAGGTTAATTCTTTTTGATCTAATCTCTTTTCTCTAGTGCATGTTCCCCTTTTCCTATTGGCCTCAGTTGCATTTAAGGTATCTGCTTTAGTTTCTCTGCGTTAAGGGCAACAAATGCTAGCTAGTTTTTTAGGTGTCTTACCTATCCTTACCCCTCCCTTGTGTGCTCTCGCTTTTATCATGTGCTCATAGTCTAATCCCATTGTTGTGTTTGCCCTTGATCTAATGTCCACATATGAGGGAGAACATATGATTTTTGGTCTTTTGGGCCAGGCTAACCTCACTCAGAATGATGTTCTCCAATTCCATCCATTTACCAGCGAATGATAACATTTTGTTCTTCTTCATGGCTGCATAAAATTCCATTGTGTATAGATACCACATTTTCTTAATCCACTTGTCAGTGGTGGGGCATCTTGGCTGTTTCCATAACTTGGCTATTGTGAATAGTGCCGCAATAAACATGGGTGTGCAGGCGCCTCTGGAGTAACCTGTGTCACAGTCTTTTGGGTATATCCCCAAGAGTGGGATTGCTGGATCAAATGGTAGATCAATGTTTAGCTTTTTAAGTAGCCTCCAAATTTTTTTCCAGAGTGGTTGTACTAGTTTACATTCCCACCAACAGTGTAAGAGGGTTGGTTTTTCCCCGCATCCTCGCCAACACCTATTGGTGGTGTTGCTAGTGATGGCTATTCTAACAGGGATGAGGTGAAATCTTAGTGTGGTTTTAATTTGCATTTCCTTTATTGCTAGAGATGGTGAGCATTTTTTCATGTGTTTTCTGGCCATTTGAATTTCTTCTTTTGAGATAGTTCTGTTTAGTTCACTTGCCCGTTTCTTTATTGGTTCATTAGTTTTGGGAGAATTTAGTTTTTTAAGTTCCCTATATATTCTGGTTATCAGTCCTTTGTCTGATGTATAGTTGGCAAATATTTTCTCCCACTCTGTAGGTGTTCTTTTCAGTTTAGAGACCATTTCTTTTCATGAACAGAAGCTTTTTAGCTTTATGAGGTCCCATTTATCTATACTATCTCTTAGTTGCTGTGCTGGTGGGGTTTCATTGAGAAAGTTTCACTTCTTCTTTAATGTTATCAATTTTCATCCTTAATTCATTTATCTATTTGTGGTATTTTCTGTTTCATTTTGGTTTTTATTTAGGTCTCCTATTATTTCATTTATTTGTTTTTGTGTTTTCTCATATTCTTTATTTTTGTCCTCTTGGAATTTCTTGAGTGCCTCTTGTACATTTTGGTTGACCATGTCTAGTAACTTCTCCATGAAGTTCTTAGTGATTACTTGCAGTATTTCTTCTTTCAGAGTGTTCTTATGGGCTTCCTTGGGTTCTTTGGCATTGTTTATCTTTGTTTTCTTGGAGTCTGGATCTGGGTATCTGTTTTCTTCATTTCCCTCTGAATCCTGTACTAATTTATTGTTGGGGGGGAGAATGGTTTCCATCCCTTTTTCATCTTCCCATATTTCCATTTGGTACCATTTCTGTCCTTGGACTATGTGTAATTTAGTGTTAGCTGAGTTACAATAGTGAAACTAACAAAATTAAGGTAGAAGGAGAATATAGAGAAAGCAAGAGAAGTAGAAGGGAAAAAAGAGAAAAAAATAAAAATAAAAAAAGAGAGTACCAAGGAAAACAGCTGGGAGAGACGGTGGATGATCAAAGAGCAAAACAGCCACACCTTTAAAGAAAGGCAAACAAAAAACAAAAACAACAACAAAAATTATATAAAAAGAAAAAATAGAAAAAAAAATAAAATCACCAGTTCAGGAAGAGTGGAATTTCAGTTTTAGTAGTTCTGCTGTTACTCCTTTAGCATCTAGACCTCTCTCTGTCTCCTAGGCAGGTTTGGAGCCTTCCTATGGTGGGTGACAGGTGGGTGGGGTCCCACAGGGCTGCAGGTGGAGGCCTGTTGTTGAAGTGATCTAGTGGGCCTTTGGAGCAAGGGCCTTGTGTGCCTGAAGGGCTCGGGCCTGGCAGAGTGGAGCTTACGCTTGTCTGTGGATCGGCAGCCTGGCAGGCCTGAGAGGCTCTTCCCAGTGGAGATCGTGAATGTCTGTGGATTGCCAACTTGGCAGGCCTTAGGGGTGCAGCCTGACAGAGATCATTCAGGCCTGTGCAGGCCTGTGTGGCCTGGTGATGATCATGTGCGTCTGAGGGGTGGGAGTTTGGGGGAGCGCGGCCCTGGTGGGGCTGAGGAGCGGGCCCAAGGATATGAGATCACACAGCCTGCTGGAGCAGCAGCTTCGTGGGCCTATGAGGCTGGGCTTGGTGTGTAGTGCTGGCTGTTCTTTTAGTAAGTCGTAGTGTGGAGAAGCCTTCCATGAGCTAGGGGTTCAGAGTGCTGATGGTTCAGCTCTCCCTTGTGCTTTACCTCAGCTAAGTGTGTCTCCTGCATGTCAGCAAAGTCCCTGTTCACGGAGCTCACGTGGTCTGTGGCTGTATTCCAGTCTCCATCTTGGATCTCCTGTAGGCTGAGATAGGCACAGCCCTAGGCCATGAAACAGGAAAAGGCAGAACAGCTGCATCTCCTAAGCTTGTGTTCAGTGAAGCAGGAATCTGCAGCATTTTTCACAATAGCTAAACTATGGAAACAGCCAAGATGCCCCACTATTGACAAATGGATTAAGAAAATGTGGTATTTATACACAATGGAATTTTACTCAGCCACAAAGAAGAATGAAATTTTGTCATTTACAGGTAAATGGAAGGAACTGGAGAACATCATCTTAAGTGAAGTTAGCCAGGCTCAGAAGGTCAAAAATCACATGTTCTCTCTCATATGTGGAATATAGACCTAAAACAAATGCAGCAATATTATGGGACGTGGGTTACTCTCAGGGAGATGCACATGGGTCACACAGGAGGAATAGGGCAAGGGAAGGAAACTAAAAACTTGAATGTGAATGTGGTTGATGTGCTCACTGTATAGGAACAAATATAGTAATCTTAAACTGGCTGAGGCCATGAAGGGAGGAGTGAAGAGGAGTGGAAGAAATGAACCAGTTGGGGTTGTGATACACATATACATGGAAACAACACAAGGAAATGCCCTGTGTAGCTATCTTTATCTCAAACTAGCAAAAAAGTCATGTTTCTCTTTTTATCTTTTATGTTTTTTCTTTTACAAAATCAGAGAACAGGAGGGTGGAACAGGTTGGGTGGGGGCACTGGTAGGAGGGGAGAGATGGTGGAGAAAGGGATAGGAGGATGAATATGGTACAAATAATTTGCACACATGTATGTAAATATGACTGACTTACATTCCTTTGGATATATCCCTAGGAGTGGTTAAGATATACAAATTTTTACTTCCCTTGAGATTTCCATTTTAACTCATGGATTATTTAGAAGGTTGTTGCTGAGTTTTCAAGTTTCTCTATATCTTTTTGTTAATTCTGATTTAATTCCACTGTGGTCAGAAAGCATAATGTAAGTTTTAAATATTTAAAATTTAAATATCAAAATTCAATATTCAAAATTTAAAATTTGAATCTGATCTATTTTGGCATATGTTTTATGGCCACCAAAATGAATTTGAATTTGCTCTTTTGAGTGGTGTTTTGTAAATGTCTACTGGATCCTCTTGGATAATTTTTAAATTCTCTTTTGCATTCTTGTTGGCTTGCATTCTAATTGTACTATCAATTGTTGAGAAAAGGGTGTTGAAACCTGCATCTGCAATTACAGATTTGTCTAGTTCTCTCAGTTCTATCAGAGTTTGCTTCATAGGTTTTCAGCTCTATTGTTTGAGTGCACATTTAAGATTGATTATGTGTTTGGCGTATTAACTCCTATTATATAACGTGTCTTTCTGTACATAGTGATTTTCTTTACTCTGAAGCCTGTTTTATCTTATGCCACCAAAGCCAATCCTGCTTTCTATTGATAAATATTTGCATGATACAATTTTTATCATTTTGCTTTTAACTTGTTTATATTGTTATACGTGAAATGAGTTTCTTAGGATATATTTAGGTCATGTTTTTAAATCTACTTTTCCAGTTTTTCCTCTTTCAATGATAACTTACAACATTTTTCTAACATTACTATTGATGTATTAGGAATTAAATCTGCTCTTTTGTGTTTTAATCGTCTCTTCTTAGTCTTCTCTTGGCTATGACTATTTCTCAGGAGTTCCTTGTTTTTCTGGCCTCATAGTTTCTCAGGGGTATGGCCCATAGGGTTCCTCAGTTTTGAATTGCCTGATGTTTTTCTCATGGATAGTGTCATTTTCATCACATTACACCAAAAGTACCTGATGTCAACGTGTTGGTCAACCATTGCTGATGCTGGTCTTGATCATACAGTTGAAGTGCTATTTCTTAAATTTCCTTACTATGAAGTTACAAATACACCAACTTCTACGCTGCATTCTTAGAAATAAGTCACTATGCACATTTCACATTTAAGAAGCGGGAGTTATGCTCCAGCTCTTTGAAGATACAGTAACTACATGAACTATTTGGGATATCTGCCTGTGAGGTTTTTATTTTCTTTCCCATGTATTTTACTCAGTTATTTATGTACAAGAGTATAAATTAATACACATTTAATTTATACTTTTGGTTATAACCTGATACTAAATTGTTTATTTTGTTCCTTAGATTTTTTGAAGTGTGGCCTTTGGGACTTCTTTTGGTTGGCTGTGCCACTTTGACACACTTCCTGTGTTAGTTTCCTATGGCTTCTGAAAAAATAAATCCAAATGAATGCATTGGCATGCCATGCTCCTTCTGACAGTTGTGAGAAGAATCTTTCTTGTTTCTTCTGTTTTCTGTGGTTGTGGCATTATGTGGCTTGTGGAATCCTCACTTGTCTTCATCTGTGTTTTGATATGTTATTCACCTCTTGGTGTTTATTTGTATTCTCTCCTCTTATAAGGACACCAGTTAATGAACCTATGGCCCACTTAGCATGACCTCATTTTCTCTATGCCCAATCTTTAAACCCTATTTCCATCCAAGCTCTCATTCTGTGGTACCAATGAGTGGAGGTTACTATTAAACCTACTATATTTACATTATTGTGGAATGTTTTTGGAGCATTTTCTAGTATTCTAGTATCATCTCATATATTGTCTGCTTCAGGTCTAAATTCATCCACTCCTCCATGGAAACTGGGATACTCTTAGAGACTGGCAAATGAATGCAAGCCACCGTTGTTTCTACTGCCATTGCTTTTATATAGATCTTTCATCACCTCTTACTTACAAAGATGTAATAATGTAATTTAACTTGACATATCCCAACACTTAACATAATACCTGGCACTTGAGTGTTGGATAATGTGTTAAGAGAATGAACAGACACTACCAGAAAGGGGGAGTGGGATTACTCTTGACATCTGAGTTTGATATTTACTTACCAACTTAAAAGTAAAAAATAAAGGTGTCATTATTATAAGATTAGAAATTTAGTGTTTTAAGACAAGAAACCAAACCATCAACATTCAAGTCAGTCAAGTACATTAAATTAATGATCACTGCATATTATTGTTTTTGAAGTTCAATCATGAAATCACTCTAACCCAAGAAGGAAATCATTAGAATATAGAACACATTAAAAAGTCAACCAGAAATGCACTTACCCTCTTAATATCTAAATTACAGAGTGCTTTTTATTTTATATGATCTACATGAAGAGAACTTTTTCATATGGAGGAAATGAATTTGCTATTGAATATTCTGTCTTCTGCCTCCCTGCAGTTAATTTTTACCTAACAGCATGTGGTAAAATCAAATGCTGTTTTTAGTCATTCTTGGCTTACATGGATGTTTAAAAGAAGACTACCCACTGAATTGGGAATGAAAAAATTATTGATTGGACCTGGTGAAATTGATTGAACCTTTACTGTTTTACATTTGTTTGTTTCCTACTAACTTTCAAATGGGTTGACTGATTTTGATCAAATTTCCTACACTTCAGTTTTAGGTATCAAGATGAAAGCCAATCTTAGAAGAAATTTTCTAGTATGCAAGGTTTGTTTTTAGGAAACTTCTCACCTTTAGATGATATGAGGACATTTCTTGAGCAAAATTACAAAGTAGATCCAACATGTGATCAAATACATTTCTAATAAAAAATTGAAAGGTAGTACTACTGACACAGAGGCATATGCATCAATGATAAGAGACAGATGTATCTGAGAGGCAGACAGGCTTTCCCACAACCCCTCAAAGCATTTCAAGTTTCATCTTACTTGTGGGATATGGCACCAAATCTTTCATGAAAATGTGAGAAACTGATATATCCTCTCTGATTTTCTATTTTGCCTTCCAAAAATGGATGAAAATACTACCTACCTTTCAATTTGGGAATTGTGTAAGAAACTGTCTGCGTACATCATAGCAGAGCTATGATGGTGAGCATAGCTGGTGAGCAACCACTATGTTGCTGGTATTAGTAGTAGTTTCTGGTATTAGTTATCCCCAAATAGATGAAGTCTCCATGGCCATTTAAAATTAAAAGGAAATCTTTCACATACTAACTTTACTCCAGACCTTTAAATTTTCTAAATTTTGACATAACTATAAAAGATACACAGGCAATTAAAAAAACTGTGTAAGGTTGTCTTAACTGTAATACATTATGAAATCCAAGGGTTCACATTGGCACAATCCACAGAACACAATTTGCTTTTGCCAGGTTTGTATGAATTTCTGTGTGCATGTATATGTAGTATATGCATGTGTGTAGTTCTGGAATTTTATCCCTTGTGGAGATTTGTATTGTCACAATGATCAAGATACAGAGGGTTTTACTATAAGACACCTTTGTGCTATCACTCTCTATCCACATCCTACCTTCTAACACCCTGCCTCATGCTTATTCCCCCTCATAAGTCTAAACCTGTACTTCATCTCTGTTCAAGGATCTTATACAAATGAAGTCACACAAGATATATCATCTCCTTTTTAGAAAAAAATCATTGTTTTAGGTTGAGTCTGATGGCAATAAATTCTCTTAGTTTTTATTCATCTGAAAATTATTTTTCCTTCAATACTAAATTGTGCACTGAGTCCTTTCTTTTAGTAGTTGAAAGCATTGTTCCACTTTTTTCCTGGCTCAAGATTTCTGTTGAGAAATCCCCTATCATTGCAATTGTTTCCTTCTATAGGTGAAGTATTATCTATTGATATTTTACAGTTTTTTTGTTGTCTTAATTTTCAGAAGTTTGATTATGATATGTCTTGGCATTGATATTTTTAGAGTTTTCTTGTTTAGTGTTTTCTTAACTTCTCAAATCTGTTTGTGCTATGGACCAAATAAAAGTTCACCTATTATTTATTTTAGTGTTTCTCATTAGCAATCTTTTAAAAACTCTCCGCTGGACTATGGTGGCAGAGGAGAAAAAGAAAAAGAAACTAAAATTTAGTTTCAATTTTTTTTGGCTTTTCAATGAACTGTATTTCTTTCATTATAGCTTTAATTTGCATTTCTCTAGTAGCTAACATTGCAATGTTTTATGTACATTTTTGCTATTTTCATAGCCTCTTAGGTGAAACACTTGACAATGTCTTTTTATTGTCAAATTTGATTATTTGTTTATTTTTTACTCTTGAATTTTTTTCAAGATACAAATCCTTTGGTAGATATGTGGTTTGCAAATATTTTCTCTCAGTCTCTAGCCTGCCTCGTCAGCCTCTTAAGAATCTTTCATAGAGCAAAAGTATTTAATTTTGATGAAAATAACTTAACACCCTTGAATATTCAGTTTTGATGTTTCTTAATTAAACACGTCAGGAAGAGATATTAGAGATGTTTATCAGTGTCCTAACTTAGAAGGCTCTGGATCATATAGTAATTAAATGACCACTTTCCCAAAACACACAATAAACTCTAGGACATCATATTTACTGGATATGTGGACTTAGTAAACTTTATTAAATTACTTATTTAAACCTCAATTTCTTCATCTTTTATCATAACTACCACATAGCAATATTATAAGTTAGACTTTTACAGCACTCAAAGCAGTTTAGAACAGAGCTAGGCATATAGTGTGCTAAAATATTAGCTGCTATTATTGCAGTTGTCACCAGAGCATGAGTTTCAAAGAAACCCATGTAGTTCTGTCTAAACATTCACTTCAGTGATAACATGATTTCTTTCACTGTAGTTAAGAATCTGTAAAGACTGACATAACCCTGGTGTACCCTTGCTGATAAATAATATTCCACATATTAGAGACAACTCTTGTTTGTTTAATTTTCTCATAACAACAATGTCTCAGAGCTTTCTGATTTTGGACTTGGTATCATATACAATAGTCTTAGAATATTTAAGAAACTTTAAAAAGTCAATTTTTAAAAGCCAAGTAACCCAAAGAAAAATGGGTAAAATGACATTTCTCAAAAAAAAAAAAAAAAGATATACAAACACACTAGCCAGTTACATGAAAAAATTCTCACTATCAAGTAAATACAAATTACAATCACAATGACACCATGTAGTTTGATGGTAAATGGATGCAATTGGAAGACTTCATGTTAAGTGAAGTAAGCCAGGCTCAGAAAGACAAAGACCACATATTTTCTCTCATATGTGGGAAATAGATACAATATAAATGCAAGCAATATTATGAAAAACAGGATATGCTAAAGGGAGAGGGAACGTAAAAGAAGGAAGTTAAGCAGGTTAATATGGTTATGTACTTTCTACATAAGAATGAATATAGAATTTTTAAACCTATTGAAATCACCATAAGAAGGAGAGTAGGGTAGAAAGGAGAAAATAGAGATGAACCAATTTGGGTTATAAAACACATATACACAGAAATGTCACCATGAAACTCCCTGTGTAGCTACCTTAAACAAACAAAAATGCCTTTTTTTCAAAAATAGAGAACAGGAAGGTAAAACAGATCCTGTCTTGTAGGTTGGTACCAGTGTGAGTGAGGGAGGATATAAGTAAAGTGAATAGGAGGGTGAATGTAGCAGAATATTATACTCATGCATGAGAATGGAAAAATGAGACCTGTTAAAATTATTCCAGGAATGGGGGGGAGATAAAGGAGAATGATGGAGGGGATGAATTGAACTATGATATACTGTAAGAAATTTTGCAAATGTCACAATGTATCCCCAGTACAACAATATTATTATAATAAAAATGAAAAACACCAAACAGTTCATTACAATATAATGTCAAGTTCCAGGAGGACCAAGATGGTGGATAGCTGATGGACACTGGGACCTTGACCTGCACAATTTCAAACATATACTCCAGATTTTCATGACAGTAAGGATCAGGTAACCCTGCTTTTTCTGCCAACTGAGATACCACCAACACCTAGCACATAATATTCATTGACTAACCCTTAAACTAGCTTTTTATAGTGCATAACAGCTGGGCACAGGGTCAGGCAGTCCTGAACCAATCTGCCTCTCCTTCCTTCCCTCCTTCCCTCCTTTCACCCTTCTTTTCTTCCTTCCTTCTTTCCTTCCTTCATTTTCTTTCTTCTTTTCTTTCTTTTTTCTTCAATTCCCTCCCACCTGGGTCAGTAAAGCTAGAACACAATGCAGAAAACTGTAGGAAGAAACTTGCAAGCATCTGGGAAGAACTGGACCCACCATAATACACATGGACACAGAACCTCTGACTGCTCTCTACCTGTGTAGATGTGTCTGTGCCTTAGTGTGTCTGCAATCTTGCTAACAATAACACAACACAGAGAACCCCAGCAGGAGAGTTGCAAGTATCTGGGAAGACTGGGACTTTCCAAATACACATGGACACAAAACCTCTATCTGCTACCTGCCTGTGCTGCCCTGTAGCTGACCCATTTTCAACCATGTGAATCTGCAAACCCACCAGATGAGCACAACACACTATCTGTTTTGGAAGGAACCACATATTCTAGCACAGGTAGGGAGCCGATTGCAAGCCACCTGGACAAAACTGATGGCCAAATACAAGGAGGGAACATTTTTCCTCTCTCTGGTGGAGGGGGGAGGGGTAGAACTCGCAGCTGAAAAAAATCCATGTCTGAGTGGGGCCACTCAGCAGTGCTGTGGGGAAAGCCAGGCATGGTACATTGTATTGCCCTGGAAAAACTGGGAGCAAGCTGAAACTGACAGTTTCACCAAGAGAAAAGCTCATTTCTCATTCACAAGCTTGCCCTGTGAGTGGAAGGGGCTGGTGACTGCTCATTTACCAGCCTCTCATGGGACCACTTCTGAGAATCTGCCTGTGATAGGGGGCCCACCCTACTAAGGAAGCCCAGGTATAAACACCCAGAGCCAAGCCCCGCCCCCGCAAAGGCTGTCTGATAGGGAGGGGCAACATTGATTGCCATGCAACTCAAAATACCAGCCATAAGAAAGGACAATGTTTTGGTCAAAGCCCTTATATAAAAGTGTTACCACCTGAAACTGAAATCAGAGGAAAGAGTCCAGAACATTCATCGAACTGATATTTTACATCATTTATATTTTCATTTATTTTAATTTTAATTTTTGTTTTCTTCATTTCCTTCTTCCACCTTACTGTCATCCACCTCCCTCTTCCATTCTGTCCTAACACTAACTCACTCAACCCTCTATTGCTCCACTTTCCTTTCTCTCCACCAGTTTTTTCTTTCTCTTCTCTCCCTTCCATCATCTCTCGCTTCCTTTCTCCTCCTTACCTTCCTCTCCTCCACCCCCCTCTCCCCTCACTACCCTGACCTCTTCAATAAGCACCACCCACTGAATAGTCTGTTATACCAACTTTACACATTACCCATCCTTCCTTTCCCTTGGCAATCCTTGACAATAGCACCTGCTCCCACAATGACTGAACTACACCTCAACACATGCTAGGGACTTAGTACCCTAGGACCCCATGCCTCACAACACTACCCCCCTTACTCCATTCCTCCTTTCTGCTCCTTCCTCTAGTAGCAGCACTTTAAATACCTAAGAATCTACCTTTATCCAAATAATTATTATCCCCCCAATATCCATGGCTTATAGATAATATCACCCAGGGGCTCTCTACATATTTTGTAAATAACTGGTCCTGCATTGAATCAGTGAATTTGTTACTGTTAATTTATACTGCCAGGTCAGGGAACAGAAAAAGCACATCAAACTAGCTAATGTCTAAGCCAGTTATAGATAGTAATTGAGTCAGTGGGAAGACAAAAGGTGATTAAAATCCCCAAATAGTCAATCAATAATATGGGAGCAGAGTACATAGTAGAAACCTGGGGAGAAAAAGAAGGCAAGGAAATACAATCCCTCAAAAGACTAACAATTTAATAGAGGATTCAGTGGGAAATGAAGAAAATGAGTACCCACTTGCTGAAAACAGTAGAATAATGATAACTATGTCTAATGAGTTCAATGAGGTCTGTAAAGACATGCTGAAAGAAATAAAAAATGAGCTCATAGAAATACCCATGAAGGAGCTTGAAGAGAAGCTCAAGGAAAACATACAAAAACAACTCAAAGATTATCAAGACAGTACAAATAAAAAACTTGAGAAGACACAGGAACAACTCAGAGAGGACTTCAACAAGCTCCAAAATGAAACTGACGAGATTATGAAACAAGAGACAAGTGAAATAAAGAAGACAACACAAAATGTGAAAGAGGAATTTAACAAAGAAATGGAAAACTTCAGAAAAAAGAATCAAACAGAAATCCTGGAAGTAAAAACTTCCTTAAAGCAAATACAAAATACAGTTGAGAGCCACTCCAGCAGACTAGACCAAGTGGAAGACAGAATTTCAGGGCTCAAAGATAAAATAGAAATTAATGAAAAAACAGAAGAGTCCTTAGACAAGAAACTCAAGAGCTGTGAAAGTAAATGCAAGAACTCAGTGACTCCATTAAAAGAACAAACCTGCAAATCATGGGCATTGAAGAAGAAGAGGTGCAAGCCAAAGGTATATGTAATATATTCAACAAAATATAGCAGAAAATTTCCCTCTCGGGAGTGTGATGCCTGTCCAGGTGCAGGAAGCCTCCAGGACACCAAACAAACATGACCAAAAAAAACCTTTCCATGGCATATTATCATTATATTAAGTAGTAATACAGAGAACAGAGAAAGAATATTGAAAGCTGACATGAGATTTCTCAACAGAAACCTTAAAAGCAAGAAGGGCATGGAGTGAGGTATTTTGAGCACTGAAAGAAAACAATTTCAGTCCTAGGATACTCTATCTAGCAAAGCGATTATTCAAAGTTGATGGAGGAATAAAAGTCTTCTCTGATAAACAGATTTTCCAAGCTAATGGTCCCCTGAAAGCAGGGAGGAGTAGCAATACTTACGTTAGATAAAATGGACTTCAAACCTAAATTAGTCAGAAGAGACAAAGAAGGACACTTCGTACTAATAAAAGGAGTAATACATCAAGAAGAAATAACCATTATCAACTTATACACTCCCAATGTTGGTGCACCAAACTTCATTAAACATACACTAACGGACTTAAAATCACAAATAGATCCCAACACAGTGGTAGTGGGAGACTTTAATACTCCTCTATTACCAATACATAGGTCATCTAGACAAAAAAATCAATGAAGATAATCCTAGAATTGAAAAACACCATGGAGCTAATGGACCTGACAGATGTCTACAGAGTATTCTATCCTGTAACAGCACAATATATATTCTTCTCAGTAGCCCACGAAAATTTCTCCAAATTAGACCACATCCTAGGGCACAAAGCAAGTCTCAAAACAAATATAAGAAAATTGAAATAACCCCCTGCATATTCTCTGACCACAATGCAATAAAACTAGAACTTAACAACAATAGAAGCAGCAGAAAATACTCAAACAATTGGAGGCTGAACAACACATTGCTCGATAAATAACGGGCCATAGAGTAAATAAGGGAAATCAAAAAGTGCCTAGAATTTAATGAAAATGAAAATACAACCTATCAGACCCTGTTGAGCACAGCAAGGCAGTCTTAATGGGAAAGTTTATAGCCATGAGTGCATATATGAAAAACACAGAAAGATCTGTAATAAATGACCTAATATTGCAACTCAAACTCCTAGAAAAACAAGAACAAGCTAAAAATAAGGGCCAAAATCAACAAAATAGAGACCAATAAATAAATAAAAATAAACCATACACAGGATCAACAAAATAACAACAACAAAAATCTGGTTCTTTTAAAAGTTAAACAAGATTGACAACCCCCTGGCAAATCTGACGAAAATGAGGAGGGAAAATATCCAAATTAATAGTCAGAAACAAAAAGGGGGAGATAGCAAACACCAAGGAAATCCAGGGACTCATCAGGGACTACTTTGAAAACCTATATGCAAATAAGTAGGAAATAGCAGAAATGGACAATTTTCTAGATACATATGACCATCTAAAATTGAACCAAAAGGAAATTAATCACCCAAACAGATCTATAACACACAATGAAGTTGAAGCAGCAATAAAGCATCTCCCCAAAAGAAAAGTCCAGGACCTGAAGGATTCACTACTGAATTCTACCAGACTGTTAAAGAAGAACTAATACCAACACTCCTTAAGCTTTTCCATGAAATAGAAAAGGAGGCAACACTTCCGAACTCATTTTATGAAACCAGTTACACTCATCCTGAAACTGAACAAGGGCACAACAAAAAATGAAAATTATAGACCAATCTCTTCAATGAACATAGATGCAAAATCCTCAATAAAATAATAGCAAGCCAAATTTAGCAGCATATAAGAAAGATCATATACCATGACCAAGTTGGCTTCATCCCAGGGATGCAGGGTTGGTTCAACATATACAAATCATTAAATGCAACACAGCACATTAACAGCAAAGACAAAAACCACTTGATCATCTCAATAGATGAAGAAAAAGCCCTCTATAAACTTTAACACCCTTTCATGATAAAATCTGTGACAAAACTAGGAATAGAAGGGATGTACCTCAACATAATAAAAGCTATATATGACAAATTCATAGCCAACATCATACTTAATGGGAATAAACCAAAACCATTTCCCCTAAGGTCACGAACAAGACAAGGGTTCCCACTTTCCCCACTCCTATTCAATGTAGTCTTGGAATTCTTAACTACAGCTAGGAAGAAGAAATAAAAGGAATAGGAAGTAGGAAAGGAAGAAGTCAAACTATCCTTATTTGCAGATGACATGATGGCTAACATAAAAGACCCCAAAAACTCCACCCAAAACATTCTAAACACTATAAACAGCTTCAGCAAAGTAGCAGGATACAAAATCTATTTACAAAAATTAGTAGCTTTTCTATACACCAATAATGAACAGATTGAGAAAGAATATAGGAAAACAATTACATTTACAATAGCCTCAAAAGCAATTGAATACCTATCAATAAACTTAACAAATGATGTGAATGACCTCTACAAGGAGAACTACAAACCACTGAAGAAAGAAATCAAAGAATGCTACAGAAGATGGAAAGATCTCCCTGCTCATGGATTGTCTGAATCAACATAGTAAAAATGGCTATACTATCAAAAGCAACCCACATGTTCAAAGCAATTCCCATAAAAATCTCAATGACATTCACCACAGAGATTGAAAAATCTATCCTAAAGTTCATTTGAAAACACAAAAGACTGCAAATAGCCAAGGCAATAACTGAGTAAAAAGAGCAACGCTGAAGATTTCACAATAACTGACTTCAAACTATATTACAGAGCCATTGCAATAAAAACAACATGGTACTGGCACAAAAACAGATATGAAGACCAGTGGAACAGAACAGAGGACCTAGATATGAATCCACACAGCTATGCCCTCATTATTTTTGGCAAAGGTGCCAAAAACTTATGATAGAGAAAAGACAGCCTCTTCAACAAATGTTGCTGAGAAAACTGGATATCTGCCTGCAGAAAACTGAAACCAGATCCCTTTCACTCTGCACAAGTATCAACTCAAAGTGGACCTTAACATCAGACCTGAAACCTTGAAGCTAGTGCAGAAAAGAGCAGGGAATTCACTGGAATCAATAGGCATAGGCAAGGACTTCTTCAGTAGAACTCAACTGGCTCAGCAACTAAGAAAAGGATTGACAATGGAACCACATGAAATTAAAAAGCTTCTGCACAAGAAAAGAAATGGTCTCTAAATTGAAAAGGTCACCCATACAATGGGTGAAAATGTTTGCCACTGTACATCAAACAGGAGATTGATAACCAGAATATAGAGGGAACTCAAAAATTAAACTCCCAAAAAATCAATGACCCAGTAAAGAAATGGGCAAATGAACTGAACAGGGCCTCCTTCAAAGGAAGAAGACCAAATGACTAAAAACCACAAGAGAAAATGTTCACCATCCCTGGTCATAAAGGAAATGCAAATCAAAACCACACTAAGATTCCACCTTACTCCAGTTAGAATAGCTATCATCAAGAACACCAACAACAACAAATGTTGGCAAGGATGTGAGGGAAAAAGAAACCCTCAGATAATATTGAAAACTGTATGGAGACTCCTTAAAAACTAAAGATAGAACTGTCATATGATCCAGCAATACCACTCCTAGTAAGTGATATGTGAGTCACGTTACACCAAAGGCATCTGCACACCCATGTTTATTGCAGCACTATTCACAATAGCTGAGCTATGGAAACAGCCAAGATGCTCCACTACTGATGAATAGATTAAGAAAATGTGGCATCTATACACAATGGAATTTTATTGAGCCACAAAGAAGAATGAACTTTTGTCATTTTCAGATAAATGGATGGAACTAGAGAACATCATCTTAAGTGAAGTTAGACACAGAAATCCAAAAGCCACATGTTCTCCTTCATATGCGGATTATAGACCAAAAACAAATGCAGCAATATTATGGGCTGTGAGTCCACCCTAACGAGAAGCCGTGAAAAGGCCTAGAAGAGATGAACCAACTTGATTTGTAATGTGTATATATATACACATATATATGTGTATATATATATATATGTGTATATATACATATATATGTGTATATATATATATGTGTGTGTGTATATATATATATATATATATGCATGGCAACAACAAAAGGAATCTCCCTGTGCAGCTATCTTTATCTCAAACAAGCAAAAAATCATGTTTCTCTTTTTATCTTTTCTGATTTTTTCTTCTATAAAATTGAAGAACAGGAGGGCGGAGCAGGTTCTGGGAGGAGAGGGGGGGTTGGCACGATGGGAGGGAAGAGGTGGCCGGGACAGGGTAGGATGATAGGAGGATGAATACAGTGCAAATAATGTGCACACCTGTATGTAAATGCAATCATGGTAACTGTTGGAACTGTTCCAGGAATTGTGGAGGTAGGGAGGATGAAGGAGAGCAGTGGAGGAGGTGAATTCAAGATAGATATATTTGATACATTGTAAGAACCTTTGTAAATACCACAGTGCACCCACGCCCAGCACAACAATAAAGGAAAGTTAAAAAAAAAAAATCTAGTTCCAAAACTCGTAAGAACCATAAGTGAAAACCTGAGGAATAATAAAAGTAAAAAAATTCCTCATAATCACACCGCTTCAATTCTGAAAACACTCTGATATATTTCCTTCTAGTCTTAGTGTTTTATAGTTCATGGCATGCTGAGCAGAATTACAACCTAAATTTTTATTCTTTAGGACAAGCATTTTTCATGTTATTAAAATAGTTTACTATGATAATTTAAATGATAGTGTAATAATCTTTGGTGAAGAAATAAACCAAGTTAAAAAACATGAACAGTTTAGTATTTTCATCAGCACACACATACAATGTTCCAAATGAATGGTATCCATTTATATATTGAAAATAAAAATTCAATTATGATAATATCCAGTAGGGCAGCCTGGTTCCATTACTGCACACTAAAAAAACTGTTATGATTTAAAGTTTCCCAACTTCAGATATATCCAATTCCCTCATTTTACCTCATAAATATGTAAAGTTATGTATCACTTAAAAATAAAACTAATAGATTTTAAAAAGAATTAAGCATAAAAATCATATAGATAATGATAGGTGAAAAATATTTCAGCATTTTTATGAGAAAAAATAATTTTAAATGGTATAGTTGAACATACTTCCCTATGGTATTTACCCATTGCATTTGCCCTTCTGTAAATTCTTTCCCTGCTTGTTTCTGAATCCTATGGTCATTTTAGTAGCACTTTGTGAATGAAAGATACTGACCCTTTATCAGGGTCACCTATAAATAAATGTGTTCACTCTGTACCCTAAAGAGAGGGGACTTAGGGACTTAAATCTCATTCACCAATGTGAGCACCTGTAAGTCTGAGCCCTCCAGATGAAATGTGGTTTTTAAACTACACAAAAGTAGGTGTTTGGACATAGACACTTATGTGTTGTCATTTTCCATTCTAATTTCACATTTATATTTTAAACCCTGAGTGTCCTTCCTCTCCCAGATATTTCATAAGTAATAACTCTTGATAACTCTAATGGAGGGGGAAAATGTTAATAATTAAGTCCTTAATTCATCTGTATTTATTCTGATGTGGTGTGAGATAACATAAACAGATTTTATTCCCAAATCAATAACAAATTGTTTGTAATCCATTTAGAAAACAAACCTCTCTTTTCTTGCCTAATTTAATGTTTTAAATGCTTTTAAAAATGCTATATAAATAAGATATTTTTCTAGGATATTTTTGCTCATGTGTCAGTATTTTAATTATTGTAAACTATATTGTAACACTCATTTAAAAAACTTATCTTTATTTTTATTTTATTAATTTAATCTTTATTTTTACTAAATAATGACTTCCATTATGACATTTTTTACATGCATATATCACCCTTTGTTGTCTTTAATTCCAAATAGGAAGTAGTCTCTTCAGTACCTTCATGTTTCACTGTTTATTTTTAGGTCTATATTCTGCATATGAGAGAAAACATGGCATTTGTCTTTCTGAGTGTGGCTTATTTCATTCTACATTATGATTTCTAGTTCCATCCATTTTCCTGTAAATGATACTTTTATTCTTCTTTATGGCTAAAAAATAATCCATTGTGTGTGCAAATAATAATTTCTTTATCCATTTATTTTAATTTATTTGGATATATGCCTTGGAATTATGGTATAGCAGGGTCATATGATAGTTCTATTACTAGTTTTCAGAGGAGTCTTCATACTTACTCCCATAGTGGCTACACTAATTTACATTCCCATCAATTAGTGTCTAGGGTTCTTTACCCTCCTCCTGCCCAATATTCTCACCAGCATTTGTTGTTGTTTGCTTCCTTGAAAATTGCCATTCTGCTTATGGTGAGATAGAATCTCAATGTAGCTTTGATTTGTATCTCCTTGATGGCTAAAGATGTTGAATGTTTTTGATGTATTTATTGGCCGTTTTTACTTCTTTATTTTTTACAATTGTCTGTTCAATTCATTTGCGTATTTATTGATAAGATTAAAAAGCAAAGGAATAATTGTTTAATTTTTTTGATATTGGTGTTTAATTGTTTGAGATCTTCATATATTCTACATATTAATCTCTTGTCAGATGAATAGTTGGCAAAGTTTTTCTCCCATTCCATCTGGTGGTTGTTTTCTTTGCTGTGCAAAAACTTTTCCATTTGATCCCATTTGTCAATTCTTGCTCTTAGTTCATGAACTCCACTCATGGAATCCCATTTAAAAGTTCTTTTCCTATGTCTGTATTTTCAATGGTTTCTCCTGTGTTTTCTCAGGTAGTTTCAAATGTTCAGGTCTTATATTAAGGCCTTTGATCCATTTGAATTGATTTTTGTACAAAATGAGATATAGAGATCTTGTTTCTGTTTTCTACAAGTGGATAACCAGTTTACCCAACACTATTTGTTGAAGAGGCTGTCTTTCCTCCAACATATGTTTTTGGCATCTTTGTCCAGAATCAGAAGGCTGTAGCTATGTGGGATTATTGCTGGGTCCTCCATTTTATTCCATGGTCCACATTTCTGGTTTTGTGCCAGAATCATGCAGTTTTTGTTAGTATGACTCGAGTATAATTTGAAGTCAATTATTTTGATTCCTCCACCATTGGTCTTTATTGCAAAGAATTCCTTTGTCTTTTGTGCTTCTATTTGAATTTTAGGTTTAGTTTTGCATTTTTCTGAGGAATGTCATTGGAATATTTATGGGAATTGTATTGAATCTTAAATTGCTTTCAGTAATATAGTCATGTTCACAATATTAATTCATAATAATTCTGCTCATCCAAGAACATGGGAGATCTTTCCATCTTCTAGTGTCCTCTTCAGTTTCTTTCTTTGGTGTTTTATAGCTTTCATTGTTGAGGTCTTTCATTTCTCAGTTAGGTTTATTCCTAGGCATTTTATTATTTTAGCCTATTATGAATAGAATTATTTTCTTAATTTTTCTCAGCCTGTTCATTATTGGTATATAAAAAGCTACTGATTTTTGTATGATGATTTCATATCCTGCCACTTTGTTGAAAGTGTTTATCAGATCTAAGAAGTTTTTCCTTTTTTTGGTGGAGCCTTGTTCTTTTCTTTCTCCCATATTCATTTTGGGCATTTGCTGGTTTACCTAGTTAATAATGCTTGATTATTTCTTAATTATCATTTATTTCTCTATTCCTATCTTGAATTTTTTTATTCCTGAGCTGAATGTTATTCTGATGGGTTTACCTTTGTAGGCAAGTTGGTATTTATCTCTTTCAACTTTCAATATTCTTTCTTTGTCCTATAGCCTTGGTATTTTAGCTGTAATGTGCGGTAAAGAGTTTCTTTTCTGGCTATGTCTATTTTGGGTTGGTTCTCAAATCATCTGGTACTTCAAGATACGTATCTTTCCCTGGATTTGGGAAATTTTCTGCTGTAATTTTTGAATAAGTTTTCTATGCCTTTAGTTTGTATCTCAGTTCATTCTTCAACCCTATAGATTCTTAGGTTTGGTCTCTTACTCATGTCCCACAGTTCTTGAATGTTGGGCTCTACTGGTTAATTTTTTTTTATTGCTGCCTGAATGAAGTATTTTATCAGCTTTGTCTTCAATCCCCAACATTCTTTCTTATGATTAATCTAGTCTATGATTGATATTTTTCTTTCTACTGTGTTTTTGATTTGTTGAATTTTTCATTTCCATTTGGTTTTCTCTTTTTTGAATTTCAATATCCTTGCTGAATTTCTCTTCTGTGTGCTGACTTTCTCATCTAGGTCTTGAGTTGACTTCCTTACTCATTAGACTGTTTGAAACCTCCTTGAGGCCACTGATCATTTTTAAAAGTAGACTTTTGAATTCTTTTTCTGTGATTTCCCTCTGTTATTGAGGGATCATGAAGCTTTTAGAAGTGTTGTACATATTGTCTTGTTTTTTCATATTCCTGCTTCTATGTTGTGATTTTTGTGTCTGCTGAGCTGGATGTTTCTTTCAGTTTTCTGTTTGTTTTTGTTTTTCAGATTCTGCTTAGTGGAGACTCCTCTCTTGTGGACAAGATCCCTACTTCCACTCAAACAAGGGAAAGCAGACAGCAGTAAGAAAAACAACATTTGAACCACACATCAGATATTTAAATATAGGACAAGACAAATGGTAACATCAACTATACACCAAATATGGTTAGAGAAGAAAGAAACTAGAAGTGTAAAAACTGTTAAAGATAGAGGTACTAATTATTAAGTAATAAAAAAGAGTCAGGATGGAGAAAGGAAAAAAGAGAAGAGAAGCTAGATATGAAAGAGTGACAAAACATATGGGATAAAGGTAGCAAAAATAACAGAATAATGGTAAGCAAAAGAAAGAATAACAACAAAACCCCTCCAGTCAGTGTTTCTTCCTTGCTTACAAAAAAATGATGGATTCTCCCACCCCCGCCCCACAAAACTTATCTTGAAAGCACCTTTTTGGGTGGGCAGCTTACAGAACCAATTACACCAGAAAATTCTTGTAGGCTGAGTCCTACCCTGGTTTCCATGCTGGTGATGAATTCTATAGTGCTGCTGAAGGATCTGCCTAAAACTGTTCCCACAAGCTGAGGCTGAGGGCCCCCAGATGGTAGCAAGAGAGGCACACTCTGTGTATTGATTTAGCATGGGAAATTCCCAAGATGTGTATGCTCTTCATCAAACTTTCTGGCTCTCTGGAAGTGCACAAAGCAGCCAAGTCAAGAGAGTTTGTACTGACAGGGAAGGTGCAAGGGACTCTGATTGATCCTCCTGACTCCCAGGCTCCTATTCACCAACAACTGGTTTCTCTCAACTTACTAGAGTTCAGAGCCACTGAATTTCACACTGTAATTGACAGTGATTCTCAGGTGGTTGCTCCCTTGACGGTGGAGATGGGAAGCTTTTTAGGCTTTGGAAATCTAAAAAATGCAGAGTTTTCTGCTCTCCCCAGCTGAGAGGTTTGAGTAGGGTGTCTCCTGTGATGAATCTCCTCCATTTCATCAGTAAGCAATCTGGGAAGGTAACGGGTCCTTTTACTGGTGTCTGACTACTGTGCAGTATGTACACCTTCCATTTGAAACTTCATTTATTTATTTTTTAAGATAGAGAACTGGTAGCTCATGCCTGTAATGCTAGCTACTCAGGAGACAGAGATCATGAGGATCACAGTTAGAAGCCAACCTAGGCAAATAGTTCCTGAGACCCTATCTTGAAAACCCCTTCACAAAAATAGGGCTGGTGTTGTGGCTCAAGGTGAAGGCCCTGAGTTCAATCCCCAGTACTGTGGAAAAAAAAAGAAAGAAAGAAAAGAAAAAGGTAGGTATCTCATTAGGTAGACCAGGCTGGCTTTGAACTTGCAATCCTGCCTCAGCCTCCCTCAAGGCTGGGTTTACATATGTGAACCACCATGCTTAGATCTAGTTTTACATTAACTTTTTTCAGAGAACATTAAAATCATCTTGAAGAGTTGCAAACACAAAATTATTGGAATTTAAAAATACAAATAATTACATTTATTGACTTTCATATGTTGAGCTGCCCTTGCTTTCCTGGAATGAAACTGACTTGATCCTAGTGTATGATGTTTTGGTTGTGAATTTGGTTTAGAAATATCTTATTGAAAATTTTTGCATCTATGTACATTAAAGAGATTGGCCTAGAATTCTCTTTTTTGTGTGTGTGTCCTTTTCCTTTTTGGAATGAGTATGATACCGGCTTCATAGAATGAGTTTGGTAAGTTTCCTTCCCTTTCTATTTTGTTGAAAAGTTTAAGTACTGGTATTAGTTATTCATTAAAGGTCTGGCAAAATCTAGCAGTAAACCCATCAGGTTCTGGGATTTGTAATTTTATTAATTTGAGTCTTTTCCTTCCTCCTTCAGTCAGATTGGCTAAAGGTTTTTCAATCTTATTATCTTCCAAAGAACTAACTTTTTATTTCCTTAATTCTTTGTATAGTTTTTTTTTTATCCCTAGTTCATTGATTTTGGCCCTTCTTATTTTTTACCCTCTGATAGATTTGGGTTTAGTATGTTCTTGTTTTTCTAAAAGTTTAAGGTGTATCATTAGGTTATTTGTGATCTCTCTGTTTTTTTTAAATGTAAAGCTATAAATTTTGTTACCAGCACTGCCTCTGTAATATCCCAATGGCTCTAGTAGGTTGTGTTTTCCTTTTTATTAGATTCTAGGAACTTTTCAATTTTTCCTCTTATTTCTTTGATGACCCACTGGTCATCCAACAATGTGTTGTTCAATCCCCATGTGTTTGAATATTTTCTGGAGTTTCTTTTGCTTTTGAGTTCTATTTTTATTTCATTGTGGTCTGATAGAATACAGGGAGTTATTTCAACTTCCTTACATTTGCTAAGACTTGCTTCATGTCTATTTTGGTGAAATTTCCATGGGCTACTGAGAAGAATGTGTATTATGGAGTAGCTGGATAATATATTCTGTAGATGCCTGTTAAGTCCATTTGGTCTGTAGTGTCAATTCATTCTGAGGGTTTTTTTGTTTTTGTTTGTTCATTTGTTTGGTTTTTTTGGTCTGGATACCTATGTATTGGTGAGAGTGGAGTATTAAACTCTCCCAGCATTACTTTGTTGGAGTCTATCTGTGCTTTTGAATCCAGTGGTGAGTTTTAATGTAGTTGGGTACACCAATATTTGGCACATTGTTATTTCCTCTTTTTTTTTTAATTCCTTTTATTCATATGTGTACACAATGTTTGGGCCATTTCTCCCCCCTTCCCCCACCTCCTCCCATTCCCCCACTACACCCTTGCTACCAGGCAGAAACTATTTTGCCCTTATCTCTAATTTTGTTGAAGAGAGAGTATAAGCAATAATAGGAAGGACCAAGGGTTTTTGCTAGTTGAGATAAGGATAGCTATACAGGGAGTTGACTCGCATTGCTTTCCTGTACATGCATGTTACATTCTAAATTAATTCTTCTCGAACTAACCTTTTCTCTAGTTCCTGGTCCCCTTCTCCTATTGGCCTCTGTTGCTTTAAAGTTTCTGCATTAGTTCCTTTGCTTTGAGGACATCAAATGCTATCTTGTTAGTTTTTTTTTTTTGTGACCGTCCCATTTATTAATATTTAGTGACCTTTATTGCCTCTTCTGATGAATTTTTGCCTGAAGTCTGCTTTATCAGATATGAATATAACTACTGCCTGCTTTCTGGGCCTATTTTTTGGAAAGATCTTTTCCCACCCTTTCATTCTAAGCCAGTGTTTGTCTTTGTCATTGAGATGTATATCTTGTAAGCAACAAATGATTGGGTCTTGCTTTTTCATCTAATTCACATTCTCTGTCTGTTGACTGGGGAATTGAGGTCATTCACATTCAGTATTTTATGCAGCCATGAAGAAGAACGAAATGTTATCATTTGCCAGTAAATGGATGGAATTGGAGAACATCATTCTGAGTGAGGTTAGCCTGGCCCAAAAGACCAAAAATCATATGTTCTCCCTCATATGTGGACATTAGATCAAGGGCAAACACAACAATGGGATTGGACTATGAGCACATGATAAAAGCGAAAGCACACAAGGGAGGTGTGAGGATAGGTAAGACACCTAAAAAATTAGCTAGCATTTGTTGCCCTTAACGCAGAGAAACTAAAGCAGATACCTTAAAAGCAACTGAGGCCAATAGGAAAAGGGGAACAGGAACTAGAGAAAAGGTTAGATCAAAAAGAATTAACCTAGAAGGAAATCAATGTGAGTCAATGCCCTGTATAGCTATCCTTATCTCAACCAGCAAAAACTCTTGTTCCTTCCTATTATTGCTTATACTCTCTCTCCAACAAAATTAGAAATAAGGGCAAAATAGTTTCTGCTGGGTATTGAGGGGGTGGGAGGGAGAGGGTGGGGGCGGAGTGGGTGGTAAGGGAGGGGGTGGGGGCAGGGGGGAGAAATGACCCAAGCCTTGTATGCACATATGAATAATAAAAGAAAAAAAAATTAAAAAAAAAGAAAGGTATATAGTATCTCTAGGCATTTTGTTGTTTTCTGAGGTTCACTTTTCCTCTGTTCCTTGTTAATCTACTTGATTGGTGGGGTTTTTTTTCCTTGCATTTTTCTGGTTGTGTCTATCTTCTTCTCTGTGTAGGATTCCTTTATGTATTTTCTGTAGTACTAATTTGGTGGTCATGAGTTCCTTTAGTTTGGGCTTCTTGTGGAGAGATTTTATTTCTCCTTCAACTATGAAGGATATTTCTGCTGGGTAAACTAGTCCAGGTTGATAGGCATTTTCCTTCTGAGTTTGAAATACATTGTTCCACTACCTCCTTGCGTTTTAGGGTTTGTGTTGAGACATTTGTTCTTATTCTGATGAGTTTGCCTTTATATGTGACCTGTTGCTTCTCTTTTGCAGATTTCAGAGTTCTTTCTTTCTTTCTTCTATATATTTTGTGTTTTAATTATAATATGTCTAGGAGTGTTTCTTTCTGATCTTGCCTGTTTGGTATTCTGAAAGCCTCTTATGCCTGGATGTCTCTTCCTTTCTCAAGATTGGAGAAACTTTCTGCTATTATGTTATTAAATAAGTTATCTATACCTTTAGCTCTACTTTTTCTATATCCATGATACATAAGTTTGGTCTTTTGATGGTGTCCCAGAGGTCTTGCATATTCCATTCGTGTTTTCCTGGTGGGGTTTTTTTTTTTTATTGTCTTTGGCTGATTAATCGAATTCTCTGCTTAAAAGACAACTCCTTCAACAAATAATGTTAGGAAAACTGGATATCACATGTACAAGACTGAAAGTAGACCCTTGTCTCTCACCCTGTACTAATACCAAGTCAAAAGTGGATCAAAGTTCCCAATGTAAGACTGAAAACTTCGAAACTGCTACAAGAAAGAATAGGGAAAACACTGGAACATATAGGCATAGGCAATAACTTCCTGAATAGAACTCAAACAGCTTAGCAAACAAAAGACAGGATTGACAAATAGGATTGCATCAAACTGAACACTTCTTTACATCAAAGTAAACATCATTAGAATGAAGGCAGACTACAGAATGGGAGAAAATTTTTTTCTATCTATACATCTGACAAGAGATTAATAACAAGAATATCCAGAGAGCACACAAAGTTGAACTCTCAAAGAATGAGCAATCCAATGAAGAAATTGGAAACTTAATTGAACAGACAATTTTCAAAGAAAGAAGTACAAATGGCAAATAAATACATGAAGAAATGCTCAACATCTCTGGCCATGAAGGAAATGCAAATCAAAACAGCATTGAGATTTACCTCACCCCAGTCAGAATGGCAATGGTCAAGAGGATAAACAACAAAAGTTAATGAGGAAAAAGGAACCCTATTGGTACTATTGGTGGGAATATAAATTAGTACAACCATATGGAAAACAGTATGAAGATTCCTTAAAAAAATAAAAATAGAACTCCAATACAATCTACCAATACCATAACTGGGTATATATCCAAAGGAATGCAATCCAGAATACAATAGAGACACATGCACATTCATGTTTATAACAGCACTATTCACAATAGTCAAGCTATGGAAATGCCCAGATGCCCTACAACTGATAAATGGATTAAGAAAATGCCATATATATACACAATTGAGTATTATTCAGACATAAAGCAGAGTGAAATTATGTTGTTTGCAGGTAAAGAGATGGAACTGGAGATCATCATGTTAAGAAAATGAGCCAGGTCAGAAAGTCAAAGGTAGCATGCTTTTTGTCATATGTGGAAGACAGACCCAAAAGATAAACATATACACACACACAAACATGATCTCTCTCTATATAGAATGTATTTGTAATAGTGGGACTGTTTGAAGGGATTAGGAAAAGGAAGGAGAGGTAAAGAGAATAATAGTGAATAATATTAAAATACATTCATTTTATCTGTGTAGGAAGGATAGCATAATGAAACTCACTGAAAGCTGTTGATTATTAGAGAGTAGTAAGGATGGAAAAAGAGGAGTAATGGGGGGTTAATCAGATTGAAGTACAATATATTCATGAGTGAACTACCATGGCTAAACCTCTTTGTACAATGAATATATACTTAAAATATGAAGGATAGGCATGTAAAACATGTTGTGTTAGGGTGTGGGTACTAATGGGAAGGGGAAGGGTGAATGGAGAGGAAAAGAAGGGTGAATATGATCAATGTACTTCATATACTTGTATGACAATAGAAAAATGAAATGTGTTGAAATTTTTAAGTAAGGTGTCGGGGATGATGGAGGGAGAATGATGGAGAGGATAAATCTAACGAAGGTGTATTGTGAGCATGTATGGAAATGTGACCCCTGTACAACTAATAGATGCTAATAAAAATTTGAACAAAAAAGGGGTTGATCCCTTTACCCTTTCAGCAGTGCTCTACTGTGAGAACATTCTATTCTTCTGGTAAGCAGTGGGTATGCCACTCCATCAATTCACATTCTCTTGTATATTTTCAAGTAAACCATTATACTTTTCATAATACACATCTTATCTACTTTCCATTACATTTAATTCTAGATATTTATGTTCCTTAATTTCTCCCATGAATGAGACATGTCTGAAAAAGCTAACAACATGTTCCAGTGAAATACTGACACTGTCCTGTGAAATGAAACTCCCCAAAACAGAGTTCTCTTAGAGGTGGATGATTACTGATTTTCTCCTTTCTGTGTACCAAATCTTGACAAAAGAATGGTAAAAGGTGTACCATGTCAATAATACCCAAAGTACTGTTTATCTGGAAAACACATGAAGTCAATCAATATTTTGAGACTAGTTGAACACTATTTTAAGGATTACTTTATGAAATATATTCTATGTATTATGTACATGTAATAATCTTCTCTGAATATAGATTGGTTTTAGCTACTTGTCTCCATATTCTCCTCACTAAGTAATTAGTGGTGATGCTTAAACAGTGTGGCTAAAATAATCTCTCTGCTTGTCCATTTTATAGTCACTCAATTGGCTATGTTGGGCCATTCATTTCTGGATGTATATTACAGCCCTAACTTTTGCTTATGCATTTAACTCTAAGCAAAGGATTGGCTATGCTATGTGACAATTATGACTCCCTCACCCAATCTGCATTCTGTGTCTTGTTTTTCTACATTCTGTTTTGGTCCTGCAACTGCTTTTCTAAGGTAGTATAAAAATTTAGAGAGCTGTTAGCCCCAGTTTGGGGTCCAACCAGGGATCACTGTTTGATGCTTTATGTCTTTCTCTGTGGTTCCATTGAGCATTGTCTTGAAATAGATCATCATATTAACATTTAATTATTTTATGTGTAATATCCTGGGGATAGGAATATACTGGCATCATTCACTGAATCATCTGTGGTAGAGTAATTTTTGGATTATTATTAAACTGTTCAATAATCAATCATTGATTATGCCTTCTCTTCTCTATTGAAATAAATACTATCTACTCATAAATCATAGGATCTCTTTTGTGGATGAATATGAGAATTTTAAGTTTTCTAGTAGCTATACTTAAAATAAAAAGGAAAAAGGTAAAATTAACTTTTAAAATATGTTTTGTTTACCCATTTTAGGTTCCCAAGAGAGAACCAAGTTGGTTTCATTTGCCCCAGTTTGAGTAGAACTTTCATATCTGGCCATTTAGCAGATAACTGCTTATCTGCAAAGTATCTGTGTCTGGGTTAGCTGCTCCTTTCCGGTCCAGCTTACACTGCTCCTCCAGGAATTGTGGGTTACTGGGAAGAACAACTTATTACTGGGATGACTAAACCTTGAAGGTACCTTGAACACATAAACCAGTGTTCATTTTATACCTAGTGATCTCTTGCACTCGGATGAACCTAAGCTCAGATAAAAAGGTGGTAAGTGAATATGAGTAATTATCCACCCATCACCTGGATTTTAGGGGTACCTTTTCCATCTTGAGGTAAGAAAATGAAATGTGTGGACTGTGATGTCTGCCCTGATGATTACTTTACTTAAATACATAATACTCCATAATACTCTCTGAGAAAATAATTGATTCATATTTGAAGCTTCTGAAAAGTACTTTACACTATTTATTGCTTTTCATGAGAGCTCAAAGAATCATCTCTCCTTCTATCATTGTCCTAGAAGGTTTTTGTGATGTTTTGCTGGTGAATCCAGCATCTCTATATCCCAAAGATAAACAATAAGACAAACTCTGTATGCAAGATTCTTAAGAAATAAATCTGCCTTGCCAAGCCAAAATCAAACTTGTACATTGGAAGAAATACTTTAAAATGTTTTTCATTTTATATCAAAAATTAAATTAGGACAAAAACCCAGCGTGTACTATGAAATTAAAATAGATTTGTTCGATGGAAGTATTTTATATTTTCTGTTACTCTGTTTTATCCACACTATAGGATTTGACCAAGAAATATAAAGCATGGTAATGTCTTTAATGATTTTTACTGCTGTTGCTTTCAGGGTTTCCTATACATGCTGTTTTTTGTTTTCCTTTTTTTCTTTGAGCAAGGTTCACGGGTAGGTAATTGTTGCACTTAAATATCAAAGTCATTCAAGAATGGGTAATCTGATTAAGGTGATTGCAAATACTTTGCAATTTAAAATTAATTAGCTCGTCTTAAAATAAGATTTTTTAAAGAGAACAATAGAAAAACAGAAGCCACCCAACAATATAATTCCATAATTGGTAAGATAAATACCTCACTGAATTTTCTTTTAAAAGCCAAAATATCCTAAATGCATCCCTCCAAAAGTTTCAAAATGTACAAGTGGAGGCTGAAACTTACTGATTTGATAAAACATGTTATATTTTCTGGAAAAAGTGAATCAAGAGACTTTGGATTCAGAGCTAGGATAGAAAGGGGAGACCAAGTAGACCCTTTCCACTGCTTGTTTCTGGTCATTCCCCAAAGGAGGCCTAACAAGACAGGACCCCTCAGTCAGAAGACTGACTGATTATTAGGATAAATTGAACCATTCCAGAGAAAAGTCCTACAGATCTAAACATTCCAGAATCCATATTCAAAAGGTACAGGCCTATGATTCCAGTCATACACGGACACTTACAAGTTATTTCTTTTTCTTATGTACTAACATCTCAGTATCAACAGACATTTGAAGAAAGCTACCTTCCTCCTTCCAATAATGAACATGCCCACTCACAAGAAAACACATACAGTCATGTGCATACATATACTTTCGGGTGCACGCACACATGGTCATTTCTGCCCAGGGTTTGGACACCTGTATGAAGGCCATGTCAGGGATCAGCCCTCGGTGCTGTTTGGAGCTGCAGTTCACCTATCCAGGGAGGGGCCTGCCACCTGGGGACCTCATGCTGCTAAACTGCACTGATGGGAGATGGGTGCCTCCTTCTTCACCAAAGCCTCAGCTACTGCAAGGGCTGCAGGCTACTGTCCTATATTCAGTCACTTGGGAGCAGGGAGCAAGTCCTCTTTGCAGTGGGATTCAGGATTGGGCCAGTATACAAACAGGTGTCCCAGCTGAGCTCCAGGAATGAGGGGTTTTTGCACTTCTGGATGTAATGTCAGATCTAGTAGGGTGGCATCTGTGAGGAGAAGAGCCACACTAGGTGGGACTGCCCCACCTTCAACTGAGGATGGAAACTGTGGAAGGACGTGGGGGACAGCTTGGAGATGCTCGGAGGCCTAGGGACCTAGGCATCCTACAGAGTATGAAAAGGGATTGAAATTAAAAAACTTCAAGCCTTTAGACAAAAAATAATAATAACCCCTTCTCTCCATATCCCATCTGGCAGCAGAAAAGAGGCCTGTTGTCTTCAGTTAGTATTTTTGGATCGACGCCCTTCATCACCCACAAAAAAATGTGTGCAGGGTTAAGAAGCTCCAGAGCACTTCGGGTGCCAGCCTCATCATACCTCTATGATAGCAAAAGCAAATGTGCACCAACTCAATTGTCCCCTTCCTTAATTCGGCAGGAGACCAGGATCTCCCCAGACGAACATACTGGCTTCTCCTCCCTGAGCTATCCTCGAACCCAGGATTATGCACACCCCAAAAAAGCTGTGTCCAGTGACCACTTTTACTTCTCACTCAAGAGGATGAAAGTCCTGTGGGCTTTTTCTGATGGCTGTCACTCCACCTCTTCTGCTGCAATAGGAGGTGGCAAATTCCTATTCACTCCCCCTCTTTCCTCCCTCCATTGAGCTTGCCTGTCCCTGAAGTGACATCTTCAATCCCCCAAGCATTAAGAAAGACAAACCTTCCATATCACTAGTCCCAAGGGACTTACCAGTTTAAGATCCAGTACAGCCACTCAGGCTGAAACAGTTTTAATCTTCCCCTGGTAATAAGTCACTTTTATCAATGTCTATACTGCTTGATACACAAAGTTTCCCCCAATGAATTGAACCAAAAACTTTACATTGAGGCAAAACACTGAATGTGAGCTAGTTGTCCTCAGAATTGGTCACCAAAAATTTGTTGTGGGTGTCTATGAAGGCTAAGAACTGGACCATGTGGCTATGATTAATAGCAGCTGACATATTTATGAAGAATATTCTAGAGTTCCCACCTATTATTTCTTGTACTTTTCTTGCCCTCTTGAGAAAGTTATAACGGCAGTTATGAAGAAGAAGCTATTAGTAACCAAGACATTTGAGAGAGCATTCTGAAATATGACTTCTCAGAGGAACTGATTACTAATAGCCTTCAAGTTAGTGTGACATTTGTACATTTCAGATAAGACTCCTAAAACTGAAGCTTTTCTTCCACTTTATAAATAAGAGATCTTATGATCACTTTGTTCAAAAGATCCAGATAGGCTTTGGTCTCAAAGCATATCTCTCTTAGAAAGGAACCACGAAAGGCTATAGAAAGCTCTAGTTTCTGGTCTAAGTGTTTTTCAGCTCCTAGGATAATTTCCTATTATTTCATTTTATGTCTTACTGAGTGTTTCTCACTTATATTGGTTCTCTTAATTCCCAAGAAGTGTTCTATTTTTTTTCTTCAGCCTCTGATTTTTCTTCCTTGTCAGAAAGAAATATCACTCCCACAGTTGTTTCCTTCTTTTCTGCATGGAGAGAGAATTCTAAAATTGTTTCATTGTGCCAGGTGCTAAAGTCTTTTCAACCTCTAATGAAATGCAGTTCATAGAAATTAAGCCATTGTCACAGGATGTACAGAGATTCCCTGGTTTGTAGTTAACTTTGTTCTTACAATACACTTTCAAAACTTTGTTCCTCATTGAGCATAGTTATAAAAAGTCAAGTAATGTTTAGATGGTGTGGGAAGGGCCCAATGCTCTGACACAGAAAACTGCAAGAATTTTTTAAAAACTAAAATATCTGTATCTATTTAGAGAAATATAGTTGTGCTGTGCAAATGTCAAAGAAATGCACACAGGAATTATGGTCACTAGCTCAAAGTGACTATATGAACAAATGTGAAAGGGACAGTTTCTCTTTCTCTTCCAAAGTAATTTAGAAATTACATATTTTTCAGATGTTCACATTGATAGACCCTCTCAGAAACTTGGGATGGGAGGGCTTAAATAGCTTCAGATTGACCAGATCCTTGAAACTGATCATTCCAGCCAATTTTAAGAACTTCTTGCAAAGGAAAACACTGTTTACAAAATTGCCTTTTCCCCTGGATTTCTGCCTTTCTTGTAATAGCTCAGTGCCTCTAAGTCCCACCTAGATTTCCCATAAGAAATATACAATGGAGAAAAGACATCCTCTTCAACAAATGCTGCTGGGAAAAGTGGTTACCCGTCTGGAAGAAACTGAAACTAGATCCATGTCTATCACCCTGTACTAGTATCAACTCAAAATGGATCAAGGACCTTAATATCAGACCTGAAACTCTGAAGTTGGTACAGGAAAGAGCAGGAAACACTCTGGGACTAATAGTTATAGGCAAAGACTTCCTCAATAGAACCACAGCACCCCAGCAAATAAGAGAAAGATGAATAAATGGGACTTCATAAAATTAAAAAGCTTCTGTACAACAAAAGAAATGGTCTTTAAACTGAAGAGACCACCAAAAAAATATTTGCCAGCTATACATCAGACAAGGGACTAATAACCAGAATATATAGGGAACTTAAGAAACTAAACTCTCCCAAAATCAATGAACCAATAAAGAAGTGGGCAACTGAACTAAACAGAACTTTCTCAAAAGAAAAAATTCAAATGGCCAAAAAACACATGAAAAAATGCTCACCATCACTAGCCATAATGGAAATGCAAATCAAAATCTCACTAAGATTCCACTTCACCCCTGTTAGAATAGCCATCATCAAAAACACCACCAACAACATGTGTTGGCAGGGATGTGTGGAAAAAGGAACCCTAGTCCACTGCTGGTGGGAATACAAGCTGGTGCAACTACTCTGGAAAAAAAATTTGCAGACTTCTTAAAAATCTAAACATAGACCTGCCATATGATCCAGCAATCCCACTCCTGGGGATATACCCAAAGGAATGCGACACAGGTTACTCCAGAGACATCTGCACACCCATGTTTATTGCAGCACTATTCACAATAGCCAAGTTAGGAAAACAACCAAGATGTCCCACTATTGATGAATGGATCAAGAAAATGTGGTACTTGTACACAATGGAATTTTACTCAGTCATGAAGAAGAATGAAAGCTTATCATTTGCAAGTAAATGGATGGAACTGGAGAACATCATTCTGAGCAAGGTCAGCCAGGCTCAGAAGACCAAAAATCATATGTTCTTCCTCATATGCAGGCTTTAGATCTAGGGCAAATGCAGCAATGTGGTTGGACTTGGATCACTTGACAAGGGGAGAGCACATATGGGTGATATAGGAATAGGTAGAAAACCCAAAACATGAAAGTGTTTGATGTCCCCACTGCAGAGGAACTAATACAGAAACCTTAAAGTGACAGAGGTTAACATGAGAAGGGGATCAGGAACCAGTGTAAAGATGAATCAACATGGGTCGTAACACATGGATACACGAAAGCAATGTTAGGAATCTTTCTGTATAGCTGTCCTTAACTAGCAAAAATGCTTTGTCTTTATTACTATGCTTGTGTCTTTTCTTCAACAAAATTAGTGATAAGGGCAGAACAGGACCTGCCTGGAACTGAGAGGGGTTAGGGGGAAAGGGTGGGGACTGGAGCAGGGTGGAGAAATGACCCAAACAATGTATGCACATGTGAATAAATGAATTAAAAAAAAGAATCTTCTTAAACTTGGACCCATGAGTTCTTGCTTTGTCTTCTGAAACCATACAGAAGAAAGTGAATCCTTCTATGTATAAACACTGTACCAAGACCACCCATCTCATACTCCCTTCAGGACTTTATTCTATAAATTGAGCATTCCATTTTCCTAAAACCATTTGACATTGCTTCTAGATCCCCTCGCTAGTTCAGACACCTTCCTCTAGGTTCCCTTCAGGAATCTTTTTAACTATCATTGAGAAATGATTCCTGGTGAGATCTTATCAACACAAAATCTAGCCAGACCACTTAGAAGCTTCCTATAAACCTAGTCTAAACCACAGGGGTTTTCTTGGCAGACATTTCTCCTCCTTACTCATTGCACTCATAATCAGTTAAACAACATATCCTCTACCCAAGAATTGTACAATTCAACATTTGAACCCAAAATATAATTTTGCCTTTGCACCTTTTACATTTCTCCATAGCATACGTATTCAGCATTCTGACTTTTAAAAAATTTTTTGATTCCTGCTTTGGTTTAGTTTTTATGAGACAGGGTCTTGCTATGTTGATTAGGCTGGTCTTGAACTCCTGGGCTCAAGCAGTTCTCCCGCCTCAGTGTCTCCAGTACTGGAACTACAGGTGTGATCAACTGTAACTGCCTGTGATCCCTACTTCTTTATCCAATATATTAGTCTTTTTTAAAATTATAATTATTGTCCTGCTGGGTGGGGGTATAATTCTAGCATTTACAAAGGCTTTTACAATGTGTCAAATATATCATAATTGAATTCACCCCCTTCATTGCTCTCTTTCATCCCCCCCTCCCCTAATTTCTGGAACAGTTTCAACAGGTATCGTTTTTGCGTTTACATACATGAGTACACATTATTTGCACCATATTTGTCCTCCTACTCCTTTCCCTGATATCTACCCCCACCCACTGGTACCATCCCCCACCCCAGCCAGAACCTGTTCTGCGCTGCTGTTCTCTGATTTTGTATAAGAAAAAACATGAAACATAGTAAGAGAAACATGAAGTTTTTGGTAGTTTGAGATAAAGACAATTACACAGGGAGTTTCCTTGTGTTGTTTCCATGCATATATGATTAAAACCTCAATTGATTCATCTCTACCAGTTCTCTTTACTCCCCTAGTCCTCTTCCCATGGTGGACCTAGACAGTTTAAGATTTCTCTATTCATTCCTGTACTTTGAGCACATACACCACATTCAAGTTTTTGGTTTTCTTCCCTTTCCCTATCCCTCCGATGCACAGCCTCCCCTTAGTGTGACCCATGTCCCATAATATCGTTGCATTTGTTTTAGGCCTATAATCTGCATTTGAGGGAGAACATATGGCTTTTGGCCTTCTGAGGCTGGCTAATTCCACTTAAGTTGATGTTCTGTAGTCCATCCATTTACCTGCATATGACAAGATTTCATTCTTCTTTATGGCTGAGTAAACTTCCATTGTGTATAAATACCACATTTTCTTAATCCATTTGTCAGTAGTGGGGCATCTTGGCTGTTTCCGTACCTTGGTTATTGTGAATAGTGCTGCAATAAAACATGTGTGTGCAGGTGCCTTTGTTGTAACCTGACTCACATTCCTTCAGGTATATCCCTAGGAGTAGTATTGCTAGATTGTATGGCAGATCTATTTTTAGTTTGTTAAGGAGCCTCCATATTGTTTTCTATAGTGGTTGTACTATAGTGGTTGCATTTCTACCAGCTGTGTGTGAGGGTTCATTTTTCCCCACATCCTTGCCAACATTTGTTGTTGGTGGTGTTCTTTATGATAGCTGTTCTAACAGGAGTGAGGTGGATTCTTAGTGTAGTGTTAATTTGCATTTCCTTTGTGGCCAGGGATGGTGAGCATTTTTTCATGGGTTTATTGGGCATTTGGATTTCTTCTTTTGAAAATGTTCTGTTCAGTTTACTTGCTATTTCTTCTCTGGGTCATTGATTTTTTTGGAAGTTTAGTTTTTTGAGCAACTTGTATATTATTGTTATCAGTCTCATGTCTGATGTATACCTAGCAATGATATTCTCCCATTCTGTGGGTGGCCTCTTCAATTTAGAGATCATTTCTTTTGTTGTCCAGAAGCTTTTTAATTTCATGAGTCCCATTTGTCCATCCTTTCTCTTAGTTGCTGAGCCTCTTGAGTTCTACTGAGGAAGTTCACAGATGACATGATTTCATACCTAAAAGACCCAAAAAAAAAAAACTCCACCCAAAAACTCCTAGACACTATAAACAGTTTCAGCAAAGTAGCAGGGTACAAAATCACCTTAGAAAAATCAGTAGCCTTTTTATACACCAACAATGAACAGATTGAGAAAGAATACAGGAAAACAATTTCATTTACAATACCCTCAAAAAAGAAATCAAATACCTAGGAGTAAACTTAACAAAGGATGTGAATGACCTCTACAATGAAAACTACAAACCACTGAAGAAAGAAATCGAAGAAGACTTCAGAAGGTGGAAAGATCTCCCATGCTCATGGATTGGCAGAATCAACATGGTAAAAATGGCTATACTACCAAAAGCAATCTACATGTTCAATTCAATTCCTATCAAAATCCCAATGACATTCATCACAGAGATTGAAAAATCTATCATAAAGTTCATTTGGAAGCACAAAAGACTGCAAATAGCCAAGGCAATACTGAGCAAAAAGAGCAACGTTGGAGGCATCACAATATCTGACTTCAAACCATACTACAGAGCCACAGTGATAAAAACAGCATTGCACTGCCACAAAAACAGATATAATAGTGGACTAGAATAGAGGACCCGTATATGAATCCATGTAGCTATGCCCACCTAATTTTTTACAAAGGTGCCAAAAACATGCCATGAAGAAAAGACAGCCTCTTCAACAAATGTTGCTGGGAAAAATGGATATCTGCCTGCAGAAAACTGAAATTAGATCCATGTCTTTCACCTGTATAAGTATCAACTCAAAGTGTATTAAATATCTTAATATCAGACCTGAAACCTTGAAGCTAGTGCAAAAATAACAGGGAATACACTGGAAGCAATATATTAGTCTTTTTTCCTAAGTTTTTAGAACTGTGGATTTGACTAATATGACATTGATATTTTTCCAAGTCCATTTATTTAAACTGTTGAAAGACAGAGTTGTTTGGCATGTCTCTGCAAAAATACATCCACATTGACATCCCTCCAATGGTAGTTTCAATTCTCTTTCTTTTTTTAATTCATTTATTCACATGTGCATGCGTTTTTTGGGCATTTCTCCCCACTACCCCTGCCCCCTCCTCCCCCTCACCCCCCCTCACTTCCAGGCAGAACCTGTTCTGCCCTTATCTCTAATTTTGTTGAAGAGAAAACATAAACAATAATAAGAAAGACAAAGTGTTTTTGCTAGTTGAGATAAGGATAGCTATACAGAGAGATTCAGAGCATTGCTTCCATATACAAATGTGTTACAACCCAAGCTGATTCGTCTTAAACTGACCTTTTCACTAGTTCCTGATCCCCTTCTCATATTGATGTGTCGCTTTAAGGTTTCTGTATTAGTTCCTCTACAGTGGGGACATCAAATACTTTCATGTTTTGGGTTTCTTACCTATCCCCATACCTCCCATATGTGCTCTCCCCTTAGCATGTGACCCAAGTCCATGCCATTACTGTATTTGCCCTAGGTCTAATGTCCGTGTATGAGGGAGAACATACAATTTTTGGTCTTCTGAAACTGGCTAACCTCACTCAGAATAATGTCCTCCAGTTCTATTAATTTACCTGCAAATGATAAGATTTCATTCTTCTTCATGGCTGAGTAAAATTCCATTGTTTATAAATACCATATTTTCTTGATCCATTCATCAGTAGTGGGCATCTTGGCTGTTTCCATAACTTGGTTATTGTGAATTGTGCTGCAATAAACATGGGTGTGCAGGTGCCTCTGGAGTAACCTGTGTCACGGTCTTTTGGGTATATCCCCAAGAGTGGTATTGCTGGATCATATGGCAGATCTATGTTTAGATTTTTAAGAAGCCTCCAAATTTTTTTCCAGAGTGGTTGTACCAGCTTGCATTCCCACCAGCAGTGTACGAGGGTTACTTTTTCCCCACATCCTCACAAATACCTGTTGGTGGCGGTGTTTTTGATGATGGCTATTCTAACAGGAGTGAGGTGGAATCTTAGTGAGATTTTGATTTGCATTTCCTTTATGGCTAGAGATGGTGAGCATTTTTTCATGTGTTCTTTGGCCATTTGAATTTTTTCTTTTGAGAAAGTTCTGTTTAGTTCAGTTGCCCACTTCTTTATTGGTTCATTGATTTTGGGAGAGTTCAGTTTCTTAAGTTCCCTATATATTCTGGTTATCAGTCCTTTGTCTGATACATAGCTGGCAAATATTTTCTCCCACTCTGTGGGTGGTCTTTTCAGTTTAGAGACCATTTCTTTTGTTGTGCAGAAGCTTTCTAGTTTTATGAAGTCCCATTTGTCCATCCTTCCTCTTAGTTGCTGAGCTGCTGGGGTTCTATTGAGGAAGTCCTTGCCTACACCTATTACTTACAAAGTGTTTCCTGCTCTTTCTTATACCAACTTCAGAGTTTCAGGTCTGATATTAAGGTCCTTGATCCATTTTGAATTGATACTAGTACAGGGTGATAAACATGGATCTAGTTTCAGTTTTTTGCAGACCAATAGCCACTTTTTCCAGCAACATTTGTTGAAGAGGCTGTCTTTTCTCCATTGTATATTTTTAGCAACTTTGTCAAAAATAAGGTGGGTATAGTTGTGTGGATTCATATCTGGGTCCTGTATTCTGTTCTGCTGGTCTTCATATCTATTTTTGGGCCAGTACCATGCTGTTTTAATTGCAATTGCTTTGTAATATTGTTTGAAGTCTGGTATTGTGATACCTTCAGCATCGCTCATTTTGCTGAGTATTGCCTTGGCTATTCGCAGTCTCTTGTGATTCCAAATGAACTTTAGGGTAGTTTTTTCAATCTCTGTGATGAATATCACAGGGATTTTGATAGGAATTATATTAAACATGTAGATTGCTTTTGGTAGTATAGTCATTTTTACTATGTTGCTTCTACCAATCCATGAGCACAGGAGATCATTCCATCTTCTGTAGTTTTCCTCGATCTCTTCTTCAGGGGTTTGTAATTCTCCTTGTAGAGGTCATTCACATTTATGTTATGTTTACTTCTCAGTATTTGATTTATTTTGAGCCTATTATAAATGGAATTGTTTTCCTATATCCTTTCTCAGTTTGTTTGTGATTGGTGTATAGAAAAGCTAATGATTTTTGTAAGTTGATTTTGTGTCCTGCCAGCTTGCTATGCCTGTTTATGGTGTCTAGGAATTTTTGGTAGAGTTTTTTGAGTCTTTAAGGTATAGAATCATATTGTCTGCAAATTGGGATATTTTGACAGTTTCTTTACCTATTTGTATTCCTTTTATTTCTTCTTCTTGCCTAATTGCTCTGGCTAGAAATTCCAGGACTATGTTAAATAGGAGTGGGGATAGTGGGCACCATTGTCTTGTTCCTGATTTTAGGGGAAATGGTTTCAGTTTTTCACCATTAAGTATGATGTTGGCTGTAGGTTTGCATATATAGCCTTTACAGTGTTGAGGTACTTTTCTTCTATTCCTAGTTTTCTTAGAGTTTTATCATGAAGTGTTGTTGGATCTTGTCAAAGGCGTTTTCTGCATCTATTGAGATGATCAGGTGGTTTTTGTCTTTGCTTCTATTAATATGGTGTATTACATTTATTGATTTGCATATGTTGAACCACCCCTGCATCCCTGGGATGAAGCCAGCTTGGTTGTGGTGAATGATCTTTCTGATGTGTTGTTGGATTCAGTTTGCTATTATTATATTGAGGATTTTTGCATCAGTGTTCATTAAAGTGATTGGCCTATAGTTCTCCTTTTTGGAGGTGTCTTTGGTTTTAGGATGAGTGTAATGTTGGCTTCATAAAATGAGTTAGGCACTGTTCCTTCCTTTCTATTTCATGAAACAGTTTAAGGAGGGTTGGTATTAGTTCTTCTTTAAAGATTTCCTAGAATTCAGCAGAGAATCCGTTACGTCCTGGACTTTTCTTTTTTGGGAGACTTTTTATTGCTGCTTCAATTTCAATTGAAGATCAATTGTTATAGATCAATTCAGGTGATTAATATACTCTTTGTTCAGTTTTGGATGATCATAAGTATCTAAAAATCTGTCCATTTCTTCAAGATTTTCAAATTTATTAGGATATAGGTTCTCATCAAAGTAGTCTCTGATAATTTCTGGGATTTCCGTGGTATTTATTGTTATCTCCCCTTTTGCATTTCTGATTTTACTGATTTGGGTTTTTTCTCTCTTCATTTTAGTCAGGTTTGCCAAGGTCTGTCAATCTTGTTTATTTTTTCAAAGAACCAACTTTTTGTTTCATTGATTCTTTGCAATTTTTTTTGTTTCTATTTCATTCATTTTGGTCCTTATTTTTGTTATATCTCTCCTTCTGCTTGTTTTGGAATTTTCTTGTTCTTGTTTTTCTAGGAATTTGAGATGAAGCATTAAGTCATTGATTTGAGATCTTTCTGTCCTTTTTTTGTTTTCATTTATTCATATGTGCATACATTGTTTGGGTTATTTCTCCCCCCTCCCTGCAGCCCCCACCCTCTTTTCTGACTTTTTAATATATGCACTCATGGCTAAACTTTCCTCTCATGACTGCCTTTGCTGTGTCCCATAGGTTTTGGTAGGTTGTGTTTTCATTTTCATTAACTTCCAGGAAACTTTTAATTTCCTTTTTTATTTCATCAGTGACCTATTGATAATTGAGCAATGTCTTGTTCAGCTTCCAACTGTTTGCATGTTTTCTGCTATTATTTTTGTTGTTAAGTTCTAGTTTTAATGCATTATAATCAGATAGAATGGATGGGATTATTGTTATTTTCTTATATTTGCTGAAGCTTGCTTTGTGCCCTAAAATGTGATCAGTTTTGGAGAAGCTTCCATGGGCTGCTGAGAAGAATGTATATTGTGCACAAGTTGGATGAAATATTCTGTAGACATCAGCTATGGTGTGATTTAGATCTAGAATTTCTTTATTGATTTTTTGTTTGGATGATCTATCTATTGGTTATAGGAGGGTATTAAATTCTCCCACTTTCACTGTGTGGGAGTCTATATATGTTTTTAGGTTGTTCAGAATATTTTTGATGAAGTTGTGTGCATTGACGTTGGGTGCATATAGGTTGATCATTATTATTTCGTTTTGATGTATTTCCTCTTTTATTAGTATGGAATGTCCTTCTGTATTTCATTTGATCAATGTAAGTTTGGAGTCTACTTTGTCTGAAAAAAGTGTTGCTACTCCTGCCTGTTTTGGGGGGCCATTGGCTTGGTAAATCTTCTAAAAGTCTTTCACCCTAAGCCAGTGTTTGTTTCTGTCGATTAGATGTGTCTCCTGTATGCAACAAATTATTGGATCTTCCTTTATAATCCAGTCTTCTCCATTCTCTCTTGAGCATTACCACTATGGCCAACTTCTCCAGCCTGGACTCTCTGCTGTTTGCCATAGGTTGGTAAGAAAGAGAAAAATCTATGAACACTTTAACAAATTACAAATTGCAAACACACCATCATTTCCTCCAGGTACTCAAAATAATAAATACTGACCCACACAATGATGGCTAAAATCAATATTGTTACTATTTATGACTAGCAAGATGGCTACATTGTGGAATTATTTTTGGTTCCAGAGTCCTTTGCATAGCATATCCTGTAAGTACATCATCCCAACTGCCCTATAGTCTGTATAACAAAAAAACCTGGCAGGTATGTTTGATCCTAATCCAAATTCTGTGTGACCTGAGGAGTTAAAGCCTGAATCGATGGGTTCAAATTTAGCCTGAGGACCTGTGTTGCATCCTCAATATCAGCAAAAGCAGATTTCTGGGGCTCAGAGGTGCCACAGGTTATCTTGATTTATAACACTGAGATCTGGCATGCTTGGTGGTGCACACCTATAATCCCAACAGTTACAAGGCTGAAGCTGAAAGATCATGAGTTTGAGGTCAGCCTGGCTACATAGCAAAACATAAAAGGCACTGAATTATTTCTGGGAAAGAAGACAAAGAATGGTCTTAATGCATTTTATTTTGTATTTTGGCACTGTTAGCCCCTACCCCTGGTGAAGAGAAAAGAATGGGTATCTTCATCCCAACCACTATCTACCATGATATCCAACCCCAACCTCTCAACACCAAGTACAGCCTTATATTCTATACCTTTCTTTATCCTAAGCACATCCAAACCAAGTGAATACAGCCCATGTGTGATATTCTTAAAAGATGAGCATTTTACTAACCTAATCTTTTTCATGCATTTGAATTAAGATGTCACTGTTAGCAATTAAAATGTCAACACACTGGGTCTGGAGGTGTGGCTCAGTGGTAGAGTGTGCTTGCCTAGCATGTGCAAGGGCATGGCTTAAATTCCCACTACTGAAAAAAAAATTTAAAATGCTAACACATCAATTAATATTTGCATTTTAACAAAGATGTTCAAATTCCTAAACCAAACAAATAGACAGTGGGGGGTTTTAAACATCCCACAATCCTTCATTGTGTCAACATCATATTCCTCAACACCAAAACCACAGCTATGACTGTGAGGCTGCAAGAGCTGACCTGTGTGCAGGCAACTCTTCCAGAGTGAAATTGACTAATGTCTTTGTTTTTTATCTTATTTATTAGTAACCACTGCTGTTAATCTTCCCTAGTTAGAGTCAAATACATAATTTTAGGTTAAAATCTACCTGGTTTAGTGAAGAACTTTTACTCCCAAAGTTCATCTTCCATGTACACATATTTTTGTTGTTGTTTAATTTTTATTAGCATACATTCATAGTACAAGGGGGTTTCATTATGATAATTCCATAGATATGTACAGTGTACTTTAACAAGTTTACCCTTCCTATTATATTCCCTTATCCTCCCTGACTCCTCCTCCACCTTTTCAAATAGCATTTGTTGGGCTTCATTATGCTATCTACATATATACTGTATTATATTATTCTTGTATTTTGCTTTCAATATCAGAGTAAACTATATATAGTTACATATGTACATATATGTAAAACCATATATATAGTTATATATGTATATATATAAAACTATACATAATATATATATACAGTAACTATATATAGTTCATTTTGATATTGAAAGCAAAATATAAGAATAAATTAAAAAGAAATGCTCAAAAATAAATTATCCATAAAAGTAATAGTAATAGCACCAATAGAGCCAAGGCATGGTAGAGACCAGCTATGAATGTCAGATTTCGCTGTAGAAGATATCAGATATTGTGTGCAACCCCTTGCTATATTCAAGTTTTCAAAATGCCATAGCAATACTCATTTCCAAATAACAATTTGCCAGATCTTGGGTGTTTTGCAATACTTTTAACTCAATTTAATTGATATTAAGTCAGTTCATATCATATATGTAAACACACATGTGTATTTTTGGATTGCTTATAAGAAAGTTCAATTAAAACTTTATTAGTCCAAAAATTGTATGGTAATCCCAGCAATTTAACAATAAAAGACATATTTTCAATGGTTTATATTAACTGGTTTGTTAAAGAAAATGATTATCAAAATGTAATAAGGATGTAGAAAGATTTTGAAAGATCATCTTAAACTCTTAACTGTGCATTTAAGTCAAACTAAACTCAGAAACGAGAAGCCATTATTTTGTGTAGACACTTACAGAAAAGTTTTTATAAACAAGAGCTTCCATGGTGTGCCATCATCCCTGTTGTTTTAAAAAAAAATTCTTAGTCACTGACTTAGAACTACAGTCCTTGCTTGCTAAATCTCCTTTTGCTTGTACATTGGTGAAGAGGAAAAGAAAAGCTATTGTTATAGCTTTTATTGGTGGAGAGGAAAATAAAAGCTCCCTTAGCCTAATGCACAGCAGTGCACATGGAAATTCTTTTTAGGTTATCAGGAGCTATCTTTTCCTCGAATGCAAATTCATTAGAGACCCAAAGAGAAGTAGAGATTTCCACAACTTTTACTCCCAAGAGTGTTGTTCACAGAGGCTAAGCTAAGCCCATTTGTGGAAGCTCAGTATGTGTTTAACATTGGTGACTTTCACCTTCTCAGTTGCTCTAGGTTGGTTACTCTCTCTCATTTTATGGGAGGCCAAATAAAAACAAGGATTCTGGAAGCAGATTGTTTGGGTTCAAGTTAGTATCTATTTCTAATACTGGTTAATGTGGCAAGCCATATAAACTTTTAGTTTCTGTTTCCTCATTCATGAAATGGATATGATAATAAAGCTGATGTGAAAATTCTTAACAAGATGTACAAGACTCAGCCAATCCCAAGTGGGTGAGCACTCCTGAAAGTGTATGTTCCAGCCCCGTTATTGTCATTGTACTCATCATTTGCTAAGTTACTTGCCCTGGGTCACAGAGCACCAGACCCTCTGACTAAACTTTGTACCTTTCCACATACCATGCAGCTTCCATAAACATAACCTTGAGAAAAGACATGACAAAGGTCAAGTGAGTCAAGCATCACTGAAGAACCCTAAATCTAACAAGTGAAAATCACTATTGATCAAGAATCAGCATCATTTAATTAAATGATTCTAATGTTACATTGCCAGTTCATCACTGCATCAACCACACGGGGAGACAATGTAACATCTCCAGAAATGCAATCTCATACCTAACCTTCACCATAACTTGTGTCTCAAATAGAGCCAGTAATACTAGCCTTGAACAAAGGTTTGAAAAGTTAAGTGTTTGCCCAGATCACTGAGCAGTGAAGTCTCCAACTTCAAGGCTTGGAACATTTATAAACACCCGCTATTATCATTTCTTGCCACAAATCATTTGCTTAAGCCTGAGTTTACTTCTATTGTTCCCACAGCATTTTGCACATGGTGGATTGATACTGATCAGGAAAATGTGTTTGTTACATTTCTGAGGAAGCCTGTATGTATGTAGAAAATAATTTTATTTTTAAAATAAATAAAAGGAATTTATTTTAAAATGGATTTTTATTCATTGAATATTTTTAATGGTTGAAAATCATTTCTCCATTCCAAGTAAAGGAAAGGTGTTTTATTTTTATGCTATCCATAAGTTTTTAGCAGGTCCTAAGTTGACTAATAAAGTTGGCCTTACCATTAATGACAGTGGATTTGGCTGAACATGTACCAGATCCTGCAGCCACAGGATCATTTTAGTCAGCATCTTGTACAACTGCAGTCTTGGCCTGGGTTTCAAATTTCCTAAATAGCCATTATTTGGCAATGTGACTTTCAATTTAGTTGTTGAGTCTAAATCATGACAGTCAATTATATTTGCTTTGCTACCTTTATTATTTTTTTTCAGGTTAATCTTTCTTTTTTTTTTCTTTTTCTTTTATTAAACATATGTGCATACAAGGCTTGGGTCATTTCTCCCCCCTGCCCCCACCCCCACTTTGCTACCTTTAGCAGTCTGTGTTTACAGGATATGCCACCCTTGGGAATTTTTGACCATGGAAAATTTGCCTATATAAAGACTCTATAAACCTAGCAAAAATGGACTTGGTACAAAGATTATCTTAGAGACATAAGGGCATTCACAAGTGCATTTATTAATATTTGATACACTTAAAACCCAGAGTGAGAAGAGAAAGCATCTGTGGTGAGATGAACATATGTAGCAATTTTGTTCATTGCTTGCTTGAGGCTACTGATCTGTCAATATATGGATATATAAATATATATATATAACTCAACTTGTGTTAAACTTGAGGAATCTGCTAAGAGAAGAACAGTAGAGTAAGTTAGCATTCAAAAATAGAGAATATTAAAATACGTAGAGAAAGATAGTTACCCTTGTTTACCCGTGGGAGAAACTATGGAAATACATTGTCTTAGTCATCACATAAGCATTTGCAAGAAGAAGAGGGTTAGATAATGTCATCATTCCTTGTGACAAATCCTTCCTGATACATTCTGATGCTAGTTTCCAAATATTATGTGCATAGTAATCAATTCTGCAAGGAAACAGAAAACAATGTTCGACTGCATTAAGATAAGAATGAATAAAATAGGAAGCAAATGTGAATGAGGTATTTGGGGATTTTTTTGCAACAGAGAAAGTAGATGTGTGTTTATTTAATATCACCTTTACTTAACTCAATGCTGACATAACTGGCATGAGGAATGTGCCTCTCTTGAATGTCTGCTTCTTTACTATAAATTGCCTCTAAGTTTGGTTTTCAAATCTAAACATAAACACACCCCGACCACAGCCCTAGCTTCCAGAAGCATTATCACATAAAATTTTGGTTTTTTAGACAAGCTTCATTTGTTGGCAGCTTTGTATGGAATGATTTTTAGTTGATTTTAAGCTTTAGAAATTCAACCAAAATGTTACTCTTGTGCAAATGTATTGTAATTATTCTAATAGAATATGTGGCTACTTTTCAAGACGCTCTATTAAACCAATTACTCAGTGAAACCTTTGTTGGCTCTTTCCTCTTTACAAGTGGGAGGCACTCAGAGTCTATCACTACCAGATGGAGTGGGGACTATATGCCCATGTTGGGAAATGCTACTGTGACATCTAGAGATAGGAAAGTTTCCAGCAGGTTCTCTATAAGTGGAGAAAAGTGGTTGATCTCCAATCATTACCACTTGTTTTATCTTTTTGATTTGAATTTTATAGGAGTGAACATGTGAGTATTTTTGCCCAGATTACCATCCCTAAGCAAGGGGTGTGGCAGTAATTCTACGCCAATATCACAAATCAGTGTCATGCTATCCCTCCCTGACTTGTAGGGTCCAAGTGGTGGCTCGCAATGATACCTGATCTTGATTTTGACCTGATTACCTCTCCTGCCACAGCCATAAGTTGGGAAAGCTCCTCACTTCTGCCCTTAGCTAATTTTCATTCTACCACTACTGTCCCTGCATTTCAAAGTGACCAGGACGGGCAGTGATGAAGGACTCATCCTGAATCCCAACTTGGGGCTCTGTGGCTCCCCCCATTTCCACATGACATACTGTTGACACTTGGCTACCTGAATTCCAGCCTTCCTTACGTAACAGTCAGCTTGTTCTTCTCTCACAGTCTGGGGTACTAGTGTGGGGTAAGGCTTGGACTTTGCCCTGAGGCTGCCCCACTAAGCTGCTGCTTCTTGGCATTGTTCCCAGGTGAAATTGTACCCTTCAGCGATTCACTCTTCATTTCTCCCTTCACGTTTAGAATTGGTGCCTCCTCTGCTGAAGAGAGTTAGGGGAGCTCATCAAAAGTGACCTCAGAATGTTTGAAATGGCTGGTTCTGCTCATACTTCTACCACGGACAACTTCCAATTCCTTTATGATTTCTTCCTGCAACTCATCTCTATCATAATCTTATTATTCTTTGTGTCGAGTTGGTTTCTTTCATTGGAAACCTACATTAGGCACATGAAGAAGAGTGAAGCTGATTCCGCATCCAGGGATGTGATATTAGCAAGTAAACTCGGAAGAGGTGGCAAAGAGATACCTTTAGGGTTAACAGCAAAGGCTCTGCATCCAAGTATAGAAGGCTGGTGTGTGTCTTGCTGGGCCTCAGAACCTGAGTCTCCCCTCTATGGTCTCAAAATTATCCAGAACCGTATTATATTTCGAGAATCTTTTTTTATTATTCATTTATTCACATGTGTGTACATTGTTTGGGTCATTTCTCCCCCCTGCTCCCCTCCCCTGCAGTCTTTCCCCCTTCCCCTCACTTCCAGGCAGAACCTGTTCTGCCCTTATTTCTAATTTTGTTGAAGAGAAGACATAAGCATAATAAGGAAGACAAAGCAGTTTTTCTAGTTGAGTTAAGGATAGCTATACAGAGAGATTCCTAGCATTGCTTTCATGTACAAATATGTGAAACAATACTCTCTTGATGTTGAAAAAGGTCCCAATTAGCATCTGGTGCCTTACTCCTCATCTGCAAATATATTTTCTTTGCCTTTACAGTGTTGCTTAGTAGTATGAACTTTAGAAAGTTTAGACAGAGAAAGTAAAGCCAGGCTTTAAAAATATTCAACATTTCGTATTGTAGTCCACTTGGCTGGCTTCACTTATTTGCTTGATCTGGTTTTGGACTACTGCAGACTACGCATACCCCATGGCAATCACAATTGACTCTCTCTGCAGAACCATTAGCATGCTAAGCTAGTGCCTGGCACATAAGAAACTCCACTTTATTCCTTTGATTTTTAATCAGATGGATGGAAAAGGTTATTTGAAAATAGATGTGTGTGGGAGTAAAGAAATATAAAAATATAAAATTGATCACAATGATAAATGCTAAGGTCTGACCATGAGGTAATAGACAACACAGACGCCTCAAATTACACACTTTCCAATACATTCCTGAGCCTCTCTTTACTTCTGAAATTTAGTCCCTTTTGAATATCAACATGTTTTTCCATCTCAGTTTAGTTAGTTGTCTTGTATTTGTGCTCCCTCAGTCCAAATGATAAGGGTTAGCATACATGGTACATCTATAATAGCTTATTTACTTATCAGAATCCTCCACTACCTGTATAATTCTTGAGAAGAGAGCATATGTCCTATTCATAACTATTATCTGTGGCATCCAGCAAAATGCCTAGTTGCTTAACACCTTACCGACTCTCAATAAATATCTGTTGGGTGATGAAATGAATTAGTGATTGACTCAGCCTCTTGGAGTTTTAGATGTTTAATTTCTTGCCTTTTATATTGGGAGAGATCAGTTATAATCACATCCAAGTAAATTATTTGAAAAAATGGTCACTTTTCCTAATAGTTTGAAATTTTCTGTCTCATCACTAAAACCATGAGCTGTGGAGGCGAATATGTGCATTTGTGTGTGGAATGGAAAGAGTGAGTTGTGGTCTAAAGTTTCTCTAAGAGAGCTAGTAAGGCGACATAAAGAAGTGCAAGCATCTTATCTTTAGGTCAATTGATGTGCCAAGTTAGAACAGCCAGGCATTTAGTTGCAAAGCCAAGAATGGACTGACAAAAATATAAAAGAAAGGGTGAAATTAATTAAATTAAATTAAAATGAGAGGATATGGAAATAAAAAAAATAACAGTATTGAAGAGACACCTGGATGTGGAACTAAATTGCTTTCACTGATCACTAACCAAATTCAGTCTTCATTATCTCCTGCCTGCCAACTATGAACCCAGAGATCTTCATGGCTCAATTCCAGAGCAATGTTTTGATGAAAGAAAACTCAAACCAACAAGAAAAGACTTCTTTAATCTTTACACCATGTCTTTAGCTCTTTTTTCTGTAACTATGAAGAGGATAGATGTACAGAGTAGAAGGAGCATTTTAGCTCTCACATCTCTCTTGTCCATTGTATGATTCCTGGCTGCACTGCTCCACCGTCTGTTTTCGAATTCCCCAAAACCTTTTCCTGTACTTCTCTTTCCTCTGCCTTGGTCTGCCTCTTAACCCTTGCAGTCTTCTACTCTTCTTATCCCTCCTGCTCTATCTTCTTTTCCCTGTTCTTTCCCTCTTTTTAAAATCACATGCTTTTCAACAGCTTGGGATCTTTTGTCAGAGAGTGGAAGAAACAGACTCAACTCTGAGAGTTAGGTAAAATGCCAACTCCCTTTTGTAGGTAAATGGAAAAAGCAAAACCAAATTCAGAATTTTAATCCCAATAAGATAAGCAGACTCTCTGTCTTTACACTATAGGTGGGCATGTAAATTGGTAAAACCACTATGGAAAACAGTATGGAGGCTCCTCAAATATGATCTGGCAATACCACTGCTAGGGATATACCTGAAGGAATATAAATCAGGTTACAATAAATACACCTGCACACCCATGTTTATTGAAGCATTATTCACAATAGCTAAGCTATGGATACAGTCATGATGTCCCACTACTGATGAATGGATTAAGAAAATGTGGTATTTATATGCATTGGAATTTTACTCAGCCACAAGGAAGAATGAGATTTTGTTGTTTGTGGGTAAGTAGATGGAACTGGAACATCATCTTAAGTGAAGTTAGCCAGATTCAGAAAGTCAAAAGCTGCATGTTTTCTCTCATATGTGGAATATAGATCCAACACAAATACAAGCAATATTATGAAAAGCAGGTCACATACAAGAGAGACAGGGTAAAAGAAGGAAGTTAAGAAGGTGAATATAGTTGATGTACTTCCTATACAAGAATAACCCTGTTAAAATCACCATAAGAAGGGGGCTAAGGTAAAAAAGAGAAAAATGGAGGGGATGAACCAATTTGGGTTATAATAGATATATACTTGGAAATGTCACAAAGAAACATCCTGCATAGCAATCTTAAATAAAAATGTCATCCTCTTTTTCAAAAAGTGGAGAACAGGAAGACAAAACATGTGCTGCCCCCATGTCTGGGGGGTTTGGTCCCAGTGTAAAGGGGCAAGGACATAAGAAAAGGGTGCTGGAGGGTGAATATGGTGGAAAAATTATGTACATGTGTATGCAAGTGGAAAACTGAGACCTGTTGAAACTGTTCCAGGAATGGGGAGGGGAGGATAAGGGAGAAAGATGGACAGAGTGAATTCAATAATGACATATGATAAGAATTTTTATAAATGTCACAATGTATCCACAGTACAACAACAATAAAAAAAAAGATGAGGTGATGTGCAGAATGGGAGAGAGGAAAAATGGGTGGCTCAGATGGCCCATGTAACTAGGGGATGATGCTAATAATGGAAGTAGGTGTGGCCCATGATTCCAACAGTGTCCACCTGGGAGGGTGAACAAGGTTCAATGGCTCTCATGCCTTTACCTAATAATTGCTGGCAGCCATCACAGTTCTCTTTCTTTCAGTATGAGCTTGCATATTGTCTTTCTTTTTTTCTTTGTTCTGAAATATGCACAAGCATATTGTCTTCAGTATTCTAGTATTTCTCTCACTGTGACTATACAGATAGAGTTTTTGGTATGCTTTTCAAAATCAGATGTAACTTTCCTGTGCATACTGTGATTTCAGCATTGGATTTTCACTACCTAGGGTTTTGGTAACAGTGCATGATCTTGGGTATTTTTCTCCTTGTTTCTTCCCTGGCCTGAATCTGCCTAGTAGTACACTATCTTCACCATTGGTTGTGTACTTGTGTCTGCCTAAACAGCATAAAAGACTTGTAAATATTTGTCTCCAGGGATTCTGATGCTCACACAACACTTGAGTGGATCATTTCTCCCTTATGATGAATACCTCCGAACCTCAGTGACTAGGACCACGCTTTAACGGTCCTTTAGCATGGCGGATTTGGAGTCTTTTGACACCTCTTCCTTATTTCCAATGTCCAATAAAATCCACACAGGTGCCTTGAGGGAACATTGTCTCAACTCCTGAAAATGTTATTAGTTTTTCCAGAGGCTGCATAAAGTTTCTTCCTGACCACAGTAGTTGGTCGCTAATGTACTGGCATGTTTGTTGATGGGATGCCAGTTCTAGTGATTTTTATATTTGCAGAACAATCTTCTCTTCTATGCAGAAATGTTCCTTCAGTGATGGTGTCTAAAATGTATGCTGCTCTTCACTTCCCAGCTTCAGGGCTAAATGTCAGAGGTGGTTGGGCATAATGAGTACTTTGGACTCTCCAATCTACGTTTTCTACAAAGCTCTCTCTTACTGATCACCCACAGATTTCAACCTTGGCTTCTATTTGTGGTTTATTTTTGATAAAATTATCTTAAATCAAATTTTGAACATTCATAGATTTCATGAAGGCAAGCATTACTAAATTATATATTTCTGAAATTTTGAAGTAACAGCACATTGTAGAAAATAGGAAATCAAAAAATCACATTAGAAGAACATCATCCATGCTATTTGTGATGGGGCATGCTTATATTCTTAGCTACTCCAGAGACAATGATTAGAAGGATTGTGATTGAAAGCCAATCGGACCAAAATGTTAGTGAGACTCCCATCTCAATAAATAAGCTAGGAATGGTGGTATATGCCCGTAATCACATCTACCTAGGGAGGCTGAGGTAAGTGGATTGCAGTCAGCCCCAGGTAAAAATACATTCAAGAGCCTATCCTAAAAATAAATAAAATGAAAAAGGGCTAGGAATGTGTCTGGGGCTGCAAGCATGAGCCCCTGAGTTCAAACCTCATTACCACAAGCCCGTCCCCCACAAAACTAAATATAAAATAGTTATCCTTAGTAACCACAAGGTTTTAAATAATGCTTATTTCATATCAGGGACTTTTAGGCACTGCTCATTTATTAAGTTAATGAACCTGCACCAAAAAAAGTCCTAGAAAATAAATAAAAGCATGTTTCTACAACATGTGTTCTGAAAAAGAATAAGCCCCATGTTTGCAGAATTGCACACTATTAATAACAATGGTTGCTACCTTCAGAGACAGTTCTGACAGCCCAGAGAGGCAATGCAGAGTGTCTAGAGGTTCTTGGAGCAGGAAATGCTGGCTTGTAAGCACCAGCATTGCAGATGGGTACATTGCTCTGAGATAGCTGGTGGTAGGGAAGACAGAGACAGAGGAAGAATAAAATGCCAGGCACCCAGAACCAGACAAGACTGGAGGCCCACAAAGTCAATCAGGCCCAGGGTTTTCTTTGGGAGAAGTTTTGAGATTGCTATTTCAAGCTTTTTACTTGTTAAGGTTATTCAGGTTTTCTATTTCTTGTTTTGTGTGTGGGGGGGTGGGAGGACTGGGACTTTGAACCTGGGGCTTTGCGCTTGCAAAGCAAGGGCTCTACTGCTTGAGTCACACCTCCAAGAGTCCATTTTGCTTTGGTTATTTTAGAAATTGAGTATCATGAACTATTTACCTGGGCTAACCTGGAACCACGATCCTCCTGATTTCTGCCTCCCAAGTAGCTAGGATTACTGCCACCAGTACCCTGCCAGATTTTCAATTCTTTTTGAGTCAGTAAAAGTTTGCATCTTTCAAGGGAATTTGCCCATTTCATGATGATTGTAATTTTCTGGCAAGCAATTGTTTGTGGTATAGTATTCACCTACAATCCTTTTTATTTCTGGAAGTTGACAGTCATGTTCTCTCTTAATTTCTGATTTTAAAACATAATCTCTCTTTTTTGGTCATCCTAACTAAATGTGTGTTACTTCTTTTTAAAGAATCAGGTTTGGGTTTCATTGATTTTTGTCTCTTGCTTGTCTACTTCCTATTTCATTTATTTTCACATCAATCATTTTTCTTCCTTCTACTTGCTTTGATCTTTTAAATTTTTCTTTAGACAGAAAGTTATTGATTTCTTTATCCCTTTTGCTGTGGTCATATATAGCCATAAATTTCTCTGTGTACTCTACTTTTGCCACATCTTATAAGTTTTTATATGTTGTATTTTCATTTTCATTTACCTCCAACTATTTTTCAATTTTCCTTCTGGTTTCTTCTACCCATTGATTATATAGGAGTATGTGGCCTGCTGGCTATATATTTGCTTCTAAAATTTCCTTCTGTTAGTGATTTCTTATTTTTCTATTGTAGTCAGAGAACATACATTGCATAAATTCCATACTTTTATATTTATTGAAGATAACTTATGTATCCTGCAGAATGCTCCATGTGCACTTCAAAAAGTGTCCATCTGCTGTTATTGAGTGGAGTGTTCTGTAACTGTGTTAAGTCTCACTGGCTCACATGTTCAAGTCTTCTATTTCCTGATAATGTACTATCTAGTTTCTGTACTCATTGTTGACATCTCCAATTATGATTGTCAAATTCTCTATTTCTTTTTCCATTTCTGTCAAGTTTTGCTTTTTGCATTTCGGCACCCTATTGTTAGGTGTAGATATGTTTATAATTGTCATATCTTCTTTATCATGTGTTATCACAGTGAATTAATAAATGAATTATACTGTATTATGTATTATCTTTATCATGTATTATCACTGTCCTCCTTTATTTTCAGTAACATTTGTTCTATTTTGTCTGATACTAGTATCACCATAGCTTTCTTTTTGCTATTGTTTGCAGAATATATCTTTTTCGTTCTTCAACTTTCAACCTGTTTGTGTCTTTGATTTTCATCACCTAAATGTGTCTATATTCAGACACCATAGAGATAAATTATGTTTTGTTTTGTGGTGCTGGGGCTTGAACCCACAGACTTGTACAGCATGCATTCTACCACTGAGCTACACAATCAAACCTAAACCATGTTTTTTACAAATCCGTTATGTAAATGCATTTCTGCCTTTTAGGATATTTCAATTCAATATAATTTTTCTTGGTGTCTTATGTCTTTTGTAATCTGCTAAGAAGTCATTAAGGAATTGCAAATTAAAGCAATAATGAGATGCTATCTTATACTTATTAGAGTAGCCAAAAGCCAAAAGCCAAAAGCCTGACAACAGTTGCTGGGGAGAATGCAGAATGGTATAGCCATTTTGAATACAATTTGGAAATTTCTTATAAATCTAAATATTGTCTTATTATGTACAAAAGTTGACATGCCAGTACTGATTGAAGCTTTATTCATAATCATTGAAATCTGGAAGCAACAAGGATGTCCTTCAAAAGATGAATAGAAAAATATAGTATAGCCACACAATGGAATTGCTATGATCTGAGTGTCATGCCCAAAATTTATGCTGAAATATAATTGCCAATTTGATGGTAGGGATTTTTTTAAGTCATTAGGTCATGAGGGCAGAGCTCCGATGAATGAATTACTACCACCATCCACGTGAGTTAGCATGGGAACTTGGTCCTGTTTTCTCTGTTTCATGTTATAATAAGCTCAAAAGCTTTCACCAGATGCTCTTGGACTTCTCAGAACCAAAAGCCAAATGAACTTAGATCATTTGTAACTTACTGTATTTATGGTATTCTGTTATAATAGAAAATGGACTAAGACAGCAATGTTATTGAGGTATTTTTTTAAATGGCTTGTAAAATCTTAGATGCATATTGCTAAGTGAAAGAAACCAGTCTGGAAAGACTACATCCTCTACGTTTCCAGAAATATGACATTCTGAAAAAAAACCCACAAAATTATCATGACGGTAAACTCTCAGTGGTTTCCAAGAGTTCAGGAAAAGGTGGGAGGGTGAAGATCAGGAAATTTTTAGGGCAGTGAAACTACTCTGTGTGGAATTGAATGGTGGACACATGACAACATGTGTCATGCATTTGTCAAACCACAAAGAATGAATTTTAACATAGGCTAATTAAAACAAATTTTGGAGGCCAAAGGTTCTAGGTCATTTTATGCAATCTAATTCTGTTAAAAATATATGAAACAAATGAAACAACCTTACTGAACATGTAAGGAAAGAGGAAAAGTGCTAATTTGTGGAACTCTGGAAATAATTGATGTCTGTAAGACTAAAGACAAAAGACTCTGCCTAAGTACATTACTTGAATTGATAAACTTGTTTCCCAAGGGAGTATGGCTTAAGAATTTTGAGACACAATGTATCCCCAGCACAGTAATAAAAAAATTAAAAATTAAAAAAGGTAACTTTTAAAATGTATCCCCAGCACAGTAATAAAAATATTAAAAATTTAAAAAGGTAACTTTTAAAAATATCCCCACGAGAAATTGAACAATTAAGCAAATAGAGGGAGAAATCCAGATGGAGATTTCTAACTTGGGAAACGATGTTTGTAAAATTGCGAAAGAACACGCAGAAGAATTATGCATGGAGCCAAGAAGAATCATAATAAGCCCAATTTCAAACATATCCAAGTTGACATTTTTGGTTGGTTGAGATTTGACGTTAGAATTTTGAGACCAAAAGAGAAATCTGAACTGAAAATGTAGGTGATACAGTCAACAGCATACAGATGTAATTAAGCTTATGGGAAAGCAGCAGAGAGGTGATAGTTCAGCTTATGGGAATATAAAGGGTTTCCCAGGAAAAAAGTGGAGAGAATAACCAACAGGACCGGCAAAAGAGGAAAGCACAGAAAAGAGAAGAGGGGCAGAGGGGTAGGAATGAAGCAGGGAGAATACAGAGTTAAGAAATCTGAACGACGAGAAGATTCAGGGAATAGGAAATATCCAGTACCATGACAAGGTTGAATCATAATGAGGCATCTCTTGGTTTTTGTGACTAAAAAGCCATTTGTGACATTGCTGGATAGTAACTTTTATGAAAACCTGGGGGTAGAAACTAAATTACAGAAGACTGAAGAGCATATGAAAGAATGAAGAAGCAGAAGCAGCATGTCTAGGCTACTTGAGAGCAAACCAAACAATAACCACTAAATGTTTCTTCTTATCATAAAACAATATATGTTCATTGGAAGAGAGGAAGTGAAAAAAATCACTTGCAATTCCAAAGAAAAATACTGCTGATATTTAAATTTTAGAGTGCAATCTTGCAGAATTTCTCTATGCATGAAAATGCAGATAGATGATAGACAGATAAATAGATATAGAGTGTGCATACACATATACACATGTATCTTCACTCTGCTTATTGACAAATTAACTTGTAATTGGCTTTCTTTTTATTTAAGGTATTATGAACACATCAATAAATAGCCTTGGATGATATTTACCAAGCTCTATGGATGGGTCATGATTTATTCAATCATTAATATGATTGGACATTTTAATTATTGTCTTCATATATACCTATATGCTTCTTCTCTTGGTTACCCTTTCATATTGAAGGCTTTCTGTGGGTTTCTGGTGTACCTCATTTGTTTATTAATTATTTTTTACAAATAAGCTGGTAAAAACTAGTACCTCTATATATGTAGATAGTGCTACTTAATAGCCAAGTACTTATTTAGAACAATGGGTGGGTGAAGAATTCAAGATTCTTGTTGTGGGGAAACTTTAAATTAATTATGTTCTCTAGGAATTTTCAACTTCTTTTGAAAATTCTCCCTCTGCCTGGTGGACAGAACCTGCTTTTCAGTGTGTTTCTCTTGGAGGTTGAAAGATGTATGGGGGAGGGCAGTCAACCATTCCAAATGCAGATATTCTGTCCTTCACCTTATTTTTAGTCCCATGTCTAACTTTGCCCTCAATTGATTCTAGCACTTTTTAGCCCAGTATTGCTTAGGTTGATGGCAGATTAGTGTAGACATAAACCTTTCTGTGCATTCTAGGCTGGAGAGTTCTTCTAAACAAAAGAACCAGACATCACTTCTTCATCTCTAAATTTCCTTAAATCTCTATTTGTTGATTACCCATCTCCTTTCCTTTTTCCAAATACTGGGTTCATAAAATTTTAATGGAAGTCTTTGTTTGAAAATGCTGAATAATAGATCTTTGACCAAATGTTTCCTTGTGTACAGGTTAATTCTGTCCCTCTAGTTTATAAACTCCATGAAGGCAGGTATTATGAATGTTTTCAATGCCCAGAGCCCTTTTCTATAATTTCCACTAATGTCTTGTGATATAGTTGCTGAAAAAGAAAACATCACAAGGCAATATGAAAATACAAAAATGAAACCACTTAATTTTAATCCAATTTAATCAAACTTTTAAATATTAAGGAATGTAATCTGCCTTGCATAAATTAACATAATTTATCTTAGCTGACTGAAAATCTACCTTTGTTACTTGTTTTTAAACAGTGAAAAGGGTGATACTGCAGCAAGGGAAGGTGACAAATAATCTCACTTGTTCTGGGACTATCTGTCCTTTACACGTTATATTTATTGTGTGTGCATGCACAAGAAAAATAATAAAATGGTATTACCATTTTATAACAAATGTTACTTGTATTATTTTCTCTGAATCCTCTTTACCCACTAGACATTGCGCTTTTAGTTATGATTTTGCCAACTAGCATACGTAATGCAATGCTTATAACTGATGAGGAGTATCTGTATATTACCCACACATTGCTGTTGCCATAGCTGGGGTCCCAAGTGTTTTCATGCTGTAAGTACATTAGCAATTCAGGTAATGTAACATGGCTTCCAGAGTGCTAGATACCTAGTTCCTACTGCTCATTGTCATTAGTTCATTCATCCATTTATTAAATAGCTATGAAATACTTCCTATTTAAAAAGAAAATGAGGCAGGATTTTTGTGTATGCAACCAGGTAAACAGCTATATTAAAAACAGTGGAATATAGATTAGTTACAAATTCAGCAATATTATGAAACAATGGTCACACTAACATGAGGTCACCTATGACAGGGGGAGGGTAAAAGAAGGAAACTACAACGATGAATATGGTTGATATGCTCTCTATACAAAAATGAATACAGAAATCTTAAACCGCTAAAACCATAAGAAAGGGAGTAAGATAGAATGAAGAAAATTAGAGGAGATAAACCAATTGTAGTTATAATACATATATACATGGGAATATCACAAGGAAACTCCCTGTGTAGCTATCTTTATCTCAAACAAGCTAAAATGTCATTTTTTTCTTTTCTTCCTTCACAAAATTGGACAACAGGAGGGTGGAACAGGTCCTGCAGATGGTGGAGGGGGCAACAGGATGGGGGAGGTGGCAGGGAAAAGAGGTATGAGGGTGAAAGCAGTGCAAAAATGTGTACACATACATGTTAATGCAAAAATGGTACCGGTTGAAACTGTTCCAGGAATGGGGGGAGGCAAGAAGGAGAGCAGAGGAAGGAGTGAATTCAAGTAGGATACATTTGATACACCGTAAGAACTTTTGTAAATGCCACATTGTACCCCCCCAGCACAACAACAGCAACAACAAGAAAACCACATAGGCAAAATAAAATGTATTTTTTAACAGAGAGTACAACCTCCATTGGCGGAATAGTGGTGATGAGCTTGAGAAAAGAGAAAGAGAGAAGCGCTGTGGCTTGGGACTATGTGATCACTTAGACATCTGTCCTAGGAGCAGCAGTTTGGATGCAGAGTAGCAACACGGACCCCCAACCTGCCCCAGCCAAGAAAAATGGCTGAGCAAGTCTCAATAGAGCAAGTCATCTGCATATACCAACTGTTTCCTCAAAGACCACAATCTACCCAACTAATCTAGAGTTGGTTTTGAACTTGGCTTTCCTGTAAGTGATGGTATTGGTGGATCAAAGTGCAAGGGACTGGGGGAAGCAAAATTTTAAAAATTAAGACAATGGTTGGTATAGAAGGCTACAAAATATGCTGGATAACAAATTTCTTTTTTTTCCCTTTATTGTGATGGGTGGAGGTACATTGTGGCATTTACACAGGTTCTTACAATATATCATGCATGAATTTATATCCCCAACCATTCTCCTTCTTCCCCCATCCCCCCTTTTCTGATTTCTGGAGAAGTTTCAACAGGTATCATTTTTGCATTTACTTACATGTGAACACATTTTTTTTGCACTGTATTCACCCTCCTACCTCATTTCCCCAGTATGTCCTTTTTCCCAATGAAGCCAGCCCTTCCCTCTGGGCAGCACTTGTTCTACCCTCCTGTTCTCCAATTTTGTAGGAGAAAAAAAGAGAAAAGAGAAAACAAAAACCATGAAATTTTAACTTGTTTGAGATAAAGGTAGCTATGCAGGGAATTTCCTTGTGATGTTTCCATGTATATATGTACTATAACCCCTGTTGGTTTATCTCTTCCAATTTTCTTCATTCTACCTTAGTTCCTTTCTTATGGTGGTTTCAGTCATTTTAAGATTTCTATATTCATTCTTGGATAGTGAGTGAATCAACCCTATTCAAGTCCTTAGTTTCCCTACCCTGCTCATATTTGACCTCCCCATAGTGTGGCCAGTGTGTCATAATATTGTTACATTTGTGTTAGGCCTATATTTCACAAATGAGAGAGAACATGTGGCTTTTGGCTTTCTGAATCTGGCTAACTTCACTTAAGATGATGTTCTCCAGTTCCATCCATTTACCTGCGAATGACAAAATTTCATTCTTTGTTGTGGCTGAGTAAAATTCCATTGTATATAAATAGCACATCTTCATAATCCATTAGTTGTTAGTGGGATATCTTGGCTGTTTCCATAGCTTGACTATTGTGAATAGTGCTGCAATAAACATGGGTGTGCAGTTGCCTTTGTAATAACCTGAGTCACATTCCTTTGGGTGTATCCCTAGGAGTGGGATTGCTGGATCATTTGTCTGATCTATTTTTAGTTATTAAAGGAGTCTCCATACTGTTTTCCAGAGTGGTTGTACTAATTTACATTCCCATAAGCAGCATATGAGGGTTCCTTTTTCCCACATCCTCACCAACATTTGTTGTTGTTTGTGTTCTTGATGGTAGCCATTCTAACAGGAGTGAGGTGGAATCTTAATGTGGTTTTGATTTGCTTTTTCTTTATGACCAGAGATGGTGAGCATTTTTTCATGTATTTTTTTTTTTTAGCCATTTGAACTTCTTCCTTTGAAAAGGCTACGTTCAGTTCATTTGCCCATTTATTCATTGGTTCATTTATTTTGGGGGAGTTTAGTTTTTGAGTTCCCTGTATATTCTGGTCATCAGTCTCTTGTCAGATGTATAGTTGACAAAGATTTTCTCCCATCCTGTGAGAAAAGCTCTTCAATTTAGAGACCATTTCTTTTGTTGTGCAGAAGCCTGTGTTCTTAGTTTCAAAAATTGAGTGGATCTACACTTGTTTCTTATTATCTGTAAATATTTGGAACGCTAGTAATTTTGGTCTTGGTCCACTAGAGAAACCAACTGAGCATCAGCAAGCATCACTGCGATGGCTAGAAATATTAACTGTGGAGTTTTTGCTAACAATGAAGAACATGGCAATAGGACACTTTAACTTCAGCTTGGAGAAGCAAATTCTAACAAACAAAACTTCTACACATTAAATACTATGGAACACACATCAGGATGAGACAAGCAAGAAGCCTGGAGTATAAAATTTAAGAAGGCATTCATTCCCAGAGTCTGCAGATGCTGCTCTGATCTTATAAGACCCTGAGTGTGAGTGCCTCCTTTAATCTTTTGTCTTCTGCTTCTCACTTGCCTTATCCTAGCTCTGATTCTGGAACATTAAATTATATTTTAGAGCACCCACTTCTTTCAGGCCTTATTCTCTCACCACGTCAACCCATACCTCAAAATAAGTAGGAAGGAATTGCCAAGAACAATGGGAGACACATGCCTGAACATGAGTCCTTCACTCCTAGTCTAAAGATATTTGTCCTTACGTGTCTCATTTGGTGATTTCATCTTCTTTTTCATTCTTGGAATCCTGTAGCAAAACAGCACATGCCTGTTAGCCATTTTTGGTGGCTTATGCAAGGATAGAGAACATACTTAAGCAAGTTGTACTCGACATGAAGTTGGCGGGGATAGTGAATAGATTGCATGCCAGAACCAAGATTCTAAAAGATCTTGACAGGCTGTAATAATGGGCCAAATAAAATAAGATGAAAGTTGCAGGGATAAATCTCTGTGCTTTGGTCAAAATTTTAACTAAGCAAATGCAGATCGAGAGATGTAGCTGAAAGAAAACTCTTGTGAAAGACTTAAATGTTTCAATTGTGAAGCATGTCTGGCCCAAACTAAATGCAATTTCAGGCCTTGTGGGCAGAAATCAATTTGAAGGTGATGAAACCTCTCTTCTGTTCAAACAGGGTCACCCCCCCAACAGGGGGAATGGACGGTTCTTTTTTACCTTAGAAAAACCTACTAGGGTTTCCCTTGTGAATGAGATATGTGAACTTATGTAACAGAGAAAGTGCTATAAGGAAAACTACATTTTCTGGATTATAAAACATTGGGAATTAGCTGGGAGAAAGCTCCTATTCATAGAATTAGGGTCTAGAAATACCCCTGTGTATAGGCTGGGGACTAAGGAGGAAAAACGGTAGTGAGAGGTCTCTTGTTAGGGAAAGTCTTCAGGCTTTAGTACTAGGTTATTTTCTGTTCTGAAATTTAATCCCCAAATATTCACTACAGGTTACTTTTATATAACAGGTTTGTGTTTGGTAGAGGACAAGAAGAGGACAAGAAGGACATTCTTCTGTGGTGGATAGTAGGCAACAGCTTAGGAAGACAACAGAAAGAGACCAAGAACGGAACTTAGAAGAGGATTTGGAGCAAGGGATGACAAATGGCTTCTCCAAATGATGGTTCCCACCCTCTAATTCACTTCTAGCAATATCAGCAAGAGTGCTATATTATGTTTGGCATTGGAATTATTTAGTGTGATCAAAGTAAAGTGTGATTTTGGAATGTTGAGCAACTCAATAAAAATAGATTGGAATTTTATGTTTGAGGACTTTTCTAGTGGACTGTGAGTTTTTCTTATTGGATTGCATTTTTATTACTTTTATTCATAGTACAGGGCCTTAGACATAGACATAGAAAAAAATAACTAAACATGTATCTCTTGAGTAAATAGTAAGATTAAAGTCTTTGGTATTCTAAGGATAGCATCACAAAAAACAGATTAATTATAGTCTGTCCTTTGGAAATCTGTAATTGTGTAGGGAATTCATTTTTTCAAAAAAATGATTTATTGAGGTGTTTTTCTTAGCATTTGGGTTACCTAAAGAAAAAAGCAGGACTGAGAGTGTGGCTCAAGTAGTAGAGCCTTTGCCTAGCAAATGCGAGGCCCTGAGTTCAAAACCCATAGATTTCCTTGGAGGTGGCAAAAAATGCAAAGAAAGCAAGCAAGCAAATATTTATTGTCTCGTGGAGTTGATCTTCTGGTTAGAGCACACAGATAAGAAAGAAACAAATGGACAATTAAGAAAAATATTCAAGGTGTTTGGCTGTATTCAACTTTCCATCTCATCCCTCTGAGGTATAATGTCCCTCATTAGTTGGTGGGACTTATTCAATCACTTGCCTCATGCCTTCAGGGGTATTTATTCTTCATAATAAACTATGCTTTACTATGTTTCAATTCTTTTTTTTTGCGATACTGGAATTTGAACTCAGGGCTACATATTTCCTAGCTAAGCCTCTAGCCCTTTTTGCTGTGGTTATTTTTTATATAGGGTCTCACTTTTTTCCCCAGGCAGTCTGGACTATGAGTTTCCTATTTATGCTTTTATTCAGTAGCTGGGATGACAGGTGCATGCCACCAAACCCAGCCATTGTTTTAGATGGGGACTCTCAAATTGAACAGAAATCCTCCCAATCTCTACCTGCCCAGTAGCTAGGATTACAGGTGTGAGCCACTGGTGCCTGACTGTCTTTCAATTCTTCATGGTTCTTTTTGCAGCACCTGGAGTAGTGTTCTGATCTTAGAGGTTGCATCCAAGGATCAAAGAACATCTGGAATACCCCAAACCACTTGTAACATTTTGATACCATGACTCTGACCTGCTAAAGGAGTAAGCCCTGTTCTCACCTGCTTTGTTGGCTAGAGAACTACCTTCTGATCTCTGGCCCTCCACACTAAATCATGTATCCTTCCCAACCTAGCTTCTACAGCAATTGAGCACCAATACTTTCATAGCTTTGTGGAATGGTGGTGGGTTCCCAACATTGTCAAGACCTCACTTGCCCATTCCCACCCATATTTCTTGGGACATGACCCTTTTACCATGTTGACTTGGGACAAATTTCTCACTGTTTGTTTCATTAGTCATCTCCTCCAAGGTCACAATGTATTAACCAAGGGTATCCATGGGGAATCTATATTTTTGGATCTCCAAGATTATGAGCCCTGGCTACTCACCAAATAGTGTGGGGCATTTATTTAAAGGGAAAATGGGATTTATGGAGAGACTAGATCCTTAGTGATCTATGGAATCCTGGATGCTGTGGGCCACAAAGTATCCCAAAGTTGGCCTGGAGATAGAGGAAATCACAAAATGGGCCAGACTTAGGGCAGGTCACTACGGGAAGAGGATGCTTTCCCCATAGATGGGTTCACACAGAGGTAGCTCTGGGGACTCCCTCAAGCTCTCCATACCTCAGAATTCACCCCTGCCTTGTATTTTACACCACTGGAGAGCATTCAATTCTAAAATCCCCAGGCTAAACTGTCTTTGCATTTTCTGCAACACTCCCCAATATGACCTCAGAGATGGGTGTTCTGTCCTACCAATGAGTCCCTAAGTAAGAACACCATCCTATAATTAGACCTATTCTGTAGAAGGTTGGGGAAATGGTCACAGGTCCCATATGTCCAAGCATTCGTGGCTTTAAACATGAACCTAGGGATAGATCATAAAATCCAAAAGAAAGTTTCTACTCTTGCTATGCTGTCAGATATGACTCCTTCTCTATCTCTTCATATGGGAAAACCCCACTCCTGATGGAGTAACTACTTTCTCTTTACTCCTCTCTTCTTCTGAAAAGAAAAAAAAGCAGTTATTCAAAGTCCTTAACTAACTCAAAGTCCTTAATTCAACATGGAAAAGGGCTCATATCCCATGAAATATAGACATTCAACAATTAACTCTTAAACACTCAGGACTAAAGAAATAATAGCTTTTAAAACCAAGCTTTCTATTAGGGGAGCATGGTGACAGAGAAAGAGTAAGTAATGGAAGGGCATTAATTTGATTAAAGCATGAACTATATGCAGGCCTGAAGTACCAAGACAAAACCTTCTTGGGCTATCAATATAAACCTATTAAAAAGGACAGGAGGGTAAAATAGGTCTTTTCTGGGAGTGGGTATCAGTTGGATGGGGATGGGCATAAGGAAAGGGTGAATGAGAGTGAAATGGTGGATGTATTTTATATTCATGTATGAAAATATAAGAATGAAACTTGTTGAAATTGTTCTAAGAAGGAGAGAGAAGGAGGATGAGGGAATAAATCTAACTTGTAAATACCACAATGTATCTCCTGCACAACTACTACATGTCAATAAAATTTTTTAAAAAATAACACAACAACAAAAAACCAAGCTATTTCTTGTTGATAAAACTGCTTTATTAAAGTTTTGCAAAGAGGGATCTCACAGACAAATAATCTTTTTTTAAAATTTATTTATTTATTTTGTTCATTTATTCACATGTGCATACATTGGTTGGGTCATTTCTCCCTCCTGCCCCCCTCCCCCACCCTTTCCCCTTCCCCTTCTCAGTCTCAGGCAGGTCCCATTCTGCCCTTGTGATTGATTTTGTTGAAGAAAAGACATAGCATAATAAGAAAGACAAAGCATTTTTGCTAGTTGAGTTAAGGATAGCTATACAGAGAGATTCCTACTATTGCTCTATATTGTACCAATGTGTTATGACCCATGTTGATTCAACTCTAACTGATCTTTACATTGGTTCCTGATCCCCTGCTAGTGATAACCTGTTGTTTTAAGGTTTCTGTATTAGTTCCTCTGGCATGGTGACATCAAATGCTTTCATGTTTTGGGTTTTCTACCTATTCCTATATCTCCCATATGTGCTCCCCCCTTTTCTTGTGATCCAAGTCCAACCACATTGTTGCATTTGCCCTAGATCTAAAGTCCACATATGAGGGAGAACATATGATTTTTGGTCTCCTGAGCCTGGCTGACCTCACTCAGAATGATGTTCTCCAGTTCCATCTATTTACCTGCATTTTTCTTCACAGCTGAGTAAAATTCCATTGTGTACAAGTACCACATTTTCTTGATCCATTCGTCAGTAGTGGGGCGTCTTGGCTGTTTCCATAACTTGGCTATTGTGAATAGCACTGCAATAAACATGGGCGTGCAGGTGCCTCTGGAGTAACCTATGTTGTATTCCTTTGGGTATATCCCCACAAGTGATCTTAATATGTTTCATTCTGTCATAAATATAATTTGGATTCAACTTTCTTTTACAATATATTTGGGTCTACAGTAAACATTTGTTTTGTGTAAATTGTTACTGTATAAAGAACAGTTTAAGATTGCTTTCTTCCTGTGTCTTAAGCTACTTCTCTGTCTATAGCAACCAAGGCTTTCTTAAGAATGTTGTTCTGCTCTTAGTAACATTTGCAAAAATAATGGTCTAGAACTCTGATTTTGTGTTTTATCAAGATAACTGTGTTTTATGCTGATTTATTGGACTCTTGACTATTTAAGAAACTGATTCTTAACAATGTCAAGGTTAACTATTTGTTTATTTCAGACTTTTAAATGGCCACTTTATTTTAGGTAATTTTAGTACATTTGACTTCCTACATCTATGACTATTGTGTGATCCATATGTCTAAACATTATCTAAATGTTATAGAAATGCTTACAGAGTTAAAAATAAATGCAAAGTGACTAGCAAGTGCTCTTTTTTATACAATGTACATTATATCTGGATCTAATCAATAAAATGAAACTTTTGGCATTTCTGCTTTTTGTATTCAATACCATTCAGAGGGGAAAAATCTCTGTCATTTGGGCAATCCTGCTATTTAAAACCAGGTCTACATCTATTTGCTTTGAATAAATGATCATATTGTTATTATATATATCAGATGCACTTGTACATCAGGAAATAAGTCTGTTAGGGTCACTGGTATCCTTCCTTAAACTTCTAAAAGCCTTGATTTTTGTTAGTGCTGTACATTTACTATCCTACAAAGCCAGAGATTCTACATCTCAGTTCAAAAGTAGAAACTAGGGCTATCAGAGTGATTCAAGTGGTAGAGGGCCTGCTTATCAAGTGCAAGGCCCTGAGTTCACCACCCCCAGCACTGTCAAAACAATAGAAACTAAATTAACATGTAAGATTCCCATGTAACTATGATGCTAATTGTTGCTAGTTCCTTCAATGTTAAATATAGTTATATTATCTAAATATGACTTCCAAAATACAAAACTTAGGAAAACACTTTACTAAGCTGGTTTCCTTCACATTGAAATTGTTAGTGATGCTAGCATTTTGCAGGCTTGTGAGCATGTGCTCCTAAATGTAACAAGGGGATCTTGATGGTGCTGTCAATCATAATTATTATCTTAAAATTCTGTATGTAATGAAAATAACTAGACCATTTTGTCAGATGCAAAATATTTTCAAAATTCTAACTCCAACTCTTCCGTCTTTTGTCATCTAGTTTGGTCCTTCTCTGGAGCCTCTTCAGTGAGCCTCATAGACAATGACTCTTACAAGAACTTATTTGTCAAATGAGTTAGTTTTCCTTAAATATTTGCTCTTTTTTTTTTGTGTTTTCCTTATAAAACTTTATAATTTTTGTAACTCTTTGTATCTCTTGTAGAAGTACAACTTCTAACAAAACAACCTATGCAGCCTTTTGAGGCATCACCCATAGCACAGACAGAATTAACAATTAAGACAGAATGGACTCAGGTAAGACCAGCCCAAGAGTCAGTCCTTCTAGATCTTTTAATTCCCTAAATTTTGCATTATTGACACTGACTCCCACTTGACCTTAATGTCAATCTCTGACATAGGATCAAATTAGAACAACTGGGACACAGCTCATCAAAGGGCCATTAAAGCAAAACCATAGAGTTGTCATCAAAGATCATTGTTGAGAGACAAGAAGGGGTGTTGTCAGAATAAGAATGGAGTAATTTTTAGCCAGGTGTGGTGGCATATCTTGTATTCTGCTTTATAATGGTACTTCTACTTATAGTTTCAAACAATGAGTTCTTTTAACTTTGTGCTTCAGGCTCTTAGCCAGGAAACCTACAAATCCAGGTTGGCTAATACCCTAATTCCTTCAAGACAAAATATAAGGGGAGGAAATTACAACAGGTACTTAAAAGTGATTTTCCTAAAAAGCAGTGACTCTTTACATGAACCTGAAAATGTTTTTCTTCCATTTTGCATGCTAGGCTCTAAGTCATTGTCTTCGCAGTTCACCTTGGATTCCTAGAACAACAGAACTGATGGATAAACTTCTTACAACAAGAGTCAAGGCCCTGCATGACCAGCCCTGAAATTGTGCTCAGCTGGACCACACCTTTGATGGAGACTGCTTAATTATACATCCCTTTTCTATACTTGGATATTATACCCACTTCATTTCGTCACAACTACAGTTTTGCTACTCCAACAATGGAAATGCCAAATTCTCAGTAGCCATCTCTGCCTGAGCTTATTCAGCATTTCTGTGTCCTGACAGGGAGCAAGACTCTGGATCCTGATTGTGCCTGTCGGCAAGATCTGTCTTGCTTATCCCTGAAGGAATCCAGTATCCTGAGCTCTTGGGGAGGGTATTAGCATAAACAGGAAAGACAAAGAGGATCAAGTGGAAAAGACAGAATTAAGTGCACACACCTGGGTAGCCCATACACAGTGGCCAAACCATTTGGGGAGGACCCTCAAATGGTTGACCTTATCTAACCACCTTCCTTTTTGAGGTGTACTGTTCCTGTTTACATAGTTGGCTCTATCACACTTGCCTGTCTTTTACCTCCCAGTGTACTTATGCTTTGCTAAATAAATCATCCCTTACTATCTTAAAAAAAAAGAGAAAAATCTCAAATAGTGATGATCACTATGCAGAGAATTATGTGGAGTGACAGACTGATGGAGGAGCTCAGTCGATTGAGTGGTCAGGAAGCCTTTCTTCTGAGATAATATTTAAGGTAAGTAAGAAATGGCTGAAAGGAAGGAGTCAGTCATATAGAAATCACAGGATTGCAGGCAATTCACAAGGTGAGCTTTAAGATCCAGGAAGGCCAGCTACATGGATCCTGGGGGAGGTAAAGCGTGGTACCAGATGGGGTGAGAGATAGGGGTCTTGTGAATAAGAGTCTTGTGAATCAGGATAAGGAATGGGTTTTATTCTGAGAGTTATACCAAGCTATTTTAAGGTTTTAAGCTTGGTAGTAGTCATGAGAGTGGAGATAGCAAATAGCAATACAGTATGAGGCAACCATAGGACTCTCGGGGAGCAATCAGGGACTGAGGCACTGTGAAGGAAGGTGCATTGGAAAATGTGGTGACTTTAAATTAGGCAGATGGATAATCATCTGAAGAAAAAGAAAGAAAACAGGGCCAGAGTGTGTTCTGGTCTGGATAAAGCATGGCTTTGTCATGGAGCCACTCCACCAGACCTATTTTTATGAAGGATTTTTCGAAACAGGGTCTTGGGAACTCTTTGCCTGGGCAAACCTTGATCCTCCTGACCTCTGCTTCCTGAGTAACTAGGATTACAGGCATTAGCCATGGGCACCCAGCTGAGGATATGGGATTTGATGATGAATTCAGTTTGGTACTTACTGACTCTGAGTTGCCCAAGGTAAACAAGTGTGTACATGTTTTCTAGGCAGTAGGCTCTTCAGGTCTATATGTAGATGTGGTATCTGTCTGCAAGTGGAGGTTTGAGGCCATCAGGATATGAATGACTTTGAAGAGATAATTCAGGAGAATTGTGTAATGGGGACATGATGTCAGAACCCAGTGTAACATCAATATTTTAGGGGCTATCAGCAGGAAAATAGTCTACGTATACCACTAAGAAGGAATTCTAGAGAAGTAGGAGGAGAGCAAAGAAATCTTGTCAAAAAGTCAAGTGAGATAAGAGTTTCCAGGAGGCAGAGGCTGAGAGTATCTAAGTTTGCAAAGACATCAACTAAAGATGAAGTGTACTTACAGTTAAATAATGAAAATAGAGATGGCTGATTCCAATTGTTAAGGCAATTTTATTGACGTTGTAGGGAGTGTTTACATATAGTGGAAATTCCTAAAAAGAGACTTATTGAAGGAGAATGAATGACGAGGTGACTCCAACTACCACTACTTGGTGAGGTTTTTGTGAACAAAAATCCAAACCTGATAATTGTTTTTAAGATTTAAAAAATCATCGATAGTAATTTATAAACTGAGGAGTTGTAGTAAACAACTGTTCTTTCACAAGAAAATAAACAAACATAAGGGAATAGAGCAAAAAAGGGTATTCATAAGGATGTGATATTTCTGATTGCCAATGCAAGAAAAAGAGAAAAAAATGTAAAATCAGAACAAAGCTCTCTTGTCTCCTAAATATGAGAGTAAAATCATGGTGCAATGCTCCATCAACTCCAGGTACTTAGCGAATATTCTTATAAATGAAGATATTACCTTACATTACCACAAGGTATCAACACCAGGAAATTAATGCAAATGTATTACTCCCATATAATCTCAGACCCTACTTATACTATATTAATTACTCAAATAATGTCTTTTTCAGCAAAAGGATCCAGTTCAGACTCAAATGTATTGTTTAGTTACCACATTTCCTTATTCTTCAATCTGTAATAAAATTTCGATTTTCTTCAGTCTTATGACATGGATGCTATTGAAGAGAAAGGTCAACTGTTTCACAAAATATCCCTCCAAGTGAGTTCATCTTTATTTCCTCATAATTCATTTTATTTCTTGTAGAAATACCATAGAATGATACCGCACTTGTCTCATCACATTCTTTCAGCCACACATGATTTGATTTGTCCTATTACTATTGGTGTTAATGTTTATCCCTTGTTTAGTTTCTGCCAGGCTTTGCCACTAGAAAAGTACTACTTTTCCTTCTGCACATTTAATGAGGATGTATTTTGCGATTATGTAAAAATCTCATCTTGCATCGGGTTTGCAATTAATTAGCTAACAATGAATATTGGCTCATAAATTCTTATTTTATTTGATGTTATAATATATTACTATTATTACTTATTACAATGTTCAAATTGCCCTGGATTTGGCCAATGGGAGCCTCTTCAAGCTGGTTCATGCATCCTTTTTACATGTCTTCATTAATCTTTATGCCATAATAAAATGCTCCAGGCTGATCTTGAGTTTCCCTTTCTAGCCTTGGATTTATTAATTTTTCCAAGGAATCCTAATTCCTTTTAAGGTAGAAGAGTATTTAGTAACCAAAAACTGGGTACATTCCAGTACTCATATTATAATAGTTAATTTTAAGTGTTGGTTTGACTAGGTCAGGGGGTTCTCCATTATTTGGTCAAGCATTATTCTGGGAGTGTCCATATGGATGTTTCTGAATGAAAGTAAACTTTGAATTGGTAGACCTTGCAAGGTCAAATGCTCTCCTTAATATGGGCAAGTCTCATCCAATCTGCTAAAGGCCTAAACAGAACAAAATAGTTAATGCTTCCATGAATAAGGGGAACTCTTCCTACCCAATTGTCTTTGAGCTGTGTTTTGTTGTAGTTGTTGTTGTTGTTGTTGTCTTCCTCTACTTTCAAACTCTGAAACATTGGCTCTTCTTAGGTCTCAAGTCTCTGGCCTCCACACTGGAACTGCACCCTTGGCTCTCCTGAGTTTCTAGCTTGCTGATTGCAGATCTTGGGACTTGTCAACCTCCATAATCTTGGCAGCTAATTCCTCATGATGAGTCTATTTGTTCTGTTTCTGTGAAGAATTTTGATTGACGTACACATAGTTACTTCTACATCATTTCTATGTCTACCTAAATATGTGGAAAACATGAGTTCACAGTCATAGCTCCAATTTCAGTATGATATCACAGGATTCATCCTACTTTTCTCCTCATCCCTGTTTGTACCTACCTTCCCTGACCCTGACTCCTATCATCCATCTATGTAATTAATCATACTTCTGTCTCATTGCACTAATGTCCCCTTACTCTCCTCAGGCTTTGGCACCCATTGCCAGGCCATTGTCTCTGCTGTCCCTAGCAGCCTTCTGCATTCCCCACCATACTTACCACCTTCCCTGACACTCTTACTTCAGGAATCTATACCCTGGGTGGGCAGTGCCACTGAAAATTCCTCCCTCCTCTTCTTCTATGGGGACATCCTACTTGTTCTGCCTGTTCTTCCTTGCCTTCATATCCCAAAACATCCTCACCTAGCTTTTTTAGTCCATCAAACAATATGGGAAATCTGCAATAAATAGATTTGACATTTTCTGGTTTATTCTCCAATACATCAAATGCATTTAGAAAATATCTATATGAATATGCATGTTTCATAGCTTCCTTCCTCTTGAGAATGGTGATTCTCAAGCTTTCAGCTTTAGTATAACTACTAAACATAGGAAGGAAATTTATGGCCTTGAAGCATTTCAAGAGGACCCCATATTCTACTCGAGAAGTGGCATTCGATGTCCCACTTATACAAGTTGTGTACTCAAATTAAGGATTCATGGCAGCTGTGCTACTATACATAGCAGGAGGGTAGGGATAGAAATTTAATTTTGACAAATTTCTTAACACGGCTTAAATATTATTTTGAAAAATGAATTATTTAAGTACAAAACATTTACGTAAGTGTGCTTTCCAAAATCTCAATTTAAAATATTTGCAACTTTAGTTGTGAAGACATATATCATGATGTTTCTGGGGTAGATCCTGTGATGGGTCGTTTTTTTTTTTGTAAAGAGATTAATGTTTCTAGAGCAAAACACTGGCAACATCTCTTTAAGTTTCTGCATCTTTCTGATTTTTTGCACTTTCATTTAGAAAAATAATGGAACAGTCCCTCCATTATGGGCTACTTAAATGCTGACATATGAAGTTTAATATTTGTTGTTTTTATGAAGCAAATAAAAATTGGCAGATATGTGCTCATTATGCTTATTAAAAACGTTGCTAGTTTTCTTTCCAAACATCACAGCTATAGGGAAGCTAGCTGCAGTTTATTCACAGTGATAGAGTTGTCCAGAAATAAGAAAGAAAAGAAATAATATTCTGGAATTATATGTTGACTTGATTCCTATCACTAACTTCACTTCAAGAAAAGTATCCCCCAATTATATTTTATACTATTTATAGAACTGGAGCACCATCAAAGGGATTTGGCTCTTTTAAAATAAGAAATAGGGATTCAGTGTCTAGACAACATGGAAGATCGCAAATGGGAACTGGCCAATTCAATGACTGCAAAGCCTGCTTCAACCTCACTCAGCCTGCTTCCCTTCCAATGACTTCACTGTGTGAAATATGTCAAATTATCATATTAAGCTACTTATTATTATTAAAATATACTGGTGGATTGTCAGTAAGGATCACATATTTAGGAAATTGATGAGCTTTGAGTAGCTTTAAAAATCAGCAAAATTGCTTCTTTCAAGTATTCTTAATTAGTATTAAAATTGTGTGACTGAAAATCTTTATAAACCATTTATTGTAAAAATACTGAAGCAGTGTTTTCTCCACATAAGTCCTGAAGTGAAACTTGTGTTTAGCCAATATTTAAAGAATGAAATATTTGTACAAAATTACCAGACAATAGCATGCACAGTAAGAGAAAAAATTGTTCTCATGAAATGTTTGTTTCCATTATTTATGATTGGATCGTAAAGTGTTTGTTATATAAAACATGTTTTTACTATTGGTCAAGTAAAACAATACTTGAAAATTATTTTGAGTCCCATAATGAGTTTTTTTTTACATTTGCCTATTCATTTTCTCACTCATGCTTTAATTTTTTAGTGTGTTTGTGCATGTATTTCTTCTAAACTTACTAAAACACTTAGCACCTGCTAAGTAATTCAAGTTTTTAAGTACTGTAATTATCAGCACTAATTGAATGATGTCAAATATGTGTTGCATACAATGCTCTGCAGTTGATCCTGGGGATCTACTGAGACAAGAACAAACATTTGCTGACTTGAGGGTCCCTATACACAGATGGACAAAGTGTAAAGGCAGTGGGAACCCATGGGTTTGATGTGAAAATCCAATTCTTAGAAATAACATTAGCATTGAATCTTGACAGTGTATAGTCATGATAGAGGGAGGCAGAAAGAAGAGCAAATGCATATACTTGCAACATGTTATGTAACTGCAAAACAAGAAGTTATTTGCAACTGGAGTTTGGGAAGAGAAGTGGTGGTATTATGTTAACTGATAGGTAAAAGAACACATTCCTAAGGATCCTGTTTGCTATACTGAGATGCTACTATTGTGTTCTAAAGGCCAGGAGAAAATACTTGAGACTTTCAAGCACAAAAATGTGGTGATTAGGTCAGTCTTCCTAATAGAAAGCTTGGACTAGAAGGATGGTTTGGCATTGAGAGGAAGAAAGGCTCAATGAGAGTTAAGCATTCTAGAAATGTCAAGGGTATTAATTGATGCCCTAAAAGTGAAGGCAGAAAGAGGCTGAAAGAGGTTGAAGACATACAGCAGTAAGACTTGTGACTGAGTTAAAAAGAGTGAGGAGAGATGCGGCATGAATTGAGTAAAGCAATGGGTTGTCCAACTAAAGTAAGACCATTTTGTTAACTCTGACTGAAATAGTGTATGCCACAGTAAGAGGATAGATCTGGGGAGTCTGTTGATTAATTTAGTTTCAGATAAGTGGATTTGAGTTGCTGGAAGACTGTCCCATGGAGATATGTAATAGGAGTTGGGGTAGAATTAGGCTCTCAAAAATATTTGTTTTTTGTTTGTTTGTTTGTTTTTCATCTATTTCTTTTTTTCTTTTATTATTCATATGTGCATACAAGGCTTGGGTCATTTCTCCCCCCTGCCACCACCCCCTCCCTTACCATCCACTCCGCCCCCTCCTTCTCCCCCCCAACCCCTCAATACCCAGCAGAAACTATTTTGCCCTTATTTCTAATTTTGTTGTAGAGAGAGTATAAGCAATAATAGGAAGGAATAAGGGTTTTTGCTGGTTGAGATAAGGATAGCTATACAGGGAGTAGACTCACATTGATTTCCTGTGCATGGGTGTTACCTTCTAGTTAATTCTTTTTGATCTAACTTTTTCTCTAGCTCCTGATCCCCTTTTCCTATTGGCCTCAGTTGCTTTTAAGGTATCTGCTTTAGTTTCTCTGCGTTAAGGGCAACAAATGCTAGCTAGTTTTTTAGGTGTCTTACCTATCTTCACCCCTCCCTTGTGTGCTCTCGCTTTTATCATGTGCTCAAAGTCCAATCCCATTGTTGTGTTTGCCCTTGATCTAATGTCCACATATGAGGGAGAACATATGATTCTTGGTCTTTTGGGCCAGGCTAACCTCACTCAGAATGATGTTCTCCAATTCCATCCATTTACCAGCGAATGATAACATTTCGTTCTTCTTCATGGCTGCATAAAATTCCATTGTGTATAGATACCACATTTTCTTAATCCACTTGTCAGTGGTGGGGCATCTTGGCTGTTTCCATAACTTGGCTATTGTGAATAGTGCCGCAATAAACATGGGTGTGCAGGTGCCTCTGGAGTAACCTGTGTCACAGTCTTTTGGGTATATCCCCAGGAGTGGTATTGCTGGATCAAATGGTAGATCAATGTCTAGCTTTTTAAGTAGCCTCCAAATTTTTTCCCAGAGTGGTTGTACTAGTTTACATTCCCACCAACAGTGTAAGAGGGTTCCTTTTTCCCCCGCATCCTCGCCAACACCTATTGTTGTTGGTGTTGCTGATGATGGCTATTCTAACAGGGGTGAGGTGGAATCTTAGCGTGGTTTTAATTTGCATTTCCTTTATTGCTAGAGATGGTGAGCATTTTTTCATGTGTTTTTTGGCTATTTGAATTTCTTCAACAAAAACTGCTGGGAAAACTGGTTAGCAGTCTGCAAAAAACTGAAACTAAATCCATGTATATCACCCTATACCAATATTAACTCAAAATGGATCAAGGGTCTTAATATCAGACCACAAACTCTAAAGTTGATACAGGAAAGAGTAGGAAATACTCTGGAGTTAGTAGGTATAGGTAAGAACTTTCTCAACGAAACCCCAGTAGCACAGCAACTAAGAGATAGCATAGATAAATGGGACCTCATAAAGCTAAAAAGCTTCTGTTCATCAAAAGAAATGGTCTCTAAACTGAAGAGAACACCCACAGAGTGGGAGAAAATATTTGCCAGCTACACATCAGACAAAGGACTGATAACCGGAATATATAGGGAACTTAAAAAACTAAATTCTCCCAAAACTAATGAAACAATAAAGAAATGGGCAAGTGAACTAAACAGAACTTTCTCAAAAGAAGAAATTCAAATGGTCAAAAATATTTGTTAACTGAAGGTCTTAAAGGTAAAAGGCTCAGGAGTGGCATACCTGATTGGCAGTCACTGCTTCAGAATAAAAAAAAGTGACCAACAGTGAGACTGGGGACATGAATATTGAAGGAGACAGGGAGGGAATGGAAAGGTATTTCACAGCTTATAATCACTCCAGCACCATTTTAGTCTAAATTTGAGTTTTTCAACTTGGCATATTGCATTTGCTTAAGGAAAAATATCCATATAGTATGTTATGTCAGGTCAGTTGACTTTACTAATTTGTACTTCAGATTGTTTTAGTATAAAGAACTTAGGAGTGAACTTCTATTAATTATGATATTATTGAGAATAATTTCAAACACAGTCAACCTGGATTGTTACAGCTTTTTTATATTTTGAAAGTGTCTATTGGTTTGGTCAATGATAAAGAGACTTGAATTAACAAGATAAGAAATTCAGGCTAACCACCAAAAGGCATTCACAATAACCAGAAAACTACAGGGCATGGCATCATTGTTCCTGGAGGTATTTACATGTCACAATAAACAGGAATGCAGCTATTAAAGAATGGAAGCTTTTACTGTCTCATCAGGAAACTGATACAGACGATGGGATTGCTCAGAAGTTCACTGGGACAAAAAACAACTTTCTGACATTCAATGACTCTTAAAACTTAGTGAGAAACAATGTGTCTTTTTAATTTTATTCTCACCTCCCTCACAAATCTGTCAAGTATTTCCTCTCCAATAGTTTCACTCTAGGACACGTCAAAAACTGTTACCATCTTCTCTCATCTAGAGCACTCAATGAACTTCCTAACTATTCTCACATCATTTTTATACAAGTCTCCAAATTTATTCTCTACAACATATCAGCCAGAGTGATTTTTTTAAATGCACATCAGATTATGTCATCTTTTATTTAAGGATACTTTAAGATAAATTTTAGGATAAACTTTAGCATAAAGACTGAAGTCCTTGCAGTCTCTGCAGTGAAAAATGGGCTTCATGAGTTGCCCTCACAGTAACTCCTTGTCTCGTTCTCTGTCTCCAGGTGGGCAACTATCAGACCCCTCAAAATATGGTAGAGCCCAGACTTTCATCCTTCTTTTGTACTCAGATCAAAGGCAACTTCCCAAGACTTCCAGAATGGGCAAGACAGGCTCTGATATAACATGACAGGGGCACTGAACATTAAAAAAAAGTAAGTTACAGTTTGTATTAATGAATGTATTCATACAATAATAGGATCAATGCCTGTTGCCATCACTAGACTGAAATCACCACACAGTTAGGTCTCCTTTTGTCTTGCCCATCATTGTGTCCTAGCACCAAGCACAGTGTGAGGAACAGAGAGAAATTCAATGTCACTTTGGAAGAATGAAGGGCCTGTGACAGAATTACCTGATTAAGGTGCAGTTGTATCTGCTTGGGTGACAGACAGTTCTTTATAGAATAGTCCCAAATTAATCTCTTTCATAGTGATATGCTAATGTGACTATATCTTCCTGGCTATCTTGTTTTATGGAGAAAATTGTGACAATGTATTGATAAAATATCTTTATTAGGAAATCTTAAGATTAAATGATCTCTATAGTGTGTTTTAACAATAAAAACAGTATTTAATATGATATTAAGTACAATAGTATTTTTATGCCCTAATTGAATGTTTGCACCTAGTAATGTACATCTTTTCCTTAGCTTCTATTTTTAATTTTTTTGGTGGTACTGGATATGGAACCTAGGGCATTGAGCACATCAGGCAGGTGTTCTATCATATTCCCAGACATAGCTTTCTTTAAAAACATTCATCAATTTAGTAGACCTTTGATATTGGTCTTATGCATTCCACATTCTCTTAGGAGAGCTCTATAATTTTAAGAATGACTTCTTTGGGGATAATTTTTCCAAGAAACAAAAGTTTTCATCACTTTGTGATGAAATTAGAGAATTCTTTGCCCAAGTGCATTCAACTGAATCACGATTGGCTCACACACATTAGCCTTGAAGATAACACAATTCAACATTGTATTTAGAAAAATTCTAAGTTGCCACACCATGAATATGCATGGTTACTTTAAAACAGTCAAAACTAAAACCTACGTCAAATGCCAAGGAGAACTAGAAATGGTTTGATTCATGCTTGTTTATACTTTTGGGGAAAGTATAAATAAAGCATGATCAGTCTTGTTAAGCATTACCAAGACCAGTCAAATCTCTGATGAATAAATTGATGATGTATTTGTAAAGTGTAACCAAAATGTGGACATGTAACAGGATGCATCCCTTTGCTTTGGGAGAGAAATAGAGTTTAATCTACTATGAAAGACTACAGATGAGTTTAAGTAGGTATGTGGTATCTAAGGGAATCTTGTTGCAATATAGATGTGATGTGGAAGTGTTAATAGGAGGGAAAGATGAGCTTCAATTGTCCTTTCAAAATGATAAATAATCATTAACTGGTCTTAGCCTACTCTGAAGGAAAATGTGTCTCTCCTAGTAGGTGAACTCCTCAGGAGTAATTACTCCTAAGTAAAGTCTGCTCTCTTCTCTCTTGTGGGGAGTCTGACCTTGTGGATATCCCGTTTATTAGCAGATAGGGCTCGGCAAAGACTCCAAACACTTCTACAGAGGTCATGCTTATTCTCCAAACAACCAAGAGGCAAACACTAACCTTCATTAGTTTGTCTTTGCATTGCAACATTTTGTTTCCATATGGTAGGAGAAAAGTTTCCTCTGAAGGGCAAAGGCAAGGGCTACTTGTGTTACAAGCGTAAAAAAAATAAATGTTCTCAAGTGGTTGTTCTGTACATACACTACAGTATCTGTATTTCCACATCTATAAACATAACAAATGCTGAGGATAAACTGTCCTGCACAAAATCTCTTTTGCATCAACTCACAGCCTCAATTCAGTGAGGCTGCCAGAACCTATTCCAGGAGTTAGTTCTAATCTTACCTCCCCCGAGTGCCAACACACTATTTATACAAACTCTCTCAAGTACATTATTTATTGACTGACCCATGAGGGGCGTGGAGGAGAACTCAAAGTACATTATATACATGTAAGGAAGTGCCGTAATGAAACCCATTACTTTGAATAAGCCATATAATCCTATAATTAATGATGATAATTGTAAATTTAATATAATAAAAAATTTTAAAGATTATATTAAATTCATCATTTTCCTTGTTATATTTGTTTTGTTTCCAACTTAAATTTCTTCCTTAAAGTGTCACTAGGAGAACAGAGGAAACCCCAATAGGCTATTAGAAGCTGATTTGTTTTACAAATTTAACAAATCTATTTTGGTGATTAGCAAGCACGTGTTTCATTTTTTGTCCCCTACTACTCCAATCAAACTTTCATGTTTTTCCAGAGTATAAATATTTAGACACTAATATTTTCATTATTAGCAGTAATGAAAATACTGTCATTTATATTTTTGTTATGTGTCGAAAACATTGTCAGCAGCCAGTTGAGTTATTTTCCATCACAGTTCTCTGAGGGGGTTAGCAAGAAATCCTTATGCTGAGTTTTAGCCAAGTGAGGAATCACTCTTGTTATTTTTATTTTCATTTGAAGAATTCAATTATAAAGTTGAGCTGTACGTAGAGTATCATTTTTATGCTATTTAAGAAAAAGTCTCTTCCACTCAAGGAAATTTTTCTCAAATGCAGAGAAAATAAGTGCAATCACTGTATATTCAGGACTGCTTCTAATTACTTTTGGGTTTGGAAGAAATTGTTTTGGGTACTAGAACTGAATTGTCAAGAAATTTTTAAATGAAATTTAATTTTTCAAAACCTGAACAATAATGAAGAAGAGATACTTATCACTATTACATTTTTGCTCATCTTACTTTCTAATTCATATTTAATCAACTAAGCTTTTTGATCCTCTTCCTATTATGCACTTACTGCTTTATAAGTAATGTCTACAAAGATACATCTAGAAAGGACCCTGGCCGTCTTTTGCAATGTGAGAAATTCCATTGAATAATGGTGGTGTCTAATTTATCTGTTTACAAATAAGATATTCAAATACAAATGATCAGTATTCTTTTTAATAATTCAAAATAACGTCTCTGAAAGAGCTGGAAAGCATATCTCTATGGAAAAATTCTTATTCTGCCCATCAAGAGGTGGAGAAAGATATGTATGCATATGAAACTAATTACATTTAATGTTAATAATGTACATATAATACTAGAGGTACAGATGTATATTATACTGTAGTTCTTCCTAAATTTTATTTTAAAGTTCAAAACCTCTATTAATATCCAAAATTTGCTCTCACACACCTCTTAACAGTAGCCGAAGGGCTGAGGCATGGTTTAGCCTTGCAAGCATGAAGCCCTGAGTTCAAACCCCAGAACCTCCAAAACAAAACAAGACAGTAGCTCAAATCTATATATTCATTGTTGAAGACTTAGACAAACAAGCCACTTAGGATTAACCTATGGTGTTAATTATATTTCCCCTTTACTCATCACAACATTATCTACAAACATTTTGGATAGCCATTGTCTAAAGGTGTATGAGATTCACACTATTGTTGCAGGAAATTATGAGCTGAGATAGGAGTCTCTGAGGCAGATTAGCAGGAAGCAACATTTATTGTGCCAACACAGACCCAGTGGACTCGTGTCCAAAGGCTGAGCCCTGAGAACAAAGGGGTCTCACCTTATATACCCTTGCAAGCAGGTTACAGAAGCAGAAAGCAAAGCTCAATCCACATATGGCTACATCTGACTTTATTGGCTATTTCATTTTCCCAGTGCTATGTGACCTTCTTCATGTTTCAATTCTTTCAGTTTTATCTCTCTGCTTTGCCATCCTCTCCGCCTGTCTTTTCATCAGAACATCAGCTTGTTTGTTTCTTTTCTGGCCTCCCCTTTCTTGCTACATTATTCCCCCCTTTGATGCTCGGACCCACCTAGGGTCAAAGAACATCACCCTGATCTAGGGGTTTCTATTTCCATAGCATCATTACATGTGCTGCCGTTTTTTTTTTTTCTATAATGGCCTCCATAACAGTCCTGGTAGACTGTAGCATTGGGGAGCCAGATAGGAATTAGGCCCATTGCCCCTATCAGAGTTTTGAATCCACCTAAGGCAGAAAACCATCCTCCAAACAGGTCATTGGGATCCCATCCTCCCAAGTCTGGATGGGGACATGGGCAAGCTTTCTCATCTGTCTGTGATCTCTTTTATGACCTTTCCTTCAACATCAATCTGTGAGCAGCAGTCACTCAGGTTAAATTTTCCACAAATTCCTCCCTCAGAGGTCAACAAATAGTCTAGAGCCAAGCGGTTCTGATAGATGGCATTGCGAATCTCAGTGCTTTGTTTTGCCAGCAAATTGAGAGCCCTTGTAGTTTTATTAGCTATAATTTCAACAACAGCCTGCAGTCTAATAATGCAGTTGGGCATATATATATAGGGGTGTGATAGCCCCAGGACCCGTCTTCTGCTTAGGTGGCAGGACCAAAATGTGCTCAAGAGGCCATTCATTATCTTTCCAATTGTCAATTTGTAAAGCACCCTGTTTTTATCTACTTAATCTTTTTTTTACATATGGGGACTCCCAGTTTTTCACCTTGTCGAGGGAAAGCAAGAAGAAAAATGGTCTGATTGAGCCTAGTACATAAGACCCAAACCAGCTTCTAGGTAGCACTGTATAAACTAGTTTCCCACAGATCCAATATAGTCCCCTGGGTGCCTGTCAATCTTTCCGTGGGTCTAGCTCCCTTGCTTTCCAAGGCCAATGGTCTCCCATGTTGGTCCCCCCACAAACATAGCACAAAGTGATATTCAGTGTCTGGGCTATAGACTAAGCCAGCGAGAGGAACAAGTTTTTAGTTTGGGCAAGGATGGAAAATACATTCTTCATCTCCTCATAAAAGGAGTGAAAAACTTGGTAGGAGGAACTCTCATGGGTAACAGTTACTAATTTGAGGTGCATCAGACTCCCAGGGTCAAGGCCCTTTTCATCTATCCTTATGTTAATTATTTGTCCCTGTGTTTAATCAGAGGCTTAAGTACAGTGAAATTTACAAGGTTATAGGTGCCATGGGTGCAGTCAGGGGCAGCTTTCCCCTTGTGAAGGAGGACTGCATGTTTAGCCTTCTGCCATGTGGTCCATGAAACACAACTTTAATAAGGGAAGTAATAAGAACCTACATTATCATGTGGCCAAGAGTTGTCTCCCCAGCACATATACTTATCATTTGATGTATAGGCTCTTTCCCAAGCTAGGCCCCCACAGCCACAGCCTATACCTCCACATCCACCTTGGTCTATGGCTGCACATGCATCAAAGAGCATTGACACTTGTTTATCAGGGCTAAACACTTGGGTACAGCTGACAAGGTTCCCAGGATTGCTGATGTTTCTGATTCTAACCATTGCTCCCAAGAGCAATAAGTGGCGTTGAAGCAGATATGCTGATTACCATGGGAGCACACTAGATAGGTGTAGAGTTGTGAGTGTGTGACCCGGTAACAGTGCCTGCACAGGAATAGTAAGTATGGAAAAGCAAAGTCCTAGTGACAACACTTCTTGCCCAAGTAGTATGCATACAAAGGTCACAGGAGGAGGGCTCTGGAACAATGAAGGGAGACCACATCAGTAGCAAGCAGTAATTATGCATCCTGCCCAAAAGAGGTAGAAGAGATCTAATAAATCCAATCAGTGGGGGTGGTTTTTGTCAAACCTATGGCAAAAACTAGAGTGAGAACTACAGCAGAAGACACAGACAAGGAGTGACAATACATTACAGTGACATAACTGGTGTGGAAAACAGTCTGTCCTGTTGGAGAGTTGACTCCTCAAGTTTCAGCCCTGCATAGATTAGTCAGCTTCCTGAGGTGACTAGAGCAGGGCTGTCATCCCACCATTCTTGGTTCCCTGTTGTTTCCTGGGAAGCTGAGTCCTGCCAAGGGAGGGCACTCAGGCTCTGGAAGGTCATCCTACAAGGTGAAGCTGAATCACTGATTCATTCCCTGAATCAGTGGATGCATCCACTGTGGTGGATCCAAGGAGCTATCTCTGCTACTTTAACTGTAGTGGGGATAGACAAGACAACAACAAAAGGGCCCCTCTAATGGGTTTTTTTTTTTTCCAGGGGAGAGCATGAACGCAGTCCCCCACTACCACAAATTATGCAGTCGAGTTTCCCACATTTGGGGAAATTGCAGGGGTCAGCACATCCGGAGTGCAATGGATAAGCCTCGCCCTGGGAAAACCACCTTCGTGATCATGGTATCTCCCCTGCCAGGTAAGTATCTAATGGGGTTTTAATAGCTGGACATTTTATTCTTTTACACAGACAATGTCTTTTTTTTTAACTGAGAGAACTACCATGGCAACAATATATTATCAGTATATATGTCCAAGAAAATGCGTTGTTTTTTTAAAAAGTTAAAACCACCATCTTTAAGTATTAAAGAAATTTAGAGCCAGTAAAAATAGTTATTTTGTCTCTAAGTAGAAGACCCTGTCTAAAAAATGTGAGTTTGTATCTGGCTTTAATGCCAGATAGCCACACATGTATAAGAACCACTTCCTTAATCCTCTCAGCTTTGGTTATTTTTGAGAGGTCTGGCATGAGGGACTCCATTTGACCTTTGATGGCATTCCCCCTTTTGTCTCCAAACTGCTTGTCTCTGAGCAGTCTCTTCTGAAGATCTGTCTCCCATACAAGTACTAACCAGGCCTGACCCTGCTTAACATCCGAGATCAGATGAGATCAGGCGTGTTCAAGGTGGTATGGCTTCAGACTGAAGATCTTTCTTGATTGGTCATTGTGAGGATTTGCTCTTTTCTGGATTTTGTTTGTTTGGTTGGTCTTGGTCCCATGTGGTGGGGAGGAATAATGAACAGATCAGATAGGAGTCAGTGCCAAATCGACCCTTTTGGCCAAATTTAAGCAACAAAGAGGTTTAGAAGGAGTGGCTCTTAGGTAGCATGCTTTTAGATAAGAACAATATCAAACAAACATCCAACAAAAGCAGATGTCTAAAAAGCTAAACTGGTTGACATGTAAGTAGTTATTAGAGTCATTTTTTATGGACTTGATTGTAAATGCCCCAGAAGGATCAGCACTGTCATGACAAAAACTTAAGGAGTTATGGTTAAAATTCTGATGGACATTTTAGCAACTAACAGAATACTCTATCAGTACCATTAACTTTTTGTCACCATGTTTATCTAAATTTTGTATTTTAGAAGGCTTGATATACTTGAAAAATATAAATATAAGAGCCAGCAACAGCATCACAGCTCTATAGAGGTTATATATACATATTAGTTTAGTTTTCTTGAAGTAAAACCTTAGATTTTTATCAGTTGTAGGGGGAAAGAGTAGTCTTAGTAAACACCAGTCACAGACACATATAGGGTACCAACTGTTTAGAATCACCCAAGATAACAGTTGTTTAACCATGAGGTCATCTAGAAAATTTTATATAAACTGTTAGAAAATAAAAGGCATGGAAGAGGTAGAGAGATGGCTCAAACACCAGTACAGGGTTTATTTATTTAGGCAGGAGCCCTGTGGAGGGGGACCCCAGCAAGAGAGCTAGAGCCCATTGCCACACACAGGGGTTGGGCTAGATATAGGGGGCTAGTGGGAAAGTACCAGGAAGGTCACTAACGGATACTGTTGCTGGGCAACCAAGAAAGATAAGTTGTAGTTAGGTCACTGTCAACTGTCCTTGGCATCCATCCAGGGAGATAAAAGTTAACAATTGTCTCTTTATCAGTCTTTGGGATTGAGTGGGGAGTTTCTAGTAAGCCATCTGTAAGGGAGGAGGGGGTCTGACCCTAACATGGCTATCCTCATTGTTAACCCCAGCATAAACCAACTCTTCAATGAACATGACTCAGTTACCTTTGTAGTTAAAATCCCTACAAAAATCACCATAGAACACAGGTAAATATTTATGGGGACTAAGTGTGGAGTTAGGAAACCTAATGGCCAAGAATCATGGCTCAGATGTTGATAAGGGATCGCATCCCAGATTGTTGACATTAACACATGGCTCATGAGATACAGCAGGATCCCACCAATCTGTAGTCAATAGGGGCCTCCTAAAATAACAGGCCCAAGATGGCCTTCCCAGGGCAAAATTTCCTTCTGCCTGACATGTGGAAGGAGTAGTACTAATATTTCCACTCTGTTGACTCCAATAAAAACTGGAGGTCTTGACTTTTAGTGGAGTATTTCTTTTTGAGATTTTAAAATTTTTTTATCCTATCTGGAGGGTGCACTTTGGCCTTTTATTTTTTTACTTTGCTTTACATAAATAAATCTATTTCAACCCTCATATCAGTGTAGCAGTACTCTCTGTGCTCATCTGCCTTTTGTCTCTCTGTTTTAATAAACTCTTGTTGTCTTGACAAGTTTGTGGATTAACCTGTAGCACCAAAAATTTTTGATAATTATCTTGACAAAGCAAAAACCATTTTTAAGGTAGTTTTTGTAAATGTTATTAAGAATAATATTTTTAAGATAGCCTTGTTGTTATGAGCTTAGAGAATTAAGTTTTAGTTTAACATCAGTACATTAAATTTTGACCTTACAAAAACCTTTAATGTAACTCTTAGATTTTAGTTAACTTAATCACTTACATAAGCATCTATATCTTTGTGACAACTTAATATGTCCCTCTACAGGAGCTTGTGTTTATCTTTTTATTTAAAAGTATTTTTATCTTTTTATTATAAAGCCATATCTTTAATATCATATCTATATGATATATATACATATATTATATATATAATTGAAATTAACTTATAAAACCTTTTAACTTAGAATCTTGTATTTGTATGAAAAAAACAGAAAGAAAGCAACCTTAAAATTATTTTTTGCATAAAAACAATTTATAGAAAGCCCATTTGTTAATAGACCCATGTATTATAAGAGAGAATTACATCCCAGATTTTATTTATGACAGGCTAAGGTCATTTTTAACTACCCAAATTTTAGGATTTCTGTTACAGACTGTAGCCCCCCTTTCTTTCTCTCTCTTTTGGTCTAAGCCAGTGTGTTAACCCCTGAATGTCTGCATCCTAGTGAGACCTGATTGAAATAAGTTTGAAAACCTGTTTTCTTAAAAGTAGCAGTAGAACAAAGTAATAATTTTCTTACATTTACTTTATAATAAGAATCATCCTCAAGATGTTTACATATCTAAAGGTAAAAAGTTTAAGAAGTTTGTAACAGAGATCTTTAAAATAAATTCCCTGTTTTTTTGTTACCTTGAATATCACATTAACCTTATAATAGCAGTTTAAGAACCATTTTGAAGATGCTTACATATACACACACACATAAAAGTTTTATAAATTAAGTATGCCAGAAAAAAATATCAACTTAAGTGCGCATAAGATGAGCTGGAATTCTAAGAGCAAATTAAATTTTGCCCAGTGCTTTAAATAAATTTACATACATACATACATACATACACACCCCCCACACACAAGCACACACATACACACACACAATTAGAAAGCAATCTCAAAAAAAGAAAAAACATTTAAATTATACCCAGAGGGCTATCTGGTGGAATGGTGGATGATGCATCTGTTCTCTTAGGAGTCTCCCCCCTTTGGAACTGAATTTTTTGTTATCCATCCCTTAACCTCAGTTGTGACTATATCCATGGAAAAGCTCAACCCCCCTAACTCTCAGAGGTGCCTTATACATTTTCATCTTGCTCCCTTAACCTGAGAGATGGGGTTTTACCCCAAATAGGGTTATTAGGGGATCTCTGGGAGGTGATCAGTCTCCCCTTCTGCCTCCTGGGGCAGGTCTGAATTTGAACACGGGTTCTTACCAGTAGGAAGAGCTGTTCTCCTAAGTTGGTTCCTGTGCCTCAGTGGGTTCCATTGTGCATCCAAGGCCCTCCCTTCCAACTCACCGGGAAGATGAATCCCCTCCTCCGGATCAAGCTGTCTGTTGGCACCTGGTGGGATCTCCTCCCAGAGGTCTGGGGGATACACCTTGGTGACAAGGGAGGTGATAACTCACCATCTCCTGTAATCCCAGATAAACCTCCAAGTAATGTTGCAGGAAATTATGAGCTGAGATAGGAGTCTCTGAGGCAGATTAGCAGGAAGCAACATTTATTGTGCCGGCACAGACCCAGCAGACTTGTGTCCAAAGCTGAGCCCCAAGAACAAAGGGGTCCCACCTTATATACCCTTGCAAGCAGGTTACAGAAGCAAAAAGCAAAACTCAACCCAAATATGGCTGCATATGGCTTTATTGCCTATTTCATTTCCCCAGTGCTATGTGACCTTCTTCATGTTTCAGTTCTTTAAATTTTATCTCTCTGCTTTGCCATCCTCTCCCCCTGTCTTTTCATCAGAACACCAGCCTGTCTGTTTCTTTTCTGGCCTCCCCTTTCTTGCTACAGTATGACCCTATTATTTATTTGAAAATATAAATCTCTGTCTATTTGAGGTACTTTTCAGTACCCACTGAGGTCCATGGCTAGGGACAATTACCAAAGATGGACATTTCATGCAATTCTCTTTGAACACAATTTGGAATGACTCCTAAGATATTTCATAACAGAAAAAAAGCATACACTCCTAAAATGAATGCAAATTCTATATTGTCTTTTGTATTTCTAAGAATATATTCCGTAGAATGTCAATTTCTTAGAAAATCCTGAGATATTTTCACTTTTGCACTGTTACCCTTATGAGTAGAGAGCTATTCTTGGAACTGCTAATGACTGAGCCAGGGTAGATGGAGATAGAAAAGTGGACTGGGGAGGAGGAAGAGTGAGACGCAGGGAAGGAAGACAGGTGAGACAAAGTTAATACAGATTCTGTCCTTGGTATACTGGCTTATATTTATTAATACAGAATTCTCAGTAGTTGGATCATCTTCAAGACCTGAAATAACAATAAGTATCTAATTATTAATATAAAAGAAATATGATCTGTCCATCTGTGTATGAGCCAGCTTTTTGTCACTATAATAAATATTTGATAAAGGCTATTTATGAAGAAGAGAGGTATACTTAGCTGATATTTCTGGAGGCTGAAGGTCCAAATGGTGTAGTACAGCTCATTGAGTGCTGCCCATAGATTGTATCACCTCCAGGTGCAGATAGCAATAATAGAACCTTCACAGGAGCAAAAATGTGATTACATCTTGAATGAGGAGCAGAGAGGACAGGAGGGTCAAGGCTTGATCCTTTTATAGCAACCCTCTTGTAAGCCACAGGGAGAATTACCTTCTGACAGTACACACCCAATAACCTAAGGACCTAAGGACCTCTCAGTAGACCTCACTCTTAAAGTTTCCACAGCATCTCCCAATACCAGCACCCTAGAGACCAACCTTCAATCCCATGAACCTTCAGTAGGACATAGCTAAACCATATCCAGATGACTATAGTACTATCCATACCACAGCCTCCTATTTTTATCTTTGCATTCTTCATTTATCATCTCACCATGCTGATTTTCTTGTATTTCATTTGAATCAACCATTTCTCCTTATTTCAGTAGTCCAACTCAGAGAAATTCTCTGTTCTTTCAGTGGCCTTTACTAATATCTTGGTTAAATAATTTGATACTAACTGAGCACAATTTTCTTTTATTATGTTAATTTATGTTCAGGAAATCAGACTTTACAATTTGACAGGGCTACACATTCTTTGTGCTCCGGATTATAAAATATTTGTAACAGGTTAACTTAAAAAAACATTGATTAAAGTAATCTGAATTAGTAGAATTGAAATGTACATACTGTAAGATCTAGGAATTGCTCCCCCAGGTACAAATGTTAGGGAAATTGCTGCATTCATGTATCAGCAAAGAGGTAAATGGCCATTTTAGTTTATAACAGAAAAAAAAATCAAATAAACAGAAGTAAGGTATAGTTATTTACTATTATCTATTAATAGTAGACAGTAGAATGGATAAATAATTGTGGTATAAGTATACCTTGGAATGCTATTAACCTAGACTGTATTAGTCAGACTTTCATCCCTGTGACAAAATACCTCGGGAAAATGACTTAGGAAAAGAGATATTTATTTTTGCCCACAGTTTCAGGCCATCATGGCAGGGAGGGTGAGGCAGAGCAAAGCAGCTCACGTGTTGGCAGCCAGAAAGCAGAGGGAGAGGATGCCTGGGTTTGCTTGCTTTCTCCTATCCCCCCATTTTATTTCATCTGGGCTCCCAGCTATGGGATAGTATCACTGATATTCATGGCTTATCTTCTCTTCTTAGTTAATTCTCTTTAGAAATGCCCTCACATACACACCCAGTTTGCTTCACTAATCTCTCAGGTGTTTCTCAATCCAATTAAGTTTGACAATCAAGACTAACCATCATGGGGCCAGGTGTGGTTGCTCATGCCTGTAATCCTCGCTACTCAGGCGGCAGAGATAGGGAAGATGAAGGTTGAAGAGTAGTCTGAGCAAAAAGTTCATGAAATGCCATCTCAACCTGAGATGACAGGTGTGGTGGTACACACACCTGTCATCTCAGCTACACAGGAAGCACAAATGGAAGAATCCAAGTTCAGGTCAGCCTGGGAAAGAATGCATGGCCCTATCCCCAAAATAACTGAAGCAAAAAGGGGTTGGGATGTGTCTCAAGTGGTACAGTGCCTGCCTAACAAGCACGAGGCCCTGAGTTCAAATCCTAGTGCCACCAAAAAAAAGATTAACCATCACAGTAACAAAATAGCAACATCTACATACTCCACATAGATGAATCCTAAAAGAATATTGGGTAATAGAAATGGCAAGTCACAGAAGAATATAGTAGGATTGTTCCATCTCTAAATATAGAAAACAGGCAAAGCTAAACATTGCATTGTTCATAGCTATACGAATAGCCAAACTATAATGAAAAACAAAAGAATGATTCATGCAAATTATCAGGCAAGAGGTGAGCTCAGAGGATGTTTGGGGAATATGATTTGAGAGAGGCACACAGGATTCAAAGATGCTGTTAATGCTCTGTATCTGAAGATGGATGATGCTCGCATACATATACCATGCTTACATGTGTATATCTAATAATTTGTTTAAAAATACAAGAAGAAGCATGTCAAAATACATTTTGTGAATTCTACCACCAATCAACAGCTGTGATAATGAAAATAGAAGTGGACTGTTCTATTTCTTATTCAAAGTTTTATGTATGGGGACAATGCTATGAGTTTGATGTAGGTTCTGCTGTTTTTACTCTGCTTTTAAGAAATAATATAATTTTAAAAGTTCCTCTTCCAGAAGCTATTAGACTCCCTCATAGTAAATGTGTACAGGAGGTTATTATAGAGTGAGTCAGGAACTGCTAACAATTTTTGTTTCGCAGGCAATGTGAAGCCAATGGTTTTACCAGTTCCAAATTTGTCATAAGGCTCAATTGCTGGTCATGTCTCTTTTTTTTAGTGAAAAATAAAGTCAGAGTGGAAGAAGTCTGAAGAGTATGGTCCTTGTATATTTGAGGGTTGCCTCAGGCCATGGAAACTCAGTGTGTTGAAAACAATGAAGGAATCCTTAAAATGCTCTGTTTCTACCTAATTTTATAAAGAAAACGGAGTCAAGAGAAGTTAAATTAGTTAGAAAGTTTCTCAGTGAGTTCGGGAAAGGTCAGCACAGAACTGGGCTCTCTTTGTTCCAGTGTATGGCATTATAGCACAGCCGATAAACCCTGGGTTTTGAGTCAGAGACCCAAGTTCAAATTCCACATCATCCATTTATTAACTGTGCACATTGAAGAAATCAAATTTCTTAACTTTTTAGAGTCTTAAAATGGAAATAATATTTCTTAGCACATACCTTTGTATAAGGATTAAATAAGGTTATATATAATATACTATTTTGTACACTTTTCTGTGAGTATTAGATAGATGGTATCTATTATTATTTGTAAGTAAAAAAAATTACAAAACAGGGTGACTCAAGTGGTAGGGCCATTGCCTAGCAAGCAAAAGGCCCTGACTTCAAACCCAGTACCCCAAAAGAAATTTACAAAACAAAAATCAATTTTAAAAATGATATTGGCTCTTTAAGCCATATTAATTGTACATATTGGGTGATTCAGTGTAATATTTCCCCTCAGGCATGATGGTGTTGGCTCTTAAATGTTCTATAAAGCATGTAATAAACTATTCACCTTTCCCAAATACAAGGAAAGGACATTTTAACTTTTTCTTCTATGTGGTATACAAAAAGATAATGTGGTGGTCAATTCTTGCTCTATCATTTATTAGCCTGTTAACTTTTCTGAGTTCCAGTTTCCTTCATTTAAAAATAATGCATATAGAAGTATCATATGAAAAACAAATAAGATAATTGATAGGAGTGCTCGGAATGTTGCATACGTACAACTATTTTCTTCTTCTTATATCTTTATTCATAAATCATTGTCCAATCACAGTCAAAAGCAGGGCAAAGTGGTTCTAGCTTGAGAGATAAGAGAAATTCTGAGGGCGCAGTTATACTGTTAACCCTGGAGACCTTGAAATCTACAAAGCACAGTGACTATATTCATGATATTGTGACCCCTTGCCTGGTGTGTGCCTCACACACCATTTTTGCTTCATATTTCCTCAAAGTGCTCTTGTCAGTTTATTCATTGATATTCTCCTGGAAGCAAAATACCACATTTTAAAATGGAAGTGTATAGGAAAGGAGAATTCTTTTCTAGCCAACATTTCCTTATTGCAATGTTCAAAATAACTTCTCATAGCCATATAAACAACATTTTCTTTTTGGGTACCAGGGTTTGAACTCAAGGCCTTACACTTGCTTGGCAAGTGCTCAACCACTTGAGTGTTGACCCCAGCCCTTTTTCCTTTAGATTATTTTTCAGATATAGTCTCCCACTTTTGCCTGGGGCTAGCCTCAGACTGTGATCTTCCTACCTGCTCCTCCTGAGTAACTTGAGTTTATTGGTGTGTACTACCATGCCCAGGTTGCTTTTAGAGATAGGGTCTTGCTTCTTTTTGGCTAGAGCAGACCTTGAACCACAGTCCTCCAATCTTCACCTCACAAGTAGTTAGGCCACCATGCCTGGCCCCAACAACATTTTAAATTTCATTCTAAAAGTGAAAGATCACAACAGAAGTGTTTGACCTATGTATAAATATTGCTCTTTATATCTGTTAATGTATTCTAGCTAAGATATGCAAATTTTACTCCTTCTCAGAGGTATATCAATTGAGAAAGAATGTTCTAAAATGTACAACTTTCATTTTATTCAGCTATTCTACTCCTGGATACATATCTGAAGGAATAAAAGTCAGCATACAATAGAGGTAACTACATACCTATGTTTATCACAGCACTACTCATAATAGCCAAGCTGTATACCCACCAGTGGATGAATGGGTAAATAGAGGAGGTATATACACACAATGGAGTAGTTTTCAGTCATAACAAGAAGAAAATTGTGCTGTTTGCAGGAAAATGGATAGAACTGGAGATCATGATATTAAGCAAAATTAACCAGACACAGAAGGACAAGTATAATATGTTTCTCTCATATGTGGAATCTAGAAAATGACAGACATGAAAGTAGAAGGGATATTATTAGGGAAGAGGAGGGGAAGAGGGGAGATGAAGGAGAGAACGGGGTGAATGCAATCAAAGTACATTACATGCATTGTGAAAATGCCATAATGAAACTCATTATTTTGTACAATTAGTATACATTAATAATGAAAGATGCTAAAACTTACTTATCAATATTAAATAATATTTACAAATTCAAGGAATATTGCAGCCTTATAATTGTCACACAACTGAATTCATCCTTATGAAACTTCTTAGATTATAAAGATTCATGAAATCATAGTATCGCAGAGATGAAAGAAATCTGAGAAATCATTTCACCAAAATCCAAGTTTTTCAACTAGTGGAGTTGAACCTGCAAATGCAAAATGATCTGCACAAGTCACACAATAAATTAGAAGAATCAGGTCTGTACCTGAGATGGGTAGCTTCCAACTGCTGCCCTAGCAGGAGATACGCCATAGGATATCTTTTCAGAGATTTCTCTTTATTTCAGAATATTTTTAATCTCTTCCCAAATTTGGGATTGCACAAGGGATGGATGCAAAGAAGAATAGGATAGATATCAGATATTAGATAGGTGGCCCTAGACCTGTAATATTCCCAGTATAATGTCTATAAACTTCTACAGTAGTGAACTTTCATCTTTGGCCACACTTCCAGTGGTGACTACAGTATTTGTGGTTTGAAAATATAAGGGAAAATGAGTGAAATCTATTAATTGGTGAGTACTGGAGATTTGAGAGAGGACAGCTATTGCATCCAGTAAGTAGAAGCTGTAAAATTATCAGCACCTATTGAATTAGCAGCTACAGAGGATCTGTGGGTCAAGCACTAAGCAAAACATGTGTAATGGAAATATGAATATGAAGATTGTATTTGACCAACATAATAATGTATTTAAAAGAGTTTTATAGTTTATGTGATATAAGGTAAGAAAGGGAGCTGGCTTTAGTCATTGTCTCTCTCTTTCAAGACTTTTTCTGTCTCTCATTTCATCTTTTTCTTGGGAAACTTGTGTCATTAGCTCAGATTTTTCTGTAAACAGGGATCATTAAGTCATATTCTTAGAGCATCTGACCCAAGATGAAAGAAAAGACTTCTTTATAAAGATAAAAGAAGAAATAGAATTAACCTAGAAGGTAACGCACATGCACAGGAAATCAATGCGAGTCAACTCCCTGTATAGCTATCCTTATCTCAACTAGCAAAAATCCTTGGTCCTTCCTATTATTGCTTATACTCTCTCTTCAACAAAATTAGAGATAAGGGCAAAATAGTTTTTGCTGGGTATCGAGGGGGTGGGAGGGGAGAGGGAGGGGGCGGGGAGTAAGGGAGGGTGTGGGGGGAGGGGGGAGAAATGACCCAAACATTGTATGCACATATGAATAAAAAATAAATAAATAAATAAATAAAAAAGAAGAAATAAAAAATTTTAAAAGCATAATGGCAGAAATGATCAAGAAGAATCAAAGACCTCACCTGAAAGGATGATTAAAATAGCCAATTCTCTGGGATAGCAGATTAAGAAAAGAAAGAAAACCATAGGAACATTAAGAATGAGAAGTATCAGGCAACCACAGATTAAGAGCGCAGATAAAAATGTTAGGTGCACATAATATATAAATCTTAGTTAATAAAAGTAAAGATAATAATAATATACATTACTTTTCTAGGAAAATTGCCTAGTAACCAACAAAGAAAAAAAAACTTGCTTTTTCTTCCTCAATTTGGCTCAAAGAACTTTAATTCAAAGGAAAAATGATTTCTAAAGCCTTTGTTTCCCAAACAGAAATAGAAGGAAAATTCTGTATTTTTTTATCAAGGTAGTAAAACTCTAATGTTAAAATATGATAAAAGCAGTTTAATTTTAAAAAATATAAGGAGTACTTTAATTTATAAATATAGTCATAGAAATCCATCACTTAAAAATTAAATCAGGAGCCACCTCCCCAGGAGACATAGGAAGCACAATGCCCAGCACCTGGTATATTTTCAGGACCCCATGAAAATATTTTTATTTCTTTTAAAATCAGAAGAAAAAAAATTAAACATTTAGATGAAATAAAATCTTTTGCTATTTAATTTTAATTATATTCATCATTCTACCAACATGATCAAAATATAAGCTCTAAAATATTCTTTGTGTGTACAGCTGTCTTAGACAAATGCCTTTTTTTTTTTTTTTTTTGCTAAAACAGAAAACAAGAGACAGTTTTTCCCTGGGGGGTTGCACCAGTGGGAAGGAAGAGGAGTTGAGGAAAGGGTGTAAGAGGGCAAATGGGGGCAAATACTGTGTACACATGTATGTAAATGAAAGAATGAGATCTGTTAAAACTATTCCAGGAATTGGGGCGGGGGAATAAAGAATGATGGAGGGGGTGAATTCAAGTATGTTATGTTCTATATATTGTAAGAACTTTTGCAAATGCCATAATGTACCCCCAGCACAACAATAAAAAAAAAGAGATTTCCCTTTTTCCCTATATCTTGTAAACAGAAAAAGCTGATGAAGAATTAAAATTCAGTCACAGGATTAAAATATAGTGTACTGAAAAAACTAAGTTCTTACAGTTTGAGCCTCCCTGGTCTAAGGTCTGAAAGCCAGCAAAATAATTGTCAAAGCCCAATGTCATGTCATTTTAATTTTTCAATAAACATGGCTCCATAAATTTAAATTAAAAAAAGAAAAGATATGGAAATAGAAGGGGGACTATTTGAGAAGTGGAAGGGAACCAGTGGGTGGGAGAGAGGAGATAAAAGAGGGTATTAAGAGAGTGAATATGTTCAAAATACATTATATAAGTGTTTGAAAATGTGATGAAACCCATTAAAATATACCTAAAAACATTTAAAAAAAGTATCCAAGTAATAAATTCTTAAAGACAAAAGAATATTTTTTTGCGTGTGGGGGAAAGGGCCCATGAAGGGGAAAGTGGCTAAGATCTGTGAACATCATAATTTACTTACGTGGAGGCTTGACGGTAGTTGTGACAATATTTAGTCTTAACAGAACTGGCCTGTTGGATTTCTGTCAGTCTTGGTGATAATAAGAGCATTTTTTGGAATTCATTTTCTCATTCACAAATTTACTTTCTTCCCTTCACCTCTCTGAAGGCTGGCACTTATTTTGTGTAAAACTCTAGGGTTTTAATCTGAAGCACAGTATGCTTCTGCATTGCTTCATGACAAAATCTCCTCCTGCAAAGGAAGAGAGGATCTGGGTGAGCACCCCAAAATCCCTATCAAATCAGTGCTCCTGAACAAAGCAAGCCCTGAAAGGCTGTGTCCTCAGGTCTGGCAGAAAAGGCAGCTCACTACATGCTGTTTATTCCAAGGTCTGTATCCCTGCCATTCATTAAGATGGCTCTTTCTCTTAGAAATGTATAGAATTAAGTTTCACAACTGTAAAACAAATAGGTATGAAATCAGATTTCCGTTTCCTGACTTCCTCCAAAAGATTGTGTGGATATTTCCTTGCTTATCTGTGATATTGTCTAAATTCTCACAGAAGGTAAAGGTTCTCACAAAATAAGCAAAGAGGATGCCCAGGCTGGGGGGTTTAGGAAAGGTCCCAGAGCTACAGGTATTAAGCACACCAGTTTTCTTTATTTGATTTTCTGTGTTTTTGAGATAAGGTCTCACTATGTTGGTTAGGCAGGTCTTGAACTCATGAGCTCAAGCAATCCTCTCACTTTAGCTTACCAAGAAACTGAGATTACGGCATATACCACCATACTGAGCACCAAGCCAGTCTTTGAAGGATGATTGGGCTATAGTATTTAGTCTTACATCTACAAGAAGTGGAGAAGCCGTACCTGTATACTGAATGGAAAGTAAGATGCTAGAAAATGTGTCCTGTCATTAGAGTAGAAATGGCAATACCTATCTTTTCAGGGTTGTCATAAAAATTAAAGACAATATACTTCCTCCCAGCCCTCAGCAGAAGGTATGGCATAGAGCAGCGGCTCCAGAGACAGACATCATTACAAATATCAGTAATATTGGCAACAAAGTCTCTCTAACCAAATCACTTTCATCTAGCTCTTCCCCAATTTATAAATTGATCTTATGTAAAAACCCTGCATGTATTAATCTCATTTCCTCAAACCCTGTGGAGGTCAGTATTTGTATCTCTGCTTTTAAAGTTAAGAAGATAAAATTTGGGAAATTTAAGTGACTTGTCCAAACTCCCACAAACCCCTTTATTCAACATCCTGTGTATTCTTACACACAAGTTAGCAGTGATTGGTTTTTGTTTTGTTTTGTTTTTTGATGGTACTGGGCTTTTTTTAGATGAACTCATGGCTTCACGTCGGCTAGGCAGGTGCTCTGCCACTTGAGCTATGCCTTGAGCCCTTTTTCTCTGCTTTTTTCTGAGATAGGGTCTTGCTTTTCACCCAGATTAGCCTAGACCTCAGTCCTTCTATTTATACCTTCCACATAGCTGGGAAGACAGGAATGTTCTAATAACCCACCTATTGGTGGAGATGGGGTCTGGCTCTTTGTTTGCTCCAGCTGGCCTAGAACTGAAATCCTCTTGATATTCACCTCCCAAGTAGCTTGGATTATTGGCATGAGCTACTGGTGCCTGGCCAAGTGACAGTTTTCAAACATCTTAGTGTGCTTTCGTTTTGCTTAATACATTGTCCAGAAGTCACTTATCTGCACCACCTAGCTGTTTTCAGCTGATCACTTAAAGAGATTTTGTAATGACTTTCTTTCAATATCTTGTACTTCCTCTTTCCACAGCAACAATTTAATTCTTATCCATCAACATGTTATCGAGAAATTTGCTAAAATAGCAGATTCTAGACAAGATGTTAATTTACGCTTACAATGTAATGTAATACAGGTTAATTTTGTAACAAATCTCTAATTTTCTAAAATTAAACTAATATGCCTCCTTTCATACTTCCACATTTTTTGTAAAAGTTCCAAATTCACACAGAATTCTTCCTCTTTATTCACTGGACTTGCTCTGTACTTTTGTGTTAGACACAAATGATGTTCTGAGCACCTTTCATTGATTTCCAGCCTCTAGCACCTATTACATCTCCTATCATTACCTTCTCCTCATCTTCTTTACATTTTAGGTGCCGATTGTCAATTTCCTAACATCTCTAAAAATGTTAGTGGTTCACACAATGAAATAACAGCCTTAAGTGAAGGCTCTAACTGAGCTTGTGAGTGGGAAGTTAAGACTTTGAAGGGTTACACTTGAAGAAAAGTTAACCAGCAGTGGAAAGTGAATTGCTGAATTATAGTATGTCAGTTGATCAATTATTGGAAACCACTGTGAAAACCAGAGCATGACCTCAGAATAACGGTAGACTGGGCCCAGGGTGAATGTAGACATGAGAAGTGGCCTATCAGATTAAACCTACCCAGTTAGGTAAGGACAACTTCCTTGATTTTTCCAAAAGGAGCTGTATGTAAGGGTGGATGACAACTAGGACATGTCTAGAGAGTCACCATACAGCTGCTCACATAAATTAGAGCAATAAAATCAAAACCAGAAAAAGCCATAAAGCTAAGGCAGTGAACAGCCAATGGCCAAGCTCAGGCAGGAAAGCAAAGCAACAGCTGTACCTGAAAATTCCATGTATAACATGGTGTTGCCAGCTGTACCACATAGAGGCATTGATCAGATATCTGGAGGTCTGAGTCCCGGTGTACAGAACAGATCCTTCAATTTAAGAGAGAAAAGAGAAATGCTAGTGGTGTGTATTAAAATATGCTTAAATTGGTACATCCCCAGGGCTCCAGATGCCCAAGTGAGCCTGCGCCATGTTGGCAGACAGCAAACTGCTCCCTCTGAGCTCTGCCTCTCTTTTCACAGCAGCGGTGGTTTTATTTGCTCATTTGATTTGTACTGTGATGCCAATAAATTCTGCAAGCTGCCATGGAGGCCTAAAGCCATTTAGATTGGTTCTGTGTTCTTGGTCAATAGGGAATAGCAAGTGCAACCAGACACCTTGAAAGGTTGTTTCTTCTTCCTCTTCTGTTTATAGCACAGGAGGGCCATAAACTGAGCTAGGATTGCTAATTGATCACCGTCTGAATGAATAGAAATCATAGATCTTTCAGGAAAATGCCTCTAAAAAAGCATTGACTCATGAATCATGTGTGTTGAAAGGACTTGAGATAGCAGCTAGAGGAATGAAACAGTAAATATGCAGTGCCTGTGCTCCTGGTACTCTGAGAGGGACATTAATGTCATCACAACTGCTTGAAGCAGAACATTTACAAGTTGGAGTCTGAGCCGTGTTCTCCCATGTTTTCACATTTGAATTGTATTCTTTCTCTGTGATTATTTTCTATTCTGGGTCATTTAAGGTAGTGCCTCCTCCCCACCAAGAACCGTTGCCAATATTTTCGAAGGTAGTTCTTCAGCTAACATGCGTTCATCCATTGCCTGCTTTGCTATAAATAGTTCAGTTTTACATACCTGCCAGGAAGAAATGAAAACAGGCACACATTCTGTAACTCAGTACACTCAGTATGCTCCCCCATCCTTGCAGGGATCTCAGGCCTGCAATGCATCCTTTCATGCTTTATTTTACTTACTCACCCCTATTTTATCCACAGAATTCAAAAATCACATACCTTTAGGAACCCATTTGAGAATTTTGGCATTACCATCACAAAAGCCAAAACCTTGTTAAAGGAAACTTTTTCTCTCCACTAGATAAATATAATCAAAAATTGGTTTTTTTAAAAATAAAAAATACGAAATTACTCCTGATTTCTTGTTCCAAGAATGCTATAAATCAGGATTCAGCAAGCGTTTTCTGTATAGGGTCAGACAGTAAATCTTTTTGCGTCTGTGGGTCCTTTTGTCTCTATTCCATCTACTCCACACTTTTATTGTAGCACAAAGGCGAGTAGGCATATGTTCTGATAATGCTTTATTTGTGGACCCTGAAATTGGAATTTCATATTGTTTTCACATGTTAAAAAATATTATTCTCCCTTTGATAGCTTTCCTACCATTAAAAAATGTCAAATTTTCTAGGCATGATGGCACATGCTGTAATCCCAGCACTCAGAAAATAGAGGCAAGAGGATCATGAATTTGAGGCTAGCCTGGGCTAAGTAGGAAAAAAGTCTCAAAAAAAATCTAAAATCTATTTTTAGCTCTTATCCCTTACATAAATAGGCGGTGCATTACATTTGTCCATGGGCTGCTGTGAATTTAAGTTTTTTCAGCTAGCTGAAGCCTGTACTATATAAAGGCACTGGTGACACAGTGCTGTAGCTTTGTGGAGCATGCATGCCTTTCTTATGGAGAAACAGCAATATTGCTAATAAATTCTTAAGGACTAGCAGCAGATAATCAAGAAATGAGTTTTAGTATTTTCAGCCTTTTGAGCTATCTGAATGCTGAGTGTGCATTACTTGAATTAACCGTTAGCAACACTTATTGATTATAACCAGTGACTTTATTATGATGAGGAGGTCTTGAAATTACACTTTCTGAAGCCGTGTACCGCCTTTTTAGTGCAGGAAGGAGGGAAACTGTGAGTAAATCAGCTACTTTCATCTTCCTACATCCTTACATCCAGTGGTTTCTATTTTAGTGATAGGGAATCTTGGTTATATTGATGGCAAATTTCTTCTGATTTAGCATGTAGTGAGACTTTCAGGGGGTTTGAGAACTCAGTGTAAGATTGATAGCTTGGTTGCAGCATTATTACCTAGTTATTCCTAATATGAATTTTTTTTGTAATTTTTAGTTGGTCTCACAGTTCATGGCCACCTGGCATATTTCTAGATTCTGAGAGATAATAATTTTGAAAATATTTCTAGAGCCATATTTCTGCAATATGGTTCAAAATAATGTATCTTAAAAACATGTCCATACTGAATCATACAAGCACAATCCATGCTTGCTGTTATACAAACAATGACAACATTTGGAAAAAGCAGACTCCCTTAAAATAAGGCAGTTTGTTCTAAATAAGGTTTGTTTAATATTATGGGTTCACGCCACACAATATTCATCTTTGCCTTGTTCCCAAGAAACAAAGAAATTGATATGTGAATTTGAGCTAAGCAGGAATGAGTACACATTTCCTGGTAAGTGTCATTATTATGGGTGCCATGTGCAAGCCCAGAAGGCTATTTGTCTGTGGTGTCATTTGCTTTTATCATTGGATAAGCTTTTATTAATTTATCCCCTCCAATTTTCTTTTTTTATGGGTGTCAATAATTTTTAAGCTCATAAGTTTTGTATTTTCCTTAATAATTCAAGTTTGATCATAGTATTCCTCTGCTCCAGCAATTCACATTAATTACCAAATGAAGACAAACTTCAAACCTTTTAGCCAGTTGCTCAGTGTCTCAGTAATTTAATTTCCCAATTATTTTCCCAATATCCCTTCCTTATCATACTTTCCCAATTGTTAATTCACTATCCATGCCATTGCCTTCATGTCTTTGACCTACCAGATTTCCTGAGGGCTGCCTGAAGTGCCTTGCCCTGTTATAGCTGCCTGTGAACACACCATTCATCATTCAAAACCCAAATCAAAACTCAACCTGTTCCAAGAATTCTTAAAAACTCAGTTATGCTCTTCTTCCCCAGGATAACCATGGTTACTCACAGATTGTCTTGGAATTGAATTGTTTGCATGTTAGTGTCCTTTTTCTTCCAGGCTAGAAGTTCATGACAGATAGATATGGTGCTTTGAAAACATTAGAACAAAGTGCTATGATTTTCAGAGTGTAGGAAGATCTACCATTTTAGAATACACTGATGCTATTGGAGGGCTTAGGTCCTCCTTTAAGATCATGTGCTGAGAATGTGAGAGGAAGATAAGTTCAGGGTACCTTGTAAATAGCTTTAATTAAACCAAAAACCTTGATTGGAGGATAGGGATAAGAACTGGATGGGAGATCTACAATTTCAAAACTTTTGGCTGTTTTACTATATGCAAGAACTAGAGACAGAAAATCTTTTTTGCTTCAGAAGCATTATTTTAGGTAGAAGATTACAATTTGTTGTGTTCATGTGCAGGGACTGGGGAGTAGTGTTGCTTTGTTTTGGTTAGGTGTGTAATGGAAAGCCCACAGCTGAAATGGAGATTGCAGTGCCTTTCTTGCTTTATGGAGAAAGACATTTTCATTGAAGATAAAAGAATTGTCTTGAGAAGAAACTCTTTTTGAGGGAATGAAGCTTGAACTGGTGGAAAAGATAGACAGTCAGAGAGCATTTCATTCTCCATAACTCTTCAGAGAACCCAGATTACTCTGACAACCCCAAGAATGGCAGCTTTGAAAACTCCAAGAGACACTCCACTTTGATGTTTGCAGTGATGGTGTCACCCTGATCAGTCAACAATGTCTGTAGGTCTGTATGAAGATTCATAGCCAAAGAAAATGGACGAGTAGGAGCTGAGGCTGAAGAACAAGATCGAAGACATTGGATATGGATGCAGCTGACAGATGGTCAGTTTCATGCCTGGCTTCCTTATGAACCCTCTAATCATTAAATATTGGGCACTCTGAAGAGACTGACATTGTGCTACCATGAAAGAGGCTATTTCAATCTTAAAAAACTTGACTTTAAATCATTTTGTAGATAAAGGCCAGAAGGTAGTTATTTAATAAGTTTTATTTAACAAAATGTGAAACTTAATTTGAATTCTGAGCAACTAGAATTCTCATTTCAGTGTACTTTTTTCATGTAAGAAGCTTCCATCTATCACACTGAGGCAGACTGTTGAGACATCCATTAGTTTCAAGGTTTTTTTTTTTAGCTTAAAAACAGAAGTGTACAAACCAATCCAAGAATACACACTTTGGTAATTTTGACATTTGAAAAGTAAATATTATTCCCTTCTTAATCTTAAAGTTGGCACAAAGTGCTCTTAGTACGAGGAAGAGAAGTTGTACTGACTACTTGAAATGTGTGAATTATACTCTAGCCCATCCCACCTGCACACAGAAAGGTTGTGTGTACTTGAGTCTGTGAGTGAGAGAGAGCATGTTTGGCCATCAGCGGAGCAGACTGTCACCACTGCCTCAAGTCCACACCTGTAGTTCTGAGGAACAAAGTATTTATTTAGCTCACAGCACTCTTGGGCAGAGTGGGCTGCACAACGCATCCATTCACCTCTGCAACACTCAGAGTTGCCAATAGCCCTGTGCCCCACCTGCAATTCCACATTTGTTTTCTGAAGTTGAATGACTTTAAAGTTCTACCCTACACCCTTCCCACCAAGCAAACATGTTGGCAATGCAGCAAATTGTTTTAATATGAGGAAACAATTATTTGAAATATAACAAAGTCTCAAGGCTTCTAAATGCTTTTTTATTTCTATTTCCTTGTCACTAGGCACCTAATGATATGATAAAGAAACTTATCGGCCCATTTCAATATGCTTTTTATTTGAATTTTAATTAGAGTAAGGGTATGCTCTGATATTCTTCCCCTGTTTTCATTTTAACCATGCTTCTTAGGAAAGTTATGTGTTTATTTTCTTTTTTCCACATGTTATTAGCATATATTAATTGTACAATGTGGGGCTCCACTGTGATATCTCCTTACATACATATAATATATTTTGGTCGTATTCACTCTCTTTATTACTCTTTCTTGTTCCCCCTGCCCCCATCCATCTATTTTTGTCTTCGTTGCAGTTTTTAAAAATGGGCTTCATTACGACATTTCCGTACACGCACACGAGGTGCTTTGATCATATTCTTCCCATCAACCTCTTTTCCTCCTGCTACTTCCCACGCGCTCCCTCTCAATATCCCCCACTTACGTTCATGTTGTTTTTCCTTTACATCTAGAATATTCTCATGTTAGTGTCTTCACATTTGAAGGACAAAATTTTAATCCAGTTATAGCTATGTATTCTCATTATTCATTTAAAAAATAGTTTTAAGGGATGGGAGATAAGTATAAAGAACAATTGTGATTTTTATGAGATTTCAGGTTTTATTCTTTATGTGAAAGTAGCAATTTTTATTTAAGAGCTAAGTCAGAAGAGAGCAAACTCTATATTTTCCCTAGTGGGCTGCTCAATAAGTATTCTTCTACGGCAAAGAAAACACAGCTTTCATGATGCGATGGTGAAGAGGAACACCTGAGTGACCTTTGCCAGCAGGGATGCTGTGCAGTGCCCGGTTAGTGGGCTGGGCAGTCTTCCTGTACTGTACTCAGCAAATTTCTAGAGTTAGGGCAACAGCATTCCTTCTCTTCCTTTCCTTGGCCCCATAGTCCTGGATGAGATCATTAAGGAAACAGAATTTGGATGTTGGGTCCAACAACTTTCCAAATGCTAATTTGTATGACCGGCAGTGATGAGCATAGTGGCATTTTCAGTGTGGGTCACTTTTGTTCCCTAAAGCTCAAGCTGCCTTTGAATATGTTGTGCTTACAAGGAGTGCTGACACATAGCGGATGGAGAGAAATGCCAGAAAGACTTTGACTTTCTCCCTCAGAATCATGAATCACGGCAGTTCAAAGGAGGAGAGGCAATAGCCTGCTTTCTCATTTTTTGTGCTACTCCAGTAGTACACTTGGCCTTGATCGGCAGCTTCCAAAGACCCAGGACAGAGGAGCTTCTCAGCTAATCTTGTCTTGGTTCCCACGTTAGAAGGTGTAGTCAAGGCTGAAGCAAGAATGATCAAACAACAAGGAATAATGACAGGAAGATGGCAGTATTTCCCCAGTGTCTAATATGCCGTGTGTGTGCTCATTAGTAGATAAAAAGACCCATTCCCTATAAGTAGAGTTGCACATATAAACAGACCCATTCCCTATAAGTAGAGTCGTACATATAAACAGACCCATTCCCAGAGGATTTGCTCTAGGATTGTACTTTGGGTTTGACCATAGGAATAAGGTCAGAAAAAGAACTCGGTAGAGAGGAGTGTTTATTATATACAAGATGGAGGAAACTCATGGTGATTTCAAAGTCAGAAATGGGAGGACAAATTGAATTGTGGGAGTAGAGAAAAACCATCATGGTAACAGCAAGGAAGGGGAAATCATCTGAATTGGAGGACAGAGAAAAGAGATGCAGGAGAGTATGAATTAAGCTCTCAAAAGTCACAACCGATGGAGAAAGGGGAGATGTTCCTACTTAGCCAAAGTTTCATTCAGTGACTCAACCAAATGATCAAATATTACTGAAGAGTGGCATTGGGAACCACAGTTGACCACTGTTTTGTCACTTCTACTGGATGTTCATTTAGATAGCTGTAGTAGATATTTTGGAGACTTGGGTTTCATATTTACTTACAAATGCATAGGAACAGTATTGTGTTGTGAACATCCCGTATACACTAACAGCTGATTTCCCAAGTGAATGTCATACCTCTGACAGAATCCAGATTTCTCATTTCCTAACATGTTACCACAGGTTCATGTTCAGTAAAGAAAGATGTTATCAACTAGTCTATTAAGGACAGATCATTGGAACAGTATTATTATTTTCATTGGAAAACTTCTGGGACTTGATGGACTAGTCTAAGCTAGGCTAAAAGGACTAAGGAAAAATAATGAGTGTAATTTGGATAAGTTCAACTTCAAATAGACGTATAATTCTTTTGTCATATATGTGAAGATGGAACATGTGATAAGAATTGATTTCGTGGCTTTCCATGGGGTCCAAAATAGGAAAATAAACATATGCACATTCATTAGAATAATTATCAGGTGGCACTGGTAATGATGTCTATTTAGCAGATGAAAATACAGTTTAAAATATGCAAATATAAAAGTCAGAATTCAAGAACTTTAGTGCTAAAAGAGCATTTTGGGAACAATTTAACCATGCTTAGGACAAAGAAGTCAACTCACATTCAAGTTCACATAGTTGGTAGGGAGACTGCATGAACTCACTGAAGGATAAGATAGGGTGTGTGGGTCATGAATTAGCATGTTTTTTTTCTTCTTCTGTCTCATTGACTGAGCTAACTTAAAAGGAGTGACCACAAAGCATTAAGAGAAAATAAGTAATACGAAGAGCTTTGCACGTTGCTAGATGAATTAGTGACACCTAAATGGTGTGAAAATATCTGAAACTGGTATCTAAACTAAAACTTTTAGGTCCTTATCATTTGAAAATAATAAATAGTTGATTATATAACTATTAGTGGACCACTTTACTTTCTAAAGACAATAAAAACATTTATCCCACATAAATGTGACCTCCCTGGAGCTGGATTCCATTTTCGCACCTCCCCTACTTCTTATCCTTATTCTCTGCCTCAACCCCCATTTACACATGCCTCTTCAGTAAAAGTGATGCTATGTAACTTCTGAGGCTAGGTCAGACAGGATAATATTGATTACATTTTTATTTTGTCATACTTGCCTGGGAACAAGACCATGCTGGGGAAAGCCCAGGGTGCCTAGGGAAGCCACTTATAGGTGTCCAGCTGGCAGCCCTGGCTAAGCTGCCACTGAAGAACCATGTGTGAGGAAGCCTTTAAGTTAACTCTGGCAGTCACCACCATCTGGTTGCAGCTGCATGAGAGCCCCAAACAATAACTGCCAAGTTAAGCTCACTTTCCCTGCCAAGCGATCATAAGATGGAAACAAATGATTGCTATTATTTTCAATTGTTAATGTTTTGAGCTTCTTTGCTACAAAGCAATAGACAAAGAGAACACTACTCCTAAAATCAGAAAGTTATCATCCTTTAAAAGTAAAATAAATTGGAATCAATCATATTCACAATTCTACCACACAGATACAAACTGATTTCAAAGGAATTGTGAACTTAGTGAATCTCACAAGGTTCTCATAAGAACCCATTGATAAGAGAACACATAGTAAGGTCAACAACATGGTTTTCTAAGCTTAAAATGGAAAGTTATGTAAACGCAAGCATTATTATATACACATTTTGTATTTGCTTAAAAAATAGGCAAGGTGACCTTAGGCGTGTTTCCCACCTCTAACTTCTGTCATTCTGTCTTCATTGTGTGGGTGTTCCATTTGCTGAAAAAGCCAGATTTTAGAACAGCTTTCTTTTGGAAACGATGTTTTTAAAGTTAAGAAAAAAAATCTTGCCACACTGTAGAAGTGGCAGCTATAAAAATAGATACAAAAATAAATTGAAAATTCATAACAATTGTGCTGCAAAAGATGCTTTAAAACTGAATTACAAAGTAAAATGAACAAAGTGGGCTTTTGATTAAATGAGTAAGCTGAAGTATTTCCAGTAGGATATGTTGGAAATGACTAGCAATACCATAAAATAAATGAAGAAAGCATTATGAGGACAATGTGAAGATTGAGCTATCACAAATAAGAATTTTAGAACATATGATCTTATAGTATAAGACAAGGTCAGAAAACTGGATGAATTCTTAGCTCTAGCAGAAGTAACACTCATATCTGTGCTAAGAAAATGCAGAAGATGGGAACCAAACTATGTCAAAGAAGTTTTGTACTGGTGGAAAGATACTAAGGTAGAAAATCAAGGGATTTGGACTAGGTACAAAAAGAAGTACATTTCTTGCATCTCCCTGCATCCCACCCCCGCTATCTTCAGACACATATCAACACCATCCATTTTTAAGGAGCAAAAGTGACTCCGTATTCCTCATGTACATCTGCACAGATGGCAACAATAATTCATCAGTTTCCTAACAATTCATTGTCACTTTCTAAGTCAAGTTTGGAGACCTTAGTTGGAATGAAGATTTAGTAAGTTCAAGCATTTTGTTTAAGTTTCTCAATGAATAGGTATTTTTGTTCACTTAGCGTGTACTCAGCTTAAGGAAGGATACCAAAGTCTAAAGTCTGTAAGTGGCTAGCACCTAACTGAAGAGATAGACATAGAGTAGTAAAAATGTTAATATTAAGCAGTGGACTTTTAATGGAAATAACTTAGTGAGAGTGAGGTTTGAAATATTGGTGACCCCAAAACATGAAAGTATTTGATGTCCCCACTGCAGAGGAACTAATACAGAAACCTTAAAGCAACAGAGGTCAATATGAGAAGGGGATCAGGAACTAGTGAAAAGGTTAGTTAGAGATGAATCAACATGGGTTGTAACACACTTGTACATGGAAGCAATAGTAGGAATCTCTCTGTATAGCTATCCTTAATTCAACTAGCAAAAATGCTATGTCTTTCTTATTATTGCTTATACTTTCTCTTCAACAAAAGTAGAGATAAGAGCAGAACAGGTTCTGCCTGGAAGCGAGTGGGGGAGGGGGAGAGGGAATGGACTGGAGGTAGGGGGGAGAAATGGCCCAAACAATGTATGCACATGTGAATAAATGAATTAAAAAAAATTGGTGAGAATTGACAAACTGAGAGGAAGCCATTCTTGACCAGCCTCTTATTCCACACCTGTTACACAGTGACTGCTCAAGAGATATTTATAGAAAACATTTTGAGCAAGCAGGTCCAGGCATGGTGGCCTACCCCTGTAATTCCAGCTACTTAGGAGAGGAATATAGGAGGATTGCAGTTTGAGGCCAGTCTGGGCCAAAAATAAGTTACCAAGACTCTATATCAAAAAAAAACCCAAACAACAAACAGCTGGGTGTGGTGATCCATTCCTGTAATCCTAGCTACTCAGGAGGCAGAGGTAGGAGGATCATGGCTCAAGGCTGGCCCCAGGCAAACACTTGAGATGTCAGGGTAATCAGATCGAGGAGATCTGGAAGGAAGGTGATGCATTCATTTTCTGTGGTAGAAAAATGGAGATCAATAAAGCTGCCTGATACTCAAGAGAACTGCTCTGACAGCACAATGTGAGATGGAACAGATTGAGTCAGGTAGCATCAATTTCAATTCTCCCCTGCCTTGGCAGGCTTGTCTCTAATGTTGGCACTTTGTGTTCAGTCAAGTAAGACAACCTCTAGCGAGGTACGAGTTCTGGGGAAGGGAAGTTCCAGTCCAGCTGGAACCAGGCTTGTGGAAATTCTGTGTGGGTGAGGGATGCCGGGAATTCAGCTTCAACCAAGACTTCTAGGGGAGTGGGGGAAGCACGGGCAAAGACAAAGGCTGTGCCACCGAGAAGTGATTGCAGAACAGTTGTAAGGATTATTCCCACTTTGGGAATATGAGTACAAAGGACCAGGTTTTCTTGTCAGCCGTACATCTATCTTTGCCTGAGACACGAAGGACATACTGCTTTAAAACAAATAAGCAGACAAACAATACCTTTGGGGATGTAATTCCTACATTCAAAGTTTGACACTTCTGTTGACCCACAAAAATATCTGGTATTAGGAGAGAATTGTTGCAAGATGTGACTATGGGTGTGAGGCAGAGTACCTTAGTCTGGGACTCCAGGTAAATGATTCAACTTTCTGGGCCTCCACAACCTGATCTGAAAATGGGGCTATTTCTTAAAAAGTCCATATAGGACTTTTATGAGGATTAGACACTTTGAGTTACATGTGAAATGCTTAGAGTAGTTCTTAGCTCATAGGTAGTGATCCAAAAACATAAGTCACTACTATTATTGTATTGACTTTGTCTTTTTCTGTCTCTTCTGCCTAAGGAAAAACTGGTCATTATTATCAACATTTCTATGGCAGGATGTCAGAGGGAGACAACTTAAGTGGCTTACCTAAGTAACAATAAATTATTTGGTGGAATTCAGAAAGTACTCTATTCTCAAGTCCTCTTGATAAAAAGAGCCACATTTTTTAAAGCTTTGTAGAAGAAATCTTTTTTTTTAAAAAGAGTTGAACGAACAGAATCATAAATAAGTTAGTTGCATTTTGCTTTTCCTGCCTGAGAAACCAGAAAAATCATTTTTCTTCCCATCTGAAAGGACAGCTAAAAAGTACCAGAGCTCACAATGACACTACATTGTCTGTACCTGAAGCAAAATGAATCACAGTAGAAATGAATAATGTCTGGCAGGAGGTTTAGGATATTGTTTTGATAGTGCAGTTATTTTCTATGTAAAAGCACTCGTGTCTTGAAGTGGACCTTGTCATTGAAAAGCACTTCATCTTGTATTTCCAAAGATTTAAATGGAAATTGTTGCTTTTGGAAAACAGTCATAACAAAGGACGTGACTTTGTTTTAAAGCGTTGATCCACTTGCTTCCTGTTACCGGTAAGTCTCTCCCATGGGTCACAGGCTTGTTTCCTCCAGAATCTAATACTAATCTAATAATCATACAGATAATCAAATCTCTAAAGTGCCTTATTCCTACACTGTGTCAAGCATATTATATAATCACATGCAGGAATAATCACATGTAACTCAACCACAGCCTTTCAGTGTAAAGATGAGTTTCCTCATTTCACAGAGGGAGAATAATAGAGGGGATGAACCAAACTGGAGTACAATATATGTATATATGGAAATGTCAAAATGAAATTCCCTGTATAGCTATCATATACTAATAAAAACATTTTTTGTAAGAAGAAGAAACAGGCTGGGTTAAGTACCTTGTTCAAGGTCACATGGCCACAGAAGAAAGAATGGAATAGCCATTTTCTTTCAGCCATTTTGTGTTTACCTCTCAATTATTATCTCCAGCCTTGGTGTATATTGTTTAAGACTTTTGAATCAAAGCAATAGAAAACTTAATAAAAAAATGGAGTCACAGCATTTGGGGATCCCTACCTGAACTTGGGCAACATAAAAGAAAATTCAAAGGAAGACTTGTTCCATTACTATTTTTTGAGCTGCCTGGACATCAGTGAATGTCCTATGTTTTATGCATTTCTAGTTCCATAAGTTCACTGAGTTCACTATTTGGGGTATAGGTCCTATTTTATTGGCTTTTCTTTGATCCAGTGTTCCCATGTTTCAGCACCACTGTGTTATTGATACATAATTAGTACAAAATAAATGACTTCCCTGGGAAAGAGTCTGAGAATATTAGGCAGAAAGTAAAACTGGCATTATTTGCAGTAGTATGAAACTAAAAGTGGGTGCCTAAGTTAAAAAACAAAGCAAAACAAATAAAGAACAACAAAAAACAATGATCTCAAATATTACTCTTTGAGATGCCTTTCTGAGGAACAGAAAATTATAATTATTCATTATAGATTAGTTTGTATGTATTACATACAAAATATTTTCTCCCAGATGCATAATTTACTGATGCCTGAAAAATTTAAAATACACTGTCTCTTGGCTCATGGGAAAAAGAAAGCAAAAATTGAATATAACTACACAGCTGTGAGCCTCTCAGCTGAGCAAAGTTGGAAAAATGGTATGCAGACACAATCGGCCCCCTTCTTTCCCATCTCATCAACACTGCTTTAACTGACATTAGAGACTGTAGAGAGCACAGGAAAAATGGGACATTTCCAATAATTTTGGCACCTCAATTTTTGTTTGCTTTGATAGTATTATATGACTTCAGTATTATTTCTTATTCCATTCTTTTTCATTCATATAACTGCAGGCTTCAATTTTTTCACATACATACGGTTATTTAGAGGAATCGGCCATACATTGGCTATAAAGCACGGCTCAATACATTCAAAGGTTATGTTTTCTGATCACAATGCAATTGTGTTAGACACGAAATATGATCACAAAATTAGGAAATATGCATATCATTGAAAAACTAAGAAATAGTCATTGAAATAATATGTAGGTCAAAGAAAAAATCATAATGAATTGCATAGTATTTCAAGTAGAATGATAACAAAAGTATACTTCATAATATCCTGTATGCTTCCACATCATTCCTTGGATGGCATTTTACTCTTATCGAATGCATTTATGATGCATGAAATCATTTTTTGAAGTATTTATTCATTGTGCAATATTAAATGAAGCTAACATATGAATTACCTCACATATTTATCATTTTTTGTGGTCATGACAAAAAATATATTTTAATATGATTTTTAAGAACAAAACACATTGTTACTGACCATGCCATGCATTACATCTTTCAAATTTATTCCTTATAGTTGAAATTTACTCTCATTTGACAACTTTCCCCACTCTCCCACTCTACTTTTTCCATTAGTTCAACTTTTTAGCATCTACATACAAGTGAAACCATGTAGTATTGTCTTTTAGTTCCAGACTTCCTTCATTTTCAAAACTGAATAGTATTTTATTATAGATAGATGATAGATAGATATTTTCTTTATCCATCTACGGATATATACTTAGGTTGATTCTATTTCTTGGGTATTGTGAATAGTGCTGAAGTGAATATGGGAATGCATGTATCTCTTTTACATACTGATTTGATTTCCTTTTGATATATACCTAGTAGTAGAATTGCTAAATCCTATGGTAGTTCTATTTAAATTGGGCTATTTGTTTTCTTGCTATTGAGTTACCTAAGTTCCTTATATGTTTTGTATCTTATGGTTATCAGATACATCTTATCAGATGTATGGTTCGCAAAATTTAAGCATATTATTGTTTAAAATGCATTTATTAGAAAAGAAAAAAATGTGGAAAATAGGTGAAGTAAGCAAACTTCTCAAAAAGTTCTAGAAGGGAGAGTAAATTAAGCCAAGGAAAGTAAAGAAATTATAAAATGAAGGTCAGAGCAGAAATCATGAAACAGAAACTATCATACAATAGTGAGAATCAGAAGAGCCAAAAGTTGGTTCTATTCAAAATTTGACATAACTTGCCAAAATTGACACAAGAAAACAAACCTTGGATAATTTATCTGCAACTATTTTTTTAAAACAACAATGAGAAAACCTTAACCACAAAGAAAACTCCAAGCTCAAGTGAATTTGTCATGAGGTCTCCCATACATTTAGAAAAGAAATAACTTTAATCTTAGCAAAACTCTTCTTAGTAGAAAAGAGAGAAAGACTACAAAGGCATTTTGTGAAATAAGATAATATTGACTCTAAAAGCAAGGGAACAAAATTTAATAGGCTAACTTCACGAATGAGTACCTCTTGAAAAATTCCCTTAAAAAGCTAGCAAAGAAATGTGGCATCTATAAAAGAAGTAATATACGACTAAATGGAGCTAATCCCAGGAACTCAAGATTAGTATGACATTCAAAAATCAATCAGTAGAGTTTTCCATGCTAAGACATTGTAGATATGAACAATAGTGATCATTTCAACAGTTGTAGGAAAACATTTAACAAAATTCAACGTCATTAACTCACAATTAAATGCTTTAAATAGAAAAAGATTAAGTTCCCCAAGTTGGAGTAAGAGTATCTACAAAAAAAAGCTTTATAGGAAGCATTGGTCTTAATAGCATATTTTGATATTAAAAAACCAAGGATTCTATCACTGATTCCATTCATCTGAGTACTGAGGACAAGGCAAAATAACTGTTATGTGTGTGTGTATGCACACATATATATATATATACACACATACACACATATATACATATATGCATCTATATCTAGTTACTCAGGGATGATATAAGGATGGGAGGATCATGGCTGTAGGTCAACCCCAGGGCAAGGGGTTGTAGGAAAAAGTTAATGAGGTCAGCAAGGCAAAAAGGGACATCTTACTGAAACTATAACCTAAGAAAACCAAAAAGGGTTGTGGCTCAAGTGGTAGAGCACTTGCAAGTGCAAGGCCCTGAACAAAAACCCCAGTATTGACAAAAAAATCAGAAGAGAAATATTATTTTTAAATAAGTTATACAATTTTGAAAGAAAAATTTCAATTGAACCTACGGAGAAATTTTGTTTTAATAGAATTTAGCAGAATTACTAAGTACACATGAGTGTATATTTATATAGTTATATATATAACAGAAATAAATACATTAGGAAATTAAATTTATAAAAACATTTACAGTATACTAATAAAATTATCCAGAACAACTAATAAAATTAAGATAAGATGCTTGACATCTCTTTATAGGAATTCATGTACAGTTAATAAGAGAAAATTTAAAAGATTATGCATTAAGAGGATATATTATATCACATATATGTATATATATACATATATATACACACTATGTACATAGATTGGAGACCTTAATATAAATATGTCAGTGCATAGATTCAATATAATCTTGGTCCAAATCCCTACACATATCTGTATGAAGCAAAACAAGTTGAGTCTAAATTTGTATTGAAATACAGCGTACCAAAAGTAACATAGTCATTCTTGAAGAATGGCTAGGTGTGAGGACAGTTCCAATGGCTATTACATTTTATTACAAAGGAACAGTTAAAGCCAAATTGACCCTGGAGTTTGCAATGCTCCTTTCAGGATTTTTGAAGGTGCCCTAATACTGTGTTCACACATTACATGTTTTTGTAAAATGTGTTAAACAAAATAATTTAAGCACAGTCAATGAAGACTGCTATATATTTCCTTTCCAAATTCACCATTATTATATATCTGCCTTTCTTGGCAGACTTTGGAAGGGCTGTAGGCATTTAAAGGACCTGAAGGAGGAGAAGTCAAGTTGGGGTTATATTTAATGTTAGTTCATTGCAAGAATGACTTCCAGCAATATACCTAAGCCCTCTGGTGTGCTTATGACTGAACAAGCAGGATCAGAGGCTCTCTTTCTAATCAAGTGTGTCTTGTGGTGCCTGGCATCAGAAGTGGGCAGGTGGTGGAGAAACAAAGCGTGAAAACAGGTGGAAGTTTTCCAACTATTGTACATGTAAAAGATTAAGGAGAGAATTCCTACTATGGATGCTTAAGTTAAAATTGAAGTTCTCTTGATTAAGAAATATACTTCACAATGTAGTACACACAGGAAGTCCACCCTACTTTTGTGGGAATTAGTGGGATTTGACTCAGGGTTTTGAGCTTGCTAGACAGGCACTCCATGGCTTGAGTCAGACCTCCAGACCTTTTTGCTCTTGTTATTTTGCAGAGTCTTGCTCTTTGCCCAGGCTGGCCTGAAGTCCGATTTTACACTTTCTGCCATTGCTGGGATGACAGACACACACCACCACACCCAGCTTTTTCTTTTGAGATGGGGTCTTCAGGACATTTTTGCTTGGGCTAGCCTGGACCTGCAATCCTCCAAATCTCAGCCCTTGCCCTCCCAAACCCTGTGTAGCTAAGATGACAGGGGTGCCTCACTGTGCCTGGCTTCACCATACATTTTTAATGGAGCCATGCAAAGTAGAAATTATTAGAATTCTTCTGTTACTAAGATGCAAACTAGTAGCAGCATGTAAATGGTGAGTATATCCATACCATACATGAAAACTTTGGGGACTAATTTCACAAATTTGACAGAAATTCTAACATATTCACATGTTTACTAAAGATGGATAAAACTGAACAAAATTTTTCTAAATTCAAAAAGTAATAGTTTTTTCTATAGGAAAGACTTAATTTTCATTTCTTTTTCTTTAGAGAAAAGAGTATTGAAAAACCATTGTCATATGAAAGGACAATCAAAGAAAATGTAGCCAAAAATTATAAAGAAAAATCTCTTGAGATATTAAACAAAACTTAATAAAATACATTATTTTCTTGAATTTCATGGTTTTATTAGGGCTTACCAGCTTTCTAAGATTTATAATTTGCTGTAATTTCTCACTTACTTTTGTACTTAATTTTAGATTCATCATTTCATTTTTTTTCTTATAGGAGGACACAAAATTGTATAAAATTTTGTGCTCCTTAAATCTATCCCTAGACTAGCAATTAAGAACTGAACAGGAAAGGATGTAATTAACTTAGGTATACTTAAAGAACAATCAAATATAATAAAGATCCAAAAAATAGACCCACAAATATATGACCATCTAATTCATGATAAAAAGTGGCACTCAGATAACACTTTTATCAGTGGAAATAACACTTTCAATAGATGGTTTTGAAATGACTGGATGTGTATGGAGAAAAACTGAACTCCCTACCTCACACCATTCACAAAAATAAATTGCAGTTTTGTCATAGACATAAATGAGAAATTCATAACAATAAAGCTTTTGATAAATAATATAAAACAGTACCTTCATGACTTTAGGTTAAAGAATAGTTTTTTTTAATTATTGCTGTATTGGGGGTGCACTGTGACATTTACAAAAGTTTATGATATATCATAGCTGAAGTCACCCCCTTCATCATTTTCCTTACCCCCTGCCCCCATTCCACTTATATACATGAGTACCTAATATTTCCACCAGATTCAAGGGTGGAGAATATTGTTTAAATAGGACATAAAACCTACTAACCTTAAATGAAAAGACTGATAAATTTAACCTTGCTAAAATTAAGAACGTTTGTTTACCAGAGACACCATTGAAAGGCAACCTTGAGAAGGAAAATACATATGTAATACATAACTGGTTACAGGTGCATATATGGAATGCATTAACTCAGAATCATTAAAAACAAAGAATGAGAAAAATTCACTTCACAAAAGAGAAAATTCTAAAGTCCAATAAACACATAATAATGTGCTCAATCTCATTAGCCATGAGAGAAATATAAATTAAAGCTTCAGTGATACCTCTTTATACCTTGTGTATTGATAAATTTTAGGAAGTCTTATGTTCCTGAGGATATAGAGCTAGTAGGATATTTTTCCACTGCTGGTAGAGGTTGGCAGGGCTGTAAGCTAGCACAGCTATGATGGAAAACTCCATATGGAGGCTCCCCCCCAAAATTAAAAATAGAACTATCACATGATCCAGCAATCCCACTCCTGGACTGGAGACATGAAATCAGCATGTTGAAGACATCTGCACTCCCATGTTCATTACAACACAATAGCCAAGAAATGAAAACAACCTGAGTGTCCATCAACTGATGAATGAATAAAGAAAACATGGTATGTACTTACCATGGAATATCATTTGGTGAAAAAAGAATGAGATTCTATCATTTCATAGGTAGAACTGGAGATCACTATGTTAAGTGAAATAAGCCAAGCACAGAAAGACAAGTGCTACACAAGGTCACTTCATATGTGGAATATATAAACAAGTTGATCTCACGGAAGTTGAAAATAGAGGATTGGTTACCAGAGGCCAGGAAGTGTAGGAGTGGGGAGTATGGGGAAAGGTTGATCAATGGGTTAGATAGGAGCAAAATTTATTCTAGAGTGCTATTGCATAGTAGAGTGATTATAGGTTCTGTATACCTCAAAAATGAGAAGACAAGATTTTGAACAATTTCACCCCAAATAAATGGTAAATTTTGAAGAGATAAATGTGATTATTCTGATTTAAACATTATGTAATATATATATGTCTTGAAACATAATATAGCACCTCAGTAACATACATAATTTTTATTTTATGTACATGTTAAAAACAAATTGAAAAAAGTATAAATTGGTAAAGCCATTTTGAAAAATCTTCAAGAGCTGAATATATTATCAAAATCCATAATGAGCAGTTTTATTCCCAGATATTAATACTCCAGAAATGTGTGCTTATGTACAATAAAATACCCATGCAAGAATATGCATAAGAGGATGAATAAGCAAGGCAGATGGCAGGCAGATGGTGAAGACCCAAGTTCATGTAAGATGGAATATTGAATCTGGCCTGTGTGTGGTCAGTTTACTGGTTTGCTGGGTGGATGAAGAAAATTCCTAAGAAAGCCAGTGGACTTCCCAGTGTTGGACTATATTTGGAGTCTAGAAGATTGGGTAATCATCAGGGTTAGAGCAGCTACCAAATGTGCATGTGGGAAACATTTCACAAAGTAGCTTCAAAATCAAAGGGTTATAAACCTCATTTATATGTTCATATAAGGTCACAAGATTTTTATAAGTCAGCTAAAAACTTCTTTATAAATAACTATCACTATTGAGATTTTTTTATAAAGCATATACTGTCCTTATTTTTGACTGGAAACCAAAGGTAAACTGAGACACTTAAATGTTTTTGTGGGTGTTTGAGATTTCATATGATGGGACTTCATTCTTTTAAATAGCATTCAGTGATTTTTAACTTTGGTTTCATAGGGCAGTGAACTCAATGAGTAGCAGCCCTAAGAATTCCTCTGAAAAGTGTCAATAGGATCTGTTTGATAACTTTTCCTAAGACTATAATAGAGCAAATAAAAACAAATGAATGTAAGTATTTTTGAAATCTGATTAATTTAAGCTCTCTAATCTCTACTTTCTCAGTTGTTTCTCCAAAATTACCATCGTTTTTTTTCTTTCTTAGCTGCTGAGTTCACTTTAAAGAGAGTGCTCACAATTCTTAGGTGATATTATCTGTTTTGTGATTTTGAAAGACATCAGGAGTTTCTTGAGTAGAATCAATGTTCTGAACACTGATTAGAGTTGGAGTAATGCTGCGGGGGACCAAAGGGACAGGTAGAAACCAAAACAGAGCTCTGTGAGTCAGTTTATGGAAAGCACTCCACAGGGCAGCTGTTCAGTTGGGCACTGCATACCTTAGAGCACTACTAACTGTGCATGGGGATTTTGACTTCATCAAAATCCTTGGGCCCCAAAAGAAAGCAATTGAGAGAGAAAAGAACCAAGGAGCTGCAGCTTTCAGCGTGAAGACATGCTTCCTAGCATGGGATATTCCCCAGGGTGTAGAAGACTGGGGACTCTGCAGGCCTGGGAAACCTACGGATCTGCTCATATGCAGCAGTTCTATTTGAGCACATGTGAGCCGCAATTTTTGCATAAACTGCTATAGACTCTGGATGGTTTGTTCACTTTGGTTCCCCGTGGATGGCCTCTGTAGGACCATCTTCTCAAACTTCAATACTTAAAACAGCCCCTTAGTTCTCAGGCAGAAATGCTTACAGGGAGCATAAGTCTTCACTCAGAGCTGCTGCCAACAGGCTGGGAAGTAAACATTGCAAGGGAGTAGGTTAATTTATAACCAAGAATCCAAAAATTTATCAGTTTGGAATTCAAGATTGAATGTGAACTGAAGCCTTACATTCTGCTCACACCTAAAGATTAAAACTCTGAAGAAAGACATTTGAGGATAATACAGAACAGAAATAATATGAAAAGAAAGATGCTTTCTTCAACCATAGCATTAGCATAATAAAACATTCGGGCAGTGAATTTGGCTCTAAGCTTTCTTACAGTTAGTAAAGGAAACGAGGTTCTAGAGTTTTGGGGTACATAAATTCATCTATAGCTAAAAATATTTCTAAATTGTTATGGCAGAAATAATGTATCTTATGTATAAAAACATAACATGTCTTAAGTGGGTTTAAAAATATCTGATTCTACCTATGTGAAACCCGATGCATAGAGAAATTGATAATCAGAACCTTTGTACATAGTCTTGGTTAGTTCTCTGTAGGGGAATTATAAAGATATTTGTATGAAGGAAAACCATGGATCCATTAATAAGATAGGAAAATTTGGTATTAGAATGACAATTATCAACTATATAATCAAGTAGCCTTGATTTCTCAGATGAAAAACCTGAGACTCAGAGAAGTTGAAACACGCCAGGAATTAACAGATGACCTAAGAAGAATTGTAAGAAGATGTCTAGAGTTTTCTTGTCTAGCACACCACAGGAAGAAGAAACTCTACACCTAGCGATCTCTCAAATCCTCCAATAAACTGGGTGTTGTAGTGCACACCTATAATTCTAGATACTTGGGAAGTAAAGGCAGGAGGACCATGGGTTTGAGGCCAGCCCTGGCAAAGTTGGCAGTGAGACCCTGTCTCAAAATCAAATGAAAATCAGGCCGGGCACTGATTTTCCTAGTTACTCAGGAGGCAGAGATCAGGAGGATCATGGCTCCAAGCCAGCCTGGGCAAATCAGACAAATAGTTCCACAAGACCCTATCTTGAAAAAATCCTTCACACAAAAGGGCTGCTGGAGTGGCTCAAGATGTAGTACCTGAATTTAAGCCCAGAAACTGCAAAAAAGAAAAAAAAAGTCAAAATCAAAGGACATGGGGGCATAGCCCCAGTGGTAGAGTGCTTGCCTTGAATGTACGAGGGGTCTTTGGGTTCAAACCCCAATACCACCACCAAAAAAAAAGGTCTTCCAACAAAAGCCAATCAAAAGGGCTAGGATTTTTTTTTCTAGTATATGAATATAAGAAAGAAAAGAACTATTAAGCACATCACCATCATATTTAAGTGGTCAATAAGAAGTTTGCTATAAGAGTTTAAGTTATTCAAAAAGACTGTTACACACAGCAATAACATATAAAGATAGGGATCTGGGAAGACCACCTTCAGAGGAGAGACATTTAGAAATTCAGAATCCTGTCACTTCGAATGAGATTAATTAAAGCCTTTATGAGAATAAATGAATCTGATATTCATATAGCCATCTCCACATGGCTGTAGCACTGCAGGACTGTAAGAGAGAACATTATGAAAGACTGAGAAAGGAAGGGATAATTGCACTAATTTCTTTTAAATGAGATCAGGCAGGGGAGAGAGAGAGAAGCAAGAGATGAGAGCAGGACAGGAGCCATGAAAGTGGGCAAGCTTCTTTGGATTCCTACAAAGGCCCCCTGCGAAAGTAGAAATTTCTTTCTCCTTGAATGATGAGTAGTTCATGCTATTAAGCAAAAGTTACCCAAGTCAAGAACACCAGTGATCTAGGTGGGCCATTGGCCAAAAGATGACTGATTCCTTCTGGACCTTGCCTTACCCAGAAGCTTTTGATTTTCTCCAGTTCTTAACAAAATCCATGGTTCTCTCAGAAGACATAGTAAAACAGCATAATAATGGGGAGAAATAGAAAACACTGTGAAGGATCAGTATGAACTGAGTTCATCTTTTTATGATGCCTTTATAACTATTTTTTCCATTAGCCTCATCCCCAAACTCACACAGCATTACCTCACAAGCTAGGCATCTGCAGACAGGCTGACTAAACCACCTGATGGCATCTCAGACTTACCTGACCATTTGACTTCAGCCAGCTGCTACCTTTTCAGGGTACCTCAGGCTGAAACATGGGCTCCTAGAAATTCTGTGTATGAAAGGAGCAAAGAGCTCTGATGAGTGAAATAAGGAGAAAAAAATGTTTACAGAGAGTTTGTCTCTACTATCAAGTCATGAGACTGAGCTCTTCTCCATCATTGGATGCATCTATCTTTTAACAAGAATAAATGCATTTCCTGTGAAACTACCTAGGACAAGAATCATGGGGTAAAGGAATATAAGTCAGGTTACAACAAAGGCACTTGCACACCCATGTTTACTGCAGCATTTTTCACAATAGCCAAATTATGCAAACAGCCAAGATGCCCCACTACTGATGAATGGATTAAGAAAATTTGGTATTTATACACAATGGAATTTTACTCAGCCACAAGAATGAAATTTTGTCATTCACAAGCAAATGGCCAACTGCAGAACATCATCTTAAGTGAAGGTAGTCAGGTTCAGAAGGCCAAAAATCTCATGTTCTCCCTCATATGCAGATTATAGATCTAACACAAATGCAGTAATATTATTGGACATGGGTCACACACTAAGGGGAGAATGTGCAGGGGAGAAATAGGGAAAGGGAAGGAAACCTAAAACTTGAATATGGTTGATGTGCATAGGAGCAAATACAGTAATCTTAAACTGGCTGAGGCCACTATGGGAAGGGGACTAGGGAGTAGTGAAGAGGTCTGGTAGAGATGACCCAGTTTGGATTGTGATACACACATGCATGGAACAACACAAGGAAACTCCCTGTGTAGTTATCTTTATCTCAAACTAGAAAAAATGCAATTTCCTTACTATCTTTTATATTTGTTCTACAAAATCAGAGAACAGTAGGGCAGAACAAGTTCTGCTGGGGGCTTGGCGGGGAGGAGAGGGGGTTGACACTGTGAAGGAGATGAGAGGTGGCACAACTAATGTGTACACATGTAAGTGATTGCAAAAATGATACCTGTTGAAACTGTTCTGGGAATGGGTGGGGGATGAAGGAGAGCAGTGGAGGGGGTGAATTCAAGTATGATATATTCGATACATTGTAAGACCCTTTGTAAATGCCACAGTGTACCCCCACCCAGCACAATAGTAATAATAATAATAAAAGATTCATCGGGGTAGGGAAGTAAGTTAAAGAAAAATAGTCACAGTACTTCAGATTGCATATAAAAGAATTGGTCCTAGGCAATGACTGAATGAAAGTTATTGCTTTTCACACATTTTTTGTTCCCTTAAAATAAACGTGGGCTTAAAACAGAAAGAAGTGTAGTGTTAATGGCTTCCAGATCAAGATCTGCAATGTGAGTTTGATCATCATTCAAGCAATAGTTTGGAGAACTTTTTTTTGTGAATCCAGAGTTGGTGAAGAGTCACAGGATGAAAAATTGAGTGCAGGTCAGGCAAGTTCATGTATTTTAAATGTCCCGGATGCCTTACAGAGTCAGATGCAAGACATGGGTGAGGCTACTAGTGCTCTAAGAGATGAAAGCATAAGAAAGCAAAAACTATATTTTCAAAATCAGAATTACCAAATATTTTATGCCTCACACCTATTCTTGCAAGAGGTAAGTATGTCTGAGAAATACAATGAGGCAGACCCCTGTGTATTCATTGCTCAAAAATGGATTTAGAGACCCTAGATTAAAGAAGCTGTGACCATCTGAGTTCGATGGGCCTAATGAAGATTCTCCTTTGCTCACTGATTTATAGAGGCAAGAAATTTGGAATTGAGAAATGAGAAACAACTGTTCTCAGAGGAACTTATGAAACAGAACATATAGGGGAATTAATCAGCAGCATGCAAGGTGTAGAAGGAGCTCTTGGAGAGACCAAAACCAAGACAGGAAAGCTTCAGGGAGGCAGACACTGCTTCCTGAGTGAATCTTGCTCTCTGGGTACACATGGCTTCTCATTTTCACTTCTTCTCTTTACTCATTGACATTTTTCTCATTGGCCAACCAACATGGTCATCCCAGCCCACTGCCAGTCATTTCCTGATTAAGAGCCCAGTAGAGAAATGACTAGTTTTTGTGTCTTTCAGTGCCTCAGGTTGTTCAGACTCATCTCAGGCAATAGGCAAAGGCTTGGGTAATGGAATTTAAACAAGATTTCCAGGGTCTGTCCACTTAGGTGAGTAAGATAGTCTCAGAGTAGGTTAGGGAAGCAACCAAAAAGTATGTTTACACAATAGCTGCTTAGCTTAGTGTGTTAGATGGAATCAGCTAGTTGCCACATTGCTTTGTTTTCCCAAGTTAAATAAGTTCAGAAAATGCTATCATATCAATTGCCATTCACAGTTTGTTATGGAGGGCACTTTGCATGTGTATATATAAAAGATATATTTAAAGTTAATGACTAGAATTACAACCCTGACTATATTAATGCTTATTCGAGAAGAGCATATTTAGTTTCCTTTGCTCTACATTATAGTACTGGAACAAATAATCTAAATTTCTATAACAGAGAAAGCCAAAAGATTATCTCCCTTTGCACAGTATGCACAGTTGTTCAGCAAGGGGCTGAATATTCAAGGGCCCATTGCTCCTAAGTGGGACTACATTCTCCTGCTAGCTAATGCCCAAGGCTACACTTAAATCTTCCTATTAAATCCTTTTGACAAAAGACTCTGCCAGCCTGGGTCCCTGAGTGTCTGTGTGAACCAAGGACATTAAAAAAATTCTGCTCAAGAAATAGATTAACCATATTCCTAAAATATATTATTCTCCAAAGCAAGGACAGAGTCTTAACACAGATGAACACGTACAAGTAAAAACTTGTCCTAAAATCATATTAAAGTATAAATCAGTGTTTTTCAGAGCGTGGTCTGAAAAACCCATGAGAACCCTGATGGCCAGCGAGGGATAAGGAGCTGACCTAGAATCTAGAACAAGACATCACTAAGCATGATGCAGCTGACATAGATTTTCACAGGAAGGCTATTTGCTGAAGGAAAGGATGTGATGAGTTATATTCTGACAAATGTACTTCAGTTTGACATGGACCAGTTCTTTGAATGACCCCGGTATAGACAGCAGGTATTAAGTCTGCTCTTAAGAGCAAGTTTGTTTTATTTAAACCCAGGTAACCTATGGACATGCTAAAAAATAGTACAGGAAAGAGGTGTAGAATGTGAAGAAAAAGTTTTCTTTCTCCTCCATTCCATAGTCCACTCAAGTCCTTCTTCCCAGATTAATCACTGTAAGCAATTTACTGTGCATGGAGGCAGAAAATATCATGAGTACATCTGCAAATACAAGTATACATGTCAACGTGTTGTTGGATTTGGTTTGTAAGCATTTTATTGCGATTTTTATGTCTATGATCATCAAGGAAATTGATGTGTAAGTTCTTTCCTTCCTCCTTCCCTCCCTCCCTTCCTCCCTTCCTTCTTCCTTTCCTCTTAGTTTTTCATTAAAGTTCTGGTAGAATTAGCAATGAATCCATCAGGTCCTGGGCTCTTCTTTCTTGGGAAACTATTACTGCTTTAATTTCATTGCTTATTATAAATCTGTTTATATGATGTGTATCCTTCTGGCTCAATTTTGGTAGGTCATATGCATCTAGAAATTAATCCATTTCTTTTAGGTTTTCCAGCTTATTAGAATATAAGTTTTTGAAGTATTCTCTAATAATCTTCTGAATCTCATGGGTATTTATTGTGACATCCCCTTTCTCATTTCTATTTTACTAATTTGAATCTTCTCCCTCTTTCTTTTGGTTAGTTTGACTACAGGCCTTTCAATCTTGTTTATCTTTTCAAAGAACAAACTTTTTGTTTTACTGACTTTTTGCGTTGCTCTTTTAGTCTTCACTTCATTACTTTCTGCCGTGATCTTTATTATTTCTTTCCATCTGCTGCTTTTAGGTTTGGCTTGTTCTCATTTTTCTAAGAGGTTGAGATGCATCATTAGGTAATTTATTTGGGAATATCTCTGAATTCTTAACGACGGTAGCCATAGCTATAAACTTCCTCTTTGAAAATATATACAAATAAAACTGGGGTGTATTCAATTTTTGATACTTTACTTTTGTATTCAATAACACTTGGTGGAAATACTAATATATCAACAAGTAGATATCCATCTCATTTCATCCTAGGTAAATGTGGTATGCGTAATATTATATTGTGTATATATATCACAATATAACTTACCCATCATCCATTTGTGGTTATGTAGCATGTTTCCAGTGTACTTTTACTATTTCAAACAAATTCTGATAGAGATTACATGCAGAAAATTCTGTTTACTTTAGAGGGTATGTGACATGAAATGTCTGTGTCAAAATGAATATACATGAAATGTTTGCAGTTGTTGCCAAATTGCCATTCAAAACAATGGCATTCCATGTGAGTAAGTACCTCCTTTCTGTACCTCCTTATGGGATCTGATTGTTATTGACAGTGACATTTTAGCCCTTCTGATAAATATTTAGATTTGAACTTCTCAATTTATGAGTGCAAGCATGTTTTATTTTCCTTAAAAAGTTATATCATATAGGACCATACCAGATAACTTATTTTTGAGACAAGGTCTTACTATGTAGCTCAGGCTGATCTTGAACTCATAGTCCTTAGCCTCCCCAGTGCTGCTGAGATTACAATCATGTACCACCATGCCTAGCTGAATAAATTATAGGAAGTAAATAAATTATAGGAAAACCATCCAAAGTTATTGACTGAGTACTGGAAAGCCTTTGGGAAAATGGACTTTATCTCTTGGGGATATTTAAGTGTTCTCACTTGTTGTTTTTGTATGTCTGCATTGTTCTCTTTCTCTCGCTTTTTTAAAAAACAGAACAATAGAATATGGCAAAGATGATAATACTCAAGAGTACCAGAATTCAGGCAAGACAGAATTGCAGATATTCTGATTTTTAGATCCTCAGGTGTCTGACACTGATTGTTCCAGTTGGTCAAGGTTGCCACACAGGATGGCCAGTGTGGACATCATCCTGACCACCATGGTTTTAAGGGTAAGAGAGGGGGGTAGTTACAGGCTAAGAAGATACCTGAAAGCTTTCTGTTGCACAAATCTCCTTCCACGTTCACACACAGTACTCATCTTCAGCTGGGACTCTTGTACCTCAAATGTTAACCCTCAATATTCACTCGCTATTGCAACCTGGCTCCCAGGTTTTTTTACATCCTCATTACTACTGCAAACAGGCTCTCCAAATTTTTAAGGCCTTATAGTATTTGACCCTTCTCCTCTCACCTCATTCTTCATTTTCTTCCACCACATCTCTTTTTAAACCTTTTCCTTCTTGGTGATACTGGGGTTTTGAACTCAGGCCTTCATGCTTGCTAGGTATGCTCTCTACCAAACCCCTAGCCCTTTTACTATAGTTATTTTTCAGATAAGGTCTAATGCTTCTTGCCTGTGACTAGCGTTGGACTTCCTTCCATCTACCCATGCCTCCAGAGTGTCTGGGATTACAGTTGCATGCCACCAGAGTAAGTTTGGTTTTCAAGATAGGCTTTTCCTAATTTTGCTTTTTTGGCCGGGGCTAGCCTTCAGCTGTGATTTTCCTATCTCTGTCTCTCATAGAGCTGGGATTGCATGTGTGAGCCACTCAGCTGGCTCTGCCACATTGCTTCTTCAGATCTACAAAAATTCTTACTCCTTGGCCTAAGGTTTTTTCATATGACAACTATGAATTTATTCAATCTTATCTTTCTCTCCTATACAACTTGCTTCTGAGAACTGCTAGACAACGTCCTCAAAGCAAATGGATTATTTAAAGCATGAAAGTTTTAGAAATGCAGCAAGATATTCAAGCCTGCACCTTATCCTCCATGCCGCTTCTTCATGCTTGCCTTTGAGCCTCTGCTTGAATGACTACAGGAAACTACCTTGCTACAGAAAGATCTCTGCTAAACATCATCCCACTCATGTCATTTCCTTTTCTTGAAAGGATCTAAGGATTCATTTCCACCTGGGTCCACAAAGCCACCTCTGCAGTTTGTACCCAAACTTTCATGGAGTGGTTTCTGCTTACCTCCCAATGCATACCACGTCTTCATGTGTATGTACCCTGTATTCCCACCAAATTGGTAACTGATAGAACTCAGGAGGCACTGGGCTTTCTCACATCACTGTCTTTGTCCATACTGTTTCATTTTTGTGAATGTCATCTCTTCCTCCCTCTGCTTAACAGGCTTACCCTATTTAGTTCATCTTTATCCTTCTCTGAGGAAGCTGGCCTGCATTCCCTCTATTGCCATACCATATCTCATCCTACCACAGGTTGATTCTCACACCACACCTCACCCTATTAGAAGTAGAATCTTTCTTCTCTTTATTTTTCTGCTCCCTCCTGAGTCGCAGCCCTACAACTTTGCACCCCAGAGCAGAAATTTTATGGCACAAAAACTGAAACTCACATTTGCCCCATAATAAACTCTCAGTAAGTGTTTACAGAATGACTGGACAGATGGGATTATAATGTGAAGAACAGGACATCCAGTTTAGTAATTGGGGAACTTGGAGAGAAGGGGGGATGTCTATTACTCATCTATAAGAGCCTGCTCTCCTCTTTGGTAATTCCAGTGAAACTAATGACTTAAAATCAACAACAAAACATTTCCATCTGCTTAAAAGAGAGAAAGTTCCTCTCTTCATCAATTACCTTCAATAACATTTCATGGAAAACATCTTTTTAGTACTGGTAGGTGTCACATGGAATTCACACTATGATGTCCCTACCTTCTGCTTCCCATTCCCCATTCTGATGCACCAATGTTTTGATCAAATGGAAAGCAATACCATGCATTCAGCATTACCTACAGAGACAAAGTGTTTTCCAGGCTGGTAAGAATTTATTGCAACCACTGAATGTGTTCACATTTCCAGAGAAAGACTGTGTTAAGCTGATCAGGACTGCTCAAAATCCCATGGAAGCAAAAGGAATAGACAGATAAAAAAGAACCTAGAGACCAATGTTTCATGAGCATCTTGGATGCTTGTTAAAGCTGTAATGACTGGGTCCTACTCAGTCCTGTTAAGTCAGGATCTCTGGGAGTGGAGCCCATGTACCTTATTTTAATGAGTTTCTCTGATGTTTCTCGAAGCACTGATTTAGCATGTCTCTCCCTAGGGCTTCACGGAGATGGATGTGTCAGGCCATGCAAAAACTGAGGCTGTTTACACTATGAGATGACAAGTCTTACTTCCCCTAGTTTGATCCCATGCCCACAAAGTACTCCCTGGCAATTTAGCTGCCATGTGGCTAAACTACTGGGGGAACCTGCCCATTATGGCAGGAGGGATATTTGTCCTTCCCAACACAATTTCTCATTGTAATTTAACAAACTTGTATTGTTTTTCTTATTTAGTATCTTGTGAGGAGTTGTAATATCAATTTCTATGAATTGAAATTCTTTGGCTTGATCAATTATTCAGAAATTCCTTGAAATATATTGAACTCCTGGACATGGTGGCTGGAGATAGACCTTTAAATACCATGATGTGGATCTTTCTTAAGAACATCTCTGGTCTCCTCTCTCAGTCCCTTCTCCCCTACTCCCAATGGTCTTATGTTTCTAAAACATTTATAATGAGATAATAGTGATTTTATTTGCAGAAATTAAACAGTCTCAAATTATCTAGCAAGGTGCTGTGTTTTAGTCAAGTGGGGCTTAAAAATAATGCCCCTTATAAAATTAGAAGAGAGAGTCTAGCTTCTATCTTTCCTATAGGGGTAAGGCCAAACTCTAATAGAATAATTTTCAACCAGGGATGATCTGACCACAAGGGACTTTGGCAATGTCTGGACACACTTTTAGTTGTCAGAACTGGAAGATACTTGTGAATGGTGGAGCGGATGTTGCTAGACCTTTATCTTACAATGCACGTGACAACTCCCTGCATAAGAGAATTGAATGCAATGGGAACCCTCAGCACTTTCTGCTTAATTTTTAAACTTTTCTAAAAATAAACTCTATTAAAAACTACCTAGGCCAAAATTTCAGTAGTAGCAAGATTCGCAAGCCCTACCTAAAAGAAATTCACAAGAAGTTTTTTTTTTCTGTTTCTGAATATACTTTTAACATTTATGGCAATGCTAGACAGCTAATGTAAAGGATAGTAATCTTGTATACATACGCCTTCCAAGTGAGTTCAAATGTGCATCTCTTTTATTTTTGGAATGAGAAGATGATGTTAGAATTGAAAAGCATATGCTCCATGATATCACCTTTAGCATGATATCACCATGCTGAGGTGAGAACTGAATTCACTTTTTAAAAAATACACTTATATCAGCAGAGATACGCCAAATAAGAAGTAAGAGATGAGAAGTGTGGTCTTAGAATTCAGTTATGAGGAATGGCCTACTTTCTTTGTGAGGGGATTCATTTTTAATTCCCAGAATCTGTGTTTCCCTTAGTATGTGAGTCTTCCATACTCACACATCTTGTAGGCCATATGGTATGCTTTCAGAATGATTACCATTTCTTTTATTTTCACTCTGTCAGAAAGTGCTGAGGTCCTTGAGGATGGGTCTTTTGTCCAAATGCTCTTCTTGCGTGTAGTGATCTGTGATAATTCCACAAGGACTCTTACTAGAAAAATCTATATATTGTAGAAAATTAGAATAGTAGTCTTATTGATGAAGTTTAAAAATCATTCTGTTTAGCTTATTTGGAAAAATGAAAGAACCCATTCTTTCTTTGGGGTGAGGATGTCAAGTTACCTTATGGGGAAATACAACATATTTCTTTTGGGCAAGTTGTGGGGTGGGAAAAATGGGCAAGCAGAGACATGAGCTAGGGATTAAGGGTGGGAAAATGTACATGCTATTTCTCAAGGAGTTACTGAATGCACATTTAGAGGCCATGAAAGATAGGCTCTTGACAACATTACTGTGACTTTAGAGGTTCCGTAGTAAGGAAGATGAGAGACAATGGCTAACCACTGCTCAAAAAATTAACTATGGAAAGCTGCCAATCAGACAGCAGGATAGAATAAAATTAATTAAATACAATTGAGGAATGGAACTCACTGAACCAAAACAGAGTCTGTCATTTCCCAGAAGCCTGCACTTCCCATTGACTTGTTCTCCATCCATCAGTCTTCCCCTTAGATGTAGTTCTTCAGCTCTAGGGTACTGCTCAGTTGCTGATGAGGCTCCGCCAAAGCATTCTACTCTGTTTCCTTCTAGTAGGGTTCCTCCTCCTTTGTAGTATGTGTTATACTTGCCTAAGACCTTTCCACCATTGCATCTGCCCCAAGAGCCACGCTGCTGGTTGGGGAACTGCTTCTTGGTAGGTGTACAATCGTAGTCACTATCTGGAGGGCCACATTTTCTCTAATGTTTAGTGTTTAGTGGAAGGGTTTTCCCAGTTGATGGCCAGGCAGCCTTTATGCCAATTTCAACATGCTGTTGCAGCCAAAAGAACACAATCTGAAATCCAGGAAAATAAAAAATCAGTTTAAATTTGTATTGCTCTAGCTCACTATAGTGGCTCATATCACACAGAAAATAACTTCCAAGCCTCTTTCCCCATCTCTCTTCAATTATCTAATCAGGCACTTACACTTTGGGGAAATTTACCTTCTTTAATTTCCAACACTGCATCAAAAGTCAGTCCATGTTCTGCCAAGTATCTCCTACCCTCCTTTTTAATCTCTCAAACTCTGCATCAAATGCTGTTTTTCCATTCTAATCTAGACTAATCTAGACCTCCAAAGCCTTTTTCCATTTCTCCTTTGATACATGAAATGGATCAACAAAGTCAAATACCCAAGCACAGGAATGACTTCAAGCAATGAAGTCTCGCTATTTTTGAAAGTAATTCTAAAATTATTTTCTTTTACAAAATCACCTGCATGTACACACAATACTAAGACACTCTGTTCTTTTGAAAAAAATTAAAAGACTATCAATTCTCATGTCAAACTGATGAAAGTGTGTATACACAGGATTAGTATTTTGATGGCTTAGAGCAAGGAAAGTATTTCAGCAAATCCCCTAGAAAGAATGATTTCATACTGTAAATAGCTTCTTGGACTACTTGATTGGAACTGACTGTAAAAGCTGCAGAGTGGATCCTTTTCTTGATGTCTTAATGGAATGAATCTCTAGGCAGAAATAGAGACACATCACATGCTTCTTTCAAAAGGGACCCTCTTGCCAATTCTTCAGATTTTGCAGATGGTAAGCTCCTCCGGGGCAAATTTCCACTGAGCCTTTGGGGAATCTACGTTGCAGGCTCTTTTCAACTCAGAGGGAGTCCTAAAAGTAATAGGGAGTCCTAAAAGTAATGGCCATAACCCAGGGCTTGAAGGAGATGAGAAAAATTGGGTCTTGCCAATTGGCAAGAAGGGTGTCAATGTTACTGTGTGTGCACACATGTGTGCGTATTTTGGAAAACTTCTAGCTCCATATATTTATAAGGAAGAAGTCCTGTAATTTCAAATGCACACCTTAGTTTATTGAGCTATGTGTTTTTGTATTATAAACATTTTAAATTTAGGATAAAGTTTGGCTGGTAGTGTAAAATCAATCTATTGACCATGAATGATTTTCTACATGTAAAAATATGTGAATTTGATAATGCTTTATCTTTAAAATCACCAATTCTTTTTTATAGTGAAAATGACAATAAAGTTTATTAGTAAAGAAATTTAGTATAACAGGATAAAAGTAGGGAGAAGTTAGGGGGGGGAAAGGAGAAACATATCCTGCTCCCCATGCAGGAAATGGGAGTAGAGATTCCAAAATTACCCAAATTCTTAAGTGTTAAAATACGTGACACATTCCATACCATAGTATTTTGGGTAGCTGGGAGAGAAGAACAAGATGAATTAGTCTTAAGGAGAGAAGAGACCACTGGGCCTTCAATAATGAGCCAGGGGACCATTAAAGACTTAACCTTGAGCTCTTATCTATTTTTAATGTTTAAAATCTGAAGAAATATATCCAAATACTTTTAAACTTTCTTTTTTGGAATTTTTACAAATTTTCTAGAAGTATATAATTTCTTTTATAATGGGAGAAGAAAGCCTAAATTATATTTAAGCCAACATAATGGTTGAGATCAAGAACTGGACTCTTACCCATGTTGCCTGTTTTTAAGCCCTAGCACCATCAGCAGTCCAATGAGTGAAACATTCTTCTTCTTAATGCCAATTCCTGCAGATAACTCATAAATTACATTAGAAGAAATCAAGACTAATTTCTAGATCTGTTTGCTAAATTATCACATCATGCAAATTTTTTGTGTATTAGCATTCATGGAGATTTTAATAAGGATTAAAAAACTCTGCAGCTAAAAGTAAACCTCTGGTCCCATATGCTTGCAAAGAAGAAATATCATCACTCATAGATTTTTCTTAACTTGTTGAACTATGTGTTTTTATTTTCCACCAAGGTATTACAACACTCTAAAGTTAGGGTAATCCTTGGCTGGTATGGCAGAATCAAACTATTGATCCCAGACCAATTTTCCACATTCATAATTCAACTCATCTTTTATTTTTGGTATAATTTTAAGAACATTTATTTCTTGCTTCCAATTACGAATGGATTTCAGCCAATATCTGACTTGTGTTTGATTACAATTTTTCAACTTTATAATGGTGCAAAATGGATAAGCATTTAGTCCATCCATCTTTGAGACTTTTGAATTTTGATTTTTCTGGGCTATGGTTATGCAACATGATAACCTTACAGTGCTGGCCTGGGGCAGCCAGGCACAGCTACCAGTCAGCCATGCAATCAGGCAGGCTAAAAACTAGCACCCTATGTGGTACTGTTGGCTAAGCCATGACATTCAATAGATGAGGTGTACTGAATGCATTTTTGACTTAGATTTTCAATTTATGATGAATTTACTGGGCTGTCATCTCATTGTAAGTTCAGGAGTATCTGTACTATATATTTAGCATACTTAGTATACATTTGGTTGTTAGTCACCAACAGAAGTGAAGAAATGAGCTCCAGAAGCTATTTATGTGAATACATTTCAGAGAATTTAGAAGTTACTGAAAAGAACACCTGTAATCTCATTGTTCAGAGATAATTTTGTTAACATTTCAGTGTGTGTTATTTTCCATTAACTTTTTGTAAAAAATGACTTTCTAATATTTTGCTATTTTATAAAGAGATTCTCTAATATTTTGAACATGTTATTATGAAACATTACCATCCATATATAAACACTGGTTAATCCTTCTCAGGCTGGAATCAAATGCCAACAAGTTCTTTTCTAAACTATGGGTATCAGAAGTTGTGCCCCTTAATGGCCTAGTATTGTGTTCTTTCCTCCAATCACAATTACATCTTCCCAACAATTCAAAGGAATTAATAACCAAAATGGTGCCTTGATGGAAGTTAAAAGCCATCTGCTTTTATTAGTACTTTCTAGAAGTCATTCCTTTCTCTTCCTCCTCCTCTTCCATCTTCACTTCCTCTTTCTTTTTGCAACCTCTTACTCCTAGTCTTCTGGATTTTCAAGACTTTTTTTTTTCTATTCTTGACATAGAATGTTAGTACTAAATGACTAGATCCTTGTTTTATAAAAACAAAACAAACAAACAAACAAAAACAGGATGACTCCAACAAGTCTGCGTCTTCACAAGATAGTTATCTTTCCATTGCCCTCATATTTAAATTTGAGGACTTTTCAAAACTTATTTATTATTTGATTTTTCACATGTTGAAAGTACTGATAAAAATGAAACACTAGGGTTATCAAAACTAGTGTACTTGATACCATATTTATTAATGGGTCATTTCAATGAAACTTTGTTCTTCTTGCTTGACTTCTAGAGAATTAAAAGTGTTCTGAAGACATTCATGATAAGTTCTTCACTGCTAGGTTGGAATCATTGCTTTCCCACATTTCTGTAAATATCCAGCATTTCATTCTGGAATCACATCATGCAGTGCTACCACTATCTGGTCATAGATAATGTAATCGTGACAATTCTTCACGTCTCTGATACACACACTTTGAATATTTTAATATCTGTCTCTGTTGTCATCTTTCCCCCAACTCTTGCCATAAACTTGGAGGAATTTAATTTTTAAAGGAAATAAGCCATCTTGTACACAAAACTCGTTTCAAAATCATTTTAAATCTCTTTATCTTACTATTAACCGATATTGTTTTCTTTAAGGCATTAAATTCAAAACAATAATTTTGGTATTCTCTTCTATTAACCACACCTATTCTTCCACTATTCTCTCATCTACTTCCACTAAATCATGAAATCTGCTCTTTAACAAAGCCGCTAGGCATTGTTATTCTCTTTAATTTTAGTTGATAGGCTTCCTTTCTTCCTCTTAGGGATTAAATAACGTAGTCAAACCATTTTGACTGTCTTTCCTAAAGACTCAAACCTTATCAACTCGGCCTGATATGTGAAGCCACAGTTATGCAATAACCATCTGTCTACCTCTTCTCTTGAATTTGAACTCAAGAGTCTTGACCTTGAAAGCACTCCATCATTTGCGCCATGCTCTTATTCATTTTTTCTTTAGTTATTTTTCAAATAGGGTCTCATGTTTTTGCCCAGACCGGTCATGGACTGCGATCCTCCTACCTACATTTCCCCTGATACTGGATAATGAAGGCATTCGGCCATGCCCGGCTTATTTGTTGAGATGGGAATCTTGCTGAGGATTTTTCTAGCTTGGCCTCAAATTGTAATCCTCTTACTTCTGTCTCTCAAGTAGCTGAGATTACAGATGTGAGCCACTGCACCTGGACAAGTTTCTATTTTTTTAATCTCAAAACGTGTTTTAGATCATTTGTACAAATGTATGATTTCAATTTCAGCTAACCTTCTCATGTTGCTTTGCATTTCTCTTTCTTGGAAAGGTCAGTTTTCTACTTCTTACCATTCTTTTCAACTTAACACCTCAAAAGTCCACTACTCCATCCCTGTTGCAGATGTCCTGTCTCCTACCTCTAACAGCATCTCTCTGCTTCTTTCTTCCTGATTCCCATTTCATAGGAACAGGTGTTTTCGTTCTTCCCAAAACTAATCTCTCAACACTTTTTGCAAAGATTTGCCATCAGTTATTTTCTCTTTTAGTATTTCATAAATGTAACTTTCTCCCCTAGTAAATATGTTCATGTCAATTTCTTCTAAGCCATTTTTAAAGTTTATAACATAAGCTTCTTATGGGTTTTTTTTTCCAAACTTTTATGCATTGTTTTTGTAACCAGATATAAAAACAAGTATAATGTTATCTGCTTTTTGTTTCTTCTTGGACAAACTTCTTGAAAGAAAATGCCAATCTGTAGGAAGTATTTCTGCTTTTTCACTTTTAATTTGTTATTCAGTCCTGTGACACCATCTCTCTGTCACACTATGCCATCTTTTTGCTCACAGTCACTAATCATTTTCTAAGTAACAAATTCAGTAGTAATATCTTTCTCTCCTTTTTCTTGCTTACCCGCCTCATGTCAAGATCATGGTTTATGGCACTTGACTTCACTCTTTCCCTTATTCTGCATGGTCTCCCAGGGTGAGAGCATCCATATCCAAGGCATCCAGGATGGAAGCACATTAAGGATATCCAGGAGTCATGTGCCTCTTGAGTTCCCAAATCAGAACTCACTCTCTACTGAGTGTCTCCTCTGTGTGTTGCATAGGCATCAAGCATCTCACATTCAGAAGTTCAAAAAGGAACCAATTTTCTGCATCTGCAAACCCCTTCCTTCTCTGTTTTGGATATTGATAGTAGTAGTGTCATTATCCCATCCTCTAAGCAAGAAGGGCTACTTGAATTTACTTTATTTGCTTCTTGTGACCAATTACTTACCAAATGGCATTGCTTCTAACAAATACACATTGAGGGATGGTTGAGGTGGTACACACCGGCAAGTCAAGTTGCTCAGGAAGTGAAGGCAGGAAGATAGTGGTTAGAAGTCAACTCTGGAAAAGTTAGTGTGAGAACTCATGTGAAAAATAAACTAAGAGCAAAATGACAAAGGTATGGCTCAAGTGGCAGAGTGCTCGAGTGCGAGACCCTGAGTTCAATCCCAACACAAACTTTCTCTCTCTTTCTCTTTCTATGTGTGTGTATATATATATATATATATATATATATATATATACACACATACATTTATACATACATATAGTTATACACATACATATATAACATATATAAAAACATATATATATGAACATACAAACACATATATATGTGTGTGTGTATATACACTTGCAGTCGTGGATATTTTGTGTACTTCAGGCTTGCCCATGCCTCCCTCCTGCTTACTATTGTGCACCTCTCTCCCTTGTGGTGAATGCTCTCACTTACCTCTTCTAACACCTTGTACACAATCACCACCTTCTTCCCCTGTACTCCCACACACAACCTGTTTACTTCTGTATGTGTGTACAATACTGAAATGTGGGTGTTGGGTGTTGTACCTATTGTCTTATTAACTGTAAGATCCTCGATGGAAGAAGCTCCCATGCAGATCTGGTCAAGGAGGCCATGAGCCTCTGGACTCACCATGATGGGAGTAAGGATAACAGAACATAGGAGACCCTCAGAAAGATGAGGGACTCATGAGAACTCTGAAGAGTTTCAGGTAGCTTCCCGGCTGAGGCATACCCTGACAGAAGAACTTGCCATCACCTGACAAGTTATAACATTAGAGTGGTGAGCAACTGAAAGTGGCGCTTCCCTCACTTGAAGCTAAGATTTAACAACACAGATGGAAGAAAATCTCCATCCATTTCTGCATGAAGATAGCAAGAGTTTGAGACAGACTGTGGACATGAGGGAAACTGGGACACATGGGAGATATACCAGTAGTGGCTGAGCAAAACCAAAAGGACCCTTGGTGCTGAGTCCCACTGATTTAGCTCTGAGACACCAGAAGATCCGCCCTGTGTCCTGGGCCTTGTTTGTACCAACAGCTGAGATGGCTACAGATAAGGTCCTAATGTCCTGCAAATATGTCCCCAGCAATAATAACTGTTTGAACTCAGGGCCTCTGTTGTTTCACAGTTCTGAGAGACTAGTCCAGGACATTGAGTGGATGAGTTGAGTGAGTCAGACTTGGTACATCTGAACGCGAGTATATGGCTAAGAAGCCAAGGAACAAAATTTGTTGAACAGAGGTTAATTAAAATGTAAACTTGGCAAGCACAAAAATTTTGGACAGCTTTGAAACTTTTTAAATGTTGCCACTTTAATATGCCCTTACGTTTCTACTTATTTCTTTAATTGCCATCTGTTAAGTGAACAGTTATATTGAAGTAGAATTAAGTTTTTCTAACAATCTTGGTATCAAATCTGCTTTAAAAATTTAATTGTGAAAGTTTATCTTTTTCTTTCTTTCTTTTCTTTATTTTTTAAGTATTGATCTGTCCAGGCCAGCTATCCTTGTTTTTGTTTTTGTTTTTTGGCAAAAACCAATATTCTCAGCTTCATGATAGTCACTATAACCATTATTTTAATGTCCCTGTGATGTTGCAATTGAAAACCCCAGTCACTCTTACCTTATGAAAATTGTGTGCTAGAGTTTGTGATGGAAAAGAAAAGTGCTTTTAAGAGCCCAGTATGGATGCACTTCTGATTTTAGCATCTTAATATCTACCAACTGTGAATTTGGCCTTGGCAGAACACACTGTTGCTTTTATGGATATTTCAGTAGGGACTGGTGGTTATGTGATCTGATATTATTTTCTTTACTATTGGATTTAATGAAAAACAAAAATATTAAAATGAAGCAATTAGAATATTTACCACAGAGTTCTATTTTATGAAAGGTAAAAGGGGATTTGTAATTATTTATTTTTCCATTTCCTGGGTAGTTAATATGGAAATATGGGTATATTTTGAGGTTGCTCATTTTCAGCTCATCCTTTGTCTAATGAAAACCTGCACCTAGGAGAAGTAAAATGATTTGGATACTACCTAATCAGATTGTATAAAGTGGATAGAAGTCAGGCTAGGCATGGTCCCTCATGACTGTCATCCCAGCTACTTGGGAGGCAGAAATGGGAGGATCACAGTTCTAGACAATTTTTGTGACAAAAAGTTAGAGAGATACCTTCTTAGCAAGTAAGTCAGGCATGGTGGTTTATGCTTGTATTCCCAGATACATGGGAGGAGAAGGTAGGAAGACTGCAGTTCAAGGTTGACCCTGGAGAAAAATACAAGACCTTATTCGAAAAATAACTAAAGCAAAAAAACGGATTGGGGGTGTGGCTCAACTGGTAGAGTGACTGCCTACAAAGTATGATACCTTGAGGTCAAATCCCACTACTGCAAAAAAAAAAAAATGTCTGTCGAAGTCACAAGAAAAATCAATATAAAATAAAAGAGATCTAGTCACTGAGTCACTGATGAAATGAGACATGAATCCAATACATACGTGGATCTAGTCTGTGAACTATATTTACCCTAAGGACTAGATTTACATTAAACAGCCTATCCGTTGTGCCTTCCTCACGCTCTGCTGGCCTTTGTTCCAACTCCCAAGTCTTCTATTTCCCTGGAATATCAAATCTTACCACTTTTTCATGGTCCAATTCCATCTTCCCTCAGCTGTGGTTGTCTGGAGTCTCGAGGCTTGCCCTCTGTTGAATTACTTCACTAATTGATGAATTGTGTGTAACTAGCACTTAAGTAAATACAAATGCAATATTGCTTAGTGTTGTCTCTAAGCCTTTATTCTCTATGCAAATTGTGAATTTTGAGAATCAGACATTTGGTAGTGTCCACCCCAAAAAATTCTGAGCATATGTTCAGCATATACTTATTACCTTATCCATAGTTTTTCATGGGTCTGCTGAAGAAGAGGGAAGAACATAGAAAGGACACAACCTCAACTGATTACTTGGTATTTCCCAGAAGAGTCCGTTAGAAACTCATGCAGTTCATTTGCTGACATTTGGATTTGTACCAATTTTCAGGGAATGAAGAAGAAACAGGAAGTGGAGGCAGTAGTGGAGGAATCAACCAAAAAGAATTTGTTGTAGACCACCATTAACTCTGGTTACCTTTTCCTTATGAGAGTTCCTTCTGTCTTAAATATGATTTATAAGCTGCTATCTGCCCACTGGCATATGAAAGTACAGCTTCTTCTGACAGTTGACTACTAGGGATTAAGTTTTCAGTTTGCTTCTATTTTTCCTTCTTTTTCACAAAAGCAAATAGCTGCTATTGTCTCTGTTTTCTGTAACTGTTATTGCTACCATTAATATCCCCAAATCTCTCGATGAGCTTTACACAGAGGTATAAATCTACCCCTCAATACCAGATAAGACAGACTGCAAAGCAGTATATGGATACTCAGACTTAAAATGATGCAATTTCAAACTGTGTTTTATTCTTTAGCTAATTTCTTAAATTTACCTTTAAATTCCTAAGATAACTAAATATCTATCATAAGGGCTAAAGTAGTAGGTGACTCAGATAAATTTAAAAATTCAAATATAAACATGGAAAGGGCATGTATGAAGGTCACATGGTCAAATATACAAAGCAGCAGGAACAGAAGGGATGACTGATGAATAGCATTTGGAAACATTCTATAGCATGTGCAGAAGCCACAAGCTGTCACACATGGATGCAAATGCTTTGTGGGCCATCCTCAATCCAGCCTCTCCTTCTCTTCCAGCTTGTTTGAGCAGTGAATGGACTTTTGTTTGGAGCAAAATAAATTATTTTACCTTTGAGCTACTTGGAAAATTTTCAAGAACAGATTCTGACATCATTTTAAGGGTCTGGGGTGTATTTGGGAAGATTTAAGAAAGTGAAATGATTACTACTGATGATACGTCCAGGCTAGTGAATTAATTTTTTATTTCACATTTACTAAGCAGTTGGTATATATCAGGCACTGACAAAATGTTTTTACAAGCCTACAAACAACATTTACTTAACAAATATCTAGCAGGTACCCATAATATGCCAGGCATTACCTTATTTGTTTCTCATTGCAACTCCATAAACTGAAGTCTCTTATTAACCACATTTTCTGATAGTGAAACTGGGATTTTCAAGCTTAATAAAATTTTTCCTCGTTAAATAATTAGAAAGTGGAAGACCTAGAATTCTGACTCAGAGACCAGTCTTTTAAGTCAGATGCTATCCTGCCTTATATAAGGTATCAAACTGGGAATTATGAAGATACATAACAACACATAATTTTGTTCATATGTATGGAAAGAGGAAATGAGCCAAGTGAGAGCTAATGAAAAAAGAGGAGAAAATAAAGTCATTTCACTTTAAAAGTTGTCCACTTCTGCAATGCTTAGGTAAAATCTTCAAAGTTTCATTTACTCACCCCTCTTCCCATTCTATTTTGACAAGTGATGGACTGGTAGGTGTTTTCTTGTTTCTTTTTTGTTGTTTTTTGCGGTGCTGGTGTTAGGGTTCCAACTTAGGCCTCACCCTTGCTAGGCGGGTACTCTACTGCTCTGCCAGTCCATTTTCATGTTGGGTATTTTCGAAATAAGGTCTCATGACCTTATTTGCCCAGGCTGGGCTTGGACCAGTATCTTCCTGATCTCTGCCTCCTGAGTAGCTAGGATTATAGGCATGAGATACTGGTACCTTGCTGACTGGTAAATTTTTAATGACTGGCTCTCTGGTTAAAAAAAACAAAGCACTGATTTGTAGCATTTTCCAATTTCTGTTGTATAAACACTCATACCAAAACTGATTCCAAGGTACCCATGTGAGTTAGGAAAGATATGAATGTCCAGATTCCTGAAGCTCAAAGGATTCCCAAGCAAGACGAACCAAAGAAGAGTACTTCAAAGTGCCTTATAATCAAATTGTCAAAGGCAAAGGCAAAGAAAATCTTGAGAGCCACAAGATACGAGAGACTCTTCACACATAAGGGAAACTACATAAGGCTATATCCATAGACTTCTTAACAGAAGCTTTGCAAGCCAGGAGACAGTAGGGATAATACATCCAAAGTGCTGAAAGAAAAATCTGCCAACCAAGAATACTATGACTGGCAAAGCTGTCCTTCAGAAAGAAGGAGGGCTAAAGACATTCCCAGACAAATAAAAGCTGAGAGAATTTGCCACCTCCATACCTGCCTTACGAGAAATGCTAAAGGGAGTTCTTCAAGTCTAAATGAAAGGATACTAATTAACAGCAGGACAACATCGGAAAGTACAAAACTCAATGGTAAAAAAATCAAATTCAGTATTCTGGAACTGTAATAGTGGTATGTGTGAAAGCAGTTATATCTTGAGAATAAAGGTTAGAAGACAAAACTATTATAAATAACTATAAACACAATGACTAGTTAAGAAATACATACTATACAAGGTGGTAAATTATGACATTAAAAAATTAAAATGAGGAGACAGCAAAGCTATAGAGTTCTTATATGTGATCAAGTTAAGTTGTTATCAATCAAAATAACCTGTTAAACTATAAAATGTCTACATAAACCTCATGGGGAGAGGTATTAGCAGAGATTCTAAGCTGGCTCTATCACTCCATTGTTTATACCCAGGAGGAAAATGTTTTGAGGACTAAGGGATTTAGGTTCTATGACCATTCTGGTACATTGGGCTCATCCTGAAAAACATCTAGAGAAAAGAGGTAATTTTCTCTGGTTGATGTTATGACATTCCACTCCAAACCTTGGAGGACCTGAACAATTCCTCAGGTTTTGAGCTGATTCCAAAGTTCTGGGATTGAAAAGAATGAGTTGATTTAGCTGGCTATTCAGAAGCCAGAGGTAGATCTTTGACACTGTTGTTGGATGAGCTGCTGAATTAATTCTCCCTTGGGTCAGATAGGGCCTCTAGCATCTACTGGTAGGGAGGAACACATCATAAAAACAGAATAAAACTATTCCTAGAAACTCATCTATGAAGAGCTGTAATTTATGGTGTATATTCAGCATTCCCAGTGAGAGCAGACACTGGGAAATGAGCCACAGCACTCTTGGCCTCTGCCTTCTGGCACAGCACCCTTTGCTGGAAGGAACTGCTATGGCAGCAACTTTTGTTTCTGTTCATATACTGCCCAGGGACTCAGTGAGCCAGGAGGGGTGCAGCCATAGGCAACATGGATACCCCGAGGTGATGTCTAGGGGCTTATGGTAGTCCTCAGCAAGTCTGAACAAAATTCATCTAGGCTCTGTCTTCTAACTACAATAAAAATCCAAACCACTTGTTCTTCACTTGGTTCAAGCCATTCCAGAGTGACTTGGATGCCTTCCTTACTCTCCCCAGAAAGTCCTATTATCTGAGCGATAAACCTCTTATCCTTCTGGGTACAGGTATATTGCTATCTTTCTGATACACGAACTGATACATAGTAGGCGATTGACCTCTCCCTTCATTGGGCAACCACAAAACACTAAATACAGGACAATTTACTAACAAGTAGTAGACACCAAGAAAGCTGCCAGTGATCAGACATCAAAACAGAGAAGCTCCATTTCGATATGAAAACATTCATATTCATTTAGTATGTAGAATGGTGCGAGTGGGATGTTAAGACATGGTAGGGTAGCCATGGGTGCTGGGAAATAAGGATGTAGAAGTTCATTTGCTATATTTGAAATTTTCCATATGTGTTTTTGAGAAGTCCAACCTAGTCTCATTGCAAGACTTTAACCCTTCACGTGGTTTATGCTTCTCACTGCCAATGTGAACCCAGTAAAGGCTCCGGAATCTACAGTAAAGTGGGGCAGTGCCATCAGACCTGCTCTGTTCTGTTTACATGCACTGTTCAACTCCTCTTGCTGCATTGCTTCTGGCACTCCAGAGCTGTAGGAAAAGCTGGGAAGGAGCTTAAAGGCCATACTCTAGCACTGGTTGGGAGTGGGAGTGGGAGGTATCCAAATGCTCATGCATTGACTTTTATGGATTCACACAGAGTTTATGAATTCTTTTGCTTGGTACTCCCACAGATCTAATTCCCAGGTGAAGAGGCAATCTCTGATTGGTCATTTACAACCATTTCAACTCCAAACATCCCTAGGGAACAGGTAGTAGTCTCCCCAGTTTTGGCAAGAGCCTGTGTCCCCTGTGAGTGGTTCTGTGGAAGTGCTCCATAAGTAGCTTGTGGGAATAAACTAGTCCTCTTTTTCACTCCAAAAGCCTGGCACTACCCTCCAGCAATCTCCCCAGAGAAAACCTTCTCTCAAACTTCCCATAGTCAATCTCTATCTTTCTCTCTGCCACTGTCTCTCACTTTCTCTTTTCTCTTCTCTCCTCGCTCCTCTGTTCTCTCTCTCTCTTGTAAATGTCCTAAATGAAAAATGTTGGGTTAAATGTGACTAAACTGTATTTCTGTATTTTTTTTTTTTTGGTGGGACTGGGGTTTGAACTCTGGGCTTCTTGCTGGCAAAGCAGGTACTCTACCACTTGAGCCTCACCTCCAGTCCCCAAATTGTTTTGGCTTACCACTTTGTAAGTGTGGCCTACTTGTTCTGGTATCTCCTTTTAGAGTGTTCAGTTATCTAACACCCTTCCTTACCAGCTTTGGAGCCTCAGCCAAAAATTTAAAATAACAGGGAATTCACATTTAGCTCTTGTTGTATTTGCAGTCATTTAAAGGCAATGTTGCCTATGATATTTCAGGGGGAAAATGCAAATACATTACAAAGTGGTGTCCTTGGTTGTTTTGTAAAACTCTTAGGAATCAGAAATCACATTGTAGGTGATGAACAACAAACATTACAGATGAACAACACTGATAGAGAAACAGAAAAAGGATCACAATTTGTATCTTTACAAATTACTAGCCTCAGGTGATCTTGAAGACTGAGAGCCAAGGAAGTCAATAGGCGTTGGGGAATGGGTACCTCCTACCATTCTACCTAGGAAAACCTTTGTTGTGTTAAATCACAATACAGGCCCTACGCACCATTTTTTCATTCCACATACAGAAAATGAAGATAAAAACAAAAGACTGGAGGAGAAGATATTGATGCCTGAGCACTTAAGATCCTTGTCCAACCAGAAAATACAGGGCCTTATAAAGACTGGTACTTTCAAAGGCCACAGATGAACTGATAAATGCACCTGTTTGCCATCATTCTTATTAATACAAGTACTTTTATTCAATTTATGTATAGCTCACATCTTACATTCAATAAGAGAAATAGCCTTTAATCAAATAGTTGCTTAGAAATTTTAAGGTGTTTAATCGTCTATTTAATAATTCTTAAATTCTACTTGTCAGCCATGAGTATTAAGCCACATAAGGCACTCAGTGGCAGCGTTGGTACCAGGCTCCTCTCAGAACCATCTGGATCAATGTTCACTTTGACTCTGGGGATCAGAAGATGGGGTGAACCATCTGGCTTCGCTTCAGCTCCTGGTGATGTGTTAGAGGCACTTGGCACAGAGAACAGACTGACATGGAAGTAGGAATGACAAGGGGATAAATGAGAGACCCTGAAAGACCAGCCCTTTGCTTGTGTACTTGTTCAACAGAACATGCAAGGGCTGCTCCAGGGAGCTGGGCAGGGAGAGTTTCAGCAGAACTGTTTCATCTGCCCACCATGAAGTCACTCCACTAAAAAAATCACCTTAACAGATTAAGACTTCAATTTCCACTGAAGAAAGCCTTTTACTGATGCAAATAATACTAGTAAAAGCAATAATGGTGGTATGGTTTGATATCACCAATATGGTTCAGAATTCTGAGGATTCGGAGGGAATAAATGGCTTGCCTAAGCTTGTGGTCAGGTGTGGTAGGAATCCAAGCCAGACATGTGCAGTTCTGCTGGCTGAACTCCCAAGGGACACCATTCCCCTTGCTCCCTCCTCTCCCCTCCCTCTTGCAATGTATAGACCCACAGGAATGAAAACTTCTAAGATGAGCAGGTTGTGTTTGTTATTCTTCTTTCATTCTGTCTTAATCCCCTTGAACGTCAGCAGAAACCAGTAATAAGCAAGAGTCTCTTCCAAAACAAATCTCTCTCATGTGCTTTTTTTTTGTCTTGTTTCATTTGTGTATGTCACTGAATAATTCTTACAGAGCCTGCTCAAGTCACTCTGAATCCTGAGCTTATGTCCAGCATAAAACAATAGAGCAAATTTATCTTGTGCACATGGAGATGCAATATCTGGCATTTTGACATTTCCAGAATGGATCCAAACTGATCTTTCCAGTTGAGGAGTGAACTTCAGAGGCAAAGAGGGGGAATTGTGCATCTATTCAGGATATTTCCATTACCCTTAATAGATTATTAAAGAAATTAATACAATGCATGAAAATCAAATAAGATAATGTCTGCGAACAGTTTGGACTGTCATTCTAAAGCACACACAAAACCAAGAAACTGTAAGACACTAGGAGTGGTTGTACTGGGCTTAATAAATGGGTTCTAATCCTAGCTCTGCCACTAACCACTAACTAGGAGCTCAAAGGTCACATTACTTTTCTAGCCCTAGGTAATTCTTCTGCAAAATGAATAACTCCTTCCTGCTTAAATGTTTTAAGATTTTAATCATATTTAGGAATTTAAGCTGGCACTGCTATTTTGGAAGACTGGTTTTGACCTAAGCATATGCAGTGCTAAAAATAATGCTTTAACTGCATTTCTGTCTTGGTATGGCTTGTTTTACTAAGCCAAGATGAGCCTGCTTGACTTAAAGCTAGACAGCCTGGGTGTGATGAGCACATCCAGACTGTACCGTCTATGACTTGCAGCCTTTCTGGAATTGTCTGTGGAAAAGCAGCAGGAATCTCAAGCAGGACTGTAGTCTCAATAACCAGACAAATCCAAAGATAAAGGTCATATCAATTGACTGGAGTGAGTGAATATTTGAGCTGGAGCATCTTCATTTCACAGATCCCATCTACTGCAGAACATTTGGGAGCAAGTTGCATAAATACTACATGAGGGAAATTAACAGTCTCTGGAACAGTGGCTGCTGAGGACCTATCAGGAGTCTGCCACCACTGGACTGGGGAATTAAATGGTGTTCTTTGCCTGTTACCAAGTCTAATGAAAATAAACACTGAAAGTTGCATCCACAACATCATGGGCTTATGACAGCCAGAAGAACACTGGTAGAGGAGGAACTGATCATCAGCAGGTGTACATGCTAAAGAGGAAGGACTGGGACACCAGAAGTGTAAGGGCAGGTCACTGGAAGTGGAGGTGGATATTTGGTGGTAAATACTGCAAACTGATCATTAGGGGGCTACTGCTGATTGGTTATCAAATTACTTGTAGATAGTTTTTCCGAGCCATAGAGATCTTCTATTTATTTATGAAGACATGGATTAGTGTGTGACAATAAATTTACAGAACTAGAAAAACCAACAAGAAATACAAAACATAGACTGTACCCTCTGAAAGTTGCCGTTTAATCACGTTTTTATCCTTTCAGGGACATTGACAAGCTAAGTGGGGTCACTGGAAAGGTGAGGAGACCCACTTGTGTTCTAACCAATCCACATTAAATAGGGTCTGTGAGTGATGACCAGGGGAAAAGAGCCTCTATGTGATAGTTTTAGTTTTCAAAGCACTTCCACAAATTAGTCCTCACTTTTACTACCTTTTTTCACAGATGTGCAAAAGATGTTAAATAACTTATGCAAATCTACACTCATTTGCTGGCAGGTTATGATGAGAATATAAACTGGCCAGAGAGAATCCTTTCTCTTCTCTTGGGTAACACTATTGTGTCTTCTCTAAGCTTTTAAAAGGCAGAGATTTTGAAATGATACTTGAGAAATGATTAAATTTGAGCATCTCCTTAAGCCTTTAAAAAAATACTTTTGGTTCAGGGATGTTTCTTAGTGATAGCATGTGTGCGACCCTGGGTTTGACCTTCAGTATTAAAAATAAACAAAAAACCGCAAACCCTCACTTTTACCACAAAAATAATATCTATAATTAGCATGATGGTATTGGTGATAATAATTATTATAATAATAAATCTTTAAGCACGTACTATGGATTGCGAATTGTATTAGGCACATGTGCATATAGCATCTAATTTAATTCTCCTAAGTTTTCCTTTTAGGAAGGTCATATTATTTATCCTAATTTGGAGGTGAGGGATCTGAAGAGCAATGTGTTTACATTACATGCAAAAGGCTACAAAAGTAATAATTATTGGAACTTGTGCATGTCATCTATGTTACCGTGTTGGCATCCTAATACACACATCACTAGGTCCTGGTTGAATCCCACCAGATGTGGAATCTAGCCTCATACCCTCTCACCAAGGATGGCTTCATCACCACAGAGGTCTATGCCCTTCACACTCTGAAGAACACCATGTGCAGAGCTCTCTATGATCCACCACAAGGCTCTAAGAAAGTTTGGTACAATGGCCAAACTGTATCAGGTGATCTGGCTGCAAATACTAGCTTAGTAGTTGACAAGTTGTTAGATATCTGTGTAAGTCACTTACTTAACCTTTCCAGGGCTCAGTTTCTTTAAGTGTGGACAATATCACCTACCTTTTATGTGTAGAAGGAACATGAAAATAACATGCAATAACTATGTACATTGCTAGCAATTAGTAAGTCTTCAAATAGATGATCAGTTTTGCTTCACTGAGGGTTTATTTTTCTTGGCTGTGTTCTCTCTGCTTTCACTGAGTTAGGGCGATTTCTCAAATAATTATTGATGAAATAACATTGATCTCAAGGAATTATTTGACTAATGAAAGGAGTAGACACTCCCAGAATAATCACAATAGAATATGAAAATAAAGACTTGAATATCATACCACAGAAGCCAGATGAAACAATGATTCCATTTGGGAACAGTGGAGACAAGCTCACAGATGTGCAGCAAAGAAGACAAATAAGTGGCACATCCAAATCCTGTATCCCCTCCTAGTGGAGAAGATGGCAAGACAGCATTTCTCCCTGGTCCTGAAGAGTGAAAGCTCAACGTAAGCCAGCTGAGGCTGATCTAGTCATTGTGTTACCAGGTTCATCTGCAAGAGGAATGGTTAAGACTTCTGTGCCCACCTAAGTAAGCCAGTAGCCCCCTGTGGGGCACGTAAGTTCAGGCTGAAGGTTTCTAAGTCTTGTTTGTTGATCCCAAGAAGCCTGCATCCTTTCTTGCTAAGAGTTTCCATCCAGATGAGCTCTGTTGGAGGAGAGATGGGCATGATCCCTTCTAGTAAACATCATTTGCTTTTGCCCTGGTCACTGAAAATCTGTCTTTCACATGAATTTCTACTTTCAGCTCTAGCAATCAACCAAGAACCCAGACAGCCCCAATCTCTCCTGCAGCAGTTTCCTTGGCAACCATGCCCCAGCCAGAAACCTCAGCAACCCACAGTGGGACCATGTGAAACCCTGCAACACTGTCAGGCACTGTCCCATTTTTAAAGATTAAGTGGCCACAACGGACACTTTCTCCTTCTGAAACGCCAACCCAGCTGCCATCACTTTGTATGTATAGAGCATCTGTCATCTGGACACTTCAAAGCAGGAACGCTTTCACAGCTTGTGTCTTACCTTACTGTGATGAGTGTTATCATCACTCACACTGTGCTATAAGGAATCAGGAGTGAGAAAAATCAAAGGGTTTTCCAGTGGGCTCTTTTGTCCTCCTTTTCTCCCCCACTGTTCCTTTTCTTTTCTTTAAACCAGTGTCTCTGGCATGCCCTTGGGGTTACTCTTTTCAGTTGTCTGTGAAAACACAACACTAAAAGGTCAGAGTGAAGGTGGCAGAATTTTGTAGGCTCCTCAGACAGTGAGCATCTTTCATAGAAATCAAAGCAGAACCCAACTGATGTTCAAGTCAGGAGCCTTCCTGTGACTCACATTTGAGCCTATTGAGGATGACTAGCAAGGAGAGGTCAGAGTGCCTTCTTCCCCCACCCAACCTTGTCAACCAATGAGACAAAGACTGAGGACCCCCACCTTAGCAAATAAAACTTGCAAACCAGGGTCATTTAGAGTGGAGCCTGTTCAAAATTAGCACTCATGTAAACTCCCTGGAGACTGTGTTAAACTCAGATTCTGACTTAGTCAGTCTGGTCTGGGACCTGAGCTCTGCACCTCTGACAAGCTCCACATGACACTGCTGCTTCTTATCAGATCCCAGAACGAGACTCTGGATAGGAAGGGTTCGGGCTGTGCCTCTGTACGCCCCGTGTCTGTATGTACTGCAAAAGTGGACAAGAAGGAAAAGCACACTTTCTACTCGTGAATGGCTCTCTCCATTTTAAAGCACTTTTAGCTAACTCCCTCTTAGACAAGCACGGTGGGTAGTATTATTGGAGGGTCCACACCCAATTGTTTATACCTGTTTGTCATAAAAGACTCATCCAATTAAAATATCTTTATTATTACCCTAGTATTTGTATACGTTAGAATATTGTTATTATCACTATTATTAATAACATATACACAGGAAGTTATTTAATGGACTCACTAAAAGTTCAGAGAGATGTTTTGGAGGGAGGGAATTTCTTTACCAATACTGCATCCCTCAAAACTCATACACTCACGGTCCGGTGAACTTTACTGCTTTGGCCTGGTATTTACTTGCTTCTGTTCAGATTGATCGATGTTCAATAATGCTGATGAGAACAGTGAGAACTCGGGAATAACCTGCTGTAGTGGGTTCAACGCTGACCCCTGCCTCCAAGTAAGTCTACCTAGAATGTCAGAATGTAACCTTGTTTGGAAGAAGGGTCTTTATAGTCTCAGTTAAACTAAGGACCTTGAGATGAGGTCATCCTGATTTAAATCTAATGACAAATGCCCTTGTAGGACACAGAAAAGGAGAAGAAGACAGAGTGACACAGGGAAGAAAGGCATGTGGAGAAGGCAGAGACTGGATTTATGCCACTACAAATCAAGGACTGCCTGGAAGCAACGGAAGCTGGTAAAGGAAGGAAGAAGTCTCCCTGCAGCTTTTGGAGGAAGGACATATGGTCCTGCTAACACCTTAGTTTTGGATTTCCGGCTTCCAGAATTGTAAAGTGATATTTGGTTTGGCTTTGTTTGAAGTAACCAACTTGGTGCTAATTTGTTGCGGCAACCCCAGGAAACCTCTTAGTGGTTAAAATGTTCAACCCTAAGTGTCTCCCTCAGTGCCTCAGACCCTTCACCTCTGCCCAGGCAGGACCTCAGCTTGTGAGTCTGTGTTGAGAGGCACATAGGAAAATTTATTACGAGATAAAATAACAGACATCTTCTCACCAGACACATTTGGGGACTGAAACTGAACTTACTATAATTTTAAGGAAGATAAACCAAAATTTAGAATTCATTCAACAAAATAAGGCCTTCTGACCAATTCTTAGAGGAGATATAGATGGAAAAGGTTTTGACATTTTTATAAATATGAAATATTTTAAAACAGCTATTTATGTCATGAAAACCCTCTTTCCCTACACGATTTGTCCTTAACTTTAGGTTTAGTCACTCCTAGCCTTAATCTTCCTTACTAAAGGGACTTGCCCCTCAAAGGGGCCATCTTCCTGTAGTCTTCTGGAAGCTGCACGAGGTACTGCTGCCATCTTGTGGCCTCGAAGTGCCACCACACTTACTTGCTCTCTAAGATTCTAGCCCTCACCAACAGAGGGCTGGGATAGAAAGGGAAATCCTTGTTCATCAATTGAACTTTTGACATTCAGCTTGGTGTGGCAGAGGGAGAATTCTTTTGAAACCAAATACTGAGGAGAACCATATACTACATTTTTTTTGCCAGTTAATAAAACAGTGGAAATTCACAAGTATTGCACAACCTCCCAGGAGATGAAAACATGCCACTATGTGCACTGTGTTGAATTCCTAATTAGTTTTTCCAGTCCCTGCTCATCTGTGACAGTCAACAGACAGGCTTCTGGGGAGGGAGGATGAAGAGACTCAGAATTCCAGGAGGCTGGCACTGGGCTGGCTTCCTTTCACCTCACCCACATTGGGGGAATTTTGTTTTGTTGTTTAGTTCTACCAGGGAGGGTTCTAGTAGCTTAATTTCCTTTAATAGAGGGTTTATACAGATCAGAGTCACATTTTGCGTGTGGTCACTATTAAAGACTCATTCTCTTAGTCTACACCTAACTTTTCACCTAAGTGCAACTGGCCAAACTAACCTGTAATGACGTCTCCCTTCTCCAAACTCCATTAAAATCATCAGGCACATTAAATCTCAGAGCTGTGGTTGAAGCAAGAGTGAAGGTTCTGGAAAGTGCCTGTTTGCCCTAAATTCTACCTCTTCTTATATTCGTTTTTGTTTATTTTTATACAAGTGTTTGAACTCAGAGCCTTGCATGTTAGGAAAGCATTTACCACTTGAGCCATGTCCCCAACCCTTTTTTCCTTTAGTTTATTTTTCAGATAGGGCATCATGCTTTTGCTTGGGATGGCCTTGAACTACAATCCCATACTTCTGCTTCATGCAGAGTTGGGATTACAGTCATGTACCACCATGCCTAGTTTGTTTTTTAGATAGGATCTTGCTAATTTTTTTCCCTGGGCTGGCCTTAAACCTTGGTCCTCTCATTTCTGCCTCCCACATAGCCAGAATTATAGGAGTGCACCACCATATCCAGATCCTCATTCTACCACTTTTACTACTACTAGAGATAAGCTCATAGAATATTTCTTAGTTCTTTGGTATGGAATTTGAAAAGCTTTCATCAGGACTGTTCCAAAGAAAAGGAAATAAATTCCCCAGACATTGCTCTAGATGTATCAACTTATCACTTATTATCAAATGAGTCCAAGATATGAATGGTTTGGAAAACTGACTGGTTTCACCTGGGTGCTATTCTTAGTAGATAGAAAGCCCCTGGAAAGGATGGACAACTACAGGGTTGTGTTTTCTAGGCCTGAGTACTCACCTTCCTACTCAAAGTGAGCTCCACCAGCCCCTGGTACTGGTATAAAGAAGATGTTTTGACTTCCATTTAGTTATTCATTCATCAGTTAGGACAATCACTGAGAGAGATTTGCCAATTGCTCGCCAAAATCCATGTTCTCCTATGTGTCCAACCACTCACATCCTCCCTTGCAGTTAGATGAGGTCATGTGACTGGATGACAGTTGACAAATATGAGAAGAAGCAAAATGCACCACTTCAGACCAGGTCCATATGCTTATGCTAAATGTGCTCCCCCATTATCTTTTCCTAGTTTATATGGCCACAATGGGGCCAATTCCAGGGAGCCTAGAAGTCATGCTTTAGAGATTTTGGGGCCCCCATCAATGTGAGTTCCCAGCTACTGTTCACCCTCCCAATAGTGCTCACCAGGAAGGAGTAAATTTCTGTTGTGTTTGAACTATTACACATTTGGGGTCCTTTTTTTTTTTTTTTCTTTCTTGTGGCAGTAGTGGGATAAGGGTTCATGCTTGCTAGGCAGGTGCTCTTTCACTTGAGCCATGCCTCTAGCCTTTTGTGGTCTGGTTATTTTGGAGATAGGGTCTTGGCTTTTGCCCAGGCTGAGATCCTCCTATTTTACGCTTTCCATTGTTGCTGGGATGACAGGTGCATGCCACCATGCTCAGCTTTTGTCCGTGGAGATGGGGGTCTCACAAACATTTTTGCCTGGGCTAGCCTGGAACCATGATCCTCCTGATCTTAGTCTCTCAAGTAGCTAGGATTATAGGCGTGAGCCACTGTTGCCTGGCTTCGGTCCTATTCTTTCTAGTGGTGGCCCTCCATTAAGAACTGCCCCGCCTAGCTTTCTAGCTTCTTTGATCTTGATAGTTCAGTCACAGTGATCTCCTTTCAGTTCTTACTGTGCCATATTATTTCCTTCCATTGACCTTTACACATTTTCTTTACCTGGAATATCTTTTATGTCCCTCTATTCGATAGTTATTAACTGAGATTTCACCTTTTCAGTGCAGCTTCACAGCTGAGCCACACCACTCTCTCAACTTAGGCAAGAGCTGTGGGCTCCTTCAGGGCTGGGGTCCTTTTAATTTCCTAAGATATCCAGTGGTTTGTTCTTAGTGATTTATTGGTATAAATTAAATTAAATACCTATTGTTGAATGTTATGAATGGAACCCATCGTCCTTCAACTCCTCATGGATTTTCTTTATTGTTTCACTACTTTTATTATCAATCTCAAGTATAGAGTCCTGTGTTGCTTGACAGTGAGGACACTTTCTGAATAATGCTTTGTTATGTTTTACACCTGAGCATACTTAAATACCTATTGTATTTAAGTATCAAATCTAGATGGCACATCCTACTCCTCCTGCTATTCATGCTGTCCACTGCTGAACACAATGTTATGTGGCACATGCATACACTTTGGAGCTTGAGAAATGGTAGTGTGCAACAAAATGAAGTAACTTTGGATTTAGTTCATCAACGGCTTTTTGTATCTGTTCAGTTTGAGGAGCTGGGTCATTAGAGATACCCTGTAAATAATTTGGAACTCAGACCTGTTAATTGGAGAACTTGCTACACTACAGATTAAGATAGAGGCCATAACTGAAGTCTTGAGTGGATAAAAAATTGTAGAATGAGAGCACAGAAAGAGGTAAAGGCCAGAATCTTATGAAATAACCAAAGTTAAGGGTTATTCAAGAATCTGTGTCTTGTTCAGCTTTGTCCTTTACCTAGTGCCTTGCAAGAAAATTATGCATAGTGGTTGCCAACGAAAGGCAACTGATAAAGGATGGTGGAATAGGTTTTGCTGTAGTAATGCTCCATAATAAACCACCAAATCAGTGGCTCCTAACAAAATTTTTTTATCTTGTCTGGAGGTCAGCTGGGGCAGCTCTGTCTTAGGCTGGTAGTTGGGTTGAGGCCGGCTCCATGTGTCTTTCATTCAAGGACTAGTTTGATAGAGCAGTGCCTACCAACAGAAAGACTGTCCCGTGGAGACCAGCTTCTGTGGATGTCATATTCATTAACTTTCCCTGACACACAAATCTAGCTAACCAAGTGCAAAACAATATGACAGTATATGGGTATATAGTCCTATTAAGAGTGGAGACTTTGTAACAAAACCCAGTCTTTCTCAAAGATAGAGAAATAGGACAATGAAGAGAAAAAATTTCCAGGAAGAAAATCTTTCATAGTAAAGATTTCATTGGAAAGTTTTCAGTGGTTCAAATAGCATTTAGGAGAGTGTTTCAGCAGTGCTGGGGGCACAAACCAGATGACAATATGGGTGGGGCTGCCAAACAAAGTTAGCAAATAAAAATATTGGATGACCCGTTAAATTTTGATGTCAGAAAAAAAAAGCAATTTGAAGTTATATTCTAAAAGTTAAAATTCAAATGTAATTGGGCACTCCGTGTTTGATTGTTTGGTTTGGAAACCTTACCTTGGAGTAACAAAGGAACAGTAGGTGAGGTATTAAATGCAGAGTAGGAAAGAGCTCATTTGAATAGTCTGGGGATGTGCGAAGGAGAGGGATAAATTGAAACCTGTATGTAACTAGGAAGAGTTCCATGAACAGTAAAGACCTGGCCTCTGGTGCTAGAGATCATTACACATATACCCATGGAGTATGTGTGTGTGTGTAGGGGAGGAGGAGGAGGGATCATTTCCCACACTGGGAGCTAATGGAATAATGGAAAAAGATTCAGTTACAGTTGGGCACAGTTCAACCAGTGCATCTCTTTGTGATGATTAAAAAAACAAACAAAAATAACTCCCCTCAAACTAAGACTTTCTTCCAAGCTCTGAGTTTAGAGTCAACTCAGAAAAAGTCATTAAGTTATGATGACGGTATCGATCATGCTTGGTTCACACTTAGATGTGAAGGTTTGCACGTTACTTCCTCTGACTGGGGCTCAGGATGGAAGTGCTACATAGAGTATGGGTTCTGTGCAAGGGACCAGTGACTGCTGACCTCCTCTGAGAAGGAACCCTGCATACAGATGAAGAATCACAGAATCTGCTTTAGGAGCAAATAACCTAGACAGCATACACAGTACTTGAAAACCCTACAGGGCTCCTTTGTGACTGCTGCAGAATTGAGGGGCACTGCCACATTGGGATTGAGGACAATGAGTTAGTCAAAGGTACTCGAAATACAATACAATTTAAACCTAAAACCAAAGGGCAAGTCTAGGATCCAGCCTTGTTTATTTCCTTTATTCCTATTGCTCCTGTGACCTGTATATCATGTATTCACGAAGTTGAGGAATGTAAATGGGGTCTTCAGATAAAAGAGACCATAAAAGTTGGAGGAGATAAGCCTTAGAAAAGGGGCTCAGGAAATAAAGAAGAGCCCCCTGCCTCCTCTCCCTGTTCTCAACCCCTATGGTAATGGCAGAGTCATTCAGCAACATGTGGGAGACCAAGATGGGGAAGCAGCTGCCTTAAAGCAGAATGCGTTGGGTTAGGGTCCTTTCCCACCTGGAAAATGAATGAAGATCTACTTCAACTGTCAGCAGTTAGTGGAGAACAGAGTGCTCAGCAGGGCTGGCTCTGGATTGGACAGACCCTGTTCTGATCTCAGGTCTGGTACTGACCTGCTGTCAAGCATCTCTAAACTGCAAACCCTTATGTGCAAAGTAGAGTTCATAGCAGTACTTGTATCATGGGACTTTTGTGAGAATTAAACATAATCCTATAGGATTACATTTACACATCAATATATGTTATATTAATTTTGTTTTGTATAATCATCTCTTTAATAGAATCAATTATTTTTCACTTTTATATTCCAACTGCTTATCATCTAGTACTTAAACCTTAAATCATGCTGGTTAAGTATAATTAAATCATATATATCTTAGGCTGAGATTTCAAGAAATAGGTTAACAGAATCAGCAAGAAACCATTTAGACTTAGTAAAACTCCTTTTCCTCTCCATCACTAAAGACCCTGAAATCCTCACACTGTGCAGCTTTCTCTTACTGAAGAGAGATTACTGTTTTTCTGTTCTTGTGTAGACAAAGAATTTTAAAGTTATCTCCACAGTTTGGCTGCCCTCACCCACTCAGCCTTAGTACATATGTTAAACATTTACTGATGTTTGTTTTAAACTGAACAAATCAGTATTTTGCCTCCTCTTGACCCAGCCTAACAGATAATCTCATGTCTTGCCGACCAAAACAATGGATAACAGTCATTGAACTGGCCTATACCTATAAACAGCTGATGGTGCTGGGTCTTAAATTGCTTTATTGTTGCAAATGTGATATTGATTTAGCTGTGCTTTCTTAACGAAGTTAAAAGGTTAAAAGGCCTTAGAAATTTGAGGCCGTTTCTCAAAGGTTTTTTAAACCGTAAGTTAAAATTAGTGCTTACCAAGTGTTTCATGAAGGGTGATGATTATGAAATATATGGGCACACTTAGGAAACAAAAATCACAAAATTACGAAAGCTAATAATTTTTCTTTAGCATGTTACTTGGAGAAACTTATCTGAAGATATTATTCCCTAAATTTCTGACTATCACTTGGAGTAAATGCTCTGCTTGTTTTTGCTAGGTTGGCCTACTCTAAGTCAAGATTCTGTAAGGTAATTGGTGTCCAAAAGGTAAAAGATGGAAAGAGGAACCAGATACTTTGATGAGAGGCGCAGGTGTTGATATTTTGATATGCCACATAACTTGAAATGATTTGGCAACTGGACACGGAGCTGTCTCTTTTATTAGCACAAACAGCAGCAGAGAAACAACCTTCATTTGATTCTTACTGAGATTTATTGTTTTTAATAATGCCACTTTTCAGAACTCAAGTGCTCACTTAGACAGGCTGACAAAGTGAAAACTCGTATGTAATGCAAAGAACCTTTTGGGCCATAGTTTAAGACATATATAGTGCAGTGACAAGTCAAGTCAAATGCCCGCAGCAGACAACAAATCCCAGCCTCCCCTCCCCATGGTCTGGCTCCCTTTTTGCACCATAGAAGCCACAATGGAAATGTGTCAGAACATAGAACACAGATGGCTACCGACTGACATGAAAAGTAAGTTTTATTAAACATGTTTACATACATGAGTTGGAAGTTCATTTAAAAGCACAGGGGAGTGTTAAGACAAGTGGTCAGAATAGAAAGATACTATCCAATTACAGTCAGTTGATTGTTGGCCACTAAGACAGAACGGAGTCCAGTAGAAGTGCACCAATGCTTCAGCTCGCCTGCTCAGCATGGTGGGCAGGGCTCAATCTGTGCCCTGTGGAATTTTGGGCAGATAATTCTGGCATGTGTAAATAATAATAAATAATCCACGTGGTGCAGGCAGTATGTCTATGGAGTAAACCTAGTGTGTACACAGTGTCTAAATGTGTTACAGCCCCACGGTAGGAATCTACAACCAAAATATTTATTAGAAGGAATTTGGTCCATACTACATCACGTTTCCAGAGGGTAAAAAATAAAGTCCATCTGTAGACATTTCACTCCAGACCCGCAGACTGAGTCTGGCTAAAACCTGCAAAATGTCTATAACAAAAATGGATGGCTTAGATTTCTTGGTTATTTCAGTATAGTAATTAACGAGCAAACTGTACAAGTACATGCAACATACAAGCTGGCCTATGTGGAACTAACATACATTATTAAATAACCTTTTGTTTCTTTTCTTTTTTCTTTTCATTTTGTTTTTTTTTTTTTACAAAATGTGCATGCAGCTTTGAACAGTTCCAAGTCATGCTGCTCTATTTGTGTAGTCACAAAAGTTGAATGACTCATAAAAGTAGGGAGAACATATCGATGCACCTGCAGGGTCTGCAGTTTATAGCACATATACAGAATGTCACAAGGAAAAGTCAAGGCCGGGGAGAACTGAAATGAATAAAATGCAAATTGAAATTTGACTTTATTTTCTCCCAAAAAAGTAAGATACTTTGCATTAAAAAATCAAGCTTTGTGCTTGCATCGACCTCAAAGAAATGTAAACTAAAATTTAATAAAAATATTAGTTTAGTGCAGAATATTTCAACTGGAATTTCCAGTGGAATAGTGAATAGCTCATACCATGCTTCTTCCAGGGCAGACGGGAAGTCTACACTGAGGCATGGCTGAGAAGCCTGGGCATAGCTGAAAGTGTCTTAGGCTCAAATCCATTCCTAGTTACCATTTTGGGAAGTGAGAAGTATGGTTTATACACATAAGCATATTTTCTTTTGATATCAGGAAGGAAAAGGCATTACAAGGAGCATTTCCAAAGTACAATTATGCAGTTAGATTTAGTCCCCAGCAATCAGTTGCAGATTGACTTAAAAGTCATCCACGCACAACAATGGAAACCATAAATTAATTTTCTGGAATGCAAACAGATATGTTCTTACTTAAAAAGTGAGTCTGTGATTATCAGTTTTGGAAGATAACTTTTTGTCTTTTGGGCTTCCACATATAAGACTTTGAATTATAAAATGAAAGCCCAGTGGAACCCTGAACTGGCCTCATTTTGTCTAGCTGTTGAACGCTCCAGGAGGATGCTACAGAGACCGCTTCAGCCCTTTTTTGGGTGCTTTTGGAAAAAGAAAGGAAGGGTCTCTGTTAGCATCATGAAGCCTATTATGACACAATCAAAAAAGTACTGGAAACAACAAATATGATGAGAACAAACCAAAACAAAAAAACTCAAGATGACAAAAACCAACAAACAACATACAAACAAAACATGAAAAAAAACCAAAAACTTTCCTCAAACGCCAGGGAAATAACACTGCTTGTGGTTTGTGCAGAAATGTGTAGATTACAACTTTTCACAGAGTGAGTTTCCAGTTTGTTCAGTTGGGTGGGTGTGCTGCATGTGAATCTCAAGTTTCTCTTTTTCTATTTGTTAGAAGCATCAGTGACTCTCACTAGCACATTGATTCTTACTCTAATTGATAGATTGCCTTGTTCTGTCATATGAAGCCATGTTTTAAACAACAGTTGGGACATGTTATTGAAAAACTACTACAGGCAAAACACAAGTTGATTGTCTGTCTCCAACAATGCTTTTGATCATGAAATATCTGGTTCAGATTATTATCCCGAAAGGTAGAGTTTTATTGGAAATACTCTGAGTTCACTATGATCGAATGCAGGGAGGCCCAGTTGAACTTTCCAGAGATGATTGGGAAGCCCTGCGGGTCAGGGGAGTGAGTGTGGGATCCACCAATGATGATGGTGGGAACAATTTATACCATCCAATCACCATGCTAGACAAATCAAGTTCTTCCAACAATATCTGAGCCACACCCATAAAGCATTTATGGTCCATTCTGCCATAGTCTCCCCAGACAATCACCTGAAGAGAGAGAGAAATGCAACATAACTTAAACTTCTTTCTTTTTCACTTTTGAAAGATTCAAAGCAACTATTTTGTCAAAGTGAGCAGTCAGTGAAGGAAAGGAAATGAATGCAACAAAGGAGGAGGCATAGGTAAGAACTGATAATAATAAGATGCTCAGAGACACTTCACAATAGTTTTTAAATTTGGTGGAATGCAAGGAATGCTTCCCTAGTTAGCTACATAATCTACGTTAAGGTATGAAATACATGTTTACTCATAAACAGATTCAGAAACTTTCTTGTGTAAAAACTTTCTAATAAGCAATGCAAAGGGCTACAAGATATAAAAATAAAAATCTGTGAACCTAGGAAGGCAAAACAATCTAATTCAGAGCACTATGGAGTGTGCTCATGCAGCATGCAGGAAGAATGAGAAGGTTCGTCTCATTTCTTTTATAGTATGTACTTGTTAGGGAAGAGATAGACTGAAAAATAACTATGGGCTTGCCTGAAACTAAACACACTCCCAGGTTCTCTATGCCAATCCTTCAGCCATCTATAAAGGCTCTCTGCTGAAAGCCATCACTTGCCCTACACAAGCAGGGCTGGTGAATCCCACCTTTTCAACTTTCTAGGTATCTTTGCAAATCAGTTAATTTCTCAGATGTCATCATAAAAATGAGAATAGTAGTATTTATGGCACATGTAAAAGATGCAATGCATGTAAGCAGCTAATGGTGCATCTGGCCTTCAGTCAATTGCTAGTTCCTGCACACTTCTCTTTCCTCTTCCTCTCTCCTCCTCACGGCTCATGCCCAGTACACAGTAATGCTTAACTGCTGTTATTAACATCATGTAATTTGATGTCTGTCTGTCTGTCCACTTACTGAGGAGAAGAGGAGAATGAGAAACAGGTAAATGGAGAAGAGGATGGAGAAGAGGAAGAAAAGATAAAGTAAAAAATGTTTTGCATTAGATCCACTAGGTACCATTAATACTGCAATTACTGCATCAGAAAGTAACTACTTGTGGCTATTTTTTCTACTCAGTGGCGTAATACTGTGCTTGTTTTTACTGCACTTTACTCCCTTTGTGGCTGATGACCCCTTCAATGTTCATATGGGTAACACTGACAGACTATTACTGACCTGAAGAACTTTACCCTGCGGACTTTCATCAAAAACCAGGGACTGCTGATACAAAGGATCGAGGGTCTTCCGTGCAATTCTTGTCTTCTTTTTGGCTATGCAGGCCCCATTTTCTAGAAGATACACTTTGACATATGGAGCTAAACAAAGGTATATAAATATGTAAGAAGTCAATTCTTGAATTCATTTGATTTTTACTTTTTAGAGAATACTTTATCAGATGATTGGAGAAGTGTATTGAAAGTTTCCCAATTCACTGATTGAAACATCTTAAATGTCTATTGTTTTATAAATTCTAGTCTTTAAAACTCATGTGTGTTATCACTACTGTCATGCTTTTGTGCAGAGTTACCTTAAGACTTTGACTTAATTGGGCTTTGCCTGGCACTGTAAAGCAGGTTTACATCTTAAAGCTCATTGTTTACAACTAGATTCTCTTTTCCTTTGCATTTATACATGTACAGAAAGAAAATAACTGACACAAGTCAAGACACAATTATAATTAAACTTTTAAAAATACAACAATCTGCTTCCTCATACCTTCTTGACAGAATAATAATACAAAGAAAACCCAGATCCATTTTTTAGAGAATCAAAGATGACAGAAGAGTTGCTTCTCAAGTCAATGAGATGATTTAAAACTGAGCATATAAAATTCAAATGCAGGAAATGTTTCAAATTTTTTGCCTCCTAACTATTCTCTCAACCCAACTCAGTAGTTCTTTTCCTTACCAGGTGTCGATTTGGAGCCAGGTTTTTGTGTGAGGCTTCGTGCTCTAATGACTTCAACTTCCAATTGGCCCTTTTTATCTTCCATTCCAATTTGTATATCACCTGCAAGTGGAGACACAGTGACAAGTCTCAGCTCCTTTGCAGTTAGGAAACAGTAAGTAAAGCAGAGGCCTGTGAGCAGATTCCAAATTATTATCTTCATGGTCTTCACACAAAAAACTAGTACTTAGAACCCATGACTTTTTTCTACAGTCTCCAAATCAAGTTTTGAAATATTTCTTTTATTTTTTCTGGTACTCATTCATCTTAAGAGATTTTCAAATTAGTTGAAAAAAAAACCACTAACAACACCAAAGTATTTACAGGATTCTTTGATAAAATTTCTTGCTCCTATGTCATCTACTTTATTTACTTATGAATGACAAATTATAATACTCTGTATTTCTGTTATCTAGAGAAAACTACCATTAATATTTTGGTGACTGTCCTAGCAACCTATCTGCCTGTCTGTATATGCATGTATGTATGATCTACGTATCTATTGATCTATTTATTCATCTATTGTCATCAATGGTCATACATCATCCTTTTATTGACTATATGGGCCACTGAATGGGCATCTTTTTCTATATTTAACCAGATCCTTATTGATGGAAATACAGGTTATTTTATTGCTGAAATGAACAATTTTGTAAGAATTTTTACACCCTTGGTGGGTTATTTCCTCGAACATTCGGTTCCCAGGTTTTAAGTTTTGGATCTAATTCAAACTGCGCCGTCTACAGAAATACTGTCTTCCCATTTTCCACACTCACTACGAGAAGTATGTCTAATTTTTGCTAATCTGATGTTTAAAAAGTTACATTAATTTGCATTTCTTTGACTGGTAGAGACTTATGTAGCCCATGTATAGTTTGATATAACACAAGATCAGTGATCACAATGAGTTGAAGAGAGGCCTCTCCTTTATTTTATTTATTTGTTGGCGATTCTTGTGCTTCCTAGGTAAGCACTCTCCTGCTTGAGCCACACCTTCAGCCCTGTTTTGTTTTAGGTTATTTTCCAGATAGGGTCTCACATTTTTGCCTAAGCTCACTATCCTCCACCTAGCTGGGATTACAGATACATGCAACCATACTTGGCTCATTTGTTGTGATGCCATCTCGCCAAGTTTTTTGTTCAGGCTGCCCTTAAATTGTGATCCCTCTGATCTCTGCTTCCTGAATAGCCTGGGACTGCAGGTATGAGCCATCATGGCTGGCCTCTTCCTATTTTTTTTCCCTTGGAGGTATTTGGTCCAAAATTTTTCATTTCTCTTGCAGTGAGGTTTATTAGAACTCATCTGTGAAACTATCTGCACCTATTTTCTCCCAGTTTTCAGTGGGAAAATGTTAAATCTTAATGGTTATAGTTCCATTCAGGTTTATTCTGATGTCTATTTTTTTCTCTTTTGTGGTAGCTTACACTTTTAAATAACTGTTCATCTCAAATAGATTTCCATATTTATAAGTGGTATTGCTCAGAAACTTGCTTTCTTCACTTGATGCTTAGATAGCCATCCAAGTTGACACACAGAGATCTCATTCCCTTAATATTTATATAATTTTCTACTGTGTGAATGTGTCAGATTTTATTTGCCTAATTTCAGTTGAAATTCTTTTCTTTTCCTATTTGGAACTGTTATACAGAATTATACAAAATGATGATGACAATGGGACATGAATGTGAGTGGGGGATGGTCTGGAGGGAGCAACAGGACGGGGTGGAGGGAAAGGAAGGGACACTGAGAGGTGAAGATCAAAGTACACCCTCCACACATATGTATATATATACTCATGTGTATATAATGCAACCCACCACACACTGTCTGAAAAGGGGGGAAGGAAGAAGAAGGAAATGGGAATATAGTGGAGGGGTGAACTTGTTCAAAGTACACTGTACACATATATGGAATTATCACAATGAGAACTTCTTGTATACTAATGTATTCTAATTCAAATATACAACAAGCTATTTAAAAATGCTACAGTGTCTTAAGGATATATAACTAGAAGTTATATTGTTGGGTCGTAGCAACATACACTTTAATTTTACTAGACACTGCCTTATTATTACACCTGGGTGACTGTACAATATTAAGCTTCTGAAGTCAGTGTATGGGATTTATATTTTTTGGCTAATCTGTTGTGTGTTTTGTAGAAACTATCAGATTCAGTATATCCCATTCTACTCCTACTTTAGCATTAGTTTTTTATTATAAATTAATACAGAATTTCATCACACTATTTCTTTTGTGCATATTAAGATGGTCATTTTTCTTCTTTATTATTATGGTAGCATTACATTGCTTTAAAAATATTAAACCAGCCATGCACTTGTGGAAAAAAACCAATTCGGTTGTGATGTTATTTTTATTATTGTTGGATTTGTTTTTCTTGGGGCTCATGGGGAGTTTTGAAAGTTTGGTTTGATGTTTATAGTTTGGGAAATTTGTCAATCTCTACAGTTTTAAATGTGGCTTCTGCCATATACTCTTTCCCTGAATTGTACTGCAAGAGTAATTACTGATGTATTAGACTTAATTTTCTTCTCTCCATTTTTTTCACATTTATATTTTCAATTGTTCTGTCTCTGATTAATTCTGGATACTTTCTCTCCCTAGCTGGCAACTCATCTATTGGGTTTATAGTTATTTTTTTTAGTTCTAGAGATTCGGTTGTGTGTGTGTGTGTGTGTGTGTTCAATGGATTTTATTATGGGGCATCATTCTCAATCTTGTCCCTTTAGTTTCTTGGGCTATATAAGCATAATGATGTTTAATTTAAATATTTAACTCAAATATCTATAGTCACTGTGGTTTTATTTTTATTATGTTATTTCTGCATTAAAAAAATTATCTCCTTTCTTGTTTCTTGTGTGCCTGGTTATTTGTACTTAATAACTAGATGTTTTATTTACAATATTGTTTTTAGAAAAAACATTTTTTATCTCAGTTATTTTTGTTTTTCTTTTTTATTAATGATTTACTTTTGATTCTGCAAGGTGGCTACTGTCTCTGATCACTTTACAAATATTAAGGATCTGGGTGATTCATTTCTACTGCTCCAGAGCCAAATCTATTTCCAGTTTGCTCAGGTTTTCAGGGTAGAGGCCTTTTAGATCCCAACCAAACCAAGGGTGGGTCAACAGGTTAACTTAGTCTCATATTCTTGCCTCCTAGCTCTTAAAAGAAAAAAGAAAACAGGGAAAGAAGTACAGCTTGGTTTCTTAGCCCTTCAGTGGGGAAAATGAAAACAGAAAAAGCCTCCGGGGAAGGAGGAGCTCTGAACATAGGCCTGCCACCAAGCCATCCATCCTTCTAAGGAGCTTGACCTTCAAGGAGATTGTTTACCTATCCTAGATGTTTTCAGTAGGTTTGGTTTGGATTTCATGCTTCACCATTTGTGTAGCTAAATTATCCACAGTTTTTCAAGTTTTTTTTTTTTAACTTTAGTCTTCTTGCTACTGAATTTTACCACATACAGCTTTTTTGTTTCTTCAGTCATTTGAATCTTTTATTGCTATGAATAACCTATTTCACTTAGGTGAATAATTCTAGAAATGGACTTATTTGTTCATTTTAATTTGTATTTTTTAAATGTTTTCCTTTTACTTCTTTTCCCTCCTGTCTTTTATTATATAATCAGACTTTTACTTTATTCCTTTACCAGTAGAGTTTAAGTATTTTTATTTCTATTATTAAAGAGGACATTGAATATTTAACATCTTGTTTTTACATTTTCCATCAAAATCTAAAGTAAGCTAATGTTTTATTTACTCCCAAATTAGAAAATAATCTTTGTTTATCTCCTATCTCCTCAGCTTCTCAATGTTAACCAGCTTCTCAATGTTAACTAGCTTCTCAGTGTTAACTAGCTTCTCAATATTAACTAGCTTCTCAATGTTAACTAGCATTTTGCTTCAATTTATTTCCAGATTTAAAAAAAAAAAGTACATGCAAAATCCTGTTTTGTTGGTTTTGGCTAAATAACAATAATAATAATTTCTTTTATAAATTTACCAGGTTTCCTCATCATTGCTTCTCTTTTTAATTATTGTTCTGGGGGTACACTGTGGCATTTACAAAAGTTCTTACAATATATCAGTTGAATTCACCCCCTCCATCATTCTCCTTTATCTCCTCTGCCCCTGTTCCTGGAATACTTTCAATAGGTATCATTTTTCCATTTACATACATGTACACAGAATCTGCACCATATTCACCCTCCTCCCCACTTTCCTCACCTCCTCTCCCATCCCACTGGTACCAACCCCCCCGCCATAGGACTTGTTCCACCCTCCTGATCTCCCATTTTGTAAAATGAAAAAAATGACATTTTTGTTTAACACAGCTACACAGCAAGTTTCCGTGTGACATTTCCATATGTGTGTGTGTGTGTGTGTGTTATCAACCAGATTGGTTCATCTCCTGTTTTTCTTCTTTCCACCTTAGTCCTCTTGTTATGATGATTTCAACAGGTTTTAAAATTCTATATTCACTCTTGTATTGGAAGTACATCAATCATATTCACCTTCTTAAGTTCCTTCTTTTACTCTCCCCTCTCTAGTAAGTGACCTCCCCTTAGCATGACCTGTTTTTCATAATATTGCTGTATTTGTGTTAGGTCTATAGTCCACATTTGAGAGAAAGCATGCAGTTTTTTGGCAATCTGAACCTGGTAACTTCACTTAAGATCAGTGCTTCTTGTGCTTCATCCTTTAAGGTTATTTTTCTTGCTGATGGCATCTTTCAGTGAAGGGCAGTAGTGGGCAAGCACTGTGGGTCTGTGTATGTCTTCATTGATTCTATTGTCAGCTCAGCAATTGAGTTTTATGAGTATGTTGTGCTGCCTGCTGCAATATGTAGGCAGGGAATAATAACTTGTAAGTTTAATTGTTAAAATTTTCATTTCCTAATCTATTTTCTTCAAATTATATACTTGTTTTTGTTTAATAACCTCTTTGCCTTTTTATGTTGTGCTAATTAAATTATTTCTAAGTTGTTTTCAGTTAGCTGAGTTACCTTTTCAGATGTGAATTCTGTTTTTTCTAAGTTGAATATTTTCTTATAGATTTCTCACTAGTTTCATGATTCTGTTTTACACTTGAGTTTCTAGAGGGCTCTTGTTTTTTCTGGTAATTGAAAAAAGTTCTTGCTAACCACATGTGCACTGTTTAAAGTGCACTGATTTAAATTTGTTATTAGAAACTGACTTAAATTTGTTATTAGAATTAATAACTGATTCCCAACCCCTCTCAACTTCTTGTCTTCCAAAAGTTACTGCTTTCAAATTCTTCAGTATTTTTACCTCATTTATATTTTACTTTTTGGCTTTATCCTCACTGTTTCTAAACACCATACTTACAAAAAATATTTCCTCCTTTTGATTTTAGATTATTATTGACTTCCTGTTTTGATCTCTTTCATTGTTCCACCCCTACTATAAACCTGACAATTTCTCGGGATGATGTAACCTTACTCAGGGCTGTGTGAACTGAAGTACTAGAGTTACTTCTCATCTTTTGGACATATCTACCTTTACCTTACATTTAGTGTCTTTTTGAAAAAGCATTTAGTTACATATTTATATATGTATCACTAATTCCAACCCTTACTCTCTCTCCCCTGCACTATTTGTCTTATGGAATTTGACATGCTACAATTTGTACAAATAGCATTCAAATATTGCTCTAGGTGTTATCTTCAGATCTCCTGGCTCTATCTATAATGCTGGATATCCCATAGTCATCTCTCTCTTGTGGGGAAGCATTTATTTATTAGATCTTATCTTCCTCCTATTCTGTTTCACAATTTTAAAATTCCATTTGTTTTGTTGAGGCAATCTTCCTACAGCTTTCAGAGCAGTGCTGGATATGAGGAAAATGTTTTTTAGACATTGATTATCCAAGTATGTATTCTAGCCTCAAACTTACTTGATAAATGGGCTGGTGATTATATGCCAGATTGGAAATCAATTGTTCCTCAGAATTTTGAAGGTAATGCTTTCTTTCTAGTGTCCAGTATTATTACTAAAAAGTCCAATGTGATTTGACTTTGTTTGTTTGTTTAAGACAGTCTCCCTCTGCAGTTGAGGCTGGCCTTGAACTCAGTATAGAGCCCAATCATGATCTTCCTGCCTCAGCGTCCAAAGTGCTGGAATTATAGCTGTGCACCAAATGCCCAGTGTGAATCTGGTTTTTGATAGTTTTGTGTAGAATTAATTTTTCTCTTAGGAAACATGTATGATTTTTCTTTTTTCTATCAATCCCTAGCATTGTGAAATTCCATGAATAACTCTTTATCTATTTTCACCCATTTTTCTAGATTTCCCCTGGGTTCTTTTGGGCTAGAATCTCATGTTGACCATGGAAATAATTTTTGGACATGCTACATGCAATTTTATCCATTACCATCTTTCTTTCTTTTAACTTCACCTAGGGTATAGTATGTTAGCAGGTTGAATGTCCCTTATCCAAAGTGCCTGAGGTCAGAGTGTTTTCACATATATCTAGATTTTGAAATATTTGTAAATATATAGTAAGATATATTGGTGATAAGACCCAAGTCTTATCACAAAATTCATTTATGTTTCATATGTATTTCTTTACATAGCTTAAAAGTAATTCATACAATATTTTTATTGTGTCCATGTTTTGACTGTGAACTGTCACATGAGGCCAGGTATAGAGTTTTCTATGGTGAAGTTTCAGATTTTAGGTCACCTGGGATTTCAGATTTTCAATTAGGGATGTTCAACCTTAGAAGTTTTTTTTCTGGCTTTGGTTTGATCCTTTATAAGTTCTTCCTCACTCCAAGGTTACAGAAACACTAACTTAAATGTTTTCCAGTATTTTTTAGTTTCTTCCTTCATATTCCCTTTCATACAGAGTCTAAAATAATATGTATTTTTTGTGAGTTGTTTAGTGGGAGACCATTTCATCAATTTGTTTACAAACAGTTAAACACTTATGCCAACATCCCTTTCAGCACAGTCCATTTTATTTTCCCATGCTGTGAAACCTTACCATCTAGCCTATATTAGGATCTGCTGTAGTCTCTCTGCCTTGACAGGGTTTTGTGGTAATTCAAAGACTTATAACTAATGGCACTTATTTAGCATAATGTCTCAAATAGGAAAGATATGCTAGAAACTAGAACAGTCATCAGAACAAGCAATGCCCTAAAGTGTTGCTTCTCACTTATATGACTATTCTGCCATTTTAAATGGCTTTGCCAACCAGGAAGCCTCTATTTTGCTGTCAAAAAAAAAAAAAAAAAAAAAAAGAAGTGATTCTTACCCATCGCAGGGGTGGCAAGAGTCTGGCGGCCAACAAGCTGGGCTGGCCCCAGTCCATCAAGGAAATCACTGAACTGACTGTCGGCTCCCAGTCGCACTCCAGGAAATATCAAGCTATTAGTGAAAGAGTGAAAACCAGAAATAAAACATTAGATCTCCTACAACTTCTTTTCTTTTTGCAGTGCTGGGAGTTGAACACAGGGCCTCACACATCCTAAGCAATAGATCTGCAATTCTCTTGCTGCTTCCTTTTAAATAATTTTGATCTTGAAACATGAACTCTACTTAGACAATCTGTTTACTTACTGATGCTTTGCATAGCCTGCGGACCAAGCATGTGAAACACAACACCGACTGAGAAAAGGCCTATAATCTCAGTTTATGATGTGATATTCCATACAGGAGGGCTCAGGTGTCATTTTTAGTACATATTCTGGACACTTTTACGTACAGTTTTCTTTTTTATTTTTTGGTGAGACTGGGGTTTGATCTCAGGGCTTCATGCTTGCAAAGTGGTGCTCTGCCACTTGAGCAATTCCAGTCTATTCTGGACACTTTTAAAACCAAATCCCACATCACTATGTAAACATATCTAGGTGAAAAATGTGAGATAAAAATTTTAATAACTTTAATAAATAATTGCTTATAAACATGAAGTAACATGAATGCAATTTCAAAAAAGGCTAATAATTTTTTGATTATATTTCATTGATTCATTTTTTAATGAATTAGATGTTTATTGGAGGCTTTTATTTAGTCCAAATGAAAGTTACCTGGTTAGAACATGACTATTTCTTACTAAAATATGATTGACTGAAGCCCAGATATATGACCTGCAAAACAGAGGTGATGTGCTCCTTTTGTTTTGTTGGCATGATTGTCTCTGGATAACAGCAATGTGCTTGTTATGTGGCTGGCATTTGGTAAGTATTTTGTGAGTGGACATATTTTTTATGGCCTGTTTCTGGTGTGCTTTCACAAATTATTTCCCCACAACCAAAGTAGTATACACTACTATCCTATCCAGAAACTAAGAAAATAACCTATATAAAAGCTTAAGTGGCTTATCCATGGAAGGATAAATTTTATTTGATTTGTTGGGTTTCTTTTTTTTTGTATCAGAAAATAATACTTCTAGTATTTGATTTACATATTGCTTTGTACTACTTCATCACACCTTGGTATCTGCTCAGTAAGTTTATTCACTAACTTTTGCAACTGCTGATTTTTGCCTCAACTATACTTGCTGGGCCCATACCTAGCAAACATTTGATCAAACAAGCAGGGACCTAGATTCAGGAATGAGAAAGAATATCATAAACATTAACTTGGCATAATTCTATTTTTAAACAGTATATAAAATGTCACCAAAAGAAAAGAAATTTTGAAGATTATCTTGGTAGAATTTTGGATGATTCAAATGGTATTAGATGAATAATTATTAAAAATTTGTGCATAGTCAAACTCTCTGTAACCTGTAGCATAAGAATTACTATTTACAAGATGCACTACTTCAATAAAAGTTCAATTTGACCAGAAATTTTTTTTTTATTTTTAATTTTTTGGTGGTACCAGGAGTTGAAATTAAGGCCTTGCACTTACCAGGCAGGTGCTATACTACTTGAGCCACACACCCAGTCCAGAAAAATTATTACGCATAGGAAAATGCAGATTTTTTGTAGGATCCATATAAAATAGTAAAAGAATTAACCAACAAAAAAATCTATTTAGTTTTTTTCAGAATTAATTAATTTCAGAACTAAAAATCTTTGGTTACAAATATAATGAGGTAAACAGATCCTGGGTTTTTTCGTCTTAAGGTAAAACTCAGTGATAATTTTAAAATAAGAAATGTAGGAGTGTGTTAGGTTTGTAACAACTTAAGAGCCCAAAAAAGTTTTGGACAACTGTAGAAAAATCAGAAATGAGTTTCTCATTTCTAAATTTTAATTCAAGATTTTCATGGCCCAATCAGATTATGAGTTTCTCATATGAAAGAATCCATGAAATGTTGCATTTCTATACTGTATCTTCAGTGGAGGACTACTTTGAGCTTTGACCAGTTTGAACAGCCAGGTGCATGGGTATTTCCATGGGTGCAATAGAAGAGGTCGGGCTGGTTACATAAAAAAAAGCATACAGTAACCCTTGGACCTCTGGCATTTTGCTCACTGCTACACAATTCCGTGGTCCTAGCGCTGTGCAGATGTGCTGACGTCACTTACTTTCCCTCAGAGCTGTAACTGTTGATGCTGCCATCAGTGGACTCCCGACTTGGTTGTCTTACCATCTTCCTCATTTCGGCTGCCATTCCTGTTTCTGTGCTTCTTTGTATGGTACTTTTTAATTTCTTGTGGCCCGACTCTAACAGGAGATAGTAAAAGAAACCCTAAGTTTTACTTAGACAGTTTTCTTACAAATATCAATTGGTTCTGCAAATACAGTGGTTAATTTTCATTATGATTAAAATTTTAATCAGAAAAGTCATGGTCTAAGAGGATAATCTGCTTAATTAAATCTCTTTGCCAAAGTGCTTTGGCTAAGAGGGGTAGTGGCAGAAGGTACAATCCGGCCATAGTTCCAGAGTCTACCCAAATCTCAGTGAGCCAAAATGAACTCATTGTGTTACTGTCGCTGACAACTACAAATGAAAATTTGGATTTCTGCAAAGAACTATTCTAAGGAAGGATAGATTTCTACTAATTTGGAATTTTACAAATGTGTGGGAACAGACCTAAAGGAAAGGCTCATGTCCTTTAAGCAGAAGTGACACTCCCAAGCATTAAAAAAACCACAGTTCGTGCCATCAGGTATAAGTGATCCTCATAAAGAGAAACAGTGGCATTTTACCTGATGACTTTCACAGCACTTTAACAGACAACAGCTTATCTGAGATGGCATACAGGTTATCTGATTAGGTAGAACACATATTTACTTGAGGCAACATGATTACTGGAACCTTTTGATTCAGCTGCACGACTCCTGATTGGTGGTTTGGGAATGTGAGGTTCCATTGCATTGTTGACCATTTCCACTTCAGTTTTTTTTTTCTTTTTAAGACAGGGTCTCACTATGTAGCTTAGGCTGGCCTGGTCCTTGCTATGTAGCCCAGGCTGGTCTCAAACTCCCAGTTATCCTACCTCACCCCCTCTAGAGCTGGGATTACTGGTGTGTGCCACCATGTCTGGCTCATTTCAGTTTTTGATAAACTCTCAGTTCAGAGCAACTTGCTTGAATCCCTGTGGAATGCACTAGCCAGCATTCTATTCACAGCATGGAAATTAAACTCTTAAAACCTTCATTTGGTTACACATATGATCAGTTCCGTTAGGTAATGACAAACTGGTAGGCTGTTTTCCATCCATTCACATGTTCTGTATGCATTTCTGGTTTACTTTCTGGTTTTTTGCATATTATTATTTAATGCCCATTAATAACATGAAAAATTCTTTACACACATAACTACATATACACACACATAAACTTTTCATTCCTCACAACTGCTCTGCAAATGCAGGTACTTAAATAGTGCACTCTTAGATATGTCTTCTGAAAGATATTAGGTCCTCCTCTCACTTTTGGTCACTGCAAACCTTTTGTAAATTGCCTAATTAAAGATGTAATAGAGTTAAAGTTCATAATTACATAACCTCTTAATAGGTTTATTAATCTTTCATTATTCTTAACTTTTTCATCACGATTTTGTTTACAAAATACCAAACATTACAGAAATAGAAAATACCGAGTATCCTCCAGAATTTCATCCCTCAAATGAGGCTGATGGCTAGTAACTTATGAGCTACTTTTTCTTTCTACCTACACATGATGTTCACTTTACTCCTGTGAGTCACACAAGTGTTTCCTCCTTTTTCACTGGTTGGTTCTCCTAAGTCTCGTGGGCCTGAAGTCCCTCCAGTTCAGAATTTTTAGACAGAAGGGGCCTATGCACTTGACCCTTAGGCATTTTCACTTTTTTCTATACTTGCCTTATAAGTGGCCCCAACTTGGGCTTCAAGGACCCCCAAACATATGCCATCTCCAGTTTTAACCTTTCTCTTAAATATCAATCATTAATCCAATTGCCTTTTAGCTTCATTTAGAGATCTAACAGATATTTTAACATGAACACATCCCCAACAGAATTCTCCACCTCCATTATTACTGTTGCCAAACACCTTCTTCTTCAGGAAACAGCTCCTTCCCTCAGTTGCTCATTAAATCCTTGTCATTAATCTTGCTTCCTCTTTCCAACACATCCCACACCAGATCCAGCAGCTAAGCCTCTTGGCTTCACATTCAAAATGCAGCACTGATCTGACCACTTTTCCTCTTCTCTGTGCTCAAGGTCTACTTCAAGCCACTGTCACCAAACTGATCTTCTTCCACTCTTTTCTTTCTCACAAACTCTCTACCTAACAGCCATGGTGACTCTCAAAAGGCACAAATCTGAATTTGTCACTCCCTTGCTCAAGATCTTCTGATGGTGCCTCACAAAATTAAGAAAATCCCAAATTGTTAGCCTGGCTCACAAAGTATGCCAGCTAATATGGTCCCTGAATACTTCTCAGATTTCCCCTTCTGCTGCTCACTCCATTGCTCCTCATTCTTCTTTGCATTTCCCTAGAAGACCCCAAGCGTGAATTTTCAGGGCGCTTTTTGTGACTATCTGTCCCTCTGATCTTGCCTTGCTCCCTCCCTTTATTCAAAACTCTGCTCCAATGTCACCTCCTCAGTTAGGATTTTTCTGATCCTCGTCCCTCTTTATTTCCTTGCTATGATTTTTCTTCGTAGCACTGCTCTATCTGCATTAAAACCTCACATGTTTGCTGTCTGTTTCCCAGTCTGACTTTAATTTCTAGGAGGGCAGGTATGTGTGAGTACTGCTTATTGCTGTCCTTAGTATCCAGAAGTGTGGTTGTAAATATGATAGTGAGATCATATCAGTTTAATGTGCAAAATTCTCATTGCATTCAATATAATACAAACATTTCTGTATTTATTTATTTTAATGATTGCATTACTCCATTATATGACAACGTGATTTCAAAATTAAACCACCTATTTATGAACATTTGAATGATTCTAGTTGTTATAGGCAAGTTTTTAATATAACAAATTTCTAGTAGTTGAAATGCTTGTGAAGGAGCAGGAATTCATTTAACCTTCATAGTGATTTCTAAATTGCCATTAAGAACAGTGCAGTCATTTACAATCCTACAACACTTGTATGGATATTCCAATATTCCCACCTGAGAGTCAGGAATTCTCTTCCTTTCTTTTAGGTCTCTGTCTTGCTCATTTGACTTGTCACTGCAGAAACCTGTATACTTACTGAAGGCACGAACTTCATTTATGGCCATTGTACACGCTGTTTAGTTTTGGTATTTACTCATTTATATACTATGCCTCCTTCTTAGATGCAGTTCATTTAAGAAGTCACTGTGACTGAGCAACATTTCATTCCATGCCCATATATTTGTTAGATCACACTTGAGTGGTAGGTCCCCACGAGTATGAAGGTTGAGTGTCCCTAACCCAAAATTCAGAATTTGATATGCTTCACAATCCCAAACTTTTTAACGGCTGACAGGATATCACAAGTGGAAAATTGCACACTTGATCTCATGTGTCATGTGGTGGATTGCAATTGAGATGCATTGAAAATACTTTATAAAATTACATTCATACTATGTGCATATGGTATCTGAAGCAAAAATGAATTGTGTTTATACTTGGGTACCAATCCCAAGATATATCAATATGTAGATGCAAATACCCCAAATCTGGAAGAAAAGTCAAAATAACCCCAAAAAATCCCAAGCACTTTAGAGGAGGGATGCCTAAACCATATTTCCAAAATACTGGGTCAAATAGAATTGTGACAAATGTTTCCCAAAAGCAGTGTGAAGCAAGACAGCCAGGGTAGAATATTAATCTGACTGAAAATAATGATGTTCGTAGCTAGAGAAATTACGTGAAACTTTTAAAGGTGAGGAGATACTGGAAACTGGCAGAGAAACAATTAAGAGGATCTCAGTGGGAGGTTCTGGAAAGAGTGTTCATTCATTCATTCTTTCATCCATCCATTCATCCATCCAACAATTATTTACAAAGCACTTACTAAGTATCATACACTGTTCTAATGCTGAGGAAATATTAACAAATGACAAATTTCCTGCTAACATGGAGCTTACATTCTAGTGTGCCTATATCGAGTAAAGTCAATGAACAAATTGATGAAGATGAACATGGCACTACGGAAAAAATACTACGTAGGACAAGAAGGAAAGTGACAGAAGTAGAGCAGAAATGGTTTTACTTAAAGAGTGATCAGTCTCTTTAAGCAGGAGCATGAAGTGAGGATAAGCCATGAGGGAAGAGAGAAGTCAGACACGGCAGAGTTGGTCCTGGTGGTTGTGGTGGGGAGGCTGAGAAGAATGGAGGCGGTGGTTTTCTTGCAGGATCACCCAGGTCCCCAAGTTTCTTCTCCTGTCTTTCTAATGTTGACGCTGACTCCACACCAGATGTTGACTCTTTTGCTGGGGATCACAGGGCTTTGTGGATGGCCAGCTGTCCAAATGACCACGGAGTGTAGAATGTCAATACACAATTTCTCATGCATTTCCTAACACAGTTTGCAAATGGCTGTCACTCATTCCATGTTTGTTAAGTGAATAGGAAGAAAAACTTTAAAATCTTTATTAATTTGTATTTTTAAATTGATGTATCAGTGAAAGGTATAGTTATAGGATGTCCCAAAATCTTAAGGAACGATTAAACCTTAATAGTTTACAAGGTATAAATGCTACACAAAATCAAAAACAAACAAAACTTGAAAAACATAATTTGAGAGGTTATTAAACTTCCTTTTATAGTTACCTAATTTTGTGAATTTGAATGATACCTTGTTAATGGTAAAGTTTTTGTTTTAGTTCTTCTTGTGGAAGATGGCCCAAGGAGAGAGTGAATCAACAGTCCCAGCATTGAATCTGTCTTATTTAAATTCAAAGTGTTCTAATATTTTATTAATAAATAATAAATTTATTAATAAATAAGTATTTATTGTGACTTAATCACAAAAATAATAATTCCTTTTAAGCTATTATATCAGAAATTTATATGATATTGGCATTATCTTTACTATTTTACCATTTTAACAAACAGAAAATCTTCATCTCAATCTGAGAATGAGTGAGCTTTTAAATGGAATACTACATAGGTCTTAGCATTTTCAAGTAGGACAAACATTCACATTTTTCAAAAAGCCCTATTCAGCTGAATGGAAGAAACACAATCATTTAGACTATGAGGTTTGGAGTGATTGCTATTTCATCGATGTTTTATGAATTTGAGAAAACTAAATTTGGAGAAACATAATCCATGCAACAACTTTGTTCAGCACTTGCTTTGACCCGTCTCTTGTAGAGGCTGGTGGTGCAGCAATGAACCAACAGACAAAACTCTGCCATGGAGGAGCTTACATGTTACTAGACTCAATGCCACGTGAGTTATCTGCAAAAGTAGGACAGGAAACCTAGTTTTTTTAATCTCAGGCTTGTGATGATTTCACTCTACACAGTTTAGGAAAACATAAAAATCTGGTCTTATTTTACAAATAAAAAATGGTTTACCTACACATTTTCATTTGTACATTCATATATGAACTTGTGAGTATATCTGGAAAACTGGTAAAATCACATATAATCTACATATAAAATCACATGTACTCTAGATAAGCATGCAATTATAATATATAAGTATGTAATTATCTGCATGTCTTTCCATATATACTATAAATTATGACAAATATATTACACATATAGGACACTTTAATATCAATACAATAAATTAAAATACATGAAATTTTAGAAAATGTTCAGAATATAGTCATTATTAGTAATTATTGTATCAAGAATCATTAACCTTATATGAAGGCTACTACAAATTGTGATACAAAACCTTTGATTTGAAAATGCTGTCCCAAATATTGTACAAAGAACAAACAGATTTAAAAAGTAGTGTTCCTATTACATAATCACAAACACATAAAATACTTCTAAAATCTACAGTGTTTGAGGGCAACATTTTACCCATGTTGGGCAATGACAAACTTTTTCTTTTCAGAGATTGTCCCAAAAGGTGTTATATTTACATGTGAACTTTCTATTTTTGCATTTATGTTATATTTAGAAACAATCAAGTGACTTATTAATTCACTTTTAAATACTCATAAAATATCAAGTACCTATAATATAAGAGATAATCACTTTTGCATTAGAGTTGAAGTACTATCGGGACAGGACAGGGTATATAAACATGTAGGTATGAGTGAAGATCACGAGGAAAAGGTCAGAGCTAAAAACAGATGGAAATGACAGATATACTATATCAATATGCAGATGCAATTAAAATCTACATGAGGAAATATAGATAGAAAGAAAAAGAGCAAATAGAATGAAGCCCATGATATTCCCATATTTAGATGTCATCCAGAAGAAAACCAAGACTGTTGAGGCTGTAATCAGGAGGGCTTTTTTTTTTTTTTTTTTTTTTTGAGACAGAATCTTGCTATCTATGCAATCCAGGCTGGCCTTGAATTTATGCTTCTCCTGCCTCTGTCTCCACAAGTACTTGGAGGAATTACAGATGTATACCACCATGCACAGCTTAAAGGAGGATCTTTTAATGTAAGGGAAAAATGTGATAACGCAGTAATTGAGTAAAGTGATTCATGAAATTTAAAAAAAGGAATGTATTGATCATTACTTGGAGTGTTAGTAAGAAAAAGACATAGAAGTGACAATAGTGTAGGAGATGACTGACTGCTAGAGGGGGATACTCAGTGAGACAGTGTGGAGTTAGGAACCTAAAAGGAGTGAGCAGTGAAGAGTGAACAAGAGCTGAGTAAACAGAAAGCTCTTGAAGCTGCTTTGATTGAACAGCACATCTGGAGAGGTTGTCTACTTTTTAGGCTTATGATAACAGAACTTGTGTCTATCACACAGACAAAGAGAACATTATTGGTTTAATATTGGTAAGAGAGGCTAAAGAAAGATGGTATCAGACAAGTCATCTAAGCAGAGAAGTCTCTAATGCCAAAAGGACTAGTTAATTCAATAAATTAACCTAATTAGTTAATTAATTTGGGTCCAAAGATTAGTACGGTAATGTGCTATTAACTGACAAAGCACAGACTAAATGTAGTCTTCTGGTTATCCTGAAATAATGAGGGAGAGAGAGGAAGAGAAGGGGACAGGAGAATTCCAGCAGTGGGTGTGATTCTGCTGTAAAGAACAGATGACCTGCAGCAATCTCTGGGTGAGAAATGCAAATCTACTCCTTTTTCTTTTGTTTCCGTTCCTGAAGAATGATTCTGGTATTTATGATGGCTTCTAAAGTACACTGCCTAAAAGAAAATCAGTGATTATCTGGTGTTAAGCAAAATAGCAGCCGTGTAGTCAAACTGTAAAATCATACAGTTTTGGGTTTACCAAGAGGCTCCAGGTTATTATCCAAAGGACTTTTCAAGGGGTATTTTAACTGTGTGGACAGTGAATGGGAGGAGAGTTTCAAGGCTCTATTTCAGGCCAGGAACATGCCATTTTTAAGGGTACTGAAATGAGAAAGCGTATGGCCCTCTGAAGTAACAGCACTTCCCCAGTGAGCAGAGTTAGTCTAATGGTGAGTGAAGACAGTGAGATGTGAAACCAGAGAAGTTAGCGGAGGAGCCCAGAGGGGGCACAGTGGCATATCCTGGGGTTGCTGCTTCATTATTATCAATGCTGTTCCCTCACGAGCTCTCAGTCTGGTCTTCCTAATTATAAACCATATGTAAGTGTGTGCACACTTTGTGCTGTATACAATACGATACAGTAATACTGCCACAGATACCCAACAACCATTAAAGTCACCTCACCACCTACAAGTGGTGCTGCAGGGAGCTTAGTGAGCCTCTCGGAGTCTAACTCTCCTCATCTATGAAAAGGGGGATAATCATACTTAGTTCATAGGGTTGTTTTCTGGGTATTAAATGAAGGACTCCATGCAAAGTTCTCAGGACAAAAATCAAGACTATCTAGCATTTTTCCTTTGTTAATGTCAGAAGCTTCCTATGCTATGGTAGCCTGCAGTCAGATTTTCCATCTGTCTTCCCTATTTGTACCACGATTTTCTTCAGTAAACAAATAAAAACAATTCTTGTGTTGTGTCAAAATTTGTACCTATATTTCATTCTAAGGCAGGTTAAGTACAGCTTATAAAATTTCATAGGTCTGAGGTTTATTTTTAGAAAACCACATGAACATTCTTTGACTTTTATGGTGTTCCTCAATTTCTCTTACTTATTCTCCTGCTTATTCTTATAAGCCATAAAATCCACTATATCCCCTGTAGGTACCCTTTATTTATTTGAAAGAAAGAAACTTGCAATGAAAGAAAGACAGTAGTCAAGGAGCTAAAATTAGTATTATTCAGAATATTTTTGTGAGATGTATGGAATAAACTCCCTTGATAGTATTTTCCCTCAAATCAATACTTCAAATCTTTTATGGTGACATATGTATTCTCTTCTATAACCTGAACAGATAAAATTGTTTCTTTTGCTGTCATGTACTCTGAGTTGTCTTCAGTGCTACTTGAGAAAAGAGATTCATCTGTACCAAACACTGATGTTTACTTTTTCAACTCTTCTGTAGTTAATAGCTATTACCTTATAAGCAGGCTGGTATTGTTATGAGTGGTTCTCATACCCTGCCTTTGTATCTGTTCAGATCATTCAATCACACTTAACCTATTCAGCAAAATGCTTATTGATGCAACATTTTTTCTTTCACCATGCTGGTAAAAATGTATGCAACGGCAAGTTCAAGATGGCCTTTTATATGTTCTGAATAATCTGCACATTAAATTTAATAAAGTTGCCTCAAAGAATTTAAGTAAAGAGATTTTTATTCACTGAGACAGAAACTGTATTACCTCTTGTTTTGGCCAAGACCAAGTAAGGGAGGAGAAAACACTCAAATACTGAACTTTTCACAGCCTCCAAATTTCCAGGATGTTTTGAATGTTATGGGCACAATGTTTTTCCCTCCCTACCCCCCACCGCCCCAATCACAGATACTGAACCTTAACCACTAGTACCTTAGAATGTGACTGTATTTGGACAAAATAAGGCCATTAGGGCGGCCCTAATCCAACCTGACTAGGGTCCTTATAAACGGAGGAAATTAGGACATGCAAAGAGAGGTGCCAGGGATGCCTGTGCACAGAGGGACGGTCCCAGGAAGAGGCAGAGGAGGGTCACTGTCTGCAAGTCAAGGAGAGAGTCCTCCGAAGAAACCAATGCTGCAGACATCTTGATCTCAGACTTTCAGCCACCAGAACTGTGAGAAAGTAAGTTTCTGTTGTTTATGACACCAGCTCTGTGATATTTTGTTATGTAAATCCTAACAGACTCACTCATCTAGGGAACAGATATCATTATTTTAACATTCTAAAGTTATTTTATTTAATCCATGTGATAATTTTAAATATCATTTAAAACATGGGGATTAAAAAAAACCCCAAAAGATAGGATACTTACTTAAATGGTCTGAGGATGAAACTAAGCACTAAATGCTGGGATAGACTTGGTTTTAAAGTCACTTTGATTAAAAATGGTCTAAAGTATTATTACATGGGTATGCATAAATCACTTATTAATAACTCTTGATGATCAGAAAATCAGGCCTGAGATTTACTTATCTAGTAGTAAACATATTGCACTTATCTCCAATCTGTTTTTCTTACTCTCCTTTGGGCTAATACCTCAGATGAAGTTGAATTTCATTTATTAAGTAAAAACATAGAACATGTAACACTGACTGTAAAAGTAAAGCTACACTTCAGATTAAAAATCCAGAAGTAAATATTTTATTGCCTATTTCAGATTTAAAAAAAATTATTAAATTCTATATACTAATATTTAGGGAATCTTTACTCCTATTCAATCTCACAATATAGCCTGATATTCCAAGTGGTGGCTGGACAGGAAGTGGTTTGGGTTAACTCTGTAAAGAGAATGTCCGCCCTTACTAGTTCTGTAGTTCTTACTATTTCTGCAGGTCGCTCCCTAGCCTCCCCGTGCCTCACCTTCCTTATCTGGGGGTGGGAGCTTATAGGGTTATTTGAGTAGTGACTGAGATAAGTCTTATAAAATAAATAGAACAGTGCTGAGTACCCACTTAAAGTTACTATTGTTACATGAGAAGATCACAAAGTACCTTGCATAGATTAGGGCATGAGTGGAATGATGCCAATTCTCCTTGCTCTACACACACACATCTTTCTCACATTCAACCCCAAATGCTATTTAGAATGTGGCACAGTTAAGTTATATCTCAGAGATTGCCTGTATTCCCAATATCCATTTTGACCCTTTGCTCTTAATGTGAGAACTTTTTCCATCCTCCCAAGTAGAGAATGACCACATTTCTCTTCTTCCCTCAAGAGGGCATGATAGTGGTAGCTGTAGCAGCTACTTTGGGTCTTAGGGGGCCAGTAAATCCTGAAGCTGGGAGAGCCTGGATCCTTGACATGATGGAGTCACTGTAACAGCCTCACACCATACTGTCCACTTGGGCTATTACGTCATAGTAACATCTTATCCTATATCATAGCAGACAATATTATAAATGAAACTCAGTGTGCATTGTTTTTTGTATCAGAGATTAAACCGAGGGACTCATGCATGCTAGGCGAGCATCTTGCCACTGAGCTACATCCCCAACTCCTTTTTAAAAATTGCATTTTAAGACAACTTGGAATCTCACAAAGTTTCCCAGAATGGCCTTGAACTTGCAGTCTTCCTACTTCAGCCTCCCTGATGGCTGGGACTTAGAGGTGTGTGCCATCACACTCCTACATTTTTTATCAAATATGTCCTCCACAGTTTCATTTCTGGAAGAAGACTCCTCTCCTAACAGTAAAGTTAGTGGACATTTTTCTTTGCTATGAAGTCTCAGAGGATATAGGCTTAGAGGGAAGATTCTAGCAACCACTACTCAACATAAATTTCCTTACTGCATAAGATATCCTGCAAAGTATAATAAACAAAAGTGTCTTTTCCTAGAAGTTGAATATTCTGAAACAAACATGCATATGTGAAGTTCTTAATCATAGTGGGGCAATGACTGTACTGCACAAGTTACTATGAGCAGAAGGGAGAGCTCTTCCGATTACAAAGAAAATTAGTAAACGATTTCTATATTCTACAAAGCAAAGTGGGTTCTCTGTGCTTCTTACCACATTGTTTGAGATGAACAGAATGAATTTTCACCAGAATTGGGATGGTCTGATTCAACATAAAGCTGTGTGGTGCATGTGAAATTCTTTTTTGGATATCCAGCAGGGCAACTTAAGAAAATAGGCAGCGATTTTGAGAGACCCTGAAACTGACCTTGGAGATACTTAGCATATGTCATTAGTCACCAGAGATGGAGGTTCTTCCTGCATCTGCTGAAATTCAAAGTCACAGTGTCTCTCAGGTGTGTTGAATGGTTTGGTGATGAGGGATAACTGGGTAGTTTCTTGTTTGAGGGAGCAGGGATATAGTTTTCCCAGTCTGCAGAAGAGAGGCAGATCACACCTGAAAATGTGTGTCTATCAGACAATTAGTGAATGCCAGAAATAAATACTGTTCATTTGATGTAGTTTAATGACATGACAGAATAAAAAGTGTTTGACTATCTCTTAAAGAAAAGTTTATGTAAAGAGGCATTTGTGATGTTCTTCTATTTTTTTTTTTAGTTGTACACATTTATAGCATCAGCACAGACCAATGTCCCCTAACAAACTGGTGTGAATAGAAGTTAATCAGTACAGCTAATAAAACCATGTTGTATTCAAGGCACTATGAAGATCATCTCAGTACAACATGAAAACTCTGCTTGAGGCTCCACTCTGCCCATGTTTAAAGGGCCCATTCTGCTCTCATCTGGCCTCATTTCTTCATATAACATGCACTCTTCTGGTCCCCATGAAGCAAGAGGAGTTTTGCACATGTGCCCACCCACAGCCCTGGTCCGTCTTCTGAATTAGCATCTAGATCCTTGGATAAGTATTCTCCTGGGAACCTAGAAATTCCTGCCTAATGATCATGAATTCACATTCAGAGCTGATTCAGGTGTCTTTCTAGGGTCTGTCCTCCTGAGGATGAGTAGCACAACCAATGCGCATATTCTGAAGTCCAAGTTGATGTGGATGTGGCTGGGACACATGTAAGGCTCTATGAGGTGCATGACAAAGCCAAGGCGTGTAGACAGAAGAGGGAAGGCAATGGGCCACATCAGGAGATGGGGTAAACCAGGAATAAAGGTATTTTTTCAAGGTGGAAGACCAAAATACCTTTCCTTTGACATCTGATAACACGTAGGATTCCCACTGATTACTCAGGGCCTTGGCCAGACCTACAATCCCTCAGACATAAAAGTGCCTCATGCTTCACAATTCACTGAATCCTTAATTTTGTCCCCTTGAAGGAGTTAACATCAGAACAAATCTGTTGGGTATTTCTACTTGGATTTTTTATGACTCTAAAATTTGTGACACCTTTTGATGATTAAAAACTCAAGAAAAATACCACATGAATAGCAAAATCCTACTCTCTTTTATGGAGCTTTTCCTCCCATCAGTAAGGAAACTTGGGAGCCTATGAGCAAAGAGGAGGATGTACAAGAGTAAATGTTCTACTGGGTGTGTGTATCTCTGAAGAGCCAATCCTCACTTCTGTGAGGAATGATTTTCTGTGCAGGCACACTGGGAACTGAAAAACCCATAGATGCACATAGGAAGTGAGGTGGGATGAGAGTAGGACAGCAGAGAGAGATTTGGTATAACAAAACTTTTACTTCACAAAGTAAAACCAGAATGTGCCAGCATAATAACAAGTATTTTATGGCCTTCACCTAAAGTATTTTTCTACATATTTTTAATAGAATGTGGCAACATAACCTACTCAGATTTGACTTCAGCAAAGATTCCAAAGAAAACTAGGGTAGCAGGATCAGTCCTTTCAAAACTATAAAATCAGAAATCATACAGTCTTCTTTTTGTGTGGTACTGGGATTTGAACTCAGAGCCTCATGCTTGCTCAATAGGTACTGTATCACTTGAGCCTTATCCCAGCCCTTTTTGCTTTGGTTATTTATGAGATAGGGTCTCACATTCATGCTCAGGCCCACCTGGACCATGATCTTTCTATTGATGCTTCCTGCTGAGCTGTGATGACAGGTGTGCCATTATGCCCAGGTTTTCATTGGTTGAGATGGGGTCTCCTGAACTGTTTGCCCAGGCTGGGTTCAACCTGCTATCCTCCAAATCTCCACTCCCTGAGCAGCTGGGATTACAGGTGGGACTACCACCATGCTTAACCTAGTCTTCCTTTTTTTAACTACAGAATTTTCAGGGGAGGAGAAAGCAAATTCAGGTGCAGTAACGTACCTCTTATTTCTCTTGCATTCATAAAATCAAGAGGTAAGAAGTACAGGTGGTCAGAGAGACATCTTTGCTCCTGGTAACTTTCTAATACAATCCAATTTCCATTTTATTAACAAAGACACTGTGGACTTCATTGGTAGAATGGTTGTTTTTTGGGGGTTTTTTGGTACTGGGGATCAAACACAGGGCTTTGTGCTTACTATGCAAGTGGTCTACTACTTGAGCCATGCCCCCAACTGCTTGTATTTTGTTGTTCAGATAGGATTTTGCTAACTTCACCAGGACTGGCGTCCCAACTTGCCATCCTCCCGCCTTGAGTACCTGGAATTACATGTGTGCACTACCATCCCCAGCTGAGAATACTTTCAACTCAGTAGGCAGAAATTACACACATCCTTGGGAAACTGTGTGGTTAGAGAAGCAGCAAGTTTAAATGCAAAAGGTAAGATCTACTGAAGATGGATGCGATCTACCAAAATATTATCATTTGTTGTATTACAGTTGGGGATTATGTTGATTTGTGATTGGCATCTTAATTTCTGACACCCAAAAGACATATTCAGATATTTATCAGATTCAGGACCCTAAGAGGAGAAAGGAGAACTAATTAATGAGAGGGAAAGAAGAGGAACAGAGAGGAGAGGCGAGAAGGCAGGAGAGAGGGGACTAGAGAAGGGGGATAGGGAAAGGAGGGCCCTAAGAGTACCACTGATCATCAGCACAACGTGGTTCTGACCAGTAAGTCCTTCTAGAGCAAAACGTTCTGACTACATCATTTCAGGGTGGCACTGAGCTCAAAGCCCACCTCATAGTATGGAGATTACAAGTTGAAAAACAGGCACGTGGCATAAACAGTGCCAGGGATGGGTTGTGTGTCACTGTTGAGGAATGACTGCATGATTAGGAAGAATGTAACTTATATATAAAAGTGTTGATTTGTACCTGCATGCCTAAGGAATTTGAGAAATTGCTGGTTGTTGCTTCTTCACTGACTATGGTTAGAATAAGTATTAAATAACAAAACAAAGTTGCATATCCAAAGACCAAAAGAAAATTCAAGAAATAAAACAGAAATGCTTGGTGGTAAAAATCAGTACAAAAGAATATTAAAAATATTAGGTATTTATTAATATTGAAAATAATATTATCAATAGTAATCAATATCTCAAATAACATTGCTATTATCATTAATAGTATTAAAATTATTAGGTATTTTCATTCTGCTGTGTCTTTTGATAACTCTATCACGCAAGTTAAAAACAAACTTGACATTTTTTTCATTAGAGCAGATGAAAATGTGTAAGAATCTAAAATGATTTTCTTAATATATTTTGAGGCTCATGTGGTATTAAAAGATTGCATAAAAATAAAAATTGAACTGGAAAACCTGAAATGCAAATGATAGGTGGGTTAACATGACCCAACTGGGATCTTTAAAAAAAAAAAAAAAGCAACTGCACCAGATACTCTTCTGAAGAACTGAACACACCCTTTCAATGTCAACTTAAATATTATTAACGAAAACCAGGACTGTAAAATAGGCACAGGCACAGTGTGTTGGGGGGAGGGTGAAGGAAGGAAATTAACATGTCGGTATATGGTAGATGGACTTCATATACCTGTATGAAACAGAACTAAAAAACCTCTTGCAATTGTTTTTGGTGGGGTGAGGAGGAGACTGAGCGGGAGAGATGACCGGGGAAGTGTAAACAATGTATAACATAAATCTGATTGGAATTGTCACTTCGAATCCCCCCCGCATAATGAATATATCCTAATAAAAATTTTATTAAAAAAAAAACCCAAAGCTGCAGTGAGGTTTAAAGCTTAGCCTCTAGCCAAAGACCTTCTTACTAACACAGTGAAAATCGGAGGAGGGATCTTTCTACTGCAAAGCCTCTGGCCTTTACTGTGAAGGAAACTCAATCTCATTTTGTTAAAAAGAAGTCATCCTATGAAAGCAGTGGACTGTGTTCTTTATTCCAAAATTGTTTGTTTCAGAATGAACACACACACACACAGAGTCATACTCTATTTGTTCACATTTTCACAGGCCAAGTCCAATAGCCAGTGACCTCAGCATCTCTCTGCTTTGGTAAATTGTTATGTAATAGATGGTGGAACCTGGCGACAGCCATATATAGTGTCCTTACAATGAACAGAAAGCTAGTCATTGTGAATTAACACAGTCCAGAGAAATCACACTTGGTTCTGTTGTTCTCCTTAGAGACAGGGAGATTTTCTTTACAAAACTAATGCTGAGTCTTGATAATAAAAGGCTCTTAATTATACTGTTATTTGGCTTTAATTTATTTTTATCTTTCAAATTTAAAAAGTGATCCCAAAGTCACTTGCTGTGGGGTACTGTCTTATTTTTTTTTTCCTTTGGTGCCAATCAAATTTTGAAATTCATACTATGTGCATTATATATAATAATTAATATGAAGTCTATAACAATAATGTCAATTTCCTATCTTTTCATTTGAATGTAAAAATTAACAGGAATACTAAAAGTATTTATATTATAAAAATAGAAACTGCCCCTAAAAAGTACAGAAGGAAAAAAAAAACTGTATTTGCCTGGTATCTTGTAGTCATAGTAAGTTGACTGCAGCTATATTTCTGTACAAAATAAACTCATATTTTTTGAGAGAAAATAGCTAGTCAAACTCTAAGTCAATCTGAGCAAAAAGAACATTTTTATGGATCTGAAAGCATCATCTACCATTTGCTACACACAAAAAAATAAAAAATCAGAAAGACAGAACCCTGGAAGGTACAGATGAAACAATGGTCTCAGGAATACATGAAATAATTCCTGTAAGAAATGATGGGTATTTTGTAAAAGTTAAATACAATGAAATTTATAGCAGCAATTTTGATTGAAGAATGAGTCACTTTTCTTTAAGCTCTGTGTTTTCCTTTCAAAGACACCACAATGTAACAATGATGTGGAAAGTAATTATCGCATTTATGATCTGTCCAACACAGACTGTGAGGCTTGGTATGGCAACTTCAAAAGGCCCGCAGAGGAGACCTGTAAGCCATGGCCTGAATACTTTAGCTGCTGAGATTGTGGCCCTGGTCCCATCCCTCCACACGCTGACCATCTGTGGGCCCAAGCCAATACTTCCTTCTGGTTATTTTGCTATTCATAAAATAATTATTAGATCTGTAAGGCACACTACTATTCGCTAAATATTTTCTACTTGATGAGGAAATCAAGGGTGAGAGATACAAAATGATTTTGCTACAACTGCAGACATAGTAAATGGCAGAACCAGAATACAGGGGCTCTAGCTCCAAGTGACCACACGCTCACACTTTACTTGGCCCTCATCAGGTCTGCTCACACACACCGAATGGCTGGGTCCTGCTTATTGCCTCTTATTGCCTCTCAGTGCTCTTGAACACTTCCAGTGCTTCAAGATAGCTCTCCTAACTCTGTCCTTCACATGATTCCTGCTCTTTCAGCTCTCTGGTGTCCTTGAGAATTTACTTAACTGTAGGAGGTATAATTATCAATACTCAAATATATAGAAGGATAAAGATAAGCATGAAATTGTAAAATTCAAATATGGATGGAGTTTCAAGTCTTAATGAAAGTTGTTATAATAGTGCTTTGTTGGAGTGAAAGGCAGGATGAGCATTTGCTTTATACATTTCAGCACTTCAGAACACTTTTCTCCAGGAGACTATAAAGGTTTTAATAAAAGTTTACCAGAATTATAATCCATGAGCCTTTTTTCTAGAACACATAGTTGGACCTAGTAGTACATGGAAAAGATAGCATTTGGCTGGGGGCAGGGACACAGAGATGAAACACCAATTAAAGAAATTTACATGTGTGTCCCTAATAGACCCTTCACACAGATGATAGATAAATAGATTAGACAGATTAGATAGATAGACAGATACATTAGATAGGTAAGAAAACAAAAGGAAAGGAAAGAAAGTGAGAACAGCTTTAATTTTTACAAGCACTGTAAATAATTTAGATCAAAATTAAGTTGACAAGTATAGTCTTAAAATCTGAAATATTTCAGATGAAAAAAATTCATCTTTTTAGGAGATGGCATATTTTCTCTCACACTGATTTATCTTTTACTTTTCCTGGGAGGACAAATTTCTCCTATCCTTCTTCCCTGCCTACTATATTGTTACCTTCACCAAACCCCTCTTTCTCCTTTTTTGTATAAGGAGAATGAAACTCCTCCCCCACCTTTGCAACAGTCGTCTCAAACACATCCCTTCCTTTTCTTCTCTACTTTATTCTCTTTCATTTTACTCTTTAAACTCTAGAACCCCCCAAATTTCTTCCACAAGCTGCATACAACACTCCCACAGATTTACCTTCTATCCATCTTTTTTTGTGGTATTCATCTACTATTCCAGGTCCCAGGGATTCAAAATTAATAGGAGCTGGCTGCCTGGTGAGGGTGAAAATCAAGAAAGCAATTCTATTTCAGTAGGACCAAAAACATAAAACATGCTTAAGTGAATCAAAGCACCAAGTTAGCTGGGGTGAGTTAAAGAACTCTCCCCAGAGGAGGAGAGTAAAATCAAAATGTATTAGACAGATGAAGAAGACAGAAGACATCTGACTGTGGGACAAAGGTCCCAGCAGACCTTTTCACTAGATAATCCTAACAGATGCAGCTCTCACATCTTGTTCTCTGCTGTTGCAGTCTGGAGTCCTTTTTTTTTTTCTGAAGTACATCAATTGTACTATCAAAGTCCACAATAAAAACCATTAGCCTTTTTCAGTGGAAATTCTGTTTGTATCTTTGGCAGCAAGATTCCCATGTCCAGGAGAAAAGCAGGGAAACCACCAGCAATGTTCTGTGCCCCATTCCAAACCTTAGAAAAGCCAGGGAGAAAGGATGGCAGACAGAGGGACAACTAAGGCTAGGTGCCTTATTTTCTGGTTAACTCTTCTTCTGTCACTTAGAAATGGTTTTTCTCCCAAATTCATCTTTGATGTGCAAATTCTACAGTCTTCTATGAGGATCCGCACAGCTCTGACTATATGGATATTACTTCTCCATAAATAACTCCCGTGGCTGTATCTCCAACTTCCACAACTTTTCAAAGTTTTAATCTTGAATTTCCAATGGGTTTCTGATCATTTTCACCTAGGAACTTTCTACCAGCATTTCAGATGTTACAGCACTTTGAAATTTCTGATGTGTCACCTTGACAAGGCTACAGTTCCCAGTTATCTAATCAAACCCAAACCCAGGTGTGCCTATGAAGGTACTTTTCAGATGTGATTAAACCACACAATTGGTTGGCTTTAAACGAACGAGATTTTTTTCAGATAATCTGGATGGGCCTGATTCAGTTGGCTGAAAGCCTTTAAGAGCACAGTTACGGTTTCCTTGGTGAAGGTAGACATTCCATCTGTGGATGGCAACTTCAGTATTTTTACTATCTTATCTCCTCTACACATTTCTTCTTCTTTCTTAATTGGTCTCCACGCACTGAGATTCTTGTCATTTCAATTAGCTTTGTACAACCATGACCAATTAATTTTCATGGAAAATTATATGTTGGGCACCTGTTTCAATTTTACTGTCTTCCCCACAGTCTAGCATGTTATTTACAGGGCTTGTATATTTGAATCTCACCAACTCTGCCATATTTGCCTCTCCCTATATCCTGACAGAAACTCTCTGCTCCAGCCAAACTGGTAACAACCCTTCATCCATTGACATTTCCTGTCTCTAAGCTTCTCCTCATGACCTCCCACCTTCTGATCTTTTAGATGTCCTTCTAATTTTTTTCCCTGGATGAGAATGTCCTTCTAATCTGTTCCTAACCAAGCCTTTAAGACTTTCTCAAAGCACTTCTTGCAACCTAGCATGAACAGTCTAAGCTGCAGTGATACTCCCCTCTAAATGCCTACAAATAAATAGGTAGTTGGCTGAGATCTGTTCTATGAAAACATTTAAATTAATGTTATACAGTTATGATAGTCTTTTACTTACATTTAACTTTTAATCTAAATATATATGTTTCTCTATCTCCCCTCAGCACTCTATGTCAGAATGTTTTCTGAAGAGTGGTCCTCAGCAAATGTTTACTGGGTGAATTGATGAGTGAACTTTAGTAACTAAAACCTGGAATATTAACTGTACATGCATCTTCACAGAAGCCCAAAGTAGTTCCTATTAATTGGCCACTTAAGTAAAAAAAAAAAAAATCCAGACATTGGTTTTGTACTGTTGCTCTTGTTCTAAATTTATCATGTACAGGAGAAAAAAGGAACTTATTTACTTAGGCAGAAAAATGATTTCTTGTTCCCGATAAATAATGAACACAGATAAGAAGCAGGAGGACATTACACTGAGCTGGTTAAGCACGAAGATGGCATAAAAACTAAACAGATGTTAAGATTCCTTTTAAGACAAATGACTGAAACTAAATTGGGAATTAGGGGAGGGAAAGAAGTAAATCACAAATGTATTACAACCACCCTAAGTGTATTTATGCTTTCATTCCATGCATAATCCCTGGTTTTGAAGGTAAAGGCTAAATGTTAAACTAAAAATTAAGAATTCCATACTATTATTCAGAATATAAAATAAAGTTATAAGCAAAAAATAAGCTATATGCAGAAGACTATATTTTGAAAATTTATAAATAATTTATAAAACTCTTCATATGAAAAGTGTCTTCCATTAGATTCTGTCTTAAAGTAGTCTTACAAAGAAATAAGAATAGAAGTTACTGATAAATACTGATGTTAACATATGTTTAGACATTGGAGAACAGTACTGTTTTCAAACACAAAAATGTGAAACTATCCTTTTCCAAAGTCTTCTCAGAATGGCTTTGGTACAAAGTCTAGTAATGATAATACATGCTTCCAATTTCACTCAGACAGTTTGTGACATTAGCATATGAGTGAATAAAAAAGGGTTAGAAAAAATATCAGATTACACTTTTCCCCCATAAACTATCTGAAAGCCACAAAATAAACTTATTTTTTGAAGTTTCACCAAATTATTACATCTTGTGATCTAAAAGGTTAAAAATTTGTCTTGTCCTTGCCTGGGCATAACAAAATGAAAGGCAAATTTTTTGGAGCCTAAATAGGAAGATGTGATTTATTATATCAAAGTGCAAAGTAAGTATAATTCTGAATTTCCAGTAAAGTATTTATATTTAAAGGTACATAAAGGGATTTATTACATGTAATACAGTTGACAATTTTAAACAGAAGTATAAATATTTTAAGAAAAAATATAATTGTATGAGGGCATTAGATGTTTGTTTTGGTTCTATTGAGTTTAAGCACTATGAACTTCACATGCAGCTTTAAAATCCTGTGAGTCTAGCTTTAAAGTTAATCAATTTGTACATTACAATTCTACAAACACACCTGCAGTTGTAACATCCTTCTACAAGTACAAATTTTAGATTTTTCTTTTTCTTTCAATTATTGGTAATTTCAAGTACACAACCACCTTTGAAAACTGTTACACATCACAGCTTCAGACAAATACATACATTTGGCTTTTGGTTTTAGTTTTATGAAAAGTTATAAATCAACCAACACATTCCTGTTAGGATTCAGTAATACATAGATGAAACATCAACTTACCTTGTTTATCTTGAAAAAATTAAGAATCAGCATTAAATTGTTCTCTGGGGAAAAATAAACAGCAACGCTTTGACCTGGTTTAAATAACTTGTTCTGTCTCTGGGGTGGAATATCTGTTAGAACTCTCTGTGAAGTCTCAGTCAGAAAGTCTCTCTCTACTGTCTCTCCCCCTCCTTTCTTCCTTCCCTCTTCCTCTTCTTTTTTCTTCCCTCTCCTCCCTCCCTCTCCTCTCTCTCACACACAGTATGATTAAACTGCTTCTGTCAAGAGTGTTTTTTTCCTATATCTTATTATAGTATAAGCCACGAAGTGCAAAATCATTGAGCAAATTTGCCATGTATCATCTCATAAATTAAAAAACTGCTAAACAGGCATGATTTCAAAACTGCTAGAGTCACAAAACGTTAAACTATATAATGAAGACACATTTAAACCAAATTGAATGAAAATATGTTGCTCATTTTATTAAATTCTATGTATCTTCTCCAATTGTGTAAGAAACGTCAGAGAAGTAAAGACTGGGGCTAGATCGTGATTTCCAAGCTAAACCTGCTTAAAGGGTTTTCCCACGGGCAAGAAGGTTCCCTATTAATTTTTGCATTGAACCCACTTGGTGCATGCATTACATGCTCAGTGCACTTGAGCTGTCAACACAGTCACTTTTAAGATGTACATATTAAACAGGTTTCCTTCCTCATGCTCTTTCACATGCCAACACTCCTGCCAGGAAATAAGCAGTAGGGCTAAAAAAAAGTCCCTATTTTTGTTGAGCATGTTTACAGACTGTGCCCTATGCTCGGTGCTTCACACATATTTCCACTGACCCTCATCATAATTCTCATTATTCCTACTGCTATTGTTCACAAGTACAAGAAGTAAGGCTCTGAGAGTTAAGTAGTATTAAGGAGCAAAATTACTACCACAAGGAAAAACAACTGCCCCCACATAAAAAGCAGTTCCTGAAGTGAGATGCAGTCCTCAGTCAAGGACAAATGGGAGTTGCTGGATAAATGCCAAGCTTACTGAACCTCAGGGAGACACAGTCTCTCATGAACTCAAATGGGATCAAGTTCCAGTTGCCCACAGCAGTAGTTTTAAATATACACCCATTAGTGACTTCCTTCCTTGTTTCACTTCTCCACAATCCATACGGAACTTACTTGAGATTGCCTCTCAAATAAACTACCCTGAGACCTGTCACAGGGTTTTCTTTTCTTTTTTTAGGGGAACCCAATCAACAGAGTTGCCAAAGAAAAGCTTATTGTGTTTTTAAAGCTGGAAAACTATGTGGTTTAGTCAATACTGGGGAAATGAAGAAAAAAAATTATTAGTCAATGGACTAATATCTTAAGTAATTTAAATGGCATAGACTCTACTTAAAATAAACTATAAAATACTAATTTTCACAGGTAGCTTGTATGGGGAGTACATATCATAGAGTCTCCTTCAGAAACTTATCTATATAGAGTGATAATTTGATTCTTCTTTAGAAACTCACCTATACAGAGTGATAATTCTTACATAGCTATCCATCTGGACTATTTTTAAAGATAAAATTGTACCTCTATCATCAGATAAATAAATGTGTCCTAATAATACATTTACTTATCATAGTGCAGCAAACAAATGAACACTACACAAGAAAGGGTACAAACCATTTTAAAAAGTGCAAGAAAATTAAAGATATGCAAAATCCTTCAAAAACATAAATTGTGTTTAATGAGAATCTGAGAACAGAAAAATAGGAGAACAAGAATACAGTTTTATGACTAGGAGTAGGGGAGGGGCTGGTTTGTATGTATGTATGTATTTATTTATTTATTTATTTAGGGGTTCAAACTCAGGGCTGTGAGGCAGGCACTGCTCACTGCTCGAGCCATGCCACCAGCTCCTAAAATAAGGTATTTTGATGGACGCTGACAAGGAAGGCTGCTGGTGGCACCACGTTCAGCAGGTCTTGGAAGGTATGTGAAGCTTACAGGTGTGTGTGGAGTGAGGATGCCTCTCCTTTCCTACACCACCAACAAATACTAAATCAGATAGCCTTTACAATTAGCTAAAGAAGACCTGGCATGATTTGAGAACAAGCTTTTTAACTCCCAATCATCCTCATAACCAGTTTGCTGAAATGCCGGCATGTGGGAAAACTGTGTTCTCTGCACGATCAGAACTAAAATGTAAACACCTGCCAAAGAAGCCGACTACACATGAGTGTCAGCATAAAAGCAAGCAATCGGGTGTGCTTTCTACCCTTTCGTATATCTCAAATAGTGCTTAATGAACATTTTTTAAAAAGGAATTACGTTCAATGAAAAGGCATACACATTAGAATTCTTTTCAGGAGAAGGTAGCTAATAACTGAAGTCTTTACATTTCAACTCTACATACTTCTTTTCATCCTACCACTCTTGCCTTTTTGACCCTCTTCAGTTCTATTGTCCAAAACACACAGAAAAAGCTTTAAATTTGCTAATCAGATCAAACCACAGTCAACAGCACCCTATTACATCTAAGATGAAATCAAGATCTTAAATATAGTCACAAGGCCTTACTGGACCTGGCTCCCACTTTCTATCAAAAAGGTTCCCTCTACCCTTTCTCCTTACACTTCTGATTCTGACTTCCTCAAAGTTACTATCCGCTTTCTAATCACAGGTCTTGTCCACAAAATTTCTTTTGCTTGAGATCCAGTCCTTTTCTCTGTAGGACATTCCTCTACTCAGCTTGCTCTACCTCCTCCCTCACTGTCACTAGTCTAGGTTGGGCCCCTCATAGAACTCTCCCTTGTAGAACTCTCCCAGGGCCCTATTCTCTGCATAACATTTAATGTACTCAAGATAACCATCCTACATCTGTTCTTGTTTAATTTTATACTTATAATTTTGTTTGTTCATTTTCTCAAAGTGTACTTTGTATAAACTTCAGAATTTATGAAACCTAATCCAGTAAATAAAATAATGACCCTCCCCCCTTCTGAAGATGTTCATGACATGATCTCTACAACCTGTGAAAGTGTTCTGGAAAGCTCTGTGGCACATGGAGGACCTGTGTTGCAGAGGAACACATACAGCTGCAGATGGAATTATGCTCCTTAAGCAACTGATTTTAAAGTAAGGAGATTACCCTGGGTTATCTGGGAGAGGCACAACAGAACCACAAGGATCTCTGAAAGAGGAAGAGAGGCAATAGAGTCAGAGGATGCGATGTGAGAGAGATTCCATTAGCCACGGAGGCTTTGAAGATGGAAGAAGACTGCAAGCAAAGAAATGTGGCAGCCCTCAGAGGCTGGGAAGGCAAGCAAAAGGATTCTCCCCTAGAGATTCCAGAAGAAGGCTGACACTTTAGCTTGTATTGGACTTCTGTAACAGTAAATCAATTTCTGTTGCCTTAAGTTTTCTGTAGTTAAGTTTGTGTTAATTTATTATAGCAGCAATAAGAAATGAATATACTGCATTTAAAAGGAAAAATGATTCTTTTTAAACATGTATTTGAAACCCAACCTTGGGATGCATTTTGGCTTTTTGTCATATATTATAAATGTTATTTCCCTCAAATGACTCTTGGAGGAAAATTTCTGTTAACTAGAAAGGAAACCCTTGTTATTTCACACATTAATAAAAAAATGCATGCAAAATATAATAGTCAATTACCTTGTTCTGGGGAGGTTTTTGTGAATCTGGGTGCTAAATGCTAATTTAATGAGCTTTGATATTGATGCTGAACCTGAAATGCTGAATATGAAGGAGGACCATTGAAGATACATATAACCAGCTCTGTGATACTTGGGAAGGTCACTTTCTGGAAAAAGGAAATAGTTTTCCATGGCTGTAACTTCAAGGGGAGATTAAAGCTTAGGGTACACAGATGAGCAGCAGTGAGAATGCCCCTTAGTGGCATCTTTAAGGTTTCAGATTTGTGTCTGGTCTGATTTTTGTGGCTGTGCTGTTTTGTACCTATGAATGGCTTTAGGTAGTACATACGTAGATAGCTGGAATCTGATGTGGCATGCCCCTAAGATCCCCCACATCCATCCTTTCCATCTTTCTATCCCAATACAAAAAGTGTCTCCCTTGACTTCTCAAGGGTCTGGTGAATACACTCTCTCCTCACTTTTTATCTTAAGACATTCCTTTCATTAGAATGGGAGCATCTCATAACCTATACTCTTTTGTGACAAACTTAACAGCCTCCCCTTTGTGGTCCTATCTCTGCAGTTGAGGTTAATATTTAAATAGATTTTTTCTTTAACTATCCCCACAGAGTCTCTACTAAATGGAATATTTTGCAAACAGGAAATCCTCTTGAAATTAGCAGCCTTTGCTAATCATAAATTCTGGAATTCCAGAAGTCATTTCCAAATATTTCTTCCAGTTCTCACACAACCCTATAGTTCTGCTTTGCATTAGAAAAGGCTCTCTGAAATATTATAGAGATAATGAACTGTACAGTATAGAGAACTGTATAGATCTCTTTATCACTTTCACTCATCTACCTTGTGTCTTAGACACAGCCTTAGTTAAATTTTGTTAAATTATATTTTATCAAACATATACTTATTTCAATGTTGGTACTATCTTTTTTTTTTATTCCTTTATGTTCTTACCTCACTTCCATGAAAGACAAAAGAAAAGAACAAATTCATATAACTGTACAAATCCAGCAACTGCTTTTATACTCTACCATGTTATACAGACAAGGTGGTAATACTGCTGGGGAAAGAAATAGCTAATTTGTAGCAGGCAGGAGCTGCGTTTGAGGCAGATCAATGTAGAATGTGTGATAGTAGAGCTACTTAAAACATTAAGGAGATGGGCTACACCCTTAAACAAGAGCTGTTAATGGCTTTAAAAATAATTCTCAATCCCTAAAGTTAATAAGACCCAATATATGTTTGTATTTAGGAAAGTATAAAAAAGTGACACCTTTAATTACCAAATTGATAAAAATAGGATTACGACTGAGATGCGATCTTTAGCAAATTTCATTCCAAGATTATAGAAATGCTAAATGTGTAATATTACATATGTATAAAAATCAAGTAAAGAATACGTTGGTTAAATCTACTCTTGTGGAAATCAAATTACAAAGCCATAGACTATAGAGTTTGGGAGTATTAAGAGATTTAATATAACCCAAACCTACTATCCTGCTGCTGAGGCTGAAAAGGTGAAAAACATAGCCAAAGTCACAAAACCAGCCTTGGCAGGGAGGCCTAGAGCACAGGCCTGCTGACATCAGTTCTAGCAACACACTCAATGCAGAACATGCACTAAGATAGGCAGGCATACATACCTACAGAACGACCCCATAATCCTATTGTTTATACTTTAAAATATTCACCCACAGTGTTCTCTCATCCCAGCACACAGGGCTCATGCCGCTCTCCTTGTATGTGCCAGACTCAGCAACAGAACAGGTCCTTCATCTGCGTGGAGCAATGGTTGCTTTGTGGGATGCCCTCAGGCTGCTAGGAGAACATTTCAGCTCAGTGCTGGTCTCCCTGCCCTCCAGTGAGCTTCGCTGAGGCTTGGACATCAAAGCAGCCAAGGAGACAGAAGCCTAAAACGGGGCCTTTTCTACGAGACTGCATGTAATAGGATCATCACATCCTTTTATTCTTCACCCTATTCACCAAACTGAATGCCCTGTGAATTACTGAACTAGTTCAGAGGCAGATTTTGGTATTACATGAAAAGTGTGATATCACTGCAGTCTAGTTAGATGCATATTATAGTTTCAGAGCACACTGAAAAAAAATCTCCATTTCACTCATAGTTATGTGTGTCTGGCCTTACCTGTGTCATGCACACGGGGAGAATATTTGAAGGTAAAGAATATGAACTTCAGAGAAGAATACTTTTCTGTGTGCTAAAAGATTTTTGGAAAACTTTATAATAACATGAGTATGATAAGTGGCAGGTGAAAAACCTCATGATTTTTAAGATCAAGACTAGGAAGAATCATCCCTTTTTAGCTGCTGTTTCAGGCATGCCCTCTGTCCTTCTGGGGACTCGTACCACTTTCCTTTGCCTTTAGTAACCCATCAGTAGAAGAGTTTGATAAGCACAGAACACTGTCATTATTTTTGGCAGTAGTGGAGTTTGAAATCAAGGTCTTGCTCTTGTTAAGCAGACACTCTACCACTTGAGGCATGACCCCAGTCCTAAGAACGTTTTTTTTTTTTTTTTGTCTATTTCAGCAACACATTTTCAAATTCCCAAAAACAAATTGTAGAATTTCAAGTGTACTTGGAGCTCAGTGATTTGGAGTCAAAGTAGTTCTTAGTTCATGTGTTCTGTGGAGAGGAAATAACTATGTTCCAAGATAGCATAAAGTGAACATCCCTTAGAGATCAGTGTGTCAGCTGAATAGATCTAGAACGGCCGCCCACCTTTCCAGATTATGTGGAAAAATTATGTCAATGATGAAATCCAATCTCCTTTAAAATTTTTTGAGACGTCTAAGCCAAAGAAGTATTTTATATGTATTGACATAATCCTCTGAGAGTCAATAATAAGAGTCACTATGTACATGACAAGGATGTCAAAGTATGTTTTATCAGTAACCTCTGATATTATGCTCATTGTGACTCAGATTTTTTTTTCATGAGGGGAGGAAGAGAAGATGGATATAAATAAGGGGATACAACTAAAGATAAAAGAAAAAAATATCAGAAGAGAGAGCCCCAAAATTCAAATTCAAAATTCATTTAACTGTAAGAGTGAACTACTGAGAAACCATGGGTGAGACATATAAAAACATAAAATACCCAATGTCTCTTGACTTAGAAGTCTCTAACCTGAGAACATAATTGTTGCATAACTTCTCAGTGTTAAAAAGAACCTAGAACAACTAAGTTCCTGCATATAGAGGAAAAAGAAATTAGGGAGAATAATTTTAAAATTAAACACTCATCTTCTGTGCTATTTTTGCTTTAGTATCTTAGAGCATGAATACATACATACTTTCTTGCTTTGGCATCAAGTAAATCCTCCATGACAGACTTAACTATTTTAAAAAAGGTACACTACACTCTAATACTTAAAAGGATTTGGGTATAAGTATTGCATTTTTAAGCTTTATAGACAACATAAAATCCATTAGAGATTGACTAGAAAATAATGTTGCAAGTCTTTTACCTCCACATTTGCATTTGGGCAAAAATTATAAAATGACACAACTATTATATGAACAGCAACAACAAAAAATAGGACCAGGATGGGAGTGTGGCTCAAGTGGTAGAGCACCTTCCTTGAAAAAACGAAAGTAAAATTTAGATAAGTCGACAAAGTGAAAGTATTCGCTCTTCTGTCCATATTGTATAGTCCACCTTATTGTTTGGTAGACATTCTTACAGTTTGCATTACTGACTGCTGGTATATCGTGGCAAACACATAATGGTTCTCTTCACCCCAATTTGTCTATGTAAGTCTATGAATTTTCCTCACGTTTCTTATTTGGCCATACCACAGAGAACAAAAGTGATAGATAAGAGAGGGGGAGAGAACTCAAGCTACATTGACAACCAGGTTCTATGGGCAGCCTGCAGATGTTTGGACTTAACTTCTTGGCCTAGCTTTATGTAACAAAAGGTATACCAAAAAGTATAAACAACTAAAGAAACTGCCAGGTACACTGAGATGTGGCCACATGTATTTTTGAGTGTACAAACACAAGGTGAAAGAAACTAAATATATCCACAGAACTCTTTATTTTCTAAAAAGCGAGAGAATGCTAGGAAAAATTAGGAATAAATTGAATCCGCTTTCACAGAAACAATAAGTGGCTCTCTCCCTCTCAAGAACTGCACTGAGATGGACTATAGAGCTCTGGAGACACCAAATGTAAGTAATAACCAATGCTAGACTGTACAACACATTTTACTTTTCTGTTAAAGAATTGCTATGTAATTATTACAATTGTTTTAACTATAGGAGGTACTTAAGAGTTAGATTAAAAATGGGCCTATTGTCAGAAATAAATAATGAAATAAGAGTTTTAGCTAACAAGCTGGATCAGGAATTTCCTTAGTGAGAAAATCATCCCCATTGCAAGGCAGAGTTACCCAGTGGCTAAGGGGTCAAAAGTGAGCAGTCAATCCTAGCCCTGCTGATGATGAGATATTTAATCTTTCTATCTTATCTTCTCACTGGAAAACAGAAAAAAATGATGAACCTACCTCATATTCCTGTTTTTTTTTTTAAATTGTGCTGAGTGGATGTACATTGTAGCATCCACAAAAGTTCTTGAAATCTAACAAAGACATCTTACTTGAATTCACCCTTCCATCACATTTTTAAAGGTTAAATAAATTTATACCTGATGAGACAACTTGAAAGCATAAATGATGGATAAAGTACATGTCTGTCTGAGAAACAGAAAATCCAGGAATGGTAGCTGAACCGCATACACGAGAGGAGAGAGAAAAACAGAGACAGCAAAACATGTGCTTTGTGACACAGCCGTTTCCTAGTCACCTCTTCCCCCTAAGTTTCCCTGCTAGCAACAGAATCTTTATACAAACAGTGTATTAAACTCAGGAATTCTGGGCATGTATGGGAAAATTGTTTTGTTTAGAAAAACAAAGAAATGGCTAAATTTCGTACAGTCTATATGGTGTGGAATAAAGAAAGCTTCTTGACTCCAAGCTTCAGAAGAGGGCAGGAAAATTTTAAACAGAAGAATTAACAAAAAACCTGGGGTCAGTTTTGGAATGTGATAGGCTTTGGAACTCATATAAAGTATCTACTAGATTATATTGGCAGTGCACAAAGTTTACAGTAATATAAGAAAGCATAAGCATAAGTTTCTTTTTTTTTTTTTTTTTTTTGGTAATACTGGGGTTTGAACTCAGGGCCTCATGTTTGCTAGGTAGGCACTCTACCACTTGAACCATCGCCCCAGTTCACTTTGCATTAGCTATTGTTCAGATAGGATCTTGCATTTTTCCTAGTACCAGCCTCACACTATGATCCTCCTGCCTATGACCTCCCACACAGAACAGATGACAGATGTGCACCACTATGCACACCTTGTTTGGTGAGATGGGGTCTCACTAACTTTTTCCCTGGATGTCCTTAAACTATAATCCTCCTGATCTTTGCCTCCGGAGTGGCTAGTATTATAGAAACGATCCACTGTGCCTGAACACAGCACAGATATTTTCAGACTCAATTTTAAAAAGTAATTTAAATTCTCAAATATTTAATTATTTACACGGAATGACTTTTTAGAAGAGTGTGTCTGAGAGCTAGCTGACCCCCTTCCACTGTGTGGAATTGATGCTATGTGACTAGAAGCTGGAACTGTGTTTCCAACCCTCACCTGTAACATCTAGGCAGGGCCACCATGTGATTCACTGTCCCTAATAAAACATTAATAGTTGGGATATGTGACACTTCTATAACAGGAATTTAAGAATCAGATGTATCTTAGTCATTTTCTTTTATTCTTCTTTATTCTCTTTGTCTTGTTCTGCCATAATGGAAAATGCATAAAATATAAAAAGACTAGATGCCTGAGCAGCCAAACAGAGGAGGAGTTTACTGTCATAGGAACACTGTCTCAAACTGAGAAAGGAACAGTGAACAGAATTTTATTGTATTTGGTCTTTATACTTTTGAGGACTTTAGAGAAGAATGCTTTTCTATAAGTACTGAAAGATTTTGGAAATCTTTATTTGAGCCTTTATACTTTTGAGAGTCAATTGTTATGGCAGTTAGAATTATGTTAACTAATACATCAAATTAGTTGAGGATGACAGCATGTGATGATGGTTAAGAATAAAAATTCTGGCACTCAGATACTGAACTTGTGAGACTTGTGAGTTATTGGCTATGTGACCCTGGGAAAATTATCCAATCTTTCTGAGCTTGAGTTTCCTTATCTAAAAATGCTGAAAAGAATGGTTCCTGTTTTAAAGTGCTAGAATTGTGACAGTCTGACTCATAGTAAATGCTCTACAAACCGAACCATTATCAATACCTATGATTAGGCTTATCCTTATGGATAAGTTAACCAGCTAAATAAGTAGAACAGATGAATCCAGTTTTCTTATAACTGCAATAAAGCATTCCTCTAGATATAGACGATATGCTGAGGTACTTTCCCTTCTCTGCAACACAGCTATCTTGTTCTTGGCTTAGCACAATTAGGAGAGTTTTGTGGACAGTTGCCTGACACTGTCCATATCCACACCACCTTCTCTCACAGGAAAAGTAGTTTCTTCTTCTGGTGACATACTACATACAGTTCAGGTAATGTGGGCCAAAGGGAACCTCTTACATGTCTATTCACAGTTTTAACTCTCTTCCCTTTTCTGATTTCTTGCATCTATCCCAGGGAATTCTTTCCTTCTTTTGATTAACACCCTCAGAAATTAGCCACCTGGTGCAGAAAAAAGGCAGCACCATTTTCAGTATCACTTACTACTTTGAAGGAAGACTGCATAATCAGAGGTGTGCTGTCTTCTTCATAGATTCTCTTCACCACAGATAATCCTGGCAGAAGTTACTAATCTCATTTCTGTTGGATGAATGAATGAATAAGAAACAAAATTCTACCGTGTTTGAGCTTTACCCAGTTTAAGACAGCACTAGCTAAGACAGTCCTTCAGGATGCTGGGATGGGCAGTACAGTACAATGGTTGGAGAGTCAGACAATGGCAGGCAGTGTCACTCACAGACCCCACTTATAGCATAGACTGCACCTCAAGTGCTGGGTTCAAATTCCAGCTCTGCTCTTATTATATGAACTAAGGGAGGATGACTTTTTTGTATTTCAGTTTCCTGTTAAGTAAAACTGGAGCAACAAACTGAGACATATAATTGTAGAAGAAAAAAACACATGTGCTTTAATATTACACTTGAAGTAAACATTCTATGGATATACGTTTTATAATTTTCTCCCAGTAAAGGAAAATGAAGTTCAAATTAAATATTCTTCTAGTTATATAAATTTCTATAGAAATGTCAAACTTTTAAGACTGGATATTCTGGGTTATTCTGGATAAATATGTACTTAACTATCACATCATAGCAATTTAAATATATCCAGATATTGGCTTATTGGTTTAGGACTGAGTTTGGGCACAGATTAAGGTTCAAATTACCTTTCTGCCACCTACTAGCTGTGTGGCCTTGGTTAACTCACAACTCTCAGCTTCTTTTTCCCTTGAAAATCCAAAGATAATCATTGTAGTATGCATAGTCTCTTGTGGCAGCCTCACAGAGTTGTTGACATGGTTAAATATGATAGTATGCCTCATGGGCTTTCTATAAAACCAGTCACATTGTATGGTATGAATAAATATAGCCATTCTTATTAGCTGATGTTAACATCTGATAAATGTCTGTGGAATGAATGGACATCAATGTTTGACATCACATAAAAATCATTGCCATCATATAAAAATTATTGACAAATGAGAATAAAAACTTAAGTTGAGTGGGGAGTAACTGTTAAGTTTCAGGCAGCTACTACTGACCCAAAGATTTAATGAATGGGAAACAAGAGAAAGCTCTTTTTTTTAATCTTACGGAATTAGAAATATTACAACTAAGAATGAATAAGATGCTACATAATATGCCCCTAAAAACAGTCTGTAAAATCTTAGAATTTCATGTGCCATGTATGTAAAATTTGAAATATTTGTGCAACTTAATATTATTTATTTCTCACAGTTACTTCCTGAATGAAAAGAAAGAAAATTATTAAGAATTATTGAAGTTTATGGACATTTTGAGGAATAAAAAGTGGCTATATTGTTTAACTTTAAGTCATTTCCATATGAATCCACACAACTAAGCCCATTTAATTTTTGAAAAATGTGCCAAAAACATATGATGGAGAAAAGATAGCCCCTTCAACAAATTTGCTGGGAAAACTGGATATCTACTTGCAGAAAACTGAACTGGATCCACGTTTCACTTGATGTAAGTATCAACTCAAAGTGGATTGAGGACCTTAATATAAGACCTGAAATTTTGAAGCTAGTGCAGATAAGAGCAGGGAATACACTAGAAGCAAAAGACATAGGTAAGGACTTCCTCAGTAGAACTCAAATGGCTCAGCAACTAAAAGAAAAGATTGACAAATGGAACTACATAACATTAAAAAGCTTCTACACAACAAAAGAAATGGTCTCTAAATTGAAGAGACCATTCACAGAATGGGAGAAAATCTTTGCTAGCTATATATCAGACAAGGGACTGAGAACCAAAATATACAGGGAGCTCAAAAAACTAAACTCGCCAAAAGTAAATGACCCAACGAAGAAATGGGCAAATCAACTGAACAGCGCATTTTCAAAGGAAGAAGTCCAAATGGCTGAAAAACACATGAAAAAATGCTCACCAATCCTGGCCATAAAGGAAATCAAAATGAAAATCACACTAAGATTCCACCTCACTCCTATGAGAATAGCTACCATCAAGAACACAAACACAAATGTTGGCAAGGTTGTGGGGGGAAAGGAACCCTCATACACTGCTGGTGGGAATGTAAGCTAGTGCAGCCACTCTGGAAAACAGTACGGAGGCTCCTCAAAAAACTAAAAATAAATCTGCCATATGATCCAGCAATACCAACTAGGGACATACCAGAAGGAATGTGAGTCAGCTTACAACAAAGGCACCTGCACACCCATGTTTATTGCAGCACTATTCACAATAGCTAAGCTATAGAAACAGCTAAGATGCTCCACTACTGATGAAAAGATTAAGAAAATGTGGTATTTATATACAATGGAATTTTACTCAGCCACAAAGAATGAAATTTTGTCATTTGCAGGCAAATGGATGGAACTGGAGAGCATGATCTTAAGTGTAGTTAGCCAGGAACAGAAAGCCAAAAGCCACATCATGCTCTCTCTCATATATGGAATGTAGACCTAATACAAATGCAGCAATACTCTGAAACACTGGTCACACTAAGGGGAGCTCATGTACGAGAGGGCGAAGGTAAAAGAAGGAAACTAAGAAGGTAAATATCGTTGATGTACTGTCTATACAAGAATGAATATAGAGATTTTAAACTGGCTGCAACCACTATAGGGAAGGGACTAAGATAGAATGAAGAGAATTAGAGGAGATGAATCAATTGGGGTTTTAATACATATATAAATGGAAATATCACAAGGAAACTCCCTGTGTAGCTACTTTTATCTCAAACAAGCAATAATGTCATTTTGGTACCAGTGGGATTGGGGAGGTGGTGGGGAAAAGGGGTAGGAGGGTGAATACAGTGCAAAAAAATGAAAAATGTATACACATGTATATAAATGCAAAAATGATTTCTGTTGAAACTGTTCTATGAATGCAGGAGGTGGGGTAAAGGAGAGCAGAGGAAGGGGTGAAATCAAGTTTGATATATTTGATACATTATAAGAATTTTTGTAAGTGTCACAATGTACCCCCACCCAGTGCAACAGTAAGGAAAAAAATAATAAATAAAAATCATTTTCCTCAGGAAACATTTTTGATAAAGCATCTCTAATTTTTTCTAATCTTATGAGGCTCTTATTTTAAAAGCTTTCCATTATTTTTGCACTCTGAAGATGAAGAGCATGAAAGGGCTTTGTAAAGTATAAAGTTCTATCAAAAAGTTGACATGTGCTTGTAAACAACTGTGGGGCAAGGTAAATGCTTTCTACTTCTTAGACACCATGAAGAGAACTCAGTGCTGAGTTTTAAAGGGCACAAACTCTTCTAGCTAAAGGGTATGCAATGAGTGACAACTATAAAAATACGAATGCAGAACAAAAGAACAAACTGGTATTGCCTTTAGTAACATTGCCAAGCCATTTGCAGAGTAAAAAGATGTGCACTGAACTGTGCCATCTGGGCCATTGAATCTAGGACAACCTGGATCTGAAGAGAAAAACCAAGGCAGAGGTAGAGGTCTGCAGGAGAAGCGTGTCTGCCTCCAGTGCCATCAACAGCCAGGAGCCTGCAGGGCTCAGCTAACACAAAGTCACTCTGACTCAGGCACTCTCACCAAGGGATTCAGTAGTCAAACCACAAGCACCCTGGAAATTAAAATCAATAGTTGCAATGAAACTACCATCGGTGGCAACATGGATGGAACTGGAGAGTAAAATAAATCCTGCACAAAAAGATAGTACTACATGTTCTGTGTTATATGAAGTAGCTGAAAGAACTGATTTCATAAAAGCAGAGAGTAGAATAATGGTCACAAGATGTTAGGAAGGGGAGCAGGGTGGGGGATAGAAGTATGTTGGATAAAGGGTACCAAAATATGTAGGAGAAGTAAGCACATTGGGGTAACTACAGTCACAACAATCCATTATACATTACATAAAGAACCCGAAGAGAAGAGCTGGACTTGGGTGCAGCTCAGGGGTAGAGAACATGTCTGCCATGCTTGTTTAATCCCCAAGACCAATGAATAAATAAATATAGTGTTTGAAGACTCTCTACACAAAGAAGTGATAAATGTTTAGTGATATGAAAATGCTAATTAACTTGATTTGTCATTAAACATTTCATACCATGTTTGGTGTTATCACAGTGCATCCCCAAAATACCTAAAATTATGACATCCCAATAAAAATGTGAAAAAAAGACCAAATTCAAGCATCTCTGGAAAAACCTGCTTTATCATTGTCGTCAATCCATTTCATATGATAGCAACATATTTAAATTTAATCTTATGTTCCTTTATTTTTTCTGTGTACAAAAATTGGATTAGAATTCTTAAATTAATTATATGAAAATGGATGATTTTTCCCAAAGTGGTATGCTTTTGAGTCTTTACTTTGCAAAAGACTATAAGGAATGATCCATGAGAAGACAGAATAATTAATCATTATAGAAAGTCGAAGAACTGAACTTGAGTAAATTTTTTATTTCGAAAATAAACTTTTTCCTATTCTGATCTTGCTATTAACATCAACCTTCTCAGCAAGTTTCTGATACATCTGTCAATTAGTACTTTTTCTTCAATGATTTGCTGGAGATCACTGCAGGATTTTTTTAATTATGCAGATTTGGATTGTTACTGAGAATTATGTAGATTATTTGCTCTGTAAATAATCTGCAGGGCATCTTATGCAATTGTTCCTTAAGATGACATTTTCTGGTTCTTTTTTTTTATTTTCAAAACAATTGCATGATTGCTTGGGTGAATATCCTGAGGTAGGAATCGGCATTTTCAGCAGCAGGTTGGACCACCTGGAGTTGATTAGCTATCTCCAGGTGCTATTTTTCCTGTGGATTTCTAATCAATACACTTTTCTTTCTAGAATTCACTCTCCCTCATTAGAGCTTTTGCATCTATTTCCAGTTTTCATAGTGCAGGTGGACAATCAAAGATTCTAGTGTAAAAAAGTTCAATTAACATGCTAACCATTTTTGATATTTCTCAATTAATATACTTCTCATTACATCACAATGCAATTACGTTTATTGGTATCAGTGGGAGGGAGGAAGAGGTGGGGAAAGGGCATGGCAGGGTGAATATGGTGCAAATACTGTGTACACATGTTTGTAAATGGAAAAAGGAGACCTGTTGAAACTACTCCAGGAATGGGGGAAGGAGGAATAAAAGAGAATGGTAGAGGGGATGAATTCAAGTATCATCTATTTGATATATTGTAAGAACATTTGTAAATGCCACAATATACCCCACCTAGCACAACAATTAAAAAAGGAGAGATTAAAAAATGGTTAAAACTAGAATGTAGATCATCCAAATTTAAACCTAGGATCTACATTAAATCATGTCTTTCTCATTTCATAGTTCTATAAATGGATAAAAATAAAATTCAATAAAAAGTAAATTTACTTAGTTTTATCTATTAATTTTTCATTTCAGTATTTTCTAAGTATGATATGATTATTATTTTGTTACCTCTCAGAAGCTTATGCTTTTGAAATAAAAGTTTGTTCAGTTAGGAAAAAAATCAATCTAGGATTTAGAGTTTCAATCTAGAATGCTGCATTTTTTTGCTTTGTAGTTTTAGAATATTAATTCTGTCAAACTTCACTGAAACTATGACTAATCTCTGTGTGTACCACATTCTTTGGTTATAAAAGAAGAATCCTAACAACAATGTGCTGGCCTGATAGCAGAAGATATTTTCCAAATAAGAATTCACGACTAGCTTACTTGGAAAGCAGTTAATATTTGATCCCTTATCCACAAAGGTCTGATGTTTCTAACCCCACACCCCCAATAAAAAACAGATTAACAGTGAACATTTTTGCATGTCTTACCTAAAACATTTTCATAAGGTTAATAGGTAGATTTTTCTTAAAAGAGGTAATTTATGCAAAAGGATGTTGGGAACTATAATTCTTCTTATCATCTTCTATTATTCCTCACAAATGCATATTTTTATCTTTCAGAAATTTTCTAATAAAATGTCACTGTTACTTTTACTGTGATGGTAAAGCAGCTATTGCCAGCAAAAAATTCATTTACTGCCCCAAAATATTTTCCCCCAAACCTTAAAATAGTAGTTATCTACTGTTCTTATTTACTAACACTATTTTTTCTTTTACTAATATACTTTTACTAATACCTAAAAGCAAAATGGTGGAATTGACTGGCAAAAAGAATCCAACTCAATAATCAGGTGACTTAGAAATGATATATAAGCAAAGAGATGGAAAAGGAAAAAGTGGGAGAGAAACCACAAATCACTTCTACTTGTCAAAAATAATAAAAGAGATATACTTGTTTTTGAGAAATAATAAAATCCAACACAGAAAAACAATAACCTTTAGAGTTTACCCATCAAGAATAGCATATAAGAATACTAAATAAACTACCATAATGTGATCAATAAGTTACCATTTGAACTGAACAAGCTTCAAACTCACTCCTCCAACAAATGTTTGAGATTCTTCTGCATTAACACACTGCTGTGCAAGCCCCAAACATACCTGATGCATGGTTACTACTCTTTAGTAACTCTGAAGTTCATTTTGTGACAAAACTTCTACAGATATTTATGGGCAAAATATTTAAACAGTATCACATGAGAATAGTCTTACAGGAGTTCAGAAAATTTCTTTTGGCCCTGCTGGGAAACTGGACTTTGGAAAGGGCTCCAAGGAAGAGATGGATTTGACAATCAAGATGACAATTTAAGAACTATCCATGTAGAGGGATTAGTACCTGCAAAGGTGCAATGGAAGAAACTTAAAAGCATGTTATGTGAACCTCACAAGAAATGAAGTTACATATGTGTGAGATACAAATAAATAATGACCATTTACTTATGTCTGCTTTGAGCCAGAGTTTGTGGACCCCATGCTTAACAAAATAAAGTTTGGATAATGGGAAAAAGGGAGAGAGCTTGTAAAGAGACAGCATAGACTACTTCTTGCAGATTATCCTAATTTGAGATAAACACACTTCAAGGAGTTCATAAACCCTTTCCAGGGTGTGAATGAGGTGTTAACACGTGAGCAAGTCCAAATGACTGAGGCCAGGACCTAGGCTTCACTAGATCCTCAAAGGTGAACTTGACTGGAGGAACTTTGAGAACGACTGATTAAAAATACTCAAACATTAGATCTGGAGAATTTGTATTCCATTAACTCATTCACACCTAAAAAACAGACAAATTGGCTGGATTTACCTGGCTACCATTCATGAGTGACAGCACTGACAGCTGTCCTTTACCTATTGCCTTTTTGATTTGATGTCCTGGGATTATTAGAATTACTAATTACTACCACTACTATTAGTAGTAGTAAGCACTTGCTATATGCCCGGAACTTTGCTAGTCTGTTTACAAATATTTTCACTTAATCATTACAACAGTCTCCTGAAGTAGGTACCATTTATCATTCCATTTTATATTTGGGGAAACTGTAACTCAAAACATCTTAATTTTTTTCTTTTCTTCAGGAATCTTTTCTAGATTCTTTTTTATCTTAGATTTTATCCTTACTAAGGAGCTTCACTGACTTCAATGGCTTTTAATATACTGATAATTCTCAAATTGCCTTAAAAAAATCTTTCCAGTGAGCCTCCCAGGCTCAACACGGCCAGAATTTACAAATATGGCCCTTTCCCAGTAGTCACTCTTCTGGTAAATGGCAACATGGTGTACCTTCCCTGTGACATCCCCTCTCTTTACTGCCCACCAACTCTCAGATACAAAGGATTTATTCTGAGGCTGAACCCATCCACCTCATTCCAAAAACATCCTGGCACAATTATCCTGCAATGGTGTCTTAAGCAGTCTTCTCAATAAACTTCCTTTTTGAAAATTAAAAGCAAGGGATATTAGAACAAAAATAAGTATTATAAAGCCATGACTGTTTAAAAGAGCTATATAAAATGTTATCTCTCTGTGTGTACATGCACTGCAATGGGTTTGTAATCAAGCAGTTAAGAATATAAGCTCTTCCTCAATTCCTAAGAGTTGTGTGGTTTCAGATGAGTCAAGGAACCCGTAAGATGAGAAGAGAATCTTATGGCTTTGTTTTGAGCCTGGACATATTAATATATGAAAAACATCTAAAATCTTGACTGGCATGTGGTAATTGTTCAATAAATTATAACTGTTATTAATATTTTTATTAATATTAACACAAATGCATAAAAAGACTAGCCAATGACATACTAATATGTTCATAATGAATTTGCAATTAGTGGCAATATTGTACATACTTTTTATATGTTCTTTCTGCTTTGCTGTGCTTAAAAATATGAAAGCCATTAATGAAATAAGTCAACAAAAATCTCTTTAAAACCACTCTCTATTAATTGAGGATGTAATAAAATTGGTCATCTGTTTAAATATAATCAGACACACTTCTCTAAAATTTGATACCCATTGCAAAATTGATCTCATGCTTAAAAATTATCTTAGCACAGTTAGAATAATTATCACCACATGTAATTAGCTGAATTCTTAGTATTGTGCCTTTAGGCATGTACTGAATTTACTTTTCTCCTCCAAATCTTGAGATACATGCTAATTATAAAAATTAATTCTATTCAAATCAGTATTTTTTTCTGTCAAGCCAAACTAAAAGTGTACCTGCATCATAGCCAAACTGAAAAATTATAGTTCAGAACAAAGAAAAGAACAAAAATAGAGCAGCTGGAGTGTGTTTGAAAATACTACTCCTTATTAGGGCATGTGTTCAGGAGATGAGTTACAATAGCTGAATTGAATCTCTATTAACAGTAGTGAGTTCCTACGCCAGACAGCAACAGTAAATAAAAGAACCCTTGCTTACATTCACTTGATGGTTTTGCAGACTGCAGAATCATTTCTGGCACCATTATTTTGTGCTCAGGAAGCAAAGAACATGAAACATTATGTTCCTTAGAATGTTTTTCTTGTGCAGTTAAATGAATCAAATAAATGAGGCACAGATAAGGAATTTAGATTTAAGCAAGATTTGGATCCACAGTAGCTTTCAGTTTCTAAATCTATGGGGGGGGGCACACATCCTTTGTAAGAATTTTTGGCTTCTAATGTGAATAATCAAGAGATGTAAGAAAATTTTATTAAAATCTTCAGACTAAATTGGTCATTCTTCCCAGGAGCTACAAACTTATTTTTGTAAAGGTAAAGTCAGAGAATCTTCACAAAGTAGGACTACACTTAAAATATAGAAAATACCTTGGTAGACTGGACTGGGTAGAAAGAGAATTCCACAGATGAATATAAGACAATTATTTTCCTGAGGTAAACAGTGTGCTTTCCTGGCAAGTACTCAGCACAATATATTTTATAATTTGCTTTACCTGTGTAACTTCGGTAAAAGAGTTGAAAAAAGATTAACGGAATGGGATTTTATATTCTGGACACTTTCTTGCCATAATTATTGTCTAGGGACAATATGAATTTTTTAAAAATGTGCAGCTCCATCCTTTTGGGCTTCCATGCACAGCATCTCTTGTCCTACCTTCTTCCATCCATGACAAAAGCCCATCCCGATTCCAAAATGGAGATGAATGAGATGATGTTTACAGAGAGGGAACTGCTGAGTCCTGTGCACACTCTATTCTCACCTCTCCCTCAATGGTCTATCCAAATGGAGGCCAAGAGAAACCACTCAGTCCCCATATGCAACTTGCCAGGAAAGCACACTATTTACCTTGGGAATATGGATGCTTGTCTTCGCATTCCTACATTTTCACATTCAGCTATTGGGTTCATGTGTATTTTAGTTGTGAATGATTTCCTTCTACCTGGAAAGATATTTCAATTTTTTAAAATACCCACTGTGCTGGTATAGTACTATATAGAAAGCTAAAATACCTACTTAGAAATCATCGTCCCAGGTATATTGATTTGATCTAAGATCTGTCCTGACATTAACTGTGTTCTGAATTTAGTAGAGGCATTCTTTAAAATTAAAGAAATCTTTCATATGGTTTTAGAACCCACACAATTTATTTCTCATATCCCAGGGGAGTAAGCACTCTGCATTTCAACATGTAATCAATGTACTGTTCTCTTACCCCAGCTCTTTTCTGTGTATTCTTCCTGATTTATGTTTCTGTGCTTAGGCTTCACCTCACCTCTTCAAGAAAGCCTCTCAAAACTGTGTGAGAGAGTCAATCACATTATTTTCTGTGCTTCCTCACTATCAATTTCATATACTTTTGCACTCATACACTATAATCTAATTTCTGAAAGTAGGATATTCCATGGAAATTATTAAAATGCAATTTATGGGAAGGCGGACATTATTTGAAAGTCAACACATTAACATGATTGGGACAGAAGGAACTAAATAGAGGGTAAAAAAGATGAAAGAGAGAATGAGAGAAAGAGAGAGTAAGAAAGAAAGACAAGCTATTTCTTAAATCTACAGTATGTCACATAGGAAAAACTGGTTTCCTTAAGTGATATTAAAGAACACTTCTACTTCATCTAAGCAATGAAGAATTTTTAAGTCTGGTAGTCAAGGCCTTTCTCCATATTCTACACTACAGAGCATAAAACAGTAACCAGGAAGAACCATCATAAACAAAACAAAACAAATGAAAAATGCCTCCTACTCCTATTTTAAAAAAACTTGACCCTAAGGAAGATAAAGATTATCCTTAACAATAAAGAGAACAGCTTACCTTACTGGGATAGCAAGTAAGGCAGATCCATTATAGGAATGCAAGGTAATCTAGGTTCATTCTAAGCCTATGATTTTAAGACAAACCTTAAAATCTGTTCAGATGAATTGCTATATGCACTAGTTCAATTTCTAAATGATTCAAAATTTCCTACTAGAAATTTATTTTTCAATATATCTAGGAGAATGCATAATTTAAAATAGGTACTTTCTAGAATACTGAATGACCTATGAAAAGGATTTTATAAAGCCTTTCTCATATAAATAAATTTTGTGACAAGACTCTTGCTATTGAGGAACAAAAAATGGAACCAATGATTATAGGGCGAGAAACAGATGTTGACAATTTAAATTGGTTCACTACTTCACTTACCTTTGGTTTTACAAAGGATTGAGCATAATAATGAATTATGTGGTATGTATGATCAAATATTATGCAGTTTTAAATATTGTTTTGTTGCATTTTACAAAATAAAAATAGTCTCTCTCGTTTCTGCATTTGCTTAGATATATATGTTTATATACCCAAACACACATATACACACACATACCTTCAGGACACAAAGCTTTTAAGATTTATAAGCCCTAGAAAATATTTGAAATACAAATTTATATTAAAACATTATTGTGCTTGTATGAATTCACTGACCCATTTTTCTAAAGTAAAAATTGCTTCTGGGGTTCACTTGTATTGAAACTGTAACAAATATAGTTCAGTTATATTCATAAAGTACCTTGAAGATTATACTTCAAGTTGCACAACTGACCTTCTTTTCTATAAAAACTATAGACATAGCCTAAATGGTAGGTAATTGAATTATGGAACATTTTGAAAAAGAGAACCTGCTGCTTTTCTTGCATATAAATCAATTTGGATCTCTGACACTTCTTTGCATTTCCTTGCATATTGCCTTGTAAATTTGTACTTATTTTTTTAACCTAGAGGAAAATATCTGACCACTTTACACATTGACGGAAAATACCTTCTTCAGAGAGCTGCAGAGAAAAAAAAATCCCATACATTTAACAGACTTTCAGAGTCAGAAAAATACATTTCCTTTGCAAAGAAAAACAAAACACACCCAACAATGTCATGAAGTCACAGCATGAAGATCACAGCTTTGGCCCTGGCAGTAAGAACGTGACATGTTTAAGTTGAATTCATTTCACTCACCTGTTTGGCTAAGTTGAGATGTGCTTCTACTTCTTCGCGACACTATAGCGACTACTTTGGCACTCAGGCTGGATCTCCGTTTCTTTCCACCTGCTCCAACAGTACCCACAGCTGTGTCTGACTGGCTGCCATCATTATGCTCCAGTGTGTACATCTCTCCACTGACACTGGTGCTCTTCATGATGGCTCTTCCTGAAGTCCCCATCCGTCTGCCTTGCATTTTGGGGGTAAATGAACTATATTTACAAAGTAAAAACATACATGCATCCATAAATTATAGGCCAGCATAACTGAAACTCTAAATCTAATAATTTTTCAAATAATCCAGACATATGTTTAGGCGGAAAAAGTCAGTTATCATCATCCTACAGCTACAAATACTTTACGGTCACATCACAACATCAAAAATATTTATGAGGGACAGATTAAAACAGTGACATTTCAATATTTAATAATCTATAGACTTTATAAAGATAGCAAAGAGAAATAACACCAATGCTTTCCATGGTGAGGTTAAGTGTTACCGACCCATGATCCTCTTAATTTTATGTTCCCTCAAAATATTAGCCAAAAAAACGATGTATAAAACCTTTAGTACCATATTGACCTTTTCCTTTTCTATTTCTTATTTTGAACTATAAAATATACATTAGCTAATATAAAATCTTTTAACGGTGTGATTGCTTTTAATATGTGAGTCAGAATGAATTGTGATATTACAAGTGATTAAACAGAAAACATTAGCATTATATAATGCTTATGGATATATATAAAATGAATGTTTCAGTTAAAAGGGAAATTAGCATGTGGTGAGGTCAGAGAGATGGGAAGGCAACATCAGGAGGGCCTATAAACTATAGAAAAGAGACAAGTCCTTAGGACCTTTCATGGACTGTGAATTGAACACTGAGACTTTAATTTGGAATTTTTAATCATTAGCTTATAGTCCATATCAAAATTCCAATAATAATAAGATATCCATTCAATGTATTCTAATCAGCTTTTCATTAACTCTAAGTTTTAAGTTATTTCCCTTTATAGTAAGCCATGGACTCGCTAACATGTACTTGTTTTCTCCCTATTGTCTTCCTAAAAGTAGAGTTTCATTATAGGTCTCAATTTGCATTTAAAATCATTTCATAAAAAAGCACCATTACGTCATTTAGAACAATGTTCCTTAGGTTATGATGAAGTTAAGTACAGAAAAATGCCTTTTATCCTATTTCTATTGTGAATATATAAGATGAGCTTGGAAGATTCAACAGTGTTTTCCATAGGTGTTTAATTAGAGCAATGCATTGTTCTGCAATATTGACAAATAAAAGTTCTGGAAATAACAAAAATTTGTGCACCAATTGCTACTATTTGGGGACTGAGTCAAGAAGTTGTATTAAAATGATTCTGTGAAGAAATTATGAGATCTGAGTTTTCCTCAAAAATTGAAATATTTGTTTAGATATTTAAAATCATTCTTGTATGACTGGAAGATGCTTATACCTTTCTAAAGAATTTAGGATCTTATAGTGTTCAATGAGAAGATGTTTAGGTATTTTCAATTGTTCTGTTTACTTACTGATATAATAGCCAGATTAATCAATTCAAAGGCCAAGGTTTTAGCACAAATATATCTCTTACTCTCCCCATTTCTTACCTTTATATTTATTCTGCTTCTTTTTGCTTAAAAAATAAAACCACAAAAACTATTCCTATTATTTACATGTGCCTGAAGTCCTTAAGATGTATCTTAGAGGCTCTATGCTGTCATGACTATTATCTCCCGCCCTTTGTTTTCTGCTTCATTCTGGTAACAGTGTAAGATTCGGATATGATACAGCAGGATGCACTTTATGCATCACCAAATTTGCTATAGCACAACCCTTCCCAATGCTTAACTTGAAATAAAAGTGATTCATCAGCATACAAATAGTTTGCTATAGAACCCATCTTTAAAATGAAAACAAACAAAACACCCACTTTTTTTTTTTGGTTCCCCCTTTCTCTCCAGAGAATAACTTATTGCTAAAACACCCCTCCAGAAGTTGTTGATATGCCATCTACTCCTCTTTTCTTCTGAACTAACTTGAGACAAGTTTGTCTCTACCACTTCACTAAAACTGCTTTTTATTAAAGTCACCAATCTAGTAGAGAAGATAACCCAAGAGGTCATGGTTTTATTGACCTAGAGCACATGATCTAGTTCTAAATTTATCTAAATAATCTTACTCAACTATTCCTTTTTTTCAAATGTTTATACACATGCATATATAATAACATGAGTTTCTCAGATCTGGTTTTCTCTCCTATGCCCTAATTAAAACTTTGGTATTTGTGAGGTATTTTTTTTTGATCATTTGTCTTCTTCTTGAGAATTATGTTTTGATAGTGTAGAAGTCCTACCAAAGATGTTCAAATGTATTACTTGAGCTCATTAATCTGTGATGTCAGAGAAGGGTAATTAACAGGCTCTCTCAGTCTCAACTTGCCTTTTCTTAGCTTCAGATTTAATTTTAAAAGGAAATATAGAGACACTTATGTTTTCCTTGGGTTTTGGTTTTGTCTGATTGGGTCTAGTTCTGGTTCTGGACAAATTTGGTTCTGATTCTCCTCTGCTTATAGTTAACTATGCATTCCCAACTGTTTTGGCAGCAATGACAGGGAATTGATTTGTGGAAAAAATTTGTTGGATGGCAGACACCAGGGATATGTTGAAAGTTGGGTGGCAGATGACAGCAAATCTGGCTTATTAGTCTTTGCTTGTGTGTCTGCTTGCATGCTGCTAAAATCACACACCATTGAGAGAATACCTTGTGCAGACTGAAAAAGAACAGCTGCATAAAGTCTGTAGCAAGGTGTCCATGTTGATTTTGCCCCTATGGATGAATAGCTTCTACTTCTCTTTACTAAAAATAGTCTTCTCAATTGGTGATAAAAAAAAAATCTTCTTACTTTGTGTACCTAAGGATAGCCATTTGAGGAGATGTATATTAGATGCCAAGGTGCCTTACATTTAATAGAGTTCTTGTTCTGACTGGTCTATATAGATTAATAAGTACCTCTATAATTCTAACATAACCTAAGAATCCCTAGAAAATAGAGAAACTGAACTTCTAATACTTTGAAAATATTAGCTTTTATGAAAAATATATTCTTAAGAAATTACTGACTTAGAAGTATTTTAACATAAGGATTAAAATCCACACAGTGGAGATGTCAAAGTTGTTTGATAATTTTGGCTGAACAACTTTATGAAAACCACAATATGATTTCACTTTATGTGTACCAGGATAGCTATAATTCAAAAAAACAATAATAACTATAATTAAAAACAAACAAGTGTTTATGGGGATATGGAGAAATTGGAACATTACTGATAGGAAAGCAAAATGATGCTGGTGTTTTAGAAGACAGTTCAGCAGTTTAGTTAAACTTCAATAGAGTTAAACTTAGAACAACCATATGACTGAACAATTCCATTCAAAATTTCAACATAAAGTTACTATATGTCCCATCAATTCTATTCTTAGTCATATGCTCACATAAAAATACACATCCACGCAAACACTTACATATGAAGATTTGTATAGGCATTATTCCTAATACTCAAGTGGGAGCAACCCACTGACCATCAACTGATGAATTGAAAAACAAAATGTAGCATACCCATACAATGGAATATGATCAACCACAAAAAAGAATGAAATATTGACACATATTACAATGAAGATGAAGCTGAAAGCATACTGTATGAAAGAAGGAAGAAATAAAATCCTCACATATGGTGCAATTTCATCTAAATGAAATGTCTAAGAGTGAAACTCATAAAGATGAAAGGTAATTTAGTAGTTTTCCAAGGTTAGAGCAGAGAGAATTAGAATGACTGCTAATGGGTATGGGCTTCTTTTGGGGGTGATAGAGTTAGGCAGTTAGATAGCAATAACCAACTTTGTCTATCTATCTATCATTATATATTTATTTATTATCTGAAAGATTTTTATTTTGCTGGCAAGCATAAAATTTTAAGTTGGGAGTTTATACATTTATTTCTTTAGCATTTTTTCTTTTAATCATTCCACTATTTTGGGGTTTCATAACATATGATGACATTTTAGCCAAAGTCTTCTCCTTATTTATGACATCTGTTTTTAACCCCTGAAATCTTTAAGAAATGGAAGATTCTCTTCTTTAATTTTGTGGAACTTGCCCAATCTCTGTCCCTTACAGCTGTTGCATTTGTTTGGTTTCTTGGAATCCTTCTCTGTGCATGCTTACCTGACAGTTTAGGGGACTCTGTAGCTAATTTTGAAACTCTTGTTCACAATTTCCAGTTGTCAGTTCCCAGTTTTAACTGGGACATCTACTTCTTCAGTCTAGAAAAACCACTGCCCAGGCTATCTCTCTCAGGGCACCAAACTATGAAGTACCTTTAGAGGAGATTAGAGTGAATTTAAAACTTGCCTATGCTTTTCTCATCTTTTAAAGATTGGAGCTCCTCAAATTTCTGCATTTTTGTTGCTTTTTTAAATGCCTGCTAATGATTTTTTTCTTCATTCTGATTTGGCATTTGCAGCTTTATTTGTGGAAAGTTAATCTGATACAAGCTATCCAATCAGCCTGGAACCGTGAATGTGTCATATTATTGCTTATTTATTTATTTACTTATTTATTGCCAGTACTTGGGTTTGAACTTGGGTTTGCTATTTAGGTGCTCAACCACTTGAGCCACACACTCTGCCCATTATTTCTTATTTTTGAATAAGGGTAGAGGAATCAGACCAGAAATATTATGGGAATCTTCATATGATAAGTAAGAAAGATACACGTGGTACAACGGTGCTATAGCAATTTATTTCTTTGCAAACTATGATGAATTGCTCTTGCCATGCTGTCCATTATATACAATCCCCCGAGGTCCTGTTTTCTGCCCAGAACAGCAGACTTGTGATGCTTTTCCTAGAGTCAAGTCATCCGATACTCCCAGGTATAAGGCATTGTTTCAAGGAGTTCCATGGCTAAAACTTTTCCTAGTGTCACAGATTCTAGCTGGGCATTTTCTGACGGGCTTTTCAAAGGTGTTGCATTTATTTTAGAGAACTCTACATTTTTAAATAATTGCCTAAAGTCAGTAACTACTCATAGTATTTCCACTTGTTTTGGTATAGATTTCACTGAATTTTAAAGCTATTTTCCATAATGTGTAACTAAGGGGATATGGTTGCCTCTTAGTTTCATATGAGAAGAAATTTCTAGCATTTTCTTAGAAAACAGAGAGGAGAATAAACACCAGCTATTTGTAATCTTAAATTTATGGTTGTAGGTCTTTGGGGGGAAGTAAAATTAATAGGATATGATGACTCATTTTTAATCAAAGCAATATTACTCTGAAAGGGTGATGATTGGTTCTTGTTGCTGGGAGAGAGTGAAAAAAAAAAACTTAGCTAATGTAATGTAATGGCTACATTACACTAAACAAATCAAAACCAAAACTCTGAGAAGCACTGAATTGAAAAGAAGATCGGGGGATGTAAAATTTAAGGTGGCATACAGTTATGTTTGATTTGGGAACTGGGTGGATAATGGTGTGTAAAGAATAGAAAACAGAATCATTCTGCTCAAATATCATATAAATCATTTTTATTTTTATATTTGTTCTAAGAAAAGTTGTTTTACTATAAATAGTCATTTGAAAATATAAATGCTCATGTATTTTGAATCTTTTATAAATGCACTTGTGTGTGTGCACGAGTGTACACACAAAGTTTAACAAATGCTGGTGTACAATATTTAGTGAATATTCAGTGAACCAGAGCACACCTACATGTGATTTTATATAATATCAAGTGATATATGCAACATAAAAGTAATTTATGATGAAATCATAAAATTTAAAGTTAGCACAGACAAATGTTTTCTCAATATATCTGTTGTTCTAGTTTATAAACGAACAAAGAGGACAACTAAATATTTTGGATTGTTCCAAAAACTCTGAAAGTGATTCCATTAATTATAGGAAATTAGCATGTATGTTCTTTTAAAGTCTCCATTTTCTTGATTCACTATATGGTATATATAATATGTATTCAATTAACAATTATTAATTAATTCACACTTGGTTACTAAGTGTGTCTTAAGGCGTACGCTTTAAAACAGCCTAGTTGAAATCAAGGTAATCACATGTTAAAATAAGTACAGAAACATAGTTCTAAATGATAATTTCCTAAGTGATTAAAAAATGATAAAGTGAAGAATACTTCACTTTTCCACATTGCTTTCATACCAAGAAGGGTATTATATCTGTTGACTATGAAAGCTGTAATGAACTTGGAAGTAAACTATATATTCCTTTAGACAGACTTGTCATACTATGTAAAGCTAAAGTTCTAAAAAGCAGTAACAAATATTTTATCTATCTCAAATATGAAGTGTTTAATCAAATATACAGTAGGAAAACAGACCAATTAAAACCAATGCATACCAATCTGATAGTTTTCTTTTTCTTTGAAAATACAGTTGTAATATTTTATAGTTCTTCACCTAAATTATAGAATTATTTGAATTTTAAAAAGTAGTTAATATCTAAAAAATTGGAACTAGACTTCACATTTTATTTTTTTCTTTGGAAATCATGGCACTAGAATTTATAGCACCACATATTTTGGTTTCTAGTATATTTTTAAAATATCAGCACTTTACTTTCTAAAAATTAGCTTTTCATAGACCTTTGACATGTAAAACAAACACCAGTGGAACAATTGCTGTAGTCTTCAAATCTAAGTATTGTCTTCATCCCATAGTTCATTCATTTGTTTTGACTGTATGGATTTTCTCTCTGTCTCTTGGAGACAATTAATTTCATTAGAGCACCTATGCTGAAAGGCATAACTTTGAAAACCTCCACTGTAATAAAACCGATCTCCTTCAAAGTTAAAGCCAACATTTAAACGCATCCAGCTCACCATTAAGCACAGTTAGGTGAATCAGTTAAATATGAGTTATCAAAATACACATTCTACAAAGTATTGTGCCATACTATATGGTAGCCATCTGCCCCATGAGACGTTTAAGGATGACTTTTAAGACATAAAATAACTCATCTAATACCTCATACAATACATGCAGTAATTGAGTGATAAATATGTAGCATTCAGTTCCAAAGAATTCTGATATACTATTTTATTTTATTCAGACACAGTCCTGTGAGGTCCAAGTGGCAGGTATGATTCTCTTTTTTCAAGGGGATATATACATTGTAGTATTATTATGTATGAATCAAGATTCACTTAAATACTAATAAAACAAAAAGATGCACATAAAACAGAGCCAGGGATCATGTCTGTCTTGTTTTACTCCAGATAATCAGTATCAACTCTAGTATCTGCATATGGCATCCAATAAAAGACTGGGGAATGACTGAGTGAATGAATGTATGAATAAACAGAAAAATAAACCTGGGTCTACAGAAATTGTACCCTTGCTGATGTTCTCCACCTTAGTTAGTAGAGGCACCAAGCCACAGCTGACTGAACCAAAGATTGGCATGTGAGCTGACAGCAGTCTACAGGGCAAGGCTGGGGCCGCACGCTGTCCTTCATGGGAATTCTGAGTGCAGGATGTTGTTCACTTAAAGATTATTATCAACTCTCTTAACCTCAGTCCATCCTATTCTGCTCCTCTAACTCAACATTCCCTGAGTTCCAGACTCTCTTTCTCAGTTTGAGCTGTATCTACCTTTACCCCTCCACATTATTCTCCATTCCCTAGCTGCTGCTTCTTCTTTTTATTTTTTTGAAGTTTTAGCAAGGATTTATTTTTGTTTAACAGGATAAAGTATAGAGAGAGGAGGAGAGAGAAAAAGAGAGAGAAACATGTCTTGTTCCCCATGCAAGACATGGGAGAAAGACTCCCCTCACTCCTGTTTCTGCTGCAGCATTCTTCTTCTCCGAAGGTTTCCCAGTGCTCAGCTCTCTTCATCAAACCCTCTATGTTCCCCAGTGCTATTTTCTCAAACTCCGCAGAGCTCACTTCCAGTTCAAGAGGCAATGACTATGCCCTGCCCTGGCATTTGCTCTCTGAGTTGGAATAAAGTCTCTAGAGACCTGATTTCACATCTGCAGGTTTTTTAATTCATTAATTTGCTTTTTTAAATACATGTATACACATATGTATTTTGAAGTACTGGGGACTGAACCCGGGGTCACACACTTGGGAAGCAAGTGCTCTGTCAATTGAACCAAACCTCCAGCACGTTTGTTTGTATTTTGTATTTTAGATTTGGTCTCACTAACTTTGCCAGGGATGACTTCAAACTTAAGATCCTGCTACCTCTGTCTCCTGCATACAGGAGTGTACCACCATGCCTGGCTTGAATATCTTTTTTTATTAGATCATGGAAAAGAGTAACACATCAAATATGAACTTCCATTTCATGCAATGGTGTAGATGACACATTCTAAAAAACTACTTTATCCTTAAATGTCTAGAAAGCATGGGAAAATCTCAACTAGTACTTGTTAAAATAGAAACTTCAGTTCACAAGAAAGGCATATCCCCTTAGCCAAAAGAGTAAAACGGAATTTAAATCGTAATCAGGTGATGAACGTCTGGGGAGGTTTTTCAGATGAGACATTTAGAGTCCTGGTTCCAGGCCCAGTGAGAGTTAGAACCAAAACCTTGCATGAACAAAGATCCTGAAAGAACAGTAAGAGGAAAAGTGTCTCAGTCTGACTACAAACCCTCACGGGTAGCATTTCTAATGGATGATTTCTTTTTTTTTTTTTTTGTAGGAAGAAGGAAAATGATCATAGAATGAAGATCTAGGGTACATGAATAATTGCTGGCAAAAAAAAAAAACTGAGTCAATATAAAGCACTTAAAAGAAAGATGACATGTAATAATTGGAGAAAGAACCCAACAGATAGTTAAAGCCTTGGACAAAAATACACCAATGGCAGAAGGACGTAAAGTATATGATACTTGTATTTTTTTTCCTTAAGAGGATGTGGATGTAATTACTGAGTTTAAATTTACTGCTTAACCAAAAACATATAATTGAGCCACCAAATTAGCCAGTAAAAATAAATTTCTAGAGTAATAAAGGGAATAAATGAAATAAAAACAATTCCATTAAAAACTAATTAGGAAAGGCAGAAAAAAGGATTAAGAAAAAGTGAAAGCAGAGAATAACTGAAATAATCCCAAATGTTATCAGAATTCTAAGTAAATGCACATCAGCCAGGTGTCATGGCTCACACCTGTCATCCCAGCTGCTTGGGAAGTAGAGACAGGAGGATGTTGGCTCCAAGCCAGCCCAGGTAGACATTAGTGAGATCCTAAGACTAAATGCAAAAGGACTGGGAGCAAAGCTCAAGTGGTAGGGTACTTGTCTAGAAACCCTGAGATTAGTCTCCAGTTATGCTAAAAAAATGCAGGTCAATAAACCAAAACATGAAATGATAGACTGCAAAGTTGGAAGAAAAAAATTTACCTTTGGCTATTTGCAAGCGATAAAACTAAAATTTTCTGTCATAGAAAAGTTAGACTGAACACTTCTAAAATGCTTCTGTTCTCATACAGAAACAAAAATATTTTAAAGCAAAATATATTTTTGAGGATTAAGAAATTTAATGATAAATGAGTTGAATCACAAGGAAGATAAAAGAATTCTGAACTAGAACCTGATTAAATCATCTCATGTAAAGAAGTGGACAGAATGAAAAAGGAGTTGACAGATCCACATCACAGCCGAAGAGATTTTTAACCAGGCACTCCAAATTAAATAGGCAAAAGATGACTACAGCAAGAGGTTTTGAACAGTATAAATAATAAGCTTCATGTGTTGAAAAATACATGCTATTTGCTTAACGTTCAGATACATAATGCTTACAAAAAATACCAAAGTCCATAATTCAAGCCTCAAAAACTTGAAATGATCAGTGGCAAGCAAAATACATTCTTAATACATCATGAAGGTAATTAAGTATGAAATAAATAACAAAAACTATCAAAAATATTCCATACCTTTGGAAATTCACACTAACTTCTGAATAACTAATGAATAAAAAATAGTATGTGGTAGAATTTAAGTCTACTTAAAATTATGTAAAAATGAAGATACTACAAGCCAAAATTGAATGGACTCAGATAATACAGTATTTTTAAGGAAAAAAGTTAGACTTAAATTTAAAAAATACACAAAAAATGAATTTTCCTCTATAAAATAATAGGTAGAACCAGTGATAAAATATAATATTTAAGTATCATGAATGTACCTACAAATATATGGTGTATATAAATACAAAAACAGTTATGTATATATGAACTTTTAAGGAAACATTTTAACGTTGGAGTGATGCTAAATAAAAAAAAATCAATGCAGAAATATACAATGGAATTCTCAGTCTCTCTAATTCCTCTCAAATCAATTTATACATTGAACACAGGTCATCCTAATTACTTTATAAAAGTGAATGTACTTAATTCTGAAATGAATACATAGGAACAAAGAACAAAACAAACTGACAGCACTGGTGAGGAGTAAGAATCAAATGAGGAGATCGCCCTATGGTGGTTATGGCTAGTTATATTAATTATGAGAATAAGCTATATTAATTATGAGAATGCAGTATTGGTACAGAAACTAGCACAAGACTCATGGAATATAGGCCAGAAACTGACTTGGGATTTGTAAAGCTTTGACAAAGAACAGAGTTGGCACCCACATCAGTGGGAGATTGTACCTGACATTGTGGAGACAGGATTGGGTGAGGAAGCCATTCATAGGTGCTCAGCTTTTAATGATACTGTTTAATGTTTTAGGCTTGGTGGTAGGTACATGAGCATTTATTATTATTTACACCTTATGTGCACTGTTAATGTTACATTTTATGTTACAAAAAAGTCCCAGCCAAATGGAATAAACTGTTCCAGAGCTGGGCTGGCAGGCTCTCAACTCTGGCTTTACTGTTTACAGGCCATGTGTGCTTCTCTTTCATCTTTATCTGCAAAATTGGATAAGTAACCATTACATAACATTACTTGGTGATAATGATAGTGCATGTAAATCACCTACTCGAATGCCTGGTACAAATAAAATATACTTAATGAGCCACAGTGTTTTAAACACATATGAAGTGTAGCAATATAGGCATTAGGTAGTTATGGCAAATATGAAAGTGGCACAGGAAACAGTGACATGGGAAGCACTGGTTTGGGGCAAAAGGGGATTCCAGCCATTTTAAATAATAGGTTAATAGCCATGGAAACATGAGATTTGCTCAATGGACAAGTATTGAAAAATGTCCATAATCTAGCTATCATTAAAAGTGGGGATCATTAAAGTGATGTGTTACCAACTGACACAACACTGCTACTTTCCAATCACTGGCCAGCTCTCCGATATGCAAAGACAAAAATACACATTCACAGAACATGAGAACTTCCTGAGGCCCACTTATTTGACTTTTTCATCTTTGATATGCTATAAATTATCATGCAGACAGATTGCAAAAAGAATCTAATTTAATTGTAACAAAGGAAATATTATTTTGAAGCATTAAGTGTTGATTTTGTCTTGTAAGAAGCATCTTTATGGCCTATAGCTTTTAATCTGTTTCAACAACTTTTTAGAGTAAGTTTTAAATCATTATCTCTAGAGAAGGTTATTTTCCCTCTACAAACATTAGAGTCTATTTTCTTTTCCTACTACTCCCTATAAACTTAAACTGAAAACCTGAGGTGCATTTTAGACCATCTAGAGTGAACTCTTCAATCACCCAAGATGAGCCACTTCAAACAGAGCAGACTGCCACGAGTGAACACGTCTGTCAGAAGGTTGCCCTTCCTCAGAGTTGTTCCATCATTGCAGCCCTATGTAGACAAGATTATTTGTTGTATAATCCTTATCCCAAACACAAAGCCTTTAAAACCATAATGTGTAGTGTAAATCACTGACTGAAAAATGTAGTAAGCAGTATGGAAAGCACTAGTGTTTTGAGTGACAACATATTACGGTATTATTTAGTAAGATAAGGTCATGTCACATGGTTCCTTCCTACAGTCCCTCATAAGAGGGACAGGTACCAGAGTGGCTTTTATGGCATTAAACACTGACTTCAGGAGATATTGCAAAGTCTTCCAAATCATTTTGCTGACTCCCAAAATAAAGTCTATTCAAGGAGAGGTATAATTAAATACTTCTTATGTCATATAATGATGAAAGAAGGCACATATATAAGAACGCAGAATATAAAAGTAGTTTTAAACCCCTAAATATAATTAATGTTTTACTATCTCCTTGCGTATGGCCTAAATCCTATTCTTAGGAAGTTTTAGAAAATAGTAAAGTCCTAGGCTGGCCATGGTGGCGCACAGCTGTAATCCCAGCTCTGTGGGAAGCTTAAGTAGGTCTATGGTTCCAGACTTGCCCAGGGCAAAAAGCACAAGAACCTATCAGAAAAACAAAGCAAAAAAGCCTGAAGGCTTGGCTCAAGTGATAAAGCACTTGACTAATAATGCAAGGTCCTGATTTCTAACCCCAGTTCAAGCAGAAAAAATAATGAAGTCTTTATAATGATAGGAACTCGAAGATTTGTTTTTACTTATCATGATACATATTCTATAATCTGCTCATTTTTAACAATGAACTTGAACACAAAGAACTATAAAATCTATGAAGTTAGAATACAACTAAGAAAGAGTAATATATTGAGCATAATCCTTCTTCATGTGTTAGTGCTGAAAGCAGGGCATCCTTGTAACAGAAGAGCCTGCATATGGAGAATAGCAGACATAAAATATGAGATTTCAAGAAGCGTAGCTTTCATATTAGCTGAAAGGAAAACTTGTTTAGCTGTTAGCCATAATCCACGTACAAAAAAGGAAAATCTCAGTTCTTATGGGTTTTAAACTATAGAGAAGGGAAAGGAAGCAGAAACTAGGAAAGTGTTTAGAGAAAATGGGTTTACCAGTTAAGAAATTCATTTGTACTCATCCCTAGCACCTTGAACAAATAAGAAAACTTGTGTTGATCTAGGCAGCAAGGGAGCCTCTGGTTTTAATCAGTGCTGATTTGTTGGGCTGGCATTTTTCCCACATAGAAGCTCTGGCTCCAATGCACTAGCATGTTTCAACCTATGCTCTGTAAAAATCCTAGTCCCTTTGTTGAGTAGACTAAAGTTTTCCTGTTTTCTACTTTCTTTCTAAAAATATCAGTTGAAATTGTTCATCCAGATTATCAGATATGAATTGTTAACAGGAAGATAATTATTTTCAATTTGCTTCAACAGACAAGCTAGGCTGAGGAAAATCCAGTTTGAAGGAATCTTTGGGATACATTTTATTGCACATCAAACTGTGCAATAATACCAGACTTTCAGTGTATTATAAAGTTATTTGTTCCTATTTTTAACATTTATATTGTTGGGATTCTCATCCATTCCCACATTTCTTCCATAAAACTTCTATTTCTGAAAACTGTTTAAGAACAAATACTGAATATGCTTTTCCATAGTAATTCTGCTTTAGTTTAAACAGAGCTTGAGCGTCTGAGGTATTTCCCTTTCAGCAGGGTATTTGTCATGCAAAAACCAAAGAACATTATTGGTGACTTAACAAGATTACATATTTATGTTTTACAACTTACATAATGTAAACTAGGGATGTGCACTTTGTTATCAGCCCCATTGTACCCCATCTTGAAAGCAGACTGGCCATTATGAGGTTGAAGAAGAGGTGGACAAATGATAGCCTTTGGGGAAAATGTAACCACTGTCTGCTTTTGCAAAAAGATGATAGATTATAGATAGATGGATAGATAGATAGATAGATAGATAGATAGATAGAAAGATAGACAGATAGCTAGACAGAGCGACCAAGAGCTATGCTTATTTGTTTGTATGGCTTTCACACTTCAATGACAGTGTGAGTCGTTGTGAAAGACACTGTCCTAAGTCTTACATGTTTACTATCTGGCTCTTTACAGAAACAGCTTTCTAACACTGCTCTGTGTATCTTATCACTTTATATGGAACTGCTGAAAATGTGACTCTCAGCCGTCTTTATAGCTATGACTATAGTAATAAGCTATATCTATCAGCAGACACAACTGAATATTTGTGTAATTTGGTGACTACTAGAGAAGTCAGTCAGTGCTGAAGTCACCTAGTTATTTTTATTTATTTTTTGATAGTATTGGGGTTTGAACTTAGGACATTACGCTTACTAGTCAGGCACTCTACCACTTGAGCCACGCTCCCAGCCCTTACCCAGTTATTTTTATTTCTGCTACTTGAACTAAACATGAATTCTGGAGAGAATATTCTGGAAGCTGGCTGTACGTTATACTGAGGGCAAAGATCCAGGGAATGTAAAGGGCATTGTCAACTCACCTGATTCTACCCCTGGGGCGCTCAGATTGCTCTGACATAAAGCTTGTGCTGCTGAGGCGTGAGGCACTGCTGGTTCGGGAAATGGCGGACATGTCACTGACATCACTATCTGACGATTTGGTAGAGACGTTATCACAGCTTCTGTACTGATCTTTATGTATGTTATACTAAAGATTAAAAACAAGAAAGGATGAGCTCCATCATCGGATTATGGGGGGAAAAACACAGATGTGAGGTTAGTGACTACTTAAACTGCCACAAAGTGAACCTCTGTAAAAGTAGGTGTAGAATCTAAGATAATCCAAACATTAATATAGTATATTATTTACAATATAAAAATCTTGATAAGAATGGCTTATGAAGACTGAACACACAATTTAATTGCCTGGATGGAAAATTCATTGGATTATTTGTATATGCTTAAGGTATGAAATTGTATTCGTCATTTTTTTGTAGTACATAAGTTCCTCATTTTTTTCTTTTGCTTTTACTACAGCCTGATTAACTCATTTTCAACTCTTTTCATGGTAGAGACTGCTTCTACATATCTGTACTTGTTCATTGTTTCTAAAACTGTTCCATTTACCCAAATTCTTTATTCTAACACATCATACTCTATCTCTTGGATTGCTTCAAAAACTTTATCCTCACCAAGAGAAGGCCAACATGGAAACCGAGCTGAGGTGCTGGGACCAAGCTGAGTAAAGCAGCAGAGGCAATGAGTGGATTTCGCTTCATTTCTGTTACGGTTTTTTAGACATTTTTAGATTTAAACTAGTAACCCAGTGTCAAAAGTAAAATATGGTGTTCTTATTAATATTGCAATATATACTTAATACTTAAATGTCTTTAAACTTGTCCTTTATTTATTCATTTTCTGAGATTTTAGGAATGATCAGATAAAATGTGAGAACACACAAACTCATCAAGGGGGTTTGTCTACTCTCTTCTGTCTACTTCACCATCTTACTGCAAGGACCACACAGTAAATAACTTGCATACTCTATATGTGCTATAGTGATAATAGCAAAGTTATTTAATTGTGGCTAATTTAAAAATAATTAAGTATTTCTCTTATCTGAGGTACTGGAAAGATAGTACAACTTTTTATATAAAATAAAAGAAAACATAACCAAATATAATTAAACCCTTGGCTGGTAAGTTTACCAACAACCAATTCACATTTAGACTTATGAGTAAAAAAGGTATGAAAATCTCAATTATTCACTAAGCCCTCATAAAAAGTAATCTATCCTCTAGTAGTACTTATCAGAGTTAATAATATACAGTCTCTTGCTAAAATATACTACTTAAGACAAAACTAAAAATTGAACCCTTACATACAAAAAAATAAAATAATATTTAAAAAAATAGATTTTCTTCCTAATCCCTTATGTAAGAGTAGTTTGGTCCTAAAACACTTAAAGATTAGCTTTAATTCTTTACCTTTCATCTATATATTAGAGAATTTTATACCAATTCCAAGGTTATGGAATATTTATAAAATTAATTTCCCAAAGGATTTATCATAACTATCACTGAAAACCATATGCTAACATAGAAGAATATGCCCAGAACTGACTTAACTACACAATTTCATGTTTGCTGTAAAATGAATTACTTAATGTGTTGGAAGTAATGAGATAATTCTGTTTAAAAACAAACTGTCATATCAGATACAGTGATCCTGACTAACGTGACTCATTCCATCAGGAACTGTTCTTAAGTATACAGATACGTGGTAAAAATTTAATAGGATCATAGATTAGAACTTGAGTTTAACACTTGCTAGGGTGCAAACACAATTATATTACTGTTTTTTAAAAACTACTGTGATACAATAGATATACTATGGTGATATTTATAATGTTTCTGAATGTATTGTAGTGATAGCTTGTCCAAGAAAACAGGAAATAATTGGGGTTTAATACTGGAAGATTATCCATCTGTAGGAGATTTTCTGGTTTTGCACTGGCACCCAGAACAAATGCTTCCCTTATTTCAGGACTGTCAATATTAAGCAATGTAGCTAGCGTAAGGATATATAAGTATAAATGAAAATATTTCTTCAACTAATGAAATCTTCCTTTTCTAAAACCCATTGCTTTTCCAACTTGATTTTATATATAGGCTTTGCTATTCCAGCACACAAATGAAATAAAAAATGTCAAAATAAAATTTTCCATAATGGCATCCCATATCTTCTGATGTTGATCATCCTGATACAAAATCATAGTTTTCTTCACTTTGACTATTTGAAGGGAATGAAATAGTTACTATTTATTAGTTACCTTTTTCTACTATATTTACTCTTTAAGAAAAGCATGATGAAATTTCAATAATCACTTTGATTTTCTATTAAGCATGATTTATTGAATTTCCTATTTAACAATTGGATATTTTAGTGGAGTTATGTGTTGAGGGAGATGATATACTCAGAAGGAATTTATACTGACCAGAAAGAAGGAAGTATGTTATCAATGGGAGAGGAGGCTAATCGCAGGGCTGCTGTTTTTAGAACTAACAGTAAACATTCCGCAGCACCTACAAAGTCCATCATGTCAGTCTCATTTGCTGCCTCTGTTACAGAAACATCTCACTCTTACAATGTGAGGCCTAAATGTGAATTTCCCTTCAACTAGGAGTCTCAGCCGGTCACTGAGGTGTGTGACTCTGAACGACATCAACGAAAAAATAGCACTGTGACACATTTCAAGGATACCAAAGCCATTCTGTAGTTTTGTGTCTTTCAAAAGCAAAGTCAGTATTAGTTCCTTACTCAGGGTGGATGTTAGGGTTATTTACTCTTTTAAAACAAGTAACAAGTTTCAAAAAAAAAGCAGAAATTGTATTCATCTGATAATTATTTTTCCCTGAAAAAATACAGCCGTAGTGGTATTTAGTTAAATGCATTTTGAGAGTGGTTACCAATTTCTATTTGGCAGAATTTTCAACAATGGTGTATTGATTCATCAAAAGTGTCAAGTGCAGGGAGGTGGGTCACAGTTCAAGGCCAGCCCAGGTCTCAAAGAAACAAGCAGGCACGGTGGTCGATGCCAGTGACCCCAACCATGTGGAGGTGGAGGCAGGCTCCCAGCCCGAGGCTGGCCCTGGCAAAAGCTTAAGACGCTGTTTGAGAAATTACTGAAGCAAAAGCACCTGGAGTGTGGCTCAAGCAACCAGAGCAAGGACTTGAGGTCAAATTACAGCACTGCAAAAAGAAAAAACAAGTGTAGTTCCTGAGACTAGTAAAAAAGAGTCAATTAAGAAACAAAGTTAAAATTTCTAAATATAACTTATATGTATGACTAATAAAAAGAGATCTTTGCAAAATACATAAATTATTGGTGTAAAAGGACAATAAATAAAAAGTATGCAACACAAGTTTAAAGTAGCTAAAAAGGCCATTATTTTTAAAATTCTGTTAGTAGGTACAACTGTATGTATGAATTTCATATAAATTTAATAAAAAAACTTCTATTGGAAGCATTAGTCCATAATATAAAGGTCAGCATTGAGGAGCATAGACACCTTTTACTTGATAAACAAAATAAAACAAAAATAGGCTAATTACATATTTTATCTTACATAGTTCCTCTCTTATATTCTTTAAAGTTTTTAAAGCTGCCATATCTTAGATTTCTCCTTTGTTGGTATTACCAGCTATACTAATGGATTTTTAAAATGCCCAACTGCAATGGAAGAAAGGGCAAGGGTGCTGAGAAGAGAGCATGCAGGTGTACAACTAAAGCCATGTGAGAGCCTCTGGGTCAGGCTGCAGTGCATTTCAATGACACGCAATGCAGAACAAAGTGGAGCACGAGTGGCAGGTCAACTCTACAGCGTGGCATTACTAATTTTGATACATTACTTCCTTTCCTATGAGCTTCAGTGGTCATAGTTTTGGTAAATAAGTAAGATGCAGTAAAGATTTTGAAGTCTTTTCAAATTCTAAATTGCTGTGAGCCAGAGGATTTGGTATCTCTCTGACAAGGCAAGACTGCTTTTAAGTTACCATGCCTTATGGACAATGGTGGTTGAGAGCTCTAGAGCATTTCATTATATAGAGTTTTTGATTGACTGATTAGTGAGTAGAGTCTTCGTTTGTAATGCTACCAAAAGGCTTTCAATATTTCACCCTGGCTCTTTCTTAAAAATATTTTTAGCATATATTACTTGTTTGGAGGAGTGCTGGCTCACTGTGACATTTCCATAAGTACTTATGTTGCTACTCTTTTCTTGTTTCCCATTTTGGCCCATGTCCCTATTTTATTTCAAGTTTCAACATAAGGCTAAGAAATCCATAAGATGTTTCTGACTTATTTCCAGTTTAAAGAAATTTCAAACGACTGCATCTAAAAGCAAAGTAAAAAATGTCAGTAACCCTGTCTTCTAGTACCTACTGCATCTGTAGTAAAAGAAAACAAGAGATGATGGTATTTGTGGAGAAGACAGACAAGTAGGCTGGAAATACCAGAAGGAACAAGCTGCAGAGAAGGCATACAGAGCTGGCCACTCCATGACAGGTGAACAGGCTTTGCTTAACAATTTTCTTTTTGTTTTCCAGATTTTGCTTTGTAAAAAGTGGCTGGTAAAACTTTGGGAGCTGGCACCCCTGAACAGCAGTGCCATTCTGCCCTGTCTCAGTTGGAAAGCTTCTCCATCTAAATTGAAGTGTAGTCTGACGGTCTGTATCTGACATGAATGATCCCAGGGCAGTATGGGTAGAAAATTGTATTTTGTACCTTCTCTAATTTTTGTATTAGTAACTGAATATCTGTCTCTATAGTGAACAACCTTCATTCTTTCAAAAAACAAGTTTTTCTGGGCCACAATGTAGGTTAATTATATTGATTTAATGTGGTTTTAATTATATGGATTTCTAATAGGTCATTACTTCCAACAAAGGTTGGCCTGAAATGACTGCTGCTACTTTTGTAGTATTTTAAAAAGATTTAAAAATACACCAGATAAAAGATAAAATTATTTCATTCTGCAGCATTTTAATTAAACTTATGAGATATTAGCAGTACATAAAATTCTTAGTGTTTTCTTAGAAAACACTGAAATACAAAGTAATGCTTACAGACACTTGAAATTGTGTATTTCAGCTTTTAAGAGTTTGAAATCAGTTACTTTTCTTACCAAAGACAGATAAATAAGAAATCCCAAATCATAGGATTTTTGTCATTTACTAACAGGCCTCAATAGTCAGCACCAATCCAAAATAATATTTAAGACTACCAATATGTATCTTAATATTTTAAATGCAACATTTAAGTGATATTCAAGCAACAAAAGAGCGTCATCTACCTTATTTCTGTAAATGTGACTAAACAACCAATCATTAAGTGACATTGATATCAACTATTTATATATTTTCTTTTTTGAAGAAAATTAAATACATCATATTCAAATGGTTATATCTTGTGAAAATATCACAACCTGGGAAGGTTTTTTCAAGCTTTGGTAGAAATTATGAAGCAAGATTAGTATTTAATGATACCTTCCTCTACATAACTCAGGGCTTGCTAATCCTGCCTGACACACACTGCATGTTTCTACAAGGGAAACTATTGGTTGCATACTACTAATTTTACCTTGGAATATTGCTCGCGATCAAGTTCTTGACTAGAACCAGACCCTGTTGTCTGCTTAAATCGGTGCACTTTCATTTTCATCTGTCTTGTGCGCTCCTCCACTACTAAGCTTGCTGCAAAAACACACAATGGAAGCCTATTAACACACGTGAAGCATCTTTCCGAACTGATGGTTTCAGATTTTAATGCTTTCGAAATGAGTTCAAAGAAATGAATTTTAGAAATAACACATGATTAATAAATTAAACAAAATGCCAAATACATAATGCTAGTTCTGTTAATCTAAAGATGAACATGATTCAAACTACATAGAATGGGGAAACACAAATGTTAGTAACAAAAGATAAGTACCCTATTTCTCTAATATGAAATATTTTTAATTTTCTTCATAACTCATTATGTAAACCAAATTTAATTATGAAAATGTGTTTTCAATTTAAACAACTGGTTGTTGCATGTACATATAGAAAATGAGTCTGCATACTTAACACAGCACACATATATGCACATGCTTACAAGCATGCACACACACAGCATCCTCAGCTAAGTACAAGTCATCTAAAAGCTGTTTGCTTGATAATTATCTCCTTTTTGGAGAATTTTTTAATTAAATCATGAATTTCTACCAGTAGCTTCTTATGAACATTTGCCAAAAAATGGACTTGCTTAAATAAAAGACTGACTTTCTGTTTCTGATGGCTATGTGAGAGCCACATACATAAAACTCCTAAGTTTTGAAAATGAGGTATCCTCTTTTAGCTCTTTAATTTGTAATATGTAATATGATAAGCCTTTATTAACCTTCTAAACAGAAAGTATGACTGCTTAGAAGACCATAATTGCTTCAATAAAATGACTTATTTCAAATCAGAATTCATCATAAACCCAACTTCAAAACTTTTTAAATTTTACAGTCTATAAGCAACAGGTTAAAGAGCTAAGGGTATAGTTGTGTGCAGTGTAAACTATTCAAAATCTTATACCTATGCTGAATGAGATCTAAGTTTATTTTTTACAATTTATCTTTTGTCAATTTGCTAGAATACTCAACCTCCAAAGAAAGTGTTAAGATTTATTTTTAAAGCCTGAGTGCGCGTGTGTGCACATGTGTGTGTGTGCACGTGTGTGTTTGTGTGTACACATAAACATATGGAAAATGTCTGGTGAAATATATGATGAGGTTTCTGCCATGGGACACTATTGGTTTAAAAGTTAACGGGAATATCAATGTATCTGATTAACCTGACTGCTGATTTCATCTCTTACAAGGAATTTATACTCATTTGCTAACAAATTTTTCTGTTGCAATGCATAATTGTAGACTATCATAAGCAACATTTATACCCACATTAAAAATTAAGTAAATAAGTGTAATTTACTGGGTGTTCTTGTACAAAGCCCTAATCTAAGAGACAAATACATTAATTGCATAGCATCTTCAATTTGTGCCTAAGTGTTTTAATTGCACTTTTAATCATACTAGCACCAAATTATTTAATATTTCACATTGCTAAATTCAGTAAGTTAGAATAGACAAAGTTAATCTCCAACAGCACAATTATGTGAATTAAAGCAATGATACACACTTGATTTGAAAATGTTGACTGAAGCAACAGTAACTGCTGACAGTCATTACAATAGAAAGACGGTTCAACAGAAAGCTTGAGAAAAGTAGTTCAGAAATTTATTCATTACTTGACAACATATAAGGAGTCAAAGAGAATATTATAAAGCAAAATGTTACCTGACAGTAACCAGGACTTGAAACTAAGTTATTGGAAAGTGTGAGTTATATTTGCAGAAAGTCATATGCAAGATCGAAAATGTGCAACTATCTGCTTATGGCATGAGGACCTCTGGGTTTGCACTCAGTCATTTGCTCTAAGTATTGAAGAAGTCAAATGAACTGTAATCAGTTATACTCTATAATTAGGACTCAAAGCAATTCAAAGTACTCTCACCACCTAAAAGTATTTAAGTGTTGGTAGTTTAGCTAAGTTTACCAAATAAAATTGACTTTAAGAACTAAATTTCTCTTTTCCTAGCCTTGTAACCTTCACTTTTACCCCTCAGTTCTTGGGTTTGATGGTAACACCCCCATGATTATGCCCAAGACTACTGGCCTGCAGGAATTTCAAACAGTTGGAGAGTCTGAATCTTGCCAAAACAACACCTCACTCCTATAAATAGACATTTTCCTTTAGTTAGTACCTAACTAAAAGTTATCTGACGATTGTTTTAAATGAGTTCATCTTTACCTTCTAAAAATGATTATGTTACTGTATTTATTCCTGAAGAGTTTGAAGCTGACATGTTTTAAACATGTCAAGGGCATAAATAATGTCCAAATTAATATTCTGACTTGAAATCATGCCTGGATACTCTTGCTACTCCAGCAAAATAAAGTTCTATGCTAGCCTCATTGCTTGCTCTGGGATTCCAAGAACAGAGGTGAAAAAACAAACAGCTCATCATTTATTGTTTATATCAAAAGGATAGATAATTACATAATCTAACACAGTACTTGTCATTATTTCCAGATGACATATATTTCATGTATATTTGTTACTGTGTTTCAGTAAAAGTCTTCATTATCATCGAGAACCTTCAGCATGAATGTGGAAGCTCTTTAACTTTTTTGAAGATTTTGAGTGCTTTTCCATTTTATTTCTCAGCTGCATATTGTGGAATAAAATGATGTTATTTCTGGGCTGTAAGTGTGTCAAGTTAAACAGCAAAACAAGTTTATCAAGTAAAATAAGGTATTTTTCATGAAATTCTGGTTCAAATTGAACCAGAAGATATGATCCCATTAACTTACGTGACTTATACAAAGAATAATAGCAATTATTAGAATTGGATTGAGTTGTTGAAATGTTATTATCCTTTGATTATGTCACCGTAAGTAAAATTAACCACATCCTAGAGAGCTCAAATATCTGACTTTGAAAAGAATGATCGTCATTTAAATAATAAGAATAATCATCATTTAAATTTTTCACTATTTTATCAATTTTGATTCTAACAGCAAAATTAAAATATAAAATAAAATATTTTTCAATACTCCACATTTAAGGAACTTTGTGAATGTTGATAGTATTGTAGACTAACAAAATGCTAATTGTTACTCCTTTACAGAAAGATAAAAAAGAGAGATTTTAATTTTTTAATCTCGTGTCACATAGCACAGAGTTAAGTAATTCCTTTCATTTTCTATAGCAATGTAATTTCATTTACTTTTTAATTGAATTTATATATCATAAAATCAAAATATAAGAATGTTTTCTATAGACTATTTCAACTATAATTACAGATAGTATGATAGTATATTAAATAATTTATCTTCTTAGTCCCTAAGATGTAATAAGCATTGCAATTTTATGAATATGCTTTTTTTGAGGAAGCTGAAGGGCCCAAATTTTTCCCTATAAACTATAAACTGACTGATAAAGTTTTATGTTGAATAAGTTGTGCTTTCTAAAAAATTACTTTACTGAAATATATTTAATGACCAAAATCCCTTTTCTTCATGGCAATTTTATATTTATTGTCCTTTTCAAACTCTGCCATTTATTCAGGTGAATCTACAAATTTAAAAAATCTACTCAAGTTACAATTAATAGTGTATAAAACTGGAACCTATTTTTGCAGATAAAACCAAAATTGAGAAATAATTTGTCTTCTAAAACTCATCCAAAAAGAAAAACTGTAATTGGAACATGCAGGGTAATCAAAGTAACTATAATTCGCAAAGATTCACAAACTCATCAAGTCCAGGATCAAAGATGTATCAACTTTGGTGAACATATGAACACGCTGAAATCATTTGAAATTTTTCTGTTGGGCCTATATATATTTTTCTAGATCTGTCTCATTCATATTATTTAAAAAAACCTGTGCTAAAAATTATTTTTGAATAAGTCTAAGAGTCAATAATATACTTCCAAACAAAAAGTGATTATTTGGGAAATGCTGATTTAAGACATTGAAACTTGCTTAAAAATACTTAAATGCTATAGTTATGGGTAGTTTAGTACCATTCAATCTGAACACAAAACTTTTGTAAATGTACTTAAAATGTTTTCATGAGTTTATATAAAAAATGAATTTGTTCTCATCTCAAAATTCCTTGAATCTTTCACATGTCTCTCCATGTAGCTAGAAATTAACATAAATTTGAAATTTTAAATGATTGTGTATGGAGGGAAAATAGTACTATTAAACTGTCTAATATCAAGTTTTCCTTGTAAAATATGATTGTAAGTGGGAGATAATAATGTAAAATTTTATATTACTAAATATGTCAAAGTAAAAAGATCATAAGCTTTTTTTAAAACAAGTTTACCTAATACATGAGTGGACTGGACAGTTAAGTCCATCTGGTCAATCATAACATGCCACCACATTTTATGAATAGAGAAATTAAAATCTCTGCTTCCTTGCTGTATGGCAACACACGGAGCTGAGATGAGCCACGTCCTCACCTCTGCATCTTTCAGGAGCAATGACAGTGATAATGACCTTGCATCTGGAAGTTGTCAGGTGGAATGAAGTGTATGAATGAAATACTTATAATACCTTAGCTATCAATAACAGCAAAAAATTTCATTCTTTAAACAATTACATTTTAAGAAATAACTTCACTGATAGTGCAAAATCAAATACAGGAAACAAAATAACACAGAGATTAGAAAGCGATAAAAGATGGAAAGCTAACTTAGGCAATCAAGTCATATTCAGACTACACAAAAACAACTTAATAGTAAGCTAGATCTCACATTATTATATCAAGTAAGGTGGTTTGATATTTGAAAAATTTTAAATGCAATACTAGTCTCTGCTTGTAGTATTTTAGACCTCAGAGGACTAAGAATTTAGTATTTTTCGTTCATCTAGAAGTAATGTGGCAAAACACTAAGAACCTAGGAATGACAATCAAAAAAATCTAAACCAGTACTACAGTTCTAGACAAATCACCATTCATCAGCTCATCAATGCTCCCTCAATCAATCTTCATATGTCCCTCTAAGGTTTTTATTGGAAAAGAGAGGAGATTGCTCAGGAACTTCTGCTATTGTGCACTCTTATTTTACTTGCATATTGTTAAGGTACTTACATTTTTTTTCACATTTGCAAAACGGGAAAACTGTAACAACTTTGTCTTTTGTTCTATTATCTAATTTCTAGCATTTTAAAATTTGTTAATTTACTCAAACTATAGAGGTTAAGGAAAATTTAACCAGCTGTTTTTCTTACATTTCTATTTCTGTCATGGCTTCAAATTAAGAAATAAGGCATTTCTTTAATGTTCAGTTTTGGAGTCATACAAGCATAGTATGCAACTATGATGTAATACTCATACAACTTCCAAACTACCCCCTACATACATACAAACTATACATAAAGATCAAATGTTTAAACTATTTTGACTAAATACAAATGTCCAAGTTTTGAGGTCATTTTCCTTGAGTAAAATGCAATTTGATTTGTAAGCATAGAAATGTTTCAAGTTGTTTTCCTTGCATCTTTGTATATTAAGGATTATGAAATAATAAAAAATGAAAGAAAACGTCTCTCCAACATGAGAAGCACAAACTACAAGTAAAGAATACATGTCAAGTGAAAACACCACAGTGACTTTCAAGACTTTAAAGAAAATAATCTAGTCTAGGGCCACACCTCTCTGAACATGCCTGATCTTGTCTGACCTCAGAAGAAAAAAATCTACTTTTGGTATAGATCACTGAAATTTAACATTGGCACAGGGGAAAGAGGATATTTATGCACAGCCAAACCAAGACCATGTTTGTGTCAGCATGCTTATTTCCACTCAATAAGGTAAAAAAGCGTAGCACTGCCAACCCTGGGCATCACTTCTCAGTGTTAAAACTGTCAAGCCTGAGAGTAACACTGGAAACTCCAGTCCTTGTCAGATAAGACAGTCAGGTTCTTGATGAAGACTCTGCTTTACCTTACCGTTTTATGTTATTCAGAGTTAAATGGCTTTTTTAAAATGTGTATGTATTTAGAAGGACAACTGTTTCATTTAGAAGGCACTCCTAATACAATCTTGACAAACAGCAGCCTGTATAATCAGGCTTCTTGAAGGATAGCAAAATCAATTATTGAGGTTGTCATGTTGCTTATGCCAAATGACCTCTGATAGGTTTATCCATCATTTTAATTATTCCAGTAATGTTAATGCAACAGAATCTGTCTTGAAAAGCTTGATATGGCATAATCTTGATAAATTCAACTATGAGTTTTGATGGACTCTTCTCAAGTTTTACAATATTTGAAGGGCAAAAACAACTATATAGAAAATATATCAAAGATGTTGCCTGAGGTTAGACAAATGCTTGCTTTCTATTTTCCTCTGCACAAAACTTGAAAGTGAAAAAGAGGTGCTCCCTCTACTCAGTATATCTTGCAGGTTGAGGTCTGGTATGTGTGAAATGCCTAGAAGCTTTAAAGCTTATGATACCGTTTCAGATAAATACATTTGAGTCAGCAGAATTGTTCTCTCTGGGTTGTTTCACACTCTGGGCGCCCAAAGTTAAAAGAGAAGGCTAGGGTTTGTCACAGGCAGGCAGGAAGGACAAAGAGAGGAAGAGAGGGAGGGAGGGAGGGAGGAATAAAGTAGACACATTACTAATAGAGCTCTAAATAGTGAACCTCTAAATAATTCTCCATAAATATTCATAATAAGTATTCAAGAAAAGCAATGCTTTGGAAGATTAAGAAACCTGCACCTTTAGAAAGTGTGTGTATGTGTGTGTGTGTGTGTGTGTATGTGCACATGCATGAGTGCACGTGTGCCTCATGTACTCTACCACAGAGCTATCTCCCTAGCTCCCAATCATCAAAATCTTACCTACAATAACAGGAAATCATTCACTTGTGCCAATATGCTACTTACTAAATAATAATGAAATGTCAATGAAATTGAAATCCTTTGGTATTAAAGACAGTTAAGATAATGTGGATTCTGAAAAGCACACAAATCAGTTTACTTATTTTAGCAAAAGTCAAGTATATAATCTGTTACCATGTCCACCACCACAGTACACTACTAAAATAAGTTATCTTTTTTTTTTTAAAGAAAATTCACATTTTATTTAGATTGAAATAAACTATACAAAATTGATTTTTTTCACCAAAAATAACAGCAATCTTTTCTGTATTATTTCTAAATAAACCACAAAACATTTATTTTTGTAGTTTTTTTCTAATAAGTCAAGATGAGGCAGTATATATAATCACGGAAAAAAGACAGAACAGACAAGCCAGTTGCCTGTAGGGATGGCATAAATTCTGTCGTGAAGCAGAAGTGTCCAACATCGACCTGATGAAAAGCTTATGAAATGTAGGCTCAACAAAGGAATGTAAACAGCAACAACCAGGTATAGAGCAACAATGCAGGCCCTTCCACTCCAACTTGAACTGCAACTGTTCCTTTAAGTTCATTTGACAAAGACAAAGTCTACACTGAATCTTTGTTTGGTGAGCTCACAATTCACTCTCTGGTAATTCCCTTAACTGTTCATTACAGATTTTATCTGTTTTTTTCATTGCTGGGATGGAATCTAGAGCCTTGTACATACCAGGCAAGCACTCTACCACTGAGCTACCATCCCAGTCCTTGGTTTTTTTGAGACAGGGTCTTGCTATGTAGCCCAGACTGGGCTTGAACTCGAGATCCTCCTGCCTCTGTCTCCCCACAGTCATTATAACAGATTTTTAAACTACACTTAGAACTTCTACTAGTCAAAAGTCAATAGTGGGCTTCATTATAACATTATATAAAATGTATTCCTTTCTTCCTTATCAACTGCCATTTATACAATAACCGGTAAAATGAAAAATTACTAAAATTAATATTTTTACTTTTTTACCAAATCTAAATAATGTTAATGCCATAGTTCCATACAAATTTGTTTTTCATAACATAGGTTTGATACTCAAATATCAGTGCAGCAAGCAAGGTTTTTGCCAGTATTTAACATAGAAAAGCATAGGTAATTTGAGCAATTATTACAGAAACCTAGAACTTAAAAACACAGTTATGTAGAGACAATCCTTAGCTTGGTCTGGTTATTATAATTATTACATATCTTATTAGTGAACTACAAAAGTAAAAGCAACAAAATGCTATTTGCTCTTCGTCCCTGTTGAAATAATTTAAGTACTTGGACTCGAATTGCCTCTCATTATCCATGTATATAAATTATACATATTTTATTCATACTAAAGGAAATTATATTTGTAGAAAACATAGTGATGTGCTTTGATATCATTCAAAATTGCTTCCATAAGCCATAATTTTAATGTATTTAAGAAATACTATTTTCTAAAGGCATGTAAATTAGAAATTTATTACGACAATAATATTTTTCTCACCTTGAAGCCATTTAATTTCTGGTTCAGTTTTGATCTTCTTATATTATTTCGATGCCCCCAAACTACATTCATGGGCTCTTTAAAACTGTCCAAGAAATGTAGCAGAGAGGGAAAAATTGGCTTACTTTTAGCATGAATAATTTAAAATAGGCCTAAAAGCAGTCTGTGAAACCTAAAATGATACAGTCTCCCAGCTTTCAACATAAAGAGTTAAAAGGTAAATTAAGCTGTAAGAACATTATTTATAATTCCTTAGCTAACTTCAAGCCCAAGGTTGTGTTATCTTTTTAAGTACACTGGATTCGTTTTCTCAAGTTGATGGATAATTTAAAGGGAAATCTGGGTATTGATTTAGCTGAATGGTGACTAACTGGGTCACCTTGGGAGGTCAGAGAATACAGCAGGCCTCTCCAAGATCTTGGTGTGGTGAGAAGAGGCGCAGAGGACCGAACGCGGGCCGTGGAGCCAGAATCTGCGTCTGCCTCATAGCAGCTTTGTTACTTTGGGCATTCTACTCATGCACTTTGACTCAGTTCTATTAAACACGTGTTGCTACAATAAGGTTGCAGTGCATGCACTGCAGGTATTCAGTAAGTGCTGTTTGAATGTTGGAAAGCCTGTAGAGAGACTGGTTAAGAAAAAAGTCAGACACCTGTGTCTAGTTTGCTCTCCTATCACTTACCAAGTGAATGACTGATAAGGGGCCAAGTTTTTAAACTTTGAAAGCTTTAGATTTGACAGTTGGAAAGTAAGGATATTATTGGTGATATCTCAGGTTGTGAAAATATGAGATAAATATATAACGCTCTTAGCTGAGTTATCAACATATACACTTTACCATTAATGGTAATAGCATGTTACACTTCTCTTTATGTGGCCTTACAAAAATGTGCTGAAAAATTAATACATTGGTCCTGTATAGTTAGAGTGGCTATCTCACTTTGCCTAGAACTATCCTGATTTTAGCACTGAAAATCTTAAATGTCAGCAAAATCTCTTAGCCCCTGGCCAACTGGGAACATTGTTTGTTCAGTAAGTTCATCGACAAATCATCAAAGACAAACTTTGACTAATAAGCCTGTTGGCCTGTATAGTCAGCTAAGAATGGTGTGTCCTACTGCTCACTTATCCAGGAAGTGAACACTCGTGATAACCTGAATTCTTCACTAAGATACATCCCAGAGAGGAGGGACTACAGCTCTGAGGAGTGTTATTTCTATGCTGAGAACCATGTATTTCTTTTGGAGCCTAAAATATGACTTTGGAGAAATATCTGAGCTTGCTTCTATCCTTTTTGGTTGTTGAGAACTACTTTCGGTGGGTGAAGGCATGACCTTAAGTCCTAGAGGAAATGTGTAATATTGTCTGTGGCTTTATGTCATTATAGATGAATTTTGGGATATGTCTCTGGTTGTTTGCAGTCAGATGGTCATTTCTGTGAGGCATATCTACACCCTGTCTCCAAGCAAGACTTGACAAGGTGATGACACCCCTCATCTAGGACATACTGACCTTATACAAACAACTAACCATCATGCTCTGTAGCAAGGTCATAAATATACATACTTCATGCAAACTTTTTTGTTATACCATATAAATTTTTTGTTTTGATAAGTGAATTATATCTTCTGGGTAATAATGCATATACAAAAAGAACTCAAAATATAGAATTACTATTTCTTTTCTTTCAGGTAAAAGAATTAGGTCACAATACATTTCTAATATAAAATTCTGAGGCTTTTGTCACACTAAAATTAATCCTTCAAATCTAACTAAATTCCTAAGAACAAATTTTAAAAGTTTTTTCTGAATTTGAGTTTCCTCATTCACAAAATAGGGATGGTACTATTCTCAGGACAAGCTCTGAGGGTCACTATGGACAACACATTGACTCAATCAATCCACTTTCAAATATTGGATAAATGTACTTTTATATAATTTTAAGTATTAGTGACATTACTACACTGAACTGAAAATTCATATTCAAATACTTAATCAGGCCAATCACAATACTGAATAAGAAATGGTGTGGGTACATATATGTTTGTAGTGAGGCCTGCAGCTTATTGGAAACTCAAGTACAAAGACCAAAATTAAAATGTGATCCAAAAGACAACAGGGAGAAGTTCAGAAATGTGTCAACATGACACCCTGAATGAGCTTCCTTTCCTCTACCTCTCAGAACAGAGAATTTATGAGTATCATACAATATTGAGGGCCAGAGTACAAACATTTAGGTAGCTGCTTTGCAGAAGACTGACTGTGATGAGGGTTTGAAAGTTTACTAAGTTTACTGATAAAAGGACAGTAAAATCCAGGGACATCTGCTCCTTTGTAGCAGAATTTACCCTGAATAGGTGAGAATTAAACCCTTTTTTTATGAAAGCAGGGAAATGAAAACAACAAAAAAACCAGATATAAATAAAGAACATGTCGTGTATTATTACAAAATATATTAACATATAATATTATGCAATATCATTTCCAAAGACAAATGAATTTTAGTTACCAATGTGGACAAATTTTGAAGCAAAACTATTCATAGTTTTAAAGGAATATTTTCCTCTTTGTTACAAGCTTCACCTAATATAAAAGAATAGGTAAGTGCCTCACAGAAATCATTTCAGGGAAACAGCTATCTGTCAAATAATTTTCCTCATTATTTCAATAAGTACAGCTAAATAAGCTTTTGACTATTAGAAAAGAAAAGTAGCAATATTAAATAGCTAAAAAGTTACATTGATATTTACCTTTAGTAGAAGACTTATAGTTTTCTTGTTCTTCAATGAATTAAATGCACATAATGATGGAAACAAAAGAAAGAAATCAGCAAATTTATAGTTAGACATGGAAATATGAATTAACACAATGGCATGAATAATAAAAATACATAACATATGATGTGACATGATAAATTGCAATGAGAAACCATGAGGAAGTCTCAAATATGGTACTAAAATTAATCGAAGAAAAATAAATACAGCAATTTAAAGATTTAAAATAAAACAAAAATGCTGGGATATTAATATGTTTGACATTTGAAAAGTATATTGCATAGCACTTTTTCTTGACTTTTAAGAATTGTATATTTTAGCACCAATTTCACTAAACATTTTAACTTAAACTCATAATGGTTTTATATTGTAAATGTATTCAAGGATACTTAGTAACAAAAACTTTTACCATCAAAAATGATATTTCATACAATTTGAAATTTCATAAATAAAAAAATCAGTTATTAAGTTCCATATTTACTAATGAGTACATATTTTACTTGCCCTGTAGAAAGCACTCTATATTTTCAAAATGGAAAAGTATATTCTAAATTAAGTAACATTTTCTTCTTTCTCAAATTAATTATTTAAAAATATCCCAAACTAAAATTACTTGGTTTTGATAGACTGTATCTCTTAGACATTTCCTAAAGCTTTATATCTATCCCTTTGTTAGTATTTCCTATGAGAAATATTGTTGAGTTTTGGGTAGCAGATGTAGAACAAAATGCATAACACAACTGGCATACCACTGTCAATTTGCAAAAATACTTCTTTCAAAGACATCCAGTTGTGTACACACAAAAAAGTCAATTTGTTTTAGAAAATCACACATTTTTATATAACCAATCATGCTGCATTCAGCCTCACCCTACTTAAGAATTACAACGGAATACAATGTTGAAACGCAAGTAAAGAACTATCACAGAGGTCTTTGATTTCAATTTTCATAAACTATTAGTTTCCTAAATTATATACTACTTTTTCTATTACTTTTATCACAAAATCTGTACTCTGATCACCTCTTTGATTTACCTCTAAATCTACTTTAAAATTGTCAGACTCATATAATAAATAGGCTGATTCTCAATTTTAAAAAGGAATTTTAAAATATATTTCCAACAATTAAGTAAACATATCCTTCCAAATAATATATTAGCCTGTAAAATGGGAGATACTGCTTTCATGGTATACAAAGAGAATATAGTAAATCTCCTTTACAAGAAAAAACATATATATCAATCAAACAATCAGATTATCCTGATACATATCCTAAAAAGTATAGATACTATATACAGAAACCATATAGATAAAATTATCTTATGAATACATCAACAAATTGTATTACTATCGAGGAATCTAAACCATCTGAAATATTTGCTCTTACCAATCAGTTGTTTATCAACTCTATTATTTAAAAAAAAACAACAGAAAACCACGCTTCATTTAAAAAATGAAAACAGCAAAAAAGAGAAGACCAGAAGGAAGTCAAGTGCAGTAGAGGCTCAACCAAATGCTTTGTATGAGACAGAACGGAGTTTAGTAAATACAATCAAAAGAAAAAAGAGTAACACAATTCTATATCCTTAACAACAATGGAATCAATCTTAAATACAATGTGCTAAACACGAATGAAACCCATGCACCAAATTAGAAATTTGCTTTTGAAAACATATGTTAGGACAAACACAGCTGTTATGTGAACTATTCAGTTTTAAATAGATCCTTAAAAATATGGCGGCAGATAGTGTTATCATTTACCAAAAGTCCCAAAGTATACATTAGCATCATAAAATGCACCAATTCTGTTTTATTTATAGAAGAGCATTTATATATCATAATAGATGCTTGTTGTCACATTTTTAAAAAGCTTTCTCAAAAGAGATCAGTGGAGGGGGTGAATTGAAGTATGATTTATTTGATATATTACAAGAACCTTTGTAAATATTCCAATGTACGCCCACCCAGCACAACAATAATAAAAAAAACCTTTCTCTATATGATTTTTAAGATCATATGCTTCAGAAAACTCAAATGACCACCAGTGTTTACTAGTATATTTGTGATACAAAATATCAAAAAATAAAAAAACCCCTCCATCAATGCCATTCTTGGTCACTCCTTTCTCCCCCACCTCAATTCAATCATTAGAAATTCATGATTTCTCTGAAACACAATTGTAAACATGAGTATCACAAAAGTAACATTGAGATTAACAGTATAACATGAGGTTTATTTTTTTTAAATCCAACATACAATGCAAATGATCTTGCAGAAGCGATTCTAATTTCTATAGAAATAACAAAACTGGAATCTCACTATGTGAGAATTATGTGCAGTACCTTCATATGCTTTTGAACAATAGTGTACTACTTGCAACTGGAGGAAATGCAAAGAATTTTAGGAGTTCATGACCTTTTGAATATCAGTATAACCAGTAACACTGAGTTTGTAGCTAAACACCAAAAATTGCAGTGCTTTCAGTTGTGCAACAGGAGTTCATAAATGAATAATTTAAATAAATACCAATTTTTATTTGTAAGTAATTAAAATAATTTCATCTGGCTTACTGCTGTAATTTAAATGACATTAATTTTGAATAATCTTCTCAAAATGTTCCCATACAATAAAAGAAACTTTGTTAAACACATCAATTGATAATTCTAATAAATTAACTACTATGTTAGAAAAGAAAGTCAGAGTTTCACAAAGAATTGTATTTTCCTGATTGACTACATGGATACCTTTATAGCAAGTCTGAAAACTAAAGAATGACGACCAACAGGAAGTATCATTTAAAAAAAATCCAAACCCAGATTTTATTGTACCAGTTCAACTCTACTAATAAGTTGATACCTCTTAAAATTTATACTAATTTTTCTATAATCACATATTCTGCATGATAGACTATGCCACATCAGTCTATGAAACAATGCATTTAACTTTTCAGATCTTTAAAATTGCTGAGATATACTCAGTGAAACACTTAGATTACATGGGAATTATGTACCCAGCACCCTCAATATGGAATGAAATGTAAGTTTTACATCAGTGGCAACCAACAATTGAAAAAAATATTCAAAATATTAACTTTTCAGTTTCTTCATAGGGATGAAGGTTTTCAATACCTGTTTTAAATATGTCAATTCCATTTACATTACAACCCCAAATTAGAAAGTATTTCAGTAATTTTTGAATCTCTAATAAGATATATGGGACAAAGTACTAATAACAAATCTATCTTAATCCAGTATTTAATTCATTTAGCTCAGGAAGTTCAGAATCTGGTTTCTTCCCTCTCTCCCTCTCTCTTCTTCTCTCTCTCTCTTTCTTTCTCTCAACATACACACACACACACACACACACACATACACACACACACACACACTCTATCAGAGACAACATGCTCTTTCCTCTCCTTAGGAAAATACAATAATCTATATGCTTAAAATAAAAGAATCTCTAGGCAACATGAACTACTGAAAATGACATTAAAATGTGTCTAGGTTATTTTCATCATTGAATTTACAAAAAATATAAGATACTGCCAAGCTAAAATAAAAAAAAAAAACTAGTAAATCTCATTCAATATGATTGTATTTAATTTCAAAATGTTTTATAAATAAGGTAAAGTAAGTCTTCTTTTAACATATAAAAATATACTGTATGGATGTTTATTTCCATCTTCTATTCTACCTTTATACCTTTGTAAAATTGTAGGATCCATTCTTGTTAAATGACGATCTAAAATTCATTCATTTACTCACTCAACAAAAACCAGTATACGCCATGAACCACTAAAACTAGGTGCTGGGGATAAAATTCTAAGAAAGTTAAATTCTTAGGGTTCATTGAACTATGTAGAATCGAAACTATTCATTTAATAAAAGCAGTATTAAAGAGGAGGTTTTTTAATCCAAGATCTTTGGACAATGATCTCTGTTGGATACCTTGTTCTATACTTCCACTCCTTGCTGGCACTTGTGGGAGCTGTCTTCCCCTGCGACTGCTGAAGGATGTGTCTGCTGGAGGAGACTGGGTTGGACTGCCTTGTCGGTGCATTCTGCAGGCAAAAAGCAAAGGGGAGGATGAAATTTCAGTGCAACCTGCCAACAACCTTTTCCTTCTTCTGATAACTATGAAAATAGGTGTAAGACCCCTAACCGAGCCATCAGGAGGAAAATGAAATATTTTTCATGATATGTGTAAAAGGAATAATAAAAAAAGGGACTAAAAGAGACTTGTAAATGTCTGTCACACATAGTTCTGTATAATGAACTCCTGAACTGAGCTGAATCTGACTCACTTCTTGTTAGTTTCCTATGAATCTGGGCATTCTGGGCTAGTTATTTCATTTTGTTAGTGCTAAACCAGATTTATCTATCTACAGCCTGTGGATCTTAAATAAAGAAATTAGTGATGGAAGGCTGTTGCCTAAACTGCTGCTAGTAAACTGATACACGTTTGAGAACTACTTATCACTGATAAGTGTAATTCTTGTTTTGGACACTTATCTAAGTTATCAATTGCTTTTTCTTTCTTTTTAAGTAAGAAAAACCTTGAAAGGGTATTTAAGATAACCCTGGACATGTGCTGTGAAATATACTGACACAAGGATTGAAATTACAAATGGAAATTCAAGAAGCATGCAGATACATTACTCTTGCTCAGGATTAAACTGATCTCCATTTGCTAGCATTCAAACACTTTTTTTTAAATGAAGAATTTTTATTTACCCTAAGAGTTTATGAACACATTGAGAAGGTGTACCTCTCACACTCATAAATTCCTCTCATGCTCATTAAAGCAAAGACATAATAGGTCTGAGTAGTTTATCATAAAGAATTTCACATATTTGATAAATTGTATATGAATATGCCACAAACAAATGAAAGGACATAACACAGCCAAATTCAGTTGTCAATGATAGCTAATTGGCAGAAACTATAGAATACCACCAGCACAGTGAAGATAGATGTAAATAATACAGGATGTGGGAGAGGTGTAAGTGCCACAAAGAAAGGATTAAAACTATGGTGTCATGATGAGTGAAAGCTTGGAGTGCTCAGGAAGGTGCAACACCACACCAACACCCGAGGGCAGGACATGAATGCTGAGCTGGACACTGAATAGCAACCTTGTCAGAAGCGGAGAAGGTGGCGCCGACCCTCCGGGGGCGAGGTGGTGCATAGAACACAGTGTTCTGACACTAGAGTGCTCACTCGACCTTGAGCGAGCGGGGTGTTTTCCCCTAGGGACTGGATGATCAGTCGCTCTTGGGGCTGCGTATCCCCTTCTAGAAAGACATGGTGGGAGCACCCTAAAACATTAGGGCCAAAAAACATCTTCAGTCAGCAGGTTCACATTAATTTTATACCAACACATTTGTGCATGGAAAACCTGGTTACCATTACAAGTCACTGATTTTTAAAGAACAAGAAGAAAACTCATCACAATTACTAAAATGAAATTCAAATCAAACACATAAGTCCTTATTGCAAATATGAATGTCACTTGGCTTGTAAAGGGCTGATATAAGTTTCTCTAATGTAACAGACCTCTTATGAGTTCCCAATTGGAGGCGACTTCTGTCTTTTGGTTTTTGTTGAGTTCTACTTCCAGTGCCTAAAATACAACTTTGCAGAGAGCAAGAGCTCAATAAAGATATGTTGCTTGAATGAGTATGTACAGTTAGAATGATGAACACAGGGATACTTCAAGTACTTGCCTTCAAGAAGAAATAACTCACTGTAGAAACCTGTGTATATTTTTACAATGTTCATAAGTTTACTTTTCAATGAGCAAATCTATGGCAAACAGAAGCAAAAAGAGAAGGTTTGTAGAGATTAATATAAGCAAACTAAAAAATAAAAATAATGTAAGTTGGATAATGCTTCATTAATTCATAGAATGAGTGTGAATGATTGATATATGCACAGAAAGCATATTCCCTCACATATGACAGCATCTGAAAACATCTGTCAATATATTGGCAGTTATCTACATATAGTATTCAAAATTTTTATGAAGCCAAATTTTTAATGAAGTACATACATGCTTTTGCCTTTGTCATTTTCAGTATTATCTTAAATAAGATGCATTATGTACTATCTTATCAGATGGAAGAAAATAACATTCATCCTTTTAAAGAAATGATTCACTTATTAAAAGTGACCTTGTGAGAATAAAAAATACATATTGATCACCAAAGTATATTAATAAACACTTTATTCAATTTGTGTTTAGTTTGATAATGTTTCTTTTAAGTAAAATACTTTTCACAGATATGATTATTTTGATTCAGGGTATCACTTTCATTTCTGAACAATAAAATGAAAATGAAATGTCAAAAGCAAAAAGGTACAGATTAGGTCAGCTTAAGTCTTTAAAAATGGTACATTTTATCCTTTTAAGCCATGAATTGATTAATGCTTTATCAATTCAAATCCTAAAAACTGTACTGTCACCTCCATTTCTAAATAAAAGTAAACTGATGATACGCCACATGTTAAAGTTGTCCATTCATTCTGAATTGGCGTTCACATAGCTGTAGAAAGTTGATTGGCAGGAGAAGGATTATATGACCAAGTTCTTTCCCATAACAAAGAACAACGAATACTCGTACAATGGATATATGCTAAAAAACGTACAACAAAACAGCAACAAAAAGAATAGTTTTATCTGAAACTCTCTAAAAGTCGTTATTCTAAGAATCAAATTGTTCAAAATACACATTTCGAATGTGGTTTGAAAATTAAATCATACAATTCTCACACTAGGAACTAGAAATTTCATGTCTAGAATAATTTCACTAAAAGCTTGCTTCCTTCTTTAATGTTATTTATAACCACCAAAAGAACTTAAACATAACCTGAAAGGTGAATAATTTAGGCGGAAAAATTTAGAACCAAACAGAATGGCAAAAGGATAAAAAACAGTTTTCGAAGCAAACAGCTTTCTGGGTGAACACTGTACAGTTTTAGAATATGTGACTTTTATATCTGTTGAACCACAAGGAGGTTTATGGAGAAAAAACCTGTTGTGTTTGACATCAGTCATTTGGCACAAGATCTTCTTCTTCTGTTTTTTTACATGAACTAAAAACCCCTCAATAATGAAACAGTTCCTGCCTCTACCCAATCTGTAGTAAGCAAAAGTGCACAGATCAAAGAAGCATAGAAAGCCATTTTGCTTGAGCAAGAGAGGATTGTGGTTATAAGGCTTTAGTTTACAATGGGAAGCTGAGAGAGAAACAAAGAGAGATGAGCAAGGTTGTACAGAGGAGAGACAATGGAACCAGCTATGGTTTGTTTTAGGCAAAAGAAAAGATAACTAATCAAGAAAACCTACGTATAGAAGTGTAAAGTTGAGAATCTATGCTGTCAATGTTTGATCATAAAATTGAATTTGCTAAGTATATAACGATGTAAAAACAAGGAAAGAGATTTAGAGCAAACATATTAGAAAATGGAGCGGAGTAAATGATGAATAAGTAACATAATAACTATTCTTTAAGGATCATCAGCATCAGGCCATCTACACACTCTAGGCAATTAATGTGTATGTGTACAGATACATGAATGTAGGTATCTAAATATACACATACTTATCTATGTGCACCTTTCTGTAGTCTTACATCCTGAGAAATATAATTATGTTATTTTATAAATGGAAAATCTAAGGGTCATAGAAAGACTTTCAAAAAACAAAGAGAGAAAACATGGTAGAGAGTTTCCACACAGTTCTGTCAATACCAAAAGTTGCTCTCTTTTCTTTCTGGTGAGACAGCATTTGTTTCCATATCATGAGATGAAAAATAGTAGTTTAACATCTCAAAAAAAAGTATAAAACTGTTTAACAGGACTCAACAGAATTTTACTCCAAAAGTTTGAAAGGGCTCTAAATATTCAGAAAATGGCATTTAATAAGAAGCTGCTCTGCCATATATAGACATATTTATAGATATCCACAGATATCTATAAATAAATTTATATGTACAGATCTTTCTATCTACCTATCTACCACCTATCTCTCATCTATCTATCATCTAGCTCACCATCTCCAAATGCTTATCTAAATATTACCATTGAGTTTAATCCATGGTTTGTTTCTTCACCTAGACTAGTGTTTTGACTTGGACTTATGACACATTTCTCACCAAAACCTTAGATCATTAGTCAGACATTTCTGTTGCAGCAAATTACTTCTACTAAAGCCTAAAAATATGATTCTGGGGCTTTTAAAATGACTTGCTAAAGGAGGGATATGCCTGTGGTATTTAGGGTCAAATCTTCAAAACGGCTCCTCATATGATGGCCCCTTCCAGGCTTGCACAGGCTAGTTCCCATAGCAACAGAATAACATAAAAAGCACACCTTTAAGCAATTCTAAATAGTAGTCTAAACAAAGCATCCCACAGTTAGGGTGCAGAGTGTAGTTGCCACAAGAAGAAAAGTTACTAGAATGCAATGCAGAAATGATGCTAGCAGTTCTTGTAGCTGAACTTACTTGAAGATGAAAGGTAAAACTTTCACTTTACTAAGAATCTTCCCAAGAGAATATGAAGCACTAATTTAAATGGCTCAGCACAGAAGACAAAACCAGTTCTTTTCATCCTTGACTTACAACTGGTCATCATATCTTCCAAAATATTTTCTTACAAGGTTATTTCTCATGGAGTCACATTTGTGGAAGCCAAAAAAGGCTTTTAAAATTATGACAACAAAATTTTGTTAGAAGCTAATGCAAAACTGGAAGGTATTAGTACCAAAGATCAAGAATCAATATCCAGACTGGGGCAGTAGATGCCCCAGTACAACAACAAAAAAATTCAGTGTGGGAAGAATTCACACTGTGACCTCACTTCATCTGTAGCTAGATGTTAACTCAAAGTATCTTTGGAGAAATTAAAGATAATGTAACCTAGAAAATCAGGTTGAATTCTTTTGTAAATATTCAACAATTCAATTAGAAAACTAGGCATGTGTTTTATGCACCAATAAAAGTCAACAAAGAGCTGTAATTCTAACCAAAACACCTACTAATATAAAAGGTTAGTTTTTCTTACGTTTTTGTCTCATGTTTCTAGTTGTACTGGTACTGTGGTTCGAATTCAGGGCCTCCTGTTTGCAAAACAACTTCTCTACCACTTGAGTCATACCTTCAGCTCTAGAATTTCTGTTATTGTTAGCTGATTTCAAATTAAAGAACATTAAAGTAGAAACATAATTGGCATTATTTTCATCTATCTATCTATCTATGTATAATCTATCTGAACTCTGCTTCATTTACTTTCTCAAAGTCCAATCCCTTTTTCTACTCAACACTTTTTTGAGTTCTGTGAATTCTTATTCTATTATAAGCAGTCCAGGGACTATTAGCCTGGAGTAAATTTAATCTCCTGTTTACCCATGTGTCATGACTTCCCTTATTTCATACCTCCTTTCAGATCTCAATTCGATGGTAATATCCTCTGAGAAGCTTTCTCTTTTTTTTTGCTGTTCACTATTTTGTTCCTTAAACTTAAAACATAGCTTGAAACATATTTTAAATTAAATGAATCACTAAATTTTTGTAAGATTCCATCTCAACCATACCTATTTTGACAGCCTCACTGGTGTCCTGGCTTTTTCAATCCACTTTCCAAAATGCTGTCAAAGTGATCTACGTTTTTGGAGCTCAAAACTGATCATCTGCCAACCATGTTTAGTATTTAACAATGACTTATAAGAAGTTAAGATTCTTTGGCCTAGCATTATTATGGAATAGTCATGTCACACATTTAAACTCTCAAGATGTCCCCAATTTTATTTTCAGCTCTCTTTCCCATGCTTTGATTACATTCTCCATTCCAAAACTGGTAGTTTCCCCAAATTCAAGAAGATATTTAACATCTTAAGTGTGTTCTCACATTGTTCCCTGTCGTGAAAAACTTTACTCTTCACATTTGATTTGTATCTATATTTAGTTCAATAATGACAGTTTATGAATCATTTTCTAATTTCTCCTTCCTCTACTCATTTTTCTGTTTTCACTATACTTGTGCATACCTTCATAATACCTGGACACTGGAATGTACTCATCCATTTATATCTGTGTAATCCTACATGTGCTCAACAATTGTAGGATAAATGAAAAAGTTAAAGAATATGTATCACTTGGACATTTTTAGATGTGTTTGCAGGTATGAAGAAATGTATTAATATATTGTACCTAAAAATACTAAAGAACTTTATTGAATTGGATGAACTGTAAATAAAAGGTCAGTAATTCCTTATAACTTTTACATAAACTCAGCATGTATCTGTGATTGAAAAGCACAAGAAGAATTTTAGATTATCCATTTGGAGAAAAACACTTTTTAAAAAAAATATAACATTATTCAGATAGATAACAGACACTCAAACATTTGCATATTCCAGGTAATATATTCATTGGAAATATTTAATATCATCTCAGAGACAAAATATTGAAGTCCTAATATGTATGTAAGAATGAGCATGGATTCAACCCTTGTTAGTCAACAGAATGATCATGAAGACAAACACATGAGATCTTTTTTTAAACCTTAGTATTTAGGAACTGCCTTCAAAATACCCTTCTTACTTCTTCAATGATACTATTATCATACATGTGTAAATTTATGTACATGAAATTCTTTAAACAGCACAACTTGGTTTAAGAACTGTTTATGTCAAACAAGAGTGAGAGCACCCCTGAATCTGTTATCAAGACCGAAGATGGCAGCACATGACAACACCAAGCCTACCTTTCTGCATCAGAGGCAGTGCCTTTCCTAGTCTGTTTTTGGATGCTAGATCTTTCAGACTTTCTGGAGTGCCTGTGGAATGAAATGTTAAAGAAATACAAAATATATGATGAATTAAGCTACAGTAACATTGCACAATGATTAAAAACAATAGACATGAAAAATGACAACTATTTTATCTAAATGGTTTTTCCAGTTAGTGCTTTTCAAAAAAAAAAAATCAAAATTGGTGCTGAGTGAAGGACAGAAGTTGCCAACAGGTGACATGAAAAGCTGACATTTCATTAGTCTAGACGAGTATGTCTTCAGCAATGATCTGATATGGACCCTTGCTGAGCAACTTTGCCTCCCCGATGGGTAAATAAATTCGAGAGTGGAATGGATGATTATGGTAGTGACATAGGTGCTGAAAGACCACAAGGGTGAAGTGCCCTTTACAAAAGTTGAAACTTGGTGCTACAGAGGTTTTTGTTTGTTTTTTTCACTAAAAAATTGAGAAGACAGAAGGAAAATGCTGTAGTGAGAGATGTTTACATAGTGAAAGTATTTAAATCAACTATTAACACTACTTTTTTAAACTACTGTAAAGATGCCTTAGTTATATTGCACTTTCAAAAGCATATACAATGTATATTTGTATATATAATATATAATGATGGTTGTATATTTAGGATGTACAACACGGTAAGATATGTAAAATAGCTACCACAGTGGAATTAACATACCTGTCATCTTACAGTTACTCATAGAATTACTATATATTTAAAATAAATAATATACAATATTGTAGTCTAGAAACTCATACCTTTAAGAAATCAGAAAAATCCTAAGAATGTATAGTTTTTATTTATTATTGAATCCCCACAATTTATGCATATTTTCTTTCCTGATATCATCTCCTCCAACAATGTTGAGACCAATGTCTTTAGTTATTAATGTCAAACATTCTAATTAAGGGTCTAGTATTTTGTTGAGCACTGATACACACTAGAAATAGATATGAAAATACAAAGTCTATTTTTTATGGAGTTTATAGACTTCTGTGCTTGCTCATTTCTCCCCATCTCTTCTATTTCTGCCAGCAACTGGGTTCACACTATCTTACTCTTCCAATTTAGGGTTTCAGCTGAATGTTCTTTAGTTTCGTGGAACTCCAACGTCCCCTTTCTAAGAAGATATTTGAAGTACCTGCCCTGGGCATGAAGGGGAGCACTGACTTATTTAGCTTCCATAACAGTTCTTTAAGGAAGCGTCACCTCCACTTTATCCATTTTACAGATGGAGAAACATGCTCAAATGAGGCCACTCAGCCAGAAAGTAGCAAAGACAGGAATATAAGTCTGTCTGTCTCCAAAGTTGTTTTTGCTATGTACTGTCCAGAAAAAGAGTGGAGGAGGTAAATTCTGATGCATGTCCTATGAATGTCCCCTTTCCCAAGAAGGGGGAGGGGCATGACATTTGGTACAGCTTTGAGAAAGCAAAAGAAATCAATCTCTTTCTGATAGTACACTAATGCAAAATCTATCAATTTAAGGCTCTTATGGTCAGGAGAGGGGATGGGGGATGGCAGAGGAGTACAGAAGCACACAGCACGTGCCTGAAATCAATAGGAGATGGTTGTTATGTTTGTTGGGAAGAGAAACTTGCTCCTGAAGTATGGGAAAGGAAGCCACAAGCACAGCACAAAGATGTGAAGGAGGGGAAGCAGACAGGCAGGATAAGAGGGGCTGCAGGTCCAGGAGGACATGACCTTGAAGTGAAAATTAGTATATCATGTGAGTAATTTGTGCTTGGTCCCAAAAGGACTCAGGATAACTGCCTGGAGGATAAACGATCCTTTTCTCATCTTCATCACAGGGAAAGCAGATGAGAGCAGGGTTTCAGGAAGACCCACGAAATTCATTGTCACTACAGGTTTTCACTCAGTCTTTCATTAATGCAAGAGACACTCATTAAGCATGCACCCATGCCAGGCACTATTCTATGTGCTTGAACTTTGTGAACCAAAATGACAAAGATCTGTGCCTCTCAAGCAACTTATATTTTACTGGTGGAAGACAAAAATTAAACAACAAAAATAATCTCAAACAGATACATTAAATAGTATTGGAGGTGATAAATGAGAACAAAAATGTACACCAGAGCAACAGGGATCAGAAGTGTGGGGATGGGGTGAGGGTTAGGGACAGGTGCACACTGCAATTTTATTTAGGGTGGGCAGGGAAGGACAACTGAGATGGTGAAACATCAGCAAAACTGAAGGTGAGGGAGTTAGCCATGTACATATCTAAAGAAAGATATTCCAGGCAAAGGGCGGACCTTAAGGCAAGTGTGTACCTGGTAACTTCAAAGATCTGTGAGGCCAGCACAGCAGAAGTTGAGAGAGCTGAGTCAGGTGGGAAAAGCTTGGGGGAGAAGGGAGGAAGGTTGTGTAGAACACGGTGAGCCTTCATATAGACTTTCTACCTCTGCACAATAAAAGGTCATAGGCATCTTTCAGAACTTGCTTGCTTTTCTTCCTATCCCTGCTAATTTCTATTAATTTTTCTAGACTGAATTGAGGTTTCACTGCCTCTGTGAAGTTTGCAAACTCTTATATCTTTCAAAGTAATGGATTCATATACTAGCTTGTGGTTAGGTTATGATGGTGATGACTATTATGATGCTAATTATGGTATCAATATTTATGCAGACCTTCCTCAGTGCTATCATGACCTCTTGACCTGCATTCTCTCATCTGATCAAACAAATTCAAGGAGAAAGGTAATGCTTTTACCCTTTTTCAAATAAGGAGGTTGAGGCTTAGAGAGGTTAACTCATCTGTTCTTACTAACATATTCATTAAGTGTCAAGCCAGAAAGTTAATTTATTCAAAGTAAAATATCAGTCGTTATTATGGGTCCAATGTATGTTTTCTCATACTGCAACAGGAAACAGACTCAATTTTAAAAAAGGTAACACAAATATATCACACAATGTTTTCAGTTAATAAGAACACTGGCTGGGCATTGGTGGCAAATGCCTGTAATGCTAGCTACTCAGGAGGCAGAGATCAGGAGGACTGCAGTTCAAAGCCAGCCCGGGGAAATATTTCCGTGAGACCCTATCTCAAAAAACCCTTCACAAAAATAGGGCTGGTGGAGTGGCTCTAGATGAAGGCCCTGAGTTCAAGCCCAGTACCAAAAAAAAAAAAAAAAAAAAGAACACTGACGTAAGTGTATGTGAATGTGTTGGCTAATTACTTAGCTGGCTTATATTATCTTAATACTGAATGCAAAACTTTATCTTATTTTCTCATGGTCTGGTAAGAAAAAAATAATTGGAATTGAATCAGCCTAAATAAGTAATGGTCATATGCAGTGAAGACAGACACATGCAATCAAGACCTATTTACTCTCCTGTATATTACTGACACTTGTGTATATGGCTGTAGCCATTGAACAGACCCACCAAATATTTTAGTAATGGGCACATATCATTCATTCAAATAGAGAATATTTTGGAAAACACAGATAATAAAGAATGTTGTAAATAAATGAAACGATAAGTAATGAACTTAACTTAAAAGTACTTCTATAATATGTAAGTCTGCATATATATGACAACAGCTGTGAATTTTGGAAGTGAAAATGTGGGTGGTTTGTTTATTCCATAAATATTTTCAATGGAGAAAGAATAATTTATGTTAAATCACGATAAACCACATGATACTCTAAGCCAAGAATCCTTATAGACAAGTAGCTATCACCAAGTAACAGATATGGCAAACTATGTAAATTTGGTTATTTCTCTTAGAAATAACCAGAGAACTAATCATTAACTCAGTAGGATGCTTAAAAAGTTTTTAGCCAAATTTAGGAAACTAGGGTTATTTCATCAATTATAAATTGATATAAATATATATTTTTATAAATATATATATTTATACTTAATATAAATATATTTAGTGGTGAGTAACACACCACTAAATGATACCCTTAAAAATATCAGATTTGCTGATGCAGAACCAAGATTCTCAACAAAAAATTTGGAGACAGTAACTTTACATATTAAAATACAAAATTTGCCCATAAAAATATTTAATTTTATTGAAAAAACAGTTAAAGTTGAATTACTTAACAATAACAAAATGAGTAATTTACACTACCGTTTAATACATGGATGCATGTTCAAACTGTGTACCCCAAACTCAGCACAATGGTGTTTCAAGGGTGCATTAGCATGCATTTTTTTTCTACATAGCCAAACCCAAATTTTGGTTAATTTCAAGCTACAAGTAGATCTAAGTTTTATAAAGATTCAGAGAATTATATATCCACGTAAAAGTTCATAAAACTTACTTCTGCAGTATTAAAATCATGCCACTTATGAAGAGATAATTTGTTATGAATGATGACTTTTAAAAGCCTTAAAGCTTAGAAAATTTTCACAATTTTAAAGGGAGAAACATTCCCCAGGGGACCAATCCTGAGTGTTTTTCTTTTTTACCCTCTTTTTCTATTGTCACATATTAATTGAACAAAGGGATTTATGATATTTACTTTGATCAAGTTCATTTCCTTTATTACTGTTTTTCATTATTGTATTAAAATTTGTTTCCACAGAATGCTCTTATATTTAGATAAGCCTACCTACATGCTAATTTCAAATAAATCAATGGTACCACTTGAGAAAACTCTAAGAATGCTTAGTGTTGAAATTAAATTATGCAGAAATGGTTCATTAAACACTGTACATGTATGCATATGTGCACACACACTTGTCTGTTTACACCCTTGTGGTGAGAAGAGAAACTAGTACTTCTTGAATTATCTCAACCTATTAGAGAACCCTATTAAGTAAGAAATTACTTTTGTGTTATGCTATTTTCAACATAGTCAAATACGGCCCTGATACAAGACATCCAGATCCTGACTGTGCAAGTTGTCACTGATTTCAGAACACTGTACTTTTCCTGGCTCCCAGTGTAAACTGGGAGGTCACCTCAGCCCAAATCCTTATAAATATTCACTATCCCCAAATGTGACACCAAGTTCATTTCATTTAGAGATCTGTAGGAGCTTCCGAATGAGTAAACAAAGCTATTAAGAGGTGACAGGCAAGAGCTCCTTATGTTTTGTTAAATGGACAGGATGGCTACTTATAACTTTAATATTAGTTGACAGTAAGTTCACATTTTGCTGGGCACATATTATTCTTAAAGCCTAATAAAAGTTTATTGTAAACTATTTTCTTGTCTCTTATAGTAACAGACTATGATATCAAGCCATTTAAAATGTGCTACTTTTGGTTGAATATAGGACTCATTTACAAATAAGTCATTATTAAAAAAGAGTATATATGCAATATTTTGTGTTTAATAAGTTTCCTTCAATAAAAATATCTAAAAGATTCATTTCTAGGTCTGGAAGTATGGCTCAAGTGGTAGATCACATGCCTAGAAAGGGTAAGGCCCTAAATTCAAAGTTCAGTACTGCCAAAAATTAAATTAAATTAAATTTAAATTTAAATTTAAATAGGCACTTTTCTGCTCTTAAAAATCTTGGTAGTTACATACTTATAATCTAGGGAATCAACATAATCAATTCATATATTTTCAAGTAAAGATGACAACTAATGTATGCTAACAGCTGAAAGTAGTTTTGGCTTCTATGTTATTTAATAAAAGCCCAGATAAACTTACATTTGCATTCATTACAAAGAATTTAATCGTGTAATGCTCAGCCACTGCATTAAATGAAATCATTGTTTTTAGAAAAGTTCAAAGGCTATCCAGAATTATCTTTTCTAAAGGGAAACGCCTTTATCAACAGGACCTTGTCATTCTTAAATCACTATTCTGATTTTATCCATTTGAACAGTGGGCACAAAGTCTTTATTGCTTGAATAAGTAGCAATGTGCTACTTATTCACATTTATGTTATTCTTATTTAAAATGACTTTATCCTTGCAATAATTTTTAGACTGGAGATTTTACTAATTCTCTTAGTCCCAGAAATTCTATCCTAGAAATCAGACAACAGCAGAGGTTAAATTCCAAATATGGAAAGCATATTAAATGGTAAATATTTTAGGAATGAAAACATGTTCAAATATATTGAAGTTTGTAGTCTTTCCCAACATTTTTAAATGACATTAATTTTTTTTAGTGGTGGTGTTTACTTTTTTCTAACAGGTTGAAATTCTGAAGATGCCATGATTGTGTACAGACACAGGGAATAAATTATATCACTTTTCTCTAAGGATACAATTACTGTAATATATACATTTTTGCTAAGAAAAAAGAACTGTATGCTTGTAAAACTAGTTATTCTATTTCAGAGACACCACACCTACTTATCTATTTAATAAATGATAACAATGTGTTGCTTGAACTTCTCTCAACAGAAGCATCTCCAACACCCCAAAATCTTTTGTGATCACACAGAAAAAATAATTAAAGATAAGAACTATGTATAATACACATCATAAGATAGGAGAATCAGATTACTGTAAACTGATAATAACAAAGTGATAGAGAATATATCCCGTGATATTTCTTACAGCTGAGCATGAAGTAGATTTGATGAACTCAGGCTATTTTTCAAAACCTACCTTGAAGACCGACTCTCTAGCACTTGACAACATTTTGTTTAAAAGCACAAAATACATAAAGTATGCAAGAACCAGGTGCTCTACTTTATACTACACATTTTTTAACATACTCCAAAGCCTGAATTTAATCATTAAGATAACTGAGACCACATTACCAACCGATACAACCAAGAACAGCCTCTGTGGCAGATTTTAATACACTCCAAAGCATCTGAGAATTCTCATTTATTCTCATGTAAACAAAAATAATATGTACATGAGCTTCTACAAATTCTAAACAATGAAATAAATGCTCATCAGAACAGAACTCATCACTGGATCCTGACTTCATTGTATTAAACTATGCCACTGTCTAGGTGCTCTCATTCAGTAAGTATTCTGAGGTGCTTTACCAGAGTTTGGGGCAATTACTGACAGATCATGGCATACTGGCTTTGGGTTGTGAAAGGAAGCAGGTCATAACCAACATTTCTCTTGATCATCCTTCACTTGGTGGCCTAAATGCCCCTAGAAGTCACTTGTCTGTGAGGAGGTGACAAGTACCTGTCATTCTCCGGAGATGCATGCTGGATTTGAATCCTGGGGCTAGGAGGTCGTCTCCTATCTAGGGAAGGGGACCATCTACCCCTGTTTGCCCAGTGAACAAGACAGGAAAAAACAGGACATTTAGTAACTCCTAAAATAAAATATATGGAACAAGAGGACTGGAATAATGCCCCCAAAAGGCAAAGTGTTAATTCTTTGATCTATAATTTAATTTTCACTTTTACAAACATAGAAAGACCAGTTATAATATGGAAAGATAATAAAATCGAGTTCAAACCCCAGTACTGCCAAAAAAAAAAAGCCTGTGTGCACACATACAGAAATTTGAATATAACTAAGTTTTGAAATATGAAACCTTAAGAATCTCACTTATGTTTGTGTACTTGATATCAGGTCCTGAAATTACTGGTGGCAAGATGAGGTGTGTGTATGCAATAGAAAGCAGTTATACACAAGATAGAAAAATGTTTGTTAGTGTGAAAGCAAAAATTCACAGGGAGGCTACAAATGAAGTCTTAAGTTTTTTTTTTGTAGAAGACTGCAGAGCTCTTTATTCACAATAATAGAAAGTGGAGAATACAGAGAAAAATGGAAAAATTAAGCATTTTGTTTAGAAAGCTCTGTTAATATTTATTTGTATAAGTGTCTCACATTTGCTCAAACTGCTATGTTATAAGGTAAAGCATTTACAACAATATTTTTTGTGTGACTAATGAAAAACAAAATTGAAACTTGGTTCAGTATTTTACAAAACTATCTTGAGATTTAGTATATGTATATTAACAAATTATTAAGAATCTAGCTGAGAACCTGAAAGAGTCAATAAGAAACTCAACAGGTCAGACTTAGAAGTTTTATGTATTAGATAAGAACAGATCAGTAAGATAATTTGTCTAGATGTTGGCTTTTTCATTTGCAACAAGGGACTCGTTAAGGAGTAGTATTTTATAATTATCCAAAGAAGATCATTCCTAACATTACAATTAGGAAAAGCCATCTTTTCTTGCCATTAGAACTTGCTGTGTTGGATTTACTTGACCATCTGAACAAAAGCAGAAAGCACTGCCAACATGTGATGAAGATACCTGAGGTCAACAGCCAGTCAATTCTGAAAGCCCCTTACTACTCTTCATTCAATCAGACTTAGATGGACAAACAGCATAGTTCAAGTTGGGCTTTGACAAAGTCATAAGCAAGTAAAGACATTTAATAACAGAATTTGAGCAAAAGTAAAAGCAGTGAGGTATGTACTTGTAAATGTATTTATTACGTGTTTATTAAGTTGAAAACATGTTCCATTAATTTGAAATTTAATTACTTGAAGTTTATTTAAATAATTGATCAATCAAATATGAATGCTCTAAAGTGTTTCTTTTCAACTTACTGGCTTTGCTCCATAGATAAAGATAAAGTAAAATATTTCAAAGATAACTGAAAAACAATTATGACTGCAGTCATAATATACTTAATGTCTCTACATTAAGTATATCTCAGCTGTGTTAAAATGTCTGGTACTATTTGAAAACATAAAAATAGAGTTAGTAATTTCCTATGAGATAATAATTTTAACTTGAAAGATTTATGAGTAACCTTGCTTCCTGAGGCAAAATTCCAGTCCCTGTGTTTATTTAAACGTAAAAGTAAAGAAAAATGCTATAAATACGAAACATGCAGTGAAAATTATGAAGAGGTATACATTTAGAAACAAGCAGCTGTGAAGGCAAACTATTAAAGGATAGCTTTCAAACAAATATTTAGCATAATACACATATATCTTTACACTCAAAGTCCTTCTAAATATGCTGATATCATTATATTATAGCAGATGAGAGTAAGATCACTTATAGCCAATTTTTGTTCTAAAAATGAAAATCATATAAAGTTTGATATCACATATTTGTGAGTTTTAGTTATATAAGCATATTGTATATGCTTTGAAATGTGTGCAACTCTTTTTCCTATCACACAAAGGAAACAAAATTAAGATCTTTATCCCTTCCTTTCCCCTCCCCCCATTTATTGAAAAACATACAAAGCTTCAATTTCTACTTTCATATCATAAACTAATATGGCAGGCTATGTCAGAGAACTCAAAAATTAAGTTGAACTAAACTAGCCCTTTCTTGATTTCTTTTTGAAAACAGCTTACTTATATTAGTTATATTTTTAGTAAATTATTAGTATTTTAATATCAAATATTCTAAATTAATACTATAACATCTATTTGTTGAATAGATAATTTTACATATTAAAGTACATAATGAATAGAGAAGACTCTTGGCTTTTTTGTAGCCCAGGTAAGAAACAATGAGAAATTTAAGCAAGAAATTAACAGTCACGATACATATGAGTGAATGAGGGGACCCGGAGATACAGTGGAATTAGAATTGATAGGCCTCTGTACAATAAATTACAAAATGATTAAATTATGACTTTCTTCTCTAGCACTGACAAATCTTAAAGAAAATGTGTGCTTTTAAATGTGTAATTAATACACGTGAATGCATATATATTTCTTTTAATGGTGTATGTCTTGGCATAGCATGGCTAAATAGTTTATTTGTAAGAGAAATTAAATGGAAATAAAAATCACTCATTCCATAAATAGAATGAATCAAAATTATTTGTGAGGTTATTACAATGGAAACCAAGTCAAACAAGATTAACTGATCATACAAGTATGTATTTTTATTGTACATTCCCATTATTCATGTTATTGTTTTAACTGAACTTCACCTATCTCAATTAATAGATACTTATACTCTGAAAGAAGATTTATGATATTTATTTCAATTTAATTTATACTTCCTGATTTTTAGGTTGGAACTTCCTTTCTCTTTGGCGTAATGTTTTCATGTTGAAGGAAATTCCTTCAGGTAACCCTTCCCTCTGCTGCACACAAGGAAGGAGAAGTGGCTTATATAATGGGTGACTTTATGTTAAAAAATCAGGCATAGGTGATGGAGCCCTTTCTGAATTCTTCTTTCCCGATCAAGCTGCCTGCAAAAAGAGCAAACACTGCAGCAAACAAACCTACAAAGCAGCCAAGAGATATGAGGCCTGGTCTTGCAGTAGAAGCAACATGTGGTTCAGTGAATTGGCTAATTTGGGGTTTAGATATTAGCCAGCTTGTAGACCTAAAGCTACAGATTCCTAACATGATCTCTCATCTGTGCCTGGGTCTACTTCACAATTAGACTTAAATTTGAGAGTGGAAAGTAAGGGGTGTTTTAAAGTCCCTTATCTCCCCAAATTAAACATTCACTAAGTAAAATGATAATGCCATCATGAGATGAAAAAAATAGCATGAAATGATCCCTGCTCTTAAGCGGTTTACAATATAGCAAAAGAAACAAACACACATTTAGGTAAAACATAAAATTATGTAGACACAAAAGAAAACAAAGAATTCTGATAGGAAAAAGAAAGGAAGTTCTGGAGCACAAAGAAAGGTCATCAAAGATGGCATTTGACTTATATTTTTAAAGAATCTGTGAATTTTTAAGCAGACAGCAAAGGAAGGGTATTTTAATAAGTGGAAAGAAAATTTGAGAGAGATATATTTAATGATATATACATATATATGAAAAACTATTACTTGGGTTTATAAGAAAGCTAATAGGGAAGGAATGTACTAAAACTAGAGAAGAGGTATAATGGAGGAGAGGGATCTAATGGGGAGAATATGATAGAATTCATGAACTCACTGAGATTAAAGCAGCAGGAGAAGGGTTTCCAGATTATGTGGCTACATACATTAGTATATGTCTTTTCTTTTTTTCATTTTTCTTTTTTATTTTTTGAGATAGGGTCTTGTTATGTGCCTGAAGTTGGCTTGGAACTTGCTATGTTGTCCAGGCTAGACTCAAAATTGTGATCCTCCTCCCTAAAAGTGCTGGGATAATAAGTGTGTGCCACTACACCCAGCTTGTTATATATCAAAGACATCAAATGTGAGGAATATTTAGGAGGAGAAAGCATTTTCTGTGAGGTGAACAAAGTATGATAATGAAGTTGAGTTGGAAATTTTGATTTACCCAGGGCCTTGAAATCCTTTAGAAATTAGTGTGTGGTACTAAGAAGGGAAGGTCTGTGCTAGCCAATCACAGTAAATCATTGTTTTCATATGAAGGAAAGTGAGGCGTTGCATAGAAATATAATTTGAGGGGAAGCATAGGAGAGAGTAACGGGGAAAACGGGGTGACGTTAGGGAAGGAAGAGAGGCCTGCAAAAAAAGCCTGCTCATAACAGAGGTACAAGAAAAAGGTATTTGGGGGGCGGGGACTCCAGTGGCAGAGTGGTTATGCTAAATGCTGGAAGATGCCACTGAACAATTTGGGAGCCACTGTAACTCATAAAGTAATTTTGGCCCAGTAATGATGCAGTGGGAGGAGTAGAAGTCAGACTGCAGGATTTACTGGAAGGTTAAAAAATGGAGGCATTGGGGTAGAAAGCCCCTTCGTGCCCCTCTGCAAAGCTGTGGTTGCTATGAAAGATCATGGAAGAATGCAAAAACCTCCAAGAAAAACAACTCTTCTCAGTGGGTCTAATAATCAAATCAATGTCTATGAATGAATCAAATCAATGTCTCAATGAATTGCTTTACAACCTGGAAAAGAAAAAGGGAATGGCTGGAAACAAGGAGGATGGGTATTATCTGCGAAATCCTCTCTTATAAAATAACACACAAATTTCTTGACTTCCAAAGTAGGATGAATGGGGGTAACTCACTGAATTGAGGTTGTTGGAAAGCATTTTTCCTTTTATGTAAGCAACAGAATGTACAATGGAGGAATTCCTAAAGGGAAATGACTTTCTTCCCAAAAGGTGCTTCCACATGAACAGCTGGAAGCAAAGCTCACAACTCATCTGCTAATCTGGGCCAAACCATCTAACAAGGGAGCTATGGTACACCTGAGGGTTTCTAGTTCCTGTACAAAAGGAGTACTTATTTTTAATCTTTTGAATTGCCAGTAAAATATGGTGCGGGGTGCTGAATCTGCACTGAGAGCTTGACCTTTTGTGTTAACACAAAACTTAATTTGTTTTAAAAGTTAGTGAAGAAATTTTGGAAAATGCATTAAGTTGGTGTAACAACAGGTAAATGTTAAACAAAATGAATTGGAGTCATCAAATCACCAACGCTTAACACTTACCATTTCATGAGGGCTCTGGAAAATAATGTTATTATCTTAAGAAAAGGAAATTATGCCTATAATCCCAGCCACTTGGGAAGTGGAGGAAAGGGTATCAGTTCAAAGCCAGCCCTGGCAAGGTCAGTGAGGCCCTGTTTTAAAAATAAGCAGGGCATGGTGGTGCACACTTGTAATCCCAATTATTTGGGGGCAAAGGTAGGAAATTGCAGTTAAGCCAGTCTGAGGGGGCAGACATGAGATCCTATCTGAAAAAGACTAAAAGCAAAAAGTACCAGGGTGTGGCTCAAGAGGTAGAGCACTTGCCTACCGAGTGCAAGGCTGAGTTTAAGTCCCAGTAAACGCTTGCCAGAAAAAAAGGATATGAAATTAGTATCTTAAGGTTTCTTAGACACTTTATCTTATCCACTATGTATACATTAGAAACTGACACTAAACTCTGTGATCAAGGAGAGGAATGAAGCAACTGGATGGGTCACAAGGTCCCCCACTTTCTACTCTCTGCATGTCTTGGCAGGGACTTCAGCTGTGTCTTCCAGAAGCAGAGTCACCAAGTTTGCTACCGTCATGTTCTACTTTCAAGTTGCTTGTTGGTGTGTGTGCAAAGAGTATTTATAGTCCCTATCTTCAAAACCAGTAAGTATCTACTACTTCTGAAATCTACTTGATGAAAACTTACCTCACTTTCCTTCTTGGCAACAAAGTGACCTCAATAAATGAAGAATCACTGGTAATACTAATCTCTCTCCTTGATTTTTTAATGTAAAAACTTACTTTTATTCAATGTATAAAGTGAATTTGTTGACCTGGATTTGACAATGACCTGTGCAATAATTATGGCTAGCTTTCTTGTCTATAGATTGACCTGTTTTAAGGGACTACTAGAGAGAATAAATTCACCAGCACACAGACAAGACATGTGAGCTGTGTGGGTTCAAAGTCACAAGGGAACACACGATAGAGAGGATGTGCTATGAGAAAAGACCTGGGCTGTCGGCTAAAACAGCCATAGGAACATGGCTGGTTCTGAGTAGAATGAGTTAAAACTTCGAAATACACTCAGTATGCGTGACTTACTATGCAAAAATGGAATGCAAATTATCTTGCTGATAGTTTTTGAATTATTGTTATATTACAATGATAACATTGTCATATACTCAGTTATAGTATTAAAATTTTCACCTTTTGGGCTGGGGTGTGGCTCAAATAGTAAAATGCCCACCTACCATGCCAGAGACCATGAGTTCAGTCCCCAGTTCCACAAATAAAAAAGTCACCTTTTCAATATGACTACTAGACATTTTACAAGTACACACATGGCTTGAAGGATGTTTCTATTAGATAGCACCAATCTAAACAACAGAAATGTTAGAGTGGTGTTATAGTCAGAAGATTCCATTGCCCTGAACTATTTTACCCTTGACTTAACACCAAAAAAATAAAAAGAAGTAATACTTACCATTGTAATTGCTGTGGGAGAATAATGTATGACAGAAGAGAATATAAGACTAGTCCAGCTGTGATTTTAGAATAGTCTATAGTCAAGTCAACTAATTTTCTACTTCAAACGTAGAGGAATGCAAAATATAAATGATGTTCATCTTTGTATTAACTTTACAAACAATACAAATTAAAATGTAGATTTTAGAACATTAAAATATTAAAATAAATATGAGTACTTGTACATATTGTTTAATTCCAGAAATAAATATTTCAAAGACTAGGAAGATTAATAAGGAAAAGTGCTAAGCAGCCTCTGAAGAGGGTTATATTAGTTCGACTAAGTATTTTTCTTCAGCATTTATAAAGAGGTAAGTTGGAAAATTTCTCCTGAATGGTTTCTAACTGAAAAAAGGTAAGGGTTATAACCAAGACTATCAATTACAGCTAGGTCTACTAGAATAGAAAGTGCCATCACAATGGAAAATTTAGATGCTAAAAATTAGAAAACAATACAACACATTTCATTGAACACACCTGAATTAAAATCAGAATTATTAACTGGTTGTTTAAAAGGCTTCAGCAAAATTATATGTATAATTTATTCCTGTAAGGCACAAGGAAATCTCTATCACACCATTTTTTTGAATATATAATTTAAGTCTAACATGATCTACACCAAAGAGTAGGTTGATTAAAAAGTGAATATAGATGCATAAGGAAAATATTTTATTAAAACAGAATTGCTACTTTTATTTTATTTTTTATATTTTTATTATCATATTATTGTTGTACTGGGAATGCATTGTGACATTTATAAAAGTTCTTACAATGTATCATAGCTGAATTCATCCCCTCCATCATTTTCCTTTATCCCCCTCATTCCTGGAAGAGTTTCAACACATCTCACCTTTCCTACTTTTAGTTTACAGAAGATTTTGTTGAACCTATAAATACTATTCATCAATGGAACTAATAGGAAAGTGATCCACTCCTTCAAGTGTCTCACTGGACCTTATGATATTATCAGCATACCGAAGGCTCCCTGAGTAGTACATAAATAAAAGGACTAAACAGCAACTAAAGGGGAAAAGCAGCAGCCAGAAGCAATTACAAATTACATCACACCACTCATAAAACTCATAGAAATATGTGCATGTGAACTCCTGGATGTATCCACATATGCATATCTCTATGCAGACATGTGCAAGGGAGGGAAAATGTAGACAATCAGCAAAGTGAACATGAATGGATAAACCTGAGAGACCCACATGAAACAAAACAAGTGATTGGAAAAAAATCACTAGTACAAATGTTAAGAAATTAAGAAAGTCTTTATTTTATACCTTTCTCGTTCTGGTGAATGCAAACTAGTATCTGGTCTCAAGCAGTTGGTACTAGCACTCCTAGCCCTGCCAAGGGAGGGCTGCAGTTCACTAGTGCCAGTGCATTGCATCCAGTGGTAGAAGAGAAAGACAAAGGAAACAAAGAGAGGAAGACCATGTTAGAGAGTAAAGCATAAAATAATGTTCTCCTTACATAAAATGCAGAATCACTGTGATTCAGTTCATAAGGGTGTGAGAGAGCTGACAGGATGGCAATTCAGATTTTTGTTTAGAAAATGAAACTAAACAAATATTATGCTTAAATTGCTTTGCATAATTTTTTAAAGGATCTCAGACTGAAATATGACACCAAATCACACCTACTTATGAAAAAACTGGATACAGGAAGCACTAAAACAAAATGCCTAAAACTTCATTACCAAGAATGATGCTACACCAAAACAAAATGAAGGACATCCGAGAAGAAGTCATTTTACAGCTGAACTCTGTTGACAACAGCAGACAAGGGAAGTGGAAGACATCACTTCCAGGTGTTCTTACCTAACCAATGTTTCGTCAGTGAATCTCAATACTCTTGAGCTAGAGCATTGGTGATGGAGGGGAATTTCCTGTCTAGTCACTGATTTGGTCTTAGCATGTGCAGGCAGAATGGAGCTTCACAAATTAAAATAATACACAAATGAAATAAACATAAAATAAAATTAATTACTGTAGTTAAAATCAACAAATAAAACAACAAGTAAATGACAAACAGCTAGAGTTCTGACATTGGGGCTAGCAGATTTCATTTAAAGAATTATCCTATAATTATTAAGTTTTATAGTTAAAACAAATTTTAGATGTTATTAATGTAATGTTCCTCACTGTATAATTAATTTCAAAGGAAAATGCTAATGCTGCATAAGAATGTAAACTTTCTATTATTTAATAGGAAGGGAATTAGGAATTAGTTTAGAATGGGCTCACTGCTGAGGCTCTTACCTGTAGATATCCCAGTGAGAGCCGTTCTGTAATAAAGGCATCTTGGGCGGTAATGTTTTATAGTGCCTAACAAGATGTCTGGAGCATGGCAACACAAACACGTAGGAAACAGAAAAATATATATGAAGCAAATTTTACTAGGATATTAAGAAAGTAGGAAGCCTAAAAAGCTAGTTAAATGGATCTCTGATTTTTTTCTCAGAAACACAGTAATTATTTAAGGCAGCTTTAGAATTAGTAAAATATGAAATCACAGACACTAGATTTCATATATCCCAATTTTCATATATCCCAAATAATAATTTAACTGCCTTCATTAGAAAAATAGCTTCTCTTTAAATTCTATGAAGTTTTATTTACCAGTGTTAAAATTTAATATTTAATCCTTGTTTTAATATTATGCTGTCTTTATAGAACTAAACAACTCATAGTTGAGAGTAAAACCAAACAATTTATGGAATGCAATTGCTAAAATGTTCTAAAATCACGTGAAGAGTGACAAGCCTTATAGGCACAAGGCTGGTCACGGGACTGGAATGAAATGGAGAAAGGAAAGAACCAAGGCCCCGTGAAGCAGTGGCTGGGGAGCAACTTCTTTTCATCTAATCATGGGTAAAATTTACCATGGGAACTTTAGTGAGAGGTAAACCAGAATAGTGTTTTTCTTTTTTGTTTGGTGGTACTGAGGTTTGAATTCCAGGCCTTGTGCACTAGCATTTGAGCCACACCCTCAGTCCTTTTGTTCGAGATTATTTTTCTGGTAGGTCTCCATTTTTGCCCCAGGCCAGCCTTGGACTGCAAGCCTCCCACCTCCGCCTCCTAGTACCTAGGATTACAGGCATGTACCACCATTGCCTGGTTCATTGGTTGAGATGGGGTCTTGCAAACTTTTTGCCCAGGCTGGCCTCAAATCTCAATGCCCCCTGATCCCTACCTTCCAAGTAACCAGAATTGCAGATGTGAGCCACCATGCCCAGCACAGAACGGGAATTTTTAATTGACATAAAATTGGCACAAAAGGCCCAACTTTGCCTGAATCCTTTTAAAATCTATCAGAACTTCTGGACTGTCCCATTAAAGGCTCACTAAGTCCAGTCAATTAATTTCTTGCTAATTTAATAGTGTTCTACAAAGTTAATCATTAATTATGAAAATCCATCATTGATTTTAGTTTACATTAAAGTACAATGAATAGTGAAGGTAAACTACATTTACCAAGGACATACCGATATCAAATACCCTGCTGGTTTAATACATTAATGCTAATGGTCAAATCAAAGGAAATCCCTTGAAGCTTTGGCTTGGAAATGTACTAGAGCAGCATTTTCAAGCACACAAAAATTTTATTGAAAGTAAGGATTCAGCCTGCCTTAGGGTATTCTTTTCAAGGCCTAACCTTGAGCAAATATCTTTAGCCATAAAATCTACTTAGGAATTGTTTCAAAAATGATTTTTTTTCAGGAATTTTCTAAGGGAGATCCATGTACAATGGGAAATAGAATGGAAAATAGCATAAAATTTATAGTCTGAATGTATAAACACATTATCTTTGCCACATACTGGTTATGAACTGGAAAATTCAGGTTAAGACTACATTCCTGTTTCTACATCTACAATACAGGAGACATAACATCTACTCAACAGGCATGCTGTGAGGAGAAAATGCGACAATATGTACAAAATATCCAGATGAACTGAGGCAGCTACAATATCTTTTGTATGTTACCACTTCCTGAGAGGAGTTTTATGAAAAATTTATTTCATGATACACAATTTGGTACAAATGAATTAAATAACATGAGGCAGATTTTTTATTTTAGTACTTTAGACTTCATTAATCAGCACAGCAGGGGGATATTTTAATTTTTAAAGTTTCCAATATCTACTTAGCTAAAAATTATTCAATTGGTAGAACATCTCACAGAACAAGCTGCTGCATTCTTAGAAAAACAAATAGTTAATTGGAAAACATGAAACAAATTTGATTGTTAATCTTTCCTGTTATTTATCAAATTAAACTTCCTTAGCATTTTTCCTCATGTGTAAAATGAAGAAAGTAATATTCATATCATTTAAATTGCTGTTATAAAACTCAGATGAAGTACATTAAGTGCTTAATGCTGTGCTTGGTACTGAATAGGTGTTATTTTCCTTAGATTTCCTGGAGGGTAGTAATTATCATATTTTATTTTTTAAAAGTCAAAAATAAACATGATATGATATATTTTGGAAACTTTGGTTAATATTTCAGCCATAAGTCATACTGCTAATGAACTGCTGTAATTCATTTGAAATTAACCTAATTATTTATATAGCCATAGAAATCTATGGTTATTTATGTATACATATTTTGATACATATTTATTGAAATGTTTTTATAAATACATGAACACAAACACAAAAGATATAACATATACATACAGGTTTCATGTTTTCTCTATCTTCATACTTTTAGCATTGTACTTCAGGGAATGAAAGAAAAGGAAGTGTTTCAAAATTCAGGAATATAAGGGCAGTTGCTCAATTATGGTCATAATAAAAATACAATCAGCAGTTGAGGGAATCAGTTAAGTGCGACAGTTACTGCTGTTGTAAAAGATATCAGGAAGGAGGAGGAAAGAGAACACACTAGTGACATATTGTGAGTCTATACATTGGGCTAATCTACTGTCATTTCCTATCTTTTTCTTTTTGTAGTATATGAGTTACAGGGCTTGATCTGTCTCAGCTGCACGTTCAACTATTTTTATTTTGTACATATTAATATTATATGCACAGATCAGGACATAGTTAACCTACCAATTCTATCTATTAAACAAATAAGATTAATGGATTTTGGAATTATTAGCAAAATATCAATATTACAGATAAGATAGTATAAAATTATGCAGCTTAGTATATATTGTATTTTGAAGATATTTTACCTTTGTAAGTACAAAATAAGAAAATGAAAAATATATATTTTACTATCCTAAAACTACCCATTGGATGCCAGGCACACTTCAGGTACCTCAGTTGTAGTTACATCAAAAAAAAAAAATGAGAAAACTTCCAGAATTAGCAAACAAACCATTTTTATTGACAAACTGGCTGCCTCGAATAATAGTTATTGATACTCCTGGATAATTTGGCATTATGAAGAACTCGAGGTGATTTTTATAATATTTTTTTCTCAGTTGGCAAGCAGAACTAATATTTTCTCATGTTTAGCTGTGGCATACAAACAAACACAGCAGTAGTAATCACTGGGGCAATTTTAGCTACATAAACTTACTAGTCCAATCATGCTTATATTACTGAGCAGAACGTCATGTTCCAACATAGGTAAAATGAGTCCTGCACACTGCTCTGCATTCCATCCTAGGTCTAGCAATTATACCTCCTTCTTGTTCCTCTTATTTTTTATTGGGTAAAGTATTTGGAAGTGTTTCTGTGTTGATTTGCTTCTCTGACTCACTACTTCCTTATGTTTTATTAACTTCAAATTGATGACAAATATTAATACGCTGTAGTCTATGAATAATCTTTAAAACATTTTTCTTTCTATATGAAATTCAAGATATAATAAGATGAAGATAAAACATCAAGCTTTGAACTCTAATTTTGAGGTGAATATTACATTGTTTTTCTCCTAATCTGTAAAAAGGTATTGTTTTTATTATATGTTTATGGGAAAGTTTGTATTACAACATTTCTAAATTGGCAAGGATGTGTGAGTTAAGAAGTTAACAGGTCAAATTCTTTTACTATTTATCAAGATGAAAGCTGAAGCCTAGTCATTAAAAATGAACTGGTGAAGATTTTTAAAAAGTAAATAGAATAACATAACAGTAGATTCCAACAGGAAATAAAAAAGGCTAAAACAAGAAAAATTACAATTGTGGAAACAATAACACTGCCATGCACAGATCAGAACTCCTGTGACTGGACAGGTGTGGCTGTGTCTGTGTGCAGGGACTCACAATGAGCACTGAGAACTTAATTGCAGAACCTGGTTATTCCTCAGCTTTTCCAATGTGAGAACAGTTCTGCATAGGCTTACCAGTCTCTAGATTTTTGAATATAAAGATAGCAAAGTAGTTTGGCTGGATTAGAATTGAGATGGATTTGGAAACTTTTTCACAACCTCCACATAAAACAAAACAATTTTTGAATACTTGTAATAATATCACCGAGGCAGAGATGGAAGAATAGCAGAATGGAAAGAGTCATTATACACAGTCACCATTCCCAGATCCCTGTATTTACCTGGTAGTATGTAGGCATTCTGCACTTCGTCCTCGTTTTGCTCTGGGCAGCATAAGAAGCTCACTGCACAGACAGGATGGGTGGTGAGTGAAACAGATAAGTTATGAGGCATTAAATGACATGGATTATGCCGATGGTATGCCAATGAAAACATGAAAAGGGAAGAAACCAGATTGTCTGCACTAGCGTATTTGCTTGAGAGGTAAAACAAAAATAAACATGACAGCATTTAAAAAATGTAAACAATAAAGTACAAACATTATGGGTGAAGTCCTAGCTGTCGCCGATTTCCTACTGTGCTTCAAGATGATTTTATAGAATATAAAAAGCAAAACAAAACATTCCCCAACTAAGGTACAGGAATATATTTTAAAGTATAATATCTGAATATTTAAACATATATGTTTGACCTTTCCAATATTAATTGGAACTCTAAGTTTTTATTTCTTTTTAGCAACTTAAAACAGGATTAATTTTCTTGGCTTTAATAGTCACTGAAAATTATATATTTTCTTAATGAACTAGGAGTGTCTCTGATGAGGATTTCTATTTAAAATTGATACTCTTTCTGTATGTAAATTATTACTACATTGACTGCCTTGTCAAATAGCCCTTGATTCCTCCCTGAGCCTCACTAAAACACACAGAGGCCCAAAGAAATGTTGACACTGTGGCCTTCATTCAATTAGCTCAAGTGAGCAGTCTGGAACCCTATTCTTCAGAGAAGTTCCCTGTGCCAGGAAAAACTGTGACTCCCCACCCTGAAGGTCATGGCACCACTTCCCACAGCCTGTGACAATGCAGTAGGTAAGAAGCTCAACCTGGATTGTGACCTTGACTGTGTGGCAAAGAATCATTCAGCATTGCTATCATTTTCCCTCCTCACTGAAAGTTCCTTTACTTCAAAAAGCTAGAAGAAAACATTCATCAAGGTGAATATTATGAAGCTTCTTACCAGACCCTCACCTTTGGTGAGTATAAGCAAGTGGTAACTGAGAAGACCATTCACAGGCATGGAGAACAACAGATTCAGAATATAGACTCGCAGTAACTATTTCCATAAAAATACTGGCTCACAAATACAGAACTAAAGTACATAGTCGTATAAAAAAGAATCCATCTCAGTGCTTTGTATTTTATAGACATTTATGGAAAGACAGTTTATTTAAAGAGAGGTATGTAACATAATCATCGTGAATGAAGTTCTCACAGAAATTCTGCAAAATTAACTTTCCTTCTCAAGACCCATATCCAAATATTTTAATTAAGTAAATAACGTAATTTTTATAATTACAAAAATAGCATCCCCAACAATGTGACTCTTAAAAGAGAATATTGCTAATATAGGCTCATTTCAATAATTTAGGTCAGTGTCTAAGTCAACAACAAGCTTTGTGCCTGGCTAAATATAAAGTGTGTTTTCAACAAAATATCATAACAATATAATGTTGGCTCAGTACTTTCTAGAGTTGCATTTCTATTAGAATATCTTAATACTTATTCCAGCAGAGTTCAGTTTTGAGTAATGAAATACTTTCACTCTCAAACGTACAATTCCATAATATTTGTGTATATTAAATTAAAACAAAAAGTTCAGAACACAGAATTCATAATTTGGACATGTACCTGTCTTGTTCTGATAAATATTGGGTATCCACATCTCTGGCTCTATGATCAACTGGACTTCGGGAGGCATCATGGTGTCTGGTTGGAGAGCGTGACCTTCTCGTTGGATGGATTTCATCTAAGCTCCTAAAATGACACAAAAATTCATGTGTCAAAGTACCCTGGGTACTCTGTGTACACAGAGTAAGGGAGAGGAACTGCCAGTAAGTAGCAAACACATAACATGGCTTAAAAAGCGTTGGCATCATACATAAACCTATTTTAATCAATGAGTTAAGAGTGTTTATTCTCTCTGTTGCCTGTGCTACAATGTCTCCAATTTTCTTTTGCATCTCTGTCAAAAGAGGACATGACTTTTATCTATATAATTACTACTGCTGGTATGTATGCAGGGTAAGATGAAATAGAGCGGTATATTATGTATGCTTTATTTTCCTAGCATTTAAACTGCTTCAAAAAGATACCACTAAATCTCTTAAAAATACATTCTGCCTCTTAACTTATCCTCTTTGCCACTTCATTCTATAGTTCTGAATAATTATTGTACCGTTTCTACTGACAGGAGAGAAAACTTGCAAATAGAATACAAGACAGTAACTTAAAAGCTATGCTTGGAACATAAGCTTCTTCCACTCTCTGGATAAATTTTTCTTTGTTTTGCTTTTAATTTTTTTTATTATGTTTATTTTTTATCTATTTTTCTTTATTCACATATTCATATGTGCATACATTGTTTGGGTCATTTCTCTTCCCCCTTGCCCCTCGCCCCCTCCCTCTCCCTCCACCCCTCACTTCCAGGCAGAACCTGTTCTGCCCTTTTCACCAATTTTGTTGAAGAGTAGACATAAGCAATAGTAAGAAAGACATAGCGTTTTTACTAGTTGAGATAAGTATAGCTATACAGAGAGATTCCTAACATTGTTTCCATGCACAAGTGTAAAATTAAAAAACAAATTATTGCATAGGTTGAGTAAAAATAAAGCATTTTATTCATAAATGATTGTGAAAGAAGTAACCTGATTGACCAAACAATTATTTCATTATGGTTCCAAACATGGTAATTTACACTATAATTTTTTAAAAAGTACCGTCAAGGACACTGAGTCCATTTAATGCCTACCTCTGTAATGGCACATTTGGTAAGCGTGAACGCAGCCTTCCCTGATCATCACCGCGATGAGGAGACACTGAACGTGAGCGATGATGAGTTGTTCTTTGCTGTTCCGGCACTGTTAATGTGGTTGATTTACTTTCTCTAGCACTAGACCTATAACCCACTGGCAAGAGTATATGCAAAAATTTATTAGCATTCTACTTTAATTCAAACATTAATGTGGAAATACGAAATTATATTAAAGCAGCCATCAATCTATTAACATTAAATGCCATGCAATCCGTATTATTAGCTTATCTTCAAAAGTATTTAGTATACGTACACAGAGTGTAACATATACATGCATGAGAACAAGTTTCTTTTTGGTTCAAAGCTGCTAAGGAGATACTGAATATGAACACAACAGTTGATGCCTCAGACATGATAAGTTAGGATACTATTTTAATAAAGAATGAATGAGTTAGTGACTTTCAAAAACTTAAATCAAGCACTTGACAGTGAACTATAGTTTATATACAAGTTAATGCTTAGAAATTTGATGTATTTTAAATAAATTCTTTATTTGAATTTTCTTCTCAAAATAGTTGGACTGCAATCCTATCAATTTTAATTAATGTAGAGTGCAGTGGACTTAATTACTACAAATACTGATTGTGAATTCTGCAAACCATGGATAATAGTGCAATTTTCAAATGTAAGTAGTATAAGTAGTATGTGAATGGAGATGATTTATGGCAATAATGCAGAGAAAATTAACAGTATGAAAACATTAAATCTACCCTGCACACCTGAAACTATTCCAGAATTTTGCCAGTTTAACAGAATTTAATGCAGTTAATAAAACTGCAATTATAGATAAACTGTTATGGCTCTTCTCCAATGAAAAGAAAAGTTTTATCATCTCTGATTTGGTTAAGATAAAACAGTAATCTCCATAATAACAGTTTAGAGTTTAAAATTTTTTCATGAGGGTCATTGTTTTCTATGAGTGCAAGGAAAATAAAAACAATAATTTGGGTGAAAGGAAACAGTAGTTATATTTACAGTTACACAAAATGTACACAAACCAGGAAAATAGTAACTTAACTGGGAAACTAAAACTGTTGTTCATTTTTCCCTAGATAACTCTCGTATTATTTTTTAAATATGGCATGAAACATCATTTCTAAAGGCAGATAAATAATTTCCCAGTGGTTTATCTGATGTCACTGGATCCTCTGATGACGGAATTTAAGGTAAGAGGAAGATCTTGAGAGTTCATAAAGTGTAATTTGTCGGGTACACCATTCTGATGATGTAAAGTCAGTATGCATCTCATCTTTGTGTCATAATATTCAAAATATTTGACTATACTTAACATTTACAGGTAAATATGTATTTATAACTCTTTTATCTATTTTACAGTAACTTGGTTTTCTTTTATTATTGACAACATGTACTCTACATTCAAGACCATGAGTGTGAGGGGACTGCTATCAAATGCTCACCTGATGTTTTAGCTGGATCAGAAATTAGGGATTTTCTGAATTTGTTGTAATGTTCCCAAAAGCTGTTACCAGCTGTGTCACTTCAAATTAGAGCATTTTCAGTATGATTTTATTCTCCTTAATCAGCTACAATTATTTATTTTAAATAACAATAAGTATAAATATAAGTTAATAAAGTGTAGTTCTGCAGGTCTCAACAGTTTTCAGGTCCTGTTATGTTTATCTATGTGGAAAAAAGTAGTAAATCATGCAGCAGGTTCTAGAAAAGCCAACGTATCAGAAAATTTAAAATTTGGCTGAGGTAGAATACTCTGAACTAAGCTTTTGAGTTTCTTAACGACATATACAACCAGGAGGTTCATCTACATAGATTTTCTCTTCACACAGGATGTGGGAAAATGTAAGAACTATTATTGTAATTAATTTCTAGAAATATAGGGAAATGTGTTGTGTTTATTAACTGAACCTCCCACTTCATTTATTCATGTATTGCTCATTTTATCAGTGCCTCATCTTTTCTCTGTATTTAGAATGTACTGTATGACTTTAGATGTTTATTGTGTGACTTTAGACACTAGCATATGTCTGTGCATTGGGTCAAAGGATGGTATATCTGAAAATATGACTGGATTACATGATTCCCTTCATATATTTATGAACAGACATCTGAAACATTAAGTATTATTTATTGGTTATATATTATTAGTTATAGTCTATTAAAAGCTAGGCTCAATGCATTTGAAAATGCTAAATTAAATGAAATTGTTACTTGAAATGATAATTTAAATGTTGCTTCTGCAGGATAAAAGAGATTATGTGTGTTTTCCAGCACCGTGACAAATACAGTACTGGACATAAGTACATTTAGAATTCAGTGTTCTTTCATGTTGCCAAGGCAATAATCACATCTACAGTGGGCCTATACCCCATTTTGACTTCTCAGAAGGCAATATCCATTTGATATCCCAGAAAAAGGAAAAACAAACTCATCACATTAGTAAATGCTTATTTAGTTGGCTATTTATTCTTTCATTCTGTCTTGCCTTGTCATAAAAAATAAGAAATTTCAGGTGAATAAAATGTAAGAACCACCCACAGAAGGAAATTTCATTTACCTTAAGGGTGATTTTGTCACATATCATGACTTTCCTAGCAGTAATAATCTGACTCCTATTTGAATATGCTAATGGATTTAAATTTATAGTCATTTTTAACACTTAACTTCATAAAAACCAATATGCTATTATATTTTGCATCAAAGTTTCTGTTGAGAATGTGTATGGTCCTTTAAGAAATAAAAACAACAACCAGAAAATGTTATACGTATTATTCAAAATTCTCACTGATAGTCTGATGTCAAAGAATAATATGTAGGTATTTAGATGTGCACAACACTAGGTTTATTATTTTAATCATACTTCCATCCTATTTTTGTAGTACTGAGGATTGAACCCAGGGCCCTGCCCATGCTTAGACAAGTGTTCTACCACTTGAGTCACTCCCCCAAGCCTTCGGTTAGTATTTTGTTTTTTGAGATAACAGTGTTGTTAGCTTTTCCTGGGCGCCCTCAGATGTCCTCCTGTCTCTACCTCCACAGCATCTGGAATTATAGGCATGCATCACTACACCCCACTATTTGCTATTTTCATACATGACTCAATACTATATTTTCTCTGGATTATAAAGAGCAAATGAAACATATTTTAGAGAACTCCCCCACAATTTTCCCTATGTTTAATGAAGCTGTATGTATCTCTCTAAATTGTGAACCTAGTCACAATGTGTAGACTCTATCAATTTTGCCAACAGTATTGCCCTCAGATTAAGTGCATCCACATCTAAAAAATTACATAAGGGAATATTTATAAATACTATTCTAATGAACTGGTTTTAATAAATCATATTTACATGTCCCAGAATTGTCTCTTTAATTAATTCTTGTTTGAATATTTGCTTCCTTTTTTATGAATAAATCAAGGAAACAGTATAGGGTTAGTGCCAAGAAAGTAAGCTATTACTATTTGATTTTACACATTTCCCTAAATTTGAAATGTAAAATGTCATGAAAAATTTACCAACTTATACAAAGGCAAAAATGTTTATTTTGAATTCATACAGAATCTTTCTAAAGCATTTTCTTATTTTAAAACACACACATTCTAGATAGAATTGGTGGTGAGCACATCACGAAAGCATTAAAAGCTACAGCCATGCCACATGCAATTTAGACCCTGCCATGCAGATTTTCAGTATATTCCATGAAGTCTACAGAATTTTCAGAAATGGAGGGAGAAAAATCATAGAAATATAATATAAAACACAGGAGAATGGCATTTTTATGTGATTAAAATTAACCATATCCTTTCAAAACAGAATTCACATTTCACTTGTGCTCAGGGCATCATGAAATAAAGATCCGTTGTACCTGACCGGTTATGCATGTAAGGGAGAACCTGACTAACTTAATACAGATGCTAATTGATAGATGCTAGATCATTTTAAACCTTCTTAGCCATCTGAAACACAAGTCACCATGGAATAATGTGATACTGATTTTTCTGTCCTATGGCTCTCCAGTTCAGCATTCTGAAGAAGTCTGGAGGTTGACAGAGAGAACAGGCAAAGCAGCACAGTGAAGCAGAGCCATGCTCTTCCCCACGCACCTGGCGGAACTACTCCAATAGCATCATCAACCTCATAATCCGAGATGTCACTATCACTGATTCGCTGAGATCCTGCACAACAGTAAGGCAAACAGATACCTCTGTGTCTGGTTGGTTTATGAAATTGACAAGGTCAATTTTTCAAAGCTAATTACATTGCTACTCAATATTTTTGACAAGAAAAAAGAAAGTAAACACTGAGTCAGTTTTTTAAGAAATAATGTTTGTTCTCTAATATTTTCCCAGAATTTCCTCCTTATAACATTATGCTGAAGACATGAAAACAATGGGACCATGCAGAGTAAGAATTTAACAATTCAGATTACTTAATTAAAATACTCTAAAAGTATTTTGGAGTAAAAGCCTGAAGCAAAGCACATCACACAAAGTACCTTTCTTCCTCTGCACTTTAGAGGATGGTACTGAGTGGAAAGGTTCACAGAGGTCCCCTGGCTGGAAGGCTATTGAGCTCAAGGCAGTGAAAGGGCATCAGGACCCTGTATAAAATATTTACATTTTGCTTCCAGATTTAGCCACTATATTTCACCAAACATTAATTTTGAGGAAATGCTTTATCAGGGAAGCATTAAAGCAAAATATTCAATTATATGAAAAAATCTGGCTCCAGATTACCAAAATATGTGCCTTTTAAGTTTCAGTTGTTAAATCAGAGATTTTCTCATAACTCAAAAATCACTGGATAGTTCCAAAGAAAATAATTTTTCCTAACCATCAGGTTAATTACAATATACTTACTTTGTCATGTTTTTAAATATATATTTCTTATGGAAAATAATATAAATATCCTTGATAGCCATAAAGTTATTAAGACCTTACATATAGCAACCCAGTAGTAATGACAGAAATAACTGCACCATCAACCAATCAACAAATTAACAGTTCTATAAAAGAACTATTATTCACATTTTGTGTACATATATATGTACATATATGCATAATTTTATTGTGATAATGTAGAAAATAGTTTTGCTGAGTATCTTTTATAGATGAGCAATGTTCCAATAGTTTGAACTCTAATAAAACACATGAAAAATATCATGAATGTGTGAATGTTAATCCTTAATTAGGTCACTACAACATAATCAATTTTTGATAACTCAAAAGACCTTAACCTACTCTGCAGCTTTTTGCTAGAGCTTTCTCCGTGCACGTGTCGCCTTGGCATGAAAGGTGACGGCTGAGGCAGAGGCAGTGAGGACTCATCATGTGACTGAAGTTTATACCAGTGTGGGTCATCATCTAGCAGAGCCGTCTCCAACTCTATGAGGATCTGAAAAGGCAGTTCTCAAATTAAACCAGGCATGTTTGTCAAAACACTCTCTCAAAGTAATCATAATTAATATGTGTCACAGAACTCATTAAGCATTTGACTTGAGTCTTTACAATATACATCACCTCTCCGAGAAATTCACTTTCTTCTTCTTGTACTCTTGGTTGATCCCACACGGTTATTTCTAACATTCGCTCCCTAAAATCTCTACGATGTACATGGGAATAGACAAAAGTTTGATTCCATTTTGGCTCTAGGATTTTCTTTACTGTTTTGGTCCTCCTTTTACTTTTATCACTGAAAAATAAGGATGTTTTGTAAATGAACAAGCAAAAACAAGTATATGCTGCCATCTACTGTAGTTATATGTAATAATGTCATTGGTGTTTTTAATTTGTAACATAAAAGTCTGAATAGATTATAGATTTAATATTACTACAATTCCAGTTCCAATCTTGATGATGTATCTCTATCAAATATTAATAATAGCATAAACAACATAAGAGACACTTAAAATGGACAGATTATTTTCTAATAAAAGAGGGTGTAGGGGGAGGGATTATTTTTCAGTAATGACAGAGTTTATTCCCTGAGAGAGAATTATTTATTACATTTAGAAAATATAATCCCAAAAGAAGAAATTCTGCATTTTTCATTAGCATCGATTCTAACAAAATTTTCTTCTACAATTATTCACTACCTTCTATCTGGAAGAAAGTACATTTTTACATAGGGATTCCTGGGACGGCCATCAACTCTAGGGGGAAGATCTGTTGCTTGCAGAACATTTACAATCAGCTGGTGTCCTACTTTATCATACCATAGCTTCACCTAAGAGCAATAAAGAAAGAAATTATTATTTGTGAAAATCATGAATAATTATAAATAGTACATAAAATGTTAAACATATATTTATAAAAGAGACATTTTAAGATTGCAATATAAAGGAATTATAGATATTCGTTCTGAAAAGATTACCAATTTGAAAGCATAATTATGTGTAAGTTAACTTTTTTCTTTACACTTTTAATGTAACTTACAGCTGGCAAACTTTCAGTATTATATCTTATGTTATAGAAATAAAACTTATACTGTTTTTAATTCAGGGACTATTGAAATCATTATTCTGGTTTTTAAATTCTAAATACAAGAGTTTGGTGATTATAAGTGTCTTGATCATAGGACGTCTAAATGTATTTTCCAATGTATCCATCAGAAATAAGTTTTGAGATTAAGACACAAGGGGTTGGAAGAGATCAGGAAGCTTCTATGTTGTGTTCCTATTTTACAGCAGGCATTGCTAAGTATTCTCCACTTAACTTTTTATAATTAACCTATTATAGGATAATTTACATTTATGAGAGAAGAGAGGAAAACAAAGGTGGGCTCAATAACATAAATGATTCCTTCAAACTGCATGAAGACCGAATGACATTTAGAATGATGATTTCATGAAAAGTAGTTTAAAGAAAAATGGGAAAAGAGTACACATTGTTGTCAAAGTCCTAAGGGTCAAATGTCAGCACTCAGCAGTGAAAGTTACATGTGAAACCAAAGGTACCACACAACGTCAACATTTTTCCTTTAACTTAGAAGTTACTTTTGACTTTGTGGTTGAATATGAAATATAAATAGGAGCTTTTCTTCCCATTTCCTGAATGGGGAACAGGAAGTGTTGTTCCCCCCATTTCTCCCTACTTTATTCTGTTATACTAAAATAAATCTTGCTAAAATTTCTTCAAAACAGAAATATAAATACACATGGTTAATGTAATGGATATGTGTTGGAAATACTTAAGAGCCATGATAACAAGTTAAAATTCACTGTGAGACAGTTTCACTGGTTAAGATCTGGATCTGTATGAAACGCACTGTCTGATCCTCAGTTAATACCAGATTATGTTTTTTATAAAATCAAAATGGATTTTCATCTTCTTAAAACATAGATGAAGAATAAGAGAGATTCACATATATACACTGAAAAAAAAGATGTCAGAACAGATAAACACAACAAGTTATACTGAGATATATATTAAAGGGAGGAGTTAAAACCAAAAAAAGCTTTTGAAAATGATGGCTTATATTTTCTTTTACTCATTATATCAAGAAAAGCAGCAGAGACAGACTATAAAGTGCCACACAGTATCAAAAGAGAAAAAAGCAATTGTTTGTAGAATAATTTGAAGTTGATATTTTCTTAAGACCAATGTTCCATTTTCTGCTTTCATCCACACAGATGTGGCTCATGTTAACCACAGTTTCTTAACTCCAGCTTTCCCCAGATCACACGATAAGGCAAAAGTGAGGGAAATAGTAGCTTTTCTAGAAATGCTATCAGTGCTAGCATTTCACTAAATGTCTCAGGAAGATAAAAAGATGAATGGCAAATTTAAGTTTCTCAGACTCCAGGCTTATAACTAAGCAAATTTATCATGATTTTCTAAGACAATTATGTGTAAATGACTTATATACATTTTTAATAGCATACCAAAAGCAATGGCTATTATATTGTTGGGTCTGGAGACCTAAGGCAGATGAGTGGGTAACCCATCGCCCATGGAGGGCACTATGATTCCTGCATCCTGAGGAGATGGAGGCCTGCATTCCTGCATCCTAAAGAAGAGATACAGATCTGCCACAGGGCTGATGAGCAAAATGCTCTCAAGATTATTTCCCCTCCCCCAATAAAGGTGCAAACCAAACCAGTTCACCTGAGAAAGCCTGCAAATCCATGGTCAATGAGAAAAACCCACCTAACCCAGAGTTAGAACGTCCATAAAAGCCCCAGCCTTCACCTGAGCAGGGAGCTACCAGCTTTCAGGCTCCGCTGCACTTCTGTAGCTGTAGCCTTTCCTTTCTCTCTAATAAATCCTACCTCCTACACCAGCTTTGGCTCATCATTCAGCTGCCTCACCAGGCAGTGCTCTGGCCTGTGAAGGCAGGGACCCTAGACACCAGCATGTAACATTTTGGTGAACACGAAGGGAGTTCCTGTCTTCTGGACCAAGGTCGGTAACTCTAGAGCGCCAAACCAACAGGGACACGCCTAAGGTGCGACCACTGAGTGTCTGGCATCCTGCTGGATGCTCCTGCTGGGGGAAACCCACTGCTGAGGACTAGCCAAAAGCAGACCTCCCTGTGCTGCTCACCCTGCCTGTCTCTTCCTGTCTGCCTGAGGGACCTTCCCATCATGGTGTCAATCCAGCTGCTCCTTGCCAACTCTGGCCTCAAGGCGATTCCAGCTCTGGGAGAGCTCCTGCTCCCTCCCTGTGGGCCGAGAACAAGCCCGGGGTTTATTGAGTTATGCCTCATGTTACGTTGGTGGAGTTCTGATTGATTATGGCATCTGATGACTGTTTCTGTTTCCCCATGTCTAATGCCCCTTTTTCCTGAGACAGTGACCTGAGAGTGGAGGTTTCGTGTTGCTGAAAGCATGCCAGTACCAGTCAATGGGAGCGACCCAGAGGCACAGGTGATGGCTAATCCCTCAGGCATGTGTCATGCCTCCAGGCTCTGCCTTCCCCTCCCTTACCTAAGATGTCAGCACACCTTTCTGCCTCCTCCATGGTCTCACCATGTGTCCTTTGTCTCTGTCTGCCTTCCCCTCCCTGGGCTTACTGGGACCCTGCCTCCCATGAAAAACTTGTAACCTGGTACCTTATGACTTAAGTTATTCCAACTAGTTTGTCAGGCTTCTCAATCTAAAGTAACATTAAATCACCTGCTAGGCAAAAGTGCTTACAAAACTGTGGCTGCTGTGCTCACGCCCTAACTCCACCCCCACAAGGGGAGGAGGGAAAGCAAACAGGCATGCTTGTGCACAGGATGCCAGCTTCTGGACACAGCAAAAATGCCTGCCAAAGCTAAGAAAATCCATAAAGAGGACTCAGCAGCACATCCTGGGCCGCCAGCCACACATGGCTGTGACCCGCCTCCATTCCCCCAAAAGGGACAAGAGGAAAAATAAACGTGTGCAGGCGCGCATACACAGGAAAAGGGAAGGGGTGACAGGCCGCAGGATCAGGCCTAGGCAGGCAGGGTCACTTGTCCCGGGTGTGTGGTGGGACAGGGACAGCACCTTGTGCAAGCCCTGCTCCCAGGACTCCAGCCCCACCACACAACTCGGGCCTCAAACCCAGCCCTTATAAGCCGATTATTAGCTCAAGGTTATGGTCTCAAAAAGCACTAATGTCACCTCCTGGGAACAGTGAAATGGGCATTACTGTGGTCTCTAAAATTCTCATTTAAAATTTGCTAGACTTTTGGCCTCAGCATAAGTTTTCCCTTCAAATATTAGCACTAGTCATCCCTTGTGGTACTGTGATTGCCCCGGGATGCCCTCTGAACGTCCTTCTGTAACTTTACAGATGACGTATTCCTTTGTTAAACAGCCTCTCCAACCAGTTCACTTTCCCTGGTCCTGACCATGGATTGGCGGGGGGGGGGCAGGGGGAGTCATGGGACAGGGCGCCTGGACTTGTTAGTAAGGTCATTCCCAGTCAGGATGCTGACAAGCAGGGAGCTGACCCAGTTTATTGTTTTCTTGTCTTTCTAGATGGGACCTGCCCCTTCCAGTCTTCTGGTCTGTCTATTGACACGTTGAAAGGAAATGTTGGAAGCTTTGTACTGAGGCCTGGCCTCAGTATACCTTGGGTGACCAAGAGAAGTGGCCTTCACAGGGTTCCTTAAATTGCAATACCATACTCCAATTAGACCTTTTCTGTAAAAGGGAGGAAAAGTAAACCGAGGTCCCTTATATAAATTTTCTTTTATCTCCGAGACCACCCAGATTGGCACCATCATTGCTATATAGGTACTCAAATACTGGCCATTCTTTGTAAGCCACAGAATAAACATGGGGAAGGAGGACCAGAAAAGCTCATCAATGGCAAGGCCCCCACCCCTACTGCTCCACCCTTTGCCCTACCTCCTAAGCCACCCCAATATTCAGAACCTCCTAATTGGTGCTTCCCCTTCAACAGGCAATGGTAGGAAGAGGGCAAATCTATGTCCCTTCCAGTTATCAGATCTAAGAGAAATTAAAAAACGTCTGGACTCTATACTGATGCACCTGACCAATACCTTCAAGCCTTTACCTCTGTGATCCAAACCTTTGAATTGGCATGGAAGGACATTATGCTTCTATTATACCAAACTCTTTCCTCATTAGAAAAGTAATGTGTTCTGGCCCAGGCCACTCAGGTTGGAAATGATTACCATTTACAATGAACCCCAATACCCATGGCACCTAAAAATGAGAGAACAAATGTGCCTACACCTACAGGGGCACAGGCAGTCCTCTTGACAGATCCACACTAAAAATCAGAATAGTAAAGGGGGCTGATGGTGTTGCTCAAGCAGTAGAGTGCCACTTTACAGGCATAAAGCCCTGAGTTCAAATCTCAGGAGAGCCAAAAAAAGGATATTTGGGGCTGAAGACATAGCTTAGTTGGAGAGTGTCTGCCCAGCATATGCAAGGCCCTGGGTTCAATTCCCCGGCCTTGCTAAATAAAAAAAAAAAAAAACGTTGTAAGGAAGATAAATGGCGTCAATGCCACTTAATCCATCTCATAGTGGAAGGGCTAAAAAAGGAACCAAAGTTAAACCTCTAAACTATTCCCAGGTGACTGTAGTATAGCAAGGCCCTGAAGAAAACTCCTTTACCTTTTTACAGCATCTTAAAGACACTATCAGAAAGCATACCACAGGGGACCCACTGTCACAGATGAGAGAGGTTCTCCTCAAAAATAAATTTCTAACTCAGTCAGTTCCAGATATTCATAAAAAACTCAAAGTCTGTGGCTGATGGGAAAAAGTCATTGAACCAACTAATACGGCTAGCCATGTCTGTATATTATAACCGGGACCTTTCTAACAGGAGAGAAAATGATAAGAGACATCACGGCCTCGTTGCTGCTCTCAGAGAGGGCCCCACCGACTGAGGCCTGCATCCTGAACTTGCTACTATGGTGGACAGAAGGGGGACAGTGTGGGAGACAGCCCTGCCCCCCAACCAGGACCCTGCCCTCTCTGCAAACATAACCACTAGAGGTCTAATTGCCCCCGTCTGTCTCCAGATGGAAGGTGAGGTACCACCTCCTATGGATTGATGGGTCCTGGCCTCCTGTCCATGCTCCACTTCTTGGCATCCATGTTGAGGAACCTCGTGGTAGCCATAATGGCAGAAAAGTAAAAGGTCATTTTCTGACTAGACAGTGGAGCCCATTTCTCTGCCTTACCTTTCTCTCCCGGTCCCCAGTCCAATAACAAGGTTATCATTGGGGGCATATCTGGCCAGCCCCTAGAGTGCTAGTTTACCCGGCCTCTGGCCTGGTCTTTGGGAGACCTCCTCTTCTGTCATTCTTTCCTCATAATTCCTGAAACTCCAGTGCCCCTGCTGGGATGGGATTTACTATCTCAACTAAAAGCTCAAATTCTCCTCCCCCCAGGCAGCTATCTCTGCTGCTCCCTCCTTCAGGGGGAAAAAAAAAAAAAGGGCTACTAATTAGTTGCTCCAGCCCCTATAACAAATTTAAAATTCTTATAAAAGTTAATTTTAAAATACAAGTTACAAAGTAAACAAGTAGAAAGGATATATAGAGTTATTGAGTGTATTTTTTTGAGAAGTTAAAGGAAAAAAGGAATTTTTTTTTTTTTTTGGACAAGAAAGGATTTTATAAAGAGGGTTTGTCTTAAAGATTGTTCCAAATATGGAGAGGAGGAATAAGGACAAACCATCAAAGGGTTTAGAATGTTGTATGCACATCTGAATAAATTTTAAAAGTGTATACTAAAAAGCTTCAGTGTGTGACAAAGTTAAAGTAGACTAGAATCTAACAGTTGCCTAAAAGATTTTTAGGGTCATGTCAAACTAAAATCTAATTCTCTATGTCTATAAAATAACAAGGCTATCTTAATATTGTTCTGTTCTGAGTAACATCTACAGAAAACTGTAAATTGGAAAGATTTTATCAAAGTAATTACTTGTGTTTTCTGTTGATCGTGTCAAGCTTTAAGTACTACTAAATCAGTTCATTTACATATTTGCTATGTGTCTTAAATGACCACCTTGTAACAGTGTTGTGTCTATACTTTATCTAAATATGGTACAAACATTTACAAAGTTAAAAGTGTAAATTTATATAAAATAATGAGCTAAAGCTCTCTTTTATCCAAAAGTGTTACATTTAACCTAAATCCTGACAGTCAGCTCCTGTTTGCCTTTAAAGATTCCACAAACCCTTCACAGCAACTAACCTGAACAGTTTTACCACAAGGGTTTAGAGACAGCCCTCATCTTTGTGGACAGGCCCTAACCGGAGACTTACTAGGTTGGCACTACCCAGAGGCCACCCTTCTTCAGTATGTTGATGATGTACTTCTGTGCAGAGCTACAGAGCCCCTCATCTGTAGGGCAATTAATCTTTTTCAAAACTTTCTGGCCTCCCGGGGATACAGTCTCTAAGAAGAAGGCTTAATTATGTTTCCCACAGGTCACCTTCCTAGGTGTGGTCTTAAAGGGACAGACTCACTCCCTGAATCATGAGTGAATCAACCCAAACTTCCGTTTCCCTCTTCCCCATACCATAAAGCAGCTTAGAGCTTTCTTGGGAGTTACAGGACTTTGCAGAATCTGGATCCTGAGATATACAGCCCTTACCAGATACTGTTTTATGCTCCTACTAATATTCCTATTTGGGTCTTGAATAATAAATCTCTCTCCAGATTTATATCTCAGCAGGTCCAATGGATCAAACTCCAGCTTTTAGTCAAGGAATACTCACCTCTGCCTAGGCATAAGCCCTCCATCCTGTTCTTTCGGGGGGGCCCCTGGAGACTACACTGGTCAACCCCTGAGACAAGTACCCTCTCCCCTATGCTCCCCCTTGCCCCATTGTCAGCATGAAGCAGCTAGATGAGTCATCACCCCTCTCCACAAAAGCAGTTGGGTGCTTGTCTCAGAGTGGGGATTTGTTGGGTCTGGAGGCCTAAGGCAGATGAGTGAGTATCCCATCCCCCATGGAGGCCTGCATTCCTGCATCCTAAAGGAGAGATACAGATCTGCCACAGGGCTGATGAGCAAAATGCTGTCAAGATTATTTCTCCTTCCCCAATAAAGGTGCAAACCAAACCAGTTCACCGGAGAAAGCCCTAGAATCCATAGCCAATGAGAAAAACCCACCTAACCCAGAGTTAGAACATCCTTAAAAACCCCCAGCCTTCACCTGTGCAGAGAGATACTGGCTTCCGGGCTCCACTGTGCTTCTCTAGCTGTAGCCTTTCCTTTCTCTCTAATAACTCCTACTTCCTATACCGACTTTGGCTCATCATTCAGCTGCCTCACGAGCCAGTTCTCCTGCCTGTGAAGGCACGGACCCTCAACACTGGCACATAACAATACTTATGTTGCCAATGCATATGTAGAACATCTGGTAAACTGTAGGTACTCAATAAGTATTTCTATATATAAATAAAGGAATAGTTGAAGAAATGCATAAAAACTGATGAATACAGTATTATCTCGAATGACTATGGATTTATTGTGTGCCTCAAGAAAAGTCAGGCATTTGTTTAAAGATACACCAAACAGTGAGCAAATACTAACGGTCTCCAATATGTACAGAAAGTACTTACAGAAAGTTGCCCTGGTAAGACTTGAGGGGCATCTTTTAGAGCTCCAGGACTTGTTGGAGAAATAACAGAAATAGAAGGCCTTTCCATCTTCTGAGATTCAAAGGAACTTGAACCTACAGTAAGAAAAAAAAATTCAGTTAGACAGTGAAAAATATCAAAACACTGCTTCTGTGTATGAAGATAATACAAGGCAACGCACCTTAAGCTGCTGAACAGGGAGCAGGGCCCCAGAGAAAAAGTAAGAAATGGGGGTAGGGGTTTGATATGATTAAGGCACAATATATGCATGTGTGAAATGCCAAGGCAAAACCCCTTGAACTATCAATACACACTTAAAAAAAGGATAAGAAGTTAAAACAGGTCCTGACTGGGGGTGGGTAACAGTGGGAAGTGGCGTAGACATAAGGAAAGGATGAAGGAGGGAAAATATGTTGGGTGTATTTTGTATTCATGTATGAAAATAGAAGAATGAAACCTGCTGAAATTGTTCTAAGCAGGGGAAGAGGGAGGATGAAGGAGAATGGGGGTGAATCTAACTAAGATACACTGTAAACACATACGTAAATGTCACAATGTATACCCTGGGTACAATTATTATATGCTAATAAAAATGTTAAAATTCAGTAACACTTTTAAGCATGAAGAATAAATGATTTTACAAAATGTTAAATACATGTGTAATTTGTATAAAGTAGTAATACTAGTTGGTAATAGGACCTATGGTGGCTCTAGGAAGTTATTTTTGTACCCTTGGGATAATCTCCAATTTTAAAGATATTTTAAAGATATAATAAGAGGTCCTACTCATTTGTTTCTACATTTCTGGGGGACTCTTGCATGATAAATCCACATATGAATAAAGCATTCATGAGACACACTACAGATGGTGCCTGTTGTGTTAATCATTGTGAGATGGGTGCTGCTAAAGATTTTTGTATACCAACAAGAAAGAGTAAAAGAAGAAATGCTGAGTGAAGTAGAACTTTGGGTTTCCAAAGATTGCCAAGATTGCTAAGTTTTGGTATCAGTGAAGACAGCCTTAGTGTAGTAATACCAATTCATTTATATCAAGTAAGTGAAGAAAATTTTAAATATTTATTTTTCAATTTATTTCAATATATTTTATAATAACAAAGAAATCCTATACTCACTAGACTCCAATGGAGGATGGGAGCTCTCAGGAATCCGAGGGATGTCACTAAAAGAAACAGGGTCTGGTGAAAATCCCATTAGGAATGCAACCCTGCCTGAGGCAATCAATCAACAGGCCACTCATTATACTTAAGTGACTTGAAAATCCTGTGGTGTCTTATAGATGTAAAAATGAAGGAGGGTTACTATTTAGGAAACTACTAATGTTCATGAATGTCAAACACCACACAAAAATTGCAATAAAAACAACTTTTTATATATTTAATAGCAAAACACTTTAAGATGACAACAATCAGACTAATATTGTGGATAAAATCTCCACAATATTTTTACTACCAAAACTGTAAGTTTTGGAAATAAAAAATGTTAAAGATAATATTTCACTTCAATTCTAGAAAATCAAAATGACATAAATTTTACAAATCAGTAATATGCTTTACAAACACATCTGAAAGAGTTTACTGAATGAAAGGGATGGAAACATCTTGGTAAGAAAATGACATGATGAATACCACGGGCAAAAGTTAATAAAATTAAAAGGATGAATTGCTTTGAAAATTAAAGATGGTTCAAGCTTGCAACAAAAGCCAAAAACTCTTATATATGTGCATATATAATATACATGCATATATATACCCTTAATAGAGATTTGTATCTCTATGCTGACGTTAGCTAAATATATGGCAATTTATTATGTGCTCAGAAAGTGACTTGTGAGAACACCCATTCCTGCCATACTCACAAATTACTCTGAAGAAATATTTAAGATAACCTAATTTTAATCATTATCTAGTGTGACCTTAAGAACCCTGAACCACTTTGATTTGGGGATTGTACTGCATAATACTACTTTACCTCTCCTTCCAAAGATATCTTAGTATCAATTTAAGAAGACTAATAATATGAAAGAATTAACATGACATATTAAAGCAGACTGGAGTTAGTAAATGCCAACAGAATTATCAGCATATTATTTAAGAACTTCTAATCACTTACCTTGTAACCTAATTTCACTTAAATTTTTCTTTACACTTTTGGGGAGAATGTAAATAAAAACAGTTTTTTTTTGCTGTCTCATTTTCCCTTTTTATGTGCAAAGTAATTTTATAACCACCTACAATTTAAACTGCTTACAAATGATAGAACATCCTGTGTTATCCATTTTATAAAATATTTTGTTATAGATATTTTCATGTAACTAATGATTTATATAAATGAACTTATGTATGAGTTTATAATTAAGAGACTAATTTGTAATACCTTGGGCATAGGAAAACACCTATATACCCCTACTAGTTTCTTCTAAATTCATTGAACCCAATAGGAATAAATTATTAAAAGACTCAAGATCACTCATTTCTTAGACAGCATAAATTCATTGAAAATTAGCCTCATGGTCAATAGTGAAAATCAGAACTTGGTACTCTAAAGCAAAGTATAGACTTTGGATTTTATGTGTCTTTGAAGGGCAAGGGCAGGGGTCGGAGGAAGTTGTTTAAAAGAAGTTAAAGTGACTTTTAAAAGAAGTTAAAGTAAATAAATAATGTTATTTGCTTCAGTAATATTTTCACACAAATTTTCACTTTATGTTCATACATACCTTAATTACTTCTATTCACAAATTATGTGGCAGTTTTAATTACAAAAGTATAAAGATCAAGGATATGGTATTTGGTGGGCTCAAAAAATAGTCACTACCTCAAGATGGCTGATGCCTCTGACTATGGTGATCAATGTGCCTGGAAGTTAATTTGGAATGATTCCTGAAATCACTGCACCAGGGACTTACAAATGCATGTGTGTTTACCTTTTATATTAATTGCAATTGCTGGACACTGACACTGAACATAATTATTCAAAATAACTAAAATTACTCCAATAATTTATTAATTAGAAATCTGATGCCAGATTTGATTTTTATTCAAATATAACCTGTGTTTTCCATGTTCGTTAAGTTCCAGAGCCCATGATAATTTAAGGTTTGGCTCTGCAAATGATTACATTGCAGGTAAGTTTCATACAAAAGTAAAAATAACCTTCTTCCAGTCTACTTTAATTGCCTATTGACTTCTTAAGCCAGTATAAACCAGAATTTTAGCTGTTACTGTTAAACCACTATATATAGATAGATATCTATATATGAAAGTATTTGATTGTAAGCATAGCCTTTTATTTTAAATTTTATTTTTTTGTACTTTTACTCATTTTCCAATTTTACTTACCTCTTTTCCAGTCTTCTATTTCCCTTACCACTAGAACATATGTCATGTAAAACTAGCATAAATCATACTGCTATTTAAGAAATCTACAAGGAATGTACAATACTTTTGCAAACATCTTCAATGTTGACTCAATAATCACCACTTAAAATTGATTATAAGCTTGCCTTTATTTTAGAATTTTTATATATTAATATTATTCTTTGGTATATGATTATACTTTTCATTTCTTTGAAATTAGGGTAATTATATTTTCTTGTATGTTTTGCATTGACATATATTCATGAACACATTAAGGTTAGCAGATTTTCAACATAAAAAGTCTTGAATTAATGGCTCTATAATATCTTGGAGAGTAAGAAAATAAAGGTAATTTCCAAGACTACATTCAAAAGTTAAGCCAACTATAATGAGATTGTTCAAAATGCCTTCTAAAAACTATACATTGTCCAAATGACTATTTCCTCTGGACTTTGTGGGTTTGCTAGAAAAAGCTAACATTGTGGGGGATGTAAGACAGATATATTCTATTGGTTGTGAACAATTAAATTATGTTGAAAATTGAGGTTTTAAAATTATAAGAGTAACTATTATGACCAATTCAAATATCAAAATATTTAATGTCTTGCTTGATTTTAAATAAAATTGGACCCACTCATTGATGTCTATGGAAAAATATTCTGTCCTTTGTACAATAATAAAAAGTTCATGTACACATACAAAATCATGAAATTTACATATCACAAGAAGATAAGTTTGCTACTGATTCCTTAAAGGAAATGCTACTCATTAAATTAGAATTACTAACAACAGGTAGTTCTGCCACTAAAATATTTTACTTCAATATTTCACTTGTGAAAAGTACATATTAGTGTTTTTGATATTATAATTGCTAAATGTGTGGAACTTCTAAAATGTAGTGATGCAAATCCAGTAGTCTAGTTGAAAAACTTAAGAAAATTTGAAAACCTAAGATGTATTCCCATAATTGATGAAAAAACTGTCCATGTTAGCATGTACTCTATGAATGTATAGAATTCTTTTTAAAACCCTGCTAATACATGTAATTAACTAAACTTAAGAAGTAAGTTTTTTTAGCCTTACCCAATAGGCCTTGAAACAATAATTTCAACTTGAGGTTCTGATTTTGATTCTAAAATAATGTTGTAAACTTCTTCATTTGTAGCTCCCGGCAGGGGTTTACCATTCCATTCTAGAACTTCATCCCCTTGAATTTAAAAAAAAGGGTATTTTTTTACCTTATATATTCTGTTTATTTTTCTTATCTTTTCTCTTTTTTTTAACAAAGAAATGCAAAACATATACAAATAGTTTAATTTTCTAGGCTCTGCTCTCAAAAGCAAATCAACTGCCATATAATTAATGTCAGCTAAATGGTTCTTCTAAACACCTTCATTCTTTTCTATCTTTTTTCCTTTTTTCTTCCTCCCAAAATATTACTGGTCACTGGAAACAGTATAATACAAAACTGCCCTTATCTTTTGAGATATACCAGAAATCATATAAAAATAATCTCATGCTATGGGATGGAATTAGCACAGCCTATTTGGAAAGATTAAAAATAACAACCAGCAGCATGCCTTCCATATAATAAATGTAGGCGACACATCATATGTGAAAGACTCTTATTAAACGGTGCATAAATCCTGTTTTATTTTTGGTAAAAACAGCAATTAACACTTGTTAGCATGAAGTTTTTCAGTTATAAATCATGCTTTATTTTCTTCACTAGATGCACAACAGAATAAAAATGCATGAAAGGATTTGGATTCACACCCAGGGGGCAACACAGGTAGCTATGGCAAAGTTACAAAGCAAGCAGATGTAAAACTGTTGCATGACAGTTAACCCACTTCCAGATGTTCAAAACATGTACATTCTATATGTAATATGCAGTGAGTATTAAAGTACAAATAGAAAAAAAATTCAAAACAAAAAATATACTAGAAATTAGTTTGTTAGCTAGTCCAAGTTTAATCAAGAAAAAATACGGAAAAAATATGGGCTAAAAACTAACAGTAGGTATTATAACCTAATATAAGGTATTATAGAGTTTTCACCATAGTTATTTGGAAACAAAGGTGTATTCTCAAAAATATATATAGCAATATGAGGTCCCAAATGGCTCCCTGTCCAGGACGGTTCAATTTACAATGGGAGACTAAATTTAAATATTTTTTTATGCTCATGCTATTTTGTTGTTCTTAGTATCTAGAAAATATTATGAGCTAAGTAAATATGTGTTACACTAATGAACCAATATCATTATGCATTTTAAGTATATAGGTATGAATATGACATCTTTTAGTTTTGGGACAGGTGAATTTCACCAAAAAATAGGAAAAATTTTGTTTACTATGGTTACTTAAAGTAATTCTTCTTTTCTTCCAGGTGTGTCTTTGCTCAAAGGTAAAACATGACTATTGAAAAACACAGTTCCTGCTTTGGTTTGGTAAAACAGTATGGTTATAACCAACTCATAAATAACTTGTAGTAATTTACTCTAAGCAGTTACCTAGAAAAGTTTTTCAAATATCCAATAATATACCTCACTGCTGAGAAAATGAAAGAAAGAAAATAATTACAAATTTACAACAGATTGCTTTCAATTTTTTTGTTTAAGAAAAGAAAAAGCTTCCATCATGGCTCAGTACACATATATAACATAAAATACGTATATATGCATGTATATACACATATGTATGTGCACATACATATATAGGCTAGAAAAATAATGTATGAAATGATACTTACCCTATTTCCTATTTTATTATGTTCTATTTCATTTTTAAAATGATGAATATAAACAATTAATTTGATTTTATTACCTAGCAATCAGTTGCAACTAGTATTTTGCAAAAGTACTGCATTATAAAATTCTCCTTCTTATACATATACAGCAATCTCACAGCATAATTTCTAGTATCAAATTAAATTAATACATGTTTATTTATTTATAGGTCAAACAGATCCCATGCCAGAAAGTGGTCTCTTTAATGCTACTTATTTATAAATTGATACACTTTTTAGGCAAGGATTTAGATAATGAGGATACAAAGATGAAAATGATACTTTCACTGTCTTTATATTGTGTCGTGGAGAAACAATACGGACGCAAACAACCTTAGTAAATATATTACATACAATGACAGGAGTTCATTTGAGGAACAGAAGTAGAGCCAAGTGGTCCCAGAGAGGTAGTAATGAATCACTGGTTCAGCTGGGAGATCAGGAAACACTTTTGAATTGTGGCAACTTTAGATGAATGTTGAAGGATGGAAAGGTATAGCAGAAGAGCAGCCAGGTAGATTAACAGGAGTTGATCGAGTCTTATAGGTGGGAAACAGCTTGCAGAAACCTACAGGTTGACTGACATAGCTGGGGAGCTGGAAATGCTAGTGCGGGACAAACCTGCAGAGTTCTGACCTTAACAAAGGAAGATCACGAGACACTGAATGGTCTTACTAAGGAGTGAATCAGTGTTGATTTTGTGTTTTATGTGGTCGAATTAAGCCACAGTGAAGTGCAGACACTTGAATGGGAGCAGGACTACAGAAAGTTATGGCAAGATTAAACAAGACTCAAATGTTGAATTAAGGTCATACTAATAAAAACAGCCTGCAGTTTTTTGGTGGCCAATGAGGCTTACAGGCAAATAGAAGGAAAACAAATTTCTATATTATAATAAAATACAGCAGACTGTAAAATTGAATATACAAAAAAACCTTTACTTTGTTCAAATAATTGCTGAAAGTGAAAAGCACACCTCTATGTTTTATAATTATTTTAGTTGAGCTTCTATCATTTCACATTTCAGTTTCTCAGGCTATTAGCCATGAGGGCATTAAACAACGGAAATTCTATTCCAAACAAACCCTTACTGACTTCTAAAGGAACGGTCTTCTATGGGTTATTAATACTCAATCTCTCTTACCAAAGATTTCTACTAAACTCTAAAGTGAAATAAACCAGAATATGGTAATATGATGTGAACTAAAATGAAAAGCAAACCATTTCCCAAAAGTAGATTTTAAAGCACATTGTCACTGAGCTTGTGGCACGTGTGGATATATTAAGTAATTTTCCTGCACTGTGGTAAGGTTATAAGCTACACCCATTTCCAAATGCCAGAGCGGAACTTTGTCATGAGCATAATACATGTCACATTTAAATCAGCAAATATTTTATGAATGATCTGCATAGAAAACTTATCATTATGTGTTATGAAAAATACCACTCTGAAATAAGTGTTTTGGGACCATTATGGAACACTTCAGTAATTACTGTAATTAAAGATTAAACAATTACACGGTGATGTAGAATATTTTTCACAAAGCTTTAGATTTGAAGTTTTGTAGCAATGTTATGAAAATAATCCCTCATTATTTTGCAAATATGTGTTTTTTCATAAACAAGAAGGATTTCTCCTCTAACTGCCTCCAAATTGCTACTTATATATGCTTATCTACTACTGCAATTGGAAAGTGTCTCTATTAGGAAGAAAGTGTATTCATGCACTCAAATTAATTAGTAATTTAACTCTCAAATATAAACAAATAGCTCCAAATTGAAATTCACAACTTATGCATAGAGAACACATTGTTTAAATGTTAAAAAAAACAAAACTTTACCTGCTCTAAGGTGTCCAACCACATCTGCAAGGCTACCCTTCTTGACTTTGGTGATGAAAGCACCAAGGCGTCCTAAGTCAGTCATTTTTCCTCCAACAACCTGGATATTGAAATTTTGTAAGTTCCCGAGACTCATAAAAATTTATTAATTTGGGGAATTAATCCTAAATTCTTTTATGATGAACTTATAATTAAGTGTGGGAACATACATTTTTTATTAAAGGAACTGGCAATATAGTATAGAAAAGAAAACATTTCACTGTATTTGAGATGACTGTGTAAGGAAGCCTGTGTAATGATTTTCTTTTTACTTTGACCTAACAATAAAGGGACCTAATGAATAATATATAACACCACTACTACCAAGCAGCAAGTGTTTTGCACTGTTTACATTAGGTTCATTTTTTAAATCTGCTGAATTCACCCCTATCATTCGAGCTATGATTTCTACATGAAGACAATGCCCCAATATCTTACCAGACTTTGGTCTCTTGTGTGTTCATGGTAGAATGCAGTGGGTCTAGGATTGTAAAGACTAGAGAGTCAAGCAAGGAGAGACTACTCTGTGGAAGTAATTTACCATGGTCAAAGTGCAACAGCCTAAGTGCATCTCTGCAACTGACCATCTGATTCCGCTCTCATCTGAGATAGGTATCTGCACTGACCTGACTCTCAAAGCCTGAGTTACATTACTGAATATTTAATGCGTTCATTTGGCATTGCATGAAATTGTACACATCTGAAAAAAAAAACCCTTTAGAATGAATTTTTCCCAATGAGTGGCTCATATCTACAAAGCTAAAAATGGGGGCCTATCACTAAACACTGGGGCTGACCTACAGTTCTTAGGAACACTGCTGTTACCTCGGGTGATCAGAATTATTTCACAGTGAGTAGTTAGTAGTAATAATCAATAAGACAGCATTAAGAACATTAAATGAACTATTGTTCCTGATCTAGAAATCAAACTCAGGCCTCAGGCATGCTATGCAAGCACACTACCACTAAGCTTACAGCCCTAGTCCTGAACACATTTTTATTGGATTAATGTCCAAGGATTTTTGAAAAGTTAAATGATCACATAATCATAATACAATCTATTGATAGGTTAAAGCAACATCATTCAACCTTAAGTAACTGAACATAAAACAATATGATTTAACACACATACACAGGCACACACATAACACAAGATATATATGTATATGTATACGTGTGTGTGTATATATATGTATATTAGAGAGAGACAAAATGGAGTAATTTACAAAATGGAGTAATCTTTTATAATCTATCATGGGCTCATATCTGTTAGATAATTAGTATATTTGAAAGATATACCATACTGTTTTAGTGTTACCATAAATATCGTTGTTATTAGAAAACAATCTTCTTATTGATGTTTTCTGCTTGTCTTATCTGTGTTGTTAGATAAGACTTACCTCATCAAACTTTACTGTTTTCCATTAAAATCTGTTTTGTGAACCCAAAATAAGCAGAAGGAAAGAAATAATAAAAATAAGGGCCAAAATTAATGAAATGGAGACCAAAAAACCATACAAAGAATCAACGAAACAAAAAATTAGTTTTCTGAAAAAATAAAATTGACAAATCCCTGGCAATTCTGACTAAAATGAGGAGGGAAAAGACCCAAATATGTAAAATCAGAAACAGAAAGGGGAGGTAACAACAAACACCAAGGAAATACAGGGAATCATCAGAGACTACTTTGAGAACCTATATTGCAACAAATCGGAAAATCTTGAAGAACTAGACAAATTTTTAGATACTTATGACTATCCAAAACTGAAATGACAGGATATTAGCCACTGATACAGAGGTGTAACATGTAATGAAATTGAAGCATTAATTTATTGAGTCTCCAAAAATGAAAAGTCAAGAACTGAGAGATTCTCTACTGATTTCTACCAGACATTTAAAGAAAAACTAATACCAACATTCCTTAAACTTGTCCACGAAACAGAAAGGGAAAGAACACAGCCTAACTCATTCTATGAAGCCAGTATTACACTCATCCCAAAACTGGACAAAGACACATCCAAAAAGGAGAATTACAGACGAATCTCCTTAATGAACATTGATGCAAAAATCCTCAATAAAATAATGGCAAACTGAATCCAACAACATATGAGAAAAATCATTCACCGTGACCAAGTCAGCTTCATCCCAGGGATGCAGGGATGGTTCAACACATGCAAATCAATAAATGTTTTACAGCATATTAATAGAAGCAAAGACAAAAACCACTTGATCATCTCAAGAGATGCAGAAAAAGCCTTTGATAAGATTCAATGCCATTTCATGATAAAAGGTCTAAGAAAACTAGGAACAGAAGGAATGTACCTCAACATTATAAAGGCTATATATGACAAACCTGTAGCCTTAATGTGGAAAGCCTTAATGGGGAAAAACTGAAACTATTTCCCCTAAAGCAGGAAAGAGATAAGGATGCCCACTCTCCCCATTCCTATTCAATATAGTACTGGAATTCCTAGCCAGGGCAATAAGGCAAGAAGAAGAAATAAAAGGAATACAAATGAGTAAAGAAATAGTCAAAGTATCTCTATTTGCAGATGACATGATCCTATATTTCAAAGACCCCAAAAAAACGCCTAGACACCATAAACAGCTTCAGCAATGTAGCAGGATATAAAAATTAACATATAAAAATCAGTAGCCTTTGTATGTACCAACAATGAACAAACTGAGAAAGAATATAGGAAAACAATTCCATTTACAGTAGCCTCATTAAAAATCAAATACCAAGGAATAAACTTAACAAAGGATATAAATGACCTCTACAAGGAGAACTACAAACCTCTGAAGAAAGGGATCAAAGAAGATTACAGAAGGTGGGAAGAACTTCCATGTGCATGGATTGGCAGAATCAACATAATAAAAATGACTATACTACCATAAGCGGTCTACACGTTTTGATGCAATTCCCATCAAAATCCCAATGATATTCATAGCAGACATTGAAAAATCTACCCTAAAGTTCATTTGGAAACAAAAGATGTGACTAGCCAAGGCAATACTGAGCAAAAAGAGCAAGGCTGGTGAGCAAAAAGAGCAATGCTGGAGGTATCACAATACCTGACTTCAAACTATACTATAGAGCCATAGAGATTAAAACAGCATGGTACTGGCACAAAAGCAGATAGAAGACCTGTGAAACGCAATAGAGGACCCAGACATGAATCCACACAGCTGTGCCCACCTTATTTTTGACAAAGGTGCCAAAAACATACTATGGAGAAAAGACAGCCTCTTCAACAAATGTTGCTGAGAAAAGTGGATATCTGCCTGCAGAAAACTAGAACCATGCCTATCACCCCATACTAGTATCAACTCGAAGTGGATTAAGGACCATAACATCAGACCCGATATGTTAGAGTTAATACAAGAAAGAGCAGGGACTATCCTGGAAGCAATAGGTATAGGCAAGGACTTCCTCAGTAGAACTGCAGCAGCCCAGAAACTAAGTGAAAGGATGGACAAATGGGACTACATAAAATTAAAAAGTTTCTGTACAACAACAAAAAAATGATCTTTAAATTGAAGAGACCACCAACAGAGTGGGAGAAAATCTTTGCTAGCTATCCATCAGACAAAGGACTGATAACCAGAATATATAGGGAGCTCAAAAAACTAAACTCTTCAAAAATCAATGAACCAATAAAGAAGTGGGCAACTGAACTAAACAGAACTTTTTCAAAGGAAGAAGTCCAAATGGACAAAAAAACACATGAAAAAACGCTCACCATCCCTGGCCATAAAGGAAATGCAAATCAAAACCACACTAAGATTCCATTCCCGTTAGAACAGCTATCATCAAAAACACCACCAACAACAAATGTTGGCCAGGATGTGGGGAAAAAAGAACCCTCACACACTGCTGGGGGGAATGTCAGCTAGTACAAAACACTTTGGAAAACAATATGGAGGCTTCTTTTTTTTTTTTTTTAATTCCTTTATTCATATGTGCATACACTGTTTGGTCCATTTCTCCCCCCATCCTCCTCGCTTCCAGGCAGAATCTGTTCTGCCCTTATCTCTAATTTTGTTGAAAAGAAAACATAACCAATAATAAGGAAGACAAAACATTTTTGCTAGTTGAGATAAGGATGGCCATACAGAGAGATTCCTAGCATTGCTTCCATGTACAAACGTGTTATAACCCAAACTGATTCACCTCTACTGACCTTTTCACTAGTTCCTGATCCCCTTCTCATATTGACCTCTGTTGCTTTAAGGTTTCTCTATTAGTTCCTCTGCAGTGGGAACATCAAACACCATCATGTTTTGTGTTTCTTACCTATCCCCATACCTCCAGTGTGTGCTCTCCCCTTATCATGTGACCCAAGTTCAGCCACATTACTGCCTTTGCCCTAGATCTAAAGTCTGCATATGAGGGAGAATATATGATTGTTGGTCTTCTGAGCCTGGCTGACCTCACTCAGAATGACGTTCTCCAGTTCCATCCATTTACTTGCAAATGATAAGATTTCATTCTTTTTCATGGCTGAGTAAAACTCTATTGTGTATAAATACCCCATTTTCTTAATCCATTCATCAGTAGTGGGGTATCTTGTCTTTTTCCATAACTTGGCTATTGTGAATAGCACTGCATGGAGGCTTCTTAAAAAACTAAACATTGATCTACCATGTGATCCAGCAATACCACTCTTGGGGATATACCTGAAGGAATGTGACTCAGGTTACTGCAAAGTCACCTGCACCCCCATGTCTACTGCACCACTATTCACAATAGCCAAGCTATGGAAACAGTCAAGATGCCCCACTACCGATGAATGGATTAAGAAAATATGGTATTTATATACAATGGAATTTTATTCAGCCAGAAAGAATGAAATTTTGTTATTTGCAAGTAAATGGATAGAACTAGAGAACACCATCTTAAGCAAAGTTAGCCAGGCTCAGAAAGCCAAAAATCTCATGTTCTCCCTCATAAGCGGATTATAGACCTAAAACAAATGCATTAATATTATTGGACATGGATCCCACACTAAGGGGAGAACATGGAAGGGAGGAATGGGGAAAGGGAAGGAAACTTAAAACTTGAAGGTGGTTGATGTGCTCACTGTACAAGAGCGAGTATAGTAATCTTTAACTGGCAGAGGCCACTATGGGAAGGGGAGCAGGAAGTAGTGAAGAGGTCTGGTAGAGGTGAACCAATGTGGGTTGCAATACACAAGTGCATGGAAGCAATGCTAGGAATCTCTCTGTATAGCTAACTTTATCTCAAGGTAGCAAAAATGCCATGTCTTTCTTATTATCTCTTATGTTTTCTCTTTAACAAAATCAGAGATCAAGAGGGTGGAACAGGTTCTGCCCAGAAGCGGGGTGGAGGCGGGGGAGAGTGGCCCAAACAATGTATACACGTGTGAGTAAGTGTAAAAATGATAAACAAAAATCTGTTTTGTGTAAAATAATATGTAAACTTTATATTCAGAGAAAAATACTTTAGTTTTACTATATTCTGTTGGATTTTCCTAATACATCTATAGGCAATATTAATAAAGTGACTTAGAATAATAACCCAGATTAAAATACATGGAAGATGAAGTATGTTCATTATAGGAATTTTACTTTGGAGAAGAGAGAGATTTAAAAATCATTGTCAGAAAGTTTATGAATGCAGCCCATACTGGAATTCACCACTTCAGAAATATTTTACACCAGCATACTTACTTTCAGACCCAGTAGTGCACCTGATTCTTTGGGCATGGTTGTTCTTTTATTAAGAATAACACGTCCAATTAATCGGTCCCCTTCTTTAGATGGTTGCCATGTAACAGGATGCTATTAAAACATAAAGTTTAAAGAGTAAAAAACTTCCCTTCTTTCCCATATACACATAATCATTAGTTGTAGCATTAGGCAATTTCTTTGGTTAAAAGACACTTCATAGGAAATTCTTTTAGTGGATTCTATCACTGGTTTATAAAAAGTTTCAGTTAGACCTATATTTTATTTGCAAAAGACTCATACTATATGGTTTTAAAAGTAGTTAGCAGCTAAGTGTACCTCTTTAAAATTGTTCTGAAATAGAACTGAAATTTAAAATATCTCTTATATAAAGAAAGATGTTTCTACATTTTTAAGTTGTGAATTTTCATAGTATCTTTTGTCAAATGTTCTAGAATTACAATGGATCATCTTATGATTTTTTTTAACTTTACAACGGTGCAAAAGTGCTCCCACTCATCTATGCAATCACGACAACACCCTGTAGTATGCTGTGTCACTAAATGACGAAGGTCAGTAGGTTAGATGGTCAGTAGGTTAAATGTTTCCAACCAGTATCTTCAATTTACAAAGGATTTATCAGACTGTAACCTCATTGTAAGTCAAAGAGGATCTGTACCATCTCAATCTCATTTACATATACAATAGTCGTTATTTTGTTTTGTTTTGTTTTCTCTCTTTTTTCTGGAGAAAAAAATTAAGATTACATGAAAATAGAATGGGGACTATTAAAGAAAGAGGATGGAGATAATAAGAAAAACTAATTGGGGGGGAAGTGAGTAGGATCAAAGTATTATATGCAGGAATGAAAATGTCACAATGGAACTCATTATTTTTAGGATTAAGAAAAACAGCAGGCAAGAGAACTCAAAATAACATTGTATTTGTCACTGTGGAATATGAAACAGCATGGGGAAGGCTGCCCTTTCTTAGATGTATCATCAGAAAGGCTCATGCTGGTTTTACTGATCAAACCAACACTTTCACTACCACAGTTGTGGCCCAATTTTGGGGGAGGGGGCTGCACTCTACTCAACTTCATTTGTCCTTACCACAGGCAAAATTTCTGCTGTTTTAGATGCTAGCATTTGATTTGGTATTATAGTTAAAGAATGAAGGAAGCTATAGATAGTTCTCTTCCAGTACCTCAAAAGATTTGGTATAAAGGAAACTTGTCTTCTAGCTCCAGGGCTGAGCACTGGGTGACCCATTTGGCTAAAACCCACACAGTGGATTCTTGTCTCTGGGACTTGTCTTCTGAAGAATAAAATTAAGGTCTCTTCAGAGGAGTTGAGTTGTAATTCTTACCCATGATGCCCAATACTCTAGGAAAGAGATTCACATGGGAAGAGGCCAACATCATTTGTTTACCATGGTACCATGTTTCCTATTCTCCAGAGGCAAAGTTGTGTGACCCAGGCAAATGCTGGGTCTATCAAAATGGTGTACAATTTTAATTTCTATTTGCATAAACGTCACCAACCTTTGAAGAACTTTGAGTTCTGCTACCAGTGTGAGAACGTAACCTTAAACACTAATGCATGCACTTAAATTCAAGAAGCTCCCCAAATTAAGTAGAATTATAGGGGTCAAACTGCATTTCTAGATTTGTTAGCAATTATTCTCTCATTTCTCTTTTGCCACACTTCAAGAGAAGCATTTTCTAAGATATTTTTGATGAAAAAAAGATTTCACAATGAAAAAAAGATTGTTATCCAATTTAAAATCTGCTGCAATTTTCAGTGATTGCTGTTTTTCTCCAAAACTGTCAAATGAAAATATTTGCTCTCATATAATGCATAAAGGAGCATAATATGATTATTATTGATTATATAGATCAGATGAAGGACAGTGAATAACACACATAATCCTCAAATTGCACTCACTTCTCAGAAAGCTTACCGAACTAATAGGTGAGGTTTCCCGACTGTGCCACGTGGCGGGATCCAACCAGTAATAATCCAAGTCACCTGGACAGTGAGAATAGAATGAAAGTGCAATGCTGTTACAGAGGAGATCATATCACTTTAAACATCACATCTTTAGTTTATAAAGTAAAGAGTACTGGGATCTAGAGTTTGTCTATCCCAGACTGACACGCATCTGTGTTGCAAAGGTTATTGCTTGAATCACTGGAATGAATGAATGTGTTCTACAAATGTACCTCACATACGGAAGAGCTACCTTCTTATCTCATAAATAAGCCTAGAAAGACTGACATTTAAGCATACAGGGAAGAACAGTTAATCCTCCCTTCCTACCCTGAAAAGATTCCCCTAAAAAGGCCACAGCTTGCCATCTACTGGTGCTTGCTAAAATTGCATTCACTGAACTGAGATAACCATGAAAATTTACCATCTCCCTTTCTACTATTCTGAACGATAGTATATCTTCCAAAATTATTCCCTGCTTGCCATCTTTCCTCATCAACTGAAAAACATGACTTACATGTTCAGTGCAAAATGATTAAATTATTAAGAAAAACTTTCATCAAAAGGGCACATGATATAGCCTTCACCAAAAGCCATAAAAACTGAGTACACATGAATTTATGAACCTTTATTTTTATTATTGACTTAAATACAGTAACAAAGGAAGCATTTGAGGAAAAATGAAAAATTTTAATGAAAGTAGCAGTGTTTTCAGCATTTGCCTGGGATAACAGACAAAAGAAAACAATGATTCACATATATGAGAAGTATTAGGGACAGGAATAAATGACTTTTCGTATTTTAAATATCAGATTAACTCAAATGAAAATCTGCTCTTTATGGATCTCCAGAGAGAAAAAAGAATAGAGTTAGTAAAGCATTTCAACTAATAGTGAGATTTATAGCTAGACAACTGTTGTGAAAATATATTTGGTTTATACCTGTGCAGGCCATAAGTAAATTTTCATAGGTGAAAGGCATGGCAGATATGGGCAGTATAATGAAATGCAATAGGAAATAATTTTTTAAATGTGTAAAATCTCTGTTCATAAAAATTCACATACTTCATTTTCTCAGTAATTGTTCTCCTTTTCTTTTTTCATATCTTAGAAAGATAGAAGGGAAGTGTTAAACATACTACAATAAACACTTCAATGTTCTTCAAATAGTCATGGAAACAATCAGTAAATTTATACAAACATTAAAGTTAGAAATTGCATCAGCAAAAAACATTCTGTTAAAATTTACTTCATATGGGATGCATATCCCTCTTAAAATCACATACTCAAAATGGGTATGTAGCTAAATATCAAAGATTGTAAATTCTTAAACTTCTATTAGATGTCTTCATTTAAAGGAAAGAAAAGAAGTTGCAAAGGGAATTATTTTTCTTTTTTGCATTTACAGTTTCTAAAACCTCATGTGCTTGCTTTTAAAGTAGCTCTGTCTTTAGTTCCTCTCAAAGAAACTAACATTAAAATTGAAAATACTACTAATACAAATGTTATTATTCAAAAGATGATTATTGCCATTTGTTAAAGTTTCTCCCTAAAATTTCATATTCCTAGTAATCAGGCCTGATGATTTCTTAAATGCTGATTCATCTTTTTTTTTTTTTAGGGGAGAGCGCGAACGCAGTCCCCCACTACCACAAATTATGCAGTCGAGTTTCCCACATTTGGGGAAATCGCAGGGGTCGGCACATCCGGAGTGCAATGGATAAGCCTCGCCCTGGGAAAACCACCTTCCTGATTATGGTATCTCCCCTGCCAGGTAAGTATGCTGCTGATTCATCTTGAATCATTGCGATAAACTAATAGAACCACAGAGATATTTGTGAAGAGAGGAATTATATTCCCCGAAGAAAAAAACCAGACCTTTAATTAAAAGCTATTTAAGAAGTCTTTTAAGCTAAAAAGATCCATTTAAAAGACTTCAAGAAAAGAGCAGTTTCATGGTATTCTCAAAAACTTGACTGAGGTCTTAAAATGCTACTCTTTGGGATCCTCCTCATATGTAGCCAACTCTATGCTGTGCTCATCTTGTCTCAGTAAATCTACACAAATACATACCTGGGTAAAAAGTAGTCCTCATCAGCAAAGCACCAAAGCTGATAGGACTGGTAAAATCCAATGATGACACAGTTCATACTTTATTATGAAAACACTGCTTTCCTGTAAGGGCATTCTGTCATGTGTAACCTCTGCAAGGCAATCATCCTGAGTGGAATCTTAACTTATTTGGTTTGGTATTGAATGGATGGATAGATACACACATATACACATGCATATATACACACAGAGATAGACAGATAGATAGACAGACAGATAGATAGATGGATGACAGATATTTATACATTTATGTAGATTCATCTACATATGATTCACCAGTTTGTTACAATGTGTGCCCAGCACTGGTTCTTATCCTATTCTGTTATAATATGAATGCTGCAAATTTTACAGCTAAATTCTTTTGACAATTTTGATTATATGTAATACTACAGATATCTATTAAATATTGCTAACAAACATAAATGCAAAAAATCAATATTTAGCATATTTATATACTTTAGTATGCAATTACAGCTATTTCATATTGTGAAGTTTTTGATAGTGTTCTTATCATTAATTTTGTTATTGCCCATTAAATCATAACATTTTTGCTTTAAGACTTAAAAAAGTAAATGCTAAAATATAAATATGTAGCTTTAAACCTTTTTTACACATGTAATATAATTTTAAAAGATACTGAATTATTATTAAGTATTCCAATTTGTCTTTATTACTCACATTTCCTTATTAATAATGGAATAAGCAACATGAAAAAAACTTTCTCCTAAAATATTCATAATCATATACTTCATTAACTGATTATTGTTCTATGAGATCATTAAAGATACTGACTGCTTGGTAGCATAGCTAAAAATGACAAATTAATGATATTTACTTGTGAAATAGATGCAAAAGCATCTTGGCTCTAATATTCAATATAACTATAAAGGAAGTAATTTCCTGTTATCATTCATTCAGAATCAGAAAGTGTATCAGCAGGTTAGCCTACTGAAACAGGTCAAATACATACCCAGCCACATTCAGAGAAGCAGTACACTTCTGAGTTCATTATTTTTTTGGAAGGCAGACTCATTCCCTACCCCATGGGGGAAAGCAGAATATTTAAACTCAGCACAGCATATTCATTATACAGATTTCCATGTGCCATGCATTTTCAGTGCACAAATAAAATATGTATCAGTTAAATAACACTCAAGTCCTCTGTAAACAGAATTAATTTCTTCTAAATCCAGGTCACAATGATTAGAGGATGTGCCAATGCAGCTTTATGATTTTAATTTTTTCTCTCTTTTGATGTCTAGTGTCAAGGTACAACGGATGCAAAAGACCAATAAACGTCAACGGAACAAAAACAAAGTCCATATAACATGCTTGATGGACATGTACGAGTATATCAAAGCTGTAAGAAAACCACAGCTCTAATAACATATATAATATTCACTTGCTTATGTGACAGCTATATTTGCCCAAGCTGTGAATACACCTAATGTGCAGATAACAAAGGAAACATTATTTACACCAAATTAATGCTGTACTTGACATATTAAGCTACTTGATCACCTCTAGATGACAGGAAGCATTTATTAGTACTATAATGATTGATGATAAAAATAATTCATACATATTCTAAGACTGATTCCAAGTGAGTCTGGATGATAATTCCTAATACACATCCCTAATTGTACTAGTTATTATCTCAAAAATAAATTGTGCTTCCCACATAAAACAAATTGTTGTCACCCAAAAAGTATAAATTTCAGAGAAGAAAGACGAGGACCATCTTTCCCATATATTTCCTAAATTGCTTAAAAGTTTTTCTTCTTTTATTTTGTTTAGTTTTCCATATCAGGATATGTGTTAGGATCAAGGTAATTACAGTATAGCACACATAGAAATAAAAATATTAGGTAAAAATAAGTTTATTTTGTTTGTATTCAATGCATACACAAAAACAACTCAGCTCTAAGAATGAGTTTTAAGTTTAGACAAGGTAAAGGTGTTTTTGATAGCAAATCCCATGAACAGCACACGAGTTAAATGTCATTTTGGCTATAACACGATAAAATTTATACATTTTATTCACTTTTATATTTTACAGGGACATTTATTTGAGAAACAGTCAGTTCATAGGCAGGAGTTAAAATCTGTAGTTTAAGAACTGAGATAACACAAAAGATCACGAATAACCAAGGCAATATGGAGCAGAAAGAGCAATGTTGGAGGTAGCAAAATACCCAACTTCAAACTATACTGCAGAGTCATAGCAATAAAAACAGCATAATACTGGCACAAAAGAGATATGAGGACCAGTGGCACCAAATTAAAGGCCCAAATACAAATTCACACCGCTACAGTCACCTGATTTTTAACAAAGGTGCCAAAAATGTAAGATGGAGAAAAGACAGCCTCTTCAACAAATATTGCTGGGAAAACTGGGTATCTGCATACAGAAAACTGAAACTAGATCCATGTTTTGCTCTCTGTATAAATATCAACTCAAAGAAGATTAAGGACTTTAATGTAAGACCTGAAACTTTGAAGGTAGTACAGGAAAGAGCAGGGAATACACTGGAACTTACAGGCATATTCAATGGCCTCCTAAATAGAACTCCAATGGCTCAGCAACTAAGAGAAAGGATTGACAAATGGGACTACATGAAACTGAAAAGCTTCTATACAACAGAAGAAATGGTCACCAGATTGAAGCGGCAGCCCACAGTATGGGTGAAAATCTCTGACAAGGGATTAATAACCAGAATATATAGGAAGTTCAACAAACTAAACTCACAAAACATCAATGACTGAATTAAGAGATGGGCAAATGAACTAAAGAGAGCTTTTTCAAAGGAAGAAATTCAAATGGTCAAAAAAACCCAAGAAATGCTCAACATCCCTGGTCAAAAAGGAAATGCAAGTCAAAACCATGTTAAAATTCCACCTCATTCCTGTTAGAATGGCTACCATCAAGAACACAAACAACAACAAATGTTGGCAAGGATGTGAGGAAGAAGAAATCCTCATACTCTTTTGGTGGGGATGTAAATTAGTACAGCCATTATGGAAAACAGCATGGAGGGACCTCAAAAACCTAAAAACAGAACTAACATATGATTCAGCAATACACTCCTAGGGATATACCCAAAGGAATATGTCAGGTTACAATAAAAGCACCTGCACACCCATGTTTATTGCAGCATTAGTCACAACAGCCAAACTATGGAAAGAGCCAAGATGCCCCACTACTGGTGAATGGATTAAGAAAGTGTGGAATTTTATATACAAAGGAATTTTATTCAGTCACAAAGAAAAATGAAATTTTATCATTTGCAGATAAATGGATGGAACTGAAGGGCATGATCTTAAGTGAAGTTAGCCAGGTTCAGAAAATGCTGCATGTTTTCTCTCATATGTGGAATACAGGCTCAACACAAATATTATACATACATAGCAATATATACTGAACACATACCCAAAGGTGGGATTGATAAGGAGACCAGGGGAGGAGGAAAAGAAGCAAATAAAGATAGTGAATAATAATGAAATACATCACATCTGTGTAGGAACAAGACACAAGGAAATGCTCTGAAAACTTAAACAACACAGGATAGCGGAAAAAGGGTAAGGAAGTGCAGTGGAAGGGGGTTACACTGACTGAAGTTCAATGCATGTACAGGTGTAATATGAAGGCAAATATCCACTGAACAATGAACAGACACCCTAAAAAAGGTCATGCTAATGGGAGGTCACTAATGGTAGAGGGAGGGTAAAAGAATGAAGTAAAGAAGGCAAATATGGTTGATATATTTTCTATATAAGAATGAAAGTAAAATTTTTAAATGTTGAAATCACCATAAGAAGGAGACTGAGGTAGAAAGGAGAAAAATGAAGGGGATAAACCACTTTGGGATATAATTTATATATATATGGAAATATCATAATGAAACTCCCTGTATAGATAGCTTAGAAAAACAAAAAGAAAGTCTTTTTTTCAAAAATGGAGGACAGGAAGGTAAACCAGGTCCTGTCCGGGGTTGGTACCAGTGGGAGGGGGAGGATATGAGGAATGGGTGTGGGAGGGTGAATATGGCAGAAATAATATATATTCATGTATGAAAATATACATGGAAAAATGAGACCTACTGAAACTGTTCTAAGAATAGGGGGAGGAAGAACAAAGGAGAATGATGGAGGGGTGAATTTAACCAAGACATATTGTAAAGCATCTTTGTAAATGTCACAATGTACCCCCAGTACAACAATAATACGATATTAAAAATAAAATAAAAATGAAAATTTAAAGAACTCAGATAATATGTCAACTCTTGATTAATATTTGAAAATACTACTTCGAATAGTTTCCTAATATTGTTGTGACTGCAAAGGGAGTCACCAATTATATGTAATAATGAACTAACCTTGAAATCAATCAGAAACAATGTTCTACATAGCAAAGTTCCAAAAAAGACTAAGTTCACCTAAGAGCTAGAGTCAAGAAATAATACTATTTTACATGACTTGGTTTCTAGGTATTAATATAGATATATTGTTAAATTTAATCATTGCTCACACAACCTGTAAGATATTAAAAGTTATTTTACAAATAAATACTATGTATTATTTTACAAATAAATACTATTTACTGCTGCAAATTTGGTAAATGTTCTTTCATGGTTGAATTCTTATCTTTCATGACTGTCAGTATAAGATCCTACTGTTGTAAAAATACTGCCTAAAATACTTTTTTGGTGATTTTATTCAAAATCTATGCCAACTTTCACACCCCAAATATATTTTAAGGCAAACACCACATAAAATTATACATCGGGCAGTTGTGTCCCTTGATTTCAAGGTCTAACACAGGACTACAGGCCTCTCCAAACCACTGGTCTTCAGTAAGAACCTCTAATAATTCTGGCTTTACCCTAGGACCTTCGCACCCCACCCCTGCCCCCAAAAGTATCCTTCCTTGGAAGAACTGCATTACCCATAGCCACTAGGGAAGCTTTAGGGGGACTGTCCTCTCCATACATGCTGGAAATCTCACTAAAGGTACTCAGTATTACTAGTTACAGGGAAATACAAATCAAAGCCAAAATGAGATATCACCTCTCACCTGCTAGAATGGCTATGATAAGAATAAAGGTAAGTGCTGATGAGGATGTAGAGAAATTGGAACCTTTATATACTGTTGATGGGAATGTAAATTGGTAAAGTCATTATAGAGAACAGTATGGAGGTTCTTCTAAATGATCTGGCAATACCACTTTGGCTACGTGTCCAAAGAAACTGAAATTAGGATTTCTGAGAAATATCTACACACCATGATCATTAAAGTCCTTGTCACCACGGCCAGGATGTGGAAACAAGTTACATGTTCCTCAGACTTCATCTCCACAAACCTTCTCCTCTTGTGTACCATGGCATATTGCCACTGCCACCGTCCTTGCAAAAGTGTCCTGGGGGTTAGAGGAGTTATGTCAGGTTTGTGAACTTTAAAAGACTTTAGAAATAAAGTTTAATGTGTAATTAGCTATACAATTGGGATAGTAAGACTATGAAATCCTGTTGTTAGAGATTAGATTTATAGGTAGGTAACTATCATAACTAAAACACATGTAATATCAGTAATATTTGCAAAATATGCCTCAAAATGTCTTAGAAAATTGTTTTATTAAAATCATTAACTGTTGCAATTACTCCTTGACAATATTTCAGTAGCTTGCATTATACCTTAAAAAGTCATTTAGTACAAATATTAGCTAACAAATATATTTTAATATTTATATTCTAATAAAAAATAAGCTTATTAACTCCCTTAGATTCCTTTTTAGTGTTTAGTCCTGACAAAATTATCTAAATAACAGTAGGAGTGAGGGTTAAGAAAACAAGCAGTGTAGTAGGTTTAAACTTATGACAGGATCACCCTTGATGTGATTTTCTGAAGTCACAGGAAACTTTTGAGGATTTATTTTAAATAAAATCATAAAATTGAGAAATTAAAATGTATTTGAGTGGGTATTAGTCGTCAGTTTATTTTTCCTGGTTTTGATGGTGACATGGATTTGCATTACTGTAGACTTCTGAGACCACAAAAGGCTTCAGGTTCTGGAAACACTGGGAAACACCATGATATTCGATGGCATCCTTACCTTTACCTCTGCGTTGCCCTGACACTATGAGTTTCAGAGAAAGTTGACAAATCATAATTCCCAAAAGCTTCCAACAACACATACACACATACTTTGTGCCTTACAATTAGCAAGTAAAGTTGCTCATGGTCTTCAGTAAAAATCTAGAGCACACGGTATTGTGAGAATTAATTAAAATAAAATGTATCTGGAGAAACGTCCCCAAGGGTGCAGGACAAAGGGCTTTGTACTACAATAGTTTAGAGAGGAATCATTTCTTGTGTAATATATCATGAGACCTAATGTCTGAGATTTTTTTTCTTCTCCAGAATGTAAATAAAAAATAGTAAGGTACACTGAATAACACATCACAAAAATCAACATCTTGGGGAAACTTTTTGTTCTCAACACAATGACTCTTTCATATAGAAGAATCTGGGAAGTGCTGTACACAGCAGGGAAGTATTTTACTGCAAGTTTCCAACTGACCAGGCTTCCACATTGACACTGAGTATTCCATTCACGTGGGAGAACAGGTTGTCACGTGCAAAGCCTCGGAATAACCAGCCAGGAAACCCTGTGGAAAAAATTGGGGTTTATTTGCTTTCATTGTTTGGGGACTGGATGTTAACCACAGGCTTAAGAATCTGTAGTGCTGGATGTGTTCACAGTAGAGACATTATGCATGAATGCGTTGTAGAACCAGTATCTTTGAAAAGGGAAAATGCTAGTCTCTTTCCAGAATCAGGCAACTCTAGCAAAACAGCATTAATTTCCAATAATATTCTGATGTCAAATCAATTTCTACCTGGCTTTGCATCTCAAAGACATGGAAATAATAAAAATATGGAGATCAGTACACTGTCATGCCTTTAGTGATTTAAACAACAAGAATAGTCGAATGATAATAAAGATTAATTCTAAGGGTACACAGAACAAAACAGATATATTTATGAGATACTGATCGTGTTTATTATTTGAAAATGTATTATTAAGCTGTAGAAAGTAGAAAACAAGATTACATTGTTGCAAATAATTTGGTAATATAATATAGACAGATGTTTTGAAACCACAGTTCTCTCAAGTTGCTATAAATATTTTTGCCTTCCTTTTTAAATTTTATCTTGTTTTAATTTGATATTTTAGTTTGTTTTTATTTGGGCTATGCAAACAATTTCTAAGATATATAAAAGGGCTTTATTTTAGTTAGGAATTCCTTGACAAGCAGTGGAAATCACTAGGTATGAAAGTTTGGAGAACATTTTTAATTTTGTCTCATCACTGTTCTTGAGAAAACTGCTAAGATTCATATTCATAAACCTTCACAATTGCAGCCACAGGAGACGAGGTTGCAAAACACTGCAAGGTCAACAGTCTAAACCTCTGCCGCAGTACAAAAGCAGTGGAGCTGTGAAGCCATGTCCATTCAAAGGAATGCCAACTCGCATGACAAAAGTAATTTAAGTAAAACAAAGCACAGATGGGGGTAAAGAAGCAACATTCACAAATGAAAGCTGACTGTATATTCATTTCTTACTATAAAGCCATCTAACTTGAGGTTGGTCAAAGAATAACATTTCAAAGAATGTTCACCTTAGATTAAATTTTCAAAGAAGAAACTGGTAAATGAAGGATTGATGGGATGCAAGGTGGTCCCATCACTAGCTTGTCTGACCAGTTAAATCCATGAATTCATAATGAGACAATGCACTGACCTATCAGCAAGCACATGTCAGACAGTATACCCATCAATACACTGCCCCTGGAGGTTTCTGAAACCTTTAATTTGAATCAATAATACCTTTGTGGGGTTAGGAGCACGGGACAGCACTTGCCTATCAAGTGCAAGATCCTGAGTTCAAACCCCAGCCACCCCCCCACCCTGAAAAAAATATGTTTTTGTGAGGAAAGTGCAGTAAACTGCCTTGCTTTTCTAAAATATATCTCTGAATTAGCCAACTCCATGAGGCAGCCATGTACCTGACCAACACTATACTTCTAGACTTCTCTCCATGTGGCCCCATATTTGTTTATGCATTATGCTTCAACATCACTACATCAGGGCATTTACTGCACGAATCGTATGTGGATCACGATACTGCTGGTCTTCATGAAATGACAAAAAAGGAGCCGCTCTCTGGTTCAGCATCAGAAAGAATAAGTGCACCCCTGAACAACTGGTTTATTTTTTTATACAGATTACATTCATTTTACAGGCAATAGTACTTTTCTGGAATCACGTGTATTTGAATATTTATGATGAAATCTTCAGCCTGTTTTCTATCCTTATTTTCCCTCACCAATCTTTTCTATGCATTTTTAATTTATTTCAGATAGCTATATTTTTTTTACATTTTAGTAGCTACCTTATGTCATTTTTGGTATTAAGATAGGTTTTTAAGTGGGAATTAAAATAAGATTAAATGAATATGCACAAACATACTTTAATATATTTATTAAAACTATTTTCATGAAAACATACATCAATCTCAAAATATGTTTGATGCAATGGGATTAATATACAATATTAGCTTTTCCATATTTTAAACAGTAGAATTCAGTAAATAACAAGGAATGTTAACTATTTAGGAGTCTTGCCAAAGAATGGAGAAAGTAAAAGAGGCTTCTCATCTGGCAAAAAACCAATACTACAAAATCTCAGCTTCTAGACTTTATTCTCAGAAGACCCCATAAGCCTTCACTCATAATATTACAGTCAAAACACAAGAGTTTCTGGTACTAAATTCCATCAGGACACTTGAAGATGCACAGTGTAAAAGAGCAAAGGGGTTGGTACAGACAAGCACACTGGCAACAATAAGAATTCATAGGAAAGGGGACAGGGAAACTCAAGTGAAAAAATCCACAAAAGCAAATCTAACAAATTGGTTAAGAGTCCACTTGCCTTCAGCACTGGCTCAGTGAGTAGCTCTATGAATGTAACTGTCTAAACAATTATGTATGGACACACTGGAGGAAATATGGCCACTTATTGGTGTTAGAACAATATCCATTAAACAATAACTAAAAAACTCATGGAACGTAAACTCTTATGAAAACAGACAAAATTGCCTTTGTAGCCTTCCCAATTTAAGAGAAAAAAGACAAATTTGTAATTCTGATAAGAAATATTTTAGTTGCATAATGTAAACAAATAGCAATAACTGTAATATGGATGGCAAAGATAGTTACTACATCAGAAACTCCAGCTATCCAGAATGAAGTGATTTGCAGAAATCTTTTACAAATTCCAATATTAAATCATGCCTCATCAATGCAACAAAATCCAGAAACATACAGCAACTGTTTATTAAATACTACTTCAGATTCACCTTATACTTAAAAAAATAGCTGCACTATTAATATTAACTCTTATTTTCTCCCTTTATGTTTTCTATTTCCTTATGTTTTATGACCAACATACAAAAAATGGGAAATCAAGGGTTAAGAGGTAATATCCTACACACAGGGTAGCCAAAGTGTCTTCTAATGATTCTTAACCAAAATTAATACCTCTTATAAGAGCAAAGTAAGCAAACACAACTATCTTTTCCAGAGATTATGATTTAAGATGTGAAATTACAAATACTTGGTGAAAGAAATGAAATTGCTGTTAGCACTAATATCTAATATATTCAATGACATTACATCTCAAAGTTGATTAAAAATTATTTCACTGATTTTAAAAATCACTTTGTATATTTTTAACATAAATTTTATAAGTCCATAGCAAATCTTTCCCAACTGAGATATGTACTGATGTCCTTGATAAGGATGGCAAATACATTTTAATTCGTTTCTTCCAATAAAAACCTGCATATTAAAGATTGATCTAATAATTCTATTAACCATTATACATAACTGGATTTCTATATAAGCCAATCTAATGATATTTTAAACTTCATTTAAAATATCTTACAGCAAGCTTGAGCTGGAGAAACATGGAGGCCATGAGAAATACCAAATTATTTATAGTGATTATAAGAGTTCCACAATTGAGAAAAATTAGTTTACCTTCATCCCTGACAACATACATAGACTTTCTTTTTTGTAGTGCTGGAGAATGAACCCAAAACCTCATGCATGCAAAGCAAGTGTTTTACCACTTAGCCACACTCCAGACCCTGACTTTATTTCATATATACATAAATAAAATTAAAGGCTGATCTCCATTTAGTGTCTGTCAAAACAGTATCTCCTATACTCCACTTATTTTTATTTTAACTGGCAAGAATGCAAATACTATTTACTTTTTGGTATGAAATCTTTATTCTTTACGTTTGAAATACATTTGTAAAGAATTTGAATAGAAGTAATTGTTCTTCTTCATTCTAATGATTAAAATACTGATTTTTAAAGTGAGAAAATCAGTATTATGCTAACCTGGATATTTTTCATTATTTACTGTTAAAAGGGATTAAAAACAATAAAAGGCAGTATTATGCTAGTCATTATGTCAATTACAAAGCAGGTGCAGTTCTATTTGTTTTTCAAAATGATGTATTAATAGCTTTGATGATAAAAAATAAAAATCGCACGCACACACACACACACCTTTGGTCTTACCACAATCTTCGTTTGATGTATTACCACAAACATCCAGGTGTACACTTAGTTCACAGGCATAAGAAGACAGTACCTATTAGAATCTAATGTTGTTAAGTCCGCCAAGGTAAGCATGGAGAACAGCAGTATGTTCACAAACTCTATACAGCAAACTCAAAAGAGACAGTTTCAAGCAAAACCTCCAAAAACTGATGTTTCTCCCCATTAGAAATTACACATTTCTCACCAATACTCTATAAGAGTTAGAGTAAATGTATATTTTGGGGTCTCTTATCCTGTGCTTATTTTTTCCCATCATTTGCATGTACTCATGGAACAGCTCTGATTACAGTAAATTCTCCTGGATTACAAAAAACCTTTCAGAGAGATCTGTATAAGTAAATGTCTATTGTTAAAACAAGATTAGCCTCAAGTTTGGGAATCACAACTCATTGTCAAAGAAGCCTATTGTCAAAACAAAACTAGTCTCTGCCAAGTCATTCTGAAAAGAAACAAGCCATGTCTAGCCTGCCAAGAACAGACAAAATAATTTTGGTCCAGATAAAATGCAGTTCCCCTATTTGTTCAGAAAGTACTCCACAGTATTTTTTAAATTTTCATTTACTCATAATCCTCTTGCTTATTGCAATATATTAATTACCATTTGCTCATCCTTTAGAAAGTGAAGCTTTGGGTAGAGTTTTTGAATTTGATGTAAAATAACAGCCCATGAAAATCTCAAATGTTAAATATAAGTTTAGAGCAATGCAATTTGAAGCTGGTCTTGTGTTTATTCTCTAGGGACTGAGGAGGAATGGCTTGACTTTGTATAGGCAGGACTTTTTCCACCACTGGATGTCAAGTACTTTATTGTTGTGATCTTTAAGACAAAGATTATAACCTGAGTTATGTAAGCCCTTTTACAAGATCCAAGATTACATTTAAAGGATCTAGGCCTTCCTTAAAATTGTATAGAAAACTGTGTGCATAAGTATTTTAAATGCTGAGAGTCTGTGGCTTCTTTTACTTCACTCTCCTGAAATTAAGCACCAATGGCTAACAGGTCTGGATGAATGAATGACTTAGAATGAGACCGTGCTACACTGGTGTGGTGCCTTCCCCTGAGCTCCCAGAATTAACCTCTCTTGTAGGCCCTCAGCCACAGCAGTAAGCTTTCATGAAGACCCCTATTTAAGACAGGCACTTAGGAAATCAAGAAACAATATTCTGAGAAAATAAGCTTTGTGAATACATTTGGAGAGCAAGGAAATTCACCTCAGAAGCATTCTCATGAGCTGCCTAGACTCCAGTAATTCATATTTTTTAAAAGCCTTTAATATAGAAGAAGCAAGAGCAGGGCTGATAGCTCTTCCCTGATGGATATCGTAAACAATTTTAGAGATGTATGCTAAAAAGGAAAATATAGAAAATAATTTAAAATTTATATAATCTAAAAAAGTTATTATAAATCATAATAATCCTGAAGTAAAGGTAAAAATTTGAAGTGAATACAAAAATTGTTCAGTTTTGAAAATACTTGAATTGAACAAGCTTCAAGGGCAAAGCATTCTCTAGAGGGAAGAGAAAAAGAGATTGTGAGACTAATAGCTTCTAGTTCCAAAAATGTTTAAACCATTAATAATATAGATATTGTGCTGTATTTTTGAAAGCATGTTAGTAGTACCAGCTATTACAATCAGTGAATTTAGCTTTGAAATATGTTCACAATAAGAATTTATCTCCCACCAGGTCTTTAAAACTCTTAAAAACTCTTATGAAGAGTTTTAAAATCTATAAAACCTTCTCTGAAATAACTCATTTAAGTTATCTAGGTAATCAAAAATTTGTTAGATTTCTCCAAATAATTAATCAACTCATTACGTAATTATGATAATTTCCTTCTTAAAGACAAAACTGGCCTACCTGAAGCAAGTTATATACAAAATCTGAACATTAGCCTACAACTTACGGATATGAGAGGTACTTACAAGTATTCTCACTATTAATTTTGTCATAGCATAATAGTATAAAATTTTTTCATTAATTTCTCTACCTTTTAAATTGATATGCTTCTTCACAATCTCTTTGATACTAGAAAACAGCATGCATTCATTTTATTTTAAATGTTTGTGGATTATGTGGAGAAGTAACAGAGGAGTAGATATATACTTGCTCACCAAGATTAATGTCTTTATTGTCTAAATTATTTCCATCATTTTTCTAACAGAACTCTCCTCTGGAATACCCTGTTCTAACCATGCCACCAACAGCACCACATAAAATTAGGAACTTGGAAGATACTGGGGCAGATGATCTTTTGGTGATGGAGAATCATATTACTAATAAAGTTATCATGTTCATAAATTTGTCTGTAGAGATTATGAATCAGACCAGTTGTTCAAAGCTTGACAAACCAATCACAGTGCTTTTCTTTCCTCTCTCACAGGCATATGCGTGGAAGCATGACCCATCATTGCCTCATCCTAATCTTATAATGGTGGTTGTCTACCATTAAGAAGACCCAACTGTGACAATGAAGACAAGATGCATGGTCTACATCAACTAGCCATTCTTAGCTACTCTTTAAGCACATGGTTGGATTTACAGTAAATTCCTTCTATTCTCACTAAATAGAATGCTTCATTAACATAGACCCATAACTATCCTCTGAAGGCAGTAATCCAATTCATACTTTTCTAGTGGAGAGGGCTGCTTCTTTCCCAGCTGCCTAGGATCCTTTGGGTTGTGAGCTTGCCCTTAGCAGGAAGTGGACCTCTTGAAAGTCAACTGCTGGGAAGAGAAGACAGGTGCTTTCCTCAGTTGCCCTCAGCAATACCTGCTGAACCTGAGAGGGAGCAAGTGAGTACAAGGCAGCTCAGGTTCCTGGGAGGCACCCAGGGGCTGTAGGCTGGCAGGTGATGCCTCTTTTCCCCTAAGGAGTGCAGTCTAACAGGCGCCCTCAGAGCACCACAGATGCTCAACACCTATTTGGCAAAGGAGTTAAAATGGAGCCAAGAGTTAATTTTAAAAAGCTATAACCTCCCTTCCAAAAAATCAAAGCTGCAAATTGAAGGGGGGAAAAAAAGAAAGAAAAAAGCTCTCTTTCCCTTCCATATTAAAGAAATGCATCACTGTAAACATTAAAAATAGCTCCTTTTCTACACAGACATTATCATTAGATAATCTAGAGCATCTTAAAACTGTTATGCCATTTCCACTGTGAATAGAATCTGTTTCCAAACTGGCAGAATGAAACAAAGGGCCAGAAGAGGTTGGTTACTCCTTTTACCCAAGGTCACACACTGGGATCTCCAACCCCAAAGACTACATTTCCCCTCCCTTCTTTGGGACTGGGATCTCTCTTTCCACCTTCAAACAGTTTTTCCTTTAGTCCACACTTAACATCACACAAAAACACAGGTATCTCCACAGACGTGATCTATAATCATGACAGGCCTGGCTGTCAATTAAGAAAAGCCAGGCCTTTGTCTAAACACTTGAAAAAACAATCCATGTAGACATACGTCTTTCTATTTTTAAGATTAAACTGTGACGCCTTTTAATTTTGGTGTAATTCAGTAAACACGGAAAACACTCTCTGGTCAGAGAAGGAAAATATGTATTTCCCGAGTTAATTGCATGTTATACATAGATCAAGTTGAGAGTTAAACATAACACTTACACAATGTAGTGTGCACTTCAGATACACATTTAAAACATGAAAACAGCTTTATATAATACAACTAATCATTATAGCATTGTAAAATAATATATTTGTGTAATTTCTACTTTCAAAGCAAAATATTCCTTCTCTACTGATAGAAAATAAATAATGCATTTTGGTATCTTACTCTTTTGAATAATTAAACAATAAATTCCATTAGTATTACATCCATCCATAAATTACTATCATTGTTTAGTTTACCTGGTCCTGAGTACAAGGTATGAAGTAGTAGAAACTGCAGACACCCAGCAAACATAATAACAGCAGCATTGGAATGGTTAAGTAAATGCTACTTGTATCTGGTCACGCAATAGCAGCAAATCCACAACACAGTAAAAAAAAATATATATATATATAAAATTTTAAATAAAGCTTCCTATGGTCCTTCCATTCTACATCAAACTCCAAATGACTGCAGAGTCCAGCATTATACAGTGGTGACACTAAACAAGGCCGTAAGTGCTGCTTTCATCAAAACAGATCTCTGCAGTACAAGATTTTCATTGATTGCAGCATTAATCGATACTGCTCTGTGCTAGAGTGAAGGGATTCTCACTGTAGCAAACACCAAAGCTCAACTCACCCCACAATTAACCATTTCCTAAAACAATGCACAGATGCAGCTACCTTCCTACAGCCAGAGAGACAAAACACTGTAGTCCCTGAAAGCCAGCAGAGGAGGAAAGACTCGGGAAGATGTCTGGGAGCTCCTCCTGTTACCCACACACACACAGCCACTGACACTTCACTGCAATCTCCATGGGCTATGATGGCAAACTTCAGCAGACCCCAAGTTCACATGTGGACCTCAGAAAACTCACCTGAAAAGATTGGGTCCCATTACCAATCACTGGCATCTGTTCCCAGGGAACAGATCATTTCCTCTGCAGTTTTCCTAACTGAGGAGTCTCACTCAGCCCAATGGCAACATCAGCACTAGGATGCATAAGCCAGAAGTACACAAGTGATTGCTGGGAACACAAGCAAAAGTGCCGTTCAGGCTGTTCCGGTCTGCCAGCCTGCTGCTAATGGTGGCTTATTTCCAGGGGGCAAAAGGACAACCCCCAAATAGGTTTTCCTAGGGAGCTGGGGGTAGGGAAGGGTGGTATTTCTGAGCTTTTTGAAGATGTGTGTCTTTGATGATTATACACATATAATTCATGGTACAAAAGACATAGAATAATCATCTTCACGTTATATCACTTACATTTACTTTATTGTATTGCAGAATAACAGCAATATTAAGAAAAAATTAGCTTATTTGAAATGTTACTTCCCCAATTACATTTTATTGTGTTAGGTCACTCAGTTCCAATGCCACACTGCTATAACCCACTAGGGATTATTTGCTGAGAGGTAGGCTGCTTCTATTTTGCTTCAGAAAGTGGATCGGTCAAATGAGAACAGAAGGAACATTAGGAACATCCCTCACTGATTTAAAATAAATGCACTATGTTGACTTAAATTCTATGTACATGGCAAAAATAATCATCCCTTAAGGAAAATGTTAACACTGAACTATCATGAAAGCAACTGAAAAATACCAGTTTCAAACAAATTAACTAATTTAAATATCTCCCCTCTTAAAAGATTGTATTATTAAGCCTCTATTCAGGATCCTTTCTTTTTTCTTTTCTCAAACTTTCAAGTATGATTTAAACTGAAATTACTCAAAAACTGATCAAATTTTTGCTTGGAAAAGAGAAAGAGAAATAAAAGTTAATTAGAAGCTTGTTTTAAGCCAAATACCATGCTAAGTCTATTAATTTTATTTAATTCATTTATTTATCTTAGGCATATGGCACATCAGTATTGTTTATACCATATTACAGATGAAACTCAGAAAAGCTAATTAACTTGCTCAAGGTCACATGGTTTAAAACAGCTTCGGAATTTGAACTTAGCTTTGTCTAATTTGAAAGCCCCGTGCTTGAGCTTTTTATTGTAGTAACCACGGTCGTTACCACAATTATTTTGGAGGCTGGCCTCAAAGTTGTGCCAGTGTTTGTTAAAATGCTAGTGACTTCTTGGTAGGAAATCTCTGGTGGTGTGTGAGAGCCTGCAATCATACACTTCCACATTTGGAATCAGAGAGGATTTTCCAGAGTAACTAACACAGCTGAGGTCTTAACGCCTGCTACACTTGTTTCCTTCATCATGGTGCTGTTATAAAGAAGACATACAAATGGCACGGTCCAGAGACAGACCTGCTGGCCCAGCAAGAGGACAAATGGAAGGAGAGTCAAAACCTGAACAACTGATTCTCTCATTTCCCCTAGATGAAACTGCCACCATATAATTTTCTTTGATTGAAACTTAAGAAACAATGGGTATTATAGGTCTATGCAGGCTCCAGTCAACTGAGCTCTTATTTCTCATTATTATTTCTTATTATTATTATATTATTTCTCTTATTTCTTTTTTTCTCATTTATCACCTGGTATGGGCTAATTTTAAATTATAAAAGCAGTTTGAATACTATTAATCTAATATTTATCTCTCATTCCATCTCATAAATTTATAATAATTTGGTATAATTATCTAAAGTGCCTTGACATTATGAAATTTGTTACATGGTAGCAAATTGCATTTCTAACAGAAAATTTCGATGAACCTAGCAGTATCTCTGAAATGGTATTCACAGCTTTCGAAATTATGGAATAAGAAAAAAGAAGTCAATGTTAGAAGAAACTATTGTTGATTTTTTTTTTTTTTGTAAAATATCCTTTCAGTATACCACACACTATGAGACCTCACACAGGGTAACAAATGTCAGGCACTGAAGCCACTGTCAACATACAAGTAGGAAAGCCCTTCTATTTCATTTTATCAATTCAGAAATTCCTATTAACCATATTTACTTATTTCAAACATAAACAGTTTAAAATGACTGCCATCTTGAGCTCATTTACCCTCTGGATGATATACTTCACAGCCTCATACTCAGCTGTGAACCCAGCCATTCCCTTGTGAGAAAACACTAAAGCCTAACATCAATTGCAATTTTGAGTTGGCTTCCCATATACCATTTGACCTTGTGGCACCATAGTCTAGGTCAAGGCCTATGTTTGTGAAAAAGTTTCAGTTTTTTCACAAGAACCCAGGATCTATTTATTCTGAAAAAGTGACACAGACTTCCTATCTTTAATTAATCCCCACTAATGATGACTCCAATTTTGTCATATGTTTCTCAATCTTTGCAACAGCATGAGACAGTAATGAATACAATACACTGATTACAAAATAAACCCATGCACAATTAAGCCATTTCTTATTGTTTTCCTTATTTTCACACAACACTGAGTATCTAATCTATAAATCGTTCTTTATTTGGCTATTACATAAAATATAAATCATAAATATGATTAGTCATCTTACAATCTTCAGGGCTATGTTGTAGACCCTATAATCTCATTTCAGAGAAAGAGAGTAAAGTTGGTAATTGGAAACTTTGTTCTGTTTAGAAATGGAACAAAATCATTCTGCACGTAACACAGAATGGGAACAGGTAGACTGGAAACTGGATCCAGTAGAAGGGTTAAATACAGATTTGGATACAACCAAAACGAAAATGAAGTGGGATTACCATTTCCCAAACTCATCACCTGCCCTTACCGGCACCTGCTCGTCGGGCCGCGATCATTCCTCCTTCAGAATCAATACACCTCGCTTCTTCCCACCCTTCTGAAGAGATGGGTATCCCAGGGGCACCCATGACAGCAACCTTGCAAAGAAATCCAGCCTGAGAATTTCAGCCTTGCTGTTTAAACCACTCTCTGCTGCTCAAGATCTCATCTAAGGAGAGTGTGAAGTACCTCTTCTATCGCTCCCCGCTACATCACTAACAATGGAAGCTGAAAGAAAACATTGGGGTAGGCATGAGAAAGTCTCCCTGCATGAGTGACTCAGGTCATTGCAGAAGCTGTGCAGCTATCCAAAGGAGCGCTTGGATAAAATGCCATACAGAAGCCTCAGTGGGCCTGGTGGTGTGAAGACGGGCAGCATTTACTGAGGAGAAGCATATTGGCATCTCTGTTGGGTTTTAACCAGATCCACAGGGTTCAGGAAATAAGCTCTCTGCCAGATGACACGATGCTCCTAGCCATTCCTTCTGTTGCTTATTGCCCAAATTCCTCTAACTAGTGTCCTTTGTCCTGCTGTGAGCTTATTTGTGGAGAAGGCTAATATGAAGGATTTTTATGACAATAAAATGGCTATTAGACCACAGGATGATTTCAGGAAACATAATTATTCCACTTTTGTTTGGCACTATTAAAATTAACTTAATGGGAGTATTTCCTACTATCACGCTTTTGATTTGTGAAGAAAAACACATTTTTTGTTGCTTCCACAATAAATACATGAAATTACACTGTATATTTATCTATTATATATTCCTTACATACTATTTTTATCCATTACACAACCTATTTTAACATAGGTTCCCTCTTCCCATTGTATTTTCTTGTCAGAAGCAAAACCCCTTTGAACAATGAATATACACTTACACAGTGAAGGACAAGAATGTAAAACAGATCCTGTTAGGGGGATACTAGTGGGAGGAAAGGGAGGATGAGAGGGTAAAGGAGGGTGAATATGGTTGATGAGCTTTATACACTTACATGAAGACAGAACATTGAAACCTGTCAAAATCATTTGAAGTGGGGGAGGGGCTGAGGAAGACTGATAGTGGGATTGAGCGTAACCGAGGTACACTGTAAGCATTTATGGAAATGTCACAATGAAATCCCCTGTACAACTAAAATATGCTCATATAATCTTTTAAAAAAAAGAAATACAAGTATGACTCGATTTAAAAAAGAATATATTTCTCTGGGAGTTTTTCCTACTATATGTGACATGATACATTTCCAGAATATGAAGATTTACGTCTTCCAACAGATGTTATGCATATTCCTATATTATGAAAAAGAATTATATTTTATATTTTCCCTGTCACAATTGTATCCTTTTCACTAAAATAAATAGTAACATGTGATTTCAGTTAGTCATATTTTTTCTGCTAGTAGTTATTACTTTTTTGGATTTTAATACAGAGAATGTTGTAAATAGTAAAAGTGCTGCAATCTCCTTTCATTTAAATGTGTTTCATACTTCCTAAGGCACATACATGTGCTTCAAAACAAATCTGAGAGGCTGCCAAGAAGGAAAGTGTTAACAAGAGAATCAGCCTTTTACAGAATGAGATATGGAATGTATACCAAATTTTTTTCGCCCAGGAAATTAAACTCGTAAGTAATTAACCTTAGACTTCTTCACCAAACTTTTATTGAGCTTTTGTTGAAATATACACAAGTATATTATAATCAAATGCCAGTACTTTTAACATTGAAACATTAACAGCAGATATTTTAGAGTGTCCTTTTACCCTCCACAATCCTAGGAATTGCATATGTAAATTCTGATTTCCAAATCACGAATGTCTTTCAAGTACATTTTGAAGTAATTCTCTACACTGTACTGATTTTTTAAGTTTCATATCCTACCAGCCTATTCAGGAAAGTGGCACTGAGGCACTATATAAACAGTAAATGTATATATTATTTCCCAACTCTTCCAAAGTGCTTTTGAAAGTTGAAAAACCTCTAACATGCATTGCTAATTCACTTATGAAATGTCCTCTGCTGATCACAATCATATCTTGTAATAAAAAATATTTCTTCTATACAAATACCAAGTAATTTTACATACTGAGGGGAGCTACACAATATATCCTTGATAGGATGGAAATTCAGAATCTGATTCCTTATGGGGCTACAGAATGAAGAGTGCTCCTGAGGACAGAACACACTGCTACCATATTGACTGGCTTTACCCTTTTGTGAGCCCTTCTATATTGTATTAATGTATTAGCACTTATCAATCAACAGTGGGACAAATTCTTGGCAGAACAGATAAATACATTGTCTTTTAATCTGAACATGTATAAATACCAGACTTTACTATCAACATCAAGCTTCTTAATCTTTAAAACCAGTAGAAGAAAAAATATTTATGAAAAGTTAGGACATAAGAGCAAATTTAAATTAGCTCCTCTGAGAAGTTTCCATTGGCTAAACCCAAAGCGCATGGCTCTTTTCATTGTTTTGTACTCCCTACAGGCCTTCTAAAGGGAAGCCCCGCATTAGACATTATTCTGATGCTCTTTTCAAGTTTAATGTTGCCGCTATTCTTTTCTAGTAACCCTAAATACATGCATTTGTAAGTTCTTTCATCTAGACAAAATTCTGAGCATTAACTACACTAATTATTATTTCCATACTACAAATGATGTGGTACGTGACAAGTTAACAGCTCAGCCAGAATTTGAATGCCACAATAACTAAGTTAACAACTATTTAGATCATCTCTTCCTTAAATCTGAGGAGTAATTTTTACCTAGTTTCTAATATAGGGTTGTGTTCTTGGTGATTTATGATTGAACCAATGAATGTACACTGAGTAAACACAAAGTATGTACTGGCTTAGGACATTCAAGAGGCTGATATATGCAGTTCTATTATGCTTTGACCTCAGAACACCTGTTTATGGATGTATCAGTAGATGATTTAAAATGAAAGGACCTCTAATCAAACAAATATATTCAAGACAGGCTGCATATTTTATCCCTTTCTAGAATAATCACAATGTACATTACCACTAAGGGTGGTGAGAAGTCCTGCCTCAAGATCATTTTAGCCAAAGTCAGCACTGGCCAAACTTTTTTTGAGCATAAACACTTATTTTTGGCAATACTTACTAAACAATTATTTCTCTACTCTAATACTAGCTGGAGAAATCCTTGCAATACTAATTGGTAATTGTTTTGTTAAGATATCCTAAGTGAAAAAGAAGGGAGAGGAGCAAGGGATTCCATTTTACAGATTTAGAGCTGATGTTTAGGACCAAGCTATTCCTTGGGGTAGTTTCTGTAACCCAGGGCAGTGTTCTATGCCCTGTGCTGTCACAGGGGTATCTGTGCTTCTGCTGCCACAAAGCACCAACTCAACCCTCTCCTTCCTGACTCCCATGGATATGCTTTTTACCAATGTCTTGTGTTTAGTCAGCTCTACATAATTACACTGAGGCAACTGTTCTCAAAGAGTCTAAGCTACAATAAAATAAACATACCTAAAGTAAAAATCAAAGTGTAACTGACACAATACAGACAGTTCTAATTGTACATGTCTAGACACAGGATAAGTCAATATTTAAAATGCAACTCTGTAGAATAACAATACATGAGAGAAGGCGAGGTTAGTCTTAAAGACATGAAGATGATCACATAAATAGGATTTAGGGAATGAATATATTTATTTGTGTTGTCTTCTAAGCTAAAGAGTCCTAGGAACTATTAACCATGTCCCAAACTCATGGGGAAATAGAAGCAGTACTAGGCGTGGCATAAAGTCAGAAGAGCAAATATGCCAAAATGTCAGAGTAACAGGACATGACCCTGGAATGACAATGTTTTTAGTCTATTAGAATGAAAAACTCAGAAGAAAGAGAAAAAGTGTTTATAAATCTGACTCCCTTACCCTAGAATGTGTCTCTGGTGTATACCCTCAACTAATCCTACATTCCCTGTAGGAGACCTAGCTAAGTAGTACATGATATCATGGTGACAAATTTAAAGGATAATCAGAAGTTGAGCATTTCATCCTAAAGCCAGATGCAAATGTTTTAGCCATTAGTGTATGTCTCTGTAAAAGAGAGAAACATGTCAAAGCAAATGGAATCCAACTGACAAAGTCAAAACATTGGCTCTCTGAGTACCACTTCTTATTACTTGACTGTTCTTTGTAGCTTAAATAACTATTCTAGGAGGATGGGAAGGGTTTTGAGCTTGGAGCTAGGTAAGAAAAGTGTTACAGAATAAAGTATCACAGACCAGAGGTCAAATTTAATGTTTACTTCTTGGGATTATATATAATGTATGCACCCTAAATTCAGTCTACAAAATCTATCTAAAGAATGAAATGAGATTTCAATGTCTTACAGGATATTTATTGTTTTCTCACCCAGGATTCCTCAGTTAGCTGAGCTATATAAAGTTTCATATTCATCCTCCTTTCATAGTGGAAGAAGCACTCTTGATGGTCCTGGCCTTATAAAAAGATATCAGTTCTAATTTCCTGACTCTTTTGAGGACAAAACTCTCCTGCACCTGTGTGGCTTAAAAATCCGAGCCCCAGTTACTACATGCTGGATCCATGAGAGGGTGATGCTTACAGATCTAGTTTTCTCATTTTATTGCTGGCGTTTGGGGATTTCTTTTTCACATGAACTCAGCTCTACTTCCATGATCCTCCTAGCTGTGCTGGAATGACAGGAGCATGCCACCTTGCCCAGCTATTGGTTGAGATAGAGTCTTATGAGCTTTTTGTCCAGGCTGACCTCAAAGAAGGAGCCTCCTAATCTCTGCATCTACCAGTACCTGGCCTCAGCTATGCCTTTTTAAGTGTTATCTTTATCCATCATTTACAGGATTTTGTAGTGGAATTTTGTTTTTGATTTCTTTAACTTAGGCATCCATGTTATTGTAAGGTGGAAGGAGGTCCAAATAGTGTCCTGATTAGCCTTTTCTTTTAGATATGTGGTAAGTTTTAAATCTTATTTATAAGTTCAAAAGCCATTAAAGGAATCTACTGATTCGCCTATATAATGTTACAATCCAGGTAATGCTATCTGGAGTAATGGTTCCTTCTTTATAATCCTATCACACAACTACCTAGGTTCTTACTATTGTCATAGACATGAACTATTTCTCCATAACAAAGCAGTAGTTTTTTAAAAGTTAAGAACAGATGTTAGGCAAAATATGACAAACTTCAAGCAGCCAGTTATGAAAGAAAACACATAGTAGAAATTTGAGATTTACATGTTGTACAAAGTAAGAAATGCTACACAGAAACTTGCAATGTCATTTCATTATTTCTATACATCATTTCTCTTTTCCATTTATTTCTATTCCTTGTCCTTTTTTGGTAGAAGTACTTTTAAAAACTTTTAAAAGGGGCTGAGGAAGTAACTCAGTGGTAGAGCACTTGCCAACGCACCACATACACACACACACACACACACACACACACACACAAAACGAAAATAGGAAAACCTTTTAGAAATAAAATGAAACAAATCAGAACCAATGATTTTCCAGAACAGAGGACTCAATTAAATTGCCAACTAATTCACACAAAAGGCCAGTGTTTTCTTTGCTTTGGACTAGGGCTAAAGGACCAGAATGCTTTTTAGTTTATTCCTCCCACAAGTTTTGAAAATTTCTTCTTCAAAAATGAAATATGAGCTCAGGTAAAAATATACATACTCTAAACATATTAAAATATAAACAGTCATTTTAAAAAGCATGAATAAGAAGAGTACAGAGTTGGAATCTAGAGAAAACACAATAATAAGAATGACTGAAGCCATCTGGCCCACTGAAGGGGAAATAGATCTGGATACGGGAGCTGAAGCTATGATGCCCTGGCCATCTGGGAGAGATAAAGGCAGTCCCTGACCAAAGGTCCTACAGTTAACTGGGCTGAAAATAACTCCAAGCCATCTCCCAGGGTGCTACTTGAATTTTGCTGTACCTTTGTGACTCAGGGATGAAGCTCGGGAAATTATGAAAGAGAAAAAACATGTGCTATAGACCCAAAGAGACTATTATTTAAGGGAAGATAACAAACCAATGACATTTTAATACCCCTAGACTCTCAATGACAGAATTAATAAAGGACATGTTCTGACAAGAAAAATAAAACAGTAAAGAAAAATGAGATGTTAAGAATACTGAACAATGAAATCATTAAAACATGTTAAAGATGTCTATAAATTTAAGTAAGTATTAACTACAGAGAATAAGAATATTAACATCTACTTACACGAATGTTTAAAAACAAGTTGCACCTAAACTTCCAGATAGCAGTACAATGTATTACAGAATAAAATCAATTCAGGTTTGAGGAAAATTAAGGCATACTAAAGTCTTTAGTGGAGATAACAATTTTGTATTTGCTAAAAAAATGTATACAATTAACTACTGTATTGAAAAGTTAACGCTTGCATTAAAGGATATGAAAGGATGTACAATGCCATAAGCTCTAAAAAGAAATGAAAAGGAGCGGAAAAACAACTTGATGTATTAGAAAGCCTGAAAAAAGAAAAAGCAAAGCTAAGAAATGAATACTAAATAGAGACTGGAATAAGCAAATACTGGTAGAAGCTTAAAAACAGAAAGAGGAGCATGGCATTGACTCTCTGCATGCCTGGCACAGAAGTTTTGGTTACCAAAATTTAGGCCCTTTGAAGGAGAGGTTTCGTTTGTTTTTGTTGTTGTTGTTTGAAAGAGAGTTAATAAGCTTACAACTCCAACTAAGTCAGAAGGGTTGAAGAAGGACCCCACCAAATCTGCCCCTCAACCCAAGCCCCAGAATGCTGCACGAACCCAGTGAGATTTGAACCTGAGGGCTCTAGTCTCACTGTGCAGCTATGTTCCCACACTTTCTGATTTGTGTGGCCAGAGCAAGCACTGCCTCACAGGAACTTGGGAGCTTGGGCCTCCAGGGCCATGAAAGAGGCAGGAGGCTCTGAAGCAACTGCGAGCACATGGGAGCTAAAGAATATGTCAAAGTCAAAAAGGCAGCCTTGGAACACCTGATAACCAAAATAATGCAAGTATCTGACTCTTACCCAGAACACTAAAGGAAGGAGTCCTGAAAAGCTTCCAGAAATTAAAAATAGTAGGAAAAAACTGGAAAGGAAGGAGAAAGTCTCACAGCAGCTGAAACTGAATTACTGTTCCTTTCCTCCGATAAGCTTTGCAGACCATGTGAGAGAGGAGGAGCTGGTTTGGGGACAACAGCTGAAAGAACTGAAGCAGGGGCTCCTACAGCAGGCAGAGTAGTGTCCAGAAATGGGAGTAGCCTCCTGGGCCCTCCGAGGGTGACTCCACCAGCAAGGATGATCTCAAAGCCATTCTGTAGGAGATGAATTGAACTTTTTCAACATTGTCGGTCAAACAATGGAGAATTTTGTAGTCACTGCACATCAAGGAACTTAATTCTGATGAAAATCAGTTTGATTTTACTTTGGCTAGAATTTGGCAAATTCTGCCATATTCTGTCATAGTGACTTCGTCATTATTTCAAGTTGGGTGATCTTGGATAGCATGTCATAGTATTTGGGAGACTTAAAGCAAGGACAGTGCACGAAACTCAGAGTGTTAATGCTAATGTCTTTGTACAATGTGAGCATCCATTTGAAAGGCTTGAGCCCAGGATTCATACCTTTGTTGTGGTGGGCTTTGAGTGATCAAATGCAGGGGTATATCTGCATGTACTGTGGCTTGTGAAGTCTCTATTCTAGAGCCCCAAATCCCCAGATCAACCTCTGAGTTCCAGAACACCCTTCCCCTGCAAGCACACTAGTGATGTCAAAGAGCCACAACTTTGCCTGCAGATCTCTGCCCAGGAACTCCTGGAAGATCTCTATGATCTGGAAGGTGACATGAAAGTATATTCGGCCACCAAGGTGACTGGAGGAAACGCCAGTGTTTCTCTCTGCAAATCCCTCACTCACTTTGTCTTTCTAAACTATCGACGTAAGCCTAGGCTGATGTGTTAAAGATAGCAAAATACGACTGACTAGAGATTGACATAAATTAAAATGTATCCACATCACTTCTTCCTGGAAGTGACAATATTATGGGTGGTTGGTTAATCTTGCCAATGGTAGGCCAAAAAATAATCCATCTTTCTGGAAAGGCCCATGTTTGTACTATATGGAGAGAGCATTCTTAGACCAGCTCCTTGCTGCCCGTCACCTACAGTAACCTATAAATTTGGGAGTTTAAATACCCATCTCTCTCATTGGTTAGCAACCATTCCCTCTAGTAAATTATAACTAGTTCTCCCAAAATGCACATTTACTTTTATAACCTTCTGGTGAATATGCTACTTCAAATGAGATTGGACACGTTTGTTCTATATTTTTGGGGCTTGTCTCATTTTTCCATTAATAAAAGTCAGAAGAAAAAAAAATACAAAGACAAAAGAGAAAATAAAGAATACATGTTATCTTACCATTCAAATACAAGTTTACTCAACATTTTAATGCACATATGTAAACATTCTTCAAAAACAAGCTATATAATATACATAGGATAATCATTGCCTTTCTCTCGAATATCATAGATACATTTTTATTCATTAAACATAAGACAACATAACAGGATTTTTATGGATACACAGTATTGCTTTAATCAGTATCTCTTCACTTACTGTTGGAAACTAAGCTGGTTTCCAATTTTTATGTTATAAATACTGTTAAAACAAGAAATATTTGCCCTTAATTATTATAAAGTGTTTATTCTCTCATGATACTCTTTGAGATACAGTCACATTTTATAAACTAAATGTACATATGCCAACTAGAGGTTAAGTAAGCTAGCTGCTAAATAAATTTGGTTATTTACTCATTTGGGTTTCAAATAAGTTCTAACTTGGTTTCAATTCCAAACATCAGGGTTGCTTAATTTTGAGCAACTCATCAATATTTCAACTTCCTCATTCACTGAGAAATACAAGGCCACTGATGCTTAATTTAACTCATGGCTTCCCAGAGGTCCTTAATCTCTAACCTAACTCATGGCTTCCAAAAGCAACAGTTTACTTTGTAGCCCCTAAGGCTAATGTAGAGTTCTATACTTTCGGGAACATTAACCCAAATAAATTTTCAATTTCCTATCTTTTTGATTGTTCAGCTACCAGTCAGTTCTTCCTAAACTGTTCTGTTTTTCACTATTACTGTGGATGTTTCTAATTCTTCTTTATTTCTTTCTTAAAACTAAGGGACATTCTCTCCTATAACTCATGCTGTAGTTTTTCATACGGATTTTTCTTTAATTAAAATATATACTATGCTAATATCTAGTGGTAGGTATATTACAGTCCCTTATTTATAGTTAAAATTTTAGGTAATATCCAAATTACTAAAACAGAGAAATAGAATCCTGAGACCAAAAAGAGGCTATAATAAAATAAGGTGAAAAGTTTTTGTCTCTTGTTTTTTGTAGTACAGGGATTGAACCCAGAGCCTTACATATGCTAGGCAAATTATCTACCATTCAGCTACCTCCTCCATCTTTATCTTCTGTCAGTCATTGAAGAGGTATTTATTGACTGATTACTTTTTCCAAATGCATGACCATTAAATCAATACACTTAAAAGACAGGAAAAGGAAATAAATAATTTTTAAAAAGGCCACTCTCTTATTCTTCATGCGCCCTCATTTGTGGACTCCCAAGCGCCACAGGGCTAGCCTGGTTAGAATTCACACCTGCTAGTCTGTTAGAAAATGAATTCAAAGTACCGTGTTGGAGTTCTAAAACACACCTAGCTAGATACACACTTTATGTTATCCACCAAAAATAAGTTGAACTATTTTGGATCCTTTTCCCAACGTGTCAAATGTATCAAATGTGTCTCTCAAAATGCATCTTCCTAAAATATACATCTTCCTGAGGTGAAGTCCACATTATGCTACTGTGATGTATAATCTTGATTGTCAACCTGAATGGATGAAATGATGCCTGCAATATTAATAAAGCACACCTCTGGGTACGTATATAGGGGAATGTCCAAAAGGAATTAACTAAAGGAAAGGAGAGAACCTGCCCTGAATGCACCATCCTCCAGGCTTGGAGGCTTGGATAGAATGTAGGGGCAAAAATGAGGAAGCCTGAATGTGCAAGCATCCTCTCTCTCTCTCTCTCTCTCTCTCTCTCTCTCTCTCTCTCTCTCCTTCCTGCCCACCATTTGGTGGTTATCACTGTGGCTACTGCCATGATGTTCTGCCTCAGCATGGGCCCAGAAGCCACACAGCCAAAGACTTCTGAAACAATGAACCAAAATAAATACTTCCTTCCTATAATTAGGCTTTCTTGGGTGTTTGTCATGTTGACAAAAAAAAGAAAGTGTCTAACAGACACAAAATAAAAATTCTCATAAAAGAACTAGCACTTCATAATTTACAAAGAATCAGGTTTAAAATATGGAAAAGTCCTTGAAGACTGAAATTACTGGCAAAAATTCTAAAACCAAAAAACAACAACAAAAACCCAGGTCCCAAACTAGAATGATTATATCAGAATCTCTGGGATTGGGGTCTAAACATTAGTATTTTCCTATAAAATCTCAAGTGAGTATAATGAGGACCAAAGTAGTCTTATTTAGAGTTCTCAATACAGTTATACACAACAATAAATCAGGGTACTGCCCCCCATTGACCAAGTCATAACTGCTTTTCTGCCACAACACTTAATTTTTTAAAAGCACCCACAAGGGTGCTTTCAAAGTGCATGCAAATATAAAGCTCACTGATCTAATCCCATGCTCTCATTTTATCACCACGGAAACACAGTTTTTTATTTCTTTTAAAAAAAAGGGGGGGGGAGGCTAGGATTAAAACTTGTTCCTTTGACCTCTAACCCCTGGGTTCTTTTCCTCTCATGGGTCTATAAACTTACTATCCCCAGGACAGTGTTCCCATGAGTTCTGTCACAGTTCATAATGCCTGTCTCCACCTGACTAGAATGACACATTGGTTCTTCTTGTCCAAATGCTATCTCAGCTCCAACATGAAACTTTGGCACATCGGCTTCCCTTCTACTCATTACACATGTATTATTTATACATCCTATTTGATGTCATAAAAATAATATTTGTCTATCGAGCACTTACTGTATATCAGGAACAAATCACATAGAGACAAATATAAGCTCATTTAATTCTTACAAATTCTCCATGGAAAATTATTCCAGTCTGTAAAAGGATGGAACTTGAGGATTAAGTAAGATACTTAGGGTGCTTAGTCTTTGGTTGTGTTGTCATGGTCATGGAGAGCAAATCCTCTCTATAAAGTAGCTACTCAACAGAGATTCTTCATGATCTTTTCTCGATTTATTTATTTATGGAAGTGCTAGGGGTTGAACTCAGGGCCTCTCACTTGCTTGGCGGGTGCCTTACCACCTGAGCCACCCCCACAGCCTTCTGATTTGGTTATGAGACAGGATCTCTCAATTATGCCTGGGTCACATGACCATGATCTGTCTCCCTATGCCTTCCATGTAGCTGAGATAACAGGTGTGTGACACCATGCTCAGCTATTGGTTGAGATGGGATCTCACTAACTTTTGCCCAGGCTGGCCTTGAACTGTGATCCTCCTGATCTCTGCCTCCCAAGTAGTTTGGATTACAGATGTGAATCACAGTGCCCAACCTTTCTTCATAAACAAAAGTGAAGACAAATATCCAATATCAGTATTTGTCATGTATGTTTACAAACATGTACAGGCCTTGGTCTCTTTTTGCCTATGAATATTACTATGCATTGAACTGTATCCCCCTCCAAAGCCATTTATTGAAGTCATTAAGCCTAAATAGGGTCTTTAAGAGGCAATTACATTAAAGTGAGGTCACTACAGGGGGCTTTAATTCACTGAGACCAGTATCATTATAAGAGGAAATCTGGATAAAAACATGCACTGAGGAAAATCATGGGCAAACACACTGAGAAAAAACAGTAATCCATAAGGCCAGGGAGAGAGGCTTGAAGCAGACCGACCCCTATCTTCTGCCCTTCGGGAGGACCCAACCCTTTCAACATATTGATCCAGGACTTGTAGTCACCAGAAGGATGAGAAAGTAAATTGTTGCTGTTTAAGTCACACAGTCTGTGATGTCCTGTTACAGCAGGTCTAAGAAACTAATATAATTATTATCTCATCTGGCACACAGCAGTCTCAAAAGAGTTTAGTGAAATTAAAATTAGATATGGCATTTGGGATGGAACAGGGGTAAAAAAAAAAGATCCAACTTCAGAAGTTTGCCTCAATAGTTAGAACACGACAAGCAATGAAGATGCCTATGAAAATCAGCACTAAATGCAGGCCAATAGTAAGAATGAGAGGTGGCCCACAATGAATGAAGAAGAATATGGAAGGTAATATCTGCATTTGCAATATGGTAGTGGGTTGACATCAGTAAAGTCATTAACCAGGGACTCAGCTTCTAACTTCTGGACAGGGATTAGAAAGGGCAAACAAAGCTTTTGTTCTAGAAGGACTTGGACAGCAGAATCAGATCTGTCACAAGGGTTCAAGAACATGGATCTAATAACTAGAACAAGGTACAAATGTGGGACCTGATCTCAGGAATCCATCAGAAGCCAGATTGCTAGGACTAGGCCCAAGCATGAACAGATCAAGTAGCAGAACTGACTGAACATTCACTATTTATTAGAGGGTTTGCCTGGTACTGGAAACAAAATGAGTTCCAAGTGTTTCCTTCTCTGTTCAGTAGTGTGTGAAAGAAGAGATTTTTGTTTGTTTCTGAAGTCTCTCCAAGGTCTGAAACTCTGTTATTCTGTTAAATTGAACCAGAAGTAAGGACAACCTTTTCATTCACTGGACAAAATGGGTCAAAAAACACTGCAGTATGATTCTGCATTTTAAAAGGATACTAAAGAAAAACTTACTAAGATAAAATAGGTGACAATGACATCTTGAATATCAAATCTTGTTCTGTATAGACTTTGAAGCATAAATATTACCCTTAAAATGACCTTTAGTTACTCTTTTAAATGTTCTATATTAAAATGGTAAGCATATATTACATATAAAATTTGTATACTTATTTTTAAAGATGTTAATTTAGTTTCTTCTGATTTTATAATACGAATTTTCAGATGCAACTAAATGATTAATATTTCTATCTGTGGGCTAATTTGAAAAGAAATATTATTAGGTATAATCACAGTAGATTTACAGACTTAATTTCTCTTCTTTTTATAGAACTTATCTTTATTTATAACTCCTCTTTTAGAACCAAGGAGAGATTGTTTTGGTTTTTTGTATTAGGTAGAAACTGAAAATCCAGCCTTTCAACAAAATAATTTCCAAATTTTTTAACACATATTATTAGAAATAAGAAATTAAAAACATGTTAGCTCAGCACACACACACACCCCTACCTTCTTCCCAAGATTTAAACTGCACAGATGATTAAAAGAGCTAATGTCCATTCCATATCTATTATAAGAAGAAAGTAGCTCTCAGTGTCTCCTCACCCATCTTAAATCAAAGTAACATCTTTACCATGCATCTCTTTTGTGGTAGTTGTGGGTAAAAATTAAGTTTATTTTTCCACCAGCAATGTCAGATATTTGTTTCTCTTCTCTTTAGTGCCTGCTTATTCCTATTTCTGTCACTTGTAATACCAAAGAAAATCAGGCCAGGTAAAACTCTTGGGCATTACTGCAAATGTCAACCTGTCCAACTGTCCAATTGTCCTAATGTCTTCCACTGTTTATATTAATAGGAAGAGACCAGACAAAGCAGTTGTTTGGAGGTTAAGAAGTGGAGGAAGTCTCAAATACTGTGTTCATCAGCTTAAGCTGCCAAGGCAGAAGTTACATGAAAGGGAAAAGCGCAAAGGTGAGATGAAGCGAGAAATTCCAAGGTAGGCACTATGTTCTAACCAATATAATCCCTAAGCCACAGTAAACACCGGGCATATGTTAGGAAGGGAAATTCAAAAGGTTACAACAAAACGTGAACCTGACGTTGTCCTATTGCCATGTGGACTCCATGCTGTTTTAAGGTTCTGTCTGCTAAAATACCAACTACAGAAAGCCCAGAAAACACCAAAATTAATTACTTGCGGATTAACAAAAGGGACAGTGTTTTGTATTTTTCTATTTTAATGAATATTAAATTAACTTGTGCATATTATAAAAATAAGGCCTTGCAATATGGAATATCTCCAATAATTAATTTCCCCTCATATTCTTTCTGTCTACATGATCAATTCCACTCCTCATCCTTACTTTATTATTTATTCATTCACTCATTTTGTCCAGGGCTGAGGATCAATCCAAGGGCCCTGCACACGCTAGCAAGAACTCTACCACTGAGCTATATCCCAAGCCCTCAAGCTTACTGTTAATTATTATTAGTTCTTCCCAAGGAAAACACTCTTATTTGCCTCTAAATGTTGACTGCTTTATTTGGGATATTGTCTATTTGTTTCTAATTTTAACATATTATCAAGGTTAAAATTATCCAAAGCCAATTAAAGAAGAGACATTGGTTCACTCTGTTTACATTATTTTTCTTTCAAAAGTCAATGGTTTTACTCCTTCCTTCTTTCCTCCCTCTCTCCTCCCTTTCTTTTGTACTGGGGATTGAACCAAGGTCTTTGTGCATGCTAATACCTGCTCCAACACTGAGTTATTTCCTGTAACTCTTTTTTTTATAGGTTCCATTATTTAAATATACTTAATACTCTATTTCTTTCCTTAAAATTTGAGTATAACTTTCAACTCTTGAATATTTCATATGAAAACATTAGATATTTATATGCATGCCTATTCCAAACCCTTTCTATTCCCCTGTCAGTTTCACCTTTATTTTGACATGGACATGGTATTCATATTCAAATGTATAAATATGAATAAATAAAAGCTCAATGCAGCAGAGGGTTTATTCTTAAAACTGAAAAATAAGCACTTTTTATTTTATTATAATATAAGAATAATCCAGAATCAAGTAAATACCAGCAACATTCAAGTTTTTATTTAAAGTTATTCGTTTTGTTTTGCTTGCTTCATATTTGGATCATGGCTTCTTTAGAATTTAATTATTTTTCAATTTTGAATTACAGCTTTTTATTACTGAAAGGTATGGCTTTTCCTTTCTAATCAATGATGTCATGTAACTCAGTAGTCACTGGATATTTCTTGGAAACTATGACATTTTTCCTAATAGATATTCTGTTTGGAATCTCCTGGAAATGCTTTTTGGCTTTGACATGCGCAGACTGCTTTCTGCTCATAATGCCACTTGAGAATTTTCTTTGTGGATTTCTTGGTTAGTTCCACTATTTCCTGTTTCTTCCATGCCCGATCTCTTGACTACTACGATTGTTTTCTGAGTGCATATACCCTTAAGTATCTTTCTCAGAAAGAGACTGAGCAGTAGATTTTCTGAGAACTTGGTGTTTCAATGTGTGTAGAGTGTAATTTCAATGATATTTTGCTCAGAACACTGAAACTATTCACTGTAGTCTAGAATTCATTGTTGATGAGAAGTACAAAGGCTTTTTAACTCTCTTTTTTTGTGTGTGCATGACCTGATTTTGCTTTTAGTGGTACTGGGTATTGGCTTCCTTAGTCCTTCTGCATTTAGTTTTCAAATAGGGTCTTGCAGTTTTCCAGGGCCAGCCTCAGACCATGGTCCTCCTACTTCTGCCTTCTGAACAGCTGGAATTACAGATGTACACTGCCATGTCCAACTTGTTTTTGAGATAGAGTCATGCTTACTTTTGCCCAGGCTTCCCTGAAACTCCAGTTCTCATTCCTCAACCTCCCAAACAGCTGGGATTATAGACATCCTCCATCATACCTCACCAATGACCTGTTTTTTTTTTTTTTAAATCTCCAAAAGCTTACTGGGTTGCCCTGCTTACTCAGCACCTTTAATGTTCTGAAGTTTATGTTTCATAATTATGACATTCGTACTTATCCTTTGAGCACCCCCTTGGTTATATGGGCTTTCTATTGTTCAGTTTCATAGTTGTCTCTTTCCAGACCCAAAGGAGATACTAAGTCTTATAGGAGCTTGTATCTTAATGTGTCAGATTGTGCTACATTACTTCTTCCTCTGTAGGAGAACTACCTGGATACCTGCCCGTAAACTTGTAATCTAAAGTCCAGTTGTATAGTCTCATATTTTATCCAACCACCTCTGTCTAAACACATCAGTGCTAAGGGTTTTGGCATCCAGAACTTTCTTTTTATTTTGAGCATAGTCTATAACTTTAATATTTCAAAAAATATTTTACACAGGGTATCTGTGTGGTTAGGTGGTGAAACTGCCCTCAGGATAAGATTTAGGCATTTCAGATGTACTAAACTTGACCAAGAGGTACAGCATTTTGTACTGCTTAGTTTAAAGGACCCCTGAGCTCTTGAATTACCTCTTACTTCTAGAATCAATGCATCTTGGATTATCTTGATCTCTTGCTCATTCTGTGGTATTCTTCAGATCTCATAACTCTTGTTGTTCATTCATATTCAAAATGGGCACTGGATGGATGTTCGTGAATGCCTAGTAGGAGTTTGCATGCAGATGGTTTTAGGGAGGCTGCTCTCATGGACACCAAGTGTATCTCGTATCATTTGTGAAGGAATGGGGTATGTGAGCTGGTAGCTTTCACTGCAGAGTAAGTAAGTTGTGACGTGCAATGTAAGGTGATAACGGTGGGAGTCCCAAAGTGGGGAAGTACTCACTCTAGTATATCTGTTTTTCATTCAAGCTTTCCTTTGAATTTCTTCTTGATTTTTACCTAGGAATTGACTGTTGAGGCTTCACCATGCATAAAGGGGTAAGGAGGAAGGGGCAATGTGAAAAGTGAGGGAGAGTGCAGTTGCTGTTCTGTCAATACATACTGAATGAATCTAAGCCCTGAAGCTTTGCTATCACTTCCAGCTCCACTGAAATCTGTGTCTCTGAGCCTGAGCTCTCTGAGAGATGCTTTAGGAGACGGATTGTTTTCTCCTCTGACACCACACATTCTAGCCTACTTGACCAGCTCCAGCTCTTCTCTCTAAAAGCAGGCTACTCTTCCTTTTTCATACTCTATAAACATTCCATTTGCTCATAGTTCACCTCCCTTTCTCTTCATTTTCATGAGTATTTTGGGGATCTTACTAATTTTCATGAGTATTTGGGGGAACTTATGGGGTAAGAAAAACAAGTGCTTACATTTGCTAGGTATTACAAGAGAAACACCCATTTAAGGTACAACCATTTTAAAATTATAATTTTAAATGTATGTAATGATACATACCACAGAGCCTGATTTCATCTTGGGAGCATCCTCTCTCTCTAAAGTTCTCAGAGATCTGTGGATAGCTGCTTGAAAATACCAGGAGATTGGGGTGTGTGTGTCTCTCTCTCCCCCATTCCCCTTTCTCTTTTTCCTCCTTCCTTCTCCTTCTCTCAATCTCTGCTTCCTGGCCTCCTTGAAGGGAGCAGTTTCTGCAACAAACTCCATCTGCCATGATGCTCTGACTCACCAGAGTCTATTTTTACTATTTAATCATCAACTCATCCAATCTATCTCAGAACCTTAAAAGTAGAAGCTCTTCTCTCCAGTAAGAAAATGAAGACTTATGACAGCTATGTAACTTGTACAGTGTCACAGTGTACTGCACATGGTTGTGGCCAGTTGCCAAGATTTGTAGACAATGGTAAGGAATGGTAATAAAGTCACTAATAGATATTACAGATGATAGCATTTAAAATTAAGTTTCAAATATGAAAATGTCTATGCTATATTATTAAGAGGTATATTATTTATAGTTAATATTTCATAAATATTGATTTGGTTAAAATATTAAAGTGGGACAACTACTTTGGGGTATATTCAACAAATGTGAGAATGAAATTAAGAGAAATGTAAGTGAAGAGAAAACAGGGTAATCTGTATCAAATAAATTTATATGTGATGTCCCTGTGGTCCCAGATAGATATTTAACACAAGCTAATGAGGAATTGTACATCCCAAGAGGGCACCAAAGTCTCTAGAATGATAAATCCCCCACATCCCATCATCCCCATCCCTCCAATCACCTATGCCACTTTCACCACCTATTGCTATTGTAAATAATTTGAGGGTCAATTCTGTCTGGTTCCATGCCTATTGTGACTCACAATACATATTGAATAAGACCTGGTGTAAAGTCCTGTCTTTAAGGAAAATGTACATATCCATTCTGATCAGGACTTATCTGCTCATCAGTTAAGCACTTCTACTTACATATTTACTTAGCACCTACTTTATTACTTCAGAGGAAAACAAAAGGCAGTCAACAGAGTCTACTCAACAACAGATTTTTAAAGAGACTAAAGCCAGCATGCAACTTATAAAGAGAAGTCATCAGGATATAAGCTAGAAGAACCAAATTGACCCTAAGCAGGTATAAATTCCACAGACACCAGTAATACCAGCAACAGGAGGGCCTGTCTTCATTTTTGCTCTATAAAGCATGAGACTGGCTGGACAGAAGTGTACAGCAAGGGTGGAAGTAGCACAGGTGCATAAAGTTTGGAGAGAGAAGGTGAGGAATCAAAGTAACTTTTAAAATAAAATTTATTATATTTAGTACACACCTTAGCATATAATTCAGCGATTCTAAAATGAGCAAAAAACAAAAACCTGAAAATAATCCCCTCAAGTACAAATTCATTCAGAAATACCCTAGGACCCGACCATTACCACAAGTTAGGACTGTGGTCTACTTAAATCTGAGTGAACAGCAGAAAAAGGAGAATGATCTTCAAAAGAAGCACCCAATTTTAATAATAATGCTATACCAGCAATATCTAATGGAAATTTTGTGAAGATCTGTGTTGAGCACTTGAAATGTGGCTAGTATGATTGCAGAACTAAATTTTAAAGCTTATGTAGTTTTAATTAGTTTAACAGCTAGACGTGGCTATAGTATTATACAGTGCGGATTTAGACAGAAAAATTGCCCAAAGCTTTTGGAATGTGAGCTTCATTCCTCAAAGTTATTGCCCAAAACACAATATAAAATACCTAGCATGAAATCATTGTAACTTCTTCACAAATTGTGAGAAGGAGTAATTTAAAATTTGAAAAACTCTACCTTTGTGGCTGCAATATATACAACTGAAGTTTTTTTTTTGGGGGGGTGGGGTGGCATATCCCTCTCTAGAGCACAGTTTCTGGGCTTTTACTAAAAAAAAAAAAATATTTTTCCCATATAATTTGACCTCCAAATAATAACTTAAAAACATGAGTACAGAATGAATTTCCCAGAATGGAATCAAAATCAGTAAGAAACTCCTAAATTTGGAGTTTGTATCTATGTTTTAAAAAATCCACAAATAAGTCAATAAAAATTAGGCCTTTCATTGGCTGCATCGCTGCCTGCGCGCATTCCAAGCTTCCCCTCTTACTCAGGCTGAAATGCAGGCCTGACCTTGGCACAGGTGTACGTCTACCCCTAGCACACGTGACCGCGAAGCCCAACGCACCTGCGTCTCTAAGCCTGGCACCGCGCGCGCCTCCATCCCGGGCGCGCGCGCGCATCTCTGCAAGCCGGGTACGCGCGCACGGGGCCCCTGCACAGCCCGCTCCTGGAGGGCGCCGCCCCTTACCTTTCTCGCTAACGCTCTCGCTCTCGAGCTCCACGTCTTCGCAGCTGGTGTACTCGGGCGTGGACACGCCCTCCTCCTCCGAGCTGCTCACAGACATCTGCCGCTTCTTGCCGCCCCTGCGCGCGCGGTGCGGCTTGGGCGGGGACGGCCGCACCGACTCGGACTGGTCGGAGCTCAGCGAGTCGTTCCGCAGCATGGTCTCCACCTTCTCCCGCTTGGCCTTCCGGATGAGGACGGCCGAGCTGGGGTCCAGGCGGCTCTGCTTCCTGAGGGGCTCCTGGGCTTTGAGCTCGGGGGCGTCTGCGGGCACCGGCCCATGCCTGGGTGCCGGCGGGCTGTGGTTCGTAAGCGGCTTGGCTCCCGGCGCCCGGGCCTCCGCAGTCCTCTCGGCCGCGTGCGCCCGGGGCGAGTCCGGCGGCGAGGCCCTGGCGGCGGGCGGCGCGCGCTTGCCGGCCTTGGCGTCGGGCGGCGCGGGCCCGGCCTCGGTGTGCGGGAGCGCCACGTCGCTGTGGCGCCGCTCGTGCCTGGCGCGGGACACGCGGGCGTGCATGCGCATCTGCTGCTCCTCTGGCGGCGGCTTCACCGGGTAGCGCGCCAGGTTCGGGTCGCTGCGGTACCTGGTCTGGAATTCCTCCTCTTTCCTCTGCCTCTCGTCCTCCGCTGCCTGGCCGGCCTCCCGTTTTTCCGGCCCGTCGGCATAGTCCTGGGATCGCCCCTTCTCCAGCCGCCGGCTGTCCCGCCTTTCCTTCCGCTCGCGATCGTCCGCAGCCGCGTCCCCGGGCTGCGCTGAGGTCTTCGGCACTCGTTTGCGCTCGCCCTTCTGGGCGCCTTTGCCATTCTGCTCGGAAAGACCGGGCGCCTTCTTCCTGTGATAGGCCAAGGGACGGCAAGGAGGAGAGCAGTTTATAAGACAAAAAAGGCACACGGAAGAAACTTTTTTTCCAATTCCAGTTCGCATTCCAGTCTTAATTAAAAGTCACAATTTAACGTCTAATTAAGGATTGAGATAAAGCACCACATTAAACCGGTGTAACTGATTAACTTTTAAAATATGGCTTCAATCATAGTCAAGAGCTTGAAATCTTGTTTTTACACTTTAAGTTTCGCATTTCCAAAATCAGTAAAAACCATTAATTCAATAGATTGACACATTTTATGCTACGCTCCTTGTTACTCAAACACGAAAACGCTTTAGATAAAAATAATGTAGATAATAATGTACAGGAGCAAAAGATAATTCACACTTCGAAACCAAATATCACAACTCAAACTTTTAAAGAAGTGTAAATACGAATGTGTCCATTTCAGAAATAAAATGTAATAACAATTAGTAGTAGAAACTGAATTTTGACTTAATCTTGTGCACTCAATTTTTTTTCGAGATGACTAGGAAACAATAGCTGAACCATAATTTGCATTTTAAAACTTTAATAGAAACACTGAATCTTTTTTATTTTTCTTCCTGGGGGATCAAACCCAGGGCCTAGCTCATGCTAGGCACACACTCTACCTGTGAGTCACACCTCCAGCTCAGAAATACTGAAACTTTGAAGCTGCTGTTCATTCTCACTTCCTCACTTCCACTTATTTCAGGATAAGAGTCCAAAAGAAGAAAACAGCTTTCATTTTACTTTTCTATGTTGTTGAAGATACTTGCAAAGATGATCATAAGAGAAATGGCAGGGGAATCTGACTCCTGTAAATGGATCCTTCAGTTGTCCTTTTAGGTACTTCTCAGGAATGCACTTGATTTAGGGAATTTCCACCAGTTAATGCAGTTTGAGGCTTGGCTAAGCATTCTGGACTTGGATGATCTAATATGCAATTTAAATGGAAGCAGCCCCAGGCTCATTTTGGAATCCTGAGGTCCCCAGAGTGGGCTTTTCAAAAGGTATAGTCATTTGATTCTAAGTTCAAAAGCAGATGTCGTGGGTGAAAATTGAACAAACTACAAAATGGCAAAAAGTGGGGCAATTTCTGCTGTGAGGTGGATGCTAGAGAAAGGGTAAAGGGTGTCAAGTGGTACAGGAAAACACAGAAGCAGGGGCAGCTCTCCAGAAATGAAAGGGATGTGGATCTGAAGGTGGAACTGCAAGGTTTGGGGTCTAATGTGATGTCATATTAATCACCATTAAATATAGTCCTTCTCAGACTGTAATGCTCATATGCAACATTTGGTAACTCAGTAAGGCACAGTTGCCCTTGAGAGTTACTTTTCTTTGTTGACAAGTAATGCTTGCTTACCTTGCAGAGTTCACCTGAGCATTAAAGGAAACACCTCTGTGAAGATGCTTTATGAAAGGAACCAGTATTATGCAAATGGTAGGAGTTCGCCAGTCTCTCTGGTTCTTTGCTGCACTAATTGTGATTTTTCTCATCTCTACCTCTAATTGTTTTGTTTTCACCAGCTCCTGATCGGTGTACAAAGTATGATCAAGAAATTGTCGCTAACTGAAAACAAATAGACTGTCACCTTTCCAGTCCTGTTTCTCCCTGAAGTTGCCCAAACCCCTATGGCCACAGTCCTCTCTTCTGCTCCTACACCCCTAATTCTTCACTGTCTATTTACATCATCCGTAAATGTGTTTGCCTCTATCAATATTCACATTTCATCTAAAAATCAAAGTATTTCAGACCTCATTCTTGAAATTTATGTCATTTTCCACCATATGTCAAAAACAGAATTCTCTTCTCTTTAGAAAATTTATAGTTCCCAAATCTTTTCTTATTTAATGACCAGTCCTAAACTGTACTTTTAATATTTTTGTTTCTTCTTCCCCTATGACAGTTTGTCACCAAATGTTATTACTTCTACCCTCACTAAGGTATCCTCTTGTGTTCTATCTTCTCTCCAAATAGTTTAGGCATACCTGTTTTTTTTGTGTTATGTCCTCTTGAACTCTGCCTTTCTACCCTACAACTTTTAGAAATCTTACAGAGCTGGGGGGAGGGATGGGAATGGAAGTCCCAAAGTGCTGTGTGTTTTCTAGCTTTGATCAAACAGCATCCTGGTTTATTGCCTATGTGTCTGTCTTTCCTGTGATGTGTGTGGTCTCTTCCCCAGTGTCTGTGAGAAAAGGGACTATGTCCTAATCATCCTCATGCACTCTGGCTCCTGGCAAAGTGCTTACTTGTAGTAAATACATGATGACTCCTAGCTTAAATAATAGCCACAGTTATTAAATGCTTACCTTGTGCAGCGTGGAGACACATGTTCTCCTTTTTATTTTATACAACCCTTTAAGGCAGGTTATTACTGCCTCTTGTGGCAGAGCCAGGACTGACCGTTTAACTTTGAAATCCTTGATCTTATTGTATGAGCTTTGTTTGAAAGGGGGGTCAAAAACCTTCCTTGGGAAGTGGAATAAAGGAGAGTTTCACAGAAATAGTCAAGCCTAGTCCAAGTCCCAGCAACAGTCAGATCTCCTAACCTTTGAGCCTCATGAACATGGGGGCTATGCTATCCTTGTCAGTGCTATTTCCTAGTGTACTTTCTTATCTGGCCCAAAATATATTGTTTTGAATGAATGAAGCAAATAATTGAAGTAAATTACCTGATCATACTATCCCTTGTTTAAATCTCCAGGGTTTTCCTTTATGCCATGGATAAAATCGGTGAAATTTAGTGTGTTCCCTCACTACCTTACCATCTGCCTTGCCTCTGCTCTTCTTGTACCAATGTACCTAGCCAATGGGCATCCTTAACGAAGAACTCACACCAGACTATTTCCTTTAGGCTACATGCCTGTGCAGACACCTGGAGCATCAGCCTGCCCTTCTGGTAAATTCCTAGTTACATTTTAGAGCTCAGCATTAAAAAAAAAAAAAAAGGCTTTTTCACTTTTTCTGATGTTCCAGCACACCCTTGAATAGGTCACGTTCACCCAGCAGACTCAGCATATTTATAACTAAAGGACAAATTATATAAATAAACAATGATCTAAGAGCTTTTCTTGAGTTCAAGGTTGTGAGTTAGTAGTTCAGTCAAGTGATGTAACATGTTTATACCTATGCATGATATGAAAGAAAAGCTTTTCAACAAAGGTTTCCTATGGAACAATGTATTTTACAGATAGAAACAGCACCTCAGGCCTACTGATGCCTTCTTTGTGGGGCCTGAAAAGTACTACTTCCACGCATCCCTCCTAATAAGAGGTTAAATTCTTGAAAATGGGTTTGTTCTGCAAGCAAGACCCTGACTTTTGCTTACAGAGTTAATGAATTATTACCTTTCTCTTGGAGGTTCACTTCTAGACCTGGATGAAGCCTGCTTCTGTTCTGGCCCCAAGGCTTGCTGTGCGGGCTCAGCCCCGGTACTCCTGTCTGGTGGTGCACTGGGAGGAGTGATGTCCTGGGAGGAGGCAGTTGCTGTGCTTAGGGGTGTCTGAGACCTTGATCGCTCCTGGAGTCGTGGTTTCTTTTCTCTTGGTACCTCAAAGCCAGCACCTGTAGCTGTATCACTCAGGGTTCCATCTTGACTTGGGTGCTGAGGGCCACTTCCAAAGAACCATGCACCAGATTTAGTTAAGATTTCTTGTTGCTTTCGACATAAATTACATACCCACATAACCTATTTGAAGAAGAGAGAACAATATAATTTTTCTACACTAATTTAGAATCATTTCTTTTCAATACACTGAAATATATCTAAGAAAAAAAATGAAAGGTCTCGATCCTCACATTTATCCTTGCAAAAATGTCTTCTGGGAAAGGTCCCAGCACCAGTCAGTCAAGTATGTGTGCCTGGTCTAGACTGGAGCCCACTTGAAGGTAACTTGCTTCTGGGCAACCAGAGTTCTTACTGCCTTTAATGAGTCTAAGATTCGTTTTACCATATTGTGTGTAATTGACTCTGAAGCTGCATTTAAGCGTCTGTTAGTAAAAATGTTCTAATTGAGGTAGACAGCTGATTATAAAACTATTATAAGAGCTGTAGAATTAACATTTATGTGTATCAGCTTTGGCATCTCAATGGATTTAGAAGGTGTCTGTTTCCTCAGAAATTATCTGTTACAAGTCAATAGTGAAAATTACTCACAGGGAACAAGAGGCATGAAAGAAAAGGTCAAGCTGTATAATTTCTCTAGTTTCTTAGCAGTAAGCTAAACTGAGTCTTATCTTATGCTATACCTTGTAATTATCCATAAATATATTTACTAAAGCAGTAGATCTCTGACTGGGTTTATTCATATGTGAACACTCCAGTGTAATGTTTCCTTTAGAGACCTATTTTGGGACAATCACTTAGAAACATATCCATTGATAAATTATAATAGAGTACCATTTAAAGGAAACACATACTTACTTTTGAGAACATTTAAAATAAATGCAATAATGAGGACAATAATCCTAATAACAATAATGAAAGCCAATGATAACAATAATAGAAAAACTAGCAGTCAAAGGACAGATTCCAGGATCCTCTTGAACCATCTCTTCAAATACAAGATGTAAAATAAAATGAAAAATTCATTGAGAGAGCATATATTAAAATAAAAAAGCATATACTTTCAATTTAAAACGGTAGTGAAATAAGGTTAAATTTTGCACTGTGTATGATCATCTCTCTGAGGTCACGAGTACAGTCCCTCAGAAGTCGTGATTGCATGAGCAGGCCATGTCAAGAATGACAGCAAAAGGGGCAGTACTCCAGGACCAGGATTTTCATAGTGACAGGAGCCCCTCTTCCCAGAACTGAGGATGAGGACAGGGTACACATTCCCTGTTTAGTTTTTTAGCTGCCTCTTTAGCTGATAAAGTGAAAATAAAAATGGGTCAAGAAGATTGGTAGGAGCTTTTTTACTACTTTATATCAACTGAAGAGATAGATATTAATTTGAATTTCTGAAATTCACTCATAGCAAATTATCACCAATCATCAAAACTAGGTCCTTCTCTACAAAAATAGTAAAGCATTCCTTTAAAAACATACATTAAACAAAACAAAATTTACACTTGTTACTAAGTTTCCAAACTGGGGATAAGCTGAACCAGAAAAGAACATTTAAAAAATGATAGGAAAATAAAGAATATTAATATTTTTCATTGTATATTTGAGAAATTTCTAGAAAATTATTATCACCATCTATTGCCCTACATTTTAAGTGTTATAAAAATGTGCCATTGCCAATTTGGGAAATATTTGAATTCTGAATGTGCGGAATTGCTACAGGATAAATAAAAGTAAAGAAAAAAGGATGTTATTAACTAAAGTTAACTTTTACAATTCATTTAATTTCACTTCCGGTGTATTCAAAGGGTTACTGAATACGCAAAATAAGAATAGTTTGGATAATTTTAAAATACTGCTTATTCATTTAGCTCTGCTTTACTTCATTTGTCTATTTGGGGGAGGGGTGGGACTGGGGTTTGGACTCAGGCCCTTACGTTTGCTAGGCAGGTGTTCTATACCACTTGATCTGTGACCCAGCCCTCTTTGCTTTTAGTTATTTTGGGGATAGGGGCTCACGTTTTTACCTGGGGCCACCCTGAACCACATTCGTCCTATGTATACCTCCTGTGCAGCCAGGATGGCAAGGACATGCCACCGTGCCCAGCTTATTTGGTGAGATGGGGTTCCACGAACTCTCTAGGAGGGCTGGCTTCAAATCACCATCCTCTCCACCTCTGCTTCCCAAGGAGCTAAGATTACAGGCATGAGGCACCACGTCTGGCCTTCATTTGTGTATGTTTTTACATTTAAAAAAATTTTTTTCCTGTTTTCTTTCCTTGTGTAGCATGACAACCTAAAACACTTATTTTAAAATTAATGCTGTCTGGTGAAGCTAGCCTCCAACTTGGAAACAAAATTAAATATAAAAATGTCAAGTTACTTTTTAAATTAAATTTCTAACTCCCACTCTGTTTTACGTTATATGAAGTATTCATATCATGAAGTTCACTAGTAAAAAAGAAATTACTTATATGAGTTAAAAAGTACAGAGAATGTGTGAGGCTACCATAGAAGATTGCTACACCTTTCAATACAGTTCATGCAATTGTGGCAGCCATGTGCAAAAGTGATCACAAGTGCTTGGCAGCAATGGGGTTGTGTGTTCAAGATATTCTCTTTGAATTCGGCATTAAGAATTATACATGCCTTCTAAATAATCAGAAGGTGGGACGAGGAGACATTCTTAGCAGATTTTCTGAAAGAGGATAAGGCAAACCTATGTCAAAGCAACCGATGCTAACACACACAACACACACACACCACACACACACACACACACACACACACACACACACACACTCCCCTTTCAGAGCTTCTGCCATGCAGGATTATACTCTGGGACGTGTTCCAAACTAATCTAAACTGAGGAAGGTCTGTGTCATCACTTACCTTAATAATTCACAGATGTTAAGCAATCAAACAAACTTAAATGAAAGATTGTGGTAGTTAAACATGGCTTCTGAAACTACATGCCATACACAGAAAAATAAAGAATAGAAAAAATTACTTTGGTGTTTTGCTCTTATATAGAATGTTAAATTCTCTTTCTTATTCAATGAATCATTAAGGAGTACAGTGGAACATTTTATAAAACTCACATGAACGTCTTACCCGGAGCAATAAAAATTACACTTCCTGCTGTATACATAAAGAGAGTGCCATAGGTAAAATGAGTTCAGCAGAAAAAAAATGGTATTCAGATGGAAGAAATACTTTACACTTGCCTTCACTTGAAATGTTTACAGGCTCAGATACAGAAAGCAAAAGACATGTGTCTTCCGGACTGTTGATAATATTAATGTATTTAGTATTACAAAGACCATAAACATGTACATTTTAAAAAGACAAAAGATATATCTTTGCTATATTTCATTCTATATTTTTACAGATAACTTGTGAGATTGGTTTTAATTTCATATAATACTTGAAAAAATATGCCATGTTGAAAAACATGAAGAGAAAAATGAGATACAGTTGTTGCATTTTCTGGACATTTTCCCTCATTTTTGCAAACGTCTCTATTCATCGAAGCAGAGCTCACTCCAGTAGAAACTGGAGAGACAATCACGAAGGTAACATTTCACTTTGTTGAAAAAAGTAGATGAGACAGTAGAAAATAGTCGATGATGGAATACATGGAAATAAGTGATTTCTCTTTGGTTTCAGTGCAGTGTGCATGTATTTTCCCAAATCTGTTGTTCTTGTCACTATTCATATGCTTACATTTTCCCTCAGAAATTTATAAAATAAATTAAGTAGAATAACTAAAGATAAAAATATGATACAAAGTTTTCTTTTAATGAATAAAAGCACTTGCAACCCTACTGTCCCACTCTTGGCATTATAGTTTAATTTTATATGCAAATTTAAAATAACTAAGATTCCACTATAACTGCATTGTATCTATTTATTAGTATTGTAGCTCAACTATTTCCATGTGATCCAAAACATTTTCATATCTATGAAAGACTATATAGAGATGATATATCATGTGCCTTACCCTTGAGCTGTTACATTTTCTCACATAAAATAGAATTCTACCGTGAAGAACTGCTGAACAAATGGTTATTATATTGAAGGCATTTTTAAACAATATATTGGAAAAATAAAATTGGCTAAAATTTTAATAAACATGAAAGACTCTCTTGGCATAAACACTATATTGTAATGAGAGTTTATTTGGGTTTTTTAAAATATATTTTGCAAATTCATTTTCCAAAAGTGTTGTGCCAAATTGTACCCAAACCAGACAAAACTGGCTTTGCACTTTAAACTCAGGTGATTTAATAAGGCCGCAATCCCCATACTCTCACAAATGTTTCAACTTTAAAATAACAGAGTGAGATCCCATTTAAATAATAGTACATAAAGTTACAAAGTCATAAGTCCACAATAAATAAAGGAACCACAGAGCATGGAAATAATGACAAATTTCTAGAAGTTAAGTGTACAGAAGAAGTCAGTTAATGAAATAAAATGGAAAAAGTTGCAGCATAAACCACAGGTGAAGAAGTTTAGCTACAAAGGCAGCTAATCTCAGCAGAGCCCAGAGAACTCTAGATTGGAGACAGCAGCTACTCTGGCAGGACAGAAGTGAGAGGAAGAACTAAAGGAAACCATTTAAAATCTAATGTCTTATTTGTTTTCTTCATTTGCAATTCTTCTGTCTTACTTCAGCTCAGGAACTGCTTAAATATTGTTTGAATATTTTGTATTCTTTACCTTGATCACTCAGAATTGATGTTGATAAGCTAGAGATCTGCATTAACTTTTTTTCTTCATAGCTCACTGTCTCAACATGACTTAGTGGATAATTCTTCATTTCACTGCTAACTTTCAAGGGAAAGTTTGGGCTCTGGAGTTAAGTGGCCTAGGTAGGTTCCCTTCTGAAGACACACAACTAGAGGCCCTAACTCAGGGCCATGATCTATAGACTACAGATCTATACTAATTACTAATATCCCACTGAGTTGTTTTCAGAATTAAGTGAGATAATCCATCTGAATTGCATAGCACTGTGCCTGAACTGTACACATGCTTAATTAGGTACTGTGATATAATAATTACTAATTACTAATTGTTGATAATAACTAATTATTATCATTATTTTAATAGTCATGCACATAAACTCTTTAGAGAGCTATCAGCATCTTTCAAACCCAGTAAGAAAATTATAGCTTGTTCCACAGAGTTGCAAATATATATGTGAACTTATTTATTGGTTTGATCATATTGATTACATTACATATAAAAGACTCAAAGTCTTGTCAGTTCAACCTCATTTTACCCAGTCTACCCAATGATATAGCCTTCACTGCTTATGTTTCTGTAAATGTGTAAACTTCTTATTATCTTGAATGGCATGGAAGAAGTAGCAATGAATTCTGAATGATGGTGAAAGAAGCAAGCCCTGGATGTGGGCTGTATAACGAGTCTGAATGCTTTCCCCTAACTTATTATACTATCTAGGGCACATTATATCATCTCTCTATACTTCAACTTCCTCATTTGTAAAATAGGGGAAATACTATTAAAAATGAGTTCACAGAATCTATATGAGGATTAAAAGAAATAACATATATAATGGTTTGACACATAGCAAACACTCAATGATATTGGTATTACAAACTGTATATTAAGCATACTGCTGATGTGTCTTCAAAGTAAAGGTAAATATTCTTTTTGGCTTCACTCTGTACATATTTCTGATTTGGACAAATATTTTTGAGTATCTCTTATATGTTAGGTATTGCTCTGGTCACTGGGTATACAACAGTGAACAAAATGGAAAAAAGTCCTGCCTGACAAAGAAACATAATGGCACCATTCAATGATTGGGAAAACTCAGTATTGCTAATATGCCAATTCTCCCAAACAAGAGGCAACAGTAAGATACCAGACCACAGGGAAGAAAAGTCTGGGTATGTCTTTCCTCTGTGGTACTGGAGGTTCTGACATAACCTCATCCCCATAGTTCCCCTTGGGTATTCATTCTCTTCATTACACCACTCTTCTATGGCCTGAGTAGCACTATTTCTTCCCCTTTCCCTTCAAGAACTTGGTATGTTCATGGCTTCCCAGTGTCATACTCTGACTGGATTACAGTGATCTTAGCCTTACTGCCTGTAAGATGCAAAAGTGGCTAGGCATAGTGGTTCACACCTGTAATCCCAGGTACTTAGGAGGCAGAGATTAGGAGGATCGGAGTTTGAGGTAAACCTGGGCAAAAAAGTTTTCAAAACCTTATTTTAACCAGTGGTTGGGTGAGGTGGCACCATGCAGGGAAGCACAAATAGAATGAGCATGGTCCAGGCCTGCCCAGGCATAAAGAAAGACCTTATTTCAAAAATAATGAAAGCAAAAAGGGCTGATGGAGTGGCTCAAGTGGTAGAGCACCTGCCTAACAAGCAGTAGGCCCTGAATTCCTCCTCCAGTACCACCAAAACAAACAAACAAACAAAACAACAACAAAAAAACCAAAGATGCAAAACGATATTGTCTAGGATGGATGATCATAGCATAAGAGCATCATATATCAATAATTTTTCATGGAAAATATAACACCTCCATATATCCACATGTAAATTACTGTGCATGGAAGGAGGCAGTACCACATGAAGAGAGAGACAGACAAAGCCAGAGACAGAAATGTAGAAAGAGACAGAGACACAGAGAGAAAGTGACAGGGGACAGAGACAGAACACACACCCAAAGGAGATCCAGTTCTTGGAATGGAGTTATAAAGCACACATTTCAATATGTTGTCCAGTATGTTCAATAAGTTAGATGTCAAGATTGAGAAGTTTCTGCTTTTTTATGGTACTGGGGCTTGAATTCAGGGCCTTGAGCTACCCCACCAGCCCTTTTTAGGGAAGGGTTTTTTCGAGATAGGGTCTTGTGAACTCTTTGCCCCAGGCTGGCTTCGAACTGCAATCCTCCTGATCTCTGCTTCCTGAGTAGCTAGGATTACACGTGGGAACCACTGGCACCCAGAAAGATGGAGAGTTTTAATGAGAACCTAGAAGTACATTAAATAACCAAATGAAATTCTGGAACTAGATATTAAATGAACTAAAACAAGAACTCAGTAGGATGGTATACTCTCAGATTAGACAAAGTAGAAAATAGGATCAGTAAACTCAAATTAGGATAAAATATACAGGCTGTAGTAGGGAGTGGAAAGATAAAATTATAAGAAATACATGAGACACCGTGAAGAGTTTCATGTGTAACTGGAGTCCTAGGACAGAGTAAAGAATATGGAGCAGAAGCAATACTTAAGGCCATGCTTTTCCAAAATTAATTGCTAAGAACTGCATGGTTGTGTTACTTCCTAAATTCATATGTTATACCTGCATCACCAATGTGATAGTATTTTGAATTGAGGCCTTTGAGAGACAGCTAGATGTAGAGAGATAATATGGGTAAAGCCCCCATGATTGGGCTAGTGCTCTGATAACCAGAAAAGACTAGAGGGTTCTGTCTCCGTCATCCTGCAAAACCAGAAAGCAGGGTCTGTTCAAACTTCAAATCTGCTCTCACTTTGATGTTGGACTTCTAGCTTCCAGAACTACAAGAAATAAATGTTTGTGTTTAAACCACCCAGTCTATGATCTTATGCCACAGATTTAAGAAACACTGAAAATTCTGAGAAGAATAAATACAAAGAAAACAAACACCTAGGCACATCATAATGCAACTTTTCAAAATAGCCAGAATAAAAAGATACATTATTTCCAAAGGAGTAATTGTGAGATGGCCTCTCAACAAAAGCCAAATGAGAAGACAGTATAATTATGTTTTGGTGATGAAGGAGAATAAATGCCAAATGAGATTATATGAATGTGAAAAATATTTTTTAAAAATTAAGAAAGGCATCTTGGGTCAATCAAAAAGTGATTATGTTACAAGTAGAATCACAGGAAGGAAATACTAAAGGTAATTTTATTTTATTTTATTTTTTATTCTTATTTATTTTTGTAGTACTGAGGCTTGAAGTCAGGGCCTACACCTTCAACCATTTCACCTGCACTTTTTTGTGATGGGTTTTTTGAGATAGAGTCTCAGGAACTATTTGCCTGGGCTGGCGTTGAATGGGATCCTCCTGATCTCTGCCTCCTGAGTAGCTAGGATAACAGGTGTGAGCTGCCAGACCCTGGCTTAAAGAGAACTTTTAGCAGAAGGAAAATGAGGCCCAATGAAAACAAAATAAAAGAATGGACAGTAACAGGTGGTAAATCTAAATTACTACTGATGGGAAACAAGCATAATTTAAAATATTTATCAGAGAGATAAATCATAATAATAGCATAAAACATTGGAAAAGATAAATTGTGTTGTAGTAGTAGTGTTCTTATATCTTCTAGGAAGTGGTAAGTATATTCATATGTAATTAACTTTAATAATATAAGATTTTATGAATAAAACATAAAAGAATAGCAAAATATTATATTAGTGACAGGCTAATTGAGGAACAGAATGCTAAATACAATTAATTCAAAAGACTAGAAGGGAAAATAGAAATTATAAAGAGAGTAATACAAAGTAAGATATTTACGCCTTGCCAGATTTATTGTAACCGATATACTGAGACAGAAGTTGAGCTTATTAATGGGTATTATGTGGCAACTTGACACATGTATACAATGTAGAATACACTGTAGAATGTCTACATAAGTTTAAACATATCTACTCAAACATTTATCATTTTTCATGGTGAAGGCATTCAAAATCCTTCTAGCTTTTAAAAACATGTAGTACTTAATTGCTATCTATAGTCAGTTTTCAGTAAACATAGCCAAATACTCTCTTAGGAGGCGCCAAAGACCTCAAGCAAAAGAGAAAAGGAGAAAGATTCTGCTCTGTCTTAAACATGTTATTCTTTCCACATGTAATTATCCTCCTAGCATGCAAAATCATAGCTATTCCATATATAGATGTTTGATTTATCCATACATATATACGTGTGTGTGCACACACAAATATAAATTACATACAAATATATGTATACATACACACACACATATACAGAGATAGATAAAGAGAGATAGAGGGAGGGAGAGGGAGAGAGAGAGAGAGACTTTCTAGGAATCAAGTAGTTGACCAAGTAAAGATAATTCATCTTCAGAACAGCAAAGATATTACAAGGCAGTATAATCACCTGCATATTCAAGCTTATAGTTAGTTCTGAGATTTATGGTCTCAAAAAATTTTTGAGACTCTTACACCTAGAGAGAATGCAAAGACATTCTGTATTTTCATGTCATGTATATTTCAAATTGTGAAATGTAAATTTCAACTTCTGGGGGGCAGTATTGGGGTTTGAACTCAGGCTCACACTTGTTAGGCAGGTGCTCTACCACTGGAGCCACACCTCCAGCCCCATCTCAACATTTTAAAATACAAAATGTTTCTATAGAATTACAACCAACTATACAAATAAACACATAAGTGCATTATTTGTCATACTCATCAGATTTTCCAAAGTACATATTTAAGGAGATACCATTACAGATTATCGAGTTCTATCTATTTATCAGCAATTTTCTATAAAATAGTTATCACATAAAGTTAAATAATGAGACATCAAACCAGGTCTGCCTTCTATGTATCACTTCAGAATCTTTCCAGTTCCTTCTAGAAATCCTCCATTAATGCAGCAAGTACACAAACACAATTGCAGCTGCAGGTATGCTATGCGTGGCATTATCTGATTAGTTATATAATAGCATAGATTTTATTTACTGCATAATAGATTTATAAATCATTTACTCAATAATTTTAGAGATAATCATGATTAGAAAGTGGCCATGTCAAAATTTTATTTATTTATTACTCCATTATGAAAATAAAATGTGATCGTGGTTCTTGTAAACGTAGAGGTACAGTAATATCTTGGGATGTACTTCTTTCAAATGTCAAGGGTGTGCTCAATTCTCAAGAAAAATTTCCTTACTGGTTGGCTTACCAATCAACATATATTCTGATTCAGGTCTTAAATTTAAATATTTATAAAACAAATGAGTCCAACTGCCTTATTTTAAGATAAGTAAATTGATTCAGAGTGGTTGTGAATTGCCCACGGTCTCACAATGCAATGAGTGTGTTGGGGGCCTGGATCAGAGAAAATGTCTTGCCTCATTGTTTAAAGTTCTGCTAGTGCCAGAATCTCCATAAATGATGCCATAATATCAAACACAAATGCACACATGTACATACACACATACCTACATCATAGATACACACTGCAAAAGAACACCAGGAAATTATGTAGCATAATTCCAAAGCTGGTGGTAAAGTTGAGAACAGAGCCCTAAGTTCTTAAAGATATCAGAAAAACATACAATTTCCTGGAGAAGAGTACATCATAGTGGCTAAGAGTCTCCTCTGTCTCTGACCAGTTGTTATTGCCCTGGAAAGTTACCCAACTTCTCTATGACTCAGTTTCCTTGTGGGTTAAATGAATTAACACTAGCAGAATATTTAGAATAATGCCTGCAACCTAGTAAATGTTGGTTGAGAAAATGAGATTATGGAGACTAAAGACAGCATTTCCCATCCAACCATGACTGTCATTCCTCAGAATGGGAAAGGGAGGGAAGGGAAGAAAAGATACATTGTTATCTTTGGTTATTGCAGAAGAGATAATTAGAGACAATAGCCCATGTCTCAGTGACAAAGAATAGCATTTGATATGAGAATTTATTGACAGTAGGAGATGTAGCTAAGACAATGTTATCTTGCAACATTTTCTTGCTTATATAGATCATTTTCTGTACACTAATTTCTGTACACTAGTCTGAGCAGGCTGTGATGAAAGGGATCAAAGAGTCAGAAAACCACTGAAGACACCTTCATAAAATTTTAAATTGATATCATATTTTTAGACTTCTATCTTGATTCAGCTGGTTGCTTTTTCCTTTAAAATAGAATATGTAGGTTTTCAACATTAACCCCTTAAGCACTTTCAGAAATCTCAGAAAAAAATGATTTTTCAACTACATTTATGACATCATGGTCCATCTAATCCAAATGCAACTGTGATTCCGGCTGTAATTATTAGGTCCTTGAAAATTTTAAAGCAGGAAATGGCTTCTAATGGCAACGATATGTTGCTCTGAGCCTTGTGACCCATGGAGCAGATGTCCTAAATTTGAGGAAGCTAGCCTACGAAGTAGAATGAAAAGGAAAAAATGTCAGGCTTAAGGAAATAAGACATGCTAATAGTGACAAACAAAGAAATTTTTATTTCAGTTTCTGCAAAACTGGTTTGTGACATTAGATTGCCTGTAAAGTGACCATTTATGGCTTGAAAGTTACCTTGAATGTTTTTTTACATAGTATAGTTATTATTTTTGAAAGCAAAGAGAAATGATATTCTTTAATATTTTCACTCATAAACAACAGATGTTAAACAGTTGCCATTTTTGCTGATGTTGCTGTATCTCTCAAAGGCTTAGATAATGATTTGCTATTACAAATGTCACCTTACATCTGCCACTGTAATGGGAAACACCTGAGAGCCAAGTAGTCCCCAGAAAACTGGCCCGGGACAGACTTAATTTGTTACATGACCTTTGCTTTCCTCACTTTTCTCTAGTGTTTTGCTCACTATTTTCAGGATCCATTCCCTGCTCTTTAACTGCCAAAAAAATATGGACGACTCAAGAGTTTTCATTCAAGAAATAAGACTTTTTCAATAATGTGACATTTGTTGGAGTGGCATTCTTCTAGCAGAAAATACGTAGCGGTAAGATAATGCTAGCATGTCACTGTGTTGGAAATTTACCATGCCCCCTTGACAAGGTCTGAACCCATCTCATGCACACACTGCAGTCTGATCTTGATAGACACCACTAAACACCAACTGAACATCTCTATAGCACAACAGAAGCAAAGCTGGTCCACTACTGGGGTCTCAATCTAAGGCCTTTCTCCCCCTTCTGTCAGAACCCTAACCCATGACCACAGAAGCTGTGAAATATCGAAGGCATTCCTCCGTTTCATTGTCACAGCCTCTTGACTTCATGCCTACCTGCACCAAAGTCTCCTGTTCTATAAAACTGACCACTCTTCACATTCATGGTCATGTGGCTGAGAGTTTGTTAACCAAATATTTTGCTTTGGAATCCCTTCATGATGCCAACTCTAATGAAGTAAATTTATTTTAAAATGTGCTTTTCCCCCCAAATCATGCACTTAGGCAACATCTTATTTTGTTATGGTTCACTAATTGAAATAGAAACAAAACCAAGTGCACAGTCCAATTTTCTAAAATGTCTTTTCTCCTCTAAGAATCCATTGCTAAATCTATATCTAAAAAGAAATTATATGTCTTTGTTCTCAAAATCTTGGGATAAGCATATTCAAGAGAATTTTATGGCTAACTTACAAGTCAGAAATGGAATCATCTTTCCATTAGAAAAGGAAAACAACAGCCACCATTAACATTGTCTTCTAGACATAATTTTATTCGCTACCTACCAACATGTCACAAATAGCATAACCAGTGTCATCAAAGAACCTGCAAAAATAGCTTACTTAATAACACTGTACCTTGGACAAAGCTGTTTGCATAAATTTCTCGATTTCTAGTAAATTAATATTGACCTAGTTTTTCACTATGTACTTCATATACTAGGTAAAAATTCGCTTCTCTTCTTAACTCCGTATGTATTATTTCTGGTGGCAATGTTTATGAAAACTGTCATCTATTTTCAAGGTTTTGCAAAGTTTTTGTAAAATGGTCACCTGCTGTTTATTTCACACCTGCTAACATAATCCTTCCTTTATGGTGCTTTGTTTAGTTACCTTGGAAATGATATCATAACATAGCAGAACCACCTGTCATTGCAAGATGAAGCCTGCTTAATTTTAAGCTGGAGTTAACCTCATTTCTATATACATAATGGAAAATGGTATTTGACAGAGATTTCACACTGAGAGAAGTCTGAAACTACTCATGAAAGAGCTGTCCTTTTCTTAGTATCATATCTGATCTAAGGGTAAGGTCTGATACATTTTAGAAACAATATATAAAGAATTGCCTGTTTTCCCCAGGGATCATAGTATAGATGAGGAATGTACTGTCTAACTTGGTAAAATCTGCACTGATTATTTTTAATGTTCTCCAACTTTCTGTCAGAAAATCACATTAAAGTGGTAAGAAAGGACCTCATATTGTGTTCCAAGGAATAAATAAGGTATTTTCATTTAAATTGGTAGAGTAGGGGAAAATACAGTCTTTGGATTTCAGAATATGTCACTTATTGCTTTGTGAAATACAGTTTACCTTTCTAGGTATAACTTTCCTTCTAAATAAAGTAAGGAAAATAATGATCAACTTGATGTTTTCCTCAGCTGAAAGAGATTATGTTATGTGACTAGCACAATGCTTGATGGAGACTGAATTAAATTAATTTCCACCATACTCAGTTTAAAATTTTAAAATAGGGAGTTTTTATAAGATATAAAAATAAAAAGATATTAAAATAAAAATAAAAAAGATATAAAAATAAAAAAGTTTAAAAGACCAACTAACAACTAAGGCAAATAAATACAGAGTACCACTGGTTTTTTTGGATCATGGTTGGTTACGTGGTTATGTAACCCAGGCTGCCTCAGCCTCTGGGGTCCTGGGTTTATAACTATGTACTACACTGCCCAGATCAGAATATTATTAATAATAATTATTTTAAAAACAGTATATAAAATATTTTGTGAAAAGATTAAAAGTTATAAATATTTTCATGACCAGAATATCAGAACATGAAGGATGCTAATAGGTTACCTCATTCAACCCTTATCACTCTCCCAAGGTGACACATTTGATTAACAGCTCAGCTGAGATGAGAACAGACCACTTTAATGCAAGTTTAGTAACCTCTCATTTTTATCACAAACCTCCTATATGCTAACACTAATTTAAGCACGTTAAATTCTAAAAACATTTTAAAAATATAACACAAAGGAATTTTCTCACCACCCTAAAATACCTATTTAGTATTTAGAATTTCAGTATTTACTTTTCTGTACTATACTTGAATTGTGTTTTAAAGTTTAAGGAACTTTATAAAATGTCAAAAAGTGACAAAAATTAATACCTCTCCTTTCCCTTTATTTAAAGAGGAATTTTACTCTTCAAAAGCTGCTACCACCAGTCAACACTATCATTCTTAGGAAAAATGTTTTTAATGGGATGTTTGTGTTCACATTGCAAACTTTAAACTACCAAGTGTACCAATAGTAGACTGTAGGATCTGCTAGTCATTTGACTTGACTACACAAAACTTGGAAGAATATTGCAAGTTTTGAGGGGAGGATGAGATTGGCTCTCCTTAATGGTCTCCATGCATAGCTGGTGTGCACTCTATCACTGTTGCCGGGAGGAGTTAGCCTTTCTCCTTAAATCACTCTTGCCATATATTCACAGAGCATATTACTTCTCAACAGTCTGTGTCCAAGCTCCATAACTGTGTACTAAATGGCTAACTGGTGTGTTTCAAATAGTTTTGTTAAACTCTCAGTCATGAAAACAGTGAGAAATTATCTACTCCTAGGGGATTTGTAGAAAGGTCTGCCAAAATATTTCTGGCAATATTGGAATCCACACCACCTTAAAATATAAGATACATGGGATCTATGGCTCATTAACTGGGTAAATTAGTATATTAACAAGTTTTCTATTTTTTTGTCATGCTGAGGGAGGAGAAAGAACCTTTCTATCCTGAATATTAGCTGGCTCCTCCTTCCAGGATTGTTCCAGCTTTCTTTCCTTACACCCAAACCCCTGGGAAGAGGATGGGCTTTTACTGAAAAGTAACTCTTTTCATCAACATAACAACAGAAACACAGTTTTACTTGTGTATACATTATATTAGTGTTGATACCATTTAGAGAAAAAAATATAACTATGAGCTAAAATGATAGCTAATTCTTCTAATCTGAAGCTAGGAAATCAAATCCAGTTGTTTCTGTTCTCTGACCACTTGACTAAGACAGATGTGGCAGCACTGGCACACATCATAGGAATCTGCTTTTTGTTGGGAAAAAAAAAGTGGGTGCCTTTTTCATAAATTTAACAAAAAGAAAACCTTAAGGCACTAGCTTTTACATAATCACACAAGGTGATTAACTATAATGTACCATACACTATAACAGTGATATTTTCCTAATGCTTTGTACTTTCTGCTAGGCAAAATACTAAAAATATTTTTTTTAATTCTAAATGCACTTAGCTACTTTAGAAGAATTAGACATTCGGTGGCCTTACTACAGACTACTGTGTCTAGTAGCTATGCTTACCCAAATAATCTATTCACTTGTGTTGTTCCTAGGTAGATAGAAGTCCACATAAATTAGAATAAATTCAAATAAAATGTAATGTGAAGAAAAATGCTTGAAAAAGTAAATTCAAGTGATTTCTTTCAAATCAAAAGGTTGCTATAAAAGAAGCCGTTTAAAATTAATTTATTTTAACTGACATATAGTCTTTACTGTGAATCTCTGATGAGATTAGTTTGCTAAACTAATATAGCTATACTGAATCAGAAATTAGATGTCCACAAGAATGAGGGACAATTTTCCTTTAGAGAAGTAGAAATAATAGTAGCTGTTGTAGAATCTTTAAGGTTTTGTTAAAGCCCAGACACTTCTCATATGTATCTTTTGAACATTAGACCATATTTAATATATATCCAGAGACACTGATATATATATATATGTACATATACATGTGTACACACAAACACATATATTTATAGTTTTTATTTAGCTATAGCAAAATATAATCCTGCAATTTCCTGAGAATTTAGAAAAATAAAAGAACTTCCCACAGCTTTTTAAAATGCTCATAGATGCTGATGAATTCTCCTTTAAAGCAAACTGTACTAATCGCCACTCACACCAGGAGTGTGTGAAAATCTCCAATTCTCAAAATCCCCAACAACACTAGGCATAATTAGATTTCCAAGTTTTGACCAGTCAGTGAAGCAGATATTTCGTTGCTCATTGTAATTGACTTTTCTTTTTGTACTTCTTTGTATTTGGAATGTACCTTATACAAATTTCCTGTGCACCCATTTTTGCTGAACTACTATTGTTTTTAAAGAGAACTTATGTAATTTTTTCTGTTTTGTCTCCATTGCACTCATCCCAATGATCTGATTTTAACCATTGTCAGCCAGGTACATATTCCTCCCCCTCTTTCTCCTTGATCATACAAACACACACAAGCCCATTTACACACATGTAAAATTGGTTCACTTTAACTCAAATGTCCACAGGAGGCAAGTTTAAAGTAAAGAAAGTATAGTGCCTGGAGCTGGGAATAGGAATGAGGATTAATTGTACATGTGCATGAGGGAACTTACTGTGGTATTCAAATGTTCAAAAACTGGTTCATGCCATGCTATTTATTTATTTTGGACACTGCTGTAAAAGGGGCACTGTTTGGGAGAGGGAAAGCAGTGGGAGCAGGGAGAGAAAAAGAAGAGGCGACGGTGTGAATATGATTGCACTATGTACGTGTGTGAAAACAGTACAATGAAAGGCCTGGTTTTTTTTTTTTCCTTCTGAAACAAATTAGAGGAATGGAAACACTGACTTTGGGTGTTCACTTTCTGTGAGTCTAGTTTAGTGGACTTGCATTAAACAAGATCCCTGTTTAACAGCAGGCTGCTGTTTTCTGACTCTGCTGGCTATTTCTGGCAGGAGTTTTAAGTAAAGGGGACAGACGGATAGCAGGAGCTTAAGAAAAAGTATTAGGGCAGGTGAATTTGATCAAAGTACATTATATGCATGTAAGTATCACAATAAAATCCCTATACACTTAGTTTACTCTAATAAAAGCTGATTTATGGTGATGGTTCTGCCACTTAGTAGAGTTACTAATAAACAATGAAATGTAACGTTTGAAGGGAGGAGTTTTCTATGTAAAATGTGGCTCAATTTTTTTTTTAAAAGAAACATATACACTGTTCAGCAACTTGCCTTTTTCAAATAACAATATTTTATAAATATCTATATAAGTTACTAGGTACTGCCTCAAAGTCTACCTTTTTTGTACTTTCTATATACACATGTATATGCATACAGAAGCACATATGACTTTGCATGATTAAGATCATATAAACTTAAGTCTATGCACAACTTTGTTATCTTAATTTCAGAACAGAAGAGCAAAATAGAAAGTTCTGAAAGCAAACATAATCAATAAACAACACAGGTTCAGAAATATACATTTACGTATGTACATATAAATATATACACATAGGGATATATAATATATATATATGCAACATGTTTACAAGGTGCTATTATTTAAAGAGTGCTTACATGTGGACAAGAAAAAGATAACCCAGGAGAAGAGTGAGCAAAGGTTATAATTAATTCTCAAAAAATCAAACCCAGTTGGCTTAAAACAAATGAAATAATGCATATGTTTAACAAAGAACAAATCAGATTATTAAATTAATCAGAAAGCAATATTTTATGTACATTATGTTTATAGGAACAAAAAAATTAGCATAGATTACTAGTGAATTTACAGGGAGTGTGTTGTCTCAGATATTGCTAACTCATTAAAAGGTTTTTGGTAAGCATTTCAGAAAAATCTATTTTTTGGAATTTATTCCTAACATCTAAAACACTAGTGAGGATATATGCACAAAGATATTTATGGTAGTGATGTTCTTGGTGTGAAAAAAACCTGAAACTGTAAAAATATTGAGTAAATTATGGTATGTACATATTAGACTTTGCAAATATTTTTCTGTTTAACCAGTTTACTTTCTCATTGATTTTCATGTAGCCTTATAGTCAGCAAAAAAATACATCTTTACCTTTTCATTGCCATTATGATACTCATTATTTTATTTTCTTTACTCTTTACATTAGCCAAAATGTCCAAAGTCTAGTTAAATATTTTTGCAGTTCTGTCTGAGGATTGAACTCAGGTCCTTGTGATTGTCAGGCAAGTATTTAACCACTTGAGTCATGCTCCCAGTTCTTTTGCTTTTAGTTTGTTTTTCAGATAGGCTCTCCTGCTAACTTTCCAGGGGTTGGCCTCAAACCACGATGTCCTATCTTTACCTCCTGAGTAGCTAGGATATCAGAATACGCCACCACACCTGGCTAAAAGTCCTGATTTTTTAAAATATGGGCTTCTTGTTTTATCTGCAAAAATACAATTGCTGTTTTCTATTCATATGTAGGAGGCTTTATTATATCCCTAACTTTCTTAGTGTTTCATTAGAAATGGTTGTCAATTTTATCAAATGTTTTTCAAGTATCTCTTGATCTGGTTATATGATTTTTCTCCTTTACCAATTTGTTACACTAAACTATGGTGTTAGATTTCCTGATATTAAATCACTCTTATATTCCTGTACTACAGAGGTTAACTGGTCATTTTGTTGCACCAGATCTCAGAGTGATAATTTGAAAAAGAATGTGAAAAGTAAACCTTTTGAATAGTTTTATGTACAGAAATATATTTATTATGCTCACAATTGGGCACAGAACACTAGACTCAGAAGGTTGTTTCAGAACATTGATGACATTGCTCAGTTAACTTCTAACATGTCAATGATAGAAAAATGACAATCTGATTTTTATTTCTTTATATGTAAACTTTTTCACTTTTTCCTGAATCCTTTTATGATTCTTTTTTTTTTGGATTTTCTTATGTTTTATTTCAATCCTTTCCATGTTAAAATTTGTGGAAGATTCTTTAAAATTTAAAATACCTTTTAGTGGTCACATTGCAAAGATGCCCAATATGTGTACACTTTTTTTTTAACGATTCTTCTGTTCGTATATGGAGTAACTAAATTTCACCCAGGTGCGTCTTTATGTAAGTTTTAAAAAATAATTATGCTTAATAATTTTGGAATATTTCCTCTGATTTTGTATTTATGTCCTCCATTTTTTCTCATTTTTTGAAGCTTCTATTAATTAGCTAGACTTCCTTGTTTTAAGTGTGTATGACTGTCTCTTCTACCATAGTTTTTGTCTTCCCATTATCTGATGAAAATATCTATCTTAACCATTCCTGATTCAGGCCTCAGCTCTGCCTGCTCTATTGATTGGTTCTCAAACAACTTTTGCAAATATATTTTAATTCTTAACTCCTCTTTTTTCTTTTATTTCCCCTTTCTCTAGTAGACTGCTTTTATTTAATGTATGCAGATCTCTCAAATCTCACTGAATCAGCTCTGTTCCTTCTTGGATTAACTTCTTCTGCTAGTAAGCAGGTCATACAGTAACTTTCTGAAGATTCCCACCTTTGAAACAGGAGGGGGCACTGGGACTTTGGCATAAATGGGTGACTATGTTCACTGACTGTCTTTGTTTTCACATTTGAGCATATGGAGGATGTGGAGGATAAATGGAAATGAGCACCGTCTCCTATCAAAACTATTTCTCAACTCTTCTCTTATCAAAACAAAGTTGGCTATTCTCTCGTGGTAGAATGCTCCAGTGGCCCCCCTTGTTATGTCGCTCTTTTCTTTCTTTCTTCTCCAGTCCGTGTCAGTTTCGAATGGCAGGTGTCTTCAGGTTGCCTGGTCCCCTTTCCTCCCCTGACGCCCATCTCAGTCATATCTTTCTCCTCACACACAGTTCTCCAGCCTTCAGGTGTTGCCTGGAACCCGAGTCAAGTACGTCGCTGCCTGTTTCCTTCAAGTGTGCACACATGGCTGTGCTCAGAGGCGAGGTGATCTCGGGCTGTCCTCGCCTTATGCATGGCGTCAGTGACCAATTGCACTGATAGTTTCCCACTGTAACAATTTCTATTGGCATGTTATTTTCTTTCATTAATTAGCTCAGAGTTTCCATCTTTGTGGAGTAATTAAAAAGTTATGGTCCGACAATGATACCTTTTTACATTCTAGTTCTATTTTAAATTTGTTTATATTTTAATTTTTCCTGTGTTTGGAGGAATTTTGCAGGTGGGGAAGTGCCTACGTTTGTGTTCTCACCATTTTAATCCATTCTTCTTTGCTATATATTTATTATTATCATTTAAAAATTGTTCTTGAATTATAAGCGAAGTCATTCTTAAAAGCCTTCCTAGATCACCCCAGGTTGAATTAATTATTCCCTTTCTTTCTCCTATTTAATAAACTACAGCATCTATAACTTCCTGGTACTCATTTATTTATGTGGTTGTCTGCCTGTAAACTGTGCTCTTCTTGAAACTAGGGCACAAGTCAGTATTTTTTTTCCTACTTATTTATTTATTTGTTTATTTTTGTGAGTCTGGAGTTTGAATTCAGGGCTTCATGCTTGAAAAGCAGGTGCCATATTGCTTGACCCCCACCTCTACTCCATTTTGCTGTTTATATTTTTGGAGATAGGGTCTTATGAACTATTTGCCTGTGTTATCCTTGAAATATGATCCTCCCAAACACAGCCTCCAAAGTAGCTAGGATTACAGGTGTGAGCCACCTGTGCCCAGCTGTTTTTCTTTCTCAAAACATAATTATTAAAGATCAATTGATATAATTTTATTATCACTATGAAAGATGACATTGCAATGCAAAATAAATACACAAGATGTCCTCTTATAGGAAATTTATAATGGACACTACATTAAGCAAATTATAAATGTTAGTGATCATCCCCCAAACACTGAAAGTACAGAATATTACCCCTCTGTGTGAATGAGAAACTGAGGCTCAATACAGTTAAGCAGATAATCCTAAATTACATGAGCAACTCATGTAATTCATGGGTAGAGAAGTCTGGTTTAATTATGTTTTGCTTTTAAGCTTAGAGACTTAACTATGTTTTTCTATCTCTTTCTGGAAATAACAATATTAATATTAGATAATATTTAATGTTAAAGCATATTAAAATCTCAAATTTCCAATCCCAAATCACTTACATAAGCTAGTGTTTGAGAGCAATGATCTAAAACTAGGTGCAGTACTAAGAATGTAGGAAAAAATTAAAATTTACACATGCATATATCTATATATATGTTCATATATATATACATGTTTAAACAGATAGGTACATATATATATAAGAAAAATTCATAATATTGAAGTATATGTACTTTTGTGTGTGAAGGTAAGTCTTAAATATTAAAGCAAATGAAACTATAAATGACCAGAAGCATCATGAATAAATTACATTGAACTATTGAGGGTCTATGCTTTGAACCACATTTGTTTTGTTTTTATTCATTTCATTTTAATTTTTACCATTTAGGATCTAAATCTGTCCAAAACATATAACATACCTGCAATATTGTCTTAAAAAAGGAGAGATGGAGAATTTTAAATACAATCATTACAACTACTATTTATGGAGGGCCCCCTGTATGTGTACTACTGACAATTCTTCTACTAACCTAGAAAAACAGGTTTTATGAACTCCTCTGCAAATCTAACCACCAAGTCACTCACAGTCAAAACAGTTTGCCTAAAGCTTTCCAGCTAATAGGCAGGCAGCCAGTATCTGAGTCGAGGTCTATCTAACACCATGTTGTACCCTCCTTTCATGACCTTGGAGGAAAGCAAGAGAGAAATCTCGATGTCTATTATGTACTGAGAATCTTGCTAGGGAACTTTTCCACCTGTGTTAGTTACTTCCTCTAGAGAGATGGTTACTTATGTTTGCCTCACAGACCAAAAAAAGCCTAGCTGCGGAAATCCTAGTGTTATCCACAGCCAGTAAGGAGAGAAGCTGGGATTTGAAACCACTTTGACTCCAAATTCCATGTTCTTTTCTCTCCCCAAGGCCATCAATGTAAGGAACAGATATATTTATTTTATCATGCTGCAACCAAGGAAAATGTACTTAAGTCTAAGTGATGTGCTTTTTAAATTCTTGTGTCTGTGTTCTTGATTTTGACTTTCTGCTGAAGCTGCCATATGCTTCTGACCCAGAGTACCTGCTAACTGGAGTAATCTGTTTTATCTTCTAATGTAAATTCACAAACATGAAGACTCACTACAAAACCCAGTTTTTAAGAGCTATGAAAACACTAAGAGTCCTCTTATGAACTCATGGTATGGATTTTAATTGCCTGGACATGGTCAAGCTTACCTACTGTTTCTTATCTGTTTCTAGCAAGGTGAAGCAGACAGAAGGATGAGTTTTGGAATAAATGAGATACTACTTTAGTTTTGAACTGAAAGAGTGTTCCAGAAGAAGAACGAGCTAGGGCAGAAACCTGAACTAGGGTAGTTTAGCATGCACCAGAGACAGGAAGAACACAGGAAGCAGAAAGATGGTGTGGTTTGGGAGATGACTTATGTAACTGTGGAGTTTAGTAGGTGTTGGGTACACCTGTAAGTATTTTGGCTTTTACACTGGATGAGATGAGATGGAAAGTCATCAAAGGGTTTTGAGCAGATACAATATGATCTGGCCTATACATTAAAACAATCATTCTAGCTGCAATGAATGGGTTACCTGGGTTGAGAGGTCACAAGTACAGGCCACTTGAGTGTTCAATGAAATAATTCAAAATAGATGGTGTCTTGAACCAGGATGGCAAGGTAGAGGTGGTAAGAGATTGTGCTGTGAATATATTTTGAAGACAGAGCTAACAAGATTTACTGATGGATTGGATACAAGGTGTGAAAGAGAGAGAGAGAGAAAAGATGAGGTCAGGAGGTTTTCATGGCTTTTGGTTTGTGCAACTTGAACAATGGAGTGGCCATTTACTACAGTGAAAACTACTACTATGGTATAAACCGAATTGTATGATAAGAACAGGACTTGGGTTTTGTTCATGTTAAGTTTGAGATGCTCATTGAATATCTGCTAGTACCTTCAACTACCAGGCTGACGCCTTCCCGGTGTTCTCTTTTCAATTCACCAGGACAATTAGAACTATATCATAGTCCCTGGGAAACTCAGAGGTACCTTCAGTGGCTGGAGAAAACTATAATGGATGGATCAGCTGGAATTCCCTACTGCCTGGTTTCCTCCTCCACTGTATCATTCCTATGCCTTTCAGGAAATTGACAGGTTGGAGTCATAGATAATAAAAGCTTTCCTCTTTCTAAAACTACAATGACGGTAAAGGGCCAATCTCAAGTTTTAAAGATGAACAACAGATGAAAAATACATTTGCCAAGAGGCAGACTTTTCGAGGAATCAGAGCAAATGATTCTCTAAGAAAATGTCATGTTATACAACGCTACTACAATTTGGGATAAACCTACATAAAAAGAAATCCTGTAATTATTTTAGAAGATTGTTCTTCCATGAAAACAGAACAATCTGATTTCATAAAATTTTGCCTTCAGATGATTCAAAACTCACCTGGAAAGACAGGTAAGTCCTTGGAAAGAATAAAGGACAGACATATTCATAGAAGGTAGCAGTTATTCTTTCCTGGTAATTTAATCCAATCTGAATTTGATACATAAATCTCTACAAGAGCCCTTCAAAATGGTCTTCAGATAAAATAACAATTTGGACATGTCTAGCAACTATAAATTTAAAGGGGAACTAAAATGTACAGACTTCAAAACAAATATCCTTATAGGGAACAATCATATACTAGTCTGATGCTCAAATTAACAAAGCAATAATAAGAAGAAATAAAAAGACTTAGTCTAAAAGTTACAAAAAAAAAAAAACAGCAACAAACAAAGCAAAGAAAATATCAAAGTGTTTGAGAAAAACAAAAATACTTTGTGATCATGAAGCCCAGCCATCAGTCTGAGGCTTGACGTCCTCATTCCCTAGAAATCTCTTTTGCATCAAGTGCAGGACATACATCTTTTCCTTGTGATTGGCATATGTAAAGAAAAAAAATGAAGTGTATACCTTTTTTGATGGCTGATATGGTTGGTCTTTGGTGTTTCTATGTAGCTTAAAAGACACAATTTCAAATTTCCTATGAGTAACTGAAGAGTCAAAAAGCATAGTAACTTTTCTATGGAAGGTTTAGTTTCCACTTTGACATACAATTTCCTTCAACAGCATTTAATTGCTCAATAAAAGCACTTGGTTTTTATGAAAATTAAATATTTTACATCACAGTTGTTTATAAATTTAAACACACAAAATTATTTTTCCACCATTATAAAGCAACTCAAATGTAATTTTCTAAACAAAATATTTAGTGCCAAAGATGTAGCTCAGTTGGTGGAATGGCTCAAATGATAAGAGGGTCTGCCTCGCAAACATGAGGCTCTGAGTTCAAACTCCAGTGCTGCTAAAAAAAGATGCAGTTCAGAGTTCAGAAGTAGTGTGCTTGCCTAGCATGTGCAATGCCATGGGTTCCATCTACAACACCAAAACAAAAAATCCACTATATATATAAACTTATGTATATAAAATATAGTACTTACATGTTACATAACCAGATAAATTGTCTAATGTTTACATTCATTTATTAAATGCTATAGGAAGGGAATATATTAAATTGAGGAATTCTTAAGATCTAGATCCCTAACTTTAGGTTATAGCACTGAAATTTAGAACAAATTTATTTTTTTGGAGGAGGCAGTACTGGGCTTTGAACTCAGGGCCTCATGCTTGCTAAGCAGGTATTCTACCACTTGAGCCACACCTGGCCCTTTTGCTTAAGTTATATATATTTTTAAATAGGGTTGTGATCTCTTATTTAGGTTTTCCACATAACTGGGATGACAGGTGTGCAGCACCACACCCAGCTTTTTATTAGTTGACACCGGGTCTTGAGAGTTCTTGCCCAGGTTGGCCTCAAAGTGCAATTCTCCTGATCTCTACCTCCCAAGTAGCTAGGACTACAGATGCCATCACACCCAGCTATGATATATTTTTAGAAAGGTTTTTAAGTGTCTGCAAAACTGCTCCAATAAATTTAAAATTTATTTTGTAAACAAAAGTTGCAAAGTTGTAAGACTTTTAAAAAGTACTCTAATAAGCAGAATATGAGGGATGGTCTTAGTCTAATACACTGTGGCTTCTAAGCAAATGGGCACAAGATGCCTTTGGCACTGATAGGTTTGAGTAGTAAGCTGACTGAATTACTAGACAGTCATTACTCAATATGCTAAGAGGGAGGTTTAGAAATTGTATTAATATAAAATTCCATAAAAATTATTATGCACAAATACAGTGTTATATTATGTAAGCACATACATATACACATGTGCTGTTAAGCTGAATTTATTAAATTATAAATTTTTTAAGAAATGGCTTTATCTACATTGTATATTAAACATAGAATATAACATAGTCATAGTAAAATTAAAAACCCTGGAATCAGTGAATGAGTGCATGTTACTCAGGGAAAATAATTTTTTAAATTATCATAATTAATTTTCATGGCTGCTTGGTCAAATAAGAGTGAGCTTAATGATTGAATGCAAATGATTTTTCTTGAACATTGAATAACTTTTATATTAAATTAATTAATAAGCATCTTGGAATTCATCACCAGCAATATTACATTTATTGAAAAGACAGGTAGTATTTTTAAATGAAAAATTATTATATATTAGGTTCTGATGAGAGAGAAACCTACAAATGAAGGAATAAATAAGTGAATAAATAGATTAACATAGACCTATGAAAAATCTATTTGAAGAGCATTTCTAGAATGGTGATGTCAGAAGCTCGCAGACCTCCTTCTGAAGAAAATAATAATTTATAAGGACTAGCTTTCAAAACAGCCGTTAACATTATTTGGAGATTATCTGAAGGACATATAGCAAATGGATTAAAGTTTATTTAAGAAATGCTCCCAATTTCCCATAAGACAGCAAGAGTCTGTGGAATCTGAAACACAACCAGCTTCCTTGCTTCTCCTCTCCCATATCAGCAAGATGAAAGTTCTAGTGTAGGTGGTGCAGTCAAGACCGTGATGTGTCTCTCTGCTCTCTCCTGTCTTCCTCACCTCTAGTTTGCACTAAAGGGTTATAGTGTCTGTACGAAGTCCAGGCAAGGGCAAGTGCAGTTGACTGGTCAGAGACTTTCTCCACGTGGCTCCCACACTCCCACACCCCCGGATGTGGCAATGCAAAATTACTAGGCCCTAATCATATTCACCTTAATGTGATTGCAGGATGGAGGTTCGATGCCAGGAAAAGCTAGCAAAGATGACCAGGAACTACTGATTCTATCTAGTAACCCCCTCATTCAGCAGGTTTTCTACCGGGAGCAGGGTGCAGGGGAATGGAGTGGGGGTTGCTGTTTATACATCCAGCTTCACAAAGTGGTGCAGAGCTTCTTACCAGGAGAAGAGGCAAATCATGACAAAATTCTGTAGCCTTCCCTGAGGAGACTGGCTTTATTTTCTACTAGAGGTTTGGAAATTTTAAGCAGAGTAGAACTGTCAAAAACAATGATTTTGTTGGCAATCATTTAAGAAGAGGCTGATGTTTCCAGAGGGAACCAGGAAAGCCAGCTCAGAGAAGCCTAGAATTGCAGCAGGCTTTAAAGACTGGTTCAAAGATCATCCCTGAAGAGGGGCCCAAGTTTAATAGGATCTGACTGTAGAACAATTTATGCACAGAGTATTATTTCAAACCATGTAACAATTGACAAGCAATTAGTGAAGGGGAACAGCTAGCTGATACCAATAAAGGCAGAACAGCTAGGGACTTAAAAGGAGGTGAAGGAAAGAGAAGTACAAAGATAGCTTCCTCAGAAACTCTGATTCACTGATGGGGAGTAGGTCAGAATGATGCCACCCAGAACTGGGCCCATGAGCAGTTAACATCACAAGCTGAACATCACAAGCTGAACACTGCCGGTACGGCCAGTTCACTAGACAAAAAAAGCAAACAAACAAACTAAACCATGCCCAGGTGTGGGGGCGGTAGTGTGTCTGGGATTGCTAGTGGCTAAACCCCCCAAAATTTGATGAAAAAATGTTGATGCACACATCTAAGGAACTCAATGAATGCCAAGTAGAAATACTCAGAAATCTATGGCCGGACACATGCCCCCGTGATTATAAATGTTGAAAAACAAGAAAATTCTTAAGAGCAACAAGAAAATATATACAAGAGCATCTTGATCAAGTTATCAGCTGGTAATGGAAGCCATAAACCAGTATGATGACATACTCAACACATGAAAAAAGAAACTGTTAATAAGAATCTCATATCCAGCAAAACTATCCATAAATGAAGATTAAATAAAGACATTTCAAGATAAACAAAAGCTGATAGAATTCATTGCTAGAAGACCAACCTTAAACAAATATTAAAGGAATTGATAAAAAGACAGTAATATGAATCTGCACAAAAAGAATATTGTTAAAGATAATTATACAGATAAGTATAAAAAGATAATTTCATGTTTCTCCTCTTTTGTTATCATACATAATTTTTAAAGAGTTTTATAAAACCATAGTTGTATTAGAGTATTGCTTGGCCTGTAACATATAGAAATAAAATGTAGTTTACCATAACAGGACAAAAGACATGGGTGGAATTAATATTGTATTAGAGTAAGGAAATGATAACAGATGGTAACTTAGAATACGTAGAAAGAAATGAAGAGAATCAAATGTAGAAAATATGAATTCTAATAAAATGGTCCCTCATTTCTCTCTCAGCTTCTTTAAAGAACGCAGTATTAGATACAGTAATGATTATAATACTGTAGTTTTGGGATTGTAACATATAGAGACATAAGAACTGTAGGGAGACTAACAGCACAGAAAACAAGAGGGAAAGGTGACCGCATTCATATAGAATTAACATTCAACAGGTCATTTGAGGTAAGGTGGTATAAATGTGAAGTAGATTCTGAAAAATTAAAATATACATTGTAAAATGTAAAGCTGCCAGGCACCAAAGGCTCACACCTGTAATCCTAGCCACTTGGGAGACTGAGTTCAGGAAGATTACAGTTCAAGGCCAGTCCAGGAAAAAAAGTTCAGGACACCCAATCTTAGCCAGTAGCTGGGGGAAGTGGCACATGCCTGTCACTGCAGCTATACAAGAGGATTGCGGTTATAGGCCAACCCAGGCCAAAAAGTTTATGAGACCCCCCCATCTCAATGGAAAAACTAGATGCGTGGTATTTGCCTGTCATCCCAACAACAGTTGGGGTATAAAATAGGAGCATCATCGTCCAGGCCGTCTGAGCAAAAAAGTGGGACCCTGTCTCCAAATAAGAAGAGGAAAAGGGCTTGAGGTGTGATAATGTGTCTATTTCGCAAGTGCAAAGCCCTGAGTTTGGACCCCAGTACCACCAATAAATAAATATCCTAAAGCTATTAGAAAATAACTCAGAAAATATATGAAAAAATCACTGGAAATACTAATCAGGCAGATGGTCATATTGGGTAAACCAAACCAAAACAAACAATAACAAACAAAAGCAAGCAAACAAAAAAAGACCCAAGCCTCTACAGAAGATATGGTTTGAATTCAAAGATAATAATAGGATCAAAGTATATCATATGCATATGTGGAACAAACAATGAAATTCACTTGTAAAATTAATATATGCTAATAAAAAAATTGAAAATATGATGGAATTAAAATATGAGAAAAGCATACCATTTAGACAGCAAGGTTAAGAGTGCTAGAGTGGCTATGCTATTTTGACAAATAGGCTCTGACTGTCACACATTCCCCACTAATAAAAGCACTAACAGAGATCTGTCTGCCGAGGAAGCCTGCTGTGCAGCGAGCTTCAGGGATGGATTGGCAGTTGGGTGGCAGATGACAGAAAATCTGGCTGTTAGTCTGTATGTGTGTGCCTGCATGCTACTGAAAGCTCAATCATTAGAGAAAATATCTTATGTACCCTAAAAGAACAGTCTTTTAAGGTATTGTTTTAAGTTTCTGTGTCAATTTTGTTTCATTCCCTGGTAGATTAAAAATGAAGCTAAGTTTCTTTGTGTGTTTAAAAAATAGCCTTTTCAATCAGTTGTAAAAAAAAAAAATCTCTTAGTTTGTTTGCACCCTAGGGATAGTTAGTCCACACAGGCAGTAGAATCCAAATTAGCTTAAATTCCATAGGGCTCCTATTTTGATTGACTATATAGATAAAAATATTTACAGAATTCTAACTGACAGAAATAAAGAATCCCCAAAGGAAGAACCCGAACTTCTAGTACATTAAACATGTTAGCTTTTTGAGAATGTACTTCCAAGAAATTTCCAATTTAGAAGTATTTTATGGAAGACTATTAATCCACATATAATAATAATGATAGGTAAGTCATAGGTATCAAATAGTTTGACAATTTTGGGTTAAATAGTCTTAAGAAAACCGCAGTGAGATATCATTTCTCTTCCCATGCAATATGATGGCTACTGACCGAGAAGATAGTCAACAAGTGTTGACAAGACATGTGAGGAAACTGGAGCCACAGTCATTGCTGTGCTGCTTCTTGGAACAATATTTCAGCAATTTGTCAAAATGTTAAGCCAGGAGTTATCACATGATCTAGAAATTTCACTCCTTGATGTGTAAACAGGAGATTTGATATTTATGTCCACACAGGATCAGGATCCAAACATAGTTTCATCTAGGTTCTGTGAAAGCTGTTCCTACCACAGCCCTTATCTCATATGAGAAAAGGATTGTTTTCTGCAGCCTGGTGCAGCTCTGTTAGGTCTGCTATGGGCCTTTATTTAACATTGATTTGCAAAATTATAATATATGGCTCATCAACAGATGAATGTTTAAAGAAAGCAATGGAGTTTTTTTCAGCATTACAAAGAATGCAATTGTGTTCTTTGATGGAATTGGAGATCATCATGTTAGGTAAACCAAGGCAGTTCCATAAAGACAAATGTCACATGTGTTCTCTCATCTGTGGAAGCTAAGGGGAAACACAACACAACAAAGCAAAGCCCAACATTATGACAGTAACAGGGACACTAACAGGGAGGTGGAAAGGGAAGGGGAGAGCGGGGAGGCAGGAGTAGGAGACAGAGAGAGGAATAGAGGGGTCAATACCATCAAAGCACGTTATATTTAATATATACCAATAAAAGTTCACAGCTTTCTGAATTATCTGACATAAGAGCTTTGTAGCATGTTGCTTTATTCCCCTTTAGGGTAAGCACGACAAAGTCAGACAAAACACCTTGAGATATCAAATTGACCAAATTGCCTAATGAAAGTTCTCCTCTAGACACATTGTAACATTTCCTTACTGATATATTTACCTATATTTATATACTTTTCTTTAAATTTAAAATATCTTTCTGGGGAGAATTTTTAAGAGAACTGTCATAGAAATCCATCAAAGCATCTAAAAAACAAAGAAAGCATGAAAGTAGGTTTCTATAAGTTCTTACAATCACTTTTTCATATGAGTAGGATTGTAAATTCTTATCATCTGCTTCATCATGCTATGGACTAAATCTGGATACCTCTGAGAAGATTTCTCATAATAATAAATATTTAATGTAATCATGCAAATCATGTTTTAAAAATGGTTATAATTCTACTGACTTGTTTGCCTTTAATTCAAGTAAGAGAAAAACCAAAACCCATTACATTGGTGTTTAAGAGCAGAGCCTGTGAGTGATAAGCTAATGACTGATCATCCCAGAGCTAACACCTATGAGAAGGCTAGCTTCACCTACCAGTTGGTACAGTTCATTCCACCCAATTTTACTTTTTGAATAAGCTGGTAAAATAGAAACACAATTGTTTCATCATCACAGCATGTAACACGGTTTCTAAAATAAACACCAATGAAAAGTTATGAGAGGGCAGTTTAAAAGTCTGTTACTCCATAAACATAGTACATTATTATTTTGATATAAAAAGTGATTTACACATGATTACTAAAAGATAACATATGAGCTGCTTTCATTCACATTTCAAAAGAGAAAAAGTGGTAGGGTTCTGCTTTCCAAAGGAATGTTCACTTTTATTATAAAATATTCTTAACTTTAAGACCTGATACACTTTGAAAGTACAGGTAAACTGAAAATGTAGCAAGTTCGTTTTCAGTTGCTATATTCATAAACTAATCCTTCATACTGAAAAAAAGTACTGATGAAATTTATGAGAAATCCCAAAAGAATTGAATTTGGAGGATTCAATTCAGTTGGCTTACTAGTGGAAAAGTGTTACTGTTACCAAGGGAGCTATCTAAATTCAATCCTTTGCCACCAAATAGAGTAAAACAAAGATAAAAGCAATTTTAAAAGGCTGTGGGGAATTTTACAGTATCCCTATCTATTTAGGCTTAGGAGATGGATTTCAATGAAATAAAAAACATAATCACAATTTTACCAATGAGAGTATGAACGTGTTTCTATTATAAACTATTACATATGCTCATTTCAAAGTAATTCATCATGACAGCTATTTTCTTCATAAGCAAGTCCACAACCTTCCAAGTAATTATTAGATATAATTTAGGCTAAAAATAAAATAAAATTTTAGCTTAAAATAATAAACATATTGCTGGACTCAAAAATATGCCATTTTTTATTCTGGACTTAATGAAGGAAATACTAGCACATTAGCCATCCTTAGGACTTTTCTAGTGTTTTAATCACATTTATTCAACACTATTACTATACTGATCAAGATAAAGATTGCTCTGAGGAAAGGTTTATTCATCCTCTTCCTATTCCCTTTTCAACCAAAGTAGTATATGCATATGCATGTATGCATGCATACACACACTTGTAAATTATGATTTTGGTGTCAAAAATAAAAGAACTCAAAGGAATAGGGGAGGGCTAGCAGTCAAACATGTTATTTAGTACTTGGTTACTCTCTTTTACATAACTAAGGTGAAATCTGGCTTCAGTTCCCTTGGACTAGACAGGTAATTCATTGGACTAACTCAATGGGCAATAAGATATTTAAGGAAATCATGACTAAACACTTAAAGTATTAGATATATTTATTTTAGTCAATGTGAGAATGACTGAAAGTGATCATATTTAACAGTCTTTCACTCTATTTTCAGGATAGAAAATTCACCTGAATTCTCATGATGCAGTTAGTAATTCCAACAAGCACAAAGAGCCTACTATGATGGGTGGTTCTGGCAAAGGGACCATGAGTCTGGCCAGCCCTGCAGTGCTAACCCAAGTCTTACCACCACCAAGTCTGCATAACACTAGCACAATTATTACTTACACTTTTATTGTTTAAAGAAATTTAACGTTATCCACATTTCAAACACAGACTCACCCAAAGTAACAGTATTTATGAAACCTCAGGTATGGTATTCTAGTTATACTTTTTCTAATACAATACATGATTACATCAAAGTAATATTCTTTAAAATGATCCCATATACTACCAACAGCACAGGCAAAACATTTAGTGAAAGCAGATTATCCCATATAATTTTCAACCTGATTTCTTTTCATAGAAATAAACTGATGAACGTACATTAACACAAAGTTTCAAAACACAGATAAGATTCAACTAAATGTCATGCTTGCTAATTATGCACTTGAGGACATCACTTAAACTTGGAAAGTTTGAACAAAGGCAGCTGAGTTGATACGTTGAATCCAAAATATTCATTGCCTCAGTCTCAGGAGACTAAAGAGCTTGGAGGAAGTTATACTTTACACAGAATGAAGGTGGATAGAGCACACAAAGGACAGGGTGACTGAAGAATCCACCGAGATTCTTCCTTCCCAAGCACAAAGAGCCTTTGGGGTTTGTACAGCTGGTAAGAGTTAAAAGTGATCCTTCACTTCCTTAAAGGGGTGATTGCTATACATAAGGGAGATGAAACAGGCAAAATGTGGTTCAACTTGACAATTCTGCAAGTTGTTCTACAGAAGAATAATTATATTTTTGAGTTTCTGATTTGAATTTGATCCACCCTGTACACTAACTCAGGTATATTCCATTTCTTCTTCAATAAAGCTCGAATCACCTGCCCTTATATCTAATAAGTGCTGGGAAAGGTAAAGCTCATAATGGAATAATCATCAAAACTCAAGCACCTAAGAAGACACATAGGGGCCTAACAACATGAATTATATTCAGATCACATGGTCCTCATAGACTCAAGTCACTCAAACTTTACATATTAATGAAAATACTGTCAGGCTTCTAGGTGTTCATCTTATTTTCCTTTTCATGAGAAGTGGGGATGAGCTTTTTCTAGCATATAATTTCCTTGTGAGAGACGTTGATTAACAGTATTAGGTACAATGCTCACTTTATAAAGCTCAGTATATGTATTGTATCTAACACAATAACAAATAATAATAAAAGAAAGCATAAATTCTAACCACTTTGTCCTCCTTTGGGAAAGCATCCGAGCAAGCAGAGGGAGAAGAAAAAGAGAAAAACAAAAATGAGTCATGTATACATAAACTGGCTTTATTAGAACAATTATGTTTTTCTTCGAAGTATTACCACAGGCATTTTGAAAAGCAAATCCTTCATTTTAAGCCCACACAGGTCCTACTATATGTTAGATACAAGAATGGGGCCCTATAGTTTCCAAAGTTTTCGAATTTGGATTTGTAAATTATATTTAAAATATTCTTCAGAAAGAAAAGTTAACTTATATTATTCTTGAAAGAAGTGTTTTATTAAAATGCCTAAAATGATACTAAGTAATTTTATCAGATTATTGCTAAAATATTTAGTCATGATTAAGAACTATCTAAACATCTGCACACAGATAAAAACTGAGAGGAATGTGTTAATTACCTTAGCCATAAATTATTCCAAAAGCAATATCTACTTGTAATATTTTAAAACTTGTATCACTGGAAAAACCAACTTCCTACAATTTTTAACAATTTTAAGTTAAGCAGTCTTTTATTTTGTTCCTTTAAGCATTTTTTTCCAAAATGAGATGGGTTTTGTTGAGGTGCGTGAACTATAATAGGCCTGAGTGTCCTCGTCAATGAGAAATACCTCCTATTCAATTCTATAAACTCCTGTCTGAAACCCGAGTTTCACCCTGATGATTCTAACATTAATAGTTAACTGTATTGCTATTGGCTTCCCTCAAACCTATCATGGAAAGTTCAGAACATTCAACAGCTGTGTATACTCAGCCAGTCCTAACACTCAGCTGACTTACACCTCATTCATTGTTCACTACCAGGGCCTTTTCAGAATAGTGCTGCCTTACAACTTAGCCTGTTAAATGTTTTGATTATCAACTCAGGTTCTCAGCTGTGAGAATCATGTCACAGTATATATTTAAGAATACTAAAAAAAGGGCAATTAACAAATATATATATATATATGGTATCTTTTCTATGTGCCAGACATGATCTTAATAGCCAAGCTTGTTCTAGACAAGCTTTAGGGTGTCATATAAGCATTCATCATAACAAATCACTTTTAGAAGGGAAAAATAAAACTGATGTAGTCTTAAGAATGGAACCTAAGCCAGGTGCTGGTGGCTCAAGCCTGTAATCCTGACAACTCAAGAGGTGGAGATCGGGAGGATTTTGATTCGAAGCCAGCCCAGGCAAATAGTTCACAAGACCCTATCTTGAAAATACCTATCACAGAAAAGGACTGGTGAAGTGGCTCAATGTGTAGGCCCTGGGTTCAAGCCCCAGCACTGTAAAAAAAAAATGGAATCTAAAGAAAGATTAAATATGAATATTATGAAGACAGGGATTTTTATTTCACTTTTATAACAACTATACAAGGTAATAACTGTGATCCAGATTTATAGATTAAAAAAAAACTGTTGTACAGAAAAAGTTATTTTGCCCAAGAAACAGATAATATAGTCTTTAAAGCATAAAGTATGTCTAAAGTACTCAGTGCCTTAATTCCATAGGAAGAGATTTCAGATATCCTACTTAAAACGTAAACTACCCAAGAATAAGATGTCAACTGGGAAGTTTAATTTTAATATGATTTTCCAAATTATAAAAATACAAAGAATACTCAATGTTTTCAAGTTGTTTTAAAATAAACTTTATACATTAAATTTCACATGATTAGCCATATGAGAAATTCTTTTAAAAAGGATAGGAATTTTTAGGACTATGATAATCATAACTGTTGTATATTATGCTGCAGATCTAAACCCAAGAAAACTCATCCAGATTTCTTTTAAAATAATTCTATTGTACTAACGTAGGAAATGTGAGAAAGTATAAATTAAAATGTATTAAAATGTAGATTAATTACAGAATTAGTCCAGAATTTCATACATAATACTATTAGGTCCTACAATATTATCTTAAAGCATCAAAACATCGTGTTTATTTAAAGCACTGGCACAACAGAGAAGTTGCTCCTATTTAAACCAAATAAGGAAACTACGCCAAGTGAGAGTACATCTCATACAGGTGTTCTCGAGCTCTGGAGGTAAAGGATTTGCTCTTTTCTCTTCAGGGGACACTCACGTTGTTGGATCGTAGAGATACACGGCCTCCGCAGCGTGCACAGAACTTGGTGCGACAGTAGGAGCACAGGTGACCACACCCATCAGCAAACTTGGTCTTATGACAGATTCCACATGTGGGAGCATCCTCTTTGTGTTCGCCCTGGTAACGCCGTGCTTCTTCCCCTATTTTTCTCACTTGTTCCTTATAGCTTTCAAATTGTTGATGCAATCTCCTGGGCAAAGAGAAAACAGTAGTAAACTAAATCATGGAAGACAAACTGAACAATTTCTCATAAACAAAATGAAAGTAGAGCTATATGAGCGAAAGCAAAACACATAAAAGCTCTTTTCTCTACTGAGCTCCAAAAGTAAGAAATGTACTAGCAGGTATTCCATGTTCCAGTTTTGCTCACTACCATGTCTGTCTAGAATCTATACAAGCACGTGTGTCCCCACCAGTGAAATCCAAATAGCTACTCCATCTCACCACGTCTTAGATCCTTTCAAAATATGATAACTGCAACCTCAACACTCCACGACCACACCCATGTTCTTGAAACTAAAGCAAAAACTGAACAAAATATTTAGCCACATTATATGTGATATACTCTTGGTATTTTCTATCCTATTGTTTTGAAATTTTAATTCTGAATAAAGTTCAGAAAAAACTTAATTACAATAAATTGATTACATAAATTATTTGAACATGATGTATACTTTGAAAACTACTGTTTTAACTGTATTGCTAGGCAATCCGTCTTCCATAAAATGTATCCCTTTATTTAATAAATGTAAGAATATCTGGTAAGTTTGTTGAAGAGTTATGTGATGCATTAACTATTTTATACTTTAATTCCCATTAATCTAAGATCAAGTTGACAGAAAACAGCCATGGATATCTATTAATTCAAAAGTTATAATATATCACTGAAAATCTTATAGTTTCTATTAAATAAAATGATTATTAAGGAATAGGAGCAAGGAAACAGAAATAATGAGGAGACTATTATCTACTTCATATCAAATACCTGATTTAATGCTACAATATTAAATATTGGCTTTTACATTATGTTTGGGCTCACTAGTTTTCCCATGTCACATTCAAAGTTCTAAACCACACTTTGAAAATGTCCAGATGTTCACATACTCTAATTTTCTGTGATCTCAATCAAGAAAGAGTACTACTCTTTGATAACTTTTGGTAGTGGGAAAACCCAAGTTGCTGAGGCAAACTGCTTCCCATAAGAATGTTCAAATTTAATATGATTTAACTTTCCTCCCTCTCCATAAATCCAAATTCATCAATCTTAAATTGCTACAAGCTACAAATAGAACTATTTGCTGTTCTGAATAGATCACTATGACATCCACTGAATCTCCCAGGGAAAGGATGTCTGGGTTTTGCAAATGAGAACTGAGATTGTTGTTCTACACCTAGCCAATAATCATTGGCTAGTTTGCCAGGAGAATCTCCTGGGAAATGGCTGATCAAATTCATCTGTATACCTGAGTTAGCTTGCTGGAATCAAGTATTCCCTCAGACACTGGGTACACAGATGCTATTGTTATTTCAGGCAGTTAGCTTGATGCTCTGTATCTAAGACAACGATGGGGAGCTGTACTCTCTAGACACCAAATTCAGTAAGTTAGGCCCAAGCTTTGCAGTGTTGAAAGTATCAGGATTTCATTATATTTTTGTAATATCTCATCTTGAGGAGAACTTCAATCATTACTATCTGCTTTCCAATTGAACCTTTTTCTATTAAACTCTCATAATTAAAGCAAACATATATGCATTAGCACATAATATAGTATAATATCTGAAACCATTCCCGAACCAGCTAATTTCATTTCATAGGGAAAAATGAAACAAAAACTCTAAGCATAAAGGAAGTGCATGTGAGAACCACCAAATAAAATCCATTTAAGTAAATATAAATGAGGCAAAAGCTAGGCTAATATCAGAGCTTCCTTATAAACTTATCCTATAATATAGAACATGACTTAAGTTGAGTGTTGGTAAACTTTTCTGTAAAAGGTCAGATTGTAAATATTTTCATCTTTATGGGATATACAGACTCTGTTGCAACTACTCAATTCTACTCTTGTAGGAGAAAAGTAGCCATAGATACTATGTAAATGAATGTGTGTAGATACATTCCAACAAAACTATTTATAAAAAATACATAGTAGGGGTGGGTGTGGTGATCATGCCTATAATTCCAGGTAATTAGGCAGAGATAAAAGAATCTTTTCTCTTTTGGCCAAGGGCAAAAAGCTGGAGACCTTATCTGAAAAACTAAAAGCAAAGGTCTGGGGGTAGGACAGAGTGCTAGAGGGCTTGACGCCCTGGGTTCAATTCCCAGTATAACAAGAACAAAACACTAGTAGACCAGGTTTGACCTAATGACTGATCTGCTAATATATAATGGTTTGCAAAACAAAGCTTTTTTTATTTCAAAATTCAAACATAAAAGAGTTTTATACATCATATAAAGCATCTATTTTAGAATATCTTTCTTCCTCTCCTCTCCTTTCTTTCTCCCCTCCTCTCTCCTTTCCTTTTCTCCTCTCCTTCCTTCTTTGTGGCTCTGGTGATGGAACCCATGGCCTTGTATACATCCCAGTCCTCTTACAAAATCTTCCTACAATATATACTTGTGTACTCTTACCCTAAGTGCAATCTCCTTTGGTCACTCACAGGCCACTTAATATTTTTTTAATTGACATTATTACTATTTCTGTGCACGATACTTGTTTTCTACTAAACAGTAAATATTAGAAATGTACAATTTAGAAAACAGTTCAACTGTTTAACCTTAATAGTAGTCAGTACATATTTTCTAAATAGTATGTACATATATATGTATTGTATGTGTGTATATACATACATTTTTTCTTAGTCCATTTTGAGAAAAAAACAAGTAATTTACAAACAAGTGCATATTGAAGATAAAATATCCTGAAAAAATTCTACTTCCATATAACACTGAAATTTTTGGTTAAAATATTTGTTAAATGACCTTCAATGAAGAGGAAGTATACAAAATCCTCAAAGGACTATTGCTATTTAGAAAAGTAACACAGCTCAGAAGCAGATGTCTGCCCTAGGGACAGACACTGAGGCTCTGTGATCAAGAACTTCAGTTTTAACTTTTATACAGTGAATGAAATTTTTAGTTGGGTAGCCACCAAAAATAATTGAAATAAAAAGTATGGTATCCAAGCCAGTAGCAGAAAAATAACCCCACAGAATTAGAAAAAAAGTCAGTGTAAAAAAGATAAAACTAAAATATAGAAGTACATAAACACAGGCAAAGTGGATATAATAATTACAAACTATGTCATGAAAAGGTAGAAACAATTTAACACATTAGGTATCACAGTGTAATGAACTACAGAATCATTATAAGCCAAAGATGATCATACTAAAATTTAAAGACTGCTAAGTGAAGCAATATATTCAAACATAAAGACAGACAATATTTGAAATAAAATAATAAAGGAAGATACTATATAGCAAAGTTAACAAAAATAGATGAGGAAAAAAAACCTGACATAATATTTAAGTCAAAAATTATTATTAAAGATGAAGAGAATAACCTATTTACAAGTATTTATTTAGTGTTATACATAACAATTTAAAAACTGCATGTAACAAAATGTAAAACAAAAATTGATAAAAATACTAGGAAAATAGAGAAATCCACATTCCTGGTATGGTATTTTTATACACCTTTCTCTGCAATTGATGGATAAAATAGATTTAAAATAAATAAGAATAGAAAATATTTTAATAACATAATTACCAAGTGAAATATACTGGACAGGTATAAGTATGCATATATGCATACAATATAAATATATATTAGTTACATATATACAGGTATAAGTATACCTGTCAAGTTGATTAAACTAGCTTGTTAAGCCTGATGTTGAGCTCTCTCTCTGTCTCTCTCTCTATGCTTAAAGCATGTTTTTTTCAATCTAGATACAAAGCTTTTCAAATTTTTTATAAAACTCTAGGCCTCAAAAGCACTGGAAATATTTTATTTCTCAAGCTATGTGGAGAAGTAATGATATATGTCTTATTCTTTTTCTTTTATGCAAGTATATTCATATGAAAAATCCACTTCTATCCTCTATCATCAAATAAGAAATGAGCATAATACAGAATTGAAATGATAAATGTACTTACCAGCATTGTAATGTACAAAAGAATTCACTGGCCATCTAATTAATTTTAAGAAATGCATCTATTTAACCACACAATAACTTTGTGAAGTGGACAGCATTATTTCCACTTTATTGAGAGGGAAACTAACTTTTGTCTAGTGCTTTGCTTTTTTCTTTCTACCTGAGCACACCATTCTAAATTCACATTTTTAGATCTTATCCTGAGCTCATACAAAGGATAACAATAAATTTGGACTCCAGTAGCAAATTAGTGTTTCTGGAATCATGACAGTATGAATCACCAGGCAACATCAGCTCTTGATCACAGCTCATTGATAATGTACAGAATCTCACTATGGAAAAGCAAAAGCTATGCTGATAAAGTCATGACATGAAACTTCCATAGATTCTTCACTTCTGCTCAATAATACGTTCACTCATTTTCAAATTCTTCCCAAACTCTCTTATCTCAAATTGATTTCAAGCTACAGTGTCCTTTTGGAGGAGTTACTGTTTTGTGTGATCCCAGGGACAGCTGTGTAAGCACTTGCATCTTAGACTATGAAGTGTCCTAGACCATGGCATATGTGGAGGCAAAACTTCCTCCTCCAGTAGACACAGTATGTGGCTGGTCAGATGAGGCTTCTCCACTGAGGTGTGAGGGTGAGGTCTCTAGCCCCTAACTTACTCCATAGATCTTAATGTAGTTCCTAAGGAAGAAGCCAATAGGGAGCAGCATTCCCCCACAGGCATGTCCTTCCTGATGCTGCCTCTTGGTGGCTTGTACCCATCTGTACTAGCTTTTCATACATGTTAGAAATTCCTTCCTAGCCTGGAACTTTCTTACATCTTCAAATACTTTCTGCCTGGGTTCCTTCCTTTACTTATAGACGGATTTCTTTATTCTGCAACCCAGGTCCCTACCAACTTACCAACTTATTTCCTAGTATGTTCCTTCTTTTCACTAGCAGACATTACAAGGGGAAGGAAAGAAGGAAGGAAGGAAAAGAGGGAGGCAGGAATGGAAGAAGGGAGGGAAAAACAACAAACACTATGGTCATTTCCACAAAATTACCAACTCTATAACCTGGAATGCTCTACTAAATTGTTCTCTTAAAAAACAACCTTAAGAGATTCCAAGATGGTGGCTAGAGGGAGGAAGCAGAAAGTGTGCCTCCTAAAGTGAAATCTTGGAGAAACACTGGAGACACACCTTGCAGGCAAGGCCACCGAGAAGAGGCAAAACTTTGACCCCTCCACACCTCCAGCCTACACAGAGAATCTCCACTTCACATTAAATGGAGAAACCAGGAGGGCCCCCGAGCTGCCAGACGCCCACACCCAGAATGCTTGGGAAGACGTGGACCACAAGCTTATGGTTGATTAGTACACTGTCTCTCCCTGTTTATCTTTGAAACTTTTTTTGTTTGTTTCTTTGTTTTGTCTTTTTTCTACTTGATTATTTGTTTTTCCCTTCTCCTTTATCTTCTTTGCTTTCAATCCCCTCTCACCCTTCCATTCTAAGTATCACTAGTGCTATTATTACAGCCAGAAAATACTTAAATTCACACAGTACAGGGACAATAACAACACCAAGGGCGATGACGGGAACACAGAAAAAACAGGGAAACCAGTTTCCCCACAGCAAAAAATTAGTACAAGAACCAGAGGGAAATGAAGAAAACAGATACTCAGATCCAGACTCCAACAAAATGAAGATAAATTATGCCAAAGAATGCAATGAAGCCCACAAGAATAATTTAAAAGAAGACATACTACAGGTACTCAATGAGAATTTTATAGAGATGACACTGGATAGGGTCAACCAAAATGTACAGGAGACACTCAAGAAATTCCAAGACAACAAAAATAGAGAATTTGAAAAAGCAAAAGAAGAAATAAAGGAAACCATAGAAGCACTGTATAAACACCAAAGTGAAACAGAGAACACGATTAATAAAGAGATAAATGAACTCAGGACAAAAATAGACAACATTAAAGAGGAAACGACCCAGGAGATGGAAAACCTCAGAAAAAAGAACGAAACATAACTGCAAAACAAAACGGAAGGCCAATCCAGCAGAACAGAACAAACAGAAGACAGAATCTCAGAACTCGAAGATGAAATGGTGATTAAAGGAAAAACCGAAGAACTATTAATTAAACAACTCAAGACCTGTGAAAAGAAAATGCAAGAACTCACCGACTCCATCAAAAGACCAAACTTGAGAATCATGGGCATTGAAGAAGGAGAAGAGGTGCAAGCAAAGGGAATGCGTAATATATTCAACAAAATTATAACAGAAAATTTCCCAAATCTACAGAAAGACCTCCAGAACACCAAACAGACCAGATCAAAATAGAACTACCCCATGACATATCATCATTAAAACAACAAGTTCAGAAACTAGGGAAAGAATATTGAAGGCTGTGAGAGAGAAAAATCAAATAACATACAAAGGTAAACCCATCAAAATCACAGCAGACTTCTCAACAGAAACATTAAAAGCAAGAAGAGCTTGGGGTGAGATCTTCTGGGCACTGAATGAAAATAACTTCAACCCCAGGATACTCTACCCAGCAAAACTATCATTCAAAATAGATGGAGCAATAAAAGTCTTCCATGATAAGCAGAAACTAAAACAGTATGTGACCACAAAGCCACCACTAAAAAGATTCTTCAAGGGATTCTGCACATAGAAAGTGAAACCCAACATAACCATGAAAGGACAGGTAGCACCAAAAAACAGGAAAAGAAAAAGCAAGAAAGTAGAGAGTAACCTCAACTTAGGTACACACAATCAAACCTTCAAGCAACTAAGACAACTAAATGACAGGAATCACCACATACATATCAGTACTAACACTTAATGTTAACAGACTTAATTCACCCATCAAAAGGCACCGTTTGATGAAATGGATTAGAAAGGAAGATCCAACAATTTGTTGCTTACAGGAGAACCATCTCACTGACAGAAATAAGCATAGGCTTAGGATGAAAGGCTGGAAGAAGATTTACCAAGCCAATGGCCCCCGAAAACAGGCGGGAGTAGCAATACTTATCTCTGACAAAGTAGATTTCAAACCTACATTGATCAAACAAGATAAAGAAGGACATTTCATACTAATAAAAGGGGAAATAGACCAAAAGGAAATAATAATTATCAACCTGCATGCACCCAATGTCAATGCACCCAATTTCATCAAACATACCCTGAAAGACCTAAAAGCATGTATTACCTCCAACACAGTGGATAATGGGGACTTTAACACCCCATTATCATTAATAGATAGGTCATCCAAACAAAAAATCAATAAAGAAATCCAAGATCTAAACTATACAATAGATCAAAAGAACCTACTTGATGTCTACAGAACATTTCATACAACTTCTACACAATATACATTCTTCTCAGCAGCCTATGGAACCTTCTCCAAAATAGATCATATCCTAGGGTATAAAGCAAGCCTCAGCAAATATAAGAAAATAGAAATTATACCAGGCATACTATCTGATCACCATGCAATAAAACTAGAACTCAACAACAAAAATAAAGACAAAAACATGCGAACAGTTGGAAAGTGAATAACTTATTACTTAATGAATAATGGATCATTGATGAAATAAAAGAGGAAATTAAAAAGTTCCTGGAAGTCAATGAAAATGAAAACACAACCTACCAGAACCTATGGACACAGCAAAGGCAGTCCGGAGAGGAAAGTTTATAGCCATGAGTGCATATATTAAAAAGACTGAAAGATCCCAAATCAATGACCTAATGATACATCTCAAACTCCTAGAAAAACAAGAACAAGCAAATCCCAAAACAAATAGAAGGAGAGAAATAATAAAAATAAGACCTGAAATCAAAGAAATAGAAACCAAAAAAACCATACAAAGAATTAATGAAACAAAAAGTTGGTTCTTTGAAAAAATAAACAAGATCGACAGACCCCTGGCAAACCTGACTAAAATGAGGAGAGAAAAAACCCAAATTAGTAGAATCAGGAATGCAAAAGGGGAGATAACAACAAACACCATGGATGTCCAGGAAATCATCAGAGACTACTTTGAGAACCTATATTCAAATAAATTTGAAAATCTTAAAGAAATGGACAGATTTCTAGATACATATGATCATCCAAAACTGAACCAAGAGGAAATTAATCACCTGAATAGATCTATAACACAAAATGAAATTGAAGCAGCAATCAAGAGTCTCCCCAAAAAGAAAAGTCCAGGACTTGGTGGATTCTCTGCTGAATTCTATCAGACCTTTAAAGAAGAACTGACACCAACCCTCCTTAAACTGTTCCATGAAATAGAAAGGGAAGGAAAACTGCCTAACACATTTTATGAAGCCAGTATTACATTATCCCCAAAACCAGGCAAAGACACCTCCAAAAAGAAGAACTATAGGCCAATCTCCTTAATGAACATTGTTGCAAAAATCCTCAACAAAATAATGGCAAATCGAATTCAACAACACATCAAAAAGATTATTCACCACGACCAAGTAGGCTTCATCCCAGGGATGCAGGGGTGGTTTAATATACGAAAATCAATAAACTTAAACCACATTAACAGAAGCAAAGACAAAAACCACTTGATCATCTCAATAGATGCAGAAAAAGCCTTTGATAAGATCCACCACCATTTCATGATAAAAGCTCTAAGAAAACTAGGAATAGAAGGAAAGTACCTCAACATTATAAAAGCTATATATGACATACCTACAGCCAGCAATATACTTAATGGAGAAAAACTGAAACCATTCCCTCTAAAATCAGGAACTAGACAAGGATGCTCACTGTCCCCACTCCTATTCAACATGGTACTGGAATTCCTAGCCAGAGCAATTAGGCAAGAAGAAGGAATAAAGGGAATACAAATAGGTAAAGAAACTGTCAAAATATCCCTATTTGCAGACAACATGATCCTATACCTTAAAGACCCAAAAAACTCTACTCAGAAGCTTCTAGACATCATCAATAGCTATGGCAAGGTAATAGGATATAAATCAACATAGAAAAATGTTAAAACTTAAATTCATGCTAATCTCAACTCTAAAGCATAATTTTCGACTTCAGGGAATATATTGTCTATTTAAGAATTAAGTTACGTATAAATATAAGTTAGCAGTTTATAGCGACATATACCAGTTGAGAAGGAAAAGCAGTAAATTGTGAAGTGTGCGGTTAAAGTGGTCTCTTGTTACCACAACACAATGATCACCTTTTTAGTGAAACAGTCTCTTTGTTTTTTCACTGTAATACCATGGCAAAATTTTGCTGTCTTTCAGTAGTGAATAATTTCTTAAATGATGGCTGGAAAAAGTGTTCCCTTTGTCTGGGTTGTGGTGAAAATAATAAACATCACATGGATGATGTGGATGAAAAGATTAAATAATTGGATTTTGTGCTATAAGACTATGGGAAGGGGGTTAGGAATTGGATGTTGGCTTGATTTTAGGACTGAATCCCTGTATCAGAAAATTGCAGAATCAGAAAGTCACTGAACGAACGTCTGGTTTTGGAATTCTAACACCTCAGAAATGTCCTGATTTGAAAGCCAATATGAGGCCCATTTAGGAACCTACTAAAGAGTTTCCAGGAAACACTCCTTGAGGCTCTTGCATACAAAGGTAACTGCATGAGAAGACACTGAGCTTCAGTTATTTTATTACATTATTAATGGAGTTTGGATTAACATCAGAAAATAATCTCTTTTTTGTACATGATTATCTCCATTAGAGATGTGTTCTTTTCAAATCTAAGATGCTTTGATTATGAAAATAAACTTGATTTTACCAAGCAAAATGTAATACAAGCTCTCTGTTTATAACATTAAGGAAAGCTTAAACATAGTTCTCTTTTGTAGCTGAGGGGAACGATTAGTCTTGTTTAACATATGTTAATTGTATTTTCGCAAAATGTTCCTAGTATATATTACATATTTTTTTATTTTAAATATAAGTTGTTTACGGTGTCAGGCAGATCGTGTTCTTCAAAGGGAACTGATTGCAATTGCAAATATATATGATTTAAGTGAAATCACCTTTACAGCAGTGTATTTTCCCATCAGCTTTAAACTTCCCCTTACAGCTTGAACTCTTACCAGATATTAAACTTACTCAATAATTTGGTAATAGCAATGCATTTAGATTAGTTTTTTACTTAACTCCAATCATAGGAATATAATATGCTATTCTGTAGATGAGCAAGTTGGCTGTCTTTTGAAAGAACTTTGAATTACTCCAGCACTTATGTTTGTTGTCTGCTTCAACCCTAACATTTTTTCTTTTTAAATCTAGCTGTACAAGCTTAAACTAAGGCCTCCCACTTCTTTCTCATAGTTCCTAATTTTTGGCATCATTTATTCTCTGAGACAAGATAAAGGAAGGATTTCAAGGCCCATTAGTAAAGATTTAGGAAAATTCAGACACGGAGGAACTCTGAAGAACAGTAAGTATAATTTTCTCATTTCATTAATGAGAAAAAGTAAAATCCTCCTTAAAGAGACTTACATAAGCACAGAAAAATGGTCTGTGGTAATTAGGACCAACTTTCCACTGCACCATCCTATATTAGAATTACTGATTTTAACTATGGCCAAAGGAATGGAAAATTATGACTTTGTGAAGGCTGTTTCCTTATCTAAATTACTTATGGGGCTTGTTACAATGCACATTCTTGGACAAACTTACAGAGCATCTGATTCAATAGGTTTGCTATAAATTCGAGGAACCTGCCTTTGTAGCAGTCAATCCAGTGATTCTGAGACAGATGATTTAGGGACCATGCAACAAAGATAAACTTGAAAATAAAGACATTCTTTTACACATCTTTCACTTCATAAAAATAATCATCATACAAATAAATTTGAAAAAAATACAAAAATTTAGACACTGTGTACGAATATATTGAGATTTTAAAAAAATGTTGATTTATGTATTTTAACCTGGTGATCATCATTATTTTACACAAGGAATTTTATGAATCACAGGTATGTACACATTAGTAAGTTTTAAAAATTATCGTAGTGTCTTGTTACATGTAAGCTTCTTAAACAACGTATAAACATACCCAAATTCAAAGGTATTATTCTAAACATTTTAGTGATTCAGAAATTTACAAGTGTTCTTGAGTCATTTATTTATTATTTATTTATTTTACAGTGTTGAGGAGCAAGCCCAGGCCCTTGTCTGCATTAGACAATTGCTCTTCCACTGAGCTATACCTTAGCCAAAGCAATTTTGAAAACTATTTTTCAGTTAGGATCTACAAACATGCTTGTTCTTTAGTTTCAAACAAGGATACTTTTAGTTATTAGAACTGCCCAGCAGATGGCACTAATAGTTTTAGTTTTACATCTAATTCTTCCATAGTTATTTAAAATTATTTTTCTTTAACACATCTAATGTGTTAAAGAAAATTAATACAATCAGCAGGGGTGTAATTTATTAGAACAATGTGTTTTAGAGGTAACCGAAAAAGAACAAAAGAAATATTTATAAAATGGTTGATTTCTGTTTTTAGAGGATGCTTATGCCATCTGCCCTTTAAAAATATGTAAATAATATGTCATATTATATACATACATCTATATAGCCAGTTTTGTTTTATATTTTTTCATTGCTACTGTCAGTTTGTGTGCATGCCTGTGCACCAAGTCCTATCCTGCATTTAGCACTGCTAACAGTGTAGTTCATCCAATCAGCATCCCAGCGTTCTGAAAGCATTAGAGATGACACTTAGGAAAACCAAGAGCATAACTGATGATTAGCTATTAGTGTTTATAGCCTGTTACTTCAGTCAGCATTTATTTTTAATTCCGTTTTCAAACTTACCACAGGAGGCCACTCCTGAGTAAGCATTAAATGAAGACATCTCAGGACATGGAGCCCACTAGCATACATTTGCATTTTTCTCCCCTTCATCTCTCCAGAAGCATTTTCACATGCTCCTGACTGTGTTGAGGCACTGCATGTGTTGAAGCTTTGCGAGCTGCCCTTGGCATACTGTTTTGGGATTGTGGAACAATACCATTGCTTTCTAATGTTGGAGGCAGGTCAGAGTTTTAAAACTGAAAATCTGGCCTCAGAGGGGGGACATTTTCTTATTTTGAAAAACTGGTTTGTAAGTAAATTGAGAAACCATGAAGCAAGGTATTAATTAGGGATGAAATTTTTAAAAATAATGAAGTTAAATTTTAAGAAAACAACCCTAACAGTAATGTTAGGGATGTCTATATGCTATACACGTAATTAATCAAGTTTAAGTAGGTATAATTCTATTCCACGTGAACTTTTCAAGCACATGTCATCTAGTCATTCTAATGTACTTAGCCAACTCCATGCACTGGCAATTTAGTAAATGACAGTATCCACACATACGATCAAGGCTGCATCTTTTGGAATGCACAGCACATGGTATATCTTGCCTTTGCTGTATTCTTGGCTATGTTTACCAGCCTTCCTCTGATATATTACTAGGGGGAAAGAAAAAGTAATAAACCAACTCCACAAATGCAAACTTTTTAGAGGGGATTGTATGTAACTATCCAGGTATAGGATGGAGACTGGCTGACTTGGGATCAAATCTAGTTTTAACTATTTCTTAGATTCCTTGGCCATGAAGACATTATCTAGACTCAATTTCTCAATTTCCTCATTTGACAATATCAGCAACTAACCAGGATTATTGGGAAGGTTAATTGAGATAATCAATGTAAAGTGCTTTGCACAGGGTCTAGCACATGGTAAGAGCTCAATAAATTATTATACGTAGACATAGATAAAACATGAGGGAAGAAAATACTTTGCTTTTAAGTCTCTGAGTACACTTAGCTGATAAGTTTAGGAAGCCGCTAGGACTGGCAGGATTTCTTGGCATATGGACATCAGTATGAGTGACACAGATAGGGAATCAATAGACCACTGCGGAGGGAAAAAAAGACCATTTTGTAAGAAGAGTCAGTCTGAAAGGCAAACCCACCAAGGTAATTTGTTTTGTGGAAAGTCCAGGGGGAAAACATGATTTGTTTTCTGAAATTTTTTTCACCAAATGAAAAGAGAAGGAGGAAGGAAATGAGGAAATCTAGTATTTTAACAATTATTATCACTAGGCTATTTTGAACTTAGACATGTAAATTTCCTAAATCATAAATATTACCAATGCTCTGAAATAGTAGGTAAATGAATGCTATACAGAAAACTTCTCACATTTTAGACTTGTTTTCCCCTTCCCTTGTTTTTTCTTTAATGACTGATATATTTACACATTGAATGTATCATTCTTAGTGAGTTAAACAAGGCCCCCGTCACTCTTCTTTCCCATGATGTAATTGCTAAGAGGGACTTTTCAACGTCATTTGGACAAGAAATAGCTACCTTTCATTTAATAGTTGATCAGAATAATTACTTTAAAATGTAAATAGACCTGTAAAGTTCTTTAAATTGCTTTGTATCTCAGAAATCACAAAGCCATAGGGGTGGGATGAAAAGTACCCTGTGTGCTAATTTGAGGGTATCTAATGACTGTCTGCCTGGATGATGTCTTCTGTTGGTCAAGTTTGTGCCTGCCCACTCCAGGTACCAGGCTCTCTATCTGGCCAGCTGTAACAATTCTGTCTCGTCCGGGCAGGGGTTCTGTATCCCCTTATCCCCAGTGAGAGGATAAGGAAGCCATGTGCACCCCACCGTGTCTGTAGAGGGAAGTGCATTACTGCTTCTTGGTCCCAGGAAGTGAGTGCATGAATGTTTCTTTGTGCCAGAGGTTCTTGGGGCCAAAATTTCTGGCTCAGAATTTTGATAGGTGCTTTCTCTCTTTAGCTTTATGACCTGGAAAGTTATTTAAGGCCTTAAGACCTCACTTTTTCATCTATAAAATGGGGATAATAATGTCTACTTACTTACTGGGTTGTGGTGAGGATTAAAATAGCTAATATATGCAAAGCCCTTAGGGAAGTATTAGACAGTAAGCGCTTAGTGAAATATTAGCTATTTTTTCAATGTATGGAGGACATAGTGAACAAAAATCAAACAAACCATCTACTTTGTCCTATTATAGTGATTTTCAGTGGACTGAAATATAAATAGGACATAAAACTATGAAATAAACTGTCTGAGTTTAGATTTTTAAAAGTAGAACTATCAACTATTCTACTTTTAAGGCCTAAATATCTGAAGAATAAGAAATCTATTCTAAAAAGGCTTACTCTGTTTTACTTTTAAAAGCAGAGAAATACAAGCTTCCTGGATTTTACTTGCATGCTTAACTGAATTAGTCAGTCATCATTAGGTACAGTATTTTATAAGTCATTCTAGAGTGCATTTCAAGACAAGTGACAAGATATAATTTCTTTCCCATTAAATTTGCTAATGGTGACGTCTGTTTTCATCCTTTAATTAAAGCACATTGTTAATATGCATATAAGACCTAACTAAAATCTAAATAATACAGCAGGTGTCGTAAATAACTTAAGTTCTTTTACACCTGTGAGAGGGAGACCATAAAGCAAATCTTTCAAATGTAACTGCAAATGAGAAAGCCAAAACCAGAGAACATCAGAAGACGTTTTAATTTATACAAATGTATATGTAATCGATATCTGTCCCATGTGACCCAGAACCCCTATCACTATTAATCAACTCCAGACAACCTCTTCTACCCCTACCAGCAATGCCTGAGAATAATCACTCTATTTTTAAAACTTAGCATCATCAGTTCTATTTAGATACTAAAAATGTATCATAATCAGTTTCCACTAATCACAGTGCACACAAAGCTTGGAATAGTCCATTTTACCTTTCATAATATTGCATTATCTAAGAAAAACTCTGAACGATATCAAAGTGATTTGAATGAACTGTACTTAATTAAATAGACTGTCAGAACCCTGGGGGGAAAACCTTTGTTTTTGTCCCTGCAATGGCCCAATTACTTTATTTTTTTAATTTTTATTTTTTCATTATTCATATGTGCATACAATGCTTGGGTCATTTCTCCCCACCCATTCCGCCCCTCCCTTACCACCCACTCTGCCCCTTCTCTCTCCTCCCCACCCCCTCAATACCGGGCAGAAACTACTTTGCCCATATCTCTAATTTTGTTGAAGAGAGAGTATAAGCCATAATAGGAAGGAACAAGGGTTTTTGCTAGTTGATATAAGGATAGCTATACAGGGAGTTGACTCACATTAACTTCCTGTGCATGTGTGTTACCTTCTAGGTTAATTCTTTTTGATCCAACCTTTTCTCTAGTTCCTGGTCCCCTTTTCCTATTGGCCTCAGTTGCTTTTAAGGTATCTGCTTTAGTTTCTCTGCATTAAGGGCAACAAATGCTAGCTAATTTTTTAGGTGTCTTACCTATCCTCATATCTCCCTTGTGTGCACTTGCTTTTATTTTGTGATCAAAGTTCAATCCCCTTGTTGTGTTTGCCCTTGATCTAATGTCCACATATGAGGGAGAACATACGATTTTTGGTCTTTTGGGCCAGGCTAACCTCACTCAGAATGATGTTCTCCAATTCCATACATTTACCAGTGAATGATAACATTTCGTTCTTTTTCATGGCTGCATAAAATTCCATTGTGTATAGATACCACATTTTCTTGATCCATTCGTCAGTAGTGGGGCATCTTGGCTGTTTCCATAACTTGGCTATTGTGAATATTGCTGCAATAAACATGGGTGTGTGGGTGCCTCTGGAGTAACCTGTGTCACAGTCTTTTGGGTATATCCTCAAGAGTGGTATTGCTGGATCAAATGGTAGATCAATATTTAGCTTCCAATTACTTTAAAAATGATCTAGTTCAATAATCTGATCGATATTGCAGAAATCAAAGAGAAAGCACTTTACTATTTCTTATTTTGCTTGAGTACTTGATTAATCCCCTTTAATAGATCATATTAACCTTGAAACTTGGGTCCCATCCCCTCTTACCCAACCCAGTAATCCCTGCATAAAGACACACAGAATAGGCAATCAGTAAATATGTAGAATTTAATTGAATTGGAAGCCATTCAGTGGAGTGGTCTGGAAACACATCCTAACATCCTACAGAGAACTCTACTCTTCCTCCATGTCTTTTTGTATCCCTTTGCTTCTTTTAGGATTAAATGTAGTAGCATATTGAAAATATGCAGCTATGCAGAGTAAAATTCACACTTTACTACTGTCTGAGAACTTTGAATTCTAAGTGACATTATTGTTACTACTGATATTCCTGCTTTTAAAATACAAGTGGGGTATTTAGGAAAGACTTCCCTGAAACAGTGAAACTTGAGCAAAGACCCTAAAGAGGTGAGGGAGCAAGTCATGAGTAGTGTGACTTAGCAGAGGAAACAGCAAGGTTGGGGTCCCTAAAGAAGGGAGACTTCCTGGTGAGCCTGAGGCAAAGCAGCAGGCCAGGGTGGCTGGAGAGGCCCAAAAGGGCAGAGGATGAGGGAGGCAGGGTACATACAGGTCTTGTGGGTCATCAGAAGGATTTGGCTTTTACACCGTATGCATGGGAAGCTAGCAAAAGAGTTTAAGAGGAGGAATCAGATGGCTGCTCTTATATTTTCATAGGATTCCTGTGGCTATTTGTTTGCAACAGTACAAGGTGAGGATATTAGCACAAACAGCAGTCAGGGGCCACTAATAATCCAGATTGGAGATAAGGGAAATTTGAACAGAGCTCTGATGGTGAAGTAGTTAAAGAGCCAGTGTAGGTATACATATTTTTCACCATATTTTTATGTTCATGTCCATAACTTTTTTTTTAAAAACTCATTCTCAGGTTGCATTTTCTATTTCATGTTGTGTATTTTTTTCACCATCATGCAATTATTGCCAAGTCACACCAATTTAAGAGTTCAACTTTTGCAGGCTGTGTGCCGTTGAAGAATATTCTCATAAGGGGATACTAACTTACAATAATATCTTATCTCAAAGATTAAAATCCCCAAATTTATTTGCTACTCTTTTGGCATCGTGGATAAAGTACCCACCTGACACCTACCAAACTTCTAAAACCTGGCAGTTACTATAATATGAAGATAGACCTGGATTAAAACACTGAATCGCTTTAAAATAACCAGAAATTTCATTGAATTTATATGTTCTAGTAATAGTCTGTAAGCAATATGAGTACACACAGTAACCCCATCTATGAGACTTTTAGGGTAATAGTGTTCCTTCATCCCCTTTTCATTTCTTCTTGCTCCTGTGCCAAACTCTACTGGTTACAACTTTTGAATCTATGTCCCAGTGGATTTAGAGATGATACTAAATGGTTATTACAATGCACATTCTATGATGAAACAAAAGCATGTATAATTCCTAAAAATATGTATCCAGTTCTTACATGACTTTTTTCTATGTGTTTGATAATAGGTTCTACCTTCCTGTAAGTAATTACATAAACTTAAACTGATAACTTCCATGACTACATTCAATACCTTAGAAGGTGTGTGTGGGTGTGTGTGTGTGTATGTGTGTGTGTGAACTATGTTAGATGATCCAGGTATTACAGTGCCTCAAGGTCTCCATTTTATTAAGAGTTCTCATCGCACGATGCTATAAATATAGATGTGGGAAATTGTTTTAGATGCTGAGGAATTGCTCCTTTGAGGAGCATTGTTTTTGTTTGCTTACTTGCTTACTTGTTTTTGTTTTTGTTTCTCCTAAATCTAGAAGAAAGCTTCCACCTAATGTAGTAGATAGGGAGTGGGCTGCAGAAAGGCCTGTGACAGTGGCCTGTCTTCCCTATCTTCACTGTCTAAGCACCAGTGTATCTGAACAAATACCTTTGGCCCACCTTATTAGTGGAGCTCAGATCTCAGATGGTAGAACTAGTGAAACGACAGAGATTCTGCATGATGAGCCCTGGGCATGGCTGCTGTAACTATCACCACTTTTGTAAAGCCATGCATTGTTGCAACTCAGCAAGAAAATTTTTTCAGTGAAAGCCTGATCTGCAAGGGAGATGATAGATGTGGTACTGGGGAATGGGAGTGGGAAGACAGTGAGAGAGGTGAAGAAAGCTCAGTGTAACTACCGGCAAAGAGAGAGGTAGCATTTCATATTAATTACTCACATCTAAAACCTGGTGTGTACAGTATGTCTCCTGCCTAAAAATAATTTAACAGCCTGGCTAGAAGCACCACTGATTTGTCACTGTGTGCATCCTGCTGTTCACCTTTCTATAGTATCAGTGTTAAGACATTTTAAAAGCTACTTTCACCACACCATCTGAGCATCGCCAAGTGATCAGATTCCAGGCTTCATTTAGAAATGTCCTCAGCTCCAGTGATATATGGATTATTATAGTTTTTATAAGTAGATTGCTTTCAAAACCCAGAGGTTTCTGGTGCTTGTTTCAGTTTGGAACACCATCACAGCAAACAGAAATGCAAAGGCACGGGACAAGTGAAATGGTTTATGCAAATTCTGTGAAACTTTGCCATCATGTAAGTGAAACAATCCTCTCCCTTTCACTCTCCTTAATGAAGGCCCAGAAAGGAAGCATTTCACCCAAGGTTCCTGGTCACTATCCCTTGAGTAAGGACACTTCCACTAATAAATGCCGGAATTTAAACAAAGGTTCTGCACTGACTTTCTGAGGATCGTGAACAAATAATTCAGTCTGTCTGAGCTTTATTTTCCTCAATTGTAAATTGAGGATAATAGCTCTTCTGTCTTAGGATTATAGAGGGTATTGATGCAGTATCTGACCCTGATATGATGCTCAATAAATCCCTTAGTTCTCTTTCATCACACTCCCCTTTGAACAAAGTATGGCTTCCTTCTTAATCTGTGTTCCTACAGAACATGACAGGCAAGTACAATGGAAAACCACTAAAGAAAGAAGACCTGAGACTGAGTCATAGACTCTAGGCAGTCCAGCAGAGAGACAAGCTACAGGTTCTTTGAAAGAGTGTTTATTCCTTGGGTAGTAAAAAAATGTCAAAATGAAAATTATTTTTTTAGTCATTGCACCAATATAAGGCATGATTTTAGCAAGTCTCTGAAGCACACTTCATCTCTAACCACTTACTAGCTCTGTAACTTTAAGCAAAGTATTCTAACTCGTTACACCCTGAGTGTTTGGACTTAATGTTAGTCCCTTCCAAAATTTAAATCCCATCACCCCTCAATGGGATGGTATTTGGAAGTGAGGCCTTTGGGGGGTAATTAGGTTTAGATGAGGTCATATAGGAGTGGGAACCTCCCAATATAATGAGTATCTTTGGAAAACATGAAGGAGAAACTATAATTTTGTCCTTCTCTACAATGTGAGGGCACAGTAAAGAGCGCGAGCCAGCCATCTGTAAGCCAAGGAAAAGAACTGTCATCAAGGAACTAAATTGGTGGAGTCCTTGCTCTTGGCCTTTTTAGCCCCTAGAACTGAGAAATAGGTTCCTATTCCAGGCTATAGTTGACTTTGTTTTCTTATCTACAAAGTGGGGATGATAAGATTTTTTACTCCATCATGTTTTTGTGAGATCTAAATGAAATAAGCTAATAAAGACTACAGCACAGTGTCTGGCACATTTTAAAGTGCTTAATAAGTAGCAGTAACAATTCTTGAAATTTAAAATTTTCTCAAGTTGCAAGGATTAACAGAAGACTAAATTCCTAGGAAGAATAATTTTTAAAATTCTTAAAGCTTTCCAGTGAATACTTAATAATATCACTAGAATGTTGGTCACATATAATTACACATGAATAAACAGGTCATAAGGAACTTGTACACAAGGAACTCAGATAAGTGATTGTAAAATTTATCCTCAGTGTCCATCATAACATTTGAGACTAGTGCTTCCCAATTATTGCTCCTTTATTTTGTTCTTGGAGAAGGTTTTTCTTTCTTTCTTTTTTTCTATTTGGATAGATATTTTAAAAGTCTAGTCTAAAAGAAAAGAATTCTGTAAAAACAACTTACTCAGAGATTCAGAGATGTTAAATAGATATAGCCTATGAATCCCTTTCTGGATTAATACTTTAAGAATATATATACAGAAACTTAAAGAGGAAAGAAATTGTGTTAGAAATGTTATCAAAATAATCAACAAATTTATGATGTAATATGTGTGGTCATTTTAAGTTCTTGGAGACATAAAGGAGAGCACTTTTTAAAAAAACCATGATAGACAATGATGTTTTCTTTAGGAGTGAAAGCAATTGTCTGAATTCCATGATACTCATAGGTTCAAGAAGCTAATATAAAAGGAAACCAAGGTTCAGAGAAGTCACACAGGTAAGAGCAGAGCTGAAACCCAGGCCACTCCCTCACTAGCAGAGTGATGGCTTCTGTCTGACTGATCACTCTTTTGGACAGTCATTTGATCTGGACACTAGAGTTAACATGATTTCTTTAGTGAAATTAAATATGGCAATTTTTCAACAGTGAAAAGCAATCAGATGTTCAGTATTAAATTTCATGTGAAAGAAAAATGGTTCAGAAATAAGTCTGATATTTGGAGTAGGAAGCAAAATCCATCATTTGGCATGAGAAGTGTTTTTATCTCTAGTGAATTTTTGGCTTGTACTTTGAATTCGGCTCAGTAGAAAATTCATGCTGCATTCAGTATTTTTTTCTTTATTGTGCTAGGCAATGAATCTCAGTTTTAACCTTCAAGTACTTGTTCTTATTTTGTTGTGATAAGTGTTTAGCTCTGGCAAGGATATGATTTGCATTTTATTTGTATGGAGAACCAATACTGATTCACACAACAAGAGACATTTAGAGTGACAAGAGCTAGGACACAAAGGATGAAATTTCCAGTTTAAATTTTGCAGGTGCTAAAAAACAAAACAAACAAACAAAAAAATAGAACAGAAGACAAAAATACAAATGTTGAAAAAAAGGAGCACAGGTTTAAAGAGATACTTCTGCGTATTTTATGTCATTTTTCTCCACAAATAGGGTTCTTAAATGCTTTTCTGGAGACCCAAAGAGATATTGATTTTGACTCTCAAAGTTTTCAAAAGATATAACATTGTTTTATATTTCTTGGAGAACCAGGGCATAAAAAACAATGTGTTTGATTTATATTCTGGTTAGCATGAGTGCTCTGTTTTGCTCCCGATGGATTGCAAGTAGCTAGAACAACGTACATGTTCAGTATGTATTCGTTGAGAGAATATCAGTATTTGCAGTGATCCATTTTATGGCTGAATCATCCAGAAATTAAGCTACTGCAGAGAGGTGACACTGATTTTCACAGTACTGGGCTGGGAGCTTCTTGAGGGCAAGAATCTCTAGTCTATTTAATATTGTAACACTTCCTGCCTCATTTTACATTGTGACTTCCCACAGGAGGTGTTCCTGCAGTGTTGAATGAAAAATGGATGAAATTTATTCCAGAAATCACTTAATCCCATCAGCAACATCCTGAACACAGTTTTTCCAGGCTCTGATGCACTTTCAGGGATTTAAAGGAATGCCTTGCAAAGCATGTAATTCCATATTTACCAGAATTAGTGTGGGCATTTTTAATTTTGAGCCTAATATGCCTCTGCTCTCCATCTCCATAATAGGCTTTACCATTTTTGGCTCACTCAAAATAAACTGAATTATTTTTCCATAGGACATTCATCCAAATATTTGAGAACTGCTATCTGCTATGTCCCCTCCAAGTCTTCTCTTCCTCAGGCTAAGTCATTTATCATTTGGCATGATTTTGTATCCCTTCACCATCCTAATAGTTCTCAAGGAAAATGCTTTAGATATCTGTTCCATTATTAAAGTAGCACAGCTTAAACTTGTATCAATTATTTAGGTGTATTCTTATCATTCCTTATTTTATATTCTATATCTCTATTTATAGGTCCACATCACATTAGATTTTTGTCAGTCATAATCACATAATTGACACGTATTTGAACTTAATGTCTACTAAAACTACGTCATTTTTACATTTCCAAGAGCAAAACTGCACATGACTGTGATCTCATTTTATTTAGATCATTATATGGACCTTACTATGTCACCTGTTGTGTTTTATCATGCTAGATTGGGCCACTGTCTCCTGCTGGTAGGAATCTTTGTATAGGAATATCTCACCTCGCTTACTATAATACCCACATTCAAATCCTGTGAAAATTGTGACCCAAGCCTTGTATACACATATGAATAATTAAACAATAAATAAATAAATAAATAAAATCTCCCCCCAAAAAGAAAATTCTCTTCTCATTACAGAGATCTACAAACATTTTCTGTAAAAGGCAATATAGTAAATATTTTAGGCTTTGCAGGGCATACAGTCTCTGTCCTGACTATTCAACCTACAACTGTAGTGGGAAAGCAGCCACATACACTATAAAACAAAGGAAGGCAGCTGTGTTCCAAAACAAATCTAATCTGTAAACACTAAAATTTAAATTTCATGTAATTTTCACATTACAAAGTGTTATTCTTCTTTTGATTTTCTTTACCCATTTAAAAATGTAAATGCCAATCATACCTCACAAGCTGTACAGAAACACATGGTGGGATGGATTTGGAACAGAGGTCACCATTTGATGACTCTACTCTTTACCAAAAGTGAGGTGCATGCCAGAGCCTTTGTCAGAGCTCCTTGGCACGCACCAAGAAACTGCCCTCCAAGTAAGTCCTTCCTGCTAAGGGCTTGGCAAAAAAATTGAGAAACATTTAAAAAATATAAAACACTAGACATCTGCCCTCAAAAAACTGGTACAGTGTTTCAGGACAGTTGCTGGATGTGTATGTAGAAAATGCTCCCTGGACGCTTCTTAATCTACAGCACAAATGTGAAAACTAGATTTTGTTGTTAACAAGAATTTCTGAATTCATTTGGAAAAGCTTCTTTATTGTTTTTGTGACTAGGAAATGACAATATAATGATCAGCAAGAAATGAACCATACTTGCCCTAATATAATTCATTGTAGAGTTATGTTTGGTTCAAATTCATTTATTACAAGGTCTTTCCCCCAATCAATCATAAACTCCTCAGGGCTAACCGTATTATATCATTCATGACCAGGTCAATAAATGTTCATTAATGGAATGATATTAATGATTAATAACTCACCTATTTTTCAATTGCCATATATTTTGAAATGGCATATTTCAGTCTATTTTATAAAATGATGTAAGAACTTTCTCGGTATGTGAATTTTTAACACTGTCTTGCTCACCATTATATTTACAGGACCCAAAATCCTGCCTAGCACACACTAGTTACTCAGGTAACATAACTAGTTATGTTGAGTCAATAAATCAATCAAGATAAGAGACTCGTATGTGAGGTGACAAAAACAAAAATAAGAAGAGCAAAAGGAATATGTCAAATTAAAACTTGCACTGAAAATTTTGATAACATGATTATAGTACATACTTTCTAAGAAGCAGCAACTCATACAGTTTTTTTGAGCACTGTATCTGATTTCCTACCTTGTCCCAGGACATACAAGTGAAACCAAATTAAATTAAACATGAAACAAAAAGCAAAGGCAAGAAAGCTTGGGTGAATAGGGTGGGTTCTTACTGTTCCCCTGTTCTAAGACAAAATTTTCAATACTGTGCTTCAGTTTACCAGGGAAAATGAAAACCATGTGATTGGGCCCATGTCCAATGACACTGTGGGAATAAAAGAAAGTGTCTCAGGAGCATCAGGAAAAATGAAGGTTTTGAGCAGCAATGTTGCAGCAGGTTGCAGGGTGGACTATATTAATGCTTGTGTTCAAGAAACAATGCATGAGCTTCATATATGAAAGAAACAGAAACAACTGCATCATTTTGAGACATCCTAAGACATTTACTTTTCATCTTACCCTTGCCATAGCACTAACCTGAACAGTAAAGCTTCCTTAAGGAATTTGAATCTGATCTTTATCACAAGCACTGCTCAGTTTGCCCTTCCAGACTCTGCAAACCACAGAGATGTCAATTAGAGAAGATGGCCAGTGAGCTATGTTACTCAAACTCCCTGACTGTCTTCTCTGCTGTGGCTATTCCACATCCTGCCACAGCAGCACCAACAGCAGCAAAGCACCTGGATGCTACTAGAATCTCTTAGAGCCATCAAATTAGCAGCAGAGGAAATTAGGTTTGGCTTTCCCTTTCTCCCACAGCTTGTACAGTATTTAATCCATGCTTCCATAGCTTGACAATACTGCATTCAGTTTTGCAGCTGTTACACCATTGTTAGCCTCTATTCTACTTCATTAACTGCATTGCTCCCAAACACCTCACCATCTACTTTACTGCAGCCTCAACTACTCTCTCTGCCACTATTCTGGAGCTTTCTTTTTCCCCTGCTTGTTTTAGGTCAATCTCTTTCAGCATTGCCATCATTCCAGGCACCTGAATGCCTGGAATGTCACAGGCATTGCCTTTTCTTGTTCATCATGGTGATACTCTTGAAAGTCTGGCTACCTTCCTTATGTGTTCTCATTTCTTTGAACTATTTGTCTCTCTTCTTTCCCCACCCCTCCACTTTCCCCAGCTTTATTGCTATCTGCTTTCTCTTCCACAACAGTTTTCTGCCTCTGAGGACAACTGAGCAGACCTACAGTTAGTGGCTAAGAATAAAGGAAGAATTTTATCTACCAGTACTTAAGTATGGTGATTTTTTTTTTAGCAAAATTATTTCAAATTGACTTGTGTAACAACCACCCATATCATGAAAATGGAAAATTAATTTTAAAAAGCTACAAACTCAAAAGAAGAAAAAAATGAGGCAGGTTTCTTGGCAGTGATTAGGGAGGCAGATGGAGCATCGTAGAATAACACCGGATGGTAAAACATGTCTGGTTCTAGAATGTTAGATACCATAGGTTAAAAAAAATGGTGTCCCCTATTCTCTGGGATTTTTTTAAGCTTCTTCTAGTTTAAATGAATGAATATCATGTAGTAAATAAAGAGGTATTGCCCAACAAGGGAAATCAACCAAATAAACTCTTGTCACATTAAAAAAAAAGTGATGTCTTCATTTAAATCACCTTCTATTGCATGATTTCTGGTCATAGAAACAATAGTTTGGGTCAACTCAGAGCTTCTTATGATAGTATGATTCTGAATCAGTTATAAATCTTTCTAAGCTCCCATTTACTCTATCTGTGAAATGGAAACACTGACCTAACAGATTTTATGAGGAATATAGAAATAACCGTTTAAAAGTGTTTTATCCATGTTAACAGAGAATATGAGACTGATTTTTAAAATTTGTATTATTAGAAGAGGGCATAGTGATAATAACTCACATTTCTGAGGAGTCACTATATGCTAGGTGGCATGTTAGGACGTTTCATTCATCATTTTGATAAACACATATTGAAAATGTACTATGTACCATCTACTCTTGTAGACACTGAGGATGCTGTATTGAGTAAGTCAAAGTCCCTATGCTCAAAAGGTATGCATTCTAGTTGGAAGGGAGCACGTAAATAAACACATTGCAAAACAAATAATAGATGCTACTTTTGCAAAGAGAGTGGAGAGTGACTAGTGATGTGGGAGGCTTCTCAAGAAAAATTATCCTAAAAAGGCCTGGCCCCACCCCTCTATAAGAGAGTGAATTTGAGCAAAGATGTAAACAGAGGCAGCAAGTCATGCAAATATCTAAGGGAAAATATTCTCTGCAGAAGGACTAACAAGCGCAAAGGCACTTCTCAGTAAGAAAGCCAGTGAGATGCATGAGTGTGACAGGTGAGCTGAATATGAGGCTGGGATCAGATGCTGTGGGGCTAATCATTGATGATAAATTGTATAGGGTTCATTCCTAAGGGGATGGAACTTGCTGGGAGTATTTAATGAGTATTTAATTAGGGGAAGACATGATCTAGTGAGAGATGAGCACCATCACTCTGGCTATTGTTGGGAGGGGAAAAATCTGTAGATGTCAAGAAGTAAGGCGGGAAGACCAGACAGGAACCGTCCTGGTGAAGATGATGGTGGTTTGGACTAGGATGACAGCAAAGAAGCCAAGTAAAATGATCATAGTCAGCGTCAGGACTTTCTTTGAAAATAGAGCTCACAGAATTACTGATAGATTGGCTATAAGGTATGAATGAAAGGTAAGATTCAAGGGTGACTCCTAAATTTTGCCCCCAGCATGTATGTAGGTTACAGAGATTAGAAAGTCAGGAGAGGAGTTTCTTTGAGGGAGAGAATTCAAGAGTAGCTTGTAGGACCTATTAAATTTGCAGTGTACACTAGATATCGGAATGATAAAGTAGAAGCTGTTATTTGTGAATACAGGGACTTCCGGGAAGCAGTTAAGGATAGCTGCCTTAGTTAATGTTCATATTGTTCTAAGATGTAAGAACTATTATTATCTAAATTTACAAAAGAGAAAATAGGCCTGGAGAAACTAAATGATTTGCTACTGGGCACAAAAGATGATTATAATAAAACAAAAGAGGAAAAGGATCTAAATAGTTTATAAATAGCTGGACTCCTAATCTGAGTTGGCTGAAAGGATAAATTTAAGTACAATCAATAGAAAAAAATCTGAAAATGCATGATGTCAAAACAGTCTTAGTTATTGACTGAGACTCAAACATACCATTAATTATAACACTGAATGGCCTCAAAAAGAAGATTCTGGTTTTTACAGTAAGTGAAATGCAACAAAACATTTCATCAAGTCACAGATATATAATAGGTCCCATGTGCAACAATATACCTGGAAAGCAATGAAGAAAATTAAAGTAGCCAAATATTTTTATCTTGGGTAACTACCGATTTAAAGGGAACATTGAAATCTATAAATATGCAAGATGATAATGAATCACTTATCACATTTGTGTGTCTTTCAACAGTCTCAAGAAGGAGGCTGTTTAAATCCTTCATGTAATCCGAGTCTCTCTATGCCCTTTCCCTGCATATGTAAAACCACCTTTGAGGATAAGATGAAGTGAAATAATTACTTCTGTATCACATAATCTTGGAATATTCCCAACACAATGTAAATTTAGTTGTATTATCAGCATACGATACCCCCTTTCCTCTGCTTTTAATTCATTTCATTCTTAACATCACTTATGATTAGTATTCATCTAGTGCTTTTTTACTAACTACTATAAATACAACAAGTCTGGTTGAATTTAAATCTCAGTCCAACACATAACTCCTGTGATCAGGGGGAAATCACACAACTTTTCAGTGCCTTACAGAAAGAAACTCTCAGATGTAAAATGGAGAAAGCAGAATTTTCTCCATAAGGGTATTACGAGCATTAATTGAGAAAATACAGGTAAAATTCCTGATAAAGTACACGGAATAGGGTAGGAATCAGTAAATTTTGGCATTATTATTGTTGTTATTACCATTATTTCTGTTATTTTTTTTACAGGTATGTGAATTCTGTCTGTTCTTTGTCTTCTTTCCTCTGAATTGGAGGAAACCATTATCTAACAAAAAGATAAAAAATTCTCAAAGCTAACATGACCAATAATATACTTACTTCTGAAATGTTAAAATTTAAAGGGATATTTAACAAATATTTTGCATTTTTATTCATTAAATTAGGCAGCACTAATTATATTTTTATATATGATTCCCACAGATCCTAAGGGCATATTATAAATCAGTGTTCCATATGATAATTCCTTCATCTTTCAATGCACTGGTAATTCTAGGTGAGATAAGAGATGAGCTTTGGCAAGAGTTTGAGACTCATTAGGCCACACAAAATCACTTCTAAGCTAGGATTTGGCATAATACCTGTTTGCTCCAAATGGCTCTTATTCTTCTCCATGTTAATCCACAGAAGACATCCCTAAATCTTTTCACCAGGGTGTGTTTCTAATCAGAGGTGATTAATAACTGATCATATCACCATAAATCAGAATAGCAATATATACACATATTTTACACAGGACTTGAGATAAATGTCTTCATACTACTGCTCTCTCATATATACTAAAAACAGAAATATTTTTAAAGAAGTGATTGTAGTACTAAATGACATACACCATGATTATGTTACTGCAAACACATGTCTGCAAAAGGCATATGCTAACACAAACAGTAACATAACACAGGCGTTAAATATCCAAATCATAACTTAAGCCAAATTCATCACTTTAACTCTCTTTCAAACAGAACTCCACACTGTATTTATGCAAGGGCCAAGGTGGCCCTAATTGCATCTTAAATCCATTGTTTCATAGAGCTACTTCATAAAGATCAAAAATCAAAAAGCTCAGCTCTTTTATTTGCCAGATGAAGCTTTAGTAAGATTAAAGCACTCAATCAAGGTGACACATACAGCTGTGATGGAAACCATACTGTCATAATCTTGCATTCATAGCTTCTGAGCAAGTGGACCCACCTCTTTCCCTTAATAGAAACCAATCTCCCTTCCTTCCTCCCTTCTGTCCTCCCTGTCTCCTTGCTTTTCTCTTTCTTCAATTTCTCTCCCCCTCCCTCCTCTCATTTCTTCCCCCTCTCTCTCCTTACTCTCCCCATCTCTCCCTTTGCCTCCCCTCTCTTTTAGCTGCTTTGCCAAACTCTTTCTGTATTTCTACATTCAAGGACTATCCCAGGGCTACAGTGATAACATGTGATCCCCTAGAAGTCCTGCTGTTTCAGATCCCTATGGAAACTGTTAAGAATATTTAACAGGCTACTTGATATAGGGTGTGGTTTTTGCCATGGCAGGGAATTACAAGGTTCTTAAAGGAGCAAACAAGAAAGAGGGCCCATGAAAGAGTCACATGGGAGGAAACATCAGGTAGACTTTTGTTATATGGATAAATAGGGGAAAAAAAAAAAACAAGAGAAAGGAATGAAGAGTATCCTGAGAAGACAGAAAAACCTATGCAAGGGTCAAGATGTTTGAGATGCTATTTGATGAGATTGTGGGTTTAACACTGGTGCTGGAAAGGGTCAGAACTTTTGGAACTGCTGAAATGGAGTAAATGTAGTTTGCATATGAGAAGGGCATGAATGTTGGAGAACCAGAGGCCACTGAAGTGTAGGATAACTCATGTACCTTCAATATTTCATGCGCTGAAGTCCTAACCTCCAGTACCTCAGAATGTGAACATCTTTGGATACAGGGTCTTCACAGAGGTAGTCAAATCAAAATGAGGTCTACAGGGTGGCTCTTAATCCAATATGACTGAAGTCCTTTAAGAAGAGATTAGGACACAAACATATAAAGAAGGAAGATGATGTGAGGACACAGGCAAAGTCATGGATGGACAAGTCAAGGAGAGAGGCCTCAGGTATATCAGTCCTGCCACACATTAATCCTGGACCTCCAGCTGCAGGAACCCTGAGAAAATACAATTCTGTTGTTTAAGCTGTCTAGTGTGTAGTGGTTTATTATGGCAGCCCTAGGAAACTGATACTGACATTAGGTTTTCTAAATGAAATTAGTACAAACTAATACAGAGATGAGACTTGAGAAATAAGCAGTTACCTAATCATTAAAAACCATTCTAAAAATGGCATTCATCTAGATGCTTCCAGATGAAACACCCCTGGCTACAGCAAGATAACCCCTGTGGTCAGAAAGTACCTTCTCTGGTCCACCAGACACAGACCACCTCCCCTTTCATCCAGTCTGGCCCTTGTTGCTGCCTTGCTGACTGAGTTCATCAGTTCCTTCAGAGAAGTTCAAAGTCCTGCTCTGGCTATCACTGGCAAGTCTAGGGTTTAAGTTGCTTTGCACTTCCTTTATACAGTTGGGATCAGGGTTTTTCACTTATTGTTTCAGGTACTGTCCCGCTGCTGTTGGTATGCTTCCCATATCTCCTTCCTCTAAATTCAGTGCAGGCCACAATTTCCAACTCCCACCACTTGTATTTCTTTGCCTGACAGTTTTCTCTGTGACTGAAGCTTGTTTTTCCTAGAGTACTTAACAGTTATGAAGTAAGGGAATTAATATTTTCTCCTCCATGACTGGCAGGGGGTTATTCACATATACTTCCACACCCATTCTCATTTGGTGAGATAGGAGAGGATTGTGTTTTCTCACTTGCCCCCTGTATCTCTTTATTGGAACGAATTGTACTGGTCTTCCTTCCCTTACCTGTTCTTATGTATGGGTTTTTCACGTAGTGTCTTGTGTTTTTGCCCAGGCTGGCCTGGACCACAACGCCCCTCTACACTTCCCATGTAGATGGAATGACAGGCGCCTATTACTGTGCCCAATTTATTGTGTTTTTACACTTGAACTCATGAGCTTTTTGTGCAGGGTCACCTCAAAACCAATCCTCTTGACCTCTGCCTTCAGAATAGCTAGGATTACAGGTGTGAGCCACTATGCCCTGCTAAACATTCTACTCATTCTGATCCTTCTGATTACTAGCAAAATACTACCTTTATACTTACTGCTTCATAAAGGTTTGGAAAGGAAAAATAGTAGGGAGGGAAAAGAGGAAAGAACAAGGGAGGAAATGATGATAAAACAGCTGTGAGAATCCAAGTAGTCTGTTGCATGTAAACAAAAATAAATGGAAAACTGATCAAACAAGATGTGGAAAAGTCCACTTTATGGCTATGTCACAAGCACAGAATTGCCTCATTACTCCTCTTATACTTTTAACAGAATAAGAAATATTTTTAAATTGACAGGAAAAAAACTGAGTCCAGTAAAAAATTTCTGGACATTCTTGAAGTGCCTTAATAGGCAGATATCATACAAGTCTAAACACTACTTTGTAGGCTGTTCCTCTGTTGCAGTAGTCTATTGAGAGATTTAAAGTGCCAACATCAAATTGTTTCTCTGCTTCTCAAATAAAGGTCATACACAAGTTATGTCTACAGCTCTTGCTGACACAGCTATACTAAACAATTCTATTTATGCACATTTCAATAAATGTATTTATAAGAATGCAATTGTTTCTGTCTTTTAAAACAATTAAATACTCCCTCCAGGAGAAAAATGAAGACATTATTGTGTCATAAATCTCTTATAGAATTACTGGTAACACACTTAAAATGTTAAAAGAAAAAATAGTTTGATGTGAACTTTATGAATGTATAAACTGACCCACCTTGGCAGCCCCTTTCATTTTTCATTCAGCTACTGTTTCTGAGATGCTGAATAGTTTTAGAAGAAAACTAGAGAAAGGCCCATGAGCAAAGAACGAGCCTCAAGCCTCACCCTTCGCTACTTTATGTACCCAGATGCAGGACTTGAGAAGAAAGAGAAGCAAAAAGAAGATCAGAAGTCAGAATGCAAGGCACCTCGTGAGTTCCACCACATGAAACAACAGGACTGGCCTATCAGCAGACACAAAAGGAGTTGCCACCCCATACTATAAATGCAACATCATCTAAATATAAGCACATGGTTTTGAGTAATAACTCAACCATGAGCAATGACCATCCCAGTAAACTGTATAACTAAAATCTTGTAATATTTTAAAAGACTTCTATAAGCTGTAAGGTTCACATTTCATCCTGTCAACCTAAAACTTAACAATATACTACAGTCGGGCTATAATAGCTTTTCTGACAGTTTCTACATGATACCATTAAAATGTCAATAAAGATATATCACAGGTGTTCCACAGTACTTTCCATTTTTTTTTTTTTAGTATTGAGACCTATTAAAAACCAGGAAAGTCAAATTTTGTTTATATAAAAGGCTCTCGGGTTCCAAATAATTACATACTTCACAAAATCAATATTTTAAATACACACATCTATCATGTATCTAATTAAAATACAAATATCAATATCAACATCTGTCTCTCAGAAGAAGTTAGTTACATAAAGTATAGTGGAACAAAGAAGCAAAAGTTTCTCATTCAATATATAATTACTGACTGGCAAATAGGTTTATGGAAATATGCCAAGTATACATGGTACTCAAACGGAACAAGATTTAGATATCCCATAGTTGGATAAGCTTTGATCACACATAAGTTTAACGTACAGTAGTGCATATTCAGTAGTCTGAAAGCCACACAAGTTGGTATTAATCAGCCTGGGGAGGGAAGACTTATTACCACCTTGGTTATTCATGGGAGGTATAATTGAGATTCACTTCTACTTGCACCCCAAGAAGGGGCTTTGGTATTCATAATGAATATGGAAGGAAAGGAATTTAAGGGAGAATAGAAAGCACCAGAAAGTGAAGAGGTGCAAACGTACAGGCTGTAATCTGACAACAAGTAGTCCCACTGACCAGAACAATGGTACCTAGTGGCAAATAGCAGAAAATCAGGTAAGAAAAAGAGGCCAGGACAGGAAGGCCTTTAAGACCAGGTCACAAGGTTGATGGGGAACAATGTTTTTATGGTATTGGGATGCAACACATTGACTGTGGTGCAGCTGAAATCTTACTCTGAGTAGAGTATCAGATGCACTAGAATGGTAAATGTCTAGATCAAGTGCAAACTCAAGTGCTTATCGAGGACAGGAAGATACTATAGAAAGCAACCTTGTTGAAGGCTTAAGCTTAGGCCATATAAAATTGACAGGTCCAATTCTGCCAAATATTCTAGCTGTCCACAAAGCTACAAAACTAGATTTTGGTACAAATTTTTTAAATTTATAAATGTCAATTTATTCTAAAAGAACTTTTTATTAATTGATTTAGAGATTAATGACCAAAAAGCCAAATTCAGTCTATGGGCTGCCAGTTTTCAATAAAACCACCACTAATAAATACATTAAAGTGATTCTGGAATAAATTCGTAGGGCCTTGAATTGGGTAGTGGCATTGTTATATGTTTAATTATTCTTTCCTATTATATGTTTAACCAGCAATAAATTAGCATTTAATACACAGTAATTAACAAGTCTAAAGCAATATGGTTTAGAAAAAACATTTTTAAATATTGGATAGAAATACATCACACAGCTGTATAAAGTTATGAAACATATAGAGTGTATAAAAGCAAACCTAATGGAAGTATGTCATGGTTATATATTGTGTATATGTCACATACTTGTTCTCTGTGATATTCACACATTTAAAATTAGAACAAATTAAGAAGACAGTATAGGTGGTAGGTATGTGGTTCTGAATGAAGATTCCTTTTAGTATCACTACTAACATATTAAAATGATTGATTAAGTTAATAGCTATATTTTAATCCTTTAAGCACTCACTCAGGAGGTTGTTTTTTCCCATGGCCAGTTTTAATAATGCAAATATTTCAATATTCATTACGTAGATGAATGTTTCAGGTAATACTACTTTAGTAAGTGTTCTGAGCAAGGGTGATACCTCCATGTAATCTATGAAGAAAAACAGTCTTCCTAAAATTCTGTTTCTCACATTGGTGCTAAGAGTTTTAAAGTTATGTTCATAGAATTAGGGGTGCCTTTTCTAAGACACGTAAGATGAGGGAAGACTCTTGTGAGTATGTCCACAGCTTTGCTGTCAATAATCCAAGAGGCCTTTTGGGGAAAAAAACAGAACCTAGAAGAGAAGACCAAAGCATGAAGGAGAGGAAATACCAGTTTCTCTCTGGGCCTCCCTCTTCTTTGCCTGGATTTCTGGGAGCACAGACACATCTGAAAATGCTCCTGCAAGGCAAGGGAGAGACAAGACAGACTCAGTCAGGCAGAGACAAACTGAGAACCTGGCAGGCAGCCCAACCCCAGAGGGGTTTCCAAAACTAAGATGAGTAAACTCTATTTTGAAAACCAGGTAATCAAGACAGTTGTCACTTTCTGTGTATTACCCAACTATAATCTCTGAGTCATTTGTAAAATTTTGTTTAAATGATTAAGATGGGGATCAACTCTTAAAGGAAACTGAGTGCACAAGTCTGACCGTAGAGCCTCTCTGAGGCCAGTCTGAGGTGATGAGTGAGAAATTCCCACAGGGAAGGTGACATGTAATAATAAAGGTGACATCACATCCAGGAAGCCAGGCTGTGAAGTCTTTTCTCTCTACAAACTTTATACAATCACAGTTCTATATTTTTTAAGAAAACCAGTGGGTTCCCCTAAGAACCTTGTAACCAATATCAGGGGAATCAACAAAAAGTACCTTGTAGTGCAAGAGATTGTTGGATATATTTGGTAAAAACAAAATAAATACTGTTTATTTTCTACAAATCCATGCAACTCTGCCTATACTAAGAAGAGGAGCATTTGTGCAAGTAGTATAGTCCTCTACTGTCACAATAACCTCTTGTGTGGCTGGTGTCTACATCAAATGAATACTCTTACAGACGGTGGTCATAGTCCTAGTTTGCCAGGAACAATATCTGTTGATATTTCTTGTCAAAAGTGTACTTGTTTGCACAAGAAATTATATCATCACAGAACTTTAATCTTTGGTAGATAGGGTTATCTCCAGTAAAGTCACTTGTCAAAGAATCTGAGGTGCAATTCAGTGCACCCAAACACTGCTAAAGACTGTTTCAGATAGGTTACATTTGATGGCATGGTCATGCCATATGTCTACATTTGGTTTGTTTATGATATGTTTAAAGTTTCAGGTTCAGCAAGAAGTGAATTTACACTGTTACCTAAGTTCTGTAAGGATTAATTTATTTCCTGGTTCAAAAGCACTCTTTTCTTAGATGTCTTGTGTTCTTTTCTTATCCAATACTAGCTGTTGATGTTTGCTTAATTTATAGTACTATTCTTTATAAGTAAATGAAATGTACCTCATTGTGGGAGGGCATTTGCATATATCCCCATGAGCAAAGTGAATATTCAGAGATGTGAAGAAACCCTGAGTACATGGCAAGGCTTCCTTACTCAGCTTAATCTTTACTACTGACCATCTTGTCTTATCATAAAAATAGTCCAAATCTGTGCCCATTAAGTGATAAATCACTATAGAAACTGAGATGGTTGGGTGATTCTTAAAAGAGTAAGAACAACATAAATTCTTCCACAAAAGCCTACCACATGAGATATCTTGTTCCTCTCTTTTCCTTGGTAGAAATTCCAAAACACAAAAAGAAATTAAATCTATCTATCCATCTATCTATCTATGTATCTATCTACCTTAGAGTATAACAGACTGAAGAAAAACGTGGTGTAAAGATGTCTGTGTGAACAACTATGGTACCGGTATGAATGTGGGAAGCATGGGAAGGGAAGGAATAAATATAAAGAGTCTCTACTCATTTTGATGAGCAAAGTGATTGGGGACAATTTAGAGGCAGGAAACACATAAATGTTGAGTCTGTCAGCCTTCAGGTTAGGCTTCAAGAAATTTGTGGAAAGATTTTGCTTCCTAAACCTACTTAAACCTCTACTGTTCTCTTTAAGTAAGCTGGGGTCCATCTTTCATACAGAGCATATGATCAGTTTTTTCTGACTCTCTACCATAACAAATAGGTTACGTAAGATTGACCTGCTGGTCCAATATAGTAGACCTAGTGTAAGTGCAGTGGAACTATCCCTCAGAAGCAAATTCCCCGCCAGTTTCTGTTACCACCTTTGTGGTTTCCCTTGTCATAGTAGGAAGGAAATTTACAAACACATAAGTGAATCGAGTGTTTCATATAGTATGACTGTGTCTGTGCTATGTTATTATTAGTCAAGCAACCATTTAATCAAAAAGAAAAGAATAACATACATGCAGAAACAAACAAGCAAAAAAGATGCTTTTACATATAGTATATTGTATAATTCTCAGTATAATTCAAATACATTGCATGCTATTTTTTACTCAAAAGGAAAGTAAGATTAAATTATTTCCCTGAAGTGGTATAGCCAGCAAGTGGCAAAACTGAAATACAAAATCCAGGTCAGTCGGGATTCAATGTCTGTGTATGTTATAGTTCACTATGGTTCCCCTCCAGGGAAATGTAAATGATGAATGCTTTCTAATTTTAACAGAATAAGAAGAGTGAAATCAGATCAAAGAGTAGTCAGCTAAGGAAGTAAGCTGTGGAGCAAAAAAGCTAGAAGTGAACACTTCCAGGGTTCCCTCCCTATTTATCACTGCTATTCTCTTTCTTCCACACTCTTCCTCTGAAATTATATAAGATTCTCTAGTATCTCTTAAGCAACTTGGATTGGATTTTCTGACTTACAGAGGAAAACATGCTACTGCACACATGTGCTACTGAGGCAGCAGGTCCTTAACTGCTAATCCGGCAAGCTGGAAGAATTCCAAAGGCCTCTAATGTTGTAAGACCACTGTCTCACCTTGAGGGAAACAAAATCAACTTGTCTTTTATTTCTTTCCTCCCTCTTTCCCTCCTCCTTCCTTCTTTCCCTCCTTCCCTCTCTTCCTCCCTTTCTTTCTCCCTCCCTTCCTCCTTCCCTCCTTTCTTTTTTCCTTCCTTTCATTAGGAAGCAATAAAAGGCCTTTCTTTTAGTTTGAAATTACAGCTAATCATTTCTGAGATGTCTTCAAGTGTTCACTTTGACAGAAATTCTAGTGCATGGGCTGTAGTTCAGTTACTTTTATTAGCGATGTGAATACATACACAAACATATACCCACAGGATAACTGTATATTGATTCTATGTTCCTTGAAGAGGTAAATTCACTTTGGAAGGGAACAAAGTATGACTTTGACCTATCGGAGCATGTCATAACCTACAACTCTGCTGGCATGATTATACTTTTTCTTCTCTTACCCCCCCATTGGTTAGAAGCACTTTGATTTGTTTCTTCTATTAGCGAGAGTTTAGAATCAGCATCTCTTTCAGGTAGAACTATGGTCACTTCTAGTGTAGAATTGAGACAAGATTTTGAGATATGGTTTATCCAAGTAGGAAACCCTAGACAGTCATTAGTAACCATAAGTCAACAATTCAGTTGAGGCAATACAGCTGGGTTGTAGTGGAAGGCAGGCACTTGGGCCTTGATCCCACAAAGGGAGCTGAGTGCTGGTCATTGCAAGTCACAGAAGCCATGAGGACTCACCAATAGAGGTCAGACATACCCTGAATACCACAGGGAAACTTGATCTCCTACCCCTAGCTTCAGAACAAGAGCACAGAGCAGAAGGAGAGAGGTCAGCATATGAGAGCAGATCACAATCCGTCCCACAGGACTAAAATCCTCCACTGCAGGTTGGGTCCCAAATGCCCCACACTGAGGATGGATATCAATAGTAAGGTGTGGAAGGGCAGAATTCGGGGTCAAATGTGATACTGAAAATAAAACAGGATGAATAACTTACTCTTAAATTCTCAACCAAAACAGCTTCTTTAAAAAATAAGATATAATTTGTGATATAGACATTACACTACACACAACTGGTTGGCAGGACCTTGGAAGGTTTGCAAAACAAAACAAAAAAATCACTATTTAATCTTTTAAATAATAATCACTTTTCCTTTACCAAAGTGGCTTTCAAAGTTTTGGGAAGTAAAGTTATCAGATTCTCTTTAATTTTTCTAATTGTATCTTTAGCATGAATTCTTTAATCTTACACTGAAAGAGTAATTTGGCTCAAACAAACAAGATAATTGTCACGGAAGTAATATGTAGTTATTCACTATGTATGGAGTTTAATTTAATAATTATGGTTTGAAATAAGTGCTTTCTCTGAAAAAACTATATGAGCATTAGAATAAACTGATAAAAATAGATAGCAAGGATCAATAATGAAAGTGCTAAGAAATACTACTGTACTTATTCTTTGTCTTTAATTATCCTACAACATTTCTTTAAAAAATCATCCTTAATATTTTTCCTCAAACAAAGGCTATATGTCTAACAAAATTAAAGTTTTTAGGTGTTTGGAGTGGGCTAAGAATATATTTTCTTTTGTGTTGTTAGTGACCCTATCTTATACCTTGGTATTATGTAAACCTAAGCAATTTGGGGACTATTCTTTGCTACTTGACTTATACAATGACACTTGCTCCTTTCACCTTCTGACTACCTAATGCTACACTAAGCATTATTAGAATGCCTACTATCTTACTGCTATTGACCTTGACTCTATCCAAAATAAATTATAATTAGATGTCTCAACTTATGATTCTTCTGTAACAAAAGATCCTTTCTGCCCTCACACCAAACTGTCAGAGGTGATCAGTTCCCCGATATAGGCTCTTGAGCTCTTGAGGCTGACTCCTATCTGGTCAATAAATATATAAGGACTCATTCCCTGTTTCTTGTTTTCTTTTGGAGGGCTGGGCCACCAGGATTTGTATATGTGTTCCCTACATCCCATATCTTGATTCTGGATTCCCTGCCTTTGGTCCTTGATTTTGTTCTCTTGCACCAAGTTCTGAATCCTCTTAAAGGCCTGGTCTACTTTGGGCTCAACCCCTGCACCAGTAGCAGCACTCCATCTACTCTCCCATGTCTAGTCTCTCATGTTCGCCCAACCTTTGCCTGCAGCCCAACAGTTTCTTTCTTGTCTTATCTGCCATCACCCTGGATTGCACTTACCACAAGGGCAGGATGGTGACAGCAGGTCAAGGGCTAAACCCAATGCATGGCACGGTTTAGACAGTCTACAGAGGTCCTATCCTCAAATATTTTAACTCCACTAAAAATTCAAGTCACTTAAACTCAGGCATGAGTAATAAATTATCTCAATTCTCAAACTATTTCTCATGATTAATGTTTAAACGGTATGAAAATAACTTTCCTATGATAATAACCTTTTACATTAACATTTTTATGTTTAATACTATTTCCCAGAAAGCAACTGACACCACATTTCATCCAACAGGCCCACTTTCTTCATTATGACACTATTACTATTGCTACAAATATGGCTGTTCTTACTCAGACATTTCTTCTGTTTTATTTCTTGGTGGTGCTTTTGTTTGGTTTTGCACACTTTATAGACATTGCCAAATAAAATATATCATATAAGCCTTGAGACAGCAACATTTAGGCCACATTTTGCTGAAAGTCCCTGATGAATGGAAAAGCATTACTGTCAACTTTAAAGGACAATATACTGCAGGCTCAGGGCTCAGGAGAATGCTACAGCATTAGGGCAAAAAGAAACAGAGGATATGTTGGCTAAGCCCAGCGGACAGATCCCTGAGAGAAAAGAACTCAGTCACCAATAGAGCTATTTATTTAAAAGTATTTCACTGGGAAATCCTTTTGCTTTGGAAATGAGAGCCTGTGAACACTGGTCTAGAGCTAGATTTTTACACTATGAGACAAAATAGCTCTTACCATAATATGACAAATGAAGATACTCTCAGTATTCATTTCAGGATCCATTGTGCACCTTGCATACTTTAAAAGTAACCATACATACATAACCACGCATATATTTTCACCACTGTAGATGGATCATCACAGACTTTGGGTTTCTTGACAAATATTCCATTTTAGCTCAAAGGTAACAGACAAAAGCCTAACAGATCACCACCTTCCCTAATCTCAAGAGTATCATAAGCTATGTTATGAGAGAAAAACTGCATTATAGACCAATATAATGAGATAAAATTTTTCTCTTTCTTGGGAATCCTTTTGGTCAATACAATCTCCACAGAAGCACACTGATTTTCATTTAAGAAATACAATACACTGATATTTGACAATTATAGGCCTTATATAATGTGTACTTTCAAGCTAAGAATTCTTTGTAAGTCTAAGTACAAATTTTACTGTTTACCAAGAGAAGACTAAAAGATTTCAGGAGAAAAGCAGCCTTACTCTTTTAAAACAATGTTTGAAATTAAAGGGATATGGTCATCATTTCTCTTCCCTACCTTCTGATTTCTCAAACTAAAATTTGTATCACTGGTACCATAATGTAAATCCATTTTTTCTCAGTGTGTCATTTACATTTTATTCCTGATTTCCTAGGGTCTCAAAAATAACTCTTAAAAGTAGTATTTGGAAGGAAAGTATTCTGAAACAGAAAATTTAATGAAGTTTTTAAGATATGAGGCAGTTCATCAGGCTCTTTCCAGACCCTTTTTTTACTAAGCAGGAAGCTGATCTAACTATCAGTTTAGGATGCTTTGGTTGGGGGGAGGGGGTGGAAATTGACCCACAGTGTTCTGAATAATGCCTCAGAGGCCCTACTGTGTCTCTGAACCATGGCTGTCACAGGAGGTCTAAGTCTTCAAAGTCAGAAAGGTATCACTAACAATGGAGAGGCTTAGCTCAAACATTAGAGCACCTGCCTAGCAAGTGTGAAGCCCTGAGTTCAAATCCCAGTAGTTCTCCTGCCCCAACCCCCCCAAAAAAAGGAAACTAGCTGGTTGGGGTGGCACATGCATGTAATCAATGAGACAAAGAGGATGAGGCAGGAGGAGCACAAGTTCAAGGCCAGCCTGGGCTATACTTTACAGCTGATAGAGTTAAAGTGGTAGAGTGCCTGCCTAGCAAACATAAGGACCTGAGTTTAAACCCCAGTACCACCAAAAAATAAATAATCAAACAAACAAAAACAAGTACAAGAGTATCATATTGTTTTTGTAAAAGGAGGAAGACCTGAGGCTCTTCTAGTTCTTTTTCAGGCAGATATATGGCTGGGAATTCTTTAGATGCTGCTTGGTAACTGCAACAACAAATCAAAACATGCCTGTCAAAATTGCCCTCCACTGGCTTGCAGCGGCCACTTAGTGTTCCCACAGTACACTAGCTGGTTACCTTCCATTAAAACACATAGGTCAAGTCTGCTTTTAAAAACTGAATTTGACTCTGAGTTATGAGGCAAGAGATTAAAAAAACAAACAAACAAACAAAAACCCCTTAGGTCAACCAGGATGAGTATGAGTCTACGACAGTAAGTTAAAACTGCTGTATTAAATATAAATGGCCAAAATTCAGATTAAGAAAAATGGTGTTTTATGAGTAATTTAACATTTTTATAGTATATTTTCTCCTTATTTTCTAAAATATATGCTTTTACTTCTAATATTATAATTTTATTACTGGAAATCAGGTCAACTTCTCCATCAAGGCAAACAGAACTCTACAGGTAGCATTTGGTGTGTTTATGCATGCTCAGTACCTTTTACAAAGAATGCATTGTTAGGTAGAGTCTTTTGGCACTACTGTTAGTTTACAGCTGTGGCTATAAAGTATGCTACTATTCTGGCCGTATCCCCTGTACACCTCATCATGGTGGCCCCCATGCTGTTCCTAGCACGCATGTGGACTATCCTGGTCTTAGAGATTTGCACTTGCTTTTCCAGATGTCTAAAACATTGCCAACATATCTATTTGGTTCACTCTCTCATCTTCAAGACCTTGCACAAAAGTAAGACTTGCCCCCACTGCCCTATTTAATCTATGAACTCACCTCCCTTGTGGGACTTCTGATCTCACTATTTTTCTTTAGCTATTTATGACCCTCCAATATAATACATAACGTGCTAACTTATTTCCTGTCTTTCCCCAATAGAATGTAAGTTCCACAAGAGAGGGAGTTTTGTTTGTAATGTTCATTCTATGTCCCAAATACCTAGAAGTTTGCTAAACACTGAAATATTACTATGTATTAATGAATGAAAATGGAACAATGAGACCTGGTGAAACTGTTCTGAAAAAGGGGGGAAAGGCAGATAAAGGAGAAAGATGGAGGAGGTGAATCTAGCTAAGACATACTGTAAGCATGGAAGCACTTTTGTAAATGTCACAATGTATCCCTAATACAACTAAATTATGTTAATAAATTGAAGAAAAACTTGTTAAATAAATTGTTTTGCATAGTAGTAATGGGGTAAAAATAACTTATGCTTGTTTACTGCTGAAATAATGGAAAGGGGAAGCAAATGAAAACAAACTTCTCAATAGACCCAAAGACTTTAGCTAATAATTGCAAGCAGTCTCCCACTGATTTATTCAGTTCAACCACAGATGATCATAGAGTTAGCAAAAAAAAAACCCTTCCTATTAGAAAGATAACATTAGAAACCAACTAACCCCAACAATGTCATTATTAACTGATTCCCTTTTTAGTTTTGGAGACATGTGTAAATTTTACTGACACAGACTATTTGAATTATTTTTATCTCTTCTAACTTACTCCCTTCCACACTGCCAACTAGGCCAAAAGAGCTGCAAGATGGCATCCATAGATTACAGACCTAATAGGTAAAATTTTTGAAACATTTTCATTCGTATACTATGCTCATGTTTTCAAATTTAGGATTCACCAAGGTGTTCAGTTCAGGCAGATTAATAAACTGTGTGAGTATAAGGTAGCTCAGTGATGTCTAATGTGATCATCATTTCTAGAATTACCCTAGCACAGGATCCCTTCTCTGCAGTGTTTACGCGACCTTCAAAGACATTATGAAACTGAAAATTCCAGGGTTTGCATTTAGATTTCATTTGGAATTGCTGAGTGTCACAATGGTGCTTCTCTGACATAAAACTCTGGTAAGTAGTAACATCTGATTAGCTTATTCACAGAATCTTAAAGCTGCAATGAGAAGCACAAATCGAAAATCAATTTCTGCAATGTGGGGGGCCAAACAAAAAAAGCAATGAATAGCTAAAACTGGAAAGCTGGAGTTACTATAAAAATAACTGCTTCTTTAAATAGGTCAGTATAAATTACAAAACATTTCATTGTAGGCTATTGATAAACTGATTTTTGGCAACTGCGTATCAATCTTCCTATAACAAATGGGAGTTTTTTGAGTAATTCATTTAATAAACAGGATTTACTTTCCTGAGTTATAAGAATTGTATTATTCAAAATTTTATTATCTGTTTTATGGAGACTCAAGTCACTGAAGCACAGCAGAGTACTACAGCTCACAGAACAGAAAAATGTAAACATGAAAGCAAAATTGTTACAATGGTCTGAAATATCTATTTTTATATGATCCACTGGCCTGAAACAAATATCGAAAGCAAATATTCTTAAAAAGCAAAATATGTTCCCCAGAATTTCATGTTTGCAAAATTGAAATTTAAAACTTCAGTTCTCAGTACTGAGTTTTCAAACAAATCACATGCCACATGCCCTGAACCCCAATGTATAGCAAATAACCTTGTCCCACTCTATAAAAATAAAAGGGGCCAATGGACAAGATTCTCCTACTTCATTTGTAAGGGACCCATCCCTGTTCCCATCCTTCCACATAGATTCAGTAGGTAATAATTTCTTTCTAATTTGGGCTACCAGAGTCCAAAGTATCAAGCAACTGCTCACACTAGTTAGTTTTAATTAACAAGTTTGTCTTTTTAATTTTGGCTGCTCTAGTGGGTAGGAAAGGAATGTCACTGTGGTTTGATTTGCATTTCCCTGATGACTAAAGATGTTACACATCCTTTCATGTGCCAATGTGCCATTATCTTGTTTGGTGAAAGGTCTGTTCAAATAGTTATTAGTTATTATTGGTACACATTTTTATTAGAAATGTGCTTTATAAAAATTTTGTCAAGCCTGCAGTTGACAGTCATTTTCTGAACAGTGTCTTCAAAACAACAGAATTCTAATTTCGATGAAATCCAACTTATTAGTCTTTTCCTTTTATGTTTTATGCTTTTGTGTCTACTCCAAGATTTCTTTGTCCAACAGAAAAATCAAAAATATTTCCTGCTATATTTTCTTCAAATTATTCTTATACCTGGGTTTATTATTGATTCTGAATAAATTTTTGTATGTGGTGTGAGGTAAAGGTCTAAATTAGTCTTTTTTTCTGTGCATGTAGATATTTATTGAATTACAATGGCACCCTTGAAAATTCCCCCACACTTATTTAATAATAAAAACTGTTTATTTTTTAGCGCATTAATATCTCTCAGAAATGCACATCACTTTTGGTAAATGCTTTTATAAAACATTATTTAATGGTGTATTCACTTATCAAGTGAGGAACAAAAGCAGGAAAACCAAGAGACTGTGTATATATCTGGTGCATATCTGCCAAAACAGAAGTTATCAGGTTGATCATATTTATGGGTAATTTTAATTTCCTACATTTAATTAAATTTTTCCATTATAATATATAAGTTATAATGAGATAATTGAAATTTTATTCATTAAAATTTTTGGTTCTCTGCTTCCTCAGAATAGCATCTTTACTTAAAGCTCTGTACAGAAGAAATAATTACATCAATAAATAAAGTTAGACTATAGTATGACAGGCAGAAAAATGAAGGAAGATCTAGTTAATAGTATCTTGCCATCTGCTAAAAGCAATGTCAGATTATATTTGACAATTTTATTGTTAAATTGAATATTCTCAAAGGAACAGGCTCAGAATTTTAGAGTTAAACCAAATGTTCTCAACAGGACTATTCTGAGAAAAGTCAATGAATGATTTCAGCATAAAATTCTATAGTGCAATCACAAGCAATTTTCATGTTGATCTAGTTTTGCCCTCATCCCCTCATACACAATTAATGTGAAACAGCAAAGGGTAACAGCTTGGTATTTTTGGAAAGATTTTTTTTTCTTAGATTTTAAGGTAGAAAGAGGAAAAACGACAATGACAACTATTAACACTGTTACTTCTTTATCATTTCCCTTCTTCTGTCATCTTTTTGAGGTGTGATAGTTTTGGCAGGGTGAAACTTCCCTTTTCAGGAACTTCTTATTTGCATTCACAGTATCAGTGATGTAAGCATTCTTGCAAGAATGTGTGTGTGCATGTGTTCTATGACTACAGCATCACACAGCACAGATTCTAAGATAAAATGAAACATGAAAAAATTATAATTAGTACCAAGTGGGTGTAGTGTTACAGCTAAAAAAGCAAAGCAGAAGTCAAAAATTCATTTTCATACCCAATTCAGGTGTTGTCTGAAGCTAGTTCTTGGGTTACTGCTGATTGTTAAAATTATATTTTTTTGTTCTTTCACTAATCTTATAGGATATCCTTTTGAGCAAGTATTTTTGGGAGCATTTTACATCTTATTAAAATACCAATTCGAGAAATTCTGGGAGCATGTTTATATATTTTACTATGTTCTATATGCTAAGAACCTTTATAAAGTGAAAGAGAAGACAACACCACTAGAAATAGTCTTAGTGATAGACTACATTGTTTTTATTTGTGATCCCTAAGTACATAGGTTAACCACAACAGAAGAAAAAGGAAGAAAAGAAATGGCAGCATACAAAGAAAGTATGAGAATGTTTTATATAACATTGTTAATACTTGGAAAATTTTGAGATACCCTAGGTATTTGTTGATAAAGAATTACTAAAATTAATTATAGAATGCCTGTATAGTGAAATAGTCTCCAAATATTAAATACACTGTAGTAGAATAATACTTATAAATCTGTAATGAATAATTTGTCTTGATTACATGTGAATGATGAATTAGGAATAATTTTTAAATGATTTTCTTTTACTTATCTAATGTTTTAAAAAGTATCTTATACATCATTCATCATATTAGTGGAAACTCCTGAGAATCTTACAGCATGACTGTTGAAATAATACTGCTATAAAGTTCTTCTGCCAGTCTTTTGCCATAAGAGGGCAGCTTCTGATTCATAGGGTTTCTAGAATGTCTAACCTATAGAAAGCAGAGAACTCCTTTTCCTATGCTAAGACTCTAGCTTTAAATAGTATCTGATCTGGGTTGACAGAGTGAGAGCTTAGTAAATTTTTGATGAAACTAGTGACAACATTATAGATGTTATCATCTTAAAATATGATGGCTTATGAAAGTATTTTCAGAACAGAAATATTTAACTGCTCAATATGGGAAGAAAATAAGAAATATTATAAATAAGTTGGGTTTTCTGATGATGAGTATCGTAAGTAACATTTCTCTGTTGTGAAGAGTAGTAGGATAACACATGGTTTTGAGTTGAACTTTGGGACTAGATAAGCCTCATAATGAATCCCTGCTCTACCAGTTATCAGCTTTGCTTGTTGGGCAAATTATTTAAAGTTGTTAAGCCTAATGCCTCATCTATTAAACAGAAATGATGAAAGTACCTCTCTGTAGGATTGTTGTGAAGATGAAATGATTTAACCGAAGAAAAATGTATGTTTTGTGCCTATGTAGCTCTCCTTATGTGCTCTATAGGAAATGAACATAAATTCTAGGTGTCTGCACTCCCTGATTAACTCATACATACATTACAGTTATTTTTTGTTGAATGAATGCATGGGTATGTGGAAGGAACTTTCATTCGGCAAGAAAGAGTAGCAACAATATAATTTAAAATGTTAGTAAAATAGGTATCCGATGTATATATGTTACATACATGTGTATGAATATAAAATTTCATCAAGCCATTGAGAAATCACCTGAGAAATATCTTATTTCTCTGTTTGTAATAGATTAGTACTCTTTCATTTCAAGTCATTTAAGATAAAATAGTACTTTTTATATCATTTGGGATATATATCCAGATAGCTTTTAAGAGTTTTACATTATACTTTTTTCTTATAGGGCCACATAATTTTAAAACCTCTTTAAATTATATAAAAATAAATGGAAATCCAGGAAAATTTGTTGTAATTAGTATATAAAAAAAGAGAATTAAAGAAAAGATCACAAAATGGCATCTGTAGACAAATATTCAGACTTCTCTTTATGGCCAGAACGCAAAGCTCTGTCTTCTCAGCAAGTATGATCCCAAACAGACAAACAGACAAAAAGAATGAATTACAGGGTTGTTTTCTTCCAAAAAAAAATCATGTGTATAAAACCCATTTGAGCTACATAAAAGGTGTGCCTATATGTACACGCGCGCACACACACACACACACACACACACACACACACACACACGTTAAGTACACAAAAATATCTAACCACGAACTCAGTCAGCAAAGTAGACAAAAGTATATTGGTGGTGAATTTCTGTTGCTCTGTTGCCAATAAGGTAAATAAGATAAAATAAATCTAAAATAATTACCAGGTAAGAAATAGTCTTGGAACTGGATGGTTACAGTTCAAAATGTTTGTGAGAATCCTCCCCAACCCCGCTTCAACCAGTAAAAACAGGGTGTGGTGATATGCAACTGTCAATCCAGTATAGGAAGTGTAAACAGGAGGATGGCCCTCTACTGAGGTCTGGGCATAAACCAGACCCTGTTTAAAAATTACCTAAAGCTAGCCAGGTGCAGGTAGCTCATGCCTATAGTACTAGCTAGTTGGGAGGCTGAGATCCAAAGGATTGCAGTTTGATACCTGCTCAGGCACCCAGCTCAAAAACTCCATCTCCAAAAATAATCAGCTATGGCTCAAGTGGTAGAGTACCTGCTTCACAAGTGCTAAGCCTTGAGTTCAAGTGCCAGTCCCCCAAAACAAAAACAAAAACCTAAAGAAAAAAGGGCAGGGGTTTGGCTCAATTGGTAAGGTGTGTGTCAAGCAAATTCAAGGTCCCCAGAACCATCAGAAAAAAAAAAAAAAGGCTTGGGAGGGAGTTTAAGAGGTTAAAAATATATATTATTATTAATAAAATAAATCATATTTTTCATATCTAAAGGAGTATCTAAATTTAAAGGTACATTTTAAACTAATAATTTTGAAAAATTATGAATGCAGTGGTTTTGGATATGGTCAGTGTGTCCCTTCAGGGTTCATTGTGATTGAGGGTGTGGTCTTTTGGGTGGTGGCACTGGTCATTTGAAACTCACTAGTAGGTTAGCCTACTTTGATCAATGTATTTATACTTTTTTTATATTGTCAAAATGAATGTTGGGTAGAAAGGAAGATCCACTTTCAAAAATAATTAAAATTTTCTCTCTGTATTTGTGAGAGTAAGAGAAATGTCCCTCACATTATTTGCTCTTCATTGCCAAATCTATATAAGACTCATTAAATTGGTTTCTATAATATCTGACATCAATTATGTCAGTATAATATTTAGTAATAGGCATTATTCAAAATAGTAATGTTGATAACTCACACCAGTACTGATAAAAAACATTAGTGTTTCTTCTTATTAGAAAGCATTTAATGAATGGTGGTTTCTGGGGAAAAATGACTACAAATAAAAAGCATTAAGAGTCATTTTGAAACTGTTAGGAAAAGTCAAATTGAGACCATTTTTACATTGACTTCTCAGGGAAATAATACTCATTTTTTTTTTCGAATATCACAGCTAATTGCAAGAAACAATTATTTCAAGTTATAAAATGAAAACACATTAGGCAAAGCAAAGAGAAAGAGAGAGATACTTTAAAACAATCAGGATAAGAATACTTCATAACCCAGCCAGCTCCAGGCATGTGGAAAACACCTCATTCTGGTAACGTGAAAAAATCCCAACACAAAGTCATCAGGGCCGTTTATGCTTCATTCCCGGGAGGATTTTGCAAAGCACAGAACAGCGTGAGCTGCTCCTGTTATTTCCAACGTACGTGCAGTCTGAACACTGTTCCTCTGAGGAACAAAATATGCAGTTGGGCTCTGTTACCAGCACTGTTTCTCCACACCGATGGTGATTTTCCACATAATTGATCTCAGTTATTTTCCTTTCATAACCTGATCAATAAAGACTTGCTTTGAAATTCCAATTTTTCCCATTACATTGTGAGCTAAGAAGGTACACTATTTAAACCTGACACACCTATTTCAAGTTGAACTTACACATTTAAGGTATGTGAGCTCTATAGTGTCTCTGTAGTGACGTGTTTGAAGGACACTCCTATCTTTAAACACTACACTGAATTCTGAAAAACTGTTTTCCCAAAGGTTTGAATACTGTCTTTTCTATATGGTTTTGATGTGACAGTGTTTACAAATGACCAGATTATTAAAACCCACCTTGATAAAAGGCTATTCAGTTTTTAGAAATGTTTTTGTAATGCCACTGTGTTTAATGCATATCTGGGTTTTCACATTTCTGTTGTTCAGCCTTCCTTACTGAAGAATTCTAGACTGCGTCATAGAAATGGGGAGAGGGGAAATTAGTATTTTGTTTTTGTTCAACAGGGAACTGAATGAAAAATTTTATTCTCTCCAAATCATAAAAGAGGCCGGGATCATGTTGGTTCCGATCAGTAACTGCAGAAGCTCTCCCATCACACAAGTCAGAGTGCTCATATTTCTTAAGAGATCGACAATTCCAGGCGTATTTAGGACATACATGCCATATGAAATGGAGTGGTGGAGAAAAACAGTTGGTAGTATAGTTCCAATCAGCCTACTAAACACATTCATTCTATTTGAGGTAAGCAAGCGATGCCTCCACAAACCAACCAGCAACAGTGAAGTGAAAACTGTGTAGTCTCTGAGATAAGACCATAAAAAGGCTTACTATTGACAGCCAAAGAATTGCCTCAAAACAACACCCCTTCCAAAAAATAAGTAAAAGTCCGAGGTGCATGAGGACACTTTTGTAGATCATTTATTAATTTTTTTGTTTGCAATACTGGGGATTGAACCCAGGTCTCACGTCTACCACTTGAGCTACTCCTCCAGTGCTTTTGTCTTTGTTTTTGATAGGCTTTTGCTAACTTGCCTGGGGTTAGTCTTGAACTCGAGATTCTCCTGCCTCCTGAATAACTGGGATTCCAGTCCTAAACCACCATGCCCAGATCATTTATTACTTTATGGTGATGGCTTCATGATGCATGCATATGTCCAACTTCGCCAAGTTGATAAATGAAATATATATAATGCTTTGTATATTAACTAGGTCTCAATAAAGGTGTTAAAAAAAAAAACCTTTGAGCAATCATTCAGGTTTTGTTAGTAGACTCAGCAAATTGGTTAATGTTCTTATTTATCTTTAACCTTTAGGCTCTTCCTAAAACTGCACAGTGAAAAACTAACAGGCTGTATACCAGAATGCTAAAAGCCCTGAATTACATCTCTCATTATGAGAATACCAAAGTGTTTTTACACTTTAAATAAGAATACCCAATTTTTTTTAATGCCTGCCTATACACGCCCCCAAATGCAACTGAATCCTGACAGTCACTTCCTTCTTCCAATGCCACCTGCTCCCTGAACACCCACCCAGGAGTTGCTAAAATCCTCCTGTCACCTCAGCCACATACCAATATAGACATTGCCTGCTATCCCCACCCCCAACCTTTACACTGCCTTTGAAATAACTCAGATCACAAAAGGGCTTGGAATACTGAAGGGTTCTGGGCCAGATATCCAGAACTTCATCATCTTAATATGCACAAATCACAGCTGTTGTTTCTGGTATGAATGTGATACTTAGTCAGAGATGATGGTTGCTAGGAGAAAGTTCAGGCTAAGATGCATACATTGATTAACAAGCAAATGTAGAATTTATACCTTCCCCTACTGCGTTAGAAATCCCCATGTTGCCCACTTCCATTCCTAGCCTGCGAGCAACATTTTGTATGAATGACAACTTGAACAATTCTTTACTTCCGATGATTTCGGCTTGGTTGAACCTAGCCAAAATATTTCTATAGCAAAATATTTCTCTACTCTTCAAGCAACTATTTACTTCCTATAGCCATGCACAGAGTATACAGACATAGTGTTGAAGATGAGGTCACTGCTAATATGCAGATGATCAGTTTTCAGAGGATAACATTTCCTAATGTTTTACTGGATTCCTTTCACTGCTAGACTTACAGAACTCAGCTTGGAACTATATTTTTATTTTTTAATTTTTTTTTGTTATTGTGTTGGGTAGGAGTACATGGTGGCATTTACAAAAGTTCTTACAATATATCGAATATATCATAGTCGAATTCACCCCCTCCATAATTCTCTTTTATTCTTTCCTCCCCCATTCCTGGAATAGTACAACTATATTTCTTTACTGAGGCCTAAAGATCAAGAACTGTAATTTCATGCCTTCATATCTCCAATGTCTAGCACAGTACTGGTTCTCAATTCATGTACTAATGATGGATGAATGCATGCATGGATAAGTAAGGGATACACGAATGAATGTACAAACAGATCTGTGAATAAATGAATGCTGAGGATTTTTCACAGAAGACATGCCCGATAACATTATTACAAAACAGGAAACTGTGGCCTTTCCCTGCTGTTCCATGTGACCCTCTTTATCTAGAGTTTCTGGAAAACTAACTGCTCACCTGAACTCCAGTTCTCAGACTGACAATGAACAGGCCTCCCTAAACCTGAACGTGAGAATTCATAATCTGAAACTACTTCCTGTGCTCTGACGTAGACTGTGGGTTTCACGGAAGGCCAGGATCTCACACTCTCTCACTCTTCCCCACAGCTACGCTACTAATTTAGCAGGAAGGAATTGGATCTAGAACATGTTGCCATAAACTGCAGGCAGAAATTTGTGAATCTGAGTATTTCAGGAACAAAACTGCAGTTCTTCTGTGCCTTTTGGGATATTATAACAGGTCTGAATCCATGGAATACTGAATGACAGCTGCCTACTTGTTTGGTTAAATTTAAAAGGGGTGAGGTCTTCCTTTACTTAAAAAAATAAAGAAGTCCTTTTTGACTCAAAAGTATTACTTGGACTCTTCTACCTAGCAGTATTGCTGAAATAAATATAGTGAACTTCCCCTGTGGGTCTTTGGAAATTTAACACAGTTTCCACTAAATGTGGAAACTTATCCTCAACTGTACCAGTTATAAACCTCTAATTGGAATTATCAGACCTGAAGTGGGAAGCTACTTTTCCTCTTCTTCCCATGAGTGAATAATTGGGCCTCTTGGGAAGTCACTAAAGGAAACTGAAGTTTAAAGTGACTGTTATTTTATTTATTTATTCATTTGAATCTCTAAAAGGATTGCGTAACTTCACAAATTCAAATACTCATTTCCTATTGTGGGCATATTTTTTCTAACTAATCTTAAAAAGATGAGAGAAAATTTTGTGCTGAATCTCAGATGTGGCATCACTGAAGGCAAGAGAAGAGGATATTTGTCTTTGCTTGGTAAAACTGAAGGGGAAAGGGCCACTGTCTTTTAAAAATTATTAACACAGCAACTTACCAAACACTGAATATTGTGTCCTTGTATCTTTAAAATCACTAAAAATTTACACCTAGATTTAATCACTTCCTTAATCACATTTACTCTGACAAAGTCTGTCAAATGATCAGCCCTAACCATTTACAGGCATCTGATGAACTAATAATACAAAGATACTAATAGATAACTCTTATTAGACCTTCCTAGTATCAGGTATTGTTAGAAATTCTTTACAGAGCTTCATCGATTTTTGCCTCAGTCTTTGACACAGCTATAATTACCATAATACTTTTTATGGATAAAGACACTGAGTCATAGTTTACATGACCAACCAACATAGCCAGGTGCTGTTGAGGCAAAGATTTAAAGTAAGCAGTATGGCTTCTTATCAACTGGCTTTGGATGGCCTATTGAGCATAGTAACCAACTGGTGCTATTGGAAGTTGCTAGTCATGGTGCATAGTATCTAATTCAGTACATTTTAAAGGTATTACATTCAATTAATTTCACTATTTTAATTACCTAACAATTAAACATCTTAGTGCCCTGCAGAAGAGAAATAACACACAGTCATATTTATATACCTGTGTAGCATCAGACTGAGGAAAACTTGAAATGGTCTTAACTTATTAACTTGTTAACTTGTTAATATGTCAATTACCATCAAAAGTTGTGGCTGGTTCCTTTATGTTAATAAAAATCACTTAAACTTAAATATTTCTTGCAGCTTCAAATTCCTAGAATTCTGTAGTCTCTGAATATTTCTTCTGTCTTCTTGATCGTGACTCAGATAACAAAGAAATAATTCTATTATTAACTGAGTTTCCTAGAATAAAAGGAGTGGCTTTTTTTTTCTTTCTTTCCTTTTTTTTTTTTTTTTTTTTTTGGTGGTATTGGGGTTTGAACTCAGGGCCTCCCACTTGCAAGGCAGGCACTCTACCACTTGGGCCACTCTGCCAGTCCTAAAAGGAGAATTTTAAAGCCTGGGTAAGGAGCACATATTTGTTCCAAGAAAAAGTAGTAGTAACTGAAAGTCACCAAAAACGATTCCACAGCTGTCCAGTCTGAGACAAAAAAACTCAGTTCTAATACTATGAAAATGTTTTTTAATTGTCAATCATCTCTGTAAAAGAGAACTTACTCCATATTACTAAGAAATGGGACTGCCAGATTTAGGAAGTAAGTATAGAGCACACCCAATTTAATTAGAATTTTGGAAAAACCAAGAGTAACATTTTTAGTGTGTTCTATTGAGGGACATTGCTTTTAGTATAAAGTGTATACCATACTACAGTTTTTAGGAACATAATAAGATTTTGTCTGAAATTAAACCAGGCACTTATATTTTACCTGGCAACCTTACTGGAAAAAATATCACTCCTTTGCTGTGAAAACACACCACCAAAAAAACCTGATTAAAACTGATGAAACACTGAATATATATTTGATACATTTGGTATCATTTCAATTCCTCATTCCTTAGACATTTATACCTATCCAACACCAGTTACATAGGGAAAGACTAAATTATATGCCTGGATACTGTTCACATATGCCACAGACAATAAAATCTTTTTGAACTTCTATAAGGCAATCATCAGAGCTGCTTTTTAATCTTCTAACAGGTCTTCTTTAATGACTATTACATTGGTAGAAGGGAAGTTTCTGTGCCAAAAAAACCCCAAAACAATTTATCAATTCTGTTTTGTTTTGTTGCAGTGCTGAGGTTTGAACACAGAGCCTCACACTTGCTAGGCAGGCACTCTACCATTGAACCACTCCTCCTGCAGTCAGATTTGGCAACTCTGGAAGTAGGAGATGACCATGGAAAAAGAGGCACATTTTATGGTAAGGTAGACCATGGAAAAGAGGCACATTTTATGGTAAGGTAGACCCAAAGCACCTAATAACTATAGACACAAAAATATTTAGGACCACAACTCATAGAATTGGGCATGAAAATATTCTATGCCCAGGACTGCGCCAGCCATGCACAGAGGCTTATTTGGTAGTAGGAGAGCAAAGTGCCAATGCCATGCCTCGCACTGTTGCTTAATTCACAGTCCCCACGCAACTTGTCAACAGGACTTCAATCTTTGTGAGTAGTGAACTGAAAGAAAGAAAAGAGATTATATATGAGTCTGAGAAAAAGCAAAGCTAGTTACCAAGAAACAGAAAAACTAGGCAAGCTCAGAATGTTCTTTTTCTTCTTCACTTCCTGGAAAGTGCCCACTTATCTTTTTAGTACTCAGTTCTGATGTCCTTCCCCTGGAAACCTATCTTAGCTTTCTGTCATCCCACCTGCACAAATCCCTGCAGGCTGGTTAGGTGCTTCTTTAGAACTCCACTGTACTTCTAACAGACCATGTAATGCTTCCACATAGTCAGTGCCTTACTAGGTTGGGTGAGGTGTCTACATGTCTGTACTCCTATAGAAGGCAAAGGCAATTTGAGAATAGCAGATGCATCAATCATAAGCATTCCCAAGACACTTCTGAATGAATGCATGAGAACGCCAGTGGTCCTGGGAGACAGAGGGATAGAAATAATCAGAGACAAAAATTATAGAATCTAATGTATAGGATCCTTTATTCAGATGCCTCTCCTCTATGCTCTGCTGCTTTCCATTATGAAACTGTATATACACTTTATTTTTTAAAATTCTACATTGCATCTTAAGGCGTTAGGGTGAAATCCAACTGAAATGCAATAAAGTATTTCTATTTACAGAAGATTTATACAAATAGAACTGTTCTTAAACCAACCCTCATGAATAAATATAAATCCATGATGTCCCTGGGATGTAATGCCTTCTCTTTCCAGATGCCATTTCCAGTTGAAGTGAACGAATCCAACCACTGTAGGATGAGGCAGACTTAAATACTGCTATCAGGTGAGTGCTGCAGAGAGTTCTAGGAAGGTAGTGTCTGTTTAAGAAGTCTAGATATTCACACATGAAACAACTGAGGAATAGCATCAAGTCAAAGTTCTAAAGGATAGTATTTTCAATCCTCTTATACTCAATTCTGTTTAATTCAGGGCTATTTATTGCTTCTAAGACCACAAAGACATACTCTCTCACACACTTCCATACACACTGTTTTAGTCCACTTTCTGTTGCCAGTAAAACAGTATCACCAACTGAGTGAGTTCTAAAGAAAAGACATTTATTTTGGCTCATGATCCAAGGAAGTCCAAAGTCAAGGGGCCCATCTGGTGATGGGCTTCTTCCTGGAAGAGTCTAGATACTATACACAAAATCAAATGGCAAGAGATGGGGAACTCACGAGTTTATGTGTGTCTTTTCTGGTCTCTCTCCCTTCTTATAAAGTCACCAGGATTCAATCATGGGGGCTCCATTCTAGCAACTATATTCTATTCTGATCGCTTCCCAAAGGCCCTGCCTATAAACACCATAGTCAATTTCGTTTTCCACCTTCTTAATATCTCACTATAGGAATTAATTTTCAGCATATCTATAAAGGCAGCAGGGGGTTGGGAGGAAGCAAACCATAATTAAACTATGGTACACTCCTACCTCACACAAGCACACACCTCTCTCATACACAAAGACACACACACACACATACACACACACACACACACACCCCTCTGTATACATTTGCTTATGTTGTTTTTTAGACCCTGGATTACTTCCCAATTCCTCCCTGCCAATACACACACATCATTGATCTCCAATATGATCCTTTAGAAGAAGATTTCCCATGAATATATTCCTCACATTTTCTAAAGCCAAAACTTTAGACTCTATTAGCAAACGAACATTTGCTAAGTTATTCTAATTATTTTAAATTTGCTCACTTATTCTTTTCAGCTTTGGTATTACAGAATCAAAGACAAAGACTTTGTTTTCTACTGCCTATTCTCTTCATTAATAACACAAGAGTATATTGCTACCCACCTAATAAATGCTCAATAATTGGCATTTAAATAACAAATAAGTGACTAAATGGAAATAAACAGATTTTTTTAAAGCCTAAAGGTTTCACAACAAATGCATCCAAGTGACATCCACAGCTGCTTTCACCTCTGTGTTGCCATAACCACCATGCACCTCGGAAGTTGGACCATAATGCTGTGTGTTTGTTTTTATTGCTTCTCAAATGTTTACCCATCGGAAGCTCTTCCCTAACCGATTATTTCCCCCAGATTTTATTTTACATCAATTCAAGAGCATCTGAATTCTATAATTACATTTCCATATTGAGGAACATTTCCTATATTTTTAATCCCAGTTGCAAGAATAACACTTCCTTACTTGGAATCACTGGCATATTATACTTAAATATAAAGTGTTATTTTAGGCCATAAATGAAAATACTTTATTGGGTAGATAAGTTGGGAAATAAAGAATAGGATACAGGCCCTGATGGAAGTATTGTTTAATCATTTATGTACTGCTAAATATATATCGGAAGTGTGGGAACTAAAATTCCCACACTTCCGCCAGATAGAAAATTGGAGGTGCGAGCGCTCCTTTTAGCACTTCTTTTAATGTAACCCTCAAGCTGTCATCTTGTGGTTTGTTCTTATTGCCATTTATGGCCATCTGTGTAATCTTCAGTCACATGGGAGTGATCACAGGTAACCAAAGATTTGCAAAGGCAAGTTCTGTAATCACAAGATACAATGTTGCCCAAATTGTCACGTCATGTGTTGTGTTTATTTTACTTTTTACTTCAACAATAATATCTAAAAGCTTTCAATGATTTTCTTAGAAAGAAACAGTGGATAAGAGAATAAAGTTAAAAATCTATGGAAAGTATATTTCAACTATATCTTTTCTCTTTGTTTTGTATGCCCTCCTTTCAAATAATAGCGCAGTTAGACAATGAGCGTGAACTAAGTCTCCTTTCTTTGATCTGTCATCTATTTTGCTGAAAATAAGAATCGAAACAGTGGTTCGCAATTAAAAATAATGTTTCTCCAATTTTGTTTTTCTAACTATTCGGTGCAATTGTGTTTAAAACGATCATATAGATTACGGTCTCAAATATGTCTTTACAACACTGAAGATGTTAAGAAAATGAATAATCCTATTTTAAAATACAATTAAAAAGTGAAATCACAAACTTATTGTAATAATTCAAATGTAATCAAATATTGTGTCTTTTAAAATTCGTAGTATCTTGTGATTATAGAAATGTTGGTCAAATACCTGTTAAATTCTAGCAAAACACTGTGGAAAATGTCATGGCAATTATAGATATTAATTAACATAAAATATATAGCCTCCATTGCATTTTGGTGCATTATTTTTAAACATCCATCACAACACTAGGAGTATGAAAGCCACAAGTATATTCTGCTGAAAGTGCAGGCAAAGTCTCTATATTAATTAGTAGAGGAAAATGTCTTTTGGAATCGAGTAAGATAATTTTAGTAGCTGGTATCCACACCAAAGTGTGGTCCGAAGACCAACACCATTGCACTACATGAAACTTGTTAGAAATGCAGAATCGTGGGCATCACCAGGTATTACCGAGTCAAAATATGCATTTTTAACAATAGCCTCAGTTGACTTAATGTATATGTTATCTCGACATTAAAGAACACACATATCTGGGGACAGGGCTGACCCGAAATAAAATTTTGACTTGGATAGATTTCCTTCAGTGTACCTGAGGCATCTCAAGTCTTCTCTTGCATGTGTCCTCTCAGGGAAAAACCAAATTATCTAGATCTTTCTCCACATGCAGCTTGTTCCTCTTCAAAACTCACCAATCCCAGGTCCCCTCACTCATTTTCTCTTTTTTATGTGACAATGTTAATCAATCTATCTTTTTGCTTTGCCTCAGCAGGGTCAGCTAGAGCAGGGTAAGTTCTAGTAGTTACATTGTCTTAATTGCTTAGGATCTTACTCTGGAACAAATCAACTACTGGGAACTACATCAATTGGGGGCCTGGTACAGATATTCTGGTATCTCCCATTCTCCTCTCCTTACCAATTCAGAATTTGCTTCTGCCTTGCATAGGAGCTATTATTTAAGTCTGAACATTAAACCTACACAGGAAGTTATTTGTCCAACTCATAAAAATCACACACATTTTTCCCTTCTGCATTTGGTCACAACATTTTCTGCTTTTGACCAAACGATCAATAGCTTTGAGGAGACTTTTGTATGCAAAATGCGTAAACAGAAGTGGTAGAATGAAGCCACATTGTATGCAAGAACAAGGTGAAAATCTATCTGGTCATTACATTTTTCAAAAGGTTGCTTGGAAAGTTGAACAAAAACTTTTATCTCGGAGGTGAGAAGACAAAGATATAACAATTCTACCATCCATTTGCTTCAGTGCAACTATAGGTGCATTTCTTTTTCTTTTTCTTTTTTGTTTTTTTTTTTTTAGCGACACTGGGGTTTGAATTCAGGCCCTCACACTTGCTAGGCAGGCACTCAGTGCGTAAGCCACTCCGCTAGCCCACTATATGCACATTTCCAAGGATACATAAAGCCAGTCTACAATTAGTTCTGCAGAATCTAACAGAAAGATGGGCTTACTGAAGGTACATAATACATAAATGTTTATTAAATCTCTATTTTTTTACCTAGACTCTTCTTTCAATACTCAAGTGACTCTAAGAATCTACAGAGTAAAATGAACATGTATTCTGAGTACTTCTAAGTGCTTTTAAGCTCTAAAATATTTAAAGAAATATCCCATTTTAATATAAGCAAATTCATTTAAAATAACCAAAAGTTATTCATGTTTCATTTGCTCTTTACAGGAGGGGATCTGGCAGAAAGGTGTATTGACTCATCACCAGTGTGATAATGCAGAAGCTGAGAAAGGAAGCATTTCATTTTCCACCATGTTGAAATGGTATTGGTTTAGGACAAGAGTCATTGCCTTGCTGCCTTATCTAGCACATTGAAAATTCCCAAATTATATATGAAATCCCAAGTCACAAAATATATTTTCAGCTTGTCCAGGCATGTACAGATGTTAAAATGAAATATGTAAAACAAATCTTTGCATAGTTAGGTGATACCAAACAATTTCTCAGGTCAATATACTTAAGTTTGACAAACATGTCTAATGTTTATTATTAAATGTCCTTTTTGAACATAATAGAAATATATCTAAGAGATTAATAACTGCATAGCTAAATGTTTCTTTTTGCTAAATTGATACTACTTGACTAGGTAAGACCAAATTATCGGTGACTAATTGACTAAATCACAAAATGATTGTACTTAACATATCCAGTCAGAATCCAAAATATGTTCCCTTCCATTTTATAGTAATTTGGCAGTCTATACAACCAGGTATTCATGTGATTATTTAAATTTTTCTGAAATCTGAACTCTGAAGGTAGTAGTTTTGCACACGGTCCTTGCCTAGCAAAGAAATCAAAATGGATGTTTTTGATACATTTACTATCTCAACCCCAGAAATACAAAAATCAAGACTATTAATTCCACATACTTCTCTGAGCTAAGTAACTCAAAAATCTAAATTGTGCCAAATAAATCTGATAATCCTTGAGTTTCTAATATCTTCTCATTTCTCATGATAAAAATTTATAAAAACTGAAGTAGTAGTTATTTGGTTAGTTAGGGCATGGAATATAGTCTTATATGATATTTTCACAACAGTAAGATGCTGTCTATGAAAGATGCTGAGATCAACCAAATTTCTTATGGCTTTTACTAACAGAGAGGCAAACGTTTATAAGTTTATTAGTACTATTAGTTTATTTCCATGAATTTGATAGGGATAGGAGACTACTGTAGTCTATTAAAAATAGGATATTTACATTAGATTATTATCAGCAAATAATAAAACCCCTTTGTCTTTTTTGAGAATTCCAAAATGTTATGTTCGTCTCTAAAGAGTTTTGGTGGTAAAGATGTGATCAAATTGATCAAGCTTCTTCTTGTGGTTGGTCCTTCAGAGAGGCAGAGTGTTTCCAGACACTGGTGCACATAATCTGTTAGATAATTCCAGTCTTCCATGTCACTGAAACACAGACCTCTAGGCCCAAGACCTGAGTTCATATTCTTGATGGAAAGCAGATTTTGCATGATATCCAATGAACCATAAAAATGAGAATCTGGTTTTTAAATGCATAGAAAATTGTCACCTTTTACACTAAAACTCCTGCATGTCCAAATAAATTGGGCAATATTAACACATGAATACATTTAACAGCAGATGGTGGGTAAGGATTATTTTTCTACCTTACTTCTTACTTATACATCCCCAATTTTCTAATATGAATATATTTTACTTGAACTGGAAAAAAATAAATGTTTGGGAAGAATCAAAAATAACTTAGAAAATGGCTTTTGTCTTAAAGGACCTTCCTCAGAGATTTTTTTGGACAGATGACACATGAACTCACTAAATGGTGATATAGGGCAATATATAAAAAGTGACATTGCAAAGTAAAAACAGAATATAAATAGTTTTTTGGAGGGTCAAGGGGGAGTGAGGATGGAATTTCTGTGAACTAGGTAAAATTGTCTTTTTTGTTGTTCCTGTAAGGAAGAAATAATAGGCAATCTGGACAAATTTCTCTGTTAAAAAAATCCATATAATACTATTACATTATTTTACATTTTTCCTAGGATTTAAGGACTTCCTAAAACTGCCAGTGAACCCCATATGAGTAGATTCCTCCCTAGTAATAAAACAGTGAGATGTAAATGGAGAAAAGGATGTTACAGATGAAATTTTGTAGCAACTAAAACGCCAGGCTATGGTATTTGCACTCTGTTCCATTGACAATAGAGAACCACAAAGTTTTGTAATAAAAAGAACTCAGAAATACTATAGTGTAGACCATCTAGCTATTCTGGGATAAATCTGTCAGATTTTAACATCTGTACTCTTTCAGACACAATACGCTTCTTCTCTGTGCTGGATAAAATGAGAAAATGTGTTGTTCCCCTTAATAAGTATGGTAGCCAACTTCCACGATACCCACCAATAATCCATGCCAGTGATATTCAGGCCCTATGTCGTCTCATCCCCTTCCACACTGAATTAGGCCTGACCCTATGACCAAAGAATATGAAGGAAATGCAAGTACTTGTTTTGTAAGTCAAGATCATAAAGGAATTGCAGCTCCCACCTTGTTTACTTGGCTTGCTTCCCCTGGTAGAGGCTAGTAGCCATACTGTTAAGATACTCAAGCAACCCAATGGAGACATACATCTGAAAATGGAAGAAAGACCTTTTCTAGCATCAAATGCAGCCATCTGAGTCTCTTTAGAAGTGGATCCGTGAGCTCTAGCTAAGCCTTTCATCAGGCATCTGTTGGCATCTGACTGCAACCTCAAGAGAAAATTCAAGCCAGAAGCACTCAAACTGTTCTCAAATTCCTGATCCATAGAAGCCATGAGAGATAATTAATGGTTATAGTTGTTTCAGGTCACTAAGTTTTAGCATAATTTACATGAGTGAAGCAACCAATAACTAACACAAAGAAGTTGTAGGCATCGCCTCAACCCTAAGTTTTACTGAACAAACATTATTTTAGAAAGTAAGTATAACCATGTTTATATGTGTGATATCAACAGACATTTTAGTATAAGTAGAATAGCTATGTATGACAGATTACTTATATTTTAATGAGACTATCACCTAGAGATAAAGAAAAAATGTGTGGAGCTATTAGCTTTACTTTACAGAAGCGGCAGAGACAGGACTTCTTAGAGGTTAATTAATGTGTTGTGAACTTCAGCTTCAAACTGGGGTTGAGAGATATAGCTGCCCTACTTACCACCACAGTGATCACTGGGTGGAACCAAATTCAAACAAGCAAATGCTAGCCTAAAAGAACTGTAAGGAGTGCATAGTAAAAGGAGCACAGATTTTAAGAAGCCCTAGTTCAAATCTCAGTCCTAACACTTGCTACTTATGTAACCTCGGACAAGACAGTCTTTATGCATTTTAGTTTATTATTTCTCTTGTAGTAAAGAAGGCAGTATATAATGAGACTTAAATAGCTAATGAATGGATCCAGGTCTAATACACTGCTTCACAGGCAGCAACCTTTAGAAGGATCTTATTTAACTAATTTATGTTTGTTTTATCAAGTTGGAACCTGGTGGAGATATCCTTTTATGTTAGTGTAGTTACTTATATAAAATAATCACTATAGTGCCTAACATATATTCTTAACACTTAATTCTTCTTCAATACTATTTAAACTACTAACAGTGTAAGTATACTCGTAAAGTAAATGTACATATATATTTAACATGAAATGAATTTGGATTCAGTATTTTACACAAGCAAGATGCCTGCATAGGTACAGTAAGAAGTATATAACAATTGTTTTGTATCCAAATAAATGAAATTCTTTACCCACTAAGATATACACAGCATGAAAATGAAAAACCTTTAGAGCTAGCAAGTACAAAGCCCTGGGCATAATCCCTAGCAGCACAGGGAAACAAACACACCATGTAAAATAAAACACTGTAAAACTTAATGTCTTCTGTGCTTTAAGTAACATAAGAATGACTGGAAGTTTTTCTCTTTCTCTTAAAAACTTTGGTTACATTTGAAATACTATGGTGTACTTACTTCCATGCAAGTATGACACTGTTCTCTATCATGAAGTAGACCTAAAATGTATGTTAGCTATCAGATATTTAACATCTGTCTTGCTTTTTCAGAATGTGAAAGAGAACAGGTTCTGCCTGGAAGCGAGGAGGTGGGAGGGAGAGAGAAGGGGCAGTGGGCTGGGGGCGGGGGGGGGGGGGGCCCGGGGGGAATGACCCAAACAATGAATGCACATGTGAATAAATGAATAAAAAATTAAAAAGAAAAGAGACTTTCACGTGGTTTGGATAACCTGGATCACACTGGAAAGCTCCCTATGTATTATTACACTATCATTTCCTTTTTTGTTGTTGAGTTTCTCTGTAGAAAGCAACATAGTTCAAAATCACTAACAGCTATGCTTAAAAAAATCCTACAATTCCCAACTGTTCCAATGGAAGGAAAAGTCATGTAAGTGAATGAAGGAACTAAAATCTACAGATTGACATGTATCTGTGTGTGTGTGTGTGTGTGTGTGTGTGTGTGTATTCTGGGTGTGTGTTTAATGTCATTTATAAAAACCTCCTGCCAATATTTTATATTGCAGTTAGATACAGTATATAAAAGAAAGTCTCTGGTTTCCTAGTCAGTCTCCTTCCACTGTATTCTCCAGTTTATTAGAGGAATTCAGCTTTATATGAAACTAACATGCGTCTTAGAATGGGTTAGAAAATAGCTCAGGTAGGACAGGCAAAGTGGCTCATTACTATTATTCCAGCTAATCAGGAGGTAGAGACTGACAGGATCATGGTTCAAGGCTAGCCCAGGCAAAAACTTAGTGAGACCCCATCTCAATCAATAAACCAGGTTTGGCAGGCTGTGACAATCCCGTCTATGCAGGCATCCATAGGTAGAAGGGCCCCAGTCTGAGGCCAGCCTTGTGCAAAAATGTGAGACCCTAACTGAAAAATAACTAAAATATAAAAAGGACTTGGGGAGTGGCTCAAGTGGTAGAGCACCTGCCTAGCCAGTATTAGATCCTAAGTTCAAAACAAAATGCACAAGAAAGAAAGAAAAAAAAGTAGCTTCGGTAGCATGAGCCTATATTCCAATATTTTAAATGGGGTAAAAAAAGTAACAGGGATTTTCCAATTCAACCCCAAGCCCCAAACAATTTCACCAAATATGACTAAAACCCTTTTAAACATATATAACAATTCACCAAGGATTTGGGCATAAAGCATCTAGCGCACTAATCACCTACTTATGTAATGCTTAATAAACTATTAGTAGGTATTTTTCCTGACGTTAACTATGGCATCAACTATTAGTAGAATAGTTTTTCTTCTGTGCTACAAAAATAGGCACTGAAATGTCCGTGTACATAATGTATCCAAATATGATAGATAGATCACCTGCTCTTCTCAAAAGCCCTTCCACTTGTGTATAAGCACTGGAATGCAGTAATTTGAGAAAGATGATAAGCTAATACACAAGCTTGAACATGACACATGTGGGACTCCATCCTTTTAGGATGGAGTAACTTGTAGCCTGTTCTATATCCTTCCCCCATTATTTATAAACAACTTACAACATTTTGTTGTCAAGGGCTACAGATTTGTTATAATGTTTTTCCAATTAGGCTGGAATTTTCTGTAAGTATTTTTGAAAGCCAATGTAGCTCAACAAGTTGAAATAATACACGCTAACGTTACTGTTTTAATAAGGCTGACAATTCCCTCTACCTACACTCCTAGGTAGGCTGGATTTGTGGCAGAGTTCTGAGTTGTCTTTAAGAACCATGCTCATAGCAAGATAACCTATCACTTTATCTAAGCCCATAATTATGGGGAAAAAGCTCTCACTGCATGTAGGCTGCACATGTGGCCACTTTTTGGTCAATGGGGAGACATGCTGGTACGCTATCTATAGCTTCTGGGAGTTACTCCTCAGGTGAGTATGGTGCCTGCCTTTTCCTCTTCCTCTCTCAGAAACCTCCAAGTAGACATAACTAAACCAGCAAGCACCCTGAACCCAGAGGTGAGCTTGGGAACCAATGCTACACAGGGTGGTACCAGGACAGAAGAAGCCTTCCAACATCATGTTCCTCCTCAACTGATTACTATACCTGAGAGAATATTTGGGATGCTCTTACTGTTATTCTCTGGCAACTCTAATCCCAAATGAGACCATCCTCTCCTTGTGTACTGGACATCCTTGGGCTTAAGTCTAACACACAGCTCACCACAGGCTCTTATCATCTACTTGTCTAAATCTCAAAGGAAGAAACTATGTCATATGTACCTTTCCATCCTTCAAGTCTCTGAGAAATAGTACTGGCTTGATAAATGTTCAAAAAGGGTCATTGTGTGCCAAACTGAATATATCCCTGCAAGTTCTGTTCATAGAAATCTTTCATCAACATCCTGAGAGCTTCTAGAATATTTGCATTAAACAACAATTTCTTTATACATACATATTTGAGTGCCTCAGTTTCAGTAGAAGGAAACAGGCATATTAAGGTTGTTATTTTTTTAACACGTGGTCTCACATTTAAAGCCTTCGTGAGTGGAGAATTAGGAGACAATTCCAGTCAAAAGTGAGCCAGCTTCCTTATATAATATGGGGCACAATTATTAACCTTGATGTATCAGTGGACATGTCTGTACAAGTGTGGTCAAATTCGGGGACTGAATCATCTACTCTATCATGATAACTGCAATGTTAATTAGAAAATGAATGTGGAATAGCTTAAAAATAAAGCTCTTCAGTGCTTATTACAGTATTACAAACAGTAGATACTCAGCAACAGTTCACTGAAAGAATGATTACTAACCTAACAGGCTTGCTATTAGAAAAAAATGCTTGTGCAAGAAAAACAAGCTATTCTGAGAATGCTGCCATCATAGATAGTGCTGCTGATAATAATAATAATGATAGATAATTATTACTGCTATTTATTCAGGGCTTGTCTTATGTCAGAATAACCATTCAAGGAATTTTATATAAGCATCTAGTTTCACTTTGACAAGAGTCATACGGAATAGCATCATCATTAGCTAGTCATATCACCCTCATGTCGCAGATGAGGAAATGGGACGCAAGAAGCAGGTGAGTACCCACCCAGCTTCACAAAGATAATAAGTGGCAGACCTGAGACTAAAGGTGACACAAAAGTAGCAGCCCAGAACGCCCATTTTTCATGTTGCATTTTGTTGCCTGTCTTGGTGAGTACAGAGAAGAAAGTGTGACTGACCAAGGGCCCTAACCTAAATACTCTGAAAAACCATCAACACTTGGAGTTCCCACTCTTCCCAAAGCTGTTTCTAGCCAATTCCTGAGCAGGCCAGAGATACTCATTCATAGGAGCAAAGGGTCTTATCTCACCTTGTGACCAACACTGTATTAAAAGGTCTCTGACGGTCTTGACGCAGCTTCCTTAAACTGCACGGTAATCTAGGACATTTCTATTCTGGCTTCCCCACCCTCCCTCCTTCTCTAGGGCCCATTCATTTCTGACTCCCTCCCTGTTTTCTCTCTCACATAGCATTAACCCTAATAAAAATCTGTCTCTCTCATCTGGGCATCTGCTTCTGGAGGAACTGGACTGACACACTTCAGAGAAGTTTGTCTCCTGCGAGTCCTGTACAGAGCAATCAGACAAGGTTCCCTGGTGAGAAAGAAAAACACTCTCGCTGCTCTCACGCCCCTGACCTCAAGAAGATGCCTGGAAAAACTACTAGGGACTTTTAAGCTTTATCCTTAACTGAGCCAGTGAATAAACACAGTGATAACTTTTTTAATATGATGAGATATTATGAGGTCAAGCACCTGAGAGATTCCCAATCCTATAGAGGGATGGATAAGTTGAAACTCTTTTGGGCCCTTTCTTCCCACTCTCTTTTTAAGTCTAAGCCATGTTCTTGTTTTAATAAAAGTTTTCTTGGGAGTTCCCAAAACTAGCTCACTAAATGGGACAGTAGTCATTTCTCAGGTGTTATTATGATTCATTAGGAACTTCATGGAGACAGGACTCCAGTCTTTCTGTCAGCTTCAGTAACATATAATCAAACATCATTGAAATGTCAAAGGCACTGTTAAATTGAGAAATAAAGTAGGAGATAACCAGGTGATAGGGGCCAGGAAGGAGCTTGAGGGTCCCCAGTGCATAGCAAATCCTTATGAAAGCAACAGGAGAGCCAGAGCTGCAGAAGAGGCTGATGAGCCAAAAACTTGGACTTAGAGCACGGCTCTGAATAACTGGATGTCCTGCCCTCCAGCAAAGGCACTGCTAATGGGTTTTAAGTAGGAAAACTTAGTTTTGTGATTTTAAAAGTTTACTCTGACTGCTGTGTAGACAATTTAAAAAGGGATTTTCCAGTGCAGACATTTTGTTGTTTGTAGTGCCTCCAAAGAACGTAGAAATGGTACGCTAAGGGTATAACTTGCATCACAGAATGTTTTATACCCCATATTTTAAGAGTCAGGACATCCTTTCAGCTCTACTTCCAAATTATATCTTGAATGGAACAACTTAAAACCTGGACTGCTTCTACCCTTCTTGAAGGCATTGCCTCCCACCTGTGTCACTGCAGGAACCTCTGAGTGGTATCTCTGTTTCTACCTTACATGCCTGTGGGCTATGCTTAGCTTAACAAGGAGAGTGATCTGGTAAGATATACCCTAGGTCATTTCATTTCTCCAGACAAACTCTGTAATGCCCTTCTCCTTTGTACAGAGCAAAATCCAAAGTCCCTCTATTGACAATAAAGATCTACCATCTGGGAACCTCTTTGGCCTCATCTGCTGCTACTTCTGCCCCTTGACTCTGCTGCAGGCATACAGGCCTCCTTGCTGGCCCTTGATTATTCTGGGTACAGTTCCACTTTGTGGATGTTGCACTTGCCAGTTCCTCTGCTTAGAATGGCTCACACAGCTCACACTCACAATTCTTTCAGGTCTTTATTGACATGATACTTGCTTATTTAAGCATTTTCCTGGTTACTCTGTATATTCTTGCAATGCCTCACAGAAACATTCCCTTCCCCTTTCCTCTTTTTCATTTTTCTCTTTAAGTACTTAAAGTTTTTAAATACACTGCCAATTTTCCGTAAGTGTTCTCTAGTAGAATGTAAGAGGAGAGCAAGGATTTTTCTTTCTCATTAACTACTGCATTCCAGAATCCGGAACATCTCTGACACATAACAAAGGCTCCTAAATATGTTTAATTAATAAACAAACAATGCCACTGTAACACATTGCGCAAATCCATCATGCTAACTTTTTTCAAACTTACTATTTTTAGTGTCAGTTTTCCATTCCGTGTATTATTTTTTGCTTATATAAAATAAAAGAATTAGGCTATTTCATATTCATTTGGAAATAAGAATGAAACACATCTGCAGAAACACTATATACAATCTCAAGAAGGATAATTGCAACTTGTGTGGCACTCAGCCACAGAAACCAAACTTGTGTTACCACTACTGCTCTGTCAATATATCTTAGCCTTAATGTGTTCACATTAGAATGAAATTGTTAATAACCAATAAAATATTTAAATATTAACATAGAGCATGGCAAAAATGGGTCATTAATATGAGCAGAAGGAGATGGCAGCTTGCTCTCTGCTACATCAGACATGGTGAATGCATGTTCTAGTCCATGTATTTAACTAAGGCCTCAAGGGCTAAACTCTAACCAGTGTACTGGCATATGCCTTTTACTGAAAAAGCAAAACTTTGATGATTTAGTAGACTCAACCCAGTCCATAAAATAAAACACTCTAGTTAAATAAATGAACACATTAGAATTCCCACACTAAAGCAAAAATAATCAGGGTAACTATAGGATACAATGTCACTTTCACATATCAATACTTAAATAAAAAATATTTTATTTTTCCCGTGATAGACATTTGAGAAGAATTTTAATTATCATCCACATCACATCATCATCTACTCTGTGTTCACATAAATATACAACTAATGCCTCTTTAAAATTTTGTGGATCGAGCAAAGCACTGGTGGCTCACGCCTGTAATCCTAGCTACTCAGGAGGCAGCAATCAGGAGGATCGAGGTTCAAAGCCAGCCTGGGCAAACAGGCAAACAGTTCGAGAGACCCTACCTCAAAAATACCTAACACAAAAAAGGTCTGGTGGCATGGCTCAAGGTGTAGCCCTGCGCTCAAGCCCCAGTATTGAAAAATAGTAAAAAAAAAAAAGAAAGAAAGAAAGAAATTGTGGATCATTTTCCTCTCAAATAGAGCTAAAATAATACTGTGGAGAAAAATACTTCTAGAATGGGAAAAGTAAAATTCCTTCCACCCTAAAAGCAAGGAGAACACTGGCAAAACATCAAAATCTATTTTTATAGGGGTCTGGAAATTAGCTACAAGTTTGCAACAATTTGTGAAAATCAGAAGCCTCTGATATAGTTGTTAGGAAAACTAGAAAAATGGCAAAATAAGCCAAGATCAAGTCAAAGATGGAAAAAAGTAAAACAAGAGCAGAAATCAAAAAAACAATTTTGAAACCAAAGCAGACACAAATGTGGTCTCCCAAAGAAACTACAAACCAATCTTGGTTATGAATGTATGTGTAAAAATCATTGGCAAATTACTAGTAAACTGAATCCAGAAACATATGAAAAAAGATTTTACAGGATGGCCAAGTGTAATGTAGTGTGGGAATGCCAGGTTGGTTTAATATCTGAAAGTCAATTAGCATAATGCTTCATATGAACAGAATAAAGCACAAAAACCAAATGCCCATCCCCAAAGAAGCATATAAAGCATTTGACAGAATCCAAAGCTTTTCATGGAAAAAGCACTCAGAATATTAGGAACAGAAGAAAAGTTTCTCAATCTACTAAATGTCACCTATGAAAAAGCCACAGCTGATGTCACACTTAGTGGAGAAGACTAGGTTTTCCCTCCTAAGATATGAACAAGCCCATGATGTCTGATTTTACAATTTCTATTCAAAATTATAATGGAAAGTCCTGTATGGGCAATTCCAAAGAAAAAGAAACAAAAAGCTTCCAGAAAGGATGGAATGAAGTACAAAAATCTATTTCTATTTGCAGATGGAATAATTTTTTATATAGGAAGCTCTAAGGAAGCCACAAAAATCCTTATTAGAACAAACAAGTTCAGCAAGGGTACAAATTTGAATCAATATACAAGAATTAATTGCATTTTAATTCTTTAATATTAAATAATCAAACTCAAAAATAAAAAGAGAAATAATTTCACTAAAAATAAGCAGAGAATCTAATGAGACATTTCTCCAAAGATAATACGCAAGGCCAATAAACACATGAAGATGTGCTCTACTCCTTAATTTATTAAGTATTTCCATGTCAAAACCACACTGAGATACAACTTCATAACCTCTAAGATGGCTGAAGTCAATATGACTAACAAAACAAACTCAGGATTCTGAAGAAATTGGAAACCTAATTCATGGTGTAAGGGACCATAAAATGGTGTGGCCACTTTGGAAAACAGTTTGCCAGGGCCACAAAATATTAAATATAGAGTTATTGTATGACTATCTGTATAGCTGAGAGAATAGAAAACACACTCACACAAAAAGCTGTCTGTGAGTGCTCACAGCAACACTATTCCTAACAGCCAAAATATGGAAAGAATCCAACTGCCCATCAACTCACTAATGGATATACAAAAGTTCTACATTCATATAATGGAATATTATTCATCAGTAGAAATGAATTTAATATAGATAAATTCTATGTGTTACAATAAGGATTAACTTTGAAAATTATGCTAAGTGAAATAAGCAAGTCACAATTGACCAGATTCAGCAAATTCAGCTGCCAGGGTTCGGGTATAGGATTATGTGGGGTGTGGCTGCTAATAGTTATCAGTTTTCTTTTTGGGGTGATGAAAATATTCTGCAATTACATAGTGGTGAAGTACACCTCTGTGAATCCACTAAAAAGTTCCACGAATTATACACTTGAACTGGATGAATTTTATAGTATGTAAATTAAATATAATTAAATGTGTTATTTAAGATAACAGTACTGGAACTGGGCTTTACTTTATTGAACATGTAAAATGAAGGAGAAACTTGAGCCAAAACCAAAATGACAGATTTAAGCTTATAAATGACATTGGTCTCTCTTCAGGCAAATGTTCCTCTCTCCTGGGTTCTCAGGGTTGTCAGTCCACACTTTTACATACCGATCACCTTGTATTGTCATCCTATGTTTCCACAACTCTATCCCATTATTGTGGGCACTTGCAAGTGTCACATATTCTGTCTAGTTCTTATGTAGTCATGACATTTAGCCCAGTTCAGATATGCATTGGAAATTCAATGGACAGTTGGTGAATAAAAGGATTAGGTCAAAACAATCAGAAATAAAGTTTAAAATATTATTAATTAAAAATACTATACTTATTATAAAATAATATTTACAAATTAAATTGCTGCTTTTCGTGGCCAAAGATAAGTATTCAATGGTTTTAGTAGCTGTCTCCACAATAACATGGGGTATTTTCTAGTCCCTCCTAATTAGGTCCACATGGTCCAATGTATAAGCATTACTGGCATACCAATATATGAATAGGTTTAGAGTGCCTGAAAAGATTGCAAGAGTTATTGGGATAAAATCCACCATAGCAATGTTTAAGAAACCAAGAATTAAAATAAGGATTTGTACAATATTACCTATGAAGGTACAGAAGAAAGAATAATTTAGACACGGGTGTGTTGATTTTCAATCTGTACTGCCTTAAAATGTGCCCTAAAACCAAACAACCTTGTAATTCCTGAATTCATAAAAATATGTCTTCTCCACAAACAGTTTAACCCAAACACTTTTAAATTATTGCTATAGCCCATAACAACTGAAGTATAACCGAACAATCTTTTTTAAGGCATAATTTGAATCATGTAGACTCTCCTGCCTTAAAGGTCTCAAAGGGTTCACATCACTTACCAAAAATAATCCAGATTCTTTATCAATGTCAAGGAGCTTTATCGTAACATATCTCTCCAGCCTCATTTCAAATTACTTAAAAACTAATTGAAGACAGACACCAACTATTGTGGATAGTTAATTTAACAGTAGTAGGCTATACTCAGTAGGTGGATATATCTATTTGAACACTTTTCTGGGAGACCTACATGAGACTATAGTTGTTTCATAGTGACAATTTAGGTAGAGAGACTGGACAAGTTCTCATTACATACAAACACATCAAACACACACACTTTTATATCAGATAACTTTTGGGGGGTAGGGGGGCACTGGGATTTGAATTCAGGGCCTCATCCTTGCTAGGTAGGTACTCTACCATTTGAACAGCCCTTTTTAGTGTTAGGTATTTTTGAGATAGGGTCTCATGAACTATTTGTCCAGGCTGGCCTCAAACCATGATCCTCCTGAGTAGCTAGGATTACAGGCATAAACCACCAGTGCTCAGCATCAGGTAACTTCAGTAAGCTCAAAATCTGCACTCAGTGGAAAAATTAAGGAGTGGTCAAGAAGATGCAGAACTGTGTCATTCATTCATTCATCCACTCAGGCAAGCAGGAAAAGCAATGTGAAGAGTAATACAGCCATGACCACTGCCACAGTAGGCTTACAATTTGGTGCCATGGAATATAAGAAAGGAGATCTGTTCAAGGAGTTTTAGATGAGTGTCACGTGTTGCTGCAAGATTAAGGAGAACTAAAGCAGGCAAAGGACCTGACAATGAAGACATCAGCAACATATCAAGGTGACTTTGAGGTTGCTCCCTCAACACCCAACCTACCACACAGTCACCTCCATAGACCCCCGAAGACTTACTTTCAGTTTTCCCTCATCTCTTTCCCTACTTTGGTCAGTGAGTGGTGATAAATTCCCTTACCCTGTAAACCACCTGCTTTGGAGGAAAGATAAAAGCAGCTATTTCATCAGGTCCAGAAAACATACCTGCATCCCTCCTGGTGTGAAACAGATACAGAAGTGAGAAGACCAGCAGCTTCAGGCACACGGGCTCCACTCTGTGCAAGGACAATTATCCACTGGGCCTTTTTTCTTTCATGGGACTTCTGAGATGGATTTACCATTTTCTTTTCTTAGATGAAAGGGTAAACAGCACTCCAGGTGAGTTCTATTTTTTCCCATACTCTTGACTTTCAACTTCTTCGTCCGCTAACCATTCTTATCCTACCCAATTCGATTCCTCTTATATCCTGCCTCTGACCTGAGTTACCTGTTCACACAGCCCTGTGGGGTTCACAGGAGTTCCTAGTGATCTTGCTTCTGAATGCACAGGCTTCTTTTTTGCCTTTGTTCAGTGAATCTGACACTGTCACTGCCACCTCCTCAGGCTGCCAGGCATGCCTTCCTGCCTGAGATGACGGGTTTATGAATGCTGAAGCAGCTTCTGCTGCACTCCGCCCCATGCAACTTTGGTCTTTCGTTCTCACCAGTCCCACTGAAGCATTTTTAAACATTTTATCTTTAGGATGCTATTTTCAACCTTTTTTCCCCCTTCCCAGACTTCGAGGATATTGTTGCCAAGTCGAAAATAATGGAGCCATGAGTGCTGTATCATGCTTCATACTCTATACACTTGAGAATTTTGGGGGCTAATAACATTATTTCTTCCTCTGTGAAAGCCCTGGAGACGGTTGATTGCAGTTTAAGCAACTTTTCAAATCTTGATACCCCAGATTTCTTGCATTTTTTTTCTTTGTGTTCTTCACCTACTACCATTTGTAACTTTTTTACTAGTTACAATGGCAGCTGGAGTTAGCAACAAGCTGGAGCAGTGAGGCGCAGGACATAGAGTGCTACATCCAGTGTTTAGGTTCCTTGATCTCAGAGTGAGATCCTTTAACAAACTTCTCCTTATGATGCCTTAGTTTTGATTTTTTAATTATTTCTAAAAGCCATTTGATCACTTACTATCATAACTGATATCAAGATAATAAAATGAGCATTTTGAGCTCTTTTGAAAACTTCCATGTCCTCAACTTCCATATCTTTTCACTTATTCATTTTGTAAAATTTTTGTGCACCACATTTTGAGCAAAATAAGATCCTTCTGGTACCCAGAATACAAGAGGGATGGTTCCTGGTTAGTGACAGTTCTGAGACCCAAAAGTATACAAAGTAATTATAACTTATCCCTGGAAAACTATTCATACTGATGTAGATAGACAACCATAATGTCTAGAGTTTACACCCAAACATACAATAGAAATGGGTATTAAACTAAAGAAGGTTTGGAATAATACTTACCCATGAGAATGAACATTTGCCTTTTCCCTTATTGAATTCTTATTTAGCAAACTTCATTGTTTATAAACCAAAATACATTAGATATTACTTCTGCCCTTAAGAAGAGCACAGTCTAGTGCATTTAGGGAAGTGAGTAGGCAGAAGTAAGAAACACCCATCGATAACAACAAATACTAATGCAATTAGCTCTAAAATGTCAACATGGACCAAAGAACTGATAATCATAGTGAAGTAAGGTTGGAATAATGAGAGGCCTGAAAATGTACAAGCATCTTCTATGATGTGTTGAAGAGACCAACTTTCCTCCTGAGACTTCCAGCTTCACAGAATGAAAGAAACTCATGACCTTAATTGAACTGAGAAATACGTGACTAGAAGCAGAGTATGTGGGTTTTGTGTAGGTGTTTAAATTTAAGAAAACTGAAGAATATGTAGACAGCAGTATTTAGTCCATAGGCTGAATAATAAGCGCCCTTCTCTGAATGTGTGTGCAACAAAATAGCAGCTTAAAGATACAGAAAGCACAGACAAAGGTTAACAGGAGATTGAAGGAAGGAAGGACTACTGAGAATATTCAGAGTAGACTAACATCTGTAAAGTACTGAGGAGAGAATGTCATAGTGGAGAGAAGTCTCAACGCAGCCAAACAAAGCCCAAAACTAAGGCAGTAGTATGACAAAAAAAAACAAAACAAAATAATGAGATTTTGTCATTAGAAACTTACATGTGGCCAGAGGGGCACAAATATTGGCAAGTCTCAATGCAGTGACAAGAGCAGGAGTCACAGTGACGGTGACAGCCCCTTCCCTTGATGTAAAGAGAAGGAGAAGATGGACAGGCCATGTAAGTCGTGTGCACATTGAGGCTGGTTTGCAGAGGAGAACACTGAAAATGGACAAACTTCAGGTGCGATTATGGGTTGTAGAAAAAATGATGTGCAAAAGAGAACCTGAAAATCAAAGACTGTACCAGCAACGGTTATTATCCATCTCAGAAGTGTTGGACTTGTTAGCCATTGGTTTTCCAAAGCATATTAGCATAAGTATCTCCTAGATACGCTTGATGGATCAATTTATGGAAATCGTAAATCTTCTATATCTTGAACTCAATCAATGAAAAGTTATCCAAAGGAAAAACATTTGGATTTTCATTTCAAACTACTTCCCAGAATGCTTTTTATTTTCATTTTATATTTTTGTGGTGGTGGGAATCAAATCAAGAGACTTTGCACATGCTAGGGAAGTGCTCTACCACTGAGCTATGACCCCAGCCCCTGCTTCACTCATGAATCAGGACATTTTTCTACTTGACTTATAAGATTTATCACTATTACTTAAGATTTATGATACTAATATATGTCATATACTGATATCCAAGAAAGGGTAAAAGTGCAAGCTTGCGCTGCTCCCTTCCTACTCCTCACGTATTCTCAGAAACTGACTGAAATGAGTAAGTATAACAAATTAGAGAAATAAAATGTGTTCATGTTAAATACCAAACTAACAGCACAAGTTTTGAGAAGTATCTGGTGGAATATTTGAATCCAACTCGCAATAAGATGCTGTGATCTAGCATTCAACTATCTTACACAAGAACAGCAAAATAATACCGAAAGTTAAGGACACTGTGGAAAAATTAACAACACCCAGTTTTGAGAGAGAAGATCAGAAAGCATTGGCTGGTTTGAAAGATGGAATGACCCCACTAAAGATACCTGTGCTCACCATGGACTAGCAAGAGTTATGGCACTGACAGAAGAGTCATGGCAAATATCAATATTTTGCTATTATTAATTTAAGAGACATACATATTTAATATTATTAAAGGTGGGCAACTTTTTTATAAAGGTGGGCAACTTTTTAAGTTGATCAAAGAAGAACTACACTTCCTCACCTCAAAATGCTAGACTCAGATCACTTGTAGTTGTCACAATGTTTATTCACCATTGAAACCATCTGAGACAGTGAGAATCCTTGCCAATTTATTTTACAGAATCGACAGAATCTTTAAAGGAAAATGTACCAAAGATAGCACTATTTACATAATTCATAGAGCACAGTCGCACCATATTCACATCTTACTCTAAATTGCTGTTGATCTTTTTTTGTCTGTCTTACCAACGAATAGTCAGGGCCAGGCATATTGACAAACTAGCACAGTCCCACTGACATCACGAGGAAGCAGGAAAACCATCGCCATCGCTCTTATTTTGTATTGCATGGGGAGTCTCTCCTGATGCATTTCAATAAGGAAATGAAATTAAAAAATCATCTACAAGTATCAGAAAAGTGGAAAAAAAGTTAAATAAAGTGATATGACTGTCTATCTTGAAAGAATAACAAATGAAAATAAAATTACATATTGAAATTAGATTTTATCAGATTACCAGTTAGAATAAATAAAAATAACCATTACTATAGTGAGATATATAGTAGTGTAAAAAGAATCCTGTTAAAACTTAGGGAGCCAGGCACTGGTGGCTCCCGCCTGTAATCCTACTGAGGAGGCAGACATCAGTAGAACTCAGGCTCGAGGTCAGCCCAGGCAAATAGTTTGCAAGAGACTATCATCACACACACACACAAAAAATCCATCACAAAAGAAGTGCTAGTGTAGGCATTGAGTTCAAACCGCAGTACCACAAAAAAAAAGGAAAATTGGAGTGGGGATGCGGCTCAAGCAGTAAAGCACCTGCAAAAGCGCAAACCTCTGAGTTCAAATCCCAGTTCCATCCCAAAAGAAGAAAAATTAGGGAAAGTGCTACAAAAATATCTTTTACTTGCATTGTGAATAAGCTGTATTAAAAAAAAAAACAGTAGACAAGGCCTGGCACAGTGGTTCACACCTGTAAGCGAAAATTGGGTTGGGGGCGTTGTTAAAGGGGTAGAACTCTTGCTTAGTATGTGTAAGGCTCTGAGTTCAATCTCTAGTACCACACTAAAAAAAAATTCTTTAAATTCCACACAGTGTAGGCAAGCATTTCTGAATCATATTCTAAGTATAACTCCAAACTGAAAAGGGAGGCCAGGAGGCCAATTCAGCCTCCTTGAGAGGGCCTTTCTAAATTCCATCAGTAATTTATTAAATGCTTTAGGTGTTATATTTTCACTGATAATTCTGCAAATGAATAAATGGCACCTTCCTTCTATTTCTGCACATTTCTGTATTACTGAACCATGAAGCATTTCCAAGGAGAGAAAGCTACTGCACTTGCTCCTCTCTGGAAGAGAGCAGTATGGTACTAACCCCAAGAGAGGTTTCAAAGGAAGCCATTTGCATGTGTTGTACTCACTTTGATTTCTTATCCACTTTGATTTAGTACTTAAAAATTCTGATTTGCTAAAGTAATTGCCTGAGTTAGCCAGTTTCTCTTATTAAAGGATACACATTTTTAGGGATTCTTGGTGTCTGTAACTGTAATAAATTTCCCTTTTTTTTTCACCATCCCACATAGAAAACACACCTTGATCTGTGATGAGATAAAGCTATTTTCATGTTTGCAGATCTTATGCAGTAACACCTCCTCTAAAACACCTCATTCCACAAAATGCTATTTCAGTTTTGGCGATGATTTTTAACACTCCAACCTAATTGTTTAGGGTTTAGAGAAGGAATTAATGAGGACAACCATTTAAAACACAGGAGCTTTGTTCACACTTCATTAAGTATCATAAATGGCTATTTGACTTTATGGTTTTTGCATTCCTTTTGGAATATAGTTGTCTTGCTTTTTATAACCAGGAATTTAAAATCTCTCTTCAAAGAAACCTTGCCACATGTTAAGTATCATCTAGCTTAAAAAATATGATCTCCTTACATCTATTTCCTACTATTCTAAAATAAAGGTAAATTTGAAAACTCATGTCAAGATTTAATCATCTTAAGGGCAGGTAATGGAATTTTTCATTAATATGAGCAAGTTTATTTTATCTCTTTTCTAAAATTGTATGTAACTGAACTTTGCCTCCTTTTGCAAGCAATTAATTTACTTCAGTATTACACACAGTAGTCATTGAAAAGTGTTTCAGACAAAATATTGTTATTGCTCTAAGGAAAAAGTGCTTTATGAAAACAAATTGAAAATTCCATTAAAATCACGCTGATGAAAACTGATCTGTCGAAAGACAGATTATAGAAATTACATTATTGATTAGTTATTAGCTATCAATTATAAGATCCACAAATTCATTTTATTGTTAATTTTGAGCTTTATATAATTAATCAAATTCAGTGTAACTTTTAGGGAACAACTATAAAGTAGCTTTGCAGCAAAACCAGCCAACAGCCAACAGCAGGTTGGGTTACCAAGACCATGTCATCCTAATTTTATTTCATCTTTATCCCCATAAAGGTTTATATCATCCTGGCCCCTGCTCAGTCCCTCTGTGCAAGGATGCTAGACGCAAGCTCAGTGGTGCGTGATACTATGGCTGGGAGGAAATGTGGACTGGTGGATGAGTTTGTTATTTTCTTCCATCTGTATTAAGTAATATAGATAAAGCAAACCCACTGGAACATGAGCACTTCACATTAGTTAAGAAGCAATGTTTAAATACTTGAAAATGGTTTTGGATTTTTGATATGCAGGCTATTATAGGCAACCTGACTACATAAAAATGAGATTGACTTAATATCATAGTATGTTGAAAACGAAATTCTAGTTTTGAAGGTGATATAGCATGCTCATTTTAGCATCCCTAAAGTTCACATATTAAAGTCTTAACTGTAGATTTGGAGATGAGGCCTCTAAGAAAATGACCAAAGCTAAAGGAGGTCATAAGGTTGTGGTTCAGATCCAACAGGATTAGTGTCCTTATAAGAAGAGACAACCTGTTGAAATCACCATAAGAAGGGGACTGAGGTAAAAAGGAGAAAAATGGAGGGAATGAATCAATTCAGGTTATAATACATATATACATGGAAACATCGGAATGAAATTGCCTATATAGCTATCTTAAACAAACAAAATAATTTTTTTCAAAAACAGAGAACAGGAATGTAAAACAGGTTCTGTTTGGGGGTTGGTACCAGTGGGAGGGAGAGGGTATAAAGAAAGGGTGTAGGAGGTGAATATGGTGGAAATATAATGTACTCATGTATGAAAATGGCAAAATGAGACCTGTTGAAACTATCGCAGGAATAGGGGAGGGAGGGATAAAAGAGAATGATGTAGGGGGAATGAATTCAACTATGATATATTGTAAGAACTTTGGTAACTGTCACAATGTACACCCAGTACAGCAATTAAAAAAAACACCAAAAAAAAAAAAAAGAAAAGAAAAGAAAAGAACCAGAGACTAAAATTTTTTCTCTCCCTATATATACACCAAGGTACTAAGGGAAGGCCATGTGAAGACTAAGCAAGACAGAGCCAATTACAAACCAGGAGAATCTTCACCAGAAACCAAGTTAGCACCTGGATCTTGTACTTCCAATCTCCAAAACTGTAAGAATATAAATTTCCATTGTTTAGACCACTCCATCTATGGTATTTTGTGATTATAGCACAAACAGTCTAATTCAGAAGGGATAATCTAGAACATACCTAGTAACTACACACACATACACATCCTATTGCAGATCAAAAGATCATAAACCAGAGACAGCACAGCTTGCCTAAGTTCATAAAACATCACTGTAAAAGGAAGAGCAGTTTATAACTTAATACACATCTAGAGAATACAAAGAAAATGCAATCTGAGGCAGAAATGATTCAGGAACTCACTTTAAGTTTGGAAATTCAATTTGGAAGCAGTATTTCTAAATGAAATCTTTTTTTTTTTTTCATTTTCACCAGTGCCTTTCGGACTCAGTCATTCAAAATTCTGCCTCATCTTCTGTGTATCTTAGATGAATAATACTGAGGAATGGCTCATTGGAATTCTCCACATGTCTCTTCTTCCCAGAGAACCCTGGCTTTCATGACAGAGTACTGGATCTGTGTTATGAAGGAGACTCTATGATCATAGCCTACTTCTTGATAGGCTTTGAACTTAACATAATTTAGAAAATCTATTTCATCATAACAAAGCCTATATTTCAAAATCATTTCTGTGCTGAAACACTAACAAAAGAATCTGCAAAAGAGATGCAAAAGCAGAACAATGACCCTTCTGTCACTGTGGGAAATAAACCTACCTTTTCCTTCCCTGGGCATTAAGTATCATAGCTCAGCTTTAGAAACAGAGGCATGCAAGACAACAGACACAACTTAAGGGAGAAATTATAACACATCGTTTAAATCTATCTAAAGTACTATCTCTACTCACAACAAGTGGGACTGCTGTTTCTAGGTTATTTTATTTTTCTTTATTCAAAAGAACAGTTTATGACAATGACAAATCCTCTGGGTGGTTATGATGGCATGATGAAGCATTGTAAGGCATCTCAGTCCCAAAAACAGTTTGAATAGGGCTCAGGAATAGAGACTTGGTGAGAGAGCAAGGGTATCTGTTATTTCTTGGGCAATTAAAAAATTATGTTTAGGACATGACAAAATGATCCTATGATACTGTTAAAATGGCTCGTCTAAAGACTGCTGTTAAATGATTTCATAATCATACCATACTGCATATTACATTTTATGATTCTTGAGGGCAAGTACTTTCCACTGGCACATTTTTGCTTCCAATGTCAATTGCCCAGTAGCAATACTTGAACCACTGATTTACAATACTTGGCCCTTCAACAAGGTAAAGAAGAAAAGAGGGTTTCTACTACATGTGTTTGCTGGAGGTAGCTTCTCTGTTTTGGTAATAAAATATTTTGCCAAACCTCAAATGATTTTGGTTTATCCTTCTGAAGATCAATTTTAAAGTAATAACACTAAATTCCCCACATAAATCCTCCATATTGAAAGTGACAAGGGAGATAAAAACAAACAAAAGTAGCTGGGGGAATTCACATTGCTGTCTTCCACAAACTGTCTCAATAAAACAATGATAACCATGGATCGTTCTCCACTGTCACTGACTTAATGTTTAATGCTCCCGAATTGTCACTTGGAAGTCTAGCTTTAGGAAATAAATAACAAGAAAAATGTTGACTATCAACATTCTCTGAATGTTGACAACAATGTAAAAATAATCTTTAATTTGTGACCAGTTAATAGAAATGAAAAGCTATCATGTGCATATCTGCACCACAATTTCCAAAAAATCCAGTTTTTAAAATTATAAGGAAATATCCCCCTGCACCATTATTTGAAAATTTAGAATCCCCAAATGTATAAACTTTGTAATTTGTAAGTAATTATAAACCTGGAAAAGAATAACAACTATTTATATAGGTTTAACCTACAACATACACAAATCTTTCACTGTGTAAAAGTTGTAAGCAGACATGTTTAGATAGTCTATAGTTTTATCCTTTTGTACCAGAGACAGAAAGAAGAAACAGAGACCTCTTACTCTATGATTGATTTCTTCCCAGGAAGTCTTCTGATTTAAAAAATATTCAACAAGAATTGAAGATGCCAATCACACCAAAATAGCAATGCTCCTGTTTATGCCTCTGTTTGCATGAGAACAAGCAGGTGTCAGCACAGATTCCACCAAGAGCTTTCCTCTCCTCACAGAGTTGAGAGCAAAACAAAACAAATTTTAAATAAAGTCCCAGAACAGAGAGGACTGCAGAGACCTGGTGGCAAGTAAATATCTGAGACCTATAAGCAAATAGTCTTTTCTCTTTCAAAATGTTCCGTGTCCCAACTGGTCTAGAGACGGAGGCTTGAGGACCTCAAGTTTGAGCTCAGCCTTAGAAACTAACAAGATCTCACTTCAAAAATAAATAAATAGATGAATAAATAAATAAATGGAGACAGAGTCTCAAAACTTCAATTGACAGACTGTTCTTATGTTGTAGCACACCGAGAAGCAGATTTACTATAATATCTCAATTGATTTTACTAAATCCAACATCTCAAGTCTTCTGTGTGCTAAGGAGAATCTGATTTGCATGTACTTGCTCATTTAAATTCCTATTAGCAGTTTACTGGAAATAAAATGTGATTTGTTGTTGATGTTGTTGTTGTCTGTTCATTTATTGAGTCGATCTCACTATGTAGCCAGGCTGGCCTTGGACTCGTGGATTTTCTGCTTCTACCTCCTGAGTGCTGGAATTATAGGTTGTACATCACCATACCTGTTAAAATTCAATTATTTGAAATTAAAAAAAAAAAAGACTAAAGTACATTCTCTGGATGAATGTTGCTTGTCCCACAGAACATTTTTGGTGCTCCATGGCAGCCATGACTCCAGCACAATGGAAGCAAGCATTTGTCAGTCAGGATTTCACCAGGGTTCACCACAGACTCCCTGGGAACCACTGCTCAAAGACTCGAATATGACTTCACTGAACCTCAGCGTCACTATGTCTCAAGCAAGGAGGCTAGGCTGGATGATCCTTTAAACCTTCTGGTTTTAAAAATCCTGACCTCTGTTCTACATAATTATAAGGGTTACTGTATCTTTGTGTATGTGTGTTGATGGCTATAAATAACTTCTTCATTTCATAAATTCCCAGTACAATTTATTTGTGGAAGCACTTGACCTATGACTTCCCCAAATTACAGTACTGGACTTGTCCTCTTTAATGCACTTTTCATGTGCTACACTGAAAGGCTGCTGCTAACCTGAGTATCCTTGAAGATAGGGACGAGGTCTGGTATCCTTCACAGTATTTAGCCTAGTGACTGGTATACAGAATGTGCTCATGTTTGGTGAGTAAATCAATGCTTAATAAACTGTAATGAAGTTTAGAAATGTTCACTGAAGATAGTCATTTATGTGACCTAAAAAATACAGAGGATTTGGGTTTTAGGATGGACTACTAGGAAGGATATAGCCAAGTAAATTACAAAGTAAAGAGTACAGCATTAGATATAAAAAAAAAAGTTCAGATGTTCTTGGGAAATTGACATGCTATTAAAATTTTTAAGGTTTTTTTTTAATTAAAAGACAAGTGACTCATAGTCTTGGGGATATCTCAAAAATAAAGTCTGTAATTTAAAGGAAGTCACAAAAATAAAGCAGTTGCTATATTTCTTTCAATATGGCTTAACATATATAGTCCTTGATAAAAGAAATATAGTTGAGACTAGTAATTTTGACCTTGTAAAACACCCACTGCTCTTCCATTTGGTTCTTTAAATAGAGATGAAAATCTACAGCAAAACATATTTAAAAGTATTCTTAGATATTCTTGCTTAGATATGATCTAATTATTATCTTAATTATTATTAAATACATTCCACGAAGCCTTATGAGACTATGGTCTCCTATCACTAATAGATTATATTATCTTACACACCACTATCAAATGAGTAATAATTCCCAGCCCTTACTATGTCCTGCATGGCCTAACTTAAGTCTGCTCCTCCAGCTTCACCTCAGGCCACAGTAGCCATCACTCGAAGTGCTCCAGTTATCAAGGACATATTCGCTGTCACCACTCACTGCCCCTCCTGCTGAGGACACCCATGCCCTAGCTTTTCACAGACTGCTTTTCTCAGCTTTTAGCTCTCAGGTCTCTCATAAAAGCCATTTGTAATTTCATCATTAAAGTATGACCCTGTAGTAGTCTGTGTTACTGCACTTACTCACTTAATTCTTAGCTTCCAGCATAATCTCTGATCATTTTGTTTATTTATGTATATTTACAAATATATGTTTACCTGTAATTCTATAACAGAAAGGGCCTTATCTTTCATGTTCACTATTGTATTCCTGGTACTGTAGCTTTGTGCCTAGAATGCACAGATTTTCAACAAATATCAGCTGAATGAATGAATCAATCAATGATTACCAGAAAAGGTAGTCAAGAACCTGCAGCTCACAAATTCTTAGCTACCTGGAATAAACTGATTGCAATTATTTGTCAATGTTTTGTTTGTAATAAATTTTCGGACAGAATGAGATGAAGTAAATTAAGTATAACATATGACTTTGTCTTAAAAGAAAAGATGGCGTCAGGACAAAAAAAAAAACTTCAATGCAGGTAATGCCATAATGAATAAAGTCTTACCCATATAATTATATGTGTTGTAAATAAGCTGCAAAGATAAGAGCTTCAGTAGCACAAAGGATATGGTAGGCAGTGCTAGGGAAGATCTCTGAAGTTTACTGAACTTGAAGTAATGACTTGATGTCAATAACAATTATCAAACATTGAGTTATATGCTACTCACTGTCTTAGATAAGTATTATTTTTAATCTCAGCCATTTTAATTACAAAAAGCAATACATGTTTATTATAATGATTCAGGAAAAAAGCAGCATTCAAGTAGAATGGTCTCTGCCAGGGTCTGTGCTTTTACAAATTGTTTCATAGTTATTCAATAATTTGAACCACTCCTGCTTAGACACAAACTTTTTATGATGTTGTTGTTATAAGAACTGGATTATACGTATGAAAGATAAGACAGAAATTATTTTATTCATTTAAAATATGTTGTTGATATCTTTTCTCATAATAAATACAATACCAATAGCATCACTAATAGCTCATCTTTTTCTCTTTTTTTTTGTGGAGCTGGGGACCAAATCCAGGACCTTGCATATGCTAGGCACGTGCTTTACCACAGAGCTATATCAAAAGCCCCAGTAAAAGCTAATTCTTGTTTCAAGCTTGTGATGGACTGGTCACAATGCTGTAGTTTAATTATTTACTCCAATTCGTTATGTTCATTTACTTGATAAGTGAAGACAATTGATCCTTGTCAGTAGTTGCAAAGGATTATAAGGATTCTATAGCAAGACAATATCATAATTAATTCAGCTATTTCCCTATTGGTGGATATTCAAGAGTCCCCAACTGATCACATTAAATACCCTTGTACATATACCATTCCATACTGGTACCTTATTTCTGTCTGAAACACTCCGATAAATGGTATTACTGGGTCAATGATTATAAATTCTCTAAGACTTTCCTAAGTAAATGATCTAATATATGAATTATACTCACACGAACTCCAAAGACTTTGGAGCACAAGCAAAGCAGAAACTGGATAAAATTGTGAGTGAAAAGAATAAGACAGACAAGTATATGGCAGCAGGAAATAATTTGCTGTGCCCCATGTGGCAATCAATGACTCAAACTCAGTAAAGGTGGTGATATAATTTGGGGGCAAGCAGATATAAGAGCAGGGTTACTGAAAGTAGACTACCATGGATCTTTATGCTAATGGGAAGAGCTTGCATTTGCTGCCACAGGAACCAAAGGAACATTTATAATTATTATAGTAACATTTGCAATAATGGGATAAATGATTAAGCATCCTCTCAGATCTGGAAAAAAACAACCCTGCGGCCTGCTGAGCCACACGTTTGAGCAGGGTGTTCTTTTCTAGACCTTATGGACTTCAGCAATGTTGGTTTCCTCGGGAACTCCTTGAGTGAGAGAACTAGAACAATTTTCACTGTTCAAATGCAAATGATTTCCTATCAGCTCAAAATTGCTATTATCAAGAGAGCAAAAGCTCTCTAAGGACAAGATCAATGACACACCACAGGCCACTTCCTATTCCCAGTCCTCTCTTCTCTTTTCACAGACTGAAGCCAGAGAGGCTTCATGAACAATCAACTTTGAGTTCTTGACTATTAATTCCACTCTCCCCCTTCTCAGAATCTTTTTGTTTTCAGATCTACCAGACACTCCTGAGGTGATAATGGTACTCTATCACTAGTCAATCAATAGGTCTAGCTAATGAGTGCTCTTGTCATAGGATAAGAGGTTAAGCCTCCAAATGTCTCTGGTGCTTGGTGTTTGCTATGGACTGAATGTTTATGTTCACCCCGAATTCAGATGTTGATGTTTAATCCCCAATGTGATGTTTGGAGGAATGGGACCAGTAGGAAATAATAATTACTGCCCTTGTAGGAAGAGATATAGGACAGGGCTTGCCCACTCTTTCTTTGCTTTCTACCACATGAGGACACAGAAAAAAAGGCAGTCTCTAAACCAGGAAAAGTATCTGCCAGAACCCAACTGTGATGGCTCCCTGAATTCAGATTTCCAGCCTCCAGCACTGTCAGAAATAAATGTTTAGGCTTTTTTTTTTAAGCCATCTATTACCTTCATACAATACAAACTGAGAAAATAATTCGCAGAAAACCCTCAGTGTATATAACATCAGTTCTAACATAACAATTTGTCCATCAGAAAAAAACATGGAAAATGAAGCGAAAGTAAGATAATACATCAAATCCACCATGCACAAAATGTAACTACTTTTTTCAATTTTACTATTTTTAGTAAACATTAATATAGATAGTCCTCCATTTAATGTCTTGTGTAACATTAATATAGATAGTCCTCCATTTAATGTCTTCCAATACTCTGTATATAACATCATTTGTTCTCAAAGTATCAGTATCACCTTTGAGTCAAGGACCCCAAGTTCTCCAGAGAGCTCCAGATCCATAACCATAATTCCCTAGTGAGCATCTTTACGGAGCTGAAAGCAGCCTCACACAGCAACATCCCTGCATGACTGTTTATCACTATCCTCTCTTCTAATTGACTAGCATCTCATTCTAATTGTCAGTACCCATACCACACCAGTAGGTAGTTTTCATATCATGCTTGGTAGTAGCACATCAAGCTTAGTATGTCCCAAACTGAACTCAATTATTTTTACTGCTCCTGATCTGATACACATCTTCTATTTCTCCCTCTGTTAATGGTACCAGCATCAACTTCCTACCCAAAAAAAGGAAATTCAGAGACATTTCTATTTTCTCCTCATTTAACATCTATATCCAGTGATCATATCTAGCTGTTCTCTCTCCATATTTTTATCTAAATTCATGCTATCCACCCCCATTGCAAGGCGCATCATTCATGGGGCTTGCTGCCTTAGCCTCCTGCTAGTTGCCCCAATTCTACCATCTCTACTTTCGAACCTATTTCTCCTAGCATATAAAGTCAGCTTTACAATACACATTTCTTACATGTTGTCCAAACTGCATCAAAATTATTTCTTAATTTCAACCAACAGAAACACTGAGGAATTATACAGTTAGATGAGGAACAAGATGGGATAACAGTTTAGACATTACTAAGCAAGCAGACAAACTTCTGATTATGAGAAATTCTCTATGTTAGATATGATGGACAACACAGAGAAAAAAAGCCCTGGAATTTCTCTAGCAAAGGATAAAACATTAGAAGTAATTATAGTACTTAGGATTGCTAAATAAAATATAGGAAACCTAGTTAAATTTGAATTTCTGGTGTATGATGAATAATTTTTGGTATAAGTAGGCTCAAACATGGAACACATTTTAATAAGCATATTGTTCATCTGAAATTTAAATTTAACAAAAGGCCTGATATTTTGATTTGTTCCATATAGCTACCCAAAGTATAATTAATAATGCCAGATGCTGAAATAAAAGTATTTGAACTACTATAGAAGAGAGATTAACTATGTCTGGAAGGCCTATGTCTTTGAAAAGAAATGCCATCTGTTAAAGTGACTAAAGGGAGATTATTAGGTACATATTTGTGTGTTTATTTGTCTATGTGAGTTCACGTGCCACACACATGTGTCAGATGGTGTGGAAGCAGAAGAAAGAGCATTTTCAAAGGCAGAGAAGAGAGAATAAAGAGTGTGTTTGCAATGGTGTACTGATAAAATGATTAACAGAACTGTCTCTCAAAGGGAACAAAAAAAGGAAAAAAGAAACCCAAAAAAAGGGGAAATAAGAAAAGTGCTGATTGCTGGTTTACAAGGTTTTTCAATTTCCATCATGTAAAGATTCCTACCAGGACAGATTTCAAATTATAGATGTAATGTTGTCACTTTAGCAGAGAGTTGGTAAAAGATGTGCAATGTATTGTTTCCTTTATTTAGATATAATGGATGAGAAGAATTCAAGAGTAGAAACACTGACGTTTAGCAAAATAATTGGGAAGTAATGAGTTCTGAGTACTCACTACTTTAATTTAACACAATTTACCTAATCATAAAGTTTATGTGACTTAAATTATAATAATACCCATGATTAACAATAGCTTGCAAAATTTTTGAAAGTTTAGCAGCTGACTTTTATAAGTTAGTCTGAGCTTCCTGTTCATACTGCTATGTGTTGGTGAACTCTGGCTTCTTGTCCCTCTAGACATTTCTACAACCTTTACCTCTCATTTCCCCTTTTTGTGTTTCCCTCTACTTCATCCAAGAATTATTTAGCATTTCAGAGTAGAGACATATTTCTTAAGTCCTTTGCCTTCTTCTCAAGCTAATGTGTAAATATATTACAGAAATCTAATGTCAATTTTAAAAAGTCTCCTTGTCCCTAATACATTCTGGTTATAGGAGTGGAAATAATAAATGATAGCAATTTGTAATTAATCAACTGACAGGTAAAAATTAACATATTTTATGAATTTTGGTGTGTTATTAAAAGCATGCAGAAACCTGTGAAGTTGTAATACCATGGTAACTACATCCAACAATTTATTTACTTTTAACTAAAAAAAGTTACTAGATTGGCTATACAATTTGAAATTTTCTCACAAGAAATAAAGATGACAATTTTCATGCCAATGTAGAAAGAAAAGAAATCAATTTTATTTCATTATCAACAAAAGATCTTTTGTCTGGTCACACAATATTGGGTGGGCCTTTCCTTATAGGGCTAATCTTTATATTTAATATTATATGAGTTAAACTGAGAGATATAGTGTGAGTGTGAGAGCAGGAGCAGGTAGAAGGTGTTTTCATATTGTTGTCCAATTCCACTTCAAAACTAATGACTCCCATCTGCAAGAATTAGGAAAACAACAGAGAATCAAAATACAGCTCAAGCATTCACAGAAGGCCCAAGACATACACAAATAAGGGATGGACCATTATGGAAGCTCTAGGTAAGACAAGTATAACCAAAGGCCAAGAAAGAAGAAATTCCGATGGGGCATTTGACCAGACAAGTTTTTGAGATGATTGCACTTACTTAAGCATAGACTTGAACCACTGGTAGGATTATTACTGGTTGAGAAGGTGATCTAGGTAAGAAAATTAAATGCCAAAACAAGTAGAGGCAAAAGCTTAGGGTCAGAAAAGGATTTCTTCAATAAGTACAGAAAATGTGGTTTCCTGCAATCAATGATGGCAGAAGGCTTTGTGGAAGATAGCCAGGAGCTGGATGGTACAGACTTTGCAAGTTATATATTGATTTTTGGGCATGAAGGCCTCTGAGAAGGGAGCTACTTTGACCAAAGCTGGGTGAGATGAATTAAACTAGCAAAAGAGTAGGAAATTAAAAGGCCAATTAGGTTTTCAACTCCATTTAAAAAGAAAGTCATTTTGGAATAAGGGAGTGTTAGTGAGAATTGACAGAAGGAACACATGTGAATGACAACTCAAAATTAGACCTGACAGCAAATGGCTGATTACATGTAGGGAGCAGAAGGAAAAAGAGGTTAAACGTGACTCAGGAGTTTTCTGTCTGAGTTACTAAGAGAAGGCAAAGTCACAAATGGAAGATGAATGGGAAGAAAGATAACGTGTGTGACTGTTGCATTTTGATGAGGAAGGAGATATTGAGCTTGGTTCTGTTTACACAATCCAAACAACATATTTGAGTCCCTTGTATATAAGGAAGTGCGTGTGCAGAGCAAAGTGCAGAGTATAGTGGTACATGATGCCTTTCATTTTGTTGAAAGTGAAAAAAAATCACGTGTTCTTGCCTAACTGCAAAACAACTAAATTCTATATTCATGCACACGCACATGCACACACACACACACGTACACGCACACACACACACACACACACACACACACACACACACACACAGAATCACACTTTCTTCTGACCTTGTCTCAGAAATTTGGAATGAAAGGAGGATGGATTGGCCCAGGAGTTTGAAGCCAGCCTGGGCAACAGAGTGAGACCCCATCTAGAAAAAAGAAAAAGACCCAAGACTAAAGACAATCACCTAAGTCATACATATAGTAAAAATATCCACATAGTTTAACATTTTTAATGCCTCACAGGATAACACATGGTGAAAAGAGCTCTTCATCGTTGCATGGGAAGGCAGATTTAAACAGAAAAAATGAAAGAGGCTTTCATTCTCCTCTCTGATCCTCCTATTCTCTACTCCTTGATGTTTATCTGCTCAGTCTGCCACCATTAATAAGGGAAATAACAAAATCCATCTTGGAATCACTTGTCATTTGGCAGTCATTAGTCAAATCATAGTTTCAATTTTAAAAAGCAATTTATATTAATTTCCAATGGTATAGAATAGCAGTATGATGTATGCATTATAATAGACCAAAAGACTTTTACACAATACAGCCTCTTCCATTAAGAAGTGAACACTGGTGGTGGGAAGACAACACACAAGAAATGAAAAAGTGGATTTTTTTTCCTGGAAAATAATCTAAGGAAATCAGACAAAACATGTCTCAAAGTAGCACGGTTTTTATTACTAAGTGACTAGTGCAGGTATTTCAGTAACACCTCTTTCTTTAAGCAAATAAAAGCCTACTTATTTTTGAAATAAACTTAGATGCAAAATGTCATCAATAGCAATTTTGTACTTTCTTCTAGGTCTCTATTAAATTTCATATTCTCCATAAATTCATTCCACCTTGGGGTAAATACACAGTGTGGCTTACTCATGGATTACATATGGTGCTCATCCTACTAAATGAACTTTTGAATCCAGGCACTGGCATTCTTGTGTGTTCCAACTCTCGAGAGCCTAACCTTGGAACTAAACAAGCAAAGGTCCTTCAATGGATCCTCACTTGGGTAGTTCAAATGCTTTACCAGTACTGACTATGCTGAAGTAAGAACACAGACTCTGGAATCAGCCTGCCTGGCTTCAAATCCTAGCTTCACTCTTAGTGGGTATTTTCACATGGGGAAGTGATTTATTTCTCTTTGCCTCAGTTTCCTCATCTATAAAATAGAGAGAGGGATGGTACTTTATAAGTTTGCAGGGCTTAAATGCACACAAAGTACCTGGAACAGAATACTACATTATTGAATCAGTTGTTGTTACCAGAGTTGGTGGACAATCAGCCAAGAGCTAAAACTACAACTTAGGTTGGTGGGCAGTCTCACGAATTTTAGGTGTGTACACTTTTCCTCTGTGATGTTTCCAAATGGAATGGGCCCCCTGTTGTGCCACAGTCTTCTCCCCCGATGGCCCTCTTTAAGTACTCAGGAAAAAAACATGTATTTTAGGGAATATAATTTGCTAGAGTTACATGACTTTTTCTATTTCCTTATTTTTCATTAGCTTTCCAAAGGTAACTTCTTGATTCAAATTCTCAGAAAAACATTCTGAGGTTTTCCTCATCCTTGCTCACTTCATAGCTAAATTCCTTGTCATAAGGGCCTGCTATATCAATCCCATCCATTTTATCTGTAGCCACTGCCATTACCCTTACTATTATTAACATGCTTGCTCTCTTTTAATCATCTACTAATTGCCCTCTTTCTCTCCAGGAATGCCCTATTCTCATCTATTATGTATACTCATGACAAATTCATTATCCTGAAACAGTCTTCTAAAGTGGATAGCTGCATGTTCAGAAGCTTCTATGTCTTCCTTCAGAGTAGAGCCAGTTCCTTGTGGCTGGACTTTAAGGATATTCATAAACTGGCTCAACCTCCTTTTGTAGGTTTGTATTTCCAACTCCTCTGCCAAATATGCTTCTCAAGCCAGACCATATGTCAACCTTCCCTTTGCTTAACTGTTTCATTCTCATTTCTGAACTGCTATTCAAGTCATTGTCTTAGCCTGAAGTTCCATGATATCTTCTTTTTATCTAACTACAACTCATTCTTCAAGGAAAGCATGAAAAATATAGTGTGTGTGCACACATGTGCATGTGTGTATTTGTGTGTGCACGTGTGTGCGTGCATGATGTGTGTATGTGTGCGTGTGTGTGTGTGTGTGGTCCTCCCAGAGGAACCCTGTTTTAATTTTTAAGTAATTCACTTGATGTTATCTACTTATATTGCAAAGTATCTTTTTTGTACCTATCCACCTACTGGGCTACGGTCTCAGTCCTCCAATCCATCTATCCATCTAGACATCTTTTATATTTTATAATTAGATTATAAATTACTTGAAAGCAGATCAGATATTTTATATTATTGGGGGGATTCCTTTCTTCACTGTCTCATTTAGTACAGCACTTGGAACAGAGTTTGTGTTCAAAGCATGTATTTTCTATAATTAGAGAAAATATAATAGTACACATAAAGTGCTAAAATATGATAAAATGCCAAGCATTATTGGCTCTAACAGGTTTTTCTAGCTTCAGATTTTGAGTTAGATGTCATATCTTTGTGCTTTGATGGCAGTCTGTAAGGTCTTTCATAGCCTAATTATTACCCTGTGTTAAAATGATCTGTCTACTTGTTGCTCAGTTCAGCTAAGTTACATCTACTTAACTGTTTACATCTCCAATATTGAATGAGTGAGTAAAAGTGAACAAATTTCAAAATTCATGCTACATACAGAACACTGAAACCTGCCCAAGCCATTTTAAGATGGGGAGGGGAAGAGGGAGAATAATGGAAGGGATGAACCAAACTGGGTACATTGTATGCATATATGGAAATGTCACAACAACCCCACCCCATATGAGTATTGTATACTAATAAAATCTGTTAAAAATACACGCTACATATGAGTCATTTGCAAATGATAGAAATCAATGTTATTAGAAGTCAAAAAAGAGGTCTGCTTCAACATGTCATCCCCTGCATTTGTTAACCCATTGACCTCAATCATGTATTACTAGTAATGCTATCTAAAAATCACTGAAGATAGTCCAAGCACATTTGCAAAGTTTAATATTTGTTATATAAATAATAGATGAGTACATTCATTGATCTACCATTATCATTTTTCACTAAATAAACATTAATACTCTGCACATTTTGCCCAAGGTCCAGTGCATGATCTTTTCCTTTTACTTAGTACTTTCCTTCTAATACCAGTACAGAAGTAGCCAGAGGATACAGATTCTCTTTTGGCTATAAGCTTCCTGGTTTTGCACAACCATCTATGTTCTTGGCACAGGCAGACTGTCACATTCTGAACAACTGATTCTGTAGAAGAGGACAGGAAACAGTGATTCACAGAGTAACCAGGCTGGCCCCGAGACTCAGCAGTTTTCTAATAACAATATTCCTAATATTTATTTCCCCTTGCCTCCTCCCTACAAAGCTTCGAAAAAGCAGTCCAATTCAGTGATACATATGTTAATTTTTTACTTAAAGAATTACCCCCACCCCAATTAATCTTCATTTTTATGAACATATCAGTGCTGCATATCAGTGATTTTAAATCAGAACACAGTGTCAGGATCATTTGGGGGAACATTCCAAATATTTTCCTGGCCTCCTTACTAATGCACAGTAGGGAGCATTTGTACACAATGGGGTAGTGTCAAGTGAGAAGGACACTTTTATAAAGTGTCCCTAATACAGAAATGAAAGATCCAAACTGGATTGGCTAAATATTATATTCAAATTATGCCAGTATGAACACAATAAGAGGTAGGTTAGTATTCATTAAGTGAATGAAATAATAAACAATGTAGAGATTTTTCACTGCTACTTTAGAACAGCTGAACAACAGTCATATAGTACAACTCTCTCGTGCATTTTTTTTCATTTCATCACCAGAAATCTCTGATGAGATAACTAGCGATAACTTCCTTCCCATTTTCCAGATAAGAAAACTAAGGTTTAAGAAGATAAAACAAACTGGGCCAAGGTTAACCAACAAGTAAGGACTGAAACTGAAGGTGCTAACATTCAAGTTACGGTTTCCTATTCTCCAGGAAAAAAAAAATTGCAAAATTCTTTTCCTTGATTATGTCTTAATCCACTTTCTATTTTACAACAAAATATTTGAAAGCAGGTAATACATAAAGAATCAAAGTTTGTTTGGCTCATGATTCTGGAAGCTGAAAGGTCCAAGAGTCTGGCACTGGCACACACTTAGCATCTAAAAGGCCTTCTTGCTACATCATAACATGGTGGGGGGTATCACTCCCTGAGATGAAGCAAGTGTGCTAAGCCATCATGTCCCCCTCTTATCTAATCCTAATTACTTCCCACAGGCCACACCTAAAAATACCATTAACGTAAATCTGGGGAGTAGGTTCACAACACGTGAACTTTTGAGGCATACATTCAAACCACTGCATTTATAATGCAGATACTCTGCATATTGTGAGCACTACATTATCATCAAAATAGTTACAGCAGAAAGAGGGGCATTGGAAGTCTTTGTGAACTGGAATAGAAGGACTCACATTAGCCAGCAAATCACATAAAGAGAATGAAGACTATAAAAGCCACACATTTTTTTTTTTTACAATCTGTCACATCCTAATTATAACCATGAATTGGAAATGTCAGTGCTCCTAGTATTCTCTATTTTCAAGTTACTGGCTGTACTGATTTTATTCTAAAAGGCAAAAACATCCTTTTCTAGTTGGACATTTTATTTTTTTAATATCATTAGAAAATTGACATCAATCCCTACTACAAGTGGTACTAGAACTGCCGACCATAACATTATATATCTCTGACTGTATATGAAAGGTATTTTTAACTGAGCCCAAAAATAAAACTCATCACAATTTTGACAAAAATCTTATGGCTAAAAATAGCACAGAGAAGGTCTGTCTCTGAAAAATACTTTCACTTGTTATAGAATATATGGCTAAAATATCTTTTGCATATGAAAAGTATCTTCTGTTCTTACTCAGCAAATAGAATACCTGTTTAAAAGGAGCAATATTTTAATCCGGTTTATATATTTAAATATTTATTTCCTCTAGGATATTCAAATACCTACAAAATTATTAAATCTTCTGTCCCAAAAGAATGCCATAGTGAAAGAAATCACACAACAAACTCATTTAAAATGGAAAAAGCCTAATAATATGCTTCAATTATTATTCAATTTTCTTTTTCGTATTTTTTTACCTTCAAGATTTAAAGCTTTACATAAAATATCTAAAATAATACCATTAGATTCCTAAAATTTTTACTTACAAATGTCTTTTAAAATACATTTGGGTGCATGCTTAAAACTCTATGAGAAAATATGTACAGATGACAACACTGCACATACTGTCTTGTCTGTTTGGCATTCCCTCAGAAGGAGGACTTCCATTTCCAAGCCAATCCTTAAATGTCAGCACCTCTCAGAATCTCCTATGCGCAAACTGTGTCAATAGTTTCCTCAGTGTAATTTTCTTCCTTTCTTTTTTTTTTTTTTTTTTTTCCAATACTGGGGTTTTAACTCAGGGCCTATACCTTGAGCCACTCCACCAGTCCTTTTTTTTGTGATGGCTTTTTTTCAAGATAGAGTCTCATGAACTATTTATTTGCCTGGGCTGGCTTGGAACTACGATCCTCCTGATCACTGCCTCCTGAATAGCTAGGATTACAGGTGTGAGCCACCAGTGTCTGGCCTGAGTATAATTTTGTATCATTCTACTCACTCAGTTTAGGCCCTTGCTGAAAACATTTTTAACATCTCTTCTTGTTTGTGACTTAGATTAGATATTCTCTGAGCTCTACAAGGACAAAGACTCCTCTTTGTTCATCATACTATCTATTGCCTGACACTGTACTATGCACACTGCAGACTATGCATCTGTTGAAAGGAGAATGAGTAGGCCAATTCATTGCAAAAAAAAAAAAAAAGGAATGAATTATTTCCCCTACTGCACACTCTTCCACCAGTTAATGAAATTTAGTTTCCTTTTTCTCAATGCCTCCTTCTCACCCAAAGCTGATTTAGCAGGTTTCCACATAAATGGGTGGACCACATCTGTGCTGAGATCAAAAAGCAAGAGAATTTGGAAAAGAATGAGTCAAAAATTTGAATAACTTCAGAAGCAGAGAAGACCACATGGCTCAGGAGGAGTAGAGAGGTAAAGCTCTAAAAATAGGGAAAGGTGGCCAGTTTCCAGGATTTATAGGGTCTCTTCCAGATTTTGGAAGGAATCACTATATTCATATTGGGGTATGTCTCAGTGGTGACAGTCTGTCAGTGGGTAATCCATTCTTCTGTTTCATTCTGAACATTCCTGCAGTACAATTTAGAGGTGTAAGTAGAGGTCACACAGCCTGAAGATCATGTCTGGTACGCAAAGGTGAAAGGCATAGTGACATAATGACAAGAGCTTCTGTCCAACTGTTTGCAATATCAAGTACAAACTTTCATTTAACATATTATCTGGCATGAGATATAATTATGGTGGTAGTTGTGTGATTTCAAATGAGAAACCATATTTTCAAATATAAAGATATATTTTCTATATTGCTATGGTATTTACCACAGTTATAATTTTAATGCTCAAGGTTAAGTATTTCAGTCAAGCTAAATATATACTACCATATCTACACTATTATTCTGGACCCATATATGTTGGTCCTCAGAAGTCTCTGTGTTATGATTAAGTCTGTACAGAAGTTGTTATTGCTGGAAACAGTCATGCCCTTGAGGTCTGAGAAAGCATGCCTATTAAAAGAAAAATGGAGATAGCAGTCTCCTTGGCAATTCAAGGCTGATCCATTCAAAGCTGTGAAGAAAAGGAAAGAAGTGTATATGACACACATGCCCATGCCAAAAGCCTTCAGGTGGATGGCACTCCAGACAGTCAAGTCGAGGATATGGATTATCACTGTGCAGAAAGATGACTTCTAGAAAAGAGGGAGCAGAGAGGACAAGAAATGGCTGAGCAAAATCCTAAGACCAAATTTGATTTTCTACCTGGAACTTAAAGTTATTTTTTGATAAATGAATGAAACTGATAGTAATTACAGGACCTACAAACAGCTGACTAACATAACAAGATAAAAATAAGTACAAATAAACGCAATGTCAAAGCCAGGTTATCAACTTTTACAAATATAATCAGAGGAACCCAAACCAAGGAATCTCCACATTACATAAAACATGTACACAAAAGATTTTTTGGATATTCCTTCTGATCGACTCTCTAACTCTATAGAACCCAAACTGTAAGGTTACATGAATAATTTTTTTTCTGTGCTGGGGATGGACTCCAGGGCCTTACACATGCTAGGAAAGTACTCTGCTACTGAGCTATATATCCCTAGCCCCTAAATATCCTGGTATATTTTATACGATATTGGTCATGATACAAACACACATATGCATGCATGCGCATACATCCAGAGCTCAATTTCTAGTGACCACTAACCAAAGTGGTGTCAATAACTTCAAATAAGGGGTGGTACAAGAATTATGTAGAAGAGCTAGATCCAGCCTACTCGACCCCCCACTGATACTCAGATGTGCTCCAGTGACCGCCTCTCAGTCTCAGCACAGCTCCATGGAGCTCAGACCTGCTTGCTCTTAACCCACCAGTTATAGCTGTCTGAGGGAAATGTGCATGGGCAATACTCTGGACCCCAATTAAGGCTTTGGTCCACAAGTCCCTCACTCTTTCTCTTACTTGCTCCCCACCTGCTGGAGGAGGTGCATGTCCACAAAGGCTCCTCACCTTGTGAGAATGCTCCCTCTTGTCTCTGCAATCTGTCAGTGATACACTGCTGCTATCAGTTCATGTGTTTTGTTATGTTCCTCACCTGACTGATAAACACAAATCCAATCCTTTTCCCAGTCAGGGCTACTATATATGGAGTAGCTACCTTGTAGGAATAAATAAATCAGACAAGAGCTAAAACCAGCTGCCAGTATAAACAAGTTTCCTTTGGGAGGGGCACTTGGTCACAGGTTACACACCTAGGTATTAGGCCATCCACCAGAATGATGAAGTATCCCATAAAAGGTACTTTGTAAACATCCAAGGCCACCAACCTAGAGCCTCATCAGGGCAGGGTGGGTGGAGTCGTAGCCATTCTCCAGGGCGACCTCAAGACCAAATTATACACACTCACAGGATCCCGCAATGAGTCTAAGCTTTAAATTACTCCACCACAATTTGATGTTTTAGGAAACTACTCTTTCCTTCTGGAAGACTGTACCCCAACCTTGTCTACTTACTGAATTATTCATCCTTCACCATTCGCCTTAACGATAGCAGGTTCTTTAAAGCCTTCCCTGACCAAACCAAACCCATACAGAGTTAAGTCACTTTCTCTTTTTAACATACTTCTAGTGTACCACTTATCCTGATTAATTATAATTTGTTTGATTATATAACTGTCTCCCCTTCTTACAACTTCAGTGGAAACCCTTTAGACAAGCATATTATCTCATCTATATATTTAATACCTTAGGAATAGCAGGGATAAGACAAAAACATGGTGAACACCACTAATATTTTGATATATCTTTAATTTTGATTAAATGATGATGATGACTCGTGTACTATACTTAAGATATGATCAAGTGACAGTGTAATAAATAGTAACTTAAAATGAATCTGAATAGTTTATATACAGTTAACAAAAATATAAAGTATATTAACGTGTGGCCATCCTAGACTTGTATAATACAATGTACCAAGCAATGTAAGTAGAGTACCCCCTGCTTTCTATCTATGTACCAAATTTGCTACCTCTCTCACTGTGTATTCAGGAAAATTTTTTGAAAAATCATATACAGGGACCAGGCATGATGGTATTCACCTATAATCTCAGCTCTTCAGAGGGTGGAGGTAGGAGGGTGTGATCTAAGGTTTACCTGGGCAAAAGCATGAGACCCTATCTTTAACACAAACTAAAACAAAAAAGGATTAGAGTATGACTCAAGTGGTACAGAGATTGCCTAATAAGCACAAGGTCTTAAGTTCAAACCCCAGAAACATCCCTGCCCCGAAAAAGTTGTATATGTGTCATCTCTTTCTCCCGACTTCTCATTCCTTCCCTAAGCCTACCGAAATACAGTGTTTCTACCCACTTATCTGTTCAATCTGTTACAGCAAATGCTACTAATGACCTCTATGTTACCAAAACCAATGGGCAATTTTTATCTGTTCAGTTATGTCTTTGTTCCCCAGTATATCCCAGTACTACTTTGGCTTTTGGTTCCCCTGCTTCTTTAACCCTTATTTTTCAGCTGTGTTGGGAGAATCCTCTTCCTTTTTTCTTTTTCAGTATTGGTGTTTGAACTCAGGCCCTAACATTTGTTAGGAAGGTGCTCTACCACTTGGGTCACTCTGTCAGTCTTTTATGAATTCATTATTTTTGAGATAGAATCCCATTTTATGCCCAGACAAGCTCCTGAAATGTCTCCTTCCCCTACTCTCCATCATGCCACGAAGTTGAGATTATCACATCTCTCCCTGGACTATTATCATAATCTACTGACTGCTGGTTTTGCACATATCACATTTATACTACATTTTCTCCACTCCTTCCAAAGTAATAGATATTTTATATATGTACACATGTACATATATAGATATGCAAATCTGATTATACCAATCTATTTAAAACTCATTAGTGTAATCCTCATAACTAAATGTATGTTAAATTTCATATTTTGACTTACCTACCATATACAGAAATCTAACTTTCTGTCTTAAAATACTAACCTGGGATATACTCATATTTTCTATTCTATTCCATGTAAAATTTTAAAACAATTTCTGATCACTGGTATCTATTGATTTCCTGACCCACTAACAGGTAGTTAGTTAAAAATGTTTAAACATTTATCAATAGACTAAAGTCTGTCCTCAACAATGCCCTCCCTGTTTATTTTTGCCTTTTCTGTATCAACCTAGATCTAGAGGTATTAATGCACATACGGAGATCTCAATTCACAAACACCACTCTGTATAGAAAATTGACAGAAATAGGAAATGAATCCAGATTTTAAATTCTTCAAGTCACCTACAAAGAATTCCACTATTTTAGTCAGACAAGCACAGAGTGAGACAAGAAATTGTCATAAAGGGGATTCAAAGATCCCCAGCTTCTGCTTCTTGCTCAATAACTCAAAGGACACCCCAGGCAAGTTGTACTAGGTTAGATTTAAGTTCTGACAGGTTTCTACAACTGTAAGTCTGTCAAAGGGTTTTTTTAAAAGAATAAAAAAAGAAATTTTTTTGGAGATCATGACAATTATTACTTTATTTCCCAAAATTTCCAGTTCAGCATTGACTTTGGAATGAGTGGGACCAGTTAAGATGGAACCTTGGAACCTAAAAAGGCTGGGGATAACTCAATGATAGAGCACTTTCCTAACATGTGCAAGGCCCAAAATTCAATCACCAGCACAACAAAAGTAAAAGTAAGGAAACAAAAAGAAACCTTAATATACAGAATAAATATAATTTTAAATCAATGTTTATTTCTCAAAATCTTTCTCAGAAATTACTTAAATCCTAATAGAAGTAAAGTTTAGAATTCATAGACAGAAGATGTAAAGGGATGGACCATTAAGTTTCCTGGGATCTACCAAGAAAAGTTGCATCATAAGAAAATGGTTTTACCTAAGAACATTTAAAGAAAAAGAATTTGGGCATGGAGGTATATCCCTAGAGTCCCAGGATTAAGGATGCCGAGGCAGGAGGGTCACTTTAGACCAGGAATTTGAGACCAGCGTGGGCAACACAGTGAGACCCCATCACAAAAAAGTAAAAATGTAGAAAAGGAAGTATGTGACACCATCAAGAGAACTTCTAAGTTTTTACTTTATCAATGTAATTATAAATCATTTTTACTATGGTTAAAAGCAAAATTCTTATTTCTTGGAAAATACTGACTAAATATAGAAGATGATATTAAAGCACATTGAGAAAAAAAAATCTGAAACATATTTATTGAGCCTCCTGATATTTATTTTAAAATGTTATATCCTAAAGCTTATTTCTCCCTGTTCCCCCCTTATTTCAAATTATTTCTCCCTGTATATAATGTACAAAACATAAGCACTTCAATGGCCAACCAAAGGAGAAAATAGAGCACAGGAAAGAGATCAAATAAGTAAACTCCAAGTACTTAAAGTGAATTTTTTTTATAAAATGTAAAGTACCTGAAAATTCTGCAGAGTAGAATGACATAGTCAGTTCCAAGAACAGAATTATGTTCCTAGTAGGAAAAAATTCCATTTAATTTTAATCATTGTTAGTAAGTTGCCATAGCAAAATAATTTAAAATTTTAAATTTTCTCTTCATAGCCTTTTAACTACTTTATCACTTTATTTTGGTTTCACATTAAATAATTCTAAGAAAGCTAAAAAAAAACTATGGAAAATCATCCAGAAGACACACTTCTTCAAAGGCTTTTGCTACAAACCTTGAAAGGAGGCATTTCCACAGTAGTTTTGCTGCTACTTGGCTGTAAGTAAGGAGATTGCCACTGCTAAGACATTTTAACTAAATTTTAATTTTTCTTATCAGGAGCAAAATTATATTCAGAAAACTGAATAGATTGTGCTACTTTGCAGAATTCTATTTTTTTACACTTTCTCATCAAATGCCATATTTGAAACTCCAAGTTTACTTGTTTGATTTCTTCTCTATTGCCTGCTTTTCCCTTTTGTTGGTCCCTTAATAATCCATCATACTTATACCTAAGAATGCAATAATAAAAATAAAATAGATGGCCAATCTACTCTTTTAATTGTACATTTCCTTGAAATAATATATTGCAAACATTGGGTAATGGCCACCAACGCATTTCCCTTATTGACACATTCAGGTCCACCCTATCTCCCTCGTCTCCTTACCTACCTAAGGTCCTATGCTCATGGCCACACACATTCCAAACCCCCAAAAAAAACAAATGAGAAGTAAATAAAAAAAAATGAAACAGAATAGTTGCTACTCCAGAGTCCTATGTTTTCCTGTCCTCTGATTATTTTGAATGCTGTAATACAGTATTACAAACATCACTTAATAAAGACAGCTAATCCAGAGCTCATGTTTCCAGATAATTTTACCTAATTGAATAGTAGCCTTTTTATTATATATACACCAGAGAAGCCAGAGTATCTACTCCCACATGCAATGTGAATTAATAAATCTGTAACTAGTGATCTGTGGAAAAGACGACATTTTCAGTCAATAAAACCAATGCCATACTTACGGTGGAGGTTGGTGGGGCTGGCTTTCAGCATTTCTTGGTGTTTTGCAGGCAGCAGGCTTCGCCATGTCCCTGACAACACACCTGGGGCGCATGATAGACAGCACAACGCACTATTAATTATAAAAAGGGTAGAACACATCTGGAAATTAAACATGGTACTGAAAACACATTCTGAGGAAAGTCTTTGCAAGCCCCTTCAATATTAATCTTGAGGCCCTGGAAAGGCCCCTAGAGCTGAAGTCTTTGACTCAGGCTTCCAAAAACTCAATTATACCCAAATAAAGTCTGTGTCGGCCTCTGTATTTGATTTTCTTTTTAGCACCAATAAAATGATTGTCAGCAGCTTTCCCCAAACCCTTTGAAAGCTTTGGTTTCACCATATGAAGACATCTGAAAGCTTAAAGATAGGACCAGCTGTTGTGTTTGATACGTTAAAAAGAACAGGATGTTCTGTGGCTTTAGCTAGTTTACTAAAAGACACAGACTCTTGTTTCACACCACTAGTCACCACACAGGTCTTTCTGTTTACACAAATGGAGATCTGAGAGGCTTCAAGACATCCCCCATGATCCAAATTCCCTTCACACACAGGAGGAAGAAGAGATGGAAGAAAATGTTCATATATAAAGTGTGTGGGGGGCAGGGGGGAGTGTAAGTGTAAAATGTGGGAAAAAAATCATGAAAGGTCTCTGTGCCTTAAATCTTCATCACAAAATAAATAAATGCAGAGGGCAGATGATGTAAAAGAGCTCTAAAGGTAGCAAGAATTGATATTCTTACTCTCATGCAAACAGGGCTTACAGAGCACTGGAAAGATTCATTGGCCAAAATCAGAAACTAACCTCTATCTGTGACTGTACTTAGATGACTCGAATATTCCGCCTCAAAACCTTTAAACCAAACACAGCTTTGAGTAGGGAAGTCTTGGTTGCAAAACTGAGAATCTACATTTTAGATTTTGCTAAATGGAAATGTCTCTTAGGATCCAGGACCCCCAAGCATGTATAGGTTCTTAAGAACTTCCACGAAGGCCTTTGACTGCACAGCTAATATTTGGGCCAGTTATTTTATTCCAGAAGTAGATCACTGGTGAGGCAGTGCTGGATAAATTGTTTTCCCAGAGCTAAAAGCTGCATGGCAAAATTCTCCACTTCTGAAAGAAATGATACAGGGAAACGTGGACACAAGGCACAGAAACGTGCACACACACTCACACACATTGCTCATTCCAAACAAGGTCAAGTAGACTCAAAAATCAATATGCAATGTGACAAGAAAAGAAAGCAATGCCATGTCAAAGCCACAACACACAGTCTTCCCAAGATAAAAGTAAAGAAACGTGGCGTTTCCTGAGAGCTATTGCTAAACTCCCAATGAAATGGTGAAAAACATCCACAGGAACTACAAAGCCTTATGTTATGTCCAGTTGCACTGGAGAAGGCCACCATGCATCTGCATTAAGACAACTTTCAGGGAAGTGGCTGTTAAAGCAATATACTAGGACTTCTGAGCCCTGACATTTTCATCTAACTTACACAAGTACAAGGAATTTCATAGCACTGGAAAATCTTTAATAATTCTCACTCAACTAAAAATAGCGCAGGCAGCATGTTCAATCTACATGGACTCGTTTGTGAAATTATCTAAAATATCGCCAATTTGGAAGAATTATGTCTATGTTTCCTCTCTCTTTCCTCCATCTCAAGTTTGAGGTTATTGGTACAAAGCTTTGAAATAAAAGAAACCTAGCACTTAAGAGTTTTCCTTAAATATGTTTTGAAGTGACTATTTTCTATGAAATTCAGAGTATTACCCAGCACAGGTCGGTTTCTAAGCCAAACATGTCTTTGTAAGAAAACTTTAATCTTAGAACCTAGTGGTTTTGTTTTAAAACTCTAATAGTTGACATAGTATTTCTGTCTGAACATGTTGTAAAATCTGACAGAAATTTCATTTGAATTTCTGAACTTTAGAGTTTTACTGAATAATGAAAACAAACACATTATACTTCAAAATATTTAGAATTAATTTAGATATAATCTTTACAAACAGGAGAACACCACCTTTTCCATACTAATCTATATCTGACCACATGACATACAATCACTACTAACATAGCTAGATACTGAATTTGAGATTTGAGGGGGAAACTATTTGTTTCAGATTGCTATTCAGTCAATTGCAGGGGTTACTCAAGCATGATAATATATATTCCTGTATTTTCTAATCCTACTTCTTTTTAGATGAAATTTCTTCAAGATGCAAGAAAGAAAAACATACTCTATGCTCAGAACAAGACACACAAAAATATAATATGATCACAGGATTTTCCTCAGCCTGTGTGGATTCACATTTCTTTAAAATTCAATCATAATTGAATTGTGTCTTAATAATTTTGACAATGCTAATGTATGGAAATTTTTCAGCTCCAGCAATGTCCATTATCTCCCATGCATTAGACTTATTACAATAACATAAGACTCCTTCATTCTTTAAGAAACACAGCAATGACAGTATATTGCAGCTGTATACATGATCCACTCCCTCACCCACAAATTAGGAGATCAACATGCTGCCGAGATGCTAACTTCAGGGAATGACCACAGGTTGAGGGACCGGGAGTTTAAGGGGTTTGACCTCTTATTCTTTGTGCTGTCTTTAATTACTCAGGGATTTCTCAGAAATGGGCTCCTACAGTCTTCTAAATGATTGCAAGCATTCCCTCACTTCTCAAGCATCATTGAAGACATATGCAAATAAGACATTCTGCAATCACCTCAGGGGAATGCTCCTCCTGACTCCGCCCTCAGCACTGCTGGGTTTTATGAATGACTGCAATCAATTCAATGAATGGCTGCCAACTGCCCACTCAGCCACTTCTACTCTTCCTTGCAAGTACATGCAGGAGAACTCACATTAGCACAAGCCTACAGATGAGGCTCTGCAAGGCTTTCATCTCTCCAACAGGAACTAAATGTGCTTGCAGATACTTAGAGCTTGTGAATTAAAAATTCTAAATGCCTTCAAGAAACACAATTTACTAATTACTCTCTCTCCTTTGACTTTCCATTTGGGTGCCTGCAATCTACCCTCTATCCTGCTTCCACACATAAAAAAAAACACTATTTTACCAAACTTTATTTGAATTTGAACTTTAAAATTGCCCTGATTTTATAACTGAGAGAAAACTACCTACTATGCACTAAACTGACAAAGTGTAGGCCATAATTATTTATGTTTCTGCTCTCAATCCTTCTTAATTTTTCCATCATCAGTGGATATAGCAATGACATCCAAACACTGCTGGGGAAATGAGTGTGTATGGGGGCTGACTTCCTAAGTGCTACTCTACTAACCCATACTAATCCTAAAGAGTTAGGGGTGATTAAAATAATAGAAGGATGAGAAAAGGAAACACTTTTCAAATACATAATCTTCTGATTTGCTGGTCTCTGATTAAAAATACGAAGAACCAGGAAAGGCTAGGGGTGTGGCTCAAGTGATAGGGCTCCTACCTAGCAAGGACACAGGCCCTTAGTTCAAACCTCCATATCACCAAGAAAAGTAAAACAAACTCACTACCCTACGAAACCAGGAGAAAAACAGACAAGGAGAGACCCCAGAGCCACCTTTCCTTCTAAACCTCCCATTCACTGCTTCAAGCTATCCTACAGTCTGATACAAGTCACAAAATACCCAAAGTAAAAGAAATATTTGTACCTCCAGCCCGATCCTCACTTCTTAACCAGGGTCACACATCCAACCAACTGTTTTTTCAGCATTTTCGTTGGGATATCTAACAGATTTCTCAAAATCAACATCTCCAAAATGGAACTCTGTCTTACTCCTCCTAAAAGCTGTCTTCATCTTCATTAATTGTAAATACATTTCTCCAGCTGTTCAGGCCCAAACTTTAGACTTGGCTCCTTTTTTTCTTTCACACTCTGAACCTTATTTACCAGACTGACTATATTTTCACTATATGTGCAGAATCTGACCATTTCTATCTATCACCCTACTGTCACCCTGTATCGAGCAAAATCATCTTTTAAATGAATTCTCACCATAGATTTTTAATGATTGCCCTCCTAGAGTCTATTCTCAACACAATAGCCAGAGTGACTCTCGAAAGATAAAGGAGATTCTGACACCTCTGCTCAGGATCCTGAAATGGCTCCCCAGTTTACTAACAGTGAAATACCAGTCCTTTGGACATCATCTGGCCTCCCAGAACTGTTGGAGCTCACCTCCTCCTACGCTCCCCTACCTCCTCTTGTCTTAGGGGATATTTGACCCAACCTTTCCTTTTGTCTTTCCTTCTTTCCTTTCCTGAAACATGTATGACTAAACCTTTTGCCTCTTCCATGTCTTTTCTCAAATGTCAGTTCTTCATGGTTGTTACCCTACATATCCCACCTACTACTAGTCTACTCTCCTCTCCACATCCACACATTGCTCCATTATTTACAAAATTTATGTTCACGTGCTTGAAATAAGCGCTGCTGAGGAGCAGCCATCTTTGTTTGGTTCACTCATACCAAGAGCCTAAAATAGTGCCCAACTATTAATAGACACTGATCACATTTTTGTTAAGTGAATAAGATAAAACAATAAAAGGCTATAAATTTCAAGGCTATAAATTTGAGTAACTAATTTAAATACTAAAATAAAATGTTTTAGAAGAGAATATAGGTATCATTTTTGAAGTTAGAGCATGTTTTATATAAAATATATTAAAAATATATAAAATTATATATAATATAAATTAATTTATAGCCAATAAGCTTTATGATTTGAATAACTCCACTAAATTTGTTAAAATGTTTAATAAACATTTTTTTTTCTTCTGGTATTTTTATTTTTTTATTTTTTCTTTTATTATTCATATGTGCATAAAAGGCTTGGTTCATTTCTCCCCCCTGCCCCCACCCCCTCCCTTACCACCCACTCCGCCCCCTCCTTCTCCCCCCCCACCCCGTCAATATCCAGCAGAAACTATTTTGCCCTTATTTCTAATTTTGTTGTAGAGAGAGTATAAGCTATAATAGGAAGGAACAAGGGTTTTTGCTGGTTGAGATAAGGATAGCTATACAGGGAGTTGACTCACATTGATTTCCTGTGCGTGTGTGTTACCTTCTAGGTTAATTCTTTTTGATCTAACCTTTTCTCTAGTTCCTGGTCCCCTTTTCCTATTGGCCTCAGTTGCTTTTATGGTATCTGCTTTAGTTTCTCTGCATTAAGGGCAACAAATGCTAGCTAGTTTTTTAGGTGTCTTACCTATCCTCACCCCTCCCTTGTGTGCTAAAGCTTTTATCATGTGCTCAAAGTCCAATCCCATTGTTGTGTTTGCCCTTGATCTAATGTCCACATATGAGGGAGAACATACGATTTTTGGTCTTTTGGGCCAGGCTAACCTCACTCAGAATGATGTTCTCCAGTTCCATCCATTTACCAGCGAATGATAACATTTCGTTCTTCTTCATGGCTGCATAAAATTCCATTGTGTATAGATACCACATTTTCTTAATCCACTCGTCAGTGGTGGGGCACCTTGGCTGTTTCCATAACTTGGCTATTGTGAATAGTGCCGCAATAAACATGGGTGTGCAGGTGCCTCTGGAATAACCTGTGTCACAGCCTTTTAGGTATATCCCTAAGAGTGGTATTGCTGGATCAAATGGTAGATCGATGCCTAGCTTTTTAAGTAGCCTCCAAATTTTTTTCCAGAGTGGTTGTACTAGTTTACATTCCCACCAACAGTGTAAGAGGGTTCCTTTTCCCCGCATCCTTGCCAACACTTGTTGGTGGTGGTGTTGCTGATGATGGCTATTCTAACAGGAGTGAGGTGGAATCTTAGTGTGGTTTTAATTTGCATTTCCTTTATTGCTAGAGATGGTGAGTATTTTTTCATGTGTTTTTTGGCCATTTGAATTTCTTCTTTTGAGAAAGTTCTGTTTAGTTCACTTGCCCATTTCTTTATTGGTTCATTAGTTTTGGGAGAATTTAGTTTTTTAAGTTCCCTATATATTCTGGTTATCAGTCCTTTGTCTGATGTAATGTAAACTAATGTTTATTCTCTTTCTGAACAAGAAACAGTATTTCTCGGCATATGACTTATGGAGTAAAAAAACTGATGTCAAATTATTACTTGAACCAGTGAGACACTATTTAACATCTGATGTACTAATACTTTATCAAATAACACTTTAAAATAATTGTATATAAGGAAGTATCTTAATAGTAAAGGGAATTAATCACTTTTTTCTTCTAATTTTTATAAATAGGGTGAGGATATTTAACATCTATCATATACCAAAATATACATAGTATATCTTATTTAATTTTCATAGCACCCTAAAAGGGGGTATGATTGCCCCATTTAACAGATAAAGAAACTGAATATCTAAGAGATTATTTTTTCTGATGTAAATGACAAATGTTGACACTTAAAAAATCAGAATTTGAGTTAAGCTAATGTCCTATCCATCATTTCATGCTGTCATTTGATTTTAAGAGGTAAAACAGAGTAAAGTATCTTCACATATATTTCTATACCACTGATTTCATGATATTGGTACACTGTTGGAAGTATTTGAGTAATCTCACATATTTTAGTATTATTTAAGCATTATCCTAGTTTTTCAAGACCACAGTCTCCAAATATAGCAGAACAATGTTACCATTGAGAAATTGCCAACCATAGTAGTAGATGAAGTTGCCTACACTAGAAATGTAGGGTCACCTTAAGACTGATAGGAATATTGGAATACTATAGAATGTGAAATGCAAGATGACTTATCTAGTATTTGATTTTATATTAAAAAATCAAGAAAGATAAAAGACTCATTTGTAAGACAGGTATAATTGGTAAAATCACTTCAAGTACATTTTTCAAAAGAAGTCTTCAAGAATGATCTTATTTCCATTCACAAACTCTAAAAGAGAAAAAGCCAAAAAATACTATTTTAAAACTCATTTTACATAAAAAATTGTATATTCATGTCAATTTCACAGAGAACAAGTGAGTATGATGACTGCTACCCATAATATGGAGAAAAGTCTACACCAGAAGGAGAAAGTGAATGTTTGTATTTTGAAAAGCCAGATGTTTTAATCACAAATCATCAGGGACTGTTATACCTCTAATGTGTATTCAGGGAACCCTCCGAAGCTACATCAGAGTAATCTTTATTTTAAGACAGGCATAAAGTAGATCCCGTTATAGTAAAGTAGACCCTTTACTATAACGAAAGGGAAACCAGCTGGCCAACTTTCACAATGAGGGTAGAGGACTGCTGACCTTCCCTGAAAGGGCCAGGGCATTATTCACAAAACCAGACAACAAAGGTTCTAAAATAGAGGTGATTCACTAGTGAGATAATGGGAAATTTAAATTTTTTTAAAAAGTTTTTCAATGACTTTTAAGAAAACAAACAAATAAAAAAAATAGGTAAGAAATCAAGTCTCTGGTCTTCTGGGTTACTGAAACATACTTTGATTAACATCCATTAGACCAGAATTCTAACAGGCTTCATTCTATAAGATCCTATTGTTTCCAAGATTTCAGCAACATATCCAATTAATTAACCTCTTTTTATCCAAACCACTACTTAGTATTAATAAAAAATCAATTTTTCTCTATTCATCAATGTTACACTTACCTATGGATTTATATCTGATATCATCCCCTATATACCTACCCTGTCATTTATATTTTCTTTCTTTCTACCCTGTACCCAGTCTCCACAAGCCCTTGATGCCTGCAAATTACAACACAATTTTAGAAAAAACTAAAGTTCCAAAAATATCCTATAACTAAGCCAGCAAGGGAGAACCCTCTTTTTGTTCCACAAGGAAAAAAACAACAAAAATCCTATGGAGTAAAAAATAAGGAAATTCCAGAAGAGAAATCAATAACCAATGTAGTAGATGGAGGCAACAAATAAGATGAGGACTGAAGTCAGTTTTTCACCTCTCAAAAAGAAGAATGAGATGGAGCTTAAATGGAACTGCAGTGGATTCATGAGAAAAGGGTGACTGAACACAGAGATTGAAAATACAGACAAGTACTGCAAATGCACAAAGCTGAACTGAGAAAACAAAGAGTGATGGAGGGGCAATGGTTCTTTTTTATAATGATGGACAAGATTCTAGATAAAAGAGTTAGCCATGGAAAAGAAGTTAAAGGTGGAAGGTAAGGAAGAGGAGAGAGGAAGGGAAATGAGGGAGTGGAAGTGAGGAGGGCGAGGGTAAGGAAAGGGAGGAGAAAGAGAGAACAGAGTTTAGTAAGGAATCAAGGTTGCTATGCAGGTGGACAGGAATAACATGAAGTAAATTGATAAGAGATTATTTTCCCAAGTGTCTCCTTTCATTTGAACTATAATTACCATTTCCATTTGCTACTAAAACAATTTTCACAGGGTAATGCTTGATGTCTTCGAGTTTGGAAAAGTTTTGGAGAATGAAAAGCATCTCTCCACCTCATTTCATATTTTTAACTTGGTTCTTAAGGATGGAAACATCAGCTCAAAACTTCTTCTCCACCCCTCCCTGAGACATGGGGGTGAATGTTTCAGGGAGCTCTCTGTTCCTAACTACCATCAACTAACAGTTATGGTTGCATTAGTGAGTGGAGTTACCATATCTTCAAAGGAGGAAGTTGGCCTATTCCTTTTTTGCTGGCTGGGTGTAAGGTGAAAAAGAGCTCCCTTCTCCTTAAATACCCAGCTTCCCTGCAATAAGCGCTCCCACTTCCCTGCCAGGCAAATTTCACAGGCTTCTAACTCCGGCTCTCCTTCTCACTAGACCATCTATTTGAACTTCAAGATAAATACATTTGAAGCCTACTCATAAGGCTCAGTCTTTTAAATTTAGGAGTTTAAAGAAAAAAGGAAGGGAGGGAGGGAGGGAAAAAGTGGATAGGAGGGAGGAAACCTTGCCTGGAATTTATAGTCCACAGTAATTAAGAAGAAAATCAGGAAAAAAAAAAGACATCTAATTTTCTCTAGTAAGACTGGAAGTCTGGTCTGTTATCACTTCATACAACCTATTTTGTTCCTCTGGAACCCACGACAAACGGTTCTTCTGTGTGAAACATATTAGCATGGGCTCCCGTTGCACAAATCAAAGTCTCACCCATTTGTTTTCCACTGAAGAAAGCATGCTTGTCTAAAAGTGAGAGTAATATTATTAGAATAATCTTGAGACTAAAGAGACTAAAGTGTTTATAGCCTCCATATTTCCATTTCCATTAGTAAAATCTTCCAACACTACTCACTGCTAATTTATGTGCCTCACATCCCTGTTGTGAAGCACTGTTCTAAACTGCTGGCTTTATTCCTCATGGTCTCCCCACTTTAAGAAGCAATCGCTGACCTGAATGAGTGAACTGCAAGATACTCTTTTGTCTATAATAACACCAACTTAAAGATAAATATTAATATTCTCAAAGAGAACCATATAACTAAAATTTTCTTAATTTGAAAAATAAATTCAGCAAAATAAGATAAATTTGGATATGAAATCTAAACAAAAAATAAGATAACAGTGAATAGTATCCTAGAAAATTAAAAACAGAACTTCCATATGATCCAGTTATACCATTTCTATACATATACCTAAAAGAATCAAAGACAGCTTACTACAGAGATACTTGCATTCTCATGTTATTGTAGCACTATTCACAATAGCCAAATTATGGACTCAGCCTAGGTGTTCATCAACCAATGAATGGATAAAGAAAATTTACTACATATACATACTAGAATTTGACTCAGTCATTATAAAGAATGCACGTATGTTTTTAACTGGAAAAAAGGATGAAGCTAGAGCTCACCATGCTAAGTGAAATAAGGCAATCCTACAAAAACAAATGTCATGTTTTTTCTCATTTGTGAAAGCTAAGGGGAAACAAAACAGAACAACCAAGGTCATGAAAGTAAATAGGAAACTATTAGAGAGGTGGAAAGGGAAAGGGGGGGGGAGGAGAAGGGGGAGGGGAGTGGGAGGTAAGGGATAAGAAAACAGAGGGGGTAAATATGATCAAAGTATTTTATATGCATGTATGGAAATATCATGATAAAACCCTTACTATGTACAATTTAATATACACCAAAAGAAAGAATAATCCCTAAAAAATAATAGAATTAGCAAAAGTTTTTGAGACCCTACAGGTGTCCTGGAGGTACGACTCTTTCATGTAATCTGGTCATATATGTTGTTCTCAGTGTCTTTAGTTTTAAAAAAACCTGACAATGCCCCTCAAGTTACAGATTTATTAGTGAAATATCACAATTTCTTCTCAGAAATATAATTCATCATTTAAAAAAATCACAAGATACTTGTGAAGTGTTTTGTTTTGAGCAAATGAGTGCATTGTCATTCAGATTTTGTCACACAATTATAATTGAATATTTCAAGTTGTAAGTAGGAGGCTTTATAGACATTCTCTTGCCAAATTTAATGTTGCACAAGAATAAGAGATAGATGTCAGATAATGGCTGCCTACAGTCTAAATATTTATGATGGAAAAAATTTGGTAAGACAGGTAGCAAGACATGGCATTTGTAAGAATAATTTTACTATAGCTACTTTACAACAAACAAGTTTTCTGATTTTTATTTGTTCACAAACCTACAGCTCTTTGAGTAATGATTTTAGGGTAGCTCTATGAATATAAGAATGCTTTTTCTCCACAAAGCACTCATTTTCTTTTCTCATCTGGGAACCAGATAGCTAAATAAATATCTACTGAGATGTTCATAATGGTTCCTTGGTGGAATCTAAGTGGATTTTAAATAGATAAAATAAAATGAGAAAATGAAACTTGGAAAGCATTAATGAAATATTCCAGACATTACTTTCAATTAATGGTAACTACTTTTGCAACTGATTCACCTGCCTTGAAAATCGAAGAGTTAATGGAGCCAACTAATTGTGAATGTGTGTTGTACATGGACTATGAGTTGTGTGTAAATGTTAAAGTGCTATATAGGAAACATGCACTGTATTTGTATTGTAAATATTCATTTTGTCAAGAGGCCATAATGCCAATGCCTCTTTTACCTGAAATATGACAAAAGAATTAAATCAATTGGACACTATGATGGCAACGCTAATACTTGAAAATAATAGCTTCTTTGTCTTATACTTTCTGTATCTAGAATGAGAAAAACAAATAATTATTACAAATAAATTCTCCCTCATCCCTTTCATCCAAAGTGATAAAGATATGAACCAATCCTAGGAAAATACTGAATGATATGACATTTGGGTAGATCACCTAGCAAGGAGGATTTCTTCCTCCACACTGACAAAGGTAAACATTCTCCAAGCTACCTGCTCTCTCCTGATCTGGCAGTACAGTCATTTGTGTGGTTTCAACTGGACTGATGGCTCCTGAATTTTTATTTCCAGATATCATCTCCTATTATCTATCAGTTTTCAAAGTTTCTACCTGAAATTTCCCTGACAACCGAGCCTGAACAGACTAAAAAGGCTAAACTCAATGGTCCCCCTCTTAAACTTATGCACTTCCTGAGTTCCACATAGTAGTCCTCTTGACACCCCTGTCATCTCTTCACTGTGGCACCATTAGAGAATGGTGAAAAGTCAGAGTCTGCTGGTTATTCCTTTGGAAGACCTTTCAAATTTTCCTTTTCTTTCTTACATCTAAAAACTCCTAATTCATTTTCTCTCTCTTACATGAACAGTTAGAGGGTCTTCCTTAAACATCATTTTCTCAAATTCATAGAGTCCCCTCAGGGCCTCACATTTCCGACCATGTCCAGCGCATTCACAGCTATCTTGTTTCATCCATGCGTTTCCCTTATCCGTAATCTCTTCCTTTTAATACCTAACATAGCACATTTGCCAAGCCAGGTAAATCTATTTCACATTAAAAAAATTTATTATATTATTGTTGTACTGGGGGTACATTGTGACATTTACAAAAGTGCTTACAATCTATCTTAGTTAAACTCACCCCTCCATCATTCTCCTGTGTCCCCCTCCCCTGATTCTTAGAATAGTTCGACAGGTCTCACTTTTCCACATTTTTAGAACACATTTTGTCTCTTTCATTTTCATTCCATATTCCATTTATTTTCCTTCCTTCACTTTTTCTCTCAATTTTTAGTCCTTTCAAAACTCAACTCAAGCATACAGAACTACAGGAAAACTTTCAGGCAAAAAAAAAATTCTCATTAGTCCTTCAACGGCATCTTCTAAATACATGGATCCTTATATGGGCAGGAGAGACTGTTTAATAGAAGCAGCCCAAGTACTGGGAAGCAGTTCAAGAAATGCCTACTTTGGAAATAGGACATAAAGTTGTTCTGCATTATAAAGTCCTGCTGGGAAGGCCTGAGGATCATGACATCTGCATGAACTGGTACAAAAGGCTGGGTGTAATTAATAAACAAATACTTAGAAGCACCTCCTCAGTACCATGAATCAAGTGAAGGGCTAAGATTACACCTGAAAGCAAGTCAGTCTGCCCACTAACAACAGTTGTAACAATAATTTAAATTTATGGAGCACTTATAATATGACAGAAACTCTTTAATACCCTTTATGTGCACTGACTCCAAACCATGTGATAATCAGGTTAAATCACAACCATTTAATGTGCCATTTATGGAGCCCTGTTTTGAAGCCTGTTTCTAAAAGTATTAGTTCCACAAGCTGAACTCTATTAAATTACTATAGCATTCTATTTCCTTGAAGTTGTTTAAATTAACTTTTAACTAAAAAATTATCTTCAAATACAAGTAAAAACGAGATTAAGCAGAGGAATCTCAATCACACAATAAAGGCTGTCAGTTTTTCACCTAAACTGTTTAAATAAAAAAGTATAAGCTAGGGCTAGCAGAGTGACTCTTGAGGGGTAGAGCACCTGCCTAGCAAGCATGAGGCCCTGAGTTCAAATACCAGTACTATCAAAAAAAGTAAATAAATAAAGTATAAGCTAGTCCTGGGATTTACTTTTCATATACATTTTATTTACAGATCAAGGTATATAGAAAAATAATAGAGATTTTAAAACCCCAAGAGTAAAATCTGTCAACCATTCTACCTAAGCCATTAACTTCTGTAGTAGCCACTGTTTTACTGCAGGTAAACCTAAAACCATAGAGAATTAGCCTTCAGAGAGCTGATTCTATTGTTAAATATATTTCCAAATATTGGAGTATTCTTTTTGCAATGTTTACTGAAATCTGCCTCTATGTAACTTGAATACATTGATCCTAACACTGCCCTTGAAAATCTGTATACAGTGAGTTTGCCTTCCAAATATGACCACACATATCAAAATCATCTGAAGAGTTTTTTTTTAATGGAAGCTTTCTTGGTTCTAAGACTCCATAACATGGACCATACTGTCATACTCTCTTATAAAACAGCTTTCCTGGAAGGGAAATTTATTTTTAAACCCTTACCTTTTATGACAGTGAATACAAGAAATTAACTGTGTGACCTTGGTTTCTGCCTTTACTGTAAAATAGTGGTGGGGTCACTGTGTAGTGTATCAGTTTGATTCTTCTCTATAAAACTCTACATTAATACTTTTCAAAATTTAGCTCTAAGAAAGTGTCACTACTCTTCTGTTATAAATACTTAGAATGGTATCTTTTGGCCAGGGAACCAAGGAAACTCAGAGCATAACTGAGTTTATCATAACAATTCTACTGACATAGCATGTTCACAACTTCATTTTTTTCTCTTGGTCATAAAAGTGTCAATCTCTTTATACTATGATTTTTGTGAAATCCTCTCAAGAAAAGCAAAACTAGAGTAGAAAAAAAGAAAAAGAAAGAGAATGTTTCAAAATCTCAGGATGTAAGAATCTTAGAAGTTTATATTTCTCACAAGAGTTTTAAAAGACTCCATTTTTTCTTAGTTTTGGGAATCTATTCTGCCTTACCAGTATGCTGTGTGTGGCACCTAGTAGATATACAGTAAATTATTATTATGATGATGATATCTTGCTAAAGTTGAAATGTTATACAAAGCTAGCATTTTGAAAGACTATGTCACGGAAACATTACATTTGAATTAAGTAAGTGTTATCTCAGAGACAGAAAACAGTTTCATGGTCAAATAAGTTAAGGAAGCATTAAATTAAACAAGTTGACGAGGATTTTATTTAACTGCATAACTTAAGAATCTTTAAAATGCCAATATTCACTCTTCACCTCTAAAACAGGAGTGCAATATGTACCATTTTTAAAGGAATAGTATTCAGTTTGGGAAACAATTATGTGAAACATAATTAGGAATTACAACACATGAATATATATATTTTTTTCTCAGCAATCCATGCTTGGTAGGTTATTATAAATGATACTATAAAATAGCAAATGTGGCAATCCACTTTAGGAGAGTGTATTTCCGCTTGCCGCCACCTTGGTTTTCAAGTATTACCATGTTTACTTAAGTATATGTAACCACTTCACAATTTGGTCCACTGAATTAATATATCACCCAAAACTTAAGACATTTGTCTTCCAAGTGAGACTGTAGTTTTAAAGTACATATTTTCCTTCATTATTGTTTATTAAATTCACAGGGAGATGACACATACAAGCTACTTAATAAATTCTCTAGTGTCTAAGCATTCTGTATAAATTCATCAGATGAACAGATTTCAACCTAAACTAATAATTCTTTAGCAAAGCCCAGAGTTTTTATTTGTTATTAAATAAGGAGTAAACAATGTACTTATGTAAACTGTAAGAGAATAAATAAAGTAGCATAGGAAATCCTAATGTACTTCTATGCGGCTCCTAAATTAGATATATGGGAATAAAACTGCAATCATTTCAGTAATTAGACTACATGTATGTCTAATAGTAGAGTGGAAATATTACAAACTCAGTATTTCTGGTATTTATATATGCATTTCACACACTTTTCTCAGGCAAATAACTGTATTGTCCTTTGACTATACATAAATTCCTAAAGATATCGTGAGATATTCTCCTGAAAATTACATTAAAACTTTCTATTTTTTATATGTAAAATTAAGTTCTAAGTCAACTGAAAAATAAGAACACTGGCAAGAAATGATAAATGTGTCACTTTCTTCATGTATTCAGATCACCCATAATTTTATTGCTACATAACTCAAAATGAGCTGGGTGCCAGTGACTCATTCCTGCAATCCTAGCTACTCAGGAGGCAGAGATCAGGAGGCTCAGGGTTCAAAGCCAGCCTAGGCAAATAGTTCACAAGACCCTATCTTGAAAAACCCTTCACAAAATAGGCTTGGTGGAGTGGCTCAAGGTGTTCAAAGTGTAGGCCGAGTTAAAACCCCACTACCACAAAAAAAAAAAAAAAAAAAAAAAGCAAAATGACCTCCTTACATGAGAATATTTTAGTTTTGACACTAACTAGTTAAGAATTATTGATACCTCATTAACAGTAAAATATAATTAAATGCTTAATTTCATTTAAATTTCCTCCCCAAACACACTATCAAGATTACAAATATGCAATCACAGACTTAAGAAAATGCTTGTATCATGAACCTTACACACACATTATGTACAGATAGGTACATGTGTACCTATGCATGTACATTACATATATGTGTAAATGTCAGACTTGTATACAAAATAAAGTCTTATAAATCAATAATAAAAAGCAACCTATACTGTGACCCAGAGGTTGACTGTGATATATTTACCCAAGAGAAATAAAAATATAGGCCTCAATGATTTGTATAAGAATGTTTATAGTAATCTTTTTCATGATAGTCTAAAACTGGAGACAACAGAGGTATTTCTCAGAGGAGGAACTGATAGAAACAAAACGTGATATATTCATACAACAGAATGTACTTGTGAAACTTGGAATAATAAGGAGGAATCTCAAAAACATTTTTTTCAGCAAAGAAGTCAGACACAGAGTTATATCTGTATAATTCAATTTTTACAAAGTCCAAGAAGAGGCAAAATAGAATCAAAGGTGACAAGAATCAGAAAGTAGTGCCCTCTGGGTGGGAAGTATGTTTGTTAGGGGGAAGGTAATGAGATGATTCACACCTTGTTGGAGTTGCATACAAAGTGTAAGCAATTGTCAACACTCATCAAACTGAGCATTTCATATCTGTACATTTAATTGTATATGAATTATACACCAATAAAATGTAAAAAATAGAACAGTTACTGACAGCTCAAATAAAGAAGGCACCTTCCTCATAATTGGAGGATATGACATTTTTCATGAAAGTGGAATACAATTTAATGTTCTACAGATAACAAACATCCTAATAAACAAGTATGGAAGTTAAACAATTGATACACTTTTCAAAGCACACAGTTTAGTCCTTTATACCTTGTCAAAATCAGAAAGGTAAATGTAAATATAGTTAAATCTAAAAAACTGTTTTATGTAGGAGGAAGTTTCCTGGAGGTGAATTATTATGTACACATGAAAATCTTAAAGGAGTTTTTAAAAGTAGAGTTCAGGAAGAGGACAAACAGTGGTACTATATGTTAAAAAGTCTTACCTGATCTAAACTTTACACAGATTATTTAGAAGGTAAGTTTGCAATCAGCATTTCTCAGAAAATATTGCTTGAGAGTTGTATTAGTGTGTATTGCTGGGAACATCCTAAAACTGATAGTTTGAAAGACTCAATCTAAATTTTATATAAAATTGAAAAGATGCCTTGTTATATACCTTTTGATGAAACAAACAATACTTATTTTCTAAGAAATCCTGAGCATTAATTGCACTTTCTAGAAGCAATATTTCCTATGAAAGGTTTTTTAAGTTATTTTCTTAGAAATATGCTGAAAATACAAAATAGCATGAAAGTCACATCTACTAGTATGACTTTAAAAATTCTGTAAGTAATTGAAAGCTAGACATGACTATTCCAAACCTCTTTTCTATAGGCATAAATAGTTTGAGTGTAAAAGCAATATTGTAAGGAATAATATTCCTATAACTTAGGTCTGTTGAGTTGGGGGAAAGCATGATGACGTCTCAGAGCTGTAATTCTTATGTCTTAATTAGAGCTGCTGCAACTCAGTGCTCTCAATTGAAGAGCAGGTACGTTTGCTTTGGTTTTACTCCTCAATGTGAATTCAGTCCTAAATGGTTTGAGAATGCTGGAGAGTCAGCTGAAAGTCACTAAATTAAGCTATTTCAGTGTACCTTTTGTGTAAGAAGTATGTTTTTGCATTAAGGAAAGATACTAATTCTGAAAGGGAAAAGAACAGTGGTAATGGGAGAGTATGAAATAATGAGAATTGAGTCAGAATGTTAACATGCTTTCACAGACAATTTACATCAATGGATGTACTTCTTTTCCCTTAAAGTTTTCCTCTGCCCTCCCCTACCTTGAGTTTGATTAAATTGTTGTTCAAAAGTATCCATTCTTTCCCATCCTTGTCCCACCACCCACACTTCGTTATCAGGTTGTTTTTTTTTTTTTTTTCATTTTTCTTTTATTATTCATATGTGCATACAAGGATTGGTTCATTTCTCCCCCCTGCCCCCACCCCCTCCCTTACCACCCACTCCACCCCCTCCCGCTCCCCCCCCCTCAATACCCAGCAGAAACTATTTTGCCCTTATCTCTAATTTTGTTGTAGAGAGAGTATAAGCAATAATAGGAAGGACCAAGGGTTTTTGCTGGTTGACATAAGGATAGCTATACAGGGCATTGACTCACATTGATTTCCTGTGCGTGTGTGTTACCTTCTAGGTTAATTCTTTTTGATCTAACCTTTTCTTTAGTACCTGTTCCCCTTTTCCTATTGGCCTCAGTTGCTTTAAGGTATCTGCTTTAGTTTCTCTGCATTAAGGGCAACAAATGCTAGCTAGTTTTTTAGGTGTCTTACCTATCCTCACCCCTCCCTTGTGTGCTCTCGCTTTTATCATGTGCTCATAGTCCAATCCCCTTGTTGTGTTTGCCCTTGATCTAATGTCCACATATGAGGGAGAACATACGATTTTTGGTCTTTTGGGCCAGGCTAACCTCACTCAGAATGATGTTCTCCAGTTCCATCCATTTACCAGCGAATGATAACATTTTGTTCTTCTTCATGGCTGCATAAAATTCCATTGTGTATAGATACCACATTTTCTTAATCCACTCGTCAGTGGTGGGGCATCTTGGCTGTTTCCATAACTTGGCTATTGTGAATAGTGCCGCAATAAACATGGATGTGCAGGTGCCTCTGGAGTAACAGTCTTTTGGGTATATCCCCAAGAGTGGTATTGCTGGATCAAATGGTAGATCGATGTCCAGCTTTTTAAGTAGCCTCCAAATTTTTTTCCAGAGTGGTTGTACTAGTCTACATTCCCACCAACAGTGTAAGAGGGTTCCTTTTTCCCCGCATCCTCGCCAACACCTGTGTTATCAGGTTTAATTATGCCATTTGTCTTAGCCTTCTGGTAGCCAAAGGGTATTTTTTAATCCCTTGATTTGGAACCTGGCCATGTTACTTGCTTTGGACTGTAGGTGTTAGCAGGTGAGATCCAACAAAAAGCTTGGAACACGCTCCTGCACTGAGGCCTGCCCTCTTGGGCTGCCATTACCATTACCTTTTTCCTAAAGGTAATGGACACATGGAACAAATCTGTCCATGTTCCATGTGTCCATGCCTGGGACACATGGAACAAATCTGGGTCCAACAAGAAGCTTTCAGCAGAGCCCTGCTGAGCTAAGGAAGTCACTTCCGTGCAGCCAACTTGAAGATGAATGAGCAAGCCCAGCTGAAGTCAGCATGGGCACAACAGCATTGCACACCGGCCTGGGAAACAAATACTGGGGCCTGTGTCTCTATGAAGGATTTCTTCTCTCCCCTCCAGAATCACTACTTGGCCCTGTGAGGATTACCTTTGTACACAGTTTTGAGCTAGACTTTTCTTCCCAGTGACATAAGTACAAACTGCTTATCATGTCATCTTAATATAGAAGCTCCTGTTTTCCAGGTACTTCCTTCCTCGAAGGTACCTAACCCAGCCCTTTCTCTGAGTATAAGACACACATTACTCTGTCAACTACTTACTCCACTGAATGTGCACTGCCAAGTTCTTCACGCATTTCCTGGTTTCAGTAAAAATTAATTTATAATAATATCAATAAGAATATCATCAAAGTCTCCATTAAGGCCACACAGAATATTATCTAGCATATAGAAGACGCTCAATATATATATATTTGTTGGTTAAATGAATGAATATATACTGAAATTGTTTTCCACTGTAAATGTAACTATATTTAACAGGTGCATTTATTATACTTACCCAAAAGACAGAGCTACTAGAGAATGTTGGCGTTGGGTAAGGGTAAAGGACAATGGGGGATAAGCTACAGGTTCAGAAGGAAGAGTATAGTCTTGCTACAGTTTCATAAATCATTCCACATAGGTTTCCCACCAATCCTGCATGTAATGTAACACTGTGCATTATCATTGCTGATCATAAATCAGAGTCAAGCCTGCCCATGGTATGGTTTTTGTGAGGCCAAAAATCCAGACCTGTATTTTAACACTCCATTCTGATCTCTTTCTATGAGACTCGGGTAGAGAAAGCATAATAACCAAACACTCAAATCGACAGTTCTGTTTCTACCGTGCTGGGAATAAAGACTATAGTCACATAACGGAGTTGTGGTAGGGCAGCAGAGCAAAAAGCCACAAGAGCTGAGTTTGCAGTGTGTTTTGCCACTTGACTAACTAGAAAAATTTAGATAAACAACTTTCTGTACTTCATTTTCATCAAACAGGTAAGCGAAGTAATCTGAGAGGGGTCATAGTAGCAAACACACTACTGTGCATAAAATGTGTTGAGAGCACCCAAGCATCATGCAGTTGTGTTGTTTTTTAAAAGGTAGACATTTGCTACCCTTGAAATATTATATTGGAAATGGCATTCTAAAAACAATGAATGCAACATTATGGTTGAGTGAATATCATCATTATTACTAATTCCATGATGGTGATGTCATCAGAACCAGGTAGTTCTGAAAGCAAGAAAAACAAACAAACCAGCAAATAACAAAATCTCTTAGAATGAAGAGGTAACCAAGCTAAAGCTGAAATAGGACCTTGGTAGAAAAAAAATGAGAAGAAAAAGTTTCTATTTGTCATGTTATTAATCTCCCAAAGGAAACAATCCAAATAGTCCCTCACCAGTGAAGATATGGAAAAAAGTATAAAAGCAGCCTCTTAACCTCCAGATGTGCTTACTTTGATTTCTCATGTCTTCCAATCTTCCACAGTCTACTAACCAAGAAAATATTTGATTTTTGCATGCTGATTTTATGAAAGAATTTAAATGTCAAGCTTTACAGATATTTACAGTACAATTCCTCATTTTAAATGTTATCTTACAATGCTGGCTTCTTTTATAAAAACAGCCTTATATAACATGTAAACATGAGAAGCAAGCACACACAGAAGGCATGCTTCTCTTTTCTTTAGGAGGAAATTTGTGTCATTTCATCACATTTTGGATAAAAATGCATCAGCCTATAGCACTTAAAACTAGCTCTAAAGGAAGAATCTAAGGGGAAAATGTTTCTGGATGGAAGTTAAGATAGCAAGTCATTTTTAAAATAGATCTTAAAACATTTGGACAAATCTTAGTTCTCTCTCTCTCTCTCTCTCTCTCTCATACACACACACAAACATACGTTGTGGAAGAGCCTTTCAAAATTAGTCTAACAAATTTGCAAATGTGGGTTTCCTAAAGCTTTCTTAGAATTCACATCTCAACTTAGTTTACTAACTCAAGAAGACAGGTTCAATGTATAAGTCTTTACTGTTAGGGAAGCCATTCAATATCAAGGTCTTGATTTCTCCTAAGATTATTTATATGGGTTGTAATTCTTCAGTAGTATCTGACTTCCTACCTAGAGATTTCTATTCTAACAGCCTCTTTAATGTAGTTTTAAAAATCAAGGTATAGTCCACATACAATAAAATTCACCCATGAAGAAATGCTCACCATCTCTAGCAATAAAGGAAATGCAAATTAAAACCACACTAAGATTCCACCTCACTCCTGTTAGAATAGCCATCATCAGCAACACCACCAACAACAGGTGTTGGCGAGGATGCGAGGAAAAAGGAACCCTCTTACACTGTTGGTGGGAATGTAGACTAGTACAACCACTCTGGAAAAAAATTTGGAGGCTACTTAAAAAGCTAGACATCAATCTACCATTTGATCCAGTAATACTACTCTTGGGGATATACCCAAAAGACTGTGACACAGGTTACTCCAGAGGCACCTGCACACCCATGTTTATTGCGGCACTATTCACAATAGCCAAGTTATGGAAACAGCCAAGATGCCCCACCACTGACGAATGGATTAAGAAAATGTGGCATCTCTACACAATGGAATTTTATGCAGCCATGAAGAAGAACGAAATGTTATCATTCGCTGGTAAATGGATGGAATTGGAGAACATCATTCTGAGTGAGGTTAGCCTGGCCCAAAAGACCAAAAATCATATGTTCTCCCTCATATGTGGACATTAGATCAAGGGCAAACACAACAATGCAACAATGGGATTGGACTATGAGCACATGATAAAAGTTAGAGCACACAAGGAAGGGGTGAGGATAGGTAAGACACCTAAAAAACTAGCTAGCATTTGTTGCCCTTAACACAGAGAAACTAAAGCAGATACCTTAAAAGCAACTGAGGCCAATAGGAAAAGGGGAACAGGTACTAGAGAAAAGGTTAGATCAAAAAGAATTAACCTAGAATGTAACACCCACGCACAGGAAATCAATGTGAGTCAACTCCCTGTATAGCTATCCTTATCTCGACCAGCAAAAACCCTTGTTCCTTCCTATTATTGCTTATACTCTCTCTACAACAAAATTAGAAATAAGGGCAAAATAGTTTCTGCTGGGTATTGAGGCGGGGAGGGGGGAGGGAGGGAGAGCGAGGGGGCGGAGTGGGTGGTAAGGGAGGGGGTGGGGGCAGGGGGGAGAAATGAACCAAGCCTTGTATGCACATATGAATAATAAAAGAAAAAAAATTATAAAATTCACCCACTTAATGTGCCCACTTACATGTACTTTGACAAGTGTATATGGTCCTATAATCACCAGCAGCCAAAATATGGAACATTTCTACACTCGAAACAGTTCTCTCCTATATCCCTGTACTCAATCCTGCCCCTTCCTCATTAGATCCCATGGTAATCACTGATGTCTGTTTTATTTCTATAACAAGTCCTTTCTACAAGTAGATTTTTGTGTGTGACATCTTTCACTAAGTATATTTTGGAGATTTGTCTGTTCCCATGAATATCAGTAGTTGATTTCTTTTTGTTTCTGAGTGGTGCTCCAGCTTATCAATGTAAACAACCTGTTCATTTATTAACCAGGTGAGGGCCATTTTTGTGGGAAGTTTTGCCCATTATGAATAAAACTGTTATGGATTTCGGAGATGGGTCTTTGTGAAAATATGTATTTTCACTTCTCCTGGACAAATACCTAGCAGTGGATCATGTGGTAAATGTATCTTAATTTTGTATGAAATTATCTGCAGTAAAGAGAATTCCAGTGACTCTGTCCTCAACTGTTAAGTGGAAACATTATAATTAATTACTGTATGTACTACTACACAAACTCTTGACAACTCCTAGTCACTTAAGTTAATTTAACATCTTTGGAGACTATGAGCCTGCCTAGTCATTTCATCATTCCTGAATCTCTGCAAAGGAGGATATACTTATTATCTTCATTTTTTAGATAAGAAAACTAAAGCTTAGAAAAGCCAACTTTCCCATAACACAAGTGAAAAAATTGGATTATTCCTTGAGGCAGACTGCTTCCAAAGCCCACTGCAATTGGTGTTTGCCTACAAAATGCATTTAATGATAGACAACTAACAGACCATACAGTTTTTCTCTCTCACTCTTTTTTCTCGTGATCTTTTGGAAACAGAAGAGGAAATAATGATGTACTTAAAGGCCTTTCTTGCTAACTTCCTATACCCAGACCCAAAGAGGGGAGGTGGTGTTCCCAAGGTGGCATGCATCCTGATACAGAGTCCTGAGATCAAAGTAGCAAGTCATGTTCGTTCTCTCATTCCTATTCCATATACACCCTGGGTCTGCAGTAAGATATTGCACTGAAAGGCATAATAATACACCCATAAGCACTTAGATCGAAAAATTCTAATACTTCAAAAATGAATTCAGCAGTTTGAAATGCACTTGTCTAATTACCATGGACAAAGCAACTCCCTGCGAATTGAACCTCTGCTTTGCAGGACTAAATTAGCTATGCCTTCAGTCTGTTTATAGTTTTAAGGAGTAAAATTAAGATTCTCTTCAGTGCATAAAAACTAATGACACAAGGGGATATTTCTGGCTATGATTTTGTAAGGTCAGTGTTCTGGAATCTTTATACATCTTAAGGGCACACCTGCTCTGACAGCTCAGAGGTGTTCCCAGGTCACGTCATCCTGCAGTGTTCTCTTCTACCCTCTCCTCTGGGTCAATCCTGTCCATTCCTGTTGTCCAATCTTTTCTGGTCTATCCCAATGAAACTACTATGGCCTATATAATATTACTAGTGATAGTTAGAAAAAACTCGTGTTTTGTACATGAATTACATGCAAAACACTTTGCAAGATTATTGAAAATATTATGGCCTATAATCTTCACAGCCTCCTTGTGTGGTTTATCATACTGTCCATAGTTCTCTGAGTGAAAGTCCATGTTAGAAGGCCACACTGGAGACCCACACTGGCACTGCTATCAAATCAGGGCTCAAATCCAGGCAGTCTTACTCTTCTGTGTTCTCTACTCCACTGTGCTGGGGGCCTGACTCAAGTAGCTCTTATGGATATAAATGTGTGTCTGAAGAGCTGAGTGAGGAGCTCTTTCTGTCACTCTACAAGACTGCTGTGCCTCATGCTTTTGCTTATCTCAGAATGCTTCTTTAAAACTTCTCTATTTGAAGATCTTTTCACTCTTAAGGCCAAATTCGAGCGTCACCTCTGGGTGAATCCATCCGCTAACTCATGTAGTTGTGATTTCTGTGGTCTCTAACATCTCAGGCTGGCATTTCCTGTGTTGTTTTATAATTTGCTTTTAAGATTCTCTCCTTACGGGCATCGTGGTGTGAACTATAGGCCCAGCCCCTTGGGAGTCTGAGGCAGGAGAGTCACTTGATACCAAGAGTTCAAGGCCACCCCGAGCAACAACGTGAGACCACATCTCAAAAATAAATAAATATAAAACAACCACATATCCAAAAAACCCAAACGCTGTCTGCTTTATTATATTATTGAGATCCCGGAGAGCCAAGACTTAATCTTATTGTTGCACTACAAATCAGCAAAGTTATGCTATAACACAGATAGCTCTTAAGTCTTAGTTGTTTGAATACCAACAGTTTATTTCCCACTCGTTTTACAAGTTCATCTCAGGTAAGCAGGGGTTCTGTTCCATTTTTCTCATTCCAAGAGGCCTCACCAATAGTATCATGAATTGTCAGGACAGATTGAGGAAAGGGTGGCAAACTGACCACGGGCTCCTATGTGCTTGTACTTAGAAGTATTAAATGTCACTGCTCTTTGTATTTTCTTGGCTAAAGTAAGTTGCATGACCATGCATGATTTAAGGAAGTAGAACAGTATAACTCTAGCAAAGACCCAGAAGAAGGAAAGCCAAAGAACAACACAAATGACTAGCTTACTTGATATCCTCAGGCTCTGGTAATACAATGAAGCCATTTTAATGAATGCCGAATTAAGTGGCTATTTTAAAATTATGATGTATGAAAATACAAATTGTGAAGACTTCTTAATAATATTGACTTTAGTTGATGATTTATGAGATTAATCCTGTTATAGTAGTATCTTGAATACATTCATTTATCCATCTTTAAAATATTCACTTATAATTCTGCAACATAGTACAAGTGAGGCTAAAACTAGTTACAAAATATAAAGCCTGTCTACTAAGAAATTTAGAGTGTTTATACAGACATATCTACTATGGATATCCATAAAACACACTCATAATTTAATATATATGAATGTATGAGTATAATTTTTAAATTTTCATTGACATAAATTATATATATTTATTATTTACATGATGTTTTGATATATGTGTATGTGTGGAATGGCTAAACCAAACTAACATATGTATTACCTCATCTACTTATCATTTTTATGATGACAACACTTAAAATCTACTCTCTTTGCAATTTTCAAGTACACAATATATTATTATTCACTGTAGTCACCATGATATACAATAAATCTGTTGAACTTATTCCTTCTTTCAAGAGAGATCATATGGTATTTTTCTTTCTGTACTTGGCTTATTTCAATTACCAAAATGTCCTCCAGTTTCACCTAAGTTGTCACAAATGACAGAATTTCCTTCTTTTTAAAGCGGAATGGCATTCCACTGTGTGTGTGTGTGTGTGTGTGTGTGTGTGTGTGTGTGTATGTGTGTGTGTGTGTGTGTGTTTCACAGTTTCTTTATCCAGTCATCTGCTGATGGTCACTTAGGAGGTTCCAATTTCATACCTAGTGTGAATAATACTACAATAGATACAGGAGCACAGCCATTTCTTTGGAATATCAATTTCATATCCTTTAAATATATACACATTAATTGTGTTGCTGGATCATATGGTAAGTCTATTTTTAATATTTTCAAAAACCTTCATATTAATTTATATTCTCATGAACAATGTACAAGGCTTCACTTTTCTACACATCTTTGCCAACATTTTTTTGCTATTTTTTGTGTGTTTTTTAATAACAGCCATTTTGACAGGTGTGAGGTGGTATCTTCTGGTGGTTCTAATTAGCAATCCATGATGTTTAGTGATGTTGAGCAATTTTTTTTCATATATCCATTAGCCATTTGTATGCCTTCTTTTGAGAAATATTTACTTGGGACCTTTGCTCATTTTTAGACTAAGTTGTTTCCTTGCTATTGAGTAATGTGAGTTAGATTACATTTATATATTGACCCCTTATCCAATATATGGTTTGCAAATATTTTCTCATATACCATAGTTGTGCCTTTACTCTGTTCCCCCCCGCTCTTTGGTTATCCACAAGCTTCTTAGTTTGATGTACTCCCACTTGTCTTTAACAGAGGTAGTTTTGCTTTAACTACCTCTATATTGGGGGGTCATATCCAAAAAAAAGTTTACCAGACTAATATTACAAAGTTGTTTCTCTATATTTTCTTATAATTGTTTTATTATTTCAGGTATCACATTTATAAGTCTTTATTCAATTTTGAGTTGACTTTTGTCAATCTCCTTTTGTGTATGCATATTCAATTTTCCCAGTACCATTTAGCGAAGAGCTTGTCCTTTTTTCATTATATGTTCATGGCATCTTTGTAAAAGATTAATTACCCAGAAATGCAGGACTTTGTTTCTTGGCTCCCTTTTCTCCAGTGGTCTATGTGTGTGCTTTTATACCAATGTCACACTGTTTTGATAACTATGGCTTTGTAGTAGTTTTTGAAATCAAGTAGTATGATACCTCTGGCTTTGCTTATTTTGCTCAAGATTGCTTTGACTATCCAGGGTCTTTTGCAACTCATGTAAATTTTAGGCTTGCTTTTCCATTTTTTGTAAACTATCATTGGAATTTTGATAAGGACTGAATTGAATCTGTAGATCAATTTGGATAATGGACACTATAACTAATATTAATTCATCTAATTCATAAAAAAGGATATCTTCCCATGTATTTGAGTCTTTAATTTCTTTCATCTCTGTGACTAAATTTATTCCTATTTTATTTTATTTTTGTGGCTACTATAAATGATATTGTTATCTTGATTTCTATTTTGGGTAGCTCATAATTGGTGTAAAGAAATGCTTCTGGTTTTTGTATGTCAATTTTGTATCCTACAACTTTAATAAAATCCTTTCACTAGTTCTGATGAAGTCTTCAGGTTTTCTGTGTAAAAGATCGTATCATCTGAAAACAGATAATTTAATTTCTTCCTTTCCAATTTGGATGTCTTGTTTCTCTTGACTCATTTTGCTTTCAGTACATGTTAAATAGAAGCAGTGAGAGTAGGAATCATAGTCTTTTTCTGATTTTAGAGGAAAGTACTCATCTTTTTGGTAGTGAGTATGTCATCTAAAGGCTTAAAGTATCTGGCCTTCATTTTGTTAAGGTACATACTTTCTATTCCTAATTTGTCCACAGTGTTTTTTTTAAACGTGAAAGAATGTTGAATTCTTGTTAAACTCCTTTTCTGTACCTATTGAGGTGATCATATTGTACTTCTTTTGTACTGTACCAGTTGTTGACTTGTATGTACTGGCACTTGTCTGTACTCCAGGGATAAAACCCTCTCCATCATGATAAATGATTCTTTTAATATGCCACTGCATTTGGTTTGCTAATGTTTTGTTGAGGATTTCTGTATCTATGTTCAACAGGTACACTGGCATGTGGTTTTCTTCCCTTGTAGTGTCCTTGGCTGGCTTGGGTTTCACAGCAGTTCTGGCCTCTTAAAATAAGTTTAGAAATATTCTTTCCAAGTTTTGAAGAAGTTTGAGAGGGATTGATATAAATTCTTTAAATGTTTGTTAGAACTCAGCAGTGAAGTCATCAAGTCAAGGGCTTTCCTTAATAGGGAACTTCAATTACTCACTCAATATCCTTATTTGTTATTGGTCTGTTCAGATTGTCCATTTCTTCATGATGTAGTCTTGATAGGTTATAAGTGTCTAGGACTTTATTCATTTCTTCTCAAGTATTCAATTCATTGACATATAATTATTCATAGCAGTTTTATGATCTTTTGTATGTTAGTGGTATGAAATTCAATGTCTCTTACTTCTGATTTTATTTAAGTCAAAACTGTCTTAGTCTAGCTAAAAGTATGTCAATTTTATCAACCTTTTCAAAAAAACTTCATTTTGTTGATATTTTGTGCTGTTTTTCTATTCTCTATTTCATTTCATTTATGCTCTGTTCTCTATCATTTCCTTCCTTCTACTAATTTTGTGCTTAGTTTATTCTTCTTGGAATGTATGTGTTGGATGAATGATTAATAGAATACATACATGATTAAAATAATTTTAGGCAATAAGTGCTAAAAATTATAATAAAACAGGGTTTTATGACTGGATGGCTGGGGGCTAAATTGTGCTGGACAACTTCTATTTGCCGGTGAGACACAATCTCTATGCCTGTCCACATGGCTCTTGGACAGCAATTGGAACTGCATCAATGAGATCACTTCCCCTCTGGGCTGGGTTTGCCTTGCCAATGGAAAGCATCTACAGGAAAGCTGGAAGGTAGAGAGTGAATATGGATGACATGTTGATCTCTACAGTCCCCTCACTGTCAGACAGCATCCCTGTGTCCCTCCAGTGCTACGTCTCTCTAGTCTCTCTACAGAGTGCGATAACCATCAAGTTCTGTCTCTTTCCACATAGCTCTCTTTCCGGCTCTCAGTGTCGCTCTTGCCCCTGTTCTTCTGGCTGAAGGAGGCATGGCATTCCTGTATTACTAGCTCCTATTTATCTCACCATCCCCTGTTGCCTGTCCTGAACGCTGCCCACATCTTTGTGACTAGTCCCTTTATTAAAATATTTCCAAATTATCCATTTAATCATGCCACTTCCTTCCCACCAGAGCCCTAGTAGGAGACAACTTAAGTGGATGTCTTGAAAATTTGTACATACTATATTCAGATATATAAGGAAAACATAAGTGTTAGATTTTTCTGTATGTGGCCAAATATTCTGCAATACTCTCCCCTTAAAGGTAGTAATAAGTCAACTTTAGATAAATCATAAGAAGTACATGGGGCATCACTGAAAAGGGGGCTTTATTTATAATCTCGGAATTCAAATTCCAGCTCAAACACTGTAATACTCTTGTTGAATTCTAGATAAAACATGGTACTAATGCTGAGCATCATCAGGCCAAATACCTCACACGATGCAGCTCAAATAAGATCAAATCCACATACCAACGTTAGGAATAATTTTTATTGCTGTTGTTATTAAATATTCCAGCTGTTTTTCAGAGAAATTTCTCAGCCTTATTTCATTTTCTTTCATTTGAAACTCTTCTCAATGGTCTCACTATTCTCTGTCTCATGGCAGGATGTTTAGCTTCTCATTCCTCTCTCTAACAGCTACCTCCCACCAAATCTGCATGTTCTCCTGTGTCTTCCTCAACATCTTCAATCTCTGCCCTCTCTCACCAGAAACAAGCATGGCTTCCGGCTAAGTTGTAGCTGTGCCCTGTCAAGTGCTGGCTTGTCCGCCACACCCCATGCTGAGCACCAGCTGGGAAGTTACCAACACAAGATGAAGGACACCTCCTCTTGTCTGCACAGTTCTATGCTTAGGCACCTGTAGTCTGGCAACCCCCATTTTCTAAAATATGTGTGCAAAATTCACTTAACAATTACTAAGGAACACAGAATCACATATGTATAACTTATTTTTAAATATTAAGCGTGTAAGTTAACCTTTAGTAGTTAGACTCTGCAAATATGAAAATAATTCCCAACATCACTCAAACTTACAAGATTTTACTAAATAAAAAATCTTAAGGAGTTGAAAAACATCATTTGTTTTATTCGATGCCTTTGACATAGGCATGATGTGTTCCAAACGTTAATAAAAATGGCTAACTAAAACTCTTACAGCCAGGTGTAGCAGTATACACCTGTAACCTAAGCTTGGGAGGTAGAAGTGGGAGGATCAGGGTTTAAGGCCAGTGCAGTCAAATCTAGCATGAAACCCTGTCTGAAAAATAAACTAAATGCAAAAGGAATAGGGGTGTGGTTCAAGTCATAGAGCACTTGCCTAACAAGCAGGAGGTCCTGAGTTCAAACACTATGTAAAAAAAGAATTAATTTCATTTCCTGTATTTCACATAAAAAATGTCTAACTAAATTATCTATTTTCATAGGTTGAACAATATAATTTAAGCTTATCATTCAATGACTTCTTATCAGTTAATAGGTTTATATCATTTGAGACTTTGGGTTGGCAATTGTACATGTGAGGACAAAAGCTCAAAGAATGTATGACAACTTTGTTGTTCAAATACTCCATTACAAAGTGGTATGATCAAACAATTTGGGAGGAAAATAACCATGCAGGCTACAATTTTGACATTTAAAATAACTATCTGCTGCTTTTGAGAAAAACAAAGCTCTTACTGCCTAAGTTATATATGGTCCTTGCTGAGCAAAGCTTAACCGCCCTTCAATAACCAGCTTGCGCTATGCTACATGCACACTAACAGCCAGCTCTTCGGTGCCCACAGAATCGCCTCACAATTAGAATTATTGATTATTAAAGCAGTAACAATTTTGAGCAAAGGTAAAATCAACATAGCAAAGAGGAAAGTTTGTCCTTTTCAAGGAGTTCTGGCTTCTTTTCCTCCTTGTAAAAACAATTATTGTTGTTTGGGGTTTTTGGAGGGGGCGGTTCACAGAAATTGCAAACTAACTCCTTCAAAACTACTGAGTCTGGGGGAAAATGGCTGGTGTGATTCAGTGGGAAATATATAAAGTCATCACCCCCCCACACCCCACTTACTTAAACTTAACACAAATCAACATTCTTCCTGCTTGGTCACAAATATCACAGGTTTCAAGTGGTTAAACAAGGCCAGTAAGTATCACAACCAAATTCAAAGCAGACAGTTAAAATCTGAGGATACAATGTCACCTCTAAATAATCAAGACAGAAATGAAAATCAATTATTTATAATCCAGCAATAGGTAATTCTCTTTCTTTTAATAAAGTATATGTCAGTTCTATTTTTGGACTATCTACAGTTTGTGAGAAAGTAAGTTACTTAGACGCTATCTTGATTCTTTCAAATACTAGCTTTATTTTTTATTCACAGTTAACAAGCATCTACTTTTTATATTTGATATTGTTTTCACCCTTGATTCCATGTTAGTTTTTGCAACTTTTAATTTCTCCGTACAAAATATCAGGTAATTTCTGATAACATAGCAACAGACTAACATAGACTAAAATTAGGGAAAGTTTGGGACTCATAGAAAAATACTACATTTCAAATTGCACTCTGGTTCAGGGACCACCCATACCCTTCCCCACTCATTGATCATTGGGTGGAAATCACCTGCTTCCTCCCTTACCATAGGTTAGCCTAAGTTTTAAAAGCAGTTAGAGAAAAGTAGCATCCTCTCTGCCTGCAGACTCCACCTGTACCCACCATGCTCCCTCTTGTATTTCCCTTCCCTAACATTTAATAAACTCCCGTTACACCCATGTGCCATGCCATGGATTCTTCCCAGTGGGAAACAAAGAATTTGGAAGTCTTCCGATCACAGATTGCAACAGCGCTGTTAACAGTACTACATATTTTAAAAGATTTTTAAAAATTAAAAAAAAATAACTAAGGGATTCTCAAAACGTTACATTTACATGTCTGTGGCTTAACAAATGTTACAATTAAATGTAACATGAAACTATAATAATACATACCACAAACATAAAATATGTTATAGGTAAATAATAAAGTATTTTACTATACAAATTTGAACACTCTGAAGAGTACATAAAACATTCTAATTGCCAGAATATATGTACAATGTATAGTAGAAATGATATTTAACTAGATTTAGAGTGATTAATTCTAGGTGTAATTTATAACCTCCTTAAGACGTCCAAAGGAGGGCTTTAAAGTTTATTTTGAACCCTTACATTAACAACAGAAATAAACACAGAGTTAGCTGTGTGTTCTGACTCAGCTGTGTGCAGAGGTGGAGTGGCCTTCTACACACACAGTGGATGACCGCTCTGTGGCTCTGTGCTAGGACTCAGGTGATAGGAAGAATGTCATGAATATCTGTGTAATGAAAGTGCTCTCAGAGTCCACTTGGCTCTGTGGTGGTGGATATTTCCCCTTTATGCATCTAAAGCGTGATCCCAGACATGGATAAAGAAAAGGAAAGGTAACTTAACTAGTGTTCATATACAAATGTACAAGAACTCTTGTTTTAAAAGTTAAAGCATTAACTAGTGGACCTGGAAACACATGGGTACCAGCAGTCATGGGAAGTGACTGTGAATCTCCAGTGTGGACCTAGGGTCCTGTTTCAGATTGGGAAGCCTAGATTTGTGGAGTATTTGAAGCAGTGTGGGGTCAAAAACTATAACACATGAGATCCAAAAGAAAATGGAAGGTCCTTTAAAACTTAAGCACACAGTTCAAACCAAGTTTTATCAAAACTAGGCACGCAGTTCAACAATGCTGCACTCACAAGAAGCTGAGAAAAGAAGCAGAGATTAGGTATGTGCAAATAGATTCAAACCATTAACTTTATGTAGCAAAAGACTCAGAAACACAGGCTGCACATACTGTGGAGGCAGGAAGTCAAAGGGTTGAGTTCTGCTCAGAAAGTCCTCAAAGGGAGAAGGGGGGCCTGAAAATAGTCCCAAACAAAAAATAAAGTAAAATTCAAGTCAACCTTTATTCCCAATCTAAGAATGTCACCTGAAATTCACAAGTCTGTGCCCCCTAACCTAGAGACCAGCTACACAAACATTCTGTAACAAAACTACTAAATAATGCTTTGGAAGTTTTCCAGGCAAACTCTGGTTTATAATACCTCCCATGTTAGGTAGCAGTTAGCCATGAGCTATGGGTGAGGCAGGGTAGACAGATGAGGAGAGAAGGAAATTACATTATTTCAATATATTAAAAAGACCAGACTCAGACATTAAAACAAGAAAGTAAAAACTGAAAAGCCAGAGCAGCAACCCACGCCCCCCCCCCGCCCCCCTGCCGCATATCCTTTTAGGTGCTAATTTACAAGAAAAGAGAGATTTACAGGGACTACCAGCATTGCCTTCCTTTTTGAGATACTAATAAACTGCAAGGCTCCTTGGATGGGTGGAGGAAGGTATGTCTAGCAAACGGAAGTCCTAAAACCCACCCATTGTCCCTGTGTTTTAGGTGGGCATAGATGACATCTCCCTGCTTCAGCACCCATCTTGGCCAACCAGATCCATTATACTAATGATTATAGGTTGGTAGACATGACCACGTGTATTCCTCCAGCTCAGAAAGTATCAGACTAGAGATTATAATCACCATTTTCAGTCTCTACTCCCTTTTCCTGCTGTGGGAATAGGATATGGTTCTCATTTTTTCCCATTTCTTGTTACTTTTATCCTATTACACTCAATTTCTTTCCTAATAAACTATACTATTATATTCACTACATTTTCACCTCGCTTTCTGGACACAAGAAGCAATTAGCTAGCTGCACTGATTTTTCTGTAACCCCCACACTCACACTCACAGACTTATAGATTAATGACAATAGTAGACACTATTATTTACCAGGGGTAAATTTACCAGGTTTTCTTACCAGGGCTACAGTGAACTGAATATGGTGCTTATATTGAAACAAGGCAACAGAAGAATCAGAAAAGTTTATTACCTCTCCCAAGTCTACAGTTACTTAGTAGCAGAATGGGTATTTAGGCTTAGTAGCTCCACTTGCCACTAAATGTTTATTTTAACTGATTTGTCTCAGGAGGCCAAATAATAGTAGTGTTAGCCAGTTTCTGCTAGGTTGAATGAGAAGTTCTTGCTTCTGTTAAGCCTCGATCAGTAAGCTGAAACAGAGAAACCAAGAGCAACAGTGATGCACTATCTGCTTTTGAGCTTTTGTGCTGTTAAGCACAAAAGTGAGGTACAGAGGAAGCCTCCTCTCAGGCTCCTCCAGATGTCCAGATGTCAAAGCAGAACTGGACAGTGCAAGAAAAGTAACACTTCTCTCTTTCCAGAGGAGAGCGTTGAACCACAGCTGACAGTTAAGAGAACTGAATAGGATTTAGGGAGGCCCTCTAATTCTGCTGTATACATAGAATATCCTGTTCAGCAAAGGTGGGCTGTTTACACTTTAAGGGCGTATCACATGACGTCTCAGTCCAGATAGGATGCATACAATAAACTGGGAAAAAGGCAAAAAAGCAAATTGGAAATACTTCCATGGGGAAGCATGCATGCTCTCTCCCCAGCAAGAATTATTTTGCGCCCTTCCGTTTACCTGTGACTACATCCAAGCCAAACCATATTTTACTAAGAAAAATCTTAATAATGCTTTTTAAACATTTCCTAGAGATTAATTATGTGATTATAATGTTTCTTGAGAGCTTGTTTGGAGGTTCTAGCAGGGGAGCGCAGCTACTCGTATACCCTTGACCGAAGAACGGTCCTCCTCTATCAGGGATGGTCGTCCTCTTCGACCGAGCGCGCAGCTTTGGGAGGGACGCACATGGAGCGGTGAGAGAGGAAGGGGACACCCGCCTAGCCAGCCAGATCAACCGAATCAACCCTGGCGATCAATGGGGTGACAGATGTCGCAGCCAGATCGCCCTCACATCCATGTTTCTTGATTTTTTCTTATCAAAATGCAGCCTGGGTATATGTGAGATATATGATATTAGACTTAGCACTTAAATAGCTAAGTCTGTTCTTTAATATATTATTAATTGGAACATAAATTATCTTTTCTGATGTACAGAATAAAATATAGCGTTGGTAGGAAGGAAATTCATTTGACTAGTAAATTTACATGATTGATTAAATATGCATTCCTCATATCTATTTGAATTCAAGAGTTTTCAGTATAACACCAAACAGAGTATTTATCTGAGAAGTGAGGAGCAAGGCTTAGTTCCCTTGGTTACTCTCTCATTTTACTTAAAGCTATAAGAAAACCTCCCAGAAAATCAACCATGTGGCTATCTTTGGCTTCTTTCTCTCCTTGCCTTCCCTTCCTTTCTTCCTTGCTTTCCCCCTCCCTTCCTTCCTTTGCTCTCATTCTAACTCAATTTACTTTACTTTGTCTTTTTTCAACATGCTTCCTTTATCATTGGTTTTGATGTTAACAATAGTCTACTTTTTATAGAAATTAAATTCTGAGTTCTGTCTCATAACTTTTGTTAGAGTAAAACATGCATGCGCGCACACACACACACACACACACACACACACACACAGAGCACACTCGTGAGTAAACACAGTCATTAGCTCTGAAAGTGAAGGTGTTTCTCCCACAGAAACAGTTCAGTCCTGTGGAAAAGTAATAATAGGTGAGTCTTTTCCAAAACTCAGGTAGGTGTGCTAGCTGTCTGAGTGTGCTGTGCTTGAAATGTTTAATACTGAACAACAAGAATTTAACATTAACAGTTATTCCGAGGACTTGGAGTTCGGTATCAAAGTCTGCATAAATTTATTTAATCTCCTCAGCTTACCATCACTAATACAATCCCACTAACATGGACTTGCCAATCTCCTGATAGTGACTATTCTACAAATCTTAGTAATGCTACCTATGCCCACCCACAATCAGTGTGATTAGTGAACTACTATATTTATCTCAAAAGAGAGACATATGATAATTAAAAGATAATCGTTAAATAAAAATATTGAGAGTACTAACATTACAACCTAAAAACAAACACACAGCAGCACTAAGTGGTGAGCAGGATAGACACCCGTGGAAGGTGACTGAGCACAGAGGGCATTTTTAGGTGGATAATTGTAATACTTGAAAGATAGCAAACTGTGATTCACCCCAACCTATATTCAGTGTTAATGTGCTCCATGTTCATCTCTGGCTTTTATGTTAGGTGCCAATAGTTTTAAGCCATTCTGAGTATAAACTTGCAAACAAAGACCAGAGTTATATGTTCTAAATGATATTCTAAAGCAAATATCAGAGATAATGCTGGGTCAAATTGATGCAAAACTGCTCCAGGGAAATCTTGCAATTTAATTTTAATTGTTTTGAACTAAACACGATGCACACCCTTTTACTCCCACATCCCAGATCTTCTACAGAGTTGAGAGAGAACTTAAAACAGTACTTGTCATGGAAACTTGAGAAGGAGGGCAAGTTCTCCAGGCACTAACTCAAGGAAATCTTTACTTGCAGACATCAAAGGTATGGATTTCCTTTACAAGTATAGTAAAACCTACAAAAAAAGAATTGTGAGTCGTTATGCAGATTGTGTTTTATATAAAATCACTGAATAATTAAAAGATTCAGTAAACTGCTCCTAAGATTGTAAATCATTTCCAATATCTACTTATTTGGTAGCAGCCCTGGAATGGAAATCTGATTGGAAGATAGGCCCATGGAAGCATCTTAAACTTCAATTCACAGTTTTGGGTTTTTTTTAAATCTAAAATTGGCTTTGATTGAGGTATAGTTGATAAGACATTATTTGGGGGAAGTGGGAGAGTTAACAACCTACACCCTAACACCCCTTTTTCATACTTCCTCTCCCTGCCAATAGTATTTGGTCTTGAAAATTAAGAGAAAAAAATCACTTATCAAGCAAAAACTCCCTTTTAGCTTCCAATGAGATAAAAATGGTCAAATACACAGATGCATGTTTCTCCACAATAACTGAACACTTTACTTAGATCACAGAACAAGCATGATAGAGAGTCTGCTACATGCCAGGCTCCATGTTGTTGGCTCTGTGATACAAAGGTCAATGACTCAAAGCAGAGAGAAAAGACAACTTTTGGGGAAACAGAGCAAGATGATTACTGCAGAAATAAAGCCAGATAGCCCCTCCAGAGAATGTGAGATGTAGGTACAAGGACAGAGGGCCAAGGCTGGCCTGGGGGCAAAACCATGAGACTCTATTTGAAAAATAACCAAAGCAAAAAAGGGCTGGGGGTTGGGTCTCAAATGACAGATCACCTGCCTAGCAAGCAGTTTAAAGGGATTTTTAAATCAAGTTCTCTTTCTCTATTCTTTTCACAACTTCTCATCATTTCTATTGAGTTTCTTCCTCAACTTTACAACGTATTTCTCATCTCAGCCTATAAAATTTTATTCTGGCCTTTTCCCACTTATTAATTACTTAAAAAATGGACAACATATTACAGAACACTTGAATATCAGCCATGTATCCTAGAAGGACATCCACTAGTCATTGGTAATGATGAATTTATTATTAGTGCAAGATGACAGATTATCAAGTTTGTCTGTGAATGGCTCTTCTTAAGTTCCTTTATTCACGGTAGAGCCTATTCACTGCAAAATAATGTTATGTTTCTTTGGGTCATTCTTAAGTTCCTCCTGTAGGTTTTCTCTCTGCTTTCTCTTTTATATTTCATAAGCATATGTAAATTAGAGTTTTAATGTAAATGCCCTATATCTAAGTATATGACATTAACCAAGTATTTCTCCTGAGGTCATACAAGACCATTTTAAATGCAAGCATATTAACTTTTTGATGAAATTATTCAGGGCTCCCTATTTTTTTACTGTAAGGAATTACTCCCTTAGGGTCAATGTATTTGAGTGTATACCAAATTACACACGAATACATGAAACTATGATTACAAAAACCTACTCCAAGAATCAAAATAATTAGTGTCAACAATAAGTTATTTATTTAACTATATAGGGACCTATCTGCATTTTCAGTGGCTTCATAATAAAAGAGGGTCACTATGCAGCCAGTCTTTGCTTAACACATTCAGTGGACACTGGTCTTGTGTTTACACTGGTGCTGCTTTTAATCTATTCTAACTTTTCCAGTCCTGACCTTTACCTCAATATAATCTAAACACTTAAACCAGATATCCTCAGAGTTGGGCAGAATAAACATCATTTCCATTTGTAAATCTTCAGGCAAGTTTTAGAATGTAGGAAGAGGATAAGTTTTTCATGAGGAAAAATTAATTCTGAATTTGCTAAAAAAAAAAAAGAAGAAAGGAAAGTCATAGATAACAAATATTTAGGCCTGGTTAACTAATAAATCAGAAACATATGATAGAGAATGAAGGGATTCATGACATCTGATTCTGGTCATGGACCACACATATCTGGAGATAACTACCTTTTCTTTATTTTTTTTCTTTTTTTTTTTCTCTTATTTTGGCCAGAGCTGACCTTCAATCATGATTCTCCCCTCTACCTCCCAACCAGGTGTGATTACAGGAATAAGTCACCATTCCTGGCTCCAGAAAACTAATTTTGGGGCTTCAGAATTTTATTTGTACAACAGAAAAATAGGCTGATTAATCTTTAGGATCTCTCCACCAGCAATATAATTCTGATCCTATGACACATTTAGACCTAAACATTAGGTAATCTGGGAGATTGTCATAAATTCATGTTAACTTTTGAACTACTCTAAATTAGGATGGAAGACATTGTATTAAATAGTTTTAAACTATATCTTGAAATGATAACTAGAATTTTCTAAATGGTTATTTAGCACTATTAAAATGCTACTCTTCTGACTTCTCCTGGTAGGTATTAAGTAAAAAACAGTTTCATTAGAACAATGTATGCACATATGAACAAATGAAAAACAACAAAAAAAGAATTGCAATGCTAAAAAAGTAATTAACTGTGTATTAGTTTTTTTTGTCACTGTGACCAAATACCTGAGAGAGTAGACTTAAATGAGGAAAGATCTGCTCTGGTTCCCAGTCTCAGAAGTTTCAGTCCATGCTCACTGGACTCTGTGTTTCTGGGCCTGTGATGAGGCAGTACCTCATAGTGGAAGGGCATGGCAGAGAAAAGCTGTTACCCTCATGGCAACCACAAAGCAGAGTGAGACAGAAAGAGGAAGCGGGCAGGGACGAGACACACTTTTCAAAGGCATACTTCCTCCCGACCCATTTCCTCAAATCGAGCCCCACCTTTTACAGTTTGCACTACCTCCAAATAATTCATCCAATCATGATGGATTCATAATGGAGTGATCCATTAATCAGATCAGCAAACCCATGATTTGTATCACAATATTCCAGCTCAGACATTATGCTGGTACCAAGTCTTCAACACATGAGCCTTGTAGGGGTCACTTGATATCCAAAACATAACAAACCATGTATTTTGCGCGCGCACACACACACACACATACAAGCCACACACACATTTCAACAGGCCATCTGGTTTGTTTTCTTTTATTAAAACAATTACTTTTAACATGCCAGTATTCCCCTTAAGTTCTGTTATAATGGCCACTTGAAAACACAAACACTGGATCCCCTTGTCTGCAACAGATCTGCTTAATAAGGCTTCTAGAACACTGATAATGACTTGAAAAAAATAATACAAGGACAACTGAAGATGTTCAAATAAAAAACAATAAACTGCAGAATAAAACTTTAAGTACACAAAGATGGCCTTATTTTTGTGGAGAAAAAAAAGTCATATATAAAATGGCCTTATACAAATAAGCTCATTTCATCATTACATTTCCTCTGATATCAAATCTGAAACTGTTTTAGAATCATGTATCTAAAATTATGTGAAGTATACAGAAGAACATCATTTGTTGAAAATAATGATTATAAATGTGAGAAAAGAAAATACACTTTTCTGTTTTACACATACAGTATCATCACACTTTCACTTTTATTCCTATTCACTTCAGACATTCCTATTTCTAAAATTAAAGTGAAATAAATTCTACCTTAACTTGACAACAGTTGGCATCACCTACATAAGTGACCATTAAAATATTACTAATTATTTTCTCAAATAAAAATTTGCAAAAGTAGATTGAAATATTCTTTTCCCTAACAACTGGAACAGACATTTCACCTGCAAAGTTTTACAGTGTTCTAGAGTACATTAGAATAATTTTTATGCTTTCTTGTGCCACGCCAGGCCTATTTATTTTCATTTTAGATGTTTAAAATAATAATGTTCATACCTTTAGCTGTCTCTATTATTTCCTCAAGCTTTCCCCATGTGCATATGATGCAAAGTTGCCTACTCCCCAAGCCACTACTGAATTTAAAATTCACACTTCATGTGAAATATAGTTTGATATTTCTCCAATACAATGCCCTCTGTCCTCGTTCTGGTATACAAGCATCTTTAAATGGGGGGAAAACAGAAGCAATCTGTTCCCAAGCTGTCACCTTATTCCCTGATTACCTTTTGCTCTCCTTTTAAGTTCCAAAGTGCAAGCCATTAATTCATGGAGCCAATATTGATCAAGTGCCAACTGTGTCAGCAGTCCACCAAACCCAAGGGATGGAGAATGAGCTGAAATAGCCTGAAGTCCTGCTCTCATGGAAAGAGAGGACTTCAGGGGAGAGAAACACAATTCAAAGAGTGATGCACATAAAAAGAAAACATAAAATGCAGTCAAGACAAATGCTATGAAGAAGAGGTTCATGAACTATTTAGCAGATAAGACAAGCCCTGTGTGCAGAAAGATGCCATGGTTTCTTCCTGTACTTTCACAACCAAATAAAGCCTAGAAATAGAGACCTACAGTTCCTTTCAAAAATTCGCATTATATGAACACGTTTTCCATACAATAAATTCTTGAAGACAGAATGACTTAATGGAATTTTCTGCTGAAATTTATTGGGTTTTTCTTACTTTTTCTTTATTTTTTTTCCAGGAATCAATCCTCTCCTTCATAAAGCTGCTTTTTGAATTAGTAGTTTTCAACATTGGCTGCACATGGAAATTATAGTGGAGGCTTTACAAGCCCAGGTTCCATTCTAGAGATTCTGTCTAGTAGGTGCAGCCTGGGAATCAAAGTTTTAAAAATCTAATGTATCCAGGATTGAGAAGAACTGCTCCCTGCACTGCTCTCTAGAAAGTCAGGGCTTGATGAAGAAATAAGTATATTTGCTTATTTATGGTAGATATGACAGACTAAGAATATGTAGATATGTTATTCATGAGTGGCTTTTTAGTGTATACATATCCTTCCTTCTAATTTTCCATAAATAAGTAACTCCTATTGATTTTAATATACCCTCAATAGGGTTATCAGATAAAACTGGAGAAAATCAATTGGAATTTAATCACCTTAGAGGATATATGGAGAAAGATGATCTTTGAGTATTATTTCAAATAATTAAAAAGAGAAACCATTAATAGAGAATTAATTAACTAAACATTTTTATATGCATACAACAAGATATCATTAAAAGCAATGTCATTCTATATATTCTAAATGAAAAATTATCAGGATACAATGTTAAGTGAAAAAATCAGACTTCATAACAATATAAATGAAATCATTTCTCTATAGTAATTCTATGTGTATACAAAGATGCATATATAAATACCTATAAATTATTTTATATATATAATGAATGTCAGAACTTAATAGATATATTTCTGCAGAACATTGTTTGAGTAGGGGAAGGACATTTTTATTCATACACTTACATACTGGTTAGCTGTTTAAAATAATGTGCATACATTTCTTTATTTGAAAAATTTAGGATTCTGATTTCCACAATTTCTGCAGAGTATGCTAACTTTAAGGGTCAGAAAGAATCAGAAGACTCTTCCATGACTTCTACCATGAAACAAGTGTAGAATTTTATAAATGACTATAGTGTTAGAGACAGAACTAGCCTGTGGCAATTAATAAATACATTTTATTTATCTAGAAATTTAATGTTATTCTTCAAATGTTATAAGTTGGTCTGTAATTTTTATTCTCTCTCTCTCTCTCTCTCTCTCTCTCTCTCTCTCTCTCTCTCTCTCTCTCTCTCTCGGCAGTACTTGGGTTTGAACTCAGGACCTCACACTTGCTAGGCAGGCACTCTTTAATTTTTATTCTCAATTCAAGTTTTCATGATGTTTATGCCAGTAAGTTCATCCTCTTTTAAAGGATTTATAAACTCCAAAAGAAGAGTCGTCTATTATTTGGTATATAGGCAGAATATATTGGTAGAATTCTCTACCAGTTAAACAATATCCTTCAGTATCATTCAACAATATATTTCCCTACTAGGTAATCAAAAAAAAAAACAAGACCCTACCAGATATTCACACACCCAAGTTCTTAATTACATACTAAATACTGATTGGATTTTTATCCAATCACAATTAATAACATCTGTTCTTTGTTCAGCCAAAACTAGCCTTTCAATTCTAATTCACAATGACTATTCATCACAGGATACACTAATACGTATTTAACCTTGTTGTAGTGTATTATGTTATGCAGTTAGCTGTAATAATTTTACAAATCATTGCACAAAATAGTGCAATAACAAGTGAGAAAATAGTGAATCAGTCAGGTCTAAATATTCTAAATGTCTTTATCCTTCAGAGTAACTCAGTTAGTTTGTATATGTAGCCATGCTCTGTCAGTTTAAAATAGAAGGCTATTGAAGGTGGTGGAAAAACAGTACACAAGTTTTAAGGAATATCCTTATCTTCTCCCCACCTCCTTATCTGACATATGGGGAAAATAAAGTATTAATTGCTATTTATTCATTTCAAATTTTCTTCTGCCTCCATTTTCTACCTCTAGAAAATTCAGAAAAAGTCCTTGTTTGAATGTATCATAGAATGGCAACATGACAAAGTGAAAAGAACACTGCGATGGATCTAGACAGATTTAGACTATATCTCGCTTTGGCACTTACTGGGTACATGAGTTCCACTACATACTAGATTCCAAGCATCTCTCATGTCAAGGCAGGTCTCACAGTCCTTGCCATTGAGAAAGTCAGACTTCCTCACAGAACATTTTTGAAAGGAAATGTAATGTCATGAGAAGCTGTGTGCTGTAAGTGAAGGAAATACTCAAACATTTCTAGTAACAGTTTCCATGTATAAAGCAAATAAAGGAGGAGGAAAATGCAGAGGTGAGAACAAATCTTCATACTTTATTGACTGTGATAAATAATTAGCTCACAAGCTTTAAGCCCCGAAATTTTTAAAAAGGAAATAGCCTAGGAATAAAGGTCTACAGAAATATAATCAAGCTGGTTCCTGGGACAGCAAGGCCTGCTACCACATAAGCCAAAGGGAAGTGGCTTTCTTTAGGATGAATGTTCTTTCAGTTCCAATTTACCAAATGTTTAGTAGAGATCTGAGAACATTACAAGTGTTTTATATTCCTGACAATATCACAAGTCTAAGGTAGTTCTCAACTACTAAGCACATACATGGTAGAATTTACCCAACACTAAAACAAAACTTCTTCAGTATGAAACATTTAAGTGCTTGACAGAACAAAAGTACAACCCAAGACATAGTTGAACAAAAGTGAAGGAAAAAATAACACAAGGCAAGGAAAGGCAGTTTAGTTTGGTCTTTCAGAGAGAATATATACAAATGATTAACTAATTGCTAAAAATGAATGGAAGAGTACAATCAGTCCTGCTCAGCAATGTAGAAAAAAATGTCAAAGTACAGTCAAGGGCTCTGAATCAGCAGGTTCTGCATTAATCAAACTCAGATGGACCAGAGACTGAGCAGAGAGCTGAGATCAGAAAGAGAAGCGTCAGTCTCAGCTGCATGGATGTCCTACCATCCAGGACTTCCAGAAAGACACTTTGCTTTGATTAATGTGAATTACACATCAAATCATCAACCACTAAGCTGAAACATGTCCCAGGAAGAGCAAATAGTACTTTTTTAAAAAATTGCAACACCTCATTTTGTTTGTTTGTTTAATTAACAGTAGTTACTTATCCCTTTTGATGTTAACAAAAAAATACAAATATGAATTACTTTATAAGGAAAGATCAAATATGAACACAAAACTACAGTTGATTTCATTGTGCAAAAAGGCTCATTTGGTGCTGGCTATTTTAAACTACAGATCTAAAGGTCAATCAGAGAAAGTATACAACAGATTTTAACCAGTATTATTATTTAGTCTCAGAATGCCTCATTTATATAAAAAACAGCTATGAAATAATTAGCTCTCACTAATCAAATTTTCATTTACCTACAAAACTCCAAGAATTTATTATTTAACTATTTGAGTAGAAAATCTTTTCACATTACATGTGAATTTTTGGGTCAGTTTTTAAATGAACATTTTTAAATTCTGAAATAATGGTAAAGAGTTTCCATTACCCTTCATCCTGTTTCCCTTAATGCGATATCATAGATGGTATATTACACTAAGAAATGAACTTCAGTGCATGACAAAAACTAAACTACAGACTCTTTGGATTTCACAAGTTTTTCTAGTAATGTCCTTTTACTATTCCACAATCCAGCTCAGGATATCACAATGCATTTAGTGTCACAGATTTTTTAGCTATGTATTTTAATGTGAATTAATCTTCTTTCAAAGATACATATTTCAATATTACAAACATCCATTTTGCTATAATTTACTGTTTCCTTCAGGGTTTGTTTGAATGAATTGTACTCTTTTAATCTTGTAATAACTGGCCCCAAACAGTTATAAATTTGAATACAGTCTCATGTTTATGATGCTTTACTGTCTATTCCTCTCATGGTAAAATGTGGTAGTCAACAGTCAGAGTTTGCCTCTGCCCATCAGTTGTGATTTTCTGGTTACAAAACTCAACAGCATTATTTCCAGTTCTTGTCTTAGCCTCTTTGAATCTTTTCATATTAGTAAACAGCCCTTTCACCCTTTTTGTTTTCCTCTTGAATTGAATAACAATTACAGTCTCCAGGGCTTGCTTCTGGCTGGATCTCACTAACCTTATCCTCAATCTCTGGCTGCTATCCTTTGCATTTTTACCTAGTCTAGTTTTCCCAAGTACCAGTCTTAAATTTCAAATTCCCTGCAAGATAGCTTTATCTGGATGGCATCTCAAAAGTGGATTGACAAAAATCCCACCACATTTAGTCATTTCCTTCCTGTGTCCTCTATTTGTACTTATGACATCATGCTCCTCCAGGTCAGCCAAGGGCAAACTTTGTCATTTTCTTGACATCACTCTATCCTTCCCTCAATATCACACTCAATCAATGGTCAACATTTATTGACTAAATCTCTACTAGATTTCAGATTTCATTAATTTGTCCACACCTATCTTTTCTCAACGTCACTATTATACTAACCACAGTGGGTGTTTACAAGTTGTTGAACAAAAATTTTTGTTTTTTTTGTTTCTGCTATTTCAGTACCTCCTAACTTGTATTCTTTTACCACTCTTCTTCCTCTATCCACTGGACACAGGGCTGCATAATCTCTCTTCACAAAGCTCACATTTGACCATGATATTCTCTTTCTCAAAAACTTTTGGTGTGCACTGACTTCTTATTCCACTCCTTGCTGCCTAAGAATGAAATGCCTTTGTTTGGCATTAGAATTCTTCTCCCTGGCCTCCCTTAGGTTCTCTAACCCTCTCCTTTTCATCTCCTTTGCATGCTGAAAGTCAAAATGGACTATTTATGTTTCCCTAGAATTCCTATTCCCATGCCTTTGCTGACACTCTTGCCTGTGTGTGAAGTTCTCTTTCCCATCCCTATGATCAAATATCCATTCTTCAAAGTGTACCTGAAAGTATTTGTTTCCAAAAACAAAACTTCTGATCCCTCCTCTGAAAGTAACTCTTTGACTAACCTCCTTTTGGGTTTTCCCTCATCCCTGAAGACTTCTGCCTACTGTTGCTCCCTCTACCACAACTCTTGTCACCAGTTTTAGCAATCTCAATGCACGTGTAGATGATTCATCTGACTTCTGGGCTCTTAGGTGCTCAATATCCCTTTCCAGCAATCTAGTTCACTACAGACTAACTTAGTCACCCACTGCCTCCATCATCTGCTAGATTTTACTATAACCAATTCTCAACCATAAACATTCCACTTCCTCAGAATCACTTTCTCTTCTGGTCATTCATGCTAGAAACCCCTCTTCACAATTCTTCAGCCCAGAAGTGCCTATAATTCTTTGACTTTATATATTTCTAATCCACTTAAATTTCATGCCCATGATTCACTATAACCACACTATGACACAGTTAACTTGCCTTTTTAAAGTGTTTTCTTACTCACTTGGCAAAACTCTCCGCCTGCTCCATCCTATATTCAAACAGCTGAACATTGTTTAGAAACACACACACACACACACACATACACATGCTAACTGAACTTACACTTATGACCTTAAACCTAAAATAAATCTTCAGTATTAGTGTTAACTATTTATTTCATCAACCATCTCTTTGAAGCTACTGTTTCATATTTTCACCTTTCCCCTGTAGCATCCTTTGCTCTCAATATATCATTGTAGTTTTGAAAAAAGAATTGAAGTAGAATATTCAATTTTCACATTTTCCCTAACTTCCACATCTACCATCTTCTGTGTCTGTATGTGTTTACCTACTCTTAGTTACAATGCATGAACTGTCCTTACCCATATCTATAGCTTGCTCTTCTTCCTTTCTGCTGAACCTTATCCTCTCCTGCTTATTCAAGTACTTTAATCCTAAAATTATTCCCTTTCTGGAACATAATAAAATTTTTTCCTTTAAACTCTTAATAAGCCTACTCTCAATAGTGTATAAACTTGTGATTATATTTATGTTCAAAGAGGAAATACTTAATCCCACATCCTAAGTAATACCCCATATTTCCATCCCATTTATATCAAAACCCGCTAAAAGAATTATCTATTCTTGCAGATTCACATTCTCTCCTGAACTCATTCCAATGATGTTTTTGTTTTCACTATTCTAACGAGCATGCTCTTCATGAGGGTTCTAGTGACTTGCACACTGTCTAAAACAACGAACAACTCTCAGCCCTCATCATTATTCCAATCTTTGGAGTATTTGGCAAGCTTTTATCCACTCTTCCCTTTTGGAAAGTGTTTTTTCACTTGGATTTCAGGACGCCACAATTTCCTGGTTCTCTCATTTGTCATCTGTTTTCTCTCCTCTATTGGTTCTGCTTCTTCCTGTGTCCATTTAAAAATTAGCAATGACACAACTCAATCATCATCTCTTCTCTCTTCTCCATCTCCTTTGGAGAATTTCCATGAGTTCTTAAAACACCTATAATATGATCACTTCAAATTTGTATTTCTAATCCCTGTATTCTCAGCTTGAATATCCCCACTCAGTATTCCCAAGTGTATTACCTAATCATTATCTGAGTTATTGTGTCCCAAATGAACTCTTAGTCCAATGGACCTCTTCTGCAAGTACACACCATCACAGAAAATGGTACATCAATTATCTGGATGCCCAGAAAGCACCCAATTGAAACAATTTTTGGCTCTTTTTTACTCACAGAAATCACACCTATAAGAAAATCTTATTAGCTCCACCCCTGGAACCTCTTACACTCCCTATCTCTACCCATCAACCCATCCTCATTACTGCTGTAGTTCAAGCTGTAATTATCTCTCAACTGGACTTCTGTGCTACAGTGCTAAATAATCTCCTCCCTTTCATGCTGGATCCTTCACAGTATATTCTTCACAGAGATCCTGTCACTCACCAGATTTAGTCCTCCACAATTTTTTCATTATTTAGAATACATTCCACTGCTTAAAGTTTTGTTTCACCAAGCCAAACATAAACCTTCATCCATTTTCTGCAGTCTCCTGTCCAGTCCTTTCTCTGTGGCTGACAGAAAGACTTGCATGCTACCCTTAACAGGTATCACTTTGCTGCCTCCTACCTGGAATTCTCCTCCTTCAGATATTTGCATTATTTATTTCTATGCTTCATTCGGGGTTCTGCTTGAGTTATCCCCTCTTTAGGGAGGACTATCCTGACCATCCTATCCGAAATTTCAGCTCTATCATTCTCTACTCCCTAATTATATCCTTGATGTGAAGCTATATCACTAATCCACAATAATAGCAAATATTTACATAGCACTTACATACCTACCACTTAAGTACTTTACACACATTAACTCCAACAACCCTATGAAGTAATTTTATTATTCTCATTTCACATACAAAGAAACTGAAGTGCAGAGAGGTTATAATGTGTAATTGTCACACAGTAGGTAGCAGATTGGTAATATACATCTTTATTCAGACACTGGAATACAAATGATTCCAACCCCACCATACTCTGTATTTGCTCCACCAGAGGAGAGTAGGAACTTTCTTATTGTAACAGCCCCTAAACCATAGGCACTCAGTAAGTAAGCATTGGTAGTGGGAATAAATGAAATGTGTCTGCCCCTGGCTTCCTCTCTCCTCCTTCTAATTGGCAATACCTAATTAATTAACTTAATTAAATCACTGTCTAGATAAAGTTATAATAAATAGGTTCAGTGTGAGAGCACAAAGAGTTTGCTTATGAATAAATATAGTCCTTTAGATAGAATATATTAATCTCTTTCAGATTCCCAAGACATTTTTTTTAATGTTTTCCTGGTACTTCATTATTCTAGAAAAAAATGATCCCCAGATTAGTAAACTAATAATTTACTTAGAAATCTAGAGTAATTACAATTATATAAGGGTAATTTTAAAGTCAGCTTAGAATTACACAAAGATGGTGACTTCTTAGAAATACAAATACCAATTGGTCTGGTGACTCATTAACCACTGAGGAAGAGCAAGCAGTGAATTTTTAGAAGGAATGTACAAAAGTACAATTTCATGACTGTTCAGTGGGACAACAGGTTAGCTCTGGAGTCTGTTAGAAAATGCTCTGTAACCTTGGAAACAGCTTATACACTTCCTTAAATATTCTAATCTATGAAGCAATCTTTTTTGAATGCTAGTTACTCAACTTGACTTTTGCTGAAAGCAAGGTTAAAAAGCTATCCCTGGAACTCAATTCAGCTTTTCCAAGCACTCTCCAATAAAACTCTGAAATTTTTAGAAGCAAAAAAGTATAACATACACTTTTATTTTGTCAACAATTTGGCAGCACTTACTATGTATTTGATACTGTTTTATGTCTTATAAATATTAACTCATGTAATTTTCCAAATACTTCTGTGAGAAGAGGAAACTGAGACACAAAGAAGTGAGGTGACCATTCTCAGTAACTACACTCCGTTCTCACATGTGAGCAAAAAGAAGCAAGTCTGTGGAACAAGGAATTCAAGTATTCTTGAGTGAAAAAGAATCATAGGTATTTGAAAAGAAGGCATGCAAACAACTGAAAAATAGCTTGGACCACCTACATCGAGCAAACATATTCCATGATGCTGGCCTTTTACATTCAAAGATGTTGCTTAAAGAAAGGCAGATTACCTTATGTGTCACTAGACTGATTTCTTCTGTAGCAGCCTGACCATAGTTGGAAAGAAAATGAAGGCAAAGATATAAAGCATATGTGACAGGATTGGGTAAAGATAAAGAATAAGACCTGGAAAGGAAAAAGAAAATATGTGTACATATATACCACTAGACAATGACTCTTGTAAATAGAACAGGTATCAACAGACAGGTGGACAAGGGTTCAGAGTGATATGAAAACACCAGAATATCTGTAAGTATGAGAATAAGAGGCCTTGGGTTTGCATGCACAATTTAGGGATGTTTTTGCCTCATAGAAACTGGTGTCGTCATCATAAAAAGAAGCTCCTCAAACAGGATTAAACCAAAGTAACATATGCACTTATGCATTTAAACCCACTCAGAAAACAAATACTTGCTGAGTTCCCACTATTGTTAAGAACTCTGAGAGTCATGCAGGAAACACAGGGTCAGCAAAAGCAGCCCTACATTTATAGCATGTTTTGTTTCCTAATATTTGCTTCTTTTTGAATTTGAGAGAGTAGCAATTAGAGGACATTATTCCCTAAAGAATTAAGTATGTTACTTAAAAAGGAACTTACGACTAATGGTGACTTGAATAAATTACAAAATTGTTTGGCAAAATGAGAAGGAGGCTGTTACAGTTTTCTATTTGATTTTGGCAGTTTTATTGAGTGAAATGTCTGCATTTAATAGTCAACAAATATTAGTACTGGCATAGAAACATATATAAATTACTGTAAATACAAATTCTAAAATCCTTAAGTTACTCTAAATACAAACATCCAAGAATATTTGACACCTTCGTTACGAAAACCTGACCTTTAATCACCTTAGTTCTGAGAACTCATTTACCCTAACATTTTTACTTACATTAAAAAATTTCTGTGATGTCTGTTCTAAAATCTCTGGCTAGGTTTTGATTTAAAACAGCTCTTTTATCCAGTCTTAAATTTTTTGTAGACAAAGAAATCCCTATTTGTCAGAAGAAATGTCTGGTTTGGTACTCCAAGCACTCTCTAACAAGCACCTGAATGTTTACAACTTGCAAATAACACAAGGAAAAAACTGTTTAAAATACAAACCTAATCAATATATATAATACATCACATAAATACATAGTAAGCCCTAGGATTTATATTTTCCTTATCAAAAAAGTAAGAAAAAGTCATTCTCTGTCTACAGCCATACCCCCCTGAAAGTGCCCCATCTTGTTGAAAAGTCACTCTCATAAATGAAGGAAAAAATAAATATTTCACATTCATCCAGAAATAGGAAAAGCAGAACTTAGACTTTCAGGGCACCGTGAAAAGGCCTCTATGTTTCCTAAAATGGGAAGTAAAGACCTAAGTACAATTAGTCTAGTCTTATTCCCACCCACCAGCAGCAGCTACTCTTCTTCAGGACTTGGTTAGCTATTACAAGATCAATTTCTATCATACTTGAGCTGTAAAAAATGAAAGTCACCCTCTTACCCTAACCTCAGCTCATCCTCAGAAGTGCAGGAAAGCAGCATACCAGGATTAGGTTCTAGCTCAACAGAACCGACAGAACTCAACAGATTGGGATATGATTCTTACATGCCGAACACCAGAAACCACAGACACAAGTTCATATGTCAAAAGCCTTCCTACAAACCTTCTTTTCTTTAAGTCTTAAAGGAAGATCTTGACTAATTTCTAAGTTCCTATGAATAGTCCCTTAGCAACCATTTAAAATAGGATTAGATGCAATTGTTCAAAAGTGTTTCATTATGAAAATCCCAACGTAGACAATGAGAGACAGGAGTGATGGCTGTGGAGATACAAGATATATTCTATGAGCATATTTAAGTAGATTACAAAACTTATAAAAAGATAAACTGATTTCCCCAAAACAATGTTATGCTCTCCAAACATCATTCAGTGTTTGTCAAAACATATTTGGTGATTTAACAACTAACCATGCCTTCAATCCTCTCCCTTTACCATCCATCTCAAATTGCCCATTTGCCTAGGGGTTGGTTAGCCACGACTACCTCCAAGAAACATCTTATTATAAAATTCTTATTTAAAATATTTTGTAAATATAAAATTATATTGCTAATCTTTCAAATTACATAAAATATTTCACATATGCAGAATAAGTCTTTTTTAACAGAAACAGACAACATAGAGTTCAGAGACTCTGGACTATATCCAGGCATAAACACATAGTAGATCTAGTAATCAGATCAAAGGAGCTTTTGGAGAAATAAAGAAAAAGTGAATCTGAGTCCATTTCCATTAAAAGGTTAAACCACATCTGACTGCAGTCAACTGTTCTCAAAACAAAGGATGGTGTAAGAAATTTAAGAAGCTTTTCACGTTTTTCACAATTGTTTTTCCCTAAGATTTTAAAATAAATATATTTTTCTTTTGTTTGCAAAATAATGCTGAAACATCAGCCTCTTTTTCATGCCACTGAACTTATACTAGAGAGCAAATATTTTTTTTAAAATTCCATTGATTTTGCTAATAGATTTTTCTGTTGAGCAATATGATTTAGTACCTGACACATAATACTTTAAAAATATTTATTCAATTAAATTAATATTTAAGTTATGTTCATTTCTAAAACCTAATATTTGCCAAGTATTTTATGAGGACTCTTCCAGCACCTTCTTCACCGTGACAGAGGTTCCTAGTCATTACAAGAAGTAACTGCTGTGAAAAGATATGGAACCACTCCTGGAAACAATATCATGACATTTTAAATAAATACGTTAGCATACAAAACAAAAGCCATTAAGGCATAAATACTTTATAAATAAATATATTTATTATAACAATGTGAATTATGAGAAACAACAGTAATAAAAAGTAGGACATTCAAACTCTATTCCAATATTTTGCATATCAGTGTTTGTGTCTACTTTATTGGAGACACAATAAAGCAAGAAATAAAAACGCTTATGAAGGAAGGAATGGTGAGAAAAAACATTAATTTGAGGATCAGATATTTGTCTTCAAATGTTTCAATAGCAAAACATTTATTAACTAACTGAAAAATGTATTACTTTTAATGACAGAAGGGTGAGCTGCCTGCCATTGTCTCTTTAAAACATCTTCTACTCCTTTGTGATGTAACCATATATATTAAAGGCAACATTGAGCTCTAGATTAAGCCTACTTCATCTTCAGATTTCTTCTATACCTAATTCTAAATTCTCTTGATTCAACTGAATACTTCCAGAATATGAAGCTGAAATTTTAATAAAAAAATCTTATATCGATGGGAAAGCAGTAAAAAGTCTGAGAACATGACACCATCATTTTTGGAAGTGGAAAGAATTTCCTCCTTGTAGCATTAGAACCACTGACTGGAGGAGTTCATTCCCACTGGTCTTCAATGGAGATACCTGAACAAGGAGGTCAAACTGAGATACCAAAGCTAAGAGATACAGCAAAGCCAAATGCAACTGGAAGCTCCACAAAGGCCTGGAACATGCATTCCTTGCTAAATAGTGATTCATCAGGGCCAGTGTCTTTGTCTTGTATTTTGCAGGCACCAACATATTTTCAACAAATAAGTGTTCTGTAATACTTCACTCTTAGTCAGGAAATGGAGATAGGAGGATTGCAGTTCAAGGCTAGCCCATGGAAAAATTTATCAAATCCTTACTCAATAAACAAGCTAGACGTGGTGGTACATGCCTATAATCCCAGTTACTTGGGAGGAAGAGGTAGGAAGATTGTGATCAAGGACAGCCTAGGCAAAAGCACAAGATGCTATCTAAAAACAAAGTAAAGCACAAAGGGCTGGGAGGAGGGCTCAAGTGGTAAAGTACTAACCTAGCAAGCAAAAGACCCTGAGCTCAAATCTCAATACCCCAAAATGAATAAAAAACAAAACAAACAAAAATGTCACTTTTAGACCGATGCATGTTAAAGAAGCAAAAATTTCAAAAAAAAAATTGGCATGTTTTAAAGCTATGGTGAATGAGGTCCTTTAAGAACAAGTCTGGCCCATTTCTGTGGAGCAAATCCATCTAGAAGGGAGAAGCCTTCAAAGAGAAATGTTTTTTATTTCTACTGCAAAATCCAATAAGAATCTAGGAGAAGCTTTCTTCCTTTGCTATTGCACCTGATCACAATGGTTGTGCATTTCCATCATAGCAGCCTTTATTTATCAGCATTCAGCCATTAGCATGTTTTAGAGAGACAGATTAAGAAAACCATTTAAACAGTGGGCATGACTCCATTCCCATTTCCATTCTCCCTTTAATATATACTGAGTAAGCCCAAGAATCTTCTACCCCAGAGCAGTTCCTCTCTGCTTCTCATCCACAGAAGACCTCTCCAAGTTAAATGAAACCCCAACATTCGATGAATTCAATGAGACAAAGACAGTGTATTTTTAACTCCACGTGGTAGTCCTCAGAACAAAAGTCAACCACATAATGCAGTGCTCAGTAGAACTACACCATTCAGTGGTGCAGGCGGGCAAACATCCTGTGTGGGACACAACTGAGACAATGTTTGCCTTTCATATGATTCCTTCCAAAGGATTTTCAGTGGTAATTTCAACAATACTTAAATTTCACCTTCTCTACTTCTGCATTTATAACCTTAAGCCCAACCAAAGTAGGTTCAACTTGTCGATAGTTCTCACTCTAGTGGAAAATTCTCATCCTGACCTCCTTGTATCCCCTTTGATCTAGTTTCCCTCCTGAAGCATGATTGATGGATCTCACTCCTCATCAGGAGCTGCTAGTTCTCCACAATTTCTTCTTTGCTGTTTACTCAACCGAAGAATTGTAAACAATTAATTGGCCTTTGGCTCAGGGTAAACTATCAAGCTATTGGAGGGCATCTTTTACACACCTTTCCTAGAAGAACCAAATTCATGTAGAACCACCCCTAACTAGTATCTATTGTTCTGTCTGTCTGCGCTCTACCAAACACTCATAATACATATGCAAAAGTACTCTCCAACCAACAGTATGTGTGCCACACATCACCAAAATTACGTATGTAGCATCTCTAAAAACTGTCCTGCTGTCCTGGATTATAGTAGATATATAGCACAGTTGATAAGACCAAGAAAGAGAGCAGGAAAGAGTAAATGCAACTCATAAAAATTGGGCAATACTTCCTAGTAGCAGTAGTGCTTCCTTCACCTGAAAAAAATCTGTTTAAAAAAAAAAACACTCAAAAGAGTAAGAAAAATGCATACAATTGATAATTGTGGATTATCAATGTAGAACACAAAAACTCATGGCTAAATTATAAAAGTCATAATATTCCATGAGATGGGTAAGCATAATGTGGCCCAGTGTGTCTTCATGGAGTGGACATTGTTTACCAACTGGCCACCACTGACTGTGCCAGACCCTGTGGTCAGCCAGGGACCCCACTGCCAGCATACTGACTAAAATATGTCCAGTCCAAGAAGACACAACACACTGTGTACCAAAGCTTCCAGAGTCAGATAAATGGAACCTTTCTTTTACATTGTTCACCTTCCTCCCTCCTAGGAGAATATAGTTTAAAAACCAAGTGATAGTTCCACTTAAACCTTGAACTGTCATCTTGTCTAATGGACATTCTGTCAAATGGGCAGTTCTTTTTAATTTTTTTCCTGACCAGGGAAAAGGTATGTGCACAGAAGTGCCTCCCTCTGACTTTCACAGACTTCCAGATGCCTTCCAACTAGAAAGTTCTTCCCTACACCTAAATGAACTCTTCCCTGCTGCCTTTTAGATCTCAACACAGAGACCCAGACAGTCATGCCGAAATTTTCTGACCATCCAGCTTAGAGCAATTCATTAGTGATTAGAAAAAGGTGGGTTGACTGCTCATCCAGGCTGCTTTTGTGTTTCAGGAAAGGAGGGCAGAAAGCGTAACATCAACAATATGGGAAGTGCCAGGAGGTACACTTTGGAGCCCAAATTACATTTGATCAAGGGCTGAGTCCATACTAATTTTTTCTCTGATCCAAACAGTATAAATTTTATTATCAGCATTACCAATAATTTAAAAACACTTCAGATAAATTAAAAACTAGCTCTGACATGTGCATAGAGCTTCCTGAAAGTTTAATAAGCTCGGCAATAACTTAGAATCACATCACTGTTAATTTTAGATCACCTCTGGATTTCCTGGTGCAAGCTGGAGCAAAAACATTATTTTAATTAAGCAATTAATTAATTAAAATGAATGAAACATTCTTGAAAACTCAGAGACTCTAGAGGGTTAGAGTAGAGAAAATGGAATCAGGTCCAGAACCCAGGAATTCCTCGGCTAACTTGTGATGTGGGTGTCAATTTCCCTCACAGATTTCATAAAGTCCATTCTCCAAGTATGTCAAAATGCATGTCATGAAAGTAGCTCACTGAATGCACCCAGTGACGATTTCAGACATATTTAAAGAAGTCTAAGTATGAAATAAACTGGAAAATGGTAGGAATACTGGTATGGAGGAGATTAAGAAAGTTGTGATTAAATAATTTTCAACTTTCTCATTTCCTCTTTCCTCATCTCTTAGGGGCTTAAATATATACCCTTTGCAAAACAAACATTTTACTCATTGCCTTTGGCACTGGGTCTTAATTTTCTAAACAAAAATATATGGTGGTAGGAGAAACACTGTAAAAATGTTAATTACCAGATGAAAAGGTTCATTTAGGCTTGAACAAAACATATTGTAACATCATGCTGAAGGGAAAATAATAGGGGGTGCTCAAACTTTACCAATTATTGTGCAGCTAACACAGCATCCTCTTCCTTTCTAAACATGTTGTTCTGCCTCATCCATGGTTTCTGTCTTGTCTGTAAGTCCTCAGAGCCTACGAGTAAATTAAACACATACACGCAGCCATTCACATGAAGTGAAAGAAGCTGCCTGCACCCTGAGAGGTCAACTCTCTTAGAAGGAAAAGTTAAAGAGAGGAAGCTATCTGTACAGCACTGCTCCAGAAGTTCTCCCTGCCATCATCGCTGAGGGGTAGTAAGGTGGCACAATGAGTTAGATTTGCCCAGCAGGGGAGAGCCCAAGGGCCAAACAAGAAAAATCACTCCTCTCCGGAAATGACTGGCATTACAGAGCAATGGATGCTTCATTTCTCTCTTCTGGGAAAATTCCCCACTGAGACTCTCATATTTCTGTCTCCTGTAATGAGGAAGAGTAGAGAGCAAAGAAGGGTAGAAAGAAGATAAAGTGACTAAATCTACCCAAATTACCCTTTAATTCTTCCTGAAAGAAATAAAGGCAGAAACTAAAAGCCAATGAGTGCCTGTTTTTGGTTGGGGGTTAGGACAAAAGGATAAATGGAAATGTATCACTAACTTCATATCACCAAGTCCTCTTACCAACTATGTGGTGAGAAAGATTTTCTGCTATGAAAAAAGTCAATTTCATAGTTGAACAAAAATTAAGGATGGATTTTTAAAGTTACACTGATTCTTATAATGTCATTGCCAGTATAAGTATAAAGAAAATTCTTTATCTTTTAGAAATTTTTCAAAAAATGGCATGAGAAATATATTCTTATCACCAGTTTCACCAACAAAACAGATGCTTGTACTGTGTGCCTTTGACTTTCTCCTGAGTTAAAAGTGGGACTTTTGACTTATATACGGTGTTCTGGACATATACATGCTGTGTACTAGAACTTGGAGGTGATGGTTAAATGCTTTTGTTATACTTTTGATTACTTTTTGAATATTTTTATCATACCTTTGATCTCAGTAAAGGTGCAGAACTGTAATGTATTTGTCTTTTTAAAATATTGGAAAATGAACCTCATCATTCCTAATTTTCCATTAAAATATCAGTATTATGTCAACTGCTCCTTGGTGTTTAAGAACACATTAAATTTATATACTTAATGTTTTTAAAAAAGAACATTTTTTACATTTCATTCAGCATGTACTATGAATATTTACTCGGGATTGCAATTTGCTTAATGCAGATTAGGAAAAGAAGCTTATTTTTTTTTAAATAAGGCATTTCTGTGAACAGAATTTAAATATTCTCAGTTGGAAGTATTCTTCTATGCTACAAATTCAGCATAGGGTATTCTTTTCCACCGACAGACCGTATGAATTATGTATGTAAATTCCCATGCATTCATTTGAGATTATAAACTGAAGAGGTGAGCCAAAATGTTTCCCTGATAAAACAACAAATGTGAAGAATTAAACCTGTAAGCATAATATAAGGTAAGTCTATTCCAATGTGCTACTAAAATAAGGTTTATTACCCTAGTTCAACAAAAAGCACCCAACTCCTGTGTGTTCCCAAAGCTCAGCTAACTGCACTGTGCTAAAATCACTACAATGAATAAAAGTATTCTAGCTTAGCATAATGAAGGAACCAAAGTTCCAACTGGGATTCAAAATTCCTTTATATGGTATCAACACAGCAAGTACTGTACTCTCAAACTGGAACAGAGCTCACATAGTGTAGCTGCACCTGTCTTTATCCTCAGAAAGATGTGAACACGGGGTGCATAGTACTATTTAAACTCAGACTATTATAAAATAATCATTATCACAGCCAAAGTTGTAAATGCTGCCTGTGTATGAGTTGTGCAAAATGCATTATGCAATCATTGTTACCTTATTCACCCCTCCACCCATCCCAATTTCACAGATAAGACAATGGGGGTTGGGGAAGTTACTGACTTCAATCAAGATCACATAGTAAGCAGTGGAGCTCTGGATTCAAACTCAGGCCTCTTTGATTTTGAAATCTAACACTCAAGCACTCTTCTCCCTATATCTCTTAATAATTACCACAATTAGTGGTAAGCGTTTACTTTGGAGAAACTGTTTATTATCTTCATTATAGTACCTGGTTCTAGTTACAATAGTTACATTTGTTTCCCAGTTCCAGAGAAAATTTACTATGTCCTGTGTAAACTTTACCTAAATTATTTTTCTCTATTTTCTTTTCTATAAAGTAAGGATAATAGTAATAACTGCAGTACAAATAATTTTCCACAGCAGTTATACCATATTACTTTCCCACACTTGTGTAAGAATTCTAGTTGCCAATTATCTTCACTAGCATTTTATGTGTTCAATCCTTTCCATTTTAGACGTCTTAGTGAGTGTGCCTTGTTTTCCTCAAAATACTCTCTTGTCTTATTCAGTGAGATGATGTCCTCCTGGTTTTTGTTTTACATCTCTAGTCATTTCTTCTTTAATGTCTTTGAAGGGTCACTGCCCCCTCTCAACTTGTAAAAGTGAGTTTTCCTTAAGGCTTATTTTGAGACCTTTTCTTTCTCTGAATTAAATCCCTCATTCCTACCTATAGCTTCACAGTCACCTGTATATAGGTGACTGATAATTTTATATTTCCAATTTAATCTCTTTTCCAAGCTCCTGGCCTGTAGCCTCTTTAATTTCTCCGCTTGGATTTCTCAAAGCAAAATGATCAAGATTAAATTGAGGACATCCCTTCCATCCCTCCATACTGGGGGGACTAGTCAGAAATCAACCTATACCCAATCCATAAAGACAAGCAAAAACAGCGGTGGCTTCTGCTCCAGAGTGTCTCTCAAACCCTCATGTTCTACCACCACTAACATCCTTGCTTCAGCACCACTCAGCTAAACTTGTGTAACAGTCTCCTGACTTCACAAATGTGCCCTGGGCTTTCACCCTATTTTGGTACTGGGGTTTGAACTCAGAGTCTCATGTCTGCCACTTGAGCCACCTCACTAGTCTGCTATCCATTTTTGATACTATAACCAGAGTGATCCTTTTTTAAATACTAATGAGACTATATTAAACCTCTCCTCAAAACCCTTTTGATCTTCAGATAAAGCTAAAACTCTATTACCTGACCTAACAGGCCCCATAGTGCTTGGCTTCTACCTACCTCTCTAGCAATCTCTCGCCACAGTTCTCCTGGCTATCTCCTGCTTTCTTCTCTTCCACAACATTGGCTTCCATCCAGTCCTTCAGAGCCTCTGATTTTGCTCCCACCAGAAGCCTGAAGGTACTTTCTACCTTGTATTTGCCCAGTTATGTCTTAGCTTAGTCCTATCATCCAATAGGGAGCCATTCCTGGACAGCTTGTTCTTGGTCAAAATTCCTGGTTTGTATTATTTCATCAAAATATCATATATTTTCCTGTCCTATATTTGTGAAGATTTTAACTTTACAGAGATGATTATTGAAATAAAATGTACCCCATTCTATAAAAGCTAAAGAGTACATGGTTCTATTATTTCTAGCATGTAAGTGCTCAATCCATTTTCGTATCAAGAACAAATGAATGGAGAATCATTCATTTTCATTGGCCCAGGGACTGGTTTCTTATTTAAAATATGAAAGAGATTCACACTTTTGGGCTGGTCAGTGAGTGATTTGGTCTTGGACCAAGTATTTGCCATTAATACAATTAGCCATGGACAAGGTGTGATACTGCTTCTTCCTACATTAGACAAAATCCCACAGAAGGGGCTATGAGTACAAAAAGTAAAAGAAGGCTATCTAGATCATGCAAATTCTGGGAGTGAGATGGTATAACCTCCATATAAAAGTATGTTGTAGAAACAATGGTGTGAGTCTTCAGGTGGTAGGTGTGAGTGGTTGTATGTGTGGCGCACAGGTGAGATGAGAGCATGTATGTGCAGATGCAGACATAAGCTCACAGATGTGTAAATGAGTAGTTATTCCCTTCATTCCATTACCTCTTTCTGTAGCTCACTGACCAATAGTCTAGTGAAGTTAAGCCTTAAAATGAGAAGGTACCAAAGAAATCTCTTCTCTCCACAGTGAACAAAAACAACTGAGTTTTCTAAGTTAAAAAAAAATCATAATAGCAGACAGGTATGATGATATATGCCTGTAATCCCAGGAGATCAGGCAGGAAAACTGTGAGTTCAAAGGCCAGCTTGGGCTACATAGTAAGACCCAGTCTCAAATAAAACACAACATTATTTTAATATATACATAATTCAAAAGCATAATAGGAAAAGCTATTTGGAATCATAAAGAAATTACTACATATTGAAAGTGTGTCTTTCAGAGAAGTATTAAAAATTTTTTAAATTATCACAATTAAGAAATATGGGTACAGCATAAAAACAATTACAACAAATATCACTGCAAAGGAAATATTTAAATAAAATATTTCTTAGTCCCTGGCAATGATCCACCTATTCTGAATACTCAATGCAACCAAATTCAAAAATCAACACAGTAATAGAACTTCTTTTGGAGTTTGCCATAACAGGATATAATCTTAAAGAGGAAGCAAATCAAATCAGAATTGAAAATAAAATAATTGATCAAATTTGTTGGTAGTTAAAATGGAACCACGTGGAGCAAGAATGACAGTGGGGTGGGGGGGAACAGTGGATGAGGTACAGAGGACCTGGAGGGAGTCTCCTCTCTAATTCAAAATGAAAGCTTGAAAAAGTAGGAATAAATCTTCAATAGCTAACAGGTTGATTACTGTCTCAACTGTTAATCTTTATCAGCTGATGGCCCAGAACACAATGTTAAGAAAGGTTCTGAGGATCTGACACTCACAATGCTGCTCTTGGTAACCGGACTTTGCATGAGAAATGGGTATTTGCCAGTCCTGGAACACATAATCACTGAGTGCCTGTGTACATGTTGCTGGAGTCCAGTTTCTGAAGGGCAAAGATGAGTGCCTTTGTGTCTAAAGCACACAGACTGTGCAATATAGTGCAATAAACACTTGCTGAGGTCCTATATGTGTGGCCAAAGGGTTAGGCAATGGAAATAAAAGATGGTTAATGTGAGACATCTGCCTCCAAAAGTTTTTAAGTGTAGAGGAGGACTTAACTGTGGTGCATTTTTAATTGAAAATATAATCAGTATAATACTTCATGCTCATGTGCATCTGATTTAACTCTTAATATCAAACCACAAAGCATGTATATGCTTTAAACTGTTACTGAAGTTAGAGATGTATTAATTTAAAAATGTTACTATTAAGCATGTCTTTCTAGAGAATTACTTTTTTAAATGTATTATTTATGTTCTTCCACACTGACATTCAAATATATAACAACGCTATCTTTCAAAAGGCCATGAATGATAAATCAAAAACACAACAGACCATCAGAAAATGTTATTTTAATTTTACTGTGCAATGTCAATATCCAATATTTATTTCCTCATAAATTCTGGTCAACCTGCTTCTCTCACAATAGTCAAAAGCAAATAGCTCATTCTTTGCTTCCAGAATTTGCTGACTGAATTCCTATAGTCAGAATAACCATCTGACTGCTATTGTCCTGCCCATCCCATTATAGAGCCTTCAGTGTCTCCTCTAGTCCACATGTTTTGAATCTACTCCTTCATTCATATCCACCATTTTAAAAATTGGGTACCTATTATATGTCAAGCACTATGCTTAAGATATATATAAGGATGATTCTATTCTCATGAGTTTATGCTGTAACGAGAGGAGAATGTTAAGTGAAAAAAGGTTATGAAAACATGTGCACAGAGGGCAAATATTAAAAATCAATCTCAGAAGTCTGAGAAGGTATACTAGATGAGGTATTGCTTCAGTTAATTTTAAAGGCTAGGTAAAAATTAGATTAAAAGGGAAATTTCCAACCAAGAGAAAAGTGGTCACCAAGTTGTGAAGCAGTGATGAGCATTAGATTAGTAAAGACTGTGGTAGGAAGGGATGCAAGGACACTCTGAGCACGATACAGATCATTACATTTAAATTTTACTCTGGAAGGAGAATGTTTTATGTAAGAGATACTACCTACAAATTCCCTCTGGAAATACAGAAAAAGCATTGTGTTTAGACAAAAAGCCAAGAGATTTATGACAGGTAGGTAGCAATAAGTATGATGTGTCTACAGACATACAGGTAGAAATATTTAACAGGTGGTACAGTAAAATTCAGAATGTGGTAGAAAGTTCTGAAGTATTAAAATAGATTAGGAAATCTGGCATATAACTGTGGTTGAAGCCATTGTTTGAGGTGGGCCAGGAACTGCATACAAAATGGAAAGAATAGAAGTTTGAAAGTAGAACCTGTAAGATCATTAGAGTCCAGAGGAGACAAAATAGGGACGTCTAGAAAAATTGAAGGCAAATAAGGAGGAAATGGAATTATAAAAGAGAGGGCAAGAGCGAGCTTCAAAATGACCTTCAACGCCTATCATAACCGTCACTCATTCTGCACTCTTTTGTATTCCTATTCAGTATTTTCCCAAAGTACATGTCACATTTTTAAAAAGTTTTTCATTACTTTATCAGGTAAAGTATCTGCTTCTTCTGGCCTAAGATTGTGGGATTTGGTTTTTGCATGTGGGGCTCCTAGAAGTTGCAACAATGTTGCCTTTGAGGAATCAGGGACAAGCCACTTGCCTGATTATCAATCATAGCTGGATTCAACCCTAACCACTAGGCCCTGGCAGCTCCAAATACCATGGAATCCCTTTCTGAGACCTTTGTCTGGAACAATACTCAGACCACAGTACCTTTTTTCACACTAGCATCAAGTTTTTACCCCCAGGATGCTATCTATTAGGTGGCTTAGATTTGGTCTATCATACATAGACATTTATAATTTGAAATAACTATCCTAATTATAAGAAGAGTCTACTGTATAAAATTTTAAATTATATTTTTCATGAAAATTGTCACAAAGATTATGTAGAATGAAGCAGAAGCTATTTATATTTTGGCTTTTAATAAAATTTTAAGATTCAAAATAAAAGAGACTGTTCAATTCCTCTCTATTTCAAATACCAGGATGTAAAATATATCCATTTTTTCCAGAAAAGAAGGGTTAGAAAAGAAGACTTAAGCTCCAATATATTACAATGCAAAGATAACAAAGGAAGATAAATCTGCTAAGCTGTGTAAGATATAAAAAGAAAGCCATTTAGTTACTTTACTTTTGTTTTCATCTCTTTCTACCAATGTACTACATAATCTTTCTGACCTGACAGACCTCTAAATGTGGATACATGCTACCTTATGTTTAGAGAAACCAGACACATTGATTTATATATACCTTAGATACTTCAAATACAATCTGCCTAATTTTTCCAAAGTGTTAAAACAAAACAGCTAGTAAACCTTTGAAAGAGTTCTTCATTTCATTTGGTCTTTATATGTGTGTGTACGTGTGTGTGTGTGTGTGTGCGTGTGTGCATCTGTGTGCGTGTGTGTGTGTGTGCATGTGCGTGTGTGTGTGTGTGTGTGTGTGTGTGTGTGTGTATGTGTGTGGAGTACTGGGGCTCAAACTCAGGGTCTTCACCTTGAGCCACTCCACCAGTCCTACTTTTGTGAAGGGTTTTTTAAGATAGGGTCTTGCAGAACTATTTGCCCAGGCTGGCTTTAAACTGCAATCCTCCTGATCTCTGCCTCCTGAGTAGCTAGGATTACAGGCGTGAGCCACCAGCACCTGGCCTCATTTCATTTGTTATAAGCTGTGTTTAAATGACAAGAACACCAATGGGCACACAATGACTGTATACAAATAATTTACAACTTTAAAGTAATGTGATATTGTTGAGATTAAGAACACTCTTAAATGTCAATCAATAATGCTTTAAGGACAGAAATATAAGTAAAGAAATAATCAAGTGGACTACATAAAGTCTTGCAAATGCAGCAAGAAAACTTCATTAGTATGTACTATTATACTAGCTCCCACTTGTGATTACATATGCATATTGTGCCTGAGAGTTCATAAAAGAAACTAAATAGCATGACACATATATATGACAGCACAAATACTTTAATTGGTTTTCAACTCAAATACTTTTCTATGTAAATATAATAACAACTTCCAGACAATAGTTACTAAGTTTAAATACAAAATATATACCAAATAGTGTATAAATCATTTGAAGGTATTATTTTCTATATTACATAAAGATGTCAATTTCATTCATTATGTTTCTTTAAAATAGGTAATACTATAATTAAATGAATTAATTGCTTATAAATTGCATGAAATTATTTCTTATAACATTACCTTATCTTACTATCTAAACTTCAGAGGAAGTATTAAAGTATTACACTTTGAAATCTACTTAAGTGAGTTCCTATAAATTAAAGACATGTTCTTTAAACTTGTAAGCTGAACTTTTGCAAGGTTCAAAGAACAATTTTCATAGCCTTGTATGCAGCTGTAATTCATAACTAGTATAATTTGAAAAATGTTTGAAAATTTAAATTCAACTTTTCCATATAGAATAGCACATACTGAGACCCCATAAAAGAACTCCTCATCCTCAACAAAACATTCCTTTTTACCAAACAACAATATTCAAGATTTCTTATGTACAACTTGCTTGCATTACTTATTGGTAAAGGTGTATTTTAAGACTATTAATTGCTTGATTTTAAATGAGTAATTTGGGACAAGAGAAGCAAGATCTATGAAGAGAAGACAGTATAAATTTTTCATCCAACTTGAAACTTAAAAGTTGAGAAAAGTAAGTACTATCCAACAGTTACAGCAGGAAATTGATATAAAGAAATGAATCCATGTGTAAGTCACTCTCCTTTATGCCAGTTCTAGTTTTTCTTTAAATAAGCATTTACATGTACAGGAAGTTTTCACAAGGTGGCAACAGAAGCAGGAAAGCCTCAGGACAGTTCTGCAGTATCTTCTCCTTAAGTCAGCTACCAAAAACTGACCTACATCAAAATAAATACACATAAACCTAACACAGGTGTGACAGATTTGCATATATTTTCAGTTAAATTTGTATAAAGATGCTGCATCTGTAGACCATAGAGATTGTATGTGCATATGTAGTCTGTGTGCACAGACTTCATTGACTTTCCTGTGAATGGGAAGCTTCTTCAAGCACAGCAGATAACATGGTCATTTCACTTGACTTTTGACACTGTTTGATTGAGATTTCTACTGTCTCTAGGCAGCATATGCATGCGTTTCCATGGCATTTAAGACACATTTGACATAGGAAATGGTAATGTGTGTTTTACAGAAAGTTCTCCACAGACAGTCTGTGTAATTCTTTTTGACCTGTAAAATACTGGTATCATGTTACATCTGATTAAGACAGGTGGTCAACAGTGGTTAAAATTGGACTTTTAGTGATTGGAATAGAGATTACTAGTGGGTTTGATTAAAAAAAGAATGTGAGACTATATATGTAGAAAACCTAAGGCTTTTAGAACAGAAACTTTAAAAACTCTTAAACGTGTATGATTTATTGCATCATTCCCCTGTGAAGTGACAGGAAAGAGAATCTACTACTTGACAAGCCACCCTTCCTTAATTCTGAAAATAAATTTGTGTGATTTATCAAATACACTAAAATAATTGGTCTGTTTTTGTTTCTTCTAGTAAAAGATGAAAGTTACCCTGAAGTTATTTTTCTTCTTATGTATCTATTTATTCATTTTTTTAGTGATACTGGAGTTGGAAGTCAGGGCTGTGAACTTGTGAGGCCAGTGTCCTACCCTTGGTCCGTGCCCCCAGGCTTTTATGGTTTAGTTTTATTTTTTCAATTAGGGCCCCATGCTTTTTGCTCAAAAGCTGATCTCAAAGCACAATCCTCCTACATATGCCTCCAGCAGAGCTGGGATTACAAATGTGCACCACTATTCAGCTTGTTGGTTGAAATAGGGTCTCAGTAAATCTTTGCCTGGGCTTGCCTCAAACAATGATCCTCCTGATCTCCAAAGTAACTAACTCGTCTCAGTTGCCTTTTAGTTATTTCAAACTTTGCAATTGTGCCCCCATTACTTTTTGTGCTAAAAATATGAGTTATTTAATGAGAAAGAAAAATACAAAGGAAGCAAGAATATCTTCAGATTGGCCCTACAATCATTTTAACTTTTAATTCCTTGTCAAATTCTTCTCTTGGTGTTCCTGCAACTCTGCCACAATGCGTCCCTCCAATGATAGTGAGGGGGAACCCGTCACAAGAGTTCACCTCCACACCCTCTATAAGCACAGGAAAAGATGATCCCAGGGTTTGTCTATAGTTTAAAAGAATAAACAAAATAATGACATTTTTCTTGGATAGACTAATTCAAAGTTTAAAAATGCCTCCACTTTATCATGTTAAAGTCTCAGAAATTAGAAGGGTAGGCATTACAAATTCCACCCTATACACAAAGAAACTGATCTGAATGAATTAACTTGCTAATGTTTTTACCTATAAAAAGTGATAGCATTGAGACCAGAATCTGGTCCAATGTTCTATTCAGTACTCATCTCCCCTTCTGACCATGACAGTTTCAAAATGGCAGGAACTAAGCAAGCATTGGCCTGTAGTAGAGGACTCGCTCTTTATGTCGGACCCAATTTTAATACCTGGTCATATTGTTGAATTAAATGTCATATGCTACTTTTTTATTGGTAGTGTTCCAATGCTAAAATACTACTGAGAAGAGATAACCTCATAGTGTGTGTGTGGGGGAACAATAGGGAAATGCTACGGCATTAGGAAACCCTGTGAGCAAAAAAACAAGTAGGTCAGGAGAGCCCAGGCACACAGGAAGTCAGAGAGCCACATGTGGCCAGACCCAGGGAGTCAGAGAGGAGCACTCAGAAACATGTAGAAAATTCCATGCCTTCCTGACTACTCCGCTCCTATGAAATTTTGTTCTCTGGACTCTAGGGATTAAATGCCATGAGCAAAGGGTCAGGAAAGTACCTAGGTCATTCTGAGAATTTCACTAATATGAGAAAACTAATAAATACTGACATGAAGAGGTAAGCATAGGGCACAGTAAAATCTGCAAAGCATCCACCAAATGCCCAATACACAGAAGGTAATTAAATGCTAGTCTCCTAGCTCAGTAGATGAACAAAACAGACCACAACACAAAACTCACACCTTAGTGCACTTTTTAAAAACTTGATAAAAAACAGTGAAGGCTGGGCACAGTGGCTCACACCTGTCCTCCTAGCTACTCAGAAGGTGGAGATCAGGAAGAACATGGTCCAAGTTGGCACAAGGATAGATACAAGCCCCTATTCAAAAAATAACTAAAGCAAAGAGGATTGAAGGCTTAGCTCAAGTGGTACAGCACCTGCCTAGCAACATGCTTAAGAGTCTGAGTTCAAACCCAGTATTAAAAAAAAAAAAAGTGCCTCAGGTAAATTCCCATTACCTCTCAGGACCAACTCTAAAATATCCAACATATCACAGGACCAAATGTAAAAGGTTGTGTAAAAACAGAATAGAGTCCATAAAGATAACTGAAATGCAACACAGTAGATTTTATAATCCATGGCACAATAACCCCACCCAAATGCTTATTACAGATGTGGGAGAATAACTGCATGATTTCAGGAATTGATGTTGGATTTCTTTCTGGGAAGCTCACTGCACAAATCATTTTCTATTTCACAGGTTGAGCAAATAACACCCCAATGTTGTGTTTCTCTTAGTCAGGTTGGCAGTAACATATGTAGCTCACACTGGTTTCCACAGGATATTTCTAATTTAGTAATCTACTCACTTAACTTCTGGTTAAGAAAGAATGCATACAAATTAAAAGAATGTCAATATAGACCAACAAAAATGGGAACCATCAGCTTTGTGTCTTATTCTCTTCGATAACTCCTTGTGCCTTTCATTTTTAGGGTTCTTTTTCTATATTTTTCTCCATGAGCATTTGGGAACTCAGTAGTGCATACGCACATGTCCTAAGACAGGTGTTTGTTGGAAGTGGGAAGCTGCAATAGAGTTCAAATCTTCCCCTAAGTTTAACCCATCTTCTAATGTGAAAAAGCCTAGGCTCCAAGTAAAACATTATGTTTTCTCCCTAAGTCTTTTCTGCCAAATACAGCATCTTGGACTGGGTAGACACTTGGTCGTGTTTTAGCCTCTTTCTCTCTTCACTACTTGCCTTTTTCCTTTTCTTTCTTACCTATCCCTACTTAACAATATGATAGAATATGTCTGGGTATAAGATAAAAATCTTTGCCAATGGAATTATGGTATTTGCATTATGGGGACTCTATCACCACCTCATCCTAGTTTCCCAAATACACTTTTCATTCTTTTCCTAGTTACTAATGGAGGTCTCTCAAAGTAAGCCTTATGAATACATTTCAGGCTATAAAATTATACTTATTTGGAAGGGAGAAAAAGAAGAAAAGCAGAAGTTATAGAAGTTCTTTCCATGAAGGAGGTAGCTTTGATGGATGATTGAAAAGTAAAAGCTAGTTTCCAATGTTAAGAAGAGAGGAAGAAGCCCAAAGTCAATATTCTTCATAAATCAATTTATATTTATAAGAAAAATGGAACCACTTAAAATTCCAACTTAATTTTCTTTTCCACATTTACAAAGTAAGTGGTAGAAATAGAAGTAGAGCCCTAAAATGCATGGTTCCAATGTTAATGGTCTTTCCACTACACTATGATGTTCTTATTATCTTCCAATTGGAGACAGTTCCCTTCCCGCCAGCCACAAGAATGTTCTATTGATGAATGTGAGAAGCTCCAGCCCAGCACCCTATGAGGAGCAGATGATTTTCAGAGTCAGCCTAATCTTGTCAAACCCCTTCTCTGAATCTGAGGAAAGACCAAAAATTCATTTAAGTAGAAGACAAATGAATAAAGAATGCCTCTTAGTAGACAGTGCGGTGTCTGGGAAAGTGTTTAGGTTTAATCCTGGTTGGATCATGTTTGGGAGTTAAAGTAGGATATTGCTAGAGCTCTCTGAATGCATGTTGAAAATCTGAGAATTGTTAATACCTAACTTGTTTTCTGCACAGGCTATTTTGAGAATCCAAATATTTATAAAAATATTAAATGAACATAGATCACCTATTTGGTACTAGATTAAATAACTGCTTACATGGCTAGCATGAGGTAAACAATAAATGTTGGGAATTCTGTTAGCTATTTTAATATATCCATCCTCAAACCATCCCTCTAATTTCCTACTTCTAGTTTTTCTCTTCTCTTACTATTCTGAAGCTCCTTTCTCTATGAAGTTTTTATAAAAAGGAATAAGATTTTACATCTAATGAGATGTTCTCAGATAATGCAGTTTTCGGTCCATGTAATATATTGGTTCACGACATCTAGTGACAGTTACTTGAATGAGTATTCATTGAGGAAGTTAGACTTCCATAAGACTCCAGAACACACACAGTCACACAGATACACAGACACACACACACACATACACACACACACACACACACACCTACTGAGATTTTTTAAAGATCTCTAATTTACAAATAATTAAATCAATCATTAAATACAATTTTCAGGAGTCTAGTACTTTGGTTATAATGCAATAGTATTTAAAATTAGTGTACTTTGCCAAAAATGAATTATTTGATGATAAAGTACTTCTAGTTTCATATAAAAATCTTCTAAAATCTTGAGGTGAGAGTAGCTTGATTTTTTCCATTTATACATATTTTATGACATTATCAAATCCCAATTCAAGTGGTAATTTATAATCAAGGCTAATGAAACTATACAAATATATATAAATTGATATTTTGTAATGCTGCTTTGGCATGTTCATCCACCAGATTTCTCATTCTACTAATGCCTATTTTTATCCCCTATAGAGAGACAAAGACATGTACAGTCGGTATCTTAAGGAAGGTGATGATTCTGCAGTGAACCCAAAAGTCAATTTTAAGTCTAATTTCCCTGTTAACAGAACTTTACCTTTATTGGATTTTTTGAAAGTAATTTCTCAGATATGTGACATGATGGACTAAGCATGACCACAAAAACTTTTTTCTGACTTAACAAATATTTCAAAGCCCTGTGAAGAGCATTCTGTTTCCCAATCTATTTTAATGCCAAGTTTAGAAAAGGCTACCACCTATGACTATATGTCATTTAGACCCATTTATATGTGTCATCTGAATAGCTCCCACGATCCCTACTTTTTAAGATATAGTGTCCCCTGATTAAAAAAAAAGAAAGACAGCATCATTTCACTAATTACAGACAATACAACACACAAGCTGGGATTTCAAAACACTAACCAACCCACCACTGCAAAAAGGCCAAGACAGTAGCAGAAAAGGTCCAGATTATAGAGGCTGTTGTTTAACAGCATCACCTACTGTGATATTCTGTGAATCCGTGCAATAAAGGAATAATATTTGTAAGTAAGTGGAAAGCAGTCATGGGAAAACGGTGAAAAAAGATGTGTCAGACAGGTGCAGTTGGACAGTGCTCCTAATTTTTATCTGTCCACATAAATTCATATAATCTTATGATTGTTGATCTAGGCAGTTATCAGGTTTGGGGTTGTGTCCTAAAACTCATCCACTACCACTTAAGATCCATCACTCTCCACTGCCTGGAACAGCCAATGAAGAGGTGTGATGGCCACTACTTGCACTGTACCTTCCCTTCCCTATCCAAACTCTGTCAAGCAGTAGCCTACATTTTTTCACTCGCTGCTAGAGGCCTCTATCTACCTGCCATCTGCAGCAAACACCAAAAGGAACAGCAGCAAATCTGTAAATCCTGACCAACAGAATAGGTGTCGAGGACTGGTGGCAGGGTCTGCAACCGGTGAGGACAGACGGACTGACAACCAGACAGACAGACAGCAGACCATCAGACACCATCCATGACTTCCAGTCTCAGAAGAGGGGAAGCCTGCAGCACCAGAATCATCATTCTTCCACTAGGCACAGACAGCAGATTAACGAGGGTTGTGCCTCCCTCAAGCCAGCAGGCTTAAAGTATTTGTTTTCTGGATGAGAAGAAGCAAGGAATTCAGAAACCTGCTGCTCTTTACAGAACCAGACCAGCTCTGGCCTTCTCAGTTAACAGCTTTTTTTTTTTTCCTGAGTTTATAAAGGAAACTAGATTTCTACTATTTTGCTGTGGCTTAACACCCACATCTTTTCCTCAATATCGCCCTCTCCACTCTAGGTGGCAGTTGCACTGGTTGGGGACCCATGGGTCTGTGAATGCAGCCTCTATCCATTCCTCTCCTGTGAGGCACTGCTGCACTGAGGGGAAGCAGAACCATTTCCTGGCAGCCTCTTCTCTTCAAGAGGCAATCCTAGGAGTGGGAGGGAGGCCATGCTGAGTGTGCTCTGTGCCCTAGTTTCACCCCTTGCTCCCTCCTTACCCCTCTTTGCAATCAGCTAACTCCAGATGCAACAGGTTCCCTTTGGCTCTTCCTGCCAATTGCCTGCGCCAGATACACCTTCTAGCTAAGCAAGGGACGCCAAGGAATCAGTCCCAGTCAGGGTCTCTAAATTTCCTTCAGCCCAGAGTAGAAAACTTTCCTGCATACACAAAGACTGCCCAAGGGAGGCAGGGTTGGAGTCCCCTTCAGATTCATTCCATGGGTGATGCTAAAGAGCTAGAAAAGCCCTGCCTGGGTACCAGTACAATGTAAGCAGTTTTGTCTGAGACAAGCAGCAGCAGTGTTCACACACTGTGCACCACCACCAACCAGCCCCATTCCCTCCTCATCCCCCGGAAAATAGGGCCTGGGTAGAGCTCCCCGGAAGGGGTGATGACTTCTAAATAGGGGAGAATGTGTGCAAACATTCAACCCCTTACTGGGCTACTTCTTCAGGAACTGTGCAGGCCCTAGAGGTCCCTTGGAAAGCAGGAAAGAAGAACCTCTATTTTATTCAGGCCAGCTTCTCCCGTTATTAAAAACTTTGTATTGCCAATGGCATTATATATGGATGAGAAAATTTGTCTTCACACAAGTATTCTGTGTAGAAGACAATAAATAAAAGGTTAAATAAAAGCTGAAGAGGCAGGTTACCAAAGATGGCAACTGCCCCCTCCACAAAAAAAAGACCCAACCTTGATCTGTGAGATGAATGAGTCCCCAAACAAGCATTAAAAATAAGCATTTTTATTATATAAATATTAGTTCCTTTTCACTGGGGTACCTTGTACCTGCTAAACAACTCCAAAGAGCAGAAGAGCTGTGTTCAGCACCTCCACCTTGGCTCCTGTTCATCCCACCACCCCTCTTTCTTCTACTCATCCCCTGGCCCCTACCCTGCTTCCAGCCCAGGCCGTTCCACTAGGGTGGGATCAGCTTCTCTCAGCTTCTGCATATCCCACCACCAGGGTGGCCCCTGTCCACCCAACCCTCCTGGGCATCCCCCGGCTCAAGCCACCCTCCCCTGGCTCCTAGGTTTCTGGCTCCCTGGAATCCTCTCCTTCCTCCGGACCCCCTAACCTCTTCCCTGCTCAAGCCCAGGACCCCGGCCCCAAGGCGGTCCCTCGCCGCCCCTCCCCCACACCGAGCCGGGAGGAGCGGGTGAGTGAGTGGTGAATGGACGGATGGAGGCGCGCGGAGGGATGGATGGCGCGGTTAGGGGTGGCTTACTTGAGCATGGCTTCTTCTTTTTCCTCCTCTTCCTTCTGCCGGTCCATCACTGCCATGATAATGTTCCTCTCCTCCTCGGTCAGGTGGCTCAGGTCGGGCAGCTCTTGCATGGGGGGAGGCACCGTGGGTGGGCGAGGACCGCGGGGCCCCACGGCCGAGGACATCTTCGTGGCCTGCCCGCCCCCTGCGCTCGCTCTCTCGCTCTCACCTTTCGGATTCACGCCCAGCTGCTGCGCCCCGGCTCTCGGCTCACAGCGGAGCCCTCCGGGCGGCGGCGGCAGTGGCGGCGGTGGCGGCGGTGCCGGGGAGAGCGAGTGCCCAGGCTGTCATGGTTGTTTGCGTCCACCCAAGCCCGGATGCTGCCTTTGTTTGGGTCGCCCTGGCGAGCCTCAGGCCGCCGGCCGCCTCCCGCCTCCCGCAGCGCAGCCTCGGCCGGCGGGGGCGGGCGCACGGGCGCACGGGCGGGGGCGCGGCGCGCGCGGCGAGGGGCCGAGGCTGGCGCGGGGCTCCGCGGCTCGGGGCGGCTCCGCGGGGCTCGCGGGCGGGGGCGGGGCTGGGGCGGCCGCCGAGGCTGCGCTCGGGCTTGGCCGCCTCCAGTTTGGGGCTGCTGCGGAAGGGAGAGGGAGTTGGGGTGTCAGTTAGGCGGAGTCTTGGCGGCTTCGCTCCCGGGCGATGCTGATGCTGCCTCTCCCGCAGACATAGCTGCCAGCCGCCCAGCCCCGAGCCGCTCCGCCCACGGGCGCCACCCGCCCACTCCCCAGGTCCGAGCCACGCGTTCCCGGTGCTGCCCCCAACCTCGAGCCAACGTGCGCACCCCGGCGCTCTATCCCCAGGTACCCCTCACGCGTGACTCATCCTCCCTCTCCTGGCCCCTTGTCTATGTCATCCTCCCTAGCTCTGTTTTTCTATGGGTCGCATTAATCATCATCATCCTTGATACCTTCTTCATCGTGAAGACCCACAGTGTTCTGAACAGCTGGATGGAACACCCTCTGGACCCATTTTTTTCTTTCCTGCCACCATGTCTTTCTCGTTTCCTAACCGAGCGTTCACAGCAACAATAATGTGGTTTTCTAGATAATTTTGATCACACACACACACACACACACACACACACACACAGCATTTGACTCTTCAGTGCAGTGTCTTTCTTGACCCATCCTCGCTACAACTATTATGCAGTGTATCCTAATTTCTTCTCGCGATGCCCCACAACACTGTAACTCTTTAATTTGCCATTTAGGGCTCGGCTAGCCTGTCACACCTCATAACTGCACTTCTCTGGCGTCATTAATGGATTATCTACTCTTATTCCGCCAGTGATACTCCCTGTCATCATGTACTCACTTCTTAGCTTCTGTAGGTACTTCTCAAGAAACACTGATCCCAGATAAGAAAAACATCCAACCCTATCCTCTTGTATTTAAGAAGCTTCTGCTCAATGCCTGGCCCAATGATTGGCATTAAGGATGAGCTTCTCTTGCTGATAAAGGCAAAAATTAATAGACAATCCTTTCAAAATAGGTAATATTATCAGCTTTGAAACCTGGAGACTGAATTTTGTTAAGGCAATTATAAAAGAATCAATACAGAGGAGGGCTCAAATTGAGCAATTTCCTAAGCTCTCTTACCAACGGTGATGACAAAGCTGGTAAGCTTCTCTCCTGAGGAATTCTTTCTATAGTTACAGGAGTGAGTTAGTGCTCTTACTTTTTCCCCCTCCAAGCCTAACTTTGTCAATGAAAAGATGACAACAGTGATATATATGTATCCTAAATTCTTCAAATATATATAAGGAACTTAAGATTTGGTTGATTTTCCTTTAAATGCAAGGAGTTGCTTCCATCCAGACACATCTATTTGAATTCTCTCAGTAATGAGAGGCTCACTACCTCCTAATTCTATTTCTATGACAAAAATCCCTCTTCTAACTGAATATCTTTCAACCATTGGAAACTGTTATCAGGTCTTTTTTGGTCTTCTCCAGAGTAAACCTGCCCTGTTTACCCAACCAACAACTGCCTAAAGTCAGTCTGGTCATTCTTGTATCACTTTCAACACATTCAGATTTTTCCTCTAGCCTTACAAAATAGGTGTCAAGAATATGTGTAACCAAGAACAATGCCTGGTGTTTACTAAATGCTCAATAATGCTTTAGAAATATTATTTTTATTTACACAACTATTGTATTTCATTAAAATTTCCAATTTTCATAAGTGCTGCTGTCTCGCCAGATTTCCTTCTCCTCTAATTAAGCAGCTTATGAAAACACTCTGATCATCATCTTTTCTTCATTGAAAAAAATTATACTTGTTTTCCTCCTTCCAACATCTATGCAGGGGAGGAAAAAAAAAGCCTGAATTAGAATTCTGGCTCTACCTGTGATTGTATGATTAGTCACATTGTTTAACCTTCCTGCCACTGTTTCTTCATCTGTAAAATGGGGACAAAGATACTTATCTCAAAGGAAAAGTACTAAATAAGAAGACATATTTGAAACTTCTAAGTGAATAGCATTTTGGAGTTCTTTTTATTTCTAGCTCTCTCCAGAAGACGTTTTAGGCTGTCTCTCAATTATTAATGCGCAGAAGGAAGCTGAAATGTAGAGGACACATTCATTCTGCTAGATGTCTGTTTCTGTGCTAGTCAATATGGGAAGGCAAACATGCAACAGATAAAGACCTTGTCCTCAAGAGGTTCATGATCAAGTTTGTTCTTGTGAAAATCTTCTAAACTACAAATAAAAGAACAATAAAGCCTCAGTAGACATTAGAACAAGCTGAGTCAAGCTCTTGAAGGCAAGGATGTAATCAACAATTAACAGTGGTGCTTTAATTTGCTTTGGCTGCCATAATAAAATACCACAGATGGAGTGGCTTATATAACACAAATTTATTTTCTCAACGTTGTGGAAGCTAGAAATTCAAGACCAAGTTATCAACAGGTTTTGATTTCTCCTAGGTTTGTGGACGGACTCTTCTTGGTGTGTTCATCCTCACATGGCCTCACCTCTGTGTCTGTGCTTCTCTCCCTACACCTGCGAGGGTTTCCGATCTATTGATTAGAACCTCATCTTTTTAACCTCATTCACTCTTATTTACCTCTTTAATTTGACCTATACTGCCAGACATGGTCATACTCTCAAGTAGTGGTAGTTAGGAAGGACTTCAGCATACAAATTTAGGGGGAAACACAAGTCAGTCTGTAACAAGTGGTTTATTAGAATTACTTTGGGAATTTTTTTTTAACAGTACTAGGGTTCTACCACTTCAGCCATACTCCGGCCCTTTGGGGGTTGGCTGTTTTTGAGATAGGGCCTTGCTTTAATGCCCAGATCAGCCTGGACAACAGTCTTCCTATTTGTGCGCTCTCACCTAACTGAGATGAAAGACATGTGCCACTGTACCCAACTATTGGTTGAGATGGGGTCTTGAAAACTTTTTGCCCAGGCTGACCTCAAACATGATCCTCCCAATCTCTGCTTCCCAAGTAGCTAGGATTACAGGTTTGAGCTACCACGCCTGACTGGGAAATGGTTATCAGCATGTATTATCTGAATGACAATGAAAAGAAATCTGTTTCTCAACCATCTTTAGGTTCACAGATACTTTCCTGTGCTACACACATAAATGTGAAAGTAGTGAGTGAGTAGTTGAATGAGTGACTGATTGACCTACCAATCTGTGCAGCTTATCAGTATTTCCTCTTCTGTCAGGAATCCTATCCATTATGAAGAGTCAAAGCAAATATCTAAAATTCAGAAAAAATGTTTTGATAAATTTGCCTCCAGAGAAGCAGAACTTACCCTTACTTAGATAAGGAAGCAAACACCCAAGAAGGTATACCGCAGTGCATGGCACAGATGTATCATCTGGAGATACTCCACAAAACCACTCAGTTAACTTGGAAAATGTGCAGAGTACCTCTCTCCTAGAAATTCACAAGGTACATTAACAATTTTAATAAGTGCCAAGATGCAATCATTTACTTCAGTAACGAAATCTGTCCTCTGTAGCTGGAGAACTGTGTTCTTCCCTGACCTGAAGGAGGAAATATGGTTTAGACAAGTTTGGGGGGAAAGTCTGACAAAAAGGCCTGTTATCCAAAGATGTTAGCTGGAGAGACATGAAATTTTTAATGTGATTCTCCTTGCTCAACCAATACGAGACTGAAAGGTCATAAAACTCTATTTATCAGATATTATAATACCTTTCAAGTCAACATTAATATTATGCTAAGAATACTAGTAAGAAATGATAACAGACAAAGCTCCTAGCAGGTATTTCATTTCTTCTTTCCAATGATATTCTTAAATCATTATTTCTCAAAATAGCTCTAAAACTGAAGACTTTTAACTATTTGTTTAACTCAATAGCTGAAGTTCTAACTATAGACAGAAAATACTGAATACGTCAGGTTCAAATTCTCATACTATTATTTGATAGCTGTAGTGGATTGAATCCTGTTCACCCAAAAACTCAAATTTGCGTTATTTGGAAAAAAGATTTTTACAAATTACTTTAAATGAGGCCACATTGGATTAGAATGGGCCATAAACCCAGTGATGGGTGTTCTTATAAAAGGAGAAGACACAGACACATAGGGAAGAAGAAGCTAATGTGTGTGAGAGAGAGAGAGACGCATAAGGACAAAGACCATGTGAAAACAGAGGCAGAGTAGAGTTACACTGCTGCAAGCCAGGGAGTGTCAGGAGCCATTAGAAACTAGAAGCAACTCCAGAGTTACTCTTAGTCACTTAGGAAAGAACATACCTCTGCTGACATCTTGATTTGGAACTTCTAGCTTCCACAGTTGGGAAAGACTAAATTTCTGCTGTTTCAAGCCATACAGTCTGTGGTACTTTGTTATAGGAATTAGTACAATAGATATGTCTATTTGGGTGAATTAGTAAACTTCCCTAAGCCTTATTTTGTTTATCTATAAAATAGAAATAATAATTCTTAACTTTCAGAATTTTAGTAAGGATGAAAGACCGTGAATATGTGCACAGTGCCTGAACATAGAAGAAACTCCATTCATTCTTTGGCTGTGTATTTGCTGAGTACTTACTTTGTGCTAGGTGAGAAGAATAAAGTAGGGAACAAAGCATATAAGTAATGGCCTTGGAAAGAATTGACAAACTATGTCTGGCAAGGCAAGTGCAGCCAAATGGCTGTGGTTTCTGTTTCTTTGTAAATAAAGTTTTTCTAGAACATGGCCACCCCCATTGCTCATGGATTGTATAGTTGCCATCATGTTATAATGGTGGAGTGGAGCAGATAAAACAGAGACCATATGTTGCACAAAGCTTAAAATATGTACCCTCTGCCTCTTTATAGGAAAAAGCTCTAAATGCTTACAATGCTGTTGGAGCAGACAAGCATAAATAAAAACATGATAACAGTTAGTGTGATGACAGAAAAGAACTGTAGAAAAATAGGAAGTCATAGAATTCCCAAGAAGGGATTCTGTGAGCAGATAGATGAAGGATGAAGGAACTGGCCTAAAAGAGCTTAGCACAGAGTGTAACAGGAGGAGGGAAGTACAGAGACGGGGCCCTGAGTCAGGAAAGGGCAGTGTCCTGGAGGAACAGAAAGTAGGCCAGTGAGGCAGGTCATTGTGAAGGAGGAGAAAATAGCTAAGGATGAGCTCATAGAGGGCCAAGTCAGCTAGGACAGGAAGTGCTGTTTTATTCTTGTGCAATGAGAAACCATTGAATAGCTGAAGCAGGGAGTTAAATGATGTGCTTTATATTTTTCAAGTAACTACTTGTCAGGAGGAAAATGGGTAGCAGCAAAGGACACTGGATACAGAAATCTGATTAGGAGAAATTGAGGTAGCTTGGGGTAGTATGGAGTAGTGTGAGTAAGAAAAGTGAACATATTTGAGATGTACTTTCTGAGTTGAGTCCAGACATCTGCAGGCTGAGAGATGTGGGATGTGAAAAGAGAAAGTCAATTACCACTCCTATTTTGGTCTGAGCAGTAAGTCAATGGGTGATGGTTCCACATGCTGACATGGGGAATCTGTGTGTCTAAGGGGTGGTACAAGTGATGTGGTAAGGACATCAAAAGCCTTCCATCATTGTTTTTCATCATCATCATCATCATCATCATCTAAACTCTCAGAAAAAGAAATATATTTGAATTTAAATTGCTAATTGATCTCTCTGACCAAAATGTTTTTCTCTAAGGTTGAACAAAAACAATGTTTTTCTTTTGAAGATTGCTTCCATCAAAGATTGGCCTGAGAGCTAAAAGTTGTTCTCTTGATGATAAGACAAGTAGAGATTCTATTAATATATAATCAAAAGAAGTCAGCATGCACATGCATATTCATATTAAAGCTAAGGACAAAGTACTAGTTAATTTTTTCTCCAAGGAGCATTTGTATTCAAGATTCTGTACACATTATCATTATTTGCTTTTAATTTCTAGAAGGTTTTGAAATAAGCTGTTTTCAAATATCTGAAACGCCTGTGAGAGGCTAATTTTGATAACCAATGAACTTAATCTTAAAATTCTGAGTTATCACATCTGACGATGTTTTTTCCACCACAATTTCCATGAACACCACCATAATCTATTTCACAAGAATGGCTTTTATATGAAGTGATCATATGTCCTAGTTTATCCAGGACCATCTGAGTTTGTGCCCATTGTACTGTCATCACCAATAGCATTCCTTTTCAGTTAAATGTGTCCTATATTTGGTGATAAATTATCTGGTCACCTTATTTATAGACAGTTACAGCAATTTGGAAAAATATAGTCTTTCTGGCTTCAAAGAATTGTTGGCTCTCAAGAGATTTTTCTGAAAGTATTTGGCTGGAACTGGATATCAGATTTTGGCTCAAATTCAGCCAAATACCTATTTTAATCTGAATTTTGGTAAGGTTCCACCATTGTCATTTATTTCATAAGGAATTCAGTGTGTGGGGATGTTTTTTTCCTTGGGCCTAGAAGAACGGTCTTTATCCTGCTCTTTTCTGGTGTTCATACAAGTCTTTGGCATGCTTTGTCTAAGTATATGATATAATTAACTATACTGTCTTTGAGTTACTTTTTTTCAATGCCCATCTCCTGATTCAGAGTCAGAGTTCATGGCCTCTGTTGCATTCTTCTGAGGCTGATCACCTTCCATATTAGTTAACTCAGAATGTTTCATTGGCAATGTTTTCAAGTAATTTCTCTACATTTTATTCTCTTCAGTTTCTACTTTTTTGCATTGAATAATTTCTTCAAAGTCCTTCAGTTTTGATTGCATGTTATATGAAGGGTCTCCATCTTAGATGCTGTAACTGTTTAGTATCATTATCCTTCTGAGAATGCTGTCTGAGTATTTATGCTGAGTAAATTGAAATCCAAAGCTTAATGCCATTCTCTCTAGTCCAACATGCATTATCCTTCTGCATTTGTGATCAATCTCTGTCTTAAAAAGTAAGGCAAATTAATTGACTTTAAAAGAAACATTACTTTTTAACCTACCTATAAAACTAAAAACACCCTAAGTGCAAAATGGATTTGGATAATAATTCCTAAGAATGAATTATTATATAAACACACAAACTTTAGTAAGTTAGAAAATACCTTTGCTATATTTAGTGTTTAGGAATTATATTTTTATTAAAATAATACTTTTATTTATACCAAGACACCTCAACAAGCAGATTGAAATAAGCACTCTTTCTTTAGAATATTTTGATTGAGCCTCTGAGATTTCCTGGCAAGTCCCTTTGCCTATTTTCTTCTTTTCTACTCCCAAATTTGAGATAGGTAATCCAGCCCCACACAGGCCACTCTAGGACAAGACACTCACTGTTATTCATGGTACAATGACCCCTGCAGGCAAATGGGAAATGTGGTAGAATTCAGGTCTTGGCTCCTTATTTTGGTCGTACAGATTTAAGCTCTTCAGATTTGAGCAAGACACTGTCCTTAAGCTTGAATTTCTTCATCTGTAAAATGGACACAACTTGATCTCCTTTGAATATTCCCAGAATTTGCATAATAGTAATAATACTTCCTGTGTCTATTATGAGCTCTGGCCCTGTGTTAAGTGTTCTACATGGATTATCATATTTTCTTCTTCTAACAATGGGTATGCACTACTAATACCTTTGATGCACTGTTCAGCCTATAGTGTAGATCATTGTCTTTCATTTTCTAAGTTCCACATGATCAAGACATGGAGTGAATATTTTTCTGGATCCCTCAAGCACAGCTTTTTATATTTTCCCACCAACTTATAAAATTTCTCCTACTCTGTGGCTTACATCCTCTTTCATGTAAGATTATTAAGATTATTCTGCCACCATCTTGGATCACTTTCATTTGCCAAGGGCTCTCGCTCATAGTTTTCTTTTCCACTGCATCCATGGAAAATATCTTCCACATCCCCTTAGAGGATCCATCCAATCTTTTGACCTCTGCATATCTAAATCTTCTCACTCCACTCAGCATTCATTTTTCATAGTCATTCCTTAGTCTTTGTATCATCCTTCAAAAACATGAATTCAAGCCTCCCTTTATTGACTACATGTACCATGACTCCCACAACTCTTTGACAAGTTGGACACCTACCATGCAGTTATACTTTATTTTTTATTTTTTTATTATTTTTTATTTTCAGCACAATTTTAGTTTTACTTGTCTTCACATTCAACTGGTAGTCTATGACTACTTCTTAAGTAACATAAGGGTCAGATTTCTCCACATCCGTGTGATTATCTCCTTCTGGTAGGTTTGGAAAGGGAAGCAAGCAGAACATGCTGTCTCATAGCTCTCAAAGTTTTACTGCCTACTTCCTGCTCCTCCTCTGGACCTCTTCATCTTCTCTCTGCCATGGCCAACTGCATATTTTCCTCAAGGTCAGCAGAAACTCAAAAACATTTAGATCAGAGCAGTGGGTTGTAGTGGATTTTATCAAAAGTATGGGAGGGGTTGAGAATGTAGCTCAGTGGTAAAGCATTTGTCTAGCATGCACAAGGACCTGGGTTTGCTCTCCAGCACTGAAAAAAAAAATATATATATATATATATATATATATATATATATATATCAAAAAAACAAAAAGCAAATTAAAATATATAAGGGAAGGGATTATTTAAATGTAATGCTATGTATGTCTTTATTGTAGTTCAAGGAAACACTATCAAGGAGATAAATTCTTCCTAGTTCATTCCCTTATGAAAATGTCCATTTCTAAAGATATTCCCTTGCCCTTGGGTCCACTTCTCTCTATTTCTCTCCTTCTCCAAACTATTGCAGTTCAAAGATCTACTCAGTTCTCTACCAACCAAATTTTGTATTACCATTATTCATTCCTGATCATCCTACACCTACCCCCACAATTTCATATGTCCCCAGGGATCCAGTTACATAGACTTCAAAATGCTTTGTAAATTTAAGGAATACTGTGTTATGTCTCATTGTCCCTTTCTTTAAGAGTACTGGAAGACTAAGGTACTAGAGAAAGTAGTAAACCTATAACCATTCATCAGTTATGCACATGCCCACACACACATATGCACAAATAATACACTTTGGCAAAACATAGTGGTGTCTTGCTAGACAAAGTATGGATTCTGGTTTCAGCTATGATGGTCTTGAACAAGTTACTTAAAATTCTTGGGCCTCAGTTTCCTACTACTATGTGAAATTCTGCCAGTATCCTTTAATGGCGTAGCTATCTCCAGTGTTAGAAAGTACAAACAACAAATGGCAGTCATCTTATAATAAGGAGTTTCATAATTTTTTAATCTGTGAAATAGGTATTACATAATGAAAAGATACATCCTGAAAAATCAGAAATAGTAACCCAGCTTGTATTCTTGAATTAAAACTGATAATTTATCAAAATTATTAAGTACTAGGGAAATGCAAATTACAGCCACATGAGCTATCACTATACATCCATCACAATGGCCAAATTTAAATAGTGATAATGCTAAGTACTGACAAGAATGGATAGAAAAATGGGTCCCAGACATCACTGGGTAAGATAGACATCACTGGATAAGAAGGTAAAATATGACAACCACTTTGGAAAATTGTTTCAAAGTTTCATACAAAATTAAACATGCATAGATGACCCATCAATAATATCTTTGATAATTATTTTGAGAGAAATAAAAGTATATGTATGCACGAAGACCTAAACACAATTTTTTAGCAGATTTGTTATTAATAGCAAAAAAATTTTAAAAACTGAAGTGTCCTTTCATGGTGAGAGAAATCTTGGTACATTCATGCCTATGGAATATTAATAAGTTATAAAAAAGGAAAGAGCTATTGATTCATGTAATAACTTGGATGGATCTTAAGGGAAATATTCTGAAATAAAAATATCATACAGCATGTTTCCATACATATAAGATTCTTGAAATGATGAAACTGGAAAGTGTGGAAAGTAAAATAGATTCATGGTTTCCAGGGAACAGGGATGAAGAAACAGAATTGGCATGACTAGAACAGTGTAGAATGGGGTGTTTGTTTTTTTGGGTTTTTTTTGATAAGACAGTCCTGTCTCCTGGTTTTGGTGGTGATTACCTGAATCTATATATGAATTATAATTGCACAGAAATCTACCCCTCCATATATGACTGTATGCTTTAAAAATGGTGAAAATGGAATATGTCCAGCTAACAGTACTGTGCCAAAGCCAACCTGATCTCAGCTTCGTGACTGGAACTTGGTTGCTTAAGCCAAGGTGCAAAATTCCTTTCTCCTCACCACAGTACCATTAGCTTGACCACAGTGATTGACTCAGGACTTACCATGTGGTCCTTAATAGGTAAACCAATTTTATAGAGTTTGTGCTAAAAATGGTACGTTTTCTTCTACATTGGAAACCATTTTATCCTTATGAAGTTAAAGTTGTATATTTTATCCCTTTTCTGTTATATAGCTGCAACACATACAGTGAATATAGTCTAAACCCTTTAACCCTTCTTCAAGATAAAGATAAGCACAGTAGAATCAGAGAATCATAAAATCACTAGTTTCGTTTAGTCTGTAAGAATTATAATAGCCATGACAATTTCTGCTCCATATCCTACAACCCTTAAGTTCCTACATGTTTTTTCTCAATTCACAAAACTAATTTTACATTTCTCAATAGTCTCTATTCCAGAGATCTCAAATGCAGTACTCCTTGAATTCTTTGATGGACTCCATACTGTAATGAGTGCTGTCATGTTATACTGAAATCGCCCTTCAGAACTGAAACACTTATTGCCATAGATGTCAAGATCACAGCTATGTTCTGTACCACCTAGCCTTATATTCCCTCCCAAGGAATCCCCTCATTCAATGGATTGCTCAATGTTGCAGAAGTTCAAAGACTGAAACTTTTTATCTGGTATAAAGACAGGCGTGCTACCTTTAGAACTCCTTGTGCAATTAGTGGAATTCACAGTTGCAACTCTGGCAGTGAAATTTTCTCTCCACTCAATCCATCTTTCCTTGCTCCCTTCACAGGTGTTCTCAAATGTACATCACAATAAGTCTCCTGCATGCTAATCATAGACTTTTAGAATCTGTTTCCCTGGGAACCTCAACTGCAACAGTTGCTTCCAAAGTGGCCCAAGAAAGTAGATTCAAGAATGGGATTGTGTGCAGCATTATTATGGGATGCAGATCACACTAAGAGGTCAATATTAATGTTAGGTAGAATCTGTACAGCTCTTGTTGCTCCAGAACAATGCAGTTGTTAAATCTTTTACTGGTAGTGAGCTGGAATGGAACACTAATAGATAGGACTGCACTTATGAGTACAATATCCCAAGCATTGGAAAGATAATGGGAGGAGTGTAAGTACAATGACTTTGAAATGCAGTAAGTGCTGCTGGGCTGAATTGATACACTGAGAAAGAAAGAATGGTTTCAGGAGATTATTCACCAATTAAAATCTAGGTAAAAATGTCAAAGGATCTCAGTGGCAGTTAGTATGGCTTGAATGTGTCCTCTCCAAAATTCAGATATTGTGAATGTGATGTAATTAAGTGGCAGGGGAGGCCATAAGGTTTCCTTCCTCATTTTTTTCTAATTTTCATTGCTGCATATTAAATCATATATGGAAAGGTGTGATCAAGGTCTTTATAAAAGATGTTTCAGGTAGCATTTGGTTAGTTTGTCCTTTCACCTTCTGCCAGGTGAGGTTGCAGTGTTCCTCCCCTCCAAAAGATGCAGCAAGAAGGAACCATCTAGGAAGCAGAGAGCAGCCTTTTCCAGACAACTGAACCTCTGGATATAGAATTTTTCATCCTCCAGACATGTGAGAAAATTAATTTCTGCTCTGTATAAATTACCCAGGTTCTGGCACCTTGTTATAGAAGAAAAATTGGACTAAAACAAAGAATATGTGAAAACAGAAATTAAAAAAAAGATGTGATTCAAACCCAGGAGTTACTGTACAAGTAGTAAAACTTCATAGGTGATTGAATACTCAACTTCAGAATATCTGCTAAGCCAAAATCAGGTCCTGAATTTCAAAGGCCTGGAACCCAAGGCATGTGATAAGAACATTTGGGTTTATGCACTCAGAAAGATTGAATCCTCAGATTTCCCTCACACTCTCTGAGCCAAAATGTCCAGCTACTTTGTGTTGAAGGTTAGGGCTCCTCTGTATCTGAAGAAAGATACAGTATCCTACATAAGATGTCACCTCATCCCTCTTCACAGTGGCCAGAGCAATAATAATTAGAGTAAAGCCATAGTATAACCCACTTATACTAGTTCTAGTTGTACTGGAACTACAGGACCTATCCAATACATACCAGTAGGACCTGAGAAGCAAGTGTGGAACTGAATCTTCTTTGTGCTGGATGAAGTAAGAGTGGAAATAAGTAGTGGAGAGGTTATCAGTGTGGATGTGGAAGCAATTCCTCAAGCTGCACCCTGGCAAGGATTCTGAGAAAGAATGTTGACACATTCCTGGGATCATTCTTGAAAATATTGAGAAAGTTATAGACCCCAATAAGTCAGTCATATGCCAGAACCTACTGTGGCAGACAGTGAGAGAAGAGATCAAGATACTCAAAGAAATAGACATGCTAGAGTAGCATACGCCCATCACAAAAACAACACTCTATTTTCCAGGGCAATGAGGAATAAGCTTGTGAAAAGAGCACCAGAATCTTTAAAACGCTCAATAATGCTGCCCTTTCTAGAACTGACATTGAAAGATGCTGTCACAGGACTGGGCTCCATAATGGAAATAAGGATGATAGGATCTCAAAATTAAAGAGGGCAGGTGAATAGAGTTACCATAAGAAGCAACAAGTAGAAGTGACAGCCATGGAGATAGTCCTGTCTATACAAATATACAAAATAAGGGCACTGCTTCATCTGCAAAATTAAAAGAATTCAAGGATAGATAATCAAGAGGTTAAGGGAAGCTGCTCTAATAAAAATCAGAATCTCTTGCCCTGTCTCAAGATTTGAGTGAATTTCCAAACTTGGAATCCATTGCTTTAAAAAAAAAAGTCCACAGCCCTAGGTGTAAAGGCCTTACAAAACTAAAGTATGAAACTGTAATAATTATCCAAAATGCCCTACCCACTGTGACAGTATATTAATTCCAGAGTTTTTGAGAACTTTTTAACACAGAATTTAAGTTAACATGGATAGTCAGGGAAAGTGCTCTAATGGTCTCATTTTAAGTAGGAGTATACAGTTTTAATTTTAAAAATTAAGTCCTAACATAGGTCTGGCTTATATTTCATATACTAGGTCCTATTAGTAGTTGTCAAAGTCCCCAGCTGTTTTTTTGACCAGTGAGGTAATAGTATTTTAGTGGAGAAGACCCCAAGTATAAACTTCTTTGACAGTCTCCCACTAGACTCAGGGAATAAAACCAAGATTACACAGTAAGGCAGAAGAATATTGCTAACCCATAAAAATCTAAAGGACACAGTGGTGGTTTTCTCCTCATATGCACATTTAATTCAACAATATAGTCCCTACAAAAAGTGGAGAAGGACAATGGTCTTCCTCAAGTCAAACCACACAGTGGCTCCTATTGGCTGCTTCATTAGATGTAGTATCTTTGCTAGAATGGGTTAAAATGTCTTCAGGTTCGTTGTTTATGAGCATTGATCTAGTGAATTCATTCTATTCCATCACCATAATGAAAAAGCCCAAGACACAGTTTACAATCAAGTGGGAATTAGACAAGAGCGTCCCATTTTTCTGCCTTCCATAAGGTTATGTTAACACTACTAATCTCTCTAAACAGATTTCAAGGGGTCCTAGCCTGTCTGATCATACCGTGGAACATCACATCCACTGACTACACTGGTAACATAATGTTAATCAAGGCGAATATGCAAGAAATAGCAGCTACATCAGAATCTGTGATAAGGTGCATGTGCTTCACAGTAAATAATACAGAGCATACCTGAGTAGTATTCAGGGACTTGACACAACAGCAAAGCTTTCGGTGTCTAGTGGTTGGGAGCATGCTAGAACATTTCAATCCACATAATGGGCAAATTTGGCATCTTTCATCTCCCAAAATGGTAAGCCTCTTTAGGTACTGGGGTCAAGATATTCCATCATTGGAAATACTACACTAACCTAAATATGAGATGGTACAAATTGCTTTACCGGGCACCTAGTGTCCAAAAAAATCTATGAATCAGGTCTGGATTAATAGTTTACGGAGTGCTGACGCTTGGGCCGTGTGACTCAGGAGACCCTGTATTATTAGAGATATTAATGGAGGGAAAAGATTCTATGTGTAGTGTATGTCCACTGCAATGGAAGAACCACACTATGAACCTCTGTGGTTCTAGGCAGGTTCATGTCATCTGTAGCAGCAAATTATACATTTGCAATAGCAAACAGCCCCTATCATCACAGTGGGCCCTCTCAGAGGTGGTACATGCTGACCATGGGACACTAAGTGTCCATGCAGCCCCAACTGCCCATCATCAGCAAAGGTGGTGGAGTGCAGTGGATTCTGGGGTGTTGCCTCCTCCTCCATATCTCATTTTGGACCATGGCATTTATTTCCCAACTTCTGGAAGCATTTGGGTGCTAATGGCTCACAGCTGAATCTCTCTCTTGCTTCTAATCTCAATCTCTCTCTCTCTCTCTCTCTCTCTCTCTCTCTCTCCCCTTTACTCCCCCGTTCTTTCTTTCCTTTTCTCACTCTGTCTCAAATTTGAGTATTTTTCTAGTTAAGAACTTTAATTACAAGTAATTTCACTGTTTCCTAATAAGACTTAATCATTGGGATATATTGACCTGCCATTGATATATTTTATGATAAATGTATCCTTTCAAGATGAACCATACTTGAATTATAAAAATATATTTTATAGTATATTTACATCAAAGGAAAATTCTCATATTACATGCCCAGACTACAAAAGCCTAAATATCATTTTCCTGATAATGTTTTTGGACTCAGCAAATGAAAAATATAGTAGAACTTACTCAAATATCAATGTTTCCAAGAAATGAAATGACTTACAATTTTTCTTTCATATATTTGTGATAATAGAATAGACTTGTTTTTCCCAGACAGGGAGATAAATCTCTCCTGTTGTGATCCAAACATTTTTTTAGGAGCTATCAGAAAACCCATATTTTAATGCCAAAAAGTGAGTATAGAAATGGTTTTTTAACCTTTCCTCCTTTATCATTCTCACATAGGAATTGATCAAAGTAGAATCATAAGTTGAAGAGCAAATGTCAATAAATATGACTGCTTTCCTAAGGGCCAAATTCACCTGACCCACTGAAAGTGAGAACGATATCCTGCCATAGTTCTACTTGTTCAAAAGCATGTGGGAGCTACATGCTAGTGCTGCTTACACTGTGCCTTCTACAGTAATTAATACATAGTCCTTGGTTCAATTTGCTCAATATGTGTGGAAAACCTGTAATGTCACTGGGTAGAAAATACATGGTGGTAATCAATGGAAAGATTAAAAGCCACATGCAGACTTCCAGTTTCAGTTTGGCATGTAAAGAACTTGGAAGCTCTTTACTTCTAAGAACCTCACAACAAATTTTTTAAAAGCACAACAAACAGAAAATTAATGACTTTTCTTATATCCAAATTCACAGAGCAAACTACCACCCTAAAATCTGAAGAGGAAGGTGAATACAGAAAATCATATTGGGAGTAGAAGCACTAGTGCCAGTCACTGCTAGGAACACTTGAATGGCAATTTTGATAGATTGCTCAAGTCTGTATGGACTAGTATGAGAATAACAAACTTCTGGAGGCTGCAGTCTTAGGAGGACCCAAACATTTCATCAATTTTACCTCTGGGAAGCCTTCATGTTCTCATAGTGAGGAGCCAAGAAAGTCTTGGTTCTGTCTGCAGGGGAAGAGGACAAGTAACCATTTTGAAATATAAAGGAATGTTCATTATAAAAGGAAATATTTTATTGAAGCCTTATCCTGCCTAGGGAGAGAGTATTTATCCAACAAGAAAAAAATAGAGAACATGCATAAGCAGAGACAATAACTTGAAGAACTAATCAAAAATCAGTATAATAGAATTAAAGAATGTTTTGCTAAGCTCATCAATAGACCAGACAGGGCTAGAGAAAGAGCCACTGAAATTGAAGATAGGCCAACAGAAAACTCCCAAACTGAAAAAAATCATAAAAATTGGAATCCCTGAGAAATGTAGGACATTTTCAAAAGATGTAAGTATGAACAAGTACTAAGAGAAGAAAAAAGAAAGAGTAAGAAGAAATATTTCAAATGAAAATGACTGAGTACTTTCCAAAATTAATTACAAACATCAAATCATGGATTCAGGAGTTTCAAAGAATATTCAGCATGAAACTCAGAGAATAGGAAAAACAAAAGGTATACGTTGACATATCATATTCAAAGTGCAGAAAACGAAAGACATATCAGAGTAGGAACCATAGCAGACTTCATATCAGAAAACATGTAAACGAAATATTTAAAGTATTAAAAGGAATCTAAAACTCTATATTCAACAAAAATACTGTTTTAAAGTGAAGGAGAAATAAAGACTTTTCAAATATGGAGGGAATTAATTGCCATAGATATGTTTTGCATGAAATGTTAAATGTTATTTAAGAAGAAATGAAACAATGAAAGTCAGAAATTTCTATTTATGTATAGAAAGAAATAAGATAGGAAAACAAATAGGTAAAGATAAAATGAAACATTTAAAAAAGTTTTTCAGTTTTCCTTAAAGGTAACTGTCCAAAAAAGCAATAGTAGTGATAGTATAATAGGGTTATGATAGCTCATTAATAAATAAAATTAATATAAAAACAGATAGGAAGGAATTGAGCATATTCTATTTTAAGATACCTGCTTACAGTGACTACAAATTGGCACAATCATGGATTACTTGTATGCGTATACTGTAAACTCCAGGACAATCTTTTAAAGTAAATTTTTTAAAGAAGTATAATTAATTCCAAGAAAGAATTCAGTTACACAAAATGTTCAAATAAAACTGGAGAAAGCAGAAAGAGGGAAGGAAAAAAACCAAACAAAACCAATAAAAAGTTACAAATATGGTAGATATTAAGCTAACTATATCAATAATTAGTTTAAATGTGAATTGTCTAAATATTCCAATTAAAGAACAGAGATTATTACAATAGGTGAAATAAAACAACACTCAGTTATATGCTGTCTATAAGAAATCTACTTTAAATATAGTCACATAGGTTAAAAGTAAAGATATTGAGAAAGGTATACCATGCTAATCCTAATCAGAAAGGTGGTAGCCATCTCAAAGAAACATACCAAGGAAAAGGAAGGGCATTCCATAATGATAAAGAGATAAACTGCCAAGAACACATACTATGTCTTAGACACAGGAGCCTAACATCAGGTCATCTGTGTTAATTAGTTTTATTGTTGCTGTGACCAAATACTTGACAAGTTAAGGGAGGAAAGATTTATTTACTTATGCTTTCACAAGTTGCATTGCATCACATTCTGAAGGGCATAGCAGAGCATCTCACATCATGGCAAACAGGACATAGAGCAGAGCAGTGATAAGAAGGCACCAGGACAAGATATCCCCTAAGGACAAACCCCCAGTGTCCTTCTTCCTTCAACCAGATCCATCTTCTACAGTTCTACCACTTCCCAGAAGTCTATTTAAATTTTGAACCAATTAATGAATTAAAACATTCCTTATCAGATCATAGCCTTCATAATCTAATAATAGTCTCTGGAAACACCCTCACAGACCCTTCCAGAGTGTGCTTTACTAATCTTCCAGGTGTTTCCTAACCAATGAAGTTGACAATCAAGATTAGCCATGACAGGTATACCCCTTGTCAATTGATGTCCCAATACATCTCCTTAAGTCACAACATTCCAACCTTGTCCCCAAAAAGATTCATGTCTATTTCATTCTGTTGGGTCTGGAGAATTAAGGCAGATGAGTCAGTATCCCATCTGCTCTGGAGAGTACTATCATTCCTGCATCCTGAAATCTTCATTCCTGCATCCTGAGAAGGAGTTGTAAACCTGCATTCCTGCACCCTGAAGGGGAGATATAGGGTGTGATAGATCTGCCACAGGGCTGATGAACAAAATGCTCTCAAAATTGTTTCCCCTCCCCCAATAAGGGGCAAACAGACCAGTTCATCTAAGAAAGCCCGCGAATCCACTGCCAATGAAAAGAAACCACCTACCCCTTACCCAAACCCAGAGTTAAAACATCCATAGAATTCAATCCCCTTATTGTGTTTGCTCTTGATCTAATGTCCACATATGAGGGACAGCATACGATTTTTGGTCTTTTGGGCCAGGCTAACCTCCCTCAGAATGATGTTCTCCAATTCCATCCATTTACCAGCAAATGATAACATTCTATTCTTCTTCATGGCTGCATAAAATTCCATTGTGTATAGATACCACATTTTCTTAATCCATTCGTCAGTAGTGGGGCATCTTGGCTGTTTCCATAACTTGGCTATTGTGAATAGTGCCACAATAAAGATGGGTGTGCAGGTGCCTCTGGAGTAACCTGTGTCATAGTCTTTTGGGTATATCCCCAAGAGTGGTATTGCAGGATCAAATGGTAGATCAATGTTTAGCTTTTTAAGTAGCCTCCAAATTTTTTTCCAGAGTAGTTGTACTAGTTTACATTCCCACCAACAGTGTAAGAGGGTTCCTTTTTCCCCGCATCCTCGCCAACACCTGTTGTTGGTGGTGTTGCTAATGATGGCTATTCTAATAGGGGTGAGGTTGAACTTTGATCACAAGATAAAAGCAAGTGCACACAAGGGAGATATGAGGATAGGTAAGACACCTAAAAAATTAGCTAGCATTTGTTGCCCTCAACGCAGAGAAACTAAAGCAGATACCTTAAAAGCAACTGAGGCCAGTAAGAGAAGGGGACCAGGAACTAGAGAAAAGGTTAGACCAAAAAGAATTAACCTAAAAGGTAACACACATGCACAGGAAATCAATATGAGTCAACTCCCTGTATAGCTATCCTTATCTCAACTAGCAAAAACCCTTGTTCCTTCCTATTATTGCTTATACTCTCTCTTCAAGAAAATTAGACATAAGGGCAAAATAGTTTCTGCTGGGTATCGAGGGGGTGGGGGGGAGAGGGAGGGGGCAGAGTGAGTGGTAAGGGAGGGGGTGGGGGTAGGGGGGAGAAATGACCCAAGCATTGTATGCACGTATGAATAATAAAAAAATAATTAAAAAAAAAAAGAAAAAAAATTGACCTCACCAAAGTTAAAAAAACAAAAAAACCAAAAAACGTCCATAGAAGCCCCAGCCTTTACCTGAGCAGGGAGCTACCAGCTTCTGGGCTCTGCTACTCTTCTCTAGCTGTAGCCTTTCCTTTTTCTCTATCCTCCTTCATACACTGGCTTTGGCTCAACAATCAGCTGCCTCACGAGTCAGTTCTCTGGCCTGTGAAGGCGAGGACCCTCAACACCGGTCTACAACACTTCAAACCAGCACGTAACAATAAAAAAAATGCAAACAGTTCCTATAGTCTTAATATTTCCAACATTTCAAAAGTGTAAGTTCAAATCTCCTCTGAGATTCAAAGCAAATTTAGGTGTGAGCCCCTGTAAAATCAAAACAAAATTTACATTCAACAGAGTAAACATTCCTGTTCCAAAAGGGAGGAGTTTAAAATACCAAGAAAGGATTGGCCAAAAGCAAGACTAAAAGGGCAAACTTTCATGTTCAGTATTCATAGCAGGTAGTGTTATAATGTGAGTTCCAACAGGCTTAGGCAGCCCTGTCCCTATGGCCTTGCTCTTTGCAGCCCATATGGCCTCACTCCTCAGTTGGATTTTGTCTCTGACTGTGGCTTTCCTCAACAGACATTCCATGTTCTTGGGGTCTCCACTGCATCTTCAGCTTCACCCATAGCTTCATGTATCATGCCCTGTTAGGAACTCTGTATGGGGAATCCTTTCCTGTTGCATATTGCTTGGCATCCGGGTTTTCTCTTCAAATCTAATGTATACCATTCAAGAACATACCCCTAGCGACCCACTCCCTTCAATCAGGCACCGCCTTCCACAGTTCTACCACCTCCCAACAGTCTATTCAAATTTTGAATTCATCAATGAATTTGTTAAGTCATTTATTAGGTCACAGCCCTCATAATCTAATTTTCTCTAAAGTACCCTCACAGACACATCCACAGGTGTGCTTTACTAATCTCCTAGTTGTTTTTTAATGAAATCAAGTTGACAACCAAGATTAGCCATCACAGCATCAAACCATAGGCGAAAAAGAAACTGATAGAGTTTTAAGGAGGAAAAAAACCTCAATTCATTAGTACAGTAGGAGATTTGACCATTCTTATGTGAATGGATAGGTCAAGGATTCAGAATGTCAGTAAGAATATGGTTGACCTGAACAAATCAACTTGGTAAAATTGATATTTATAGATTACTTTCAACAATTAAAGAAGGTAAATTTGTTACAAGCTCATATAAAACATAGACTAAGATTAACTACATTCTAGGGCATAAAATGCACCTTAACAAATGTAAGTAGATAGATACTACACAAGGACTGTTCTTAGACAGTGATAGAATTAAATAAGACTTAAATAACAAACAGCTGAAAAAATACCTAGACATCTGAAGATTGAATAGCACACGTCTCCAAGAAAATTCAACCGAAATGAAGAAACATCTTTAAACTAAAATGGGATGAACAAAGTAGCGCTTGGAGGGAAATTCATAGCTCTGAACGTATATATTAGAAAAGAGTAAATAGCTAAATGAATAATTTCAGCTAATCTTTTATGTTATGAGACCTGAGAAAACACTACTTTAAACTTAAAGCAAATAGAAAACAAGAAATAAAAATTAAAGCAAAAATCAATGACATGTAAGACATAGGAAAAATCAATGAGCTTCCACCCAAAACTAGCTTTTTGAAATGATCACTAAAAGTGATCAGCCACTATCCAGGCTATTCAAAAATGGGAGAGAAAATGGGATAAAAGGTCCTGGTTTGGGCTGGGATGTAGCTTAGTGGTACAGCGCTTGCCTATCATGTGTGAGGCCCTGGGTTCGATCCCAGCACCAAAAAAGAAAAGACAAAAAAAAAAAAGGCCCTGGTTTAATCAACTTTCAAAATGTGTGGACACTTAAGGTAAGTGGAATAGTATATAAATGCTGTTCTCTAACTCATAAATTTATTTACCACAGGAATACAGTTTAACAATTTTAATACTGCCATACATGTATACTGGAATTGATTAAGTAATTGAAGAGCAAAATATGACCAGGTTTCTCACTGTTGATACAAGTATTTATAGATAAACAAGGAGAAGAGGCTAGAATAATCTCCTTGGTATTGTATTAGAGTTGGATAACTTGTAAAAGATAAGAAATGGATGATACGTTTAGCTTAATATAGAAGTAGCTGCATATATGTTTATAGATATGCATACATACATATCTAAATGCAGGCTAGCATACACATACATATTTCTTTGGTCAGTTAGCTTTGAGAACCCACGATTTTTGAATAGCAGTAAGCACACAAATGTCCTAATAGCAATGTAAAAATCTAGCACCTAGATTTTGGCTTCCAATACCATTCTCTAATAAAAGGAAATAGAGATCCTTGGAGGAATGGCTGCTTCTGAAACTGGGAAATGTAATATGTAAGACAAACCTGCAGAATCTTATATTGCCAGAAAATAAGGAAGTGCTTTAAAAATAATAGCTACAACAAAACCCTACATAATGGTAATATGTCTAGAGGCCACCTCAAAAGAGCTTCTAATGGTGAAGGCTGGAAATGTTAAAGACCAAAATAAAGTGTATGAGATTGGTTTTAGTCAGTTTAGGCTGCCATAACAATGTAACACAGACCGAGTGGAGGCTGATAGGTTTAGGATAGAGATGCTAAAGATTTGTTCTTTATAATAAGACCCACTTCTTGGTTTGCAGGTGGCTGCTTTCTGTGTACCTACATGTTGGAGAGAAGAGGGAACTCTGACCTTTATTTTTTTGTTTTGTAAGGACACTAATCCCATCATGAGGACCCCACTTTTATAACCCAATCTAAACTTAATTACCTCTCAAATGCCTCATCTCCAAATAGCACTAAATTGGGGGTTAGGACTTCAGCAAATGAATTTTGAGAAGACACATAAGTATTAAGTCTGTTCAATCCATAGTAGGATTATAACCCATTATAAACATGAACCCATATAAAATGAACCCATGACATAAGTAAATGATTGAGTATATGAATAAATGGGAAGAAAAATCCCCCATGAAGAATAATTTCAAATAATTTATATAGGTACTTCACTCTCAAGAAAGAAGAATGGTCCCCCCTCTTTAAATGTGAGCTAAACATAGTGAATTCCTTCTATATAGTACTGTATGCAAAGAGGAAAAATGAGTAACTTTATAGTGGAGAAAGCTAATATCAATACTTCAACCAGGTATTGTGATGTCTCCAGCATTGGTCTTTTTGCTCAGTACTGCCTAGGCTATTCACAGTCTTTTGTGTTTCCAAATGAACTTTAGTGTAGATGTTTCAATCTCTGTGACGAATGACATTGGGATTTTTATGGGAATTGTGTTGAACATGTAGATTGCTTTTGGTAGTATAGCCGTTTTTATTATGTTGATTCTGCCAATCCATGAGCATGGGAGATCTTTCCACCTTTGGTAGTCTTCCTCCATCTCTTTTTTCAATGGCTTGTAGTTCTCCTTCTAGAGGTCATTTACATCCTTTTCCCACCTCACTCCGGTTAGACTAGCTACCATAAAGAACACTAACAACAACAAATTTTGGTGAGGATTCGGGGGCAAAAAGGAACCCTCATACACTGCTGGTGGGAATGTAAGCTAGTACAACCACTATGGAGAACAATATGGAGGCTTCTTAAAAAAACTAAACACAGATCTGCCATATGGTCCTAGAGATATTCCCAAAGGAATGTGACTCAGGTTACTACAAAGGTACCTGCACTTTCACAATAGCCAAGCTATGAAAACAGCCAAGATGCCACACTACTGATTGAGAAAATGTGGTACTTATGCACAATGGAATTTTATTCAGTCACAAAGAATGAAATTTTGACATTCACAGGGAAATGGATGGAACTGGAGAACATCATCTTAAGCGAAGTTAGGCTCAGAAGGTCAAACTCACATGTTCTCCCTCATATGCGAGTTATAGATCTAAAACAAATGCAGTAATATTATTGGACATGGGTCACACACTAAGGGGAGACTGCACAGGAGGGGTAGGGAAAGGGAAGAAAACCAAAAACTTGAAAGTGGTTGATGTGCTCACTGTATAGAAATCTTAAACTGGCAGAGGACACTATGGGAAGGGGTCTAGGAAGTAGTGAAAAGGTCTGGTAGAGATGAACCAGTTTGGGTTGTAATACATATATGCATGGAAACAACACAAGGAATCTTCCTGTATAGCTATCTTTATCTCAAACTAGCAAAATGCCATGTTTTTCTTATTATCTTTTATGTTTTTTCTTCTACAAAATTGGAGAACAAGAGAGCAGACCAGGTTCTGCTTGAAGGCAAGGGGGAGGGGGAGAGGCGGTATGTGTGGAGAGGAGATGGCCCAAATAATGCATACACATGTAAGTAAATGCAAAAATGATAAAATAATAATAATAAATACTTCAACCCGATGATCAAGGTCAACATCAATGGCCATAAATCATGTTGATAGTATGTGCCCCTGATACGATGAGATGAAAATGATACTTCGTTTCTGTGTTCTTCCTCTAAACTATAACCCCAGATTAATCATGAGAAAAACATAGACAAATTCCAATAAAGGGGTATTCTACAAAACATCTTAACATTGCCCCTAAAAACTGCCTAAGTCATCAAAAACAAGGAAAGTCTGGGAAATAATCACAGCCAGGAGGAGCCCAGGACATGACAACTAAATAAAATGTGGTATTCTGGATAGGATCCGGAACAGGAAAAAAAGGCAATAGGTTAAACGAAAGAATAACCTGAAAACTATGGACTTTAATAAGATGTATTGATACCAGTTCATCCATTGTGACAAATGTACCATGCTAATGTCACACGTTACTAATAAAGGCAACAGAGCATGGGGTATCTCTTTATACGAGCTTCTAAAATTTTCTGTACATCTAAAAATTATTCTAAAATAAAATCTATTAGAAGACACAGCATGGCACTTATCATCTCACTGTGAAATAGAACATGACATACACAAAGACCTAAGGTGCAGGGCAGTGGAGAGTGCTGAGTTTATGTGAATGCCCTAAGAGAAATGTTGCTGAGAGTTTCCAATTGGGAAACACCTGTGAATACATTATGAGAGAAAAGAAATGGGCACAGAACTATGATTTTTGATCAGCTGAAATGAAGGGAGTATACTAAGCTATTCTAAATGGGGAACAGCATAAGCACATGGATGGAAACCTCATTAAATATTTGAGAAAAACAAGCACTGAAGACTGAATTGGAGGATGAGCTCACATTATTTTGAATAGCTGAGGGTAAGGTAAGTTAGTACTGGATTTTAAGACCTTGGACATAAAACTAAGGACTAAATGCTTCATTTAATAAAGGAAGGCTTCTTACTGAGGGAAGGATAAGAAGTGGTCCTTCAGAAAGAATCCTAAAGAGAAGAGGAGCGGTCATCTCTGTGGCCAGTGCCTTATGTTATATAGCTATGCATGAGATGACAAGGATATGAATAAAAATGGCACCGTGTTTAGAAACTGGAGGGAGGTGAAAAAAGAAAGAAAAATATGAAAGAAAAATAAGAGGGTGTGGAAGTGAGGAAGAGGTAACAGGTTGTGGCATACTTTGCTTTTTATTTAGCTAATATTGATTCTCACCCTTTTTCCTGATTAACTGCAAACTCTAATTTGTTGAGGAAGACAATGTCTTCAATTAAAAATGCTTTACATACTCCATTGCCTCTAGGAGTACCATGTGGTCCAATGCTAACCAATAAGATGTAAGCTGAACTCTCAGGGGAGAACTGTTGTGTTCCTGATAAAACATGATAGTCTCTGCTATCATCTCCCTTTCTCCCCCTCCCCACGTAATATGCAGAAGGGACATAGATGATGCATAGAGCTGCAGTAAGCATCTCTATTGTATTATAACTGTATAATCTTTATCATATTATTATTATTATTGCACTGGGGGTACATTGTGACATTTACAAAAGTTCTTACAATATATATTATTAAATTCACTGCCTCTATCATTCTCCTTTATCCCTCCTACCTCCCTTCCTGGAATAGTTTCCACGGGACTCATTTCCATTTTACATACATGGGTACAAAATATTTCCACTATATTCACCCTTTCTTTATGTCCTCCCTCCTCCCACTGGTACCAACCCCCAGATAGGAACTATTTTCTTGTAATCAGGAGAAATAACGCCACACAGCAGGGGAGGCAGAAACAGACAGATCCTTGATAACAGTTGCGCAGGTATCTGAACTTCATCTTATGACAGGAAAAGAAATATTTACTTTAATGACTGTCGTTGGATTTCTTTATAATCCTCACAGTTTAACCCCTGACATACTAGGAAATAATGCCTTACTAATTGTCAACCCAGGATAATTGGAAAGGAGGCAGAAAAGGATCTACTCCTGAGGAACGAATCTCTCTGAATAGGTACATCACCGCTTGGAATTGGAGGCCAGCACAAAGTATCAACAGATATATTTTAATTCAGGTTGAAGAGGCTGAAAGTGCTTTGTGTACTGATGGCAAAGGTTCACAGACCTCTTTCCTATAATAGCTACCACTTCAAAAGCTATTTCAAAACTAAATAGTCACTCATCCATTTCCATACTGTGGTCATACATCAGATGTCTGCTCACTAGGTGAGCTGAATCCTCCTTCTTATAAATGAGGGATGCCCATTAGGAAAGTACTGGTTTGCATGCCTGACTGCTATAACACACTGACTCCATCTCTGCCTGCCACATAGACTATCAGTACAAATCTCTTATAGGTGTAGACCCTTCAGAAGAAGGGCATTCAGAACAACTAACATTAATTTAATTTATTCCATATTCTCTTACTTCTGAGCTTCTGAGCCCAGCAATAGTCATTATCCCTTAATTCCCTGATCACAGCCTAACAATCTGCAAATATTTCTGTGAGAACAAGGAATGTGACCTAACAGCCACCGCTAAGCTATCTCCTGTACTCTCACACAAATTAAATACATTGGATGGGATTTTGATATTTTTCAGTTTTACTTAAACCTGTTAGGATTATAGAACTTTGAAAGAAAGACATAAGGCAAACCACAATGGTTAATATCAATTAATTCAATAAATGTTTGAATGCTTACAATTTGCCTGGCACTGTTCCAAGGGCTGGCGTCAGAGAAATGAACAAAAACAAATTATGCAAAAATCGTGCTCTCTTGAAGTATATAGCTAGACAGGTGAGATGGAAAAATAAACAAAAGTAAAATGTATTGTGTGTCAGATTTTGTGTCTGAAGAAACTACTGTGAAAAGTAGAGAGAGTGAATGTTGAAGAAGGAAGAATGGAGAGTGCAATGTTTAACAAAGTGAGTGGGATAATGAGGCCTGCTGAGGAGGTAATACATGAAGGAGACCTGAAGGACGCATGGAAGGGATAATGTGCAGATCATCAGATATGTGGAGTGTCTTGAGGAAGCAAGACACTGACTCCTTTCACCAAGTCCAATGATTAGACCAATAAATATATCCGCTCTGCAAAATACTGACAATGCCCATCTTTTTTGCATGTATTGGTTGCATAAAAGTCATTTGCATACTTGACATTGAAGGTAGTCACTGCTCTGGTAAATTAATTATAGCCTAAATGCATGACACATTATAAGACTGTGTGGTAATAAGAAATAAAATAATAAGTAACCTGGGAAATACAGCAATGTTTTAGTGAAAAAAATTGTTAGCTATGTAGTTTTTGTTTATGAGCAAATAAATTCTGTACTTAAATTTTTCCTGTGATTATAAGGAAGAGATGAGAAAATCAAATTATTGTTTAATTCAATTAAGTAAAATCTAGAACTGCCTGGTGCAGATAGCTCATGCCTGTAAGCCTAGCTACTTGGGAGACAGAGATTGGGAGGATCATAGTTTGAGGCTAGCCTATCCAGAAAAGTGTTCTTGAGACTCCATCTCAATCAACAGCTGGGCTGCACCCCTGTCATTCCAGTGATGACAGAAAGCATAAAATAGGAGGTTCAGGCTGACCTGAGCAAAATATGAGACACTATCTTAAAAATAACCATAACAAAAAGGGCAGGAGGCATGACTCAAGTAGTACAGTATTTGAAATAATCAAGAATAAGCAAGGAGGATTAACTTCATGTATAGCTTTTATTTGCTGCCATGCATCTGCAAATAAGGGTAGCCAGCAAATCTATGAGATGAAAGTTTGTCTTCAGTTACCCATTTCCGGCCCTATTGTGATAACAGTATTGGCTACTGCTTTTGATTACTGTTTAAAAACCAGAGATGGTGCTTCATTTCATCTCCATAGCAAATCCAAGATGTGAGTAGTAATAATTCCTCATTTTCAGAAGGAGACACTGAAGTTCAGGTGTGTCCAGTCACTTGCTTACCATGACATTGCTGGAAAGTACTAGCAGCAACATGGAAAACCAGATCTGTCCATGACGGTCATTTCGACTGCGTACAAAAAGGCATACTCACAGGACTCTGGCAGGCCCTGTCTTGAACATAAACTAGAGTCAACCATTTCTTAGTAACTGCATGTTGAGAGACAGGAGATTGAAGAGATGTAGGATATTCCAGTTCTGGAGCCTTCTGAGAACAAGCTAGGCCCTGGTCCAGGCACAGTTGTTATCACTCAGCTCAGGATTTTCTAGCATCTGCTTCTCCCTCACAATCCTCTACTGAAAGCAGACAAACTCCTCTCTCTCCCTTAACCTAAAGTCTCCATGCATGTGTCTCCTGTTGCTGTTGCATTAAATTACCGAAAAACATCTTAAACATATTTTACCTATTGAATACATATTTAATATATTAAAAAACATAAATATATTTTCTTATATTTCTGAAGGTCAGAAACCCAAAATGCAATTGCACTGTGACTAAAACCAAGGTGTGGTAATCCTTTCAGAAGCTCTGGTTAGAATCCATTTCCCTGCCTTTCCAGCGTCCAGAGTCCCTGTTGGCCAATAGTTCTAGGTGATCCCGACATTGACTTCTTCTGCCACATCTGCCTTCACTTTTGTAGCTCCCTCTTTTTCTTATAAGAACCTTTGTGATTACATTGGTTTACCTGGATAATCTGGGATAATCTCACCATTTTACAAGCCTCTACTGAATCATATCTGATAACCAACAGCTTTGAGGGGCCATCATTCTGCACATCAGACTCCACCTTAGCTATATTCTCAGTGTTTGTGTTTGGAAGCAGTTGACATTAAGTAATATTTCCAAAAGCCATCTCTTCTCCTCACATACTTTGGACTACATCCTGGGCCATCCTAGTCTTTCCCTACTTCTGTTAGGAAGTTTTAGTCAACTTTACTCAATACATTTGCACTTCAGTGTTCTTGATTAATGACATATTAAATCTTAACTTTAAAAAATATATTTGCATCTCTAGATGTGTTACTCTGGAAAAGCCAAATCCGTGGCTAATCACCAGAAAAGTGGCATTAGTTAGGTTAAAGTGGCAAGTTAAACAAATATATTTTGTATTTTGAGCAATCATTAGATATAACACTGCCATATTATTTCTGACATCCTCATCTAGAAAAAGAAAATGAACAGAAATGAAGAAGAAATTGTTGGTATTCCAACTGAAAAGGAGAGAGAAATTCTTTGGCCCAGAACTCCATCTGCATATTAAAGTGAAGGTCAAACTGCACATCCTAGTGTGTGAGACTTACGTGGCTTCACACAAGGAAAACGAGACATGGTCATCAGTCCTGCATACTGGATAATGAGGCACACCAAAAGCTAGCCAAATTATCTGAAGAAGTATACATGCTCATGACAGGTGGCTTTAAAAATCCAACGTGCAATGAAGTTTTGGTTCATGTTACAACATGGAAGAATCTCATATGCATTATGCTGGATAAAAGAAGCCAGTTACAAAAGAATACATTGTATAATTCAATTGTATAAAGTATCCCCCAAAATGCAAATTAATAGGCACAGAAAGTAGGTTAGAGTTTGCTACTTAGAGCAGGGTGGGAATGAGAGGGTGGGGAGTGGGGACTGACTGTAAATGAGCACAAGATCATTTGTTGGAGTGATAGACTTCTTCTAAAATTGGACTGTGGTGATGATTGTACATCTCTGTAAATTTACTAAATTTACTAAGAATCATTGAATTATATTCTCAAAGTGGGTGATTTATTATATATAAATAATACCTCAATAACAACAAAACAAAAGTATAATGTACTGCTTATCCACTCAATATTTATTTCTAACACCTTCCATTTAAACAGCTATTCTGTAATAATGCATGGTGTGAGGTTATTTTATAAGAGAAGAGTTATAAGCAGCTTAACATGTACAGCAACAGAGATTAGTTAAGTAAATTATGGTAGAGCCAGGTGATGAATTCTGTGTGTAAGGAGATAAAAATCATGTCTTGAAGACTAATGAAATGAGAAAAATGCTCATGATATACCCAAATGAAAAACAGACGGTTAAATCTCTATGCTTTAGGTCCCCAAGCCTTTAAATGACATAGTTACAATATGTTTGTTCGCACACAGTCTATGTTGTTAACCTCTCTTGTTCTTTCTAACACCTTTCTTGGTGATTTGGGTGATAGAAAGGTCTGTTGTAGTGACTACTCCAATTGCTCTAATTCTAAACCTGTTTGCACAGAACATCAAGAAGATCATCCCTGCCACTGCTAGCGCAATGTCTTTGAGAAGCAAAGGCGGCAAATAGAAATGAAAGTATGTAAATTCTTAATTGCTAGAGTAATTGGCACTCGTTGAGAAAAACCACTGGGAGAAACAAATGCATGTCATTTCCCAAAGTTCTCTTCCATGTGGGGCTCATTAAACAATTTTGTACTTAATATAGACTCTCCCCAAATCTCATGCTATGACAGACTCCTTCCTGACAGCCAAGGTGTTGTCTGATTCTACAGATAATTTCAAATTTCAATTGTAAGTGTATTATGGCTTACTTCTACTGTCTAATTAAACATTATTAGATACCAGCACCATTGCAAGAACCATTGGAAGTGGGGCATGCATATTTCACTCACTACTGACACTTGGTTCTACTCAAGTCATTCAAAGACTCCTATCTCGTTTGTCTTTTCACAAGTCCTCGCCAACCTGTACATTCTTCTTTAAATGCTATTTCTACCAATTAACCTTGATAGCATACTCTCCTCCAATTTAGCATATTCTCCATCTGATTCCTAGTGACCTTCCAACTCATTTGCACAAAATCACTAGGAATAAAGTAAAACTTAATAGTAGTTACCTCTATTATTATAAGATTATAAAAAAAGACTTAAAAAATTTTCCCATTATAATGTTTTTTCATATGCCAAATAAAAATTTCAGGTTATACACCTTCTAAAACTATTTGCATTGGTAATCTAAAAGGGAATGCCAAATCATTTCTTACCCATATTTCGTTTGTTTCTTAACATTTAAAAATGTCTGCAATCAATAATGGTCTGTGGTGCAGCGTTTCTTAACCTTGATGCTATTGACATTTTGGGCTGGATAATTTTATGTTTTGGAGCATGTAAGGTGGTTAGTAGCATTCCTAGCCACTAGCCACTAAATGCCAGTAGCACCCGCCACTTGTGACAATTAAAAATATCTCCAGGCATTGTCTAATCTCCCCTGCAGAGGTGTGTGTGTGTGTGTGTGTGCAAAATCACCCCCAACTGAAAACCACTGTTCTAATCTTTCCTTCTCTGTCCCTTCTACACAATTGCCATTGTATATCTTTGTCAATCTGGCTCCCCAAGAATGTGGAATGTGGAGTTCTCTGTAGGCAGAGGCTGGCCTCCTGTGTTTGTAAGTATCCTTGTGAGCCCCATGTTGTTTTCTTCCTTAGACCAAACAACCTGCAATCAATTGTCTAAGTAAATACTTAAGAGCATAGGAAACTTCTATAATCTTCAGATGTCTTTTATGCCTTCTTCCAACACATTTATTCTCCAAACTTGGTCAGTGAAGAGTATGAGTACTAAATCATGATGATAATGTCTACATCACTGAGAAATGAGATTCTTGTTGCAAATCATTATTCACTACATATAACGGTGCAAGAGTTTGCTATCTATGTCAGCTGCTGCATATTATACTTACCCTTGAAACCCAGCTTATATGTCATTGGTTTCTTTTCCAGGGCTGTCTTTCCAATCCTTTTTCATAGTGAAAACTTTACCTTAGGGTTGTGAGGTCATCATGCACTTTAAAGCAATTAACAGACGTTCACTTGTTATTGGAACATTTGATTAGTAACAATATTTGTTTTTCTTTCAAAAATAAGTAGCTGGTTTATATATTCAGATGCATGAATCAAAAAAAAATAAAATGCTTATAAATTTAGCTTTAGCAATTTTAAAGCTCAATTGCTTGCTAAATCAATAATTCACAGTACATCTGTAATAATCATTGCATAATAACCCTCCCCAAAGTCTGTCTTGTAGTTATGCACTGATTTTAAAAATACTTTTCATCATCCAATAATACAAATGTTAGGCTAAATTCATTTCCTTTGTAAATACTGAATTACCAGATGCTTTTGGTAACTAAACAAAAGGATAAAACTTGAATAATTTATCAGATGAGGTACCTAATTTTCATCGTCCTATTTGAGTTTTACAGAACGATAGCCATGACTTCAGATGTCAAATCTGTTTTCTCTTCATAATGCAGCTTTATTTCTCCTCTGCTTTTATGAAATTCTCCTTAACTTCCTGGGACAGATTTAGTAGTCTCCCTTGATGGTCTCATGGCTTTCTGCATCTATTTCAGCTCTTGTTACATTGTGTTTTCACCATTTTCCCCATGCCCTTCCCCTCCTGAACTAATAGGATATTAGAGAGATTTAACATTTCCATCTTTTAATAAGCAGTTATTAAGAATTTAATTTGTTACAGGCGCCATAACAATGGTTAAGATGCAGGGGGAAATGTTTTACTTAATGGTGTTTATCATCTAGGGAGGAAACAGTAAACCAATTGCAAAACATGAGCTAAAGACACAACGCAGTCAAGCATGAGGCATACGAAAAAATAGGTTGAGAGTCTCTACTCAAAGATTCAAAGAAGAATTCCTGAAAGAAGTGGCCTCTAAACTGAGTTTTGAAAAATGAAGAGTCCTCATCACACTGGGGAAATGGTAATTAGTAAGAAAGTTGGGGTGGGATCAGGGATAAGGGCTAAGGCTACATGTTTCAGTCACCAAGTGCCAGATGTGCATAGCTATGCTGCTGATCTTGGATTTTCCTCCACTTCATCTGTGCATCCTCACGTACAGTTGACATTATTAGAAAGTTTTATAGGGCATAATAGTTCTCATTTATGTAAGTTTGATTTGTAGGTGTGATCTTCTGTGTCCCTAAAAAGGGAGGAATGCAGATAATAACTGGTCTGGATATAAAAATTTGGTTCATGCAGAAGGGGAAGAAGTAGACTTTGAGGAAATTCCTTTTTAGTAAAAGAGGAAATAAAGGTAATCTCTTGGGATTAATTAGTGAGTTGTATAATGGCAAAGTGGTGAAGTTGTATAATGACTATACAATGGCTGGAGACATGGACAGGGATTCTAGGGAAACCTGAATGAACTAGAGGTTCATTCAATTTTCACCAATTTTCTCCAACTGTATTAAACCACATGTGTCCAGAAATAGAGAAAATAGAGGATTGCATTGATCCGCAGGTAGAGATATCAGCTATATCACTGAGGTGTGTCTTTAGTTTGTAAATACAGGGCATGAAAGTTATGGGTATTGACAAATATTAAAAACTGAAGGCCAATTTATTCTTGGCTAACCAACTCTATCTGTAATAAAGAGTAGAGAGTACATGAGACCAGAATGATGCATGTTCTCTGCTGAGGTAATAGACTATTAACCAATGATTTCCTACATTTAAAGGCAACAGTGAAGCCCTATATGTATGTATGTATGTATGTATGTATGTATGCATTTTGATTCAGAGTCTCACTAAATTGCCAAGGTTGGCCTTGAACCTGAAATTATCCTATCTCAACCTCTCAAGTAACTGGGATTATAGCCATGCACCACTGAGTAGTCATTGTAACTATGGGTGAAGTGCTGTAAATTGTAAATAGGAAATTTATTATTGTGTAAATCTTCATTTTTATGTTATTTGCTTAAATTAAGATTTTATTTTAAGTAATGTATTCCTCCAAGTAATTCTAAAAGACAGAGATGCATGACTCAGAAACACATAATGAACAAAAATATTCATAGTTCTTTTATCATTAACAAAATGCTTTTTGGAATCCCTAAAATTATATCTGGAAGGCCTATACCATAAAAATTAGCAGAAATACTGAATTGAAAATGAGTAGTTTTCCAGATGGAATACTACTTCTTGGATCTTTGGAGAAATGTTTTGAGGAAGTAGTATAATTACAGACAGACAGTACAACATTCCCCCAGTTTTTAAGGAAATGGTCCTTAACATATAATGACAGCTTGAATATGTTCTTTTTTCTGAAGAAAGTGAAAATTATTATGCCTTAGAATTAGCTGCCAAAGCTTTTCTATTTGAAGTGGGAATAATTTGAGCAGAAGTTCAGTAATAGTTATATTATTAACATTTGAAAAATCATGTTTATTGGCATGCTTTGTCATAATTTATTCCATGATATTTTATAGTTAAAGCAAGAGTAATCAAATGTCAAGGCAAGGGAGAGTGCTATTCCTTAAAAAGGATGGAACAGCTCCAGTCCTAGAGTGCCTGCTGCTGAAGGTAATCGTGTCTCTTCAGGGAGTCTTATTAAAGGCCATGAGAGTCACAGAACCCTGACTACAGCCATCACTAGCTTAGGAGAAGGTGGAGGTGGGAGCATTTTCAGAGGCACTATTCACAGAAGAACTAGTACTAATAGTCAAATGTCTGAGTACATGCTCCAACATACCAGGTGGAAGTTTAGTTTGTGCTAGGTGGGATAGCTCTGATTTCAAATTATTTAGCATGCATTGTGTCATGGGATTGAAGGTCTTAAGAAAATCCTCATATTTCTTTATACACCATACCTGTGAGATAAAATAGGCATATATTCATTGCTTAAAAAGAGACATATGAAGAAAAACTAGGACCACGTCTCATGGCAGGTACATTTGCTCTCTTTTGCATCTTAGCTATTTATTTTATGTGGTGATATACACAATATGGTTATGTTGGCTTAAAATACTCCCTTTCATGAGGTCATTATGTCAGATCATGAGTAGGTATTATGAAGGACTACTTGAAACTCTGAACTAAACTCTTAATTTGACAACTGCACTATACACCTCACAGCTAATATTAGCAAAGAATGTTGCATATAGAATGACGATATTTATGATATTACAAGCCTATCAACTTTAAGAAGTGTAATACACTAAAGAAAGCATTGTGGTGATCATTCTCAGCAATATGAGTAGTGACTCAGTTATAAGCAAGTGGAAGGTTACGATAGACTTGTTGAAAGGGAAATCTTGATGTAACTCCAAGGGACAGGGAGGAAAAGGGAGGAGGTGGAGGTGTTTGTGGGAATCTGGTTCTTTAACAGCAAGCCATATGTCACAGTCCTTTGTAATACTATTGAAGAGGACAAATTAGTCATAGGATGGAGATGATTGTACATGACCCTTTTTAGATTTATTTTAAAGCTTGAGATGAATAATTTCATACACCTAAGAAGAAAGTTTATTCCAGATTTAAAAAGAGTTATAGGATGGTTTTAAAGGTATTGGGTGAAAGTATGTAAGCTGAAATAAAGTAATGTAAACTTTAGCTTTCTATCTAATACAAGGAACACAATTCCTTTTTAAAAGGAATTATTTTTTCTAGAAAAACAAATTACCTAAACATAAAATCTCTTCTAAGACTCAATGTAGACATGGGCAAAGGAAAGACTGCTGATTTCTTGTCCAAAATATAAGGAACTTGGAAGTCATCACTCCATCTTAACAAAAAGTCAAGGTAAACAGACTGAAAACTCAACAACTCTCCTTAGACCCATTGGAGATGGGAAGCCAAAGGGCAAACTGTTGCCCCCAAATTGGAGAGATAAACAAGTGAACACAGAGAATCATCAATTTGCCAGAGCAGAAATCTCTGTGGCAACTACTATGACAGCTACAGAAAAACTTAAACGGCAAATGATTAATTGCTTTAGGCTCAGTGCGGACAAGTCTGAGAGTTAAAACTTTCTCAGAAACCCAGGCATAGGGTGGGAAATCTCACTTTTATAAATTTTACCCCTGGAATTTCACAGTGAATACTGGGGAAAATGCCCTCAAGTTTCTGGCAGAGGAAGCGGAAAGCAAGCATTTGAAATATACCAGAGCATTCTCTTCTTCTTAAGGTTTGTGCTCAAAAGAAACTATTTTGACAAAACACCTAAATTACTGCGTACTTTTCCAGAGCTTATCCAACTTGGGGCAAGGGAAATACCCAACCAGAACTCACTCAACTTTTCAGGTAGAAGAATGGAGGTGGCCAGCTTCAGTCCACTTTACTCATTCTGTTCCACTTTAAAGAGGGAAAAACTGAGAGGCACTTGTCAAGTTTGTAGTCCAGAAGGAAAGTCTCATGAAAAGACTGAGACTTGATCAGGACTCCCACACTTTGCCACCACATCCTTACATTTTTTTTACAGAGTGCAGCTCTCAAGAAAAACATGACATTATATATTAAAAAGCACCTAGCTACTCAAGAGGCAGAGATTGGAAGGATTGTGGTTCAAAACCAGCCCAGACAAATAGTTCCATGAGACCCTACCTTGAAAAACCCTTCACAAAAATAAGGCTGGTGGAGTGGCTCAAGGTAAAAGCCCCAACTTCAAGCCCCAGTACTACAAGAAAAAGAAAGAAAAGAAAAGAAAAAGCAAAAACACAGTTTAAAAACACAACTAGACATCAGAGCTAGACTTGGATATGGGAAGGGATGTTGGAATTCCCAGGTTAATAATTAAAAACAATTATGATATATTAATATATTTTGCACTTCTATAACTGAATATCATAGACTGGGTAACTTATATAGAACAGAAATTTATTTCTTACAGTGCTGGAGGCTTAACAGTCAAAGGATAAGGGGCCTGTATCTGGTGAAGGACTTTTTGCTTCATTATACCATGGTAGAAAGACAAAGGGAAGAAAACATGTGTATGAGAGAGAGAGAGAGAGAGAGAGAGAGAGAGAGAGAGAGAGAGAAGGGAAGAAAGCCAAACACATCTTTTTTTCTTTTTTAAAATCAGGCAATCACTCCTATGATAACTAACCTATTCTTGTGATAATATTATCAATCCATTCATAAGGGAAAAACACTCATCACCTTACCACTTCTTAAAGGGTCCACCTCTCAACACTGTTGCATTGGAGATTGAGTTTCCAAAACGTGAACTTTCATGGATACAATCAAGCCATGTACAGAATATTATAAAGATAAAGCAGAATGATAGGCAATCTGGGCAGACAGGTGGAAATTCTAAGGAACAAAAGATGAAACACTAGAGATAAAATGAATCATAGCAGAAAGGAAGAATGCCTTTGATGGATTTTTTACTAGACTGAACATGCATATAGATTAAAAGCAAGTGGATGCAGAAACATATACCATACTAATAATAATCAAATAAATTAATCAATTAATCAAATCAATCAAATAAATCAGATAAATGAGATTTCAGAGCAAGAGAATTTATTAGAGATAAAGAACACTGCATAATAATAAAGTGTCCAATTCACCAAGCAGGCATAACAATTCTGAGAAGAAAACTGATAGATTTTCAAAGAAAAACACATGAATCTATAATTATAACTGGAGAATTCAACACTAAAATTAGACCCAGTAAACAGAAAATCAGTAATTATACTGCTGAACTCAATGGCATGTCTACAAATGTATTCCTCTAACTAGCAGATGACACATTCCTCTCAAATTCATATGGTGCATTCACCAAGATCAGTCACATCCTGGTTCATAAAATATACCTTAACAACTTTGAAAGAATAAAATACTACAGTGCTTACTTTTAGAGAACAATGGAATTAAACTACAACTTGATTAACAGAAAGATACCTGGTAAATCCCTCAAATACTCAGAGCTTAAACAATATATAAAAATAACATTTTTTCAGAGCATGAATCTCAAGGTAAATTAAAAGCTATTTTAAATTTAATCAAAGTCAAAACCAAACATCAAAACTGGTAGGTCATAGTGAAAACAATGCTTAGAGTGAAATTTATAGTATAAAATAAACATTAGAATGCAAGAGATATCTTAAATCAATAATGTAAATTTCACTTTAGTAAATTAGTAAAAGAAGAGCAAATTAAATCTGAAGTAAGCAGAATAAAAGAAATAATAAAATTATAACAGAAATCAATGAAATTGAAAATAGAAAATCAGTAGAGAAGAAAATTTAAAATGTTTAAAAATATATAGTCTTTTAAGAGAGGACTTAGAAAAAATGGCAGATTGCAGATACCCATCATATTTCTGTGTCTTCCTGACAAAGACTTGGTGCACTTGGACAAGTGATCCTTATCTTACTAGCTATGCTTGGAGGTCCTTCCATGTAACCTCAACTGCTACTACACATGCCTGGAGCTGACCTCACCCCTACCAGAGCCCCAGCAGAACAGTCCAAGCCCTGGGAATTGATGCTATTCCACAGGAACTGCCTCACATCATTCCAGATGTTGCTCTTAGTCCAGAACCAGCCTTGGAACACAACACCTAGACTGCACTAAGAGAGGAAGCCTAGGCAATCCCAAGCCAATAGGTTATATATGAGCAAACACAACAGGAGAGACACAGACATAGGAATGAGGACCAAAGCTAGGAGGAGAGAATTCACAGCTCTGACAGAACTAGCAGGCACACACGCTTCTACTCAATAAGGAAGAAATACTGACTTTTTTCTATTTCCTTTTTACTAGCTTTTCTATTGGTAGTTTATTACTTTAAAAAAATTATACTTAAGTTTTCTAAACCTTGGCAATCCCTGACTACAGTATCTGTCTCCATAATAATTAAACAATATTCCTGCACACTATTATTTTGTTACATTTAGTTCAAACTCTTCATACCCCTTCTACCTATCTTTTTTTCTTCCTTCCTTCATCCCCTATATTTTTAAATCCTACAAAAATATTTGTTTTCTAACCTTGTGGTGTACCATGTAAGAATGCTAGTACATATATATATATGATATTGACAATTTTTTTACTTCATATAAATATCTGCTTTGGTTTTGAATAGATGAATTCATTATTGCTGAGTTATGCCCCAATCCAGTGATGAGCAATGGCATGTCAACCCTACCACTACCCAGTCTTGCCAAAACATAGAGAATAATTCAACTGAAAGACTTTGGGTCATTAAAACCCCAACAAATAACTTGAGTTCAGATGAGCAAATCTCAATACAGTAACACAAGAAATATGAAAAATAAGTAAATTTGCACCTCCAAAAGTCCACAATTACACAATACAAGATCTGAAGGATACAATATCAAATATTGAACTCAAAAGAATGATGATAAAAATTGTGAACAAAATTTAAGAGGGCATATATAAAACTTCAGTGAATTAGAGAATATAAATAAAGAGCTAAACATTTTCAAATGGATATAAATAAATATTTCAGCTGACTGAAATAAGGAAGACATGGCAAAATATGAAAGAGAAGTCAGTAAGGATATAGAAATTCTGAAAAAAATCAAAGTGAAATTCTGGAAAAGAAAAGCTCTATAAATAACATTAAAAAACTAAATTAATAGCCTTTCCAGTATGCAGGATCAAATTGAAAACAAACTTGAAGACTTGAAGACAAGGTAGATATAATAGAAAAATTACATGAAGTATGAGTGGAAAATTCCGGACCTCTGGGACATCATTAAGTCTACAAATCATGAGCCTAGAAGAAAAAGAGGAGGTGCAAGCTAAAGACATAGGAAGCATATTCAATAAAGTAAAAGCAGAAAACTTCACAGATCTGCAGAAAGAGATGGTCATCCAGGTACAAAATACTCTAAACAGACAAGACCAGAATGGAACCGCCCCATGTCAGTTAAAAAATTACATACACAGAACAAGGAAAGAATATTGAAAGCTGGAAGGGAGAAGCACCAAGTCAACTATAAAGGGAAGGCCATCAGAGTAACAGCAAAAACCTCAACAAAAACTTTAAAAGCAAAGAAGACATAGAATAATGCATTTCAAACTCTGAAAGAAAATAACTGCCAACTGAGATTATTCTACCCAGAAAAGTTTATTGAAGAAGAAATTAAAGCTTTCCATTATAAACAAAAAGTAAAGCAATTCATGACTGTTAAATCAGCACTGTGGAAGATACTCAAAGGAATCCTATGCATAGAGGTGGTAGACAAATGCAACCAGGAAGATATGGGGAAAAATAATATCTACTCACTCACCAGGTGAGTAGATGACCAAATGAGAAGTAGGAAAGAATCAAACAGTATAAAAAAACAAATTTGCAGGAATTACTATATTCTTTTCAAGAATAACTATAAATGTTAATGGTCTTGATTTGCCAATTAAAAGATGCAAATTGATAGCATGGACTAAAAAACAAGACCCAACTATTTGTTGCCTACAAAACATTCATCTCACTGACAAACACAAGTTGAAAGTGAAAGAACGGGAAAAGATTTTCCAAGAAAATGTAACTCCAAAGCAAGCAGAAGTAGCTATATTCATATCTCAAAAACAGACTTCAAACTAAAATTAGTCACAAAGAAGTCCATTTCACACTGATAAAGGTGATAATCAATCAGAAGGATTTAACAATTGTAAACATATGTGCATGGAATGTCAATGCATCCAACTTCACAAAGGAAACACTACTGGGCATACAAGCTCAAATAGACCTCCAACATAATGGTAGTGGGTGATTTTAACACTCTACTCTGACCAATAGACAGTTCATACATACAAAAATCAAGAAGGGAACTAGAGAATTGATGAACACTATAGATCAAATGCACTTAATAGGCATCTATGGAACATTACACCTGACAGCCATAGAGTACATATTCTTCTCAGCAGCTCATGGAACTTTCTCCAAACAGGTCATATTTTAGGACATTAAGCAAATCATAACAATTGTAAGAAATGTGAAGTAACTTCCTGCATTTTATCAAAGTACAGTGGAATAAAATTAGAAATCAGTAACAACAGAAACTTCAAAAAATGTTCTAACATGTGGAGACCAAATGATCAGTGGGTCATTGAAGATAAAAGGGAGAAAATTTTTAAAATTCTTAGAATCAAATGAAAATGAAAACACAACTTATCAGAAACTTTGGAACACAGCAAAAGCAGTGCTAAGAAAATGTTCATAGCTATGAGTGCCTACATTGAAAACCCAGAGAGATTTCAAATAAATAATGTAATGATTTATCTAAAGTTCTCAGAAGAGCAGGAACAAGTCAAACCTAAAGCAGTAGATGGAAAGAAAGGATAAAGATCAGGGTAGAAATGAACAAAATGAAAACTTTAAAAAATACAAAAAAGTCAATGAAACAAAAAGTTGGTTCTTTGAAAAGATAAACAATATTGACAGACCTTTAGCTAAACTAAGTAAAAGAAAGAAGAAGACTCAAATTATTATCACTAGAGATGAGAAAGTGGATACCACAATAAATACTATAAATCCACATGATCATTAGGAAGTACTTTTTAAACCTTTGTTGAAATAGACTAGAAAATTTAGAATAAATGAATTTCTAGATGCATGTGGCCTAGCAAAATTGGACCAAGGGCATATAAATCACTTAAACAAATCTATAATAAGCTAGGATTGAAACATTAATAGTCTCCCAACAAAGAAAAACTCAGTTCTGAGTTCAAGCCCTGGTACTACAAAAAAAAAATTCTGTCATTTTTCACGGAAATAAAAATCAATCCTAAAATTCATATGGACTCACAAAACACCCCGAATAGACAAAGCAATCTTGAGTTAAAAGAGCAATGCTGGAGGTATCACAATAGTTGATCTCAAATTATACTACAGAGCCATAGTAACAAAAACAGCATGGTACTGGCACAAACACAGACACGTGAATAAATGGAACAGAATAGAGGATCCATAAATAAGCCCACACAGCTATACCTATTGCAGGTTTGACAAAGGTGTTAAGAACATATGTTGGCACCATATGGCAAAAGTCACACAAAGAGAAGCGATCAGAATAGTCCTATATCTATTAGTGAAATTGAATCAATGACTAGCTTAAAAAATAGCCCCATACCCAGGTTGGTTCACAGGTGAGTTCTATGAAACTTTTAAGAAGAAATTGTATGAACTTTCTACAATCTCTTCTAAGAGGAAATACTTCTTCATTATTTGAGGCCAGTATTACCTTAATACCACAACCAGACAAATAAGGAAAAATGATCCTGCAGACCAAGATCTCTCATGAAACACAGATGCAAAAATTCAAACTAAATAAAATCCAGTAATGTATAAGAAGAATTAAACACTATGACCAAATAGCATTTATCCCAGGTGCACAAGTCTAGTTTAACATTCAAAAACCATTTATTGTAATCCATTACATCAATCAACTACAGAAGCAAAATCACATTATCATATCAGTGGATGCAAGAAAAGCATTTGACAAAAATCCAACATTTATTTATGATAAAATTTCTCAGAAAGCTCTGAATAGAGAGGAGCTACCTAAACTACATAAAGAACGTGTACAGCTGAGTGCAGGTGGCTCATGTCTATAATCCTGGCTACTCAGGAGGCAGAGATAAGGAGGATTGAGGTTTGAAGCCAGCACCAGGCAAATAGTTCATGGGACCCTATCTCAAAAATAACCAACATGAAATAGGGCTGGCACTCAAGTGATAGAGCACCTACCTAGCAAGTGTGAGGCCCTGAGTTCAAACCTTAGTACTACTAAAACAGAGAGAGAGAGAGAGAGAGAGAGGGAGAGAGAGAGAGAGAGAGAGAGAGAGAGAGAGAGAGAGAGAGAATATATACAAATAACCTACAAGTAACATAATATTTTATTGAGAAAAAGTGTAATCATCTGAGATTATCTGTTAAACAATAAGGAATAAGATAAGAATGCTCCTCACAGCTCTTTTCAATATTGTACTAAAAGTTCTAATTGCACAATAGAAACAACAAAGGGGAAAAACCCAAATATCCAACAGTAAGAAACAAAACTATTTCCATGAAGACATGGTTGTCTATGTACAAATTCCCAAAGTACTGACAAAAGTAAGCCCTGGAACTAATATATGATTACATCAAAATCGCCAGATGCAAGATAAAAATACAAAGTTTAGTTGTTTTCTTTTATACTGACAGTGAATAAATGGAATTATAAATTGTAAACACCATACATTTAGATTAGCACCCCCCAAAAATGAAATTACTAAGTTTAAATCTAATATGTACATGACCTATGTGAGGGAAACTACAAAATTCAGTTGGAACAAGTCGAAGAGCTAAATAAATGGAAAGATATCCCATGTTCCTGAAAAGAAGCTTCAATATTATCAAGAAATTAGTTCTTCCTAACTTCATACATAGCTGCAACAAAATTCCAATAAAACCCAAAAACTTATTTTGTGTGTAATTGATAAACTGATTATGAAGTATGTGGCTAGGTGAAAGGATGAGAACAGGGAACATTTGAAGAAGTTGGAGGACTGACATTACCCAAGTTCAAAGCTTAACGTAAAGCTACATTAGTCAAGACAGTGCGGTACTGGTAAAAGACGAGACAAATTGACCAACAGACTAGAATAGAGAGCCTAGAAATTACACATAGATATAAACAAACATCTGATTTTTGACAAAGGAGCAAATACAATGGAACAAAAGTAGACTTTTCAAAATATGGTGCTAGAACAACTGGATATAAGGAGTATAAGAAGCAGGAGGAGCACAAGGGTGATGAGGAGGAATAAGATGCAGACTTTATGCTTTTAACCTAAATCAACTCAACATAAACTTTAGAACCAAATTTAAAGTGGAAAACCATAAACAAAACTTGTAGAAGATAATGTTGGAGAAAGCTTTGATGTTTTTGTTTATGACAATGATAGCAAAGTCACAAAGTATGAAAGAAAAAACTCATTAGCCAAACTTTATTAAAATTAAAAAGTTCTGCTTTACAAAGATAGCTTTTCATCATCAAGAGAATGAAGACAAGTGACAGAAACACTTGCTTTTTGCTGGTGGAAATGCAAATGGTAAAACCAGTATGGAAGAAAGTTTGGAAAGCGTTTACCAAAACTAAACATACTCCACACAACCCAGAAATTGTCATACTTTGTATTTATGTCCACATAAAACCCGGTACATGAATATTTTCAGAAGCTTTGTTCCCAGCTGCCAAAATCTGGAAGCAAATGTCCTTCAGTAGACAAATGGATGAACACGCTGTGGTATATTCAGAAAATGCAATGTTCTATATTACACAAGAAATGAGTTATCGAGACATAAAAAAGACATATAGGGAACTTAAAAAATGCATATGACTAAGTGAAAGCAGCCAATCTGAAAGGTTTGCATACTGTATGATTCTAGCTATATGACATGTTAGGAAAGACAAATTAATGGAGAAAGAAAAAAGTGTCTATGATATTATAATTGTGACTATGTATCATTAAACTTTTTTTAAGACCTATCAAATGTACAACACCAAGACACAACCCTGTGGTAAGCCATGAACTTTGGGTGCTAATGTAGCACCAATGCAGGTTCATCGATTGTCACAAATGTACCACTTTGGTGTAAGATTTTGATTGTGGGAGATGCTATGTGTAGGTGGGGGCAGGGGTATATAGGAAGTCTCTGTACCTTTCCATCAATTTTATTGTGAACCTAAAACTTCTAAGTAATGAAAAAATGTGCCTTTGGTATCACTGCCATATCCAAAGGGAACTGACTTTAATATTTTTTCAAAGAAGATACATGAATAACCAATACACACACGAAAAGATGCTCAATGTCCACAGTGAGTTCCCACTTCACACTTGACTAGGGTGGTTGTCATTAAAAAAACATAAGAGAAGCTGAGCACAGCTGTTCAATTGTGTTTCAAGGCCAGTGCAGGAAAAAAGTTTGAGGGACCCCCGACTCAAACAATGGTTGGGTGTGGCAACATAAATAGGAGGATCACATTCCAGGCCAGTCCAGACATACACATGAGACACTGCCTCAAAAATAACCAGTACAAAGGTGTGGGAGGGTGAATATAGTGCAAATGCTGTGTACACATGTATGCAAGTGGAAAAATGAGAACTGTTGAAACTATTTCAGGACTGGTGGGGAGGGAGAAAGAATGGTGGAGGGGTGAATTCAAATATGATATATTTGATATATTATAAGAACTTTTGTAAATGTCAGTATGCACCTCCTCCCCACACAACAATAAATAAATGAAAAATAAATAATCACCAGTGCAAAAAGTATATAGGCATAGCTCAAATGTTAGAATACCTGCCTGGTAAGAAAGAGGTCCTGAGTTCAAGCTCCAGTACTGCCCACCCCCCAAAAAAAATAAGATAAAGAGGAATATATCAAGTATTGGCAAGAATGTGAAGAAATTGGAACCTTCATATATTACCGGTGTTAATGCAAAATGCTACAACAATTGTGGAAAATGGTTTGACAATTCCTCAAAAAGTTAAACATAAAATTACCATATAATTAAGCAATTCTGTGCCCATATGTATACCTCAAAAAATGGAAAGCAGGGGCTCAAACAGATACTAACAGGTCATTGTTCATTGCAGCATAATTTGTAATAGCTGATAGGTGGGAACAACCCCAAGTGTCCATCAAAAGATGAATAAAAAGTGCTATAACTATACAAAAATATTATTCAGTCTTAAATCGACTTAAGTTCTGATAAAAGTTACTACATTGAAAACATTTTGTTAAGTGGGACAAGCCAGGCATAGTAGTACAAATATGGTATGTATGATTCTACTCATTAAATTTACCTAAAATAGGCAAATTCATAAAGCTAGAAAGTAAAGTCACCAGGGATTAGAAAGAGTTCTTGCTTAATAGTTACAGTTTCTGTTCCAGATGATTTAAAAAAAAACAAACATATTGGGAACAAATAGAGGTGTGGTTATACAAAACTGTGAATATACTTAGGACCACTGAATCTTGCACTTAAAATGATTAAAATTGCAAATATGAATTTCTTTTTTTTTTGCAGAACTGGGCCTACACCTTGAGTCACTCCACCAGCCCTTTATTTGTGAAGGGTTTTTTCGGGATAGGGTCTCGAGAACTATTTGCTGGGCTGGCTTCGAACCGCGATCCTCCTGATTTCTGCCTCCTGAGTAGCTAGGATTACAGGCGTGAGACACAGGCACCCAGCTAAAACTGCAGATTTTTGTTGTATGTATTTTGCTATGATAGTATATTAAACAAGGGATTGCTCCTCGTGTCTGATAAAAAGGGGAGGGAAGTATTTTCTACCTTTCACAAAAAGTTTATGTAATGATATTTAAAGGAAAGTGAAACCTTAGCAAAAATGGCTCAAAGAAAATTTTGTGAGAATTAAAAACAAAAACAAAAAAGGACTCAAAAGACATTTTCAATGACCAAATGGGGAAAAAATCTAACTCCTAAATAGTTTTCACTATAAGTTTATTTCTCCTTTTTGTAGAACACCTAAGTCTAAAGTAACTATTAAATTATATGAAGTTTTACTTTTTCTCAATCTGGTTCTCATTGTGTATTCCAATAAAGGCCTTCTATCAATAAGTACCACTAAAGAAGTTTCTTTTAAGGAACATTTGATTGAAAAGAAAATAGCTGTGAAAGTTTTCAAAATTATTTTAATACCTAACCAATTAATCTGAGAGGTCATGTGTTTTATAGAAAATCAGTTTGCAAAGCAGGCATGTTAGCTTAATAACCACTCTAAGGCAAATGTGCTTCACCTGAGAAAAGGCAGTTATAAGAATGGGTTTTGTCTTGAGAATCATGGGCATCGAAGAAGGAGAAGAGGTGCAAGCGAAGGGAATGTGTAATATATTCAACAAAATAATAACGGAAAATTTCCCAAATCTAGCGAAAGATATTCCCATACAGATGCAAGAGGCCTCCAGGACACAAAACAGACCAGATCAAAATAGAACTACCCCACGAAATATCATCATTAAAACAATAAGTTCAGAAACTAGGGAAAAAATATTGAAGGCTGTAAGAGAGAAAAAACAAGTAACATTACAAAGGTAAACCCATCAAAATCACAGCAGATTTCTCAACAGAAACATTAAAAGCAAGAAGAGCATGGGGTGAGATCTTCCGGGCACTGAATGAAAATAACTTCAACCCCAGGATACTCTACCCAGCAAAACTATCATTCAAAAAAGATGAAGCAATAAAAGTCTTCCATGATAAGGAGAAACTAAAACAATATGTGACCACAAAGCTACCACTACAAAGATTCTAAAGGGATTCTTCACATAGAAAGTGAAATCCAACTTAACTATGAAAAGACAGGCAGCACCAAACCACAGGAAAAGAAAAAGCAAGAAAGTAGAGAGTAACCTCAATTTAGGTACACATAATCAAACCTTCAAACAACTAAGACAACTAAATGACAGGAATCACCACATACCTATCAGTACTAACGCTTAATGTTAACGGACTTAATTCACCCATCAAAAGGCACCGTTTGACGAAATGGATTAAAAAGGAAGATCCAACAATTTGTTGCTTACAGGAGACCAATCTCACCAACAGAAATAAGCATAGGCTAAGGATGAAAGGCTGGAAGAAGATTTACCAAGTTAATGCCCCCTGAAAACAGGCAGGAGTAACAATACTTATCTCTGACAAAGTAGACTTCAAACATACATTGATCAGAAGAGATAAGGAAGGACATTCCATACTAATAAAAGGGGAAATAGATGAAAAGGAAATAATAATCATCAATCTGTATGCACCCAATGTCAACGCACCCAATTTCATCAAACATACCCTGAAAGACCTAAAAGCATATATTAACGCCAACACAGTGGTTGTGGGAAACTTAGCACCCCATTATCATCAATAGATAGGTCATACAAACAAAAAATCAATAAAGAAATCCAAGATCTAAAATATACAATAGATCAAATGGACCTACTTGATGTCTACAGAACATTTCATCCAACCTCTACACAATATACATTCTTCTCAGCGGCCCATGGAACCTTCTCCAAAATAGATCATCTCCTAGGGCACAAAGCAAGTCTCAGCAAATATAAGAAAATAGAAATTATACCGAGCATACTATCTGATCACAATGCAGTAAAAGTAGAACTCAACAAAAAAGTAAAGACAAAAAACATGCAGACAGCTGGAAACTAAATAACTCATTACTTAATGAAGAATGGATCATCGATGAAATAAAAGAGGAAATTAAAAAGTTCCTGGAAGTCAATGAAAATGAAAACACAACCTACCGGAACCTATGGGACACAGCAAAGGCAGTCTTGAGAGGAAAGTTTATAGCTATGAGTGGATATATTAAAAAGACTGAAAGATCCCAAATCAATGACCTAATGATACATCTCAAACTCCTAGCAAAACAAAAACAAGCAAATCCCAAAACAAATAGAAGGAGAGAAATAATAAAAATAAGACCTGAAATCAACAAAATAGAAACCAAAAAAACCATACAAAGAATTAATGAAACAAAAAGTTGGTTCTTTGAAAAAATAAACAAGACAGACAGACTCCTGGCAAACCTGACTAGAATGAGGAGAGAAAAAACCCAAATTAGTAGAATCAGGAATGCAAAAGTGGAGATAACAACAAACACCATAGAAGTCCAGGAAATCATCAGAGACTACCACGAGAACCTATATTCAAATAAATTTGAAAATCTTACAGAAATGGACAGATTTCTAGATACATATGATCATCCAAAAGTGAACCAAGAGGAAATTAATCACTTGAATAGATCTATAACACAAAATGAAATTGAAATAGCAATCAAGAGTCTCCCCAAAAAGAAAAGTCCAGGACTTGGTGGACTCTCTGCTGAATTCTATCAGACCTTTAAAGTAGAACTGATACCAACTCTCCTTAAACTATTCCACGAAATAGAAAGGGAAGGAAAACTGCCAAACACCTTTTATGAAGCCACTATTACACTAATCCCCAAACCAGGCAAAAACACCTCCAAAAAGGAGAACTAAGGCCAATCTCCTTAATGAACATTGACGCAAAAATCCTCAACAAAATAATGGCAAATCGAATTCAACAACACATTAAAAAGATTGTTCACCAAGACCAAGTAGGCTTCATCCCAGGGATGCAGGGGTGGTTCAACATACGAAAATCAACAAACATAGAAAACCACATTAACAGAAGCAAAGACAAAAACCATTTGATCATCTCCAATAGATGCAGAAAAAGCCTTTGATAAGATCCACCACCATTTCATGATAAAAGCTCTAAGAAAACTAGGAATAGAAGGAAAGTACCTCACCATTATAAAAGCTATATATGACAAACTTACAGCCAGCATTATATTTAACAGAGAAAAACTGAAACCATTCCCTCTAAAATCAGGAACCAGACAAGGATGCCCACTATCTCCACTCCTATTCAACATAGTACTGGAATTCCTAGCCAGAGCAATTAGGCAAGAGGAAGGAATAAAAGGAATACAAATAGGTAAAGAAACTGTCAAAATATCCCTATTTGCAGATGACATGATCCTATACCTTAAAGACCCAAAAAACTCAACTCAGAAGCTTCTAGACATCAATAGCTACAACAAGGTAGAAGGATATAAAACCAACATAGAAAAATCATTAGCATTTCTATACACTAACAATGAGCAAACTGAAAAAGAATGTATGAAAACAATTCCATTTACAATAGTCTCAAGAAAAAATCAAATACCTAGTTGTAAACCTAACAAAAGATGTGAAAGACCTCTACAAGGAAAACTATACACTTCTGAAGAAAGAGATTGAGGAAGACTATAGAAAGTGGAGAGATCTCCCATGCTCATGGATTGGTAGAATCAACATAGTAAAAATGTCGATACTCCCAAAAGTTATCTACATGTTTAATGCAATTCCCATCAAAATTCCAATGACATTCATTAAAGAGATTGAAACATCATTCTGAGTGAGGTTAGCCTGGCCCAAAAGACCAAAAATCATATGTTCTCCGTCATATGCGGACATTAGATCAAGGGCAAACACAACAAGGGGATTGGACTTTGAGCACATGATAAAAGGGAGAGCACACAAGGCAGAGGTGAGGATAGGTAAGACACCTAAAAAATTAGCTAGCATTTGTTGCCCTTAACACAGAGAAACTAAAGCAGATACCTTAAAAGCAACTGAGGCCAATAGGAAAAAGGGACCAGGAACTAGAGAAAAGGTTAGATCAAAAAGAATTAACCTAGAAGGTAACACACACGCACAGGAAATTAATGTGAGTCAACTCCCTGTATAGCTATCCTTATCTCAACCAGCAAAAACATTTGTTCCTTCCTATTATTGCTTATACTCTCTCTACAACAAAATTAGACATAAGGGCAAAATAGTTTCTGCTGGATATTGAGGGGGTGGGGGGGAAAAAGAGGAGGAGGAGTGGGTGGTAAGGGAGCTGGTGGGAGCAGGGGGGGAGAAATGACCCAAACCTTGTATGCACATATGAATAATAAAACAATTAAAAAAAAGAATGGGCTTTGTATGATTTGAGCTATTATAATTTGGAATTTTCCTCCCTTTTTCCCCTTAAAGATGTAGCTAGCTGTCCATATTCTCAAGAAGCTCTATGACAGAGTGAGATTTATCTATGGTTTTGTACTTCCAAAAGTTTAAACTTTTAAGGAAACTTAGAACATTAGAAGAAGGTGAATAAGGAAGAAAAGGATTTTCAGCCACAGGAAGAATGTCTAAAACCTACAAAAAGATGAAAAGGAGATTTCCCCAGTTTGTTAGGTAGAGGCAAGAGATAGTTCTGTGGGCTGCCAGAGTGACCCAAGTGGTAGATTGCCTGCCTAGCAAGCTTAAGGCCCTGAGTTCAAACCACAGTACTACCAAAAAAATGTTTAAAAAAGAGACAGTTTTATGAGCCCATAGGGGGATGCAGGAATAATCTGTATGTTCTTTCCATAGCAGTACTATTGGTCAGAGGCATCCTTTCAAGATATCCTCTAGGTAGACAGCCACAAGACCTGGAGAGAGACAAGGATACAGGTGATAGAGGTCTTCATGGCACTGCTAGACCAAAGGTAGAGGGCTAATATCCCTCAGATCACTCTCCAGCAAAGCCTTGGCTCTGGGGTCAGATACTAATTTGAGATAGGAAAATAAAAAGTGATTTATACAGCTAACTTGTTGGACTGTGAATTATGCCCAACACAAAAACAAGTACATACATGCCTTACTTAATTACAATGCTGAGTAATTGCTCTGGTGGGGAGTCCAATAAATTAAACTACCACAATGTGCACAGAAAATTTTCAATAGAAATATGCAGTATGAGGCAGGAGTAATCAAAACTTTCCTTCCTGGTTTCAGGATGGTCATGGAATTCATCATCATGATGTCACAATTATATTTTATTTCCAAATAACAGATTTCTAGCTATAAAGCATTTCTTCTGCTCAACAGATATTGAGTACTGAGTACTACTGTGTAACATGCATTATTCTAAATTTTGGGATATTTGGGAAACAAAACAGGCAAATATCCTACACAAGTGGAAAGAAAGGTTTAACCCACCAAGAAAAGCCTGGGCTCAAACACTTTGAGTGGACACCCCCTAAAGCTATCCAATAGGAAGGGGCTACATCCATTGCCAAACAGCCTATCATATCAACCTAAAGAATGGGCAGAGACATGAAGAAAGCCCCTGTCAAAAGTGTCAGCACCTGGATTAGAAATCAGAGGTAAGAGACCAGAACACTCATCGAACTGAGAAGGAACCCATTCCTCTCTAACAAGGTAGAAATTTGGACAATATGTATAAATATATATATATGTTTTATTAGTTTTAGTTTTTTATTATTCTTTTTAATTTGTTGTTACCTCTCTCCCTCTTCCATTCTCTCCAAGTATCAATTTGCTTAGCCTCTCTTGTTCCACTTTCCTTTCTCTCCCCCTTTTTCTTCTTTTCTCTCTTCCTTTCTTCTTCTTACTTTCCTCTCCTACCCCTCCCCACTATCCCTATTTCCTCTGCACTCACCACTCAGTGAATACTATAACAAATTTATAAATTCCCCAATCCTTCTCATCCCTCTGCAATCCCTGACAATGGCACCCTGCCCTGCAATGACTGAATCACATCTTTACACACATTAGGGCCTATTACCCTGTTGCCCTCACACTTCATACCTCTTCTTTCTTTTGCCCCATTCCCACACCCCTCTTCTAGCACCATATATTTAATTACCTAACTTTCTGTCTCTATGAAAACACCTGTTCTCTCCCGAATACTCTCTCTTTATAGGTAATATCACCAAAGGCTTTTTTTATATATTATGTAGATAAGTGGTCTGACATTGAATCTGTGAAGACACAGAAACAACTAAATTAACTCAGATAGGAAATTGACAAACTCCAAAATGAAACTAAGGAGATTATAAAATAAAGAGATATATGAAATAAAGAAGATAGAGGGTACACGAAAGCAATGTTAGGAATCTCTCTGTATAGCTATCCTTAACTCAACTTGCAAAAATGCTTTGTCTTCCTTATTGTTTGTCTCTTCAAGAAAATTAGTGGTAAGAGCAGAACAGAACCTGCCTGGAACTGAGGGTGGGGAGGGGGGCAGGGTGGAGAAATGACCCAAACAATGTATGCACATGTGAATAAATGAATAAAAAATAAATAAATAAAAAACCCTCTCGCATTAAAAAAAAAAAGAAATGAAAGAGGAATTTTACAAAGATATGGATTTCAAACAGAAATCCTGGTAATAAAAAGTTCCATAAATCAAATAAAAGACACAGTTGAAAGCCACTCTAGCAGACTAGAACAAATAGAAGACAGAATGTCATGGCTCAAAGACAAAATAGAAATTATAGAAAAAACAGAAAAATTCTTAGACAAAAGACTCAAGAACCTCAAAAGGAATATAAAAGAACTCAGCGATTCCATCAAAAGATCAAACCTGCGAGTCATGGGCACTGAAGAAGACAAACAGGTAAAACCCAAGGTATAAATAACATATGCAATAAAATAATATCCCAAAATTTCCCAAATCTCAAGAAAGAGATGCCCATTCAGGTACAGGTAGCCTCCAGGACACCAAACAGCCTTGACCAAAATTGAACCTGTCCATGGCATATTGTAGTTAAAACAATTAGCACAGAGAACAAGGAAAGAATAATGAAGGCTGTAAGAGAGAAAAATCAAGTAACATACAAAGGTAAATGCATTAAAATACAGAAACCTTAAAAGCAAGAAGAGCATGGAATGAGGTATTTTGAGCACTGAAACAAAACAATTTCAGTCCTAGGATACTCTACCCAGCAAAGCTATCATTCAAAATTGGAAGAGAAATAAAAATCTTTCATGATAAATAGAAACTAAAACAATACATGACCACTAAACCACTATACGGAAGATTCTGAAAGGAATCCTATATACAAATGATGAAAACAAACACAGCCATGAAAGAATGAGAATCATTAAACCTCAAGAGATGAGCAGACAAGTAATCAGAGAGTAGCATAGAATTAGTTGCACACACTTAAACTCTTATATGACAAAAACAACTAAATGGCAGGAATCACCACGCACCTCTCAATATTAATACTGAATATTAATGGCTTCAACGCCCACATCAAAGACACTGATTGGCAAACTGGATTAAAAAGGAAGACCAGACAATCTGTTGTTTACCAGAAATCCACCTTACAGACAGAAAAAACATTGCCTTAGGGTGAAAGGGTGGAAAAAGATTTACCGAGCTAATGGCCCCTGAATTAGGCAGGAGTAGAAATACTTATAACAAATAAAGTAGACTATAAGCCTAAATTACTCAGAAGAGACAAAGTAGGTCACTTCATAGTAATACATCAAGAGAAAATAGCAATTGCTAACTTATACATGCTCATTGTCTTTGTACCCAACTTCATTAAACAGAGACTACTGGACTTAAAACACAGATAGACCCCATCACAGTGGTGGTGGGAGACTTCAGTACTCCTCTATCAACAATAGATATGTCATCCAGACAAAAAAATAAAAAAACTCTGTTGAAAGACACCACAGATCAAATGGACCTGACACATATCTACAGAGTATTTCATCCCACAACAGTATAATATAAAATCTTCTCAGCATTCCATGCAACTTTCTCCAGAATAGACCATATTTTAGGTTGCAATCAAGTCTTAGCAAATCTAAGAAAACTGGAGTAAACCCCTGGATACTGTCTGATCACAATGCAGTAAAACTAGAATTCAACAACAAAAGAAACAGCAGAAAATACTTAAACTCTTGGAGACTGAACAACAAGTTTCTCCATAATCAGTGGGTCATCAAAGAAATAAGGGAAGAAATCAAAAAGTTCCTGGAGTTTAATGAGAATGAAAGCACAACCTATCAGAACCCATGGGACACAGCAAACGCAGTTCCTAGAGGAAAGTTTATAGCCATGAATGCATATATTAAAAACACAGAAAGTCCTCAAATAAATGACCTAATGCCACATTTCAAACTCCTAGAAGAACAATAACAAGCTAAACTCAAAATTAGCAGAAGGAGAGAAATAATAAATTTAAAGGCCAAAATCAATGAAATAGAGACTTAAAAAAAAAAACCCAAAGAATCAACTAAACAAAATGCTGGTTCTTTGAAAAGATAAATAATTGACAAACTCCTGGCAAATCTGACTAAAATGAGAAAGGAAAAGACCCAAATTAATAAAATTAGAAATGAAAAATGGGAGATAACAACAAATACCAAGGAAATCCAGGAAATTATTAGGGTCCACTCTGAAAATCTATTCAAATAAATTGGAAAAGCTAGAAGAAATGGGCAAATTTCTAGATACATATGGCCATCAAAAATTGAACCAAGAGGATATTAATCACCTAAACAAATCTGTAACAAGCAATGAAATCAAAGTAGCAATAAAGACTTTCCCAAAAAAGAAAAGTCCAGGACCTGACAGATACACTGCTGACTTCCACAAGACCTTTAAAGAAGAACTAATACCAACACTCTTCAAACTTTTCTGTGAAATAGAAAGGGAAGGAACACTGCCAAACTTATTCTATGAGGTCAGTATTACACTCATTCTAAAACCAGATAAGAACATGAGCATTACAGACCAATCTCTTTAATAAACATAGATGCAAAACTCCTCAATAAAATATTGGCAAATCCAATTTGATAGCATATCAAAAAGATCATACACCATGATCAAGTTGGTTTCATCCCAGGGATGCAGGGATGGAGCATATGCAAATCACTACATGTAATACAGCACATTAACAGAAACAAAGACCAAAACCAGAGGATCATCTCAATAGATGCAGAAAAAGCCTTTGATAAAATTTAAAAAATGCTTTAATGATAAAAGCTCTGATGAAACTAGGAATAGAAGGAATGTACCTCACATAATAAAGAATATTTATGACAAGCATATAGCTTATAAAATATTACTCTTTTAATTTTTTCTTCCAATCATTTAAAAACACAAAAACCATTTCTTGCTCCCTAGTTGTACAAAAACAGGCAGTGTGTTGGATCTGGTCTGCAGGCCAGATTTTGCCTATCTTTGCTCCAAATACTGAAACTCATGACTTGGACAAATGTCCTTATTTTGTAAATCCTTTACCAATTTATCTTTCAACACAGGCTGGGTCCCTGAAAAGGCCTGACTCCTGCTAAACCAGCACCATAGTGTTGTCACAGCACTGCTCCCATCCAAAGAGCAATCTCTGAACATAGGAACACTGATTGGAAGAATAAGCAAGATGAAAAAAATAAGAATGCTCTTATCCTACCAGTCAGGATCAGTTTATGCTGAAAACAGTGGCCAGATAATTGTAGACCAAAATTAATTTCCGTTTATTCTACATGGTTGATTTTTTTCCCTAAATTTTAAGGCAGCACTTTATATAATTTTGGTTAGGTATCATTTTAGTCCATGATTCTTACCTATCTTTTTCTTCTAAGTTCCTGGTTTTATCTCTTAACATGTTAGTCACTCACATAATTCTGTTGCATCCAGACTTGCTAAGCATGGAATGCTCATCTTCAATTAAATTGTTAATGAAATGCTAAATAGGGAAAAGCCCTACGAAATGGATAAATTTTTTGAAGTTTATATATTACCAAAATTCATGCCAGCAAAAAGAGATTACCTGAAAGGTCTGTTTATTAAGAAAACTAAATTTATGGTTGACAACTTTCATTCAAGAAACTCCAAGTCTAGCTGGCTCCACCAGCAAATTCTACAAAGGTATAGGGAAGAAATAAAAACCAATTTCACATAAACTCCTCCAGAAAGTAGAGAATATGGAATATATTCTAATACATTTTTTTTAAGTCCAATATTACTCTGATACAAAAAAGAGGTACCTTACACAGAAGGATGGAACACCATTTTCATGAACATGGATGTAAACATCCTTAACAAAATATTAGCAAACCAAGTTCAATAATATTAAAAAATAATGTATAATGGCCATATGATGCTTATGCCACCAGATGGGTTCAACATTCTAAAGTTAATCAAAGTAATTCACCAATTCGACAGACTAAAAAGGAGCAACAACAACAACAACAAAAATATATATATATCATCTGATGAAGAGAAAATACTTGAAAAAATTCAATATCAAACCATGATTGAAACTATTAGCAAACTTTTAATGAAGAAAAATTGTTAAACTTGATTAAAGCAATACAATAAAAACCACAGGCTATATCTTATTAAATGATGATTGGTCAAACGCTTTTGAAATTCAACATTGAGGTCCTCACTATGAATAAAGGGCATGCAGATGGGAAAGGAAAAAGCATATACAAAATACTAAGGATCTACAAGGAGTTACCATAACCAATAAGTAACTTCAGCAATGCAAGGTTCATATAGCAAATCAATTGTATTCCAGGTATAAGTGATGGGACTTCCTTTCATTTTTTCCTTAATAATCTGTTTTTTATTTTTTTGACTGTATAATCTGGTTTTTATTTTTATTTTTTGACTGTATTGGGTTTTGAACTCAGGACCTACGCAAGTTTTTTTCTAGATAAGATCTCTTGTTTTGGCTCAGGGCCAGCCTCTGACTCTGATTATCCTATCTCTGCCTTCCAAGTGGCTAGGGATTATAGGCACAAGCCACTACACCTTTTTGTTTGTTTTTTTAGTTCATTTAAACATTTTCATTTTTAAAATACTTTATCTTAAATAATTTTTTTCTTACCTTCCTTTAGAGTATTTCTTCTTTTTCTAGTTTCTTAATTTGAACACTTCATTTACTTGTTTTAAAACTTTCTGATACTTACCTTAGAGAATATCAGTTTCCTTTGAGTTTGGTTTATGTAGATGGCTTAGATTTTTACATTAAATGTCTACCTGCCATAAATTTGTAATTAAACTAAACTTTTAGTTTTGCTTGCTGGTTTCCCAATGGTATTTTTGTGAGCAAGGTCTTTTCATTCTTTGTTTGTTTACAGATTGCTCTCTATAAATATATTAAATTTGTTTGAAAATTTTTACCAATTATTAGATTGAACCATATGAAATTACTGACTTGACCATTTTTCAACCAATAAAATAGTAACTTCCTATGATTCAATCTACTATGTGGTTGGTTTGGGGAACTGTTTCATGGACATAATAGAAAAATGCTTTGAGTATACTTATATATACATTCATGCATATATATATTATATATACATACATATGTATATGTATGTATATATATATAAATAAAACTGGGCTTAGTTACTGAATCTCAAAATCCCTTTGCTTTCATTTTGTCTACTGATTTTTAAGTTCTAAAAAATGTGCTAAAATCTAACACCATAATTTTGTTTACTAAATTTGAGTCTTCCACATATTTCTAGAATGTTTTTATTTATTAAAGCACCATGATGTTTGATACATACAATATTAATATTTATTATAACATTGTATGAAGCTCTTAATAAGTAGGAGGATGCATGAAGGCAGTGACAGATATTATGCATGGCATTAGCAACAGAGATGCAGCAGTATGATATCGTTACTACCACTGTTAAGTGTCCAAACTACCACATTAGAAGTCAAGGTTGAGTCTCCAGTAATTCATCATTCATGAGGGAATGAACTGTCCCCAGGTTTTCCTACTGTAGCTACTAGAGTATATCAAATTCCTTTCATCATAGACATCATAGACGGTTAGTGATTTATCTTTAGTGCAATAGACATGAACCTCAATACGATTTCCTTTGCTGGTGGCTCCATTCTAACACTAACAACTCCATTCACTGACTTTTAAGATGTTCTATTTGTTGTCTTCATACTCCTTATAACATTGTTTCCAATTAAGGCACTTAATTTGCCATATGAGAATTATAACAATTGAACTAATTCTCCTAAATTTCAATGGTCTTTCCACTTATTTCCCTTCTCAGAAACTGCTGGCCTAACATAATTATGGAACATTACACAGAAGATGTTATACTTCCATCTTGGAAATCAAAGGTTGTAAAATTGGTGTGCCCTGCCGTCAAATAGTGTATATTTTCAGATCCAACAACCAGTACAAAATACTGTTCCTGAATAGCCATATATAAATACACCCAGAAAGAGTGGAAGAACATTTCTCCTAATAGTCTACCTAAAAACACTTTTCTTCCTGGTTTTGCATTCTTGTTCTCCATCGTTCAGAGAGTTTTGTTTTTAAAGAGAAATACTTCTATCAACCCACAAAAAATGTCCCAACAAATTAGGGACAAACAGAATTACAAGGCATCACAATAATGATTCATTGATGCAATATACTAAGTAATATAGCAATCTCACATAAGTAAAACTTCATCTCACTGAATTTATTTATTTTCTTAAAAGTTAATAATTTAGGTTAGTAGTTGGTAAAGTGTGACCCACAGGCCAAATCTCAGTTCTCCATTATTGTAAGGTCAGAGAACAAATGAAGCAAGCACTGTTTGCTATGGAGAGCAAAGAAGTCAGATCGGCTCTGCCCCTGTCCTACTCATACCAGGACCTTCCTCTCCAGGCAGCAGCAGCCTGGACTGCCCATGTGGACACCAAGCAAGGAAACCCCAATCCAGAGGTGGCTGCACAGCCACCTCCAACCAACTGCCAAGTTGAGGTGGTTGGGGTCTCCACATAAAAAGATAACATGTTTATGTCAATTGTTAATGTAATATTTGATAATTTTATATATCAAAATACATGTAACTAAATATGCTAGTCATTCAGTATGGCCAGAAGGTATCAAATGCTCACAGTTTTCAATTTTTTCATTTAGTTTTGCCTTAAAATTTATATTTAACCCTGAGTTGAGTTAAAATAATTATGCTTACTCTTTTGCATGTAAAGTACAAATATACATACAGCATATAAACAGATATACAGTCTATCTGTGGTATTAAATTTTCATGAATAGAAAATATGTCTAAAAAGTGTACCTTGAGAGGCAGTAATAAAAACGGATTGTGAGGCATTGAGGCAATGACTCCATAGAACACTCAACAGGAAGCAGCAGACAGGGCCTGCCCTTCAGCCCTCAGTTGTCTGCTATTCTACTGAGGTCTGGGTGCAATATTTCCAACTGAGAAATCACTAAATAAACCCCTGATGATCCTGAACTATGAGGGTCTGGGCACTTAAGTTAGAAAGAAAGACTTTAAGAGCGAGCTTTAGGTTCAACATTCTGAGTTTGAAAATTTTTGAATTTCACTTCAAACTCCCAGAACTAGACATATGCAGATCATAAAATGCTGTTGATTTCAACTCTACAATGTTGCATGGATTTTTCATTTCTTTAGGATTAGTATTCTTCCAACCACATTTATCTTATGGGCAGATTCACAGGGTACATGCTGTATTATTTCCATTAGAAATTACCCAATTTGAAATAAATCTAAATAAAGTTACTTCAGCTTGTAGAACTTCAGAATGCCATTAGCCTTGTGTATCTCATTACTAATTGCTTTCTGAGAATTGAGTCTTTTCACAGGAATATGATAATTCAAATATGGGTTTTAGTGGTCTAGGTAGCCAGGTTGCCAAAATGTGAAAACAAAATAGAATTTTAGCCATTATAAGAAGACTTTAGAAAGTATGGTATGACTTTTTGAATCATGTGTGTGTTCTGGTGAGATAAAAAGGTTTGTCAGTACATTTAGAGTCCCTTTACATGAATTCAAGTGACACAGACTCAAGTGATATGGACTTTGAAAGACAACTATTTTCTCCATAAGTCTGTTTTTGTTGTTGTTTGGTTTTACGGGGGTTGTTTGTTTGTTGTTTACTTGTTTTTATAAGTCTTGTTTCACTCTGGATAGTTGAAATTGAAGAAGTTTGACCCCTAGGTAATTGGATGCATCACTGCAGACAATTAAGTGCTAAACTGAGTCTTATGGACTAAAATGCTTATAGCACTTTAGAGCTGGCAATGATCAAACAATACTTTTTGTGGGAGGTGAAGCACCACCCTCTAGCTCTGTCTTGAATAAGATGCATGATCTAAGTGATGAAGAAGAAAGTTCTGCATGCTGAGAGAAAATTTCAGCATGGACAAGGGCAGAAGGGAAAAAACAGCAAATTCCAATCAGTGGATGCAGAAGAGTGTGGGCAGAGTATATTTTAAAAAGTAATGATATGAAACAGAAATGTCAGGATGGGTACAAAATATGACAGGGCTTGAATTCCTGATAATTCCTTTTCTGTTTGACTTCTATTGATTCTCCATCTTCATCATGACAGGAAGCATTTTAAACTCTTCTTGTTTTCTTTTTTTGGTATCTATTTTATTTTTATCATACTTTTTCATATCCTTTCTTCTGATAATGTAAGACTTAGTCCTTCATCTGCTAGTCTATATTAATCCTTCCTATTTCCCTTTTTAAAATCTCCACTTTTAACTATGTAATAATAAACATCATGAAAACATATATTGTTAAGTTTAAACAAACAGAAATTGGAGGGTAAGAACATTAGTGTTAGAATGCATGCCTTGGAGGGAGAGGAAGCAAAGACACCTGTCAGGAATCAAAAGACCAGTGTGGTTGTATTGCAGAAAGCAAGGAGGGGAAAATGCAAAAAGAAGAGACAGAATCTGTGGCCAGATCATGTCAAGCCTTGCAGGTGCCACTATTGTATTTGTCTTTACGATGAAAGCAAAGGCAAGTCATTGAAAGGTGAGCTTGAGCAAGAGGTTGGGGAAGAATTGAAATTCTTCTGGCCACAGTGCAGTAGATTAAAGAAGCTAGGGCAAATGTTGGATACTGGGTTCAGAGATGACTGTATTGGCCCAAAGGAGAAAGAACACTAAATTGGACAAGGATTGCAGTGAAAAGATGGAGAGAACGCAATAGAGTAAAGGAGTGCTGGACACAGCAACAGCTAGAGGAGTGTAATGAGTGATGGACTCCATTCTTCCAGATGATATATCTGTTCTAAAGAGCATGCTTTGAAAACATTTTTAATCTCTTATTGGTGAATGGGTTTTGTGGATAGCCAGTACAAGTTTTCCCAGCTAAGAGATCTTTTCTCCTTAGGCTTTGTTTTCCAAGAGATGGGCTCATTTAAGAAAACATTTTAAAAACTATTAAGTAGAAAAAGTAATATTTATAAAATGTACTGACTAATAGGTTTCCTAAACTCACAACCTACTATCAGAAAAAAGCATTATTTCCTTTGATGTTCATGTGTGCCTCTTTCCTAATCTCATTCTTTCCTTTCTGTTCATTCTCTTGTTTAATTTTTCATAATAGGGTATTTATTATTCTCTGAATAACTCTGTTAACTATTAATAATTGTCAATGTTACTGCATATATCTATAATTCATTAATTTCCAGTACTCTATAGGCCTTTATTGTAGGAACACATCATAATTTGTGCATTATACTTTTAATGTCATTCATATTACTTATATCTTTGCAAAAATTAATTTTCTTGTTACAGGAGTGCTTCTGTGAAGATTTCTATACCTGTTCCCAGAGGCACAGACTTAATGGCTTCTGTTTCATAAATACCTAATATTAGAACTGTTGAATTGCAAGATAAGTTTATTTTTAACCACAGCATCTATGCCAAATAGTATTCCAAAGTGGTTGTACTAAGTACACATGAACCTGCAATATACAGATGTGTGACTGCTCTACCCAGAGCATTATATCGTTTTTCATGCTTTAGATTTACAGGTAACTTTTTCACTTTTGGCTTTATGAATTTTAACTATTAATGCTTATTTCTTGTTACAATCTCTATTACATGTCTTTTATTACACTAACTTCTGCTCTTATCTGTATTATTTTCGCCCTTCTATTCCCTTGATTACTATCCTGATATTTTCTAACTCTTTATTTAGATATATACTTCATCTAACAAAATTCACTTACATAAATTCTTCATTTCATTAAATGTCTCTTTAAGTGCTATTTTATATGAATACCACAAATTTAACAATTTAATAGTTTCATTATCACTTTGATCTTAATATTTTCTAATTTCCATTAAGATTCTTGGATTTTTAACTTATTTAAAAGTATGTCTTGGAAGAGACAAGATGGTGGATTAAAGACACCACATTCCTGTGTCTCCACGAATATGAAATAAAATTTCAGATGAATAAATTGTAACATAGAAACACAAGTAATATGACAAAGCAAGGCAAGATCACTCTTCATAACCTCATAAAAACTCAATAAGGAAATCCAAAGATACCAAATTGGTTGAAGTGCCATATAAAGAATTCAAAGGCCCACTTTAAAAAATGACCAATGACCTCAAAAAGGATTCCAACAAAAACAAAGTTAGGAAATCAATTCAAGACCTAGACAAGAACATCAGCAACATGGATGAGAAACTCAGCAATGAAACAGAAATTTTAAAAAAAGAATTAGAAACAAAAAGTTCAATAAATCAAATAATAAAACATCATAGAGAGCACCATCAGAAAACAAGATCAAGCAGAAGAAAGACTATCAGGAATAAGACTAAGAAAATATTGCACTCAGACACCAAGAAAGAAAGAAAGAAGAGAAAGAAGCCCAATTAAGACCACTACCTTCAGGAACTCTGGGACATGATCAAGCAACCAAAGAAATAATCCATGAGTAGAAAAAGGATCTGAGATACAAACTAAAGGTACAGAAAATAATTGGGTGAAATCATAGACAAATATTTCCCAAATCTTGGGAAAGATATAGATCCTCAAGTGGACATGAACAGAAAAGAACCTCATTACCATACCACATCATTATTAAAATGTCAAGACTACAGAACAAAGAAAGACTACTAAAAGATGCAAGAGAACAATGTTAACTAACATATAAAGGTAAACAGTTAACGAATTACCTCAGATCTCTCAGCACAAACTCTACATGCTGAGAAGGCATGGAAAAATATACTTCAAGCTCTGAAAGCAAATAACTGCCAACCAAGACTACTATATCCAGCAAATTTATCCTTCAGTTTGGATGGAGAAAAAAAGACTTCTAAGATTAAATATAAACTACAGAGTTCATACCCATCATGCCTGCTTTACAGTGGATAATTAAGGGAACACACACAGAAGAGGAAGAAAGATAGTTACAAAAACAAAACGCTGGGAAAGAACAAATTTCAAGAGACAAATAGATGAACACATGAGAATTAAGAAAGAATCAAACATGTTCAACTCAGCAAACCAGCAAAACCTGAGGATGGATAATGGTTAAAGAAAAGAACTAGTGACACTTGAATTAACCTGGGAAAAACTCAATAAAACCATAAGAAACAGTCAATAACTCTCAACCATAATCCTAAGTGTAAATGATCTTAACTCTGTAATCAGAAGACACAGACTGGGTGATTAGATTAAAAAGCAGGATCCAACAATTATTATCACAGACTAAAAGTGAAAGAATGGAAAAATATATGCCAAGCAGACGAAAGTTGAAAAGAAGCAGGAGTAGCCATACTGTTATCAAACACAGTAGGTTTCGGGCAAAAATTAAGAGAGATAAAGAAGGTCACTACGTATTAATAAAGGGAACAATCTTTCAAGAAAATGTAGTGATTCTAAATATATATGCACCAATGTCAGTGTCCTCAGTTTCACAGAACTAACATGAACATAAAGGGACAGCAGAGCCTGATACAACAGTAGTGGGTGACCTAAACACCCTACTCTCACCAATATATAGAACATCCAGACAAAAACTCAACAAATACATCTCAGAACTAAACAAAAAAACAGTTTATCACACAATTTTCCAAGCAGCCCATAGAACTTTATCCAAAATAGACCATATCTTAGCATAAAGCATGTCTTAACAAATAGCAAAGAAATAAAAATAACTTCCTGGATCCTTACAGTCCACAATGGAATAAAATTAGAAATCAATGGTGAGGATTCCACAAAAACTATTCAAACACATGGAAACTAAACAAGACACTGAAAAATCAGAGGGTCAAGGAATAAATTGGGAATGAAAATTTAAAATTCCTAGAAACAAATGAAAATGAAAATGCAACTTGCCCGAATCTATGGAACACAGCAAAGACAGTGCTAAGAGAAAAGTTAGTTCATCAGTGACCACATTAGAAAATCAGAGAGATCTCAAAGCTATCTTAAACAAACAAAAAGGTCCAGTAGCCAGAAAGTTCTTAGTCAAGAACAGACACAGGGAGATTCCAAGATGGCGGCTAGAGGGAGGAAGCAGAAAGCAAGCCTCCTATAGTGAAATCTTGGAGAGACGCTGGAGACACACTTTGCAGGCATAATCACTGAGAAGAGGCATAACTTTGACCCCTCCACACCTCCAGCTGGCACAGAGAATCTCCATTTCACGTTAAACGGAGAAACCAGGAGGGCCCCCAGGCTGCCAGTTGCCCATGCCCAGATGGCTTGGGAAGACATGGACCAGGTGAGCTTCACGGTACCGTGGTACTCCCACAGACAGCCTGGGCCAGAGCAGCATAGCCCCCTGGACAGACTGACCTCCACCCAGGGAAAAAAGAGAAACTGACTAATAAGCAATAAGAACAATAGAGACACATAAGAAAGAGGGTGGGGCACCCTGAGTGCCGAAGATTGGGGGAAGGGAATCCTTCCTGGGACTGTAAATAAACAAGCCAGGCGGGCTGGAGAGGCTCTGGCGGGAGCGGGGGCGCACTCCCAGCAACCAGGAATGGGAAAGCTTGTGAGAGTGGCAGAGGGAGGAAAACTCCACAGGAGAGGAGGGAAGACCCACTTCTCACGTGAACTGTAAACAAACATGGCAGCTGGCAGGAGCAGCAGCACCACCCAGTAATCAGGAGCAGGAAAGCTTGTGAAAGTGGAGGTGGGAGGAAAACTCCACAGGAGAGGGGGGAAGACCCACCTCCCACATGAACTGTAAATAAACACGCAGGCCTGACAACACAGGTGCAGTGTTACCTTTCCCAGTGTGCTTGGAAAGGGGAAAGCTTGTAGCAGAGGCTCCCACACAGAAGAACTCTGAGCAAACAAAGCCTTCGGGGCCAGGTGAGTGCTAAGCTCACCCAAGAGATCTGCATAAATAACACTGCCAGCAACAGCAGCCTGACAGCAGTGGGGAGGCCAGCCACAGCTGCAGATAACATTCTCAGAACTGTCTCCAGACTCTTTTTTTTCTTTTTCTCCCTACCTTTGATGGGAGAACAACCGAGTTATAACTGCATGCTGAAAAACTTACTGAAACTGTATTGCATTTGAACTTGGGACACTTGGTGGGGTTTTGTGTGTGTGTGTGTGTGTGTGTGTGTGGTTTTGTTCTACTTTATGCATCCCCTTTGATGAGACAACTACAGAACAACATCTGAGGCACCATCTCCAGGACTGGAGACTGAGACAGACATCCAAATTATTAAGACTGAAACTTCATTGCATTTGAACTTGGAGGTTTTTTGGGTTTTTGGTTTTTTTTTTTTTAATTTTCGATTTTTCATTTTATTTTAATTCATTTTTATATATAGACATTTCTTTCATTTACTTATTTTTTATTTTTATTCTTATCTTTTTTTTATTTTTGATTTTCAATCCTCTCTCTGTATCTCTAATGTCTTTTCAGCTTACTGTCAATTAGTACCCTAGCGCTCCCTGTTTCTACATTTGAAACTTCTTGTCTGATACCTTGTTTTGTTTTCTCCTTCTTGTCTGTGTATTTGTTTTCCCCTTTTCTTTAACTTCTTGCTTTCCATCTCAGCTCACCCTTCCATTCTAAATATTACCATTGTTATTATTACAAGCTAGAAAATAGTTGATTGCACACAGTACAGGGACAGTAACAACACCAAAGACAATGATTGGAAGACAGAAAAAACAGAGAAACCAGTTTCCCCACAGCAAAAAATTAGTACAGGAACCGGAGGGGAATGAAGAAAACAGATACTCAGATCAAGACTCCAACAAAATGAAGATAAACTATGCAAAAGGACCCAATGAAGCCCACAAGAATAATTTAAAAGAAGACATACTACAGGTACTCAATGAGAATTGTATAGATATGATACTGGATAGGGTCAACCAAAATGTACAAGAGACACTCAAGAAATTCCAAGACAACAAAAATAGAGAATTGGAAAAAGCAAAAGAAGAAATAAAGGAAACCATAGAAGCACTGTAAAAACACCAAAGTGAAATAGAGAACATGATGAATAAACGGATAATTGAACTCAGGACAAAAATAGACAACATTAAAGAGGAAACCACCGAGAATATGGAAAACCTCAGAAAAAGAATGAAACAGAACTGCAAAACAAAATGGAAGGCCAATCCAACAGAATAGAACAAACATAAGACAGAATCCCAGAACTCGAAGATGAAATGGTAATTAAAGGAAAAACCGAAGAACTATTAATTAAACAACTCAAGACCTGTGAAAAGAAAATTCAAGAACACACCGACTCCATCAAAAGACCAAAATTGAGAATCGTGGGCATCGAAGAAGGAGAAGAGGTGCAAGCGAGGGGAATGCGTAATCTATTCAACAAAATAATAACAGAAAATTTCCCAAATCTAGAGAAAGATATTCCCATACAGATGCAAGAGGCCTCCAGGACACAAAACAGACCAGACCAAAATAGAACTACCCCAACATATCATCATTAAAACAACAAGTTCAGAAACTAGGGAAAGAATATTGAAGGCTGTAAGAGAGAAAAAACAAGTAACATACAAAGGTAAATCCATCAAAATCACAGCAGACTTCTCAACAGAAACATTAAAAGCAAGAAGAGCATGGGGTGAGATCTTCCGGGCACTGAATGAAAATAACTTCAACACCAGGATACTCTACCCAGCAAAACTATCATTCAAAATAGATGGAGCAATAAAAGCCTTTCATGCTAAGGAGAAAAGAAAATAATATGTGACCACAAATCCACCACTACAAAAGATTCTAAAGGGATTCTGCACATAGAAAGTGAAACCCAACTTAACCATGAAAAGACAGGCAGCACCAAACCACAGGAAAAGAAAAAGCAAGGAAGTAAAGAGTAACCTCAACTTTGGTACACACAATCAAACCTTCAAACAACTAAGACAACTAAATGACAGGAATCACCACATACCTATCAGTACTAATGCTTAATGTTAACAGACTTAATTCACCCAGCAAAAGGCACCGATGACAAAATGGATTAAAAAGGAAGATCCAACAATTTGTTGCTTACAGGAGACCCATCTCACCGACAGAAATAAGCATAGGCTAAGGATGAAAGGCTGGAAAAAGATTTACCAAGCCAATGGCCCCCGAAAACAGGCAGGAGTAGCAATACTTATCTCTGACAAAGTAGACTTCAAACCTACATATATCAAACGAGATAAAGAAGGACATTCCATACTAATAAAAGGGGAAATAGACCAAAAGGAAATAATAATTATCAACCTGTATGCACCCAATGTCAATGCAACCAATTTCATCAAACATACCCTGAAAGACCTAAAAGCATATAGAAACGCCAACACTGTGGTTGTGGGAAACTTTAACACCCCATTATCATCAATAGATAGGTCATCCAAACAAGCAATCATTAAAGAAATCCAAACTCGAAAATATGCAATAGATCAAATGGACCTAGTTGATGTCTAGAGAACATTTCATCCAACCTCTACACAATATACATTCTTCTCAGCAGCCCATGGAACCTTCTCCAAGATAGATCATCTCCTAGGGCACAAAGCAAGTCTCAGCAAATATAAGAAAATAGAAATTATACCGTGCATACTATCTGATCACAATGCAGTAAAACTAGAACTCAACAACAAAAGTAAAGACAAAAAACATGCAAACAGCTGGAAACTAAATAACTCATTACTTAATGAAGAATGGGTCATTGATGAAATAAAAGAGGAAATTAAATAGTTCCTAGATGTCAGTGAAAATGAAAACAAAACCTACCAGAACCTATAGGACACAGCTAAGGCAGTCCTGAGAGGAAAGTTTATAGCCATGAGTGGATATATTAAAAAGACTGAAAAATCCCAAATCAATGACCTAATGATACATCTCAAACTCCTAGAAAAACAAGAACAAGCAAATCCCAAAACAACTAGAAGCAGAGAAATAATAAAAATAAGACCTGAAATCAACGAAATAGAAACCAAAAGAACTGTACAAAGAATTAATGAAACAAAAAGTTGGTTCTTTGAAAAAATGAACAAGATCGATAGACCCCTGGCAAACATGACTAAAATGAGGAGAGAAAAAACCCAAATTAGTAGAATCAGAAATGCAAAAGGGGAGATAATAACAAACACCACGGTAGTCCAGGAAATCATCAGAGACTACTTTGAGAACCTATATTCAAATAAATTTGAAAATCTCAAAGAAATGGACAGATTTTTAGATACATATGAGCATCCAAACCTGAACCAAGAGGAAATTAATCACCAGAATAAATCTATAACACAAGACGAAAATGAAGCAGCAATCAAGAGTCTCCCAAAAAAGAAAAGTCCAGGACCTGATGGATTCTCTGCTGAATTCTATCACACCTTTAAAGAAGAATTGATACCAAACCTCCTTAAACTGTTCCATGAAATAGAAAGGGAAGGAAAACTGCCTAACACATTTTATGAAGCCAGTATTACACTTATCCCAAAACCAGGCAAAGACCCCTCCAAAAAGGAGAACTAAGGCCAATCTCCTTAATGAACATTGATGCAAAAATCCTCAACAAAATAATGGCAAACTGAATTCAACAACACATCAAAAAGATTATTCACCATGACAAAGTAGGCTTCATCCCAGGGATGCAGGGGTGGTTCAGCATACAAAAATCAATAAACGTAATAAACTACATTAACAGAAGCAAAGACAAAAACCACTTGATCATCTCAAGAGATGCAGAAAAAGCCTTTGATAAGATCCAACACCATTTCATGATAAAAGCTCTAAGAAAACTAGGAATAGAAGGAAAGTACCTCACCATTATAAAAGCTATATATGACAAACCTACAGCCAGTATTATACTTAAGGGAGAAAAACTGAAACTATTCCCTCTAAAATCAGACAAGGATTCCCACTATCTCCACTCCAATTGAACATAGTACTGGAATTCGTAGCCAGAGCAATTAGGCAAGAAGAAGGAATCAAAGGAATACAAATAGGTAAAGAAACTGTCAAAATATCCCTATTTGCAGATGACATGATCCTATACCTTAAAGACCCAAAAAACTCAACTCAGAAGCTTCTAAACATCATCAATAGCTACAGCAAGGTAGCAGGATATAAAATCAACATAGAAAAATCATTAGCATTTCTATACACTAACAATGAGCAAACGGAAAAAGAATGTATGAAAACAATTCCATTTACAATAGCCTCAAAAAAAAATCAAATACCTAGGTGTAAACCTAACAAAAGATGTGAATGACCTCTATAAGGAAAACTATACACTTCTGAAGAAAGAGATTGAGGAACACTATAGAAAGTGGAGAGATCCCCCATGCTCATGGATTGGTAGAATCAACATAGTAAAAATGTCTACACTCTCAAAAGTAATCTACATGTTTAATGCAATTCCCATCAAAATTCTAATGATATTCATTAAAGAGATCGAAAAATCTACCGTGAAATTTATATGGAAACACAAGAGGCCCCGAATAGACAAGGCAATTCTCAGTCAAAAGAACAATGCTGTAGGTATCATGATACCTGATTTCAAACTATATTACAAAGCAATAACAATAAAAACAGCATGGTAGTGGCACAAAAACAGACATGAAGACCAGTGGAACAGAATAGAGGACCCAGATATGAAGCCACACAACTATAACCAACTTGTTTTTGACATAGGAGCTAAAAATATATGATGGAGAAATAGCAGCCTCTTCAAGGAAAACTGCTGGGAAAACTGGTTAGCAGTCTGCAAAAAACTGAAACTAGATCCATGTTTATCACCCTATAGCAATATTAACTCAAAATGGATCAATTATCTTAATATCAGACCACAAACTCTAAAGTTGATACATGAAAGAGTAGGAACTACTCTGGAGTTAGTAGGTATAGGCAAGAACTTTCTCAATGAAACCTCAGCAGCACAGAAACTAAGTGATAGCATAGATAAATGTGACCTCATAAAACTAAAAAGCTTCTGTTCATCAAAAGAAATGGTCTCTAAACTGAAGAGAACACCCACAGAGTGGGAGAAAATATTTGCCAGCTACACATCAGACAAAGGACTGATAACCAGAATATATAGGGAACTTAAAAAGCTAAATTCTCCCAAAACTAATGAACCAATAAAGAAATGGGCAAGTGAAGTAAACAGAACTTTCTCAAAAGAAGAAATTCAAATGGCCAAAAAACATATGAAAAAATGCTCACCATCTCTAGCAATAAAGGAAATGCAAATTAAAACCACACTAAGATTCCACCTCACCCCTGTTAGAATAGCCATCATCAGCAACACCACCAACAACAGGTGTTGGTGAGGATGTGGGGAAAAAAGAACCCTCTTACACTGTTGGTGGGAATGTAAACTAGTACAACCACTCTGGAAAAAAATTTGGAGGCTACTTAAAAAGATGGACATCGATCTACCATTTGATCCAGCAATACCACTCTTGGGGATATACCCAAAAGACTGTTACTCCAGAGGCACCTGCACATCCATGTTTATTGCGGCACTATTCACAATAGCCAAGTTATGGAAACAGCCAAGATGTCCCAGCACTGACGAATGGATTAAGAAAATGTGGTATCTATACACAATGGAATTTTATGCAGCCATGAAGAAGAACGAAATGTTATCATTCGCTGGTAAATGGATGGAATTGGAGAACATCATTCTGAGTGAGGTTAGCCTGGCCCAAATGACCAAAAATCGTATGTTCTCCCTCATATGTGGACATTAGATCAAGGGCAAATACAACAAGGGGATTGGACTATGAGCACATGATAAAAGCGAGAGCACACAAGTAAGGGGTGAGGATAGGTAAGACAGCTAAAAAACTAGCTAGCATTTGTTGCCCTTAACACAGAGAAACTAAAGCAGATACCTTAAAGCAGCTGAGGCCAATAGGAAAAGGGGACCAGGTACTAGAGAAAAGGTGAGATCAAAAAGAATTAACCTAGAAGGTAACACACATGCACAGGATATTAATGTGAGTCAATGCCCTGTATAGCTATCCTTATCTCAACCAGCAAAAACCCTTGTTCCTTCCTATTATTGCTTATACTGTCTCTACAACAAAATTAGAAATAAGGGCAAAATAGTTTCTGCTGGGTATTGAGGAGGGGGAGAGGGAGGGGGCGGAGTGGGTGGTAAGGGAGTGGGTGGGGGCAGGGGGGAGAAATGACCCAAGCATTGTATGCACATATGAATAATAATAATAAAAAAAAGGATGTCATGGGTTGGACCAAAGCAAGAACACTGAATCTTGAATGTTAGAAATTAAAGAGCAGATCTCAAACTAGCAAAAACATTATGTTTTCCTTTTTATCTTTTTTCTTCTACAAAATTGGGGAACAGGAGGGCAGAACAGGTTCTGCCCAGGGGAAGGGGTTGGGTGGCACCAGTGTGGTGGGAAAGGTGGCAGTGGAGGAGGGTATGTGGAGGTAGGTGGTGAATATGTTGCAAATAATGTGTACACATGTATGTAAATGCAAAAATGATACCTGTTGATAGTGTTCCAGGAATCTGGGGAAGGGCAGATGAAGGAGGGCAGTGGGAGAGGTGAATTCAAGTAGGATACACAGTAAGAATCTTTGTAAATGCTACAATGTACCCCCATCCAGCACAACAATAAAGGAAAAAATGTATGTGTGGTAGGGCTGAGGGGTCACTCAGTGGCACAGCACTTTCATAGTATTTGCAGGGCCCTGGTTTGATCCCCAGCACTACAAAAAATGTATGGGCATTATCCTATACACTGCGAGCCTGACTAGAACAAACAGAGGAGAGGAGGGGTTCATCCCTTTTGCCTGTCTCACTACATGAGCTGGAACATCACAGCTCATCTTCTGTCCTGGGACTGAGATTTACGTCATCAGCTCTCATGGGCCTCCTAGGTGTCACGGGAACTCCTCAGCTTGCAAAGGAAGATCATGGGATTCCTCAGGCTCTATAATCACAGGAGCAAATTCCTCATAATAAATCTGCGTTTGTCTATGTCTAAGACTTCGCTGCATAAGAGCTATGTGTAATTCAGAAGTATTTTAGCTAACTGGAAGGTAACTAAGAGAAGTAACTAAAGTTTGTGGGTAGCTTCCTATTGTAAAACTTACTTATAAACTGCACAGAGAACCATGTAGGCAGTATACATGCTTGTCCAGCAAGTGTGAGGCCCGGAGTTCAAACCCCAATACTACCAAAACATTACCTAAAGATAATATATGTAGAAATGACCATTTCCTCCAGTCACAGTTTAGTGAGGTCTTGCTACAGAAGTGGGGTCTGCAAACCAGAGCCTCACCATCACCTGGCAGCTTCTTAGAAATGCAGAATCCAGCTGGGCCTAGTTACTCACACCTGCCATCCTAGCTACTTGGGAGGCAGAAATCCAGGCCAGTCTGGGCAAAAAGTTCACAAGAACTATCTCAACCACTAAAAGCTGGGTGTGGTGGCATACACCTGTCATCCCAGCTATGTAGTAGGTGTAAAAAGGAGGATCACAGTCCATGCTGGCTTGGATGTAAATGCAAGACCATCTTTAAAAAACAGATACATCAAAAAGGGACGGGGATATGGCTCAAGCAGTAGAGCACTTGCCTAGTAAGCCTGAGGCCTTAAGTTCAAACACCAGTACTGACAAGAAAAGAGAAAAAAAAGAAATATGGAATCTCAGGCCATACTGCAGACCTAACAAACTAGCATTTGCTTTTAAAAAAGATTACTGGACTGAGTGTGCTGGCACTTGCCTGTAAATCGGGCACTCAAGAAGCTAAAGCAGGAGAATCCAGTGTTTGAGCCCAGACTGGGTTACTTAGTGAGACCTTTTCTCAAAAACAAAAAACAAACAAACAAATCAAAAAGATTCCCCAGACAATTCATATGCATTAAACATTGAGAAGAACTGGTGTAGGATACCACAATTTGCTAACTGTTCTATTGCAGTCAACACTTAGCACCAACTGAAAGCTTTCTTGATCTCTCATTAGCTCTAAATAAGAATATACACCTATAAATAGATTTATACATAAATAAAGCAAAAGTTAGTGATATACTCTGTCTTACCTATTGCAGTGATCTGAAGTCTTTCACTGCCATGCATTGTATCAGGAGGAAACAAGAAACTCAAAGTTTTCGTGGTAGTTTGCTCTTTGCTGTCAGTCAAGTCTAATAAGATGGATTGTGAATATGAGTTTTCTATACCTTCACTCTGTGACGAAAGGAAACACAATTAGCATGGTCTCTGCTCATCTGTTTACAGAGGACTGTATGCAGATATGAAGGCAAACTTCTGGCCTTTGTGGCTATAGTTCATATACAGCCAGATAGGTACCTAGCAGTTCTTGAGTCTGACTTCAAATCTGTTTAGTGTTTACTTTCTATTTAAATTAGAGGAAACATTTCGTAGCGTGGCGATAGAAATGACAAAGGAGACACTGATAGTGTGATGAGAAAACTCTGTAGGGTAGATTCTATCATTATCCAAAAAGAGGGATCAATGACCTAATCTGAAATCACATGGGCACAGTCAAACCCACAGCTATTGCACCCCAGAACACGAGGGTTTATCCATCCATCATGCTCAGCTATGTTTTTATCAGAATGTCTTCTCAAAAAAAAAAAAAAAAAAAAGGTTTACGAAATCTTTTACCTGCACTTAGGAACTGCAAAATCTCCTATCTGCTAATCAACTTGATGATTTATTGGATCCCATGTAACACAGTATGTAGATGTAAATGACTACAAAAGACTTGATAGTCTCTATATTCTCACTCCCTATAAAATTTTAAAAGGAAACTGGCAATTATTATATATACCTGTTATGTCTTCACATGCAGATGAGGAAACAACTGAGCATTACCAGGAGACTGGAGGAAATCACCTATTAAGTTTTTCAACAGATTTAGTGGAGGTAAGAAGCATCTTCTGTTTGCTTTTCAATTATGCATTTCCATTTATTAATTTAAGACTCCAAATATTTACCTTTACTAAAATCTTCTGGGTGATAGCATCAGAAGCAGTGGGTGAGACAGCAATGACTCTGATAGGAATGTGTGAGCTTGACAGGGAAGAGAACAGTGGCCCCATTCTCACTGGGAACAAGAATGGTGTGCTGGTACTGTAGCATTGATTTCATTTGAACTCATTAGAATATCAAATCTGTCACTTTGATCAATGATTACCTTAACCTGAAAGAAAAAAATTAAAGGTTTTCTTTAATAAATGCTCTTTAGGAAGTGTTGCCACCACTCCAACTGCTGTTAATCTGTGAGGATCAAGACTAGAGAAAGATGAAGTAAAGATTTGGAGAAAGAAGGGTATTGGGGAAAATGTTATTTTATATAGTTTTCCGTTCTCCCTCAGGATACCTGGAGAAAAGGCATGGTTTCCTTTATCTTTGAGACAGCGTCTAACTCTGCATCCCATGCTACCCTGGAACTTATGATCCTCCTGCCTCGCCTCTCAAGCGCTAGGATTACAGGCAGGTGTCTCCACGCTGGCTATGGAAAAAACACTGTTCACCTCTGTTTCTACTTCTACCAATAACACCAAATTGTCTGGTTATGCAAAGTCGTTGAGTGGTGAGGTTGTGCCGAGAAAAGCTATTTCAACTATGGGTATCCTCCTCCTCCTGATTAAACCGCCATCCTAGGAGACACTGCTCCCACTAGAAAAGTACCAGTCAAACAGAACAACGTGTCATGTCCATTGAGAACTCTGAAAAGTTATTCCAGAGTTGTATCATGATTACAAACCTTGTAAATTATGCCAAAGTTGCAAGTCTCATCACGAGCAGTATTTTTCTTAGGTTCTATAATGAGGGTGCCTAGATGAGCTTTAGGACATCTGGGAAATCTTTGCCCATTGAATAAAAGACAGTGGGACCTCCTGGCCAAGATCTGGCCAATACCATGTAAAGTTTAAGGAAGGGGCAAAACTCCTCTGCTGTGGGGGGAGTGAACTGGATGTGAAACACCCCCGGACCCCCCCACAGCCAGCTCCACAGTGGTCTGCTCCAGCTGTGAGGTGAGCCTTGGGGTTCCAGGCAGAACTTTGAGCGTTTGTTGCATTTTGAGGCTCAGCCTGGTCTTGGCAACAGCCAGAGCAGCCTCGGAGCCATGGATGGGCCCAAGGCTGTCGCCCAGCCGTACTTGGGGCTGGTCCTAAAGGACTGTTTCAGTGTTGTGACAACAGACCCTGAAGAAATGAGACCAATGCCCTGTGATTTTCCATGGGAACTGCTGCTATATGGAGCCATTACTGGACTTTTTTCCATTATATTGCTTTTGTGGAGAAGTTTTCAGTCACTTAGAAGCCGACTTTATGTGAGAAGAGAAAAAAATCTGGCCACAGAACTTTCTGGACTCATTGAAGAAAAATGTCAGCTACTTGCAAAAGTTAGCCTTGTGGAAAAAGAGCGTGATGCCTTCGTGTCATCTTTGAGGGAGGCCAGCTTTGAGCCGTGCTCAATGGAAGCACAGACTTTGGAGGCAGCCTGTGAACAGCTGAAAAGATCCAAGTCTACACTGGATGAAGTCCTCCTTCTAGAAAAACAGCTGAAAGCAGAGAAATCTAAATGTTCTAAACAAGTTGAACTGATGAAAGAAATGTCAAAACTAATACAGGCCCTAGAAAATAAATCGAAATCTCTGGAATCCAACATACTGAACGCGAAAACAACCTTAAGAATACTTCAAAACAACGGAGCACATCTGAAGGACTCAGTAAGAGATGCTCAGAAGGAAAATGCCCAGCTTCAGGAAAGCTGCGAGCAGCTTTCACCAGAAGCACAAGTGTGGAAGGAGCGACTGAGTGAACTGATGAAACAGAAGACAGCAGTTTACACTCAGTTGGGTGAAGTAGATAGAATAAAGGAAGACTTCACAGAGCATGTTAAAAATCTCCAGACTAGACAAGCCACCTTACAGGCAGAGAAGACACGGGTTGAAATTGAGAATCAGAAGATTCAGCAGAATCTTAAGACCACCACTGAACTGCAGGAAGAAAAGAGAATGACACACTGCATGAAATTCATGACAGAGGATCATTACCGGCTAGAGACAGAGAAGAAACTTTCCCAAGCACGAGAAAAGACCAGCCATGCAGAAGAGCTGGAGACCTGCAAAAAGACAGCCAGAGAACTCGAAGAAAACTTAGAGAGAACCAATCGTTATTATCAAAAGCGGACTCTTTATTATAAGAAAAAAGCTTATTTAAATTGGCTGGTAGTCCAGAATTCTGAAAAACAACTCAACCATCTTACAATGGTAAATGCCAGGGAAAGACAAAAGTTAATGAAAATGAAATTAGAATTTGAAATGCTCGAAGACCCTCATGCATTTGACATTTCACATGCAGCATATGCCAGAGAGCCTTTTCCACCTGGTGCCCCAACACTGGGCCCTGGTTGTGTTCCTCCTGTCCGAAGTCCATTGTTCCCCGTGGATCCCAGGAGTCACTTCCTGAGAAGAGGGCTGCCTTTTCCACCACCTCTGCCTTTTCCACCACCTCTGCCTTTTCCACCACCTCTGCCTTTTCCACCACCTCTGCCTTTTCCACCACCTCTGCCTGCCTTTTCCACCACCTCTGCCTTTTCCACCACCTCTGCCTTTTCCACCACCTCTGCCTTTTCCACCACCTCTGCCTTTTCCACCACCTCTGCCTTTTCCACCACCTCTGTCTTTTCCACCACCTCTGCCTTTTCCACCACCTCTGCCTTTTCCACCACCTCTGTCTTTTCCACCACCTCTGCCTTTTCCACCACCTCTGCCTTTTCCACCACCTCTGCCTTTTCCACCACCTCTCCCAGGAAGTATGTTTAGAGCTCCTCACCATTTTATACCACCAAGGGCAGTGTTTCCAATGGATCCCAGGAGCCATTTTCTGAGAAGAGGCCCACCTTTTCCACCACCTCCTCCAGACAAGATGTGTGCAGCTTCCTCAGATCATTTTACACCAAGGGGTTTCCCTGGCCCACCACATCCTCCATTTCCAGTGAGAAATGTCTCTTCACCCAGGGCTGTCCCCAATTAACTTCCCTCAAGAACTGGATGTCCCCTGCTGCACCCACATTCTCAAAGTAGAACTGAGTTTTCTTCAAGGTCAATCCTACCTTCAAACCAACCTGCTACAGAACATCTAGAACCACAAGAAGAAACATGGCAACATTTTGATCTCTTTTCAAAGTACTTTTCACTTCTCTCTTATTTTCAGTTTAAATTACTACTGTTTATTTGTATGTTCATTAGTCATTCTTTACTTTCAACTTAGTATTAATAGAAATTTAATTCTCAGAATAGTATGTTATAAATAGATGATTTAAATATGAATCTTATTGTTTTAATTCCACTTTATTTTATTTAGATAGTATTTTTAATGTTCATTTTATTCTACATAGTATAGCTATTTTCATATGATTATCTAATCCCATATGACATAAATAATAATTGGAGTTTTATGTCTGTAAGCCTACAGTGGGGCTATTTTTAACTCCAAAGGCTGTTGTCCTGATATGCCAAAAAATGCATTGTAATTGTAGACCAATGTGAAGGTAAGATCTCTTATCAAAGTACTTTTGACTGCTCTCTCATCTTCATTGTAAATTACCACAGTTATTTAGTCATTATACTTTACATCAAATTCAAGTTTAATTGAAGTATAAGTCTCAGGACAGTATTTTATAAATAGATGTTTTAAATATGAATCTTACTATTTAATTTTCACTTTATTCTGGATAGTGTAACTGTTTTAACTTGATTATTTAATTCACTATTACATAAATAATAATTGGAGTTTTATGGATATAATCTTGCAGTGGGGATATTTTAAACTCCAATGTTTGTGTCTTCATGCCAAGAAATTTATTTACTACAATTATAGACCTATGTGAAAGTAAGAGCTCTTTTCAGAATACCTTTGACTCTGTCTGATTTTCATTTCAAATTAATATGTGATTTAGTCCTTACATTTTACATCAAATTTGAGCTTAATCGAAGTATAAGTCTCAAGAATATTTTAAAAATGGATGATTTAAATATGAATCTTATTATTTTATTCTGTTCTTTTATATTTTCATTTTATTCTAGATAGTGTAACTGTTTTAACTTCATTATTTAATCCACTATTATATAAATAATTGGAGTTTTATGGATATAATCTTGCAGTGGGGCAATTTTAAACTCCAAAGTTTGTGTCTTCATGCCAAGAAGTGTATTTACTATAATTATAGACCAGTGTGAATGTAAGATCTCTTTTCAGAATACCTTTGACTCTGTCTCATTTTCATTTCAAATTAATACTGTGATTTAGTCATGATACTTTACAACAAATTCAAGCTTAATAGAATTGTAATTCTCAGGAAATTTTTATTAATAGATGCTTTAAATATGAATTTATTTTATTTAGATAGTGCATTTTAATTTCACTTTACTCTAGATCGTATAACTATTTTAATTTGATTATTTAATTCACTATTACATAGACAACAATTGGGGCTTTATGTATGGAATCTTCAGTGGGACTATTTTAAACTCCAAATGCTGTGTCTTTATGGCAAGAAATGTATTTGCTGTCATTGTAGACCAATGTGAAAGTAACTTTATGCTTAATTCAATAAAGTTGATTGGTTTAAAGTCTTGTTTGGCCTTAATAATAACAAAACCTATTAGTTTTCCATTAAAAATAAAGAATAGTATTTTTCTAGGCCATACATTTGATGAACTGTTTTCCAAGTTATTTTCTCATCTGTTTCTCAAAAGACTTTTGTGTAGATAAAAATTGTGATTCCCATTTCATAGATAAGGAAATAATAATTAAATAATTTTCTATGAATGGCAGAGTGGACACTGGGCCTGTGACTCCAGATGTTTTCCTTATTAAACTGTACCATGCTAACTATATTAAAAACTAAAAAGCTGGACATGGTGGAGCACCTCTGAATCCCCGCTATTTGAGAGGGGAAGACAAGAAGGTAATGGGATGAGGCCAACCTGGGCAAAAAACACATGTCCCTATCTGGAGAAGAGAAAAATAAAAGCAAAGGACTGGGGTCATGGGTCAAGTGGTATAACTCATTCCTGGCATGCAGAAGGCCCTGCACCTAAGAAGAAAACTAAAAAACCAAGACTGGAGTTGTGGCTTCGTGGTGGAGTGTGTCCTTAGATAAACAAGGTTCAGAGTTCGATCTCCAGCCCCCCAAAACAAAAATAAATAAATAGTGTTGCACTGGAGGTGTGGCTCAAGTGGTACAGTATCTGCTTTGCAAGTGTGAAGCCCTGAGTTCAAAGCCCAGTCCCACAAGTAAAATAAATAAGTAAAAAAATAGTGTAAAAATGTATCTCTATAAAGTAAGTACTTAAAGTATGACATTGCATGCAATAAAGTTAATTGCATATCCTTAATTATCAAAATAAGCATTTGGTTAATTGGTTACTTGCAGGGAAACAAGCATTTGGTTAACAACACTAAGAAGACAACAGAAACAATGGCCTAATCCCTGCCTCCCAGGGAACTGACTAGCTAAGGAGATGCAAGGCACATGACTCGCAAAATGAATCCTGAATTGTATCCTACACAGTACAACCATGAGGACTGTGAACTATAGGATGGATGAGGCTCCTCAGGAAGGCATGAGAACTGCAAGTCTTGAATGAATAAATTCATGACAACTGCAGCAGGCACAGACTGACAGGGAGAAGGGGCAGCACATTCTAGATGTGGCACATCAGGAGGAAATGCAGGGAGGCAGCACAGAGAAAGGGGGGGTCTCCAAGAATTTAGGAAGGGAGAAGACTGGAGCTGGAAAACTGAGATGAGAATGGGTAGACTTGCTAAGGAGATCACTAGACCTTAACAAGTAGAAGTCATTGACAAAGTACATCTGCTTTCAGTCTCTCTGCAATGTATCCAATGCTTAGAAACAATGTATCAAATGCCAAGCACAGCTCCCCATCCCTTCCTGTTTTCCCTGAAGTGCAAATAATCAAGAAACCTGAATATGTTACCTCAGTGGTGTCTTTCAAATAATTGAATATGGTTACTTCCAGAGAAAATTCTTCACTTCTGATAACAGAGTAGGGGAAATTAAAAAAAAAAAAAAGAAAAATGGTTGGAAGAACACAGTAAGTACATGTTTTTATTCAAGGAAGAATGCTTCACATCATATCCAATTAAACCCTCACAAAGCCTGTGCAGCTTATAAGTCCACCTAGATGTGTCCACTTGCTTATCAACAGAAAACAAAGAACGACTTAATCCCAACCAACACACTGTTTTAAGTACCTGCCAGAAACCAGGTTCTTCATAAATTATCTCACTTAACATTGCAACATTGTGAGGGTGTTATACTATTTTATAGAAAAGAAAACTGAAGTTCAAAGAGCTCTGTAACAGTACAAGCTCATATTACCTTCAAATAGGGGAGCCAGAACTGGATCCCAACCTGCCTGATACAAAGCAAGTTGCTCCTCTGCTGCAGTGTATTGACCCCATAATCTGCTTTAAAAATCCTTGCCCCATCAAACAGCCTCATTTTAGACTACTGTGGGAGATTGCAATGTGGCCGGCCCAGGGATGTTCTGCTTATTCCCTTCTGCATGCACACACACACACACACACACACACACACACACACGTGCTTAGGCCGAAGGTGTCACTGGTGGTAAAAATGCCCTCTACAGGTTTATGTGACCATTTGCAGATAAGACATGTTACACTGTCACAATGACTGCAGGTTGGTATTGACACTTAGTGGGTGAAGATCTGCTATACTCAGGATTGTCCCAAACAATAAGAATTGTCTCAAGTTCCTCATCATTCTCAAAAGTTTCTTTAGATTTGTGTGAAGTCCCTATTTAAACTAACCCGAGCTTACAGTATAATTCCAATTTATATATAAAACCAAAGCATTTTTCATATATGTTAATTTTTCACAACTAAAACTACTTTGTGAATCAAGAGAAGATCGCACCTTGTTTTGTTTGCAACTTCATTGAATGTTGTCCACCAGTGCAGAAATACACATCCCTACAGGTGGCATCACCCAAGATGTCTGAGATGCTGAAATAATGCATGTATAACAAACCCCACTGTTATACAGAGGATGAGTCTATGCATGGCATAAACACTTAAATACAGAACACCTAGAGCAACAATCTTTGACCACTTCAATTTAAAATACAGATTATATCACTGTGGATTTGTTCCTTTTTATTTCACCTAGTGTTTTACTGACAGCATCATATTAATTTTTGGAAAGTACGTTATACTTTTTATAATCTTTATTCTTGGATGGCAAAGATGCAACACAAAATATGTGTCTTAAATAGGGGGCTTGACATGTAGCAGAAGTGAGAGGTATTGGTCTAAGGCCACTCATGGTGTTATATTGCTCTTAGTAGCTGAAAATAAGGGCCAGACATGTTACTCAAGTGGTAGAGTGCCTGCCTACTTAGCACAAGGTCCTGAGTTCAAACCCCCATACCACAAAACAACAAAAAAGTAGCTGGAAACAAGATGTGGTGCCATTTGACCAAAGAGATATGAAGAAGTGTCGGCTAGAGGGACATCTTAAGAAGCTCCACTTGTCCTTTAAGGACCATGGAAATACTTTCTCCCTCTTTGAGCCATTGGAAGTTTTTACATTAGGTCAATAACAACCTTTTTTACCCAAATCTTATTATAGACGTAGCACATTTACCAATTTAATATGCTTTGATTCTAAATTTTAAAACATATGAAAAGTAAAACCAAAGAATCTCTGAACTATGATAAGCATCATAGCAATCAGTTTTTTGAATATCTGTTGAGTAGCTGAAACCTTCTTAGCTTCATGGCACTGTAACATTAGTGAGAAACCCTTCAACATGCTCCTACCTCCACTGGAGCAGTTGGTAGTCCAAGACCTAAGTCTTCAGAGATCACAAAGGAGTAGCTACCTTTTGGATTTATGCCAATCCAAAAATTTAAATGCACACTGGAAGTACTTCACATGTCATGATTATAAGAGGTATCTATAATTTTCCCTGTGAATTTAAGATGTTGTTTTATTTATAAAATGTTTTTTTGCAAACAAATTTTAAATAATTTACTTAATACTTTAACAAAAAGAGACAATATAGAATAAAGAAATTCACTCATTTGTGTATTTTTTCAATAAATATTTATTTAATGATTATCTTAGTACAGGTACAGCAGTGAATCAAGGAGGCCAAGATCCTTGGAGCTAATATTCTAGCAAGCAATTGACAAACATAATAAAATAGGTAGATTTACAAATATTTATCTGTAGTGCCTAGTATTTATCCAGTTGTGCTTAGTGAAGGAACAGAAGAGTTATCAATAAGATCACACAAAAATATAACACGGAGTCTGATTCCCATGTGTGTTGCATTTTCTTGTTGCACAGAGTCCTTGCCTTGCTTCTGTGCTGCTCAAATCCATCCATATTCTTATAGCTCTTAGCATTTCATGTAATCAGACTTAAAGTTAGTGCACAGAGCTATGACTTAATGAATTGTGACCAATGTCTTAAATTATATCTAATTTTATTTCTTGGATCACAAAATTAAATACTTGGTTTAGTCAAAATCAATAAGATCTTAGAGCTATAAAATAGACCAAGGCTTTGAAAAGAAACCAAACAATAACAGCAACAAGCTCTTCTACTTCCACCATAGGAGGTGAGTGGATATCAAATACTTAGCCATCTTCACTGACAATTCCTGGCCTCACTTTATCTCATCTCTCACTCCAGTAGTTTTAACTTCCCTAAGCTGCTTTGCCAAGTTTGGGGATTCTGACAGTTTTTTCAGTTTCTCTGCATTTATCACTTAACCTTGCTCACTTTCTACAAATTCTCTTGTTTACCAAGACCAATATTGTATGATTGGTACTATTTTGAAATGTATATTATCCAAATGCTGAAAACTGACTTTCCATGTACTCATAGACTGGCCCTCCCTTATGTGCAAATGTTTCTTCAATTTTTTTCTTGTATTCAGTTTTTCATCTGAAAGTTTTATTTCAGGGACTATATTTAGAAGCCCTAAAAATTCAGGGAATCATTATAATCCAAGTCTATGTTGTTTTGATTCTGGTGTTCTAAGTAAATTTTTAATAACTGGGGAAGAGCCAAATTACTGTCAGGACTTTACTTTGGGTGGATATAAATACAGATGAGAAAAGCTCTTAAGTGAATTGAGTTGTATCCATGTTTAAATGTATGGAATATAGTCAATTGGCTACTTGACCCAGGGTTGTCCGAGCTGGTAACTGGCTGCAAGTAGCTAATCTGCAGAACAGGTTAAGGAGGAATTTTTTTCAATTCCTACCTCTTTTGTCCTGCTTTTTTCTTCTGAAAATTTTTTTGTATCATGCCATGCAAGCAGAAGACATTGTTGTGGTGAACTCTTCATAATAGATTTTCAGGGCTTCTCTTTAGATCAGTTTCCCCCAGTGTAGTAATTAGAACCATGAGGCAAATATGTCATAGCTTTTTCCAAAATATTAAAAGAACAACATATCTGGCATATATTTTATTAGTGGGTCAATTTTCCACATATGATTCTTTGTTTTCCTATTATAAAGTTTTTTATGTAAGGACCATGCCTTATACTTTTGTATAAATCTGTCTTTCCTGTCCTGTGGCTGGGAGCCTGTTTTGCACATAGTAATACATATTCTCAATTCACATTTATTAAATAAATCATAGTCTCAGAAAATATCCCAAAGTCTTTCAGGGGTGATATTTTAGGGCATTGATCTTTTCCCTTGGATTAAAAATTGTTCAGTTTCTCAACAATTAGTTCTTCACCTTTCTGGAGGCAAAGGGGAAAAAAAAGACAACTTTATAATCAATTTCAATTTTCAAACTTTTAACACAATTTTATGTGTGAATTTCAGTTGAGAGTTGGTTCATATTTTATATCCTGTTCATTGCACGATCCCTAAAAGGTGATATCCAAAAATAAATAATTCAATAAAAGATGTGTGAAAAATAAATGCCACTGGATCTCAGTATTTTCTTTGTGATGGAATTCTCACTTCGTGTTTCTTGAAGAAGATTCCAATTTTCTAAATGTTGTATTCCCAAAATAAATGTGTAAACAACGAAATGAAGATGACAAATGTACAGTGGAGGAGTTGGAGAAACCTGAAAAATGGATGTTAACAGTTTAGACGTGAAGGACTTAGTTCTGAGCTCACAGAATCATGGTACTTCAAAGCATTTATGTCTAATGTGCCATCTTACATTATTGTTTTATATACATGGATTCTCTTAAAGTCGAGCCTGATCATGACCACAGTAAAATAAGTTAAGATTTTTTAATGTCTCCAGGTAGAAGAAATACGTAAAAAAATTAGTCATTTAAGTTATATATCCCACATTTAAAAAAAGTTAGAAAAGACCTTGTACACATACATATACACACAAACACACATTCAGGCTGTGTTTTTACTAAAAAAGAGGAAAGGCTATTTCTAGGATGTATGAGGACAAGCCTCTGCAATTATGTGTTTTGGATACTTTCTCTTCCATCCTCTGGCTAAATGGAGTGCCAGACTCAGCATTTTATACTGACATTGCCTCCTTCAAGCTCTTCCCTGCACTTCACAATTACCTCCCTCTTTGTTCCACCCAAATGTTTGGGAAGAATCTTCAAAGGACTGGCCAGGGTGAGAATGGGAAGTGGTAACAGGGAGTAAGGCAGCTGGAGGGCAGACCACCCTCACAGGAACACTTCAGTCTTTCATAATTTTGAGAGCACTCACTCCAGACTTCATAATTTCCCACAGTTTATAGGAACATGTAGCAGATATAAAGTATCTGCAAGTGATGGTTACATAGTAGACATTAACTAAATATTTGTTGAATGAGTAAATAGGAGTAGAGTAGATAAGTGAATAAAAAGCATTTCCAAAAGGAAAAAAGACAGTGCCTTTGAGTGGCCCAGAATGACGGTGTTAGCAGTAGTAAAGAAGCTCTAATTTTAAGTTTTGAACACTTTACACATCCATTTCAAACATCTCTCTCTCTCTAGTACTAGGGATTGAATTTAGGGCCTCAGGTTTATAGGTAAGTTCTGTACCACCCTGAGCCATGCCCTCAACCCATTTTTTTGTCTTTGTTTTTATGTTTTGGAGACAGAGTTTTTTTGCTTCCTTTCTCATGGCTTCTAACTTGCAATTCTCCTGCCTTTGCTGGCTAAGTGGCTGGGATTTCAGCCACTTTTTTAGTTGTGAATTTTCTCAGATTTGTAACAAATAATACTACCTTTTCATGTGAACACATTAAATCCCTTTATCTTTGAAAGAAAGTTTAATAATCTAGAATTTGGGAGCTTTGGAAAACCTTAGAAATCACACAGACCTAAGTTTCCATTTTACAAATAAGTAAACTGAAGCCAAAATGTCAGTGCTACTTAGAGGGAGTAACAAGATTAGCATTCCCATCTCCAAAGTAACAGTCCCAGAACTTTTTAATGCTCTAAGAGGCCAACAATAAAACACAGAGATCATAATTGGAGGTATGGTTTAAGGAAAAGAAGTTAAAAAAAAGTGAAATTCTGGAATCACCATTGGCATCCTAGCACCTCCTGAGTTTTGTTCAGGATTTACATTGAACATACAAGTTAGTTTTGATTGGCAATGGATCTAAGATAGCACAGTTGGCAGTAAATTATGGCTGTAGTAATTCAAATCTACTAGCAGGTAAGAAAATATGCTTAGTCCAAAGGAAAAGTGGTATCTAGGGTTAATGATTTATACCAGTCTCTAATAGATGACCTATCAAGGTCAATATTATGTCTTCTGCAGTGATAAAGATTGACATTTACCTTTCCAAATCTGCTGAAATCATATTAGATGCTTACATGTAGTTTTATTCTCTCATTTTATAAAAAATGAGGACTTTAGAGCTTAAGATGAACTTGAAGTCTGGGCACAAACATATTTCATGACTGTCTCCTAGCTCCTTGAGATGCAGAGATCAGGAGGATCATTGTTTGAGGCCAGCATCTCAATCAATAGCTGGGCGTGGTGGCACTGCCTGTCATCCCAGCTGTGTGACAAGAATAAATGGGAAGATCACGGTCCAGGACACCTGTACAAGAATATGAGCCCCTATTTGAAAAATAACTGTAGAAAAGGGTTGTGGGCATGGCTCAAGGGGTAGAGCACCTGCCTAGCAAGGACAAGGCCCAAAAGAAGGAAAAACATAAACTTGACAATAGGTAAGTTTTGTCTTGGTCCAACATATCTTTTTCTTTTCTTTCTTTTTGTAATATCAAGTTCATGACAGATACTCAAATCCAGATGAATAAATGAACATGCAAAAGTGCCAGGTATGGTCTTTGACAGTTGCTCCTGCCAGTCAGAACTCTCATTGTTTTCCAGACAATTTGGAAGAGATAGGAGTCAGTTCTTCAGTCTTCATAATTCTAGAAGATTGGTCCACATCAACTCTGGACTGGCATCCGATGTTGACAAATGGCTATCTGAGAAAATGCATCATACTCTGCCTTTAATTTGGTAATGCCAAAAAACACAAATCAAAGAATGCAAAAGAAAAAGAACCATCTGGTTTAGTTTCCAAGATAGTCCAATGACACACAACTTGCTTTCATCTTTTTTTCATATTGAATTTCCACAAGGAAGTTTACAAAGTGTGGCAAAAAAAAAAAAAGAAATAATAAAGATAAAAATATTACTTCTCACCATTAAACAGCAATGAAATGAAAAGATATAAATGTGATAGAAGTTGGATTTACCTATCACACACCCTATATATATGATCTTGACTGTTGCTAAGAAGGATATTGATAGATTGCTTCAGGGAAGGTCCTTCTTGAGTCATCCTTGCTGTGGCAAAGTAAAATACTTTATTCAATTAACTCTTCACAAATAATTAATATGTAGAAAATGTGCTTTTAATTATAATACACAGACCTATCAGTTACATTTGTGAACATCTGCACTGGCATTAAAATTAGACATTTTGTAGTGAGAAAATTGACATTCTTACTATTCAAAAATAAATTTTTTTAGAAAAAATGTTATATGTAAAAAGCAATGACCACTGCTATTTCTGACTAGTGCTCAGCATTTTTCAAATTATAATTTTATGTTGGGTTTAATAAAGATGAATAATCAAAGGATGCTATAAAATTCAGAAAAAGATTGTACAAAAGATGTCTAATATACAGAGTTCTAAGGGGATATTATGCCAAAACAATCTGCACAAACTTTTCTTAGAATCGGAAGTTATCTGACTGAAATGTCTAAATACAAAAGGAAAAAGGAAATAACCAGAGAGGAAAAACCACATCAATGCTTTACAAAGCATAAACTGAAGCTGCTCTTACCTGCTATAAAAATATATTGTAAACTAAAATGACATACCTGAGAGCAAGTGGTAGAAGCAAAGACCATCTCTTCCTATGATTTAAAAAACAAACTCTAAAATTGAGTGAATCAGATGTGGGCAGGGTACTACACATCTATAGTCCCAGCTACTAGGGAGGGTGAGGAAAGATCACTTGAACTCAGGAGTTAAAGACCAGTTGAAGCAATATAGAGTGACCCATCTCAAAAAAAAGTAATGCTAATGAAAGCAAAAACAAAATAGTTAGGACTTTTATTTCCAGTCAAGAAGAGTAACAAGGACAAATAGCTGAACAGTTTTCAAGATACCAGACATCAGGCAATACAGAACAATGATCCCTGAGAAATGGGAAGCAAATGAGAGGAGTTCACTTCCGTGAGAGACTTTCCAGGATACAGTAAGGGAGAATTAACTCAAGGGGAGATCGGCAGACTCTGAGCTGGAGACAGGCCATTGAGACCAGGAAGGGCAGCACAGCTCAAGTATGCAGGGGTGATGGAGAGGAGAGAACTTCACATGGAGAGAGTTCTGGATGCCTGAAGACTAAGCCTAAAGTATCCAGCTGAGGACTGAGCAGCACACATGTGTAAGGAAACTACCTACAGTTGGGAAAATAATTTGAACAGTTTCTGGTATTCACACCGGGCTGAGAATAGTATCCATTCTCACCAGCAGACTGGAACACCTCATAATTCTCACGATATTAAGCCACATGTCACAGGAGTCTTAAATAGTAGTGGAGAATAATTAGCCACAGTCTAAGCACTGAATTATTCACATCTAAGAGTGTTATAAGGTGATCAGGAATGTAACTTGGTGATAGAACATTTGTGTACTATGTGCAAAGCCTTGGGTTGATTCCCCAGCATGGAAAAAAAACTATAGTGGCTGCAGGTTCAGTTCAGTGGCAGACCATGTGTTTAGCAGGTGGGAGGCCCTCCCTGGGTCAACCCACAGGAACCCCCACCCACAATAAAGATGTTATATAAGCAACATGAAAGGATTCGTCTATTTTCAATAACATAAACTTCATCCTGGAATGAAACTTAGGAATATTTATATGTATATAAGATTTTAAAACACAAAATAAGATAGAATTCATAATATCTGTTATCCAATCAAAGTTAGTAGCCATACAAGAAACAGGAAAATATAACACATAATGAGGGATAAATTGGGTCTCTTGAAACTGATACAGATGTTAGAGTAAGCCGAGGACATTAAAATACATTAAAATGTCTTCCATATATTCAAAAAGTTGAGCAAAGACATGGAAAATGCAAAAATACAAATCAAGCTTCTAGTGAGAAAGCCACAATGAAAAATACTCAGAATTGGATTAAAGTCAGATTAATGTCACTTACTCCATAAAAATGATCAATAAACTTAAAGCTATAACAATAAAAACTATCCAAAAAGAAATATGGGAAAGAAAAAAAGTACAAAATGGAAAGAGCACCAGTGGACTGTGGAACAAAGTCAAGCATATCATATATGTGTGACTGGATCTCCAAAGTAGAGAAAAGAGAAAATGAGACAGAAAAATATTTGAAGAAATAATGGCTGAATTTTTTCAAAGTTGATTAAAAATATAAAATATAAATACTGACCGAAGAAACTAAGCAACCCTATAAGAAAATATAGAAGAAATTGCTATGATTCTCAGTTTGGCAAAATTATTTTAGCTATAACACTAAATTATGATCCATAAAGGAAAATATTGTTAGATTGGATACCACTGCTGGGCATATATCCAAAGGAATGTAATTCAGCATATAAAGAGAACCACTTGCACACCCATGTTATTGTAGAGCTATTTACAATAGCCATGCTTTGAAAGCAGCCTAGATGCCTTACAATTGATGAACAGATTCAGAAAATGTGGTATATATACACAGTGGAGTATTATTCAGCCATAAAGAAGAATGAAATTATGTCGTTTGCAGGTAAATGGATGGAACTGGACAGCAATATGTTAAGCAAAGTAATCCAGGTTTAGAAACACAACTATTGCATGTTTTCTGTCATAGGTGGCAGCTAGACCCAAAAGATAAACATATACACAAATGCATGCATGATCACATATACATATACATACAGAACGTGTTTATAACAGTGGGACTTCTTGAGGGGCCTAGGGGGACGTGAGAGAGGAAAGGAGAGTGATAGAGAGTGAGTAATATCAGATAATGAAGATGGCAAAATGAAATTTGCTGAAAGGTATTGAGTGGTAGGGGTGAGGCGGTATATATATAGGGAAAGAGCGTAAGAGAGAGGTTAGTCTGGTTGAAGTACAATACATACATGTGTGAAACACCACGGTGAACCCCTTTGAACAATGAATGCACACTTTAGAAAATGAAGGACTGGAAGGTAGACAGGTCCTGTTAAGGGTGGATACTAGTGAGGAGAGAGAATGGAGAGAATGAAGAAGGTGAATATGGCTGGTGTACTTTGTATGCTTGTATGAGAATAGAACGTGAAGCATGTTGAAATTGTTCTAAGAAAGGAGGTAGTGGAGATGAAGGAGAGTGATGAGGGGTACATTGCAAACATATGTGAAGATGTCACAGTGAAACCCCTTTGTACAACTAATGTATGTTAAATGAAAATATTTTTAAAAAATAAGAAAATAATAAAAACCTTTGTTATGAGAATGAAAAGGCAAACTATATACTGTGCAAAAATAACTGAAAAATATTTTTGTAATACAGGACTTATATACAGAATATATATACATAATCTTATACATATGTGTATAAAATATATATAAAGGAAATATAGATTTCCTTAATAATAAGGAAACTCACTCATAAAAATTGGGCAAAAAAGGCTGGCCACAGTGGCTCATGCCTGCAATCCTAGCTATTTGGAATGCAGAGTGGGGGAAGATTGCAGTTTGAGGCCATCTGGGGGAAAAGTTAGAGAGAACTCATTCCCAACCAATAAAAACTGGCCCTGTATCACGGGCCTGTCTTCTCAGCTATGTGGAAAGTGTAAATAGGGGGATCGTGGTCCAGCCCAGTCCAAGCAGAAAGTGAGTCCCTATTTGAAAGCTACTTAAAGCAAAAAGGACTAAAGATAGTAGTTCAGGTGATCGAGTACCTGCTTACTAAATGCAAAGCCTGGAGCCCCAGAGCACCACCACTACCAACAAGAAAGCAAAAACTTGAGTTCTTTCACAAAGATTTGCATATGATAAACGTACACTGAAAAGATGTTCAACAGCATGATGACTTTAAAAATGCGCATTAAGTTCACAGTGAGAAGCCATTATGTCATCTATGAGAATGACTAAAAATTAAAAATAATTGACTATACTAAGTGTTATTGAGAAACTAGAGGGAATGTGAAAAGGCAAACAACTCTAGAAAACAGTTTGGCATTTTCTTAAGAGTTAAAAATGCACAATCCTTATCAGACCATTCTACTTCTAGGCACTTATCCAGTGGAAGTACCTGTCTATACAGAGACTACGAGATTTACTCCAGTGTTTATGGCTGGCTTATTGCAAAAGCCATTGACAGGAAAAAATTCAAAAATCCATCAGCAGGTAAGTGAATAAGCCAGTTACACAATTTTATTTAGTAGTTGATATGGTGCTCTACTACTCATAAATAAAAATGATGAGCTGTGATACACGCAGTACCATAGGTAATCTCAACATGAATATGCTCAATAAATCAGGCCAAAAAGTATGCATTGTGTGATTCCATTTATATGAAACTTTCAAAAATACCAAATAATCTATCAATATCAAGTAAATCAGTAATTTCCTAGGGATAGAGAATATTATTACCTGACATTGCAATTTCTCATTGGCAGTTTATAAGGCTAAGATTTAGGGTTGTATAATTGGTTATTTTCAAGGTAAAGGAAGGATAAGGCAAGCATTTCGGACCTGACCAGGAACGCCCATGGAAAGAAAAATGCACATTCCAGGTCATAGTGAAGACCCATGTTCCAGAACATGGTACACTTTGTCCCCAACACCCCTCAAGTAATACTGGAATAAGAAGGAACTCAATCCAATATCAAATGATCTTAAAGGCATTTAATCATAGAAGATGTTAAATTGTTTTTCCACGTAGCCCTTCTTTCGTCATAGGAGCGATCAATTCTCATGCCTTGACATAGCAGCTATTATCAGGCTCATGGTATAAGGTCCTTTCTGATCTGTCCCTTGTCTACCTCTTCAGTGCCGTAATAATTCATATTTCATCTCCCCCATACTACTTCAGTTCTCCCAAGCTAAGTAATTCGGAGTTCAGTCTGAACCCTATGGCAATATTTGATGCAAGTCAAGATGAGCAGTGACAATTCATTTTTGCTTTTAAAAGATGGATTCAGATGAAAGGAGCTAGTTTGGTCAAGGTCTTCTGAGATTTGGGCCTGAGGTATATGTTCTCACCAGTGGGAAAATGAAGGACTTCCTTCTCAGGGGGTTCAGAACTTTTTCTACACCAGCAGAGCGTTAGTATTAAGTTTCAATGAGAATTTTGGATGTTTGAAATGATTCTGAATAATGATGAGAAATGAAATAGCTATTTAACATTTCTTAGTTTGAACAGGGTTAGTGAGCATGAATATTTATTGGAAATTACCACACATTGTGCCCATTTAAATAAATTATTTAAGATCATAGGTATAAAAGCAGAAAAGGCAGAGACTGTATTGATTTAGCTTTAGGATTGTCAGGATAAGTATAGTGAAATTGCCAAACATTTTACAAATGTGGAGATGATAGAAGAAATTTATAAAAAGTTTGCAGGAGCAGAGAGGGACAGGGAGGAGGGTAGAGAGTAGTTGTGACTAAAGAATGTCATTTGGGGAAAGAGTTGCACACAGGGGATGGTGGATCCCCATGCTGGCTGACTCTACTTCACCATCCAGTCTTCCTCCAGAGTCACTGCAATCTGGCTTCTCTCTTTCATCCAGTGATTGCACTGCTTCAACAAGATGAATGACGCCCTCTTTATTGAAGAAGCTCTTATCTTCTCTATCCTTGTCTGCTCTGAACTCAGGGAAACCAGATCCCTCTCCTAAACCACATAAAAAGCTTCACTAAGTATGTTTTATCAAGGATATTTGAGAGGTGCCTCAAACTCTAAACTACCAAACTAAAGATTCTCTTGGGACTTTTATCTTAGGAAATAGTGCCATTGTTCATCTGGGGACCCAAGCCAGAAGCATGGTACACTTTTTCCTCATTCTGCACATCACTTTCCTCATCTCAAATTCCTCTCTATTATATCCTCTAAATGTCTCTCAATTACATCCTGTTCAGTCTTTAAACTGATTGGCATCTTTTTTGAAGTGGATACATTGACCAGTCTCCTAAAAGGCAATTTAACCTTGACCTCCATAGCATAATTCTCTCTCTGGACCTCTCCTTCTCAGAGCTAATCCTAGGAGCCAGGTGCTGGTGGCTCATGCCTGTAATCCTAGCTTCCTGTGAGGTGAAATCAGGAGGATCCCAGTTCAAGGCCAGCCTGGGCAAACAATTGGAGGCTCCATCTCCAAAACAATGAGAACAAAAATGGACTGGAGGAGTGGCTCAAGCAGTCCAGCATTTGCTTTTGCAAGCATGAAGCCCTGAGTTCAAATCCCAGTCCCACTGAGAGAGAGAGAGAGAGAGAGAGAGAGAGAGAGAGAGAGAGTATCCTAGAAATGACATGTCAGGAGTTGGTTCCATGACCATCTGCTTTTCTCATTTGGATACATGCTCTGGGTACACATTAACTCCAATGCCTTCTACTAAATTTTGTGTGTTCCCAGGTCTGTCTTTAAAAAGTTATACTGACTTCCTGAGCTTCAGACTTGAATTGCATGTTGTTCCTGTATCAAAACATTATAGGGTGCCCCATTAATATGCACAATTTTTATGTATCACTTAAAAATAAATTTAATTACGAGAAGAAAAATTCTACACTGGCATAATTGATTAATAAAAATGAATGGAAATTAGAATGACATCAGTTTTTCAACCATCCACATTGAGATGCAGAAGGCAGTAGACCAAGGCTTGTATAATTCTGAGTGAAATAATTTTCACCCTAAAATGCAACATGCAAGCAGAATATTGAATATTGTAGAAATAGAATAAAAACATTTGAAGATTTGTAAGATCTTAAAATTTTATCTGCCAGTCATCCTTTCTCAAGGGTTTGATCTACAAAGCAAGGAAATTAATCTAAGAAAATGGGATCCAGGTACCGGAAGAGTCCACGTAGAACACAGGCGAAGGGAATTCACTCGGTTCTGGTATTACAGGATAACAGCTGTGAGCAGGCTCAGAGAGCCATCAGTTCACAATGAACTGGAGAACTCAGAACTCTACAAGGCAAGCCTCCAGAAAAAATGTGAAAAAGGAACATGAAATTATGTGGTAAATTACATGGAGAAGTTGATAGCAAAGCATGAAAAGTGTAAGGAAAATGAATCAAATGATAAAACAAGGTAAGTATTAATTTCAAGATTATCAAAAGTTGCCAAAGAAAATAAGTTGTAGTATTTGGCTTGGTGAAAGCAATATTTATGAGTCATAGTAATTTAATCACAGTGTACTAATTTACCATTACAGAAAGTGGCAGTGTGGGGAAGAGGCTGGTCTAGTGTTAAATCTTGAGCTGTCTTCAAATAAAATGGTAATGACTGAACTTCACTAATAAATAAACAGAATAAGAATAGTAGTCAAAAACATAAAAGCAAACTTGAGGCCTTGGGTTCAAGGCCCAGTACCAAGAAAAATAGGAAAAAAAGAAGGAAGCAAGGAAGCAAGGAAGGAAGGAAGGAAGGAACCAAGGAAGGAAGGAAGGAAAAGAGGGTAGGACTAAGATAAAGGACATAGCTGTCATTTAGGACATGCTGGCATTTTAAGCTGTGTAGGTATCTGCTTAACAAACATTTTAGAAATTATCATTAAGCATTTTGGGGAAGTTGTTTTAAGAGAATAAAAGGGAAATGTAAGAATCTGCAGTAAGAGTGATAATGAATATTTTTCCAGCAGCTCTTACATCTACAACTGCATTACTTGGACTCTGCATAGAACATTTCTGTTGGGATTCTCCATTTGCTTTGACAACCTCTAATGTCCTGCTTTTGCTGAGCTTTGTGAATGTGTCGAACACTTTATCAAGGTCAGAAGCCTGTGTGACAAGGGCAGTTGAGATTCTGAGAGGAGAAGGGAAAAGGGATCTCCCAGAACAAATCAGGGACACTGGAAGGACTGTAGCTAAAAGAAATGAGCAATTGAATTAAAATTCTTCATTGAATGAGTTAAACCTCTCAGCCTGGCACTCAGTGTCACCTGATGTAATGAGATCTCACTAGGTGAGATGAGCCTTGGAGTGGGAGATGTATGTGTGAGAGGAGGACGGGGAAGAGAGGTAGGGAAGGAAGAGGCAATTTCCTGGGTCAAATTTCCATTCTCATATAAGGCACCTCTTCTTGACGGTACTTAGTTACTTTTCTTTTTTCATCTCAAACATTTACCACAGGGTCCTTGGGGATGCTAATAGTTTCCTTTCTGAGTACCCATTGATATTTGATACGGAATTTATTATAACTCATAAATCAAAGAGTCCATTTGAGCAGGTCCTGAAGATTTTTGCTCTTTACAATATATAGAAGCAAAAATACTTGTTGGCATTTTTGGTTGCACGTAACAAAATCCTAATCCAAGCAAGACGGTCAGGGTAGAGGGCTTCCAGGGAGTGAAGTTTATTGGTACCTCATTGAAACTTAAGTCCTAGCTGTAAACATGTAAACGGGGAAACAGTGTGGTATAAACGATTTTGCCTCATCAGCAGTCTTGATGGAGACAGAGGCATGCCATAAAGTCCTTTTATAGCATCATACGAACTAATGCCAAAGCAGGTCATGAGAGCAAGGGCACCGTCGGTTGTCTCTGCTCTGGGACCACTGCTGTTACAGTGATGTTCTTTTAGAGCCAAGAGCTAACTATTTTGAGCCCTTTGTATCCTATTGAAAAAGAGAATGCTTTAGAGTGTGCAATACATTTTTCTGCTCTCTTCTGGAGATTTATCTCTGGGAAGGAGGTTTTACAAGAGAAGAGGGTACCAGAAGCTCTCTTAGTCATTCCCACGAGGTCAGTGGAATGCTCCTTGCTTTGTTACGAGTGCACAAGGCTTGATTCAGATTGTCACCATTGTCCTACAAGTAGAGCACATTCTCTTCCTCACAAGCCTTCTCCAGTGCCTTCATCCTAAAGTGCTGAGTAAACCTCTCACAGCTAAGTGCTAACAACAGATCTTGTTGTCACTTTGCTCAGGAGCAGAATGTTTAATTTAGAACAAGACAGAAGGCCAAGGAATGATTGGATAGCTTGCCCTGATTTATACGGGGTTGTTTTGGGTCAGAAGGTCCCATCCAGTCTCCATTGGATGTAAGATTTTTATATTTGCAAATTCTGGCAATGGTAAGTACAAATAATCTTCTGTGATACTGTCTAGAGTAGATCTTTAAACTATTTTTTATTTTTTAAATCTCTGAAATCTTTGAAAGCTTATGAAGAGTATTTAAAGGGTGTCTTTTGCCTTGATGCAGGCAGGATTCCTTGAAGGATCAAGTTTAGTTTAGAATCAAATTTAGACACAGAATCAAACTTACTGAAAGAGCAGGGAGACAAGACTAGACATAGGAAATATTTTCAGCAAAAATTCAGAAGCAGGATAGGTGACCCATGTAACAGAACCACCATGTAATACCCTGGGCCAGTGTTTTACAACCTCAAAGAAGATGCCATAAATACTGATGATTTGGCAGCAAGAGCAGCCCCAAGTGGCCTCTTCAAGGTAACTTCAGATCTCCCTTTCTTATAACTTCCTGCTTTTCCTGTTCAATTTATAGGCACCAATAAGTCACTTTTCACTTTCTTCCACCCTAAGCAGCCTTGTGACCTTCCTGGGGTAGAAATAAAAGTTAGAGAGATGAATGAAAAAGTAGCAGGAGATTAAGCACATTTTTAGTTAAGTATCATGTTAATAGCTTTATTCTCTTTAAATAAATGTCCTACAAATGTGTCATGGCATTTGCCCCCAAAATAAACAAGCCCATGACAGAGTCAAGCAAATAAGATCAAAACAAAACAGATCTCTGGTTGCACATCAATGAATTTGCTATAAATACAAGTGGATTAACCATCACACAAGTGTCACTGAGACAAGATCTTCTTTAGTATGTGTGACGTGGGACTTGATGAAAAGGATTGTAAAATGAAGACTACAAAGCAGTGTGCAGAGTAATGTGTAATGGAGATTTTGCTCCTGGAAACTTCTGCAATCACCTTTAAAACTAAAGACTTGGGTAAAAATAAAATTGAGAGGAAATAGAATTCTATTATCCTTTTTAAGGTTAAAAACAACAATGTCTTAGTACCTGTAGGTGTTAGGAAGCTTGCTGTTGCAATCATCACTGCCTCTTAGACAAAGCCTGTGAAGCAATCACCTTTTTGCTTTTGGCCATGGCGAGGCTGTGCAAAGAAAGATGTGATCCCCAAAGCCCGTCAGGCCGTTCAAAATACCTACTCTTTCAAAAAGACACATACAAAGTCTGTTTTACAGTTTCATGTATTTTTATAAGGACAGGATATTTAAACCTGACCCATTTTTTTCTGATATAATGAATTGTCAGTGACATCCACATTATTAGAAGCAAAATTTCTTGCATTCCTTGTGTGTCAGGGAAAAAATTGTGTCGCTTTTTTCTTTGCTTTAATGTGTCTCCGCAACTTTGGAAACTTCACAAGTTGGCACTGTATTAATTCTGTTATGCAAAATTAAACATGTGGAATATATATGAACGTTTTTATTAATTCAAAACTTATATTTGCTCCAAAGTAGACAAGTTTTCTATTCTCTTGAAAGAGAGTTATCACATAGAGGAAAGAACATTCAATTCAGCTTATATGACCTGAATTCAGTTTTAGGACTAGGGGAGATCTTCATTTTACAAATAGGAGAAGTGAAAACTCCTACAGACAAATTCAAGGAAGAACAAGTTAGAACCCTGCCACTCAATTCAAAACTTCTGTCCATGAAGAATTCTACTTTCCTGGACTAATCCATTACTTTCCTTACATACCTAGCTATAAACCAAGGTGTGAAGGGGAGTAGATTCCAATGTTGTAAGGGTTAAGACACAGCAATTTGGATGTTGTATAATATGTAACAGTATATGAGAAAATGAGGAGAATGCAATCTAAATAGAATATTTAATGAAGAAATGGCACATCCACAGGTCATACTTCCTCCTAGAGCTGCAGGGCTTCACCTAGACCTTCCAGGGTTCCTTTGAGACCTGCACATATGGCTCTTTCCAGTTTTCATAACTGGAAATATTCACAATTTTTACAATGCTATCTTACATAAACCTTGTGTTATACAATGTCCTTTTTGGTTAATGCTCTCTCCTATTATATCATTCTTTAATTCTTCCCAACTTTTTCTTTTGAAAATAACAGATCATCAAAAGAACAGGCCTTTCATTAGTATGTTGTTAAAAGTGAAAATCAAATAAGCAACACTTTACTGACTTTCTACTCAGTGGAAGATAGAGTACTAAATATGTTTTGTGTATATGACCTTAATAAATTTTCATAAAGGCTGTGTGAAATAGATTCATTGTGTTGACACATACATGAATAAACAAAAATCTTTGAGTGATAGAATAACTTTCCAAAATTTTATGATCCTTAAAAATGGAAAAGTCCATATTCAAACCTAGATCTTTTCTTTTAGTCCAATACATTATCACCAAATCATAATTAGTTTTAATCTATTAAGGATAGACGAATAGTACACACGTAGAAACTTATCTCATACAGTGATGTGAGGTTTGCTTCTACCATTGTTGGACGTAAATGTGAGGTGAAATCGGGAAATCAAAAGTACTGGTGTTCATAGGTTACCTGTGTAGTGATTACCACACTAGAGGACAAAATTTTAGTATTTTATTACTTGACACAGGGACTCCACATACAACTTTATGTGACGTATTAGTTGCTGAAGTTGTACATAATTGCTTTTGTGACTTGTTAAGAAATATTCTTTTTGTGAACTCAGGACCTCACGCTTAGTGCCCTACCACTTGAGCCAGGCCCTAGCCCTTTTGTTTTTAGTTTATCTTTCAGATAGGGTCTTGCATTACCTTTTCCCCGGCTGACCTCCAACTGATAATCTTCTTATCTGAGCCTCTCTAGTAGCTGGGATTACAGTCACCCACACCCTTTCAAGAAATATTTTATGAATTATTTTAGTCATTCGTATTTCTTCCTAATTGTTAATGTGAGAGATCTTGACTGGGAAATGGAAGATTTCATTCAGACAAGTGAAATTTGATTACGTATTTAAAGATGGTTCAATTTTTGTAGTTTTCAACCTTTTACAAAAAGGTTATCTCATTTTGTAATTAAATATTACTTGGGAAGAAGTTCTGTGAAGTGGAATTTTATAAAAACAAAAACAAAGGACCTCCAGTGGAATAAAATAATGCATTATTTTCAGTATCAATACTTAAATTTAAATATGAATTTAAATATGTATTTCAGAAACTAAGTAACTATTTTCCATCCTAAAAATCTGAATCTGTGCCTGTTTGTTTTTAAGCAAGTGGGGCACATCTGTATTATTGCAGACTTTGATTATATATAGAACATTTAGGTGAGGAATGAGACTGTGAAGCAACAACTTTGAAGGTGACCTACATGTAATTAACTGAGTATTTATGTATTTTTTTTTGTTTTTAAATCATAAGTTGATAAAGATCTTTGATAGAAGCTGGTCTGGGCACATGGATTGTTACCTGCAAGACAGAATAAAAAGGAGCTAAAAGTAAACCTAGAAAACACCAATAGAATCCTCCAGCTTTAGACCTTTAAAAGGATATTTCCTGATAGTGATTCAGTTCTCTGAGCAATCCTGCTTCAGTAAGGGCCAAGACAAAATACCTCGGCTCCACCCCATCACTCTAATCTCAGGATTTTATTAAAAGTCTTTGGCTTGATTTTCCTTTACTTACAAATTTCCCTGTCTTGATGCCTCAAAACCCAAACTGCTAACCCAATTCTGATTTCTGTTGCAAACTTTGTATAACAATTTGATTTGAGGACTGTTAGCATTGGCCCATGTCTAGAGTCATTAAATCAGTACCAGTGACTCAAAATAAAGGTACCTCTGTGTTGTGGTTTGAACACGTCTCCCAAGGTTAATGTGTTGGCAATTTGATCCCCAATGGAGTGGGCATGGGAGATGGGCCTAGAGGGAGGACAACCTTCATGAATGGATCCAATGCCATTTTTGTGGCATGGATTTGTGCATTTTCTTGCCCTCTTTCTCAACCAAGCACCATGTGGTGTTTTCCACCATGTTCTAATGTACAAGATGTCAGTGCCTGGAGTTTGGACTTTTCAGCTTTCAGAACTGTGAGGAAATAATTTCTCTTCTTCATAAATGACATAGTCTCAACTCTCCTATTATAGCAGCACAACACAGAGTAAGACACTCTCTTTCCCTAATTGTTCCATTCAGGTGACTATCCTATCTCTAACCTACAAGCTGATAAGTGAAACTTTTCACATTTTCTTCATTAGTTAAAATATTCATTGTGTTATGAATATAAAAAAGACTATAGTAGTTCTTCAACAAAAGCTAATTAGAATTTTTCAGAAACTCAGTGTTTGATTATTACACATTAACCGCTTTAGTCAATATAGTCATGATTTTGGCATTCAATTAAATTATTCTCCAAATATGTTATAGAATAACTATTTGGGGAATATTTTTAAATGTGTTTCATTAAACATGGAAGACAAAAGTAGATACAGGTAGGAAAGTTCATAGGACCTATGTTCTAACTTCAAAGAGTTTAAGATCTGAAGAGAATAGCAGCTGTGCAAGCAAATTAATTATAATTCAAATTTAAATAAAATTGATAAAAGAACTGGGATCAGAACGCCATGTCTACTCATAGAACATTCAACCAAGGAAGTGGTGTTTGAGTTCAAATTGACAAAATGAAAATCATTTAGTAACAAAGTATGAAGATATTAAAATATAACATATGTCAGATTTGGTAAAAGGTGATTGGGATTGAGCAGAGGACTTTGGGGGATTAAGAAATAAGTCAGGATTGAATATCACCTCTGTGCTGATGCTTACAGACACGAAGCAACAGGAATGAACGGCCTGCTTTGTGGGGTGTATAGTACCATGGGAAATATCCATTACATTGACCAAGCTCTGTTCTTGCCCAGCACACCATGAATTGCAAATACTTATAGAATAGGGTTGTAATCTAGGAGTTCCCTTGGGGATGCTTGTTCCCTTTCCAAGAGTGTAGACTTTCCTAACTGAATAAGAAACCAGAAATTTGGTCTCCTCTTTGGATTAGAACCTCTTTGGGACATCTCTACAGACTGGTAGGTCTTCCTGTGTGTGAGGACTCGTCTGTGGGTGCTCTGTAGCATGATCTACCCCGTGTGCAATCATAGTGCACTTGTAAACCAACTCCACACTGTCCCTCCTTGCATGGAAGCCCAGGAAGAAATGGGTCACAAAGTGCTGGCTTTTTTGTCTTTGTAGTCCCTTAATTTTATTAGAATACTACACTCTATACAAGAACATACAAATATCTTGACTGAAGGGATACAGGAATTTTAGAAAAGAATTTTAATACTACAAAATATGAGATAAAAATTCTAGTTACTGTAGACTTTCTCTTAAATCTCAATCCCAGATCACTTGGTATAATAGTGAGCCAAATGAGAGGTGTCAAGAGAACTCTTTTTGAGATTGGTTGCAAAATGGGGAGGTCGGTATCTTAGTCCCAGCCCAGTGTCAGCCTCTGATTTGATTTAAATACTCTTTCTCCTTAATAGTAATCCTAAAATGAAACAAATAATACTAGCCAGAAAATAAATGTAGACTGTGAAAAAGTTTATTAAGCTTCATGCGTGTACTCATGTCTATAGAAAAAAAGGTAAAATAGGTTGGATGTGTTGCTCAGTGGTACAGCACTTGCCTAGCATGAGCTGGATTAAATCCTTAGCACTGCAAGACAAAACCAAACAAAACAAAAATCCGAAACAGTAAAAAATAAAATCAATATTAAAGTACAAAAAGAAAATTAAAACGAATTAACATTTTAATTACATGTAACGCATACTTTGAAAAATTCTGTTAGCCTGAACCAGTAACTAATTATATTATAATTTGACATAAATATTATCAAATAAGAAAAAAGAAACTTTAAATTTTTTAATTTTAATAATGTTATTAAAAGCTAATAAGCATTTGATGAGTGAATGAAAATGTGTACTTTACAAACAAAAATGTTACCACTTGCACTTTGCACCCATTCCACTGTTTTAAATTTTAAACATAATTTTAAAACTCCAAGAGGTCACAATGAAAGACAGAATTGAAGAATGGTGTGTTCTGTCCCTTTGTCGTCTCGATCACAGTTATATTATTATATATTTTGATTTATTTATTACTTAAGTCAGGAATATGCAGTACCACATTGGTTGGAGACATAAACCACACTTGAAATGAGCTCCAGCCATTCCAGACTTTTCTGAAGTTTCTTCCATGAAGCTGAGTCTAGGTGTGTCAGGAGGCAAGTGTACAAATGGAAACGCTTCAAATTAATGTCCTCATACAATATAAGGTTTGCTGAAAGACAGTAATTTCAGCATTCTCTTTTAAAGAATGCTATGTATTATTAATACTGAAAAAAGAACTGAAGCAATTATTTAGAACTTCGATCATTAAAATATTTTTCTTACAAGGAATATTTTGTCACTGACTCTGCTTAGAATTATCAGTTCATGGTAAGAACTTTAAACTGACTTCTGGTCAGTTTTATTACTGCTTTAACATTTCTTACACCAAATGTCCCTTCCCATGGCCTGTGCCCAGGGCAGATAGCCCTGACTGGCAATGTCCTAGCCAGATGGCTAATGAACTGAAAAATCTGAATCCTATTGTGAACTATTTGGAGGGGAGCACAAGAAATATTGGGAGAACTTGAGCGGTGTTCCCTGGAGAGTGTTCAGAGTATATGTGTAGATACAACCCTCTGGTTTGCACCCAGGGTGTCAAGTAGATACAATTGTATTTAGCCTGATCCAAGTCACCTGGAATGAGCCCAGGTAAGCATTTTATGGAGGAAATAGGACCCCAGGAGTAAAAGGCCAGATGTATTCCTAGAAGCAGAATATCAAGCAGTCAGCTAGAGATGACTTCACTTACGATGGATTAGCGTGTGGTTTGGAGGTTCCCAGCAGAGATATTTCATAAAGGAACTCATTTGTTTACCTGCCATGAAACTCCAGCTCCCAAGAGTAAATCACAAGCTGTATTAAATAAATAAGAATACATTTCTCCTTTCCTGCTTCTTTTCCTCTTTCCTGTCCCTTCTCCCTCAAACTTGGAAAAGCAGGAGAAATCGTGCATGAGTGAGAAAGAGGTGAAAGATGAAAGGTGAAATTATAACCCATCCTCAACCTCACAATTTATGGACCAAACCTAGCTTCTAAAAAGATCATCATGTTAGAATAAATTTAGGCAGGAATTTTTCTGGAAGTGTATTTGTTTTTCAGACGTGAAATTGACCTAAAATTTTGACATTAGCAAAATACTGAGGAACCTATTTCAAAGCAGTGATAGAAACTATAAAGTATGCACTGCTGAGCTCAGCCAGTCAAACTGGTCACAATGTAATCCCATCCACAAACTACACTGAACATCAGAGCTGACAAGGTCCATCTAATTCCTCCAAGACCATTATACACCACTGACTTTTTTTTTTTTTTTTTAACATTTGCAGACATGGCAGGGTATTCCTGCTTCAGGTTGATTGGAAACTCCACCAACAACACTTTCTGTCCTTCCATGTGGTTGCCAAACTTCCAGCTTTCTTACAGTCAGGTTTGGGAAGGAGATACCTCTGTAGTCTCACAGCCCTGTGCTCATCTGCTTTATAATCAGAAAGTTACAGATCCCATGTAGAGTGGCCTTTGTAGAAGGTATGGGGGAAGATTTCATTCCTTTGCCTCTCATTTCTTTTCCTCCCATGATCCCCTTTCCCAATCAACCTTTCATGTTGACAAGAAAGTCACTTCAGATTCCCTTTGTCATCCCCTCTCCCCAGTACCAGGCCCACCTCCATCTGTGCTGCAGTTAAGCACTCAGTCCACTTTCTTTCTCTGCTTATTAACGCTTGGCTTAAGTTCCTCTTACTAATTCCTTTTCTTGCTTTGTGATACTTGCATTGTTTTCAAGTATCTCAAGGTGTATCAGATAATTCTCAAAATTTTATCTAAACCAGATCAAACTTTAAATAATTTTAAATAAAAAATTGGTGCTTTATAGCACTTAATGGGGCACTATACTGCTAAAACAGTTTGAGGGGCGTTAGGACACAAATGAGAATATTGATTTGTTTGTGTCCTTAGTTCTTCAAATTGAAAAAAAGAGCTCTATGTATGTGATGAGCATGTTCAAATGTTGCAGGAAGGGGTTTGGAAGATGTTCTTGGAGATGCAAAGGTGAGTGAGAGCAGAGTGGGTATAAAATGGAGTCAGAGAAGAGGAGGGAGAGATAAAAAAAGACCTTTGTTAAAACATGGAAACTGTGAATTTGCATCTCCAAAGCTCTTCAAATTTGGTACTTTATGTTTATGAGGTGTTTTTCTAAGAATTGTGCGTGTAGTGTTTTATTGAATATGTACGACAGGTTCATGATGCACCTACAGTTAAGTCCTTACTTTACAGATGAGGAACCAAGGCTTAGACTAGTCCTGAGGCATGCAAACAATTCTGAATCTTCTTCCTTCATGCTGAATCCTTCACTTAGAGAATTTTATACAATATATCACATTTTTAATGAATACTTATATTAAAAAAAACCTTTATTTTTCATTTTTATTAGCATACATTCATTGTACAATGGGGATTGTGAAAATTCTGAATAGCCTTCATCTTCCCCCAGCCCCTGCTTGCTCCACTTAAAACAATTGCAAAAGCTTTCATTGTTCTATTGCATATTGTATATGAAGCCTATTATACATTACTTTTTAAGCAACAAATCTAAAATATTTGTGGTGAGCTTTTTTTTCCTGAGGCAGGGAGGAGGAATGGTGGAAAGATTGAGCATTGATTTAGCACCTCTGTACATCAGGAACTTTGCCTGTGTAGTGTCTAAGCATCTCAGCTGCTCTGTAGCTAAGCAAAAGTGTGCTGAAGCCAGCTCATGTAAGCTTCTGAGAATTAATTATTAAATTTTCAGGACATTTTGAGCCCATTAATAACAATTATCATTACTAAAAATTGAATCATATAAACTTACATTAGAAATAAATTGCATCAAAAATAAAGGTAATAAAAAATGCAATACTTTCCACGTGCTTTAGTACATTTTCTATAAATTTTAGTGCTGTTTGTTTATAATTTTAATATACACATGGAGGAAATACTAGGCACTGGTGCGCTCCTGCTCATCTCTTTCTAACTCCATGTTGAATGACAGCTTGTAGGAGCTTCAAATTTGCCATGGTGGGAGTCAGCCATACTACAAATCAGTCCTTGGTGTCCTAGCTTGTTGATTGTCTAGATCTAAGACTTTGAGGCCATTGATGTAGTTTCAATATAGCAGTGTTAAGAATGCTGCTATGGGCTATACCATCACTTTACTTTCATAAACCAGAAACAGCTGATCACTTATCGTGTCTATGTGCCAGTTGTTATTATATTGTGAGCAGAACAAAAAGTTTAGGAAACATTTTCCCAGTGTTTGAAAACTATTATTGGATTCAGCAAAAAAAGCTAGTTACATCATGGATGAATGAAAGAAATTCTATCCTATCTTCACTGTTTCATTTTTTGTCATACTCATGAACAGAAACAAAAATAACAACCAAAATTCATATCAGAACTAAACTCATTTGTCAATGACATGAACAACTTTGCTGAATCAGATAGTAATCAAACATGTATGCCTAGTCTACTATTGTAAGACTACAGTGGGTGATTGCATTACAAGAAATGATAGTAGATTTGTAAAAGAAAAAATAGTAAGTCATCTGGAAATGACTATGGTTTCTCTAAACCTGCAACAGAGAGTATTGCATATATTATTATTTATAAATTGTCTACATAAAAAATTTATAATAAACCATTTGTATAGCTTGAAAAACAAACATTTGTGGACTTTATTGCTTCTATTTTTTGGCCAAGATAAAGAGAAAAGATTAGATTTGTACTCATGTATGAAACAACCAGACACATAGTAAGTGATAAGATATATGAAAAAAGTGGTTTCCAAGAAATTGGACATAAAAAACAAAAGTTATGATTTATGAGAGACAGGAATCAAATGAGGTAAGACTTCCATAATATAAAAGTCAAAATGCTTTCAGGATGGTCAGAAAGAACAAAAATCTTTTCCAGGCCCTAGAGAGTTTACAGATGGGGCAAATTGCCACACAGGCATCACATTTGAAACTGAATCTTCCAGAGGGAATTATTTTCCAGACACGAACAATACCTTACAAGGTTTAAGAAACACCACACTGGCCATTCCACAACCACACCTATGAGCCTCACTTTCCAATCACTTGACTCAGAAAAGCCAAAGTCTACTTTCTTTGAAGTGATTGCTGGTTTGGTCTAGTTGTACCTGCGTTCCCCACTTGCAAATCTATTCTGTGACCAAATAAAGATGCATTTGCTTTTATCTTAACTTTTATGATGTCTTGGATTTTTGTTTAAATTTGTCCTAAAATACTGTTTTGAGAGTTTCTAATTCACAGCACCAGAGGGGAGATCAGATAAGACAGGAGGACTTTGTGGGTTGTGCACACACAAGCTGACAGTCTGGGGGAGATCAAGGCAGCTAGAGGTCATGGAATAGAGCATAAGAGAGTGATGCAAACAAATAGAAAATAAAATTTAGAAAATGATACCATCTACAGTGAAAGCCATAAACACCAAATAACTAACAACTAAAGAAAAGTTGCTGTATTTCTATAAACTAGTTTGTATTCATTGAGATGCATTATTGAGACAATTTTAAAGACCCAAATAAAGAGAGAAATAAGCCATATTAATTAATAAAAAATTACAACAGCTCTAGTTTTACATTTCTTAATTGGCTTTTTTGATTCTAGAATTGAGCAATAGTCCAGACAAAAAAAAAATGGTTCAAAAAGGTCTGCTCCAACCACATGAGCAAGTTATATTGATAGAGTTATATTGATAGCCAGAGGAAAAGAAGTGACATACAGGAAATGGAAGACAGAGAGAGCCCCATTGGTTATAGGCCTGTGTTATACCTGCTTGTGATTGGCTGAAACTCAGCTACTTGTTACAAGAGTAGGTTACAGTCTGTTTATACATTAAGTTAGGTTATAGTTTACTCTGTAGGGAGAAATATTTAGGCCAAATTTAAATACAAACAGAGACAGTTTTAGACCAAATTTAGCAATTGTTAAGATGTCAATATCACTCTACCACCAACAGAAAGGCTGGAAGAAGAAAACCAGGATGGTTACCTCTTAGTGTTAATGAGAATGTGAAGCAATCAAAACTGCTGCACTGTGGGGGAAAATATGAGTCACTAAGCAACTTTGGAAAAATGTTTGACAATATTAATGCTGATCACATGCATGCCCCATTACACAGCAATTGTATTTCTAGAGATACATTTGACTGAAAATTTACTGCTGTTTGCTAGAAGTAGGGTGTAAGAATGTACTAGGCAGTACTCATAAGAGTAAAAACCAAAACTACTCAAATGCCTGGAAATAGTAAAACATACAAATAAATTGGAGTATGCTTCTATAATGGAACATAACAATAAGACTGAATTATCTGAGACTAGATGTTATATCATGGATGGATTGGATACACAGAAGGTTGAGTGGTAGAAGCAAAGGAAAACATACTAAATGGTCTCATCTATGCCATGGGTAAGGGTGCAATGGATGGAAGGGAATGGGAGAAGGATGCTTGTCCACTGATGGCATTCCATTTCTGTGAGTTACACAGGTGCTTTCAATTTGTGAAAATCCATAAAACTGTGCATTTGAAGTGTGTGCACATTTCTCTGCGTGTTGTACTTAATGAAATGTTTTATAAGTATTTAACATCCAAAGTAGCAGCTTCATACTACTCCATAGAAGAGTCTACAAATGGAAAATGCTTCATAAACCAGAGAGCAAGATAACGGAAGCTAACATGGTGTTCTAAGGACAGCATGTTCTTAAGCTAACTGCTGTGATGGATGCTACATTGACAGACACAATTTCACAAACCCACATCAGCAGTTTGACAGCCAGCTTTCCCTTTTCAAAAGTTCTTTTCTAATCATAAATCAATGAATGCTTATTGTAGAGAATTACAGGAAGTGAAGGAAGGTAAAGGGAAGATCACAGAAATCACATCATGCCTTTAAACACATATATGCATGTCTAATTATAGATGTACACAAGTACAAATCTATAATATGGTCTTTCCTGCAAATATTAGAAGCAAAATCTACACTAAATTTTTGTCCTACTTTTTACACTAGCCTTTATGGTCTGAGCATTTAAGTGTGATTTTTGACAACTTATTTAGAATGGATGTGGTGGTTCACTTCTGTAATCCCAGTGACTCTGGAGATAGAGACTGAGAGGATTATGGTCAAGGCCAGCCATGACAAAAAGTTAGTGAGACCCATCTTAATAAATAAACTGAGCATGATTGGTCATGCCTGTAATCAGCTATGTGGGAGGCAAAGGTAAGGAGAATCATAGTCCGAGGCAAGCCACAGGCAAAAATGTGAGATCCTGTTCAAAAAATGACTGAAAAATAAATAAATACAGTGACACCCCCAGTATGACTATCATAAAATAATAAAAATGTTTAAAAATGAATAAATAAATAAATAAACAAATCTTCCTAAACACAACTTGGATGGGGTGACAGCAATCCATTATAGAAATGCACTCAGTTTTTGTTACCTAACTATGTGGATGAATTAATTTAGTTCCAAATTAACTTTGCACATAAATATTTATTGATACTGTTTACTTAGAATAAATTTATCAGAAACAAATTATTAGATTAAAATATGTAAGTTTTCCAAGATTTGTCAAAAGTACACATTGCATTATCCCTGGAGTGTCCAGACCAGTGTGTGTTCCCAGTAGTCACACACAAGGGTGGTGATTTCCCTGAACCCTTGCAGAGTGAGCACTTTTGCTCTCATTGCTTTTGCTATTGGTTAGTAGGCAATACTTACTTCATAGATGAGTATAGTATCTCATTGTTTTAATTTCTTGTGATTATTTATGAGAATGAATGGGTTGTATGTTTCTTTTAAAAAATGATCCAATTATTTGTATTTATATTTTTTCAAGTTTATCAATATAGTCGTATTCTTTTTTTCCCTTTTTTATTGTTGTGCTGTGGACACATTGTGACATTTACAAAAGTTCTTACAATATATCATAGTTGAATCACCCCCTCCACCATTCTCCTTTTTCCTCCCCCATTCTTGGAATAGTTTCAACAGGTCTTATTTTTTCACTTACATACGTGTACACAATATTCGCGCCATATTTACCTTCCCACACCATTTCCCCACATCCTTCCTCTTCCCACTGGTACTAATCCCTAGACAGGACCTGTTCTACCCTCCTGTTCTCTGATTTTGTAAAAAATAAATGACATTTTAGTTGCTTAAGATAGCTACACAGAGAGTTTCCTTGTGACATTTCCACGTACATCCCGAAGTGGATCATCTCTATTTTTCTTCTTTCTACGTTAGACTCCTTCTTATGGTGGTTTCAACAGGTTTAAAGATCCTATCTTCATTCTTGTAGAGAGAGTACTTTTTAGCCATTTGTGTTTCTTCTTTTAAGCATTGCGTATAAGGGAGAGGTAAACTGTTCTAACCAATGATTTCCGAGTAAAGACTGAAATAAATACAGGTCTATTTATCACCCTGTCCAGCTGATGTTGCTGGCGGGTGGATGCATGTTGACTGAGAGACCCATTCTTCTCTGGCTCTGTCCTATATTGTTGAGGTTGGGTCACACCACACAGGCTTCAGCAGGCGGACAGGAAAGGAGAATGGGGAGCAGACATACTTCTTTCTGAAAGCCCTGGCCTGGAAGTGGCACATCCTTTCTATTTCTGCTGCACTCAAGAGATATTAGTGCATAGCCGTGATGGAGACTGGGAACCAAAGGACAACTCTGTTACTATTGAGAAAGAGATTTTGCTTGCCAGATGGCAATCTCTGCCATGACATCTTTGTGCGTCTTAACTGGGAAATTTAGTGAATTTGCTTTACTAAATCTTTATATATAAATGACAAAAATTTGTTGTGTATGTTATACATGTTTTATAATTTGCCATGCTTTGTCTTTGAATTATAGTAATACATAGATATCTTTACTTCTTATAAAAATATGAATTATTTCCTTTATATTGCTTTTATGTGTACAATGTAATTTCCCATCTAGGAATTGGTAAAATAACATTACATATGATCTTTCATTTTTCATAATAGTTCTATTTTTTCCATTTAACTTTTTAATATCTGTGAAATTCATTTTGATAAAGCAGCATTGGTGAAGAGCTATCATTTAACTATATACACGCTTCTCCAGCCTAGTTTATTAACTAATCCTTCTTCCAGATACTTTGTGATGCCATGTTTACTGAATATTGCATTTGTCTAGCACTCTGTGTAGTTCTGTGTTTTCATCTTCTGTCCTTGAACTGCTAAGTCTTTTCTAAGAATCACATTTTTCTAACTAATGTAACCATTGATATCTGGGAAGATATTTCACACTCAGGACAATCTTTTCCACAAATTTTGTGGTTGTTTTTTGTCAGAGTAAACTTAAAATTATCTTCTAGGTTTCCAAAACTCATCTAGCTAGTTGTCTATTATCTATTTTCTCATAGAGATTCTTAGTGAATTTCATCAAACATATAAATTAATTTGAGAAGAATAACAGTGAAATCTTCAATCTCTCTAATTTAGGAATATAGCATGACCTTCATTTTAAAATCATTTGGCTTTTTTTTAAGTTTTTAATATCCCTTGGTAAAGAGTTCATGTTTTTCCTCTAAATTTGTATGGAAATAGGGTCTGTGGTTGTTTGCAGGGAAGAATTAGTAGCAGATAAAACTATACATGTTTTTATTGCGATTAGAAAAAATGAAAAAAGATGCTGTCCTTTTCTTAAAAGAATTTACAGGCCTAGTAACTGAAGCAAACATTTAACTCCATTATGGTTTTATATCAAATGTAGGATCACATAAAAAGATGGGTTTAGAAACCTATTTGCAAAATATCTTGCTATAAATTTTTCTTTCCATTTCTTCACATAGAAACTAGTTCATTCAGTAAGTACCCTGGAGTGTCTCCAGGGGCCTCTGTATTGTACCGTTTTTACAGTGCATAGAGGCAGAGCATGGCCTCTGTTCTTGGGTGGGATGCAGCCAACAATGGACATGGTGAAGGCATCCACAGAAATGCTAACACCTTTGAAAATGGTACAAATAGCTCAACAAATTTATCTATCAGAGACATCAACTGGTATCAGAAACCCCAGCTGAACAACTCAAATGAAACAGAAGTTACAGTTGGAAATTACTCTTCCTATGTACTACTCAACTGCTTGTATTTCTAAAGTGAACACTTTTTTCAATTATCTTTGGTAGCTCATGATTTTTCAATCAATTTTTATATCTTCATATTATTCAAACATTCATTTCCCTCTTTCCCATAAAAGCAAGTGCTGGTGTTCCTCTTTTTGATAAACTAGATAAGCCTATGGTAGGGAAAATGAAAACAAATATCTGAAAATAGATGAGGGTGGTATAAAAAAAGAATAGGGGCACTGAAGCAGGGATGTTGGAGCCTCTGGCTGCATGGTCCAGGCCCAGGTCCAACTCAGTCAGAAGCATGTTCCCTGTTCCCTGATGCTTGCTCAGGAAGGAGAGAGGTCCCATACCTCTCTAGCATGCACTCTACAGCATGACTGTGGGGATGTGACAACTTGTACACTCAAGAATGGGATTATATCCGCTATGAAATTCCCTCACCATGAGCTGTTTTTATAGCCAAAATTGGACAGAAATGTATACATGCACAAGATTTTTGTGCATAGCTTTTATTTACAATTATTCTTCGCAAGTGTTTTCTTCCTGAAATATTGGAAATGTTTTTATTTAGAATTATGGTTTTGAAAGGATACATACCAATCCTCAATTGGTCTCTGATCCCTAGCACTGAATCCTAATCTAGAACTTAGTGGATACTCAGTAAAACATGAAATTGAATTTAATAAAGCCCAGATAGCTAGATAGTATCAGATAGTCTCTCAATCTAGAGTTTCCCTTACAACTGAAAGTTAACTCTCTAAAAGCTGTTGAATAATAGTGAATAAGGAGAAAGAGTAAGGAAGGACAGTAGATGGGGGAATCTGACTAAAATACAGTATAGTCACAGGTGAAATACCACCATAAAACCCCTTTGAACAATGAATGTGGACTTAAAAATGAAGGACAAGATTTTAAAACAAATCCTGTTAGGTGGTACTTGTGGGAAGTGGGAGGGTGAATGGATGGGATGAAGGAGGTTGAATATGGTTGGTGTACTTTATATACTTATATGAAGTAGAGCAATGAAACCTGTTGCAGTCCTTTTAAGTAGGCTGGGACAAGAGAGCCAGATGGAGATGAACTTAACCAAGGTACATTGTAAGCATATTTGGAAATGTCACAATTAATCCCCCTGTACAACTAATATATGCTAATAGAAAGTCTTTTTTTTTAAAGAAATTTAATTCTAAATCTATGGAATAGCCAGACATAGTGGCATGAACTTGGTCTAGCAGTTGGGAGAGTATCACTGGAGGTGAGGAGTTCAAGATCAGCTTGAAAAACATAGTGAGACTCTGCCTGGACCAAGAAAAAAAAGGAAGAAAGAAGTCAGGGAATAAGGGATCATTTTCAATGTGGTCTCACAGAATGCTTTTACATCATTTGATAATGGTAGTAGAATAGTAGAATTCTAGTGTAAATTGTAATTAGAAATTTTAATAAAGTATCTTCAATCTAGTAATATCTGTAAGATTACAAAAAGTCTTCAGATAGTATATTCTCTGGAGTCTGTGATATTCATAGTCTCTTTAGCCTCCATCATGGTATATTTAGAGTTTACTCCTGGGAAAAGATAGAGATGTTTTCTGTTTCCTATTCTGTCTCCCTAAGAACATGCCTGTGCACAGTAATGAGGATGTTAGTACTTGTGATACAGCTATCAGCTCTGAAGGGATTAGTAACCAGGGAAAAAGACTCTCTTAATGAGTTGCAATGAAGATCTTGAACAATAAATTAAAATACAGGAAAAAACAAAAACAAAGCCTTCTATAATAATATCCAGAGGTGAAAAAAAGTGTAATGAACTAACTTTAATTGTTTTTCCTCTTTAAATGTTCACATTTGGAAGGGAGCAATCCTAAGTGAAAATCTTATTTTTAAAGTGACACATAAAGCAAGTTACATTTATTCTATGTCTACAGATTTCAGATCAGGGTAGAAGGTTAAAACATGCAAAAGCACAGGTGTTCTGTTCTTGTATTTGAAGGACTGGAGACAAGACAAAGATCATCAATTTGTAGTAGCAATGACTCCTCTAGGCCAAACTGCAGCCATTTCACTATTTCCCCATCACTCATTTTCTTATGGATAAGTTTATTATATTCTTGAATTAGCATCCATCAGTGATATGAAGGGATTTCATTTTGGTGATTAAATACATGTGTACAGTGTGTGTTGAACAAGTTCACCCCTTCATTAAATTTCTATCCCCCTTCTCCTAACTACTTTTTCAAACAGCATTTGGTGCATTTCATTATGCTGCAGATAGATAGATAGATGATAGATAGATGGATAGAAAGATAGATCCACTTCTCAGACCTCTTTCTTGCACATTCATATACCAATATCATCATCATCATCATCATCATCATCATCATTTTAGGTCAAGGATCCACAAATGAGTGAGAAGACGTAATATTTGGCTGTTTGAGTGTGGCTTATCTGACTCAATATGATGGTCTCTAGTTCCATCCATTTTCTGCATAACAAATTTTCATTTTTCTTTATGGCTGAGTTTATTCCATGATATACGTAATTATATGTATAATTATGCATGTATATATATAATATTTTCTTTATCCATTCATTGTATTTTGGGCACCTGAGTTGATTCCATAGTTCAGCTATTGTGAAGAGAGCTGCAATAAGCTCAGAGATGTTGTATCCGTCTTGTATATTGATTTATACTCCTTTGTATATAAAACCAAGAGTGGTATGGTGGGGTTGTAAGGTTGGTCTACTTTTAATTTTTTGATGAACCTCCATAATGATTTCCATAGTGCTCGCACTAGCTTACATTCCCACCAACAGCAGCTATGATGGTTCCTTTTCTTTCGCAACCTCACCAGCATTTGTTGTTTGCTTTTTTGATAACAGTCATTCTTACTGTGGTGAGATGGAATCTTAATGTAGTTTTGATTTGCAGTTTTGTTATGGATAAGGATGTTGAGCATTTCTTCATGTATTTGTCAGTCATTTTTCTTCTTCTAAGTACTGTTCAGTTTATTAACTGTATCATTTTTTGTTTTGCTATTTGACTTTTCAACCCTTTTGCATATTCTGGATATTACTACCATATCTACTGAATAGCTGATGATTTTCTCTCATTCTGTTTGTTGTCTCTTGATTCTGGTAATTGTTTCTATTGATGTGCAGAAACATTTAGGTTTAATGCAGTCCCAGTTGTCAGTCCTTGCTCTTATTTCCTGGGTAATTGGAGTCCTTTTCAGAAAACTCATACTTATGTTTGTATCTTCCAGAGTTTTCCCTATGTTTTTGTGTAGTAGGCTCAAAGTTTCAAGTCTCAGGTTAAGATTGGTGATCCATTTGGATTTGATTTTTGTACAGGTGAGAGATAGGAGTCTAGTTTCAGTCTTTTGCATGTAGATAGCCAGTTCCCCAGAACCATCTGTTGAAGAGGTTGTCTTTTCTCCAGTGTATAGTTTTGGTTCCATTCAAAGATGGTGTAGCTGTATGGTTTTATTTCTGGATCTTCTATTCTGCTCCACTGGTCTTTGTGTTTGTTTTTGTAGCAGTACCATGATACTTGTGTTGCTATGTCTCTGTAGTATAACTGAAGTCTGGTATCGTGATGCTTCCAATGTTCTTCCTTTTGCTCAGAATTTCATTTGCTATTTGAATTCATTTTTGCTTCCATATGAATTTTGGGGTAGTTTTTCTGTTACTGCAAAGAATGACATTTGATAATACAGAAACCTTAAAGTGACAGAGGTCAATATGAGAAGGGGATCAGGAACTAGTGACAAGATCAGTTAGAGATGAATCAACATGGGTTGTAACACATTTGTACATGGAAACAATGCTAGGAATCTCTCTGTATAGCTATCCTTATCTCAACTAGAAAAAACGCTTTTTTTTTCTTTAAAAAAAAAGAATGACATTTGAATTCTTAAAATTATATATTCAAATAGTTTTTTAAAAATCATTTTTGCATGTACTCACATGTGTATACATTGGTTGCCACACACCCCTCCCCGCTACTTCCAGGAAGAACTTGTTCTCTGATTTTGTTGAAGAGAAAATAAAAGATAATAAGAAAGACATAGAGTTTTTGCTACTTTGAGGTAAAGATAGTTTTACAAAGCGATTCCTAGTATTGTTTCCATGCACATGTGTATTATAACACATATTGGTTCATCTCCACCAGACCTCTTCACTGCTTCCTGGTCACCTTCCCATAGTGGTGTCAGCCAGTTTAAGATTACTTTATTTGCTCTTCTACAGTGAGCACATCGACCACAAAAATGACATTGGAATTTTAATGGGCATTGCATTGACAATGTAGATTCTTGCAGTAGTATAACAATTTTCAAGATATTAATTCTGCCAGTTCATGAACATTAGACATCTTCCCATCTTCTGTTGTCTTCCTGTATTTCTTTCTTGAAGGTTTTATAGTTTTCATTGTGCAGATGCTTCATCTCCTTGGTTAAGTTTGTGCCTAGGCATTTTTTACCTAGGTTTTTTTTGAGGCTATTGTAAATGGAATGGTTTTTCTGATTTCTTTCTTGGCCTAGTATATAGAAAAGCTACTGGCTTTTGTATGTTGATTTTGTATCCTGTTAAATTGCTGAAAGGATTTATCAGCTCTAGGAATTTTTTGGTGAAATTATTAGAGTATTTTAAGTGAAGAAGCATGTTATCTGCAAATAGAAAAAATATGACTCCTTTCCTATTTGAGCAACTTTTATTTCTTTCTCTTGCTTTTGCTCTGGCTAGTAATTCCAATACTAGATTGAATAGGAGTGGGAAGAAGGGACACCCTCATCTTGTTCCTGACTTTGGAGGAAATGATTTCAGTTTTTTCCCCATTTAATATGATATTGGCTGTAGGTTTGCCATATACAGCCTTCATTATGTTGAAGTTCATTCCTTCTATTACTAGTTTCTTCAGAGCATTTCTCATCAAAGAGTGATGAATTTTGTCAAAGACTTTTTCTGCATCAATTGAGATGATTGTATGATTTTTTTATTCTGTTTATATGCTGTATTATGATCCTTCTTTCTCTAGAATGAAACCAACCTGTTCATGATATTTTTAATGTGTTTTTTAATTTAGTTTGTATGTATTTTATTGAGACTTTTTGCATCTATGTTCATTAAGGATATTGGTCCGTCATTTTATTTTTTGTAGTGTTTTTATCTGGTTTTTGGAATGAGTAAAATACTGGCTTCATAGAATGAGTATGGCAGTATTCCTTCCATTTCTATTTTATGAGAATTTTTGAGGTGTGTTAATTCTTTAAATGTTTGGTAGAATTTGGCAGTGAATCCATTCTGTCCTGGCATTTTCTTTGTTTAGAGACTTTTAGTAATTCAACCTCACTGCTTGCTATAGATCTACTTAAGTTTAATTTTGGTAGGTCAAATGCATCTAGAAATTTAGCCATTTCTTCTAAATTTTCCAGTTTACTTCAATATAGGTTTTTTAAAATATTCTTTCATGATCCTTGAATTTCATTAGGATTTGTTGGGATAGTCCGTTCTTCAACTCTAATTTGATTAATTTGGGTCTTTTCCCTCCTCCTTCTAGTCAGATTGGCTAAGAGTTTATCAACCTTATTTATCTTTCAAAGAAAAACTTTTTAGTTCATTGATACTTTGTAGGCTTTTTTTTTTTTTTTGGTCTCTATTTCATTAATTTTTTTTCTTTCCATATGCTAATTTTGGGTTTGGTTTGTTCTTGTTTTTTGAGGAATTTAAGGTGCATCATTAGGTTATTTATTTGAGATCTCTGACATAGAAGCTCTTTGGGTATAAACTTTCCTCTTAGCATGGCCTTTGCTGTACCTCAAAGGTTCTGGTAGGTTGTGTTTTCATTTTCATTAGATTATATGAACTTCTGAACTTCTCCCTTATTTCTTCAATAGCCCACTGGTTATTCAACAATGTATTGTTCAGTCTCGAGTTGTTTGAATGTTTCTGTAGTTTCTTTTGCTGCTGACTTTAGCTTTATTCATTATTGCCTGATAGGATACAGGTAGTTATTTCAATTTTCTTATATTTGCTAAGACTTGTTTTGTATCCTACAACATTATTTATTTTGGAGAAAGTCCCATTGGCTGCTGAGAAAAGTGTGTATTGTGTAGCTGCTGGAGGAAATACTCTTTAGACGTTTGCTCTGTAAGTGTCATTTAGTTCTGAGGGTTTTTTGTTGTTGTTGAGTTTTTGCCTGGGTGACCTACTTATCAATGAGAGTGGGATATTTAAGTCTTGCATTATTATTTTTTGTACTCCATCTGTGCTTTTAATGAAGTAGGGTATGCCAGCATTTAGCACATATATGTTAACAACTGTTGTGGCTTCTTGATAAACTGTTAATTTTGTTAATGTCACTTAGACATTCTGCATCTGATAATTTTGATTTGAAGTCTCCTTTGCCACATATTAGTAGCTATTCTTGCTTGCTTTCTTGGTACATTTTCTTGGTAAATCTTTTTCTACCCTTCCACCATAAGCCAGTGTTTCTTTTTGTCATGAGATGCTTTTGTGTGGCTCAAGTAATAGAGAACCTGTCTAGAAAGTGTGAGGCCCTGAGTTTAAATGCCAGTAATGTTAATTTTTTAAGTAAAAAATTTGTTTACATTTTTTATTTACTGTCATTTTTTTCTCTTCACTTTTTCCACTTTGAAACTGGTAGTTTATTCTACCTTCTTGTTTATTATTCTTTTCTATCCTTTGAAGAGGGAATATTTGGAATATTTATATCTCCATAAGGAGTTATTATTTGTTCCTGGTGTTGAAAAGAAGAACATATGCCTCTCTTGGGTTCTATCTGTACAATGGATGTTCTATTTTTGTTGGCACTGGGTGCAGCATCAGTACATTATTTCATGGTCTTTTACAACTCTGGGCCAGGAGCAGCTGCTGGAGTAAGGTGGGGAAGGGCTAGTGGAGCAGCACCAAAGTCCAGCACTAATTCTGCCTGGGTTTGGGGGGTGTTTCCAGGAGAGTGGAATAGTACATGGAGACATGGAGGTGTCTCCAGACAGGGATGAAGACATTGAGTGGCTTCCCCCACCCACTCTGCCAGAGACTGGTGTGGGAACTTCCAGATCTTGTTGCAGTCATAATCATTAATGCACACTGTGCTATGTGGTGCTTCAAGCAGCACTACAGCCAGTGAGAGGTCAGCCAGCAGTGGGCAGTGCTCACTCCCTTCCACAAGACCTTGCCCTTAGTCTCTGGCTAGAGCCGATGGCATTTTCTTCCCACTGGACCAGAGATTGTTGTGGGAATTTCTGGATCTTGTGGGCAGCTGTAATCATGAATACACACTATGCTAGGAAATGGTTCTAGAGCTGTAGCCAGGAAGGGGGAAAGCCAGCAGGACTCATTCCCTTTGGCAGGTGCCCACACACAAATAGATGGAGATCTCCCTTCCCATCTCTGTGAGGAAGTCTGGGCTCCCCTCGAGCAAGGTGTTCTCTGTTTATTTTCTAAATCTAATGTTTGAGTTTTTAAAAAATTTTCTCTAGCCATCTGTCTAGTCTTTCACTGTGTCCTCTGCTAGCTTGCTAATTTGTTCACCTATCCTTGTACCTGTGTACTAGAGGTTTTATTTCTGTTTGTGGAGACACAGGAATATGGTGTGTGTCTCCAATCCACCATCTTCTCCCCCAGGTCTCCCATCACTCTTCTCCATTTCTGTCCTCTGCATCTCACTCAACCTTCCTCTTGACATTTCTTATTATTCTAATCATTGCATCCCTTCCAATAAATCATAGCTTTTGTTATGGAACACAGGTAACACTTGCTCACTGTTTCTTTTTTTAATTGGCACTGGGTTTTGGACTCAGAGCCTGGTCCTTGCTAGGCAGGTGCTTTAACACTTGAGTCACATCACCAGACCGTTTTTACTTTAGTTATTTTTTCAGGTAGCGGATCACATTTTCCCTAGGCCAGCTTGTACCACAATCATTTTACTTATGCTTTCTATGCAGCTGGGATGACAGCCCCACACCAGTATGCCTAGCTTTTTGTTTAGATGGGGTCTCATTAACGCAACAAAGGCTTAGCTTTCAGCCATGACTCCTTCCAAGTAGCTGGGAAAATAGGAAGCCACCACACTAGCTATTTTTTGCTTCTTGTATGGCTGTTGGTTGTCTCTGGTTTTGTCCCAATAGGCTGCTTGTCATTGTGGTAACACACAAATGTCATAGCATGATGCACATAACATTTAAAGAATAGATAATTTTGTATCTAACTGATCTAAGAAATCAAAAATGCCTCTTTATTACTTTTGTTAAAGTTACCTACTCTCCTTTGCACATTAAAATTTTAATTTAGCTTCAAAATATTTTCATTAAAATAAAAAGTGAGATTTTACCCAATTTTCTCAGTAACAAATTAGTCTGATGGATGCTGGGAAAGACAGGAGACTCCTAGGTAAGAGATAAAGGACTTTACTAATCACAGCTATGTAACTTACTAATCACAGAGTGATGTGATGAAGACAGGCTGATGCTTGCCCAAGCAGTGGGCTGTGCTATAGAAGAGAATTCCAAGATTTGGGAAGTACAATCTTTCATACTTGACAGCATGTCTGTCCTTTCCCTGAAAGAAGAGATTGTTATACAGTAAAAAAATCTTCCCTGTATTCTGAAAGAAGACACTATCTCTATCATCCAAGATTGTTCTTGGTACATTCTTGGAAAGAATGAGGTCAGTGCCTCAGTTCATAAGACAACAGAAACATGACAGACCCATGAAAAATTATCTCCTAGCTGTAGGGTGCCAAGAATATCACAGGTGAAAGAGGTCTGCCTGGGAGACATGCAATAAAGACAGTCAAGAATTTTAAATATAGTGATAAGTGCTTTTCCTGAAGACAAAGCAAGGCGTTTCTTGCTCTAATTTTACATTTTTTCCAATTAACTAAGGATCTGACTAATATATGTGCAATATCCAAATTAGCACATTCTATTATTTATCCTTAAATAAAAATTATATGATATCAATGTTTATTTAGGGAGCTTCCAGTTATACATTTAGTCTCCCAAAACACAGGGACTTAGTCACATGTGCTCCTTTAAAGAGTGAATTTGCAATGGTTCAGAAAAATTTAAACTCACTTTGGGTGCATTTTTTATTTCCAGCCCACGGAGGACAATGTATTTCTGCTCTGAAACAGTTAAAACACAATGATCTTGAAGATGAAGACGTAGCACATCAGTTCCTTCACTTCTACTATCATATATGACTAGAGATTAAGAGTGACTTTTCCAAAATCCTTGACACCAGAACTATTTTGCACTTCAGATATTTTCAATTTTTGGCGTATTTGTCTAGACACTACAGATTAAACATTTCTAATTCAAGAATCCAAAATCCAAAATGTTCTGAAACTTAAACTTTTCAAGTGTCACATTGGAGCTCAAAACCTTTTGGATTTCAACAATAGTATTAAAGGTATTAAGATCGTGCAAATGTTTGGAGTGAGAAAATCTGTTTTTATTTTTTACAAAGATTTAATATAACTTTGCAAGTATATTTATTAAAAGGACACAACTAAAAAATGCTCTGGATTTCAGATTTTGGACTTTGAGATTAGGAATATTTGGCCTATTTTGGATTCTTATCTGTGTTAGAATTTTTTTTTCATTGCAGAGACATTGGAAAGATTCTGCAATTAATTCTGGAGAAATGTTGAAAGCTCTGGAGCTCATTGGAAAATGAAATTTTATGAATCTCTGTCATATGTGTTCTTATGTTTAAATTCTTCCCAACAATTAGAGTATCTATCATTTCATGAAATAAATGTTTATGAAATGAAAATTAATAAAAAGTGTTCTTTGAAGAAATTCAAGTGAAAATTAATCAATAAATTGATCTATATTGTCTGTTTAACATATATAACCCAAAAAATAAAAAAAAAACAGTTGTAACTAAGTCATTAGATGTGCAAATAGAAGTCACTAAACAGACTCATTTTGAAAAAATTCTTTACTGTAATTGAACAGCATTAAACCATTAGTCTTTTTCTCCTTATTATATATTTATGGTTATTTTGTTTTAATTGAAAAACTTTACTGGCATGATTATGTATATGAAGTTATAAAAGAAAATATTCACTGTCTGCATGTCTTTTCTGCTCATTAAAGCAACTTCTTTCATTTCATTATTTTTACTGAGCATAGTTTTCTTGTACAAAGGAGAGAGATGATAAAAAGAAAACTATAAACTGTCTTCTCTGGGCAACAAAAGTGCCAGTCATGGGATTGACAACAAGAGGCAGCAGAGATTACGAGAAATCACTTGTCTACATACATAGAACTGAGTCTTAACAAAGTTGAAAGTGATTGAAAATCATACGAGGGCCACTATACAGAAGAAAAGAGGAACCTTGCAGCACACAGATGATATGGTTTTGGAACAATCAAACTCTTTCACTGATATACTTCACTAAGTCAAGGCTTCCATTACATAGACACATTGTACTTCCTTATTCCAACTTTCCTGTTGGAGTCCTTGAAATATTCTTTCCCTATAACCTAATAGTTGTATCAGAATCACTGGGAGAGGGGAGGAGGTAGGGAAAGGGTTTAGGAAGGTGAATGTGGTGCAAACACTGTCTATACGTGTATGTAAATAGAAAACTGAGACCTGTTGAAATTATTCCAGGAATGGGGGCAAGGGGAGATAAAGAAGAATGATGGAGGGGGCGAATTCACATATGATATATTTGACGTATTATAAGATCTTCTGTAAATGCCACATTGTATCCCCAGCATAACAATAAAAAATGGCTCATATAGAGTTCACTAAACTAGTGTAAATAGATAACTGTGTAAACAGACAAATTATACATAAAACTGGTATCATATACCTTTATAGTAAAATGTACATTACTGCATAAATTACAGTGGAAATGAAATTGTATTTATTATGCAGTAATAAGAACAAAAAGGGAAATTATATATATACAGATCAAATTTAGGAAGAAAAGCCTGGTCACACACAGACTAGATTTCTTCTCCAATCAATTTCCCTAAGTAGAATGTTATTTTATGAAATCTTTAGTTAATATTTTTATAGAAATTCATGAAATATTACATAAGCAAACTATACCTTTGCTTATTACATAAGCAAACTATACCTTCATAAAGATGACAGCTTAAGATCCTAATAAATATATTTAGTAATTATGTTATATCAAATTTAATGAAGCATTATAATTATCACCTCTTTATTCTGGCATGAAATTGAATCCAATATGGTAAATAAGGTGGTACTGAGTGGATGGGTAGATTTGCTGACCCCCTCCATTTCTCTTTAGTGAAAATAAAGATACAAATATTTTCCCTTCAAAGACTGAGAATTACAAAGGAAGACACAAAATACTTGCACACACTGACAGGACCTAAATCTCTTAACTTAATTAAGAAGAAAACATTAATAATTTAATGCCTTCTCAAAACACAGAAAAATAAGTAGGGAAAGAGTTCAAAAAATATCATTCTTTTAGATTTCTCTTTTACTTTATGTTTAATTACTCCATTTAAGCTACAAATGCTGGTAAAGAATAAGCTAAAAACAAGGGAAATGGAAACTATTAGAAACTGTAAGATGGAAGAAAACACTACTAGAACTCTTTGATAAATAAAGAATAGCTCTGAATATAAGTGATCCATTGTAAGTGACCTATCACAGTGTTTTAAATCTCTTCTTGCCTTACAATTCTACCTTCCTGATGGTGTAAAATAAACATTATTGAGATAAATAGATCTGTAATCAGTCTTGGGGATGAACAATCATCAATTCTACATTTGCAGAAAACCTTCTGAGAAGTTCTCAACCATCAGGCAAGCTACAATTCTCCCAGGGAATTAAACAGAAGAAGAGAAGCATGACAGACTCTTAGACTTATTAGCAAGCCCTTCTTAAAATATTCCAACAGCCTGACTTATTAAAAAATCCTCTTTCTAACAGTTTTTTTTTCTTTCTCTAAGACATATGCATCTAACACATGCACACATAAATGTGGGGCAGGGCGAGGAAAAGGGGCAGAGAGAGAGAGAGAGAAATAGAGAGAGGGAGTTCAGAGGATGGAGAAAAACACAGGACTCCAGATACCCACGTACTTTGTAAGCCGTCCCAAAGTCATCTCTCTAGATCTCTTGGAACTGCAATTGTCTGGTCCCTGAACTATGTTTCACTCTTAACACATTTGTTGAAGCCCTAAACTCTGGCAATTCAGAATACAATTATATCTGGGATCTTCAGAGTCTTTAAAGACATTATTAGGTTAAAGTGAGGTCACTGGAATGGGTCCTAACCCACTATGACTAATGTCCTTATAAAAAGAGATTACAAAGTCATGCAGAGAGTGGACCCCATAAGGGCACAAGAAGAAGACAACCAAGGAGAAGGGTCTGAGAAGGAATCAACACTACCAACACCTTGATCTCGGACTGCCAGTGTCTGATTTTGAGAAACTAAATCTCTATTCCTTAAACCACGCAGGGGTTGGTGCTTTATAAAGGGAACAAAACTATTACAGTGTCCCTATTGAGGTCCAGTAATGGTGAATAAGAGAAAATGCTCATGTCAACATCTATCACCTTTATAAATTTTCATGTAGAAAGTGTGATGCCACACCAGTGTCAGTGAAAATGCCAGGATTCTGCTGCCCAACAACTCATTTCTCCAGAACCCTGGCTTTCCCCTCCCCTCAGTGTTCTGCAGCTTCTGCCCCTAATCCTTTATTGGAATTCTCCATAACCACAAGCAGCAACCCTGCAAGCTTTCTGACCTTTAAATAAACATCTGAACAGATGTTCAGCTCCCTAATAAACAAGAAAATGCAAATGGAAATAAAAGCAATGGGCTGAGGTTTTTTTTAATCCCTTCAGATCTGAATTACTCAAAAGATTCAGCTCAAATTTAACTTACCTGCAGAACAGTTTTCAAAATACATTAATGTGACCCTTGTGTTTCTTGAGATACTATAAATGTTACACAAAAAGGAAACAACTTTATAAACTGTGGATTAGACAAAGAAAATAGGCGTATTTCCTACACTATTCCTCAGGGTCTTTAATGCACTAATGTGTTTTAAGAATCCATAAAGCACTGGTTATTGGTGTTACGTGCACATTAAAGTCACCTGGAGATTTTTAAAGCAACATTCTGACCTCCAGAGGTTCTGACTTAATTAGAATGGGTACACAACACAGACTTTGGGACATTTAAAGATTCCCTAGGTGACTAAGGTACAGCCAGAGTCTAGGTCCTCTACACTCCATATAAAGAAAGAGTTAGAAGATGAGGATTTTTCCAGAAGTAGTTATATGTAGAAGACTTTTCATTGTTAAACATAGAGGTTTTTGTTGGTGTTGTTGACTTCTTTCACAATTACCTACCAGTAGCTTTTAGAATACTATGATTTTTACGTACCATGGGTTAGAAAAAAGTCTTCTCTGGTTTGGAGGTAAAATTGCCTGTTCAGCATTGACGGCCCTCTCTCCAAAGGTCTCCATTTAGACCTCTGCTGTGCATTTAATATTGCTGATAATGGGATTTTGGTATTTAATTATGATATTATGATCTCTAGTACAAGTGTATTGCTTTAGCAATAAAAATCTGCAGGAGATCTAGGATTTTTTTGTTGTTGTTTTTGAGGCACGGTCTCACTCCATAGTCCAGTCTGACCTTAAACTCATTATGTAGTCCAGGCTGGCCTCAAATTCACAATGGTCCTGCCTCACCTTCCCGAATGCAGGGATTGCAGGTGTATACCACCATGCCTGACCTCCAGGATTTTTTATTGATTAAAAGATCAACACATTTGAGTATAAATCCATTTTACTACTATAAGAGAGAGATGGGATAAACTGAAGGTTTGCCGTGACTAGTGCTTCTCAGACAGTACAGGTTACAGAAATAGCAAGAAGTAGTCATTCCTTGATTTGTCTCTATAATGAGAGTGTCTCGCTACCCCCATTCTTTCACTCAGTGTGCCAGTGTTTTCAATGTTTAGTCAGACCAATGAAGACTTATAAATTCTGCTTGAGAAGACTGCCGACTTAAGTTCATTCTCCCAAGTCTTATGATTTTCAGTCTACTCTGAGCAGAAAAACAGGGGAGTAACCCCCTGTTCTTTTACGTTTCAAATCCCTTCTTCCACCAGTCTTCATCTATTCAGTTGTTCAAGCAAATCAGCCTTAATTTTCCTCTCCATGTATAACACAAACATTCAATCTACCATCAAGTGCTCCACTCTCAAACAGAACTAAAAGTGAACCAAATCCTCACTGTCTCCACCACTAAAGCTTTCATCCTTCCTCTGGATGCTGCCTCACTCTTCAATATTCACTTTACCTCTAGGCTTTCACCACCCTCCCCACATAGCAGCCATTTAGATTGCTGTTCTTTCATTTAAGATATATTTATTGTGCTTGCACTGTGTGATAGTAATAAGCACTCTTTCTAGACACTGGGGACCTAAAAACTAAAACAAAGAAAAAAGTCCTGTTCTCCAGTAGTTTCCATGCTAGCAGGAGCTAGACAATACACTACAAGTAAATAAATATAAATACCATAAACTATACAGTATTCATAAATGCAAAAAAAGAAAAATGCAGAAAAAAGGGATACAGAATATTGGAAAAATAGAGGAAGGGGTGAAATTTTAAATTGGGTCTTGGAAAGTCCCTTTTATCAGTAACTGGTGTCATCTTATTGAAGAATAAATTCTCATCATACCACTACCCTGCTTAAAGTATTCTCTTGGCTCTCACTGAAAGTGTTGCAGAATAAATCTAAGTTCCTCACCCGGGCTCTGCGAAGCTCCTTATCGTCCCACCTCTGCCCATGGCTCTAACGTCCTCTCACACTCTCCCCCCAGTCTCTGTGCTTCAAACCAACACGTCCCTAGCTGTCAGACACGTCTCCACCCCGTCCCTCAGGTTTAGTCCAAAATTCCTGCTCTTCAGATTAGGTAATTTTCCTCATCTATCACTGGGTTGGCTGCTTCTGGACCCTTTACACTGCTATCGTGGATTTCTTCAGGTCACATAAACATCTTGTCTCTGGGCTTATCATGTTTTATTAGACATCCCCCTAACTTTCTGTAAGTCAGGCTCTCTGTGGTCCCACTCTGTCCCAGCTGCTCATTACAGTAATTGTAACTAGGCATCTTTTCAATGGCTGGATACCTAGTCAATGATTAAATTCAACTGATGTGGTTTCTGTTTCCTGTCTTCGCTCTGCTTGATACACACAGTAAATATTTGTTGAATGGATCCATCAATTTACTTTACTTGGATTCTGTTGTAAACTTTTCAGAGAAATATCCATAGTACTTTTGATAGGAAAACTGTTATTGTCTGGAGTCCTCATGTTTAGATCCAGTTCAGTGACTGTAATTATTTTGTGGTTTATTTGATCATTGTTCTTTATTTTTACGCCTTTACCTTTTGCTTTTTGTACTTTTGCTTTTAATTATTTTTTTCAGGAAGGGTCTCAATAACTTTTTGCCTGGGCTGGTTTCAAACTGCAATCCTTGTAATCTCTGCCTCCCTAGTAGATGAGATTACACCACATCTGGCCTTTGTTGCCACTCTCTTGAATTAAAGTATCATTTTATCTTGTCCTCTTAACCATAGTTGCTCATTTGAAGTATTCAAAAGTCTCTATTCAGTGTAAAACACAGCATTCAGGGTCTCAACCCAGGAATAGAAATGCACTTCTCACCTTATGATAGCATTGCAACATGGATAAGCCACTTGTAGTCATGATACTGTTCTCCATATCACTTTCTACAAATGTAGAAAAAAATGTTACTTAGAGATAATAAGATTGCTGAAGCTAAAAGAAAAATAACTGAGAAAACTCAGTGTTTAACATGTTCAAAACCCTTTAAACACTTCAGCATTCATTCTTTCTATTTGTAATCCTCATTAGGTGTGAGAGTAAGGGTAATCCACACTAACTTTCAACATAAAAGTTATTATTACCTAAATGATCTCATTTCTGTTCAAGGAAAAATATGCTTCCTACCCATCTGACAACACATTGCTGAGCTAGAAGGAGCATCTCCCTGGCATATTTACCAGTTTTGAAATTGCAAACCAGAACAAACTGAAACTTAAAGGAACACGATACAAATGAACAGAGCCCCCACCCCCTTCTGATTTCTGACCCGTGAAAAGAAATTAAATAGATTTTGGCATTTACACAAAGCTTAATTGGACTTTTAATTTGAATCTAAACATCAGATGTGGACTTTGATATGTGAAACCTAAGAAAGAGAATCAGAATTAATGCTTCTTAATTCAGTGCAAATTGTTCACGAAGGTGCTGAGATAGGAAAACAAGCCTCTAGATGGAAGACACCCCAAACCTCTCTTTGTAGGTATATACTTTCCTCGAAATAAGTGTGTCAGTCATTTTAAAGATATTTCCCTGCTGATATTTTATGTGACTGTTATCTCCTTTTTTTGTACCAATCTTAAATTGAGAATAAACTCCTTAATATTATTGGCATTTCGCTGATCACAACTATTGATTAATGTGAAATTGGAGATGAGGCAAATAATTAATCGGTGAATTTAAACTAAGAACACAGCTTAGAACAGCATGATTCTTCCTAAATGCTCTTTTACTTCGCTCTGACTCCCATGCCCTATTCCCTGGTGATAAGTGATGTGTGTTTGTAAGTGGTGCTAGAGAGACATGAGAAGGCGAGGATGTTTAAAGGAGACTCCTCTCACCACAGAAGATGCTTAGGAAGCGGAAACAGTGAACTCAGTCAGCCCGTGGTTTTGATGATCATGTCATCAGACCTTTAGTTTCTATCTCTGACTTTCTTCTTGCTCACTTCTAGGTTTAATCACTCCCTTTAGGCTTCTACCACAATCACAGCAATTGTACAGTCAGGTTTTCTTATCTCGGCTCTGAGATTAGAGGACAACCTTGACTCAGAGCTGCAGCCCAGACCATTCACAGCTGTAATTCCAGTGACAACTCCCTGGTGGGCTCCAGTCTTAACACTTCTCAGCACAAAGAGAATTAGAAAATTATTTCTTCACTTTTAAATAATCTCCATAGAATGAGAACAAGGATTCTGGTTAAAACATGTCCTTGACACATGACTGTAGTAGAAAGGGGTATATATTTAGAGTCTCATTTCAGCATTAATGATAAACAAAGGAAGTAATGTGCAAAAATAACTGTGAGTTTGGGTTCTGCTCAATAAAAACAAGTTAAATCCAAATTTAGGTTCTTGCCATGTCTTTAGCCAAGCCCCAGTTGCTTCTAGCTGTTGTGGCACATATGGTTTGTGAGATCACCCACAGTCTACAGGCCCCCTATTAGACGACCATATGGACAGGCTGAAGTCCCAGAGAGCAAGAGAGCTGCACAGACATTTCACTGCCCACCATTGCAGAGTGTTTTTGCTTTGTGCATTTACCAAGGCATATTTTTCCTAATTATAGATTTTCCAAAAGCCATAATTTTATCTATTTTAAAACATTTTAATGTTCAAATTACATTTTAAGTTTTCCATCTGACTATACTCAATAGCATCATTTTTGAGTATCAACAAAAATAATAATACTAAAATAAAGTTTTATAATGTTAATGATATTAATTGAAGATTTTTAGTCTTGTTCAAATTTGTGATGTTTCTTCTTTTCAGTGTCCAACTAAGTATTTATTATATGAATCTCATTTTAAAGTCATTGCTATCTATCAAAAAACTCTAAAGCAAATTGCTCAAATATTTTATCTTTAGCCTTTTTAGTTTCGTAGTACCAACGATTTATGCTATCTATGGTATAAAGTCATATATTATATAGTGGTATAAATATTACATAAGAGGATATGTGTATTATGCATTATGTATATATCTTCCAAGCTCATAGGGGAAGAAATAAGTAAAATGATTTAAGTGTGTAGTATGTGTCAGGCCCATTTTTGCACTTTTAATATGTATTTCATTAAAAAAATTAAAACATAGGGCAGGGAGTCAGAAAGCTTAGACTGTATCAGTCTGCTATGTGTTAATTTGCTCTTTCTTCCTTTGGATAATGCCCAAGGTTCTATAACAAATTATAAATTTCAGGTTGATATTCAAACAGACATACAAGGCAAGATCAAAGGATAGAAAGAACAGTAGCAATTAAATAAGAGCAAACCTAGGTTCTAATCTTTCTGTGTAATCTTGAGAAAATTACTTCATCTTTCACATCTATAAAACAGACAAGGTAATATTGACCTGATGATGCTACCTTGGAGATTAATTCAAAAACATTTATATAAAGTTCTTGAGCCATAATAAGGATGCATTCAGGAAATATCTGCCTCTTCCTCTTTTTAGTTGAAATATTTGGCAAGTTATCTGTATTTTCAGTTGGCTAAAAAAATGGAGGTATATTTTCTATACTTTGAGCTATTGTTAGATTTTTAAAAGATTATATATGCAGTAAATTTAATGTAGAATAAATTTTTATTTTTGCTGATGGATAGGAAACAATGGGGTAAGCATTTCTAACTAGACAAATATATTATTGATTAAGAGTTATTGTTAAAGATATCTATAGCGAATTGAAAGCAGCCATTCTTTCCCTAGCCTGCCCCTCAAAGCCTGTCTATGTTTAGCCTGGAATGACAAATTCCAGAGGACTTAAGTAGGAGGAGACTTTCCTAACAGTGACACTGATTAAAGAATTGCAAGCACATTTCTCCAAATGACTATTAAGAAAGACCTTGTCATATACTACTTTTGCCTTATCATGAAATCTGCCGCAGTTGGCAAACAGCCATAGCTCTCATTACAAAGTTTGCAGAAATTAATTTAAATTTCAATGTGCAGACAAAAAGTAACATTTTATCCATCTATGATTATGTATTCTGCAGAAGTTATAACCTACTGGTTGTCAATTCAGTAATGTAATTTCATGACTCTAAAAATTTATTTGGCAGTACTGAGGTTTGAACTCAGGTTTTTGAACTAGGCAGGTGCTCTACTGATTGAGCCACAACTCCGGCCCCTTTTTCTCTGGCTATCTTTGATAGAGGGTCTCTCTTTTGCCCAGGCTGACCTGGACCACAGTCCTCCTGTTTTATATACTTCACACCACAGATAGGATGAGAGATGCACACCACCACTCTCAGCTCTTGATTGTACCAGCAGTATCATGTCTTTTATTCTACCATTTGCTGTTTGTCCTCAAGCATAACTGGTAAAATTTGTGACTGGAGAAATATGCAGTGTAATTTTAGTTTGGTCAGAGTTAGGTGAAGCTCCTTGGTTGTTGGGGCCATTCTCAATTCCTACTGCTTAAGACCTCTAAGTCTTCACACATCCTTCATTGAATGTCCTGGCCCGGCACATGCCTTTTTTTTTTTTTTTTCATTTTTCTTTTATTATTCATATGTGCATACAAGGCTTGGTTCATTTCTCCCCCCTGCCCCCACCCCCTCCCTTACCACCCACTCCACCCCCTCCCGCTCCCCCCCTCAATACCCAGCAGAAACTATTTTGCCCTTATCTCTAATTTTGTTGTAGAGAGAGTATAAGCAATAATAGGAAGGAACAAGGGGTTTTGCTGGTTGAGATAAGGATAGCTATACAGGGCATTGACTCACATTGATTTCCTGTGTGTGGGTGTTACATTCTAGGTTAATTCTTTTTGATCTAACCTTTTCTCTAGTTCCTGGTCCCCTTTTCCTATTGGCCTCAGTTGCTTTAAGGTATCTGCTTTAGTTTCTCTGCGTTAAGGGCAACAAATGCTAGCTAGTTTTTTAGGTGTCTTACCTATCCTCACCCCTCCCTTGTGTGCTCTCGCTTTTATCATGTGCTCATAGTCCAATCCCCTTGTTGTGTTTGCCCTTGATCTAATGTCCACATATGAGGGAGAACATACGATTTTTGGTCTTTTGAGCCAGGCTAACCTCACTCAGAATGATGTTCTCCAATTCCATCCATTTACCAGCGAATGATAACATTTCGTTCTTCTTCATGGCTGCATAAAATTCCATTGTGTATAGATACCACATTTTCTTAATCCATTCGTCAGTGCTGGGACATCTTGGCTGTTTCCATAACTTGGCTATTGTGAATAGTGCCGCAATAAACATGGATGTGCAGGTGCCTCTGGAGTAACAGTCTTTTGGGTATATCCCCAAGAGTGGTATTGCTGGATCAAATGGTAGATCGATGTCCATCTTTTTAAGTAGCCTCCAAATTTTTTTCCAGAGTGGTTGTACTAGTCTACATTCCCACCAACAGTGTAAAAGGGTTCCTTTTTCCCCACATCCTCGCCAACACCTGTTGGTGGTGGTGTTGCTGATGATGGCTATTCTAACAGGGGTGAGGTGGAATCTTAGTGTGGTTTTAATTTGCATTTCCTTTATTGCTAGAGATGGTGAGCATTTTTTCATGTGTTTTCTGGCCATTTGAATTTCTTCTTTTGAGAAAGTTCTGTTTAGTTCACATGCCCATTTCTTTATTGGTTCATTAGTTTTGGGAGAATTTAGTTTTTTAAGTTCCCTGTATATTCTGGTTATCAGTCCTTTGTCTGATGTATAATTGGCAAATATTTTCTCCCACTCTGTGGGTGCTCTCTTCAGTTTAGAGACCATTTCTTTTGATGAACAGAAGCTTTTTAGTTTTATGAGGTCCCATTTATCTATGCTATCTCTTAGTTGCTGTGCTGCTGGGGTTTCATTGAGAAAGTTTTTACCTATACCTACTAGCTCCAGAGTATTTCCTACTCTTTCTTGTATCAACTTAAGAGTTTGGGGTCTGATATTAAGATCCTTGATCCATTTTGAGTTAATCTTGGTATAGGGTGATATACATGGATCTAGTTTCAGTTTTTTGCAGACTGCTAACCAGTTTTCCCAGCAGTTTTTGTTGAAGAGGCTGCTATTTCTCCATCGTATATTTTTAGCTCCTTTGTCAAAAATAAGTTGCTCATAGTTGTGTGGCTTCATATCTGGATCCTCTATTCTGTTCCACTGGTCTTCATGTCTGTTTTTGTGCCAGTACCATGCTGTTTTTATTGTTATTGCTTTGTAATATAGTTTGAAGTCAGGTATTGTGATACCTCCTGCATTGTTCTTTTGACTGAGTATTGCCTTGGCTATTCGTGGCCTCTTGTGTTTCCATATAAATTTCACAGTAGATTTTTCAATCTCTTTAATGAATGTCATTGGAATTTTGATGGGAATTGCATTAAACATGTAGATTACTTTGGGGAGTATCGACATTTTTACTATGTTGATTCTACCAATCCATGAGCATGGGAGATCTCTCCACTTTCTATAGTCTTCCTCAATCTCTTTCTTCAGAAGTGTATAGTTTTCCTTGTAGAGGTCTTTCACATCTTTTGTTAGGTTTACACCTAGGTATTTGATTTTTTTTGAGGCTATTGTAAATGGAATTGTTTTCATACATTCTTTTTCCGTTTGCTCATTGTTAGTGTATAGAAATGCTAATGATTTTTCTATGTTGATTTTATATCCTGCTACTTTGCTATAGCTATTGATGATGTCTAGAAGCTTCTGAGTAGAGTTTTTTGGGTCTTTAAGGTATAGGATCATGTCGTCTGCAAATAGGGATATTTTGACAGTTTCTTTACCTATTTGTATTCCTTTTATTCCTTCTTCTTGCCTAATTGCTCTGGCTAGGAATTCCAGTACTATGTTGAATAGGAGTAGAGATAGTGGGCATCCTTGTCTGGTTCCTGATTTTAGAGGGAACGGTTTTAATTTTTCTCCGTTAAGTATAATGCTGGCTGTAGGTTTGTCATATATAGCTTTTATAATGTTGAGGAACTTTCCTTCTATTCCTAGTTTTCTTAGAGCTTTTATCATGAAATGATGTTGGATCTTATCAAAGGCTTTTTCTGCGTCTATTGAGATGATCAAGTGGTTTTTGTCTTTGCTTCTGTTAATGTGGTTTATTACGTTTATTGATTTTCGTATGTTGAACCACCCCTGCATCCCTGGGATGAAGCCTACCTGGTCGTGGTGGATAATCTTTTTGATGTGTTGCTGAATTCGGTTTGCCATTATTTTGTTGAGGATTTTTGCATCAATGTTCATTAAGGAGATTGGCCTATAGTTCTCCTTTTTGGAGGTGTCTTTGCCTGGTTTTGGGATAAGTGTAATAGTGGCTTCATAAAATGTGTTTGGCAGTTTTCCTTCCCTTTCTATTTCATGGAACAGTTTAAGGAGGGTTGGTATCAGTTCTTCTTTAAAGGTCTGATAGAATTCAGCAGAGAATCCATCAGGTCCTGGACTTTTCTTTTTGGGGAGACTCTTGATTGCTGCTTCAATTTCATTTTGTGTTATAGGTCTATTCAGGTGATTAATTTCCTCTTGGTTCAGTTTTGGATGATCATATGTATCTAGAAATCTGTCCATTTCTTTTAGATTTTCAAATTTATTTGAATATAGGTTCTCAAAGTAGTCTCTGATGATTTCCTGGATTTCCATGGTGTTTGTTGTTATCTCCCCTTTTGCATTCCTGATTCTACTAATTTGGGTTTTTTCTCTCCTCATTTTAGTCAGGTTTGCCAGGGGTCTATCGATCTTGTTTATTTTTTCAAAGAACCAACTTTTTGTTTCATTAATTCTTTGTATGGTTTTTTTGGTTTCTATTTCGTTGATTTCAGCTCTTATTTTTATTATTTCTCTCCTTCTATTTGTTTTGGGATTTGCTTGTTCTTGTTTTTCTAGGAGTTTGAGATGTATCATTAGGTCATTGATTTGGGATCTTTCAATCTTTTTAATACATGCACTCATGGCTATAAACTTTCCTCTCAAGACTGCCTTAGCTGTGTCCCATAGGTTCCGGTAGGTTGTGTTTTCATTTTCATTGACTTCTAGGAACTTTTTAATTTCCTCTTTTATTGCATCGATGATCCATTCTTCATTAAGTAATGAGTTATTTAGTTTCCAGCTGTTTGCATGTTTTTTGTCTTTACTTTTGTTGTTGAGTTCTACTTTTACTGCATTGTGGTCAGATAGTATGCATGGTATTATTTCTATTTTCTTATATTTGCTGAGGCTTGCTTTGTGCCCTAGGATATGATCTATTTTGGAGAAGGTTCCATGGGCTGCTGAGAAGAATGTATATTGTGTAGAGGTTGGATGAAATGTTCTATAGACATCTACTAGGTCCACTTGATCTATTGCATATTTTAGATCTTGGATTTCTTTATTGAGTTTTTGTTTGGATGACCTATCTATTGATGATAATGGAGTGTTAAAGTCTCCCACAACCACTGTGTTGGCGTTTATATATGCTTTTAGGTCTTTTAGGGTATGTTTGATGAAATTGGGTGCGTTGACATTGGGTGCGTACAGATTGATGATTATTATTTCCTTTTGGTCTATTTCCCCTTTTATTAGTATGGAATGTCCTTCTTTGTCTCGTTTGATCAATGTAGGTTTGAAGTCTACTTTGTCAGAGATAAGTATTGCTACTCCTGCTTGTTTTCGGGGGCCATTAGCTTGGTAAATCTTCTTGCCCCTGTTGGTATAAAGGTCCTACTATCTGATCTTCCATAGCTCAACTCAGCTTCAATACCCAAGGTATCAGGGTAGCTAGAGAGAACAAAAATGATTTGTGCTTTTAATGGCTTGAGCCTTTAAATTAATGTCTCCACACTCCAGATTGTTTAAGGCAGGGTAAAGAAATGATCTCTTCCCAAAGCCTCAAACCAGGATTGCAGACAATGCAACTTTCTCAGCCCCCATACTTATCCCAAGACCCATACTCAGCATGGGCAATAATCCTAGTACTGGAAAGAGCTTGAGTTTCTTTTTACTTTCCCTATATCAAATCCTTTCGTGGGACCTGGGGCCACCTCCAACCACTGAATTGCTACAGAACATTGAAAAGTCCTTTTCCAGAAAAAATAGCATGAGTTGAGATGATATTGAGTGCCCAAAGACATATTACACCTATATTTTTGTCTCTTTATATATTCATCCTATGACAATCTTAATTTCTCAACCCTAACTCCTTCTTCTGAAAAGTGGCTCTGGGCAATGAAGGTGACATTAACAGTCATGAAAGCAGAGTAAAAGAAATATATTAATAATTGCTTTTAGATGTTACTCTAGTAAACATGGCAGATCTTGATTTCATGAACAGAGAGCCTGAAATATTTTTTCATTATAGTAATTTTAACCTAGCAGGCCTAGCAAGATTGGTTAGTATAAAAATGCACAGTGGCTCACACCTGTAATCCTAGCTATTCAGGAGCTATTCAGAAGAGGATCATGGTTCAAAGCCAGCCTGGACAAATAGTTCATGAGACCCTATCTCTAAAAAACCTTTCACAAAAATGGACTGGTAGAGTGGCTCAATCTGTAGGCCCTGAGTTCAAACCCCAGCACTGAAAAAAACCCACAGAAATATCTTAACATAAGTATCATTTCTTTTCCTATTGTAGCAGTCCCATAACATAGATCAGCCCCATGGTATGAGGAATGAGGAAGCCCCTGAGACCTGGGAGAAGTGGAGGAACCAGCTGGGTCAGAGGACCAGGAATTACAGGAGGTCTGTGAGTGCCAAGAATGGACCTATAGGATTCCACTACGAACTTCTTTAGGTTAGGGTGGAAGCCATAGATAGATAGATAGATAGATAGATAGATAGATAGATAGATATAGATATAGATATATCTCCATTGCTTGGGGGCACCCAGTTTCTGGCTGCCGCTGTGTGTCTCTCTGCTCAGCCTTTCTCTATCTAAGTTTCTTTCCTGCCTGTAACTTAGGTGCTCCAGTCTCTCATTCTTGAGAGTGTTCTGAAAGCAAGAACCCTTTAGCACATCCTTGAATTCCCCTGTGACATCTTGTGCCCATGACAATATTATAAAACAAAATTCAGGATTTACTTTAGAGACACTCTTGAAGAGGATATAAATGACCGAAATAAGATCGATAACAAACAATGAGATTGAAACAGCAATAAAAAGTTTCCCAAAATAGAAGTCTAGGACCTGACAGATTCACTGCTGAATTCTACCAGATCTTTAAGGAAGAACTAATATCAACAGTTCTCAAATTTTTCATGAAATGGAAAGAGAAGGAACAATGCCAAACTCATTCTATGAAACAAGTATTACACTCATCCCAAAACCTGACAAAGACACAACAACAACAAAAAAAGAGAATTATAGGGCAATCTCTTTAATGAACACAGATGCAAAAATCCTCAATAAAATAATGACAAACTGAATTCAACAGCATATCAAAAAGATCATAAACCATGATAAAGTCAGTTTCATTCCAGGGATGCAGGGATGGTTCAACATACCCAAATTATTAAATGTAATATAGCATATTAAAAGAAGCAAAGAAAAAAACCACATGATTATCTCAATAGATGCAGAAAAAGCCTTTGACAAAATTCAACATACTTTCATGATGAAAACTGATGAAATTAGGAATAGAAGGAATGTACCTCAACATAGTAAAGGCTATGTATGACAAGTCTACAGTCAACATCATACTATGTGGGGAAAAACTGCAACCATTTCCTCTGCCACATTTTATATTTAATCTGTTAGTTTCAAGATTCAGAGTTGTCAGATTTAACAAATAAAAATATGGAATCAGTAGTTAAATTTGAATTTCAGATAAATAATGCACTTTTTATTTTCTTTTATTTTTGTGCAGTGGGGTATGAACTCAGAGCCTACACCTTGAACCACTCTGCCAGCCTTTTTTTGTGAAGGATTTTTTTGGGATAGGGCCTTTACCCAGACTGGCCTCAAACTGTGATCCTCCTGATCTCTGCCTCCTGAGTAGTTAGGATTAAAGGCATGAGCCACCAGTGCCCAGCAAATTTTTTAAACTATAAATATGTCCCAAACAAAATTTGAAATATATTATAAGTAAAAATGGGTTAATTATTCATTTGAGGTTCAATTTTAACTGGTCATTCTGTGTTTTACTTATTAACTCTAAATAGACCTCTTTTAATCCAGCTCTTAGTTTTAATATACTTAAAAGCCATTAGCGCAAATTCTGGCGCTTAAACAATACATTCTGTTTTTATTGGAATTTAAATGGGAAAAAACTGAAACTATTTCCTCTAAAATCGTGAATGAGACTCAGATGTCCACTCTCTCTATTCTTATTCAACATAGACTTGGAATTCCTAGCCAGAACAATAAGTCAGGAAGAAGAAATAAAAGGAATATAAATTGGAAAAGAAGAGGTCAAATTATTCTTATTTGCAGATGACATGATCTTAATTCTAAAAGACCCAAAAACTCCACCAAAAAACTCCTAGACACCATAAATAGCTTTACCAAAGTAGCAGGATATAAAATCAATTTATAAAAATCAGTAGCTTTTCTATATACCAACAATGAACAGAATGAGGAAGAATACCTGAAAACAATTCCATTTGCTATAGCCTCAAAAAATGAAATACCTAGGAATAAATTTAATAAAGGAAAAACATAAGCCATTGAAGAAAGAAATCAAAGAAGACAGAATATTGCAAAGCTCTCCCATGCTCATGGATTGGCAGAATCAATGTTGTAAAAATGGCTATATTACCAAAAGCAATCTACATGTTCAATGCAATCCCCATCAAAATTCTAATGATATTCATCACAGAGTTTGAAAAATCAACACTAAAATTCACTTGGAAGCACAAAAGACTGCGAATAGCCAAGGCAGTATTGAGCAAAAAGAACATCACTGGAGACATCACAATATCCAACTTCAAACTATACTGCAGAACCATAGCAATAAAAACAGCATGGTACTGGCACAAAAAACAGACATGAAACCAGTGGACCAGAATAGAAGACTTAGATATGAATCCATGCACCTATGCCCACCTAATTTTTGACAAATGCACCAAAAACATATACTGGAGAAAAGCCTTTTCAACAAATGTTGGTGGGCAAACTGGATATCTGCATGCAGAAAACTGAAACTAGATTCATGTCTTTTACCCTGTACAAGTATCAGGACCTTAATATAAGACCTGAAACTTTGAAGCTAGTGCAGGAAAGAGCAGGGAATACACTGGAATTAGTAGACATAGGCAATGACTTCCTATATGGAAATCAAATGGCTCAGCAACTAAGAGAAAGGATTGGCAAATGAGACTACAGGAAATTAAAAAGCTCTGCATAACAAAAGAAATGGTTTCTAAATTGACGAGGCTGCCCACAGAATAGGAGAAAATCTTTGCCAGCTATACTTCTGACAAGGGTTTGACAACCAGAATATACAGGGGCTCAAAAAACTAAACTCCCAAAAAATCAATGACCCAATGAAGAAGTGGGCAAATGAAATGAACACAACTTTTTCAAAGGAAGAAGTCCAAGTGGCCAAAAAGCACATGAAATGCTTAACACCCCTGGCCATAAAGGAAATGCAAATCAAAACCACTGTAAGATTCTCCTTCACTACTGTTAGAATGGTTATTATCAAGAACACAAACAACAACAAATGTTGGTGAGGATGTGGGGAAAAAGGAACCCTCACATGCTGCTCGTGGGAATGTAAATTAGTACAACCACTATGGAAAACAGTATGGAGATTCCTCAAAAAACTAAAAATATATCTGCCATATGATCCAGTAATAACACTTGTAGGGATATACCCAAAGGAATGTAAGTCAGGTTACAACAAAGGCACATGCACACCCATGTTTATTGTAGCACTATTCACAATAGCTAAGCTATGGAAATAGCAAAGATGCCCCACTACTGATGAACAGATTAAGAAAATGTGGTATTTACATACAATGGTATTTTATTCAGCCACAAAGAAGAATGAAATTTTGTTGTTTGCAAGGTAAATGGATGGTACTGGAGAACATCATCTTATGTAAAGTTAGCCAGGTTCAGAAAGCCACAGGCTGCATGTTTTCTCTCATAGGTGGAATATAGATGTAATTCAAATACAAGCAAAGCAGGTCACACTCATGGGAGGTCACATACCAAAGAAGGAGAGTAAAAGAAGGAAGTTAAGAAAGTAAATATGGATAATGTACTTCCTGAATACAGAATGTGGTTTGTATTCCTGGTGTACATTCCTGGAATTTAATTCCTGAATACAGAATTTTTAAACCTGTTGAAATAACTAAAAGGAGGGGACTAAGATAGAAAGGAGAAAAATAGAGATGAACCAATGAACCAATTTGGGAAACTCCCTGTGTACCTATCTTAAACAAAAATGTCATTTATTTTTTTACAAAATCAGAAAATAGGTGGGCAGAACAGTCTAGTCTGGGCAGGGGTGTTGATAGTGGGATGGGGAGGATGCAGAGAAAGGGTATAGGAGGCTGAATATGGTACAAATACTGTGTACACATGTATGTAAATGGAAAAATGAGACCTGTTGAAACTAGTCTAGGAATGGGGGAGGAGAGATTAAGGAGAATGATGGAGGAGGTGAATTCAACTATAATATTTTACAAGAACTTTTGTAAATGTCACAATATACCCCCAGCCCAACAAGAATGAAAAACTTTTAAGAAACACTTTTGAGGGCATCCTATAACCCTGGCACTGTCCCTGTTCATGCTAAGAATAGGATCTTCCCTCTTAATCAAAGAGCATACAAATGATTAAGGAGGAAAAGCAGTACAAATATAATAAATATAAGTGCTCTTGTAGAATTTTTATATAAGTGTCAGGCAAAGCACACTGTGGGGGCCTACACGTTGTATTCACTTTTATATTCTCTGCTTGCTAATGTGCTTTAAATCCAGTTCTGTTGAATTCATTTGAATGTTCCCAAATGTGACTAAGCCAATAAGGAAATGTCTCAGAATTGAATAACAGATGATGGGGAGCAGCTCTTAATATTTCAGTGATTTTGAGACTTTCTCCAAGGGACTATGAACAATATGCCCACGTGTTTCTCTTTGTTGTATCATGTTAATGAAGTATCCCTCATTCTAAAACATTCAAACAAATCATTTCAAAAAGTATGGCCACGTCTAGCTTCCTAAAATGTTTAGACTACAGTGCTATTTGCCTGCTTCTGAACACATTAAAAAAAAAAGAGGGTTTTAAGAACAATTTACCTAGCATAAAACTTTCAATGCATCAAAAGGGTCTCTAGAACCAGATTCACAGCAAGAAGAATCCACTTTCCAACCATCAGCTGGTGATCCTATTATGTGATTTTTAAACATGTATTATTGAAACAACTAGAAACCTATTGCACCTCAATTCTTTTCTGTTAGAAAGTTTTACAAAACTAAGGCATATTCTTGCAAGTTTTAGCCTACAGTCACAAGAATATTCCGAAATAAGAAATTTGCTTAGGATTCCATTTGTTTTCACACTTTCCTAATTAAAAACCTATCTATGTACTGCATCTAAATTTAGATGACAAACATTAATGAAGAGTATTGTAAAGTTTTAATTTTCAGTTCGGGGCTTTTCAATGTCAGTCCTGACACAGGGGGACACTTTGAGGGGTGGTCTTTACAGCATGCAATTGTAGGGCATTTTTCTTTCTTCTGTCAGGCAAGACAGAAGTTATAGGCAGGAATGGATTGGTTTGCAATCAGTTATTTTTCAAATCTTCTGGTAAAGAGATTTCATAAAGAATGAAAATGAACCAAAACCAGCAGGACACAAAGTATGTAATCACTGAACCTGGACAGCTCTAGAGGCACACGTCAATTCACACACAAAAAATGTAACGAGAATGTCAGCATTTCACACTGCTGTTCCTCTGAGCAGAAAAATGAAAACCAAATACACGCAAAGGAATCACCTCAGGCTGAAACCAGATGACACACTTTTGCATCTGAAGACACATAAGCATATCAAAATATGCTTTTCCTTGGAGCCATCAAATAAATTTGTAATCTGATACAGTAAAAGAATAATTAGCTTGTTGTAGGTTGAGATTCACTTTTCTGAACTTATTCCTGTGCCACAGTTTAATTTCTCCTTAATATTTTATAGAATTATTTTGATTATTAAGTATGGTGTCAAATACAATTAAAATTATCCATAATTCTTCCCATGCAGAAATTTCTTTAAAAGACTTTATTTTTCAGGGTTTCTTAATATAGTACATTTAGGAATAATAAATGTGGAATACTCAAAAATAAGAAAGAAATGCCATATCCCTAAGGAAGGGATTATGTTTGTCACCCTTTCAATGGAATTGGATCAGTTGCCAACCAATGAATGAACAAAGGCAGAGAATGTTTTTGCTATACTTGATTAAATGTGAAAGGACTATGAAATGATTTGATTGGCTAAATTTCAAAATGATTTGAGAAATATCCTTATAAATTAAAGGGTCTTCTAGGCCTTTCAGCATTTTTGCATCTTTATTTTAGAATTATGAACAGTACGAAGACAAACACAGAAACTTGTCCAGTTGCCTAAAAGCCTCCTCAGGCCTCTCTGAAATTAATCTCTGTACCTTTCACTTCCTCCCAGTCTACACTGGAGGAATCCTGCCTCTGATAAACATGTCTCTGGAAATACTACAGTTTCTCTCTCCTTCATCTCTGATGTCATCCCCAATCTTCCAGGAAGTGAAGGAGAAAAATGAGTCACCCAACATGCTCCTGAGTGGAAATCAAAGTCACTAAAACCATGGGGAGAGAGGTGTCAGCAGAACTGGGAGGAGTAGAGAGTGGGAGGAATAGAAGTATTCACATTTTCTGTCCCTAGGACTCATTCTCTCACCCTTGATCTTCCTGTTGTTACTTCTCCTAGGATGATACTGTCAGGTCAGAGTAGGTGAACTTGCCTTTGGGTCTGAGCTCTAGCTTGGGCCATCTGGCTGAACTTTCACAAAGCAGCCTTTTTGTTCTTCATTTGCCTTATCAATATTGTATATTGATAAAAGCCACTGTGCATTCTACCTTACTAGTTCACAGCCAGATATAATAAGCTTATGTGGAAGTTCAAGTATTTTACAAATGGATGAATCCCAGTAGTGTCCTTAACTTGAGAGCCAAGGCCGTTACCACACAGGCCATTTCCATCTACCAGGCAAAGCTCCTGAGAGGAACAAGTACAAATTCAGAGGATCACTAAATAAAGTAGCATCAAAACAAAGTAGGAAAAAGAGCTGCAAAGTGCTGGAGAAATGATCCACCTTACTTAGGATGAGTGTTTCTATTTAACTCAAGAATGAATAATGGGTTTCTGAAATCAGAATATTCCATTCCTGAGCACTGTGAGTAAGAATTACCAGTCTTTCCCATCCCTCAGACTCACCCCAAATAATTGTCCTTTGCTTTTGGTTTTTGTGGACTCCATACAGATTGCTAATTTCCTAGTACCAAATTGCCAGCCAGATCTTATCATTACCTGAAATCTAGTTACTACCAATAACAGCTAGTGCTGCTTGTTAGATACTTTGTACCAGTCATGTCCATTACAGTTATAGAAATGACTTCATCATATTTGTTGAAAGAAACCCTTCTTCCTGAGAATACATTCTAGCCCAATAAGTGAAAACTTGGAAAATGTCACTGTCACTTTCTAGTAGGGTGAGTTTCTTCTTCAAAAAGGTAAACTCATCCAATTTCACAAGTCGGCTTTCTGATGTTGTTCCTACCTTACTGTGTGCACATATACTAATTATGAAGTGTGAAAGTGTATGTCTTCAGGCCAATTGAAATTCTAGAATGGTCAATAGTCTTACAACTTTTGCTCCTACACATAGAAGAGGCATATAACAGGTGCTATAAATTAAAGCTCTTGAGTAAGGTGAAGCCCCATATTCTAGACTATAGGAAATGTAGTAGGCATGAACAATTTGAGGTGCACTGTAATTAGTCAGCCTCTGGATTTCTATAGATTGGATGTTTGTGTCCCCTTAAAATCCACATGTTCAAACCTAATCCCCAAATGATGTTGTTTAGAGATGAGGCGTGTGGAAGATGATTAGGTCATGGTAGAGCTTTCATGAACAGGATAAGTGCCCTTATAAAAGAGACCTCAGAGGTCTCTCTTACTCCTTATGCCACAAGAGGACAGATGCTGTCTCTTAACTAGCAGAACCCTCACCAGACACTGAAACTGCCAACATTTCTATCTCAGACTTTTTAGCCTTAAGAACTGCTAGAAATAAATTTCTGTTGTTTATAAGCCATATATGCTTATTCTGTTATAGCAGATCAAACTGTTAAACGTAATGTACTGCTGGTAATGTCCTTTTTTGTAGGTCAAAAGCCTACAAGGCTTTGCCATAGCCATCACAGCCACACTCCAGGCTCTACCACGAAATTGACAAGTTATCTGACAGTCTCCACCCCCACCCCTCTCCACAGTCTCACTGTCAGGGTACTTCCTGAGATATGGCGGGGACAGAAAAAGAGGGGGAAATAGTCCCAGTTAATTTCCTCAAGGCTCTACAATTCTCTGTGATTCACATGGAACTGGAGAAATGAGCTGTTCCAGCACACTCTTAAGGTCTCCTCTAGTTTTGATGTGTGGTTTCTTCCAACCACAGCAGCTCTCTGCTTATGTAAATGTTAGAACAGCAGATAGCTCACCTCCTTTCTGAGTCCTTTTCTGCACAGTCTATATCTCTCTGATTGAATTCTTCCCTCAAAGCCTGCCTATACCCTAATTTAGGCCATAATTTTATGCTCCTGAAATTTTCTCAAATTATTTATGTACATCTCCAACCAGACCAAAATAATTTGAATGCATAATCTTACCCAGGGTATCATTATTACAAAATTATTAACATTTTGAGCTACACAATTTTTTGTTGTATAGATTTGACTTTAGTATTATAAGATAGTTAGCAGCATTCTACTGCTTAGATGTCACATGCTCAGATGTGACAAAAAATTTCCAGTGTTGCCAAATGTCCCCTGGGGGACAAAATTGTCCTTGGTTGAAAACCACTTGTCTATCCTGATGGTAGAATAATTTTTAATATTATTTAGAAGTAAATTTAGGTATGAAATTATTTCATCAACCATACTTTCCATCCTAAGATAATTCAAGCTTGTTGTTTGCATATATTTTCAGATGACTACAGCCATTGGGGGCCTCTAGGATGTATGCCTGAGCCCAAATCTCTAGGAGATATTCAGGTTCTTCCTTCAGATCTTCTTCTAATAGAAAGGAAACCCAGCTAGAGATGATAAATGCCCTCTTACAATATATAGTGGATGACTGATTAAACTAAGTTAATGCTCCTTTGGAACTGTTGGTGGTACCACTTTCTCCTAGATATTATTGCTGCTGGACCCAGAGAATTTTGCTCCACCAGTGCATTGGCCTCAGCTGCTGCCGATGTCTTGTAGACATTGCCTCCCCTCACACCACTCCACACACACACACACACACACACACACACACACACACAACTTCAGAGGACAGGTTCGCCCCCCTGTGATGCAGTAACCTACTGTGACTTGGAGCGTAACAGGAGGTGGCCATGGGCCTTAGGTGGCTCAGCCTTCAGTTTATAAATTACAGAATCAAATCCTCATTAAAAAAATACTAACTTAAATGTATATCACCCACTGATGAGTCAGTTAATGATTGAGGTCCTGGAAATCTGTTAGATCTATGTCTCTGTTCAATCATTAAGGTTAGAATCAGCGAGCTACTTGCTTTGTCCTACTCATAAGTTCCAGGCTCCTGGAGTTCTGGAATTTCTTTCCTGATTCTAGTGGTAAGTACCCTTCTGTCTGGACAGGAAAGCTAATGAAATACCTGTTCATTCCTATTCCTGAAAACCTGTAAGAAAGTAGCTTGGCTTGCTGTGTTTTAATTGGAAAGCATCATGTTAGACTTTGTAAAAGAAGTCAAATAAGTGCTTGTTGTTCTTAGGGTAATTTTTTTTCCTAAGGAATGCATACAATTGGGTTTTTCCAATTATATGTCCATAAGACATATAATTTAAGCTACCATTTTATCTTATTTATTGAAATTAAGCAAATGGAGGAGTACCTATTTTAACTGCCAACATTTTTACACATAATTCCCATAAATGAATATTTACTTTATAATGTTACTTTTTCCTTCAAATTTTTATTGTTGTCATAGTAAAATAGATGCATACATGAATGCGGAATGCTGAGTGATAATATACCATACACTTAAATTCCTTTAATGCATTTGTGCACTTACTTTTTAATGATGCCATTGTTTCATCACAATAGAGAAAAGAGATATTAAAACTAGACTCGGGGAAAAGGAGCTTCCTCAACTCTAGCGTAACCTTATTTTTTTTTGCTGGTCATTCATTTCTACATGGTTTTATATGTCCAAATCAGGAATCACATAGACAGTTTCTTTAGAATCATAGATTACAGCTCCATATAGCTCATCTTAAGTAGACTCTTTCCAGCAGAGATTAGACCAGGTGGTATATTTCATGACATTAGAGGTCTCCTAAAAGACAATACAGGAAAGAGAAAAAAAGGGAAGAATGTATTGATTAGCTTGGAAGAAATTACATGGAGAAAGTTGCTGCCTGGATAGCAACATGCCAAGAATTGATAAGATCGTTAATAGTCTTAATTTTATGGAAATTTTTGGTCTGGCAGACAAATATAGAAAGAAAAGAATGCTTTAAACTACCTATCACTATTTTTAAAAGAAGTCTCTCAAGGCTTTGGCTTTGTATAGTCCAGATTATAGCTATACCTTTGGCTAAGCCTCAGTCATTTTTCTGATAGCGGAGTTCAAGTCATGCTAGGCGCAAATGTTTAAGCTGAAGAAATTGCAGAAAAGCACAGAAACTGGAAGATCTCCCACCTTCTCTTGTTCTTCTCCTCTAAAGCAGGTCAGAGCACCTAGGAAGGATCTGGTCTCCCCATGAAGTAAGGTGGAAGACCTTCCTATGATAGTTACTCTCCCTGTACCTAGAAAGGAGCATACTTTTCTCTGAGAATACTTTGCAGATGAAAGGGCACTGAAAGGAATCTGAACGACTAGGCCTTGCTGAGTTTCCTATAGTTTATCACCATTAGATCAATTCCTCTTTATCCTATCTTATTTTCTCCAGGGTCGTTTACTTTTCATCAGACTTTCTGTAAAATACTTGTATGTTTAACTGTTGCTTGGCTCTTCTTCCTTAGGAACACTCAGACATCACATAAAACCTACACTAAATAAATCTGTATGCTTTATGCTTTCTTTTTGTTCATCTGTCTTTTGTTACAGGGTCCTCAGCCATGCCCCTAGGTTGGATGAGGGAATGATATTTTTCTTCCCTCCACTGACATTCATCTGCTATAAGGGTCAATTATCAAAAAAAAAAAAAGAGTTTTAGAACAGTTTGTGCCATTTCATGCTTTTCCCCTTGTGCTAAAAGAAAGTGATCAGAAGTAGTGTGGCTGGATCAGAGAGAACTTTTTAAAATCTTGGTATTCTAAGGTTTATGTTCACTCTAAGTCCAGCACAGACAACAGGAAAATAATCTCAAATGGAAGAAGTAAGACTACCTTACAACCCTCCACCCTTAGAGGCGAAGAGAACATTTTTGACCATTTCATAAGTCACAGATACTTCATGGGCAAAGTAGAAGAAACATGACCTTGTTTGTACAGAAGGCCTAATAATCCGACATTTGAAGCTTTCATTGTGAGGAATGAAAGGACGTAAATCTGTGAATCTTATCTTTAGTTAATGGGTATCAGCAAGGAAAAACTTACCATAACTTCTTTTTCTAATTTTTGTTTTATTGTTGTACTGGGGGTACATTGTGGAATTTACTAAGGTTCTTATGATATATCAAATACGTCATACTTGAATTTATCCCTTCTACCAATCTTTTATCCCCTCTTCCCCCATTCCTGGAGTAGTTTCAACAGGTCTCAGTTTTCCATTTACAAACATGAGTACACAGTATTTGTACTGTATTCACCCTCCCATGTACTTTCCCTACCTCCTCCCCACTCCTGCTAGTACCACCCCCCAAAGACCTGTTCTGCCCTCCTGCTCTCCAGATTTGCAAAAGAAAAAAAAAGACAGTTTTGTTTGTTTAAGATAGCTATACAGAAAGTTTCCCTGTGATTTTTCCATGTATATATGTATTATAACTCAAATTGGTTCATTTCCTCTATTTTTTTATTTTCTACCTTATTCACCTTCTTATGGTTACATCAACAGGTTTAAAAATTCTATACTAATTCTTGTATAGGAATTACATCAACCATATCCACCTTTTAAACTTCCTTCTTTTACCCTCCCCCTCTATGTGACCTCTCCTTAGTATGACCTATTTTTCATAGTATTCTTGTATTTGTATTTTAATTGATTGGGGGGAGTTTAGTCTTTTGAGCTCCTTGTATATTCTTATTATCAATCTTTTGTCAGATGCATACTTGGCAAAGATTTTCTCACATTCTGTGACCAGCCTCTTCAATTTGGTGACCATTTCTTTTATTATGCAGAAGCTTTTTAATTTCATGTAGTCACATTTGTCAATCCTTTCTCTTAGTTGCTGAGCTATTTGAATTCTATTTAGGAAGTCATTGTCTATGTCCATTAATCCAGTGTATTCCTTGCTCTTTCCTACATTAGCTTCAAAGTTTTAGGTCTTATATTAAAGTCCTGAATCCATTTTGAGTTGATACTTGTACAGGGTGAAAGACATGGATCTAGTTTCAGTTGTCTGCGTGCAGACATCCAGTTTTCCAGGCAACATTTGTTGAAGAGGCTGTTTTTCTCCATCAAATGTTTTTGTTGCCTTTGTCAAAAATCAGTGGGCATAGCTGGGTGGCTTCATATCTGGGTCTCCTATTCTGTTCCACTGGTCTTCATATCTGTTTTTGTACCAGTACAAAAACATGCTATGGCTCTGTAGTAGAGTTTGAAGTCAAGTATTGTGATATCCCCAGTGTTGGCTTTTTGCTCTGTATTGCCTTGGCTATTTGCAGTCTTTTGTGCTTCTGAATGAATTTTAGGGTTGATTTTTCAATCTCTGTGATGGATATCATTGGAATTTTGATGGGGATTACATTGAACATGTAGATTGCTCTGGGTGATAGTGCCATTTTCACAATATTGATTCTGCCAATCCATGAGCATGGGAGATCTTTCCATCTTCTGTAGTCTTCTTTGATTTCTTTCTTTAATAGTTTCTATTTTCATTGTAGAGGCCTTTCACATTCTTTGCTAAATTTATTCCTAGGTATTTTTTGAGGCTATAGTAAATGGAATTGCTTGCCTATATTCTTTCTCAATATGTTCATTGTTGGTATATAGTGAAAGCTACTGATTTTTGTATTTGGGAACCCATGCAAATTGATTTTATACCCTGCTACTTTGGTGAAGGTGTTTATGATGTCCAGGAATTTTTTTTGGGTCTTTTAGGTATGAGATCATTGTCATCTGCAAATAGGAATGGTTTGACTTCTTCCTTTCCAGTTTGTGTTCCTTTTATTTCTTCTTCCTGTCTTATTGCTCTGGCTAGGAATTCCTACACTATGTTTAATAAGAGTGGAAAGAGTGAATACCCTTGTCTCATTCCTGACTTTAGAGGAAATGGTTTCAGTCTATCCCCATTCAGTATGATGCTGGCTATCAGCTTATCATATATAGCCCTCATTACCATAACTTCTTGTATAAAAAATGAGAATGTAGTGTTTATATGCCAGAACCTGTGCTAATGACTTTAAGCATATTAAAACTAAGAACTGTGTTAAAACAGGTCTCACTAAAGTTGACAGGTAAAATACAGAATGACCAGTTAATTTTGAACCTCAAATGAATAACCAATACATTTTACTTACAGTATATTCCAAATTTTGCCTGGGACATATTTACATAAAAATGCATTATTAATCTGAAATTCAAATTTAACTAGGGACTATGTATTTTTATTTGCTAAATCTGACAACTCTAAATCTTGAAACTAACAGGTTAAATTTAAAATATGGTAGAATTAGGCACAATTTTGAAGTTTCACTCTCAAAAGGTAATCATATTTCTTTTACTTCCAAATTCTTAAAGAACTCTTCATATGCTTACTGTACTACTTAATATACAGATAAAATTGCTACAATATTATTTTCTCTAAACAAGGCAATGCTATCACTACTTGGTTTCATGTTAAGTGTTTTTTGTACATAATGTGCCCTAAAATTTTGGGAGGAGGATAGCAGAAAAAGTATCCATAATAGCAGAAATAGTATCTAAATCTAGGTCTGTCTGATTGGAATGCACTATACTACAATGACAGAAATCCTTACTTTTAAATAAAAATCCTTATATAAATTAATATGTAAAGCAAAAACAAAACAAAGATGAAACAACACTAGATGAAGTCAGCTTTTTCTGAGGCTGAACTGTTATAGGAGACAAATAAGCCATGGCTAGTGATCATTATGGTATTGTGAAGAAATAACCACAGACTTTGGAGTAACAAAGAGCTAGTTAGAATCATTCCTCCATCACTGGAGTACAGTAGGAGTAGGGAGACCAATTTAGATATTGTTATGGGCTGAATTGCTGTCCCCCTTCATATGTTGACGCCCTGGCCCTCAGTATGTCAGAATGGGACTGTATTTGGAGAGAGTCTTCAAGATGACTTCACTCATGTGGGCTCTAATATAATATGACTGTGTCCTCATAATACAAGGAAATTAAGATGAGTGTTTTCAGCCCAAAGGGAGGCCATGAAGGAAAGAAATACCAACCCCTTGATCTTTCATTTCTAGCCTTCAAAACAATCAGTAAACAAATTCCTGCTGTTTAAGAAACACAATCTGGGTACTTTGTTACAACAGACATAGCAAATTATTACAAACACGTTACTTAACAGCTCAGATCCTGGTTTTTAGCTTTAAAAAAAAAAGGCTTAATCCTCATGGATTTGATGTCATCATTAAATAATTAGGTACCTAGCATGATGCTTTGAAAAATGAAGTAGCTCAATGAATATAAGGACTATCTTTTATTCAGGTTCACACCATGAAATAGCATATTCATTAATTATCTTTGACAAATTCATTAATGGTCTGCTAGGTGCAAATGCACAAATCAATATCACATTCCAGTGTTTTCCTTTGATGAGAATGGGAAGCCAGCATCCAATATTATCCCCAGTTGAACTTTATACACTATATTTTGTTAATTCTTCAATGCATTTTTAAAAACAACTTTTTAAAACCATTAGAATAGTTTTAGATTTGCAGAAAAATCCCAAAGGTAGTAGAGAGTTCCCATATTCCCTGAACTTAGTTTTACCTATTATTAACATCCTACATTAGTATGATACATTTGCTACAATTAATAATTAACCACAATACATTATTAACTAAAGTTCATCCTGTATTCAGATTTCCTTACTTTTTAAAATCTTCTACCTAATGTCATCTTTCTTCTCCAGGGTCTCATTCAGAATACCACATTGCATTTAGTTGCTATGCCTCCTTAGTTTCCTCCTGCCTATGAAAGTGTCTCAGACTTTGCTTTTTCATGACCTTGAGAGCTTTGAGAAGTAGGTCAGGTATATTGTAAGATGCCCCTGTATTGGAATTTGCTAATATTTATCTTGTGAGAATACTGGACTTTTGATTTTCAGGCAGGAAGACCACAGAATGGTACAGAGGTGCCATTTTCATCCACCAGGTTAGAGTACGTGCTATCAGCATGACTTTATATATGCGATACTGGGGTTGAAGTCAGGGCTTTGCACTTCTAAGCACTCCACCACTTACTTGACCCAGGCCTGCAGCCCTTTTGCTTTGGTTATTTTTGAGATAGGGCCTCATTTTATTCCTAGGTCAGCTTGGACCACCATCTTTCTGTTTGTGCTTCCCATGCAGCTGAGATGTCAGACACATACCACTGTGTTGTGGTTGGGATGGGGTCCCAGGCTGGCCTCCAGCTGCAATCCTCTTGTTCTCCACCTCCTAAGGAGGCAGGATTATAAGTGTGAGTCACCTCTCTTGGCTCAACATGATTTATAACTTAATGATGTTGACAGTGATCACTGGGCTAGAGTACTGTTTACCAGGTTTTCCCACGACAGAGTTATTTTTCCTTACTGCTCTCCATGCTGTACTTTTTGGAAAGAAGTCACCATACATAGCCACACTTAAGGAGTGGAGAGTTGTTCTACTTCCTTGAGGTAGGGTGTCTACATAAATTGTTTGGAATTTTCCTGTGTGGCAGACTTTTCTGTTTTCCCTCATTTATTTATTCAATCACTTATATCAGTATAAATTCATGGGTATTTTATGCTTTGGGCTATAATATAATACTACTTTATTGAGATTGTTGCTCAGAGTGTTCTGGCTTTTGCCATTAGGAGCTCTGGCTTTTGCCTTTTAGTGTACTTCATTCACTGTGTTTTCTTTTTGCTGTTTTTTTTTCTCAGCAATATTTGATATCCCCGGCTGATGCTTTGTAAGCTATACTTTGTTCATTCCATAATCACATTCTTTTCATTTCTGAAGTTGGTATAATTAGTAATATCCTCAAATTATAATTGTTAATGTTTTTTCTTCCTTAGTCATACATAAAATAATAGTGTCTTCTAATTAATAGCATCTTCTAATTAATAGCATCTTAGATTCTGTGAAAGTCAGAAATTGCTAAGTAATATGAACCAATTTTCCAGAATAGCGCTTTCAATTCTTAACATCATTGCCCAATCAAGGTTTGAAATCTTACCGAGATCATTTACTTCCGAGGTTGTTATCGCTTTGATATTCTCGGCACATTGCTGTTGCTGTCTATCATTTGATCACATAGGCACTGATCTGTTGAAACAATGACATCGTGTTCGGATATAAGCATACCAGCAATGAGCATTTCCTTGTTCTTTTGGATAATTTTATTATTTAGATGCCCTTAGCTTACTGTGTCTTTAGTTAGTTAGTTTTGGCAGTAATGGAGTTTGAACTCAGGGCTTTGTAGTTGCTGGACAGGCACTTCACCACTTGAGCTATGCCCTGAGGTCTTTTTGCCTTAGTTATTTTTCCAAATATCTTTGCCTAGAACCAAGCTGGTCTGAGATCCTCCTATTTATACCTCCTACATAGCCACCACACCCAGTTTATTGGTTGAGATGGGGTCTCACTAACTTTTTGCCCAGCCTGACCTTTAACTGTGATCCTCCGAATGTTTGCTTTACAAGTAGCTGGGATTTCAGGTGTGTCCCACCACAGCCAGCCCCTTAATGTCAATTTTAGGGCCACTCATTGAGAAGCAAAACTATGTTAGATTTGAATAGTCGTAAATAATATGACTTATTTTAAAATCCTGTTCTCTTCAAATTCAGCAATCATTTCAGTGTGGATAGGGGAATCACAATTTACTTAAAGCAGAATTTTATTTCATTTTACTTGCAATCATAAAGATGCACTATGCCTGACAGAGCTCAGTTATTTGAAGTCTCTTTATTTGCTTATGAATGTATTTATTTGACACCATTTATATGTCCTGGTCTAGACTCATAGCTTTCTGTAATTGGCTTTTAAGTAGCTAATGTGAACTTCACCAGTATTTAGAGATTGTCTAAGGAATATGTATTTAGTTACATTTCATAACAAAAAACAAAATTGTTTTTAATATGCTGTCTCCAAAAATTGCAGAAAATGTCAGATGGGTGAAAATTTGAATAGCTCATTTTAGTCTTTCTGGAATAGATTTTCAGAGGAAAGTTTTATAAAACCAACTAAACTGAATTTTGAAATTGTAATGAACCTTTTCCATGTTTCTATAAAGTAAAATATCAATTTTCACATCATGCATAGGAAATTGAAGGCTAGCGAGGTCCAGTATAATTTATGGCAAACCAATAATCAGCTTGTCCAGCCCTGAGATACTAATAAAAGGGCCATATGCCAATATTCTATTTATTCACCAACAATGTTAAGGTAAATTATATCATATAAACAAATAAACCACCCATCATATTTGATGCTTTTAAAATGGCAAAAATATGTATTCTTTTCCACAGTGTTAATGTTTGTCACCAAACGTTTAAACTTTTTCTGATGGAATCTAATCATTACTGAAGGATTATCCTTCATACATTCATGATAAAAATACACTAAAATTGAAACATTTATGAAGACAGACCCCATTAACATTCAATTGTTTAGTGCAAAAATATAATCTGATAAAGAAAAGCAAGATTTTAATCTATTGCAGATATTAGATCTTTCTGTCAAATAACAAAGGACTTTATTTTTTTCCTGTTATTTTTTATTATTGTTGTGCTGGCTGGGGGTACATTGGAGTATTTACAAAGGTTCTTACAATGTATCAAATATATCATACTTGAATTTGCCCCCTCTGTTGCTCTCTTTCATCCCCCCTTCCCGTGGTTCCTGGAACAGTTTCAACAGGTATCATTTTTGCATTTATTTACATGTATATACATTATTTGCACCACCTTCCTCTTCCCCTGTCTCTTGGCAGAACCTGTTCTGCCCTCTTTTTCTCCAATTTTGTAGAAGAAAAACCATAAAATATAATAAAAAAAACATGGCATTTTTGTTAGTTTGAGATAAGGATAGCTATACAGGGAGATGCTTTGTGTTGTTTCCATGCATATGTGTATTGCAACCCACATTGGTTCATTCTATCAGACCTCTTCATTACTTCCTAATCCCCTTCCCAAAGTGGTCTTGGCCAGTTTAAGATTACTATATTCATTCATACAGTAAGTACATCAACCACATTCAAGTTTTAGGTTTCCTTCCATTTCCCTATTCCTCCCGTGCTCATTCTCCTCTTAGTGTGTGGTCCATGTCCAATAACGTTATTGCATTTGTTTTAGATCTATAATCTGCATATGAGGGAGAACATGTGAGTTTTGTCTTTTTGAACCTGGATAACTTTGCTTAAAATGATGTTCCCCAGTTCCATCCATGTGCTTGTGAATGACAAGATTTCATTCTTCTTTCTGGCTGAGTAATATTCCATTGTGTATAAATACCACATTTTCTTAATCCATTCATTGGTAGTAGAGCATCTTGGCTGTTTCCATACTTGGCTATTGTGAATAGCACAGCAATAAACATGGGTGTGCAGGTGCCTCTGGAGTAACCTGAGTTGCATTCCTTTGGGTATATCCCTAGGAGTGGGATTGCTGGATCATATGGTAGATCTGTGTTTAGTTTTTTAAGAAGCCTCCATATTGTTTTCCAGAGTGGTTGTTCTAGCTTGCATTCCCACCAGCAGTGTATGAGGGTTCCACAAAGGACTTTAAAATACTTAAATAGCATATTAACTTTCCAAAGCACTTTATATTCATCAATTATTCCTTTAAAAACCTCAAGATGGTTTGGGCAATTTTCAATAATGCTAGTTGGTTTCAAATTTAGGGGTAAGAAGTATGGATGAAGCTAATTTGGCTAAAGCAAGGAATGATGAGATCTGCAAAATACCAATTGGGAATCAGTCTCTTTGTTATCTATTTTTCTATCGTTTTAGAGTTTCCCACATGGCACAATCCAGAATATATTTTTTCCAGGGTGTATTTTGCAGGTTGCATTTATCAGTTACCATACTATACATGAAAAGTCCAGCCAACTCCATATCCTCAGTTAACTAATTATTCTGCAGAATATGTATGGTAACAAATTGATTCCTAAATGCACAGGAATCAATGTCACCCAAAGAGTGGACACAAGACTTTGGGTGTCCCAAAATTTAATGATTTTAGCTGGCCCTAAAAATGGGATCAACTGCATTCTTTATGTGACACTTATTGAAGTCAGTGTTAGTCTAATACCATTCTTTTTGCCTATGTTTTGTACTGATTCATAGTAGCCCACAAAACAAGAAACAAATTGCAGTGTGGATCTCAAACTTGTTTTTGTCATGTTTGCTTAAGGAAATTATAAAAATTAAGAACATACCGGAGATGGTTTTTTTTATAAATAATGTATACTTCTAGAGAAAAATCTGGATTAATTGTTCAGTATAACTATTTATACATAATCTCCATTTTTGTGTGTGTTTAAGATAGTACATTTTTAAATTACTCTAATAAGCATTTTTGTAACAAAGAATGAGTTATTATTAGATGTCACGGCATATTGCCTGCAAATATTTATATTCCTGTCTTTGGAGGAACATGCTAAAATTTAGTTCACAGATTTCTGTACATGGATTGTATCTTACTTAATAGGGAAAGTAAGTGTTCCCTTAGATAAAAGAGCGATCTTATTTCTCCATGCATCTTAGTATTAGCTAATAGATTTGTTCTTTGAATGAACCACTGGAGTCATTATGTAGGTGTTTTTAAACTAGTTTATGCCTGAGAGTCACCTAGGATGTCTGCTAAACAATAAAATTCAAGAGCAAATGGTATAGATATTCTGAAAAACAATTTGGTAGTTTCTTATAAACTTAGGCATGTACTTTCTGTATGGCACAACAATCCTACTCAGTATTTGCTCTGCAGAAATGAAAAGTCATGATTTCACAAAATTCTGTACACAAATGTATATAGCAGCTTTAACTGCCTAAACATGTGTATCCTGTAATGGATAAATCAACTCTGCTGATTCACACGTGTCATACTACTTAGCAATAAAAAGGGAAATACTATGGATACATGCAGCAACTTGTATGAATGGATCTCAAAGGCACTAGGAAGAGATAAAGAAGCTGCTTCAAAATGTAACACATTGTATGCTTCCATGTATTCATACTCTTGACAAAACCAAAGCTAGAGTAATGGAGAAGAGACCAGTGGTTGTGGGAGTATGGATTTCCTGAAGGACATTTTCAGGGATAATGGGACTGTTCCATCTCCTAACTACAGTGGCAATTATATAAATCTCTAAGTGTGCTAATATTCATAGAACTTTACACCAAAAAAATCAATGTTATTACATACTAAAAATTAAAACCCACAGTTCTCACTCTCAAAGCTATGATTCAGTAGGCCTGAGATTTCTCTGACGATGGTGATCCATACTTTAAGAAACATGCCTTAGGAAAAAATGTGCTGAACTGAGATACAAAAGTTTGGAGTATAGAATCTTGCTAATTAATAGCTGTGTGACTTTTGGTCACTATTATGTTTTGAATTATGACACACCAAACTATGTACTAGTTTCCTAACTGCCAGTAACAATGTGTCCTTTTTGAGAGATTCAGTTTTTACAGAGGAAATCCAGTTAAATTGGATCTCTAGGTTGGGCCTTAATCCAATGTATGGGTATTCTTTTGAAAAGAGAGAAATTTGGATAAAAAGACTTGCACACACAAAGAGCTCACATGACTATAATGACAGAGATTGGGTTGAAGCATCTATAAAACAAGAAATGCCACAGATTGCCAGCAAAGTGCCAGGTACTAGGAGAGAGGCATAGAACAGATTCTTCCCCTAAGTCCATGGAAAGAACCAAGACTGGGAACACCCTGAATACAGACTTCCATCCTTCAGAACTGTTAGACAATGAATTTCTATTATTTAAACCATCCAGTATGGATGGCAGCCCTAGAACACAATTGGGGTAGTAGGGGGAGTTTCATTTAAAATTTCTGGCCTTTAGTCTCCTCATTTATAACATGGGAATAATAACTTTCTCATCCATATCACAAGGAATTGTTTAATAGAAGTGACATAAAGCTATGAATTAGTTAAGAAATCACAAATTGTAGTGATCCAAGTAATGTAAATTTCTCTTTACCATAGCAAAAATACATTGAGTAAGCAGGCCCAGATTATTGATTGGCTTGATATTATTGAGAGCCAAAGCTTCTTCTATTTTGTTTCCTTCTGTCCTCAGAGTATGAATCTTGTCCTCACATTTGTGTGTCCAAGCACACTTGTATGCTGAGTTCCAGGCAACACATCATAGTCCCATGGAGAAGAAGGACAAAGAGCAAAAAGAACAAAATGAGCTAGAGTTAAAAAAGAGAAAACAAGTGAAATCCCCAGTCTTGACAAAGAATCTCCCCAAAGCTCCAACCATTTAGTTCCAATCACATCAATTAATTTTGTTTTATCAGCTGGAACTGACGTAGGAAAGGACTCTGGAGAGTTTGCTTACTCATCAGATTAAACCCCAACAAAATTGTAGTTTTCTAGGTAGAAAGGGGGAGAGTGCATGTTGGAGAGAAAATTAATAGTCTGTCACATTAGGAAAAGGCATCTGCAAATTATTTCACATTCTACAATTGTAATACAGTATTAAGAAATCATTCCTTCTGATGTGTTTCTTTAAAAACATATCCCTAATTATATAAGAAAAGATATTCATATTTAAGAACATATTCTATTCAATGTTGAACCTAAGTTTACTCTCTAAATCAACCATTCTCAAATTTTTTGGCCTCATGACCCCTTAAGACTATTGAATATCATTGAAGAACCCAAAGGACTTTAGTTTATGTGTATCTATGGATGTATGTACCATGTTACAGAATAAATGATTAGATCAAGCATTAAGCTAGACTATGTTAGAGAATAAAACTGAGTGATCTCACATACATATGTCTAAGTCATTTAAAAGAACAATAAACTATACTGACATAAATAACTTATTTTTATAAAAAAAAACCCTGCATTTTCAAAAACTGTAGTGAGAAGTGGCATCATTCGACATTTTTGCTAATCCTTTACATGTCTTGCTTAGCAGAACACAGTTAGATTTTCATTTGCTCTGGTACATGACTCAATCTGCTGTAGCAAGTTGTTTTGGTTAAAGCGCATGGAGAAAATGTGGTTTCCCACAGATATGTAGTCACGAAAGAGGATAATTTTAAGAGTCTTTTACAAGAGTCATAAGTCTCAAGGCATGGCTCAAGTGATAGAGCACCTGCCTTGAAAGCATGAGGCCTTGAGTTCAAACCCCAGTGCTGACAAATGAAAAAAAAAAAAAAAAGGAAGAAATTATCATGGGTATCCTTCATGATACTACACCAAAGCTTAACACATAATACTTACAATATTGCTTGCATTGAAACCATAATCATCAGCTTTCAAGCTATAATACATTTAAACCAGTCAGTACCTTTCACAGGAAACAGATCTTTTGTTCATGAATGACTTTTCATCTCACACAATCCTGGACAGGTCCCAGTGACCACATGGGGTCTCAGACCTTATTTTCAGAATAACTACTTTAAGCAAATCATTAGAATTATTCACACTGAAGTTTGAGATGCTGTATATCTGCAACTAATAGGCTTTTAGACATAGAAAAAGTCTAAATTTGTCAACCAGTACCCTCATTTCATAGACTAGAGCACCACGTGGAGAAGCTCTATCTGGGTTACTTTGACAGCTTGTTCATTCATTCATTTGTTCAAGCATTTTCCAAGCACCCATGTGTGCCGAGTTAGGAATAGCACGCAGGTCCTCTCCAGTGCCTGCGTGTGCGCTCTATGCACTGTTTTCTACTAATGAGAGCTCATAGCTAACTTTTCCATTAAGAATTAACTTCTTGGGGTTGGGGATTTAGCTCAGTGGAAGAGCGCTTGCCTGGCAAGTGTAAGGCCCTGAGTTCGGTCCCCAGCACCGAAAAAAAAAAGGAAAAAATAGAAAAGAATTAACTTCTTACTTTCTTTTCTTATATTTGTTAGTTACTATAAAGCTACCCAATTTGATCCCTTATTAGAAAGTACTTCTTACAGCATTTGTTGTCCTTACTTCATACATGGAAATTTTACATATCATGTGAGCTTTGTTGTAAATTGAATATTGAGACATGGAGTACTGGCAAATATTTACTTCTTATTGTGCTCCTCCTAATTTCCCAGCTACCATGAAGCAGGGGAGCCCATGTACCAGCCATATGAGGCAGACATGACAAGTTACTTTTAAACCAAAACATTTAAAGGCTGATAAACTAGAATGAGAAAGCTCTTCCTCTTTCCTTGTTCAGGCATCACAAAGACTTCAAAATGAGATGTTGAGCCGCACTTTGGAAGAAACCTAGAGTTTTCACTAACTATATATGGAAGTTTGATTTAGGAGGGTTGTCGACTTTGAATGAGAGATAATTTCTGCTGTGTTTAGCCACAGAGAATTTATTTATTACTATAGCATAGCCTAACCTTTCCTGACTATTATAAGGGCAGAACTAAGAAGATTAATTCAACATGATTAGCAGTAATCAAATGAATTGTTCAATTAAATGTTTTGATCCTGATAACAGTTCTAATTCCCAGTATAGCTGCTTTCTGTTTTCTTCTCTGGGAGGAAGGAACGAAGATGAGTCATAAGCCAGAAGATTATACCTTCTGTAATAAATGAGGTAAAACAACAATAGCTCCCATGTCTTCACAATATAGAAGAAAATACATGTAGTTTAAGACAATTTTATATAGTCTTAAAAATACAGAAGAAACTAACAAAAAGCAGATAGGTCCATAAAACATAGATTACATTTAAAACTTTTGTTTCATCCTTTATTAAGTGTAAGAATTCTAAATTGTCATTAAGGATTCCCACTTCATGATGAGGAGGAGACATTAATCAATTATACTGGGGACAAAATAAAGAATTAGCACACCCACAACCTGCATGCTAGTGTTAAAGCCATAGCTTCTCTCATGAAATTTTGTCTGTTATCTGACAAAGGGAAAAATATTCTTGTTTTTGTTGTTAGTGTTATTTGGGTTTCCTATCTCAAGGTCCCGAACTTCAATCACATCTGCAGAGTTCCTTTGCACATGAGGTAGCATAGTCATAAATTCTAGGGGTTAGGCGCATCCAGGGCGTGAGCGAGAGGGCTTTCTGCCTAACACATAAAGAACCAGATACACTGGAAAAGGCCTGCAATTCCAGCTCAGCGAACCCTCTCTGAACACGCTCCATACTTCAGGCCAAACCTGGGCAAAGATTGAACTTTTCTGGGCTTGGCCTAGGCAAAATACAGGTAATACATCAGCTAGCTGGAGATGGAAAACAGGACAGCATGATTCATTCTTGCTACAAAATCTATAAAATCATATTATTTTAATATGGGAACCTGAATCTATATTTGGGAAATACATATGTGCATAAGTTTCATCATTTATCTTTTTCCCTGTTAATTTTCTCAGTGCTTACTTCTTAAGCTTCTCAGTTCCTCACTACCAGGAATCCCACTTATCAAACTCAGTTTCCTCATGCTCCTTTCTGTTGGATAATATTCTGTATCAGGTGAAAGTGGACAATGACAAATTAGATAAATGAACAATTTAGCTAATACCTTAACAAGTACATATATTGTGCCTCAATTATACAATCAAAAGGCCCCAAAGAGTGACTTTCATGGTAGGAATTTCAAAGAACTGCCCACCATACCACAGGTGTAACATATCACTGATGGCTTCTTCACACCTCTTCAGTTGCTCTGTGAAAGCTTGGCTACCACAGAGTTAGTAGAACAAATGCTAAAGCCAGGCCTTCAATTCCTCTCCTCCACTTCCCAGTTGTATTTTGGACAAATTCCTTAACCTCGCTGAGCCTTCATTGCACCATTTGTAATAATACTTAATTCACAGGGCTGTTGAAAGGTTAAGTGAGCTAATGTATATAAAGTGGTTAGAATCATATCTGGCATAAAAGTACATTGAATAAATAATGACTATTGTAGAAACTTTTATTGCTCCTGCAGTACTGTATCGACCAGACTTCTCAGTGGATTGAGATACTCAGGCCTCTCAGTTCTTCCACATTCATTCACTAAAAATTCATTAAGCATCTATCTGTGCAAGTTACTGAAGACAGAGAAGGGAGCAAAATAGACAAATTCCATTCCTTTGTGGGACTTACATTCTAGTAAGGGAAGACAGGCAAAAGCAAACAACACCCAATAAGTACACACAAATAATATTATTTCAGGACAATGTGACAATATCCTTAAAAAGCTCACTCACAGACTGGTGGGGCGTAGGTCATCAATGCAAGTATCACAGGACAGGGTAACACATAGGAGACAAAGGTGTGCCCAGGATGATGCTGGTAGTTGAATGAGGTAGGGAGGAGGTACAGTAGTGTCAGGGAGCATCCAATTCAGGAGATTAAACTTTAGTGTCTACTCCAAAAATAAATCTGAAACAGAAAGGTGAACAGCAAATATAAACAAACCAAGACAGGACAGAGCATAGAGGGTTGGAGAAGGAGAAGTCTTATATGATCAAAGCCTGGTACATAATGGGGAAAGTGATATGAAATATACTGAAGAAGGAGGCAAGAACTGGATTTTTCAAGCTATAGGGTCCTAAGTAAATGCTGAAAATTATACTTTAAGAGCAGTGAGAAAGCATTAAACATGGCATGCGAGGAAAGCATGTCGTAATGTGCATTTTTACAAGATGACAGCTGTACAGGGAATAATATGAGTGTAGAAGGTAAGAAGAGGAGAGGTATTTTCAAGAGTGGATTTAGAAGTACATCAATAGATGTACCATATAGAATTTTTAAACCTGTTGAAATCACCGTAAGAAGAGGGCTAAGGTAGAAAGTAGAAAAATAAAGATGAACCAATTCGAGGTATAATACATATGTACATGGAAATGTCACAAGGAAACTCCCTGTGTAGCTATCATAAACAAACAAAAATGTCTTTTTTTAAACAAAATCAGAGAACAGGAAGGCAGAACAGATCTTGTCTGGGGGATTGACACCAGTGTGTGTGTGGAAGGATGCGGTGAAAGGGGGTTGGAGGGTGAATGTGGTGTAAATACTGTGTACACATGTATGAAAATGGAAAAATGGTATCTGTTGAGACTATTCCAGGAATGGGGGAGGGGGATGAAGGAGACTGATGGAGGGGTAAATTCATGTATGATGTTTGATATATTGTAAGAATTTTTGTAAATGCCACAATGTATCCCCAGCACAACAATTTAAGAAATGACAAAAAGAGTGTAATTGGAGAGACTAGGAGGTTATTTTGGCATTCCTGAGGAAAGACTGTGCACATTAAAACAGGACAAGAGGAGTGACTGACAGATTAAAAGCATATATATATATGAAAAAGAAAATTTGCATTCCGTATAGGAAGTGAGACAAAATTTCTACTCAGAGAACTTTTAGAAGCTCCCAAAGTTTTGGCTCAAGTTTATGAGTTAATGGCAGTAGCATGCATTCTGTTAGAAAAAATATAAGAGTAGGTTTGGAGGATGACTGGTTGGAAAAAGGAATGCAGAGTTCCACTTTGGATATATTTTTGAGCTGTCTATAAGATGATCAGGGGTCATAGACCTTTTCTAAGTGGGAATGACTGTCACTTCCCTGCAAGTTTGTGTGTTTTCCTTTCTGTATGCCTGTAGAATCTTGGGCATATGACGGTTATATCTGTATCACCCTGTGCTGTGACAGTTGCATTGCTGACCTGAGTCCCACAGACCTGTGAGTGAGCTGCTTAAGGGATATCTGTACTTCTCCATGCCTAGCCTAAAGCAGAAGCCCCCAAAATGCTCGTCAGATAAATCTATGTTTTTATGAGTTGTACTTTAACTTATCGTTTCTATGTTTGAAGATTCTATTCTCTATCAGAGAAGTGCCTTCTCTGAAGACAACTAAGCTCTTCTTCGATTACCCCAATAATTATAGTTTCCTTTCTTTCATGTACAACCAATTAATGCTACCAGTACCTCTATCAACAAATCCACAATTCTAGTGTGATAATGGGAAAGAAAACTATGTCCCTGTGGTCCAGGAAGGAGATGATTGGGTAGAGTAGAGTGCAGGGAAAAAGCCCCAGAAACCAAAATGTGCAGTGTGATTTATTCAACTGGACAGAATGTTGGGCTTGCAAACCTAATCCGTGCAGTGGAGAGGTAGCAATGTCCTGCATAGTGAATAGTTTTAGAGAGAATTTCCATATTGCATTTTTCTGAATAGTAATTGAGGATTCCATGGTACAACCTGGATGAAAACCACTGTCTGCATGCATTGCAACCCCTTCCATGGAAATTCCTTTTTTCTCAGTTCTGAGGTGCTCTGCCACTTGAGCTGTGGCCACAGTCCTTTTGCTTTTAGTTTGTTTTTCATATAGGGTCTCATGCTTTGCCTGGGCCAGCACAGAACCTCAGTCCACCTACCTCCACCTCTTAGGGAGTCACAAAATATAATAAGTTTTCTGGGAAATCTCAAAGATTCCTGTTTAGCTCCAATTGCTACAGAATTCCCCAGGTGTATTTAATCTCAAAATACTTTTTATTTTTAATGACACTTTTTAAAGTGCCTTAGAACTAGTGTTTTTGCAACATCCACAGCTGTCACAATATTGTCAGTGATTGATGAAAAGGCAGATCCAGGCCAAGAATACCCATACTTTGATGTAAGGAAAGGATGTAACAGATAATTCCACAGAGCAGGGATACAACAATGTGACTTTCACAGCCTTACAAAAGGGCCGGGCAGTCACAATTCCACCTGTTTGGATGAGCATTCCATTCCCTGTCCAAGAGCTCCTCAACTCTTCTGCACATGGCTCTATGCCAGCCTGATTTCCAGGTGAAGCACTCTGCAGCTCTTTCCTGAAGGTTAGGTCCCCAGGAGCACATATCTTCTTCACGCCTGATGCTGGTCACTGTCCCCAGGTCAATATCTCACAGTATTAACTCAGGAAGTTCATATTTCTTTGCCACTGTTAGACGTTTCTTACAATCAAGAGTACAAGCTAAATACTCCTCACTAACAATGCAATTACATTTTATTCAATGAGAAATCAGTATTGTTCTAATTAAACAAATCACAATAATTCACTTTTCTTTTAATCAGATGACCTAACCTCATTTCATCTGTGAGAAACTGGAATCCTATTAAAAATGACTTACATTGATATACATGATCTCATCTAGCAGCTTGTATCATTTGACTTTTTGTGAGAACTACTATGAACTCATGATCTTTCCAAAATTCAATTGGTTCAAGTTGACTACATATATACATATATATATATATATATAATTTTTTTCTTAGTTATTCAAATTATCATACTAGGAAACTCAGCAGCATTCACTTGATGGTTTTGCTTTCAGCTAATAAAAATAGCAAGCTATCTAGACTTTTTCTTGTCTTAAGACATAGAAGGAAATCATCTTTGAGTCTTATTTTACTGTTTTTAGTGAAGAATCAAATTTTAAACCAAAATATTCAATAGAGGTGAGTACATATATATGCAAAGGCTAAGTGGGATGGAGCAGAGGGGTATCAGCACCTTCAAAAGAAAGCATTTAATAACTATTTTCCCAAATGTCACGAGTCATGCTGCTTCTTTTTTTTCCAGTTTTTATACAAAAGTATGTAGGGTGTATATGTATGGTATGAAGTAAATGTTCATTTTAAGCAATACAACATTTCAGTGTCTTAAAACTCTTCTTGGCTGAGCTTTCCTCATTTTAGGCCACCCTCTCTGCCAACATCTGAGGTGTCACTCTCATGAGGTTTATGTTTATTATATCCTTACTTTTAAAAAATAGTTTAACTGCACCTCCCTAGCAATGTATCCCTAAACAATATATTGTTTAGTTTTATCTATTTATAAACTTTGCAGAATATATGTGGTTTCTTCCTTTTGCTCAGTATTGTTGCTGAGAGTTATTGACATATGCAGCTCAACATCATGCATCTCCACTGTTACAAAGATTTGTTCTTGTCTGATGATACAGTTTATTTATTCCATGGAGGATGGAAATTTAGATTCCTAACCAATGCTTCACTCTTACAAATGCTGCCATTAGGCTTTGGAGAGTACCTATCAGAGTATTTCTTTCATATATACAGCTCAAAGTAGAATTTCTGCAATGAAAATTAATGCCCATTTTAACTTTTTTGATGCAAATGATTGCTTTAGGATATATTTTTAAATTTTACATTCTCACTGGCTTGATACAAAGTATCTATTTCCTTACTATTTACAGCAATACTTGTACATCTCTACCGGTTTTACTAACAAGGTAAATATAAAGTGGTACCTTGTGATTTTTGGTATACATTTTTCTGATTTGGGATGAGATTGAGCATCTTTTGCTATTCTCTCTTTTTTCTTCTTCCTTTTTTTTTTTTTTTTTTTTTGCAGTATCATGGTTTGAACTCGGAGCTTCAAGCTAATAAGGCAAGCATGCTACCACTTGAGCCATACCTCCAGCCCTTTTTGCTCTAGTTATTTTAGAGATGGAGTCTCACTTTTTGGCCAGGCATGCCTGGACAAAGACCCTCTATTTTGTACTTCCCAGTGTCATTAAGATAACAGGCATGTGCCACCACGACCAACTTTTTGCCATTGAGTTAGGGTCCCACAAACTAGATTCCAGGGCTTTCCTAAAATTGTGATCTTCCTTATTTGAGCCTCCCACATAGCTTGGGATAACAGGTCTACCACCACACCCAGCTATTAGTTGAAATTGGATTTCAATAACTTTTTGCCCAAACTAGCCTTGAACAGCAATCCTCTCAAACTCAGTCTTCCCAAGTAGCTAGGATTATAAGCATGAGCTACCAGTGCCCAGCTAAGTCTTGGCATATTACAGACCAAGTGCTCCAATCTTGTCCTTGATCCTTCAAGAAAAACTTTGCTCTTGTATGTAACTTTTAGACTCAGCTAGTCAAGTTCCCCTGCAATGACTTGGGGCTTTGAATAGAGTTATGCTGGATGTATATATCAACAAGAGAAGAACACTTATGTTTCATAACTTTGTCTTTCATTCAACAATGCAATTCTCTATTTCTTAATTATTTTCAATAAAATGTGCAATTTTTAATTTCCTTGGCAAATGTCTTGAATGGTTTTGTTGGATTATTTGTAGGTGCTTAATATTTATTCTGCTTTTTCACTGCATTATGGTTTGAACCTGAAATGAAGCTCGAATGCTCATGTGTAAAAGGCTTGGTAACCAGCAGATGAGAAGTGATTGGATTCTGAGGGCTCTAATGAGTAGATGAATTACTTGATGGAGTCATAAGATTTGGCACTATTGGGAGGTGTTGGAAAACTAAGAGGTGGGGCTTAGTTGGAAGAAGTAGGCCACTGGGGGAGTGACCTGGAGAGGTATACCTTGTCCTGAGTCCCTTACTACTAGCTCTTTTTCTTTTCTTTTTGCTACCTGACCACCATGTGGGTGATTAGCCCTGCTCTACCACACTCTTTCTGCCAGGGTCTTTCCCTTATCGGAAGCCCAGAAACAGTGGACCCAATTGACCATGAACTGAAACCATGAGACAAAATTCACCCTTTTTTCTCAGGTATTTGTCACAGTATTAAAAAACTAACACACACTCTATGTAGTAATAAATTATGCTTTGTGAAACAGAAATGCAATTGGTCTTACCTTTTTTTTTTTTTAAATCAGGAACACTGTCAAATCATCTCAATACTTCTAATACGTTAACTATGGATTCTTTTGATTTCTGTGTATAGGAAATGTTAGCTCTGAATAAGGAAGTTTTATCTCTTACTTCCTAATTTTTACTTTTATTTCTTTTCATGACTTACTTCACTGGTCAGGAAACTAATTCAATGTTGAATAAAAATGATGACAGGATTGTTTTGTTGTTTCTAATTTAAAATAGAATATTTTAAATAATTACTTATTAATTTCATATGTCTTTAGATTTATTTATAGGTATAATTCACATGATCACAGAAATTCCTTTAGCATGAAATGCATTTAGAAAGAAAAAAGAAAATAAATGGCCCTTCAATGAGTGAAAAGATGTTCAACTTCACTCATGATTATAGAAATGAAAATTAAAACACATCCTATCTACCAGACTTGTGGAATGCTAAAAACTATGAGAACACTATCTGTGGTGAGGCTATTGGGAAACAGGAATTGCTATTTATTTCTGATTAAAATGTAAATCTGTTTAATCTTTTTTTTTAAGGGGAATTTGGAAACACCAAACAACACCTCTGTTTATCTGTATTTCTATACTTATCTTTTGACCCTACTATCCTACCTTTAGGAGTTTATCCTCAAAGATACACTGCTAACAGTATAAGAATAATATGTACTATCTCTTGAAATTTCAAATTATTGATAGCAACTGAAATGTCCATATATCCTAGGGTGAGTGGAATAAATTATAGTGTATACACAGAGTGGTACTCTAAATGTTGTAAAAAAGTGAAGTAATTTCTATGAGTGAATACATATTTATTTTGTGGATATATTGTCAAATAAGAAGTAAGGTGAAAAGATTTTCTATCATATGCTACCTTTCATATAAAAAAGGGATACCAGAAAATTTATATGTGCTTATTCGTTCATGAAATCACAGAAAATATAAACCTAAAACTCATGAGATCAGTTACTATGGAGGCTGGTATTGGGTTCCTGTGAATGTTCCCTTATTTGGAAAAAGGTTCTTTGCAGACGTGATTAAGAATCTTGAGGTGAGAAGATGACCCTGAATTATCTGGGTGAGCCCTAAATACAAGGATAAGTGTCCTTCTAAGAGAGAAGCAAAGGGATATTTCACATACACACAAAGAATAAGACAACATGAAGATGAAATACTTGGGGTGATGCAACTATAAACCAAAAAAAAAAAAAAATCTAAAAACGCTGAGCCACCAGAAGCTGCAAGAAGTAGAAAATGATTGTCACCCAGAGCCCTGGAGAGAGGGCAGTCCCACTGACACCTTGATTTTAGACTTCTGCCCTCCAGAGCTATGAAAGAATATGTTTTGCTGTTTTAAGTCATGAAATTTGTGATAATTTCAGGGAATTAGGGAATTAATACAGTTACTTATATGAGTGGGTTGCCATGGGATGTAAAGAATAGGAGAGTGAAAATGAAACAGAAGCAAAGAGGTGACATTTCAGTGAGTGCATCTTTTTCTGTAACTGACTATTTGAAACATTTTAATGTTTTACCAACTCAATATATATGTATAATTAAATTCAAGCAGGATGTAGGAAGAGCACCAAATGGAACATGCACAGATAAAAATGAAACTAACTGCATTACAAATGAATAACAGAGCTACGGTAAAAGAATGGGGGAAATAAAGGAGCAAACCTGTTTGTTTAGAAAGAATACTTGACAAAGTATTCAAGGTTAACAACAAAAATAACAGTACACAAATATTGTGCTCTATTATGCTTGTTTTTCACAGAGATATGAGTTGACAATTCTGATACTAATTATGTATGAGGATTGAGTAAAAAGTAAATACCTGTGGAAAATGAGATTTCTCATTGTCAGAGAAAGTAATTTACTAATAAGTAAAGGGAAGGCTAGAATAAGTACAGAGGTGGAACTAGAACCAATACCATCAGTATGAACCCACATCATTAAATATACATTTAAATACACATTTATAAATAGTTACATGTATAAATACATCCATTAGTATATTACTATTTATACTTAGCTCAGCATGCTGATGTAGACCTAAAAGCAATAATACTTCAGTGGCAATGAGCAACCCTCGTCCCCAGACCTTCATTCTGCTAGGAAAAGTAACAGAGCTCCTTGGGAAAATGACTGATCTGTGACTGAATACTGAAAGTGTAAGATGAGCTCGGAACATCTTTTCAATACAGAAAACAAGAATGTGGCTCAAGAGACAAAGAGGATATTTCAAAAGAACTTAGGAATCAATGCGAAATGGCCAAAACTAGGACAAGTTGAGCAATACAAGAAATAAGGGGTGGAATGGATTATAACTTCTAAAATAAAAAAATTTACAAAATCATAGCAATATAACTAAATAAATGAATAGATAAAATGATCATGTATAGGGAGAATCAGGGAAGTAGGTCACCTTTCAACAGTTCTAGCTGAGCAGTTAGGTATCATCAAGGGATTCAAATCAGTGATCAAATTCAAGTTAGTGAGCAAAACTATGAGAAACAGAGCCTTTAAATAATCAAAAGGAACATTTGCTCAAGATCCCTACCTATTTAGAAAGGGAAAATCATATATTTATAGAGGAAAAAACTAAGTAAACACAACCTTAACCAATTGATTACAGATAGCGGCCTCATCAATGAGACATACCAGCATTGAAAGCTTTCTAATGTGAAGCTCAGAGATGTGCATCAGTTCTGAGGTATTCCTGCTAAAAATACAAAACTTGAAATTAACTACTGGAAATCATAATACAAACCTAAATTAAGAAACATGCTACAAAATACCTGGCAAGAACTCTTCAAAAGGATCAAGGTCATGAAAGACAAAAGAAAAAAGAAAGACATTGTCTCAGATTATCAAACAAGAGATACAACCAAATCAATATCTTGCTGTATTGAATTTTAGTTCAGAAAATGGAAATTAGTGAAACAATTGATAAAAAATGATCAAAGTCTGTAGCTTCCTTAATAAGCACTATTGGTGTTAATTTCTGGGCTTTGATGATTGCACTCTAGCCATGACTTAGAAAAGGCATACAGATACCCTTTGTACTATTTCTTCAAGTTTCACCAAGTTTTTAAATTTAAACTTATTGAAGAACAAAAAAAATAAGGATAGAAAATTCCTATTTATTCTTTATTTGCTAATAATTTTTATTAAAATGTTGAAGATTGAATTTCATCCACTGATATCCCTGAATCTAATATGATGAAAATTTTTCCTTCATCTGTTACTATGGTGACTGCATTATTTGATTTTTTTAGTGTTGATCAGAACTTGCACACTTGAGACAAAACAACTTGGTCACTAGATACCATCTTTGCACATGTTGCTTCATTGGTTTGTCATCTTGTCTGGAATTTTTGCGTCTGCGCTCATGAGACTGGCTGTCATAGTTCTTTCTTAGACTGTTCCTGCTTGTGTTTTCTGTTCCAATTTTGTCCTACTTTATGAGTTGGAGAGTTTTCACTCTTCTTTATACTCTAAATTTGTCTGAAGAGTGGGATTTACTAGATGTAGTTCATTATTTAATTTAATTAAGTAATTTTTTGTGGTACTGGGGCTTGAACTCAGGGCCTACACTTTGAGCCACTCCACAAGCCCTTTTTTGTGATGGGGTTTTTTTCAAGATAAGGTCTCACAAACTATTTGCCTGGGCTGCCTTCGAACTGGATCCTCCTGATCTCTGCCTCCTAGTAGCTAGGATTACAGGTGTGAGCCACCGGTGCCTGGATCATAATTTTATTTTTATAGTACATTGTTTTTATTTTTCACAGCTATCCTATTCTTTCTAGAAACAACTTTTTTTGGGGGGTTGGGTCTAAGGGTATACTGATGTTTGAACTCAGTGCCTTGCACTTGCTAGGTAGGAATTCTACCACTTGAGCTATGCTCTGAGCCCTTTGTGTTTTAGTTATTTTTCAAATAAAATCTCATGATTTTTGCCCAGCTGGCTTGGAAATGATTCTTCAACCTACACCACCCAAATTGCTGGGATGTCATATGTGCACCACCACACCTAGCCAGTTTGTTTAGATGAAGGTAGTAGTCTTAACTTTTTTTTTGATTGGCCTCAAACCACTATCTTCTGGATCTCTATCACCTGAGTAGCTGGAATTACAGCAAGAGCAACCTGGTTCTTGGAAAAAATATATTTTCTGACTCCACCTATATTGGGCTTGGCCACATGTTTCCTCTGGCCAATGGACTGTGAGCACATGTGATGCATGCCACATCTAAGCAGAAGCCATAATAACCAGACAGTTATGCAGTCTTTCCTCCACATCCTCTATGGGAGTATGGAAGCAGTTCCTTCTTTATGAGTCTTGAAATTAGAAGACACATGGACAAGGTATGATCCTACTGCACAACTAGAGAAAAACTATAGCAAATTTGCACCAAGCAAAATAGCATAACAATGAGAGCCAGAAATACATACATAAGACATCAATATTTTACAATTTCTTTTACACAGCACAATCTAGCAAGAATTGACTACTATTCTGTACCTTAAGTATTTTGTAGAACTTATTGATAAAACAGTTCAGATGTTTTCTTTATAGGAAAAGTTTTAAGTAGTGATTAAATTTTTTGACAAAATACAAAAAATATATTTTATTGCAGTTAAAACTAAGTTTTTAAGTAAATATCATATAAGGAGAAACTGGTAAATCAAAGTTTGACTGAGAATCAACTACAATGTTCTATGCACCAAGATTACCTGTGTAAAAATTTTTATTATGCTACATCTTTTGTAATCAGATGACCTTGATGTATAGAACAATTTATAGCTAAATCTCAATCAAGCTTTGACTGTGTACAGTTTATATTTCTTACTTTTCTTTTTTAATTGTGCGAATTCACCCCTTCCATCATTCTCCTTTATCCCCTCTTCCCCTATTCCTGAAAATTATTAAATTTTTCTATCTTTTTGCAAGTCAATCTTGTGGGTATTAAAATGTTTAGAATTTCATCTACGTTTTCAAATTCATTGGTATAACTCTTTTATAATATCTTTTTATCTTTTCTTTCTTTTTGGCAGTACTGGGGTTTAAACCTAAGGCTTCACACTTGGTACACACATAGTCCCTCATCAAAGTCACACTTTTTTGCTCTGGTTATCTTGGAAATAGGGTCTTGCTTTTTACCCAGGCTAGCCTGGTCCACATCCTATTTTACACTCAACACATTGAGATGGGGTCTCATGAACTTTTTGCTCTGATTGGCCTTGAGCTTTGATCCGCCTAATCTCAGCTTTCCAAGTAGCTAACATTGCAGGCATGAGCCACCAATGCCTGGCTTTTTCTCCCCCTCTTTTTTAATGCCAGCAAATCTTAAGTCCCATATTCTATCCTTACATTACAGATTTGAACCATTTTTCTCTACCAGGAGAGATGCAAATATTACTACCTTTTCAAAGAGCTGACTTTTATTAGGTTGGGTTAGTTTTAAATGACAGAAACAAGAAATTCAAAATAACAGTGGCTTAATAAATGTAGTTTAGTCTCTGACTCCATAAAAGTTCAGAGTGGGCTCTCTAGGTAAGCATGGTGCCTTCATTCATGAAGACCATAATAAGCCAGCCTCTTTCCAGTCTATCTTGGTCCAAAAGAGAGGAAGAAATAAGAAAGGAAAGGACAAATTGCACTCAGTAGCCCTTTTTAAAGGAAGAGTCCCAAAAAACATGTTCACTACCTTATCATTGGCCTGAATCTATTCCTACAATTGCACCTAAGCTCCAATCAGAATTATGCCACTGGATTACCATCTGCCCACCTAAATATCGAGTGTTTTAGTAGTAAGAACAAAATAGAAAATAGGAATTGAAGGAAAACAAATACTTCTTGCAACACTGATCTTTGCTATTACATATGAATTTCTAATTCTGCTCTTATTTTCACTAGCTTTCCTTCTAGAGGAAGAAGTTATTCTTGTTTCTCACTTCTTTAGGTGTCAAAGTAGCTAATTAATATGCAGAATGGGGGAGGTTAGTACAAGTTTCTATTTGTATCCTAGTTTAGTAACATGATTTCTCTTGTAATTTCTTCAGTAGTTCTGAACACTGAATAAATGCTAGTTCTTCAACACCTAAATTCATCTTTTTTTCTCCTGATAATTAAGTACAGGAATCTATAATATGACTGGTCATCTTAGTAATTTCAAAAATTTTTATTGTTATCTTTCTATTTTTCTGACATTTTCTAAATTTTCCTCAATGAAAATCTATTGCATTTTAATCAAGAAAAAATCTTTAACAAAAGATAATGAAAATATTTTTAAAAATATTAAAAATATCTCCCCAAATTAATGAACCAATAAAGAAATGGGCAAGTGAACTAAACAGAACTTTCTCAAAAAAAGAAATTCAAATGGCCAAAAAACACATGAAACAATGCTCACCATCTCTAGCAATAAAGGAAATGCAAATTAAAACCACACTAAGATTCCACCTCACCCCCGTTAGAATAGCCATCATTAGCAACACCACTAACAACAGGTGTTGGTGAGGATGTGGGGAAAAAGGAACCCTTTTACACTGATGGTAGAAATGCAAACTAGTACAACCACTCTGGAAAAAAATTTGGAGGTTTCTTAAAAATCTAAACATAGATCCACCATATGATCCAGCAATACCACTCTTGGGGATATACCCAAAAGAATGTGACACAGGTTACTCCAGAGGCACTTGCACACCCATGTTTATTGCAGCACCATTCACAATAGCCAAGTTATGGAAACAGCCAAGATGCCCCACCACTGACGAATGGATTAAGAAAATGTGGTATCTATACACAATGGAATTTTATGCAGCCATGAAGAAGAATGAAATGTTATCATTCACTGGTAAATGGATGGAACTGGAGAACATCATTCTGAGCGAGGTTATCCAGGTTCAGAAGACCAAAAATCATATGTTCTCCCTCATATGCAGACAGTAGATCAAGGGTAAACACAACAAGGGGACTGAACTTTGATCACATGATAAAGCGAGAGTACACAGGGAGGTATGAGGATAGGTAAGACACCCAGAAAACAAGATAGCATTTGTTGCCCTCAATGCAGAGAAACTAATGCAGAAACTTTAATGCATCAGAGGACAATAGGAGAAAGGGACCAGGAACTAGAGAAAAGGTTATTTCGAGAAGAATTAATTTAGAATGTAACACATATGTATAGGAAAGCAATAGCTATCCTTATCTCAACTAGCAAAAACCCTTGGTCCTTCCTATTATTGCTTATACTCTCTCTTCAACAAAATTAGAGATAAGGGCAAAATAGTTTCTACCTGATAGCGAGAGGGGGCAGAAGGGAGGGGTGGAGAGAAAGGGAGGGGGCAGGGGAAATGGGGGAGAAATGACCCAAACATTGTATGCACATATGAATAAAAGAAATTTTAAAAATATATATTAAAAATAGCAATTAAGTAATATCCAACAAAGAACTCAACAAAATGAGTAAGCTAACCAATAAAATGAGAGATGTATGAGGGAAAAAAATAATTGATACATACTTGAAAATTTTCTTGAAATATCTAAATAAAAATATATTCAATCAAAAATTCAAACTATCCTGATGAATTAGTAAATAAAAGTAATGCTGATGATGGCTGATTAAAACAACACTAGACCATATGGAATTGTTTAATGTGTCATATTCCTTCCTGATTACCCTGAATTAGGTCAAATAAATCCTGTGACAAGAGAACAGTCATAAGGACAATACTGCACTTCTTGGATGGACAAATCAATATCTCACAGTTAAAACATTGATTAACAGCCACTATGTAAGTTTCCTTATTAGTGTATTTACTCAGACAAAAAATGGGCAAATCCCATTTACCCGTGCCACCAATATCCCCTCATCTAACACCCAATCAATGACCACTTCCTTCTCTTCCTACATGAGGTACAGAATCTCTTCAGTTAGAATTCTATTTCTGAAGTATTCTACGTCCTTTGTCATTACTGACCAGTTTAAACATTTGGCATAACAACCTGCAGAACTCCATGAGAATTGCACACTGAAAGTTCTCAGAATTAATGAACAGATAATGTGTTTTTTAGGCAATACAAGTCAAGTAGCAACAAATTATTCGAGGAGTAAAGACAGCCAAGCATGAAAATTACAAAATAATGTACATAAGAATTTTATAACTTGGAAAAATTATAAATGGAATTTGTAAAAGAGAATATTATAAAAAGCATCCTGACTTTACAAAAAAAAACCCAGCATATACACAGAAAAAAGTTATTTCTCAGGACATTGGACCAATTAACAAGTTTGCCTTGACATCTTTATTTTTTACACAGGCACATAAATTAGAAAAACAAATAACTATCTCTTACCAACCTCGCTGCCTCTTGGCTTCCCCCAAAGCTGTGTCTCTCTGTGTCTTTAGTATCTGCTTCCACTTCTGAAATCCACAACCTTCTTTGTATCTCTCATTTAAAGTCTCAAAGTCCTTTGCCCGTCCTATTGTTACCTTCCTTGCATTACTTTCTGCATTCAGTCCCATCACTGCAATAAGACAACTCATTCTGAGAGGCAAAGGTCAAATGAGATGTCAGCTTCCCTGAGCAGATACCTTCATGGACAGATAGAACTTATTTAAGATGAATGGGCACCTATTATTTTGGGGTTGAGCGTTATGGCCTGTGTGTTAAGAAGAGGGATTTGAGGGGAATCTGGTCAAAGTGTAGCATGTGTTCCATTTCTCTCACCACAGACAGAGAGACAGACAGATGACAGATAAATAATTTTTCACTCTCAGAATTTGCTAATAAGTGTGATAATATGAAGAAATTGTTCCCAACATCCATGTTTTTCTCCCTCTACATATTGGGATAGCTTGTAATGAAGACTAATATAGATTAAATAGGACACACTTTTCTTTCAGTCGTCCTTCATATTCCGAATGGAAAATATATTTTTTATCTTAGTCAACAACGAAAGATTGGCAATCTAAAAGTCCTCAGTGGAGAAGAATTCTGAGACTGAGGCTTGGTGTGCAAAACGACAATGACTTTAACAAGATTTGAAGTGAGAACAGGAGAGAGTGTATGATTTTCCACACCTCTGATCTCAGTACCTTGAAAAGAAGGTAACAAACCAACCACAGAACATAGGATTTGCAGTTGAATCTTTGTCTTTATTGGCTTCATTAACTTTTTTCTTTATGTTTTTACATTTTATCTTTAAGATATTAATATTTTAAACATAATTTTAATTTTTTTACAGATTTCATGAATAGCTACTATGTACCTAACAATGTTTTAGATAATGGAGATAAAATGCTATGCAAAAAGTCATGAACTCTACTTTATAGATGAGAAAAATGTTAATAAAGTGGTCATAAATAAATAGCCATTACAATGGGAGATAACTATAAGGAAAAAAAGTACCGGACATCATTAGTTAGGACAATGTGATATTGGACAAGTTTCTTAGCCTATCTGAGTCTCTATAAAATGACGATAGTAATATGTCATAAGTACTTGTAAAAATAAACTTGGCAATATACTCAATATGTATAATATGTGTAAAACAGTTCTATTATACCAAGAAAAACATAATTTTTAAATATACACATATTCATTGAAATTGTCTATTTAGCAATCATACATGAGGTGGTATATTACTTGCTATGAATATATGTAAATATTCTCTTTTTTCTGTTGCACACATATATTCTTTGTGTTCTTTATAATCTATGTTAGTGTGCAAGTGGACAAAGAGAATTTGTGTAGTTTAGGAAATAAAGCACATTCAGCAAGAAAAGGGAAGAAAAATCAACCCTGGTAATCTCACAAAATACCTAGGTGAAAAGAGGTTCAAACTGTGAACTGCAATATTATGAACTAGCTAGAAGGATCAAGAGGAGGAAATCCTCCATGCATTCAATAGTCTTCTTCCTGGGAAATAGAGGCTCTGTCTAACCCTATAATTAAGATGAGAAGATTAAGACACATAATAAGGAAAAGAATAAACTAAGATAGGATATCTGGCAACCAGGACTTGTTGGACATAAGGGCACAGGGAAAGTCCTGGAAAAGAAGCCAAAAGCAGGGACAAGTGGAAACCTTCCTCAGAGCCCTGGGGAACCTAGACCATGCGAGCGCAGACTTTAGAGGCAGACATCATTAGTTCTGAGGCTAACTCTGCTGAGCACCAGTTGTTTGATCTTAGAGAAGCGATTAGTTTCTCTGTACATGAGTCTTCTGATATAAAAAAAGGGAAACACAACAGTATTACCTCACTGGGTTAGATGAAGTAATATAATTAAGATTCTTAGAACATAGGAAGTGCTCTAACTATAAGAAGTAGCTGTCGTTACTAATGCTATTCTTCTTATTAATAATGTTACATGCCCTTTTAGATGGAAGCACAGCAATGGGATAAAGGGTGTTCTTCAGTGAGAAATTCAGCCTGCTTCTACTTGTGAACTGTAGTCACCAATTAAAATCAAGATGGTAAGTTATGGATGCTGTCAAGCCTAGTGACAACGCATGTGAGTATCCATGGCTTCATTAATGAGGATGTTTAACATGTATATCCAGTGAGAAGATGAGTGGTAAGGGGTTACAAAGTTGTTATATTTTCTCAACAACATCATCAAACACCAAGGCTCTTATTCTTCTCTGCCATGCTCAGCTTATTGGCTTTGTTTCTTCATGATCACATGATGGCTACCATAGTCACAAACATGAATCTGGCATAAGTGAATGGGATTTCCATTGCTGACAGGTAAACAGGTGGCCATTCTATTAAAAAAGAATTCTATTAAAAAGGAAGAGGAAGGGGTATAGCTGGTGGGTAGATAGCTGACTATGTTTAACACAAACTTCATGATTTAAAAATGTTCTGAATTATATTTTTGAAGGCAAATGAAATAATTACCTGTGGCAAGTTGAAAGAATATGTAATATTTAGACACAAAAATCATAAGGGATGTGGATGAAAACAGAAGAGCTGTCAGTGCTTTGGGCAAAGTTTTCACTGGAAATTTTAAGTGTAATTGTGTGCATAAAACATAAATTTATTTTCAGAAATGCAAATGAAACACCTGGGATGACTGAAAATAATATAACTGGGTTTCTTACATCATCACTCTCAGTCACATGGATTATCTGAGTTATCGCTAAGGTTTGTACTAACATTTTTTATTAGTATAGATTCATTGAGCAAAGGGGTTTCATTATGATATTTCCACATATACATATAATTATGTATATAATACTTTCTCACCTCCCCTTAAAACAGTTTCATTTTTCTTTCATACATGTGCATAGAGTACTTCTGTCATATTCACCCCGCTTTTACTCTCTCCTTTCACCCTCCAGCTGGTTTTCATCCTCAAGCAGAGTCCATTTTATACTTTGTCATTAGTTTTTTAAGATCTAGATTCTGAATTTGAGAAAGAACATGTAACATTTCTCCTTTTCAATCTTGGTTATTTCACTTAACATGATGATTTCCAGTTCCACCCATTTTTCTGCAAATGCCATAATTTCATTCTTCTTTATGGCTGAATAATACTCTGTTGTATATACATACCACATTTTCTTTATCCGTTTATCTGTTTGGCACCTGGGCTGATTCCATAGTTTGGCTATTGTGAACTCATATTTAAACTCAAATTTTCCTAGATCCTCCCCTAAAAAAATTGCTCTCCTTTCACTACTTCTTTATATATCAAGTTCTAGAAGGAGTTGACTATACCCTGTACTTCTGCTAATGCTGTTCTCTCATGAACATTCCTCAGTGAGGTTCTTATCAGCTGCATGCAGAGCTCACTTCATCTGACATAAGTCACCAGGCCCATTATGAGGCACGTTCTCACCTCCTAACACACTAGCTGTTCCTCCTCATCCTCCTTCACTGCATCCTCCTTACTTTCTCTAATATTGATGTTGGAGGGCCTCCTTAGAACTCTGGGAGTATCAGTCCTTTGGACCTCTTTTAATTGTCAACCATACACTCTCTGTAGATGGCAAATTCAGTCCTGCTGCTTTAAATACCATCTCTAAGGCCAAATACACCACAAATCAAATCTGCACTGGAGACCTTTCACATGAACTCTACAGTCTTATATCCCAATAGGGCTCTCAAAGTAGCATACCCAAAACTCTCCTTTAGCCACATTACCACCACAGGCAAGACTTGCTCTTTGCCTGGGTACACCCTAGATTGATACTTGTTCACCTAGCTTCTCAGGTTCTAAGTTTTGAAATCAACCATGACTCACTCCTCTCTTTCTTTAATCAGTTGGAAAATCCTGAAGACTCTGTTTCAAAACATGTCTTGACTATGATCACTTTTTATCATCTTTATCCTATCACATTGCTCCAAACCATTATCTAGCATTTGTCTTATTAATATAATTGATCTTCCTACTTCCACATTTCCCCTTACAGTTTATTTTTCAAACAAAAGCCAAAGAAATGTTTCTAAAATATGTTAGGTCATGTCACTTTCTACTCCAAACTTCCCAATTGCTTTGATTTTCCTAGCCCCTAGTAGCATCTAACATCATGCAGGAAATACCCCTCATTGCACTGTCCTTCCCCTCTTCCTTCCCCCTACACCTGGATCACTGCATCTCAGTTACTCTGGTCCCCTTTTTCTTCCAGAACATCCCAAGCATGTTCCTGTTGCCTTGGGTGGCACATTTCTGTCAGATAACCACACAAACCTTTCTCTTTTCTTTCATATTTCTCCTCCAATAGCTCCCATCAGACAACTAACTGCCTGGGTAAAATACCTCCCACCCTTGTCTCTCTTCTTCTACTTAACTTTTTTCCATAGCATATTTGTTTGATTATTTTCTGTGTCCTCCCACTAAAATGTATGCAACACAAGATCAGGGACTTGTGTCTGTTGTGTTCACTGCTGCACCCAGGACAGGAACAGTGCCTATCTCCTATAAATGTTCAGTCCATGTGGAGTGAACACATGGATCATTTAATGGCTACTTTCTGAGTAATCATTTATTTTTGTTTAATTTTTTACAAGTCATACAATTTTTGAGGCTATTTTCATTATTATAAATTGACATCTTCAATAGGTTTGTTTCTTTTAAGCAGACGAGAGAAATGTTTTACATTTTATGATAATTGTACTTTAAATTTGATTACTTTTTTGGGTTGTATTTTTAACAACATTATGCTTCATATATTAATGTATTCTATAAAGTGAACACTTATCATGTTTTATTTCTTCAAAGGATCATGTTGAAATCATAGTCCCTTCACTTAGGTCATATTTACCACTTGGGGGCCATGTCCTATAGTATATTTTAATAGTCTAATTGGAAATCATTCCAAAGTCAAATGCTGTGATATTTTTCTGAATATGCCAATTAACACTTTGAAAACACAGGCATTTCATGTTGATATTGGGCTTGACAGTATTATGTAATTTATTTGTGTTCTGTACACAGTACTTTGATGAACTTTACATTAAGATTGTAGCCCTTTTGCAATCACACACATCTTTGTATGTGTTTTAAAACACATACAGATAAAACATGCAATAATGTTTATAAACATTCACTAAGAGATTGCTTTAGAAAATAATCAAAAATAATTATACACAATGCTTTTGTTTTCTAGCTGTTACTACTTTCTCACGCAAACTAATAATATTATCTGAGTTAATCAAATGGAAGAGAGCTTTAAAGTTTGTCTTGGGCTATCTTCTGTATCCTTCCTAATTCCACCCATTCTATACCAACTTTCTGACATTGCTCTGCTATTCAATGAGAACCTTCTATGAGATCATAACTTCTATGAGATGATAACTCCCAGAATGGCTGCATTTCTGTTGATAGGACTGGCTCTCCACATATTGTGTATTTTCCTCTCTTTTTAGATCTGCTCTGTCCCTCTTCTCTTCTTTGGACCACAGTCTGTGCTTAGTGTCTTCTCCCATTACTCATTATTGCTTAGAAATAATAATAATGACTATTCCTTGTCTCAGTCTCTGACTTTTGTTATTTTTCATTTTGTTTTAAGGTAATTTCATCTGTTCACACTTAAAACTAACACCTTAATAGTAAATAATCACAGCAATTTGGATATCAATGTCTGATTTCAGCTTGATAAATAATGAGATGTCAAATTCAAATTCAACATCACTGAAAAAAGTGAGAAAATTTTTCCCCTCAAATCTTCTCTATTCTCATTTTTCTGATCTATATTACTCATTCCCTTCTTCTGTACTTCTCCAACAAGTCTCATATGCTTTTCTCCTTTATCTTCAAATTAACCAGCTTATAATTAAGAGTTATAAACAACTGCTTATAAATAAGAGTCTCTTGCAACTTGGTTAATTTTAATTATAAATTGTATGGTTGAGCTCAAATCAAAACATAAAAGTATTTCAAAGACCATGACTGAAAATAAAGTAGCATACAATTACAGGGGGAAGATCAGACTTAAGTCACCACACTATCAAGGTAGAGTAGGCACAAATAAAATTTTAAATCTTATTGATTTCATTTTCCCCTTAAGTTTAAAAACTATGCTTTCTTTTCATCTTGATAACTGAAACATGTTTTTATTTAAACTTTCATCATTACCCTCTACCTACTGGGTTTTAAAGCTTGTTTACTAATCCCTCTCAGTTGTATAGAGTTTAGAATTTGAAATACATATCTATGCCCTGAAATGTGTTGAACTTGGTAATTTCACTGGGACTCAAGAACTACCATTCTAGGAGGATCCAAGATGGTGACTAGGGCCCAGAAGCAGACAGTGTGCGCTCCATGAATCAAAAACCTTGCTGAGACCGGGGAGCCACATTTGGTGGAAACAAAGCACCAAGGAAAATCAAAATTTTGACACCCTGAAGCCCTAGCCTGTGGAAAGTTTCTCCACACCACATTATACTGAGAAAACAGGAGGGCTGCCACCATCACCAGACACCAGCTCCAAACCTGCTTGGGAGACATTGGCAGACCAAACAGGTGAGCACCAAGTGTCATGTGGTATTCCCCCAGCTACCCTAGGATAAACCAGCATAGCCCTCTGGGCAAACTGACCACCCCCCTCACAAAAAAAAAAAACTGAATAAATAACAAACTGAAAACTAGCACATAGCAGAGAGGGCAGGAAGCTGAAAGCACACTGGAGAAGCGGGGAGGCGCAAGGAGCTGATCTCCATGTGAACTTTCAGTAAACAAGGGCTGGAAAGGCAGAAAGGCTGACCATGGGCAGGTAATAAGCCACTGCCTGAAATAGGGCAGGCAGCAGTCCACAAAGCTCATCTCCTGAGCCAGTGAGCAACACCCAAAGTCAAATGACACTGCAAAATTGAAAAACAATCAGCATACTATCATAACATGCTGACAGCAGGGGACTGGCTGATGGATCACTGACCTTGCCCCAGAGAAAGGGGGTGAGGCAAAGAAACGAGACCCAGTAATCAAGCACAGTGAAAACCCAACTCCAAAGCAGGACAGCTGGTGGACTACACAGCTGATCTCCAGAACCTGAGAGCAACATACAAACTTAAACTGCCACACCTCACTGAGGGACGAGCTGACCAAGCAGCTGCCTCTGAAAGACAGAAAAAAACCCAAAAACCGACTACCTAACCACCTGGTGAGACTACCACAGAGCTTCTGCTTAACTACCAATACCAGGACTAGGTGCTGGAGGAGTAACACCAGAATGTAAACTAAGACTGAAATTCTATTGTTCCTGAACCTGAAATTTTGTTTGTTTGTCTGCTTCATTTCTTGTTTGTTTGTGTTTGTTTGTTTATCACTCCCTGTTGATTTCTCTGGGGTTTTTTTGTTGTTGTAGTTTTGGTTTGTTTTTTTGTTCATTTTGGGGTGTTTTTTGTTTGTTTTTTGTTAGTTTTACTATTGTGAATTAGTTAATACTAAATTACACCCAGACCAGGGACAGAAATAGCACACATACACTTAGCTAAAAACTCAATACAGCCACAAAACAAAATTAAACCAAGGGAAAGAAAAAAGGAGACTGAAACCACCAATAGCCTATCAAGAACATAGTTGCACAGTACCAAGTGGAGCAATGGGAAGATGAAAAAGGAATGGAAACCATTCTTCCCCCAGAAATAATTTAATACAGGATTCAGAAGAAAATGAAGAAAATGGATACCCAGGTCCAGGCTCCAACAAAACAAAGATAATTGACACCAAGAGACCCAACTTTGCCCACAAGAACATCCACAAAGAAGAAATCCTGCAAGTAATCACTGAGAATTTCATGGAGATGTTACTAGACATGGTTAACCAAAATGTACAAGAGGTACTCAAGAAATTTCAAGACACCAAAAATAAAAAATACAAGAAGACACCCAAACAAATGAATGAACTCATAGGAGCCCTAAATAAACACCAAAGTGAAACACAGAACACTATAAATAGAGAGATAAAGGAATTAAAGATGAAAATAAACAATATTAAAGAGGAAGTGACCAATGAGATGGAAAACCTCAGAAAAAAGAATGGCACATAAATACAAAACACAGTGGAAGGCCACTCCAGAAGATAAGAACAAGCGGAAGACAAAATCTCAGAACTTGAAGATAAAATGGAAATTAAAGGAAAAACTGAAGAGCTATTAGTCAAAAAACTCAAGACCTGTGAAAATAATATGCAAGAACTCACCGACTCCATAAAAAGACCAAACCTGAGAATCATGGGCATTGAAGAAGGAAAAGAGCTGCAAGCAAAAGGGATTCATAATATATTCAACAAAATAATAACAGAAAATTTCCCAAATCTAGAGAATGTATGCCCATTCAGGTACAGGAAGCCTTCAGGACACTAAGCAGACTTGACCAAAATAAACCTACCCCACAACATATTATCATTGAAACAATAAGCACAGAGAGTAGAGAAAGAATATTAAAGGCTATAAGATAGAAAAAAATCAATAACATGCAAAGGTAAACCCATCAAAATCACAGTATATTTCTCAATGGAAACCTTAAAAGCAAGAAGGGCATGGAGTGAGGTATTTTAGGCACTGAATAAAAATACCTTCAACCCTAGGATACTCTACCCAACAAAACTATCATTCAAAACAGATGGAGCAATAAATGTCTTCCATGATAAGCAGACACTAAAACAATGTATGACAACCAAACCAACACTACAAAAGATTTGCCAAGGAATTCTGCACACAGAAAGTGAAAGCAAGCAAAACCATGAGAGGACAGGCAATATCAAACCACAGGAGAAGAAAAGACAAGGAATGAGAGAGTAACATTGACTCAGCTGCACACAGTCAAACCCTTAAACCACAAAAACAACTAAATGACAGGAATCACCACATACCTATCAATATTAACACTGAATGTTAATGGATTTAACTCCCCCATCAAAAGACACCATTTGGCAAACTGGATTAAAAAGGAAGATCTAACAATCTGTTGTTTATGGGAAGACCCATATCATCAACAGCAACAGCACTGGCTTAGGGTGAAAGGCTGGAAGAAGACTTACCAAGCCAATTGTCCCCGAAAACAGGCAGGAGTAGAAATACTATCTTGGACAAAGTAGATTTCAAACTTACATTGATAGAATGAGATAAAGAAGGACATTCCATACTAATAAAAGGAGAAATACACCAAAAAGAAATAGCAGTTACCAACCTCTGTGCACCCAATTTCATCAAACATACCTAAAAGCATGTATAGACTCCAACACAGTGATAGTGGAAGACTTTAATACCCCCCCATCACCAATAGATAGGTCATCCAAACAAAAAATCAATAAAGAAATTCTAGAACTAAATCACACCATAGATCAAATGGATCTGGCTGATGTCTACAGAATATCTCATCCAACTTCTGCACAATATACATTTTTCTCATCAGCCATGGACCTTTCTCCAAAACTGATCATATCTTAGGGCACAAAGCAAGCCTCAGCAAATATAAAAAAAATAGAAATAATCCCTTGCATTCTATCTGATCACAATGCATTAAAACTAGAACTCAACAACAAAAATAATAGCAAAAAACATGCAAACAGTTAGAAACTGAACAACATTGCTCAATGATCAATGGGTCATTGATGAAATAAAAGTGGAAATTAAAAGGTTTCTGGAAGTTAATGAAAATGAAAACAGGACCTACCAGGACCTATGTAACACTGCAAAGGCAGTCCTAAGAGGAAAGTTTAGAGCCATCAGTGCATACATTAAAAAAGACCTCAAATCAATGACCTAATACTACATCTCAAACTCCTAGAAAAACAAGAATAATCAAAACCCAAAACAAGCAGAAGAGAAATAATGAAAATAAAGGCTGAAATTAATGGAATAGAAACAAATAAACAAAGAAACAAAAACCATACAAAGAATCAACAAAACAAAAAAGCTGACTATTTGAAAAAATAAACAAGATTGACAAACCCCTGGCAAACCTGACTAAAATGAGGAGAGAAAAAACCCAAATCAGTAAAATCAAAAATGCAAAAGGGGAGAAAACAACAAACATCACAGAAATCCAGGAAATCATCAGAGACAACTTTGAGAACCTATACTCCAATAAAATTTGAAAATCATGAAGAAATGGACAAATTTCTAGATACTTATGACCATTCAAAACTGAACCAAGAGGATATTAATCATCTGAATAAATCTATAACACAAAATGAAATTGAAGCAGCAGTAAAGAGTCTCCCAAAAAAGAAAAGTCTGGGACCTGATAGATTCTCTGCTGAATTCTATCCGACCTTTACTTTAAAGAAGAACTAATTCCAACACTCCTTAAACTATTCCATGAAATAGAAAGGGAAGGAACACTGCTTAACTCATTCTGTGAAGCCAATATTACACTCATCCCAAAACCAGACAAAGACACCTCCAAAAAGGAGAACTATAGGCCAATCTCCTTAATGAACATTGATGCAAAAATCCTCAATAAAATAATGGCAAACTGAATCTGACAACATGTCAGAAAGATCATTCACCTCAACCAAGTCAGCTTTCATCCCAGGGATGCAGAGGTGGTTCAACATACACAAATCTATAAATGTAATACAGCACATTAATAGATGCAAAGACGAAAACCACTTGATCATCTCAATAGATGCAGAAAAATCCTTTGATAAGATCCAACATCATTTCATGATAAAAGCTCTAAGAAAACTATGATAGAAGGAATGTACCTCAACACTGTAAAGGCTATATATGACAAATCTATAACCAACATCATACTTAATGAAGGAAAACTGAAACCATTTCCCCTAAAATCAAGAATGAGACAAGGTTGCCCACTATCCCCACTTCTATTCAATGCAGTCCTGGAATTCCTAGCCGGAGCAATTAGGCAAGAAGAAGAAATAAAAGGAATACAGATAGGTAAAGAAGCTGTAAAAATATCCCTATTTGCAGATGACATGATCCTACATCCTAAAGACCCAAAAAACTCTGCCACAAAACACCTAGACACCATAAACAGCTACAGCAAGGTGGCAGGATACAAAATCAACTTACAAAAATCATTAGCTTTTCTATACACCGACAATGAACAAATTGAGAAAGAATATGTGGAAACAATTCCATTTACAATAGCCTCAAAAAAAAAATCAAATACCTAGTAGTAAACTTAACTAAGGATGTGATTGACCTCTACAAAGAACCACAAACTCCTGAAGAAAGATAGAGGAGAGATCTCCCATGCTCATGGATTGGTAGAATCAACATAGTAAAAATTGCTATTCTACCAAAAGCAATCTACATGTTCAATGCAATTACCATCAAAATCTCAATGACATTCATTACAGAGATTGAAAAATGTACCCTAAAGTTCATTTGGAAATATAAGAGACCATGAATAGCCAAGGTAATACTCAGCAAAAAGAGCAATGCTGGAGGTATCACAATACCCGACTTCAAACTGTAATAAAAAGCAATAGCAATAAAAACAGCATGGTACTGTGACAAAAACAGACATGAAGACCAGTGGAACAGAATAGAGGACCTGGATATGAATCCACACAACTATGCCCACCTTATTTTTGACAAAGGTACCAAAAACATACAATGGAGAACACAGCCTCTTCAACAAAAGTTGCTGGGTAAAGTGGTTATCTGCCTGCAAAAAAAGTGAAACTAGATCCATGTTTATCAACTCTCCACTAGGATCAACTGAAAATGGATCAAGGTCCTTAATATCAAACCCAAAACTCTGAAGTTAGTACAGGATAGGGCAGGGAATACTCTGGAAATAATAGGTATAGGCAAAGGACTTCCTCAATAGAACCCCAGCAGCTCAGCAACTAAGAGAAAGGATGGACAAATGGGACTTCATAAAATTAAAAAGCTTCTGAACAACAAAGAAATGGTCTCTAAACTGAAGAGACCACCCACAAAGTGGGAGAAAATATTTGCTAGCTATATATCAGACAAAGAACTGATAACCAGAATATACAGGGAGCTCAAAAAACTAAACTCTCCCAAAATCAATGAACCAATAAAAAATGGGCAACTGAACTAAATAGAACTTTTTCAAAAGAAGAAATGTAAATGGTCAAAAAACACATGAAAAAATGCTCACCATCTCTGGCCATAAAGGAAATGCAAATCAAAACCACACTAAGATTCCACCTCACCCCTGTTAGAATAGCCATCATCAGCAACACCACCAACAACAGGTGTTGGTGAATATGTGGGGAAAAAGGAACCCTTGGAATGCAAGCTAGTGCAACCACTCTGGAAAACAATATGGAGGCTTCTTAAAATCTAAACATAGATCTGCCATATGATCCAGCAGTCCCACTCCTGGGGATATACCCAAAGGAATGTGACACAGGTTACTCCAGAGGCACCTGCACACCCATGTTTATTACAGCACTATTCACAATAGCCAAGCTATGGAAACAGCCAAGATGCCCCACTACTGACGAATGGATTAAGAACATGTGGTATTTATACACAATGGAATTTTACTCAGCCATGAAAAAGAATGAAATCTTATCATTTGCAAGTAAATGGATGGAACTGGAGAATATCATCCTGAGCGAGGTTAGCCAGGTGCAGAAGACCAAAAATTGTATGTTCTCCCTCACATGCAGACTTTAGATCTAGGGCAAATGCAGCAGTGTTGTTGGACTTGGATCACATGACAAGGAGAGAGCACATATAGGAAGAATGGGGATAGGTAGGAAACCCAAAACTTGAAATTGTTTGATATTCTCACTGCAGAGGAGCTAATACAGTAACTTTAAAGTGATAGAGGTCAATATGGGAAGGTGACCGGGAAAGTAGTGAAGAGGTCAGGTAGAGATGAATGAATTCGGGCTGTCATACACTTGGGCACAGAAGCAATGCTAGGAATCTCTGTATAGCTGTCCTTATCTCAACTTGCAAAAATGCTATGTTTTTCTTAAAAAAAAAAACCAACAAAGAACTATCATTCCTGATGTACAGATGCACACACGGACACACAGAAAGGTTGATTTTCTTGTTTGTTCAGAAAGGGTACCAGGGTTTTCCAACTCCTAGACAATTGCTAGTTTTGACTATCTCACAGATTTTTCTAGAATAAAACATTCAAAGAGATAAACACAGGGCCAGGCCTGGTGGTGCGTGCCTGCAATCCCTGCTACTCAGGAGGTGGAGCTAGGAAGATTGCCACTGAGATGGGCCCAAGCAAAAGTGAGAGACTCTATCTGAAAAACAAACTAAAAGCAAAAAGACTTGTGGCATGGATCAAGTGGTAAAGTGTTTGTGTAGCAAGCTTCAGAGCCTCCTGAGATTAATCCCCAGTACCACCAAAAATGACAAAAGAAGATAAAGACAAAGACATTTTCACAGGCATACTGAAAGGACACTGGAAATAGATGAGGAGCATTTTTTTCCTCTCTCAGTATTTATATGAGTATAGCCTTGTGGGGATGTGATTACCTAGCTTCCTCAAGTATTTAGTAGCCTTGGGTTACTGGACAGAGACAGATGTTAGGGAAGGTTTAGTGACTCCAGTATTTGGAATGCAATTCTTATTTAACTTAGGTAACCGAGTTAGGGTCTATAAATCTTGCATAGAATAGGAAATGTGCCTTGGGATTGCCATGTACCTTCCTAGACTTCCGTTTCCTTGTCTAATAAAGTAAAGGAAATGGAGTCATTTATAATCATAATATAAAGATTATAATTAGACACATTATGAATTGAGTAGTTACCTTAGGACTGCAAAATGCTAATCTTCACATTCATTGCCACACTTAAAATTCATAAAGCCCTTCTGAGGAGGAGACTGTTACTGCCCGTGTCTTACAATGGTGTAACTGAGCCTCAGATAGTCAGATATGCTTCCTAAGGAACACAGCTGATGAGGGACAGAGTGGGATTAGGGCTTTGGTCTGCCATATCCTGAAGTCCAAACTCATAACTCCCCAGTTGGAATGCCTCCCATTGCTCCTCCACCTCCACAATTTCCTCCACAGCAAGGATGTTTTGTTGTTCTTTTCTATTAAATGACATGAAAGTATTTTCTTATTACCCATTGGAAACTTCAGTTGTTTCCTTAATTATGAAATCAATATTTGTTCTTTAAGTTAACAAACTAGGCAAGGGACCAGTAAGTGGAAAGTCACGGGAAGTTCTTAGATTGATGTTGGATGTTGCTAAATTAAGAAATCTCATCATTGAGGTAGACCTTTGTTAATAAAATTCTAGTTAAAGAAAAAATCAAATAGTTCTACTAGCTGCAACAACAACAAAAAAAACAACACATACCCTCGACAGACAGATTCCTTCTCATGTAGAATATTTACATTTCATAGCACTTCAACTACAGATGCTTGTACTAATGCCATTGATAGTTGTAGGTTTCTCTCCACAAACATCTAAAATAGGTAGTTAAATTTTCAATTAAAGAATATTATTATATTAGGTATTTTAATCCTAAAGATATTGCAACAAATAAACCCTATAAAACATTTTTCAGCTGACGTTTTAATTGAAAGAAAACCTTGCTTTCCAAAAATATTTGTAGGGCCAGACATGGTAGTACATACCTGTAGTCCCAACTATAAGGGAGGTGGGGATGGGAGCATCTCAGTTTGAACCAGCTTAGACAAATAAACTGGGTGTGCTAGTGTGTGAGTGTAATCCTAGCTAGGTGGGAGGCAGAGATAGGAGAATTGAGATCTATGACTTGCCCTGGGCAAAAATGTGACACCCCGTCTGAAAAATAAACTAAAGCAAAAGGGACTGAGGGTGGGTCTCAAGTGGTAGAGTGCTTGCCCAGAAAGCACAGGATCCTGAATTCAAACCCAGTATTACCACAATACAGGATATTTGGATAAATATCTGTATACACAGATATGTAAAGATATAGGTTAGAGATTGCTCCTTTTAGCAATAATAGGAGAATAATAACCAGAGTTAATATTTCATGAGGTTTTATAACTAAAAATGGGATTCAGGAGCCACTACTTCTAGCCTTAACTCTGACATCAGTTCTTGTTCTGATTCTAATCTTTATTTTCATAGACTTTGATTTATATAGCAGTAAAACTCTGTTACTAAGGAAAGGTAAACATATTCAAGAAAATAATTAGGTTGGTCTAGATAGACTATTTAAGTTTTTGCTTTAAAATAAAATTTGACTACCAACATATCAAGACCAGGAAATAGTCAAGAAACAATAAGCAAACAAAATGAAATCTAAGTTGATCTATAACAAAATTTGGGTTTAGAGGGTTCTTTTAATATTTTGAGGCATAAAAGAGTAAGACAATTTGTACTAAGAACAGAGAGTTTCCGTTTACAAACCAAGAAAGTGTAAAAAAGTACAAATATGGGTCAAATCTACCAGTTAATAATTTGGGATTAAATTCATCTTTATTAACAATGACTTTTCTGTTACAATGCCACTTGAGCATAGTCTTGAATAATAATTAGAAAATACTTCATCTTACAAACTATGACTCCATCTTAATATGCATGTCCACCTCCTACCCCTGCCCCCACCTCTTGCCAAGTGTTCCCAACATCACAGGGCAAAAGAGCAGCATGGTGGCTTACAGATCTGGGAAGATGTCTCGGCAGGACTCGAAAGGTACCTTCTAAGGCATAGCTCCAGCAGCCTCACCCACAGCCCTGGAACTTGGACTTCCAGGATCCCTCACAGGCAAAGATCATGGCAGGCAAGATGCTGGAGAGGGAATGTGTGCTCATGTGTTTCATGCAAATCTGAAACAGCAGCATCTGAGGTGGATTCATATCATGGACCCCAAGTCACGACCTGGAGAAGCACCCAGGGTTCAGAAATCTTTTGAAAAGGACTCTTCAGGGAAAGAAATACGAAAGCAGAAGGAATGGAGGGGTAACTGCATGAGATGATGGATATGTTAACCATTTTACTTTTTAAAGTTCCCCCCGCAAATGCATGCTGCTTACCTTGAATATACAGAGTAAAATTTATTTTTAAAAAGGGGTTGGTGTAGATAGGCCATCCTTGTGGAAAAGGCATGAGACCCTACCTGAAAAATAACTAGAGCAAAAATTGCTATAGATGTGGCTCAAGTAGAAGAGCACTTGCCTGGTGAGTACAAGGTCCTGAGTTCAAAACCCCAGCACAGCAAAAAGACAAAACAAGACAACACAGAGTAAGGGACAAGAGTATCAGGGATAAGAAGTTGGAACATATCTTTATCGTTTATACAGGAAAGGATTAGATAAAAATTATTAACTCTGGTAAAAACATCTTTTGACTTTTGCTAAAGGATTTTACTTAGACTTTTCTTCCACCTTTTAAAATAATTTCAGTCCTACTGTCTAAAAATTTAATTTTTAATAAAAAATAAATATGGATTCCAAATGAGAAAAGGTTTCTACATCTGGAAAAAAGTGATTTTGTCCTTGAAATATTATGTTCTGTTTAGTCTAATCAAAGACTGAATAAAATCTTCTTTTGAAAGCAAATCACAGTAACAGTCTTTTTTTCCTTCACGAAAGGGAATTCATTCCATCAGTCTGATTCATTGAAACAGATTGAAATTGTATCTTCTTTGTCTCTGCTGACCTTCATCTTTGAATGAGACTTTGTAAGCTCTTATAATAAATTTCTCCTGAGATTTTGGTGTCAGTTGTAGTTTCCAGGAATTAAGAGAGGAGAGAGAGAGAGAGAATGAATCAGAAACAGAAAATTGGGATAGCCCTAGTCCCCTTCTCCCAGGCTGCTAGTGTTTAATGGAATAAACACAGATGGGAACCAGGAGTGAGGCCTAGGCCCCAGGCTGGGGTCCCGTGTCTGACCCCAGGCAAGTCATTTCAGCTTTCTGAACCTCACCCTCCTCATCTGGGAAAGCAAGACAACAACACTTGCCACATACAAGTGGCTGATAAATGCATAAAACATTCAACCTCATTAGTAATCAAATAAATAAAATTGAAATACCTATTGAATTACCAATGGCTCTCCAAACACCCAATGTTGGTGAGACCTAAATGAGAAGCATGTTTGCACTATGCTGTGAACAAGATGCTAGTGTTTCAAGAACTTGAAAATGCTCATGAAATTTGATTCATCAAATTTCTTTCTCTGAAAATAGCTGAAAGAAATCATTCAAAAAACCACAGATGATACTTTATTTACAAAGATAGCTACAAAAATGCAATGAAAAGTTCTTATCTTCGTAAATAATTTAGGGAAAATAAAAAAAAAATAAAACCTACCATAAGGGATGGCCAATGATACACTATGTGAGTTGAGAAGTGCATTTGTGTGGATTAGAAATCAGGTTTAGCCCCTCTCAATGTCCTCATCAGCTGCTAAGGATGAAATGAGCTGCTCTCTCATTTTATTTTCCAGTTATTTGTAAAATGTTTACCCTACTTGTGGAGCTCCCAGCAGCCATTGTGGGAATCTGGGGTAACAGCTCTCATATGCTTCCTCAGCTTCTTTCACAGCCCCTTACTTAAACCACTTGGCCTTCCTGGGATGTGTTTGGCCTCCCTCCACCCCACCTCCCACACCAAGCAAGCAATGCCCATGTCTGAAGCCTCCCTGGCCCTATGGGGTAGACATTTCCTCCTCTGTTGCCCAAGCAAAACTGAGAGCAATGGGGATGTTTATGAAGATTCTGGTAACTTGGAGGTAAGGAAAGTGTGGCCACAATTCCATCTGTGGCTATGTTCCAAACACAGCCTTCAAAGGATTACACACGGTAAGGAACCCTCAGCACTTACCAACAGGTAAGAAATCAGGTGTAATCTAAGCCTAGCACCCAAGTTCTCACACCTCAAGAGCGATAGCACCATTCTTCATGGCCCAGGCTCACTGGGAGAAAATCCATTGTGGTTTTGAAAATCTTATCCCTAGCAGCAATGTGGTCTGTCTGATTCCTACAACTAAGACTAAAATTCACAGCCCGCTTCTCAAAGTTTGGATCAATCAATCTTAAACAATACCAACCATCCAGTAAATATGGAGAGATGCAAGCTCCAGTATCTTGTTTTGAGATTAGATTTGAATATTCCTCCTACCATAGTCTAAATTCTTATCTTCAATAAGAAGGAAAGGCAGAGGGAGACACTATCTAAGGTGAAATTGCATTGCAAACCAGGCTCACTGGCCAAATCTTACCAGATGCCTTTTTATAAATAAAGTTTTACTGGGACACAGTCACGCTCATGATTTACATATCATATGTGGTGCAATGGTGATATTGACTAGTCATGACAGATACCATATGGTCTGTAAAGCCCAAAATATTTATTATCTAGGTCTTTGAAGAAAATGTTTGTCAACCCCTGATTCAAGGTGAGAAAAAGTAGCATAAGGTTAGGAGCTAAAAAGTTAGAAGCCTGGTGAATATACCAAGGGAATTAAATGAAACTGCTCTGTAGAATTACAGAGACAAATAAAGGAAAAGAAGCAAGGAAGCAAGTTAAAAGAAGATGAAGTAGGAAAGTCAGCCATTCACCTTGTAAGTACCTGGGTGATTATAAATGGTCAGGCATGGGACTCATGCACAAAGTCCTGCCCTATTTTCTCCCACAGAGTGTGAACATGTCAGTGTTCTAAGGTAACTAATACAAAGTTGTTTGGGGCTGGGATGATCTGGAGGCAAATCAAGTACTTCTCTGACATGTGACTTTCACTGCCGCCCTTGTTCAGAGAAGCCAGCAGAAGATATTTAAACTCTCCCTCTCCAAGGATTCCAATAGACAAGAGGGCATAGGCTGCAAGGTGAGATCTTACCAGGCTAAGCTATAGGTATAGAATGGGTATACACGAAGTATACCTTTCTCTATTTTTCAGAAATCGAGTTAATCTGCATCTTGATACTTCCCTCTGCTTTCCTCCTAACAATCATATCATGCTTAAGATTTACTGCGAAGGGAGTGCAAGGGGCTGTAACCATTGTCTCACACACTTAGCCACTGAGTCATCTCTTATTTCTGTCTGCAAGTTTCCTACAAGTTCAGTGTTAACCTCTGCTATTTTTTCTCAACTATCAACCATAAAGTCCTCATTCTGTTCCTGTGCTGTGCTGAAAAACTAGAAAGTTTAAAAGATACCTAGTGTCTCGTGTTCCTAGACACATCACAGAACGTGTTTCTTGGGACTTGTCATATCTTTAGGGATCTACCAAGAAAATGGGTCACACTTTCCTTCTTCTTTCAGCTTGGTTCCCACCAACCTGCCAGTGGCTCTACTCTTACGCACAGTCCACAGGGGGAAGGAACAGGTGCTGTGCTCACAAGCAACCTCCTGGTGTCTAAGAACCCTTAAACCCTTCCCTTCAGTCAAAGGAATTTTGTTTTGTTTTATTTCCCAAAATTTGGAGATAGAAAGAGTAGTACACATCATCACATTTTTCTCTCAAATCTATTGATTGCTACCTTTGGTCTCCTCTATTACTTGTAGGACCTCAGATCTGAAAATTTGAGAGCCAGAAATACCTCCTCCTCTGCTTCTTTTTGCCAGTACATTCTTTCCCTAAAGCAGTGAGTCCAGAAAAACCTTCAAGCTTGAATTGGAAGTAGATGAGAAAAGAGAAACAGGAAATCATTAAAGTTTTGTTAATATTTCAAGCACATAATCCCATTGCAACCAATTATTCTAGCTCTCCCTCTCTAAGCAATGCCACAGATCATGTCTTTACAACCTATTTATCACACACATAAAACTACTCCTGCCCCACCTCCCCAACACACATGCACATAATTAGAATGATGGCATTATAATATACAAAAGAGATCAAAGTTACTATCTATACACAAAAAGATACATAAAAAGTTAATGTCAAGACGATATATATTAAGATTTTAAATATATATGTTTCAAGATTTGTTATAACAGTAAAAAGAAAGTTGAAAATTGGCAAAGGACACAAAATAACAATAAAAAGGAATACTATAAATGGCATATATTAATGTGGATCAAAATATTGACAGTAAATACAGATAAAATCTCCTAGGAATAATAACAGGGACACAGGTCTCCCTCTGTACACTGACACAGAACTTGACAGGAGAAGCTTGGGCACATTTATTTTCAGCTAAGCATCTCAGATATTTCCAGAGCCTCCTGAAGTTTGGGTCCCACTGTTACTGAGGATCTTGCACTTCCTTGGGGATGTTGAATCCAACTAATTCAGGCTGACTGATAATCCTGGCTGGGAAGCTAGCCTTCAAATTCTCTAAAGTAGGAACCAAACATGGACCTAAAGCAAAAGGTCACTGCCAACAACAGTGACAGCAGCACACAAGACATAACTAGAGGTGTCTTCCTGTTAAGAGGACATTTCCTTTTCTACTTTTATCTTGTACCCTATATTACCATGTGTTCCCCTGTGCTAGGTATCCTCTAACCTGTACATACTATAATATTTCCTTAACCTCTTCAAAATAAAATGTTACTTCCACTATTCAAATATTTGTATGTCTATATATTCTCCCATAAGACTTTTTCTGCCCCAACATGGAGATATTACTGGTTATTTGTTTTTACCAATTATTGCCTTGATCAATTTACAGAATTCAACTGATGACACAGAAGCTATAATAGTTGTCTAAATGAAGAGATGCTTCACTAACCCAAGTAAGTGCTCAGTAGCTCTATTATTAGGTGATATCAGGTGGGTAACACAGTCATTGCATTCCATAAACAAACGTGGGTCAAATAGAGCCTAAGTTAAATTCTCTGGAAATGACTTGTTTAAAGGCTTACACTGTATTGGTAATCACATTTAAATTTATTAACCAAGTATAAACAAGATATATTCTAAAGGAGAGGAGAATTAGAAGCAGTTCTGCCATTTAGAATACCTCTTGGCAGAAATACCTTGTTAGCTTCATTCTGAAGCAGATTGCTTTGATTCTCCCTCCATTCAAAAATCTGGGTGCCAAAGTCTGAAACTAGCATATTAATGCCAGTGTTTGTTAACTTACAAGAAAAAAATCACATTTTAGCAAACCATATCTGTATTATTAGAACAGCTCTTGTCCCTAAACCATAAATTAGAAAGTCATTATAAAACTTTGTAGAAAGTTCTGCTTTGGAAGATAATAGAGTAAGTGGGTATACTGTTTAATATCTTTCCTAACCTGCTCTACATTGAAATAACATCCCCTTTTCTCATGCTTAAATAACATTTTTTAAATCCTTCTGTTATTGCACAGGTTGTGCTGTACCAAAATCAGCTATTTAGATGTCAGGCTTGGTTCCTCAGTCAAGTACAATCTGAGGAAGCCGTCTCTGGCGCTCTTGCATCCCGCATAGTACATTCTGAGTAAACATTAGCTGAGTAAATGAGTAATTCCATGACCAAGGAACAATAAAGCCATGCTTATGTATTTGTGCCTTGTCAGGCTGTATAAAAATGATGGAACACACCATCTTTAGTGTATAAGATGGTGTGTTAGTCAGACTTTTTGCGATTGTGACAAAAACAGTTTATAGGAGAAAAAAAAGATTTTGATTCAGGTTTCAAAAATTTTAGGCCATGATTAGCTGGTTCAATTGTTTTCTGATTCATGGCAAGCAGAAACGTTACGGAAGAAGGACATGGAAGAGGAAAGCTGCTCACCTCACGGCAGCTCAGAAGCAAAAAGGAGCAATAGGAAGGGGCCAGGGCAAGATGCACCCTTCAAAGGCATATCCCTAGTGATGTATGCTATACTTGCTCCCACTAGGCTCCACCTTCCACAGCTCTACCATCTGCCAACAGTTTATTCAAATTTTGAATTCGTCAGTGGATTAAATCATTGATTATGTCAGAGCTCTCCTAATCTAATCATCTCTGGAAATCCCCTCACGATACCAAGAGATATGCTTCACTAATGTCCTTGGTGTCTTTCAAACCAATCAAGTTGACAATTAAGAATATAACAGATGGATAATGTCAATAGAGTATGATCTTACCAGATACAGCATCCAATCAGTCAACATTTTAGTGCAAGTTCCACACAGTGTGGGTACTTAGTAAAAATTACCAGTTGATTTGCTTTTCTACTTGTACCTGGTGAAGAAATTCTACACAAAGTCTTTCACGGGTGACCCCCCTCATGTGGCTGGCTTAAGTACAACCTCCATTGGAAACAAATTCAGCCCATGTTTATTTATCATAAAGAATCTTTTCTCATCAAAAGCAGCAGGAAGAAATGTAATTATTTCCTAGTGACTTTTTCAGTAGGTTTTTACAGAAGCTTTTAAGGGAGAAGGATTAAATGCACACCCCACAATAACCAAATTAGTCCATTTATGCTCTTCACCAAATCCCTTTTCTGCCACAATTTATGCAGGATTCCTCTCCTGTCATTAAGCATCCATCAACTCAATTGCTTCCCCTTCTACCAAATGGTATCTTCCTGAGACCCTCCACTCACACTTTCCCTGTCATGAACATAGCCGTTAGTCCAGGCTTCACTTACCAGGCCTCTCTCCTGGATAAGACCCAGGAGACAGATCATCTTCTGAGTAATTAAAAATACCAATCACCTCATTATATTTAAAATCTCTCATGAAGTAGCAATTAGTCCAAATAAAGTTAATGTTAAGTAGAAAGCATTTCTATTTAGTATAAATAAAATACTTTTTAAAATTTAGGATAAAACTTTGAAAATCATAAATATGCAAAATACATGTTATTTAGTGATGTTTATCAGTTAATTTATTCAATTCAGCTGTGTTTTAGAATGCAGTGTTAGGTGCATTATTTTTTTAAGGGGGGTAGGACTTGGGTTTGAACTAAGGGCTTCGTGCTTGCAAAGCTTGTGCTCTTTTGCTTGAGCCACATCTCCAGTGCATTTTGCTTTGGTTATTTTGAAGATGGGGGTCTATTTACCCTTGAACTGGTCTCCTCCTGATCTCAGCCTCCCAAGATTACAGGTTTGAGCCAACAGTGTACTGCTCACAATAGTAATCTTGAATGGTGAGAATATGTGCATCCTATGTCTATTTCTTTGCTTAAATTTTCTTTTAAAAATTCTTTATTTTCTTTGCCATTTCTGAGTCAACTGAACATACCCACCAGATATCTTAATTTCTTCCATGTCATGCAGTAACATTCTTTCACTTATCCTTTGACCCCTTGTTCCCTGACAGTCTTCAGTAAATCCTTTCCTTCCTCTTCCTGCTGAACAGTTCTCCAGTCCAGTGCTTGGACAGTCTCCTTGTGGGAAATGCCAGAGAAAGGGGGTCACCTGAAGGAAGAGGTGCCTGGGGAGGTAAGCAGAACTGGAAGGCAAGAGTCCTGAGAGCAGCTTGTTCCTTACCTACAGCCAGTTCCCTAACATGTTTGTATTCCCCTAAAAATATTCTTAACAAAGCCAAAGAATACAATTGATAACAGGTAAAGGTAACTGAAATTATTAAAGAATGAAACATTAACAGGTAAGTGCTATAAGTAATGAAACTCAGAAGGCATGGAATGGCAAGCTTTAATGGGAAAATTCTTGCTTATTACTGAAGTGATTTCTCTAAGGGCACCCGAGTTTTAGAAGCAAATGATAACAGAAACTCTAGCACCAGGGGATTAGGAGTGTCCCCACCCAAGTAGACAGATGTAATCTGGAAAGGGCTCTCAGACAGTGAGCCATGTGAAGCCTGGTGGCATATCCATATTTAGGGGGACTCTATTATTACCTTGCAGATAAAATATGTAAAGCTATTAAGTGTCTTAATATTGAAAACATTTAATAATGATAGTTTTCCAATAGTATTTTATAAACACTGCTGAGGAAAATTACCTTTCTCTTTTATCAAAACTGTCAAAGAAAACATTTCACCAGTCAAGCAAAACAGGTAAGGAAGCCTCCATTCAATACTATTACAATAGGTGAGAGACCAGAATGCTCTCCCAACTGAACTCTGGTAAAAAGCATGCTGTAGAATTTTTAAGAGCTGAAAGGGATACAGGGAGGGAGAGAGTGGTAATCAGAGGCCATAGATGGCCTTATCCAAAGGAAAACAAATGTTCTCACATCTTTCCTGATGGAAGGTAGCATGCTCAACATGCCCAAGGAAGTCAGGTTCCAACCTTCCCGCCAATAAGCGGAGACCTGACAGCCACTGGCTAGGACTATCTTCTTTCTTTCAGAAAGACATTTCTGAAGAGGCAGAGAAAGAATTGCCACTGCAAGTTTTCTAAAGTAAATGTTCTAATAACTAAAAATTGAATAAGGTTAATGTGCTCTCTCTACAGGAATAAATACAGAAACTTTAAACTGGCTGGGGCCACCATGGGAAGGGGACTAGGTAGGAGTGAAGAGGACTAGACGAGACAAACCAGTTGGGGTTGTAATACAAATATGCATGGAAACAACACAAGGAAGCTCCCTGTGTAGCTATCTTTATCTCAAACTAGCAAAAACATCATGTTTTTCTTTTTGTCTTTTATCTTTTTTTCTACAAAATCAGAGAGTAGGAGGGTGGAACAGGTTTGGGGTGGGAGAGGTGGCAGGGAAAGGGGGTAGGAGGATGAATATGGTGTAAATAATGTGCATGCATGTATGTAAATGCAAAAATTATACCTGTTGAAACTGTCCCAGGAATATGGGGAGGGGAGATGAAGGAAAGCAGTGAAGGGGTAAATTCAAATATGTTATATTTGATACATTGTAAGAACCTTTGTAAATGCCACAATGTACCCCCACCCAGCACAACAATAAAGGGAAAAAAAAAAGATCAGGACCCAGTGGGAGGGGGAGGGTATATGGAAGGTTGAAGAAAGATGAATACGGTCAATGTACTTTATATATGTGTATAAAATAAAATGATGAAGCCAGTTGAAATTGTTCTAAGAAGTATAGGAAGGATGATTACAGAGGGGGTGAATCTAATTAAGATGCATTGTTAGCACATATGTAAATGTACAACTAATATATGCTAATAAAAAGATTTTAAAATTGAGAAGAGGGTGGTCCAAAGTCAAGCTGAGGGGAAACTTACAGCCATTAAGTATTGGCCTTAATATTTACAGGGTTTCTTTGACTCTCAGTATTCAGAGAATAATTCATGCTCTGTTTAAAAAAAAAAAAAAAGATACTTAGAGCAACACCAAGCCTTCAGCAATGCCTTCCCTTAATAAAAATTCTAAGATCATTGTCAATAAAATCCTACTTGAAATTTATTGTCTTCGTGTAAATTAAAAAGAAACATGTTTGTTTTTAATCTCCAACAATATGCAGAAACCTTACAATGGAATCCATTATGATTTTGAAATATTCCTTTGGTAAGTGTTGATTACTGCTGAAAATGGATTTAATCATATTAAATAGCTGTACAAACAAAATGATTTCATTCAGTTATATCTTTATTCAGTGGTTCAGTGTATTCTGAAGATGCTTAAAACAAACATTCAATTTGGATGATAAAAATCCCATTTCTTCCTTCTTCAAGCTACAGGTAACTTTCAACAGATATTTTTAATTCTTCTTATAGAAAAAGGATAATACTTCATGATTTAATAGATTGAAAACTGAATAAGTGAAATATTTGCTCTTAAATTCAGACATTAATAAAATAGATTTCATAAGCCACCAAGTAGCTCTGAAATAAGGCAGAGTGAAATTAGTGCTGCAAAAGAATATTAATTGCTGTGGCATTACCAAAATATAATGATTCAAATTCTCCCGAGTCTCTTTCTATTCACAATTATCTTGGTCAAGTATTGCAAGATTGCTAGTAACACAAGACCTCTTCATTTCTTTCAACAAAAAGAATGAAGCATTAGCGAATATAAATTTGTCTCATGGAACCAAACCAGCCTTCAGAAACAAATGGATCTGGAAACCAGATAATTAAAAAACAAAATTATTCTCTGTCTCTCCAGAGTAGTGTTGTTTCTTATCCCTGCTTGTTTTACCTTAATTTTTCTCTTTTACTACCAACTTTCTTTTTCTAATTTGGCATGCCCAAGACCAAATAGAGAGTTAGTCAGCTTTCTGTTACTGTGACAAAACACCTGAGGTAAACAACTTAAAAGGAGGAAATATTCATTTTGATTCAGTTTCAGAGATTTTGGTCCATAGACACTAGGCCTGTGGGTCTGTCATGAAGCAGAACACCATGGCAGGAAGGGTATGGTGGAGTGAGCTGCTTACCTCATGGTAGCAAAGGAATGAATAGAGAGAGTTAAAAGGACTGGGGACAGAATGTACCCATAGCTGCATGCCCCCAGAGACACACTCACTTCAACTAGGTCCATCCTCCTAGACTTCCATTACCTCCCAATAGCCAATATGTGAGCTCATCAATGAATGAATCCATTAATGAGGTCAAAGCCCTCATGATCCAATCACATCTCAAAAGTCCCACATCTAAACATTACTGCATTGAGGATCAAGCCTTCAATACATAAGCCTTTGGGGGACATATATCATATATCATATCATATCATAATATATCCAAACCATAATCAAGACTACACTTCTCAGTTTAAATATTATAATGACTGATTTATATCTAAAACATCCAAATCCAAATAACTGAAGAGAGACTCAAAGTGACCTTGTGTGAGTCAACTATCTACCCTTGCCGAAATTATACCTAAAGGTTAAGACTATTGAGAGCCAATGAGGCCGAAAATTATGGAGGGATGAAGAATTCCCAAAGAAGGGAAATAAAGATTAGAAAATTATCCTAAATATGTCTAGTAACAAGAAGAATTTACTAATTTCATTAATACACATATTCTACCAAGTTACCTTTTTCCAGGGACTCTAATGATTCTAGAGTCAGCACAAATGGAAAAACGAAGTAAAAACAATTGTTTAAAATATCTTAAATAGCCCCAAATTCCTTCATTTATGTGGTTTTATGTATAGAACCTACTTTTGTTGTAGGCTTTGGTTGCAGATGCCAACTGACTTTGGCCAAGGAGTTTTAAAGACAAAAAGCAAAAGTTGTCATGTCACAAACAAAAGGCTCTAGGATTTCTTGATTCAGTTGTTCAGTGGTATTATAGAAAGCATAGTTCTCTTCACCTTTTTCTCCTGCCATCCTTAGCATACCTGACTATTCCAAGCTTGCACCCTTCATATTCACAAATGCTCATACCTGACCAGGATGTCTGTCCATCTGGGTTGCTATCCAAAGTCTTCTCCTTATTCATGCAATTTAAGGTGCAAATTCTTTCCCAAGCTTCCTACTATTAGTAGGGCTACCCCAAAGTCCCTATCAGAAATGGGGAAGAACCAACCTTAGGCAAACCCTCTAAAGAAGAGTGGGGTCACAGTGGTAGGACTGTAACATGCAGAATTTATTCAGGAGCCATTCAAGGCCAGTTTGGATTCAGGCCTTTTCAACATGGAAAAAGAGGAAAATGAATAATTTGAACTCATGTAAGATGCTCTTGGTTCCAGTTATGTTCATTTCAGGTCTAATTAATAAAAACATAAAGGAGAAAGAAACCTCAAATTCACTAAGCCCTGTGAACGACAAGATTGTTTAATCATGGGAACGATTTTCTGTGTACTGTATAGCTAGGAAATGCTTGAAGATGTACTGCAGAGGATATAAGGCCCAACTAATGACTTGGATAAAATGAGAGAATTATTTTCACAGTCATTTTGTTACTCATCTCATAGATGTCCTGGGGAAACTTGCTGTCCTCCAGCCTTATGGAGAATCACCCTGTGAGGATCAAGCATGATACCACTTTCTTTTCCCTTTTTGGAGATGGAGGCCAGGACTTCTACCACTTGCGTTACACCCCAGTCTTTTGTTTTTATTTGTTTTTTAGATAGGTTCTTGCTAACTTTGTCCAGTATGTCACTGGACTCACAGCCCTCCTGCCCCCACCTCCTGCGTCACTGAGACTACAGGCATGGGCTGCTATACCTGGCCTTTATCATGCCACTTTTCTAAGACATTACAGGATTACATTCTGGGGTTTGAAAGACCCACCTATATTTGTCTGTTCCTACTCAACTCTGGGAAACACTACATTATTCTGTGGAAATGTGCCTTCAGGTAGCAAAAACAGTCTTATTTGTATCACAAAATTCTTGTCTACACATCCTAGTGCAGATATGCTATTCTTAAAAATATTATCTATCATGCATAGTTATAACCTTCGGGAAAGCACCAAGATCACTGTGTGCACAATGCATCCTATGAATTAAAAAATATTTTCTTCTTTAGTCAGTTCCATACACTTTTGCCCAAGTTATAATATTATTCCAGCTACTTTTTAAGTCCATACATATCTTCATGAGATGAACAGCACAATGCTCTTATAAACTGTTACACAGTGACAAATACATATATCAAAGATTTGATGTTAAACAGATTACACAGAGTCCTGCTGGAGGAGGGGCATCATTTCCACTTCTCGAGTATGGAAGGTTCATAATGACTTTCTTCCAAATAACACATGATGGAAGGAGGGGGGAAAGGCAACTTTTCAGTGGAGAAACTTGACATGCACTATCTCAAATAGTCAAGGTCAAGATCCACAGTGAAAAGTCATGCAAAATTAAGAGACTTGTTGAGAGACCAAGCATGGTGGTACACACCTGTTATCCCAGAATGCGGGAGGCGGAGGCAGGAGGGCCATGAGTTCCAAGCCAAACTGGGCAACATAGTGAATTTGAGGACAGTCAAAGAACAAGACCCTGTTTCGAGAAATCATCCCTTCCAACAAAAAGTCTTGTGACAGTAGGTACTCCTCACATTATGTGATAAGAATGGGAATCTACCTCTAATTTTCCTCCCCAAAGCACATTACCCTGTTCTAATCATGAGAAAACATTAGCAAATCCCTGTATGGGAGCAGTGCTCTTCAAAATGCTCAAGATCATCAAAAACAAGGAATATGTTCAAAGTTACCTTACATAGATGTACAAAACTAGCATAACAAAGCCCTTTAAAAGCTGTTAAAAAGGAGGAAGGAAGGGGGAGAGGGGTTAAGAAAGAATAATAGAGATGGTAAATTTGATCAAAATACATTATGTGCATGTATGGAATATCACAATGAAATTCCTTTGTACAATTAATTTATGCTAATAAAAACAATCTTAAAAATAAGAAAACAAGGAAGGTCTGAGAAACTACCATATCCAAGAAAAGCCTAAAATGACATGTCAACTACATGTATCGTGCTCTTCTGTATGGGAAGAGAAAAATTATGTTAGGTAAAAAGTAAGGAAATCTAAATAATGAGTAATTAATAATGTATGATTGTTGGCACATTAATTGCAACAAAGATACCACACTATGTAATTAATTAATAATAGGAACACTAGGTGTGGGGTAAATGAGAATACTCTGAACTACTGTTGCTATTTTTCTGTAAGTGAAATTGTTCTAAGATGAAGATCTTTTTAAATTGGATACAATAACCTATCTCCCATTCAGCATAGGAATTGGGTAATTTTTGCAAAGAAATCAAGATGGGTTATTTAAGGAAACACATGGGTCTTTGGAGCAAATGCAATCACCTAGACTTTTGCCTCATACTTGTCTGGAATAGTGGGAGAATAAGAGAAATGCTGTCCCCAATCTTTTCAATTGATTACCACCCTGGTGATGCACCACACAGACGCCACACACCTCCTTCATGGTGAGGAGTGAGGAAACGCTGAGATTGACCATCAGGCAGGTTGGTTTAGTAGAGGTCTCTGTGAATGGGTCGAAGAAAAGCTACATGAGGTATCCTCTCCACATTGCCTACTATCACACAATTGGAGAAGAAGAGAAAGAAAAGACCACTAAAGCTGACTGATGCCCTTGGCAGAATGAATCCCAAAGTGCCCTGAATTTTTATCTTCTCCCAGTTCTGTCTCTTCTAACACAATACTGACCAAGTTTTTTTGTATTGAAAATAATCTACACTATCTTTCAGATTCTTTAAAAATTAAATACTTTCACCGGTACATGCAAGTACAAAAAATTGTTCACATGTATAGGCTACTATGTGTATACATTGCAGAATTTTTTAAATGAAGTTGAACACATCTATTCCTGAACATTTATTTCCTTATGATGAAAACATTCACGTTTTTCTTCAATCTTTTTGAAATATATAGTATATAATTGTTATCTTACTCATTCTCCTATGCAATAACACACTAGAACCTCTTGCTTCCACCATTCACCTCTCATCCTTATTCTCCCCAGGCTCTGTTGACCATCACTTCACAGTTGTCCCTCCTTCAGAATCTATGGAAGTTTGGTTCCAGGATGCCAGAGGATACCAAAATCTGCACATGCTCAAGTCCCTTCTATAAAATGGTACAGAATCTGCATACAAACTGTACACATCCTCTCATAGACTTTAAATCATATCCAGGTTACTCACAGCCGGGCGCGGTGGCGCGCGCCTGTAGTCCTAGCTACTCGGGAGGCTGAGGCAGGAGGATCGCTTGAGTCCAGGAGTTCTGGGCTGCAGTGCGCTATGCCGATCGGGTGTCCGCACTAAGTTCGGCATCAATATGGTGACCTCCCGGGAGCAGGGGACCACCAGGTTGCCTAAGGAGGGGTGAACCGGCCCAGGTCGGAAACGGAGCAGGTCAAAACTCCCGTGCTGATCAGGTTACTCACAACACTTAATACAATTAAACAATATGTAAATGGTTGTCAAATTCTTTTGTTTAGGGACCATGACAAGGGAAAAGTTCTACGTATTCAGTACAGACACAATTTTATTTTTTCAAATGCTGGTTAAATTCATAAATGCAGAACCTGAGGATACAAAAGGTCAACTATTCTCTAACAAATTTTTGAAAATGTTAAAACAAGTTCTACCAAAGACAAAATAGAACAAACAAGAAAAATGGCTAAGATGCTCAGTACTGGCTCAACTACTTTGTGTGCTGGCTGTAGCATGAGAACATTCTAATTTTTTTCTTACACATTTTGCAAACGTGGGAAGGAAAGACTGAAAGGCATTCAGTCAGAGACAGTGCTGTAGGATTAATCTAGACATCTGGATCTTTATCCCTGGTTTGTAAAGTGTATTTTAAAGAGTGTGAGCATTCTTAATATAGAAAATTCTGTTCAATGTCACTTATCCTACCTTTTTCTAATATGGTTAAAACAAAGACTCCATTTTTATAGTTATCTCATAGTGATTAGTACCTATAGAACACATTCTAAGAAAATTACCTTACATTAAAAGTTGTAAGGAAATTAGAGTAAGCTTGGGCATGGTGGTGCATGCCTATAATCCAAGCTACACAAGAGGTATGTAGGAGGATCAAGGCTCCAGTATGGTCCAGGAAAAATAATTAAAAGGGCTGGGGGCATGGCTCAATGGTAGAGTGCCTGCCTAGCCTTGAGTTCAAATCCCAGTACCACAAAAAAGGAAAAATAATTAGACATGGGCCAACTGTAAATCAGTGTGTGTACACACTATATAGATAATTCCAAGCAAACTAACAAGTACTGGGTCTCACTAACCACTCTGTATATCCCTGTCAAAAAAAAATCCCAGACTGGATTTGCAACAACTAGCCGAGGACCTCTTTGTTAGGTGTTTTCTGTCTTAAGAGAAGAAGATGTGCACTGGTGTGTGTGATCATCTACATATGCCTCATGCCTCTGAACAGCCTGGCCTTGCTTGCTTTTTTGGGTTTTCTGTGCCACAATTTCTCCCAAGTATTTATTGATCGTTTGTTTTTAACTGTCATTGTTGATCCACTCTGCTTTTTCTTTTTTTGTAGCTGTGCCATGCTAGAGATAAGCAGACAAATGTGGTCCTGGCCTGGTGCTCAGTAAATTTTCATGACTAAGTGGGAAATGTCCTCGTTTATAAAAAGTTATTTTAAGGGACTTCTATAATTATCAGTCTTCATGAATCAATACATGTTAGCACTACTTATTCCTTCATCTGACAAACCTTTACTGAGGACCTTCCATAGTATGCAAAACACAGTGTCAGGACTAGAAATAGAATGGTGAATCCAAGTCCTTGCTGTCCCAAGGTTAATGGTATAGTAGGGGAGACAGATGAGTAAACAAGCAGCTAACGTGTCCGGGGCATACAACACCATGGAAAGAGTGCATAGAAATTGATAAGGAGGGTGTTATTTCAGTGGTGATGTCAAAGAAGACACATCAACAAAGTGACATTTGAACAAAGTCCTGAAGACAATAAAAGAGCAAAACTTGCAGGTGAAGTTCTTCCAGTGGTAAGGTGCAGCCCATGTAAAAGCCCCTGAAGTGAATGGTGTGTGGCATGTCCTAAGAAGAGCCCAGGCAGCCAGAGGAATTTAAGCATGGAGGAAGAAAGAGAGCTGCACAGAGTGGGGGCAGAAAGTGTGATAGAAGAGCAAAGCACAGATCTTGTTGGTTTTCCCATCCAGCATAAAAACTTTGATTTTTACTTTAATTCAAATTGGGAAGCAACCCTAGAATTATTTTCAAAAACTATATTTGGATTATTCAAATGGTCAAATTTCTCTGATTTAACTGTTTTTCTTTTACATAAAAATACCAATACACAATGATCTGCCAAGCCACAATGACATGAATGTACTCAACTTATGAGTGCACTTATCAACACTAAAGTCTAAATTTTCTCTCTAGTTTAATGCTTTCCTTTTATCTTAGCAGAACCAAAATGCTGTTCTTTTCCAAATTTTCTGATATTGTGCCGTAAATTTTAACTCAGAAAAGATTACACATTCTTAATTTCAATAATGGCTTTGGCCTTTGACCACTTCTAGCTAATTTTTTATGTTTGTTGATTTATCATTCATAAAAGGTCTACCCTTTCTCCTAAGTTGTTGTTTCAGTCCCCAAGTCCTCAAACTCAAGGACTTACACTGTCAGGTCTGATCAGGTTTATTTCTCACAGTTATTACACTGTAAGACTCTTTCTCCCTCTTCCATGTCTTCACTGATTTTTTTCTGTCTGAAAATCTTCATTGTCATTAACTGATTTAATTTATGAAAAACCTCACAGTATTCAAAGGAATCTTTTCCCATCAGCTGAGTTTATTCACCAGCCAAGAAACCCACCAAGTTGCCTACTCAATCTGGATGAAGATTAGACAGCTGTAAAATCTGCTTCCTTGTGTTGGGCAACATAGTAATGTAGCAATAACATTTTATATCCCAGCATCATTACCAATTATGGACATACTAGTTTTTTTGTTTTGTAATAGATTGTACATCCTTTGCAGAGAAGAATTTTAAAACCTGCCTCAACATGCCTTCTTTGTGTCACTTGACAACAAAATACTAAAAACAATGATAATCTGTAGATATAACCTGCCATCATAAACCATTATTTTACAGAGAAATTGAGAGCTCTAAAAGTGCAAAGCAGTTAAATTAATAAATCTTTGATTAAGTTTACAATTAACAGTTGTTTAAATTGTTAACGAAAATCTGCTTATAGTTTCGACTAGGAAAAGACAACGTGAATTAATCTATAACCTTAAGTTCAAGGAATTCTTCTGTTATCAATAACAACTAAAAACAGCAGAAAGAGACACTCTTTGTCAAAGCAAAGAAACCCAGATTGCTAATTTATTATGTGATGTTTATTGCAGCACTATTCTCAATAGCCAAGTGATGCAAACAGTCTGGATGTCCTATCACTGATGAAAGCATTAAGAAAATGTGGTATGTATATACAATGGAATATTGCTGAGCCATAAAGAATGAAATTTTGTCATTTGTAGATAAATGGATGGAACTGGGGATCATCATGTTAAGTGAAGTTAGCCAGATTCAGAAAGACAAAGACTGCGTGTTTTCTCTCATACATAGAAGATAGACTCAAATATAAATACAAGCATTATCATATATGTATATATGTATGTAGACATATATGTATATCTGTATATATATATATATATATATATAGAGAGAGAGAGAGAGAGAGAGAGAGAGAGAGAAACATATTTTCAATAGTGGGACTGTAAGAGGAGACTAAGGGATGAAGAAGAGAATGATGGAGAGTGAATAATATGGAAATACATCACATCTGTCTAGAAACAAGACACAATGAAGCACACTGAAAACTGATGAATAACACAGGATAGGGGAGAAAGGGTGTGGAAGAACAACAGAGGGGCTTAGCATGATTAAAATATAATATATTTACAGGTAAAATACCAAAGCAGAACCCCAACGACCAATGAACAGACACTTAAATAATGAAGGTCAGGAATGGATTTCTAGACTGTCTTTAAAAACTTTTTCAGACTATGCATCAAACTAAAAAGCTTCAGCACAGCAAAAAAGTTACTAGACTAAAGAGGCAGCCCACAAAATGGGGGAAAATCTTTGCTAGCTATTCACCTGATAAGGAACTAATATCCAGAATCTACAGGGAACTCAAAAACTCAACCCCCAAAGAATCAACATCCCAATGAAAAAATGGGCACTTGAATTAAACAGGGAATTCTCAAAGGAAGAGTACAAATGGCCAGTAAATACACGAAGAAGTGTTTAACTTCCCTGGTTATGGAAGAGATGCAAATCAAAAGTACACTTAGATTTCATCTCACCCCAGTTAGAATGGCCATATTTAGGACAATAATAACAACAAATGCTGATGAGGATGCAGTGAAACACTGTTGGTGGAAATGCAAATTAGAAAAACCATTATGGAAAGCAATATGGAGATTCCTTAAAAAGCTAAAGATACAACAGCCATATAATCCAGTGATATCACTCCTGGGCATTTACCCAAAGGAACATAAGTTCCTTTTGTATAAATACAATAGAGACACCTGTACACTGATGTTCATTGCAGCACTATTCACAATAGCCAAGCTATGGAAACAACCTAGATGCCTTATAATGATGAATGGATCAAGAAAATGCGGTATGTATATACAATGGAATTTTACTCAGCCATAAGGAATAATGACATGTGGTTTGAAAGTAAATGGATGCGGGGGGGGGGGGGAATTCCAAGATGGCGGCTAGAGGGAGGAAGCAGAAAGCAAGCATCCTATAGTGAAATCTTGGAGAGACGCTGGAGATACACTTTGCAGGCATAATCACTGAGAAAAGAAATAACTTTGACCCCTCCACACCTCCTGCCAGTGCAGAGAATCTCCACTTCACATTAAATGGAGAAACAAGGAGGGCCCCCGGGGCCGCCAGTCGCCGGCGCCCAGATGGCTTGGGAAGACGCGGACCAGGTGAGCTTCACGGTACCACGGTTCTCCCACAGACAAGCCTGGGCCAGAGCAGCATAGCCCCCTGGACAGACTGACCTCCACCCGGGAAAAAAAGAGAAACTGAGTAATAAGCAATAAGAACAATTAAGACATGCTGGAAAGAGGGTGGGGTGCCCTGAGCACTGAAGATTGAGGGAAGGGTTCCCCAATCTCTCGGGCAGGCCGGAGAGCCTCTGGCGGGAGTGGGCACGTGCCCAGCAACCAGGAGCGGGAAAGCTTGTGAGAGTGGCGGAGGGAGGAAAACTCCACAGGAGAGGAGGGAAGACCCACTTCCCACGTGAACTGTAAACAAACGTGGCGGCTGGCAGGAGCAGCAGCACCGCCCAGTAAGCAGGAGCAGGAAAGCTTGTGAAAGCACCCAATGTCAACGCACGCAATTTCATCAAACATACCCTGAAAGACTAAAAAGCATATATATACGCCAACACAGTGGTGTGGGAGACTTTAACACCCCATTATCATCAATAGATAGTTCATCCAAACAAAAAATCAATAAAGAAATCCAAGATCTAAAATATACAATAGATCAAATGGACCTACTTGATGTCTACAGAACATTTCATCCAACTTCTACACAATATACATTCTTCTCAGCAGCCCATGGAACCTTCCCCAAAATAGATCATAACCTAGGGCACAAAGCAAGCCTCAGCAACTAAAAGAAAATAGAAATTATACCGTGCATACTAACTGATCACAATGCAGTAAAAGTAGAACTCAACAACAAAAGTAAAGAAAAAAACCATGTAAACAGCTGGAAACTAAATAACTCATTACTTAATGAAGAATGGATCATCGATGAAATAAAAGAGGAAATTAAAAAGTTCCTGGAAGTCAATGAAAATGAAAACACAACCTACCGGAACCTATGGGACACAGCTAAGGCAGTCCTGAGAGGAAAGTTTATAGCCATGAGTGCATATATTAAAAAGATTGAAAGATCCCAAATCAATGACCTAATGATACATCTCAAACTCCTAGAAAAAAAGAACAAGCAAATCCCAAAACAAATAGGAGAGAAATAATAAAAATAAGACCTGAAATCAACGAAACAGAAACCAAAAACACCATACAAAGAATTAATGAAACAAAAAGTTGGTTCTTTGAAAAAATAAACAAGATCAATAGACCCCTGGCAAACCTGACTAACATGAGGAGAGAAAAAACCCAAATTAGTAAAATCAGGAATGCAAAAGGGGAGATAACAACAAACTCCATGGAAGTCCAGGAAATCATCAGAGACTACTTCGAGAACCTATATTCAAATAAATTTGAAAACTTAAAGAAACGGACAGATTTCTAGATACATATGACCATCCAAAACTGAACCAAGAGGAAATTAATAACTTGAATAGATCTATAACACAAAATGAAATTGAAGCAGCATTCAAGAGTCTCCCATAAAAAGAAAAGTCCAGGACCTGATGGATTCTCCGCTGAATTCTATCAGACCTTTAAAGAAGAACTGATACCAACCCTCCTTAAACTGTTCCACGAAATAGAAAGGGAAGGAAAACTGCCAAACACCTTTTATGAAGCCAGTATTACACTTATCCCAAAACCAGGCAAAGACACCTCCAAAAAGGAGAACTATAGGCCAATCTCCTTAATGAACATTGACGCAAAAATCCTCAACAAAATAATGGCAAATCGAATTCAACAACACATCAAAAAGATTATTCACCACGACCAAGTAGGCTTCATCCCAGGGATGCAGGGGTGGTTCAACATACGAAAATCAATAAATGTAATAAACCACATTAACAGAAGCAAAGACAAAAACCACTTGATCATCTCAATAGATGCAGAAAAAGCCTTTGATAAGATCCAACACCATTTCATGATAAAAGCTCTAAGAAAACTAGGAATAGAAGGAAAGTACCTCAACTTTATAAAAGCTATAGATGACAAACCAACAGCCAGCATTATACTTAATGGAGAAAAACTGAAACCATTCCCTCTAAAATCAAGAACCAGACAAGAATGCCCACTATCTCCACTCCTATTCAACGTAGTACTGGAATTCCTAGCCAGACCAATTAGGCAAGAGGAAGGAATAAAAGGAATACAAATAGGTAAAGAAACTGTCAAAATATCCCTATTAGCTGATGAAATGATCCTATATCTTAAAGACCCAAAAAACTCTACTCAGAAGCTTCTAGACATCATCAATAGCTATAGCAAGGTAGCAGGATATAAAACCAACATAGAAAAATCATTAGCATTTCTATACACTAACAATGAGCAAACTGAAAAAGAATACATGAAAATAATTCCATCTACAATAGCCTCAAAAAAAATCAAATACCTAAGTGTAAACCTAACAAAAGATGTGTAAGACCTCTACAAGGAAAACTATAAACTTCTGAAGAAAGAGATTGAGGAAGACTATAGAAAGTGGAGAGATCTCCCATGCTCATGGATTGGTAGAATCAACATAGTAAAAATGTCGATACTCCCCAAAGTAATCTACATGTTTAATGCAATTCCCATCAAAATTCCAATGACATTCATTAAAGAGATCGAAAAATCTACCGTGAAATTTATATGGAAACACAGGAAGCCACGAATAGCCAAGGCAATACTCAGTCAAAAGAACAATGCAGGAGGTATCACAATACTTGACTTCAAACTATATTACAAAGCAGTAGCAGTAAAAACAGCATGGTACTGGCACAAAAACAGACATGAAGACCAGTGGAACAGAATAGAGGACCCAGATATGAAGCCACACAACTATAACCAACTTGTCTTTGACAAAGGAGCTAAAAATATACGATGGAGAAATAGCAGCCTCTTCAACAAAAACTGCTGGGAAAACTGGTTAGCAGTCTGCAAAAAACTGAAACTAGATCCATGTATATCACCCTATACCAAGATTAACTCAAAATGGATCAAGGATCTTAATATCAGACCACAAACTCTAAAGTTGATACAGGAAAGAGTAGGAAATACTCTGGAGTTAGTAGGTATAGGTAAGAACTTTCTCAATGAAACCCCAGCAGCACAGCAACTAAGAGATAGCATAGATAAATGGGACCTCATAAAACTAAAAAGCTTCTGTTCATCAAAAGAAATGGTCTCTAAACTGAAGAGAACACCCACAGAGTGGGAGAAAATATTTGCCAACTATACATCAGACAAAGGACTGATAACCAGAATATATAGGGAACTTAAAAAACTAAATTCTCCCAAAACTAATGAACCAATAAAGAAATGGGCAAGTGAACTAAACAGAACTTTCTCAGAAGAAGAAATTCAAATGGCCAAAAAGCACATGAAAAAATGCTCACCATCTCTAGCAATAAAGGAAATGCAAATTAAAACCACGCTAAGATTCCACCTCACCCCTGTTAGAATAGCCATCATTAGCAACACCACCAACAACAGGTGTTGGCGAGGATGCGGGGAAAAAGGAACCCTCTTACACTGTTGGTGGGAATGTAAACTAGTACAACCACTCTGGAAAAAAATTTGGAGGCTACTTAAAAAGCTAGACATTGATCTACCATTTGATCCAGCAATACCACTCTTGGGGATATACCCAAAAGACTGTGACACAGGTTACTCCAGAGGCACCTGCATACCCATGTTTATTGTGGCACTATTCACAATAGCCAAGTTCTGGAAACAACCAAGATGCCCCACCACTGACGAATGGATTAAGAAAATGTGGTATCTATACACAATGGAATATTATGCAACCATGAAGAAGAACGAAATGTTATCATTCGCTGGTAAATGGATGGAATTGGAGAACATCATTCTGAGTGAGGTTAGCCTGGCCCAAAAGACGAAAAATCATATGTTCTCCCTCATATGTGGACATTAGATCAAGCGCAAACACAACAAGGGGATTGGACTTTGAGCACATGATAAAAGCGAGAGCACACAAGGGAGGGGTGAGGATAGGTAAGACACCTAAAAAATTAGTTAGCATTTGTTGCCTTTAACGCAGAGAAACTAAAGCAGATACCTCAAAAGCAGCTGAGGCCAATAGGAAAAGGGGACCAGGAACTAGAGAAAAGGTGACATAAAAAAGAATTAACCTAGAAGGTAACACACACGCACAGGAAATCAATGTGAGTCAATGCCCTGTATAGCTATCCTTATCTCAACCAGCAAAAACCCTTGTTCCTTCCTATTATTGCTTATACTCTCTCTACAACAAAATTAGAAATAAGGGCAAAATAGTTTTCTGCTGGGTATTGAGGGGGTGGGGGGGAGAGGGAGGGGGCGGAGTGGGTGGTAAGGGAGGGGGTGGGGGCAGGGGGGAGAAATGACCCAAGCCTTGTATGCACATATGAATAATAATAATAATAATAAAAGAATGTAAATGGATTCAATTGGAAGACGATTGAATCCATTTACAATTAAAAAGACAAAGGTTGCATGTTTTCCCTCATATGTGGAAGATAGAGCCAAAAGATAAACATATGCACAAAAATAAGCACGATCATATACAAACTCATGTGTAGAACATGTTAGTAAGAGTGAACCACTCTATGGAACTCGGGGAAACAGGGAAAGGGAAATAGAAAGATAGAACATCAGTAATATCGCAAAACATAACACTGTGAAGGTAGAGGATACAAGGACGTGTACTGAAAGCTGCTGAGAAAGGGGGGATGGGAGGTAAAGGGGTAAGGGATCTCGTAATGGAAGGGGTTGAACAGACCAAAATAAAGTATACTCACAATGGGGATGCATTGAGACACCCCTTTGGACATCAATGTAAATATTAATAATGAAAGACAGGACAAAATAGATACAGAGTAGGGAGGGATACTAGGGGGAGGGAAGAGGGTGAATGAAGGAGATTAAGGTGATGATATATGGTTGATAGACGTCATACACATATGTGAAATAGAACAAAGAAACATCTTGCAATTGCTTTAAGGGGAGGTAGGGAGGGGGTTGAGGGAGAGGGACAATGGGGATGATCTAACCAATGTACAATTAAGCCTAATCAGAACTGTCACTATGAATCCCCCACTGTATAACGAACATATCTTAATAAAAATTTATGATGAAAAATTTTTTCAGTCTAATTTTTTAAATTAGTAACAAAGTTATATAAAATATATCTAGCGGAATCCCCCATATTATCCTTTTGATGTAGCTTTTTCAAAAGTAGATATTCAAATCTTTACATTTAAATTCGGAGGATGCTAATAATTTCTAAAGGAATCTCAATGCACAGCTAACAGAGGGAACATGAGGAAATACAGTGCCCTCTTATTCATTCTTTTTCTCAAAGATGCTAGAGTACCTACACTTTGTTTATGCTCTGATAGGCACAAAGAAGGATGGAAAAAGCAGCATAGCTCTGGACACAAGCAGCCTATCAATACTGGGAGAGAGAAGGTATTAGTAATAATGAAATGCAAAGTGGGATGTGAAAGGTATAATAAGTGACAACTGAAACATCAGATTTAAGGGGAGGTATAGATCACTGCCATTCGAGAATTTTCTAGAGACTGCTTGTAAATAGCAAAATGGTAATTAGTGTAGCTAAGCCAATAATTACCTAAAAGGTTGAAAGGAAAATAGAGTGGCAGTGAACAAAACTGATTCTCTGGATCCTGTCAGAATCTTATTAATATGGTGTCAGGAGTGACAGTGAGCCCCAAACTAAAAGATTTGTGTTGATGTGGTTATGATTCGTAATTAGCAACCTGGCAATCTGATCCTTAAAAGTTTTATATTGGTTTCAATATAAATTTCTATGTTGTAGATGGTCATTTTTTAAAATTTTTAAGAGGCTACTTATCTCTCACTTATGCAACCTGGGTGCTAAATATTTTTAAACATTCAGGTTGTTTAGTCCTAACTAGGGGTTTGGGATAAAATATTTAGCTAGAAATTTAAGAGCTTACTTAATATTTAACATAAAAACACAAAATAATGATGATGATAGTAATAAATATGACTCATGATTATCATTAGAGTTGCATAAAAATTAAATTATGGTTTTAAAACATGAATGATCACTTCAAGGGAAGAAGATTAGTTCTATATGACCATATGCCACCAACCCAGAATATAGTTTGAGACAATCAAGGGCCACCATGATGAAATAAGAGAAAAATTTCCCCTTATAATTCACTCAGTTGCCAGAGACTCAGGGATTCTCCACTGCTTAAGGGTTGCCTCTCCCCACTCTTTTCAGCCTGGGACACAGGCCAGCCACAGTCTTGGTCATGCCTGCTCTTCTAAAATGCACTTCTCCACTTTCTGTTTTAATTTTCTTGCTCTCCCTAAATTTTTTATGTTTAAAGAATACTGTGGTACTTCCCTTTTCTTCATTTTTGCTGCCTGGAGTATGGACCCTTCTCTATATCTCTGGATGGAGTAAACACTTCAAGGCCCAAATAATATACTACTACTTTAATGAACTACAATAGACTCAGCTCTTAGCCTTACTCTTGACTAGACACTGTGCAATATATGCATAAGGATCCTGGGAAGAAGAGACACGATCTCAAACCAGTACACTAAGTACTCAAATACCAATGCATTGGGATTCCAGAGGGAAAGGAAAGAAATCGGGACTGAAAAAAATAAGGAAGAACAGAGAAGCCAATGCATACAGCTCATTGTGTGTGTGTGTGTGTGTGTGTGTGTGTTAGGAGAGGAGACAACAGAGGTGTCAAGGGTTACTGGGAGTTTATGCAAGAGAATGGGAAATTCAGACTTGTTCTTATAGAGATCAGTATTTCTTTTTTATGTTTGTTCTTGATTTGTTTTTAATAATAGTTTTATTGAGGTATTTTTAACATAGTTTACCCACTGATAGTGTACAATTTAATGGTTTTTAGTACATTTGTAGATATATGCAGTTGCCTTAATTTTAGAACATTTTCATCATCTCAGAATGTAACCTCTTATCCTTTAGCCATTTCCTCCCTATGTCCTGTCACAGCCCCAAATATCAATTTACTTCCTGTCTCTATAGATTAGTCTACTAAGAACATTTCATACAAACAAAATCATATGGTTTTGTGTGATTGACTTCTTTCTCTTAAGCAATGGTGAATTTTCAATGTCATTTTTTTTGGATGAAGGGATATCTGTTTAGTTTGTAAAGCATTGTTTCTGGGTATGTCTGTGAAAGTATTTCCTGAGACATTAACATTTGAATTAGTGGACTCCTCCAGGAAGATCTGCTCGAAGTATCATTCAGTCTGCTGAGGGTCCAAATCGAAGAAAAAAGTGAGGAAAGATGGATTCTCTCTCTGTACACAGCAGCAAGGACATCCAGTTTGTCCTGCCCTTGGATATCAAAACTTCAGATTCTCTAACCTTAAGGGACCAGCATCCCTCACCCCCACCTCCAGGTTCAAGACTAAGAGCTACACTGTCAGTTTCCATGATATTCTTGCCTTTGAAACTTCCACAATTCTTTTCACTTTTTTAATCAGTATTGTCCCATCCCTTCTGACTGCCATACAAATCTCATCTGAAATCCTATAGCATTGTACTTGGTCATACCAATATACATGCATTATATAAATATATACATACATTTTATGCATATATTACAAATTTGCTACCTGTGAAAAACATGATTTTGAAATTATTCAAAAGTCACTAAAAGTCAGACAATCACACTAGTATCTCTGGGTTAAAAACAAGTGTGTAAGTAGGAGACAATTATTCCTATGTGATTTTGTAACTCACTTTGACATCAAATCCAAATTACAGCACTCCAAAATTGTTATGCTATGGCACTGTCAAGGGTCTTAGTTGATGGTTTATCAAAGTAACTTTCAATGAGAATATTAATACAGTATTGAATTTTTTGATCATCTCACTCAGTCACATGTGATTAAAAATCACTGTTTTATTTATTTATTATCTGCACAAAATTGAAGATTGTAAGCTCCCTATGGACAGCTCCCATGTTCCTGTTCTTACATATCAGCTCGATCCTGATGAAGTGGCTGCTGGTGAACTCACTGACAATGTGTATGTTACTTCATCATGTAATGCAAGAATCAGAGAATTGGCTCTCATATTAGAAGTGATTCTTGATTTTGATGCAAGATTTACATAATGATTTGGGATTATAAGAGCTAAAAGTTTCCAATGGATAAAGCCAAATGCAATTTTTAAAAATAATGAAATGGTAAGCTGCATTTGCAGAATTGCTTTTGGATATTGGAATAGACATGAGATGAATTAATAGAAAATACTGAAGTGATAAGTTTAATATTATGATCCCAAGAGTCATCATGATAAAAGCAAAGCTAATCAGTTTAGATTATTCAGTTTAGTTATTAATTCAGGGCAATTCCTCAATCACTAAACTTAGTAATTTCCATAGCTTACTATGGGTCTCTGATTACATTGCACTTAATGAAATAGTAAACAGATTATTACCAAATTAAAAGCTTCTAGGAGGGGAAAGCCTAAAATAATTTTTTTAAATATCAAATGTTCAATCAGGATTTTTAGCTATCTAAGGTAGGCTTAATGAAATTTCATCAGTTATAATTCAATTATAATATGTTCAGTTATTGTCATAACAGTTTTGTGATATTTAAAGTTGAAGGTTTTATGGACATAGGATTTGAAGTAAGCATTTATAAGGAAAAAGCATGAGTTCTGGAGGTTCAAGGAAAAAACTGAAAATACAATTGTGTGATAAGTGAGTGCTTTCCTAATCTTCCTACATTTCCATTCTGCTTTCTTAAAGCAAGTGAATTTTTATACCATGAATTCTTTCCTGAGATGTCAGTCATTCTGTGGACCCCTCACCTTCAGATGGGTTTCCACTCCCTTGAAACTTGTGAACCACGAAGAAAATATTCCCAGGACAGCATAATGACCCTGTTAGAAGCTGATGTCATTGAAGCGTTTCTCATCTAAGCCTTGTCTTTCGAAGTCTATTACTTTCTGAATTTAGGAGCTAGGCTTCTTTATTTTAAATGAAAGATCCTCAAAATACTCTTCTAAGCAAAAGTACTTTGTGGATTATGTGGATTAATGCATTCCATGAATGTGTAAGAGACATTCAGCCTGCCCCTGCCATTACCATTAGTTTGAGAGTCCATCCTTCATTCTATCTGCAGACCAGAGTGTATGACAGGATATGTCCTGAAAATCCAGACTTCCTGTCTGAGTCCTGGTCTGTGGTTCAACCACTTCTATTTGATATTTATGTCTGAAATAATGCATAACACCTATGCATTTTAGATTACTTAAACTAAACATAAGACAGTACATATGAGCACAGCTCATGGAAAAGGCATTTGAATTATTTACATATTAATTTCAAGCTCAACCAACTTTTTCATATAACTAATACTATTCTTTAACTCCACATAGACCAAAAAAAAAAAAAAAACTTACCTGAAGCCAAGCAAAACCATATTGTTTTCAAATGTTTCCCTCATATGATGATAGCTATTTAAGCAAGTATTTGATTTTCATTTGTTAAGTCCTCCATGCTTTAAGTTATTGTCTTTTATTCCTTGTACCTAGTATTAGAGTAAATACAGACACACTTGTATCTTTAGTGGGATGTGACATGGTACTCTAGATGATCAACTTGGCATAAAATACATGTTTCACATTATTTGCAGCAAATACTGGTTCCAAAACTTGAGCTTATAACCTTCTCTATGTAAGCTCCATTTTTATATAAAGAGTTTCTATTTACCCTGAAGAAATTGAACTCCAAGAGAAGTTTGTAGTAGAAGTTCAATAAACACTTGAACTGATTTTAAATTAATTACATCTTTTCAGGAAAAGTAACCCATAAGTCTTTACTCTCTGAACAAGGAAGGTAAGAATCTAGAAATTATCAGAGAAAGCCTAACTGAATCTTTGCCTGATTCTTTGAATTTAGTATTTATTAACTCCCTAATATTTGCTACTGAGCAAGTCACTGAATTCAAGTCAACCAAGTTATGACTCAGTCTGATGTGGCTGATGGTGGTCAGTGGGTACATTGCAGCAACAAAGAAAAAACACATAATTTGGCTTCAAGAGAGGAAATGAGAGTAATTAGGTTGGGAGAGCTTCTGAGAATAGTCAAGTCTTAAGTTATAGAGTTTTGGAAGGTAGAAGGGGGAGGGAGGGACGACTGAGGGGAGAGGGTGGGCAGAAGCAACACAATATGTAAGTTAGGGACATAGACACAGAGGGTTTGCTCTAGGGACTCCAGATAATTTAGAAGGGAAGCATAGAATAAGAGGGTGTGGAGAAGGAAAGAGGAATGAAAAGGAAGAACTTAATTTGCTACTTTATAAGTTTGGAATGAATCTTTAGGGTGATAAGAAATTGTTGAAGATTTGTAAATGGGTAACAGGATCTGATGCTGAAGTTCTTGGCAGTGTGGACTGGCACAAGAGAGAGTTATGGCTGATGGGCCAATGGGAATGCAAAGTGGCTTTATATCTTTACTGTAATGTTTTAATAATCAACTTTAAGTATACTGAATTTTCTTCATGTTAAAAATCTCTAGCAAAATTTAGATACCATACCTCTTTCCCAGAATTAACATATTTAGCTGCTATTCTCCTTGGCCCAAACCACTGTTCTCTATTGTGTTGGTCACTAATATTGAACGGGCTACACTGCTGCTCTCAGTGAACATACTGATGAAGATTAGGGAAAGGTATTATAATGGCAGCAAGAGTTGCTTTTAGTGAAAAGCACTGACTGTACTTGGGCTCATGAATTAACTGAAAACAAGGTAAAAGCTAGGTATCTCAGCCTCCGTTTTGTATCTGTCCTTTGCCCTGAGCCATTCTCTACTGCACTCTGTGGCCACATAGAGACCACTTTTGAGTCAGCAATGACTCTTCTTGTAACAAGGCCCTACCTACCCAGTCCTGAGGCAGTGAGCTGCTGGACTCCTTGTGGCTGCCACTTATTACCAGCTAATGACTACTAGCACACACCTGAGACTGGGGACTCTTTAATTAATAATTACCCACACCTCTCCTCCTGTCCCCAATTCTTCTTCCTATTGAAACCAAAGGCAAATGTCTGCAGGGAAGATGGGCTGAAGTGCTTAGATTGCCTCTTCTTGCAGTGTTCCCATACACACAATAAATCTCTTTCTCAGCCCTTCACTATCCCTTGTCTCCTTATTTGGCATGTTGAGGTGAGTGGCTGGACCTGACCTCCAAAACCCAGGAGTTTGGGACTGGAGCCTAAAACAGCCTACTTCCTGGAAAGAGTCAAGATATGGCATCAGGCAGTCTTCACTAAAATTTTGGCTTTGGTAGCTTTTGCTGTGTCGCTTTGAGGAATCCCTTAAGCCCTCTGAACCTTGATTTTCTCACCTTAGTAAATGCAAACCTTAATAACTATGTAGTGGGCTTTGTGAATTAATGATCATTTATGCAAGGCTTCTAGCACAGAGTAAGCCCTCAGTGAGCAGTTTACTTTTTTTAAATTTAAGGCAAAATGGCATTGCCAAACTTCCTATTTTTCAGTTCTTTTAAGACAAACAAGCACTGGCAGGAACTCACAGTAGAAGACCATGCCTGGGACTCTCCTGTTATTCTAATTCCAGGTCATTATTGCTTCCAGGAGCTAAGCAGCTGAGCTGCTCCGGAAACCTATGCAAAACAGGCCTGTCTTTAACTATGTAATCAGTCTGACAGGGCCATGGCTGAAATAAATGTGAATGCTGTGGCCAGGTGGCCTTGGGGATTGTGGAATGCAATTAACCTGCCCACTTCAATTCCCAGAACACCCCACAGAGAGGGAGTTGCCTCATCACTGGCTGAGTCTGGTTCTGGCTATTAATTCCAAGCAGCCCTTGTGCTCCTGTCTTGGTCCTGATCAGTGTCACTTCTGAGATCAGAGGAAAGTAAATGAAGACTGTTAAGCGCCCGTTCCTCTGGCAAACTAACCTTTTCAGAATTCAAGGGAAGAAAGTGAGCAGGTAGTTTAAAAGGAGAGTTGACACTTTCCTCCTATTTTCTTATGACTATAATGATGAGACCCACTCATGCCTGAATGTGTTGGGGACGTAACTTAAGGTCTAAGCACAAAAACCTGGCTAGAGAGCAAATGGGAGTTTCATCCTCAGAGTACAGCATGACAGTTTGGGGGAAAGCATGGAACTGGAGAAGGAAGGATTGCTATGCAATTGGCTTCCAATTCACATTCATTTCTGTTTCCTTTTTCCATTCCTAAAGACAGGATTATTGGAAGAATTCTTTCCTCTGTAGCTGCAGCTGGCATTTTTGCAGTGATTATTAGAACATGTTGGCAGTGGAAAATAGCTTCAGCATTTGCAAAACTGGCTGTCATTTGTGCCAAAAGCAAATAGGAATAGAAATAGTGACACCGATACTGTTATTACCATCCCAGGAGTCAGCTAGCTCTTCCATGCCTAAGGCCTTCCTAAGTTGTGCCGAGTGTCCTGCCCTTGCAGGGCCTCTCAGCACCATCTGTGTATGTGGAATGGAGAGGGGAGGAGGATGAGCTGGAGTGCGAGCAGCTAGCTTAACTTTGCAGCCCTTGACTGTCTCTTCTCAAAGTGTTCACTTCTTACTTGCAGGAAAAGCATGAATATTAAGTCCATTTAATAGGAATAAGTAGAAAATTTCCAGAAAGCAATTTAATGAATGTGTACATATTTGTCAATAGACTTTAAAAAATGTCATCTATTTTATCCAGAATGTCATATCATAGACTATACACTAAAGAAATAATTTTGAACTACAAAAATATGTATTAATAGCTAAAAACACTTTGGATAAACAACTATAAAGCATTTGATAAACTGTCATTAATTAATATTGAATAGATTCAAAGCTATTAAAGAAAAAAGGTAAAGTAGAACTTTAAGTGACATGAGAAAAACACTTATTTTTCAAATTTTCTTTTTTCTCAGTTCCAAAAAGAGTTCAAGTTGTCTCAAGTAAGAGGGAATTTTTTGGTAAGTATATATGTAGTGAAACTGGCAAGGAGTACAGAGGTCATCAGGAATTGGAGTGACTTTGGGAAGCTGCTAATCTGTCCACTCTGCTTTTTCTCCTACAGCCATCCTATTAATCCTGTTTCTGCTAATAGGAAGATTGAAGAATGTGCCCACGTGTTTCCAGACATGACTGATTACCACTGCCCTTCAGCCTATGTTAGGTAGAGAGCAGCTTCCCTCTGAACAACTGATCAGGAGGTGAACCCACTGATGACAATGATATAATTGTTAGGTCCCTGGCATTCTTGGGGTGGGCAGAAGGACCCAAGGCTACGCCTTAAAAACAGACCACCTGATTTATGACTGCTAGTTTCTCCCTGTCTGATTGTTTCTTGGCTTGCAAAACAACTCAGGAACTTCCAGTTACTCAACTAGCCAGGCATGTTGACCTGTTCCATCTGGTGATCACAGATAATCAGAGACCAGAGACTCTCTCCCTCCCCCATGGGTCAGCCCCTCCTATAAAACCCACTACCCAATTCAGCCAAGTCGCTGCTCCCCAACCTGGGTGGTGGAAGGCAGCCATGCAGTCTGGATCTTAATAAATCTTTTCTTTCCACACGTGGTGTGGTCTTAATTTGGCAGTACCTTACAACAATAAAGCAGGATTCCAAATTTCATTCATAGTATCATCGTTTACTTACTCATTAAGTCTCTCCTTCTTTCAAAATGTATGTATTGAAGATGATCATAAGGCAGCAACAGGTACACACATGGCTCCTGTCTACATAATGCACATAGCCTAGAAAAGAATTAAAACACTTGCATGGAGTTCTATCATATGCATATGACAGCCTTTACTAAAGCATCTTGAAAGACATCCAAACTCATACTTGGAGAAAAATTGGGTAAGCATGTCCAATTAATTTGTTATCAAGAAATAGCTTAGAATGGCTAAAATTTAAATCTGTGTATTTATCAAGTTGTATAGCTTAAGGAGTAAAGGAGGGAAGAAGAGCTTTCTAAGCCCCACTTGGAAGTGTCAGTCTGCTGAGTGGTAATGGATAGCTTTGACCACTTTGAACAGGGAAGAGAGGTGATCAAATTTGCAAGTTATGCAAAAACCTATAACTGTGATACACAAAATGTATTAGCAGAATATATATTGGCTGGAGTTATGAAAATCAATAGGAGATTGCATTAGTATTATCAATACAGATAAAATGGTCTGTTCTGGATATAGTGCAGTTAAAGGGGACTGAAGCTAGACAAATTTGAAAGATATTTAGAATCAACTGAATTAGAGAATGGTAATTTTGTGTGGGATGAGTGAGGGAAAAGAATCAAGCATACAGCTCAGATTTATAGCTTAGTGTAATTAACTGAGACTGAAAACAGAAAAGCCAGCAAGGGAAAGATAATAAGTTCAATTTTAAACACATTGAGTTTGTAGTGCTAATGGGACATCTAGGGGTGATGCCCAGGAGGCAATTCTATCTATGCATCTGAAATTCAGGAAGAGCTCAGAGCAGCTAGAGACAGGGTTTGATATCTCAAGAGTTTATAGACCGTACTTCAAAGAATGAGTATGCATGAGAGAATATGGGAATTCAATTATAATTTTTTGATGGTACTTGGGATTGAACTCAGGGACTTGTGCATAATTTTTAATTATAATCTTTATAATTAAAGGGTTAGAAAAGAAAAATAGCTGAAGATAAAGCTTAAATATATCTAAAGGACAAGCAAAAGAAGAAAGACTCATATAGGAAGCTTAGAAATAACTGTCAAAGAGACAAAAAAATATTCCAGGATAGGGAAGTGACACAGAAGTCAAGAGGACAGAATATGAGGGGTGATGGATGACAAGAACTCTTTCAATAAAATATACCATGTTAAAAGGGAGAAAAAGATGCTAAAAAAGAGTCGACTAAACCCAATGGATTTTTTAATGGCAAGTGTTTCTTTAACCTCACTGTATGTATGACTATATGCATGTGTGGTAATACATATGTGTATGTGTGTGTAGGTATGAGGTGTGGGAGGAGAGTCCCCAAGACCTCCCCAGTGTTGACAGTTCAGGACGAGAACTCACAGGACCCAGTATATAATTACTTTATGATTTATTACACTCAAAGAATATAAAGTGAAAACACAAAAGGACAAAGGTTCGTGAATGAAGTCTATGGGAAAATAGTCACAAGCTTCCAAGAATCCAGCCCAGTTGGTTCACACAGGATAAGACTAATTCCTCTACCAATCAGTTATGGCAGTGTGAGGCAAGTGTCTAGCAGGATGCTCATTAAAGGCTCTAGTTGACTGATTTACTGGGAGCCAGTCACACAGGTACTCTCTCCCCAGCATTTTCTAATACCTCAGAAGGAAAGATGTTTGGTATATGCCTGCCAAGGGCCAACCTTGGGGCAGGTCTCATCAGGGAGGCATGAGTGAGGACCATGAGGAGGTGAGAAGCCAGGATGGGCAGAGCTGGGACCCACAGGGTTCAAGAGTGAAGCATGAGCTGGAGAGTTAAAATAGAGTGGGCCAGAACATGCAGGGTTTGCTTGTTGTAAACCATAGTTGGGTTCATTTTCCCTCAGCCTCCTGAGTGCTGGGATTTCACGCATGTGCCATTTCTCCTGCTTCTTTTCCTTCCACTCTTAAAGCAAAGAAAAATTTTTAAAAAGTTAAAAAAAAAAAAGAAAATTAAAAAATTTAAAGAGTTTAAAAAGTTTGAAAATAAGATAATATTTGTTCTCTGAAAGCATCATTCTAACTGCAAACTTGGAAGTAGTTTTGAAATGAGCCAGACAAGTCCAAGTTTTGATTGAAGATTTATGAGAATAGTGCGTGAAATAGTATGCGATCAGACAGGAGATTCTGGTAATTTAGACTAGGATGATGATGGTGATGATGGAAAAAGCTTAGTACATTATTCTACCTACTGATATTTAGAAACACGATTAGCAAGACTCTCTCAAGTAATGGGATGTGAGTTGAGAGTAAGGGAGGTGTGGGATGATTTCTGGGTTTCTGAATTGCTCAGTTATATGGATAAAGGTGACATTTAGCTTATATGAGACAGAAAACACAGACATAGAGCATAACTCAAATAGCATAAACTCAGAACTCAAAACCTTTTTTATCCTCAAAATTAATCACTTTAACATGAGTTACAATCACCAGTTTTGAACCTCAGAAAACAGAAGAATAAGTTTTTTAATTATCTTCATTCTTTTACCCTTGGAAGACATGGGCTAACATTGCCTGAATGAGAATTGACAGAGGACAATAAAAAGAATTACCATGAATTAGAAATACTTTTTGTTTTTTTGTGGTGCTAGGAATTGAACCCAGGGCTTCATGCATGCTGAGCAGGTGCTTTACCCCTGAGCTATACTCCAGCTCTAAAAATACATTTTTAAGTGAATCAAAATATTATTATGTGAAAAACATATTATCATGTGGAACATAAAGCTTGCGCTTAGAGATACTATAAGCAGAAGACTCACTATGCTCTCCACTGAAAGTCCGTAAAGAAATCAGATCTTAGTTTTCTCTTAAATATCAGTTGAACGTTTTATGTGTATTTCTGATATAGTTTAAAGGAATAAAATGTCATCTTTGAAAAAACAGAGATGTTGCTTTTATTTGAAAATAGAGGAGAAAGAAAAATCGAATAGTGATCAAATACTGGTTATAGATCACCAAGGTAAAAACTAGACAGTGCCACCTCCATGACCTTGTGGAGGGCAGACTGAGAGGAGCCTGGGAAGCACCCAGACAGCAACAGCTTGCTGAGTGTCACATGATGAAGTGAAGTGGAGACTGCAGTATTTTGACAAATTGGCTGGCAAATGAAATAAGAGCTAGGCAGTAGCTGAAGAGGAATGTGAAGTCTAGGAATGTGTTGTTATTGTTCAGTTTTAATAAAAGTTGTACATTTATTTGCATGCTAATGAGGAGTCTATCAAGAAATTAAGAATTTAATTGAAAAAAGAAACTATTTTAAAAACTCAAATACTGCAATGAAATATAACAAAACAAAATATATTTTGTGAATCTGCATGTTGAGATCTGGAGCAAATTTTAAAACCTTCATTATAATTAGGTGTGGTAATCCCAGATACTCAGCAGACTGAAGCAAGAGGATTGGGAGTTTGAGGACAAATCATCTAGGCAACATAGTGACACTCTATCTTAGGAAGGAAGGAAAGAAGGGAGGCAGCAGAGGAGGGAGGGAGGAAGGGAGGCAGGTTTTATTACAACCTATAGGATTTAAAAAATTTTATCTAGTGAACAAAGATTTGTTTTATAGTCAGAAAAATGAGGACAGTCAACTTCACTTTAGAGAAGCAAAAGAAAGTTAGTTACCAGGATCCTATCTTCTGCATAAATGCTGAGGTGCTGAAATCTAAATAATTTGTAAGGCATTCTACCATGATTGCATTTTTCCACCAGGAGCACAACTGCTGTAAGAACATCATACTATATGAAGCTAGAGAGCTAAAAGGTTGTGGAATAATGTTTACATGGACGGTAAGGATTAAAAGATAGCAAAGTTTTTCATCTGCCCTTCCTAAATAGAACACACACATTTCACCCTATTCCTGTCTGCTTATCTTACCTAAACAAAACACATAAAACAAATATCAGAAGAGTGGGATGTCAGGAACAGAAAGCAGCTGTCTTAGAGAATGAAGGAATGATTCAAACTTTTTGTTTTGTTTTGTTTCTGTTTCCCATATATCCCAGCTTAGGCACTAGATAATTTCACAAGGCAAAAAGAAGAGTAAGTGCAGACAAAGAAGGAAGGAAGGAAGGAAAGAAAGAAGGAAGGAAGGGAGAGGGTAGGGAGCAAATATAATAAGCCTAGTCTTTTTTTGCCAAAGGATTTGGGAGGATCACAAAAGGCATAGCCATTTAAACAATACCAGACACACTCCAGAAACAAAACCTATGCCTCCTTATCCTATCATTGTGGTATCTGACACACCTGTATTGTGAGCAGAAATTACCACCACAAGCACCAGTAACCACATGGCACCCCCTCCTGGGTGACTTGGAGGCTGTGTGTGAGTTGGGTTTCATGGCTATGCTAGCCTGATATTATCGGGCAACATGATCTAAATACAATTTTTAAATATGTCATACTAAGAACCAAAATTATGTCAAATTGAATGAGAAAAAAAAAACAAGTAAAAGACACAAGGCCAAGATAGCACAGATATTGGAATTATTTGAGCAGGATTTTAATGCAGCCATCATTTTTAAAAAATGCTTCAGCAAGCAGTTATAAACACTTAAAACAAAAACAAAGAAATTATAAGTCAAAAAAGACAATATAAAGAAGAACCAAATAGAAATTGCAGAACTGAAAATATAATAACAAAAAGAAAGTAAATAAAAATTTCTACTTTCAATATTGGTAGAATGGCTGATGTGAACCAATGTGTCCAACCAAGAAAAAGTAGAAAAGTACAACTAAAACACAGAAGCACTGATTTGAACACATCAGTGAGACAGTGAAGGAGACAGAACCTGATAAACAAAATTCCAGTGATGCGATAAATACATTGAAGTAAACATTATATTCTCTAGTGCTTTTCTACTTGAAACATTTGCTGAATTTTATGTTAGAAAAGAAAAGGCAGAAAGAGATTGCTAACAGATAGAAGAAACCTTTTGTCAGTCTTGCAAGGCAAGGGAGGCAAAACTTGAAGTTGAGAACTATCAAGGCTAGTCAAATTTTCAGAGATGTTGATCCAAAGAGAAGCAAAACACATTAAAGGGAGCCCAATGGTCTGCATCACCTGAATAAATATACTATCATTTGAGCAGCATAGTAGCATGAGGCAAAGATGCTAAGCAGAAAGCAGTGTCTAATAGTGTCAAAAGATGACAGAGTTCCTGAAAAACTCATAAAGCTAGAGACAAGAAAACAGACTCCAGTACACATAAACATTCAAGATGTCCAGGTGAATGCCAGTACAATAGGAATAAGAATAAATTGGAAATAGATGATATCTCATAAAAACAGAATCAATTCCAGCCCAGGTTCCTGTATTCTAATTGCCCATGAGAAGGCAAGATAAATTCTTTTTGGAGTAATAAAGCCTCAAATATCCCTAAAATTTTTTCATACACATTATTCAGTATTCAATAAATTACTTCTAGGAATTTCAAGAGATAATAAAAAAAGATCAAGAGCCAGAAGAAAAGATAAACAATGAAAATAGACAGTAATCAATTTTTCATCAATATAAAGTATCCAGATATTAGAATTATAGATAACTGTAATTAAAAGGCCCAGTAAAATAGATGAAAAGATGGAGAATACCACAAGTACATTGGAATGCATCAAAAAATCAAATCAAATTTTAAAATTAATCAAATACAGAGTATGAATTAAAATTATTTTAAAATTTAATCAAATACAATGAGAACTCTTTCTAAAATTATGAAAGAAAAAATATGGACACTAAGGAAAAGAAAGATGATATATTTAAGTTAACTTTAGACAGAGCAAGCTTTCAGGCAAGAATTTTCAATACAGATATAGTAGGATATTTCATGAAGATAAAAGTTTCAATCTATATAGAAGATATGGTAATTCTAAACTTATTTACATGATAACGTGACCTCAATATAAATAACAGAAAAATTACTACATGTTAAGACAGGAAATAATAAATTCAGCAGTACATTAAAAATCATTTTTTATGATTAAGTGGGATTTAGCCCCAGGATGCAAAATGGTTAGACATAAGAAAATCAATAAATGTGACACACCACATTCACCAAATGAAAGACAAAAACCATACAATCATCACAATAAATGCAGAAAGAGCATTTGACAAAATATATCATTCTTTCATGAAAGACATTCTCAACAAATTTGGCATAGAAAGGACATATGTGACAAGACATTCTCAACAAATTTGGCATAGAAAGGACATATGTGACAAGCCAGAGACAACATCATATTCGATGGTGAAAAGTTGAAAGTGTTTTTTATAAGATCAGGAACAAGATAAGGAGCCCAATTCTCTACTTCTATTCAACCTCATACTGGAAATACTAGCTAAAGCAATTAGGCAAGAAAAAGAAATAAAAGGTATTCAAATAGGAAAGGAAGAAATGAAATTGTCTCTGTTTGTTGATGACATATCTATCTATCTATCTATCTATCATCTATCTACATGTCCCTAAAGATTCAACAAAAAGCTGTTTGAACTGATAAATTCAGGAAAAGCAGTATAAAAAAAATCAACAAACAGAATTTAGTAAAATTTTGATACCACTATGAATTTTCTTTTTTTTCCCTTTTTTTTAATTTTTATTGCTTTATTATTCATATGTGCATACAATGCTTGGGTCATTTCTCCCCCCTCACTATGAATTTTCTAAAGAAGAAATTAAGAAAATAATCCCATTCATAATTACATTAAAGAAAAAATATGTATTGAATAAATTTAACCAAAAAGGTAAAAGACTTGCATACTGAAAATAATAAAACATTTATATAAGAAATTGAAGACAATGAAAATTAATGGAAAGATATTCTGAGTTCATGGATTGGAATAACATCACTAATTATCAGAGAAAATCAAATTAAAGGCATAAGGAGATATCAATTTGCACCTGTTAAATGGCTAGCAGCAAAAAGATAAAGATAACAATTTCTGGCAAGGGTGTGGAGAAAAGGTGACCCTTGTACATCATTAGTAAGAATAAAAATTCATACAGCCATTGTCAAAAATACTATGGAGATTTCTCAAAAAATAAAACAAAACAAAATAACATATAATTCATACACTGGAGGTGTGGCTAAATTGGTAGAGTGTCTGCCTAGCAAGTGTGAGGCCCTGAGTTCAAGCTTCAGTACCACCAAATAACAAAAACAAAACAGAAACAAAGTCAGCAATATACATACATACATACATACAAATATTTAATTCAGAAGTCCCACTTCTGCGATTTGAACTTGTCCCCCAAGGTCTATGTGTTGGTGACTAAATCCTCACTGTGGAAGTAACTGAAAGGCAAGGACTTGAGTAGGTGCTTAGGTTTCTAGGCTCTGCTTTCATGAATGGATTAATTGAGTTCTCAGTAAGTGGGTGCTCCACATTTTGCTTTTTATGGTGACCTTATTCAATGGAGCTGCTGTGGCTGGATTGGGTAGAGACACCAACCTCTGGAAGTTCATGTTATTTTCCTAGCTCCTGCCAGGAACCTTCAGATTTCCCCTTCTAACCCACTTCCTTGCTAAATTTGCCTCTGATGGCAGATTCCCAAAGGGACACTGTCGCTGGGAGTCCCAGATCTTTCTTGGCTATGATTTTTTTAAGTCCCCTGAATTGCTCAGTCTCGAAGCTCACCTGACTACAAGGAGCTTCAGATATCTGAGCTCTCTGCCAGCAAAGGCTTTTGTTTTGGAAATTTTCCATAGGTAGGTAAGGTAACCAATTCCCTATCCCAGCCACCTTTAACTTCTCAGCTCTCTGCAAGTCAAAGCCTCTCTGTGGCAAGGTGTCTCAAGATGCCCTTCACTTTTTGTTTTTTTGAGACAAGATTTTGCTATGTAGTCCACACTGGTCTTGAACTCATGGTCCTCCTACCTCAGCCTCTCTAGAGCAACACCATACCCAGATGAATCTGTAATTTCATTAATGTTTAACTCCTTCCCTCCACAGATAAAATTGTTGCTATACTAAATTTCCCCTGAAACCTCAAAATTCCAGGGGGTGTATATATACCTCAATTTGCCGACCATAAACTTACATTATCTTTCATTATGAAATTGGGTTGAGAAATGTGTAAGCCAAAGAATGGTGGAATTTGGTAAGGCAAATCTGATAGCTGCCCATTATCTGAATATTTCTTCCAGAAAAGGGATAGACTTGCAAACAATTCCTGAACACAATAAAGAACATCAAGTGCCAAAATGTGGGTGTTTCTTGGACAAGCTATTAGTATATTAGGTATAGGTCTGGGCCTCATGTGGATAAGACCATGAGGACTCCAAGACTTTTCCTTCTTTAGTACTGGCCATTCCATGTATGGTCTTACCCTTTCAGCTGTTGTCTTTTTGATAAAGTCTCCCCAATTCCCTTATTCCCTCATCCTAATCATTTCCTCCCCCTTTCCAACTCTCTACTTCTTCCATAATATGAGGTCATGTTGTTAACATTATGTCCCTGGGTTTTGCATTTTCAGGAAGCTAGAACTACTGCAAATTTTGTTCATCTCAGCATCCATCCTAGGAGGTATGTGCATAACAGTCATTGGATCCTATAAGCAGGCCAGTTAAGTGAGTGATAAATGGATACCACAGAAGACAGTTGGGAAAACCAACACACTCCAGGATACACAAAGTCAAAGTGATATTATGGTCCTTACTTAAAGAATGAAGAGAATGGAGTCACTCCATGAGAATCTGAGACATATGTTCTTTAGTGTAGGTTAGAGTTACCTGTGTGTAAGGTGCCGTCTGCGTAAAGTGCATGGAGAAGTGTAAGAATTATTCTTATTAATCTCCTGTATATGTTGCAGTAATATAGTAGTAAAACATGAAATAAAAATGCATGTGCATCATTTCTTATTTGATATTTCCTTAATAAAATCACTAGATCTTGATACTTATGGAAACACTTTCTTCTTAAGCTTTTCTCTGGAGTCATTGTACTGTGGTCTATTTTATTTGATACAGGAAATGAAAGTTTTCATTGTGAAAGCAAGCATGATGTTCTGCAATTCACAGACCATGACAGAGTGTTCTAGAAAGTGTCATTTCCTTTTTAAATCAATTTCCTTCATCTTATAAATTTAACAATTTCCTCCATCTTACAAACATCACACAAATATAAACTTGGTCAATGAACATACACATGGAAAGAGCAGCAAAATTCAAGCCATGGTCAAATGTGTATATCTCTTAAAAGCAAATAAGAGGGAATCTAGAACACATAATTTCATGAAATTTTGAAAAATTTATCTTTGATTTGTATTTCCTCATTACTTGACGGAGGAGCTCCAAAACCCCAACACAAATCTTAACAAGAAAATGACTACCTAATCAATAATAATCTTAATTCATCTCAGTATAAAGAGAAATGAAGAAAAATTTTAAGAAAGAAACTTAATGGGCCATTTTGTATATAATGATTGAGGAATTTAAAATGCAAAGAATTAAAAAAAAAACTTAAGACAATTTCTGAGCCAAGTAGCTTTCTTTGTAAACACAGAGAGCTGAGGGTATCATGTCACATTATAGTGAAACTATTATAAGTTTCCAGAGTTGCCCAAGTTAACAGTATTAGGAGATGGTGGAAGGCTCTCTTCAGTGCACAGGATAGTGATGACCAAAGGACTTATTAAACTTTGACATTTCTTTTCCTAACTCCTAAATGTCAGGGTCAACAATTTCAAGTTTTATGTAGTGTTTGCATTTTCTTCTTCGTAATTGTCCCAGTTTGAATCAATGGACTTATAACCAATCCTTCCATTTCTGATCTAGATTTCTACAAAGAACAGACTTGTATAATCATCACTAAATATCACTATGACTATTTTTTTCCTTTTTGGACAACTGATTTCTGTAATTAAATTACAAACTTCATACTTAATCAATCTTTGCCTATACCAGCTAGTACTGGTCTTTCTTTCAAATTCCTTTTTCAACAAAACCAAAAAGGTATGTGAGTTAGTGGAGTAAAATCATGGGTCAGTAGCCTCAAGATTTCTCATTTTATTGCATTGTACCACCATAATTTACAAATGAAAGAAGTTTGCCCCTTTTATACCTCACAAAGTACATGTTAAATCTGGCTCAGTTTGGGTGGAGCTCAGGAATATCTATTCAACAAGATCTTTAAGTGATTCTAATGTTTAACAAAGTTCAAACCAAAGTGCAATTGAAGTGACGAGAATGGCTGGATACTGAAGAATTTTTTAAACATTAATTTGGAATGAATTTTTATTTTTCTCACAGAAGAAAAATCTTCTATTTGTGCTTTCCTTTTAGCAGTAACTTCAAACAAAAGTTATTCTTGAGAGTTCTGACTATCCATAGAACCAGTAAAGGGAGAACTCCTCAGAAATGGAACACTCTAGTCCAGACACTGGAATAACCTGTTAGCACAGTTCCTAACAACCTGACAAGCAATGAAGAGCTACAATTTTTCTTGCACTAAACCTTGAAGAAAGAAAATCACCAACTTTTCTTTTTGAGCACTGTTTTCATGAATATCACTTCTTATAGGAATAACCATCATCAGTCAGACAGTGCTTAATACCATTTACAGAAATTCAGTCTGAGTCCTAAAATCTTGAGATTGTTTTCCCCCCATCAGGTGGTCTGGATCCTGGAAACACTGATCAATAGAAAACAGTAGGACAGTTTCCTTGTAGGATTCAAATTCCAAGGCATAGTTCTCTTTATTATTTTATGAAAAATATAAGAGAAACCAATCTTTGACCAACTGCTTCTGGTTTTCTGACTTTAAAAGTATTGTCTGGATTCTTAGTCCTCTATCCTTTAGCTGCGCTAGGACTCTCTTTCATGACCAGAAATTTACTTGGGTAAAAACTTTTGATTCAAATGTCCAGATGCCACACAAAGTTACCTAGGCTTTCATATGTCAACTTGATCAGTCATTGTTTCACATCATAGGTCTCCAGAGTCTTTCTCATGAAGTCTCTTTTGCTGGTTATTATCAGAAACATCTGTTTTTAAAAAATCATTTTTCTATATGGAACAGTTAATATCTCCTTTGAACAATGCTGTGGTTGAATAATTTATTTTTTTAATCATCTGGTAACTTCTTTACCCTTACCCTGTGAATTCGAAGTAAATGCCAAGAATCTACAGGCACAGTGACTCATACCTGTAATCACAGCTACACAGGAAATGGAGATTGGGAGGGAGGATCACTGTTCAAAGCCAGTCCAGAAAAAAAGTCAAGGATACCCCCATCTCAACTAATAAAATGCTGGGTACGTTGGCAAGCACCTGTCATCACAGCTAAATGAGAAGCATAAATTAGAGGATCACTGTCCAGGCCAGCCTAGGCGTAAAAGCAAGACCCTATTAGAAAAACGATGAACGCAAAAAAGGCTAGAAGTATGTCTTAAATGGTAGAGCACTGCCTAGCAAGCATGAAGCCCTGAGTTCAAACCCTACTACCACAAAAAAAATTTAGTCTTGAAAGTCTCAAAATCTTTGGAATGCTATTCATATAAATAAATGTTCAAAACATGAGAAAATGAAATTGTGTCTTATTCCTATAAGGTTTGTTATTATTAAACATCTGTTATTGTCACTATTTCATTTATATGAATGTAAAAATTAGATTGGTATTTGTTTCATAGGATAAATTAACTTAATGCTAGTGAAATAAAATACTTCCTGTCTTTTGCTCTTTAAATACATTCTTCACCAAATAGCTATCTGATTCCAGATATAAATACGATCTCTTTAATGATATCTGCATTGTCTATCTATAGCATAAAGTCTCCTCATCATAACAACATACACAACACTTCATATTGGGAACACATCTATCTCCACTCCTTACATGATAGTTAATCACACACATACAGAAGCACATACGAGAGCACATATACTGTCTTGCCTGTCCTTCTACATTCTGTAGTTATGTTGGCCCACTGTCAAGTGCTTCCTGAAACTCTAGGTCTCCAAGTCCACCTCTAAAAAATCCTTTTATACTCACCTCTGGATTGAAGAGCTGACTCATTTTGTAACAGTACAACACTGTGTCTATTTTGTCAATGCATTTGACATTACTGCATTCTCAATTTCTATTAATACATCTTCTTGTCCACGAGTGAATGGCTTGAGAACAGGGACTGAATCTTATTTATAGCTTAGTTTCCTGGCTGATATCAACAGGTACTTATAAATGTTTGCTGAATAGGTGGATGAATAAATAAATGAATAGATAATAGTCGGTTAATGTTGCAACCTATAGGTAGAACATGCTTAAGTGGAAATACAGTCCCTTATTGGCAAATGGGTACATAATGTTGGTATTCAAAATACATAAAGACAATATTTCTTTCTTTTAATCCTATAAAACTTTTTTTGTATGATTCCTTTCATAATTATTCTTTTAGTTTTATCCATCTTTCAATTTTAAAAGCTTAATTATAAAATAGTGAATAAAATAGTCTATTTTTCTTTTTTCAGTAGTCTGGCAGTAAAGAACATGTGCTGTGTGGGATTAATGTTGGAAGACCTGGCTGATGTCCCATCTTCTTGTGCTCTATCTGTAAATTTGGTTAGGCTCCTTCACTTCTCAAAGTCCCAATTTCTATGTATATGGGATTTCAGTGCAGTTCAAATCAAACAGCTATGTGACAGTGTCACATATTTTTCTTTCCTAAATAAATCTCTTAGTTCTAGGTGTCCCCATCTCAACATGGATATACATTTAAAGAAACAGTCCAACAATGAAGTAATTAAATATTTATTAAAACTATTACCTGTGTTCCTCAGTTAATATGAATTTATAATCTATAACTTCTTAAAATTCCCTCTTTCACTCCATTCTTCTTGCACTTTGATTGTCTTTTGCTCTGTACCTATTCTGAAGTTTCTCCCCTCACATCTCATTCTCAGTGCTCCATTAAAAGATCTTCCTCTTACACAACCAGGGCAGGCTTTTCCTTCACTTTCCATGTGGTCCATCCATATCTTTTCTCAAGGAGATAGAAAAAAAACCCACCTGTGAACACTCATACGTTTGTAGCTTATGTTCCAGTTTATGTATGTGGTGCCTAGAGTTCTAGAGAAGATGTGCATTCATGCTATTGGAGAAATAATAGTTTCTTAGGACTCTGAACTTCCACCAGTGCAACCCTGATCACACTTAACTGTCACATTCTAACTCTGAGAACAGTAACTCTTGTTCATTCATTCATTCATTCATTCAGTACTATTACACATTAGCTCTGTGCCAGAACTTCACTAGTAATTGAAGTTCTGGCTCTGCTTTCATGACTTTGAAATACAGTAAAAGATTCATGAAAATAATGATAGGTTACTGCTTGCTAGGTAAAATAATGCAATTAACCCTTGCTTTTCTCCTTTCTGTCAGCCATTGTGCAAGAATCTGAAGATATGGTATTGAATAGTATCAATATTAAGAGGTAAATTTAACTCAGTGAATGGGTTGGGTAGAAATATAGTCTAGGGTATCAGGCAGCCATCACTGAAGAAATGAAATGATCTTTAATCTTTTTCTGAAGTATGGTGAGGATTTTGTTAGAATTGAGGGAAGAGAACTGGCATGTGTGTGGGCCTGGGAAATAGATTGAATCAGCACACAGCAAAAGCTGAGAAAACTTAGAAGCTAATTTAGAAGAAAACTTAAAAGCTTAGGAAGCCTAAACTAAGATTAGAAAGAGGTGTAGATGTGAGAGGTGTGATGTATGGGTGGTCCAATAAAACCAATAAAGTGTTGAGCTTTTCCCCAAGAGCAATGGGAAATTATTCAAGTAGTCTTGATTCAGGACAGACCACAGACCAAGCTGAATGTGGCAGGGTGAGGGCAGAGCTAAGTTTACTGGTCTAGGGAGAGAAACTGATAGTGTAGACTAGGTTGGTGGTTGCCAAGATAGGAGAAAACTCACATGTCTAAAAAAGTTTAGGAGATAGGATTAATAATACTTAAAGATGATTGGATGAAGGATATGGGAGAGAAAGTGGGGTTTCTGCCTTGATTACTTGGAACCAGTAATTTAGGCAAGATACTGGGGGAGAAGCAGATTGTGAGAGGAAGATGGTGAACTCTGTTCAATCTATTTGTGAGTTTTCCAGACAAAGAGGTTCAATAAGCACTTAATGTACTCATGTGAGAGTCACAAGAAGATGCTGCTTTTGGAGTAATCAAAGAAGGGAAGTCTAGCAATTCAAGGGGCCCACTGGGCTGAGCAATACATGGGCCATTAAGGATCTTAATGAAGGTAGCTTGAGAGAAGGGAAGTTTGGGAAGAAGGACTGGAGTGAGGACAAAGGAGAGCACTAATAATCCTAGCTTGTGTGGTAGCTCAACACCAGAATATCATATAGCTTAATACTGAACTTTCATTTCCCCTTCACAGTGGAATGAGTTCAAGCAGTGATACAGGGATACAGGCTCCTCTCAATATTTGTTACCACCGTCTTTAATAAATCTTTAATCTTTGGAGTCAGAAGGCTGACAGGGAGTGAAGTTTTGCATGTGAGAGCCTTTTATGATGCAGACGGAAGCATTTATCTTTTCCATCCATATTCAATTGGGTAGAATCAAAATGGTGTCTCTTACCGGCTAAGAGCCAGGAAATCATTTAGTAGGTACATGGCAAGAGAAAAGCCAGAAAGTTACTGAGCATCAGAGTTCACATTTACAGTAAGCAATTAGCTTGGTGGAATGGAAGCAGAACAAGGAAGGAGGAAGAGAGAAGACCTCTAGGACATTGTAAAAGAAGGCAATATTCAACTTGATCTTCGAAGAGTGGTTAACTGGACAATCAGGGACAGAATTCTGAGCTTCAAGAACAGACTACATGAAGGGCATAGATTATCATCCACAGATCATGGATCACAGGGGAGATGCAGATGTAGAGGGAGGTACCGCAGAATGAGGTAGTCAGTGTGCTACCTTAAATATTATAAAGGAAACATACTTCATCGCAAAGGTATTTCCAGACAAATCAGCAACCAATCTCTAGGATTTGCTCTAGGAACAAACAAATAAGGTAAAATAAAACTTTATATATTTTATTAGTTTCTTTTTTTACACAATGCTTATTATATTCTACTACATGTAATGAAATGGCCATAATCACACATATAATGCATAGAAATATTGCTTGCAGGGCTAGGAATGTGGTTCAAGTGATAGAGCACCTGAAGTGCTAGACCCTAAGTTCAAACCCCATACCATGAAAAAATAATAATAAAAAAAGTATTGTTTATTGCCTTTCTCTTCAAGGTTTATTTACTTGCTTATTTTATTTCTGTCTTTATCCTCGCCTAGCTTTATTCTTTAACCTTGCATGAAAATACTGACAAATATCTGAAAATCTTAGGAAACATTGCTGCTGCTTTCTTATTAGAATTTTGTAAAAAAAATCACCTTGCCAAAATGTGAATTTATATTGCAATTTTTAGAAAATATTTTCCCCAAATAACTAAAAAAATTTAAACATGAAAACCTGATAAGGGCACATCAGGACAACGTTTCTTGTTTCATTAAGAAGCAGCAACAACAAAATGTGAGATGCAGCATTTATTAGAGATAATTAGAAGTATAATTATTCTAGAGAGTTTTGGATTTAAATTGTCAGTTCATTACACATGTTATTCACATACCTGTCAATTTCTCTCCAAAGATGTCAAAATCAATGATTTGAGCTCTATATTTTGAAATTATCATGGAACTCAGTATGTACTATAATTTTATTTATGATTTGTATATATTTCAACTATTTCCAAAAGATTGAATTAATTGCAACATTCAACCAGCTATATATTAGTAAATCATTATCCATAACCTTTTCTATCGTACAGCTCTTAGATTATAGGAACTTAGACTTCAATATTCCTGCTTCCAAAATGGAAGGTGAAATAAATTTTTATTATAATAGGGTTAATAGATGAACTTCAAAAGCAAAATATAAAAAACATTCTCAGCATTATCCAGGAGTAGAAAAAAGTTTTAAATGACTAAAATGGAAGAACTGTGAATATAGATTAAAAAAAAATTTTATCGAGGCAAAAAGAATTCCAGAGGATTATACCTGCAAGAATCTCAGTTTTTCTGCTAATGTTTTTCATGTCACTTGACCACATTCCTAGCATTCTGTGAGCCATCCACAGGGAGAGTTGTCTCAGGTTGTTATCTATTTACACCACGCATCCAGAGGAAACTCAAAAATTCACCATAATTTCAGATATTTTGTCACTTATTGTGAAGTCACTGCCAAAGAAGAAAGAGTGCCACCTAGTGAATTTCTTAAGGGATCTTTCCTACCAGTCACTCATTTGATACCCTATTATGGGGTATCTACTCTGGCTGTGTATTGGGTACACACTTCTCCCAAGCCACTCATGGTAATATTTCGCTCCTTGGAATTCTCTTACCTGCCTTTGCACTGCCCTATCTGCCCTTATACTTGGTGTCCTGTGGCTGGACACCATCTGCTAAAATTCTTCTCACTTTTCAAGACACAGTTTCAGAGTCTTTCCTCACTAAAACTTCTCCACCCCAACCAGAGTAGCTATCTGTAGGTTTTGTACTGTCTTATACAGGTTTATGTGTGCTAGATATTATTCTGTTGCTATTTTTTACATGTTTGTATATCCTGCTCAACTACATTTTTAAGGGAAGAAACTATGTCTACCATGTAATAAACAGTTAATTTCTGTTGCATGAATCAAAAGATCAATTTTTAAAGTTCATTTTTCTTTTGTTGTACTATTAACTGTTTCTCCGTTTATGCAACCCAGATTCTAGAATATGTTTTGACAGTATCAAAGATATTGATGACTTCTTCCATTATACCTTTAAATTGGCAATTGTCAACTGAGCAAAAAAGATGTTTATCCACAGTGGACTTCTTCACTTCTAGATAAAAAAGCAATAATAACTAACAAAGTATCAATCTTTGATAACTTTATAATATGAAAAACAGATTCACCAGATACTCAGTGAATCAGTGAATTGAGGTTGTTAAGAAATCTGTCATTGTAAGAAGCTACATTAGAAAAACCGGTGAGCAGAAAATGATCACTACTAGACCTAGAGAAATCCTAGTGACAAGCTTTGTGCTTGTTGTCCTACATGGACCATGCAAACTCCCCATCTCCCCAGACTTCAAAGTTATACCACAGCATATAGAATGAGATGAAAATCAAGAAGTGAAATGAGCCAAATGGCTTTACAAAGCAAAATAAAGGATCTCCAGGCAGGTGGCTGGGATCAAGGCTCACAGAGGAGCCACAGGTTTACAGTGGGAGCAGGGTAGGGGTGTACCTTGGGGGAACCAAGAAGGAGATCCTATCATGGAAATGAGGCTATGGGAGGGAAGTCCAAATAGATAGGTAACAGGATTAAGAACTCAGGTGAGAAGGCAAGTATATTTCAGTTGGGCAGAAATTTCAGCTAATGAGAGGAAGGCACTTGCAAAAAGAAAACAGTTTGATATCATCCCACAGGCCTTGTCAAAGCAGGAATCTATCTGTTTGAATGCTCCGGACTTCAGAGAAAAGAGGAAGGCAAATGCAACAATTCTGTATGAGTGCTTCTCAACTTGACTGCATAAATGTTTAAAATTCCAATATGTAGGCTGCACCCCACACCAATTAGTTCAGAATCTCTGGAGATGGAATCTAGGCTTCAGTAATTTTCTAAAGCAGCCTAGGTTATTCTAATGACCAGCCAGGATTGAAGACCACTGCTGCAATGTGAGACAGCCATGCTTACTAAGGGTCTTGTGCCATCCCTAAAGCAAGCCAAACTTCCAGGCTGACAACAATCAGTTGCCTTCAGGTCACAGATGGGAGAAATACTGATACAACTAGGATGTTCAACATTATGTTGAAAGTACCAGGGAAAGGTGTGGAGAGGGTGAGAAATCTAACCAAAAGGAACCAATGCACGACTCAACGAAGAGTAGAAGCAAGCCTGTCCTGATCCTTTCTGGAAACTAGCAACTAAGGCACAGCTGTGAGAACTAGGAGACAAGTTTAACGTAGGGTCATCCGCATGCCCTAGAATGAAGCAAGGCAATCAGTGCATCCACTACTTTTAAGATAATAATTTGTATGTACTATATACTATCTGTACCTTAGCTAGTTCTTGCTGAGAAATGAAGTCTACAACTGGAATAGTCATACAACAAATAGACTTAAAGGTCTATTTGTTTCTGTTATTTTTGTTAAATTTATGGCTATAGTGATAAGATGGAAAGTCTAGAGCAAAAATCATCTTAATAAATGAAAATTTTCACTGCTGGTGAAATATGAAGCTAGTTTCTTACAGGTTTATATTTGGATACTTTGAAAAATTTTTTAAATTAGAAAAAACTAGGGAGAAATGGCCCAAAGAATGTATGCACATATGAATAAATGAATAAAGAAAAAAATAACCAAAGCAAAAAAAGAAAAAAATTAATTGAATGTAAAGTTATTATTTAAATTATTATAAAATTTGAAAAACTTAAAGAACAGCATATAATTAACTCCTATTTTCATCATTCTTGTTTGTTTTTGTGGTGGGACAAGGGTTTAAATTTAAGTCTTTATGCTTACAAAGTAGGTGCACTGTCACTTGAGTCACGCCTCCAGTCCGTTTTGCCCTGTTTGTTTTGGAGAACCAGTTGTTGGGGCTGGTCTCAAACTTCAATCATCCTAATCTCAACATCGCAGCACCTAGCTTTATACCTGTCTTCAAAAGCATCTATTTTAAAACATGAGTTTGAGATTTACTTGACATGTAAATATTTATGGTTAACTTAATTTATGGTATTTTCCATCCTATTGATATATATGACTCATTTTAAATATGGAAATACTTTCAAAAATAAATAAACAAACAATTCTCATTAAACAAAGTAAGTATACATGTCAGGTTATAAACCCCAGTGATTATAGTCTTTTAAAAATAGACTGGGGCATTCTCCATTAGAATTGCTAAAAATTTCCAAACACATATCGGTAATATTCTGGCATGAGTTGCTCTCACCTTTTAATACTTGCATCTGCTTAAATAATATTTCTTTGAATTGAGTGTCCATTTTTCCTGTATCAAGAGAGAAAACAGTCAGCAGCCTCTGTATTTAATACAAAAGCAAAAAGTACTAACAAAATCTCATTCAACTACATCACAATGAAAATAACTGCAACAATATGGAAGAACCTCACAAATTTAATGAGTGAGAGAAGCAAAATCCAAAAGAAAGCATACTGTAAAGGTCCATTTATCAGAAAAATAGACAAAACTCATAATATTATGTCAGAGCCAGCAGTGGGACCATGCCTGTGTGATTTGGCATCTGGCTTTGTGAGAAAGCTCCAAGGAACTGAGGCAAAGGTCTCAGAACCAGACATCTAGAAAAATAACAGTGCTCAAGGTTCCCCAGATGGCTTCTTGTCCTTCAGATATAAATAAGAAGGTTATGCTGACCGTGTGCTTCTCCTGCCTCTCTGTTCCTGTTTTAAAAGAGATAAAACAAAGAGTTAATTTTAACTGTGCTTCCTTGTACTAATGTAACCTTGATACATAATACTTGGCATGCTTTTACTGACCAAATGCTGTCTGTGAAAAAGGAGCTTATAAAAAGCAGAAGTGATCTTCAATAGAGTGGCTATTGAGCACAACTCGATAGTCCCCCTCATCTTTTTTGGCTCCGATCACCCAGCTCCAGCCCATAAGCAGCAACACTATTAAAGGATAGAATTTAACCTTAGAAGTAGGAATGAGTTGAGGTTTTGGGTGTCCGTAATATTTCATTGCTTGATCAGAGTCTCGTTATCTGGATGTGGTCAGTTTATGAAAATTCAGTGTGGTGTACACTTGAGATGCTTTGATAAAATGTTTAAAATCCCACTAGAAATGCTGCCACATGCCCGTTTCTTGACATAATAGGTTAAATCAGAAGCAGTATGTAACAGTCTTTACTACCTTGCATTATAAGACTGGTGTCCTGTGTTTGAGACTTGTTTGTATGAATTACCTCAGTATGGCTTCGGGAAGTAACCTAACTTCTCTAGAACCCAGAGACTTCAGTGGTTCTATAATCTACTTCAGTGGCAAAAGTAGATTATAGAAGGCTTATCAAAGAATGTTACTGAGAAACATAAATCAGGTGAAGATTGTAAGATAGTTCAATTTTATAGTGCACAACTTGATAACTGTGAGCAATAGCTCTATAGTACATTTTGTCACTTAGGAGAAAAATATAAAAATATTTCCTAACATCTCCATAGATATCTTTCTTTTTCAATCCTTGGAATTTCTGGGCCTGGGACACAACTATGTGACAGCTTTCATATTAAATGAAAATATATGTGAATGCTCCAACACTCAAATAAAACACTTCTGCAGAAAGGATGTAATTCCTGAGTTCTGATCCCTACCCTAAGTGCAAACTGTTTAGCATCATAGGCCTTGCAGGAAGGAAGGTCTTGATTCTCCTCCAGAATAGAAAAAAGAAATCAAGAACTGGTGGTCTTCATCCACTGGTGAGGTAAGAGTAAAAATGTCCTCTTCAGAGATGGAGCAGAAATGGACATTGAAGGGGATTGCAAAGATTGGGAAGAGTCATGGTGAGAAAAGGATATTGCAATGAGTTAAGGAGATGAATCAACCATCATGGAGCAATGTTTTACACCCAAGTTAGGACAGGGCTGATCTTCAGTAAGAGAGCTAATTGACCCATTTCCTGCTGGGGCCTTCCCAGCAGTATTTACCAGCAGAGAACTGGGGGAACAAATGGTGGGAGATGGGGTGCATGTATGATCAACATTACAAGGGAGTCAGACAATCAGCTAAGTCCATTCCAGAGCAAAGATGAAAATGAAAATATGAAGCATCTCCATGAAGAACTAGTAAAAAGGCATAATTAGTGGGTACATTTCAGGGTGTAGGCAGAGAGAGGATTTTCCAATTCCAGAACTTGACATGGAGTAGAGTTCAAAGATAAGAAAGTACTAATCAATTCGCAGGCAGACTTTTCATCCTATTATGATAGTCATCTACTTTTCTACCCGTAAGTTTAAGTACAATAAAATGAGAGAAGTAAATAGTGCAAACAGTACTAATATCCCAGTTGTAGCTCTTATTTTCAACAAGAACTAGTTAAGGCACAAAAAACACATAGCACACAATAAATTCCTTGAAAGTAATCGGTGCATTGATTGCTTTGCTTTCATCACAATTATTTAACCTGTCTTCCAGTTTGATCCACAGCTGTGCCTTGGTTGCTGGTTTCACTGGCTTACTTCTACTTTTAGTCTTGCATTGGTTCTTTTGGGTTGGATTTCTCTGCCTGATCCTGGCATACTCAACATGAAGTTGAATATCCTGTGCTCTCTATTCCAGTACTGATGGTATACACACTGTTCACCAATTTCAAACATTCAGATTGCTAGGATAAGATACATTTAATTTTCTTACATTTTACAAAGGGGGTTGCCTTTGCTTATGTGATGTTTATAACATTTTTGTTTAACTACATATTTTGCCTCCAAAATAAGAGCCAGTGGAAAAAAAATAGAGAAGACAAGTTAATTGAGTCTCATTCCAATAAGAATGAGAGGATAGGGATTCAGGACTTAAGGACATAGATTAGCCTCTAACAGGAGAGAAGGGCTAGAGTCATAACTGCAGAGGTGAGTATACAGAGAGGTTTCAATCTCATTGGAACTGCTTTGCTCAGGTGAGCTACCTATAGCTGAGAGGACGTGAATGCCGTGGAGATGTAATAGACAAGATGAAGAGAACAGTTTGGGTTTGGAAGGCTGCTGTGAGGGATGGGAGAGTGTGCTGAACATGTTCCAAGGATTGCTAAGTACTGAGTCGAGTTTGTTAGTATGTATTTTGGGGGTCAATCATGGTTGCATGATTTTCTCCATTATTCCTCTGAATATAAAAGATAAATGCCTGTTTTGTTTTGTCTTGTTTTATGGAAGTCAGCTCTCTTCATAAACAAGAAGCACTGGAAGAAGAAAATGTAGACTGGCTTTCTAATATAAATGTAGCACTTGTGGAATATTAAATACACGTGCATTGATTTATTCATTCAACAAAAGGTTACTGAGTGTCTTCTATATGCTATGAGTAAAAATTAGAGCTTATAGTCCAATGGAAATAAAACATGAATAGAATTAGTTCACAAATAAATGGGAAATTGCAAAAGAAGCCCATTGGGACGGAAAGGAGGAAGGAGGTATAACAGCATAGAATAGCGTTTTTTTCCTATGGCAGGATGAACTGAGAAGGCTTCCCAGAGGGAGGAAGTAAAGACTGTGCAAAAATCAGAAGACTGAGTAGGAGTTCCTTAGAGGAAAAGGGTGAGTGAATTGGATGCTGGGCAGGAAAAACAACATATGTACAAACTGGGGCAGAATGGGGACAGCACAGTAAGTACCAGAGGCCGAAAGCCAGCAAGAGGAAGAGGAGTTGGATTATACACAGAGTAGGATCAAGGGGCATGTTAAAAATTTCCCTTTTATCTTTAGAGAAAAGGATACTGAACTTGTCATCAGGCTGACACAGTGTCTAGACTTGCATTTTCCAAATACCATCTTGGATGGCAGGTAGAAGTTTGGAGGTCCTTTGGGAGACCTTATAAGAGATAATGGGTCTGGAATTGAGGTGAGGGCAAAGAAGTGCAATGGTTGCAAGAGATAATAGTAATCAGAATGATAGAATCTTGTGTTGGGTTGGACAAAAGGGTGCAGATGGTTTCTGTCCTGTTTCACCGTGTGGATGGTCAGTTTTTGTGGGATAAGTTCAGATTTTGCTATATTGAAGTTGCCACAGTCAGAGTAAAAACATTTACCTAATTTGCTTGGCATTAAATAATTTCAATCAATAAAGGTGCTGATAGAGCTAAATATAACCTACTTCTTACATTTGGTTCTGATTGATTTGGTATTGATTTTCAGATTTCACCTTTTCTATTATCATTTATGGGATATATTGAATGACAAGTCTCCCCTCTGCAGAGAGACTTCAGAGACAGAACATACTTTCTACTAGAGAGCTAAGGGTTAGCACCGCTTTATGGGCTAGGAAATTCCACAGGAAAGAAAAAAGGAGCAGTGTATATAGAAAGAATACTGGGCTAGTTTTCTGGAAACCTAGACAACTTGGCAACTAACTACTTTTTGATGTCAGACCAATTATTTAACCTTTCTACACTTCAGTTTATTTGTTTTCGAATGCAATATACAAAGAGAAAAATAAATGTGGTGAACCATGATCTCTTTAGTGTATCCTCTAGCCATAAAGCTTAAAAGAATCACTTGAGAACATAAAACTACACCGTAAATAGCTCAGTGTTATTTCTATATTCTTAGATTTCTGAATTACTCTGTGAGGGCAGTTCTATTCCCCAAAGGAACAGAAAAAGGAAAAGTAAGAAACAAGTCCTAAAATAAATAACAGGTCCTACAGTGAAAGGACTAAAATGAAGGCAATAAAAGTCAATATTTATAGGTAAAAAGAGAAAAAATAATCACACATTATCAAAAAACACATTATTGAAGGAATGAGTCAAATATATCAAAGAAATTGCCAAGAACAAGGGCACTAAGTGAAGAAATAGTAGAAAGATGTAAAGAAATGAAAAACAGAAGAATGATTACAATTAGCTGTTATCAACAGTGACCATTAGCACCTACTGTGGTATATCAAGGCAAAACAAGGTTTTCTGAAGTGATGTTAATATGTGTCTGAATGACCTTTGCGACATCCATTATTTCTTTTTACTGATTATTAAGATAATGTACATAGTTTTTAGATGAGAATATGTAGTAAAATGTAAATAAAACAGCATTTCTAATTTCAGCACTCCAGAGATTAAAATTTTTATTTCCCTTTTCTTTCTTACCCATTTGAGTATCAATAATTTTTATAAATATAAGAATAGAATAACACATACAATCCTGTGTCCTTATGTAAATATTTTAATCTTTTATATTGAAATATATTTCTAAACATTACTCAGAACATTATTTTTATTCATGCTTAGTAAGAATTATGTGAATGTTTCATAATTTATTAAACTAATAACCTATGTTTGAGACTTTAAGTTTGCTATTTTTTACTTTTGTGAATAATATAATGTAATGAAAATATTTAAATACAAACATTTGTTTACTGCACTGATAAGTGTGAAGGCAGATGTATCAAATGATATGAACCACTTTAACAATGTTTATGCATACTTTAATTTTCTTAGCTGTTGTACCAACTTTCCTTTCTATCCACAATGTAAGAAACTACCAGGCTAGGTGTGGTGGTATGTACCTGCAATCTCAGCTCTTGAGAAGCTGAAGCAGAAGGATTGAGAGTTTGAGGCCAGCCTGGGCTACATGATAAGAATCTGCCTCAAAAAAACAAAAATTAAAATAAAATAAAAGTAAAGAAACTCCTATTTTCACTATAGCCTTATAGCAGAAGATTTTTTTTTTACTTCATCTATTAAGGATGAAGTATGGAGTAGCAAACAGCCTTTTTCAACAGAAAAATTCTAATTAACAGAATACTATGAAAAAAGAAAAGCAGAGAAAAATAATTCCAAAGTAACAAGAGAATAAAACTGTTTCAGACCGAAGTTATCATTTTCTATTTAAATATCCAATGAACACTTGCTGTTTTCCTTGCCCAGCATCCATTCTCTTTCCTAATGTTGGAGCACTCTCAGATCCCATGAATTTGGCAGTTGACTATACCCGAACCCTAAGGAGGCCCTTCAAATTATGACGTACCCCTGCTTATGTGACTGTTGGATCCAAGTTTGGGGCTTAAAGAAGCACAGGTAATTGAAAGAAACCAGGAGGTACAGAGGTCAAGTTTCATATAACATTTACCCATCCACATTGCACCCTACTAGTGCAGGCGTTCCTCTTTTTATGAGAGTACACACCTAGTGGCCTATTGCCAAGCATGCTTACATAACATCCCTGAAAGCACATGTATAGCAAATGTTTTCGTAGTTAGCATTTTTTTTCTTTTATTCATATGTGCATACAATGTTTGGGTCATTTCTCCCCCTTTCCACCTTTCCTCTCCCTCTCCCCTCCTACTCTCTTCGCTACCAGGCAGAAATTATTTTGCCCTTATCTGTAATTTTCTTGAAGGGAGAGTATAAGCAATAATAGGAACGACCAAGGGTTTTTGCTCGTTGAGGTAAGGATAGCTATACAGGGAGTTGACGTGCATTGCTTTCCTGTACATGTGTGTTACCTTCTAAATTAATTCTTCTTGATCTAAACTTTTCTCTAGTTCCTGGTCCCCTTCTCCTATTGGCCTCTGTTGATTTAAAGTATCTGCTTTAGTTTCTCTGCATTGAGGGCACCAAACGTAGTTAGCATTTTTTGCTGTCCAATACTGCTCTGGAAGATGGGGCGCATCTTCCAGATCAAGTTGGCATGATCCCCATCTTGTCATCCCATTTACTTATGAGGGAGTCCCTTCTGCACAGTGAGCATGTCTGGAATGGGCCACTGGAACAGTTGAACTAATCAAAGCTTTTTGCAGAAATTATCGGGAAAGGGTTTTCTTACCTTCATCAGGATGGAGCTCAACTGACCATTAAATAAACTACTACTAAGACCAAGAGGGACAGAAACAGAGAGAAGAGGAGGGACCTGGTGAGTTGACTAAGCATATGAACTAGTCACCTCTCCCTTATATTCTCAGCCACAGCACTCATGTTAATTGTTTTACCCAGAAATACAAATCTGAACAAAAGGCCACTTTTGAAACTGAATAATGTTTTTAAAAGAAATCTTTGCTTTACCTTAAAAGCCCAGATATTTTACATAGTACTTCATACAGAGAGCTTCCTGAAAAGCTACTTTAGCTATTTGTCTGTTTGCTTAACACTTCTCCCTCTAGAGAGCATCAAACAGTCCCTCTACTTTCTCCCAGGCCCTTTATTACCTATCTTCCTGTGGTACTCTGCTCCCCTAGCTGGCCATGTTGGATCCTCCCTCCTATGCTCAGCTCTGTATGTGGAATTTGTCTATCTTGCTGAGGATCTTCCCTTCGAGGGAATAGCTGATGAAGAACTCTTCTACCTTGCAATACATACAATTATTATTGCTCCAGAATCTAATTTCCCTGCTAGACTAGAAACTCCATGTGACTGACCATTTTGTTTATTCACTACTCTATATCCATCATCTAACATAGTTAAACTGAATGCATATTAATTGAATAAATGAAAGAATGAGCGAATGATTGCCTAGACTTTCCCAACATGCAGTAGAGGAGAAGCCATGAAGGAACAGACTGAATGGAATAGGAGAAAGACAGTGGGCAAGGGAAGAGGAAGTTTAAGGTGTAAGTGGAGTACTAGAAAACACTCACAGCATCCTACAGCAGAGCCAGACAATCTGTTTTTTGACCTGTCTCTCTCTCATTTTTATGGAAGTCCATTCATCAGTCACACTATGAAAAGTGGCAGGACAAAGAAGACTTCCAGATCCTCAGATACAAGTACTGCTCTCTGATGCACTACCAGGTTTGTTCTTAATTCTCACCGAGTACTATTTCTATTGCTATTGTCTTCCTATTAAAAAGGATATTTGCTGATGTTAAAGAGAACATCTTTACCCAGATTTTCCATCTGAAATCACAGGAATTAAAAGAGCTTTAAAATAGAGAGCACTTTAGAGTGAAAGACAGTGAGTTCCCAAGTATTTGTGTGTTGAAACAAGTACTCATGCTTTGGTCTTTGTTGAGGAGATTCTGAGTTTTTCTTGTTGGAAAATATATGTAGGGAGATACTGAGATGGCAGATTGCTGACAGGTACCACTTTTGTATGTTTCCATGAACCAGAAATAAAACCTCAGGTATGCATCTGCAAGGAGAGGGGGGCAAGTTAGCAATCTGGGTGGGGGGGTGCAGTAAAAGGATAGATAGTAGCTAGAGAAACATTTGAAAATATCAAACTCTAAAAAAACAAAGAGAAAGCCTTGCTCAGAGGGAGTCAAAAACCACTGTACAAACCTGCTTCCTTCTGTGACCAACTGAGCCCATTTTTCATTGCTGTTGTTTTGGTGATATTTTCTTTTGCCTTACTATGCTGTTTTATTTTGCTTCTAGAAAGAGCCACCCCACACAGACCACCTTATGAACAAAACAACTGCATGGAGGGCAAAGTGCAGGTCAGCAAGACTAATCTGGGCCACCAGACAGAAGCTGACCAATGTTTGTGCTCCATCACCCATGGCAAAAAGACTGGCACAGAACACAAACCAGCAAGGTAAACCAATTTCAGTCCTGAGGGCTGCTACACAGGCCAACCCAGAGCATGGATGCAAATACCTCTGCCTCTAGAGAAAACTTTTCAGCTAAGTGGGCTAATTAAAACCCCCAAACATAGTCCCAGACCAAGAAGTGGGTGAAGCTGTGGAAAATTTCCTATAACCAATGTTACCCCTAAGAGCTGTCACCCAGTCAAGCTCAGCATGTGGACTCAAATACTTCTAACCCCTGAGAAAACTTTGAGCTAAACAGACTAATTTAAAGCTCCTACACTTGTGTTCCTCCTGGATGAACAGATGGGTGAGGTCACACAGTGACTAGATCTCTATTCTAAGATACAAAAAGTCATTGAAGTGAAATGAGCTAGTTGGCTAGATAGAGCCCTTAACCCAATGATCAATCCATTGATATATAAATATATCATATACATATACATATACATATGTATATGTCATATGTGTGTGTACATGTATCAGGAGCTATTATTCACCCCTCACTCACCAAATGCAACATGAAACTGGAGGCCTACATGGAAAAGAAAAAAAAGCTCACCATGGGCATTCCAGAGTAGCCACTGGATTCGCTGAGCAGGGCAAAGTGTGGGCTTTGAGAGTAGCAGAGTATTTTCTGTATTCAGGAACCCTACCTTTTACCCCCAACTGCTACTTCACATGTGTAGAAATGTCAACCAAACCTCAGCAGAGCAGCCCAACACCTGGAAATTGCTACTACTCCATAGGACCTGTCTCACCTTACCCCAGGAGCTACTCCTGATCTAAAGACTTAACTGGTCATGGAACAATGCTCCCAGGCTGCACTTGGTCAGTCCAGAGCCCTAAGGTGATATGTTAGTAAACACAGTATGAGAACTGTAGATTGAAAGCTGAGGACCAGCAATTGGAGGAGAGCATCCATTGTACTGATAGAGCCCAACAGACATACTCTCTTCTCCTTAATAAGAAATATTGACTTAAAAGTTGTCAAAATTCTTTTAGATATTATCATTTTTCTCTCTAGTTTTTCTTTCACATTTTCTATTTCTTGTTTACAAACTATTCTACTGGAGGGTTTATTCTACTTCTTTCTTTTAGTATTCATAACCTTTCTATACCTATGCAATAACTGATGATAGCACCCCTCTCTACAATAATTGAACTATGTTCCTATACATTTGTATTTTGCTTAGCTGTAGCCCTCACATTTCATTCCCCTTCTCCCCACCTTCATTTATTCTTACCTCACTCCTTTTATTTTAATACCTATTTTAATTCATACACAATTAATTTTATCTTTCTAATTCCCTATTAACCATATAAGAACACAAGTCCCCTTCATGTATAACATGATTACTTGTATAGACAATGTTACTGATCATATTTTAGTTCATGTAAATATTTGGTTTCGTATTGAATTAATGAACTTGTTATTATCCCAGGCCAGTGGTGAGAAATGGCACATCCACTTGCCACTACTTTGTCCTGCAGGAACATAGAGAATAACTCCATGGAAAGACTTAAAGTGACTAAAACCCCCAACCAATGAATTGGCTTCAGATGAGCAAGTCTCAATGTAGGACTATATGAAGTATGTTTTAAAAAGGGAATATAATGTCTCAATATTTCAACAATCAAACAACAAAGATTCAAGATGATAGTGAAAGGCATGAAATGTAGAATTTTGAGCTCAAAATAATGATGACAATAATGATTAGTGAAGTGAAAGAAGACATATAAACACCTTGATAAAATCAAAAGGGATAAAAGTAGACAGCTAAATGAACTCAAAGAGGATAGAAATAAATAGCTAAATGAAATAAGGAAGATAATAAAAATATAGACATCTTGGAAAAATCAAAGTAAAACTCTAGAAATGTAAGGTTCCTAAGTCAAATTAAAAAATTTAGTTGAAAGCAGACTAAATCAGATGGAAGACAGACTATCAGGGCTTGAAGACAAAGTAGGTATAATGGGAAAATCAGATGAAGATTGAAAAAAAGAATGAAGAAATAAGACTGGAACATGCAAGAACTCTGGGACTCCATTAAGACACCGAACCTATGAATCATGGCCATCAAAGAAGGAGAAATTCAAGCTAAATGCCTAAGGATCATATTCTATAGCAGAAAACTTCCAAAATTTTGAGAAAGAGGTACCCCATACAGGTATAGGAGGTCTTTAGTATTCAAACAGAAAAGATTAGAATAGAATCTCTCCACAGAGACTATATTTAAAACATTAAGTGCAGAGAACAAGAAAAAAATACTGAAACCTGCAAGGGAGAAGAGCCAAGCCAACTATGAAGACAGATCCATCAAACTACAGATTTTTCAACAGAAACCTTAGAACCAAGGAGGGGATGGAATGATGCATTTCAAATGCTGAAAGAAAATATCCATGAACCTAGATTTCTCTATCCAGAGTAACTGAAGGAGCAATAAAAACCTTCCATGATAAACAGACACTAAAACAATTATGGCCACTAAGCCAGCACTGCAGAATACACTAAACTGAATCCTATGCCCAGAAGAGGATAGATGTAGTCATAAAAATATGGAAAAAATAAATCTTATCAGATGAGTAGATGAACAAATGAAGAGTAGAAAAGAACCAAACACTATAAAACTATGGTAGGAATTATGACATACTTTTCAATATTAATGCTGAAAGTTAGTGGTTTTAAGACCTGACCATTTGTTGCCAAAGAAAAACACATCTCAATGAAAAAAAATACACATTGTCTTAGGGAGAAAAGGAGATAAAGATCTTTCTTCAAGGAAGTGGATCCCAAAACATGCAGTAGGTATGCTAATATCTGATAAGATAGATTTCAAGCCAAAATTAGTCCAAGAAGACAAAGAAGTTCACTTTGTATTAATGAAGTGAATAGTCATTCAAGAGGAAATAACAATTGTTAACATATATGTGCCAAATGTTGGCACACCTAACTTCATTAAACAAACTACTAAACTTAAACCCCATAGGAGACTTTAATATACCACTCTCATTCATAGATAGGTCATTCAAACAAAAATTCAACAAAGAAAGCTCAGAATTAAATGTCACTATAGACTAAATAGATTTAATAGACATCTACAGAATATTTCATCAAGCATCTGTACAATACACATTCTTTTCAGCAGCCCATGAAACTTTCTCCAAAATAGATCATATTTTAGGACAAAAAGCAAGTCTTAGTAAATTGAAATAATTCCATGTATCCTATCAGATTACAATGGAATAAAACAAGAATTCAACAGCCAAATAAACTACTGAAAATATTCAAACACATGGAGACCAAACAACACATTGCTTAATGACCAGTGGGCCAATGAAGAAATAAGGAGGAAAATCCAAAAGTTCATAGAATCTAATGAAAATGAACACAATATACCAGAACATTTGAGATACAGAAAAGACTGTGTTAAGAAGAAAGTTTATGAGTGCCTACATCAAAGAAAACAAAAAGAAACACTCATATTAATAAATTAGAAATGTCACAATAAATTTCAATGTAATCCAAAGGATCATGGTGGGCTAATTTGAAAGCCTATATTCAAATAAACTGAAAAAACTACAAGAAATGGATAAATCTCTAGTTGGATCTGAGCCAAGAGGATATGATCCACTTGAACAGATCTATGACAAACAATGAAATTGAAGTAGTAATAGAGTCTCCCATCAAAGAAAAGCCCAAGACCCCATACATTCACTGACAAATCCTGCCAGACCATTAAAGAAATAACACAAATACTCCTCAAACTTTTCCATGAAATAAAAGGGGAGAAACACTATGTTACTCATTCCATGAAGGAGACATACTCATTTCAAAACCAGACGAGGGGAGATTCCAAGATGGCAGCTAGAGGGAGGAGCAGAAAGTGTGCCTCCTAAAGGAAAATCTTGGAGAGATGCTGGAGATACACTTTACAGGAAAAACCACCGAGAAGAGGCAAAACTTTGACTCCTCCACACCTCCAGCCTGCGCATATTATCTCCACTTCACATTAAATGGAGAAACCAGGAGGGCTCCCGCACCACCGCCAGATGGCAGCACCCAGACGGCTTGGGAAAATGTGGACCACAAGGTGAGCTAAGCGGTACATGGTACTCCCACAGACAATCCTGGGCCAGATCAGCATAGCCCCCTGGACACACCGACCCCCACCCAGGGAAAAAAGAGAAAAAAAAAACTTGAATAATAAGAAATAACAACAAAAAAGACACATAGCATAGAGGGAGGGAGGGGAAATACCTCTCAACAAGACAGCTGGAGAAGGCAGGAGCGGCAGCACACACCCAGCAACCAGGAGCAGGAAAGCTTGTAAAAGTGGTGGTGGGAGGAAAACTCCACAGGAGACGGGGAAGACCCACTTCCCACATGAGCTGTAAACAAACACACTGGCCAGAGAAAGCTGGTGCAGTGTCACCTCCCCCAGTGTGCTTGGAAAGGGGAAAGCTTGTAGCAGAGGCTTGCGCACAGGAGAACTCTGAGAAAACAAAGCCTGGGGGGCCAGGTGAGTGTTAAGCTCACTCCTGAGATCTGCATAAATAAACCCTCCAGCAAGAGCAGACTGACAGCAGCGGGCAGGCAAGCCACAGATAGCCATTCACAGACCTGTCTCCAGACTTATTTTTTTCCCTCTCCCTTCCTTTGATGACACAACCAAACTACACCTGCATGCTGAAAAACTTACTGAAACTGTATTGCATTTGAACATGGGACACTTTTTGGTGGCTTTTTTGTTTTGGGCTGTTTTGTTTGGTTTGGTTTGGTTTTTTTTCCCCTTTGATGAGACAATGATGGAACTACTTCTGAGACACCATCTCCAAGATTGGAGGCTGAGGGATGAAAACCAAAATTATTAAGACTAAAACTTTATTGCATCTGAACTTGGAGAATTTCCTTTTTTTTTTAATTATTATTATTTTTTATACATTTTTTATTTTTTATTTTCTCAATCCTCTCTCTGTCTCTCTAATGCCTGTTCAGCTTACTGTTGATTAGTACACTATCTCTCCCTGTTTATATCTTTGAAACTTTTTCCTTTGTTTGTTTTGTTTTTTCCTACTTGTTTGTTTATCTATTTTTCCCTTTTTCTTTAAGTTCTTTGCTTTCCATCTACTCTCACTCTTCCATTCTAAATATCACCAGTGTTATTATCAAAAGCTAGAAAACACTTAATTGCACACAGTACAGTGACAATAACAACACCAAGGGCAATGACGGGAAGACAGAAAAAACAGGGAAACCAGTTTCCCCACAGCAAAAAATTAGTACAGGAACCAGAGGGAAATGAAGAAAACAGATACTTAGATCCAGACTCCAACAAAATGAAGATAAACTATGCCAAAGAACCCAATGAAGCCCACGAGAATAATCTAAAAGAAGACATACTATAGGTACTCAATGAGAATTTTATAGAGATGATACTAGATATGGTCAACCAAAATGTACAGGAGACACTCAAGAAATTCCAAGACATCAAAAATAGAGAATTTAAAAAAGCAAAAGCAGAAATAAAAGAAACCACAGAAGCACTGTTCAAACACCAAAGTGAAACAAAGAACATGATTAATAAACAGATAAATGAACTCAAGGCAAAAATAGACAACATTAAAGAGGAAATGACTCAGGATATGGAAAACCTCAGAAAAAAGAACAAAACAGGAAGTAGAGAAAAGATTAGATCAAAAAGAATTAACCTAGAAGGTAATGCACACTCACAGGAAATTAATTTGAGTCAACTCCCTGTATAGCTATCCTATCTCAACCAGAAACACTTGTTCCTTCCTATTATTGTTTATACTCTCTCTTCAACAAAATTAGAGATAAGGGCAAAATAGTTTGCGCTGGGTATTGAGGGGGTGGGGGGAGAGGGAGGGGGCAGAGTGGGTGGTAAGGGAGGGGGTGGGAGCAGGGGGAAGAAATGACCCAAGCCTTGTATGCAAATATGAATAATAAAACAATAAAAAAATATATGCTGAAGAAAAGAAAAATTAATAAGCTCAATAACATAAAAATTAATATTTTCTATTTAGTAACTGTTGCCAAAAAAATGAAATAAAGATTATAAAATAATAGTACATTTTAAACATTTAAAAATTAAAATGTATATGCTTAAATAAAAAAAAGAAAATGTGGTATCTATACACAATGGAATTTTATGCAGCCATGAAGAAGAACGAAATGTTATCATTCACTGGTACTGGTAAACAGATGGAATTGGAGAACATCATTCTGAGTGAGGTTAGCCTGGCCCAAAAGACCAAAAATCATATGTTCTCCTTCATATGCGGACATTAGATCAACGGCAAACACAACAGGGGGATTGAACTTTGATCACAAGATAAAAGCAAGTGCACACAAGGGAGATATGAGGATGGGTAAGGTATCTAAAAAATTAGCTAGCATTTGTTGCCCTCAACGCAGACAAACTAAACCAGATACCTTAAAAGCAACTGAGGCCAATAGAAAAAGGGGACCAGGAACTAGAGAAAAGGTTAGAGCAAAGAGAATTAACCTAGAAGGTAACACACATGCACAGGAAATTAATGTGAGTCAACTCCCTGTATAGCTATCCTTATCTCAAGTAGCAAAAACCCTTGTTCCTTCCTATTATTGCTTATACTCTCTCTTCAACAAAATTAGAGATAAGGGCAAAATAGTTTCTGCCGGGTATTGAGGGGGTGGGAGAGAGAGGGAGGGGGTGGGGTGGGTGGTAAGTGAGGGGGTGGGGACAGGGGGGAGAAATGACTCAAGCATTGTATGCACATACGAATAATAATAATAAAAAAAAAAGGAGGTCATGGGTTGGACCAGAGCAAGAACACTGAATCTTGAATGTTAGAAATTAAAGAGCAGATCTCAAACTAGCAAAAACTTTATGTTTTCCTTTTTATCTTTTTTCTTCTACAAAATTGGGGAACAGGAGGGCAGAACAGGTTCTGCCCAGGGGGAGGGGTTGGGTGGCACCAGTGTGGTGGGAAAGGTGGCAGTGGAGGAGGGTATGTGGAGGTAGGTGGTGAATATGTTGCAAATAATGTGTACACATGTATGTAAATGCAAAAATGATACCTGTTGATAGTGTTCCAGGAATCTGGGGAAGGGCAGATGAAGGAGGGCAGTGGGAGAGGTGAATTCAAGCATGATACACAATAAGAATCTTTGTAAATGCTACAATGTACCCCCATCCAGCACAACAATAAAGGAAAAAATGTATGTGTGGTAGGGCTGAGGGGTCACTCAGTAGCACAGCACTTTCATAGTATTTGCAGGGCCCTGGTTTGATCCCCAACACTACAAAAAATGTATGGGAATTATCCTATACACTGCGAGCCTGACTAGAACAAACAGAGGAGAGGAGGGGTTCATCCCTTTTGCCTGTCTCACTACATGAGCTGGAACATCACAGCTCATCTTCTGTCCTGGGACTGAGATTTACATCATCAGCTCTCATGGGCCTCCTGGGTGTCACGGGAACTCCTCAGCTTGCAAAGGAAGATCATGGGATTCCTCAGGCTCCATAATCATAGGAGCAAATTCCTCATAATAAATCTGCATTTGTGTATGTCTAAGACTCCGCTGCATAAGAGCTATGTGTAATTCAGAAGTATTTTAGCTAACTGGAAGGTAACTAAGAGAAGTAACTAAAGTTTGTGGGTAGCTTCCTATTGTAAAACTTACTTATAAACTGCACAGAGAACCATGTAGGCAGTATACATGCTTGTCCAGCAAGTGTGAGGCCCTGAGTTCAAACCCCAATACTACCAAAACATTACCTAAAGATAATATATGTAGAAATGATCATTTCCTCCGGTCACAGTTTAGTGAGGTCTTGTTACAGAAGTGGGGTCTGCAAACCAGAGCCTCACCATCACCTGGCAGCTTCTTAGAAATGCAGAATCCAGCTGGGCCCAGTTACTCACACCTGCCATCCTAGCTACTTGGGAGGCAGAAATCCAGGCCAGTCTGGGCAAAAAGTTCACAAGAACTATCTCAACCACTAAAACCTGGATGTGGTGGCATGCACCTGTCATCCCAGCTATGTAGTAGGTGTAAAAAGGAGGATCACAGTCCATGCTGGCTTGGATGTAAATGCAAGACCATCTTTAAAAAATAGATACATCAAAAAGGGACAGGGATATGGCTCAAGTGGTAGAGCACTTGACTAGTAAGCCTGAGGCCTTAAGTTCAAACACCAGTACTGACAAGAAAAGAGAAAAAAAAGAAATATGGAATCTCAGGCCATACTGCAGACCTAACAAACCAGCATTTGCTTTTAAAAAAGATTCCTGGACTGAGTGTGCTTGAACTTGCCTGTAAATCGGGCACTCAAGAAGCTAAAGCAGGAGAATCCAGTGTTTGAGCCCAGACTGGGTTACTTAGTGAGACCTTTTCTCAAAAACAAAAAACAAACAAACAAATCAAAAAGATTGCCCAGACAATTCATATGCATTAAACATTGAGAAGAACTGGTATAGGATACCACAATTTGCTAACTGTTCTATTGCAGTCAACACTTAGCACCAACTGAAAGCTTTCTTGATCTCTCATTAGCTCTAAATAAGAATATACACCTATAAATAGATTTATACATAAATAAACCAATAGTTAGTGATATACTCTGTCTTACCTATTGCAGTGATCTGAAGTCTTTCACTGCCATGCATTGTATCAGGAGGAAACAAGAAACTCAAAGTTTTCGGGGTAGTTTGCTCTTTGCTGTCAGTCAAGTCTAATAAGATGGATTGTGAATATGAGTTTTCTATACCTTCACTCTGTGACGAAAGGAAACACAATTAGCATGGTCTCTGCTCATCTGTTTACAGAGGACTGTATGCAGATATGAAGGCAAACTTCTGGCCTTTGTGGCTATAGTTCATATACAGCCAGATAGGTACCTAGCAGTTCTTGAGTCTGACTTCAAATCTGTTTAGTGTTTACTTTCTATTTAAATTAGAGGAAACATTTCGTAGCGTGGCGATAGAAATGACAAAGGAGACATTGATAGTGTGATGAGAAAACTCTGTAGGGTAGATTCTATCATTATCCAAAAAGAGGGATCAATGACCTAATCTGAAATCACATGGGCACAGTCAAACCCACAGCTATTGCACCCCAGAACATGAGGGTTTATCCATCCATCATGCTCAGCTATGTTTTTATCAGAATGTCTTCTCAAAAAAAAAAAAAGGTTTACAAAATCTTTTACCTGCACTTAGGAACTGCAAAATCTCCTATCTGCTAGTCAACTTGATGATTTATTGGATCCCATGTAACACAGTATGTAGATGTAAATGACTACAAAAGACTTGATAGTCTCTACACTCTCACTCCCAATAAAATTTTAAAAAGAAACTGGCAATTATTATATATACCTGTTATGTCTTCACATGCAGATGAGGAAACAACTGGGCATTACCAGGAGACTGGAGGAAATGACCTATTAAGTTTGTCAACAGATTTAGTGGAGGTAAGAAGCATCTTCTGTTTGCTTTTCAATTATGCATTTCCATTTATTAATTTAAGATTCCAAATATTTACCTTTACTAAAATCTTCTGGTTGATAGCATCAGAAGCAGTGGGTGAGACAGCAATGACTCTGATAGGAATTTCCCCCAGATGTGTGAGCTTGACAGGGAAGAGAACAGTGGCCCCATTCTCACTGGGAACAAGAATGGTGTGCTGGTGCACTGTAGCATTGATTTCATTTGAACTCATTAGAATATCAAATCTGTCACTTTGATCAATGATTACCTTAACCTGGAAGAAAAAAATTAAAGGTTTTCTTTAATAAATGCTCTTTGGGAAGTGTTGCCACCACTCTAGCTGCTGTTAATCTGTGAGGATCAAGACTAGAGAAAGATGAAGTAAAGATTTGGAGAAAGAAGGGTATTGGGGAAAATGTTATTTTATATAGTTTTCCGTTCTCCCTCAGGATACCTGGAGAAAAGGCATGGTTTCCTTTATCTTTGAGACAGCGTCTAACTCTGCATCCCATGCTACCCTGGAACTTATGATCCTCCTGCCTCGCCTCTCAAGCGCTAGGATTACAGGCAGGTGTCTCCACACTGGCTATGGAAAAAACACTGTTCACCTCTGTTTCTACTTCTACCAATAACACCAAATTGTCTGGTTATGCAAAGTCGTTGAGTGGTGAGGTTGTGCCGAGAAAAGCTATTTCAACTATGGGTATCCTCCTCCTCCTGATTAAACCGCCATCCTAGGAGACACTGCTCCCACTAGAAAAGTACCAGTCAAACAGAACAACGTGTCATGTCCATTGAGAACTCTGAAAAGTTATTCCAGAGTTGTATCATGATTACAAACCTTGTAAATTATGCCAAAGTTGCAAGTCTCATCACGAGCAGTATTTTTCTTAGGTTCTATAATGAGGGTGCCTAGATGAGCTTTAGGACATCTGGGAAATCTTTGCCCATTGAATAAAAGACAGTGGGACCTCCTGGCCAAGATCTGGCCAATACCATGTAAAGTTTAAGGAAGGGGCAAAACTCCTCTGCTGTGGGGGGAGTGAACTGGATGTGAAACACCCCCGGACCCCCCCACAGCCAGCTCCACAGTGGTCTGCTCCAGCTGTGAGGTGAGCCTTGGGGTTCCAGGCAGAACTTTGAGCGTTTGTTGCATTTTGAGGCTCAGCCTGGTCTTGGCAACAGCCAGAGCAGCCTCGGAGCCATGGATGGGCCCAAGGCTGTCGCCCAGCCGTACTTGGGGCTGGTCCTAAAGGACTGTTTCAGGGTTGTGACAACAGACCGTGAAGAAATGAGACCAATGCCCTGTGATTTTCCATGGGAACTGCTGCTATATGGAGCCATTACTGGACTTTTTTCCATTATATTGCTTTTGTGGAGAAGTTTTCAGTCACTTAGAAGCCGACTTTATGTGAGAAGAGAAAAAAATCTGGCCACAGAACTTTCTGGACTCATTGAAGAAAAATGTCAGCTACTTGCAAAAGTTAGCCTTGTGGAAAAAGAGCGTGATGCCTTCGTGTCATCTTTGAGGGAGGCCAGCTTTGAGCCGTGCTCAATGGAAGCACAGACTTTGGAGGCAGCCTGTGAACAGCTGAAAAGATCCAAGTCTACACTGGATGAAGTCCTCCTTCTAGAAAAACAGCTGAAAGCAGAGAAATCTAAATGTTCTAAACAAGTTGAACTGATGAAAGAAATGTCAAAACTAATACAGGCCCTAGAAAATAAATCGAAATCTCTGGAATCCAACATACTGAACGCGAAAACAACCTTAAGAATACTTCAAAACAACGGAGCACATCTGAAGGACTCAGTAAGAGATGCTCAGAAGGAAAATGCCCAGCTTCAGGAAAGCTGCGAGCAGCTTTCACCAGAAGCACAAGTGTGGAAGGAGCGACTGAGTGAACTGATGAAACAGAAGACAGCAGTTTACACTCAGTTGGGTGAAGTAGATAGAATAAAGGAAGACTTCACAGAGCATGTTAAAAATCTCCAGACTAGACAAGCCACCTTACAGGCAGAGAAGACACGGGTTGAAATTGAGAATCAGAAGATTCAGCAGAATCTTAAGACCACCACTGAACTGCAGGAAGAAAAGAGAATGACACACTGCATGAAATTCATGACAGAGGATCATTACCGGCTAGAGACAGAGAAGAAACTTTCCCAAGCACGAGAAAAGACCAGCCATGCAGAAGAGCTGGAGACCTGCAAAAAGACAGCCAGAGAACTCGAAGAAAACTTAGAGAGAACCAATCGTTATTATCAAAAGCGGACTCTTTATTATAAGAAAAAAGCTTATTTAAATTGGCTGGTAGTCCAGAATTCTGAAAAACAACTCAACCATCTTACAATGGTAAATGCCAGGGAAAGACAAAAGTTAATGAAAATGAAATTAGAATTTGAAATGCTCGAAGACCCTCATGCATTTGACATTTCACATGCAGCATATGCCAGAGAGCCTTTTCCACCTGGTGCCCCAACACTGGGCCCTGGTTGTGTTCCTCCTGTCCGAAGTCCATTGTTCCCCGTGGATCCCAGGAGTCACTTCCTGAGAAGAGGGCTGCCTTTTCCACCACCTCTGCCTTTTCCACCACCTCTGCCATTTCCACCACCACTGCCTTTTCCACCACCTCTGCCTTTTCCACCACCTCTGCCTTTTCCACCACCTCTGCCTGCCTTTTCCACCACCTCTGCCTTTTCCACCACCTCTGCCTTTTCCACCACCTCTGCCTTTTCCACCACCTCTGCCTTTTCCACCACCTCTGCCTTTTCCACCACCTCTGTCTTTTCCACCACCTCTGCCTTTTCCACCACCTCTGCCTTTTCCACCACCTCTGCCTTTTCCACCACCTCTGCCTTTTCCACCACCTCTGCCTTTTCCACCACCTCTGCCTTTTCCACCACCTCTCCCAGGAAGTATGTTTAGAGCTCCTCACCATTTTGTACCACCAAGGGCAGTGTTTCCAATGGATCCCAGGAGCCATTTTCTGAGAAGAGGCCCACCTTTTCCACCACCTCCTCCAGACAAGATGTGTGCAGCTTCCTCAGATCATTTTACACCAAGGGGTTTCCCTGGCCCACCACATCCTCCATTTCCAGTGAGAAATGTCTCTTCACCCAGGGCTGTCCCCAATTAACTTCCCTCAAGAACTGGATGTCCCCTGCTGCACCCACATTCTCAAAGTAGAACTGAGTTTTCTTCAAGGCCAATCCTACCTTCAAACCAACCTGCTACAGAACATCTAGAACCACAAGAAGAAACATGGCAACATTTTGATCTCTTTTCAAAGTACTTTTCACTTCTCTCTTATTTTCAGTTTAAATTACTACTGTTTATTTGTATGTTCATTAGTCATTCTTTACTTTCAACTTAGTATTAATAGAAATTTAATTCTCAGAATAGTATGTTATAAATAGATGATTTAAATATGAATCTTATTGTTTTAATTCCACTTTATTTTATTTAGATAGTATTTTTAATGTTCATTTTATTCTACATAGTATAGCTATTTTCATATGATTATCTAATCCCATATGACATAAATAATAATTGGAGTTTTATGTCTGTAAGCCTACAGTGGGGCTATTTTTAACTCCAAAGGCTGTTGTCCTGATATGCCAAAAAATGCATTGTAATTGTAGACCAATGTGAAGGTAAGATCTCTTATCAAAGTACTTTTGACTGCTCTCTCATCTTCATTGTAAATTACCACAGTTATTTAGTCATTATACTTTACATCAAATTCAAGTTTAATTGAAGTATAAGTCTCAGGACAGTATTTTATAAATAGATGTTTTAAATATGAATCTTACTATTTAATTTTCACTTTATTCTGGATAGTGTAACTGTTTTAACTTGATTATTTAATTCACTATTACATAAATAATAATTGGAGTTTTATGGATATAATCTTGCAGTGGGGATATTTTAAACTCCAATGTTTGTGTCTTCATGCCAAGAAATTTATTTACTACAATTATAGACCTATGTGAAAGTAAGAGCTCTTTTCAGAATACCTTTGACTCTGTCTGATTTTCATTTCAAATTAATACTGTGATTTAGTCCTTACATTTTACATCAAATTTGAGCTTAATCAAAGTATAAGTCTCAAGAATATTTTAAAAATGGATGATTTAAATATGAATCTTATTATTTTATTCTGTTCTTTTATATTTTCATTTTATTCTAGATAGTGTAACTGTTTTAACTTCATTATTTATTCCACTATTACATAAATAATTGGAGTTTTATGGATATAATCTTGCAGTGGGGCAATTTCAAACTCCAAAGTTGGTGTCTTCATGCCAAGAAATGTATTTACTATAATTATAGACCAGTGTGAATGTAAGATCTCTTTTCAGAATACCTTTGACTCTGTCTCATTTTCATTTCAAATTAATACTGTGATTTAGTCATGATACTTTACATCAAATTCAAGCTTAATAGAATTGTAATTCTCAGGAAATTTTTATTAATAGATGCTTTAAATATGAATTTATTTTATTTAGATAGTGCATTTTAATTTCACTTTACTCTAGATAGTATAACTATTTTAATTTGATTATTTAATTCACTATTACATAAACAACAATTGGGGCTTTATGTATGGAATCTTCAGTGGGACTATTTTAAACTCCAAATGCTGTGTCTTTATGGCAAGAAATGTATTTGCTGTCATTGTAGACCAATGTGAAAGTAACTTTATGCTTAATTCAATAAAGTTGAATTGGTTTAAAGTCTTGTTTGGCCTTAATAATAACAAAACCTATTAGTTTTCCATTAAAAATAAAGAATAGTATTTTTCTAGGCCATATATGTGATGAACTGTTTTCCAAGTTATTTTCTCATCTGTTTCTCAAAAGACTTTTGTGTAGATAAAAATTGTGATTCCCATTTTGAAGATAAGGAAATAATAATTAAATAATTTTCTATGAATGGCAGAGTGGACACTGGGCCTGTGACTCCAGATGTTTTCCTTATTAAACTGTACCATGCTAACTATATTAAAAACTAAAAAGCTGGACATGGTGGAGCACCTCTGAATCCCCGCTATTTGAGAGGGGAAGACAAGAAGGTAATGGGATGAGGCCAACCTGGGCAAAAAACACATGTCCCTATCTGGAGAAGAGAAAAATAAAAGCAAAGGACTGGGGTCATGGGTCAAGTGGTATAACTCATTCCTGGCATGCAGAAGGCCCTGCACCTAAGAAGAAAACTAAAAAACCAAGACTGGAGTTGTGGCTTCGTGGTGGAGTGTGTCCTTAGATAAACAAGGTTCAGAGTTCGATCTCCAGCCCCCCAAAACAAAAATAAATAAATAGTGTTGCACTGGAGGTGTGGCTCAAGTGGTACAATATCTGCTTTGCAAGTGTGAAGCCCTGAGTTCAAAGCCCAGTCCCACAAGTAAAATAAATAAGTAAAAAAATAGTGTAAAAATGTATTTCTATAAAGTAAGTACTTAAAGTATGACATTGCATGCAATAAAGTTAATTGCATATCCTTAATTATCAAAATAAGCATTTGGTTAATTGGTTACTTGCAGGGAAACAAGCATTTGGTTAACAACACTAAGAAGACAACAGAAACAATGGCCTAATGCCTGCCTCCCAGGGAACTGACTAGCTAAGGAGATGCAAGGCACATGACTCGCAAAATGAATCCTGAATTGTATCCTACACAGTACAACCATGAGGACTGTGAACTATAGGATGGATGAGGCTCCTCAGGAAGGCATGAGAACTGCAAGTCTTGAATGAATAAATTCATGACAACTGCAGCAGGCACAGACTGACAGGGAGAAGGGGCAGCACATTCTAGATGTGGCACATCAGGAGGAAACGCAGGGAGGCAGCACAGAGAAAGGGGGGCCTCCAAGAATTTAGGAAGGGAGAAGACTGGAGCTGGAAAACTGAGATGAGAATGGGTAGCCTTGCTAAGGAGATCACTAGGCCTTAACAAGTAGAAGAAGCCATTGACAAAGTACATCTGCTTTCAGTCTCCCTGCAATGTATCCAATGCTTAGAAACAATGTATCAAATGCCAAGCACAGCTCCCCATCCCTTCCTGCTTTCCCTGAAGTGCAAATAATCAACAAACCTGAATATGTTAACTCAGTGGTGTCTTTCAAATAATTGAATATGGTTACTTCCAGAGAAAATTCTTCACCTCTGATAACAGAGTAGGGGAAATTAAAAAAAAAAAAGAAAAATGGTTGGAAGAACACAGTAAGTACATGTTTTTATTCAAGGAAGAATGCTTCACATCATATCCAATTAAATCCTCACAAAGCCTGTGCAGCTTATAAATCCACCTAGATGTGTCCACTTGCTTATCAACAGAAAACAAAGAACGACTTAATCCCAACCAACACACTGTTTTAAGTACCTACCAGAAACCAGGTTCTTCATAAATTATCTCACTTAACATTGCAACATTGTGAGGGTGTTATACTATTTTATAGAAAAGAAAACTTAAGTTCAAAGAGCTCTGTAACAGTACAAGCTCATATTACCTTCAAATAGGGGAGCCAGAACTGGATCCCAACCTGCCTGATACAAAGCAAGTTGCTCCTCTGCTGCAGTGTATTGACCCCATAATCTGCTTTAAAAATCCTTGCCCCATCAAACAGCCTCATTTTAGACTACTGTGGGAGATTGCAATGTGGCCGGCCCAGGGATGTTCTGCTTATTCCCTTCTGCATGCACACACACACACACACACACACACGTGCTTAGGCCGAAGGTGTCACTGGTGGTAAAAATGCCCTCTACAGGTTTATGTGACCATTTGCAGATAAGACATGTTACACTGTCACAATGACTGCAGGTTGCTATTGACACTTAGTGGGTGAAGATCTGCTATACTCAGGATTGTCCCAAACAATAAGAATTGTCTCAAGTTCCTCATCATTCTTGAAAGTTTCTTTAGATTTGTGTGAAGTCCCTATTTAAACTAACGCGAGCTTACAGTATAATTCCAATTTATATATAAAACCAAAGCATTTTTCATACATGTTGAATTTTTCACAATTAAAACTACTTTGTGAATCAAGAGAAGATTGCACCTTGTTTTGTTTGCAACTTCATTGAATGTTGTCCACCAGTGAAGCAATACACATCCCTACAGGTAGCATCACCCAAGATGTCTGAGATGCTGAAATAATGCATGTATAACAAACCCCACTGTTATACAGAGGATGAGTCTATGCATGGCATAAACACTTAAATACAGAACACCTAGAGCAACAATCTTTGACCACTTCAATTTAAAATACAGATTATATCACTGTGGATTTGTTCCTTTTTATTTCACCTAGTGTTTTACTGATAGCATCATATTAACTTTTGGAAAGTACATTATACTTTCTATAATCTTTATTCTTGGATGGCAAAGATGCAACACAAGATATGTGTCTTAAATAGGGGGCTTGACATGTAGCAGAAGTGAGAGGTATTGGTCTAAGGCCACTCATGGTGTTATATTGCTCTTAGTAGCTGAAAATAAGGGCCCAGGCATGTTACTCAAGTGGTAGAGTGCCTGCCTACTTAGCACAAGGTCCTGAGTTCAAACCCCCATACCACAAAACAACAAAAAAGTAGCTGGAAACAAGATGTGGTGCCATTTGACCAAAGAGATATGAAGAAGTGTCAGCTAGAGGGACATCTTAAGAAGCTCCACTTGTCCTTTAAGGACCATGGAAATACTTTCTCCCTCTTTGAGCCATTGGAAGTTTTTACATTAGGTCAATAATAACCTTTTTTACCCAAATCTTATTATGGACCTAGCACATTTACCAATTTAATATGCTTTGATTCTAAATTTTAAAACATATGAAAAATAAAACCAAAGAATCTCTGAACTATGATAAGCATCATAGCAATCAGTTTTTTGAATATCTGTTGAGTAGCTGAAACCTTCTTAGCTTCATGGCACTGTAACATTAGTGAGAAACCCTTCAACATGCTCCTACCTCCACTGGAGCAGTTGGTAGTCCAAGACCTAAGTCTTCAGAGATCACAAAGGAGTAGCTACCCAGGAAGTGATAGAATCAGGTACAGCAACTTCAAATTCTTGGTAAATCTTAGATCTGAAGTCAAGATGAACATAAAGAATATAAAATCAACAACTCACACATTTCAAAGTAAGTCAACAAAGCCTAAAAATGATACCTGCTGAAACTATTTCAGTAATCAGAGATAAAGGAGAGCTGAGGAGGGGGTGAATTCAAATATGATATATTTGATATATTGTAAAAACATTTGTAAATGCCACAATGTACCCTGACCCAGCACAACAATAAAGGGGAAAAAAGAAATTAAAGATCAAGAGAAGAAGTTAAGGTTCAACTTCTGAAAGAGTTTATAAAACAGAGGAGAGGCATAGCTATTTCCTGAGTGTCGCACAGGCAATTTCCTTATTAATGCTGTGAACATAACAATCACAGACTATCGCTGAAGGGCATAATCCTTCTGGACCTGGCAAATTCATAAGCAGAAGATTCTCTTGGAAATCTTGACCATATTGGAAATCAGTGTGAAAGCATGCCCACAGTCCAGTCTTCGAGACACTTATATGCAGTTACTGTGGATGCAGACATCATTCTTCCAATTATGGAATCCTAAGAAAGGTAATTTCAGAAATAAGGGTATATTTTATAGCACATAGTAAGTACTAGGTATTATCCTTTCAAAGTACTTTACGGAAGTCTCTTATTATCTTTACAGCAATCATATGTGTTAGGTACAATAATTATAAACATTTTACAAATGAAGATGTTACAGCACAAAAAAATTAAAGAATTAAGAATTTAAAGAGAGGAATATAGGAGAGAACACATTTATATACTGAAATTAAGGATCCAGGAAAGAAATCAAGCTATAAAATAGAAGGGAGAAAAGGAGCAAGGCCCAGTTTCCAGTGATCTCCTCCATGACTTGGCTCAAATACTCAGATGGGGGAGCCCACATGAAACCAAGGGTTTTGCATATGCCTTACAACAGTGTAGTCTCAGTGGAGGGGCTTCACCAGTAAGTTCTATACTTAATGTATGATTACATTTGTACTGTGTAGTGTCTTGTCTGCAAAAAACATTTTTTAAATGAATAAGCTATGAATTTAATGAGTTTTGTGAATTTAAATTTATGAATAATCATTTATGTTTTTTCTCTTATACTTGACTGTTCTTAGTTAAAAGCAATTCTCTTTCATAATGGGGGCACATAAGATAATGTCATTATGTATTCTTCTTGTAGATGTTCTTTATATGACACAGCTAAATGTACTGAGAATATATTTATATGCCAAAGCATAAATCCAAAAATTTAAATGCACACTGGAAGTACTTCACATGTCATGATTATAAGAGGAATCCATAATTTTCCCTGTGAATTTAAGATGTTGTTTTATTTATAAAATGTTTATTTGCAAACAAATTTTAAATAATTTACTTAATACTTTAACAAAAATAGACAATATATAATAAAGAAATTCACTCATTTGTGTATTTTTTCAATAAATATTTATTTAATGATTATCTTAGTATAGTTACAGCAGTGAATCAAGGAGGCCAAAATCCTTGGAACTAATATTCTAGCAAGCAATTGACAAACATAATAAAATAGGTAGATTTACAAATATTTATCTGTAGTGCCTAGTATTTATCCAGTTGTGCTTAGTGAAGGAACAGAAGAGTTATCAATAAGATCACACAAAAACATAACAGGGAGTCTGATTCCCATGTGTGTTGCATTTTCTTGTTGCACAGAGTCCTTGCCTTGCTTCTGTGCTGCTCAAATCCATCCATATTCTTACAGCTCTTAGCATTTCATGTAATCACACTTAAAGTTAGTGCACAGAGCTATGACTTAATGAATTGTGACCAATGTCTTAAATTATATCTAATTTTATTTCTTGGATCACAAAATTAAATACTTGGTTTAGTCAAAATCAATAAGATCTTAGAGTTATAAAATAGAACAAGGCTTTGAAAAGACACCAAACAATAACAGCAACAAGCTCATGTAACTTCCCCCATAGGAGGAAGTAGGCATCATCCCAGGGACGCAGGAGTGGTTCCACATATGAAAATCAATAAATGTAATAAACCACATTAACAGAAGCAAAGACAAAAACCACCTGATCATCTCAATAGATGCAGAAAAAGCCTTTAATAAGATCCAACACCATTTCATGATAAAAGCTCTAAGAAAACTAGGAATAGAAGGAAAGTACCTCAACATTATAAAAGCTATATATGACAAACCTACAGCCAGCATTATACTTAATGGAGAAAAACTGAAACCATTCCCTCTAAAATCAGGAACCAGACAAGGATGCCCACTATCTCCACTCCTATTCAACATAATACTGGAATTCCTAGCCAGATCAATTAGGCAAGAGGAAGGAATAAAAGGAATAAAAATAAAGAAACTGTCAAAATATCCCTATTTGCTGACGACATGATCCTATACCTTAAAGGCCCAAAAAACTCTACTCAGAAGCTTCTAGACATCATCAATAGTTATAGCAAGGTAGCAGGATATAAAATCAACATAGAAAAAACATTAGCATTTCTATACACTAACAATGAGCAAACTGAAAAAGAATGTATGAAAACAATTCCATTTACAATAGCCTCAAAAAAAATCAAATACCTAGGTGTAAACCTAACAAAAGATGTGAAAGACCTCTACAAGGAAAACTATAAACTTCTGAAGAAAGAGATTGAGGAAGACTATAGAAAGTGGAGAGATCTCCCATGCTCATGGATTGGTAGAATCAACATAGTAAAAATGTCGATACGCCCAAAAGTAATCTACATGTTTAATGCAATTCCCATCACAATTCCAATGACATTCATTAAAGAGATTAAAAAATGTACCATTAAATTTATATGGAAACACAGGAAGCCACGAATAGCCAAGGCAATACTCAGTCAAAAGAACAATGCAGGAGGTATCACAATACCTGACTTCAAACTATATTACAAAGCAATAACAATAAAAACAGCATGGTCCTGGCACAAAAACAGACATGAAGACCAGTGGAACAGAATAGAGGACCCAGATATGAAGCCGCACAACTATAACCAACTTGTCTTTGACAAAGGAGCTAAAAATATATGATGGAGAAATAGCAGCCTCTTCAAGGAAAACTGCTGGGAAAACTGGTTAGCAGTCTGCAAAAAACTGAACCTAGATCCATGTATATCACCCTATACCAAGATTAACTCAAAATGGATCAAGGATCTTAATATCAGACCACAAACTCTAAAGTTGATACAGGAAAGAGTAGGAAATACTCTGGAGTTAGTAGGTATAGGTAAGAACTTTCTCAATGCAACCCCAGCAGCACAGCAACTAAGAGATAGCATAAAAAAATGGGACCTCATAAAGCTAAAAAGCTTCTGTTCATCAAAAGAAATAGTCTCTAAACTGAAGAGAACACCCACAGAGTGGGAGAAAATATTTGTCAGCTACACATCAGACAAAGGACTGATAACCAGAATATATAGGGAACTTAAAAAACTAAATTCTCCCAAAACTAATGAACCAATAAAGAAATGGGCAAGTGAACTAAACAGAACTTTCTCAAAAGAAGAAATTCAAATGGCCAAGAAAACACATGAAAAAATGCTCACCATCTCTAGCAATAAAGGAAATGCAAATTAAAACCACACTAAGGTTCCACCTCACCCCTGTTAGAATAGCCATCATTAGCAACACCACCAACAGCAGGTGTTGGCGAGGATGTGGGGAAAAAGAAACCTTCTTACACTGCTGGTGGGAATGTAAACTAGTACAACCACTCTGGAAAAAATTTTGGAGGTTACTTAAAAAGCTAGACATTGATCTACCATTTGATCCAGCAATAATACCCCTCTTGGGGATATACCCAAAAGACTGTGACACAGGTTACTCCAGAGGCACCTGCACACCCATCTTTATTGTGGCACTATTCACAATAGCCAAGTTATGGAAACAGCCAAGATGCCCCAGCACTGACGAATGGATTAAGAAAATGTGGTATCTATACACAATGGAATTTTATGCAGCCATGAAGAAGAATGAAATGTTATCATTCACTGGTAAATGGACGGAACTGGAGAACATCATTCTGAGTGAGGTTAGCCTGGCCCAAAAGACCAAAAATCATATGTTCTCCCTCATATGTGGACATTAGATCAAGGGCAAACACAACAATGGGATTGGACTTTGAGCACATGATAAAAGCGAGAGCACACAAGGGAGGGGTGAGGATAGGTAAGACACCTAAAAAATTAGCTAGCATTTGTTGCCCTTAACGCAGAGAAACTAAAGCAGATACCTTAAAACCAACTGAGGCCAATAGGAAAAGGGGACCAGGAACTAGAGAAAAGGTTAGATCAAAAAGAATTAACCTAGAATGTAACACCCACGCACAGGAAATCAATGTGAGTCAATGCCCTGTATAGCTATCCTTATCTCGACCAGCAAAAACCCTTGTTCCTTCCTATTATGGCTTATACTCTCTCTACAACAAAATTAGAAATAAGGGCAAAATAGTTTGTGCTGGGTATTTAGGGGGTAGTGGGAGAGGGAGGGGTGGAGTGGGTGGTAAGGGAGGGGGTGGGGGCAGGGGGGAGAAATGACCTAAGCCTTGTATGCACAAATGAATAATAATAATAAAAAAGAATAGACACACACACACACACACACACAAAAACTAACAAAAATACTTTTTTTCAAAAACATAAAGCAGGAAGATAAAACAGGTCCTATCTGAGGATTTGTACCAGTGGGAGGGGAGAGGATACAGGGAAAGTGTGAAAGAGGATGAATATAGTGAAAATATTATGTACTCATGTATGAAAATGGAAAAATGAGACCTGTTGAAACTATTCCAGGAATGGGGGGAGGTTGGAGAATGATGAAGGGGGTGAGTTCAATTATGATATATTGTAAAAACTTTTGTAAATGTTACAATATACCCCCAGCAAAACAATAATATAATAAAAAAATGAAAAAAATTTATAACTTACTGATGCACCTCAAACTCTTAGAAAAACAAGAACAAACTACACCTAAAATCAGTTGGTGGAAAGAAAGAACCAAAATTTGGGCAGAAATTAATGAGATGGAGATTATAAGAACAATGCAATGAAACAAAAAGTTGGTTCTTTGAAAAGATAAACAAAATTGACCAAGTAGTCAAGAGAAAAGGGAAAAGAGCCAAATTAATAAAATTAGCGGTGAAAAAGGGGATATCATTTGGGTACCAATGAAAATCAGAAGATACATCAACAAAGTGGAAAATGTGGAATAAATGGATAAATTTCTAGACATGTATGACCTACCAAAATTGAAACAAGATGACATTAACAACTTAAACAGATCTACAATGGGAAATGAGATTAAAACAGTAATTAAAAAATCTTTAATTAAAGAGAAGCCCACGAGCAGTTAGATTCACTGCTGAATTCTACCAGACCTTTAAAGAGTTAACATAAATAGTCCTCAAACTATTTCAAAAAATACAAAGGGAAAGAATGCTCCAAACTCATTCAACAAAGCCAGCATTACACTATGCTAAAACTAGGTAGGGATGAAAAGAAAGAAGAAAGAAAGGAAAGAAAGAAAGAAAGAAAGAAAGAAAGAAAGAAAGAAAGAAAGAAAGAAAGAAAGAGAGAGAGAGAGAGAGAAAGAAAGAAAGAAAGAAAGAAAGAAAGAGAGAAAGAAAGAAAGAAAAAGTTATAGAACATAGATGCAAAAATCCCAATAAAATACCTGCAAACCAAATTAAACAACACATTATAAAGATCATACACCATGATCAAGTTGGTTTCATTATGGAAATGCAAGGATGATTCAACACATATAAATGCATAAACACAATACAGCACATAAACAGAATCAAGGGGAAAAAGCCTCATGATCATCTCAATAGATGCAGAAAAAGTCTTTGACAAAGTTCAATATCCTTTTCTGAAAAAGCGCTGAGAAACTAGGAAGAGAGGAATGTTGTATGACATAATAAAGGCTAGATATGACAATCCTGTAGCTAACATTGTCTTAAATGGGCAAAAACTGAAATCATTTCCTTTAAAGTTAGGAATGAGACAAGGGTATTCAATCTTCACTCTTTCAAAAAAAATTTATTATCGTTGCACTGGGGGTACATCGTGATATTTACAAAAGTTCGTACAATGCATCAAATATATCATGTTTGAATTCACCCCTCCATCATTCTCCTTTATCCCTCTCTCCCCATTCCTGGAATAGTTTCAACTATTCCACTTTTATACACATGTACGTAATATTTCCAACACATTTACCTTCCTGTAGCCTTTCCTTATATCTTTCCCACTCCCACTGCAGACAGGACTTTTCTCCCCTTCTTATTCTCTGTTTCTGTAAAAAGATATTGTTGTTTGTTTAAGATAGCTATACAGGGAGTTTCTTTGTGGCATTTCCATGTATATCTGTATTATAACTTGAATTGGATCATCCCCTTTATTTTTCTCCTTTTTACCTTAATCTCCTTCTTATGGTGAATTCAACTGGTTTAAAAATTCTGTATTCATTCTTGTATGGAAAGTACATCAACCATATTCATCTTCTTAACTTCCTTTATCCTCCCTCTCTTGAGTGTGACCTCCCCTTAGCATGACCTGTTTTTCATGAAATTGCTATATTTGTATTATGTCTATATTCCACATATGAGGGAGAACATGTCGCTTTTGACTTTCTGAATCTAGCTAACTTCACATAAGATGATGTCCTCCAGTTCCATCCATTTGCCTTCAAATGACAAAATTTCATTCTTCTTTGTGGCTGAATAAAATTCCATTGTATATAAATACCACATTTCCTTAATTCCACTCATCAGTACTAGGACATCTTGGCAGTTTCCATAGCTTAGCTTTTGTGAATAATGCTGCAGTGAACATGGGTGTGCAGGTGCCTTTATTGTAACCTGACTCACATTCCTTTAGGTATATCCCTAGGAGTGGAATTGCTGGATCATATGGCAGATCTATTTTTAGTTTTTTGAGAGGCCTTCATACTGTTTTCCATATTGGTTGTACTAATTTACATTCCCACCAACAGTGTATGAGGGTTTCTTTCCCCCCACATCCTAGCCAACATTTGTTGTGTTCTTGAGGAATGAGGTGGAATCTTATTATGGCTATCATCAGGAAAATGAACCACAACAAAAACTGGCAAGGATTTGGGGTAAAAGAACCCCCTATACATTGTGAGTGGGAATGTAAATTAGTCTAGCCGCTATGGAAATCAGTATGGAAGTTCCTTAAAAAAAACTGAAAATAAAACTGCCATATGATCCTGCTGTATCACTCTTGGGCATGTTTATTGCAACACTATTCACAATACCCAAGTTAAGGAATCAGCCTAGGTACCCCTCAACAGATGCATGGATAAAGAAAATGTGGCTTCTATGCATACTGAAGTATTATTCAGCCATAAAGAAAAACGAAATTATATTGTTTGTAGGAAAATAGGTGGAACTGGAGATCATTATGTTAAAAAAAGAAAGGTTCAGAAAGACAAATATTCAATGTTTTCTTTCGTATGCAGAATCTAGACCTAATATGTGTATGTATATATGTATATGTATACATAACATGAATGGAAATGTGAGATGGGGGGATAAGAGAGGGAAAAAGAAGATAGAGGGTAAAGTACATTGTATGTATGAAGATGGCATAATGAACCCACTTAAAACTATTAAATATAGAGGAAGGGGGAACAGGCAAAAGGAAGAAATAGAGTGGGCTGGTTTGATCAAAGTACAATATATGCATGCATGGAAATATGTGAAATCCCTCTGTGTGTGCATAATATACACTAAAGAAATAATTCTAATGCTTGTTCAATATAAAAAAATTAAAAAATAAGTGTGTGTCAAGTCATATTTATCTTATTTATTACTATGATAATTGTGCTATAGGATAATATGATCTCAAATAATAAATTCCCTAAAATCTGTTATAACTTGCTTTGGAGCCCAGTGCATGAGATGTTTTCCTAAATAATCTATATATGCTCAAATAGGATATATGTTATGTAGTTGATAAACTCTGAGCTTCTTTTCTCACTTTCTTTCTATTCCTGTGTCTATATGTAAAATTTTAAAATAATTTTATTTTTATTTTATCTATACTTAATTTTGATTTACTTGTTTACTTGGTCTGAGAAAGTTTTATTAAAATCTCCAAAGGGCTGATGGATTTTGAAGCTACACTATTAGCTGCATAGTAATTTATTTTCTTTTTCCTGAAAAACTAAAGATTTTGTCACTATAAATAATTCTCATTAGCAGAGGACACTCTTAGTTTAAAGCCTATTTTTTTTCTGATCTCAATATAGATGGGCTGTGTTTCTCTTAGTATTCTCATTTTTTATCTTCTATGACTTTCAATCTTTCTGTATGCATATGAACAAGTGTGAATATTATAAATAATATATAACTATTATATGTTTTTTAATCCGTTCTTAATCTTTTGAAATAAGGCATTTCTACCTTGTCATTATGTGCTGTATATTTGGCCCACCACGTCTGCATTCTTTCATCTCCCCTCTTTTTAAATTTATTACTTGTTCTCATACTGTTTCCTTGCTTCTACTGTTACACAGCCTATTTCACTTCTTTCAAAGGTAATCCAAGAAGTGTGTGAGATTTTTATATGTCAGAGTCTAATATTTATTAATTATTTTACTCTTCTCCAAGCAATACATTTCACTTTAACCTACTTGAAATGCTAGGATCAGTTTTCAATCTAGGCTATAGTGCTAGGCATTATATTCTGCTTTTTAAAATTCTAAAGGTTTCTTGTGATTGTGTTTATATAGTTGATGTCAGCTTAAATTTAACAACAGGTCACCATATTCTCTACCCTCATTTCTTGCATCTTCTATCTACTCTCTGAAATCCTTTACTCACTAAGTACATCCTCTAGGTTTTATCCATTGTGAATGAAGTTTTAATGTACACAATTATGCAGATCAGATATTTCTTTGGGATCTTGATTTTGTTGTCTTTGTACATATACCCAGAAGTGGGATTGCTGAATCATGTGATAGTTCTACTTTTTAATTTATTATTATTATTACTGGTGGTGGTACTAGGGTTTGAACTTGTCAGGCCGGCATTCTACCACCTGAGCTATTCCCCCACCCATTTTGGTGTTGGGTATTTTCAAGATAAGGTCTTATGAACTATTTGGGTGGCTGGCTTTGAATCACAATCCTGATCTCTGCCTCTTGAGTAGCTAGGATTACAGGTGTGAGCCATTGGCACCCAACTTACTTTTTAAGTTTTTGAGGAAGGGAAATAAGCAAGTTTACTAAATGATTTCACTTATATGAAAATAAAAGGTTCAAACTCATAGAAACAGAGTTGAATTGTGGTTTGCCAGGGGCTGCAGGGAGAAAAAACAGTGTAAAATGGGTGTAAATTCCAGTTATGCAAGGAGAGTACGTTCTAGAGAACTGCTGTATAAATTTATGTCTGTAATTAACAAAACTTAAGCATTTTTAAGGGGATAGGTTTCATGTTAAGTGTTCTTAATACAAAAAAAGAATTGATTTTATGAGTGTCTCTTGGTAGCAAATAGCTCAGTTTTATTTTGTCTGAAATGTCTATATGTAACTGTATAAATCTGTTTGAAGGTTATAATGTTCTCTCAATATTTCATTGGCTCTAACTCTCAACTTTGCTGCTGGAAAGCTACTCTAAAATCTTTTTTTAAAAAATATAGTCAGACTTTTAATTTAAATATTAAAATATTTGTTTTGGTGTTTTTCAGCTCACAATATCACTTGGTATAATTTTTGGTATGTTATTTTGAATACTTCTGGGCTTTGTGAATCTATAGCGTCCTTTTTTTTTTTTGATAAATTTTTGCCAATTTGTTATTATCGCTTCCACATTTTACTTCTCCTTGTTTCTGGTTTTGTTTATAAATATGGGAGTTCTTCATGACATGCTTTACATCTTAATTCTCCTTCAAACCTACATCACTTTTCCTCTTCTGGCTACAGTTACACAGGGTTTACTTCAATTTATAAATTCTCTCTTTAACTCAATGAAATATCTGTATTGAATTTTGCGTGTATGCAGTAGTGGGGATCAAACCTAAAGCCTTGCATGTGCTAAGCAGGTGTTCTACAATTGAGCTATATCTCTAGGCCTGGGGTTCTTGAATTTTTAATCTGAGCACATACTTTCCATACTTATAATACAATTTAAATCTTTATTCAAATATACTTAGACATTAATAATCTGCTTTCCCTTGCCAATATTTCCAGTTATTCCTTTTATTTATTTAAGCTTATTATGCATGCTTTTGATATTCCAATCTTACAATTTTAAAACAGAAAGGTTTTGTGCTTGTATAAGTTTTCTGTTTGCCCTTGTTTATATTTCCTTCTTTCCTTTTCTTGTGTTTCTATTCTGAGCTTATCATTCTTGTATTTTAAGTGACTGGCTGCAGAGCAACTTGGCATTCACTTCTGCAATTTCCTAGAAGGACAACCAACCAATTATGATTTTACGTTGAATTATTGATCCAATTTTTAACCTGTGTAAGAAATGTGAATTTCTTCAATTTTAAGTGAAAGAATAGCTCATAGTTAAAAATCAAGGGGATTTTTTTCACTCCATTCATTGTCAATATTTAAGACAAGTAATTTTTCTTGTAGTTTACAACAGATTATTTCTACTTCACACTAATACAGGGGCACTTTTTGGGTCTCAGAATTTTCTGACTATGTCTCCAGTGCTATTTATCTCAATGTTCAAACCCTTGACTTCCTGTGCAGATCCTATGCCCATATGCTACAAAAACCAAATCTTAAACTCAATCCTTGTTATTGCCCTGTTTACCAATATGATTCTCAATAAATAGAAGTGCCTTTTTTTTTCTTGTAGTACATTTTAACTTTTATTGTTTTTTTGTTTTTCCTAAGATTTCCCTCTTTTTAGCTCAGGATTCAGTAAGTGATTGTTTCTTTGTAACTGTATGTATATCCTGTCAGTATCCAATACTGGTTTTACTTGAAATGAATGAGTTTCATAAATATAGGTTCTATTGTATACCTGAAAAGTCTTACTGTGGAAGGTTTAGCAATGCTAATTTGTGTTTTTCATAGATGTACTACATATTTAGGAAAGGAAACCCACCAAACCACTGTCATTTTACTTCACTCATATCCAGAAAAAGTTTTGTTAACTATATCACATCATTTCTATGCTAGTTACTTTGTATAAAATAATGGTATGCTCTTATGAATAAATATACACATTTTCAAAAGATCTACTGTTGAAAAAGTATAAGCCAAAAAAAAAAAAACTCACTAAAACAAGGCAAAATATTCAAAGGGTGACTAAGGTTAGTAAGCAAAAGCAAGACATACTAGGATATTGAAACAACATGAAATTCAACCATCAGATAAAAGCATGGTTCAAAAGTAATAATTTGCAGCTTTAAGGCCCTTCTTGGATTATGTTCACATGAGGTGACAAGTCTTTGGACCAGTCTGCCCAGCCTTTTCCTCACTTTTTCTAACCCAAATGTGTGTTGAAGTATTCCCACAGAGGAATGTAGTTGAAAGCATTTTTTAAACGCTGAGTATCCAGTCACAATAGTCACCTATATGTTGGAAATGACAAATGACTCAGGCTATATAAAATGCTATCAAGGACAAAAGGAGAATTAAAATAATAATCACATGATATTTTTATCTTGTAGTTTTCTTCACTGTAAATTCAGTATTAGCTCAGTCTTGTTTTGCCTGAGATATTAAGTGACACAAAAATCAAAGATCCAGGTTGGTACACCAAATATTCTAGTTCCAACAAAATGCATTACATTGAACAGAGAGATATAACACTCATCTATAGGTCACCAGCATCATGATAATGTACTGTGACTTGTATGTTGCTCTACAATTAAAAAGCACTTTCATACATAGCATCACATTTTGGCTTCATTCATAAAGAAAAAAACCCATTGAATATGCAGAGAAAGCATTAGTGTCCTCTTTTGTAAAAAATACAAAACTGAGTCACAGAAGAAATATGTAATTGTCTCAAGGTCTCACAGATAATAAGGGGCAATGAAAGAATATAATTGTTGCTTGAATATTTTCAGAAGTGGGTTTGAAAGTCTGGTACATGTGGAAAAAGAATAGAAGCATGTACCAGCCTGGTGAAACATAGGAGCTGAGGAACTGACACCTAAGAGGATGCTGCTTTCTCCTAACAAATTCTGGAAGTGTCCATTATTATCCTGTAAGGTAGGTCACAATGAGTCTGGCTAACAGATACACCGATGAGTCTGGTTTACAATAACCATAGTTCTGGGCTCGTGGAGTGGCTCAAGCAGGAAGAGCATATGCCTAGCAAGTGTGAGGCACTGAGTTCAAACCCCAGTATTGCATAAAAAAAGTCATAGTTCTGAGTTAGCTGTCATATTCCTGAGATTCAGGCAAGGAGGTAGAGAAATCAACTTCTAGAATGAGACTGAAAAGTATAAGGACAAACACATGTGCCCCAACTAACTGCACTGCAAGTTTATAGGGGATCCTGTATTAATTAGAAAGTTGTCTAACTGAGGAATCAGGCAGAATCTGAGTCTTTCAGACTGACAGCCATCAGGGAGAGTACCTGCACTGGGGCTTCACACAGGTGACAAGTTCATGTTGGTTGGTTAGATTGTGATATTAATTGATTAAAAGGAGGACTTGGGAGGAAGAATCAGTAGTGCTGGATGATCTGCTCTCATATCTGGGGAAGTGGTTTAATTGTAACTTTTCTCTGGGTATCTCTCCTCCCTGTCCCTACATAAGGTCAGAATTAAAAAGTGTGACTGGTGAAAGATCCATGCTGGTCCCTGATCCAGCTATATTTAATCTGGTGTTCAATAATTCAAAAAATATTCTGTTTCCACTATGAATGAAATGAATCCCACATGATTGAGGTTTCCAAAAGGATTTTATGCATTTTGGCACATTGAAGTTGTTTTTCAGAAAAATACAGTTCCTGAATCAGATGGGTGATTATTTTCAACCAGAAAATATCCTATTTTGTACATTGATGTTTTACTGCTTAAGGAGGTCATGGGTTGGTTTGATCCAGCAACACTATTCTTGGGGATATATCCAAAAGACTGTGACACAGGTTACTCCAGAGGCACCTGCACACCCATGTTTATTGCAGCACTATTCACAATAGCCAAGGTATGGAAACAGCCAAGATGCCCCACTACTGACAAATGGATCAAGAAAATGTGGTGGGATTTTTCCAAGATGGTGGCTAGAGGGAGGAAGCAGAAAGCGTGCCTCCTATAGTGAAATCTTGGAGAGACACTGGAGACACACCTTGCAGGCAAAACCACTGAGAAGACGCAAAACTTTGACCCTTCCACATCTCCAGCCAGCGCAGAGCATCTCCAATTCACATTAACAGAGAAACCAGGAGGGCCCCCAGGCCGCCAGATGCCTGCAACCAGACAGCTTGGGAAGACGTGGACAAGGTGAGCTTAGCGGTACCACAGTACTCCCACAGACAAGCCTGGGCCAGAGCAGCATAGCCTTCTGGACAGACCGACCTCCACCCGATGAAAAAAGAGAAACTGAGTAATAAGCAATAAGAACAATAAAGACACGTGGGAAAGAGGGTGGGGCGCACTGAGCACTGAAGATTGGGGAAAGAGAATCCTTCCCAGAACTGTAAACAAACAAGCCGGGTGGGCCGGAGAGGCTCCGGTGGGAGCAGGGCAGTGCCCAGCAATGAGGAGCGGGAAAGCTTGTGAGAGTGGCAGAGAGAGGAAAACTCCACAGGAGAGAGGGGAAGACCCACTTCCCACGTGAACTGTAAACAAACACTGCGGCTGGCAGGAGCAGCAGCACTGCCCAGTAATCAGGAGTGGGAAAGCTTGTGAAAGTGGTGGTGGGAGGAAAACTCCAAAGGAGAGGGGGGAAGACCCACTTCCCATGGGAGCTGTAAACACACACGCAGGCCTGAGAAAGTGGGTGCAGTGTCACCTCCCCCAGCACAGGAGAACTCTGAGTAAACAAAGCCTGTGGGGCCAGGTGAGTGCTAAGCTCACCCTTGAGATCTGCATAAACAACGTCTCCAGCAACAGCAGGTTGACAGCAGCAGGCAGGCAAGCCACAGCCACAGATACCATTCACAGAACTGTCTCCAGACTCTGTTTTTTTTTTTCTCTCTCCCTACCTCTGATAAGAAAACAACCAAACTATACCTGCATGCTGAAAAACTTACTGAAATTGTATTGCATTTGAACTTGGGACACTTTGTGGGTTTTTGTTTTTTGTTTTTGTTTTTTCTTGTGCAGTTTTGTTCTACTTTATGCATCCCCTTTGATGAGACAACTACAGCACAACATCTGAGGCACGATCTCCGAGATTGGAGACTGAGACGGAAACCAAAATTATTAAGACTGAAACTTCATTGTATTTGAACTTGGAGGGTTTTTTATTTATTTATTTTTTATTACCTATTTTTCATTTTTTTTATTTTTATATATATATTTCTTTCATTTACTTATTTTTCATTTTTATTCTTATCTTTATTCTTTTTATTTTTTATTTTCAATCCTCTCTCTGTCTCTCTAAGGCCTGTTCAGCTTACTGTCAATTAGTACACTAACATACCCTGTTTATACCTTTGTAACTTCCTTGATTGATTCCTTGATTGATAAGTAATTTTCTCCTACTTATCTGTTTATTTGTTTTTTCCTTTTCTTTAACTTCTTGCTTTCCATCTCCTCTCACCCTTCCAATCTAAATCTTACCATTACTATTATTACAAGCTAGAAAATACTTAATTGCACACAGTACAGGGACAGTAACAACACCAAGGACAATGATGGGAAGACAGAAAAAACAGGGAAACCACTTTCCCCACAGCAAAAAGTTAGTACAGGAGCCACAGGGAAATGAAGAAAACAGATACTCAGATCCAGACTCCAGCAAAATGAAGATAAACTATGCCAAAGAACCCAATGAAGCCCACAAGAATAATTTGAAAGAAGGCACTCAATGAGAAGGTACTCAATGAGAATTTTATAGAGATGATACTGGATAGGGTCAACCAAAATATACAAGAGACACTCAAGAAATTACAAGACAACAAAAATAGAGAATTTGAAAAAGCAAAAGAAGAACAAAAGGAAACCATAGAAGCACTGTATAAACACCAAAGTGAAAGAGAGAACACAATTAATAAACAGATAAATGAACTCAGGACAAAAATAGACAACATTAAAGACAAAACCACCCAGGACATGGATAACCTCAGAAAAAAGAACGAAACAGAACTGCAAAACAAAATGGAAGGCCAATCCAGCAGAACAGAACAAACAGAAGACAGAATCTCAGAACTTGAAGATGAAATGGTAATCAAAGGAAAAACCGAAGAACTATTAATTAAACAACTCAAGACCCGTGAAAAGAAAATGCAAGAACTCACCGACTCCATCAAAAGACCAAACTTGAGAATCATGGGCATCGAAGAAGGAGAAGAGGTGCAAGCAAAGGGAATGCGTAATATATTCAACAAAATAATAACAGAAAATTTCCCAAATCTGGAGAAATCTATTCCCATACAGATAAAAGAACCCTCCAGAACACCAAACAGACCAGACCAAAATAGATCTACCCCATGGAATATTATCATTAAAACAACAAATACAGAGACCTGAGAAAGAATATTGAAGGCTGTAAGAGAGAAAAAACAAATAACATACAAAGGTAAACCCATCAAAATCACAGCAGACTTCTCAACAGAAACATTAAAAGCAAGAAGAGCTTGGGGTGAGATCTTCCGGGCACTGTATGAAAATAACTTCAACCCCAGGATACTCTACCCAGCAAAACTATCATTCAAAATAGATGGAGCAATAAAAGTCTTCCATGATAAGCAGAAAATAAAACAATATGTGACCACAAAGCCATCACTACAAAAGATTCTTCAAGGGAGTCTGTACACAGAAAGTGAAACCCAACTTAACCATGAAAAGACAGGCAGCTCCAAACCACAGGAAAAGAAAAAGAAAGAAAATAGAGAGTAACCTCAACTTAGGTACACACAATCAAACCTTCAAACAACTAAGACAACTAAATGACAGGAATCCCACATACCTATTAGTACTAACATTTAATGTTAATGGGCTTAATTCACCCATCAAAAGACCCCATTTGATGAAATGGATTAAAAAGGAAGATCCAACAATTTGTTGCTTACAGGAGACCCATCTCACCAACAGAAATAAGCATAGGCTTAGGATGAAAGGCTGGAAGAAGATTTACCAAGCCAATGGCCCCCGAAAACAGGCAGGAGTAGCAATACTTATCTCTGACAAAGTTGACTTCAAACCTACATTGATCAAATGAAATAAAGAAGGACATTCCACACTAATAAAAGGGGAATTAGGCCAAAAGGAAATAACAATTATCAACCTATATGTACCCAATGTCAACCCACCCAATTTCATCAAACATACCCTGAAGGACCTAAAAGCATATATTAACTTCAACACAGTGGTCGTGGGAGACTTTAACATCCCATTATCATCAATAGATAGGTTATCCAAACAAAAAATCAATAAAGAAATCCTAGATCTAAAATATACAATAGATCAAATGGACCTTCTTGATGTCTACAAAACATTTCATCCAACTTCTACACAATATACATTCTTCTCAGCAGCCCATGGAACCTTCTCCAAAATAGATCATATCCTAGGGCACAAAGCAAGCCTCAGTAAATATAAGAAAATAGAAATTATACTGTGCATACTATCTGATCATAATGCAATAAAACTAGTACTCAACAACAAATAAAGACAAAAACATGAAAAGAGCTGGAAACTGAATAACTCATTGCTTAATGAACAATCAGTCATTAATGAAATAAAAGAGGAAATTAAAAAACTCCTGGAAATCAATGAAAATGAAAACACAACCTACCGAAACCTACGGGACACAGCAAAGGGAGTCCTGAGAGGAAAGTTTATAGCCATGAGTGCATATATTAAAAAGACTGAAAGAGCTCATTTCAGTGACCTAATGATACATCTCAAACTCCTAGAAAAAAAGAACAAGCAAATCCCAAAACAAACAGAAGGAGAGAAATAATAAAAATCAGAGCTGAAATCAATGAAACAGAAACCAAAAGAATCCTACAAAGAATTAATGAAACAAAAAGTTGATTCTTTGAAAAAATAAACAAGATCGACAGACCCCTGGCAAACCTGACTAAAATGAGGAGGGAAAAAACCCAAATTAGTAGAATCAGGAATGCAAAAGGGGAGATAACAACAAACACCATGGAAGTCCAGGAAATCATCAGAGACTACTTTGAGAACCTATATTCAAATAAATTGGAAAATCTTAAAGAAATGGACAGATTTCTAGATACATATGGTCATCCAAAACTGAACCAAGAGGATATCAATAAACTGAATAGATCTATAACACAAAATGAAATTGAAGCAGCAATCAAAAGTCTCCCCAAAAAGAAAAGTCCAGGACCTGATGGATTCTCTGCTGAATTCTATCAGACCTTTAAAGAAGAACTGACACCAACCCTCCTTAAACTGTTCCATGAAATAGAAAGGGAAGGAAAACTGCCTAACACATTTTATGAAGCCAGTATTACACTTATCCCAAAACCAGGCAATGACACCTCCAAAAAGGAGAACTATCAGCCAATCTCCTTAGTGAACATTGATGGAAAAATCCTCAATAGAATAATGGCAAACCAAATTCAACAACACATCAAAAAGATCATTCACCATGACCAGGTAGGCTTAATCCCAGGAATGCAGGGGTGGTTCAACATATGAAAATCAATAAATGTAATAAACTACATTAACAAAAGCAAAGACAAAAACCACTTGATCATCACAATATTTGCAGAAAAAGCCTTTGATAAGATCCAACACCATTTCATGATAAAATCTCTAAGAAAACTAGGAATAGAAGAAAAGTACCTCAACATTTTAAAAACTATATGTGACAAACTTACAGCCAGCATTATACTTAATGGAGAAAAACTGAAACCATTCTCTCTAAAATCAGGAACCAGACAAGGATGCCCACTATCTCCACTCCTATTCAACATAGTACTGGAATTCCTAGCCAGAGCAATTAGGCAAGAGGAAGGAATAAAAGGAATACAAATATGTAAAGAAAGTGTCAAAATATCCTTATTTGCAAACAACATGATCCTATACCTTAAAAACCCAAAAAACTCAACTCAGAAGCTTCTAGACATCATCAATAGCACAGCAAGGTAGCAGAATATAAAATCAACATAGAAAAATCATTAGCATTTCTATACACTAATAATGAACAAACTGACAAAGAATATATGAAAACAATTCCATTTACAATAGCCTCAAAAAAAATCAAATACCTAGGAGTAAACTTAAAGGATGTGAAAGACTTCTACAAGGAAAACTATAAACTTCTGAAGAAAGAGATTGAGGAAGACTATAGAAAGTGGAGAGATCTCCCATGCTCTTGGATTGGTAGAATCAACATAGTAAAAATGTCTATACTCCCAAAATTAATCTACATGTTTAATACAATTTCCATCAAAATTCCAATGATATTCATTAAAGACATTGAAAAATCTACAGTGAAATTTATATGGAAACACAAGAGGCCACGAATAGCCAAGGTAATACTCAGTCAAAAGAACAATGCTGGAGGTATCACAATACCTGACTTCAAACTATATTACAAAGCAATAACAAAAAAAAAAAAACAGCATGGTACTGGCACAAAAACAGACATGAAGACCAGTGGAACAGAATAAAGGACCCAGATATGAAGCTACACAACTATAACCAACTTGTCTTTGACAAAGGTGATAAAAATATATGATGGAGAAATAGCAGCCTCTTCAAGGAAAACTGCTGGGAAAACTGGTTAGCAGTCTGCAAAAAACTGAACCTAGATCCATGTGTATCACCCTATTCCAAGATTAACTCAAAATGGATCAAGGATCTTAATATCAGACCACAAACTCTGAAGTTGGTACAGGAAAGAGTAGGAAAAAATCTGGAATTAATAGGTATAGATAAGAACTTTCTCAATGCAACCCCAGCAGCACAGCAACTAAGAGATAGCATAGATAAATGGGACTTCATAAAACTAAAAAGCTTCTGCTCAACAAAAGAAATGGTCTCCAAACTGAAGAGAACACCCACAGAGTGGGAGAAAATATTTGCCAGCTACACATCAGACAAAGGACTGATAACCAGAATATATAGGGAACTTAAAAAACTAAATTCTCCCAAAATTAATGAACCAATAAAAAAAGGGCAAGTGAACTAAACAGAACTTTCTCAAAAGAAGAAATTCAAATGGACAAAAAACACATAAAAATGCTCACCATCTCTAGCAATAAAGGAAATGCAAATTAAAACCACACTAAGATTCCACCTCACCCCTGTTAGGATAGCCATCATTAGCAACACCACCACCAACAGGTGCTGGTGAGGATGCGGGGAAAAAGGAACCCTCTTACACTGCTGGTGGGAATATAAACTAGTACAACCACTCTGGAAAAAAATTTGGAGGCTATTTAAAAAGATAAACATTGATCTACCATTTGATCCAGCAATACCACTCTTGGGGATATACCCAAAAGACTGTGACACAGGTTACTCCAGAGGCACCTGCACACCCATGTTTATTGCAGCATTATTCACAATAGCCAAGTTATGGAAACAGCCAAGATGCCCCACCACTGACGAATGGATTAAGAAAATGTGGTATCTATACACAATGGAATTTTAGGCAGCCATGAAATTATGCAGCCATGAAGAAGAACAAAATGTTATCATTCGCTGGTAAATGGATGGAATTGGAGAACATCATTCTGAGTGAGGTTAGCCTGGCCCAAAAGACCAAAAATCGTGTGTTCTCCCTCATATGCGGACATTAGTCAAGGGCAAACACAACAAGGGGATTGAACTTTGATCACAAGATAAAAGCGAAAGCCCACAAGGGAGATATGAGGATAGGTAAGACACCTAAAAAATTAGTTAGCATTTGTTGACCTCAAAGTAGAGAAACTAAAGCAGATATCTTAAAAGCAACTGAGGTAACACCCACGCACAGGAAATCAATGTGAGTCAATGCCCTGTATAGCTATCCTTATCTCAACCAGCAAAACTCCTTGTTCCTTCCTATTATTGCTTATACTCTCTCTACAACAAAATTAGAGATAAGGGCAAAATAGTTTCTGCTGGGTATTGAGGCGGGGGAGCGGGAGGGGGCGGAGTGGGTGGTAAGGGAGGGGGCGGGGGCAGGGGGGAGAAATGACCCAAGCCTTGTATACACATATGAATAATAAAAGAAAAATGAACAACAACAAAAAAAAAGCAACTGAGGCCAATAGGAAAAGGGGACCAGGAACTAGAGAAAAGTTTAGATCAAAAAGCATTAACCTAGAAGGCAACACACATGCACAAGAAATTAATGTGAGTCAACTCCCTGTATAGCTATCCTTATCTCAACTAGCAAAAACCCTTGTTCCTTCCTATTATTGCCTATACTCTCTCTTCAACAAAATTAGAGATAAGGGCAAAGTAGTTTCTGCCGGGTATTGAGGAGGTCGGGGCGGGGGGGGGAGAGGGAGGGGGCCGGGTGGGTGGTCAGGGATTATCCAGACAGGCCCTAAAATCTAATAACAAGTGTCCTCATAAGGGACAAAAGGAAAAGAAGAATATGAAGAGTGATAATGCAGTCACAGCCCAGATGGGGGCAGCCACCAGAAGCTGGAAAAGGCAAAGAATAATTCTTTCCTAGACCTGCTCAAGGGAGCAGACCCTGCTGGATTTTGAACTTTTGACTTCAAGGACTCTGAGAGAATAAATTTCTGTTATTTAAACCACCTAATTTGTGGTAATTTTTATGGTAGCACCTAAGAAACTAGTACAACCATCTAGATTACTCTGTATTTTATAGAGAATGAGTACCCTATTGAGAAAGCCTTCAACAGGTCCTTAGGATAGATGACATTTTATAAGGTCTCACCCTGAATTAATTATATGACCTTGTGCAAGAATTTTAGCCTTTCTGTTAATTTCTTTGTGTGCAGTTGAACTAGGTGATCTTAAATCTTACTTTTAGGTCTAAAAAAATCTACATTTCTTGTAATAACTGAGAGTGTGTCAAGCTAAAGAAGAAATACAACCAGCATTGTGTAAACACAGTCATACCCATGTGCTTTTAAATGCATGCACACACATACATTCTTATAAGCAGTCTTAAAGGTTTCTGATTGAAGAAGAGTGTGAACAAGAAACAAGATTGGTTATAATTGCTATTGGTTATTATGTTAGCTTTTGCTCAAAAGATCTCCATTGTAAACTTACTATACCAGTCAATCCAATTAAGAGATAGTAAACACACAGTGGATTAAATAGTGGAAATGGAATATAAAGAATAAACAATGATAAAAGATCAAGATTATATGACAAAAGGAAATTCTATATAGTAACCCAAGGCTGAGGGAGAGTGCCCAAGAAAGACAAACTTAGAAAGAGATCAGATCTCATTGGAGAAGCCAATGAACAGCAAAGAACAGCCACAGACCATAGAGAAGTTTGATGATTTGGCCAGGTCAGGTTTGGTCTGGATTTGCTATGTAATGACGGCCGCCCTCCAGAGTGCAGGTGGTGAGCAGGTGAGCAGCAACTGGTAGCATAGGTGGGGCAGAAATGAAACAACTGGCAGAAGAAATGGCTATCTAATATGTGATGTTCTGGGCCGTGATGGCTTTGTGCAGTCTGCACTACATTCTGCGTTCCATGTCTACAGAGCTACAGAAAGACGTTGTGAAGCCAACAATCATAGAAGGACCCTGTTAGGGGCTCTGGCTGGGGTGAGCTTTACCAAATGACCTCATATCCACGTTGCTCAAGACCCTACCACACCCCAGAAACTGAAGGAAACCTCTTCCTCCCCAGGGTTCTTTTAGCAGCCTCTACTGAGAAAACTTAAAATTGTGCTCAATTTAAATGAAAAACTCTTAAAAGAATTTTCCTATCATAATGCATATATTGAAGGGTTAATTTGAACTGAGAAGAAATAAATTGATAACTGATACACTTGCAAAGTAACTATTATCTATAATCATACATAGGCACACACATGTGAATATAACCACTAAACGGCAGGGTCAGAGTTATATTCAGAGTCATATGTAAATGGTAGATAATTCCTGAAACTAGACTCTAACCACATCCCAAAAGCAATATGATGAAAATTGCCCACTTAAAGTATTTCATAGATAGCTCTGTATTTTGAATCCATTATTATAGTTATGACCATATGGTAAAACTTCATCTGAAGAGACGTTTTCTGTATTTTCTAAGACAAAGTGGCCTATAATAGGACCACCCCATAAGCTTTCTAACTTTCCCTTTATCTCCAGGTTGGGTTAAACAGCTCCTTCTTCTTTTTATTCTTCCCTCCTCTCAGAGAATGTATCTGTAGAGTTCCTCAAGGCAGTCAGCACACTAATGTAATTATTTCTACCTGTGTGTTCTGCACCCCAAGTCCAAACCTCCTCAACTGTAGAGACTGAGCCTTTACTCATTCATGTTTGCAACTCTAGGATCCATTGTCCTGGTTCACAATAGATGTTCAATATCAGGGTATGGAGCCAAAACAACAAATTCACACCAGATATTTATTTAAGTAAGTCATTTCTAGAATATAATTCAGGCTCAAGACTTGTCCACCGATCAAGGGGCTAAAAGATGGTAACATTCAGCCTCTGGGCTCTTGACAACATATGAGGTCAACATATTCAAAGATTAGAGAGTGAGTTTTCAAAGCCATGTCCTGGAGGAAGACCAGTTTTTAAAACTGTTTTTAAAAGATCAGTCCACACATGATCCTTGGTGAAGGACAAGGTGGCAAGTGTGAGAAGAAAAACTAGGAGAATGTGGTTGATGACTTTACACACAAGATCTGATACAGGGAAATGCTGTAAGCAGGGTACAGGGAGGAGGTCTCAATTAATGCCCAGTGTGACATGCCTCTGAAAACTCCTGGTGCCTTCTTGGCATGTTCTTGGTATGCTTCCTGGTATGTTCTTGGAGTTCTGCTGAGCTGATTTAAAGGGTCTAGAATGGTACTTTCAGTACATTCTCCAACATTATCACAATTTTCTTTGCTCCCTCCTTCTGAAGACTCTCACCCTGCTGTCAAGAGTCACTTACATGTTTAGGTTCAGCTCAGTTGCAATTAAACAAATCAGGTCCACAGCTATTGGCAAGTCACTGGGGAAATCCACACCCTCAGTCCTAGAGGAAGTGTCTCTTCAGGCAGGTAACTTCCAAGTGCTAGGTAGTGCTTCTACATCATCTGTTTGCCTTCTGTTGGATTCTTGGTTACTGAAAACCCATTAGCCAACACCTTTCCTACCACTTCTCCTGGATGTTTCTCCCAGCTATATGCCAGCTCTGATCAAGGAATACATCTGTATCCAATGTTCTGAGCGAGATATTGACAATTGAGTACTAGTGAAATTAAACTGGCACATAAATTGTAAGACAGTGATAATTGATCTTCAACACTTTGACCTGGAAATACTGTTAATTCATAGACATATGGAGAATGCCAAATTGCAATGGATTTTCTATATATACCAGGTAAATAAAAATGATATAAGACAACACAAAACAAAACCAAGCTCATTAAAGTAAAAGGAGACAACCAGGAAGTAGAGGTGAATGAAAAAGTAGGGAGCAGGGAGGATAAGAAGACTAATAGAGGAATGATTATGATCAAAGTACATTATCCTCATGTATGAAAAGATCATAATAAAACCCCTTCTATGTACAATTTAATATGCAACAATTTTTAAAAAACTGAGAGAGAATGTGTAAAATAAGATGATATTAGAACATAAGGCATGAAAGATGTGTCAAAATAATTTCACTAAAAATCCAATTAATCACAACACTCATTACTTATACTCAAACATTTTATTGTCAGCTATGAGTTAGAACAACATTCAAAACTAAATGTGTGTGGGGTTTGTATGTATATAAATATACATATCACAAATAGAGTTAACAGGTTTCCATGATTGCTGGTCTTGAAATTCTTTTTTTAGCTTATTCTTTTCAAAAATTTGATGTATGGGACAACAGCATTTTGGAACATCTTTTTTTTGCTGTGAAGAGATATAATGAGAATCTGGAAGGGATCCACATTTGGTTCACAGAGCTTACAGAACTTGTTCTAAATGATTCCAGATTTGATTTTGAGCACAAATAAGTTTCTCATAATTTATTGTAAATACTAAACATTTTCACATTTTTATTTTATTTTTGACATATATAAAATGAGACTAATTGGACTTTCACTCCCAACCAAGACAAGTAGTCAGGACTGGATTTACTTCCTAGTCTTAGAAAACAAGTCTAAATATATGGAACAACAGCTTTTATACATTGAATATCAGACAGTGTAGCAAGGCTATGGTTTTGACAATCTTCTGAGCTGAGATAGATTTCAGGATTCAAAGAAACAAGAGTGGATAGAATTCTCAGGGTAAAATACTGGATGGGAAAGGGATGCACAGAGAGGGAGAACCATAGACAAGAGAGATGGATGAAGAAGGAGAGAGATGCAGAGAGGAGAGGAAAGAGACTCCAGAGATTGGCAGAGGGTTTCTTCTGGGTACAGATGAGTGCCTGTGTGTGAGGAAATTACCTTGAGCTGAGAATGAGCCACCAGAAAAGTCAAGGCAGAACAATCTTCAGGGCTGGAAATTATTCATGTTAACAACCACCCAATAGGGGAAAAACATCATAACACAAAAAACATGAGGTACAATATTTAGGAAGGCATTGTTTTGATAGTGAAAAAGAAACTTAATTTTGATCCAGAACAAGGCTCAATAATATTTGCAAGAAAACAAAAGTATCAGGGCTTAACAACATAAAAGCCACATCTGGCATCCAATCAAAGGTTATAGATAGGAAAGAAGTGGGGAAATAAAACCCATTATGAAGGGGAAAAAATCAGTCACTAGAAACAGCCTACAAAACAGCATAGATTATAGATTAGTAGATAAAAGGACAGGAAAGCAGCTATTTCAACTATATTCCATATGGTTAAAATCTGAATAATTTAATTACTTTTGACAATAATACTGAGTTTTAAGTTTGGACTATACATAAAACAAAAGCATGCATATTTTGTTGTTCTTGTTACAGGAAATTTCTGGGACTACTTGTTATTCTTCCCTTTTAAAAAAATGATATGCTTTTCTTATATTGGGTAAGCTAGAAAGTTTGTAAACCTGCCTGCTGAATTCAAAAGAAAAATATATTACCACTTATACTTATTTCTCTACATATTTTATTGCTTTATGGAACTACCAATGTCAAAACACATTGGAATTTTTGAAAAAAATTTAAAAGCATGAGTCAAGAGCCAAGGTATAAGTGGAAGAGAAAACAGTCAAATCATACTACCATATTTAGCAGACAGGAAATGTGTTCATGGCATGGTGTGTGTTAATAAAATGATGGTGTATCCTCAAATACAGCCAAGTCAAATGAGCCTTGAAGTGAGTGTGATGCATGTTTAAGCAACAAATTATACCCACTCCACATATCAAAGTTATAATTCATTTGCTTTCCTGGCTCACAAAATAATTTCCTCCCAGCTGGCCAAATTACTCAAATCTCTTGAAGTACTCTATAAATTGGGCCCAAACTAATCCCTTCAACTAAATCAGATAGAAGTCCTTGAGGAAGTGGGTGGTTTGGGTATAGGGTGGTCTATGGTATTCAACTTTATACCATATTCAAAACATCTGTCATTGGTAAAGCCAAAAAATGTAGAGAGAGACAGGAAGCAGTGACAATATTTATCATTGACTTGTCTTCACTTTTATTTCCTTCTCCCCACCACTTTCAACCCAAGTCACTCCATGTACCTCTCACAGGCTGGCTACTCATCTTTAGATGTGACTTTCATCCTTCACTCAGGGAGCTAATATAATTGTTTTTGTTACCTTAAGGCAGCAGGTCTAACGCTACCTACTTCAGGTCTTTGGTTAAGGATGAAATGAGATAATTTATGTAGGTCAATAAGTGATGTAAGCACTTTGTAAATAACAGATATTTTAATCTATTTAAGTATACTTACCACTATTTCAGAACAGGGATGACCTCTTAATAGAGCAACTCCTTATTAAACACACGTGCACACACACACATAACATACACTACATTCCCATCTCTGCTTCTTCTTTCCTAAAATATAGATATAGATTAATCCATCTATTCTTTGATATTCGACATAAGTCCTGTCTAAATTAATAACCATGTTAGCTTATCTGAATTTTTGTTATAATTCTTTGAAATCCACAAGTGATTTATTCTCCAGTTAAATAGCTTCAATGTATTTGTTTCTAATTTTAAAAATACTTGATTTTTTTCATGCGTGTTATTTTTGTTTCCAGGCCAATAGTCCGAGATCTTGATGACAGGGAACTGTGCATTTCACAGGTGATTCATTGTCCCATCTTGTAGATATGATAAGGCTGGACTCAGGAAATCACTACTGATGTATTGATTAAATGTAAAACAAATTCAAAAGACACGGAACATATTTAATGAGCTTACATAGCAAGAAGTTAACTTGAACGTGTTGAAGAAGTCAGGGTAATAATTTGGCCTGAGTAACATCTAAAGAAGAATCAAGGAATATAAATATAATACACTCAGGTTTTCTCTTCTGTTCTGAAGCTTGAAAATGAAGTATAGTGATTTTCTCTATCATAGTATTTTGGTTTTTATCTTTTGGCTTTATTCCCATTTCTTTCTGCTTACCAGATATAAAGTTTCAGCAATTTCTTCATTGTTGAGTATATTTAAACATGCTAATCAATAAGCAGTCTGTTACTAAGTAAATAAATAAATTTAAAACCACTGAATTGAGAGATAAGGTGCTGAAAATGTTATTCTTTGAACTCCAACAAAAATCCACAGGTGATGAGGGATGTCAACATGGCAGAAGTAACTTATACTGGGAAAGGTTTTGTAATATTATGTCAAGAAAGGAATGTACCATATTCAGTCAGGAAGACCATACTGCTTCTTTAATGTAACATATGGATTTGGTGCTAGAGAAAGTTGTTGCCAAGTCAATTTTATTATAATATAATGTAAGAAAGAGATAAGGAAATATTAAGATCATAATCCTGTACTGATTCTAATACTGGGGAGCCATGAAGCAATAAATTAAGAGATTTTATCCAGCTGTCTCAAGAAAAGGATACTTCTTTTAACCCTCAGGAGCAGTGTGTGCCATTAAGATTGAAAAAGAGTAGGGCATCCAATAATCTAGGCTGATGCAAATGTCCCTCAAGAGCATCTGTGACCTTTATTCCGCTGACCAGTCAGCACTCTGATCACTAATTTGATTTCTTAAATGGGTTTGACCAATGGGGTAGGGATTGGAGCCTCTGTGAAAATATGGTCAGTTGACTGTTATGCAAGATTTAGAGTTCAGTGAATATTCATAGTATCATATCTAGTTGAAAATCAACTTCTTATGAACCTGGTTTTTATGTGTCAACACTGAGACTCAGCTCAGCTGTGGAAAAAAATAATAAAATTATGTCTTTATTCAGAGCTTGACTCCAGACCCAGAACCTAAAGTAACCCATCAGGATGTGGCCAGCTTTGAGACCCAGTCTCTGCCCTCACACCCATTTTCCTTTCTTGCTTACTAACTCTTTTTTAAGTATAATGTAGCCCTTCTAAAGAGAGCATTTGTAAAAACTGTTAGAAGTTTAACATTCCAAAGTCACAAAATTCTTCCTTTCTTTTCCTTAGTCTCCAACAATGCCAAGGGTTATGATTTTGCTCTTTAGATCACAATAAGCATTCTCAATGTGAATGCCTTTTCCCTCCTCCTGGCCTAATTGATTTACACTTCTCAACTCCTGTAAGCTTTCTTTGCTCTGTTGGCCCAATCTCACACACTCCTGTGTTAGGTACTTTTATCACCACAGTACTCTTTGGAATCAGTCTTGCTTCTTCAGATGCACATTGCTTTAAAAGCACCCAGTGACTGGTCTGTTAACAGCAATGTTCCTTATATTGAGTTTAGGCCTTATTCATCGTTAAATTCTTAGTGCTTTGCGTTATGTTTAATATCTAGGAAGTATACAATGCATTTTTAATGAAAACATACTTCATTCATTTATTATAGTAGTAGACAATTGACTTCTCTATGCAAGTTCCTTCTCAGATATTTGAATTATTTTTCCACTAGAGCTCAGCCTTTACAACATTTGCATAAAATGACAGTTTTGAATATGGGGTGATTCTTGGGTCAGCAAATGGTTATATTTCCCAATAAATATATTTTAAGATGCATATTTTATGTGACACTTGTGTAGTACTTCCTGTGTACCAGGAAGGATTTTAAGTGCTTTATAAATATTAACTTGAATTATACTCATATTAAACCTGTGAAAGAGGTGATATCACCACCCCCATTTATGGCTGGGAAAATGGAGATTCAGAGAAGTTATGTAAATTAGCCGAGATGGCTCAGCTTATAAGAGAAAGAATCAGGACTTGAATCCAGGCATTGTGACTCAGAGCCCAAGCCCTCCCTGCAAGCCTAATGGATTTGCTGGGAAGTCCTCAGTCGGGAGGGGGTGAACTGGCATTTGTGCACACAAGAGCCTTAATGTATATGTCACTTCTTCCCTTTGCCCCTGTCTAGCCTTTGTTAACAGGTGTTTTTTAAACTTTACATTTTAGACAAGAATTAAAGTGAATCACTTTCCTCTAAGGAGCTTAGCCTATTTTACAAAAAAGGAAAATGAAAAACAAAACAACAAAAGCTCAATGATCCTCACAAAATCCATTGAGGAATATAGATGCTAAGAAACGGAAATAGTTTTAAAATGAATCTTAGCTGAATTCTCACCTGAATAATGATTTCATTCTGCTCTGTGATTGAAAAGAAATGTTCTTTTAAGTCTTGGAAAGGGTACAAAAGGATCTATTTTCATTTTTGAAAGTTCAAATCTTACAACAGTTAGCCGCAGCTGACCCCTAACTCTCTACTGTGTTTTGGGAGACATATGCCATCATAGAAATCAGAAATCCAATGAATTTAGTCTCTCTCTTGAGCAAAACTCTTTACATTGCAGCTAGGAGAAACCATCACTAGTCTAGTCAGTCCCCCAAATTTTTCTTCAGCGATGGCTTTGGCAAAAGGAGCAAGCTTCTTTGCTAGCATTGCAATCAAGTAATAAAGGAGAAAAGCAGTAAAAAAGAAGCTGCCAGAACTAATTGAAAACTGTGTAATAAAAGAAATGTTATCAATTAAATTGTAATGTTCTTAAAAGGATCAATAGGGGTCATAGAAAAGATGTTGCTGCCATTTAGAAAATTGATGAGGAAGATTTCTCAGGAGATTAACTGGGAAAATTGTGTCTTTAGCAAGCAAATATGTAAGAAGCAAATTGTGTGTCCAAATAAGCCCTTATCTTGCTTGTTAAGAAAATGAAATTTCATCACCTGCAGACCTTCACTACAAGAAATGCTCAATGAAGTCCTTCAGGAATAAGGAAGATGCTACTAGGTAGAAGTATTTGTATGGGATCTAAACAGAGAAAAGAGAGGCACAGACAGGGTAAGCATATGCATATCCATGGACCATTACCCCTATTCCTTTTGGATAGTTTTTCCTCTGTCCTCCCATAGTTTCCTCATATTCATTACTGAACAGCACTCAGTTGAATAGAATACTGCAGGGGACTCTCCCTTTGCAAATAGCTATAATTCTCTCTGCTGTCTGGCACAGTCTCCTGAGAATTCTAATGACTTGGTCCCCTCAATTTAGGGAGCCTGGCAGGCTCCACAGGGCTTCTTCCTCCCTCTCCATGCCTGGAACCTCTCTCAATGCAGCAAACAGGCCATCAAAAGCTCCACCTTGTTTCCTATCTCTCAGTGGCCACCACATGTATGTATTGCCTGTGGTCTACCATCTTGAATAGATTTTGCCTTTATTGTCTTGGTTGTTATTGTTGTTCCAGGTTGGTGGGTAAATCTGGTCCCCACTATCCCAACATTGCAAAGCAGAAGTCCCTCCTAATAATTTATAAAAAGATTTTCCTTATTTTCCAAAGGACAAGGTAAGGGTTTATTTATGCATACCGCTTGCTCCTTGCACATTTGCTTGCAAAAGACAGTTTTCCAAGTTAATATCCTAAGTCGTCTTCCTGACCAATTTTCTAAACACTCCACATTATATGCATAAATTAACTTAAAATGGATTATAGCTACAGATATACAACCTATATTACAAACCTAAGGAAAAAAAATCTGAAAAAACTTTGATACCTAGGATTAAGCAAAGATCAATGGTATAACTCCAAAACACAAATACCTCAAACTAAATAAATAGATTAGACGTCATCATAATTAAAAACCGCTATTCCAACAACTCTGTTTAGAAAATTAAAAGACAAGCCACAGATGGTGAGAGATTATTTTCAAATTATATCTGACAAAGAACTTTTATCATAACATATAAAGAAATCCTACAGATTAATGCAACAAACAACTGCATTAAAATATAGGCAAAAGATTTGAACAAATATTTAGTCAAAGAAAATAATCCAAGTGGCTATAAACATGGAAAATATATGATATTGTTAGTTCTCAATGTAATTAAAGTGAAAGCCTCAGTGAATTGCTACGACACATCCACTAGAATATAATAAAAATGACTGACAGGTCTGAGTGTTGGCAAAGGTGTGGAGAGACTGTGTGCTCATGCACTACTACTGGAAATGTCAAGTTACACAGCTACCTTGGAAAACAATGTGGCAGCTTCTTAAAATCTCTTACAAAATCTCACTCTATATTCCAGTAATTCTACACCACAGTGTTTACTTACTTAAAGGAAATTAAAACTTTGTCTAAACCCTTGGATATGTATGTTTCAAAGTAGTCAAAAACTGAGAACAATTTAGATGTCCATCAGGCATCTGGATGTGTCTGCAAAATGCGTTTATCAGTGTCGTAAATTACTATTCTGTAATATAAAGGAGTGAAATGCTGAAACACGCTACAACACAGTGATCCTCAAAAGCATTATATTAACTTGAAGTCATGCTTTAACTAAATGCTGCAGATTACAGGTTTCCATTAAACTGAAGTCTCTAACAACTGTAAATCTATGAAAACAGTAAGCAAATCAGTGGTTGCCTGGACAGGAGTTTGGAACATGGAATTTGGAATTTGGAAGCAAATGTTTTGGGGGAATATTTTGGGGTAATGGAAGGTTCTAAAACTGGACTTGGTTGATAAATGCATAATGTTAAAAACTTACTAAAACTAATGTAATAGTCCCTTACAAAGTGGAAATTTTATTACATGTAAATTGTAACTTAATAAGGCTACTTTATGAAAGAATATATCAATATATTCACATTTTCCTCTAGTTATCCTAAATAAATTAACACAAAGGCATATTTAATGAGTTTATACTAAATGATTTTTCTTGAAGTAATGAAATTTTTACCAAGATATAAACAAGGCCAGATGTGGTAGCACACATCTGTGATTCCAGCTAAGTGGGAGACTGAGGATCACAATTTGAGACCAGGCTAAGCAAAAAGTTAGTGAGACCCCCCCCATCTCAACCAAAGAGATGGGTATGGTGCACATCTTTAATTCCAGCTACATGGGAAGCATGGGTAGAAGGACTGACATGCAAGGCTGGCCCCCTCTCTGAAAAATAATTAAAGTGAAAATAGGCTGGGAGCATGGCTAAAGTGGAGAAAGCCTGCCTAGAAAGCATGAGGCCTTGACCTCAAACATTAGTGCTGCCCAAATAATAACAACAATAATAAAGATATAGACAACCTCAGTTTTTGGTTTTTTATTTTAAATAATAATAATAATAAAAGATATAGACAACCTGAGTTTTTGTTTTTGGTTTATACACCTAAGCCAGTCTCCAGGTGTTAGCAGGAAGATAGAGCACCGATTTGAATGAGATGGTCAGGTATCTTAGTTCGATTGTATTCCTCTTTGTAATAGCTGAAGAATGAGACGATTCATGACCAGGAAATCTGGTCAATGAGATTTCACTCAGTGGTGGGGAATTATGACACTGACAAAAGCCAACATTGACATTATAGCTAGTGTCTTACATATACTAAGTTATTTAATCCTCACAATAACCTTGAGAGATCAACTGTCTTCTTATTCCCATTTCATAGTTAAGGAGACTGAAGATCAGTAAGGTTAAGAAATTCATGTAAGGTCTGCAGCTAGTAAATGGCAATGGTTGGATTTGAACCAGGTTTTAGAGTCTAGTTGCATAACTAGTTTTTTTGGTTTTTTATTTTATTTTTCTGTTCGGAGAGGTATATAAACTATTGGGTTTTTTTCTAGAAAATAAAACTGTTAAGTAAGCCAAAAAAATTGTAAGACAGATTGCTCATCTTTAGCAATTTTGCATCGACACATATATTTGTTAAGTTATTCAGCGATCTATCACAATTCTACAATGAAAAGAGATAAGATACTTTAGCTCATTGCAAATGGCATTGCAGAAGCATAAGGAAGTATCAAAGGGTTTGTCCAAAGTGATGAGATCTTAACTTGTAAGAAAATTGAGGTTTTCCTCAACCGCCCTCCCAAGAGCCTATCAAATCTGACCTGGAGGGCGATAGCAGAGAACTTGACTGTGCAGGTTTCAGAGTCCAATTGTATAGCAGAGAGGAAAAGTACTGACAAACAGAAAGACCAAACACAAAGTCTGTAGTTTCCTTTCACAACGTGAAGCTCATCAATGGAGAAAACTATACCACATCCCGATATCTGGGCTTACACTACTGATATGCAGCCATATTTACTGTACAAACATGACATATAAAAACATCATCTAGATCTCAGATTCTCAGTTCTCCATTAGCTATAAGTACTTGAGCGAGGGGACAGGTTTCCCCTATTTTTGTTGTATCCCTAGAGCCCATCACTCTCTATGCCTGATAATTTTGGCAATCAATCAATAATTTTGAGCCAAATTTAAAATTATATAATACAAAACAAACATAAGTAAATCACCTGAACAGCTTCCAATATCTCTGTGCCATATGCTGCTGGTATGAAGACATGAATATCCTTTCTTGTTCTATGTGACAAATGAACAAAATATGGGTGTGACAAAGAAGATAATTTAGGAATTAGGCAAAGAAATTAGTAATTACCATCGAGACTTACTTAAACTGTCTGAAACTTGCCACATAGTAAAACAGGAGATTTACTTATAAAAAAAAAAGCAACTTTGTTTTATTATTAGAACAAAAGCCTTGTTAGAAAATAATCTTGTTTAAATTCAAAATTATTAGAAGGCTTAAGTTATAAAAGTTCTATTGTTAATTAGATGGTGGTAATAACAATGATGAACTCCTGGGAGTGCTTCTTAATTATTGAAGCATAATGACTGCTATTGTTACACACACTGGAAGAACAAGTTGCCACTCTCTTAAAAAGAACACAATTTTAGAATTCAGAAGACCTACATTGATGTCTGTCTTAGATTAGCTATGGTCAACTCATTCCACACTTCTATCTCACTCATCTATGCCATATAAACATACCATCCAACATAGGCAGGTAGAGGGTATACTCTCGGGTTTGTTTTAAGGATACTCTATATGCTCACACAATGACAAAATTGACTACAGACACATTTTTGAGAATATGTCTTTATATTTAAGCCACCTGCAACCGTATTTAATTGAAGAGATGGTGTTAGACACGCTTAAGTTATCATTTAGGAAAAAATTAATTCAATAACAATTTTTTGAATTAATTATGTTTTTTGTTTGTATTTTTCTTTAAAAGTTAGCCATGTTCAGCTCCTTTAAATAGATATGCCTAATATGTTTTTTTGATTTTGAATATCATTAGAAATCTAGTATGAGAAAAATCACTATCTAATAAAGAATACATATACACACAAACACATGTGAAATTCTTCTTGCAATTTAGACATTGAGCAGCCTAAAAATTGATCTACATTACAGAGACCCCAAGTTAAGAAACTCTGTTTTAAATTCATATGAAATAGCATAATTAAATGCCCTAGAATAAGTAAGTCTTCTTTTTGCGTGTGATTTAAACAACAGTTGGCACTTGCAAATACGTAGCTTTTCTTCTGACTGTAATGGTCTATCCAGTAAACGAACAACCCAGCCATTATTCAATGTGAGATAGCATTTGTAAACAGTAATGAGATGGAAAATTAATTAAATGTGGCTGAAAATCATAAATAATTTAACATTACCTCAAAATTCTCTTAATGAATAAATGCTGTGATATGAGGCTGGAGGGTTTTCCTGAGAGCCCTTCCTTTACCTTTTGCAAAAATTATTCCTAGAACTCAAAATGGCAATGATACAAATGTTCTAGGAACTTAGGCCAAAGTCTGCCTCTAATTTCTTTGGAAATTAGCGATTTGCTGGTTTCAAATAGTCTGCATAATTCCTCTATATTGTGTGATGTGTTGTAAATTAAATCTGAAGGGACCACAGGCTTTCTTTGTCAGTCCCTGCCAGAAATTTGCTTTCCTCCTACAATAATGTTGGTTAAAATCCTGCCCATAGTCCACTAAATACAGCGTGCACTGGGCATTTTTCATGAGAGCAAAACCATAATTTTAACAGAAAAATTCTCAATCATTCCTATGCAGATATTCTCACCAGCATAAATGATATCTTTCTCAGGATTAATAAAACACTTAAGCCACATATCCCGGTTTGGTTTTGATTCCTATTTCAGAAAAACAGGTTCTTTACCTGAACCAATCTCTTTTACAGTTCTATTCATAAAATATGTCACAGTTAACTATAACCATATATTTTTCAATTTGGAAAGAGCTTTTGCACATTCCCCAGTAGGAAAATCCATTTTGAGCTTAAAATTGGTATCCACTTATGTTCTAACAGATTGTGTAATCACTGGATCTAAAACACTCAGCAGTCTCCTACATCTAGGAGACAAGGATCCATATCCTCTCGGCAGTCTTGTAGATTTTTCTATGGAATTAGTCCTCATTTCCATTCTTCACCATCCCTACTAAATTCCTGATTTTTCTTTCCAGAAGCTAAACCTGGCCAATTTTTTTTTTCTCAGACAACTGCATGGGCAAAAATATTCTGTTTTAACCCTAAAGCATGGGCCAATAATGTAAAAATTGAGCAATATATGTGAGGCAGTACTCTGCTTTCTGACTTCAGTAAACCCTTCATTCTTACTGAAAATAAAGAGAAAGTTGAACCAAGAATTTGGCAGCCAAGGAGATTTGACATCCAAATATTTTTTAAATATTTTAACTTGTAGTAGAAACATGTTCTTTTCAGCAACCCCATCACCACCCCATTCCACGATGCCAAATAAGCAATTTTGATACTATTTTTGAGCCTGCTTAGGCAGAGAGATTTAGCCTTAAAAGCAAGAAGCAGTCTTATCTAAGTGACGGGGTAGCTGGTTCCTTAAGCTACAGACAAAGGCATTAAACTCTGTGTCTGACAATAAATTCCATATGTGCTTGAGTACAGGCAAGGGGACTTTAGAAAAGTGGCAGGAACAGACAGGCCTCTCATATCCCACCTGGTGTTTAAGTAACTTTGTGAAATTTCAACTAGTCCTACAAAAATGTCACAAAATGTCTTTTTGTATTATTCCTTTACTCCTTTCTTCTGCTAGGTCTTGACTTCCCTCTGAGCCTGCATCACTACGAAAGCATTACAACAAATAGCAACCCAGAGCTGGAATTGTATATGATGTCTATAAAAGATGTGATCAGATCTATTCTGTTCCTCATCGTATCCTTGGACTCAGGTGCCAGACCTTAAATAGCAGATGCTCAGTCAGTACTAGCTGAAGGAATGGGTGAATATTGACTGAAGACGAGAAAAATACTCATCTTTCCCAAGGTCTGTGTGGTTTAACAAGTGTCGGAGCTTCATGTGAAGTAAAAAAGAGTAGGAGGAAGATGTCGATGAGGTTCAACAACCACTCCAAGTCATGCAGAATTGGGAAAGCAGGTCTATCTCTTCAGAGAGGTAGCCCCTGCACTCCTTCCAGGCCTCAGTGAAGGACCAGAACCAACACTGGCCAGGCCTCCATTTAATCCTCCATTAGCCAGAGACTGACATGATGTGATAAAGAAGGCAGCTTGAAAGTAGATCGTGGACACTGAGGAGAAGAGGACAGTCTGAAGGAAGGCTTCTTTCCCCTATGGGTATCTAGAAAATTGAAAAGAGACTTTGTTCCTTTGTTCCTCCACGAATTAAGGGTTGCCAACTCACTTTAATGGAATAAAGTCACCTAACATTTCTGAGCATTTGGTATTTGCCCAGTCTTATTTTAAATGCTTATCACTTACTAATTTCATCTTTTCAACAACTCTGAAAGTAGTTTTTATTATTTCTCCCTTGCCCCTCGCTCCATTCCCGTTTGATGAATGAACTATGCCCAAAGTAAAAGAATTTATGGGAAATAGAGCCAGAAAAAATAAAAGAAATAATAATTATTGCTAGCCCATGGTATATCAGGGCTTTATATGCAACTTCTCATTTACCTCTCACTAAGCCATATGAAATAGGTATTATTATTTTTGTCATTTTTCCAAATGTAGAAAATAGACTTGAAATGGTTTTGCAACTTGACCAAACATACATAGCTACCGAGAGACAAGACCAGAACTCAAAGTCAATGATGCAGGATTCTGATTGCTATATTTTAATGGTGCAAAAAAAAAAAAACTTCAAAATCTTTAAAATTTCCAGGCAGTTGTTTGGAGTCAGGATAGGAGACTGGAACATCTATGCCTTTTCTACTCCAGCAGGCCTGGGAAGACATCCTGGTTTGAGCATGGGTCCTGGCTGAGGACCAGAGAGGAGTGGGCCAAGCACCATAACCAGCTGGACAAATAATAGCTGGACACCAAACAATGAAGAGGCTGCCAGGTGGACAGAAACCCTAACAGGAAGTACCCTGGAATCCCACAGCACCTGGAAGGCCAGCTCCTAGACTCTTCAACTGAACTCCTCCTTCAGGGAGAGGGAGGTAGGCTGGAAGCTTCAGGTTCTTCTGTGTCCCTCCATCTTCTACTTGGGTACTGGCACCTCTGGTCATACCCACATAGGTTTTGTTCCCAGATGTCAAAAGGCACTTCTGTAGTTACTATATTTCATCATTTTGTATCATTTTACCAATTAGTCAAGTTTGATAGAGCACTAAAATCACATTAGCACATCTTTCCCACTGGTTTGTTCCCCTTGCTGACAGTTACAAAGTTTTGTAACTACTCTGGTCTCCAGAGAGATTAGGAGGCGGGGGAGGGGGGTAGAATGTATCTCCATTTAGAAAAGGTGTGTGCACTGTATGTGATTTCAGCAGTTTTCACATGATGGTGACTCACAGGGCTGATGAGGCAATTATGTTAATTAGCAAGGTTATAATTCCCTGGTTATGCTCCTAGTGTGATTCATGCTGTATACTACTGAGTGGGGACACAGCTAAAGGATAAGCAGTACTTTCACTGCATGGTTACCATTTTATTTTTCATAGTTAGGCAAACATACTAATCTTAAAACAGGATGCTCTGAGTGTATTCAAAGAGCCACCAATGTCTTTGAGGATTCTCAAGCACTCCATACTGAAGGACACTGTAAGAAGGGGCTGAGTCATAGGCAGGTGGGTGCCAGAGGTTCTCCAAAGTACCAGGAAGGAGTTATGAATTCCAAAATGCTGATGTTGGGAAAGTGATTACTGTAGGTTTGCACTATTAACTAGTCATAATCAACTGACAGGGCCTGTGGCTAGAGGCCTTGGAAACGGAGAGATGTGGAGAGCAGATTAAAACCTAAAAGAACTGGACACAAGCAAGGCGAGATGTGGTTCACCTGCTTTTAGAGATTGGCACAGCCTGGGAAGCAGAACAGCTGTTTCTCCTAAGTTTGCATTCAGAGAAGCAGGAACTGCAGGTTTCTCCTGTTACAATGTAACACCCTCCCTATGAGCCTCTGCTCCATCCTGTTTGCCATTGGGTATTAAAAGACCTGCTGAAGAGTGGCTCCAGACTTTTTGATTTGGAGGGGTTTGGGGGCTTTTGCCTTGGAGGGTTTTTTTGGGCTTTGACTTGGTTCTTTTGCTTTGGGCTTTTTGGTGTGGGAAGCTTTTGGAAGGGAAGAAAGAATTACTGAAGAGAAAAGAATGGCTAAAGAGGGGTTGATAGAAAGTCTGCACTGAGAACTTTAACGTAGTCCTTAGAAAAGCAAAGCCAAAGAAAGAACATTAACATAGGTTTTAAAAGCTAAAGAAAGGGCAAAGAGAACAGGGGACAGTGCAAGATAGAGGACCAAGACTTTGCAAGTCTGAGCACCGAGCTTTAAGAAAGCTAAAGAGAGAATGCTAAAGAAAAGCTGCAAGGCTGGGGGCAAAAGACTTTAAGAGCAATTAAGCTAAAGATAAGCTAAGAGAAAACATGGGACAGTGCAAGCCTAAGGAAAGAAGTTTTAAGCAAGGTTTTAAAGAAGGCTTTAGCAAGGTTTTAAAGAACTGCAGGAGTAAGGCCTTAAAGAATAAAGTTAGAGAAAAGAAGCAATGAGGGTTGTGTGTCTCCACCCAAGCACATAACACACCTGACCCCACTTTATGTCTATCCTGTGTCTTTTCTGAATCTCCAGTCGCCCCCAGTTAAGCACAGTTAGGTTCAGTAATAACCAGGACTGAGAGAGAAAGCTCATTCTAACAAGGGAGGGAGTGAGAAAACAGCGCCCCCTCCAGGGTGAGGATTCTGAAGATCAGCAGGGAGTACTTCTGTGGAACCCCTGCTTCTGCTTCTGCAGGGCTGGGAACAAGGACGCCCCTGGCTTCGCCCTGGGAGATCCAGCAGTTCCCTGGGTAACCTGCAAGCACAAATTGCAATCCTGTCTACTGCAGAACCCTTGAGGGCCTTGACCTTTTGGGACATTCCTGCTCCTCGGCCACCTGGCCACTGGCCTCCCTCCTGGAAGCTCAGTCAGGTGGGCAGGCATGTGGTGCCTTGCTGACCCAAGATGGGAAGCTGGGCAGGGCTGTGCTTGCACAGAGGTGACTGAGCCAGTCAGGGGACCACCACTGCCCGGGCTGTCCCTGAGTGCAGAGGACTCAGGGATCAGGTAGTGTGTCAGCCCAGGGGGCTGTGTGCTGAGCCAGTGTTGGGCTGCTCAATAACTCCTTCCCGGATTTCCCCCCACTTCTTTTTTGCTGTTTTGCTTTTGGTTTCAAAGCCTCTATTACATATGAGAATTAATTTCAGTCATTGCTAAGCTTGAGAAGAAGTAATCTGAAGGGTATAATGGCTTTGAAGATATGTGACCCCTAATATATGCCCTTTTTCTGACACCTTGACAGCTTTAGTTCTTATAGGGAAATGCACAATGTTGAAAAACACAGAAAACAAAGTGCACAAAATTTCTTAGAAGCATGATCATTATCTAAAATGAAGCATAAACGCTTTGGAAATAGAAAACCTTGCTGCTTCCTAGTAGTTTTACAGTTTAGTCTTTAACACATTGTTAGTTGATTTTTTTATATAGTGGGAATAAGGGTCTAATTTCTTGCCTCTGCATGTAGATATCCAGTTCCTCAACCCCAAATATTGTAGAGTCTGCTATGTATAACATGGTGACTATAATTAACCACAATGGACTGTGTACTAGAGGATTATAAGAGAATAGATTGCATGTGTTCTCACCACAAATAAACATGAGAGTTAATGCATATGTGAATTCATGATGTGAAATAAAATTTTATTGGACAATAAAATAAGAAGAAACAAAAATGTATAAAACAAACAAATAAAATGAGGGTTATGTGATTGTAACAGTTTTCAATGCTGAAATGTTTACAATACTCTCCTAGAATTCCTGATGACTTGTTTATAACCCAAACTGTCCAGAGTATGTGTTCTCATGTGACTAGCTACTCTTAGGTCTTAAGAATCAAGCCTAAAATCAAGATCACTAGGCAAACTCACAGCTTCACAAGAAACAATTGACAGAAAACTAGGAATAAACAGAAGACAGAGTCTCCATAACCCTCCATGCTAAAATATACCTCATAGGATTATTTCTCCCAAATGTGAAAACTCTTAAATGTTAAATTTAGAGGGACAGTTTTTTGTGGAAGTGTGAGCACCAAAATAACACTACTTTCTGTCAAAACTATGCCAATTCCATTACAATAGACCAAATAATTCTGTGCTAATAGGAGTTATTGGAACACTATATAATTGACCCATTCTTTTCATGAACTGCTACATAACATTACTGGTAACAGCTCCTTCAACTTTTTCCTAGCTATTGCTACTGTTAAAAACTATGCTCATAAAGAAGCATATGGATGATTCTCATCATTTTTGTACTACAACATTGAATGCTAAAAAAATAAGATCGAAAGAATGCAAATGAAGCAAGTTAGAGTTTTCTGAGAGGAAAACTTAAGTCACAGACAGTCAATGTGACTGCTGTGAGGATGACCCCTGGGGACTCTTCTTTGCAGTGTCAGCAGGGTTGGAAGTCTACAAAATCTAAATCAGTCCTTATATCAGCAGAGAAATGCCTCGTAAGTAGAAATGAGGATATAAATTTAACTCCTCCTCAAGTTGGCGTCTCTGTATGTGGGTATGGAAGATCTCAAGATTAATTCTAAATGTTGTGCTCTGGGGTAGGGACTCTAGGAGCTTCAAGGTGAGTCAGGTCTCCATTCAGAACCATCTCTGTAACTTTGAGCCAGCTCTTTCTTGACACCTCAGACTCCCCTTGTAGAAACTGCACATAACAGAAGATTCCCCCCAGGCCCATCAATCCACATAAAAAATTCTATCCTTTCACAAATGAGGTCTGGAGTAGTTGGAATAGGTCTGGAAGGTTGGAATCGAAGTCCCACATGACAGTTGGGGGTAAACAGGATCTAGGACCTGAAAAAGCCAAGTCATAGGTGCTGTTTATGATTTTCTAATCAATTCCTTGTGTTTTTCTAAATTTTGTACAATGGCTGTGAATTGTTTTTATAATAAAAATACTTTTAAAAGCTACATTGCATAAATATCAGATTTTATGTTTATCAGGATGGTTTTTTCACAATTACTTTATGAAAGAGATGACTGTTCAACAGATGAGCTACCTAAAGATAAGATTAATAGGCTTATTAAGATTATAGAACTGTTGTGAATAAACTAGAAGAAAGACAGAAGCATGTACATCTCACTAATGGATCAAAATCTAAGTCCTCTAAGTCTCCAAATCCAGGCCCTTTCCATTACCCAATAGTGTATGCTTAATTTCAATATGTATGCTGAAGGATCAAGGTAAGAACTGCACAATCTTCAGTGATAGAAAACAAAACAAAACAAAAAACTTAGATAAGAAAACATCTTCAAAATTTGTGTCCCACTCTCCTGTTTTGACTCTCATTACTTTTCCTTGTTTACTTTTTTTATTTCTTTCTTCATTTGTTATCTATTTCATTAAAGACATGTCCTTCAACAGTATTTCAAAGGGAAATAAAGGAAAATTGCATATTCCAATTATCCTAAAATTATTATTGTCCATAATGCAGGATAGTTCCTTTTTTGCTTTTTTACCTAGTGTTAGGGACTTTTAGAAGTATTATAAGTATACTATATACTCAGTTATAAATTTTTAATGGATTTCTGTTGTAATTCCTCAAGCTGTTATAAAAATTTTTATTCACAATAAGAAAGAGCTTTGAACTAAAGATAAATAACTATATCAGATAAGCAATTTTAGATCAACATTTCCTTAAGTGTGAGTCATAGAACACTACAACCACAGGATGCTCATTAAGAAAACTGTTTAGTAGTAAAATAAGTTTAGGGAACATTTCATATTCTCATCTCATTTTGGAGATTCACAATTCACTTTGCAAAAATTCTGAAAGAAGCCATGCTAAAGAAAAGGAAAAACATGTTTAAACTTTGCTTAGCTCAACATTGCCTACATCTCTTTGAACATAACATTGTTTGAAGTGTTTTATGCTTATTAATGTCCTCTGGAATAAACTTTGTGACACACTACATTAGGTTCTTCTACAGAATTCTTTCCATAATTATATTTTTTAAAGGATTATCCTATCCTACATGGCTATTCTTGTCCTGCAGTATCCGGTTGGGAGAGACTAAAAACAAAGAGCTTCCCACTGCTTGGTCAGAAGTGTGAGAGAAGTGGGAACTCCCTGGATCTCTGTACCCTTGAAAATTACATCTAGGACTGTAGCATCAGGTCTTCTAATATCTTCAAAATTTTTGCTGAATAACAGTTCAAAGTTGTAAACTTTCCCTGTTAGAAGTGGAAGAAGCCTGGAGCAGTCACTAGTGGAGAAGGAACCATTAGCATTATTTAACGATTCCTCTTTTTCCTTTGCATATTTCCTTCTTAGCCTTGAATTGTTTCATCCTACCCCTATTTCCACATTCAAGTACACAAATATATCAACCAACATTTGGGACATCCTTTATATCCTATCTATGCCCACTCTCACTCATCCACTTAATAGCCAGCCCTTCCTTGAATACCTACTCCTGCTCAGTAGATGTTAACCAGAGATGTGGTGTCTGCCCTGGAGGAGCCTACAACATAGTGGGCAGTCTCCCCTTTTCAGGAGTTATCATCTCTCATCATGACCCCTCTATTAGATCTCTGCTACCTCCAGGGCCTCCCACTGCAGTGCATCCTCTAAACATCTCATAGTCCACCAATGAAAATTCTAATCTGGTCATGTCACCCTCTGGCTTAAAGTCAAATAAAGGCTGCCCAATATGCTTATTGAACTCCATGAAATTGTCAATATTTGCCTGGTATTGATCTTCAAAGATGGAAGTTTCATATGGCTCAATGTAATAAAATGAAGTTTCTATTTTTCTACTTTTTGGTTACCATATTATATAAAACTCTTTGAGAAGGAGCCTTTCTAACTCTGGGAGGTATGTAAGTTACAGTCAGACTTATAGACTATGGAGCATGCATAAATGCACATGGAAAGCCCCAAGTCAAAAGCCAAAGGACCCAGTCTCCAACTGCAGACAACCATCTAAAATCTAGATGCTTTTCACATGGGTGACTCCATGCAGTTTTCTCTGGGACTAATATCAGTATCAACTCCTTCTGCATGCCTCCACAACACAATGAATCGCCCACAATTTCCAGATTTTGCTTATGTTCAACTTCATTTGATTATTGTGAAAATTATGTTTGCTATTAGCAATAGACCTGACAAGTTCTCACTTTTTCCAAGAAACTTTCATGTACACCCTATGGGATGTAACCTCCTCTCTCACTCTGCTGTTCTCCTGCCGTTTCCTTTGTCTTTCTATTGAAGCACATATCAGGGTTTGCCTTGAGTTAGAATTATTTATGCACGTGTCTATTTTCTGCTTTGGATTATGGGCCCCTTCTGAGCAGGGATCATAGTTTATTCATTATGTCTCACTCACATTGGGCAGAGGACCTTGCGTGGAGTGCTTTGCCAAGCATAGAGCACTAGCAACTTGATAATTTGCACCAAGCCTATACTGAATTGTATTGCATGCTTTGTCAATGAGGATCATTACTGTTCCTTTCCTTGAGCAACATTGGTGAAGTTCGAAGTTAGGAACTTTCCTCTCAGTGAGAAGGCAAGTGTGGGTGGCAGAAATGTGGGGCCCAGATGTACCTTCTTCATCTTCTTCTTGCTCTCCCTAGGACAACTCAACTGTCCTGAAATTGAAATTCTTTTTATGCCCTCATCACAGGGTAAGCAAATGCAAGTCACCTTTCCTAGTGAGACATTTCCTTTTTCATGATTTATTAGACAAAGGCATGAGTACATAAAACTTCCCATTACCTAAGTAACTAGGGCAGTGGAGAGTAGGGAAGTATTGAAGAAAATATATGCTCCATGACCTCATTTTTAGTGTTAGTAAGAAGGGAAAACCATGGAAGGCTATTTCTGTGAATGACCTCAACACTTACTCAGTTCAAGACACTGTTCACACATAAGGAAAATTAAATCCAGAGAAGTGAAGAAACATGCTCAAAAATCATGTGGTGGGAGGAAACACCTCTGCTCTGAAATGGAATTTAGGTCAACCTGTGTGGAAAGCTAGGGGTCAATGTGAAACAGCTTCAGAGTCTTCTAATTTTAGGCATCATACCTTTCAAATTCCAATAGTTATCTGCTCTTGCTGTCAAACATCTGACAGAGGAGAAGCCAGGAAAAACAGAAGAGTAAAACAATTGCTTTAAATTCTGCTCAGTAAAATGCATTCCTGGTGGTTTCCAGGAAGCCAAAAAGGCCTAAAGCTGAGAAGACTGCTGTGGAGTGGGTCACACTGACATGCGAGATTCAAGAGCAAAATATGTCCCATTAGGCCTGAGAAGAGATGATCCCCATAGTCCTGTGGAACTTGCGGACAGCAAGAAGGATGGACAGCAAGCTGCCAGGCATCATGATTGCACCCAACTTTATCCAAATGCACCACTGATGTGAAAACTTATTTTATCTCTTTCTTCTTTAACACACCATATGAGCTGTACAGGAATTCCATCTCCTTAATCACATTCGAATCTCCACTTTGTTACCTGCCCATGCCAGTCTTTGCTCACCAGCCTTTTCCTGGTTTCCACCATCAGCCTTACTTTCCTCCCTGTCCAGACTAATTCCAACCAGACCCCTTACCTGCTCCCAAATGCAGAAGAGCAAAACAAACAAACAAAACCCATTACAAAACCTTCCTGACTCCCATCCTCAAGTCACAACTTGCAGACATTCATGTGTTAAAATTGGTTAAGCAGAAATATATATGGTACCTTATTGGAAACAGAAGAGGGCTGTGGCTAAGAAGACTCTGGAGACAGGCTCTCTGGTTCAAATTCTGGCTCTAACACTCCATCCTTTAACTTCTGTGTATCACAATTTACCCAACTTTAAAATGAGAACAAAAATACCAGTTGCATTAGTTTGGGTGGTAGTTTAGATGTTTAAAATAAGAGCAAAAATAATAGGCGCTAAATGAAATAGAGGTTTGCTCCTCTCTGACAGAGCAATCCAGGGATGATAAAGAGGCTCCATAATTCTGTGGAATTTTAGAATCCTTTCGTCTTATTCTTTGGATCTCTCGGAAAAGCGGCTTCCCTCTCATAGACCCTGATGTCTACATCCCAGCCAGAAGAAGAGGAAAAGAGAAAGGGGAATGTGTCCTCAATCCTTTTAAAGGTTTATTCCAGAAGTTCCTCACATCGTTTCCATTCACATTCCATTGGCCAGAGTCTAGTCAATGACGACATCTAGTTTCAAAGGCTGTCATCTGCCTTGCTAAACTTCTATCACTACAGCAAAAGGAGCGAATAGAAATTGGAGAGAAACCTGCGAGAGCTGTACAGATTACATGAATTACAAATGCAAGGTGCTTCAAACAGCATCTAAAACATGGGAATCTGTGAAAACTGATCACAGTACTAACAGTTAACTATTAGGCCCACCTCCCCACTCTGGTTTTGGACTGGTTTGGGACTGTGTCGAACATGAGAAACACTGAGACCCCTTAATTTAAAAATAACCAATTGCTAATATGAAATGTATACTGATTTCTTACAAACTAAAATAAGTGAAAGTCAAAGGAACCACTCAGATAGCTTTCTAATTATGAAAAGCTACATAATTATAATACAACCACTTTTCAGCAATAGAATTTTTCTATGTTATTTTCAGAAAAATCTATATGTATTACATCAAGGTATTAACCAGGGAAATTAGAAAACTCTGGAATTCAGAAAATCAATCTTTGCTTTGGCATTTGATCCCTCATGTTTGAAAAGAAATGAATTTCTCAACAAAAACAGTTGACAATCATAGAGCTCTTTTCTTTACAAAAGATCAAAGGACTTAATTTGTTTGCTTAGCACCTCTTTTACCCAGAAATACACCCAACAGCGTTCACTAACACCTGTGGTTACTTAAGGGGACCTTCCTAATCTAAATGTGAAAACAGAAGTAAAATTAATGAAGATAATCTTGTTAAACCATTAAGTGGCAAAACTTTGGCCAGATTATTTGTTCATAAGGAAGAGGTTTTCTGCCTGGGGCTGGTAGCTCACGCCAGGAGGCAGAGATCAGGAGGATTGAAGTTGGAAGCCAGCCCCTGGCAAATAGTTCTCACCTCAATATCTTGAAAAAAAACCATCATAAATAAAGGCTGGTAGACTGGCTCAAGTAGTAGAGTTACCTGATTAGCAAGCATGAATTCAAACCCCAGTGCCAGCAAAAAAAAAAAGAGGTTTTTCTCATACTGGAACTCCTTATGATCTTAAAGACAGTGTAGAAAACTGATTCTTCTACCCAGTGGAGCAATGTAAACTTTGTATACTCTTTGTTCTTGTGGAGATTTATTAGTCTTGGAGACAGGTAGAACAGGTAAGAGGCAAAAGGAAAAATCAAACCACAAAATACAGCTACTGGAACTCCTGTTCAGTATTCTATCCTCAATATGACTGTGTGTGTCTATTTTATGTGTTTCTTTGTGGATATTTCTATGTGGCTGTATTTCACTCATTATAAGATATACCTCTGAAATATTGTGCTGCCTTCAATCTAAGAACACAACATTAAAAGTACTCCATCCTTAAGAACCATGGCTTATTTACAAAAGATAGGTAGAAATAAAACTGAAAGAGATAGAGATTTAAAAAGAGCTGGCATGACAGTTGTAAACTTTTGCTAAAACTTAGTCACAAGCTGCAAAAGAAACAATAGTAAAAAATCACTGTTGAAATTGAGTGTGTGTGTGTGTGTGTGTGTGTGTGTGTGTGTGTAGACACACAGTCATCCCTTGATATTTGTGGAGGAGTGATCCCAGGACTCCTGTATGGATGCACAAATCCCATATATAAAATGGTGCATAACCTCAGCATATCCTGCTGTGTACTTTAAATCATCTCAAGATTACTTTTAATGCTTAATACAATGTAAATGCTATAGAAATGGTTTTCATATTGTTTTCTTTGTAAGAAAAAATCCTATACGTGTTCAGTACAATTTTTATAAAATGTTTATAGTTCGAGAATTAATAAATTTTATTCAAATCTAGAATAGGAATGCACTTAATTAAATTTTTGTTAAAAAGCATTTATAGTTGGAAGAGCCTGGTTCACCCCCAATTGCAAAAATGATTTGACACCTTTCCATTCATTCCCAAGTAAAGTAGGAAAGAAAGTCCTGTGAGTATACAGGTGAGCAAAATTACAGACTGTTTAAGGAGTCAGTTGAATGGGTAGCACAGGTTCAGAAAGACTAGAGAAAAGTAACATTGAGATTATTGTTGATGTGGTCTGAGAAAATCCAGACATTTAGTGATCTGGCCCAATCCCCATGCTTCACAGAAGCCAGAATCATGTAGCAGAATGGAACGGAACACAGAGCTAGAATTAGAAATTGTGTTGCCTAATGTTCACGGAAATGCTACACCATGTTCCCTGTGACACCGGGTAGAATGTTTCTTACAAAGAGAAGGAGGAAGAGATGGAGAGAGAGAGAGAGAATCATTTATATTCATATCAAGAGTGTTTGTCTGGTACCTGAATTAAAACTCAGACAGTGAGAAGAAAGGACACAGGTTTTTAAAGCCTTATGCATAACTGTCTCCCAAAATATTTAATAATATTGGTAAGCAATCTGTGCATTGCCCTGCAGTCTGTCAAGTTCATGGAGTTACATAGTAATATTTGCTTTTTATAATGTATAACCATCAGCCTATCGGAGTTGGAAATACAGCCCACACACATTATTGACCATTGACACTATTCCTGGATGTCATATATTGTGAGTGCTACGTTTTGAGTACTGGATATTTTTGTATTACTGTAAGTATTCCTATTTTTGTTCTAGGACGCAGCTAAGTTATAAACAGTTTAAATAGTACACATCTTGTTTTTAACATTTGTCAGACAGGACTGGAGTAGTGCTCAGCCTGAAATGAACTATTCACTACTACAGAAGAAAGACCCTGTACTTGCTACTAGGTGTCCACTAATTATAAAATTTTCCATTCTGGTAGGTAGAAACTGGCACTGTTTTTGACACTGTTATATGCAATCTTTACAGGAGGTACTTTTCTTACCCTTGGGTAGTCTTGGCCTTGGATGATCTGCTCTCTTGAGTACGCTGATTAGGACTCTCTGGAATACCCAAGATCTGTTCTCCTATCCAGGACTCATCTGCTATACTCTAGTAACTTCATTCTCCTGGACTCATAGCTCTGTCTCTTTAATCCAGGGACTTTACTGTGCTCTTCTGTGTTCTGCTGTCTGCAGCACAGCCTGGAGCCACTCTCCAGGATCTAATATTCCACAGTCATATGGCTCACTTTTTCCGTTCCCTCTGCCCTTGGACCACTGTGCCTCATCACCAGATGCCCGTCAACTTGAAAACCATTGTCTCATACATATATTGTGTACTTTTTTTTTTTTTGTTTTGGGCCAGATTTTAAATCCAGTCTCTATTATTTCATCTTGGTTGAAAGTATAACTTCCTCTTGATTTTTTTTTTAAATTGGAAATATAGTGACCTGAACTGGATAGGTATAAGAAGTAAATTGCCAAAGAAAAAGACAAATCTCAATAAGGTGCCACTTTAGAGAATCCAAGGGCAATCCAAAGACACAGAGAGTCAGGAAAAATGGGAGCTAGTACGTTGTAAGTGTTTCAAGTAAACAAATCACGAAGGTTTTTTCCTTTTTAAACATTCTGTTCCGCTACACCAGCAGCTGTGTGTTGGTCACAGTACATGTTATATAAGGCTGACCTGCCTTAAAATGCATGAACCAACCTTTATTTAGACTTAATTTTTGATCCTTTGACCTTTTGTGAATTCTTAGCTTCAAAATGTCAAGACTTCAAAAGTTTAATCAAAGTGATGTCATTCTTTTTCATCATGAAATTCTGTGCTGTGCCTTTTCATGGTAACTAGGATTATTGCACCTGTTTTAATGCTCATTAATTTTCTTATTTTTTTTTACAAAGCATTAATTGAGGGTACTTAAAAGGAATTAAATATACTATAATGCAACATCTCAACAAATATTATGCTGAAACACCCAAACCAACAATATGATTTTAGAATTAATCTCAGAAAAAATATTTGAATCTTTGAGAAAATATGTCCAATTATGTTACCCTTTGTTTCCTGCCTACATCCTTTGCTTCTGCTGTTTTGTCCTAATCTTTACCCATGGAGGGGGCTGCTGATATTTGTCACAGTGGGCTATACCAGGCAGGTGTCGTAGACAATGAAGTCTCCCTGAACTGGGGTGCTGAAGCCCATCAAAAATTAAGATGACTCAAATGATTTGTGCTCTGGTTGTCTAATGTACTAATGTCAGTGATGACATATGTCTAAATTCCCAAGAATCATCAATACAAATCACTGAACTTGAGGGACAGGAAGTGAAGGAATTACCATAAACAACAGAATTTAGAGAACCTAGAGCACTGAGAAATGCCAGGGTCTCACTCAGACCCTTAGCAGCTGAGCAGTAACAGTTGACTTTGAAATAAATTATACAGAAGATAAAAATATTAGTTATTAAGACTTGTCAAATACCTATCTGACACTGTATACACCAACTTGACACATGTACCTCACTTAGTCCCCACAGCAACTATAGAAGAGTCCTACTGCTATCCACATTTCACAGGGGAAAAACTGAGGCACCAATTATGTGGCAGGTCTAATTCAAGACCTTTTTCCTTTTCTTCATATTGACTCACTTAAAATACATAATAAGTGCACAGAGTATAGAAGTACAAAGATTAATATGACATAAGATAAAGCCTCCCTCCTACGTCTACACCTAGGCATACAATTCCTCTCCGAAGTGACAACCACTTTGCTACTTTGCAAATACTTCTAGAGCAGTTTCACCAACGACTATAATCTACTTTTGTAACCCTCCCTTTAGTTCTATTGGATTTTGCTTCTTTGTGTTTTGTTTTGGTGGGACTGGGGTTTGAACTCAGGGCTTCGCACTCACAAAGCAGGTGTTCTACCTCTTGGGTCATGCCTTCAGTCTGACTCATTGTGTTTTAAGTCTGTTGTTAGGCTTCTAGAAGTTTAAGATTGTTATATCTTCTTAGAGAATGGATTCCTATGTCATTTGTCCCTAATAACATCCATTGTTCTAAAATCCACTTTGTATATTAATGAAGGTCTTCCAGCTTTCTTTTGACTTGTGTTAGCATGATATACCTTTCACAATACTTTACATTTAACTTATCTGAGCTTTGTACTTAAAATAGATTTCTTATAGATAGATTCTACTTGGATTTTGTTTTGTCATCCACTCTGAAAATATTTTACTTTTATATGGTGTACTTAGACCAATCACATTTAAAGTCAATTTTAATATAGTAGGATTAATATCCGTTATTTTTAACATAACCATTTCCATTTTCTATTTGTCAAATAAATTATTTATTGTCTTCCTTCACTGCTGAATCCTCCACAGAATTCACATGTTGAAGCCTTAATCCCTGCTGTGATAGCATGTGAAGGCAGGGCCTATGAAAGATGATTAAGGTTCCATGAGGCCATGAGAATGAGGCCTTCATGATGAGGCCAGTGCCCTTGCAGGAGAGGCCATCTCTCCCTACCATGTGAGGACAGAGGGAGGAGGAGGCCATTTGCAAGTCAAAAAGAAGATCCTCACTATAACCAACTGTGCTGGCCCCTGAGCTCAGACTTCTACCCTCCAGAATCATGAGAAGGTAAAATTCTGTTGTTTAAGTCACCCAGTTTATATATAGGATATCGTTATAACAGCCCAAGATGACCCATGTTTTGTGTCATCTCTGAATTAAGTAAGTAGCATTTCACAATCATTGCACTTCCTCTCCTTCACTGAGTACTAATCTTCCCTGGATTTTCACCATGACAGTCTGCTAAGGGGCAAGGCCCATGGAAGAATGGGATCTTCCTGTGAATGCAGTCCTCATTTGGCTTCTCACTCTCACCCTAGGCCAAACTCAACCTCCGACCAGAGGCTTCTGTTCCTAAGCAAATGTCACCAGTAACTCAGGATGCACCTGTTGGTCCAAATTTTGGGGGTAGTATGGTTTTCCCTACTGCCTCAATTCTCTTTGGGTCCAAGAAAAAATTTTCCTTTTTAGTTGTTCAGCCTTTTTGTTGTTGTTTCAAGATAGGAGCAATGACTTCCAAGCTCTGCACAGAGCTAAAACCACAAGTTTCTTTCATTCCAATTATTTTTAAAGGTAATTTCTTCTCAAACAGAAACATTGAACATGCCTTTTAATGAAGAGAGATTCTTATCTTTCTGTTGACTAGAGCAGTGGTATCTGCATTGAATATACTTAAGAATTATACACATTATATAAAAATATAAAAAGGTGAATTAATAGGATTTAACTATCTAATTTAAGGTTGGATTTTCATTTGTCACAAATATCTTCTTATTAACTATGCTGTCTTTGGGAAAGCATTAAAATCTAGGAAAGCTATGTGATACAATTTGACTTTACTCTCACTTTTTTTTATTGTTGTGCTGGGTGTGGGTACATTGTGGCATTTACAAAAATTGTTACATCAAAATATATCATGAAGTCACCCCCTCCATCATTCTCCCATATCCTCCCCTCCCCCCATTCCTGGAATAGTTTCAATAGTTATCATTTTTCCATTTACATATGTGATAAGTTATACAAACAGTCAAAGTTATCTTAACTGATTCCTGGACTCCAATTTCCCTTGAGCGTGCATCTTACTATTGATTTGTATCAAAATATTTTTGTTCTCCAAAAAAATACAATTTTATAATGTATTAAAAAGAAACTGTGTGTACATTTCGTAGAAACATCATGAATCTAATCAGGCTGTTTCACCGCTGGACTTCATAATGAGGGATGCTAATGACAGCAGGCAGGCACAGATGAAGGAACCAAATAATGGAGATTGAGATAAAGAATCTTTTCATAGCTTTCTTTTTCTTTTTTTTTCACTGTAGGTGGTAACCCAGATTTCTTAGAGTAGGTAGAGTTACTAACCACAGAAGCCAAGATCACTGAAAACTGGCATAGTTCATGAGAGTTTTTACAATTACCAAATTGCGTGTATAAATGTAGATTTGTGACACCTTGCTTAAGATATATTAGTTGGAAAAAATACCATTGCTGACAAGCCATAACCATCCTTTCCCTTAAGAACATATTAAATGAAGTTTTCAAATTGAATACAGCATATTACTTCATTTATATAACAGTACTTAAATAATCACCGTAAAATGTTATTTAAGCCATAACTGTTCATCATTTATTAAGATTCTGTGGGTTTACTGATGATCCTCTACTGGCCTTGTTTGAGTTTATTTATATGGCTACATTCTGCGGGAGTGGAACCTGGGGCTGGGCTCAGCTCTAGTAGCTGGGATTGCCACACCAGTGTCTCCCTGTGATCTTCTACCACAGTCTTCATCATGTAATGGTCGGCTGCATTACAAAAGTACAAACATTGATACACAAACTTTTATTAGACCTCTGCTTGCATCATGTTTGCTGGAGTACCACTGGCCAGAAATCACATGACCAATCTCAGAACCAAATGAAAGAAATATATGCAATGTCTGGACAATGGAAGGCTTGACTCTTTGGAGGACATTATTGTAAAAATGTATCCTAGCCCTACTTTTGGCCCCATAGATCTACATTCTCCCACATGAAAAATATACTCACACATTTTCCAAAACATTCAAAATATTACCCAGTTGTTTTATAAAGCTGAGCTACCACAATGTCCAGGGCTGAGTAATTTGTATGAAGTCCTGATATAAATGAGGCTTTGTGATGAGATTTTTCAAGGTTAGCACTTTGGAAGTGTCTCTTCTTGATCCATAGATCTGTAAACTAAATAGTTAAGTGATTTTCACCCCCACATCCAACATCCATTGGTGGTCCCTTCAATGAGCTACATCCCACAGAGACAGGAAGAGAGAGGTACATAGCTGTCATGGGTCTGTAACAATTGTACAATCCTGCCAGGCACATGTTGCCAATGCCTAGAACTCTAGTGACAGAGCATGGTCTTTGAAAGAGACCAGTGAGCTTCTAATCTTACTTCCCTCAGCTACACCTTTGATTTTTAGCCATTTTAGAAATGACATGAATTTGCATGTTTCCAGAATCTTTACCTTGGATTACTTACTGTGGTTATTCCTTTCACTTCATACTCTTTCTTTCCTCTTTGTGAAATTTCAGTTATATAACTGCTAAATCATCTCTTTGGGTCTCTTACCATTGTATTTTCTTTCTTTCTTTCTTTCTTTTTTTTTTGGGGGGGTGGGGGAATGAGGGCAAGGAAAAAGGGAGAGTCTTGTAGTTTCCACATGAACCCTGTTAGCCATAGAGCCAGAGCAAGCACACTCAGTAGAGCTGAGATATATGGAATATGTAGCCCTTGTTCTGGGGAGATTGTAGGCTCCTTACAATATTTAGTCTGAGAGGACAGGAAGATGAATTTACTCTTAGAGAAGAGATAATGGTATTCTCTTGTTAGAAAGAGAAAAATTGGATGAACCTCAAGCAACAGGGATGGCCCTTGACTAGGGGAAAAAATGTGAAAGAACAAATGCATTGGGTGAGGATATTGAACAGAATTTAGGTTATGAAAAACTTTAGCAGTCCTCCTATTTTCAGTCCATCATCACGAGTGGAGGCAGTTGTTTCCAAACAGGCTAGTTCAGCATGGTATCTTATCACCAAGTGTTATCACTACCCAATTAGACAGAAAAAGAAGAAGAAATGGATAAGGAAGGAATGCATACATACAATGTGTATTCTTTTCACCCACTTTATCAATCTTCAATAATTTAGGTTAGGAAAACTTTCATGGGACTTTCTTATTCACAACTATTTAAAACACATGCTCCAAGAACATGTTGGATTCTTTGCAGTCTTGTGTCCTTATGCACTATGCACACCTTAAATGAGGATTTTAGTTGATAAAGGAGTAGAGTGAGTGTGCTATAAGCCAGATGCTATGGTTTGGATCATAAATGTCCCCAAAGGTCTATGTGTTAAAGGTTTGGTCACCAGTCTATGATACTACTGGAAGGTGATAGAACTTGTAAGAGGTGGGGATGAGAGGAAGTTAGGTCATTGTGTATGTAATCTTGAAGGAGATGCTGGGACCTTCAGTCCCTGCCTGTCTCTCTCTTTGCTTCCCTCCCCATGAAGTGAGCAGTTTTGTTCCACCACATTCTTCTTGCTATAATGCCTTACGACAGATCCAAACGAAATGGGCCAACTCGCCACAGCATGAGTCCTCTGAAAGTGAGACCCAAAATAAACCCTTCTTCTTATTAAGTTGTTTATCTGAGACACTTTGTTACAATGACAGAAAGCTAACACACCATCTATTGATAATTCTCAGATAAACAATTTCTGTTCACTGAAAGATAATGAGGCAAATCAGTGTCTTACGGGAGTCAGATCAGGTAGAAAAGTAAAGCGTCCTTCCCTCAGATGAAAACAAAAGAGTTCTCCTGAAAAATAAGACTTGAATACAAAGAAGGTATTCAAGTTCAATGATTTAAAACCAATGAAATATATGAGCAAGTAAAGTAACAGAAAACACTCCTTGAAATCTGACATAATGAAAAAGGTACTGCACTTAGGCCCCCAATTCTGTCCCAAATATGTCACTTGTTATCTCTGTGACCTTTGGCACAATATTTAAGCAATATTAAGCACATGAAGACTTTAAAACAGAGAGGGAGATGCATGTAAACTCTACCTCATTACTATATTGTTAGGAAGATAAAATGAAATAAAGCACTTTAAAAAGCCATGAGCATAGGCAAAATAAGACGTTATTTTTGTGCTGATATTTCATATGAGAAAAACAAAAGATTGATTCAAGACCATAGTGTATGGTTATGAAAAACTCTACACTTTCAGATATTTAGTCATTTTTAAGAATTCCCCTTGCCATAGGCATGAAGATTTAATCAGTCACTGGAAGAATTAAAAAAAAAAGCACCCAAAACAGTTTGCCCTAAGAAAAGCTGATAGAACAGTGTAGTGCCATGTTTCCTTTCTCATTTTCCTTCAGCATCCTCCTGGCTGCATACTTTGCATATTTCAGAGTTTTAATGTATTTTTTTTAATGGAATGATGCAATAGCAATCTATGCCATTATTGCAGTTGGTAAGACTCTAGCATCAGGGACAGGATCTGCAGTCAAATGTGCAGGAATCCCAGCAAAGCCTGGATTGTTCTGTTGTAGGAAAGTATGTTGGATCTGCATATGAGCAAGGAATGGTCTCTCCCTTAGGACTTTACCACTGCTGCTGATACACTTCACTGGCTTTAGCTTTTGTTTAGAATCTTTAGTATAGCAGAAAAATTAGATATCATTGGTTCAAGGTCTCATAAAAGAAAATCTTGTTGCTATTCACATTATTGCAAATGTAGGCATAAAACAGAGACATAACTGTTCTTGCTTACTTAGCAATGTCCTATTTTCCTTAGCTATTCTTAAAGACTGAGTAAGAACACCTTTTCATGCTGTTCTCATTCCTGATTCTAAAAATAGTGAGCAAAAGTAGTGTCATAGTGATAACATAAAAATAATTTCCATTTATTGAGCACCTACTCTCAGACAAGGCGGTTTGTATGTTTACACATATAGTATTTTACTCCATTCTTGCTCTTTGGAAGCATTGCCAATATAACACTATAATTCTCTATTATAGATAAGGAAACTAGTTGTCAGAAAAGCTCAATATTTTTATCAGGTAGTATAACTGGTAAATGTGAAGAGGCAAGTAAAGAAAAAAAGAGGCATTTCATTACTACAAAGATCTGCCAACCAAGTATCAGGGCATTTAGGGAAGGAAAATACTGCTTTACTGAAATTCCTTTATAACTGAAAAATAGTCATAAAATGTGCTGTTGTAATGATTGACACCAAATGTCTGCACATAATATCCATTTTTTGTTTTGGTTTTTTATGTAGTGGATGCAGCTAGTTTAAAACTTTTGGAATAAAGACAGGGACTGAGAAGGAAGGGAGAGAGGAGAGAGAAGAGGGAAGGTTAAAAAAAGACAAGGGAGAAACTAAAACATAACTGATTTCCTTTACTATTCCAGAACATTGCTCACTATTTTACACATGAATTCTGGTTGTAATTGATATGAGCCAGGACAATTGATGTGAACAGAATTAGCCAGCATTCTATCAGTTACAAGAGAAAGAGAACCCAAATCAAACTAGTTTTTTTAAAACAAACAGAGAGGAGGGGAATTCATTTGGTGCATGGAATTGGGGAGTCTGAAGAAAGGGGCTAGTTTTTTGGACACAGAAAATCTAGAAGTTCAAACAATATTATTTTCTTTACCTCCTCTTAGATTTGTTTTCCTCAGAGATGGCTTACTTCTAGGCAGCCTCTTCACAGATCAAAAAAAGATGGTCACCTATTCTGCCAACCTTATGTCCTCCTTGTAAGTCACGTTCCAGAAAATACCATATTTCTCATCCCTCAGTGCCTGTATCAGTCTGCCAAATGGATGCTGTCATTATTTTGTTTTATTTTATTTTATTTTATTATTTTTTCCAGTCCTGGGGTTTTTGAACGCAGGGCCTCATGCTTGCTAGGTAGGTGCTCTACGACTTGAGCCATGCTCCTAGCTCTGTTTTGCTGTCATTTTTTAGATCATCTCCTGTTTTTGCTCAAGGTCAGCCTATGGCCATTCCCCTCCAATTTATGCCTCCTTCATAGCTGGAAATACAGATGCACTGAACACTGTCTTTACTTGAATTGTAAATTCACAATAGGACAAATCTCTGTGTCCAGGAGGTGAGAATACTCACATTACCCAGCTCAGGTCATCTCTTCCCCATCTCTTTCTCCATAAGGAATAAGAAGAATAACAACATGGTTTATATCCTTACAATCTTGTCCAAAGGAAGGGATCACAGCAGTGAAAAACAAATAGCAGATATTTACTAAAATTTTCTAGAAAATTTCATATATCCTAACAGCCTCCCTTGACATTGCCTCTTTTATTCTCAAAGCAGACTATAGGAACATTAAAGACATAAGTGAATAACAACGTTTTCTGTTTATGTTGAGATTCTGTACCGTGTTCCCTTATATCTTCCCAGACCAAAGGCAATAGGATCTTTAGTTGACTTAATGATGGGATGGTGGTGGAGAGGTGGAGAGGAGTCCTCCTCTTACCTTGTTCCTACTCTTCACTTGAATGAAACACTAAATGGTCAGAGAAGAAATAACCTTCTTGTAGCTTGGAGCCTTTGAGCACCAGTAGTTTTCTTATCTGAACAAAATATGCAAAGAAAAGAATAGACCTTGGAAACAAAGCAGTCACTGACATACATAATAACTGTATTTAGCAAACCAAAAACCCCTGGGCAAAGTGTTCTACGGAGGAATTTATAGCTATTTTGGCATCAGAAAGTCTTAATTTGTTAATTGAAAATTTGTTACATTTCAAAGGTTTATGGGTACTAAGATAGATATTGGCAGCTTATTGGGTACCATGATAGATGCCTTTCCTCAAAAACTAGGACCTAAGATGACTCAACAGAAAACAGAGATACTAAATGTCACCTGACAGGCTCTACCTCCAGGTACACCAGAAGTGGTTATTATGTATTCAAAGATTTTTCTTTATATCCATGAAGACTTTGTCAGAAAGATACTGATATGCTATGAAAGCAAAATTAGGAATGAGAACCGTGTCTAAAAGTCTCCAAGTAACAGGAGTTCTTCAACAGAGAAGCTGAACTGCTGGATTGTCCAGTGAAGTGGAAGGGTGATGGACAGATCTTTCATTCATTATTCACATATTTGCTTAGCACCTACTGTGCATCAAACACTTTATCTAGACACTTAGTATGTGACAGACAGGAAGCATTAAACATGAAAGGAAATCATATAGTATGCTAGAAATCAAATAAGTAGAGGAAAGCATGATAAAAAGGCATTAGGAGGCTGTTGAGGAAGAGTAGAATGTGGTATTAATTTGAATGGTGTGGAAGTTTTTGTTAAGGAATGATAGCTGAGAATGACCTGAAGGTGGTCAAGCAGTATGCAAGTAGCTATCTGGAAGAGAATATTCCATGCAGGGCAAGGGCTGGAGCAACTGTCTGAAGATGGGGACATTCGTAGCACATTTGGGGAATTCCAAGGAGACCAAGATGGCAGGAGTTGGTGAAGACAGGGGAAAGAAATAAGGTCAAATGAAGAGGCACTGTGGGCCACCTTATGGATGAGGTGGTGGTGGCAGGGTCGAAATGTTGGTAATGAAGAGGGTAGGAAGACATACTCAGAATATAATGGGAAGGGAGACAAAACAACATTTCTTGAAAGATTGAATGTGAAATGTGAGAGAAACAGTTGTCAAGAAAGACATTACGGATTTTAACCTGGAAAACTTTTCCCAGCCTTATAGCCACATTGTCTTTGATAATTTCCCTTTAGTTTCCTCTATGGAAAAATTGGGCTCAAATGGTTCTGAACAAGCAGAATGCTTGTGAAGTTATTAAATTTGACATGTTTGCAAAGCATGGAACAGATGGTAGATATGGTTCCCACTTATCAAGCCAACTTCAGGATTTGATCTAGCCTTCTATCATATTTACTGCAGAGAAAGATGGTGTCAGATAGAAAGCACAAGAAACCAGCAATCTAGTCCACTTGGCAGTCATCATTTTCACTGCAAATACATTGTTATTCTAGTGCTGTACTCGAGTCTTTCTGAACCCCCATATTCTCAGAACAACCTTGAAATTCCAATCAACCCTTGGTGGTCTGAGGAGTCTGAGCCAGTAGGGCCTAAACTTCTACTATGGAGTACTCCCCAAAAGTCAGCCACTTCTGAAGTCCTTTCAGTGGAAAGTCAGACTCTCACGGCACATCCTGACTTTATCAAGTGCTTTTTCTTTGGCTCAAGGCTGTAATTCCAGCTACTCAGGAGGCAGAGATCAGAAAGAATGCATGCCAAGGCCAGCCTGGGTAAAAAGTTAGCAAGACCCCAATCTCAAACAATGGCTTGTTGTGGTGGTGCAGGCTTGTCCTTAGTCTATACCAGCCCAGAAAGTAAACACGAGACCCTATTCAAAAAGTAACTAAAACAAAAATAGCTGGGGGCATGGCTCCAATGGTAGAGCACCTGCCTAGCAAGCATGAGACCCAGGACTGCTAAAACAAAAAGAACAATTTGGATTATGATTGTATGAAAAATTTGCATATGATTAGGACTATTTATGGAACACTTACCTTGTAACGGCACCACATTAGCCACTGTGCATTGTGCAACCTCAGTGACTCCTCAGCACAACCTTTCAAGGCATTCTTAGTTTTTCTGGGCAGGTGAGGGTTGGACCCCAGTACCTGCATATGATTCATAAGTACCAGAGGCCATTGTGAAGCCAGCCTTCTTTCCTCCCTCAATTGATATCTTTATTGTTGTTTTCATTTGTTGTCTTGTTTGGTAGAGAAGTGAAGACTTTGTTTTGTTTTGTTTTGTTTTGTTTTACTCTGTCATTCACTACCATGAAAACGGTGGCAACCTATTCACCATTAGCTGCTTTTATTTTTACTTTTTGATTATTGAGTCTCTCTTTTCTTCAGCCAGACTTCCAAGCCCTGGGAATGGGAGGGACATGGGAAGTAGCAACAATTTCCGAAATATATTCTGCACTGGGTTTGCAAGTAGCCATCTCAAAAATGGTACCTTGGCCAAATAAAGTCTTACAGTAAAGAAAGAATTTTAACCGTGGTTAATCTAGTTAATCTAGGTTCATCTAATTATTTGACTACACAGTTCATTTATTAGAAAATAACTCAACTTACTGAGACCAGTTCTCAGTCTCTCATCCTGTGAGAATGAGACTAGAAATTACAAGCAATAAAGTCACTTGCTGCTTTCTCAGACAGCTCAGGATAGAAAGGTTTTCCCATGAAAATAAGGTCGCTGAAATAGTGAAGAACAGGAAGAATATCCTTGTTACTCAATGCAAGCTGCTGAAAGTCTTTCCAAGGCAAAAATATGAGTAATCATGCTGTTTGTTAGGGTGACGAATCTATCATTAACTTTAGAATCTGAATTGAAAAATTGCTCATGCAGAGTACAGGGAAGCTTCAGGAATATGCCTTGAAATCCTGTCACACAAAGCTGTCCCCACAACTCCTCAGTCTGCCATTTGCTTTTCTCACCCATAACAAAACCATAATGCCTGTATATAAATATTCTGTACTAATTTAAGACAATAAAGAAAATATACAGTTATCGTTTCCTTTTTTGTTAGTTATTGTGCCATCTATATTGACTTTTCTTGAATTTTCATGGATTAAAAATCATTTATATTTCCTTTCATTCTAATTGTTATAAGTTGGTCAAAAGAAGCCTCATTAAGCTGCCTTTTTATCTGTTAGCACTGACCCCAACATCCTTGAAAAGACTCCTTTCTTTGCTCATCTTGAATTTCCATTGTCCAGGATACAGCATCAGCTTCTGCTCTAGGAATCCTGGTGTTCCTTGTGAGGACAGGCATAAGAGCAAGCGTGAGCCCAAGGCTGTGTGGATTCAGCATGTCCTCAGTGGGAAACTACACTGCTGCTGCTAATGCCATCTTTCATATGGACCTGGGAAAGGTATTCTTTTTTAAAATTCTAAGTTTACTCTGGTGTCTCCAATACAACACCATAAATTGTTCCCTATGCTTTTAAAGACTAGGAATTCAATGAGGGACTTTCCCTTGGCCAGGTTCACGTGACCCTTTCATGTCTGGTATTGCTGGGGTACAACAGTGTCAGGACCCTCCCTGGCCCATTTCTTGTTTTCCAGTTGCTTGCTGTTCACAATACATTATCTGTTTGAAGTCTGAAGCTTCCAATCTTTTCCTTGTTTCTTCCACCTTTTGGATTATTAAAATATCTTTATGATAAGTCAAGAATTTTCAGAAAGTCGGCCTTTTGAATTATATTTCTGGCAGATTTGCATGTCTATCTTTCTTCTGTAAAATTTCCTTATCAGTGAAATGCCTTTTTAAGAGTTAGACCTTTCCCAAGTTACAAGGCTTTAGAGAGGTGCAGTGGGAGAGAATCTTGTCCACGCCCTTCCAGTCCTGGAGCTACATTCAGAAGATTTCCCACCATTAACCAGGAAAGTGGATCCCAACAAGTTACTTAGTAATGTATATACTGACAAGTAGCAACTCTTCACTCTTAGTATTTCCCCAGGGTATATAGTTTTTCTCTGCATGGAACACTTTCTCCTTTCCTGGTAAGAGGCACTTAGTCCTTTGGCATATATTAACCAGTTACTGCTTCCCTGAGTAAGTCACTAGGATAACCAATCTCTAAGGTGTCTCTTATTTTTTCATGCTATCTAAGATTCTTCCTGGAAGAAATAGTCCGGAAATATTGACATTCATTTTGATTCTCATTAAGCTATCAAATGCATATTATAAATTGAGCAGATTGTTATATAGCATCCCAATGAATTTTAAGCTGGGTGCAAGTGGCTTATGCTGTCATCATATATACAGGTGAGGCAGAGATTGAGAGGATCAGGGTTTGAAGCCAGCTAGGCAAAAAAAGTTCATGAGACCCCATCTCAACCAATAGCTGGATGCAGTGGCACGCACCTATCATCTCAGTTATTGGGAGGTTGAGATAGGGAGGATAGTGGTTCCAGGCCAACCTGGGCAAGAAGTTCACGAGACCCCCATCTCAATAGAAAAAAGCTGGGCATGGTGGTACACACCTGTCGTCCCAGCTACTGTGGGAAGCATACATCAGCGGATCAAGTGAGACTCTATCTCAAGACTAATCAGAGGAAGAAGGGCTAGAAGGATAACTCAAGCAATAGAGAGCCTGCCTAGCAACTCTGAAGCCTGAATTCAAAATCCAGTACTGCCAAAAGAATGAAAGAATATATATACATATATATATATAAAATATATATATGTATATATATATATACATATATATATATATTCTTTTATTCCATTTTCCAGGTGAGAAAAATACAGACACGCAGAACTGAATTAACTCAGCTTGGAAATGGCAGTATAGGTGTTAGAACTCGAAGTTTCGCCCTAGAGTCTATGTTATTAACCATTAGCTCTACTTCCTTGTTCCTTTTCATTCTTTCTCATACCCCATTTTCACATTTAGATAATGAACCCCCAAAACAGAGTGTATATTCCATTAGACTAATCATTGTACAATTCTATTTAGGTACAGTCTTAGCAACACCAGTCATTCCTTATTTTTATATTGTAATTGACAGTAACCAAGAAACCACATGCTGTTTCAAAACTATGTCCATTAAGCTTGTTTAACGTCAAAACACTCACCTTCTCCTATTGTTCACCTGCAGCTTCCTTTCTGGCCTCTTATCAGTGAAATCAATTACAGCCTCATGTTCTTGCCTTTTAGGTATTGTCAAATCCATTCTCACACTACATGCTTAGCCTAATTGTGTGAATTCCATTCCCCTGAGTTACTAGCTTTGAAAGGTTGCTGAGCTCTGTTACCACCTGCCCCCTCCCCACACACACACAATCTTCCACAGATTTTAGATTAACTCTTTTCTGCTACTCTGGGGTGCTTTTTCCCTTCTCTCAGTACCAGTTGGCCCTTTCACCAGTAATTCCATGTTCACACTTGGCACTAATGCTGAGGTGGTCAGAGTACCTGAATAGAAAGAAAATGAAGTTAATATATATACATGAATCAACTTCTTGTAGACATTTTATGCATAAAAGGTGGGAATAAAAAACAAAGATACAGCCTAAGCCAGCCTAAGATGGGTAGATACAAGCATGCATATATATGAATATATATGTGTGTATTTTTCTTCTATATGCCATAAGTTGTCATGAGTATCACAATTTTAGAAGTCCATTTTGAGCATATGATATGTTTAAGCATAACCAGGGTTTACAAATAGCTTTAGCATTTCATTGTTAACTCTTTAAGTTTTCCTGATGGGAATTGACACAGGGTTATTCAAAACCTGAAGAGGCTTCAAGTTAAGCCCACATTTTTTTCATACTACATTGCTCAACATTTCTCTGTGTAGACATTCATAGACTTTCATAATGAACTCCAGTAAGGTTTTCTATGTCTCACCTCAGTTTCTTTCCATCTTATTCTCTAGTGCATGCCTTAAATTTTCATAAATAATAATAGCATTGACCTCTATGATTGCGAAGAATGAGATATCAAAGAATGTCATCCAGATGGCATAATGGAATTTACATGGTGCTATTAAAACATTTACAAAACATAATAGAGAATTCCAAATTGGGAAGACACTAAAAAAATCAAATCACCTTAAACAAATTCTTCCCTTTGCACCTAAAAAATTTAGATGTTTATATAAATAGTATATTCCATTAATGATGGTAATTCTGGGATCTCTGCCAGAGTTTAGAAGCAAATTTAAAACTCCTCAGGTTGGTAGATAGAAAAAATGTGAAAATTATCAGGATCCATTGTATTTCTGAAATAATATTGGCTCCATCTGGTGGCCAAAGTAATAATTTCCACGAGCATCTACGATTAATAAATTTAAGTTCTCTTTAATTGAAAGTGTCTAATTACATCCAAATATTGAATCATTTATAATATAAATATAGTATCAAGGATTTTGCCATTTCTTCCTGTAACCGGCCTCTTTTACAGAATATACAGTTAATAAATTATTGTTTTTAAAATTTTTAGAGGCAAAAATCCAGTACAGTAAAATTAAAGTAACCCTACCTATCTTGTGAGAAAAATTTGTGATATTTTAAAAACATTTTAATGTATTTGTCATAAAAAACAGTCACACATCCATTAATATTTTTAATTAAGGAAATATAACCAGTACGATTTATTACTGAACATGCATTGGCAATTAAAATGTGAAGCACAACCTGAATTATTTAATGATTCAAAAAACCTGTGTGACTGGCAATTCATTACCATTGTTTCTGTTCTGTGGAGTAAGAAACTAAGACTGAATGAGTAGACTGTTCCTTCAGGGAGGAAAAATCCATTTTGTGTTTATCAGTGCACTAGTTCTTACCTAGGGTTCTGTGAAAAAGGGAAACTACAAGTTAAAACTATTGTGGTTTTGTTTGTCCTGGAACAAAGCCTCCATTTTCTTTAAATTTTCACAGGAGCTCCTTGGCCCATTAGTCATTTATGAAACTGATTTCAGCTTACGAAAATTCATCATCTTGTATTTAAGTATGTTTACATATTATATTTGAAAAACGTAGTTTTGTAAGTTTAAGAACCATTTTTATGTCTCCAAAATGAAATATGTAATAATAATTAACCCTATCATGTGTTGAGGTAAATATATGGGAAAGGTAAATGTGACCTTTTAAAAAGTAAATTCCCACGCAGGGCATGGTGGCCAGAAGTACTCAGCAGCCATCTTCCTACAGCTTCCCCCTCTGCGGTTTTGTGGTAGAGCCCCTTCTGTGGGACAGCTTTCCATCCACAGCTTTCCCTGGCTTTCTAAAAGGCGTGTTTGTAACTGGTATTGCCTGCATGATACCACAATGACCTCTGCGACACTGTGAGCCAGAGCCATTGGCCTTCCCAGCAGAAGCCTTAGCTTTCTCTCTCCACCCCAGGGCAGTGACCACTCTACATACTGCTACTTCCGCTCTTTAGAGGTTTGATCCAATTCTTATTAACTCATCCCTGTACTCCAATGCCCTACTCTAGTTAACAGTTCTTTGTAATAAATGTTCCCTATTCGATCTGTGTGGTTGCTCAATTCTAATTGGACAAACACTGACACAGCCTCCTGCTTTTCTCTCGGCTAAGGCATGTAAAGAAATTACATGTGTGACAAGAACACTAATAATTGGCATTAATTCTATGGAGAATTAATTCTCCATAGAACCACACCATATTTGTGTGGTTTGCCAATTTTTCTTTGCAAGGATTTAAAATATATGAAGAGTGGAAACTAACACTTAATTGGTGAGATTTATATAAACAGTACCAATTTGTGAGTGAGAAATTGACAAAAACTTTTAAATCAGATGTTTGTACTATGAAGTTATAACTTAAAGGTATAAAGACCACAATTATGGAATATTTTGAGACTTCTTATTTAATTAATCAAATATAGTTGTTTTTCTTTAAGGGTTCAGAGATATCGTGATTGTGAAGAGATGGTGACGTTGGATTATTGTGGTAGTCATCTGCCGTTAGCAGACTCGACCTTCGCACTCTCAACCTGCTGTTCATGTGGGTTTGACTTAATCCCAAGCCTCCATCGTCTCCACCCACTACGAGCCCACTCTAATGACGGGAATATGACACAGATTGAACAGTTAACTTTCTACTCTCTGGACATGATGACTGGCTTGAGATGAGCAAATGAAACAAATCTGTAGAATGAGAAGTTTTGCTGGAATTTTTTGGAAAGAAAAGGTCACTTTTTTTGGAGTTGCTGAGTTGTTAGGATGTAAGCCTGGAGCAGCTAGTAGCTATCTTTGCCAGTACATGGAAGAGAACTGTTCAATAAAAAAGGGAAACACAGAAAGACAGAACCAAAAGACACAAACCAAAAAAGATTCCTAATGACATCATTTGACAACTTGGATCTGGCTTCTGGATCCAAGTATCTGAAGTTTTCAGAAACATGAAACAAAAAAAATTACTAAGTTAGTGTGAGTTGGTTCTGTCACTTGCAGTCAATATAGTCCTGGCTGCTATAATTATCTTGAGTGATTTGTCTAACAGGCCTGCAGGACATAGACCTCAGTAATTCATTGTTTCCTAAAGTCAAAAGTCCAAGGTGGAATGTCAAACACTTACGTAAGCAGCCACTGTGTGAAAGAGTGAGCAGTCAAATGATCAAATCCAAACAAACGTTCCAGTGGTAGTTGATATCATTGCGGAGCAGGTCTAGCTTTTCATGGTTAGTGATAGTGCTATCCTACTCTAAGTCAGACAGTTTTTCCTTAGAATATTTGGAATAAACGCCCCGCAAAATGGCCGAAATACTGTTTTGTGCTTCACTTTATTTGTTTGCAATCTCTATTGTTTCTTACTCTCTTACAAGCTGATTATGGTAGAGACTGAGATAGAAATCAATTGCAAAAATATAGCTTTGATTGCAGACAGATCAAAAACTAAGTGTAGCTGATTGAGGGTGGAGTTTTCTGCTCCTCTTTCTGTCTCCCTAACCTCAACATTAGCATGTGCCCTCACTGACATGTCTCATGTCACCTAATATGATTAATTAAGGGATATGTTTTTAAATTTCATCATGGTCTTTGTTTTTATTTTTTATTTTCTAGACTGCTTATCACCTGCCCCAGATCTGTGAGAGGTTCATATAAAATATAAAAGCATATTTTAAAAGAAATACAATGTGTGACATAATGACAAAAGCCAGAAAATCGTGTGTTCCAACAGACATGCCACTCTTCCTCAGGTCCCTGTTTTGTTTTCTTCTGCTGGGAGAGTGACAGGCTAAAGGGCCTGGCATTTGTCAGTTTATGTCACAACTACAATACTAAACATAGGCCTCTTTGTAGTAATTATTTTTCTATCCAAAAATTTTTGGAAATATGCCAAATGTAAATTTACTCGAACAAATACAAAAGTTCAACTTTTCTCCTGTGCTTTCATTTAAAGTAAAATATTGCTTAGTTACAATCCATTAATAATGTTAATTTTTATGACTTAATCTGCTTTTAGGTGTTGAAATATTTTTCTGTATGCCTATTTCTTTTTATCATAACATCTTTTTTCTTTTAGTTTTTGTTCTTTTGTACTTAAAATTGGAAACTAAAAGCTAATTTTAGAAAATTCTGTAATTCATTTTTCCCCTCTGATCGTTTTGGAAGTCTCTCCCTATGTTGACTTGGGTTATCCCCCTGGGTCAAATAATTCCGCTGAGTAGCTGGAACTTCAAGGTGTGCTACTTATGATATGTTTTGAAATAGGAAGTATACTTAGATACGTGGTTACATGGAATTGTGCATTAAATTAATGCTATTTGTTATACAATGTCATCTTCTAAATTTATCAGTTAAAAGAAATCTATCAAAAGATAGATTCCTATAAAATTTTGTGGAATACTACCAGTTTGTGTTATAATATACTGTATGTTAGCAGTAAATTGCCAGCTATAAGAGGTACTAAATAATCTAATAAAACATTTTTGTTATTGTTTTTTGTTTCTTTGTTTTAGAAGCTGACACTCTTTTTCTTGAAATGAGCATTAGACTTTACAAAACTAGAAACTTTTTCAACTATTCCAAAATAAAGTACTTAATATCACTCATAAGTGAACAGAATAAATCAAACATATTCTATTTCATTTTCTCATGAAAAGATCACTCTGTTAACTGGCCAGGTATAGCTACTTCAATTAAGGACACTAAAGTTTCTGTAACTCCTAAGGATCTACCATTGACAAGTGAGTGCCTATTCCAGAAAGCTGTAAAAGGAGAATTTAAACAATATGTTCAACAGCTAAATGCTTATATGTATTGTAAATAGTTTTAAAAGTTAATTTTTTAAAAATTGAGTTATGGTTGTTCTACAGTTAACTATACAATAGTTAGGTCATATTAATTTTAATCTACAAGATTTCTATTGCTAAACAGATTTGAAGTGTTCACAATAAAACATATGTCACTAAGATTGTCAGGGTAAAACAACTTAAATGGCCCTGTAGTTTGGTGCATGCCTATAATCCCTGCACTTGAGAAGCTGAGATAGGAGAATTAGGAGTTGGAGGCCAGTCTGGGCCACATTGCCATACCCTGTCTCAAAGAAAACAACCCCATAAGCTACTTAAATACATACTAACATAACGTGACAAAAAAAAAAAACAGTTAACATAAAATTTTCCAGGCAAGACAAAAACAAATCATAACCCATTACATAACACACATCCAATAGAAAGAAGTATAATAATTCAGCAGATGAGACAAACATTTTCTAAGCAGTAATCTCTCAAATATAAGTCATAGAAGGGAAAATTGAGCATATTACTTTATATGTACATGTATATAATAATTCTTTAAAATTCCATCACATGACAAGTTTCACTTAGCTATCATGGAGAGCCAATAAGTAAAATGCTAAGTCTTCCTGTCATGAATAAAATGTTTATGAGACACTAAAGTATATTTTTAGGTAAATGACTTAGATTCACATGTAGATCATGTAGAAAGGAACAAGGATTAAACAGCCCGTAGGTCACTGCTTTTCTAACTATTCTGGACCAAGCTACACAAATTCTGATCTGGGGCCTCCAGACTGATCAGGTCAAGCTCCAGAGAACTGATTCTCCCCACCTTCCCACATTTCAACAAAAACAGCTTCACTTTCATATATCTTAGCCCTCTGCATGAGGTTTTATTGAAGACAAAATTTCCAAGCTAAAAATGGCAAGTTATTCAGATACATCCTCGGGTAACTTTATGCAGTGTGTTTTTTAAACATTGCTCAATAATTCTTACAGTAATCCTAAGAGGAAGTCATTATTATATCTATTTTCCCAACAAGAGGAAACTAAGACTTAAAAAGGCATTTTGTGAGATGAGAGGTCAGGCTCTGAAAGGCCAGGGAGTTAGAGTTTTTGAAATATTAAGGAGTGTGACACAAATGTGTTACTGAGAGTGGCAGCCATCCAGGAGTCTCTAAGAAAGGAGGAGTGACCCAGAGGTTTGCCAATGACTGCAGAAAGAGTAGACAGCAGAGTCTGATAGGAAAGTCAGTTTTAGAGATTTCTAGAAAAGAGGAAGGGTAAAGGAAAGCAATAAGGAGAAGGAAGTATGTTTGTTTTCTCTTCCAGATGAGGAGCATGGGGGTCCGAAAGAAAACATGCCCTCCAAGGAAAACCAGATGTCAGTTGGATGAATATTAGGGGAGCATTCAGAAAAAAGGTTGGGGTTGTGCAGGTGTGTTGCTGACTAACCAAGAGATCCACTCAGCATGGTGGAAGTGTTTTAGATTTTGAAGGGAAGTAGGAAAGGGAGAGAGAAAAGGAAGATGCAGACCCATGGGACATTCCTATGGTAGTTTATATGAACATGAGCAAAAGACATGGCAAGAATTCCTGATGGCCCATCAAAACTATGAGTATTAGGATAGAAAGAAACAGATCTTGAAGGAGAGACCAGATAATTAGGGTTTTCCATCTGACCTTGGGAAAGTGATGGGCTTGCACTGAATACTTAGGCTCATCATTAAGTTCTGCAAATGAGGTGCCAAGCCCAGAGAGGTGGTGTCGCCCCTTGTGTGTGAGAAGGACTTCCATTTGACCCCTTCTAGTGGAGATATGAAGGCCAGAGACATACTCTGAGCAGCATGACGTCTGCCAGTGCAAACACTTCTTCAGCTTGCAAGTCATATATCCAGCTGTCAAGAGAACTATCTCTGGAAGATGATTCTAACTCATCCAGTTTAAGTCAGGGCCTAATTATCTGTGACCAGAGCTTATATTATTATGTTGTATAAAATAGCCATCAACAAACCATCTGGGTGATAGAGGAAGACAGATAAGGAAGTCTTTGTATTCTAGGAAGACACTCCAACAAGTGTCCACAAGGAGTTTGATCAAAATTAGACTTACAGATGATAAGACTGACACCTACCAACAAAAGGTGATATAAGGAGACAACGCCAATGGAAAAAATGGTGCATACAGTGTGTGTCAAACTTTTTGCTAGCCACTACTTGAAAAGATTTATGGCTCTGAATCAAGTTCTTTCACTTCCACATCCTCCAGGAAGGAATAGTCTTTTGTGAAAGAGGAATTTAGAAGTTTGTGATGTGGGAGAGATAAAAGAGTGACCTGAAACTGCTGAAGGAAGTTGGGGGGAAAGTAAATAATTTGAAAAGGCTGCACAGTATGTAGGCAAAGTAGACAAGAGAGAAAAATAGGATTTTAAGAAGCATTTATTTGCACTACATATTACTATATGATGTTAATAACTACAAAAAATTATTCCAACCATTTTGAAAATATTTTTGGCCACTTGTGAGTGACCCTGTACTGAGACCCCAAACTTAGGCCAATTTACATGGATTATGGCATCAGTGAATTTCAGTGACTTGGGAGGCAGAATTGGGCTCCTTTAAACAAGGAGATTTTGCAAAGACAACTGGATACCCAGGGCATCTTATGCGATACACACACACACACACACACACACACAGAGGGAAAAACTGACAGCGAGGGACTGAGCCTCATAAAACTCACAATTAAGAAGCAAAGAAAGAAAGAGACTCACACCTGTAATCCCAGCTATGTGGGAACCAGAGACTTGCACAATTGCTGTCTCAGGACGACCTGAGCAAAAATTAGGGATACTATATGAAAAGTAACGAGGGAAAAAGGGCTGGAAGCATGGCTCAGGGGTGGTAGAAAGCAATTGCCTAGCAAGCCCAAGGCTCTAAGTTCAACCTCTAGTATAGCCAAAAAAGAAAAAGTAGAAATATGAAGAACTATGTGATTGAATACGGAAAAAGCCAGAGGAAAATATTCTAAGAACAAGAAAGGAGCAAAATTGTGACTTTTAAAGAACTCAAGCTACCTGGTTCAGATCCCTATACAGCAGAACACGCATTTATACATCTGTGGTGGATGTGCTTCTGGCCTCTGGGTAGGCATTTCCTGATGTGGGAAGTGCATCTGAAAGACAGACCATGCTATTGTTGAACGAATTTCGTTATTTAGATTATCTGACATCTCAATGGGAGTGATATTGCCCCCAAAGGGAAAAACTTGGTTCACTGGAGGAAGTAAAAGGAAGGAAGGAAGGAAGGAAAAAGAAACCTATTGTATAAATGTATGTGTAGGAACATACATAAGCAGTATATCTGTAATATCTGGAGTATTAAAACTTCAGTGTGTGGGAAGGATGAGAATGATTAGGGAAAGCAAATCTTTAATGCCTCCTTAATAAAAAGTGGTAGAGAAACACTAGCTGTTTGTTAATATGCGGTTTAAAAATTCCAGTGGCACTGACCATGGTGGCTAATGCCTATAATCCTAGCAACCTGGAAGGCAGAGATGGAGAACATCAGGGCTTGAAGTCAGTCCAGGCTAAAGTCCACAAGACCCCATTTCAACCAATAGGAAGCTGAGTGGGGTAGCACATGCTGCTCATTTCAGCTATGCTAAAAGCATAAATAGGAGAATCCTGGTCCACGTTGGCCTTGGCATAAATGTGAGACCATAGTTAAAAAATACCTAAGCCAAAATGGGCTGTGGGTTTGGCAAAAGTGGTAGAGTGCCTGCCTAGTAAGCACTAGGCCCTGAGTTCATATTCTAGTACCACTGGGGAAAAAAAAGTCCAGGGGCTTAACAGAACAAAATTAATATTGCTATTGCTCTAAGTGTTCCATGGAGAGCAATGGATATATGGTCATGATGATAAGAGAGTTATGCTGGGGCTCAGGCTGACAAGGGTACTGGATTTCGTGCCTGTTGCCTTCATGGGTAGGAGAGCATGTGGCAAAATACAGAGAAGCATCTGAATATTGGCTGAGCAACACATTGTGAGTTATACAGCTACCACTCTGAGCTCAGAGCTGCCTCTCTGTGACAGCACACAGGGGTCCTTGCTGTGTACTTTTTGGCAATACATTACCATCTTATCCCTTCTACAATAGACAAAATTAATTCTGAGTTCCTTTTATCATTTCCAACACAAAAAATTATCAACACCATCTACCAAACCACATTTCTTCAAAATTTACTGCAAGCTGTCAATGACCATGATAAAGCATCCATGACACCTGGTCCTTAGTGTGGACCCACAGGCATTGGGTAGGGATCTAGAATGAGGAGACCAGCAGAGTCCCAGATCCATCTATATCAGGGACCTTGGAACGAGTCCCACCTCCCTGACTCTTGTTTTTCAAAGGAACTGATTCAATTAAATGCTTGCATTTCTATGTAATATTAAATTTATTATTATTCTATGAATTTCTTTTGTAGAGTATAAAGTGTTTTATGGTTATTTTTTGCCCAGGATTTAAGTAGGAATTCTTCAATGCAGTTTAATTTTTTTCTTTTTTTTTTTAATGCTCATAGTTTTCAAGTTTTTTTAAATTTTTAAAAATTGTTTATACATTTATTAACATGTGTATACATTGTTGGGCCAATCCATGGGCATAGGAGATCTTTCCAGCTTCTGTAGTCTTCCTCAACTCTTTCTTCAGAGGTTTGTAGTTCTCCTTATAGAGGTCATTTACATCCTTTGTTAAGTTTACTCCTAGGTATTTGATTTTTTTTTAGGCTATTGTAAATGGAATTGTTTTCCTATATCAATTTTCTTGATTTGTTCATTGTTGGTGTATAGAAAGTGTACTGATTTTTGTAAGTTGATTTTGTATCCTGCTACATTGCTGAAGCTGTTTACAGTATCTAGGTGTTTTTGGGTCTTTAAGGTATAGGATCATGTCATCTGAAAATAGGGATACTTTGACAGTTTCTTTACCTATTTGTATTCCTTTTATTTCTTCTTCTTGCCTAATTGCTCTGGCTAGGAATTCCAGGACTGTGTTGAATAGGAGTGGAGAGAGTGGGCATCCTTGTCTCATTCCTGATTTTAGGGGAAATGGTTTCAATTATTCTCTATTAAGTATGATGCTGGCTATAGGTTTGTCATATACAACCTTTGCAATGTTGAGGTACATTCCTTCTATTCCTAGTTTTCTTAAAGATTTTATCATGAAATGATGTTGAATCTTACCAAAGGCTTTTTCTGCATCCATGAGGATGATCAAGTGGTTTTTGTCTTTGCCTCTGTTAATGTACTGTATTACATTTACTGATTTGCAGGGGTATGTTGAACCACCCCTGCATTCCTGGGATGAAGCCAACTTGGTTGAGGTGAATGATCTTTCTGATATGTTGTTGCATTAGGTTTGCCATTATTTTATTGAGGATTTTTGCATCGATGTTCATTAAGGAAATTGGCCTGTAGTTCCCTTTTTTGGACGTATCTTTGTCTGGTTTTGGGATGAGTGTAATACTGGCTTCGTAGAATGAGTTAGGCAATGTTCCTTCACTTTCTATTTAGTGGAAAAGTTTAAGGAGAGTTGGTATTAGTTCTTCTTTAAAGTAAAGGTCTGATAGAATTCAGCAGAGAATCTCTCAGGTCCTAGATTTTCTTTTTTGGGAGGCTTTTTATTGCTGCTTCAATTTCATTTTTTGTTATAGATCTGCTTAGGTGGTTAATATCTTCTTGGTTCAGTTTTGGATGGTCATAAGTATCTACAAATTTGTCCATTTCTTTAAGATTTTCAAACTTATTGAAGTATAGGTTCTTAAAGTAGTCTCTGATGATTCCCTGGATTTCCTTGGTGTTTGTTGTTATCTCACCTTTTGCGTTTCTGATTTTACTGATTTGGGTCTTTTCTCTCCTCATTTCAGTCAGATTTTCCAGATGTTTGTCAATCTTGTTTATTTTTCCAAAGAACCAGTCTTTTGTTTTCTTGATTCTTTGTATTTTTTTGTCTGTATTTCATTAATTTCAGCCCTTATTTTTATTATTTCTCTCCTTTTGCTTGATTTGGGTTTTGCTTGTTCTTGTTTTTCTAGGAGTTTGAGATGTAGCATGAGGTTGTTTATTTGAGATCTTTCTGTCCTTTTAATACATGCACTCATGGCTATAAACTTTCCTCTTAGGACTGCCTTTGTGGTGTCCCATAGGTTCTGGTAGGTCCTGTTTTCATTTTCCATAACTGCCAGGAACCTTTTAACTTCCTCTTTTATTTCATCAATGACCCATTGATCATTGAGCAATGTGTTGTTCAGCTTCCAATTGTTTGTGTATTTTCTGTTTGTGTTTTTATTGTTGAGTTCTAGTTTTAATGCAGTGTGATCAGATAGAATGCAAGGGGTTATTTCAGTTTTCTTATATTTGTTGAGGCTTGCTTTGTGCCCTAAGATATCATCAATTTTGGAGAAGGTTTCATAAACTCCTGAGAAGAATGTATATTGTGCAGAAGTTGGATGAAATATTCTGTAGACATCCTCTAGGTCCATTTGATCTATTGTGTGATTTAGTTCTAGAATTTCTTTATTGATTTTTGCTTCTGTGACCTGTTGGTGATAGGAGGGTATTAAACTCTCCCACTACCACTGTGTTGGAGTCTATATGTGCTTTTAAGTGCCTTAAAGTATGTTTGATGAAATTGGGTACACTGACATTGAGTGCATATAGATTGATAATTATTATTTCCTTTTGGTGTGTTTCCCCTTTTATTAGTATGAAGTGTCCTTTATCTCATTTGATCAATGTAATTTTGAAATCTACTTTGTCAGATATAAGCATTGTTCCTCCTGCCTGTTTTTTGGGGCCATTGGCTTGGTAAATCTTCTTGCAGTCTTTCACCCTGTGCCAGTGTTTGTTTCTGTCAATGAGATGGGTCCTCTGTAAACAACAGATTGTTGAATATTCCTTTTTAATCCAGGTTGCTGAATGGTGTCTTTTGATGAGGAAGTTGAGTCTGTTGACATTCAGAGTTAATATTGATAGGTATGTGGTGATTCCTGCCATTTAGTTGTTTTTGTTGTTTAAGGGTTTGATTGTGTGTAGCTGAATCAATGTTACTCTCTGATTACTTGTCTTTCTTCTCCTGTGGTTTGATACTTCCTGTCCTCTTGTGCTTTTGTTTGCTTTCATCTTCTGTGTGCAGAAATCCTTGGAGAATCTTTTGTAGTGGTGGCTTGGTGGTCATATATTGTTTTAGTTTCTGCTTATCATGGAAGATTTTTATTGCTCCATCTATTTTGAATAATAGTTTTGCTGGATAGAGTATCCTGGGGTTGAAGTTATTTTCATTCAGTGCCTAAAATACCTCACTCCATGCCCTTCTTGCTTTTAAGGTTCCTGTTGAGAAATCTGCTGTGATTTTGATGGGTTTACCTTTAAATATTATGTTTTTTCTCTCTTACAGCATTCAGTATTCTTTCCCTGTTCCCTGTGCTTGTTGTTTTAATGATAATATGCCATGGGGAGGTTCTATTTCCCTTGATTTAATTTTTGTGTTGTGACTGTCTTAGTTGCTAGCTAGGTTGGTGTGCTATTTCTGTCCCTGTCCTGGAGAGGTAATTTAGAAATAACTAATTCACAGTTTCAATACCCAACCAGTTGTTTATATATTATATAGAAGATCTTTTGTTGGTATTATCTATAAGCAGTGGGAGTTGTGGGGTTAACATTTATTAGGCTACCTATAGATATTTGGGGAATTGGTTAGGGTGGCACTAAAATGGGAGGTGGGAAGTGGGGTGGGTGAGTGGGGGAAGCAATGTGGGGGCTGCTGGATTTTGTGGCTCTTGTGTGTGTTTGAGTGTATTTCTGTTGTAGTGTAGTGGGCTTGTGTGAGGGATCGCATGGGGCTAGGGTTATGTAAGTTGGAACAGTAGGTTGGTCAGCAGGTGGTGAGTGGGTAGGAGGAAGGGTAGTGTGGTGACAGGTTGGGGGAGGATGGGCAGAGGGCTGAAGGCAGGGGGAGAGAGTGGATGAGAAGGGGCAGAAAGAGTAGTTGGGAAGGAGAGCAATGGATTGTAGCACAGGAGGAGGAGGGAGAGTGAAGGGGTGAGAATAGGGATGAGAAGATAGTGATGGTAAAGTTGATAGTACAGAAAGAAAAAAAGAAAAGAGAAATAAAAACAAAAAACCAACAATAATATAACAAACAAACAAAAACCAGGAAAAAAAACAGGTTCAGGAACAATAGAATTTCAGTCTTAGTTTAAGTTTTAGAGATATTCCTCCAGCATCAAGTCCTGGTGTTGGCATTTAAGCAGAAGCTCTGACATGGTCTCATCAGGTGATTGGCTTGTGAGTAGTGTTTTGTTCTTCTGGCTACCAGTTCAGTTGAAATTGTGAGGAGAGGTAGATTTGCCAGATCATGCAGGGTGGTCAGAGCTGTTGTTTTCCCCAGCTGACAGCTGTGTTATCCTTCAGCTGCAGCTGTTTGGTCAGATCCTCCCCTAAGCAAGGTGAGGCAGTTCAGTTTTGAATGCTGCCATCTGGCTCAGGAGATCAGCTCTATGATCCACTACCTGCTCTGCTTTGGGGAGTGGCTTATCACCCACCCTGCTCCCAGCCTTTGCTGCCTTTCCTGTATTTATTTACTGAGAGTTTGGTGCTGAGTTTAGCCCCTTGTCCTTCCCCCTTTCTCAGGTGCAGGTTCAGCATTCCACCCGCCCCTTCTACTGTCCATGTTTGATTACAGCTCGCTGTTTGGTTTTCAGTTTTGTTGGGGGGGATCAGTCTGCCCAGAGGCTGCACTGGTTTGTGTTCCCAGGAAATGGATAGGAGAGTTCCGTGTGGTGCGTGGTGCTCACTGTTCATTCTGTCAATTGATGCATAGGCAGGTTTGGAGTCAGCAGCAGCTGTGGGAAGAAATGGCTCCAAATTTTCTCAGTGCAGTGTGGCATGGGGAGGCTTTCCATGGGCTAGGGGTTCAGGATGTTGTAGAGTTTGATTTTGGTTGATCCTCTATTTCCACTTGATGGAGGGAGGAGAAGAGAAGGAGAAAATAAAAGAAAAAGAAAAAAGAGAAATCACTGTGGGGGAGGAGGATTTCCCTGTGTCTGGACCTGCCTTGCTGGCTGTGCTGTGGGTCACAGCTGTTAGGTGCAATTAAAGACTGACTTGAGGGTCAGTCTTTGAATTTAGTTTTGCACCTAATGTGATGGCAGTTATTATTCTGGCTAGAAGCAGTCAGAATTACCCAAGTGTAGCTACAATGTCTTATGGAGGTTTTTGGAGTCACAGAGCTTAGGCTTTCTGCTTCTATATCCTGGTCACCATCTTGGATCTGCCTAATTTTTTTCTTTTGTCACCTCATCCTGTGTTCTCATGTGAAGTGGTAGTCAGCCCAAATCTTGACCTATTTTTTTTATACCTTCTGTAACAAAGCAAGAAAACCTTTGTCTTTTATTAAGGATTAGAAACTGGTGGATAAAATTTATCAGTGTGTTATCTATGCAACATGCTTCCAATAGTACATTGCATTATTTGTTTGCTTTCAACTGTAAGAGAAGTTGAAAATGGGGGCCACAAAAACAATGACCATTGAAAACAACTTAGAATTTGTGTTTAAAAATTATCAGTTACTAAGAGCTGAGTTGTGTGTTTGATGTTTGTTGTGATGTTTTATTTTAGGTAACTATTTCTTCATGGAGCTACTGAGACTGCCTCAAGCACAATGACTAATTAAATGCACGAAAATCAAGTGGCTGAATTTCAGTAACTCTTACTCTCAAGATTATCTCATTTCCTGTTGATTTTAGTGACAATTATAATTGAACTCCATGTCCCTTTTTATACCTTTTCCCCATATGAAAATTCACCTTCTCATCCCCTAGATCAAAATCTTTATGTGCATGCCACTTTTTAACAATTAAAAATAAATTTTACAAACAAAACTTTCCCATATAATGACAGTTTCTTACCTGTCTTTCTGCTTCAAGGAGCTTACATAATAGAGACAGAGAGGAGTATCAAAAGAGCTACAGAGGCAACTAGAAGAATTTACATAGAGCCATGGAAGAATCTCAGATAAGAACACATGGAAGTAGAGAACCTTCAAATTTGTCTAAAAGGATGAATTTTTTAAATTGTTATACAGTGGAAGTATGTTGTAGCATTCACAAAGATCTTTACTATGTATCATAGTTGAACTCTATTTGGAAATGTGTGTCGATTGGGGAAAGACATTCCAATTTTCTACATTTGGGGTATAGTACGGACACAGGTTAAAAAGGTAGGAAGGAAGTTACATGACTACAAGGACAATGAGTACTGACTCTTCATCTGAAATCCAGAATTTGTGCTAAGCATAATGACGGAAATGGTTAGAAATGCTTGAGCTCTATTGTGCTGGAAACAGAGTTTGCTCCTGGCATTAAAGAGATTGGATTTTTTTTTTCTTTTTTTTCCAGTAGTACTGGGGTTTGAACTCAGGAGCCACTAAAGACTTATGAGCCAACTTTTCTAGCAAGTATTATGACAATACTTAGGATGGATGTAAGCAGTTACAATGGTAGTAGAGGAAGAAATTAGAAAACAAAGGCTTTAATTGAGGACGATATAACAAGAGGTCCACCAGAAGCAAAAGGATAAGAGCTTTTTAAGAAATGTAAAGGAATCATTGCAAAGGGAGGAAGAAAAGTCCTTAATTGATTGCAAGTGGTAGAAGAGTCGAAAAGAGACTTTTACTCTTCAATCTAGCAGAGCAAAATGTCAAGTAAAATATTCCCCTCCCAATTTAAACACTGAGAAATATACCCCAACCACAAAATTAAATCAATACTTGAACTAAACAAAAAGTCAAAGTAGTAATAGGAGGGGAATCTGAAAACTTAACAAAAGAACTGATTCTTTTCAGGATCGATGTTAACACTTGCTCTAGGACTCTCACTGGGAGCTGGAACTGAACTCTGATGCACAGCACAGAAGTAAGAAGTACTGTTCTGTAGGTCAAAGAAATATGAGAAAATATGCACCCACAATACCCTGGAATGCAGGAAGACAGCTTCTCAACATCTGGGATAGAAAATCTTTACCTGTAATAAATAAAAATCAATCCTGTGCCACATACATGTGGGATTTGAATTAAAACAGTTCCTATGGTACAGAAACCCCTTTCTGAGAAATTGGTTTAAGAATTATCTGGGACTATTGAAAATCCATAAGTCCCCTGGCACAACAAAACACAGATCACTCTCTGAGTTTCCCATGCAACCTATGGCAGAAATTGCAACACACACAGAGAAACATCACCATGAAAGAGAATCAGTTAATAAGAAAATAAACAGTGATAAACTGCCTTGTGAAATAGATGCTAACAGATTTTTTTAAAGAGGCAGAATCAGCAATGATTGAACAATGAAGCTTGAATAACAAGAAAAGTGACTAAAACTTCCATGGACATTTTCCTTGTCTTTGTTATGCTGGGGTAAAGGAAAATATGCTCAAAGTAAAAAGGATTTGCTTGAAGAACTTAATAGTATGGAAGAAAGAGTAGAGTTCATGAAAAAAATCATTCAATTAGTAAAAGAGAAGGAAGAGGGAGGGAAGGTGTAAAAAGAGAAGGAAGGAGGAAGAATTAGAGATAGATTATACTAAGCAAGAACAAAGTTTCAGGGCTCTGTGAGACAATTTCAAAGATCTACATATGGGTAACTGAAGTCCCAGAGAGGAAATTTGTAAATATGATGTCTGCATTTGTAGAGATAATGTAGAAATTGGTCGAAACTATAAATTTATGCATACTTGAAACTCAGTGAAGTCCAAACAAAACTAATTAGAAGAAACCTAACCATTCAACATAATTGAACTGCTGAAAACCAAAGATAACAGTATCTTGATAATGAGCAGAGAAAAATGATGCTTTATACACAGGAAAATTATTTATGTGGTCACATACTTCCCAGTAGTACCATGGAAACCTAAAAACAATGTCTTGAATTTCCTGAAAGGAAGTACATGATTGATCAAGAAATCTAAAACCAGTAAGAATGAAAGCAAAAGAGAGATATGAATGAATCTAAAAAACAGGTAAATGCTCTCCTGGGTCTGGGGGCAATGGGAGGAATGGGTTGCAAAGGGGCATGAGGAATCCTTGGGAGTGATGGAAATTTACTACATTTGTGTTATCATTGTTTCATGAGTGTACGTAACTGTCAAAACTCATTGAGTTGTGCACCTAAAAGAGTGGAGTTTACTATACACTAAACCTTCCTCCTATTGAGTGGGGAAAAAAGTTCAGAGTACCTTGAATTTCAAAATGGTATGAATAGTAAGATTGTATTTTTGTAATACTTAAAATTTTATCTTTCTGTTGTTTTATGCATGGAGAGATTCCCTGAATAATATTCAAATACTTATGATTATAATTTTGAGAGTGTGAAAGGTTGGTTTGGGGTGGATTTTTTTCTATTTTGCTTAGATTTCTTTTTATATCTATCATTTCTTTTCATATCATCAATTATTTTTACAAAATCAAATTAATTTTTTGGAAATAAATCACTAATGAAACAAAAAACAGTATGGTAGAACACTTATAAGGTTGGCAGCAAGTAAAAACAAAAAAATTATAACTTTATTGTGATGCATATTAGAAGGGGGGAAGGATTTTTACAAAAGAGAAAAATCTGCAAATATTTGAAACAGAAATATAGAAGAACTCTGCGATTTTTCCTCACAGATCCCTGAGCTCTGTTTTCCTGGGAGCAGCTAATCAATCCGTGTATCAAATTCATGCCAACATGAAAATAAATACAGTTTTTCCATTAACCTGGGTCAAATGTCCTCAAAAAGTCAAGGAGATTCAAGGTCTTCTTTCAAAGAAGGGGCAATAATGTTGTAAAACAGATCATTCTAGGATACAACATCTGATGTTAAACCACGCTCAGTAGATATTTCAGTAAATGAATGGATGAATGAAGAAAGAAAGGATGGCTTTCCTGTATTGCTCAAATTATACCCCATCAGTAGCTGCATATTCCAGCATGTCATGAGTCTGGCCCACTTTTTAAGTCATTTAAACTCATGGTGATTTAGTTAAAAGATCCGTTTCTCGAATGGTAGAAAGGTCACATACAAAGCACTTTATTACACCACAGATGGGTGTCACACACCTGTACACACACTGAAGAATACGTAACTTTACAACACTAAGTTAGAAATCCTGAATAATATTCTCTCTGTCAAGTTCCTGAAACTGAAGTGTAACGTCCTACAGGAGTAACGAGGCTTCTATGAAATACATTGTGCCCCAGGGATGGTCTGCCTTTTGAAGTATTCTATCATCTCCATTTCAGGAGTTACCGTTTTGTACATGAAAAAATGATATCAATTAGTGATAGCAAATGCAAAGCCTGGTAACCAAGGACATCTGGAAAATTCAATCAAAATCTTGGACATTATGTTTATAAATAATGTCATATATATCATCCTGATACTTAAACAAGTGAGGTTTCACTGGATTTTGGGGGGGTTTGTCTAGGAAGTGATCATTCTTTAAAGCCCCTGTATTTGTTAAGTTTTTAAAATAACCTGTTTTAAGATAATATTTTTGAACAAAACATGAAATAGTTGATGCTATTTCCATTAGTAACAAAAAACATAAAGAATTAAAGCAGTATCCATTGGGCAATTCTAACAAAATGATGGGTCACACCCATGACCTCAGAATCCTCATTTCAGGTTCAAAGGTATGAAGACCACACCAATTCTAGCCCATAACATAGCTTGTGTAGGTATATAGTTGTAAACTCTCATAGGATCTGTCTGTCTTCCAATAGAGAAGAAAAATGCATGGTTCAGAATTGTCAGAACCTAAGAAGTTAAAACAAACAAACAAACAAACTCTGTCACTAAGTTCCACTCCCAGAGATTCTGATTTAATTCATATGAGATATGCTTAGCTAGGCTTTAAGATTTTTAATGACTTTCAGGTAATATGCAAATAGAACTATTGAGATGGAATGTCCTGTAATCTTCCTGTCCAACAGAGTGACTTTTCTAGCATAAATAACAAAGAAATATGCTTTTTCTAACAATTATATATAATTTTACCATTATCCCAACATACTTATTTAGCTGGCAAGAAGAAATAATGATTTAAATTTGGAGGAAAAGTAAAAATTTTATGAGGGTTGAAGAGTGAAAATATCAACTAAAAGTTTAGGGAACGATGTGTTTTTCCTTATGAAAACAATTGATATACATACCATTCACATTTTTCCCAAAAGGCTTAAAATCTAATATTTTTAAAATAAGAAAATGTATGTTCCTGAAGTGAAAAATATGTACATATATGTATTTATGAAATGATAAATATGTATATATATCACCTAAAATGTCCTGTGCTCAAGAAATAGCACCCTTTATTTTATATTTAACATAACAGTAAGTCTTGAAATAACCTCAAACTTGTGTAATACACTTTATTATTTTTAACATTTTTATTAGTTGTACAGAGGGGTTTCATTGTGACATTTTAATACATGCTTACAACGTACCTTGATTAGGTTCACCCCCACCATCATTCTACTTCAGCCCCTTCTCTCCATACTTTAAAACAATTTCATTGTTCCATTTTCATACAAACATATAAATACATTGACCAAATTGACTCTCCTTCACCCTCGCCATTTACCCTCCCCCCACCACTAGTACCAACATCTTAACAGAACCTGTTTTACATTCCTGCCTTCATTTTCGTAATTTATCAGCCATTAGTATATTGTTCTTTAGTCAGATTAACCCCTCTATTAATCTCCCATACCCTTTCCTTCTACCCCCATTATTTGACAGATTTCAGTGTGTTTCATTATGCCATCTCTCTACATAGATACACTGTATTTCAGTATTATTCACTCTCTATCCTTCTTTTTTCCTCTCCCACTTCCCTCTAGTACCCTCAAATAGTCCCACTGTTATAAATATGTCCTATGTAGATAGATAGATAGATAGAGGATAGATAGATAGCTAGATGATAGATAGATGATAGATAGATAGATAGATAGATCATGGGGAGGCACTCTGCTCTTTCCTCACAATCCCTGAGCTCTGTTTCCCTGGGAATAGCTAATCAATCTCGTGAATCAAATTCACGCTGACATAAAAATAAGTACAAAGATCTTTTGATTTATAAACAACATCATTAAACAATATATGTCTATCTGTGTACATATTTTCATGTACCAGAAGATTTGAGGAGGTCATATAGACCCAGAAGTGGAATTTTATGGTCTTATCTTAACACATATCTTCAGTTTTTCTGTACATTGGCAGGCTATTCTGTAATGTAGTCCTGCCTATTTATACTCTTACCAACAGTTGCATTGTGAAACTTTTAATTTTGGTCTTTCTGGTAGCTTGGTAAGTGACACTTGCTTTAATTTGCATTTCTATGATTATAAATTAGGCTGATGTAATCACTCAGGTGTCTTTTTCCAAGAACTTCCCTCTTAAGCTTTGCTCATTTTTCCATTGGGTTTTTTAATCTATTTCTCAATGATTGTAGACATGTAAGAGTTCTTTGCATTTTAGTTACTAATCTTTTATCTGCTTCATGTTTTCAAAGTATCTTTCCTAGCTGATAGCTTCTTTTTAACTTTGTGAATGACATCTAATGTCATACAAATTTAATTTTAATATATTTATTAATCTTTTCTCTATGATTTATGCTCTGTATCTACATTTAGTTTTTTCCATAGAATATAAATCCTATTTATATTATTTTCCATAGAATATAAATAATAATAGCAATTATTTGGAAAAAGAAAATTACCATAAGCACTTTGAAACTGTTGATTTAATTTGTGAATTGTTTTCCAGGGTTGTTGACAAATTAATATACCCACCATTAATGCAATGAGAATAACTGATACATTTTGTTCTTTTAATATTTAATCTTTGTGTCAAGTGGATAGGCTCTGGTGCTCAGATGTTTGTTTGAACCCATCTGGATATGCTGTAAAGGTATTTTACACAAGGTCAACATTAAAGGTAGTGGATTTTAAATAAAGGAGATTACACTTCATAATGTGAATGAGTCTATATTCAGTCAAGATCTTTAAGGAAGATGACTCTCCAAAGGAACAGAAAATTCTGCAGCAGAAGCCTCTAGACTGGAGCAGCAATGTCTGTCCTTTCTGGGGCTCTGGACTACCTGCCTGTCTTGCTGGACTTCCCAGCCTCTGCAGTCACTTTGGGCCAAGTCCTTAAAAGTATCAGTGTCCATATAAAAATATCCCATTGATTCTGTTTCTCAGAAAAACTCTTACTGATTCAGTTCTGATGCACAATTTTTTATTTCTAGTTAAGTTACACATATACGCTGCCCAGTGTCAGGCATAGTTAATTTGACATGCCAGGCCTTCTGATTCCAATCTTTCCATTTAGGGTCATGTTTTAACTTCTCTTCTTTCTGCTTTTTTGCTCATAATGTTGGTCTTTACCTTGGGTTGGTTGACATTTCATTTGGATAGACTTCTTATAAAACAATTTCCCTACTCATAAAGACTTTGTACTCAAAAAGTTCATTTGGACTCATCACATTTCCTTGTATTACTGCAAATTATCAAACTTATTGGCTTGTGCATCAATTTGCTGGAGAATATTTATGTCTTTTTAGTTTTTCCAGTAAGCTAATGAGGCTATATCAGTAAAACAGTGGCTTATAAAAAAGAAAAAAAAATCCCTAACATTTTACTTAATTAAATTTCTGACTAACCATGGTTTAAAGGGTAATCTTTATATCAATAAAGACAACAATATAGGCAAGTGTTACAGATATACACCTCCCAGCTAATCAGGAGGCAGAAATAGGAGGATTGCAGTCTGAGGCCAGCCTGACCAAAGTTAGTTTGAGACTCTATCTGAAAAACAAACTAAAAGCAAAAGGATTGGGCTACGGCTTAAATGATAAGCACAGGACCCTGATTTCAATCCCCAGAACCAAGAAATAAATAAATTAACATAATATTTTAAAGTATGCTAAAAAGCAGCTTTTGTATATGACCATATTTATTGGAGTATGTAAGAAAAAATCATTTTCTGATATGTAGAAACTATTTTTCATTTTAATGTTATGTTGTCTTTAAAATGTAGTTTGTAGAGCATAAAGAAATTTCAGTAAACAATCTTACAGACTGATTAATGGGAACTTGCTATTGTTCTAACTTACACAGTCACCAAACCAGCTTTATTCACATTCTACACCAATAACCAGTGCCATTCCTAGGACAAAATAATCGCTGATAGCAACAGAAATATTTTTAAACCTCCCTCTTCTTTTTATTCACATCTGTTCAGTGTTTGAATGAATTTCCATTTTGCTTTAGAGAATGTGCTAAACTGTATGTTAAGTGGCAAGAATCTGAGTGTGTGGACAGTCAGAGAACAGCTGACAGAGGGAACTTCATGAGACCATGCCATGGTGACCTACACTGTCTTTCCCCGTGGGATAAACTGTAGTAGAACTCATCATTAAACAGCTTCCCAAACATAAGCAGTACACATGGCCATGTGCCTTATCATTTTCAAACAATGATGCAATATTTTTGGAACAACTTACTGGCATTAAAAATAGACAATTAATTCCTAAGTTTCTTTTCCTGACTTGATAGTATTAAACAGTGTAAAGTGTCTTTTGACTTTAGTATTATCAGAACCATTTTTTTTATGTGGAAAGAATGTAATAATTGGGAAGTAAACTGATTTTTATTGTTATTTCATGTAGTGATAACTACAGCTTATGCCCAGGAAACCTTAAATAAAAGTGTTCATAAGACACAAGCATTTAAGTGAAAAGAGCCTTGTTCAAATTATAATACTGTATATATTTCTTCCTCTAAAGAGAAGAAATTTATTTGTCTGCAAACTACTTTCTTTCAAGAATATGACCTTGATGCTGAACTCAGTTCCCCTAGTCTATTACTTCTAGAGAAAATGTATTCTGCATGTGGCAGTTAATAAGGCTTTCTCCCTAGTAGAGGATCTTCCAAAATCATGAGTCCATCCCAACAGCCAAGTATGTGCCAGTGTTTGAAGCAGAACAGCTCTCATGAACTTGAGAGAGGTCATTAGTAACAAGACTCTCTTGAAGCTATAGAATCCTGAATGCTTCTTAGAGAATTTCCCACGAGTATATCATATCACAAGCACAGGCCTGGTTTTTACCTCTTTTATTTCCCCACATAAAAAAATGAAAGGTGGCCAGGAGCACATGTTTGCAATCACAGCACTCAGCAGGCTGATGCAGGATGATTGCTTGAAGCAAATCTAGGTCCTGTCTCTAAATACATATACACACACATACATAAAAATGCCTGTAAACAAGCAAGGTTTCTCACCCATGGGTATCTATCACAGGTAAGTTGTCCTTTATAGCTAGCACTCTCCCGCACACCTTATACCCATTCTGTAAACAAGTGCCATCAGCTCTATCTTTAAAATATATCCCAACTCCAACTAGCTCTCAGCATTTCCACTGCTGCCACCCCAGTTCAGTTAGCAACAATTTCTCTTCAGACCAACTGTTACAGCCTCTTATTGGTCTTCCTATCCCACCCTCCAGCCATCCAGTGCCCAACCAGCAGAGAGATCTTTCTAATGTGGAAATTAGATCATATCTTCTCCACCTACAAATTCCCCCAATAGCTTCCCATCACTTTCCACAGTTGCTGTGAAAAGTCCCTAGTTTCACCAAATTGGTTTTCCTTCTGCCTTCAGACATACCGGTCATCTTTCTCACCCAGAGTCTTTGCATCTACTTCTACTTCTTCCTGAATTTCTTTCCCCAGTTGTTCCATGATCAACTACGTCTCAACTCAAGTGTTAACTTCTCAAAGATGCCTTCTTCTCCCACTGTTAGCAAAGCAGCTCCCCCCTTATCCTTCCACAATATTTCTCTTCTCTTCTTCATACTTTGACAATTTTATCAATTAATTTATTTTTATCCCTTCCTGTGTATTAATTACCAATTGCTGCATGATAAATTATCCAAACTTGGAGAAAATCCTAGCATGGCACAGCCAACAGGGCATGTCTGCCCTGTGGGGAAAAAAAAGCCCTGGGCCAGTTCTCCCTTTTTTCCCCCTTTCAATAAGCAGAAGATAGGGCATCAACCAGAACCCCTAACCCATGGAAAGCCTCCCTATACCCTGCTGAACTGAACCCAGTCCCAGGAAGTGTCTGCCATGAGAAAAGCAGCATGCCATTTCTCCCCACCAGCCAGTTTCAAAACTGCCTGCTTAAATCTACAGACCCAACAGGCAAGCAACACACACCACCCACAACTCTCCTACCCACCCCCGGGAACACAATTCAGCACAGCCCCTAGGCAGATTGAACCCCACTTCCAACAAAACTGAAAAGCATAAACAGTGAATTGTGATTTAACAACAACAGTGGGGGGAGAGGGGGTGAAATGCTGAACCTGCCCCAGAGAATTGGGGTGGAGCAAGGAGACAAACCGTTAGTGAAGAAAGGCAGGAAAATTGAAGGCTGAGAGCGGAGGTGGGGTGACAAGCCAACCTCCCAAAGCAGGACTGTGGTGGGTTGCTGAGCTAGTCTTGGGGGACTGAAGGCTATAGTCAAAATTGAATTGCCCTACATTGCTGGAGAGGAGCTGACCAGCCAGAATTGCAGCTGTAGGGCAACACAGCTGCTGCCTGGTTAAAACAACAACAGATCTGACCACCTTGCAGGAACTGGCAGTAAGATACCTCAGGCCCCAATTGTAACCTGCCTTGGGGACAGAAGGAACAAAATGCTGCTCACAAGCCAGTCACCTGGTGATTCTACGTCAGGGCTGCTGCTTGCAATAGACAGCCCATAAGACCAAGAAAAGTGGGGGAAAAAAAAGAAAAAACCCTCCAGCCATCTCCACCCTAAGCTGTCTGACAAGAGGGGCAGCACTCTTCTCCACAAAGCCCAGGGTACCAAGTGCCAGTACCAGCATTGGATGCCAAAGGAATAAGTCCAGGACTTTTACTGAGCAGAGTGAACATTTTGTTGTTGCTGTACCTGTATTTTTTCTTTTTTCTGTATTATTACCTTTACCATCACTATCTTCTTATCCCTATTCTTACCACCTTTACTTTCCCTCCTTTTCTTATGCTACAATCCATTGTTCTCCCTCCCAACTACTCTTTCTGCCTATTCTCATCCACTTTCTACCCCTGTCTTTGCCCCCCATCCTTCCCCAACATGTCACCACACTATCCCTCCCTCCTACACACTCACCACCTACTGACTAGCCTACTGTACTAACCATACACACACACCCAGCCCCCTGAAATCCCTGACACAAGCAACCTCCACTGCAACAACAGAAATACACCTAAACACACACAGGGGCCACAAAACCCAGCAGCCCTCATACCTCTTCCCCCACCTCCAATTTCCACGCTCCCTTCTAGTGCCACCTTTACCAGTTATCCAGTTTCTATCTCTACCCAAACAACCATTACCTCCCCCAACCCCCACTGTTTACAGATATTATCACAAGGAGTTTTATATATAGTAGATAAACAACTTGTCTGGCATTGAACCTGTGATATTGCTAATTTACACCTCCAGGCCAAGGACAGAAATACACATCAACCTAGCTAACAACTAAGTCAGCCACAACACAAAAATTAAATCAAGGAAAATAAAACAGACAATTCAAACCACCAACTAGCCAATCAAGAACATAGTTGCACAGCACCAATTGGAGCAATGGGGAGACGAAGGGAAGGAAACTACACTATTCAAAAAAACAATTCAATGGAGGATTTAGTGAGAAATGAAGAAAATGGATACTCAGTTCCTGACCCCAACAAAATAATGACAAATGTCTCTAATGAGCCCAGTGATGTTCACATAAAACTCCCTCAAGGAGGAACTCATGGAAGAAATCACTGAGAAAATCATGGAGAAGATACTAGACACAGTTAATCAGAAAGTACAAGATGCACTCAAGAAATTTCAAGACATCACAAATAAAGAACATGAGAAAACAACTAAATGAGCTAAGAGAGGACTTTAACAAACACCAAAGTGAAACAAAGGACATTATAAAAAGAGAGATATATGAAATAAAGAAGACAACACAAAATATAAAAGAGGAGTTGAACAAAGATATGGAAAACCTCAGAAAAAAGAATCCAACAGAAATCCTGGAAATAAAAAGTCCCTTTTAGTCAAGCAAAAAACACAGTGGAAGGTCACCCCAGTGGACTAGAATAAGTGGAAGGCAGAATATCAGAGCTCAAAGATAAAATAGAAATTAAAGATAAAACAGAAGAAATCTTAGTCAAACAACTCAAGAGCCATGAAAAGGACATTCAAGAACTCAGCAACTCCACAAAAAGACCAAACTTAAGAATCACAGTCATTGAAGAAGGAAAAGAGGTACAAGACAAAGGGATATGTAACATAGTCAATAAAATAATAACAAAAAATTTCTGAAACCTTGAGAAAGACTTGCCCATTCAGGTACAGGAAACCTCCAGAACACAAAACAGACTTAACCAATATAGAACCACTCCATGGCATATTATCATCAAAACAACTAGAACAGAGAACAGAGAAAGAATATTGAAGGCAGTAAGGAGAAAAAACAAATAACATTTAAAGGTAAACCCATCAAAATGACAGCAGATTTCTCAGCAGAAACCTTAAAAGCAAAAAGGGCATGGAGTGAGGTATTCCTGCTATTGAATGAGAATAACTTCAGCCCCATACTCTACCCAGCAAAACTATCATTCAATATTGATGGATCAATAAAAGTCTTCCAAGATAAACTGAAACTAAAACAATATATGACCACCAAGCCACCACTACAAAAGATTCTCCAAGGAATTCTGCACACAGAAGATGAAGCAAACAAAAGCACAAGAGGACAGGAAGTATTAAACCATAGGAGAAGAAAAAATAAGTATTCAGAGAGTATCATTGATTCAGCTGCACACAATCAAATCCTTAAACAACAAAAACAACTAAATGGCAGGATTCAGCAGGATTCAGCACATATCTATCCGTACTAACATTGAATGTCAATGGACTCAATTCCCCCATCAAAAGACACCATTTGGCAAACTGGATTAAGAAGGAAGATTCAACAATCTGTTGTTTACAAGAGACACACCTTGTTGACAGAAATAAACACTGGGTCAGGGTGAAAGGCTGGAAGAAAATTTACCAAGCTAATGGTGCCAAAAACAGGCAGAAGTAGCAATACTTAAATCAGACAAAGTAGACTTCATACTTACATTGGTCAAATGAGACAAAGGTCTCTAATTAAAGGGGCAACACATCAAAGGAAATAACAATTATCAATCTATATGCACCCAATGTCAGTGCACCCAACTTCATGAAACATACACTAAAGTACTTAAAATCACATACAGACCCCAAGGCAGTGGTAGCAGAAGACTTTAAAACTCCTCTATTGCCAATAGATTGGTCATCTAGACAAAAAATCAACAAAGAAATCCTAGACCTAAATGACACCATAGATCAAATGAACCTAACTGATGTCTACAGAATATTTCATCCAACATTAGCACAATATACATTCTTCTCAGCAGCCCATGGAACTTTCTCCAGAAAAGACCATATCTTAGGACACAACAAATACAAGAAAATTGAACTAACTCCCTGCATTCTATCTGATCACAATGCAATAAAACTAGAACTCAACAACAAAAGCAGCAGCAAAAGTTATGCAAATAATTGGAGACTGAATAATACATTGTTTAATGATCAGTGGGTCAAAAGTTATGCAAATAATTGGAGACTGAATAATACATTGTTTAATGATCAGTGAGTCATAGGAAAAAAATAGGAGAGGAAAGCAAAACGTTCTTGAAATTTAATGAAAATGAAAACACAACCTATCAGAACCTATGGGACATAGCAAAGTCAATCCTAAGAGGAAAGTTTATAGCCATGAGTGCATATATTAAAAGGACAGAAAGATCTCAAATAAATGACCTCATGCTACATCTCAAACTCTTAGAAAAAGAAGAACAAGCTACACCCAAAACAAGCAGAAGAAGAGAAGTAATAAAAATAAGGGCCGAAGTTAATGAAAAAGGGACCAAGATAACCATACAAAGAATCAACCACAACAAAATAAGAAGATGATTCTTTGAAAAAAATAAACAAGATTGACAAGCCCTGGTAAACCTGACTAAAATCAGGAGAGAAAAGACCCAAAATAGTAAAATCAGAAATGAAAAAGTGTAGATAATGACAAACACCAAGGAAATTCAGGGAATCATCAGGGACTAGATTGAGAAACTATACTCCAATAATTTGAAAATCTTGAAGAAATGGACAAATTTCTGGATACTTAGACTATCCAAAACTGAACAAGAGGATATTAACCACCTAAACAAATCTATAACACATAATGCAATTGAAGCAGCAATAAAGAGTCTCCCAAAAAAAGAAAAGTCCAGGACCTGATGGAATCTCCACTGAATTCTTCAAGACCCTTAAAGAAGAACTAATACCAACACTCCTTAAACTTTTCCATGAAATAGAAAGGGAATAATACTGCCTAACTCCTTGTATTACACTCATCCCAAAACCGGACAAGGACACATCCAAAAGGGCAAACTACAGGCTAATAAATCTCCTTAATGAACATTGATGCAAAAATCCTCAATAAAATAATGGCAAACTGAATGCAACAACATATCAGAAAGATTATTCACCATGACCAAGTTGGCTTCATCCCAGGAATGCAGAATGGTTCAACAAACACAAATCATTAAATGTAAATCAGCACAAAAATAGAAGAAAAGACAAAAAACACTTTGTCATCTCAACAGATGCAGAAAAGCCTCTGATAAGATTCAATACCATTTCATGATAAAAACTCTAAAGAAACTAGGAATAGAAGGAATGTACCTCAACACTATAAAGGCTATATATGACAAACCTATAGCTAATATCATACTTAATGGGGAAAAACTGAAACCCTTTCCCCTAAAGTCAGGAATGAGACAAGGGTTCCCACTAGCCCCACTCTTGTTCAATATAGTCCTGGAATTCCTAGCCAGAGCAACAAGGCAAGAAAAAGAAATAAAAGGAATACAAATAGGTAAAGAAGTAGTAAAACTATCCTATACACAGATGATATGATCTCATACCTTAAAGATTCTAAAAACTCCACCGAAAAACTCCTAGACACCATAAACAGCTTCAGCAAAGTAGCAGGATACAAAATCAACTTACAAAATTCAGTAGCTTTTCTATATACTAACAATGAACAGATTGAGAAAGAATATAGGAAAACAATACCATTTACAATAGCCTCAAAAAAAAATCAAATACCTGGGAATAAACAAAAGATATAAAAGACCTCTATAAGGAGAACTGCAGACTATTGAGGAAAGAGATAGAAGAAGACTACAGAAGGTGGAAAGATCTCCCAGGCTCAAGGATTGGTAGAATCAACATAGTAAAAATGGCTATACTACCTAAAGCAATCTAAACGTTCAGCACAATTCCCATCAAAAACCCAATGGCATTCATCACAGAGATTGAAAAATCAACCCTACAGTTCATTTGAAACACAAAAGACTGAGAATAGCCAGGGCAGTACTCAGCAAAAAGAGCAATGGTGGAGGTATCACAATACCCGACTTCAAACTATATTACAAAGCAATAGCAATAAAAACAGCATGGTACTGGCACAAAAGCAGATATGAAGAATAGTGGAATGGAATAGAGGACCTGGATATGAATCCATGCAGCTACACACACCAAATTTTTGACAAAGGTGCCAAAAGTTGATGCTGGAGAAAAGAAAGCCTTTTCAACAAATGTTGCTGGGAAAAGTGGTTATCTGCCTGCAGAAAACTGAAAGTAGATCCATGGCTAGTATCAACTCAAAGTGATTAAGGACCTGAAACCTTGAAGTTAGTACAGGAAAGAGCAGGGAATAACTGGAAGCAATAGGTATAGGCAAGGACCTCCTCAATAGAACCCCAGCAGCTCAGCAACTAAGACAAAGGATGGACAAATGGGACTGCATGAAATTAAAAAGCTCTGCACAACAAAAGAAATGGTCTCTTAATTGAAGAGACCACCCACAGAATGGGAGAAAATCTTTGCCTGCTATACATCAGACAAGGGACCAATAACCAGAATATATAGGGAGTTAAAAAAAAATGAATTCCCCCAAAATCAATAAACCAATAAAGAAGTGGACAACTGAACTAAACAGAACGTTTTCAAAGGAAGAAATCCAAATGGCTAAAAAACACATGAAAAAAAATGCTCATCATTCTTGGCCATAAAGGAAATACAAATCAAAACAACACTAAGATTCTATCTCACCCCTGTTAGACTAGCCATCATCAAGAACACCACCAACAACAAATGTTGGCGAGAATGTGGAGAAAAAGGAACCCTCACACACTGTTGGTGGTAATATAAGCTAGAACAACCACTATGGAAAACAATATGGAAGCTTCTTTAAAAACTAAAAATAGATCTGCCATATATCCACCGATCCCACTCCTAGGGATGTACCCAAAGGAATGTGATTCAGGTTATTACAAAGGCACCTGCACATCCATGTTTATGGAAACAGCCAAGATGCCCCACTATCAATGAATGGATTAGGAAAATGTGGTATTTATACACAATAGCATTTTACTCAGCCACAAAGAGGAATGAAATTTTGTCATTCGAAGGAAAATGGATGGAACTGGATCATCTTATGTGAAGTTAGTCAGGCTCAGAAGGCCAAAAATCGCATATTCTCCCTCATATGTGGATTATAGACCTAAAACAAATGCAGTAATATTATTGGACATGGGTCACACACTAAGGGGAGACCGAGTATGGAAAGGATAGGGTAAGGGAAGGAAACTTATAAACTTGAATGTAGTTGACATGTTCACTGTACAAGAGCAAATATAGTAATCCTAAACTGGCAGAGGCCACTATGGGACTAGGAAGTAGCGAAGAGGTCTGATAGAGATGAAACAATTTGGGCAGTATGTATGGAAACAGCACAAGGATTCTCCCTGTATAGCTATCTTCATCTCAAACTACCAAAATTTCTATGTTTTTCTTTTTATCTTATATGGTTTTTCTTCAACAAAATTGGAGAACAAGAGGGTGAAACAGGTTCTGTCTGGAGGTGAGGAAGTGGAGGAGGAAGGGCCCAAATAATGTATACACATGTAAGTAAATGTAAAACTGATAAAATAAAATTTTTAAAAATCACCCAAATTTAGCGGCTTAAAACAACAACAAACATATATTACCTGACACAGCATTTGTGAGTTAGGAATTTGGAAATGACTTAGCTGGATTGTTCTGGCTCAGGGTTCCATGTTAGGTTTCCAAGGCTGCAGTCATCTAAAGGCTTGATTTCAAGATAGATGACACACAGTGTTGGCAGGTTTGTGCCTGGTATCAGACAAAAGTCTCAGCTCCTCAACACATGGATTTCTCTATAGAGCTGTGGAATATCCTTACAATATGGCAGCCAGGTTCCCCCAGAGCAAGTGCTCCAACATGAAAACCAACAGCCTTGGAGGTATCATACAATCATTCCAGCAATACCATCTCCATTACACAGGTAATCTTTATTTTGTGTAAGAAGAAATTAGATCAGGGCATGAGTACCAGGCAGCCAAAATTATGGGGATGCTGGCTACCATATCCTGGAGATCACAGACTCCCTCCAACCTCTTAAAAAATATCCCACTGACTGGAAAAGTACCTGATGCTCAATGAAGGCTTGATTGATAGTTGATTACCTATTTAATGGCAAATTTGTGTCTCAGTTTCTGAGTTTGTGTCCTTGCTTGACTGTATGTAAAAAATACTGATTGGAAGTCAAAGGAACTGAGTTTCTTCCTAACTTTGCTCCAGTTTAGTTATGTGTGATCCTGTATAAGTTGCTTAGTATCTATGTTCCTTAATATTTTTGTCTATAAAATGGAAATAGTATCTATCCTGACTCATTCACATATTTATTATAAACATAGTGAATGGCAGCATAATTCAACTTGGGCTCAGGGATAACAGGTAGGTTCCACGTTGAAAACTAGCAGTTTTTAAATTGTGTTTTATTATTTCTAACCTTCCCTTCCTCTTTGAAAGAACAAATAGGTTGAATTAGATAATCTGTAATGTTCTCCATTCCTCAAACTCTGTAGTCTCCATAGCTGAAGTGCCAAGCAGAATAATTTGTAGACATTTTAACAAGTGTGGTTTAGCTAAAGGATATTGTTGCTATTGTCAAAAGAGTTGCATTGCTAGTACACCTACGTATAAAGCATCTATGAGATGTTCTGACTGGAGAAATGAGGCACATCCACAAAGTAATGTCACACATTGAAGGAAAAGGGCCCAGAGGACAATGGGAGGGAGGCTTGGGAAGTACAGGCAAACCTGAGTTCAGTCCACCATGCAGTTGCTATGTGGCTTTTGAAGTCTCTGAATCCAGAACCCAGAAAATTCAAGAAACTGTGAGGAAAGCTGTTTTTTACCAGGGCCCAAGAGGGCACCCTTGCACCTTTGTAGAAATGAAGGGAAAATAACCCCAACTGTATACTGTAATTCTTTGGCATTCTAGTCAGCTTCTCGCCCTTAGTCAACACCAGTCCCCTCCCCCAAACTGTAAGAAATCTTCAAAGGCCACCAAATCACTAAATGAGAAAGACTTGCTAAGATTACTAGCTCATAAACTTTCATTTCAAATCTCTGCTTTTGTATTAAAGCTTTCTTACTAGAGGTAAGCAGAAATTGACGTGTAACACCGATCTCATTAGTGCATCAGTCGTATTTGTTCCTTCATCATCCTTTTGAAAACTGAGATTTGTAGATTTTTGTAAAAACATTTTTTTTTAATTTGTCCTACTGAAAATAACTTCAACTTTGGCAGTCATACCCATTTGATCCTCATGCTAGGCAATACAACTAGCAAACATATAAGGAAAGATGGAGACATAGACATAGACAGAGACCAGAGAGAGAGAGAGAGAGAGAGGCAGAAAAGTAAATGTCCAAGGGAATTTTTGTCTTTGTATCTTAGAAGAATAGCACATTTCCCATGCTTTTAAGAACTCAGAAATGTCTTTCATTTGTGTTTATAATAAAATCTGGATGTAAAATTCTGGACAATGATGTAACTGATATATTTGAACAAACATCTGTAGAGGAAGATAAAGTGTCATTGATTTGTTTGTGGAACTAGACAATTTGAAGTGAAGTATGAGGATCTTAGTTGCTTATTTGTCAGCGTTGCTAACAGTTGTAGCTTGTTATAATAAGCTTAAAACATTGAAGCTCTGGATTTAGGACCCCAATGAAGCATCAGGATTCAAAGCAATACAAATAGTAATACCAATTGCTCTGCCTTACACATCTTAAATTTTTGATCTTTAATCCCTCAAAGCCACCTTGAGCCATGTGCTGAAACCACCAAGAGTGATGACTGAAAAAATCCAAAGGGATTAAGGAGTCATTTCCGCTAGGGAGAAACACATTTTCTCAGCTGTTCTTGCTTCTGTGAGGACTGATTTTCTTTAAACAAGCCAACCCTATTTCAGTTGCATTACTCCTGTTCCCCTGGGAGTAGAATGATTTTTTTTTTTTTCTCACATTGGGAATTTAAGAGTAAATTGGGCATGTGCAGCTCTGTTCCATCACCATTGTCTTTGGGAGAGACAATGATCCTTCATGTTTAAGTCCTACCCTAATATTTCACCACCACCCCAAGCTGGGGGCCCCCATGACTCCAGCATTATAAATAGAATAGACTAGTTTATCTAAGGGTCAATTAGCAGGACTATTGCCCTTCAATTAAGTACAAATTTTAACTTTGCCAATATTTTGAGTTTCCATCTGTCAGTTTTTATTTTACTTCTCAAGACTCCAACAATGTTCAATAAACTAATTAACAGCCACTCTTGGCCAGTTTTCATACACTTTCATATCCCTCAAACTAAGCTCATACTTGCAGCTATACACAAAGTTTGAAGAAATACACCTGCTAAGAGGGAAGTAGAGGATGAGACTTAATATCCTTGATCTTATGTTAAGTGAAAACAGTAGAATAGAAATTTCTATAGTTTAAACATTGTGTCAAGCACCCAGGAAGGTCATCTTTTTGCAAATTAATAATGCAAATTCATCAGGATTTAAGTGACTTTTGTAAAAGAATGTTTTTCCATATTTCATTTAATTCTCTCCCTTTTGAAAAAGTCTTATAATATTTTCAAACAAATAGATATTTTGAGCAGAGATTTATTGACTAGCCTACAAACACAGCAAGTTTTATGTAAAATGTATAGTTCTTTTTTAAATAATTACTTCAGTTTAGATTATAAATGGAACCTTAAAAATTAGGTAAAAATTTTATTTAGCCCAAGAACCATTTTAGGGGGAAAGTATATTTAGAAACTAAAATATTTGTTTTATAAACAGAAAGTGAAATATCTGCAATGGTGCATTATTAATTTTATCCGATCACTTGCTAGTCTTTCTTCTTCATTGTATACTTTGTCATATGTTTTGAAATCGTGATCAAAAGTTCTTCCCTAGTGACAGACACTGTCGGGGCCTCCAATTTGAGGTCCGTTGTTGGTCTGAGATTCCATCAGCCTTTGAGGGCTTCCTTAATTCAAGCACATATGTGAGCGTATGAAAATAATACTGCTTAATTAACTTGATATCAATCATGAAGCTAGGAGAATCAAACAGACTTCAGTGATGTGATCTGCTCATTATTATTATTATTATTATTATTATATTGGAATCCAGAGAAAATGCTCATTTTTCTGAAGAAAAATTTTATATCACTAACTTCTCAAGTGTTTTGGTTAATATTAATATTAAGGTATAAATTTATTAATGACTTCATACTTTTATCCTATACTCTGTCCACAGACTAGTTAGAAATATGCATTCTCTTTTATTGTCCATACTTCTTGAATCCCTATGTGTGTGCATGTGTGTAAGGAATAAGTGTGAATTTTGGATGCTCTGAGCCGTGCTCCACTTGACTGCCTCTTACAGAGCCTTCTCAGCTTCTTCCCTAACCTACCTGAGGCTCTGAATATAGTTTCTCAGGCTTTTCTTGAGAATATTAAGACATTTATCATTTGCATTCCACGCAGTCTTGCCTTCTGAGCTCCTCAGGTAGCAACTTGATTCACTCCTGAAAAGCCAAAATGGCTGTCTTCTTAATTTTTTAGGATATAACAAGGGAGGGAGTCAGATCTACTCTTCCTCTGAAAGTACTTAAGGATGTTGGAATCACAACACAGAAAAAGAAGAAAACTTTCAGTTTATTTATTTTAAGGGTAAGTGGAGAGGATGGGGCAGGACTCAGCATGAAACAAACTAAAAGAGAGGGAAAATGAACACATGGAAGCTGCTCTCTGGGTTAGGCAGTGAATGTAGAAATGAAGTGATGAAAATTTTTCATCAGAGAATTAAAAGATTTTTAATTTACTCGAGCTATGATAGATGAAATTCTTTTAAAACAGCTGTTAGGTACTCTGTGCCAAGATTTTTTATTTCTTTTATGAAAAGAAAATTTATGAGTGTTGTTTATTATAAAAGAAGAGTTAAAACATTAAAGGAATTTGTAAAAATGAAAAGGATTGTTTATTGTTGCCCAAAACACTGAACTTAGGTGTCACTTCCCTAAACCTCCACTTCTACCCTCAGAACAGATGAGCCCCCTGTGTAAAGCTCTCTATGTTTGTTTTTATAAATTTAGTCCAAGAGAGTATGGATATTTTACTCTTGATTATATGCCCAACATCCAGTATAGTATGTGACACAAAGTAGGTACCAAATATTTTTTTAATACAAGTGGAAGAATTAATGCATATTCCTCTAGTCATCCATGAAACCACATGTCCTCAGGTCTCACTAGTTTGTGATACAAATAACAACATTTAAAACATTAAAGCAAATTTTATTAACCCTAAGGCCTCTCCTACACCTGCAGGAATTTCTGTTCCCTAAAATCTCTTCTAAACATTTAAATTCTTGAGGTTCTCCTGGTGTCTGCTGCTTCAAAGAGTGCCTGTCTGTCAATCATACCAGCACTAAGGCTCTCAATGCCACCTGAAGGAAGATAACTCTTCTTTGCCTCCCTACTTTGATCTCCTCGGTTACGAGCATCCCACTGTAACACCACACTTAGGCTCTGAAAAGTTAGCCAGCCTGACAGACACAGTTCACCTCCTTCCCTTACCAAGTCTGTGCAATGGATTAGCCTCATTTGAGCCAAGAGTTTAAACACGCTGGAGAGAAAGCGCTGTCTTTTAGCCCCAGTTACAGCTTTTGTACCTTTGTGTTTAGAGGAACAGTTTCCCCAGAAATCTTGTATTGATGCGGAAATAAATGATAGGTTGAGGTTTTCTAAACATTGAGTTTTTTTTTTTTTTAAATCTCTACCACTGTATTTAATCAAATTCTGCAAAATTTCTTTTTTTCTCTTTTTGGCAGTACTGGGGTTTGAACTCAGAGCTTTGCACTTGCTATGCAGGTATTTACCACAATTCCTCCTTCCCCTTCCTCCCTCCCTTCCTTCCTTTCTTCTTTTCTTCCTTCTTTCTCTCTTTCCTTCCTTCCTTTCTTTCTAACTTTTATGTACTTTCTTATAGAATCATGGTAACTCCTGAGGTTCTTCCATGAACCCCTGGATGAATTAGGGGGCTCATTCCCAGTTTCTTCCCAGTGTCCTACCATGCACTCCACTGATTTAGTTAGTTGCTCTAGTGAGTCTTTGACCTCAAGAAATCATCAGGTAAGAAAGAATCAACAGTCTTCATGTTTACATTTGTCCCCTAACTCCAGGTAAACATGCCAGACCTCCCATGATCTCCCTCACCTCTGTCCTGGGGGACATGTCTGGATGCCCTTGCCAGTTCTGTGACTCTCAATAAGCATTTAGTCTGGAATGAGATTCCTAATATAATGCTTCTGGTAATTCAGTTTCCTCCTCAAATCTCTCTCTTCCCCTCTTGAAAGGAAAGCTAGTTATCCATGAAAATGCAGGTTTCCCATCCATGGCACAGGTATCTCTGGAAGGCCATCACCCAGTGAGGGACTGCATTTCACATACCCACTCATGTGTGCGTAGAACCACATAACGTGCTGTCACCAATGGAATATGAGTGGAGGCTGTTTTTCTCCTCCAGACCAGGGTTATAAGAAGCTGGTGATTTCCTCTTGCTCTCTTCTCTCTTTTGGCATTTTGATATTAAAAAAAAAAAACCCAAAAAACCTATTTTTTTCTTTTTGAAACAGTGTCTCACTATGTAGTCAAGATTACCCTAGAACTCACTATGTAGCCCATGCTGTCCTCAAACTTACAATCCTTCTGTCTCACCCTTCTAGGTGCTGGGGTTTTAGGTATGTACCACAATGCCCAGCTCAAAGATTTTGATGCTTTGGGGAATGGTCAAGATACAGTATTCAAGGAGCTTCTGTCCCTAAATGGCTCTGTAGATTCTGATCAATAACATACACATAGATAGTATATGAGCAAGAAGTAAGCCACCGTGGTGTTACCTTGCATTACCTGGAAGGTGCTCTAACTAGAAGACCTAATCTGTCTGTGAGAGAAGGCAGAGTTTTGATGTGGTCACTGAAGTTTACAGTTCTGCAACATACCAAGCCAGACCTCTAAATGAGCTCAACAGATGGGTAGATCCAGCTGTTGGGTTATGTTTTTTTAAATATGGATAATGAACTGACTTTTAGTTCCTCAACTTTAAGTCCTCGTCATTATATCACCATCGTCATTACCTCATAGCTAAACTTGGCAAGCCAGAAGCCATTCTGCTCCTACGCATGAACTTGTTTATCCTCACAACAACCACAAGTACAGATGTGGAAACTAAATCATGAAGAAGCTTACAGAAACGGCTAATGGTTGGATATCAGGAAGTGGTGCTAACAGGATTCAAACCCAGGCAGTCTTGCTTAAAGTCAAAGTTTTTAACAACTAAGAAATATACTCTTCAACTTCAAAATACTCTCACAGGCCCCAGGATTTTGAAATGTCCCACTCAGTACCTTCTAACCACATCTTTTGCTGTCCAAGAACCCGTGTTTTCATAGACCACACGTCGTAAACACACACTAAAGATGCAGTGGAGAAGCGGATATTCTCCCATTTCATTCAAAACCGTGAACTTCCAAATGGGCATTGGATTCCTTTCTGCTGTCCAGTCACCTCTGTTCTAACCATAGCTTGAGTATCTGCCATAGATAGATTCTGCCTCAGTTCTTACCAGTCATTATTGCTCTGATCTTCCTCATAAGATTATTCAAACCTCTTTTCAGAACACAAAATAGGAAACCTTTTTATAACACATACACACTGTTCAGCTTATTTACTCGACTTTTCTGTTTTCAGCTTCACTTCAACTTGGCAAAAGTGCTTGGAAATGATACAAATCTATGGCAGATACTGGGTTTGAAGAAAATACAAGTGATATTTATGTGTGAAATATTATAGTCAAATTAACCCATTCTAACCCCTCCCCTCACCCAAACTTCCACAAGTGTGTCTGCACCAGTCTTATGCCTCATGGCGCTCTCTCCGGTCCATCCAACATCCCAATGGCAGTGTGCAGCCCTTGTGGCTTCTCCACGCTCCCTAGCCCTGTGTTTATTGTGAGTCTCAGTGATTGAGAACTCTAACATGTTCAATTTCTGCCTTTCTGGGTACACTATTCAAGTCCTCGTAGAAATAAAATCCTCATCAGCACCCCATCCCTGATCAATCCATCTACAAGTGAAGACTATTCTGACCAACATGAATTCAAAGTAGCTACACATTCTGCAACTATAGCTGACATTTTAATTTTAACCTTCAGGTGTAGAAAACTATGTGCTCTGCCCATCACATTTTTTGGTCATACTATTCTTCCCTGTGTCAACATTGTCTTTTTATAATAGTTAATTTAATAGTTTCATGAAATTACATTACACTGTCAAAAAATAACGTACCTGGGCTGGGGAGTAGCTCACTGGTAGAGAACTTGCCTGGCACACAGAAGGTTCTATGTCAAAGCTGCAGTCCATGCAGGTTTGACAGAGAATAAATGTACTTACCATTTTTTATTGATAAATATTTAGGATTGGGGTGAATATCACCTTTAGTTTATTTTCACTAAGGAAAAAATTTGCTTCCATGATATCTTCAAAAAGACAAATTATTGAACTATATTTATTCCTGGTTCTCTAGGGGAGAAAAGTTACCTTCATGAAATAATCATTTCCTACAGAACATCAGAATATCACTAGTAGTTTCCAGACACTCTAGCCAAGTCTATAAAACTATGTGTGGTAAGTTAAAAGTTAACTGTTTGTTAATAATAAACTTAGGGATAAGATTTTTCAAACACTGTTCACTTGGATTCCCAGGTGAAGAATCTAGACACTCTGAAAATGCCAGTGTTTGTAGAAATTGCTTAATAACCCAAGTATTCCTAGAATTTTCAGTGTGTTATGATGTTTGATTATTAACCTTGGCAAAGAAGGTAGTGATCGGTTTGCATTCTGTTGCTTCTCCCCCACCCCACTAAGGCTTCATGCCAGATGACAGTGGGGCCCAAATAAACCCAACAATGAGCCATTTTCCTGAGTGCAAAGGAGCTGGTCCTTGGGTCAAACCTGGAGTTTGGAGGCCTGTGGTGACTGAGAAGGAACAGGAAGTTGAATTTTCCATGGACCAAATTTTGAGAACAGTGTCCTAGGTATGCAAAAGTTGTAGCTGAAAAAAGCAAAGGTGAGGACAAAGTCTCATATGAAAGTCAAAGGTGAAAAAAATGGAAGAAGATGCAGTGGGGTCAGAATTCCAAAGAATCAGGGTTAGTCAGAACAGAATGTCCAGAAAAGATAAGAGGAAACAACTTAAGGTTGGTGCCACAAATTAAAAGGACCATGGCCTGGCTCTCTATTAACAAGCATAATTAGAGAACACGGGTGATCTACTCGTATAATTTATGTAATAACAACCTGAAGACAATCGAATACCTAATAACTTCCTAGCAGATATTTCATCACATCTAATATGCCAAGTTGGGTAAGATGCATCTGAATGTCAGAAGATAAAAAGGTGAAATATGGTACAACTTACAATCCAAGCAATATAGGGTATTGAATTCTTTCATATAATTAATTTAGATATTTTAAGCATGATTCTTTGAAAACATAAAAGTGTATACTACATCCAGCAGTTATACATTATCTAATAAATGTTAATAACTATTTTTAAGATGGAGAATTAAAAAGTCATATAGACCATTTTTTCCCAGGATGAACTTGTATGTTCTGAAAAAAACTGTATTTATTGTTACCTTAGCATGGGCTAAGCCATAATGACCACAAATTGATCCTTAAATATCTGTAGTGTAATCCAAAAAAGGTTTCCTTTCAGATGCCTGCTAGGAAGTTTTCTTCCTCCTGGAGCCCCCAGTCTCCTGGCTACTGCAGCAGGTAAGAGAGAGGGAGGAGGTAGTCTGAGGCTAGATTCACACCGTAGGCCAGCTAAGCCACAAGGTACTGTCTGGAATCACAATGAGTATTTTTGAACACAATCTCTAGGATGGAGTAATTAATCAAACAGCTTTTCTTGGACAGAAATCCTTCTAAATGCCACCACATTTTCATTATACACAAACAATGTACAAAGTCAACTGGCTCTGTGATTGACATCTGTTCCTCACATTTGCCTCCTTGATACATCTTTTGTATATATCATGTTGTAGTTTGATATTTTATAATTGTCACAGTCCTCTGCAAAATGTCGATTTATTTACAATAATTTCATGAAGCATAAGGTTACTTTTAGAGCACTGTGCGCAAAGTCTTCAGAATGAAGTAGAGGCAGGGCACCTATGAGAAGCTTGCCTTTAGAGCTCAAGTTTTCAAGATTTAGACATACAGCACACCAAGTGACAGGGAGGTGCAACAAAGTCACCACATCGCACAGGCCCAGGGAAGGCCTGGGGTGGGTTGGGGGAGTGAGGAACAGTTGACAGAGTCCTTTGAAAAGGGTGAGGCAACTCCTGGCGTTGTGGGACACAGTGGCTCTGAATGGCAACCTGGAAAACACTTAGTTTCATCTTTATTGAAAAACACCGTCCGCCTTGAAACTGTCCTAAGGACTCTAAAAACTGTGAAGTAAAATTGGGGTCAATTTTTGTGTAAAACATTCTCTTTGAAATGAGCTGAAAATGAACTAATAAAAGAATTTAGCTCCTGACCTGAAAGGCTGAATAAGTGTAGCAATCAATGGCAAGAGAAACACAGGCTCCAGTGTTTTGGAATAAGGCCAGTAAAAAGGGGATTTTAACAGCAGAGAACCATCAGAACTCCCGAGGCCTCACCACGAGAGGAACAGGAAGGGCAGAAGCTTCCTCACTCGGAAATTGCCTTACCTATTTTTCATTACTCTCTCTCAAGCCTGCTGATAAAGCAGCATTGCTAATTTTTAATAAACCTGCATCCAAATGACTTTGCTTCACTGGAGTAGTCATCCTTAAAGGATATGAGTTAATTTGATTGCTATTAATATTGTCCAAATGTTTTGGGGAACTCCTCTTTTTAAAATTACCTTCAATGGCAGTATCACATTCTTAGGAATGGTGACAAAACAATCTCCGAAAAGGAAGAATTCAATTGAAGCTACCAACTGTCACTTGAAATTAAGTTTATCACCTAAGGCAAATTTTCTAACTGGTTAATATTACTTTAAAATTTAAGATATATGTGCATATTCATATATATATCAAAATTATATCTCAGTATATATAATGAATATGGTTTTATTTAACCTTCACATTGTTCTGAAAGATACATTGCTAAAATGTTTTGTGCAAAGACAGTTCATATTATATTGATGGTGGCTATCAGTCAATGGATACTCCACGAAGTCTATTATAGTTACATATTTGCTTTCCTTTTTCAAATTATACTTTATGGTTTTTGGCACAAATCTTCTATATCAGCATTCTAACCAAATAATACCAGATCATATATGTGTGTGTATTTTGAATCTACCACCATTTTAAAAAAATTGTGATGCTATTTTGTATTTCTACTCTCATAAATAACTGTGTAACCAACTTAAACAACATCATAATCAGACTTAAGATTAGATTGCACCTCCTGATTAAGGCAGAAAAGTCTCATTATATGTAAAGAGGAGGGTGAGGCTTGGTGGCTACCTCCGGAAGCACCAAGAGGAAGTCCCACCCCATTCTTCCCCAAAGTGCTATTTGAGGAAAGCCAGCTGACTTTCACAACTCTGACACTCCTAGATGATGGATTGTCATTAATTGTAATAGATATGTAATATCCCATATTGTGCCACCTTAAAAAGTCTGTAATAAACCTCGCAATACATGTATTTGTGTACTGGTACTTGAATTTCTGTTGGAATGATCCAGAGTAGGAATTGCTAAATCAAAGTATTGTAGTGTTATAATTGGAACAGTCATTGGCAGTTTAGTCTTTAAAAAGGTTTGAGCAATCCACTCTCCCACTAGCAACATAGAGGGCCTACCTCACTAGTGTGGCCTTTGTTTTTTTTTTTTAATTTGTGTTTCTCTGCAGGGTGAAAATTTCCATCTAATTTTTTGGCATATTTTCCATTTCCCTGATTCACTCATGGAAAAGTAAATATTTGTTGTTATTTTCTTTTCTTTATTTTCCACTTACTTAGTTTTTAGTAGACATTTGTATATTGGACTATAACTTATCATCAGCCTCCTTTCTTTTTCCTTTATTGAGTTGTACTGGGATTGAAGCTAGGACCTCATGCATGCTGGGCAAGGCTCTACCACTGAGCTACACCCAGTCCCCCTCTATTAGCCTTCAGGTTACATTCTGATTGCAGCTATTTCTCCCAATCCATTGCTTTTTATAGCGTATATATTTTAAACACACATTCATTCATTTTGACAAAGTTAAACATAACCATGTTTTCTTTCTAAGTTCTTACCTACCTTAATATCTTCCCTGTGCTCATAAATATATAAATATTCTTCCATATGATCTATTTTATACTTAATTTTTTTGTCCTGTTTGTATTAAAATTTCACTTAAGAGCAGGTTGAAAGACAAACCCCTAGAATCCAATCATCCTTTTAAGTTCCAGTAGTTGATTTCACATCCCTGTCATTTCTTCATCACAAATAACTCCTTTCTCACCAGAACTTCTTTCCTAAGTATTTCCACTCAGACATTTGGAAATAAGTCATTTTAAAAACAGTGGATATAAAATTTGCTTTGATTGCAATCTAATTAATTAAAATAAATTTATTTTAATGAGCAATTACTGTCCATGCTGTCTACCGCATGTCAGCTGTTGAGGAGGCCTTGGCTTAGGTGCAGACAGGAGTATATGTAGCACCCCACCCAGTGCTTCCAAACTCACGAGAGGACGTTACCTAGATCCAAGCTCTGCAGACTTTACAGAGGTAACATCATATGAAGGGAGCAATTTTTCATACACTAATCATTAGTTAAAATTCATCAGTAGGAAAGGAAATGACAAAAGAGTGTTATATGGGAAGATTGTCTTTGTCCTCTTGTAGGAAAAAAACAAAAAGTCTAATTCTTGCTTCCTCCTGCTCCCTCCTCCCTCCCTGGGTTTGTATGTGATTTAGAGGAAGGAAGTGTTCAGGGCAGAAATCAGATTCCTAAAGATTTTACAGTCAAGTGACTTAAGGGACTGGATTTTTCTTTTACTAAAATAACAACTGCAAACGGATATTTATATAAAGAGTTAGGTCAGGCCTAAGAACTTGAGAGTTTATTTTTAGATTTATGCTTGGCCAAGGGGGAAATACGGTAAATGAACCTTATGTTCTTAAATGGGCATGCAGTTGGAGTCTAAATATTTCAGAAATCTGAGAGAGGCTTTTAGGAGCATCAGTTTTAGTAAGCATTATTAGAAAACCCTAAACAATGGCAATATTGCTTTTTTTTAATTATTATTTCCTTTTTTTCAGACTTACTTTCAGTTTCAATACTGGTGTCCCTACATTTTTGAAGATGGTGAAATAAAAAAGAGTAAAGATTATTTATAGGAAATACAAACATGAAGCTGAGTTGCTCCACTTGAGAGTTGTGCTCTTTTGCATGAAAGTCACCAGCTACACATGGCTATTTGGCATTTGAAATGTGGTTAGTCCAAATTGAGATATGAAAAAGTGTTAGATATCCACTGAATTTCAAAATTAAGGGCATAAATGTTTCATTAAAATTTTTATATAAATTGCTTATTGAAATGATAACATTTTAGATACAATTTGTTAAATAAAATATATCATTAAAATTAATTGCACCTCTTTCTTTTTCCTTTTTTAAATGGGATACAAGAAAATTTTTAGATTGTACATGGAGCACACAAAATCTTTCCACGGTCCAGCTCTGTAGTAAAGCACTGGAATTTGGAGCCAGGCTCTGAATGAATGCCCTGGGTTCAAAGTCCGGCTACCCATGCACAAGCCAGGAGACCTTGGGTAAGTTATATAGGCAATCTTTGTTCAAGTTTCTTATGGATAAATTGTAAACCCTGCCTCACAGAGCTGTGTGAGCATTAAGTATGCAGAGCCTGGCATACAGCAAAAAGTCACTATTGGCTCTGTTATTCTTCAGAATGCAGAAGAATGGGTGACATCTTTCTGCATGAAAGAAACTCTCAAAAGGAACAGAAAAAATGAGTTAAAATCAGGAACTTGCTGAAGTGATGTTTCCCCTATCATTCTTATCTCACCCTCTTGCTGCCAATTTATTGCATGGAGAGGAAATCAAACCATTTTTCTAAAATGAAATATTTTCAAGATTTGTACATTCTCTATTGAACAATTTTTACCTCCTTAGCTGAGCCAAGCTCTCTGAGGAGGCCAGTGATTTATACAAAATTACATACATTTTCTTTCTATTGATATATGTATAGACACACACACACACATATATATGTAAATATAGATGTATACGCACTAGAGTTTGAACTCAGGGCTTCATGCTTGCTAGGCAAGTATGCTACCACTTGAGTCTTGAGTCATGCCTCCAGCACTTTTTACTCTTGTTATTTTGGAGATAGCATCTTGCTTTTTTGCTCAGGCTGGCCTGGACCTGAGTCCTATTTTATACTTCCTGCCATAGCTGGGAATGACAGTCACACTGTCTCCATACCTAGACATTGATTGAGTTGGGGTCCCATGAACTTTATTCCAGGCTGGCCTCAAACTGAGATACTCCTGATCTCTGCCTTTCCAAGTAGCTAGGATTATAGGCATGAGGCACTGGCACCTGGCACTGTTGGTAAATCTTACTGAATACAAATGACCATGCTATTGGATGTAGCTAATACAATTAATAATAATCAGAGGTCCTTGACATAATAGAAGCTAGCCTGAAAAAAATAACGGCTACTTCTGTTGAACTTTTGCCACTTATTAAGCCTTAATTCTGAGTGCTATATCTGTTTCATCTCGCTGAAGTTTACATAACAATTCACTGAAATAGGTATTGCCTCTGTTTTATGGTAAATATCCCAAACAGGTTAAGTAATCATCAGAAGTCACATAGTGGCAGAGCAAGGATTAGGTTGAATTCAGGCTACCTGTGGACATATATTGGTAAAGAGTCTTATTGTTTCTCAGGCAACTATAAACAGGTCTGCCTAACACAGATCACATGCTCTCATTTTATAGCAAACATATTACACAAGTAATCAAACAATAGTTATTTATTAGAATCATCATCTTAGTTCTGTCTGGTTATGACTTCAGAAATTAAGTTATTTTCATAATTTCTTCTGGTTCACTCAGCATGATGTTTCTGAGGTAAACACAAGTCCATGTTTAATTTGCCTTTAATTTTCCAGCCCATAATACAATGAGCACATACTTAGTGCATACTTAGTGACTGTTGAATGAATAAGTGGGTGAGTCCATTACCACTAGCCTTTCCCAATTGGGACCTATCATTGGAACCACAAATCACTTTTGGACTGCAAAGTGATTACTTACTCAGTTATCATAAGTATATACATAGCAAATACCATTCTGGATCTGTAGGACAGGAGTTGATTTCATTTATGCAAAGGACATATTAGGATAATGGGACTTAGTTCTCTCTTACAATCACATAGAAAACCATGCTTGGATTAGCTCATGGTGTTTGAGGGCTACTCTGACTTTAGTCAGGGTGGCAAATGACAACCTGGGCCAAATCTAGCCCAAAACCTACTTTTATAGGGTCTTGGAGCTTAGAAAGTCTTTTCATTTTAATATTTATTTACAAAGATACAAAACGAGTATGCAACAGATACTATATATGGCCATTATATATAATGTCTAAGATATTTACAAGCTGACTATATGCAGAAAAATTTCTACTCTAGTTTATAATGGTTATATACCCAGGTGGATCGATTCAATTTACTTGATAATTTTTAAACGGTCCTCTAAGACTTATGGCCTCGAGGGGCTTCCTTACCAATATAGCTTCATGTATCTCCACCTAGTTTTATTTGAGTATCAAAACAATAACTTTGCCACCCTCTAAAGGCTTCTACTACTACTACTAAAGGCTTCTTTCCAGCAGCATAGCAGAAGGAGTGATGCCGTGAACTTAGAATGTCATGATTTCCAATTTTAGTCCTTATTGGGTGCTGTTTATTAGGTGAGAAATTTGATTTTGACTTTTATTAGGTATTACTTATTAGATGGGAATGTTAGACACAATCAGAGTTAATTTTCTCATTCACCATTTTGTACCCTAGACTCATCACTAATGCTTCTTTGTACACACCATGTTACTGGCAATCGATTACTGTGTAAAAAATGACCCCAATATGTAGTGGCTTCAAACAGCAATTACATTTATTTTCTCATAATTTTGTGGTTCAGGGATGCTTAACTGGATCCTCCAGCTCATGGTGTTTCATAGGCTATAATCCAGGTGTGAACTGAGCCTGTAGCTATCTCAAGGTTCAGCTGGGACAGATCTGATTCCAAGCTCACTGACCAGTTGTTTGCAGGATTCAGATCTTTGGCAGCTGTTGGTAATAGGCCACCATCATATCTATGCCACATGGCACTTTCCAGAGAACAGCTCACAACATAGCAGCTAACTTTATCAAATGGAGTAAGCAGACAAGAGCAAAAGCATGGTAATAAGACAGAAGCCATAGTCTTGTGTAAACTATTTTAGAAATCATATCCCATCACTTTGTTTTACCCCATTTGTTAGATGCAAGTTACAAGGTCCAGCCCACAATAAAAGGGGAGAAGATTATTGAAGACTATGAATAGCTGGAGGTGATAAGATGGTGAGCCATCTTATCTTAGAAGGGTGCCTACTACACTGAGATTATCATGGGGTACAGATTAAACAGCACAGAAACATACTGGCATGATTGGATCAGAGAAATGCAAATCCCATGTGGAGTAGAATTCATCTCAAAGGGACATGTATTGAACATCATAGCTCTGTATCCTTGTTCTGTGACTTATAATCTACATATCCTTGGATAAGTTACTTTGCTACATTTTACTGTAAAATGAATATAATAATACTTACTTTGCAGAGATGTGAAGATAAAATTAGGTAACGTACAGGAGAGGATATACCCCACAAAATACTTGGCATGTGGTATATGGTCAATATCAGTAATCATCATTATTTTCCTTCTTATTGGTACACTAGTCTGTCAAGCTAGTGGTCAATACTTTTAAGATCACAGAGTACTGTACAAAGACAACGACATTCAGGAATGTTTCAGTGAAGACAGAAATGCAATAAGAATAGTAGCTAATATTAGCTTAGCACTTTGGACTTAACAAAAACGTTTTTGAAAGTTGGTAACTTAGCTGATCCTCACAAGCTGTAAGAGGGTAGTTTGGGGCTTATCTAGAGTCCTATTTGTAAAATTGGAAAGCTAAGAAACAGAAAGATTACATGAATTTCTTAGTGTTAAATAAATTATACAACAAATCAGTATATCTGGGTAAGGATCTTTGAGAAAAGATGGAAAAGATTAGCAGTATCTGGTGATGGTAGGATTTACAATATGCTGAAGCAGGAGTACTAGTGAGGCAGGGGCCACATGATCAGGAATCCAGAAGGTTCCATACCCCAAGGAATGGAGCAAACCCATGAATCAGCAGCCAGGAAGGCAGGTGGCATTCATCTTCCTCAGACCAGAGCTCAGAGCAAATATGTAACTGAAAAAAAATGCTCTTACAAAATAATCATGTTACAAATGCAGAAGAATAAGGCAAGGGAAGACTAAACAAGGCTGGCTTTCAAATTTTTGTTCAGGAGAATTTCTTTCATTTAATTCATTAAGAACTATAAAAACGTATTAGATAGGCCATTGGGAACATTAAGCCATGGAAGGATATAGAAAAGAGGGGGAGATACGCAGGAAAAGGATTCAGAATGGTACTGACAATCAAAGTCCACTAAGAATACTGAGGTAACTTAAAGAAAGTAACAATATCGCTGCTATCCGTACAGTTGAAAAGTGCAGCTCTCTACTTACATCTGCTCCCCATTGTGCAGGAAGAGTGAATCATATAACAGCCCCAACTTGGAGACCTTGCAGGCATTCCATATAAGCTCAAGAGGGTTTTATATAGGAAATAAGGAGTTTCGAAGGAGTGTTCCCATGGGATGATCACCAATATTCATTTGGAAAATAAAATACTGTTAACCTATATGCCAAAACACAAACTTATTTTTTTCAAGAGTTCACCTCAACAATATGTTACATTATGTAGAATAAGTTCACAATACTTAATAATAAAATGTTTTTAAAACAATGAAGTCATCCATTTCTTCTCTATGAGATATAATACTGTATAATCTGATTTAATGCCACAACCCAAATTGTATGAGAAAAATATATGTAGTCTCTGAGACTACAAAACCAAGAGAAATGAGTAGACTCTGTTTTCCTTAGAAGCCTTCATGAAAATGATACAATGTGTCATTTCACAATATCCATGTGTCACAATGTTAAACCTACAAACACACCTGTTTCTTTTATTGGACATAATTATTATTGCCATGAATCTAGGGAAAGAAAGTTATAAGTTACTCATCCCATAATGAATAGTAACTGCATTAGAGGTGGTGAGGGAGTCTAGAGGAATTAAAAACACAGAGAACTTCTGAGCAGACAGAAAATTCAAGTGGCGCTCTGAGAAAGAGCAAAGGTTATAAGGAGGGAGCTGGAATATGGACCTTAGGTTCATGATTGGGACACTAGTGTATGCAGGGGACATTGTCTTAGCCTGTGTAGGGCTGCTATAACAAAACCCAAACCTGGGCTGCTTATACACAACTGAAATTTATTTTCCACAGTACTCAGAAGTCCAAGATGAAGACACTGGCAGATTTGATGTGTGGTCACGGCCCACTTTCTGGTTCCCAGTTAACACCTCTCTGTGTCTGAGTCCTTATGTGGTAGAAGATGAAAGGGAACTTCCTTAGGACTTTTGTAGGAGGGCTAATTCCATTCATGAGTCTCCTCCTTCATGACCTAATCAATTCCTGAAGCCCCTATCTTTTAATACCATCACTTTGGGGGTTAGGATTTCACCATATATGAATTGGGGAGAAGGGGCTTGAACATTCAGACCAGAACTGTCATTAATAAGTTGGTTAAGACATTAAACCTTTGGAGCTAAGGAATCAGGACAATTTCCTGATGGCAACCTAGTCTCACACAGACTAAATTTAAGTTGGGAACTGACAGGATTAGAATTTTATTTTAGAAAAATCACTTGGAACCACAGGCAAAAATGAAATAATGGGGAAAAGATTTTATGCAAAACAATTTATCCCTAGAGAAAGATTTGGAAAGAGTGTGTACCTAATCAATACAAGCTAATTTTATGCACATTTCCCCACTGTTTTATACTAGTCCTATTTTTAACTCAATGTTAGTGACACATCTATTTGAAACTGGAGAATACTTTAATTGGTACCCTGAAGTATGAGTCCTTTTCAGAATGTGATGTATTGTGATTAATGTCACTTATTTATTAACTTCCTAAAGATACTGTGCTGGACTTTGATGGTCACTGTATTGTTTTGTCATTGATAGTTGGATTTATATTCTAGTTCAGAAATGATAACTGAAAATGGGTGTTTTTATGGGAATAATGAGCCATAGAAGAAATTTTCACCATTTGCTTGTGACATCTGTCAGTCTGCTTGGCAGTGCATAACAATAAATATCTTTCTTGTTTTATGGAAATGACAAATTTAAATATGACTTCACTTTAAAATGCATTTGGAAGAGAATGAGATATATATCATACATACTACAACCACAATAAAGCACTAGAGTTTCACCTGACTCTTTTTACACAGCTTTTTGGAAGAAAGAAAAAGGTATGGAAATTCCAAATGACACACAACAGGCAGCTGATACTCAGAGCGGAACATGCAATTCTATGGCATTAGGGAATGGGATGACTTTTTGTGTGTGGAGGTAAAAATAGTGGCACAAAACCCACAAAGCAAAAATGCTACCATGGCACTATGGCTTATACCACAAATCACCCTAAAATTTTCCTTTTTTCCCCATTTTTCCCTTAATTTCTGGACCTAAATACCAATTACTGAGGATCGATGCTACATAATAATCATTAGTACTATTTACCAAAATTGTGGATTCCTTCTCAAGCATATGAGATGTTTCCTGTCCTTTTTAAGTTAAGAGCAGTCATATGACTCACTTTGGTCAGTAATCCAAAAAAGACAGCCATATGTCATATCTCAAGAGAAGTTTTTGAAGTCATGACTTTCTTACCCCTCTGGAATGGCACATAGGCATCTTTAAGCTGATCTCCACCAGTCTGGGTGTCTGAGTGACCACAAGAGATCAAAGATAGATGATAGACAGATAGATAAATAGATGGATAGATAGATATATAGATCTATCTATAAGTTCTGTTTCACTGGAGAACACTAAGACACCAAATTTCACACAAAGAGAAAAGGCCATGTGAAGGGACATCAAGAAGACAGCCCCAAATCAAGGAGAGTAGCTGCAGGAAAAATTAAACTTTCCAACAACACTGACGTTGGACTTTCAGCCTCCAGAACTGTGGGAAAATAATTTTCTAGTGTTTACACTAGAAATGTAAGGTATGTTATCATGAAAGAGAACTAAATGTTTGTTAAGCACACAGATGCCCAGTGTAGACATCAGTGCTGTTCTGATTCTTCTTGTGTTTTCCCACCCAATTGATTTAAGTTAAATGGTGACATGATTTGCTTTGACCAATAAAATAGGAGCAAAGATGACATAGTCACTTTTTGGTAGAAGCCTTAGGAGCTAGTATATAATTTATTATACCCTTTTCCCCCCTTCCTTTTGACACAATAACCCACCAGTTGAAGATGGAACCTCCTCCATCTGACTGGATAACTCAAGGCAGAAGTGATAAATTTACATCATAAGCAAGAAATAAACTTCGGTTATTTTAGGTCACTGAGATAAAAGGTTATTTTTCCCCAGTCAATCTTGACTGATAAGTATAGACAGTGAATTACAGCAATAGCTTCTGCTATGTAGTACTGAGGGCTAAGCTAAAAGCAACTTCAGAATCCTTAGTATCAATATCTCCATTGTCATTTTCAGGGCTAGCTGTGTTAACTGTGAAACATCTAATTTGACTGTCTCCATCCTCCATCCTCTCTGCCCAATGAAACACTTACCTGCCCTATGTTTCCTTGCCATGTGTTTCAGTTGAGTGATTGGCTACAATGTGAATTGAACTGGATCACAATGGCTAATTACAAGTGCTACTGTTTCCTTTCACTGGCATTCAGTGACATCCTCCTCTATGTCAGAATATTCCTCACCCTCAAGCATACTATGTACCAGACAGATAAAGCTCCTACCATCTAGCAGGAGGAGCAGACAACAATGTGAGTGACTTGGCCATTGCACCAAGGAAATTGGAGGACTCTTCTCCAATTGGAGGAGTCTGGGGCTGAGAGCAGGGGTATGTGCCTATAATCCCAGCTGTGTGAAAGGGTGTGGTCTGAGGCCTGATCTGGGCAAACATGGGAGACCCTATCTGAAAACAGCTAAAGAGAAAAAGGTCTGGGTGCTGAATTGGCAGAGTACCTGCCTAGCAAGACACTAAGTTCAAACCCCAAAACCACCACACAAAAAATTTGAATGATGGAGGAGGTGAATTCAACTATGATATATTGTAAGAACTTTTGTAAATGCCACGATGTACTCCCAGTACAATAATAATAATAATACAACTCTTTTTAAAGAAAGAAAGTAAATTCTGAATGACAAGGAACTAGCCAGGTGTAGACAAGACAAGGAAAAAGCACATCCAGGAGGGAGAACAATGGCAAGAAGAAGCTTGGAACATATGAGGTACATCCAAACACCACAGGTAGAGCTGGAGTATGATTGAAGGGACAGGTAACAAAAGAAAACTTTTGAGGGATAGATAGACCTAGATGGTACAAGGTTCTGTGAATTAAGATAAAGAACTTCAGATTTATTGTAAACACTATGGGAAGCCACTAGAGGGTTACAGGAATGTTACAAACTTACTGAACTATAAAAAGCTGACCCTAATTGATGTGTTGACAATGAGTTAAAAGGAGACATGTAAGAAACAGCTGAACTGACTAGAAGTACTTCAGAAGCCCAGGTGAGAGATAATGGTGACAAAGAGAGCGGATGCAAGATTTTTTTTTTCCTTTATTGTTGTGCTGGGTGGGGTTACATTGTGGCATTTACACAGGTTCTTGCAATGTATCAAATATATCATACATGAATTCACCCCCTCTACCATTCTCCTTTATCAGGAGCTTCTTAATGAAAAACTGAATAAAAGATGAAGGAATCAAGAATCACTTTAAATTTTGGCTTCAGTAACTGAGTGGAGGTTTGGGCTATTTAACTAAGGTGGCCAACACTGACATTTTGGATGCTTTGGTGATTGTGGATTGTAGCCCTTAATGCCTTAGCTCAGTACCATGAGTCCTTGGGAATTGCAAAACTGGTAGGGGAAATATTTTTGAGACACTGTATGAATAGTGTGTTCTTTCTTTTAAGAAAGGAAAATTGGTTTTGTCAGTTTGACATTGACAGGAGTCTCTCCTGTGGCATGCAATGATCTGACCCAGCAGCTTCAGACTTTTCCCACTAGAATCACTCCTCTCTTGCCAAAATCTCACCCTTTGGCCCAAAGAGTGAGAAGGGAAAAGAAATCCTGATTTCATTCTAATGCTTGATCCAAACATGTGGCCATGGTATGACCTCCTCTTGGTATCATTGGAGCATATCTCTGACATAGCATGAGATTAGAGATGACTTTACTGAAGGAAATGGAGGTAAGGGATGATATGAAACTGGATTTTCCAGTTTAACAAGATAAAACTTTCCCTCTACTTGTTGTCTATCACAGAACCTCTTAAACTCTTAGCCTGTCCTCAGGAGGCAGGGATAGGAGGGTAGTAAGGTCACTTACTGTAGCACAGCCACTACCCAAATGTCTAAGGCAAGAACTCTATTCTCATCTCGTCTAGTGCACACTTGTTCCTTCTTTTTCTTGCACTAGCCTCCCTTTCCTAGATGATTAAGGCTAGGGATGACCCCCTCCCTCTTCAGAGAATTGTGCTATCTGCCTCTTAAAGTTCAAGAGAATCATACACAAACTGTGATTGTGCACTTGCTGGGGAAGGAAAGGGTGGGGTCCTTCCCTTCTTTTAGCCCTTTGGAATCTCAAATCGGTCTATTTCAAAGGCTTTTTCTTTATAGACAGCTAGCTTAGTTTATTGTTTATTTTTTCTCTCCTTTTATCATTTTTACATTTACTTACATGTATATACATTGTTTGTGCCACCTACCCCCACAATCCCCTGCTTCCAAGCAGAACGTGTTCTGTCCCCTTCTCCAATTTTGTTGAAGAGAAAACATAAGAGATAATAAGAAAGACATAGCATTTTCGCTAGTTTGGGATGAAGATAGCGATACAGAAGAATTCCTAGCATTGCTTCCATGCACTTGTATATTGCAACCCACATTGGTTCATTTCTACCAGACTTCTTTACTACTTCCTGGTCCCCTTCCCATAGTGGCCTCTGCCAGTTTAAGATTACTTTATTCATTCCTCAACAGGGAGCACATCAACCACATTCAAGTTTTAGGTTTCCTTTCCTTTCCCTATTTCTCCAGTGCGCACACACACACACACACACACACAAACATACACTCCCTTAGTGTGTGACCCATGTCTAATAATATTACTGCATTTATTTTAGTTCTATAATCTGCATATGAGGGAGAACATGCAATTTTTGGCCTTCTGAGCCTGGCTAACTGCAAAAGCTCAGTTTTTAAATCTTAACCTTGTTGCTTATTAGATGAGTGAACTTAAGCATTTAACTTACTTCTCTGAGCCTCAGTTCTTCATGTAAAGGTTAAGGGTAGTAATAGGACCAATCTCACAGGGTTGTTATGAGGATGAAGTAAGATCACATAAAATGCTTTCCACAGTGGCTGAAAATTAGTTAGTTCTCAATCTGTGTTAGTGGTGTTTCTATCACATTGTTATCACCACCAGCATCATCATCTTATCACTATCATAATTGTCATCATCCAAGTTCAAGTTCTTATTGAAACCAAAGTACACTACAGGGTTTGCAGACTTTTTACAATTCAACCTAGAAGTAAAGTCCTTAGTGCACTATGAATAGATGATCATCAATAAATTAATAAACATCTTTCTGTATTTCCTCCGTTAACCTAAGAATATATCCCTTTCTTGTTTAAAGGAAAAGCAAATCAAAAACAAATTAAGATTCCACCTCACCCTTGTTAGAATAGCTATCATCAAAAGTACCACCACCAACAAATGTTGGCGAGAATGTGGGGAAAAAGGAACCCTTATACACTGCTAGTGGGAATGCAAGCTAGTGCAACCACTCTGGAAAACAATATGGAGGCTTCTTAAAAAACTAAACATAGACCCTGCCATACGATACAGCAATCCCACTCCTAGGGATTTACCCAAAGAATGAGACTCAGGTTACTCCATAGGCACCTGCACACCCATGTTTATTGCAGCACTATTCACAATAACCAAGTTATGGAAAAGCCAAGCTGCCTCACTACTAATGAATGGATTAAGAAAATGTGGTATTTATATACAATGGAATTTTACTCAGCCATGAAGAAGAATGAAATCTTGTCATTCACAAGTGAATGGATGGAACTGGAGAACATTATCTTAAGTGAAGTTAGCCAGGCTCAGAATGCCAAAAATTGATTTCATCTGATTTTGGAAGCTAAGCAGGGTTGGGCTTGGTTAGTACTTGGATGGGAGAAAGCCAAAAATCATATGCTCTCCCTCATATGTGGACTTTAGACCTGAAACAAATGAAGTAATATTATTGGACATGGGTCACACACTAAGGGGAGAACACATACAGGAGGAATAGGGAAAGGTAGGAAACCCAAAACTTGAAAGTGTTTGATGTGCTCACTGTAGAGGAGCTAATATAGTAACCTTAAAATGACAGAGGTCACTCTGGGAAGGTGACCGGGAAGTAATGAAGAGATGTGGTAGAGATAAATCAATTCAGGTTGTAATACACTTGTGCATGGAAGCAATGCTAGGAATCTCTCTGTATAGCGATCCTTATCTCAAACTAGCAAAAACGCTGTCTTTCTTATTGCTTATGTCTTCTCTTCAACAAAATTGGAGAAGAGGGCAGAATAGGTTCTGCCTAGAAGCGAGGTGGGGTAAGGGGAAGAGGGAGAGGGCAGGGGCAGCGGGGAGAGATGGACCAAAGAATGTGTGCACATATGAATAAGTGAAAAAATAAACCAAAAAGAAAAAAGAAAAGCACCATAATTTCTTCTTTAGTATTAATTTGATAGTGTATTTTAATTAATGTATTAATTTAATAGTTATATAAATATTACTATATAAATTTAATATTTAAAAATTAATGTTATTTTGGATTCACATGCAATAATAATATGATTGGGTACATAGTGATGATAACTCCCTAGATGCATGTGCCATGAACTTGGAACATGTTCACCCCTTCCAGTATATTCTACCCTATTTATACATCCCCCTCCTTTTCAGCAGTGTTTGGTGGTGAACCCATGATTTTCAGAGCAAGGCATTTTAAATGCTTAAGGCATCTGTTTGATATTAACCCTAGTGTTTGTTGTTATAAAATTTCCCCAAAGCTGTGCTAACACTATGCTTTCACATTTATTACAATTAAAAGTCACCTCTTTCATAGTTGCCACCAAGTAATATCAAATGATCATTCCTCTGTTATAAGTTCATGATAGTTGTTGTTTGCAAATTACTCTTAATTGTACAGTTTTGTTCTGAATCTAAGATGCATGGACAAGTTTGAAAACAAAAAGGGAAATGATGAACTATACATCCTAGTGCCAACAGAAAACCAGACTTCTCAGACAGTAAGCCCTTAGTCACCTCAAAATCATAATCTGGGTACTTTCCTCAGCAGCAGAGAGAATTTAAAACTGTTCAGTTTCTACAGTGAATAAAGAGGTAGTTTTTACAAGATCTTTGTATTTGGGTCAAATATAGAAAAACAAATAAAAGCATATGAACCATCCAATAGTAAATATCCACTTAAGCAAAAATAACCACTTCAGAGTTCAGTCATATTGCAATAAGGACCATTGATGCACTCAGTCACTCCCAAAGATTCCTTCATTTTATTCGTTTTTCTTTTCAAAAGATAAAAGGCAAAGGAAAACAAAAAATAGAGGACACAAGTTATGTAATCTACACTCTGGATGCCTGACCATTTTTATTTCTTATTGCAGTATGAATTGGAAAGGAACACTCAGTCCTAGCACATGGAAATTCATCTCCTGAAACACCAAGTAGGAGATAGTTCAGAACCAGTGCCAATCAGAAATACAATAAAGCTGTATTAGCTTCTTGTGTTTACTGGCAGATCACAGGCTGTTTCTCTCCTATCTCAGACATCCTGTTAGGTCTGAGAGGCTCCATTCAGGCATACCTACAGCATTTCGGAAAAGAAAGGGTGTCCAAAATGCTCCTCTTTTTGTTCTGTGAACATGTCGTAGTTGAGTGGAGTTTTAAAAATATTCTCCACCCTTGTTTGTTTCTTAATGCAGTACCAAGATGTAATTTGTATGGAAGCCAAAACTAGAGACATGCTGAATATGTGAATATGGAGGAAGTGGTTTCCTTAGCAATAACAGGCATGTGAAAGTCAAAACTTCCTTTCCTTCTCATGTGACCTTTTTTCAAAGCAATTCAGATAGAGGACAATGGAATTGAATTCCAAGCACCCACAGTGTTCATGAATTGCTAAGCAATGATTCACCAACTATCCAAATTACTCTAGACTGCTTGAGCATTTTATTAGTGAAATTGCTTTGTTTTTAAATTTTCCTTCCTCACTTTGTACATCAGTTTCCCTCCTTCCTGCAGACCACTTATCCAGCACTCTGAGAAAATGGAGATATACAAAGCAATCCTAAGCAGTGGTTAATATAGGAATTTTAGAATATCAGAATTTTAGTTGTGGAGCATTGCAAACCTATGCAAACCATTTCCTCCCTTTGGATGCATTAGGTATTAGGTACATATAGAAAATTTGTTTCAGAGTTGAAGTTTATTTACTCAGACTAAATATTATAATTTAACTTTTTTGGGAACTCCTTTTCAGTTTAGAAACACTGATGTTCTCATTCATTCTAATTATTTATTTTTCTTTACCAACTCATTGTAGAAAAGGGCAGAGAGGCTATGTGGAGCTTACAAATTGCATGTGTTGCTTACTTCTCAAAGGCTAAATGGTAGTAACCTATTTAACAATGTACTAGTAAGTGGGGACTTTAAAGTGACCTGCTCTTTTGCCTTCAATTACATTGTAGTGTTTTGGAGGAACATAGGCAAGGTCGTCCTTGAAGTCTCTATGTCCCTTTTTAGTTTGTGAATTGTGAATCACAAAATTACTATAACTCTACTTCTTACCATTCAAGTCCATATTGCCAGATAGACTTAGGACCCAGGTCACTGTGGCTCTGTGACCCTGATGTTTGTGTCATAGTAGTTCTCATATTGGGTTATTGTAAGTATTCACAGTGTTTAAAAGGAGGACTTAGCAGCGTGAGTGTTGCGTAATAGTTACTCATTTATTGGTCTTTTCTCAACTTGTCTCTTTGCTCTAATGTCTGATAGTCAATGTACTTTCCTCCACTTCAATAGCTCTCCTGGACTTAGAAGTGGTCCAACATACAGCCTTAATTTTCACGTGGGTCTCAGACGTTATCTCCCTTGGTAGTAAATAATAAGAGAATCTTAATAAAAGTGCAAGGGTCTCTTGTGAATCCACTGATCACTTTCTTTGGCATTAGTGAGACTGTTTAATAAATACAATCTGAGCTGTCCAAACAATCAGAGTAATTTTCCATATCTCAGACACAGACAGTGGTGATACAAAGTTTGCATTATTCTCATTTGCCCAGCATACACTGCACTCCAGCAGTGAGAGAGGTCAAGCTATGGGGAGGTTATTTATCAACCTGCACATGTTTCCCATTGTGAGTGTATAGACTGCACACCCTAATTGAAAATCAGATTTCATTTTTAGTGCCATATCCTGTCCCTTTCTAACCAAGAGGGTTCTGAAAGGTGGGCATTGGCTAGTCCTGCTGCCACTGGAACCAAAGTCACTGAGAAAGTACCTGATTGTCTTTTAAAGCAGAATGACCAGGGTAAGGCAGTAGGAGAAAAATATTCTAGAGTGACAAACAGTTGCTTGCCAAAGTAATTTTAGTGTTTATTTCTGGTTGACTCAGCTGGTCAGAGGAATGTGACTCTAGGAGTTAGGAGTGACCTTGACTAAGTCACTTTATCTTCCCAGGCATTTAGAACCTTAAATTAAATTGCAGATTTTACAACCATGTTCCATAGTGCTTTAGAATTCTATTATGCTGGGAAATGGGGGGAGATGATGGAAGAGACACCTACCAGGTAGGATTCAGGGTACCTGAGATCAGAGAAGCTTTGATTTTCTCTGTTTTCCTATACTGATTTGTTAAGTGTTCTTTGATAGAAAAGAGAGAGGAAAAAATGAAAAGTAAAAAGTATTGGGCTAGATGTTTTCTAACTTCCTTTGAGCCTTGACATTCTAGAACTGTACATGTGTAAATTTATAGATTATAACTCATTTAAGAAGCACTTAGAAACACAAAACAACAAAAACGTGAAGCACAAACTCTGCTTCATGATCAAAGACTATTCTCCTAATCTTAGCCAGAATCTTTTGAATGTCTATTTTTTTCCCAGAGATCATTAAGTTATTGATAAAGATACCATAGAAAATTCAGAGCAAATTTGCTGCAATTAGGAAAAGGAAACAACAAAAGAGACAGCAGAAGCACTAGGTTCACATGCTTAGAGATCAGCATGGTTCTCCCTCTAGGTCAGAGAGAAACAATCCCAATACCACCAATGGATTTGGGGGTGTCTCTCATGTACCTATCTTATTAATTCTTTTTGACCTTTGAAAACATTACAGACACTGTTGGGTGTTCAAAGTGAAGATTTTAAGGGTTAATAGTACTTTGTGCATATCATCAAGCTGCATTACGAAGAATGAGAACCGTCATGGAGTGGAGGCACCCTCTTTCTGGCCCATGTAGCACTCCTGTCAGTAGCAGTTGGAGTCACTCTCTCTGAGCAGCATATTTTTCTAAAAAATTGAATTGTTTGATACCTGTTCCCCATTATCTAGGGTCTTTCAGAAATGTCTGGAAGTAAAGCAGCCAATCTTTCTGGCACGGCCTTATCCCCACTAAAAAGGCCATTGTTGAACTGTTCAAATTGGGATGCTTTGATTGTTAGCACGTTCAGCAGGCTGTGATTACAGTAATTATAGACCTGTGAAGGTCAAATTGACAAAACTGAATATAAACTGGAACTGAATATAACTGGGCCAACCCACTGCACTAGTTCTTTCTGCACCCTTTGAGCTTTTTTTTTTTTTCCTTCCTGTTGTTATTATAAAAGTTGCCAAGTGGTAAATGTGTAATAGAAAATAAAAATGAAAGTCATCAATTTCGTAATGTGGCTTTCACTACTTAGAATCAGTATTCAAGGAACTGAAGTGAATACCACACTGTACTTTCTAGCCCAGGTATACTTCTGGCTGTATTACCTTTCTCCCTAGTCATGTTCTTGAGTTTGGGAGATGTGTTTGAGTTTTGTTTGCATTTTAGGGACTTTTTGGTGGTTCTGGGGGTTGAACTCAGGGCTTCCCATATGCTAGGCAGGTGCTTTATCACTTGAGCTGTGCCCCCAGCCCTTTCACTTTAGTTATTTTTGGATAAGGGTTCCCACTTTTACTGTGAACCTCTTACCCATGCCTGGGATAGCTGGGATGCAGGCATGCCACTACTATGCTCAGCTTTGTTGTTGTTGTTGAGATTGGATCTCTCTTGGGAACTTTTTGCCCACTATGGACTTGAACTGTGATCCTGACCCAGTCTTACAGGTGTGAGCCACCAAAAACAGTGTGCCTAGGTATTTTTAAAAGTATAACTTTGATGTTTGGGGGGATTTCCCCTTATTCTTTCATTGCAAATGTGATACTGAATTCAAAATGGATAGCTACATTTTTTTGTTTGTATATCTATTGTTTTGTGGGCTATTTAGCAGAAACAGTTTTCATGTAAGAAGAGCTGACAAAATTATATGACAATAATTAGAATAGTCTTTCTATAATTGCTTAGTCAAAGGCCAAAACAAAATTACTTTTCAGGGACACCAAATACAAACTAGCCTATCTTTTTCTCTGTTCTTAATAATGGCTTCAAACAATAGGTTAAGTAATAATTAAGTAAAAATAAAATCTATGATCATGTATACCTTGTGGAAGAATGGAGAACAGTAATAAATAAATATAAATTCTTTTTTACAGCACAGATAATATGTCTTGTCTAGTGCCAGGAAAAAGTTTAGGGTCAGGAAAAAAGATGTGTCTGCATGAAGTTAAAATAGCAGAGGCAGATGGGAGTTAATCAATTCACAAAATCCAGATGTTTCATCTACTGAGAGCCAGCCATCTGAATTTCGGCTGAATAAAATTTTCATGTTGCATCCAGATGTTTGCTTTCAGGTAGACATAGCCATAATCTCACATTTGTGATTTCATGACAATTTACCATACTCTTCAAAATTTTAAGTGTTCTCTGACTTATAAGAAGAGTAAGAATAGGGCATTACCTGCTCTTTGTCTTATTTTAGTAGAAATGACATTGTTAAAAGAATTTTAAGGGTAAAATGATGGCTATCATAGTAAACATTAAATGAAACTGCATCATAGATTTTATTTGACTCATCAATTAATAAGGAAAAGAGTAAGATATTTAAACTAACTTAAGGGAGGACATTAAGAAATACCCACACATACATGCAATAAGGAATTTTGAAGTAAAATTGCAAACCAGTGCAAAATGGATCTATCCATAGGGAACTAGTCAATTGCATTTTAACAAACACAATCTTAATTTCTATGGATGAGTCATTTGCATTATAATCAGTTTTCTGCAACTTTCAGTGTTATAAAATAGTTCAAGCCAACAGAAGGCACTGATAACCCAGGAGACTGCATTATAGGACATTTACTAATGTTTTTTGTTGTTTTGTTCACAAAAGAATCTGTTTAGTCAACTAAAATTATTTATACAAATATTTCTGATTTGGTGCTTTTACTTAATACCATGTGATTTATCACTTTATTGGACACTCAATTATATTATTGATTCATAAATATTTCTTGCCTCAAAGAACACACTTGCTTTAATTGCTGCCTATTCACTTTATTGGTGAAGGAGGATTCCAATATAGTGTTATAGGGAGGGATAACTGCATGAGGATCAACACTGAACAGACGAAAGCAGTGGCAGTTTACTGAGCACATACACTTGCAGGCAGGTGAGGAGGACACCATGTCATACAGGGCCACACACGGCCTATACTCAAGAACAGAGTGAATGACCAGGATGTGGGAGGCAGCTTCGTAGTATCAAGAGGATGAAGCGCTCCCTGGTTTTCTGGGGAACATATGAATGTCTCCTTTGGATAATCACATAGCCTGGTTAGAGCTGAAATCTGCTACTCAGAGATAAACAGGAGCTATATACCTGGTCTGTCTGACAAAGAGGATTGTTTGACTAGAGGGACCTTATCTATAGGAGTAGAGTTGGGATGGTAAACATGGTCAGATCATTTGTACTCCTTCCAATATTTCTGATGTCAAGAAGACATGTGACATTGATTCTTAATTTAGGGTCTTATACCACACCTCTTGAGAATAGCAACTAAATTTACCTGTTGACTAAACAATGTATTGAGGTCCTACATGTCAGGTAATCTTTGAAGCTCAAGGAATGCAGTAATGCAATATAATTTTAAAAGCATCTTTGCCCTGCACTCTAGGGAAAGCCAATAAACAAGAGAGAGAAATGCATAGTATATTAAAGCACGTAGGGCACTGAAGAATATTTAAGCAGGAGATGGAGAAAGAAAGCAGAATTATGGGAAAAGAACACTGTCTTGAACATTAAATATGGTACTGGAAGCCTCACTAAAAAGATGGATTTGAAAAGGGCCTGAAGGAATGAGCCATGACGACATACAGTGAAAGAGCCTGGAGATGGAGAGACAGCAAGTCTCACCGCCCACAGCCAGGTTCAAGGGAAGCAAGGGTCCAGTATGCCCACGGTGCTACTGCAAGAGGAAAAGCAGGAGTTGGGGTCCCATGAAGATGCGATTGGAGCACAAATTGTGCAGGGCCTTCTAGCTTTTGATTTTTGCTGAAAAAATGAGAACTTATGCTAGGAATCTGGACAGAAGAACAGCCCATTGTTCAATCAACTTTTTTTCTCTTTCATCTCTCAGAGAGCCTAGCAAAGTACTAAGCATATAAAGGCTGCTCAATCTATTGTTTTGGTTTTTTTTAAATTATTTTATTATTCATGTGCTTGGGTCATTTCTCCCCCTGCCCCCACCCCCTCCCTTACCACCCACTCCGCCCCTCCCTCTCCCCCCCACCCCCTCAATACCTGGCAGAAACTATTTTGCCCTTATCTCTAATTTTGTTGAAGAGAAAGTATAAGCAATAATAGGAAGGACCAAGGGTTTTTGCTAGTTGAGATAAGGATAGCTATACAGGGAGTTGACTCACATTAATTTCCTGTGCGTGTGTGTTGCCTTCTAGGTTAATTCTTTTTTATCTAACCTTTTCTCTAGTTCCTGGTCCCCTTTTCCTATTGGCCTCAGTTGCTTTTAAGGTATCTGCTTTAGTTTCTCTGCGTTAAGGGCAACAAATACTAGCTAATTTTTTAGGTGTCTTACCTATCCTCACCCCTCCCTTGTGTGCTCTCGCTTTTATCATGTGCTCAAAGTCCAATCCCCTTGTTGTGTTTGCCCTTGATCTAATGCCCGCATATGAGGGAGAACATATGATTTTTGGTCTTTTGGGCCAGGCTAACCTCCCTCAGAATGATGTTCTCCAATTCCATCCATTTAGCAGCGAATGATAACATTTCGTTCTTCTTTATGGCTGCATAAAATTCCATTGTGTATAGATACTACATCTTCTTGATCCATTCGTCAGTAGTGGGGCATCTTGGCTGTTTCCATAACTTGGCTATTGTGAATAGTGCTGCAATAAACATGGGTATGCAGGTGCCTCTGAAGTAACCTGTGTCATGCTCAATCTATTGTGACTGACTAATTGTAAAGGTAGCACCTCCCTCCTTCCCTGCATTTCACAATTTTTTTTTACCATAATCACAGTTACACATAGGTGCCTTCCTACCTAAAAATATGCACATGGGCATTCAGAAAGTTTAGCTTAAACATAGTTGAGTTTCTGCATCACAACCCATTTCTATATTGATCAAGCCTGGGTTTCTCTGGCACAGAAACATGGCAGAGGTAAGAGAAAGTGGCACTCATATATAGTGGAGAATACAGTCTTTCCTTGCCCATGAAAATTCTAGAATTACTTACAGGCTTCTACCAAAGGACAGGAATGTCTGAATTTTACTATTTTAAACATACTTCAACTAGCTTTTCTTGTTTATACATTTTGTTTATAGTATGGAAATTATTTCAAGTTGTATAGCATTTATAAATTTGTGCTAGATAGACTCCTAAAATTTTTCCTTGTATGAATAAGTTCACACATGAAAACAATACATGCTATAAATTCTGAGATCAGAAGCTCCACTGTAGCTTGTGCAGTTGACAGACAGAACTCATAATTTAGTTCAGTCATGCCTTTCCTGAGCAAATATAGATCTATCACTGACATAATTAACAAACCTTCATTTTTCCCCACCTTGATCACATATTTGATGTTTTTACCATTAGCATTTAGAGAAAGTTGTACAAATAATACAATCAAGAAGTGGTTACAGCAAGCGGGAAACAACCAGAACCACTTCATCTTCTGCAGGAATGCGTCATTCTGAACCCCAAAACTGATTCTGCTTTAACAAGGTATCATCTATAAATCTTTTACAGTTTTGGAAATACTAAGTTATGATAGGAGAGTTCTAGTAATATGATAAGGCTAGAGAGCTGTGTGACATAGTTAGGCAAGGGTTTATGTGCTGATCTTGCCACATGTTTCACTCAGACACATCTCAAAAACTCACCCCCAACGTCCTTATTTTTATCTGCCTGGTTACCATTATTAAGACTCAACTCAAACATGACTTAGTCCTTTCCTCAATTCTCCTAAAAGTCTCATGAACTCACCTTATATGCATTTTCGTTGTCATGTATTACATGTCTGTGTCTTGTGGAAACACTTTGACAATAATTATCATCTTTTAATCTTGCATTGCAACACTTAGCGCATGTAGGATTATAGAAATATTGTTGATGGCTCAATCTTATCCTACTCACTATACACACGATATCCCATGGAAAGGACTCCTGGACCCGGTCTATAATTTGAAAAAGGTCAGTCTCTTTTCTTAGAGACAGCATCATTACATAAGAGCCACCACTCTGGACAGCAGGTTAGTGTATTAAGAGACAAGGGATCTCTAGCCCTTAAATAATTCTGTTTCCTCATTATGCTACCAGGTATTTATTTACCAGTGATGTTCATGTTTTGTCTCCAGTAGCGGCAGCATTTAAAAAACCCATTGCAAAGGCCAGGTACAGTGACTCAAGCCTGTAATCTTATCTACTTGGGAGACAGAAATTGGGAAGATCAAAGTCCAGCTGGCGAAGACATAAAGTGAAAACTAACCAAGGCAAAAAGGGTTGGAGGTGGGGCTCAAGCGGTAGAGTGCTTGCTTAGCGAGCACTAGGCTCTGAGTTCTAAACTCCTACCACTAAAAAAAAAATTGCATGTAAAGAGTAGTGTTCTTGAAACTAGACCCATAGTTTTCCCAACTTTCTGAGGCTCTAAGGACTCAGCTGAAATCTTTCTTTGGTACACACTTACTTTGTGTGAGAGAGATCACTTTGCCTATCCTTTTCAAAATCATGCACATATACTGAATTTCCTTAATCATTCTCCTTGGGGAAACCATGGCTGGTGAAATGTCCAAATACCCATATTTCTGAGTGTTTATATATAATAATACATTATATGTATTATTTACATATAATGTAAATAATTTTTTAAATTAGCATGTATTGATTATACATTGTGATATTTCCATACATATAATGTATACATACAATGTACTTTGACCAAATTCATACCCTCTATTACTCTTTCTTATCTCATCCCCCCTTTTATCTTTACAATTTTAATGGGTTTCATTATTCTATTTTTATAAGTCCATTCTATTTTTTTTTTTTAAGTAATGGTTGCCTTTGTGGAGAGTGGCATGACACTTCTGGGACCATTAAGAGATTCAATACTGTTTTTTGCTTTCTCTTATAGGTTCATATATAGGATTTTAGGCCGCTAAGTTCCAGGAAACAGGATCTAAGAAAGGAACTATAGACCAGGGTCACGCACCATATTGTAATCGCTGTCAGAAGGATGAAGAAACCAAAAGTATCCTTTGAAAGATAGTACAGATGCCAGCAGTGAAAGTTTGAAATGTTTTTTCATTCCGTATTCTAAAGCCTCTCACATAGTCCACAGATCTTCATCTAATTTGTCAAATGTGATAGCTTTGTGTTTGGGAATTCAGACAGATGGTGGCGGAAAGCCTGGAAAAGAGTAATGAGATAGTGGGTGGGGTGTGGCCTCTGAGTGGTTCCTGGTAAGGTGTGACAAATGGAAGCCAGAGAAGCTTTATGTAGTGTTTAAACACTTGCTAGTGATGCTGAGAAATGCTGGAGAACAGTCCTGGACTTCCCACCCCAAGCAGCTTGGGAAATCAGCTGGTTGTTGTTTGACTAGACAAAGAAAGGGGGACCTGGGAAACTGAGAATATAGCTTTCTTTTTTTTTTTTTTTTTTTTAAGAGTTTAAGGTAAGACCACAACAACATACATTACTGTAAATCTCTCTTAAAGAGTAAAGGGTTTCACGTGAGTAGTCCATGGTTACCTCAGGTCCTTACTCCTCAGATCTAAAAGACCTCTGATGCTCACAGAGGCCTGAGGGGAGCAGGACGTCTAGTCAGAAAAGAAGAAAAATTAGAAAAGGGGGCATAGAAGGAGGTACACGGGAGGAAACATGGAGTTACTCTTGGTGATGAGAAGCCTCTTCAGGACTCTCTCAAGCCTTGAATTCAGAAAAAAGTAACCTTTAGTTTTGCAAAAAAAAAAGTGACTTGCCCACTGGCTGACCAATCAAGACAGCAGAATGGACCCACAAGAATGGACAGGGCTGTGAACTGTCAGTAGGGCCACAGGCACAGCGAGGTGCCACCAATCTTCTATGTCTTGGCCTAGGTGCAATGGCGGTAGTCCCAAGGATTGGCCTAGCAGTGATGCATCTACCTGCGGTGAGGAATCATGCCGGTGCCCAGGAATCTCTGGGCATGGTTGGCAAAGCGTTCTCCCACTTTGTTCTGTCTGCTTCCTCCCCCGTGCGCCCTTTCCCCCCCCCCCCACCCCTTCTTTGCCAGCTCATTTATGAGCTCCTCTCCCTCCCCTCCCACTTTTTCAGCGTGCTCTGCTGCTGCCGCCGCTGCTCAGCTCTTTGGAATTCTGTGGGTGGCAGGGGTTTTCTCCTCCATTTCATGTGCTCAGTGATGTGGAAAGAGAAGTCTGAACTCTGACACTCCTTTCTGCCAACATCGTGATGAAAGGACAAGTGATAGTCACAAATTGTAAACAGGTGGCAGGGAAGACGTGGAAGGCACCTTGTTACCCGCAGCAGCTCCTTCCTCAGATCGTCCCAAAATGCTGGCATGTACCCAACGGTCCGATTTGGAGAGAATCCTATTTTATTCAAGCCCCAGATGGGACATGCTATGAATGGTTCGCTGGATAAATACCCATTCTCTCTGTCCACTAAGCCCTAGGCCTGTCTCTCTTGCCCCTTCGTCATCTTTGCTAGTTCTCGCTTTCATTAAATTCCTTTGAAGTTGTGGATGATTTTTTTTCTGTCTTTGAAAATTCCTCCTGGCTCATGGATTTCAGAAGTGCAAGTGCTTTAAACTTTTTCCTCCTCTTTTGAATTAATACTGTACTCCACATTTTTTTCTTTCCATTTTTGGGGACCGACTACTGTGTTGTTTTATATTACATTTTCATTTCAGAACTGTTTGAAAATGGAACTCATGCCATGCACGTGAATATTTTGCCTCCTCTCAGCTGATTTAATCAGCATGGATACCATTATTCATGCAATTGCATGAATAATTTATTTCACTGTTGTAAAAGTTTAATAAAAGTTTTCTTGTCTTTATCAAATTCCATGTTACTCTTTGTTCATTTTATAGCAGCAACATAATCAGAATATAAAGCAGCTCATAGCAAAAAGTGATAAATGGCATGGATTTCATTAGAATTCTTGTGGGTTTTATTCTCCTTTTACTTATGATTAAATAAAGTTTTATACATGGAGAAAATATAATTTTCTATAGATCTAAGTATGACCAGCACTAACCAATCCACACCATTTGTGAGTTAGAAAAATTTGGAATTATATTATCGTAACAGAAATGCCCAGTCTAACTTAGAATATGCAAGAGACCATGAGCAGGCACTTCTGTCCTCTGTATAATACTTATTAGAAACATTCCCAATCTAGAATGATTATTTATGACATAATAGAGGCACTAGAAACAAATATTATTTCTTCACAGTTCATTTTTTCTATTAAAGTCCCAAATTAGCCACTTTTAATCAGAGAAATTATTCTATAGATTAAAAGTGTTTTATTAACATTTCCATGTCTTCCTTTACTGCTAGAGTGGCAAACTTTCTAAATAAGAGCCATCGACACGTATCTACATTGTAGCAAAGTCACATTGGAATCACACAGTGGATACTAAAATTGCAAGCACGTGATTATTTTCATGAAGCCATTTTTTACATCTTGAAAGTTAGAAATCCATTCAAGATAGCTATGAAAATCCAAGAAGTCATTTATCCAGTAAAGTATGAAGGCACATATAATATCAGTACATAGGGAAATGGATTGGTCACATTCCAGAAAATGCTCATTAGTAGACACAGGCCTGTGATCACTCATCTTCCATGCTTAGAGTCAGATGTGCTTTATTAATCAGAATTTGAGGGGTTTTAAGAAAGTGATAAAATTATATATATAATGTATAATGTAACAGCACCCCAGGATCCTAGAACAGCACCTTGCAATAAAATGGTTGATACTTCCTCAGCAAAAACTATAAATGTTCATTCTAAATTGACTAATTCATGACTGGAAATATTTCTGGGTTAGTTCAGGTCAGAGTTTGCAGTCAAATGAGTTCAAATCATGTCAAATTTTGCTGCAAATTAGGCATTTCAGTTTTCTCAGATTTTAGATTTGTGCCTACATATGAATAAACATTCATGAGCTCCTGACATGATCTGGGTACTGTGCTGGATGCTATTCCTAAAAAACAAATATGGCAAGTGCCCTTCTCTCAAGGAGCATGTAGTCTAGTTGATCAGACAATTATAAAACCCAATGTTCACATGTTTGCTAAAGATAAGTAGCTGTAGTCACAGTCACAGTCACAGAAGAAGGAGAAGGAGGAAGAGGAGACTTAGATGACCCTGGGGAGACTGGGGAAACATGGAAAGTTCCTGGATAACTTGCCACCTTCAATGTTATCAGAAATATTTTTTTGTGAATGAACATAAGAAATATAATCACTTTAAAAGAATGGTATTTCTAAACACTGCATATACCTCTAAACCTTCAAATTTTACAGGTAAAAGTAAAATTTAACTTGATTATACCACAATAAGAAATTACTTCAAGATTTCAAAAAACTACAAAGAAAGTTCAATTTTTGCTCTTGTTGTGTATAGATTGCCTCATGTCTTCTTTTCTCTAAAAGCATGCAGGCTAAAAGGGTCAGCTGTTATCTAAGACTTCACTATTCTTACAAAAGGAGGAGAGTAACAGCAGAGTCACACAATGACTCTCAATGCTTCTAGCCAGAGCTGGCACACAGTTCTTTTCATTTTTCATTGAATGAAGCTAGTCATTGGTCAAACCTGATTATCAAGTAGGCATAATCTCCCCACATGGATGGCCTACGGTAGTGCCCAAGGAAAAGGCAGCATTAATACACTCTCCTACCCCTTGTTCCTTCGTTCTGTGGTCCACATCCATCCTTTATTGACCAAGTGCCCTATCTCCTCTGAGTCAATAGTCTCTGTATTAAACAGGTGTTAAATCAACTCCCTCAACTCGTGAGAAGACTGCTCCCTGACTGATGAGAGATGTTTCATAGGAAAAAAATGGGAACCTGATGTGGTATAGGTTGGTGAATACACTAAAGAATACCAGAATTAGAAACTTCATAAATACACAATTTTTTGTTATTGGTGGTACTGGGGTTTAAATTCAGAGCCTCGTGATTCCTAGACAGGTGCTCTGCCATTGGAGCCACACCTCCAGCCCTTTTTGCTTTCATTATTTTTCACGTAGAGTCTTACATTTTTGACTGGGGCCATCCTCAGATGGTGATCTTCCTACATATGCCTCCCAAGTAACTGGGGTCACAAGTATGCACCACCACACCTGGTTTATTGACTGAGATAGGGTGTCACTAACTTTTTGCCAGGGCTGACCTTAAACTACAATCCTCCTTATCTCTGCCTCTCTAGTACCTGGGATTACAAGTGTAAGCTATAATACCTGATCACACTCTTTTTTGGAGACAGGGTCTCACTATGGTGCCCAGGCTGGACTTAAACTCCTGGACTCAAGTGACCCTCACACCTCAATCACCAAAGTAGATGGCCACTATGCCCAGTTAAGAAGACACATTGGCTAAAAAAGAAGAAGAAGAAGAAGAGTCAGACTCTTGGCAATAGGTAGAAAGTTCTATCACCATTAGATAATAAATCAGCAACAACAACAAAAAATGAATAAAAAACCCATCAACATTTTCTGCAATTGTGTTGTAAACTATTCCAGTGACTACTACTGCATATAGCTAGTTCAAATATTTTCTTTAAGAAATGAAATGCACTGTTGCTTTGTATAAATGTACTGTGATCATTTAGAAGGAGTAAAATTAGAAAATTTATATACATACTTGATAACCAAGAAACATGTGTTTCCAATTATATGTCCACTGGACAGGGAGGATAAAATAAAATAAGTGTGACTGAGGATTACAAGACCAACACATGATATCTAAAGCAGTAGCATTTTTCCTGTGATAGTAAATGATTCCCAGGAGAAACAGGAACAGTTGTACAGAAGAAATAAAACTAGTAGATCTATTTTGCTCTCCCTCTTTCTTTTTCTCCCTCTCTCTCTTAAACACAGTTTAAACATAATGACTGATTTTGATCTTTCTGTGATCACAGAATTGTATTAAATTGTACAGGTTCCAGAAAAGAGGTATAAGAAAATAATTGATGGCATAAATACATGTGTGTATATGAAATATTAAAGAAGTCACTCAGACTATATGAAATATTTTATGTATTTCAAAAGATAGCCACCTATCAGTTTCAATTTTTGAAATTTTTTGCTTTAGGACAGAATCAAAAGAAATGGATTTTTGTTAAATCAAAAGATTTAAGATTTGGAGAAACATGAAGCACATTGATATGCATTTTGTTATAGCAATTTCCTAAAAGAACGATAAATTAATTTTAAAAATACTGTTATAATTCAATTTGTGTTATTATGATTAAGTTACACACTTCTGTTTATTAACACATGATGAATAATATCAATTCTGGCCTTTATTTACAAGCATCACTGTACTGATTAATTAAGACAGAAATGGAATTTATTATAATGATATGGGTTCTTCTGGTTAGGATATATAAATTCATGAGTCCATTGCTCCCATCCTAAAAAGGAGAAGAGGGCAGATAAATTTGAAAACTATGACTTTAGCTTTTGTCATTAGATTTTTGAAGACAGAAACAAAATCCAGATATATTAAGCTCCAGAGAGAGAAAAGCCTTTCCTATGAGGAAAAAAAAAAACAAACAAAAAAACAATCCATGGACATGTAAGGAAGAGGAGCAAAATAAAACACAAGCAATGATATATATATATATATATATATATATATATATATATATATATATAGTGAGAGAGAGAGGGAGATGGAGAAACATATACAGACTACGCAACCAGAAGTAGAACTGGTAGAGGAGACCAAGAGAGGAGGAAAGGATGGAAAGAAAGTGATTAATAACGAAGTACATCACATCTGTGTAGGAACAAGTCACAAAGAAACACACTGAAAACTGTTAAACAACACCGATAGGGGGAAAAGGGCGAGGAAGTTGCAGTGGAAGAGGGTTACGTGGACTTGAGAACAATCCATGTTTAGATATAATACCAAGGTGAAAATCCCATTGAGCAATGAATAGACACCTAAACAATGAAGGACAAGAATGAAAAACAGGTAATGCTAAGGGGAGGGCACTAATAGGATAGAGAAGGTAAAAGAAGGAAGTAAAGAAGGTGAACATGGTTGATGTACTTCCTATACAAGAATGAATATAGAGTTTTTAAACCCATTGAAATCACTACAAAAAGGGGATTAAAGTAGAAAGCAGATGAATGGAGGGGGATGAACCAATTCAGGATAATATATATATGGAAATACCATAATGAAACTCCCTGTATAGCTATCTTAAATAAACAAAAATGTCTTTTTTTCCCAAAAACAGAGGGCAGAAAATTAAAACAGTTCTGGTCTGAGGGGTCAGTAGCAGTGGGAGGAGGAGGATGTAAGGAAAGTGTGTACGAGGGTGAATGTGGTGGAAATATTGTGTACTCGTGTAGGAAAGGGAAAAATGAGACCTGTTGAAACTATTCTAAGTGGGGAGAGAGGATAAAGGAGAATGATGAAGGGGTGAATATAACTAACAGACACTGTAAGCAGTTTTATAAATGTCACAATGTACCCCCAGTACAACAATAATATGATCATTTAAAAAAGGAGGAGAAAACCCAGGGTAGACAGAGGGAAGAAGAAACCTTTGAATATTTTAATAAAAAAATGTTAAAAATTAAATGTTTAATAGCTGTGTGTGGCTGGCATGATGGATGAAGTTCCAAAGCAGTCCCATGAGATTTTGCTTCCACACCCAGTCACCAATCTCATCTCACAGGTCTCGTGAACACGTGCAGCAGCTGCTGAAGAATGGGAACAGAGCACAGAGTAGGGCGATATACTGTAATACACAGAATCCAAAAGCTGGAGGCACAGCAGAAGAGCCAAGAAACCACCCCCAAGTCATCCCAGTCTTTACCTGGTTGCAAGACAGTAGTATGCCAAAGATAAGGGCAAAGCATCAAAGGAGAAGTAAGACCACCAGAAGACTACCATAGGATCCTGCAAATCTGGGTGACATAGCAAGAATGTCACTGGAATGTAAAACATAAGGACATCTCCTTAACTATGAAGGTGCTCAGATAAACAAGTTTCAATCTCTCTTATAAAACACTGGAAGTTTACAGTGACTACAGATCTTACAAAAGCTACAACAATCCTCATACCCAGCTTAATTTTAGGTTAGATTACTCAATTTGATCACCCACGGCTGATAACAAACATTAACATTCTTTGCTTTTGATCAAGTAATATTTATACTTCTCTTAGACACAATTTCTGGCACAAAATTAAAAATTGTGTGGTAGGAAAACAAGCAGAGTAATGTGACCCATATTCAATACAATCTATAGTTAACAGAAGTAGACAGGAAGGTGACCAAAATGTTAGAATTAGCAAATAAAGATATAGTAAGTATGTCTTTAAAAATAACCTATGGAAAACGTGGTGAAGATGTGGTAATAGATAAGAAATTTCATTTCAATAGAGTACTGGATACATAGAAACAAAGGGAAATCATAAGATTAAAAATATAATAGCATAAAATGAAGAATCCATTCAATTTATTTTATAGCAGCCTAGAAAAAGTGAAAGGAAGTATCAGTGAATTCAGAGACAAATTAATTGTACTTATCTGGACTGAGATGGTAAGGGAAAAGAGTTAAGAACTGAGAAAAACATCCAAAGCCTGTTGCATAGTATTAAATGATGGTCAAATGTATATGCATATGTGTTGGACTGCAAGAAGTAGAACAGAAGGAAAATATAGTCAAATAATTATTTTAAGAAACTATGGTTAAGAAGTGTCCTAAATTGATTAAATGTACCAAGCCACAGATCCAAAATAAAGAATGTACAGACCCAAAAAGAATAAACACAAAGTCAAACTTCTGTAAAGCAAAGAAACACATACTCAGTAATAGTCCCCACCCCGTCCCCCACACACACATGGAATTCTTTCAGGGAAAAATAGGAATTAAGGAAGACTTCTCACCAGAAACAATGGAAATCAACTGACAATGACATGGTATTTTAAAAAGGCTGAAAGACAAAAGAAAACTGTCAATTGAGAATTCTATAACCCATGAAAATTTCCTTCCAAAAAGCTAAGCTAAAATAAAGATATGTTATGGCAGATAAAACTTGAGAAAATTAAGCTTTAGCATAAATGTGCTTAAAGAAATATTGAAAGGTATTTACTGGATTAATCAGTGAAAAACCCATTACACAGTTCAGATCACATAGCTAATCCATGCTCAGATGCTAAGTTTCTACAAAGCATGTAATAGCAAACCAACAGCTGTTTTATCAAAAGAATAGCAACATGATGGAGAAATTATGACTTTGTTCTGTTATTTTCCTACTACACCTCCACAAGCTCCATGTCTCATCCTGATTTGCCAATAAACAATTTGCCAATACATAATTCAAGTGCCATTGGATTGTTTGTAAAGAGTTAAATTGTAGAGCTGCATGTAATGAAGTCTGGACGGCTCTTAAACTTATTCCTTGAAAAAACAGAGCATAAATATTGTAGATGAAGCAAATAAATTACGTATGATGAATTATAGTACATTCTAATATATTAATTCATTTAATAAACAACCTGCTCTGAATATGCCAATCACCCCAAAATTTGGTAATTTAAAACAGTTATCATTTATTTTACTCACAAACCTGCAATTTATACAGATCATGGCAGAGGCAGTTCATCTTTGTCCCATATGGTGTCAGCTGGAGTAATTCAACTAGGGCTCAATAATGCACTCCAAGAGAGTTCAGCCACATAACTGAAAAGTTGGTAATAGCTATTGGCTGAGGACTTAACTGAGGTGATTAATAAGGATCCTGGATTTACTGGGATCCTCAGTTTCTCTCACACAGACCTCACCACTGGTCTGCTTGGGTTCCTCACAGTCTGATAGCTCAGCTCTAAGAGTGCAAATTCCTATAAGAGAGGACATGAAAGCTACTGATCTCTTACAGTATGCCCCCAAAACTGTCACAACGTCACTTCTGCTGTGTTCTGCAATCATCAAGCCCACCCAAAGTCAAGGGTCAGTGCAAAGGATTCCACCTTTTAATGGAAGAAGTGACAAAGAAATCTGTGTCCATCTTTAATCCACCAGACAGCTGTTACCCATTTCCATTTTCATAGCATTTGGTAATGTAGAAAACACTTTTTTATCCCTTTCTTACTTGATTTTCATAACTGTTATTCACATAGAAATCAGAATCATTTATCTTCAGTTTACATAAGACACTGATGTTTCTAGGATATGTACTAGGAATGTCAAATCTCTATTATTTTGCAGATAATAGATTTGCCATCCAATCCCAGAATTATGTCTCTCCAAAACTTGATAGGATGTCTCAACCTTAGTCATAGGAGGATCTGAAGACATCCTTGATACAATTGATCTTGCCTTGTTGAAGGGATAAAGTATGACTGTTCAACCTATCACAAATATAACCTAATCCTCCTTTTTTCCCAGAATGCATCTGATATCCCCTCTAGTGAAAACTCTCCTTAATTACCCCAAATGGAGGCACTGTATTCTTTCTTTGCATTAATTCTCTGCCTGCTTTACCACTCTTAACATTTATCATACACTATTTCTTATAATGTATTTGAGTACATCTTGTCTCCAAAATTTAAGATCCTGAAAGGCTGAGGCTGTGAGACAGTGATTCATATTTCTTTGCCTATAAGATCTAGCATGGTACTTTATACATGGGAATTGCTCAATAAATATCTGCTAGAAAAAAGAGATGAACAATTTCAAGAAAGTGCAGTGCAAATTGTTTACACCAGTGTTGAAAACCCTTTATTTTATTAGTTCTAGAACAATTCTGCTCAAGCTTCTAGGCATACTCTGTTCTCGATGCTTAGGATTTAGTGAATGATGTGCTACATTTATCACAATGACAACTCTGAAAGTCTGATAGACTTTCTTCCAATCGCAATTCAGCTTTTGACATTAAGTTCAAATAATTAAATAAGCACCCACTGAGTAGAAATAAACCACAAAGAAACCACCTAAATAAAATGTGCTTTTATTTAGCTTTAATACAAAATAGAGTTAGAATTCCATTATCTAAATATAGCATACTTTCAGTTTTAAAAACTCGTGAGTTGATTATGTGGAAGTAAATTTCATAAATATAACATGAAATTTCTACTTTCTTCTAACATACACAAGTTAGAGTTATAGAAAATCATATGTCCTTAAACTGAAAATGATTTTTTTATTTGCTGGGAGAATGGCTGGATTGCAATGTACCATGAGCACTGTATTAATTAAGATAACACTAGTTACGGTAACAGTAACCACCAGATCTTCAGCTTTCACTCAGCAGTCCCATTTGGGTGTTTCTGGTCAGGCAGTGATCTGGAACTCAGCCTCATGCCACCCTCTGGTTCTTTAACAGCTGAACCTCAGGGTTCATCCAGAAATCAAGAACGGAGCAAAGATTTTTAAAGGAGATCAAATCAAACTTCAAAACAATTAATTTTTTCTTTTGTCTCCTTAGCCTTTAAGGAATAAGTTAATAGCTAGACATTAACCAGAAGAGCTCTAAAACAAATTTTGAGGGGATTAGATGAAAAACTATTATCAAATATTGCTGGTAGCATAGATCAGAGATAGTTTTTACTTTCTTCATATAATTGTTTCTGCATCCTTGCCAAAAAAAAAAAAAAAAGCTGATAGTTCTAAGTGGCTGATTTTAGTTACTTCTCATCATTTTCAGATGTAGAACCAAGATTGTCTGTTGAAATCAGTTTTATATCATTTTATAGAAAAATAGTTCTTTTCTATGAAAGATATGATTTAACTGAATAATTCTATTTAAATCCTATAATTCCAAAAAGTGTTGTATCCCATGGAAAAGTAATTTTAAATTCACTTGGCCTCATAACAGCCCTATTACAGTCACTTGAATAACTTCACTTAGTCTCCACGCTTAGGATTTCACTACAAAATAAATGGATATCATTCTATCATCACAAAAATGTATAAAATGTAGAGTTTTGAGTCAAGGTAGTATTAGAAGGCCCTCTGCTCCAGACATGTGGAATATTATGTCTTAAAATATTTAAATAATGCTAAAAATAAAATCTAGATTTTTAAAGCATGAGAAATAATTCTGTGGTTCAGAAATAGTATAAATACAAGGAGATGAGCAGAAATAAAATAAAGGCCTGGTAGGATTCTAGTTGGAAGCAGGTAGTAAATAGGCACATGCTCCTCAATGGCACCAGGGATCTGAACCCAGCATCAAATGAAGCTGGTGGCTTTGTTGACGAAAAGAGATTCAGAACATACTACCAATGTATATCACACACCATTACTAGTGTGTAGGCAACACACTACGAGTGGCGTGCATTAGACTATATTACTAATACAAAATAAGAGAAGACACTGGAGAGAGAAAAAGTGAGAATAATACTTCATAAACCAAGACATTTGTACACATATAAGCCTGTGACCCAAAATCCTAAAATACTCAAGGAAATTCAATTCCAAGGTAGTGCTCCAGATGAATGCTGTAGAACAATCTGGCAAAGACTTTTTTTTTTAAAGTATATAAAATGGTGGAAAATTATAAAAGGAAGGTTTAGATTTTGTTTAAAGTACAACAGTGTGAACTTTTCATGTGAAGTGCCAAGTACTAAGTACTGGCCATACGGTCTCTTTTGCAACCATTCGGCTATGCTGTGACAGCAAGAAAGCAAGCATGGACTGTATTGTAATTGCATGGGCGTGAATGTGTGCAAATGAAACCTTATTTAGAAAAACTAGCAGTGAGCCAGATATGGACCCCAGGCCATGGTTTGCAGACTCCTCATGTAAAGAAACATGGAATTTTAGAACAAGAAATGGAATGGGAACTGGAGATATGAAAAAGAGAAAAAGAAAACAGAAATTTTGAAATGAAAAACATGATCATTGATTTAAAAATACAGTAAAAAATAAAAGTGATACATTGTTTTTAAAAAGCAGAGGAGAGAGGGAGAGACCCATCAGTGTTATTGTTGAATTTGGGTAGAAGATGAAAATATTATATACATTTGCATTTAGATTTTTTTCAGAAAAATAAGTAGAGTGAAGTAAGTGTAATTTAAAAACATATAAGAACAATGATGAAAAGAATATACTTTATAGCTTCCAAGCAGGCAGAAGGAGGTAAAGATACAGAGTCTCTAGAAAAAAGCACAAATGTCTTTCTATCCAGGTTCTTGACAGCATCACGCACTCCCGTCCATTTGAATTCAGGTGTGACCAAGGGACTTCTTCTGTCAATAGGGCTGAAAAAGCCCTGTGTCTTTTCTAGATGGAAGCCTTCAGAGCTGGTTAGTTTCTGGCATATTCTCTTTCTTTGCCTTCTTTATAGAAGCATATGTTGAGATGGTGCCTCATCCATGTGGGATTCTGAGTGACTTAAGAAAGCAATCTACAGTGGTCATGCAGAATGAAGTTGAAATGAGTTTGATTGAAAGCCACTGAAAGTTTGGCCTTTGTTAGTCCACCATCCCATGCTTTTCCTAACTGTCAGGCTTTATGTAGTCAAAATTGAAAACATGAAAATAGAAAACTAAATAAAGGGAAAGGGAAAGCCTGGCAAATAGAAAGCAATATGATGGTAAAACTAAATATATCATGAATCACAATAAAGGCAAATAATGTAAACTCATCCATTAACACAACATTTGACAGAGTAGATTTAGAATTTATCAGATTTAAAATTTATCAGATGGTGCATGCCTGTAATCCCGCCACTCAGTAGGCAGAGGCAGGAGGGTCTGGAATTCAAGGCCAGCTTTGGCTATAGAGCAAGACCCTGTCTCTAAATAAATAAATAGGTAAATGAGTAATAAATCATATAGTTCTTATAAAAACACTTTAAGAGTGACGCAGAGCTGGAGAAGTAGCTTAGTAGTAGAGTGCTTGCCTAGAATGAGCGAGGCCCTGACTTTGTCTCCAGCACTGCCAAAATAAATAAAGTGACACAAACACAGTTCATTATTTCAGGTTCGCCAAGGAAGGCAGGATTAGATATATAAGAATTTTTGGAGAAAATGCTTGTGAAGAAAAATGGGGGCGGGAGCTTTCAGAGTATTCCCAGGTCTGACCTCTGAGAAGAGCAGGAGGAAGAAGGGACTGAATAGGGTAAGCCTGGGGTGCACTGCACCTCCAGCATGTTTTTTTGACACTCCAGTTGGAAGTTCTACAGCCAAAGTCATCTAGCTGGGGAGTCTCATGTGACAGCAGTGGCCTTGCAGTAGTCCTCCCAATGTGCTCAGTCATTGTCTGGAGAAACCTATGGGAAATGGGGCCTCAGCATTAGCACAGAGGTGGATCCCGAGGACTGCTGCTGGAGCACCTGGTCAGTAGTGCTCTCTGAGCAGGAGATCTCAACCATGCATTTCATAGTTACTGCAAAGAGAAAATGACGAAGAAACAGATAGGAAATTTATATCAAGCAAAACATAGTACTATAAGAATGTTGATATTAAGGTAGCAAAAGGCCAAACACATTTAAAGGAATAAAGAAATTAAGAAAGAAAGAAACCTGTATTGGATTTGCACTGTGTTGATTTAGCTAAACTGGAATTGGGATTTCCAGCATTCTCATCCCTGTAGTTTTCTAGTTAGAGTTAACCTCAGTGAGGATTTGCATGAGATTTGGAAGGCAGAAGTTAAGTAATAGCCACTTTGTGTTCTGCAGCCCAGCTGGTACAGCACCTGGGGCAGCAGCTGAACTCATAGCTCCTCTGACTTGCTTAACCTCCTCCCACTGCAGCTTCTCCAATTTCTGCACCAGCCTGTGCAGCTTTGTGGCAAAGGACACCAGCTTCTCATGCAGGTAACCTACATCATTAAAGGTGGGCCTGAAAGCAGTGAGACAGACATGGGAACTAGTGTGTCCTGTGGGTGTCCCTCTGGCCTTCACAACATCTGACTTATCCCTGCTCTCCCCTTTCACATCCATTTTCCTTCCTGACTGTGGGGCCTGCTGCCTTCAGGCCCACCAGATCTCAAGTAGCATAGGGCAGTTTAACTGGAGTCCATAATTGCTTATGGTCCAAATCCTGTAATATAACCCTTCTTCAGCATTATTGACAGTGGTTCTGATTGTATGATCATACCTCAAATGATAGAGAAGAAATATCAAAGACAATTGGACAATTAAAAAGAACATTAAGGAGGAATTCACCATATCACAATCACAGTCTAAAGATTTGATGTATTTTCATTAGAAATAGAGAGATCAAGGAGACAAAAATTAGTAAATGTATAAAAGATGTAATTAGCAAATATATAAGATAAACTACAAAAATATGAATTAGATATTTAGAAAGATATCATCAACACATATTAAACTCAGGAAATAGAAAAAGAAAATTTCAGTATGTAAGGAACAATATTATGCACGAGGTAGGTTTCGGTGAACTATAGAAACTATACAGAATATGTTCTATTATAAATTACCAGTAAAAATGTGGTATAATCTATATGTGCAGATAAAGCTGAAGATTTCTAAGTAACCCTTCAATCAAAAAGAAAACTACAAGGGGAATTGCAAAATACTTCCAATGAACTTTCTACATAGTACAATCATCCCTTGGTCTCTTTAGGGGATTGGTTCCAGAACCCACGTAGATACCAAAATCCATGGATGCTCAAGTCCTTTAAATGAACTGGCATAGTATTTGCATGTAACCTTCACACATCCTCCCATATACTTCAATCACCTCGAGACAACTTATAATAGCTAGTGCAATACAAATGCTGTATAAGTTATCCTACTGCATTGTTTAGGGAACAATAACAAAAAAGTCTGCACGTATTCAGTACAGATGAATTTGGATTTTAGAGTATTTTTGATCCATGACTGATTGACTCAGTGGATGGGACCCAAAACCACAAAGGATTAAACATATAAAATGTTTGTGATTAAAATAAAGTACATTTATAGGCAAGTTTGTATACTTAAGTGCATGTATTAAAATGAAACAAAATGAGAAAGAATTTTTAAATATTCAGTATGTTTAACTCAAGAAACTAAACAACAGTAATATAAACCTAAAGAAAGTAGAATAAAGGAAATAATAAACACAAGAGAAAAAATCATTAAAAAGTAAAGCTAAGAAACATTAGAATGAATTAAGAAAACCAGCTTGGACCTCCAGAGATACTACTCAAGAAACACAGAAGTGATATGATAGATAATATTACAAATCAAAACAGAATTAACAATAGATATGAGATTCTAAAATACCTTAAATTAAAAATTTTGGGCAAATTTACAACTTTGAAGAAATGAATAATATTTAGGAAAATATAACTCACTGGAAAACTCAAGATGAAATGGAGAACAACAAGGCGAGGAAACTTAATGAAATCACATTATTACTGCTTAGATTATTGTTGGAGCCTGTAAAAGTTCCCTTTAGCAATAACCTGTCCTCTATGGAAAAAGCTATTATTATTTTATATAAGCCATTGGAAAAAAACTCACAAGAGCAATAACGGCAAATAATCAATATGAGGTAAGGATATAAAAGAAGTATTAACAATCTTGTTTATAAACACAGATGCAAAAATTATAAGCAAATATAATTCAGCTGTCCATTAAAAATAATTACATAATGAACAATAAATGTTCATCACATGTGCTAAGATGATTCAACATTGTAAAATCTACTAGTTACACAGCAGAGTAGCAAGAAAAGAAGATAAATAATATAATCAATTAGGTAGATGCTGAAAACATCTACAAATTTTCCAATTATGTTTATAATAAAAACATAGTATAATCAGAAGAAAAGACTAGTTCCTTTGCTTAACAAGGAATACCTATAGAAACCAAAGGAAAACATTGTCTTTAATTATGAAACTTTGGAGATAATATTATCATTTTTATGGCAGTACTGGGGATTGAATTCAGGGCCTCATGCTTGCTAGGCAGTCATTCTACCACTTGAGCCACTGTGCCAACCCTTTATCTGTATTGGGTATTTTCTTTTTTTTTTAATGTTTAAATTATTTTATTTCACTTTTATTATTGTTGTACATTGTGACATTTACAAAAGTTCTTACAGTAAATCATAGTTGAATTCACTCCCTCCATCATTCTCCTTTTTCCTCCTTTCCCCCTTTCCTAGAATAGTTTCAACAAGTCTCATTTTATTTGCCTGGAATGTCCTTGAACTGTAAACCTCCTGATTTCTGCCTCCTGAGTAGGATTACAGGCATGAGTCACCAGCACCCAGCTTGGAGATATTAGTTTAAAACAGAAACAAGATAAGAGTAATTGCTATTGTCATTCATTTCACTATTTTGCTGGAAGTCCTGACCATTGCAATAAGATAAGTAAAATAAATGAAGAATCTAAGTATTAAAAAGACATGGCTATCTTAATTTGTTGATGACAAGATTGAATGACTAGGTCCATATTTAATATTTTAAATATTGAAAAGTCAAAAATGCTTTCTGATTATGAGGTCAGCATACAAAATAAATAGTAAATCAACATACACTTAAAGGGAAAGAAAATTCTATTCAAAATAGCATCAAGACCTGCAGATTCTATTGTTCAACAATATGGATGGGGAAATGCAAGAATATGAAGTAACAATTTCCCCCAAATCCATTTATAAATTCAATGTGATTAATGTCAGACTCTAGCACATTTTACAAAAGATTCTTCAGGGGAGTCTGTACACAGAAAGTGAAACCCAACTTAACCATGAAAAGACAGGCAGCTCCAAACCACAGGAAAAAAAAAAGCAAGAAAGTAGAGAGTAACCTCAACTTAGGTACACATAATCAAACCTTCAAACAACTAAGACAACTAAATGGCAGGAATCACCACATACCTATCAGTACTAAAGCTTAATGTTAATGGACTTAATTCACCCATCAAAAGACACCGTTTGACAAAATGGATTAAAAAAGAAGATCCAACAATTTGTTGCTTACAGGAGACTCATCTCACTGACAGAAATAAGCATATGCTTAGGACGAAAGGCTGGAAGAAGATTTACCAAGCCAATGGCCCCCGAAAACAAGCAGGAGTAGCAATACTTATCTCTGACAAAGTAGACTTCAAACCTACATTGATCAAACGAGATAAAGAAGGACATTCCATACTAATAAAAGGGGAAATAGACCAAAAGGAAATAATAATCATCAATCTGTACGCACCCAATGTCAATGCACCCAATTTCATCAAACATACCCTGAAAGAACTAAAAGCATATATAAACGCCAACACAGTGGTTGTGGGAGACTTTTACACTCCATTATCATCAATAGACAGGTCATCCAAACAAAAACTCAATAAAGAAATCCAAGATCTAAAATATGCAATAGATCAAGTGGACCTAGTAGATGTCTACAGAACATTTCATCCAACCTCTACACAATATACATTCTTCTCAGCAGCCCATGGAACCTTCTCCAAAATAGATCATATCCTAGGGCACAAAGCAAGCCTCAGCAAATATAAGAAAATAGAAATAATACCGTGCATACTATCTGACCACAATGCAGTAAAAGTAGAACTCAACAACAAAAGTAAAGACAAAAAACATGCAAACAGCTGGAAACTAAATAACTCATTACTTAATGAAGAATGGATCATCGATGCAATAAAAGAGGAAATTAACAAGTTCCTGGAAGTCAATGAAAATGAAAACACAACCTACCGGAACCTATGGGACACAGCTAAGGCAATCTTGAGAGGAAAGTTTATAGCCATGAATGCATATATTAAAAAGATTGAAAGATCCCAAATCAATGACCTAATGATACATCTCAAACTCCTAGAAAAACAAGAACAAGCAAATCCCAAAACAAATAGAAGGAGAGAAATAATAAAAATAAGAGCTGAAATCAATGAAATAGAAACCAAAAAAACCATACAAAGAATTAATGAAACAAAAAGTTGGTTCTTTGAAAAAATAAACAAGAGCGATAGACCCCTGGCAAACCTGACTAAAATGAGGAGAGAAAAAACCCAAATTAGTAGAATTAGGAATGCAAAAGGGGAGATAACAACAAACACCATGGAAGTCCAGGAAATCATCAGAGACTACTTTGAGAACCTATATTCAAATAAATTTGAAAATTTTAATGAAATGGACAGATTTCTAGATACATATGATCATCCAAAACTGAACCAAGAGGAAATTAATCACCTGAATAGACCAATAACACAAAATGAAATTGAAGCAGCAATCAAGAGTCTCCCCAAAAAGAAAAGTCCAGGACCTGATGGATTCTCTGCTGAATTCTATCAGACCTTTAAAGAAGAACTGATACCAACCCTCCTTAAACTGTTCCATGAAATAGAAAGGGAAGGAAAACTGCCAAACACATTTTATGAAGCCAGTGTTATACTTATCCCAAAACCAGGCAAAGACACCTCCAAAAAGGAGAACTATAGGCCAATCTCCTTAATGAACATTGATGCAAAAATCCTCAACAAAATAATGGCAAACCGAATTCAGCAACACATCAAAAAGATTATTCACCACGACCAAGTAGGCTTCATCCCAGGGATGCAGGGGTGGTTCAACATACGAAAATCAATAAACATAATAAACCACATTAACAGAAGCAAAGACAAAAACCACTTGATCATCTCAATAGATGCAGAAAAAGCCTTTGATAAGATCCAACATCATTTCATGATAAAGTCTCTAAGAAAACTAGGAATAGAAGGAAAGTTCCTCAACATTACAAAAGCTATATATAACAAACCTACAGCCAGCATTATACTTAACGGAGAAAAATTAAAACCATTCCCTCTAAAATCAGGAACCAGACAAGGATGCCCACTATCTCCACTCCTATTCAACATAGTACTGGAATTCCTAGCCAGACCAATTAGACAAGAAGAAGAAATAAAAGGAATACAAATAGGTAAAGAAACTGTCAAAATATCCCTATTTGCAGATGACATGATCCTATACCTTAAAGACCCAAAAACCTCTACTCAGAAGCTTCTAGACATCATCAATAGCTATAGCAAGGTAGCAGGATATAAAATCAACATAGAAAAATCATTAGCATTTCTATACACTAACAATGAGCAAATGGAAAAAGAATGTATGAAAACAATTCCATTTATAATAGCCTCAAACAAAATCAAATACCTAGGTGTAAACCTAACAAAAGATGTGAAAGACCTCTACAAGGAAAACTATACACTTCTGAAGAAAGAGATTGAGGAAGACTATAGAAAGTGGAGAGATCTCCCATGCTCATGGATTGGTAGAATCAACATAGTAAAAATGTCGATACTCCCCAAAGTAATCTACATGTTTAATGCAATTCCCATCAAAATTCCAATGACATTCATTAAAGAGATCAAAAAATCTACTGTTAAATTTATATGGAAACCCAAGAGGCCACGAATAGCCAAGGCAATACTCAGTCAAAAGAACAATGCAGGAGGTATCACAATACCTGACTTCAAACTATATTACAAAGCAATAACAATAAAAAACAGCATGGTACTGGCACAAAAACAGACATGAAGACCAGTGGAACAGAATAGAGGATCCAGATATGAAGCCACACAACTATAAGCAACTTATCTTTGACAAAGGAGCTAAAAATATACGATGGAAAAATAGCAGCCTCTTCAAGGAAAACTGCTGGGAAAACTGGTTAGCAGTCTGCAAAAAACTGAAACTAGATCCATGTATATCGCCCTATACCAAGATTAACTCAAAATGGATCAAGGATCTTAATATCAGACCACAAACTCTAAAGTTGATACAAGAAAGAGTAGGAAATACTCTGGAATTAGTAGGTATAGGTAAGAACTTTCTCAATGAAACCCCAGCAGCACAGCAACTAAGAGATAGCATAGATAAATGGGACCTCATAAAACTAAAAAGCTTCTGTTCATCAAAAGAAATGGTCTCTAAACTGAAGAGAACACCCACAGAGTGGGAGAAAGTATTTGCCAACTATACATCAGACAAAGGACTGATAACCAGAATATACAGGGAACTTAAAAAACTATATTCTCCCAAAACTAATGAACCAATAAAGAAATGGGCAAGTGAACTAAACAGAACTTTCTCAGAAGAAGAAATTCAAATGGCCAGAAAACACATGAAAAAATGCTCACCATCTCTAGCAATAATGGAAATGCAAATTAAAACTACTCTAAGATTCCACCTCACCCCTGTTAGAATAGCCATCATCAGCAACACCACCAAGAACAGGTGTTGGCGAGGATGCGGGGGAAAAAGGAACCCTCTTACACTGTTGGTGGGAATGTAGACTAGTACAACCACTCTGGAAAAAAATTTGGAGGCTACTTAAAAAGCTGGACATCGATCTACCATTTGATCCAGCAATACCACTCTTGGGATATACCCAAAAGACTGTTACTCCAGAGGCACCTGCACATCCATGTTTATTGCGGCACTATTCACAATAGCCAAGTTATGGAAACAGCCAAGATGCCCCAGCACTGACGAATGGATTAAGAAAATGTGGTATCTATACACAGTGGAATTTTATGCAGCCATGAAGAAGAACGAAATGTTATCATTCGCTGCTAAATGGATGGAATTGGAGAACATCATTCTGAGTGAGGTTAGCCTGGCCCAAAAAACCAAAAATCGTATGTTCTCCCTCATATGTGGACATTAGATCAAGGGCAAACACAACAAGGGGATTGGACTATGAGCACATGATAAAAGCGAGAGCACACAAGGGAGGGGTGAGGATAGGTAAGACACCTAAAAAACTAGCTAGCATTTGTTGCCCTTAACGCAGAGAAACTAAAGCAGATACCTTAAAGCAACTGAGGCCAATAGGAAAAGGGGAACAGGTACTAGAGAAAAGGTTAGATCAAAAAGAATTAACCTAGAAGGTAACACCCACGCACAGGAAATCAATGTGTGTCAATGCCCTGTATAGCTATCCTTATCTCAACCAGCAAAAACCCTTGTTCCTTCCTATTATTGCTTATACTCTCTCTACAACAAAATTAGAAATAAGGGCAAAATAGTTTCTGCTGGGTATTGGGGGGGGAGAGGGAGGGGGCGGAGTGGGTGGTAAGGGAGGGGGTGGGGGCAGGGGGGAGAAATGAACCAAGCCTTGTATGCACATATGAATAACAAAAGAAAAATGAAAAAAAAAAAAGAAATCTAATACATTCATCCTAAAATTAATTTGGAAAATTAAAGGGTAAGAAATACCTGACATGAGCATTAAATGGGTACTTGTCCTGTCAGGTAAAACTTTCTGTATTTACAATGATAAAAACAGTGATTAATTAGCCCAAAACAGACAAATTAACAAAGGGAAGAGTATGGAGATAAGAAATAGACTCAGAAGTAGTCCCCCAAAATATTTTGTCATTACAAATTAGCTGGAAAAAGTGAATTAGCCAGTAAGTGGTACAACAATAATGAATTTTGCCACAAGGAAAAAAAAATCAATCATCTACCTTTCCTATACACAAAAATAAGTGTCAAGTTTATTAAGTACCTAAAAGTAAAAACTAAAACTTTTAGAAAAAAAAAGGTAAAAAGAAAATGGGAGATTTTATAAGTAGAGGCAGGAAGAATTTCCTAAACGAGAGTCAATGAAGTAATCAAAACTCCTAAACATGACTAATTTTAATTAAAATTAAAAATAAAAAATCTTACTCATGTTCATGAGCAAATGAAAAGAATGCATAGCCTGGAATATGAGATTTGAAAAGACTCTAAGTTGTGCTTCTCAATTTACTCAAAATTAATTCATATCATCTTTATTTTAATTTAAACATACAACCATATTTAATAATCAGACTTTGCATCTCTACACGATAAATTTCTTAATATTTGCTAGTTTCTAAACCTAAGAATATTTTTATTCTATGTGTACTTCTTAAAAACTTTAAATCTTATTTATATCAAAGTTTGGTAATCATTATTCTATTGAAAAGATTATTTCAGTGTTACCTTGAAGAATTTCTGTCACTTCTTCATGTATTTGGTAAATGTAAATCAAATGAAATATAATGCTCCAGACTTAGCCCTTATGTTAACAAGGATCAGTGCATTAGTGGCAACCATGGGTTCTCTTCCCTGCTTGAATTAATGGCAAAGCAAACTGACAGAATCCAGTAGGGTGTGTTCTGTGAATTCTGGTATTCTGTGAGCCCTGTCCTTAGACCCAGGCCCACCTCATCACAAGCCCAGTTTCATTTTCTCTCCTAACTCTACTCCTTAATTATTTGGAAAGACAGTTGTTTTTCCAGGCCAGTAGTAAAGATTTCTTTAAATTAACTGGGGAATGGTAGTGTTGGGAACATGGGGAGTCTAAATTAATAGCATCGTTATGTTCCCATTTCTAGTACCATATGGTTAAAATAAGCTGAAGGGAAAAGCAGCATATGGTTTATTTCTTTCCCTAGAAATTTCTATTTAGTAGTGACATACTTGGAAGCAGTTTGAAGTGTAGAGTTAGTGTTTGAAGAAGCCCAAGAGAAGTTGTTCTATTAAGTTCCATTGACAATAAAAGTGCAGAGGATCCCATCAAGTGCCCCCCACTCTCATCACGGGAATAGCATGGTGTCAGAGGAACTGGGGCGTGGACACAAGGGAATCCTTCAGAGTGGAGTGACTCCTAACAACCAATGACATTTACAAAGGAAGAGATAATGAAATGAACCACCAACATTTTCCTAAGTTTCCATTGTGCTTCAGTTACAATCTAAATCACAATAGAATCACTTCAGTTAGGTGATTATAAAAATAAGCCATGTTTTGTTCAGTTCAGAATAGGCTTTCTCTAGCACCATTTTTCTTTCTTTTTCCCCCTCCCCATCTTTTTTTTCTTGTCCACATAATTTTAGGACCTGTATGCTTTTGATCCCAGTTCAGGGTTTTCTCTTAGGATAGAGATAAGGACATTTGCTGTTTGTGTGTAGGTGTGTATGTGTATGATCTTTATACTTACCTGGCTATATCTAGCTAGAGACAATGTTATATATACTGTAGAAACTAAGCAGGTTTTGGAACCAGAAAGAAGTGCATTAACCCTACTTCTTACACTTATGCCTAGACATATAACCTAGACAAGTTATTTAGTGAATCTTGTCTTACTGTGAAATAGAACTTATAAATAATCATCTTCTCTACTGGTCAGAGTAAGTTAATAAAGGGCTGTAGATTTTTCAGTATTCTCACAGGTCTTTTAAATCTTCTTCAAAATACTAGTATCTGAAAGAACCGAAATGTGTCTACAACTAGTTTAATCTCTTGAAAATTCCTTAAAATATCATTATTTTAAACAAAAACTACACCTGAACTTTATGCTCAGTAATTAATTTATTGAAGCTATTGGTTTAAATGCCTACCTAAAAATGACAGCTCTTGGAAGGATGTTTCAGGGTAATGTTTATCCATAAACTTGTATTCTTTGATATGCTATACACACACACACACAACACACACACACACACACATATACCTATTTATAGCTATACTCTCACTCACAAATGCTTCATATCTAATAAACAGGAAAAGTTGATAAATAGGACCAAGTTCACAAGTTCACCCCTGTGGGGCACAAATATCTTTCCTTATAATTCCACAAATCACTGTGGAGGAGTTCCCATTTTTATGTCTTTTAATACAAACACAATGGTACAACACTATTTTCTCCTGTCAGTGGATATTGTCCATGTTGCTTTGCTGCTTTTTTTGGGACAATTTTTAAATTTTTATAATAAAGTTTAATTATGGTTCAGAAAAAATTAAGTGAATAACTTTCTTTGAAAAAATATATTGACTCTGCAGACTGCAGTTATTTGGAGTGGGGTTCTGGTAGTTAAATTACCCAATTTGTATCCCCCAAATGACAGAAAGTCCCATTTCCAGGCAGACTACAATGATACATGCCCAAAATGGCTGAGAATAAATGTAAGAAAGGCAAGAGCTGGAAAGTTAAGGGTATGCAAAAGCTCTAAGAGAGAATCTCAGAAATGACCAAAGTGGCAACAAGAATGTTTGGCTGGAATTTGAGGCTCTTTTTAGTTCTTTGTCGTTTCCTCTGCATTTAAGAATGTGCTTTAAGGTGCTCAATGTAATTTAGCATTTTGGTTAATAGGTGATTCTCTGTACAGCCCATCTACTCCCTCACCTGTAAGCCAATCTCCCACCACTGCCAGCAGCTCTTTCAGGTTATCCTCCTGAAGGATGTCTGTCAGAGCATTTCTTTAGACACCTTCAGGATCTGTGCCATTTAACTTCTCACCAAGCTCTGAGAAACATGGTGAAATTGTTGAGGCCTGGAGCCTCATTCATCATGACAACCAGATTCTCATTGGTTGGGATTTTTTCCAGTGAAAAAGTATGATATATATGATACATTGTAAGAACTTTTGTAAATGCCACAATGTATACAACATACCCCCACCCATATAACAATTAAAAAGAGGCATATCATGCAACTCTTCCTATGTGGATAAATTCATACCTGTTTTGATCAATTGTGCTGAGAGTCTCTGAACTTCTGCATCTGTGGCCAGTCAAACATGTCAAATGCATTGGACGTTGGGTATTGAGGGTGCTTCTTGGTGGTTGTCATCTTTCCCCTTTTGCTCAATATGGAAGTGATTTAAGTCCTGCCCAGCCACAAGAATCTGAACACCTCAGCTACTCCCTTGCTTTGGCTATCTCCTCCCTTCTACCCAGAGAGCCGCTAAAAATCTACTGAATAGTTTTGATGTCTTGTCCAAACCGATGTTCTGTCACATCTGTCATGTCTCAAAGGAATGCCCTCTCAATCAGAAAGAACCATGTTGTTTCTGGGATCTCTTTTCAGTTCATGTCTAGTTCTTGGCAGCTGCTCAGTGGTGGAGTAGTTCCAAATATCCTTCTCCAGAAGAATGTCCTTTGCTAAACTATTCAGTGCAAATCTCTCCTTTAATTTTGACCTCCAACAGATCTCCATGTGCACACCACAAAGGTTTATTTATTATCTAATTGTCTTCTTTATCAACACATTAATCTATAACTACTTACTAACTCACTATTACATTATTCACCATGAAATTATTCACTATGAAGTAATTTCACTATGACATCACTATTTGAAACTTTTTTATTAAAGGGAAACATTTAATAAAAGGGTACAAAAATACTAGCATAAATACACTCTAATTTGATGAATTTTCACAAGATAAATATCCCTATGGAACCAATACTCAGAATATTACTAGGACCTCAGGAGTCTCCCTGTACTCAGCATGTTTATGAGAGTCATCCATATTGTCACAAGTAGTGGTAGATCCTTTGTTTTAATTGCTTTCTGGCATGATGGTCTGTGTACACACAACAATTTGGCTTTCATTCTACTTTAGGGGCATTTGGGTGGTTTCCAGTTTGGGGCTACCATAATAGTAACTGCTATGAACATTCTAGTGCATGCATTTGGAGACTATGCATTAACATTTCTGTTCAATACATACCTAGGAGAGAAACTGCTAAATCACAGGGTGTATATGATAAGCTTTTATTACCATCACTTTTGAAGTTGCTGTAAAATTACAATGAACTGTACAAAACTACCACATAAACAAGGTTTCCTAGGAAATAATGTATTTGTGTTTATAATTTAATACATGCTTACATGTTATTTGCTACATTCCAGCCTGTGCTCTCAGTACTTTATGAGTATTTATTTATTTTACATCTCACTGGGCCATCCTATGAAGTAGATAGTACAGAGAGTGAATGGCAGGATGAGAATTTGAATTCAAGCACCCTGGCGCTAAAGTCTAAGATTGACTTTTAAAAATATTTCCAGTAGACACTAGTATATAATAAATATTAGTGTCCTCCATTTCTTGACCCTTACATAAATAAGGATGTCAAGCAAGCTAGGATATTCTGTCCAGGATGTTCTCAAGTATGAAAACCCCAGCTATTTCTCAGTCATGGGACCCCCATCCTTTTCTTCCTTTGGATACTGTATACTGGCCTATTTTTCCCATTTCATAGAATTTATATGAGATTCTAATGAATCTCTTGTACCTGCCCACTGAGAAACAGAATCATTTCAGTTTCTACTTGCACTCCCACAGCCATTGGAAATGTCTGTGTAGTGGGATTAGGTGACATACACATGCCTCCTCAAGATAACACTTTCTCTTGCTCTCCTCAAGGCCCACCACCAGTTGTTCTCCCTTCTTAGAGAAAGATAAGAAGCGAGAGGTATATTCTCCCAGGATTTATGATTCTGGATTTATAGTCCGGAAAGTGCTAGGTATTATGGTAAATGGAAAATGGAAAAAGAAAAAGCCAATGATCTGAAAAAGCATACAGTCTAGTAGAAGAAATGAGTAGGATTTCACTTTAAAAACCATCATATATGAAGCATATGTGAAGGAGTATGATTAAAAATGTAACACTTATCAAAGGTCAGTCACTGCCCAATCAGAACGTACACTGCGGACAGTGGAGGGCTGCGTAGCTTCTGAATACCAATCCAGCATGTGTAAGGACTGAAACTAGATAGAAAGGTTTGGCTAACCATGGAACACTTCAAATGCCAAATCATGAGCCTTAACTTTATTCTCTAATCCCTACAGAGCCACAGAACAGTTCTGAGCATGGTTATGACACAATAGAGCTATGTTTGGGGCTTGTTTTCCAGCCATTAGTCCACTGGTGGCCCAAAGCCACAGAATGAAGAGATTGTTCTTTCTTATTCTTATAACTTTATTTCTCAACAATCTATGACCCAAGCACCGTCATAATTTTTTCACTTACTACAGCTTGTTAAAACTCCATGAAAACCAGATCTCATTAGCTGTGTCTGAATGTTTGTGATATTGCAAGGTTCTCATCTCCCCAAAAGCAGACAGCCAGCTGAGCTTTTGACTTGTGTGTGCCAAAGAGCAACTGAAATGAAAAGCTCACGAGGGATGCACGCTATGACTGGAATGTCCCTCTGCCAGCTGGCCACTCTGACACTTGTGCTTCTTTTCATAGTGATTCCCACTTTTGTGGCTGTTAAGTAAGCCAAAGATGCAAAGGTTAAGCCGGGGGCTGGGCAAATCCCAGGGGAGTGAAACAAATGGGAGAATGTGGAAAGAGAGACACATCTTTTAAATTAATCTCCATAAGCACGTCCCCTTTAGCACTGTCACTTTTTCGTGTATTCGTTCTTTTGGGACAGAGTGACTTAATTTCTCCCATGTGAACTGAGCAGTGTTTCACCCCTGAGGATTAGTTGTCTAAATTTAACAGCTTGGCTTAGAAAACAGGGTTGAAAAACCTTTTGTATCACCATTTGCTGGCAGGATGGCTCAGTAGGAAGTGTGTAGGCACCAATGTTAGACAGTCTGCATGTAACTTCTGGCTCTATCATACACTTGCTGTGAGGTCTTGGAAGGGTTCCTTATGTTCCTCATGTATAAAATGAAGATAACAATGTTAACTACAGCTGGACAGAGTGTTCTATGCCTGTGATCCTGGGTGGGTAGGGGCTGAGGTAGGACAATCGTAAGTTTTAGGCCAGACAGGGAACATAATGAGACTCTGTCTGAAAAATAATGTTTACTATCTCATTCAGGATGTACTAAGGATTAAATGAGATAGAGAAGATGTGACATATATTAAGCATGCAAAACGAAGTGAGTTGGTTCCATTGTTATTATTGTTGTTGTTTCTATTACTCTATAATTTTATGTCTCTATTTCTTGATAAGAAGGAGTAGATACTGTTTTGTTAATGAGGTCTATCAAGGAGCCACACACTACTACAGATATGTGTCTCAAGCGTGAGTCACTAAAAAATATTAAAACTTTTAGAAATGTAATATAAAGGGAAAAGCCTTTGCATATTTATCCTCTAAGATGATAGATCTTTATTAAACCCTTTTTTCAATTTTCTGGATAAGCTAGCCTGCTCTGACTGAAAACAACTAATATTCTCCAATCATAAATTAACTAAGACCATTAAAACACTTGTTAGCGTAATGAATGAAATATTTAACCAATAATATTGACTATTCCTAAAACACTAAATGTGAGGCTATCATACTTGACTGGACTGGTAACTCTTTTTTCTTGATCACTCTGCCAGGTGTACCTCCAAAGGTGTGCTTGCAGAAAGGACAATCTCAGGGGAAGCAGGTACCAGGAAGGCACTTCACAAATAGTTATAAATACCTGATATAAAAGTGAAGGATGTTCAGATGCTAAGAAAGGGAGACTCATCTACACAGAAATCATGTGACCGATTATACTGTTAATTTTTGGAGTGACTTTCTGCTTAATTATAGCATAACACCTTTGTTTTTTGCCTCGTGCAAAATGAGGACATTTATGGTGAATGTAAGGTACTGAAAAAAATTAAATGATATAAAGTGCTTTGAGTTCCATAAAGTAATTTAAGATTGATACTGAGGGGTTGGTGGAGTGGTTCAAGTGGTAGAATGCCTGCCTAGGAAGCATGAGATCTTGAGTTCAAACCCTGGTACCACAAAAATTTTAAAAAGACTGATACTGAAGAAGTATCATGCACAACGCCCAGGAGCGCTCTGTATGACCAATTGTTGCTATTTTATCAGGAAGTAGGTCAGCAAGAAGCACCAAACTTAAAAAAAAAAACACTGGCATGTGTGTGGATCAATTCTTTGAATTATTCTCATCATTGATTGCCTAATTGAGTAATATGGATACAAAATTCCAAAATGCTCTGCAGAATTCAAGTAATCAGGGCAATAGTAAGTCTGTCTGGTTTGGAAGGACCCGTCTGAGATATACAAAGGATTCTGTTTTAAAGGGTAGCAGCCACTGTGAAACTTTTCCCAACTTCTCACCCAAAAGTACTTAAAGTAAAAGAAAAAATATAAAAATATAAAGCCTGTAGTCACAGTTTTGGGGAGGCTAACACAAGACTACATAGTTGAGTTCCAGGGCAGCATGGAGTCCCTTTCTCAATGCCCCTCTCCCCAAGAAATAATGAAAATACAATAAAAGGAAACAAAGATTCACATTCAAACCTGTGCCAGAATTTGAGAGGGACCTCCAGAAATGTCAAATAATTGAGCAGAAAGACTGCTGGTAATTTCAGTTTTTTTTATGTCCTACAACGTGCTAGATGTACAGAAAAATAAAAAATTGAGGTTTAGGGAGAAGATTCCACCATAAGCAATTCAACTGTTGATTAGAACATATAAGGTGTTAATTGAACAAAAACTTAACATATTAGCCTGACTAATATTAAATCCAGTAGAAAAATAGTCATGCTAAGATACACAAATATGTAACACAGAAAAACATGGTTATTTAAAGTGTGAATAGAAAGGAAAAAACTCAAAAGCCACAATAAGCTGAAAATGATGCAATTGAAGGAAAAAGAAAAAACATAATTCTCAAGTTCTATAGTAAAAAGATCTCTTAAAGTTGCTTTAGTTACTTTAGAATGATGTTTATCATCTCTTATAGGATAGAAGAAAACATTTTCTCTATAAAATAGGACTAGAGATTTATAAAGACAATAAAAGAAATGAAAATGAGATAAGAATAAAAGAAACATGAACAATAAAAAAGACATACAAGGAATCTAAAAATGGTAATTATATCTCAGAAATTCCATTTGTAGACATGTACCCCTAGAGAGATTGTTATATAGGTTTACCAGGTGTGAATGTAGAGTAATTTGTGCTAGCAAAAATCTGATAGCACCCTTACTTCTCATCATAAAAAATAGATAAGTAAAACAGTTTAAATTCTTGACATATTTAATAGATAAATTAAATCCAGAATAAGACCAGTAAGTCCCAGAATTTTCACTGTGAAAATCATTTCAGGGATTTTATGGACACATCTGAAGTCTTTTCCCAGAAAACAGAGGAAAATAATGGAAAGGTGAAATCCTAAGAAAGAAGAGAACAGTCACGGAAGACAGAGAACCAAAATTCAATCCAAGAGTTACAGGTAATCTCAAGAGAAAGAAACACACAATTGGAGTATACGTGAAAATGAAAAATGTCACAAATGGAAAATAATCAAAACTTTGTATGCATAACACCGCAAAAAGACTTCAGTATTAAAATCAAAAGTGCTTACAATGGAGCACTGTTGAATCATAAAGAAGAATGAAATCATGCTGTTTGCAGGAAAATGGATAGAACTGGAGATCAGTGTGCTAAGTGTGTTTTCTCTCATGTGTGGGATTTGGGGGGAGAGAAATGAAACAGGACATGAATGTAAAAGGGGGTCTATCATGGATAAGGAGAAGAGGTGGAGGGGGTGGGATAAGACAGTACTAAATGGGTGAATATGCTCAAAGCACATTGTATGCATGCACGGAAATGTCATAAAGAAACTCATTAATCTGTATAATTAATATACACTAAAAGAGGATAGGAAGTACTTACCACATTCAAAGCAAAAATCCATGGGAGAGAGGGCATGAATAAAAAAACCTCAGTGAGGCATGTTCTAGAAAAAAAAATGAATTCAATAATTAAGAGAGCTTAATTTAAGCATCCAGGAAGGAAAATAGTTAATGATTTCTAATAAATTGAAACGTGCTACTTATAAAGCTATTTATATTATATTTGCATGCTATTTATATTCTCCACAAACAAAATTATAGAAAACGATACACAACATTTCTTAAAAGAAAAATTGTGAGGATAGAAGTTCCAAGAATTGCATTTCCAGAGAATTTGACATTTAGATATGTAAGAAACTTGAAAGATATTCTTGGGTTTGCAAAAGTTTAGATGCTATATCACCTGAGTGTGGTTTTAAGAAAATTTATGAACAAAAGATTGAATTCTAATGAAGACCTCAAGTAGAGGAAGTAATCAAAACCAGTTAAACAAAAAGGTTCAGTAAATATTGACAATATGGTTACAAAACAGAAGGTAAGTATATAAAGTAAAACATTCATGGAATGACAAGTATCTGTAGATTGTATTAAGAGAAACATGGACATGAGGGAAAGATAAAGCAGAGAAAGAAACACATAACTTCTTTTTTTTGTATAAAAAGAATCAAAATTTAGCTCTTCCTTTGTAATTCTGATCATTAGAAAACATGAATTAAAACATAATTTTATCTTTGGCGTAATAAAAGTCAAAAGATTATTTTCTAAAATACTAGACAATGCAAAAGATGATAAACCACATACAATAGTACTAAGGAAATAAGAGAAATTATAAACTGAGGTAAAAGAAATATTAATTGATATATATATTATTTGTAATAATTATTGTGAATACCTGAAACTTCCTAACAGAGGCAAGAATAATTCAGGTCCAGTTTAAAAACACTGAACTTTATAAGACAGATTTGAAAATTAAGTGGGGCAGATAATTTTTAAAAAGAGAAATGGGCAAATATATGTCAGGCATTCACAAAAAAAAAAAAAAGAAAAATTAATCTCAGAAAGGCCAAAATAGATAATAGTTATGACCAATGGAGTGATTGCATAATAAATATACATTTCATATATACATTTCAAAAGCAAACCATAATAACCATTCATCTTTGAAAAATGAATAGGATACTATTAAAATATACATAACAAGGATGTTAGAGATATTAGAAATGTGAAAAGGGAAGGATATTGTTAAGAGAGTCCTTAATACATATTTATTGCCCCCTAGTAAGTATTCAATTAATATGCATAATGACTAAGCTTCAATCTATTGGTACACTGACTATTCTAAGAGCAGAAAAAATATATGCATGTATTATATTTTCAAGATTGATGTTTTTATAAAAATTCAGCAAATTGTCACAAAGAAAATGTTCAATAATTTCCAAATCAGAAGTTACAGAGAATGCATTTGCCAACCACAAGGCAATCATACTTCATATTTTTCAAAATTTAAACAATTAAAAACCCAAATACATTGCAAGTTACAAATGCCTTCCTAAACAGCAATTTAGGATAGAAAATCAAAAGTAAAATTATAAACTTGCTTTCAAATATTAAAATAGTACCATGAATTATGTGTCCAAAGGTAATTATGTGGCCTGAAATATTTTTTGCTGTAAGTTTTTTTAAATTGAACTCAACTTTGATTCAAGAAATTGGAACAATGGAATAACATAAACAAAATAAGAGGAAGAAAATGTTAAAGATAAATGTACAAATTCATGCAAGAGAAAACAGAAAAATAGTAAAACAGGCAAATAAACTACAGTATTGAAATCCCAACTTACTCTGAATATTTAGGGATTACCCTAAGAATTCATATAGATAAATTCTGATGAATATCACACCAATAGAATGAAAAAGCCACATAAACACCTCCATCTAGAAAATAATTTGATAAAATTTAATAAACAGGAATGTTTGTGAAGCTGGCTTAACAAGCCTAGAATACAATGATATCTAATTCACATTATAAAGGATATTTATTGTTGTGCACCAGTGGCTCACACTTGTAATCCCAGCTACTGGCAGGATAGATCAAGAGGATCACAGTTCAAGGCCAGTCCAGGCAAGCAGTTAGTGAGATCCCCATCTCCAAAAATAAGCAGAGCAAGATGAACTGGAGGTGTGGCTCAAGCAGTGGAGAAACTGCTTTGCAATTGAAAAGCCTTGAGTTCAGACTCAGTCCCACCAAAAAAATAAAGAATATTTATTTATCTTTAACATATAGCAAACATCATATTTGATAATGTATTAGAGACACCATAAACAAATCAAGAATATCAACTTAAAAAACAAACTAAATAAATAAATGTGGTTTAAGAATATAATTATTAATCACTATCATTTCCAACTGTTTTAGAAGAAGTAGCCAAAACACACACCCCAAAAATTCCCAGAAACATAAGATATAGTTGTTAATTTTTAAAATCTGAGAATAGACAAATTATTTTCAGACAATATATTTGTTTACCTAAGCAAGATAAGGAAATTAGCTGAAAAACAGCACTGGATCTAAGAGCATGGCTCAGAAAAGTGATCAAATGTACAAATCAATCATATTGTTTAAAAATCCAATGAAAACATTCCATCCACAAAATAACCAATACACCACAATATACAGTTACAAGATTAACCTTTAAAAGAATTGTGTGGGACAGATAGAATTGAAATTATAAAAAGCCATGAGAGGAATTAAAAAACCTTCATAAAAAAACACACATACTACTGAAAGGGGAGAAGATAGGTAGGTCTAACATAATCCATCAAAACCCTAAAATAAATTCTTGGAAAATGAGTGTGATAAAAACAGCAAAATATTGTAAATTTGACCATGTAGAATATTTGAAATATTTTTACAAAAAGAACCATCAAGAAATGAAGTGAAATCTCTATCTTCATGAAAAATAAATATAACTTAAAAAAAGCATTATCTGAAAAATATTTGACAAGATGTATGACAAAAAGTATAATAAAATTCATATGTGAAGAGCTCATGTAAATCTTAAAATCTAAATAGAAAAACTGGCAAATGTTATTAACAGACAAGAAAAAAGACTTTTAGTCAGGGAGGGAAAGGTAAGCTTAAAACAAAAGCTAAACATGAGTGCTTAAATACTTTTGTTTTGAAGACTGTTTTTCACTTATCAAAGCCCATTATTGTTGAGAAATTGAGGTGACTTTTCTGGAAAGCAAGTTTGGGAGTCTGTATCATGAACTAATGTCCTTCAATTTAATAACTTTATTTTTAGCCAGTTCTCTTTAAGAAAATAATTAGGGAACATTTAAGGACAGGAGCTTTCACTACCACACTGTATCTGCATTGAGCTGTATTAGGTGTTAACCACCTGAGATGTCACACAGTAGCAAGGTGTATTATCAGTAATTTGTTATTACTAAGAGTAAAGGGATCAAACTTTGAGCACTATTTAATAAATTAAGGTAAAGTCCAAGTTATGTCTCTATTGTACTCTCATATTGCAATGTATTTTGTGAGTGGGAAGGAGAGGAACAGAGAAATGTTAAATGCCCAAGGAGGAAATTTGCACATATCAAAGCCTTTTTTATCTACGTGCAAATCAGTTCTCATCAGCTTGTGAACATTATGCTTCTATGCGTGTAATAAAAGAGAAAAATAAAATAAAACAGAACTATTTGTAGAATTGAGTTTAGACCAGACACTTAAAAACATGAGGCAGCCATTGTAAACCTTGTTTTGGAGGAAGTTTGGTGGAGCAAGAAAGTAGAGTTGAGTACAGTGATGCCTGTTGTAAGGGAGAACTGAGGAAAGTTGACCTTTATTGGAAGTACTAGTCTCTGGGGATTTTTTTTATATTTTCCTGAATTTTTCAAATTTTAATTTGTGAGCAAATGTTATTTGTAAGATGAAAAAGAAATTATTAGTAAAACATACTATGAAATTATAAAGAATATAGAAAATTTGCAAAGTGATCCTGCAATCCTTTTTCTCTCCTGATCCCTACACCAATTAAAACATAATAAATATTTACAGAAGATGATTTATGCCTTTCTGATTTAACTTTGTAGAATCAATTCTATCACAAACTAAAAAGAGAGCTTCTGACAGCAGAAAGTAACTTGGTTTTCATCTAACCTGCCAAAAATGATTCTGTGGCTCTTTCAGCATTTCCTATTTAGTTAAAAATCTAACAAGAAATAATCATGAAGTATCATTTTATCCTTCATGGGAGAAAAGAGTAATAAAGGACAAGTGGGAATACTTTAAAAACAGTCGTGATTGTTATCTATAAACAACCATGCTAATGCCCTCTTTAGGGGGAAAAATGCAAAAAAAAACTTCATTGAAATTCCTGCACCAAACACCAGAAAACATTATTAAATACCCTAGAAAAATGTTATGGGGTTGTGGGGTTAACACAAAATGCTGCCCACCTTCCTGCTATTTTCCCACCCCAGCAATCTTCCTGACACCAGGAGTTTCGCATAGGGACTGGGAGTTTCACATAGGGACTGGGAGAATGACTTTGGTCCTGTGTACATGCACCTCTTTAAAAGGCAATAAAACATTGTTCTCAGTGCATTTTGTGTTTTCATTTGTTTCTTGGGAAAACAGCAGTCATAATTATTGTATGTTTTTGACAGATCATTGGATTCACATTCCCAAAAATTTCAAAGTACTAGCTAAATATTCTTTGGAGGAATTTTTTTCAAGCCATTCTCAACTAACTTGCTGAAACACATTTATTATCTGAAGGTCTTACTATTTTATTCTATTTTTTCAAACTACCTGAGGTTTCTTAAATTTCTAAATATTATTTCATATCATAAAAATGTACTAGAAATATTTTCACTTTGAGGGAAAAGAAATCAAATTTCTATTTTTGAAGAAAATATACGAAGGTATAGGTTTTTTTTTCATTTCTTTTAAAATTTGAAGTTGACGTGCAATTTAGTTTCTCTGTGAATAGTTAGGCATCTACATACTATTGATATCTTGGCTGAATTTCTGTGCAGTAGAGGGCTCTCCTGTGCAATGAAGGCTGTATGACAGCATCTCTGGTATCTACTCACTCCTTTCCCCAGCTGTGATAATCACAAATGTCACCAGATATTGTCAAATGTGTGCTGGAAAGAGTTACGGGGCATCTCCCCATACTCCTAAATTTGGTCAGTGACAGAGTTCCACATTATTGCCTATTTTTTTAAACTACTACAAAGTATTCAAAAAGTGACCAATCCTGTCCTTCCTTGCTATCATATTATTTTACTAGTCCTGTGAGCTAACAAACAACCATGACTTACATATCCTTCAAAAAAAAATAAACAGTTGACAGAAAATAACATGAAGCTTAGATGTTAGTGGTAATTGTCATGATAAATTTCATTCCATTTCTCTCTACATTATTTTCTTCTTTTTATTTGGTCATGAAAATCATCTAAGTTGTTTTAGCACAATGCATATCCAAACTTTGGGTTCAAAAGTCCAAGTATGAGATTTTTATTATAAGGTAATTTCATACAAATCATAAGGTTTGTACTTCTTATTATTAAAAATAACAGATGGAGTGGGATTTTTTTCTATTCCACACCCTTTAAGGAGCTTTTTTAAAAATCTTTTTAATTATAGCAGATTTATTGGAAATATTTCAGAATGTAGAGAAAAGTATGTATATTACCATACATAAAAATATGTGTATTAGCATAATCCTATTATAATTAACATTTAGGTGTTGATCTTTCTAGATTTAATTATATTCATATACATATATCCTTGGCAAATCACAATTTATACACCACCTTATATGAGTGAAACATAATGTTTGCTGAGTGATCCATTAAGATCAAAATTTGCAATGGTAAATATATTTAGCTTTCTCCAACAACTATTTTTTTATAGCAGTAAAGCACATGTTGGTTTATCCACACATCATTCTACTTTTCATCTATAATCTCTATGTACTGTAATTTTCCTTTCTGTTTCTATAACACAAAGGCTTTGGCAGTATTAAGGGAGTCTCAAATACAATTAGGCCTTGCTTTTTATTTTATTTTTATTTTTGTGGTGTTGGGACTCAAACCCAAGACATAGCACATTCCAGGCAAGTGCTCTACCAATGACCTGTTCCATGTCTTGTTTTAGATTTTCATTCTCTTCTATGTCACCTAAAAACAGATGTCCAAAGGCTTGCCAATTTTTCAAGAATTTTAGGGAAATAAAGAGAGGGGCTTATGTTTTCATAGTTTCCTATGCTTCACACAAACCCATGAAAACAAGATGAAATAAATAAAACCCCCAAAACTCTTCAGGCAAGGACGTGTATGTGCTTAGAAGATTTCACTGAAAATTTGTACTCGAACCTTAGAAATCTTCTTTCCACATCCCTTCTGTATCCACATTCAGGAAATCTTCATGAACAGTTTCATGGTTTGAGTTCCTGACCTCAAATGATATTTTTCTCTGCTCCTTCTTTTCTTTCAGGGACAAGGAAAATTCTTCTTTCTGTTTTCTACATAGTGTTGTTTAACCACTATTTTGGTTTCCTACATACCTTCGAGGGCAATGGAGACCCCCTGATGGAGGTGGAAAACTAATACTTGACTATTGTAGGATTTACACCAGAAGACCCCAGTAATCAACTAGTCAAACTCTTCAATCCCAAAGAGAAATTGAAGAAGCCACCAGATAATTCTAACTTATATCGATTGACCATGATTTGAAGCATGGATCAAAGTAGAAAAATGAGTACTTGGTACTAATCAGGAGACCTGAACACCTGAGGTCATGAACCCAACCTTATCTAACTGGGTTAGATCTTTTGATCACTGCATCTCTTTCTATTACCTATAAAATGGGACTGGAACCTATGTTAGCTAAGAACATTAGTGACCCACATTTGGTCTACAAATCATGTTCACACATATAGCATCCATAATTATTACTAGCCTTATTGCAGGTACCAGAGGAATTAGTGGCCTGGTTGAGTCTTTTTGAAACAGTAAAGTTCAAATATGTCTTTGAATCTAAATACTACACCTAAAGCACTTCAATGCTTATCCAAATTAAATATATATATATATATATATCATATTTGTGTATATGATGAAAAACAAACACTTGTTATTACTGCATTTATTTTCAGACAACAATGGAAATATATAATCTACGTGAGAATGTTTTGCTTAGAGTTCAGGTGGTTTCCATAAATATTGTCTCCAAATGGCCCTGTATACTATAAAATAAAACTTGATATGTTATTAAGATTTAACATTACACTCGGATAGTAGTTTTGCAGTTCTAGCAAGCTTCTTTAATTATTCCAGCCTTGCTATTTTATCCCTCCTGCTCATTATCAACTGCCGGTGATCCAAACACGTGTTCAGCTTGTTCTTTATCCACACACACACATATACCCTTGTTCTTCTTGCTCGATTTCTAGCAGTGACGTTTTCCCTTGCCTGTGGGCACTTACAATGCAGCCTACAAGCCTAGCAGATTGATTTCCCTCTTATTAAAGACGCAGTGACTCTAACAGACCCCCTAGAGTGTGCCACAGTGGGTCAACAGTCTTTACTTGCACAAAAAATTAACGATGAATTACATTTGAAAACCTGGAGCCTCAAAAGCTCAAAAATGATAATTCCTCAAATCATTTATGTTCCAGCCTTCTAATTTCTTTTGTAACTTGTCACAGTCTTCTCTATAATTTTCATTCATTTCTCAAGCCAGGAAATTCACAATTGAGCACATTTTCTATTGAGTTTTCCTGTGTGCTGAGTCAGTTTTAAATGACACAATTACTTCATCAAAAAACAAATGGGCATTTAGCAAGCACTCACCCCATACCCAATCTGTCCTAAAATCTGTGGGGCCCAAGCGTACAGTTATTCTCAAGCACACAAGAAAAGTTATGTGCTTTAATATGAATCACTTATAAAGTACATAAAATAATGTCACTGTATATCCATTAGACTTGCTTTCTTAAAACTACCAAATGTATTCCTGACTCACGCTCATATTTTAATACACTGGAGTCCTAAAACCCATTTTATCATACTCTAACCACTTTACAGTTGTGTCTCCCTAACACATATTACATCCTACATTAACTTATTAGTAAATTCATGCAAAGACTCTTTTCTGTGGCACTGACAATTTTCATCAAAATAATATTAATGAATATCAAATATGACTACAACCCTCCTCATGCTTAATTGCAACAACCCTCCCAAAAGGAAGTCTTTCAGCCATTTGTGTTTTTAGTTTCTAGTTGTAGAAAACTAAACAAAACTTACTGTTTTGAAGTAATGAAGTTTAAATAATGAAGTTACTAATACATTTCTATATTTTTATTTCTGTTATCTAGTATCTGTTTGACACTCAGCGATCTAAAATGAGGTATTCTCTTACTTTAGAGCTTATCTCATCATTTTTGCAATTTTATTGATCATATTTGTTATTTTTGGTTTTGCTGGTTGTGATTTACAAATAATCTATTTATATTTCTATTTCTTGTCCAATAAATTTTAGTGTTTCTTGGCACTCTCCTTGGTGGTATAAGGCTATTCTCAAGCTCTACCTTTCTCTCCACCTTGCTCTCTTCCTTTCTCTCCAACTTCTGTCATCTAACTTAATAAGTTTATTTTAATATTTAAGACTTGTTGAGTTTAGTTTTCTATCACTTCTGACTGAAACACTTCTAGCTCCACTACCCTACACCTGACCAATCTAGAAAGAGGGTGCTCCCAAGTACTTTGTGTAAATTTCCTAGTTTAAGACGATGTTTGATATTTCTAACATGAACTAGTTAGTTAAAACATACTTCAGAAACAAAACAAAAAATGGTAAGATGAAGTTCTGTAACAGTTCTAAGTCCATATCTTATTCAAAAGATGCCTTTTAAGCATAACTTTAATTTCAAAGAAAATAAATGTAATAAATTTCCCCCATTGTTGTATTCTATTTTTTTCTGCTCCTCTGAGAAAGATTTTGAGATATTCCTGATGGATCAGGTTCCCAGTCCTCTGTGATGGAGAATAACAGCAATATCTTTCATATTGTCCTCACTAACATAAATTATGCTTATCTTATACCCAGGGTTTATATATGGCTCAATATATGTTATTCATGCTTATGTACTTCATATCATTCCAGAAAGGATTTTGGATACCTTAAATAAAATTAATAAATATAAATATAGGCTAATAATACATAGATAAGGAGTAATACTCTAGAGAAGGTAAAGATGATGTTTGTTAAAATCAGGGTTGAGGAGAGCACAGTGGTATGCACCTGTAGCCTGGGTATTGGGGAGGCTGAGGTGGGAATCACTTGCACCCAGGATTTCAAGACCAGCCTGGACAACAAAAAGAGACCACATTTCTACAATTAAAAAATAACTACAATTATGGCTAAATCAGGTCATAATATTTTACTATACTGATCTATAAATTTATTTCTGAGCTTCTAACAGTTGAAGCACAGAGAGAAGCAACAGAGTTTTCTGAAAATTTCAGGAAAAACAAAATTTCTAATATTTAGTTGTAAAAGACTTTTTTTTTGCCTGAGGGACTATGATCCATAGTAAAACAGGTAATGGAAGCAAGATGCCCAATCCTCTGTGTTTTCCAAAATTTTTGCTGTTCCTTCTGTGTATAAAAGATTCTTGCTATAAATACTACGCAATGAGGAAACTGCATTATCAGAGTTAAGAAATCAGAAATATATCAGTTTTGTAAAAGGAGAGTTAAAAGGATCTAATGGTGGGGTTCACAATAGCAATTTTCCCTCAACCATGTCAGAAATAGAAAGAAAAATGGATCTAATTATTTTTCTATTCTCTAGATAGATATTATTTCATTATTCCTAATGACATCATTTTCAGATGAATGAATCGGAGTCAGTGAATTGGAGCGAAGTCATGTGGAAGTCTGATTTGTTCAAGACACTGAAATTCAGAGGTATTTCAACTATCAGAAACTAGAAAATATGAATCCAGTTATTTGTTATTCTCATTGATGAAGCAATCTTAAGATGATAGTACTTTAAATGAAAAAAAAGACTCAGAAAATAATATTGTGATCCTTAATATTATCATAGATCACATGAAGCAACATATAAAAGACCTTATGTTTATGATTAAAAATATCTTTATGAATGCTATAACTAACCCTACAGTCACAGTTCCTCTAGTAAACATTTAAACATGTGATCAAACCAATAGCTCTCTTGTAGCTACACCTCTCCTGTTCCATACTGGACAAGTGATAAGGAAGTCACTGATGGAAAGTTTGAAAAAAATCACTTAGTGACGCATCACCACAGTGGAACCACAAGCATTACTCAAACAATTGAGGAAACAGTCATTCCCTGTAATCTTTGACTTAAACTTACTTAAATAATGCATAGTGGATCTCTAGTGATCAATTCTTCCACAATTTTCACTACAGAAATGACATGCGTGCAGTTAGTTAGTTGAAAATAACAACTGGTAGATCAATTAAATTCTGTAAATTTCACATTCTAGTGTTACCATATGTACACTGATTTGAAGTAATAATTAAACTTCTGTACTAGAGTACATGTTTTGGAATAAAGTAAACAAATTACATTATGACACATTTTAGATAAAAATACACATTTGCTTTCCTCTTTGAAAATTAAACACAAAACACTTAAGTGAATCCTTAATAACTGCCTGCAAAATTTTAAATTCAATACTTGATTATATATATGGGTACAAATTTGAGCTAGCCATTAATAACTTCTATATAAAACTATGCATAATAGCACACACAGGATGTGTTGAAATTTTGATACATTTAAAAATATTGTTAATAAAATATTCAATTGGACACTATGACTCATCTTGTTTTTGAGAAATATATTAAGAGCTATCAGTAGTGAACAAAATTTTTCAAGCTTTTCCCCATCCACAATCCTTTTCCTAAGCATTTTTTTTATCCTAACACATACTCTTTAAAAAAAAAAAAAGAAAAAGAGACGAGAGAAAGTTACTCTGAAAGTAATACTCTCCTTTTCGTTGTTATTGTTAGAGATGGGGGCGTCTCCTTAAGTCTTCTTGAACTCCTGGGCTCAAGGAGTCCTCTTTTGTCAGTCTCCGGAGTAGTGGGCCACCGCTGGCACCACAGTGCCTGGCTTTGAAGTACTGCATCGCTCTAGACTTTGGAGGCAGAAGTTTCATTCACATCTAATTTGAGAGAAAAACTGATGGGTTCAAAAAAATTCAGATTGAAATCCGTGCAGTCTAGGAAATATTAATAGGCTGCAAGTGGGCAAGTATTTTGACAGAAAAGCTGAGAATAATAACAACACATTTAAGGCTGCCTTCATTTGGCACAGTATCTTACTGAAAACAACGTGCCTCAGAAACACTATCTTGGTTGGATCTCACCCAGTGAGGCAAGCAAAGCCTACTGTTAGTCATGAAGAGATTGCTCAAAGTCAATCCAGAACAAAACGTAGCGTTGAGCACCACGCCATCCCCTCACGTTAACATTGTAACACATGGTGTTTCATTCATGAAAGCAGGGTAGCAATTTTAGTGATTTTTTTTTTCTTTTTGCAGTACCGGGGATTAAACTCAGAGCCTTTGAGCGCTCTATCACTTGAGCCATGCCACTAGTCCTTTTGATTTTCAGAGAGGGTCTCTGGCTAATTTTGTCCCTGTGGCCTTCTGTGTCTGCTTCTGAGTAGCTGGTATTACGAATGTGTACCACCATGCCACCCTATCAGCAGAAACTTTCTGTTAGGGATATTCTCTCTCTCTCTCTTTTTTCTTTCGGTTCACTGTATAGGTCATCCTTTAAAAAACGAAATGAAGCATCAAAACAATTTATGCAAAAAGTACATGTCATGTACAAAATATTTTAATGCAAAGTTTATTGCCAGAACAAACTGAACTTCATAACTAGTATACAGAGTGTCATTTTGTTTAAAAAATATGCAAATGTGTTACCAAATACCTTTTCATCATGATGTAGTCCACTTTCAGTAGACTCAATAAAATTTACTAACTGCATATGAACAAAAAGGACGAGTGATTCATTCAAATCAAATAAGCAAATAACTAAGGGGTCTGCAGGGTACCGTGACCGAGAGCTACCATCATTTTCAGCTTTACTCAGTCTGTTCTAGATAGCTAGATACTTTAGATTGTCATCTGTGTCTATACTCTCTAGACAGGAGACAATTCCTGTCACTTCACTATAGAAATAAAAGTTCATAGTGAAAATGATTTACATATGGAACTCGTTTTCATTCTTCAATGCAATTTTTTTTTTTTTCAGAAAAACATCGCAGTGCCATTTTACATTTTGGAGCAGAACAGAAACCAACCTGTTTCAGATATCTTGTGCCCTGGAGAATTTATCAAGGATACTATTGCTCAGGACTGTGGCTGCACCAACGTGAGTGCGGCTTGCATACTTACTTGAGTGTTTTAAAAAGGAAAAGGCCTTGATTGTAACAGTTAATAGAGCTACAACATAATTGTGCAGCTTTCTTTCATTTACGGACTTTTGCCAGGAAAGGCAAGTTTAAGTTGAGGGTAGGGATTTTGAGGATCTACAAAAGTAGTGTGTCCAGCATTCCCATTTGCGTCAACCCCTTATAATAATCATAATTTAGGCGGCAGACCTCCCTTTGCGGACTTGCTTTGCGACCCAGCTGCGGCTGGACTTGACTCACTCTGGGCGCCAGGATCCGGGCCCACCTCTGCGCTCGGAGCGGTTTGTTCCTAGTGGATCAGGGCGGGTGTGTTGCCGGAGTCGCGTTCTATTGGCTGCAGTCTCGGGGACTGGCCGGGCTTTCGGGAACGTGATTGGACGGAGCTGCACCCTGTAGGCCGAGATCATTGGAGGGCGCTGGAGCCAGGGGGCGGAGCAGGTTCCCCCTGATTCTTGACCGAGCGCGCCTGGCCGCGGAGCCCGGCACCCGGCGCGGGACCAGAGCTGCGCGGGCAGCGGGCGACGGAGGGTCTCCAGCTCGACCCGGTGTCGCCGGGGGAGTGCGGGGCCGGGACAGGGCACTGGCCATGTCCTCTGGGGTCATTCCCTGCTTTTCCCCGGCGGTGGCCGCTCGGAGACCGTATCTGTCAACGCTCCCCTCTCCTGCTCGTCCGGCTGGGCCGGGCTCCGGCGGCGGCGGCGGCGGCCGAGGGGACGCGGGACCCGGCGTGGTGAGCCCATCAGCTGTCAGGCAAGCGGCGGAACGGCCCGAGGGCAGCTGGAGACACACAAAGAACGTGGTGGGCGGCGTCGGCGAAAGGGGGGGCGGCAAATTGCGGCCCGCGACGCCGCGCCGGCTGCTGCCACCGCCGCGGGGTCTCGGTCCGCGGCCGCGGAGACAATGCGCCCGGCTCGGCCCCGCGCGTCCCGGGCGCCAAGTTGACGGCGTCTCGGCCCAGCCCCCGCCCCCGCCCCCGCCCCCGCCCCCGCCCGGGAAGGGGCGCCCCCTGGCTCCGGCGGCCGGCGGAGGAAGTCCGTCCGCGGCCGCCCAGCCCGGCAACTTGCGAGCCGGGAAAAGTTTGCGGCGCCTCCGCGGGGCGGCGCGGCGCGGCCCGCCCTTCGTCCGTCCGTCCGTCCGTGCGTCCGTCGGCGGTCACCGCCGGTGACTTTCCACTCGGCGTCAGCCCGGGCCCGGCGCAGGCGGCGGGGACGGCGGGCGGGCCGGCCTTCGTCCGCGGGCATCCGCGCCCCCGGTGGCGGGTGAGTGGGCTTTGGGACCGCGGGTGGGGGCAGCGGTCGGGGTGCCGGGTGGGGAATGGCGTGGAGGGAGCCCTTAGCACTTTTTGCAGCAGGCGGGGAGAACAAATCACAGTGCGACAGGCGCTGACATGCCACCGACTTGCGATCGGTATCCGTGGGAACCTGCGGGCGAGGGCCGCCGGGGGGGAGGGGGTGGAAGATCGCGGAGCAGCCGGGCCTGGAACGCGCCGCTTGACCTTGGACCAGTGATTTCTCCGCTTAGCTGTCCTCGTGTGGGGCACTTGAGGCTGCTACAGCTACTTTATGCGGTCCTCCAGTTTTCAAATCTCTTTCCGTTTCTCCTTGGGCCTCAGCACGGTGCAGGAGTTTGGAAGCGCTAGGCCAGATTGTATTTACAGGCACCGTCTTCACTTTTCAGCCTACTCAGAGCTCTAACTTTTTAAGTCAGATGTTTTTAAAATATAAGTATAATGGTGGTTTTCAGGGGAAAATAAATTACCCTCCCCCGTTTAGTAACTATTCTTTTAAGACTGGTCTATTTCGCTGAACCATTTGGAGTTCTATGGCCAGGATGGGGACCGACCAAGAGCCAAGCCTAAATGTGAAGTGGCAGGTGCCCCCAGCAAGCCCTTCTGGACCCAGTTTAGGGGAGGAACAAGGTGTTTATTATGCAAGGAAGAGTAAACAGGACAGCTGTTGGAGTTTGCGGTTTAGGGTTTTGTATTGCTTCTTTCTACTGAAAACTTTTGTTGGGGGGGGGGGTCGCTTCTGACAAAGAAGGAAAAGAGAATGTCACTTGTAACCAAAGTAAATCTGAAAGTAATGTATGTCTTCCGTACAAGAACAGTAACGACGCAAGTACATCTTGATCTAATTTTAATGAAGGATTGAAAATAGCTACTGTGTTCAGTATCAGACGCCAAGATAGCTCACTTACATAATCTTCTTTGTTGGAATGTGTTAGTGGCATGTATAATTTTGATAAATAATGTGAAAGGTTTGACCAGGCATTGTTATTGAAATATTGTCATTGCAAATTGTTTTGCAAAATAATGAAGTGTTAACTTTCAGCTGTGGTGACATTTTTTTCCCATAAAAAGTGGAATCAAGCATTTTTTATGACCCAAATTCTCTTAAATAGTGCCTATGTAACTTGTCAGTGGTGTACAAAGAAGTTATGTCTTCTCAGTATAGTGAAGTCCTGCGATTTCCTCACAATTCATGATAGTGCTTTCTGCATGTCAGGTGCTACACTAGACATTTTCTCTTCCCTTGGAGCTTCACAAAAGTCATTTTTAAGAAAAAAAAATGCAAGTGTGTAAATACGGATATTCAACAAATAATTGCTGACTAAAATACCCAGTGTTCAGATAAAAATAAAGATCCATCTTACCTATCCTTAAGGAGAATTATCATCATTCTTTAAGAGAAAAAAAAGAAGTTATAAAAGGAAGAACTTGGGGAAAAATGAGCTAGTATCTAGCCTGAAAGTTCATGGTGTAAAGTAGGGATGCATATTGCAGAGAGGCAAAGACAACTGATAGGGTTTCTAGGAGAACGATAGCAATGTTGATTTAACATAATACATTTCATGACCTAGTTTTGTTTGAAGAACATGAACCTTTGAAAAGGTATGTTTCTTCAGTAATCAGTAACTGCATTGTGATTGAATGTCTAATTAAATGTCCTAATCATAACTATAATATTTCACTTGAGTGCTGTCTGATTTTTAAACCCATTTTTAAAATAGCAAGAAAGAAACCTTTCAATTTAATTGTATGCAGGAAGGTATACCTTTTGAAATCAACTCAATCTTCGGTGAGAAAAATTATCTCTAGTCTTACACTAAACGTAAATTAAGTACCAGAAATAGCATCTTGCCAAGGTCTTTGCTCTAGACAAGCACTGAGTGTAGGGAGATCCAGTGTAGACTGCACTGATCCTGTTATTCCTGATGGACCTGCATAGTAGTCTGTTTGATAATATCAGGAGAACACTAAAGCTGCAATATTTCTAAATCGGGAAATTTCTGGAAAGCCTAGTGCTGTATTTAAAAATGACCACTCAATCTAGAACCTAGCATTGGTATTTGAGCAATAAGCTGTCTTTGTAGAATTTGTGTTCTCCACTCAGATTTGCTAGCTGGAATGCCTGGTAAGATGTTGGGGCAGTGTATTTCAGGATGTGGTCCTTAAACTGATATCCAAGTCACCTGTATTTGCAAAGCTTCATATTCCTGGGCATCTCCCACACTTACAGAATAAAAATGTCTGTAAGTGGAACTAAACCCATATTTTTAGGCTCCTTCTGAAGTGAGAGTCACATTACATTTTAAGAATTAGTGGTGGTCTTTTCCAGTGTTGAAATGGCAAGTGTTGCTTTCTAGGAACATTAAAAAAGTTCCCTGGATCATCAATGCTCTGATCACTTCCCTATGGCATCAGACCTGTTGGTCTCAGCTTTTAGTGGAGCCCTGTGGCCCCGGAGCCCCTTATGAATTGCCTTTCCAGGTAAACCAAGATACCAGCTTCAAACCCCATTAAAGCTGCCGTAGGGTACAAGGCTCAACAGACTAGAATTCACAGACCAGACCCCTTTACTAGTGAGATACTTACTACTATCCTTCCTAATCTATTGCTGATTTGTGGGAGTGGCAGTCTCAGTCTCCAGCCTCTTCAATTAGGGAGATAAGGTTTCAAGCAAAAGGTTGAGAATGGACCCCAAGGACTAGAAGCTTGAGAGAGCACTTCCCTTCACTGCCCTTACACTCATTTGAAGATTTTGGTGAGAAGGCTAGTAATCTCACAGTCAAGTATGTGGCTATAACCTCGGGCCTTCTTCCTTCTGTTAAAACTTTCATCTGCAAATTCATGTAGGGACTCCTGTAAGCTCCGTGTCCATAAAGCCCCCAACACATAAGTGAGGATTTTCACATTAATTTTTTAACGGAAAAAATGTTAAGAGAGAGTTTCAAAGACTAGGTTAAGGGATCTGCCAGACCTGATTCTAATCCTAGTTTTGACATTTACTGCTTACGTGTGTTGAGATGCATCCCTGACCACCTAAGCTTCAGTTTCTTTACTGTGGAGATGAGGATAAGAGGAGTTGTTGTGGAAATTATGTGAGCACAAGTTAAAATACCATCAGCTAATAACTGTATACACTAAAGATACGTAGTTTTTTCATTTATTATTATTAGTAACCTTCAAATTTCTTCTTTAGTCCTGGAGAGTTCCTATAGAAGGAAAAGAGGAAGACCACACCACAGGAGATAATTAGCTCTGGACACAAGGGAAGGTCACATTACTAAATAGTAATTGTTGAGCAGAAGAGAAGGGATAGGAGAAAGATGTACACTGCCGTGCCAGGTAACAACTTGGCTTTCATTATGTAGCTTCCTGGCTCAGGTGCTTTCTTCTCTACCTTCCTCCCTTTTTGTACCACCTTATTTAGTACTTAATTATATACTTTCCAGGCTCATTTTCAGAAACGCTCGTTATGTGGTCTGCCTCGAAGTTTTAATCTTGGTTTTGGATTTTAGTATCACTGATTCTCAACTCTCTAGAGGCTTAAGGATAATATTTCTCCCCTGGGGATCTAGCTTTTGGAATTATTGAGAAGAATAGATTTCTATTTGTAGGACTGGATTCAGTTCTAGATTTGCTTTTCTAGAGGATTTGCCACCAAAAAAAGGGCCATAGTCAGAGGCCTATACCCCCAACTTTTAACTGCCTTACTTTCTAGAGCTATTTGTACTTCCCAAAGTACTTTCTCTCCCATCAGCTCACTTATTTCTCCCAGGAAAGTGTTATCAATATTACTGGACAGATTCCTATCAAATACCTCACATCTTCCTCTCCTCATCTCGATTCTCTCTTGCACATCTTTTGCTAGGCTAGTCTTTGCTTTCATCACCAGTTTTCTAAAATCAAAATCTTTTACTCAAATTGACTCCTGCCTGGTTTTTAAAGTGACCTTAAAAAAACCAGGGTCACCTCTCTAAACACTCTTTCTCTCCATAGTTTTAGAAACAACCATGGTGGCTTAATTCATTGGTGATGTCTCCACCTGAACTGCTCAGAATCTACTTATTATTCAATTTCTGACTCCTTGGAGCTTTCCCAAACCATTAACACAAGGCTCTCACTTTCCTGTGAATTCCTATGGCAGCCACAGCTAATTGGTCAATAATTATAGCCTGGTCATAAAGTCCTAATGAAAAAATGGAAGTATGTATAATGAGCAAGCACTGGTCTAAGTGAGTTTTAAGACTTCTAACAAGGAGCTGAGTGAGTCAAGTCAAGTTGTTCTACCTTCCTGGTTCTACATTTCCTGATCTGTGAATGGAATCAATTGTGTCAGATGCTCTTGATTGTCCCTTCTTATTCTGAGATTTTAGGACAACACGGCTCTGCTTAGGTGGGACTCTTACACATTCTTGGATGGAAATGTCAGATTAGGCATTCAGTGCCTTCAGGATCTGTTCTATCAGAGATTTTTAATACTAAACTTATCAACTTTCGAATTCCTGTGGGTATTTCTGGCAAGTTTTTAACCATAAGAATTGAGGGAAGATTATGTTTTATAGACAGGAAAGCATTATCCTTGAGCATAACATCCTATAGTAGAATAAATAGGGTCAGTACTGAATGAACCTTTAGTCTTAAGCATTTATAATGTACCCACAGGCAATGGGTCCAGAATTATCCCCTTCAGATACCAAAGTCTGTGAATGTTCAAGTTCTTTATATGAAATAGTTTAGTATTTGCATATGATCTCTTGGATACTTTATATTGTCCCTAGATTATTTCTTATACCTAATGTAATATAAATGATATGTAAACTGTTGTATTGTTTTAGGTATAATGACAAGAAAGAAAGTCTGTGGAAACTCAATTTTTGTTAATTCAATTTAATTTTTTTTGAGATAGGGTCTCACTATGTCATCCAGGGTAGACTGGACTTCACTCTGAGCCTTTTTGCCTGTCCTCACATAGTTGATCCTTCTGCCTCAGCCTCCTGAGTGCTGGAATTATATGCATGTACCACCAGGCCTGGCACAACTGTGTGTGTGTGTGTGTGTGTGTGTGTGTGGGCGCACGCGCATGTGCGTATTTGTTGAAAGTACATATATTAGATCCATGGTTAGTTGAATCTTGGGTGTGAGTGCCAACTATGTTTTGTATTTTATTTTTACTGAATATGCTATAAAATAACAGTGATGTTTTCTTCTTAAATCATTTCGTAAGTAAAAAACATTATAGTAGTCAAAACTCTAGGATAGATGCTAGGTGACTTTCTGTTGTATGCATTGTAAGTCTGCATATATATGTACACATATAACATGCACATTGTACTTAAATTAAGGATACCCTTAAATTATGAGATGCTATTATACATTGACCAGACTTTAAGGATATCTCCTTAAAGTGTGTTGACATTTAATTGACCTTTGAAGGTTCATTCTGTTAATCATACTCAAAGTGCTAAAGCTATGGTTGACTGCTCTGGTGTTTTTTACATTCGGTCGTGCTTAGCATATAAATTCTCCAACATAATTGCTACTTATTTAGCAAAGAGTTTCCTCTCCTTTCTTCTCTGAAAATTTGAGTTGTACTTGTATTTTGGATCCTTTTCTTTTTTTTTTTTAATTTTGCTTCAACTGGATAGTGTTGGAAGTTTGAATTGAAATGTTTTCCTGTCATTAGTTATATGGGATGTGTCTCCTTAATATAGAAGTAATGAAAGTTTCTTGCTCAAGTGAAGTGTATTTTAATAAAGTGAAGTTTATTTTTATTCATGCAAAAGCTATAATTCTTCAAGGTACAGTGCTAAAGTTTAGATAAGCTTCACTTCAAAACTACATATCTTTAAACATAAACTTTTAAGAATATTTCAAAACGCTCAGTGCTAATACTTTTCTATTAAACAAGGGTTCAAAAGAACTGTTTTCATAGAAAACTCTTTCTTGAATTATGAGTGGAATTTCATTGTATTGTGAATGAACTATGTAAAAACCCAAAAGTCAAATATCTTTCCAAATATATTTCTTTTATAAAGCTTAACATTTTACTGTTATCATCTAGAGGGCATCTATTAAAATGTTTTAAGAATTTTGTATCTTAACTTTATGAAATTGGTCTTTGAAAGTAATTTTTAATATGGCTAGCTTTATTACAGTTTTCAATTTTTTGTATGTGTGTCAGGGCCTCTTTACATAGCCTAGGCTGGCCTCCAACTTGTGATCCTCCTACCTCAGCCTCCCAAGTGCTGTTACTACAGGCATGTACCACTACAGCCACTAAACTAATATTAAGTCGATATTTTTAATGACCATGGAAATGTCACTAACCTTTTTACCAAATTTTGGTTGCAGAATAAACATTGACCATTTTTGATAATTTACCTTTGAGATCTAGACATAGTTTTGAACATGTTTACCTTAAAAACAGTTATTACAAAGCAAATTAAAGTTTAAACCAGAGTTTTCATATTCGTGAGTTAATTTTATACTTTGCAAGTGTGTAGTTCATATTTGAAATGCATTCTGCTCCCTGTAAGTTTTGAAGTCATATCATTTATTTATTCACATATTACAAGTGTGATAGATAGTATCATTGCCTTGAAAATGACCTTATTTTTCATCATCATCTCTCTTTAATATTGTGCTATCTTTTTTTTTTCTTCTTTAAATTCTCATTAGGGCTTTCCTTATTTCATTACAGCCCCACCTCCAAATGAAGAGTGAGTTTTTTTTTCCTTCTAGTCAAACATACAAACTTCAGACTCTGTCCTTTTTTACATTATGCAGTGAAGCATCTTAAACAATATTATCTCAATAATAACTAAAGAATGTATTTGATTGTCATACCAAATAGTCAGATGCAAGATGCCCCAGACTATGGGTCAAGTCTCAAACTTCCATTTTATAAACTCTGCTTTTAGCAGATAGGCATATTTCTTCCTTAATAATTGGTATCTCAGGGCAAAAGTTAACTAAATATACAACATAAGCTAAAGCCTTGTTTCTCTTCAGATATTTTTCTCGATTTTTGGTGTATCTATTGGATGGATGATACATTAACAAAATCAATATATTTGCTATTCTCTTATTAAGTGAAATGTGTAAAGTCTGTTTTGCCATCATAAAGAGCATTCTTCCCCCCATCCCATCCCACGGCAAGCACTATACCACTTGAGCCATACCCCCAGCCCTTTTGTTTTGTATTTGGTTTTTATATAGGGTCTCCTTAACTTTGTGTGGATTGACCTCAAACTCCAGACCTATGCCTGGAATTATAGACATGCAGCACTACTACCAGTATCATAAAGACCTTTTGACATTTGGATCTGGATATATGTGTCCATAGATGTTTTACTTTTTGAATTTATTTTACAAATTATTGTATTCTTATGTATCCCTTTACACATACTAGTTTATTTAATCTTCTTAACTCTAAAGGTACAAATATCTTCATTTTGCAATTGAGTAAACTAAGGTGCAGAGTTTTATTTTATGGTAGAGCCTGCAGTTGGGGGCAGTGTAGGTAGAGTGAGTAACTTACCAACAGTGCTAAGAAACACAAAGAATCAGCAGAAAGGTGTGCAGGTGTCTGGGGAAGATGAGTCTACTTGGAAAGGATCAGGAACCCAGCTGGGCCCAGTATTGGCAGCAGCATGTACTTCATCCTCAATTTTAAGCTTTTGGGCTTTAGAAGCAAAGGATCAACTAAGAAAGAGGAGATGCTCTTGGGATTTCTATGTTCATCCTGGTGAGGTGGACTATACTGGTTCATGTGATTCACTGTGGGCTGCGTGAACTTTTATGTCTCACCTCCTCCTAGCATTTCTTGGCTGACTCAAGCATTTTGCCCCTGGAGGGTTTAACTTCTCCCTCAGCTGGAAGCTTGGGCTTTGCAAGTAGCTAGAAAAATTTTTCCTAAGCCTTAACCCCAGCCCACTTCATCCTCCTCTGTGCTGTGTGTAATCCTTTGAAAGTAGTATTCGGTAGTGTTTAAGAATGTATGTTGCATTAAAATTTAGAGATTGATTTTAAGCAGCAGAATTAAAGGGCAAAGCTATCTTTTCTGGTGGGATTAAAGATGGGAGAACAGTTGAAAGTAGAATATACTCAGAAAAGAGCTGTGATGGAAGTGAAGAGATAAATTAGGAGGGGAATGAATACATGGTGAAAAATGAAGGGAGAGAATTGCTGGTTTGCTTCACACCCACACCTCCCCAAATTCACAGTAACAGAAGCAGTGTCACTCTTTTGCTTGACATGTGCTTTACCAGGGAGTTGAGCGTCGTGGGAGTGGAAAATTTTTCTTTTCCATTTTCAGACTTGGGTGTGCTGCGTTAAGATGCCACTGGTATCTAAGTAATGTTTGTTTATACTGGATATTTTTCTCTGTAGCTTTGTGGATGGAGTTTATAATACAAACAATACTGTTAGCAAAACTGCAGGTACTCAAGATTGCCATGTTTATTTTATCAGTTAAAAAACTGTCAGAGCCCTCGCACTTCTGAGCATAATTAGAAAACACCAGAGGCAATTTTAAGAATGGCTTTAGAAAGAAAGAAGAAGAAATAGGAAGAAAAGTTAGGATTTGCATGCTTTAGAATGCTAACCAACACGGTAGGATTTTTTTTTTTTAACAAAGATTCTGAATGAGGGTAGTTAATTTTTTTTTTTGAAGTATGAAGTATTCTTAAAGTATATGAGCTCTCTTTTCTTAGTAGGCAATTTTTGTGAAATAAAAAGTATAGTAATTTCCATAGAGTATAAAACTAAAGTTATAATAAGAATTCTTTGGGAATTTTAGGATTTTTTTTATGCCACTTAAATCATATTTAATGGTTTTTCTTGGTCAGATCATGGGTCTCAGAGTACTTCCCACTATTTATTATTGTAATGTGACAGAATAATTGAAATTGTGACCCTTCTTTCCAGAAAGTTCAAGGTACATGGCCAGTCTTACATCTTAAACTTTTTTGATAATTCATTCTATGCTCTCCCAAAGTTTACTTTTTATCCTCTTCTCTGTACAAAAGGTAGATCATTCATTAGCATCTATGAAAAATACTGAGTTCAGATAACAAAACATTGAACTAATAGCTTAAGTGTTGATTTAGAAAAATTATTTTTAAATAGTTGTTCATTCCCTAGGTAGAGCATGATCGTACCAGATTTGTTTAGATCCCCATGAAATAAAGTAAATTGACGATATTTTTCCTAATCACTCATGACAATGACATGCTGTTCAAGCATTTGAGGAATCACTAGTAAATTACCCTTATGAAATAGAAGTTGGGGAACGGAGCTCTTTGTTTTCATTTGTTTTTTCTCTACCTATTTTTTGTACCTATCCATCCTTTCCCATTGTCATGGAAATTTTTATTTCCCTCCACTGTTTCCATACCAGACTGCCATCACACCTGGTTTTTCAGTACTTATGCAGAAATGGAACCTGGCCTAGAAACTAGAGGAAGGGGTCCTGTATTTTCTCGGACTCGCATTGCTCCTCAGAGGCAAGAAGAGTTAAAAAAAATGTTGGTAGTTTGTTGCTGTTGTTTCTGTGATTGTCCTCTGGTTGCTCTGAACTTTTTTACCTCCACTTTTAATGCTTAACTTTACAAATGGAATTGTAATGTCTTCATCATCAATACCCCTAGTGGTTCATATATAGTACAAACCTTCTGTTCTATTAACTATGTGAGTACAGTAGAATGCAGTGATAACATAAGTTTTTAAATAACTGTTCTTTGAGTAGAAGTATGGTTTTTATCTTAAATTTATGGTTATTTTGTTGAAAATCTAGAAAATTCTTATTTGAGCAACTGAGCTTCTAATAGCCTGAAACATTTTAAGTCAGACATTATCTTGGAGTAAAACTCTCCTGAAGGAATCTTTGATTTGAGGTGAATGAGTTATTTCAAGTTAAGTTGCTGATTCTTTTATGAGATGGAGTAGAAGTCTTGAATCCTAATTTGAAGGTTGGACTCTGAATAAGACTATTTTATGCCTGTTTTCTGTATCTTTTGTCACTTTTCCCTTCCAGTATAAGGAAAATGAGCCTCCTTTGCTGCTTGCAATCCATTCCCCATACCAAATAGTACTGGAGACAATTGAGTTCTTCTACAGAGAGCATTGTAAGTCAGCTGTTAACTTCTATGTCTGTAAATATACTCTCAAACAATTTTATAGTTCTATTTCTAAAAATGTGTGGGTGTGAGAAGATGTTGAATGAATTCAGAGTAATTGGGGGTTCTTTGTATTAAGAAAAATCACACTAGTTAAGGGAAGTCTGCTTCCATGATTTGTGTATGTTTAATTTTTTTAAAAAGTTCTTCCAGCACTACCTCATTACAATTCCCACTCTCATAAATTCAAGCAGTGAAGGAATTAGAGTTATAGGATTTTATAGCTGGAAGGATTTTGTAGAGAATCTGATTAAACCTCTTATTATAGCTGTGAAAATTGATGTCCAGTGAGGTCAAATGAAATCATGTAGTTAGCTTAAAAGCCCAGGTAACATTATAGTAGTTAGTAGATGCTCTTCTGTTTAATCTGCCCTAACATACTCATAGACAGAAGGTAATAATAAAAAAGCATAACTTTCTCATACATATCTCAGTCACTTCTCAAAAGAGCTCTGTGAGGTATAGGTATGGTAGTTTCCATTCATAGAGAAAATGTACTCATGCTTTTGAGGTAAGAGAGAGGTGTATACCCCAGGCATCTATCAAAGTGGCCAGTGTTCTTGTCTTCCTACATTGGCAGAATCATCACCAGGTCTCAGGACCAGGGTCATAGTACACAGGATGGGGAAATCACATCTTTATGCTATGATCTGGCTTGCAACTGGGACCAACTATTACTAACTTTTGCCTCTGTTTCATCACTTTAAAGGCGGGGAATGCACTTTTTGTGCAACTGTGAGCTTTTAAATTTTTTAAACGAAAGATGCTAGAAAATTATAAATAAGATATTTTGTTTTTTAAAAGAATTTCTTTATCAGTGTCTTGAAAATTCAGGTAGTCTATACTGAGCATCCACTACACGTATGCCACATTATGGGGCACTCTGATGACGTCGGTGGACAGTCACGGCCTGCAAAGAAGAAGCTTGCAAAGATTTGCCTTTCTGGAGAGCTAGCTAGTCACAGAAAATGTCTTGGTAGTACTGTCTACGTTACTCTTGGGTTATGTCTGAAATGACTCAACTTTTTCCAAATATTTGTATTAAAGTACATATTAAAGAAGATATGTAAGCTACAGAAAGGCATAGGAAAAACCATACCTGTTTAATATGGTAACAATTATACCACACAGTTTCCTTGGCTTTTCTTTAATTTGATGGCATAGCTAATACTCTATCATTGCATAGCTTTGGAAAAGTTTTAATGATTGTATAATTTCAGAGTGGGTCAGTTTCAAAGTATGTCAGTCTGGCTGTTTTTATGGCAATTGATTATTGATATTATATTACACAAAATTATTAACAAAATTATTTTGTGTAATCAACCTTGGTTTTTATAAATGCTTTCTAAAATTAAAAATAAAAAATGAGTTAAGTAACAAATTACTTTCTATCATGTTTTAACAGCACTAAGTCACTTAAGTTACTAAAAATATTTATAGAAATATCAACTGTATACAGTTGACCTAAATTAGCAATGAGTATTCAAGTTGTGAAATTTATAAACAAATATAAATATTTTTTAGAGACAGACTCTTGTTCTTTTACCAAGCCTGATTTTGAACTAGGCACAAGTGATCTATCCACTTCAGCTTCCAGAGCAGCTGGGACTAAAGGCATAAACCACCAAGCCTGCCTCAAAATAAATATTTTTAAAAGGTAGTTCTCATTATAGAATTGTGCTTCTCTGAAATAATTTATTACCCTGAAGGAATAGTACTGATGTTAAATTTTTACTGTTTGGGGAATTACAGCTTTGAGGTTTTTTTAAGTACTACTTGAGTTCTGATTTCTGCCATGTGATTATTATAATGAAACTCATCTTAAATTCCTTTAGAAACATGATCTATTTCAGCAGAAGTGGGAGAGTATTTCTTGGTGAAAGCTGCTCTTTGTGCAGTCTAATGGAGCAGGAGCCCAGAAAGGAAGCGCTGAGCCAGCAGGTGGTCTGCAGGAGACTGCCTGGGAACTGCTGACAGTGAAGTGTCTGAGGAAGGGGAGGGCCCAGGAGTGGGAGGAAGGGGTGGAAAGTCCCTTATTAGCCTGGAAGCTGGGATGCCCCACCCTCTGGAATCCCCCACCCCAGTGAGAACATCAGCCAAAGTGGGAGGGGGGGCTTCTGACAGATGGGGGTGACTGGAGAAAGTAGATAACCCAAAAGCTCACTGGTAAGCTTTGAGAGTGCCTGTCTAAGAAAACTTGGCCTAGATAGTAAATCAGTTCTTTTTCAACATTAAAGGGTCTTTTCTACTTTTAAAGCTTATTTTCTAGCATTCTATGCTCAATTTATAATGAAAACACAATTATAATTGAACTATTATTAACTAACTACCTCATATTTATTCAAACCCATACCCTCTCCTACTCCACAAATGATGCAGAATATCAAAATAGAGTGAGTGATGGATGTGATTTCAGTGCTGCAAACCTGGTGCCCTCCTCTGAGTGATGCTGATGATGTGTTTGTGAATAGTGGCTGCTTTATTATGCTGTGGCAGGGGTAAAATGAGATCAATCACAGGACATAGGAGTCATTACTTGACATGAAGTAAGTACTTAGTTGAGGTTATGTTTAAGCCTATAAACTTGAGTACACACACTTCAGTTTAATTCTCCATTTATTTTTGCTGCCATTATTAAAAGGTGCTAATAGAGCAAAGAGATTTTATTCCTCATAACTCTGTAAGCTCTTTATTATCCAAGAAAATGCTTTCCTCCCTAGAATTTGAGTTTTTCTTAGCAAGCTTTCTCATGTGCATAATCCATGGGAAATTGTTCCCAGTGAATTCCTGTTGCCTCTGTCCATTTTCACAAGGCAGGGACCAGGTAGGTCTTTATTTGCATTATGAAAATAAGGCAAGGGACAGTTCATCATTGCCATCATTAGCAGGACCATAGTGAGAAGTAGAAGCTCTTGAATAGCTAAAAACAGCAAAGAGGAGTACCACGTGTAAAAGAATGAATCAGAGAAGGTAAAGATTAATTTAAAAGTGCAAAATTTTGTACATTCAGGTCACTTCCATTTCAGATGGTTCTATGCATGATTTCTACAAAAGGAGACAGATCACTTATGCTACTTCTCTTCAGGTGCATTTCAAAAAATAAAAAACAAGACAGAAGCTGAATGCCAATAACATTGATCCAGTTGCTGAACCATAGGGCCTGAAAGAGAGGGAGGGTGGAAGGATGCAGAGGCTGGGCACTGGGCCCTTTACTGACACAGAGCCCTCCCATCTATTCCTGGAGTGCCACTTCAAGCACGTAGGACAGAGGGCTGGGAGGTTCTGACATGGAAGGGAAGGCCAGAAAGAATCACCCTTTTCTAGGGGGCAGGGTCACCTACATGCACATTTCCATGGTCACGGGCAAACATAGATAGCTTCCCACCAACTGCTGGTAAGTGCCCCAAATCTTAGTACTTAAGTATGGGCCACTTAATTTAAAGATTCAGATCTCTTAAAACCCATAAAAATGGATATGTGAGTAGAAAGAGGAAAGGGGGTTGCTTGGGTGGCTATTTTAAGCTATTAGTTATGCATAGCCTGGGGAAAGTGCATTAATTGAAAAAGTTCAAGATTAAGTCAGTTAGAATAGCTAGGAAAAAATTTTAAATTTTTTCTGGGACTAGCCCTAAACTCTTATCCATGAGAATGAATTAATCCTTCAAACAGTTAAAACAAGATTGGAAAAAATTATAAAACCTGACCAGAGTATAGACATCCAGAGCTGCCCTTTTGGATGGGACCTTGACTGGCAGGACTAACCCAGTATATGCCCTGGTTTTGAACTAGGTAGGTTGTTTTCTCTGAGTATTTCAAGGGTTATATAAGACAAATCAGGGTCTGATGTGTTGAGCACAATTGAATCTCATTCTGCTATATTTGTTGTATATATGATTTTTTAATGGATTTACTGGCCACCTTTCTCAAATTGTGGCTATATAATATATACACTATATAATGTGATATATATGTATATGTGTATATGTATGTATTATATAATGTGTACATATATATGTATTTTTTTTTTTGGTGGGACTGGGGTTTGAACTCAGGGTTTTGCACTTGCAAAGTTGGCACTCTACCACTTGAACCATATTTTTTACTCTTAAGCCAACTTAGTTCAGATCTTCTAGGTGAGAGGTTCTCTGCCAGAAAGGTATAGCAAAAGCATTGGATAGCTTTTGCAAAAAATGTATCTACCCAGCAGCCCTCCCATCTACTGAATAAGAATTGCAGAATGGATGGGGCAAGAGGAATCCAGATGCGGGGGTGGGGGTTAGAAAAAGTTGACCAGATAATCTGTTGTTGCCTTCTAACTTTGAGAATTATTGTTCCATGTAGAGCCTATACTGCTCAATAACCGGAAAGCAAATAGTTTTAAACAACTAAATAAATAAATTAAAGCTTCCACGTAGATTTCATCTTGCTTGTCTCTTGCTTAAAAAAAAAAAAAAAAAAAAAAACTTCTACATAAAGGCATAAAGTATTATACTAAGATGTTGGTTAAATGCTCATATTTATGAGCTGTTATAACTAAGACCTTGTAGTCTTTTTGGAAAATTTTTTTTCATTCATAAAGTTCTGAGCAAAAAGACTGGGTTTTCAAAGTTGTGTTAAGGTTTGATAGTGCTTCCACATCTTGTTCATTGAATTGTTATTCAAGGTTACTGCTTAGTACATACTAGTCAATTACAATTTATCATTTTTAATTTAAAATTGTTACTTAAAAGTGGTAAGATTCCAAAGCAAGGAGGAATTTTGAGAAAATGTCACTTTGAGAAAAATTTATGGGAGTAAAAATATTTTCTTTTTTGTAAACAGTTACTGATATACAATGGCCTCACAGGGTGTGAGCCTTGGTATTTATCTGTTTTAATTAAAGAGTACCCTGCCTATCTATTTGTGGAAACTTAAAAGAAGTGGGTGTCTTGGTGAGAAGTTCACAAGGTTGGTAGCCATAGCTGAGTTTGGAAGATTGACTCAAGCTCTGAGCAGCAGTGGTATATGAATGCCAAGTGCTAAGAATTTCTGGAATGTAGAATTGCACAGCTCTGATAAAGTTTGCTTTGTTCCCCTATGTGACTTGACCCATTGAGAAAATGTGGTTCCCTAGGAAGTTTTAATAGTTCAAAGTCCTTAGTTAATAAAGAAAAAAGGCCACAATATAATTCAGCTTGTTTTCACCTGCTGCCTCAAAGATTAACTTTCTTAACCTTAATGCGATAGAGTTACTCTTTGCTTTGAGAAAGTGATTTATGGAGCTCTTCATGTTTGTCAGCTTCAGTAAACATGAAGCTGCTTTGCAAAGTTTTTGTTTTTGTTTTGGGTTGGTAGCATGAACTCCAAAGATGTCTGAAACTTGAGAACCTTATGGTAATTTCATCTAAAACCACATCCCAGGGAAAGGCACACCCATTTTTTTCTGTATCAGCTTTATCTTTCACTAGCCTCAGAAAGGTTTTGAATTACTTCAGGAAAGTAGTGACTGATAGAGCTTAACCTTCAGTTTTCCTCATTTATTTTCATAAGAGAATGGGAGTGGAATTCAAAACATTCAAATTTAGAGTTCATGTGCGTCACTCTGCTGTGAGTGATAGGTTCTGTGTTTTTCCAGTGGGAAACTTTGGTCTACAAACTGATACATGTCTGTTATATACCTTGTTACTCCTTTCTGCTTTTCTCCTGATTGTTGCTTACTCTTTCAAAAGTCAGCTGACTATACAAGTCCTCTCTGGGAGCAGATTTCAGAACAAAAATGAACTATAAAAGCACATAAGTCTTTTTTTTTTTTTTTTGGTCAGATTTATAACTTCCTGTTTTTATTGATAATCTAAGTTCACTTCACTGCAGTATTTAATGTTAAATGTGCACTTTGTGCTATTTAGATAATTTAGTTTCTGTGTTTGGTTTCTTTTGCTCAAAGAAGGATTTTGATTACTTAATACATGTTGGTGTCACATGAAGTAACCTGGCCACTTGCCTGTTTGTTTCTTGTGGCCCACAATAATGGATGAAAGCCATTTGCATGTGTTGTTTTAGTATATCACAAGAAATTATAGAACCTTGGTAATTAAAGACATCCATGAAGCATTTTGCTTGTTTTGAACTTGAGACATTTTCTAGAACATTTCTGTTTGAGCCTTTACATTGCCTGCACATCTTAGAAACACCTGCTGGGGACCCTTCTTCAGGTTAAGCAATGAGAAAGTTGAAGAAGGTATATCTCTGTTGACAGTGAGCAACTGTAAACATCCTCGACTGGAAGCTGTGAAGCCACAAATGGGCTTTCAGTCGGATGTTTGCAGCTGCCTACTGCCTCGGACATCAAGGGGCCACTTCAGGAGAATTACCTTGTTTACTAAAACAAAAAGCTGTGTTTTCTGTCTGATAGATTTTTTCAAAGCTTGAGTGAAAATGATGTAAACTAAGTAACTTTTAAACCATCTTTGTGCATGTTAGATGACTTCAGTCATATAGAAATGCTTTGTATGTGCATAGAATATGCAATATATATGAAGATTAAGTACTCCTAAAGGAAATGAAGAAATGCATTATAATATTTTTATTCTTTGAAAGAGTATACTAGGACAATATTTTAGAAATTATTCATTAGAATGGCTTGTTTTCTTCCATTTGATCTCAAATTTCACAATAGGTACTTTTTATAATTATTCACAAAAATTTCTGGTAATGAAATTAAATTATTTGAAAAGAGAAAAGCAAAGTCCCAAGAGAAGAGTTAATTCATTTTCACATTACTTGAATTAAACCTCCTTTATTTCCTTCTTGATTTAGCTATAAGTAACAAAGGAGCAGTTTTCAACTTAATGAAGTGTCTAAAATAAATTAATACTGACTCAACTCTTATTTAAAAAATCTCTCCTTGTTTTCACTGGTCAGCGTAGTGTTTTAGCCATTAGTTTAGACTTTCGCCTTTCAGTTGAGTTGTTTATGTAGTAACTCTTAAAAATAATAATTGCATCGAATTCTATCCTAAATATATGAAGATAGTTTAAGATTAAGCATCCTGTCATGGATTCCTGTGACACCCTCTCTAATTTGTGTTTTTGTAAAACTGTACTTTTCTTGTTTATTTACTTGGTTAAAAATTGTCAAAATGAGACACTTTGAAAAGAGATGAAGGTGACATCCTTTACTTTTAAAGTGCTTTTTAAAATATAGTATTTTTATTAATTTAGATTTATAACTCTGCTCCCCCATTTACTACTCATCGATGATGTTGATAGGGAGATAGTGAAGCAGTGTGCTCATCCCAGTGCTTAAAGTGATGGGCACTCTAATGCCTGGAGTGCACAGACATGATGCAGAAATGTGCCTTTAATTTCCCTCATGCACAAAGCCATCAAGTGAGAAAACTCAATCAGTCATGCCAGCCACGAGAGACTACTTGGCTGCCACTGAAATGCAGGGACTGGGTGGGGAAGCCCTGGGGTGCGGAATTGAGAATGTGGCCTGTTTTAATAGGTAAGCTGAAAATGCTTAGAGCAAATAATTCAGCTGTGTCCCAGGGAACCCAACAGTATTTCCCAGGGAAATGACTATAGGTTTGGAGAAATGGGTAAACTTTTCTTAATTCTTTGACCTTTACTTTCTTTATGTTCTCCTGTGATATTTTTTACCCCCTCCCTAAGTTCACTGCCCTCTAAATTTTGCAGTTTCAACTTCTATTTGGTTATTTCCTTCACATAAATAATTGCTTATTGGAGTTTTTTAACTTGTAAAAATTACAACATTCTTGGATGTTCTGAAACCAACAAATACAAACCTCCTTTATCCATTCTAGTGAGTTTTGAAGTTAATACCTATTATTTATTATGTTGTATGTCCCACATTTCCACAATCTAAAATGCTATTTTAAAATATCAGTAGTGTGCTGTTTATAACTGAAATATGATCTGGATGTATTTTTTTCAATTTACAAAAAAACTAACATTAAAAATTTACAGTATCACATTTCTGCAATTGTTTGACAAAATTATTTTATGCTTAAGTACATAAATTAAAATTTCACAAAAAGTGATAATTGCTTTTGTATGGTTTTTTCTTTATAATTTCTAAATTTCACAATCATATAAGTATAATAAAATATCATATCATGTGAACTAGAACATAAATATTTTTCAGTGCTTATGCATATTAAGCAACTACTGTACCACTGGGTTATACCCCCTCCCTCTAAGAGTCTTAAAATGGACTGCAGTGGGTCAGTTACTGAGAATAACACTGTGCTGCTGTGAAGTTAGTAATGTTTAAAAAAATAGCACTATTGTAACTATTGTAGATTAGATTTTACTTATGATTTGCCAAAATAAAAATTATGACATCTTGGGAGATTTCCAAAGGAAGTATAAGAGATTCTAAATGTGTCTGTGGTGATTCATTGAAATGATGCTTAACTTTTGCTGACCTTAAAATTCTGATTTGAACCTGTACTTCATTTTGTAGTGATGCTATCTACAAATACAGACATGTGTAAATCTTTTCCTCCATAAGACAATAGCTAAACCCAGGGGCGAGGACTGTGGAGACAAGGGAGCTGCTTGTGAAGGAGGTCCTGCATGGTGGTATAGACCTGGGAAATCCATCTCTACCTAGATCATTGTGAGTTGTGCCAGTCATTGGGAGCTAAATAGCACTAATTGAAAGTTGCCCATTGCTTCTCTGTATCAGAAGAATAACAGGATAATTATTCTCTTCATTTTTGAAGTGACTTATTGAAATCTTAAAGATGATTCTTAATGAACCATCTTAACAGACTCAATAAAATAATGGAAAACTTTCTTTACACGGTGCTATATCAGGATAAGTATTGGAAGTTCTTTTTTGTACCACTGGGGATTGAACTCAAGGCCTCATGCTTAGCATTCTACCATAGTCATGCCTGGTTCTTTTTTTTTTTTGGTTTTTGGTTTTTTATTTTCAAACAGGGTCTCCCTCTAGCTTTGCCAGGGGTGGCCTCTAGCTGCAGTCTTTCCACATCCACCTCCTGAGTAGCTGGAATTAAAAGGTATCTGCCACCATGCCTAGCTTTTGTATTAGGGATTCTAAATAGATATGGAAGGTATGTTTAATAGTATATACTATAGTTGTTTGTGTGCACTGCCTAGAAAATGCAGAAATAAGCTGTTCAAAGTGATAAGATTGAGTTTTTATGATTATTATTTTCTTTACTTTTACTATTAATGGAAAAAAGTCAGTAAATAAAGTGAAAAAAAATCTTGTCCTCTGGATGTGCTTATTATTAGGAATAATAATCAAGGAATTAAATATTGTTTAATAGTTTTCCTTAGTAGTTATGCATGGATAAGTAATCTCTTGCTAATACACACTTAAAATCTGCTGTGTAAATCTGGTGGACAAGTTAACATTGCCAAGTGATATTTACTCTGCTTTTCTTAATTTGTAGATCTAATTATTATATAAGTTTAATGATGCAGTACTTGATGCAAATCAAAACAAAGCTTTTTGATGCAAATTAAAACAAAGTACATTAGGGATTCATTTCTCACAAACTCTAAATGTGAACTTACTTTCCTCACAGACTCCTCCCCACATGGTTAGAGAAATTATTGAAGTCCATCAGGTACTCTTACAACTCTGAGTAACATCAAAATCTCTCCACAGCTGTCATTTCAAAAATGATAGTATGAGATCTCAGGATGTGAGACACCTTGCTGTAAAGTGTGTTTAGAAACGTACACTTCACATCACAGCAAAATATACAGTGTGATAATTTGTCACAAGCTGGTTATTTTCAAATATGCTTCTTTGTAAGACCTGACCACCTTTTGAATTTTGGATTTGGTGGGTTTTAGCTAAAGAATAAAATTCTTTGATCAGTCCCATTCCCTAAATCTCAGGATGTGGTGCCCACTTTTCCTGAAGGGAATTTTAATTCCTAGGGATGTACTGATTAATTTCGGGTTAGAATAGAGTAAGAGAATACCAATAAGGGCAGAAGGATTTTGTAAATGAAAAACGATTAATGTGTGTGAAATTAAGATATTAGTTAATGGCTAAGGTGTATTAATGCTGTACTTCCCCTCTTTTAGAGCCACTTCTCAAGAGGGCTTTCTGACCTGGCTGAGTCCCCATCATCTGCTGTCCCAGTTTTCTAAGCTCCAGCCACACTGACTTTCAATTCTTCAAGCCACCTTGTTCTATTCCTCTATGTCCCAAAAGACTTTGCCTTAGCTCCTACCTCATGCACCCAGGCACACGCCTACATGTACATGAATGACATGAATTCTCCCTCATACTTTAGCCTTTGTTCTAAATGTCATTTCTTCATAGGAAGCTTTCCCTAATGGGTATTGTACTCACTGTAGGCTGCTGCTTTGTCCTGACACAGGAGTCATTAGAAACAACCCACCATGTGAAATACTAGGAGGTAACGGGAGAGGGAACAACAAGTGTAAATGGCTACAAACTGGATCAAGCAAAAATTATGAAGCATTCTGGTACAGAATGGGCAAGACAGGCTTGAAGAAGTAAGCAAAGGCCAGGTAATCCAGGGCCTTGTTGTTCATAGCAACCCATTTGAAATTTACTAATAGACATTGGATTAGTATTTGTTATTATAAAATGTTCTTTGAATTTTAATTAAATAATAGAACCTTAATCATAGTGTCTGACTTTATGGAATGTACCATTTTTTAAAAAGGTGACTAACAGCTTGCTTCAATAAATATCGAATGCCTACTTGTGTAAAACGCAGTGAATGTCGGGCACTGAAAGACAAAATTGAAAACATGTCAGTCTCTCTGCTTGGTAATAGAGGTGCTATGGTAGGTGGACCACAGACCAGGATTAACCTAATCCCACCAGAGACCAGCCAGTTTTCCCTGAAAAAGACCCCACCAGAATTATATTGTAAGAAGAGGAAAATCAACAGAACAGCATATTATCACTAGGGCATTCACTCCAACCCCAACATAGAATGCTGTTGAACCAAGCTAGAATAATTTATTTCACACTCGTTTAGCCCAGAACCCCATATCAGGCAATTCTGTATATGGAGATAATGAATAAAGGAGAGTATCTGAGAAAAATAGAAATAACACATACCATTTTCTCTTGAGAGAAAGAACATCCATAAGAAAGACTATGAAAATAAGATAAAGACTACGTCCATGCATTCTCAAACCTTCAACTCAGCCCAGTGACCCAGGAAATGCTCATAAACCTGACCATCATGGCAGCACTCTGTATGTATGTGCCTGGGAAGGAGGGTGTGGATTGTGAGGAAGTGGTGGGAGAAGGGAGGAAGGCAAGGAAAGGTGCTAATATGCCTGAACTTTTCCCCAGATGCCAATACTTGCCCTCCAGAAATTTTCCTTATTGTAGAGTTCATGATGTGCATGTGAAATAAGTAATATTGGTGCATAATGTCCTCAAGTAGAAGTAATAATAGTGAAATTCTACATGACATTTATTGAGTGTTCGCTATGTGCGAGGCATTCTTTCAGGTACTTTGTGTCAGTCACAATTGAGTCTTCATGATAGCATTGTGAGGTAAGTGCCTTTATAATTTTACAGATGAGGAAATGCAGACACAGAAAGGCTAGATGACTTAGAGTCATCTCAGTAAGTGGAAGAGAATCTAAAGTGAAGAGTAAAAAGGTTGATGGTCACATAAGAATAACGACCATAAGAATGACCAGAATAAGCTGAAAAGGTGGTGGAAGGCATTTGGGGTGTTCTGTCCTCATGTTGGGGTCATGTAGTACAGGACTGTTTGGAGAGAAATGTTTGAGTGCACAAAGGGTATCTGCCTGGAGAGACTGCCTAAGCCAGCTGCACTGCTGCCTGATTAGCACAGGCAGCATGTAAGAGAGCCTGGAAAGAGCACAGTCAGAAACTGCTGGAGTATTTTGGAAGTTTTGGAAATGTTGTGCAAAAATTCTCTCTCCTAAACTTATGGCAAGCTACACTTTTAAATCGTGTTGAATTATAAGTTAAAGTTATTATGCAGACATGTTTTCGCTTCCCTCGAGAGCTGCAAAACAAGGGATAGCTCTTGCTGCATCTGTAAATAGGCTGCTGTTTTTCTTCCTTTTTGTGGTTGTAAAGGATCATTCATGCCAGTGTAGTTAATGAGCTTCAGCAGCTGTTAAATGAAATTATATATTCTGTTCAACAAGGGCCTTCTAATGCTTTCATTGTCTCCTGACTGTCTTGATGTCTTCTCTAGCACCAAGATACTTCTAAGGCATAGTGGCCTAAGTTGTTCTTAGTTCAGGAGATGCTGAGGTATGGATCAGATTGGGCCTGAAGAAGAAGGAAGCTATTTTGTCTAAGTAGTCATAAGGGTGTTATTTTTCTACATCACAGCTGTCCTCTTCACCAAGAACTGTGAGAAATTCCAGAGGGAAAATATTCCCAATTTTCTCAACAGGTTTCTTAAAAGTTATTATCCACCAAATTATATACAGGCAGGAACTTTCAGTCTTCCAAGTAGAGAACAAACTCAATTTCCTATACAGCTAAGTAATTCTTCTCTTCCTTGAACACTGTTGGGGTTTCCTGGATGGGTCTCATATGTAGTAAAAGTCTGAAGGTTTTTCAGCCTTCCGTTCTATTACTGCTTTAAATTCAAACTTTAATATCTAGTCTCTCTAACCTATTTCTCTGAGGTGACCACATTTCTATAGTGTATACTCAAAAAAAAAGTCAAATCCCCATGTACCACTAGGAAGTTAGTCCTCATTGTGGTGCCACCAGGCCCTACTCTTGGGTCTCTGACATGCAGGACACTGACTTATCCTGGGCTGGGCTTAGTGGGATTTGCCCTTTTCTGTGCCATTGAGTCTGGTGATAGAAAATAGCTCCAGGTTGGTAATCAGCTGCACAAGTCTCTCATTGCTCAGGAGTTAGGAAGCTCTGTGCTTCCTCATGCACAAGATGCCCTGCTCTTTCAAATACCTAATTCCTTCTTCTCCATTAAAAGAATATTTCCATTTTTTTCATGTACATTTCCCCCATATGTTTATTGTTTGAAAAGTATGTATTAAGCATATTTGACTATCTGCTACATGACAATAGGCCTGTGAGTTCCAGATTACTATAAATAGTTGCTAAAGGGTAAATCCTGATGAAATGTTAATTTAACCAAAGAAGTGATACGTAAGATTCAAATACTAGAGAACCAGAGAGTAAGCACAGGAAACAGATATTTTATGAGTAGATGCACAGGTATTGCAGCTTCGTGTTGTTCAACTTTCCATTTCCTTACATCCCTGGTTCTACAACCTTCCATACATGGGCAGTTCTTCATTATTTATAAATTTGAGCTGTTTGCATAATAAGTGTTGGATTAATCTAATTGTGCTATTTTGGTTATCAACCATCTGCCTTTAAAACCATGGTAATATATACATGCCCTTACAATCTTTTCAGTTTTGAAGTTCTTCACTTTTTTTTTAATTTCTTCACTTTTGAAGAGGAAATTGTTTAAATGAACAGTGATGAGGAAAGTAAAGGAGTAAAGGAGTTAAGGAGTAAAACACTACTTAGTAAAAAGGGAAACCCAAAAGAGATTTCCATGTCTTAGGATCTGTTTGTATTACCAAGGAGATGTTAAAATTATAGTCTGGAGACAGGCTGTGCTGTATAGCTAGAGCATAACTATCTGCTGACACTTGGGCCACTTCAAAATATTGCTTAATAACACATTTTCAGATTCTTTGGTGCCATCTCAGCCACATTAATCTCTGAACTAACAAGAGTCTTCTGTGCTTCCTGGATCTTCTCGGAGATATGTAATAAATGCAATATAGTCAAGGACTGCTGCAAGAATAGTATTTATGTAGCTTGGCCACAAACACTTTCTCTGTTAACATAGTGGGCATTTAAAATGAAGCCTGTCCTTAGCACTGTACAGCATAGTAGGAATGCTGGCCTGCTGACTAAACAAATATGATTGTCACTGAATTATTAAATTCCAACTGGCATTACTTGCTAGAAAATTTCATCCCTTTTTCTCCCACACAGCTTACTCCTTTTTTTTTAATTAGATAAGCAGTTTTCAACTCTAGCAAATAATTGCCACATTTTCCTAGTCATTGCTACAGCAGTTTCCTACTGTTTATATTTTAAAACTAATACTTGGATGAGTCCCACTGAAGCAGAAGAAATTACTATGTGTGTGCATCTGTGCAAATATTCATCTAAAATTGCATTTTTAAAAGTCCCAGTGAGCTTTGGGTCTAACTGCTGTACCTTGTGTCACTGCTGGAGACAATCATATCATCAAGCTGCTTTTACTTTGCTAAACATAGGTGACTTCATATCAGTATTTCCTTTTGAGGACTATTTGGGAGACTCCCTTCCAATAGAGGAAGTGGGTTGATGAGGGCCAGTGTTCTCATTCCAGATCCTTCACATCTCTGGAAAGCTGCATCCTTTGTAGAAAATAGATCCGTACGTGTGCCAAAGTATAGCCCCGACATTCGTCAGAGCAGGGGAGGAGGTCACATACTCACATATGCCTGTCTGCTTCAGCAGTAATCCTCCCATTTGGCAAGAGTTTGAGAGGAAGTATTTAACAATGGGATTTTATAAAATTCAATGTAGGAAGGAATGTTTTTATATTTGAATGGATCTAAGGAAGTTTTCTTTTTCTCCCCCCTGATAAGTAGAGGGTGTTTAAGGGTAAGGGTATCTGTGTCTGTGGATGTGTTGGGAGGATTTGGCTGTTTTATTGGACCTTGTGGACTAATGTTTCCATTTTGTCATTTCCATGATAGGTAGTTGTCAGCAGAAAAAGTTACAGTCTCTTAACTTCATACTGATCTCAGATATTTTGTTTAGGGGGAATTAGTGAGGAAGTAACAGTCTCTCAGGGAGGTGATTTTATTCAACAACCAGAGTTCTTTTAATGTCTCCAACTATCCCAAAAGCAATGAAATCATTTTCTTTCGCACACGTGCTATATTATCTGGTAGTTTAAAAAGCTTTAAACACAAATAGCTTTATATTGAAAATAAAACTGCACAATGTAGAGAAAAAGATATCCTTGTCTTCATTTCTGGTTCGCTCCCAGTGTGAGTTCCCCAAGGAACCTGTTGATGACACATTTCCTAGGTCTAGCATCCCCATAAGATGGTCTGAAATGGTTGTTTATCAGTTACTGTAGAAAGTTAGAGGACACCTGATGAGGAACAAACTTAGATCCCCATCCTCCAGTACTTACTCGGTTTATAGGTATAGGACATGAGAATGGTGTAGGTCTTCATTGGCCAGTGACCCATGTTACCATAGCGCAGAGTAAAATTTAGTCTTCTGTGGGGTTGAAGTGTTCATTGTCTGCTAGAAAAAATAAGTATGGAAAGATAATACCACCAGTGTACTTTTTACTTTATTATGTATTCTATTTAAAGATTGTTGATTTCAAGTCTTTAAAAACAAATAACTTTTAGGAGATTTACTTTTTATACGATCATCATAACATTGTAAACTCTTGGTAGAAGTAATAAGTTACTTGGTCCATGTCCCTATAAAATTGCAGCCCCACCAATTGGTTATCCAGACAGTGTTTGGATATATTCTGAGTCAGGGAACCAATATGAACATTGTAGTTTTGCACACATGAAATTCGTCTATTCACAAGACGGGTTTTTTGAGCCTTTGCCCACATAAAGATAAGGCAAAGAACAGCACAGCCTCTATGTCAAGGAGTTGACATTTAAAAGAAGATGGAAACAGTAACTGCGTGAAAGGACCTATGGCAAAAGTACTGTTGAGAGTTCTAGAAGGAATATGCAGTGAAAATCTATTGAGTTTAGTGTGAGAGTCAGGAACCAGTTTTAAAAAGACACTTGGAGCTGGGGATGTGGATCAAATACTAGAGCACTGCCTAACAAGCAGGAAGCCCTTGAGTTCAAACTTGGTAGTGCAAGGGAAAAAAAAAAAAAGACACACACATTTGAACATACTGAAAAACAGATCCACAGATCCTGGGCAAGTGGATCAGTGGAGAAGATACTCCAGAAAGCTAAAGAATGTGAAGGGTTAGGTTGTGGAAAGCAGGGGTTGCTGGTGGGTCATGCTGCCTAAGCCGGTGTAAGAAGATGATTGTGGATAGAATCAAGGGGAGCGTGACATTGACAGAGGGCAGAGTAGGCTTTCTCAAAAGGGGCCTTAAGCAGAGGAGGAGAAGGAATGAGCTGGAATGTGAAAGGAAGAGAGGTCAAGGTGGGAAGGGATCAAGAGTAGCAAAAGCTGCAAAGACATGAGGTTATTAGCCCTGAAGAGAAGGAAAGATAGCTTTCCTATGAAGAAGAATGGGAAGACATTAGAATACATTTGAAATAAGATGCAGTAAATTGGGGGAAAGAATGTACTTTATGAAGTAAGAAGTGAGGTAGGTCCCACCTAAAGTGGATGATGGGAAGAGGTAGAGGTGCAGAAAAGCTGCTGTGAGTGTATGAATAAAAACTGGATGCAAAAGATACTCTCTGTGTTTCTTCACTGAGACAGCCTAACGGCCATATATCTATCTCCTTTATGGAATGATTTTTTTTTTTTTTAGCATTAAGTGGAAAGCCCAAACATAGACACAAAAAAAAGGAGAACATTGTGTACTGGAAACCCCACCCAAGAAAAAAACAGTACCATTGTTTTGGCCTGAAAAGTACCATGTCTGTAAAGAGTAAACTGATGCTGGTATTGGATATATTATGAACTTGCATTCCCACTGTCCTGTTAGCATTCCAGAGTCTTTGGTTGTGCCATGACCTGAAAGTACTCAGAGCCCATAAATCTGGCTTTGTTGGTTAGAGAATTTTGTGTGGAATACCTTGTTTCTTGGACATTGTTGCTCTTATTTCCCTCTTTTCTCAAGTATTAAGATTGACCTGTACGCTTCAGCGCTTAAGTATGTACAGTGGTATCTGATTTACTTGGTCCCATTTAGTAATGAGTTAATCTCTAACTGAATTTTCCAGATAACTGAATTATATCTTGTAACTAAAACCACTAAACCAGCTAAAAAGGAATTTCTGAGGTGTGTTTCTATTTTGTGGTTTCTCTATTACTTAGACCTTATTTTTAGCAGATTCTTGATTATTTTAAACTGTAATTATAAACATCAGTTAATGGCCTATGGCTACTGAGTCACATTGAAGCCTCTGATTTTTTGGTTTGAGGCTCTAATTGCTAGTTTTCCCCTATCTAAATTGTAACTTAAAAACAGGGATTATGTCTGATACTTCTTTATCTCTCACACCACCTACAACAGTGCCAATAGAAATTCAGTAAATACTTGATTGATTTCTAAAGATAATGTTGATTAAAATCGCAATAGTTTTTTTGTTGTTGTTTTGCAGTCATTAGTGTTACTCAGGTTGGGCTTAGTGTCAATTAAAACACCTTCCTTTTACATATGAATTGCTCTTTTGCCCCACTTGATTCAGCTCATTGCCTGAATTTAGACAGTTTTACACTTACTCCCAAGACTTCGCAAGAGCTGCTATCACTTATACCTCCATAGGAAATTTCTTAGAAATATGCCTAATTGTAAGTTAGACTTGGCCTATTGTGCTAATCTGTCACAGTCCTTTAGGGTCCTGTTTTACTCATCCAATATAATTACTAACTTCATTAATTGTACCTGAAATTGAGAAAGCCTTTAATCTCTAGTTTGATCATACTAATAAAGATCAAAATTGAAATGTTACATAGGGAATGTCCAAGGAAAGACAATAGTCATGAGGGCTGGTTCTCACACTCTCATCTAGGGTGATAACTGTTGGTCATCAGTTTCTTTGGGGCACATTTGTTCAGCAGTTGTGAATCTGTATTAGGATTCAGACTAAATTTCTCCACAAAGACATCTTAAAAGACTTGGTTAAATATGCTTTGCCTAACACATTCTCACTATCCATCCAATAATCATACTAAAAAAGGAGTAAATAAAAATCAACACCCATATTATATAATACTTGCCAGCCTACTATCCCAAATTCTCAAATGAGAAAAGATAATTGTTGATCCAAGGCAGAGGATTTCAGATATTTGCTTATTCATTTAATTAAAGTACTTACTAAGCTGTTACTCTAAACGGGATTCAGCTAAGGGTCAGTGATCCAGCTGTGAACAAGTTAGATGTTGTTCCTGCCCTCCCTAGAAATGTCCATGATTGCCAGGCTGGCAGGTGGGATGAGTGGAAAACAGCTGCTAAACAAGTGGTGAACATACCACAGCCGGGAAATAGTATGTGCAGAAGTGGAAGCTTTTCAAGTTACTGAGATTCTAAACTCAAGCGCAGATTGGAAACTGGCTAAACTATGTAACAAGCCCTAAGAAACTGAAATGTGGAGCTCTTGTGTTCTAAAACATTTAGTATTAATAGACTTTTCATGCCAGATATTCAAGTGCTAGCAGTAGCTATCACACACTCTGGTTAATATGTTCTAAACATGGCACTGTCATCTGAAGTAAATGTCTTTGAACTTAGAACTGCCACATAAGAATTTTGATTCTTTTGCCACAGGTGGGGAAAAAGCTTACAGAACAATGAGTCAGTTTTTACTACATTGCCTAAGCCTAATGTTCTTTAAAGAGTTTTCAAAGAATTGCTTATGTAACATCCCTCTCACCCACTCTTTCTCCAGAGGGCCCATATTAATCATTTTCTGAAAGCCCTTCTTTCTTTAGGTGTGTTCTATACCTGAGCTGACTCTTATCCTGAATTCGAAGTTAATTGAATCCTGTGCACAGATCTTAAGCAGACCATGGGTGAAGAACCATAAAGCAATCAGCCCAAGATCCTATTTAACTCTAACTTGGTTCCTTTTTCCCTTTTCCAGTGCAGCTTATTCCTGACTCTAAAGTTGGGCAGCTCCACTAAAAAGGCTTGGGGAAAAGGAATAATCTTTGTTTCCTTGGAGCTTGCACCCTGTATGAGCCTACTAACATACCTCTGGGTACCCATATTTCTTGCCACCATCTAGGGATGTCATAGATCAGGGTGTTTGTGCTCTTACCCAGAAGCTACATGTGAATCTAGTTGCCCAAAGGGAAATAAATGTTTTCTCTTTTCACTACTGCTGTTTTCTTCTCCTCTTCCTTTATGTATTTTCTGTGGTCTATTTACTTCCTGGATTCCTTTCAGTCTCCAGTTTCTCTGTATAGTAGCTTCCTATATAAACGTATGTCACACTTATATGTAGAAACTTGTCTACATGAAATTAGGCAGATATATGATGCCATGTATACACACATGACTCACCCCTTACTTCGTTTAGTTTCCTGGTCAAATATCACTTTAGTAAGAATGTCCTTACGTGACCCCTGCTCCATCTAAAATAGCTCTCCCTCCCAACTGATCACCTAACCTACTATCCTTGCCTGGAAGCATTTATTACCACCTGCCAAATTATGTACAAGTTCTTAATTGATTTTTCTCTTCATGAATACTGTGATATAAGGGACTCACTGCCAGGTTCCTATAGCCTAGAACAGTGTCTGGTATATCGTAAACCCTTTGATTTTTTTTTTTTAAACAAAGAAGCACCTGTTTTATTTTGACAGGAAACTTGAGGCTTATCTTTTGTTTTTATTTGCATATAATACATTTTGAAATTTACATATGTGCTTACAATATATCTTAGATTCACCCCTCCATCCTTCTCCCTCATCCTCCCTCTCCCTTCTTAAAACAATTTCAGCAAGTTTTATTCTATTTTCACGAATGAATACAAAATACATCCGCCATATTCTCCCTCCTTCACCTTCCCTGTTTACCCTCCCCCTCCCAAGCTACCCCCACACAGGACCTATTTTACTTTCTTGTCCTTTATTTTTTTAAGTGTATATTAATTGTTCAAGGTGGGGGTTGCCTTGGTATTTTATATATATATAAAATGCACTCTATTACTTTCTCTATAAAGAGAATGATGGTGAATAATCTGTGCATCTGTGTATGTAATGCACTGTAAAATGTTAAATAATAGGGGAGCAGGATGAAATTTTTTTTGTCAGTACTGGGGTTATGAACTCAGGGCCTCACCCCTGCTAGGCAGGTGCTCTACCACTTGAGCCACTCTGCCAGCTCCCTAGATGTTTATCTTAATGGTGTTATGATTATCTCTGTCTTAAAGCTCAGTATATATTGAAATTTCATTGCTTGCCCAATGTCCTGCAAGTAGTAAATGGAGACAATTCAAAGTCTCTTGACTAGTCATATGACCCTTCAAATGCAACAAAACAAAAAGATACTATAAATATTTATTTTATGTCTTTGTAGAGAAAGTGTGATGAGTATAAAGGGTAACCCTTTAAACTTTGTCTCAAGCAACTCTTCATTGAAATGTGTCTTCACTGAATGAATAAAGCTAGGATATCAAATGTAAATGAAAACTGTGGTTAATCTGAAAGTTACATAGCAATCAAGTACTTCTCTTCATGAACTTCTAATATCAAATGATTAAGAAAAGAAAATGGCAAATATTGCTGTATTTTTTCATTTCTTTGCCTTCATTCTAAGGTGACTTCTCATCCCTCATGATTTCATTAGTACTGCTTTGTTTTCTTCCCCTTTAGGGAGAGAGGCGAGATGGTGGTAGGACACCTCTTTCAAGTTTCCAAGTTCTGCTCCTTTCAGCCCCTCAGATGTCTCTTGCTTCCTGCAGCACTGGTGATTAAGCAACTAGATTTGAAACCCTTTGAGGTTTTTATTTGGGAATTTTGAACTTTTTTTTTTTTCCTTTGCAAAATCCCTCAGCCTTAAGGTAGGTTGCAAAGGAAATGCACAGTTCTTATATGAATTTTCACATGATAAGATTCCAGCTTTTTCCAAACAAAAAAAATTAAGGTACAGTGGGGAGGAGATAGTGGTGGGCTAGAAGTTTTGATTTTGCAAAGATAACAAAAAAATCACATGTTCTTTTAACACAAATTACTTTATATAAGCTAACTTTTGACCAAAACTTTCAGTTTTAATATAATGGGAAAGTTTAAGATCGGTGGTAACTTCAATGTATGTATAAGCACAATTAGAAAGACTTAAAGATTTCATGTTAACTGAGACAAAGCAGCAAGATATTTTAATACTGGTTTGTTGTGAAAGTTTACCACATTTTTCTCTGTTCAGTTCTACTGGGCTCTGTTTTTCATCAAAAGAAAACATTGTGTCATGTTAATATACAATAGCCACAAAAAAACTGCACTGAGATACCACCCTCAGGGCTGTAAAAAGAAATCATCAGAAGTTTTCTTAAAATATCACAAGTCCTGTCTTTTTCTTTACATTGTTGCCACTATTTTAAGAGCACTCAATTATTCTGTAGCAAGAAAACATCTTTTATTTGATCTGCCTTAAAAGAGTACTGTATTAAGTAAGTATATGTGTCTCACCATTGTGAGGCTAGATGCTCTGCTGTCCTTTCTTGTCTTAAAAATTGTTGAAAATGGAGAAAATAGTAACATAAAATCCCCAAAGAAAAACAACTTAGAATCCTAGTATTCAGACCTAAATATATGAAATTTTTGCTTCATTGTCTGCCTGTTTCTGTAGAGATGCAATCAAAGTATGTTGAACACAGAATGTTTCAAAAGTATTATCTATAGATATTCTGTTGAGGACTTAAGTGAATACATTGTGTTGATACATCACATATGCCAAATTGCTGTTTAAATTGTTTCATTTTGATAACTAATATTTTCATTTTTTTTGTTTCTATCACATTGCTTCCTTATGATAAATTACCTTAAGCAATATCACCAAGCCAAAGTAGATTTTTTTAAGCTTTACATAACATAGTTATTGCAGCCATGTGAGTATTGTGTATGTTTTTTGGTTGGTTGGTTGGTTGGTTTGGTTCCTTTTGTTTTTACTGTGCTGGGGATCAAATCCAGGGCCTTATGCAAGCTAGGTAGGTACTCTACCACTAATCTACATCCCCAACTTCCATGTATATGTTTAAATGTTACTACTTTAGTAATTGCAAATGCTAATAAAAGATTGACCAGAAATTTTCATTACAAAAAAAAAAAAAACCCATAGTGAGCTCTGCATTTTATTATTTGAACTTCTTTGGGGGAATGATACAGCTCTGGAAGCAGGTGTTCTTGATTCCATTATTGCAAATTAAAACATTGATAGTGCTGGAGGCATCATGGCTCAAGCAGTATAGTGTCTACATAACAAGCTCAATGTCCTGAGTTCAAACCCCAATACTGCCAAAAATTACAAAAATAAAAAATTCTTTAAACATTGATAGACAAGGATTGATAATGGCATTGCTTAACCTCTTGAGAAGTATATGTAAAATGCCTGCCAACGTGGAAGATTGTGTAGTTGGCAGTACAACACAGTTAACATGATTGTTGCCCATTATGACCTTAAAACCTAAAAAGGCAACACAATGAATGACAAAGAGACAGTTGTTTGTCTTTCTTAAGTTGATAATGAAAGGGATGCAATAAGAACCAAACGGTCATAATGGCAAAAAAGCTGTTTAAAGCTAAGCAAAGGAAACATAGGAGCCATAGTAGCCCAGAGATTAAACAGAGTATCTCCTACAGATAGCATATAATTGGCCTTTATACAGCCTGGCCTAACACGCCTTTTGATGGGGTGTTTAGTCCACTTGCATTTACTGTAATTAGTGATGTAATTGAATTTAGATCTGCCCCTTTGTTACTCATTTTCTGTTTGTCTTACATACTGCTTACATACTGCTTGTTCAGTCCTACCTTTCCTGCCCTCTTTTATGTTATATATATACATGTTGCCTTTTTAAAGTTACATTTCCCAGCATTCTTATAATGGATCCTATAGGAATTACAATATGCTTCTTTATCACAAAATTATTATTGAATTAACAATGATAAAAATTATTCTGTGATAATACATATTTATATAAGCCTTCAAACACATAGTTCCATTTGCTTCCCTTCTGTCATATGTGCTATTACTACATACACCTTATATCCACTTTAAATCCCAAAATGAATTTGTTACAGGTTTTACTTTAAGTAGTCATACACCTTCAAGAAATTTTTTAAAATGACTTTATAATAAAACAACTTTTCTTAGAACAAATATGAAAATAATACTGAGTCATGTGATATTTGAACAAAATGATGATTCTATTTTCTATTGCCTTCAAGAAATTAAAAGTATAAGCTGATATTAAAATACCCAAGTTGTTATTATAATAAATTATCTCTAAAATAAATCTTACAACTCAATTATATTTTATTGGTTATGAAAATTTCTAACTGTTGTATTTAGCTAAGAGGTGAACTCAATATGGAGTAGAGAGCAAGAAAAATGCTGAGTGGTCAGTTAGGCTCATTCGTTTGTTCCCTGATCAAATCTGTCTCCATCAAATGTCACGTAGTTATGGCCCCTTTTGGTTTGCCTACCAAAAGGCAGAACTGAAAAATATGAAGTCCTCGGCCTTCAGAACTCTACTCAATACACTTGAAATTATTTGGCAATCATTGTCTTATTCCTGTGTATTAAAAAGAAAAATCCCAAACCATATATATAGATATATTTAATTGAGGTTTGTGCCTTTTCTAATGTATTTATTTAGTGACCGTATGACAATATAAGTTACCAACACGGAAAGCTTTGTAGGAAAATACCCATTGGCTAGTAATGTGGAATCTTTATACTGCTTTCCAACTGAACAGAAAAACAACCAGTAGTGCTTTGTGCTATAGTGACACCTGGTGGTCCTTTAATTTAATTTTTTAATTTGATCTTATTTTTTCTAGAACATTTTTTGTGAGGAATCATTTTATCAGAGAAGGTGTATCTTAACAGGCCTCTCCCTTCATGGCCCCCTATCCTCTTCTTGGGCCACAGCTCAGCTGGAGAGAGCAACCAATACCTCTTGCATTTCTACCTTTGTCTTGAGAAAAAGATCTGTGCCCTATGTACAGGGGAAATTTAATTAAGGCAGAAGGAATGAAGCGGTTGTTATATAAAATTAGAAATATTTGTACTAGTTACGTACTTTTTGAAAATGTGCCTCGCACACCCCTTGAGGTGTATACTGTATTTTTTTTTTGTCATTTTATAAAACCTGTAGCTCAGAGACTATCACAAGAGTGCTCAAAGTCACAAGTTAATCAGCTTGATTAAATCTTTAGGGAAGGCAGAATTTTCAAGTGAACTCATTTCTAATTTGGACAATGAGATTATTTAAATTAAAAAACTTCAATGTAATTTTCAAATTTGTATGCATGTTTCATGGATACATCTTCTTTTTAAAAAAATTAATATTGCCAATAAGGTCGACGTCTTAGAGACCCATTCCCATTCCCTTCCTCCTTTTCCTAGTGGTAACTACCCCTGTCGGTTTGGTGTGTAGTTTTTCAGATGCCCATGCTCATCTCTTTCTCTCTCATACACACATCACTGTTTGTGTTAATACAAAGATGGGTAACTGAGTTGTGCTTATGTTTGAAACACATAGATAGTATATGGCTCAAGTTGCTTCATACTCTTCATTGAAGGATCAAGTCTCATCAGTATCCAAACTCATGGCATTAACAATTTGATATGCTATAGTAGTAACAGTTATTTCTAAAGTTGTTCTACCATCCCTTTAGTAAATATGTAAGATTTAACTATATTGGCAGGACTACCATTTTCCAGTTAAATTAAAAGGCAGTGATTAACTTGTCCAGATTAACTTAAGTCTTCTAAAGAATGTTTCAATTTGACAGCACTGGCCAGAATACCTTCTATTCTGTCACAGTGTGACACTCCCATCACCATTGCCGTAGCCAAAATTAACTAACTTTTAAATGTAAGACCCACATTATTTATTGGGGTAAAAGTATCAAAATGATCTATAGCTTTAAACCCTATTCACAGAATATATGGAGAGAAGACTGGAAACACTGCCTAGAGAGAAAAATTTTGTGAGTACTTTTTATCACTTTCACTGAAAACCTATATTCATGTTTATCCAAATCCTCAAGCCCCCATAATAGTTTCAAAAAAACACTTGAATTTCCCACAGTTAAAGGATACATATTGATAGAAAGTTTAAAAAATGTACGAACTCATTACATCAAGGTTATCTTTTTTTCATCTAGGTACAGTAACTTAAATGAAATAGTATTTTAAAATGGAGGAATCAAGAAGTTTTAAGGAAAGCATGATTACATCACACTGACTGTCTCCAAACATATTTTCAATCTACTCGCAGAATTCCACAGAAAGATGACACAAATGTGTAGCTATTCTCTACACTATAGAGTTTACCAAATTCTAGACTTTGCAGGTTTGATTTGAATACGGTGAGATGTTGAGACAAAAAAAAAAAAACTCATGAAGCAGAGATTGAAAGTAAAACACTGGATTAAAGGAGAAGAACTTTTTTCCCTGAGAAGGTTAATTAAAGAGGAAGTGGACTGTCTAAGGGCAAAGGACATTTTTATAAAACCATAGAGTTTTTGAGTTGGATAAATCTCCATAAGTTTTAGAAACATAGTAATTTTATCTCCTTTAAAGCAACATTATAATGGCCTTTCCATGAATTGTAACATTGTAGTGAGTTGTTCTATTATTTCCTTATAGTTACTTGAAAATTTTGATAGGATTCATTATTCCTGGAAGTTAAGTTTGTTGCATTATGAGAGGTTTGGATTTTGGTTTCACCTGGCAGATGATAAATCCTATTAAATGGTCTTCTGCACTGGGCAGGATGAAAGTGGAAGGTAAAATGGCAAGTATTGGTTTAAGTGCGGTCTTGGCAAGGGAATGGAGTAGGTGGCAAAGTAGCTTACAGAAGTATTCACATAGAATAAAATACAAAGAAGCCTCCTCACCAGGGAATCCATCTAGCTCTAAGATCCAACAGGGGTAGGAGACCTGGAGCCTGACTTTAAGAATTAGTAAAACCATGCCTGGGCAAGGAATGAGAATTTAAAATTCTTGATACACAAGGTACATTAAGCTTTGACAATGGTGACAGTGGTTTTTTCCTCCAGTGAATCATTCATGGTTACTTTAATGCTGCTACATTATAATTTAAAAATGAGAGTTAGAGAAAGCTACTATATATCCTGATATGTACTGCTAGGAATTTTTAAAAACAAGATAATTGTTAAGAACATTTTTAGGGGTTGAGGTTGTAGCTCAAGCCTTAGGATCAATCCCCAGCAGAAAAAATATTTTTTTTTGAATTAACAGAATGTGCCAAATGTGATCAGATACAATATGCATTTGAAATGCGTATCTTTTTATTTAGAACTAAAAATAGCCAAGTCCTATTTTTATCAGAAATTGTTTTTGTGTGACTAAAATATCTGTTAAGTCAGAAGCTCTCCTGAAGCAAAAAGATATTCCATGTTACAACAGGATCTTTACAGACTCGTCTTTGAGTAGTTAAAGTCATCATTTTATGTAACTAAAGTTATTTTAATAACTGTTTAATAAGGGTGTGGTTCTTTCCAGTTAGAACATTTTAAACTCTTCAATGATTATTCAATATTTAGACTCAACTATTAAGGCCATTTCCTTTCATTCTTGTCCATTTTTAAACTGTTTACACAGACTTCTTCTCTGCACTTACTTTTTACCCTGATTTTTCTTTACTTGGAATTCATCACAAAAGTAAATTTTAAAAAATCAAGTTAACTTTCCATGAGGTAGTGCTGTCATTTGAGGAGATTATTTGTAATGTAGTAATTTCTCTTTTTGTCCATGGGTTCCTTGGGGGAGGAGAGGAAGAACGGTCTTGCTTTGAATTATTAGGAAATTTTTAAGTAAGTTTTCAGAAAATGATGTCTGTTACTTAAAGATTTTAAAATGGGATAATTATCTTCAAATTGCTAAATTGCCAATGTTAGATACCACCAATCATTCATTAAGTGTTTACCAAGAGCTGCCTTTAATCCAAACAAACGCTAGCTACATGTTATGAATTTTTTAAAAAATGAAGTAACAGTAAGTGAACCAAAATGTCGTGCTTCCAAGCAAATTGTTTTTATTGATAGATGGGTAAACTGATAATTGTAATAAATATGAGTTCTGTGGTAGAGATATATGCAGAGAACAGTGGTGTGACCAGACAGAGCCAGGGAGGGCATAGGTATTAGGAACTGAGGAGGCTGCTTCTAGAAAAGAGGATCCCCTTGATCTGGAATTTGAGACTGGATATTCACTAGCTTGAAGATGAACAGCTGTGCAAAAACAGAATGAAGCATAGGCTTGTGGGATTTAGTACTTCACACATCTTCATCCCTTCACTTATGACAGAGCTCCATCCTCAACAAGCATGGGTTCCTAACCTTCCCTTTGGAAAATGTGAACCATTGGCACCTCAAAGCTCGTTCCTTCATCACTCCTCCCCTGCTCCCCTCCAGCATGAAAAGCCTTATTGCCTAGCTCCTCACATGGTCACTTTGCTTTCTACTTATGACTTGTTTTCTCTAGGGAAGGCTTGTATGTGTTCTCCTACACTACTGTAATTACTGTTTGTTCTATTTTCCTTGCTTGCAGAATAGAATAAATAGAAGAATAGAGTAAATGCCCTAAAGCATGTGCGTGCTTGCTTGGAGATAGTGTCCTTACCCTCAGCCCCGCATATGAATACCCATCTTCCTCCCCTATACCCTCCATATTCACCTGCCCTTGCCCACATCCATTTGCATCTTCTGCTCCAGCTGCTGAGTTCTTGAATATGTCATCTTTGTCCTTGTTCTCAATCCATCCCACTGTTCTTTCTGATACACTTTAAGCTACATTATCCTCTTTACTGTCCAGCCCTTCACATCCCCATCAACACCATCTTCACCTAACCAATTTTGTTCAGTATTCTAGAAGCCTGGTTTATCAGCTAACTCAGAAGGGTTTTTTGACCTGACCCATCATAACACTTGTCATATTTAAACAAAAGTTTATGTGTCTGTCTTGCAAATTAGGTTGTGCCTTCAGGGTGATACTATTCATTTCTCATTTCTTGTCACATAGAATTTAAAACTGACAGGTACCCACAAATGTTGAACGAATAAATGAATAACATCTTATATCAGTTTGAAATTGTATGCTACTTTGGTTTTAGCTTGGTGTTCTCATCATACAGGATTGTTCTGTGATATATAGTATTGATGACTTTATTCATATGAATATTTTCTGCACTGTAGATCAGTTTAGTAAATGAAGTTCAAGAACCATTTGAATAAGTCATTCTTAGAAAGGAACTTAGATGTGTTGGTACACATCTGTAATCCCAGATACTCTGAAAGCAGAAATTGCAAGGGTTGTGGTTCAAGACCAGGCTAGGCAAAAGGTTTGAGCCTATCTTAACCAATAAACTGGGTATGGTTGTATGCACCTGTCATACCAGCCCCCTAAGACGTGGGAGGTACAAATTGAAGGATTGTGGTCTAGGCTAACTTGACAAAAACTATAGACCCTGTTTGAAAAATTGCGAAAGGGAAAAATAGCTGGAGACATGACTCAATTGATAAGATTGCCTGCCTAGCAAGCATGAGACTGGTCTCAAATACTAATACCACAAAAATAAATAAATCAGACTTGGACATCAACTAATGACATTTATGTGTGTGCCTCCAATTACAGATTTACTTTCTTCTAAATGAGAGATTTTTTGTAAATTTCACCATTATATTAGCAATTTGTAGTACACCATTTCATACATATAATTTGTATCCTAGCATATTTCCTTTTTGCTCATTTGATTGAATTTATGACTATCTAACCCATAATTAAGTTAAATAACTTTCAGTAACTAAACTGTTGGATGGTCTTTTGTTTGCAGGCACAATTCAACAATTATTCTCAGTTCTATGTGGGAATGAGATGGAAAAATGTGTACCTGAGAGAGTGAGGCTGTATTTCATGTATCCCCACAGTCAGAAAGGAAATGCGTGCCTTTTAAGGAAGAGGGTGGTGAAACTTTTGAGACCATTTTGGAAAAGCATAGAATATGGAAAATCCAAAGTTAACCAAATGCATGAGTGTGCAAAGCCAAAAGGCTGGATGGAGATCCCAGGAAAATACTGGGGTATACAGAACAGGAAGAGAACAAAAAAAACGGGACAAGAAAGTAAGCACCATGTGACCTCCTTCTCACCTACCCTTCCAACTCTAGTCCTAAAAGAGCCATAATTAGTCTTGAGGGTACTTGTGATCTTGTCCTATAACATGTTACAGTATCTTGACATGCTGCTGGGTTTCCTGAGTCTCATGCTGATGACTGCCAACCCCACCCTAGAGAACACTGAGTGACAGATACTGTAAACATCCTACACTCTCAGCTGTGGAAAGTAAGAAAGCTGGGAGAAGGCTGTTTACTCTCTCTGCCTTGGAAATCAACTAAAGAACAATGAATTTGGTGTGTCTCCATGTTTTACAATGATTCTTTGTTTATGAGATCAACACTAAGAGAAAAAATAATGAACAAAATCATGCTAAGAAATGAAAAATACTTTGTGAGATCAGTTATTCTTGAACTCCCTGACTTTGTTTTAAAAGGGGGTGTGTGTGTCTAGGTGAGGTGGCTTGTGTAATCTCAATCCTTGAGAGGCTGAGGCAGGAGGATTACTCGTTCAAGACCAGTCTGGGCTATATAGTGAGTTTGATTCCAACCTGTGCTACCTAGCAAGACCCTATCTCAAAACAAAATAAAACAAACAAAAGAGGTTCCCAAATGCCCAACAGGTGTTTTGCTGACTGGCATGAAGCCATCAAATTGAATCAGATTGATAAACTGAATTTGGCTTTTTTGAAGCAAAAGTTTTAGAGTCCGGGGACTTGCTACTTTATCAGGGATCAGAGTGGTGATGACATACATATGAATAAAGCCTTCTATTTAAAGCCAGAATACTTTTAAAAAAATGGGGGGGGAGGGTTGTGGGAGGTGGTTAGAAGTGGGGTGGTGTCACACAAGAAGAGAAGTTTAAGAACAATCTACCAACTTAACTTCTAGGTTCAGCCTTAGCCAGGAAAATCATACTCTTTCTTCTTTTAGGAAATTGTTTGTAGGACTAAACCCAAGGCCTTGCCACACTAGGCAAGTGCTCTGCCACTGACCGACATCCCCAGCCCAAGTCTTTTTTTTTTTTCTAATCAATTAAATAAGCCTTCTTTTCCAGAATATTTAAATAATAAGGCATATTCTTATATAGCAAGCCCTTAAGAGGTTAAAATAATTTTCATAATGCCAGTTTTAAATAATAAATCTGGACACATTTACTTGTATATTTGGCTTTGGTATATAAACATATATCAGCCATTAAAATTCAAAGACATTGGATTGGATTGGATTAAAGGTATTGCAGGAACTTTTAATTTCACTTCCTCCCTAAGCTTAGTGGCTAAAACAATAGGAAAGATTGTTTCATATGAGCATAAAAAGAAATGTGTATAAATACAGTGACTTTAGCATGTGATGGTCTGCATCAGTAACACAGGATTGAAATTCTTGCCAAACTACTCAGTTTGGTTGACTCATTAACCTTTCTAGATTTTTGTCTACAGGCTTCAGGAAACCCTCTTTGAGACAATGCTCTATAGCCTTCTCAAAGAAATAATCATTGTGAATTTTCAAAATTTTGCTTTCTGCCAGGAAATGCAGATTTTATGGGTTAGTACAAAAGCTGCTTAAAATAGAAGGGGCTGTCATAGCTTCTTAGTTATTCTGCCTAGATTAAAAAAGAGGACTTCGGGATATTCCAGATCTGTACCATGAATATATGTGTTTCAGTACATTGAAATATGTACTGATATTTATTCCATTATTCAAGAAATATTTATCTATATCATGAATATCTGTGTTTCAAAATTTTACTGAAACATGCACCAAAATGCTTTCCATGATTCAAGAAATATTTATTGAGCACCTAGTCTGTGCCAGTTCTAGGCACAGAAGATTTAGGAGAGAAGAGAAACAAATCCTTGTTATCATGGCACCTATAAATAACATATCATGATATATTTTGTTTAGTCTGTGTACCTGTGTAAAATAATTTTATTCCATAATATTATTGCCTTTTCCAGTCTTTCAAAGCCAAATGAATTTAAATATTGGAGAGCATTAATTTTATTGTCTGTGAAAGACTTCTAGATATAAATCATTGTTCTTTCAAATGTGCTCTTAATGTAACTAGGCATTTTTGTGACACAAGTAAGTAGTATTTATAAGCATGCTTGAGTAGCCAGTATAATGTAAATATATTTGCTGAGATGTTGAGTATATTATACAAAAAGTTTGTGAGTTTATATGTGTTGCATATATTATATATATTCAGTTATAACTGCATATAGTAAAAGTACACTTTATTACTTTGAGCCTTTGTTCAAGTTTATAACTCTTTAAATTCTGCTAAGGATGTTTTAATTATCTTCATATGATATTTTTATGTTTATTCCTAAACAAATGCTGTAAATACTTTATAAGAACAAACTTTTAAATGTAAACATTTCATTTGAAAAAGCATAAGCTTTAATGGACAATTCATTGTAAACATAATTGTGTCCTTAGAAACAATAGAAATAAAAATATTGTACATCATATATTCATTTATTAATTCATATGCTGTCTATTTATATTAGTAAATCCTTATTTTATACACCTACACAAATATGTATGTTATTTATGGCTAGTGATCTCTCCTATAAGACTGCTTTCACTTAGATTTTAGAGGATTTAAATATAGTTCCAACCTTTTCATTTTAAAACTGTAGAGAGTAGGTTATTGATCACAACATTGGTTTTTTGGTGTTACTTTGTTTTATTCTAAAACTGAGAAGCTATATGGTTAATATATAAAAGTCAGTTCTGTGTATATATCAGGAACAAGTAAAAATGAAAAAAGTTTTGAAGATAATATTTATGATAGTGTCAAAACTATCAACAACCTCAAGAGTAAATCTAGCAAGATGTGTAAAGGCTTCTATACTGGAAACAGACATTAAAGAAGACCTGAAGGAGAACAAGATTCAATATTGCTAACCAGCTAATTTCTCCTCCAGCTGATGTTTAGATTGAGTGCAGTCCAAATCAAAATGTAAGCAGACTCTGCGATGCCTGGGTGTTTCCATAGTCAGGTGTCCCAGCATCAGGAAACCACACGCTCTACCGTCATGCAAGATTTTGAAGTAAATCTTTCCTCAAAGTCAAGAATATAAGTAGATTACATATTTAGTGCTTTTATTTTTAACTTTTAGGATGGTTATTGTGAGTGAGCTTTTGTCCCTGTTTTGAAAAAGAGAATATTGTTGTAAAATTGTCTTTAAATTTTTCCTTTTATTAAGGAAAAAACATCTTCAATTTCAGACACCAACTTGAACTTTAAATCTTTATATATTCAACCTAAACTAAAATACCTTGTCCCTTCACAGGTAAAAATTGCATATGCTAACAAGCTCCATACAATACTTGCCATTGTCTCCACTACGTTTGTGTCGGCATTTTTGGTTGTCACCATAACTGAGGGATGCCATTTCTATGAAGCTTGGGACAGTCCCACTCAAGAAATAGTTTCAGCCACAATCACAGTAGCACTCCTACCAAGGTGCTTCCTTTCAGGAGAATTTGAACTACTCACACTTTTAAGTCTTAGTTTAACACATCTCTGTAGTGTACTACCTGGAACAGTACAGGTCTAGAAGAGATAAATATGATCTGGAGGACCTTAAAAATAATCACAATTAAAGAATAAGAATTGCACGACTAGGTAAATGCCCTGTGACTTTAGAGTGACTCCAAGCATTTAATAACATTGAGCTTATCAAAAGCTTTATCACCAAAAAACCTGAGATGGTCTTAAAATGTTTCCTATCTGGCTCAGGGGGAAAATGCTATTTTGACTTTCAAGTTTTATGGGATAAAGCAGTTCTTTCAGTAGTCTGGCATTGCCCATTACTTGAGAATCTGACCACACTCAGCACTTCACAGTATCATGTAATCTTTAGATAGCTATGAATTTCTAGCTGTACTAAAAAGTTTCAACACTAGATTTAGATGTTCCTTAAAAATCTTTTTGAATTTTAAAGTAGCTTTAAATCAGTTGCTATCCTGGTCATGCGTGCCTGAAGAGGCCAGGTCTCCACCCGCCATGCTGTGGCCCTGACTAGACATTGTTGGTTACTGGGCAGTCACTGCAGCTATGCTGGACTGTTCAATCACATCCCACTCATCTGGGTCACAGCATTGGACAGAAGTGGCAAAACAGGCAGATGTTTCCATCTTAAGGAATATCCTAGTTTTGAGCAGATGAAACCTGCTGTGCTTATTGCTAAATGTATGCTAAATTAAATTAAAATTAAGTTCTTTAAGAACAATCTGCTGTAGCTCCCTCTATGGAGCCTGATTCGATTTTTACTGACTTTTCTCTCACAGTTATTTAAAGTCAGTGCTGGGCAGCAGCAAGCCTGGCTTTTATTGTAACAATAACCATCATGGTAACCACCAGTCATCTGCATTCCAGAAGCCATGCCAGGGACCAAGAGCAAATACTTAGTGCCCCTACTATGTGATGAGCACCATCCTAAATAATTTACTTATATTAAATGTTTTATCTCACAGTTAAGTAAAAGGTATGAATATTATTTTTCAGATATGGACTCTGAGGGGAGAGGGCTTAAGAAAGTTATCCAAGGCTATGCCAATAAGCCTTAGAACTTGAATTTCAACCTCGGCAGTGTAGTGCCAGATTTTCTCATAACCATGAAGTGATGTACCTAAGTGTCCTCTAAGGTATTATTGTCCCAGTTTTCCAGGGGAGGAAACTGAAATTGAAAAGATTAAGAAAATGTGGTGCTCACTGGGGTTGTTGACAAGTACTCCTGATCTCCTCTCCTGGTACATGAGAAAGTTGAACTACTCCATATCCTCTTGAGGTGTGACAGTGGTACTTGCTTTCATCAACAAAATGTGAACAGAAGGTGCTGGGAAGCATTAAGAGCCTGGCATTCCTGTGTGCACTTCCTCTGCATTGGTGGAACACTTGTCAAGATGGAGCCTTTGTTACACAGGCTCTTTGAGTAACTGTATTGGATGGATGGTAGCCTACACTTACTGACATTGAATATAGAGGCAAGCAGGAAAATTCATGAGTTTCAGGGTGGGGCTCGGAGAAGGAGAGAGTTTGTAACTATAACATTACCTAATTACTTGTTCAAACTTCAGTTGGTTCTCAGTCCCAGGTATGTGTCTGGAGTCCATGTCTCTGACTCAGAGGTTCATGTTTTTTGTTCTGTATTTATTTCCTCTCTTTTGTATTGCATGACCTCATGACCTGGAGGAACCCACACTTAGGGTTTTGTTTTGGTTTTTGCTTGCCTTCTAACTTTATAGTAATAATGAAAGTTCAGTCTCATGTCTGTGGTTAGTCCAGAATTAAGAACATGTAGAGGGAAAACTTGTGTTTGGCCTGGAGCTTAAAACCATGATTTTCAAGTTCTTGAGAAATTTTTCTAACTTTTTAAATTCTAAGATTCAAGTCCTAGCCCTCTGACTATCAGCAGTAATGTTAGCTAAAGAATGCTAGTTCCCCTCCATGTTACTGTTTTCTAACTGCACTTAAACTGTTGATGACTTCACTCTTCTGTAATTGTCACTTACTCAAGCACTCTGATTCTGTGAAGTGACCTCATGCCTACATACGTATATACACACATGCATCTATAACACTTTCTCAGATTATCCAGGTTCATATGTTTAAATTCTGAATTATGGGAATTTCTAAATCCAACAGCTAGTTCCCTCAGCAATTTGGCTATATAGTACTGACTATCCTGACAATGAATGATGGTTTTCAATGAAAACAATTGAACTTTGGAGCTTTTTTCCCAAGGATTATCATCCTGAAACTTAAGTGAAAAGAGGACTTTGGAATCACTGACTCTTACATTGTTTGATAAGCAAGAAAACGAGTGGTATAGTAGAGAAGTGAGATCCATATAAAATCTCAGGCTGAAAGGATGGACTGAGTTGAATACAATGAAATTGAGTTGTTATAAATGCAGACATCAAACAGCTAACTGTACAAATGTGTCATGGAAAACGTGACGTGTTATCGCATGTGGAAAGAGACTTGGGACTTTTCCTAACCACTATCCGAGTGATTAGGGGACAATGGGTGCTCAGGTAATACAGAAAAACTGAAGAACAGGCTTTATTCCCTCAACCAGGAGCACCAACTTTTGAAAGATTAGGAGTTCCTCTCTCTATTACTTAACTGAAAATTGACAATTTGATTACTCTAACTTTGCACTTTATTTCATTACAAAATTCCTAACCCTTCATTCAGTAACTCCTTTCAATTATTTTAAGTCTAGAAATGACTAGAGGCAATTACTGTTTATATAGTTAGACTTGGCAAATATCTATTAATGAAACTGAGGTAGCTTTTGTGGAATGAATACATTGTAGTTGGGTTTTTCTTGTTCTTATTCTGAAACAATTATAAAGTTAAAGGATGGTGCAAAAATAACACATCAAGTTCCTATGTGTTTTTCACCCAGTCTCCCCCAATACATACAGCTTACAAAGTTATAGTACAGTATTAAGAAACTGACCTTGATATAATGTGTATATGGACAGTCTGTACCATTCTCTCACATGCACAAGTTCATGTAATCACTGCTGCAATTAGTGCACACTACTGGGTCACCACAAAGCTCTCTCTTCCCATAGTCACACCCACCCAGCTTTCCTGGCAACCTCTCATCCATTCATCTTTATAATCTTATCATTTCAAAAACATTTTAAGAAGCATTTTAACCCATGAATTCTTAAATAATTTCCCACATGTTAATTAAAAATTAGAGCATTAGAAATCTTAGTGATCTCAAACATACTGAGATTATCGTTCATATTAAACAATGATGAATATGACAAGCTGTCATTTTGAAAAAATCTTGATTGTCCATTTAGAACAATGTGGTCATTGACTGCATGCTTAATGCATGTGTATTATGTGGGAGAATTTTACAGGAGATAAACTCCTGTAAGATATACCCAGTGGTATCTTAATTAGAAATAACTTTTTCATGTCCCACCATAGGAGATGGGTCTCCCATGTTCAGTGAATTAACCTATGGTTAGGTCACAGACTGTGAGGAACATATAGGTGCTGTCTCGGAAATGGATTGTCATTCTGCCTAAAGAAGAGGAAAACAAACACTGAGGTAAAACTAAAATGCTAATACATGCTTAGAAAGAACCAACAGAAAGCATGTGATGTTATATACAATGGTGATGATCTCAATAAATGAGACAATAAATGAAACAACAGTGCATGTGTGGATTTCTTTGAAAAATGAACTATTATAGGGGGAAGAAAGAGAAAGAATGAAGTAACTGAGTCTTTTGAAAGATTATTTGACCCACTTACCCGTAATTAAACCAAAAAAAAAAATCCCTAGTTTTGCAAGATCCTCAAATATTTGTATACATTTTCAAGTAGTATGAATTAATGACTATTAAATGGCTAAATAAGATAGATTGTATTCTACTCATAGTTTGTCATATATCTTTAAAAATACTGTATTGAGAATCATCAATTTAGAGGGAGGATTTGAGTGGCAAGCAATAGGACTGTTTTCAATCTTCCTATACCGTGTTTTTATTTTTCACTAATATAAAAACATTGGAGTTATGGGGTTTTCTTGTTTTTTTAATAAGCAAGAAAATGGAGTGGTATAGTAGAGAAGTGAGATCTCCATATAAAATCTCAGGCTGAAAGGATGGACTGAGTTGAATACAATGAAATTGAGTTGTTCTAAATGCAGACATCAAACAGCTAACTGTACAAATGTGTCATGGAAAACATGACGTGTTAGCACATGTGGAAAGAGACTTGGGACTTTTCCTAACCACTATCTGTGTGGCTCACAGAATAACATGATGGTATAAAAAGTAATTATATAGTATCAGTATCCAGCAATGTAATATATTACATATAATATCCAATCATATACAGGATACAATTTCCACAGTACAACAGTTTGTTGTCCTACTCTATTTTATATAGGTCAGATTTTTTTCAGGTACCTGTGTTCATTATTATACCATAGAGGTATATCTGAAGTAGGACATGCCTAAAATGATGTGGCCATTTGATGAAAGAGACTAAAAGCTTACTAAAGATAAGAGTGTTTTGCTGTTTTCCAATAATGAAGGTCTGAGTTAGGATAAGGGCTTATGTTTGATTTTGTTTACCCCACTCCAAAATGTGTAACTTGGATCAGAGATGACAATACTCAGGAGTAGAATTCAACACAGTACAAGAAAGACTTTCAGCCATAGTTAGAGAATCCAAGAATAAAGCATGCTTGTCTGGAGGCTTGAGTTCCCTCTCTGGAGTGACTCAAGCAAGAATTTAGTACCACCCAGGGTGTGTGCTACACCAGTGATCTAAGCAATGAGAAGGTTCTGGTCCAGTAAATCCCAAGATTTTATTAAATGCATGTCAGCAAATGTGTATCAGGTGTACCATTAACCAACTTCTTGACTATCACTTAACTTTTCTGGTCCTCAGTTTCCTCCTGGTTGATGGACTGAGAAGTGATAGAAACTTATAAAGCTGTTAGGAGGATTCAATGAAGTTGAAGAACAATAGCCGAATTCCAAATACCCCCTCAATATTCCCCAAATAACCATAAGATCCACAAGAAGAACAAGTAAACTCTACAGGACCTATGACTTAGCGTTGTTATGAGACAGAGAACACTCCAAACTTCTAGTCACTTAGAAGGAGAAAAATTCCACACTTCCAACACCTGTGAACTTGTTGGTTGTGGAGAGGCTTAAACACTGTCTTGGGGAAGAGCAGAGAGGAGCAGAGAACTTGGATCAACACCAATAATATCACCTCCAATAGCAGGAAATGAAACAATACTCACAAGGTCAAGCACAGGAGGGAATTTGGTAATTCATAGCTCTAGCTACAGACAAGGAACTCTCACTGAGAGTTTAATATATTATTAAAAAATGATAATAAAAACTATCCATCAGAAATCACAGGATTTACTTAAAACAGACAATAATTTATATGCTAATGAAAATGAAAATAAATTTAATTCTCCACTGAAATTAATAAGGAAATTATAAAATAAGTTAAATGAAAGGGAACAATTATTGAAGATAAAAACAAGTTAATGAAATTTAGAAGAGAAAATTAGTAGGTCAAATTAATCAACACCCTGATTCTCAATAAAATAAGCAAACTGCTAGATAATTTAGTAAATAGAAGGGGAGAGAAATAAAAATTAGACAAAATAGCCAGCATGTGCCACATAGTTTGAGGCCAGCCTGGGCAACATAGTAAGACCTTGTTTCATAAAAGCAGACAAACAAAAATAAGAATTGTACAGAAATAATTGTGATACAGACAATTTTTTAAGTTAGAAACAACTACTTTTGCCTATGTATATACAAATTTGAAATCTAGAGGATTCTTCGGCAAATGTTCTATTACTGAAACTGATCCCAGTAACTTCACTTGTCTATGCAATAAGACTAGAAGAAACAACTAGAGGTACAGGAGTAAAAAAGAAAGAAATCTACCCCTATAAGCATGACATGATAGTATATGTAGAAAATCCTAGAGAATCAATGATAAAGTTAACTCAAATAATAATGTAAAATCAGTAGATCACAACTAAGAGCCAACTAGAAGATATAATAAGTGCAGAAAACATAACAAATAGTAATGAAAAAGATAATATTAAGGAACAAGCTTACCAAGAAATGCTCAGAATCTATATGGAGAAAATGGTATTTCTATAAGACACAAAAGTAGGATTGAAAAAATGGAAAGACATCTGGTATTCTTCATTAGTGCATCTCAACATCATCAGGATGTAAGTTCTCAAGTTAACTTGTAAATGTAATCTGATCCCAGTAAAATTTCCAGGGGGTTTTGCATATAGATAAGTTGATCCTGAATTTCACATGCAAAGTGAGCACCCAGAGTAAGAGGTGGAGTGGAAGAGGGAGCAAAGGTCAGACGAGGTGGAGAGACTGAAAGCATGAAAATGGCTTGACCTGCCTGCCATGGCTATCTTCGAAGATGGAGGGAAGGGACCCTAGTGAGGGTATGGGAGCAGATGCTGGAAACTGAGAGTAATCCCCAGCCAGCAGCCCACAAAGAAATGAAAAACTTAGTGCTACCACCATCTGCAACTGAATTCTACCAGCATGCTGTAAGATCATGGAATCTAATTCATTCCCAGAGCTATGAAAAAGGAACCCAACCCAGATGATAATTCAATTTCAGCCTTGTGAAACCAGAGCAGAGAACCAGCCAAGTCAACCAGATGTCTGACCTGCAGACATATACAAGAACCTGAGAAGAGAAAATTACAAACTGTTCTAAAACTTCAAACTCACCTAGAAACATGAAACAAAGTGTATGAAGGTGGTATGGTTCTGGACAAATAATTGATTAAATTACATGAAATTTAATAAATTTTCAAAATGACAATAGTCAAGAAGTTTATTAAAGGAGACTTGCCTTACTAAGATTAAAAAATTCTCAAAGCTGTAATAATTAAAATGTAATAAAATTGTCTCAGGTACAAAGGTTTTGATATAGGGAAAAGAGCCCATGTGTAAAATTAGGTATGTTATAAAGATCATTACAAACCAATAGACAAAAATAAATTATTCAACAAATAGTACTAGAACAGTTGGTAAACTATTGAAAAAAATAAGTTAAATCTTTATGCTGAATGTAAATGTCAATTTTAGCTGGATTAAAAAACTAAATATTTTTAGAAAGCCAGATACAGAATATTTTTATGATCTGAAGGTGGGGGAAAACCTTCCAAGCAGTAAAGCAAATTTTCAAAATTCTACAAAGTAAAGTACCATGTAAAGAAAGATGATTAAAACCTTGCATATGAAAATATGCTAAACAAAATATGGGATAATTTGGTGAAATTTCTGCTAATTTACACAGAGATTAGCAGTCATCATGTGTGAGACTGTTACATCAAAACAATTTAATAGGAAAATCAAACAATAATTCACAAAAGAAGACTTTCAAGTATCTACTAAATGCTTAGAAGTATTAACACCAAGAATAATCATAAAAGTTTCTAAAATGAAAGTTCTGTAATACTGACAGCAATTTCTTCTTATTGAAAAGTTAAGCCTTCATGAAATGGTTCATTGGCTCATCACAGCTACATAAAACTGAGAATCTAAGTCGATGTTATACATTTTTGAACTGCATTTTTTAAAGCTATGGACTGTATCAGTGAAGTATATTCTCTGTGCCTATCCTTGAGATTATGAAACTTTTTCTGGAATTGATGCAGAAAATGACTCTGTTTTTGATGAAACCTTATGGGGAAGATAATTTTAATATGCTAATTTATGCTACAAACAAAAGAAAATGTACATCAATCATGACAAACACAAGTTCCAGATCTGATAAATATCAGATCTAGAATTTTAAGATCTTACAGACCTTACTAGGGACATTAGATACTAATATTTTTTATTTTTCAGTGCTGGGGATCAAATCCAGGGTCTTACACATGCTAGGCAAGTGCTTTACCATTGAGCTATGCTAACAGTCCAGCCAGATATTTTGTTTATCTGACAGTACTGGGGTTTAAACTCATGTCTTCATGCTTGTTAGGCAAGCATTCTACCACTTGAGCTATTCTTCCAGTCCTTTTTTGTATTGCATGTTTTTGAGATAGGGTCTCTCACACTCTTTGCCCCTGCTAGCCTCTTACTGCAATCTTCCTAATCTCTGCCTCTCAATTAGCTAGGATTATAGGTGTGAGCCACTGGTGCCCAGCAGCCAGATGTTATTTTTGAGTCACAGATTTGAAGTGAGTGTAATTAGCCTTAGCTTTGCTTACATTAAATTAGAGTAGCATTAATTGCGATGATGGAATCAGAGTTTTCATAAATTTAAACTAGCATGAATTACCATGATGAGATCAGGGATAAGACCATCTTCTCTGGCCTTCTGCAGCATTTAAGTATAGGCCAACCCCAAGGCAGAAGCAATAAACTGCAGTTGTCTTACATTAGTGTTAAGCCCATATAAAAAAAGCAGTAAGAGAAGGTAGTTTTCAACCACTCATTCCATGTCTATGAGGTAGCAGCTATGAGAATCGCTGTTTCTTCCCCCCTGCCCCTCGGTGGCAGGAGTGAGGGGATGGTGTACTGGTGAGAGATGAAGAAAGGGTACTAGGAGGGTAAATATGATCAAAGGACATCAGTATGTATGGAAATAGCACAATGAAACCCCTTGCTTTGTACAATTAATATGTGCTAATAAAAATAATTTAGGAAAATTGTAGAACCAAGATACAGTAACACAATATTTGCTTTTTCAAATTGTATAGAGGCTAAATAAATTAGTCTTTACATTCAAGAGTAAAATGGCTGTCATTCCTTTCAAAAACACAGTTCCCATAATCCAGATTTATTGTAATTTATTAATAAAACACATGCTAATTTTTGGGAACTAAAGAAAGGAAAAATTTAAAATACAATGGTTTATCATTACAAAAAGGAACACAGGAAGCATGCACCAGAGAACTATCAAGTTGGTTGTTTAGAAAGGGTTGGGAAAATCAGAAAGTGTATAGGCAGAGATGACAGGATGCTGATTATACCTTTTTTGGATAGTAAGCTTCTGAAAGCATATCAATATCTTACACACTCCAAAAATAAAATCAGTAAAAATAAGAAGGAGATACTAAAACTGAAGACAAGCTGAAATGCATGCACCTAATTGTATTTCAAATGAACACAATAAAGGGAAAGAAAGGAGGCAGGAAGAAATGGCTAAAGCAATTTATGAATATGGTTTTTAACTATATATCCTCAATCTTGGAGTACAGGTGGAGGGAGAACAGCAAATTAATCCCCAACTATTCCTGGTAAATTTTTTTTATCAGAATGACATGAGCAAAATAATGCTGAACCTATTTTAAGTGTACTAAATAGCTGAATAAATAAATAAATGTGTTGATGTTGGAAATTCTCATTGTGGAAGACGAGAGATGCACAGATATTATGCTGGAAGACCAGAAGAACCCTTTGGGGATGGAATGAAACTGCAGGTACTAGTGTGAACTCGACTTCTAAAACATACATATATTTATGAATATTTGTGTGCATGTATGTGTACATGTGTGTATATGTATATCTATTGGTGTACATGTCCATGCATATGTGTGTGTGTTCTCTTTGATGAAAGCTCCAAGAAGCAAAGACCAGAGTAGCAATGAATAAACCTATCACCCAGACCCTGGTCCTTACTGAAAGACCCAAGACTTTTAGGGGAAATCAGATTCCAGGACTCACAAAAGGTAGCATAGTTCTTAAAAGAGATGATCTGCCTATAGCATCCAACACCTGTGTTTCTCCTCTCTTCAAATCCTAGGAAACCAACCACAGTTACTTCCATCTGTTCTTTGTTGTTGCTATTTTTATTTTTAACTAATACATGAAAATTATTGATATTAAGGCATACCATGTTGTTTTGGTAATGAATGTCCACATAGTGTTTAATTCTCCACCTGCTCATGTATATGACTGTCAGTCTTCCTGTGGTTCCACAAAGTTTATAATGATCCGCAGGACATTAAAAAGTTTCCATCAGTGTCAAATTGTCATTTATTTTTATCCTGTTTTCCTGCAAACATTTCTTTGTAGGCCGTGTAAAACTTGGATTTTAGCATTTATCATAATAAGCTTCCCTTCTTGGCAACTGGTTCTCCATTTCCACTCCCATAGGTTTTTGTCAGACACGACAGGTCTGAAAGATTTGCGAGACAATAAAAGAGAGGTTACAGCAAACTGAGCAACACACGTTGTAGAAAGCACTCAGTATCACAATAAGAAATTCACTGTCGAGCATTTGCTCTGTGGATGTGCTGAAGCTTACTTACCAAGATATACCTGACAATACAACTGACATCAAACATGGTAGGAATATATCAGACACAAATGGCAATATAATTAATTGCCCTTCTAACATCTTCAGATCTCTAAACCATGTTCTCATTACCAGTGGTATTTGAGTGAGGACTAGTGTGGACCAGCAGCTCTGATAGTGTCCTGGTCCCTAGGGAACTAGTTCTCCCACTGGGCAAGTTACCCACTCACCCAGAACTGCTGCCATGTGAGACTGTGGCCTTCGCACCTGCATTAAGGCAGGACTGAGCACCACCCAGATGAGCTGGACTTAGAGATGTAGACTTAGAACACTTCCCAACCTGAGAGGCAGGCCATGCTTCTTCCCTTGAAGAACAGTTACTGAGAGTAAGGGAAGGAAACTGAAAACGATTCTCCCTGAGGCTTGAGAAAAGGTGGAAATCCCTAGTTTACAGGCCCAAGAGGGACCTGTGCATTGTGGCAAATTTTGAGTTCTTCAGTTTTGTTTAGTGTGAGCTCCCTACTCTCTAGCAGGCTCCTCTTCTGCTCCACACTGCTAAGTCTTTTTCCCTGTTTTAAATATACTTCTATGGTCACTTCTACAGAGTAATACTGGCACAACAGAAGAGGCTCAGATGACAGCATTATAAGATCAAGGCTCACCGACATCAATCTAGTTACATGAAATACTTCACTACCAGTTTTAATGTTTGTTTGCTTAACTTGCTTTTCTCTGGATAAAAAGAAAACAGACTCAAAGCTTTATGAAAGGAATGTAGATCTTCTTCTCCCTCTCTGTCCCTAGCACTGTACTTTCAAGTGGCTTATGGAAGGGATTAAAAGTGAAGGGTGAAAATGACAAATAGACCACTGTTTCTATTGTCAGACTCTGAAGTTCCATGAACAGACTGAGAGTTCAGTCAAGGTCTATGAAAATATTAACAGATGCCAAAAGGCCAGCAGCCAAGATTTGTGTCTTTGTGCAAGAACTGAATAGCTAGCAACATCCAGAAAAAATTTAAAGCCATAGCAATGATGGGAAAGTCCTATGAAAAAGAGAGTGAGAAAAGGAAATGTTTCTGAAATAATTAAATTTAGGGACTTTTGAAAGAACGCTTTCCACAGATCCTAATAACTGAAAAGTTAAGGCTAGGATATGACATTTATTTGTCTTTTCCATGGTGCTGTTAGCAATAGAAGTTGAAATGAATCTGAGCTACATTGCGATTCTTCAGTGAAGAAGGTCTTGGGCATAATCATTAGTAAAAAATAAACTTTGCAACAAGCAAAATACATAAACTTGCAAGACCATTCTAAGTTATTCAGAATGTTAATCACATGACATCTTTTTTTCTCAGTAAACTTAATCACATTTAAAAATCATAATGGCCTTTCTTAGTTATTTTACACTTCTAATATTGAAATTGGAAATGTCTGCTTTATTCATCTTTTTAATAGATATTAGCCTACACAGTAAAAATATGAATAAAGTGAGTTGAAGCCAGTGCTAAAAGTTGACTCCTTTTTTATGTAATGTAATTTGAATTTTTAAGATAATACATGATAAAAATATGATTAAGGCAAATTTTGGGGATTTTATTTGCTGATCAAATTATAAAACATGTAAATATCTCACAAATTCTTAGTCAATAATTTTCTTTTTCATAAGTGACAATTTATCTTTATCAGAAATGAATGTATTGCTTTTATTTCTATAATGACTTTCTTATTAAACAGATACTTGGTTGTAATGACAGAAAATAAACAGTAGAGGGCACTTTAGTTCTCTAACAAAATAAACCCATTCCAAAATCTTTTATAAATCAGCAAAATAGATGAGAGTTGAACTACCTAGTAAAGGCTAAATAAAAGTATAAAGCAAGTCCCTCTGCTTCCCATAGCCTAAGATACATCAGTTGAACTGAGAATCTTCTTTCTTAAATCCATAAAGCAGTTAGGTACCATATCAAAACAAAATTGTTATGAGAACTGTATATTGTGAGACCCATAATTTGAAGTATATAAAACCCCTCATTTTGAACAATTTATATTTGCTAATAAAAAGGAAAGAAATTAAAAATAAAATTACTAAAATCTCTATTTATCTTTAAACAAGTCCACCTATTAAATATACTTAAGTAAGAAAATCTTCATTATCCAGAATTTTGAGCGGTAGATTGAGTTCTAGTAAGAAGTAGCAGTTGGTAGTGGTATATGCTCCATCTACATTGATTTGAAACTCACCACAGTTACCCTGCAACCTGATCCATATTACTTATCCAGTTTCTCCCAAGTCAGCTTTGTTATTATCCTTATTATTGTCCTAATTGTCACCTCACAGTACAGCTGCTACTATAGTATAGTTCAACTATCTTCTGCTCCATTCTAATTTTTAAATGAATATATGAAACAGAAAATGTTAGAGACACCAATACATGATTGGATCTAAATTATTTTGCTTAATGTGTAAATAACTGTGGGTAACTGTGGGCAAGTCACTACAATTCCCTGAGCTTCAGGTTTTACATTTTGTAAATGAAATCAGACTCTACACATTGTCATCTGTTCTTATTTGGTATATTGTTCTAGGAAATTTAGTTATCTCTGTTATCAATAGATTTATTTTGAGGCTTAACTCTTCAGGGTTCAAAGACACACCTGAAACTTTTATAAAAGATATGGAATTTGTCTTCCTAAAAATGCCATAATGTGTACCTTACTTAAAATGGCATTTACTTCAGGAGGCTTAAGGACCTTCAGAAATCAACCCATAGGCTTACATATACTACACCAAGAATCTCTGACCAAGGCTGGAGTGGTACAGTCCTGCATATTTGGATGTCAGTTACTAGAACTTGTATGTGGTGTTGTTGGGTCAGGATGAGAAACAAAGCTGGAGAGGCATGCCAATTTTGGACTTTGTCCCATAAGTGACAGAAGGTATACTGCAGTGTTTAAACATAGAAGTGGCACATACGCATTTTAGACAGCACAGTCAGAGAATACTCTGATTATATCTTCAATTATTAGTCACATCTAATGAGTGTAACATAGTGATAACCTGCTGCAAAAACCTAAAATTAGGAGTGCTCCCTTTTCTAAGAAAGGCCTACTTTGATCCTATATAATAAATAATGAGACAAAGTATTCCAACACCAAAGATCAAAGGACTGTTCGGCAATTCCAGAACAATCTATTCTATTTTCCACTTGAGACAACAGATAGGTATTAGCAGGTTTGCTTTTATACTCTTTGGTCTACATGGGATACTTCAAAGGCTTAGGCAGCCAAGGACGCATTGAGATGTGGCAACTTCTCGTAAACAGGCAGATTTGCAGGGCTTTGCTCCCCATCCACATCCAAGTTCAGTGACAGGGACTCTGACCACTTTCCTTACATCTCCCGGGGCAGAGGTGATTCACCACTCAAAATGTTATTTAAGGTTGAAATAATCTGGAAATACCTAACTGTTCTCTAGCACACAAACTAAAACAGCCAGCAAACAAAATGTTCAGATAGAGAGATTCATCACAGGAATTTACATAGTCATAACTAATCTAGGAAATTTTGCACACAGATCCTTATATTGCCACACATTGCCAATCCTATATGCTTCCTATAAGAAAAGGGGAAAAATCACTAATTAAATTATTGAATGGTGAGGAGGGGATGCTGAGATGTATTCGTTCTTATAAAGAGGACTTTGGCTAAGGGCCTCCAGTACAGGGCCAGAAATAAAACAAGGTCAATGAGATTGGAAAAAATAAATTAGATTCAAGAATTAGTTTATTGTTTCTACACAAAACTTAGCATTTAGTTAGAAGTAGAAAGTGAAATTGATAGTTCCAACTATCTACAGAACAAATCCACATGCCTCATTGGGGGCACATCAAGATCTGACCCAGCCCACCTTCCAGCCTCATGTCCACCCATTGCCCACCTCAGGTCTATGTTCACACCACAAATCTTAATGTGTCGGTGACATAATGACCCCTTGAACCAGAACACCCTTCCCCATGACTTTCTAGCTAGTAAGATCTTATCCATCCCCAAATCCAAGTACAAAAACCTCCTCCTCTGTTTAAGCCCTTGTTAACTCCCTCTGTATATTTCCTGCAAGCAATATTAGTTATCCCTGTGTCTGGGTCACCTGGGACTGTGTCCATATGTCTTATGCTCCTCATAGCACACAGAGGTGAATATAGTCACCCTCTCTATCCCACACCACTATGCACTCCTCAGAGGAGCCTGGTCTAATTCTTTTCATATCCCTAGCTTCTAACACCACATTGGCACATAGTGAGAAATAGACCAATATTTCTAAAAGAAAGAAAATGAGGAGAGAAAGGAATTCCAGACAAAAAGTTTTATATGAGTCTAAATATGGAAGGTGAGACTAGGAATGAAAATTCAAAATCATTAAAACAGAATAAATTAAATTAGATGGGTGATTAAACATAGAAATGAGAGATAACCAGAACTTGAAGATAATTATGACCAAGGTTTCTGTTTCAAAAGACAGAGAATATAGGCAGAGGATGAGGTAAGCATGAGAAGAGTAGAAAACAGGAAAGTTAATTTTTGTTTCAGGCTTTTGAACCTGACAAGTAGGGATATCACATTTGTAGGTGGTTAACAGATAGCTGTGTAATCAGAACTGAAACTGTAAAAAAGAGCTCTGGGCACCACATCAGAAGCTACGGACTGGAAGAGACTGAAGGGAAGAGGACCCGTGACTGGACTTGGAGGGGGGCAGTCCTGGGGTCATGCCTGTATTAGGGAGCATAAGTGAAAGAATCTGATGAGAAACCAGATGCAGTACTCCATGAAACTGTGGTGTCACCGGAGCCAAGAAAGGAGACCAAAGGTGTAGAAGGTTGAGTCCCAGCTAGAGAAGGATCAATAGAGCCCTTGTAAACTCAGAGACTGCAGTTTGGCTGGAAGAATGGAGCAGAATTCAGATGAGCTAGCAGGACAGTGTGGGCAGTGGGAACAGCCTGCTCCCAAAAGTATCAGTGGTAACAGAGATGAGGCTTGGTGCTAATCATTCCCTTATTTCTGATTGTGACATCTATTGTCTTCTACCTGAATGTTGGTGTAATCAAGTTTCATTAAAGTTTTAATTGCCCAAACTACTAAGATAAATTCTGCCTTTTTAATTTAAGAAGTTAAAGGTGGACTCTCCAGGACAGGGTTTGTAGCTCAGTGGTAGAGCACATACAATCTGTGTAGAGGTGTGGAGTTGATTCTCCATGAATCAACTTTCTGTGTTTTCTTTTTCCCTAAAAATATAAACCCAGAACTTTCCAGAGACCCTTCCAGAGCAGTGGGGGTGGAGGGAGGGGAGAAAGAGAGAGGCTGCTATCAAATCCAGTTACAATCACATATACACCACTGCTCAGGTGGAGTCAGGTCTACCTGTGAGCTCACTTGGTCTTTTCCTCCTGTCAGTCTGGATCACAGGTTGTATGTTTAATGTAGGAAAGGGAGAACTGAAATGTCTGCCTTCCTTGCAGCTAAGTACCTTTTTTTTTAATTGTCTCATCCCCCAGTTATTAACAAAAAGATCTGTGGATTTCACAGCACAACCACTGAGGCACGGGATTCAATACCCAGTACCATTTCCAGCTCAGCAGGTTTATTCCACAGACTTTAGAATTGAAGCCCTATGTGTGTTTTGATTTGGTGTAGCCAATAATATTTTAAATATATTTTGTCAACCAGTTTTGGGAACCTTATTAAAATCCAGTTAGCAAGCATGCTTTTCAGAGATCAAGTATATTAAATAAAATATTCCTGGTCATCTCACTCTGCCAATGACTTCCTACAAATTATACTTGATGAATTTCTGCAAAGGAAATGGTTCCTTCTCAGAGCAAGGAAAGGGAAACTAAGGCAAAAACCTTGAAGGAATTGAGAAATCTGTGGGAAGATACTGCTCCTAGGAATACCAGATGAGGCAATCCCTGCTAAAATGTGATTTTAAGAATATCTGTATTTGATGTGAAATCTATTTATTAAGATATAATTTATTTGTGGGTTCTGTTTACTACTTGCATACACATTAGTGTCTCCCTGATAGAATGTACTCAGCAGAGGGCAGGAATCTTTGCTGTGTTCACTGCCATGTCCCAAACACCTATGCTACTCCCTGGCACACACTGTCCCATAACAGCTTGCTGCATGAGTGAATGAATTATCTAAAAATTCTCAAGTCCTGGGAGCATTTCACATTTCTACCCTGAAGAAATCTCTTTAGGGCCTCCTCCTGTCCTCGCCACTTGCCCCTCTTAGAACATCTCCTGCTATTCCTGCCCAGTGTACTTCTAACGTATCGGCTCCAGAGAACACAGTTCCAGGGGACAGTGGTCCATCCTTTGCCGTACTGCTTAGTGAAGAGAATCCCCCATATGGCTCTCCCATGTTCATTCTCTCCTCAGAAAGTGGACAAGAAAGAAAAGGCTGTAGCGCTTTTGGTCTTAGTTGGAAAGGAGAGGGGAATAAAAAATGACCACCATCTTAGCAATGAATTCCACTGAGAGGAGAGCTAGGAGAAATCCTGGATATTATTATGGCTTTTGGTCATTATTATGGGTGCCACACCTCAACCACAAGTTGTTCTGATGCTGTTGCTATGGATTGCTTCAGGACAAAAGGTAAAGGTTGTGGTAAAAGTCTGATGTCTTACCTCTCTGAGGACAATGCTAATCCACCCTACCATATGGAACCATTAAAGTGGCTATGGTATGGTATTGAGAGAGATAGGAAAGCAAGTCCTAAATTGAGATGTTTTTACTTGTGCCCTAGTAACACTTTGGCAGCTTCATAATGGCCCAAGAGAGCAGCTATCAAAGTGTACGGGGGTGCAGTAAGAGGGCAGAGAGCATGTGCACTTTAATTCCTACAAAGATCCCACTCCCACCCCCGGCAGCCATGGAAACCACTGCTTGGATCTCCTTTGAAGAGATCTTGCATGGGAAGCACAGTTGCCTGACAAGCTCTAGCTGGTATCCCTACAAGTCCGTCATGTTCCCTTCAGGCTTCTCCCAGGCAAAGATGGCAGAAATGGGGATACTAGAGGCTGGCTATCCTGCCCAAAATGGGACTCCTAATGTTCTCAGGTCTGAAAGCTTCCATTCCCTCCTCCTTGATCCTTCACAGCAGTTTCCTCTTCATAAATCTCTTGCATATTGAGTTCCATCTTGGTGTTTGCTTCTTGGAGGGTTTGAACTGATATGCCCCCCAATGGCTTGCTAACTCACAAAATCCTTGATTATCAGTACTAAAGAAAGATACTGTGGGTGAAGATGTCACCTTCTAAAAGCCTTATTGAGAACAATGCACCCCCAAATGTAGGTGGCAAATGCCTTTTCTGATCACGTAAAGGCACCGATGAAGGAGGTGCATGATTTGGTTCACAGGTGCTTTGTGAATATCTTAACCCCTTTGAATGTGTGTGTATGTTGAGTGTGTTTGCAAATTTCCCAAAAGAAGACCTATAGCTTTCATCTCCTTCATCTACAAAATTAACAGGGGCAGTTGCTATGTCAATTAACTTGTTAATTCTCCTGAAATCTGTGTCACATAACTTATTCTATGCAATAATAATCATGCTTCCATTTTGCCCCTTACACAAAATGAATTTTAGTTATCTTTGGAGCACCGTAGGGCAAAGATAATCAGTACCACATTCTTCATCTAACCACCAAACTTAAGAAGCAGTCATACCCTAACTTAAGTAGTTAATAACATGAAAGAAATAAGTGAGAAACTAACAGTTAATTTTTCATATTAGAGGACTAAACCTCAGTAGAAAATGCTTCAACTTTCAGCGTCATGTTAACCTACTTGGAGAAGGCAAGGAAGCAGCCCCTGCAGCTGTTGTCAAGGAGAAGCTCTTTGTCAGCACCATCTATACCATCTTCACTCAGAACATCCGTGTCAGCAACACGAGTGCTGGCACGTCAGCACTCTATTTTACTCCCCACCCCACACACTCAATGTGTGTAGTTTAATTAGAATGGTTTGTTGATAGCCCAACCTGGAAGTAATAGCTTCCTAAGGGAGACATTCCTGCTCCATCCTGGGGAGCCATCTAATATTTGTTAGTGAAAATCCAACCCTTCGTGGCTTGCTCCCTACAGGAAACTGCTCTCAGAAAGTAATAACTTCAGCCTTGAATCTAGTGTAATATTTATGATGAGTTAGGATCTATAATTTTTCTGGACACCTGCAGACATCTGTGCTCTGCTACTCCCAACTTCAGCCAATTGTTCTGAGTTTTTCCCTATGCAGGATTATCTTGAATCTCTGCTCCATGTATTTGTTCGTTTATTTACTATGGCACTCTAGCACCGAGCTTGCCTCTTTTTTATTATTTATTTATTTATTATTGTGCTAGGGGCATATTGTGAAATTACCAAAGTTCTTACAAGATATCATGGTTGAATGCACCCCCTCCATCAATTCTCCTTTAATGGGAAAAGGAAATTTTCTAGAGAGTGAGCAAGCCAAGTAGCAGACCACCCCTCAGTCTGTTGTTAGACTGGACTGAGTGAGGCCTGCAAGGGGAGAGCAAATGTCTATGAAAGGACAGTAGATCCGTGAGCAGCAACAGGCTGAAGGACAGATTAGAACTCTCCCCCTCCTCCCTGCAATGCTTAGTTGGTTGTTTTCTTGATGGAAAAACTCATATTCAGTCATCTCACTTTCTCAGTTCCTAGTAGGACTGAGTAATAATTTTATAAAGGAAGCAGCACAGATTCATTCTTGAAAAACTCAGAAGAGATTTTGGGCAACAATTGTGTAGGTTGCTGTCTTTTCAGTCACCAAGGGGAGAATTAAATGCAGTAATTTTAAAAAATAATGAATCGCTTGAATCCCTTTTTGTGGGAAGCAAGGTGCTAGGAATAAACATCAGGGAGGAGTTAAAATAAAACTATACTGAGATTTTTGAAAGGGGAATCAGAGATTTCTCTCTGGTGATGACAACCAGATGCTAACTTCTAACAAAACCGAGCTGCTGCCTCCAGCTAAGCTCCTTTCCCATCACTAGCTGAGTTGCTTAGATTCAGTCTCGACTGGAACCTTCCTTTTCTAGAAGGAACAGTACTTATATCCTAAGTTAAAATATCTGTTTAGGAGACACGAATGCACACATATGCACGCATACCCACAGATACATTTAGAGCATTATTTTCTATTTCAGGAAATATAAGACAGCCATGATAATGATTTAGACCATGTCAGAGCTCTTATCTTAGGTTTTTCTTATTTGCTAAATCATCTTTACACCAGGGCCCTGATAAAGACCCAGAAAGGATAATGAAATGTTTAGCATGAGCTGCCTAGTGTCCTCAACCAACAGCAGTTAATGGTCTCCAAAATGCCCCTGGTCATAACCCTACTGGCTCTAAAAAATGATAAGAATATTCTCTTTAGCATTACCAAATGTCTATTCCACATTTTAAGATATATTTTCAGAGACATCATTCTGGAGAAGCAAGAGTTATGGGAACAAAGATCAGGGTAAAATATATTAGATGTCATATGTTACTTTGTTAACACAGTAATAATTTCTACTTGCACTGCATCTTTTTGAAGGATCACAAATTGCTTTATGGCTGTCACTACAGAGCCGCTATTCAATCACTTTGAAGAATTATAAAGGACAAAAAAAATCTCTGAAGATGAAAGAAAGGAAATTTTTTTTTCTACCTAATAAAAAGGAAAAAAGAGTGTCATAGGAACTTACAACTGCCGGTCTATATGGGCTCAAGAGTAAATGATCAAACAAGCCCTTGCAATACCTCGTAAGGACCCACGAACATAACTTTCTGGAGAACATCATAGTAATTAGGATTGTGTAGGTTTCTGTTTGTTTGGTTTTGAAGTAGTTTTAATGCCAGTGCGTTTTCGGTGCATTGCATTGAATTAGCGACATGGTGGTATATGGACTAGGAGTAAGAAGACATGGGACTAGCCTTGTCTCTTTCACAAACTTCCCATGTGACTATGAGTAAATCATTTATTCTTATATGTGTTGGATTATCCACCAGTAAAAATCAGATAATACTTCTTACTTATATTGAACTATAGTCCTTGTGAAGTTTAAAACTTGGGTCCAAACTCTCAAGGGATATTTATATTTGCAGTAAAAACCATCTCAGTGGCTGCTTGATCCCTGCCTGCTGGAATTTGTCCCTCTGAGCAGGCAGTTTAGGATGGAAATGGTCATATCTATACCGTAGACTCGTATTTCCTTTTCTGTTTGTCCGTTGCTGACTAGTGTAGGCATAGTCACTTCATTCAAACAGAGTTGATCAAATTTTCTCCCCTACGACAACGAATGGAAAGACAGAAAGACACCCAAAGGTTGGGAATTTTCAATCTCAAGGGTCAACAAGACATTTTTTAAATTGTGAGAGAATGGAATGGAGAGTGCTCTCAGCACCTCTCCTCAGCATGTGTTTGAGATGCTTCCTTGCAGTGCCTGTAACTAGCAGGGGCATGCAATACAGGACTAAACCCACTTCATGTCTTCTCATTTTGTGATGCTCTACTCTGCAATCCTCCACCCCCACCTAGAGTCAACCAGCTGCCCCAAAGAGTTCTAAAACCCATGCCTATACTGACTCCAGGAGGTGGCCTGGCAAGGGAACCACTTAATGGTGTCAGCAAACTGATTTGCGAGCTCTACAGTCCCATGGATCCTTGTCAGAAGACATTATTAGTGATAAGAATAAAGTTTATTTTGTGAGACTTTTGTTTCATATGTTTATAGAATTCACATGAATTTATAGATATTTATATAAATAGTCTATCTAATATTTCACAATATGTAATGTAGACCTGTTCATATTGTAAATTTATATTTATATGTATTAGGTTGACATGTAATATATTATTATAGGTCACAGTGAAATATACTTCCTTTGGTAAGCTACATGTTCACCTAAAAATAGATTAATGTTTATAAAACTGCTGCCAATAAATGGCAGTAAAACACAATATAGCAATTAAAGTTTAATTATTTTAATCCAAATGATAACTTACGGAAGGTAGAAAGGAAGGAAAACATCTGTAAGAAGATGTTTGTTTATTATTCCACTCAGACCATTTGGATCCATTCATGAGTCAACAGAAGAGATGCATGTTACCTTTCAGAACTGGGCAGAGTTGGAAACTCTCAGCTTGAAACAGAGAAATTGTGATAGGGACAGGTGCAATATGGCATCTCTTAAACAAAGACAACCTAATCGCCCCTCAGGCCCCCCTCATGTGTCTGAGTTTATACAGTAATGCAAAGACCTCAAAGATTGACCTTCACACTTCATTATTTCTACCTCATCTATCATTTTTGCATTGGTGTTTTAAAATTCTATCAGATCAGCAATTGACTTTTAAAATCCTGTAATTTTATCACTTAAATAAGATCTTTGAATTCCATATGAATCATAAAATTAATCAAGAAAAATAAGTAAAAATAAAAATTTCAAACAAATTTTACATGTGCCTGACTTCTAGACATGTCAGGTGTATTTTTAAACCTTTAATCCATTCAGTAAATTGTCTTGAGAGTCAACATGTTAGTCCTGTCAGCACCTGGTCAAGCCTGAAAAAAATCAAACTGCAACTCAGAGCTAAAAGGAAAGTTTTAATGCTTAGAAAACTTGTCAACTATTTCGTGATTTTTTTCCTCCAGTTTATGGGAGCTCATTATAGCACTATAAATTCCTCTTAAAAATTCATCCATGCACTACTGTCACATAGATCTCCTTCAATTAAAGGTTATTCTTCCTGATAATGTTTTCAAACATATACTTTCTTTAACAAGTGTGAGAAAATAAGCCTGATCATCACATTTTGTGACAGCTACCATCATTCTCTCTATTTTCTTCTTTGAAATACCACAGTCTTTTTATGCTCACACTGCCTGTGCATGTTTATGGCATCCATCACCATGAGCCATAGCTGCTAGGGTAAAGACCTGGTGCCAGAAGAGGGAGAGACATTGCCAGCCAAATCCCTTGTAGACCAGGTCAGAGTGAGTGATGATGGTGGAAGCTTATAGAAGAACAGAACCTGTGGGATTCTGGGATACTTTATCTAGATCAGAATTTGTGCAAACCTCCAGTGTTGAGTATTTTCTTGAACATTTATTATATTCAATGTAAACCAAATTCCATTTTTAAGGTTAAATCATTCAACATCCAAGTTACTCAGCTAAGGATATTTTTCAGTGTTTTATTATCTGGCTTGATGGGTACACAATGATTTGATATTTAATTCTAAGCCCACTCAATACTTTTAGGAGAGGATCACAGTCTTATATTAAAGTGATATAAAGAATGGAAAAAAAATACAAGTTTTAGCTTGTCATTGCCAATAGTTTTGTTCAGAAAGAGAACTGTTGGTCTCTGTTTACTTTTGTACTGAATTTTCTGAGCACAGCTGTGAGGTCCTTTATGGTTTGTCTCATCTTCCATTGTTTCTTACTTCTTGTAGTTCTTTAAAATCTACCATACATGTCACCCATCCCCATTCAGTTTTGCTTGTAAACACCCTAATATACCAGATCCAGGTGCATATGAGCAGGGAGGCATGCATGGAGAGCCATTTGGCTGTGGTTTAACTTTCAGAACCATTTTAGTGTTGAGATTTTGGTATTATTCTCAAATGATATGATACAGAGTCACATAAATACACTGACAGAACATTCATCATTCACACAATTTAAACATGCCATATTGCTGGCCTATGCTGCTAAAATGGCTTTTAAAAGTAAATCCTGTGATTTCTCATGAATAGCATTTTTGTGTGTATTAATGTAAACATTTAAAATATTCCACAGTTTCCATAAACTCTTTGTGGCATTTTCCCAACTTTTAATAGATCCTCCACAACTGGAAAGGGCCCAAGCTCTGGAACATTGTTTTACTAGTTCCTGTCTGCCCTTTGCTCTTCTCAGAGAACCAGCTCCTACTTGTCTCCTTACCCTTGAGCAGAATTTTGTGCTTCCCCGTCACAGAACATATCACTAATACAGATCATCACATTGTGCATTACACATTTTATCTGTAAATATCTGCCCCTCCATATTCTGTGAACTTGCAAAGGCAGAATGTGATATTTGTTAAACCTAAGTTGCCAGAGCAACAAATGCTTTTCACCCCCTTCCTAAAAAGAACAGCTGGTTAGTCCCCAGGACACACTGAACACTGTGGCTAACTGGCATCACCCAGAAGAGCTGCATACTTCAGTTACCCCTTTTGAGTTGGATGCTCGTCAACAGGCTACTGCACTTATTACCACATTTTTCTGCCAGTGTTTACTAGTTACTGGAAGTGTGTAATTCCATTAAATATTAAACAGCCATAAAATGAGTGCCAAAGAAATGAAAATTATTTTTTTGCAGAATGTATCCTGAAAGCTAAATGAAAACTACAAAACAAACAACCTAGAAAAATTAAGCAATGCCTCTATACACAATTAAGGGAAAAATCTTCAACATCTGGAAGGATCTACATTTAGAATGGTTGCAAGAGTCCTTAAGTCTTTGCTTCATCTTCAAGAAATCACAGTTGAAAAGTATAGTGCATAAAGAATTTGGTGTTTTTTTTTAAAGAAGAATAAGATAGTGTTCTAAATAGCAATTTCAGACAAAGTCTTGGCTTTACATGAACAGACTGGCAAATTAATTTTAAATATAATGAAATATTTAAGAATATTTTTTAAACCAGATGTTGGTGGCTCATGCCTATATAATCCTAGCTACTTTGGAGACTGAGATCAGGATAATCATTATTTGAAGCCATCTCAACAGAAAAAAAGCTGAACTTGGTTGTAAATATCTGTCATTCTAGCTACAGCAGGAAGCCTAAAATAGGATTAAAGTCCAAGATGGCCGGAGAAAAAGCAAGACCCCATATCCAAAGTAACCAGAGCAAAACAGGGCTGGAGTTGTGGCTCAAGCACTAGAACACCTGCTTTGCAAGTGAGAAGTCTTGAGTGCAAACCCCAGTACCACCATATGTGCCATATATATATATATATGCATATATAAGTGTGTATATATGTATATATATATGTGTGTGTGTATATATGTATACATATGTGTGTATATATGTATATATGCTTTAAACCTTATCTAACTCACTTTTAAACATGAACTAACAAATCCTTGATAAAAGAACTTCTATTGAAGTTTTCACATGTCCCTAACAGCAGGTTACAAAAAACTGCCCATAGCTATGACTTACCTTATGGAAGACACTGGAGCAAATAAGGGCTAAGAGATGGAGACAAAACCTGTCAATTTGGGCTCCTCAATCTTGTTCCTAAAGCCATGCACACATCTTTCAGTGTAGATGACACACCAACTTACTTTACTTTTTATTTAAGTGCAGCCAAACTGACTTTCTATCACATTTATCAAAAAATTCTGAGCAATAACAAAGAAATAACTGATACCTCTATTTTATATTATCATTACAGGACAGTATTATTGAATATCTCCTTGGTGCCAGGCTCTGAAGGTAGAGTAGTAAAAAAATTTACCCACAATCCAGACCCGCCTGGAACTTACAGGCTAAGACCCCGATGGCTGGAATGGGTTGCAAATATGAATTTTATATTTCTTTTTCTTATATTCTGTAACCCTTTATTACTTATTATTATTATTTATTATTGTTCTGTTGGGATTACATTGTGACATTTACCAAAGTACTTGCAATATATCACAGTTGAATTCACCCCTCCATCCTTCTTCTTTATCCCTCCTCCCCCTATTCCTGGAATAGTTTGAACAGGTCTTACTTTTCTGTTTTCATACATGAGTACATAATATCTCTACTATATTCATCTTCCTACACCCTTTTTTATATCCTTCTCCTCCCACTGGTGCCAACCCCCAGACAGGACCTAGTTTACCTTCCTGTTCTCTCTTTTTGAAAAAAAGGCATTTTTGTTTGTATATGATAGCTATACAGGGAATTTCATTGTGACATTTCATGTATATATGTATTATAATTTGGTTCATTCCCTCTATTTTTCTCCTTTCTACCTTTGTCCCCTTCTTATGGTAATTTCAACAGGTTTAAAAATTCTATATTAATTCTTGTATAGAAAGTACATCAACAGTTTTATATTTCTATCACACTAATATTTGCATTACAATGTAGGGGCATTCATGGTGCATTAATAGCTGGCAGATCCAACATGAATGTGAAAGGTTAGACTATTTCAAAGGGAAGATCCATAACCCTTTAGTGAAATGCCTGTGACAATAACTATGTACTCCAGATCATATCCCTGTGCCATTGCCAAATTCAGAATTTTGTATTGGAAGAGTTTTAAGATTTAATAAATAAAGTAATATCTTACATTATCATAATATATGTATATGTATGTGTGTGTGTGTGTGTGTAGCTTTGTTTGGTTTGGTTACTGTCACTGCGTGACAGTGCTTATGAGAATTTTGAAACTATAAAGGGTCTACAAGTAAGGAGGGTAATGCACAGGGGAGTCAATGAAGCGTTCATAGTCAAGTAGTGCAAGTTCAGAGGATCTGACACCGGGTAGGTCATGATCACTTGGAAGTGTGTGACAAGTACTTGGTTACTCATGATAAAATAGTGGTATTCAAATTAGTAGTATTTGAAAAGTACTACTTTATTCACAAATTAGATTGAATTTATGACTACTCCTATAACTGACACTCCTTTGCATCCCAGGATTCAACCCTGAATAGGAGAGAGGACCATCAGTCTTTTCCCTGATAATGCACCAGGAACAAACATTCCCTGCAAAGCCTTTGGGACAGGGACATCAATGCTACCAGTTAAGTCTTGCTTGTCACTAGGACACCAAGGCTGAAAACCATGTGAGCTGGAGGAAAAATTCAGAACTGGACCCCAGTATATTGAGTTCTTTAGAGGGTTTTGTTTTGAAATCAATTTATTAGAGAAGGTAAGATGGATTTTCAATCTTCAAACAGTGAAAAGGAAAAACTTTAACATGTAGTTATTAAATGGCCCAAGAGAAATAAATGCCTATCAAATGAAACTGAGTCTTATTTCTTCCACTGCTCCTTAAAGAGTAATCATGCTGATCTGGAGGGAATTTTATTTTTATCTTGTCTAACTTTTAACTTCTGTTTATTGCAAGGAGGTTAATATCTTTCCTAAACTTGGATTTCATAAGGTGGCATTAGAACATGCCAACTAATGTCTTATTCAAATGCCTGGGATAAAACCAAACATCATCGACTTGGGCCTCCTGTAAACCTCAATTTTCAAAAGCTTTCAATGTCAATTACCTCCCACAAAAAAGCAGTCCACAAGCCTCTAGATAACACTCAGAGTGTCATATCATCAATCGTGGGCCCGTTTATACTTCACATAAAATCTAATTTCTTGTAGTTACCGCTGGGAATTGGGCTGCCTTAATCAATTGAATTCCTAAAGAAAACGAGGACCTCAGAAGAAAACCTGAACTTATTAAAACAAGCTTGCAATCAACATTTGCAGCAGCAATGGGGCTTCTAAGCTCAGTTCATTCAATGCATACTACTCAGCAGTATTATGGAGACATATCTAGAATATAGTGAGGTCTCTTCCCATTAGGGGGAAGAATTAATAGAATGCAATTCATACAATATTAATAACTCACTCTCCTTTACAGCTTAGTAATAAAGTTATTTATGCTGCCACAGGCATTTCATGCCATTAACAGTGGAAAGATAGCAGTGGACAGGTCGGCCAGGCTGTACCATTTACTGATGGCTGAATGGCAGAACCTCCTGGCAAGCTTCATAGCAGGACTGTAGCCAAGGGGAACGACCCTGGGATAAAAATCTTTATTTGCTACACGGAGAAGAGTTAGTGACTCAATCCATTTCTGTAATACCTTTTGAAACAAATGAATAGCAAAATTTGTAATTTAGATTAACACAGTCTAGATGTAGATCAACTAGCTGCCACATCACAAATTTATGTCTCTCTAAGATCAAATGTATCCTTTCAGGACTTAAATTATACATTTTTTCATCCCTCTCTTTGTACATCAGCACAAACTATGCTCCTAATCATGCCACCCTCGTGCTTGTGAGTGTATTTTTAACTTTGGTCGTGCACTGCTTTGCATTCCCGCACCCATGCTACTTTATATTGTTGCCACGTTCAACTTTAACTAGAAGGCCGTAATCATACCTTAGCCAGTGCTTCTCTGTCTCCACAGTGCCTGCCATAGTAGTAAATAAACAGCCAATGCTAAGGAAATACTCATAAGTAAAGGAACGTGACCCCAAAGTTTTGTCTGACAAAAGGTTATAATACAGTCGTTTTCCACATTCAGATGCAGGTTGTGCAAAGAGAAGGGAGTCTTGGCATAAATAATTCAAAACTGCATATAATTGAAAAGTCATTTATATCTTACTTTGAAACGCATTAAGACTGGCCACTACTTTAAAGAATTGTCCATTTATAGCAGATAGCCAGAAAATGATGAGTTGTGTGCTGTGTGTGGTAAGCAAAAAGATGAAAAGAGCATGGGAAACATTTGTTATGTCTTATTTATTCAACATTTTTCCTGATTTCTTATAGTTATCTGCCCTATCATGCACAATCTTGTTGGGAAAGTGAATTCAGGGATTACTCAAATCTCCCTTGACTGATTTCCATTACTGCCTGGAATATCTAAGGCTGGTACCTCACATACATTCTTTTCAGACCCTCTTTCCTCAGGGCTCTGAATTTCAGACCACATTATGCAAAAGCAGAAAAAAGTACATTACAGTGCTGGTTTATCCATGGGGTGTTCATCAGGCTCTGACCCTAAAAATTTCTAGAGATACCCAAGACCCATAAGCATCAACTAAGGTTCTTCTGTTCTCCCTACGGTTTCTAATCAGTTCACTTTCAATAGAATTTAACAGAGCTATTTTCTAATGACCATGTTGGGCCAATGCTTCCCTAAGAAAAGTAGAAATGGAAAACCAGGACACAGGTGCAGTGCATTGCAAGGGTAGAATCAGACAGAATGCCATGTGCAGACCAAGATCAGTAGGGGCAGGGAACATGAAGGAAGACTATGATTGCTATTGTTCCCTATATTCAAATCAAGTCAAAGGTAAGGAGGAGCAGAGATGGCTAACACACACAGTTAGGAAAGAGAAAGAAGCAGAAGGGTAAACACCCCGAAGTTACCCTGCAACTTCACAGTTGGCCTGGATCCCAGCAGCAGGCCAATTCCCAACCTTACTTCCCAGAACAGCCCATTGTGTATTTCCCTGTAATTCCATCCCTTTAATAAGTCCTCTATACTCTTTCAGAGAGTTAAAAACCAGAGTATACTGGTTCAAGTTTATACTCTAGAGTCCAACTGCCTGCATGAAAGTTCAGACCACTACCTAGATTTTCCTATCTCTAAATTGATGTAGTAAAAAAAGCATCATCCAGATAAAGAAACAAAGCCAAAAACATGAGACCCTATCTAAAACATAACTTAAAGCAAAAAGGGCTGAAGGGGTAGATCAAGTGGCAAGGCACATGCCTAGGAAGTTCGAGGCCTTGAGTTCAAACCCCAGTACTACCAAAAATAAGCAAAACATTAGCAATATTCCAGAAGCCAGCCTCTTGTGCACTTCCTGTCACCAATCCCTTCACAAAGGGAACCATCATCCCACTCTCCTGACCTCTGGCCCCACTAGTGTGTCTTGCCTGTATCTGTGCTCTGTGTATGTAGGACCATATGGCATAAACTCTTGTTTCTGACTTCATTCGCTCAACATTCTGTTTGGGAGGATGCAGAGTTGTAGATGATCTGTGATTACTGTGTGGAATTCCATTCTCCACAATCTCCTTCTCAACCCTGCTGTCGATGGGCAGTTAGAAGGTATCATGGATGCCTCATGCCTTTCTTTACGCAAAGTGTACACACTCTGGTTGGGCGTCCACCCAAGAGTTAATTTTTGAGCCACAGACACACATATGTTTTGCTGTAGTGTCGGCTGCCAAGTAGTTTTCCCAAGTGGTTACACCAACTTATCAGCAAATGAGCACTTGAATTCCTCCACTTCCTAACAGGACTTGGCATTTTTCCATTTAAAAGAAAATAACCATTCTCATAATTGGGTACCAACTCACCTCCGACTTATTCCTAAATCAATGTCCTTTGCCCTATCCTCTCCCTCCGTACCAGTAAGTCTGCACATCACAGCCCACTCCCTGGTAGCCATGCATTCCAACTACACTGGGCCACCTGGAAGACAACCTCAGCACATCACCAAAGGTACAAATGTCATACCCCAAATCCTGGAAAAGCCATCACAGTTCTTGGGGAGGAATGGTGGGAGAATGCCAACACTCAATGCACAGCAAGCTTCCTAGGCATGCTGTTAACACAGCTCTCTCTCTTATACCCAGCGTCACGGCAAACCTCAAATTCTCCCCAGGACCCTTTCTCTTCACTCATCTCTCTCACATGCCTGGTTTCCTCTCTCCTTCTACCCACTTCCCTTCTGTGATCCCTTGTGTCTAACTGTTGACTTCTGTCTCTCTTGTCTGCATTCCTTATCCTAGACTACATTCCTCAGATCCAAGATAATGGTTTAGACTTAAAGGCAGAATGAAGGCACAGATCCTAAACATCATAACTGAGTCCTTTCCTTTAATACCAAGGAGGTGGAAGAATTAGAGCTATTAGTGTGTGCTCTGCATTTGGTTTTCACTCACCTCCTATTCCAAGCTGGTGGCCAAGACCTGGTAATTCCTTTCCACAGGTATCTTGGCCAGGTAGAAAGCAAAACAACCTAGAGCTAAAGGCCCTTGCACTCATTTGTAAGATCTTAACCCTCAAAGGAGCCTTTTGTTGCAAGCAATGGAAAAGAACAAGGGAAGGACCGTGTCTTTGAAAAGCAGTGATGCTAAGAGCAGAGAAGCCCATCTCACATCATGAATTAGACAGAAGGTCTCAGACTCTGCCAGTGGCAGCCATGTGTGCTGTGCTCTACAGCAGTGTCACAGTGACGAGTGCCACAAATCTGCATCTGAAGCCTTTGCACCAGCTGGAAATGCACCTCTTTAGGCAGCTGTAACCCAGCAGGCATGTGGTTTGATTCAATATTGCTTTGTCCCTGGGAAAATGAGTCAGCCCATGCAAGGGCACAGGGCCGGGCAAGCAGGGTGCAGCTTCACTCCAAGTTCCCTCTCCCCCTCAATCTGTCCTTTTGTGCAGAGCACACAGCACCACCATACATGGCCCTACAAAAGCACAGCAAGATCCCAGAGAGAAGGCTTCCTGGTGCACCTACCCAGGAAAGACATGAGGTGTTGGCAGCCTCAGCCTTAGCAACAAGCCCACATCTCCACTTGCGATGGAAGTGGAGACCATGAGACTCTAAGGAAGCACTGTGTTTTAAGTTTAACTATGATACATATTAACTGGGGCCATGATGACCAGGCAACTAGCAGCCTTTTTCCTGATCCCACACCTTGGGATTTCCTTAATATCAATCTGATCTTAGGAGAATCAGTGCCCTCAATACTGACGAAATTGGGTTTTCTGGCCTCCTGTTGAGGTGGCCATCAGAGTCTGTTTCATCTGATTTAAAGGTAATAAGAACCAAGGTGTTTCCTGTTCACTTGTGTTTAGTTGATATATCCCTCATATTTGAGTTACAACTTTTTTAAAAAAACACATTTTTCCTTAGTTAAACTACAAAATTCAACTTGCAAAATGATAAATTATTCCTGAACAAGTTCCTATAAGTCAGTTTTGATTTAGTCCATGTGGAACGTTAGAATGTACTGTTCACTTTGAATGTGATCCTGTACAATTTTTTACCAACATAATACCCAAGAGGAGGTTGCAATGCTTACCATATAAAACACGAGGCCACCAAGACTGTAATGAGTGCAGGTCTGACACTTCCACGTGTACTTAAGCAGATTACTTGTTCCATTTCTTTTTAGAAGTTTTATACATGAGCAGAAATACATGAAATGTTGCTGTCATAATAACAGTCTGAACTATTTGCAAGTGTCTGCAACTGAAATGTTTGAGAGCATACAGTAGTGATTTCTTTTTAATGACAGTAGAGAGTAGTACTTGAATATATAGCCTGATTGAGATGCCCAAATTAATAGTGATTGAAATTGAAAATTATAATTCATTGAGAAGAATAAGCATCACAGTCAGAAACATTCAAAAGTACTAAGAAAAAATAAACTAATGTCATTCTCATTTAGCTCAGAGTAAGTATAATTTTTCTAATAGCTTTTCCTTGTGAATAAAAGTACAGATAATAAAACAAGTACTAGTTTAAAACATGTGATACCTTTTTTTCCCTATAAACTTTTCAAGGAAAGGACTAGAAGAAGAATTATCTTATTACAGCAAACAAAATCATAATAAATCATGAGAATGACAAAACTCTGATACCTCAATGATGTAGATTTTTAGGGCCTGTCCTCTGAAGAGTTCAAAGTATTTGAAAATGGTTCATCTAAACACATTCCATTTTCTGGAACGGTAAAGGACAAATGTAACTGTCCCTGTTGCATCAGCAAGGAAACTGGAGCACAAAATCTTAATAGATCCCTCAAGACCACAGTCAACCATAAATTATTCATACACCTGCAACTTTAATGGCTCTGTGTTTTATCATAGGATGTTTTTTCCTTATTGTTTGTGCTTCAAAATGCTTTTTATACTTTAAGACTAAACTGAAATATTACTTCTTTCATCATAACTTCCCTGATCTGCAGGTAGAAATAAGTGACTAAGCCAGTTGTTGTGCCTCAGTTCCTGAATCTCATCCCTTTGGATTTTGAAGAATTTCCTTAACCCGTGCCCATGTGCAAGCCAAACTGATACAAAATGCACCAGCAGCAGTAGCCATGATTGTATTGCATTGGGGAGTTGTAGGGTGCCTAACTTTTCGGACTTTCTATATTGTCCAAGTTTTCTTTAAAGGTCATATAATTAATGATTGGAAAAAAAGCAAAACAAAAAATGGGAGGGGAGGACATATGAAGTTATATGAGCAATCACTTAAATTTACAATGTTAGAAAAGACTGTGCTCTAAGAGTAGGACATGGAAGAGACATCTGAGCAGGGGGGAATGACTTTGGAGAGAACATAGACAAAAATTCCTCCTCCCCAAATTTTACCTCATTTATACTTACCCTCCTCCCCACCAAGTACTGAGGTTTGAGCTCAGGGCCTTGTGCTTGCTAGGGTGGTGCTCTACTAATTGAGCCACTCCTCCAGCCTGTTTGTTTTTGAGGTAGGGTTTCAGTACATAGCCTAGATGGACCTCAAATTCCCTATGTATCCCAGGCAAGCTGGCCTCCATCTCATAATCTTCCTACCTCAGCATCCTGAATGCTAGGATTACTGCCATGCACCACCACACTTAAAAGACACTCTAAAAAAATTAGACCAATCCTTGGTCCCTTAAAAAAAGCAAACCTCAGACCTTGTCTTTTAAGTGCTGAGAATAGAACCCAGAACCTTGTGCATGCTAGGCAAGCATACACAATTAGGCACATCTTAACCCACATTTTATATCTAGACGCTACTCTGTCCTAGGTAGATCACAGGATGTCACCTGTGTCTGATTTAAGAAAGGGCAAAACAGTGATCCAAAAAAAGACAGATGTCTATGTATTTTCCTTAGATCAAAGGGAGTAGTAGCATAGATCCTTCCAGGGAGAAGTGAGACTCGGGGAGGAGTCAATCTCGCATGGGTAGAACCTGACTAACACTTCCTGCTCTCAACTGTGGGTTGAATCTAGGGAGGAGTAACAATGCCTATTCATATACTGCTTAGGGGAAAGGCCAAACTGCCAAAAGAAGCTCCAAACCCAGTGGCTTCAAGAGAAATGAAGTCTATCTGTCATAAACAATCTTGAGGCAAGAGACTTGGGCTGTGGGCAGTTCTGTTCTATGCAATCATTTAGACACCTGCTTTCTCTCCATAGTTTCCTCACCACAGCACAGGAATTAGAAACTATATGCCCCGGGCCCAATCCAGCCTCCACCTATTTTTATAAATAACATTTGATTAGAAGACAACCGTGCCCATTTGTTTACGTATCACCTTTAGTTATCTTCACAACACAAGGCAAGGACCAAGTGGTCACACAGCTGAGTATATTTACTCTTTGGCCCTTCACAGAAAAAGTTTACCTATAACTGCCCTAGGGCATTGGACTTGCCAAGCAGTGCAGGCTGGGTTGTGGACATATTTAAGCCCACACCTGTGAATGGAAAAGAGCCCACAGTCAGTATTACAATGTCCCATCTGGGGAGCAGCACATATCACTTTTCTCACATTCTGCTGTGGCAGCATAGTCACAAGTCTCCGTGTAGTTGTAAGGAGGCTAGAAATGCGACTCTGGCTGAACAGCCAGGTGTCTAGGTGCATCATTATCACAATGAAACAAAAAGAGAAGGGACTTTGCGTACAGCTAACATTCTTTCTCCATGATATGGTGCATTTGTTTTCTCCAATCCCTGGCAACTCGGATCATTTAAAGTAGCATTTGTCCATAGGTATGTCATGTCATAGGCAAATGTCACATTTTTGCCCACACAAGAAATGCTACAACTATGTCCGTGCACTCTCTAGTGTTGCTTGTCAGAGAGACTAGTGAGGTATAATTTGGTGCAAGAAGAGGGCAAGAATAAGAGCTAGTGTGAACGTCAAGTCAGCCCAAAGACAGGTTGTGTTTCTGCTGTACCATGCAGTGACATCAGCAAGCTGGTTACACAAAAAGTTAGAGACCCATTTATAGTATTGACCACAAACAAAATATGCCAAGGCATAAGAAAGGATGAAAGTATGCGGTTTGCAGGTAAATGGATGGAATTGGAGGTCATCGTGTTAAGTAAGCCAAGTTCAGAAAGACAAAGGCCACATATTTTCTCTCATATGTGGAAGATAGATACAGAAGATAAACATATACACAAAACAAACATGATCATATCCACATCTACAGGTAGAATATGTTGGCAATAGTGGAAATACACTATGCAATTCTGGGGAAGAGGGAAAGGAAAAAAGAATGATAGTCAACAGTATCAAAATACTTGACCCCAGATAGATAGAGGATACAACAATACATACTACTGTCAAATAATGGGGGGTGGGAGGGAAGGGGTAAGGGAGAGTAACAGAGGGGATCGAACTAACCAAAGTTAACACATTCACAGCAAGGATACAGTGAGAAACCCCTTTGAACACTGACTTTAGAATTAACAATGAAAGACAAGACTGTAAAATAGGTATAGCTACAGCGTGTGTGGGGGGTACTTGTGGGAAGGAGGGTGAATGGAGGAGATGAAGATGAAGGAATAGGGTTGATGGGCTTCACATACATAAAGGCAATAGAACAATGAAACCTCTTGAAATTGCTTTAAGTGGGGTGGGGAGGGAGTGGTGAGGGGGTAGGGGAGATGGAGGGGGCGACTTAATCAATGTACAATATAAGGCTTTTTAGAATTGTCACAACAAATCCCTCGCCCCATGTGTGCAATGAGTATATGCTAATAAAAATTTTTAAATATATGCTGAGGACTCCAACAAGGATCCATTTAAAAAGAAAAAAAGTATGCAAATAAGAAGATCTTATGAATCAGTTTCCAAAGGGGACTTTGCAGTCCATTTGCTCTAATATAAGACCAGAAGTTAAAAAGGCATCTAAGCTGATCTTTCTACTACAATGATTCCCTGAAGCAAGTTCTACTATCTTCTTTGATTCCATTTTAAATGTCTACAGCAATATGCTCTCTTCATCCTTCTTCTGGAGGCAATTCAAGGTCCTGGGGGAGATTTTTTCCCAACACCTGTGGTATAAAATGTAATAGAGTGAGTAATGAGTCAGAAGATCGGGTTCTCATTCTTCCACTTCTCTACCATATGGACTTGCGTGGTTCACTTCACATACTCATTCAAAATGTGTTTCTGTCACATTCAAGGGCACTCTGGGAGAAACAAAGATAGCAGAGACTTAGAGGTTGCCCCCTGGGATGTCATAATCTAACACAGGAGTAACCGCAAGGGAATGGAAAATGGTTAGGTAGATAGAATCCCATCGATTGTGAGGGATGGTGGAGTAGGTACATGGAAGGTTGAGTGAGACCTGGAATGCAAATGAGGAAACAGGTGGAGGTAGGAAAGAAGACACTCAAGGAGCAACATGTGTCATTCACAGGAGAACAAGAAAATGGAACCAAGCCTGGAAAACTAGTGAATCTGATGTCTATTTAGTAAGCAAAGTCTCTGAGAAGAGGGCAACTGATCTATGAAGGGCTTTAGAGGGGCTATTCACATGGCCACAGTCACATGGTGAGTGGATTGGTGGTAGGGAGATGGTTAGAAACTAGTTAGAAATCTATGAGAACAAGACAGATGTGAAAGAGATTGTTGTAAGGAACAAATTCAAGGAATTACAGTCCCTGTGCTGAACTTGATCCAGTTGCTTATTTTAGGGATGTCATAAAAAATACAGCACTTTAGATGACTGAAAAAGGAATACTTAAAATTAATATGACAGAAAAAATCACTGACTAGAGGTGCATTTGCTGCTTAATTTTACATTTATGGGGATTTCTAAAGTATTTTGTAAACTAAGAAAGGCAGTAAAACTGAAACTCTAGGAAGGTTGAAAGAGCACAAGCAAGTTCCTCTTTATAAGACAAGAGAATCATAGAGAGGGAATTACTGTCCTCTCTTGGCCCTTCATACTTATGCCAAGCTACATGGACCTTCTAGACTATATTTTTATATTTTTTGACTAGAAAAATAGTAGGTTTTTTTATTCCTTCCTTTCTTTTTTCCTTTCTTCTTTTCTTTCTTTTTTACTTCATCAAACTATAATTTGCACACAGTAAAATACACCTATTTTAAGTTTGATATGCCTTGACAATGTATATATCATATCATTACCATAATTAAGCTGTGGAATACTTCTGTCAGTCAGCCTCCCTCCCTCACAGCCAGCCCCCATCTATTGCCCTCATGTCTCTCTGTAGTATAACTCATTTGCTTCTCAGGCAACTATGGATCTTATTTCTATCACTCTGGGTTGCTTTTGTCTGTTCTAGAACTTCATACAAATGCAATCATACAGCAGGTACTCTTTGTGTCTGGTTTCTTTTGCTTATGATGTTTTTGAGATTCCCTAAAGTTACTGTATATATAAATATTTTTTACTGTTAAGTGGTATGAATATTCCACAACCTGTTTATGCATTCATCTGGAGATAGATATTTGGGTTGTTGTTGTTTTGGAGATACTACTGTACCTAAAGCTGCTTTGGACATTAGTCACCAGCATGCTTGTAGGCATGCTTTCCATTTCTCTTGCATATAGATTTCATATATTTCCACATAACCTTTTAAAATTTTAGCTATTCTAGCAGGTTGTTTTAAATTTGCCCTTCCCTGATGATAAGCAATATGTTCATGTTTTTATTTCCATATCCTTATTGGCCATTATATATATTTATGTATATATATTAATATCATATATGTATAATATATATATGTATGTTTTATATATAGTGGGAGTGAAGCACCTATTTAAATCCTTCATCCAATTTCCATTGTCATTTGTCAAATTTTTGAGCTGTGAGAATGATTCACATATTTGAGAAGTCCTTTGTCAATACATGTATATTGCATTTTCTTCCAGTCTATGGCTTGCTTTTTCATTTATTAGTGATATCTTTGGAAAGCATAATTTTTTAATTTCATAAAGTTAACTTATCAATTTTATGGTTAAAGTTATGTTCTATCTACAAAATCTTTGCCTACATACAAAGTGTTTTTCTAAAGTTTTATATGCTCAGCTTTTACTCTGGTACATAATCCACTTTGAATTTACATTTGGTAAAGTATGGGTTAGGGGTCAAGGCTCATTGTTTTTTCATTTTAATATCCAAGTGTCCCAACACTGCCTACTGAAAATATTATCCTTTCTTTATCAAATGACTTGGCACCTCTCAAAAGTCAACTGTTCTTAGTCTATTTCTGAACTCTTTCCTCTATTCCACTGACCTATTTGTCTATCTTTACTCCAAGACCACACTGTCCTGATTATGTAGCTTCAAAGTAAGGATTTTGATCAGGAAATGAAAATCCTCAAAGTTTATTTTTCTTTTTAAGAATTATTTTGGGGTTGGTGGAATGGCTCAAGTGATAGAGTGCTTCCCTAGCAAGTGGAAGGCCCTCAATTCAAGCTCCAGTGTTGCCAAAAATATTTTGATGCTAGATATTATGGTACATCCCTGCTATCTTAGCACTAGGGAGACTGAGGCAGGATGGTTGTAAGCTCAAGGCTAGCCTGGGCTACATACAAGACCATGTCTTGTACTATTAATTTATCCCACTAAAAATAGTAAAAAAATTATTTTGACAATTCTAGAACCTTTGCATTCCATATATCTATTAGACTCAATTTGCCAATTTCTACAAAGAAGTCCTTTGAGACCTTGGACTTGCACTGAATCTGTAAGTCTATTTGGAGAGAACTGGTATCTTAACAATATGAGTTTTCTAGTCCAAGGATATATCTTTCCTTTTTGACTTTTTAAGTTTAATAATATTTTGTAGTTTCAATGTATAAATCTTGCACATATTTTAATTTATCCCCAATTATTTAGATATCTGTCTTAGAAGTCAAGTATTATGGAAAGTAATCTCACCCATTATTTATCAATTTTGTTAGTTTAATTCTCAGAATAATTTCTTCACATTGGTGGTGGTTAGAGGAGGGGCTGTAATGGGAGAGAGAGTCTTTCCAATTGGAAGCATTTCCAATTAGAAGATAATTTCTTGCTATAGTAGGAAAAAAAATCTGTAAATGTAATCTCACTCAACCCCAACTTGTAAGGATGCCAACACACACATACAAAGGAGACTGCATATGTGATCAAGTCTCCCTTGGGTCAGTTATGAAGCTACTTACTAAGATAATTAGGTCTTTAAGGCTGAAAGCAGCTCTTTTATGGATTGCCCAGTGTACAAATCTACATATAATTACCATTTAAAACTTATCTGGCTTATCACATTAATGGGCACCATGAAAAAGTTTTCCGAGGGCTGGATATTTCGTTTAGCAGAATTAGTTTGAATCAGCAATATCATTTGTGCAATTACAGAGTGATTGTAGGAGGCCTAGAGATTGCAAATAGATAGAAATATTTTATCAGCAGATGAACAAAATTCTCTTTAAAACACTTTTGGGAAATCTAACTACTTCACTGATCTTTTTTGCTTCCATATAAAAAATATTAATGATAAAGTGAAAACTAACTTTCTTAAGTATTAAATATGTTATTATTTTTCTCACCAAATCCCCTGAAGGGTATGTTATAGGTGTTCCTTAATTTGAAAAGTAGATTTTTCAAGATTCTTGAGACAATTAAATTAAACATAATATTAACTTATATAATATTAATGCTTCTACTTGTGGTCTCAATTTTTCTCATATTGATCATATTAGATAAAGAAGGATTAAGTATTACCTGATCAGAAAAAAAGAACTCTAAAAAAGGCAATGGGCTAGCTAAAATATTATATGGTGACCTGGTTTTGTGTCTTCTTTCTTCCCTTTCTTTCTTACCTCCTTCCTCTTTCCTTTTTGATTTTGGCTTTTAGAATAATACTCAAAAGCACAAATATTAAATAACTACTAGTAATAATAATAGTTATATTATTTACTAGTAATAATAGTAGTTATATTATCTACACTCTACCAGGAATAAGTATTATAATTCCATTGCTTTCAAGATTCTGCAAGTTAAGAATTATTTCTACTTTACAAAAAAACTGAAGCTCATAAAATGTTATTAGCTTTCCTAAGGTCACATGGCCAAGTCAGAAAGAAGATACTGATATTTCAGATCCAAATTTCTCTCCCCCATACTGATGCCTTCTGTATTGCTCATGACCTTCTGTGAGTTTGGACTCTAAATGACATGACTGCTATTCATAGGAACTTCAAGACTGCAAGCCTTGAAGTAGTAGTGCCTCTACCACGGGCACTACTGTGTGAAGGCTCAAATAGCCAGGTAAGACTGGGTGATCAGTCCAGGGAACAGTCTAGCCCAGCCACTCCACAGTTGTGACTAGAGAATATCCACAGGAAACCACATATTTTCTGTTGCCATAAATATTCAATGAAACCCTCTAGAAGTCATCTTATGCAAGAGAAGAAAGGGGAGTGAAAGCTCTAAAGCACTGGTAATTTACTGAAAGGAGAGTTATTCCAAAGAGGCTCAGATTTGAATTTTGAGTAGTGTAGCATTTTGAACCAGATGGAAAAATGTAAGCATGAAGTAATAGAAATAGCTCCTATTGGGCCCTGAATTTAAATTCCAGCAGCAGAAAGAAAGGGGAGTGGGGAAGGAAGGAAGGAAAGACGGAAGGAAACTATTTCTTTACCCTTTGATAAAATTCAACACCATTTCATGACAAAAGCTCTGATGAAACTAGGAACAGAAGGAATTACTTCAACATAATAAAATCTATTGGCAACATTATGCTTAATAGGAAAAAACCTGAAACCATTTCCCTAAAGTCTGGAACAAGGTAAATGTGCCCTCTTTCCACTACTATTCAACATGGTCTTGGAATTCCTAGCTAGAGCAATAGGGCAGGAAGAAGAAATAAAAGGAATACAAATAGGTAAAGAAGAAGTCAAAGTATCCCTATTCACAGAAGACATGATCTCATACCTAAAAGACCCAAAAAACTGTACCAAAAAACTCCTAGACACCATAAACACCTTTAGCAAAGTAGCAGGATACAAAATCAACTTACAAAAATCAGTAGCCTTTCTATACACCAACAATGAACAAATGGAGAGAGAAAATAGGAAAACAATTCCATTTACAATAGCCTCAAAAAAAAATCAAATACCTAGGAATAAACTAAACAAAGGATGGGAATGACCTCTACATGGAAAACTACAAACCACTGAAGTAAGAAATCAAAGAAGACTACAGAAGATGGAAAGATCTCCCATGCTCATTGATTGGCAGAATCAATACAGTAAAAATGGCTGTACTACCAAAAGCAATCTACATGTTCAATGCAATTCCCATCAAAATCCCAATGACATTCATCACAGAGATTGAAAAATCTACCCTAAAGTTCATCTGGAAACACAAAAGACTGCAAATAGCCAAGGCACTACTGAGCAAAAAGAGCAATGCTGGAGGTATCACAATACCTGACTTTAAACTATATTACAGTCATAGCAATAAAAACAGCATGGTACTGGCACAAAAACAGATATGAAGACCAGTGGAACAGAATAGAAGACCAGATATAAATCCATGTAGCTATGCCCATCTAACTTTTGACAAAGGCACCAAAAACATATGATGGAGAAAAGACAGCCTCTTCAACAAAGGTTGCTGGGAAAACTGGATATCTGCCTGCAGAAAACTGAGACTATATTCATGTTTATGACCCTCTACAAGTATCAAGTTAAAGTGGCTTAAAGTCCTTAATATAAGACCTGAAGCCTTACAACTAATACAGGAAAAAGCAAGGAATACACTGGAAGCAATAGAGATAGGCAATGACTTCCTCAATAGAACTCAAGTGGCTCAGCAACTAAGTGAAAGGATTGACAAATGGGACCACATCAAATTAAAAAGCTCTGCACAACAAAAGAAATGTTTTCTAAACTGAAGAGGCCATCTACAGAATGAGAGAGAATCTTTTCCAGCTATACATCTGACAAGGGGTTGATAACCAGAATACACAGGGAGTTCAAAAAACTAAACTCCCAAAAAATCAATGATCCAGTGAAGAAATGGGCAACTGAACTGAACAGAGCCTTTTCAAAGGAAGAAATCCAAATGGCTAAAAAAACACAAGAAAAAATGCTTACCATCCCTGGCCATAAAGGAAATACAAATCACAACCATATTAAGATTTCACTTCACTCTTGTTAGAATAGCTACCATCAAGAATACAACAACAAATGTTGGTGAGGATGCAGGGAGGGAACAAGGAACCCTCATACACTGCTGGTGGGATTGTAAGCTAGTACAACAACTATGGAAAACAGTATTAAGGCCTCCTCAAAAAACTAAAAATAGACGTGGCATATGATCCAGCAATTCCACTCCTAGGGATATACCCAAAGAATTGTGAGTCAGCTTACAACAAAGACACCTGCACACCCATGTTTATTGCAGCACTATTCATAATAGCTATGCTATGGAAACAGCCAAGATGCCCACTACTGACAAATGGATTAAGAAAATGTAGTATTTATATACAGTGGAATTTTACTCAGCTACAAAGAAGAATGAAATTTTGTCATTCGCAGGTAAATGTATGGAACTAGAGAACTTTCTCTTAAGTGAAGTCATCCAGGTTCAGAAGACCAAAAGCTGCATGTTCTCTCTCATTTGTGGAATACAGACCTAACACAAATGTAGCAATATTATGACACACTGGCCACCCTAAGGGGGAGGTCATACACGAAAAGGGTAGGGAAAGTAAGAACTTGAATAGGGCTGATATATTCACTACACAAGAATGAATATAGAAATCTTAAACTGACTGAAACTACCATAAGAAAGGTAATAAAGTAGAATGAAGAAAATTAGAGGAGATGAACCAATTGGGGTTATAATACATATATACATGGAAATATCACAAGGAACCCCCCTGTATAACTACTTTTATCTCAAATAAGCAAAAATGTCATGTTTTTCATTTTCTCTTTTCTCTTTTTTCTCCTAAAACTAGGAGAACAGGAGGGCAGAACCAGTCCTGCCCAGGGGGGAGAGCTAGCACCAGCGGGAGGGGGGAGGTGTTGGAGAAAGGGGGTAGGATGGTAAATATGGTACAATAAAACATGAACACATGTAAGTAAATGCAAAAATGATACCTGTTGAAAAGTACTCCAGGAATTGGGGGAGGGGAGGATGAAGGAGAATGATTGAGGAGGTGAATTCGTGTAATTTGATGCACCTGCTAAATGCCGCAATGTACCCCCACCAGTCACAACAATAAAGGAAAAATTAAAAAATCTTTACAGCTCTGGGTTTGATGTGAGTGGTTTTGTGACTTCACTGCACTCACATAATTTGATTTCCTAACCATAAACTAAACAAAGACAAATGAGGAATCACCCTTTTCACAGTCAAGCTCAAGGGTTTTCTTTTTCCTTTTTCTAACAAGCTAACTGCTTGCTAAGAGCCACTTGTGCCGCACCTAAGCCCTGTTTGCTTTTAGGTTTTCAGGTAGGTTCTTGCACTTTAGCCCGGGCTTGCCTCAGATCTAGATCCTGCTGTGTTTGCTTCTGATTACAGATGTGCACCACCTTGAGATACCAAGCTCAAGGGTTTTCTAAGACTATAAGCCACTCAAGCCTTTCTTAGGGTTGCTTATGAAGAACACTCATGATCATTAAAGGAATTTGAGGGACCATTTACTTCCATCTACTAAAACTTCTACAGGGTTTCCATTTAAGGAAAGCTTAAAGTGAGTTTTCAGTTTCAGTTTGGTTGTCAACATACAGAGAAAAGAAAGGCTCAAAGAAAAGAAGCAATACAATTTGAAAATTGAACATTATGGGGAAAAGCTACTGTTTCATGTGTGGTCTTTACTGTCAATCAGAATTTCTGTCTAAATCATAAATGAGAGGGGAAAATCCACTTTGTCATGAACTGCCAAGGGAATTGCCTTTAGTCTTCAAAAGTCCCAGATGGTTTTCTTACACGGATACTTCCGTCTTGTGCTTACACTTGTTTCCACGCGCGTAACTCAGCCAGGCACTGAAACAGCTGTATCACTTGGCTGCAGAGTATGATCTTAAAATTACCTCGATTCACTTAAAATTTCAAGCCAAGAGGAAAAAAACAGGACCGTGGACTTCCCTATATAACCTTGAATTTGAAGTTGCTGTTAAATCAATTTAAACCAACTAATGTCACTTGTTGCTAAGTGACCTGGAAAACCAGGAAAGAACTACGATCTAAGTTTGTGAAACTTTGTGCTGTCGTACAAATCATTCATTTTAAGCCCATTTGTTTTGAGGAAAACATCTTATTTCAGGATAATATATACACACATGCAGTTTTTTCAAGAAGTTACCACTGAACATTTTTTTAACACAATGACTATTTATTGTTTATTATGGACCCTATGCTAGGCACCCAAGATACAAAGATGTGCGATGGCATTTTGTGAATGCTCCAGTCCCCTGGAGGGAGGGAAGAATCTGGAGTCCTCTGCACTAGGCAAAGGCCTGTGGAGGCAGTGAAGGCCATGATGAGGGAGTGGTGTCAACAGAATTTGTTATCAAATTGGATATGCTGGTGAATTAAAAGTAAGGAAGAGCTGCCTGGTCTTCACATTAGGAATCAGGCAATCCCATGTAATAAGAGTTAGAAATGTCAGCAAGCCTCCTGGTTTATGCTTCCCAGCATCACTGGTATCACAAGTATGTACCACCGCACTCAACTATTGTTTGAGATGGGGTCTTGTAAATTATTTGCCCGAGCTGGCTGTTAACTGCAATCCTCTGGATCTCAGCCTCTCATGTAGCTAAGATTACAGGTGTGCACCACCAATGTCTGGCCCACTTCAGGCTCTTACCTCTTCCAGCCTTTGGGGGCATGAAGTCATGACACTTCTTCATGCCTCAGTTTATCTGTAATTTTAAGATCCATGCTCTACCAACCAGAAAAGTCTGTAATTGCCCTTTCCATTTCTGGATATTGAAACAGATACAATTAGGGAACATGCTTGAAATAAATTCTGATTGTTGTTTTCTAAAGAAAATGAAAATATTTGATTTCTATTCAAATCAATGAGAATTTATTTCATATCTTGATAATGCATTTGTGGCATTCTGAGAAGATAAAAGACTGCACAAGACAAATTACCCAAGACCTCTAGTGGCCCCATTTTAATGTTATAGTATAAAGTTATCTATAATCTAGAATTTTGAGAGATGCTAAAGCACAAAATTATTTATCCTTCTAGTTCTGATAAGGAAAATGGCAACTATGCTATTATCTTCATAGAATTAATTACATATGCATTTTTAAATAGTGTTAACTTTTAAACGGCCTCCAACCAAGATATGAGGCAGATTTCTATCTATTTGGAGGGTTAAAAATTAAAGTTCCTTGTTTTCAACAAGAACCAAACTGATAGTCTCCTGAAGTTGGGCCTAGTGGTACACACCTGTAATCCCAGCTATTTGGGAAATGGAGGCAGAAGGATTGTGAACTCAAAGCCAAAATACAAAGAAAAGAGCTGGAGGGTATGGCTCAAGTGGTAGAGCACTGAAGCATGAGGTCCCAGCTTCAATCCCCCAGTAGGTGCAAAAAGCAAAAAACCCTGATAGTGTCCTATAATAAGCTAGACATCTCCTGATTATGATTGAAAGGTTTCACCTCTGCCTCACAGTCCAGGTCCTTCCTTGGTAAAGAGAAGCTCAAAAAAATTATTAAGGGCTGTTGTGTACTATATTCCTGAAAAGGACGTTTTTTGTCTTGTCAATGTTTGTGTGTTTAATGTAAAACCATCCATCCTAATAGCTTTGTTTTAGTAAGAACAACATTAGAACATTTGTTTCAGTTTATAAACCTGATCATCACAGACTACATTAGACTGACTTCCAGTGAGAAGAATGCCCTCCAGTTCCTGTGCTGGGTAAGTGACTCAGTCTCTCTAGAATACCAGCAGCACTAGGAAGGAGTATCAAGAATATATCCCTGGAGTTTCACACTCTCTCTAATCCTGCCAAGAAACTCACAAAGTAGATACACAACGAGCACCCAGAGACTCAGAATTTACATGACTTGCCCAAGGCCACACAGACAGTTATAAGTGATGATGCAGCCATATGGACCCAAGCCCATCTGGCTTTAAAACCTATTTGGTCCCCATTAAACAAAATGTTTCTTTGCCCTCACTTCCCCCCCCTCCACCCCAGTCAGGGCTTTTTCTTGAATACCTCTTTATCACAACAGTTAAACCACCCATTTAAAGATGTCAGGCAGTCTCTGTGTTCTCTAGCTGTCTGATCTCATTTAGTTCACTTTATCATCTTTTTCCTCTAACCCTTTCCATTTTCAAAGCTCAATAGGTTAAGTCAGTTACTTCAATCTCCCCCCAAAATATTTTATATACCATTTGGGAACAAAATGCTTGTATTGAGTATCCAAATGTTGAATATGCAAAAGTGATATAAAATAGAAAATACTATTACAGAAAAATTAATAAACCTGGTCTTTCTGAATAGTTGTCAAATCCATGCTAGATCTCTAATCTTCTTTAGTATCCTATTTTAAAGTGCTGCTCCAACTAATCGTACATATTCATGGGGATAATCCCAAAGGCAAGATAATCCTGTGTTTCCTCAACTAATCTGCTGACTCAGTCACTATCATGAAAGCCAAAATCGCCCACAAGAACCAAACTGCTAGTCATCACTTTCATCTAGGGTGAAAAGTCCTTCTATTCCTGAAACACCAGTGAGCCTATTTTGCATCTAGTTGAGGCTTAAAATAAGGAAAACGTCCTGACTGTTCACTCCAAAATCTTTTATTAAATTGCACATTCTTGTAGAAATGCAGGCTCAGTCCTGCGCTTCTCACTATCCTAAGAATCTCCACTTTCACTAGATTTTACACTGCCTTCAAACAATCTGCAGGGGAAAGAAAACTCTTCTGTTATCTATTCCCAGAACATGTCCATTCTTCCTCGATGACAATCACTATGTGTGCGCATTCCTCTCTCTGCTAAACAATTCATCCCAAAGGCTGCAGTGAAGATCACGCTCAGTCACACTGTGGCCCTCCTCTTCTATCGGCTTCTGAGCTGAGTGCAGCATGGCTTCATTCTCTTCGCACCCTTCGCCCTCATCTCTTACACCTCTAAGTCAAGGCGACTGAGCTCGAATGTTCTGCTTTTCCTCATCTTTGCCCACGTTGTCTTCAGTTTCCTAGAGCCACCTCCTCACTTTCATCTCATACATGAATTTTTCTTAATCAAAAATATGATTTCCTAACAACACTATCCTGCCTAAATAAAAACAAGTCATCCTTACTAGCTACTCAAATTCATTAATCTACATAAAATGCCTCTTTAAAACTTTGTATTGGAAAAAAAGTAAAAAAGAGAACACATAAACATCTAAGTATTTATATTCATGATCTTCCCCGTAAATCTCACAATAAAAATGACTTCATATGTAAATAAAACTTTACCCATAATAAAATATTTATTTTAGAGGATAAAAGGAAATATTAATCTTACATGTTAATTGTAAAAATCATGTTTAATTATAGGAAAACAGCAAGTCATTTGTTCCAGCTTTTTAACAATCATTTAATCATGCAACATCATGATGTACTCTAGCACAATGCTGAAATGTTACCTAAGATGAAGTCGCTTCTACTAAGTTTACAGAATATATATTTGGGAACAGTTATTAAAAATAATTGCTCTAAAGGAACTCTAGATGTATTATTTTAGAAACAATATTCTAAAATACAGCAGTAAGCAACAGAAACTATTGCTCTTTATACATTTTTTGGCATAACACTGCCATACAGTTACAGAATTACAAAGTAAGTATTTTATAGTACCAGACAGATCCAGAAACTGGTTACAACTCCTACCACATACACATGGTATTGGTACCTCAAACACGCACAGCATTCGGTGACTCATACTGCAGATGGATACAGAGCACAGAGAGGGCAGGTGGCCACTAGAGAGTTAGAGCTCAGTGACAAGCAAAACACACCTCATAACATCCATACCCACTTCCCTGAAATATCTGAAATACAAAAACCTCAATAGTTTCCAACTTGAAATAGTGAGTAGACTCGGTTGATTTATTTTCTTAGGTAATGTAAAAGATAAGCCAATATCTTACTTAGGAACCAAGTAAAAGCCCTTTTTTATGAAAAGGAAAAAAATAAGCTTGTCAAAGGAACTATCACTCGCGCTCACTTGTTTCTCTTAATCACAGTGCCACACAATTACTTTGCTGCCAACTCTTCAGCGTGGGAGAAGATGCTTCTTCCATTATCCATTTATCACTGAGTCCCCTGCAGCAGCCAGTTCCTCAATTTAACTTATTAATAAAACCCCGACTGTCAGTACACAGAGACAAAGCAATTAAACGTGGCATTTGGTCATTCGGCCACTTCCATCAACCCAGTGGAAGGTTTCAGCATGGGACAGCCAGAATTCATGGCTCAAATGAGACTATAACTGGATCTGTTTCCACCCCATCCTGATCTCCTGGGCACAAATAGCTTAGAGCCAGTCTTGAAAGCACACCCCTATCTCAGAATGAATCTAGACCATTCTTAATCTGCTTCCAACACTTCTGGCACCTGCACAAACTTGTAATTGGTTATGTCTTATTTCTGTGGTTCCTTGTTACTGTTGTCAATCTTTTGTCTCCTTTGTTTTCTTCTTCTTCACATGAAAGTAAATCTACTAGCACTGAAAAAAAAAAAAAAAGCTCCTTTGACAATAAGTGCAGAACTTGAACACTGCTTAGTTCCGAAGCTTACAATATAATTAATCTCTCTAGTTATCACAAACTTTCCCACAAACACTTTTATGGTTTAAAAATGAAAATATGATAACCCTCCATCATTTAAATATTTTCTATAAGGTATTCTGATTTAGAAAAAAAGGCATTTCAGGATAATAACTGAACATTAATGCTTTTTCTCTGAATTACTTTATAAAGAAGTTTTGCACACATACCTACAGAAGAACAACCCAACAGAAATTCTGATTATAGAACTGGGGCAAGGAGTGGTATATTTATATGTTTCCCAAGATAGTTACGGAGAGCTATAATTTATATAGCAGATGCCCAACTGCTCACAATTTTCTAAGCAACTATAAAATGATGGCAAATAATTTACTGCAGGTATTTAGTGTAAAGTGATACAAATTCAAATTTTTTATGTAGCCCAGAAGTCACAAATCATAGGTGGCAAGGCCATCACGATCCAGAAGTTCTGAGGACCCATCATACCAATGAGAAGGGAACACCCCTGGGCTGGCTCCACCCTGAGATGCCCACTTGGCTTCCTAGTCACCTTTCCAACTCTGCATTCTATTTCCAGCCAGAGTTTGGGCCATAACACAAGCACTTCATAAGGTCCCCCACATGAAACTTTAATTTGAGAAAACAAACATATTAAGAAATTATTTTCCATAAACAACTGAAATAATAAACTTTATAACAGAACAGGAAAATGTACATGACAAAAAATTCTTTCTCTAATTTAGGACAAAAGCAAAAGAAGGCTTTTTAAATGTTTCTAGTAAGATTATAGCATAAAAGTTTTTCAAATCAATTTCAGATTCCTCCAAATGTCTACTAGAATTAAAATTGTAACAATTTCTCTAATATAATTCCATTTTCTGCATCCATCTGCATCTAGAAACAGGAAGCAAAGTACAGGTAAATATTACTTGTAGTAACTAAGGAAGGTTTAGAGTGAAATTTATAGCCTGTAGCAAAATTGAAGACAAAGCATAAATAGATACAGCAAACAACACAGGTGAATCTTTCTTACTCTAAACGTTTTTGTCAAATATAACACATTGTTCAATATTATGGTGCATCTACTCTTTTATGAACTAATGCTCTTGTCCTAAATGAAAATGTGTCCAAAATGATAAAGCACCAAAGTAAATGACATTAAAATAACTGATGTTCATGGTTCGGAAAGTTCCTCATGACAAGATTTTACAATGGAGTAAAACTGTAAACTTCTGAATGAAAACCATTTACATTCATTAAGGCACATCTGGATACCTACAGGCATTTGTATTTATAACTATATTAATTTCAGTAATAAGAGATTTCTAAAAACAGTCTGTCTCTGAACACAGGCTGCTGGGTGGGTTGGATAAACTAGAACAAAGGAGGAAGCAGGGTAGTACTCACTGTCACCGTAGAGATTACCCACACAAATCTGTTGCTGAAATAAACAGTACAGAGCTCAATGCTGAAAGTCAGTAGACGTACACAGCTAATTTCCCGGTACAACATTGATTCAGGCTCCTTTCCTTACAACTGTACCTAGATTTGAATGATTCCAGCATGTCTAATTCCAGCCTGCTTTATACTTAACACATATATCCCAAAAGAGAATTTTCTAAGTGGAAAAACAAAATAGAATCTTCAAAAACACTCACCTCAAGTAGACTCTAAACATCTATAGATATAATTACAATTAAGAAAAATAAAAAAATCCTTTCTTTTCTCAGGTCACAAAATACTGATTTTTATGAGAGCCTCAGGCATAGTTTTAAAAAATGCTTGACTTCTGCAGTGCATTATAAACTCAGCTATAATTCTATCATACACTTGGGAAGTTAAACATTAAAACAATTAGCCAAATATTCGCTGTCATTTTAAACAACTTTTGACCATTTGTTCTGGAGGTTTATTTACCAAAGTTATTTTTTTTAAACTAACTCATATGTAGGTAGCACTGTACTATTTTTCCCTTTTTACCAGATCATACATTTCACTCAGCTTAAATTATAAAAGGTAGGAGAGTAGGTAATTTTAGATGACAAAATATGAAAAGTGTAATGAATATGACAGATTTTATGGTTATGTTTATAACTGAATACTTAGCAAAAAGTCTTAGAACTTTCCTAGTAACTCCTGAGTTATCGATTTTTATCTCCTCAAAGCTGAAAAAAAGGTAGTCTCAATACCTAAAACAAGATAAAACTACACAATATAATTTTTTAATTAACAACTAGCCTTGATTTAGAGAAAGTAGATATTTCTCTTCTGTCATGATTGTTTTGAATTTCTTATGAGATTGAGATGAAAATGTATGTCATAATAATCTTTACAGAAATATATCTTATAGCTATATGTCATCACTTTACAGTATTTTAAAATATTTTCACGTTATCTCCACTGATATATGAAAGCACAAAATATTAGAAATGCACTAGACTCATTAAGCAATATGACATCCATTTGCCATGAATGCAAGCTGCTATGTTATCAATAGTCAATATTTAGTATCCTTGAAACCCATGGTACAACAATAAAGACTATATATTATATATTTGCAAGTGCTCAATGTTTCTAGCAATTTGGCCATGCTTCATTGCATTTTCTGTTAGCAGCTTCTCAATTATTTCTGCAAGCATATGGTAGTTTTAAAAATACAAAACATAGGAGTCAAACCTGGAGGGCAGTTTCATATCTAAGACACTCATAAACATATATCTATAGCTCTTATTTAAAAAAAACTATTAAATGTACAAAGTACTCAACAGAAAAAATTCTAGACACTCAATTTTTATCTGCAAAAGGAATGATATCCTCTTAACTTGTTCTGCACTAAATTATTCTCTCATTAGTTATTTACAGAGTAAATGTAGGAGACATACTGCCACATGTGAATATGTATTTAAAAAATACCTTAGGGGAAAAAGGTCACTAGTTTAGATGAAAGCCAGGTAACTCTCTCCTTGAGACTAAATATACTCAAATTAAATAGCACAATCTAACTAAATCCCTAATAAGGAATAATATTCTAAAATCTAAAATGTTAAATGAAATGTTTTCATTTCTAAGGACTCTGATATTTCACATTATATTCATTTATTTTAGTATTTGGTAATTGCTTAACATTTTTAGTAGTATTTGGCCACGTTTTTTATATTAAAAATTCAGAAAGTAGTTTGAACACATGCAAAATTGGTATGATATTCTGAATTAAATTCAGAATTCAGCCTTATTTGACAATCTACCTTCATCCCTTAAACCAATATGAAAATGTTTACTGAGACCTACAGGGACATTGCTACAACAAGCACCACAGAAGAGGGTGTATTTCTTTCATGTAAAAGAAATTGAAATGCAAGTCTAGATTCTTTCCCCAAGTCCTAATCCTCACCACAAAGCATCCAAAAGTGAAAACAGACAAATTATAGGATGAAGTATTCTATATCCTACTTATTGGATACAACATGAGTGACACTAAGATTCATTTAAGAAGTCAGAGTTAAGCAACTGCAATGCTTTAATGCAAATTTCAAAGCATTAAAATTACATTTCTAAAAATATAGTATGAGTGTGATTATCTTCCAGAAATCCTCTGTAGATAGTGTGGATTGATAAAGGCAAAAGAAGATTGTGTGATATGATAGAAACAAGATAGATTAAAAATTCTCTGGAGGGGCAAAAGTGAGTTAAACTTTCCTTAAACGCTTAAGAGAGATTTTATAAAGAAGTCAACTCCTTTCTAAAAGAATATCTCTATTCATTGCTTTGGCTATATCTGTATGAATGTTTTGGAAGTTCTCATCACAGTGTTTCTGATTATTTTCTGATTTGTAATACCATTACAGGGAATAAAATTATTTGTTTATAATCAGTGTTATTTAACACATTAAGTACTTACTAGAACCGAATATGTGTAATTACAAACTTCTCAAATTCAAAGTGTGTTAATCTAAAGATGCATTACATATGTATATTTTAAAGCAGACACTATGGACTAAGCAACATTAGTAATTTCACAATCTTCACAACACCAAGATATCAATGGTTTAGGGGACTACTTAACAGTGCAAGAAGCATGCCTTTTAAAAATGAATAATTTCCATTTTTGTTTTTTAATTCCGCACTCATTTGCATTCAGAATCAACCACCAAATTTATATGGGGCAGCCATAAAAAGTGAAGTTCTTTTCTTGGATTTCACCAAAATTCGTTTTTAAGCACTTAAGAGAAAATATTTTTATTACTTTAAACATACAAAATTTTTGAAATCATACAATTAAAACTCCCCTTGTTCTATTTAGATATCAACATAGGAGAACATCCTAATGTTTACTTGAAGTTCACATGGAAGCTGACAAAGATGGCGGCTCAAGGGAGTATACAGGGAGAGACAGCAGGGCTGACAGATGAGCAGGGGAGGTCAGAGCAACCCAAGGAATCCATTCCATTTATCAAAATCTACAAATAAACATACTGATGTGTTGTAATCATAGGATCCAAATTACTTTCTGAATACATCTGAGAAGACCAAACTCTTCCAGTTTCAAAATTAACCTAAAAATCAGGTAAAGGTGACTATATAATGAAATTATCCTGTTGATTTTCTTTATATAGTACACTGCAATCATTTGAGAAGACACACATTTGATATATCAAATACCTCATGATTATTTCTAGATACTTTGAAAGTAGCTTAAAATTTGAAAACTCGTATCCTAGAACCATTAGAGAATATATTCATTTATTGGATCTGGTCTTAAAATTTCTTATTGAATATTCAATCCATTGTCATCCAAAATAGCAACAAAGTTCTTACAACAAAAATCACAAACAAATGGCTAATATGTGAAATCCGACCTGTCTCTGTTCTTCAGGATAAATTAGACAGTACTTTTTTCTTCCTTTAACCTAAACTGGTTTGTGGCTTTCTGATAACTCACTGTAATAATACCTCATCATGGCCAGTGGTATTTTCAGAATTTTCACTGTCTTTGTTCTGATTTTCTCCTTCTCCATCCTTTTCAGAAGGAGATGAACTTTCCTTTTTTTCAGGAAGATTAGGGTTTGTTTTTTCAGGTTGAGAATTCAAATTCTCAGCATTACTGTCCTTTTCTGTGTTTCTTGGTTTGGCAGCTTCATGGCTGGGCTCTGGGCTGGGCCTGTCTGTCTCTTCCCCAGGCTCTTTTGGTACCACTTTTTTTTCTTCAACTGTTTTGCTACTTAAATGAACGGCAGAGGAAGAATTTTTGGAGTCCTTGGATTTCTTGTGCATAGAACTTTGGCTGTTTTGACTGGATGTAGGAGGGGCAGGCATTTTCTGGGCTTTGCCTCCCTCCAATTGTTCTTTTCTAGGTGGCCCCCAGATAAAATTCTCTGAAGGAGTGTAATGTTTCTGGGCAAAGCGGAGGAGCTTTCGCCTTTCTCTTCTGTCTCTAATTGTATAAACAAAATACTCCAGAGCACTCTGCTTAATATTGGGAATAGTATTTTCCACAAGAGCCTCATGAAGAATAAATTTTACAAGAGGAGCTTTAAAACTTTCATATCCAAGCTCACCAAGGCTTTTAAGAATACGGGTGATTCTTAAATAGTTGTGCTGGGACCTGGAAGAGAGGATTGGACAAAATGAAGAGGGAAAAAAATCAGGTGGAAGAAGGCAAAATGTTGGCAAAGAATTCTTTTCTATGGAAGTACAAGAAATATGCCTTATGACTTTGTTAAACTCATATCAGGCACTGTGAAGAATGAATCAGAATGTATTAAACCCTTATACCTCAATGTAATCTCTGTGAAACTCAAATGTTTACAATAAACTCTCCTTTTCCAGTTCTCCATATTAGAAAAAATATTTAGGTTTAAATTCATCCCCACTGATGCTGAGTTGTTTATTACATTCATCAATGACTGAGAGTCGACTAGTTAGTGACTTACATAACAGAACACTTAACAGTAGCTACTACCCACAGCCATTCATGGCATTCATGACATCTTCTCCAATCATCACAAGTGGGGGGTGAGGGTAAAAACTGTACTCTTGCAATTGTTCTATTTTATTAGTTACTGTTGATAATCTCTTACTGTACTTAATTTATACATTAAACTATCAAAGGTAGATATGTACACTTTCCCCAGGTTATACGAATGCCTGTCCTATTTTAAAATTAAGGCCATTACTGGATTAACTCTTTCCCAGTCTATTTTGTCCTAACTCATAATCTACCTCCCCCCACTTCACTCAGCTCAACCCTTCGCTTCTCACACATGCCTGGCCAAATCCTAAAGTAGTCCTCAGATACATATATCAATTGTGTGTATATCATAACTCAGGCATTTATTTATCTAATATTGCCACATAATCACAATTGGCAACCACTAAGGTGTAGGAATAAGTATCAAATTATTTGGGAAGAGTGAAGAAGAGTATTGATAATTATTTGGCTATGGAAGGGAATGGTTCCATGGTTTTATATTTTAGTGAGAGAGTTTAGACAAAACAAAACATCTTAATGCTTCTGATTAATCAAATACTGGGAAAGCCAAGCCCAACAATTTTTATTATCTCCATCCTCTGCATGTTTACCAAAAAAGTATTATCTTAAAATTCAACTCTTTGAATCTCAAAGTGTAAAACATAGCACAGATCTGTTCCAGTTTTATGAATCTGTATTATTCAATAGTGGTTTGAGACAACACAACTTGGGTGAAGTTAAGACTATATACCATTAATGGCAAGACTGACTTGTTACGTTCATTTGGAATTCCTGTTTCAAAACAGTGACAAAATTCTTAAGTGACATCTACTTCATAAGCATGAGAAAGAGATGCGTGGAAACATATAAGGTTAAAAAAAAAAGAAGGCCTATATGATGAAACAAATACTATATTAGCAACCAGCTCAATTTCCAATAACCAATCTAAAATGAATGGTCAAGTTAAAGAGAGGAGCTGGGTTTCTGGATAGACATAAAAGCAGTAAATATCTTTGATATTGTCCAGGGCTAGATGGGTGAAGAGAGAACACAGTAGACAGAAAACAAAAGTTAGAAGGGATTCCAGTTCCTAAAATATGACTCAGTAATCAAGGCTGACTACAAATAAAATTGGAGTTACACCTTAGTGCTTGGTCTATGTATTTTTACTTTCATGTCTGAAAATATTTCACTAAAATGCCAATTTTATTTAAAATTTTAATTTTATTTAAATTTTATTTATGATTAAATTTGTTTGAATTGCTAAATGAGCATGTTCACTTGTTCATCCAATGTTATTTCATTTCTCTTTGATTCAATATTTTTCCTCACTTAGCTACTATAAATATATTGAATTCCTTGTGTCCCCTAAAAAACTCAAGATGCCGTACAGATTAAAACACGCATAAGATATGATAGTTAAGAATAAGTCAGAAAAGAACCCAAATGAAGAAGAAAACAGACATGTTCATACCATCCCACGTAATTTCTTCAAATCTAGTCAACAAATTTGTTGACAACTAAATCAGAAGAAGAAAGATGTTTTCTGGGGAGATTCTCAGACACTTAATCCAGAGTTGGCAAAGGGAAAGACACTGGATGGAGGCAGGGAAAGTGGCGGGGGGAGCAGAGGAGTGAGAAGGCTGTGAGTTCAGGCTCCCTTCCCTGACTAGAGCCAGGATATTATTTAGTTAGAGCCTTCAGAAAGGGTTCCACTTCTAGCTATAAATCAGAGGATCTGATAATTAAATCCCAAGGAAGAGTTAAGCTGAAAATTTTGTCCGTATCAATAGGTCACTTGCCTACAGCTTTCTTTGACAGTGTGATGTAGTGCTTAGAAACTGTGCCCATCGCGTCTCGGCCTTTTGGCTAAGATCAAGTGAAACTGTGCCCAGAGTTGGTAACTTTCATTGCTAGGTAGTTGTACATACACTTACACTTTAAGTGACCTACATAACAAATTCACCTTGAGTTATAAATTAACAGGTCTTGCAGTCAGGATTGTAAAGTTTTATGCCCATTTCTTCCAGTGTTTCAGCAAGCTACCATTTTTAGTAACGTTTAGTAAAAAGAAAGTTCAATATTAATATTTATACCTATTTTACCAAAGCAAGGTGGAAGTTCTAGAAAGATACAAGAAATTTAAATAGCTGATGCCAAAATTCTGATTGTTTTGGCCAGGGAGAAATTTCTTATATAAGTTTTAATTTTTTTCTCTTAGTACTTGCCCAGTTCAGCTAATTATAATATGCTAAAAAAAGTGCTTTTAAACTGCCAGTTTTATTGTCCAGCACTTGTAAGTAACCCTATAATTAAAAAGGAAAAAAAAAAAAGCCAGTTCGCATATGAAGAAAATATTTTAAAAACTAAACTCTGGTTATAAGTATAAAGGAATGTTATAAAATTTTAAGCCAAAAATAGCTAAACAAATCCAAGTAAGCTATGTTAAGTTTTTTTTTATAGGTTGGGATTTATTAACCAAAAAACAGATTTTGATTTTTTTACCTAAATAATGAAGACAACTGCAATTTTTCTATTTTAGTAAAAAATACAGGAACATCTCATTTTTATTAAATGATTTTTATACATCAGGGACTTACTTTATGTGTTTAATAAAAAAAGAAATCATGTTTCAAAATGTTAGAAACAGCTTGTACCCCAAGAGGCTTACAGCCTGGTAGAGGGGATATGAAAAACTGTATACACACAATAACCATAAATTCTAAGGAACGTGGCACAGAGCGGGACAGAGGCCACACTGGGCTGCTACTGGGAGGTTTCGGGAAGAAACCATTTTGAAGCTGAACAGCAGAGTTTCTACCTAGAATTTTGCTCTTTTAGTTGTTGCTTTGTTTGTTTTAGAATATAGAACAAAATGCATTTAGATTTGCTTTTGAACCCAAATTCCTAGGCCCAGCTACCAGCTCTTCCTATTTTCCATAGAGAATTCAAACCATAAGAAAATGCCATTGATTTATCACAGGGCTTTACTCACTCATTCAGATGCTGAAATCTTTCCTGCCAGTTAATGGCCCGAGCAACATTTCCAGTTTTATCAATCAATTTTATCCCAAAAAATTCTAGCATCATTTTATAAGCCAGAAGGAATCTTCTAATTGCTTCTTTTGTTTTTTTGAATTCCTAGTATTAAAAACAAAAACAGAAAAAGTCAGCTGAAATGATCTATAAGAACAATAAAATAACCATATTATTTGGCTACTTCATATAAAATGAAATGAGCTTGCATTACCTCAATTTCATATGTAGTTAGTTCTTTAGCATAAAAGTTCAAGCCTTGTTCTCTGAGGGGAAAAAGCCTATTTAAAAAAAAATTAAGTTTTTCTATTAGCATTGTCTGGAAAACATATGATAAATAGGGCATGGTTCAAGATAGAAAAGATGTAACTAACCACTGAATGTAAGTGTGGTTGTGCTCCAGTTTTTCATAGTCTCCTTTCCATTTGTTTAAAACTTCTTCAATGTAAACACCTAGATAGTAAATATTGAGAAAATGAACCAGACATTTAAAACATTGTAAAGGCATTGTAAGATTTTAATCACCTGAGGTTTATATCAAAATTTCAAAATTTTTTAAAAAGCACACAAGAATAATGCTTGTAAAAGATGAATAACATATGGCATATACTGTTATGTAATAAGCTTATTAAAAAAATAAGTGGCACCTCAAATTACAGAACGTTCTATTGGGCAATGCACTCTACAGCAAACTGTACTGTTTTGTACATAAAGTTTTATTAGAACACACCTACACACATTCATTTATGTATTGTCTGTGGCTGCTTTTTATTACAATAGTAGGGTAGAGTAGTTGCAACAAAAACTAACTATTCTGCAAAGCCTAAACTATTTACTATCTGCCCATAAACTATTTTACTTACTGTCCATTCCAGTGTTATTTATCCCCATTTTATGAATGAGGAAATTGTACAATTTGTTCAAAGTCACACACTAGCAAAAAAAGTAAATCTAGGGGTAGAACATAGGTCATTCTGGTTCTAGGAAGTAAATCCTTTTCACCATGTCTCAGTGTTCCCCTTTAACTTATTATAACAAAATCCTTTTACTTGACCAGGTGGCCATTTAATCAATCATACAGAAAAAACACAACACTCCTCTAAACACAACTCATGTCCTTCTTATTTCTTTTGAGATCGTCAGTGTGTAGAGAAGGTCTGCCTCAGAGAATTTGGTAAAAAGGTGTTTTGAATTATACTGTTGGCTTTATTAACATGCTAAACCATTTGCTTTTGTAATTTTTTGTTTTCCATCCAACTACCTCTACTCCTACTTAGTAAGTAAAAAAAGCCATCGTAAATTATGCTTACTGGCAAGTAAGTGTGTGTGTGTGGGGGTGGGGTGGGGGGGGTGGGTGGGTGTGTGTGTGTTTGTACACACTGGAAAGTGTGTGAGCTGATGTCATTTATATAATATACTAAAGTAACATTTTATGGTGATCTTAGCTGACTTCCACCAATCTTGTAAGAGTTTAAAATAAATTTTGTGATGAAGATTAAAAAAATTTAATGTACTGCTTGAACTTAGTGCTTTTAATTATTACCTCAAAAATAAATTTGCTACTGTATTATTCATTTGTGTTATTTTATTCTCTGGTTTTTGTAATAAGTCTCTGATACTTTGTGATCAAGTATGTAAGTATTTTGGTTATGCATTGCAAATGAAATAATGTGTTTTCTTTTTACTGTGGTGCTTTATTTTTTCGTTGTACATAAATCATGTATTGCAATATAGTCATGTTCTCTTTAACAAAAAACAAAAATAGTTAAAGACTGCTACAGGTTTATGTTCAATGTTTTTAATACTCAAAGGCATTGCTTTAGCTAAATTTTATGAAATTCAAATCAGTGAAATTAACACTCTATTATTGCCTATTTCTTGCTCCAAATACTAAACAAAAACAAAAAAAAACCTAGCAACTTAATTTACATATTTCCATTGGCTTAAAAAAAGCATATTTGTCACTGGTAAATATAAAAGTACATTTTTGTCCAGGTTTCTCCTTCAAATGAGCAGAGTTTTGGGACACCAGAAAGTTCAAGACAAGCAGAATTGGTCATCTTAGCAATGTTCTCAAGTCTTCACTTCCAAATGGCACATTTTTCAGTGAGCAATACTGGCACTCCTTCCTCCCTTTTATACAGCCTTTATGTCTCCTTCCAGTTTGTTCAACAAATGCAAGATCTCGCCATTCTGAATGTCTTGCAACGCATGACTCTCATTCCCTGACTCACAGGGAATGCTGTGATTTGCCTCAGTTTTCACTGAGAAAAAAATCAAATCAGAAATATCTGGCCACCTCATCCAGAAAAGGGCTCTAAGGAAAACAGTGGCTTTAGCTTCACTGGTTTGACCTAGATAAAGTTAAGACTGGGGCCTCAGCGAAATGTGCAATTTTGTGGTCAAATTATCATAGCAGCCATATCCTCTCCCTGTGGGTTTGGAAAAGATCCTACAAGGGCAACTGTAGAACTGTAAAGGAGGCACGTTTATATGGCAGAGTTGGATGGAGATTTACTGCATCTTCAGCCCTCTTCCCAGAATACTAGAATATTAAATTGGCATGGTGTAGCTTCCTAATCCTTGATTCTTAAAACTGACAGGAAAGACATTCCATTCACATTCTAAATAATTTTTAGGTCTGGCATACTGGAAAAAATAGAGGACCCTGGAACCTAGATCCAACTTTACAATGAACTGAGTAACCCCAGCAAGTCAGTCATTTAGGCTTTTAAGTCCCGGGGATCTCCTCTTTAAGATGAGAGGGCTGAACTCAATCTCCTTTGAAATCCTTAATAGCCTAAGATTCATTCTATCATTCTATAAATCTCTTTTAGGCTTACAAAAAGTTAACCCTACTACCTTTCAGATAATAGCCATGGTATACAGGTATTGGGAAGGTATCACTAACCGATAACTATTTTTACAGGATTTACCAAGTAGTGTCCATACTCTAGGGTGTAGGACTGGGCAAATTAAAGCCAATCAATGAACAAATGCAGGAAGAATGTACTAATCATGACTAAACAAGGAACACCCAAGTGTATGTTATCATTTAAAGTTTGCTTTTTATCAAGGTATCAGATTACTCACCATCTGGCTTAAATGGAATTTTATTCTTATAGAAACGAAGATTGCTCAAGTCATTTTGATATCGGATATCTTTGAAGTTCTGCTAAAGGAAAAAAATGAATCAACCTCTAATATATGAAAATAAAGAAAGGGCACAAGGACCCTTCTTTCATGTTTTCTTATTGGCACCATAAAATTAGAAAAACAGCAGGGAAATATTTTACATTTAAAAAAAAATCTATACTCTTACTGGGTACTGGTGTCGGTATTTATACAAATCCCTTGCAGCATAAAAACTTCTCTTTGGTTTGGCAGTTGCTTCCGTGGAATCACTACCCTAAAATAAAAAGTGAAACTCCTTTTACATGGAACATTTCACTGAGAACTTTCCAGAAAAAAACTAAAAATTGTGAATACCCATAAAGAAACCTGAAAATTGCAACCTGACAAGATTAGTGAAAATATTACATTTTTAAAATTATGCTTTCTAGCAACATTTACCTTATTTACATCAAATACTTTTGTCCTAAAGTATATTAGTAAATAATAAACTTTACTGTTCATCAAACACCTACAGAGGACAAATATTATGGATCAATATCCATCAGAAATAGAACTCAAAATGAATTCAAAACATGTGTTTTACCAGTTGTTACACAAGTGATCATACACAGGCTTGTTTTGAAATACTTCCTATAATGCTAAAAGTATTATGCTAAATCAATTCTACAAAGAAAACTGTCATTAACTTTGCACCATTTAGCTATACTTGGATGTCAAGCAATATTTATGAAAGCAAAGAAGGATTTCGAAACAAATTAAATAGGTTTTCTAAACTCCATCCTTTATAGCACTATAACAAGTACACAAAGGCATGAAGAATCATTGTTCATTCAATGTTGATACTATGATATATATCAGCAAATTTAAACATATACACATAAAGCAGTAAAAAGCTCTCAGATGGAATGAACAGCAAGTTGAAGTAATTTATGTGGTACTTGAGCCATTTACATTCTAAGTAAAATTCCCCTCACCATGATGTCATTTTTAACATATAAGATGCAGGTCAACACAATTAATTTGCATTCTCTAACTATATATGCTATGATAATGCACTAAAAAGTGCTTTGTATCCAGTACCAAGCAGAAGGACAATGAGAGTGATGAACATGAGGGAGACTACACTGTGTAGATGTTAATATTCATGAAGAGCTTTGCTCCAAATCTTTATCTTCTCACCCCCACCATTCGTGTTGACAGACTGGCATCTCTAAGCAGTTTTCACACATTTGTGAAGCGGTGTGATTCTCACTCTTACTACAAGTACAGAGAAGCTTACTTTAGCACCAAATCCTCTGATGTTTAACATTAGTTACTCTGTCATGTTGCGTGAGCAAGGAAATCTTCAATTCTGGTCCTTGCCACATGTTTCAAAATAGCTCTGCTTAGCAAGTTTCTGAATCTATTTAGTGTAAGCTATACTATATGAATCATCATCCTACATTTGTGTTGAAAGCACTTTTTCATTTATGAAACACGTGTATTATTTCACGATTCTTACAACACACCTGACAATTACAGTGTTTCCATCTTAAAAACAAAGTAACTGCAGCTTACAGAAATTGAACAAGCCCCAGAGCCCAGTGACAGTGTAAGAACTAGTCAGTTACAGGTATAACTAATCAGGTCTCAATCAATTTCAGTCCCACCAAAAGTGAAAGATAAATGGAAACCTTGGTATAAAATCAATAGCCCAAGATTTGGAGTCAAGAGACTAAGGTGAGTCTTAATTCTGCTACTTACTATTTGTGAGGCCTTACGCAAATCACGTAGCTGAATCTTAGTTTTATCACCTGTGAAATGGAGCTAATGACTCATGTCCTACCTGGTCCAAGGATTACCATGAGAATGACTGTATGGGTTTCATCCTCTAAGTGTAATTACCTGCCAGCATCTGTCACTGCTCCTCCAACCCCTATTCTTTTTTGAACTTACTATCCTGACCTCTTTCGCCTGCTCAGGCAAGGATTTTTGCTCTTTATCATACCATTCTTCTTCACTAGGTCATCAAAATTCCTCTCTGCTGAACCATTACCCCAGCTGACACCAGGGGGTACATCTATAACTAAAATAAACATACATCTTCCTTGACCCAAGTGCACTCCAACTAAAGATCCAACCTCTGCTCTCCGTTGTAGTAAATCACCACCAAAGAATTTCTCATCCTCCCTTTCTTCTCCTCTTCTGCCCTCGTCCATGACACACCACAGCAGTTCAGCCCTCCATGATAATGGTTCCTAGGAACTTGACCAACAAATCTCCATCTTGCCAAACCTTTTCACATGTTCATCTCAAGTGACTTCTCAGCACTAGGGTGAGTTAAGGCTTTCCTCCTTCCTGAAACATTGCTAGTATTTGGCTTTCAGAATTTCATACTCTCCTGATTTACTTTGTGTCTCACTGGTTCTCTTTGTCAGCCTCCACTTCTGGCTCAACCCATCTGATCTCTTATCTTCCCAGAACTTTAAATGCCACCAATCTTAAATGCTAACTCCAGTCCTGCACTGAGCCTCTATTTATACATACCATTAACTATCCAACATCTCCATTTGGATTTCCAACAGGATATAAAACTTAAAAAGCCTTGATTTAAAGCTGCTATTTCTCTAGACTTCCTCATCTCAGTAAATTGTTGTCTGATATTCACTGGGACCAGGACGACAGCAGTGCAAGTGGTTAGAGCTTCCCCTGCAAAATATTTTAAAGGTAGCTCCAACAGTGCTCGCAAATAGATCGACTGTTAAGAACAGGGAACAGATGAGGTTGACAGTAAAAACATAAAATCAAAAAATAGATTGGGGGGGGAAGCAGATTTGTTTAGACGTTAGATGGTAATGCCAACAAGCATTAAAGGAAATGGAGCAGAGTGGATTACTGTTTATCGAGGTTGCAATTCACTGTTTGAAATGGTATTTATATTGTTTTATAAGAATGACCTGGCTATAGTTGATGTTTTTTAATATCATAAACTTTTGTTGAAGTTTACTTAGATGGGAGATGACTAAAAGGGAAAAACACTGAATACAGCATCTGATACTTTTCTTAGGTGAAATTAGCAGTGTGAATGAGGAAGCTGCAAATCTGAGAACAAACCGGAGGCAGAAGGTATTCAGGATTTCAACAAGTCCAAGGTTCTGACTTTGGTAACAAGCATAATCGGGTTTGCGTAATTTTTTCCCTTTAAGATCTGGACAAGTTTCTTTCTCTATAAGCCTCAGCTTTCTCTAACACCGGAATTAAAAACAGCAAACCCCTACCTCCAAGTTGCAGTTCATTTTAAAAGCATGCTTAGCTAGAACCTGCACTAAGATTTTATAATTTCCCCTTTCCTGAACAGAGATCATCTCAGGGTGGACAAAGTATCTCTGGAATATGTGGGTGATTGTTCCCCCGTGGTCACACTGACTTTGGACTCCGTTTTTCCACTCTCACTCCCCCATAGCTGATAAAGAGGAGGCCTAATGCAGAACCACAAACCTTCAATGTGATACACACTTCTTCAGTTCCTCCTTTGTAAAGTTTCTGATTTCCAGTCCCTCCGAGGTTAAGGGGCCATTTATCTTTTCACTAACCTCACTGCCAAACTGTACTAGTCAAATGATTTAAGCACCGTTGGATCAACAAGTCTTCTGGGTGAAATACGATGTTTGAAGAACGTCCTGAACTCTATGAAAGGCCTCAGTCACTTGGGGAAAGAACCATGGCATTTTAACTTTGGATGGGGACCTTCTATGATACTTAATGGCTGTAGACCCGCTGTAGAGGCGACTGCTGGCTGCTTGGCAATTGCAGTCCCATCTTATTCGGAATAATTGTTGCCAACAGCACGCACTGGACGAGTTTTCACATTCCTCTATTTTTAGACAGCTTCCTCCCACCCCTCCATCGCATCAGCCAGCTGCGCTGCAGAGGCAAAGAAAACACCTAGGCGAGTTGGGGTTGCCTGGAGGGACTTTCCGGCGTGCGCTCGGCCAGGCCCCGGGCCGGAGCGGGCGGCCCGGTGTCCCCCGCCACCCAGGCTCCCGGGTCCACGCGGAGGGGCTGGGGACAGGCTGCCGCCCTGCAAGCTGTACACTGCCCTCCCGACGCCAGGGACCCGGGCGCCCCAGCCCGGCCCGAGGCCACCCCGGGCCGCGTACCTGCTCGGCGCCCGCGGGCTCGGCGTCCTCGTCGGGCGCGGGGCTGGCGCGGGGCCGCCCGCCGGCTCGCTCCGGAGGCTGCGCGGGCTGCTCGGGCTCCTGCCCCGGGCCCTGGCCGCCGCCACCCGGCCCCGGCTCGTCGGGCTCGGGCTCCGAGTCCGTCTGCCAGGTGGAGTCGCAGTCCTCCACGGTGGTGGGCTCGCGGAAGCTGACCCCGCCCAGCAGGTTGCCCATTGAAGAGGCGGCGGCGGGCGCGGGGCTGCGGGCGCGGGGCTGCGGCGCGGGCGCGGGCTGCGGCAGGCGCTAGGGCCCGGGCATGGCCGCGGCCGGCAGCCTCGCGCGCCCGCACTGCCTCAGCGCGCCGAGCTCAGCCGGGCCCCCGCGCGGGGAGGAGCCCGCCGCCCCGGGGCCGCTCACGCTCGGGCCCGCCCATCCCGCGCCTCTCCTCCCCGTGCGGGACCGGCGCCCGCCCGCAGGGACGCGCCTCGCCTCCACGCCACTTCCACCCGGGAGCGAGCCCCGCCTGGGCTGGGCCTTCGGTGGCGCCGGGAGTGGCTCGGTGTCCCGGGGGCCGGGAATCACCAGCCAAGCGGGAAGAGTGGTCCAGGACTGGCGTGGACGCGGTGTCCAAGGAGTTGTCACCGTCGGCAGACGGGTACTGTCCACACCCCCGCCCCCTCTTCCGGCTGGTCCAAGAGGAAGATAAATGAGCTGCAGCAGCAGAAGACAAAAGCTGATGGTGACAGGGCACCGTATAAACAGGAAATCCAAGCCATTAGGGCAGCCACTGAGAGTCCCGGTGGTCTAGGTAAAAGGCAAAGCTATCAGTCACCTCATCTAAAGAGCAAACGTCTCTGAAAATCGAAGGGTCTAGTTCATTGATCTGCGTTTAGCTTTAACAAGGACCCACTGCATGGTTTTAGTAGCACCCACTCCAAATCTATGCTCTCCATAGAAAAATCTTAGAAGCCTTAGGACAGATAGGGCTGGTTCTAAGGGCAGACTCCTTGGCCCCTTGGTCTACTGTGTAAGTGACAGGAGGAGGAGAACCAGGTTGTAGTACTTGAAAATAAAATAACAGGACCAATAAGTGAGGCAGAGAAAAGTGATGATGGTATTTGTACGCTGACTTTCTAACTGAAGAGAAAGTCTCCTGAGGGCAGCTGTCATCTGCCTCACCACTGCAGTCAGTGCTAGGGACCATGCAGCAAATTTGGCAGGTCCTCAGTAAACCTTTATTGCATATGGACTGAGAAAATGGCTTAGAGATATAAGATTAAATAGCTATACTTGACAAGTGCTTCCTGATGAAACAGGAGTTCAACTGAGGCAAATAGGAGAAGGGGACCAGGAACTAGAGAAAAGATTAGACCAAGAAGAATTAACCTAGAAAGTAACACACATGTACAGGAAAGCAATGGGAGTCAACTCCCTGTATAGCTATCCTTATCTCAAGTAGCAAAAACCCTTGGTCATATAAATAAATAAATAAATATTTATTTATTTATTTATTTATCTTTAATTGAAAAAAAAAAAGTTTAAGTCAACATAGAAGGGCTGTTTCTAAGGGAAGAGTCAGATGAACATCCCCCAGGCAAATCAAGATGTGACTGTCACTAATCTTTCTGACCTTGAACAGGTCACCATAGAGCTACTTGAAAACTCAATTTCGTCATCTGTAAAATGGGACCAGATTTTCTCTCTAGAGTAGCTTTCCGCTTTGACCTTTATGATCTAATGACTGGTAAACACTTTAATAATAGACACACAACACACAAAAAAGACTTTTTTTTTAATCATGATATGAAAGCTGACCCAGACAAAATTATAGCATAAAGTAATGAACAGGGAGGATTCATGCCTGCCTGTCTGAAATAAGTACTTTCTCACTGTCTTTCTACAGGCTACAAGGCCTTCCTTCTGCTTTGTACCCCTCTCCTCCTATCCACACATTTCTGTAACAAGGTATATCTTTAACGTGAGGACTGCAACAATCTCACAGAATGCTTTTCCAGCAATAGTATCTCCACCAATGAGCTCACCCCAACTCCTTCCTCCCATCTTCAAGACCAATGAATTCTGTATGTAAGCAACTTATGTAAATTTCTCCCTCTTTTGCCTTTAAAACCTTCCCCTTGCCTCAACCTTCCTAAATATACCCATAGTTTACTCCTGTATGCCATTGTAGTGCACTGCTGTTCCCAAATAAATATCATTATTCTTTGGAGAATCTCTCTCTGATTGTTATTTAAATGGACAATGCCTTGATGAAGAAAATATTGGGCAGCTGCAAAACACATGAATCCAGTGCTAAAAGTTGGGGATTTGGTTTTCCATTGGCAGAGAACCAGAACACACTGTAAAAGTAGATGTTGTCCACCCAGCCTTAAAAATTCGAAGACTTGTAATGTAAAAAGTGTAGAGACAGCTGCTGTGCCCCAGCTGCTCTGTCAGTTGGTCCAGGTGTGTGTAGATTATAATTGGCCTTGTATTCTTTTCTCTCCTGTTAAGTAGAGGTTTATCCCCCACTCTTGAATTGGGGGTAGCCTCAGCAACTTGCTTGAGAAACAGGACCTGGAAGAAGTAATACTCTGGGATTTTCAAAGTTAAGCCATAAGGAAGCCTGCATTTTCCAGCTGGTTGTCTTGGACTATTCCTCTGATGGCCCTGAGTTGACATGCAAGAAGTTCAGCTACCTAGAGATTGCCATGCTGGAAAGACCACTGGATACGGACTCTGGTTACCCGTCCCAGCTGAGCCCCACCTTCAACATCAGCTGCAGATTTTCCTGGTTTTTATTGAATCCTCCAGACCAGCCCATCTACCGGAGAGTATCTTTCAGTGTTACCGCCACTGAACCTACCTGGAGCAAAGAAACCACCCAGCAGAGCCATGCTCAATTTCCTATCCCCCCAAACAGTGATGTGTAATAAACTTGTTCTTGTTTTAGGTCACCTATTTTTTGCGATAGTTTCTTGTATGGCTATGGACGATGAAACAGTGAGAAGCATCTGTGTAAGCCTATATGTTTGTACATATAAATGTATAAGCAGCTGCTGTAATTACGCCCTTACCTTTTCCCATATCTTTTGGAAAAATTATCAGTTTTCCAGGGTTCTAGATCATGTGCCAATTTTGCAATATATTTTTAAAGAACATAATTTTACATGAACTATTACAACTTTATATAAAATAAAAAATTTAAAGTGAGTTTGGAGCAGTAAGCTTGCCTGCATTGTGTCCTATTTAGTTTTTAATAAAGCTAATTCTGGAGATCTCTTATCCTTAGGTTCTATCCACAGAAATAGAATAACTAAACATTTTCATTTTTTCTGCCTTTGAGAGCATATAAAACTCCTGCATTAACAGTAAAGAAGAATGACTTTGCTTCATACAAAAAATTAATCACTTTTGGGCATGGTGGTGTGCCCCTGAAGTTTCAGCTAGTCAGGATGCTGAGGTGGGAAGTTGCTTGAGCCTAGGAGTTGGAGGTCAGCCTGGGCAACATAACAATACCTTGTCTCAAAACAAAGGAGAGCAAAAGGAAATTTCATCATTTGGCCCAGTACCAGGCAAATATTAATTTATCAGTGTATGTTAGTTCCTGTCATTACCCAATTCTAGTAATTTTCTATTCATTATTTATCCACTTAATCATTATTTAACAATGATGAATTCAACAATTATGTAAGTCTATATGGGATGAGAAGGAACAACTATCACAGTGAGCAATAATAAAATAAATTGTCTGGTTCCCTGAATCCAGATTCTACCCTGAATGATGCAGATAGTATGGCTATTCTCCAACATAATTTTGCTTTCAACTTTGTTTTGAATGCTGTGAAGGCTGGGGCCATCTTGAGGAGGAACTGGGGCTTCATGTAACTTTCAATAACAAAGGGATTTCTGTCTTTTTAATTGTTGATATAAAATGACAAATATTTTGCTATCAAATATTGGTAACAATTGAATTCCCTCATTTGCACCTAAACTGCCACCAAGATTCTGATGAACCACTGGGGTATTTTAAATATTCCACATCTAATTTATGATGTGGAATATTTAAAAGAGACCCAATATGGTGGTTGTGTACTTCTGGGTTGTTTTTATATTGGCTTCTTTGGGTCCCTTCCACCCTCCACCTCACACACGCGTAATTTGTTTCACTAGCATTCACCATGGAAGCCACTCTGCAGAATCCCTGACCTAGAGAGTTAGAGCACATTAGGGAAGACATCAAGTTAGTAAATTCAAAAATAATAATTTCAAATTATAAGTTCAATGGAGGCAAAGCAAGATCACAGGGCTTTGACTTTACCCTGGGGAGTCAGGGAGGTTTTGGGGGAGAGATGGCATGTACATGAAGAAATGGAAGATAGGAGAGAAGAATTTAACACAACAACGAGCAGTGAGAAGAGAATTTTTGTAGTAAGGGGAGAGTGTAAGGATAGATGGCTGACTAGCTGCAAGGTGCCGGTACCTTCTGTAGCCTGCTCTAAGCTCCCAGAATACTGACCAATGCCCCAAAGTAATAACGTACTACTCATGGAATCAAGATTTCAAGCTGCATTTTATTTCAGAGATATTTACATGTGAAAACTGTATCCTAGAATCTACACCATGTGGTGGTTAGCTAAGAGGGAAACTTAAACATTTTTAAAGTATTAATTTACTCCTACGTAAATGGGTCCACAATTCAAAAGCCAAGTCTAGATTCAGAGTCGATATTGGGCATTTTCCCAACTTAAAACCCTTTGGACCAATTGCACTAAAGTCATCAGTAAAGCAAAAGTTAAAAGGCTCATAGAATTTCCTTGTTGAAGTGCTGCATAGGAGTGGTGGAAGTAAGTTGAAATGAACAAGAATTGGATAACAAATCATCACTTGCATAGCTACACAAAGAATTCAGCCTGTAGACTAAAAGTCAAGCCACATTTAAAGTTAAAAGTATTAACACTTCTTCAAAAACAATGTTTATAGTTCTCATTTGAACAATTCATTAGCATTTGAACCATATTTTGACTTTAAAAATATAATAAACACTTGGAGACAATAACATTTGATATCAGAAAAGTAAAAATATGCCTATCACCTCCACACTTATTGTTTATTTTTCATGGACAAAAATAGGCATATATTCCATGATCCCCCTTTTCAAATTATTACATTGAATTTTTTCTCTTATACAATTCGTGTTCTTGGTCCTTTAAATTTTCTGATCACTTAAAAGCCCTCCAGTAAATTGAATAAGAAATGGATATGTAAACACATTCTGTACTTGCCCCAGCTCAGAAGGATACTTGTTAGAAAATCTATGGCCAAGGAACCTGTGATTCTTGTGGGTTTGCCCCAGCCTTCCTTGGGCTTCTGCCCTTCTCCTCACCTTGTGAAAAGACCTTGAAGGAGTGGGCTTCCTCCAGGCAACTCTGTGTACAGATGCCTCTATTAGCTGTCTTGTCATTGAGCCTTGGGACACAGCAGACACAGCACAGAGGGAGCAGGGAGGCCAGAAGGCAAGCATTTGGCATTTTATCTAACAACTTGTTTGCAGCCTCAAGGCACTGTGGAACCACATCATTATCTTCCCTAAAGGAAACTCTAGTTGCTTAAGCCTAAGCCATCCTAGACTGAGCGCTGGCCTCAGCCACTCCACCCAGACAAAAGTAAAGCATCTGTATGTGTGTCAGGAAATACAATTCATTCAGGTAGCCATTTCTTCAAAGAGAGGGACAATCCTACTTGAACAACAACTGTTTCTTCCAGGCTTTGTAGGGTACGTTTACTTGTAGAAGAGTGCATACAAGTAACTGTATGTCAATTTGAAATTTTTTTCTATTTCTCATATCTATTTTACCCAGTTTCCACGCTATCCTTAATGATTCTCACTTCCTGACACTCGATCTCTTCCCATATTGAATAAAGATGCTGAATGGCCAGCAAACTGGTGAGTGTTATGGCATATGACTTCTGCAGCTAGGTCCTAAAAGGCATTGTAATTTACACCTTGGTGTCTTGACTTGTTTGCTCTGAGAGAAGCTGGTTGCCACGTTGTGAGGACATTCAAGCAGCTCTATGGAGGGGTTCACAAGGAGAGGGACAGAGGCCTCCAACCAAGGCAGCACAAACTTGTCAGGCATAGAATTAAAAAGGGTTCAGTCCCAGGAAAACCTTTAAAACTCCAAGTGAAATCTTCAACTCCATAAAAGGTCCCTCCCTCTAACTCAATAGAGAGAACTATCCAGATCAGCCCTTCCTAAATTACCTACCAACAAAAATTATGAAAGAAAACAAATGATTACTGTTTTAAGTCACTATATCATTAGGGTAACTGGAACATCATTGAGTCGGTGCTAGTCACCAGCTTCACTGATTGCACAAACTTTTATTGAGCACAATCATATATGCCGGGTCCTCTGCTAGGCTAGGAAACAAAGATATATAAGACATAGTTGTTGCTTTCAATCCCTTAGGAACATCCATGAGTAATTATAAATGGCAATATAAGATTTTATGAACAAAATAGTGTTAGAGCACAAAAAAGGAGGAATGATTTTCTTTCCTTTGTGAGTAAGTTATTCTTTCTTGCAATAAAAATGTACTTGAGTACTTCCTCCAAACCAGTCACCAATTTGTGATAGTGCTGGTAAAAATATGATGAAAAAGACACATTCTTGCTCTCAAAATCAGTGCAGTAAATTCAAGAGATAACACATTGGAAGAAAGTTAAAATGAGGTCATTGAATTTGGCATACTGTGACTTTAGTGAGACCAGTTTCTATAGAACAGTAAAAATAGATAGTAAATCAGAATAGAAAGAGGAAGGAGAGGTTGCTGGTACAGACGTATGATTTTGTTTTTTCAAGAATGTCAGTGATAGAGGGAAAGAGATAGGTCAAGAGCTTGATTCTCCTTGGCTTCTATCTGTGGCTTAATTCCTCTTCACTGGAGTTAGAGATCCAGGCAACACAGCAAAGCTGACTTGGAACAGGCTCAGGATAGTTGGAGGACCCTGAAAGTGAATGCCTCCTGAAAATTTGTACCCTATGTATCTTGTTTGCTTTACCCTAGTCCCAGTCCTGTATTAGGATTTACTTTTGGCATAAAAAAATGAATCTTAGAGTACCACAACTGTCACAAATTTCATAGTTGCTTAAAGACCTGATGTATTAATGTAGAAAAATGATATCTAATAACTACGGCTAACTGAAAAGTTTCCCAAGAGTCAGCTTATGTAAGCTGAGAGGGGTCACTGGAGGGACTGGCTGGTTCCTACCACCAATACTAAGTGGCATTTGCTGTAGTGAGCTCAGCAAGGTAGAGGAGCTGCCTGGTCACACAGACTCAGAAACTAATTGTCAATGTCATTGAGTTGATCTGAGTCAAGGATGCTCACTTATCCTGGTTGAGTTCTCCAAAGTCCAGTGTATATAACCATAATACCAACTCTAAATTCACAATGAGACCTGCAACTGACATGCCTAGTGTACATCAGTGCTTGCTCACTCAAGTTGGTGAGCATGAAATCAGAGCAGGGGATACTATGGGATTTACATGTTTAAAGATAATAATGTCTCACAGCCTTCTTTGTGTATGATGAGGAGCACAGCAGTGCACCCTTACATCAGGAAATGTTCTGCTGGGCATGCCATACCCCTCACACTCTACCTTTTCTGAAGATTCATGGTGATGAACGGCTTAAATGAATTATCCATACATCATGGGCTCCAGTAAAGCAGATGCCAGCAGGAGGTACAATTACTAGAGGCTCTCTGGTCTTCCTGCTGCTGAATTGTGGGGTGAAGCTGAGTAGTGAGAAGAAAGAAGGAACATGAAGGGTGGGGGGAGCTGGTCATGACTATATCGCAACTGGATATAAGTACTTCAGCTTTTAATGACTGCAAAATCTGATTACCAATCTCCTTCATGTGTAAGTAGAAACTGCCTTAGAAGCTCTGGAACCAGTTTTCTTTCCCTTTGTGTAATTTCTACTTTTAATTAATTTCATAGGGGAAATTCATCCAGAAACAAAATTAGAAAAATTCAAAAGGGGAAATTGATCCTTGTTAAAATATGTGTGTCCCAGAGTACTTCAGCAGCCTTTTGGGAAAATATGAATATCCTGACAGCTATACCGGTTGACTTACAAATCCAGAGACTGAGGATCAAGGTAAGGACTGAGGTAGGAAACAGAATCTCTACATTCTGCCCAAGATTCTGCAGTTTCCTTCTAACCTTGCTTCAGTAATGACTGCTATTTTTTTTACAATGTTGTCAATTTCTCCCTTACTGACTGTATCTTTACACACACACACACACACATCATTTCTAGTTTAAAACACAAAATGTTCACTTGGTCAAAAGTTCCTATAGCCACTATGCTATTTTTACTTTCCACTTACTGCCAATCTTACACAAATGACAAGTGATCTGCGTATTTCTACTTGCTCATTATTCATTCCCTCCAATACTGTCTGAATTCCACTTCCTTACCAGTCTTCTGAAATTGCTAGAAGTCACTGCAGATGCTGCATAAGCTTGTCATAAGTCCTTGCTTAAACTCTGTAATGTAGACACTTCTTGCTCTATTCACCACTTGGGGCACCAGATCTACCTGTAAACCCTATAAGGACCCACCACTTTGAAGATCCCACACTGCCATGATTCTCCTCATGTCATCTCTGAATTTTTCCTTGATTATCTCTGCATTTCCCTGGACACTTGCTCTTTACTCTCTACAGACTGCCTTAGAGAATTTGTCAGTTACCTCAATGTCAGCTTTAAAATATTGAATCTCTTTGTCGATAGGCACCTTCTGCCTTATCCTCTTACACAGGTTCTACTAATGAGCTAACAGTCTAGAAATTAATCGTGTTATTTTATTTTTTCACAGGTGAAACTTTATTGACTGTTTCTTCTGGTAAGTGAAAGACACAAATTTAAATGAAAATTTGAGACAAAACTTCAGAGGGGATGCATGACTTCTTTCCTGCAGGGATTGATGGAAATGCTACCTTGTAGCACATTAATTACAAGTTTGCAGTGAACATGCACTGCTAATAAGGATCAGAACACTGAACACATCAGCTAATGTTCCTGTATGTATTATAACACAACATCTATAAACCATTTATTAAGTACATTGCTTGCTTCCTGACTTTATGGTAACCCTATATTTCTGTATATTTGATTGATTGCTACACAATTTCACTTGAATACTTCCTGCCAGCTCAAAGTATCAATGCCTTTTCTTTGAAGAAATGTTCTGAGTATCAAGTGCTGTGTGCTAGTTACTGGGATACAAAGATGAATGACCCATAACTCTGGGCACTTTCTCAACTTTCTTGGAATTCTATTAAAAACCTTGGAATTGCTCTGGATTAATTATCTTTATTTGTTTCTTATGTTGGTAAATCTTCAATATTGGGATTTTTTCATTAAAGTTGTGCTATCCATATGTTCTTTTGTGTCTTCATGGCGTATTGCCATAATACTAGTTTTCTCCCTTAACAGTGCAAAATTCAAAAGTCTACTTCATAGTCTTCTATTGTCTCACTTCAGCCGTCTCCCAGATACTCTTTATGAGTCTGTCCACTTCCTTCTCCCAATCCATGTAGTATATCATTGCCTGACCAATTATCCATAAAAGTCAATGCAAAATATCCTCCCATTCCCCAATTAACACCTACAATGTTCCCCATCTTTCTAAGATGGAAGCTTGGCTTTACTGGTTTGTCTTTATTTCTCACCTTAATGCCTGAATTCAGACATTCAGAACTGCATTTCTCTCAGGAGGTTTATCTTCTCATGGACACCTTACATTAAGGAAAGAGTTCTTAAAGGTGAAACCAAAGGAAAAACATGAAATAAAAAAAATGGGCAGAAGATTTGAATAGAGACTTCACTAGAAGAAAATACACATATGGCCACATGTCAAATCAGATAAGCTTATGAAACGATGCTTCATATCACTGTCCATTATAGAAATAAAAATTGTAATAATGGTAAAATACCACTACGTACCTATGAAAATGGAAAGAAAGAAAAAAATGACATTCCCAAATGCACACAGCTGACAAAGATGCAGAGCAGCCAAAGTGTCACGCATTGGTAGGGAAAGTCTAAATTGGTTAAGATATTCTGCAGCAGCCTGGCATTTTTTTGTAAAGTTAGCCATAAACTTGCCAAATACTTCAGCACCCCATTTAACCGTCTTTGCTTTGTATATAGTGTTCCCCAAGAAAGCTCGTGTGTTGAAGGCGTGGGCCTCAGCTGACAGCTCTATTGAGAGGTGATTGGATCACGAGAGCACTAGCTTCATGGATTAACCCATTGATGAGCTCACATTTGAATGTGCTACTAGGAGGTGGGGCTCACTGGAGGAAGTGGGCTACTGGAAACAATGCCTCGGCAGGGTACATCTTGTCCCTGGCTCCTTCTCATGATTTCTCTTTGCTTCTGAACCTTAGAGTTATGGGGCCAAGTGACCATGGCCTGAAACCTCTGAAAATATGAGCCAAATAAACCCTTCCTCCTTTAAAATTGTTTCTCTCAAAGGTGTGAATGATGACAGCAGCTTCCTCCATAATCACTAAAATTTGGAAACAATCCCAATGTCCCTAAGTGAAGGGATAAGTAAGAGGTGGCACACCTGTACAGCGAATACTCAGGAGTAATAGGAGGAAAATCGCAATGCCTGAATAACAAGAACAGAATTGAAAAGTAGCATACTGAGAGAACGAAGCCAGTCTTAAAATGCTGCATACTGCATGACTGCATTTAAATCACACCCTGGAGAAGGTAAGATCAGAGTGAGGATGAAGAGATCAGTGGTTAGAGTGGGGGCAATGGTGACTAAAAGAGATAGCACTGGTCTCGGGCATGGATCAAGCAGTAGAGTGTCTGTTAACCAAGTGCAAGGGCCTGAGTTCAAACCCCAGTAGTGCCAAAAAAAAAAAAAAAAAAAACAGGAGAGAGAGTACTAAAATAAGAACTTTGGTGGTGATGGAACTGTTACGTATCCTGACTGTACTAGTAGTTACACGAATCTACAAATGTGTTTAAAACACTTATAATTATATACCATAACTTATTTTTATAGTATGTTAATTCGACAAAAATTCTTGTTTTTTTTAGAAAGGTTCTCTTTATGCAAACTTACATTCCCCTGCCCCCATCTCCTGAGTGTTGGACTTACAGACATGTACCACCATGCTCCACTCACCAAAATTTTAAAGCAATTGAAACTTGACTTAAATAGTTACATAAAATTCTAGAACCATCCCTGTTACTCTTTAGATTTCTTGAAATTTCTTGCTTTTAAAAGCAATCATGAAATTAATGTTAATGAATGTATTTAATACAAAAAATTATTAAAGGTCCAGGGTACCAGTGGCTCACACCTGTAATCCTAGCTACTTGAGAGGCAGAGATCTGGAGGACTGTGGCTCAAGGGAAGCCCAAGCAGAATGTTCAAGAGACGCCATCTTACTCAACAGCTGGGCATGGTGGTATATCCCTGTCATCTCAAGCTATATGGAAGGCTAAGATTGAGAAGATCACAGTTACAGGCCTTTCTGGGCAAAAAGTTTAGGGACATCTATAATCCCAATGACCGCAAAATAGGAAGATTGTAGTCCAGGCCAGCCTGGGCAAAAAGCAAGATCCTATTTCCAAAATAACCAAAGCTAAAAGGACTGGAGGCATGGCTCAAGCAGTAGAGCGTGTGCCTACAAGCACAAAGCCCTGAGGTCAAACCCCAGTACCACAAAAATAATTATTAAAAGTCTGTTTTTTAAAGGATATTTTCTTCAAATGCATTGAACGCCTTTTATGTTAAGACAAGAGATACAAAGTGCAATAAATATTTTTGAGTACCTAAAAACCTCCTGTAATATTTATGAGTTAAAGATTATCATTATGAGACAAATAATCATTGTCTAATTCCAGGTAATAAAACTGCTAATTACCAAGGTGGTTTTATAATAGCTATGAGTTATAGGTCAATTGTAAGCATAATGATGATCACATTAGTTGGTTGAAAATGTTATGTTAACCATTCAACGAAGACAGAGATTGTAAAGAGAGTCTGCACAAATCTGAGAATATGCCATCATGGTGAGAGGCCAAGTGACAAGGCAAACGGGAATTTCTAAGGATTCACTTATCCAAGTCTTCTCAACCCAAAGACATGCACTGAACTGAAAACAAAACATCAACTTACAAAGCACGTTGAGCCCCAAACTGTTCAGATATCGAAACTCCATAAAAACTCAGTATGCCCTTTACATCTCTAAAATGCATTACTTTCTGTAGATATCCAATATACATTTACTGGACTAGTCTACTGCAACAAAAACAAATGTAAGTACTACAGTTTGAATCTGAAATGTTTCCTGAGGGCATGTGAGTTAAAGACTTGGTTGCCAACTGGTGGTCTTTGGGGAAGTGATTGCATTGTGAAGGCTGTGACTTATCCATGGATCAATCCCTTGAGGGACTCATATGGTGGCACTATTGGGAAGAGGTGTAAGGTGGGGCCTGAGTGGAGAAGGTAGTTAACTGGGGACATGACTTTGAAGGGTATCTTTTCCTTGGTCCCATCTTGTCTTGATCATTCTGCATCCTGGCTGCCATGAGGCAAGCAGCTTCCTTCACCACACAATTCCATCACCATGATATTCTGCCTTATCTCAGGCCCAAAGCAATAGATCTGGCCAACCATAAACTAAACCTTGGAAACTGTGAGTCAAAATAAATCACTTCCCTTTTATGTTGATGTTTTCTCAGTGTTCGTCACGTCAATGAAAGTCTAATACATTAAGTCACATAAATCCAGTCTGTGAAAAAAAAGAGAGAGCTCAATATACAGAGAGACAGAATGTCAATATGGTGCTGGCATTCTTTAAGCCAAAGAAACTTCACACAGTATTCCTGGATTGCATGTAAAAGAAACAAGGAACTGATATTTCTTTAGGAGAGTCCAGTGAAACTACAACCAACCCTGCTTGCTCTATCTAACTTGAACAACCAACTAACACAGGCCAAAGAAGAGTACACTAACTAACCCATGGCAACTGTGAGATGCATTTACTAATGGTATGAGTGTGCACACACATGTATGTGTGTTTTTATTGTGTATAATTGATTTTTTATTAGTACAGGTGTTAACAGTCAAATACTTGGCTCAGAGATGAGGAGAGCTTGAAAGAACGTCACTTCATTTTCACTCATTAAAAAAAAAACACTGTCAGGCTTACTGAAAGTTTGTCATTTTTTTTGTGAGCCCATCAGAGAGCTGAGGTTTCTGGATAACTCCTTAACGCCTAGTCTAAGGAGTGAGAGTCAGCTACGAGGAAAGAAGATACGACAACTTGTTGACTAGAGCAGACAGCACTGGTAGAAAGAACTCAACCAGAGTAGCTGATCAATTGAGAGAGGCTGAATGTGAGCTGGTAGGAAAACATGGAGTTCCTAAAAACGTCAGGTCTAGGAGAATCCTCACACTCTGAGGCTATTATCCAGGAACCCCAGGGGGAACACAGTGCGATGGCATCCCTAATCATGCAGACTGAAGAACAGAATCACCATCTCTGCTGAAGGGACAAGAAACTCCTCCGGACCTTTCTTCTTTAGCTTTCTCCTTGTCCATGGATGAAGACTCTTCATCCATGGAGGAAGGTAATAAACACAGTCACACAAAGACCATGGGGAAAGCACTGCCGCTGAAGCACAGAAAACAATCCTTCTATTCCTGGTTTCAGTCTGTCTAGGAATACCATGGGATTATCAGTGCTAAAACTGGGAAAGTCCCTGATAAACTGGGAGAAGTTGCCCCTGCACACCCTGGGTGGGGACTAGAATAAATGACGGGCTTGTAACCCCACCTAAAACAGTGTCACTAAAGTAATTACTTTTCTTTTTTTAATCTATTTTTTGGGGTGGTGGTACTGTATTTGAACTCTGGGTCTCATGCTCTCTAGGCAGGACCTCTACCACTTGGGCCACATTGCACCCCCCCCAGTACCCTTTTGCTTTTGTTTTTACTTTTTTTCTGAAATATCTTCTCTTTATTGCTTAAAAAGAAAGAAAAAGTTTATGGTATCACACTTGCAGTGGAATTTACATTACATTTTTTTTTATTATTGTTGTACTGGGGGTACATTTACAAGACATTTACAAAAGTTCTGACAATATATCATACTTGAATTCACCCCACAATCATTCTTCTTTATCCCCCACGTCCTGTTCCTGGAATAGTTCCAACAGGTCTCATTTTTCCAAATTCATACATGTGTACACAATATTGGTACCATATTCACCCTCCCACACCCTTTCCTTATATCCTGCCCCTCCCACTGGTATTACCCCACACATAGTACCTGTCTTGCCTTCCTGTTCTCCATTCTTTCAAAAAAATGACATTTTTGTTTGTTTAACATAGCTATACAGGGTGTTTCATTGTGACGTTCCCATGTATATATGTATTATAACCTGAATTGGTTCATCCCCTCTATCTTCGATCTACCTTTGTCCCCTTTTTATGATGATTTCAACAGATTTAAAAATTCTATATTCATTCTTGTATAGGAAGTACATCAACCATATTCACCTTTTTAACTTTCTTCCTTTACCCTCCCTCTCTCCTATGTGACCTCACCTCAGTATGATCCATTTTGTATAGTATTGCTCGTATTGTAATGGGTCTATATTCCACATATGAGAAAAAACATGTGGCCTTCAGTTTTCTGAACCTGGCTAACTTCTCTTAAGATGATGTTCTCCAGTTCCATCCATTTCCTGCAAATGACAAAATTTCATTCTTCTTTGTTATTTATTATGGTTGAATAAAATTCCACTGTATGTAAATACCACATTTTCTTAATCAATTCATCAGGTATCAAGGCTGTTTCCACAGTTTAACTATTGTTAATAATGCTGAAATAATAATGCTGAAATAAACATGGGTGTGCAGGTGCCTTTATTTGTAACTTGACTTTCATTCCTTTGGGTACATCCCTGGGAGTGGAATTGCCGGATCATATGGAAGTTCTATTTTTAGTTTTTTGAGGAGACTCCATACTGTTTTCCATAGTGGTTGTACTAATTTACATTCCCACCAGCAGTTCATGAGGGCTTCTCCTCCACTTCCCCCCGACCCCACGTCCTCACCAATATTTGTTGTTGTTTATGTTCTTGATGGTAGCCATCCTAACAGGAGTGAGGTGGAATCATAACTGGTTTTGATTGCATTTCCTTAATGGCCAGGAATGTTGAGCATTTTTTCAAGTGGTTTTTTTTTTTTAGCTATTTGGATTTCTTCCTTTGAAAAAAACTCTGTTCAGTTCATTTGCTCATTTCTTCATTGGGTCATTGATCTTTTAGGAGTTTAGTTTTTTGAGCTCCCTGTATGTTCTGGTTATCAGTCCCTTGTCTGATGTATAGTTGGCAAAGATTTTCTCTCATTCTGTGGCCTGTCTCTTCAATCTGGTGACCATTTCTTTTCTTGTATAGAAGCTTTTTAATTTTATGTAGTCTTATTTGTCAATCATTTCATTACTGAGCCATTTGAGTACTATTTAGGAAGTCTTTGCCTACATCTATTAATTCCAGCGTATTCCCTGCTCTTTCTTGCCCTGGATTCAAGGTTTCAGGTCTTTACATTAAGGTCCTTAATCCACTTTGAGTTTATCCTTATACAGAGTGTAAGGCATCAATCTAATTTCAGCTCTCTGCATGCAGATAGCCAGTTTTCCAAGCTACATTTGTTGAAGAAGCTGTCTTTTCTCCATCATATGTTTTTAGCACCTTTGTCAAAAATCAGACGGGCATAGCTGCATGGATTCATATCTGGGTCCTCTATTCTGTTCCACTATTTTCATGCCTGTTTTTGTGCCAATATCACACTGTTTTTATTGCTATGTCTCTGCAGTAGTTTGAAGTAGAGTATGTGGTATCTCCAGCATTGCCCTTTTTGCTCAGCATTGCCTTGTCTATTTGTAGTATTTTGTGCTTGCAAATAAACTTTAGGGCTGATTTTTCAATCCCTGTGATGGATATCATTGGAATTTTTATGGGGATTACATTGAACATGTAGATTGATTCTGGTAATGTAGCCATTTTCACAATATTGATTCTGCCAATCCATGAGCATCAGAGATCCTTCCATCTTTTGGAGTCTGCTTTGATTACTTTTTTCAATGGTTTAGTTTTCATTGAAGAGGTCTTTTACTTCCTTTGTTAAGTTTATTCTTAAGTATTTTTTTGAGGCTACTGTAAATGGAATTGTTTTCCTATATTCTTTCTCAATCTGTTCATTGTTGTTGTATACAAAGGCTACTGATTTTTGAAGCTGATTTTGTGTTCTGCTACTTTGCTGAAGGTGTTTATGATGTCTAGGTGTTTTTTGTTCTGGGTCTTTTAGGCATAAAATCATGTTGTCTGTACATAGGATAGTTTGACTTCTTCCTTTCCTATTTGAATTCCTTTTATCTCTTCTTCCTGTCTTAATGCTCTGGCTAGGAATTCCAGGACTATGTTCCTTGTTCCTGGCTTTGGTATGATGTTTTTCCCCATTTGGTATGATGTCAGCTGTAGGATTGTCATATATACCCTTTATTATTTTGAAGTACATTACTTCTATTCTTAGTTTCATCAGAGCTTTTATCATGAAGGGGTGTTGAATTTTGTCAAAGGCTTTTTCTGCATCTGTTGAGATGATCATGTGGTTTTTGTCTTTGTTTCTGTTAATGTGCTGTATTACATGTATAGATTTGCATATTTTGAACCATCCCTGCATCCCTGGGATGAAGCCAACTTGGTCATGGTATATGATCTTCTCGATGTTTTTGGATTTGGTTTGCCAATATTTTATTGAGGATTTTTTGCATCTAAATTCATTAAGCAAATTGGCCTATAATTCTCTTTTTGTTGTATCCTTGTCCAGTTTTGAAATGAGTGTAATACTGGCTTTATAGAATAAGTTTGATAGTGTCCATTCCCTTTCTTTTTTTTATTCATTTATTCACATGTGCATAAATTGTTTGGGCCACTTCTCCCCCCTGCTCCCCACCCTCTCTCTCCCACTCACCCCCCCTTGCTTCCAGGTAGAATCTGTTCTGCCTTTTTCTCCAATTTTGCTGAAGAGAAATCATAAGCAATATCACTTTCTATTTCATGGAAAAGTTTGAGGACTGTGGTATTAGTTCTTTAAAGGTCTGGTAGAATTCAGCAGTGAGTTGGTCAGGTCCTGGACTTTTCTTTTTTGGGAGACTCTTTATTGCTGCTTCAATTTCATTGCTTATTGTAGATCTATTTAGGTGATTAATACAGTCGGTTCAAATTTGGACGTTCATTTGTGTCTATAAATTTGTTTATTTCTTCCAGATTTTCCAATTTATTGGAATATAGATTTTTGAAGTAGTCCCAAATGATTCCTTGGATTTTCTTGGTATTTGTTGCAATCTCCCCTTTTTTGTTTCTATTTTGTTAATTTTGGTCTTCTCATTGTAGTCAGATTTGCTAGGAGTTTATCAGTTTTACTTTTCATGGAATCTTTTTGTTTTGTTGATTCTTTGTATTTTTTTTTTTTTTTTGGTCTGTAGTTCATTGACTTGGGTCCTTATTTTTGTTATTTCTCTCCTGCTAGTTTGGTTTTAGCTTGTTCTTATTTTTTCTAGGAGTTCGAGACACAGCATTAGGTCATTTGAGATCTTTCTGTGTTTTTAATATATGCATTCATGGCTGTTTGAGTATTTTCTGTTGTTTCTTTTGATGTTGAGTTCTGCTTTTATTGTGTTGTGGTCAGACTGCATGCAAGGCATTATTGCAGTTTTCTTATATTTGTTAAGACTTGCTTTGTGACCTAAAATATGGTGTATTTTGGAGAAAGTTCAATGGGCTGCTGCTTTTGTTTTTTAGATAAGGTCTTGTACCCTTGCCAGGGCTGGACTTGGACTGCAATTTCCTACTTCCACCTCCCAAGTAGCTGGGATTATAGGTTTTTGTGTTTTCTATTTTTTTTTTTTTGAGACAGGGTCTCACTATGTAGCCTAGGCTGGCTTTGAACTTGAGATCCATTTGAGTGCTGGGATTACAGGTATGCACCAAAACACCTGGCCTCACTAATAGAATTTGGTGCCTGTGGTACTCTGATGGTAAGCATTTTAGCTAAGGAAAAGAATCAAATATAGTCCAACTCCTAATTCAAACTCACAATACTCTAGCTTCTCTTCAGATTGTATAAATCTTTCACCTTTTACTAATTCAAACCCACAGTTGAATTCTAGCAAAAGGATAGGTATACCCATTTCCAACCACAAATCTATTTTCCTCATCTCTGTGGTCCTAAACAAGATACTTGGTTTTTAATAAAATATTACAAGTCATGGACAAGTCATATAAGCCATCAATAGTACCAGACAGAGATGTTGGAACTACCTGACAAAAGAGTTTAAACCAAGGGAAAGTGAGGTGGTAAAGTTCTAACAGGAAAGGAAGACAATATGTAAAATCAAATGAGTAATTTCAGGGAAGCAATGGAAACCATAAAAAGCATCTGCTGAGTTGACATGCAAGAAATGAAAACCACAGTCACAGAGATGAAGATGCGTTTAGTGGGCTCCTTAGTAGACATAACAAAAAAATCAGTGAATTTGAACATCATCCAACAGCAATTCCACAAACTGAAAAATAGGGAGGGACAATTCAGACCCTCCTAGGTTTGTTTACCCGAGAAAATGGAAAACATGTTTATACAAAAACCTGTACATGAATGCTAATTGTATCTCTATTCATAATATAGCCTAGCTGTCTTTCAACCAGCGGACAGAAAAACAAGACCTGGTACATAAACAATAGTAAAATACTATTTGGTATTTAAAAGGAAGAAACTTTTGATACTTGTGACCATATCAATGAATTTCAAATATGTTTTGCCAAGTGAAAATGTCATATCAAAAAGTCATATGTAATTCCATTCTTGAAGCTTTCTGGGGGAAAAAACAACATTGAGACAGAAAACAGAAGTAACGGCACAAGGGACCTTGGGGAAGAGAACTGTTTGGGTCGTGACTATGGTGCTAGATACATGGCTCTAAACACTTATAAAAACCCAAAGACTTTTATACCACACTGAGTGAATTTTACTCTATATAAATGAAATAAAAAATATAGTAGGATGTGGAGGTACCTCAAAATGAAATACAAAATCTAGCAAACATTATCAGCCTAACCTCTGAGTAACATCACCATATTAACACAGAGAACAGAACCAACCTAAGAAACAAGAAATCAGTATTTTGATTGGATGTTATTAAAACTAAAGACAAAAACTATTGTACAGATATATTTCAGTTAGCAAATGTGTTTCTCAAAGGAGTATGCATTAACAACTCTGAAATTTCCTTTGTATAGTGAGATTGAACAAAGAAGCAAATATAATGCAAACCATGAGAAGCAGATTTCCTAAGGTTAGGGAACAAATAAACCCTGTGTTGCACTGGAATTGGATTGGAACTATGAACTCATATTTTTAAAAATATATATATACACAGATATATATTTATATACAGATAACATAGATATAGAAATAAATATGTATGTGCAAAAGGCCAATATATACACTATACCTATGATCTCTAACTCATATAAAGATCAGCTCAATGCCACCTCCTTCACAAAGCCATCTAATCAACTTCTGTATATCACCATTTTGCTTTAGAATTCTCTTATAGACCCTTCAGATTTGTCTTGCACCTTTACACATATCTTGGAGACACTTCTAGTTAGCAATTTCCTAAAGATCTTGCTTGGCTGTAATCTGTGCAACACCCTTCATGGTCTCTACAGTAGTACAGGCACTGTGAAAATTTATTAAGTGGAATTTAATATTAGTGATACCTGAACACAAATTTGAACATGTATGAATTATCATGCGCTTGAAGTAGTCAGTTCTCTTCAAGCTAGACGTTTCAATGTCTTACAAGATCCAAAGATATTCTTCATGGTTTAGTCTTTGGTTCTCAACTTTTTCGCTTCTACAATTTCTTCAATATTATCTAATTCCTATGGCTATAAAAACTTAACCAGGGTAACCTCTAAATGTATTATCCAGCTTTAAGTATTCCTCTGAGAAATTGGGTATCTTCCTGATCACACTCTCCATTTTTCTCTCCCAATTTTTCTCCAATACATCAGGGAGATATGTGCCAACCCTCTTCCAATTCTCCCCAAGGTAACTCACTCCAGAATATTGCTGCCATAGCCCAAGCCACCATCATCTCTCCAGCAAACTTCCAGAAAGTTCTGAATTGATCAATCTGATTTATATTTTTTATTTCACTTCAACCAAGTATTCATTAAACAGTCAGAATTATTGTTTTAAAAATCCAAATCATATCTATTTGAATTGTCTAAAATTATTCGGTGCCTTCCCATTGTATGAAATAAAATCTAGTCATGTTGTGATTTTTGTCCTCAAACCCCTGCACACACTTCTAGTCATGATGAGCCTCCTGTTAGTTCCTCAAACTCATCTACTTCTGTCCTTTGTTAGGGATTTTGCTACTGCGACTAACTTCCATTATAGCAGAGCTTCTCAAACTGTCTGTGGTGAAGGATCAAGTCATTTTTCTTCCTGTGAATCTATCATGGAATTATATTTTTTCTAAAATACAGTAAAAACCAACTACTAGAAAAATATTTTTTAATATTTTGCCTTTAGATTTAGCAGACTAAAGGTCTTATTAAATTGCTGTAAAAGTTATAAACATTTACTCTCAATGGATCTAATTAGGGTCTAGGACCAGTTTGTCTACTGAGCACCATGTGGATAACTGTTTCCATCTGCTTTTTAAGCTCTTAGTTAAGTGACATTTCCTTCAAGAGTCTGTCCTGACCCCAACACCTCCTTAGGCTCCTCTTTCTTTATATTTTCTATCACTGCTCTCTATTTCATTCATTACACACATGCAAATTACAAACACACACATACAGACACACACTTCTGTGCTGTCTTATAAACTCCAGATATTAGGAACCACGACTAAGCTGGTCATGTGCACAGATCGCAAAGTCAAACAATGTCAAATATGATTTTTCACTGATGGATTTCTCAGGGCCTTTAATGTGCTAATTTGAGGTGTGAAATTCCAGGAGGAAGGGATAAAATGTAGTTTCCCAAGCTCATTTGATCTTGTACCCTTTCTTCAGGATGTATACTATAAAGTGCAATGTAGGAAATTCTGGTCTAAAGAAACACTTAGAAAATTTTAAGGTGCTAAAACTACTTTTATCGGGTTAGAAATGTTAAGGTACACTGATATTTATGCTTAACCTGCTATAGTTTTTACAGGGTGGAAGAAAAAGTAGAGAACTGGAATTATGCCAAAGATTTTGTGGGATGGGACTCTTCTTTACCCATTTTTCTTGGCCTCCTTTCTAACCTTTCATGCTTTGGGGCTGAACACTGAAGATTAAATTCCCCAAATTTCTTAGCCAATGACTTCTGAATAAGGAGTGTTCTGCAAAGAGGCAACAGCAAGCTATTGGAAAAGGAAAAGTTCATTGTATTAAAAAAAGTTAAGTGCTCCTGACAGCAGTGGGTAGCCTCAGGCATCAGTGACTTTCTGGGTTCAGCATTGAGGGCAGTCTCAGCAGCAGAGAAGCAACAGTGGAGCCACTAGCCACACCCTACAAGGTCTTCACTGGGTTTTGTGTGAGTTTTCTTTTTGGAAGGGAGGTTTCAGTGCTGGGGACCAAATCCGGGAACTTACTCATGTTAGTCAAGTGAACCCAGGGTCTTGCCCATGCTAGGGAAGTGTTCTTACCACCCTCATTCCCCAAGGCCTCAGCTGTAACAATGGAATTGGCAGTAGTGTGAGTGCCCTCCTGGGTCTTCCTTGTATTCTTCGAGCCAGGGCCAGTAGGGACTTCCTGTAGTCACTGGTTGTGTGATACACAATTAGTACTATACTTCTGAAATCAATTTCTTATTTGAAATTCCCTCTGTTTGAAATACCTATACTGTTTCCTGTTTTCTTGAGTAGACATTGATTGATATGAGGTCAGGATAGGTAAAGGTATTTCTTGCTTCCAAACTGAGTACATGAGAGCAAAGAAATGTATTTCCTCTGTTTGATGTCAATATAAATGAAGAAGTATGCACTAAGAAAGACACACAGAGTAAAAATGGTATTAATGACTCATGGAACCAATACCTTCAATGGAAATAAAAGCCTGGGATTCTAATACCTAATATTCTAATGAGCTTTGCACATCAATGCATTGTTCTAAACCTGACTGTCTTCACTTCCATCCTCCCTCAATTGCTTCCAACACCAAAAGAACACAGGACACAGCTCTTCAAGATCTTTCTCAATTCACCCAAGGACATCCTAAATAAGCAAACTAAGTAAAGCAAGTGCACTTGCTTTGCCAATGTACTTCAGGATAAGTCTCCTAGACTCTGACTGGACTACCATCCAATTTCCTGTCTTTGCAAAGTCCTGAGTTGTCATTCTTCAACATTTAATAATTACTTATTGCTCTTGTGAGGCAGTAGGTGGAAAACAAGCTCACATAATGATGTGTGGGAGACAGTGGGATATGAACAACAGTAAATCCTGCAATGAAACAAGTGCTATCATAGAGGTACATTGAAGTGACAAGAACAATTCCCATGGATCCTTCAAAAGGCATCACAGACAATATAATGCACACAGTGGAGCACAGAAATCATGGGGCTGAGGGAAAGTAGCCAAGACCAGAAAGGTCTTATCTTTTACAGAACTTGTGAGGCAAATGAGGCTTTCACATTAAGAAGGGATACGAAAATATTTTAAAACATGAAATATGTAAATACAAGGCACAGTTGTTGAATCTTATTGGGGGAAAATATTGAACATTTCATACTACTTATATACAATATTCTTTATATTTAGGGTATATATGTATATGTAGTGAAGATATCAGTGGGATTCTCAAGACATAATAAGCAAAGGGAATCAACTCAATTCATTGTCATGATAATGACACTTTCTGGTCAACTGAAAAGCTGTTGGAAGGAAATGATTACATTGAAAGATTAAATGTGAAGTTGCAAGAAAGAACTTAGCATCTCTGAACAATCCAGAGTAAAAATATCTTTCAAGTTTCCAGATATTATTGATTTGGAAGAACGCTGAGAATTAACAATGGTTCATGGATATACAGAAGATAAAATGTGACTTAGTATTGCATAATAAGAAAGAAATTACAGAAAGATATTCTAAAGTCATTCAATGTCTACACATTCCACGGTTACTGAAGAAACAGTAATGGCACAGAGATGTTCGAATGCCATTACAAGGGAAGTTAGTTATGAATTTTCAAAGTAAATTGGCAAAAACATCAATAAATTCAGCACTATTCTCAGCAACATGTAAATGAGAAATTCTAGCCAGGAAGAAGAAATTTTAAACGATTTCAAGCAACGTTAGGATAAATTGTGCCTGAAATATCTCATTTACTTTGATTAGTAGTATATCAAAATATAGAGACAAACTGAATGGAGAACTAAGAAAAGAAGTTCAGTATTAAGGAAACTGATTTGTGACAAATATTATAGGAACAAAATATGTACAACTTTGTGAAAAGATGACTAAGGAATGATGACAGCCTATAAATATTTGAAAGGTATAAACATCAAGTAGTAGGAGGAATTATTTAGCATGTTATAAAGAGCTTTAATTATAGTTTATGGGATGAAATTAGACAACCAAGGTTTAAAGCATTCGAAAACACTTTCCTGAGGATAATGGAGACCTATATTTGAAAAGATAAATAATGTTACCTTTGAAATATCTGAATATTGTGTCTGTTTTTTATTTATATTTTTTAGAAAATATAATCATTTTAATGAAGAAAGATAGATAAATCTTTTCTTTAGTATAAGCACAATAAAAACTTGATTATTTTGCATACTTCCTTATTATAAGAAAATTTCAGGTGGCTCATTCAATCTTTGGCAACAGAATACAGAAAACAAACAAAATTCATAAGTACTTCTCCAACCTCATGTTAAAGTTCTTTTCTACGAGATCTACTTACCAGCAGTGAGCAAAACTCAGTAATTGGAATTTTGCCCAAACATTACTAAAGGATTGTAACTCATTGATTTAGAGTAATTAGAGTTATGTACCTAATTGAGGTAAAGACAAATGTTCCTTGCTTTTACATTGAAAAGAATCGAGATTTTATTTGCACTTGACACTAATTACTGCCTCTTTGTTGAATTGCCTCCTTCCTTGTAAAAGATCTGACTTTCTAGCCACAATAGCTTGACCGTGTCTATGTTCCATATCTCAGACTAGATGTCTTGCTGTTTCTTCAGACTCAATGAACTCCAGATCAAATTCATTTGACAAATAAGAAATAAAGTTTGCTGAAAACTTTGTGTATGCCAGGCCCTGTGCTACTGAGCTACAGATAAAGTCATGATCATGAAAGGAACCCTACAGGGAGGAGCTCCCAGATCTTGTCTCCCCACCATTAGCCATTTCCGAAGTTTTAAATACCTAATTCTGTTATAATACTTTCAAAAGCCTTGTTTCCAAGAACATGATTTATTGGGGCAGAGCTCTCATGGCAAAGGGAATAAGGTCAGTAGGATAGGGCAGAGAAAGGAGTTCAACAGGGCTGTGGACCCTGCTGGAGTCCAGCTTCAACCTGATCCCCTGGGCAGGTCTGGAGCATAAATTACAGCATTGAGACAAGGATTGTCTTTTGTTCTTCTGTGTCAATTAACCACTAAGTGAGAATAGCTAGCTCCCTAGAAGGTGCTGTGTATAACTTCCCCCATTTTTCCACTCCCATTCTTTCAGTGGATGGTAATTTTCTGAGAAGGGGCCATGTGAGCCACTATCACCAAACTCTCAAAGCCACTAGGGAAACAATGAACGTTTGGTACAGGGCATCTGACTGGCCACCAACAGTACCTCCTATAAACATAATCACTCCTCTGATCACTTGGGTCAATCCCTGCCTGATTCTACATTAAATATTGAAGAGTCTTCCTTATATTTTCTCTTTTGTTCCTCCCCTTCCTATTTATTCCCAATTACCACTTGGACTAGTTCAAATGGTGGTTAAACTATCAATTCACCTTTAATCAGCAATCACATTCTCCTAACCAGTTTTAAGACTTTAGAGGCAAAAAAGGTACCTCAGATGGGCAAACCCAGTAGGTGAGAACAAGGGTGGTGCTGTGGTTTGAATGTGTCCCTTACCAAAAGGCCATGTGTTTAAGGCTTGGTCCCTGACCCATTGCACTATTAGGACATGGTAAACCCTTTAAGAGGTGGGGCCTAGAGAGAAGTTTACTTGACAGTGGGGGCATTCTCTTCAAGGGGATATGGGAAACTTTGCCCTTTCTTGTCTAGCTCCTTTGGTTCCTGGCTGCCATGAAGTGAGCAGTTTATTTCACCATGCCTTCTCCACTGTGATGTACTGTATTGCCATAGGCTCAGAAGAAATGGGGCCGAGGAACCATAGACTGAAATCTATAAAACCCTAAGACAAAATGAATCATTTTTCCTTTTTAAGTTGATTTATCTCACACGTCCATGACAGTATTGTACTGGAAAGCTAACACAGATGCACCGGAAAGGCTATGCTTGGTCTGACAGCAACAACCTCCACTCAGACCTAGATGTGGGCATTTGTACCCAGTGTTGGAAATCTTCTGATATTTTTAAAGAAGTCAGACATCCACATTTTTCTGTGAGGACTTCTAAATTTTATATGTGGCAACTAATTCCATCTTTCTAAAATTCTCTCAGAGAAAATAACATATCTACATATCAAATACACTTACCCACATGCTGGCCAAAAACCTAAGACAAGAGATGACATTTAAAAAAATAACTATGGCTCAAAGTGAAGAGAGATGAAAATCTTCAGGGAGATGCAGATAAACGGAGGTCAGAAAAAAAGCAACTAGACCCCAGCCCCTCAAGAATAAGACTAGATTTTTTAATCTCTCATCTAGCACAGTGCACAGCACATTAAAATCCTGAACCAATGAACAAAGGAGCAAAGGAATGTGTACCTCATCTCTGAATGTAGCTGAGAGTGCAAAGGAACAAGGCCACCATCCGTAATGAAGCAATTATCCCAGCAGCCACCAAGCACAAAGCTGAAGCTATCACCCACTCTCCAGCCAGAGTCATATGGAGATCTTCTTTCAGCTCTACCTCTAGCACAAAAAGCACATGTCAGTGCATCTTTAATGCTGTTCCTGAGCACCCATACGGCAACAGCAAATCATGGAAGAGAACAGAATGAGCCTACAATACTACATAGACTTTGGGTAGCTCTGTTTGTGGGGTGTATGGCAGTACTGACCATCATTACACATCTCAACCTCCCTCAAACGTGTTCTGTGTCTCCCCCACATTTTCAGTATTAGTAGTTCTTTGCTTTCATGCCATAGTCTCCTGACTTCCAGATCTCAGAGGACTCAGTCCTTGGAGACACTGTATGATGACAGTGACTTTGGGCCAGTTTTACCATCACCTGGGAGGGCTCTCTTCCTGAGCCAGTGTCATTATCCAAGTCCTACCTACATCTGTGAAAGAGACTGGAGCTGCCAAAAAAAAAAAAAAAAAGGCCAATTCAGAAAAGCTGAGTGGAGCTAGTTCTATGTATGCCCAGTACCCACTTCCCGATTGGCTGCTTCCAAGAATGTCAAGCCTTTTCCAGAATAACCCATGCTCTCGTGCATCTTTCCTATCACCATGGATCATTCCATGGCACTTCTCAAGCAAATATTTCCCATACAGGTGACAGCTAAACATGAGCTCCTTCACTAAGTAGGCTTATCTGTTTATGTCTTCAACTATTTCTCTAGGACGCTTTTCTAGTTTCCTCTGAGACTGAGTTTGGGTAGGAAAGAATTCCCACATTCTGGAATCTCAGCATCAGCTTTGGCAGAGGGCATTTGTGACTCCTCCTCCGACCTGAGTTAGATTAGTAAACCCAAAATGTAACATAAAATGTAAATTGCTCTGGCTATTTGAACTGCAACATACAACCCTTTTGCCAGCTGTTTTGCATTAAAAAATAAAGTTTGGTAATTACATAATTGAGATTCTGTTCACCACTTGCAGAATTGGCTTCTGATGAATTTACCTTTTGCTAATTGCCTTCTCTCCCTGATGTTTCTAGAAAGTACCTACTTGCATTTCACACCTACCTGGCAAAACTCCAGTTTTATGTGAATCCAGTTTTCTGCCTGCTTTTTCTCTGGCTGTTTGGTCCTGGGGAGGAGAAAACTACACAACAAACTAGTTGGAGCTCACTTGTTTGCTCTCTTTCAGCAGGAGCCTCTTCCTCCACAGAGGAATTAGAAGCTGTCACACAGGAACTGCTGAAAATCCACATCAGGTGTTCTAATTACAGGCACTTCCTGTGCCTTCCCTTCTGCTGCTACAGAGGAGGAAGAGCCTACTTCAGTTGGTCTCTAGAGCCTCTGGTCTCCAACTGCTCCCTCCCTACTCCAGTGAGGTTTGGTGCAGTTGAGCACTTCCTTTTCCGTTGGGTTCCTTGTCATACCTTCCTGTTTTGCTCTCATTTCCCTTTTTTGCCTTCTATGTGCTCTTTTAGCTACATTGTCCTTTGAATTCACCTTGTGATTCTGTCCCAGGCATCCCTCCTCACTTTGTGTTATGTGCTATCTCAAAGAAATTCAGTCAATTATTATGATTTAATTTGCCTTCTGGAAGCCAATAGCTTTTAAAATAATTTCATATTTATGTTGGGAAAAGTGAGACATGCATAAGAAATGAAGTTCAGAACGTTTATGAAAAAATTCTCCTGCTCCACTCTTCCCTGCCCAGAGTTCCACACACTAGAAGCAACCTTAAAAAAATCTGTTATTTACATTGTTCATCTCCTTAGCTCTAAGTATATGCTTTTACTCCTACTTCATGATTTTTCACACTTAGACAAAGTCTACTGATAGCTCACTCAACACTATCTATCCAACTTCCCCGCTCCACTCTCTAGTATTTATAATTTGTACCACTTTTCTGTCAGTTATTCTTGTAATTTTAAATAATAAAATTAAATCTCTAATTTTTCATCAAATTTCAACTTTAACTGGGTGTGGGTACATTGTAGCATTTACAGAGGTTCTTTCTTACAATGTATCAAATATATCATACTTGAATTCACCTCCCTCCTCCACTGCTCTCTTTCATCCCCCCTCCCCTGATCCCTGGAATAGTTTCATCAGGTATCATTTTTGCATTTACACACATGTGTACACATTATTTGCACTGTATTCATCCTCCTACCCCTTTCCCTACCCCTTTCCCTCCCACTGAATGCCAACCCCCCCAACCTGTTCAGCCTTCCTGTTTTTCTTGTAAAGAAAAAACATAAAAGAGAAACATGGTGTTTTTGCTAATTGAGATAAAGATAGCTACACAGGGAGTATCCTGGTGTTTCCATGCATATGTGTATCACAACCCCAATTGGCTTACCCCTTCAAGTCCTCTTCACTCCTCCCTAGTCCCCTTCCATGGTGGGCACGGACAGTTTAAAATTTCTATATTCATTCTTGTACAGTAAGCACATCAACCTCATTCAAGTTTTTGGTTTCCTTCCCTTGCTCTGTCCCTTAATGGGACCCGTGTTCCATAATATTGCTGCATTTGTTTCAAGTTTATAATCTGCATATGAGAGAGGATATGTGATTTTTTGGCCTTCTGAGCCTGGCTAACCTCACTTAAGATGACATTCTCCAGTTCCAGCCATTCACCTGTGAATGACAAAATTTCATTCTTCTCTGTAGCTGAGTAAAATTCCATTGTGTACAAATACCATATATTCTTTAATCCATTTGTCAGTAGTGGGGCATCTTGGCTGTCAACATAACTTCTAACCTCCCCATTTATCAAGCTAAGACTATGATGGATTCTATCTTCCCTTCTGTCCCCCTCCTACCTTTTGTCAACTACACTTAAACTTCACCTCTATTTTTACCATTCTATCACAAACAGATCTCTTGCTTCATATAGAGATTCACACTAAAAGAAGTCAAGAGATAGTCTTACAACTATTATTAAATATAAACGATATTTATGTTACTACTGCATTGTACATACTGTTTACTGTAGGTTCAAATAGTGTGTCAAAATAATTCTTCCTCCTCCAAATTCATGACCCCTATGCTGCCTATGGGCAATTACAAACAAGATCAAACAGTTTTGTTTTTTTTCTTATCCTCCCCATTTATTTAAAATTATACATTACAATTTCATCCTTTTAAAATAATGACTTTCTTTTATATTTTTGCCTAACACTTGTTTTGCCTAAGATTTTTGCCGTTCTTTAGCTCTGCATCATTTGTCTTGACCATCTCTTGCCATTCTCAGATTCACTGCCAGCCCTCCATCCTGCTGGTCAATCAGGCCACCTTTGTCCTCAGTGCTCTGCCTATCTTTTTTCGAAGGACGTCTCTTTCTTGCCCTTCCAGGTTGAAATCAGTCTCCTGACCTGGCTGCCTTTTTACTGGACACGCCCTTATTTTCCTGGAGTATACTCTTATGTAACTTCTTATAAAATGATGTGTATGGGGCAAATGTTCTGATTCTTTAGTGTCTGAAGTTTTGTTTTCATTAGTTATACTTTGCCCTTGGTCGTGAGTTGGGCTGATTACAAACTATGAAAGCACTGTTTCTTTGTTTTTTAGCCAAGTGGATGCTGATGCCAGACTGTTTATTTTTCCTTTGTAAATGATATTTTGTGCTTCTCAGTGATGTTCATTTCTTTATTTGGTGCTTTGAAACCTCATGTTGCTTTGTCTAGGGAGTGGTCTTTTTCATTCAGTTCCTGGGTACATGGTGAGCCCTTTCAGCCTGAAGGCAGTTGCCTTAGACTAGGTGTTCTAGAGAACAATGCCTGAGTAAAATCATATTATTGGGAGTTTAACAACAGAAAAACAAGAGGAAAAGAAAAGTGGAGTGAGGCAAGAATTACAGAGGCCAAACTTCATAAAAAGCTGATTAGCAGGCCATTCAAGACATCTTCAGAAAGTAATTTTAAGGTTGTGCTTCTCCGCAATCCTTCTGTAGGGAAAAGACTACTTTGTCCAGTCAGTCCCAGCTCTTTGTGGAGATGCTTCTGGTGAAAGATGGTTCCACGGGGAAACTCCTACCTACTGCTGATTGCATTTTTATTGATGCTCTAGGGGTCCTCGGCAGTAATGGAACCCTCAGGGCAGGAAGAAAAGACCCTGAAGGGGCAGGAGGCAAGATGCTGTCAGGTGTGTTGCTAAGCACACAAGGGACCAAAGGAAGCTGCCACCATAGGCCCCTTGGTAGAAGCGCCAGCAGAAGCACTGACCTGACTCCATTACCATGGGAGCAATACCTGTCACAGCTAGTCAGACACTGCAGATCTGGGCTGGTAGATAAACTGAATTCCACACGACTACTATTTTGGCAGTTTGGGGGAATTGTCTTTTGGTCCTTATATTGTTTTATTTTGCTCATTCACATTTTTTATTGTTAGCATATTATAGTGGTACAGGGGATATATTGTGACATTTACATAAGTGGTTACAATATATCTTAATTAGATTCACCCACTCTCCATCCTGCTCCTTTATCCCTTAGAGGGATATCCCTTAGAGTAATTTCAACAGGCTTCATTGCTCCATTTTCATACATGAACACAAAACACATCTATTACCTTCACCCTCCTTCACCCTTTCCTTATGCCCCCCCCCTCCCACTGGTACCCACCCATGGACAGGAACTGTTTTACTTTCCTGTCCTTCATTTATTAAAAAAGAACATTTTTGTTAGTTTATGATAGTTATACAATGGGTTTTTTGTGGTATTTCCATATATATATATATTATAGCCCAAATTGGTTCATCCCCTCCATTATTCTCCCCCCTACCTCATTCCCCTCCTTATGGTGACTTCAACAGGTTTCAATGTTCCATATTCCTACTTCTATAGAAGGTACATCAACCATATTTACCCTCTTTGCTTTCTTTATTTACCCTCCCCCTCCTATAGCTGCCCTCCTGTTAACATGACATTTTTAACCTTTAAAATTAAGCTCTTTCCTTGGGGGTGGAGGCATGGTGCAAGTGATAGAGTGCCTGCCAAGCAAGGGAGGCCCTGAGTTCAAATCCCAGTACACCAAAAATTAATTAACTAAAAGCTCTTTTCTTGGTCTATGTTTCTTCCTTTCTTGATCATCCTATTCTTGATTTAAGGCCATGATGCTTTTTAAAATATCCATGAAAATTGTGATGGCTAACCTTGGTTGTCAACCTGTCTGATTTGAGGGATACCTGGAAAACTGATAGGGCATGCTTCTGGGTATGTCTGTGAGGGTGTTTCCAGAGACAGTTCGCATATAGGTCAGCTGACTGAGTGGAGAACACCTGCCCTGAGTGTGGGCAGCACTGTCCATAGACAGGGGTCCAAATGGAACAAATGCAAGAAGGGGCAAGTGTGTGTGCACATGCACAGACTCCACTCTGCTTGGAGGTGGTGCCTTCATTAGCAATACCCTAGGGAACTTCCACACCTTCAACCTTGGACTGGGGCTGCATAATTGGTTCCTCGTTTTCTGAAGTGTCCAGCTTCTTGGACTGAGAACCTACTGGTTTCTGGAATTCTGTAGCCTGCAGATAGTTTTCATGGATTGTCCAGCTTCTGATCATGTGATTCAAACTAATAAATAAATCCCCTCTCAATCATGTATACATTCTATTGGTTCTGTTCCTCTGATGAGCCAGATTAGAAAAATATTAGTCAGTTTTCAAAGTTCTCTTCTAATAACCTGAATAGGATAGACCCATGAGCCAGACAACCCAGGTTTGAGTCTAAGCTCTGTTGTGCCTTTGTGACCAAATTATCTGTGACCTAATTTGATAGAGTTCAGGACACACTACCCCAAAATACCACCATCTTGGCATACTGGTTAAGAAAAGGGTAGAAGCAACAGGAAGGATTTTCTGACCTAACCCTGCCCTTTTCCCTCAAGTAGTCATAAAACCTACACAGGATTTTCTAACCTCCCTGCAAAGCAGTTCATAAAGCCCTCATGTGACAAATGTCCTGACGACACCTAGAGGAATGGGACATCCTTTCTTATGAAGACAAGGATTCAACAATCAGGCCTTGCAAAGTATCGCTTACCTCAGACTCTGCCCCACTGCATTTCTCCACAGCAATCCGTTCTTCAACAAACCTACTATAAAATGCCCTCAGGTTTAACAATTTCTTTCTGTCTTCATTTTTTTCTTACTAAGGGTCTGGCATCACAAAATATTTGAAATAAATTTGTGTGCTCTTCTCTTGTTAATCTGTTTTTTGTTACAGGATCCACAGCTATGAAACCATGAGCCTAAGATAGGTAGAAGGAAAATGTATTTTTCTCTCTTTCTTCTTTTTTCCCCCAAATCACTTCTTGTTTATTTGGCACCAATACAGGAGCAGTTTTTATTTCTAATTGTCACCAACATTTTCAAATGTGCAGATTTCCCATGGCTCTTGAAAAATCATATGATTTGGAAATGTGGGGCTCACATTCTCACATGGCAGTAGGGAACCAAGGACAGTCTGTCCACTTAGAAGGAACACAAGGAACACAAGCCCCCCACCACTGCCCCACTGTGCTTACATGTCCACTTCTGAGTAATACACAGCATTACTACTTTAAGCTCTTGCAGATTTACTACTATCATCATCAAGCCATAGTTTTTGTAATAATCACAATCTAGACAATTTTCTTTCACTATCTTTTCCTACCCTGCTGTCTGAAAAACGTGGTCAAGGTAAAGTGGTGGCCAAGAAGGAATGGCAAAGGAGCAAATAGTGACAAAAACACCAGGTGGGGCTCTCCAACAACCTGGCCTCTGCCCAGCAGTTGGCCAGCAACTCCAGACTTTACTTATTAGCTAAGATTTCTTAAAGTAGTGCACATGCATGGTTTCAGAACATCTCTAAAACAGAAAATAGGGATATCTGACTTTCCTTCCATACTGAACTCCCAGATATCAGCTAAAAAACTTTTTCTGCATTTGAGTTTAAGAACCAGTGTGAAGCTTTTGGAATTATTTGCTCCATGAGTTATTCTTCCCAGAATTCAAGATTCTCCTTCCTTTTCTTCTTCTCCTCCTCTTCTTCCTCCCCCCTCTTGTTACTTTTTAATAAGTATACACTGATAGTACAAAGGGGTTTCCTTGTGAAAATTCTATAGATGTGTACAATGTTCTTTGAACAAGTTCACCCTCCCTTATATTCTCTTACCCCATTATATTCATATGCATGTGTATGTATGTAATGTACTTTGATCCTCTTCACCTTTCAGTATTCTCTCTTTTTGTCTATTTTCTTCTTCTTTCCTTCCTACCTTCCTTCCTTTCTCTTTTTGTTTTAAACAGAAAATTGTAGTACAAACAAGTAAAATTATCAACTTGCCAAACTTTGAAAAACTATGAGTATAACTTTGAAAACAATTTACATTTCTGTTATTCAAGCTAACTTACTTCTACTGTCTTGGATTTGTACTTTTTTGGTTTAAAAATATGACTGACTCAATTAATTTTACTATCACATGACAAAAACAAAATATTTTGAAATTATTCTGTGCATTTAGGTGAAATAATGGTCAGAGCAGAAACGTTTACATCAAAAATAGCTTTCCTATCAGCAATGAATGACATGCACATCAAATTCTCTCTCAATATAAACAGGAAATATTAATAATAAAACCAACCCGAAGTGGCAATTTATATAACAACAGTTAATAGTTGAGTGACATCTGCTATATCATTCTTGGGCATAAATCCAAAGGAATATAAACCAACATAGAACAGAGATATCAGCATACCCATGTTTATTACAGAATTGTTCACAATAGCAAGGCTAAAGATTCTGCATAGGTGCCCAACAATGAATGGATAAAGAAAATGTGACATGTAACTAAACCATAAAGAAGAATGAAATTATGTCATTTTTTGGAAAGTGGACAGAACTAGAGATTATGTTAAGCTCACATATTTTCTCTTGTAAGTGGAAGCTAGACCTAAACAGCAACAACAGCAGTAAGAACACTACGACTGAATGTAAAAGGGGGAACCAAAGAACGCGGGAGGGGAAAGCAGAGAGCAATGGGGATGACTAAGATTAAAGTACAACAGATGGATGTATGAATATAGCACAGCGAAATCCACTAACACCTATAAAATAAAAGGGGAGTCAGAAAGAGTGAATTTGACCAAAGTACATTTATGCATGTATGAAAATATTACAATGAAACCCTCTGTACAATTAATATACATTAACAAATTTTTAAAAGACAGGAACCTGTTTAAACATAGTATCTCCCAGGACAGCTGAAAATACTAATATTCTCATCGACCAAGTGCCAGTGTCACTAGCTCACATTCTTGTCTCCACGACCAGGTGTGGGCTATGTTGAAGTGGCCTACAACTTTTTGATTTTCTATTTCTGATCCAATTCCTCCCAGTCTTTCGTATAGCTTAGAGGGAACACTACTAATATTGTTTTCAGTCATTTAATTTTCCCAGCTTCTTTGGTTTTTGCCTTTCATCTTCCTTTCTTTTTGCCAGGGATTTTCAATTTCAAATTATGTGAAGCATCTTGAAACCTGGAAATTTTAATAGCGGCAGAAGCAGTTTTTCCTTTTTCTGCCTTATTTTGCCTTTTATCTCCTTTTTGAGCCAGAAAACTTCTACTGTTTTCTTTTGCTGGGTCTAACTTCCTAGTAATAATTTTATTTTAAACTGGCATTTATCTTTCTGCTATCTTTCCTTTTCTTTTAACTTCTTTTAAATATTAGCACATAACATTGACTTTTAAAGTATCTTCCCAATGGATGCCTAAAACTACAGATAGCACCAAGCCTTACATATGCTATGTTTTTTCCTAATACTTGCATACATGTGATAGTTTAATTTATAAACCAGGTCCAGTGAGAGATTAACAGCAATAACTAATAGCAAAATAGAACAGTTACAAAAACACTTTAATAAAAGTTATATGAATGGTGTGCTCTCTCAAAATATCTTATTGCACTATAGATCTTAGCAATCTAAGAAAAGTATTTTTCTTTTCTTATTAAGCCAAGAACTTTCATCTAATCTCTTACAGGAAGATTTTTACAGCTTCTCTTCGACATAGTCAAATTGGTAGAATCACTACCCTTGCATTTGAGAGTTGTTATGAAGTAAAAAAGGGTTACTTGAACACAGGCACACCAATACCAAGACAGTAGATCTGACAGCCAAGATGGCTACTATATGACTTACAAGCAGGTAGCATATACAGTGTGGACACACTGGACAAAGTGGTGATTTACATCCAGTGTGGGAAATTTTATCACACTACTCAGAATGGTGTATAATTTAAAATTTTTCAATTATTTTTAGACTTTTCCACTTAATTTTTTATGCCACAGTTGACTACAAGTAACTGAAACTACCAAAAGCAAAATTTTGAATAAGGAAGACCAGATTTTTAAATTGTTTCTTCCTGAAACAACAGTGTATGTGTGTCTGGGACACTGGCCAACTCTGGACCGTGGGAGGGGGAGAAGAGGCATAAAAGAAGAAGTGTTCTTCAGCAAACAAGCCCTTTAGCCCAAAAATAAAGAACTTCCTGTCCCAGTCCTAGGATGTGGTGAAAAGCTCTGCATATTTCTCTACTGACTCAGATCTCACAATTTCCTGTGACGTCACTTGCTCTTCTCCCCTGGCTTGAATTTGGACTTCTGTTTAGTTATGCCAAACCAGTTTCCTTTAGAACACTTTAAGGTCAAGAATATATACTCAAGGTTCCTAAAAAGAGTACTGAATGAGAAGTCAGGGTAAGTAGGTTTCTAAGGCCAAATTTCCTTTTTTACTATCTAACTTCAGAAACCAAAGTTCATACCAAGCTCCCACTTCCTAAGCAATTCACATTCTTGGAAGGTAGAAAGAACTTTCTGACAAGGTGATAAGTTTCCTGTCATTCAAAGTTTTCCAAAAGACTCTTCAAACCCACTTCTCAAGACTTCTGTAGAATTTTTATGTAATTTTAATAAAGTTGGACTTGATGATTCCAAAAAAATCTGTCTCTGAACCCTGAATCTCAAATTATTCTTTGCTTTAGTTCTAGAGAAAGAAGAGAAACAGGAAGGGAATGAGGAAGGAACCTAGGATATTTATTCAACCATGCATGGATTTCAGCCTTGGTCTCTGGAGTTGTCTAAGCTTCCTACATTTAGGCTTCTGCCTATCCCAACTGACACTATACCTTGATACTGACTTTCTGGCCCACGCAGCCTATGTAAATCAAAGGCAGGTACTTCTATACTAGTAGATAGAGGGGTAACCAATCAGTGCAAACACAGATTGTTTTGAATTCTTATTCTTCATCTTAAAAATCTCAGGGAATTAAAATTTGTTCTTCATACTATATCTGCTTTAATATAAAATGGTATTTTAAATCATCAACCACCATGCAGGCAGATGTTTCTCTGGTTTCTTTCCGTGCAGACGGTGAACGCACTCTAGGTCAAGAAACTCAGGTTGACACTTTGTACTGGCTCACGGGATTCAGGTTTATTGTCTCTTATCTTCTCCCAACCCTAAGGATCTGCTCCACCTTCTCCAACGCAGCCAGGTCCCCACTCCACGTGGAAAGGGGAACCTAACAATAGGAAAGGTTCGTGATGACATTTAAATAGCTTCCTCTCAGCTCATTTTTGCTTCTCTTTTTATTTGACTTTGTAAACTGTTTACAATGACACATTTAAGAGGAATTATTTCAGAGACCTGTCTTAATTCAATGTGGATATGCCTCATTGAACTAATAAAAATCCTTGCCCCTGCAAAAGGTGTATTATGTGTTGTATTTTGTTACAATTCATGATGTGTCTTTGGAGAAGAATTGCACATTTCATGCAATTTGTCAAGGACAGTTTCAAAATGCTTAACATCATCAATCTCACTGACAACATCTCTAATGGATGCACTCTGTAGTCAGAGTTTTGCCAAATGCAAGTCAACACGCAGACCATCACACACCTGCTCCCTACCTATTGTTTCAGTTGTGTCATCTGTTGTAAAGACAATGCAGTTTAGGGAGGGAATTCATACTTGAAGCTTTCCTCTATAATTAAGTCAACAGATGTTGTTTGAAGTCTGTACCTGAGGAATTTATTACTTCAGCTTTAAAAAGGAGAGGAATTCACAGATCCACTTTCATGATAATTGTCTCTTTCTTTTTTTTTAAGTCAATGTACCCAGCCTGGAAATGACTAATAATAGTCACAAATTTGTGATGGTTGTAATTTTTTAACAATTTGAATGACATTTGCTAAAAATGCTTTCACTAGAGTTATTATCTGGGCTTCATAACTCCTGGCTGGGTGTCTGATCTTCTTTTCATGGGGATGGGTGGACAGAGCTGGCTGGTTCAAATGGACTTAGAGAATAAGGCAGATGCCTCTATAGTTACATGGGGCAGAGAACAAACCATGAAGTTCTAGGTCAAAATCAGAAATGCACAGCTAAACCATAACCAATGCCAGAAAATTCTGAGGCAGGCAATAGTTAACTGTACAGGCGGTAGGTCAAAAAGCCCATAAAAATGAAAACCTGTTACCAAGAAGAGGCAAGATGGTACTCTTGGGAGAAAGCCAAGAAGATGAGCCCTTGCTTCCTTCTGAAGTGTGAGAAGCCAGGACAAAAGTGACATCCTGTGACCTACCAGCTTCAGCTTCTTTTTCTGTTTCCTGCTCTACTTGCCTATGAAAAGGATTAAATTTAATCTTATAAGTGAAGTCTAATATATCATTACTGTAATTGTTAAATTTTTGTTACATAATTGAAAACTGTATGGAAAGATAGTTTAAAAGAACACAGAAAAAAAGAAAAACAGCTGCGTAATGAGAATATTTTCCTTTCTGTGACAGGACAAAATAGGACAGCACATTTTGTAGTTAGTTTCTAACCAAAGTATTTAATTAGAATTTGTGATTGTCAACATTTGTGACAGTTATAATTTGTGAACAAATTATCTATTGATTGTTACTATAACAACTTCTTGTAAATTCACAGATTAAAATTTATATACAAGAGAAAAAAATATCCCAGTATGAAAAAAATTGAACTTTTTAAAACTGCATATCTCAAATTACTCACCTACTTTGACAGTTTTAGTGTCTGGATTAAATATTTTATAGTGATACTACTTAAGATAAAAATGTAAAAGCTAATTTATAGTGACATCTCTTTGTAAAAGGTTCCCAAGCTGATTTATTGCCAAGTTGAAACATGTCAGTGAATACAACTGTTTCTAAAGCAAAAAGACTTCCCAATTTTCTTCTACCACTTAGTCAAACAGCTTCTGCTAAACAATTCATATGAAAAACAGGATCTTTAATTTTATAAAACTTTATTTTCCTATGATATATCCTTTAGTTTCATTCTTCAATTTAGTACCTGCTATGCTCTGTACAAAGAAATAAATTTAGAACACTATCCCCGGTTATAATTCACTTTAATATCTGTACATTTAAAGAAATGTAATGCCAAAGATCCAGAGAACTAGTTCTTCTCAGACTCGACCTTTTACTTACTATCCTCTACTTAGCAGAAAAGTAGTTTACTGGCTGCCAAATTGTGCTGTGCTTTTCTAGTTTTCTCATTGTCTCCCACCATCCTGATGCTGTCTTCTGCTAAATTTATTACATCATGTTCACCCTGGAAAGGACTATGAGGAAACTATACACACACACACACACACACACACACACACATGATTAATCATATTTTCAGTTTGGGTAGAGGTAAGGGATTACCATTCATTTTTACATAGAATTCTTCACCAACGCAATCAATGAAATAATGCACTCTAATTATAGCTTATAAATTCACAAACTCTAGATATTGTGATGGGTGAATGTTATTGGTAGGCTTGAAAGGATTTTTTTAAGTAAACACATTTCAAGGATTATTAAAGGGGAAGTAAACTAATGGTATTTTATATTAGTAGTACTTTGTATTACAGGGGCATTAGAGATACTGTAAAATAAACAGAAGATGAAGGCAAGAGGATGCTGTGAGTGAGACAAACAAGAGACAGCATCGTGGGCACAAGCTGAAGAAGCCGCTGCTTATGGCATAGTGCAAAACCTTATGGGAGAATGTATTGATAGCAAAGGTAATATAATAGGAAAAAAAGATGTATTTGATGACAGCATTTTGGTGGGAGGGAAGAGGAGAAAATAGGAAAAGGATTAAGGGCAGAGAGAGACCAGATGGTGATTGTATTGAGCCAAAACCAAAATATGTCATGGACTCAAATCTTAGCTGTAGAGGCCAAGTGAAAAGGAAAAATACTAACACAAAAAGAACTCGTTTTCATAATTTAATCTATTTACATCATCTCAGAGTGTATTTGAGATGGATTATTCAGAAAGAGAGGGAGGCAACATTTATAATAAGTTTAACAATACAGACTCAAGTGAAGGAAAGGCAGGCAAATGCCAACCACAAGTGTCAACAGAGTAACTATGGTTGCACACAGACTGGAGCTTCCTCCTAGCCCTAATGAAGAGAGAAATGTCATAAATTATAAAACGTTCATTAAATATCATTATCTAAAATTAAGGCACCTACTCAATATTTGGCAGAACAATATTGTAAAAAATACAACTCTTGTGTAACAACAGGAGGAATAAAATATAACCAGATGTCAGTGGCTCACACCTGCCATCCTACTACTCAGGAGGCAGAGCTCAAGAGGATCATGGTTTGAGCTAGCCTGAGGGAAAAGCAAGACCCAGTCTCAAAATTACCCAACACACACACACACACACACACACACACACACACACACACACACACAAGGCTGGCAGAGTGGCTCAATGGTAGAGTGGCTGCCTAGCAAGCATGAGGCCCTGAGTTCAAACCCCAGTATCGCCAAAAAAATATAATCAGTGATAACCTCAGTATTGATTTCTTGGCAAACAGATAAGTTAAATTTTCATGGCTATCTTTGAGAGCAACCTAAAGTAAAAATCCGTGAGTAACATTTAAGAGAAAATCACAAAAGCAAAGACAAAAATATCACTGTAGGAGTGTGTAGTCTTTTTGTTATCTGACTTCATCCAAGGACATTGATTCATATAGAAGAGCATGTTAATCACAAATGTGAACAAAATAGCCACAGTTCCTGCTCTCGTGAATCCTCAATTCTGATAGAGGAGTCAGTAAGTGAAGTTAGAAAGATATAAAAGTAGTGATGACAATTATGATAGATGCTAAGAACAGTGTTAATGAACAATGCCATAGACAGGTACAGGGTAAGGATAGGCTGTCCTGTTTAGGGCCAGGATCAGGCAAGCCCTCTTTGAGAAGATGACATTTGGCAAAGAATCTGGAGAATGTAGAACAGTGAATCGATGCAGGAACCAAAATAACCTTTCCTAAGTACATGTCTGACAGACTTTAACGTGTACCATCTACACAGGGTGTTTAAGACTATATGCTCTAGGCAAATGAGTACAAAAATGCAGGCATTTTTGACTGGATAATTATAGAAATTTCACGAAATTTAGAAACCAACAAGCTGGTGATGCAGTTAATATTATAAAAAATAATAAGCTTAAACAGCATTTTAGTCCAAATAAAAGTTAGAGCTAGGACTGGAGAAACAGCAGAATTTAGAAAGGAGTCTCAAAAATGTCTCCTAGATGCTTCTTTGAAATCCTAATTGTGCTACTGGCAAAAGAAAAGTGAGTGCTCCTTTCCCTCCCACACTAGAGAGATCCACTGGATCTCAGGAGTGATGGCAAGCTGTCCTGCATAGGGCCACTGTGTTCACACAATCCCCCAGGCTGTGCCAACAGAGATCTCCATACTAGTATTGAGGGAGAATGTCAGCCCACCTACAAAGGAAGAGGTATAGAGGCTCCCTAATTCAATTACCCAATATTGTGGGTGCACCCAGGATCCTGCATATGCTAGGTAAGTGCTCTACCACCAAGAAACATCCCCCACCCTTTTGTGTTATTTTAAAAATTATATTCTTTTACTGAAAAATTCCATTTACACAAAAAATTAAGCAAAAAAACAAATATACAATGAACATTAATTTTCCTTTTTAACTAAACAGAACTTTCTCAAAAGAAGAAATTCAAATGGCCAGAAAACACATGAAAAAATGCTCACCATCTCTAGCAATAAAGGAAATGCAAATTAAAACCACACTAAGATTCCACCTCACCCCTGTTAGAATAGCCATCATCAGCAACACCACCAACAACAGGTGTTGGCGAGGATGCGGGGAAAAAGGAACCCTCTTACACTGTTGGTGGGAATGTAGACTAGTACAACCACTCTGGAAAAAAATTTGGAGGCTACTTAAAAAGCTGGACATCGATCTACCATTTGATCCAGCAATACCACTCTTGGGGATATACCCAAAAGACTGTTACTCCAGAGGCACCTGCACATCCATGTTTATTGCGGCACTATTCACAATAGCCAAGTTATGGAAACAGCCAAGACGCCCCAGCACTGACGAATGGATTAAGAAAATGTGGTATCTATACACAATGGAATTTTATGCAGCCATGAAGAAGAACGAAATGTTATCATTCGCTGGTAAATGGATGGAATTGGAGAACATCATTCTGAGTGAGGTTAGCCTGGCTCAAAAGACCAAAAATCGTATGTTCTCCCTCATATGTGGACATTAGATCAAGGGCAAACACAACAAGGGGATTGGACTATGAGCACATGATAAAAGCGAGAGCACACAAGGGAGGGGTGAGGATAGGTAAGACACCTAAAAAACTAGCTAGCATTTGTTGCCCTTAATGCAGAGAAACTAAAGCAGATACCTTAAAGCAACTGAGGCCAATAGGAAAAGGGGACTAGGAACTAGAGAAAAGGTTAGATTAAAAAGAATTAACCTAGAAGGTAACACCCACGCACAGGAAATCAATGTGAGTCAATGCCCTGTATAGCTATCCTTATCTCAACCAGCAAAACCCCTTGTTCCTTCCTATTATTGCTTATACTCTCTCTACAACAAAATTAGAGATAAGGGCAAAATAGTTTCTGCTGGGTATTGAGGGGGGGAGCAGGAGGGGGTGGAGTGGGTGGTAAGGGAGGGGGTGGGGGCAGGGGGGAGAAATAAACCAAGCCTTGTATGCACATATGAATAATAAAAGAAAAATGAAAAAAAAAATTTTCCTTTTTACCTCAGTCCCAAAGCCTCTAACCACCTTATTCAAAAGCTGTGTCCATACTAAACAGTTCCTTGTGTAAAATTAAAGCTATATTTAATGCACACACAAGCATTGGTACTTGTGTTACACACACACACACACACAATGGCAGCATAGCACACATATATATTATGCCATGTTTTCTTTCATTTAACAATATATCTTGGAGGCCACACATTGCATTTTACGAATTTTGATTCACTTAATCTCTTTTCCACTCATGCTTCTATTTATTTTCCCAGTCTTCACTATTATTAAGTGTTAAAATGAATAGCCTCACCAGGTGTGTGGTGGTTCACTTGGGAGACCAAGGCAGGAAGATTGCTACTTCGAGGCCAACCTGGGCTACATAGTGAGCTTAAGGGCATCCTAGGCAACTTCTCAAGACCTTGTCTCAAAATAAATTTACAAAGGACTGGGACATGACTCAGTGATAGAGCAGGTACAAGGCCTGCCTTCAATCACCAGTACTGCAAATATTTTTTGTGTACATGTGTGAGCATATCTGGAGGAAAAACTTGCAATTTGGACTTACTGGGTCAAAGAAGATGTACATTTTAAATTTTTAGCAACTACCAAATTCCATTGTAAAGAGGAAGAACCAATTTATATTCCCACAAGTAACAAATGAAAATGTTTACATTTCCAACTATACTGTAAACTTTTTACATAACTTACATCATAGCAATCTTAGGAGGAGGAATGACTATTACTCCCAATTTAAAATTTGAGTGAACTGGGGCACAGGAAGGTGAAATGTCCAAACTGGGAGCTTGGTTCAACGTTCTCTGTCACTCAACATGCCTTACGGGCTTCTTCATTTTTAGTCCTAACTCTTTCACTTGAAGCCAATGACATAGGCCAAGTAATGTGCCTCACAGCTATAGTTTACTTATCTGTAAAGTAGATAAATGTATTTCAGTGTACTAATATGAGAATAAAATGAGATAAGTGTGAGGAAAATCTCACTCACAGGGGGCTAAGAAAATGCAAACTCTCTTCCTCCCTGTTGAGAAGGAATGAATCACAAGGAAGCATAAATTATATCCCTGACAAATCCTTTCCTATGGCATGGAAAGTAAAGAAGCATTTTTGTGCTAATGCTAGAGCAATGATGCCACCAAAAATTAGATGTTGTGCTGGAATGCCCCTCTTGTCTCTCTTCTGCGGAGTCTTTAAATCTGATTGGTTTACTCTTGGCCTAGCTTCTTCACAGGGCTAAAGACTGATAATGCCACGTGTGCTGGAAACGCTAACCGTCCATTCCATGGCAGCGTTGAATGGCCCTTCTCTTTCAGATCCACAAGTCAAAACTAAATCAGGAGATGGTTCACGCGCTTCTTCCTTCCAAATGTGTTCACATCACACCCTGAGGTGATCTCACACCATACACCTCTCTCCTCATCTCTGAGGGGATCAAAATGGGAAGCGGGATATTTAGATATGACTGAGCTGACATAATGGTTTCCATGTGACTCCGAAAACTCACAACCATACAGAAATGTCAAAAAATTTTTTTAAAAATATTTTAAAATATTTAAATATAATATTTAAATATAATATTTAAATATAATCTGGTTTTAAAAATAATCTGGTTTTGTTTTTCACAACCAGATTATAAAACAATGAACACTCTCACGATTGCACTGACTCTTTCACTACTCACTGTCACCTGCTCCATGGCTCTGTATCTGTGAGTATCTATCTTGCCTCCCATCCACAACATGCCAGAGTGCTACCCAGTAATGGCACAAAGCTCAAATATTTAGCTATTCATTCGATCCACAAATATTTCCTAAAGGTCAAGCACTATTTAAAGTGCTCAAATGAATATTTTTCTTCCTTTTGCTTTCTTCTCTTCTACTTTTTTTTTCAGATTATATAATTACTTCTTTCATTGAAATCTTAATCTTCTGTCTTTTGAACTGGATAATTTTCTTTTGGTTATATTGAGGTTTGAACTCAGGGCCTTGCACTCAGTAGGCAGGCACTCTACCACCTGAGCCTTATCCCCAGCCCATTTTTAGTTCAGTTATTTTTTTTTTTGGATAGTCCTGTGGTTTTGCCTGGGCCAGCTTGATTGCAATTCTCCTATTTAAATTTCTAGTATAGCTGGGATGACAGGCACATGCCACCACGCCTTGTTTATTGGTTGAGATGAGGTCTTGCTAACTTTTTTGCCTAGGCTGGGCTCAAACTGTGACCCTCTTGATCTCCACCTCTGAGTAGCTGGGACTTACAAGCATGAGCCACCACACCAGCCCATTTATTTAACTGGATAAAATTTTTAAAATGACAAGTCACAATACCACATAGAATCAAAAAGTGCTTTAGCCCATATCCCATATGATATAATTTAGAAACGAAAATTGCACATTGGCAAAAAAAATTTTAAAGATCTTGTGAACAAAAGTTTCTGTTTTTTTCCATTAGTATTACTATTACTGCATAGTTACAAAAATGTTTCATTGACCTTTACAAAGAAAACCAGTCTCTGAATATCCTCCAAGTTTGGCAAATCTGGACATGCTCCATTAATCTCTTTTAGTTTAAGACACAGTTTTCTTCTTCTGGTCAAATGAGAGCAGTTAATTCATCCTTTAATGTACCTCCTCTGACCTAATGCACAGCAAATATATACAAAACCATGAATGGAAAGACACAAAATACACTTATGGTCTCAAAACCTATTAAACATCCCTGCATACCAGAAACAGAAAAAAAGTATAGAGTGTAGCCTAGCTGAGGCTATAGCTGTACTTGGCTCTCGTCCTGACACTGGCAGTAACACCTGGGAATTAGGGAATGAGAATGAGGGGTGGCCGTTGGAAATTTGCAGATTAGAGTCAGGTTTGAAAACAGGGAAAGCAGACTCTTTCTGGTGGAAGGAGTTTAGAATCTGTAGTTAATCAATCCCTGGTGTGTGGGTTTATAGAATATTTCAGAAACGAGAGAACCAAACACACCTTGTCCCCAGGAGCTGTACCAAATACCCCTGGCCTGCAGTCTTATGTGCCTGCCAAGACCACGGGCAAGCGCTCAGCAAGGCCATGACAATACTGGCTTGGAGGAGGGGTCCGGAAGTTGGGAAAGAAGATGCAAGATCACTAGACAGAGAACTATGAGGAAAGAGAAAGAAGGGGGGAGAATCTCATTCAAAATGAGACTTCAAAGCAAAATTTCAAAACATATGAAGAATTCTGTGCTGTTAAAATTATTCTGCCAAACATTTGAATCATAACTTCACTCCAGGTAGAATTTTCTGAGACCATTCTAACTGAAAGTTCAGAACATGTATGATTTGAATGATTAAGGGGAGAAAAAAGAAATATATCAAACTATGTCTATGAAAAATAGAAATGAAATAAGTCAGATAAATTAAGAAGCAAAATGATTAAACTTCTTGGATGTAAAAAAAAATCTGTTTAGAGTAAAAACTTCAAAATATGGGGTAGACATGAAAACAGAGACAATAAAAGAGAAAATCACAAATTGGAAAATATTACTGAGGGATTCACCCAGACCACAGCAGAAAGAATGAAATAAGAATGAATACTAAGTACAGAAATCAAAGATTCCAGTATGTCAGGGAGAATTCCAATTTACATTTGTTTCCTGGTATAATTACTAATGGTTAGATGTATTAGCATAAATTAATTATACAAAGGAGTCTAATTGTGATATTTATAACAAGCATATAATGTACTTTGATCAAATTCACCCTATCTATGTTGTTCTGTCTTAATCACCTTCTCTCCTCTGCCTCTTTTTAAACAGTTCTTGGTGGGTTTAATTGAGCTATTATCATATATATATATATATATGATAAATATATATATATGACAAATATATATATGCATATATATATATCCTGTATAATATTACAACTATATACCATCAGACTAGGTAAAGTCTAAAGAAACAATACCTTGTTTGTTTGAGGTAGAGACAAAATGAGGTTATGGAGTAACTACAGATTTTTGTGCTAGACATGGAAATATCAATTGATACAATCACTTGCTAAAGCTGAATATACACAGAGCCTGTAATCCAGTAATTTCAGTATTTCACTCCTAACTATACACTTAAACAGAAATGTAAATGAACTGTGAAGGAAAGACAGGTTCAAAGAAGGAAATGAAAGAATTTCAAACAGTATTATTCAGAATCACCAAGCACTAGAAACAATCTAAATATCCAGCAAGAACAGAATGGAGAAATAAGGTGTGGTGTTCATATAATGCAACACTCCAAGTAAAAAAAGCAAACATGTCACCAGTAAATAAATAACATACGAGTCTAACAACAAACATTGAGCAAGAGGTGCTGTATGCAAAGACTTGATGTTGTATTATTCCCATTTATATAAAGTTCAAAACAGGCAAAACTATTCTACAGTAAAGAAGACGGCATGGAGCCAGCCCTAGGTAAGAAGGAGGAATGCTGGGAAGGAGCATGAGAGGACTTTGGGGTACTGGTAATGTCTACTTTGTGATCTGGTTACACAGGTAAATTTACTTTATGAAAGTTCATTAAAATGTACTCATGTATATAAATACCCTTATTTCTATATGTTTGCTATGGATTAAAAAAAAGATAAAATTTCAGGTAACCAATATAGATATAAAATCATCTTGATATCATTCAAATCACCAAATGAATCAAAAGAAGAAGAAAGAATATAGGAGGATTTGGAAGAGAAAAAAGAAGAAAAGAAGGAAGAAAATTTATACAGAAAGTTTTATCAATCTAACAGAAGGCACGAGAAGAAAAGAAAAGAAAATGGATGGTAAGCAGAAAACACAAAAAAGAGTGGGCTCAAATATGCCTAACTGTGTAAGAAAACAGTGACTGTGAATATATAAAACTCACCTATTAAAAGACAGATTATGAGATAAATTCAGCTATTTCCTGGCTGTAACACCAGAACAAAAGGAACATTTGAACATAAGGATAACCATGTAGGTTTCTGGCAAGATGCATTACAAACCAATGAAGAACAAGCCTCAAGACAGTAAATCAACCTTTAATTTGTATGCGTCTAGACATAACACTGCCCTAGACAGAGCAAACTGATATGATTACAAAGTAAAACCAACAAGTCTAGAACTATAGTAGATGTTAAACACTTCAATAAGAAACAGATCAAACAGAAAAAGCTAGAAGCATATAGAATATTTTAACTACTAGATTGTATCCAGTTCTAGCATACCCCTCCCTACTTCCCTTTATTTGCCAAAACATACACCACACACACACACACATTCTCAGACTACTCAGAAGTGAGTAGACATCAATAACAAACTCTTGAACTGTATCCTGTAGGGAAAAACCCTCATTCTTAAAGAACATGGGAAGAGGCTTAAGGAGAATTCACTTGTCTATACCAGAATACAAAGCAAAGTCCCGACACATGGTTCATTGGAATTATGAACAAGATGAAAAAATGACATTAGAACCATGCAATTAGAACAAAAAAGAAGAGCAAAAGAAACGCAGTAGAAATCAAGACCTAAAGAACACATGAAAACTTCCAACCAATGTTGTACAGTATAGAAAAAAACTTACTAAAAAATTGAATAAAATATGAGTCCAAATATAAGATAACACAACACAGAATGAGGTAAAGATGAAAACTGAAACTATAAGGAAACAAATTGAAACTACAGTAATACCATAATGGAAATAAAAAATAAATTACATATAGAAAGGAACTGAACAGACATGGCTGAAAAATAAATTGCTTACGCAGAGGAAAGGCTCATGATAAGCACAGTAAAGTCAAAGGAAAGAGATTAACAGATTAATGGAAATAGAAGATAATAGCTATTGAAGAGTGATGATGGTGACATTATACAAGGTGGAATGCATACAGTTGTCTCTGAATTGAAAACCAATGAGTCAGAAAAAGTATTGCAAAAGAAGTAGAAAATGATCTTGAAATGTAAAACTAAGGCACTGTGTAACTCAAAAGGACATATCGTAGCCCAAGACAAAATTTATTCAGCACTACCAAATCTAAATTATATTCTTGATGCTATTGAATTTCAAGGATAAGAAAGGAATATTTTTCCATACAGAGACAAGTAGTCTATTATAATTGTAAACAAAACCAGAATGACCTCTGTCTTTTCTGAATTAACATTCTAAGTAGCAGGACAATGTAGAAAGTCTACCAAACTCCAAAGAAAAAGAAATGTGATCCAAAAAATACATCCAGCCAGGATACAAAATATGCATCCACTCAAGTAGAAAGACCACAGGAAAGGAGAGGAGAGGAGAGGAGAAGAGAGAAAAGAAACATTAAATACAAAAGAATGCAAAGATTATAGCATACATCAGCTTTCTTGATGAAGACAAAATGACTCATCATTTTGTAGAACCTAGTTAATGCAGAGAAAGAGACACCATGGTAAATGGCAACTCCTACTATATTGAGTGCTTTAAGACAGTAATGTCACAGTATTACCAAGACACAAAGAATGTCCCAGTGTTCTAAAACCCAACAAGTGGTTCTTCGTGTTGAAAGGCAAAAGAGACACATAGTATGCCCAGGAATGAAATAACTTGGAGGATATTGCACTTACAAAGTATTTTTTATTACAAAGTACTTTTTCACACTGCATTTTCAAAGTATTTTCACTTTAAATGAAATCTGTACAACAAGGAGAGTCAAAATTTAGAAGTTAAACCACCAACAACAAATGTTGACAAGGATGTGGAGAAAAAGGAATCCTCATACACTGCTGGTGGGAATGCAAGCTAGTACAACCATTCTGGAAAACAATATGGAGGCTTCTTAAAAATCTAAACATAGATCTGCCATATGATCCAGGAATACCACTCCTAGGGATATACCTGAAGGAATGTGACTCAGTTTATTACAAAGGCACCTTCATACCCATGCTTATTGTAGCACTATTCACAATAGCCAAGTTAGGGAAACAGCCAAGATGCCCCACTACAGATGAATGGATTAAGAAAATGTGGTATTTATACACAATGGAATTTTACTCAGCTATAAAGAAGAATGAACTTTTGTCATTTGCAAGTAAATGGATGGAATTGTAGAACATCATCTTAAGAAAGTTAGCTGGGCTCAGAAGGCCAAAAATTGCATGGTCTCCCTCATAAGTGGATTATAGACCTAAAACAAATACAGTAATATTATTAGACGTGGGTCACACGCTAAGGGGAGAACACACATGAGAGGAATAGGGAAAGGGAAGGAAACCAAATACTTGAATGTGGTTGATGTGCTTACTGCAGAGAAGCAAATATTGCAATCTTAAACTGGCAGAGGCCACTATGGGGAGGGGACTAGGAAGTAGTGAAGAAGTCTGGTAGAGATGAACCAATATGGGTTGCAATACACATGTGCATGGAAGCAATGCTAAGAATCTCTCTGCATAGCTATCCTTATCTCAACTAGCAAAAATGCTCTTTCTTATTATCTCTTATGTTTTCTCTTCAACAAAATCAGAGAACAAGAGGGCAGAACAGGTTGTGCCTGGAAGTGGGGGGTGGCCCAAATAATGTATACACATGTAAGTAAATGTAAAAATGATAAAAGAAAGAAAAAATTTAGAAGTTAAGAATGAAGATGTGGTAAACAAAATTGATGATGAGTATTATATCCATTTAAGTATAGAATTAAGAACATAGAACTATGGTTATAAAACTGTCTTAAAACTTTAAAATGCTTGAGTGTCTTTTCTTAATGTCAAGTAAAATTCAGTTTATTGGTTTTTATTAAAATCAGAAGGTAGATTCTGGTGGTGGTTCTAGTTAATAGACTGCATGCATATGCTGATCATTCATTTCTCCCAGCATTGGATTAAAGTTATACTAAAAGTATAAAAAAGATCAAAGAGAACAAGATAAGGACTGATAGTTTACAAAAGAGTTCTGTGAATTTCTCAAAGTCCAAAACAGCAGACATAGAGTGAAAACGTATGAAAGGCACTTTCTGGGCATGAAGAAGCCAAGTATGATGGGTGGAAAATAAACCCAGGGTCAGTAACAATTAAAAGTGTGATGATATGGGCTGGGAATGTAGATGAGAGGTAGAGCACTTGATTAGCGTGCATGAGGCACTGGGGTCCATTCCCAGCACCACGGATATTAATACATGAAAGTGTGAAGATAAAACAGTTGCCCCATCTCCATTCAGGCACCTGATCCAAAGAACAAATCAAAACTGAACAAGAGTTTTATTCAATAAAAAGTAAATAGCCTGGGGAGACCCAAAGTGGAAATGTTGACACATTGGGTAAAACCTAGTATAACTTCTCATTTAGGGATTCTTTGGTTTAAGGGTCCACTTGCTACTCATTCTCATTTAAGGAAGAATTGTTTACTCATAATTTCCAATCTACTTTTCCAATATCCTAAAATAATGAACTGCTATAAATTATCTGACATTTGAGGAACACTAGTTTAAGAAGAAAACGAAAATAAACATGACAAATGCTCTAGAGAAAGAAGGATACTTGAAGGAATAGAAAAGAACTTTTTCAGTTGTTATACCAGAGATTTGCAAGATGTCAAATCCATATACCAAGAGTTGGTCTATAAAAAGGAACTCATGAGATGGCAAGAAGGAACACCTGGAAAATTAAAATGACAGTTCAAAACAAAGAAAGTAGGGCACAAGGAAGTATCAAAAAATAATACATAAGCACATTCTACAGCTGATAACAGTGCTAGGTGTCAGCTTGAGAGGAGCCAAGAAATGCACATGCAGTAAGGAAAATAAACACCCATTCCAAAACATACTACTGAGAGATTTGCCAACACCAGGGTTTAAGGGAAGATCACAGAAGCTTAGTGAGAGAAAAGATGGCAACACTGACTGCTAGCAAGTAAGGAGCATTGTCTTTAAAAGTCTAATGAAAAAAAAATCAGAGAACAGGAGGGCAGAACAGGTCCTGCAAATTGGGAGGGGATAGGCAAAGGGTGTAGGAGGGTGAAGATGGTGCAAATCCTGTGTACACATGTATATAAATGGAAAAATGTTAAAACTATTCCAGAAATGGGAGGAGGAAGGATAAAGGAGAATGGTGAGGGGGTGAATTCAAGTATGATATATTGTAAGAACTTTTGTAAATGCCACAATGTACCCCTACCCAGCCCAACAATAAAAAAGTTAAAAAAACAAAAGTCTGATGAAAACTGATTTTGAACTTTAAAGTTTTTTCTTTACCTAGCCAGATTGTTAATCAAGTATAGTGATATATGCAAATATACTATATGCAGAGGCTCTTAAAATTTATCTCCCATGCATCCTTTTTTAGGAGGTTACTTAAATGGGTCATAGAAGACTAACTAAGAATGAGAAAGGCATAGGAAGCAGGAAACAGTGATTCTAACCTGGGATAATAATGAAGGAAGACCCAAGCAAATAGTTGTGCACTGAAACTACTATTTTCAAACTACAGTTTGAAAATAAACAGGCATTTAAAAAAGTGGGCATGGGGATGGGGAGGAGATATTCTATAGACTTTATGTAGCCTGAAAACTGTAAGAATAAATCTAAGATCAGTTAAAAAAATAAAAAGCAAGTGGAAATCTGAAGGTAGGTAGTACTGTGCACAAAATTTATGTGTTTTCACATAATCCTTGCTTGCCTGGGCAATGGACCACAGTTACACAGTTACAATAATATAAGCAGTGTTTGTCATTGATTCAACTTTAAAAATCTAAACAGTTCAGGACATGGGAAGTTATTAACAGGAGTTATACAACAGAAGGCAATTTTTTCCAGACTTACTAATACAAAAGTAAAACAAACTTTGCAAATTAAGGAAATTAAAGGGGTGAAGGATCAAGGCTTACAAAGCAGGGAGTCAAGGAAGACTACCCATAACCAAGAAATGAAGGGAAATACACATTCTTGAATGAACAAAAAAAAAAAATCAAAAGAGGAACTAAAACTAGTGAAACAGTTGCTATGAGAGGGAAAAGAGAGAGCAGTCAAGGGAAGTACATGTGACTTAAATCTGCATTTACTATTTAGGGAGTCAAAGACAATGTTTGAAATAGATAACCAAAAATGTCATGAATAACCAAGTTAGAATCTTAAAAACTTAAAACTAGAAGCCATTAAGATTTTAAAATGGTAAACTGAAGAAGATCCAGGATGTGAAAAAGTCTGCTGTTTTTCACAGAGAGCCCCCCCCTTTGCTATTCGTTCTTGTCCTATTTTTACAAAACTTTAAATGTTATAATGTATATGCATACATATAGAGAGATAAATTTTAAAGAAACTGTTACTGGAACAGCATAATATTAAACATCTTTTTATAAAATAACTTCTGCTATTGACCTGTCTAAAGAAATGTATAAAAAGAAGTTTGCAAAAACATTTATCTAATGTTCCCAAGTGGTGGGATTTGAGGAGAGTTGAGAGACTCATTCTTCATACTGTTCTGTACTGCTTGAATAATTTATGGTAATACCATTATTGTACACTCTAAATGATGGAAGGGTAGTGAGACATAAGTGAAGTAGAAGCAGAGAGACCCCTGACCTATTCCAAAAGCCCAAGTGAGAAAATGTATGGTGGTGTAGACCAGGATGGCCCGTGATACCATTTGGAGGAAGAAGTAACAGGTTGGTGCTGGGCACAAAAGGAGTCAGGATGAGCTGGAGGTTTCTCACTTGAGCTAAGCAGAAAGTGATGTGCGTTATCTGTGAGTTGAGAGGGGTTACAGACGAGATGGAGATTCTGACTTCATATAGCCGAAGTCTGAATATACACGAAACATAAGTAATAATCATATAGTCAGTTACTTACACAACTAAGGTAAGTTCATGCTGGACATATAAATTTAGCATTTGTCAGCAAATAGATGGGATGCAAATCTAATGAGAAGGCATGAAGCTATTTTCACAAGTAAGAGAGCACTGATGCTCTTAGAGGGAGAGGAAAGGGTGATGAGCCCATGGGAAGTATTTGCTCCTTTCTGGACGAGGGACTTTCATGCTTCGGAATGAGAGAAAAGAAGAGCATTGCAAATGCAAGTATCTTTTGTAGCTTTGGTGGTGAGAAGATAGAGTCCTATGATCTTTATATTCTCAGCATAGTAGGAGATCAGATCATCTGCTGGGAGGAAGGAGAGAAAAGAGGCAGAAATGGCTAACAGAGAGAGGAGGGCATTGGGTAAAAGCCTAAAATAATATTACAGACCACAAATACTCATCAACTAGCTTTTTTAGTCATGACATCAGAAATCTTATTCTTAACTGATTTTGTTTCCGTGTTTTCATTTGTCAGTAGCCTAGGTTCTATTTAATCCACTCATTGAATAAAAGAATACTAATATTCAATCAGAAGTACATAGACTCATAAAACATTGAAACTCAAAGAATAATCTTAGATATTGTATACCACAAACTTAATGACATAGATGATAATACTGAGGCTCAAGTAATTTTCCTCATTACAGAGGTAGAAAAAAACCATAAGCTTTCAGATTCTTAACCTATTGGTTTGAAATTACACACAAACACATACAAACTCCATAAACAAATCAGAAAGGGTTTGTTTACCAGACTTAATAGATGTCAATTAAAAAAATTAGTCTTTGTCAGTTTCTTTGGGCTACAAAGTAAGGATATATTATAATATTACGTGTGATATGCTTCTGAATACTTGTGCATGAATCATTTTTAAATGTACAAGTAATTAACTGCTAAAGAAGATATCTATACTGAATATGTCCTGAAAGAGAAATCTTTTCATTGTCTATACTATCAAATACAGTACTTTGTCTCTTTTTATGTTGATAATTATCACTACTTAAAGACATAGTTTATCATTCTAATTCCATTATTCCAATATCTTCTTAAATTTATGCCCCAAATAACATCTAAGAAGTGGAGAAAATTATTCCCAGCTTTATTTTTATCATTTGATTAATTTTTTTAGAATTACATCCAAATGACTCTACTTGTTTTTCACACTCCAAAAAGCAGCCACCTGCTACCTCCTTCATAAAGGAAATATCCTATCAGATTTTCTATTCCACATAACTAACTTCTTTCCTAGGAGAAGAAGAGATGAACAGTGATAATTACTCTTTTTTTTTTTTTACAAACATTTGTGTTGGGCTTTCTAATGTCATGGTAAATTTTTGCCTTTTTGAACATTATGTTGAATCCTTTCCACTTTTCGTTAATATCATAGTTAATTCTTTCCACATAACAACCTTGTGGTTGAATATTAAACTTCTAATTCTTTTGAAAATGTTCTTTGAAATATTTTTCTGCAGAATTATAAGGCAACCAGTGGTGCTATAATTAAAATTTCACATTGTTTAGGTCATGTAATCACTACCACTGCACTCAAACAAAAGCTTACTAGTTTCATTAATTCCTAGCTTTGTATGTGAGCAAATTCAAATAAAAATGTACTAACAGAAATGCGAAAATATATTTCCTTTTTACTCTTACTCAGAGTGGGATGGATGAAGACAACCATGAAGCATGTTCTCCTTCACAGATACCAAAGACTTGGAAAAGGACAGTTGTCCTGTTGTAAGGATAGCTGGAGATGGGTTTACCACGAAACTAATGAAGAATAAACCCCATGGCTACATGGCTACATGCATTTGTAAAATTGCTGAAGTCAATTAGGTTTTCTTGTAACAGCTAAGACAATTGTCACTTCTACTGTGACTTCACCATACTTTTACTCTTGGCTGGTGACAATGGAATGTGCTTATGTGATTCACAGACAACTCTGTGTATAGGAAAATCACTGCACAGGACTTACTTACAAAAAAATCTCCCATCATCTCCAGTGATAATTCACCCAGCTACACTGAGATGCCCACAAGCCTTCATTCCAAAACTATGTGAGTAGGCAAGGAGAAATGACACTTGAAATATCTGGAAATATTCATTAGTATGTAAAAATTATTCCAATAATAAGATTCATAAAATTGTGAATGTTTGACTTTTATTGATTCTCAGTCAAAACAAAGTTCTCTCCTGTCCAAAATGCACTCATTAATGGACTGAAGGCTTTCAATTCACATACGAGGGAGACTTAGTAGAGATTTTTTCCAAATTTGGCTGTAATCCCTAAAAATTCATAACATTACCAAAAACAAGTTGTGGAAGCAGAAATTTTCCAAGTGGTTGAAATCTATGAATTTTCATTAACTTTCCTTCTGCCTTTAGAGAAAGTATTAAAAAATCAACGTTCCCTGAAAAGGTGATCAAGAGATTTCAGGCAAAAAAATTAAGATTTATTTGGCAGTTGAGTAATTAACACAAAATCATTTTTCAGAAATTTTGTGATAATTTTTAGCTCTTAAAATTTGTTTTACTTATATGTGATTTCTTTCTTACTCTAAATTCACATTCATATATGTATCCAATTTTCTTTTCAAATTTTTTGGGGGGTGGATCTACAGTTTGAACTGAGGGCTTTGCACTTTCAAACCCCTGGATACTTACAATCCATTTTGCTCTGGTTATTTTGGAGATGGGGCCTGGAGAACTATCTCCCTGGCTGACCTCAAATTACAGTATGCCTGATCTCAGCCTCCTAAGTAGCCACCAGTGACTGGCTTAAAATTATTTTTCTTGAAGTTGGTTATGAAAAGTATATGAACGTCAAGTTCCAGACAATTGAGTGTATTTGGTGACCACACAGCCCCACAAGCCTGGATGAACATTCTAATTTGCTGTTCAGCATAACCACGGCCAAAATTAAAAGAGAGAATAGAAGATACTTCCCCGCTTTCCCAAAAGGTTTGGGGACTGGAAGTTATTCGTGAAAATGGAAGTTCTGAGCTTCAATAGAATGAAAATAATTGTTTTGACATAATGATACTTTGCACTTTAATTTTTCACAAGAAAGACCATCAAAAGCGACTGTCAGAAGATCAATAAAAGAGAAGACTTTGAAGGGTGGTCTATCTCCTGGTAGCTGACCTTACTGGCCAGGCTGATGTTCACTAATTACAATGGGATGGCTCACTTCTCTTTCCCACACATGAATTCAACCCTGCTCATCAGTTACAAAGGTTTACATAGGTTATGTTTTTTTCCATTTGGAGGAGTAATGAATGCATTTAAGAAAAACACCTGGCCTAGTACTGGTGACTCATGCCTGTAACCCTAGCTACTTAGAAGGCAGAGATCAGGAGGATCACAATTCAAAGTTAACCCCATGGCAGAGGGGGTGGGGAAGCAGAACCCTATCTCAAAACTACCCAGAACACACACACACACACACACACACACACACACCACACACTCACACACACATATATACACACGCACATACACACACATACACACCACACACTCACACACACATACATACACACGCACATACACATACACACACGCACACACACACACACATACACACACATACACATACACATACACACACACACCACACACACACACATACACACTCACACACCACACACACACACATACACACACACATGCACACACATACACACACACACACATACACACGCACACACACACATACCACACACACCACACACTCACACATACACACACACGTGCGCACACACACACACGCATACGCACACGCATACGCACACACATACACACACGCGCACGCACACACACATACACACGCGCACGCACACACATACACACACATACACACACGCATACACACACAGACACGCACACACACACACATACACACACACCACACACACACACCACACCACACACACACATACACACACACACGCGCGTGCACACACACACACACATACACACACACACACACGTGCGCGCGCACACACGAAGGGCTGGAGTGGCTCAACTGGTAAAGCTCCTGCCTAGCAAGTGTGAGGCCCTGAATTCAAACCCTAGAACTGCCAAAACAAAAAGAGAGAGAGAAACACTTGAAGAAACAAAATTAGGGAAACTAGTTACCTAAAGAGCACAAATTCCCATGGAGCAGCTCATGATTTTCTGAAATATAAGCTACTAATCTAGTCGCTTTTAATTGCACCTAATGGGTAAGGAATAATGTGAGTCAGAGATAAGGATTCTTAAACCAATGCCTGCCCTATAAGTGAGAATTTTCAAAAACCAGGTATTTTAAGGTTCACTGAGATGAGCTTGACCCACTCAAAATATTTTTGCAACCTAAACATTTTCTTTCTCTCTCTCTCCTGTCTCAAGTATCTTTTCCTCAGTCTTCTTAATAATATAAAAGCTTTTAGGAAGCATGACACAAAGTCTCTTGTGATTTCAGGGAAATTCTGCTATAGTTTTCCTCCTTAGCTACAACCAGACATTTAAAGTTGAAGAGTGTTGCTGTAGATGAAGCAGAAAAATGAGAATTTCCACTCCTCTGGCCAATCTCATTGCAGTCTCTAAGGGAAAGTTGCTATATCTTTTTCAAATATAAATGATGTAAAATTGTCTAAAAATGCTCTACAGAATTGAGACACCCTCAGAAAAAAAGTTTGCAATATAAGAAAACAATATGAGTTGTTTTATTCAATTTTTAGTTTTAAAAAGTCAAACCAGCAAGAAATCTTAAAAGCATAGTACAATAAACACCTATATGATTTTCATCTAGATTCAACATTTGCTAGTAGCATTTGACCATGTTGGCTATTTCCTTTTCACTATTTCCTTTTATTCCCTGCCAACCCATTTGAAAATAAGATGAACACATCATGCTTCTGCACTGAGTACTTTGACATGTGTCTCATTTTCCTTCAAAGCACAATACCTTTATAACTACATCATGAGATTGCCACTCGCAAGGATATTCACATTTATGTAGTACCATCAAATTAAAATCTGCATTCAGATTTCTTCAGTGATTCTTCTATGTTTCATTTGTTCAGGTTTCAATCAGGAATACCTTAGCTCAGTAATGTTCATTTTTCCTGGGACTCCCTTAAACTGGAATAATTTCCTCTCTATTTTTTTGTCTCTCATCACTTTGATGAGGATATTTGTTTTACATAGTGTCCAAATTTCAATAGACCATGTAATCATGATTAAATTCATGCTAAACATTTTGGTCAAAAATACTACATAGGTGTACTTTCCACTGCTTCTTTTCTGGAAGTAAAGAACACCATGTGCCATGTGCCATTTGATTTTGTCTCTGGTAGTTTGGGTCATTCAAATGTTTTTACTGTCCTTGAGTGTATGAACCGTTTATTGTATCTGAAATCTGAGTCACAACTCCCAGGTTATTTTGAAACTTCACTAGTGTTCTACTAGTCCTATAATTTAATACCGGATCTCTGCCCTTGGGAGTTTATTCTGGTGTAAGATGTGAAGTATGGATTGCATTCCAATTATTCCAGCACAATTTATTCAAAATCCCATGTTTTTCCAGGTAATTTAGGATGCATTCTTTATCATATGTTAAGTTTTTATATGTAATTGGTTCCATTCTGAAATTGTTGGGCAACTTCTTTTACTTGCATGTTTTTTCATGTACAAGTGCCCACTATTTTAAAACAGAAGTTTGTATGTGTTTGATAATTGGTAAAACTACTCTTCTGTTTCAAAATGAATTTTCCTAGTATGAACTTTATAGTTGATTTCTATACTCTAGAAATAAAATACATTGGATTTTTATTAGATTATATTTAATCTATAAATTAATTTGGAGGGAATTTAATTTCTTATATTGACTCTCCAAGAATTGAATGATTTCTTTCCATTAATTAAAATCTCTCTTTTTTTACCTTTCAGGCACATTTTAAATACTTCTTTACATAGATTTTGCTCATCACTATTATAAATGTTAAATATTTCTGTTGAAAATGGAGTTTTCCTTCCACTATGTCTTCAAACTGGTTATGTTTATGTTTATATCTATGAGATTATTGATTTTTGTATGTTAAAATCATATCCTGTTACCTCACAGAATTTAGGTATGTTAATTTTATTGTAGATTCCCCAACTCATCAGTAGCAAGTGAAGATAGTTTTCGTTCTTTATTTTTCCCATTCTTAGGTCCCTAATCCCTTTGTCTGTCTAAAAGCACTCTCCATCACTCCCAATTCAACATGAAATAATAGTGGACATGTGAGCATCCTTCTTGGGGCAATTTTTGAGACAGACAGATGTGGTCCTGTTTCATTTTCCAGAGTAGAGTGAGAGCAATCTACTAGAATGATAGGTAAGTGTCCCCAGGCAGGAAACCTGCTTTATTTGTGATACTCCAAAAGATGTGTTTCTGTGAAGTTAAATTTAAGATCCAATTTTCTTTTAAGGTAGAAATCAAAGGAACTTTCTTACATTACCTCTAAGAAGTCTTGAAGAAATTCTTTTGAATTACATGTACCAAATTGCTGTCTTCCTCGTTCGTTGTTGATGAGGTGATCAAATAAATGCTATAGGAGTCCTGGTGAGAGGAATAGATGTGCCTTTGTGAGACAAGTCTTAGGGAAAAGCCAGATTCCAGTTATTGGTAGGGTAATGAAAAACTAAATTCATCTGTTTTTTTTTTATGATTTTAAAGTAGTTGATTCACTCTCTTCTTAAATGTGTATGTGATTGAGATTATTTGGTGTAGGAAACCTTGAAAAAAACTAGTTACAGGGCAGCAGAGAATTTCTCTTTTATAATATGTTCTGGACAAGACTATCATTGCAATTTTAAGTTGCATTTGCATACACATGAGTGTAATAATTATATATCAGGGTTTTTAAAATTGCAGGTGCCTCAGTATACACATTCAGTAGATTTTATTTAGTAAGACATAATACTTGGGAGTAGTTTGGGAAAAAGTTATGTTACACTAAAGTAGCACATTATTCTAAGCAGTAACCAAATATAATTAAAACTTGATGCTATAAAAAAGATACCCATGTTATACATATGAAGCAAGTGGATGAGAACTTAGATATATCAACTTGAAAAGGAAAACACTAACAAAAAATACTAATGTTTTTCTTACCAATATACTTATGAAAGTAAAGTACGTCCTCTAGACAAGTTGGCTAATAATGAAGAAAATTCTGCATAAGAGGAAAAAAATATCCTTGGATAAGAACGCTTTCATCAAGATTTTCTGAATTTCCCATTAACTTTATCTACTTATTTTGATGGCATGTGAAAGAAATTCCACGTACAGGGGAACATCAATATTTTTACAAAGAAAACTACACAATGAGGATAGGCTAAAATAAAATAGGTTCATTTTTGTTATAACTGAAAAGCAAAAACTTTAGTGATGATTGTGATTGTGTTTATGTTTTCTATGTTTAAATAAGTTTTGCCCAACAATATTTTAGTCTTTGAGGTAAAGGAATTTTGTGTATTGCTTTCCTTTGAATCTTGGATTAACTGCATAAGTGCCTCAGCACCTCACTTTTCACTTGTGAACACAGCTTTTCAACATTATTGTGTACCTTCCAGGTGCCATGATGATGGCTGGGGAGTAAGTGCTTCTTATTCTTTAGGAGATCATAAACTGCTGCCAGAAAGATAAAGATAAAGTATAATTACAATTCAGAAATGAAAAGGGAGGGCATGCTGATAGCAGAGAAAAGCAAGATCAACACTGCAGGGGACATTACAGAAGAAAACTTTATAGTCATGGAGACCTACATAGTAGAAGAGAGGTCAAAAGATTAGCAAGTCAGGTCAAGAAAAGGCAGGAATTCATTTTTTTAAAAGGTGTATGTTTGGGAAATGGAAACTCTTCTGGAATAGTGGTAACTACTGGTTTGACATCTGTTTTCTCAGATACACGTCAAGGTCTGTAAAGCTAAGAAGTACATCTTTCTTTCTCAACACGATATTCATGTCTAGCATAGTGCCTAATACTTTTAAGAAACTCAATGAATATATTTATATTTTTTTCTACTTGGATTTCTTTATATTTTCATCAACCATATAACACTTAATACATTAAAAGTTTTATAATATACTGAATACCCGTGCACCCACCACCCAAATGAAGGAACCAGAACTACCCATTTATAGCCTGTTATACTCATGCTTACTTCTTACCTATCATAATTACTCCTACCAATTTTTGGCTGAATTTTGTATTTAGCAATTTTGTTTTCTATATATGTATGTGTAATATATATATATATATATATTTGTTGAATATAAATATATTTAGTAAATGTCTATAGATATATAAATTCAATATTTGTTGAATGTCCCTGATTATTCTTAAGGTTTTATTTTTATGTTCATTGGCCATTTAGTTTTCCCTTCTGAGTTGCTCATTTACTTAGCCAATTGTATTTATACGTCATGGATCTTTTATAATTGTCATTAATTTGATTGACTCAGTTTTTACTAATGTGTGTTGTGAATTGTATCAGTCAGTATTGCATTCATACAAAAAACACCTAAGGCAGCTGAGTCATAAGGAGCAAAGGTTTATTTAACTTATAGTTTTGGTGGTCCAAAGTCCACAATCAGGCACTTCAATGTGCAAAGCCTCTGTTGTGGAGGAGTGGGAGTCGGGGGGGGGGTGAGGGGGGTGAAAGCTCAGCATGGCGGGAGTGAGGTAGGGACAGATGGTCACACCTTGAACTAAAGGAGGGAGAGACAGAGACAGAGATCCACAATTCCCTCCAAGACAGAGCCACCAATGACCTAAGGACCCCCAACCAAACCTCACCTTTTGAAGTTTATAGCAGTTCCCAATAATGACATCCCAATGAAAAGGCATTTACATGTCATGCTTTGGAGTACACTCAGCATCCAAATCATAGCATAATTAAAATCTCTTTCATTCTGATAAAATATATTAATGTCAAATCTAATTAATATTTCTTCTGTTTGGTTTGTGACTTTTAAGTCTTAACAGATCTTTTCCTACCTAGAAATTACTTATATATACATATATTATTGTATTATATTCACTATTTTATATTATATTATCATATCATATTAGATTATATCTTAGTTTTTTTAAGGTATTTGATCCACTCGGAATTTATTTTTATATATGGTATAAAATAGAGATCTGTTACCTGATTTTATTTTATTTTTCTAAATTGGTAATTTTTCAAATAGCCAATCTGCTATTGAAAAGTTCACCATTCCTTAGTGATCTACAATGTCATCTTCATCATAAATCAATATGTAAGAGTCAATTTCCTCACTTACTCTGTTTCACTATCTTCCCTATCCTGTATCAATTCCACATTGCCTTAATGATTCTGGTTTTGTAAAAGTATCCATATTAGTAGAGTACTTTCATCTCTCTATCTTCATTTTTAAATACTCCCTGCAACCTTGGGCCTTTTATTCTTCCATAAAACATGTTAAAGCTTGTTTGCTATTGATAAATTTGAAAATATTTGTCTTACTTTGTGTTATTTATCTTATTGAATTTTTAAATGTTTTTCCATCTTTTCTGTCTTACTTATGACTAAATCTTTAAAAAAATCTATCAATTAGGTTTGGATTATATGGACTCTTTGTGCTATTAATTAATTAACAATAATTAATTTTTATACTATTCCTCTCACTACATGAAGTAGAGATTGTTGTGGGGCCATTGATTTTGTTTTGAAGGGTCTTTTTGTTTTTGTTTGTTTGTTTTAGCTTTTTATACCAGGTATCAAACCCAAGGCCTTACACATGCTAGACAAACACCTCTGCCACTGAGCTACATTCCCCACCTGAAGTAAAAACTGTTACCTTCTTATTTTTAACATTTTAATCACAGAAATTTTAACATATATAAAGCTAGAGAAAACAACATAATTAACCACTTTAACCAGGATTCATCTTCAATATTTACTAATGCACATCCAATCATTCACTCACTAGACTACTAGTCATTTCCCTCAAATGGCCTCATCTTTACATCCCCCTGTCACAGACAATTTTGAAGTCCTTCTCTTTTAATAAAAACACACTATTATTAACTTAATTTTTAAGTAAAAAATTAACCTTTAATATAAAATATTTCGTATTCCTATTTTTAAAATTATCCTTTAATATATAATGCATCATGTTCTCATTTTTTTAATTAAAAATTAACCTTTAATATAAAATATCCCATGTTCCCACTTCCCTAATTTGTAGACAATATTTTTTGTACTTTGAAAAACTAAATATCCAAAGAATGTCTGTTCTTCACAGTATATATCTCCTAAGTCACTTCATTAGTATGTTCTCCTGGTATCTCTTTTATTTTCCTTTTGAAAAATATGTTGAATAATATATTGAATTAGCTATGTCATCTGTTCCATAGTTGCCTATGATCTTGATTTTGTTATTGCATTCACATAGGTTTGTTCTAGACAATCCTATTTCTCTTTATTTCCTGAAAATTGCTAGCTAGCCCTAAAGCCTTGATCAGATTTAGGTTCAATATTTATTTTTGGCAAGACTTTCTCATAGGTAGTATATTGCATTTCTACCAAGACATGTATAATGTCTAGCTTCTCTTTTTCAATGGTCTTGTCTGCCATTGTTGAGCATTACTTAAATCCATTAATTCATTAAAAATTTACAAAAAATGGTGATGGTTTAATTCTGAGAAGCTCTACATTTATTTCCTAGAATCAGTCATTGAGGAGAAACTCCCATAAAATTAGTCTGAGGACACAGGAAGACTTTTAGGAAATACAGGACTAACTCTTGATCCTTTTTAGCTTTCAAAATAAAGCCCTCCAAAAGTTACAAAACAGTTTACTTCAATAAATCATAAATAATTAGTGTCATATCAAACTTTGAGATTTAAATGTTTGATACATTTCAATTCATAACAGTTATCCTTTTATGTAAAACTTCCCCCCTCACAGGGGGGATGAGTTTATGAGCCCCCAGTACAGTCTTTAAGAGCTTTTTTTTTTTTTTTTTTTTTGGTGGGACTGGGTTTAAATTCAAGGCTTCACTCGCTTCCTTGCTTTCAGATACGGAAATGTTTCATAATCACCATGATCACCCTGTATCTTTACTGACTCAGAGGTGAAATCAGTCATAGTTCCGATTCCATGTCTTATCTTACTGCGGTGAAAGATATATACTGGGATGTTGACATCCTAGACATTTTTAGAACATAGTTTACTTAAAACATATAATCCTGTCTTTGCAAATAACATGAAGATTTTGTCTATCATCACATTAGAAATTTAAATTGGAATGTTCCTATATTCCTTTATTAAGGATACCATAACAATATGGTAATATAAACTCAGCAGCTTAAATAACAGCAATAGATTGTTAAACAGTTATGGAGACTAGAAATACAAAAACAGATGTGGGGATCAGCAAGATGGCAGAGCAGACACTTTATCTGCTGGACTTCATGAATAGTAGAATCTGAGTAACAAAAGACAAGACTACATTTGGAAGAGCAAAAGAGAGGAAGAACACCAGGAACCACAAAGGAGGATTAGGATAGCTGAAAAGTATAGCAAAACAAAATTAGGAAATAGTTTGCAGTTCCACTTCTGGCTCCTCCAGGGAGGGAGAGAAAGCCAAAGCTCCACCACAAGTTAAGCTAGGCAGCCTCCATGACAGAGTGACAAACCTAGGTATAGGACAAAAACTTTAAACCCCACTGCAGGGATTTGACAGTACAGTGATTTCTCCAGCATGCTAGGCCAGAATCAGATAAGAAAACCTTTTGCTTCCCATACCTCAGAGAGCTGTAGCTAGGGGCCATCTTGAGAGAGGGTTTCCTGTTTGAGACTGAGGTACTTAGTTTTGAAAACAAGGAATAATCATAGTTCCTGTTGCTTTGAGACACCTAGACACAGTGTATGAGAGGAGATGGTGATGAGAGGCTCATGGAAAGAGAGACAGAGAGAGAAGAATTGAACATGTGAGCTGAGCAGTAAAGGAGCTTGGGAAAGGCATGGTGATCATGGTCCCATCTTTCCTAGTGATGGCAGTTCCACTGCCTGGGGACCATTTCAGGAACAAAGTATATGACCTCCACCAGCAGAGAGCTCAGATTAAAGGAGCTCCCCAAACTGCCTTCAGCCAGGCATATTTTGAGACTGCGCAACCTGGAGGACTTGAAAATCAAGGAATAATCACAGCTCCTGGAGTTCTGGGATAAGAGGTCCCAGTATTGGGAGAAAGATAGCCACAAGAAGTGGTCATGGAGAGGGAGAGGCTTTGACACAGGTGAGCTGAGAAATTAAAACAGCACCAGGACCTCAGACAGTGAGGGACTTGGTGGTTGGTGGCCCTGACCAAAGCAAGTTGCAGTGCGAAGAAATCACTACAGAAATAGCACCAAGCCCATAGCTACTACAGTGCTTAGCTTCCAGAAGTTATCTAGTGACTTTGATGGCTTGTTGCCCACCAGGGCAGTTAGATCTAAACACAGGACCTGGGGCGCAGGTGATATCCTTCAGCTTCATCCCTTCCACACAGTGAAAAACATCTGGACAAAATCTGAAGGAACAGAGATCTAAAAGCTGAGCACCTGAGTCCACCACTGGTCCAGAGCACAGTGTATGATTTGTTCTTCCACTATTAGGCACCCTGAAGATTGTACATGTATTGTCCCAAGGGACACAAATGGAGGGACCTGTATAGCAAGTAGGAACTTGCCTGGCTCATAGGTTAAAAAGTACTGTGTGGCCAACAGAAGCTTCCAGTACACAAAGAGGTAAGTTTCTAAAGTGGAAGCAGCACAGAAGTGAACAACTAATCCTTGACCAACCCCACCCTCAACCCACATATAACATCAACTCATACACAAGGAAACACAAGAGACTCCAGCTACTTCTCCTCTATATGAGTGGTGCTGGAGACCAGGACTCACGGCCTGAGCATGTAGGCTAAACCTTTCCTATGGAGCTTTATGCCAGTACAGTTGTGAGAAACTACACTGCAACCCTTCTACAACATAGTCCCGCCTGAACACTGAAAATAATTCCACTGCAAAACTACTGGTAACTAAAACTTCCAACCCACAAGTTTGGCCTAGATGCATAAATCTCAATGCAGAAACACACAACTATAAAAAAAATAAGGTAACATGATATCTCTAAAAGTCAGCAACCCCATAGTAGTGGACACTAAGGATAGTGAACAGAAAGAAAGCTCTGACAAAGAACTCAAAGGCATGCTTGTAAGAATGATCAACTAAATGAAAGAAGACATGAGTAAAAAGCTGAATTAATTCAGAGGATACAAGTAAACAGTTGAAGGAACTCAAAGAGGATACAAATGAACACCTGATGAAATGAGGAAAACAGTGCAGGACATGGAAGAGGAATTCAATAAAGATATAGAAATGCTGAAAAATAATCAAACTGAAATTCTGGAAATGAAAAGCTCAATAAGTCGAACAAAAAACACAGTGTAAGATCTCCCACCAGAGAATCAAATTGAAGACAAAATATCAGGGCTCTAACATAAGAGAGATGTACTAGAACAGTCAAATGAAGAAAATGGAAAAAAGTTAAAGAAGTATGAATGGAACATGCAAGAATTTTGAGGCAAGACTCATGGACATAGAAGAAGAAGTACAACCTAAGGGATAGAAAACACATACAATAAAGTAGTAGGAGAAAATTTCCCAGCCATTCAGGTACAGGAGATTTTTAGGACACACAACAGACAAGACAAAAAAGAACCACTCAAAAAGTATCACAATGAAAAGTGTAAAGAACAAGGAAATAATACTGAAAGCTACAAGAAAAAAGGGACAAGTCACAAATAAAAGCAAACCAATCATAATAGCAGAACCCATTTCTCAACAGAAACCATAAAAACAAGGAGGGTATGGAATGCTATATTTCAAGCACTGAAAGAAAATAAGTGCTAACATAGATTGCTCAGCAAAGCTATCATTCTTAACTGAAGGAGAAATAAAATCCTTCTATGAAAAACAAAAATTAAAGCAATTTCAGATCACTAAGCCAGCACTGCAGAAGAAACTCAAAGGAATCCCACACACAGAATAGAAGAATAAACATAACCATGAATATATAGGAAAGAGTTACCTGATCAGATGGGTAGATTAACAAGAGAGGAGTAGGAAGGAATCAAATATTACATAAACAAGACAACAGGAACTACTATATACTTTTCAATATCAACACCGAATTTTAATGGTCTCAATTTTCCAATCAAAAGAAATAGAATGGAAAGTGGGATTAAAAAGCAATACCTGACCACTTATTACCTATAAGATATGCATCTCACTGACACAGATGTGAAAAGTGAAAGAGTGAGAAAAGATCTTCCAAGAAAATGGACCCTGAAATCAGGCAAGAGGAGGTATGCTCTTATCAGTTGAAGAAAATTTCAAACAAAAATTATTCAGAAGAGACAAAGTTTACTTTGTATTAATAATAGGAACAATCTATCAGGCAAAATAATAATTGGTAACATATATGTACCAAATGTCTGTGTAGCCAACTTCATTAAACAAACACTGCAGGACTTAAAAGGACAGATAGACCCCCCAACACAATAATAGTGGGATACTTCAATACCACACTCTCACAAATAGATGGGTTATCCAGACTCCCAAAAAATGAAGAAACCTCAGAATTGAATGACACGATAGACCAAATGGACTTAACAGACATCTACAAAGTATTTCATCCAGCTGATGTACAATGCACATTCTTCTCAGCATCCCATGGAACTTTCTCCACATGATCATATATCAGGACACAAAGCAAGTCTTAGAAAATGTAAGAAAGTTGAAATAAATTCCCTTTATTCTATCAGACTAGAATGGACTAAAGCTAGAATTTAACGGCAAAAGAAACTACAGAAGATATTCAGACACATGGAGACTGAACAACACATTGTTGAATGACTAGTAGATCACTGAAGAAATAAGGAGGAAAAAAACCCAAAAGCTCCTAGAATCTAAAGAAAATGAAAACCCAACCTGCCAGAAAGTATGTAACGCAGTGTGTCAGTGCTAGGAAAAAATGTTGTAGCTGCTAGTACCTACATTAGAAAAACAGAGAGATCGCATAGCCTAGTGATACAACTCAAACTCCTAGAAACACAAGAACAAACCAAACCCAAATTAGCAAATGGAGAGAAATAATAAAGATTAGAGCAAAAATTAATGAAAAGAGAACAAATAAAACTATTCAAAGAATCAATGAAACAAAAAGTTAGTTCTTTGCAAACATAAATAATATTGATAAACCCTTAGTCAAGCTGACTAAAAGGAAGGTGGAAAGATGCAAATAAATAAAATTAAAGATGAAAAAAGGAGTATCACAACAAATACAAATGAAATCCAAGGAATCAAGGGAGGATACTTTAAAAACCTATATTGAAATCAACCACACGATCTAGAATAAATGGATAAATTTCTAGATGGATTTGTTCTACCAAAATTGGACCAGGAGGATATTAATCACTGAAATAGATCTATAAACATCAATGAGGTTGAAACAGCAATAGAGTCTCCCAACAAAGAGAAACCCAGGACCTGATGGATTCACTGCTTAAAGAAGAGCACCAATATTCCTCAAACTTTTCCATGAAATACAAAGGGAAGAAGCACTACTAAAATCATTCTATGAAGCCAGTATTACATTTGTTTCAAAATCCAACAAGGACACAATAAAAAAAATGAGAATTATAGGTCAATCTCCTTAATGAACATAGATGCAAATGATTTCCATGAAATGCTTACAAACTGAATTAAACAACAAATTACAAAAACCATGTACAATGAACAAGTTGGTTTGATTTCAGGAATACATGGATGGTTCAACATATGGAAATCAATAAATGTAATATAGCATATAAACAGAACCAAGGACAAAAACCACATGATCATCTCACTTTATGCAGAAAGAGCCTTTGACAAAGTTCAACATCTTTTTATGATAAAAGCTCTGAAGAAAGTAGGAATAGAAGGAATGTACATAACATAGAAAAGGTTATATATGTCAAACCTACAGCCAATATTATATCAAGTGGGGAAAAACAAAAATCATTTCCTCTAAAGTCAGGAACAAGACAGAGGTGTCCACTCTCCCCATTCGTATTCAATACAGTACTGGTTTCCTAGCCAGAACAATAGGTGAGGGAAAGAAAGAAAAAGGAGTTAAATAGGGAAGGAACAAGTCAAATTATCCTATTTGCAAATAATAGGATTCTACACATAAAGACCCCAAAGATTTCATCAAAACCTCCTAGATCTGATAAATGCTTTTGGCAGCATTACAGGATATAAAATCAATACACAAAAATCTTTTTGGTTTTTTTTGTATCTTTTCAAATTAACATCAGATCCAAGATGGCAGATAGGATAGAGAAAGAGAATTCCTGAGTGCTGTGATTGTAGAAAACACTTCGAGACATGGGAGCAACACTTGGGTAATTCTGATTGTTTGAGCCAAAATAATAACTGCCAATACATTAGATGCACATAAAATTCAAGGATTGACCCTTAAGACAGCTTTTAATTGCACCTAACAGCCAAAATCCAGGCATGGCACAGCCAACAGGGCATGTTTGCCCTGGGAAAAAGCTCCCTGGCCATTTCTCCCTTTTCTTTTCTTATTTTTTTCTCTTTCTTTCTAAAAGCAGAAGATAGAGCATCAAACAAATGAATCCTGTGACATCTTGTACCCATAAACCATGGAAAGCATACCTACTCCCCACTGGGCTGAACACAGTCCCGGTAAGTTTCTGCATTGAGAAAAGCAGCACACCATTTCTCCCTGCAGGCTGGTTTCAAAGTTGCCTGTGTAAATCTGCAGACCCAACAGGTAAGCAGCACACACAAGAGACTCTTTTAGTGCCATCTTTACCAATTACCTAAGTTTCTATCTCTAGACAAACAACCATTACCCCCTAAATCCCACTGTTTATAGATATATTCATTAAGGGTTTTTTTAATGTAATATGTAAACAACTGGTCTGGCATTGAACCTATGAATTTATTATTGCTAATTTATACCTCCAGGCCAGGGACAGAAATAGCACATCAACCTAGCTAGCACAACTAACCCAGTCACAACACAAAAATTAAATCAAGGGAAAGAAAACATGCAATTAAAGACATCAACTAGCCAATCAAGAACATAGTTGCACAGCACCAATTAGAATGATGGCAAGAAGAAGAAGGCAAGGAAACAGTAGAGGATTTAGTGAGAAGTGAAGAAAGCGAAAGTTCCTGATCCCAACAAAACAATGATAAATGTCACTAATGAGCTCAGTATCACCCACAAAAAATCTCTCAAAGAGGAAATCATGGATGATATCACTGAGAAACTCATGGAGAAGCTACAAGACATGGCTAACCAGAAAGTACAAAATGCATTCAAGAAATATCAAGATACCACAAATAAAAACTTGAGAAGACACAAAAACAACTAAATGAACTCAGAGAGGACTTCAACAAACACCAACATGAAGGAGACTATAAAAAAAGAGATACATGAAATAAAAAAGACAACACAAGATATGACAGAGATGTTGAACAAAGATACGGAAAACCATAGAAAAAAGAATCAAACAGAAATCCTGGAAATGACAAGTCCCTTTGGTCAAATAAAAAATAAAGTGGAAGGCCACTCCAGCAGACTAGAACAAGTGGAAGACAAAAATCTCATAGCTCAAAGATAAAATAGATATTAAAGAAAAAACAGAAGAACTCTTAGTCAAACAACTCAAGAGCTGTGAAAGGAATATGCAAGAGCTCAGCGACTCCATCAAAAGACTAAACCTGAGAATCACAGGCATTGAAGGAGGAGAAGAGATGCAAGCCAAAGGGATATGTAATATATTCAACAAAATGACAACAGAAAAATTCCCAAATCTTGAGAAAGACATCACAATAAAGAACATGAGAAAACAACTAAATGAGCTCAGAGAGGACTTTAACAAACACCAAAGTGAAACAAAGGACATTATAAAAAGAGAGATATATGAAATAAAGAAGACAACACAAAATATAAAAGAGGAGTCGAACAAAGATATGAAAAACCTCAGAAAAAAGAACCAAACAGAAATCCTGGAAATAAAAAGTTCCTTTTAGTCAAGCAAAAGAAGACTACAGAAGGTAGAAAGATCTTCCATGCTCATGGATTGGCAGAATCAACATAGTAAAAAAGGCTATACTACCAAAAGCAATCTGCATGTTTAATGCAACTCCCATCAAAATCCTAATGACATTCATCACCAAAATTGAAAAATCTACACTAAAGTTCATTTGGAAACACAAAAGACCATGAATAGCCAAGGCAATACTCAGCAAAAAGAGGAACAACAAATGTTGGCAAGGATGCAGGGAAAAAGGAACCCTCACACACTGCTGATGTTGGAAGTCAGGGCACAGTGTTAGCTGATCACTCCTATCACTCCAGCCTCAGTTTTCTCCTTGTTTTGAAGACACGCCTCTCATAATCCCTAGTTGATTTGAGCTTTTGCACAATATCTAATTCAACAGAAATGAAAGCTTCTTTACCTCTCTTTAAATAAAAAATTTCCTACTGCCATTCTAGCAAGGCTATTTCAATAAGTCCTATAACTTTGGAAGATTAAAATTAAAGTATATATTTAAAAGCCTAAAAATAACATTTAAATAAAATTTGGATGAATGTCAAGTTAATATCAAGAAAGCAAAATTAAGGCATGCAAAAATTGTTAATACTAGTAGCATTTTATTTAATAAGGTATCTAACCTCCTAGTCAATGTTGTCCCAATGTTGGAAAAATTATGAAGTAAGGTGCCAATTTTGAAAGAAAAATTATAGCCTATGTTTTGTTTATTTTTGAGGGACATTTCTTGAGACAGAGTCTTGTTATATAGCCTCTGCTGGTCTCAAACGTTCAATTTTCCTGACTCAGCTTCCAGAGTGCTGGTATTTCAGGTACACATCACCCTACACAGCTTACAACTTATTGTCAATAACTTGGTTTGACTTTCATTTCCTCATCTAAATTCAATATGTTCAATGGTCTCAAAGCAAGCATCTAGTAAACTACTAGAGTCAAATGTAAATATATACATAAATAATGAGCCTTTTGCCATTAAGTTGGGAAGATAATCTAGCTCTAACTTAACCAAATAATGGCCCGTCAATGAAACTAGCCAAAGTGAACCCATTCTGTTATTAGAAATCTCTACAATTTCTCCTATAACATTCTCTAACACAGAAGTTTTCTGTCTCAAAATCTTATTTAAGCTAGTTTGTTTTCATGTTCAGTGGATAATCACAATGCATTATAATTCTCTCTTTACAATCAGAAAAACCCTGTTACTAAATAATTTTTAAATAGAGGTATAACTTATGTTTAATAAAATGCACAGAGATCTTAAAGAGTTTGACATGAAGAGCACTGGCAATTGTATGCACTCATATAATCACCATTCCAGACAAGATATGAAATATCTCCAATCACTCTGAAGTTTCTTTTGTGCCCCTTTAAACCAGACATGACCGTTATAAACATTCCTCAAACCTGCTCATGGCCTCCGAGGCTTCCCCATGTCCAGTACAGTCTTACTGTGACATGCTGTAACCACACATACTGTCTATAGATTAGCTATTTGCTATTTGTGGACACATTTTTGTTGGCCTCAAGCATAAAACTTAGGTATATAAAGGTAATCAATGCTGCATGCTGCATTTCTTTATCTATGCTCCCCTTCACGTATTTCTATCTCATTCTTCAAGTAGATAATGAAAAAAATGCTTTCCTCCTATAACTTCCCTCCTCAACAACTATTCTTTTCCTCCTTTTCTTTGTTTTAAGCTTTATTTTATTTTCAGTTGACAAGTAGTAACTTATGGCGTATAACGTGACATTCTGCTACATGTATACATTGAGTAATGATCAAATCAGGCTAATTAATAGCTACATGTATACATTGAGTAATGATCAAATCAGGCTAATTAATAGCTACATGTATACATTGAGTAATGATCAAATCAGGCTAATTAATAAATCTAACACCTCAAACGTTTATCACTTCTTTGTGATAAGAACATTTAAAATCCTTTTAGGGTTAGTGAGCTGCTCAAGTAGTAGATTACCTGCCTAGTGAGGCCCTGAGTTCAAACCCCAGTACCACCAAAATGAATAAATAAAACCTTCTCTTGTGAAATACACAAAGTATTATTATTATTAATTATAGCCACCATATTGTACAATAGATGACTAGAACATAGTCCTCCTGTCTGAAACTTCGTGTCCACTGACCACTGTCTCCCTCCACCCATCCACACACAGCCCCATTAATCACTCTATTAATTGCTATTCTACTCTTCACTTCTGTGAATCTTTAGCATTTATGTTCACTAACAACGAGCTTTATGAAAAAGCAGGTAGGCAAACAATCCCATTTATAATACCACAAAAATTAGCAAATCTGAGAGAGTGAAAAATCTGTACATAGAAAACTATAAAACATCACTGAAAGAAATCGAAGATGACAAAAACAAATGGAAAGATAGCCTGTGTCCATGGATTGAAAGAATTAGTGTTGCTAAAATGCCTATAGCACTCAACGTGATCTACAGATTCAATGTAATCCTAATCAAAATTCTACAATAATTTTTCACAGAAACATTAATGAATCCTAAAACTTATAAGGAGCCAAAAAGGCCCCTAAAGAGCAAAAAAAAATTTTTTTTTGAGCAAAAAGAATAAACTTAGCCTTGTCACAGTCCCAGATTATAAAATCTATTACAAAGCTATAGTAATCAAAACTGGCATAAAAACACACACCAAGCAATAGAATTGGATAGAAAGTCCAGAAATAAACCTACACATCTGTAGGTCAATTGAAAAACATAGGGAAAGGCTCTATAGCACTAGTCCAGGCAGTGATTCCCTGGCTATCATTCCAAAAGCACAGGCATCAAAAGCAAAAACAGATAAATGGTATTGTACTAAACTAAAGAGCTACTGCACAACAAAGGAGACAATCACAGAGTGAAAACAAACAACTACAGAGTGGGAGAAAATACTGCAAATCATACATCAGATAAGGGGCTAGTCTACAAAATATATAAGGCTCTCAAACCACTTCAGTAACAAGAAAACAAATAACCCCACTTTAAAATAAACAAAGGACTCAAATAGACAGTTCTCCAAAGAATTTATACAAATGGCCACAAGGATATGAAAAAATGCTTAGCATCTTTGGTCATCAGAGAAATACAATAGAGTCCATCTCATACTGCTAGACTACTCTTAGATTGGCTAACACCAAAAGGCTAACACGGAAAGATAGCAAATTTTGGTAAGAACGTAGAGAAAAGGGAACTAACAAAATACTATTGGTGGTATTATAAATTAATATTGCCATTTTATAAAGCAGTGTGGAAGTTTCCTCAAAAAAAACAAAAATAGAATTTCTATATGTTCTAGAAGTCTCACTTATGGACATATCCCAAAAGAATTAAAATCAGTAACGTGAAAAGATAACTACACTACCAAGTTCATTGCAGTATTGCTGACAATAGCTAAGATATAGAAACAACTTAAATGTCTATTAATAGATAAACAGATTTTTTAAATGTTGTACATATATACACAATGGAATACTATACAGCCTTAAACAAAAAGAAAATTCTGTCATTTGCAACATTGTAGATAAACCTGGAGAACATTATGGTAAGCATAATAAACAAGGCCTGGAGAACCAAATACCTTTTTCTTTAGTATAAAAATGTTCCTCCGGAGTTCTCATGATTAGCTTATTTCATATACTTCAAATTAAGCTGGCAAATGTCACCAGGAAGATGCAATCTCTCCTAACTGTGGAGTATTCTCTAGCTTTTTCCTGTTGGCACTAGCATAGTGTTTCCTGTGGCAATAAAGAAATAGAGAAAGGGAGAGAAGCCAAAAGGACGTAAAGCACCAGGGAGTGGTTTTAATATCCCTGGCAAAGTTTCCGGTAGTAATAGCATATAAGATAACATCCAAAAAAGCTTATTAGCTCTGATTTTATGCAGTCTCTTACAAGAGGGGAGGGCTGGTAAATGTGCAGCTGCCAATTTGAAACTGCGGAGCTGTCAGTAAACATTTTCCTCACTAAATAAACAGTAAAACTCCATCAAGCTTAGTTTACTATTGCATGGTTGGTAGTGACGTTCGTCAGAATGAGTTCACTGAACTGGTTCAAACAAATAAAGAATTATCTTTTCAATCAGATCATGAAATTCCCTGCTTCAAGTCCTTAAAATGGTGGAGAATCCAAATTTCTTATCAATGCCCATAACACCTGACAAGATTTGATCCTACCTTTCATTCCAACATCGGCACACAGCTCCCCTCTCCTCTCACTGTGCTCAGGCCACTTTGACCCCCTTTCTATTTCTGTAGTAAGCCAAAGGTAATTCAAGGGGGAAAAGGTTTCTAAACCCTGGAACAACTGGATACTTAAACAAGACATGAACCTCAATCTATTCATCACAGCTTACATAAAATTAACTTGAAATAGATTACAGACTTAAATGTAAGAACTAAAACGATAAAAACTTTTAGAAGAAAACTCAGAACACAATCTTTGTGACCTGGGGTAAGGCAAAGATTTTCTTAAACAATGCCCAATAAGCAAGATTTATAAAAGAAAAGAAACTGAAAAAAACATATTTCATCAAAATTAAAAACTGTCATTCTTCGAAATACAGGCTCCCACCTGTAACCCTAGCTACTCAGAAGGCTGACATCCAGGGGATTGTAGCTAGAGGCCAAGCCAGGCACAGAGCTAGCAAGACCCCGTCTCAACAGGAGAAGCTGGGCATGGATGGGGAGGATAAAAAAGGTTCATGATTCAGCATGCAACCCATGTGCGCAGATTCTCAGCACTCAGTACTTCAAAAACTGCACTCAGTACTTACAGTCAGCCTACTGAGGGCAAGGTGTGCTGAGAGCAGAGAAAACACACATAGGACATAGAGCTAATATGTGAATCAGGAGGAAACTCAAAACTAGGATTCATGTCTAACCCAAAACGAGAAAGGCTGCGTACAGTCGTCATATTCAAGAACTTAGACAATCATTCAGCAGGAATAACTTCATTAATTTAATCAATGAAACATTTTAGGGGATATTACTACCATTTTGTTCTGGGTTTGAATTGTTAAATTACATGGAATTAAATAAATTTCAATTAGCTAATTAATTAATTTAGTTAGTGGGAAACCCTGAAGTAGTCCTCACAAGACCTAGTTCTCACAATGGATTTGCAAATGTGGACCTTTATCTAGTGTGGAACTCTAATTCATTCACTTCTCAAGTGGGCACATGAATATTTGACCCTAAAAGGGTAGGGTGGTAGTGAATATTTGACCCTAAAAGGGTAGGGTGGTAGTGACTTGAATAGGGCACATGGTATCCATCTCTGTAATTATAGGACTGTTCGTTCTTCACCTGCAGATGCTGTTAATTGGAGAGAAATCATGAAGCAGTATACTTATGGCTTGTGCACTTTTAAGTATGTATGTTATACTTCAGTGAAAAGGTTACCAAAAATTTTTGATGAATTTTAAGGCCTCTTCCCAACCTGAATGAATTTATGATTCTATGGCTGTTTTAAGTAGAGAAAGGAAATCTGGATGGGAAATTTTAAAACATGATCTTAGTCTCAGCTTTTCACCCACCAGGTGTGACCTTTAACCAAAGGTCAGTCTCCACGGGGATTCCGTTTTCTCATGTACACAGTGAGAGGATAAATCGGCTTAGATTTGCTCTAATGTCCTTCACACTCTAAAAGTCTATGGTTATTGTTATAAACATCAGGCCAACCTGGTGGTTTACAATGCGAAGCAACCACAGTTGTTCATGGCCCTTCTGTTGTAAACACCTAAGGATCAAGCTTGACTTATTCCGTAGTTGAGTGCTAGACCCCGCCCCAAATCTCTTTATGCTATTAATTTGCTTAGGGAACCATTCTCTTACTAATAGACCTGGGATTAAGTAGTTTTACTGTAAATATTTTTAAGTAGGCTGTCCTCAAAAGGTTGCTTTCCTCTTCTTTACTTTTATGCCCCTTCCTGCAGTGTCTTTTCTTCTCTCAGAGAAAGACCTGACCTCTTGCTTTATTCTTCTATGTGAAAACCATATAAAATGTTTTAATTTAAAGATCATTAGTCTCCAGATCTGCCTATGAATCTTTATTTGAAACAGAGAAATAAAAGGAGTTATTTTGAGTTTTTGACAAAGATTGTAAATTCTTTAATTCTTTTCTCCGTAAACCATTTATAGGCCTAGTTCAGGGATTAATGGATCGTCTAGCATAAACTTTTCCTTGTCTTCAGATAAGTGTTTTTCTCTCAAAATTTAATAGAAAATATTTCTTAAAACTTTAATGTTATTAACACAGAATTTTTATGAAAAAATGTATAGGCATCTCTCCTTAAGGAAGCATCTTTGGAGACTTTCTCAGGATGGTCTTTTTATTAAATTTTAAAAAACATTTTTATTTCATGATATGGGATACCTATAGATAGTAAATGTAACTTTACTGAAGCAAGTTAATGTAGCCATCATGTCACTCAGTTGTCCCTTTCTGTTTTTGTTTTTCCGGCAAGAGCAGCTCAATTCTACTCATTTAGCCAGAATTCCAAATAAAGTACAATTTATTACCTAATGTCCCTTGAGCCTATTTTAAAGAATGCCAAAAGCTTTTACCTTGGGTCAGCTACTTTTACATTCTTTCACTCTATTACTATTTTGTTATTATCCTGAAGAAAGATGGACAATCTGATATTGGCAATTTCTTTCTGAGCTTCTGGGAATTTGGACAAAGGATACTTCAGTTTTGAAATTACCTACATTTGGCTTTTGATTTTTCATCAACCTCCTTTTAGAGATAGCATCAGCGGGGGAGGGCTACATTTCTAATAGTTAACACCCAAGACAACTGATGGGAAACTATATTATATGCTTAACAAATTAGTTATAAATGTGCATCTTGCTTTCAAATTTCAATATTTCCCTCCATTTCTTAGAAGCCTCTCTACTAAAACCTATACAATCCTAAAAGTCAAAGCTTCACTGTAAATGATATTTTTTCACATTGTTCTCTAAGTGGATATATGTTTCTATTTTTCTAGCACAAAGTTTATAGACTGAGCAAAGAAATTGAAGAGGCCTTGAAAAGAAATGCCTTAAGTCATCTCAGGAAGGTAATTACCTTTCTATTTCCTTAAAAACATCCAGACACCTTCCCAAACCTCTGCTAGTAATAGGCTATGTTATCTGCAACCTTCCAGCACACAGAAAATTCTCCGGCTTTTCTACTGTCACATTCTCTCCTTGAAAAATTCCCTTTCTCCCCTCTTTGCCAAACAACATCCTCTGTGTAATTTAAGTCCATTTTTCCTAGTCCTCTTTTTCCAAAGTAAGGCTGACCCAGAGAAAAGCAAGCCTCTGTTTCTTGATGTGTCTAGAGATTTACAGAGAGAGAGAGAGATAAGATCATTTTTCCTTTGGACCCTTTTTCTAAGATCAAGAAAAAAGCTTCTGTTTTCCTGTATCAGAATTTGCAAATCCAGTCTAAGGGAAAAGCAAGGCTTAGCCATAAGAATGACCTGTGTCCTACAAATCAAATGGACTCTGGCCAAATGACCACAGCCACCAGCACATGTTGCCTGTGTAACACCCTGTCCCCATCACCTGTTCTGTCTTGTTTACTGTGCTGGGCACCAGAACCATCAACAGTTGAGAAAGGATTATGGTCAACAAAGCCACTTTCTTTACCTTTCACATATTCAGTGCTTTTAAGCTTATAAAATGTCTTCACAAACATTATCATGAGTAATGGTTACATCAACCTTCTGAGAAAGGCAAGAAAGTAAAACACTTTTTCCTCCCATTTTATAGAAAGAAACTGAGAACTAGACTCCAGCTCCCTTTTCCAAGTCCAGATCCTCTCTCCTGACCTACCCCTGTCGCTCAGTCCTAATCCTGAGACATCCGACCCCACCCTCTCCTCTCCCGTTAGTCTCTCATTGTATATGTGTATGTTGTGGCATCAGAGTGTAAGTGCCAGCTGCATTTCAGAATCCAAATAAAAAAGACCCACGTCCTCAGCATCAAGCTAATTGTGTTAAATTCCTTTCTCCAAGGAAGTTGATGTGACTTTGTTGAAGTGAGTGATGACCTTTGTGGCAGCTTTCTTTCTATTTCCTGTCAATAGTAAGTAAAGCCAAAAGTAGAGTTTCAGGAAATTCATCAGTCAATCAAATGGGCTCATATGAATCTATCTGGTGGGAAGTTTTCCATTAAGAGCAAGGCAGTGTTCTTCCGAAAGACCGCAAAGTCTCCCAGCCCCACCTTCCAAGCTGACTGACTCGCAGAGGCCATCCCTTCTCCTGAAGGTTTTCAGTATGACCACTGCTAATTCTCACCACTGTTGCAAGTAAGTCTAAGATCAGCATTAATAAGCACCATCATTTCAGGACAGCTGCCATTTGCGTAATCCCTAGGATGGTTTATAAGTGAATGTTTTTGTCTGCCTTGACATTTGTCCTTGCCAATAGTACATTGGCAAGGGAAATGCTCTCCAGGGCGAGCAAACTCATCCAAATTTCTGGAAGATGGTGTTTGATTTTTTAGAATAGATGAGATCACTACTCAAACCAGCAATGAAAAAGTGTTACTGTGAATCTAATATATGCAAAGCCAAGGCTTTGCAGGTATAATACCAAACACAGATAATTTTTTACCTGAAAGTACCAACAATGTAGCTGGAGATGCAAGATATGGATTTTAAAATGGAGAGTAAAAGTGTAATACAATACTTTTAACTCCAAAGTGAGTGGCATAGGAGTGCATAAAATGGAACAGTTTAGAGAGCTGAAGAAGGAAGGGTAGCCCACTAACTCTGGGTCTCCCATGGAACTTACTGGCGACATTATTTCTCATTCAGTCCTCCCTATGATAATATGAGACAAAATGCCATTTTTGCCTGCATTCTTCCTTCATTTTTCAGGTGAAGAAATTGAGACCTAGATGTACTTAACTTGTGTAAGTCACATACTTGGTGTCCCATCCCCCTGACACAAGACTACTACCTCTTAATCATGATCCTAGAGGAGGAAAACACCACCCTTCCCTGGACATGGAGAGGACTGGGAAAGGGACTCATCCAAAAAAACCTCAGGGACAAAGACCAGCATAGCCAATAGACTTGGCAAACTAGAATGTATGATGAAACACTGCAGAGGCCATCTTGGCTGTGGGTTGGCTCTGCCAGTCCGACTCTAGGGAACAGTAGTGGCTCAAATGGAGAAACAGCACTGGAAAGGAATCTTGGGATGACAACATCAATAAATGGAGCAGGCATGTGTCCTCCAGGACTTACCATCATGTACCCAAAAGTGGGACTGGTAGAGGAGACCAAGGAGGAGGAAAAGAAGGAAAGAAATATAGTGAAGTACATCACATCTGTGTAGGAACAAAACACAAGGAAACACGCTGGAAACTATTAAACAACACAAGATGGGGGGAGGAAAGGGTGAGGAAGTGCAGTGGAGCGAGTTACATTGACTTAAGCACAATGCATGTGCAGGTATAAAACCAAGGCAAAATTCCCACTGACCAATGAACAGACACCTAAGCAATGAAGGCCAAGAATGAAAAATAGGTCACACTAAGGAGGGGGAGGATACATGAAGGAAGTAAAGAAGATGCATATGGTTGATGTACTTTCCATCCAAGAACGAATATAGAATACTTAAACCTGTTGAAATCAGAAAGGTAGAAAGGAGAAAAATGGAGGGAATGAATAAATTTGGGATATAATACATATATACATAGCTATGTCATAAAGAAACTCCCTGTATAACTCTAAAACAAACAAAAATGTCTTTTTTCAAAAATGAAGGACAGGAAGCTAAAACAGGTCCTGTCTGGGGATTAGTACCAGTGGAGGGGGGAGGACATAAGGAAAGGGTGAAAGATGTTAAATATGGTGGAAATATTACATATACATGTATGCAAATGGAAAAATGAGACCAGTTGAAACTATTCTACGAAGGGGGGAGGGGGAAAGGAGAATGATGGACTGGTGAATTTAATTAAGATATATTGTAATCACTTTTGTAAATATCACAGTGTACCCCCAGTACAACAATATGATAATAAAAATAAAATAAAATTGAAACAAACAACAACAAAATAATCACACAGCACACAGGCCCAGCAAGACAAATATCTTAACACACTAGGAAACCAGGGAACCAAGAAAGTGAGACTCATTCAGGTATGGCACAAATCATGAAGCAACTGACTGAACTAGAGCAGGACAGGATGGATGAGGGTCTGCAGTAACCCACCCCCACAGGGGACCAGAATTATGGTCAAAGAGTCTGCAGCAGCTGCCAGATAGAAGGTCAGCCTTTAGGCAGAACTTTGTATCTAGAGGTCATGGCACCATCCTTTTAACATAAACCACATGCACCAAGCTGCTGTCAAGTAGGAAAAGGGCAGTGGACTTGTCATCAGTCAGACGCACTCTGTAGGACATATCAAAGACGGACACCAAAGTCTAGAGCTAGGGGCAAAGACAGAGCCCAACTGACATCATATCTTTCCTGGCAAATCTTGATGTCTAGGTCAGAATTGAGCAAAACATCCAAGATGAGATTAAGGATACAAGTAAGGGTCAAGAACCCTCAGAGATGATTTGATACAGCTTCAGGAGATGGGAACAAAGCAGCACGTATAATTATTTTGTTCATTTTTTAGCAAGTATTTGTTGAGTGCCTACTATACACCAGGACTGCACAGCAGCCAATGAGACAGGCAGGTCTCTCTCTCCTGGCACTTAAATTCCAGATGGAATATAGTTAAATAAATTAACATGAGGCAAAAGAGTTCTAGGAAAAGGAATGGCTTTGCAAAGGACAAAGACAGAAAATGTCATGGGTTATCTGAAAGAGAAATGATTAACCTGGTTGCAGCAAAAGGCTTAACAGAAGGAATCTATAGAATTGTTCCATGCCCTTATCCAGAGTCCATGTTTGAGCTAGAAGAACATGTAGACCTCTCTGCCTTGGTCCCTCCAGGCCCAAAGAAGTGGAGTGAGTAGAAATATGAAACACGCAGATCTTAGCAAGGGTGGCCCTGTCACCATTACTGTGACAGGAATTCTCCATATCATCCATCCACTGGCTCTTGAGTGATTTAAAACCATGCAAATGGCCCAGGATTCAGGTCATGGGATCAAGAATCAGTTCTTCCTCTCTCATCCTTATCCCCGACCTTGGGCAAATCCCCAAGCTCCACAGGTCTGAGGTGATATTCCCCAAGCTTCTTCCAATTCTGACATCCTGCTTTCAACCATCCTAGCCCAGTTTTCATTAATGAACATCCAGTAGCATCAGAGCAGGAAACAGGAGGCAGCAGGAAAGCAAGCCATGGGATCCAGGTTCTTGTCCTAACTCCAGACCCTGCTGTGGCCTTGAAGGAATCATGCAGGCCTCAGCATCCTCGTCTGTAAAGTATGGCATTGCACCAGACCATCCTCAAGCTGCCTCTTCGCTCTAGAATTCTTTGAACCCAGGATCTCGTTTTGGGTTGACAGTGCAAAAAGACAAGCACACAGTGATGTGCTGTTTTTAAAAGGTTACCAGCTCCCAGTGAAGCATGTGAAAACAAACAGCACTAATCGCCTGCTTTTTTACACCTCTTCCTCCCTGCCATGCTTTGTAATTTTGCAGAGTCTGTGGTATAAAACTAGGCACAATGCTTGCTTTCAATGCTCATGCAGAGTTCAAGTAAATGCTTTTTCAAGTAAAATGTGGAGGAAAGTAGAGAGTCTAGGAAGTAGACAAAAGTCAACAAATTATTAACTCTATTTTTCACAAATTAAACACGTTGCATTGTGGACACAGAATCTCCTTGGACAGTTCGCCCACATGGCTCTCTAAATGCTATTAGGGCTTCTGGTGAGCTTTATAGTGCATAATGAATGTGCTCGTTCTAATAATGCCATCAACCCTTGCTGAACCAAAGGTTGTCATTTTCTATTATTCTAGGAGGAAAAAGAGACTATCAGGGAGACTGGTAATCAAAGGAGAAAGTGACAAGGTTGGTGTAGTTGCTTTCCTACGCCTCGCAGAAGTCTGCCTATGGTCTCGCTTTGTTTTGTTATCCTGGCTCTTCTAATCCCAGCTAACGTCATGGTGAGAATTCAAGTTAAATTGTGCAGCTATAAAAATACGTTTTGTTTACCACAGGAAAAAGTACCCAAGATACAAACAAAAGTTCAGAAATACACACATTTCCATATTCACTCATGGCCAGCATTTTTTGTTGTTGTTATCAACATATTATAGTTGTACAGGAGTATATTGTGACATTTGTATAAACACTTACAATGCATATTAATTAGAGTCACCCATTCCATCTTTCACCTTTATCTCCACTCCCCCATCTTAGAACAATTTCAACAGGTTTCATTGCTCTATTTTCATACTTGAATATAAAATACATCCATCATACTCACCCTTATTCACCCTTTCCTTATGCCTTCCCCCCCTCCCACTGCTACCCAGTCCTGGCTAGGACCTCTTTTACCTTCCTGTCCTTCATTTTGGAAAAAAGACATTCTTGTTAGCTTATGATAGTTATACAAGGGGTTTCATTGCACTAAAAAATAATGAAATATATCACATCTACATAGGAACAAGATACAATGAAACACACTGAAAACAGTTTAACAACATAGGATGTGGGAAAGGGTGAGGAAGAGCAGTGGAAGGGTGCTAGACTGACTTAAGAACAATAATTTACAAGTAAAATACCAAGGCAAAATTCCCACTGAACCACAGATCCACACCTGAACAACGAAGGTCAGGAATGTAAAACAGGTCATTTTAAGGAGAGCGCACGGTGGGAGGGGGAAGAAGGATGAAGAGGGAAAACATGGCGAGCATTTCTTAGCATTGCACTTAGTGCAACACAGCCTCTGGGGTGAACAGACAATAACAGTTGACGTACATCGCGCCCTGACTCTGTGGCAGGCACTGCGCCAAGTGATTTAGATATAGTGGCTCAGCCGGCCCTCCTCACCACTGCATCTGTGAAGAGTTAAATGTGCTCCTCTTCCATGGCCGCTGCTGGCTCCTGGTTCTGTCATTTTGATGCATTCTAAGTACCATCAGTCTTCCAGCTTCCTAAGCCTGAGAACAGCTGTCTTTTCCAGATGAAGGCCTCCTATCAAAAGAGATTCAGAGACTTAGCTTCTTGTTCATGGTCTCTCTCACATACGTCTTTTCATTTCTTTTTCCTTTACCTTTTACTTTTTTCCCTTTTTGGGGGGGGACTAGGGTTTGAACTCAGGGCCTTGCTGTTGCTAGGCAGGTGTTTTATAGCTTGAGATATACCCATAGCCCTTTTTGTTTTGGTTATGTTTTGAGTAGGGTCTCATGTTTTTGCCTGGGCTCTTGATCTTTGATCCTCCTACTTATGCTTCCAACACAGCTGGGATGCTAGGCATGCATCACTGTATCCAGTTTTTGCTTTGGTTTTTTTGGTTGTTCTTGAGATGGGGTCTTGCTAACTTTTTTGCCCAAACTCGCCTCAGTCCATGATCTTCCCAACCTCTGCCTCCCAAGTAGCTGGAATTACAGGTGTGAGCCATTGCACTCAACTCTTTTCACTTACTTTCCCTTGCTTACCATTTCTGCACATTCACCACTAACCATTCTTTTTCCACTCATCAAAACACTTATGGTGCATTAAAATGTACCTCCAAGCTCCATCCTCCCTGTTCACCTTCTCCCTATATCCCAAATCTGCTCCTCCCACATACACACAGAATTTTCTGACTGATCTGGTCCTGGGTAATCCCAGTCACCAGTGATGTCCATCTCCTCCCCAACAGCTGCTGATTTGAGAGCTTGTTTGGGGGTCTAGCAGGGCACACAACTACCCTTGTCCTAAAAACAGTCCTCCTCTATTGGGAAAAATCATCCTCTTCTACCTAGCACTCAGCTTGGGAGAGATGCACATGGAGCAGACGGGAAGGAAGGGCACACCTGCCTGGCCAGTCAGATCAACTGAATCAATGACAGATGCACAACTAACTGACCCTCACGTCCACACCTGTTGACTTGATTATGCAGCTGGCATTTTTACTTACGCTCACTGTTGGTTATCTCTTCTAGAGAAAAATCTTGTCTTTCTAAATAAAGCGAGATTTCTTGAGGGTAGAGCCATCTGTTCCGCAAACTCTAGCATAGGGGCTCAAACTAGAAAATCAGGAATAACCAAATGAGTCATGTATGTGAGGTCAGACTCTGCAATATTTAGAAATATTGACAACAACCACTGAAAGTAGTAGAATGTGTCTGTTTCACTTGTGAGGAAACAGAAGGCACAGAGAGGTTAAAGGATTTTCTCAAAGTCACAAAGCCAGGAGGTAATGAGGTCAATATTTGAACCAGGCTGTCTGATTCTAACAACCAAAGAAAGACTTTTTGGACTGTCTCAAACAAGCAAATACACTTTCTATTTCCATTCAGTACATTTTTGATATCTGATAAAATAAATTGATGCGATAACCACAAATATACTAGGTGTCTCTCATTTTTCTTGTCTGTAGAATTTTAGCCTTTCGTTGGCTCTTAGTTGGTTTGAAACCAAGAGCGCTCTGGATGGACAATCAGAGAGGTGCTTGAAGCAGACCACTCTTATGGGTCAGGAAGGGTGGGCTCATGTCAGATGTAAACTTGATTGGCTGGAGTCTGAAATTCCACTGCCAAGGCTGCATCCTTTATGGTAAGGTTTTGATGTCTACTAAAACTAAAATTCCCAAGGAAAAGGAAGCCCTTTGCCTGTTCCAGAAGTCATCTCAATAAAAGCTGAGATTTTATTTCAATTAATCGAGGAGGAGAGACAGCATTAGTGCCTCATGTGTCTACAGTGGCCGTTTGGGATGTAGAAAGGAGGCACTGGGCTGAGAATCACAATGTCTGGATTTAGCTTCTACCCTTGTTACTAAATCCACAGAACATCGTTCAGCCAATTAAGCCATGGAGACTGCAGTGTGGATGTACAGTAAGGATGTTAGAGTGGGTGATTTATAGGACACCTTCTAAGTGTGTTTGCCTACTGCTCCACCCCTGTGGATGTGAGCTCTCTAAGACAGAGATGTGTGTGTGCTGAGTCAGCTTATGTCCTAAAACCAGAACACAGGAGACACTGGATGTCCCTCTAAAGAGCAAATGAATAATGATTCTTCACTTACAGTCAGACTCATGGCCTCCCCCTCATCACTCCAAGCCTTTGTACTCAACTCCTCCCAGAAATTTTTACGCAACTATGCCATTTTTATTTAATGGTCAACATGTCTGAGACCCAAATAATTCTCTTTTCCCAATACCAGTTCCTTCTCCTGACACCCTTATTAGCATCTTTGGCTTAAAATGATCAACATTCCCTATGATATTGAAATTATATGGCTGTATATTACCATACCGCCTTTGCTTCTATGTCTGGGAAGTCCTAAACCCTGTCTTTCTCCTTTTCATCTCCTCTGTCAGTATTCTGAATCACTATCAGTCCTTCTCACTGGGCATTTCTTAAACCCCTGGCTTCCCCTCTTCAAGTCAGACACATTTAACTTTGTGACACAATGTTTTAAGAACATCATTTCAAAATATATACAGCTATAATTTGCCAATTTACAGTTAAAAAGCAATGTTTCTTTAACAAAAGAACATAATTTTCTTCCTGGGTACTAAGGCCCAGTCCACAACAGAAAACACCCCAGTAATTTGAGCTGGTAGAATTTAATACAAAGAATGTAAACCAGGTAACTACGGAAAGGAATAAAAGAGAACTCTATCAAACTCACAGGAGGCAAATTCCGAAAGCAGTTGTGTCCCTCGGGCTGAAGGAAAGTGTATGAGGAAGGATCCTAGAAACTTAGAAGAAGGGGGTTTATAAAACTCAAGAAGATTCAGACCTGTGATGAGAGGGGGATCTGCACAGAGCCGTTCTCCAGCTGCTGTGGGAATGAAGAAACTTTATGGGGGCGGGGCTTTGTTGGGGAATTGCCAGCACTGAAATGGAGGATCCTTTGCAGTGGGGACACCACAAGAAAGTCTCCACCCTTGCACACCAGTCAGCTTATTTTGGCTCAGAAATAGTCTTCCTATGAAGCAAGAAAGCTCTTACTGTCTTGCAATCTCTCTTTACCATTTTCATCTTCTACTGACAGAGTTTAGCCTTAAAACGAAGGAGAAATTAGCAGGGCCCAGCTCCAACATCACAAAGCGGCGGGGAAAGGAGGAAGGCAGTTAGGAGCTGAGAAGCACTGAATTAATAAATGACATGCAGACACAGCTCCTGATCTTAAATAAAAGAATGTCAGTGGGGCATGGCTCAAGTGGTAGAATGCCAGCATAGCAAGCGTTCAAACCCCAGTACAGCCCAAAGGTGTATATATATATATATATATATATATATATATATATATATATACACCTTCTTCTAGACTATTCTTGTAATGTTTTCATGTTTTTAGATACTCTAAATAGCACTTCCATCGTCTGTTTTATTGGAAGGCACTATCAGTCAGTATTTGTTCTTCTGCTATACTTCTAGATGGTCAATTCCTAATCCTAAACTCATTCCCATGTGTCTAACTCTTTCTTAATTTCTGCCTCTTAATTTCCAATTTTTCTTTATTCTGATTTACATTTCATATCTTCTATTTTTTGGTCCATTTTGAAATATTAAGTTAGAGGGTTTTTTGTGTTGCAAGATTATCTTTCTGGCATGCCTTCATTGTCTCCAAGGGTCCTACTCCTCCCTTTTCATTCCGAAATCAATTTGAATATGATTTGAACACCATTCCTTTCTGTTGCTCATTTTTACCTATAATCAGATTTTCTAAACTTTTACGAAGGATGGGTTTTGTTTTTGCTGTTTTTAATTTAACATCCCTAGACCACCCTCTTCTGATTGTTTTTGTAAATTGCTGAAAAGATAAATATTTAAATTCTAAGCTTTTCTGGTTCTAGCCTCCCTTACCACTGTTATCTGGACTTTATGTTTCCTCGGTCTCTTGTTCCCTGTCATCATTGACCTGATTGATTTAGATTCTCTTCTCAGCAGTTTACTCTCAGTTTGGATTAGGGCCACAGCTTTGTCTGGAGTGGACTTTGTTGTGCATCTTTGAGAGTGAAAAGACCTCAAAAAGTTACAAAGGGAAGAGCAGACCCTCTAGCTTCACTAGCTCTTACTTAACTTAAAGACCAATCATTTTGGAGGCCACACAGCTAATTACACTGTGTACTTCCCACCATCTTTGCTGTAGATAACACAGCTGACTATGGACTATGATAACAGTTGCCTAAGTTATTTTGGAAGGACTCAAAGGTGAATATGCTGAAAACACTGACTCTTCACTTGGGCCTGCAGATATCTGATGGGTGACTGAAATGAGATGAAAACATTTGGCATCTCTGCTCCTATATTGTGTCTGTCTCCTTTGTTGCTGTAACTTTCGGATCTTATCAAATGATCAACATGCACAAGCTGGCTTGGAAGTTGTAGTCCTTCTGCATCAGACTCTCAAGGTCTGGGATTACAGGTATGTGCCACCATGCCCATCTGAATAAAGCCTTTCTTTGTGCCCCAATACTGTCTCTTGGACATTGTTCTTCCAGGGGACGTGCTTCTGGACCTCGGTTTGGTAACCATATTCAAGCTTCTACAGTCTTTTCACAATCTCTGTGATAACACAGATGTTTTTAGAGCATGAGAACCCCTCCCAGTTTTAGTAGCTATTCTCAACATGATTTTCCAAGTTTTTGAGGTAAATTCTGTTTTGCTTTTTTGTTTGTTTGTTTGTTTTGGTGTATTGGGAGTACAACCCAAGCTCCATCACTGAGCTATGTCTCATCCCCTGTGTTTGCTATTTTTAATGCATTTATTAGCATATAATAGTTCTACAGGGGGATACATTGTGACATTTACATATGTGCTTACAAAATATCTTAGTTTGATTTATCCCCTCCATCATTCTCCCTGTTCCACCTCCCCCTTTCTTAGAACAGTTTCAACAGGTTTCATTCTTCTATTTTCATATATGGATACAAAACACATTCACCATATTCACCCTCACTCCCCCTTTCCTTGGGCCCATTCCCTGCCACTGATACCCACCCCCAGAAAAGATTTACTTTTCCCTCCTATCCTTCATTTTTAATAGTTTTTAATAGGTAATTCTTTTTTTAATTTTTTTTTGTTGTGCTGGGGGTACATTGTGGCAATTACAAAAGTCCTTACAATATACCAAATATGTCATACTTGAATTCGCCTCCTCTTCCCCAGATCCTGGAATAATTTCAACAGGTATCATTTCTCCATTTACAAACATGTGTACACATGATAGTCATTCTCCCACATCCTTTCCCCACCTCCCTCCCCTCCCCCCTCACTGGCACCAATCCCCCTGACAGGACCTGTTCTGTCATTAAGTATATGTTGATAGTACAAGGGGGTTTTGCCTTGTACTTCAGGTCTGTATATGTTGTGCTTTTATCAAACCAATCCCCTCCCTTCTGTTACTTACTCATGCTCTAGCACCATGCTCCCCTAATTTTCAATAGCTTACCATACAGTACATTATATCATATGTATATATAGATGGGTAGTTTCACTATTTTTCTTCTCTAACATTTTCTTTCTCTCTCCTACCTCCCATAGCCCCCTCAGACAGATGCATTAATACAATTTTGTTTTCTCTGTCACTATACAAACATATATAATCATATATGTTTCTGTATATACATTCAAGTTATAGGTATAGCTTCCACATATGAGAGAAAACATGTAACCGTTGATTCTTTTTTTTTTTCAGCTTAGTTCTATGTTTGCTATTTTGAAGACATCAGGTTATTCAGACATCAGGTTATTCAGACATCACTTGCTTCTCTCTGCTTCCTCTTAGAGGCTGATGCCTAGTAGGTCCTGTGCTGTGGGTGATTTGTCATCATTGGCTTATAACTTGAGATTTGTGGGACTTTCTGTCTCCTAGTTTTGTGGCAGCTGTCTGTAACCCATAGCTTTTCTGTCCTAGTAGTTCTGTGTGTTTTATGAGGAGACAACATTACCTTCTTCACCAAATCTCAGATACACCTTTTTAGTTTCCAAGCTCAGTATACTTGTCCATAGAAGAGGTTCAATAACTATTTAATTGAACAAATTCAGGAGCTTGAGTTATTATTTCCTCCACATACTGTGTAGCATCAGAACAAAAAGTGTCAACATTATAAAAGACATAAAGTTTATAATTAGTATCTACCCACCAACTTTCCTGAAAGCTTTCTCATCCTGTCCTGACAACTCTCTCCTTACTTGTCTTTTTCTTCTTGAAGCACTTTCCCCTCCTACCTTTCCCTACCTAGTCATAGATCATAGGAATCATTTTGATAATGTTTGTTTAAGGCACTTTTTCTTCTAAATTCACTAATTAGATTTTCCTTTCTCAAATTATTTTCATTAAGTTTGGTATCAAGATTATGCTGAAGTCTTATGACGATTTGTCAAGTGCTCCATTTTTTTCTATAAGACTTTTTCTGGAATAGTTTATGTCAGATTGTATTTATTTATTTTTGAATACTTGCTAGGATACATGATAAAATAACCTATGTCTGTGTCTCAGGTAGGAAGATTTTAAGCTACAGAATGAATTTACTGGCTGAAAGAATGTTAACATTTTCTATTTCTTTTTAAGTCCACTTTGGTAAATTATATTTTTCTAGGAATTTGTCTAATTTTGTCATAAACAATGCTTTTTTGAAATCTCCTCTTACTGTCCTTGGTTTGCTGCTTCTAACGCTGTATCTCTCTTTCCAGTCCTAATGTCTACCTTCTCCTTTTTTAGTCTCCTGGGCTCACCAGCAGTTTATCAAACGTTCTCTTTCCACATAACCCACTTGTGGTTTTGATGGGCTCTGTTGCATTTGGTGTTCTAGCTCATTAACTTACACGTTCTTTATTATTTCCACCTTTATTTTCTCTGTTAATTTGGTTGGTTTTTTTAACCTTTTAACACAGATTATTAATTTATTGATTTCCATCTTTGTGTCTTATTTAATACAAGTACTTGAAGCTAAAAATTTCCCTCTCAGCACTGCCTTTAGCTGTATCCAACAAGTTTTAAGAAAATAATTTTTCTTTTCATTTAATTACGAACATTTCCTGTTTTGTTATGGTATCTTTTTGACTAAAAAAGTCACTTAGAATTGTGTTCCATAATTTTCAACACACAAATACATATTATCTCTATTATCGAATTCTAATATAATCGTAATCTGATCAAAGAATACAGTCTCTGATACTAATCCTTTGAAATGCGCTGAGACTTGCTTCACGGCTCAGTATGGATTTGTTTGTTCCATGGGCCCTTGAAAGTAGTGAAATATGTATCTTGCACGTATCAGATATAGTATTATCCTTATGTGTTCTAACACTTCTGAATTGTGATTTTGAAACATTTTATATCCTCTTTTAGTGTTTTGTTTGCATAAAACAGCTCTGAAAGGATAGGCAGAAAACCAGCAGTGTTGGTTGCTTTGTACAAGGGAACCAGGCAGCCATGGAAGAATGCAGAGCTTGGTACATTCCAGATGACACTTCATCTCCCAAAGCCTGGATCTGTCACTTGAGGAATTGCAAAAGAGGCCCTAAGACCTCCTCCTGATCCTGGGAAAACCCCACCTCCCAAAGCACAACACTGCCAGCTCATAACAACAGTCTTCTCAAGATACTTCAAAAGTTGAAATCAGAACCAATGGCACATTTCCCCTTAGAGAACACCAGGCACAAACCTCACCATTGTTTTTCTTAGTCATCCCAGCGTTCAAGGTTTCAGGTCATTCTCATTAGTATTTGCCTACCTTTCCACAATCTCTGTCCCCCCCATCAGACCCCTCATTAGTCACATGCTCTTACCCACCGTGAGGGGCACTTTCAATGCCCTCTTGAGAACTCAGCCATGCGTTACCAAAAACACCTGCATGACCAGCTTCTGCTCAGGATGTCTTGCACCTTCTGACTTCGGCTGAAAGCTGCCACTGTTTTGTAGCCTGGCCTCTCGTGTGGTAGCTATTTGTTCCCTCACCAACAAGAGCCAAGTCTCCTGAGAGCGTGATAGAAATAGAGTAACCCCACCATTCAGTTGCTCAATTAGCTGCAGTTTGTAAATACCCAATGGAAAAGTCCAGAACTAAACATTTGAAAGCTGTTAAACTGCATATGGTTCTGAGTGCCTGGTGCCATCTCATGCTTCCTGCTCTGCTCCACTGAGAATGTGAATCATCCAGAAAGACCATGCTATACAAGTGCCAGTCGCCCTTTGTCACTCAGTGGCTGCCTTGACAATCAGATCCATTGTCCTGCTATTGCAATGCCTATATCCAAGTAACCCTTATTTTAAATGGTCCCAATGCAGATTAGTTTTGCTGGCAATTCAGATACAGTAAAGGAAACCACAAAGTGCTTCCATTAAGTGAAAGTTTTTAATTTTATAAGAAAAGAAAACAGTCATATTCTGAGGTTGCTAAGATCTATGGTTAGTTGTTGATCTCTTCCTGGACCTAATAATATGTGTATGTGTAGGAAAAACACAGTATATACAGAATTTTGTACAGTCTGAAGTTTTCAGGCATCCATTAGGGGATTTGGAATGAACCCCCCATGGATAAGGGAGTGAGTGCTATACAGATTTTCAAGTACGGAGACCTACTGAATCAGAATGTGCATTTTAACAAGAACCTCTGGAGTGCTGCATTTATACCAGAGCACCATTTTCAAGTAAAACATTGAAAATTAGGAAAAAATTCAGTCTACAAAGCAGTACCAGACATTGCCTCTGGTTATTTCTATGACCTCCATCTCTCTCCAACTTCTTCCCTTAGTTTCTCATTATGTTCCCCTGCAGGGTCTTTTGACTCACTGCCCGTCACTCAATGGACCAGTCTGCCATCAGATGACCCCAGGGCTTTCTCCCGCACTCCGTCTTAGGAGCTCTCCTTGACCATCTGTACATCATCTTCCGACCCTCCCACAACTCATGCCTGCTGCATATTTCAAGAACTCTGATATATCATATTGCATAATTCAATGATTTTATTTATTGTTGATCTCCTCCTCTCATATATACACACCCATGATTAAAATCACCATGTCAGTAGGAACTTCCTCTGTTTTCTTGTTATTGTTGTTGCTATTGTATCTCCTGCATGGAAAATACGTCTCTTTCTCATACACAGATAAAGACATGGAATCAAGTCCAGACCTTTAGCTAGTCTGATGTACAAAGTCCTCCCTAGTAGAGGAATATGGACCCTGCTTGTCCATCCAGCCTCACACCTCCTTCTTACTCCAACAATTCTCAAACTTATGATTTTTTTTCTAATCCTGCCTCCTGTCTGTAAAACAAAATGTAATGGGCTTCGCTATTCTATTTTCATATATGTACATAATGTACTTTGATCATATCTCCTCTGCCATGACTCTATGCTCTTGCTCATGCTGGTCTGTATGCTAACAGTACTCTCTCCATCCCTATAGTCCTTCCTTTGTCTCTCTAGGCTGGGCTTCCCTTTTCACTGTATTCTGTGCTCCCATCTCCCAAAGCACTAATGGTACTGAATTGAATTCATATCATTGTGAATCAGTTCTTGTTCCTCTTCTGGGAGGCTTTTTGGGGCCAATGAGATACTTGGTCTTACTCATCTTGCCATCCTCGGCACCAGGCACAAGGCCTGCCACATAAACAGTGCTCAACAGATGTTGAACTGAAAGGCAATTGCAATGACTATACTAAGCTTCAAGAAAAACAATGAAAGGCACAGTTTCCTCTGGTTCTTTGCAGGAATAAAACAACCATGAATAAAGCCCTACCAAATATTTGCTCATGTGAGTTCATCTACCTTATGAATACACTTTGGAAGTTATTTGCTTAGAACCATAAGTCTGTAGAAAGTTTGATCATAATCAGGGTAGCCACAATAGGGTCATTTTTTACATTTGATCATCTCTGCTTATAGATTTTGTTTTTAAGTCTAACATTAGTGCTGTACTGTACTGCCCCAGGAATGTATGGGTGAGAATATACAGGAATGCCCAGTCTTCCCCTCTTAGCACAAACATAGCTTGTCCTTCATAGAAGAATAGACCAAGTTTGCTAATGAAAATGAAATTCCTCATCAGGATCCTAACAACACCTTTGATTGAATATAGAGTATGCCAATGACAGAAAAGATCAATTTTATCGAAACTGCCCAGAGCTATCTCTTATAAATTTTGGAGGAAATGAAATAAGTACATGGCTTACTGTATTTCCAAAAAAGATACTGAAGAAACGTATTTTTTTAGCAAGACTTCCCCATAGGAGAGTAATGGAAGGAAGGGGTTGAACAGACCAAAATAAGTATTTCCACAGTGGGGACACAGAGAAACCCTTTTGAACATCATTAAATGTTATTAATGAAAGACAGTATGGTAAAATAGGTACAGTGTATGTCTGGGGGGGTGGGTGATAACTAGTGGGAAAGGAAAATTAAATGAAGATGAAGGTGAGGGTATATGGTTGATAGACTTCATATACCTATATGGAATAGAACAAAGAAACCCACTACAATTGCTTTAAGTGGAGTAGAGAGGGGGTTGAGGAGGAGAGAGGATGGGGATGATCTACCCAGTGTACAATATAAGCCTAATTGGAACTCTCACTAGGAATCTCCCCTGTATAATGAATATAACCAAACAAAAAATTTTATAATAAAAAGACTTCCCTATATCTGTTTTATTTGTCCATTGCACAATTTAAAATTACTGTTCTGGGAAGTGGTTTCATATTTACCCAATGAGAAATAAAAATGTGATCTAAATCAGGAATAAAACTTTAATAATGTCTCTTTATTATATTATTGTTGTACTGGGGGTACATTGTGACATTTATAAAAGTGCTTACAACATATCTTAGTTGAATTTACTCCTTCATTCTCTTTTATCCTTCTTCCCCCACTTCTTAGATCATAATGTCTTTTTAAATTTTTAAACCATCCCCACCAGCAATATGGGAATTCTAGGCTGTAACATTAATATCCATGTTTAAAGAGATCCCTGGCTACCTTACACAATTTCTTTATTCCTTTTAGCAACTTAGTTCAATTCCTAAACTACCAGTATTATTAAAAGCATCTCAAAGCCAGGTGCTGGTGGCTCGTGCTTGTAATCCTAGCTATTTGGGAGGCTGAGATTGGGAGGACTGCAATTCCAGGCCAGCTCAAGCAAAAATTTTCTCAAGATCTCATCTTAATGGAAAGAAAGGTGGGTATGGGGGCACATGCCTTTCCTTCCAGCAATGGCAGGAAGTGTAAAATAGGAGGACTGTGGTCCAGGCTGGCCTGGGCAAAAAGTGAGACCCTATCTCCAAAATAACCAGAGCAAAAGGGTTTGGCATGTGGTTCAAGAGGTAGAGTGTCTGCCTTTCAAGAGTGAAGCCCTGAATTTAAATCCCTGCATTGACAAAAAACAATTTTTATAAAAAGCATCTTAAATCTTCCTTTGTCTTGCTTTTTTTCCTACTTCAATTTTATAAACTTGAAATCACCAAACAGCTAATATATATTCCATCTTTACTTCTTGAAATTATATTATTTTAATTCCTATGACTTAAATGGCTTTGAAATATATGCATTCTGAAATAATTGGTAATATTATCTGGCTTTAAAGGTCAGCATTAGGGAAGAACACATAGTGTTTCTTTATTTTAAAGCAAAACAAAACTGCATTAAGTCCTAACCTCATAACTTGCCATCATTCCTACATAAAATAAAAGGTAATAAAAGATATACAACCTATAATTACTGTTTCTGATAATAGAAGGTAACAAACCTGTCCAAATTTGTCCTCATTCTGTGAGAGTGTGCCCTATTCTAACAGACAATTGACATTCTGAAGTGTCAATTACTGTGTGCAGTGAGATTGAGATACTATTTATAATTCCTTAAAATGAAAGTAGGGTCTATCTGCACTCACCATTTTAAAATAAGGGTCTATCAGTGAAATTAAGTAATAATTAAATCCCAAATTGTCAGGAAAAAAAATCATGTGTATTTTTTCAGGGGGAGAGGATTGATAGTTTATATTAGATTCTCTCTGAGATTAATAAAAGGCTAAATTCCACTAAAATAAGCAGCACTTGCTTATGGGTATTCCTCTTTCTATCCTTTCTTTCACTTCTTTTAGTATCTTCCAAATTCATTGGAAAGTGCATTGAACTAGAATTCGTAAGACCTGGGCTCTGCCTCAATTCTATTACTACATCATGTGGATTTGGAGGAATAGCATCTCTCTGAGCTTTACTTTTCTATACTAAAATATAGACAGCAATACCCTGAGGTTCCTCCAAACTGAGAAAGGCATAGCCCGACTTTCAAAAAAGCATCTCATTCCTCTCCCCTGAAAGGAGATAGCTATTGAAATAAATCAAGATAACAATCTGAAGATAAAAGAAGAAATCTTTTTAATAGCTAAGACATTTGAAAACTTCATTCTGCAACTGCGTATTGAAAGATGTCAAATCAGGAAAGGAAACGATGTGATCCATTTTGTCGTTGCACAGGAGACCAGCCTGGTTGCCAGTGGTGCTGGCTCCAAGCCTACACAGTGGAATCCTGCCCTTGGTAAGTCATTCTTGCCAGCAGCCTTCTGTCAGTCTTCATAAAACACATCTTTCCACAATTGCATTCAATTTAATTTATGTTATAAATGAAGGGAAGGTTGCCGTCTTAAAATTAGTCACTCCATCTGTACTTTAGAACTACTTCGTATCATTGCTGTTATTTGTTTATGTGCCATCTCAGCCCTGCATTCTAGTTCATCCCATGTGGGGAACATCAGAGCAGTAGTCTTTCTGATGGTTGAGAAGCACAAATAAATGTATTTATGTATGCTTAAAGACCCTGAATATTTTAGTTTAAATGATCTTGCCCAAAATATAACACTTTCTACAAAGACTGGTGTCTTTTCTGTCATTTTCTACTTTCTCTTTCTTTCACTTATCCTCTCAATGAAAGACAAACCAAAAAAATACTATAATGATAAGCAGTATATAGTAGAACTTACTATGTACCAACCATGGAATCCAGCACAGATAAATATTTTCAACATATTAATGAATTAATAAATACATGAATGCAATTAATGCTCACTGCAGCCCTATGAGGTAGGTACTATTGATACCCCATTTTAAAGCTGAGGGAACTGAGGCATAGAGAAATTGTGTCACCCTTGACATAAATGTTAAATGATGGAGCCAGAATTTAACTCCAGATATCAGGCCTCTGAGTCTTGGCTACTGAACACATTATGATTATAGTTGAAATAAAGATAGGACACTGATATTTATTCAAATATCAAAAAGTACTTCTTGAATGTGCTGAAAATATGAAAGCAGATAAGATATAATCCCCAGTCTCAAGAAGCAAATAGTCACTCAGGAGGTGGTGGGGCTGGGAAGAAGCAAGTAGTGAGAAGTGGGAGGCAGAGCCAGGCTGCAAGAAGTGAGAGCTTTAACAGAGATGATGAAACTCAAACCCAGAGAGTGGGCCACCTTGATCCTTGGACAAGCCCATCTTCAGTCCATGAGCTTGTGAATGTAGCACAGTTCCTCGTACAGTGGCCCTCAGGGAAGAGATGGACAGATGGAGCTGCTCAAGGCCAGAGAACAGGACTCATTTGTCTCCTGGCGCTTGGTATCCCTGACTGATGGGTTCTGTCATGGAGAAAAGAGACACTGGGTGAAATGTGAGTAAGGCAGAATAAAAAGAAGCCCTTTGGAGTTTTCTAAGAAGGTTCCAGACAGACTGAATAATGATAGTTCTCTAGATAGGGCTCTGGATGTGTTCCAACCCCATGAATGCTGGCCCTTGATTGTCAAAGCACTGATAAACACCAAAGAACTGACTGTTCCATAGCTATGGCTCACAAGAATCTGGATATTGTAAAGTATTGGATCATCATTCAACATAATCCTTGAGTAGGTGATAATGGTCTCCAAAATGGATATTACCATAAAGAAATTCATGAGCAGCAGACTGGTCTGGGTAGCTCGTGGTTCTAGGGAGGCTTTTGCAGAAAGGCTGATGCTGTGAAGATGCTGAGACTGCTTCCTATGTCTGCACAAGAGAGTGATCATGTATCCACCCGAAAAGACCATGATACCCATAAAGAAGGTTTCCCTGAAGGTCAACAGGATGGAAAATGTGTGCCTTATGTAGTAACTCTGGGATAAAAGAGAACAAGATTCAGTTACATAGGTAATATTGTCTGAGGTCAAATTGGGGATGGCAGTAAGAGAGATTAAGAGGTGACTGCTAATGGATGCATAGAAGACCCACAGGAAAAGAAGAGAACACAGTTGGAGTAGAAGGATTTATGTTTGAACTTTGCTATACGGGAGTTTCTGGGGCTGATGTTAGTGACCTGGATGATTCTTGGCAGACAGGTGGTACAATTGGACAGGCCCCTCACCACCCTGTGTACATAGATAAGGGATTTACATGTGATGACATCCTAACCCCCCTGAAACACAAAAATGTCTGTGGCTATGAATCCTGCCATTAGCAGCATCACTAGGTAGGTTAGGGCCAAGAGGCCAATGAGCAGGTGGGTGAGTTTGAGCTTGTGCTGGAGAACGAATATGAGGATGTGGAAGAGAAGAAGGATGGTATTGGCCAAGAGCCAAGTGCCTACTTCAGAATAAAGAATGTTTCTTATACTAGTAAAAAAAATAAAAAGAAGAAGAAGCAAATAAGTCTATGTTGCACTGCCTAATGTCACAGCCATAGAATTTTTAAACCCATTAAAATCACTGTAAGAAAAGAACAAAGAAAAAAATGGAGGGGATGAACCAGTTTGGGATATGATACATATATACATGGAAATATCACAATGAAATTCCCGGTATAGTATCTTAAACAAACAAATATGTCTTTAAAAAAAAAACGGAGGGGACAGGAAGGTAAAACAGGTCCTGCCTGGGGGTTGGCACCAGTGGGAGGAGGGAAGATATAAGGAAAAGACAAAGGATGGTGAATATGGTGGAAATATATTATGGTACTCATACATGAAAATGGAAAAATGAGACCTGTTGAAACTATTCCAGGAATGGGGGAAGGGGGATAAAGGAGAATGATGGAGGGGGTGAATTCAATGATGATATATTATAAGAACTTTGGTAAACATCACAATGGACCCCCAGTACAATAATAATATGATAATAATTTTTTATTTTAATAATTTAACATAACATTTCAATGAATTTATTCATAATTTATTATATGATTTATAATTTAAATGCATATTATTTTAGTAATTTAAATACATATTATTTAAATTAAATAAATTTTAAAATTCAGTTTTTCAATTGTCCTGGCTATATATTTTTCTCTCCCTTTTTATTTACTGGCATATATTAATTGTACAAAGTGGATGCACTGTGAGACTTCCATACATGCATATGAATCACCTTAATCAAATTCACCCCTTCCACTGCTCTTTCCTCTCCCAGCTGTATTGTGAGTGCTTACAATCATGTGTGACTAGTGGCTGCATATTAAACAGCACATCATTGCTGAAAGTTCTAGAAACAATGCGGGTTGTATTTGTGAGGGGGAATTTCAATAGCCTTGTACCAGTGCTACACAGAATGACAAGTTGCCCCAGGAGCACAGGAAAGGGGCCTAACTTGAGACCACAGACATAGAAATTCTTTCCAGTACAGGTGGTACCAAAGCAAAGATCCTGAATGGTAAGTGAAAATTAGGCAGGCAAAGAGAGGGAATGAGTGTCTTTGCAGAGGAAAGACATTTCTTAACTATTTTCTAACAGGACTCTTTCAGATCAAAAAATCAGTACTTAAGTTGTATCCTCAAAGAACATGAAATATTACGCCAGAATACTTGGGAACCCAGCATGGACATGGATCATGGCATGCAGTGAGGAACTGCCCTGTGCTGAGGCAATGCTAGCTGTTGTCCCACAGTGCAAGGTCTACACATGCACTTACCATGCAGCCCACTAAGCAGAGATTTTTCAACTATCATTTTGTATCACATCACGTGAAATATTACAGGCTATGACCCAGTCCTTGTGGGGTAGTTCTCTGTATTTCTCTTCAGTCTCATTTCTTAGGCAATGAGAGAGTGTCAGAAAGCAGTGACAATTATGAAAATATCAAAGGCTTCTTTGCCCACCATGCCAAGTTCTTAACAGCTTCATGGAGTGCAGTCATATCACTCATTATTTTTATAAGAAAGGATGTTGTAGAATCAGTATTGTATATTGAAATAATAATCTTATGACTTTTCTACCACATTTCAAGGGCATAAGTTTGGAGCTTTCATCAATATGGTAAAATCATAGATATTAACAAGGATTTAATAAGCTGTACACACAAAAAATCATTCTCAAAGGAACACATTTAGAAGAATATTATTCATTAATTCATTGGCAAAGGATTATACGAATTCAAACAGGAATTAGAACTGAATGACTTATGAGACTAACTAGGAAAATATATGAATTTTTATTTCTGAGGTCGTCAGTTTTCATTTTTCTGAGTTGAGTAAGATGAAGGGAATTTTTACTGAAAATAAACTTGGCATATGAGTACATCTTAAACAAAATTGGCCCTATCTTTTCCTTAATATTTATTTACTTGGAAGACCCATTACTACTTTTTTGTTAGCTTTCTATGTTCTTCCTTTTTATATAAAAATGACAAAAGGGAGAGAAGACAGGGATAAAGCCTGAGATTGGTCATTTAAAGTTCATCATATTCTGGAAAAAACTGATTTCATAAAAAGCAAGCATGTACATTTCTAGTTATTGTTTCATCCTACTGTTCTAGAAACCACAAGGAACCTAAAACCATAAATCTTACTGGCCTTTCATACCTTCTGTCTGCTAAGCCTTTGTGGTATACACAATAGTGTCCTATTTATTCTTGCCCTCGATCCACATAAGAGCACTGAAATGTAGACAAAACAATTAACTTCACCTCTGTTTTTTTGTTGTTGTTGTTGTTGTTTATTTGGGGTTTTTTTGTTTGTTTTTTGCAGTACTGGGGTTTGAATTCAGGGCCTCATGCTTGCTAGGCAGATACTCTACTACTTGAGCCACTCTACCAGTCATCACCTCTGTTTTAGAGAGGGAAAAATAAGTCTCAGAGAGGATTACAATGGTGATCCAAGACCACCATATAACTGGCCTTCACCCCATTCTTCTGACTCCTTATTCAATGCTCTTTTTCACTCTGAGTCAATACATTTAGGGAAACAGAATAGCAACTGAGCTAATCCTTGTCACAGAAGGTCAGCCTATCCTTTCTGTGGACTCAGGGGGAGACCCAGTCACTGGAGCTCTTACAATAACTACATTACCTGCCTGGAAGTTGTGGTAGTGATTGGATAAACAACACTACCTCTGAAGAAAAACATTCAACCTGGGTACAAAGGGGTGGTGCTTGTACAAATTCTAGGAAAGGCAGGTTGCATTAGTCATTTTTGTGTTACTGTAATAAAATATCTGAGATGTTAAACTTATATGAGAAGAGGGTTACTTTTGCTGAAGATTCTACTTCAAGATTGGGTGACTCATTGCTCTGGACCTCTGGCAGAGCTGCACACCACAGCGGGCTTGCACAATGAGCCAGGAAGCAGGAGAGAGAGACTGAGAGAAATGGTAAGGGCCTACCATCTCCTTAGAAGACATGCCCCAATGACCTAAAGACCTCCCATGAGACCACACCTCCTGGGATTCTACCATCTCCCAATAGCATCACTGTAAGGACCAAGCCTTTAACCCAGGGGCCTTTGTGGGGGGCACTCACCCACATAGCACAGGTCTTCTGCACTAGGAAGATGAGCAGGGAGTGCTGGAGAGGTGAGAGGCATTGTAAGCCTGGAAATCATGTAAGCAACACACTTTTGATACTACTCCTACTACTCCAAGACATGTGTCCTTATAGCATAAGAAAAGGTCAGAGAAAAGAATGCTAGAGCTGTAGAATATCCTAGAAATCATGTCCTTCAACCTCTTTATAAAGGACGATACTGAAGCTCAAACATGTTCTGCCTCTTTCAATGTCCTAGAGCTCAACAGAGCCAGGCGTAGAACTGGCATCCATTCCCTGACTCTAAATGCACTGCTTTCTTGCACAGACTCTAATTCAGCATTAACCAGACTGCTCCACAGAGCTCCACTGTCTTCAGAAATGTAAATAGATACTCCTATCAATGAATCAAGCAAGCAAATAATGAGATGTGAAGTTCTATATGCAAGTAAGTTTGGGAAATGCAACATTAACAATTTTGAAAGCTTTTACTGCACAAGTTCTCAGAGCCTTTAACATGATAATATACACTATGTATTTCTCAAAGCCACTGCTACATTGTATATGATTTCCTTAAACTTTTTACCATGAAACCTTTTTTTGAGGAAAACCTATTACCATTACTGTCACATGGTATTAAATTTCCACAGTATAAAGTTGGGAAAACGCAGCTCTAATATTATGAGATGTTCTCAATGGAATTTTGAGTGACTTTTTTAATGTTTGAAAAAGGGAAAGAAAAGGAAATAGCTTCAGCTTCTGGCAGTACAACTCTCTACAAAAGAACTAGAATACAATTTCATTGAATTCTTAGGCTCTTAGAAAGCAAGAAAACACTTAAAGGGAGTAATCTCCAACTTCCAAAAAGAACCCAGGAGCTAAAACCTGAGCACGGCACACACATGTACACACACACACACACACACACACACACACACACCTGCATGCACAGGAAGAAGGAAGGAGGGATGCCTTCGGGAGACCTGTCCATTTCAGTGCTGCAATCAGGAGACTGAGCCTTGAGGCACAGGTGATGAGGACAAGCTGAGTCTGAGACTGAATTAAATTACAGACCTGATTAAGATGCTGAAATGATCACAGGTAGCAGATCCTGGCATCTAGCAGAAACAAAGAGAAATTCTCTAAGGAGAATTTAACATAAGCCTTAGATTCAGCACAGATTTGAACAGATCAATCTGTGCTTACATCAACATCACCGCAATAAGAAAACAAATAAAAATGAGTACAAGTCAGCAAGGAAAAAGGAAGATTTAAGCTGCCAGGAATTTCAATTACAACAATCATAAGATAAAAATTATGAATTTTTATGAAATAATTGTGTAATAATTTTATGAAAATGATGAAATAATTGCATAAATAACATTTTTTAGAAAACATTAAAGACTGAACTTTCACTTCTAGGGTGATGGAGTAGACATGCTTTTTTTCTATTCTTTCCATTAATTACAATTTAAAACTTTGACCATTTTATATATATATAAATATACTTATATGTATATAGTCTCTCTCTATATATATAGTCTAATATTTATGTCTCAGAGTTTGAGACTAAGAAGAGACAGGGGGTGAGGCTGAAAAAGCACACAAAGAAAAAATGACTAAAAAATTTCACAAATTTGGCAAGACACAGAAACCTGCAATCAAACAAAATAAACCCCAAAGAAATTTACAAGAAGAAACATCTTAATTAAACTTTTAGGAGCAGGGAGAGGGAGGGAGCAGGGAGGTAAGGGAGGGGGCAGGGGGAAGGGGGGAGAAATGACCCAAACATTGTATGCACATATGAATAAAAGAAAAAAAATAAAATAAACATTTAGAAACCAAACACAGGACCGGGCATAGTGGCACATGCCTGGCTATTTGAGAGGTGAACTTCAGGAGGATCACAGTTCATGGCCAGCCCCAGTGAAAAAGCTTATAAGAACCCCTTACTCAACAAACAAGCTGGACATGGTGATACACATCTATAATTCCAGCCACAGGGGAGGAAGGTAGATTGCTGTCCAAGGCTGGCCTTGGGAAAAAGCAAGAGACCCTATCTGAAAAATAATTAAAGTTAAAAAAAAGAGGGGAGGTGCTGGAGATGAAGCTCAAGTTGTAGGGTACCTGTCTAGAAAGCAAAGGCCCTGAATTCAAACCCCAGTACCAAAAAAGAAAAAAACTCTTGAAAGTAGCCAGAGAGCTAAAAATCACTTCTTACCTGTATGGGAGAAACAGTTAGGATGACAGCAGATTTCTCACTAGATGTCACAAGAACCAAAGGAAAGTGACATAATATTCTTTCAAGGAACTGTCAACCTTGCCTCCTATACACAGCAAAGATAGATAGATAGATAGATTTATATATATATATACATTTTTTTTCACTAATGAAAAGAAATCAATACATTCTCTAATGAAGGCAGTAAAGGAACACTAAGAGTTGTCACCAGCAGACCTTCCTTATAAGAAAGGCTAATGGGGGTTGGGAATGTGGCTTAGGGTAGAATGTGAGCTTAGTATGTGTCAGGCTTTGGATTCAATGTCCCACAAAAGAAAAGCTAATGGAAAGTCTTCAAACAGAAAGAGAATGATCAAAGAAGAAACCCTGAAATATCAGCGAGTGAGAGAGAAGTAACCTTGAAATATCAAAAAGGAAGGAAGGATACAATAGGCAACAATATGGAAAACACCATATCTTTTCCTTCTCCTCTTAAGAGTTTTAAATTATACTTGACAGTTTTAGCAAAAGGTAAAATAAATGGTGATTCTAAATATATTTACAGAATATATTTAAGACAATTATAATATAAATAGAAAAGGATCATAAAAGAAAGTAAGATTTCTATATTTAGGGCTGGCAGAGTGGCTCAAGTGGTAGAATGCCTGCCTAGCAAGTGTGAGGTCCTGAGTTCAAACCCCAGTATCAGTAAAAAAAAAAAAAAATCTATATTTCACCTTAACTAATAAAATGATGATAGTGGTAGATTGTTAATGTTTTGCTTATGAAATGAATAGTTAGAACAACTAAAATAGCTTATCTCACTCAAAAATACTATAGACACACCAAAATGGAATCCTAAATAACACTCAAATGATGCACAGGCAGGTGGGAAAGAGAAAGAAGAGAAGCTGAAAGCAAAGAAAACAAAAGCTAAAATGACAAACTTAAGTCTACAAGTGTCAACAGTTGCATGAGATGTAAATAATCTAAATATGTTCATCAAAATAGAGATTTACAGAATTAATTACTTGAAACTCAGCCCAACCATGTGTAAGAAAATCACTTCAAATGTAATAATATAGGTATGTTGAAAATCCCCTAAAAGGAAAAAGATATCTCATGAAAACAATCAAAGAAAGCTATATTACATCAAAGTAGACTTCACAGTAATGAAAATTCCCAAAGACAGAGAGGAACACTATACGTGATGAAACAAAAACAGATAGCTAGCACTAAAGGAACAGATAATCCACAATTAGAATAGGAAGCTTCAACAGCCCGCTCAAGTCAATAGAATGACTACACAGAAAGTAGCAAGGGCATAGAAGAATTCAACAACATCAGCCAACACTGTCTAACTGACTATTTTCTTTGGGGAGAAAATATTTTCTCTGGGGATAAAACCCTGGGTCTTCCACATGCTCAGTGTTCACTCTGCCATTGAGCCACACCCCACAGACCTCTAACAGACATTCCACCCAGCAAAATACACAATGTTTTTCAGCATCTACAGAACATGTACTAAGATAGCCCACCCATGGGCCATAAAGAGAACTCAAAACCTTTAAAATAATTGAAATCTCAGAGTGTGTTCTCCAACCACAACAAAATCAAGCTAGAAATCGATGTCAGAAAGACAATAAGAAGATTGGCAGACATGTATAAACCAAACAACACATTTGTAAATATCCACAGGTCAAAGAGGTAGCCTCGATGAAATTTTTAAATTACACATTGAGCTGAATAAAAATTAAAATACTATATCAAAATTTGTGAGGCATGGTTAAAGCAGTGGTGAAAAGGAAATTTATTGCACTAAATGCACAGATTAAAAAAGAAGAAAAGTCTCAAATTCAATAATTTAAGCAAACCCCAACTCCAAAACTTAAAAAAACAGAAAACAAAAAAAAAGTGAGAAGGAAGGAGATAATAAAAATAAATTGCCAAAGTCAAAACCAGAAAAGCAAACAAGAAGATAAATGAATCAAAAAGTTAGTTCCTTAGAAAAATTGATGAAATTCACAAACTTTTAGCAAAACTGACAAATTTTAAAAAGAGAATGAGAGAAGATGCAAATATAAACACCTGTGCCTACATATTACTGGTAGACTTATTCCTGATTACCAAACCTGGAGTCAGTTCCAACGTCCTCCAACAGATGAATGACTAAACAAACGGTGGTACATCTGCATCACTGAATACTAAAGAGCAAAGAAAAAGAATGAACTTTTGATGCATGAAGCAACCAGGGATGAGTCTCCAGAGAATTATCAAGTGAAAAGGGCAGTCCTGAATGTTGTATAACACATTCCATTTATATAACATTCTTAAAAATGACAAAAATTAGTGATTTCTGGGGGCCGAGGAGAGGGATGAGGTGGAAGGGAAGCGATTATCTACAAGAACCACGTGAGGGATCCTTATGGTGACGAAAATGTCCAGGAGAGGCCAACCTGAAAGCCAAGACTCTACTGCTCTGCTTGAGCTTGTATCAATGCCAGCATCCTGCATGCCGTATTGTCCCATAGTTCTGCAAGATGTCACCATTATGTAATAGCTTGTATTATCTCTTATAACTGCATATGAGTCTATAATTATCTTACAGTTACCATCTAACTAACCATCTAAGACAAGGAAATAAAAGAATGAAATAAAGGAGAGATTATTTTTCAAATGTTCAGAAAAGTTTAAACATTAAGTGCAACTTTCAGTATCATTTTGCTCCCTTTTCATCACCAAAATTCCTCTCTAAGGAGTGAGATGCAAAACTGGCTGCTCTAGGTTTACCTGGAGGGTAAATGCACCCAAATGCACAGAACTGGCTGTCCTCCTTACAGTTGTACTAAAACCCTTGCTACAAACTTAAAACAAAAAGCTTCTACTGGTCCCCTCAGTATTTATCTTTCAAACTCAGTTTTCCATAAATTATGTCCACTGAAAATTAAGTTGCTTCTGGAAGTTGCTAGCAATGCCATATGTGGGAATTTTTGCACTCCTCACTGTCTGAAACCCCAAAGAATAATTTCTAAAAATTCCTCAACGTGCTCTGTAGGATTCAAAGTGACCTCAGAGGCCCAGACCTACCATGCTATGACCAGTAGAGTTCATTTATTAGGAAGAAAAATTCAAACAGAGCAGCAAGGCTCGATTTTCAGGCTTCTTCTTCACTTGTACACTGAATATCTAAGAGCCGTTAATCAGAGATCAGAGATGGGAAATCCTAGGGGAAAAACAGCTCTCACCACATCATGGTCAAACTTCTCTATTAGAACATTTCCTTCGTGTACAGAAACCAGTCTCGTTCACAACACCAACTCCATCATCTTGCCTTCCTTTGTCTTTTCAAGTCAAATCTCTAGAATTTTCTAAATTAGAGTCAATCAAGATCTGACGTTATAAATGACACCAGGCATGCGTTGATGCCAACATTCACGCTCCTCTAGGGCAGCAGACAGGAATTTGGTCCCAAGTACAGCTGGACAAATGGACGTCATGTGAGAACACACACATATGAAGGTTGTTGCTTCGCTGATGCTATCACACGAAAAGGGACTGAATTTCACAAATGCCTTAGCTATACGCCATGTTCCTGACAGCCCATGAAGCACACATCAATATCCAAGGGAAAAGGGATTGAAATATAAGTCTTATAGTTTAGAATGTTTTGTTTTCAGAATAGAAGTGTCTATCTAGAAATAAAACTCCTTTTTGTTCCTAAAGAAAAGACAATGGAAGGAGCATCTTTTATTTTTTGTCACATTTCAACAACATACTAAGCAAAGTAAGGAGACAGTGAGTTTTATTACAGAAATAATAAGTAGCTCATATTTGGACTTAGAGCCCCTTAAATGTACTCATCAGGGGTTTGCAGTTCTTCTTCATGCTTATTGTACTGTGGAAAGTTTAATATTTATTCAAGGAGTTACTAAAGAGCATGACTAGGTCTGAGTCTAATTATCTGTGTAGCCACATATTAGCTTCATGTCTTTGAGCAAATCACTTTTTCCCTCCCAGCTTAAATTCCCAAATGACAATTACCTGCCTTTCCTACTTCTTGAAGGCTGTGCCCAAGCAGATCTCTATTTCACACCGATAATACTGAATTATGCATTTCAATCTCTTTCTAGTCCATGCTACAACATGAATTCATTGGTTTATGCTCCAATTCAAAATACCATGAGAAAGAAATGCATATTTCTCTATCTCAATGATTGACAAATTATGTCCACTTAAAATAAAATCATGGTAGTAAAGGTTTCAATTCAAAATCATTTCTTTAAACAGATGGCAAAGAAATGTGGTATGTGGGATAAAGTGCAGATAAATGACTAATAGGAAAAGATCATTTAGTAGAAGAGTCCTAGGAATGAGGATTTGAAAAAGACTGTAAAGAACATTTGGTCCAATAAAAAGAATTTGCAGCAGCCAGAATGGGTGGTTTAGGGATGGTAATGAATACTTCATTTGATTAGTTCCAGGCATTTTTGGCAGTTTTTTCTTTCCTGGGTAGCTTTTTGAAATGTCTTCTTCAGGGTGACCCAGTTTTCCTTCTAACTGCCAAACTTTGATCCTAATTCTGCCTGGTGTTGTAAGATAGAAACAATTTCTTTTCTTACCAAAAGTTTGTCCAGAGTTGGCAGACAACTGGTCTATCTTCCTTAGCTTTCTCAAGCACAGGTTCAACAACTCCTATGTGAAATTCTTGCCATGCTCAGTCTGTTCATCATAAAGTAGACTGAACCATTGGGTGCTGCTTTAAAGCAGCCCACAGAGAGCAGCATATGATTTTAGGAAAAGCATATTATTGACTGTCAGAAAATTTGAAGGTGGGTCTTAATTCTAGCAGTTTCTAAATGTGTGACCCTGGAGAATTCCTTTAACTTCTAACTTCTTATATTGCCCTTGGATGGTTTGTTATCAACATTATACCAATTTTGCCAAAGAAGTTGGGTAATATGTCACTTTTCATCACCATGACAAAATACTTGAGTAAATCAACTTGAAGGAGGAAAGAGGTTTTTTGGCTCATGATTTCAAAGGTTTTAGTCCATAGTCAGCTAGTTCCATTACTTTTAGACCTGTGGCAAGGCAGAAATATTATCATGAAAAAAGATTACGGAGGAAGGTTACTCACCTCATGGCAACCAAGAAGCAGGGAAAGAGAGAAAGAATCCAGGGACAAATACACATTCAGAGATTCACACCAGTGACCCACTTCCTCCAACTAAATTCTCCTCCTAACAGCCCATCGAGCTATGAATTCTTGACATGGATTAATTCATGGATGAGGTTAGTAACTTCGTGGCCCAATCACCTCTCAACAGCACCACCAGCAGGGAATTAAGATGTCAACACATGAGCTTTTCAGGGACTGCTTCATATGCTTAATATGCTTTTCCTTCTATAATCTGGAAAGGTTCGTATATGAAGTATGTCTCAAGTAGCAAGTAAAGTTCCATAAAGTGATAAATAACATTTTACAGACTTCTAACAGATAAGAGAATATCCCTCTCTAACCTATCTTTTTATCAATATTAACAAAGAATTATCGAGCCACTATTCTAGTTAGAATATTATAAGTCCTTAATAGGCACGGTAAGATTATAAGATAATTAAAAGGGGATATTAACTGAAAGAAGCTCTAAGGGTAAAGTTTTCTTATACTTTTTACCATAATCCAATTTTATATAAACACATAAATGTAACAAAAATTACACAAAATATACTCTTAATACATGCAATGAACCATGAAATTTTGTATTCTAATTGAGTCTCTCTTTTTTATAAAAAAATTTCTGCTATGATTGACTTGGTTAATTTTATGTCCATTATTGTGTCACCACGTATAGTTTTTAAAATTCTACTTAGTGGATCTTGGGATTTTCTTCAGAACCAGCCATTAATTCTCTATGTGACCCAGATTACTTACCTTCTCTGTGTCTGTTTCCTATAAAATGCCACCGAGATTATAGACTGCTGAAAGTGTAAAATGAGACACACGTTTTAGGATTATTGTGAAGGGGGCAAAAAACGTAAGAAAAGTAATGTTTTATTCAAGGATTATTATGAGGCCCATAACTGCTCTCGGAATTGGATTTTGTATCATAATACAGAAATGTAGAATAGAAAAATAACTTTAAATGATGAATTTAAAAGAGTAAGTAAAACATGGAACTACCATAAGGCCTAGAAATTGCACCCTTGTGTATTTCTCCCAGAGAAATAAAAATGTGTGCTCACACAAAAACCTGTTCACAAATATACATCATAGCTTTATTTGTAATAGCTTGAAATTGGAACCAGCCCAGATGTATTTAGGTGCACTGTTAAACAAACTCTGATACAGCCCCACACAATGGTACACTACTTACCAAAAAAAAGGAACAAACTAGTGATAGATATAACCGGTAGGATAAATCTCCAGAATTATGCTGAGAAAAAAAAGTCAATCCCAAAAGATTAAAGACTATATATTTCCACTTATGGAACACTTTGAAATGACAAAATTAAAAATGGAGGACGTGCTAGCAGTTGCCACGGTTGGAAGCAGGGCAGGCTGGCAGAGGGGAGTAAGTATGGTCACTAACGACCCAGAGCATAGGTCCTGTGGGGAAGGAACTCTTCTGCATTTTAACTATCACAGAGGCTACAAAAGCCTACATTTATGATAAACTTGACTAAAACCAAATACACACAAACACACAAAAATGAGTACATGGAACACTGGGTAAATCTGAATCAAAGTGATGAATTGAGTCACTCTCAGTAGCCTCATTGTGGTGCTGGAGCATAATTCTGCCAGTAGTGGGAATGGCACCAAGTCATGTGGAATTTTTCTAGATATGGCTTACAACTGGAGATGACTATAATTATCTCAAAAAATATCAACCTAAACATGATTATACACAAGTTGTGGTCTTCCCCTCCACAAATGCCCCTTCTGCATGAGCACACACAAACACACACACACACATATCTTCAGATTAGGGTAAGCTCTCCCCAGATGGTCAGTTGGACAACTTGAAGACCCAAGGCAAAGAAATCCTGTCTCTCTTTACACAATTACCACCACAGTCCCTGTAGACATCGTGGTCAAACCTGTCCCTGTTCCTTCTACTCTTGACTAGGAACAGTCTGTGTTTCTTGCCCACAAAATTCATTACTTACTTATTAATTTAAAAAGAAATCTGCTTGAAAAAAATAAGACAATTAGCAGAATTGTGGTTTGGCGTGTTGTATCAATCAAGCAATCTAGAAATCAATGTGATCAAGTCTGGTGTGCAAAGGTTTCTTTCTGACTGGGTGCTGAAGAATTAACTTTTCAGGAAAAGAAAAGAGCAACAGAGAAGGCAAAGCGTGTGCATGGGACATAGGCAGAGTGTTGTCAGATTCTGCAGGGTCTTGAACTTCATTTAAGAAAGAGTTATTTTGGAAAGGTATCCTGGATGGCAATAGAGGAGGGGCAAAGATAGTGGACCCTAGAACGAGACCCCAGACCACCCCAAAGTGGCTGCCAGTGCCAATGTACCCCTTGCTTGTTTCCTGTGGGTAGAGGGATTAGTCCAGGAATTGAGAGTACAAAGTTGGAAACTTAGTTTTTCTTCACAGGTACTTTAAGCAGTCCTGCTCTACAATGGACATGCAGGGGCAAGGGAAGGAGGGCCTGGAACATCTAAGAAAGAAAAATGAAAATCAGATGCAGTTTGGGCACCTGATTTGAAGAAGTGTTAAAAATGTGAAGAAAAAAGATTAACTTTATCACTGGGAAAACATTTCCCCCACAATGTACCATGGAAACTTCTGAGAAGAAAAGTAAGAATTCAATTCCTCTTTCCATTCCAGATAGGACTGCTATTATTTTTTGAGAGAACATTAACCGAACAAGGAGTTTTTCAAATAAACACTCAGTGAAAGAGAGAACAGGCTTAACTGATTTTTTACCATTAAAAGATTTGGATGCTTGAAGTATTACATAAATCATCCTATTATTTCAGGCAATGAAAAGACTTCACACCCATCCATTTATTTCTGATTTGATTTCCCTCCATGAAATTTCTTTGTTTCTGAAAAATATTTGTGATGCTGCATATATAACTCACATTAATCAAGGAACATATTTTAAAAGTAAGGTTTAAAGTATTTTATTTAGAGGAAAAAAAAGCTGGCCTCGTATACTACTTAACAGTTTGCAGCTTTTCACCAGCCATCTAAAATTCATTGTCCATAGAAACTTAGAAAGGTAAGTTCTCAGCACAATGGATAATTTGTGTCTCTTCTCCTAAAGAGCTTATTTGATAAGTGTCAGAGTGGATGAACTCTTGTTGGTGTCACACTGCTTACAGATTGCAACTTGAAGGAAAGGCCATTGGTCCTATACTCCAGAGTAGTTTTTACACAATGAAATAAACGTGACTGAATCCTGGAACGAGTGAGAGATGACACTTTGAGGCATTATCCCTCTGTGAAGGTGGGAATCAGTATTTATCTCTTTCCTGACACCCTCCACCCCATCAGGTAGATGCTTAGACATCAGAGAAAGGCAGGAGTAAGCTCTCCAGCAGAAATCCCAGTTTTAGTCGAAAAAGCCTAAGGGGAGATGGTTGAGCAGGCACATGTATGAAGAAAGATGGATTTTTCTCAGGCTAAGAGAGGTTCCTCAAAGTGGAAAGGAGGAAAAAAGAAAATAGACAGCAGGATCCCCAAGAACAAAAGAAGAGATGTTCAGATGATCAGACTCAGAAAGATCGGCTACTTTGTATGTCTAGTAAGACAGTATCACAGACAGACCAGGAAAAGATTCCCATGCTTAAAAAATGACACCAAGCAGCAGAAAGTGGGACCTGAAGAATGTATGGGCTCCAGGATTATGAACACCTCAGTGGCAATATGGAGGCCAGTGACCATTCTCCCTCCTCTGCCTCAACTTCTTGAAACTAGGTAGGATCTGGTATAATGGAACAATACTTATATGGTCCTGTGGGGGTGAAATCCCAAAAGGGAGCTAGTGTAAAGCCTCTCTGCTCACTTCCAGCAGATAGAAACTTTAAATCAAAAAATCAATCATTGAATAGAACATTTCTTGCCTATCTGGATTTATGGACTGGTATTCACCACAGCACAAATAATACACACAGAGTGTATATTAAATTGGTGCTAGATCATTACTATCTACCTTTCATTATACAATAAATATAATGTGCTATGACACTAATTTCTGTAGATTTCCAAATTTATACCATCCTTAAAATGATTTGTATTAAGGGTAAAGCACTATATGTATAAGTGCATATATGGTTTAGGTATGGATTGGTGCTAGGGAAGAGAGATGTCAGGGGAAAACAGATCAACCCTTGACTTATTGAATTCAGGATCTGGGTGCACTCCAAATAAGAAATTGTTCTCTCCACTTTTTCATTATGGTGGCCTAGGAAACTCTTATTCATAGACTATCACTATAGTCAGAATAATTTGCTTTCCCTGCCAGATATGTTTGAGTCTCTCACATTTGCCAGTGATAGCTTTCTCTTTTATATTTTACTCCCAAAGAGATGGCTTCCCAGGGTGATCCAGACTAGATATAGCAAACTTTTTTTCATTTACTTTGTACCCAGCCAGATATACCTACAAACGTATCATCTTCCTCCACACACTATCCTCAAAACCAAAACACACTTGGAAATTCTAAATAGACAAATCAAAAATTAATTAAGAACAATAACAAAAAGAATGAGAACAATGGAGATTTAACCTGCTTTCTTCCAGGCTTGTGAATTCATTACAAGTGGGAGTGGTTTTAATTCGAAACGCAAAACCCTGGGACAAACAAAAAATTCAGACCCCAATTTCAAAGGAAGCTATTCAAATCAAACAGACCTAATGAGAGTCAGCCAGCCTATTCAACTCCCATTAGCAAAAAGAAACAAATCTATCAGTGCCCAGGAGTTAAGAAACAGGAGAAAATGGAAAAGCACCTCAAGTTTAGATGTAAAGCTATAGAGATAAAGCAACAATACTGTATCTATGGTAGTAGGCTTAAATCCTATTAGCTTTGTCTAAAAATGTAAAAGCAAAGCAGAAACAAAGGTCCAACTTAATTAAAAAGTGGCATTATCATGGCAGGGGAAATGGTCTTCATAATATAACTGTTCCCCTAAGCCTTGACCCAAAATCATGCTTCTCCCATGCTGGTTGTACTTCAGAACCTCAATCCTGACATTCTAACTCCCCTTCTTGCCCTTGCTCTTTCATTTTCATTTTTGTTTTAAGTTTTCTTGATAGAAACATTCTTCCAAATGTCTAGATTTCTGTCAGTCTCACCTAAAGCTAGGCTTACTTGTGAGTGAAGCAGCTATCCATCAAAAGCTGGGATTCAGGAATGCCAGGAGAGGCATCATCCACAGTGCCTTTCCTGCTCTTCCTTTCTCTCTCCCCAACCTCTCCTGAAATACAACCTCACCAATCCCACAAAGTCTAGAATTTTCCCCAGAGCAAAATGATTACATTCGAAATCCCTGGGGAAGGCAAATACCTCAGGATGGGGGTGGGGAGAAGATTAACATAAGACACAATTTTCCTTTCATAGAAGTATGAGTAGGGTACAAGAAAGAGTTAGTGCTCTGACTGGGGAAAGGGAAATGAGCTGACCAAGGGAACCTGCTGGGAGTACCTCAGTGAGCACCTCTAGACCTTCACAGTCATGTTCCAGAGCACCTGGCAGGCACTCAAGCCTTCACTCTCCAAGGAACTCATTTATCTCTTTAGGGGAAAGGATGTACAGTAATAAGAGAACAGGCTTTGAATCAAAAGACCTAGGTTAGAACCATTGTCCTGTCACTTACAAACTGTATAACCATCTTCTCACCTGCACAATATGACACACATGAGCAAGTCATACAGTTTTAAGGACTCAACAGGTAATGGCTAGTATCTACTGAGCACCTGCTATATCCCACATGCATATCTGGATGATATCAGTTCTTCTCAACCTTTAATGTGCACACAAATCACAGAGGCATTGTATCTAAGTCGGTAGATCTGGGGTGGAGACTGAGGCACAATATTTCTAGCAAGTTCCCAGGTGATTCTGCTGTTTCTGCTGCTCCTGCTTTGCAAGTCAGACTTGAGTAGCAAAGGTTGGTATCATTGAATCTTCACCTAGGAAGGCAGACCATAATTATTTGCACAAAGCTCACTGTAGATGGACTGGAAAAAAAAAGGCAAAAATGTTAATGATACAGGTTTTTTGGGTTTTTTTATTGGTCTGGCTGTACGACTTCTTCATAGTACTCCAGGTGTAGATCCTATGGCCAGCAGCATCAGCCTCATCTGGGAGCTTGTTAGGAAGGAAGACTCTCAGGCTTCAGGTTGGACCCAATCTGCATTTTAATAAGATTTCAGGTGATTCACATGCATATTAAAGTTTGAGAAGCACTGGAATAAAGGATTAGTCTCCATTTTTGAATAGGTGTCCCTATCATTAGCTAGATATTTTCTTTCTGTGCAATTAAATTTTATATAAGATTAAAATTTATAATTTTCTGTAACAAATTAAAACAATGAAATTAATCTATACACACCCATGGCCCCAACACAAAGTAGCCTGACCTACTACATTTTGTAATGGGCTCCATTGTGTTTGGCACGGAGGCTATTTCACTTTGTTTTGCAGATGCTCTTTTTTGAACTCAAGTAGAACCACACTTGCATATTGTTGACAACATATTGTGACCACACAATGTCATAGAAAAGGTTGTAAAGTTAACAAGCAGAACCTTGGCAAAACATTGAGAAACTGACCATGCCAGCCACTTCCTGGAACAGCTAGCTGAACCAAAAAAAACAAAATGTCAGCGGTACATTCCCTCTGCATCTTAAATGCTTATAAACCCCGACCCTAACCTCATTCCAGGATGATAACTCTTAGTATTGGCCCTTTTCCTCCCTTTGAAAGTGAATAAAGCTTTGCTTCTGCCTCAATTCCTATTTTTCTGTGAATTCTTTCATACCTTAAGCACTGTCCTCAAGAACTGGGAGCTAACAAACCATGCCTTGTAACAAATAGAAAAAGTCTTCCTAATCACACCCTCTTTTGAGAGAATGGCTGAACAGCACTCTTTCCTAAGATGTAACAATTTTGACCACAAAAAAAAAATCACTCACAGGAAAGTAAAAGATAAATAAATGATAACTTTCAAGATAACTTAATGTCCTACGAGTTATGAAGTGTGTGGAAAGCTACTAAATAAATCCTCCTACTAGGTTAATGGTTCTTGAAATTCAGTGGGAATTACACATGTTCTGTCTTACACATCAGCAAGGCTGTTCTCCCTCTGAGAGAGTCTCACCTATAAAGGATGCTTGGGGGAAGTCTGGAAGCTCAGACTCTGATACTCATTTAATCACAAGGTTGTGAAATGTTTATGTGCAGAGGTAAAGAAAAGGATATAATAAAGATTTTTAAAGGAAAGGAGTCTTTTCCACATTTTTCTGAGTTCTAGAAACTACCACTGGGAGAGCAACTTCTTAGCAAGATGATTTTTCACTGTGTTCTTACACATGTTCTTGTGAACTGGTTAGGCCCAACTGAGTAGCCTGAGCAGGCCTTTACCCACAGAGCAGGGAAGAATAAAGGAAATGCAAGTCCAAGTCAAAAGACAGGAGGACCAGGATGTAACACAGTGGTAGAGTGCCAAACATGCATGTGCCCCCGAGTTCAGGTCCAGCACCGGGATCAGGAAGGAGCACAGCATTGTGATGCCCTGTGTCTCCCAGGCAAGGAAGAACCTTTGCTATTAAGTCCATTGTTAATCTCAACAAATGGGACTCAATGTGAGGAAAGCATTTTCCAAATCCACTGTGACTTTCTCAAAGAACCGGTAGCCTACTACCTTTGAAGTGCTGATGTCTAGAGCAGAGAGGCAAACTGCATCCACCCACCTACCAGACTTTGGACAGACTCAGACAGATTTGGACTTTTAAACAAAGAGTATCCAGAAGGAAATAGAAAAGAAATGACTTTGTTATTCCAACCATCCTCCGCTTTTGCCTCTGAAAAACCATTGGAAGTTAGTGTGCAAGAATGGCATATTTTACTTTTATTTATAACCATATACTTATAATTAATACTATTATGGTGTCTCCTGGAAACCTGCTATTAAAACACAATCTTCTACATGTAAAAAGAGAATAGAGAAACATTTTCAGTACTGCACTGTAATTCTTAGCACTTTTTAAATTACCTGTCATAGCTGGTATTAAAATTGCCAACCTGCATTTATTTTGAATATGGACTGTATATTAAATTTTCATTTTAATAAATAATAGAAATGAAACTGTGGCAGCCAGAACCATTACAGTTTCCAACTTTAATTCAAACCAGTGAATACTGAGCTCTAATTGCACACAAAGATTTGGCGGTGTTAGGTGATACAGGAGATCCAAAGAGTTGACCAAGCAAGTCATGGTGTCTTCTGGGGTCCTGCATGAGAATACTGTTCTGATTTTAAACTCTGCCCTAAAGTAAAAGCTATATATATCTAAAAGAAAAACAGAAGACCAACCTGTCTTCACTGAAGATGCATTTAGATAGGGAAAAAATGTGCACAGATCATTTTCAGTGAAAGCCGTAAGTGACAGGCGCCAAATGAATTCTACTAACTAATGGTACCCTACAGCCCCAAAGAAGAAGAGATGACTGGAGATTGGTGTAGCCATGGAAGACTTTGGGAAAGAGGGTCAAGACTTAATGAGCCAGTGGGATTTAAAGAATTGGGAAGGAGGGAGGCACAGATTCTGTGAGGAAAAACCACACTGGGCTAGAGTAATCTTTGTAAGGCAGTCAGGTAGCCAGGGATGTGACTCAGGAGCCAGATATGGGTTCAGATCTGTCTGTAGGGCTTGATCCTACAAGACAACAGGAAGCTGCAGAGACCACTCTTTGATGTCTTAAAAGACACTATGGCCCTCACCTACTGTATCTTTTCATTTCAATTTCAGCTTTTACTCATCTTTTCATTTTTAGAATTGTCTATTTAAATTTGTGAAAATTTTACATTCATAATATTTTAATAACCTTATAATCACTAATCTAAATAATAAGAAGGAAATAAGATGAAGAATAGACCACAACAAAGCAAGCCTGGATGCATTATATGCTCATTACCAGCAAAATATTAGATTCATTGAGCTCATAATCTATAAATGTAAGAATAAAGAGTCCTGGGGCTATGTTCCAAATGAGGCTAGATTCAGAAATACCAAATTAATCATCCCACCTAGTGTTCAAATATCAGATTTATTATATTTAATTAAGTAACTCAATGATCTCTCCAACTCTGATAAGCAGCAGTCTTTATACCTAGTGTGGAAATGCAGATATAAGCAGGCAAGAGGAGCATACCATCTTCAAATAGGATCATTTTCTTTATGAATAATTTTTGTCCAATTTGATTTCAATTTTTTTCAGAGAAATACTAGTCACTTGTACTGAACACATAGGTGCAGACCTCCCAGCCTCCCAGACTCCCAGCCTCATCTCTGAGTCCAGCCACAGCCAGGGGTCAGCTCCTCAGAGGCTCTGCCCGCTTGCTCCCAACACAAGCTCAAGGATAATGCAGGAGAGGTATCCCCCCTGGGATCACCCTCAACAAATGGAGGCAGGAAGGAACAGATGCTTCTCCCAATCCTGACTGAGGCAGACCGTTCTGATAAGCAGTATACCTGCTGACAAAAAGATCTCAGTGGCCTCAAGACTCAGCCACCCACAGTAGGGCTGACATTAACTCATCCTTGCTACGTGGACTTCCCTTTCCCATTTCACACCCAAGCTCCCTTCCCATATAAACTCACTGACCTCAGCCTTTTCTCACGCTCTGCTTTTAGGGGCACTTTAGCTCCAGCAGCCCCAAAGCACAATCCAAACCCCAGAAAAGAGTCGTTTTAAAGAACAAATTAAAGTGATGTCAAATATCTAAAAAAATCCATAATTTTTCCTACCAAAGGGACACTTATTTTAATTTAGAAAATAAGTAATGTTATATAAATATTCCTAGTGGAAGTTTGAATTTATTTATTTTTATTATTTTAAAGACTATTTGGGGAAGTTTTGAATATGGTGGAAATATAATGAACTCATGAAAATGGAAAAATAAGACTTGTTGAAACTATTGTAAGAATGGAGGGAAAAGATAAAGGAGAATGATGGAGGGGCAAATTTGACTAAGATATATTGTAGTCACTTTTGAAAATGTCACAGTGTACCCTCAGTACAATAATAATATGATAATTTTAAAATTTTAAGCTTTGAATATATACAGCATTTTGTCACTGCCACAGACATTCACCCAGATCCTGTTTTGCAATCCTTCATTAAATCTAAGAATGTGTTAAATTGGGTGATAAGACAGAAGTGAATTTATACCAGAGATTATGGCAATTCTGGCTTTGTTTTAAATTAGGACATGTCAAAGATGATTATTAATAAAGATTCCCTGATATTAAACAGGTCCTTATTACCTTGGCAAACTGATTTTCATATAGAATATCTTTATTAATAAAGAGAGTGCATTCAACAGAGCTTTGTAAGAAACAGCATTTCCACAGACAGAAATAACACTGAAGACATATGAGTTAGAACCAAGATATGGTGAAAATAATCTTTGGGCTAGAAAAATATTATTAAAGAGGAATGCATATCATCCTGAAATACAACTGCATCTGGAAGCTCTGCAAAACATCTGGAAACTCTTGATCGAAAGGAGAGGAGGGAAGGGATCGTATGACGTCTGTGAGCTACTTAGCTGTTCCATGGTGAGGCGAAGCAGGAGACAAAAGGGCGTAAATTCTGTCTTCAGCAGTTTACTGGAGGTGTGAGTGTTGCGAACTGGGCACAACTAACTGTGGTATATACAGCAATTTTCCCCATACTGAAGGTGACAAGACTGAGGCTTAAATTACATTATTATTATGATTAAGTCATTAAGTTACCTTAATAACCTGTTCAATCTCCCAGAGCTTCAAGTAGCAAAGCAGCTGAGTTCTTGACTAATGTTTGCTATTATTTCTTTTGTTTTAATCACAGCTATCTCTATAATCCCTAGCACAGTACCCATTATATATGATAATCAATAAATATTTGCTTAGAATGATAAAATGATTAAGAGAAGGATACTGTGAGCACCTTTCCAGTTTTCCCCGGCTTCCTCAGAGGGCCACCTGCCCCAAAAATACTTTGATTGCTGTTAGCTCATCCAGCTTAACCTCAAAGCTACTTCTGCTCATACAGCACCATTACATCCCTGTAAGCATACACAGAACGAAAAATATCTACTTCTGCCTAAAATTCCTTTGTGGGGAAAGGATTTTAATTCCAAAGCAGAGATAAAATGCTTAAAAAGCAAGTTCTACTGGAGATAAGCATGCTGTGAAAATCATTGCTATGTTAGTCAGTCACATCATGAGTATAAGTGACTGATAAAATATTTTTTTTCCTCCATTTCACTACTTTTTTTGGGGGGGTGCAAGCTGTCAGCTGACCAAAGGTGTCACCCTGAACGGCCTCTGTGGGAGGGAGCGCAGGTACCAAATGTAAAAAACAGAGCAGAAAGCAGAGATGCACCATGAAGAAACTGCAAAATGCTGCCTTCATGGGACAAGTTTACCTTAGATTGGGCCAGCATACAAAGACCCTGCTCTTGGAAGGAGTTTTTGACAAGCAGGTCATTAAAGACCCACAGTTGTATTTGCCAAACTTATGAAAAGATGCTTCTGTTTTTCTAACTTAATGCTACCAACCTCATTATAGCCATGCCTCTTCTCTGAAAGGCTTATTACCTGAATGTTAGTTTCCAGCCAGGAAAGCAGAAATGTTCTGGTTATTTCAAACCCAGTGATTGGTAACACAAGTGCTGGAATGGAATTTCAACAGGAAATTGGCTGCAAAGCATTGAAAAGGCTAAAGGAAGAAAATGGGATGAAGGCGGTCCCAGGGCTCAGAAATTGTCACTCTTTCTGAGCCTGCAGGGAATGCATGTCCACTGGCTCTGCTGTCTTCATGCTGAATGTCTCTTACTAGCAGATCCTAACCAAAATCCAGTGGGCAGATAAGTCTTGGAAACAGAGTTCTCAGACTTGTAGTCCAAGGTCACTGAAAAAAATAAATAAAACTAAGAAGGCAAGTGTGGGACTGAGTAGCAATAAACAGCGTGTGCAATGACCTATCAAGGACGTCTATTCTATGATTTTTACAGTAAATGTTGGAGATAGAGTCACAACTTCTTTTTTCAAAGACCCATTCAATTAACAGTTTTAAATAGTCTGATATTGTTCTGGTATCTGTCCAAAATGTCTATGTTGTTTAGGCAATTACAAATCGTCAAATTACTAATCGTGTAATTTATAAGGACTTTAAAAATTGCAACATTACGAATTGCATTTTCATTTTCTAAGCTTATATGCATAAAGACTTAATTTGTAAAACTGTACTGAAATATTAGTGTCATTTGCAACTTCCTTTACCTTTTGTGGTGCTTTTAAAACAGTATTTTGTGGAGGTTTTTTGGTGGTACCACGTGCAATTTTATAAACAACATTTCTAAATAGAAGACATTATTTGCATAGTAAACAGAAGTTTAAACAATATTTTTCTATAACTAAGATACTATAACTTTCCTTTTGTTCATAGGAACTTCCCCAAAATAGTTGCGTTTATTGAAGAGTAAGAGAAGAGGTGAGAGACTACAGAGGTTATGATCTATATCTCCCTGGCTCTAACCCCCACCCCCAGCAAAAAGCAGTATTAAGGCTGCAGTGCATCCACTACTAGAGGAGGAAATATATTCACTGCTTGGTTGAAGCGATATTTATTTAATAAATATTTAAAGCAATATTTACTAAATATTTATTTTGTACATTGAAGCAGGTACTAATGATATGAAGAAATTAAAAATTGCCCAAATGGAGATTCTGATATGAAAGAACAGACAGATGATTTTTTTTAAAAAAAGAAAGTATATTTTTAAAAGAATAATACTAAGGGCAGACACCGTGGCTCACTCCTGTAATGTCAGCAATGCAGGAAACTAGGTAGGAGGATTCCCCTTGCCTCTGGACATAAACCAAACTCCATCTGAAAAGTAACTAAAGCAAAAAGAGCTAGAGGCATGGCTCAAGTGGTAAAGCATGCCTAGTAAGCACAAGACCCTGAGTTCAAACCCCACTGCCACCAAAATAAAATAATAATAATACTATCATCCTCATAGGATAAGTGAGATACACACATCATAGTACTAAGCTAATTTGTCTTACTAAATAAATAATTATTAAAATAATACGTGTCAACTTTCTTTCTTTCTTTTTTTTTTTGAAGGCAGGGAAAGGAGATTATTACATGGCTCAGAACATGCTGGGGGAAGAGGCAGAGTATGTATTGAACTCATCCTCAGCCATCTTTGGAATATAGACATGAGCTATAGGTTTAACTAGACAAAGAGGGGGCAGATGACAAAAGTTATGCATAGTTAAATACTTCAGTCACAGATGTGATCTTGTTGGCCATTATCTCAGGCTTTGTAGTGGGAGAGGTTCTGGAGTTGTTTTCTGGAGTGAGGCAGGTGGTCCATCTAAAGGAGGGTCTGCTGTTGGGTTTTGTTTTGGTCCCTTGTCATGAAAATGCTTTGTCTTTCCTGTCCTTCCTTGATTCCAAGGTGGTTACATGGTGATGGCAGAAAGAATGGCTTAGAGCAAAGACACATACAAAATGGAAAGATGCCAGGCTTTTCTCCTGCTTTTAGTTAATTCATGAGCCCAAGGAATGAGCACATGCTTTTCAGCAAAAAGCAGTTTAAGCACCTTTTACAATTCTCCCCTAATGTTTCAACATTCCACAGTCTTGAGGGAAGTAGGCCTCCGTGGCCAGTGATAAATTGGTACAGAAGAGCACAGATAATAACTCTAGTATAAGCCAAAAATTAGAAATAGCGTTATAAAGCAGAATACATAGGGAGTAAGAGTTAGAAAACATCCAGTTAAAGAAACTGTGTAGGGGAACATATTTTAAAATAATTTTATGACTACTGGAGATACGTTTGGAGTTAGCAGACATAGTCATTTTTGTCTCTATTTAAATAGAAGGCATTGGTCAAAAATATGAATTTGCCTTCTGTTAGAGGTGCCCAGAAGGGTTTGAATGTCCAGTAGCCACACATAAGGACACTTCTTTAAAACCTCTTGACTTTAGTAAATTTCGTAAGGTGTAGCACAGGTGACTGCATTTGGATTGTGACAGCTTTCCTTCTCATCTCCAAACTGTCTCTGAACAGTCTCCTCTGGAAATTTCATCAGTTAACAGTTCTGGTTATTTGATGGCATTCCTTATTGCCAGGAATAGCTTTGTCCTGATGTGATACCAGGTCAGAGGGGAAGCAACAGGCAGTTAGAGGGAGTCAGTACCCTAAGACCTGTTTGGCTAAATCTTAAGCAATCGAGAGGTTTAGAAGAAGTGGCCCTAATGCTGGTGTCCATTTTTTAATTTTTTCTGTCCTACAGATGCTGTCCTGACATCTTAAAAATGCTACAGAATGTCAACAGACAACAGTTTTACAAGAAAAATACAAAAAGCCAACAAAAGCAAATATTTCTGACAAATAAGTACTTGTTAAGAGTCATTTCCATGGGTTTGATTGCAAATGTTCCAGAGAAGGACCCAGACTGCTAATGACGAAACTTAGAATAAACATGGTTATTAGAATAAACTGAAAAGCAGTTTAGCCATCGTCAGAACATCTAGTTATTTTCATTGCAGACAGCATTTTTGGAAAATAATAAGTTATGACTGGCAGCACTACAACAGCAACACTAAGTGCTCCTTGTTACAATTAGGAACACGTGGACAAAAGCCTGAAAATCTAGCATCACTAAAATTTTAATTTGGAGAACACCTATGGTAAAGTTTCTTCCTAAGCTTTGCATTTCTGAAGGCTTATATATTCGGGGACTATAAATACATTACAAAGGAGCCAAGAACAATTATCAACAAAGCTACATAGATGTCAGATGTACATGTTAATTTAGCTCTTTTTTTTCTCTGAAGTAAAATTCACAATTTTTGGCTAGTAAGATCACAAGTGTATAGCACTGACAAAAGTCAAAATTTTAAATTTCTTACAAGTTGGGTGTACAGTGCTCATGGTCCCAAATAGCCACACCTTCTAAAGTGCAAGTGCATCTCATAGATACATAACATTCATTTTGTTAAGACAAATAATTATAGGCCAGATTTTAGATAGCAGGGTTGCCCAGATCGCAGGTTTTTTGAAGGTTAATGATTACAAACAGCAGAAATGCTGAAGGTTCTGTTGATCAGGTTTAGATGTAATGCATTTTGATAAAAGAGAGCATTATTTGATCATTTTACATGTACTAAACTCACACATTTTTATCTCTGCATATGCTTGCACAATATTTAATTCTAGACACACAGGTTTACATACTTTTAGTCACAGAAACAATATTCTAAGCAATTAGAATTGTTTAGAATAATACTTGTATCACCACACAATATAAGGTGGTCACTGTAGAGACTTTTATATGAACAAATACTTAAATGAACTCTGATTTTAGTTAAGGTTTTATTGCCTATGTAGTCAAAAGCTTGACAAAATCAACAGAACGCATAAGCAATTTTTGTCATAAAAACTTTTTTTCAAGTGAGTTTCTGTAAATGTTACCAAGAGTAGAACAATACTAAGACAGTCTTGTTACTCTAGACATAGGAAATTAGGCCCTAGTTTTACTCAGCACACTAAATTTTGACCTTAGAAAACTCTTCAGGCATTTTTAAAATTATAGCCAACTTGATCACACACATAAAAACTTATAAGCTTGCTTTAAGAACTTTTTAATTTCTATGTTGAAATAACTTTCACAAAATTTTGAATTTAGACAAAAATGTTTCTTTTTCCAACAATAAAATACTCTACTGGCTTTATATTTTAATATGTGGACCCAGGAAGAAATAGAATCTTAAATTGTTCTTCTATACAACAAACAATTTAAAAAAAACACATTTGTTTAAAAAAAAAAGAGAGTAGAATGCAAATCATACTTATAACAAAATGAAACAGATTAAGGTTACTGTCCATAGAATCCTTCTCTTTAGTCCTAAGGCAGAGGATAATTCTTGAATTACTGCATTCTAATTAGATCTGATTGAAATAAGAACTTTGAAAAAAAAACTGGTTTTCTTAAAATGGCAGCAGAAGAGGTGCAGGAGAGAGAACAGAAGCAACTGTTCCTTTATGTCGATTCTGTAATAAGAATCATCCTAAAGATGTTTATATACAGGCCTATGCAAAAAAGTTCTAAATTAGGCATGACATAAATGTAAATTTAAGCACACATAGTTTCAAGAGCTCAAGAACATGCAAAAATTAATTCATAGGCCACAAGTTTGTTGATTAGTTATTTCCTGAAATTCCAGGAGAAGATTGAGATGTGCCCAACATTATTCTTTTAGGATTCATTTTAGGAGGCTTGATAGCTTAAGCATCAACGATAGAAAAGTATTTTGAGTAAGTCTCAGTCTCCAGTAAGACTGCTGCCACAGCTACCCAAATTTTAGTTTCTAATAAGCCAATCATCATAGACACATAAACACAAAATCCACATAATGACGTACAAAAACACTTTAATTCCTCATGCACTTTTAGACATTCAGCAGACTAGTCAGCTAGAATTCTCCATAGGGGGCAAGATGGACTTAAAGCTTTTCATTCTTAAGCTGTTATAGACTTAATATTTCCCATGGTTGAACAAATTACAAAAGAGATCTCCCACACACCCTGGTCCTTATACCTTTCATCGCTCCTTTACTACTTGGTTCTGCAAGTTTCTCTGTCTTCAGACACAAATAGCCTAAGCCTCAAATAGCCCAAAGGAGTTCAAACAACAGAAGAACAAAACAAATACCACAAAATTGCAAACTTCTTTTCAAAACAAACAGTCTGTACAAATGACAAGAAAAGCAAGGTCCAATTGTGCACTGCTGGTGAGGCCGTGGTGGGGGTCCCAATAAAAAGGACAAAAGAAATCTCCGATACAAACACCCTGAGTTCTCTGCTACTTTACATCCCTCCCCTGTCAACTGCCAGCACAAAATTCTCAAGTGATCCCAAATGCTCAGAGAAACCTCTGAACAAGGGGCCCAAAATTCTTTGTCAAACAGGAAAAAGCCCAAATGGTTCAAACAAACCCCAAATGACCCAGAAGAGTCTCCAGACAACAAGGAAAAGGAAGACAAAGGCCTGAGGTGCACCGATTGGTAAGAACTGACCCAGGTCAGACTCTGTCTCACCAGATGATGGTACAAAGCAGTGGACGCTGGTCAAAGTGGGGAGATAAGAAAAGAAGTCCGTGCAATGAAAGCAATTCCAGCAGCTGCCAGGAATTGATTCTATCTTTAGGGTCCACTAGCTATAAGTGGCTAGCACCTAAAGGATGCATTTGCTCCTGGAACAGCTTGGCAAAACTGAAACTGGAGTTTTGAACCCATGACCCAAACTCCCAAGAGTCTTCATGCCAAGTCCAGGCACCTGCCCCTAAACGCCAAATAAAGAGGCATGATGAAGGCAGAGAAAGGAGATTCACTGCACGGCTCAGGATACACGTGGGAAAAGGTAGAGTAAGCACTCAGCTCATCTTCAGCCATTCTCCTAGGTGTCAACTTTCATTACTGTTTGATGCTATTATTGGTCAAGTGATTATTATGCATGGTCAGCACTACCGAGCTCAGGAAAGACAGCATCTTTAATAAGTCCCAATGCAAATAAAGACTAGGGTTATAAAGAGGTGGGAGGAGACTTCACACACAAGCCGACTTCTGAAGAACATAGAACTTAGATATTCCCAGCCAGAGGGTCTTTTTACTGTCTTATAGCCTCATGTCTTTCTTACACACATCAATTACATTTCTTATCCAAGACTGACAGAAGACTAAATTCTGAAGCTTCACCATAATCCTTTAGTAGAGCAAAAAGGATAGGCTTCTAGAAAGCTAGCACATTTTAGCTTCTACTACCTCCTGTTCTAACCCATACTCCTCTTCTAAATCAACCAGCTGCCAAGGCCTGTGGGAGAGTGAGGGTGAGTCCCTTTACTCTCCCTGGGAAGATGATCAGAGTAAGGGCAGCTTGACCCACAGAACTTCCTATTTTCCTTCTGTGCCCCATGATCTACACAACCCATGTGTGTGTGTGGCAGAGGTAGAGAGCAACTAGACCAGTGGGCTGTGTCCTTTCTAGCCCCACAGCCTGAAAAACTTGACTGCAGAACTTTCTCCCCTATGAGAGACTGGGACCTGCCTGCAGCTCCTCTGCCAGCTTGTGGAAGAGACCAGCAATCTTGACAGCTCATGGAGCACTCCCCACTTGAGATACCACAGCAGCTGGATGTAAGCCCCACTGGGCAGACAATGGAAAATGATGACATACCCATGAAAGCCAGAAGTAAGGGAGCAGGAGTGGAGAATATGCTTTTCAGAAATATCCCCCAAAGTATAATTCTCCCCAAAATGAAATAGCAAATTTTTGAAATGACAATAAAAATTCCTGTGGAAAACCAAGCTAGCAAACTGCAAAACCAAGAGGAAGAAACATCTCACAGCTCAAGCAAACAAACATACAAGAACATAGAAATAATAAGAGAACAAGTGACTTGGAAGATAAATACAAGAGACCTAATGACAATAATATCAGACAAATAAAATGTTCCAACTAGAAGAGAGGCAAGAATAAGAACAAATGGAAAAATAATCAAAGAAAATTTCTTGATCTGAAGGATTAAATTGGCCTTCAGATTGCAAGGGTACATCATGTCCCATATATGCTCAGGGTAAATTTGAACGTAAGAAAAAGACTGGGACTTTTAAAAAATAGCACATTCCACACAGTAGGCACCAAATAAATGCTTTAAATGAATAAAAGACACCTTCTTACAAACCTTCATAGAGAAAGAACAAAATATTTTCAAATGGCAAAATCCTACTGACATTGGTCTCCTCATCTGCAGCATGGAAACTCAACAATGGTAGAATAAAAGAATAAAATTCATAACCCCCAAAGATTCTATGCACAGCCAAGATGTCATTCCTCCATCCAGGAATCAGAAAGATTGTGTATTTGCTAGTCTTCATATCCTATCTGAAGAAAACATAGCTCATCAGAAGAAGGTACTCCAAGAATGCTTTTTTTTTCTTTTATTATTCATATGTGCATACAAGGCTTGGGTCATTTCTCCCCCCTGCCCCCACCCCCTCCCTTACCACCCACTCCACCCCCTCCCTCTCCCCCCCCCCGAACCCCCTCAATACCAAGCAGAAACTATTTTGCCCTTATTTCTAATTTTGTTGTAGAGACAGTATAGCAATAATAGGAAGGAACAAGGGTTTTTGCTGGTCAAGATAAGGATAGCTATACAGGGCATTGACTCACATTGATTTCCTGTGCGTGGGTGTTACCTTCTAGGTTAATTCTTCTTGAACTAACCTTTTCTCTAGTTCCTGGTCCCCTTTTCCTATTGGCCTCAGTTGCTTTTAAGGTATCTGCTTTAGTTTCTCTGTGTTAAGGGCAACAAATGCTAGCTAATTTTTTAGGTGTCTTACCTATCCTCACCCCTCCCTTGTGTGCTCTCACTTTTATCATGTGCTCAAAGTCCAATCCCATTGTTGTGTTTGCCCTTGATCTAATGTCCACATATGAGGGAGAACATACGATTTTTGGTCTTTTGGGCCAGGCTAACCTCACTCAGAATGATGTTCTCCAATTCCATCCATTTACCAGTGAATGATAACATTTCATTCTTCTTCATGGCTGCATAAAATTCCATTGTGTATAGATACCACATTTTCTTAATCCATTCGTCAGTGGTGGGGCATCTTGGCTGTTTCCATAACTTGGCTATTGTGAATAGTGCCGCAATAAACATGGGTGTGTGGGTGCCTCTGGAGTAACCTGTGTCACAGTCTTTTGGGTATATCCCCAAGAGTGGTATTGCTAGATCAAATGGTAGATCAATGTCTAGCTTTTTAAGTAGCCTCCAAATTTTTTTCCAGAGTGGTTGTACTAGTTTACATTCCCAACAGTGTTGGAATGTGTTGGTGGTGTTGCTGATGATGGCCATTCTAACAGGGGTGAGGTGGAATCTTAGTGTGGTTTTAATTTGCATTTCTTTTAATGCTAGAGATGGTGAGCATTTTTTCATGTGTTTTTTGGCCATTTGAATTTCTTCTTTTGAGAAAGTTCTGTTTAGTTCACTTGCCCATTTCTTTATTGGTTCATTAGTTTTGGGAGAATTTAGTTTTTTAAGTTCCCTATATATTCTGGTTATCAGTCCTTTGTCTGATGTATAGCTGGCAAATATTTTCTCCCACTCTGTGGGTGTTCTCTTCAGTTTAGAGATCATTTCCTTTGATGAACAGAAACTTTTTAGTTTTATGAGGTCCCATTTATCTATGCTATCTCTTAGTTGCTGTGCTGCTGGGGTTTCGTTGAGAAAGTTCTTACCTATACCTACTAACTCCAGAGTATTTCCTACTCTTTCCTGTATCAACTTTAGAGTTTGTGGTTTGATATTAAGATCCTTGATCCATTTTGAGTTAATCTTGGTATAGAGTGATATACATGGATCTAGTTTCAGTTTTTTGCAGACTGCTAACCAGTTTTCCCAGCAGTTTTTGTTGAAGAGGCTGCTATTTCTCCATCGTATATTTTTATCACCTTTGTCAAAGACAAGTTGGTTATAGTTGTGTGGCTTCTTATCTGGGTCCTCTATTCTGTTCCACTGGTCTTCATGTCTGTTTTTGTGTCAGTACCATGCTGCTTTTATTGTTATTGCTTTGTAATATAGTTTGAAGTCAGGTATTGTGATACCTCCAGCATTGTTCTTTTGACTGAGTATTGCCTTGGCTATTCATGGCTTCCTGTGTTTCCATATAAATTTCACAGTAGATTTTTCGATCTCTTTAATGAATGTCATTGGAATTTTGATGGGAATTGCATTAAACATGTAGATTACTTTAGGGAGTATTGACATTTTTGCTATGTTGATTCTACCAATCCATGAGCATGGGAGATCTCTCCACTTTCTATAGTCTTCCTCAAGCTCTTTCTTCAAAAGTGTATAGTTTTCCTTGTAGAGGTCTTTCACATCTTTTGTTAGGTTTACACCTAAGTATTTGATTTTTTTTGAGGCTATTGTAAATGGAATTGTTTTCATACATTCTTTTTCAGTTTGCTCATTGTTAGTGTATAGAAATGCTAATGGTTTTTCTATGTTGATTTTATATCCTGCTACCTTGCTATAGCTATTGATGATGTCTAGAAGCTTCTGAGTAGAGTTTTTTGGGCCTTTAAGGTATAGGATCATGTCATCTGCAAATAGGGATATTTTGACAGTTTCTTTACCTATTTGTATTCCTTTTATTCCTTCTTCTTGCCTAATTGCTCTGGCTAGGAATTCCAGTACTATGTTGAATAGGAGTGGAGATAGTGGGCATCCTTGTCTGGTTTCTGATTTTAGAGGGAATGGTTTCAGTTTTTCTCCATTAAGTATAATGCTGGCTGTAGGTTTGTCATATATAGCTTTTATAATGTTGAGTTACTTTCCTTCTATTTCTAGTTTTCTTAGAGTTTTATCATGAAATGGTGTTGGATCTTATCAAAGGCTTTTTCTGCATCTATTGAGATGATCAAGTGGTTTTTGTCTTTGCTTCTGTTAATGTGGTTTATTACATTTATTGATTTTTATATGTTGAACCACCTCTGCATCCCTGGGATGAAGCCTACTTGGTCATGGTGAATAATCTTTTTGATGTGTTGTTGAATTCGGTTTGCCATTATTTTGTTGAGGATTTTTGCATCAATGTTCATTAAGGAGATTGGCCTATAGTTCTCCTTTTTGGAGGTGTCTTTGCCTGGTTTTGGGATAAGTATAACACTGGCTTCATAAAATGTGTTTGGCAGTTTTCCTTCCCTTTCTATTTCATGGAACTGTTTAAGGAGGGTTGGTATCAGTTCTTCTTTAAAGGTCTGATAGAATTCAGCAGAGAATCCATCAGGTCCTGGACTTTTCTTTTTGGGGAGACTCTTGATTGCTGCTTCAATTTCATTTTGTGTTATAGATCTATTCAGGTGATTAATTTCCTCTTGGTTCAGTTTTGGATGGTCATATGTATCTAGAAATCTGTCCATTTCTTTAAGATTTTCAAATTTATTTGAATATAGGTTCTCAAAGTAGTCTCTGATGATTTACTGGACTTTCGTGGTGTTTGTTGTTATCTCCCCTAATGCATTCCTGATTCTACTAATTTGGGTTTTTTCTCTCCCCATTTTAGTCAGGTTTGCCATGGGGCTATCGATCTTGTTTATTTTTTCAAAGAACCAACTTTTTGTTTCATTAATTCTTTGTATGGTTTTTTTGGTTTCTATTTTGTTGATTTCAGCTCTTATTTTTATTATTTCTCTCCTATTTGTTTTGGGATTTGCTTGTTCTTGTTTTTCTAGGAGTTTGAGATGTATCATTAGGTCATTGATTTGGGATCTTTCAGTCTTTTTAATATATGCACTCATGGCTATCAACTTTCCTCTCAGGACTGCCTTAGCTGTGTCCCATAGGTTCCGGTAGGTTGTGTTTTCATTTTCATTGACTTCCAGGAACTTTTTAATTTCCTCTTTTATTTCATCGATGATCCATTCTTCATTAAGTAATGAGTTATTTAGTTTCCAGCTGTTTGCATGTTTTTTGTCTTTACTTTTGTTGTTGAGTTCTACTTTTACTGCATTGTGATCAGATAGTATGCACGGTATAATTTCTATTTTCTTATATTTGCTGAGACTTGCTTTGTGCCCTAGGATATGGTCTATTTTGGAGAAGGTTCCATGGGCTGCTGAGAAGAATTTATATTGTGTAGAAGTTGGATGAAATGTTCTGTAGACATCAACTAGGTCCATTTGATCTATTGTATATTTTAGATCTTGGATTTCTTTATTGATTTTTTTGTTTGGATGACCTATCTATTGATGATAATGGGGTGTTAAAGTCTCCCACAACCACTGTGTTGGCGTTAATGTATGCTTTTAGGTCTTTCAGGGTATGTTTGATGAAATTGGGTGCGTTGACATTGGGTGCATACAGGTTGATGATTAGTATTTTCTTTTGGTCTATTTCCCCTTTTATTAGTATGGAATGTCCTTCTTTATCTTGTTTGATCAATGTAGGTTTGAAGTCTACTTTGTCAGAGATAAGTATTGCTACTCCTGCCTGTTTTGGGGGGCCATTGGCTTGGTAAATCTTTTTCCAGCTTTTCACCTTTAGCCTCTGCTTATTTCTGTCAGTGAAATGGGTCTCCTGTAAGCAACAAATTGGTTGATCTTCCTTTTTAATACATTTCGTCAAGCAGTGCCTTTTGATGGGTGAATTAAGTCCGTTAACATTAAGCGTTAGTACTGATAGGTATGTGGTGATTCCTGTCATTTAGTTGTCTTAGTTGTTTGAAGGTTTGATTGTGTGTACCTAAGTTGAGGTTACTCTCTACTGTCTTGCTTTTTCTTTTCCTGTGGTTTAGTGCTGCCTGTCTTTTCATGGTTAAGTTGGGTTTCACTTTCTGTGTGCAGAATCCCTTGAAGAATCCTTTGTAGTGGTGGCTTTGTGGTCACATATTGTTTAGTTTCTGCTTATCATGGAAGACTTTTATTGCTCCATCTATTTTGAATGATAGTTTGCTGGGTAGAGTATCCTGGGGTTGAAGTTATTTTCATTCAGTGCCCAGAAGATCTCACTCCATGCTCTTCTTGCTTTTAATGTTTCTGTTGAGAAGTCTTCTTGCTTTTAATGTTTCTGTTGATGGGTTTACCTTTGTATGTTACTTGTTTTTTCTCTCTTACAGCCTTCAATATTCTTTCCTTAGTTTCTGAACTTGTTGTTTTAATGATGATATGTCATGCGGTAGTTCTATTTTGATCTGGTCCGTTTGGTGTCCTGGAGGCCTCTTGCATCTGTATGGGTATATCTTTCTTTAGATTTGGGAAATTTTCCGTTATTATTTTGTTGAATATATTACACATTCCCTTCACTTGCACCTCTTCTCCTTCTTCGATGCCCATGATTCTCAAGTTTGGTCTTTTGATGGAGTCGGTGAGTTCTTGCATTTTCTTTTCACAGGTCTTGAGTTGTTTAATAGTTCTTCAGTTTTTTCTTTAATTACCATTTCATCTTCAAGTTCTGAGATTCTGTCTTCTGTTTGTTCTGTTCTGCTGGATTGGCCTTCCATTTTGTTTTGCAGTTCTGTTTCGTTCTTTTTTCTGAGGTTTTCCACATCCTGGGTGGTTTCCTCTTTAATGTTGTCTATTTTTGTCCTGAGTTCATTTATCTGTTTATTCATCGTGTTCTCTCTTTCACTTTGGTGTTTATACAGTGCTTCTATGGTTTCCTTAATTTCTTCTTTTGTTTTTTCAAATTCTCTATTTTTGTTGTCTTAGAATTTCTTGAGTGTCTCCTGTACATTTTGGTTGACCCTATCCAGTATCATCTCTATAAAATTCTCATTGAGTACCTGTAGTATGTCTTCTTTTAAATTATTCTTGTGGGCTTCATTGGGTCCTTTGGCATAGTTTATCTTCATTTTGTTGGAGTCTGGATCTGAGTACCCGTTTTCTTCATTCCCCTCTGTTTCCTGTACTAACTTTTTGCTGTGGGGAAACTGGTTTCCCTGTTTTTTCTGTCTTCCTGTCATTGTCTTTGGTGTTGTTACTGTCCCTGTACTGTGTGCAATTAAGTATTTTCTAGCTTGTAATAATAACAATGGTAATATTTGGAATGGAAGGGTGAGCTGAGATGGAAAGCAAGAAGTTAAAGAAATGGGAAAAACAAATACACAGACTGGAGGGAGAAAACAGAACAAGGTATCAGACAAGAAGATTTCAAAGGTATGAACAGGGAGCTTTAGTGTACTAATCGACAGTAAGCTGAACAGATATTAGAGAGAGAGAGAGGATTGAAAATAAAAAATAAAAAAATAAAGAATAAAAATAAAAAATAAGTAAATGAAAGAAAAATCTATTTATAAAAATGTATTAAAATAAAATGAAAAAATAGAAAATTTTAAAAAAACCAAAAAACCTCCAAGTTCAAATGCAACAAAGTTTCAGTCTTAATAATTTGGGTGTCCGTCTCAGTCTCCAATCTTGGAGATCGTGCCTCAGATGTTGTTCTGTAGTTGTCTCATCAAAGGGAACGCATAAAGTAGAACAAAACTACACACACATGCACAAAAAAACCCCACCAAGTGTCCCAAGTTCAAATGCAATACAGTTTCAGTAAGTTTTTCAGCTTGCAGGTGTAATTTGGTTGTTCTCTCATCAAAGGTAGGGAGACAAAGAAAAAAAAAAAGAGTCTGGAGACAGTTCTGAGAATGGTATCTGCAACTGTGGCTTGCCTGCCTGCTGCTGTCAGCCTGCTGTTGTTGGAGGCATTATTTATGCAGATCTCTGAGGTGAGCTTAGCAGTCACCTGGCCCTGCAGGCTTTGTTTGCTCAGATTTCTCCTGTGCGTGAGCCTCTGCTACAAGCTTTCCCCTTTCCAAGCACTGGGAAAGGTGACACTGCACCCACGTTCTCAGGCCTGCATATTTATTTACAGTTCATGTGGGAGGTTGGTCTTCCCCCCTCTCCGGTGCAGTTCTCCTCCCACCTCTGCTTTCACAAGCTTTCCTGCTCCTGATTACTGGGCGGTGCTGCTGCTCCTGCCAGCCGCCATGTTTGTTTACAGCTCACGTGGGAAGTGGGTCTTCCCTCCTCTCCTATGGAGTTTTCCTCCCTCTGCCACTATCACAAGCTTTCCTGCTCCTGGCTGCTGGGCGCACACCTCCGCTCCCACCAGAGGCTCTCCGGCCTGCCCAGCTTGTTTATTTACAGTCCCGGGAAGGATTCCCTTCCCCCAATCTTCGGCGCTCAGTGCGCCCCACCCTCTTTCCTGCGTGTCTTATTTGTTCTTATTGCTTATTACTCAGTTTCTCTTTTTTCCCCGGGTGGAGGTCAGTCTGTCCAGGGGCCTATGCTGCTCTGGCCCAGGCTTGTCTGTGGGAGTACCGCAGTACCACAAAGCTTACCTGGTCCGTGTCTTCCCAAGCCGTCTGGGTGCCGGCGACTGGCAGCCTGGGGGCCCTCCTGGTTTCTCCGTTTAATGTGAAGTGGAGATTCTCTGTGCCGGTTGGAGGTGTGGAGGGGTCAAAGTTTTGCCTCTTCTCAGCGATTATGCCTGCAAAGTGTGTCTCCAGTATCTCTCCAAGATTTCACTATAGGAGGCTCGCTTTCTGCTTCCTCCCTCTAGCCGCCATCTTGGAATCTCCCAAAGAATGTCCGGTGTTGCATGTGAGTGAGGGCGATCGGGAGGATGAGTCCTGGCCAGTCACATCCTCAGGGTGGTCGTGGGGTCTCCAAGAATGCTTTTAACCAAAAAGCAAATGTGTAAGAATCCAGACCACAGAATAGAAAAGATTGACAAAGAGAGGGAGACTAGTAAATAGTGCTTACTCACACAGCTTATTTCCGGAATATTAGGGTGAATCAATATAGTACTCTATGAACATAATTACTTACATTCATAAATTAAGGAAAAAATGCATAACAGATGCAGAAAAGTTATCTTTGGTGAAATTTATCAGCTATTTATAAAAATGATCCCATAAAAGCATAACTAAAAATATTCAAATATACTTTAATATCATAGAAAACCATATAATACTGAACTCATTTAAATTAAAATTAAGCATTAGATATGGTATTATTATCATTACTATTCAATAATTATTGATTCTGGTAAATGCACTAAATCTAAAACACTTAAAATTAATATAAATATAGGATTTATTTTGCCAATGATATGACTACAGACTTAGAAGACATAAGATTATTTTCAAAAACTAAAAATGAAATTCAGAAAAACATGTAATATGTCTATATAAACAATAATAGTTTTTCTTTATATTTGTAATAAATAACCAGAAAAGGAAATGGAAAGAAATACTTCATTCCTCCATTTCTAGTGTTCCTTAGTTTCAGAAGCATCAGAAATTATAAAATCAATTTAACAATAAAAGTCCTAGGTGAAAAAAATATGAAATGTTACTGAAAGACAGAAATAAGATTTGCAGGCTCCATTCTCTTCATTGTCATGTAATATTTTCCCCATAACTCCATTTACAAATACATGATTTCCAAATAGAAGAAGGGCTTTAGGGGAACTAAATAAAGCAGCAAGACCAGGAAGTAACCCCAAAATCCATATGGAAGAGTAAATGTTAAGAACAGCCAAATGAAGATAAGTGAGGGAACACAAGTGTATTCTGAAATCAAAACACACAGCAATAAATCAGTGCTGCCAGAGGACTGGACAAATATATCCCTGGGACAGGATAGAACTCCAGAGGTAGGTCCAAAATACATGAGAATTTCACATGTAGTAAAGATGGTATTTCAAATAGATGAAGCAGTGGGAGTTAATGTAATAAATGGTGCCATCACAGTTGGCTGTCCATTTCTTAAACTGTGTTGAGATTTGTTTTAATGGTCAGCATATGCCCTTTTGCGTGTTGGTTTTTTATTAAGCTTTTTAATCTTGAGATAATTATAGAGACATATGCTATTGAAATAAATAATAGATCTTCTAAATACTTTAGCCAGTTTCCCTAATACTGAAATCTTGTAAAGCTTATAATTTTACAACCAGAATATTGACATTGACATTAGCAAAAGGTGAAATATTTCCAACACCAGAAGGATCCCTCATGACCACTGCCATATTCCCTCCTTGACTGCTACAAAACACTAATTCTTTTCCATTCCTGTCATTTCAAGAACATTAAACAGGTGGAATCATCCATTATCTACTCTTGACATGAATATGCCTCCACTATTGGCTACAGTGTTCTGTGAACCATTATTCAGCAGTGGTGAACAATATGCACATTCTCTATGCCCCTGCTGGTTTTTTTGCCTAGTCATTCTGTTAATTGTGGGGATAGAGATGCTAATATCTCTAACTATATATACATTCCTATTTCTATACATTTTGGTTTCATGTATTTTGAAGCTCATGTAGTAAACTTATTCACATTTATGGTTGGTACACTTCCCTAATTCAGTGATTCTTTAATTATATGCAAATTAATTATCTCCAGTAATACTTTTTGTCTTGAAATGTATTTTATTTGATATTAATATGACCATTCCAGCCTTTTAATATTTACTTTTTACCTGGTACAACTTTCTCCATTTATGTTTAGCCTCTCTGTCTTTACATTAAAGCAAAAATGGATCTCGGTTTTTAGCCATTCTGACAGTATCTATTAATTGGAGTAACTAGTCAATTAACATTTAGTATAGTTATTTATGTGTTTAGCTTTGATTCATTATTATACTTCCTTAACATCCCATAGTCTACTTAAGAGTTAATATTTTATCATTTTGTGTAAAATGTAGAAATCTTGCAACTATAAAATTCAATATCCTCTAGGTATGATATTAAATTGACAGTGAATTACATCTACATAAGCTATAAGCTCCATACTGATATTCTCATTTTTCTTTAATAATTTATATGACAGGGCTGGAAATGTAGATCAAGTGATAGAGCACCTGCTTAGCAAGCAAAAAGCCTTGCTTTTTCAAACCCTGTCACCACCAACAAAATCAAAAAATTATATGACTTATAGAAAAGTTAAGGGAGAAATTATTTTGCATTTACTCAGCTACGTTTAGTATCCTATGGAATAGTAGATATCTTTCTCAATTTGATAAAGGGAAAAGGCTAAAGGAAAAATTATACTAAGTAATGACAGAATGAATTTTTTTTCCATAAGATTAGGATCTAAACAAGTATCTACTCTCACACTTTTTCAACATAGTGCTGTAAGTTGTAAAGAGTGCAATAGGGCAAGAAAATGAAATAAAAGACATACAGATCAAGAAGAAATAAGTAAACTGTTCTTGTTTACAGATGTCATGAGAAAATCTAGAGGAACTTTTACAAAACCCTTAGAAGTAACAAATTAGCTCAACAAGGCCATGTGATATAAGATAAATTTACAAAATTAATCATATTTCTATATATTAGCAAGTAACACATGGATACCAAAATTTAAAATATAATACCAGTGATGATCACTCAAAAAACTAAAGTACTTAGGTATAAATCTAACTCAACATGCATGGTCAAGATTATATATATATAGCTGATGAAAAAAATCAAAGGTTTAATAAGTAGAAACATATACTTATGAAATGAAAGTCTCAACATAGTAAACCTGTCAATTCTCCTCAAATTGGTACAAATTTAACATAATTCCAATTAAAATGATTTACTATAGAGTGAAGCTATTGAAATTGTTATATTTATAGACTGACAGACAGATTGACAAAACACAAAGAACCTAGAAGGAAATCCATCCAAATCTGTGCCACTGATTTTTGACAGAGATGCCAGAGCAATTCAGTGGAGAAAATAGCCTTTTTCAAAAGCAGTGTTGACAACATACTGAATAGGGAAAAACTGAAAACATTTCCTCTAAAGTCAGGAACAAGAAAAGGGTGCCTACTCTCCATTCTTATTGAACATAGTCTTGGAATTCCAAGCCAGAACAAAAAGAAAGGAAGCAGAAATAAAAGGAATACAAACAGGAAAGGAAGAAGTCAACTATCCCTATTTGCAGATGATTATAATTACCTAAAAGACCTGAAAAACTCCACCAAAAAGCTCCTAGACATCATAAACACCTTCAGCAAAGTAGCAGAACACAAAATCAATTTACAAAAATTAGTAGCCTTTCTATGCACCAACAATGAACAGACTCAGAAAGAGATAGGAAAACAATTCCATTTCCGATAGCCTCAAAAAAATAAAATACTTAAGAATAAACAAAGGACATGAATGACCTCTACAATGAAAACTATAAACCATTGAAAAAAGAAATTGAAGAATACAGAAGATGGAAATATCTCCCATGCTCATGTATTGGTAGAATCAATATTGTGGAAATGGTTATATTACCAAAAACAATCTACATGTTCAATGTAATCCCCATCAAAATCCCAATGACATTCATCAGAGATTGAAAAATCTACCCTAAAGGTCATTTGAAAGCACAAAAGAAGGCAAATAGCCTAGGCAATGCTAAGCAAAAAGAGCAACAATGGAGGTATCACAATACCTGACTTCAATTACACTACAGAGTCACAGCAATAAAAACAGCATGGTACTGGCACAAAAACAGGCATGAAGACCAGTGGAACAGAATAGAAAACTCGGATATAAAGCCACACAGCTAGGCCCACCTGATTTTTGACAAAGGCACCAAAAACATATGATGGAGAAAAGACAGCCTCTTCAACAAATGTTACTGGGAAAACTGGATATCTGCCTGCAGAAAACTGAAACTAGATCCGTACCTTTCACCCTGTAAAAGCATCAACTCTAAGTGGATTGAGGACCTTAATGTAAGACCTGAAACTTTGAGTTAGTACAGGAAAGAGCAGGGAATACACTGGAAGCTATAGCCACAGGCAAGGCCTTCCTCAGTAGAGTTCAATTGGCTCAGAAACTAAGAAAAAGGATTGACAAATGGGATTACATCAAATAAAAAAGCTTTTGCACAACAAAAAAAAATTGTCTCTAAATTGAAGAGACTGCCCACAGAATAGGAGAAAATCTTTGCCAGCTATACATCAGACAAGGACTGATAAAAAGAATATACAGAGAGCTCAAAAAACTAAATTCCCAAAATATCAATGACCCAGTGAAGAAATGGGCAAATGAACTGAAAGAGCTTTTTCAAAGAAAGAAGTCAAAATGGCAAAAGAAAAGGAAAAAAAAACCCACACACATATGAAGAAATGCTTACCATCCCTAGTTATAAAGGAAATGCAAATCAAAGCCACATTAAGATTCCACCTCACTCCTGTTAGAATGGCTGCCATCAAGAACACAAACAACAACAAATGTTGGTGAGGATGTGGGAAAAAGGAACCCTCATATGCTGCTGGTGGGAATGTAAATTAGTACAACCACTATGGAAAACAGTAAGGAAGCTGCTCAAAAAACTAAAAATAGAACTGCCGCATGATCCAGAAATGCCACTCCTAGGGATATACCTGAAGGAATGTAAGTCAGGTTACAACAAAGGCAACTGCACACCCATGTTTATTGCAGCTCTATTTACAATAGCTAAGCTATGGAAACAGCCAAGATGCCTCATTACTGATGAATGGATTAAGAAATTATGAGACTTATAAATGGAATTTTATTCAGCCATAAAGAAGAATGAAATTTTGTCATTTGTAGGTAAATGGATGGAAATGGAGAACATCATTTTAAGTGAAGATAGCCAGGCTCAGAAAGCCAAAAGCCTCATGTTTTCGCTCATATGTGGAATATACACCTACAAGTAATATGAAAAAACAGGTCATGCTAAGGGTAGGTCACATACAAGAGAGGGAAGATAAAAGAAGGAAGTTAAGAAGGTGGATATGCTTGACGTATTTTCCATACCTATACAAGAATGAATATAGAATTTTTAAACCTGTTGAAATTACCATAAGAAGGAGACTAAGGTAGAAAGGAGAAAAATAGAGAAAATGAACCAATTCAGGTTATAATACATATATACATGGAACTATCACAAGGAAACTCCCTGTATAGTTATCTTAAATAAACAAAAATGCCCCCATCTCCTTTTTAAAAAAAAAAATTAAAGAACAGGAGGGCAGAAAAAGTCCTGTCTGGGGCGTTGATACCAGTGGGTGGAGGGAGGATGTGAGAGAAAGTGTAGGAGGGTGAATATGGTACAAATACTGTGTAGACATGTATGAAAATGGAAAAATGAGACCTGTTGAGACTATTCCAGGAATGGGTGGAGGCAGGCTAAAGATGAATGATGGAGGAGGTGAATTCAACTATGATATATTTGATATATTCTAAGAACTTTTGTAAATGAAATGCCACAATGTTACCCCACTCAGCACAAAAAATAAAAATAAATAAGAAAACAAGTAGTGCTGAAACAATAAGATATTCACAGAAAAAAACCCCTCAACCTAATTCTCATACCTTATATGAAAACTAATTCAAAATGAGTCATGGGCTTGTATGTCAAAACACAAAGGTATACAACTTTTATAAGAGAAGAAAAAAAAGTCTCCTGAACTTTTAACTAGGAAAAGAGTGTTACATATAATACCAAAGACAAAATTCATGACAGAAAAAACTGATAATTTGGACTTGATCAAAAAAATTTTTTTTGTTTTGTGAAAGAACCATAAAAAGGATGAAACAACAAGCACCCACTAGATCACATGTACATATCAGATATGTACCAAAGGACCAGTCCTGCACATTACTGAAGCTCTCAGACTCAGTGACAGGAATGCACACAACCCAAGCAGACATTTCACCAAAGAAGAGATACAGATGGAAAATAAACACAAAAACCTTTGCCTCATTATTGGCCATCGGGTTACCACTAATTGGAATGACTATCAGAATGGCTGAAATAAAAAATGGCGACAAACAAGCTGGCAAGGATGTGGAGAAATAGGATCACTGGCATATTACTGGTGGGAATGCATTACGCATTCTCAAAAACAGACAACTTGCTTTAAAAGAATTACGTAGTTAACTATATGACCACATGACTTCTGAGTAGTTATTCCAGAGTAACAAAAACTTGTGTTCACATAACAATCCATACATGACACTTTATAGCAGCCTTATTCATAATACCTAACAATGGAAACAATTCAGGTACTCTTCAACAGGTGAACAGCAAAACAAATTATGGTACATCCATCCATATGGAATACTACTCAGCAATAAAAAGTAGTGGCCTAGACAAATCTCTGGAGAATTATGATAAATGAAGAAAGCTAATATCAATACCATTTTATTACATCTATGTAAATTCTTGAAATGACAATATTACAAAATAGAAAAACAAATAGTAGTTACCGGGAATTAAGGCAGGAGGCAATAGGGATGCGTGTGAAAGGATACCATGAGGAAATCCTTTGGTTGATGAAATATTCGGCACCCTGATTGTCTCAATGTTGTGATATTATCCTGTGGTTTTTACAATGTTAGCCTTAGAAGAAGCTAAGTAAATATATAATAAATCCCTATTTCTTACAGCTGCATGCAAATCTATAATTATCTCAAAATTAAAAGTTTAATTTAAAAAAATCAATGCATACAAATATACTTGAATAATATTGGGTGTTTTCAAAGGTTCTTCAAAGGCCCCTCTGAGGAATATTCTGCTGCATGTTCCTGAACAGAAGAACAAATGTGCACCAGTTACAACCTTAGGTCACTTTTCCTGCAGCCCTCATTCAACTCAAACTCTACATTGATGTCCAGTCTCACCTGCAATGCCTCTGGGAAAGGACTTCAAGCAGCTCTGGGTCAGCTCTGTCTCTCTTCATCAGGTCCACCAGAAACACTCCCACATGCCCTGCTTTGACACCTGTGGAAGGACAGACAATCCAAGACAAACAACATCTTCCCACCACGTGTGTGGGCCTCGTACTATTCACAGGAGAGCCAGGCACCAGCACATTTCCCTAGTCACAATGACAACTTACACATATCCCTACTAAAGTCCTTTTCAAACTATGATGGAGAGCCCCAGAGCTCCCCCACCCCCTGAAGAAATGCTCTTTCTAGAACATTCTTTCCTCCAAGCTTGACCTTCAGATCCTCGATGTGACTGAGAGAACTAAACTTGAAGAACTGAGTTATTACCGTTCTTTTCACAAGTCATCCCTTGGCCTGACTACACATTTGTGTGCCAGATTTGTGGTATCTCGGTGCCTTCCTTACAACTTACACTTTAACATCCTTTGTCATAAGTAATACACAGAAAACAACTTAAAGTGATTTTTAAAAAGAGACAACTCAAAAGAAAATTGAGCGAAGGATATGAATAGACTGTTCACAGAAAAGAACATCTTCGTGGCAAAAATAAAAAAGAGAAAACACTGAAATGTATGAATAGTGAGATTCACTTTGTGCCTGCCAGACTGAGAAAGGTCTCAGTGATCGTACAATCACTGGTGGGGGTGAGAGAAAGGGTTCTCTCACACACCGCCCGTGGAAATGTAAATTTGTATTGCCTTTTTGGAAAGCAATCTGACAACATCTGTTAAAATTAAAAATATACATGGAAATAAAATCAATGTGCCAGTTCAGGTCATCCAAGAAGCAGATGACAAGAAGAGATTAGATGTGCAAAAGACTGATTGGAGAAACAGCTGTGGTAAGGCAGAGGAAGGGGAGTAGATGGAGAGCCTAGGGACCATGGTGCAGGGCTGAGGCCTGTGAGAGGGGAGCAGGCGGGAAGGCTGGGACAGGAAGAGACCAGCTCAGCTGTGCTGATGGGGAGTCCTCAGGCAGAGGCTGCCCATGGAGGAGTCCTGCACGGCCAAGGAAAGAATGTGGCCATTTGGAAGGTGCAGTCGTCCTCAGTATGACCTTATGATGAATGCAAAGGGATAGCAGCAGGACACTGTCAGTCAGCAACACTGCCTGCAGCTGAAGTTCCCACAGAAGGCCCAAGAGGCATGTGGAAACAAGAGGTACCAGTACCAGGATATATCATGGAGAACTTTTCACAGTGGCCAAACAACCAGAAATAAGCTGAATGCCTAAATTAGGAGAAAGGTTGAAAACCATGTCATATCCACAATGTGGAGAACTATATAGTGCTCATTTAGGGTGATGCTTTACCCTTGATAAGGAAGAATTTCCACAGTAAATGCTGAGAAAGCCTGTGTGTGAAGGATCTCATTGTTATAAAACCCAAAACACACACAATTACATGAGCCTAAGGTCAATTGCACGCCACACACCTGGCTGTGCACCTCTCTCACTGCTCTTGCCATAGCCTGGTCATGTGACAGCCACCTCCACCAGCCCAGGAGCCCGAGCCTTGCACCCTGGCCTGTGCTTGGTGTCTAGAGCTCAATAAGCAGCTGCTGAGTGATCAGATGAGTGAGTGAATAAGTTACAGGGTGAATCACCATTAGCCACATGGACAGAGATAAGAACAGCTTCCTGTTCCCAGGAAAGCACAACTGGAAATTTGCTATGAATGTAAGACTGCTTATCAGTTCTTAGTTATTAAAGGATTTTCATATCTCTTTAGTTCTCATTTTAATGCAAGTATTTCATCCTTCCCTTATTAACACACTTGCAAAGCCTAATAGAAAGTTATCTGCAAGGTACCATAAAATTGTCACTTCAATAAGTATGAAAATAGAGAGTGCTTGCAATGACTTTTTGTGGTACTAGAGTCTTGAACTCAGGGCTTTGAACTTGCTAGGCAGGTGCTCTGTGGACATCTACAGACTTTTTTTTTTTTTTTTTTTGCTCTGGTTATTTTGTAGATGGAGTCTCACTTTTTTCCCAGGTCATCCTAGACTGTGATTTTATTTTACACATAGAATCACACCACAACTGAGCTGACAGGCACATGCCACCATCTCCGGCTTTTTTCTGTTGAAATGTAGTCTCACAAACTACATTTCAACAGGCTGGCCTTCAACCATGATCCTCCCAATCTCTCACAAGATCTAGAAAGAATTCATACTTTCCCAGGAGACTGGATGAAAACCGTATGTATGGATAGAACAAATGTTGTCATTTGTTATCCGTGTTTCCTTTCTGAGGGCTGTGGTGTAGGGTGGGGACAAGATGACAACGTATGTGAGGGGAAAACTCCTTTAGAACTCCTCTCTTCAGTCTTTTCACTGTAGTTATGAAGGGAACCATACTTCCAAGTCATGCCTCTATTACAGGCTTCTTAAAACCACACACATGAATATTTAATTTTGCACAAAATAAATGTGTTCTGAGTTCTTATCTAGATTCAACAACTCATTTTGTAGCTGGAAGGCATTGTATGGTTTGTGGGTCCTTTAAAGTATTTTGAAATCTCTGGCTAAAAAAAAAATCTTAATATTATGGTTATTGGTCAGGCTGTAATGGTTCATTTTATCACAGCTTCCCTAGGACTTCCTAAGAGGTTTACAACTCACTATGATGGTGGTTCGATTTCCATTATAAGAATGTGTCACTGCCTAGGCATCCTCATCCTCTAGGAATTCCTTTTCCTACTCTTAAATTAGAAAGAAGGTATGAATTTTTATCTTTCTGGTCCATGATTTAAAAAAAAAACTTTAATGGCTTCTTCCAACAAATCATGTTATTATTTCATTTCTTTGACTAATCTAATTTTGCGAGGTATCCAGGGAAATGGGGTATCTGGAAAAAAATTAGATTAACCATACTTACTGCCATATGTATTTGACAGCTAATTAACTTTTCCCATGCTCAGAAGGCTCCTCAGAACACTTTGGCTTCATGATGCACAATGCTCATCCTGACCCAAAGATCTAGAAGGACAACTACTGAAGGAAGAAGGGATCTTAGAGCTTATCAAGGACAATGTCTTTCTCCCCATGTGGAAATCTGTCTATATTTCTACCCTGAAATGTGGGTACTTAGGTTCCACAAAAACTCCCAGGACAGGAGAAAGCCTGTCTCAGGGTTGGAAGCCCCAACAGTTACTTGGAAAATCATGTGCTTGCTCCAGCTTCACAGCTCTGCAGTTCTCCTGGCAGCCTTTAATACGTGTTAAGACAGCTGTGCCTACCAACACCTGGAAGCTGCACATTCCTGTTGCTCTCCCTCCCACAGCATGGTTCTTCTAGAACCTTCCTCATCCATGCCTTCTTGTGTAAGACCTATTGTTATTCTACAGTAGACTTTAGAGGGAAAACATTGTCTTTGTAAAGGAGCATTCATTTCTCTTTTAGCATTTAAAAGTAAATGTTTCACCTCACATATTTACTGGACAGCACATATTCTTTCTTTGAGCTTTTTCATAGTGAATTGCCACTCTCCAGCAAAGACCACTTCATACTCGCTGGAATTCTCAGCTGCTATCAAAATGCCAGCACACGATGAGCATTCAGTAAATGTTTACCTTAATTAATGAAATCTAAGACACCTCAATTGAACTTTTCAAAGCCCTGTCCTCTTTAATTAGATCCATAATAAACACATCTGTAGTCCAAAGCCTGTTGGTGAATGGAAGTTCAGCTGTTTGACTAGAACGAAGGGACCTTGGGGATGCAAGCACCTCTGCCACTATTATTTTCTTACTCACTTTTCCTTTGTATAAAATAATAAGATACATGATGATATCATTTTCACTATTTTTCTGATCATTTTCAAAGTCAAAAGACCTAATCCAGGAAATATATTTCCATCTCTATTTTATCAAACACTATAACAGGTTTTCCTTCTAAAACCTATTAAAATTCTATTATTAAGTAAAATATTAGCCATTAATAGCAACTTTAAAAATCTTTCAACTGGACATCTTACACATTGGATGCCTTTCAAAGCATGTCCACAAAGTGTGGAGTTGGAATCAGCCTACCCTGGGACAAATATGGAGAAATTATACAACTGCCTTTATAAAAAAAAATCTATAAAACAGAGAATTTCCTTGACCCAACAAATACCCCTTTAACATTTAACACAGTTGTCATGTTACAAATTCCCCTGTTGTTCCATGGCCTAAGAGAACCCATACGGAGAACCTCTCTCTCTCTCTGTATCTCTGTATCTCTGAAACCAACCTTGTTTCCTATGGAGAGATTTGGGGGTAGTTTAGCAACCCCACAGGAATACAAATTATAATCCCTCATTTACATAACCAGTTTACCCAGGCTCCAAGCCACCCTCTAATTCTGCCTATCTTTAGTAGTGAAATGATGGTAAACTTCAGGTTTATGTAAACCTCAGATCTCTTTAAGACCTGCCAAGCAAATTCTCAAAGGGACAAGCCAGTGACAAAGCCGCAGGGTGGGCAGTCTGCTGTGACTCCCACTGACTAGCCCCAGTTTTTGAGATGCCTCCTACAAAAGCCTCCAACACAAAAGTTGAGCTAGATGTAGAGATACATCTGAAGGCAAAACAGACCACCAATGTTGTCCTCCTGGGTCTTTAGCCAATAGGTACAAGTAGATGTTAATCTCAAATATGCAACTGTGCCTAACTGCCAAGAGGTGAGGTCTAGGGTATTATGAAGATGTGTCCACAGGGACTTGACCTAAAGTGAGAGAGTGGACATGGGCTGGTTGTCTTCTGGGTTTCCAGGGAGATCAAGAGAAGGAAATCAAATAAAGTTTTAGTGGCTTGTTTTATTTGTTTTTTTAAAGGTCTGACATCCTGGCAGATTTAGCTTGTTTGACTTAATATTATATATGCTGCCTCCTGGGGAATGAAAAAAAATTAAATCAAAGTGCTCCCTTGACCTCTTTGCAAAATTAGGCCTTTAAGCAAATAGTCAAGGTAAAGATCTCTTCCTGGAGACTCTTTTCCAAAAGTTCCTATTTTTAAAATGCCTTTGACATTATACAATAGGGCTAAACAGAATGAGGAAAGTGGATATTGTAAAATCACCTCCTGTTCTGTAAAATAAAATGCTTATTATGATAAATAATCTTATCTTGAGGAAATGCATCAAAGAGAGACAGAATTCATAGCACAAATTTACACGTCGCAGAAACAGCATTATTAATGTTACCCATCAAAGGATGGCATCTTTTGTCATAGATCTATATGCCAAAGTTCTTTAAAAAAGCTTTCCAGTTCTGCTCAACACAATTTAGAAGTTTAAAGATAATCTCTGTGAATTGTAAAGAGAAGATCAACTTCGTGAAAATATAGAATGCTATTTCTCCCGGAAATTTTCTGCCTTTTGAATTGAACTGTGTGAATTTAGGAGTTTAAATGTATCAGAAATCAAGAATGGATAAGATGTATTCAACTTCCTTCCTTACTATATTCCTTGGATTTGTTATTAAGCACATTGGGTGGACCCTCACAGCCTCCTGTATGTTCAGTGCAGCATGGTTTTGCCAGGATGGTCTACACTGGAGGGAGTCATCAGTTTCTTTGTTTCCTTATTCCTCTTTCTTTCTTTCTTTTTTTTTTTTTTTGTTTGAGTCTTTGCCCACTTTGCCTATTAATGAACTGTAAGCATGGATTCACCTTTAGGCTAAGACAGGTATTATCAGCCTCCTTTCCTGTTAAAGAAATCATACTTTATTTGAAAGGAAAAACTGAGTAAGAAATCAAGTCATCTAAGTTTTAGATAACGATAATGAGCTTCTAAGTTTTGAGGCTTTGAAAAAGGTACCAATGGGATGAAGAGTGTATCAATTATGGTGGAGCCAGGGTAAGAAGAAATAAAAGTATCCCTTTGTGCAGCTCAGAGTGAGAAGAGTCAGGTACCAAAGTAGAAACTATATTCTGAGAAAAGAAAGAGAGCAAGAGCTCCAGGAATAAAGAAGGAAATGACTTGAAAGTTTAAAAGCACTGAGAAGCAGAAAGGCAACTCAGAGAAAGGTACAAAGCAGTCCTCAACACCAACCACAGCTGGAAAGTACAGGGAATCCTAATGGTACTAGCAGACCAGCTGTCCTAGTTGCAGAAGAAATCAGGTTCTTACAAGTTTTAAATTCAGTGCAAGGATTTGGTGTGACAGTGATTCTTCCTGCATGGCAGGCCATCATACCATTTCTCTTGAGTGCTAAAACCAGGAGCCATCTTGAGAGGGAGCCTGTTATTTGGGACTGACCTACTCTGGGAATCAGAAAATTTGAAACAATTCAGAGTCTCTAGGGACACCCAGCAGCAGTGTTTGTGTGGAAGACAGCCACTAAAAACAGTCATGGAATAGGGAAGAGTCTGCCACAGACCCATTGAGGAGTTCTGACTGTGGAGGTCAAGGTGGCCAGTGGCCATGCCTGCTATGGTGAGGAGCCAGACCTGTCCTGTGTGGGGCTGGCATTTCTCAGTTCCCATAGCTAGCCCCCTCCAGCACAGAACTCAATGGTGTGTTTGGTTTCCCCACTCCCTGATGTATTCAGGTTTGGACATTTGCCACGCCCCCAGGTGCACAGACTGGGGGCCACTGGAGCAAGTGCATAGCCCACATGCTGTGAAGCTTATTGGAACTGGCAGCAGGCACCCATCAAAAGCAAAAGCCTCTGGAATGAACACAGGCCAGCACACCCTTAATGGGCCAGCAGGAAAGGCCAGGCAGGGCTCAGCCTACATACAGCACCAACCCACCTGGTGGAGAAGAGAGGAATTACTGCAGGCCTCAGCAGGTGTTCCACACCATATCCCTTCCAGAATTAGAAGGCCAGGATAGAAGATTCCTGAATCCAACTTCCATGGCTAAGTGGAATTTGGTGGTGGTGGTGGTGGTGGTGATGTCTGGATTGAACTCAGGGCCTTGAGCTTGAGCTTGAGCTTGCTAGGCAAGCATTCTTCCACTTGAACCACATCCCCAGTCCTTTTGGCTTTTAGTTTGTTTTTAGATAGGATCACCTGCTTTTTCTGAGGCTTGCCTGGAACTGCAATCCTCCTACCTCTGCTTCCTAAGTAGCTAGAATTAGAGGTATGCACCACCATAGCCAGCCTGTTTTTGAGATATGGTTTCACTAACTTTTTGCCCAGACTGGCTTCGAACTGTGATCCTCCTACCTCCACCCCCTAAGTAACTAGGATGATAGGCATTGCCACCATGCCCAGCTAGGAGGAATTTTTTGACTTGTTCTTTTCTTTTTTACTTTTATCTAATTTTATTTACTTATCTTTTTACTCCTTAATTGGAATTTTTTCTCTCTTTCTTTTCCTCTTTCTTACATCTTCCTTTTTCCTCTTCCTATTCCACCTACTCTTATCTTTATGATTTTTGGACTTTTAGTTTATTCCATCCCCCCACCTGTTTTTCTACCATTACTGGTGGATCTAGTTTTTTTCAATTCGTTTAAATATAAAATGACCTCCACAGACTGATGTGTTGAATATTTGGTCACCAACTGGTAACACTATTTTAGAAGTTTCAGGAAATTTTAGAAGGTAAAGCCTAGTTGAAGCATGTAGTCATTGAGGGTGTACCTAGGGAATGTATCTTATCCCAGGCTCCAGTCTCTCTCTTTCTTTCTGTCCTCCACCAGGTAAGTAATCTCTATCACATGCTTACATTGCCATGATGTTTTGCCTCACCATAGGTCCAGAATCAACTGAGCCAAGGACTACGGACAAAAACCTCTGAAACCATGAGCCAAAATAAATAATTCCTCTCCTTGAGTTATTTTCTCAAATATTTTGTCATAGCAACAGAAAGATAACTAACACAATTGGTTTTTGCTATATTTCTGTACCTGTGAAAGGCAAGATTGTGTGTGTATTGTTACTGCAATTTGTTTTCTCCACTTGAAGCAGTACTTGGGAATTGAACCTTCATGAGAAGGTTGCTCACTAAGAAGGCCTTCACATAGATTTGAAAAGATATCCATCCTAAAAGATATATAACATAGAAACCCAAGAAATCTGAAAATATAAGGCAACTTGACTCCTTCAAAAGTTCTCTTCTTTTACTAACTGAATCTAAAGATATCAAAGAGGATGAAATGTCAAACAATAGCCAATGATTTCAAAGAGGATTAAAACACTGAATGATTTAAGGATATGAAAAACCAATTCAATAAAGAGACAGAGATTCCATAAAAGAACAACCAGAAATCTTTGAAATTAAAAGCTCAATAAATCAAATTAAAAACTCAGTTGAAAATCTCACCAATAGACTAGATCAAGTGTAAGGAATACTATCAGGTATTGAAGACAAAATTGATAAATTATCATGTTCAAACAGTAATTTAAAAGAAATTATCAAGAAAACATGTACAAAAGATGAGACATGATTAAGAGAGCAAACTTATGAATAATAGATTTAGGCAAAGTAGTCAAAGTACAAGGTAAAGGCATAGAAATCATATTCGGTAAAATAATTGCAAAAAAGTTTACAAATTTTGGGAAAGATATGAACATCCAGATGCAAGAGGTATTTAGAATCCCAAATAGGAATGATCAGAAAAGAATCTCTCCAAATTATATTATACTTAAATTGCCAAAAGTATAGAACAATGAAAGCTACAAAAGAGAAGCACCAAGTCACTTATAAAGGCAAACCCATCTGAGTTAGCAGCAGACTTCTCAGCAAAAAAACTCCAAAGGCCAGGACAGTGCAGAATCATGTGGAATTTCATATCCTGCCAGCCTGGACTACTATATCCAGCAAAACCACCCTTCAAAATCAAGGATATAATAAAGACCATCCAAGATAAGCATGAACTAAAGAAATTCATGACCGTGTTACCAGCCTTACAGAAGATACTTATAGGAAACCTATACATAAAAGAGGAAACAAGACAAACTTAATCATAAGAGTACAGGAATGAATAAATTTCAGTAGAAGAGTAGACAAACAAATGAGAATTAGCAAAGAATAAAACATGATTAATTCAGTAAACTATCAAACATCTAAAATAAAAAAGTGAGAAAGAAACACATAAAGATTATTCAAAAACAACCAGAAATAAAAGAACAAAATGACAGGAACTAGCACATACCTTTCAATAATAACCTTCAATGCAAATGGTGTTAATTTGCCAATTAAAAGATAAAGACTAGCTAATTGGGTTTAAAAAACAAGACCCAACAACTCCTGACTGCAAGAAGTTCACCTCCCAACAAAGATATATACAGATCAAAAGTAAAAGGATGAAAAATGATATTCCAAGCAAATGGAATCTGAAAGCAATTGGGAGTAGTTAGACTCATATATCAGAAAACAGAATTAAAGCCAAAATTGGTCAGAAGAAACAAAGAAGTTCACTACTTACTGATAAAGGGATCAATCTATCAGCAAAGTATAATAATTATAACTGCATATATACCAAACATGGGAGCACTCAATTTTATAAAAATAAATACTCTAGGATATAAAGGTAGAATTATGCTCCAACACAATCATGGTGTGTGACTTTAATATCCCACTCACACCAACAGACTGATCACCCAGACAAAAAAATCAATAAAGAAACATCAGTTATTCACATTGTAGATGAAATGGACTTAACAGACATCTAAAGAATAATACATCCAATAGCAGGAGAATACATATTCTCTTCACCAGCACATGGATCTTTTTCCCAAAACTGATCATATTTAAGGCCATGAAAAACTCTTAACAAATAAGAGTTGCTTGAATCTTATTAGATAATAAAGGAATGAAATAGAAATCAAAGGCATGAGAAACTACAGAAATTATGAAAACACATGGAAACTGAGCAATATATTTTAAGTTAACACTGGGTTTTTAGAAGAGCAAGGAAATTTTTTAAATTCCTAAAACCAAATGAAAATGGAAACACAACATACCAGAGCCTGTAAGATACACGGCAAATCTAAGAAGGAAGTTGATAGCTATGAGTGCCTACACAAAAAAACAGAGAGGCCTCAAATAAAAAAAAGCAATGTTACATCTCAAGGTCTTAGAAAAACAAGAATAAAACAAACCTAAAATTGGCACAAGGAAAGATATAACAAAGATCAGAGCAGAAATAAACAAAATAGACTAAAAGAACAATATGATCAATGAAACAAAGAGTTGGTTCTTCAGAAAGATAAACAAAATTGGTAAACCCTTAGCAAAACTAACCAAAGCACAGAGAAGACCCAAATAATGAAATGAAAAGGGGGATATTAAAACAGACCACCAAAATCCAGAGGATCATTTGGGAATATCTTTAAAAATTAGCAAAGATTTTCAATAAATTAGAAAATCTAGAAAAAATGAAAAATTTTCTAGACACATAAGTCCTCTCAAAATTAAAGAATATTTTTAAATCTACATCAAGCAATAACAAGCAATAAGAGTGTAACAATTATTTTAAAATGTCTCCTAGGGGGGTTAGCAGGGGAGAGTGAGGGGACAGGGGGCAGGGGGGAGAAATGGCTCAAACAATGTATGCATACATGAATAAATGAATTTTGAAAAGTCTCATAAAAAATAAAAGGCCAGAATTAGACAGATGCAGAACAGAATTCTACCAAACTTTTAATAAAGATGAACTAGTTTTTAATACTCCTCACATTACTCCATAAAACAGAAGGGGAAGGAAGAGCTCCAAATTCATACTATGAAGCTGGTATTATGTAGTTATCAAAATCTGGCAAGAACACAACAAAAGAGTATAGGCCAATATCTGTGATGAACATAGACACAAAAATCCTCAATAAAATACTTGCAAATTGAATCCAACAACACATTTAAAAGATTATACACCATGACCAAGTTGGTTTCATTCTAGGGATGCAAAATACACAAATCAATAAGCAATATAGCACACAAATAGAATCAAAGATAAAAGTTGCATGATCATCTTAATAGATGCCTTTGACAAAACTCATCACTTCGTGATAAAATCCCTGAAGAAACTAGCTATAGAAGGATCATAACTCAATACAGTAAAGGCTATACATGAAAAACCCTTTGCCAATACCATACCAAATGGGTGAAAACTGAAAGCCTTTCTTCTAAAACAGGAGCAAGACATGGGAGCCCAGTCTCACTACTCTTATTCAATACAGTACTTGAAATGTAAGCCATCAGGCAAAAGAAAAACATTAAAGGGATAGAAATAGGAAAGGAGAAAGTCAAATTATCCCTGTTTGCCTGCTTGAAGATGACATGATTCTATACTTAGACAACCCCAATGACTCCACCAGATAACTCTTAGATCTGTGATAAATGCAGCAAAGTATCAGGATACAAAATCAACACACAAAAATCAGCAGCTTTTCTGTTTGCCAATAACAAATGTGATGAGAAAGAAATCTGAAAAATTCCCATTCATAGTAGGCTCAAAACAAGAATATAAAATGTCTAGGAATAAACCTACTTATGGGGGTAAAAGACCTCTGCAATGAAAATTATAAGACATTGATGAAAGAAGTTAAAGAAGACCGTAGGAGATGGAAAGACCTCCTGTATTCATGGATGGGGAGAAGTGATGCCCAGATTCGATGCAATCCCCATCAAAACAACAATAACATTATTCACAGAACTAGGAAAGAAAATCCTACATTTCATATGGAAGCACAAAAGACCTTGAATAGCCAAAGCAATGTTAAGCAAAAAGAAAGATGTTGGAGGCATCACAATACCTGAATTCAAGTCATAATACAGAGGTATAGTAACAAAAACAGCATGGTGTTGGCATAAAAAAACAGGCATGTAGCCCGATAGCATAGAATTCAGTACCCAGAAATAAATCCATGTATTTACAGCCAACAGATTCTCAACAAAATTACCGAAAACATGTTGATGAAAAGATAGCCTCTTTAACATATTGCTGGGCAAACTGGATCTCTACCTGCACAACACTGAAACTACATCCCTGTCTCTGAACCTGTACATGGACTGAAGCCCTTAATTAAGACGCAAAACCTTAAAAACTACTAGAAGAAAATAAAAGAGAAGACAATGACACAGCATGACTTTCGGAATAGGACTTCAAATAATTCAGGAATTTCAAGCAAGAATTGACATATGACAGATTACAAAGCTTCTGCACAGGGTGAAACAATCAACAAAGTAAAGAGACAACCTCCAAAACGGGAAAAATGTGTCTGCCATTCATCAAAGAGGAATAACATCCAAAATATGCTAAGAACTCAAAAAATAGCAAAAGAACAAAGAATCTAATCAATAAATGGAAAATTATCTGAGCAGTCACTTCTCAAAAGAACTACAGATACCCAATAAATGTATGGAGAAGTGCTCAACATCTTTATCTATCAGAGAGATGCAAATCACATTGAGATTTCATCTCACCCACATAGAATGACTATTATCAAAAGCCCCCAAAATAACAAATGCTGGATAGGTAAGAGGAACCCTTATACATCATTAATGAAATGTAAATTAGCACAGCCATTATGGAAAATAGTATGGTGGGTCCTCAAAATAAAAACTAAGGATAGAACTAGTATACCATTCAGCTATACCACTCCTAGGTACATATCCAAAGGAATTAAAGTCAGCATACATAAGAAAATTCTGTATGCACACATACTATTCACAGTATAAAAGCTAAAAGTCAGCCTAGGTGTCCATCAGCAGATGAATAGGTAAAGTATGGTGTATGTATGAAAATGGAGTATTATTCAGCCACAACAAAGAATGAAATCATGTCATATGCAGGAAATTTTGGGAACTAGAGATCACTTTAAGCAAAATAAGATGCAGAAAGACGAGAATCACATGCTTTTTTTCTCTCTCATATATGGAAACTAGAATTTTTTAAAGGCAACTAAAGGTAGTTACAGGGGTTGCTAGGGAAGGGTAAGTGGACCTGGGGAAGTGGGGAGAAAAAGAGAGAGTAGTAGGTATTATGGAAGGTGGGTACAAGCAAAGCCCATATGCGCATGTAGGGAATATCAGTGAAACCTATTGATACGTACAGTTCATATACACTAATAATTATCATAAAAATAATATAATGTCACATGAAAAAGGCAGAAAAACAGAAATCCCCAACTGGCCAGAAAACATAAATGAACTCATAATCAGGATGGAAAACATGAGCTGCTGAAGTGGAAGGATTAAAAGAAAATGGTTCAAGATTTTCCCAATATTTGTCTTAAATTTTACCTATCTTCAGACTGCTCAATATTTTCTATTCTCACCACTAAAGACATTTTTAAATTTTTATGCACATGAATTTTTTTAATATTTATTTTATCACTTTGCATGAGAAATGTATTGACTTGTTCCCACCTTAATATTTTATGAGTTAATTGGAAGGAGCATAATTCTTAAAAGAGTGAGAGATTTTAAAATTTTTTCATGCAACTAATGCTATTAACTGGTATACTTGGGAGGAGACACACTTTAATAATCATTAGAGCCTCACAGAAATAAATTAAAATCCACAGGTTTCAATTCTCACCAATTTGACTATAACCCTGGGAAATTTACTTGATATTTCTGTCTCAATTTATCCATTTATAAACCAATTTAATAATATTCTTAATTTATTTCTAATGTCAGTAGGAGTCTTAATTAATGTCAGTAAACTAATATTCTTTGGTAAAAAGACTAGATAATTGGCATTACTTTACTGTTCCTAATTTTGAAAGTATTTTAAGATATTTAAATGATTAAACCTGCAAACTTTTCAATGGCCTTCATATTAAATTACTTAATCACAGCATATTTTAACTTTCAAAATATATATATGTGGTTTCATAAAATAATAAAATCTCTCCCATTTAATTAAAGTTAGACTAAACCAAACAGTTGCTCCGAAATGTAAAACTCTTAGTTCATCATTCTTATATGTATTCATTGTTTTATCTTTTAATTTAACTGAAAGCAAATATGATTGAATAAAGAGTATTCATGATAGATAGGTGATAGCTAGATAGATAAATATAGATAGATAGATAGATAGATAGATAGATAGATAGATAGATAAGTATTTACATGATATCTGAAGCTGGTCTTATTCATCTCACTCCTTAGTGTGAATAAGTGTGGGTGTGTGTCTTTGTGTGTGGTAGGGTGTGTGGGTGAGGTACTGGCATTGAAGGTAAACTTCATTACCAATGTGTAATTGATGTTAATAGATGAAAATAAGGGAAACCAGCACTTGGGCATTTCACAATAAGAACACATATTCTTATATCTCTTCTTTCAATGATAGAAAAAATTAACTTAGGAACAGTGATCTTTGTGTTTTATCACAGGACCACTTTTTCCTAACATCCCAGCCTTCTCTTTGCCTCCCTCCCTTCATTTTATGTCCCCAGATGATCCGCTCTCGTTCTGGAAAAGGGGTAATGTGGAGAAAACTGCCTTAAAATTAGCTAACTTCAAGAGACGACACAAAACATGAGTGCAAAGAAAGAGATAAAAAGAGACCTAAAGAAAGCATGTCAGACCAGTTACTCTAGGCATTTCCTTATCTTTTTCATAAAGACAGGCAGAAATTGTCAGTCCACTAATGATTTTCATGGTTTTGGTGTCTAGGACTGGTGCTGAGGGACATTTGCAAAGTCTGCCTTTGCTCACTGAAGAGTTGTTTTTTCCAGGGGCTTTATACATTCCACATATGAGGACAGCCTGTGTCCCCAGTGACTTCTGCGTAAGAGCATCCATGCTCATTACTTCCCAGTCCCTCTGCTCATTTTCTTAGCCATTAACCTGGTTACCCATGCTTCCTCACTGAATTTCTCACCTAAACATATGTTGGTGCTTTGGAAGAAATACAAAGCTCGATCAGATCTCAGTTATCTACATGAATACTCTGTGATGTGCAGTCCTTCCTCCTTCTACACTAAATCAAAGGATAAGTGAGGAAGACTTGTATAATATGCTGGAAGTGTGTAAAAATCAGATTATGGAAAGCCCCAGATGTTGCACTAAGGAATTATGCATTGATGAAGGATGGCAACGGAGCTATGGAAGGAGTTTGAGTTAGTGTAGTATAGTATTTAATTTTACTCAGAAAACATACTTGGAATAAACAAAAATGATGGGGAACAAAGCAGAGAAGGAAACCTAGGTTATTTTAATCAGTGAAGCAGTGATGAAGAAACAAACTAAAGTAATGTTGATGGGCGCTGAAGACAGATTACAGAGAGATTTCAAGTGTGATTATTAGAAGATTCAGAGATGATCCCAAATATTTGAATAAGTGGCCGGGAGGACTGAGGTTGCAAACACAGGAGGAAGACCAAAGGCCTACTGAGACTTTAAAGCCAGTAGAACAATTAGGTGAGACTAGAAAGGGGAGGCAAGGGAGTCTAGAGTGAGAGAATCTACCACCAAAGGTCAAGGAATGAAAGGAGAGAACACAGAGGAAAGCAGAGGGTAGAGGAGGAAACAGGAAGTGAAGGTGAGTGTAGAGAGGTCGAAGCCAAAGAAAAGAGTTCAAAAAGAGGTAAGTTTGGCAGCCTCAAAGATAGTGAGGGGGAAAGAAGGATGAGGATAAAGAAGAGACCACTGGATTGTCCCCAAAAAACAAAGGTGCAGCCCTGATCCCAGCTGGATAGACTACCCAATTTTCAATTTTCTGTGTGTCTGCTTCTCTCTTTGGCACAGGAATTGGGAGCTAACTCTGAGGACACACTCAACACTCCTGGGTATCATCATGGCCTCTTCCCTTTGTTTTATAGCTTATTTTCTCACTTGTCTCTTGAACTTGGATTGTAAAACCAGTGTCTGAGAACCACATTTACTCTTAAGGTCTGTTTAATGCTGGGTACATGGTATCTAAAAGACATGAAATAGTCATTGCAAAATTAAGTCTTTTCTAGGGTGAAATCCTAGGTTTTTATAATTCCAGTACTACAGAGAGAATGAGTAAGATATTTCTTTTCAGAAGTGAACTTTGGTTTTCTGGAAAACACTATCATAAATGTGTGAGTACTTTTCTAGGAATAAATGCCAGGTGCTAAGTTCAGAAGTGCTTTTACTTCAAGTAAGTGAGTAGTCTCTTTTCATTTATCTTAATATACAGTAAGTATCATCGTCCATCAGGCCATTGCTGCCTGATTGATTACTGGCCTGGAAACATACAGCTAAAAAACACAGAAGGGCAGCCAGCAGCCTTTGCCACATGGAATTTAAGACACCCACCCTCTAACAAAGGAAATGACCTGCTTATTTTTTGAGCCAACTCCATGACTCTACTTTGTGGTTGGCAAAAAATTTTGCTTGAAATAGGTAAACTTCCAGGTGCCAATAGGGTGTACTTTACCAGAAATGAATTTATAATGAGGATGACGGGACTTAGGCTTCTATGGTCCTTTCCATGTCACGTGCTATTTTAAAATTTTCACAAGCGCAGTATTGTACGGGCTCTGTCTCTTTCCACTTTGCCTTCTTAATTCTCACCCAACTCTAACCATGCTTTCCCTCCTATCTGTTGTCATGGAGGCCCTGGGCATCTTTGGAGTCCAGCTAAGTGGAACTTATGTTTGAGAATCATTTAGTTTGAGATACCACTACCATGGCATTGCCAGAGGTTCTGGTGAGGAATGGTTTCAAGGAATACTACCACCACCCACTTTTGTGCCAACCACAGCCTCACAACAGGAAATATAACCAAAGGACTCCCGGTGAGATGAATGAGTCATAGAGAGCCTGTCTCCTAAAGCATGCAGGTAGCACAAGGCCTGCAAAACAAGTCTCTTAGCTACCATAAGAAAAGAAAAATTTTGACAGTGCTCTCCAAAGCTTACATGACATCAACAATAAAGAGTTTGATGCTAAAAGAAAGTTTTCTAGATTGCCAATGATTAAAACAAGGAAAAGGCAAATTTCAATCAGATACGCTAAAAAAAAGACTGAATCATCTTTCTAGTCTCCCTTTTGAAAAAGATACCACAAAATACTCATGATATGAAGTACCAATCAAAAAGTATGCATCCAGCCAATAATGGTGGCTTAATTCTGTAATCTTAGCTACTTTGCAGGCTGAGGTGGGAAGACTGTGCTCCAAGATTAACCCAGGAAAAAGCGTGAGACCCTATCCAAAAAGAAAATGGAGGGCTACACAGGAAGGGAATTGGGTAGATTGCTGGTAGGGATGAACCTATTATAAGCAAGTGTGCAAATGTCACAATGAAACTCCCTGCACAACAATTATATGCTAATAAAAATGTTTTTTTAAAAGAGGGGGACTGGAGGCATGGCTCAAATGGTAGAGCACTTGCCTAACAAGCACAAGGCCCTGAGTTCAATCCCCAGTACTGCCAAGAAAAAAAAAAGTATGCATCCAAAACCATAAAAAAGAAAATATATCATAGAGGTGAGTCCATCAGTTAATAAAAGCATCATGCTATTTATACTATTTTCTGAATTTTGTGATGACTCAGCTTCATGAGTATGCAACGTGTGCCATTGTAAAAGGCTGCACACTCAGAAGGGCCCTGAGCCTGGGTGAAGGCTCTGCTGTCACCTTGATGAAGGTGATAAGACTCCTTGATAAGAGAATCTACAGCTTTATCTTACCCTGGGCCCTGCAACAAGCTTCGCCAGTGGGGATGAGAACTAAAGGAACCAACAAAGAGTTGGCGCACAAAACGGCAAGTCCTGGATGTGGAAGTATTTCTCAGCTTTTATAATTTGTAATTATTTGTGATTTCTCATTCCAAATACTTTATCTGTAACCTTGATTTCATTAAAAGGTCTTCTTTTTCCTAAAGAAAGTCACCCAAATTATTTGAGCTTCAAGCCTCACAAAACCTCCACCATGGTTAAGTGTTCTTCAGACTTTAGTTATCCAGAACTGAACAACAGCTGGCAAATTACTCAGACTCAATTCCTTCCCTTCTGTCCAACTTGTGATCATTTCTCAGCTTTTCAGTTTTTACTTTCAGCAGAGGCTTTGGAGAAACCAGAAGTTGGAAAAACACAACTTGGCTGATTTCTGTCATTTGCTAAGAGTTCCAGGGATCAAGCAAGACATGGTATAGATAAGAGACTGGGATTCAGTGTTGTTTGCAACTTGCCTTTGAGAAAGGTAATCCTGTACCTTCATTCCCAGCCTCCACTACTGCAGGGTGGTGTGTTTACTTGATAATAATAGCCTTGTCTTGGCTCCAGAGTGCCTTTCAAGTGATGGGGAATATGTTTCTCTGCTGTGAATCTCCTTTGCTCTTTGCCTTGACTCCACAGTGAGCTTGTTATGGTCAGGAAACCGGAGACGGTAGACTGCTCATTAATTCAGCTTCAGAAAGGGGTGGGCGTGGGTGAGCAGAGCCCAAGCTTAGATCTGTGTGACCTTCCTCATGCCCATTGTTCTTTCCATCTACAGGAGTGACAGCCCCTAAATTCAATTTAACTTTGGTAGAGCACTTTCCTACCTGTCTATTTTAAGACTGAATTCACAGAAATTTTCACTTTTATTAAAAAGCAAAATTGTTTTTGTAAGCTGCTAATATTTGAAAAGTACTCATTCTTTCAAATAATGGAATTTACTGTAGTTAGTCTATGCAAAATAAAAGAACATGCGAAACTATCATTAAACCATAACACATTTTCTTCAAGAAACTGATCACCAATAAATTCTAGAAAATTTGAGACCCTAGCTGATAGTGCAGGGAGTTCCCTCAATGTATTAATTTTCCTTTTTTTAGATGGGATTTGAAGGTAGATTCAGATTGCAAATTATAACTTTGTATGGGCTCCCCACTGATAGCTAGTGAAATCTACTGGCTTCTGAGGATGAAGCAATTTGGCTCTCCATAATAGGTCTGTGAGAACCTTATTTCCCACTGATAGAATAATATGTCTGCAGCCTGAAATCAGGAATCCAACATTCACTCTTTGACTGGGTCACCAGCAGTGATGCATTGAATGCAAAGAAAACAGGCATGGAAAAAACAGCAATCTGCTTGGGCATTTCAATTTTATTCTAAAGCCCGTTCTCGAGTTCATTGTACCAGCAGCTCAGATATGGCTCACAAAATTGTATTTTCCTTTCAATGAAAAGAATTAACCTTCTGGTGGTTTCTGGGCATGTGCCATATATACAGGTGGCATCGCTCATGCCTCAGCTACACGGTGGTGGCTGCCTCAATGAGTTCTTTTCTCCAGGCATAAAGTGGAGGTTCTTTCAGTTGAGGAGTCTGAAATCCATCTCAACTGCTTTCTGACAAAATGGGGGCATTAATGGCTACATAGTTAACTTTACAAGTTAACTATGTACCATGTGACTGCCTGACTTCACACTCAATCACAGATTTCTCCCTCTCTCTAGGGGAAATTTCCCCAATGGAGATGGTATTTCAGTCACGCCTATTAGTTTTCAATATGCTTCCCTCCTCTGAGTTTCTTGGAACTTCCTGCACCGTCTTAATTAATTTTAGTGCTCCTTTTGGTTACTTGGGATGGAAAGAAAGGGAGTGATGCAGAAAAAGAGAACAGATTTCATAAGAGTTTATCAAAATTGTTTTGCCTCATGTGGTTTTCTGTTGCCCTTTCTGCTGTGTCTTTGAGTATTTGGAAGCAATTTATGTTGCACTGAGACCATTTTTCTTTCAGAGGTCCCTGCATTTGAAATTCAAATCTCAACCGTCAGCAGGCTGTTTGCTCCAACTGTGCCTTTTCATAAGGCCCTTCGCGGGGTCCCATATGGCACATTCCTCAAACCACAAGCTTTCTTACTCCAAAAGTCCAAAAGGCTCTGATTCTTGCTGGTAGGAAGAGAGAGGTTTAAAACAGGAGACTAATCGTTATTGCTTTCAATGGCAGGTGCTACTGAGAGTTCTTTGCCTTAAACTCAGGTATGTCATATCCTCTCCAGCTTCATACACCTATCATGGGTTCATTCCCTAGTTTGTCTTGTTCACTCCTGTGCCTGTGCTGGCAGTTCAGCAAGGACTCAGGACTAGTAGCCACCCAGGAAAACTCTCTCAATCTTTCTTCTCTCTTTTGGCGTCATTCTCCCTTTGACATCAGATCAGCAACACTTCCTAAGAATAAAAAGATATGAGGTTTCTAAATCTTAAGTACACACAACTTTATTAAATTTACCAACTTATATTATCATACTTATAATAATCTCTTGCACTATTCAGCTTTGTGTAAGACTTGAATTTTCTTTTTCACATTTGCTCATGCAAAAGGACTTAATTTACTACTTCCCTCAGGCAAGATGGCCTGGGAAAGAGACATAGGGATGGCAATATGGCAGTGGAACAAAGTGTAGAGAATTCTGTGTCACATGGTAACATCTGCTAGAGAGCATCCCTCAGAGAAGAGGCAGGAAAAAAACAAGACAAAAAGCCAGTCAGTCACCTTTTGTCTGCCTTCATCATCAGCTACCCCAAAATGGGCACAAAGGATGCACCAATGGAGTGGTGGCAGGTGACACCAATGGATGTGGAAGCAACAGTGTAACAAAACTAGCCAAAGCTATTGCTACCTCTGAACACCTAACCTGCTTGCAACAAAGACCAGTGCTAGTCCCCAGTACAATTTATTCCTCAAAGTGGCCAACTGACCGTTGGCAGTAAGTTGACTACTTTGGAACTCTTTCATCCTGAAAGGGCCAGTATTCCCCTCACAGGGATAGCGAGCTGTTCCATGGGTGATATTGCTATTCCTATCCTCCGAATCTCAAGATCTTATATGATGCCTGCTCTTCAGGCTTGGGATCCATGTGATATAGTATATAACTGGGGGCAAGCTTAAGGGAAATGTTGAGCAAAGTTGTCACCATCCCTAGGACATACTAAATCTGGAGTCAAATGGGAATGAGAACTATGAAAGTACATAAAGAGACACAGTCATGCATAACTCATAACTGTTGAATCAAAGCGGAGAACTCTAGCAGAGGAAAATCCTAAATTTCAATCCATTCCCCTTTCTATTTTGTGGTTCTTCCTCCTGACCATCCACCTCACCTCCATTGCTTTGATTCAACCTAGTGATGTCATCTGAAAGGGCTAGCCTCCTGAGATACGGAGAAAAGATATGGAAAAATAGAAATTGGACCTGAAGGGCAGGTAAATAGAAACTACTGCACATCCCACCACCTCCTCCACAGGGAAGATGGAGGAGTAGGCCCAAGACCACTGGTTGTATCACATACTGGACCAGAAACAACTGGCCTTTTAGAGTACAAGAATGGCTCTCTAAGGTAAAAACTGAAGTTCTAACTCAGAGATAGGACTCTGAAAGCTGGGGTGTCATTTTCCATGATGCAATATATACAATAGATCAGAGACCTCAACACAGGAAGAACACATGGGTCTGGAAGCCAAAGAATAATTCCCTCTTGTGCCATTGTATGGTAAATGCACACATGCAGCAATCCCAGTATGGAGATGATACGATTACCAGTGGCTCATACCCTCCACCTGAAGGTTCCAGTCACATCTTCCAAATATAATCCATTAAGACTTACTGAGGCATAAATTTAACTGAGGGCGATAGGAATTTAGAATGGGTAGTGAGACAGGCAGGAAAAGAGTACCAGATGTAGCTCTGAGACCAACCACAGTTACAGGGGCTTAATTTGTCATTAAGAAAGTAACATGCCTGTCTCAGTCCATTCAAACCACTATGAGAAAATACTATAAACAACAGAAACTTATTTCTCGCAATTGTGAAGGCTGGGAGTTCAAGGTCAAGTCAGTTCCAGCTTCAGTGTCTGGTGAGAATTCACTGATAGATGGCTCTTTCTAGTTGTGTAGAAGGGAGAAGACAACTCTCTCATACCTCTTTTACAAAGACACTAATCTCACCTAACCTAATAGGTCCAACTCATCAATACCATCAGATCAAGGTTAGTTTTCAGCATAAGAATTTTAGGACACAAATATTTGGATGATAGAACTGCTTCTTTTCAGTTTCTCCTCAGAAAGACAGGCCCGCTGGAATCATGGAGGTCCTGTTACCAACAAAGGTAGAAAAAGAGAATTTGTGCAGTGCAAGGGGTAGACTGTGCTGGCCATGAAAAGGACCAGCACATTGGATATCAATTAACTGCTGCAGAAAGCACAGTTAATTAGCAGCCTCAAAAGCTGCTACTTTCTTGCTCAGGCCACACTTGCCTTGGGTTTCTACTCTCCACTGATAACTAAGCATAGTAGGTGACTGACAGCAGGCTTTGCCTAGGAGGCTCAGCACTGTTTTGTGGGCCCAGGCTTTGTAGCTTCTTGGTATAAGATTCTGCCTACCCAATCCAGTTTCCTTCTTCCTCTCCTTTACAAGGTCCAAACTGTATCACAGTCTAAGGCCATGTCTCACAGGAAGGGAGTGTCCTTCTTAGTTGCAGAATTAGCTTGTTCTGCTCATTGTGGTTGGTTCAAGTCCTTTAAAAAAGTAAATGCCAAAATGGGATTTGACATGCAACAGATTTACTGTGGGGCCAGGGGGAGGGGTGCTGCATGTAAAGGAGAAAGGAGAAAGATCCAGAGAAGGTCATTGAGTGATGGCTTGACTGTTGGTCCCCCAAAAAGATATGTATGTGCCACAGAATCTACAAATGTGACCTCGCTTTAAAAAAAGAAAAAGGTCTTTGCAGATGTAATTAAGTTAGAGATCTCAATATGACATAATTGTGTATTATCTAAGTAGGTCCTAAATTCAGTGGTAATGCCTCATTAGAACAGGGCACAGAGAAATTTGTGCGAGAGAAGGAAACAATGGCCCTGTGGAAATAGAGGCAGAAATTAGAATTGTACAGCTACAAACTAAGGAACTCTTAAGGCAATAAGACATTGAATGAGGCAAGAAAAGAATTTTCCCCTAGAGCTTTCGGAAGAAACAAAGCTCTGCTGACCCTAATTTTGGACTTCTGGCCTCCAGAAGTGTTAGAGTACAAACTTCTGCTGTTTTGAGCAGTAGGTTTGTGGTGATTTGTCTCAGAAGTTCTAGGAAACTAATACAGGTTGAAATTGCCATCAGATCCTAACGGATTAGGACTCTAACCTGAGGACGGAAGGAGGATGGGGAGAAAGAATCACAGGCTGCAGGAAGTTTGGGCAGGCCGGTGGGAAATCCTCAAACTCATTGAAGAATCTTATTGTACATAGGCAGTTCCACCCATGAACCCACACATAGTATTGAGCCAAGCACACTGGCCATGAAGGAATGCCATGGCTCGCTGCCATGGTGTCCTGCCTCACCTCAAGCCCACAGCCAGGAAGCAAGCCAGTCATGGACTGAAACCTCTGAAAGAGGAGCCAAAATAAATCTTTCCTCCTATTAAATAGTTTCTCTCAGGTAGTTTTCACAGTGACAAAAAAAAAACTAACTAATACAATACCTTTCTTAAAACTAGTAAATATAATTGTAATCGGTAAAAAAAGTCATTACAATATTAGAAGCAGCTTGATGTGTCCACATCTAGCCACATGCTGTGTAGTGGGGTGCATGAGCCAAAGTAAGTCCTTAACTGAGTTTTAGGATTTCATTTATTGTAGGAACACCATGTAAATATTTTAGATGTATATTATTTCCCTTTTCCTGAAAGTTGTCAGTATCACCACTAATGTGGTTCTAATGGAGCACATAGGGGCTCCTTAGCAAGTACCTGACGTACCTTCCTGGGTCTTTCTCCTTTCTCTCCTCAGGAATTCCTGTCAGAAACTCAAATCAAAAAGAGAGAAAGTCTTTGAGCAGCTTCTGATGAAGGCCTACAAGCAATCCTGATGTGTGTATATGATGGTGGGAGTAAGAGAGAAACAAAGAGAACTTTGAACACAAATCTCACTCTTTTTGACTCTTCATTAGCAATGAACACACATTATAATCTGAATACATTGTCCTGTCACATGACTGGGAAGGATATCTCTGGTTCACTGAAGAGAAGGAGCGGCTTCACCAGATGTGGGCACTTGGCATACAGGAATTACTGTATGCCTTACAGCTTAGATGGATACATTTCCCATCTATAAAAGAAGGAGCAACTCTAAGGAAAGCAATGATTCTTGATTTGTAATAACCATCTACATTTCCTCCTGTAGCATGCAAACAACATCTATTCTGTAAAATGTATATATCTTAACATATGCTTATTCATGATTACTTCTCTAATTATTGCAAAATCCCAAATGTAAATCTTATTGCTGGCTGGGAGGTTATATTAAAAGGCTCCCAGGCTTTTTATGCAATTTCTCACGTTGACATTATTGGTTCATTAATATTAAAAAGACCTGCACTATCGTATTAGCTAATCATACTGAAGACTATCTTTGGAATCTGTCAAGCATAGACCTAGCTTCTATTTTTACAGTTTGATATGCACCATAGGCTGATTTAGCTATTTTTAAAACTATCTATCAATGCCACTTTGAGTAGAAGGAAATTATCTGCTTTAAGATGCATGCTTTCACCGTGGTAAATATCACCTGAGAATAACATAATTTGAATTGCCATTTCTGAGAAATAAAAATGGCAAATACATATTCCGCTTGGTTCTTCAGGCAATACCCCTGCCTTTTAAAAGCAATGGAGTAAGTCCTCTGGAAAGACTGTAACATAGGACAAAGAACATCTACCATTCCTCAGTAACCCATGTGACTTTTCTGCTCTCACTTTCCACTGGGTGCAAGTACATTTGAACATATACCCGAATAACCTTCTGGATATGGAACTGTACACTAAGAGCCCCCATTTGGTCATATCCAAGGGACCTTCAGAATGAAATAGAAAAATGTAAAAATCAGGGTGCAGAGAATATCTTTGTATTCTCAATTTCATTCTATGGTCACTGTGTAGAAATAGAAAGAATATTAAAAATTTCTCAGTTTTCATTCTGTATTTATGAAGTGAGTAATCATTGCCAGTAATTTCCAACAATAAATCAACCATTATTGAGTGCTTACTATATAAACAGTACTCTGTTCTACCTGTGGGAAAACTAAAAAGAGCAGATAATCTGCGCATGAACCCTTTCAACTTGATTGGGAAGACAAATGAGACTCTAACTATGAGCTGATAGCCAAAATGACCAGTGAAATGAGGCATCTGTAGGTGATGTTTGTAGAAACTTAGGCATGAAATGTAAGGAAAATCTTACAAAGGCTCTTTATTTGATACTATGCCAAAAAAAAATTTTTTGGTATGCTTTTTAATGGTTAGTTCCTCTGAGATAGTTTCCTCACCTTCCAGAGAGCAATTCCTCCAGTTTATACACCCAGTAAATTAAACCAGGACTCAAACCCTCATTCCAAATACAGGAATATTTCATTGGAAAAAAAAAATTCAGAGGAAGCATGCCGACTACAGAAGCGAGTTCATATTTCGCCGGCACTTATAAAAGGAAGGAATATAAAGGAGCTTCATCTTCCATAGTCAAGGGTAAGTAGTGGTTGAAAACAGGCAGTTCAGCAAAAAAGCAAAGCAAAAACCAGGAAAAAAGGCAGCTTGCTTACAGTGTTTCTCTCTTTATTTTTTCCTCATTGTGTGTCTCTGCTTACCTCCTGTAATTTACGTTTTTGTTCTGTTTTGCTTTCTGTTGTTTTGGGGTGCTAAGGGATTGAACCTGAGGCCTTAGGCATGTAAGCACACACTTTGTTATTGAGCTACATACCCAACCCCATATAGCTTATGTTCAAGACAAAATATCTCCACTATTTCAAGGTTCTTAAATAGATGAAGGATTCCTGAGTTTCAAAACATTTGTTTGATTTCTGTTGTGATGTTTGGAAGATCTAATTTGAAGCTGTCTTTGCCCTGGTCTCTGGAAAGAAAAGCCTGAGTGGAAGACGAAGTTACTAAGGAACAACTTGATTCCTTCCTAGTTAGTTAAAGAAATAACAAGCTATAATGTTTAATGACACAAACTAAAAAGCATGTTCCCTCAAAGAGATGGATTTTGAAATGATAAAGGTGCCCTTCACAAGAACCGAAAGAAAAAGTCTTTGTCTTGATTGACAAAAGGAAATAGTTTGGCAGAGTTTAAAATATGAACAAAATAATAGGAAGTTAATCCTTAGACATGATTCGAGGGTAGATGAACATCTTAGGGTAGTCTTCTGAAAATTATAAAAGATGGAAATGACAAGACCATTGAGATCACAAGGGATTTTAATTGAACAGAAATTATTTAGAGACAATGTTTTAGGAAAATCTGTTTCTTAAGTGTGCTGAAAAGTGTTTACAGCCTCACATAGATTATTGAAGTCAACATCTTAAAAGCACATTTATACTTTCATCCTTGGAAATGAATCAAATGTGTAATGAGGAAGACTGGTGCAGAGTTACAAAATGACTCCAAACTGTCTTCATTTACAGTCTAATGTGCTTGGTGGGCTTAAGATGTAGCTTAAAGGTTGGCGTCACTAAGCTTTTTATGTCTCATCTTTCTCTTTGTGCAATAAAGGGTCTGACTAAGTGGACCGTATGCTTTTTATAGCCCCTGAGTTGAAGGTGATGATCAGTATAACCATGTAAGATTGTGTTCATCTCAATCTCATTTTGTTAGCCCAGGCCTCAATGTGGTTAACTTTTCATGCTTATGTCTTTAAGCTTTCATTTATGATTTGAAATTTTCCTCTTCTTAACAGTAGGAAATGTTTCCTCTTTTCAACAACTCAAATTTACTTGTTTCTTGGCCTAAACATTCATCTCTCATAATTCGGATTGTTGTTAGACTCCTACATAGTTCACAGATTGTCATTGTTGAATCTACACTCCACACCAGCACAAGGTTATTTCTATCTCAGTTATTCACTCTGCCACTAACAGTTCTTTACATTAGCTTCTTCACCACATGCAACCTTTTGAATATGTACCACTTCTGTACTGCTGTGCAACAGGAGAAATGGAGTTGAAACAAGTTGGGGGTGAGTTCATTAAAAGTCTGCATAGGGAGCAGACCAGGGTGGCTCATGTCTGTAATTCCAGCTACTTGGAATGCAGAGGTCAGGAGGAGCACAATGCAAGGACAACCAGAGCAAAAAAAAAACAAAGTTAGCAAAACCCAATCAAAAAACTGGGCATGGTGGTGCCCATCTGTAATCAAAGCTCTGCAGGAGGCATAACAGATTGCAGTGTGAGGCTGGCTGTGGTCAAAATACAACCCTATCTGAAAAATAACTAAAGCAAAAAAGGGCTGGGGGTATTTTTCGAGTGATAGAGAATTTACATAGCTGCCTAGCAAGCATAAGGCCCTGATTTTAAGGCCCAGTATTGCTAAAGGAAGGAAGGGAGGAGGGATGGAAGGAAGGAAGGGAGGGAGGAGGAAGGGAGGAAGGAAGGAAGGGAGAGAGGGAGGGAGGGAGGAGGGACAGAGGGAAGGAAGGGAGGGAGGGAGGAAGGGAGGAAGGGAGGAAGGGAGAGAGGGAGGGAGGGAGGGAGGAGGGACGGAGGGAAGGAAGGGAGGGAGGAGGGAAGGAAGGGAGGGAGGAGGGAAGGAAGGAATGAAGGAAACCTGTGCAGGAATGGATATGCACTATAGAGTCCCCATACTAATCCTCATCTTTTATTGCTTGTCACCACCCAACATTAACAGCAAAGTGAGGACACTATATCCCTAGAGGACACCATCCCAGCAAAAATGGAAGGCTCTTTTCTAAAGAAGTTGAATGAATCATCCCAGGAAAGATGGCGGTTTCAGCATGGATATTATGAAAAGCTATCCTTACTCTGGCATTTGGAGAACTTGAAGTTTTCAGTTAACTTCCTGCCAGTTATTGCTCAGCAGTGGGCCCCATGCCCCGCTCATGATCCGTGTACACACCGCATGCCCAGATCTACGTCCTGTTCATGGAACAACTCACCAATGTCATGAAGCAGGTGGCTCCTGAGCAGTGAGGATCACCTGGCTACAACATGAAAAAGAAAAACCAAGGCAAATGAGCAGAAAAACTGACTCTGGACGAAATGTTATGGAGAAGACAGAAGATGGCCTAAAAAAGCAGCACAGCAGACACTGGAATGAGGTGACAGAAGGCAGACGGGAGAATAAAGTGAAGCAAAGCCTTAGCTGTGTAGGGGGTACAGACTTTTTCTAAAGTCAAAAACAAAAAAATCAAGAGAGGCATATGCTTAGTGCTCCATTATAGGGATATATGCTGAAACACTAAAACAGTAATAGCTAAAAACACAGTCACTATCGGTATGGAATTGTAGTAGGAACAAAAGCTTCTTTTCTTTATTCTTCTCATTCTACTTATTGTAGCACTTACTTCAGTATTTTTTTTCAATTAAATAAGTACTCTATATGAGGGATACTCATAAGGCAAAAAGAAAATGCCATCACAGTGCAGAAGAATCAAAGGACCCTCTACAAGCAAGGTGGGCACAAGCCACCACTTTCATCTGACAGGCTGAGCACACCTGGGGAAGACATTTGGAGACAATCCAGGTAGCCCAGGGCTGAGAACAGCACCCAGAGAACTTTCAACCTGAACTCACCATCCTCTTTGAAGGTCTTCAAGTTGACAACAGAGATGTGACACAAGTACGCTGCAATCACCATCTACTGAGTTACATGGTAGGGGTAGCTGACTGCAGGCTGTTGGGCCTAAGCTTATCAGCAAATAACATTTATCCAGGGTTCGTAATGATGCTAAGGTTCGGCTTGGTGCTAAGTCACTGAAAATCAAGTGGGACCCAAACCAGTCCCTGTCCTTGCTGGACTAACCCTGGGCCAAGAAATGTTCTATGCTTTTTACACATATTAACTTTATGAGGTAAGTGCTCTTATTATCCCCAGATTACAGGTGAGGAGGCAAAGCAATGTCAAGTTCGTGATCATGTGGCTAGCAAGGGACCGAGTCAGGACGGAGACACTGACAGGGAAAGACAGACCTGAAGGAATGATTTTAGCCTGTGGTAGATGCTAGGAAAAAGCACAGGTCACATGGGCTCAACACAAACTAGGCCCAGTCTGAAAGGCCACGGTAGGGTGATTTATTCCCTTTATTTTTCCTCTTCAGTTTTCCCAATTGCTCTTTTCCTCTGCTTGACACATTTGTTGAGCCATAACCAAAGGTCCTGTAGGGGCTGGGAAAATTCTTTATCTCTTTGAAATACAAATCTTTTCTCCTTGGAAATACTTGGCAAATTTCCTCCTTACCAAACTACCATCTTTAGTTTTACTTGCTTTTAGTTAGTGAATGTCTATTTACTTAGCTGTCCCTACAAACACTAATAAAATCTCAAGGTACCTCTTCACATTAAAATTAAGTAGTAATTGTCAGAAGGATGTGACTTTTCAGGGCACACAGACATCAGCTGGGTGGAGTGAAATAATTGAACACAAGTAAGTTGTCACAGACTCAGAATGTAAGTTCCTCCTATCATTTTTAATTCCCCCAAACTAATCATTGGCCTTATTGAGAGGTTATGACTACAGGGTTTAAATCTTAAAGTGCCTGTGGTCAGTTCAGCATATTTTCTGGCAAACTTAATGTATTTCTTCTTCTCTTGATAGTCAGGAAATACCACATCGAAGTAGGAGATGTCAAGTAAGACTTTGAAAGAATTGACTCAACATAAAATGGCACTCCATATGCATGCAAATTAATAATTAAATTTTTCCCAGATCAGACCCTGCTGTTCAAATATACAAGGCTAAGAAAAATAAGATATGTTAGTAATAGCTTTTAAAAAAAAATCTGCTTCCAGTTAAAAATATGCTTACAAAGAAAACATACCGAAGGATTGCAAGTAAAGCTAACAATATACCTTGTTTAAATATTCTGATTTTAAATTCAGAAACAAACACAGAAGCATAAAAATACATATTACACAAGCGTGTCATGCATAAGGAATATCATTTTCTATTAAGCTTTCAAGAAATGAATCTGTGGCTGGGTGTAGTGACTTACACCTGTAATCTTAGCTATTTGAGAGCCTAAGTTTGGGAGGATGACAGTTCGAGACCAGCCTGGGAAAAAAGTACCAAGGACTCATCTCAGTCAATAACACTGGGCATGACGTCACATGCCTGTGGTCCCTACGACATGAGAGGCATGAATAAGAGGATCACCATCCAGGCTGGCATTGGTAAAAATGTGAGACCCTATTTGAAACATAAGTAAAACAAGAAGAAAAGAAGAAGTGAGTCTCTTCTCACTGCAATGCAGGAAGGTAAAACCATATTATACAGGAAAAGCAGAGGTGGCCCAGAGAAGAACTGTAGGCCCTATTTCCAGGACTACCAAGTGTGATCCAGAAAGCATGGACTCAGAGTGAGAGAAGTGCAGGTTCTCATTCTGTCTCAACTGGTAACGACCAAGCACCCTTAATAAATCATTTAGCATTTATGGACCTCTTCTACAAAATGGGGTCATTTAATTACCTTATCTGTGAGGCCATTTCAGCTACGAACTGGGGGAATCATAAAAAGACATTAGCAAAATCTAAACTAATGTGACCTGGTTTTTTGCTCTACTTTCATTTAAGAACAGCAGCATTCAGACACAACCCTTTGAGAAACTCTCATCCCCTACCCAGAAAGAGCTGCACAGCACAGTTTTGAAAGAGAGATCGAAATGTAACAAAATCTAGGAGAAAGAATAGAAATATAGCAAAGGATGTGTCAATACAAAAGGATTTTTTTGAAGTTTTGGGGGAAATGTCAATGAACGCCACCATTGCTTGGTGCATGGAGTTGCTTAGAGTCTTGAGCAATGAATAGAATTTACTTCCTGGGTCTGAATTTGTCAGAACATCAACCATAAAAGCAAAGCTAGATGGATAATAAATCAGGAGTCACCTCCAGACTCATGTTCCTGTCTCCTTCATCCAGAGGAGAAATGTGCAGCGGACATTACCCCAGGCCTTTCCACCCATTTTTAATGACTCCACCACTCACTCATTTGGGAGTAACCCCCATGGCTCACCTCTCCACGGTTCCTTATATCCCCACAAAAAGTGCTCTGCAAACACTACAAATCGAAATCAGGTAAACTGTCCTTCATTCGTATGCCACTTCCTAATGTAAAAAATTCCTTCACATAAACTCTTAATTGATACACTCCATGACCTTGTGAGACTAACAGAACAGGCTGGGAAAACCTGGGCTCAGAAATGTTTCAGAGCTTGTCTTCACAATCTGCTAACTAGACACAAGACCCACAGTTATTGCAAAATCAAAATAAAACAAAAACCACCAGGCGCCAAATGACCAGAGCTCATGTGAATGTTAATTTTCTTTTTCCCTGTAGTTAACATGTGAGATATGACCCAGGTTGACCTTGGGTCCAGAAACTAGAATGAGACAGACACACTTGACCTAAAGCCTCATGTAAGTGCAGCTCCATGACTACACCTTCATCAGAATGGAAATCAAGCACCCTTTAGGAAATCAGTGGTGGACTTCCCTCTTACCCTTCTCTCTATACCTGTCCATAAATCCACCCATATCAAATTTCAGCTTGATTCTCCAACTATAAGAAAGTTTGCACAAAGACTCTCAATAACTGCATAATTCTCTTTCTACAGATACACAAACTACATGGGGGAGGCAGGAAGTTCTAGTTTTCTTTGTAACAGAAAATAATAGAAGTAATGGCTCCCCCACTTATCTCCATCCACTTTCTGTGAAGGAAAACATCACAAGCCTGTATTGTTATATACTGCATCATGGGTGTCTGGCCCTACTTAGAGGACATTCTTGATGGGAGCCACTGAGAATACCAGGGTAGGTCCCCAGAAAGTAGCATGTGCATTCCTACTTGCATATATTCCCCTACGCCCACTGAAACTCTAATTGAGAACATTGGCCCCCAAACTCTAAAGATTGCTCTAAAGATTCCAAAACTGTTTACTCAGGGATTCCTAAATCCCTCCTTCTCACTCAAGCCTCTCACTGAATCTTCTATTTTCAAATACTTAACATTTATTTCACCTGTTTGCCCCTCTGTTCTCACCATCAGTGTTATGCACTCGTCCCTTGTCACCTCTTATCTCAATTATTTCACCAACTCCTGATTCTTTTCTTCAGTTCCCTACTGATCTACACTTCTCATTGCCATCAGAAAAGATGTTATCAGGACTAACCATATAATTTACAAGATCCAGTACAAAATGAAAGTGAGGGGCTGGTCATTCAAAAGCTAGTAAGGATTTCATGATAGTGACTACAGAGCCTTTAACCCTGGATGGGGCCCTTCTGGATGTGGGATCCAATACAAGTGCACAAGTCTCATTCTCATGAAATTGGTCCCAGATGTTAGAAATTAAAATTTAAGTTCATTGCTCTCCTAAAATACGTCTAATATTTTGCTTCCCAGCACCTGGAGAAGGAAAGCTAAACTCAAGATCCATATGAATTCACAACAGGTGACCCCTGTCTTTCTGTTCTCATCATTTACCCATCATTCCACCATATTTCCTCAAATATCCTTACAGACAGACGGATGGATGGATGGATGAATTAGATAGATACATGCTAAATAGATAAGTATATGAATGATACACAGATCAATGACTGATTAGATAGATAATTAATAGATGATAGATGATTAAATGGATACATAGATATGATAGATGTTAATAGATAAGTAGATGAATGATACATCAATAGATATAGATAGATGATAGATAGATAGATAGATAGATAGATAGATAGATAGATAGATAATCAGACAAACCATCTGTCTCCCTTCTCCTCCTGGCTGACCCTTAACCTTCCCTCTGGCCTCAGCTCAGCCTCACTCATTAGTGAAGCTCTCCTTGAGCACCATTCCAGCTGAGTTCCTCTCTTGTGCTCTATATGCCTCCAGCATGGATTAATCACACTGTGTATGTTATTACGGGTTGTTGGGTCTATCTCCCCTTCTAGTCAATAAACTCTGAAGTTTGGCATGGTGGAGCATGCCTGTAATCCCAGCTACTCAGGAGATGGAGATCAGGAGGATCTCTGTTCAAGGTCAACCCAGGAAAAAGAGTTAGCGAGACAACATCTCAATAGACAAGCCAGGTATGGTTGTACATGTCCCAGCTACAAGGGAGGCACCGGTAGAAAGAATGCAGTCCAAGGCTGGCCTAATGTGTGAGATTCCATCTGAAAAATAACTAAAGCAAACAATGGCTGAGGGTATGGCTCAAGTGATAGAAAACCTGCCTAGCAAGCATGAGGTCCTGAGTTCAAACCCCAGAATAAAAAAAAAAAAAAAGCTCTTTAAGGAAAGAGATGCTTACTTGTATATTTCTCAGTCAGATAAGGCACTCTGTATATTTGGTGACAAGATGAATGAAAAACATGAGTCTTACAATTAGACGAACGTGTGTGGTATCCTTTTCTACTATTTCTTAAGCAGGTGACCTTGAACTAATTTCATTTCTTAAATAACCTAAGTCTCAGACCCTTGTCTATAAAGCAAAGATAATGCCACTTAAGTCTCAGGGTGGCCAAGAAAACTAGGTGAAGAGCCATGGCGGTGCTAGGCCCAGTGTCAGGTGGGTTGGAGGTTTGAAACATGCTGCCTTCCCTGCCCCAAAAACATGGGACTGCCTTCATCACCACATATGTATTGGCTACAAAAATATCCAAGTTACATTCTCATTCAAATTTAGTACAAACAAACGGGATGTATTCTCCCTCGCGATGGCTAACCGAAAGGAGACCATCATTCATATTTGACATTTTCAGAAGTGTGCTAGTTTATTGCCTGAAGAAGTAACAGCTTTACACACAGCAAGGGTGAACTTTCTGGCAGTTAAAAGTGCTCTGAAGAACCATTGTTTGTTGCTACTGGTTAACCCAGCCAACTGAGGCATACCCCGAAGGAGTTTTTTAATGGAGAACTAAAGATTCCCAAACTGCATTTTTAAATGCTTACAAAAATGAGCACCCCAAAGGGATGGATTTTTAAGCATTTAAGGGCACATGAATGGGGCATAGCACTAAATGAAGTCAAGCTTTGGCAACCACCCAGTGCACACAGCTCTCTGCTACCAGGCAAACTCTGAAAGAGCAGACACCTATTCGCCAGCACTCCCTGGAAGGAGGAACTGGGTGGCATCACTGCACGTTCATATAGCCAGCCTGCATCTGCTCTTTTTTCAAATACAGGAACTCACTCTGGCTAACTGATACAGCGAGTAGATGTTGGGAAGAATGTCTAGGAAGCCCAGAAAACCAAGAGAAAGGAGGGACAAGCAGGGAAAGCCACAACCAAGACCCGGCCATCTGCTTAAATGCTGATACTGGACCTGGACACTGATGGCACCTCAACCTGGTTGGAAATGGCAACTTCAATGCCCCAGCCTCTCCCTGGAGAATCAGCTGTGCTCTTGGGAACCCAATTATTTTCAGCAAAATCTATTTGCTGCCTAATGTTCTGGCTTTCACAAGATGAAAAGAGGAAATGTTTTCTCTTTTTTACGGGGAAAAGGAACCGTGCCTCCCATCCATCTTAGGAATCCTAAATTAAAGGATGTTCATTTTAGTATCTATTGTGTTCCTTGTTTTACACTGGAGAAACCTGCCAAGAGACCACAGTAAGCAGTCCAAGTGAGTACTCTTTCACCTAACTCAACTGTATACCACTTTGACTGCAATCACCAACTAATCAAGGTTGATTTTTTTTTAATTTACTAAATTTATCATCTTCCTGTCAAATCATTTCCATTGTTCCATGAAGACATTGTCTAGGGTTTACTATTGTTATAGTTGTTCCAGACACTTAATTTCTTTTCTTTTCCCTTTTAAAGGCAATTCTAAATACTATAAAATCTGGACATCTATATCTCCTTTTCCATCCAAGAACAAATCAGGGGCTCTGAAGTTTCATGAAAATACATAGGCCGAGCTCGAGCCGAAGAGCCCGACTCACTCAGAAGCAATAGTGCTGTGTGTCAGGATGCTTTATTACGCAGCAAACGGAAGCCAAGTACAAAGATCATTGAAATGGATGACTGTGTGTGTTACTCTAATCACCAAATCGGGGATCAATTATGGAAATTAGTCAATCTTTAAATTTTACTTGCCACCTGATGACAGATGTTTATCTTCACTTTCAGATTTCATGGTCAGCTGGAAAACTTATTCAGCTGTCTCCCATGATAACCATTTCCAGGTGTAATTTTTCATGCCAACAGTTTGTAGCAGGTTGGTATCTTCCATAGATCTTGTCACTGCTCTGGGGAACTAAAGTTCCAAATGAACTCTGCTGCAAAACAGTGACAGAGGGAGCTCATTCAAACCCGCTTAAATCTTATTTTTCTTTTCTTCCATGAAGCTAACAATTCACCCCAAACTGTTTTCACAGATACACACACACACAATAAGTAGCCCTACAACACAGTTCAAGCCAGTGAGGTAGAAGAAGAAGACTTCTGTGGATGTCTGGGAAGCTCTCTGATTTCCTGCTATGGGGAACACCATTTTCTATTCCTCCCTTTTCTCTTTGCTTGCATTATAGATGTGTTGACAGGTGTTACACACAACTCCAGGGTCCATGAGTGTTAGACCAAGAGAATTGCAAAGAAGTGGACTCTGATATAATTCAGCCTCTGAACCATTTGCCTAATCTGAACTTCTTGTATAAAGCAAAGAGTAAACAAACTAGCTTGCTTTCTATTATTCACAACCAAATACAACCATTCCCTTTAAGTCTGGGAAGTTATTAGTCTTCCCAAGAAGGCACCAAATTCCCTGTGTGGGGTTGGGGGATTGGATGAGACTAAGTGTTGTCCTGTGATAGCCTAAACAACATGGGTTTAGGGAGCATTGGTCCCCATTGGTCCCCACAGCCAAATGTCATCTGAACCCAGCATACCAGTCTTAAATATTACTGCTACTTAAAACCCTAATCTCAGTCAGTTAAATTTACTTTGAAACTGGTCTTAAGGCCAATGAAATCTGCAAATTGAGCAGAAAGAATAATATATTCTAAATCTCTGTTCCTCACTTAATCTACTTTTTAATTTTAAAAAGGCGTTAACACATAAAATTAAGTATTCTGTATTGTTTTCTTTGATCGCTTTCCTGAACAAAATACCCCAAGGGTTTCATGGTGGTCATTAAAGAAAATCCAGTTCCTCATAAAATCTCTCCTGCGAACTGATCTTTCCCTCTAGACTTATCCAAAGCCTGCTCCCATGCCAGCTGTGTTGACCCTCTCTGTTCTCAATTCTGTGAGCCCCATCCTTACCTCAGATTTTGCCTCAGCACCCTCTTCCTGCACTCTTCTAGTGACAACCCTTTTCTTCAGGCTTTGGTGTGAATATCCCCCTCAAAGCAGTCTTTCCTGACCACACAACCATGGCATGGTGCTATTACATTCATAGCACCTTCCAAATCAGCTGTCCTCTTCATTTCCCAGTATATTAATCTCTCCACTCATTGCCTCTCCATGTCCTATTTAAACACAAGTCTAAGAGGACAGGGTTATGCCCTCTATCCCAGAAAACAAAACTTTTAGATAAAAACAGGAATTGTTTAATGGGTTATAATATTCTTTAGCCAGGTATTTCTCATCATATCAAGAATACTTCAGAGCCAAGTGTGGTTTTATATGCCTATAATCCCATACTCAAGAGAGTAAGGCGGGAGGATCAAGATTTCAAGGCCATCTTGGGCTACATAGTGAGACCCTGGTCTCAAAACACCAAAAAACAAGACAAGAAAAAGAACATCTAAAACGATTTGCTTTTTAGATCCTGCATGAAATTAGGAAAACTAATAAAAGCTAATGGTAGTATAGTTCTTACTGTGTGACAGGTAATATTAGTGCTTTATGTGTTTTAACTATTTGATCTTCACAACACTGCTGCGAGGTAGATGGTATCACTATAGTCCCATTTCACAGATGAGAAAATGAGAGGGTTGCCTAAGGTCACCCTCTTATAAGTTGAGACCAGCATCCAGGTCACTTGACTGCAGAGTCCTTCCTCACAAACCCCTCCCTGCTGCTGAACCCCTGTCCCCAACAGCAACTCCTTTGCATTACCAGGTGCCTAACTGATCTTGAAGATCTTTCACATGTGCCATATAAGATGAAATAAGGATACAAATCTTCTGGGCATGGTATTAAGATCCCTGCTGTACAGATGGGAAAACTAAGGTGCAGCCACATCAGTGATGCACCGAAGATCCTAACAGCAATGGTAGCAGTGGAATGGGAACCAAGAGCTCTGATTCTAGCTGGTGTTCTTTCCTTTGCACTGCGTTCCCCATAGACTGATCACAAATCCATGGGTGGCCTATCTACCCTCATGGGATCCCTTCTGAGAATCCATTTCCAGTGAAGTTTCATTTCTTTTCTATTTTAAGGTAATCAATGGTATATATTTTATATTTTGTGAACTCCAAAAAGAGTCTTTTAGAAGCAATCATATCACTAGAGGCTCACGTGATGATGTCACACTGGACATGACTATTTTCATAAGATAAAGAGTGTAAAATCTACAGGCTGCTCTGAGACATTTCATAAGCACCATGCATTAGAAGTCACCAGTCTACATCAGTAATTGTTCTCATTTATAATTGTCCTCCACCCCCATTTAAATCTTTCAAGGAACAAAAACTAAAATATTTATTTTGGCTAGAATGTTAGGATATGTTCTTGGGGGTTATTTTAAAGAAGCAGAGAAGATAATTTCCAAATGAGCAAGTTTTTTTCTTCTTTCATGAAACAAAGACAATGATCCTAAATGTGTTGGATGATTTGAATTTCTCTTACATTAATTGATTCTATCAAACAACTAATAGTAACCAGGCACATGCTGCAGCTCAGCCCTTAGGCCCTAAGGGTCACAATGGAGGACAACGCACAGGCCTTGCTCCCAGGAAGCTAATTCTCAAGCTGTGGATAAAATATGAGTGCACTTGACACAACTAGAGAGCAAAATAAGCCAGGCACCAGTGGCTCATGCCTGTGATCCTAGCTTCTAGAGAGGCAGAGATCAAAAGGATAGATATTTGAAGCCAGCTAAGCAAGACTCCAACTCAACAGAAAAAACTGGGTGTGGTGGCATGTGTGTGTCATCCTAGCAAGGGCAGGAAGCATAAAGAGGAGAATTGCAGTCAAAGCCGGGTGGGCATAGAGACCCTATCTCAAAAATAACAAGAGCAAAAGGACTGGAGACACGGTTCAAGTGGTAGAAAGCACAAAGCCCTGAGTTTGAACTCAAGTACCAACAGAGACAGAGAGAGAGAGAGAGAGATCACACAAGAAAAATAAGAAAACATTTAATGTATGCTAAATTCTATGGTACAAATAGTATAAGAATTTAGGAAAGGAAAGGAAAGGAGAAATACAGGAAGAACTTTCTGCCTGTGGAACTATAAGATATGCATAAATTGGTACCTTCATGCTTTAAATATACATAGCATTGAGTCAGTGAGTCAGATGGGGTGGACAGAATGCTAATGTCTGCCTAAGGGGTGGGTATACTTGAATAGATTACGTGGGATGGGACATGGAAAGAGTCCAGTCATTTGAGCAGCATTCTGAGAGATTTAGTATGGTGTGAGCAATTCCATGGGTACATAACTCTTCAAAAGCCTCATCACTCTAGGCTGATTACTTCCCAAGTATTTTCTCATTTGTTTTATTGTCTTGTGAATTTCATAGTCAAACATAAGTTTGATCTCAAATATTTTAAAAATACAAATCTGTAGGATTAGAACCTGATGAAATGAGAGAAATGAGAAGGAAATAGGAGTTTATGATGTCTTCTGGGTTGGGACAGGTAAGGAGAGAGCGGGGCCATTTCCTGAAATAAGGATAGAATCAGAGGAGGTGGAAGAAATGGGAAGTCATGCTTTACACATTAAGTTTGAAATGCCATTGAACATCCAGTGGGGGTATATAAGAAGAAGGAAATGCCTTGGCGTTCAGGAAAATGGTCTTAAAGACATCACCATGGCAGCTGACGTCATGGGCATGGTTCGTTCACAGAAAGCGTTTGTGACTGAGACAACATCTGTAAGGGGTAGGCGTGAAAGAGAGCACTGCAACAAGCTAACCAGAGAAGGAGAAGTCAGCCAGAAATGAGCGAGCAAGGAAGCCAAACACTTAAACTGCCCATTGTACAAGAAAGATGAAAGATTATCAGTAATCTTGGCAAGAACAACTCTGCTAGAGAGAGAGAGAGGAAGGGAGAGAGAGAGAGAGAGAATATTACAGAATAAATGGCAGGACCAGGAGTTTAATCACTGCAAGCAGAATAACTGAACAAAGGATACCAAAAATCTACTTAAATCATTAAAAAATAAACAAGACAGTGAAGTGTCATTGAGTCAGTATCTGGGGGAAAACAAACTTAGGGGAATTAAGAACAGTACATAGAGGCACTATTCTCCTAGGGACATTTTCTACTTCTGGTGAGGTGTGGCTCAGAATCTGAGATCCTGAGCAGAGATTTTTACAGCCATGAGAAGATAGGGAAATGAGGATGGGAGTGCATGTAGTCAGGGCTAGCTTTGTTAGGATCCCCAAAGGCTGACACCCCAGAACAAGAGTGAATCAGACATAGCCCCTTACAAGGACTGCAACTCATGTAGAATCCTCATAATCACTTACACCAACTTTGTTTAAGCCAAAGAAAATGTCAAAGCTCTCTAGAGAAAGATAACATCATACTAAATGTCAATTTTTTTTCACAATTTTGCTAACAGAGTGCCTAGCACTCAATCAAAAATATCTAGGCATATTCACCAAAAGATCTTGTATGGGAATATTAGACTCCCTACTTGTTAAATCTCAAAATGAAAGCTATATTCAATAGAATGCCAAGTAAACTGTGACACAGTCACACAATGGAATACTAAATAGGAGTAGAAATGAACAAACCACAATTATTACATGACATAGTATGACAAAAGCTCACAAAAATGGTGCTTACTCATCACAGCTCCAAAATTGATGGGGCCAGGAGACCATGAGCCAAAACCTGGAGCCAAAATAAATATCTCCTGCTTTTAAAGAATGATAATAATAGCTTTTAATTAAAAATAAAAACACATAAAATACATGTTATTTCATTCATACAAAATCCAAATTCAGGCAAAAACCCATTAATGACATAAAGTAACCAAACACTGGTTATCGCTGGGTGTGTGGAAGGAGAGAGAAAAGAGACAGTTTCTAGAAAGGTTCAACTAGGGCTCCTGGATATCAGTAATGATATGCTTATTGATTTAGATAACAGTTACATGGTTGTGTTTAGTTTGCAGAAATGTATCATGCTATAAACTTATATGTGAACTTTTCTGATTATTATGTTTTAATAAATTTTAATTAATTTTTAAAACTACAAAAAGTAAGTATGTAAGGGGATAAAGCAACATCATTAAAACCCTGAAAAAGGAAACTATTTCTACCTACAGACGCTCTAAATATTTCTGTTATCAAGCCACAATTTTAAAATAAATAAAGTCTATGTGGAAGGCAATAAGAAAGAAAAAAATACTAAGAATTTTTGTGGAGTTCTGGAAACTACTTTTTAAAATAGTAAAATGGAAGTTTTAATTTGCAAAATATAAAATTCAAAATAAAGAATGCAATGAATGGAATTAGCAGATCAAACATGGTTGAGGAAAGAATTAGAGATTTGATAAATAAGAAGAAATTATTCAGAATGAGCAGAGAAAACTCAAAAATGATGAAAATTCAGAAGAGGGAAGGGACATACAGAATACAGTGAGAAGTTCAAACATACATGTAAAGACAGTCCCAAAAAAGAGAAGATGGGATGGGCTAACAACAGTATCTGAGGAATGCTCTAAAGCTGATTAAAACACCAAACCAGAGATTCAATGAGTACTATAAAACCCAAACAGAATAAATGAAAAATAATTTGTACCGTATCACAAAAAAAGTACCAGAAAAAGAAAAATCCTGAAAGCAGCCAGAGGAATAGACAGTTATCTTCAAAAAACAAAAAGGTCACAATTAGACTGACAGTTTCATTCTTAATATAAAAACTGGGGAAAGAAAGCAGAAGGAAATGAAATATTGTACTTAAATACTATAGCTCTACATATTGTAAAAATTCTTTCCACTAATGAATGTAAAATTAAAATATTTTACATATACGAGACCAGAAAATCTGCAGACCTGCACTAAATAAAATATTAAGAATGTTCTTAAGACACATTAAAAGTGATCCCCGTGAAAGATCAAGGATATAGGAAACAATGAAAATCAATGAGCAGTTTTAACAGGGTTTTGTTGGAATGGAACACATCTCTTCTTCCTTGGTTCTCGATCATGCCTCTGTCTTCATCAGCTGTATGGGACAGGTAGTGACATTGTTCTCAAACTCTACCATGAGCTGCTGGGTGCTGCAGGAAAGCATCCATCAGGTACTCAAATGGTCATCCAAGAAAAATTTGAAGTCTCAAGAATGATTCAAGGGCTGCTCTATATCAAAGACTCCAAATAAGTATTATTTCCATAGGGAATAAGTTAATGTCTCTGCAATTTCAGTTCCATTTTATCAGACAGATTGTGAACAACAAAGTTGTCTCCCTCCAAATTCCATTAATCTGATTCCAACCTGGTCACTGTGAAGCTACTGGTGATGCCTGTGCCAAACTTCTCACTAATGATACTGGTTCTCTTGAGCATTTTTAGTTATATCTGTGCCTAATGTAGCTGGTTTTCTTCATTCTGAAGCCTGGCATCCAGATATGCTGTGGTTTTAGTTCCCCCATTCCTCACAGTATTGGTTTTCCTCCTGGTTCCAGCTTCTACCTTCTCAGAACTGCTGGCCATTTATTTTAGTTTATTTCTGCTTTTGTTAGTTCCTGAATCAGCTCACTTCAACTCAATCCACAGAGTCTCCTTTTCCTACCCATTCATTACTTCCTTGTTTCCAAAAGACACTTGTAGCTCTTACACTCATTTTGGTGACAAGAAGCTACCTGGGAGTCTAGCCACTCTCAAAGGCTATCAGCGTATCCCTCACACAGTGGAAGATGCAGACCTCTTTGGTTTGCACGAAATCAGTCACCGATCACCTTCGGAGTGGGGCTGAAAAAAATCAATGATGTGTGGAGCTGTTGAGAGATTCTCACACTTCATCTTCAGTCCTGAGGCCCCACCCTATGGGCATCTGGCTTCTCCCTAGACTTACACCTCCTTGGAGTCAGGGTGGTCTCCCAGGGTCTTCTCTGGCTTCTCCTTGGCTGCACTGAACAGCAAAGCTGGAGCTCCTTGGATGCTAAAGTCAAAATCTTGAAGCCAATCCATGGGTTCCATGGCTGCTGAGGTGCTGCCATGCCAGACTGTGAGGACATGGCAGTGCTTCACTCTCAGCCTGGTCCTAAGCCTCCTCTGGCTCCTCCAGTACTGACATCTCTCAACCCTTCAAGACCCTGACGTTCTAGAGCAATAGTCTTGAAGGCCATACTTTCACAACCTCCTTTGCCCCTCTAATCTAGTGGTTTTTCTAAAAGGGAGATCTGATCATTGTATTGGCTATAAAACTTTGCATGGCGCTCCTACGTGAATGCGAGTGATCTTATTGAACATCATGCTGGCACTCCTAGTATTTGCCTTCCCAGGATCCCCAGGTTGAAGTACAATTTTTGTCACACGGTCTCCTGTTTGCCCTTCAGACCTATCTTTGATCTCTCCACAAAGTCTCCTCTGTGTCTTACCTGTGCTGAATTGTCTTTCAGCTCTACAAAGCCTCCATCCTGTTCCATTGACCTGCAAGACTCATTCTTCGCCTGGCCTGAGATTTTGCCTCCTCCAGGAAGTCTTCCTCGCTCCTCTCATACAGTTTAGATGCCAGCCTACTGTTACTCCCTTAACATACAGCATTATAAAATGGATGGAGAAAAAGAGTAAAGGGAGGTGAGGAAATAGAGACATGAAGTCTAGATTCTCTTTTCTATAAAACAAATGGAGGTCATTAAAAACAAATATAAAAAACACAAGTTCACGGCCACATCATACTAAAGTTCCTAGGGATAAAAGCTAGTACCAATGGCATGAGATCCCGGAGGAATGGGAGGGACACAGATCCAGAGCTCAGGTGGCAAAGTTAGTGTTGGATAATAGGATAGATAAACATCTTATTGAGTATTCACTGCACACTGGGTGCCATTTTCAGTCATTTGTAGATGAAGGGGAAAAGGTAGATGATTACATGGTTGAATTGCACTACTTGTAAGTGAAAACTGTACACAGAAATCTAGGACACCTGTTCCCAAAGAAAGTGATCTTTACTACCCTGCCACCTGGGCATTTAAGGACATTTCCCTTTTTATAGCTTAGTGGGGATGTAGATCTAGAAGATTATCTAGTTTGTCCAGATAATGTGGAGCTAGTGAGAGTGAAGTTGTCCCTGCCAGCAATCTCCTGCTTTTTCAGGGAGAAATTCATATTATCTGCTGAGTTGGGAGTGGTGGGATGTTAAGAGGAACTGAAGGGAACAGAAATTGTTGGAGTCACTGCTATGTTAAGTGAAGAGCTCTTACCTGCAAGCGTAGCTCTTAATTCTGACTACTCAGTGTAGTCTATGGACCAGGTTTCAGGGCTAATTTGAAACAACTTACTGCCTTTCCCCAATCCATGATGTATGAAATTGATAATAAACATTTAAAGAGTTTTACAGAAAATTACTACTGGTGCAGTATCAAAGCACGTAAGGGAACTTCTCTCCTTAAATCAAAATGTAGAACTCACACAATGTTCATGTGCCCAGAACATTGAAATTTTTAGAATTAAAAAAAGAATAGTAATAACAACTGGTTCTCTTGTACAGATAGTTTGGAAGGCACTGGTTAAGAAGAGAAGGGAGGAGTAAGGCTCGGGCACTGAGCACAGCTGGCTGGCTCTCATAATGATTTCACATGACTTCTGACATCTGAGCTACATTCCATGAAAAAAGGAAACACAACTTGTCCAGAAATGCTCTGCACACTCGGGGATGCTCTCGATGTATGTGTGCAGTTCGTGCAGAAACCCTGCTGAGAGTGTGCTCTGTGACTACTTTACTGAGCAGAGCTGCAGAGAAAAGGGCCTGGACTCAAAATGAGACGACCTTGGTTCTAGGGTCAGCTCTGAGCTTCAACCTCTGCAATCTTAAAAAAAAAGAAAACACAAGAAATCCTCCACGTGAGGAACAGGAATGGGGAAAAGCGTGTTGCCCTAGAAATCCCTTGGCTTCTGAGAGCCTTAGCATTCTACTATTCTCCAGCCAAGGACTCAGAAATTCCACCCATGAAATACCACCACATACACCTGTAGTTCTCAAACAAGTACCAGAGAAATACAAATTCTAAGTGACAACTATATTAGGTGAGATCCCTTTAAAGAGGGCACATGGGTCCTTTACAAGTGAGCTGAGAAAATGGCAAAGTAACTTCCTTGTATTTTCTGAATTTTATAGCAGTGTTACATGCCAATAATTGTATCTTCCATAGTACATATGGTATTTATTTTCCTGGTGTATTTTGTTCATATATTTTGCTGCTTTATATATTTTGTCATATATTTTTAAGCTTCAGTGAAAATATTCTTCAGAAAAAAGTAATTGCCCCTACATGGCCTAAATTCCTTGTCTAACTATTGCTATATTAAGCCCCCAAACTTTAAGAACTAGAATCTAAACATAATATTCACTCAATAAATTTATGGTATATCCACTTAAGTGCATAGCATTTTTAGCTTAATTAAGATGTTCTGAATCTGTATCTGCTGTTCTGTGATTTGATGGTTTATTCTTTGTGTATATTTATATAGAAACGGAAGGCCTTTATGAAGTGAATGCTACCCTTGCTATAAAGAGTTAGGTTAATAAAAGATTGAACTTGAGTCAGAGCCCAAATGTTTGGTTTTATTTTGGTGAGAACATTTCATTGTCTTCCTATAGGACCTAAAGTGTTATTTGCTTAACTGCTTCTGGGTGGTTCTCATAAACTATCCTCTGTGCCTCCTGTTTCACTTGATTTGGTTGAAAGAAAGTCTCAGATTGAGCTGTGGTAGGCAGCAACCCAAGACTGGCTTCTACAGAACAAATAATAAACCCTAATATGTGCTTGCCTTTGTAATCCTGCATCTCAGCAGATGTTACTAAAACTCTTTGGTGTGTATTTAAATTAGATGCTAATTTATTTCTTTACATGATTTTTATGAAAAAATAATGTTCCAGATCATTTCCTAATCTGTGGTTCACTATTTGCTGACTTGTAGAATTACTGCTTTCCTGCCAGCATCTGGTCAGTGACACACTGTTTCCTATACACTACCAAGCACAACTTTAAATAATAACAGGTAGATTGTGTCTATTCTTCTTTAACAAAAATAAATCCCACTCCTTGCTCAGTAATCATCTTAAAAGAGCCAGAATACAGTCATCAAAAATAAATTAGTCATTTTTGCTGTTTATTTTTCCACAGAATGGAAATGTCTGGACTGAGAATTTCTTCTAAAATCACTGAGTTTTTTTTTTTTGTTGTTTATTTATGCCCTTGTTTGGATTAAACAGAATTTAAAAAAAAACAACCATTAACATTTCAATGTAATTATAATAGTAACTCAATATATTTAACCTGAGTTTTTCATTTTACCAGAGGTGGGGGGGAATAAATTCTACTTTATTTCCAACCATTGACTCTAGAGTCCCCCATGTCAATTGCCCTTAGTTCCTTTAAAAGGGGAGAAAGGAGATCTTGAGGGCTTGTAGCCTCAGAAAGCTACATGCTGAAAGGGGAAAATTGAATAGGGAGATAATTGAAAAGTAAAATAAAGAGAAAGATTGTAACATTCACCAATAATCTAAAATTCTAGTTTTATTCTTAAAACTTTTCTGTTTTATCTCAAATTCATTTTGAGATAAAAGCCATTTTGAATATTTTTATAACAAAATTTCAAAATCTATGTTCTTTCATATTAAATTATAGCAACAGATCTGGGCTCTGTTTGTGTTGCTGAATTTGCCAACTACATTGCAGCTTTTCAAAAATTGTATTACTCACTGGTCATATTTTAAGGGTAAAGTTTATAAAGATCTCATAATATTTGACTATCCCAAGTTCTTATTTGCCCCCAAGAGTGAGGCAGGGATTTTATCAATTTACAGATGAAAAACCCAGACCTCCCAGAGACTAGTTTACTGTTTCAACAAAGGTCACACCATCTGTAGCAGAGCTAGGACCTGAAAACCAAGCTTACTTTCCACACATTCCCAGATTTTGGCTTATACTCTTCTTTCAGGTTTCAACACAATTAGATGGACATTTAATGATGAGGAAAACATATGCTATCTTGATAAACAAAAATGCACAATGGCTGTGCTCAGACAATCAAGTCATTTCAATGTTTGTGAATCTCTGTTCTCCCCTGCTCCCTGCAGAAGAGGGAGGTATTTAATACAAATTAAAGATGCATTTAATACCTTTCACTGGTGCTGAGCCATCTGCTACCAGTGCTGTTCAACTTACATTTCTAGAACAAATCTTCTTTAATGCCTGAATTGTCCACCATTTCAAAATGTCCACTCACTCTCTGTTATCCTAGAAATATAAAATGTCTACCTATACCACAATACAAGAAATTATTTTATTTATAAAATTTAGATTTTATATGTAAAAAACTCCCAATGTTAACAAGGGAATGAAGAGACAGGTTTCTAAAAGACTGAAAAGATAAGAAGATAGCAAAGTTAATCTGTGGAACTGATTGAGAGAATGATAAAATGAAAACCATATCTCTCCCTCCCTATAAAATTAATAACAATTTCTTTTTACAATTAAATATTTCTCCTAATAGCTTGAGTCATTGGTGTCTGCACTTTATTTGCTCATTTCATTCTACCTTCAATACCTTTTTACATTGTATCATTCCTGTGGTTTCTCATCCCTATTAACATTTTCTTGGTTTTTTTTTATATTAATTAAAGATGACTTGGTAGGAAGGGAATGCTTTGAGTAATCGTTTAAGGTTGACACTGATCTCAAACCCACTTCTAATGTGAGATTGGCTATACATAACTCACAAAGAGACATCCTGGAAGATTTCTTAGAGATCTAAATATGATGCTGCAGTTTGAATATTTGTTCCCTCCCAAATTCATGGTGAAACTTAATTGCCATTTTAATTGTATTAAAAGGTGGGATCTTTAAGAGGTGATTAGGCAAGGAGGTTCCTGCCCCCATCAATGGTTTAGCCCTTATTGTGATTTTATATAAAAGGAAACATTTGCCTCTCCCCCACCCCGACACACACACCTCTTTTGCCCTTCCACCGTTCAAACTGCATGATGCAGCAGGATGGCCCTGATCATATACCAGCATGTGTCTGGATCCCAGATTCTAAAATTGTGTGAAAATGCATTTCTATTCATCATAAATTCCCACTCTTGGGTATTCTGTTATAGCAGCACAAAACAGTCTAAGCTATGTGAAGAGAATATGCAAGACCAGAGGAGAAAGGTCCTGGTCCCACCAAAGATGGGAGGGAAGTGAGAGTCAAGCACTGCCTGATTTGATTCCCACTCACAGTCCCATATTCTCAAAAGTTACTAAATTTATGCAGTGTTTGAAATCATAGGAAATGCCTCTGCTAGGAAGTTTTTGGAAAAAGAAAACAAATGTAAGGACTGAGCGCTTCACCCAAACTAACATGGCAATGCCTGAGGCAGCACATGTGGATACTGGAAGAGTGAGGAGACATAGAAAGGATCACACGGAACTATGCCAAAACCCTGAGAAGCCTCTCAGGCAGGCTTCACAAAGTTGGTAGAACTGGGTTTGGGCCAGAGCCAGATTTCCAAGAAATGGAGACTACTGGAATACAGTAGAGAAAAACCCCAAAGTGTCCAAGGCCCCCCATGCTCCCCACCTCCTTGCCCATACCCATCTAACTATTCCTCCCACTGGCCTTGAAAAGAACAATGACCCTTGGCCACCTCAGCCACATGGCTCTAAGCCACTCAACCTTGTCAGATCAAGATGTTTGGACCAGAGGAGGATCCAAGATGATGCATAGGAGAGGGAATCAGAATTCCTAAGCTCTGTGATTTCAGAAACCGCTTGGAGACATGGGAGCTACAGTTGGCAGAAGGTAGAGCATTAAACAGAACTGAACCCTGAGATGTACTGAACCCCTAATCTGTGCAAACCCTACTATGCCCTGCCAGGCCGAACCCAGTCCCAGTAAGTGTCTGCCCTAAGAAAAGCCACTTACCAGTTCTCCCCATGAACCCAGTTTCAAAGCTGCTGCAATAAATCTACAAACCCAACAGGTAAGCACCCTGCACCACGAGTGTTTCCCCTCCCCCCACCAACATAATCCAGTGCAGCTAGTGGGCAGATTGCACACACCCCCAAAAAACAAAACTAAAAAATATAGACAGTTGAATTGTAATCTACCACGGACAACGGGGACAAGGTGGAATGGTGAACCAACCTCAGAGAACCAGGATAAGGCAAGGAGCCAAACTTGGCGAGTGGGGGTGGAGTGAGGAACAAAGGCTGAGGGCAGGACTGGAGCGACAAGCCAACCTCCCAGAGCAGGGCCAGGTGGATGGCAGAGCTAATCTCACAGGACTGTGGGTATGCACAAAACTGAATTGCCCCACCTTGCTGGGGGAGGAGCTGACCAGCCACAGTTACAACTGTAGAGCAACACAGCTTCCACCCAGCAAAAACAACAGATCTGACCACCTTGTACAAACTGATAGCGACCTTCCCTGTGGACAGAAGGAACCAAATACTGTTCACAAGCCAGCCATTTGGTGAGACCACTTCAGAGCTCCTGCTTATAACAGACAGTCCATTAGACCAAGGAAAGCAGAGGAAAAAAACCTCCAGCTGACTTGCCCTCAAGCTGTCTTGACAAGTGGGCAGCACCCTTCCCCACACAGTCCAGAATTCCAACCTTGAGAAGAGACAGGGACATGGAGAAACCTCCAGTCATAAGCACTAATACCTGGATTGGACGCCTAAGAAGTAAGTCCAGAACTTTTGCCAAACTGACTATACTTTTTTTCCTTTTCTTCTTTCCTTACTTTTTTCCCTTTTTTATTTACTATTTTTAATTTTACTATTTTCTTATCTCTATTCTTACCCCCCTTCACTTTCCCTCCTTTTCTTGTGAATTATAATTCATTGTTCTCCCTCCCAACTATTCTTTCTGCCCTTTTTCATCCACTTTCTCCCCATGACTTCACCTCCCCCTTCTCACCTTCTCCTACCTGTCACCTCACTACTCCCTCGTTCATACTTACCACCTGCTGATTAGCCTATTGTACCAACCATACACACCCCCATCTCTCTGCAATCTCTGACACAACACCCTCCACTACAACAGATGAACCATAAGGGCCCAAAGACACTGGAGCCCCCATACCTCTTCCCCCACTAATCACATCTTCCCCTTCTCCCCCCTTTTAGTGCCACATTTTCAAATTACCCAAGTTTCTATCTATATCCAAACAACATTATCCCCCAAACTCCCACTGTTTATACATGCTATCACCAAGGGGTTCTCTGCATAAAATGTAAAAAACTGGTCTGACATTGAACCAGTGAATTTGCTATTGCTAATTTATATCTCCAGGCCAGGGACAAAATAGCACATCAACCTAGCTAATGACTAAGCCAGTCATGATACAATAATTGAATTAAGGGAAAGAAAACAGACAATTAAAACCACCAACTAGCCAATCAATAACATAGGAGCAAAGCACTAATTAGAAGCCTGGGGAGAAGAAGAAGGTAAGGAAATTCCACTCCTCAAAAAAACAACAATTCAATAGAGGATTTAGTGCGAAATGAAGAAAATGAATATTCAGTTCCTGAATCCAACAGAATGATGATAAATATCACCAATGAGTACAATGACTTCCACAAGAAGAATCCCTCAAAGAGGAAATCATGAATGAGTTCATTGAGATACTCATGGAGAAGCTACAAGAAATGGTGTAACAGAATGAACCCAAGCAATATCAAAGCACTGGAAAAAAAAAAAAAAAAAAAAACCTTGAGAAGACACAGAATAAATTAAATGAACTCAGAGAGGACTGCAACAAACACCAAAGTGAAGCAAAGGAGAGTACAAAAAAAGAGATATGTGGAAAAAAAAAAGAAGACAACATCAGATATGAAAGAGGGATTGGACAAAGATATGGAAAACCACAGAAAAATGAATCAAACAGAAATCCTGGAAATAAAAACTCCCTTAAATCAAATTAAAAAATACAGTAGAAGGCCACTCCAGCAGACTAGAACAAGTGGAAGACAGAATCTCAAGGCTTGATGATAAAATAGATATTAAAGAAAAAGCAGAACTTTTAGATAAAACTCAAGAGCTATGAAAGGAATATGCAAGAACTCAGCAACTACATCAAAAGATCAAATCTGAGATCATGGGCATTGAAGAAGGAGAAGAGGCGCAAGCCAAGGGATACATAATATAGTCAACAAAATAATAATAGAAAATTTCCCAAATCTTGAGAAAGAGTTGCCCATTCAGGTACAGGAAACCTCCAGTACACCAAACAGACTTGACCAAAATAGAATCTCTCTGTGGCATAGTTTTGTTAAAACACCTAGCACAGAGAACAGAGAAAAAATATTGAAGGATGTAAGAGAAAAACCAAATAACATATAAATGTAAACCCATCAAAATAACAGCTGATTTCTCAACAGAAACCATAAAAGCAAGAAGGACATGGAATGAGGTATTCTGAGCACTGAAAGAAAACAATTTCAGCCCTAGGATACTCTACCTAGCAAAACTATCATTCAAAATTGATGTAGGAATAAAAGTTTCAATGATAAACAGAAACTAAAACAATATATAACCACCAAGCCACCACTACAGAAGATTCTGCAAGGAAATCTACACACAGAAAATAAAAACAAACAAAACCACAACATATGGGAAGTATTAAACAGCAGGAAATGAAAAGACAAGCAATCTGAGAGTAACAGAGATTTGGTTACACACACTCAAATCCTTCAACAAAACCACTTAAATGGCAGGAATTACCACATACCTATCAATATTAACACTAAATATTTATGAACTCAACTTCTCCATCAAAAGACACTGCTTGCCAAACTGGATTAAAAAGGAAGATCTGACAATCTGTTCTTTACCCACCTCATCGACAGAAATAAATACCGGCTTAGGGTAAAAGACTGGAAGAAGATTTACCAAGGTAATGGCCCCTGAAAATAGGCAGGAGTAGCAATACTTATATCAGACAAAATAGACTTCAAACTTTCATTGGTCAAACTAGACAAAGAAGATCACTTCGTACTAGTAAAAAGAACAATACATCAAGAAGAAATAACAATTAGGAACTTCTATGCACCCAATGTCAGTGCACCCAACTTCATTAAACATACATCAAAGGAATTAAAATCACATGTAGATGCCAACACAGTGGTAGTGGGAGACTTTAATACCCCTCTATCACCAATAGATAAGTCATCCAGACAAAAATATCAACAAAGAAATCCTAGAAATAAATAACACCATAGATCAAATGTACCTGACAGATGTCCGTCCACAGAATATTCCACTCAGCAAGAGCACAGTATACATTCTTCTCAGCAGCCCATGAAAATGTCTCCAAAATAGACCATATCTTGGGGTACAAAGCAAGCCTCAACAAATATAAGAAAACTGAAATGACCTGGCATACTAACTGATAATAATGCAATAAAACTAGAACTCAACAAGAAAAGAAACAGCAGAAAATATGCAGACAACTGGAGGTTGAGCAACACATTGCTCAAGGATCATTGAGTCATATAAGAAATAAGTGAGGAAATCAAAATTTCCTGGAAGTTAATGAAAATGAAAACACAACCTATCAGAACCAATGGGACACAGCAAAGGCAGTCTTAAGAGGAAAGTTTATAGCCATGAGTTCCTATATTAAAAGGACAGAAAGATCTCAAATAAACAACCTAATGCTCCATCTCAAACTCCTAGAAAACCAAGAACAAGCTAAACCCAAAAGAAGCAAGAGGAGAAAAATAATAAAAATAAGGACTGAAATCAATGAAATAAAGACTGAAAAAACATACAAAGACTCAACAAAACAAAAAGCTGTTTTCTTCAAAAAAATAAACAAGATTGACAAATCCCCTTCACTAAAATGAGGAGGGAAAAGACCCAAATTAATAAAACCAGAAATGAAAATGGGGAGATAACAAATACCACAGAAATCCAAGGAATCATCAGGAACTACTTTGAGACCTATATTCAAAAAAATTGGAAAATCTTGAATAAATGGACAAATTTCTAGACACATATGACAATCCAAAACTGAACCAATAGGATATTAATTACCTAAGCAGATCTATAACACCTGGTGAAATTGAAGCAGATATAGTCTCCCAAAAATGAAAAGTCCAGGTACTGACAGATTCTCTGCTGAATTCTATCAGACCTTTAAAAAAGAACTTATACCAACACTCCTTAAACTTTTCCATGAAATAGAAAGGGAAGGAACACTGCATAACTCCTTTTATAAGCCAGAATTACACTCATCCCAAAATTGGACAAGGACACATCCAAAAAAAGCAAACTACAGGCCAATATCCTTAAGGAAAATTGGTGTAAATATCTCAATATAATAATGGCAAATGGAATCCAATAACATATCAGAAGGGTCTTATACCATGGCCAAGTTGGCCTCATCCCAGGGATGAAGGGATGGTTCAACATATGTAAATCATTATATGTAATACAGCAGATTAATAGAAGCAAAGACAAAAACCACTTGATCCTCTCTGTAGACTCAGAAAAAGCCTTTGATAAGATGATACAACACCATTTCATGATAAAAGCTCTAAGAAAACTAGGAACAGAAGGGATATATCTCAACATAATAAAGGATATCTATGAAAAACCTATAGTCAATATCATTCTTAATGGGGAAAAACTGAAACCATTTCTCCTAAAGTCAGGAATGAGACAAGGATGCCCACTCTCCCTACTCCTATTCAACATAGTCTTGGAATTCTTAGAGCAAAAAAGTCAGGAAAAGGAAATAAAAGAAATACAAATAGGTAAGAAGTAGTCCAACTGTCCCTATCCACAGAAGAAATGATCTTATACCTAAAAGATCCCAAAAATTCCACACAAAAACTCTTAGACACTATAAACAGCTTCAGCAATGTAGCAGGATACAAAAGCAACTTACAAAAATTAGTAGCCTTTCTATACACCAATAATGAACAGACTGAGAAAGAATATAGGAAAACAATTCCATTTATGATAGCCTTAAAAAAGAATACCTAGGAATAAACTTAACAAAGGACATGAATGACCTCTACAAGAAGAACTATAAGCCACTGAAGAAAGAAATTGAAGAAGACTACGGAAGGTGGAAAGATCTCCCATGCTCATTGTATTTGCAGAATCAACACAGTAAAAATGGCTATATTACCAAAAGCAATTCAGATCTTCAATGCAATTCCTATCAAAATCCCAATGACATTCATCACAGAGATTGAACAATCTATCCTAATTTTCATTTGGCAACACAAAAGACCACAAATAGACAAGGCAAGACTGAACAAAAAGAGCACGCTAGAGGTATCACAATACCTGACTTCAAACTGTACTACAGAGCCATAGAAATAAAAACAACATGGTATTGACACAAAAATAGGTATGAAGACCAGTGGAACAGAATTGAAGAACAAGATATGAATCCATGCAACTATGCCCACCTAATTTTTGACAAAGTTGCCAAAAACATATGATGGAGAAAAGACAACCTCTTCAACAAATGTTGCTAGGAAAACTGGATATTTGTCTACAGAAAACTGAAAGTAGATCCATGTTTGTCATCTTGTACAAGTGGATTAAGGACCTTAATATCAGTCTTGAAACTTTGAAGCTAATGCAGGAAAGAGCAGAGAATACACTGGAAACAATTGGCATAGGAAAGGACTTCCTCAGTAGAACTCAAGCAGCTCAGTAACAAATGAGAAAGGATTGATGAATGGGACAACATGAAATTAAAGTTTCTGCACCACAAAAGAAATGGTCTCTAAATTGAAGAGGCACCCACAGAATGGGAGAAAATCTTTCCTAGCTGTACATCAGACAAGGGACTGATAACCAGAATATACAGGAAGCTCAAAAAACTAAAAAAATCATTGACCCAGTGAAGAAATGGGCAAATGAACTAAACAGAACTTTTTCAAATGAAGAAGTCCAAATGGCCAAAAAACACATGAAAAAATGCTCACCATCCCTGGCCATAAAGGAAATGCAAATCAAAACCATACTAAGATTCCACCTCACTCCTGTTAGAATAGCTACTATCAAGAATATAAACAACAAATGTTGGTGAGGATGCAGGGAAAAAAGAACCCTCATACACTGCTGGTGGGAATGTAAGTTAGTACAACCACTATGGAAAACAATATGGAGGCTTCTTTAAAAACAAAACATAGATCTGCCATATGATCCAGCAATACCACTTCTAAGGATAGATCTGAAGGAATGTGAGTCAGGTTACAGCAGAGGCACCTGCACACTCATGTTTATTGCAGCACTATTCACAATAGCCAAGCTATTGAAACAGCCAAGATGCCCCACTAGTGATGGATGGATTAAGAAAATGTGGTATGTATAAACAATGGAATTTTACTCAGCCACAAAAAATAATGAAATTTTGTCATTCACAGGTAAATGGATGGAACTGGAGAACATCATCTTAAGTTAGTCAGGCTCAGAAAGCCAAAGGCCACATGTTTTCCCTCATATGGGAATTATAGACCTAACCCAAATGCAGCAGTATTATGGGACAGGGGTCACACTAAGGTGAGGCTGCACATGGGAGGAATTGGGCAAGGGAAGGAAACCAAAACTTGAATGAGGTTAATGTGCTCATGGTACAAGAATGAATATAGAAATATTAAACTGGCTGAGGCTACCATGGGAAGAGGACTAGGGAGGAAGAAAGAGGACTGGTAGCGATGGACCAATTGGGGTTATAACAGATGTATGTATGGAAACAACACAAGAAATCTCCCTGTGTAGGTATCTTTATCTCAAACTAACAAAAATGTCATGTTTCTCTTAGTTATCATATATGTTTTTTTCTTCTACAAAATCGGAGAATAGAAGGGCAGAACAGGTTCTGAAAAGTGGGGGGTGGCACTGGTGGGAGGGGGGAGGTGGGAGGGGAGAAGGGTAGGAGGATGAATAGAGGCAAATAATGTATACACATGTATGTAAATGCAAAAATGATACCTGTTGAAACTTCCATGAATCAGGGGAGGGGAGATGAAAGAGAGCAGTGGAGGGGGTGAATTTAAGTATGATATATTTGATACATTGTAAGAACCTTTGTAAATGGTACAATGTACCCCCACCCAGCACAATAAAAATAAAAATAAATAAAACAAAAAGATGTTTGGACCAAAAACACTGCATACAGGGAAAATAGTCTAAAATTTCTTCACATTCAAGAAAGGTGAATAGTATGAAAATTCTCCATTAATAAAAAAAGAAGAAAAGAAACTATAGGTTAGACAAAGTAGTCAGAGACCCTCTTTCAATTGTTTGCATTAATTTATACAGTGAAAATCTGACAGTTGGTAGGGGCAAAGAATTCAACTATGAAATACTGCAAGAACTTTTGTAAGTCACAATGTACTGCTGGTACAATAATAAAATAAATAATTTTTTAAAACTGCACAAGAACAGAATCAATGTGCAGACTCCTGTTGTAAGGAAAAGATATCCAAAGAAAAGAATCAGTTAGGTGGATAAGCAAAGGGTGAGTAAAGTCAGTGGATCAAAACTAAATCGCTGTGCATTCAGTGGGTCTTCTCTCTAGCTTGTCTTCATTTCCTTCCCACCAGTCGTGAAGTGTGATTCTGGGTGATTAATTGCTTATGCCTTTTAAGTTACATATTGTAAGGAACTGAAATATTTAGAGATACCAGATAAATGATGACAGCTCAAAAAGTCCCTTTAGGACTATTTGAGAAGAGGAAGGAGAAAGGTGAGGGAGAGGGTGAAATATGATCAAAGTACATTATAAACATGCATGAAAATGTCACAATGAAACTCATTATTTTGTGCAATTAATATATGCTAATAAAAACAGGAGAAAAAAGCCATATATGGCTTAGAAAGAGAGAAGACAGGGAAAAAGATGTCAGGGTGTGTGTTCTTATACATTTCTAAGGAGGTGTAACTGAATAAATCCTCATTAGGAGGGCAATTTGGCAAATCCTATAATATTAAAATGTATATGTCATTTACTCAAGGAATCCTATTTCTGAAAACTGATTCTATAAACTCACACACATGCCCAAAGATTTGTGTGCAAGGATACAAAATTAACTAATGCTAGGATGGCAAAACGTTGTACAATCAAAATATCCAACAATAAAAGCCTGATTAAGTAAGCGATGACCTATCTAAGCAATGTGACAAACATTCCACAGTTATTGAAAAACAATATGGCACGATAAGATATTCCAGAATTAATGGAAAATACAGAAGAAAATGTTTGTCTAGGGCATTCCTACCAAAAACAACTTGTGAAGAACATTCATTAAATAAAACATGAATCTGAAAAAAAAAAAGAAAGAAAGAAAGAAAAGAAAAAGAAAAACAATATGGCAGCTCTATTTGTGCTGTCCTAGAACAATCCCTAAGATAAGTAAAAAAAAAAAAAAAAAACAAAGTGAGGTGTTTAAACAGCCTGAGCCAATAAAAGAGGTAAATAACAAAATAGAGATGTGTGCAGCTACAAATAATATATGCATATAACAAGATAATAGTAGTTCTGTGTGTGATTAACATGTGATAAATATAAAAATGAGGTCAAGTGCAAGTGAGACAAGATTACTAATAATGACAAGATTAATCTTCATAGCATTCATCTGAAATGTCTTGTGAGATGGTTACTATTTTATTTCTGTAATTTTACACTTTAATTTTGTCCTTATATAAGTACATGCTATGTATTTAGAGAAGAATGAGTAATTCTCTTTCATTTCTGGTTCCCCAGAGGAGGCATGAAAAATTAAAATATGTGTAAAACATTGGAAAAAATTCTTTTAGAAATGAATAGTTTGGTTGTTTGCATTGCTATGGTTAATCATACAAGGAAAGACCACAACTTTCCTTGAGAATTTCTAGATGGCTAAAATTAAAACTAAGATGCACTGTACTTACCTACTTTTCTTACACAGTGCCTTATGCTACACACAATTAAAAGGATGTTTATCTAAAATTGAATCATTGTGCCCACATTCAAATTATCATCTTTCTTGAGAGTCTCATTAAACCACTCATTAAAACACAACATAATTGTGTGTTCAAAATCAGGTATAAACCTGACTATATTTTCTCATACATATGGCACTACTGGTTCCTCTGCCCACCTACTGATTTTTACACTTGAATTGAATTTGCTTAGCAGGTATTTTTTCAGCACTCACATAAATAAGGTACTCTGCCCAGTGCTGTAGAGGTTTTCCAAATTTCTATGATGTTAAGAACCTCCCAGAGCACTTGTTCAAAAATAAATTCTTGAGGCCCATTCTAAACTTGTTAAATCAGAATTTCCAGGTAATAAGGGCCCACATTATTTTTCTCTCCAGGAAACTTGGAGAATATAGAGAGATGAGCCAGGCTTGGCCCTGCAGTCCAGTAACTTCAGAGTGATTAGAATGAGACAAGCATGTGATGATGAGCAGAGGAGAAAGCATCACACATGATAGGGGTGAAGGGGAGCTGTGAGGAAAATCACACATGGGTTAATGGAGTTCACATCCCATGGCAGAAACCATGGGATTTCAGTAGGCGTGTACAGGCAGCAACAGAGCTAGATGTAGGAAAGTGTGATATTGGCTTGGGAAATGCAGATATGTCCAGTCTAATTTGACAACACAAAACAATTTTGACATAGACCCCAGTGGATGTCTGAAATGACACAAAGCGCTGATCCCTACATGAACTATACTTCTCCTATACATGTATATCTCTGTAAAAGTTTAATATATAAACTAGCATAGTGAGAGATGAATAAAAAATAATAAAATAGAGAAATGACAGCAATATACTGTAATAAAAGTTATTTACAACAATTATTTCTAGAATTTTTCTAATTAACATTGTCAGACCACAGTTGGCCATGGGTAACTAAAGCTGTAGAAAATGAAACCATGGGTCAATGGGAATTGTCACCATGGGAAAACAGAGACGGTGGCCAGCCATATTGCAGAGTCTTGAATGCCACGGGTGGTAGTGTGGTTAAACCTGCCCCTTGGAAATTTTAACCTGCCAGAGGTAATTAGAACAGTTTGAATTAATTCAAGACAGTAATCCAGAAGCCCCAAAGGATCTCATTTCAAAGCACCAAAGGGCAGGTAATAAAGAGTTGTGACAATGGACTAGAATGGCCATCATCCCTGGAGAGATAGTTGTTCTTCATCTTCACTGCCTTGTTTCTTTAAAACATGCAAATGCATTCAACAAATATTTAGTGAGCACTTACTGTGTGCAGGCACTTGTAAGACCTTGGGATTCCAGCCTTCCTCATACTGCTAACAGGCTAGTGTGGCAGACAGAGAATAAATAACAACCACAATGTGCCAAGGAGAGTGGGAGAAATGGCTACAAAATTGAAAGCAATTACTTTGTACCATTCTTCTTGTGAATTTACTGCATGGGTATTTTCCACACTTTGACTTCCTCTATGCTGAACATATTTGTCTCAATTCATTGAAGCTGAAAGTTAAGAGAGAAGACTTACCAGAGGAGACCTTGGGGAGTGTCTGGGTTGTCTGTGGCATGCCCAAACAGGACTCTACTGGCCTCAGACACTGATTTATGTGGACTGCTGCTTAACTAGTCTACCTACTCTGGGCCTATGTTATCATAATTATGCTTAAATTCCCATGATCCAGACATTTTTCTGAACCATACATGAATGGCTTTTAATCTCAATCTTAAACAAAAACAATGATGGATTAAGAATTGATTGTACCCTAATTTGTAATGTGAAATATTAAATGTACCAAAAATGTGTGGGTATAAATATATACAGAGACACACATATTCTCAAAGTCTATACACACACAAACACACACACACACATACACACACACACACACAGTAAATGCATACAATATCCTTACACATTTACACAGGGGCAAAGAGTAAATAACCATTCTCTGATTAGAGTACAGCCCTCAGTTTACAAAAAAAGGCTAAGGATGCCACTTAGGTCACCATTCTCTGTTTCTGTCATTATGCAAAATTCACTACTGGTCCACTTCTCCACTCCACACCACCATGTCACCCTCCTGATACATGCTGTTCCACCTAGTCTTGGGATTTCTTTTGTCAAACCTGACCAGCTGAGCTGGGGGGGAGGGTACCTCAGTGATACAGTGGTTTGCCTAGCATACATTAATCCCCGGGTTTGATCTTTCATACCACAAACAAAAAGCAAACACAAAAAAAAACACTAACAGGCTGAAGGTTGAGCAAGCTGGTGGCTGAATAAGATCCTATGGTGATTATCTCCTCATAGACACACCCAGTTCAACAGCTATTCACACACCCAACTACATTCACAATGTCAGCCTTCCCCCAACAGTGCAACACAGAATAGAGAGAAATAGCTTTCTCTTGGGGAGAGAGAGATAGAATTAAGTCCAGACCTTCAAACTGAAAGCCAGAACCGGCCCACCATAATAAAATTCGGTTGCTGAGCAGAGCCCCATAACCCCTTTTGCCAGGCCATTACCCTCAGACTGAACCACTAAAATTGCATTAGTCCAGGCATCCAACATCCTTCTTCCAAACTCAAGTTGCAGAGCAAAGAGAAAGACTCCACCTTCTGGGGAGCAGGGCAGGGAACCTAGAACAAGAGTTCTAGTTCTAGTTCAGAGCCCAATAGCAGGACTGCTGTGGTGAGAGCCAGAGCCTGGTAGAAACCAAAGGCCCCACCCACCACCCAGAGTTCACACATGGAGTCTCTAGGCAAACCCAGCATCAGGCAGAGACTGGTGTGCCCATGGGACAGACTTGAGTTTCAGCCTGCATCATTTCCAGCCTTAAAGTGGTCCTGGTCTTCCAAGTCTATGCACACCTTTGCAGCTATGAGATTCAGGTATGACCCAGTTTTAGTGTCAATCTTGGTAGCCAAGGGACCATTTCTATCACCCATCTCTAATTACAGGCAGCAAAACTCACTAGGCCACAGAAAGTGAATGCTCACAGAAAGAGCTCTACAACTTCCCCAGAACCATATGGAGACTTGAGTCCCATGGAGACAAACTCAGGTTTTAGCTACATCACTGCCAGTTGCATTGTGGGCCTCAGTAAACCCTGAGACCATACAGGTCCTGCAGCTATGAGACTCAGCTGCAACCCATCTTGGCATCAGCCTAGATGGCCAAGACACCACCTTCAACAACACAACCCCAACCTCAGATAGCATTAAAATACCCCATTCTCTGTGAATAGGACAGAGCAGTAAACACAAGACTTTGCCCTGGAACTTAGTGCTGGGCTAGTGAGACCTAACACTAGGCAGACCCTAACAGCCCCCATCCCCAGGCCTGCCTGCAGTCAGAGCTTCTAGAACAGCTCCAGTACCAGGGAAGATAGGCAACCCCAGCCTATTGAACTTCTATTTCAGCTAGCATCACCTGAGACTGGTTGCAGTGGTCTTCAGTCACAAGTCTACCTCAGCAACAGATAGCACATAGTTGTATTCTTGGTCTTGTTCAGGTGTTGTGCTGGTCTCAGCAGCTATGGGTTGCCAGCCCAGAGCTCTGAGCACCCAGCTTGGTGGTATTGGTGGCCATAAATGTGACATAAAATCCTGGAGCTAGTGCATCTATGGTGACTCTGCCAGACCTGGGAACAATCCCTCAGTGCCTGATCACACACTAGTAATTTCTGATGAGGCATCTGGGCCTTCTCTGGCACCAGGGACAGACTTGTGAGACAGACTACTCCCTCCAGGTACTATCTTGGCTGTTCTAAACAAGACTTCAACAATGTATTTGAGACAAACCTGTGCTTGGATTGCCCTCTACAACTGAAACAGTGATATCATTCCAACAGTAGACTCCCAGCAAATTCATCTAGTGCTGAAACAGTAAAATTAACCAAAGTTTCAGTGAAAACAAGAAGCCTGCTTAGAGTTTCTGAAAAGACAAGTATAAGCAGACCCATATTAGAAAAACTGTAAAAAAAACTTAACCCTTTAATGCCCAGACAGTATCATACACCAAGCATCAGGAGTTTCCAAAAAATCATGACCTCATCTGGTGCCAGAAACTGACCAAGCAGTAATCAGTATGGAAGAACTCTCAGACAAAGAATTTTTTAAAACTATGTTAAGGAAATTCAATTGGCTGGAAAAAAAAAGAGAAAGTTTTCAATACTCTAATAGAGAAACTTAACAAAGAGAAAAGCAATAAAAAAAATCCTCAAGCTGAAAATTCACTTATCAAAATTTAAACCACAGCAGAAGGAATCAGTACCAGGATAAATCAAGCAGAGGAAAGAATTGGTGGTCTCAAAGGCAGACTATTTAAAATATATAGTTGGAAGAGGGAAAAGAATAAAGAGGAATAAAGAGAGCTTATTTGGATAGTATTAACAGCAAATATTTGAATATTATAGAGGTTAATTAATAGCAAGTATTTGTGTTACAGGGTTCTGAGAAGGGCTAGAGAATGCCAAAAGGATAGAAAGATTATTCAAAAAAATGAAAGATTATTCAAAGAAAACTTCCCAAACCTAGAGAAGGACGCAAATATCAAATTACAAAAAGGTCAAAGGTCATTAGTCAAATGTATCTCAACTAAGTCCACCCCGAGACATCTTATAATCAAGTTTTTTTATTATTATATTCTTGTTGTACAGGGGGTACATTGTCACATTTACAAAAATTCTTACAATATATCATTGTTAAATTCACTCCCTCCATCATTCTCTTTTATCCCCCCTCCCATTCTTAGAATAATTTCAACAGGTCACATTTTTCCATTTTTGTACATAAGTAGATCAAGATTTTGAAGGCGTTTCTGAAGGTGCTGGTCTTGGCAGGCTGTGGACTGAGGGTGTGATGGAGTTTGTTGACATTGGTGGACACAGATTGATGTAAGAGCCTGGCTCTTATTCTCAAGGCAGCAAGGGAAAAGAAACAAATAATATAGGGATGCCCCAACCCACCTGACAGCAAGCAGACTGGTCAGCAGAAGCTATTTAGACCAGAAGAAAATGGCATGAAACTTTCACAGTACCAAAGGGAAAAAAACTGAGCTGAGAATACAATACCCAGGAAAGCTATCTATTAGAAAAGTAGGAGAGACATTCCCATACAAACAAAAGCTGACAGAAGCAATCTCTACCAAATTTGTTCTATGAAAAATCCTGAAGGAAGTTCTTCAAACTAAAAGAAAAGGATGTTAATGAGTAAGAAGAAAGCATGGGAGACTATAAGAGTCACCAAAAGAGAAATTATACAGACAATTCAAAATGTTCTAGTATTATAAGAATGGTGTATAAGCCATTCATATCTGTATTATGAACACTAAAAAAATTTAAAATTATAGCTATAGAGAGATTCCAAGATGATGACTAGAGGGAGAAAGCAGAAAACATGCTTCCTAAAGTAAAATCTTGGAGAGACGCTGGAGATACACCTTACAGGAAAAACCACCGAGAAGAGGCAAAACTTTGACTCCTCCACACCCCCAGCCCATGCATAGCATCCCCACTTCACGTTAAACAGAGAAACCAGGAGGGCTCCCATGCCACTGGCAAACGGCAGCGCCCAGATGACTTGGGAAGACACAGACCACAAGATGAGCTAAATGGCACGTGGTACTCCCACAGACAACCCTGGGCCAGATCAGCATAGCCCCCTGGTCAGACCGCCCCCCACCCCAGGGAAAAAAAGAGAGATAACTGAATAAACAACAACAACAACAAAGACATGTAGCAAAAAGGGCAGGGCACCCTGAGCACCAAAGGGGGAGAGGGGAAATCCCTCATGGAACTGTAAATAAACAAGCTGGCTGGAGAAGGCAGGAGAGGCAGCACACGCCCAGCAACCAGGAGCAGGAAAGCTTACAAAAGTGGTGGTGGGAGGAAAGCTCCACAGGAGAGGGGGGGGAAGGGACACTTCCCATGTGAGCTTTAAATAAACATGCTGGCCAGAGAAGGTGGGTGTAGCGCCACCTCCCCCAGTGTGCTTGGAAAGGGGAAAGCTTGAGGCAGTGGTGATCATGCCCAGGAGAACTCTAAGTAAACAAAGCCTGAGGGTCTAGGTAAGTGTTAAGCTCACTCCTGAGATCTGCAATCAAAAAGCCTACAGCAACAGCTGGCTGACAGCAGTGGGCAGATGAGCCACAGCCCCAGATAGATATTCACAGAACATTAAAAGCAAGAAGAGCTTGGGGTGAGCTCTTCCGGGCACTGAATGAAAATAACTTCAACCCTAGGATGCTCTACCCAGCAAAACTATGATTCAAAATAGATGGAGCAATAAAAGGCTTCCATGATAAGCAGAAACTAAAACAATACATGACCACAATGCCATACTACAAAAGATTCTTCAAGGGACTCTGCACACAGAAAGTGAAACCCAACATAACCATGAAAGGACAGGAAGCACCAAACTACAGGAAAAGAAACAACAAGAAAGTAGAGAGTAACCTCAATTTAGGTTCACACAATCAAACCTTCAAACAACTAAGGCAACTAAATGACAAGAATCACCACACACCTATCAGTACTAATTTAATGTTAACGGACTTAATTCACCCATCAAAAGGCACTGATTGAAAAACTGGATTAAAATGGAAGATCCAACAATTTGTTGCTTAAAGGAGACCCATCTCACTATAGAAATAAGCATAGCCTTAGGATGAAAGACTGGAAGATTTACCAAGCCAATGACCCCCAAAAACCGGCAGGAGTAGAAATACTTATTTCTGACAAAGTAGACTTCAAACCTACATTGATCAAATGAGATAAAGAAGGACATTCCATACTAATAAAAGGGGAAATAGACCAAAAGGAAATAACAATTATCAACCTATATGCACCCAATGTCAATGCACCCAGTTTCATCAAACATATCCTGAAGGACCTAAAAGCAGATATTAACTCCAACATAGTGGTCATGGGAGACTTTAACACCCCATTACCATCAAATATAGGTCATCCAAACAAAAAAATCAATAAAGAAATTCAAGATCTAAAATATACAATCGATCAAATGGACCTACTTGATGTCTACAGAACATTTCATCCAAATTCTACACAATATACATTCTTCTCAGCAGCCCATGGAACCCTCTCCAAAATAGATCATATCCTAGGGCACAAAGTAAGCCTCAGCAAATATAAGAAAATAGAAATTATACCATGCATTCTATCTGATCACAATGCAATAAAACTAGAACTCAACAACAAAAGTAAAGACAAAAAACATGCAAGCAGCTGGAAGCTGAATGCCTTGTTGCTTAATGAACAATGGGTCACTGATGAAATAAAAGGGGAAATTAAAAAGTTTCAGGAAGTCAATGAAAATGAAAAACAATATACCAGAACCTATGGGACACAGCAAAGGCAGCCCTGAGATGAAATTTCATAGCCATGAGTGCACATATGAAAAAGACTGAAAGATCCCAAATCAATGATCTAATGATACATCTCAAACTCCTAGAAAAACAAGAACAAGCAAATCCCAAAACAAATAGAAGGAGAGAAATAATAAAAATAAGAGCTGAAATCAACGAAATAGAAACCTAAAAAACCATACAAAGAATTAATGAAACAAAAACTTGGTTCTTTGAAAAAATAAACAAGATCAACAAACCTCTGGCAAACCTGACTAAAATGAGGAGAGAAAAAACTCAAATTAGTAGAATCAGGAATGCAAAAGGGGAAATAACAACAAACACCATGGAAGTCCAGGAAATCATCAGAGACTACTTTGAGAACCTATATTCAAATATTTAAAAAATCTTAAAGAAATGGATAGATTTCTAGATACATATGATCATCCAAAACTGAACCAAGAGGAAATTAATCACCTGAATAGATCTATAACACAAAATGAAATTGAAGCAGCAATCAGGAGTCTCCCCAAAAAGAAAGTCCAGGACCTGATGAATTCTCTGCTGAATTCTATCAGACCTTTAAAGAAGAACTGATACAAACCCTCCTTAAGCTGTTCCACTAAATAGAAAGGGAAGGAAAACTGCCTAACATATTTTATGAAGCCAGTATTACACTTATCCCAAAACCAGGCAAAGACACCTCCAAAAAAGGAGAACTATAGGCCAATCTCCTTAATGAACATTGACGCAAAAATCCTCAACAAAATAATGGCAAACCGAATTCAACAACACATCAAATAGATCATTCACCACGACCAAGTAGGCTTCATCCCAGGAATGCAGGGGTGGTTCAAAATACAAAAATCAATAAATGTAATAAACCACATTAACAGAAGCAAAGGCAAAAACCACTTGATCATCTCAATAGATGCAGAAAAAGGCTTTGATAAGATCCAACACCATTTCATGATAAAAGCTCTAAGAAAACTAGGAATAGAAGGAAAGTACCTCAATATTATAAAAGCTATATATGACAAACCTACAGCCAGCATTATACTTAATGGAGAAAAATTGAAACCATTCCCTCTAAAATCAGGAATCAGACAAGGATGCCCGCTACCTCCACTCCTATTCAACATAGTACTGGAATTCCTAGCCAGAGCAATTAGGCAAGAAGAAGGAATCAAAGGAATACAAATAGGTAAAGAAACTGTCAAAATATCCCTATTTGCAGATGACATGATCCTATACCTTAAAGACCCAAAAACCTCTACTCAAAAACTCCTAGACACCATCAATAGCTACAGCAAGGTAGCAGGATATAAAATCAACATAGAAAAATCATTAGCATTTCTATACACTAATAATGAACAAACTGAGAAAGAAAATATGAAAACAATTCCATTTATAATAGCTTCAAAAAAAATCAAATACCTAGGTGTAAACCTAACAAAGGATGTGAAAGACCTCTACAAGGAAAACTATACACTTCTGAAGAAAGAGATTGAGGAAGACCATAGAAAGTGGAGAGATCTCCCATGCTCATGGATTGGTAGAATCAACATAGTAAAAGTGTCTATATTGCCAAAAGTAATCTACATGTTTAATGCAATTCCCATCAAAATTCCAATGACATTCATTAAAGACATTGAAAAATCTACTGTTAAATTTATATGGAAACACAGGAAGCCACGAATAGCCAAGGCAATACTCAGTCAAAAGAACAATGCAGGAGGTATCACGATACCTGACTTCAAACTATATTACAAAGCAATAGCAAAAAAAACAGCATGGTACTGGCACAAAAACAGACCTGAAGACCAGTGGAACAGAATAGAGGACCCAGATATGAAGCTGCACAACTATAACCAACTTGTCTTTGACAAAAGTACTAAAAATAAACGATGGTGAAAAAATACCTGTTCAACAAAAACTGCTGGGAAAACTGGTTAGCAGTCTGCAAAAAACTGAAACTAGATCCATGTACATCACCCTATACCAATATTAACTCAAAATGGATCATGGATCTTAATATCAGACCCCAAACTGTAAAGTTGGTACAGGAAAGAGTAGGAAATACTCTGGAATTAGTAGGTATAGGTAAGAATTTTCTCAATGGAACCCCACCAGCTCAGCAACTAAGAGATAGCATAGATAAATGGGACTTCATAAAATTAAAAAGCTTCTGCTCAACAAAAGAAATGGTCTCTAAACTGAAGAGAACACCCACAGAGTGGGAGAAAATATTTGCCAGCTACACATCAGACAAAGGACTGATAACCAGAATATATAGGGAACTTAAAAAACTAAATTCTCCCAAAATTAATGAACCAATAAAGAAATGGGCAAGTGAACTCAACAGAACTTTCTCAAAAGAAGAAATTCAAATGGCCAAAAAACACATGAAAAAATGCTCACCATCTCTAGCAATAAAGGAAATGCAAATTAAAACCACACTAAGATTCCACCTCACCCCTGTTAGAATAGCCATCATTAGCAACACCACCAACAACAGGTGTTGGCAAGGATGCAGGGAAAAAGAAACCCTCTTACACTGTTGGTGGGAATGTAAACTAGTGTAACCACTCTGGAAAAAATGTGGAGGCTACTTAAAAAGCTAAACATTGATCTACCATGTGATCCAGCAATACCACTCTTGGGGATATACCCAAAAGACTGTGACACAGGTTACTCCAGAGGCACCTGCACACCCATGTTTATTGTGGCACTATTCACAATAGCCAAGATGCCTTGGCTATGGCAAGATGCCTTACTACTGACAAATGGTTCAAGAAAATGTGGTATTTATACACAATAGAATTTTATGCAGCCATGAAGAAGAACGAAATGTTATCATTCACTGGCAAGTGGATGGAATTGGAGAACATCATACTGAGTGAGGTTAGCCTGGCCCAAAAGACCAAAAATCATATGTTCTCCCTCATATGCGGAAATTAGATCAAGGGCAAACACAACAAGGGGATTGGACTTTGATCACATGATAAAGCAAGAGCACACAAGGGAGGTATGAGGATAGGTAAGACACCTAAAAACTAATTAGCATTTGTTGCCCTCAACACAGAGAAACTAAAGCAGATACCTTAAAGCAACTGAGTCCAATAGAAGAAGGGGACCAGGAACTAGAGAAAAAGTTAGATCAAGAAGAATTAACCTAGACGGTAACACACATGCACAGGAAATCAATGCAGGTCAACTCCCTGTATAGCTATCCTTATCTCAACTAGCAAAAACCCTTGTTCCTTCCTATTATTGCTTATACGCTCTCTTCCACAAAATTAGAGATAAGGGCAAAATAGTTTCTGCTGGGTATCAAGAGGGTGGGGGGTAGAGGGAAGGGGTTTGGGTAAGGGGGGAGAAATGACCCAAACATTGTATGCACATACGAATAAAAAAAAAATTCACACCAGACCCACAAACTTGGCCCATTGTTCCCAAACAACTGTTTCTTCCTTATGATAAGATCATTCCAAGGGCTTTCTTGATCTTTGTTGCCAAGAGACCCTTGTCAGACCATCGCACTGGCTTTTATATCATGCCCAGCAATAACCAAATCCTAGCATGTCCTCAGTTAAGCTGTCAAACTAAGATCCTTATAACAGATTATTTGTATTTCTCCCTTAAAAAGAAAAAAATTCAGGAAGCAATAAAACCAGGATTTTATAAAGAAAAAAAAATGACTAAACCACACCTTTAGGATATTGAAGAAGGAAGTCTAAAAGAGTATGACATCTGCCTGTCTCTGGTAAGCTTGCTGAGAAAATAAATCCTTATTTGGCAAGTTAATCTGGCATATTTTTATTTCATACATTGAATGCAATCCTAAAATAATGATGCCATAATTGATAGTCCCAAACTATCAACAGGAAGTAAAATAAGATTTTAATAATTATAAATATCATTTTTATGGTATTATCATGCCTCTTGATTCTTGAAACACAGAATTTTAAGATACTTTGAATTATTTATCCTCTGGCTTTACATTAAACCTGACCAACATAGATGTAGCTCCCTTATTGACCTTTTCTTTAGAGATACCATAAAAAACTTAAGGGAAATAAATCAATAAGTAATAACAAAAATTGATTAGCAAAAAAGTTTTTCCAAAATACTTTTATGTGTCAAAAACCAATACAGTTATTTGCAATATAGATAGAAATAAAGGACATCATGTTAACTGTAATAATAAGCTAGACACAGAAAGACAAATATTGCAAGGGGGAGGGAAGGAAGAGAGGCATAAGAGAAGGGAGGAGAGAGGATGGATATAATCAAAGCAAGATATTGCATACATGGAAATCTCATAATGAAACCCATTAATTTGTACAACTAATATTTAATAAATTTAAAATGATATGGCTGACTTCAAAATGAAACAAAAAAGAGTATAAAGATGGGAAGTGCTGGTGATGATGTGGAGAAAAGGGAGAAATGTAAATTAGCCCAGCTATATGGAAAACAGTATGAAGTTTCCTTAAAAAATTAAATGTAGAACTACTACACGATCCAGCAATCCCACCACTAAGTACACATTCAAAGGAAGTGAAATCAGAATGTTTAAGAGACATGTGCACTCCAATGTTCATTGCACTGCTATTCACAATAACCAAGAAATGCAAACAGCCTATGTGTCTATTAATTGGTAAATGGATAAAGAAAATGTCACATATATACACAAGGGAATAATATTCAGGCATTAAGAAAAGAATGAAATTCTGTTATTTGCAACAACATGGGTGGAACTGGAGATCATTATGTTAAGTGAAATAAGCCAGGCACAGAAAGACAGGTGCCACATGATCTCACTTATATGTGGAATCTAAAAACATTGACATCAGATAAGTTGAAAGGAGAGTGACTGGGGATAGTAGCGGGGGGAGAGAGGGATGGGAATAGTGGGTCAATGGATATCAAGTTACAGTTGAATAGAAGCAAGAAGTTCCTGTGTGCTATGGCACAGTAGAGTGACTATGGATAATAATAATGTACTATACATTTCAAAAGATAGGGCTTTGAAATGATAAATACTTAAGAAGATAAATTTAAAAATAAAAATAAATACTGAACACTGTCATCTGTGTCCTCATCTTGTCATAGTTTTTATTAGGAAATGAGAATCTGCAGACACTGGAAGTCGCCATTTTATAGCCGGCTGTGTGTCCCACCATAGGGTGGCCCTTATACTAGAGTGGCCAAGTTAGAAGTAGTCCTGTTGATGGGATTGGACTTTGAGCACATGATAAAGCGAGAGCACACAAGGGAGGGGTGAGGATAGGTAAGACACCTAAAAAATTAGTTAGCATTTGTTGCCCTTAACACAGAGAAACTAAAGCAGATACCTTAAAAGCAGCTGAGGCCAATAGGAAAAGGGGACCAGGAACTAGAGAAAAGGTTAGATCAAAAAGAATTAACTAGAAGGTAACACACATGCACAGGAAATTAATGTGAGTCAACTTCCTGTATAGCTATCCTTATCTCAACCAGCAAAAACCCTTGTTACTTCCTATTATGGCTTATACTCTCTCTATAACAAAATTAGAAATAAGGGCAAAATAGTTTCTGCTGGGTATTGAGGTGGTTGGGGGGAGAGGGAGGGGGCGGAGTGGGTGGTAAGGGAGGGGGTGGGGGCAGGGGGGAGAAATGACCCAAGCCTTGTATGGACATATGAATAAAAAAAAAAAAAAAAAAAAAAGAAGTAGTCCTGTTGAAACCTGCCAGGCTGCTCTGTTTAACTATTCATTGTTAAAATGTGTGTTAGACTTAGAGGAAAGAAAAAGCAAAGTGAAAAATGTAATTAAAGTCTGCTTCATAGTCCCTTCAGATGGAAGAAAACACCCCAAAATATGTCTAATGAATTATTTCAATATGAGAGCTTTTTCCCCTTTCTATTTTTCTGCAGAGTTCAATTTTTTATTAATAAGCATTTACACCTTTATAGTGAGTATATGTGCTTTTAATAACTAGATAGTCTTTATGGGGATAGATATTGATTTTCATCTAACTATGCTTTAAATTTATGTAGGGTAAGTAAGAAACCAATGATACGACTGCTATGGAGAGGGGAGCTAGATAAATGGACAATAGGAGTGACTTTTTTCTTTTTGGGGTGGGGAGAGAGTTGCTTTTTATGCCATTCCCTCTTTTATCTTGAGTGTTAAACTGTGTAAATGTATTACCTAATCAAAAAACTTAAATTTAAAACCCTGTAAGTTACTTAAGTCAGAAGATAATGAGCAAGATCTCATTTATAGCGGGCCTACTTGGCTACACAGGTGCCTCTGTAACCCACTGAGCATTACTTCCAGGATCCCATGTCAACCGAGACCCAGGGACGCCCAAGTTCCGCTATGTAAAACAATGTAGTGTTTTCATATAATCTGTGCACATCCTCCTGTACTTTCAATCACTTCTAGATTACTTGCAATAAATACTTGATACAATATAAAGGTTATATAAATAGTCGTTATATTGTATCACCCAGGGAATAAAATAAAAAGAAAGTCTGTACTTATTCAGTACAAAACAATTCTTTATGTGTATTTTCCATCTGGTTGAATCCGCAGGTGAGAGCTTGAGGATGTGGAGCACTGTATATGCCAGGCATCACACTCGGTACATAGGGACGCAGAAATGAGTAATGGCGTGGCTTGTTCTCCAGCAGCACACAGTGGTGACTCAGATTTCGGTATGATGCTTGCATAGCAATGCTTTTATTACTATTCGAAAACCAATGAAGCAAAAGCTCAAGAAATTTCAACATCACTTGTGGATGCAGAAATACTAATGCTTCCCCCTGAAAGCTACATTATCTGTTTGAGGCAACTGGGTTTTGCAAAATTAAGTTAGCACCTTCACAATTGGAGAGATAGCTATCATTGTATTAAGATCCTGGTCCTAGGAATCAGAAGAGATGTGAGTTTGACTCTCAACATTGTCCCTCACTAGCAATGTGATCTTGAGTAAGTTATTTAATATCTGCAAGCCTCACATTGTCTACAGAATGAGATTCTAGTGATAACCTATTTCATAAAGTTGTAAGGATTACATTTTAAAGAATTTTACAATTATTATTATTTGGATATGAATCCTGGATTTTCAAAAAATGAAGCCATTCTACTTGAAACCACTCATGAAGGTTTTTGTTGAAAAAGATAAGATTCAATTTCTGCTGGAAGATTCCTCTCAAAGCTATTTTTTTTTCCTCCTTCATCTCTTGCTTCCCAAAATGAACATTTGGCTGATAGCTTAGCCAGAATGCAGAATGGCTCCCAGGGAGAGGGGGCACCTTCCAAAAGTCCATGATAAATATTCCTCAGCTATATAACTCCACAGGCTTAAATCCTACTTTGTAACCAGGGCCTAGGGCATTAACCTTCTTGGCAGTTTCAAGAAACACACTGTGCAGAAATCAATTTCTTTGGGGAAAATACATCACACATTAGAGCAGGAGAAAATCCATGAATTTAATGTGTATTTTGCACAGGTCCTTTTTCTCAAATTTTTAACCTTTACATTAAAAGAAGTCCATATTGCAATGAAATAAAATACTGATACCATTTTATACATGGCCCTCAAAAAGCATAATTGCCTAGAAAAGAAAATAACAGGAAAGGTCAAATACAAATAAAGGGAAATATTTGCCACTTACATAACAATCAAAGCTAATTTTGTGAACAAAGAGCTCCCACAAACTAAGAAAAAAAGTCCATCTAATAGAAAAAAAGGCAATCTGATAGAAAAACAGTCTGTGAACAGACTGTTCACAAAAAATAAGTACAACAGCTCTTAACATGACAAGAGGAGCAACCTAAATTGGTTTATCAATTTTCATTTAAGATACTGGTAAAAATATTCGTTTAATTAGATGCCATTTAGTAAGGCAGGAGGAAATAGTCTCATGCACCACAGGTGAACAGTAAAAACTGGTACAATCCCTATGAAGAATGATGGGGTTCAGGACATGCTACCCCAAAATATGGCACATTGGCATAGTGAATATTTTAAGCTGAAGGAACTTCAGAAGAAACCTTTCCCCTGTCCATCTCCCCCAAAGCTGGTGATAAAGCCTAGGAAGGATTTTCTGGCCTTCATGTGAGAGCTGTTCTCCCTGTGCCAGGAGGGAAGGGGCCATCCTTACCTCCAAAGACAAAAGAATGCAGAAAAGACTGAGCAAACAGGCCTTGCTGACTTGTCAAGCTTATTGCCATTAACTCACACCCTTTTTTTCCTGTCTTACTTCTCTATGATGGTCCACACTTCACTAAGTTAGCCTAAAAATACTCGTTTACCTGTTTCTTTGGGTCTTAATTTCCTTATGATGGTTCCCATGTCTTCTAAAATTTAAATTAAATAAATTTGTGCTTTTCTGTCACTTATCTTTTTGTTATAGGGGCCTCGGCTATTACCCTAAAATGACCAGGGAAAAAAAGATATTTTTTCTCCCCTACAAGAGTATTTTCACAATATCATTCAGAATTTTAAATGCACATATATTTGACCCAGCAACTCCTCTTTGGGGGATTTATCCCACAGATACATTTGTGCACCTTTGAAATGATAAATGTGCAAGGTTTTGTTCACTGCTCTTTGTAATACAAAAGATTAGAAACAACCAAAATGCCCAATTGTAGGGGACAGGTTACATAAATAAATTAAGGTATTTCCACAGAGCAGAATATTGGGAAACTGTATAAATGTATAGACAGATAGACAGGTAGATACATCATTTTTAAAAGTAAAAGTTCTCTATGTAGTAATATGGGAAATAACTACTGTATATTTGTTGTTACGTTGAAAACAGCCAAATTTAGGGGTTTTCTTCTCTACTACCTTTTAGAAAATAATGTTACAAATAAGAGCTCATAATCTTTCAATCGGAAGACAATATATTGCAACTACTGACTGTGATTGGGCAGGAGAGGGTAGGGACTTGGTAGCTGGTGACAAGAATGAAAAAAGAGAAAATACCAATTTTTTCCTATGTTGGGGGTTTCACCCATAAGAATCAACTTAAATTTTAAAAATTAAAGTAAACTTAAATGCTCTAGCCTTTTCCATGGAACTATTCTTTGACTGTATTTCACAGATCATATTCAAAGACAGCCCACCGCATTCACTGTGAGTACCTGTAAGGCAGGTGGCAACTGAAATTGTCCTCTTGGGTCAAGGTGCATTGGCTTGTTAAAGGAACATATTTAGAAGAAGAAGGTGAGGTTAGAATGTGAATCCCCACTTCTGTACGCTGAGAATTGTTTTAACATTGAAGGTTGAAGATTTAAATTGGAACACATCAAGTATCTGAAAGACAGTCTCTGAAAGGCCTTCACGTGAATGCTAGTCTCACTAGCTGACAATGTGACTAGAAACAAGGGGTGTGGTGTTCCTTAGAAGATTCTGGAACTTTCTAAACATTTCTTAATAACCTTACAATTTTAGTATCAGGAAAGATTTGACATCAGTTCTCCCACATGTTTAAAGCCTTTTGTTGTTGTTTTTAATCTTGTGGGAATTAAGAGGTGCACGAGAGACTGCATAGTATGATAAGGAATTTAGACTATGAACTACTTGTGTTCAAAACCTGGTTTTGATTCTTACTAGCTATGTGGCTTTTGGCAGGTGGTATTCCTCCTCTGTACCTCAAATCTTTCCATATGCATAAGGGGAATCAGGAAAATACACCATCATAAAATTGCTGTTAGGGTTAAATTGGTTGTGCACACAGAATACCCAGAAAAGAGCTGCACATTGGAAGCCACAGGAAGTGAAGCCACAGGAAGCACTTCCTGTGCCACATAGGACCCATGGCCAGCCTGGGGCAGAGCTGGCAAAATCAGAATAAGAGAGACTCCATACTGAGGATTACAGTTCTCATTAAGGTGTCTTAATGAGAAACCCTCCTTGTTTTCACTTAATCAAAAGAAGCAATGTGTGGCCATAATATCTGATTTAAAGTAAAACCTGTTAGTTTTCTTAAAGCAGTATTGCTTTCTCCATTCTAGGGAGGTTCCCATTGCTCATGTTTGAAAGGAGAGAAGAAATACAAGAATAATGATGATTCAAAACAGTGCCTAATCCATTATCTTTTCATCCATTTCCCTCAGCACACAGAGATTGAATGGAAGAACCTAAAACAACTCTGAGAACAGCTTCATACTTTGGACTCAGAGGAATCATAAAAGGATTTAGCTGCTCAAGGAAGAAACACTCAGCCTGTCAATTCTCATCTGTGAGTTTGCACAGGGGGTCTTTTTTCTCACACCATCAGCATTCTGGAGTTGTCAGCACCACAGGTTCTAATGATCAGGTTAAGAATTGATCTGGCTGATTATGAATAAATGAAATACCATCTTTCTAGGCCTTCCAAAGTATACAAAATCCAGATTCATTCTTTTCACTAATTTTTATTATATTTAAATGTAATGTCTAAATTTTTACTATGGGATAATGTGCTAGAAGTTATATAATTAAATGCAAGTTATAATAAGGTCCAGCCAAACTATTATGTTAAAATTTTCTGTAACAATATAATGAATGATGATGCATTCAGGTGAATTAATAGACTGAAATGAACAGAAGTTACAAAATAGAAGTTGCAAAAAAAAAGTCTGAATAACATTTGGAAGTATACTGCAGTGCTGAAGGCATCAAAACACCCCTCAGAGAATAGTTTCTGGACAAATCCTCACACCTTGTTTAATGCTAACAAGTCTTAAAGCAAAGTCATTTAAATGACTCCACGTCTGGTTATATATTGACTCAGTATGAAAGCAAGTAAGCAGTTTTTAAATTATTGTGTAGGAAGACATTATTTAGATTTACTCTGCTTAGATTTTCTAGTCAATTAACAGGTCATAACCAAGCACAGCTTACATTATTCCAAGTGCTGCAATGAGCCATGTGTCTCATTAATAAAATCCAACAATCCTAAGTTCATGCAAGCAGCTGCTGCATTTATCATACTTATATTTACAAATGACTATAATGATCACATAATGTTGGTATTATCACTTTTTGGAAATGATCCAGGATTTGTTTTCTTAGAATTCATGTGGGACCTTCCATTTTAAATGTAGAATATATAAAATATTTAGTGTATTTTAGTAAGGGGTAGGAGTACATTTCACCAAATATTTAGAATTAATAAATACACAATAAGTCAGACATAAAAGTTTAGTTCTTCCCATTCCTATTTTTCACAATATAGTGTCATATGAAAAATTCAGATCCAAAGCTAAGAAAATTACTAGCTATTATTATACTTTCTAATAGCTTGTGGCCAATATTTTCAACAGTTTAGATAAAGCCAAACCTCATGAGTGAATTTATTTGCCATCATAATTCTTGAGACCAAGTGTGGTTTATCTCTCACCTTCCCTTCCTCCCCACCTAACAGCAGCATTTGTTTTCATCTTGTGGATAGAGTCCAGGTCACATGAGATTCTAAACATCCTGAGAATTTCAGCCCTATAATAGTCAATTTCACCAGGAAGCTGGAAATGCACAATGAAACATTATGCACACTATCACCCCCTCATGGCCTGCACTGACATCTCTTCAGCATGAAACATTTCCTCTTTCTACTAAGACAAAGAAACTATGAAGATAATGGAGCAAATCAGCATCAAAGACTACTTCCCAAGTCTTAAATACATCTTACATGGCTTTAAACTATATTGTGATGTTCTTTACATCTAGAGTTGAATAAAACAGCTTTATCATAGCAAATATTCCAATTTAAGAAGAGAGAAAATAGAGATTAAAAGAATTTTTTGCTTTGGGAAACAGGGGTGGTGAGGAAGAATCACAGCATCCCCACTAGAATTAAGATAGAAATTCCTTCCAGGGTGGGTCTGCCTGGCTTCCCTTCAGCCCCTCAACCACGAGCAGAGTGTTCTCTCATATTCTACCATCTGTTCAGACAGCTGTTTAAGACAGACTATTTGAGGTTTATTGATTTCTTCATAAATTAATCATACTGCAACAAAAACACAGTATATTAGATGAAATTATCATACATATCTCAACACTTTCAATGGTATAAGAATGTTGTACATATGCATACATGCATACAGAGAATGAGAGACACAGAGACGGGAACTGTCCTCCCTCTCCCTTAGGTTTTGTCCAATAGTATATGAATTATTTATGAATATGTGTCAGTCAAGACACTTCAGGGATGAAAATGTGTAGGGAATGGTACTCACAAAAGGATTTATGGTATTTGTTTTTACTAGAATGGTTTTGCATTTGTAGTACATTCCTTTTTTAAAAATCTCCATTTCAATCTCTATTTCAATCTCAGTAGAGATTTTTTGTTCAGCCATAAAGAAGAATGAAATTATGTTATTTGCAGTTAAATGGATGAAACTGGAGACCCTCATGTTAAGCAAAGTAAATCAGGCTCAAAAAATTAAAGGTCTCATGTTTTCTTTCATATGTGGAAGTTAGACCTATAAGTTAAATGTGTATATATATACATATACACACATACATACATATATAGTAGAGAGACGACAAAATTGTCATCTGTCTGGGAGGACTACAGAAGATGGAAGAGGTAAGAAAATGCTAGAGAATGAAATATATTGGAACAGTTGATCTATATATGAATATAATACAATGTACTGCACAGCAAGTTGTTGAATGTTAGGGGAGCATGATGATAGAGAATGAGTAAGTAATGGGGGAATTAATTTGATTAAAGCATGATATATATAAACCTGAAGTACCAAGGCAAAACTCCCTTGGACTATCAATATACACTTTAAGAAAATGAAGGGCAGAAGGGTAAAATAGGTCTTTTCTGAGGGTGAGTACAAGCAGGAGATGGATGAACAAAAGGAAAGGGGAAATGAGGGTCAAAATGGTGGATGTATTTTGCATTCATAGATGAAAAAAGAAGAATGAAACCTGAAAGAAAGGGGAAAAAAAATCTCTATTTCAGGACTTTATAACTTGGGACCCTGAAAACACATGCAGCTTTAACCCAATGAGATAATTTCTTACAGAGGTGGTCTGAGTATCATAGTATCTTCAGAAAAAAAAGAAGAAAACATTCACTAAAGCAAATTTTAGAAAACCAAAATACATATGCAATTTATTTATTCACAGTAGGGTCATGGTTTCATGACTAATAATTAAGCCATCACTTTTACTTTGGTCCAAAGCTATCTTTCTGAGATCCTCAAAAATATTTTGCTATTCAAATTTATTATTACAGATAGGAAAATAAAGTCTACACAACAAATACAGTGGGCCAACTTACAGGAGGCAGATGCACATAGGAAATAGTCACCAGTATTCAAACTAATTTACATAATGTTACAATTATTTTAGAAAGAGAGGTGGTTGTTGTCACCATGGTGTTTCTATTGGACACTACCACATCCTTAAAAAGCTACTCCTGTTGGATCCAAGATGGTGACTGGGGCACAGAAGCAGACATTATGAGCTCCATGAGTCAGGGACCTTGCTGAGACACTTGAGCCATGCTTGGTGGAGAGTTGAAACTTTGACACCCAGAACCCCTAGCCTGTGGAAGGCTTCTCCAAGCCACATTACACTGAGAGAACAGGTGGGCTGCCGCCGCCACCTTCCAGTCCAAACCTGCTTGGGAGATGCTCGGCAGACCAAACAGGTGAGCACCAAGCATCATGCGGTATTCTCCCAGCAACCCCTGGGATAAACCAGCATAGCCCCTGGGCAGACTGCCCCCTCCCACAAAATAAAAATGAACAATAAACAACGAGCTGAAAACTAGTGCACAGCAGAGTGAACAAAAATGCTGAAAGCACACTGGAGAAGGGGGGTGGGGCAAGGAGCTAATCTCTGCACTAACATTCAGTAAGCAAAGGCTGGAAATGCAGGAGGGCCCACAGCAAGCCAGTGATAGGCTATTGCCTGAAGTAGGGCAGTTGGCAGACCACAGGGATCATCTCCTAGGCCAGTGAGCAGCACCCAAAGTCAGACAGCTCTCCAGGGCTGAGGAACAAACAGCAAATAATCACAACACACTGACAGCGGGGGGCAGCTGATGGATCACTGACCTTGCCCCAGGGAAAGGGAGCTAGGCAAAGAAAAAGCCCCCAGTAAACAAGCACAGTGAAACCCCAGCTCCAAAGCAGGACAGCTGGTGGTCTGCAGAGCTGATCTCCTGAACCTGAGGACAGCATGCAGGTGGCTTAAGCTTCCACACCTCAATGGGGGAGGAGCTGACCAAGTAGCTGCCACTGAAAGATGGACAAAAAAAACCACTACCCACAGGCCAACCACCTAGCAAGACTACAACAGAGCTTCTGCTTAAAACCAACACCAGGACTGGATGCTAGAGGAATAACACCAGAACTTAAACAAAGACTGAAATTCTATCGTTCTTGAACCTGGAGGTTTTTGTTTGTTGTTTGTTTTGTTTTGTTTCTTGATTGTTTGTTTGTAAATCTCTCCCCATTGATTTCTGTGAGTTTTTGTTTTCTTTTGTTTTGATTTAGTTTTATTATTGTGAATTAGTTAATACTAAGTTACAGCCAGGCCAGGGACAGAATAGCACACACACACGCTTTGCTAAAAACCCAATACAGCCACAAAACAAAATTTAACCAAGGGAAAGAAAACAGGTGACTGAAACCACCAACTAGTCCATCAAGAACATAGTTGCACAGTACCAAGTGGAGTGGTGGGAAGAAGAAAAAGTGATGGAAACCATTCCCCCTCCCAAAATAATTTAATACAGGATTCAGAGGGAAAGGAAGAAAACAGATACCCACTTCTAAACTCCAACAAAACAAAGATAAATGATATCAAGGAACACAATGATGTCCACAAGAACAACCTCAAAGGAGCAATCCTGCAAGTAATCACTGAGAATTTCATGGAGATGTTACTAGACAAGGTTAACCAAAACATACAAGAGGCACTCAAGAAATTTCAAGACACCAAAAATAAAGAATAAGAGAAGATACAGAAACGAATAAGTGAGGAACCCTAAACAAGCACCAAAGAGAAACAGAAAACACTACCAAATACAGAGATAAATGAATTAAAGAATAAAATAGACCATATTAAAGAGTAAGTGAACCATGATATGGAAAACCTCAGAAAAAAGAATGAAATAGAAACACAAAACAAAATGGAAGGCCTCTTCAGTAGACTAGAACAAGTGGAAGACAGAATCTCAGAACTTGAAGATAAAGTGGAAATTAAAGGAAAAAAACCAAAGAACTATTAGTCAAACAACTCAAGACCTGTGAAAGGAATATGCAAGAACTCACTGACTCCATCAAAAGATCGAACCTGAGAATCATGGGCATTGAAAAGGAGAAGAGGTGCAAGCAAAAGAAATGCATAATATATTCAACAAAATAATAAGAGAAAATTTCCCAAATCTAGAAAAAGTTATGCCCACTAAGGTACAGGAAGTCTCCAGGACACCAAACAGACTTGACCAAATAGAACTAACACACAAGATATTATCATTAAAACAACAAGCACAGAGAATAGAGAAAGAATATAGAAGGCTGTAAGAGAGAAAAAACAAATAACATACAAAGGTAAACCCATCAAAATCACAGCAGATTTCTCAATGGAAACCTTAAAAGGAAAAAGGGCACAGAGTGAGGTGTTCTGGGCACTGAATGAAAATAACTTCAACCCAAGGATACTCTATCCAGCAAAACTATCATTCAAAATAGACGGAACAATAAAAGTCTTCCATGATAAGCAGAAACTAAAACATTATATGACCACCAAGCCACCACTACAAAGGATTCTTCAAGGAATCCTGCACACAGAAAATGAAAGCAAACAAAACCATGAGAGGACAGGCAGTACCAAACCACAAGAGAAGAAAAGACAAGGAATCAGAGATTAACACTGATTCAGCTGCACACAATCAAACCCTTAAACAATAAAAGCAACTAAATGACAGGAATCACCACATACCTATCAATATTAACACTGAGTGTTAATGAACTTAACTCCCCCAACAAAAGACACCATTTGGCAAACTGGATTAAAAAGGAAGATCCAACAACCTGTTGTTTAAGGAGACCTATCTCATTGACAGAAACAAGCACAGGTTTATGGTGAAAGGCTGGAAGAAGATGTACCAAGCCAATGGCCCCCCAAAATAGGCAGGAGTAGCAATACTTATCTCGGACAAAGTAGACTTCAAACCTAAATTGATCAAATGATATAAAGAAAGACACTCCATACTAATAAAAGGAGAAATACACCAAAAGGAAATAACAATTATCAACCTATATGCACCCAACATCAGTGCACCCAATTTCATCAAACATACTCTGAAGGACCTAAGAGCATATATAGACTCCAACACAGTGATAGTGAGAGACTTTAATACCCCCCTATCACCAATAGATAGGTCATCCAAACAAAAAAATCAATAAAGAAATTCTAGAACTAAATCACAACAGAGATCAAATGGATTTAGCTGATGTCTACAGAATATTTCATCCAACTTCTGCACAATATACATTCTTCTCAGTAGCCCATGGAACCTTCTCCAAAATTGATCATATCTCAGGGCACAAAGCAAGCCTCAGCAAATATCAGAAAAGAGAAATAATCCCATAATGCATTAAAACTAGAACTCAACAAAATCAGCAGAAAATACACATACAAGTTGAAGCTGAATAACACATTGCTCAATGATGAGTGGGTCATCGATGAAATAAAGAGGAAATTAAAAGGTTTCTGGAAGTTAATGAAAATGAAAGCACAACCTGCCAGAACCTATGGGACACAACAAAAGCAGTCCTAATAGGAAAGTTTATAGCCATGAGTGCATATATTAAAAGGACAGAAAGATCTCAAATCAATGACTTAATGCTACATCTCAAACTCCATGAAAAACAAGAACAAGAAAAACCCAAAACAAGCAGAAGGAGAGAAATAATAAAAATATGGCCTGAAATTAATGAAATAGTAACCAAAAACAACCATACAAAGAATCAACAAGGGGAGATTCCAAGATGGCAGCTAGAGGGAGGAAGCAGAAAGCGTGCCCCCTACAGTGAAATCTTGGAGAGACGCTGGAGACACGTCTCTCACCCTGCAGGCAAAACCACTGAGAAGAGGCAAAACTTTGACCCCTCCACACCTCCAGTCAGCGCAGAGCATCTCCACTTCATGTTAAACAGAGAAATCAGGAGGGCCACCAGTTGCCCGTGCCCAGACGGCTTGGGAAGACGTGGACAAGGTGAGCTTAGCGGTACCACGGTACTCCCACAGACAACCCTGGGCCAGAGCAGCATAGCCCTCTGGACAGACCAACCTCCACCTGGGGAAAAAAGAGAAACTGAGTAATAAGCAATAAGAACAATAAAGACACGCAGGAAAGAGGGTGGGGTGCGCTGAGCGCTGAAGATTGGGGGAAGGGAATCCTTCCCGGGACTGTAAATAAACAAGCCGGGTGGGCCGGACAGGCTGCGGCGGGAGCGGGGGCGCGCACCCAGCAACTAGGAGTGGGAAAGCTTGTGACAGTGGCGGAGGGAGGAAAACTCCACAGGAGAGGAGGGAAGACCCACTTCCCACGTGAGCTGTAAACAAACATGGCGGCTGGCAGGAGCAGCAGCACCACCCAGTAATCACAAGCGGGAAAGTTTGTAAAAGTGGTGGTGGGAGGAAAACTCCACAGGAGAGGGGGGAAGACCCATTTCCCATGTGAACTGTAAACAAACACAGAGGCCTGAGAAAGAGGGTGCAGTATCACCTCACCCAGTGTGCTTGGAAAGGGGAAAGCTTGTAGCAGAGGCTCATGCACAGGAGAATTCAGAGTAAACAAAGCCTGCAGGGCCAGGTGAGTGCTAAGGTCACCCCTGAGATCTGCATAAATAAAGCCTCCAGCAGCAGCAGACTGACAGCAGCAGGAAGGCAAGCCACAGCCACAGATACCATACACAGAACTGTCTCCAGACTCTTTTTTTTTTCCCTCTCTACCTACCGTTGATGAGAAAAATGACGAAACTACACCTGCATGCTGAAAAACTTACTGAAAATGTATTGCATTTGAACTTGGGACACTTTGTGAGTTTTATTTGTTTTTTGTTTTTTGGGGTTTTTTTGTGCAGTTTTGTTCTACATTATGCATACCCTATGATGAGACAACTACAGAACAACATCTGAAGCACCATCTCCACAATTGAAGACTAAGACGGACACCAAAATTATTAACACTGAAACTTCATTGCATTTGAACTTGGAGGGTTTTTTTATATTTTTTTATTTTTTATTTTCTAGTTTTCATTTTGTTTTATTTTATTTATATATATATATTACTTTCATTTACATATTTTTTATTTTTATTCTTATCTTTATTCTTTTTATTTTTTATTTTCAATCTTCTCTCTGTCTCTCTAAGGCCTGTTCAGCATACTGTCAATTAGTACATTCATGCTCCCTGTTTATACCTTTGAAACTTTCTTGTTTGATTCCTTGTTTTGTTTTTGCCTACCTGTCTGTTTTTCCCTTTTCTTTAACTTCTTCCTTTCGATCTCCTATCACCCTTCCATTCTAAATATTACCATTGTTATTATTACAAGCTAGAAAATGCTTAATTGCACACAGTACAGGGACAGTAACAACACCGAGGACAAGGAAGGGAGGAAAAAAAAAGGGAAACCAGTTTCCCCACAGCAAAAAATTAGTACAGGAACCACAGGGAAATGAAGAAAACAGATACTCAGATGCAGGTTCCAACAAAATGAAGATAAACTATGCCAAAGAACCCAATGAAGCCCACAAGAATAATTTAAAAGAAGACATACTACAAGTACTCAATGAGAATTTTATAGAGATGATACTGGATATGGCCAACAAAAATGTACAGGACACACTCAAGAAATTCCAAGACAACAAAAATAGAGAATTTGAAAAAGCAAAAGTAGAAATAAAAGAAACCATAGAAGCACTGTATAAACACCAAAGTGAAACAGAGAACACAATTAATAAACAGATAAACGAACTCAGGACAAAAATAGACAACATTAAAGAGGAAACCACCCAGGATATGGAAAACCTCAGAAAAAAGAACGAAACAGAAATGTAAAACAAAACGGAAGGCCAATCCAGCAGAATAGAACAAACAGAAGACAGAATCTCAGAACATGAAGATGAAATAGTGATTAAAGGAAAAACCCAAGAACTATTAATTAAACAACTCAAGACCTGTGAAAAGAAAATGCAAGAACTCACCGACTCCATCAAAAGACCAAACTTAAGAATCATGGGCATCGAAGAAGGAAAAGAGGTGCAAGCAAAGGGAATGCATAATATATTCAACAAAATAATAACAGAAAATTACCCAAATCTAGAGAAAGATATTCCCATACAGATGCAAGAGGCCTCCAGGACACCAAACGGACCAGATCAAAATAGAACTACCCCACGGCATATTATCATTAAAACAACAAGCTCAGAAACTAGGGAAAGAATATTGAAAGCTGTAAGAGAGAAAAAACAAGTAACATACAAAGGTAAACCCATCAAAATCACAGCAGACTTCTCAACAGAAACATTAAAAGCAAGAAGAGCATGGGGTGAGATCTTCTGGGCACTGAATGAAAATAACTTCAACCCCAGGATACTCTACCCAGCAAAAATATCATTCAAAATAGATGGAGCAATAAAAGTCTTCCATGATAAGCAGAAACTAAAACAATATGTGACCACAAAGCCACCACTACAAAGGATTCTTCAAGGGATTCTGCACACAGAAAGTGAAACCCAACTTAACCATGAAAAGACAGGCAGCTCCAAACCACAGCAAAAGAAAAAGCAAGAAAGTAGAGAGTAACCTCAACTTAGGCACACACAATCAAACCTTCAAGCAACTAAGACAACTAAATGACAGGAATCACTGCATACCTATCAGTACTAACACTTAATGTTAATGGTCTTAACTCACCCATTAAAAGGCACTATTTGATGAAATGGATTAAAAAGGAAGATCCAACAATTTGTTGCTTACAGGAGACCCATCTCACCGACAGAAATAAGCATAGGCTTAGGATGAAAGGTTGGAAGAAGATTTACCAAGCCAATGGCCCCGGAAAACAGGCAGGAGTAGCAAAACTTATCTTTGACAAAGTAGACTTCAAACCAACATTGATCAAACAAGATAAAGAATGACATTCCATACTACTAAAAGGGGAAATAGACCAAAAGGAAATACTAATCATCAACCTGTATGCACCCAATGTCAACGCAGCTAATTTCATCAAAAATACCCTGAAAGACTAAAAAGCATATATTAATGCCAACACAGTGGTTGTGGGAGACTTTAACACCCCATTATCATCAATAGATAGGTCATCCAAACAAAAAAATCAATAAAGAAATCCAAGATCTAAAATATACAATAGATCAAATGGACCTACTTGATGTCTACAGAACATTTCATCCAACTTCGACACAATATACATTCTTCTCACCAGCCCATGGAACCTTCTACAAAATAGATCATATCCTAGGGCACAAAGCAAGCCTCAGCAAATATAAGAAAATAGAAATTATACCGTGCATACTATCTGATCACAATGCAGTAAAAGTAGAACTCAACAACAAAAGTAAAGACAAAAAACATGCAAACAGCTGGAAACTAAATAACTCACTACTTAATGAACAATGGATCATCGATGAAATAAAAGAGGAAATTTAAAAGTTCCTGGAAGTCAATGAAAATGAAAACACAACCTACCAGAACCTATGGGACACAGCTAAGGCAGTCCTGAGAGGAAAGTTTATAGCCATGAATGCATATATTAAAAAGACTGAAAGATCCCAAATCAATGACCTAATGATACATCTCAAACTCCTAGAAAAACAAGAACAAGCAAATCCCAAAACAAATAGAAGGAGAGAAATAATAAAAATAAGAGCTGAAATCAACGAAATAGAAACCAAAAAAACCATACAAAGAATTAATGAAACAAAAACTTGGTTCTTTGAAAAAATAAACAAGATCGATAGACCCCTGGCAAACCTGACTAAAATGGGGATAGAAAAAACCCAAATTAGTAGAATCAGAAATGCATTAGGGGAGATAACAACAAACACCATGGAAGTCCAGGAAATCATCAGAGACTCCTTTGAGAAGCTATATTCAAATAAATTCAAAAATCTTAAAGAAATGGATAGATTTCTAGATACATATGATCATCCAAAACTGAACCAAGAGGAAATTAATCACCTGAATAGATCTATAACACAAAATGAAATTGAAGCAGCAATCAAGAGTCTCCCTAAAAAGAAAAGTCCAGGACCTGATGGATTCTCTGCTGAATTCTATCAGACCTTTAAAGAAGAACTGATACCAACCCTCCTTAAAATGTTCCATGAAATAGAAAGGGAAGGAAAACTGCCAAACACCTTTTATGAAGCCAGTATTACACTTATCCCAAAACCAGGCAAAGACACCTCCAAAAAGGAGAACTATAGGCCAATCTCCTTAATGAACATTGATGCAAAAATCCTCAACAAAATAATGCCAAACCGAATTCAGCAACACATCAAAAAGATTATTCACCACGACCAGGTAGGCTTCATCCCAGGAATGCAGGGGTGGTTTAACACACAAAAATCAATAAACGTAATAAACCACATAATAGAAGCAAAGACAAAAACCACTTGATCATCTCAATAGATGCAGAAAAAGCCTTTGATAAGATCCAACACCATTTCATGATAAAAGCTCTAAGAAAACTAGGAATAGAAGGAAAGTACCTCAACATTATAAAAGCTGTATATGACAAACCTACAGCCAGCATTATACTTAATGGAGAAAAACTGAAACCATTCCCTCTAAAAATCAGGAACCAGACAAGGATGCCCACTATCTCCACTCCTATTCAACATAGTACTGGAATTCCTAACCAGAGCAATTAGGCAAGAAGAAGGAATAAAAGGAATAAAAATAAATAAAGAAACTGTCAAAATATCCCTATTTGCAGATGACATGATCCTATACCTTAAAGGCCCAAAAAACTCTACTCAGAAGCTTCTAGACATCATCAATAGCTATAGCAAGGTAGCAGGATATAAAATCAACATAGAAAAATCATTAGCATTTCTATACACTAACAATGAGCAAACTGAAAAAGAATGTATGAAAACAATTCCATTTACAATAGCCTCAAAAAAAATCAAATACCAAGGTGTAAACCTAACAAAAGATGTGAAAGACCACCACAAGGAAAACTATAAACTTCTGAAGAAAGAGATTGAGGAAGACTACAGAATGTGGAGAGATCTCCCACGCTCATGGATTGGTAGAATCAACATAGTAAAAATGTCAATATGCCCAAAAGTAATCTACATGTTTAATGCAATTCCCATCACAATTCCAATGACATTCATTAAAGAGATTGAAAAATGTACCATTAAATTTATATGGAAACACAGGAGGCCACGAATAGCCAAGGCAATACTCAGTCAAAAGAACAATGCAGGAGGTATCACAATACCTGACTTCAAACTATATTACAAAGCAATAACAATAAAAACAGCATGGTACTGGCACAAAAACAGACATGAAGACCAGTGGAACAGAATAGAGGACCCAGATATGAAGCTGCACAACTATAACCAACTTGTCTTTGACAAAGGAGCTAAAAATATACGATGGAGAAATAGCAGCCTCTTCAACTAAAACTGCTATGAAAACTGGTTAGCAGTCTGCAAAAAACTGAAACTAGATCCATGTATATCACCCTATACCAAGATTAACTCAAAATGGATCAAGGATCTTAATATCAGACCCCAAACTCTAAAGTTGATAAGGGAGATATGAGGATGGGTAAGATACCTAAAATATTAGCTAGCACTTGTTGCCCTCAATGCAGACAAACTAAAGCAGATACCTTAAAAGCAACTGAGGCCAATAGGAGAAGGGGACCAGGAACTAGAGAAAAGGTTAGATCAAAAAGAATTAACCTAGAAGGTAACACACATGCACAGGAAATTAATGTGAGTCAACTCCCTGTATAGCTATCCTTATCTCAACTAGCAAAAACACTTGTTCCTTCGTATTACTGCTTATACTCTCTCTTCAACAAAATTAGAGATAAGGGCAAAATAGATTCTGCCAGGTATTGAGGGGGTGGGAGGGAGAGGGAGGGGGTGGGATGGATGATAAGGGAGGTGGTGGGGGCAAGGGGGAGAAATGACCCAAGCATTGTATGCACATATGAATAATAATAATAATAACAAAAAGGAGGTCATGGGTTGGACCAAAGCAAGAACACTGAATCTTGAATGTTAGAAATTAAAGAGCAGATCTCAAACTAGCAAAAACATTATGTTTTCCTTATCTTTTTTCTTCTACAAAATTGGGGAACAGGAGGGCAGAACAGGTTCTGCCCAGGGGGAGGGGTTGGGTGGCACCAGTGTGGTGGGAAAGGTGGCAGTGGAGGAGGGTATGTGGAGGTAGGAGGGTGAATATGGTGCAAATAATGTGTACACATGTATGCAAATGCAAAAGTGATACCTGTTGATAGTGTTCCAGGAATCTGGGGAAGGGCAGATGAAGGAGGGCAGTGGGAGAGGTGAATTCAAGCATGATACACAATAAGAATCTTTGTAAATGCTACAATGTACCCCCATCCAGCACAACAATAAAGGAAAAAATGTATGTGTGGTAGGGCTGAGGGGTCACTCAGTGGCACAGCACTTTCATAGTATTTGCAGAGCCCTGGTTTGATCCCCAGCACTACAAAAAATGTATGGGCATTATCCTATACACTGCGAGCCTGACTAGAACAAACGGAGGAGAGGAGGGGTTCGTCCCTTTTGCCTGTCTCACTACATGAGCTGGAACATCACAGCTCATCTTCTGTCCTGGGACTGAGATTTACGTCATCAGCTCTCATGGGCCTCCTGGGTGTCATGGGAACTCCTCAGCTTGCAAAGGAAGATCATGGGATTCCTCAGGCTCCATAATCACAGGAGCAAATTCCTCATAATAAATCTGCATTTGTGTATGTCTAAGACTCCACTGCATAAGAGCTATGTGTAATTCAGAAGTATTTTAGCTAACTGGAAGGTAACTAAGAGAAGTAACTAAAGTTTGTGGGTAGCTTCCTATTGTAAAACTTACTTATAAACTGCACAGAGAACCATGTAGGCAGTATACATGCTTGTCCAGCAAGTGTGAGGCCCTGAGTTCAAACCCCAGTACTACCAAAACATTACCTAAAGATAATATATGTAGAAATGATCATTTCCTCTGGTCACAGTTTAGTGAGGTCTTGCTACAGAAGTGAGGTCTACAAACCAGAGCCTCACCATCACCTGGCAGCTTCTTAGAAATGCAGAATCCAGCTGGGCCCAGTTACTCACACCTGCCATCCTAGCTACTTGGGAGGCAGAAATCCAGGCCAGCCTGGGCAAAAAGTTCACAAGAACTATCTCAACCACTAAAAGCTGGGTGTGGTGGCATGCACCTGTCATCCCAGCTATGTAGTAAGTGTAAAAAGGAGGATCACAGTCCATGCTGGCTTGGATGTAAATGCAAGACCATCTTTAAAAAATAGATACATCAAAAAGGGATGGGGATATGGCTCAAGCAGTAGAGCACTTGCCTAGTAAGCCTGAGGCCTTAAGTTCAAAACCCAGTACTGACAAGAAAAGAGAAAAAAAAGAAATAACGGAATCTCAGGCCATACTGCAGACCTAACAAACCAGCATTTGCTTTTAAAAAAGATTCCTGAACTGAGTGTGCTGGTACTTGCCTGTAAATCGGGCACTCAAGAAGCTAAAGCAGGAGAATCCAGTGTTTGAGGCCAGACTGGGTTGCTTAGTGAGACCTTTTCTCAAAAACAAAAAACAAACAAACAAATCAAAAAGATTCCCCAGACAATTCATATGCATTAAACATTGAGAAGAACTGGTGTAGGATACCACAATTTGCTAACTGTTCTATTGCAATCAACACTTAGCACCAACTGAAAGCTTTCTTGATCTCTCATTAGCTCTAAATAAGAATATACACCTATAAATAGATTTATACATAAATAAACCAATAGTTAGTGATATACTCTGTCTTACCTATTGCAGTGATCTGAAGTCTTTCACTGCCATGCATTGTATCAGGAGGAAACAAGAAACTCAAAGTTTTCGGGGTAGTTTGCTCTTTGCTGTCAGTCAAGTCTAATAAGATGGATTGTGAATATGAGTTTTCTATACCTTCACTCTGTGACGAAAGGAAACACAATTAGCATGGTCTCTGCTCATCTGTTTACAGAGGACTGTATGCAGATATGAAGGCAAACTTCTGGCCTTTGTGGCTATAGTTCATATACAGCCAGATAGGTACCTAGCAGTTCTTGAGTCTGACTTTAAATCTGTTTAGTGTTTACTTTCTATTTAAATTAGAGGAAACATTTCGTAGCGTGGCGATAGAAATGACAAAGGAGACATTGATAGTGTGATGAGAAAACTCTGTAGGGTAGATTCTATCATTATCCAAAAAGAGGGATCAATGACCTAATCTGAAATCACATGGGCAGAGTCAAACCCACAGCTATTGCACCCCAGAACATGAGGGTTTATCCATCCATCATGCTCAGCTATGTTTTTATCAGAATGTCTTCTCAAAAAAAAAAAAAGGTTTACAAAATCTTTTACCTGCACTTAGGAACTGCAAAATCTCCTATCTGCTAATCAACTTGATGATTTATTGGATCCCATGTAACACAGTATGTAGATGTAAATGACTACAAAAGACTTGATAGTCTCTACACTCTCACTCCCAATAAAATTTTAAAAAGAAACTGGCAATTATTATATATACCTGTTATGTCTTCACATGCAGATGAGGAAACAACTGGGCATTACCAGGAGACTGGAGGAAATGACCTATTAAGTTTGTCAACAGATTTAGTGGAGGTAAGAAGCATCTTCTGTTTGCTTTTCAATTATGCATTTCCATTTATTAATTTAAGACTGCAAATATTTACCTTTACTAAAATCTTCTGGTTGATAGCATCAGAAGCAGTGGGTGAGACAGCAATGACTCTGATAGGAATTTCCCCCAGATGTGTGAGCTTGACAGGGAAGAGAACAGTGGCCCCATTCTCACTGGGAACAAGAATGGTGTGCTGGTGCACTGTAGCATTGATTTCATTTGAACTCATTAGAATATCAAATCTGTCACTTTGATCAATGATTACCTTAACCTGGAAGAAAAAAATTAAAGGTTTTCTTTAATAAATGTTCTTTGGGAAGTGTTGCCACCACTCTAGCTGCTGTTAATCTGTGAGGATCAAGACTAGAGAAAGATGAAGTAAAGATTTGGAGAAAGAAGGGTATTGGGAAAAATGTTATTTTATATAGTTTTCCGTTCTCCCTCAGGATACCTGGAGAAAAGGCATGGTTTCCTTTATCTTTGAGACAGCGTCTAACTCTGCATCCCATGCTACCCTGGAACTTATGATCCTCCTGCCTCGCCTCTCAAGCGCTAGGATTACAGGCAGGTGTCTCCACGCTGGCTATGGAAAAAACACTGTTCACCTCTGTTTCTACTTCTACCAATAACACCAAATTGTCTGGTTATGCAAAGTCGTTGAGTGGTGAGGTTGTGCCGAGAAAAGCTATTTCAACTATGGGTATCCTCCTCCTCCTGATTAAACCGCCATCCTAGGAGACACTGCTCCCACTAGAAAAGCACCAGTCAAACAGAACAACGTGTCATGTCCATTGAGAACTCTGAAAAGTTATTCCAGAGTTGTATCATGATTACAAACCTTGTAAATTATGCCAAAGTTGCAAGTCTCATCACGAGCAGTATTTTTCTTAGGTTCTATAATGAGGGTGCCTAGATGAGCTTTAGGACATCTGGGAAATCTTTGCCCATTGAATAAAAGACAGTGGGACCTCCTGGCCAAGATCTGGCCAATACCATGTAAAGTTTAAGGAAGGGGCAAAACTCCTCTGCTGTGGGGGGAGTGAACTGGATGTGAAACACCCCCGGACCCCCCCACAGCCAGCTCCACAGTGGTCTGCTCCAGCTGTGAGGTGAGCCTTGGGGTTCCAGGCAGAACTTTGAGCGTTTGTTGCATTTTGAGGCTCAGCCTGGTCTTGGCAACAGCCAGAGCAGCCTCGGAGCCATGGATGGGCCCAAGGCTGTCGCCCAGCCGTACTTGGGGCTGGTCCTAAAGGACTGTTTCAGGGTTGTGACAACAAACCCTGAAGAAATGAGACCAATGCCCTGTGATTTTCCATGGGAACTGCTGCTATATGGAGCCATTACTGGACTTTTTTCCATTATATTACTTTTGTGGAGAAGTTTTCAGTCATTTAGAAGCCGACTTTATGTGAGAAGAGAAAAAAATCTGGCCACAGAACTTTCTGGACTCATTGAAGAAAAATGTCAGCTACTTGCAAAAGTTAGCCTTGTGGAAAAAGAGCGTGATGCCTTCGTGTCATCTTTGAGAGAGGCCAGCTTTGAGCCGTGCTCAATGGAAGCACAGACTTTGGAGGCAGCCTGTGAACAGCTGAAAAGATCCAAGTCTACACTGGATGAAGTCCTCCTTCTAGAAAAACAGCTGAAAGCAGAGAAATCTAAATGTTCTAAACAAGTTGAACTGATGAAAGAAATGTCAAAACTAATACAGGCCCTAGAAAATAAATCGAAATCTCTGGAATCCAACATACTGAACGTGAAAACAACCTTAAGAATACTTCAAAACAACAGAGCACATCTGAAGGACTCAGTAAGAGATGCTCAGAAGGAAAATGCCCAGCTTGTACGAGAAGCACAAGTATGGAAGGAGCGACTGAGTGAACTGATGAAACAGAAGACAGCAGTTTACACTCAGTTGGGTGAAGTAGATAGAATAAAGGAAGACTTCACAGAGCGTGTTAAAAATCTCCAGACTAGACAAGCCACCTTACAGGCAGAGAAGACACGGGTTGAAATTGAGAATCAGAAGATTCAGCAGAATCTTAAGACCACCACTGAACTGCAGGAAGAAAAGAGAATGACACACTGCATGAAATTCATGACAGAGGATCATTACCGGCTAGAGACAGAGAAGAAACTTTCCCAAGCACGAGAAAAGACCAGCCATGCAGAAGAGCTGGAGACCTGCAAAAAGACAGCCAGAGAACTCGAAGAAAACTTAGAGAGAACCAATCGTTATTATCAAAAGCGGACTCTTTATTATAAGAAAAAAGCTTATTTAAATTGGCTGGTAGTCCAGAATTCTGAAAAACAACTCAACCATCTTACAATGGTAAATGCCAGGGAAAGACAAAAATTAATGAAAATGAAATTAGAATTTGAAATGCTCGAAGACCCTCATGCATTTGACATTTCACATGCAGCATATGCCAGAGAGCCTTTTCCACCTGGTGCCCCAACACTGGGCCCTGGTTGTGTTCCTCCTGTCCGAAGTCCATTGTTCCCCGTGGATCCCAGGAGTCACTTCCTGAGAAGAGGGCTGCCTTTTCCACCACCTCTGCCTTTTCCACCACCTCTGCCTTTTCCACCACCACTGCCTTTTCCACCACCTCTGCCTTTTCCACCACCTCTGCCTTTTCCACCACCTCTGCCTTTTCCACCACCTCTGCCTGCCTTTTCCACCACCTCTGCCTTTTCCACCACCTCTGCCTTTTCCACCACCTCTGCCTTTTCCACCACCTCTGCCTTTTCCACCACCTCTGCCTTTTCCACCACCTCTGCCTTTTCCACCACCTCTGCCTTTTCCACCACCTCTGCCTTTTCCACCACCTCTGCCTTTTCCACCACCTCTGTCTTTTCCACCACCTCTGCCTTTTCCACCACCTCTGCCTTTTCCACTACCTCTCCCAGGAAGTATGTTTAGAGCTCCTCACCATTTTGTACCACCAAGGGCAGTGTTTCCAATGGATCCCAGGAGCCATTTTCTGAGAAGAGGCCCACCTTTTCCACCACCTCCTCCAGACAAGATGTGTGCAGCTTCCTCAGATAATTTTACACCAAGGGGTTTCCCTGGCCCACCACATCCTCCATTTCCAGTGAGAAATGTCTCTTCACCCAGGGCTGTCCCCAATTAACTTCCCTCAAGAACTGGATGTCCCCTGCTGCACCCACATTCTCAAAGTAGAACTGAGTTTTCTTCAAGGTCAATCCTACCTTCAAACCAACCTGCTACAGAACATCTAGAACCACAAGAAGAAACATGGCAACATTTTGATCTCTTTTCAAAGTACTTTTCACTTCTCTCTTATTTTCAGTTTAAATTACTACTGTTTATTTGTATGTTCATTAGTCATTCTTTACTTTCAACTTAGTATTAATAGAAATTTAATTCTCAGAATAGTATGTTATAAATAGATGATTTAAATATGAATCTTATTGTTTTAATTCCACTTTATTTTATTTAGATAGTATTTTTAATGTTCATTTTATTCTACATAGTATAGCTATTTTCATATGATTATCTAATCCCATATGACATAAATAATAATTGGAGTTTTATGTCTGTAAGCCTACAGTGGGGCTATTTTTAACTCCAAAGGCTGTTGTCCTGATATGCCAAAAAATGCATTGTAATTGTAGACCAATGTGAAGGTAAGATCTCTTATCAAAGTACTTTTGACTGCTCTCTCATCTTCATTGTAAATTACCACAGTTATTTAGTCATTATACTTTACATCAAATTCAAGTTTAATTGAAGTATAAGTCTCAGGACAGTATTTTATAAATAGATGTTTTAAATATGAATCTTACTATTTAATTTTCACTTTATTCTGGATAGTGTAACTGTTTTAACTTGATTATTTAATTCACTATTACATAAATAATAATTGGAGTTTTATGGATATAATCTTGCAGTGGGGATATTTTAAACTCCAATGTTTGTGTCTTCATGCCAAGAAATTTATTTACTACAATTATAGACCTATGTGAAAGTAAGAGCTCTTTTCAGAATACCTTTGACTCTGTCTGATTTTCATTTCAAATTAATACTGTGATTTAGTCCTTACATTTTACATCAAATTTGAGCTTAATCAAAGTATAAGTCTCAAGAATATTTTAAAAATGGATGATTTAAATATGAATCTTATTATTTTATTCTGTTCTTTTATATTTTCATTTTATTCTAGATAGTGTAACTGTTTTAACTTCATTATTTATTCCACTATTACATAAATAATTGGAGTTTTATGGATATAATCTTGCAGTGGGGCAATTTCAAACTCCAAAGTTGGTGTCTTCATGCCAAGAAATGTATTTACTATAATTATAGACCAGTGTGAATGTAAGATCTCTTTTCAGAATACCTTTGACTCTGTCTCATTTTCATTTCAAATTAATACTGTGATTTAGTCATGATACTTTACATCAAATTCAAGCTTAATAGAATTGTAATTCTCAGGAAATTTTTATTAATAGATGCTTTAAATATGAATTTATTTTATTTAGATAGTGCATTTTAATTTCACTTTACTCTAGATAGTATAACTATTTTAATTTGATTATTTAATTCACTATTACATAAACAACAATTGGGGCTTTATGTATGGAATCTTCAGTGGGACTATTTTAAACTCCAAATGCTGTGTCTTTATGGCAAGAAATGTATTTGCTGTCATTGTAGACCAATGTGAAAGTAACTTTATGCTTAATTCAATAAAGTTGAATTGGTTTAAAGTCTTGTTTGGCCTTAATAATAACAAAACCTATTAGTTTTCCATTAAAAATAAAGAATAGTATTTTTCTAGGCCATATATGTGATGAACTGTTTTCCAAGTTATTTTCTCATCTGTTTCTCAAAAGACTTTTGTGTAGATAAAAATTGTGATTCCCATTTCATAGATAAGGAAATAATAATTAAATAATTTTCTATGAATGGCAGAGTGGACACTGGGCCTGTGACTCCAGATGTTTTCCTTATTAAACTGTACCATGCTAACTATATTAAAAACTAAAAAGCTGGACATGGTGGAGCACCTCTGAATCCCCGCTATTTGAGAGGGGAAGACAAGAAGGTAATGGGATGAGGCCAACCTGGGCAAAAAACACATGTCCCTATCTGGAGAAGAGAAAAATAAAAGCAAAGGACTGGGGTCATGGGTCAAGTGGTATAACTCATTCCTGGCATGCAGAAGGCCCTGCACCTAAGAAGAAAACTAAAAAACCAAGACTGGAGTTGTGGCTTCGTGGTGGAGTGTGTCCTTAGATAAACAAGGTTCAGAGTTCGATCTCCAGCCCCCCAAAACAAAAATAAATAAATAGTGTTGCACTGGAGGTGTGGCTCAAGTGGTACAGTATCTGCTTTGCAAGTGTGAAGCCCTGAGTTCAAAGCCCAGTCCCACAAGTAAAATAAATAAGTAAAAAAATAGTGTAAAAATGTATCTCTATAAAGTAAGTACTTAAAGTATGACATTGCATGCAATAAAGTTAATTGCATATCCTTAATTATCAAAATAAGCATTTGGTTAATTGGTTACTTGCAGGGAAACAAGCATTTGGTTAACAACACTAAGAAGACAACAGAAACAATGGCCTAATCCCTGCCTCCCAGGGAACTGACTAGCTAAGGAGATGCAAGGCACATGACTCGCAAAATGAATCCTGAATTGTATCCTACACAGTACAACCATGAGGACTGTGAACTATAGGATGGATGAGGCTCCTCAGGAAGGCATGAGAACTGCAAGTCTTGAATGAATAAATTCATGACAACTGCAGCAGGCACAGACTGACAGGGAGAAGGGGCAGCACATTCTAGATGTGGCACATCAGGAGGAAACGCAGGGAGGCAGCACAGAGAAAGGGGGGCCTCCAAGAATTTAGGAAGGGAGAAGACTGGAGCTGGAAAACTGAGATGAGAATGGGTAGCCTTGCTAAGGAGATCACTAGGCCTTAACAAGTAGAAGAAGCCATTGACAAAGTACATCTGCTTTCAGTCTCCCTGCAATGTATCCAATGCTTAGAAACAATGTATCAAATGCCAAGCACAGCTCCCCATCCCTTCCTGCTTTCCCTGAAGTGCAAATAATCAACAAACCTGAATATGTTAACTCAGTGGTGTCTTTCAAATAATTGAATATGGTTACTTCCAGAGAAAATTCTTCACCTCTGATAACAGAGTAGGGGAAATTAAAAAAAAATGAAAAATGGTTGGAAGAACACAGTAAGTACATGTTTTTATTCAAGGAAGAATGCTTCACATCATATCCAATTAAATCCTCACAAAGCCTGTGCAGCTTATAAATCCACCTAGATGTGTCCACTTGCTTATCAACAGAAAACAAAGAACGACTTAATCCCAACCAACACACTGTTTTAAGTACCTACCAGAAACCAGGTTCTTCATAAATTATCTCACTTAACATTGCAACATTGTGAGGGTGTTATACTATTTTATAGAAAAGAAAACTGAAGTTCAAAGAGCTCTGTAACAGTACAAGCTCATATTACCTTCAAATAGGGGAGCCAGAACTGGATCCCAACCTGCCTGATACAAAGCAAGTTGCTCCTCTGCTGCAGTGTATTGACCCCATAATCTGCTTTAAAAATCCTTGCCCCATCAAACAGCCTCATTTTAGACTACTGTGGGAGATTGCAATGTGGCCGGCCCAGGGATGTTCTGCTTATTCCCTTCTGCATACACACACACACACACACACACACACACACACACACACACACACACACACGTGCTTAGGCCGAAGGTGTCACTGGTGGTAAAAATGCCCTCTACAGGTTTATGTGACCATTTGCAGATAAGACATGTTACACTGTCACAATGACTGCAGGTTGCTATTGACACTTAGTGGGTGAAGATCTGCTATACTCAGGATTGTCCCAAACAATAAGAATTGTCTCAAGTTCCTCATCATTCTTGAAAGTTTCTTTAGATTTTTGTGAAGTCCCTATTTAAACTAACGCGAGCTTACAGTATAATTCCAATTTATATATAAAACCAAAGCATTTTTCATACATGTTGAATTTTTCACAATTAAAACTACTTTGTGAATCAAGAGAAGATTGCACCTTGTTTTGTTTGCAACTTCATTGAATGTTGTCCACCAGTGAAGCAATACACATCCCTACAGGTAGCATCACCCAAGATGTCTGAGATGCTGAAATAATGCATGTATAACAAACCCCACTGTTATACAGAGGATGAGTCTATGCATGGCATAAACACTTAAATACAGAACACCTAGAGCAACAATCTTTGACCACTTCAATTTAAAATACAGATTATATCACTGTGGATTTATTCCTTTTTATTTCACCTAGTGTTTTACTGATAGCATCATATTAACTTTTGGAAAGTACATTATACTTTCTATAATCTTTATTCTTGGATGGCAAAGATGCAACACAAGATATGTGTCTTAAATAGGGGGCTTGACATGTAGCAGAAGTGAGAGGTATTGGTCTAAGGCCACTCATGGTGTTATATTGCTCTTAGTAGCTGAAAATAAGGGCCAGGCATGTTACTCAAGTGGTAGAGTGCCTGCCTACTTAGCACAAGGTCCTGAGTTCAAACCCCCATACCACAAAACAACAAAAAAGTAGCTGGAAACAAGATGTGGTGCCATTTGACCAAAGAGATATGAAGAAGTGTCGGCTAGAGGGACATCTTAAGAAGCTCCACTTGTCCTTTAAGGACCATGGAAATACTTTCTCCCTCTTCGAGCCATTGGAAGTTTTTACATTAGGTCAATAATAACCTTTTTTACCCAAATCTTATTATGGACCTAGCACATTTACCAATTTAATATGCTTTGATTCTAAATTTTAAAACATATGAAAAATAAAACCAAAGAATCTCTGAACTATGATAAGCATCATAGCAATCAGTTTTTTGAATATCTGTTGAGTAGCTGAAACCTTCTTAGCTTCATGGCACTGTAACATTAGTGAGAAACCCTTCAACATGCTCCTACCTCCACTGGAGCAGTTGGTAGTCCAAGACCTAAGTCTTCAGAGATCACAAAGGAGTAGCTACCCAGGAAGTGATAGAATCAGGTACAGCAACTTCAAATTCTTGGTAAATCTTAGATCTGAAGTCAAGATGAACATAAAGAATATAAAATCAACAACTCACACATTTCAAAGTAAGTCAACAAAGCCTAAAAATGATACCTGCTGAAACTATTTCAGTAATCAGAGATAAAGGAGAGCTGAGGAGGGGGTGAATTCAAATATGATATATTTGATATTTTGTAAAAACATTTGTAAATGCCACAATGTACCCTGACCCAGCACAACAATAAAGGGGAAAAAAGAAATTAAAGATCAAGAGAAGAAGTTAAGGTTCAACTTCTGAAAGAGTTTATAAAACAGAGGAGAGGCATAGCTATTTCCTGAGTGTCGCACAGGCAATTTCCTTATTAATGCTGTGAACATAACAATCACAGACTGTCGCTGAAGGGCATAATCCTTCTGGACCTGGCAAATTCATAAGCAGAAGATTCTCTTGGAAATCTTGACCATATTGGAAATCAGTGTGAAAGCATGCCCACAGTCCAGTCTTCGAGACACTTATATGCAGTTACTGTGGATGCAGACATCATTCTTCCAATTATGGAATCCTAAGAAAGGTAATTTCAGAAATAAGGGTATATTTTATAGCACATAGTAAGTACTAGGTATTATCCTTTCAAAGTACTTTACGGAAGTCTCTTATTATCTTTACAGCAATCATATGTGTTAGGTACAATAATTATAAACATTTTACAAATGAAGATGTTACAGCACAAAAAAATTAAAGAATTAAGAATTTAAAGAGAGGAATATAGGAGAGAACACATTTATATACTGAAATTAAGGATCCAGGAAAGAAATCAAGCTATAAAATAGAAGGGAGAAAAGGAGCAAGGCCCAGTTTCCAGTGATCTCCTCCATGACTTGGCTCAAATACTCAGATGGGGGAGCCCACATGAAACCAAGGGTTTTGCATATGCCTTACAACAGTGTAGTCTCAGTGGAGGGGCTTCACCAGTAAGTTCTATACTTAATGTATGATTACATTTGTACTGTGTAGTATCTTGTCTGCAAAAAACATTTTTTAAATGAATAAGCTATGAATTTAATGAGTTTTGTGAATTTAAATTTATGAATAATCATTTATGTTTTTTCTCTTATACTTGACTGTTCTTAGTTAAAAGCAATTCTCTTTCATAATGGGGGCACATAAGATAATGTCATTATGTATTCTTCTTGTAGATGTTCTTTATATGACACAGCTAAATGTACTGAGAATATATTTATATGCCAAAGCATAAATCCAAAAATTTAAATGCACACTGGAAGTACTTCACATGTCATGATTACAAGAGGAATCCATAATTTTCCCTGTGAATTTAAGATGTTGTTTTATTTATAAAATGTTTATTTGCAAACAAATTTTAAATAATTTACTTAATACTTTAACAAAAATAGACAATATATAATAAAGAAATTCACTCATTTGTGTATTTTTTCAATAAATATTTATTTAATGATTATCTTAGTATAGGTACAGCAGTGAATCAAGGAGGCCAAAATCCTTGGAGCTAATATTCTAGCAAGCAATTGACAAACATAATAAAATAGGTAGATTTACAAATATTTATCTGTAGTGCCTAGTATTTATCCAGTTGTGCTTAGTGAAGGAACAGAAGAGTTATCAATAAGATCACACAAAAACATAACAGGGAGTCTGATTCCCATGTGTGTTGCATTTTCTTGTTGCACAGAGTCCTTGCCTTGCTTCTGTGCTGCTCAAATCCATCCATATTCTTACAGCTCTTAGCATTTCATGTAATCACACTTAAAGTTAGTGCACAGAGCTATGACTTAATGAATTGTGACCGATGTCTTAAATTATATCTAATTTTATTTCTTGGATCACAAAATTAAATACTTGGTTTAGTCAAAATCAATAAGATCTTAGAGTTATAAAATAGAACAAGGCTTTGAAAAGACACCAAACAATAACGCAGGAGTGGTTCAACATATGAAAATCAATAAATGTAATAAACCACATTAACAGAAGCAAAGACAAAAACCACCTGATCATCTCAATAGATGCAGAAAAAGCCTTTAATAAGATCCAACACCATTTCATGATAAAAGCTCTAAGAAAACTAGGAATAGAAGGAAAGTACCTCAATATTATAAAAGCTATATATGACAAACCTACAGCCAGCATTATACTTAATGGAGAAAAACTGAAACCATTCCCTCTAAAATCAGGAACCAGACAAGGATGCCCACTATCTCCACTCCTATTCAACATAATACTGGAATTCCTAGCCAGATCAATTAGGCAAGAGGAAGGAATAAAAGGAATAAAAATAAATAAAGAAACTGTCAAAATATCCCTATTTGCTGACGACATGATCCTATACCTTAAAGGCCCAAAACACTCTACTCAGAAGCTTCTAGACATCATCAATAGTTATAGCAAGGTAGCAGGATATAAAATCAACATAGAAAAAACATTAGCATTTCTATACACTAACAATGAGCAAACTGAAAAAGAATGTATGAAAACAATTCCATTTACAATAGCCTCAAAAAAAATCAAATACCTAGGTGTAAACCTAACAAAAGATGTGAAAGACCTCTACAAGGAAAACTATAAACTTCTGAAGAAAGAGATTGAGGAAGACTATAGAAAGTGGAGAGATCTCCCATGCTCATGGATTGGTAGAATCAACATAGTAAAAATGTCGATACGCCCAAAAGTAATCTACATGTTTAATGCAATTCCCATCACAATTCCAATGACATTCATTAAAGAGATTGAAAAATGTACCATTAAATTTATATGGAAACACAAGAGGCCACGAATAGCCAAGGCAATACTCAGTCAAAAGAACAATGCAGGAGGTATCACAATACCTGACTTCAAACTATATTACAAAGCAATAACAATAAAAACAGCATGGTACTGACACAAAAACAGACATGAAGACCAGTGGAACAGAATAGAGGACCCAGATATGAAGCCACACAACTATAACCAACTTGTCTTTGACAAAGGAGCTAAAAATATACGATGGAGAAATAGCAGCCTCTTCAAGGAAAACTGCTGGGAAAACTGGTTAGCAGTCTGCAAAAAACTGAAACTAGATCCATGTATATCACCCTATACCAAGATTAACTCAAAATGGATCAAGGATCTTAATATCAGACCACAAACTCTAAAGTTGATACAGGAAAGAGTAGGAAATACTCTGGAGTTAGTAGGTATAGGTAAGAACTTTCTCAACGAAACCCCAGCAGCACAGCAACTAAGAGATAGCATAAAAAAATGGGACCTCATAAAGCTAAAAAGCTTCTGTTCATCAAAAGAAATGGTCTCTAAACTGAAGAGAACACCCACAGAGTGGGAGAAAATATTTGTCAGCTACACATCAGACAAAGGACTGATAACCAGAATATATAGGGAACTTAAAAAACTAAATTCTCCCAAAACTAATGAACCAATAAAGAAATGGGCAAGTGAACTCAACAGAACTTTCTCAAAAGAAGAAATTCAAATGGCCAAAAAAACACATGAAAAAATGCTCACCATCTCTAGCAATAAAGGAAATGCAAATTAAAACCACACTAAGGTTCCACCTCACCCCTGTTAGAATAGCCATCATTAGCAACACCACCAACAACAGGTGTTGGCGAGGATGCGGGGAAAAAGAAACCTTCTTACACTGCTGGTGGGAATGTAAACTAGTACAACCACTCTGGAAAAAATTTTGGAGGTTACTTAAAAAGCTAGACATTGATCTACCATTTGATCCAGCAATAATACCCCTCTTGGGGATATACCCAAAAGACTGTGACACAGGTTACTCCAGAGGCACCTGCACACCCATCTTTATTGTGGCACTATTCACAATAGCCAAGTTATGGAAACAGCCAAGATGCCCCAGCACTGACGAATGGATTAAGAAAATGTGGTATCTATACACAATGGAATTTTATGCAGCCATGAAGAAGAATGAAATGTTATCATTCGCTGGTAAATGGACGGAACTGGAGAACATCATTCTGAGTGAGGTTAGCCTGGCCCAAAAGACCAAAAATCATATGTTCTCCCTCATATGTGGACATTAGATCAAGGGCAAACACAACAATGGGATTGGACTTTGAGCACATGATAAAAGCGAGAGCACACAAGGGAGGGGTGAGGATAGGTAAGACACCTAAAAAATTAGCTAGCATTTATTGCCCTTAACGCAGAGAAACTAAAGCAGATACCTTAAAACCAACTGAGGCCAATAGGAAAAGGGGACCAGGAACTAGAGAAAAGGTTAGATCAAAAAGAATTAACCTAGAATGTAACACCCACGCACAGGAAATCAATGTGAGTCAATGCCCTGTATAGCTATCCTTATCTCGACCAGCAAAAACCCTTGTTCCTTCCTATTATGGCTTATACTCTCTCTACAACAAAATTAGAAATAAGGGCAAAATAGTTTGTGCTGGGTATTTAGGGGGTAGGGGGAGAGGGAGGGGTGGAGTGGGTGGTAAGGGAGGGGGTGGGGGCAGGGGGGAGAAATGACCTAAGCCTTGTATGCACAAATGAATAATAAAAAAAAAAAGAATAGACACACACACACACACAAACTAACAAAAATACTTTTTTTCAAAAACATAAAGCAGGAAGATAAAACAGGTCCTATCTGAGGATTTGTACCAGTGGGAGGGGAGAGGATACAGGGAAAGTGTGAAAGAGGATGAATGTAGTGAAAATATTATGTACTCATGTATGAAAATGGAAAAATGAGACCTGTTGAAACTATTCCAGGAATGGGGGGAGGTTGGAGAATGATGAAGGGGGTGAGTTCAATTATGATATATTGTAAAAACTTTTGTAAATGTTACAATATACCCCCAGCAAAACAATAATATAATAAAAAAATGAAAAAAATTTATAACTTACTGATGCACCTCAAACTCTTAGAAAAACAAGAACAAACTACACCTAAAATCAGTTGGTGGAAAGAAAGAACCAAAATTTGGGCAGAAATTAATGAGATGGAGATTATAAGAACAATGCAATGAAACAAAAAGTTGGTTCTTTGAAAAGATAAACAAAATTGACCAAGTAGTCAAGAGAAAAGGGAAAAGAGCAAATTAATAAAATTAGAGGTGAAAAAGGGGATATCATTTGGGTACCAATGAAAATCAGAAGATACATCAACAAAGTGGAAAATGTGGAATAAATGGATAAATTTCTAGACATGTATGACCTACCAAAATTGAAACAAGATGACATTAACAACTTAAACAGATCTACAATGGGAAATGAGATTAAAACAGTAATTAAAAAATCTTTAATTAAAGAGAAGCCCACGAGCAGTTAGATTCACTGCTGAATTCTACCAGACCTTTAAAGAGTTAACATAAATAGTCCTCAAACTATTTCAAAAAATACAAAGGGAAAGAATGCTCCAAACTCATTCAACAAAGCCAGCATTACACTATGCTAAAACTAGGTAGGGATGAAAAGAAAAGAAAAGAAAGAAAGAAAGAAAAAGAAAGAAAGAAAGAAAGAAAGAAAGAAAGAAAGAAAGAAAGAAAGAAAGAAAGAAAGAAAGAAAGAAAGAAAGAAAGAAAGAAAGAAAGAAAGAAAGAAAGAAAGAAAGAAAGAAAGAAAGAAAGAAAGAAAGAAAGAAAGAAAGAAAAAGTTATAGAACATAGATGCAAAAATCCCAATAAAATACCTGCAAACCAAATTAAACAACACATTATAAAGATCATACACCATGATCAAGTTGGTTTCATTATGGAAATGCAAGGATGATTCAACACATATAAATGCATAAACACAATACAGCACATAAACAGAATCAAGGGGAAAAAGCCTCATGATCATCTCAATAGATGCAGAAAAAGTCTTTGACAAAGTTCAATATCCTTTTCTGAAAAAGCGCTGAGAAACTAGGAAGAGAGGAATGTTGTATGACATAATAAAGGCTAGATATGACAATCCTGTAGCTAACATTGTCTTAAATGGGCAAAAACTGAAATCATTTCCTTTAAAGTTAGGAATGAGACAAGGGTATTCAATCTTCACTCTTTCAAAAAAAATTTATTATCGTTGCACTGGGGGTACATCGTGATATTTACAAAAGTTCGTACAATGCATCAAATATATCATGTTTGAATTCACCCCTCCATCATTCTCCTTTATCCCTCTCTCCCCATTCCTGGAATAGTTTCAACTATTCCACTTTTATACACATGTACGTAATATTTCCAACACATTTACCTTCCTGTAGCCTTTCCTTATATCTTTCCCACTCCCACTGCAGACAGGACTTTTCTCCCCTTCTTATTCTCTGTTTCTGTAAAAAGATATTGTTGTTTGTTTAAGATAGCTATACAGGGAGTTTCTTTGTGGCATTTCCATGTATATCTGTATTATAACTTGAATTGGATCATCCCCTTTATTTTTCTCCTTTTTACCTTAATCTCCTTCTTATGGTGAATTCAACTGGTTTAAAAATTCTGTATTCATTCTTGTATGGAAAGTACATCAACCATATTCATCTTCTTAACTTCCTTTATCCTCCCTCTCTTGAGTGTGACCTCCCCTTAGCATGACCTGTTTTTCATGAAATTGCTATATTTGTATTATGTCTATATTCCACATATGAGGGAGAACATGTCGCTTTTGACTTTCTGAATCTGGCTAACTTCATGTAAGATGATGTTCTCCAGTTCCATCCATTTGCCTTCAAATGACAAAATTTCATTCTTCTTTGTGGCTGAATAAAATTCCATTGTATATAAATACCACATTTCCTTAATTCCACTCATCAGTACTAGGACATCTTGGCAGTTTCCATAGCTTAGCTTTTGTGAATAATGCTGCAGTGAACATGGGTGTGCAGGTGCCTTTATTGTAACCTGACTCACATTCCTTCAGGTATATCCCTAGGAGTGGAATTGCTGGATCATATGGCAGATCTATTTTTAGTTTTTTGAGAGGCCTTCATACTGTTTTCTATATTGGTTGTACTAATTTACATTCCCACCAACAGTGTATGAGGGTTTCTTTCCCCCCACATCCTAGCCAACATTTGTTGTTTGTGTTCTTGAGGAATGAGGTGGAATCTTATTATGGCTATCATCAGGAAAATGAACCACAACAAAAACTGGCAAGGATTTGGGGTAAAAGAACCCCCTATACATTGTGAGTGGGAATGTAAATTAGTCTAGCCGCTATGGAAATCAGTGTGGAAGTTCCTTAAAAAAAACTGAAAATAAAACTGCCATATGATCCTGCTGTATCACTCTTGGGCATGTTTATTGCAACACTATTCACAATACCCAAGTTAAGGAATCAGCCTAGGTACCCCTCAACAGATGCATGGATAAAGAAAATGTGGCTTCTATGCATACTGAAGTATTATTCAGCCATAAAGAAAAATGAAATTATATTGTTTGTAGGAAAATAGGTGGAACTGGAGATCATTATGTTAAAAAAGAAAAGGTTCAGAAAGACAAACATTCAATGTTTTCTTTCGTATGCGGAATCTAGACCTAATATGTGTATGTATATATGTATATGTATACATAACATGAATGGAAATGTGAGATGGGGGGATAAGAGAGGGAAAAAGAAGATAGAGGGTAAAGTACATTGTATGTATGAAGATGGCATAATGAACCCACTTAAAACTATTAAATATAGGGGAAGGGGGAACAGGCAAAAGGAAGAAATAGAGTGGGCTGGTTTGATCAAAGTACAATATATGCATGCATGGAAATGTGTGAAATCCCTCTGTGTGTGCATAATATACACTAAAGAAATAATTCTAATGCTTGTTCAATATAAAAAATTAAAAAATAAAAGTGTGTCAAGTCATATTTATCTTATTTATTACTATGATAATTGTGTTATAGGATAATATGATCTCAAATAATAAATTCCCTAAAATCTGTTATAACTTGCTTTGGAGCCCAGTGCATGAGATGTTTTCCTAAATAATCTATATATGCTCAAATAGGATATATGTTATATAGTTGATAAAATCTGAGCTTCTTTTCTCACTTTCTCTCTATTCCTGTGTCTATATGTAAAATTTTAAAATAATTTTATTTTTATTTTATCTATACTTAATTTTGATTTACTTGTTTACTTGGTCTGAGAAAGTTTTATTAAAATCTCCAAAGGGCTGATGGATTTTGAAGCTACACTGTTAGCTGCATAGTAATTTATTTTCTTTTTCCTGAAGAACTAAAGATTTTGTCACTATAAATAATTCTCATTAGCAGAGGACACTCTTAGTTTAAAGCCTATTTTTTTTCTGATCTCAATATAGATGGGCTGTGTTTCTCTTAGTATTCTCATTTTTTATCTTCTATGACTTTCAATCTTTCTGTATGCATATGAACAAGTGTGAATATTATGAATAATATATAACTATTATATGTTTTTTAATCCATTCTTAATCTTTTGAAATAAGGCATTTCTACCTTGTCATTATGTGCTGTATATTTGGCCCACCACGTCTGCATTCTTTCATCTCCCCTCTTTTTAAATTTATTACTTGTTCTCATACTGTTTCCTTGCTTCTACTGTTACACAGCCTATTTCACTTCTTTCAAAGGTAATCCAAGAAGTGTGTGAGATTTTTATATGTCAGAGTCTAATATTTATTAATTATTTTACTCTTCTCCAAGCAATACATTTCACTTTAACCTACTTGAAATGCTAGGATCAGTTTTCAATCTAGGCTATAGTGCTAGGCATTATATTCTGCTTTTTAAAATTCTAAAGGTTTCTTGTGATTGTGTTTATATAGTTGATGTCAGCTTAAATTTAACAACAGGTCACCATATTCTCTACCCTCATTTCTTGCATCTTCTATCTACTCTCTGAAATCCTTTACTCACTAAGTACATCCTCTAGGTTTTATCCATTGTGAATGAAGTTTTAATGTACACAATTATGCAGATCAGATATTTCTTTGGGATCTTGATTTTGTTGTCTTTGTACATATACCCAGAAGTGGGATTGCTGAATCATGTGATAGTTCTACTTTTTAATTTATTATTATTATTACTGGTGGTGGTACTAGGGTTTGAACTTGTCAGGCCGGCATTCTACCACCTGAGCTATTCCCCCACCCATTTTGGTGTTGGGTATTTTCAAGATAAGGTCTTATGAACTATTTGGGTGGCTGGCTTTGAATCACAATCCTGATCTCTGCCTCTTGAGTAGCTAGGATTACAGGTGTGAGCCATTGGCACCCAACTTACTTTTTAAGTTTTTGAGGAAGGGAAATAAGCAAGTTTACTAAATGATTTCACTTATATGAAAATAAAAGGTTCAAACTCATAGAAACAGAGTTGAATTGTGGTTTGCCAGGGGCTGCAGGGAGAAAAAACAGTGTAAAATGGGTGTAAATTCCAGTTATGCAAGGAGAGTACGTTCTAGAGAACTGCTGTATAAATTTATGTCTGTAATTAACAAAACTTAAGCATTTTTAAGGGGATAGGTTTCATGTTAAGTGTTCTTAATACAAAAAAGAATTGATTTTATGAGTGTCTCTTTGTAGCAAATAGCTCAGTTTTATTTTGTCTGAAATGTCTATATATAACTGTATAAATCTGTTTGAAGGTTGTAATGTTCTCTCAATATTTCATTGGCTCTAACTCTCAACTTTGCTGTTGGAAAGCCACTCTAAAATCTTTTTTTAAAAAATATAGTCAGACTTTTTCTTTAAGTATTAAAATATTTGTTTTGGTGTTTTTCAGCTCACAATATCACTTGGTATAATTTTTGGTATGCTATTTTGAATACTTCTGGGCTTTGTGAATCTATAGCTTCCTTTTTTTGATAAATTTTCCCAATTTGTTATTGTCCCACATTTTACTTCTCCTTGTTTCTGGTTTTGTTTATAAATATGGGAGTTCTTCATGACATGCTTTACATCTTAATTCTCCTTCAAACCTACATCACTTTTCCTCTTCTGGCTACAGTTACACAGGGCTTATTTCAATTTATAAATTCTCTCTTTAACTCAATGAAACATCTATATTGAATTTTGTGTGTATACAGTAGTGGGGCTCAACCCTAAAGCCTTGCATGTGCTAAGCAAGTGTTCTACAATTGAGCTATATCTCTAGGCCTGGGGTTCTTGAATTTTTAATCTGAGTACATACTTTCCATACTTATAATACAATTTAAATCTTTATTCAAATATACTTAGACATTAATAATCTGCTTTCCCTTGCCAATATTTCTAGTTATTCCTTTTATTTATTTAAGCTTATTATGCATGCTTTTGATATTACAATCTTACAATTTTAAAACAGAAAGGTTTTGTGCTTGTATAAGTTTTCTGTTTGCCCTTGTTTATATTTCCTTCTTTCCTTTTCTTGTGTTTCTATTCTGAGCTTATCATTCTTGTATTTTAAGTGACTGGCTGCAGAGCAACTTGGCATTCACTTCTGCAATTTCCTAGAAGGACAACCAACCAATTATGATTTTACGTTGAATTATTGATTCAATTTTTAACCTGTGTAAGAAATGTGAATTTCTTCAATTTTAAGTGAAAGAACAGCTCATAGTTAAAAATCAAGAGGATTTTTTCACTCCATTCATTGTCAAGATTTAAGACAAGTAATTTTTCTTGTAGTTTACAACAGATTATTTCTACTTCACACTAATACAGGGGCACTTTTTGGGTCTCAGAAATTTCTGACTATGTCTCCAGTGCTATTTATCTCAATGTTCAAACCCTTGACTTCCTGAGCAGATCCTATGCCCATATGCTACAAAAACCAAATCTTAAACTCAATCCTTGTTATTGCCCTGTTTACCAATATGATTCTCAATAAATAGAAGTGCCCTTTTTTTTTTCTTGTAGTACATTTTAACTTTTACTGTTTTTTTGTTTTTCCTAAGATTTCCCTCTTTTTAGCTCAGGATTCAGTAAGTGATTGTTTCTTTGTAACTGTATGTATATCCTGTCAGTATCCAATACTGGTTTTACTTGAAATGAATGAGTTTCATAAATACAGGTTCTAGTGTATATCTGAAAAGTCTTACTGTGGAAGGTTTAGCAATGCTAATTTGTGTTTTTCATAGATGTACTACATATTTAGGAATGGAAACCCATCAACCCGCTGTCATTTTACTTCACTCATATCCAGAAAAAGTTTTGTTAAATATATCACATCATTTCTACCCTAGTTCTTTGTATAAAATTATAGTATGCTCTTATGAATAAATATACACATTTTCAAAAGATCTACTGTTGAAAAAGTATAAGCCAAAAAAAAAAAAACTCCCTAAAACAAGGCAAAATGTTCAAAGGGTGACTAAGTTTAGTAAGCAAAAGCAAGACATACTAGGATGTTGAAACAACATGAAAATCAATCATCAGATAAAAGCATGGTTCAAAGGTAACAATTTGCAGCTTTAAGGCCCTTCTTGGATTATGTTCACATGAGGTGACAAGTCTTTGGACCAGTCTGTCCAGCCTTTTCCTCACTTTTTCTAACCCAAATGTGTGTTGAAGTATTCCCACAGAGGAATGCAGTTGAAAGCATTTTTCAAACGCTGACTATCCAGTCACAATAGTCACCTATATGTTGGAAATGACAAATGACTCAGGCTACATAAAATGCTATCAAAGACAAAAGGAGAATTAAAATAATAATCACATGACATTTTTATCCTGTAGTTTTCTTCACTGTAAATTCAGTATTAGCTCAGTCTTGTTTTGCCTGAGATATTAAGTGACACAAAAATCAAAGATCCAGGTTGGTACACCAAATATTCTATTTCCAACAAAATGCATTATATTGAACAGAGAGACATAACACTCATCTGTGGGTCACCAGCATCATGATAATGTACTGCTCTACAATTAAAAAGCACTTTCATATGTAGCATCACATTTTGGCTTCATTCATAAAGAAAAAAACCCATTGAATATGCAGAGAAAGCATTAGTGTCCTCTTTTGTAAAAATTACAAAACTGAGTCACAGAAGAAATATGTAATTGTCTCAAGGTCTCACAGATAATAAGGGGCAATGAAAGAATATAATTGTTGCTTGAATATTTTCAGAAGTGGGTTTGAAAGTCTGGTACATGTGGAAATAGAATAGAAGCATGTACCAGCCTGGTGAAACGTAGGAGCTGAGGAACTGACACCTAAGAGGATGCTGCTTTCTCCTAACAAATTCTGGAAGTGTCCATTATTATCCTGTAAGGTAGGTCACAATGAATCTGGCTAACAGGCACACTGATGAGTCTGGTTTACAATAACTATAGTTCTGGGCTCGTGGAGTGGCTCAAGCAGAAAGAGCATATGCCTAGCAAGTGTGAGGCACTGAGTTCAAACCCCAGTATCACATTAAAAAAAAATCATAGTTCTGAGTTAGCTGTCATATTCCTGAGATTCAGGCAAGGAGGTAGAGAAATCAACTTCTAGAATGAGACTGAAAAGTATAAGGACAAACACATGTGCCCCAACGAACTGCACTGCAAGTTTATAGGGGATCCTGTATTTAATTAGAAAGATGTCTAACTGAGGAATCAGGCAGAATCTGAGTCTTTCAGACTGACAGCCATCAGGGAGAGTAGCTGCACTGGGGCTTCACACAGGTGACAAGTTCACGTTGGTTGGTTAGATTGTGATATTAATTGATTAAAAGGAGGACTTGGGAGGAAGAATCAGTAGTGCTGGATGATCTGCTCTCATATCTGGGGAAGTGGTTTAATTGTAACTTTTCTCTGGGCATCTCTCATCCCTGTCCCTACATAAGTTCAGAATTAAAAAGTGTGACTGGTAAAAGATCCACGCTGGCCCCTGATCCAGCTATATTTAATCCGGTGTTCAATAATTCAAAAAATATTCTGTTTTCACTATGAATGAAGTGAATCCCACATGATTGAGGTTTCCACAAGGATTTTATGCATTTTGGCACATTGAAGTTGTTTTTCAGAAAAATACAGTTCCTGAATCAGATGGGTGATTATTTTCAACCAGAAAATATCCTATTTTGTACACTGATGTTTTACTGCTTAAGGAGGTCATGGGTTGGTTTGATCCAGCAATACCACTCTTGGGGATATACCCAAAAGACTGTGACACAGATTACTCCAGAGGCACCTGCACACCCATGTTTATTGCAGCACTATTCACAATAGCCAAGGTATGGAAACAGACAAGATGCCCCACCACTGACAAATGGATCAAGAAAATGTGGTGGGATTTTTCCAAGATGGTGGCTAGAGGGAGAAAGCAGAAAGCGTGCCTCCTATAGTGAAATCTTGGAGAGACACTGGAGACACACCTTGCAGGCAAAACCACTGAGAAGACGCAAAACTTTGACCCCTCCACATCTCCAGCCAGCACAGAGCATCTCCAATTCATGTTAATGGAGAAACCAGGAGGGCCCCCAGGCCGCCAGACGCCTGCGCCCAGATGGCTTGGGAAGACGCGGACAAGGTAAGCTTGGCAGGACCACAGTGCTCCCACAGACAAGCCTGGACCAGAGCAGCATAGCCCTCTGGACAGACCGACCTCCACCCGGGGAAAAAAGAGAAACTGAGTAATAAGCAATAAGAACAATAAAGACACGTGGGAAAGAGAGTGGGGAGCACTGAGTGCCAAAGATTGGGGGAAGGGAATCCTTCCCAGAATTGTAAATAAACAAGCTGGGCGGACTGGAGAGGCTCCGGCGGGAGCGGGGGCGTGCCCAGCAATGAGGAGCTGGAAAGCCTGTGAGAGTGGCAGAGGGATGAAAACTCCACAGGAGAGAGGGGAAGACCCACTTCCCACGTGAACTGTAAACAAACACTGCGGCTGGCAGGAGCAGCAGCACCACCCAGTAATCAGGAGTGGGAAAGCTTGTAAAAGCGGTGGTGGGAGGAAAACTCCACAGGAGAGGGGGAAAGACCCACTTCTCATGGGAGCTGTAAATAAACACGCAGGCCTGAGAAAGCGGGTACAGTGTCACCTCCCCCAGCACAGGAGAACTCTGAGTAAACAAAGCCTGTGGGGCCAGGTGAGTGCTAAGCTCACCCCTGAGATCTGCATAAATAAAGCCTCCAGCAACAGCAGGCTGACAGCAGCAGGCAGGCAAGACACAGCCGCAGATACCATTCACAGAACTGTCTCCAGACTCTTTTTTTTTTCTCTCTCTCCCTACCTCTGATAAGAAAACAACCAAACTACACCTGCATGCTGAAAAACTTACTGAAACTGTATTGCATTTGAACTTGGGACACTTTGTGGGGTTTTGCTTTTTGTTTTTTGTTTTTGTTTTCTTTTGTGCAGTTTTGTTCTACTTTATGCGTCCCCTTTGATGAGACAACTACAGAACAACATCTGAGGCACCATCTCCAGGATTGGAGACTGAGACGGAAACCAAAATTATTAAGACTGAAACTTCATTGCATTTGAACTTGGAGGGTTTTTTATTTATTTATTTATTATTACCTATTTTTCATTTTGTTTTATTTTATTTATATATATATATTTCTTTCATTTACATATTTTTCATTTTTATTCTTATCTTTATTCTTTTTATTTTTTATTTTCAATCCTCTCTCTGTCTCTCTAATGCCTGTTTAGCTTACTGTCGATTAGTACACTAACACTCCCTGTTTATACCTTTGTAACTTCCTTGATTGATTCCCTATTTCATTTTCTCCTACTTATCTGTTTGTTTTTCCCTTTTCTTTAACGTCTTGCTTTCCATCTCCTCTCACCCTTCCAATCTAAATCTTACCATTGTTATTATTACAAGCTAGAAAATACTTAATTGCACACAGTACAGGGACAGTAACAACACCAAGGACAATGAGGGGAAGACAGAAAAAACTGGGAAACCAGTTTCCCCACAGCAAAAAATTAGTACAGGAACCACAGGGAAATGAAGAAAACAGATACTCAGATACAGACTCCAACAAAATGAAGATAAACTATGCCAAAGGACCCAATGAAACCCACAAGAATAATTTAAAATTACACATACTACAGGTACTCAATGAGAATTTTATAGAGATGATACTAGACAGGGTCAACCAAAATGTACAGGAAACACTCAAGAAATTCCAAGACAACAAAAATAGAGAATTTGAAAAAGCAAAAGAAGAAAAAAAGGAAACCATCGAAGCACTGTATAAACACCAAAGGGAAACAGAGAACACAATCAATAAACAGATAAATGAACTCAGGACAAAAATAGACAACATTAAAGAGGAAACCACCCAGGATACGGATAACCTCAGAAAAAAGAATGAAACAGAACTGCAAAACAAAACAGAAGGCCAATCCAGCAGAATAGAACAAACAGAAGACAGAATCTCAGAACTTGAAGATGAAATGGTAATCAAAGGAAAAACCCAAGAACTATTAATTAAACAACTCAGGACCTGTGAAAAGAAAATGCAAGAACTCACTGACTCCATCAAAAGACCAAACTTAAGAATCATGGGCATCGAAGAAGGAAAAGAGGTGCAAGCAAAGGGAATGCATAATATATTCAACAAAATAATAACGGAAAATTACCCAAATCTAGAGAAAGATATTCCCATACAGATGCAAGAGGCCTCCAGGACACCAAACGGACCAGATCAAAATAGAACTACCCCATGGCATATTATCATTAAAACAACAAGCTCAGAAACTAGGGAAAGAATATTGAAAGCTGTAAGAGAGAAAAAAAAGTAACATACAAAGGTAAACCCATCAAAATCACAGCAGACTTCTCAACAGAAACATTAAAAGCAAGAAGAGCATGGGTGAGATCTTCTGGGCACTGAATGAAAATAACTTCAACCCCAGGATACTCTACCCAGCAAAACTATCATTCAAAATAGATGGAGCAATAAAAGTCTTCCATGATAAGCAGAAACTAAAACAATATGTGACCACAAAGCCACCACTACAAAAGGTTCTTCAAGGAATTCTGCACGCAGAAAGTGAAACCCAACTTAACTATGAAAAACAGGCAGCTCCAAACCACAGCAAAAGAAAAAGCAAGAAAGTAGAGAGTAACCTCAACTTAGGTACACACAATCAAACCTTCAAACAACTAAGGCAACTAAATGACAGGAATCACCACATACCTATCAGTACTAACACTTAATGTTAACGGACTTAATTCACCCATCAAAAGGCACTGTTTGATGAAATGGATTAAAAAGGAAGATCCAACAATTTGTTGCTTACAGGAGACCCATCTCACCGACAGAAATAAGCATAGGCTTAGGATGAAAGGTTGGAAGAAGATTTACCAAGCCAATGGCCCCCAAAAACAGGCAGGAGTAGCAAAACTTATCTCTGACAAAGTAGACTTCAAACCGACATTGATCAAACGAGATAAAGAAGGACATTCCATACTAATAAAAGGGGAAATAGACCAAAAGGAAATACTAATCATCAACCTGTATGCACCAAATGTCAACGCACCCAATTTCATCAAACATACCCTGAAAGACCTAAAAGCATACATTAATGCCAACACAGTGGTTGTGGGAGACTTTAACACCCCATTATCATCAATAGATAGGTCATCCAAACAAAAAAATCAATAAAGAAATCCAAGATCTAAAATATACAATAGATCAAATGGACCTACTTGATGTCTACAGAACATTTCATCCAACTTCTACACAATATACATTCTTCTCACCAGCCCATGGAACCTTCTACACAATAGATCATCTCCTAGGGCACAAAGCAAGTCTCAGCAAACATAAGAAAATAGAAATTATACCGTGCATACGGTACATACACCTGGAAACTAAATAACTCATTACTTAATGAACAATGGATCATCGATGAAATAAAAGAGAAAATTAAAAGGTTCCTGGAAGTCAATGAAAATGAAAACACAACCTACCAGAACCTATGGGACACAGCAAAGGCAATCTTGAGAGGAAAGTTTATAGCCATGAGTGCATGGCTATAAACTGAAAGATCCCAAATCAATGACCTAATGATACATCTCAAACTCCTAGAAAAACAAGAACAAGCAAATCCCAAAACAAATAGAAGGAGAGAAATAATAAAAATAAGAGCTGAAATCAACGAAATAGAAACCAAAAAAACCATACAAAGAATTGATGAAACAAAAAGTTGGTTCTTTGAAAAAATAAACAAGATCGATAGACCCCTGGCAAACCTGACTAAAATGAGGAGAGAAAAAAACCCAAATTAGTAGAATCAGAAATGCAAAAGGGGAGATAATAACAAACACCATGGAAGTCCAGGAAATCATCAGAGACTACTTCGAGAACCTATATTCAAATAAAGTTGAAAATCTTAAAGAAATGGACAGATTTCTAGATACATATGACCATCCAAAACTGAACCAAGAGGAAATTAATCACCTGAATAGGCCTATAACACAAAATGAAATTGAAGCAGCAATCAAGAGTCTCCCCAAAAAGAAAAGTCCAGGACCTGATGGATTCTCTGCTGAATTCTATCAGACCTTTAAAGAAGAACTGATACCAACCCTCCTTAAACTGTTCCATGAAATAGAAAGGGAAGGAAAACTGCCTAACACATTTTATGAAGCCAATATTACCTTATCCCAAAACCAGGCAAAGACACCTCCAAAAAGGAGAACTATAGGCCAATCTCCTTAATGAACATTGATGCAAAAATCCTCAACAAAATAATGCCAAACCGAATTCAACAACACATCAAAAAGATTATTCACCATGACAAAGTAGGCTTCATCCCAGGGATTCAGGGGTGGTTCAACATATGAAAATCAATAAATGTAATAAACCATATTAACAGAAGCAAAGGCAAAAACCACTTGATCATCTCAATAGATGCAGAAAAAGCCTTTGATAAGATCCAACACCATTTTATGACAAAAGCTCTAAGAAAACTAGGAATAGAAGGAAAGCACCTCAACATTATAAAAGCTATATATGACAAACCTACAGCCAGCATTATACCTAACAGAGAAAAACTGAAACCATTCCCTCTAAAATCAGACAAGGATGCCCACTATCTCCACTCCTATTCAACATAGTACTGGAATTCCTAGCCAGAGCAATTAGGCAAGAAGGAATCAAAGGAATACAAATAGGTAAAGAAACTGTCAAAATATCCCTATTTGCAGATGACATGATCCTATACCTTAAAGACCCAAAAAACTCTACTCAGAAGCTTCTAGACATCATCAATAGCTATAGCAAGGTAGCAGGATAAAAAATCAACATAGAAAAACCATTAGCATTTCTATACACTAACAATGAGCAAATTGAAAAAGAATGTATGAAAACAATTCCATTTACAATAGCCTCAAAAAAAAAATCAAATACCTAGGTGTAAACCTAACAAAAGATGTGAATGACCTCTACAAGGAAAACTATAAACTTCTGAAGAAAGAGAATGAGGAAGACTATAGAAAGTGGAGAGATCTCCCGTGCTCATAGATTGGTAGAATCAACATAGTAAAAATGGCTATACTACCAAAAGCAATCTACATGTTCAATGCAATTCCCATCAAAATTCCAATGACATTCATTAAAGAGATTGAATAATTTACCCTGAAGTTCATTTGGAAACACAAGAGACCATGAATAGCCAAGGCAATACTCAGCAAAAAGAACAATGCTGGAGGTATCACAATACCTGACTTCAAACTATATTACAAAGCAATAGCAATAAAAACAGCATGGCAGTGGCACAAAAACAGACATGAAGACCAGTGGAACAGAATAAAGGACCTGGATATGAATCCTCACAGCTATGCTCACCTTGTTTTTGACAAAGGTGCCTAAAACATACGATGGAGAAAAGATAGCCTCTTCAACAAATGTTGCTGGGAAAAGTGGTTATCTGCCTGCAAAAAACTGAAACTAGATCCATGTTTATCACTCTGTACCAGTATCAACTCAAAATGGAGCAAGGACCTTAATATCAGACCCGAAAGTCTGAAGTTACTACAGGAAGGAGCAGGGAATATTCTGGTATAGGCAAAGGATTCCTCAGTAGAACCCCAGCAGCCCAGCAACTAAGAGAAAGGATGAACAAATGGGAGTACATGAAATTAAAAAGCTTCTGCACAACAAAAGTAATGGTCTCTAAACTGAAGAGACCACCCACAGAGTAGGAGAAAATATTTGCCAGCTATGCATCAGACAAAGGACCGATAACCAGAATATACAGGAAGCTCAAAAAACTAAACTCACCCAAAGTCAATGAATCAATAAAGAAGTGGGCAACTGAACTAAACAGAACTTTTTCAAAAGAAATTCAAATGCCAAAAAAACACAAGAAAAAATGCTCACCATCCCTGGCTATAAAGGAAATGCAAATCAAAACCACACTAAGATTCCACCTCATCCCTGTTAGAATAGCCATCATCAAGAACACCAACAACAACAGGTATTGGCAAGGATGTGGGAGAAAAGGAACCCTCATACACTGCTGGTGGGAATGCAAACTAGCGCAACCACTCTGGAAAACAATATGGAGGCTTCTTTAAAAACTAAACATAGATCTGCCATATGATCCAGCAATCCCACTCCTAGGGATTTACCCAAAGGAATGCGACTCAGGTTACTCCAGAGGCACCTGCACACCCATGTTTATTGCAGCACTAGTCACAATAGCCAAGTTATGGAAACAACCAAGATGTCCCACTACTGATGAATGGATTAAGAACATGTGGTATTTATACACAATGGAGTTTTACTCAGCCATGAAAAAGAATGAAATCTTATCATTTGCAAGTAAATGGATGGAACTGGAAAACAACATCTTGAGCAAGGTCAGCCAGGCTCAGAAGACCAAAATCATATTTTCTCCCTCATATGCGGACTTTAGATCTAGGGCAAAGGCAGTAGTGTTTTTGGACTTGGGTCACACACTAAGGGGAGAGCACATGCAGGAGGAATGGGGATAGGTAGTAAACCCAAAACTTGAAAGTGTTTGATGCCCCCACTGCAAAGGAGTTAATACAGTAACCTTAAATTGACAGAGGTCAATAGGGGAAGGTGCCCGGGAAGTAATGAAGAGGTCAGGTAGAGATGAATCAACCTGGGTTGTAATACATTTGTGCATGGAAGCAATGCTAGGAATCTCTCTGTATAGCTGTCCTTATCTCAACTAGCAAAAACGCTGTGTCTTTCTTATTATTGCTTATGTCTACTCTTCAGTAAAATTGGAGAAAAGGGCAGAACAGGTTCTGCCTGGAAGCAAGGGGGATGGTGAGGAGAGGGAGGGAGCAGGGGCAAGGGGGAGAAATGACCCAAACAATGTATGCACATATGAATAAATGAATCAAGAAAAAAAAGCTACTCCCTAAGAAAAATCAATGGGTATTTGAGATCATTCAATGTACAAGAAGCAGAGGCGAAGAATATACCCAGAAGAAACAAATTTTGGGGTTGTTTCCTTTGGTTTTAGAATACAACTCAAGGTGTACAAAAGCTGGAAGCTAGTGACATTAAAATAATGGCATTTTGGGTGATCTAAATATTCTTACTTTCACTTTTCAACATGAGCAGGTATATACTACTGTTTTTATTCAATTATTATTTAGTTACTGTAAGTGCTAATCTCTTACTAATTATGTGTTCCTATTTATAATAATAAATTCAAAAACCTAAATTAAGCTCTAGAAATGCAAAATTCCACAGCATTGCTAAGGATATTGATATATATACATGAGTGAAAGGTATGAATAGAAGTTGCAGAAAGCTCTCACAGTCTTTTGGAAACTTACACTGCTAGTTATCTTTTCCTACATGTTGTTTAATGATCCTTAAGAAATAATAAATATTTGGGCAGGAAACTCAACACCCTGTATGATGCAAACTCCCAGCCTCTGTAGGATATGGAGACATATCTGTGGTAATCACATACACACAGAGCTGGCTGACTGGTAGGTTTTAAATAGAATATTTTCTCTCCTTTATAGAAACTATAAATAAGGTCCCTGAAATAGGAAATGGTAATCATTAAATTGACGAAGAAAAAAGAGCCACGACCACTAGACGTCCTTTCTGTGGCCTCAAGCAGGCTGCTGTTTCTCCAGCCCCAGTCACCTTGTATAAAAAGAGGAGATGGATTTGATAATCCGTGTCTCTCCAGCTCTGAATTTCTAAATCAAGAGTGCTTACATTCTTCAATGTGTACATGGCTTAATTACTAGCGCAGACCTGAAAGAATATTTAATTTTTCTTAAAACCCTGACTTCTCATTTTCCCCCTCTGTGGGCTACTCTGCCCTGTCTTTGGTATGGCACGGGAACCAGGAAACCTGTGCTTTGGAATTCTCTGAGGCGTCACTTGGGTCCTAGATGTTATAACTAAACTCTGCTTTTTTTAGATAAGCAAAGGGGCCAAGAGAGGACTTCCTATAATTAGCTCTCACAGTGATAATTTCCCAGAACCAACATTCATCAGTGCACATATTGGAAAGCAGGGCTTCCTACTTTCCAGATGGCACAGAGGGCGACTGGGGGATACTTCCAAAGAATAATGCAAGTTACCCTGAAATGGAGCCCTTCCAAAGGATGAGGAGCAAAGCAATATTTTTCCTCAATTATAGCTCCATAGGCAATATCTGTATTTTATACAACAAGACTATGCAAATGTTTCTTTCAGGAGAAATGTTATTAAGCATATTGGTGAGAAAGGATGACAAAGTTGGGATGTAGATTAGTTATTTTAATAATCCAGAGGGCCAACTACTCATTCTATGGAAAGTGAGTGTAGTAAGCAATTAAACTCTTGAAGTGTCAATAAAACAAACGCTGATTACATTCAGCCGAAGAATCTGTAATAAAACAGAAACAACTTTTTCCTACATATATTTTCAAGCTTGTGGCTGTGGAATTACATGTTTCTTCTATGTTTTCATAAGGTAAGCCTTGTTCTCAACTAATAGCAAGAAAAATTTTAGTTCTATTGCCAAGAAAATTATCTCCATCTGAAATACTTGTAGTTTTTGTTTTCTTTCACCTAAGTCATAATGCCCTCAAACTATGCCTAAGATTATAATTTATCCAATGTCCCAAGTCAAAATTTCTTCACTTGATGCCTGAATCAGACACATTAGCAACTTAAATTTGGTTCACAGGGATCTAAGCATTTTACTAATGATTTGTGGCTCAAAATCATATTAAGAAGTAATACTACATACTTCAGTCTACTCCCTCCAAAACTGCCTATTGGAAATGCATATTTGTGACACTACAAATTGGTCCTTGGAAATCAGTAGGCAATTTTGAAAAAAAAATACTTTATGAGACCAGAGATTATGAATAAAGGACAATTATTATAATCTCAGAAAATCCTAAAAAGCCTGGAGTATTAACTAACTGGATGGGGTTGAAGAGAATGTTTACCAGCTCCAAAGTCAACATCCAAAATGCAACATTTGAAGAAAAAGCTTCAAATGTTCCCTCAGCACTGACTCCAATGAATGCCCCCAAATAAGAGGTCAAAACAGCGTAAGCCTCTGCAGCCTGGAAGTTTAGAGTAAGAAAAGAAAATAGTTTTGTTTGATCTGAGCTTTTATTAATGCCAATAGTTCTCAAAGAGATAATACTGGAGTCTAGGTACTATTTCCAAGAAGAATCCTTCACTGGCAATGCACAAATTAATAATACACAAATGCCTCTGCAGCACTGATAGTATTTTGTGCTTGTCTTATACTTTCCAGTGTTTTAGGGAAAGGTGTTAAAAGACCTTTACGTATATTATCTTCAGCTTCCAAGACTTCTATGAGGTAGACAGGAACTATACCCTCACTTTTGTTTTATAAAGATTCTGAAATGTGTAGAGGTTAAGAAACTAACTCCAAGTGACAAGACTTAGAATGGGTAGGCCAGAAGGCCCTCGCAGGTCTCCCATTTCCATGCCCACTGTTCATTCTACCAGCCTTCCCTGACACAGCATTTCTTAAAGGAGTCATTCTCATCTTCTTCAGCAAATGAAAAGCTCTGAAAGAATCACGGTGGAGCCTCCAAGATTCTGACTCCCTTCTATATTCCAGCCATTTGTCCAAGAAGTAACTTGGGCTGTATCCAGTGACCCGATTCCAAATAAAGTAAGCACTGCAGCTCATGTTGTCCAGCTTAGCATCATGCTTTATAATTTTTCATTTTGATAGCTTTTTGACATGCTCAGGGAAAAGCCGTGATTGTAAATAAATGATATCTTTGTCTTTCTCTTCCTTAAAGGTGGATCCATCCAATGAATTTCCTAGCAGTTCATTACCCTCGAGAGACTGGAGGGCTGGCAGCTTGCATGACCTCATTTTCAGGAGGCATTGCAATCCATCTAGCCGATTAGCTTTCTAAGCCATCTCGTTGGAAGATAAACGTGAGGAATGGGTATAGACAAGTGGGCTGGAATGGGCAGCTACCTCCTACCAGTACCTGTGTGGGTCAGGAAGCCAATAGGTCAGTGCCACGTGAGTAGGAGCAGATGGCATCTTTGGCAGAGCCTGTGGCAGAAATTTATAAAATGCCTGGTAATTGGTTCCAGCAGGATTTTCTGGGTAAAATTCTAAGGGCTGAAATAGCCAGGGCTCTCGTTTCTCTGTGCTTGTTCCAGCAAGAGCCAGTGCTGCCAGTATCAAAGCTTGCTCTGTATCAAAAGGTGCTCTGTCTTTTAGTAACTTATTTTTATGGCTTGCCATTAGTTTTCAAAGAATTCTTCTTTTCACTCTCACCCTTCACATTCCTTCTTTGCTCTTGAAACCTGTTATGCTTTATACCTGAGGACAAAAGCAACTGAAAATAGGAGTCATTTCCATTTTCCCGCAACCCTCCTTTTCAGACACAAAACGCAAAAAGCTAAAGCTCTGTGAGTATACTGTTGAATTGGTGATTATTCCCCTAGTCTTAATTTTGACAGTAACAGAGATTTGATAGCACACATGCAAACACATACAAAACACATGTTCCCTATGACTAGTCAGCCTCGAAAAGGATTATCAGTGGACAAAAGATCACCTTTTCAAGAAAACAGACATTTTTAAATGGAGCACTTTCAATAGCTTTTTGACATCGCAGAAGCACAGTTTGTCAAAAAATGCAGGGAGTCAGCCTGAAAACACCCCTAGACACACACACACACACACACACACACACACACAGAGAGAGAGAGAGAGAGAGAGAGAGAGAGAGAGAGAGAGAGAGAGGTGCTGAAAGCCTGCTTTGTCTGTATAGCTATTCTCTTCCCCATTCATCAAAAACATCATTGCCCTACTTCTGTGAATTTTCCTTGCTTGCTTTGATCTCCTGTGTCAGAGCAGGAAGGGAACAGTTCAGCCATCTTATTTTTCACACAAGAAAATAGCAACCCACTGGGGAAGTGACTTTGCCGAGTCTGGGAGAGGGTAGCAGCCAGGTTTTGGTTCTCAATTTGGTTCTTCCACCAGGCCAGCTGCTTCTTGGGGAGCCGTGTCTGGAATAGTTCATTCCTTTTGCATTTTTTTTTTTTTGGCCACTACTATGTGTGGCCCTACGCAAGGTCATGGGGAAGATGCATTTGTAACAATGTAATAACTTGTCCTAGAGGGCTAATCAGTTCTTAATGTCTTTTTGCTATTTAAAGAGAGAGAAAATATTTTGGATGATGAAATGTTTAAAACTACATTTCTCTTTCCTGTGATTTTTGATCTTTGAGAAAAATAACAGTTAATATCTCTATGGATACCACCCCTAGTACAGATAGCTTTGAAACAAAATGAATGTCTTTGAAGGCCATAAAAGGATAATTTCACATCTGATAGAGTTTTCAGGAGAACACACTGACACGTATAAAGCACATTCTATTGGGAATCCAGCACTAAATTCACTAATCTCATTCAAACATCTTCATTTTATAACCAAATTATACCTACAAATGTATAAACACGAAGTAAATGGATTTAGCTTCTCACATTGTTAACCACTCCAGTGTTTCATAAGGTAGGGTGTCTTGGGCCCATTAAAATGAAGGGGCAATCTATAGGAAGCAAGTCTTTATTTCCTCTCTCTCTCCCTTAGCATTGCTCAGGTCTCATATAAGTAGATAGACTGTGCTCACTCTGAGGACACCGAAATCTTCAAAACAGAGCCATTCTCTCTCCCCAGCCCTGAAGGACTGCCAGGGAAGTCAGGTTTGAAAGATGCATCTGCATCGTGTGATTCACATTCCTTAACTTCTGTGCAGTTCACAGTTTGAAGATATGTAGTTCCAGCTTCACTTCTGAGTGGCCTCAGGTTCACTGAGATAGGCAGAGCATTAAATTCAAGACAGGAACAGAATCTGAATAGACCTTGGGTGACTGACACACAACCTGAGGATGCAATCTATTTCACTGCAAAAAAGAAAAAAAATGCCACTTGTTCTATCTCCAGGCTCTGTGAAGACTTTCCCATGAATAAAATATGGTTGCTGAGTACCTGAGATAGCTGTGTGACCCACAGCAAAAACTTACATTTAGATGCATTTTCCCCTCTCCTTGCTTTCATGGTCCTTTAACATCTCCAATCTTTCTGTTTTAAATTAGAATATTAATAGTGATCATTGTTGTGCGCTAGACACTAGGCTAAAGACTTTGCATTTCACTAAAACTGCACCAAGAATACAAAGTAAATATTTGTGTCCCAATTTTGAAGGTTGCTAAAATAACTTAACCAATGTCCCACACATAGCAAGGTCAAGTCTAGATTCCAACGTTCATGCACATACTTTGCTCTTACAATAGATTCTTAAAGTGTGTTATAGGTTTTTCACACCAACTATAAATCCCACGTTGGATTTCCACTGACACCAAGTCATGCTTTAGGGCTACCTCATCCATCTAAGTAGACTCAGAGTAATGTAAAATAAACATAAGTAAGACCTAATTAACTTCAGGGAAAATTCCTAGAACACAACTGTATTTGTTTCTTTTTATATGGAATAAATTACCACAAACTTCACAGTTGCTCATTGTCCCGTTACAGTCCTCTCTCTGAATCCATGGGTTCTGCATTCTCAAATTCAACAAACTGCACACTGAAAATATTCAAAAAAGTAAAATTGCACTTATACTCAACATCTACAGATTTTTCTTATTACTCCCGAAACAATGCAATATAACAGCTGTACATATAGCACATTGTAGTAGGTATTGTAATTAATCTGGAGATGATTAAAGTATAGGGGAGGATGTGTATAGGCTATATACAAAAAGAGCATTTTTATATAAAGGACTGTGGATTTTGGTTTCTTCAGGGAGTGGGGTCCTGGAACTGATATTCCACAGATGCTGAGGAATGACTTTCTCATAATGCTGAAGTGAATATGTCACCTAGCTCTGTCCCCCATCTGGAGCCTCTGCTAAGAAAAGATCTCCCAGTTGTTAGCTTCAAAGAACAGCGCACCTTATTTTCTATCAGTGTTAAGAAGACCCACACTTTAACTTCCTCTAGGAAGTGCTTAATAAATGTAAAGTGCTTAATAAATATTGGGTGTCATTAATACCTGAGCTCAAGTTGGTGCCTGAGGAACCCTTCACAAAGTCTCTCAGGACACATTTGTGACCAAGACATAAAATGAGGAATTGGTATAAATGCAATTTTGTGAATTGAACCTCAGTAAGTGACAAAGCAAAAAAAGAAAATGCAGATCAATGGGAAAATAATCATTTGTGAACTACAAAAGGCTTTCTGAGAGTTTTCAAAATGGTTCCATAGTGCAGGTCCTCATTTCAATTCTAAAAGACAAGTAAATGACAAGCAATGAAGCTGAGCATTAAGACCAGATCTTGTGCTCAATCCCCTATTTAACCTCACCTGACCCCTGTCTTCCACAGTAACCAACTGAAATATGTTCTCTTTTAGTACCTTGAATGTGGTGATAGTAAAAGACTTTTGGGGCAGCTGTGCCCTCTAGCCTTGTCTAGAGTAGTCTCATGAACTACAAGTGGATAAACCAATCAGTGACAAGAAAAGCTGAAGAAAAAGCAAGTTTTGCTTTGACTATTATTATAATTGTGAACATGTTAATTGTACAAATTACTGAAGTTAACCATAATATTTCCATACATGTATACACAGCTCATTGATCAGGCCCACCTACCCTTCTACCCTCAACCCCTCCCTCACCCCCTGTAGCACTCTTCCAAGTCCCTCTACTTTCTTTGTCCTTTCTTCCCCATCCTTCCCTGTCTCCAGTGACCACTATTTCATCTCCTACTTCTACAAAATTGTTGTTTTCCATAAATGAATGAACATATGGTATTTATCTTTCTGTGTCTGGCTTATTTCATGAAATAATAATCTCCATTTTCACCCACATGCTGCAAATGACAGGATTTCTTTCTTTTTATGGCTGAGTAGTATTCTACTGTGTAAATACACCATATTTTCTTTGTCCATTCACCTACTGAAGGGCATCTGGGCTGATTCTATGGTATGGCTATTGTGAAAAGTACTGCAATAAACATGGAGATGGCCAAAAAGTAAATGAAAAAATGCCAATTATCAGATAACTGCGTGTCAAAACCACAATCAGATATCATGTCACCTCAGTTAGAATGGGAATCATCTTTAGATTGGAAAAAACTGAAGAACTTCTTATGACCAAGTGATTAAGATCAGATGTGTGTCATTTGGACACACACCTCCACCTGTGAGAAGGTGCCCACCAGTCTACAGTTACCCATACCCTCATAAACCACCCCAAATCAGCCTCTGTGGAAGATGGCCCATTAGGACAAGCTGGTCCTCCAACTTCCAGTCAGCTCCCTCAACGTAATAAAGTTCTGTTTCTATCACTGCTCACCTGTCAACATTGGCTTCAATCCCTCAGCAGAGGGAAACTTTTGGGGAATACCAGTAACTCCACAGACTTCTTTTTATATGCTTCTAAAAATTACTTATGGAAACTAAAGAAGATTTCTAAATTTTGATAATTACAAACTAAAATTATCCCATTACAAAAAATTGCTGTGTGAGCGCTAATATTATGCTATACTCAGGCACTTCTACCACCAGAACACACATTTTGCAAAGCCTCAAAATGTTGCTTTTTTTATTATTGCACTGTGATTTGGTGGTAGTTTTCAAGTGCTGCCATATGTTGTGTTAACTAATACATAACATTACATAGCGAATATCCCTCCATCCTCAATCACTTTAGGAATGTCCTGGCCTCCAGGGGGTGCCTGCAATTCTTCTTAGTCCTTTTGCCCCAGGACATCCCTTGAGTCCAAGGTGCTCACCCTCCAACATTCCATGAACTCTGGTTCCAGTATAAGGTGGGCATGTTCTTTGTTCTAATGTCTCTCCCAGATCACAAGTTGTCTATGTTAAGTAAGATCCCATACAGGTCCATTCAAGGCTTCTGCCTTCTCCAATTTATCCACTGCCTCCTGTTACCTTCCTTTACTTCCCCTCATGATCCTTAAGGACTCTGGGACCTGACACACCTGTGGCAATCTCCCTCCTTGCCACAAATCCCACCATTATCCTGATGGGTTGCAATGTTCATATGAAAAGGCCACCCAGAACGCTATTCTCTCAGTTCCTTTGTCCCCTTATGGGGAAAAATGGCCATGCTTAGGCTAATCACCAAACACAGAACCACTAAGCATACCCAGTAGATAGTGCCACAGCTTCTTTTGTAACTACTCAAGGTCAACTTGTTGTATAACTACAGCTAGGTTCACATGCACAGTAGATATGGTAAGTTGGCTGAATACAGGTTTTGTCTGTATTTGTATACAAACAAGTGCACTGAGTAGTCCACACTTGAATAATAAAGCATGTCAAACCTTCCTATATCTCCTAATCTTTTCTTCAGACTACACAATCTAAGATCTAGCTGCCTGGGGTGAGCACTTGACTTATACTCTCAACTTCACTTCAGAGCATCCTTAGCTAAAAGGTCCATACAGGTGTCACCACTGTGCAGCATGGCTCTATCTCTGAAATTTAGACACTTTCTAACCACACCACCTTCTCCCCAGTTTCTCATTCTCTTTCTGTCTTATTTCTCATGACATCATAAAGACTTCCATTTCATCCCGTTATGGCAATGTCTCCTTAGCTAGCTAGACCCCTTGGTCCTCTACTGACTCTCTCCCTGTTTAGTTTCCTGTGGCCACTGTAACAAATTACCACAAGTTTGGTGTTTTCAAACAACTGCAATTTATTCTCTCTCAATCCTAGAAGCAAATCAGAAATCAAGATGTCAGCAGGGCCGTTCTTCCTCCAGAGGCTCTGAGCAAGACCGTTCCATGCCTCTCTCCTAGTCTCCAGTGACTGTGGACCTTCCTTGATTGTAGACAAGTCACTCCTATCTCTGTCTCTTCACATAACCTTCTCTTCTGGCTCTTTTTTATGACAACATGTGTGATAACATTTAGAGCCCTCTTGGATAATACAGATGTCTATATCCCCAAAACCTTGCATTGCACCTCACATATAGTAAGTGCTCAATAAGCACTGGTGACTAAATTAACATAATTTCATAGATCAGAATTATCTGTAGAGTGCAGAAGTTAAAAGTATTAATTAGCCACACAAAATGAAATTTTAGTAATTAGTAAAGTGCTAATGGCTCTATACCCTGCACTGGTCAGGTTGACTGTCACGTTCCATGTGTAGGCACTTTCCTTCAAGAAGGAAATGGATACTGGAGCATGTCTGATGAAGACCAAACAGAAAATCAAAGTGCTGGAAATCATGAAAGATGAGGAACAGTTGGAGACTAATGATGTTTACCTTGGAGTGGGGAAGAGTCAGGTGCTGCCTGTATGAAGGCTAGCTTAAAATACCACGCCATGAGGCTCCATGGAACTGATCTACTCGTGAAAATTGGCCTCAGAATTGAAGGGGCTGGGCTGGGCTGATTCATGAACCTAATATGCAGAAGTCACTTGGAGTGGCAGAAGGGTTATAAGCACCACGTGAGCAGTCAGTGTTTTCTGCAGACTCTCCGATGCTATCATTCTAAGATTCAAATTAATTAGCATGTCAGGCACTTTGGTACTTAGCAGTTCTGGAACATCCTCAGCTCCATAATGCTGCGTGGGAGTACACAGCACTGACAAATGCACTCCTGGCATTTGAGTGGAGACAATTCCAGCCAAATCTTTCAGCATGATTGGATTTCTGCTCTCTTCCAACTGTCAGTGATTACAAAATTGTGTGTTTTGCTTTGTAAGACTTGTGACAAACTGCCTTACAAGTGATGCTTAAAAACAAAGAGTGACCACTTATTTTCAGTACTTAGAACCTTGGGATAGGACTATGGCCATTCTTCAGCTGATATTGTGCTTTCTTATTTGTACATATTATCATTATTCTTCAGCTGACGTTTTGATTTATGACTCTTAATATCTTTGAAGTAATGTACTTGGTAATTGTAGTCAGTCTATTGATTTTCATAAAGCTATTTTATTCAAAGCCAGTGAATCATGCACTCTCCATCTCCAGCTGCTTGGTTGGTAATGTGGATAGTCACATAGAGCTGATGCCACTATTCAGACATTTACTCTGGAGCTTCTCTTTAAATACTCTAATGAAATCTACCCACTAAGTAACTATGTGTGGTTAATCAATTCCCACAAACCTACTTTAACTATCTCAAGTATTTTATGTGTGTCCAATGTATTCAAGTAAACGTGATCATATGTAGAAAAAATTCACCTATACAATTATTTTATGCAAGAAAGGTCAAAACTGCTAAGAGAAGAAAAGGACAGAAGCAGACACTAATGTTTAATCTTTCTGATAGAAGCCACAGTGTCTGCCTGAGAGAAGTTTCCTTGATGGATTGCTAAAGTGTTAAGCTGCTGGTTTTGGTCTCCTTTTATTGCGTGTGTGTGCTTCCCTATGAGGCTCATAAACAGCTTTCCAAAGTGGTCATTTTACTCAAGTTTAATGGGCCTGGTGTATTTGCTGCTTGCTCTCTGCCGTGTAATTTGCTTAGCTTGCCACCATCAATATTCAAAACACAACTTAAAGACTGAGCAGAGCAGGCCATTGATCTGTTCTGCTAATAGGAAAGGACTGGATTCTCTAGTGAAGTCACAGTAGTCCCATGCAGTTTAGGCATCTTCCAGTCTCTGCAGCTCTGCCCACACTTGCTGGCAATGCCAGGGGAAGAGCCCTGGCTGGGAGCCCCAGGACAGGGCTTGCTCCCATGCTGCCAATAACCAGATGGGTAATAATGGCCAGGCCAGATCTCCCCTCAATCTCCACCTCCTCTCTATTAAACAGGGAAAAATTCTCCTGTCTACCTCACCAAATCTTTATGAGAATTAAGTAATACAGGTAAGCAAAAGCACCTGATAAGTAATAAGTAACTGATTAAACATATACTCACTGTCTTTGCACATCAGATGACTGTGGGGAAACATTTAGTACTATTCACAATGGGTAAAAGGAAGAGGATGGACAGGAAGAGGGGAGAGGAAATTTCACATATATTCACATTTAGCTGAGTGTTAAGTTTATAGGAACTATATGTAATTTAATTCCAGGTAAGTCTAATATGAGACCTTCATAAGTATAACTAGACAAACCTCCTACAAGTTATGCTAATGATAAATATATGAATTTTATACCAAAATACTACAAATAAAAAGAAAGAAAGGACAGGCAGAGACACCATGTTCTCCAGATCAACTCAACAATCCCAGTGCACTGTGAGCAGATGGCTGGTCACATGTCCAGGGGACAATGACTGTCTGTTTACTCATCTCTAACACTGGAAAGCATAGTTTCCTAGGCTATCTGTGAACAAAATCATTCAATGAAACTGAGAGGTAGCTCTAACCCCAAAGTACCATCTTAAAGACACAGCAGTTGAATGCAGTGAAGATCAAAATGAGATCCTGAGAGGTACTGAGGAACAAATGCCAAGTCCCTTTCCCAAGCCGCAGGCTTTCTAGGTGTGAGAATCTCTAGTCCTAAGAATCTACATTTTAAATACCAAATTTTGAGAAACACCAGGCTTTCTTAAAGGTTATTGTGGTCAGTCTCCAAATCAAAAACCAGTTTCAAGAAATCAGCACAGAATAAAGGGAAAACTTGGATTTGAGAATAGCTTCCACATCTTACCAGTAGCACAACCTTGGCAAAGTCACTTAACCTGCTTAAGTCTCCTTGGTAAAATGATAATGATAAAGTACCTCTCACAGGATTGTTAAAAAGGACAAAGAGGAAAACAAGTTATACTAATCATAGGAGCAGGTATGTTTTTAATTGTTGGTATAGTAGCTGCCTGCGCCTTCAGGGACTGGCTGACAGAGAAAAGCGACCTCTAACTAAAACCACTGTATGTGGCCTGCCAGCCAAATGACTGGCCTTGTCCCCTAGGGCTTGTGATGGCCCTAGCAAACTTCTTACCCAAGCATTCTCTTCAAGTCTTAGTACTATGATTTTGACCCTTTCATTTCTATTTCCTTAAAAAAAATAAGATTTGGCCCATAATTACAGTAAGAGTATGTATTTATGACATACTACTCGCCAGACCTTTACACTTTGTCTGCTGTGCTCAAGAAAACTTTATGAGGTGGTACACTGGCATCTCATCCCCTTTTTACAGAAGAAGAAAGCAAGGCATAGGGAAAGTTAATTTGTTCAAAAAAATCACATTTGTAGTAGGGGCAATGCCAGGGCTAGCTTCCAGGCAGTCTGATCCCAGAGCCTGTGCTCATCAGCAATTCATACCCATCATCAGGACAAGAAACATATCCTGTGTTCCTTCATGCCCTGTTCTCCTCTAAGACACATAGGCGACAAACACACAGTAAAGAAAGGTCAGTCTTTGAGGCCCACACCTGTGCACCCACAGCCTAGCCTGGCTAATATCCTCACTATAACTGGACAACTATGACTGTCCCACCCTTTGTTATTTTTTAAAATTAGACCATGGTACATACAGAAGAAGTAGAAATGTGATATGATTGAATTAGTTTCAGTTTAGGGAACCATCAATACATACTCATGTAAGAAAGTTACTGGACAGTCCATCATGAGATTTATTTAAGGTTCTAGAGTTTAAGCTTAGGATCCTGTACTTGCTAAGCAGGTGAGTCGTGGCTATACACCTGAGCCATGTCCCCCACCCCCTTATTTTGCTTTAGATACTTTTCAGGTGGGGACTCAAGTTTTTGCCTGGGCAAAACAGTCCTCCTACCCTAGGGCTTCAATGTAGCTGGGATCACAGGTGAATTCCCACACACAGCTAAGACGTGACACTGTGAGTGCAGCACTGTGAGTGCAGGAAATTACTGGAGTGTGACTCTCTAGATGAAGTGATCTAGGAGTTGAAAACTAATTGTACAGCTCTCTGGGATAAAGCTGCAAGCTTTTCTACTGCTGGATATAAAAATACAAGGCTTTCAGACCCTATAGGAATATTACAGTATCTAATTAGGTCACTCAATGGTGATTGAAAGTACTGGTACTCTTTCTTTCCTTCAGAAGAACCCAGTTTTATCCATCATCATGGATGAATACCCAGAGATATTATTTGTACCCCATCCAGCAGTCAGTTGGCAACTCAGGTAGAAAGGAGCTGGGAATACTGTCTTTCTTGACCCAGAACAACTAGACAAGTCTAGAAAGTGAGGTGGAGTAGGAGATATGCCCAGGATTAGATCAGTCCACTGGCAAAGCAAGAAGCCCATAGAGAAGTTTTTAAGTAGAAATGGCCAAGTACCTGAAACTTTGAAACAACTACAGGAAGTAGTAGAAAATATACTGGAACATATAAGCATAGGGATCAACTTCCTAAATGGAATTCCAATGGCTCAGCAACTAAGAGAAAAAAATGAACAAATGAGACTCCATCAAACTGAAAACCTTCTGCACAGCAAAAGAAACAGTCACTAGACTCAAGAGACAGCCCACAGAATGGAAGAAAATCTTTGCCAGCTATTCATCCAGTAAGGGGCTAATATCCAGAGCCTATAGGGAACTCAAAAACTCAGCCGCAAAGAATCAACATCCCAATGAAGAAATGGGTACATGAATTGAATAGGGAATTTTCAAAGGAAGAGGTACAAATGTCCAGTAAATACATGAAGAAATGTTCAATTTCTCTGACTATAAAAGAAATGCAAATCTGAACTACACTAAGATTCTATTTCACTGCAGGTAGAATAGCTATCTTCAAGAGCAAAAACAACAACAAATGCTGGTGAGGATGTGGCAAAACAGGAATTCTTATACCCTATATACATTGGTGGGAATGCTAATTTTTGTAACCACTATGAAAAGCAGTATGGAGATTCCTTAAAAGCTAAAAACAGAACTGCTATATGATCCAGTGATAGGGGGCATACATCTGAAGGTACGTAAGTCAGGATACACACTGACCTTTATCACAGCACTACTGACAATAACCAAGCTATGGAAACAACCCAGATGCCCTACAACTGATGAATGGATTAAGGAAATGTGACTATATATATGTATATTGGAGTTTACTCAGCCATAAGGAAGAATGACACCATGTGGTTTACAGGTAAATGGATACAATTGGAGGACATCATGTTAAGTAAGTAAGCCAGTTTCAGAAAGACAAAGTCTGAATGTTTTCTCTCATATGTGGAAGATAGATCCAAAAGATAGACATACACACAAAAGAAACATGATCATATACAAACTTATATGTAGAACATGTTCATAATAGTGGAACTATTCTATGAAACTACAGGAAAGAGGAAAAGGAAAAGAGAATGATAGAGCATCAACAATATCAAAATACATAACATCTGTATAGATAGAGGATATAACAATAAGTTTCGAAAGCTGTTGAATAATGGGGGATGGGAGGTAAAGTGGTAAGGGAGAGTAATGGAAGGAATTGAACTGACCAAAGTAAAGTATACTCACAGCAGGGCTACATTGTGAAACCCCTTTGACATTGAATTTGGAATTAATAAGGAAAGACAGGATTGTAAAATAGATACAGTGAGTAGGGTGCACATGTGGGAGGGAGGAGAGTAAATGAAGAGATTAAGGTGATGGTCTTCATGCACATATATGGAATAGAACAATGAAACCTTTTGCAACTACTTTAAGTGAAGCAGGGAGGGGTTTGCAGAGGGAGATGGTGACGATGATCTAGCCAATGTACAATGTAAAACTATTTGGAATTGTTGCAATGAATCCCCCTATACAATGAATGTATCCTAATAAAAATGAAGGAAAAAATAAATATAATAAAATGGACAAAAGATTTGAACAGACATACAGAAAAAAGAAAGAAAAAGAAATGTCAAGTAGAAATGGGAGCTTTCCTGTCTTCTCAAAGGCCATAGGGAGTAAGAGAGACTGAAATGCAAACTCTATCTTCAGTGAAACTAAGAGGTATATATAACCCCAATCTGTAATATTAAAGGAAGAACTGTCAGGTGCAGTGAAGGTCAAAATGGGTACTGGAAGATGAAAGAGAACCTCCCTGGCTACAGAGCTCATACCTGGACAGATCACAATTTTCTAAAATTAAGTGGTACAAATTTGTCTGAGGGACAAATTCATAACCCATTGGATGTAATAAAAGGATACATATTGGGAAGAATGGAGTACTGGAAGATGCTTTTAATAGAAATGTACATATAATAATTCATCTTTTCTCACAAAGAGAAAAACTACCTTCTGTATGTGGTGGCACAGACCTGTAATCCCAGCACTCAGGAGGCCGAGGCAGAAAGATCCAAAGATTGAGGCCATTCTGGGATGCACAGAAAGTTTCAGGCCAGCCTGGGCTATATGGTAAGACCATAATCAATATGTGTGTGTGTGTGTGTGTGTGTGTGTGTGTGTGTGTAAGATAAATGATGTAAATAAATATATATACATATATGTTTATGTGTCTTATAACTAGGAATAAAAGAGACTATCTATAATCTAATTATGATTTGAAAATTTTGGGGGGGGCAGGTTGGGGATCTGAACTCAGGGCCTTGCACTTGCTAGGCAAACACTCTACCACATGACCCATGTCCCCAGCTATGATTTGGTTCCTAAATGTCCCCCAGAGGCCTATATGCTAAAGGCTTGGTCGCCAACTTGTGGCACTATTGGGAGGTGGTGTAACCTTTGGAGGTGGGGTCTAGTGGAAAGAAGTTAGACCGTTGGGTACATGCCCTTAAAGAGATTATTGGGACCTCTGTTGCTTCCTATCTCTCCTTGATGCCTGTTGCTAGGGAAATAGCAATTTTATCTGCCACATGCCATTGATGTTCTGCCTCACCATCAGTCCAAAGTAACTGAACCAAATGACTATGGACAGAAACCTCTGATACCATGAGATAAAATAAATCTTTTCTCCTTTTCAGTTGTTTTATATCAGCTCTAAACTAACTAACACATTCATTCAGAGTGCATACCAAGAAAACAAAAATAAATATCCCTTATACTGAAATGTTGAAAACATTCTCTTTAAGTCAAAAACAAAGCAAGAAAATCTCCCCACTATCACCAGTTTTATTCAGTGTATTTGCCAGAAGTGTTAGGATTATAAAGGAAGAAGCAATTCTGTCATCAGTTGCAAATAGTACAATTTCCTACTAGAAAACACAGAAGATCTGGGTGTTGGGGACTCATGCCTGTAATCTTAGCTACTTGGAAGACTGAGATCAAGAGGATCATGGTTTGAGGCTAGCCTAGGCAAATAGTTCACAGGACACTATTTTCAAAATAACCAGAACAAAATGGACTAGAGGTATGACTCAAGCTTAGAGCACCTGCTTTGTAAGCACAAAGCCCAAAGTTCAAACCCCAGTCCCATGAAAAGAAGAAAAGGAAGACAGGAAGGAAGGGAGGGAGGGAAGGAGGGAGTTCACAAGACTCTACCTCAAAATACCCAACACATAGAAAGGGCTGGTAGAGTGGCTCAGGCGACAGAGTGCTGCATAGGACGCATGAGGCCCTAAGTTCATCCCCTATTACTGCCAGGAAAAAAAAAACAGGAAAATGTAATACTCTAACTCAATATTAAGGAGTCAATTGCTGTTCTATTCACCAACCGTAATTAGTTAAAAATGGTTTCCAAAATTTTCAATAGCAACAAAAACATAAATTGCTTACAGAAGTCTAAATGTGAAATCTCATTATGAAGAAAATTATGGAATTTTATTGTAAAGCAGTAAAGAAAACATATATACATTACTAGATAGGAAGACTTACTATTTTAAAGTGCCAGTTCTTTCCAAATTGACTTACAGATTAACTACAACTCCAATCAAAATCCAAACAATTTTTTTTAAGAACTGATAGACTCTCAAATGTATATGGAAAAGCAAATCACTAAAATTTTTAAAAAGATGGAGAATTGGTGCAACCAGACATGAAGATTTATCATAAAATTATACTAATTAGACTATAGGAATTATAACATTGAATTGGGGCAATTATACACACATCAATCCGTAAGTGGGAACAGAGAGTCAAGAACAGGCTGATACCTGGAGGAAAACTTGATTTGCAGCAGAAATGGAATTTCAGACCTGTGAGAAAAGGAGGAATAAATTACACAGTAAAAAAGTAGTGGGTGAATGACCACAAAGTAAATATGAAATGGGATTTCTACCTCCCCCTATATAAATCCAGGCAGAATAAAGACCTAAATATGAAAGGCAGAACTGTACAACTTCCAGAAGATAGTGTAAGAATCTACCTGTTTTTATACCAGGACAGGGACAGGGTTCATGAATAAGCATCATTAAGCACAAATCATGAAGTTGAGGACTCAGATAGTAAACAAGTTTAAAATGAAGGACTGGGCATAGTGGTTCGTGCATGTAATCACAGTTACTCAGGAGGCCGAGATAGCAGGATCTCAAGATGGAGGCTTGCCTGGACAACTTAGCAAGATCCTGTTTCATGACAAAAGAAAAAGAAGGGCTGGTGTTGCAGGTCAGTGGTAGAATGCTTGCCTAACATGCATGAGGCCCCAAGTTCAATTTCTAGTACCACAAAAAAAAGACAGAAATGTCTATCCATGGAAATGATACTATAAAGGAGAGTAGAAAGAAAGATTTTAACAACACACATTTCACAACACTCTTACCAGAATATTTTTTAACTTTAAAAAAGTTAAACCCCGAGAAGGATCCAAGATGGCAACAGAGACAGAGCTGCAGACCTCCTGAGCTCCTGACCCAGAGACCCTGCTGAGAAGCTGGAGACATGCCTGACTGAGGTAAAGCTCCAGAGAGAGCCAAAAACGCAGCACTCTAAACACTTAGATCATGGAAGGCTTCTCCACGCCATGATCCTGCCACATCCCTGCCCTGTAGCTCTGTTCTGCCGGGCTCTCCGCCCCTCCGGCTGCGCCAGCCCCACGCCAGCCCCACGCCAGACCCATGCACGGCAGGATCCCCACCTCTCGGGCCTCACCAGATCCACGCCACCGGGATACCCGCCCCTCAGCCGCGCCAGCCTCCAGCCCCTGGACCCACACCAGACTGGGATACCGGCCCCTTGGCCGTGCAGCCGGACCCGTGACCACCGGGATCCCTGCCCCCCACCCGCACTGGACCCCAGCCCGAAGCCGGTCCCACAGCTCGCTGGGATACCTGCCCCACCCCCAACAAGCCCACCGCCCTTCAGGCCCTGCTGAGCCCCGGCTATGCGTGGGACGGCCAGACTCCCGCCATCAGGCCCAGCAGAGCTCCAGCTCTGTGTGGAACGACTGGAGCCCCACCCTGCGGGACAGGCACCAGCCTGGCAGAATGGCCCCAGCTCTGCAGGCTTCCCAGACAACCGCTCCACCAGGCTCCCACTCAGGCCACCACTAGAGGGCTAGAGACACACACAGACTGGACTGGACACTAAAGAACTAAAAACAACTAAGCCTGCAATCATACTGTTCCAGAACTGGTGACTTTTTTTTCTTTTTCTCCCTTCTTTAAGGTTTTGACCGCCTGGTTTGCTATTTGATCACCCACCATCTCTCCATTTCTTTTTTCTCTTTCTTTTTTCCTCTCTTCTCTCCTTTTATCTTTCCTTCTCTTTCTCTTTTTTATCCTTCTCTCATGATTTTGTTAGTATTAATATCGTAACCCAGCTAATACCAAATTACACATAGTCCAGAGACAGAAACTGTACCTAGTGGAAATATGGGAAGAAGAAAAAGGGATGGAAACCATTCTCCTCCCAAAAATAAAGTAGTACAAGATTTCGAGCGAAATGAAGAAAACAGAACCCAGATCCAGATTCCAACAAAACAAACTATAACAAGAAACCCAACGAAGACCACAAGAACACTCTGAAAGAAGAAATTCTACAAGTAATTAATGAGAATTTCATAGAGATGCTGCTGGACATGGTCAACCAAAACGTACAGGAGGCACTCAAGAAATTCCGAGACAACAAAACTAAAGAATATGAGAAAACACAGAAACAAATAAATGAACTCATAGGAACCCTAAACAAACACCAAACTGAAACAAAGATTACCATAAGCAGAGAGATAAATGAATTAAGGGCAAAAATTCACAATATTAAAGAAGAACCAACCCATGATATGGAAAACCTCAGAAAAAAGAGTGGAACAGAAATACAAAACAAAATGGAAGGCCATTCCAGCAGAATAGAACAAACAAAAGACAGAATCTCAGAACTTGAAGATGAAATGGTAATTAAAGGAAAAACAGAAGAACTATTAGTTAAACAACTCAAGACCTGTGGGAAAAAAATGCAAGAACTCACTGACTCCATCAAAAGACCAAACCTGAGAATCATAGGCATTGAAGAAGGAGAAGAGGTACAAGCAAAGAGAATGCATAATATATTCAACAAAATAGAAATCTAGAGAAAACTATGCCCATTCAGGTACAGGAAGCCTCCAGAACACCGAACAGACCTGACCAAAATAGAGCTACCCCATGATATATTAGCATTAAAACAACAAGTACAGAGACTGAGAAAGAATATTGAAGGCTGTAAGAGAGAAAAAACAAATAACATACAAAGGCAAACCCATCAAAATCACAGCAGACTTCTCAACAGAAACATTAAAAGAAGAGCATGGAGTGAGGTCTTCCAAGCACTGAATGAAAATAAATTCAATCCTAGGATACTTTACCAGGAAAACTATCATTCAAAATAGATGGAGCAATAAGTCTTCCATGATAAGCAGAAATTAAAACAATATATGACCACCAAGCCATCACTACAAAAGATTCTCCAAGGAATTCTGCACACAGAAAATGAAAGCAAACAAAATCATGGAAGGGGAGGCAAAACCAAACCACAGGAGAAGAAAAGGCAAGAAAGTAAAGAGTAACATTGATTCAGCTACACACAGTCAAACTCTTAACCAACAAAGACAACTACATGACAGGGATCACCACGTACTTATCAATATTAACACTGAATGTTAATGGACTAAATTCCCCTATCAAAAGACACTGACTGGCAAACTGGATTAAAAAAGAAGATCCAACAATCTGCTGCCTACAGGAGACCCACCTCATCGACAGAAATAAGCACTGGCTGAAAGTGAAAGGCTGGAAGAAGATTTACCAAGCCAATGGTCCCCCAAAACAGGCAGGAGTAGCAATACTAACTCAGACAAAGTAGACTTTAAACATACATTGATCAAAAGAGATAAAGAAGGACACTCCATACTAATAAAAGGGGAAATACACCAAAAGGAAATAACAATTATCAACCTATATGCACCCAACATCGATGCACCCAATTTCACCAATCATACGCTGAAGGACTTAAAAACATATATAACTCCAACACAGTGATAGTGGGAGACCTTAATACTCCCCTATCACCAATAGATAGATCATCTAAACAAAAAAGTCAATAAAGAAATACTAGAACTAAATCACACTAGAGATCAAATGGACCTTGCTGATGTCTACAGAATATTTCATCCAACTTCTGCACAACATACATTCTTCTCAGCAGCCCATGGAACCTTCTCCAAAATTGATCATATCCTAAGGCACAAAGCAGGCCTCAGCAAATATAAGAAAAGAGAAATAATCCCCTGCATTCTACGTGATCATAATGCATTAAAACTAGAAATCAACAACAATAACAGCAGTAAAAAACATGCAAACAATTGGAAGCTGAACAACACATTGCTCAATGACGAATGGGTCATAGATGAAATAAAAGAGGAAATTAAAGGTTCCTGGAAGTTAATGAAAATGAAAACACAACCTATCAGAACCTAGGGGACTCAGCAAAGAGGAAAAGTTTATAGCCATGAGTGCATTTATTAAAAGGACAGAGAGATCTCAAATCAATGACCTAATACTACAGCTCAAACTCCTAGAAAAACAAGAACAAGCAAATCCCAAAACAAGCAGAAGGAAAGAAATAATTAAAATAAGGGCTGAAATCAATGAAATAGAAACCAAAAAAATAAAACCATACAAAGAATCAATGAAACAAAAAGCTGGTTCTTTGAAAAAGTAAATAAGATTAACAGATCCCTGGCAAACCTGACTAAAATGAGGAGAGAAAAAACCCAAATCAGTAAAATCAGAAATTTAAAAGAGGAGATAACAACAAACACCATGGAAATTCAGGGAATAATCAGAGACTACTTTGAGAGCCTATACTTTAATAAATTTGAAAACCTCGAAGAAATGGACAAATTTCTAGAAACTTAAAACCACCCAAAACTGAACCAAGAAGATATTAATCACCTGAATAGATCTATAACACAAAAAGAAACTGAAGCAGCAATCAAGAGTCTCCCAAAAAAGAAAAGTCCAGGACCTGATGGATTCACTGCTGAATTGTATCAGCAACTAATAGCAACCTTCCTTAAACTGTTCCATGAAATAGAAAGGGAAGGAACACTGCCTAACTCATTCTATGAAGCTAATATGACTCTCACCCCAAAACCAGACAAAGATACCTCCAAAAAGGAGAATTATAGTCCAATTTCCTAAATGAATGTCGATGCAAAAATCCTTAATAAAATAATGGCAAACTGAATCCAACAACACATCAGAAAGATCATATACCATGACCAAGTCGGCTTCATCCCAGGGATGCAGGGATGGTTTAACATACACAGATCTATAAATGTAATACAGCACATCAATAGAAGCAAAGACAAAAACCACTTGATGATCTCAATAGATGCAGAAAAAGCCTTTGACAAGATCCAACACCATTTCATGATAAAAGCTCTAAGAAAACTAGGAATAGAAGGAAAGTACCTCGACATTATAAAGGCTATTTATGACAAACCTACAGCCAACATCATACTTAATGGTGAAAAACTGAAACCATTCCCCCTAAAATCAGGAACCAGACAAGGATGACCACTATCTCCACTCCTATTCAACATAGTACTAGAACTCCTAGCCAGAGCAATTAGGCAAGAAGAAGAAATAAAAAGAATACAAATAGGTAAAGAAACTATCAAAATACCCTCATTTGCAGATGATATGGTCTTATACCTTAAAGACCCAAAAAACTCTATCCAAAAACTCTTAGACACCATAAGCAGCTAAAGTAAGGTGGCAGGATACAAAATCAACCTACAAAAATCATTAGCTTTTCTATACACCAACAATAAACAAACTGAGAAGGAATATATGGAAATAATTACATTCACAATAGCCTGAAAAAAAAAAATCAAATACCTAGGAGTAAATTTAACAACAGATGTGAATGACCTCTACAAAGAGAATTACAAACTCCTGAAGAAAGAGATCAAGGAAGACTACAGAAGATGGATAGATCTCCCATGCTCATGGATCGTTAGAATCAACATAGTAAAAATGGCTATACTACTGAAAGCAATCTACATGTTTAATGCAATTCCCATCAAAATCCCAATGACTTTCATCACAGAGATTGAAAAATCTACCCTAAAGTTCATTTGGAAACACAAGAGATGGCAAATAGCCAAGGGAATACTCAGCAAAGAAGGCAATGCTGGAGGTATCACAATACCCAACTTCAAACTATATTACAAAGCAATAGCAATAAAAACAGCATGGTACTGGCATAAAAACAGACATGAAGACCAGTGGAACAGAATAGAAGATCCAGATATGAATCCACACAAGTATACCCACCTCATTTTTGACAAAGGTGCCAAAAACATACGATGGAGAAAAGATAGCCTCTTCAACAAATGTTGCTGGGAAAAGTGGTTATCCATCTGCAAGAAACTGAAACTAGATCCATGTCTATCACCCTGTACTAGAATCAACTCAAAATGAATCAAGGACCTAAATATCTGACCTGAAATTCTGAAGTTACTACAGGAAGGAGCAGGAAACACTCTGGCACTAATAGGTATAGGCAAGGACTTCCTCAATACAACTCCAGCAGCCCAGCAGCTAAGAGAAAGGATTGACAAATGGGACTTCATAAAATTAAAAAGCTTCTGCACAACAAAAGAAATGGTCTCTAAACTGACGAGACCACCCACAGAGTGGGAGAAAATATTTGCCAGCTATGTATCAGACAAGGGACTGACAAGAATATATAGGAAACCTAAGAAACTAAACTCCCCTACAATCAATGAACCAATTAAAAAATGGGCAACTGAACTTAATAGAACTTTCTCAAAAGAAGAAATTCAAATGGCAAAAAGCACATGAAAAAATGCTCACCATCTCTAGCCATAAGGGAAAAGCAAATCAAAGCTACACTAAAATTCCACCTCACCCCTGTTAGAATAGCTATCATCAAAAACACCAGCAACAACATGTGTTGGCGAGGATGTGGGGAAAAAGGAACCCTCATACACTGCTGGTGGGAATGCAAGCTGGTGCAACCACTCTGGAAAAAAATTTGGAGACTCCTTAAAAATGTAAACATAGACCTGCCATATGATCCAGCAATCCCACTCCTGGGGATATACCCAAAGGAATGCAACACAGGTTACTCCAGAGGCACCTGCACACCCATGTTTATTACAGCACTATTCACAATAGCCAAGTTATGGAAACAGCCAAGATGCCCCACAATGGATCAAGAAAATGTGGTACTTGAACACAATGGAATTTTACTCAGCCATGAAGAAGAATGAAATCTTGTCATTTGCAAGTAAATGGGTGGAACTGGAGAACATCATTCTGAGTGAGGTCAGCCAAGCTCAGAAGACCAAAAATCGTATGTTCTCCCTCATATGCGGGCTTTAGATCTAGGGCAAATGCAGCAATGTGGTTGGACTTGGATCACATGACAAGGGGAGAGCACATATGGGTGATATAGAAATAGGTAGAAAACCCAAAACATGAAAGTGTTTGATGTCCCCACCCCAGAGGAGCTAATACAGAAACCTTAACAGAGGTTATCATAAGCAGGAAATCAGTAACCAGGGTAAAGATCAGTTAGAGATGAATCAGCATGGGTCATAACATGTGTTCACGAAAGCAATGCTAGGAATATTTCTGTATAGCTATCCTCAACTCAACTAGCAAAAACACTTTGTCTTCCTTATTAGGTTTGTCTCTTTTCTTCAACAAAACTAGTGATGAAAGCAGAACAGGACCTGCCTGGAACTGAGGGGGGAAGGGGAGAGATTGTGGGAGAGGGGGGCAAGGGGGAGAAATGACCCAAACAATGTATGCGCATGTAAATAAATGAATAAAAAAAAAGTTAAACCCCTACAAAAAAAACCAGGCAATCCAATAAAAACTTGTCAAAAGACACAAGCTGGCATTTCATTGATGAAGATGACTTGCACAGCTAACATCAGTGGGGGGGGCAGGTCCGTCGATGGGGATCAGGAACTCCTACTCCACTGGAGTGAAAGATGGAAACCAACTGGTCTGATTCTGGGCATCAGCACCTTCCACTTCTTCCTATCAAGCGAACACGTACGCATCAGAAGCTTTTCATATGTTGCAGAATAAGGAAGAAGTCTCCAACTACAACCAGGTAGGAAAAGCTGGAATGGCAGGTGCAGGGAAAGTGAAGGAATAAGAAACTGACCATTGCTGGCAAGCTGCAGGGATATGGTTCATCCAGTCTGACCAGTTACATAACTGGGGAGGCTCAGTGAAAAACAAAAACACAGGGCCCCTTGTTCAAAAAGCAAACAATATAGAGCACAAAGCCATGTCTGTCTGTCTACAGTTCCTCCCAACTTGTCAAGGTGGTTTATATTTGCTATGTAATATCATTCAAAGTAAAAACATTAAAAATTTTAAGTTACTGGCCTAAGTTTTACAATTTATCTTTCTATTGTATGATGCCAGTTATAAAAGGAAATACAAAAGCATTTAACTCATATGAAAAATCATGAAATTACACAAAATTCATATTCTGTACCTCATGCATGCATATGTATTTGTTCTTACCAGAACAAATGCCACACAAAATTAATCCAACTGTTTTATTTCACTTTCTAATACACATACATTCCAACACTTTACTTTCAACTTATCAATCAGGAAGGAGAGACTGAAAGGAAAAAGAAATGTGAGTTGCCATGTCTCCCTCTTTCTCTCATGTCCTTCATTTCTCTGTAAGTGGCAGATTAACACAGGGAAGCCATGTAAGTGAAAGAGATGACTGGGTCCCTTGGTCACTCATGCATCTTAGAATGCCATTGCCTTCTTTTTGTACTTTTTGCACATTCTGAGCTAAATAGAAAATATGGCTTCCTGGGGCTGTCAGCATTGTTCATTTCCCACTCATATGTATATGATACCTTTATTCCTTGGATTCAATGGATTGAGGGTACATCAGAATCCAATGCTCATGGAGCCTCACAAACACCATATGAGAATGGGTGACAAGGAACGGTGGGCATGGCTCTGCTCACCCACATGCTGCATTGTTCTATTAATTTTAACTTACAAAAAGCAAGCTCAGAGACAAAATTATTAAGAATTTCTGATGAGCACAGCCATGCAAGTGAAGGGTCCTTCTGAGCTCAGGGTGCTGTGCAACTGCACAGGCCAGGAGTTCAGGAAACTGGCCCTGCATCCAGGAGTTTGCTGTTAAAGGAGAAAATCCACACAGGCCCAACTGGTTCTCTCTTCCCAGTATTTTTCTTGGCTGTTTAAAATCACAGTAAATGCTTAGGAGATACAATACTAGAACCATCATATTGCAAACATGTCTACATGACAAGTACTATGCAGTAAACTTTTATTTCTCAAGGTTCTATTTATCAGTTCATTAACAACCTGTCTCTATGCGAGAGAACAGAACAATTTTCTGAATGCTCTGGGTGACATTGTTACCGAACTCTTATGATTATTAATGCTGGATATGGAAATTTCCCCTAAAGAATTACGAATGAATTCTTAAGTAGGTAGTTATTCTTCAGGGAATAAATTCAAACTGATAAACTCTGGGATTAGTATGCAGTGGAGAAACAGATGAGACTTGGAAGTGTTGCTAGCTCCTACTGTCAAAGTGGAACTTGTTGAAATGTCTTGGGTGTCTCTAAATCATTTGTTTTGCCATGTAAAAGAGACCACGTGATTTCAATCATTGTGATGCCTCAGCTATTAAGAGCTTTTCAAGATATATTTGATCTCCAATTATCCTCAAAACAAAGTTATCTCTGTTATTGAAAGTGACTAGATCCACAGGTGGAAAGAACGACTCCATTTTTGATAAGCTGTTTCAGGTACAAACATGTCTGAAGGAAATGTCCTTGTAACTGATTTAAGACAAGTCCTCAGTGCAAAGTCTTAATAACAATAGTATTTAGCTTAGGGGCTTTGAGTGATTGAAATATGATAAGACAGGAAAGATTTAGCAGAGTGCTTGATTCATAGGACTTACTCCATGAATGTTAGTTATTATTATTAGCTGCTATTCTGGTTGCTTGGTAAACTACTATATATTTTGTCTTATTCAAGGTAGCAGTGATAGATAACAACTACCACAGATTCCTACTCAGCCACCCCTGGCTTTTACCTCTAGAGAATCTTGAGAGACACGTAAAGGAGGTTCCTCTAGGCATGTCCCCCAGACCATTACCACCAGATGGTTTCCACCTGTGGACAACTCTTTTTTGGACTTTCTCAAAAGTGTTCTTGACAGGCAGTTTGACCAGCTTAATCCATGGCTGGACATACAGCCTGGCACCACCTCCAGAAGTTTATTCCTCTAGTAGGACCAGTCACAATGAAACTCCATTTTGTCCTAGATTCATGTCAGGATTTCTTTCTATTAGAAGAAGCAAGGTAAAACCTAAATCCCACAAAATGTTAGAATGTGTCAACATATCTTTTAAAAAAACAATGCTGGAAATAGGTAGAATGTCAGCTATTTGATCCACAAAAGGCCTTTGCTAGAGTATGGTGCAGGTGCCTTAAACCCTAAAGTTTTGGGAACATTTTACAATAAAGGGTGAGGAAATGTAATAGAGGGGGAGTTATGTTGACTTAGCACATATACGGGTATAATACCATGGCAAAATTTCCACTGAACAATGAACAGACACCTAAACAACTAAGGACTAGAATGAAAAACTGGTCACACTAAGAAGAGGGTACTAATGGCAGGGGGAGGATAAAAGAAGGAAGTAAAGAAAGTGAATATGGATGATGAACTTTCTATATGAGAATGAATATAGAAATTTTAAGCCTGTTGAAATAAGCATAAGAAAGAGACTAAAGGAGAAAGGAGAAAAGCAGAAGGGATGAACCAATTCAGGATATAAAACATATATACATAGAAATGACATAATGGAACTCCCCGCCTAGCTAGCTTAAACAAAAATGTCTCTTTTTCAAAATAGAGGATAAGAAGGTAAAATATGTCCTGTCTGGGGAGTTGGTACCAGTGGGAGGAGGGAGGATATAAGGAAAAGATGTAGGAGGGTGAATATGGTGGAAATAATATGTATTCATATGTGCAAATTGAAAAATGAAACCTGCTGAAACTATTCTAAGAAGGGGAAGAAGGGTGTTAAACAAGAATGATGGGGAGTAAATTTAAAGAAGACATATTGTAAGAACTTTTATAAGTGTCACAATGAACCCTGAGAACAACAATAATATGATAATAAAAAAATAAAATAAGCAAAAAAATTTTTACAATAAAAGTACCAGGAGCATTCCTTCTCCATCTAGCTGTGAGGTTATTTCCAAAAGCTACTGATTAAATAGATTAGTGTTGAGTACACAGCAACTTCCCAGTCAATAATACTTCTTTAAATTGAATAATCATCTTATTATCCTCAAAGCATCAGCCTAGCTCCTCTCTTCTTAAACAGACAAAAAAGAAATGACAATGGCAATAGGCAGAGTGGCTTGGGAAGATTGCCTGATGGGACAGATAAGAGCCCACAGAAAGAAAAATAATTGGAAATTGACACTCTGGTAAATAACCCAGGGATATAAGAAGTAGGGAGATAAATTAGAAAAGATTTTGAGCTGAATAAAAATGAAACCTTGGGGCTGGAGGTGTGGCTCAAGCAACAGAGCACCTGCTCAGCTAGCTCAAAGCCCCGAGTTCAAACCCCAGTACTGCAAAAAAAGATAAACTAAGATAAAACCACATAGAAAATTATGTGAGATGCAACTAAAGCAGTGCTTAGAGGGAAATGTATGGCTTCAGTTGCTTATACTTGAAACATGACTTGTCTCAAAGCTGATGATCTAAACTTCCACTTACAAATCTAGAAAAAGAAAAGCATATTAAACCCAAAGTAAATAGGAGGAAGTAAGTAAATATAAAAATAGTCATCAGCACATAAGTGGGAAATAGACAAATAATAAAGAATATTAACAAAGCAAAAAAAAAAAGTTGGCCCCCAAAAATGTATAAATCCTTAATAAGGCCAGCAAAGAAAAAAATGATTTATGAATACCCAAAATGAGAGACAAGAAACAATGTGTTTTTTAAAAGGCTAAGGGGCTAGTGTAAACAATTATGCCAATAAATTTGACAATTCATATGAAATGAAAAAACCTTCCTTAAAAATTAAAAATTGAAGACAAACATGAGTACTCATATCTTTTATATAAATTGAGTTTAAAATTAAAAATCCTACAAAGAAATCTTCAGGCCCAGACAGCTTCACTCGTGAGGAGAACCAAGGCAACTTGAAAGAGAACAACAATGGAGAACTTGAACTACCTAATCTCAAAACAGCATATAAAGCTACAGTAATCCAGACAGCACAGTGTCGGGTTATTGGTCTAAATATAGGTAGATAGATAGAACTGTAAAGTGGAATCAGAATTCAAAAACAGGCTTATGTTCATTGGACCACCCAATTTTTAACATATAATAAGCAGTCTAGTATAACTTACATATTCCCTGCAAGGTAGCTACCCACTCTTAATATCCCAGTTTGACATATGAGGAAACACATTGTTCAATGATCAATGGGTTATTGGTGAAATAAAAGAGGAAATTAAAAGGTTTCTGGAAGTTAATGAAAATGAAAACACAATCTACCAGAACCTATGGGACACCGCAAAGGCAGTCCTAAGAGGAAAGTTTATAGCCATGAGTGCATATATTAAAAGGACAGAAAGATCTCAAATCAATGACCTTATGCTACATCTCAAACTCCATGAAAAACAAGAACAAGCAAAACCCAAAACAAGCAGGAGAGAAATAATAAAAACAAGGCCTGAAATTAATGAAATAGAGACCAAAAAAAACCATACAAAAGAATCAACAAAACAAAAAGCTGGTTCTTTGAAAAAAATAAACAAGATTGACAAATCCCTGGCAAATCTGACTAAAATAAGAAGGGAAAAGACCCAAATCAGTAAAATCAGAAACAAAAAAGGGGAGATAACAACAAACACCAAGGAAATCCAGGGAATCATCAGAGACTACTTTGAGAGACTATATTCCAATAAACTTGAAAATCGTGAAGAAATGGACAAATTTCTAGATACTAATGATGATCCAAAACTGAACCAAGAAGATATTAACAACCTAAACAGATCTGTAACATATAATGAAACTGAAGCAGCAATAGAGTCTCCCAAAAAAGAAAAGTCTAGCACCTGATGGATTCTCTGATGAATTCTATCAGACCTTTAAAGAAGAACTAATACCAACCCTCCTTAAACTGTTCCACAAAATAGAAAGGGAAGGAAAACTGCCTAACTCACTCTATGAAGCCAGTATTGCACTCATCCCAAAACTGGACAAAAGCACATCCAAAAAGGGGAACTATAAACCAATCTCTTTAATGAACATCAATACAAAAATCCTCAATAAAATAATGGCAAACCAAATCCAACAACATATCAGAAAGATCATTCACCATGATCAAGTTGGCTTCATCCCAAGGATGCAGGGGTGGTTCAACATACACAAATCAATAAATGTAATACAGCACATTAATAGAAGCAAAGACAAAAACCACTTCTATCTCAATAGATGCAGAAAAAGTCTTTGATAAGATTCAATACCACTTCATGATAAAGCTTTTAAAAAACTTGAAATAGAAGGAATGTACCTCAACATTGTAAAGACTATATATGACAAACCTATAGCCAACATCATTCTTAATGGAGAAAAACTGAAACCATTTTCCCTGAAGTCAGGAATAAGACAAGGATGCCCACTCTCCCCACTCCTATTCAACATAGTACTGGAATTCCTACCCAGAGCAATAAGGCAAGAAGAAGTAATAAAAGGAATACAAATAAGTAAAGAAATTATCAAAGTATCCCTGTTTGCAGATGACATGATCCTATACCTCAAAGAACCAAAAACTCCTAGACACCATAAACAGCTTTAGCAAGGTACAGGATACAAAATCAACTTACAAAAATCAGTAGCCTTTCTATACACCAACAATGAATAAATGGAGAAAGAATATAGGAAAGCAATTCCATTTACAATAGCCTCAAAAAAAAAATACCTAGGACTAAACGTAACAAAGGATGTGAATGACCTCTATAAGGAGAACTATAAACCTTTGAAGAAAGAGATTGAGGAAGACTACAGAAGCTGGAAATATCTCCATGCTTATGGATTGGTAGAATCAACAGGGTAAAAATGGCTATATTACCATAAGCAACCTACATGTTCAACACAATTCCCATCAAAACCCCAATGATATTCATCACACAGATTGAAAAATCTACCCTGAAGTTCATTTGGAAACATGAGAGACTGCAAATAGCCAAGGCAATACCCAGCAAAAAGAGCAATGCTGGAGGTATCATAATATACAACTTCAAACTATATTACAGAGCCATAACAATAAAAACAGCATGGTACCAGCACAAAAATGGACATGAAGACCAGTGGAACAGAATAAAGGTCTCACATATGAATCCACACAGATATACCCACCTTATTTTTTACAAGGGTGCCAAAAACATACGATGGAGAATAGACAGCCTCTTCAACAAATGTTGCTGGGAAAAGTGGTTATCTACCTGCAAAAAAACTGAAACTAGATCCATGCCTACTACTCTGTACTAGTATCAACTCAAAGTGGATTAAGGACCTTTATATCGGACCCAAAGCTCTGAAATTACTGCAGGAAAGTGCAGGGAATACTCTGGAAGCAATAAATATTGGCAAAGGATTCCTCAGTAGAACTCTAGCTGCCCAGCAACTAAGAGAAAGGATGGACAAATAGAACTACATGAAATTAAAAAGCTTCTGCACAACAAAAGGAATGGTCTGTAAATGAAAAGACCACCCATGGAGTAGGAGAAAATATTTGCTGGCTATACATCAGACAAAGGACTGATAACCAGAATATATAGAGAACTCAAAAACTAAACTCCACCAAAATCAATGAACCAATAAAGAAGTGGAAAACTGAACTAAACAGAACTTTTTCAAAGGAAGAAATCCAAATGGTCAGAAAACACATGAAAAAATGCTCACCATCCCTGGCCATAAAGGAAATGCAAATTAAAACCTCACTAAGATTCCACCTCACCCCTGTTAGAATAGCTATCATCAAAAACACCACCAACAACAAATGTTGGCGAGGATGTGGGGAAAAAGGAACCTCATACACTGCTGGTGGGAATGCAAGCTAGTACAACCACTTTGGAAATCAACATGGAAGCTTCTTAGAAAACTAAACACAGATCTGCCATATGATCCAGCAATACCACTCCTAGGGATACACCCAAAAAAATTGATTCAGGTTACTTCAGAGGCACCTGAACACCCATGTTTATTGTAGCACTATTCACAATAGCCAAGTTATGGAAATAGTCAAGATGCCCCACTACCAATAAATGGATTAAGAAAATGTGGTATTTATACACAATGGAATTTTACTCAGCCATGAAGAAGAATTAAATTTTTGTCATTCACAACTAAATGGATGGAACTGGAGAACATCATCTTAGGCGAAGTTAGCCAGGCTCAGAAGGCCAAAAATTGTTTATTTTCCCTCATATGCAGATTATAGACCTAAAACAAATATGGTAATATTGTTGGACATGGGTCACACACTAAGGGGAAAACGTGTACAGAAGGAATAGGTAAAGGGAAGGAAAACTAAAACTTGAAAGTGGTTGATGTGCCCACTGTAGGGTAGCGAATAAAGTAATCTTAAACTGGCAGAGCCACTATGGGAAGGTGACCAGAAAGTAGTGAAGAGGTCTGGTAGAGATGAACCAGTTCAGGTTGTAAAATGCATGGAAGCAATGCTAGGAATCTCTCTGTATAACTATATTTATCTCAAGCTAGCAAAAATGCTATGTCTTTCTTATTATCTCTTATGTTTACTATTCAACAAAATTGGAGAAGAGGGAGGAATAGGTTCTGCCTGGAAGCGAGGGGAGTGGGGGGGAAAGGGGATGGCAGGGGGGAGAGATGGCCCAAATAATGTATACATATATGAGTAAATGTATAAACATTTTTTAAAAAATCCTAGCATACTAAGCTAAAAAATGGAAAATAAATAAAATGTTTGAATTTGTAAGTGTAGTTAAGTTAAATATTAATTTTTAAGACCAAAATAGCCCCTAAAGATCTCCTCTGATCATAAAAAGCCGTCCTTTGGGGCACTAAGGATGCCAGAAAGCACACTGACATTATTGACCATGTAAGTACAATATTATTATCATAGAAGAAGCTTTATGTTGAAGCTTAATAACTTGCCCAAAGTCAACTCTAATAATTGCCGGGAGCAATAGTCTGTGTTAAGTCTGTCTAAGACTAAAGCCAATAGCATCAACTACTTGACAAAAACTGCCTTAGCACCTTGCTACTTGGTGTGGTTCCCAGACCAGCAGCCACTGAGCATCACTTGAGCACTTGCTAGAAATGCAGACTCTCAGGCCCCTGGAGAACCTGAATCTGCATTTTAACAAGATCTCCAGGGGCTTCAAATGCCTGAACTCACTGGCCTGACCTCTAACTTCCTGCCATTGAGAAATTCCAAAGATATTTTCTGTTCAGTCTGGAGAAAAGGGGGTGTTTACCTGATTGATGAGTATCAGAAAAAAGAAGTTAAGTGATAAAGGAGAAAGGAAAGAAGACTTTGAAATTTTCCTGAGTGTTTTGATTGTAAATAACCTGTCCTTACCTACATTGATCATTTAATGTGTATTCAAAGCCTAATCCTATTATTTCATATCCTTAATCATATTGCAAACAGTATGTTTTATATATACATACATATTGAAAAGGATATGAAAGCCCATTTTTCATGGCTTAACATTTATAAGAAGGATATAAACATCAATACCATCACCAATCTGTTAGTTCCACTCTGACGCACTACCAACCTGTTCTCATTCATTTTTTCTTTTTTTTCCTTGCAATATTTCAAATTTAATCTTTCCAAAATTGGATTAAATTTTTTTTCAAGAGTTGCCTTTTTGTCTCAAAGCAACTCAACTCATAGCAAGACTTTCTACGCAGGTACCCCAGTGTTAAGTCACTGACCCATCCTCAGTTCCTCCCTCTTCTTCACCTTCTAATTTTCACATCTGTCTCTAATTATATCTTTCCCATTAGCTCTGCCTTTCATCCCGACTTCCAAGATCTTGGGTAAGACCCTTAATGTCTATCACCTGGGCCACTGAAGCTGCTAATTGCTATTGCTGACTCTGGTCTCACCCTCTTCAAATGGTAGATAACTTCCTTTCAAGGAAACAGATCTGATCACATCAAGGGAACATGGAACCATCAGAGTGATGTGATTAAGAATTTCAAGATTCTTAATCCAGTACCCAAGACCCTTCAGATGTGTCCCAGATCTGTCTGCAGTTTGGGCCTCCCCTCCCTGCCCTCTCCCATTTATTCTAGGGTTCCCAAAGGGCTCACCAACCTCCAGATATGCCTTCTCATACCGTTCTCTGCCTGGAATGCTCACTTCCTTTCCATCTCCCAGGCTCCTACCATTTATTACAAGTCCCAGCAGAGACATCACTTCTTCCTTTAAAGCACTGGTCTTCAAACAGCATCAGCATCACCTGGAACTTGTTAGAAATGCAATTTCCCAAAACCCACTAAAGAGCCACAGAAGCCAACTCTTTTTGCATGGGCATACCAATCTGCAGTTGAACAAGCCTCCAGGTGACTAATAAGCATTCAAGTTGGACGCCTACCAAAGACTCTTCATTCCCTGGTTCTCAGTACACTATTACTATTACTTACCTACATTTCTTCTAACACCTCAGCAAGGAGGCCCTTAGATGCAGAGAAATTGTCTTGGTCATTATAGTTTCTTAAATGTCTGAAACATGGAAAAGCCCACCAACCAATTCTGCAAATCAAATATAAATAAACAAGGGGGTGGGGACACAAAATTTCAGTTATGATGAATAAGTTCTAAAAACCCATTGTACAGCATGGTGATGATAGTAATATACTGTGTGCTTGAAAAATGCTAAGAGAGTAGATCTTAAATGTTCTCACCACACACAAAACAAATCTAAGTATACAAAAGTGATGGATATTAATTACCTTGGTTTCAATCATTTCACAATGTACATATATTAAAACATCATCTCATACACTATAAATATATATGATTTTTATTGGCCAATTATATTGTAATAAATCTGGGGAGAAATTAAAAATAAAAATGTTTTATAATACAATAAAAAACAAGTTCTCATATTACTATTTTTATAGTTCTATCCATAACCTTAAAAAAAACCTTAGGGCTAGTGCTGTAGCTCCATCGTAGAATGCTGTCTACCAACTTCAAGCTAAGGTTTGATCCCCAGCACTGGGGATTATAGATATAGATATTTACATATATAGTTTTCCCTCCATCCCCCAATTTGTCAGATTTTCCAAAGATGTCAACTCTTTCTACAATTGGTTGGTTAGATAGCTGATCTTGTCACAAACACAGTTTGAAATCCAGCTTATAACTCCAACCATGCATCTCCACCACCAACTCACTTTCTTTGACTCGACCCCATCAAAGCAATTCCTAGGAAGCTGGCCTTACCCCAAGTGCCTGAAGGACTGTATTAGTCATTGATCTAAAATTGCTTCCAGGATGATTTAAAGAATAATTTTCACAAGAAAATCATGTTGAGCCTCCAAATATTTAATGATTTCAATAGGATTAATCCCACTAGAGTGAAATAGGACAAAAGAGTTAACAGCTAAAGTGAATGTGTTGGGATATTGTGTCTCTTAAGAAATATACTTCATACTATCATGATATTTTAATGTAACATTCACAATTAGCAAGCTTTTGCTCCACGTGCAGTAGTACCATGGTGTCTACACCACATGGCACAGAGTATTAATACAACCCAAAGGCCAGGGACTTAACACCTTTTTCCCTAGAGGAGTGTCTGCCATTAGGTAAATACTTGATAACCACATGTTGGTTACTGTTTGGGGATTTGTTTTTGTTTTTGTCTTTTCTTGGTTCTAATATTTCCATTTTTTAGTTAAGCCAAAGAACCAGTATGGTATGAGTATGCAGTTCCACAGTCTTTTTATGTAAAGAGAATTAATAACCACCCTCATTTTGACCTACAAAATGCAAATTTCTTTCATGGTTTGTTTAAAATTCCTTAGTCTCCTCTAGCCATCCCTCTGGAGAATTCAGAATCTCCCATTTTTTAATGATCAGCTTCCTGAAGTCAGGGGACAGTCGCTGGTTACCCTCCCAGCATACTGGTTGTTAACAGTAACAACAGACACCCTGCTTTCTGGCTGCAACTGTTAGGAAGTCAATAGCTCTTTGTTGATTAATAACTGATTTATCCACTGATCAAAAGGCATAGATAAATACATGCTCAAATACATGTGGAGCTCTTTCTGCCCCAGTAATGGTCAGACTGCAGCAGCATTCCTACATCCAACTCATGCTTCATTCTGCTCAGAAATGCCCAGAGTGTCCCATAGAGAGCAAGAGGATCAAGCCATACCCAAAATTTGGCTTTCAAATGCCTGTGCACTACCCCCCTCTCCTGTCCACTAGATGGTGCTGCAGACTTGTGTTTGTAACAGTTCACTGGTCTAGAAGAACAAGTGAAAAATATAGACACATGGAATGCTTAAAATTTATGAAAAGTAATCTTTTAATTGGTGTGTGCATACATCTTGGCAGGACCTGGAATTAAAGGTCCATCCAAGTGAATGGAAATGTACAACTTGGCCATTTGTTTATTATACCTGGCAGCCTGCAGTATACACAATTTCAAGACAAGCATCTCCTGCTACCTCTATGTTTAAAATGAAGCAGCTGTTTACTCAATGAATAACAATTAATGTGCTCCCTAATGGATAGAATTTATGGCACTGAATACGTAAGGCAATGCTTTGTGATCTCCCATGCCACTGTTCAGTAAAATCAACGGGTTGTCATATCTCAGTTTCATTAATTGCTCTTCGTATCTTAATACCCAGTAGGAAAATTACAGTAGAAATTGTGCCAGTCTTTTGCTTCCAGCCATCACCTTTTCTTTGGGACTGAAGGTCAAATTCATAGAAGAATCCCAGTTATTCAAGGAAATCTTGGCATCCTTTTGACTGTGAAAAAACTTCCCCTCTGGTTATTTCTACGTGGATTCTGCTTCTGGGGTGTGTAGGGTGGTTAGCTAGCAAATGTGGCTTCTTTAGAGAGTCATCTGAAGCCTCTTTTGTAAAAAGGCTAATTTTGTTGTGTTGTGCTTTCTTCCCTTTGTGACACTGAGGACCTCTCTTTGTGATAACATAAATCCAGCAGGTTTGGCTTGGAGGTAGCCATCAGCTTCCCGTTCTTGTGACAAAATGGAGTTAACCTCATTTGCAATTGACCACCCCCTTCACACTGATTTTGAATTGTTTGGTTAATTCAATTTGGGAAGGAGTATCAATAATTCAGCATTAGCCAGTTGGCATGTCACTCTGACAGATGGAAACCCAGACAGTGCTATCGATTCAGTTGCTCCCTCTCAGGGGGCAGTAGTGAAATCCCACCTCCATCTCCTGTCTATGGGATTAGTGAAAGGAAAGAAATTGGTTCCAACACAGCCGCTAAATCCTGTCCAAGACCTCAGCCAAATATGCAAATTTCCTGGGATGTTTTCACATGGGGAGAAAAGAGGAATGAGAAAAGCAAGAGCAAAAGGGGATTAACAATGCACCTGAGAAAATTGAGCACCTGTGGGGCAGGCAAGAGGTGATCCAGAAAAAAGGCTGAGCCAGGGATCAGCCTCCCTGCTTCTGATATAGCCCTGTGTGATACCCCAGCAAGGAAGGAGAGGAAAGGTGCGTTCATCATTCCTGTGTGTGTGTGTGTGTGTGTGTGTGTGTGTGTGAAAGAAAAATTAGATTGTATCCCCTGTTTACTGAGGCCCCTAGACTTTTTGGCTTCCCTATTCCCCAGGTTTGTCAGCTTCTGTTACTAGGCACAGCTGGAGAAAGTAAGGAACCATGGATGTGATCCAGTCTAATTTACTGATACACAACAAAAATGTCTGGTCTATTTCTAGTTAACATAAACCTGTTCTGTTTTGTTTTATGTTTCAGTTGTCTTTGGAGTCACAGAACTTAACAACTCCATAATGACTTCGGACATACTGGGTTAGGAGATCAGCAAGACCCTTGAGTACTCCCTAGAACTCTTCCTTCCCATTAAAAAGAAGGAAGAAGAAGGCGAAGGAGAAGAAAACAATTGCATTTTGACCAAAATAACTGAAGCAGAGCACCAGAGAACCAGAAGGAAGCAGTAGAAATCTTGTAGAACACAAACACTCAGGATGGCTGCATAGAAAAGGGAAGGAAACATCTGCCCTGTGCCACCCTATCCCTCCCCCCCGTCAGATACACCTTGGAACCAGAGAGGCAGCTCCCTGTGGGAAGATGTTAAGCAAGAGCATCCCGGCATCCCTGGTCACCACCACAGACACATGCAAACTTCATTAATGGAGACCTTGAAGTCCCCACACACTCTGAGTCCAGCTGAGAGAGCTCTGAGCTATCTCCTGAGAAGGAGCTCATGCTGTGCACCACCCTCCATGAACCATGGTGCTACTGTTCTGTGGCATTGTGGAACTGGAGACTCTCCTAGAGTGTATCCCAAGGGTGAGTAGCCATTGCTTCCCCCCATCCCTGGGATGCAGCCACCCGTGTACCACACACACCTGGTAGTACACCATCTCTTGGTACAGCTGCTTCTATCCCCTACCCCAGCACCAGACTGCAGCAAAATCACTCCATCCCCCACATCCCAGTCACTTTCTCCTAAGAGCCAAGTTGAAGGGGTTGCCTGTCCCCATGGACCCTGAGCACTGAACAACCAGGCCAGTTGTGCTCCTGGAACCCCAGCCAAGGCAGATGCAGCATCCCATCCCCCAGGGACCTCAGTCCTGCACACTGGGGTCCTGTGCCTCTCTCTACCTCAGCAAATAAAGCACCCTATCCCCAGGGATTTAGAGGCTCCACTGGCCTACATTGCTGCAGTTTCTGTGACTGTGTAGGCATAGCGCTTAACATTGCAAAGAATAAGAACGTTGACTGAGCGTCCTTCCACACTCCTGAAGCAGAATAGCCATATTGTCCTACCTCCCTAGGACTAGACAAACCACCAGAATCTAAGCTGTTGAGGCTCCCTGCCTGCTTGGTGAGAGGAGTTACCATTGCACTTTTCTCTTTCTCTGAGGACTAATTTGCAGTGATATCTTACCATTCCTGGGGCCTTGCTACTGTTGAACCATTCAGGGATCCAGAGTCACCACTGTGTGGCACATCACCCTCCAAAGGCCAAGCTACCACTGCACCTTGTGGGCTCTAGGTCCCAACTGCAGATGTACCCTGTCCCCCAGGGTCAAAATTAGAACCCCATGTCAGGCCCTTGTGCCTGAGCTGCTAGCATGTGCCTCAAAGCTACAGACCTTCACTTTGTGACAGAACTGGATCAATTGTGCCTTGGACAGTTAGCCTGTAGTTCAAGTCTCAGGTGCTACAATAGTTTCCTAAGCACAGAAACCTGGCTCCAAAGCCACTCCAAGCACCTGTGCCATGGATCCTTGTCCTGCTGAGGCTACCTGTGAGCTGCATCAGACCCAACACCAAAAGAGATACCTTAATATACCCTACTGAAAAGAAGACAAAACTGGTGGCACCTGAAACCTTGCCCTAATAAGCTATGTAGTCACTCTCACTACCCAAAGTCCGGCAGTCTAGATCACTGACATACCATGGTCATCACTAATGATCACTATAAAGAAGTCATACAAGAATATACACTCCACTGCACCCACGTAGAACCTGAGCCCCTGCACTCTGCCAAACCAGCACCCTCAGACCCACCTGCAGGAAAAGATCTTCCTCTATGAAATTCACTACGTGACATCTGGAAGAGGTAACTGTAGCACTAATATGCAGCCAACAGGAACACAAAAGACATGAAAGAGCAAAGAACATACAGGGTAAAATGGTAGACAAGAAGATTCCTCCCTGCAACTCTGTGCATGAGAAATCGGGGTGACAAAGGAGAGACTACACTCAGAGAAAAGACAGAAAGAGCATCAAGAACTAAAAGGAGGTGACAGGACAACTAAAAACAACAGAAAAGCCTTGTGGAGTGGCTCAAGTGGTAGAGTGCCTGTCTAACAAGCATGAGGCCCTGAGTTCAAACCCCAGTGCCAACAACAACAACAAAAAAAAATCCATACACACAGGAAAACAGAAAGGCAACATAGAAAAAAAAAATACAATAAAAGTCAAAATCCAGCTCCCTATGGGGACAGGAAGCTGAAACCACAACCAACCACAAGGTAATCAGTCAGCCCTGGTAATAACTGATTGGCAGTCCCAGCCATAGGAGAATCCCAGAGTTCTCACAAATCTGAAATACAGTGTGGGGATTTGATGTGACAGTGACTCCTCCTGTATGGCAGTGTAGCTTTAGAGAAGAAATACATTGCATTGCTCCCTATGTCTTGGAGAGCTATAGCCAGGCACCATCTGGAAAGGGGGGCCTATTGTTTGAGACACTACTCTGAGGACCTGAAAACAAGGAAATATCAGGGGACCTAGGGATACTCTGCCACAGTGTATGGTTAGAAGGAATCTTGCCATGAGAGGTGGCCATGGAGAGGGCCAGATGCAGATTCATTGAGAAGATTAACCAGCAAGGAGCTTGGTTTGTGGAGAGCACTGATGATCAGTGCCCTTGAACGAATTGCTCGGCCTCCAGAGCCCTCTCCATGTTACATGTGGTTTGCTGCCAGGTGGGAATGAGAATTCTGAGCCCAGGTGCAATGGATTTCCAGATTTCCCCAGCCTGATTCCTCCCACAGGGTAGCTTACTGTTGGATGGGGTCTGTAAGTGCTAAAACTGTTGGGTTCCCTCAGTTCTCCCCCTCCAGTGCAAAACTCAATGTTCTGCTTGCTTTTCCCATCTATGATGCACTCAGGAGACACCCTTAGGCTTGGATGTTTTCCACACCTGGGTGCACAAATTTAGGGTCTCTGGAGCTAGTGGGAACCAACCTGGCCAGTAGGCCAGGTACCAGTAGCAGTTCCTGGTACACAAAGAAAGGAAGCCTCTGCAGTGAATGCAATCATAACACAGACACCATACCATGAATGAGCCTTCCCTCACACATGGCACCAACCTGAACAGTGGTAACAGAGCAGGACTACAATAGGTCACATCTATGATGTACTAACCCATCCACACCAAAAACCTGGTAGATTCCAACATTAGAGGACCCAGAAAGAAATTTCTCCAAATCTTTGTCTTCCTTTTTTAACTGCATATTTTCATTGTTTTCACTTTTTATTCTTCTTCTTACCTGATCTAATTATATTTATATTTTTTCTCTATTTTATAATCAAATATTTTTGTCTTTTGCTCATTTCTCTTTCTCTTCCTCACATTTTCCTACTTTTCTTTTTTTTAATTTGCTTTCTCTGCTCCCTCCTTTATATCATTTTTATTATTATATTTACCCTTGTTAATTTTCAATTTCACACTTTATTCTACATTATTCTTATCATTTTCTTTATGATGGTTATTGGTGATGTAGTAGTTTTCTTTAACTGATTTTTGTATTTCTATATGTGGTTTGCTTTGGTGTTGTTGCATTTATAATTTGTTTTCTCACCTCTGAACAGTGCTGGGGATTGAGCCATCAAGAGAAGGCTGCTCACTAAGGAGAACCCCATAAAAAACTGGAAAAGATATTCATTCCAAAAGATGTGCAAATTGGAACTTAGAAACACAGAAATATGAAAAAGCAAGGCAACATGCCTCCAAAAGTTCATAACTTTTCAATAACTGAGTCCAAACATGTTGATAAATGCCAAAGAATTCAAAAGTCTAGTTTGAAAAATGATCACTGACCTCAAAGAGAATTTGAATAAGCAGATGAATGAATAAGTCAATTCAAGACTTGGATGAGCAACTCAACTACTTAAGCACTAAATTCAACAACTAGGATGAGAAATTCAGCAAAGGGGTAGAAATTCTGAGAAAAAGCAAACCAAAATCTTATAAATGAAAAGCTCAATAAATCAAATTTAAAAACTCAATGGAAAGCATCACTAATAACACTAGACCAGGAAGAAGAGATAATATCAGAGATTAAAGGCAAGGTTGAGGAATTATTACATTCAAGTAACAAAGAACTGGTTTTTTGAAAAGAAAAACAATATTGACCAACCTTTAGCCAAACTAACCAAAAGAGAGAGAAAACTCAAACTGGTAAAATTAGAAATGAAAAGGGGGATATTACAACAGTTACCACTGAAATCCAAAGGATTAATATCCAGAATATGTAAAGAACTCAAAAATTTAAACATCAATAAAATAATTCAATCCATAAATGGGCAACTGTACTGAATAGGTAGTTCTTCAAAAAAGTGCAAATGGACAATAAATACCTTAGAAAAGTGGTTGAGATCTTTAGCCATCAGGGAAATGCAAACCAAAACTACAATGAAATTCCATTGTACCACAGTCAGAATGGTTATCAGCAAGAAAACAAATGAAAACAGCTGGGCACAGTGGTTCAAGCTATAACCCTAGCTACTTGGGAGGCAGAGATTGGGAGGATCATGGTTCAAGGCCATTCTGAACAAAAAGTTTGCAAGACCCCATCTCAATCAATAAAAGCTGGAATCGGTGGTATGTACTGTTATCACACTACACTGTGATGCATAAATAAATAGGAGGATCATAGTCCAGGCCAGCTTGGGCATAAACGTGAGAATCCATTCAAAAAATACCTAAAGTAAACAGGACTGAGAGTGTGGCTTGGTTGGTAGAGTGATTCCCTGGTGAGTGAAAGGACCCTGTGTTCAAACACCAATACCATACAAATAAACAAACAAACAAAACAAATGCTGGCAAGGATGTAGGGGATTAGGATGTGAGCAGGAATCCTTATATGCTGTTGGTAGAAATGTAAACTAGCACAGCTATTATGGAAATCAGTGTGGAGGTTCCTCATAAAGCTAAAAATAAAACTACCACCTGACCCAGCTATATTATTTCAAGGTATATACCCAAAAGAATCAAAATGAGCATACTATAGAGATATTGCATACCCATGGGGTTTGTTTGTTTGTTTTTCATTATTTTTCCTTTTTATTTTTGCACACCATGTTTATTTCAGGACTATTCACAATAGCCACATCATGAAATCAGACTATGTTTCCATCAACAGATGAATGCATAAAAGAACAAAATCATGTCCTTTGCAGGAAAAGGGATGGAATTATTAAATGAAATAAACCAGACTCAGAAAGACATATATCTCAGGTTTTCTCTTCTATGTAGAATCTAAATATTTTTTGATGACATAAAAGTAGAAGAAGACTACTTGGGAAGAGGAAGGTGACCAGCAAGAGGGAAGAAAGAGTATAAGAGAAGTTAGAAAATGCAAAGCAACAATGACAGCACTTAAGGAACAGGATAATCCAGTAGCTAACGACCTCCAAATGGAAATTTATAATTTGCCTGAAAAGAATTTAAGACAATCATCTTAAGAAAACTTAACAAGATATAAGAGAATACAAATACCTGATTTAATAAAATCAAGAAAACAATTCATAATTTGAAAGAGAAATTCAACACAGAGATATCATTTACAAGAAACAAACAGAAATCTTGGAACTGAAAAATTCAATCAACAAAACAAATGTAATTGAGAACATTGACAGCAGACAAGATCACACAGGAGGAGGAATCTGTGAAATTAAATATAAACATTTTTGAAATAACTCATTCAAAGGGAAAAAACAGTGAAATAAAGAATTATGTGACACCAATAAGTGAACAAATATTTGAATTGTGGGAGTACCAGAAGAGAATATACAGAGAAAGAACAGAAGTTATTTAATACAATTGTTGAAAACTCCTCAAATCTCGGGGAGAGATATGGACATCCAGGCCCATAAAACTGGACAGTTCCTAAATATATTCAAACCAAAGAGATCATCTCCAGAGCATATTAAAATCACTGTTACTTTAAAGAGAAAGAGAATTTTAAAACGAAGAAAATCATGAAGTTGCATATAAGGGAATCCCAGTGAACTATCATGAATTTCTCATAAGGAATCTCATAGAGCAGGAGAGAACAGGATAACACATTCGTAGTGCTAAAAGAAAAGACTGCCAGTCATGAATACTATCCCCATCAAAACTATTCTTCAGAAAGGAGAGATTGTTCCAGGAGGTGACAGGCAAGATGGCAGAGTAGAAGTTTTCCCCTTTTGATTCTGTAAATGAGAATTGCCAGGGTAACAAAAGACAGACTATATTCAGAAGACAATAAGAGAATGGGGAAGAGCACTGGGAATCATGAAAGAGGGACAGGACAGCTAAAAAGCACAGAGAAAAAGAAATGACAGAGTAGATTAGGAAATAGGCTGCAGCTCCGGCCCGGCTCCTCTGGTGGGGAAAGAGGAGTCAAAGCCTCCACCACAAGATAAGCTAGGCAACCATGGCAACAGACTGGCAGACCTAGCTGTGGGACAAACCTACACTTCCCACAAGCCTTAAACCCAGTGAGGGGATTTGGGGATAGAGACTTCTTAGTGTGCTAGGCTAGCATCAGACAAGAAAGACATTTCTTCACTCCCCATATCTCTGAGAGTTGTGGCAAGGTGCTATCTTGAAAGAGCACCTATTATTCAAGACTGAGCTACTCAGACGATTTAAAAACAATCTCAGCTCAAGTAATCTTGGGACTCCCAGCCACGATGACTGGGAGGGAGATCACCACAAGAGATGGTCATAGAGAGGGAGAGGGTCAACAAAGGCAAGCTGAGAAGTTTAAGCAGCCAGAAGATCTGAAAGGCAAGGGCCTGGTAGTCGGTGGCCCTACCCTCCCTGGCTAGAACAAACCCTTTACTGGGGTTCACAGCAGAAACAGAGCACCAAGTTTATGACTAGTGGAGCGCTCTGCCTTTAAAGAGTTGCCTGCTGGCTTCAGGCATTTACTTCAGGCAGGGTTGGAGACTGAGCTACTCTGGGAACTTCAAAGTCATGGAACAACTATGATTCAGGAAGCCTTAGGACACCCTGCCACAGTGTGTGGGTGGTAAATGGCCATGAGAGCTGATAATAGAGAGGGAGAGGTCTTGCATGGATCAACAGAGAAGTTTAAGCAGCAGGTTGCTCAGGCAGTGAAGAGAACAAAGTTCAGGGACCCTGCTCTCCCTGGCAAGAGCAAGGTGCACTGCCTGTGGATCATTATAGAAACAGAATGAAGCCCATGATTGAGAATTCTTGCCTTCCAGGAGTTATCTGCTGGCTGTGAGGGTTTGTTGCCAGCCAGGGCTGAAAGTCCTGAGCACAGGACCCAGGAATCATATGATATCCCCCAGCCTCCTCCCTTTCACAGGGTGATGAACTGCTAGATGGAATTTAAAAACAATGAGGCCTGCAGGCAAAGGACCTGAATCCCTAAGTGCTCCACCACTGGTACAGAACTCAATGCTCTGTTTGTTTTTCTCACAATCAGATGCATTTGGGGGACATCCAAGGCTTTCAGGAATGCTGCCCTTGAAGAAACAAACTGGGAGCCTGTGCAATGAGTAGGAGTCTGCCTGACCCACAGACTACAAAGCTCCATGTGTCCAGCAGTAGCTTTTAATACACAAAAAAGGGAAACTTCTAAGGAGAAAGCAGCCCAGCAATGGACAATAGGTCCTTGGTCAACTCACATGTAAAACTAATCCATGCACAAGAAACTACATAAGACCCCATCTGAGTGGTCCTGGGACCCAGACTGAGTGGTCCTGGGACCCAGACTTTTGCAGACAAAAGTTTGGCTACTGAGCTACCACCCCCAGTCCACTGGTGAGAAACTATACCACAACTCTGCCACTACACCATTCTGCCTGAACATTGGGAACATTTCAACTGAAAGACTAAAGGTCATTAAAACTTCCAACAAATGACTTGGCCTCAAATGAACAAATCCCAATGCAGAAAGACAAGAAATATGAAAAAACAAAGCAAAATTATACCTCCAAAAATCAACAACCTCATAGTACTTGGCATTAAGGATTGTGAAGAGGATGAAAACCCCAACATAGAACTCAAAAGAATGAATATAAGAATGATCAACAAAATTAAAGAGGACATGTTTAAACACCTGAATAAATTCAAAGAAAATACAAATAAACAGTTGAATGAATTCTATGTGAATACAAATAAATGGCTGAGTGAAATAAGACCATGTAGGACATGAAAGAGGAATTGAATAAAGATACAGAAATCCTGAAAAAAGTCTAGTCAAGTCAAAGTTCTAGAAAGAAAACTCAATACATTAAATAAAAACTCAGTTGAAAGCCTCTGCAATAGCCTGGAAATTGAAGACCAAATATAAGGGCTTGAAGACAAAGTAGATGTATTAGAACCATGAGATAAAGCCAAAGAAAAAAAAAGAAGTACAACTAGAACATCCATGACATCTGAAACACCATTGAAAGGCAAATTATGGGCATACAGAAGAAGGGGTGCAAGCTGAAGAAATAGAAAATGCATAAAGTAACAGAAGAAAATTTCCTGAATCTTGAGAATGAGACAGCCATATAGGTAAAGGGCGCTCTTAGGACACCCAAGAGACAAGATTAGAAAAGAACCTCTCCAAGATATATTGTGGCTAAAATATTAAATATACTGAACAGGAAAGAATATTGAAAGTTCCAAGAAAAAGAAGTGCCACACCACACATATAGGTAAACTTATCAGAATAATAGCACATTTCCCAACAGAAACTCTAAAAACAAGGGGTTCATGGAATGATATATTTAACACCCTGAAAGAAAGTAACTTCTGTTGGGTGTGATTATATATATCTATAATCTCAGCTACTCAGGAGGTAGAAATTAGTAGGATCATATTTGGAGGCCAGCCTGTGAAAAAACATAGCAAGATTCCAAATCAATCAATAAGCCAGGCATAGTTGCATATGCCTGTGGTCCTGTTATGAGGAGCCATAGTAAGAGGATCACAGTCTGAGGTTAGCCTGTGCAAAAATGCAAGACACTATCTGAAAAACGACTAAAGCAGGAAAGGATGATGATGTGGCTCAGGTAGTAGAGTAGTGCTAGCTTAGCAAGAGTAAGGCCCTGAGTTCAAACCCCTGTGAGAGAAAGAAACAAAGAAGATAACTTCCTACATTAATTCCTGTATCCAGCAAAGCTATCATTCATAACTGAAGGAGAAATAAAAACCTTCCATGATAAATAAATACTAAAGGAATTCATGACCTCTAAACCAGTTCTTCAGAAGATAAGTAGAAGAATCCTACACAGAGGAGGAAGATAAATGCAACCATGAAAAACAGGAAAGAATAAATTCACTAGACAAGTTGAGAAGCATGGGAGGAGTAAAGAAGAATTACACACAACAAAATGGCAGGAATTACTGCATAACTTTCAATAGTAACTCTAAATATTAATGGTCTCAATTTTCCTATCAAAATACACAGATTGACGGAAAGCCAGGTACCTAACAAGAAAGGCACCTACCTGGCAAAGACAAACACTTGTTTAAAGTGAAAGGATGAAAAAAGGTTTTCTAAGCCAATGGAGCCCCAAAGCAAGCAGGACTACTTATACTCATATCTGGCCAAGCATACTTCAAAACAAAATTAGAAGAGACAAAGGTCACTTCATATTGGTAAAGGGGACATTCCATCTGGAGGAGATAACTAAATATGCGTGCAACAAATTCTCCATACCAGTTTTTTTTTCTTTTCTTTCTTTATTTTTTTTTCATTTATTCACATGTGCGTACATTGTTTGGGTCATTTTTTCCCCCTGCCCCCCTCCCCTATCCTTCTCCTCCTTCCCCTCTCAGTTCCAGGCAGGTTCTGCTCTGCCCTTATCACTAATTTTGTTGAAGAAATGATGTAAGCATAATAAGGAAGACAAAGCGTTTTTTCTAGTTGAGTTAAAGATAGCTATACAGAGAAATTCCTAACATTGTTTTCATGTACCCATGTGTTACGACCCATGTTGATTCATCTCTAACTCAATGATCTTTACATTGGTTCCTGATCCCCTGCTCATGTTAACCTCTGTCATTTTAAGTTTTCTGTATTAGTTCCTCTGCAGTGGGGACATCAAACACTTTCATGTTTTGGGTTTTCTACCTATTTCTGTATCTCCCGTATGTGCTCTCCGCTTGTCAGGTAACCCAAGTCCTACAGCATTGCTGCATTTGCCCTAGATCTAAAGACCACATATGAGGGAGAACATAGGATTTTTGGTCTTCTGAACCTGGCTGACCTCACTCAGAATGATGTTCTCCAGTTCCATTCATTTACCTGCAAATGATAAGATTTCATTCTTCTTCATGGCTGAGTAAAATTCCATTGTGTACAAGTACCACATTTTCTTGATCCATTCGTCAGTAGTGGGGCATCTTGGTTGTGCCCATTTTAATAAAGCAAACACTACTAGACATAATAGCACAGATGATCCCCAAAACATAATAGCAGGTGAATTTAACAACCCACTCTCACCAACAGACAAGTCATCCAGAGGAAAAAATCAACAAGGAAACTTCAGAATTAAACAACATTATAGATCAAATGGACATAACAGAAATCTACAGAATATTTCACCCAACAGCTGCAGAATACATTCTTCTCAGCAACCTGGGAAACTTTCTCCAAAATACATCATCTCTTAGGACAGAAAGTCTTAGCAAATACAAGAAAATTTTGTCAGACCACAGTGGAATAAAACTGGAAATCAATAACAAGAAAAATTACAGAAAATATACACACAAATAGAGAATGAACAATTCACTTTTGAATGATCAGTGGGTCATCAAAGAAGTAAGGGGGAGGAATATTTTTAATCCCTAGAATCTAATGAAAATGAAAACTTACCATAACCTTTGGACATACCAAAGGCAAGTGCAGAGAGAAGTTTATAGCCATGAGTGCTTACATTAAATATCAGTGAGATCCTAATTACATAAATTAACAATGTACCTCTGCTCTTAGAAAAACAAAAATAAGCTGAACCCAAAAATAGACAGGAAGAAATAATAAACATAAGGGAAGAAATTAATGAAATGCGTACTAAAAGAACAATGTACAGAATCAGTGTTGGTGGCAGAGTAGCTCAAGAGGTAGAGCAGCAGCCTAGAAAGCACAAGGCCCTGAGTTCAATCCCTAGTACTAACAAGAAAAAAACAACAAAAAAGCCCCCAAAACAAACAAAAAAATCAACGCAACTTAAACTTGATTTTTTTGTAGCGAGCTTTCTCAGGAGCTCTTGTTCTACTGACCTAACTGGGGGTGTCTGGAGATGCAGAAAGGACAAAGGATAGAAGACAGACATGCATAAAGTTGAGGCCAGTTGTGTTGGGTGCTCAGATGGAGACACACAGCAGCCTCATCGCTTCTTTTCTCTATTAACTCTTCTTTTACTCTGCTTCTTTACTCTTATTCTTTAAAACCTTACTTGTAAAGTCTTTCTTCTTTTCTATTCTTTAAGGTTTCTTTACTTAGACTTGCACTGTCCCATGTTTTCTTTAATCTCTCTTAAAGTCTGGCCCTCAGACTTTCACTGTCCCATGTTCCCTTTAAAGTCTCCGTGCTCAGACTTGCAAACAAACAACAGCAGCCGCGTCTAAAAACTGCATTAGCATAACTCTTAAAGTCTTGGTGCTCAGACTTGCATTGTCCCATGTTCTCTCTAATCTCTAGCATAACTCAGCAGCAGCAGCAGCAGCCCACTAATCAATCAACCATTAAAAAACCTTCCATCAATCCCCATAAAAAAAAAACAAAAAAAACCTGTGTCCTCATTCAGCGTGTCTTTTTATATCCAGTGGTAAACAAGGAGGTGGTGCCACAGTTCTCAGGGAGGGGCGTAACATTGTAACAAGAGAAATCTGCATTCCTATTTCTCTGAACATAAACAACTTAGGAAAGCATCTGTGCTGCATTTGGCCTTTTGCTCTCTTCTGCAGCTGAGGTCATGCCAAACAGCCTGTAGATCATTGAGCACAACTGTGCTTATGTCAAGTTCTTACAATCTTCTCATAATCTGCTCCCCACATTATTTGAAAAGATACTAAGAATTAACAAACCCTTAGCCAAGCTAACCAAAAGAAAGAGGGAGAAGACTCAAATTAGTAAAATCAGAGACAAGAAAAAGGACATCACAACAAATAAAAAAAAATCCAATAAAATCCAGAGAATTATTAGAGAATACTTCAAAAACTTATCATTTAATAAACTAGAAAATCTAAAAGAAATAGATACATTTCTAGCAACATATGACCTTCCTAAATTGACCCAAGAGAATATTATCCACCTAAACAGATCATAACAAGCAATGAAATTGAAGGAAGAATAAAAAGCCTCCCAAAAAAGAAAAGCCCAGGACTGGATGGATTCACTGCTGAATTATATCAGACTTTTAAGATGAACTAACACTGATGTTTTTTAAACTATTCCAAACAATAGTTTGCACTACCAAATTTATTTGACGAACCAGTATTACACTGATACCCAAACCAGATAACACAACAACAATAAGAAAATGATAGGCCAAAATGAACATAGATGCAAAATCCTCAATAAAATACTTGCAAACGGAATTAAACAATGCAATAAAAAGATCATATACCATGATTAAGTCAGTTTTATTCCAGGGATGCAAGGATGGTCCAATATACACCAATCAATAATTGTAAAACAGCACAAAAACAGAATAAAGAACTGTGATTAAGTTCAACGTATTTCATGATAAAAGTCATTAAGAAAATAGGAATAAAAGGAATGTACCTCAACAAAATAAAAGCAATATATGTTAAGCCTGTAGTCAACATCATACTAAATGGGGAAAAACTGAAACCATTTCTTCTAAAGTCAGGAATGAGAACAGGGGGTCCACTCTCTTCACTGTTATTCATAATAGTACTTGAATTCTTAGCCAGAGGAAAAAAGCAAGAGAAAGAAATAAAGGAGACACAAATGGGAGGAGTCAAAGTCAAATTATCTCTATTTCCAGATTTACAGATGAGATAATCTTATATTTAAAAGACCCTAAAGATTCCATCAAAAAGCTCTTAGATCTGATAAACATTTTCACCAAAGTAGCAGGATACAAAATCAACATACAAAAGTCGGTAGCTTTCTATATGCAACCAAAGACTGAGGAAGAATCCAGGAAAACAATCCTATTCAAAATATCCTCCAAAAAAAAATACCTAGGAAAAAACTTAATTAAGGATGTGAAAGACATTAACAATGAAAATTATTAAACATTAAAGAAAGAAATTGAAAAGACACTAGAAGATAGACCTCCCATGTTCGTGGATCTGAAGAATATTGTGAAAATGCCAATATGACCAAAATCTACAGATTCAATACAATCCCCATTAAATCCTAATGCCATTCTTCATGGAAAATGAAAAACAAACCTAAAATTCATGTAGAAATACAAAAGACTCTGAGTAGCCAAAGCAATCCTGAGAAAAAAGAGCAATGCTGGAGGTATCACAGTACCTGACTTTCAATTATACTACAGAGCCATAGTAATAAAAACAGCATTGTACTGGCACAAAAACAAACAGGTAGACCCATGAATAGAAGATCCAGAAATAAACCCACAGAGCCACAGCCATCTGATTTTCGGCAAAGGTGCTGAAAGCATGCACTAGAGAAAATACAGCCTCTTCCACAAATGGTGTTGGGAAGACTGTATATCCACATATAGAAGACTGAAAGCGGATCCCATCTCTCACCCTGTATAAAAATTAATTCAAATTGTATCAAGAACTAAATATAAGATCTGAAACTTTGAAACTACTAGAGGAAAACATTGGGAAGACCCTCAAAGACATTGGCATAGATAATGTCTTTCTAAATAGGGCTACATTTGCTCAGGAAATAAGAGCAAGAATTGACAAATGGGATTGCATCAACTTAAAAAGCTTCTATGCAGCAAAGAAGCTGATAATACAATTTCTGATTTTACAATTAGTAGAATCAAAAGACAACCTACAGGATGGGAGAAAATCTTCGCCAGCTATTCGATGGATAAAGGATTAATACCTAGAATAAGTAAACAGTTCCAAAAATAAATCCAAAAGAATAAATAATCCAGTTAATAAATGGGAAAATGAATTGAACAGACAGTTCTCAAAAGAAGTATAAATGGCTAATAAATACATGAAGAAATGGTCACCATCCTTAGCCACTGGGAATGCAAACCAAAACAGTATCGCCCCAGTCAGAATGGAATGGAAATAAATCATCAAGGAAACAAACAACAACAAATGCTGGTGAGAATGCAGGGTTAGGGGAGAACCCATATACACTGTTGGTGGGAATGTAAATTAGTGCAACCACTGTGGAAATTACTATGGAAGTTTCTCAAAAAAGTAAAAATAGAACTGCTATATGATCCTGCTATACCATTCCTGTCATACAGCATGTATCTGAAGGAATGTAAGTCAGCATACAATAGAGATACCTGTACACCCATCTTTACAACAGCACTATTTACAATAGCCAAACTATGGAATCAGCCTACATGCAATCAACCAATGAACAAATAAAGAAAATATGGTTTAAATACACGATGGAGCATTATACAGTTGTACAGAAGGGTGAAGTTATGTCATTTGCAGGAAAATTGAAGAAATTTGAAATGATCATGTTAAACAAAATAAACCAGACTAAGAAAAACAAATACCACCTGTTCTGTCTCATATACAAAATCTAGACCTAAAAAACTGAATTATGTAAGTGTAAAGCAGCAGTGATTGTTGATGGGGAAAACAGTGGGAAAAGGGAGGACAAAAGGAGAGGATGAGGGGAGATTAACGTAATCGTAGTACTTCACACACATGTGTGAATATAGAATAATGAAACCCATTAAAATCGTTTTTGAAAAAAGAACTAGGACAGGTGGTTCACCTGTAATCTCAGCTACTCAGAAGGAGGAGATGAGGAGGATTGTAGTCTAGGCTGCCTGGGCAAAAAACAACACCCTATCTGAAAAATAACTTAAAGTGAAAAGAGCTGGAGTCAAGACTCACATGGTAGGGTGCTTGCCTAACAAGCACAAGTTCAAACCCTGTACATCAAAAAAATTGTTTAAGAAAGGTGGGAAAAAAGGGATAGGAAAGAGTAATGGAAGGATGAATTTGATCAAATTATATTATATGCATGCATGGAAACATGACAATGAAACCTCTTTGTACAAATAACGTATGCTAATTAAAAAGAAATTATAGGACAGGAGGTGTGGCTCAAGTGGTAGAGCACCTGCCTAGCAAGTGTGAGGTCCTGAGTTCAAACCTCAGTACTGCAAAAAAAAAAAATTATAACAAATACCTAATAAATGCTAACCATTATCAGCTACCATGATTATTTTCAATAACTTCAACATCATCATTATTTAGTTAATAAAAGAAAAGGATTTCATTCAATCACAGAATATTCTATGAGTGTGGGATGCTGATTTTAGAAAATGTAGATATACACAGTAATGCAAAGCTGGCAAAAAAAAAAACCATGTGAATTGTGATTGGCTCTTACTAACAACTTAATGTTTTTCTATCTTCTGAATACTGTTCGGGAAAATAAGTTTGATCTCAGAAACCATTGCTTATTTTTAGCATGATGGAAGCCCTGAAGACACCAGGCGATTTGTGTTGTTAATCATCAGTTCTGCGTCTCATTTCCTCCCGTCCCTGTCACTGTCAATTACTGTGTACTGTATCAGGACTTGGAAAACAGCTAATCAGGTTGGATTGCTCTGCCCCTCGCATCTGCCTTTGATTTAATCACAACCACACACTGCTGCATTCATCAATTTTCCTTTAATGTAAGCTCCTTCATTATTGCGATGCTTTACCTTTGGCATAGCAGACACATATGCTGATTTCCATGTTACAGAAAAATGTGCTATACCCAGAAGTATTCCCGAGGAATGAACAATCAAAACAAAGCAGCAGAGTCCATTTCAAGATTATAAATGCAGAAACGATACCTGTTGAAAGTATTCCAGGAATTAGGAGGGATGAAGGAGAGACGTGGAGGGGTGAATCCAAGTATATGTTTACTACATTATGAGAACCTTTCTCAATGCCACAATGCACCCCCATCCAACACAACAAAGGAATAAATAAGTAACAAAATCAAAAACAGTCAATGAAAAAAAATAAAGAATGTAACTTAGCAGAAAATCAAACTAGTCCAAGCCCATGAAGTTTGTGTAAGAAAAGCCTTTGTTAAAAGAAGGATAACAAATGCCTGCCATTCCACCAGGTTAGAAACACGACTAAAGGAGCATAATGAAAACCTAAGGAAAAAGCTCTAGAATGAGCCCATAAGGGCTCAAGAAATGGATTGAGTGACACTACCATTATTTCATGGGGACCCTGATGGTAAGATAACATGGTGATATTCTCTTACTATGGCCTTAGTTTTTAACAATTCAGAGCTATTCTAGATTTTATTAAGTGAATTTAATGACAATGGCTTCGTAGAACATCTGTGTGTGATCTGTGTCTTCCTAGTTCATGCATATATTGCTGCTATGTTTTGGAAAAGTGTCTTCGTAAGGCCCCCAGGGTGGTGCTGTTGGAAGTGGTGGAACCTTTCAGAGGTGGGGTCTAGTGGGAAGTCTTTAGGTCGTTGGAGCACACCCTCAAAGGGAAGGTGGGACCCTCCACATCTCTCCCTGCTTTTGCTTTTATTTCCTGGCTCCTAGTGTGAGCAGTTTCCTCTGCCATGTACTCCCCGCATCGCATCGTTCCTTGCACACAGCTAGAGACCCAACTCAACGGGGTCCACCTGGTCGTTGACAGGAACCTCTAGAACCAGGAACTAAATAAACCTTTATCTCTTATAAGTTATTTATCTCAGATATTTCATTATAGTAATGCAAAACTGACTATGAAAATCACTGACTTTAGATGTCCCACAGCTACTGCACTTCGAAAAGTGAAAATGAGATTGTGTTTGCATTCATCAGTGTAGCCAGGTCAGGAAGTTCCGACACTTGCCCCTGCTGTTCTTGACGTGTGGACTTCTAAAATCCTTTCGGACTCACCTCACACTTTATGCTTAACCTATTTTCAATGCTTCTGAGCCCATTGATAAACTTGTAATGTAGGCCAGGAAGTTTAGCATTTGAAGGAGTTGCCTTCCAGAAACCACTGCCAAGTGGGTCATCCCAACTTTCACTACTAAAAACTACACCACTAAACTTAACCATATTACTTTGAAGATGATATTTTAAAAAGTGCTGCTTTTATTCAGTATGATATTTTGTATTATTGAAATGCAGATTTACTCCCAGCCAGACTCTAAGATAATGCAGCCTCTCTATGACCAAACATTCACCATGATTAGCTGACAAATAGGAGCATTTAAGGCTAGAAATTAACAGCTGGATTCTGGAGAGCATTAATATAATATTTTAAAAAAGCATTCAGAGATATGACCAGAAGATGTGTCCTTGACTGTGAATGGACAGCCCAGAACTGTTTCCTATTTCTCACTCAAATTCTCTCTTACTCATCTTTCACAAAAATAAAATAAAAATTCTTATACAATTTGATCTCCCATTGTTAGGTGAAAACAACAAGATTCATTCTTTCCTTATTTGTACTATATTACAGCACCATTGCCAACTGCATTTTTTTTTTTTTGGCAGTATGGGGGGTTTGAATTCAGGGCCTTAAGCTTGCTACTCACTCTACCAGTTGAGTCACTCTGTCAGCCCTGTTTTGAGTTGGGAATTTTTGAGATAGGGTATTGCAAACTACTTGCCTGGGATTGGCTTCAAACCGTGGTCTTCCTGATTTCTGCCTCCTGAGTAGCTAGGATTATAGGTGTGAGCCATGGTGTTTGGCTCAACTGCATCTTGATTTCAACAATAAAGAGTAATTGGCTGCGACAAGCCTACATACAGTAACTATGGCCCTTGTCTTTTTGTGGCTCCATCAACAGGAGCTCAGAAATGGTCTCCATGGTATGCCATAGATTGACCTTGTCTCCACAAACCAGAAGGTACGCCTGCAATCGAATTCTGGATCCTACAAAGTTAGAATTATGGGAAGGACGGACAGTGCTGCTGGAACTCAAAACATGTTTCAAAGTGTCTTTAGAAATATTTAAAATACATAAATCAGTCTCATTACAGTCTGACAGTGCATACATACTTGTGTGCTTACACACATGTGTGAGTGTGTGTGATGGCCCCAAAAAAGATTTACCTGAAGTTGATTATTCATAACATGCACAGGAATTGACTGTGGATAACCCTGGAGGTTGATATGAAAAAGGAATATGCTCACAAGGTGCTAGCTATTCAAATACAGCTATTTAACTAAAACAAATCCAATTTAGCCTCTTGAGACAGTCACAAAATTGTCTCTTTGTGTCTCACTGTCTTGCTCTCATCCTTGTTCTCAAGTATTTCAAGGCATCCTTTTCTTATGTGGAAGGAGAATAGAATACTATTATATGCCAAATACCAAAGAATGCTAGTCCACGCCTTTTCATTTAGTCCTCACACCTGTGTGAGATAGTCACTTTATTACCACTGTGTAATAACCGATAACAAAGGCTCATGTAGCTACAGTGTCTTGGTAGTGAGTGGGAACACACCGACCTACTCATTTGGGTTTAAAAGCCAGTACTGTTTTAATCATGTTTGCACAGTCTGAAGGTAATAAATTTCATTTTGGAGGTATAAGTTCTGGCTATGTATTTTTGAAATGAGTTAGATTACTCTTTAATCATATGTCATGTTTTAAGGATGTCATGTTTATGGGGACTTTGGTACGTATAAAGTTCAATTTCACTTCTTCTCTGCACAGAAATACTTTCTTGGGTTCCATTTATCTTATATGGTTAAAATGTTATTTATTACCTTTTATCTGAATTAGCTAACAGGAAAATCTAAAGTATTGCCTAGTGATCTGAATGATGTTCGTCAAAAGAAAAAATTCAAGCTGTCAAAAACTATGCCCTATATATGAACTGGCCCTGCTAACTTCAGTACTGCCTGCCATTAGCCCTTCAGTTGCCACAGTGCCTTTTTCCAATTAGGTTTTTCCAATGGGTAAAGAAAAAGAGACTCCTGTTTTCCTCTGCTAGTATCAGTGTTTCATTACATAAAAGAAAAATATCAAACAGATCTGGTAGGGTACTAGCTTTTATAGAAGGAAGTAGGGCACAGCGTGTTTATCAGGCAGAGCAGAGAACTTTAACAAAGGCAGAAGGGTTTGGAGAGAGAGTACTTTCTGATTTAAATGCACCTTACTCACCAGCTCACCCACGTCTGTGTTACTAACCCTCATGAGGCCTTTCGAATGGCTCACCTGGAACCAAGTGAAGGAAACAGTCTCTAGAGATTATACCAATTTCTAAAATTCAAGGCAAATGTTTAAAATAAAAGATTAAATTAGGCCAGGCATCAGTGGGGTTTTAGTGCTTACAAGTAAGCACTGTCTGTACACACCATAAATATTGCAGAGTCTTTTGGAGAGAAGCTAAGGAAGAAAGTTTTGGCATGGTGATTTGTAGCAAACACAGGTACATTCAATGATAGTTAACTATAGAATTCATAGAATGCAAGGCATAGTTTTATGCATATTTTCTTCTTAAACATTAAAACTGCCCTAAGTGTAGTCTACTCATTTTTTCTGTGAAGACAGGAAAAGATAATATATATCATTTGAAGGTACATGTATACAAAAGATACAGACATATCATTTATTTTGGCAAATACATTAATTCTATTTATTTATCATCATTAGAAATGTTATAGCTGTGTAAATAAACTTTTGAGAAAACAAAGACTATACCTAAGGTTAAAAAAAAACAAGCAGACCTACAGGTGTACCCATTTTAAAAAGAAATCTTTCTAAAATGTTACTTCTGTGACTTATTAAAAAGAGTATTATCATTTAACCTTTGTTTCATGTTATTATTATAGGAATAAGTTTCAGTATGTTGTTTTGATTCTTAATAATGAGCAGTAATGGTAATAAAATATGTAAATACATTCCAGAGTTACCTATATTTATACAGTTGGTGCTTCTGTGAGTTTTTGTCACAGTGGCTGTCATTTATAAAATATTGGCTTCCCAATGAAATATCTTGACACCATACCCTCCCACATATACCCACACTTACTGGATTTCACATCCTACACAAGACAAGCACTCAACACTGCCACTAGCTCCTCATCCCATCTAATTCTGTGCTTTATGAAACCTAGGCTATACTGAAGAAACCAAATGAGCAAACTTGTTAAATCAAGTTTGACAAAATAGGAATTGTGTCCAGAGGCAGTCTGTAATCCCAGCCTACAGCAGGACTCTTCTTATTTTAACTATGTAACTATTCAGGGAATCCTTAAAATTGCCAGAATCCAACCACCAGATAGATGGAGCATGACTTTTCTACCTTCATCCACCAACTCAGTTGAAATTTTTTTCCTTATTACAGATTAAATATTGTCACTAGGCTCTAATTATCCTGTAGATTGGCAAATAAGATCTCTTCATCTCTCTCATCCTCTTTTACACAATTTCAATCTGTTCCTCCTAAAAGTACTCAATTTGCTTAACTAAAAAACTCCCACATTTCACTGAATTTTCAATGACAACTTGAGAGTGAGTTGGTTTAACCTTTCCTTCCACTTTCAGAGATAGTGATCTCATCCCCAATTGCTGTGACACAGCCTCAAAGCTGTAAATAATAAGCTCTTGATATAACTAATTAATTAATCAGGCAAAGTGACCTTAACAAGAAGTCTGGAATAAAATATTTGTCTTTGTGAGGCAGGAGTTGTTTCCTATAAACCACTATTATGAAAAGAGAATCAAATAAAGAAAACACTTAATTTTTCTATATCAACTTAAAATCTTTCCCGGACCAATAAAAATTCATCTTCATCTCTTGAAATTTCTATATCTCCAATTATGGTTCAGCCTAAATGAGTATCCACAGCCATTGTGGGAGATTTAGTCGCCTAAGAAAAAAAGACCAATCATGTGAGTTCACTCTACCGGTAGAGTAAAACAGCAGCAATAAGATGTAAGGACAATTCTGAATGGTAGTTGAACCACAACCATCTCCTGGTTAACTCTAACTGTAGAGCTCAGTTGATCAGAATTGCCTCTTTGCCGAATTAGGAATAAGCAATTAATCATATGTTTATTCCTTCTTCAAAATATTTCATATGGTTCTCAAGTGTCAAGATCTATTATATTGTTATTTCCTGAAATCTGTTTATGCATAACCTATCTTGTACCAGAAAAGATTTGATTGTTTATAAAATCCAAGTAATACAAAAGAGATAAAATTAATTTCAAATAGGTTAGAAAAGCAAGAGGTAAATATATCAAAAGTAGAAATGTTAAAGATAAGAACAGGAGTGAGGTAAGCACAAAAATGCAAGCTATTGGTACACTCACACTTATTAGCACAAAATATAATTTTGTCTTTGTTCCTTTTATCAGGCAAGTATTTGCTCTATAACTCTTAGTTCACAGAAAACCAAATAGAGCTATTTGTGAAAGGTAGTAAGAGCCTATTAACATTAACTAAAGCCAGCTTCCAAAACTCCAACAGAAAATTAGGCCAGCAGGGCTCCAACAATCTCTGCAGGCTATCAATGCCAGAGCGCAGTGGGAGAGGGACGCAAGAGCCTCAGTGCTGCTCAGCAGAACCACCAATGTAGTGGGAACAGAACATTGTCCCCTGGGCACCATTTATCCTGAGACCATAAAGAAGTTATATTTTATATTTTCCACACAGTCCAAAAACAGCCTCAAGATTAAAAATCTAGCCAGCAAAAAAACAAAACAAAACAAACAAAACAACCCTAGCTAATACAAACTAGTAGTAATCATAAGGCCCACATTTGTGAATCAGCTTCACTAAATTTTAGTTTTGCTTACAATATCCCAAATATTGAAATTCCCTCCCCTGATCAGGGCCTCTGGAGGGCCCTAGTACAGACACCAGAAGGTGACAGGTCAGACCCTGGCAAACAGTCTGAAATCTATTTGCAAACCTAAATGGTCAAGGCAAAAAGAGGAAGGAAAGTATATCCTCAAACAAGCCAGAGATGGGTGGGGCATGTAGAGAGCGTCAGTCATCAAAGGCAAAAGTGTAGTCTGTCTGCAGCAAACTATTTATCCTCCCTGAGAACACTGCTGTTAGCCAGATGAAAGCACATAAGGACACAAACAAATGTGACTATGGAGGCTTAAAAGGCAACCTAAATTCAACCTGACACTTGATGACTTTAAAGTACATGCCAAGTATCCTGCAATTCATAATCGTAGACATTCAAGACCAAAGAGGCCACCTCACCTGTCCTGAACTTTTTGCAGTAGCATTTCTTACAGAGACTGTCACATGTCCTCAAATTGTGAACATCTAATCCAAGAGGGTTGATGGCAGAATCATATATTGACCTTTTTACCATAGCCAGTGTCTGGGATCCTTGCTTAAACTAAGAAGAAGATCTTAAGCTCAGTCTCTTTTTGTACCCAGAGAGTAGATTTTAGTTGAAAAATTGCCCATTTTTTCAAGTGATATTTAGAGATATAAGAGGTGGGGGAGCAAAACATGTCAAGCACACAAATGTTTACCCTTTTATGAGAGATGCAATTCTCTTAGGTGTGTAATTAAAGATTGGGCACGTAGTGTTTAGAAGAGAGTTTAGTTGTGTGGCCAATAAATTGTAGTTAAATTCAGAAGTGTGATAGCAAGAAAGAAGCTACTACTGTAAGTAAGCAAGATGATAGATATTATAAACATAAATAAAACTACCAAAACTTTATTTTTATATATTTTACCATGTTGGGAATGTGGAGATTTGGAAATCTTTCACATCTAAACAAACTCACATACAGCAAAAATATTTATGGAAAACAAACAAAGAAAGGCTGGGTGCCAGTGACTCACGTCTGTAATCCTAGCTACTCAGGAGACAGAAATCAGGCAAATTATGTTTTAAAACCATGGGCAAGTAGTTCCTGAGAACCTATCTCCAAAATGCCCAATAAAAAAAGGGCTGATGGAGTGGCTCAAGTGGCAGAGTGCCTGCCTAGCAAGTGTGAGGCTCTGAGTTTAAACTCCAATACTGCCAAAAAACAAAGCAGACAAAGAAGAAACAAAGCAAAAAGTGTTCAAATTGGTGCCAGCTCAGACTTGCATTTTGGACCATGATGTGTTGGGTGAAGTAGAGTAGTAGATTCTTGATTCCATGGAATAAGAACTGCACCAGAAAGCAGGGGAGTCTAGCTCTGCTATAAGCTCTGCCACTAACGGGCAGAGTGATCTTGACCTCCCAAGCTCCCTAGGCCTCAATTACCTCCCTGGAAATGAGGGAGTTAAAAGATTGTTATCTGTTAGCACACATATTTTATGAATCTGGTTCAGGGTTGGGAAATTTTGTGTTTGGAATGACTGTGAAATGGCCTCCATTATCGGTTTACTTTCAATTGAAATAAAACCCATGTAATTTGTTTAGAAATCTGAAGGCAAATGTGAACTGTGTTAGATGAGCGAGTAGTGTGACAGATTTATTCTCTCTAGGTTGAATTGTGCCTATCTGTCAAACATATCTGGTTTTTCTGAGTCACTTTTTGTTTTTATACAGATTTTGAGGGGGGAGAATAGTTGTTAAGATGTATACGATCACTATACTGGAGCATATTCATGCCAATATGATAAAAGAAAGAAAAATATTACCAACTGTTTAGAATCAACAACACACACATCCAGCAGGACAGAGTAGGCTTGGAGACTATATATGATAGCTGATATCACATAATGGCTTAAGGTACATATTTTTATATCTGCTTCAAAAACACACAAATTTTGGTTTGCAATCAACTCAATCAACATTTTTGAGGACCTCCTATGTGCATAGCCTGACCTATGTGCTGTGGGGAAACAAATAGCACAAGACACGGCACTTGTGTGTGTGTGTGTGTGTGTGTGTGTGTGTGTGTGTGTGTGTGTGTGGTACTGGGGATTGAACTCCAGGCTTGTACATGCTAGGCAAGCATTCTACCACTTGAGCTATGCCTCAGCCCTTTTGGTTTTTCAAATTTTGTTCTTGAGATAGGGTCTCACTAACTTTGTCCTGGAACTGAAATTCCTCCTGCCTGTACCTCCTGAGTAAATGGGATTATAGGTGTGTACCACCACACATGGTTAAAACGTCACTTCTGACAAAAAGTCTTTGCTTGAACAAACTTTAGTCAGGCTTCTTAACCTTTGCCCAGGCTCATCTGTACACTTCATTATAAAATCCAGTTTTAGCAAAAAACACTCCTTAAGTCAATTTAGCATGAACTTCCTCCCTTAATATCTAATCATCTGATCCAGCTCCTCCCCTTCCACCATCCTCTAGGTGAAGTCTGATCCCCCTAACCTGTCTTCAGGAAGAGTCCTGTGAGGTTGATTTAGCCAGATTCTTCCTGAGCCCTGAAGCTTCCTCCTGGCTTTATCAATCCACACACCATACCCTCTTCCATGGCTATAAATTCACTCTTACCCAGCTACAGTGAGTTCAGTCCACTCGCCCCCTCTGGAAGACCTTGCTGCAATGCTCCCTGAACCTACTGCCATGCCCCCTTTGAATAAAGCCTGTCTCAATATCCTTTCCTCCTGGGGACTCAACCCAGAGCCTCCCACAAAACTCTACCACCAGCCACATCCCCAGCCCCCATCTCACTATTTTTAACAAATGTGATATATAACTTTGTCTTAAACTCTTCCCACCAGGAACTCATGAGATAAGAGAAAGTAGAAAGAAAGCTGTAGGAAAATGACAAATGTGGCTAGGACTGGTAGCTCAAACCTGCAATGCTAGCTTCTTGGGAGGCAGAGATTGAGAGGATCTCAGCTAGAGGACAGCTTAGTCAGAGTTCATAAGACCCCCATCTCAACCAATTGCTGGGCATCTGTCATCCCTAGCAATGTGGGGAGGGGCAAGGATCATGATCCAGTCTACCCTAGGAATAAAGCAAGACCCTATCTCAAAAAATAACTAGTGCAGAAAGGGCTAGAGGCATGGCTCAAGTGGTAGAGCACCTGCCTAGAAAGTGTGAGACCCAGAGTTCAACACCCAGTAGCACAAAGAAGGAAGAAAGTAAAGGGTAAATATGTATAAAATGTAAAGCAAGGGTATGTTAATGAGCACTTACAATGAAGTGAAAAGTGAAAGCAAGATTCTACCTTGGAGGAAGTAAAAGATTATGCAATTGTTGATTTCAGATCTAGCACTGAGGTTGGGTAGGACTTCAACAGTGAGGCGTAGGGCACAGAGGGAGCAGAACATTTCAAGGCAATAGAAGCAAACTTTAATCAGGAAGGAAAATGAAAACATATGTCTTAGTCTGTGTATGTTGCTATAACAAAATATCTGAGATTGGGTAATTTATAAAGAATGGAAACTTATTTTCTCACTGGGAAGTGCAAGATGGAGCCACTGGTAGTGTTGATGTGTAGTGAGGGCTGTTCTTTGCTTTCAAGATGACTCATTCTTGCTGCATTTTTATATGGCAGAAGGGGGCAAAAAGTGACAAACACACTTGGGGCTGGGGACATAGCTCAGTGGTAGAGTGCTTGCCTAGCATGAGCAAAGCCCTGGGGTTCAATCCCAGTACTGCAAAAAACAACAAACAAACAAACAAAAACACTGTGATTTACATGGCAGAACAGATGGAGGAACTAGGCAACTTTCTGAGGCATCTCTCCAAGGCTTCAAACTCACTCTCTAGGGTAGAGCACTCGAAATGCAACCACTACCCTAGAGGCCCCACCTCTTACCACTGCCAAAATAGAGATTGTTTCAACAAGAATTTTGGAGGGACACAAACATTTAAACTATAACAGTGTGTCAAGACTACTGTGATCAGCTGGGCACCAGTGACTCATGCCTGTAATCCTAGCTATCCAGGAGGCAGAAATCAGGAGGATCATAGTTTGAAGCCAGCCCCCAGCAAATAGTTCAACAGACCCTATCTCGAAAATACACTACACAAAACAGGGCTGGTAGAGTGGTAGAACAACTGTCTAGCAAGCATGAGGCCCTAGCAAGGGTCAGGCCCTGAGTTCAAAACCCTAGTACCACCAAAAAATAAAGTACTGTGACCTGATAGTCACAACACTTAGATAGTAATTAGATAGTCATATGATTTCCATTCAAGCAACATAATTTTTCTTTTTACCAACTTAATCACCTAACTTAAAACTTACCCCAAAACATCAGTAAAAACTTTAGTAAGTAATTAATTCTAATTCGTGTAGTAAGATCACAAAAGACACAGTGTTTCACGTATATATATCTTTCCATGGTTTGCAACAGTCTTTCACTGGGAATTTCTCATACACTATTGAATGTCCATAAGAAACAATCACAAAGCTATTAAATTAATCCCTTTTCCAAAATAATCACATTTTAGTCCCCTGATTTAGGTGTGCTTAACTTGGCTATTGCAATTTCTATTATGATAAATTTTGCATTTAATAGTTATAGTAACTACCTTTTCATGAAATAATCAATTTATACACAGAAGAATTAATTGGTTTTACAGGCCAGAAGTAGTACACTAAACAAATGAAGCATAATAAAAGTTGATTATAATAAATTTAATATGGTAGATGGCATATCTAATAAAATTCAGTGCTCTTCTAGATAAGGAATTCCTGATATAGATGTGTCAAATAAAATTTTGATTATGCCATGGGAGAATTACGCAATATCTCATCTTTAGTGGAAAAGGTAGCAAGACTACATAATTACTTCATTGAAAAACTAAATAGTATTATCTTCCTTGTAAAAAGCTATGCCAACAAACTTAATAAATTCTTGGCCTACTTTTCAGAAAAAAGTATAATATTTTTAAGTGCTACAATACAAAATATTTTCAGTAGCTAAAATAAATCTAGCAGAACTATTTGAAAATCGTATTTCTAAACTGCACAATTATAAGTGAATTTACTTATTTAACAATAAGTAGTATAAATCAAAACCATGCCACTGTAGGAGTCAGAAAATTAATTTGGAAAGATTAGTTACTCTTCTGGATTTCTACCCCAAGCCTGTGTAAATTAAGATTAAAATTTGGCATCAAGCTAGGCATGGTAGTTCACACCTGTAATCCCAGCATTTGGGAAATGGAGGTAAGATCTTGAGTTCAAGGCCATCCTCAGCTACATACTAGATCCTGTCTCAAAATAAAAAATTGGATTTTAGAGAGTATTTGAGATTTGATCCCCAAATATCTGGTTCTTTTTGTTCCTGTTGAAATTAATTTAGTATTTAGACATAGCTTTTTTCCTGGATTTCCATGTTAAATAACGTATAAACTAGTTTTCTCCCAAAATTATTTATAGTGATTTAGAAAGATACATTAAAATATCACAAGATAAAATAAAAATTCATGAGGAAAATGAAAGAAAGTGAAAGCAGGAGAGGAAAATATTGAAAGTGAGGTTTGTGATCACAATGCCTGGCCTGAAGTCCTAACCCTTGCTGTGGTTCACCTCAAGTTTGCCTTTGGGATCTAAGTACTTATAAAGAGTGGACCATGTGTCAGAGAGTCTTTTGGCCAGTTGTGGTTTTCAAAACTGAATAGTCCCTCATTCTCCTCCAGAAACTTGCTGCTCCCAGTCAAGAGGCAGGCTCCATTTCCCTTCTCCTTGAACCTGGGGAATGACTGTGGGAAATGATTTTGGTGCTCCCTCAATAAGTGGGAAGAACTGAAGTCATGCCAGGCGATTTGCACAGCTCAGTCATAAAATGATGCAGCTTCTCTCTCTCTCTCTCTTTCTCTCTCTCTCTCTCTTTCTCTCTCCTTCCTTCCCTTTCTTTCCTCACACTTGATACCCAGCCACCAGGTGTAAGGAATCCCAGACCAGAAGGAGAACTCAGAAGGAGTTCCAGCCCAAGCCCCAGCGAAAGTCTCAGGGACAGCCAGCATCAGACACATGAGACACATGAGAAATAAGCCTACAGAAGATTCCAGCCCCAATTTTGGGTTTTCCAGCTTAGATTCCAAACATTGTGGAGCAGCGACAAGCCACCATAGTTTCTGAATGAAATTCCTGGCCTGTAGAATTCAGGACCAAATAAGCGATGATTTTTATACACACTAAATTTTAGAGTCATTTATTATGTAGCCATAGCAACTGCAATAGTCCTCAAGACAAAACCAAACCTGTAGAAACTCAACCATTCTCACTTCTGAGAGACTAGAGACAAATTTCTCTTCTAGGTCTTCATGGAGAGAAGTAATAAAAAAGGTTCTCAACAGTATCTGTACAGCAGCATGGTCTCACCTGATGTCTAACACTCTCGAGAAGCTGACAGCATAGGGGCAAAGGGCAGGGTGGCAAAAGAAAACAGAAAGGGAGCAAAAATGCAGTTCATGCTTGTCACTCTCTGACAAGCAGTGGCCTGACCCACTGCCAGGGTAGGCTGGGTGGGAGAGGTTGCACTTTCAGACCTGACTTAGACATTACTGATGGTGCTGGGGTTTAAGGGAAATACCCTACACAAGAAACAATGGGAAACTTTTACTTTCTGCTCTTTAAATGCTATTTGAAGACGGGGAGCCCGTGGCTCGCACCTGTGATCCTAGCTACTCAGGAGGCAGAGATCAGGAGGATCATGATTCAAAGCCAGCCCGGGGAAATAGTTTGCAAGACCCTATCTGGAAAAATCTTTCACAGGAAAGGGCTGGTGGAGTGGCTCAAGGTGAAGGCCCTAAGTTCAAACCCCAGTATTGCAAATAAATAAATAAACAAGTGCTATTTGAAAGTTTTACTCTAATCACGTCCTTAATTTTTTAATATAGGCATTACTGAGGCTTTGTGTCTTCTATGAGGAATTTTAGTCTTTTAAATTTGGGTGTGATTTCTTATGGTTTTTTTAAATTGCTTTTTAAAAAACCTCACTAATATATTTTGCCTTCTCATGTTGTCTTCCAGATGCAGATATTTTGGAAGTGAGTATAATCTCTCTTTCTGGTTTGTATTAAATAACATAGGCAATTCATCTTTTCAGGGGTCCATACTGCTTCTGCAGTGCGAAAACAATTACTACTGTTCTTCAGTTACTGAATTTTGAGAGCTGACAAATGTGTGATGACCAGGGAGTAAATGTGGAATGTGGAGTTCCAACTGGTTGAATTCCCTGGTGCTCTAGTTAGTCAGGATAACAGTCTGATGTTTTCCAAGTTAGCAGGTTGTGACAGCACCTCTTGTGTCAGGACGTTGAATTCACTTTTTATTTCAATAGCACATAAGAGTGTTTTGTTGTTCTAAGTACCTGGAAATGTCTGTTGTGCAAATTGTGAAGATTACTGTGCTCACATGTGTTTTATAATGTGTACATCCATGTGGCCGACACAGAAGCGTGTCCGTTTGAGATCATGACCTGGGCAATGCCTCCAGAGGTGGCCTAGTTTGCCTTTTGGTGTCTGTGAACTCCATGTATATCTGGATCTCCTTTAAAACACACTTTCTCTCACCAGAACTTTTTGGGTTTTTTGTTTTGTTTTGTTTTGGTGGCACTGGGGTTTGAACTGAGGTTCTCACGCTTGCTAGACAGGCACTCTTACCACTGAACCACTCTACCAGCCTCAGCAGAACTTTTGATTCACAGGAAGTTTGAAGTCATAGCCTCTGAGAAGGTGCATAAAGCACAACTACTTTATGCAGTCAGTTATGGTCCAAGTCCAGATTGAGGCAGATTTGACATCTTAAGGAGGCTGAACCCCCTGAAGGGATTCAGGAGAAAACGAGTGAGATGCCAACTATGTGACTTGCCACCCAAAACACTGCTGCTTTTGATGGCATACCATGAAGCCATATTTGGTCTTGGTTAACTCTAATAAAGAATTTTATCTTAAGCAAGAGGATAAGATAAAAGCAAAGGGGCCTTTGCTTTTGGCCCCTGAGGGTAATCTCTAAACCCATGGAATGTCCTGCCTGATCAAAGTATCTCATTTACCTGAGGACTTTGAGCCACTTTAACAGTGTGATGTGAAGTGGGAGCTTTAGCATACGTGATGAGGATGAGTGCTTGGTTGAGCTTCCCTATTTGGCAGTATTCCACATGTGCTGTCATACTGGGAAGGGAACACTGTCCACAGCTCAATAGGGCAGGACAATTGGAAAGTCCAGTTTGGAATTTTCCCGAACTCTATCCTATGTGCTCCTCATCTTGGTTGACTTTTATCTGCATCCTTAGCTCCAGCAACAGGAACTGTGATTGTGATGGCTTTAAGTGAGCTCTGTGATCCTTCTACCTTCTTCTGCCCAAGGATGGTCTTGGATCCCCAAATGGTATTTGAGTGAGCACAGTGCTGTGGACTGTGCTCCTTCTAATGTGTCAATAACAGACAACGGGGAAATTTGTAATAAAGAATATTAAAAGGGCCATTCTCAGAAATTAGAACTAGGAAGTAAACTGAAAAAACACATCACCTTCTTTTAGATGTTAGTTACAGAAACAGGGAGACATGCAGGGGTTTCTGTGAGGCTCCTTAAATGGATAGAGAGACAGAAAATTCAAAGGCATGTCTTGCAAAGGGAAGTTGTGAAACTCACCTATTGTCCTTGTGTTTTGGGTAGGCCTAGATTACATCTCCATGTTTTAGAATAATAAGCAGCACCTATCTTGGCCTCCCAAAACTATTGTCTCTAACACATGGGGTTATTAGATGTGTATTCCCCCAGCTCTCAAAACACAAAGGCCCCAGATGAGAGCCACCAGTTTGAGTCATTACTCACTCCTATATTCTGCTTGAGGAGCAGGAAATGTTTCTCTCTTTTTTTCCATTTTTCCCTCCTTTATCCTGCTATACTAAAATAAATCCTTCCTAAAACTTCCAACCCTGGGAGACTCTCTTCTTTTGTAATATACCTTGAATTGTTTTTCAGTGTAGATCTCAAGTTCTGTGATTTTACATAGAAAAAGGAAGCTGAGGGAGCACCCTAACACCTCGTTTGGTGACACTGTGAGTACAAACAAAATCCTCAGTGCAAAGCTTTGTGCAAAGGTCTTATGTGTATAATCCCATGACTGACTGTGTTGGCATTCTCTGTCCCCACCTCCCTTCATGCTTTCTAGTTCCCTTCTTTCTTTATCCCAGTCTGTCAAATAGAAATATAATGCAAACCACATAGAAATTTTAGGCTTTCTAGTAGCAGTGAGGCAGGCTAAAATTAGGGAAAGTTTAGGACTCATAGAAAAAATACTGCATTTCAGATTGACAATGCCCTGGCTCAGGGACTGCCCTTACCTGGCACCACCCTCACCTGGCCTGGGAACCACCCATGCCCCACCCCACTCATTAATTATTGGATGGGAATCACCGGGTTCCTCCCTTCCCATAGGTTAGCAAAAGTTTTAAAAGCACGGGGAGAAGAAAAGCACACTCTCTGCCTACAGATTCCACCTGTGCCTACCATGCTGCCTTTTTATTTTCTTTCCCTAACTTTTAATAAACTCCATTTACAACTACATGTCCTATGATGGATTCCTCCCCAGTGACACAAAGAATTTGGAAGTCTTCTGATCACAGATTCCATCCTGCCAGCAACAGCAGGATTTTAAAAGTACGGGTCAGGCTAGGAGTGTAGCTTAGTGGTAGAGCTCTTGCCTAGTATGTGAGAGGCCTTGGGTTCAATCCCCAACACCACAGAGAAAAAAACAAGTCAGTGAGTCCCAAATCAGTGGATTCTATGTCTGTGTGTTCTGCAGTTCTCATTGGTTGGTTATACCAACTTTGGATCAAACTTAGTTGGAAAAAAGAATTGTATTTACTGAACATGTAGAGACTTTTTTTCTTGTCATTATTCCCTAAACAAGACAGTGTAACAGCTAGTTATACAACATTTATATTGTATTAGGCATTATAAGTAATTTAGAGATGATTTAAAGTACACAGGAAGATGTGTGTAGGGTCTTTGTAAGTTCTACTCTGTTTTTACATCAGGGACTTGAGCACTGTGCTATTTGTGGAGGTCCTAGTACACATCCCCTTGAATACCGAGGGATAACTATAATAAGCAGGCAAAATTAATTTTAATAAGAGATTTTATTTACCCCCAAACATCTAAAATACTATATCAATACATCATCAATACAAAAAACAATAATGAGGTAGTTTAGATGTGTGTATGTATGCTAAGACTTTGAAATCCTGTGTGCATTTTATACCTTCCCACATCGCAATTCAAGCATTCAGATTTCAAGAGCTTAATAGCTCATGGCTACCCCATTGGACAGCACAGCTTAGTCAAGAATCTCCAGAGAAAAAGAACCAATGGGATATTTAGTATGGGAATTGGCTTACATAATCAGCCTGAGAAGGTCTGTGATATGCCATTGTAAACTGGTATGATTCATCCTGGGTCTGAAGACCTGAGAACCAGGACAGTTGATGGTATAATTCCTTGTCTGAAGTTGAAAGCCTGGGGGAGGGAGGAGAGAGAAACACTGGTGTAGGTTCCAGAGCACAAAAGTCCCACAACAAGGATGTCTGAGGTTAGGAAGAGAGAAACAGTGAATTTGCCCTTTCCTGTCTTTTGTTCTCTTTGGGCCCTTAACAGATTGAACGATGCCTCCCCCATAAATGAGGGCAGATCTGCTTTACTCAATATAAATGTTTCTTCCAGAAACATCCTCATAGACAGACCCAGAGGTTATCTTTTACCAGCTTTCTGACCATCCCTTAACCTAATCAATTTGATACATAAAGTTACCCATAACATCCCTTCTCTCAACCTCCACCTCTCTGTCTCTGTCTCTCTCTCTCTCCCCCATTCTCCCTTATTGCATATAATCTACATATCTTGATGTTTATTTCAAAACCTAAAGAAAGTTATAGTGGTTTGTTTTTTTTTTTAACTTGTGTCAGAAAAGTAGGGTTACTTACCGTCAAAGAACCAGAGCTGGACAATAGTCAAAGTAGTAAACACAGATTTTATTTGGAAATGATTGCAATGGGAGAAAAGCCTCCATGTAGAACAGGATTCAATTATACATACAGCATGGCCAAGTGGAGAGTTATAGCCAAAGAGCAGGATGAGAGGTCAGTAGGTGGAAAATTACCAAGAGAAAACACCCATGGCAGGTAGATGCTGGCGAAAGCAACTTGAAAGGGTTCTTGCTGAGGGCAGACCATGGTCATCAGATGTGGAGAGCAGAGTCAGAAACTGGATCCTTACCAAAGGCGGTCATTCTCACTAAACTGATCAGGATCCTTGCTACCACTGGGCTTGGGACAGGCTTGAAGACAAGGCACAAGAATGTGGCCAAGTCAAAAAAGAGGGCTCACAGGAGCCTGTCTAAAGTCTGGACAAGGAGTGACAACCCTCTGAAGTGAGTTGGGCTGGCTGCGACTGTGGACCTCTCCTAGACTATCTGAAAAATAGCAATAGCACACTTAGCACTTATCAAACGCAAGCACTGTTTTAAGAATTCCACATGTATTAACAAATAATACACTGAATAAAATTTTTAGATTGGTATTATTGGGGATTTATTTTTCTCCTGATTGGCAAGTACACTTGTTAAAAGAAAGGAGAAAGAAAATCAGGGAACCATTCCTGTGGATCTGCACTAATCACTTTCAGGTGGACAAGTAACTACCCCTTTTTCTGTCCAGGAACCACAAGTCTGAGGCCAGCAGCCACAAATAGGAAATATGGACTATCAATAAATCCTGAGGCTCAAAAGAGATTACCTTCTCCAAATATTGACTCATATTTTTGAAGTACTTTTTCCATTACAAATAGAATTTCACTCACACACTGTGGACGTTAATCCTCATAGAACCCTCCCCCACTGCCCCCCTCCATTCTTATTGTTTGAGGGAGAAAATTGGTGGGGCTAAAACTGGGGCCCTGATCTTCTGACCCTACATTCAGGCCTCTTTACCAATAGTTTGTGGGTTTGTATTACAATGACCACTTGATTGCTCTATTTTTAAAATGCTAGCAATCAGTCCCATTCTAATTGTCACTGATTCACTGCCTGTTCAGAGGCCAAAAGACCACCTTACATGATAATAATAGTGGCCAGTTCTTACTGAATTCTTATCGCATTATTGTTCTAAGAGTTTTACAATTACCAACGCATTTAATCACAAGGAGTTTAGATGCTGAAACAATTTACATTTACAGATCAATTAGCCATTCAACTCACACAATTGCAAAAGACAGTTATAGTGGAAAGAATGATGGCTTTGGAATAAAACATAGATTTTTTTTTTTACTTAGCAGTGTTGAATTAAAGTATGTCTAGTGCATCAAACAGAACCTATTTCATGATAGGCTTTACATAGCATCTCTTTTTAGTTTTAGGAGCAAATACTGTTTTCATCGTCATTTACCCAGTGGGTGAATATCTAGGTTACACATTGGGATCTCCTAACTTTAAAGCAGTTCTTTTTCCTGGGTACCATGTTGCAACTCGAGAGTGTGGCCTGGGTCTCCAGTCTCTTCTGAACACAGTAGCCACTGCTGAGCTGAGACGGCGTTCATACATTTAGGTGTCCGTGTTTTATTGCCGATACCTTCTACGAAGTCTAGGGCTTCCAGACCCTCACAAAGACGGCAGGCCCTCCAAGACAGCCTGAGACCGAGCTGCTGGAGATTACTTTGGAACAAGAACTTCATTTGGAACAAGAGGGCTTTCGATCTTTGTTAGTTGAAGCATGACTCTGAGCAATGGCTGTCTTCTGGGAATGGTGGTTTTGCTGGCTTGATTGCTTCTGTTTGAATAGGTGTCTAGGATACTTTTCTTGAGAAACGACAGACTCAGTTTTGCACTCTTCACACTGTTTCTGCTTTAGAACCACAGAGGCTCCTTTTCTGATAAAGTCTATGTGGCTGACTTCTAAGGGGCCTACAAACAGGTGGGCAGAGGAATAAGGGAACCATCCCTGTTCGTTCTGGAGGCTTAGTATTTCACTTAGACATCAAACACATGCCCAAGCCATCCAGAAACAGAAACTGACCAACGCTGGCATTTCAATTGTCCAAACGTGGCTCATGAGTGAATGCTACAAGGATAATAAAAACAAGACATTGAACTTAAAATACTAGCCGTGTTCTACTATTTTAATTCTTTTATTTTGGTAGGCAGATTACTCATATGACATGTGTTTACCTGCAGGAAATAGATTCACTTTTGAGAGAGTTGATAGGAGATACTGACTTCTTTAAGAACTTTCTTTTTTTGGCAGCACTGGGGTTTGAACTCAGGGCCTTGCACTTGCTAGGTAGGCACTCTACCACTTGAGCTACACCCCTAGCTCTTTTTGCTTTAGTTATTTTTCAGATAGTGTCCCACATTTTTTGCCAAGGGCTGGCAGGCCTCAGTTCTCCATCCTCTTATCCACACCTCCCACGTAGTTGGGATTACAGGTGTCAGTCACACCACATTGGGCTTGTTTGTTGAGATAGGGTCTTGCCTGTTTTCCCAGGCTGTTCTCAAACTGCTATCTTCCCAATCTCTACCTCCTGAATAGCTGGAATTACAGGCATGCACACATCTTCTAGCCACAACTTTCTTTAACTCTGTCTACAGCTACCAGATATATACTGATCATAATTTTAAAAATCAGTAGGAGAATATGATATTAATAGATTAATTCAAACCCATTTGCAAAACTGGAAAAACATTCAAAGTGCATTTTCCATGGACTTTAGAGAGAAATCATCTCAACCAGTGCATTTTATACATGAGAACTGAAGTTCTGAGATAAGAAACTTGCCCAAGAGCTAGTCAATGATGGAAATGTCCTTTGGTCTCTGTTTCTAGATTCATAAGTGCTTTCTCCCAATTTTCACCCTCAACACTGAAATAATTAAGAAGGGGCAACCCACCAAACCAACCACCATTTGCAAAGAAATATCTTTATCTAAATAAACACAGTTTGGAGGAAGAGTGTTTTTGCTAAAGTTCGTTTTTTGTATTTACCCCTTCAGAAAAATCTTCAGTTAAAAAAAATTATTAATCTAGAGATTATATTCTGTTTTCAGTGCTGGGGATGGAACCCAGGGCCTCACACAGCTAGCCAAGTGGTCTATCACCAAGCCACATCCCCAACTGGGAGGTTGTACTCTTAATAAATCTGTCCTTTGTGAAAGATGTGGTGCAAGGCTGTATTGATTTTACATTTCACCTAAAATAGTAAAATTATCTATGACTGCCTGAATATAAATTGAATATAATTTCCCTTTAGTGTCATCCTGGGTGGGGAGGGGGTAGCTTTGACCTGGCAGCAGAGATGGCTGAGCCATGGCCACCAATGTGGCCCTGCAGTGAGCACTTTCTATGGGGTTGGAATACCCCAGCAAAACCCTGACTGGAATGATGATGGCTTGGATAGCCATCTGGTGCAGTGTTCTCCATCATCTGGTATTGATGGAGGATTTACTGGGGCACAGAAGGTTATCTCAGTTATGGAAGATAATGTTCACTTATTAAATCCCTTCTTCTCTCTCCATCCAGCTTCTTGCCTGTATAGGTCCTTCAAGTACTGCTTACCATCGATCACACTAGAGAGTATTGATTTTAAATTCCACCCATTGTTACCAGCATAAATCTCGACTGCCCAAGGGCCAATACCGAGGAGACACAAGTTGGTGGGAAGGAATCAGTTCTTTGGTTTTTGTTTTTGTTTTGGTGGTACTAGGGTTTGAACTCAGGAATGAGGTTTGTGGAATGAGGTTTATGCAAAGGCCATCCCTGAATAGGTGTGGGGGGAGGGCTATCTCCTCAAAAGTCCATCTTTGGGAACTCAGGGGCGCAAAGAGCCTTTATAGGGAGCAAAAGGAGGAGCAAGGCAGGGCTCTGCCTGAGTGGAGTCTTTGTCATCCAGGTGTGTGTGTGTTCTTTTCCTAGTTTAAGAACATTATTGAACATCGTGAACCTTGACCTCATGTGGCTAGCTCCTGTCATTCTTTTGAGACAGACATATTCATCGAACCAAAGATTAAGGAGGAGCTTTACAAAGGTCAGATATTCTGATTCCTGCAGATCTAAAGAAAGATTTAGCAGTTAACATCTTAACTAGTTAGTTGGAGCTTTTATTCAGAATGCTGGACAAAAGGGAGGGGGTATAAAAAGATTAAGGAGGGGTGACAATCTTATGGAAGGGCAAAAAGATTAACTTTGCTAAGGACAAGTACAAAGGAGTGATTCTGTTACCTTATCAGTGTTTCCCTTTGGACCCTCAAGGAAAAAGATGGGTCCTGTCCCTGGTACTCACCTATTCCTTTATTCACACACACACAGACACACACACACTCACATTTCCTTATACCATTATCCACAAGTCTCTATCTGATTGTAATTCCACAAGCACCATCACTTCTTACCTACACTGGGGCCAGTGGAACCCAATACCACACACTGGGTGGCTTAAACAACAGATATTTACTGTCTCACAGTTCCAGAGGCTGGAAGGCCTAGATCAAGATGTTAGCAGGATCATGCTTTACTCCAACAGCACTAGGGAAGCATCTGCCCCATGCCTTTCTCCTAGATTCTGGTGGATTGCCAAAACATGTTAGCATTCCTAGACTTGTGAAAGAAAAGCTCCAGTCTTCATGTGGATTCTCCCTGGGCCTGTGCCACTGTATCCAAATTTCTCCTTTTTATTAGCATACCAGTGGTGTAGGGAAGTACCCTACAATGGCCAGATTTCCAAATAAGGCCACACTCTAAGATGGCAGGAAACCTCAACATATGAATTTGTGGGAATGTGATTCAACCCATAACACTACTTTAACATTTTGCACAAATCAGGCACTGAAAGTCATTTTTTAAACAGGGCTGCATGCCAGGAGTATTATCTTAGTAATGAACTGTAGTGAATAATAATCTACTTTACGTATTTTAACTTATTTTGAAAATTTAGAAACAAAAAACTAGGTCAAACAAAATAAGGAGTACACGTGTTTTTATTTTCTAGTTTCAACAATTATCGACTCATGGTCTGTCTCATTTCATCTCCCTGTTCGGTTTTATGTGTAAAAACTACCTTACATTGTTTGAAATATTTTCATCAACAATATCTCCTTTGATTTTTATAACAACTATAAAAAAGGTAGGTTATGGAGTTTTGCAGGAAAATCCAACTTCTGACAAATTACTATCTTAATGCATATGTCAATTTTTGAAATAGGAAGGGGAACATAAAAGATGCCAATATGCCTTATGCATGCTTTTTGGGGGGTTTGTGCGTTCTAGTTCACTAGTAAAAGGAAAAAGAGGAACACTGCCATGTTATAGCCTTAGCTCTTATTCAAACTGAATGGATTATTTTAAAATAAAATTGTTAGGGTTAAGTGCCAAGTTCTACTTCTCTAGAAAATCAGGTACTGAATAACCTTGATCCTAACCCATCCTATAAAAATGGGATCTTACTGAACAAACTACCTCTATAATCACATTTGGTAACAATAGCTGCAAATGTCTGAAATTTTAAGAAAGCATTCTAATTTAAAACAATTTGGGGCCAAAAGTGATATATGTAGAGATTCAGATGTATGAAAACAAAACAAACCAAATGAGCCCTTTAATTTGTGGTTTGAATGTCATTTTTCTGACATTTGGCAATGAAAATATGGGGCTATTAGAACTATTTATTTTGACATCATTGTTTTGCATAATGTCATCTGATATTTTAACAAAGAGTATTTACGTTCACATGCGTGTGAGTATTGACTACTAGTACTTTCCATTAGATCATTACTCAATATGAAATAGTTCTGACTCTGGTCTGGTCTGGTCTGGTCTGGTTTGTATGATCACATTAGTATCATATAGGTATTTACAAATACTTAATTGTGTAGTTTTTTTTCTTGCTTTCTTTCCTGCTTGACTAAGAATACCAAGGATGTCCCCAATGCTCACTTGAAGGTTGATTTAGTCACAGGAGAAAACCCCAGGCTCAAATGTCAAATGGTATCAGTTCGATACACTGCACTAATCAGGCCAAAATCGTTGTGCTGCAGAAGTTACAGTTGCATATTACTCATCACTGGCAAATGTAATGTTTAGTGATTGTGCATGCTTTTTGTTAACTCCCCAGATGGGATTTTTTTTCACCTTTGTATACTTGAGAACAGCAACTGAATGCTGAAATGCAATGTCTGGTGCCAGCAATCCACAGATTCATTAGTACAGACGAAGCAATGCTCACTTTGTTACACCAATAATTAGAGAGATTAAATGAAAATAAACACTGAGAAGATGTGCAGACACTCTGAAGTTAGGTAATTATTTTAATTACTCTAGCGACTTCCACCAACCTTCATTATCAGCCACAGATCAAATTTAAATTGTTTTATGTAAGATTATCAAAAGGTATATGGAAAAGTACTGTGGCTACCCAGTGATTCTGCTTCATAAAAATGACATTTTCCTCAAGCTCCCACTTAAAGTCATTTCCATTCCAGTCTGATAAACTCTCTACATATTTTAAATGCATGATAGATTTTTTGCGCTTAAAAGTGGTTTTGTTCTTCAAATGGACATTCTTAACAATAACTTCTGTTACTTTAGATTTTTATTTAGAGTTTATCATAAGGGATTTGGGGGTACATTTCTGAGTTATTGAATGTAAAATAATATGCATATTCAGTCATTTGAAATACATGTCAGTTGGAATCATGTCATCCTTACTGTATAACTTGTATTTGGGCCAAATTGATTTCTTCTTTCTTCTCCCTATACCAACTCAGGAAGACTCTAACACACACCCCAATAGGAATCACTTTCCCTATGGTGGGGAGCACCATTATAATGCATTACTTTAGAATACGTACCATTTTTTAGTCATTGTGATTCATAGAGATCCCCTGGGTTAACTGTCTCTATGTATTACCTGCTCTTCTGGAAAATGCTTATTCCACTTAATCATTTCAAGATTAAGATTCCCATGAAGACATGAATGTATATGGGGGACTGTGTGGAGGGGGTCATCACAAGGAGAGAGAGGGCATGCAGGATGAAGAGGACAGAAAGATGCTCCATATATACACATAGGGATACCATAATGAAACCCACCAAATGCTGTTTGAAAAGGAGAGGGGAATGGTAATATAATGGAGGGATGAATGTGGTCAAAGTTCACTGTATGCATGTATGGAATTATTACAATGAAACTCCCTCATATTATTAACATATGCTAATTGAAAAATAAAACAAATTTAAATAATATTTTTAAAAGATTCCCATGGAGTATATATTAGCACCTCCATTTTCCAGATAAGGAGTCTGAGCCTTTGAGAGACTCAAGGACTTTCTAAAGCTGCACGAGTAGACAGTAGCCTAGCTGGGAATCAAACCCAGGTCTGCCTGACTCCAAGAACCAAGAGGCCCCCAGAAAGTTGAGGTAAGCCTGGGTGCAAATGCTAACTAAGGATAATAGGGGAAATGGAGTGATTTTAGCTAAGCTAAAATCTCAAATTAAATAGCCCTGGTTCCTGGAGAAGACACAATAGGGGAGTAAGTTTTCTGATAGTGGAACTAACCAGGAGATAGAGCCACACTAACAAAGGTTCGTGATGCTTTTTAACACAATTTGGTAACCACTTGACTTTTACTCTGGCTAAAAGGAAGCATTTCTCCTCAACCAAATTTTTAAAATCCAACAGAATGAAGCAGACTTCAGTAACCTTTGTGGGGTGGGGGAGCTTAGGTTTATGTGCTGCCTTCTTGCTTTTAAGGAAAGCCAGTACTGACTTCTATCCCTCCATAATGACGCTGGTTTGCACACCAAGGCCAGAGCAGGGCAGGATTTCCCCAGGTTATTACATTCAGGACGCATTAGGCCATTGAGAACACAGGTTGGGGACTTAAGGAGTCTTTGTTTCCCAATTTAAGATGCACTAATCTACAGACTTTAAAGTATGAATTGTGGGTGGCATAGGGAAATTGGGACGGAAGACTAGCCTTATGTGGCTGTCTGAGAAGTTAGGGAAATTGACAGATTCGCAAGCCGGGATAATGAGCAGGAGGTCAAGGTCAGAGCTGGGTAAAGAGGAGCCACAGAAAGGCTGGGCTGGCATCGACCCCAGAGCTACACTGTGCGCTCTGAGGACGCGCAGTAGGAGGGATTTATTTGTGAAGGAGAAAGGCAGATAAAATGGACTTAGAAATTATTTGTCTGGGGCGAGGCGCCCGAATGTAGAGTCCACTAGCTTTGCGAGCACCTTCATAGGACGTGCCTAGAAGCATGGCTCCTCTTCTTTATTCTTCCAAGAGTGCCAGGATTCAGCCAAAGGGTCCGCTAGATGGAAAAGTCAAAACTAAACGCCACAGTTTACTTGATGTCGTCCAGACACTGTCATGATTCTACAAGTCATCGTACACTGCTTGATTTTGATGGCTCGGAGCTTTTATCTAACAAGGCCAATCCCGCCCTGTCGGGTTGCATAGGGAGTGATTTCTGCAGGCCACGCAGTGAGGAAGCACGGGCCTTATGTACTCAGGGACCTCTTTCCACTTTGCCACTTGTCACTGACCGCGGAGAAACAAATCCCTTTAAGCCCCGACCCTCAGCGTCCTCATCCAGAAAGTGAAGGGGATTCTCAGGCCTTCTTAAAAGAATCGTGTTGGTGGTGGGAGGAAAATGGGTGTGACAAATGTCATAATTCTAGTGACAGCAAACTGGGATGGGGCTGTGGCTTCAAATTGCTGAAGAAAAAGAAGTTAAACATACTCAGCTGGAGTTTTCAGAATTTCTAAATGAACTGTGGTCGGTCAGATTGCTTCATTCTTGTGGGCTGCCTCTCATATCCTACACCTAAGCGAGGCACCCCTCCACCTCGCGTAGGCTTCGATCGATTTCTGCTTTTTAAGTGAAAGCATTTTTTGTTGCCGCTGTTCCGTACACCAAGAGAAGGGATGGGTCCCTTGGCCTCTGCTCTCACCCACCACCCTAGGTCTCCCGAGTTTTCCGCACGTGAATGCGTTTTTCTGGTTGATCTCCAAAGACCTTGCAGTATTTTAGAAAGCTGAGCGGGTGCGGAGATCGGAGACCGAGCATCATCCCCTCCCCGAGGTCGTGCAGCCCGCGGGGCCCCTCCCCGGCTCCCCTTCGGCGGTGCAGCAGCCGCCTCCCGAGCCGGCGCGCGGGGCGGTCCGCGCAGACCCCGCGGAGAGCCAGGGCCCCCTCCCGCCCGGCGCTCGCAGCCCCTCTCCGCCAGTAGCAGCGCTGCTGTCTTCCCACAGGACCGGGAGGACGCTGGAGCCTGCAGCGCCCCCGCCCCCTCGCTTTTTCTTTCTTTCCTTGCTTTGGGATCTTGCTGCCGGAGCCGCGCGAGGTTCTGAGAAGAAAAGAGCGAGGGACCGGAGCCCAGGCTTCTGCTGCGGCGCGGGAACAGAGCTGCTAAGGGGACACAACATCCGCCGTGTACCCCGGGTCCTCGCCACCCTGGCAGCAATGTGAGGAAGGCAAGCCTGCCTTGGAAGAGGTCCCAGGGAGCAAATCGGAGGTCCGCAGCGTCGCGGGACGGGAGCGGCGAGGAACCCAGGCTCCCAGTCTTTGGCAAGAGCACAGTGGAGCTCCCCACCCTCCCCGCACTCTGCACAACTCCGGGGCCACCAGCGCGCGACTCGACCGAGTCCCACTTCCCGCCGACTCGCCCGGAGGGAGGGCGGCACCTGCCCGCCAGCCCGCACCCCTGGTAGTTTTAGCTTTCCCCGCACCTGCGTGATCCCCCACGCCCAGGTGGCGAGCTCTGTGGCTCTTGATCCCCGCAGCGCCCCTGATCCGATGGAAAGCGCGCCCTCCGAAGCTCCCTAATCGCTGGCGCCACCGCCGTCCAAGCTGCGCACTGGGGTTCCCCCGGCTAGTCCCCTTGTGGGGCGTGCGAGAGACCGGGGAACGCGCGCCATGAAGTCCGTGCTGTTCAGCCGCTTCTTCATCCTCCTGCCCTGGATCTTAATCGTCATCATCATGCTCGACGTGGACACGCGCAGGCCTGCGCTCCCTCTCACCCCGCGCCCGTACTTCTCTCCCTACGCGGTGAGCCGCGGAGGGGCCCGAGTCCCGCTCCGAAGGGGCAGCCCGGGGCGCGATGCGGCCAAGCGCAACGAGTCTCGGCCACGGCCGCACCCCGAGCCGCCGCTGCCCACCATCTATGCCATCACGCCCACCTACAGCCGCCCGGTGCAGAAAGCCGAGCTGACCCGCCTGGCCAACACGTTCCGCCAGGTGGCGCAGCTGCACTGGATCCTGGTGGAGGACGCGGTGGCGCGCAGCGAGCTGGTGAGCCGCTTCCTGGCGCGGGCCGGGCTGCCCAACACGCACCTGCACGTGCCCACGCCGCGGCGCTACAAGCGCCCGGGGCTGCCGCGCGCCACCGAGCAGCGCAACGCGGGCCTCGCCTGGCTGCGCCAGCGGCACCAGCACCAGCGCGCGCAGCCGGGCGTGCTCTTCTTCGCCGACGATGACAACACCTACAGCCTGGAGCTCTTTCAGGAGGTAGCGGCCGGTCCGCCCCCCTGGGGTCAAGGGCGGGAGGGGCCCGGGGCCGGCTGGGCTAAGGCCGCGCTCGCTGTGCGCTTCGGCTGCACTTTGGAGTTCCCAGTCTTCGGGGCGCGCATAGGTCTCAGCGCCGAACCGCTCCTCGCAGGCAGTCCGCAGCTGTGCGGGGTGGTACAGGGGGTGAGGACTGGTGTGGCATGCGGGGACGGAGTCTGCCCTGGGTTTTCTGGGACCAAGATCGGCCCAAGGAAATAGCGCACAGGTGGTTTGCAGGGACCGGGCCCCGACCTGCTTGAGGATGGAGCCCAGAATGGGAGGCAGGCTTGGTGTAGGTGCAGAATGGTGTAGGGAGAAAGGTGATGTCGGTAACTAAAAGTCAGCCGAGGTACAGTCTCCTAGTATGGAAATGGTTGCTAGGGAAAACACTTCTCACACTCCACAGGAAAAAAAAAAAGATCTTTTCTGCCCCTGAAAATGACCTCTTTGTCAAAGAAACCGTGTCTGGATGCGTTGGGATTGTTTTTCCCTGTGGTTGTGTTTCTGCAGCCCAGGGCATCATCTGGCTTGCCTGACCCCTTTTCCTGACCTTTCCCTAAGACCTCTATCTGGCATGGTGAAGTAGACAGGCCGCACTCGTACTGGCCTCTTGCTTCAGGGGCTCTCTGTGAGATCCCGTGTGCAGCCTGTGGCTCCTGCTGCTGAGGTGCTATGTGTGTTGCAGGGAAAGCCACCACACACACTACCTGCAAGCATGGGGTCAGAACCTGTGGAGTCGCTTGAGGCCGCTGTTTTGCAGTGGGGTTGTGGGGAGTCTGCATAGGAGACGAGTGGGGGTTTTCCAGTTTTCATCTTCCCCATAGGGTTAGAGCTGAAGGAAATCTGGATTTGTCTATGGGACTGTTGCAGTTCCTCCACCTGAAAATCCCTGGCATCCTGCTCCTAGAGGCTCTGCATCGTCCCCTTTCCCCAAGTAAACTGGACATTGAGAATGTGTGAGCTATGCACTAAACTTGTAAAATAATCTGTCTAGTAATCCAATATCCTAAGTGTCCCCTACTCTCCCCCACACTTTCATTCTTATCTCAGTACAGTTTGCTTTCTTAACCTCAGTACAGTTTCTCTGTCCCCTTCCTGTTTAATTTTTGTCTGTGTGGTCTTCAAAACTGCATTTCTTAAAGTTAACTGCTGCCTTCATTTCTGTTTATCCTCTCCTTCCTGAATAAGAGGAATAGTAATTGTTCTTCTTTTTTTCATCCTCTCACTGCATGGGGCTTCCTGTCCATGTTTCTTCAGAGAAATAAGCTTGGTAGAGTTAGTACAGTCTTTATTATAACCATGATTACAGTTATTATCTGATTGTTTTAAAGTCGGGCTTTTATTTTAAAGTTGGCCTGTTTCAATGCTCTTTTCCCTGAAAGAAGTGGCTTTACATATTCTGAAGCAAACCATTTCAATGCTCAGAATTTTAAAAACAAGTCTTTTTTTTCCTCCTTGTCCAACTTGGAAGTTGCCTTATCTGTAAAAATGTGTGTTCTTTGTTTAAGTAAAATAATACACATCCCTGTTAATTAACATTTGATGGGGCTAGATTGAGAAAAATATCATCTTCCCAGCGTTTTTTGCCTGTTGGGGTGAGGTGGGGAAGAGTGAAGCTGGCACATGCCACAGTGAAACATTCAGAATACAGTCTTCCTTTGATGCTTCCCGAGCTGAAAGGAGGGCTTGTTGGGGAGGTTATTAAGAAGCAGGAGAAAAATCAGTAGTTTTTTTTTTTTCTCCCCATTGGTCAGTGGAGAGAGATCAGGTGAAGATAAAAAGAAGAGGAGAGGATAGGAAGAAAAAAACAGTATTGACAAAGAGGAAATTATAAAGAAAAGTTATGCATGATTTTTAAGACACTAAAATTTTGCATAGTTGGAAGTAATGAAATAATCAAAATAAATATTTTGTGCTACTTTTTATGGGGAGGTGCTAACTATACAAATGTCACAACAGATTTATTGTTTACTTTGCTGAACAAAGTTTAAGTATAATATACACATTTAGAATGTACGTTCTCCATCTCCTTAACTTTAATTTCATGACGAATATGTTTCTCCACCACTGCCCACAGTTCTCTTCCCCCCCAGCCATAATGTTTTTGCACACATTAGGCCTTTGTTTGTCATGAATGTTTTACATTTAGTTTTTCTTGTTACAACTTTTTGTCCTTGCGTGGCAAGCAGCATTGAACTTGATTAGTGGAGTTTATGCATTCTTAGTCTGTGCATTTTCCAGAATTTGAAGTTCATTTTTCCTTTAAACCTTAGTTTCCTTAATAGGCTGGTCTGCCACACACCATACTGGAATTAATGATTCTATGTGGACTAAAAGATAGGATCCAGTAAAACACTTGAAAGCAGCAGCGTCTTGGGGGAAGGAGAAGATTCTGATCACAGATACTACAGGGCTTAGGCGTATGTCTCTGTCCTGCATGACGTGCGCACACACAAATTAGTTTTTAAGTAATTCACAGTACTTGAGGAAAAAATGTCCCAAGTCAGTCTTCATCTTTTATTCTAGTGCTTCTAATTTCCATGGTTGACGTTAAAGTAGATAAGATAAAAGGAGGAAATGAACCAGGTACAAATTAGCTCACTGAGTATTGGCTGCAAATGAAGGAAAGGAAAGGATGAAAGGTCTCCAAATTAAATTAAAGACGCAACAGGCAATCTGTGTTCAATTATTCCTCCCTGGTAACTGGAATAAGGCTTTTTTCCTCCATACAGCTAATTTTCAGCTTCCCTTTTCAACTGAGTTGTGCTGCCAGGAAAGAAATATTTTCACTGAACAGCCCTGTGTGAACTACCAATTTCATTTGCAAATTAAGTTGGTTGTGAGTCCTAGCCACCAAAACTGTCCACCGTGACAAGAAGGTAATAGGTTTTTTTTTTTTTTTTTTCAGGTTTCAAGCATCTGAGAGCTACTCCGGTTATTTCTGTGGCATTGATAGGGTTTGCACCCTGGATCACTGGTAATCCTGCCTGCCCAGGCTTCCTATTGATCTAGCTCTCTGGAAAAGCTTATTTGCAAAGGATTTAAGCTGCTTTTATAAAAGCTACAACTACAGTTAAATGTGACTTTATATCATATTTTCAAAGCCACTGTTGATCAGATTTTTTTTCTTCCCTAGAAAACTTTCAAAGCTAACCTAAGTTCAGACTGGATGTTTTTCAGGTGAAGTTGGTTTCACCTTTGGAAGTCAATTGAAAGGTTAAAAAGAGCACTTTCCAAGCAAGAAGCAAAACACACTAAAAAAAAAAAAAAAAGAAAAGAAAATCAACCTTTATGAGATAGACTGGAAGACAAGCCAACTCAGACTTTTCAGATCCCCTGAAAAGAATTACTTAATGAGGCTGCTTCTTGAAGATGTTTCTGGAAGGCAGTGAGCTAGCATAAAGAGGTCCCACATCTGAATTTTGTTTTGGGCACTGTTAAGCTGTGTGTGCTAGGCAGATGAAGCAGTTGAGACTTCATTTTGTCTTGGTTCTTTTCTGAAGAATGTGTGTGCTTCCTCTTATTCATGCTGCTCACTGGCACCATAATCCACAGGACATTTGAGTTTACAGTGCTTGGCACTTTCTCCCCTAAATAGAAACTCTGTGTGGATCCTGATTTGCTTTGCTTTTACCCCTGGTCCCGTTACTTCACTTAGGGTGACTACCTTCTTAAAGAAACCCAGACTAGTCTCTTAGATGTAGCCTAAAAAGACCACCTGAAATGTTCCCCTTTATTTTCTTTCTTCTCCTTTGAAAGCATATTGATAGTCATGCCATAGATCTGGCAAAATGTGAGAGTTTTATTAAAAAGTATATAGAAAAGTACAGCCAGTTTTCTTAGGCTATAAATGTTAGATCTATAGATTTTCTTTACTCTCTCTGCGTGTATATTACTTTGAATCATGGCTTATTTTTAATGGTTTTCATTTGGATTTTGGTATTTTAATGGGCCAGAAATAACAATTTCTGTCTAAAAGACATTCCCCGATCAGCCTCTCTCTATTGTCTTTTTCTATCAGTCCTCTTCCATCACCTTCCTTTTCAATGACCATTCTCTCATGAATAAGCATGAAGACATGTCCAGATTATTGCTCGATGCAATGAATGTTGTCTTTTAAGTATTTAGGCTGGCTTTTTCTTCCTGGAAACTATAGTGGGTGACTCCATTTTCTTCTGTCTACTCCACTTGCCTCTAAATTACGAGCTGGTAAATTTTTTCTTGTGTGAACAGTCATGGAATAGTAATTGCTTTTAAGGCAGGCTGCAAAAAGCAAAATAGAAGAACCAAAGTCTATGGTCTTATTTATTAGCTATTCCAGGTAGTATTCAGGTATTCGTGTGTGTGTGTGTGTGTGTGTGTGTGTGTGTTCACAGAATTGAAAAATGTTCAGATAGAACTACTCAGACCTTTTGGAATATTTGCTCAGTTGGTTAAGATAGCACATTCTTGTATGTTTGATTCACAGCACTATTGAAGGATAAAATTTTACATCTTGCATGATTCTCAAATTCTTCCCCCCAAACATGTTCTGACAGTCCACAGGTAAGTAGGGAGGATGGTTACATTTCCAATTTACAGAAATAAAACTAAAGTAATTCATTCTTTTATTCATGCCTGGTAATTTTTTGTGTACAACTTTAAATAATTGTAAAAAACTACCCTATACACAGACACCAGCAAAATAAAATATAGTTGACATCAATTGAGTACTTTCTGTGGGTGAGAATTCACCCTTAGGGTTTTGCTTACATCCCCTTCAGCTCACCTTACCTACTGAGATAGGTATGAGTACTGTCTGCCCCCAGTGCCTTCCCAATACTCTTACTGAGGTCTGAGCACGGTCCTTTGGTGAGTGAAGGAATTTAAACAAGTGCAAGCTGACTGTGGTGTCATGTTTACTACTAATCATAAGATTAGTAACCCCCCCTCCCGCCCCTTTTTGGTGCTACTGTGTTTTCAACTCATCTTCAAGTTTGCTAGGCAGGTTCTTTACCACTTGAGCCACTTTTTGTTTTAGTTATTTTTCAGATAGGGTCTTGCCTGATTTGTTTGTTTGTTTGTTTGATTTTGGTGCTGGGAATTGAATCCCAGGCCTCATGAATGCTAGGTAATTGCTTTACTACTGAGCTATACCCTCAGCCCCTTTCTTCTTCTCTTCTTCCTCTTCCTTTTCTTCACTGTTAACTATTTTAAATAGACAGAAGTTTTATACATTTATGGTATGCAGCATGATTTGATATGTGTATACCTTGTGGGATGACTGTAACAAGCCAGTTAACATTTGTTATTCTCACATGTATTTTTGTGATGAAGAGAGCAATAATAGGAAGGAACAAGGGTTTTTGCTGGTTGAGATAAGGATAGCTATACAGGGCATTGACTCACATTGATTTTTTGTGCGTGGGTGTTACCTTCTAGGTTAATTCTTTTTGATCTAACCTTTTCTCTAGTACCTGTTCCCCTTTTCCTATTGGCCTCAGTTGCTTTTAAGGTATCTGCTTTAGTTTCTCTGTGTTAAGGGCAACAAATGCTAGCTAGTTTTTTAGGTGTCTTACCTATCCTCACCCCTTACTTGTGTGCTCTCGCTTTTATCATGTGCTCATAGTCCAATCCCCTTGTTGTGTTTGTTTGCCCTTGATCTAATGTCCACATATGAGGGAGAACATACGATTTTTGGTCTTTTGGGCCAGGCTACCCTCACTCAGAATGATGTTCTCCAATTCCATCCATTTACCAGCGAATGATAACATTTCGTTCTTCTTCATGGCTGCATAAAATTCCATTGTGTATAGATACCACATTTTCTTAATCCATTCGTCAGTGCTGGGGCATCTTGGCTGTTTCCATAACTTGGCTATTGTGAATAGTGCCGCAATAAACATGGGTGTGCAGGTGTCTCTGGAGTAACCTGTGTCACAGTCTTTTGGGTATATCCCCAAGAGTGGTATTACTGGATCAAATGGTAGATCCACGTCTAACTTTTTAAGTAGCCTCCAAATTTTTTTCCAGAGTGGTTGTACTAGTCTACATTCCCACCAACAGTGTAAGAGGGTTCCTTTTTCCCCCGCATCCTCGCCAACACCTGTTGTTGGTGGTGTTGCTGATGATGGCTATTCTAACAGGGGTGAGGTGGAATCAGCGTGGTTTTAATTTGCATTTCCTTTATTGCTAGAGATGGTGAGCATTTTTTCATGTGTTTTCTGGCCATTTGAATTTCTTCTTTTGAGAAAGTTCTGTTTAGTTCACTTGCCCATTTCTTTATTGGTTCATTAGTTTTGGGAGAATTTAGTTTTTTAAGTTCCCTATATATTCTGGTTATCAGTCCTTTGTCTGATGTATAGTTGGCAAATATTTTCTCCTACTCTGTGGGTGTTCTCTTCAGTTTAGAGACCATTTCTTTTGATGAACCAAGATCTTCCTGATCCCATCCCTACCTTTTCTTTCTCCTTCTATCATTTTGTTTATGAAAACTTTATCTCCTCCCTCACTGTCTCTAACTTATAGACCATTTGATATTTTACATTATTTTTTTCAAGCCTGGTGAAAGTTGCCAATTTAGTGGATAAACCGTAGTCCTAAAATTTTAAACTGTGTTCTTATGAACAGGTAAGACTTGCAAGAAAATAGACATTAAAATAATTTTTTCTTCAGTGGGTGTGTCTATACCAGCAGCTCTGTCTACCCAGTATCTATCTTGTCAGGGCAGACAGAATTGAATGGAGGAGTGACTTTCAGGGTAGAATGGAGGGTGGGAATATATTGAATTGTTTCCAGAGGCTCCCTGGCTGACTGTTGGGACAGAGAGGAGGAACTGGGGTCTGAGCCAGTTTGAGGTGATGCTATGGTAGGTGGAGACAGCTGCAGGCTAAGCTGAGGCAGTCCCTCCCTTTGAGGTCATGGACAGACGTGGCTATGGGAAACCACGGCTCCCACACTAATATGCTCCTTTTATTGGCTGCTGGTGGCTTGCTCTGCCAGATGCACCTCACTGCCTGCTCCTTGGTAGGAAGTGGGGTTTGTTGATTTTCTCATCTGATTTCTTCTGGGACTGGGAATTGTCCTGAATTAAAACCAAAATGAACAAATCATTGGTTGAGTCTTCTGTGCTTAAAAAAATAAAATAAATAAACCCTTGGAGATGGCTCTGCTGAGGGGGTGATCACATTCCCTGTGAAATGCCAGATCATCTGGTCCTTTTCCCAAAATAAGTCAAAACTCGGTAGTTTCTTGTTTTAATCAGTCTCCTGTATTGGTAGAAGTTTAAATGGTACATGTGTCCATATTGAATTGAAGACCATTGTCCCTGCAGCTTGACTGCAGGCTTATCATGTGCCTCTTCACCAGGAGGATGAACGGTGACAACTGCAGTATTCAAAAGTCTGGACCCATGTGCACTTTCTACAATATATTTACACAGTGTAGATGGAACAGCCAATCACTCAGTGCGGCCTGCATGCAGGAACGAGAGTTGGTAAGCAGAAGCTGTATGAGATGGCTGCTGGCACAGCATGGCAAAAAGCTTATAATAAGCTTTTAAAATAACAAAAGTGTAGTAAGCATATAAACCAGTAACAGTTGTTTGCTGTCCTTGTCAAGTGTCATATGCTCTACAGAATTGCATGGGCTGACGTTCCTATGACTGGCAGCATGGTGGGTTTGTTTACACCAGTGTCACCACAGACACACGAGAGATGGCACGTGCCAGCACATTCAGATGGACCTCACTAGGCCAAAGGAATTTTTAAACTCCATTATGATCTTATGGGACCATCACATAGGGGATTTGTTGTTGATGGAAACGATGTTTGTGGTGTGTGGCTGTATTTAGAAATGGTTCCTTCTTCTTTAATGAAAGCTGAGTATGCTAGATGCTGACCAGTCCTCATTAACCGAGTTTTAGCTGAGAAAATTACACCTTCTCAGTAATAGCATGTCACCTGCAAGAGCCTTTCCAACTACCTGAGCTTAGATGGCGTCATACTCAGAGGATATTTGAATATAAGAAATCAATCTTCTTTACTATGTGACAGATATTAGATGAGCACCTTACTGTATGCTCTATTAAAGCAAGCAGTACTATGGCTATAAACAGAGGGCATCCCCCTCTTTTGTCTGGACTAAAGTCACCTGCTACGTTCAGTATGCATTGTGGGAATGCAGTTGGTGGTAGGAGTAGCTGAGGAAGTGACACATGAGCTAAGAAGTAAAGGATGAGGGGACCTAGTGGGTGATGGGACAGGGAGAGGGAGCCATATTTGAAAAGTGAGAAAACAGGTTTTAGAATAGTCAGTCCTCAAAGGCGCTCCTGATGGCCAGAAGGTGGGATGATGAGAGGTTGTGGTGGAGAAGTGGGCAGCCCCTTTTCCAATCCCTGCATGTCAGAGTGAGATTCTTTTCTTTGGGGCAAGCCTTAGTGCCCCTAAAGAAAAGGAGTCTTCAGTTTCTTAGTATTTGGACATAGCATTTAAATAATATCTTCTTCCTGGATATAGTCACATCCTTCTGTGCATCTGTGATTCTGAAAATGTCCTTAGCAGTGAAGGATACACTTGCCTTTTTATTTGTATTTTGCATCTTGTTTTCAGAATGCCCATTAGGCAAATCTTTCACCTTTAACTTTTTCATCAGAAATGGATGAGATGGGAGTAGACTGACAGAAAAACTATAGACAGGTATTTTGTTGTTAATATGGGGTTCACAAGGTGCTGCTCAGGCTGGTCTTGAACTCACAATCCTCCTGCCACTGCTTACTGGGATTATAGATGTGCACCACCACACCCAGCTTATAGACAAATATTTGTACATGTAGTTATACCAAAGAAGTACTAATGCAGACTTCAGTGGATTCTTTATAGAATCTAACATTACCTTAAGTAATATAGTGTATGTATCCAGCCATTTCTCCCATTGAGATACAAGGGTCAGGGTTACTACTGTACCTCTAGTGACCAGAGTATTACCTGGCTTGTAGTAAATGCTCATTCAGTATTTGTTGAATGAGTTACAGCACAGCCTTGGTATCCACAGGTATATGGTTCTAAGGAGACCACTGTGGAAGAAAACCCATTTGTGTTCAATGCTCTGAGCTCAGAGCTGTACTGCGGGTGCTGGACTCATTTTTCTCGTAATTCTGCCCAGCTTCTGCTAAAGATCAGATTTTCACTTGATCACTTCAGTTAAGCACATTAGCTTTTACCTGGCTTTTGGGGAGTCAGACTTTCACAAAATGAAGAGCAGGGACACCCTCAGCAGATCAGTGATCTCAACACAATGAGGATGACACAGGAGGGACTGAGAGCTTGTCCACATCTGAGCTGCACAGTGCAACCATAGGCATGAAAAATTGGGGCTTTTGAATTTAGAAAAATTTTTGACCTTGCTTTGTCAAAACTGTGTGGTTAATAAATACGTGAATAAAGAGGGCTTGCTGTATAAGATACCTAGAAGTAGAAGGAATTGATTATAGAAGAAAGTAGATCCCAGAACATCCTGCACAGAGGATGTCATTCAAATGAGAGTTTTTGAAGTCTGTGCTGTCTCAAGATTATACTGAGCCCATTAAATAATGACTTAAAGATAAATGTGACCCCTATTATAACTCTAAGAGCTTTTCACACTAAAAGGACTACATGGCACCCCTATTAATGGTCCTGAAGGGGGGGGAGGTATGTCAAGGTCACTGTGTACCAGTGGAGCACTGGGCTCTAGTTCAAGTCCAGCTTCCCACCTAGCAGCTGCTTTCTGTTGGGGAGGGCTGCCCACTTCTGTGATGGCTTTGACTATAGGCAAGTTATATATAATCAGCATCCAAAAAATGTTCCATCCACGTTACCAAGAAACCACTTTCCAAAAAAGGTACCTTTTGTGTTTAATAGTTAATACCCAACTCTATAACACTTAATGCTGCTTTGATTAATTATTTATCATTACTAGTTGTAAGGCAAAGTCAATCCTGAAGAGTTTTAAAGACAGAGGCAGACAGGCATGGGATTTGTAAAAAAAAATTTAAATTGTATGAGTGATAGGAAGAACAAGTTCTCTTTCCTTGTTCTCTGCCCTGTGGGTGACCGCCCAGTTAAGGGCGTACCAGTCTCAGTTGGATACATGCCTCTACACACTGTGCTCCTGACATGTGGGCTGTGTTTGGGGGCCTGGAGAGGAGGAGACAGGTGTACATGACTTTCCCAAATTAGTCCGTACCCCAGTCGCACTGCATCACCTGGTATCTTAATTATACCGTTGGGTATTACCAGAGTGATTAGAGGGACAAGAGTTAAATGGAGCTTGTGTGCAAAGGATTCTGGGAGAAAGTGAGCTGTGAGAGTAAAAGGGACATTTTTGGGCTGAGAGTTGGTGAAGGGTGTTTCTCTGTTGGTTATGAGGTCTGAGGCTCTGTGAAAGCCAGGAAGTTGGCGTGTGTGTAATTAGGATGCTTTACTTGCTGTAGGTCCTGGGTGTGGTTTTTAGTTATTGGATAGTCCCAGCACCTAGCTTGGCCGTACAGCATACTTACTTTGATTAGTAATAGAGTAATAAAAAGGATAGTAGGTTCCAGAGAGGGCAGCCTAATAGGGAGGAATAGAATAGCTAGATTTTTTTTCTTTTATTCATATGTGCATGCAATGTTTGGGTCATTTCTCCCCCCTTCCCCTGCACCCTCCCTTTCCCCTCACCCTTTTCCTTTCCCCCTCTACCCCCTTGCTACCAGGCAGAAACTATTTTGCCCTTATCTCTGATTTTGTTGAAGAGAGAATATAAACAATAATAAGAAGGACCAAGGGATTTTGCTAGTTGAGATAAGGATAGGTATACAGGGAGTTGACTCGCATTGCTTTCCTGTACATGTGTGTCACCTTCTAAATTAATTCTTCTTGAACTAACAAATAACTAGATTTTTAAGATTGCTGGTTAGAAGCCATTGTTTGGTGTGTTGGTCATTTTCTGGGATGGGAAGGTTAGGGGTGTTCCTCTTTCCAGCACTTATTGGAGGAGATAGAAGGAATCCTTTTGGGCAGCTTTATTTTGAACTTAAACCAACCCTAGCCTTGGGTGGGACACATGGGACCTAGCCTTTCGCTGGCCTTTGGCAGACAGGAGCTCACTGGGGAGCTCTAAGATGCCTGCTTCTCCTTTTAAAAACATTGCTTACAGCTTCATACACAAATGCACGTTAAAGCTTGTCTCCTGCCACCATGAGGAAGCTGTGGCAGCAGGAGCCCACCCATGGGTCTGCTTGCCGTCTTACCTGGAGGTATAGCCAGTGCTCTCTCTGAACACTCTGTGTCCCTCATGACAGCTAAGTGGCCTAACCAGGGCTCTGATGCAGTGGGTCTGTTTATATAACTCCTGGCAGAATTTTATCAAATTGCACACCCTCTGGGATATTTTCCAATTTACATCTAAATTGTAAAAATCATTGAAAATAGTTGTAAAGCATGTCTTTTCTAGTGTAATCTAAATATTGACATTTGTAAATGAAGCTTACATATATCCAGAAAAGTCTATACATACTATAACAGTGTAATACTCAAAAATTATTCACTCAATAAGCATATTTTTAAAAAAACTTGGAATTTTTTCAGTGTTGGGGATTGCAACTGGAGCTTTGTGCATGCTAGGCCACTGAGCTACATCCCCAGCCCCAAATCTGGAAATTTTATGGTGTTCTTTTCTTTATCAGTTTTCCCCCATAGAATTTTATCCTAGCATAATAGAGATTCAGTCATTTATTGATCTTCCCATCACTCATGTGAGCAGTGGCAATATGTATATAGAATTTAAAAGTTTTCCAAGTCCTGCCTGTGGCTGCCAGCCTCTGTCTTAAAGTCTCTTTAGGATTGACTTATTATAATTAGTAATGGTAAATAATTAATCGAAACAGCATTAAGTGTTACAGAGTTGGGTATTAACTGTGAAGCATAAAAGCTACCTTTATTGGAAACTGGCTTCTTAGTAAAATAGACAGAACATTTTCTGGTTGTTGATTTATGTATTCTGTATTCATTGATGAATGTTACAGATTGCTAGAAAGAGAGAGGGTTTAGTATAAGTTGTACTCTTCGTTTACAGGAAGGAGTTCCATGGGAAAACTTGCTGCTCAGCTTTTGAACTCTCAGGCTCTAAGCCAGAAGTTACATGGCGATCTCTCAGGAATGATCTATTGATGACATTAGGGCCCTTGGGTTGTGTTGATCACAAATAATTAGAAACCTCTTGTTTCCCGAAAGGATTTATTACCATTCATTGGTGACATTGACTTTCTTACAAAGACTGCAGTATATCTAAGTCCTTTGGTCTGGAGCCCTGAAGTTTCTAGCACAGGAGGCAGTGCATGTAATGCTATCCAAGAGGGTGACACATGGGGGTCCTTCCCCCCATAACATGGGGGAAGGGTGATTGGGAGGGGGACTCCAGAGGGCACAGCCTCCCCAGTCCAGGCAGGTCAGCTTTAGGAAAGCACGCAGGCATTTATGCCCCCCAAGCTTCCTGCTACATTCAGGGACTGCACCCCTACACTGAAAACTGATGTGTTTGTAGAAAGTCACCACACGAAGAACTGGACGATGTGGCTCCAGCCCCTGACCTCAGGGGAACTAACTTATTTATTTATTTACTATTCTTTTACCGTGTACTAGGACTTCCCTGGTCATCAGTGTGTGCTGCTGGTTCATTTTCCTGCTGTCTCTGAGGCAGAAACAACAATGTCTGTTTTCCAGATGAGGAAAAGCCCAAATATTAGCTTCCTCCTGGCTGATAGAAACGTGTAGGGCTGTTGTGAGAGTGGACGGTGACGTGTAATGGGTAGCAGGGTAATCTCGCTGTCCACATGGCCATCTCTCAGAAGTCAGTGGTCATGGTTGCTGTGGGGAGGCTCCAGCAGGCAAGATGTCACAAAGCCACCTAGTTACTGGAGCTGCCCCAATCCTGACTGTCTCAGTGACCCTAAGGTGCTCTCTGTGGGCTTATGGAGAGAGAACTTAAGTCAGGTCCATATGTGGGCCTGGTGTTCATGGTCTAAGTAAACATAGCATTGCAAGATGGAAATGCCAGTGTCATTTTTAAAGGTCAGATGACAGTTTGGGGATATTTCAGTGACTTTGAAAGTTCCTTAGCTACATCTGTTCACACTGCAAGAAGACTTGAGACTCCCAAGAAGTCATTGCTGTCCCGGCAGCTGCAGTCTCACTTTGCACAGGAGCTCTGTTACACAAGCCATCAAAGCTAGGGCCCAGGACTCGTGCCCCAAATGTCAACTATTTGCATTCCCCTTTAATGGAAATTTCTTTTAACCTCTTCATTTAAAAAATATATTTAGCTATTTGCCTATTGCCTTTGTTTCTTAGTGTATAACGGATAACTCAGGTTTTGTGGTCGTTACCTTTTCTGGTCTTGCTTTTCCTCCTAGCTTTAGGATTGAAGAAACAAAAAGATTGTCATGTAGCTGTGGCTCACACCTGTTCAAACCCTAGTCCCACCAAAATAATAAATAAATAAATGAATAAAGGTTTAGAGGTTGGGTAAATAATGCTTTTTTCTGTGGGTAGTGATTTAATGATTTGTGGTTTTACAGTAAACCATAGTGTTCCTCTGAAAATCAGCTCATTGTCTTATAAGATTAAAACACAGACATTCATTAGTCAGGTCTTATAACTCCAGTGACATTTCACAGCACGTGCTTATTATCTGGTTTTTGTTGTGTCTTCTTTTTTCCCTAAATGTGGAGGGTAGAGGGGAGAAATAAGAATTGAATATTCCTGTTTTTTTGTTTATTTGTCTTTTGGGTAATATGTTCATTTTTCTGGTAACCTCTAACATGCTTAGATATACATTTGCCATTATACATTTAACCTGGCAGCCTTTAATATACTTTCTGTCTCTTTGAATTGGACTTTCTGGGTACTTTATGCAAGGGGAATCCTATTTATTTATCCTTTTGTGTCTGACTTCTTTCACTTTAGCACAGTGTCTTCTTGGTTCATTCACATTGTAGCATGTATCTGAATTTCATTCCTTTTTTGGGGCGGAAAAACATTCCTCTGTGTTGCTGTACTACACATTGTTTACCTAGTCATCTACTGACCGATGTGTGGGTTGCCTTCACGTTTTTGCTGAAGTCCCTATTTTAAGTTATTTTGGATATAAACACAGACTTGGAGTTGCTAGGTCATGTGGTAATTCCTTGTGTAATCTTTGAGGAACTGTCTTGCTGTCATCCATTGCAGTGACAGTGTTTTACTGAGCACAGAGAACCATTTCTCCTCACTTCGGCCAGTGCTGGCTTTTGGATAATAGCCATCCAGGGTACATGAGGTGAAATCTCTTTCATCTGTGGTGAAATCTCAGCGGAGTTGAGCATCGTTTTGTGTGGTTTTGACTATTTGGAGAGATGACCCCATTTTTGAATTGGGTCACATTTGTTGTTGAGTTTGAGGAGTCTTTTATATATTCTGGATGTTAATCTGAATCAAATACGTGATTTGTAAACGTTGCTCTTTCTCCCATTCTGAGGGTTGCCTTTTTATTGTGTTGATAGTGTCCTTTGATGAGCATAAGTTTTTAAAATTGAAATTTAGGGTTTTTTTCTTTTGTGCTTTTGGTATCATATCTAGGAACCATGCCAAATTCAGCGTCATGAGGTTTTAGCCCTACGTTTTTTTCCTATAGTTGTATAGTTTTAGCTCTTTCTTACAAGGTGTTAGGTTAGAGTTCCACTCCTGTATTTATTTATTTATTTTGCAGCAGTACTGGGATTTGAACTTGGGGATTCATGCTTGCAAGGAAGGCATACTACTACTTGAGCCAAACTGGTAGCCGTTTTTGCTCTGGTTATTTTGGAGATGGGGTCTCACTTTTTGCCCAGGCCTTCCTGAACTGTGATCCTTCTATTGTAAGCTTCCTGCTGGAGCTAGGATCACAGATGCATGCCACCACACCCAGTTTTGGCTTTTGTCCAGTGACATATGGTCTCAAACTTTTTTGCCCAGAATGGCCGAGAAATAAAGTCCTCTGGATCTCAGCATCCCACATTAACTAAGAACAACATGCATGCACCACCACACCCAGCTATTGGTTGAGATGGGGTCTTGAGAACTTGTTTGCCCAAACTGCCATCCTCCCGACCTCCCAACTTCAGCCTCCCACATAGCTAGGATTATAGATGCAAGCCACTGGCACCAGCTCAGCTCCACTTTTATGTATGTAGGAATATCCATTTTTTTTTCACAGCAGCATTTTTAAAAAAATTGCTCTTTACCCATTGAGTGATCTTACTGAAAATAATTGACTCTGTCAGAAAACATTTGACTGCATCTGTGAGGGTCGATTTCTGAGCTCTGTTCCATTCCATTGGCTTATGTCTAACTCCACGCCAGGCTACACTGTCTTCACTCCTGTAGCTTTGTGGTAATGTTTGGAATCAGGAAGTGTGAGTCCTCTCACTTTGTTCTTCAAGATTGTCTTGGACATTCAGGGTCCCCTAAGATTCCATATGAATTATTATTAGAATGCATTATTCCATGTCTGCAGAACAGTCATTGGAATTTTGATATGGATTGAACCTTTGGACAGAATTGACATCTTAATATTAAGTCCTCTAATCTGTGACCATGGGGTCAATTCCAATTACTTATACTGTCTTTAACTTCTTCCCGCAGTATTTTGTCATTTTTAGTGTATTAATTTTTTGCCTCCTTGGCTAACTTTGTAAGTACTTCATTGTTTTTGGTGCTCCTTGGCAGGTTTTAATAAGTTGGTTTTGGTCTGTGTTCCATATCTGTAAAATACCATCATATTACTAAAACAACTAACAAATCCAGGCCTGGATTATGTTGCTTATAACAGATTGAATATGTGGTACAGCAAAGAAAACTGGGAAAAATGTCTCCCAGTGTCATTGTGAACATTTCAAATGCTGCACACAGAGTATGCACACTTCCCAAGCATGCACACTCAGTAATGCTGGATTTTAAGAGTCGTGTTTTATAGAACAGTGGTTCCTGGTGAGCATGACTCTAAGTGGCTGGCTTTCCTTGCATGTTCCCAACATGCGTCAAAGATTAAACTTCTAACCGAAGCAGAAGGAAGGGTACCTTTTCTTTCAGGCCTGGATCCATAAAATTTACTTGGTGCAGTTTTTTTCTAAATTTGTTTTCTTAAATATCTAAGAAAAGGGGTTCGCTGGTGCCCTGGTAGCAGGTCCCAATGTGTAAAAACAAGGATGGAGAATCTTCCCCTGAGCAATACGTGATGGTGACTGATGCTAGTGGCAGTGATGACTGGGGACACTCAGGTGGCACTTGTTTATGCCATAGGAATACTTCATCTTCAGAATGGCTCTGCGAGGGAGCTGTGATGTTGTACCCACTTGCATTTGTGAAAACAGGCCTAGGGAGATTTTCTCCTGGAGGCCACACAGCTCCTTGTGGGGGAACTGACGTTGGAACGCTGGGACTGAAACTCACAAGGATAACTTCACTTTGCTTTTTCTCTATGTCTGTCTCTAACTCAGTTGATTTCTTTTTCCTTTTATTTTTATTTTTAGTTTGGTTTGCTATTTATTCTTTTAGTTTCTTGAGATGAAAACCTAGATCTTTGGTTTTTCTACCTTTTTTTTTATCCTAATACATGCTTAAAGCCCAGCACATCACTTAAGTACTACTTCAGCTACATCTCACAAATTTTGATGCCATGTTTTCATATTGTTCACTTCAAAATAGTTTCTAATTTATTCATATATTTTTTCTATAATTTTACTAAATCCGAGTATATTCTGAATACTTTCATTTTTTAATCTTTGATTTTGATTTATAGTTTGTATGTGGCTTAAAACTCTAACCCAGTTTCCCCCAAGTGAGATGCATTGAGATTTACTTTCTCAGCATGTGAGGTACACGTTCTGTGTACACGCAAAAAACATTTCCTCTGCAGTCGTTGGGCAGAGTTCGGTACACATCAGGCTGAGTGCTGTCGTGTTCCATATCCCTGCTGGTGTTTACTCTGCTTACTCTATGAAATACAAAGCGAATACTAAGGTTTCTGACTGTTACTGTGACCTCTCCTCCTTTTATTTATCTTTGTCTGCAGTACTGCGTTTTGAACTCAGGGCCTCAGTAGGCAGGGCCTTGCTAGGCAGGCCCTCTATCATGTGAACCATATCCCCAACCTTCTTTCTCCGCTTAGAGCTATCCAGTTTTTTGCTTCAAGTGCTTTGAAGCTATGTTATTTGGTACATGTGCCTCTTTTCTTGATGAACTGACGCTTTTACGAAATGCCAAACGTCCCTCGTTATCTCTGGTCACGTCTTTGTCTTGAAAGCTACTTTGTCTGTTATTAGCATAACCAAAATAAGTTTCCTATGCTCACTCATTTGCTGTCTGTTTCCCATCCTTCTGCTTCTATCCTATCTGTGCTCTTAGACTTAAATGTGTCTGTAGTAAAATAGTGTGTGGTGGTTCTTGCTTCCTTATCCATCTTGCTTTTCTGATACTTTTTTCCCAATTAAGGAGGTAATAATCTGTAAACAAAACCCTATTTCAACAAGCCCTGCTGAGAATCTAGTGCTGAGTACACAGCGCCAACACTTTGTCACTGCTAATTGGGCTTTCCGAATTAGGTTTTCTTTCAAGATCCACTTAAAATTTTTATTTTTGGCCTGATTAGAGATTGGTTATGATAACTCTGTGGAATTATTTTTTACAAAAGCTTCAGAGTCTACTTATTGTTCTAGGAAAGTTCTGCCAAATTTGGAAGATTTTTACTGTTCTTAATACTTTCTTGGAGTGTTTAATGACATCTATGATCTTACAGAGTCCCTTCCTGCCCCTCTTTTATTAATTTGTGTGAGCATTCTATCCACCAGGAAAATCTGGGAATGTTTTCCTTTCTCTTAGATTTCAAATACAGTTATAGATGGATCATTCTTCCCAGTTCTGATCTGCTACCAACCTCACCGATGCAAGTGGCCCCCACGTTCTGTTTGCTTACTTTAATCCTTGTCCCCTGGTATCTATTGTAATGAGTGTGCATTGATTTATTTGTATATAGTGCCTTAGGTGGAGTATTTTAAATGCACATAAATGTTATGTAGACTTTCTTTTCTATTTTTCCATGCTGGTCCATGTTTTTAAGGTCTATTTATATTGCTTTATGTACCTCTAGCATACTGCTTCTAACAGTGAAACATTTATTTTTTTCAAATTGGAGCTCTCATAAATGCTCTGTTTATCTTGGAAATTAGAATTTGCCACAAGGTACTTCTCTGTGTTTAATGCCATAGCTAATCAGTGAAAAAATTAAACTTCAGTCCTTCTGTTCAAAGAGCCTACTTAGTCAAACAGTACAGTAGAAAGCTGGTGCTTTCTTGCAAATCAGATAGCTGTGACTATCATGCAGAGGTGACGAGCGCCTCCTGCCCGTAGTAGAACGGACTCCCTGGGGACCCTTTCTTCAGCAGAGTGGAGGAAGGCCTGGGCACCATCTGAAGCAAACTGAGTCTCAGCCGATGGGGGGCAGGGGGAAGGTGTTGGGTAATCAACCCAATAATCACTGCCACAGCAGTCTGGCCCTGCTCTCGTTAGCATGACTGAGTTTCCACAATAAAGTCTGTGATTTTCTTCCTGCACTGTTCTAAGTTTCTGCCTAGCATTGTGTATCTGCTCTCGCCCTTGTTATAATGCTGTTTTCCATCACCTTTGCTTGCATATAGGAAAGCTATTGATTTTTTCTGTCACCTCTGCTCAATATCCTTTTATCTACATGTCTGTGTAAATTCCCTTAAATCCTTCCTGGAGCGATATTAGATGTTAATTAAACACTTGGAAAGAAACTTAGAGGTAGGGGATCTTAAATGGAACAAGTAGTGGGGTTGAAGAATAAGAAAGAAAGGAATGTATCTCAAAGATAGGCACATCTCATTGCCTGAAGAAGTGGGATTTAGTGTCTTTTCAAAGCTTGGGTTAAGAGCTGATGGAGTGGCTCAAGTGGTAAGAGTGCCTGCCTAGCAAGCATGAGGCCCTAAGTTCAAACCTCATTGCCACCCAAGAAAAACAAAAATTGGAAACTTGGGTTAAGACAATGCCGAGGGTGGATCAAGGAAGAGGTGGGATTGTGTGTTTCCTCAAAACTCACTTTAGGAGAGTACTGTGTGCAGTGGGGAATGGGGTGGCGAGGGGCACAGCCACTAAACAACATCTTCTAAGGCTATCTGAGTGCTGTAGAGTGCTCTTAGGGTAAGGGATGTTTGGTTGATCTTTATATGGAGAAATTAAGAAACAGAAATGAAATAATTTGAATCTCTTCACATAATCATAGTCATATGGCAACTTGAGTAGAGGTCTTGGGTCAGTTTTAATTCGGAAGAATGGATGGAGCAGCCAAGGTGGCTGTTCATCTTGTTCACGTGCCTAGTGATGCACAGGAGTTGCACAAACCAGTACCTTCCTCATCCCCACCATGCACGTGCACAGCACCACACATTCTCAGACCATACTGACTTTTTTTTTAGGAAGGAAAGGTAATATTCTGCTTTGAAATCAGAGGTGTTAATTCATAACTTTTTTGAAGTACAGATTAGCTGCTGTGTATCTGTTTGCCTATCACATTAAAAAGGCAGTGGACTAATGACCAGCTCTCTGATGCTTTTGAGAGCCCTCATCCCCTTCTAGAGGGCTCTGTATATGCAGTTGGACACACTGCCTCAGAGTGTGGAAATGTGTAGCAAAGAATCAAAGTCAGAGGTGGCAAGCTGGGCATGGTAGTGCCTACTTAATCCTAGCACTCGGGAGACTAGGGCAGGAGGATCACAAGTGCAATGCCAGCCTAGGCTACATAATCACAGTCTCTAAGTAATTAAAAAATAAAGGTGGTGGATGTAGTTTGTATCCATATGTGAAAATAGATTAATAAAAATGGTTGAAATTGTTCTGAGAAGGGGAATCTAAGATATACTATAAGCACGTATGTAAGCGTCACTGTGTTCCCTATACAGCTGTTATGTGCTAAGACAATAAAGGGAGGAAACAGCTAAGGATGTTGGAATATATTAGACATGACAATTTACAGAAAAGTTCTGCAAACCTAGATATAACTTAATTTATCTAAAGTTTTCCTTTTTGATATCCAAATAAAGATTAGCAGTCATTGGCAATTAATCGTATTTATATTTTCAATAAACATCAAAGTTTTACTAACACGTGCAGCCCCTACAAGGCTTCATGGAATACACGACGCTCTTTTGACTTTTTTTTCCTAATGAGAATGTATTTGGCAGCAGAGGAGAGGCTCACATGGGTTGGGGAAGTCAGTGACACTTTTTTGTTGTTCTTTCCAATATTGTCACAATAGCAGTTTTACAGTGCACGGTAATTATATGCTCAGAGGCTTTGGTACAACAGCTGCTACTTCCCTAGAATCACTGAGGAAATAGAAATTTAACTGATTTGTGGTTTGGGTGTGGTAACCCCCCGAGACACGCACACGCACGCGCACGCGCACACACGCACACACACGCACGCACACACGCGCGCACACACACACGCGCACACGCACACACACGCATGCGCACGCGCACACGGATACACAAGCACACAGGCACTCCTGCATTTGACTGTTCTTCCTCCCCACAGTCCCATTTCCTGCTAACTGTATTAAGGCCAACCTCATCTTGGGGACATGCTGTTGTCCTTCTGCTGTGTCCAGTGAGGCAGCAGTACTGTTAGGCATCTTCTGTGTGGGGATGCCAAACCTGACCACTTGGGCCAGAGGTGATTGCCAACTGGCTTACCGTGAAAGCAGCCCATGGAGTGGTACTTTGAGGCACTGTGAGTATTTTATTTCCCAGCAATTTTTACCCAAGAGTAGCTACTACATACACGCACACACCTGAAGCCATAGGCTTGTGGATCCAGCTCACCCCCACCCCGTACTTTTTCTAATCCATCGATGTCTTTTTTATTTTGGCAGACAGTACTGGGATTTGAACTTGGGGCCTCACACTTTCTAGGCAAGTGCTCTGCTACGTGAGCCACACCTGCAGCCATGTTTGCTTTTAGGTTATTTTTAAAAATAGGGTCTTGTGCTTTCGCCTGGGGCTAGCACCTCAGACCCCCATCCTCCTACCCATGCCTCCTGTGTAAGTATAATGGAGTCTCGCTAACTTTTTTGCCCCACCTAGCCTCAAACCTCAATCCTCCTGGGATTACAGGCATCCACCACCACTGTGCCTGGCTGATGTGATTCTTTTTGATATTCAGATTATTCACAGATGGCCAGGAACCCTTCAGACCAGCTCCTGTTCCACTGACCTTGTCTTTATATCTTTTATCACTTCTTTCTTTTCTTTAAGATAAGGTACTCTAGGCTTACCTTGTGCTTTCCCTGTGCCACTTCTCCAAGGATCCTGGTTCATTTTAGAGGGGAATAGTATATACAAACCAAGGTCTGGCTGGTAGGTATTTGATTACTACTGAAGTAACACTTTTTTTAAGCCTTGCAATTGTGAGTTTATGTTGAAACCTCTTAATTATTTTACTTTTGTTTTAGTTAACTTTATCAACATATAATTTACTTAAAATAAAATGTGCTTGTTTTAAATGTAGGGTTTGCTGCATTTTCTCAAATTCATAAAACCTTGTGGTGGTCACCTTCTGACCTTCTGAGCTGTCACCACTTACAGCCTCTGATCTGCTTTCTGTTACCATGGATTATCTTGCCTCTTCTAGAATTGTGAAATAAGGAGCATTTGTCTGGCTTCTTCCAAACACAGTATATTTTTAGACTCCTCACATGCTCTCCTGGATATCTACTGTTCAGTACTTTTTGCTGCAGTACATTGTACAGTGCAGTGTATACATTGCAGGTATACACTGCAAGTTGTCCATCTGTTTGCAAGTAGATGTGCACATGTTCCAGCTTCTGGCTATTGTGACTAAAGCTGCTGTGAACATTTGGGTACAGGTTTCTGCGCAAACTTTTGCTTTTCATTTCTCTTTGCTTGCCTACGAATCAGATTGATGGGTCCTAATATGGTTTTTCTTTTTAACTTTATAGCAAACTGTCAAATTTTCTTTTCCAAAGTTAATTGTACCTTTTAAATTTCCATCAGTAAGAGACCTAGCTAGTCCTCGTCTTCAACTCTAGGTATTGTCAGTCTCTTCATTTAAGTTATTCCAGTAGGTGAGTAATGGTATCTTACTGGGGTTTTAATTTCCATTCTCATAGTGATGTGATATTGAGCATCTTTTTGTGACAACTGGTAATTCCTGTATCTTTAAGGAATTGTCTGTTCAAATCTTTTGCTCACTTAAAAAATTCAGTTGTGAGGCTGGGATGTGGCTCAAGGGCCACAGCACCTGCCTAGCAAGTACGAGGCCCTGAATTCAAACTCTGGTACCACCAAAAAATTAAAACTTTGGCTGTATTTTTTTCTCCAGACAGGATTATTATGTAACACAAGCTGACCTCGAACTCTTGATTATCCTGCCTCAGTCTCCAGAGTACTGGGATTACAGATGTGTGCCACTACACCCAGCTGATTATCTCTTTTCATTGAACTGCAGAGTTCTGTGCATTCTGAATACCAATCTTCTGTCAGATATGTATGTTCAAATATTGTCTTCTAATCTGTGGCTGTTTTTTTAAGTTTATTTAAACAATACCTTTTGGAGAATAGCACATTTTTATTTTGATGAATTCCAATTTGTGAAATTTTATATGGCCTATCTAAAGAATTTTTTCCTACCCAAGACCTCATAGATTTCCTACTATAGTTTTTCTGTAAGTTTATAAACTACAGTTTATGATCCCATTTTGAGTTGAGTTTTATGAATATTGAGAGATACAAGGATCAAGATTCTTTTTCTTTGTTTTATTTCTTTTAATTGACAATGAAAAGTTTCATGTCTTTATAGTATGAAACATGTTATGATACATTGTGAAATGGCTAAATCAAGCTTATTAACATAGGTACTAATTCACTTTTTTGTGTTGAGAACATGTAAAATGTGTTCTCTCAGCATTTTTTAAGTATACAGTACATTTTATTAACTGTAGTCACCATGTTATACACTAGAGCTCTTGAACTTATTCCTCCTAACTGAAATTGTGGGGTTTTTTTTATTGTTGTTGTTTTGGTGGGACTGGGGTTTGAACTCGGGGCTTTGCACTTGCAAAGCAGGCACTTTACTGCTTGAGCCACACTTCCACTCCACTCCATTTTGGTCTGGTTATTTGGAGATATGGACTCAAGAACTGTTTGTCCAGGCTGGCCTCAAATCATGATCCCCCTGATCTCAACTTCCCAAGTAGCTAGGCTTCCAGGCGTGAGCCCAGAGAAATTGTGTTCTTTGACCAGCATCTCCCCAGTTCCTTTACCCCCCCATCCCCAGCCTTTGCTAACCACCAGTTTGGACTCTGCCTCTGTGAGTTTGACTTTTCAGATTCTACATTAAGTGAGATCATGCAGCATTTATCTTTTTATGCCTAGTTTACTTCATTGGCCTAGTATCTTCCAGATTGTCACAAATTACAGGACCTCTTCCTTTTTAAAATTTTTTTTATTTTTTTTTTGTTTTTAAATTTATTATGAAGTTAGGTACAGGTATACAAATACTGGTAAAAACTGAAGGTGATGTAAACTCTCTTCCTTTTTTTAATGCTGAATAATTTTCTTTGTTCATGTATCCATTGATGGACTGAGATTGACTACCTATCTTAAGCATGGAAATTCTTTTGTTTTAAGAGAAGAAAATATTGTATTTGTTATTGCTGGAGGTTGAACGTAGAGCCTCACACATACTAGTCAAGTGCTCTATCCCGAGCTAAATCCATAATCTAGAATTCTCTAAACATACTAATTTCATATCCTTTGCATATGTACCCAGTAGAGGATTTGCTGGCTCATAATAGTAGATGTGTGTTTAATTTGTTAGGAAATCCCCATGCTGCTTCCCATAATGGCTGTACAAAATTTACATTCCCACCAACTGTGGACAGGCATTTCCTTTCCTCCATATCCACTTTTTTTCCCTAACATAGATGTCCACTGGATCCAGCACTATTTGTTGAAAAGTCTGTCCTTTCCCCCATTGCATTGCCTAGCATCTTAGCAAAAATCAACTGGCCACATGTAAGAGAATGTATTTCTAAATTCTTTAATTAGATTTTATATTTTATATTTTTATATTTTATATATGTGTATATATATATATATACTTGTACATTACACGAATCCCACATTGCCTTGTTACTATAGCTGTATATAACAGAGCCCAAGCATGCCCCTCCCTGATAGTCCGTACCAGGATACACAAATACATATGCTTTAAAGCAAGTAGTATAATTCATCAAAGCTGTTTTACTTTATATTAAAACTTTAGAGGATTAGAATTGCAACTAGCAAAAACGCTTTGTCTTTCTTATTATGCTTATGTCTTTTCTTCAACAAAATCAGTCATAAGGGCACAACGGGACCTGCCTGAAACTGAGGAGGGGAAAGGGGAAAAGGTGGGGGAGGGGGGCAGGGGGAGAAATGACCCAAACAATGTATGCACATGCGAATAAATGAACAAAAAAAAATTTCAATAGGGTTTGTTTCCAAACATGATTTTAATCATGTCTCTTTGCCACGTATTTCTCATTGTTCTTTTTTCTGGTTAACTTCTAATATTCTTTATGCACACATTTTGCATATTAACATGTAAGAACGCTTCTGTTCATACAACAGTGCTACCTCCTCTCTTTCTTGCTCTGTTTCTCAGTTTCCTACTGTATAGGAAGGAACGCCTCCCTGCAAGTCTGGTAAAGAATGTGCTTGGCAGGCAGACTCAGCACTGGGGCTGTAACAGGACCGGTGAGGAGACTGTGGCTAGTGGGAGGGGCTGGCATTGGCGAATGGGACGTAGTCACTCCATGACACTGTTGCCCTATGAAATGCTAATCCAGTTTGCCAAATTTTCAGAGGCCTGAAATCTTTGGATTTTTAACACATCTCAATTTTGTTTTGTAAGGCAGTCTTGGTGCATAGCCTGGGTTACCCTGAACTCCCTGTCCTCCTGTCTTAGCTTTCCAAGTGCTGGGATTACTGGCAGGCACCACAGTGCCAGCAGCACGTCTCAATTTAAAACACAGAAGCTTTGCAGGCCAAACCAGACTTTCATATAGGGCCAAATTTAGCTATCTTCTTCAGTTTATAGTTTAATTTACACAATAAACAAGAGTATAGAAAGTGAATGAAAAATTGACTCTAGACTAGAGAATAAGTCACACATGACAAGGGCAAGAAGAGAATGATTGCCTTAGGCAATTTTTAAATGGATCCTTACAAAATAGGCTTTATTTTTAGAACAGTGTGAGACTTGCAGAAAACCTGAGAAGGTACTGAAGAGTTTCCATGTACTACATTCCCAGCTTTTCCTGTTATCAGCACTGCTGTGGTAATATTAACTACGCATAATGAGCCAATATTAACTGCAGACAGTTCTTCATTCAGAAGTTCCAAAGTCCTTTTCTGCTCCTGGATCCCATGCTACATTACATTTAGTTATCATGTTTCCTTAGGTTCTCCTTTTTTTTTTACCCCCCACAGGAGTTCAGTTTTGTTCTAGTAGTTAATACAATCTTATTTTCTATGAAATCATATTAAAAATTATTTTTTTCATGGTTCCTACATCTGTTTTATTTTTTATTTTTTTAAATTTCTTTTATTCATATGTGGATACAATGTTTGGGTCATTACTCCCCCTTCCCCCTGCCCCCTCCCCCCCCAACCCCCTCACTTCCAAGCAGAAACTATTTTGGCCTTAACTCTAATTTTGTTGAAGAGAGAGTATAAACATTAATGAGGAGGACCAACAGTGTTTGCTAGTTGAGGTAAGGATAGCTATACAGGGAGAGTCCTGGCATTGCTTCCATGCACCTTAGGTTCTTCTTGCTATGAGAGTTTCTCAGCTGCCCCTCTACTGGAATTTGTCTGATGCGACTGTGTGTGTGGGCTTTGGGGAAGAATGGCGCTGGAGCAAAGTGCCTTTCATAACATCATTCCAGGGAACATGCTACCAACTTCATTTATTTTCTTGGTCAGTAATTCCACCTTTAGCCATTAGTAAGGATTTGCGTAGGGTTTCTGTTTTTTGAATACTTGCTTATTTTCTGGCATTATTAGCTGCTCCAGGCACATCTGATACATTTCCTATCTCAATCCTAGAATCCGCCATTCTTCACAAATCCTTGATTCTTTCATAATAGAATAGCATTAGAAATCATCACAGAGGTTAGTGAAATGTTACTCTCATCACGTAATATCAAGAATACATACTATCAACTTGTCACTCTTGATGTTGATCTTGACCATCTAGCTTAAAGGACTTAGTGGGTTTCTTCACTGAGAGGGTACTAATCCCCTTCCGTGTTCCATACTGTACTCTGGACGGAAATGCCTGCATGCAGCCCACACCGAAGGGGTTGGGAGTTATGGTCCATTTCCTTGGGGTTGTGTCAAATAAATTATTTGGAGTCTTCTAAATGTGAAGTGCATGTATTCCCCATTTGTTCACTCATTTATTTGTATAATGTGGACTCACGGGTATTTCTTTATACTTTGTTTTTGTTAGAATATACAGTACAAAGTAAGAGGTTTCATTATGACATTTGTGTACATGCACGTTGATAATATTCACCCCTTCTTATGCTTCCTTATGCCCCCTTCCCTTTGTCTATCCTTACTATTCTCACTTTGACCTTCATGTCCTTTTTGTGCCCCTGCATTCCGCATTTGAGAGAAAGCATGTGGTACTTGTCTTTGTGGGACTGGCTCACTTCACTTAACATAATGCTCTCCACTTCTGTCCACTTTCTAGCAAAGGACATAATCCCGTCCTTCCTCAGGGCTGAGCAAAACTCCATTTCTCTATCCATTCATCCACTCATGGCCACCTTTGGGTCTTACTCTGTTTTGCTGTTCACATTGTTTGACTTGACTCCTGTGTGTCTTTTACATGCTGCATAAGTGATCTGCTGTTTTGTTTTGTCTTTTGTTTTCTTTTTGAGTACTTACTTGCTTTCTGGCTCTACAGGGTACCACAGGATCATCTTGTATATTTTCTGCCCCCGTCCTAAAATCAGTTACTTCTCCAAGTAGATCCAGTTCCTTTTACTGGAGGATGGTATTAGATCAAGATCTGCATGCTAGTTGTGCTCATTCCTACCAGAGTACCATTGCTTCTGGGCCCTCGGCTCACAGAGCAAGGAAATGTCTGCATGGGTACTGACCCACGTGGTTACAAATCTATCAGTGTATCTACGTGCGACCATTCCTATTTATATTAAACTACCATAGAGTTGATGTCTTCGACTCTCGTCCATCATGGAACATTCTAGCCTGCACCTTCTAATCTATAAATTCTCTACAGTGAGAACTAGATTTCCAAAGTCCACCATCCAAAGTGCATCTTTTTAAAAAAGGAATACAGTGAAATGTTCTCAAAGGCCTGTGGATCTTCAGTTCCATTCTTTCGAAGTGTTTGGCCTTCAAAACCAGTGATTGGTGCTATTCACGCTTAAGGCTTAGCTCATGCTGATGACCTTAAGGAACCCCTCAGAGTTCCCTCATTAGGTCAGGTTTTCTGCAGCATTCTTCCAGAACACTGGTTCCCTTATAGCCCTTACTGGAATAGAAATCAAGTAACCCATTTTGCAATTAGTTGTATCACTTCCTTTTCTCTCCCAGAATCTTGGCTTTGTGAGGAGAAGGCCTTGTCTGTCTTGCTCAGGGTCTAGCACAGAATTACACGCACATTAGATTTGTGATAAATATTTACAGGAGATAGAAGAAATGTCACTGTCTTCTACCCAATGAGGCAGCAGAAGGGTTGAGAATATAGTGTTAAGGATGTTTCTGTTTTTTGGAGTTTTGAGCTCAAAATAATTTGCTTGTGCACCTCAAAAGTTCATGCTGTGGAAATGTCACTATATGGGAATCAAAAAAGTCTAAGACGGCATATAGGTATGCAGGCACCATGTGGAATGAGTAGCATTGAGTTGAATAACAACTGGTGCAAGGAAATGGAAATCCTTAGGAGGCAGCTGCAAGAAGGAGGGGCAGAAGCTGTTCCAAAGAAAAGTGAGGGTCCTGTTGGGTCAGTAAGTATGCTTTTTCGTTGAAAAATACTGAGTATGTACGGTGAAATGGCAAAGGACCCCCGTTTCCTGGTCATCACTTCTGTAATCAGATCTTTCTATTTTCACTGGTCTTTCCTTTGTGTCTTTAGTTCATTGGGTCAGTCCTATGGGGTTTGGTAGTTTTTGTGGTGGGATTTGCTAGTGAAATGGCCAGTTTACAAAAGGGGGTGCAGATTCTTCATTGTAACCCTACTCCTTCAGGCTGCCTCTGGTATTTTAAATTTCACAAGCTCAAGAATTTCCCTTTGTAAACAAGGTATCAACTAGAGGCAAGTCTTCCAGGAAGCTGAAGGCTTCATCTGTTTCACTGTTCTCTTTTACTCTTAAGGGTCTGCTGGTGATTGCCTGCATGTGAGAGTTTGAACTGTTCAGTCCCTAGAGCTAGCTTTTAGCCCTCTCCCCAGGAGGGAGCAATGGGAGGCAGCTTAAAGCTGCAGAGCACAAAGCTGGCTAATGACACAAGCACTGGTTGTTGGTATGTTACCACACCACAGCCACGCAATGGGGGCACAGCTGTTACCTGCCTCCCTCCTGTCCCAGATTAGGTGATCATGCAGTGAACAGCAGTACCATCCCTGGGACAGTTTAAATGACATTTAGCTGGAAGAGGTGTGAAGACGAATCAGTTGCATCTTGTGTGTCCTTTGTAGCTGCTGGGTGGGTGAAATTACTCTGCTTGTGAGTTTGGCTGGTTAACATTGCTATACAAGCCTTTCGGTTTAACAGAAGGTCATGGAAGAAGGAGTACACAACAGAATATGATGTTGGCATTGAATAAATAGGAAGAGAGCTCCTTTGGGGAGTAAAACTGTTTGAGATACTATAATTCTTATAAATGTGTTACTTGCTTCTTCTTATTGTGACTTTATTCCACTATTCTGGATTGGAACTCACACACGTCACCTGATGTTATGACTGTTATGCAACTGCTATTTTGTGTTAAGAAAGTAACAAAGCTTTTAAACAGTGAGAATATTTTAGTTATGTGAGGGTGCTTACACATTTAATAGTAATAGTTGTTGTAACATTTTTTCCTCTCTCTGCAAAGCAAGGCTGCTAAGGAATAGATTGAATGAAAAGGACACAGCACAAAGGATAGATCCCAAGGGGGAAGTGAAGGAGTTCTGTAAATAGCTGTGCTATTTTCCTTTGAAATGCCTGGCACTGTATAAGTTAGCAGTCGTGTATGGAAGGTCTGAGTGTGTAATTCTGTGGCACAGACTTCCACATTGAATCTGAGTACTGCTCAAACTGTGAGGGCTTCTGGGTCTTTTCAAAAATTTTTAACTGTTTAAATCAGAAACTTTAAAAAACTTAGCATACCTGGAATCAATCCAACCATGTCACAGGCATTCATACTGTATGGCCTCACCTCCAGTGTGCAGCCCTCTGGGTAAAGACTGAATGAATGTCCCTCGGAACTACTCTCAGAAATGTGGAACGTGCAAGCAATACCTGCTGTGACGTTTTTGCTTCTGTAAGTCGCCTCATTACTTAGAGCCTAGCTGGTTCTGGGTGGCCCAGTGTAAATGAAGAGCCTGCTACTTGCCCAACTCCTATGGCCGAATTTAGTTGTTCCTTTCCTAGAGATCCCAGAGTCGTGGGTTCTTCTCTGTAATGGCAGCTTCTTTTTCTTCTCTAGAAGCATTTTTTCGTCATATGCTGTTCTATCTTTCTCTTTGAGTATGAGTCTGCCTCTTGTGCACCCAGCCAATACTGACCGGGCCCACACTTAAATCACGATGTGAAGCTTAAATGCTGTATGCTGTGCACTCGCAAGAGGACCTAGAAATCTGAGATGGGTCTACTCATCAGTTCTTAATAGATCTGAAAGTTGAATGTTCTGGGTTAAAGAAGTTTAGGTGAAAAATCATAGCTTTTTAGGAAATACACCCCCCAGAGGTACGCAATACTCTTTTTAGTGCCTTATAATACAAAGCCATTTTGTTAATGAAAAAAAAAAATGTATGTATTATGTTGAACTTGGCTTCTTGGTGTGTTTGGCATGCTTAATGCATGAAATAAAAAAAATTATTTTCAGTGTCTGCAGTACATGAAGGAAAAGGAGCCTGAAAAGGCAGTGACTTTATATTTTTGTGAAAACTCAGATTTTTCTCAGTTTTTGTTTCATCTGTAGAGGAGAACTAGGATGAAAACACATTAAATGTTAATACTGATTTGAAAGTTAAGTTACCAAACCATTGCCAAGGGACATTAAAGACCTGAATAAAGGGAGAGATTTATTTTCATGGGTTAGGTCAATACTGTTGAGGTGACATTCTTCCCAAATCGATACATAGATTCAATGCAATCCCAATCAAAGTCTGCTGAAATTGACAAACTGCCTATGAAATTCACGTGGAAATTAAAAGGATATAGAACAGTGAAAACAGCTTTGGAAATGAAGGAAAAAGTTAGGGGATTAACGAACACTACCTGTTTAGAAGACTCATGAAACTGGTTAATCAAGACCCATGTGGCATTGCTGTCATGATCACCAAATACACAGTGGGTCAGAATTGAGCATCCAGAAATAAAACCACAGGCGAGAGGTGGGGCTCATGTGGTCGAGTGTCTGCCTTGCAAGTGTGGAGCAACAACAGAAACAAAGTCAGCAAAGGTGCAAAGGCAGTTCAGTTGTTACAGCACAATTAGGTACATTTGGAACAAACATATCCATTCAGTAAGAAGAACGGGGAAAATGAACTAATTGGCCACTCATTCCATATACAAAAATTTAACTGCCAAATGGATCCTCATCTACATGTATGATGTAAAGCTATAATACTTATAAAAGAGAACTGTGTACTCTTTACTAGAGTTAGCTATGTAGAGCTTAACTGTAGCTTAGTAGAACTTTTTTAAATTACCATTTGTAAATAACTTATTGAACAAGTGACAGAAATTATAAAAAAAATAGTAATCTCAGATTTGAGGTAGACCAATATTGAGACTTCATTACCTGGAATGCTTTGAGCTCTGAGTTCCTCCTTTTGAAACAATGTGGGATGTTCCTAACAAGTAAGAAGAGGATGTTTGGTTAATGGGAGCTACTGGTGACTTTCACTCTTTAATGGCATGACTTCCCTTCCAATTATGTTTGAGAATCTTTGCCAGCATATCACTTTTCTTCCTTTCATTACACAGAATTCCTAGATTGATAATTATTTTAACACTTGGTTAACTGATCATTACCCAGTTCAGTTCTATAGCAAATAACAGCTGAAGCATTGGTGTTTAAACTGTAATTAGCTCATCAACAAGAGTTGTTCATTGATTGCCAACCATGGGCCCCAGCCTGGGGTGTCTGCCTGAGAAAGGGACCCCTTTTGCTAATTTGCACGATGGTACCATGTGCACCAGAAGCAGGTTATGATGGTGGGAGTTTTCCCTAAAAATGTTGCCTGAAATCAGCTAGCTTTCTTACAAGCATTTGCTCTTAAAGAAAATTGGGCAGGTAACTCCAAGTGGCAGGTTGTGTGCAGTCGGCATTCCTCTGTGTGTACAGCACGTGTGCAGGAGGACCTCACCTCCCACAGCTTGCGTGAGATTTTTTCCTGTCTAGTTTTGCTCAGTTGCCCTCGAAAGGTAGGCAGGTTACGAGGGTGTGTGTTTCTTTTTGTTGCTCTGGAAGATCCTTGTTGTCTGTTCGGTATCTAGATCCCATTACTAATGTCCCCAGCTGAGATTTATTTTTTCATTTTTACCTAAACAATGGCATTTATTTCCGATTTTGACATATATGTTATAGGAAATTCAGAAAAATCAGAATTAAAAAAGGAGAATGAAAATGATCTGTTGATAATCTGGTCCCTTCAGTTTTTTTCCTGTCCGTAGAAGTTTGTGTTACAAGACATGAGCCATACTTGCACACTAACATTGATCTTGGTTCATCTATCAGCAGTCTTGTCTGAGTTCTTGTCAGGTGCTCAGCCGGCCAAGATTTCTAAGTATCCATAGCAATAAAAAATTGGAGAAAGGACATTCTGTAGCTCCCCCAAGTGACATTTTTGCTCTAAGTGAGTCATGAAGTCTCCTGAAGGGAAATCCGATTCCTCACTTTAGAACATACGAGGTGTTGTTTAAAAGATTCAACTTTGAGACAAACAGAAAATATTTGATAGTCACAGCTTAGCTTCAAATAAGTGATGTTCAGGTATTGACACCTACTTTCTTTGTCTTAAGCCTGCACCACTGGATAAATGTACTCTGAGCACAAAGCCGGAGGCAGACAAACATCAGTGAACTGGGGCACCAGGTGACAGCAGGACCCTGGAAGCCTTCGGGCTTTAAAATGTGGTGCTGTGTGCTTCCCTCCCCCAATTCCTTCTATGTGTTCCCATTCCTGTCCTCCCTGCTTTTCCCTAAGAAACCTTCAATCACATCTTTTTCCCCTCTTATAGATGCGGACCACACGCAAGGTTTCTGTCTGGCCAGTGGGCCTGGTTGGTGGGCGACGCTATGAACGTCCCTTGGTGGAAAACGGCAAGGTGGTTGGCTGGTACACCGGCTGGAGAGCAGACAGGCCTTTTGCCATCGACATGGCAGGTGAGAAGTGGGGTTGCTGGCCCTTGTGCCAGATGCTTCCATTTATAATGGCACACCAGAAGAAGGAGGCTGTGAAAGAGTCTGGATTAAACCGTAGATCAGGTCATGTTCGACCATTCAAAATAGATTCTAACTCAAGTGGAAATTGATTATGGAACTGATTAGAAAATGCTCATTCTCTCTCAGGCCCTTTCATTTAACAAACATTTATGTGCCAGGCGTTGGGTTGGACCCAGCCAGCCCTGCCTCCCAGTGATCTGTTAGCTGCAATTTTTTGGTGCCCCTCTCTGTAAAACTGATAGATACATTAAAATATATCATGTTTATTAATAAATCTAATGATTTAAAATTGACATCATGTTAATGCTTATGAATAGATTTAGTGCTTTATTGATACATTGAATAACTAAAATTCAAAACTGGGTTACTGGATCTTTTTAGGCATTTTTTAACTTTGAATATAACTGTGTTTTAAAGGTTTTATTCCCTGACCAACCAACTGACTTGAATTAGACCTGTAGTAGACCACAAATTTTAAAATGCTGCTTTATCATGAAGTGACTCATTTTCTGTGGGTGCTATAAAATGATGCCTGTGATCTCTGTGGAAGAATGCAGTTTGAAACATGAGGCTTAGACAGGAGAAAAAAAATCACTGACATCTATAATCTAGAAGATGAAGGCAGAAAGGCTTCAAAATTGATGGCATCAGTCACCAGCGCTGGCTGGCTGTCAGCCTCTGCTGACAGTCTTTTTGTTTGTAGTTCCCAACCGCAGTGAAAATCTCTATGCTCAGAATTCTGATGGCACAAAGCCTGCCGTCTGACCTGGACTCACCAGTTTTATTCCAATGGTGCTATATGTTTTAAGGGAGCAAGACTGTGAAGAATGCCAGGAGTAAGCTGGGAGCAGAGTTCGCATAGACGGCTTTGTGATGGGTCGACCATCCTCTGCCCCGTGGGAGAAGACATGCCATTTTTCTTCAACATTGAATAGACATAAAAAAGACTGTGGGACTGTGTGCTGTGGTCTCTGACACCCTAGGGTGTCATGATACTTTGTCCTGCCCTAGTCACCCTCTCTCTGGTCCCTTCTCCATTGCCTGACCTTGCTTTCCCTCTCTCAACTCAAGCCCCAGAGCTAAACTGATATCTCAATCAAATCATTTACCTGGAGGCAGACAGAGGCAGGTGAGCCACACTGGAAGGTCACAAACAAACCCTTTTCAGTCCTGTCTGAGCCCATGGCTCTGAAAATAGAAGGTCAATCGTAATGTATATTTTGAAAATCAAACCTCTTGCTTGATTATAGCATACCCTTGAGTAGAAAATTGAGAAAACATTAGGGAAAGTCCTTCTACATCTCTGGGACTTAGTGTCCTGTGTAAAACAAGGTGGTTGTGTGTGATGACACCAAGGTCCTCTAATATATCCTTCCTTTTCCTAGTTTCCCACCATAGGAAGCGCAAAGGAAAGCTTAGGGCCCTGGACTGACTTGTGAGGGCTCCTTGTGAAAGCAGCCAGCAGACCTTTGGTCCTGATCTTTCTCAGGGCTTTGTTTCAAGACAGACTCCCCAGGCAGGTCTCCTTGCACACGAGCCTGCTGCCTGTTACCTGGCATGGGTAACATCAAGGTGGGAGCAACTTGGCTAACACTTCCCAGTTTTTCATGTAAGAATGTTAGGAAGGAGATCAAGTATCCAGTAAACTTGTTGAATATTTGCACTGGCTTCCCCTGAATTTGTATACAAGTTGATATTTCTAAAATTCAAGAATGACACATGGGTTTTGTGCATTAGCCTTGGCCTATGGTAAGATAGTCAGTTCTCTTTCATTGCTAAACTCCATGGGAAATTTTTCTCCATGACATGACCAATGTTTGGATTTTTCTGTGCATTTCAATATATCTTCAAATCACAATTAAAAGCATATCTATCATAATAAAACTTGAGTTGTTTGCCATCTACTCATTCTTATTTTAAAATAGGAATAAAATATTGTCTTTAAGAAAACAACTTTTTTTTTCTTTGCTCTCTTGGTTCTTCTTCTTTTTTTATATGTGTTATTATTTGTTGTTGTGCTGTCTCCTTTATCCCCCCTCCACCAATTTCTGGAACAATTTCAACACATCTCATTTTCCATTTACATGCATGTGTACACCGTGTTAGCACTATATTCATCCTCCCCTGCCTTTCCCCACTTCCTCCCCCCTTCCACTGGTACTAACCCCCCAGACAGGGCCTGTTTTGCTCTTCTGTTCTCTGATTTTGTAAAAGAAAAAGAAATGCCATTTTTAAAATTTAAGATAGCTACACAGGGAGTTTCCTTGTGACATTTCCATGTAGATATGTATTACAACCTGAATTGGTTCATCTCCTCCATTTTTCTTCTGTCTTAGTCCCCTTCTTATGGTTGTTTCAACAGGTTTGAAAATTCTATATTCATTCTTTTATAGAGTACACCAGCCATATTCACCTTCTTAACTTCCTTCCTTACTCTTCCTCTATCATATGTGACCTCCCCTTAGCATGACCCATTTTTCATAATATTGCTATATTTGTATTAGGTCTGTAGTCCACATATGAGAGAAAGCATGCCACTTCTGGCCTTCTCAAACTGGCTCTAACTTCACTTAAGATGATGTTCTCCACTTAGATCTATTTACCTGCAATTGACAAAATTTCATTCTTTATGGCTGAGTAAAATTCCACTGAATATAAGTATCACATTTTCTTAATCCATTCATTAGTAGTGGGGCTTCTTGAGTGTTTCCATAGCTTATCTATTGTGAATAATGAGGCAGTGAATATGGGTGTGAGGTGCCTTTATTGTAACCTGAGTCGCATTCCGTTGGGTATATCCCTAGGAGTGGAATCGCTGGATCATATGGCAGTTCTATTTTTAGTTTTCTGAGGAGCTTCTATACTGTTTTCAGAAAATAACTTTTGCCACACTAATTTTCTTCACTTCGCATGTGAACTTGCTTTACATCTTTGTTTTCAGTAAATTGTTGACGTTTTTGGAGGCCTATAAATGTGAATGATGCAGTTGATAAGATGATAATTCTGTTTTTGAAGAAATATGACTGAATTCTAAAACTTGACAATGCACAGCTATGTTTAGCTTTCACATTTGAGTGATTCTCTGTGGGAAGGGGGAAGGGACCTTTCAGGCCCTTATGTCTAGGGCCTCCCTCGTCCTTTTAAAGTTCCATGTGTCTCTCCCTGTGTATGTGTCTCTCTCTTTCTCTGACACACACACACACACACACACACACACACACACACACACACCCACACATATTCAGGATCTCTGTACCGAGAGAAGAAAGCTGAGGACCACTGTGCCCTTGACAGCTGGAGGAACATTGCTTTAGCCATGCTCTGGTCTAGATGAATAAGAGGACTATATTGGAGTTTGAGTCTCTCTTGCATTTGCTAAGCTGATTAGGAAACATGAAACTTAAAGAGACAAAATGTGACATTTTTGCAGCTGTCTTGCTTTGAGCACATTTATCAGGAGTCCTCAGAGCTGTACTTGTTTGTGTTTTTGAGAAGCCATGGCATGCCCATCCCTGGAAGTTCACTGTGATGCTTCACATCATTTAGGTAGTTCTTAGATTTTTCTCTTTCCTGGTGCTGATGTTTTGTTCTCAGATAACATGAAACTCTGCTCTGAAACTTCCTGTGTGTACAGTGTTAATGGCAGAAGTAAAGATTATATTCTACTGGGGAAATTTTTTAACTTTCTAATCATTATAACAAATGAACGTACTGCCCACCAGATGGAAAGAAGACATCGGAGGCTGCCAGAGTGGCAGGATGCAGTTGGCTTCGATTGGTGGCTACACCACTCTGCCAAGCCAGCACGACCTTGTAGCATTTCTGCAGGGCTCTGCCTCAGGTTTTAATTCCTAGAAAAGCTCAGGCCTCTGACAGTTGGCTAAAAGTGAGAAAGCCCACATGAAGGTCTTAGCTCTGCTTTAAGAGCAGGGAATCACTTTCAAATGGCATCCATTTTGGCCACTTCTAAGGAAATGTCAGTTAAAGCCACTACTCAAAAAAACTGACCTTAAGGTAATTTTTAGCCTACCCAGATGGTATAGAGGTATTTAAATTCAGAACTTAATGGTGGAATACTTATTTTGAATTCTCAATGTTAACATCTACCCTGTTATTAACTCAGGAATTAATAATGATCACACAGTTGAGTTGGCACACAGTAGGCACTCTATTCTGATACAAATCCAGCTGGGTTGGATTTGGCACTAATCACCTGGAGTTGGTACAGACCCCCCCACAAGTTATAGGGCACTGAGAGACACTAGCCACGTTTTGGGGATTCCCAGGCCACCTGCACTTCTGACCAACTGCCTATAACTCAGAAAAATGTTGTATTTACCAAAATAGTTATATTATACTGGATTCAGATTAGAACCAGCCAAATGAAGAGACAATTAGAACCAGGTGGGAAGAGGGTGAAAGTGGACTTTCTGTGTCCTTTCCTCATGGAATCACCCTCCCAGCCTATCAGTGTTTACAAACCAGGAAGCTCCCTGTACAGGGTTTTGGCGGGGGGGCTTAATTTTGTATGATGATAGATTAAATCATTGGCTGTGATTGAAATGTTTCTAGGTTTTCTCCCAAGAGTTTGGACTGATCCAAAGTTCCCCGTCATGGTCTTTCTAGTGACCCCAACCTGAAGCTACATAGGGTCCACCATAAGCCACCTCATTAACATAACGAAGATACTCCTGTCACTCAAGAAATTTCAAGGGCTTTAGAAGCTCCTGAAGGAACTCTGTCCAAACACCAGACAATTTTTTTTTTTTGTTATACCCCAGGCTCAGCAGAGAGTGACTTTCCTATAGTAAAGAAGTATGGCTTCTGCATCTCTATTGTACTAATGTTTTCATCCACAAACGCAAACATACATTAAGCAATGGCTCAGAATCGCTTTGTCTTTGCGGTTTTTCATGACTGATGAAAATGAGTTGTGATCATGACTTGTTTCTTGAGTGTCAGAGGTCTCCTAGTTCTCTGGCCTGGTGGCCTGTGGACATGACTGTCTCCAAGCCCTGAGAATGAAGGCGGTCACACAGGGCGAGTGCTGCTGTCTGGGATTGCATCCTCGGGAACAGTCACTTAAAGTGGCTTCTGGGGAGGGATCAAGGAAGGAGAGGAGGCTGAACAGAGGGTGTTGGGGTAGACCGGTAACAACTACAGAGAGAAGAGGTGGGTGGCTTTTGAACTTGGTTGTTAGATGTCTCATGTCATGGATGTAGAAGAGGAGAGTCCTTGGGAGTGTGGGAGTGTGAGAGCCACAGCACACAGGCAGTGTCATTGTGCTGGTTCATGGCAAGACTTGTCCCTGAAACGAGGGACATGCGGGAGAATAAAGGGGCTGAATTCAGTAAAAGTTCTGCAGAATTGAGGAAAGTTATGATTTCAGTAGAGCAAAGGGGGAGAAGATTTATCCATGAAAAGATTGAAGAGGTTCTGTTTTAGCAGGGTAGAGATGACAGGGGCTGGTGTGGAGATACAACAAGGCCAGGAGGTCCACTTGGGGGTGTGCATTGGGAGAAGCAGAGTGGGATGGTTTCTGAGGTCCTTTCAACTCAAAGGCTGTGTGATTTTTGTCAGGTTCTGATTCTAAGGATTGAAATTGTTGGAGGAGGTCCATCCTATTTATACTATTGTTTCTGTTGACACTTAACTCCTTCCTAACTTCTGGCTTATCACCATCTTTTCCAGCTGGTATACTTTCTGGTCTCCAGAGACTTCAAAGGCCCCAAACCTCTAGTGGAAGTAGGGGGGGTGATGGGTATAGGGCCAGAAATGGGGAGGGTGACCAAGAGCAGGGGGACCAGAGATGACCCTTTCAGGGAACATGGCAACAGTGAGAAGGGAAGAGAGACATTGGCAATCTGAAGAGGAGAATAGATTTTTGTTTGTTTGTTTTCTTTAACAATGGAGAAGTTGGTGTTTTAAGAAAAATAAAATGCTGACTGTCCCAAAGGAGAGGAAATGAGGGGGCAGAGCCAGAACTATAGACAACATGTTCTCCTGGGCAGAATCACCACTTACTCCCTGGTTAAAGGTGAGATTAGTAAGGAAACCAGGAACTGGTTGTAGGGAACAGTTGTTGGAGTTGACCATCTGCTGGATGTTAACAGGGAGAAGTGACATTTGTCTGAATTTGATGCTTACTGAGCACAAGACCTCATTGAGCCTGTAGTGACTCCATAGCCCATGTCCGTGCCCCCAAGTCATTTTTGACCTAGGCACCTAACACTAACTCTACCTTGAGATAAGAAATATGAGGCACAAATGCAATATTTGGGGCTTATATTTGGAGAGAAAACAGAACTTCTTTGGGGGCAGGTTCAGGAAAGGCATTGTGGATGAGGTCATACTTGAGAGGTGCTATAAATGCTGGTCCCTGCCATCAGAGCAGGCAAGGATCAGTCACAGCACGACACATTTTGGGAACAACAAATGACTGTAGCTCTTAGGGAAAGACATGCTGCAGTCTGATTGTGAGGGCTGATTGAGAGGATGAGAAGTTTGACTTTATCCCTGTGGATATTGGAGAGTCCTTGAAATATTTCAAGTAGGTGACTGATGGGATTAGAATGTGTTTGAAAACCCCATATAGGCAGGTACAGCAGGAATGGAGGGTGAGCCAAGAGGCTATGCAGCCATCTGGGTAGGGGGAATGAGGCCCCAGTAAGGAGGTAGGAGGTGACAGGAGGCCTTAAATACCACAGCTATTAGGGACATAAAATTTTAACAAGCCATTTCAGATTATGCTCATAAATCAGTAGACATTTAGAACTTTCTAACACCTTTCCTGCCGTATGATATGGCAATAACTGATGTGTTAAATTTAAATTTGGTTTACTTTTAATTGGTATAATTGGTATTACCCTTTGAGTTAAAATTTATGTGCAGAAAATGTGGTAATCCTGGGTAATTAGAACAGTCCGTTAACCAGAACACTGGCTGTGTAAAACTAGGAGTCTGCCTATTAGGGAAAAAAAAAAAAATCACACTACCTGACTCAAGTTTTCAGTCTCAGCATGCATTGTGGGATGTCATCCTGGTGGACTGGACAGACTGGAAATGAAAAGGGGTACAGCCATGGCACCTGCCCAGGCTTCCTGTGTCCCTCTCTGACCTCTGTAGTCCCCACTTTACCGCAAAGCAGAAGCAGGAGGAGTCGTTACGAATGCAGATTCATTCTTGGTAACCTTTTGCTCTCTGTGCTCTTGTTCCCTTCTGCTGGATCTTGGCGTCACCCTTTCCTTTTGCCCCACCACCACATCCCGACCATCACCTCAAGGCCTCCACAGACACTGGGACCTGGAATGCTTTCCTTAGTTCTGCCATACTTATCTGTCAGATCTTGGTGCCCAAGCCACCTTCCCAGGGGAGCCTTAGCTGACACCACAGATTAAGATGGTCCCCTCCCCATCATAATCTGCCACACCTGTAAGCCCCTGTACTTGTGCACCATAGCACTTACCACGGTGGCACTGCATTTCTCATTGGAGATCCCTCCCTTACCCCTCCCCAGAAGAATGCAGCCTATTTGTACCATTGCTCCAGGCCCAAGAGGGGCCAAGTATTGTCCTGTTTCACAGCACATCCCCTTGCCAACTTTCTAGGCAGACCTTTTGCGAAAGCTTTTACAAAGGACGAGAGTAAAGGTGGGGGAGCCAAGGCCAAGGGTAACTCCAGGCCAGTCACTGAAGCTGTCCTTCAGTGGGCTCTGCAGGAACATGGAAATCACAGTTATAGAGAGTGGCTCCTTTGTCTTGATATCTGTCAACAGCAACTACACCTGGGTTGATTATTTGGCAAACTCTTCTTGATAGAAAATACTGTGATAAACTGAAAGCCGGCCTGGATCAGATGGCTGTCAAAGCCAAATGAGTAGTCAAATTTAATGGAGTTTACTTTCCTCCATGAATATAAATACTGCAAGAAAATGGGAGGAGTAACCTTCTTGTTCCTTTGGAGTCATTTGTAATTTAAGCCTGCTGTTTTCCATGCATGGATGTTTTGTATGAGGAAGATAAGGTTATTGAATGTTTTCAGCATGTGGCTTATGGTACCTATTAGTGCAGGGACTAGGGACCTTAGGTTGGTGCAGTGTGACTGTCACTGGAGTTTTGTGTGGGTCCCCAGGAGAGAAATGCAGCTGGCAGGGGGAGGTCTTGCCCTGACAGGCCCAAGTGTTCTGACAATAGGTGACCTGATGCTCACTTCTTAGCCATTTGCAGAATGAGGCACATTCTAGAGACTTGCAGGCAGTAACCTCCCTAGCACATCTGTCCTTCTACAGGTACTGTGGCCATGGCTGTGTGGAATGAGTGTGGGTGTGTGGGTAGGGAGTACCTGTGTGTGTGGGGCTCATAGCAGGGAACTTTCTCTGGTGCAGCTGCTGAGGGAACTGGCCCAGGCTGAGGTGGAGTGGGAGGTATCCACAGAGCCCTGTCAGGGCTGTCCAGAAAGTGAGCCAAGGGTTGCAGGGCTCCATCCAACTTCAAGTCTAGCCACTCTGGATGTATGTACTGGAATTTCCCTCAAGGTATCAATGGAATAAAGCATCTTTCAGGACTAAGAACTTTGAAAACCTAATGTTCTTCCTTAGATCAGAGAACTCCACCTGACTCAATAATTTTATATTGTTTGCTAAGCATTTACCAGGCATTCCTAGGGACTATCTGTGCAGTCTCATTTAATACTCACTCCACATGTTGAGAGAGATGCTAGTTTTATTTTCCTTATTTCAGTATAAGGACCCTAAGGCTTAGACATGCTAGGTAACCTTGTCCACGGTTGCACAGGGATTAAGTGAGTAAGACCTGGATTCAAAGTTCAGTCCCTGTGCTTACAGAGGGGGCCTCCCACTTATAGCCAAGGGATTTGATCTCTGAGTCTCCACTTTCTTCATCTGCAGAATAGGGGAAATGAAATAAGTCATCACATACAAAGCACCTAATAAGAAATGAAGACACTCAGTGATAAGTTATAATTCTTCACCCAGAAACAAGATCAGATGGTGCCATTGGGTTCAGCTGATTGGTTTGGATGAACCAGGTTGATGTTTTGTTTGATTATCACAGGTGGGCAGCTGGGGCTGTGAGGATCCCCTGACTCCCAGGTCCCTCTCAGGCATAAAGAGCTGTAAGCATGAAGATCCAACATAATCCATTTCCTCACCTGGAGAACAGGGGATATATCACCTGCCCTCTGATTTGCAGTGAGGTTGAAATGAGTATCTGTGCAAGCGTTCCTGCTGTTTTGTGAGTGTTGGAGTTTGTTCTTGCCTTTGGCCACGTTACTTCACTCTAAAGGTAGTATCCAAGAACACGCAAACTCTGCTCAGGACGCATGGGCTTCATTTCTCTCCTGGCAGGTTGGCATGTTATGTTGTGATGAATGCTGGCCCTTGCTTTAGATGAAATAGCCCAAAAAGAGAGTGATCAATAAGAGAAGAACAGAACCATAGAAGATCATTAAGGAGTTGTTTGGGAGCAGATATGTGTGCATTTTTTATAATTTCCTAGCTGAACAACTAAAGAAACCAACAGAAGCACTTGAGCTTGCAAAAGAAAATGCCATTTGTAACATTTGGATTTGCAAGGTGTTTGGTGTGGCATGAGTGCCAGTGTGTCCCCGGGAGTGAATTAGTGTGGAACACAGCACGTACTCACCGCACAAGTTACTCATGACACATGCAGAAAGACCTAAAAGAATGATCCTCATTTTTTTCTAATTGAGTCACAAGGGCGAGAATGCCTTTTTCACTACTTTGACCTCCCTGAGAACATCTGCAGATATAATTTTCATCTGGAATCTGATAGAGGTAACTAGACTATTCATGTAAGTAATTAGGGTTGAGGATTGTTGCCCTGCATGGGTAATGTAGTTGCCCTTGGCACATGGACTGGCTGCTGTGACACTTCTCTCGGCACTGGGGTTGAAGTTAATGTTACCCAGCATTCCTCCTGGCCTCCCTGAACAGCCATAATCACCCCAATCCCACATGCTCTACTATGTCACCTCATTTCACATTCCCCAACATGGCCAACTGCTGGGGTCAGCCGGCCTTGCTCTAAGCTGATGGGCCCATGGCCATGGAGAGTCACATGAGCTGCCTTGTAACCCAGCATACAAATTCCACTTCCTTCCCGTGTTTGCCTGGCTAATTTCTAGTCTCCCTTCAAGACAACAGTGATCCAGCAGCCGCTTTCTCTAAGGAGTCTTTCTGATTTTCTATCCAGCATAGAGGCTTCTCCTACTGGGTCCCCTAGAAGCCTGCACTTAACATGTGTATCCACAAGGTGTCACCCCTGCTCCCTGCATTGCCAGTCTTGGCTGCCACTTAGAGAGGACTGCAGCCTCTCCTCCTTGTGTTTCCAGGTAGGGCATAGCACCTGACAACAGTAGTGTGGATAATGTTTGCTGACTTCATTAATGTTAACTTGTTTTCATTTTCTAGTTTAAGGATTCTCAAAATGAAAAGTCTTCTTACTCCTTCTGAGACAAAATTGCCATTATTTCTTAATGGTGAGCTTCAGAAAGGGAGGATGCCAAGCTGCACTCCACAGAGCTCTTGAGGAGGGTCTGATCCAGTGGGTCTCACATTAGAATTTCCAAGGGAGCTTTGAAAATCTCCATATATGGGATCCACCTCTGACCAATCACACCATACTCTCTGGGGGTGGGGCCTGGTGTGTATGTAGGGGACATTGTTGTGGAGGGGTGTCACTGTTTTTATTCAGTCTTGAGGTGATTACAAGGTGTAGCTAGGGATTAGAGCAGCCTGTGTATGTGGTCAGAATCTACTGTGTCTTCTTTTCCTGTGGTTCATGATAGTCATTGGTGGTCACAACCCCCTCCCAGGCCACCTACTGAGTCAGGCTGGTGGTCTCAAAAGGGACTCGGTACCAAGCTTGGGAGTGTTCCTTAGAATTATTTACATAGAAGATGCTTCTGTTGATCGAGCAAGAAGGGAATTTGGGCACAGGGAAGGAAATTGTATCCTAGTAAATGAAAAGTTGCCAACAGTATGAGCAAAAAGATTACCTATATCCATTGAGAATGCACATTGGGTCTATTTTTTTAAATAAATAATTTTAACACATAATTTTACACATTTATGGAGTATGATATTTTGGTCCATGTATACAATATGTAAATTAGCAAATCCAGCACTTCATTTCTTGTGGTGAGAACATTTAAAAATCCTCCTTCTAGCTATTTTGAATACACATTGTATTATTGTTAACTAAAGTCATTGTGCTGTAGAACACTAGAACTCATTTGTTTTGGGTGGTACTGGTATTTCATACTTGCTAGGCAGATGGCATAGCACTTGTTCTTTCAAATTGCAATTCTGTATCAACTAACTTCTCCCTGTTCCCTTCTCCCTACTCTACCCAGCCTCTGGTAGGGAAAAGGTACACTATTGTCTCTGTACCTTTTTAAGGATGTGTGATATCATAAAACAAGAGGTGGCATTGGTAATGAAAGAGTATTTGAAGAATAGGTATCCTTCTTTTTTTTGTGCAGTTCAGGACAAACCCAAGTGGGATGGCGACTGTAAAGTAGCTTAAGTGCTCTTGGAGGGATTCCAATATGGGTGAAACCCCACTCCAGGGATTCTACCAAAAAACCAGGCAAAGAACAAAAGATAGAAATGTGTTTGGGGGAAAAAAAGACACTTGGAGTACAAATCCAGTGTGTTCAATCAGGGTTTCAGACTTAGAAAATAAAATTAATGTATATGAAAGAAACATCAGGAAAGAAACAGGACACCATTTCCTTTAACACCTGAGTTTTGAGAGTGGCTCCATTGCCAGGTCTGAATTTGAGCTCTGCTTATCCTAGGAGTGAGATAGACCTAAGGCAAGTTCACCCTTCTCTGCCTCAGTTTCCTCATTTGAAGTTGTAATAATTGTGTCTCCATGGTGATCATTTGTGAGGACTGAGTTAGTTAGCGCACAGTGGCTCCACAGCAATGCCTGCCTCACAGCAAATGCTCGGTGACAGATGCCATTTGGCCTCCATCACCACTGCGGCCATACTCACACCCCCGCCCCCGCCCACGTCTGGCCCTTAGTTCTCAGGATGCACAGGCATGTGACCTATCCCATGCACTCTTCATAGTCAGGTCCACTTTTCAGTGTCTCTTCCAGTCTCCCACTGCACTGCCCCCTATATCCTGCTGCCAGTCCATCTAGACCAGCAGGGAGCAGCTAACTAGTTTCACAGCCTCTGTTCTTGTTCCAGTGATGTCCTTGCTGACCTGTCCAACTCCTGCTTAGAACCTTTCAGTCACTTCCCTTGTACTCGGTTGCTCTGTGGCTCCTGAGTGCTGTGAGGTATGGTGTCCCTGCTCCCCCAGCCTCCCTCAAATCATCTTCCTCTTGGTCACTGCAGGTCACGTGGTCCCCACATCACCCCAGGCCATTCACGCATGCTTTCCTCACCCCTCCCCATCCTGTAGTCGCCAACTTCACTGTCCAGATCCACCTTGCCAGCCTCCATCAAATTTCCTCACCAGCACCACGCACCCTTTGTAGCTCTTGTCACCATGTGTGCACCGGCCAGTTAGTATTTCATCTCCCTCCCAAGCTACACCTGGAACTAAAATAACTCTAAGATCGAAATTATGACTGACTTTGCTTACCAGTCCCTAGCACTTTGCCTGGTATGTATGTTTTTGTTTAATAAATGAAGAAATCTCAAGTTAGAACTATTATGCTAGGATTTAAAAGCACAAATATCCTAAGGGTTTTCAGAGGCAGAAAAAAAACTCCTTCCCTATTCTCACGACATGTGTGAGCTCATCCTACAAACCTAACTGGGAGTGACAGGAGATTAAGAAAGGACAAAAGACAGAAGACAGACATGCAGAAAGCTGGGGTCAGGTGGACTGGGTCCTCGGATGGAGACACACAACAGCCCCCATCCACCTCCAGTGATTCTATTATATACAGTGGCAAACAGGAGGTGGAGCAATAGTTCTCGAGGGGAGGTGGGAGGGTGACAATGTAGTTACTGGGAACAGGAGGAACCTGCGATCACTACTCTCTGAACATAAACATCTTAGGAAAAGCAGCTGTACTGAATTTTGCCCTTGTCCCCTTCTGTGGCAGGGGCTGTGCCAAAGTCAACCAACAGATTATTTGACATAGCTGTGCTTATGTCAAATTTTCATATACTTCTCATACTCTGCTCCCCACACCCTCTGAAAGAGGGAAATCAGACAGGTGTTAATTTCTGCACCACTAAATGATACAGACTAATGGAAGAGGATGATTTGAGTTCTGAGGAAAAGAAATGGATCCTTGAATTTTGTGCCTAGTGAAGTCATTTGGACCATGTAAAGGCAAAAGAGACACTCTAGATATTGTTCTCAAAACAAAGAAAATTAACAAAACTACTTTAATCAAAGCCAGTTAGAGTAGAGAACTCAAAAGTGGGTAGATACTTAAACTAGAGAAAGTAATGAGCAGTGCCTTCTTTACATTGAAGACTGAATAATAACCAACGTGTTGTAAAGTTTAAAACAGCAGTTGGTGTCATGGTTTGGATATGAGGTGTCCTCCTTAATCACTATGTATTGAAGGCTTGGGCTCCCCATGCAAACACTGTTCAGAGGTGGAGCTTTTACAGAGTGAGGAAATCTCAAGGACATCACTTGGCCAATGGCTTAATCCATTGATGGATTCAAAATTTGAATAGACTATTGGGAGATGGTGGAACTGTGGAGGGTGGAGCCTAATTGGGGGAGTGTGTCACGAGACTGTGCTCTGGAAGGGGGCACCTTGACCCGGGTTCCCTCCCATCACTCCTACAATCTGTCCACTTCTTGGACCTCATGTGGTGAGGAGCTCTGCTCTACAGCACATTCTCTGCCATGATGTTTGGTCTCCTCTCAGGACCAAACCATGGACTAAAACCAGGAGCCAAAATACAACTTTCCTACTCTAAGTTGTTTGCTAAGGTGTCACAGCAACAAAAAAGCTGACCAACACTGTCAGAATCTGGAAATAAGAGAAATGATATAAAAATAAAGTAGGTGTTTTGTTTTTTTTTTGGCAGTACTGGGGTTTGAACTCAGGGCCTTATGCTTACTAGGCCAGTGCTCTACCACTTCAGCCACACCTCCAGTCCTAAAAAATGAAATCTTCAAAGAACAATTTCAGCCTATTTAAGGAGCACCACCTGGTGGGGGGAGGCAAGAGACTAAAAGCTCTCTACAGATGCAGGCTCCTTGTGGGGGGAGGGGTTTCCAGATGATTTAATTCTTGATAATTAGGAAGAAATGTCAATTCTTGATAATATCTTAGACATGTGAAATGCATTAAGGACTTCATAAGGTAATCACAACTAGAATAAAAGAAAAGCTTTTAAATTATTAGAGCAAAGAAAAAATTCCAATGAACTCAAAGTCAGAAAATGAGAAAGAAATGCATGTAATAAATAAAGATAAAACAAAACACATTATAACCACAATAAGTGCAAAAAAAAAAAACTGAATTGCTCTGAGTAACAAAACTGAATTGCTCTGAGCAACAAAGTTGTATTTGTTATAAAAGCCACACATAAAACTTACATGACAGAATGAGGTAAGATCTCACAGGAGGAACAGGCAGCAACAAGGGTAAGCACGCTGTGTCAGGTACAGGTCAAGACAAGCAATACTGAATGAGAAAAGGAATATTGATGAAGGCTGTGTATACAGCAGACACTTCCCAACAAGTCTCACATTTTCACGTTATTACTTCAATTAAGCATATTAACTTTGACCTTGCTTTTTGGGGTCTTACAGTATTTTCATAAAATGAAGGGCAGGGAAACACTCAGCAGATCTTACAATGATTTGAATACAACTGACGACAGTGCAAGTCTGAGAGCGTCTCTGCACCAACTGAGCTGTGTAATGCAAGCACACGAATTTAAAATTGTCAAATGTCTTTTGATATTTTTATTTTTTTTTACTATGCTTGGTTAAACCGTGTGTAGTAATAAAGTGGGCTTACTGTGCCACAAAAGTGTAATATTCATCAACCATTGTATCAAACATCAATAATTTTAAAAATTAACAGCAGATACACGTAAAATAGAGAAGCCTTCAAAGCCATAATCATAGATGTGATTCACACACTTTTCTAAGGTTTAAAGATTTAAATAAATAGAAGCCTATAGAAAATGGAAAAACTTGATTTAATCTGTCCATAAAACATTGCATTCAACACACAGAATGCATCTCTATTTCAGTGTTTCATGGTTATGAAGATTGAAATTGTACCAGGCCACTAGGAAAAAGCCTGTACAGGTCCAAAGCACTAGCACAAGACGCTAACAGATAGCAAACTGGATAGTAACAATCCTGAAGAGGGGTACAGCATCAGATACATTGACAAGTAGGTGACTGTGGTCACACTGGTGACAGCTGGTGGTTTGGGGTGACCGTCCTGGGCTGGACCTTTGCTCAGAGCCTGGTCCCTGGGCTGCCTCTCTGTAAATTTGGCCAGGCAGCTATTGCAGAGAGGATTGCGGGGCACCAAGACCTTGGCTACCCACAGAAAGACAGGAAGGATACATCTGCCCAGGCTGTCTCAGCTGTGGCCTGTGCCCTCTTAGGAGGGCATCTGCCCCACACTTCATTGTGAATAAACACAATCCAAGGAGATTGTGTTGAGGCCGAAGTCGAGGGAGGTAGTGACTCTTGGGAACAAATGCCTTGGGGACCACCTGGTGTCTGTGTCAGACGTAGCCTGGCCATAGATCTTCAGACCACACCAGGTTCAAAGGCAAGATACAGTAAGGTATAGCTGCAGGATTTTGTATGTACGAACTATCAACATTTTCAAAGCCCTTTTGGAGGAAAGAGAAAGACGTTTTCAAAGAATAGAGTGTGGGCTGACTCAGATGTTCATTCAGGGCTAGGCCTCGATGGTTAGAGGGCCTGGGTGAAATCCAGGAAGAACCTGGGCCTTGCAGGGCAGGGAGAGGGAGGCCCTGCCTCCCTGCTCCAGGCCCAAGTGGCTTCTTCCCCTGTGATTCCCAGTAAGCTCTTCCTGGCCCCCAGTGTCCTGTACTACCCTGCCAGACTTCACCTACAGGAGACCCCACCTGTCATCTCTCCCTGGACAGCCCAGTGCAGGGCCTGGTGGCTGGGCTCTCTACTTCATGCTATTTCTGCTCAGCTGCCAGGAGAATTGTCTAAAGCTGACTTCTGATCTGGGTCAGTGGCCACTGTCACCTGCTGCAGATTGGGGTGCAGAGACTTGGGTGTAGCAAGGGGGTATGCCTGAGACCCATGCTTGCCAGTACTCCAACCTGGGAACTCTGCTCCTTCCTCTATGTGGACAGACGATGTTCAAATTCCATCCGATTTCACTCTGTCCTGAAACACCTCCTCGCTGCACCTCCATGGCGCCCGCTTCTCCAGGGTTTGTGGCCACAGCTTTGAATTTCCCTCTTTTGTGGCATTTCTGACACAGCTATGTCCAGGTCTACTTTTCTATGTACACTAGGAGTTACTGTAGGGCAAGGACCATGTCTTACATAGTATTGTGTCATCAGTGCTATAGACAATGTGAGTATAAAGTTTTTTTCAAATGAGTGAATAATAGTGACTCAGGCAGCATGAAAAGGAAAAAATAAGGTTACTTAGAATAATGTTATAAATGACTTACTTAGAACCAGATTATTGAATAAGAAAGATCTTTAGCTGGGTGCTGGTGGTTCATTCTTGTAATCCTAGCTACTTAGGAGGCTGAAGTTGGGAGGATCTCAGTTCAAGGCCACCTGGTCAAAAAAAAAGAAGTTTTCAAGATTCCATCTCACACATGCCTGTCATCCCAGCTCCTTGGGAGGCTGAGATTGGAATGGTCACAGTTCTAAGCCAGCCCTGGCCACCCCCAAAAAGTTTGCAAGATCCCATCTCAATGGAAAAAAAAGCTAGACGTGATAGCTTGCCTGTCATTCCAACTTCAGTTGGAATTGTGTAACAGAATTATGGTGCAGGCTGACCTGGGCAAAAAGGAGACCCCATCTTCAAAATAACCAGATTAAAAAGGAATGGCTCGAGTGATAGAGTCCCTACCTTGAAAGTACAAAGCCATGAGTTTAAACTCTAGTACTGTGGGAAAGAAGGGAGGGAGGGGAGGGAGGAAGAGAAGAGAGGGGAGGGGATGGGAGGGAAGGCAGTTTATCTGAAGATGCTACATAACGTGACTGCTTACTTTGTGTTCCAGGGTCTGTTGTATGTGCTTCTTATTCAGTAATACACATACCCATGGAAATGTCATAAGGAAACACCCTATAGAGCTATCTTAAACAAACAAAAATGTCATTTGCTTTTTACAAAATCAGAGAACAGGAGGACAGAACAGCTCCTGCCTGGGGTGCTGGTACTAGTGGGAGGCGGGAGGAGGTGGCAAAAGGGTGTGGGATGGTGAATACGGTGCAAATACTGTGAACACTTGTATGCAAATGGAGAAATGAGACCTGTTCCAGGAATGGGGAGAGGGGAGAGAAGGGAGAATGGTGGAGGGGGTGAATTCAAGTATGATATATTGTAAGAAGTTTTATAATGTCACAATATATCCCCAGCACAACAATAATAAAAAAAATTTTTAAGTGAAAAGATAATATCTGAAAACAAAATCCATGCTATTACTAGGAGAATTCATGAATAAATTACGGTGCATACCTGCCATGGAATGCTAATGTACATTCATTCAAAGAAAAGAATTAGAAACACATCAGCTAAGTGGACCTAAACTAGTGTTAAGTAATAAATATAAATTATATCACTTAAAAAATTTTAACGAATTTCAATAACTACCCCCATTCTACATTTGAGGAAACCTAGGCACAGCACAGTGAAAATACTTCAGCAAGTCAGTTTAATAGTAAGTGGCAGCATAGAGATTTGAACCTAGGTGCCTTGGGGTTAAAAGCTTTCACTCAACCACCTTTCTGTAGTGCCGCACTGTTTTATTAAAGTAGATCTTTAGGAACTTCTTAAGGGTTCAAATTAGAAACCAACACAGCTCCCACAGAGCACGAAGAGATGATGCAAGAGTGATAGCTTCACGATTGAATACCTGAGAGTAACGTTGAAAAATTATCTCACTGGGATTGGGGAGGACACAGGTCTCTTCTCCATCTTGCTTTCTGGGTTGAACTACAGTGACTTAGTGTGACCCATTTAATAATCCCATGGAGAATGTAAAGGAGAAAATCTCTAATGGCACCACTTTGAAATGTAGTTAAAAAAATAGGAAAAGGACTGGGTGCTGCTGGTGCACACCTGTAATCCTAGCTACTCAGGAGGCAGAGATCAGAAGGATTGTGGTTCAAAGCCAGCCCAGGCAAATAGTTTGTGAGACCCCATCTCGAAAAAAACCCTTCAAAAAACAGGGCTGGTGGAGTGGCTCAAGGTGAAGGCCCTGGGTTCAAGCCCCAGTACTGCAAAAGAAAGAAAATCTCAAAGGTGAAACAAGCATGAAATGGTGACTGTCACACCAGCACACAGCCATCGAGTCTGCTGTTCACAGCATGCATGGTGGCTCACTTCCCATTAATTTTTTTTATGTTGAGCCAATAGCATCAGTCCCCACCCTCAAGCTTCAGAGCTAGGCATTCCTGCTAGAAAAACATTGCTGAGTATTTTTAGTACTTGGTTAATTAAGGTTCCTGAATCTATATTGGGTTGTTAGGATCAAGTTTTCCTCCCTTGTTCATCATGATTATTTCTTAGAAGATTTAGTGCTCTGTGGTACTCTGTTGCCTTTGGAGTGGAAGTTTAAATGAATTGTTTATAGAGCAAATAAAGAATACTTCCTAGAAGTGCAGGGGTTTGCTCTCTATCCACAGAGAACAATGGTTGTACATAGCTTTAGAGTAGTTTAAAAAATTAGGCAGTAATTTTAAGAGGTTTCACCCCGAAGCAATCATGAAAAGTCACTTAGCATTCTGGGGCAGATTAATGGTGTGATTTAGCAAACGAACCATGCTTTTTCTCACCTCTCTGCATCAGAAGAGAAATAGTCTCAATTATAATTAGACGTAAATGTGGCCACTCCTGTTCTGTGTGCTTCTTTGGAAATGACAGATCAGGAAGGAGCCCTGGCTTCTTGTTGTTTTGTGGTGCTGGGATCAAAGCCAGGGCCTTGCACAAGTAGAAAAAGAGCTCTACCATTGAGCTACATCCCAGCCCTGGGAAGGAGTCTCTCATGGCTGTGAAAGAACACATCACAATCGATGGTGGAACATGTGTGTGAGCTCTTGCTATCAGGACTGGATCAGCTGTTGCAGAGTGAGTTCTTTGAAGACCAAGGCTACCCTTTGTGTGCCTGCTTGCCTTACCTTCCACTGTGCTCTCATACCCCCGCCAGATGCCACCACTGTGTCCTTAGACTTTACAACCTTCAGAACCATGAATTAAATAAACTTTAGTTTGTTATAACTCATGCATACCAGGTGTTTTGTTACAGCAACAGAAACTAGACTAAGATATAGTCTAAATTATGGACTAAATTAAAAACCAATACTGCAAAGGAAATGAAAAATATACTGCTAATTTAAATGTTACCTTTAGATATTAAATAATATATTCCTACATAACCAGTTGGTCAAAGAAGAAATCATGAGGGAAATTGAAAAGTTGAATGAAAATTCAATTACAAAATACTGAAACAGTTGGGGTGCAGCTAAGATAGTGCTTGCAGGCAAATTTATAGCTTCAAGTGCCTGTATGCAAAAAAGGACCTCAAACAAATAATCTAATAAAAAAAGCTAGAGAAAAAGAGAAACAAACTAAACCCAAAAGTAAGCAGCAAGGAGGAAAAGATTAGATTATAGCAAAATAAGTGATATACAGAGTAGAAAAGCAATAGATGAAAATCAAGCCAAATAGTCTTCACAAATAAATGAAATTGGCCAGGCACAGTGGCTCATGCCTATAATTCCAGCTACATGGGAGGCAGACATCAGAGGATCATGGTTTGAGGCCAGTGTGGGCAAAACATTAGGGAGACCCCCCCCATCTCAATGAACAACCCAGGTGTGATGATGCATGCTTATAATCCAAGCTATACTGGAGACCATAGGTAATAAGATTGTGGTCCGAGGCCTGCCCCAGGCAAAAACAGAAGATCCTATCTGAAAAACAGCTTAAGTAAAAAGGGCTGGGTACTCAAATGGTAGAGCACCCTTGGCAAGAGCGAGGCTCTGAGTTCAAACTCTAATACTGCCAAAAATGAATAAATAAATGAACAAGAACAATTAACCTACATTTGGGTAGACTTCCCAAGATAGAGAAGTCTCAATTAGTAAAATCAGGAATAAAAGCAGGTACATTTCTGTTAACCTTACAGAAGCCTTAAAAGTGTATAAGAAAATGCTATGAAAAATTATGACTCAAATCAAATGACAACAGATTCACGGGAAGACTTAAAACTCACTCAGAAAAATAGAAAATCTGAGTAGACCTGTAACAGGGAGAGCAACTGAATTAGCAAAGCACCAACCACTCTCCCCAGAGGAAGCCTAGTTCCAGATGACTTCACTGGTGAGTTCTATAAAACATAGAAAGAAAAATTACCTGTAATTTTTTGCAAACAGTTCCAAAAATTAGAACATTTAAAGTCAGTATGTCAGACCAATATCCCTGATACCAAAGATGTAACTGAAGGGAAAAAAAACCCTGTAAACTAGTATCCCTTTTGACATGCCGAAATCCTAAATAAAATGTTAAAGTGAATCTAACACACATAGAAAATATTGTACACCATAACCAGATGGGATCATCCTGGAGAGGAAGGTTAAGTCAGACACAAAAATTAACACCACATCAGTAGAATACAGGACAAAAGACACATTATCATGTCAATAGATGCAGAAAGACAGACACATCTGACAAAATTCAACTTTTTTTTCATGATTAAAACACCAGACAGAAGATCAATAAACTAGGTGAAGGAAATTTCCTGTTTGATAGAATACATCCATGAAAAACCCAGAGCTAACATCGCTCTTAATAGTTGAAGACTGAAAGTTTTTTCCTAAGGATCAAATGCAAAGATGGCCTCCTGCCACCTGTATTCACCATTGTAATGGAGGCGTTGCCAATGCAATTAGGCAAGAAAAAGGAATAAAAAAGCACTCTTTTGTAAAGAAAGAAGTCAAGTCACATTTATCAGTGACAGCATCTTTTACATGAAAGTCCTGGGGAAAACACGCAACCATATGTGCTAATAAGTGAGTTGGGCAGTGTTGCTGGGTGTAAGACCAATGTGAAATCAGTTGTATTTCTGCACACTAGCAGTGAACAATCTGAAAGTGGACCTAAGGACGCAGTATCACTCACAAGCATGTTAGGAATAACAGGACAAGACAAAGATGGCAATATTCCCCAAGTTAATCTACAATTTCAGTGCAACCTCTCAAAAATCTGAATGTGCTTCTTATGGAAATGGACAAGGTGCTCCAAAAACTACAATCTGAAAAAAAACCCCACAAAAAACAAAACAACGAAGTTGGAGGAGTTACACTTCTCCCGATTTGAAAACCTGCTCCGTAGCTACAGTAATGCAGACACTGTGGTGCTGGCATAAGGGTATTAAGATTAATAAAATATAATTGCCCAGAAATAAACCCTTAAGTTATGGCAAATTGAGTTTTGCCAACTCTTCAATGGCAAAATAGTCTGATTCAAAGAATGGTGCCCAGATTTAGAAATATACTCAAGTTCACTAACCATTAACCCCCTCTTTTTTGGGGGGCTCTACTGGGGTTTGAACTCAGAATGTGATACTTGCTAGGCAGCTGCAGTACCACTTGAGCCTCGCCCCAGCCCTTTTTGCTTTCATTATGTTTGGGATGAGGGTCATGTTTATGTCTGGCCTGGTCTGGACCATAAATCCTCCTGTACACTTCCTTCAGAGCTGAGTGGCTTTTCTTCTCTTTTAATCATGACAAGATTTTATCAAATGCATTCACCATCTATCAAGATGGTCTGGTGTTTTTTCCTTTTGAGTTTGTTTTCATGGTGGGCCACACTGATTGGCTTTGAGATGATGAACCAGCCCTGGGGTAAACATCTGTGGTAGTGACTTACTGTCTTTGTATTGTTGGGCTGAATTTGCCCAACCTTTGAAACTTTTCCTGCCTGCGTCCATGAAGGTTGCTGGTCTATAGTTTTCTTATAATATTTTTGTATGGATGTAGTATCAGGGCAATGCTGAATAATTTGAAGAGTATTCCTTTTTTTCCTAAAAAAACCTACTGTAAAATTGGTATTACTTCTTCCTTAAATGTTAGGTAGAATTCACCAGTGAAGCTATCTGAGCCTGCAGAATTGTGTATATGTCCATAGGAAGAGTCTTAACCATAAACTCAATTTAATTCTTCCAAGGCTACTTTAGATTATCTGTTTCTTCATCGGAGAGCTTATCTTGTAAGGAATTTGTCTGTTTTGCTCTAAGTTGCCAAAGTTTCTATCATAAAGTTACTATAAGATTCTTTTGTAATTAATGCTTGTAGAACTTGTTCTGATACCCCTCTCATTTCTGATGTTGGTAATTTGCATCTTCTGTTTCCTGACAAGTATGGGTAAATGTTTATCAACTTTAACCCCTTTTCCCCTAAAGGAGCAGTTTTTATTTTGGTTTTTTTTTTTTTTTAATCATTTTGTTTCTAATTCAGATTTCTGCTCTTACATTTATTAGTACTTTTTTCTTCTGTTTACTTGGGTTTTATTTACTTTTTCTAGTTAATGAAATTGGGAGCTCACCTTTCTTATCTACTGTTAAAAGAATTTTTTTAAATTAAATTTCTGCCAGGCATGGTGGAAGTGTCTCACTAAACGCCCAACTATTCAGGAGGGTGAGGCAGGAGGATCTCAAGCCCAGTCTCTCAGGACCAGCCTGGGCAACACAGCAAACCGTGTCTCCTATTAAAAAAATAGTAATTTTCCACCCAAGCCTTACATGAGGTACAGCTTACAAACTTTGAAACATCTTGTCTTCACTGGCTACTTTCTCACTTCCTGTTTGATTTCTTCTTTGATCTGTTTGATTCTTTGATAAAATCTTCAGTTACCAAATATTTAGGAAATGGTTTTGTATTATTGATTTCTATTTTAATTCCACCATGAGCATAAAACATAGTATAATTTGAATTATTTTAAATTTATTGAGACTTGGGTTTTTTTGGCCAAGACTATGAACTGTATCTGAATAAAGTTCCATGTACACTTGAAAAGGTTTTTTACAATGTTATCATAGGTGGAATGTCCATAAATACCACTTAGGTCAAGTTGGATGATAGTGGTTATTCAAGATATATCTTTACGTAGATGAGAGAGAGAGAGAAAGAGAAGCAGACAGAGAGAGAGAGACAGAGAGAGAGAATGAGAATATCTTTACTGATTTCTGTCAGTCATCATTTTAGAAGTATTTTTTCTCTCCTGCTCACCTCTCGCTATGTTTCTGTGATGCTAATGTGTATGTTTCAATCATTTTATTTTTGGGCTTCACTCTGGTAGTTTTGTTACGTGTTCAACTATACCAATTTTTTATTCTTTAATATCTCATCTGCTGTTAATTCCAGCCAGTGTGTTTTTCATCTCACTGTAGTTTTCATTACTGAGATGGTACTCTGCCACTGGAGCTGCTCACTCCACCAGTCCCTGACTTTGTGTCTTCGTCGTCCATCTCCACTTCCCATGCTGTTTTCTCTACCTTCTTGAACATGTGAAGCATATTTATATTTCAGTGTCCTTGTTCTGTAATTCTGTCATCTGTGTTATTCCTAGATTTGTTAACTGAGTTTTCTCTTCATTATGGGATATTTTCCTACTTCTTTGTATACGTGGCAATTTTTGTGTCTCGGGCATTTTGAATTTTAAACTGCTGAGTACTGAAATATACATCACATGCATGCACATATATAAACATGTATATGTGAATATTTTTGAGCTTTCTACTGGAATACAACTAAGTTACTTGGAAACATTTTAACATTTTCAATGTAATCAAGTCTTGGTTTTAAAGTTAGGCAGAACCAGCTGAGCTTTTTGAGCTAATCTCACCCTCACCCTCCCAGACAGTAATCTTCCATGTACTCTTCCACATGCTCCAACTATTGCTTGGAAGCTTCTGCCTGGGTATTGGAAATGTGAGCTACTTAATCCTAGCTTGGGTGAACCCCAGTAGTTGATCCACGTGCTCCTTCCAGGGTTCCTTTCCCAGCCGTGGGTATTTCTGCACACATTTGTGGTCATTCACAGTTGAGACCTGACAAGCACCCACTACAGTTCAGCCAGAGCTCACTTCCCTCCATTGCTCGGTTCTGCAAATTGCCTTGGCTTCTTCTAATTCTCAATTGTTTCTTCAACTCAGGGAGACTGCAGAATTTTTGAGTTCCCCATCCCGTGGTGTGTCCTCCAGACCCTCTTCAGACAAGAAGCTGGGGCTGTTGTAGGGCTCACCTTTACTTTTTCTCTGACATCTCTATACTACCCACCTCTTTTCCAGGGTCTAGAAACATGTTTCAAACACTGTCTGGTTTTTAGTTACTTAAATCAGGGAAACTCAGATCCTGTTGCTTTGTCTGTCCAGAAGTGAAATGACTTGTTAAATGTTTGAATGCCTTACAATTTTCTCCCCCAATCACTGAGCATTTACTGAGGCAGGCTGTGTTCCTCTGCCTGGTAGGGAAATATGTTCTTCCTACCTAACTCCACTTTTGAGTTAAGGAACTCCTGCTTCACAGTAAACTACTACTTTTCATTGGCATTTTATTTTTTTTACATCATTGACCACACAGAAAATCCTACTCCCATGGTTTTTAAAAAGGATCCTAATATCTTAAAAGCCACTGCAACACCTTTAAGGCTAAACTAATCTCCCTAAAAAAGGGAAGAGAGAATTCTTGAGGCATAAATACCTAAAATTGAAAACACAAGATACCCATCTTAGGTTGGAAACCAGCAGATAGTAGCTATACACTGCACTTGTTTCAGAGGGAGAACTCTTACTCTTCCCATGTCTTTGCAGGGTGGATGATTCCTGCAAAGCAGCCCAGGGTTTGACCTAGTTAGCATGCTGCCCCTTCCTGCTGGCTGTGACATCCCTCTTAAGAGCCTGCTGAGCAGAGCATGGGCAGAGTAAATGAGGTAGCTGGTCGAAGAGCATCTGAATTGTACCACCCTTGTGTTAGAAAATACAAAAAAGGGCCTTTTTCTCCTGTGGTGAGCCACCCACTAAACTCTCCCCCAGGTGCTGACCTTCAGCTATATTCTGTTCTCCAGTGAGGACAGAAAAGGGGGCCTTGCAACTAAATAATGGGTAGCCTCACAACTGGCTGTCAACTGTGTTTAAACTGTAGATTTTGCCATGTACCTGTGAGGTAAGGAAAGCAAGAAAATACTCTTAATCTGAATCCTTCAGTGGTCATGACAATGAAGGTATAAAAAGTCATAGGGGAAATTAGATCAAAGTGGTTTAATATTTTCAGAATTATTTCTACACAGTTTAGAGTTTTTTTTTTTTTGGGGGGAGTACTGGGGTTTGAACTCAGGGCCTTTACCTTGAGCCACTCCACCAGCCTTATTTTTGTGAAGGGTTTTTCGAGACAGGGTTTCACAAAATTTTTGGCCAGGCTGACTTAGAACCATGATCCTCCTGATCTTTGCCTCCTGAGTAGCTAAGATTACAGGTGTGAGCCACCAACACCCAGCCCTCTTTTTTTTTTTAAATGAGACAATGGGGAAATAAAGTCAATACTCTGAAGCCATCTAAAGAATATTCCAGAAACACGAGACACCAGTGGCTCATGCTTGTAATTCTACTTGGGAGGCTGGGATTGGGAGGACTGTGCTTCAAGACCAGCCCAAGCATATTGTTCCTGAGACTTCATCTCCAAAATAACCAGATCAAAATGGACTGGAGGTGTGGTTCAAGTGTTGGGGTGCATGCTTTTTAAGCACATCACCCATGAGTTCAAACCCCAGTCCCACCAGAAAAGAATATGCCTCAGTGTTTAAGAAGGGCAGACTCTCATTTAGATAATAAAGGATGAAGCCTATTTATAAGCCTGTGAAAGCTATCTTTGAACACTAACATCTGATTGGGCCTATTAAAAAAGGCAATGTATTAATTTGAACTTTGGCTTTTTGTTGAAGTCCGGTGCTGTCCTAGCTGTGCCGATACAAGACTTTAGGTATGTTACCAGTGTGATATGATAACACAGGTGGCCTGGCTCTACCACCCTTTACCCTTAACCAGTGTTTTTCCCGCTGGAAATGGTGGCTGATACCACCTGCCCCTCTTGGCACTGTTTGCAGTAGTATTTTTATATGTTGCAATCTTTTGAACAGTGTGTTGCAGTCAACGCTCTTTCCACGCATTACATTATATCAAACACTTGAGTTGAAAAGGTATCACATTTCTCACGCAGATGAGGAAATGGGGAAGTTCCAGAATCAAGAAGGGCTAAATGACTTGACCAGTATTCCAAGTGCCCAGACACAAGCAAAAACAGGCTTGTAATTACAAATTTACCATTCTTTTGATGGAGTGTGCTGCACTTCCACACAGGATTGGTCGAAGATACTGGGAGTCTTAAGGCTAATGTTTTGATGGGTTTTTGTTTTATTTTGCTTTGCCTCCCTCAGCACTTTCCCAACCAGGTTAGCTTGTATGTAGCAAAGTGTTAACTTCCTCTTAAGAAGCAGCAGGGTCTATATACAGCATGAGACTGTCTGGTCTCACATCAAAGAGCTTATGGGAATGACAGTTGTTTTTCTCACCACTTTTCCATTACTGCCTGTTAACTGTACTATTGCAAAACGGTAGTTTTGACTGGATTGATATAAAGCATATATCAATCCAGTCAATGCAGAAAAAGAGTAAAATGCTGCCAAAGGAATGTTCCCAGGGATTGGTCCTCATGGCTTCAACTTTGGAAAGGTGCCTGACTTTAGAATGTCAGGTTAGTCATTAGGAGCACAGAGGTGAGGTCTAAGGCTTCAGACTTTCAAAGCACTTTTCTGACATAGCTTGTGGGGTACTTTCATGGCTGAGACTTAGATGCAGATTCTTAAAGTACCTTTTTTGGGGAGGGGCATGCTGGGCATCAAACCCAGGACCTTAAACATGCTAGGTAGGCGCTCTACCACTGACCCACATCGAGTCTTCTCCCCCCACCTTTTTTCTTAAATGACAAAAACCAAATATATCATATGTCCTAATATCTCCTGCACCAGGAGATATTTCTAAACCTCTCTCCCTTACCCTTTGAGATCAAAACAAATGATTATAAATTAGGTATTATTTTTTTTTAAAGGTAACTGACTTCTATTACCAGTCTTCTCAATATAAAGTCTGTGTTGATATTGGTAAAGCATACATAATGTTAGGGGCAGGCAGGAGTGCTGGATGGTTCAAAGTGAGATAAATAAGTACAACTCACCCATTAGATGGACTTCATATTTTATGGCAGGTGTCACCAGGCAGTGTTTTACACTGAATGTACAATATTATAATAATTTTCTTCATAAGACTGTAATGAAGGTAATGCTCCTATTCTACTTTGTATACCAAGATCTGACACACAGTAGGCATTTAAAAAATTGTTTTTGATGTGACCAAAATTATAAAGAAAAAAAGTACAACAAAAAAAATATGTTTTGTTGTTTTTTTTTTTTAACTTTTCACAAAGGATTTGCTGTAAGTCTTCAAGTCATCTTGTCCAATCCAAAAGCTGTATTTAAGCGTCGTGGATCTCAGCCAGGGATGCAAGAATCTGACTTTCTAAAACAGATAACAACAGTTGAAGAACTGGAACCAAAAGCAAGTAACTGCACCAAGGTACTCATTTCACTTATGTTGTTTGACCTGGAGTGTCTGTCAGTGTTGAGAGTGTGGCTATCCAAAATATTTCCCTCCTCTTTAGGTTCTCGTGTGGCACACACGGACAGAGAAGGTTAATCTAGCCAATGAGCCAAAGTACCTCCTGGACACAGTGAAAATTGAGGTATAAATTAAAAAGACAGCTGGCACAATTTGCCCAGCCAGTGGACATGGAAGAAGAGGATGTCTGGAGTTTATAGGCTGAAGATCATTCAGGTATTGTTCCTTTTACTTCAGTACAACAGGCTTCAATGACCATCTGATGGACCCCTGTTTAAACACAGCTTGTCAGTTAACATAAGCTAAAGGATGCTAAGGAATGTATGCTTTGTCTTCATTTGTTCTGCATGTTTTCTCTACAACCTAAGTGGAAGATGTTTGTACAATACTGCTAAGTGACACTGCAAGCTACTATACTGAGTATCTTATATTCTCTAACCCCTACCCTCTGCCAATTTGGCCGTATAACTGGTAGAACTGAACAGGTTTTAAGACCAATGACAGTTATTTTGTCAACTAAACATCCCAACTCTTGACTTTGCGTCCTAAAATAATGTTTGGAAGGTTGGTGGCCATATATATTGTAGGAAACAAAACCCACAATAAAAAGGTCAATGGATTCATCTGTTTAATATAGGGAAATAACATTTTGTCAGTACTAGGCACCATAAAATGTAAACACAATTACTGTCATAAACCTGGATATACCTTCAAGGATTAAAAGTGACTTTGTTTTAGTTACCCTGCTTGCATATAGTGCAGAAAAAGGTCTTCATGTTAGCACTATGTACATAAGAAGAGATCCAAATTACAAGAGAGGGAGATAAAACTTGAATTCTTTACACATTCATTAAGTTTTATAGTAACATCCAGGTTTATCTTCCTTTCACTAACCACGTTCCCTGTTAAGCACATCATAACAACAGCACAGTGAAGTGAATAATGAAATAAAAGGATATTGATACACTAGAAAACAGTGCTCAGTGATACATTTACATTCTATTTATATGATTAAACATTTGATCATACAGTACCTTCCTACAGGATTACTGGCTAATTTGGGGATGGGGTTTATACTGTTAGAGGTATTACTAACATGATAACTACTTCCCTTATATGCGAACATTAGAGCTATAATTTTATTGAGAGTAAAACCGATTATGTAAGTTGAGCAGCTTCTCAAATAATGTGGTTTTATGAAATTATGGGAAATATGAACAAAGCTGCCCTTGACATAAAGTAGTTTCTCAACCTGCTTTTCACCACATCAAATTTAATCAGTAGAGATCATCATGGTCAATCAGGTTAATTCTTAATATGAACAAATTGGGAAAAAGAAAAATATATATGTACATGAATAAACAGGAGAAGTAGATGCGTTTTAGCAAGGAATGTCAGGTATTGGTTCTGGATGAAACTTGCATTGCAGTTTTCACTTCCACAGCTGTGTGCTCAGAGTCTGACCCGATGAGCTTCCTGACCATCCTGCTGTTGTGTTGGGGGGCTGGCCAAAACCTGTTGTAGGGTTTGCACTACTGATACTCATTCCAGCCATTTGCTGATTCATCTGTGAAACACATAAAAGGTTTAGTTTAAGAGGATTACTTCACTTTTAATTGTTGCTTCTTTAACCGCTGCTGATGTTTTTTCATTAATGTGAAAATTAGTCACAAGCACTGGGGTAAAAGCAAACAGCTAACTTTGTTCCCTTCTAGATATTTTCTTCTCTTTTTTAGCATTGCTCAAAAACTAATCTCAATCATATTATATTTATTCACTTTTGAGATGCAATTTCTTATCTCCAAAGATTAACCACAACTGAAAAAAAATGCCAAAGTAATTCTCTGAAGTTTCCATCTGGGTAGATGAGTATATTATGAACCCATCACTATCCAACTACACACTAGGATACTTGAGATATAACTACTAAGGAGTAGGAAAATTTTAGAGAGTAAAATATGTTAAAATTATCCTATAAAGTTTGTATGACGGCTATAGTTACTCTCTATTAAAATCTTAAATGACTGTATATTCCTTTTTGGTGAAACTTGGGTTTAAACTCAGGCCTTTGTGCTTACAAAGCAGGTGCTCTACTGCTTGAGTCACACCTCCAGTCCATTTTGCTGTGGTTATTTTGGAGATGGGGTCTTGGGAAATATTTGCCTGGGCTGGTCTTGAATCATGATCCTCTCTATCCCAGCCTCCCATGTAGCTAGGATTACAGGCTTGAGACACTGGTGCCTGGCTACATTTTCTAAATATTATAAAAGGTCACAAAACATACTTTATGTTCTAACAACACAAATTAATTTGTACTGTATGCTATAAAGTATAAGACTCGATGTATTTTTCTTCCAGATTGGAGTTTGTTTATAAGCCTCTTAACCCTGTTGTTCTCTTACTTCCAAGACTGATGATAAGTGAAGCAAAAGTAAGATTACAGTATAAAGTACGGAGTGAGTTCAAAACCTATGCTCAGGGTAAGACTGTTAATATGTGGTCAGTATTAACCACGCTGCTGATGTGTCTTCTGAACGGCAAGCAGATCATATCTTCATACTTCAGGATATTTTCACCACCTTGTCATCAGCAATAAGAGTCCCCTGACAATACTGGAGAACAGTACCCCTTCTGCACTATCTGGAAGTCAGGGCCAATGTGAACTCCTCACTGGTTCACCCTGCACCTTAGTCTGAGCTGGGTTGTGCTTCAATGCTTTGGCCACATAAAAGCTGTTACCAGTGTTTGGCATTTACAATTTTTGGGATTCCCACTGAGTAAATACCAGTGTCATATATATTCCTATAAACCATGATTGCAAAAAACAACTTGGAGCATTCTTGGTATATGGTTGGTCAGACATCACTCTAAACTATTCCCCTAAACATTTTCACGGTAAAACTATGAATCATACAGTAACTAAGACCACCAAAATGGTGGTAGAACATCAAATACAAAGTGGGTGGGAACATGAACTTAAGTCTAAGGGCCTTTGTGTATGGAGCTAAAGAGAAATGTCATCTCTTGACTTTAAGCTAACTTAGGCAGAAGTGAGTTTTATTCGAGGGGATGCCCGAGACAAATATAGAGTTGTCTCTACCTTATGGGATTCTTAAGCCAGTAGATAGTCTTTTAAAATACAAGTCATTGTAGGACATATATGAAAGAAATACAACGTTACAAGGATTTCTGAACAAGAAAGTTTTTACAAATCCATGGGCAGTAGCCACGAGACTTAGAAGACAGCTGTGAGCACTCATAAAATTGTGCTTGGAGACTACAAGGCTAATTTGTGTGTGTGTGTGACCAAAAAAAAAAAAAAAAAAGACCCCGCAAATTGACGAATGACTGGCTTAAATACAAGGTGGACTATAACAGTGCAAGAGGGCTGGGTAAAGCTTGGCACTAATCTCCCTCCAGCTAACAGGGAGCTTCTCAAGATTTCTACCTATTACGAATAGATTAGGGATGGTTCACCATTACAGTTGAATTTCTATCTAACATGGAAAAAATGCCTACTATTTATTTACAGAATACTCTAAAAATAAAGATACTGACAAATCATTTGTTTATTTGAAAATCATTTGTCTATTTGATAAAGCTGCATAATATCTATGGACACTTTCGACCTGATAATGTTCTCTCTACTTAATTCTTTTACTAGACCATTAGATTTCAAAACAAATAAAACCACTCAGAGAATAAATGACCCTACCTGTGAGAGGCTCCACTGAGGCTGTTGAGCTTGCGGCAAGCCAAACTTACTCTGGGGTGCACCCATCTGTCCCACCATTCCTCCTTGGGGGCCAACATTTTGAGGAAGTGGCATCATACCAGTTTGTGCATTTCCCATAAAACCATTGGGCATGGGCATGCCCACCATCATGCTTGTACTCGGTCCCATCACATTTCCCATAAGGGCAGGAGTCGCAGGCACAGGTACTCCCATTGATGGAAAACCTTGAAATGCAGCTGGTGCTTGTGAGGTAAATGGTATATTTGTAGGTCCCATAAACACACCTGTATCATAAAAACCGTAAGTTAAAAAATGAATAAAGAAAACAGAGCTATTGCATATAGTACACTCATCTCTACAGACACAAAGGATTATCATCTTCCTGATCTACCTACAGAAATTTTCATTCCAGTCCAGCTGTTCCTCCTGCTCAGAAAAACCCATACCTAAACATTCAGTGCTGGTTATTTCCAGAATGCAAACAAATCAATTATTAGCCTGAGCAAATTTAATTAGAAAATGTAAATCTTAGGCAACAGCCACAAAAAAATATCTTCATTTGAAGACCAAATTACACAGCATGAGAGTATACGCTGTCTCTGTTGACTTGCACCACTGAGTTGACTAGAGTTGTCTTTATAAGAAAGTAGGTGGGTTGTCATACAGCTTCAATCCTATTTTAGAGGAAAGGATCCTGACGGATTAAAATAGAATTTGTTTTGTACATTTTTCATTAAAATAACAAAACACTTCTAAGTTTTTGGAATCAATGTGATAATTCAAAGTGCTTATTGTTTACCTGCAGAAGAAATACTACTACAGTCATAAATTTCATGTAAATCAAATTTCAATAATTCCTCAATGATAATATCCTGTAAGCTTGTGAAACAATACTAAGTGGTATGTGAACAGCTTGTTTTTTCTAAATTAATAAAGTTTTGTGAATCCCGTATTTGCTTTCTAATTCTAATGTTTCATTCATTTCAGTTTCATAGTAGTGTAAACTACAACAGAAACATCCACTACCATAGGAAAATAGAAGAAATGTAATTGATACTATTACAATTACAAATGATATACTTTTAATAGTATCACTGCAATTCACTGAGAACAGATTTCAAAATTAATTACCAGGAGTGCTTGGATGTTGAATAGTTCCTGTACCATAGAGAGATAAGATGGAGTCTTTGGAGAGTTGTTTCTTTGCTGCTTCTTCTGATTTTGTAGTTTGTTCAGTGAACAGATCCAGATCCGCAGATGTTACTGTGGATAGTGTGGCAGCTGCTGGTACAGAGGATGTCCCCTGAGACAAACACCAAGATAAGCTGTTGAATTCTACATAATGCAGCATAGCTCATCTATTACTTAGAAACCAAATAAAGTTATGAAATTAGGCAGGAATTAATTATAGAAGGTAAAATGGCAACATTCAAGAGGATCATTCACAAATGCACACAAAACATCTCAAGTGAAGGTACAATGTTTCTTAAATAGAATGTTTTTATAAGAATTGGATGTCTTTTGCAATAAGCTGTGCTAAGTGGCTGGGGCAATGCAGGTTCTGTTCTTCACAGCTTGAACAGAAGGGGTCCAACAACAGCTCTGTGGATACTCCCTGAGGACCACCATTATTGCTACAAGGACTGGTATCCCTTGGAAGAAAGAACATTTCTATAACTAGCAGACTGCAAGAAGGTCCTACAATGGGCAAGTAAAAGGTTTTACCTTTTCAAAAACTACAGACAATTTTTATATATCTAAACTAAGTCTGTGTTAACATTAGAATGCTCCTAATCATAAATGAAGTACAGCAAAACTCTGATCACCTATACACTCAACCATATCCAGCACTCTATGTGGAAGCAAATAAATACAAGCATATAGGTATTTAATATAAAATAGTATTTTTCACTTAATCTCCTACATCTTGCACACAGTACTGTACAACCATTGACAATCTTGCTTAATGATCTGTGCAGTAATTAAATATTCAATCATATTCATATTTGCTTATATGGACTTATTTAAATATGAAGTTTCAAAGAATTCTTTGAAGACTAGTAAGAGCTGGCTAAGATTCTTCTCAAATTATAGATTAAGGTAAGTAATAAGTAGAAATTAAATTCAGACAGTTGATGTCATGGCTAGAATACCATGCAATAACTGCCCAATATTCTACTCACAAACTAATTTAGGCAGGACAACATTACGACTAATTGAGCAAGAATTCTGAGATAAAAGAAAAGGCCATTTTTTGTTTGCGAGAACTCTGAAATGTGTAAGAAATCCAATATGATGGAATACCAACTGTAACAATGCCCTTTAATGAAATATCTTAGCTACCAATGAAGAACCGTGAGATCAAAGAGGCTAACAGCAGAGGCTGCAGCCAGCCTTAGCAGGATTAGAGCCCTAGCCCCGCAGCATAAAACAGTGTGCCTAGATGTATCACTTAACTTCTCTCATAAAATGGGGGTAGGTTTGATAATTACAGGAAGTGCTTTGCACAATGGCAGAGTTAACTATTAGAGAATGTATTGTTAGATAACAAAGCAACTACATCACTAAATGATTTTTTAAAAAATCACGTTTAGTTTCTGTTCAACCTAGGTATCTGCTGAACACGTTGGGGTCTATTTTCTGTGGATGCACCAAAGAAAAACCCAAATGGTTGGGGAAAATATAATTCTCGTCTCATAGTAGAGCAGCTTAATATTCACATGATGTAATTATCATGAAAGCAGGTAATACAAAACACCTACCTCAACATGGACACGGTCTAAAAAAAAAAAAAAAGGCCAATCTAAATGGTATAGCTATTTGCCATCATTACAACCCCAGGATAAAAGGAGAACAATGTTTGCCTGTCCTTTCATACTTCAAGAAGTCATAATGCCTCTAATCAAAGGTTCACCAGTCTTTTGTGTGTGTGTGTGTGTGTGTGTGTGTGTGTGTGTGTGTGTGTGTGTGTGTGAGAGAGAGAGAGAGATAGGACAGGAAAGGGGCTTCTGTATTGCCAGTGGGACTCTGAAAGTGTTTCCCACCTGCAATACCCTGCCCATGTATATTTATATGCCTGTCAGGTAAGTATTTCCAGGCTCCAGCCAAGTAAAGCAGATGATAAGTTTACATGTGGTCAAATCTTCTCTTGGAATTTGTACATGCTTAGGAAAAAAAAAAAAGGAAAATCAGAAAAACACAAGTGAAAGAACAGGGCGCAAAGTAATTCATAATCTTGGTGGTTAAACTAGTTTAAGTTCAATTTCATGTACTAAAAACCATCAAATAAGTAAATTACACAGCACCAGCATATACACAGGCATGCATGCACACATACCTATATTTATAACCTGTAGTTCATTTGCAAAGGCATTGTTTGGAAAATTTATATTTTAGTCTTTATATGTAGTTTAGATGAAAGGTAAATATATTCCCCAAACATTTTTTGGACTCAATACCACTGACACAATTTTGTTTGAAAAAAAACATTCCAGTGTCCTAGAGAATTACATATGCTTTAACAAATTAACCCTGTCATCCTCGCAGGTATTGATCAGAATGTATGAAGGCCAGTCCTGCCCCTCCTGAGGCCACGATCTATGCCCCACATTCGTCATCATAGCACTACTTACTTGGCTTGAGAGTTAACAAAGTGCACAGTTCTACTTGATGCTATGATACTGAACAAACATGTCCAGTACACTAAAGCCTCAGAAGTGGGGTCTAATTCTCTAAGCAGTTGCAAAGCAACTCTCATACTCCAGTGGAATCTAAAGATGTCTAGGAGATGTAACTGCCTCACTAAATGCTAGACTGAAAGAAATTGCTTTTCATGCTCAGATTTTCTTTTTTTTTTTTTTTTTAAATGATGTCTGCGTTTTTAATTTTGTAAAAGCCATGTTCACAGCACACTCCAAGCAATGGTCTGCTGTCTTTTGTTAAACAGAGTATGTCAGAAAACAAAACAAAAAAATTTTAAATGACTGTTTTAAAAATTAGTTCTCTGAAATTTCTGTAAACCCAATAACTACTAGTCATCTAAATCTTTTTGTTTCAGAGTAGTAAACATTTCAGAAGTGTAATGAGACTACCCAAAATCACACATCTCTAATTCAGTTAAAAGCTGTAAAAGAAACAAAAATACTTTTCTGGAAAGAACATATTTGACATTTTAAAATAATGTTAAAAGAAGAGCTTTTTCAAATGTAAACCATGTCTAGGTTTTTACTTTCTACTACCTGACAGAAAGTTTGGATCTTTAGTGGTTCCAATGCAACCTCAGTAAGGAAGAATAAGGCTGTAGACAATGAACTTCAGTCCTAACGAAGCCAGAGTACTTTCCCAGCACCCTACTTGCTTTTTTTATGTAGTGTCTGGCCAGTGCTTTAACTATTAAAAGTGAGGTCACATAGCTCAAATTAGTTGGTTAATGTGATACCCAACTTGCTTTATACATATTTTTTATCCTCTGATTACTTAATACCTCTAGTTTGCTGTTTCTCTCAAAAATCAATCATCAATACATACATAGTTTTAGTTGAAATGTAAACTAAAACCTGTTTCATCAACTTCACTAAAATATGTCAAACATGGCTCTTATTTTCTGTCCTTCCAAAGAGTGATTTACTTTTTCATTATAAATGTAAATCAACCAGACCATGAGTTACATTCCAACCATTTAACCTAAATGTAGAAAAGTTAAAAGTTAAATTTTAAAATGTGGTTGATTATGAAGTTTTCTGAGGGGTGAGGAGGGCAATACTAGGTTTTGAACTCAAATATCCAAAATATTTTCCTAAGTCCCAACATTAGACAATCTTCTACTGCTTCAAGCATACCCATACCTGTACAAATTCCCTGGTAATTAATGTTAACTAATTGAAACAACAGTGACAATACTTAGTCCCTTTCTTTCTGTGTGAAAGAAAGGACACTGCCATAAAATAAGCTGTCTTTCCTGAAAATAAACACTACTGCTGATAAAACACAATTTTGATAAAGATCGATGTAAACTAATTACTTCCTAAGAAATGTACTTGTTAAATCCTAGTGGTAAGTACACAGTAACTATCACAACAAAAATACATTTGTCCCTTTCTTCAATAAAATATTTTTAATGCATACAATTTCTTATAAATTGCAAAACATTCACCTGTACATGAAAAAGTATATTCTCATGCAGGTCAACAGCACCAGAAAACAAGCTACGCTATGTAAAAGGTTTTCATTAAATTTGATTTGTCCAGTATGTAAAAGACATAATGGATTTAATAACTCCAAAGAAATCTATATTCCACTCTTAATCATACACTGAACATCTGATTATTTATTTCATCACATCCACTCACAAAATAAACAGTCTAATCAGCACACTGAAAATCAGCACAACCAATCTTTCTTCATGTATCTGTTCTCTTTCCAAAAATGTTTTGGTCTTCTGCTACACCTCAGAAGTGTATTAATAGCTGCTTTTTAAGTTACAAAATACAAAATAACAATGTATTTCTTGGAGAAAATCTTGGCGATTATTGTTTAAAAATGAAATTTTGAGTCCCCACAGACTTTCTCTTTTGTTAACAGTCTTAACTTTCTCATGGCACACCATAAGGTGACATGGTACCTGGCCTCCAAATGGACATACTTGGCATTGTTCAGAGAAAGTACAAAGACAAGTTCTGAAGATAGCGTTGAAAGAAAGTGCTCTTTGCTTTGATAGATATAGCAACATCAGAAGCAAGTGGGACTGTGCAATCAGAGCCATGCGTTTTATGAAAACTACTTTCCTTACACATAATTTGTGTTAGAGAATGCCACAGCCATTATCATGTAACATTACAACTGTGGAATAACATTACCACATTCATGAATTAATATTACCCAATAAAAGACAAATCTTCAAATATGGAATTAAGAAAATCAAAACAGACAAGAATACATTAAAAAATCAAGCACTTAATTTGTAAGCCTTGATAAAATAACAGCCTATTCCAGTTTCTTCAAAGGTTTGAGAACTTGTTTAAGCATGGTCAGGAAGTAAAGAAAGACAAAAGGGAAGACAGGATTTGGAAACAAGGCCAACATTAACTTAAAAGACTGGTAACTTTCCTTTTTTAATAAGCCACAGAAGTGTACTTTTATAATATTGATGCAAATTAGCATCTATTATAGAAAACACATACTCAGAAGTGACAGACATTACAACCTGATTCTTCCTACCATATTCTAGAACTTGAATCTAGCACAATGGTTCCTTTCTGTACAAATAACTGTACCATATCATTAAATGATAGTAAACTTTAAACTACCAGAAATCTTTTGGCTACAACAAGCACTTGATTGTAATTATAGATTTCAGAGTCTGAACATTGAAAAAATATTCAGTAATTCTCAAAAATATATCTAAGAAAACCACTTGAAGGGAGGAAAATGACGTAAGTGGCAACAAAGAAAATAATGTTCTAAGCCTATTTTATTAAATGGAATTTTATACTACCCTTAAATCAGTTTCACTGAAGGTATTTGAGATGGGTGAAGGAAGTCAGTACATAGGATGTTTTACTGCCAGTATAAAAGATCTTTGTGGAGAGTTAGGGAGTCTATGCCTAGTGATTGAGACACCTTTCATGGTTTTCAACTTTAAAATTCAATCCTTGCACTTTCAAATTCACTTCAAAATGAGGTAATCTTAAAGGACTGGGTCACATGGTCCCATCATGGAAGGCTAGCAATGGTAATCTACAATACCCAAATTTGAAGAATGAAGTTTCATGAATACAAATATACAAAATATCTGGACCTGTAAAAGAGTAAGGACTCTATAGATCAACCCTTCCTACTTCCTATTATCCCCCACTGTCCAGTGACTTAAGATAGCCAGAACACTTATCCTACAAGGTTAGTTCTGACTGCCTCCACCCCTTCACATATAGAGTCAAGGACAAATGCTCTCTAGCATCATAACTCATATTTTGTTGCTGACTTCTTCAAGCCATATCCTAAGTCAGCCTGATTAGAACTGCCTGGAGGGGAGCTGCTTCCTAATTTTTTAAACTATTACTGTTTCAAATCTAGTGTTTGAATAGTATCTTCTTACTACACTTTTCTTATTAAAACTTTTTCATCTGTACAATTCAGATTTGGCTCAGTTTTTCCTACAGAAATGGAAGTATTTTATTCCTTTTATCTGTAGTGAATTAAAATAGTTTGCTTATAAAATTTACACATAAAATATAATCTTAATATTGTGTGATTAAGAGTAACTTGTATCTTGAAAGTTCTTATACAAATGTATTCATCATTAAAATGTTTTATAAAATCTTGATATTATTGCTCTACATCGTTTTTTTTTTTAAATCACTCACACAAAAAAACCCAACAACCAAAACAAAGTAGGTAGGTTTTAAATCTAACCGAAAATATAACTTGCCTTCCGAAAGTAGGATATGAATACTGAATTTGCTAGAACTTCTTATTCTAGTCAAAATTTAAAAACACAGTTTAAAAACCTCTGAAGAAGCCTAACTGATTTTTAGGTCAGGTTGAAGTAGCTGAATTTTTCCACCGGTTCAACTCTAAATACAATTATTTCCCTAAATCAGGGATTAGAACTTGAAAGATAGTAAAGTTTAGGGCTGGAGGCATAGCTCAAGTGGTAAAGGGCTTGCCTAGCAAGTGTGAAACCCTGAGTTCAAAGCCCAATACCACCAAAAAGAAAAAAAAATTATGCTTTATGGGTCATACAGACTTTGCTGTAAGTATTCAACATTGCTTTTGTAGCATTACATCAGCCAAAAACAATATAAACCAATGGGAGTAACAGTGTTTCAATAAAGCTTTCTGTAAAAACAAGCTGCAGGCTTGTTTCATTGGCTTCTCAAAAACAATTATTTCTAAGTTAAACTTCTGAAGCTTTTCACAAAGGAAATAAGCTGCAGTCATATAAGACTACATTTTTTTTTACCACATACCTGAGCTGGGGGTGTGACAGTTGCAGGTAAGGGATTGGAAATCATCGGTCCGAAGATGTCCAGATCATCATTCAGGGCTGGCAATGTGGTTGTATTCCCATTGGTCACTGGCGCCTCAGCAGGGCCATCTGAAAAGAATATAGATTTCTCTCCTACTATAGATTCTTTTAAATCACCTGAAACATTATTTTAAAGAAAAGTGGTTTTCTAAAAAGGACAATTCAAAAGTCAATGAAATATATGTCCCCTTCTACCAACCAGGATCTGTCCCCATTCCCAAAGAAACCACTTTCTGTTTTATTTCCCAGAAATATTCTTTATCCATCATCTTCTCAAGCAACTGATATACCTATTTGACACTATTCCACATACTGAATTTTTAGAAATGACTTATCATTTTTGCCTACCTTGGAAATAAACTTTGATGATTTAAAATAAAATGTTTCATTTTAGTCACAATAAAGGGAAACAACTGGATAGGAAAACCCCTATATGGCACTTAAACTGATCCTGTTGGAAGCATTCATAAAACTCTGAAATAAATCCTTTTTGAATTCAAGAGCACCTACACCTTTAGAGATGGCAGTACTGAAATACTGAATTATACAAGAAAGGTATTCTGACAGTTTCCTACTGAAAAATTCAAATTAAAAACTTTAATTTTAATAATCCAAAATCCTTTCCATGTTACTGAACCAAAAAAAAAAAAAAAACTGTGTGTGGGGCTGTGGATGGGGGAGGTGGTGGTGGAGTGAAGTGCAGTGAAGAGAGTTTGCAAGCACTGTGTTCCATGGAATGGAATATTTCACACAGATTAGTTTTCTTTAAGTTCACAGCATCCCAACTCCAATTCCTTGGGACTGAGAGCTTGAACTTTCTTTTTTTTTCAGTTTTGGAGATCTAGTCCAAGGCCTTTACCTTGAGCTACAACCCTTTAATCCTAATTGGTCTGTCTAAAATGTACAATCCCATTTGATCTTGACAGACCATACCCTCCTCAAAGGCAAATCAAGCATTTTTATAAAATATTTAACAGATTTATAGTCTTCAGTATTTCTACCACAATCCACAAAAACTCTCTTGCTATAGAAACTGAACTTCCTTATTTCCCTGTTTAAGTTTCAGTGAATTACAAGGAGTCATTAATACCACTGAATAAATGGTAACATTAAAATATTTTTTCCCTATTTATATAAAAGCACATGGAATCCAAATTAGTTTAATTTGGAAAATAACAATAGCAAGTAAAAAAATATATGTACCCAATATGTGCATTGTACATGTCATATCTATATAAACCACTATGGATAATTGAAAGTTAAGCAATAAAATGATAGATTATACTTCATGATATATAGAATTTTAAATACACAACTACCACTTAAGAGAATTAAAATATGACTTACACATTGAAAGTATGTTTTTTCACTTCTAGTTCTCTACATTGCAACATTCATTTTGAAATTAGACCCATTCAAAGAGCTATCTTATGTTGTCTATTTCCTTTTAAGTATCAACCAAACATAAAGCAATATTTTAAATGGACAAAGGACTCTAGATTTAAAAGTACAACTAAAGAATACCTTCTTTATGGCATCTATAAACATTTCAAAGAAACAAATAATAATGAGATGCCTTAACCCGTAAGTATCAACAGAAGTGCTTAATTCTATCATATGAATGAGGAAAAACTTTATTGGCCGAAAAATGTACACATAACTGTCTGTCTATATTTATATATAGATGCTCATAATTATGTGTAATCTCTATAGACAGATACTTATGTGTACAGTTATATTTATGTATATTATATATGTATATATGAGTTGAACACAAACGGAAGCAGATGTGCTCCAAAATAAACTACAATCAAAAGAAATAAAGTACAAAACAAAAAAGCTGACATGTTGATTATAAGCAATTTTCAGGTTGTTGTTGCTTTTTTCAAGCAAAAGCAAACACTAACAATTAGGACAAGTTCATGGGAAAAAACTCTCAATTGATTTTGTACCACATAACATGGGTTTAATTCACAGAACACCATTGTGCACTGTGACAGAACCATGAGGGCCATTCATTACAAGACCATGACAGGTTTTCATTACATTTACAAACTGTATCTCTCTGAAATTCTGTCTGTTCTAAATAGTACATTATACTCCACTTTGAATATTTACTTATTCTTTTAAATCTAAACCCTACTTAGTATTTAATAGTACATTATAAGACTACATAACACTCTTATATTTGGCTTTTGAAGTCTTTACTCCTCAGCCTTTAGATTACACATATGACTAATAACTCACCCAGTGTCACAGAGCTACAGCAAAGCCTGGATTGTAGTCTTATTTAATTTTTACTCTAAAAGCAACACATGCTTGGAAGAGTCAAGCCATGAAAAATGAAGAGACCAAAAGTCCCTGCCATGGTTGGTGGTGATAGTTGCACAATAATGTGACTGTACTTATTGCCACATCTATACACTTAAAATGGTAAACTTTATGCTATGTGTATTCCACAATTCAAAAATATGTGTAGGAAAACACAAAAATTCTTTATATAAAATTATACATTATGTAGGTGGGAGGGTTGCATTCTATTATACTCAGTGAACTTATTACAACTTAATTCATGATTCATGAACATTCATGATACAGTTTTCACCATGACAAAAGCAGACAACATAACAAGAACATCCACATTCCTTAATATAAATTACACACAGCTCATGTCCCTTACTGCAAAGCAATGTGACTTTTGTTTTCACCACTGCATTGAAAACAGGTTCATCCTCTCCCAGCAGCACCTGGCTTTTTTTATTTTTTAATTTTTAAAAGTGTTCTCTTGAACTCTCAGTATTCCACAAATACTCCTAAGTTCTTTGTAATCACCTACCATTGGTTAATGCAGCAGTTATGAATGCCAACCCAGTGTAAGTAAGGCACTGAAACCCCTTGGAATGAGACAGAGGAAACATATGCACAGGGACAGCTATCTTTGTGGCAAGGTTGATAGGGTTTTCAATTGACTGGGGAAGATTTTTCTCATACCTCCAAATACCTGATATAAGAAACTTTTTCCCAGGCCTGACCAATGTTTTTCTCTACCAAGAAAACTAGCAATGGGCACGTGACTCTAACATACCCATCCTTCTTTTTCTCTCTACTCCAATCTGCTCCCTATATGATACCTTAGTAATGGGTTCTGAATTTCACTCTCATCAGTTTTCCTTGTTTTACAAAAGCTACATACAACACAGACTTGTTGAAAAATTCTTAACCTAAATGAAAACTTCTTAGCTTTGTAAATCAGTCAATACAAATTCCCAATGGGTTTCAATGTTTGCTAATTTTACTTACCATATTTTACTTGTTAAAAATATTTCTTAAGAAGGATTGTTTCATTATGTAGTTCTTTTTTTTTTTTACTGTACTGGGGATTGAGTTTAAGGCTTTGTACTTTGGTAGGCAGGCACACTACCAGTTTCAGCCACTCTGCCTGCCTGGATTATTTCATTTTGAAGGTCATTGTGTTTTTAGTTTTCAGTATTTAAAAAGAACAGATCAAGAGTCATTATTCATTATTGTCATTTAAGTATCTCTTTTATCCTGAATGTTTTTAAAGAATGTTTACATCTCAATGAAAGATGAGAAGGACTTTCCTTCTACTATCTCCAGTTTATTTTTTTATTTTTATTTTGTTCTTTTTATTTATTTATTTATTTATTGTTTTATTATTCATATGTGCATACAACGCTTGGATCATTTCTCCCCCCAACCCCTTCCCTTACCATCCACTTCGCCCCCTCCCTCTCCCCTCCACCCCTCAATACCCGGCAGAAACTATTTTGCCCTTATCTCTAATTTTGTTGAAGACAGAGTATAAGCAATAACAGGAAGGAACAAGTGTTTTTGCTAGTTGATACTATCTCCAGTTTAAAAACTAGGGCACACAGATTTAAAGATTTCCTCAGTGCCACTCACCTAGGTAAACAGAAAAGTTTGTACTAGACTACAGTCTTCTGATTCCTAGGCCAGTATTCTTTAAACTACATTTTATCAAAAGCCATGTAATTACTAGTATTATCTAATTATAAAGAAATCACTTAAAATTATGAAAACTAAAAACCAATCTTTTAAGTAATTTATAATCATTCGAACTAAGTTGAGAAGCAGGAAATAAATAGTCAAAACCTTATTTCAGGTTGCACTTCAATGCTTCTTTATCATCTCCTCACTCCACTGTCCTTATACCAAGCCCAGTATCTTTTCAATTTTTAGGGACGAATACAGATAGGATATGGCTGTTGACAAACTAGGATATAATAAGCCCTCAATTAATGAGGAGTATTCCAAATCATTGGGACTTAAATGTCGTCTTCTGATCAAGGGCCCAAAATAATCGCACATTCTTTTTTATTCAGAGGTCACAAAAGCTCAGAGGCCACAAAAGCAACAGAACACCAAGATACTGAAAAGACAGTTTTCACAGAAATAGTTAAAAAATTTAGAAAGAATAATGATTGTTCAGTTTAAATGTTTAAACAAGGCATATCACCATAATTTAAAATATTTAAATCAGCATGGGCTACACAATGCCTGTGCATGTGCATGTGTGCACGCACACACACATACACATCCAGACAACTGAAACTTCCTCTTCCAACCACACAGTGCCCTCCATGAGATAAAGGGATGCCTGTGCAAATAGGTAATCAAAATTGACAACAGACATGCATGCATCTTGCTGTGTGTTCCTTGTTCAGTTACAGAATGGTGGTGGGAGCAGCCAGCAGCAGAAGGAGGCAGCAGCCCCTTTAATCAATATGTACAAACAATAGTTTGTGGACAATAAAAATAATGGCAGATCCAGAATACAAGAAAAGCCTAAGGCAAATGGAAGAAATTTAGCTTGGGACATCATCATAAAAGAACAATAATGAAACACAAAGGACCCCTTGAAAAGGCAATGAAAAAAATAAGAAATTAGGACAAGGCAGTAAACTGAAAAAAATGATTTCAATCTTAAAGGCAAGGCATCAAACCTACAGTTAGTAGCTTGTGGGTAACTATTTTCTTTCTACATTACCACCTTAAGATTTCAGGCTAGCACATTTGTTGTTTTGTGAACTGAGTTGGTAGATGTTTTAAACTCTTCACATAACAGAAATTGACAAGAAAAGCTAAAATGTTTTGAGCTACAGAAAAACTTGTTAAATCAGTGCTAAATCTTATATGAACATAAGGCGTGCATTAACTGACCTATTTCACATCAGGAATACTAAGAGATGCTTAGAAAGAAGGTAACATTTCAGATATAAAAAGGTCCTGAGCGCCAGTCTCTATCACCTAGAAATCCTTACTACAATGTGTGCAGCTGTCAATACTATTAACCTTGGCTATACCAGAACTCACCTGACACTAATAATACAAATGAGGACAAGGTAAACCAAGTGTTTTAAACACTAGTGTCTTCCTGTTGGCTCATGCCAAGTATCTTTGAGAATTTAAACTAAAAAGGAAATAATACTTCAAACTTTAATAATACATGTTTCATTGTTGGTATTTATTTAAGTTCTATGTGCTAGGCTTTTTTTTTTGGGGGGGGGTTCCTATTGCAGGGTTCCTCTCTCTGAAATCAAGCTATTGCAGGGTTCCTCTCTCTGAAAGTTCTAGGAAAAAGCCTGCTTTGCCTCTTCCCAGCTTCTCTTGGCTGCTGACAGCACTTGTGTTCCCAGGCTGGCTGCACATGACTCCAATCTCCACCTCCCTCCTCATAGGACCTTCTCTGCTATGAGTCTCCCGTCCCTTATGACAACATCAGGCACCTATGCATGTAGGGCCCACCCTGACCCAGTATGACCTCATTTAACTTGATTACATCTGCAAAATCCCTATTCCAAAGAAGGTCACATTCACAGGTTACAGGTGGACATGCATGTTGGGGTATGGGAGGCACCAACTTCATACATATATTAGTAATGCAAACAAAAGTAATCAAGGATAGGCACAGAACAAAACTGTCAGAGTTAATAATTATCTAGGACTTAAAATATGACCCACCAATTAGCAGACAAGCATGAAAGTGTATGTCTTTACCAAACTTTATAGTCCATCCAGTAGGCCTTGATCTCAGGCTTGGTTCCAAGGAGCTGGCACGCTCAGGATGCACGGAGCTCAGTGCTGTGCTGCAGGTGCTTGGTTCACTTTCCCAGAACACAGCCCAACTTCAGCTAAAGACCTCCACCTTTCAACAAGTCTCACATTCTCACCTTATCTCTTCAGTCAAGCACATTCATTTTCTCCTTACTTTTGGGACACCGTTTCCTTTTTTTTTTTCTTTTATTGTAATGTTTTTACATTTACATATGCATACATTGTGTATACATTGTTTGGGCCACCTCCCCCTCTTCCCTGTGCTAAGTATTTTAATTAATGTTTTACATGAAGTATCTCAATTTAATCCTGTCATAACTTCAAGGAATTATATGCAATAAACTAAGGATTTCAATGCAGTGCACTGGAAAACTCAACTGTGTTATATAATCAGTGTGAGAAATTCTCCAGTGTCCCCCCACTCCCCAACAGGTGCCCCGTCCTACCAAGGGTTAAAATAGTTTACAAGGCCACCAACTTACCTTCCTAAGAAAAGCATCTTGAGAGCAGGTGCTGACTTTACTACCCAGCTCAGGCACAGTACTTAGCCCAGCCTTCCTGCTGCACCAACAAACTCCTGAGCTCACAATGCCCAGCACTACTTCTACTGCAGACCGTATCTGGTCTGCCATACCTGGTCAGTTACCCATACCTGGGTAACTGTTTTCTTTCTACACCACCCTAAGATCTTAGGTTAGCGTTTTATTTATAAATTGAGTTGGTGTGGATGAATGGTAGGTAGCCTCGTTGACTCTGCCTCCCAAATGTTCTTCCAGTTCAAAGACTGCAAAGTGGCAGCCTTCTAAGTGCCTTGTCCTTTTCATTTTTAGTTTTTAATGGCATCTGAATGTACTCAGCCTGGACTTGCCTCAATATGCTACAGGCCTCTTTTCTCCCACGGGTACCATTTTAATGGCCAAGAGCCCTTGTCCAGTCTCTCCTATCCTGTCATCAGAAAGCGAAAATAATACTATCTCCTTAATTTAATGACCAGTACAAAGCAAATGTTCAATAAAGGAGGGTGAACTGAAATGCTTCCCAAACATATATAGTATGGAAGACTGTCTCGGCTACAGCAGAACCATGATCAGGTGATCCTACTTTTGCTGGGAGAAAAAGTGAAATAATGAAAAGTACCAATGATCTCCTAGTTTCCTAGTTACAAATTCCTTTTCAGTCCTAATTTATCACCAGCTCATCTAGCCTAACTGATCCTTTCTCCTTCAAAATTTCCTGCTTTGGTGTTTAGGACATGTTCTCTGAAGACCCCCAAAGTCACTCATGTCAGTATGCTTGGTTAGGTTCTCTGAGTTGACAGCAACAGCTTCCATGCCACTATTTGCCCAAAATATTACAGCTGCTTCCTAGCTGGAATCCTTAGCAACTTCCTCTCTCTAGTTCACTAATTGGTGAGGCTAGAATTCTCTCTAAATCAAAAATGTGTCTCTGAGTCACTGTCCACAGCTCAGTCCATCACCTTTCCATACTACCACACACAAGTACTCAAAAACAAGTCAGTGTCCTTTACCAGCTACCTTGCTGGCTGGAGTCACAACTTACTCTCCTATAGACCTGTTCCCTAGCACCTGACAGTACTCCAAGGCTGGCTGTTCAAAGATAAAATGCAGATGGGTTATAAATTATAAGATGGTCTACAAAGGTAAGGCACTAACAGCTGCATTTATCTAGGTAGTTGCTTATCTTTCCAACTGCTCTTTCACTATAAAGGTGACTGCCATAAAACATTAGATTTTATGCATAGTACAAAATTAGCTTATCTGCTCCTCCTTGAACTAGAAGCAGCAAGAAAATTAACCTATGTATTAAAGAAAGTAAAGTTTGTTTTTACTAACATGTAATAGCTAAACACACATTTACCTATGTGTTTTTACAATGTATCTTAGATTTACCCTCTCTGTCATTCTCCCTTAGGAGCCCCCTCTCCCCCTTCTTAGAACAATTTCAACAGGTTTCATTCTTTTATTTTCACATATGAATACAAAATACATCCACCAGATACACCCTCATTCACCCTTTCCTTATGCCCACCCCTTTCCACTGGTACTCACTCCTGGAAAGACCTGTTTTACCTCCTGTCCTTCATTTTTTCAAAAGTATATATTGAAAATCCAAGGGGAAGAAAGTAAAACTTAAATTGGAATTTTAACATTAATCCAGATTTCAAACTGAATTCTCATAAGCAATTCTCTTACATAATCCATTCTTCCTTCAGTGATAATTCTTTTTTGTTGTTGTTCATTTATTCACATGTGCATACACGGTCTGGGTCATTTCTACCCCCTGCCCCCACTCTCTCCTCCCCACCCCCCCTCCTCGTGTCCAGGCAGAACCCGTTCTGCCCTTATCTCTAATTTTAGTGAAAATTCTTGTCTTCCAGTTTCAAACTGAAACTCTATTCTTGACTTAAACTACAATAAACATGCAGAGCTGCATTTTCTGGTATTTTCTAGAGAGTTCCAATGAACTCTGCTGGTGCTCAATAAATATTAATTGAATTTGTCCTTTACTTGAATATCAGAGGTATTAGTCATAATCTATTTGCACAAATAATAAAAAAATGCCAAAGAGTAACATGAGATTTTATTTATTACAAATCTAGTTTAAGGCAGGTAAGAATGTGGTAAGCAAATGGGTGTTGTTTTTCATTACCATTTTTGACTGAGCATGAACTTTCAGCCTTGAGTACACACACTCTTGCTACAATGAAAACTACCAAATCTAATTCTTCATCAATAACTGCTTCTATGAGATTGTGTTGCTTTCCTTAATACCAAAACGCCTTCAACTGTTCTAAATTTTTGTGTCAGAGAAAAGTCTTTATTTTCTACTCAAGAAACAACTTAAAAGCTTTTTCCTTAATAAATGTGTGATTTAGAAGTCCTTTGTACTAAAACATGTCTTTATGAAATGAAATAATCCCATGTGTCTTACTTTATAAATTTAAGTCCCAAATGTCCACTCAAGGCATATTAAAAACTTTAAGCTTTAAATTGCTTTTTTTTTTAAAGAAGTGCCTGAGAATTAAGTGGAACTGTATTTTATTTTTTTATCTTTCTGACTACTAAACAGATGGTATTCAGACAAATGTGCCAAAACTACTGGCATGGCCTTAAAAGATATTCCTCACCTTCATGTTCTATTTATCCACCCTCCTTTTTGAGCCCTTACCATGCTTGCCAGGAAGGCAAAGTAGACTGTAAATTTCTACAATCTGGCCAATTTGTGAGCAAGGGATGCTATTATAAACAGATACACAATGCTGTGTAGTGGGGTGCCCTGCAGGGCTACCAATTTATCAGGAGACACACACTCAGTAATTCGAGAACCACTCTCTGAGATTGCTGAGAAGTGGTTTAGAGTAAACTATGTAGACTGATTGTTAGTATCTTTATATATTTATCTATACCATTTTATGCTGGTAGAGTGGCTCAAATGGTAGAGTCCTGACTAGCAAGCATGAAGCTCTGAGTTCAAATCCCAGTGTTTTCCCCCAAAAAAAGGCGGGGGTGGGGATGTGGGTTGAAGGTATAGCTCAAGTGGTAGAGTACCAGCCTAGCAAAGTATAAAGCCTGAGTTTAACTCCTAGTACTGCCAAAATAAAAACAAAAAGCATGTCTCTAACTATTGTTATATATAGTCTCAAAAGACAAGAAATATAAATTATATGAAATAATTCTCTTCCCAAATGTTTAAAAAAAATGATGACCATCTAGGTTTTTCCTTTTATTCTTTTTTTGTGGTGGGACTGGGATTTGTACTCAAGGCTTTACACTTACAAAACAGATGCTTTATCACTTAAGCCACACTTCCAGTTCATTTTGATCTGATTACTTTGGAGATAGGGTCTTGTGAACTATTTGCCTAGCTGGTCTCAAACCACAATCCTCCTAATCTCAGCCTCCCAAGCAGCTGGGATTACAGGAATAAGCCATGGGAACCTGGCTACAAACTAGCTTTTGTTTTGAAATCACCCAATTTCTCTAGTTCTTTCAGGAAGCTGCACAGCCTCCAAGGCCAAAGACCATGTCTGCAATCACTGTTTCCAATTGTCTCCCTCTTTCTCTCTCCATGGTATTGGCTATTCATGGTATAATGCAGCAGGAGTACAACTCAGCATAATGAGTCCTTATCCACACATCTTTTTAAAGGTCAACACTACCTATTACTGATCTCTTCCAATCTGGTATTCAGTCACAAAGATTAAAAAAATAAAAATATATCGCTCCACTTAACTCTCAAGTACTGACCTAAATGAACGTTGGTTTTCCTGTAAAGACACTGTTTCCTGAAACTCTTCCACTGTCTAAAAAGAGAGCTGTCCCCGCAGACTTCCCAGTCAGATGATTGAGAGAAATAAGTGTTAGTTGCCACTGATATTATGGAATTTTTGCTAGGCAGCATGGATACCAGTGGTTCACTATTCTAGAAACTGATACCAGAACTCTAAAATGTATGGTACTGACTTTAAGACAGGGTGATGAGAGACAAGGAAATAGTTGCCAGAGCTTGAGACATGGAGACACAATATACAACAGTGAAACAACTGGTAAATAATGTCCTGCAATAAGCTGGAAGGCAGAAAATATATCAAATGAAGTTGCAGCAAGGTCATCTTCATTAACTCACAGACCTCCTAAGAGAGAAATAAGTGTCATTGTGAGACATCATGCTCAACAAGAGTTAAGTGTCTCAAAAAAGGCAGTCATTCCATTTGTCTACTAGATCTCTAGCTATCAGAGAATATTGCTGGAGCAGTTTATCCTTGTCGTGAATTATCACATTTGCTTGCTCTACATATTCAATCCAAACAGTAAACACCTTGTAATGTCACTCTTTAAAGAAAAAAACAAAAACAAAAAACCCATTCCTGTCCATACTCGCCTATACAGTTACTGCTCCATTTCTCTCCTCTTTTTAAGGCAAAAACCTCTAAAGAGCTACACGTATGTATTCACTGTATTTTTCTCCTTCCATTCTCTCTTGAACTCCTATCAATCATGTTTACACTTTTAACACCTCAAGATTATGTGTCACCTGTGTTGCTGAATGCAATCATTTCTCAACCTTCATTCTGCCTGATCACCAGAAACACTGGAGACAACTGTTTATTCCCTATTGTCCAAAACACTTTCTTCCCCACTTGGTCTGCATATATAGTGAAATTTCCTTGTATACGGATTATGTAATCATCCTGCCAAATCAAAGAGTAGCCATGTTGACAGTGTCACCAATGAAACAGGGATGGAAATGACTTTAAACTTTTTTTTTTACAACCCTTAAGAGCCATACATGTGATGGCATGTGCTTTTCCCTCTATCATAACAACCAGCAATAGTCTAGATCAGGAACAGGCACACTATGTATGGCCTATGGGTCAGATCTGGCTCTCTGCCTTTTAAACAAATAATTGTGATGGAAACACAATTATGTCCATTCATTTATTTACTGTCTATGGCTAAGTAGTTAGGTCAAAGACTTTATGGTCCACAAAGCCTCAAATATTTACTTTCTGTCTCTTTCTAGAAAAAGCTTGCCAATTCTTGTCCTAGACAGAGGCTGCTCTGTCATTCTGGGTAGTGAAATGAAGATGATGTGGAGCAGAACATTTAGCAAATTTCAGATGGACACAGCCTGAGTGAGAAATAAACTTTCTAAACATCTGAGTGCCACAGGGTGCAACACTTGAATCTCTTCTCTTCAGCCTGTATTCACTTTCTTAGTGAACTTACCTAGTTTCAAAACTTTAAGCATCTACGAACTGATGATTTCCAATTTTATATACCTTACCTAGACCTCTCTCTAAACTCATAATTCATGTAACTGCCCAATTAAGGTCTCCAATTATTAAAACAGACTTTTTTGGTCAAATAAGCATTTTAAATCTATTGTGGCCCAAATCTCCTGATCTTCCATGAAGACTTTTCCAACAAAGTAAATGGCAACTTCGCTCTTTGGACTGCTCAGGCCAAAACAGTTAGTGACATCCTTAATCCCCCCTTTTCTCTCATTTCCCACATTCAACTGGTCAGCAAAGTCTTTGGATCTATCTTCAATATATGCCCAAACTCTGATTAGTATATCTTATAACCTTCAATACACCATCTAGTACAGACCATCATCATCTTTCACCAGTATTATTTCAATAGTTCTTCCTACTTCCAACCTTGCCCTACTACAATATATTTATTCTTAGCATGGTAGACACAGTAATTCCTTAAACACTAAAGTCAGTTTATTACATCTTCGTAATTCTCCAATGTGTTTCCAAGTCACTCAAGTAAAAATCAAGTTCCTGTCAGAATCTGCCCCTCCCCTCACTTCCACATCTCCTCTGCAGTCACTCTCCCCCACATCATCCACGCTACTGTTGCTCTTGCTGATCTTTACAGGTTCAAGCAGGCTACTACTGCGGAATCTTTGTGCTTGCTGCTCTCCTTATTTGGAATGCTCTCGCCCACAAATCCAAGTATAAACACCTTCATCAGGTCTGCTCCAATGATACCTCAGTGAGTCCCTCCCTGTCCATTCTATTTAAAAGTACAACCACTCTAGAACACTTACCATGTATGACCTATAATAGTATTTTACTTAACTGTTTATTTATTTATTTTCTCCTCAAAAAGAATGAAAGCTCTCAGAAGCAAGGATTATTAGTGTCTTCTTTTAGAACTGTCTCCCTACTGCCTATAACAGTGCCTGGACATACATTCAATATCTATTGAATTAAAGAATGAATTTGTAGGATAAGAATAGGGTCTAGCCTAAAGCTTACATTTTTAAGTTATAAACTAATAAACCAGGTACTTAGACTGGCAAAGAAATGCTGCAGTGAGTGAAGACAAAGATGACTATAATAAAATATTTTCTGACTTTGGGAATAACTTTTTTTCCTTTTCTCTCACAGCGAAGGAAATAAAATACAGAAATTATGAGGACTAGAATTCAACATGATTATATTTAGAGCCCCTGGCCTGTAGCCCTATTTTCAAAATTACAGGTTTTTTTTTTAATCTATCTAATATACTATGTTTCACCACTAGAAGAATTTTACTCTCAGGGAGTACATTTTTATGGCACAACAGCTTCCTAAGAAATGAATAAAACATTCAACTGTAGTTCTCAACACAGAAAACAATTTACTCAATAGGAGCTAAGATCTGTTTTTTGAAATGCAGTGTATAAAACTCAACTTTAGCCTTCAACTAACTGCCTTTCATTCTTTTCCTTTAGTTGCCAGTGTTTCTTAAAACTAGAAAAAAAAAAGTTAAATTACTACTCCAAGACTCCATATTAATAAAAATAACCATTTATAAGCCAATTCTTCTAGAAGAGAAAAATATAAAATGGAGCTGAGAATATTTGTAAATAAGCACAGTATAAGCACCCCTTGAATGAAAGCCTGTTTACTTACCATGCAGACAATATGTATTTGCTAGCCTTGAGAACAAATAGGACATTAAATTAAAATGAGCACTTCTGTCATCAGAAATATGATATGAATATAGCCACTAGATCTATATATAAAATATGCTACTTAAGCAAGATTAAATTTAATTTTGCTAAGGGGAAACAATCCAACAAAACTGGAAAAAAAAAAAAAACCTGAGGGGGAACAGGGAGAAGAAAAGAACCCAGTCTTTATTTTAAATGTTGCAATGTCAAATCTAGCAAGCCTTTGAAGATTACTTTGATATCTCTTTTCCCAGAGGAACTCATTACTTGTGTTTCAGTGATGGCAGGGCAGTACTGATAGACACTGGCTTCCTTTTTAAAGATTTCTTTTTTTTTGTGGCAAATCAACAAACTAATCATACCATTTTCTAATTCAGTTAATGGGCATCTTTGCTATACTAAGATCAAGCCAATATATTTATTTCAAGTAAAGGTTTAAATTGTTTTGTAACTATGGTCACTTTCATTTTTACTTACCAAGTCCTAAAAGATCAACAGTGGGCTCTGCAGCTTTTTTAGGGCTGGTACTTTTTTTGCTCTCTAGCTGTTGATCTTCTTTCTTCTGCAGCTTTAAAGTAAATAAGACTTATTAATCTTTTTTCTTAAACCAAATAAATCTTAAAGCTCAAATAATCATGCATACTTTTGATATAGTTAGTGTAATGAAGAGCACAAGCATTTGTTATTATGTAAGAGACAAGTTAAAGGATCTTTGAATTTGTTACGAAAATCCTTACACGTTTGAAACCCAAAATAGTGAATATATACTATTTCTGATAAAATTGTTCTTAATCATTATACCCTTTGTGTGAAGTTACACTTTTTGAAGAAATGCATTTCATATGAGAGTTCCTTGCTACTATTAATGTATTTCTATTAGCTGAGGTTGGGAATGTCCTGGGCATCTTTATGAGCATGATTAGTCCCATTATCCACATTACAGATACATGTGAGATCCCACAGTACTAAAAGAAGAGCAATGAAATGTTACTTGATATGCTTATTCTTGAGTCTCCACAATTAGTTACTTTTTCAAAATAAATGTCTTTCACTTCTCAGGACCCCAAATCACAGTTACACATTCCAAACTCTGTTTTTCTCATGAAAGAAATGTTGCGTAGGACATGATGAAAAGACCTATAACTACTGGATTCTCAACTCTAAAGCCAACCCCCCTCAAAAAAAAAACTCAATTTGTAAACCATTTCTACAAGGTCATTTCTACTCTCACTATTCATAACTTATTGTTATGAGTTCTCACTTTTGTTACCTATTGTTACAGAAATACAATTTGTACACCAATTGTATCTGCCTCACTTGTCTTTCAAGTCACCACTGTCTCCTCTCCTTCAGACACTTTCTTTGACCAATAAGAATACCATCACAGATAATTTACTCTCAAATGCAGAAATATTAGCCCCAAACTATACATAATTTATAGAAGTTTAACATAACCCATTTCACGTGCTCTACTCTTTTACTTTGAAACCTCTAGCATAGGTTAAGGCACAACTTGCTTAACAAAAGGACTTTAAAATAATTTCAGGGGCTGGGGATGTGCCTCAGTGGTAGAGGTGGTGCTTTGCCTGCTGGAGGCTCTGGGTTTAATCCCAGATTGATTGGTTGATAGAAAGATAGATAGATAGATATTAGATAACAAAGAAAGCATAATTTTTTACAATTCATTACTAAAACTACTATAGCTTCTTCTTTCCCCTTTTTCTCCTTTCCTCCATTTATTTAATTTGCTGGACAACACTGGTATTATAAGCACTCAAATCTGCAAGGGAATCTGAGGATCAAGTAGCCACACATACACAAATTTCAAATATTCCAAGCAGGATCCTGGGATGGTCTTCATTGGTCATACCACTGTCTGCTTCCTATGTAAGCATATTTATGCTTAGTAGGCACTTAAAAATCTAATCCAAAAACTTTAAACTAAAAAAAACTTAGATAATTGTAGACTAACTAGAATTCCTATTTTCTGCCACCCAAATTTAGAATTCTTTCACTAGTAAAATACTTTACTGAATCTTCTACACATAGAGGCATGAAACAAGAATCCAAAATTGTGAGGGACCCTTCCTGGTCACTCTTTAATGGTTTAAGAATCTGGAACCCCTCCAAGTTAAAATAGTATTTCAAAATGATTCATATCAAAATTACAGTTTATGATGCTTTTGCCACCAAATCAGAATTACTTTTAAAAATACTACTAAGTATGAACTAGCCATCATTGTTTGAAAAGGGGAACAAAAGCCAAATCAAAGAATGCAGAGGACCTTTAGTAACTGTAACTCCCACCCCTAGAACTACTACAAATAATTTGCAAAATGTCTTTACTTCCAGATGTCCACATATCTATTTGTATCCTAAGAGCTTATCTTTCTTAGATTTTAATTATATCATAGTTTAAACAGTTATTCATCAACCATTTCCACATGAAACTATAATAAAGAACCTATAAATAGCTAGGCAGAGAAACTTTAAGGCAACAATAAGGGAATATCCTAAATAGTTAAATCGTAGGTGTGGCCCATGAGCAGGCTTTGGAATCTATTTCACTGACTGAAATTAAAAATTTTGGCATTAAAAAAAAAAACCAGAAAGAAAAGAAACAGACATAAGTGTATTGCATAAAGGAAAGTATGCATGAACTGTTTTGCACATTTGCACCCATACATGAGCACAAATCTGGATAATTTAAATATATTTCTTACCAAAATAGTAGGTTGAAAAACACTACTCTGTATCTTTGCTCCTACAATGGGTCAAATTATGAGTAAACAATGTCTATGACTTGTCCATGACAAGTAGAACTGGTTATTCTAAAAGGATTTCAAGGGGGCTGGTACAGTGGCTCAAGTGGCAGAGTACCTGCCTAGCAAGTGTTGAGGCCCAGAGTTCAAACTCCAGTGCCACCAAAAAAAAAAAAAAAAAAAACAAAACCAGGATTTCAATTAATTCAGGCGTGGATTACCCTTAGAGTTCACATATGATTACATGCCCCACAAATCAACAAGGCAAAAGAATTAATCACTTTAAAAGCTATGTGGTATTTGTCCATCCTCAAATCTTAAAAGGCAACAATTTGAACCCATCCATGTGTGGCAAATATATTTTTTGAGATTACTCTTCCATACCCTCATGGTACTACTTTAAATATACTAGTAAATATTTATATACTAGTAAATATTTTATTTATATACTAGTAAATATACCATGTTCTACTTTAAATATACTAAAGTGTATTTAGTAAAGTGAAAAAATAAACATAGGTTAAACTCAGATGATATCCATCTTTTATTAAAAAATGTAAACACAAGAGATTACCCTCATTGTTTCTATTTTGAAACATTCAAGAACACAAATACTAATGCACAAAACTATATAGGTAAGGAATCATCCTAAAATTCTAGACAGAATAATACTTAATCTTTTAGTGCTGAATATCCATAAAGATACTAATTTTCTGTACAATCCCTTGAATGAATTTCCAATAAAGATTGAACATTTTCATTTATAATTCATTTTAAAGATCTCTGTGTAAAACAACAAGGAGAACATTTATTTTCCTAACCCTATGATGAGTAATAATATCTAAAAATACAGACTCACAGGATAAACAAAGTCTTAGCTTATATGTTGCCACTATACAGGTTCAAAAAAAACCAAAATGTGCAATTCTCTAACAAAAGATACACATACAGACTATTTAAAAAACCTAGTTATTTCATTACATTATACATTTAAGCCTAAGACTATCACCATTCAATTGAATAAAGCCTATTTCGAAATAAGTGCATCTAGCCATTAAATCTTGTCCACTGCCGGGGCTGCGCAATACTGTCATATTATAAAAGCTGACAAGAGAGCTACTCCAGTTTTGAATGAGGAAGATTATACATGGTCTTAGGTACTGAAGTAGAAAGAAACAGATGACTTGCCATGGTAAGTTTCTTTGCTACATTGTATAAATCCAGCATTTCAAAAATCAAAGACTTAATATCAAGTTAGAAATCATTTTCTGTTTATCACTCATTACATTATCTGTAGCAACAAGGCAATATGATAGCTTTTAAATAACCTGGATTTATTACGAAGGGAACAGCAGTATGCTGTTTACCTTGAAAACTCTATCTCAAAGCTACTACAAAGTCTATTTAATTTCTACAACAAAGCACTATCTGTTCAGCCCCTCCCTCCCTACCTCTCTCTCACACTCACTTTAAAACATGTATCACTAATGTTAATATTCAGAGAATAAGTATAAACAAATTTCCAAAACATATTCCAACTAAACACTTTGGTTAACAAACATATGTATAATAGGTTATGCCTTTGTTCTATAGGATTATCAATTCTATTGTACCTTGCAAAAAATAGCAAGATAAAATTATTTAAGATATTTGAAATATAGCTCTCATATAAATACAAAGTATGTGATATTAATATCTTCAAACTAAATTTTAGAAGATTTAAGAATAAAAATGCTATTATCTTGTTAGAATTATGAGCAGGGATTACTGAGTGTGAAAGCAGTAAATCAATATTGTAACAATCACACCTTCCCTCATATAACTGCTATCCTGTGATAGTTCACATTTTGCTCAGATATGGAGAGCAGTACTGTAAAATCGTTTTCCTTTAAATTCTCCTCTATTAAAAATACCACATAAAGAATTTGACTTTAATAAGTGAAGAATGAAGCTCTGAATGGATAAAATTAGACAATCTATAATTTACTTAAGTAAAATTTTCTAACAAGCAACACAAATCTACTTAGTTAAAACAACTTTATAAAATGTAATTTTCTTAGGTTCACATTGAGCAGCTGTCTCATTCAAATTATTAAAGCTTTCATTAGCAGAAACTTCACTACCCAATATTTTTATGATTCATAATCCTACTCTATAGAATATAATTGAATAAAAATCATTTAGTACTAGCTGTTACATTTACCAACATTTCCTACTCCCATAAATAGCAGACAAAACAAATGGCCTTAAGAACATGATTGACTATTCCTTAGATGGCCAATTAATGTAGATAACAGCATTAAAATATATTTTAAGAACAGGAAAGCTATACAACTTTCTAAGTTGTAAAGGTAATTATTCAAATTTTTCTTTAAAAACTGGCTACTTCTTAATATAACCAGTCTCTTTTAACTAGAAGGAAACATAAAATCTTTTATTTCAATCCTATCCTATTGTGGTTAAGAAAATAAAAGTCACCAGCTTTGTCTAAAGCCTCTATAAGTAACTATAATGACAGAGGTTAATTCCTTCATGATGGCTTTTACTAAATAATTTCTATTTATCACAAATTAGATTTTAAAATAAACATAGGATAAGTATCCCTAATGCAGAAATTCAAAATGCTCCAAAATCCAAAACATTTTGATCACCATGACCACCAATGGAAAATTCTGTGCCTGATCTCATGTGACAGACTACAGTTCAAAACACAAGAACAAAACACAGTTTTATTCAGCAACTTCAAGGGAAAAAAAGACCCTCCTAGCCCATCTAACTGCAATACACAAATTTTGTGCACAACATTGTTAAAAGTGTTACATGAAAGTACTTTCAGGCTATGTATATACGGTATATATGAAACATAAGTGAATTTCATGTTTAGTCTTGGGTCCCATCCCCAGTTTTTATTATGCATATACAAATATTCCAAAATAAGACAAAAAAAATCCAAAACACTCTGGTCCCAAGCATTTCAGATAAGGGGCATTCAACTTGCATTTACTCAATGTTCAATAATGCATACATATTGTTTTTCCAATGATACAAAGAAAAAAAGCAATAAAAGAATCATAATTTGGGCTTGAGGCATGGATCAAATGGTAGTGTTTGACCTAGTATGCACAAGACCCTAAATTCAATCCCTAGTACAGCAAAACAAACAAGCAAATAAATAAATGGCATAATAATCTAATAGTGGGTAAAAGCAAGTATGCAAACAATTTTAACTCAGGGTGAAAGGCATAAGATGCCATGAAGTTCAAAGGTGATGGTGGTAATTGGATGATTTGGATTTTATAAAGGTAGTGACATTTACTTTCTGTGGGAGAGACAGAAAGGAGTACTGCAATAGGTAGGAGTTGATAAAGTATCACGAGAAGAAAAGTATACAAGGGATAATGAAAAAGAATTTTAAATGATGGACATATCTAACTAACCTATAGGTAAGTCTAAGTGAAAAGTAACAAAAGATAAATCTGAACATTTCATTTTACTTTTATTACTTTATTTCCACAATGAAGGAGGACCTAACTACAGCTAGAATTCAGTTAGTCAATTTTCAATGTGCGTAGTGAAAAGATATAACTCCTGGGGAAGTGTGCTATGCATACTAAGTGTCCTGCAGAAGAAAAATCTGACCACCACTGTAGAGGTGAGGTGATTTGTGGCTGTAACATGGATTAATATTAATCTACTGCCTCAGTAGAACCTGAACTCCGAAAGATATTTTCTAACAAGTCATTCAACAAGACACAACCCCCAAAATACTGTATCATCTGGGTGCCTTCTGAAATCTTCATGGTAAATTTAAACTCTACTAATGTTTTTAGTAAAAATTCATGATCACAAGTTACTTAGAAGCTCGGGGGGGGGGAGTGGAGGTGTGGCTCAAGTAATAAGAGTGCCTGCTTAGCAAGCCTGAGACCCTGAGTTCAAACTCCAGTACTGTCAATAATAGAGTAATATTCTTTGGGCTGGAGGTGTGGTTCAAGGGACTGGTGGCATGGCTTAAGAGGTAGAGTGCTTGTCTATTAAGTGCAAGACCCTGAGTTCAAACCTCTGTACTATCCACCCATTCCCCCCCCCCAAAAAAAGAGAAAAAAGGTGTTGGGATGTCCATCATATTCATATACTAAATATATGAATAGAAAAAAATTCAGAGTATCATTCACATTGTTTACTCATTAAAAGCCATTCAACTACATACTATAGATACATTAATAAAAATAACTATCTTATATTTCTACTATAGATGGAGAGCTGTAATTACTATATATGTATTTGTATGTGTGCTTTCACAGCTGAATTATATACAATCTTCTTTGAAACTATCATGAGATATAATCTTGCACATAACTCTTTACTTCCAATATCACATTTACTTTATTTGTTTGGAATCTTGCTTTTCTTTTTCTGTTTTTATAATGTATGTGTGATTTTTTCCCATTTAATCTGTGAATACACAGTGTACTGTTTTCAAATTTAATATTCTTTCTTATACTGTATTTTCAGGGTTGAATTTAGTGTTGTAACCTACATTTTATTTCCCTAACCATAAGGACAACTTTCAAAAAAATGTTCTCTAAAAGGCTTAGAGACACTACTATCCTAAACAATATTTTACCGGGAAGAGAAATACCAAGGATTTACATAAATTTCAGAAGTGGAAGCAGCCTTAAAGACATTCAATCAATTCATTACGTGATTCATGAAACACCCTTGTAACATCTCTCTACTAGATTCCTTTTCTCTGCAAAAAATCCCAAAAACCAACTTTCCAGTGTTACAGAATTGCAGGATATGACACAGCATAGTCTATATTTGGGTAATTCTAAACATTAGAATGCTTCCCCTTCAGCTATCTTGCAACAGGTACCTACTTATGCCTATCTCCCATGCCACAGTCACAGAGAATACAAATGGAGAAATGAATGTGTACAGCTGACTTTCTCAGGAAATACAGCAGATCACTAACTCATATCACACTTTTGGTCATCTAAAATTCCTTAACATTTTCTTTTGTACTATTATAGTCAGTTGAGGTTTGGATGTATTTATTTCAGAATTTTACATTTGTCCAATTTTTTGATAATTTATGTTTAAGATCATGTGAGGAATTTTACCATTTGCTGTCTTAGCTGATCTTTATTGCTAAGTCATTAAAAAATCTGAATGACACTGATGCAGCAGCCAATTCATAAAAGTGCTGACCAAAACAAAGTCTAGTCCATTAACTGAACTTCTCTGGGTATAGCTTTCAATCAGCTCACAATCTATCCTACTACCCGATCATCAGGTCTACCTGTCTACGTCTTGACCTAAAGAGTATGTAAGAATCCTGAGCAGTAAGCTTGGTCTGACAGGAAATTTTCTTAGGGAACCAATGCAGGCAACTACTGAGAGCTTGTAAGATTTGGGAAAAGTCATCTAAGTCCTTAGACAAAATGACACAGTATTTGAATATAATCTGTACATATCCTCTGGTATACTTTAAATCATCTCTACTACTTATAATACCTGAAACAATGTCAATGCTGTGCAAATAGTTGTTATGCTGTATTGTTTAGGGGATAATGACAAGAAAAATGTCTGTACATGTTCAATATACACATTTTTTGAGTATTTTCCTACACAGTTGCTTGAATCCACATGAGTAGAATCCGCAGATATGAAAAGTACTTGTTCTAAAGAATCACTTTTACAGTAGCTGGCACACATAGTAAGTGCTTAATAAATGACAGCTTGTTAGTGGTTGTGGCAACATGTTTCGTAGTTATGTGTCAGGACTGGTAAGGAGTAGAGACACAAAGATGAAAACAATTGATGGTTCTTAATATTAAGAAGCTAATACTATCATGAGGCAAATGGACACAAACATGATTTGGTTCAGTGTGGATCACTACAACGGTGATGTAAAAAATTCAACAAGTTCTATGGAAGCTCACAGGAGTGGCATGCCTATTAGGCTCAGCCTGTGTCTGAATTAGGTATTATGAGATGGGTGACCATATTATCCTCGTATGCTTAATACAACTCATTTATGTTCATAATTTCAGCTGTTAACAGTAGCTGCCTGCACCCTTAAAAGTATCTACTTTGAAATACTACACCAATTATAATTTAGAGCTTTTGCTTTCGGATAGGAATTGGCTTTAAAGTACTGATTGATTTACGTATAGATGGGCTCCTCTCCTTCTGGTAATTGTAATCTCCTTGAGAAGAAAATTATCTTTTCAAATTTCTGTGAGACTTTATGGACTACATGCAAATAGCCAGACAGCTGCTCAGTACTGAAATAGCAGTAGTGAGTTAGGAAGATAAAGGCAGTAAATCAATTAGAAGCAGTGGCTTTATTTGAATCTATGGCTTCAACATTTCATTTCTCTTGTTATTTTTTTTTTGTGTGTGTGTAGGGGGGTGTTGCTTAGAATTGAATGCAGGTCTTTGCTACTGCTAAACAGTTTCTACTGCTGAGCTATACCCCAGTCTCATTACCGCTATCATTATTTTATACAGTATTCTGAAAGTTTGCAAAGAAGGAAAATTAGGGTAGTATTTGACAAGTTTCACTTATTTAATAGCAAAGCTAGAAAAGAAAGGGAGGCTGAGTTCACAAGAATTATGGTCTGTGATTCAAGGCCAGATTGGACAAAAAAGCTTGCAAAACCTCATTCTCAATGGTAAAAAAAACTGGGCATGGTGGCACATTTGTTACCCCAGCTATAGCAGGAAGTGTAAAATAGGAGAATTGTGGTCCTGGCCACCCTGGGAGAAAAGTGAAACCCTTGAAATTAAAAAGCTTCTGCACAAAAGAAGTGGTCTCTAAACTGAAGAGACCACCCACAGAGTAGGGGAAAAAATTTGCTAGCTATACATCAGACAAGGGACTGATAACCAGAATATACAGGGAACTTAAAAAACTAAACTCTCCCAAAATCAATGAACCAATAAAGAAATGGGCAAGTGAACTAAACAGAACTTTCTCAAAAGAAGAAATTCAAATGGCTAAAAAAAAACACATGAAAAAATGCTCACCATCTCTAGCCATAAAGGAAATACAAATCAAAACCACAGGAAGATTCCACCTCACCCCTGTTTGAATAGCCATCATCAAAAACACCACCAACAACATGTATTGGCGAGGCTGTGGGGAAAAAGGAACCCTCGTAAACTGCTGGTGGGAATGCAAGCTGGTGCAACCACTCTGGAAAAAAATTTGGAGACTTTTTAAAAATCTAAACATATATCTGCCATATAATCCAGCAATACCACTCTAAGAGATATATTCCTTCCTAAGGAAGGAATGTGACTCAGGTTATTACAAAGGTACCTGCTCATCCATGTTTATTGTAGCACTATTTACAACAGCCAAGCTGTGAAAACAGCCAAGATGCCCCACTACTGATGAATGGATTAAGAAAATGTGGTATTTAAACACCATGGAATTTTACTCAGCCACAAAGAAGAATGAAACTTTGTCATTTTCAAGTAAATGGATGGAAATGGAGAACATCATCGTAAGTGAAGTTAGTCAGGCTCAGAAGGCCAAAAATCACATGTTCTCCCTCATATCTGGATTACAGACCTGAAACAAATGTGGTAATATTATTGGACATGGGTCACAGACTAAGGGGAGAATACATAAGAGAGGAACAGGGAAAGGCAAGGAAACCTAAAACCTGAATGTGGTCATTGTGCTCACTGTAGAGGAGCAAATATAGTACTCTTAAACTGGCAGAGGCCACTATGGGAAGGTGACCAGAAAGTAGTGAAGAGGTCTGGTAGAGATGAACCAATGTGTGTTGTAATACACATGTGTAGGAATCTCTCTGTATAGCTATCTTTATTCAAACTAGCAAAAAACACTATGTCTTTCTTATTATCTCTTATATTTTCTCTTCAACAAAATCAGAGAACAAGAGGGCGGAACAGGTTCTGCCTGGAAGTGGGGTGGAGATGGTGGAGGTGGTCCAAACAATGTATACAGATGTGAGCAAATGTAAAAATGATAAAAAAAAAAAGAAAGAAAGAAAGAAAGAAAAAAACCCAGGGAAACTAAGGTTGGAGGCTCAAGAGATAGAGCATTTGCCTAGCAAGGACAAAGCCCTGAGTTCAACCCCCAGTATCATCACCAAAAAAGAAAGAAGGGGAAAAAAGTAGCCAAACACTCAAATTCTAATCCTAGGTTGGATACTTCCCATTTGGGTAACTCTGAACAAGCCATTTAATAACTCTTAGCAGGTTCAGCTTCATTGCAAGCAACCTGTGCAATCCTACAAAGCCCTTATCCTAGGTTTAATGTTGAGATTCTGCCATCTTGAAATTCTTAATAATTTTGCTTTAATATGTATTTTGTGAATTTGAATGATGTATTATAAGCTTAAACATGGGATATATATGCATTCTATGTGTTCCCACCATTGCCACATAGCGCTGCTGATGCGCCATATGCACAGAATTTAAGTGTAAGACTGCAAGCAAGTACAAGGTAATATATACTAGCTTTGAAGGGTAAGTTGAGGTACAGAGACTCCCAAGAAACCATGTTTTCTATCCTAAACAGATCTTGCTTCAAAAATGGGAGGTAATGGTGTTCTAAGAAATAAGAAAAAAAGAAATCTTCCCCTATCTCATGCATCATGTCCCTGTATTAGCCAACTATGTACAATCGAAATTATGACAGAGAAGGAAAGAGAAAAATGGGGCAACAGATAGTTCTTTTTCTTTTCCACTATTACTATTACAAACACTATTACTGCTACCTCTCTCCCCAACCCCAGTAACTTTTCTCCTCCATAATGGAAATTCTCTGACTTTGAAATGTAGGTGTGGCTATTTCAGAATAATACAATGCTTTTTCTTTTTCCCCAACAAGCACTTCACTTCTAGTATTAGGTTTTCTTTTTAAGCTAAGACAAAGGTAGATAACTTAAAGTTTAGTCACCTCTCTACACCAGAGAAATATAGCCCTCAGCTTAGAGATACTAGGTAGGAAGGAGTCTGAGGAATACTTCTAAGGCAACCAAGCACATTAAACAATTTATACAGTATTTTGCACATAACCAATGAATCAATGCATGGGAAGAATGACTGTTCAAGTTCCAGTGTCAGGGACAAAAGTGACAGCTAGAAAGCATTTCCTGCCATGGGTTAGCACAGTCAACTGATTGAAAACAAACAAACAAACAAACCTCACTGCATTCACTATTGGATATGCATTTTCACTGCTTGTGGCAGGTATGACATTACAGATAAAAGTCAAAAACAACAACAATAATAAGTTATCTCTAGCAGAGATTGAGGTCAGCAGCTGTGAGATTTGAGTTCAGGCATCACCTACTGAGTATTATCATACTCAGCTCCCAGTTCTTCACCTATGAATAAGGGGCTGGACTAACCAGCTTATGTTCTTACCAAATCTAAAACCCAACCATCTACTAATAAAGTCTCATGCGAGCATTAGGTATTTCTTCCCTCTAGAAATGCCCAAGCACATGTGGGCCCTATTGGGCCTATCAAGCACTCTTTGTATACATTTCCTTATCACCTTGTCATCAGCATCTTCAGTGCAGGCAAACACATTTCAGAATGGAAAAGCCCCAATAAGGTATTCTAGAATTTATTATTAAAAGACTTAAATTAGTTTAGCTACCAGCACTGTATTAATATAATCCTCTTAAAACTTTAAAGATTTATTAATAATTCACCCTCCAAGACCTTTGTTCTACAATAGTAAAAAGATAATATTTTTAAAGTATCTTCTATGTTATGGTTAATATATGTTCTGGTATTATAAAGGTGGATTTATCTTTTCCTTATTTTTAAAAGATTTCCCTAAGCTTGGTTATTTAAAAGTATCATCTAGAGGCAAAAAGTACCCTGAATGTTGAGCTATTCAAACATTCCACTGCTGCGCAGGGGTTGTTTTACTCATTTCAAGCCTTTTAAGGAGGATTCAACACCTCTAGCCTCTGTTCACTGCAAACTCTATATAGAAAAGGGACCTGATACATTGAAAGAAAGTAGATGCCTAAAACTGAAGATAGTACCAAACCTTATATATACTATAATTTTCCACCCCCATAGGTACATACCTAGTGTAAAGTTTAATTTACAAATTATGCACAAAAAGAGATTCTCAACAATAACTGAGAACAATTATAACAATATACTGTAATAAAATTGCTAGCATCCCTACTCTTGTGCTTTGTAGACACAGTTACAATACGCTGTAAAAGAAATGATTCACATCCTGAGTGGAATGGGTTGGAACAGAATGGGATGGCTAGAGATTCATCATGTCACTAAGAATGGTGTCCAATTTAAAATTTATGGATTGTTGCTTTCTGGAACTTTCCATTCAATGTTTTTAGCCAGAGTCAATGGAAGGTGATTGAAACCTTGGAAGGCAAGACCATGGATAAAGGCAATTCATGTTCAAGCAAAATAAACAACCAAGAACTAAACTTTTCTTTCAGGCTTAAGTAATAATTACCCCTCCATTCCCTTTATTCTCCTAGGTGTTAGTCTTTATGTTCACCCTTCCCAGCAGTATAGTTATAGAGGACATTTTCACTCATCATCATTTTCCACAAGAACTGCTTATTTTGATTGTCACTTATTCAACAATTAAACTTCTATATTCTCAGCACCATTCTAAACAGTGACATTCCAGAGCTGACATTTTGGAGGAAGGGAAGAGGGGAAAGAGATACAAAAGGAAGAAAGAGGCAACAAAACAAATAATGCCAAAACAGTATAGTGTTAAGTGTTATAGGGTAAATTAAAATATGATGCTGTTATCAAAGATTACTGAGGGCTACTCTGAATTAGGTATTCAACATGGACTTCTCTAAGGTGCTGCTTAACATAAAATCTAAATGGCCGAAAGTCACCCATCAGACGATCAGGAAAAGCATCCCAGGAAGGGCAAATAGTGCAAAGGTCTTGAGGTTATAGTGAGTATGACTTCTTCAAGATACACAAAAAAATGGATGGCTGGAACACAGTGAACAAGGGGAAAATGGCAAGAAGTGATACTGGAGATAGGGGCTGAAGTATTTCACTGTGTATGGCTTTAAAGGCCAGGCTCAATGGAGCTAGAAAGCATTCCAAATGGGAGGCCAATTGTGAAGCAAGGAAGTAACAAAACAGGAGGCTACTGCAAAGGTCCAGCAAAGAAGTAAAGGTGGTTTAGTCTAGCGTGGTAACAGTAAAGATGGCCAGAGGTATAATTATTAAGACTGACTGATGGGAGTGAGGTGTTGGTAAAGGAAAGAAAAAAATCTAAGGCTGGGTTCTACACACACACACACACAAATCTTCGTCAACTTAGATTTCTGCCTTGAGCAACTCAGTGAGGCTGGCTAGGGGTGAGGTTTCTAAAGATGGGGGATGCAGCAGAGAGAGAAAGATCGAGTCCTATTTTAGCCATGTTCAGTCTAAGACATCTACTATTACGTGGAGGTGACAAACAGGCAGTTGAGTACACTACACAAATCTATGATTTCTGTGTCAAGCAAAGAAATACAGACTTAGAAGTTGTTAGCATGTCCTAAATAGTTAAAGCTCTGGGACTAATTAGGCATTTAAGCAGAGAGGAAGAGTACAAAAGAAGGGAGCCCAGCACTAAACTAGCATCGTATAGTATTTTGATGTCTGGCAGAGAAGATGGAATTAGCAAAGGACATTTTATTGGGACTGTTAGCAACAGCCAATGAAATCTGAATAAAACCAGAAGAGTGGAGTCCATGGAAACCAAGATAAGTGTCCATCTGTTAAGAACACATATAAGAAGTTAAGAAAGAGAAGAACAGAGAAAAATTCACTGGATTTGACAGCATGGAGATAACTGGTGAACATGACTTTGAGGAGGCTCAAAAGTTCCTAACAGAAACTGGAGGGGCAAGGAATGAGGAGAAAACTGGAATAAGAAAGTACAAGCAATGATTAAAGAGGAGTCTTCAAAAAGAGTGGTAGCTGGAAGTGATAATGGGAGATGATAAAACAGTAGGAAAAATGAGGAAATGGCAAAGAGGGAATAAACATAGAATGAAATTGTATTGTGTTAGACTTTTGTTGCTATGACAAATACCTGACATAAACAACTTAAGGAAGGAAAGATTTATTTTGACTCACGGTTTCAAAGGTTTCAGTCCCTGAGTGCATGGCAGAGAAATGCAGCTCACCTCATGTGGGTTAAACTAAGAATCAGAGAAGGCCTGTGCTAGCAGACTTCCTTCTTCTTCTATTATTCATTCTATTTGAGTCATCAGACTATTAGATGGTGCCATCCACATTCAGGGTAGGTCTTCCCCCTCAGTTAATCTTCTTGAGAAGAACCTTCACTGACATACCCAGAAGTGTGCTTTACGTTTCTCAATTCAGCCAAGTTGGCAATCAAGATTAATAATCACCAGTATCCAGATTCCAGTTAGAACAACTGATCCCTTACAAGGGCAGGATCTGCCCGTTTCATAAGAAGGACAGACAGAGCACAAATGCAGGCAATCTGATGTTTTGGGGTAGGGAAAATGAAAGCAAAACATTACTGAAATGGAGTGTATAATATGCTTACAGAGAGGGAAAAAAGCATGGAAAAACTCTTCAGAAGAATAGACAGCAAACCAATAGGAAAGTAGAATGGGACTGTTAGCAATAATCAATGCCCTTTTGAAGTTTGCAGCCATGAACTGAAAGTGAGACCAATGAGCAGACAAAGACTTTCTACTCAAATGAACAATAATTGAACTGAATTAGTTAGTACATGCAGGACAGGAGTACCACTTGGGGAGAGCAAGGTACATATGCACAAGGAAGTGAGTAAAATGAGATTACAGAATCTTAGTTTAGGTCAGAAGGACTATTTAAATAACGATTATAAGGAAGTATAATGTCAGTATCTTCAGCAATTTTCAATTATCTCTAACAAATCCTTCTTTAACTATAGCACTGCATATAACTACAGTTTTCCAACAGTGTTTGTTTGAAATGTTCATATTATGACAACTCCAAACTGCACTGACTAGATAGTTCAATAATGACCTACTGCCTGCAATGATTAATTTGCACATCAGAATACCAGAAAAGAGGGAGTTATGGTTTGGTTCCTGCCCATGGTGCTCTTGGGAGATGGAAACTTTAAGAGGTGGAGCCTTGCTGCAAGGTCTTCTGTTACTGGGAGTATACCCCTGAAGAGGACTGTGGGTCCCAAGTGTCATCCCCTTTCTTTTCAGACTCTGGCCATAAAGTAAACAACTTTCCTCCCCCATGCAATCCTTGCCATGATGTGCCACTTCACCACAGGACTGAAAGCAACATGGCCTACTGACCACATGCTGAATTCACCAAAACTGTGAGCCAAAAGAAACCTTTTCTCTTTATAAGTTGATTATCTCAAGTCTTTGTTATAGCAATGGAAAGCTAACATACAAAAATGGTACGAAAATGTCACTGGAAGATATTAAAATTAAATCAGATAAATCAGAAAACAAAATGTACAAACACTTGGAAACATACCTTCTTCCTTCCTCCCTTTAAGGAATACCTTAGCCATGGCTTTCTTACCTCTGCTTGTAGGTTATGATTAGCTTTTACAGAAGAAAACAGTGAAGGGCGAGTTTGGAAAGTGATTACAAGTAGGAGACAACAGGTCTTCTCCCTCTTTCCTCCCTCTGCCTCTCATTTTTCTCCAAGACAATAAGCTCTGAGAAGATGATTTATTGCTGACATTATCCATGTGCCTCCAATGCTAGAATAGGACTCATCACATAAAGGATGGTCAATGAATGCATACTGAATTTAGAACACACAGACAGCACAGAAAACTGCAGGTCATGGAGAAAGCTAGCACATGTGGAACCTAAACAAATGCCTTTGTTCCTAGTGACTCTTAGAAATGAGCTCTACTGGGTAGATAGACTAGCAAGTATCAGGTTACCAAAAGGAAAGCAAGAGAGCAGTACCAGAAAGATTTTCCAAGAGCAAATCACAACTAAATGCACTTGATTAGACTATATGAGCCATAAAGGCAGAGATTTTTATTTGATTTGTTCACTTCTGTATCCAAGAGCCTATTACAGGGTCTGTCACATACATATTTGTTGTATAATTTGGGTGTGTCTTCAGGATTAGGCAGAGGAGATACAATGCAAAAATACTTATAAACTGACCATTTCTTGAAATAGTTATTTTATAAGTAAGTTTTTTTGTTTTTTGAAACAAAATTTCTCATTTACTAAGAAGAACTGTAAAGACTGCATGCTTACTGAAGAAAAGTCTTTCTATCATTAAATAGGAAATGAAAGCTTTGCACATAAAGTAATTGGATTTCTTCCTTTTTTATTGCTTTACTTGCAATAAAGCTTTAAATGATTGCAACAACATTCCAAAAGTTATACACACACACAAGTTTCCAATTTACTACAAAGCCTGTAATAGAACCTAAAATATGTTTTCTGTCACAATTTATACACTCTTTATCATTATAGATACTTTAATAGTAATTAAAAAGCTATTACAACTTCAGCTGGATCTTTCAGGTTTGAGAGCATTTTAGTGTCTATTTAACTAAAAAAGTACAGTTATTATCATCTTGTTACTGCTTTCTGAAAGACAACAACTCTTATTTTGGCTACTCAATCACTTCTATTTTAAACAAAGGCAAAACAGTAAGAATAGAAAAATCCATCTTGGCTAAAAGAACTTTCATATAGTAGTCAAATTTGTCAGAAGCTAAATAATTTGCTCATTTTAAGGTAGTCTTTAAAATGCCAGGATATTTGATATACTTGTTAGTGTCAACTAACAGAATATTGATAGTGATTTCTATATACACTGTATGGGTTTTTTTTAGTGCCAATACCAAGACTCATAAAAAATTCAAAGCAGTTTTGACTGTGATGCAGTACTTAAGAGAATATAAAATGGTACAACCACCCTGGAAAACCCTAGCAGAAAGGCTCAAGCTGCACATATATATACCCTATGACCCTGACATATGCATACCTAAGATTATGTGTATATGCTTACCAAATATCATTATAAGAATGTTCCTAACAGCTTTTATTAATCAAAACTGTACATCAGAAACTACTTAAAATGTACACTAACAGTAAAATGGAAAATAAAGAATGGCATATATAGATAATAGAATAATAGCAATAAGAAACATCATAAAACACGGATGATTCTCAAAGACAATGAATGAGAAGCAAAAGAAATCAGATGCAGAAAGACCAACACTGTATGATTCCACAAACACACAAATCTTATCTATGTTGATAGAAATCTGCAGTGATTAGCCTTGAGCTGGAGAACCAAAACAGTACAGATGTGTTAGTAATGATTTCTAAATATCTGTGCACTGGTTTTACAAGTGCATTAAATTTTTAAAATCTACTAATACATAAAAATTCCACCTAAGACACATGTTATAGACTTCAATAAAAAGGTTAAATTTTTGAAATACTAATTTGATTCTCCCCTCTCCTCCTTGCGCTAGGGATTAAACCCAGAGCCTTGCTACACAAGACCTTTCCCACAGAGCTACATCCCCACAGTGATTTTTCTCTTTAAAGATAAAATATCTTGAGAAAACAAGGGAGAGGAGATGGTGAGTTCAACAGCAACTTCAAGTATACCTAGAATGATATTTTATTATACTGCTTTTACCTGGAAAAACCAGGATACAGAAATCAAGCTTTAGATACTACAAGGGCAATATGCAGCAGCTAATTACTATTTTATTGAACTAGAGTTATTTGTTGCATTAATTAACTAACTTATTTTAAAAAGGAGTGTGGAAATTTTAAAACTTTAACAATTCTTCCACAGTGGCAAAAAGTACACTTCTAAATAATGCCTATTAAAATAAAGTCAATCAACTCACTATATAATAAAAAAAAACAAAAAAAGCCCGTTAATTTATGCTAAATCAAAGCTCCTTTCTCATTTGTTCATTACTTTAATATATAAAATTTTCACACATTTTCTCTAGTCTCTATACCAAGGCAAACCATATCTATCACCAGCAAATCAGAATTTTCTTCTCCCTTTCTTTTCCTTACAAAGCTCTTAACAGTAGATATGAATGTTTCCTCACATTTTACTACAAAGAAAAATGACATGAAACTCTACAAATAATATCTTTTGATATTGCCAAAAAACATATTGCTTATCTTTGGTAAATTACTGTTTGGTATCTGTTACTTATTCATAAAAAGATATTCTTTAAAGATACAAATAGAAACACAAGGAGAATTTGGAATCTTTTTGTTTGTTTTTCAATTCTGTGGTCAACCTGGCTCCAGAATCTCATCCTTATTCTGGTTCCTTAATCACATCCCTCAATCCAAATTATGACAAGTGAAAGAAATTTTTAAATTTCTTTAAAAAGAGAAAACCCTTAAGATTAGCTGAGTTTAGAAATGAGGCAAACACCTTCCAGGAACAGAAATCAGAAAGACAAAGCAGATTGTATTAGACTTTTCACTGCTGTGACAAAATGTTTGACAATAAACAACTTAAGGGAGGAAAGAATTATTTTAGTTTATGACTTCAGAGGTTTCAGTCCATGCTCCTTGGACACTGTCATTCTGGCCAACGGTGAGGTAGAACACTGTGACAGTGGAAATATGTGGCAGACGTACTTACCTCACGGAGGACACAAAGCAAAGAGACAGAATGGCTGCACTAGCTGATTTTCTTCTTTTACAACCTTTATTCCATCTAGGCTCCCAGCCTATGGGAGGGGGGATGCCACCCATATTCAGGATGGGTCAGAGATAGTTAATCTTCTCTAGAAACATCCTCACAGATTACACTCTGGGTATGTGGTACTAATCTCCTAAGTGTTTCTCAATCCCATCAAGTTGACAATCACCATTAACTATTACACAGGGGGACTGAAGCCACTGTTCCCTTTAGCGGCAGTGACTACACAGTCAGGGAATATACAGAAATAGAAGACTGAGACCAGTTCAGTACTTGACTCAGACAGGTCCTTCCAAAATGACTTATAGTGGAAGCTAATTATTACTGCCATTCCACAGAATGTTCCTTTTTTAGAATTCAGTTTTAAGCAACATTATAAATGATATAATTCAAAATCTCAGAAATATTAATATCTTTCTAATATGGTTTCAACATGTTTATTAAATTAAAAAGTATTCCAAGGCCATTCCCCTTCATTAGTCAATATCTTGGGACAAACATTTTTTACCACTCATCATCCTGGTCCAAGTGATTCTTTTTATGATTTTTTGTATTTTCAAGATGTTTTATCCTTATCTTAGAGGTGAATAAAAGGGCATGAAATATTCCTTTAAAATTTTCAGTGAGAACTGAAAAACAGCAAACCCAAATTTTATTTCCTTATGTTTCTGGTTTTGGCAAATATATACCTAAAATGAGGTATTCTTTGAGTGTTTTGAATGCTGATCATAAAAGAACACTGAACTTATCTTGTAAATAATGATTCCAGATTTCACATGTATTAAGTACTAACTTACAACTACTACAGTTCTTTGGACTTCTGCATTATTCACCATGGTATTTTTTTAAAAATTGACAGGTTATTATCTTGTTGTGAGTATGACCATTTCCTTGCTCTATTAATTACAAAAATAGGAAAATAAATGAATGAATAACACAAGAATGAGAGTCTGTCATATGCTACAACATAACTAATCCCTGAAAATGTAATGGTAAGTGAAAGAAGCTAGATTTGTAATAATACCTTGTGCTTATATTAGTGGGTTAAACCATACATTTATCAAGTAAAAATTCTTTTCAAAAGTTTTATTAACATAAGAGGTTTAAGTGAGTAAACTTGATGGCTGCTAATGTTATTCCTTACTAGTTAAAAAAAAATCACTATTCATCTATATCATCTTCTTAAAGACTCAAATACTTGCCAGACCTTAGCATAAAATTAGTTGATCCTGATAAATATCAAAAATAACCTCTTTCTCACAGCATCACTGCTTCTCTACTTCCTTCCTGGAACTTTTTATTGTTTGATATACTGTGAATTGATTATCTGTCATAAAATTCAAGAAGCTACTATCAAATATCTTCACAGGAAACACTTTTGTAAATTTAAAAAAATCAGAACATTATTTTGGAGACTTCATACGACTGCAAGCAAATTCTCAAACTAAGAACATTCCACCAAAGCAGATACAAGAAACCAAGAGTGTGTGTACGTGTGTGTGCACACACACACACGCACACACACACAAAGACAGAGAGAGAGAGAGAGAGAGAGAGAAAGAGAGAGAGGAAGCCTACATTAAGAATAACTTAATACCTTTTCTCTTAAATTAGACTTCATAGTTTAACAGGGGGAGAAACTGGAGAGCAGCAACTAAGGTGGGTGAAAAAGTCTGAAATAGGAAGAATTCACTGAATAAGAACCAAGTCTTCAGAGATCTGAAAGACATTTTTAAGGATATATTCAGAAGACATTAGGAATCCATCCCATAATTCAGTAGGTAGACTAATCAGTTTTAAATTTAAAGCTATTCATTGCCAGAAGGGTCTCTAGATGTCTAGGCAAACCTTACTTTTAAAATAAAGAAGAAAGCTCTAAGCAGTTAAGTGACTTTGCCAAGGAGAAACAGTGAACCATAGATCAGGGTCTGGAGCCTAGCTCTCCTTCAGGCCCTGCTTCTTCCACTGCAACACTTCTCATTTGTGTGGAGCAAGAGAGGAAGCATCTCAAGAACTTGGCTGCCTGTTTTTGTAAAGTTTTAGGGGAACACATTTATTTACTGCTTTCATGCTTCAAAGAAAGAATTAAGTAGCTATAAAAGATACCCTAAGGTCTATAGCTTTAGGTATTTACTGTCTATGCTTTACATAAAAAAAAAAAAAAAACACTTTGCTCCTAAATTAAAGATGTTTTAAAACACAAAAGTTTTGTAACTTAATACAAATAACTATGGGTTGTAATAAATAGTAGTATAACCTGACCCAGATTAGCAATCTCCTTAAAAGGTAAAATTTTTCCCAGTGAGGAAGTAACTATCTTCCCATTTCCATGTTTTAATATTCAAATGTTTAAGAAAAACTATAAAGCCTAGAGTCTTCCAAAGGAGAAATTATAATCTTATTATTTAAACTAAAAGAGAACTCACAAAATTCCTCCAATAGAATACTCTTCACCTATGTGAATGTATCTATGGATTGTTGGGTACTTGAGAGGTGATAATACTAGATATATCTTAGTGTATTAAAATGTCTAATGTATAGCAGAACATTTTAGAAACAGTCAAATCATACACAATTTTCTATCAGTATATCTAAAGCACAAAGAGATATATATTTAACATCAAAAGCATCTGACTTGATTCACTAAATTTTAAGATCTACCTTTCTCCTCCCAGAAAAGAAAGTAAATGTGGCTCTTGCTGATCCAATCAGTAACAGATGTTGGTACACTATCACAATAAATGAGACTTAAGTAAAATCAAGACACAATTTTCACAAAGGTAATGCAGACTGCTTTAAATATAGAAGGAAGAGGTCACTAACTAGAAACTAACAAATAATAAAAGCTCCTAATTCAGTAGTTAGGATTGGCAGTTCATTACAAAATGATTGTATAATGTATGACAGGTCTAAAAATTGCAACAAGAAAGGAACCTGAGGATATGTATGTTAAATCAATTCATTCTCTCTCTCTCTATCTCTCTCTCTCCTCCAAAACACAGGCGGTGTTTTGAGACTTGACACCAGAAGACCTGGGTTCAAATCCCTGAGCTGCCACCAAGTGCTAACACTGAGAAAATCACTTCAGATTAACCTGGGGGGATCCTTCTAGGATGTAGTTCACTTCTTCATAAAATAAGGAATTTGGAAACAGTATTAAGATGCCTCCCGGTTCTCAAATAACTATTCATTAGGCCATTACTATAAGTGAAGAACCACTCTAATGGGCCTGGGGGCAGAGCTCAGTAGTACAGCATGTGCTTAGGAAATGGGCTCAATCCACAGCATCAAAAAAAAATCATACCCAATAACCATACTAATGTTTTTAATACTTAAAGACATAAGTGAGATTTAGAAAAAGAACAGGCATTCTTCTTTTAAACATATAAGGAGATGTGAGATGGAGTTTAATCTGTGCTGCCTCAAAAACCAAAGTCATTATTTTTCCAACCCAAACTCCAAAAACTCTCCAACTAAACTACGTGGTGTTAGGCAAATCGTTTATTCTCTCTGAATATTAGCTAGTTCCCCACTCTACAAAATGACACCAACAACCTTGTGGGTTTTGAGGAATAAATGCAACATATATACATGAAAACTTGAAGGCTTGCCTTTGAGGTCAGGAATAAGAGAAGGATGCCTCTATAACAATTCATAAACTCAAAAGAGAAAGTGACAAAAATCAGTCACAGTTGAGTCACAAAAATAAAATATCCTCTATATGTATGTATATTTGCACAGATTTCTATGAACCAATAAGGAAAAGGTAGGCAATACAACAGAAAAATAGGGAAAAGTTCTGAACCAAAGGTCTGACTGAGTGGCTCAAGTGGTACAGTACCTGCCTAGCAAGCACAAAACCCTATGTTCAAACCCTAGCACTGCTTTAAAAAAAAAAAAAAAAAAAACTGAACCAAAATATCAAAAGAGGAAATCCAAACAGGCAATAAGCATATGAAAAGGTACCAAGCCTCGTTTGCAATTGAGGAGACAGAAAGCAAAATATGATGGAATGCCATTACATGCTCACCAGGCTGCAAATACTCAATGCTGTAGTGACAGTGGAGTTTGCTGTAAGAATATCTTTGATACACACTTTGGAAAATAATTTGACATTATCCAGTAAAGTTCAATGTGCACATACTTTATGACCCAGCAGTTCTTCTCCTAAGTACACCTTAAAGAAACACATGCTCAGATGCATGTATAAAAATTTTCATTACATCACTAACCCAGATGTTCAATAGTGGAATAGATAAATTCAGAAATAGCTAACTATAACAGATATTCTATCTATTGCATTTATAATAGAATACTACAAAGTAATTAAAATGGATACACTATAACTATATACAATACAGATGAAATTTTCACTAAAATATCAAAATATAAAAGAATGTGTAATATTTTATTCATAATTGAGAGAACTAAGCCATATTGTTTAAGAAATACATGAAGATCAGGTATATCACTCGGTGGTAGAGAGCTTCAGCTTGTCTAGTACAAGTAGGTCCTAGGTTCAAACCCCAGCATATCAAGAGAGAAAAAAAAGATGCAATGAATTAATGATTACTTTTTTTTTGCATGGGAAAGGCAGATGATTTTTGTTTGGGAAGGACTAGGGAGGGGGGATTGTATAATTTCTGGGATACTTGCCTGCCTCTATTTCTAGACATGAGTAGTGGCACACAATAGATTATTTTAAATGTACATTGTGTATGTAAAAGCATACATGTAAATTATACATCTAGCATAGTTCCTGGAATATGGCTGATTGTCAATAAACTCAACTAATACTTAATAATGAGTACATTATTCTGACTACTGTGACTACTCTTGTTAGTATCTTCCTACAACTACACCAATTTTTCCTGTGTAGATTATTGATTCTCTGTGGAAATATCAGCTCAGGGAGAACAGAATAAAAACAAATGCCTACGTGTGAAGTAAAGCTTCTTTCATTGTGCTATTTTCTTCCAGTTTCTCCATATTCTTATATGCACCTTCTTTCTTACACATTCTGTGCTATTTTTTTAAATAAAATTTTGATATAGGAACTAAAATTTTACCAAGTGAATTTTCTCTACATAAAGCCCCTACCATCAGCAGCAGGAGTCCTGAATCTCTGCAGGTTGAATAAGATGAAGTGTGAAGTAGGTTTAACCAAAAATTAATAAATTAAATAAAAATTTAAAAATTAATAAAAACTAAAATTAAGGGAAACAGTAAAAGAAAAATGCTACATTTCTCACTGTTTACACATGCTATTATGGCTTTTCTCAGTATCCTGGTACAGAGACCCCATTCTAAGGTAATTGTAGTTCATTTACACAGCTGACAAGAGAAGGCAATTATTTATGTGCAAGGCTACAAAACATGAGTCATTACAACAAATGCTTACTATATTTTAATGATTAAGTATCTTTTTTAAGGGAGAAAACAAATACCTGATGTTTTAACAGTGATTAAGTTTTATAACTTGCCAAGTAGAACAAAACATCATATAAACTATGTTCAAATTCCCAGTGTTCAGAAACAAAAGATAAAACTGAATAGTAATTTGAAAATTCCTTTGAAATCAAATAGGGAATTATAAGTGTTCACTCACAGCTTATTACTAGCATACATTAAAGAGAAAGTTATCAGAGGACAGTTAAAACTAGTTAAGTCATCAAATTATAATCAACAATTTAATCACCCCTTTAAAATAAGTTTTAAAATATTTAATATCTAAAAATTTTAATTGGTGAAAGGTAACAATTCAGTAAGCTATCGCTGAAACAATGCTAAGTAGGAATAATCAAAGAAATTTTACTGGAAAGGTATGCCCCACTCCGTCATCCTGTCATACACTATCCCCCATGTCAGAGTCTGTCCCCATCCCCACCAAGTGTGCCTGCCTTACACAGGCACGTGCGTGCGCGCGCGCGCACACACACACACGCGCACACACACACACACACACACACACACACACACACTCAGGGCTTCCATGTGAGCCTTGCCCTAAATCACTTTGTTTTTCAGATAGGGTCTCCTGCTAACTTTGAAAGGGCTGGCTTCAGACTGCGATCTTCCTACTCTCTGCCCATACCAGCAAGGACACAGCAGGAGCCACCACACTCAGTGCTACTGGAAAGTATTTTTCAATCATTTTTCAAAGAATGCCACATAGCAAGACAGCTTTCATGGTCTTTAGATTTAATAAGTTACTTAGTAATAAATAATAGTTTATGACTCTTTCTCCATGACTTTTGAAATCAAATTACTAACAAATTATGTATTTATCCTTAGCATCACAAGAAACTGTTAGAAATACAGTAACCCCACCTTATTCACAGAGTTATTACACACACCAGGCTTGGTCAAAACATAATTTAAAAAATCAGGTCAAAAACAAAAATTTTTAATTCCCATGCATATTTATGCAGCTCAACTGATACAGTGAAACTTTCAGTCAGCTCTGTGTTATTGTCAGTTGTGTTTAAATTATTCTTGATCTTCTAAGGGTTTCACTGTCCTTAATTTTGTGAAAATATGCTTCCCAGAAAGCAAATGGTGCCAAAAGATCTGGTAAAGTTATGGTAATCGTCCCAAGCTAGAAAGGTCAAGTAATGTGCTTAATTTTGTTTAAAGGTAGCTGTCTTTAGTGGAAGCTGGTGGCATTCTGGGAAAAATGGATCAAGCATCCACAGTACAGCATTGAACTCTATGCATCTTAAACATGTGAAGTTTTTCCTCAGTGGCAGTCTCCTGCCATTAGTATACTCACAGATACCAAGGCTCTCCTATATAAAGAAACCAAAGACTCTGCCCTACCTGACTGATACATGTTAGGTAAGGAAATGATAAATGTATTCAATTACCTAATTCATCTAATTCAATAACACAAGCTTTTATGTAATAAAAGCTTTTAAGTAATAAAATCAAAAGCATAGCAATGCCACCAGATTTTGAGAAAAAGAGAAAGTACACCTAGTTCAATGTTTACAGGGGCTTTATGGAAAAGGTAAAATGAGGAAGTTTTAAGTAAGAGGTGAAGAAAGGAAAGGACATTCTTGGCAAAACAATTTAATGAATATGGAAAATACACTCAGATGGCACAGGACAAATGTAAAGGTGTGACAAATGAAAGGTGAAAAGTAGGAAACAGTTTCATATGGTAAACAGTTTTGAATGCTACACTAAGGATTGGAGAGTCTTGGAACACTTTAGTCTTCAATGTTACCATGTCTCCATTTATGTATGATAAAATCCACTTAAAGCTTACCCATCACAGTTACATAGTTCTTTACAAAAGTATCATGTTCTCTTTACCTCTATCCTGCATATTACTGCCAAAATACTCTTTTTTTTAAAAAGTTTCTGAATTGTGTGTATTACCTGACTTAGAAATTGAAGTGCTGGCTAGGCATGGTGGTGCATGCCTATAATCCTAGCTGGCGCTTAGGAAGCTGATGTAGGAGGACTGAGAGTTTGAGGCCAGTCTGGGTTACAGAGCAAAACGAAGGAGATAAGTGGATAGGAGAGGTGAGCAAAGGGGAAGATAGGGGAGGAAGAAGAAAGTGGAAAGAAAAAGTAACGGAAGTGCTGTCTATAGCTTTTCCTCCTCCAGTGAATAAACATGTCCAATTTGAGTTCAATCCGTCATTCCGGACTTACTTTTTACTACTTCTTATTCAAAGACATATACCTTTGTTCAAACTCACTGTTTTTCTAAAGGTACTTCATCTATTTTGTTTCCATGCCTGTCTTCAGGCTGTTCTCTTAAACTAATGTTCTCCTTAACACTGCCTAGGCTCAAGATCTAGGTCAAATGTTAGAAGCTTGGGAGTCTTCGGAAGGCCTCTTTCAGGATCTTCATGTTTTAACTTCCACTGAAGTCTGATGTCACTCCTTAGAGAATACTTGTCCTCGTGGAACTGACTCGATCTGTACCCACATATTTATAACTGACTATAAAACATATATGTCATGTTAGAAAGATATGCTTGGTACACAGTAGTAATTCAACAATTAACTTGGTGAAAGAATGATTATTTTTGTATCATAAATAGGTCACTGATATAAGTATACAATTATGATAGCAATCTTAATAGATCTTTTTAAAGGAATTTTACCTTTTCAGTTGTAAGTGGTTTTGCAGGTTTTTCTGGCTCCTTTTCTCTCTTTTTCTCTTCCTTTTTTTTTTCTTTTTCTTTCTAAAACATAGCCCAAAGTTTTAATAAGTTTAGTTTTTAAAACATGGCAAATTTTAATTTGTTTTTATTAGTTTAAATCATCATTTGAGAGGCAGAAATATCCTATCCTTACAGTATCTAGGTGCTACTAAAATATAAAGATAAGTACAACAAATTCATATTCTCATTGAGGTTTATGTGATGTCACATAAAAACATGAAAGTGAGACAATTTTCTCAAAACATGGAAAATCTCTCAAAACATGGAAGTGAGACAATTTTGAACATTCTTCGTATTTTATGGTTTTGTGTTTATTTTAAGCAAATGAGAACTCCATTCAACAAATTCTCACTACATCCTCACAAAGGTTATGCTTCTTAACAATAATCATATTGTTGAATTTTGAATAAGTAAACTGATAAAACCGACTTATCTCAGGGATGAAGATACATTATAACAAGCAAACATGAGAGTAAATGTATAAAATCACTTTAATTTTTTTAAAAATCACAAAATATCTTCAGACTATTATCATGGTTTTGTGTTTTTTTAAAGGCAAATATAATTATTTTCTTGTTTAAAAAAATTGCAAAGACTGTGTGGGGATCAGAGGCCACTGACTAGTCAGGCAGCTGAGATAAACTATAATGGTATGAGGTTCATGATTTTCATTTCTAAGGATAAGACAATACATAATATTAAAAAACAAAGACTAAACACAGTAACAAACTTTAAGGGCTACAAAATGTCATGAAATGAAAATGAAAAAAAAGATTAAACAAAGACCATTATTACAACATTCAGAGACAAGAAATGCCTAGAAACCTAGAATTGGAAAACTGTGTCAACTGAGCACTAACCTAACCCTTTAGTTTCTTGGCAGCAAACACAAAAAGATAAACTGACAAACCTAGGAAAGACATCATAATAAACACATAGAACTTCATCAAAATACCTAATGACTAAATTTGCATCCATGACTTTAAAATGGTGTTTGGTACAGCCTCTATTAGACTTAGTTTATCAGGAAAGATAATACTGGGAATTCCTACGCTATAATGTGAGAAAAATAATAAAATTTAATAGGGCTATACAAACCAGTGATACAAAGGTTTAAAATCAGGCAAAACTAAGTTGTTTGGGGGTATGTATACCAGTTTGAAATTATGAAGAAAACCAAAGAAATGACGATGATGATGACGATGATGATGAAAAATTAATTACTTAGAAGGGATGAGGCAATAAAAAAGGAGAGTACTTGGCAGCTTTTAAAGTGATAAAAATATTCAGTTTATACAATGATTTATAAGTATTCATTAAGCTAGATATACACTTAATGTGCATTTCAGTACTGAAAAGTAAAAAGACACTAAAGGCTGAGTATAGTAGCTAATACCTACAATCCTAGCTATCTAGAAAGCAGAGATCAGGAGGATCATGATTTGAGGCCAGCCCAAGCAAAAGTTAACAAGATCTCATCTCAATAAATAAGCCAGGAATGGTGACATGCACGTATGGTCCCAGTCAAATGAGAGGCTATAGGTACGTGGATTGCAGTCAGGTGAGTACTGGGCAAAATGCAACATTCTATCTAAAAAATAAACTAAAAGAAGCCAGGGTGTGGTGGTTCATGCCTGTAACTCCAGCTACCCCAGAGGTGGCAATCAGGAGGACTGTGATTTGGGGCCAGAACTGGTAAAAAATTAGCAAATTCTCATCTCAATCAATAAAGCAGGCATGGTGGCACAAGCTTGTGATTTCTGCCTGGGCAGAAACCCAAGACCCTACCTGAAAAATAACCAAAAAAGCAGAAAGAGCTAGGAATGCGGCTCAAGTGGTAGGACACCTGCCTAGTAAGCACAAGGCCCTAAGTACAACCCCCAATACCATCAAAAAACAGTAATAACCTAAAAAAAGCAAAAAGGGTTAGAGGTAATGCCTCAAGTGGCACAGTGCCTGCCTACCAAACAGAAGACTGTGAGTATATAAAATCTCGGTACTGCCTCCCCCTAAAAAAGAAAAAAAAAAAGGCAATAAACCCCTTAAAAACATAACTCTAAAACACTACACATACCTGAGACAGTGTAATTTAGTATTTACTATATGATATAAAATAGAGGAAAGAAAAAAATTGGTCCTGGTCCCAAATTTTAATGGAAACTGACAGCAAAGATTTTAATGGCATGAATAAGCAATGTAAAGTACAAGTTTTACAACAGCAAAAAAAAAAAGCTGGGTGCAGGAGGCTCACTCTTGAAATCCCACCTACTTGAGAGACTGAGTAGGGAGGATTGTGGTTCGAGGCCATCCTGTGCAAGTAGTTCACATGATCCCATCTCCAACATAACCAGAGCAAAATGAGCTAGAGATGTGGTTCATGCAGTAGAGCACTGCAAAGCCCTAAATTCAAATCCCAGTCCCACCAAAAAAGAAAAAGAACAGCAAAAAAATTCTAAACCATTTTTATTATTAACCTTTTCTTTTATTGGCCCTCAGTAAAAAGCAGTGAGTGTTAACAATAATTCACAAATCAGTGACAGCATTTGTATAGAGAGCTACACTAGCACTATAGAGCTGTTTCACTTTGTAGCAAAAGGTGAATGCATGGCTAGAATTTCCAGAATCTGGATAAAAAGACATTTTATATTTGAGGCTCCTTTTCCACTAAGATTCTCTACAACTGTGTCAATAATGCTTCTGAGGAACAAAATAAAAGTTAAGATAAAGTTGAGCTTTCTGAGTACCGAAAGTGCTAAAACCGAAACAGCAATCTCCACGTTAGCTACTAAATGACCTTATGTAAAAACTGGCGTTTGCCAAGAGCACTAAGAATACTGAAGTAGTCTAGCACAGTCAGAAGAACATCTACAAAGTTGGGCATATTTCACAAAAAACTTTTTTGTATCTACCAAATGTTTAGACTTCAGACTGGAAATAAAAAAGGTATGGGGCTTCCTGGATAACTATAAATATTACCTATTGCTGACTCAACCAAAACCCAAATCAAAACCTTCATTTCTCAAACACAACTACTACTTATTAAGTGATTTCTTATTGTCTAATTTAATCTTTGCAAAAACTGTCCAAAATAAATGTTGTCTTTACTGTCCTTTTGCAAATGAAGAAAGAAAATCGTAGTAAAAGTAATGCCCAGAGCACCACAGCTAATCAGCAGCCCTTTGGGCTGAGGGATTAGAGACACCAAACTCTCAAGTCTAACTATTTACTCTGGTCCAATGGGGCTTTGCTGCTTATTATTGTTGGTTGCTCCTTACTATGTGACAGACACTGTTTTGACTCATTTCATCTTCACAACAATTTTATGAGGTAAGTAATATTATCCCCAGTTTATAAGAGAAGAATAAATAAGATGTACAAAATTCCTTTATTATAAAATGTTTTCTAAATATTATTAAAGTAATTAGTAAAGTTTACTGATGAAAGCAATGTGATAGGACATTCTTACTAATATGCTGAGGATAAGTCACTACATAACCTCTCAGAGCTGTTAGTTATTGCTGTGGTCTGAATATCTGTGCCTACCCCCAAATTCATATGCTTAATGCCAATGTCATAGCATTAAGAGGCAGGGGGGTGGTGATTAGATCCTTATGCCTGGGATTAGTGTCTTTATAAAAAGAAGCCCCAGAGAGGTCTACACTATTTCCATCATGTGAAGTCACACCAAAAAGGTGCCGTTCTATGAATAAGGAAATGGTGATCAGAATACACAGAATCCACTGGAGACTTGATCTTGGATTTGCCAGCCTCCACAACTGTGCAAAACAGACTTCTGTTGTTCATCAGCTAATCAATGTGCAGTATTTTATTAGAGCATCTTGAGGAGACAGAGTTATTTTTCAAGGAAGACATTATCATGAGTAGGGAAGGAGTTCGACTTCCTAAATACTGTGGTTGGTGGACACAAGTGAAATCAACAAAAACAAATCAGATACATTTAATAAGGGGTGACAATGATTTGATGCTCTTTAATACTAGAATTTCAACTAACAAAATATAGCTATCATCTACTCTGATTCCAGATGTGGTATTATGACACAGGTTTTGAAGGAACATTAACAGTATGGGCTCTAACCTCAAGATTATATTTGGCCCACTTATGACTCCCAGCTACAGAATCAAAAACTGCTAAAAGACCAAACAGGACTTCCAGAACCTAAGTAGTTCTAAATCACTTGCCCAGTAAGAACAAAATAAAACATAAGGTATTATAAAACACTAGTTACTAAAACTTGGTTGCTCTACATATAAATGGTATGAAACGGCAGATCTCCTGTTCAAGAAAATGATATAAAAATTCAAGTTCTGTAAGACAGAGAAAAGTACATAGTGGGTTCATTATAACCAAACTGTACTTGAGTGACTTAATTAAATATAAAATCTCTAAAATTTTTGATTATGTACTACAATCTTAAAAAGTTATAAGCACATATATTTCACCATACTTATATACTTATTTGTAAGTACTTACTTATACAGATATATACATATAACACTATACCAACATTATAAAACATATACAAAAGTAGACATTTAAAAAGGATAACAACTAAAGTAGTTAGCTAGGAAGACATTCTAAACGTACTGCTGGGGCTGGGGAAGTAGTTCAGTTGTAGAGCACCTGCCTAGCTTGTGCAAGGTCCTGGGTTTGATCCCCGGTGCCACAAAAAACAGTAAGACTTCAATGTACTGCTGGGCTACTGACACTACATATTAGGGACCCACTAAATTAGATCACTGCTTTCTGAGACCTGGATAACATCAAAGTGTTAACCCGAGGGTTTCTACCCTCTTTCCCTGATGAAAATAATTCCAGGGCAAATTTTGAAAAGGTCAAACTTGCTTTGGGCACCTTTCTACTTTCTCAAGGCAACTCTCACACTCCATTCCTAAATGTACTTTTTCCGTAAGCCACCCACACACTCTCAAATTACCAAGCCTATTTTCCACTTTCATATCTGCTCTTGGTACTCCACAACCCTCACAAACTTCCCTTGCTCTACTAATAACTCAAAGGCTCAAGTATTCCCGCCTCTCTATTCGCATGGCTTTCCTCTTATCACTCAACGTATGCTTAGGGCCAGGGTCTCAACCTCCCTCATTCCCTATCTGTGAGCCATGGGCATCAGACACTGACATGTGTGACATGTTCCACACTCACTCCAAATTCAATCTGTCCAATCGGTTCCTTTTCTTCAACTTGTATTTTTTGTGTTGGGGGGAAGTGGGTGGGAGGTGGGGAGAACAGAGTCTATGTAGCCAAGGCTGTCCTGGAACTCACTATGTAGGCCTGTCTTGCCTAGAACTTGCAACCCCCTGCCTCAGCCTCCCAACTGCTGGTATTACAGATGTGAACCATCATGCTGGTTCTCAAGCCTTTTCCTAATCAATTACCACAAAATTCACGCCCTATAGAGTCAGCAGAGCAGTGCTATATCATGAAAATCTGATTCTATTAGTTCTCCTTCCCCTAAAACTCATCAATAAAGTGCTTGGGCCTTCAGAATAAAGACCAAGCTCCTTCAACAGGCTCTCAAGAAGAGCCAATTCTCCCCATTTTTGCTCCTATTTCACCCATGCAATCCAAAATTCAATCCCCCAAACACTACAGTTTGCCCATATGTTTTATCACAAGCTGCTTTCTCTACTGGGAATGCCTCCTAATCCTTACTATCAAATGCTCTTTTGGAGTATAAGATGCACAGAAAATATGCCTCCTGTACTACAAGCAGCACACTAAGTGTACCTCAATCATAACACATATATATTGCATTATAAACTTCTCCACTGGACTGTAGGTTCTATGAGGGCAGGGGCTGTATCTTACTTGTCTTTGTATCCCTCGTGTCTAGCACACCATTTATTAAGGAATAGATACAAGAAAAAAATGGTACTTGAAAAATGCTTCAAACTCATTCACTAATGTCATGTAACAAAAGCAAAAAGAGTGGAGCACAACGAAACCTCTCATGTATTTACAAGGAAGACTTTAAAAATACATAGTGGTAGGTAGTATCATGTACCCTAACCAACCCCCACTTAAAATGTATTCTAGAAATTATCATCAATGATTCTAAACTCAAGACCCTAGGCCACATACATTTTATCTCTGTGGTGGTTGCTATGGCTTCAAAAGAGAAATTTAGCATTAGCTTTCTTCAAGTGCTTATAATATCAAAATCATAGAAAGAAAAGATTTGTTAAACAAAGACTTTCCTAACAGATCACAGAAGTAACAGATGACAAATTTCTGTAAGTGTAAGGTAGTAATGTACACAATAAAAAAACTAATTACTTAATAGCTAAGATATACTTATGGCCAAATAAAGCAGTCATTCTGAAATTAAATATAACTTAAAGTTCTTAAATTATACCTATGGTACCAGAAAGTATTCAACAAAGCATTGTGTTTATCACACTCAGTTCTGGGGATCATTCAAAATATAAACAACCATGACATTGTTCCCAAATTATGGTACATTGGGAAAGGAAGCTAATTTATCATTCAACACCGCATAATGCAAGTGGTTAAGACATTACTCTACCTCCAATTTGTTTTTCTCAACAGCAGCTTGGAGAGAAGGAGAGGATACCAAAGGCTGAAGAGGAGCATCAGAGCAGGAAATCTGGAGTACAGGTGGAAAGTCCAGAAGGGAGGAAAAAAAAGTAATCAAAATTGACAGGCACAGGGAAGAAACAAAGACATGTATTTCTGAAGTATAAAAGTACTAAGAAGAAGCATGTTAACAAAGGAAAATAATGCATCCAGAAGGAAGTATTGCTTTTTTGTAAAACTTCCATCTGAAATTTTCAAATGGCCTTAGTACAGAACACTGTATTATTTTAAATGGGTTTCACTAGGATAAGATCATACCAAAAGTATCTGAAAAATAATTAAGCTTTTCTGACAGTTCACTTTCAGTCAATGTTACTACTGAAATACTAATGCTCTGAAGCATGAAAAAACACTGTGCCAAGTAACAGAAAGCAAAATTGAGTTTTGTTTTTACTGATAACAACTTTTAAGAATGAAAAAGAAAACCACCGAAATAGTAAAAGTTAATTAAAAGTTTAACCACCTGTTCCAGAAAATAGAAAAAAAAGAGTAGATTAATGTAACAAAATAGCTGAGCAGCACACAGACTTATAAACCAATTTATACACTTACTTCTTTAAGACGGACATGCAAACACCATTTCCAGTGCTACATTTGCTGAATTACCCGAAAGCATTATGAGACAGTTATATATGCAGCAAAGGCAATTTATACATGAAAATGGGTTTCATCTAAAAGCTTTTACACATATCTTCCTACCCAATTTCCACATGCATATTTGATCACTTTAATGGAAGCATTATCTTCCTGCTCTCTTTACTGCCAAAATATAACTGAAATACATTTATAAAATGTATAATAGATCTTTGGAGCCATAAAACTGACATCTCTATATTGCTCTATCATATCAATAGTGCCTATGAGGAAATTTTTCAAATGTGCTATTACTAACAGGTCATTATGTAATGTCAAAATAACACTGAAAGATGACAGGTCGTCCTTTCATCTGCTTGTTAGGTTAGTTATGACAGTAATTCTCGAAACACAACCCAAGACTATAAACTTTAGGGTTTTTTTTTCCTTGCACAGTGTTGACTCTGTTGTGATTATATAAACTAGCTATTTAATTACAACTGAAATAAATTTTACATAGAAGAAAATATACAAAAAATGTGGATTTTCCATTTTAGAAAGGTCAAAATTATGTCTGAGTCTCCGAATTAAAGCTGGTTTGTACTATTGGATATTTATTTCCTAAAGATCTTTATTATAAGTGCATATAGAAAAGAAGAGAAGGCAGGTCCAGCCCCGGGGAAACCCACCACCCCCACGGCAATTTATCTCTTTTTTTTCCCCTCCTTCTCTTCTCCTTCCTCCATTAAGCAGAAGTATAGCATCAACCAGAATCAAACTCTACAACATCCTGAATCCCTAGCCCAGGGAAAGCCTCCCAATCCACTTCTGCTGCCACAAGCTTCAAACCTGCCTGCACATCAACTGGTAGAATGAACAGGTAAGCACCACATACCACACGGGACTCCCCTATCCACTCCAGGGAACATAAACCAGCACAGCCCCTGGACAGTCTGATCCTCACCCCCAACAAAATTAAGAAACAGTGAACTATAATCAAACACGGAGAGTGGAGGAGGTGGATGGAATGCTGAATGTGCACCAATGAAAGGGGGTGGGGCAAAGAACAACAGTAAACAAACACAGGGATAAGCCACCTCCCAAAGCAGGGCAGGCAGTGGATTGTAGAGCTGATCTCCTGAACCACAGGGCAGAATTCAAAACTGAACTGTCCTACCTTGCTGGGGGAGGAGCTGACCAAACAGCTGCAGCTGAAGGATAACACAGCTGTCAGCTGGGGGAAACAACAGCTCCGACCACCCTGCGTGATCTGGCAAACCTAACTCACCTCACAATTCCAATTAAACTGGTAGACAGAAGAACAAAATGCTACTCACACACAAGCCAGTCACTTGGTATGAACATATCAGAGTTTCTGCTTATGTGCCAAAACCAGAATTGGATGCCAGAAGAGTAACTCCAGAACTTAAACTAAGACTGAAATTCTATTGTTCCTGAACCTGGTGTTTTTTTTTTTTAATCTGTTTTTTGTTCTTTATTATATTATTGTGCATTTTTATTCCTATTTTCTTTTTTTCTTTGTGCACTATCAACTTCACCATCACTATCTAATCATCCTTATTCTCACCCACTTCACTCTCCCTTCCTTCTCCTGTACTACAGGAGAAGCTCTTCTTCCCAAATACTCTTTCTGCCCCTTGTTATCTACTCTTTCCCCGACTTCACCTCCCCTAACCGGTCACCACCACATGACCCCTCCCTCCTACACACTCACCATCCACTGACTAGCCTACTGTACCAACTTTATACAACCCCAATCCCCTGCAATCCCTGACACAAGCACCCTACACTACAACAACAGAAATATACCCAAACACACACAAGGGCCACAAAACCTAGCAGCACCCACTCCCCACCTCACCTTTTAGTGCCACCCTAACCAATTTCTCAAATTCTATAGCTACCCTAACAAACATTAACCCCCCCCCCAACTCCCACTGCTTACAGATAATACCACCAAGTGGTCTTCTACATAATATATAAACAACTGGTCAGGCATTGAACCTGTGAATTAGTTATTACTAAATTACACCTCCAGGCCAGGGACAGAAATAGCACACCAATCTAACTAACAACCAATACAGTTACAACACAAAAATTAAGGAAAAGGAAACAGGCAACTAAAACCACCAACTAGCCTCTTAAACACCAAGTGGAGTGATGGGAAGAAGAAGAAGGGATGGAAACCACTCTCCTCAAAAAAAATAATTCAATACAGGGTTCAGAGGGAAAGGAAGAAAATGGATACCCATTTCCTGACCCAACAAAACAATGCAAAATGACACTAAGGAACCCAGAGATGCCCTCAAAAACACCCTCAAAAAAGAAATCTTGAAAAAAATCACTGAGAATTTCATGGAGAAGACACTAGACATGGTTAACCAAAATGTACAAGATGCACTCAAGAAATTTCAAGACACCAAAAACAAAGAACATGAGAAGACACAGAAATGAATGAACCCAGAGGATCCCTAAATGAACATCAAAGTGAAACAGACAACACTATAAACAGAGAGATAAATGAATTAGAGAAGATAATGAAAAATATTAAAGAGGAGGTGTCCAGGATATGGAAAAAATAAGAAAAAGAATCAAACAGAAACACAAAACACAGTGGAAGGCCACACCAGCAGAATAGACCAAGTGGAAGACAGAATCTCAGAACACAAAGATAAAATAAGAAATTAAAGAAAAAACTGAAGAAATGTTAGTCAACTCAAGAGCTGTGAGAATATGCAAGAACTCACTGACTCCATCAAAACACCAAACCTGAGAATCATGGGTATTAAGAAGGAGAAGAGGTCCAAGCAAAAGGGATTCGTAATATATACAATAAAATAATAACAGAAAATGTCCCAAATCTCAAGAAAGTTTTGCCCATTCAGTTACAGGAAGCCTCCAGGACACCAAACACACTTGACCACAATAGAGCCTCCTCATAGCATATTATCATTAAAACAATAAGCACAGAGAATACAGAAAGAATACTGAAGGCTCTTAAGAGAGAAAAAACAAATAACATATAAAGGGAAACAAATGAAAATCACAGCAGATTTCTCAACAGAAACATTAAAAGCAAGAAGGGCAAAGAACTGAGGTATTTCGGGCACTGAATGAAAATCACGTCAACCCTAGGATACTCAAAATAGATGGAGCAATAAAAATCTTCCACAATAAGCAGAAACTAAAAAAAAAAAAAAAAATGACCACCAAGCCACCACTAGAAAAGATTCTCCAAGGAATTCTGCAAACAGAAGATGAAAGCAAACAAAACCGCCAGAGGACAGGAAGTATCAAACCACAGAAGAAAAGACAAGGAATCAGAGTAGCATTGACTCAGCTGCTCACAATCAAACCCATAAACAACAAAAACAACTAAATGGCAGGAATCACCACATACCTATCAATATTAACACTGAATGTTAACAGACACAACTTCCTCATCAAAAGACACCATTTGGCAAACAGGATTAAAAAGGAAGATCCAACAATCAGTTGTTTACAGGAGACCCATTTCATTGACAGAAACAAACACTGGCTTAGGGTAAAAGGCTGGAAGAAGATTTACCAAGCCAATGGCCCCTGAAAACAGGCAGGAGTAGCAATACTTATATCTGACAAAGTACATTTCAAAATTACATTGATCAAATGAGATAAAGAAGGACAGTTCATAATAATAAAGGAGAAATACACCAATAGGAAATAACAATTATCAACCTATATGCACCCAATGTCAGTGTACCAAATTTCATCAAACATACACTAAAGCACTTAAAAGCACATACAGACTCCCACATATAGTGGGAGACTTTAATACACCCCTTCACCAATAGACAGGTCATCCAAACAAAAACCCAATAAAGAAATTCTAGAACTAAATCACAACACAGATCAAATGGACCTAACTGATATCTACAGAATATTTCATCCAACATCCCCACAATATACATTACTGAGAAGAAGCCCGTGGAACTTTTTCCAAAATTGATCATATCTTAGGGCAAAAAGCAAGTCTCAGCAAATATAAGAAAACAGAAATAATTCCCTGCATTTTGTCTGATCATAGTACATTACAATTAGAACTCAACAACAAAAATAACAGCAAAAAACACAAACAACTGGAAGCTGAATAGTACAGTGCTCAATGATCAGTGGGTCATTGATGAAATAAAAGAGGAAATTAAAAGGTTCCTGGAAGTTAATGAAAAGGAAAACACAATCTACAAAACCTATGGGACACAGCAAAGGCAGTCCTAAGAGGAAAGTTTATAGCCATGAGTGCACATATTAAAAAGACAAAAAGATCTCAAATTAAGGACCTAATGCTACATCTCAAACTCTTAGAAAAACAAGAACAAGCAAAACCCAAAACAAGCAGAAGGAGAGAAATACTAAAAATAAGGCCCAAAATTAAAGAAATAGAGACCAAAAATAAAAACACACAAAGAATCAATGAAACAAAAAGATGGTTCTTTGACAATTAAAAAATGGGCAACTGAACTTAATAGAACTTTCTCAAAAGAAGCAATCAAATGGCAAAAAAACACAGGAAAAAATGCTCACCATCTCTAGCCATAAAGGAAATGCAAATCAAAACTACACTAAGATTCCACCTCACCCCTGTTAGAATAGCCATCATTAAAAACACCAACAACAACATATGTTGGCGAGGATGTGGGGAAAAAGGAACGAACCCTAATCCTCTGCTGGTGGGAATGCAAGCTGGTGCAACCACTCTGGAAAAAAATTTGGAGACTCCTTAAAAATGTAAACATAGACATGCCATATGATCCAGCAATCCCACTCCTGGGGATATACCCAAAGGAATGCAACACAGGTTACTCCAGAGGCACCTGCACACCCATGTTTATTACAGCACTATTCACAATAGCCAAGTTATGGAAACAGCCAAGATGCCCCACAATGGATCAAGAAAATGTGGTACTTGAACACAATGGAATTTTACTCAGCCATGAAGAAGAATGAAATCTTGTCATTTGCAAGTAAATGGGTAGAACTGGAGAACATCATTCTGAGTGAGGTCAGCCAAGCTCAGAAGACCAAAAATCGTATGTTCTCCCTCATATGCGGGCTTTAGATCTAGGGCAAATGCAGCAATGTGGTTGGACTTGGATCACAGGATAAGTGGAGAGCACATATGGGTGATAAAGAAATAGGTAGAAAACCCAAAACATGAAAGTGTTTAATGTTCTCACTCCAGAGGAACTAATACAGAAACCTTAAAGCAACAGAGGTTATCATGAGAAGGGATCAGTAACCAGGGTAAAGATCAATTAGAGATGAATCAACATGGGTCATAACACGTGTACACGAAAGCAATGTTAGGAATATTTCTGTATAGCTATCCTCAACTCAACTAGCAAAAACACTTTGTCTTCCTTATTAGGGTTGTCTCTTTTCTTCAACAAAACTAGTGATAAAAGCAGTGCAGGACCTGCCTGGAACTGAGGGGGGGAAGGGGGGAGAGGGTAAGGGAGGGGAGCAGGGGGGGAGAAATGACCCAAATAATGTATGCACAAGTGAATAAAAAAATAGTAATAATAAAAAATAAATTAATTTTTTAAAAAAGATGGTTCTTTGAAAAAATAAACAAGATTAACAGACCTCTGGCAAATCTGACTAAAATGAGGAGGGAAAAGACCCAAATCAGTAAAATCAGAAACAAAAAAGGGCAGATAACAAACACCAAGGAAATCCAGGGAATAATCAGACACTACTTTGAGAACCTATATTCCAACAAATTTGAAAATCTTGAAGAAATGGACAAATATCCAAATACTTTATGATGATCCAAAACTGAAACCCAAGAGAATATTGACTACCAAAAAAGATCTATAACACGAAAAGAAATTGAAGCAGCAATAGTCTCCGAAAAACAGAAAAGTACAGGAACTGACAGATTCTCTGATAAATTCTAAAAGACCTTTAAAGAACTAATTCCAACTCTCCTTAAACTTTTCCATGAAATAGAAACAGAAGGAAAACTGCTTAACTCATTCTACATAGCCAGTATTACATTCACCCCAAAACCAGACAAAGACACATCCAAAAAGGAGAACTACAGGCCAATCTCCTTAATGAACATCAATGCAAAAATCCTCAATAAAATAATGGCAAACTGAATCCAACAACATATCAGAAAGATCATAAACCATGACCAAGTCGGCCTTCATTCCAGGGATGCAGAAGTGGTGTACGCAAATCAATAAATGTAATACAGCACATTAATAATAGCAAAGACAAAAACCACTGTATCATCTCAATAGATGCAGAAAAAGACTTTGATAAGATTCAACACTACTTCATGATAAAAGCTTTAAGAAAACTAGGAATAGAAAGAATGTACCTCAACATTATAAAGGCTATATATGACAAACCTATAGCCAACATCATACTCAATGGAGAAAAACTGAAACCATTTCCTCTAAAATCAGGTATAAGACAAAGGTGCCCACTCTCCCCATTCCTATTCAACATAGTTCTAGAATTCCTAGCCAGAGCAATTCGGCAAGAAGTAATAAAAAGAATACAGTAGGTAAAGAAACTGTCAAAATATCCCTATTTGCAGACAACACGATCCTATACCTCAAAGACCCAAAACACTCTACCCAAAAACTCCCAGACACCATAACAGCTTCAGCAATGTAGCAGGATACAAAATCAACTTACAGCTTTTCTATACACCAATAATGAACAAATTGAGAAAAGAATATAGGTAAACCATTCCATTTATAATAGCCTGAAAAAAATAAATACCCAGGAATAAACTTAACAAAGGATGCAAATGACCTCTACAAGGAGAATTACAAAGCTCTGAAAAAAAAAGACTGAGGAAGACTACAGAACGTGGAAAGATCTGTGCTCATGGATTGGCAAAATCAACATAGAAAAATGGCTACACTACCAAAAGCAATCTACATGTTCAACGCAATTCCCATTAGAATCCCAATGACATTCATCAGAAATTGAAAAATCTACCCTAAACTTCATTTGGAAACACAGAGACTGCAAATAGCCAAGGCAGTACTCAGCAAAAAGATTAACACTGGAGGTATCACAATACCTGACTTCAAGCCATAATACCCAACAGAGCCATAGCAATAAAAACAGCATGGTACTGGCACAAAAACAGATATGAAGACCAGTGGAACAGAACAGAGGACCGAGATATGAATCCACACAGCTATGCCCACCTTTTGACAAAGGCACCAAAAACACATAATGGAGAAGAGTCTACAGCTCTATCACCCTTAACGTGCCCGATCTCGTCTGATCTCAGAAGCTAAGCAGGGTCAGGCCCGGTTAGTACTTGGATGGGAGAACAGACAGCCTCTTTAACAAATGTTCCTGGGAAAAGAAGTTATCTGCCTGCAGAAAACTGAAACTAGATTCATGCCTATCACCCTGTACTAGTTTCAACTCAAAGTGGAATAAGGACCTTAATATCAGAACTAAAACTCTGAAGTTAGTACAGGAAAGAGCAGGAATACTCTGGAAGCAATAGGTATAGGCAAAGGATTCTTCAGTAGAACTCTAGCAGCCCAGCAACTAAGAGAAAGGATGGACAAATGGGACTTCATGAAATTAAAAAGCTTCTGGACAACAAAAGAAATGGTCTCTAATTGAAGAGACCACCCACAGAGTGGGAGAAAATATTCACTGGCTATACATCAGACAAAGGACTGATAACCAGAATATACAGGAAGCTCAAGAAATTAAACTTCCCCAAAATCAATGAGCCAATAAAGAAGTGGGCAAGTGAATAAACAGAACTTTTTCAAAGGAAGAAATCCAAATGGCCAGAAAACACATGAAAAAATGCTCACCATCCCTGGCTGTAAAGGAAATGCAAACCAAAACCACACTAAGAATCCACCTCACCCGTTAGAACAGCTATCATCAAAAACACCACAAACAACAAATGTTGGCGAGGATGTGAGGAAAAAGGAACCCTCATACACTGCTGGTGGGAATGTAAGCTAATACAACTACTTTGGAAAACAATATGAAGGCTTCTTAAAAAACTAAACATAGATTTGCCATATGATCCAGCAATTCCACTCCTAGGGATTGCTGAAGGAATGCGACTCAGGTTATTCCAAAGGCACCTGCACACCCATGTTTATTACAGCACTATCCACAACAGCCAAGTTATGGAAACAGCCAAGATGCCCCACTACTGATGGATGGATTAAGAGTATGTGGTATTTATACACCATGGAATTTTACTCAGCCACAAAGAATTAAATTTTGTCATTCTCAAGTAAATGGATAGAACTGGAGAACATCATCTTAATCAAAGTTAGTCAGACTCAGAGGTCAAAAATCTTATGTTCTCCCTCATATATGAATTATAGACCTAAAACAAATGCTGTAATATTATTGATATGGGTCACACACTAAGGGGAGAATGCATACAGGAGGAATAGAGAAAGGGAAGGAAACCTAAATCTTGCAAGTGTTTGATGTGCCCACTTAGAGGAGTGAATAAAGTAATCTTAAACTGGCAGAGGCCACTATGGGACGGTGACGGGAAGTAGTGAAGTGGTCTGGTAGAAATGAACCAATTCAGGTTGTAACACACATGTGCATGGAAGCAATGCTAGGAATCTCTCTGTATAGCTATCTTTATCTCAAGCTAGCAAAAATGCTATGTCTTTCTTATTATCTTTTATGTTTTCTCTTGAACAAAATTGGAGAAAAGGGCAGAACAGGTTCTGCTTAGAAGCAAGGGTGGTTTGGGGGGCAGGGAAGGGTGCTCAGGGGCAGGGGGAGAGATGGCCCAAACAGTGTATACGCATATTAATAAATGTATAAACAATTTAAAAAAATGAGAAACAAATAAAAATTTTAAAACAAGGGATTAAAAACTTTTATAAATCTCTTAATAAGATAAGTTATATCATAAAGCCTTTTGCTTTTTGCCCAAACTCATGTAAAATCAGAGCAAAAAATATAAAAGGGAATTAGGTGTATTAAGAACATCAAGGATTACTAATTCTTAGAAACTAGCAGGATAATTCATTGTAAAAGTGCTTATTTTCCTTTAGAAAAGATGATAAACTAATGGTCTGCTTCTAAAACTTAGAACCAGAGTATAAAATTTTACTCAATAAATTTCAGTTAAGTTAGCAAATATTTTAATGCAAAAAAAAGGAGGGGGGGAGGAAGGAATGGGGGACTAAAGCTTTAGCACCTGTTCCAGTTGGGAAAGAAAACAAACTTGTTCAGAGGAAACACAATGAAAAGGTCAACAGGTAAAAGAACAAACTGTAGATACTATACAAGAAAATACTATTTGCCAATTAAAAGGAATGAAATAAGAATACTACAGAAACAGGAGAGAATTTCAGAAATGTGCTAAAAGAAGTCAGACACAGAAGAATATATAGTACATGATACTATTCATATGAAATTTTAGGGAATACAAATGTAATTTACTGTGATGAAAGGCAAATCAGTGTTTATCTGGGCCAGGGTTGGGAGCTGATTAGTAAGGGACAACGGAACCACTGGCATGATGGAAAGTCTCTGTATCTTGATTGTCATGGCTATACAGGGATAGGTATTTCTCAGAACTCACTGAACTGTACCTTAAAATATCTGCCTTTATTGCCTATAAATGATATCTCAAAAAAAGTTGATTTTTAAAAAGTCAATGAGCTGGGAAACATACATTATGTGAGCAAGGAGGAAAGAAACAGGTGAACATAAGGGCAATGGAAAGTAAGAGATCCAACAGTACATGGAGGCAGAAGATGAAAGAAGGACAGGTGAAAGGAAAAAAAAACAGGCAAGAACTAGAGATTCTTGGATCTTCATTCTAAATCTCTCAAAACCATTTACTTCATCTCTACTAACCACCCCAATAAGAAATCACTACTTTCTGTCTCCTGGATTGGTACTCCAAAGTGGTTTCCTTATCCCAAGTCTTTTTCTTCTCCAAATACAGTCTCCACACTAGGTCATTTTGAAATGAAAAAATGATCTTAAATAGTTTATATATATTATGTAAAGACAAAGTCCAGGTCAGAGGGTGCAGCTCAAGTGGTGGAGTGCTTGCCTAGAAAGCACAAAGCCCTGAGTTCAAACCCTTAACTAGGTCACATCTACCTTATCGCCCTACCCTTGCCTGCCCACTATACTCTGCTGTTTGCTGCATCAAGCTCCTTCTGGTTTCAGGTCTCTACTCTTCTTTTTCTGACTCTAGGAGCCTTTGCTCTTGCTATTCCCACTGCTTTTAAATACTCCCACTTCTACCTATTCTTTAATTTTGAGTTGACATTGCTTCCTCCAAAAGTATTCAAAGTAATCCTTAATCCCTCCAGACTGGGTTAAATAGCCTCTTTTAGATGGTCCCAAAGCACCGTCTACAACATTTCCATATTATAAAAGTTAGAAAAATCTGATTACTTATTAGTATTCTTTAACTGGAGTTAAATGATGAGGCAGACACTATTTCTAGTTTGCTCACCATGTTTACCTATCAACAGGTCTCAATAAACATCTCTGAATGTTAGAGGAAAAGAGGAAGAGGGGGCATTTCAGAAGTGGAACCAAAAGAGGGCTCAATCTCAGCAGTTATCATTGTCCTTTGAAAGTTTGTTGGCTTGCTAACATACTTTTCTGAAATCCCTTACAAGTTTCATACAGTAATTTTCAAATTTACAATTCATTCGTAACTAGCTATTAATTTCCACTCCACTGAATTCTAGTTTTTTACTTACAAAACAAAAGACTTTTCCTAGAAATTGCTGCTGTCAGTAAATTATCATGTTTCAAAGTCTTTATTTTCCCTACCCTTCACCTGCCCATCCCTTCTATCATGAGCAAACATGCCAGTTCACTGAGAAGCCAGTGAAGACATCCTTTGGTAATAAATGAGTTAACAGACTTTCAGTTATTCTTAACCAAAGGTTTTCTCTGAACTACCATCAAAGTAAACTACATTTGCAGAAACCTTGGAACAAAACAATTCACCTGCAAAAGAAAAACTCATCAGACAAAAACAGGACTTCAACTTCCACCCACAGGAATAAGGTGAACAAATATGCTTTCAAAAGGTATGAAGTATTATAAAAATGTCAGGATTAATTACTTAAAGGCTAGATGGTAAAATGTCCAGCTATCTTTCCCAAGATTACATTATTTTTTAAAGAAATTTTTTGGAAACTGTTGCCATTACTACCACTTTAAACAGAATAATCCTATAATAGTAAAATATGATGATCTAAAACACTGAAAAAAGAAATGATCACTGAAAAACACTTACGAATTAACTGCTGACAAAAGACTGCTTCAAACCTCTCTTGGATATTTTTGTGTATATCTTCTAAGTAGAAATCAAAAACCAGGTCTCAAGTGTGAGGCCGGGGTTCAAAATCCCAGCATCGCCAAAAATTAAAAGGTTAAAAACCAGGTCTCATAAAGCTGTTTCATAAGTTTTCAATATGCTGCAAAGTTCACGTTTCAGAAGTCTAGAAATAATTTTAGAAATGTGATTTCCAGTGTTATTCACATTCCTGGAATGCCTTTGACACAAAAGCCAAAAACATATATTTACTTTACCAAATTAATAAATTATATAAAAATACACCATTAATTAAACTCATCATTAGGCAAATTAAAGGACTTTAATAAAAAGTAAACATACCCATCAAACATGTAGAAGCAGCTTAAATTTTAATATATTAACTTTTAAATGTGTGGCTGCTCCCTCTTCACTAATATAATTATCACACTGGCTTAAACTCTAGGCAGTTTTATGTACTGGGCACCATACTAAGAAAACAACAGGCCTTATCTTATTTCATACCAAAAGAAAGCTCAATCTAGACACTACCACCATCCCTATTCTACAGAAGAAGAAACAGAAATGGAATTCTTTAACCTTAATTTATTTCCTAAAGAGAAAAGGAGAGGGTGTGGAGGAGGAAGAGTGAGGAAAAGAGAAAAACTGCTGGAGGAAGCCTCACCTCCTCACGACTTAATTCATCACTGTGTTTCCAGCTGTGATTCATTATTGGCTAAGGTGAGAAAGAGGTAAAGGGCAGATTTTTGCAGTCTTAAGTATTTTCAAATTTCCCCTACCAGGAAGTGTACACTCATTGTACATCACTATGAAAAGCAGAATTCTAAAGTAGTCACCAAAATTCCCATCTCCTGGTGCACATCCCCTATAATAATGCTCTCCCCTTGACTGTAGGCAGGACTGCGAATATGATGGATTTCACTCCCTTGGTTTTATATGACAAAAGTGAAGTTAAGTTGTCACTGTGTGAGAGGATGCAGTTACCTGGCAAAGATCTGAGATGGGCCCATCTGACATTAGCAAGAACATGGGTCCCAGGCTTAGTCACAAGGAAATGAATTCTGACATGAACTGTGAGCCTGCAAAAATACCCTGAGCCTCAGATGAGATCACAGCCCTGGCCAACTCTGATTTCAGCCTAGTACAATCCTGAACAGAGAACACAGTCAACCCATGCTCAGATGAGAGTAAATCTGCAGTGTTTTAAATCTCTAAATTCCTAGAAATTTGAAATAACCATTCCCTTACTCAAAAAAGTGTGAAACCCTAAGAAGTATGGCATTCAAGTCCTCTACAAAATCCTTTATTCCTTCTGAGACTTACCTCCTCATGTATTTATTTTCTGTTCCTCATCTACTGACCCCAGATAGCCCTCCTTCATACTCATTACACAGAACAGCCTTCTGGCCTACTCATCAAATCTCAGGCACCAAGTAATACGCCCATTTCTCCTCCTTCTTCTCACTTTGGACCAGCTGGCAGAAAGTGTCCCTTTCCCGCATTATCAACATTTCCTTCTTGCATACCAGTCCATTTTTGTCTTTGCTGAAATCCTACTTTCCTTTTCAGGATAAGTTCAAATACAACTGCTTTAAGAATTATTCTAATGGAAATAAATGAAGGCACAATCCAAGAGGACTTGAAATATTTATGCTATATAAAGGCAAGGCAAGTACTGGTGTTTTGTTCTAAAAAGTTAAAAGACTATTATTGCCTTACACAGAGAAACCGTTACCTTTAAGTCCTTACTATAACACTCTTAAAATAAGAAAACAAATTAAAAGCAGAAACATATACTGATAGCACTAAAAAAAAAAAAAAAGACATCAGAAACTAGAGGAAATGAATTATAAAAACCAGATAGAAAAACTATGCAGTAATTTGCAAATAAAGCAGTAGGAGGCTTAATAGCCACTTAAGAGGGCGTTTTATTTCATCAGAGTACAACTAGAGTTCAAACTGTCTCTCCTTCGATATCCCCTTAATTACCCTAGTATCCTCAAATATCTTAGCTGTAAGGTGCCCATACTTAGCCTCATAATTTTTACAATCTGGTCTAATCCCCACTTAGTAACTGTGAAAACAGGGTTATGTCCTCTTTTTTCAGTATTCTAGGACATGGTAAGCATGGGTTAAATGTATTTTTTGATTTTCATTTCATTAGTAATACAAACTAAAGAGCATATGACCTTTTACCTTTACATTTTTACGTTCAGGCCTACAAAAAATGGAAAAAATTTTAGCATGAATGCTTGTATAGACATAGATAATATTTATCAAAGGTTAACATCATGATGTCATGTTTGTTCTCTCTCTCTCTGTCCGCCTCTCCACACACATACACACAAAGCCACCATGTTTCGCTGAACAATGTGAAAATGAGTTACAGAAAGCATAACACTTAATCCCTAAATACTGCATTCCAGTACATGTCTCCTATGAGTAAAGAAATTCTAACAAATCATACCATTATTATACCTGGGAAAGAGAAAAAACAATTCTGTAACAACTATCATAAAGATAAAACTGTTTTCCTATACATTACTACAGGACATAATCTCCACGTAATTTCAAAAAACAAAGTTTAGAATTTTAAAGAGTTTAATATAACACAGTACGTTTTATAAAATATTCTAAAGTATTTTTAACATTTCATATGAAAAAACATTACTAACATTAAAGCTGGTTCATTCTCCCCATGTTTAAATATACCTTAAATTACAAATATTATTCTCAACACTTGTTTTTTTCATTAATCTTTCAACAAATTTCATCCATTATGTTTACTGTAAATGTAGCTCAAACTACAACAAGATTTATTTTTGTTCCAAAATATACATTAATGATACTTTTAAAGTTTTTTAACAGGAAGTTTTTCATGATCAAAGATAACATATTAAAATATGCTTACTTAGTTAGGATTTGACTTTCTTTGTATGCTGCTTATTCCTGATTCAAGTGGATCAAAACGAAAAATGCAGTTTGCATGCAAAATGTGATGAAACTACTGTCTCTGAAATGCTTGACAAATTACTTCACCATGAGATTAACTGCCTTACAGCTGGCTTGTTAATCAAAGAATCAAAGGCCAAAAATGAATTTTAGTAATAAGGTCAATTAGCCTTAAATTATAATTAACTGAGATAGGAAAATTTAATCGGAAAAACAAAGAAACAGTTGATGCAAGGTATTTGATTACTAAAGTAATATCTCAATTATTAGAAGTACCAAAATGCTTAATAGTAATCAATTAAAATATCATGCTTTAATATACTCCTGGTTGTTCATGTCTCAACAGACCCACCAAACACACTTGCCGGAAGACAGACCTTAACTTTTTTTCTTTTTCATACTTGTCCCGAATTTAGAAAAATAATTTTTTCTCCCCCTTTTCCTCAATTATTGGCTTTATCTTTTTGCAAACTTGAAAATGTCAAGTAAGCAGTTATTAGGCTTATTTACAATATGCTCTTTTCTGAACCAGGAGTTCTACTTTTCAAGAGCTTGACATTATGTGACCTAAAAAAACTTCCAATATTCAATTATTTAAACATATGCAACAAATATATTTTTACAATAAATAAATTGAACTATTATGTGTAAGTTTGAGATCTATTCAGCAAACATCAATTGGTGAAGATAAAAGTTTTACTTACATTTGTAATAGCTAAAGCATTTTTATCATAATATTTCTTCTTTTCATATTTATCTCTGATGAAAAATTCTACTGCTCTGAAAACAGATAACTTAAGGAAAAGCATGAGTTCAATCACACGTATATTTCCTTTATTCATTCCTCTTTACAAAGCCTACACTCTAAATTTCCCATTTCCCAATCTGTACTTTCTCTCTTATAATATTTCTCCAACTAAGTTATGTAACCTGCTTTTCCTCCTCCTGAAGTCCACTTCTTTCAGGAACCATTCAACGAAAACCACCTCACCTAATTTCAGAAAGAAAACAATTTAGTACAATTCTTAGTTCCTCCACCACCACCACTACCATCACCACCCTCCCCTATCACCAAACTCTAATTCCAGCTGGTTTCGAGTTTCAATACTCACAATGTGCCAGACACTACATACTATACATTGTACGTTTTGTTTTCTTTAGTTTCTCTCACAAGCCAGTAATGTGCACATTATAATTTGTATACCGTAAATAAAGAATTAGCAACCGAAGGCTGGGCACGGTGGTTCAAGCCTCAGGGCAGAGGTTAGGAAGATCACAGTCCTAGGCCAGCCCAGGCAAAAAGTTAGTGAGACGCCCATCTCAACCAACAAGCTTGGGGTAGAGGTGCACATCTGCAGTTCCAGCTACACAGGAGGTACAGGCAGGAGAACCACAGTCCAGAAGCATCTCCCTGGGCAAAAATGGGAGACTATATCCAAAATATAACTAAAGCAAAAAAGGGTTGGGGTAGCATCTCAAGTGGCAGAGTGTCTTGCCTATCAAGCTTGAGGCACTGAGTTCAAAGCCCAGTAACACACACACACACACACACACACACAAAGAAAACAAAGCAACCTGGAAAGATTAAATAATTGATTCCAACATCAATGTTCTTTTTCACTATATGTGCTATATAATAAATGGGTGGGTAAGTCACGTAGGATTCCTTGTTTATTAGCAGAATAGTAGTCAATATTTTTCTTACAAAGTTAAGGAATGTAGAAGTACATAAAACTACTTCCACTTATAATAGAAACCTTTCAGAAATTATCTAACAAGTAAGCAATATAAGAAATTTTTTTTCAGGTCAAAGCTGATCTGCTTGATACACATCACTGACAGAAAATCAAAGGATTAGGACAGGAGAACTCACTAGGACCTTCCTAATTATTAACAGAAAACACAGTGTGGCTCAAGTGGCAGAGTGCCTACCTAGCAAGCACAAGTGTGAGGTTCAAACTGCAGTACTATTGAAAAGAAAAAAATCACAATTTATCCCAGGGGTCAGCAAACTTCCTCTTAAAAGGTCACATGATAAGAATTTTCAGCTTAGTACAACAGATACTATATATTTTAACTATTCAACCCTGCCTCTGTAGCTCCAAAGTGGCCATAGAAAATTCCATAAATAAATAGGCTTGGCTGAGTGCTGATGAAACTCATTTTCAAAAACAGGTAGCTTGTTCACAGGCCTATATTACTGCTTCCTCAATTCTATTCCAATTTCAGAGGGGAAAGAAGAGCCAATGGATGCATAGAGGGAATCTATCTGTCTACAAACTGTCATCATAGACAACTCTGAGAGCTTTCAAAGGAAATTCTGACTAATTCCCAAAGGATGGCCCAATGTACAGTCTCATTTGTGGTGCCAATAGGCACTTATTATTTAACTGGCAGTTATTGTGACTTTGAAGTTCACTAATCTACTGAACCCAAAACTATGTGAGTAAAAAAGGTAGGAACAGTTTTGGGAATGATATATGCAAAGCACTTAGTATAATACCTGACAAACTAAGCAATCATTAGCTTTTATTTTTACATAACTTTGTGCTTCAGTTTCATCAACTTAAAAAGGGGAATATTTATAGGATTTTTGTTAAGAATTAAAAAAGTACTAAGTAAGAACAGTGACTGGCACATAGTGCTATTTTAAGTTTTAGCTCTTATTATTAACAAAATGTTATTCTGATAGGCAAATCTTTTAAAAGATAAGGTTCATGGAAGGGGTAGGAAATAACTATGTTAAGGGTTAAGACAGCTTGCATATAATCAAGTTTAAACAAGTGAGTAAATGAGAAACAATTTGGTTATCAGGAAATATTTATCCTCATTTTCTGGTCTACAGATGCAATATGAGACATATGGACTGAGTTATACAGAGTAGATCAAAACCCAATTGAAAAAACAAAAATAGGACAACAATATTCTCAGAGAATCAAGTGAAGGGACATACTGACAAAATTCAAGTTTAAATGGCTGATTTTGGATTTAGTAAACAAAAACATTAAAATATCACAGAATCTTCTCCATGTTCACAAAGCACTTAGTATGCACCCCTAAATATCTTTACTCCCAAATGGAAAAACTGATACTATCCAAACTCAGAAAAATTTTAACATTACTACGTGCTTTATCTTTTAACAAGGATTTGTATTTTAAGATTTTTTTCCCTTCTTTAAAGACACCATTTGAAAGACAATTAAATTAATATCTACTCCCAAAGAACAAAATCTTCCAGTTCCAGACACAGAACACGGACAGCAATAAAACTTTGAAAAGCTCAAAGGAGAAGAACTGCTGATAAGCTTTGGTGTACAATAGATCTCATGGAACTGAAGTAATTAAAGTTTTTAGATAAAACAGAATATCCTAATAATGAAAGTTTAATGTAAAGCTTTATCATGGTCACACACTAGCACACGCAGCCTATCATTAAGCACAACCCTCATGAGAAATTACACTTTCACAACAGCTTTTGTATAGCTTTGGTATTGTAAAGGTTTTAAAAAGCAGCTAATCTTGTTAAGAATGTAATGAAGGCCCATATTATATGAATTTAACTCAGTTTGGTTCACTTGCTTCAAGGGGTGATAGGTATTTATATCTATAAAAGTACAGAGATGTTAGGCTTTTCAAAGAGCCAGAAGCTTTAGAATGATGGATGGATGGATGGATGGCAGGTTGATTTATTTTCTTACTAATCTCCCTAATAAAACCTCCAAATCATAGGTTTCATAAACAAAAGAAGGACAAAAGTGTTTTTATAATAACTGAGGTGCTTTTTTTTTTTTTTTTTATGAGACAGTTTTCACTATGTGGCCTAGGGTCATCTAAAACTCCTGGGCTCAAGAGATTCTCCCACGCAAGCCTCCCGAACAGCTAGAACTACAAAGCCTGGCTTTTTTTTTTTCCTTAGGGCTATTGTATTACATTTGATATGGTGGCTAATCTCATAGTCAAAGAGTTTTCATCTTTTACACTTAACGTTAGTAGTCATGTAACTCAAGTATGTTTAGACAAAGTCCCTCTTAAAACCGTTCCCAACAGCCATTAGATTATATTTTTTTGTGAACAACGAAAGATCAGCACCTCATACAAATATGATTGTAATTAGAACTTCTTTGGGAGAATGGTATTTAGATTGAAAAAACTAAATGTAAGCTTGAGCTAACAACAGCAAATACACACATAATCCAAGAGCCTAACATGAATCAAACCTGGTTCTGAAAAACTGAAAAGTTTACCCAGCTCTTAAGATTTAGTTGCAAAGAGTGTCAAACTATATAGTCCTATTTATTTTTAAAGGTCATCAAAACTCAATGTGGCAATGTTGATTTTACTCAGATTATCATCACTAAATAATACTGGAGTGCTGTTATATAGGAGCAAAGTCGGGAAGCTTTGGAAAGTTTGGGTAGCTCTCTGAGCAACCTACCATAAAAAGAAAAAAATATTATGCTCTATCTCATTAGGTTACTTTGAGAATTAAATGCCAAGCTCAGTGTTTGGCGTAGGGTTTACCCTATACGACTTACTACTTTACTTTAAATGGTTCTTTTCCTTATTTTATCTTTGTATATCAAGGTCAAAGATTTACTGATACCAGATTCTAACCAAGCCACTATAAAAATCTCTGGAATTTAGATACGCACCAAATATTTTTAAATGTATCAGACAACATATCAAAGCAACATACCCTCTCATTAATGCTTTATTTCTCTAAAGGTCATCATAAAATTAATGTATAATTACTTAAGAAACAGTATGCCTATCAACCTATACAAAATGGTAACTACCAGGATATATACATACATATATATATAGAGAGAGAGAGACACACACATACGTACGTATACATGTATGTATATGTATATGTATATACATATATGTATGTATACGTATATGTGTACATATATACAGTTTTTCCCGAATATGCAGGATTATTTGAAAGCAACATGGAATCAAGGTGCTGGGTTAAACAACTTGGTACCATAAGAGAGATAAAAACCAAAACTTTCAAGAACCTTAAGTAATTTACCCTGTAATTTTCAAGAGAAACCCAAAATAACCCAAACCAACATAAAAACTATTCCTCCCCCACCAAAACAAAAATGGTGCTGGGCACCAGTGGCTCACTCCTGTAATAATAGCTACTTGGGAGGCTGAAATCAAAGAGGATGCAGTTCAAGGACACACCGAGCAGATACTTCATGAGGCCTCATCTCCAAAAAATAACCAGAGCAAAGCATGGCTCAAGCAGTAGAGTGCCTGCTTTTGCAAGTTCAAAGCCTCGAGTTCAAACTCCAGTTCCACCAAACAAAAAGCAAGGAGGATTCTTCAACTTAAGGGAACTGTCTTTTGTGAACTCAGGCTCATCAGCAGATAGCAGATAGAAGAATAAGTTAATATAATCAGGATACAGTTGGTAACAACCACCTAGGATACTGATTCATTTGCCTGTTTCCTTTTATCATGCTCTATTTCTCAGAGTTCTACCATAGGCCGTTACTTTTCATAGAAGGAAAAAGCACATAAAAAAGAGTAAGAGACTACTTACCACCCTAGTTAAATATAACTTCACCCAACACTTTTCATCACCTACACATTAAGTGACTCTCCAATCTGCATTTCTGGCTGTGTTCTAGGGTCTAGACTCATATTTCCAAGTACCAAATGGGTAACTGTGTGTGTGTGTTTGGTGTGTGTGTGTGTGTGTTTGGTGTGTGTGTGTAACAGACACCTGCATATGCTCAAAGTAATGGAGCATGGTTTCTTACTTTTCATTTTTAAACCCTAAACTTCTACCTGATAATGAATTACTTCTCTCAATGAATAAGCTTTATATTCACCCAATCTGGAAACTCTGGGGTCATCTTAGTGTCTTCTTTAGAACTAAAGCCCATCTTAACCCAGTCCAACTGCTTCTGCATTCCCAGTTCCCCCTAGTTCCTTCCTGTCTATGCTCAATGCCACCATACAATTCAGAGCTTCATGACCGCTCATTTTGCCCTGTACTAATATTCTACATGGTTTCTGTCTGCTTTGGCATCTCCTACTTACTCTAACTAATCCTCCTTGCAGTAGAAGATACTTCTCTAATATTTCTCCTATTTCAAAATCCTTCATGGATTTTCAAACACTTCAATCCCCTGGGACAATGAAATGAGGTCCAAACTGCTCTAAGTGATACTGAAAACCCTTAATATGGACCAAAATACCTTTTGTCACTTACCCCACGAAACTAAAATTAGGTCATGTCAAAACCCTAAAAGTAATGTTTCCTCACAGCTGCATACTTTTGCTCAGACAATTTTATACCCAAAGTGTACCGTCCAATCTTATCCTAGGATCTTTCTATAACAAAAATCACATTGGATATCAGACTGCTAAATTTGTGAGAAGGGGTTGGGAGAATAGAAATAAAGAGGTCAAATGCAAATTACTAATTTTTCAATTATAACTTTGAAAGGTTCTATTCAAATAGGAAAATAAATATATAATGGCCTAAATCTCTATGTGAAGAAAGATCATCACCCCACCCCCACTGGGCACATGAATGAACTGTTTTATTATACAAATGGTTTGGCCTTGAAGAAGCTACCTATAATTGTCAGAACACAAATGTCATTATCTTTTGGACAAAATCCAAATACCTATAATTAATTAGATGACCTGTTTTCTCAAACTTCAGTGAATTTTAGAAATCCTATAGAATCAAATGATTTTATCTTTAACAAATGTGGAAACCATCTTGACTAAAATGTCTATGGGGAAACAAACTACTCAAAAAACACAGATTTGTAAAGCAAACACAGTTCTGTGCAATCTTAAAGGTGATCATAAATCCCCATGGAGATGACTTTAAAATACTCAAGATGCTCATAAATCAAATCTCTAGTAGCAGTCTAAAATAATAAACACCATGTACTTTCCTATCAAGAGATGGACATCAATCAAAAAGAATCACTCATAACATTTTAGACTTAATGATAATTATATATAAAAAAAAATCTCTATGTACTGTGGATCACCAAAATCCTATTAAAAACCTATCTATATAAAAAGCACAGCTCAGGAAAAATCAATTTCCATCTTTTTTTCTTTTCAGTGCTGGAGATCAAACCCAGGGCCTTGTCACGCTAGGCAAGGGTTCTCACACTGAGCTACATCCCCAGCCCTTGTTTTTTTTTTTGAGACTCGGTCTCACGGTGTAGCCCAGGCTTGCCTCACACTGGATCTTCCTGCCTCCGCTCCTAAGTACTGGGATTACAGATGTGCATCACCATACCCTGCATTTTCCATCTTTCATGAGAAATAGGGTGATAAAGTTTACATCTACCTAATACCAACAGATAAACTACTAATGGTGAAAATTAGTTAATTCTCTTAAAACACACGATTATACAAACTTAAAGGATACTGATCTGTCTGTGGTCTTCGAAAGTTCTCTGGAAGATTGGCTTCATAGAGTAGTCTTGCTTTAGTATTTCCCATGTCTTGCATGCACTGTAATAAAAAAAAGAAATCAAGTATTTTCATTACTCACATTACCATTAAAAAGTAACTCCTATACACACTACATACAAACATATAAACAAATCATGAGTAACATTTATTATTTCCAGCACATTCTTCCATGTAAAATAATAATTTAAATTGTAACTAAGAAATTAGTTATCCAAGTTCCAAACAGAAGCATTATTTTTAACTCTTCACATTTTCGAACATATGGAGAGCCACAGTTCTTTAAATGTCTTTTCTAAAACCACCCCACCTTCATACTTGGTACTTCCTGAAAGAGAAATTCTTGTGAGTTTGATGGATGTTTTATTACTTTTTAAAATACCACCTGAAACAACAAATGCTGCCATTTCCAGGCTAACAGCTCAAGATCAAATTTTCTTTGAGTTTCAATACACTCTAGGATTCTCCCAAGTTATAATCATGATACAATGGGAGCCAGAAAAAAAAAGAGATGTAACACTGACCTACTATTCTACAGAATTCGGTTGGTTTCTTTGGAGTTATTAATCCCTTTGAGATTTTGCTGAAATTGAGCCTAATAGCTCAATTTCATATACAAGTTCAGAAGAGCACAGAACCTTGAAGTGAATTGGATGAGTGTTCCCAAAGGTCCATGTGTTAAAGATTTGGTCCCCAGGATGGCACTATCATGAGGTAGTGGAACCTTTAGATGTGCCCAAGTGGGAGGTCCTTAGGGGTGTGTTATTTAAGGGGACTATCAGACCCCAGCCTCTCTTTTCTGTCTCATGATGTAAGTACTTTGCTCTGTCATGCGCTCCCCATAATTATCATCCAGCACCCCATCACTGGCCCAAAACAGGGTTGCCCAATCTTGGGCCAGAACCTCCAGAACTATGAGCTAAATAATCCTTCCTTCCTTATAAGTTAATTGCCTCCAGTATTTCATTATAGTAACATGAAGCTAATACAAACCTTCTACCTAAGATCTAAGAACTACTGCTCAGAAGATAAAAAACAATTTGATTATCATTTCAACCAGTTTAAGTTTTAATATCTGAGTGATGACTACACAGCATTTTCTTGATATTTTATTACAGTAGAAACTAAATGCAAGAATTATAAACAAAGTATAATATTATATTACATTATTTTCACAGAGCTTGAGCTCCTTAAAATATTTTAATTGGCAGAGAGATCAGTTTCTATAATTTTTCCCCTAATTTCCCACACACATAACCCCTACTCCTCTGAGAAAACAATCCAGATTGAACAGATTACCTGATGTTGACTTAGAATTGAAGTCCTAAAATGTACACAGAATCATCTTCCTTCAAATAAAAAATATAATGACTCTTCCCAATGGAGTGTTTTAAGGTGTATAAAATTCCAATACACACTAGTTTTTGGGCATATATTCCACTTTGCCTCAATATATAAATACTGTCTCAAAGTAAATTAGATTTCTAAGTCATTTCTCTATCTACAATGACAAAGTAAAAGAACAAAACAGTGGGAAGAAAAAGTAATTATAAACAGTGAAAGAATTAAGGATTTTTGTCATTTAGCCCTCAAAATGAAATAGAAACTATGTCAAAGTAACTTGGGAATTTAGAAGCACAGATAACAAGTTAATTATAAAGACATTAAACATTTGGAAAGAACTAGATTAAGAAAATGCCTCAGTTTACACAATGTCTGTTCACTGAAACTGTGAAGAGAAGAAAAATTTTTAAGTTTTTATCAGGCAAACGTACATAGAAATTTCAAGAGAAAAGTTAAGACTTAAAAACAGTATCTATTATATATACCATCTCATCAATCATCAGTTAACATTTTTTCATGTTTTGACATCTCTGAAGTAGGAATTGATGATATCTTATAAATGACAGATAAATTGTTATTCATCCATAAAATTAACGTGCTTCTTACAATCAGCAGTCATATAATTCAATGAATATGATTGTACGTGTTTATTTAATGTAGGCCATTAACATTTTGTTTTGGCAAAAAAATTAGAAACAAGAAATACAAATATTCATGCATAATTATATATGCATAAATATATATACCTTATACCATTGTACATCTACATTATACCACACAAAGCTATTAAACTGTTCTAGTGATGTGATCTGCCACATTTTGACAGTAGAGAAAATAACAGACATAAAGATCTGAAAGGGAGAGGTGATGTGAAGTAATGAAACATTTCTACAGTAGGCCATGCCAAAAGTGACTGGGTGCAGATGCATGTGTCTGTAACTAGGACTGTGGGAAAGAAGGACTCAGTGACATCACAGATATACACAGATCATTTTGTGAGGATAAGGAAGATACCTGTAAGCTTAGTTTTCTAGGTTTCCAAAAGTAGAATAGAGAAGGATGGGAGGGAGGTCAGAAGTGAAAGGATCAGAGGAGATAAGATGAAGAGCTAAATTTGGAGATGAGAAGGTAAGAAGTTTAAAAAAAGAAAGAAACAAACAAAGAGCTGGTATTTTGGGGAGGTGATGAGGAATATGGTACAAACCAGCAGTTCTCAAAGTTTTAAGACATTACAAATAAGAACACTATAAAACACTTAGGGAAATATACTTTACTGGTAAATTTCTGCCTGGTAACTGGCAAAAGAAAATATGTAAAGAATATAATTATAATGCTGAGCCAGGCACAATGGCTCACACCTACAATCCCAACTAGTTAGGAGGTAGAGATTGGGAGGAGCACACTTTCAGTGCAGTTTTGCAAAGTTAGTGAGACCCCCATCTTAACAAATGAGCTGGGTGTGGTAATGCATACCTACAATTTCAGCTACATGGGAGGCATAGGTAGGAGAATCACATTTGAGGCAGCCCAGCACAAAAAGAAGCAAGACTCTAACCCCACTTAGCAATCTATATACACTTTTTAAAATGAAGGACAGGACAGTAAAAGGTCCTGTCTAAGGGTGGGTACCAGTGGCCACTGGCAGAGGTGGGGAGGGCGGAGGTGGGTACCAGTGGCCACTGGTGGAGGAGAGTAAAAGGAGAGGGTGAAAGAGGGTAAATATGGTCTAAGTACTCTTTTTAATTGTATGAAAACAGGACAAAATGAAATCTGCTGAAATACTTCTAGGAAGGAAGAGATAGGGGATGAAGGAGAATGATGAAGGGGATGAATCTAATTTAAGCAAATGTGTAGACGTCACAATGAAACCCCCAGTACCACTAATATATGCTAATAAAAATGTTAAAATATGTATTTAAATATGTATGTATGTGTGCATATACATATATATGTATGTATGTATGTATGTACAAGGCCATATCTGAAAAATAACTAAAAGCAAAAAAGGGGCATGGCTCAAGTGACGGAGTACCTCCCTAGCAAGCATGAGGCCAGAAACTAAATAAATAATGTGGAGCAGTAGCCTCAATACTTTATATTTATATAAAGTACTCAATACAGTATATTTATATGTGTGGATCAATATGTATATATACAAAAAAATACATTTGCAACTTTAAATTGTGAAAACAACCTAGTACACTAATTTTGCAAGACAGGAAACTGATCTGCAAGATGTTAAGTAACCAGCCTTTGATTATCAGTCTTCCTGATTCAATTCCTGATAGAACCAACATAAGCCATCAGTGGTTTGGACAGTCCAGGCTTCATCTAATTCAAATGGGAAAAAGGGCTTGTAAACACTACACTCTGTGCTTCAAAAACTAGGTTTTCACTTTACAAGTTAGGAAATTGAGGCACAAAGAGGTTATATGACTATTCTGCTGGGTAAGACAATGAATCAGAGGCAGGGCTGAGGTTAGGATCCAGTTCTGTCACTCTCAATTCTATTTGATCACTAGTCAAAATACCTATCTAGGAAGTTTCACTTCAAGATGTAAGCATACTGGAAGGGTGGTCTCCATTACTAAAACATCATTCCTGTTATTAAAACATGATTCCTTTTTTTTTTTAACATTCTCTCATCCAAAGGCTTTAGCAAACATACTAAGACAAGGAGAACTTCAGTTGCTTATTCTTTGGCAGTTAATGATTCAATTTTTCAGAACTGGGGCAAGCAGACTAGTTGAAAAGGTGTGTGTGGCAGGGAGTGGCAAATGTTTCTCTTAAAAAAAAGAGTAAGGTTTGTACCTTAAGATTTGCAACTGGTAGGAGATTTAAGTTGTGGGTAATGAATAAGCTATCTTAACTATCATCATCTAGTTTCTGGGAATCAAGCCAGGTCCAAAGTATTAAACACCATTCTGGAAAAGAAATTTTCAGACCTGTTTCTACCTCTCCAGTAGGAGGAATGCTTGTAAGGTTATCAAATAACCTATTTAAAAGTCCAAATATATTAGGAGTTTTGAAGATTCTCTAGCTTTAGTGAAGTCATGTTATTCTCTCAGCAGAGAAAGTTCCCTCCCACCTCAACTATGAGCAAGGGAAGTGAAGATCCTCAATTATTTAACCCAAAATTTCCATTTGTTTTAAAATCTCTTTAAAAACCATTTGCTTAGCAAGCTATAGTTCATTCCAAAATTTAGATTTTTAAAAACCACAAAAATGCATCCACATATCCACTGAGTAGAAAATGTATCAATATTCTTAACAAAGAAAAAACTGGTTGGAAGACTGTATTAAATACAAAGCCAATATTTGCTTTTACTTTGAGAAAAACATACTAGTACACTGAGGAATAAGGGAACTAGGTACTACATAGTTTTTTTTAAATGCCAGTAAGGCAGAACATATTTTTTAAATTAGTGTTATTTACTTTCCTCATTAAATTTAGTCTGTTCTTGAGGCTAGGGATGACAGCTTCATGGTAGAGCACTCGCCTACCATGCACAAGAGCCCTGGAGTTCAATTCCTAACTGCACACACACAAAAATATGCTCTCACTTAATACATCTTATTTTTCTAGAAAGATGAATTTTGTACCATACTTTTTTATTGAATCGTCTCCCAAAATTATCACCGTAATTATGAAGGAAGGCTTTCTTTACCTATAAATGGTATAATAAATACTTAAGAATTCCAAAACCTATTATTAAAATAATGCAGTCTTTTTCAAGCCATAATCTATTTGGTTTTAGCTTCTCTACGTAATCTGTAACTCAGTAGAAAGACATCAGCTGACATTTAATTTCAAAAAAAATACTACTTTGGGGGTTGAGGGGGAGAAACAATGGGGGCAATGTAAATAACATATAATATAAGTCTAATCAGAATTGTCACTAAGAATTTGCCCACACCCCATATAATGAGTACATGCTAAATAAAAATTTATTTTAAAAATACTATTTTAATTGACTAGCTAAAAAACATCTACAGCCTAACATATTGTTATCACAATGTAGATTAAAATTTTCTGTTTCTCAAATTGCCTATGTACAAAATACTTTATCCAATCCTAGTTTTAGCATTAAAAACAAAACCTACATTCTAAAGCAGTTCTAAGTTTTCAAAGTTTTACAGAATGTAAAGAACTGAGGTTGCAATTTAAAGGTTGAATCTACCTGTTTATTTGTCAATTCAATAAAACTAAAACAAAAAATAGCTAAACAAAATTAACAAATACAACAAAAAGTGGTAACAGACAAAAAGGAAATAAGCAGAATCAATAAGTAGACAAACAAATGTTATAGGAAAGTTTATTTATTTTATATAATAGTACTGTGTTTTATACATGAGTGTATATATACATATCTACAGATATGTATATATGTGTGTGTGTATGTATGTATGTGTGAGTATATATATATATATATATATATATATATGATCGGATTTGTATCTGGAAGATATCTTCAGTGACCAAATGGCAATCAAGCAGCAAACACAAAGTTTTACTGAAATCAGATCACTGGATTAAATGTGTGAAGAAGAAAGTTAAGAGGAACACACAGAAATAAAAATGCCCAAGTTTAAGTCACTGTCAGTACCTAAAAACAAATTAATAAACATAATAAAATGACCAGATGAATGAGAAGTTAATGGTTAATGCCCTGAAGATAAAATTTAATTTTTTTCTTTGTTTTAATATTCCAGAGTCATGAAAAGCAGAACTAAGAGATAAAAGTATTTCAAGATATGATTTCTATTTGTCCTAACTCAAGTAAAGCCAAATGCAGTTCGTCCAGGCTCGGTGGTAAGTCTAATACATGTGATTCGGGGCTTCTCTTTTTATAGCTCTCCTTTTTCTCAGTGCCTTCCTCCTATCTGTCCCTGTAATGTTCCCTGGCCTTTATCGCTCAGATGCTAAGAAGTCAATCTGGTCAACACCATTAACCATAAAAGTAACATTCATCATATTGTGTTATTTCTGGAAGCTATCTATAGTTTTCACAAATGTTGTGTATATACTTACTTGCCCTTTGGGGTTTATTGGTTTTTTAAAACTGAGATAAGTGTAAAAAATTATACAACAGTAGGTACTGCAAATGACTAGATGGCAATTAGGTCTTCTAGATTTCCAATGGGAAAAACGTAAGGCATTAAAAAAATCAATAGACTCTTAAACATTAGTGCTTAATAGAAAGATGAGGCATATCTACAACAAATCTAGAACAAGGGAAGTAAACTATTTAAAAGAAAACTCTCCTACTCAATTTTTTTGAGGAATAGATTGGGAGAAAGAAGACTCTAATCTCCAGGACAAAAGACTTTTGTATAAGGACATAAAAATGTATAGCATCATATTTGTATATCTAAGCATAAAATACTTCAGGAAGACTACAAAAGAAACTGATAAATATGGTTGCTTCTATGGAGGAAAACTGGATGACTTAGGGCAGAAATGAGAGGAGAGTATTTTGTACTCTTAAAGGTTTACACAATGTCCATGTTATTTTCCATTCTCAAAAACCAAATAAAATAATTAAGGGAGGCTATATTCATCCTACATTGCACCTAAAGAAAATAGTATCTAGAGGGGGCTTGGGTGGGGTATGCAAGGAGGATCTCAATCAGAGGTAGGAGAATTTCTCCTACTGAGGAAAATAGCATTCTTACGGATCAAAATAGTTGTGAATCAAATAAAAGGTAGACATTTTATAAAGGCTCATCCAAGCAGATCTCATACTCAAAATACATTCAAATCATAAATGTGGTATTTATTTACCATACCTTTCCCTAGTAACATCATCTTAAAGAAACACTATGACTACTGAAGACTGAGAGCTTCTTTAAATTTTAGTGTACTTGGGTAAGAGGGGCGAAGCTACTTGTCCTATTATTTTCTATTCATTAAAATCTTTAAAAACACGAAGACTAAACTTTTTTCAACTGCCTTAGCTAAATGTTTTCTTTTTTAACTCTATGTAAAAGAGAAGTGAACACTGGTAGTCCCTGGGTAAATTCTTCATGTCAGTAGACTCACCTCTACTACCACTTGAAATTTTCCAGATAGTTCTCTATCTTCCTCTCAAAAGCCAACAGGATTTCTTGCATAGGAGCAAGCCTTTCAGGACTGGTTTCAAGATCTTTTGGATTCCAGCTGCTGGAAAAGAAGGACCACCATTTTTGGTCTCAGGAACTCTTTGGAAATATTTAACACAGAGTCCATTCCTTCAGTTTCATGAAACTATTTTTAGGGAGAGTTGTTCTCTTTCTATTTGAATTTGTTGCTATAAATTCATGGTATACATTCTTTAAAAAAGCAATCAAATTAAACATTGTTACAACAAAACTGGAAAAGCTTCATATCACACTCTTGTATCATCTCTACTTACTACGAAATTCATACCACTTGAAGTCCAAGAATAAACCACAACTTTCATCCTATGTGCTTAAGGTCTGCTCAGGAATGATCCTATACTCTTCCTTCTGCCAGAAGTTTTAGTGATTTTTATCTCCTCAATATTTCTTATAGACTTCCCCTGTTTATCCATCCCATCACAACCTCCATAGTTTAGGACAGAGTCACCAACTTCCTAGGCTATTGCACAAAAAAAGGTCCGTATTTTCTTAAAAGGAACATCAGACATTATTCTAAAAATTTAAGAGTTCCCTACTCTGCTCCCGTCTCCACCCCCTAGGATGTTGATCATAGGATCAACATGAAACCAATGCCACCTATAACTTTCACCTTCATCTTCTGTGACACACATATCCCCAATTCATGCTGTGTCTGAGAGAGTAAGGCCCATCTTTCTACCCAAAAGACCCTCTGCACACTGCAGTATGCTTTGAGTAATTCATAAAGTTTACTACAAGAAGAGTAATGAAATATTTTTAAGGGTTAACAACTTACCATATGACTAAATGCTGCATTGTTTTTTAAAAGAAGAAGCCACTACTAAGTTAATGACTTGCTGAAGATCACTCACCATTTAGTTATTACAGCCAGCACTAGAACTCAGTTACAGTCCTGCCGTAAGAGTCACACAAAGCAGGGAGGATAGTGACTACAGGCCTACAATACTATGCTCAATGAAACTAATAATGGTTTACAGATGATCCACTCATACACGTATTTCACATCTAACAATTTCTTGCCAAATATACTCTTTATGGAGATTTAAGGCCTTATCTTCAAATAACTTGCTATTTTTTTTTAGTTATTCTATCTCATCTCTGCCTACATTAGGCAGTATAGATTTAATAGAATTAAATTAAGACTTCTTTTAAGAAATATCTTACAATTCTTTTCCATACTTTGGCCCAAGAACTATGGCAGTTACTAGGAACTGAGGATTCTAAAATACATCCCTTTAAAAAAAACTGTTACTGGCCTTATTAAAAATTTAATCTTAGAAAATGGGGGAAAAAGAAAATATAGGGTATAACCTTACAAATTCAAATTCAAAATTTATGTGACTTTTTTCCAAACGGATTGCTTTAAAGTGTAAGGCTCTTGTTAAACTTCACAGACTTAATTTTGTTATGATCAGTATCCCATTTATTTCTTTATTTCACTTTTCATAGGTACATAATACATAAATCCAATGCTGTAGGTTGCCTTCACTTTGCTCTTCTTTGGAGACACATTTAGTGATCCTGACAAGGATTCATCATAAATAGAATCTCAATCAAGTTAAACATATACATAAGGCCATGATTTGAGAAATTTTTTCAACTTGATGGAATTATAATTACCAATCATCCCACAAAATAACAAAAAAAGCTTTGATCTGGTATTTCTTAAATGTGTACTAAGAATTATGTACTGAAAGCTTATTATGGTGCTTCATTCTACAAGGCACTATGAAAATTTATCTAAGGGCCAAAGCCTTAAAGACCTACAGGTCAAATGTTAAATCACAGCGTTCTCCAAATGAGCTTTCTTAACAGTGATTTTATTCTACTAAATATTGCTTCTCATAAGAATTTTGTAATAGCAGAGACAGTCTTTGAACTTCCTAGAATCTCTTCATTAAAAAAAAAAAATAGAAAGAAGACTGGAGCTGTGGCTCAAGTGGAAGAGCATTTGCTTAACAAGTGGAAGGTCCTGAGCTCAAGCTCCAGTATCACCAAGAAGAAAAATGAAGAAAAAGAAACACTAGATAGAAAAACTAAATACCCTCAGACAATATTTACAACAAAACTAGGTGACTGATTATCCCTCAAACCCTAAATGCCATCAGACAGAAATAAACCACTAACAAGCACTAAGACCTGCCTGATGCCAGCAATTATTAATGAAGAATCTGATGGACATGAGAACAGAACAATGTAAGTAAGAGACACATGACCTTGAAATCTCAATGAGCTAATCCGAGTAATGCACATGATATTGAAAAGAGTTTTTACCTAGTCCAGTAGCAAGTAAGTACAAAGGCTCCTTAAGTTTGTAATGTGTAGAAAGAGTCTTAGTCCTGTGAACTCTCATGACCAAACACCAAGTCTCTGTTCCAGGATAAGGAGCCAAAAACAGAAGAAATTCCTAAGAACTAACTGAAAATTGAGCAGGGCAGGAATAACTGAGGTACAGGAAGAAAAGATTCAGATAAAAATGAGAAAACGGAACAGAGAAAAAGTCTCAGAAAGTAAGTAGTCTTATTTTTAAATATTACATGAAAATGAAGGACAGAGATCTGTGAAGTTAAAAAGACTATCATAATACCACTTATTTCTAAAAGTAAAGGAAAACTAATGTTACATAAAAATGGTCCAAAGGAAAAAAAAAATCAAGGTCTAATCTCAAAGGAAATTATTATAAGAAAAAAACAAAGAATAAGAAGTAAAATAACATCTCTACAATAAAACCACACCAGATGAAAAAAATATGCCCACAAAACAGATCAAAATTGTAATCTACTAATTCAGGGCAAATTTTAAAAGATCACATATAACTAAGTAAGAGACAAATGTAAGTTATGAAAGAACAACTGAGAAATTAGAAAATTAGAAACATCCAAAATTAAAATGACAAACTCAGGGAAGTATTAGAAGTAAAAGAAAATGGAGGGGATGAATTCAACTATATATTTTAAGAGCTTTGGTAAATTTCACAATGTACCCCTGGTACAACAATAATAAAAAATAAAATTCTGTGAAAAAAGAAAATATACTTCATAAATATATATTAAATAAGATGGAACCTGGCAACAAATAATGGCCCAAAAAATGGAGAGGCAAAAGAAGAAATTTAAATATTTTCAAATTTAATTTAAAGAGTAATGGAAAAGATTTTTTAAAAGTTTATCGTTACTTAACCTAAAACATTCTATGACAGAGAGTCTGAGAAAAAAACTTGCTTAAAAAAGGCCAGGTGCCAGTAGCTCATATCTGTAATCCTACCTACTTGGGAGACAGAGATTGGGAGGATCACAGTTCAAGGCTAGCCCAGGCAAACAATTTGCAAGATCCAATCTCAACCGGTAAAAGCTGGGCATGGTGAAGCATACCTGTCGTCCCAGCTACTCAGGAAGCATTAATAGGAGGACCGAAGTCCAGGCCAGCCTAGTCATAAATGTGAGACTCTATTTTAAAAATATCTAAAGTAAAAAGGGCAATGGTAGAGTGCCTGCCTGACAAGCAAAGGGCCCTGAGTTCAAAGTTCCAGAACCAAAAAAAAAAAAAGAAAAACAAAACTTGTTTAATATATATAGCTTTCATCTCCTACATCTTATAAACCTTTACATTCCAATTTTATCACTGATAATAGCTACAACTTGGCCACTAACATAAGTGCTCACAATTTTAGCTGCTTTTTTTTAGCTGCAGTGAATTACTTGTTATCGATCAGATATTCTCTTGCCTAGTCTCACTATATTTGGCTTGATGAGGAATTCAAATTAAGGCCATAGAAAACAACAAAGCTTATTGATAAAGACTGCCAAAACCCCACAATTTTGACTTCCACAAGAACAATTCTTTTCCCCTACAAAAGATCCAAGATTGGAATTAAGTTAAGCAAGTTGCTTGAGGTGTGGCTCTAGTAGCAGAGCACCTGCCTAGCAAGAGTGAGACCCTGAGTTCAAACCTCTGTACTAAAAAAAAAAGGTATATAAATAAATAAATAAGTTAAAAAGACAAGTAAATCAATACTATGGCATAGCTATTGCTAAGTTAAGCTAAAGGCTACCAAGTTATTTCATAGTTTTCATAGGCTTTACTAGGAATAACTAGGTTATAATAGAAATCTATATCCCTATGGCTACAGATTTTTTCCTTTATAATAGAAAATATAAACAGCAAACATACATGGTCAAAAACATTTTTCAGATTCAGGAAGAATATTTGTCTTTCACATTCAACCTGAGAATCTTGTCACATTCTTTGAAACAATCTAAGAATACAGAAAAAAAATTTTATCAGTTTTACATTTACTTACCTGTGTATACATTATTTGGACCACCTCCTCCCCTCCCCTGCTTCCAGGTGAGTATAGAAAAATTTTATCCACTGAGGTTGAACTACTTTTGAGAAAAATGGAATCACATCACTACCAGGGATATTTAAACTTTTATTCAAAGGCTGATAATGAAAGTGTTTTTAAACTGCTATAGTAACCAAAGAGGACTGAGCATACAATCAAAGAATCTCAGGAATGGGACTTTCAGAGTCATCTAAACTAATCTCCACCTGTCCACTAATGCTTAAATCTCAACAACACGTTTCTAAATGGTAGTCCAGCTCTTTACAAACCATTCAGGAGTGATAACTCACTACCTTCTAAGACAATCAATTTCATTCTGGATGATCTGAAATTCAGAAAAATACTCCCTTTGTAGTACTTAAATATGTTATATGGGAACTTCTACACACTAGTTGTACACTCCCTGTGGCTGCTATATTTTCAGAATCTTAAACGTATACACGACTACAAAGACAAAAAGAGATCTAGAAATGAAAAACACTATATAAACAATAAGGTAATTTTATGGAAAATGCTTTATTTTCTTTTTCTTCATTCCCCCTTCATTGCTGAACCCATATTTTCACAGGATTTTATCAAACCAAACATTAATCTCATAATACCATTAAAAATTAAGTACTTACTCTATTCCTACCAATGCGGTAACCATTGCAAGGACTACAAAGACTAACCTCATGGAACTTACTCGTTAGATAAACGACACAGACAATACTAAATACCAACAAATGGTAGTATATAATTAAACACAAATTAGACATGAAGGCTTCATTACAGTAGGCATTAAAGAATGGGAAGGATTTTTAGCTTGCCAAAATACATTTCCAAAAAGATCAGCTAAAACAAAACAAAAGCAAACAATAAAAACAAGAACATATCCTAATATTCTTTTTAAAAGGAAGTGCTGTCTCAACACAGTCAAAGCTATCTGCTATACAGTATCCAGAGTAAGGCAAAGGACAGGAATGAGCCTGCAGGCAGAGGAACTTCACCAATTTAAGGAAAATAAAACTTTTACAATTCTAATAGGAGAAGAACCAATGTAAATCTCTAAAATATATTGTAAGCACTTTTGTAAATGTCACAATGTACCCCCAGTACAACAGTATTATAATTTTAAAAAAGAAGAATAAAATGACAAGAGCAACAAAGTAGCAAGATTATTCTAAATGTGTTATATAAAACAGAGAGCTAACAGTGATGAGAACATCAGGAATAAGCTAATGCCCTGGACAGAGTGAGAGAAATGGAAATGGAAAGCAGCAGAAGCAACAAAAGAATTAAGAACTGACTGACTACAAAGACTAAGGAGTGGTTAAGAACTATAAAACATAACCAGGTTTTAAGATTAATGGAACAATGACATTAAGAAAGCCAATCTAGAAATCACATCATTATTTTATTATCAGATTTGTCAAACTGTAATAAAGACATCAATCTTAATATTTATAAATGTTACACATTAGGAACTATCACTACAATCGTCAAAATTTCTCACTTTCAGATACTGAAACAATTTCATAAATCAATTTTTCTTGCTTCCATATGGAACATAATTTAGTTGGCAACGGTACAAAGCAACAGTGAATTTTAATACTTCATTCTTTATTCCACCTAATTCATCATGTCTGGGAAAAAAAATCCACACTGGTCACAGTTATTCCATTCTCTTAACTTCTGTCATTTCATTAATAGCCAGCCTTCTTTGCAAAGCATTTTTCATAAAGAATATTTTTAATTATTTTACAAGAGTTACTAAGTATACAAAGATAAGTAGAAAATATAAATATCCATAGGGATTCCAATGCTATGAAATCATCCTAACTAGCTAATTCCAACCTTAGAGCATACACAATTAAACTGGATAGTAGGGAAAATTACCAGTTACTTTGTGCCAAGGACAGCCAACATTTCTTAAGAATGATAAACCTATAAACAACAAAGATTTCTGAAAACAGGACTACAAGTCATTGTTGTACTGGAAAGAAAGAACCATGTGCACACAAAAGTAACAACTGAATCCATGACACTAAAATGAGTTTTGCTATGGAGAAAGATAAAAATAAAAATAAAAGTACTAAAGACAATACATAGAAAAATTACCCTCCCTAGAGGTCAAGAATCCTGTGAAGATTACACAGGTCTAACTCTGGCACTCTGACTTAAGAGACAAACTTCTTAAATACTTTGTTCTGCTGTCTCTCTGGAATCAGTTGCCTTGAAATTGTGCTCTTGGGCAGATGCAATGCCTTGCACCTGTAATTCCAGATACTTGAGAGGCAAAGATAGGAGGATCACAGTTTGAGGCCATCCTGGGAAAAAAGTTAATGAGATCCTCAAAGAACAAGCCAGGCATGGTAGCTGATACCTGCAATCCCATCCAATTACTTGTTTATAGTTCATCATCTTATAACAATTTTAAATAACAGCTCTAACTTTGCTTGCAAATATAAGGTCCACCACAAAATTACTGGATGGCCCACCTGTCTGTGATGTTTTTAAAGTAAAACTTTATCACTTATCATTTGATTTCTGAATACTTCCTAACCTTATTTCTCATCATGGCATACCTGGAAGAGAGGCTCTATGGAATACGAAGCCAGGCAGAGCATTCTCTGGTGCTAAGCACTAATAATAAAAGTCTTACATTCCAAACTAATTCTTATTTCAAGAAACTGACAGCTAAAACCAAACAAATAATGTTCAAATACTGTACAATACTTGTTTTTAAAATTCTTACACATTTAATAATTCAGTATTTTGTCATGTACCTAATTAACCTATTTCACAGAAAATCAATGAACTGCTGTACTGATTGAGAAATCCTGGTCTAAGCTATACAGCTACGCACCTCAACGAATCTCTATTTAACTCCTCCCTTAATTGACAAAAACACTATTTCCAGAGAACTGAATTGTCCAGGGATTCCACTGCTTATCCTTAGCTTAAAATAAGTCATTAAAAAGACTACACACTTTTGTCTTCAATATTTTGTATATCTATTACCCATTACAAACATCAAGATATATTTTTTCAAGCTACACCTCACATTTTCTTGAGAAAGACAAGAAACGTCATGACATCTGTTACCACATTTGCTATAGCGCTATTAAGAATATCACCTTGTATGAAGTGTTCGAAAGCTCTCCTTCTTTGACATAACTAGTATGTTTTCCCTTCTAGGATCCTGAAAATACACAAAGGATCATATTTCCTTTTATGCTCTTGTCAGCAAAAAGCTCAAAATCTAATTTAAGGCAGAAGTATTTGCTTTACAGCTTAAAAATCTCTTATTTTCTTCCTTCTACCCTTACCTTACCTCGACCATTTACTTTGTGCTTTATTCTGATTCTGGAGTAGGTATGCTGATCACTGAGGTTCAATCACAGGTGGCTGACTCTCTACATGTTTGGTTCTGTATCTGTGGATTCAACCAACTACAGATTAAAAATATGAGGGAAAAAACTGTATCTGTGCTGAACATGTACACACTTTTTCTTGTCAGTATTCTCTCAAGAAAATAGTGTAACAAATGTTTGTATAGCATTTATATTATATTCAATATTATAATAGTCTAGGGAAGATTTAAAAGGATACAAAACAAAGAATATGCTAAGGTTATATGCAAATGTTATGTCATTTTATAAAAGGCATTGGACCACCCCTGGATATTGGTATCTGCCAAGGGTTCTAGAAATAATCCTTTTAGATACCAAGGGATGATGTTATATTTATGTATTTACACTGGCTAGAAGCAATTTCAAAACGGCATAAGAAAAAATACTGTAATTTTATTGTGAATTACAAAGACCACTAAAAGTCATAATTTCTAAACTTGCATCTAACTTAAGGATTAGAATATAAGATTATGACGATTTAAGGCTATCATAATCGAAAATTGGCCAACTCTTAAAACTACAAATTTATCTCTAAATAAGCCCAACTTGGTCCTAAAAACATTTGCTCAGTAGACTATCTTTGGCTACTAGACCCTGTCTGAATTTCAGGAACACCTCTGTTGGGCTGGAGGCCATGGCTCAAGTGGTAGAGCACCTGCTTAGCAAGTACAAGGCCCTAAGTTCAAACCCCATTATTGCCAAAACAAACAAAAAAACCCACCTCTGGGAAAGAAGGAAAATTCTTCAAGTCAGTTTTAGGCAAGCAGTGATTTTATTCTTTATTTACCCATGCTCCCTCTACTGGCAGAAAAATAAACTATAAAATTATAATGACACATTTCATCAACACAAGAAGAAATACTTTTCAAAACTTTGAAATCGGGCTGGGATGTAGCTCGGTGGTACAGCGCTTGCCTAGCATGCGTGAGGCCCTGGGTTCGATCCCAGCACCAAAAAAGAAAAGACAAAAAAAAAAAAAAAAAACTTTGAAATCATTATTTTAGATTTAAAAAAAGACTTAAAATTGACTTTACTACAACCACAAGAAGAAATAAATGTCTGAATTAACAAAAGAAATAGCATTCAAATTTTGTATGCGGCATATTCCATTGTGGTATGTACTTCTTTTCAAAGCTAATCCTCAGACATGAGAAGGGTTAAAATTTTTTAAATTATCTTAAATATTTTAATAATTTGTCAAGGTGACATTTACCTGAATCTGTTCTGGTGTCCATTGGTCTAGGTTGACTGACTTGACCCTGGATATATGAACCCCAAGATTTCTATGAATTCCAGCACATCTGATACAAATAAACACACCAATATTCCAGGAAGCCCATCGGGGACCTAATTAAGGAAAAGAAGCAAAGAAAAATGTATTAAAAACTAAAATAGTCAAGCACCGTGGTTCATACCTGTAATCCCAGCCACTTAGGAGGTTGGAGGATTAGGAGGCTCACAGTTCAAGGCCCATCCAGGCAAACAGTTCTAGAAATCCCATCTCAATCAACAAGCTGAATGTGGTGGTACATGTCTGTCATACCAGTTACAAGGGAAGCATAAATAGGACGATAGAAGTCCAGAAGGCCTCCAAACAAAAACTCAAGACCCTATGAGCAAAATAACTAAAGCAAAAGGCACTAGTGAAATGGCTCAAGTGGTAGAGTCCCCGAAGCCTTGAGTTCAACCCCATCACTGCCCAAAAACCCCAAAACCCTAAAATAAACACAATGAGAGCATATTAGAAGCATTCTGAGTTTTGTTATACAATTATAAGGGAAGCTTAGAAAACTCACACACTCAACTATTCAGTGGTACTAGCAGCATGCTAAGACGACATATGTCTTGACTGCACTGTTGACTGTACTGTACTTCTTTTAAGAAATGTCTGCACTTAGACCAATTTATAATACAGCAATGTTCTGAAGCTTATACAGAAATCTAAGATAAATAATTAAAATACCCTAAAGGTATTTAGCTAAGGGTTAAGCACTGTTAGTTAAAACTCACTGAAGAAAAATGATAAGTTTCACATTAAATCTTTGTTGTAAGCCCTCCTTAGTGTTTTTCTCTTTTAAATAACTGAAGCTGTCAAGTGAGCAGTTCAACTGCTTGACTGAAAGCTGTCAGACCCTGCACTTGTTTTCTACTGCTGGTGAGTAGAAAACTCAGTGACTATACCAGAGGAAGAGATAGAATATGGATGGGTAGTCACTGCTTATTACCTCTCCGTTTCCTAAATCCAGGAGGCTGTGAATGATATTGCTGCCACTACTGAAGATCTGTAAGTGCAGCAGCAACTTCAACTTCAGTCCTGACATTTTTGTGAAACTATGGAAGCTGTCAATGAAGCAGCTGCTTCTTCCAGGATTCCCTGAGCTAAAGCTGTGAATGCTTTAAACATTTCACAGCTTCTTGAAGAGGCTCCATCCAGCTACTTATACATGGAAGAGGTTCAAACCAGCCGCAAACAGCCCAAGAGACTTAGTTCCAGTCATGGGAACCACCACAACTGGCATGGCTGCCACTGAATCTGCAGGAGACTTTGCTTCAATCACTGCCACTTCAGTTACCCTACAACAACTATGAAGACTTCACCTTGGCAATGACAGCTTCAGATGACCTTAAATGTGCTCATCCACAGCTACTCCAGCCATCTGCAGCTGTCTTCAATCTGGTCAGGGAGAAGTACCTCCCCTGACTGTAACAGGTGGGGCGGGCAGGCAGGCAGGCCTAATGTGCCCGCTCAACTAAACAAAAAGTTTGTAGTTAGCAGACAGGAGGCTGTGCACATGAGTGACTTGCCTATACAAGTAGTCCTCCTCTCACTCTCCTTGCAGCAGTCCACAAGACTGGGGCCTAGGCTGAGATTTCACTATATCCTGTGAACTTCCCCCTGGTACTGCAGCCTAGGCACCAATAAGCTTCATCCAAGTCTTTTATTGCCTGCTTGTGGTATTTATCATGAGTACAGCAGGCTCATGTAGTCTCTGGCCATTGCAGACAATGGCCAGAGACTACAGAGAGAGATGTCTGAGAAGAAATGCATAGAGCTGAGGATATGAAGAACTGCGAAGGCAAGACATCGTGGGGTGCTGAAGCAAAGTGCTGTGTAGAGCTAAAACTGCAGAGGAAATGCAGATCCTGGCTGCTGGAAGAGACCCAGAAAGCCACCCAGAGTTACTCTCTCTGGCTGCCTAACAGCTGTAACACTAACAACCGACAGTTCTGACACCCTAAGCTCAGAGCTATAAGGGCGCTAGGTCACTGGCACTTAAAACCCAAAGTAGTAACACAAAGAGCAGAGAGGCCCAATATCCTAAACTCAGAGTTGCTGGCACTAAGGGAACTGCACTTTGCCTATTTACGATTTCCATCCAAACAGAGTAAAATAATCCTAAATTTAATTCAGTAATAAAATAGAGCAATTATAACAATATACTATAATAAATGTTAAGAAAAATATGGTCAGTCTCTCATAACACCCTACTCTACTGTACTTACTCTTCTTGTGATGATAAGACGATACTTAAAGGAAGCACTTTACAGCTTCTCTCTGGCATATCCAAATTGCCAGCATGAATGCACTTGTGCTTTGAGGCCATTAAGCAAAATAAGGGTTACTTGAACACAAGCACAGAACAGTGAGCAGTGCAAAACTATTGCTGGAATTCAATTTAAATATTAAGTTGAATAACGATTGTAGTTCCTGATCTGGCTTCATTTCCTATCATTTTTAAAGGACTAATAAATGTGATGGTAACAAGAATAGATATAAATAAAGCTGGGCGCAGAGGCTCATACCTGTAATCTTGGCTACTCAGGAGGTAGAAATGAAGAGGATAACAGTTCAAGGCCAGTCCATGCAAAAAGTTCACGAGACCCCATCTCAACTACTAAAAGCTGGACAAGGTGGCATGCATCTGTCATCTCAGCCATATGAGAGAAGTAAACTGAAGAATAAGGGTTAGGCCCTGAGTTCAAACCCCAATACCACAAAAAAAAAAAAAAAAAGGCAAATGTGACAATCACCAGGAAGGACTGATAGGACTTAGTGACAGAAAATATAGTGACAAAGGAGAAGGTAGATAGCAAAATGCCTGCAAGTTTTGCACTTGGGATTTAAAGCATAAAGGTTAAATGATAGTGATATTTTGAGATGAAAATATCCATGAAGTAATTAAGAATACAGGACTAAAGTTCAACCTGGCACACCTTCTTCAAGACAATTGTGACCCCAAGAACAAAAATGAGCAAATAAAGCAGAATACTAAGTCAGGGAGAAAATATAAAGCAATGAAAAATCAAAGGAAATTTTTTAAAGAACAGATAACCAATACTGTCAAGTATTTCAAAGAAGTCAAGTAGACTTATGAGTAGGGAAGAACATCTGGATAGGGTAACTAAGGTAACATGAGAGGTCTTGGGTATCCTCATACACAGTTAGTCAGTGAAAGGGAGGGAATTCACCATTATGAATCCTGTTTCAAGATTAAGCTCTCACTATTTCAGTCTCTAACACCAAGCCTTCAAACACAGATTTCTACATGCCTCTGTTACTATCATGACCACCTGGATCTTGATCCTTCTTAAACTGACTACATTTTTCACAACTCCCATTTAAATAATGAGGAGAGATAAGAACAGACTCCTTGATTTGCCCTGAATACATTCCATTTCAAGTATACATTTCAAGTATCTGTCTTGATACTTTCTTGTGCACTATTTTCATTGCTTAGAATGTTCTGCATGTGACTATACAAATCCTACCCCATCTTTAAGACCTTTTAAGTAAAGTCTGATCACTCCTTAAAGCTTTTCCTTATGACTTCTAAATATATCAGTTCATGACAGTTTGTCTCATACAATATGAAACAATAGGTACTTGCTGGTTTTTCATCTGTTATTAGTTGTGCCCCTTAAAGGAGATGGTAGATTTCTCCCTGGCAAAGTTGTATATGGCCTTGTGCATCTCTTATAATAAAGAAACAAGCTATATAATAAAAATCTGCCAAGTCTGATGACTTGGTCAAATATTCAGGTTCTGTGATTTCCTGCAGCAATTGATCTACTATTTTGTTTTAAAAAAAAGTCACAACTGTGTAACAGAAATTATGATCTTTAATATCAATTTTTCCATTGTTTCTTTCAGTAATAAAGGCCTCAAATTATTAACTAGAAACATAGCTGTCCACAGAGAGAAACAAATACTGCATTTCTCAGCCTCCCCTACAACAAACTATGGCCACATACTAAGCTCTGGTCAAAACATGTGAGCAGAAATTATGTGATTATTTATCACCAAACTGAGCCTATGTTCCCCTGGTCTCTTCTTCTTTCCCATTAGCTAGGAGACAAGGAAAAAAAAAAAAACCAAAAAACAAAACAAAACAAAAAAAAACCTGCTACCTTGGACCACAATACAAAAGCCCCAGGTTGAAGATGGCAAAGCTATACCTCCAGACTAATATGAAAGAAAAATAATCTGTACTGCTTAAACCACAGTATTTGAGGTGTGTGTAGAGGGTGGGGGGAGTATTTTATTACAGCAGCTAATCCTAATCTAGATAATTCAATGTGAATTACAATTACATGTTGGTAGTAGCAAACAGAGCATACATGAGATTTAATAGTCTCTCATTTTATAGCCAAAATCCTAAGAGGATTTAAAGAATAACGAAACATACTTTCATCAAACTTAAGTATTCTAGATTCAATTTAAATGACCAATTGTATATTAGGTGTCTATTCTGATAAAGGTATTAAATAAAGAAGACAAAGCACAAGTTATGCCTTCCAAAGAGGATCAAGTCTAGTAAGTCAGACAATGGCTTATTTAAGCCATTAAAGCTACATCATTTAAGAGTAAATGATGTAGTACAAGAGTGAATGATATGGAAACAAAGAATGGGAAAAAAATGAATGCTGACATCAGGTAAACCACAGACAAGATACAAATACATGCTAGGTAAATGAGCAATGTCCTTCCCATCTTGAAGAGTTTGAGCTGTTATACTGTATGGCCAAAAAAAATACAATATTGAAGTGCCTTACTGATTAGTTTCTTTACTTTAAATACTGTTTTAATTTAAGTCCTGATGCACATATGCACCTACAATTTGTATAATACCAAGTGATTAATAACTTTCAAGTAGAAATGAAAGACAGTTTTATGGTATGGAAACTATAGAAAACAGAAAAACAAGGTTTACTCAATTATAAATTATATGTCTAAATAAGGTAAAAATGTGTTTAAAAATTGAACATGAAGTCTACTGAGATTTCAACACCATTTGAGAAATAATATGAAATTGGGTACTCTTCAAAGAAGAAACTTCTCTTAAACTTTTGATTACCATAATCAACTGATAGAGAGAAAAGTTTCCTTGAGTTTTTTTATAAGAAGAAAACATGAAGAACAGAAAACATAACACTAACTACTAAAATTTTCTTTTATAATTTAGTTCTTCTATAAAGCCTTCTTTAATTCCCCCACAACATTTATCACAATGATTTACAGTTAATTGTTCTGGCTGTCTTTTGTGAGAAATAGTGATTTCTTTGAGAATAGAGACTTCATTTTATTATGTATATTATGTGTACATTATTATACATAATTTTATTATGTATATTATGTATATTCTATACCAAACACAATGTCTAATATAAAAATTGAGGCAGTCTCTAGCTTGTAAATTGTAGCTAAGATTTTGAATCATCTAAGTTACTCTGCCAAAACTGCTAGGAGAGCATTTTTAGAGGAAACCACCATCTTACTGAATAACAGCCAACATCATACTTAATGGAGAAAAACTGAAACCATTTCCCTTAAAATCAGGAACGAGACAAGCATGCCCACTCTCCCCACTCTTATTCAATACAGTCCTGTAATTCCTAGCCAGAGCAGTAAGGCAAGAAGAAGAAATAAAAGGAATACAAATAAGTAAAAAAACTGTCAAAATATCCTTATTTGCAGACAATATGATCCTATACCTCAAAGACCCAAAAAACTACCCCAAAACTCCTAGACAACATAAACAGCTTCAGAAATGTGGCAGAATACAAAATGAACTTACAAAAATCACTGGCTTTTCTATACACCAACAATGAGCAAACTGAGAAAGAATATATGAAATCAATTCCACTTACAATAGGCTTAAAAAGAAATCAAATACTTAGGAGTAAACTTAACAAAGGATGTGAATGACCTCTACAAGGACAACTACAAACCTCTGAAGAAAGAGACTGAGGAAGACTACAGAAAGTGGAAAGATCTTCAGGGCTCATGGCTTGGTAGAATCAACATAATAAAAATGGCTATCCTACCAAAAGCAATCTACATGTTTAACTCAATTCCCATCAAAGTCCCAATAGCATTCATCACAGAGATTGAAAAATCTACCCTAAAGTTCATTTGGAAACACAAGCGACTTCGAACAGCCAAGGCAATACTCAGCAAAAACAGCAATGCTGGAGGTATCACAACACCCGACTTCAAACTACATTACAAAGCAATAGCAATAAAAACAGCATGATACTGGCACAAAAACAGATATGAAGACCAGTGGAACAGAATAGAGGACCAGTATATGAATCCACACAGCTATGCCCACCTTATTTTTGACAAAGGCACCAAAAACATATGATGGAAAATAGACATCTTTCAACATATTTCCAGACACACTATCTGGTTAGTAAACTTAATAAACATGTGAAGCTGTAATATTATCACCCAATTGTACAAATTGATGAAACCTGGGCTCAAAACAAAGAAAAACACCATAAAGCAAGAGAGAATGAGCTCAGATAATACCATAGGCAGATCTCCAAATGCAACTATAAATACTCTTGTCTCCTACTCTGTCAATTTTATCATTCCAAACAAAATTCCCTTATAATAGCCAACTGCTTTTACTCTACTTTGTTAACTTTTTAAAATACGAAGTCATTTACTGTTGAAGCAATTATATACATTTAAACATACAAATAATTTTTTCATCACCCCAGAAGTATCAATCCTTCACAAAAAAACTTCACTTTTCTTCTTTTCTAAAACTGAAGATTACAGACAGTAAGAATTGAACTTGGTTCTATTTGATGAAGAGGGAAACTACAAAGAATACAGAACTTTGTTCAAAGGGAAATAGAGAGCAAGATCAACTGAGATGTAAAGAATCTAAGCCTCAAGAGAAAAAAACCCAAATTAGTAAAATCAGGAATGCAAAAGGGGAGATAACAACAAACACCATGGAAGTCCAGGAAATCATCAGAGACTACTTTGAGAACCTATATTCAAATAAATTCAAAAATCTTAAACAAATGGACAGATTTCTAGATACTTACAATCATCCAAAACTGAACCAAGAGAACATTAATCACCTGAATAGATCTGCAACACAAAATTAAATTGAAGCAGCAATCAAGAGTCTCCCCAAAAACAAAAGTCCAGGACCTGATGGATTCTCTGCTGAATTCTATCAGACCTTTAAAGAACTGACACCAACCCTCCTTAAACTGTTCCACGAAATAGAAAGGGAAGGAAAACTGCCAAACACATTTTATGAAGCCAGTAGTATATTTATCCCAAACCAGGCAAAAACACCACCAAAAAGAAGAACTATAGGCCAATCTCCTTAATGAACACTGATGCAATAAAATAATGGCAAACCGAATTCAACAACACATCAAAAAGATCATTCACCATAATCAAGTAGGCTTCATCCCAGGAATGCAAGGGTGGTTCAAAATACGAAAATCAATATACATAATAAACCACACTAACAGAAGCAAAGACAAAAACCACTTGATCATCTCAATAGATACAGAAAAAGCCTTTGATAAGATCCAACACCATTTCATGATAAAAGCTCTAAGAAAACTAGGAACAGAAGGAAAGTACCTCAACATTATAAAAGCTATATATGACAAACCTACAGCCAGCATTATATTTAACAGAGAAAAACTGAAACCATTCCCTCTAAAATCAGGAACGAGACAAGGATGCCCACTATCTCCACTCCTATTCAACATAGTACTGGAATTCCTAGTCAGAGCAATTAGGCAAGAAGAAGGAATCAAAGGAATACAAATAGGTAAAGAAACTGTCAAAATATCCCTATTTGCAGACGATATGATCCTATACCTCAAAGACCCAAAAAACTCTACCCAAAAACTCCTAGACAACATCAACAGCTATAGCAAGGTAGTAGGATATAATTCACTGGTAAATGGATGGGATTGGAGAACATCATTCTGAGTGAGGTTAGCCTGGCCCAAAAGACCAAATATCGTATGTTCTCCCTCATATGCGGACATTAGGTCAAGGGCAAACACAACAAGGGGACTGAACTTTGATCACAAGATAAAAGCAAGAGAGCACACGAGGGAGATAATAAGATAGGTAAGACACCTAAAAAATTAGCATTTGTTGCCCTCAACGCAGAGAAACTAAAGCAGATCCCTTAAAAGCAACTGAGGACAACAGGAGAAGGGGACCAGGAACTAGAGAAAAGGTGAGATCAAAAAGAATTAACCTATAGCCTGGCCCAAAAGACCAAAAATCGTATGTTCTCCCTCATATGTGGACATTAGATCAAGGGCAAACACAACAAGGGGATTGGACTATGAGTGCATGATAAAAGCGAGAGCACACAAGGAAGGGGTGAGGATAGGTAAGACACCTAAAAAACTAGCTAGCATTTGTTGCCCTTAACACAGAGAAACTAAAGCAGATACCTTAAAAGCAACTGAGGCCAATAGGAAAAGGGGAACAAGTACTAGAGAAAAGGTCAGATCAAAAAGAATTAACCTAGAAGGTAACACCCACGCACAGGAAATCAATGTGAGTCAATGCCCTGTATAGCTATCCTTATCTCAACCAGCAAAAACCCTTGTTCCTTCCTATTATTGCTTATACTCTCTCTACAACAAAATTAGAAATAAGGGCAAAATAGTTTCTGCTGGGTATTGAGGGGGTTGGGGGGAGAAGGAGGGGGCGGAGTGGGTGGTAAGGGAGGGGGTGGGGGCAGGGGGGAGAAATGAACCAAGCCTTGTATGCGCATATGAATAATAAAAGAAAAATGAGAAAAAAAAAGAACTGGACAAGCCTCAAACAGTTCATGTTACACAGACAAAAGGAAAAAAAAAAAAAAACAAGAATTAAACTAGAAGGTAACACACACGCACAGGAAATTAATGTGAGTCAACTCCCTGTATAGCTATCCTTATCTCAACCAGCAGAAAACCCTTGTTCCTTCCTATTATGGCTTATACTCTCTCTTCAACAAAATTAGAGATAAGGGCAAAATAGTTTCTGCCCGGTATTGAGGGGGTGGGAGGGAGAGGGAGGGGGCGGAGTGGGTGGTAAGGGAGGGGGTGGGGGCAGGGGGGAGAAATGACCCAAGCATTGTATGCACATATAAATAAAAAAAAAAAAAAAACAGGTAGCAGGATATAAAATCAACATAGAAAAATCATTAGCATTTCTATACACTAATAATGAATAAACTGAGAAAGAATATATGAAAACAATTCCATTTACAATAGCCTCAAAAAAAATCAAATACCTAGGTGTAAACTTAACAAAGGATGTGAACAACCTCTACAATGAAAACTACAAACTTCTGAAGAAAGAGATTGACGAAGACTATAGAAAGTGGAGAGATCTCCCATGCTCATGGATTGGTAGAATCAACATAGTAAAAATGTCTATATTCCCAAAAGTAATCTACATGTTTAATGCAATTCCCATCAAAATTCCAATGACATTCATCAAAGAGATTGAAAAATCTACTGTTAAATTTATATGGAAACACAAGAGGCCATGAATAGCCAAGGCAATACACAGCAAAAAGAACAATGCTGGAGATCTCACAATACCCGACTTCAAACTATATTACAAAGCAATAGCAATAAAAACAGCATGGTATTGGCACAAAAACAGACATGAAGACCAGTGGAACAGAATAGAGGCCCTGGATATGAAGCCACACAACTATAACCAACTTGTCTGTGACAAACGGGCTAAAAATATATGATGGAGAAAAGACAGCCTCTTCAACAAAAACTGCTGGGAAAACTGGTTAGCAGTCTGCAAAAAATTGAAACTAGATCCGTGTTTATCATCCTATACCAATATTAACTCAAAATGGATCAAGGATCTTAGTATCAGACCACAAACTCTAAAGTTGATACAGGAAAGAGAAGGAAATACTCTGGAACTAATAAGTATAGGCAAGAACTTTCTCAATGGAACCCTAGCAGCACAGCAACTAAGAGATAGCATAGATAAATGGGACTTCATAAAACTAAAAAGCTTCTGCTCAACAAAAGAAATGGTCTCTAAACTGAAGAGAACACCCACAGAGTAGGAGAAAATATTTGCCAGCTACACAGACAAAGGACTGATAACCAGAATATATAGGGAACTCAAAAAACTAAATTCTCCCAAAATCAATGAACCTATAAAGAAATGGGCAAGTGAACTAAACAGAACTTTCTCAAAAGAAGAAATTAAAATGGCCAAAAAACACATGAAAAAATGCTCATCATCCCTAGCAATAAAGGAAATGCAAATTAAAACCACACTAAGATTCCACCTCACCCCTGTTAGAATAGCCATCATTACCAACACCACTAACAACAGGTGTTGGCAAGGATGCGTGGGGTGGGGGCGGGGGGAAGGAACCCTCTTACACTGCTGGTGGGAATGTAAACTAGTACAACCACTCTGGAAAAAAATTTGGAGGCTACTAAAAAAATCTAAACATAGATCTACCATATGATCCAGCAATACCACTCTTGGGGATATACCCAAAAGAATGTGACTCAGGTTACTCCAGAGGCAACTGCACACCCATGTTTATTGCAGCACTAGTCACAATAGCCAAGTTATGGAAACAGTCAAGATGCCCCACCACTGACAAATGGATTAAGAAAATGTAGTATTTATACACAATGGAATTTTATGCAGCCATGAAGAAGAATGAAATGTTACAATTCGCAGGTAAATGGATGGAATTGGAGAACATCATTCTGAGTGAGGTTAGCCTGGCCCAAAGACTAAAAATCTTATGTTCTCCCTCATATGCGGACATTAGATCAAGGGCAAACACAACAAGGGGATTGGACTTTGATCACATGATAAAGCGAGAGCACACAAGGGAGGTATGAGGATAGTTAAGACACCCAAAAAACTAGATAGCATTTGTTGCCCTCAACGCAGAGAAACTAATGCAGATACTTTAAAGTAACAGAGGCCAATAAGTTAAAGGGACCAGGAACAAGAGAAAAGGTGAGTTTGAAAAGAATTAACTTAGAAGGTAACGCACATGTACAGAAAACCAATGTGAGTCAACTCCCTGTATAGCTATCCTTATCTCAACCAGCAAAAACCCTTGGTCCTTCCTATTATTGCTTATACTCTCTCTTCAACAAAATTAGAGATAAGGGCAAAATAGTTTCTGCCTGGAAGCGAGGAGGTAAGGGGGGAGAGGGAGGGCATGGGGTTAAGTGAGGGCGCGTGGGAAGGGGGGAGAAATGACCCAACCAGTGCATGTACATATGAATAAAATTTTAAAAAATAAATAAATAAAATACTGTTTAAAAAAAAAAAAGAATCTAAGCCTCAGGAAAGGGACACACACCAAAGCAGCAAAATGAGTCCACAGAGAAATTACTTTCTGTTCAAGGGCAAGCAAGAAACAAAGAAACAGCCCTTTCTCTTTTCCTACCACAAGCCCCTTCGCTCTTTAATCAAAAGTAGTGACTTATACCTCATTGCTTGTGGTCAGTTATGTTATGCACTGGGCATACTTATGAACAATTAGGAGAACAAAGCAGAAACCCATGACATACTTTATGTATTATAAAAAGCTTAAAAAGAAGTTGAGGGTAGAGAGGCAGATTAAGAGTAACTTCAAGTAACCATGAGGGATGATTTTGGAGTGAGGAATGTTCTAAAATTCGACTGTGGTAAGTGTTACAAAGTTCTATTAACATATTAAAAATCATCCAATTGTATATTTATAATAAATGAATCTTATAGTATGCAAATTATACACACACAACAATAAAGGGGCTTTTTGCTATTATTCTTGTTCACGCGTTTGTTTGCGGTACTGGGGATTAAACTTGGGGTCTCCTGCTTCCCAGGAAAGTGCTCTACCACTTGAGCCACACCCCCAGCCCTTTTGCTTTTATTTTGTTGTTCAGATGGAGTCAAGCTAACTTTTGCTTAGACTGCCTTGAATCACAATCCTCCCTCCTATCTCTGCCTAAGAAGGAGCTGGAATTACTGGTATGCATTACTACACCCGGCCTTAAAAAAGTTAAAAACAAAAAAACCTATAAACATTAATTTAAACATAGAAACGTAATATATACTTCTTTCTCCTGTTGCTTTTTCCTTACTTTACCAAGAAAGAAAGAACGGCAGTCAGTTGTATGGCTTACAGGCTGAAGGTGAGATGACACTGGTAGGTAACCTTAGAATGTGAGTCCTGGCAGATAAAAGAAATGCCAGTCAAGAAGCCATGGACTAAGATACTATCTTATTAATATGGTGACATTAAACCTAAGGGATTATAAACTTAAAAATATTAAACCTTCTATTGAATCTGAAAGTTTAAATAGAAGTTCTATAAATAGTATTTCAACAACAGTTATTTTAAATTTCCAAGTGTCTTCTAGTAAATTTATTTAATAGATTATGCAGTTTATTCTGTTAATATCAAATATATTTCTCAGGAAATATTTCACTAAGAAGGAAATAAATACTTTTTAAAATACTCTATTTTTAAAATCTAAAACTAACATATTTTGCCATGACCTAGTCACCTATGTTGTTTCCCTATAAAGTAGCATCAGGAATGCTGAAAGATGATAACACATATGGATGACATTTTGTAACCAGAGCTCCTGCACAACCATTATAAGCTTCAAAAGAGTTATCACAATGCTAATTAGAAGAAAAGTTCAACATGCTTTTTTTGTTTTGTTTTGTTTTTTGACGATACCAAGGGTTGACTCTGCACTTGCTGGGTAGGCTCTCTACCATTTGAGCCTTGCCTCCAGCCCTACATGCTATTTTAATCAATCATTTCCTATAGGCTGGAAAACAAGTCACTAATACCAAAGTCAAGTAATTGAGATCACTCAAAAATTATCACATTTCCTATCTTAAAAAAAAGTCATAAGTAAACCTGCATATACAGAAATCACTCATAAAAAGGTAATTAATATCTGCTTCAAGACTAACATTAACTAGTAAGACAAAAAACATTTTCATTTAATTTTAAAATCAACCTTGAAAACATGGCAGTTATCTTTCTTCATTATACTTGGTAAGAACCTGTGCAGAACCAAACCAATAAAAGAAAATAAAACTTTTGCAATAAAAGTTCTATAACAAAGAATTTTAAAGCCTCTCAGAAATATGCCATTTAAGTCATAATATTTGAATAAATCCCTCAGAATTGCTGGTTTAAGAACATGTTACACTCAAATTCAGAAGAAAAGCATCTGAGTGTTTACTACTATATCATCACACAGCTCAAGACTCTGGAGATACAGTGGTAAATAAAACAAACTCCACACCTCAGCAGAGATTATATTCCAATGGATACAGCATACAATAAGCAAATGTAAGTGTGTCAATGTTGCTAAATATTAAAAACAAGAAAACGAAAAGATTGGAGGAAATAATTCTTATTTGGTCAGGAAACTCTGTATTTGATCAGTGATCTGAAGGAGTCAGGGGAACAAACCACATAGTTATCTGAAGCAAGAGCAATGAAAGCAAAAGAAACAACAAGCACAAAGGCTTTGAGGAAAGATGGCTGCTTCGTGTTTTATTTCTTAAACAATGTTTAAGAAATATAAAGGAATGAAATCAGTAGGATGGTAGAATAGGAGGTTCCTGGCTTTCCTTCCTACCATAGATGCAGCAAATAAACATCTACATGGGGGTCAATTCCCTCCAACAGAAAATGAGAGACTTCTACACATGGGACAACATCCATACCAAGAAGGAAGAAAGGTTGAGTGGCTCACACCCAAGACTTTCCATTTGTGATACCACACGATTGTCAAGGGACCCCCAACTCCCAGTTTCTGCCTGAAAAATGAAGTGTCAAAGCTATGCATATGTTTTGACTCTCAAATCAGGGTCAGAGGAACAAAACATGAACAAGCACAGAATTTCACCAAAGTCATGGGAAATACTTTTAAAATATGAGACAGAAATTATATAAATGAATAATCAAACTGAAAAAGTCAATAGAGCAGTTCAACAACATACTAGATTAAGTAGAAAAAAGGCATCAGCAAGCTACAAGACAGGTCATTGGAAAACATCCAATCAGAGAAGAAAAAAATGGAAAAGAATTAATATAGTTTAAGGGATTTATGGAAAAATATCAATTAAAAAAATAAGTGAATTAGTGGAATTTAAGAAGAAAAGAGAAAGGAACAAAAAGTATATTCAAATAATGGCTGTAAACTTTCCAAGTTTGGAAGAAAATACAAATCCAGATCCAGTCCAAAGGACATCAAATAGGATGAATCCCAAAATATCTACACAAGACACATTAAAATAAAATTCTCAAAAATTAAAGACAGATCATTTTGAAAACAGCAAGAGAAAAGTGACTTGTTAGCAGGCAAGGAAACCTTCAATATGATTTGTTGTCTTTGTAAGCCAGAAGGACAGCAAAGACTCCATGCATTGAAAGAAAAAACCACCAATCAAGAATATTGTATTATGCCTAGCAATCCTGTTCTTTAAAAATGAAGGGGAGATAAGTACTTCCTCAGACAAACAAAAGCAGACTGAGTTTAACATCACTAGACATACCTTATAAAAATTACTATAGGTTCCCATCCTAGAGACAACCCGCTTTCAGTCTATTGAAAGTATACTTCTTTCCTAATAAACTACTATCATTTTCACAAAAAAAAAGGGGGGGGTGGTGGTGGGGGAATACTACAGGTAGCCCTTCAAGTTGAGAAAAAATATATATATAAGTAAATCATCTTAATGGCTATATAACAGAAACAGTTCTAAACTATGACATCAATAGCATATGTAACAGAAAAGAGGTAAAAGCAAGAGTTCCCGCCTGGAAAGGCAGTTGTTACCAGCTTAAAATATATAGCTATAACTATATTTTATGTGAGCCCTCTGGTAAACAGAAAGAAAATACCTATAGAAGTTACATGAAAAGAAGCCAGGTATGGGTGGCAAATTTCTGTAATCCAAGCAGTAGGGAAGCTAAGGCATGAGGATCATGAGTTCAGTGCCACCCTGGGCTACATAGTGAGACCTTTGTCTCAAAAAGAAAGTCACACAAAACAAAAAGAAAACAAAGAATCAAAGCAGAGCATCCACACACACAAAACACAAAAGAAGACAGCAAGAGACAAAAAGAGAGATCAAAAGCTTAAACAGAAAATGGCTAACAAAATAGTAAATCCTTATCAATAATTACTTCAAATGTCAAAGGACTAACTCCCCAATAAAAAGACACACAGTGACTGAACAGATTTAAAAGGTAAGATCCAACTACACACTGTTTACATGAAACTCATTTTAGAATCAGAGAAACACAGGCTGAAAATGAGGAAGTTAAATATTCTATGCAAATGGTAACCAAAAGAAAATACTCTCAAACACTATCTCTAGAGAAGAAGATCACACTACACAATGATAAAAGGATCAATTCAATAAGACAAAATAATTGTAAATATATATGCACTAAGTAAAAAAGAAAATACTGATGATCAGAAAGGAGAATTTGATAGCACTGTAGTAACAGGAGTATATTTCAATGCTCCCTTTCAACAACATTTGGGATATCAAAAGAGAAAATCAATAAAAAAAACAACAGACTTGAACAATACTACAACCAAATGGACTTGGCAGACCTATACAGAGCTTTTCCACCCAAGAGCAGAAAAATACACATACTTCTCAAGTACACATAGAATGTTCTCCAGGATAGGTCACACATACTAGGTCACAGACTTGCCTAAATAAATTAAAGGTGATCAAATATCTTTTCTGACCACAGTGGAATGTAACCAGAACTCAAAAACAGCTAGAAAGTGGGAACAAAGTAACATACTCTTGAACAACCACTGTCATAGTAAATCAAAAGGAAAAATTTTAAATATATCAAGATGAATAAAAGTGAAATCACACCATACCAAAATTTATGGGATACAGCAACAGCAAGAGGTAATTTTAAAGCAATAAATACATACATCAAAAAAGAATATCTCAGCCAGGCATGGTAATACAGGCCTGTAATCCCAGCTAGTTGGGAGGTGGAAATTAGGAAGCTCATGGTCCAAAACTGACTCCAGAGAAAAAGTACAAGATCCTATATTAAAAAAAGTTGGTGAGACCACATCTCGATCAATAAGCTGGGTTTGGTGGCTCCCATCAGTGGTCCCATCTATGCAGGAAGTATAAAAATAGCCAACATATATATGAAGTGGTGCTCTAATCATCAGGAAAATGCATATGAAAACCACAATGTGTTACAATTTCACACCTGGTAAGATGGCTATTATCAAAGATAACAGATATTGATATCAGGCATGGTGGGGCAAGTCTGTAATCCCAGCAACTCAGGAAGCAGAGATCAGGAGGATCATGGTTTGTGGCCATCCTAGGGAAAATCTTAGGAGACACCCATCTCAATTAATGAAGCAAGCATAGTGGTGAGTGTCTGTAATCCCAGTTACTTGGGAGGCACAGGTAGAAGGATCATGGTCCAGGACCAACCCAGAGCAAAAACAAGAACCTATCCAAAAAACAACTAAAACAAAAACAAAAGGGAGAGCACTTGCCTAGCAACTGTGAGGCACTGAGTTCAAACCATGGTGCCACCAAGAAGGGAAAAAAAAAAGACAAGAGATAACAATTTTTAGGATGTGGAGAAAAAGAAGTCCTTATCTCTGTAGAAACGCAAACTAGTATATCCGTTGTGAAACACTGTATGAAGAATCCTCAAAAATTAAAAATAGAACTACTGTATGACTCAGCAAGTCTTCTACTGGGTATATACTCAAAAAGTAATGAAATCAACAGCTTGTACACATAGCGACACTTCCCTGTTCCTGCAGCATTTTCACCATGTTCAACTACTCAAGGGTCTGTCCATTACGACTGGTAAGTGAATAAAGAGTGCACACAGACAATAATATTTTAAAAAGAGATACTATCATTTGAGACAACATGGGTGAAACTGAAGGACACCATTTTTGTTTTGTTTTTCATATAAGTTATTTTCTTTTTTTTAAATTCTTTTATTCATATGTGCATACAATGTTTGGGTCATTACCCCCCCCCTTGAAGGACACTATGTTGAGTGAAATAAGTTAGACATAGAAAAATACTCATTTAGATACAGAAGCTAGGGGGAAATGTCAACTAGCAAAAGAAGGTATAAAGAAAGGTGGTTACCAGGGGCAGAGAGAATGAGGAAATAGGAAGAAGTAGGGCAAAGGGTATAAATTTGCTGTTAGCTAGGATAAATTAAGTCTAGAGCTGTGATGTACAACATGAGGTCCGCAGGTAATAATACTGTGTTATACACCAAAAACGAGCTACAAGTATCTCATTCCAAAAAAAAGGTAAATATGGAAGGTGGTGAGTATGCTAATTTGCTTGATTACAGAAATCAGCTCATTACGTATACGTATAAAAAAACATCATGTTGTATACCTTAAAGACATACAAAAAAAATTCCAAAACCATGGTATATTAATATGCATTCAGAAACCTATTTTCAAACCCTTTTATATGCCAAAATAGTTCATTTTTTTAAAAATAAGTATTTTGTTTTCTTTTTTACCAAGGCAAGAGGCAAAATAAACCATACTCTTGAGAGTCTTTAGAGCTGACTTTCAACACAATTTTTCCTATCATTCCTTTTAACTCAAAAAGTGTGTAATTGAAAATAACATAGAATTCTTACTTAGGATTATTAGTTGTAGGCTCAACATCCTTTATATCAAAATAATAAATTTCTTTGTGATTCATAGGTAACTCATGAAAATTCTGAAGACTAGCTGTAACTGGACATATTCAGAGATGAAATAAAGTTTATTCATTTTGTTAAACTAAAATCAAACTCAAATGTTCCTGGTTCATGTAATAAAATTATGAGAAAATGCCACAAATACAAATTCTAATGTAAATTAATTGTAATCATCACTTAAAGTTGATCTAATAATATCAAAACTGACTTAAAACAAATTATTAATATCAAAAGCAGCTGATAAACAAAAAGTATTGGTACCCTAATAGGAAAACCTATAATAGGAAAGACAGAGATATATGGCAAACTAGGAAACAGCTACCTTACTAATACCAAATTTTATTCTGAAATTATCCTTTTTGGGGAAGGGCGGTACTGAGATTTGAACTCAGGGCTTTCCTTGTGCTTGTTAAACAGGTGGCCTACCACTAGAGCCACACCAGCAGTCTTCTAATTCAATTATCCTTATTCCTAATGATTAAATACCAAAAACTACATTCAACATAAGTATAAAATACCTTAGGTCTACACATTAGCAACCCATTTACTTTACTTTTACTTTCATTCCTGAATTCTAGATCCCATTACTACTTGAGTATACTTCCATATCAAAATACTAACTAGCAATACCCATAACAAAATATTTCAGAGAACGGTGTGGGCGTCTTAATTTGGTAGCGAGCGCCACCTGGTGGTATAATAAAAATTTATTTTCCATTTATTTAAAGGCATTTATTAAACACAAATGGTTGCATAATTTTTTAATTGTTTTAATTATGAAAATATTTCAAGTGTAAAGAAAAGCAAAGAAAAAAAGTACCCATATAATTTAACTAGAAATATGAAGCCCACTCTATTTTAAACAAACCTGGTATGTCTGGTCTACAAAAATCAGGAAAGTCAAATCCAAGAAATGCATTATCAGTAAACATGATCTTCACTAAAAGAAGGAATTTTAGTTCAATGGTTTTAATTTAAGTGGGAAAGGGAGGCTTTATACTTACTGAAAAGCTTAATTTTGGGGCTTTTCCTTTTGTCAGAATGTAAGAAGTAGTTATAACAAGGCAGTCACAAGAATGACAGTGCATGAAAGAAGACAAGTGTGTTGCTATTTACAAAGTGAGAAAGTGAACATAGCATAGTTTTTAAGAGTAAAGTGTTTCAAACTGCAAATAATGGTTCATTGTATGTCATACCTATTTTAAGGTAAAACACAACAGCACAATTGTATAATATAGTCAAGAGTAAATATTACTGAAGAAATTCACCTAATTATATGCATGGAGGTATGCACTGAGTCAACCATATAAAATGCTTTTCACTCAATGCGTCTCAGACACAAAAAGTTTTGAACTACTGTTATGTGAATTTGAACTGAAAATAGAAACTTGAAAATAATGACCGTGGAAATGATTAAATGAGACAATGAACATAAAACACAGTATCTGGTTCACGGCAAGCTCTTGACAGTAGCTTTAGTTATTTAATACATACTTCTTAATTAAACATAGTAACCATCACCCTCTAGAGATTGGCTTTAGAATTAAAAGATTTTTTTCATTTCAATTTTAAGTAAGATTACTTAGATCACATAAAACTAAAAACCAAAACAATAAACTCCATCAACAAATGTTTCTTAGAGAAATCAAAACAGATCTACCAACTTTGTTGACAAATCTCTGCGGTATCACAAAGCCAAGATCAGAACAAGATAATAAAGTTTGTGCCTCTCTCTTCCTTCTGCTGTTTCCAATTATTTCATAATCTAAAACTTTTTCCTCTTTCTAAGGAAGTGTCACCATTCTGTCCCATTCAGTCCTTTCATTCCTTGACAGAAATACCACTGAGTACTTCACATAATCACAGTAGACCTGAACTCATGAAGTAGTTACCCACTGAAGGCAGCATAATAGCTCTTCTACCAAGAAAGACCAGGGTTTGAATCACCAATCACTTCTGTCTATGCAACTATATATGACAAGGCCTCCCTAACCTTAGTTCCTACAACTAAACAATAGGGAGAATTTAACCACACCTGATAAAGGTTCCTGGAAATTAAAGTGCACAAGCACCTAGCACAAAGGAAGAACGCCATATTGTCAACTCCTCTCACTTTTATTGACAATGCCACCTGTCACAAACATTTCAAGTAGGAGAATGTTCCCTTCGCATAGCCTACTCCAAATTGCACACAGTGAAATCTGTTAGAAAATTCTCTTTGCCAGGCATGGTGGTACACACCTATGATCTCAGCATTTGGGAGGCTGAGGAAAGAGGATCACAATTTGAGGCCAGACTGGGCTAAACAGTGAGACCCTGTCAAAAAGAGAAGAAAAAAGAAAATAATTCTCTATGAAAATGCCAATAGTTCAAAGGAGGAAAAATACCATGATGAGATGAAGTAGTTCTCCAGAGACAACCTTTTTCAAAAATATACTGGTGGGACCAGGCACAGTGGTTCAAGCCTGCTATCCTAGCTACTTGGGAGGCAGAGATCAGGAAAGATCATGGTTTGAGGCCAGCCAGGCAAAAAGTTCATCAGACCCATCTCAACCAATGGTTGACTGGATGCAGTGGCACTTGACTGTCATCCCAGCTATGTGGGGAACGCAAAATAGAAGGATTTTAGTCCAGGCAAGCACAGGCTTAAATAAAGCGAGACCCTATCTCAAAAATACAAAAACAAAACATATACATACAAAGGACCGGAGGCATGGCTTTAGTGATGGAGTGTCTGCTCAGCAAGCACAAGGCCCTGAGTTCAACCTTCGGTATTCATGAATTCATGAATGCAGTACAACTCTGAACTGTACCTGGAAAGATGGGTGAGATTTGGATGAGCAAAAAAAGTCTTAGAAGGTTAATCATTCATTCACTCATTCATTGATTCACTATCATCAGAAATGTGCTGAATGTTTGACTATGTGCCAAGAACATTCTAGATGACAGATAGGTAGCACAGAAATAAAACATGAAATATACATTCCAGTAAAGCAAGACAGAGACAAATGAATTAGATGCTCATCTTTAGAGGTCTGCAAAAATAATACCAACTTTCATCTTGAAGTGGAAAAAATAATTTCAATAATTAATATCTCCATGTAGAAGAACCGTTGATTAAAAAAAAAAAGAAGAGAAAGAAAGAAACAAGAAAGACTTGAAATAGGGTAAGACAGAAACAATTAGCCCAAAGGACATTCTGAATTAGCTACAGAATCCAACTACTTTCCTATCTATGAAGTTCACAAATAATAGACAGTTGACTAACTCCATTTAATGTCTTTGGTATCAGTAAAAATCAATAAAATATTACTATATCAAAACTAACAAATATCACTATGGATTAAATTACCCTTCTTTGTATTTTTAGTGTGAAGAATAAATGCAAAGACAAAGGCAAAATCTGCACCAGTTTGAGAATAGCAAACTATAATTATATAAACAGATGTTTTCAACAGTATAAAATAGAATGAGATAATACTTGAAACATGAACAGTTTTAATAATATGGTGCAGAACATAACCAAATGTTTTAATTTGACATGAAAAAAATCTGTGACATCAGCATTCAGCAAAGCAACATAAAATTTACAAAGGGCACATAACAAGTAATTTCCTCCATAAACTGATTTAACTTTAGATAGTGGATTAATCTGTTTTTTATCATTTAGTCAGCAGTGTCAGGCTTTCACTGGAATGGAAAACAGTAGCAATATCAATAATACTGTCATTTCTCCAGTACAGTGTTAGTAACTTTAAGAAGTACGTAAGGACAGATGTTACAAATGCTCTCAAGGGCTGGAAGAAATGCAAGCTTCAGTAAAAAGAAACAAACATTTAAAAGTGATTTTTGTTTTCATGTCTTGTTTCTAGTAAAATATTAAACTGAGTTCCATTTCTGGCCAAAATATGAATGATGAATTTCCCAACTGGCTGAAACAACTTAAAAGTCAAATAAATTACATAAAACAACATTCCTGAAGAGACTGGAAATCAAGAAATGGAAAATAAAGTAGGAGAGCATCCATTATACAACACATTCAACTTACTGTCTAAGGAAAGTGTCCAGGCATAGCACAAGGAAGATAAACCCCAGGGCAGCCCAGTGATCTAAGTTTGAGGAGATGGACCTGGGAGATCAAAGGGACCATGGTGACTAGACTTCATAAGGCAGAGTAGAGAGATGTACAGAGAGAAAACTTCATCGGCTAAAAATCACTCTTGCATATTCAATTGAGTACTGATTAATATACACATAAAAGGAAACTACAGAAAAAAAAAGGGGGGGAACCACCAGAACATTTACAGCAAAAAAAAAAAAAAAAAAATCCTAAAGCTCAAAAACAGTGGGGAATACTGTCCCATCAGTCAGACTAGAAACCTAGCCATTCATGGATCTTTGGATGTGATACTTAGAAAAATCTTTGTGACAATAGTGGGAAAAATTAACTCCACAGTCAACACAGCTAACAAACACAGAACAAAGCATAAAATTAAATCAAACCATTTCCAAGTAACTTAACTGCATCCAAGAAAAAAAAAACTATGAAAATTTATAAAAATACAAAAAATCCAGAATTGACAAGCAAAACTCACAGCATTTAGCATCCAATATACAATTTGCCTGTCATGAATATCTATAAAGAAGACAAAAGTCAATCAACAGAAAGTGACCCCAAAATTACACTGAAGACAGAATTGGCAGACAAGGACATTAACACACCGTTACCATTGACTTCTAGATTCTCCAGAAGTGACAGGAAAGACTGAACATGTTAAGCAGAGACATGGGCGTGTGCACACATGTGGACACAAAGGAGCAAACCAAACTGCTAAAAATGCCTGGAAGGAAATACAAGATAGTAAATACAATGGATAAAATTATACTAGTACTAATACACTGAGCAGAATAGAAAATACAGACGAAAAACAAAAAAGAATATGAAGGCAAGGCGATAGTAACTATCCAAAATGAAACACACAGAGAAGAATAAAAATGACTGGAATCTCCACAATAGGAGATGGAAATGATAAAGAGAAAAAAGTATTTTAAAGAAATAACTGAAGAAAATTTTACTGAAAACTATAAACCAGTAGAACCAAGAACCTAAATGTTATGGTTTGCATGTGAAATGGCCCTCACAGGCTTGTGTTTGCGCTATTTTGGGAGATGGCAGAAACTTCAGAAAATGAGACTTAACTGGAGGAAGTGGGTCACTGGGAGCATGACTTTGAAGGTTACGCCTGATCCCGATTTCTTTTTCTCTCTCTGCTTCCAGTCCACCATGATGCAAACTGTTCTGCCATGCCCTCCCCACCAGGAAGGACTGAAACTATGAACGACATAAATCTTTCCTCCTTTTCAGTTATGTTGAGCATTCTGTCATATTTCTGACAAGAAAGCTAACACACTCAAAGAATTCCAAACAAAAGAAACATGGAGAAACATGCCAAAGGATGTATGATAACCAAATTGCTTAAAACTAGAAATGAATAGAAAACATTTCCCCTCCCCTCACCCACCCCCCTCGACTTTGGCAGTACTGGAGATTGAACTCAGGGCCTTGTACTTGCTAAGCAGGCCACTCCACCAGCACTTTTTGCTTTGGTTGGTTGGTTGATTAGTTAGTTATGGTGGGAATGAGGTCTGAATGCAGGGCTTCACACCTGCAAAGCAGGTGCTCTACCACTTGAGCCACATCTCCACAAACTATTTGCCTGGACTGGTCTCAAACCATGATCTTCCCAATATCAGCTTCCCATGTAGCCAGGATTACAGGTCAGAGCCACCAGCAGCAAGGTTATTTTGAGATAGGGTTTCACTTTATCCCCAAGATGGCCTCGACTATAATCCTATTTGTACTGCCTGGGGTGACAGGTGTGCAGCCATTGTCTGAGACAGGGCCTCACAAACTTTTTGCCCTGGTTGGCCTCAAACCAAGATGCTTCCAATCTCCATCTCCTGAGTAGCTGGGATTACAGATTTAAGCATCACACCTGGACTTAGAAAAAAAAAATTAAAGCAGTTAGAAAAAGAAAAACTCACTGTGCACAAAGGCACAAATATGACAGCTTTCTCTTTAGAGATAATGCAAGCTTAAAAGTACTGAAAGTAAAATACTACCAACCTTTACTATTGGCCATGCAAAAATATATTTCAAAACCAAAGATGAAATAAAGATTAAGATGGAAATCAATAAAACAGAAAACAAAGAAAGCCAGTGAAAATAAAGCCTGATTATTTGAGAAAAATAAATAAAATTCATACACCCTACTACCAATATTACCAATATCAGCAATGAGAGATATGGCATCATACAGATGCTACAGTTATCAGGAAAATAATATTTTAACAACTTTATGCTAAAATATATACCAATTCCTTGAAAGACATGAATAAGCTCTTACAAATGAACTCAATAGCCCAGTATCTATTTTAAAAAATAGAACCTGCAGCTAGTGATATAGTTTACAGCAAAATAAAGAGAGAAGAAAAAAGGAAGGAGGGAGGGAGACAAGGAGCGAGGGAAAGAAACTGAACCTACTGGTTAAAACTTTTAGCATACAAACAAAAACTCCAGGCCCAGATCACTGTATTGGAGAAATCTACCTTTTTCTTTGCAGTGCTGAGGACCAAACTCAGGACTTCACACATGCTTGGCAAAGTGCTCTACCACTGAGCTAAATCCCAGCCAATGCAAACACTTCAGGAAACTGAAGAAAAAAAGTGGAGGGAGCAGTATTTCCTTATTTATTCAATGAGGCCAACATTACTATGATACCAAAGTAGATGAACATCTGATTTGTCATAAGAAATGAAACTTACAGATCAAATCTCTTTATGAAATTTTGCCAATTTTTTAAAACTTTAGTAAAGCATATATAAGAACATAAGTACATCATGACTGAGTATGGTATGTCCTAGGAAGGCAAGGTTGGTTTAATGTGCAAATATCAATGTAAAATGACAAATTCACTATCGGGTCATCTCAATAGATGCAAAAAGATAAAATAAAAATTCAGCTAGATGTGGTGGCAGATGCCTATAATTACAGCACTCAGGAGGCTGAGGTAGAAAGATCATGAGTTCAAGATTAGCCTGGGCAATTTATCCATACATTGTCACACTGTCTCAAAAAAAAAAAAAAAAGTCTGAGTGCAGTTATGCATGCCTGTCATCCCAACTATGCACGAGGCTGAAATCTGGAGGATAACCATTCCAGGCCAGCCCAGGCAAGAAAAGTTTGTGAGACACCATCTCAACAGAAAAAAGTCAGGTGTGGTGGTGTGTACCTGTCATCCCAGCTACAGAGGGAAGTATAAAATAGGAGGATAGAAATCCAGGCCCATCTGGGCAAAAAGCAAGACCCAAGCTCCAAAATAAATAGAGCAAAAAGGGTTGGAAGTGAGGCTCAAGTGGTAGAGGGCCTGCCCAACAATCGTGAAGTCCTGACTTCAAATCCCAGAACCACAAAAAAAGAAACAAAAAAAAATTCCACATTCTAATTAAAATTCTCAGCAAACTAGGAATAGAAGAGAACTTCAACCTGGTAAAATCAAAAAAACTAAAGATGTTATCATAGTTATGGGTATGGTATGGTTTTATTTGAAGATAACAATTTTCTAGATAGCAGATAATGACAGAATCTACAGAAAAGCTACTAAAAACAAGTGAGGTTAGTAATGTTGCAGAAACAATAAATATGCAGAAACTTACTATATACCAACAACAATAAGAAATTAAAACTTTGAAATATAATTTATAATAGCATTAAAAATAAAAACTACTTATGGATAAATCCGACAAAAGATAAGAAAACCCTATACAATGAAAACTACAAAATACTTCTGAGAGAAACTAAGATCTAAACAGAGAGATATACTTTGCTTATACATTGAAAGACTATCTTTATAAAGATGTCAATTCTCACCCAAAAGGGTCTACAGACTCAAAGTATTTCCAATTAGATCCCAAAATTCATATAAAGTAGGGACCTACAAAGTAACTTTGAAAAAGAATAACAAAGTTGAAGGCCATATACTACCTACCTTCAAGATTTATTGTAAAGGTATAGCAGTCCATACAATGCAATACTGGCATAAAGCTAGACAAACAGATCAAAAAGTACAATAAATTTCAAGAATTCTCATTAATGTATTTAATTTTTGACTAAGGATCTGAGGTAATTCTGGGGAGAAAGGAGAATATTTTCAAAAATGGTTCCAGAAGGGCTGAATGTTCATATGAAAAAATATTAGCTTTGATCCAAAGAGCTTATCATAAACAGAAAGCAAATCAAATTAACCATAATCTTAAAACATTAAGACAACAAAACTTTTAGGAAACAGCATAGGAGAAATTTTTCAGGATTAGGGATAGGCAAACAGTTTTTAGACTTGCCAAAAAACATAACCCATAAAATGGTTAATAAATTGGAATGCATCACAATTAAACCTTTCTTCCTCCACAAAAGACTAAGGAGGATGCAAAGACAAGCTACACAGAAGAAGAAAATATTTGCACATAGCTAACAAAGGACTAGCACCAAGAATATACGTCACTTTTAAAACTCAAGTTAGAATTTTCCAATTAGAAAACGAAAGACGAACAGACATTTCACTGAAAAGGATATATACATGGCAAATAAATACATGAAAGAAAGTATTTCCTAATAAGGAAAATGCAAGTCAAAACCAGTATCACAGGACTGGTGGTGTGATTCAAGTGGTAGAGCACCTGCCTAACAAGTGTGAGGTCCTGAGCTCAAACCCCAATACCACCAAAAAAAAAAAAAGTATCACTATCATAAAACATTTACAGAAGGGCAGAATGGCTTAAACAAAAAACAGTCACACCACCAAATGCTTGCAAGATATGAAGAAATTGGATTCCTCATACACCATTAATATGATTCTAAAATGGTACAACCATTTTAGAAAAGCTTGGCAGTTTTTTTTTTTAATGGATCTAAATATGCAACTGCCATACACCCAAGCAAATTTTGGGGCACTTACCAGAGAAATGCAACTTATAACCACACAAAAATCTGTATAAATGTTAACAGCAGCTTTATTTTTAATAGTTGAAAACTATATACATACACGCACACATATAGCTTATATATAAACCATATAACAGGTGAGTGGTTAAACATACCTACTGTAAAAATCTACTTAATAAGAGAAAAGACTATTAATACATATAAATGACCTGAATGGCCCTCCCAAGAATTACACTGAATGAATAAAGCTAATCCCCATTTATACAACATTTTTCAAATGTCAAAATTTTAGAAGTGGAAAACAGAGTCATGGTTGCCAAGGGTTAGGAATATGGGAGTGGGGAATGGGAGAAAGGTATGTGTCTGGGTGTAAGAGGGCAACCCAAGAGATTTTTATAGAGATTTAACTGTTCTATATCTTGAACATGTAGCATATTATCTGAATCTCCATGTGATAAAACTGTATAAAACTAAGTACATACATACATAAATGACTACAAGTAAAACTGATCTCATTGGTAGATTGCATTAATGTCGAAAAATTCATTATATTTTAGTTTTATAAATGCTACCATTCTAGGAAATGGCTCAAGTGTCTATGTATTTTTTAATCAACCAACATATATTAAACTAGGAATTCACAATGTCATAAAGTCTTAGTTTCTCTACATACATTTTGATTCATAGCTTTCTTTCCACCCCAAACATCCATCAAAAAGAGAAAACTTTCACCTCAATTAAATCACACGGTAAAAATATGACCACTGTTTTAAACCTAATTTTAATCTTCAAAACATCAGAAATACTCATTGTCCAACACTGAGAAAACTGCAATGTAATCATTTAGCGGTAAATATATGTAAGTTGCAGTAAATTACATGGCACAATAAAATCTTAATAATCTTAAAAGCTACCACACAGATCACCTCAGTTAGTTGGATTACTTATTGAGCAAATGTTTTTATCTGAAAAGGACTTGTGCCAAAGAGAGAAATTCATCATGAATTTAAAAAACAATGATTATGTCATGAAAATTATAAGCCCCATTAGTTACAATTTTAAAATTAGACCACTACTGTTCAAATGAATGAAACACTTTTTACACAGTCTGTATTGTCCAACATAGTAGTTCCTGGCTAAATGTGACAAGCCTTGAAATGTAGCTAGTTTAACAAAGGAACTAACTGTTTACATTCACCAGTCTAGTGGCTTCCACAATGAGCACAGCAGATCTAGAACTTACAGAAAAATTCACATGCACATATACAACCACAGGGTAAAATTAATTACTAATATATTAGGTTAGTATTTCTCAAACAGGGTACTACTGGCATTTTGAGCAGAATTCATGATGCAGAATTGTCTCAAAGAGATTATATTCCTTTCAAATGATAAAAGTATTTCCCCAAATTTAATTTTATGGCCACTCTTCAAATATCAGAATACTATTTCATTAAAGAAATTATTTTTTTTTTTTTTTTTTTTTTTTTTTTTTTTTTTTTTTTTTTTTTTTTTTTGGTGGGACTGGGGTTATGAACTCAGTGCTTCGAGCTTGCAATGCAGGTGCTCTACCACTTGAGCCACGCCTCCAGTCCTCATTAAAGAAATTATTACTAAAGTTACTGAGTCAATAACATTAACAAATTTTTGCCAGCAGAGGGCAGATGTATGTTATAAACCTGTTCACTTAAATACACTATATTCAAAAGATTAAGAAGTACATTGTATAAATCAAAGAACCAGTATATTCATTTACACAAAAGGAAATGTACTTCCTTTGAAGGTAAAAAGAAATGTCCTAAATATAAACGCATTTTTTAAACATACTGACAGGTCCCCCCAGGAACTGTGTTTTATCAATTTTATCCACTTATTCAAGCTACTATAATTCAAACAAAACAAAATAACACTACCAAATAAAATGCCAAAGTACTATTTCAAGATCCATTTGCGCACATATTAATAACATTCTTTTGGGTTCAAAACAAATTCCAAATAGTTTTCCTAATAGAGCACACAAGTTGTGTGAAATCCATGGGAAAATAAGTATTTGTTAAAAGTAAACACAGAAAACAAAACAAGCAATGAAATCTGGCAACAGTGCAAAAAAAAGGCAAAATGCTACCTGAGAAAAACCTGAGAAATGGTGCTAATGTACTAAAAATTCACCTAAATCTTAATGCACCATGCAGCAAGTAGAAGACAGGCTCTGGTGTGCTTTAGGTTCAGCCTCACAACAGAACCTTCCTTTCATTACAGCTTAGAAAACAGTTTTAATGTCAACCAAAAAATAAAAAAATGGCCCTTTCTGGGCCCTTTCACCACCTACTGCATATAATTTCGTGACTAATTCCCCTTCTTAAAACCCTCTTCTCCTGAGACCACTTTGTTTAGGTTTTCCTCCAAGTCTCCCATACCCCTACTTAATTCGTTTGATGATTCCACTTACTCCTGCTGCCATCCTTCAAAGTCTTGGTCATCAACCTTCTGATTAGACAAGTGTGTGAAGTCCAGTTACATCACTTTCGCAAATACTTCTATGCATATGACTCCCCAAAAGCCACCACCTCCTTGTCTATGCTTTCTCCTAAATTTCTGCCTGGGATCTATACCTGCCTCCAGGTCTGCAAAGCATGTCCACTAAGTATATGCACAAAACTGTTTACCAGGTTCTCCCTACCTGGAATAACTTTGCCCTCTTCTTTGATTCTACTCCGCCTCAAAAACTACCTCTTTCATTAAAAATTCTCCCCAATTCCAATTTTGGTGATTTTTACTTTTTTAGTACTTCTGTAACACACTATGCTTGCACTACACTTCCTACACAGGTACCCAGATATACTGTGCTATGGCTGCATACTTCCTTAAAGTAAGGTCCTCAAGGGCAGGGCAAGGCTTCTGTTGTTTATCTTTTAGGAATAATGTCTACTCAAGACCAGCAGAAAAAAGTCTTAAAAGAAATAAATACTACCATCTTTTCCTGAGCCTTCCACAATTTATTCAATCATACTGTTTACCAAACTAAATATAATTTATAAATGCCTCCTATAAGATAATACAATGATATGAGCATCAGAAAAAGAGAGATGGGCATAATTATCAAACCTTTACTCTTTTACCAAACGATATGACAGACATTACTTCACAATCTCCTTATAACCCCGTAGCACAGGCACCACCACTGTACATGCATGACACTAAAGCTCAGAAAGTTTAAACACCATGCCCCCACCACAAGGAAGGAAGAAAGGAAACGAAATCAGAGCCAGCAGTGGTTGGAGAGCTGAGATTATAATCTACAGTGGTAAAACTGCGAAGCCCCTGCTTTCACCATTAAGCTAGTCTGCCTCTAAAGGATAAAGGCAGAGCAGTGAATCTACAAATTCATGTCAACAGGAGGAAGAATGCTGTAGAGGAAAAATAACCATACAGTTACTATCAGTTTGTATATTTAGCCCTTAAATTTGTAATGAAGGAATAAACAGGTAAACAAATTCAAGATATAAGAACACTGGAAAACTTAAAAGGTTCGTTAGGGGAGTAACTACCATTACCCTAACATTTGACAAATGTTAATTTACTACAACACAGAAGTTAAATGGAAGTGATAACTATTTGTTGGCAATCAGGATGTAATAAAACCAAAGGAGAAAAAAAATGAAATGATGCTTCATTTTTAACGATCAATAATCCTTGTTTCAAAGAAATAAAATAATCCCATTTCACTTAACCTAAATTTAAGCCTTGCCAAACCTGTAATTTCTGTCTTTCTGCCCAATTAGCATCATTCAAAAAGATCTATCTTAAGAATTCAAGTTTGAACAGGCACATTACTGCCTTCTTTTATTTTGTTTATCCCTTAACAAATGTCCTAGTACTTTTTTTCAAAATTTCTCTCAAGCATAAACTATTTTAAACTATTCTCCATGCTATTTACAAATTTATTTCATGAGATAACCATTTGCATTTACTAACAAACAGCATTTGAATTTTTTATTAGCATATAATAGTTATACAGGGGGATACATTGTGGTATTTACATATGTGCTTATAATGCATCTTACCTAGATTTATTCCCACCATCATTCTCCCTCTTCCCACTCCCTTTTTAGAACAATTTCAACAGGTTTCACTCTTCTATTTTTAATATATGAATACAAAATATATCAACCATATTCACCCTCATTCATCCTTTCATTATGCCCACCTCCCTCCTATTGGTACTCACCCCTGAAAAAGACCTACTTTACTTTTAAGTGTACATTGACAGTCCAAGGTGGCTTCACCTTGGTACTTCAGGCCTGTCTATATTGTACTTAAATGAAATTAACCCCCCCCACACTACTTTACTCTTTATCACCATGCTCCCTTAACATTCAACATCTTATGGTACACTGTGTTATATTAATATATAGATGGGTTATTTCAATATTTTCCATTCTCTTAACATTTTCTTTCCCTCTCCTTCCTCCTGCAGTTCCCTCAGACTCACTAATACAATTTTGTTCTCTCTCTCTGTGCTGGGTGGGAGTATATTGTGGTATTTATACAATATAGCATACTCAAATTTATCCCCTCCGTCATTCTCCTTTATTCCCCTCTCCCCCAATTCCTGAAATAGTTTCAAAAGGAATCACTTTTTCTTTTTGTACATGTATACACAGTATTTGCACCATATTCACCCTCCCACTGGTACCAACCCCCCCAGGCAGGACCTGTTACACCCTCCTGTCCTCTGAACAGGACTCAAATAAGTTCATCTCCTCTATTTTACTTCTTTTTTAGTTCCTTTCTCATGGTGGCTACAAAAGGTTTAAAAATTCTGTATTCATTCTTACAGAGAAAGTACATCAACCATATTCACCTTCTTATACTCCTCCTCTCCTATGTGACCTATTAGCATGACCTGCTTTTCATAATATTGCTGTATTTGTATTAGGTCTATATTCTACATATGAGAGAAAACATGAGGCTTTTGGCCTTCTGAATCTGGCTAACTTTACTTAAGATGATGTTCTCCAATTCCAACAAAATTTCATTTTTCTTTGTGGCTGAATAAAATTTCATTGTATATAAATACTACATTTTTTTAATCCATTCTCCAGTAGTGAGACATCTTGGCTGTTTCCACAGTTTAAGCATTAGAAATTTTGATACATGTTTACATCATTGCCAAATTTGTATCCGAACTGACTAAATAGTTCGTATATGATCACCACTCACTCTGATACCTGACTTTTTTCCTTAAAATGCTGCCATTACATGGATATGGTCATAAAAAAAAAAACAGAATTTATCTCCCTTCTCATTGTGTACAATAACTGAATTAAAAGATTAAAAAGTTGAGCTACCTTTTATAAAGATCAAGTGTAACACATTAATTTGTGACCTGACAAAGGAATAGGCATATTTCCAGAGGACTTAAGCCCACTATCCTGTTCTTTCACTGTTGCACCATTCTGAGCAAGTCAGTCAGATCAGATCTCTTGATTTGGCTCATCCTCTAATATGAGACTACACCAGATACAAGTCTCTTTAACTTCCTTTAATTCAGTAACTACAAAAAATATAGATCAGAGATTAAAAATCTTTCCAAAGTACTTATTCATGGTCTTACAGAAAGAAGCTAGAGATGAATGGTCGAGAACTTACCACCATATCCAGAGGAATGAATGTTGTCTGGCATTTTATGTTCTCTTCCTTGGTCCAAAAAATATGAAAAGGGTTGCCAAGCCCTCTCTCCTCCCAAAATGAAGGGGCAAATCATAAAAGAACTGAAATAAGCATATTAAAATTTTCAACCTTAAAACTACTAGGAAAATGCAAAATATCACCATGTCATTTTCTTCAACTATATTATAAGGAAGCACTTTAACAACATGAATACCCAGTAACAGAGTGGATACAGAAAATCAGCCATTCTATACACTCATAGTGGAAAGATAAACTGACCACATCCCTCATGGCAATACAGATGAGATAGGTTTTGATCTGCCATACTCGCCAACATAGATTTTACATTTTATTCTGAGGAAATAAGTGTGCATACAAAACTGTGATACAGGGGTATTTGTGAGCACAAAAGTTAGAAAGCAAATACCCATTAGTGAGGAGAGGTTACCTTTAAATACTTTTAGTTTACTTTAAAATACCATTAGCTAATACTCTGTGCAGAGAATAACCTTAAAATCCCTATATTATCCCACTATTCTCATTCTCAGCAAATGAAATCACCACCCAACTATTCCCTCACATTTCAGACCCCTCTTCACTCTACTTCCTCACAAACTTATTCATATTCTTCCTGATCTTTTTCTTCTAAGGTTTTGGACCAATTCTTTTCTCTAATCTTTGTTAGTATATTAGTATATTAACTAGAAATGCCACACTTGCTCCTCAGAGAACTTGCATGCTCTTTTAGACACAAAAGGAATCTGTTATTCCTGCAGCCTTCCTGCCTCCAAGACAAAATGACCAGATACAGGCATACAGCACAAAGTAAGCCAGGCCATCTCACCCAGGAAAATAGAGTATGACCCCCCAAAAGAGAAAAATACATACAGGAGGCCAAACATAGTATCACATAAGCTTAGAAGCAAATAAGCGCTCAGTAAGCAAATGAGTAAGTGAGGAAAGTGGTTACTAACAGAGCAGGCAAAAAAAAAAAAAAATAGCCATGCTGTACCAAATATGAGTAGGGGGGCAGGAGTAAAAAGGAGGAGGGAAGGGTACCTAAGGACTTTGTGGTTCTCTGCAGGTCAAGCTTTGCATGTTCCACTCATTGTGATGCACTGCTTACGCCTTGTTGTACTTCATTTCTGGTGTGCCTCAGAAAATTGAAAACTAACAACTCTATTTGATTCTTCAGTTAAGAGTGAGAATTAATTTCCATCAGTTAGATGGACTCATGCAAAATTTCAAAAATGAAATAAGGACTGTCTTCCTGCCATTTTTGGCTATATTCTGGCAGGAAGACAAAATCATAAAATGTCCAGTCTCTAGCTTCTTGAGTGTGACAAAACAGTTTTGATAAGTATAACAGATAAACCCCACACTCTCAATACCAGTTTACAGGGGATGTAAGAAAGTGACAGCTTTTTAATTCTTGCATCACAGTTAACTTGGGTTTTTTTCCTTAGATTCAATAATTGCAGTGATGGTCTAGGGGTGGTGGCTCCCTGAAAATCAATCCTCAAGAATTTGGGAATCATTGCTAGCACTTCCACCAAGTGCTATCATAAGTATCCAATTTCTTGTTTAAAGTATTTCTGCTAACACACCTAGGATAATCTGTTTCTGTTAAAGCCCAATTAAAACAACTTAAAAAAAGATTATATGAAGCCAGGTGCAGTGGCTCAAGCCTGTAATCATAGCTGTTTGGGAAGCAGAAAATGGGAGGACTGTGGTTCGAGACCAATCCAGGCAAAAAGTTCACAAGACCTCACCTCAATCAGTAAGCAGAGCAGTGGCATACTCAGGAGTCACAGACAGAAAGACTGCAGTCTGAAGCTAGCTCCAGAAAAAAAAACACGAGATCCTACCTGAAATATAACTAAAGCAAAAAAGAACTAGGGATGTGGCTAAAGTGTTAGAGCACCTGCCTGGCAAGTGCAAGGCCCTAAGTTCAACTCCAGTACGGGAAAAAAAAAAAAAAAAAAAAAAGGTCATCCTGTACAAGATTATATAAATGTCCACATATATTCATATAAACATTTATACACATACACACAACTTCTTGGCAGCTTTGTTCATTCAGCCCAAAAAACCAGAGAAAAGACATATTAGTATAGTGAATACCATACATCCACTCCCTAGATTCAATAATTGTTAATATTTTGACACATTTTTTCATCTTTTTATGTTGATGTACTGTAATTTCAGACATAAAGGGCCCCTAAATATTGTGGCCTACTCCAAGATAGTAGGACAGAAGCATACCTAACAAGAAACACCTAAGTATGATGGGCTTCAAGGTCTGCAAATTTCAGTTAGAACCCTGGTTCCACGGCATTTTTGGTTATGTGTACAATCTAAGCTTCAGGGTTCCCACCTCTATGCAGGAACCGACCTTAACACCCTTGGAATTGCATTCAGTATATTTATACCATGCAGTACAATAGGACTCTAAAATATTGGGGAGAGAACTAACATTTGCTAAGTATTCTGGAAATAATAGCAAGTTTTCACCTTCAGTGCAAGCACCATGTCTCTTTCCTCTTTCAATACCTAGTAAAATAGGTATAGCTGAATGTTCAGTGAATGATGATCCTATGTGGGAATGTAATGACTCTATCTTCAAAATTCACAATGGCAAATATAGAACAGGAATTGAAGAGATTCAGGAACCTGGGTCTAATTTCACACATTTCAAGTTATCTCCAATCATGTTCTTTTCTAGTGCTAGTCAAAGAGCAGGTTTGCTGGTGGGTCAATTCAAGCAAGACTTAAGACTCAAATCCAACATTTACTGATTACCTATTATACATAAGATTCAAAAGTGCTTCTTATATATTCATATATATTATATTCAAAAATCATCAGAGATAATCCTAACATGTCAACATCTATTAAGATTAAACACGTTTGAGAGTAAAACCATACACAGGACACCAATTGAGGAATACCCATCTAAACTCCATTCACCATTAGAGCATGTTTAAGTAGACAGTTTAAAATAAAGAAATTCTCCTTTGTTTCTTTCCACTAATGAAGTCTAAACATTCTGAGGTGCTGAAATTTGTCTACTTGCTCAGAAGGATCCAAAAAGTCATTAAAATCAGGGAAACTTTCCAAATCTATGATATAGGAATTCCTTCTGTAACAAATTAATTTTCATTTTTTTGACAAATTCCCCGTAGGTCGTGGTATATTCAAGAAGCTACAGCAGACACATGATTAGTAAGACATAATCCAACTTAACTGCTTTCTGGAACAGGACCTGGAAGACAAGCTTGAAAACCTAAGACTCCTTATACTAGGGTCCTAGGTTGATTTATCATGTGTGGTTTTGGGGGGCAAGGGTTTCACTATGTCTTGAGTTTCCACCCAAATAATCCTAGAAAGTGGACCACTCATCTCACACCAAAAATTCTAACAATAAAGAACCAAAAGTTAAAGCCCCTTAGTTAAAAGTATTTACGTGAAGTCAGATGTGGTGGCACATGCCTGAAATCCCAGTTACTCAAGAGGTGCAGGCAGGAACACTTTGAGTTTGAGACCAGCTGTGGCAAAGTTTGTGAGAACTTATCTCAAAAACAAAAACACAAATGAAAGGGCCAGGAGGCATGGTGCAGGTGGGAAAGCACTAGCCTAGTATGTACAAGGCCCTGGGTTCAATCCCCAGTACTTCCTCCCACCCCCCTCAAAAAAAAGTATTAAGTATTATTCTTTTGGTTACTATTATAATTTTATCTATAGATTAAGTTTTGATTACATGCATATATATTATCACAGAGCCTAACAGAACATCCTACAGCTAGAGACACCAAAAAAAAAAATTGATGTCCTAATGATGGTATAATCAGCTTTAGATCTATGTATGAATAATGCAACTCTTCAAGTAAAACAAGAGCTGGGTATGGTGGTCCACACTTGTAGTCCCAACACTTGGGAGACTGAGGCAAGAGGACCTTGAGTTCAAGGCCAGTTTGGGCAACACAGTAAGTTCCAGGATGGCCTGAACTACATGGAGAGGCCCTGTTTCAGAAGAAAAATAATAAAGTTAAATCACTGATTCCCATAATATTTATTTTAAAATACTATTTACTATTCTTGTTTGATTTGAGAAAAACAAGAAAGAAAAACAAACAAAAAGGCATTAATGATTTTTCATTCCTTAAGACAAAATTAAGAACAGTACACCACTTTTACAAAACCATCAAATTTATTTTCATGGAAGAGGAAAACAATTTTAGGAGTGAATATGTTGCACACTGAAATAAAATAGTTGAGAAACTATCATTATCATCCATAATAACTGCTAACGAACATCACCAAATGCATAGAACATATGCATTTTAGTTCTGAAATATAGTTAACCCCACTCAGCCCACTGTCTGACTACCACTGATCTACTTTCTGTCCCTAGAAGTTTTAACCTTTTAGAATTCTACAGAACTGAAATCATATATTATGTAGTCTTTTGTGTATGGATTCCTAACACTAAGTATAACGCCTTTAAGACTCATCAGTGTTACTGAGTGTATCACTAGTTCATTCTTTTGCACTGCAAAGTATTATGCCATTGTATGGCTGTAACATTTTATCTATTCATCAAACGATGGACATTTGGGTTATTTCTAGTAATTGGCTATTATGATAAAGCTACTACAACCATCCAAGTACAAATTTTATTTTTTCTTACTAAGTTGCAGTATTATAGCATATATTCTGATCAAAAATCCGTATCAGATATGTTTTCTTCCAGTCTATGACTTGTGCTTTCTTTTTTTTTTGGGGGGGGGGTTGTAATGGGGTTTGAACTCTGGGACTCAGGCTTGCAAAGCAGGTGCTCTACCACTCCACCAGCCCTTCTTTGTTAGATATTTTCAAGATAAGGTCTCACAAACTATATGCCTGGGCTGGCTGATCTCTGCCTCCCAAGTAGCTATGATTATAAGCGGGAGCCACGGGGCCAGGCTTGCCTTTTCACTTTTAAAAGTATCTTCTGAAAAGCAAAAGTTCTTAATTTTGATGAAGTCCATTTTCACAATTTTATCTTTATAGAACACACATTTGTGTCCTATCCAAAAAATCTTTGCCTAACTCAAGGTACCAAAAATTTTCTCCTGTGTTCTCTCCTAAAAGTTTTATATTTAAGCTCTTAAGTTTAGTTTTATGACCCATTTCAAATTAATTTTGTGAAAATAGGGCTCAAGGCACATTCTGTTATTTGTGGTTGTGTTGAAAAAGACTACCCCTTCCCCAACTGAATTACCTTGTCAGTTCTGTTCAAAATTATCTGACAATATACATGAGTTTATTTCTGGACTATCACTGATCTATGTCTATCTTTACATCAATCCACACTGTCTTGACCACTGTAGCTTTACAATACCTACGGATGTCAGTTTCTATAAGACCTTGAATACTCTTTCTCTTTTCAAAATTGTTCAGGATGGGCAGAGAGAGTTCTTTGCACTTAATGAAAAATTCTAGAATCAGCTTATCAAAACAAAAAACCATTTAAGATTTTGACTAGGATCGTGTTAAATCTAGAGATTAATTTGGAGAGAACTGACATCTTTAAAATACTGAGTCTTCTAATCTATGAACATAGTATATCTCTCCATTTCTTTAATTTCTCTCATCACACTTCTGTAAAGTTTTCAGTGTACGGGTCTTGCACACATTTTGTTAGATTTATCCTAAAGATTTTCATGTTATGCTGTTGTAAATGGCCATTTTTATTCCAACTTTCAATTATGTTGCTAGCATACAGAAATAGGTTTTTTTCTATATTTACCTTGATTCCTGAAACTTTGATAAACTCAATTCTTTGGTGTTTTTTTTTTATAAATTTCCTAGGCTTCTCTATACATAATGCTCACATTGCAAACAAACTGTTAGATAACTCTTGCATGCATCTATTTTTAAATAATTCCTGTGAGAATGGCTGATTTAAATTGTATTCATCACTATCCTATGTCATTTTAAACATCCAAGGCAATACCTTTTATAAAAATCTAAGCTCAAAAGTTAGACAATGGCACATGTCTATAATCCCAGTTACTTGGGAGGCTTGAGGAAAAAAGGATCACAAGTTCAAGCCCCACCAAAGCAACATAACAAGACCCTCATCTGAAAACAATATTAAAAACCTAAGCTCAATATACAATTTGTATTACAAATTCACTTGTGGTAGGTACAACAGCAGCCCTCAAAGATGCCCATGTACTAATCCCTACAATCCCTGTGAATGACTAAGAACAAAGAGATGGCAGTGTTATCTTGGACTATCTGGGTAAAGCCAATGCAATCATAAGGATCCTAAAAAATATAATGATGCAAAATAAGGAAGTAAAGGGGACTGAAGAGGACACATTGCTGGCTTTGAAGATGGGAAGGAGCCATGAGCCAAGTACAGGTAGCCTCTAAAAGCTGGAAAAGGCGAGAAAACAGATTCTCCCTTGTGAGCCTCCAGAAGGAACACAGTTCCATCAATACCTTGTTTTTGGCTTAACAAATTCATTTTGGACTTCCAGAAATGCAAGAAGATTAATTTGTATTATTTTAAGCCAATAAGTATGTGGAAATTTTTGTAACAGCCAATAGGAAATGAATTACCAGTAGTGATCACATTGCTTCAATAAACCTACTTCTGTTAGTTTTTTGTACCATCACAAATCTATACCAAAAGCAACTTTCAGGAGAACTTAATGAACTAAGTAACATTTACAATAAATTACACTTTTATGAATTTTCTTATATTGGAAGATAAAGCCATCTTAAGTATGATTTCCCATAGAATTCTCTTTATTTTCTTTTTAAATTTGGGTCAGAACTCATCACTGGTTCTTGAAATGTGCCCTTCACAAAAGATCAATATGAGACAGCTGAAGGTCTACCATCAAGCACCCCGAAAGCAATCACTTGGCTGTCTCATGAAATTTAAGCTAAAAAAATTGGTTAAGGAGGTAGGAAGAACAGACTATGGAAGATTACTAGACGCTTATAACTCTCTTCCTTTGAACCTGCAAAATCCTCACATTCAACATATGTGAACATAAAAGCAGCATGATTCCAATAGCTTTATCTGAGGTTTAAGTGAAATAATTACTAAAAAATCATTTCTGTCTGGCATTGTACCTACATACTTCTCAGAGTTAAACAGAGCTCTTACTAATACCTTAAGTAGAAAATACTGACAATGACAAATGTACAGGGATGACTATTAATTTAATAAATCCATTAGTCTTTAAGATGATGAACAGAAAACAATCCTGGTTGTATTAGTCAATTGAAAGAGGTGGAAATTTCTTTGATTGTACTTTAATTGCTCAAAAAAAGCATTACAATGAAAAGGTTTCAAACAAAAAGACTCAACTTTTGAGGACTATTCCTATGAGTTAGTTATAAATGATATGGTTTAAAATAATTAAAAATAATACTAGGTAAACTTGCTCAACAAAACTAAACCATCAGATAAAAAAAACATGAAAAAGTATAAAGGCTTGATCATGACCCAAATGTCAACAAAACCACAAAATGTAAACCTTCAATAACAGGATTTTTTAATTATAATAGTAAACACTGACATAGATGTGATATAATGTGTAGATCCAAGAAAAAACACAAACCACAACAGAGTAAAAACAAATATTTGCAATAAGGATCAAAGAGGACAGGAACAATCAGTTACAAAGCAAGTCAGAGGCAAAGCCTGGACTCAAATCTAGCTTTACCCAATTAACCCACACAGTGGTCTTTAAATCCATCATGCTGTCTCTGTGGTTTAAAAAACCCAGGTAAATGACCCGCACCTGACCTAAGGACACAACTGCAAAACTAGAAAACAAAGCAGTCATATGGAAGACAGAAAATATACACTCAAGCATGTGTCTACACATTCAGTCAATTCATAGAATAAAGTTGATCAGACAAAAATTCCAATTTGTTTAAATTGGTGCTTTGATGTTATAGTGGTTCTCCTATTAAATGTGAAGCTATATATTAAAATGAAGATATTTTCACATTTAAACATATCTAGTAATAATCTCTGTGAGAAATACTTTTAAATTAGCATGAAGATGACAGTCTTCCCAACAACGATCTCTCACCTCACCAAATTTCAACAACAAAAATTGGTTTTATCTATTTCTCCAGTGGTTTCTAACAGAGACCCTGGGCTAGACCTCCTGGGTCTAAACCTTGTAGTTCAGATTTCCACCTCTACTTCACCTCAGTTAAATTATAAAAGCCTCTAATGCTCAAACCTGCTCTTCTGGGCTGTAGCCTTACTAGTATGCTAGGTTCTAGAGCCTGTTGAGATATGCTGAGACTTCAAAATGTCCTAAACAATATATTGGGAGAAAATGTACACCACCAATTATGTTGGGAGGTCCCTGAGACCACCCTCAGGTTCAGCAATTTATTAAGAGGATTCAAAAGGCTCAACATATAGACATACTCATGGTTATTGTTTATTATAGCAAAAAAAGATACCAAGCACAATTAGTAAAAGACATATGGAGAAAAGTCTGGGGGAATTAGGAACAAGCTGTTTTCTTCCAGTGGCATTGCACTGGACACATTTAATTCTCCCAGCAGCGTGTTGTCACAACACATGTGAAACACTGCCAATCAGAGAAGCTCACAAAGGACTCAGTGCTTAGAGTTTTATTGGTGCCCGTCAAGTAGACACCCCTGCCTGGCATATATGCAAATTCCAGACTGGGGAGGGGGAGCAGTTTTTCAGCAAAAACCACATTGTTTATACAAACAATTTAGGCAAGATGGCAGACTATTATCACTTAGGGTGGAAGGGGCATCCCCAAATCCAAGTTCTCAGATGCAAGCCAAGGGCAGACCTTGCAAATCAGGCCTACTACATTTAACTCTTTTTCTGCACACCAATAGATTAGAATACTCTTCTAGAGCATGGCCCTTATCTACCTACTTGTTCCCTGCTTTAATCTCCAGCTCCTAGAAAAGGGCATGAAACACAGGAGTCATCCAAGACTTTTAAAAAAAAAAGAAAAAGAAAAAGAAAACAGTCCTGGCTCTACCACTTGCTGTCTATATAAATTGGGAGAGTTACTTATGCTCTGTTCTGTGCCTGTTTCTCACCAGTAAACAGGAGAAAAGTAGTATCTACCTCAAAAGGTTGTTTTGAGAATTAACTGAGTTAATAGATATAAATCTCTTAATAAAACTCATAATATCTCTTGCAAGAAGAAAATACTATAATACATATATATAATATTATTTTAACATCATCCAGTGGTGGGAACTTTAAGAAGTGAACCCTAGTGGAAGGTGGAGAGGTCACTAGGGGCACTGTGCAAGGTAGTTCTCATAGGACTCTAATTAGTTCCTGTGAGAGTTATAAAAGAGTAAGTCTAAACCCTCTCACTCACGCTAGAAATCTCTCCCTCTCACATGCATTCCTGCCATGTTGTCATCCACCATTATTTGATGTACCCTCCCCACAGTCAGCACTATGCTGTTGGGACTTTCAGTTTCCCAAACTACGAAGAGACCTCTCTTCTTTACAAAGGATCAAGCCTTGGGTGCTTTATTATAGCAATGGAAAACTAATATAACCCAGAAAACACTAAATTATCAGCATGTATGGGTCAAATACTCTTTACAGTGGTCAGAATATAAGACAGTCAATGTTTCTGGTAATAATTACAACTTAAAATGTCAAGTTTCTTTGATCTTCTTCCATTGAGAAAATTGAAAATAGGAAAGAACACAAATGGCTTGATTCTATCCAGTAAAAGGCTAGTAGTAGTACAATTAGCAATAAGAAAAAAATATTTTACTACCTTAACAAGCGCATGGGTTCAGGTCCTTTATAGGTAGGTAGATGGGTAGTTAGATAAATAAACAAACACATGATAGACATTTACAGATTTATAATAGATGTATCATGTAGAAGAATTAAGGAACTATGTCTCCTTAATTAATGAAGTCACATAACAAAAGAATATTATAGTCTTAAAAAAAAAAGACAAGAATAAGGAGGGGAACAACATGAAGCTCAAGTTTTAAAGTGATGAGTCAGAGACAGACCAGTGGTTTCCATCGTGCCTCTAACACAAGGGCTGTACCCACAATCACTAAAGCAAAACCTCAAGATCAGCAAAATTACAACAACAGCAGACTGAAGTTTAGCACTATGAGGGAACTTTTAGATTGGCAAATTTCTTTAGATTAATTACAATCACAGACTTTTGTTAATATAAAGTATCAGCATCATCGTAAATACCAGTTCCTCTAAGTAATCTTTTGGTCAGAATTATTTTAAAATAGGTTTGTATAACTACTCTAAAACAGCAAATGCAATGAAAAAAATGCACTCTTATCCTCACTGCCTGTAGTGGACTCTAGGATTGGCTCTCACAACCAACCAGGCTCTGCACATTTTTACTTTTTGAAGAGGTTAGAGAGCTAAAAGACTCCTGGAAGGCAAGGTATAAATTAGGTTTTGCCAATTATTTGCAGGTGGAAAACACAAGTGTGCCCCAACCCATATTTCTACAGAAGAAGCAATTGACAAAAATGTCTAATAGACATTAAGGGTTTAGAGCAACCACAGTCCTTCTCCCATCAGCTCACTAGTTTTAACGTGAGAAGCAGCCATGTTGTCAGTGGAACAATGGTAGTGGCAGTATAAAAAATAGCTACAGTAGATCTGCTTACTGCCTTTTTTGGGGAGGTGGGTTGGGACTGGGGCTTGAACTCAGGGTTTTGTGCTGTAAAGCATCCACTCTACCATTTAAGCTATACCTCCAGTTCTGTTTCCTGCTTTTTACCCTGATACATTGACAGTTCATGAGTTTAGGTCCTCTTATTCTCTTCTTTAGACCACTATTAACTTCATTCATTGACTTCCCAGCAATCTTTCACCATCCCAATTCTTCATCTCACCTGCCATTACCAAATAGGATCATATTTAAAGACAGCTTACCCAAAAATGGTCATATGGAAAACTCTTCAACCTTTTGTACAGCTGTATCTCTGTGTATACAGCTGGGTCCTTTAATTGATTCTCTAGCTGATGAAATCCCACTTCATTTCAGAATCTAGTTCACATGAAACTCCTGTGACTCCTCTTACCCCAACTGCCACTCCCTTTCACAGTTGCACTCCCTGGCTTTCCCAAGGGCCCTGTGCTCATCCACACATTCATTCATTCAAAAGGTATTTGCTGAGTTACATTTGCCTACCACATGTCACACACTGTGCTGACAAACAAGATAAACAAGATCCCTTCTCCTTTGCAACTACACCCAACAGAGATACGGAGTACCCAATGATTATCTCAATAATGTTAATTGTAATTGTGGTAAATTCAATAAAAGAGTGAGGGTCATGTCTTAAATGTATAAATGGAAGTATAACTTAGTCTGTGAAGATCAGGGAGGTTTGCCTATTTAAGCAAAAACTGGAGATAAGTAAAAGTTAATCAGACACACACAAACAAAAAAAATTGTTAGAGCGCTTCCTAGACAGAACAGACTGTCCAAAGGCCTTGAGATGGCATTCCAGAAATTGTAAAGACAATCAATGGGCAAAAGTCAGAGGTGCAGGAAAACAGAACCAGAAATAAACAGGAGGGGAGGTAATTCTTACAACCACTATTATACCACTTAGCACATTGTTTTGCAAATATTCAGCCCCCACTAAACAAACTCCCTTAGGTCTTACAAATGATTTTTTGCCCCATATCTTAATATAGTGCTTAACAAACTGCTCTTAAATCAAAATGTATGAAGAAGCACTCATTAGTGCTTGATCTAAGAAATGAACTTAAGTTCCCAATAGCAGGCAGTTGAACAAAACAAAGTCTGGGGTGAAAAAATCTGATGCTTCTGACTACCTCAAAACTTTGGGCAAGAGACTCATTTTCATGCCATATATTTCACATATATTTTGAAATCAAAGCTGTGGACAAAGTTTTAAATTCTGAAAACTAGGTTAAGCAAAGGGCTCTCTCAGTCCTCACTGTCCCGTCTTGCCACCAATAACCAACAGAACTGTTTTTAAACTCCTAGTCATAAATGTGGCCATAGGAGGAGTGCAGCTCCATCTGCCTGTTCTCAGTCTCCAGCTGCCCAACATATTTGGTAAGTGTAGGATCAAGAACAGGAAACTGGCACCTCTGCCATCATTTTCTTTCTCTTACTCCCTAAATACTGTCAATACAGTAAACACAAACTGGTGACTCAATCAGAAAATGTCAAACCTCAACTGACAACCTCTGCCGACTATCATAAAGCAATGGAATAGGGCAATCTCAAAACCTAGTCTTTAGTTTTGGTATATGTTCTCAAAGATCAGTGAGGAAAGCATTCTTTCAAAGAAAGAAAATTGAGTTAACAAAGAAACAGCTTCAAGGTATATGAAAAACTTGATAAAATTTATCAGATAGTAAAGAAAACATCAGTACATATACAGAAGGAAATCTCTTAATTGAATTGTACAATAAGACCCTTAGTGTGGTCTTTTAAATGTATACTTAATCAGAGTTTCATTATGTACATGTATTACACCATATGGTATATATAATAATATATTCAAAATTATGTAGCAAGACAAGAATTCTATAAAAGAGCTCTACAATGGGGCCCAGCAAAAGACACAAAAACTTTGCAAAAAATATATTTAAATATATACCTTGGGCTGGAGGAGTGGTTCAAGTAGTAGAGCACCTGCCTCACAAGCCCCGAGTTCAAACTCCAGAACTGCTTTAAAAAAAAAAATCATGTATTGCACGGTGGTGCACACCTGTAATCTCAGAATCCAGGAGGCAGAGGCAGGAGGATCAGAGTTCCAAACCAGCCTGGGCTGCATAATGAGATCCTGTCTCAAAAATCCAAGCACTGGGGACATAGCTCAGTGGTAGAGTGCCTGCCTATCATGCACAAAGAAATGGTTCAATCCCGAGCACCCCCAAAAAATGTTTTTTTCAACTTTAATATATATACATCTATGAGTATGTGTATGCGTGTGTGTGTGTGTGTGTGTATGTATGTATATATATATATGGAGAGAGAGAAAGAGATCTTCCAGTAATCTCTTACCTGTTATGATAGTAAAGTAACTTACCGATGCCATGTGGCTCAAATCAAATACTATCGGCCTACTGAAATGTGACTTATTTATACAGTATTGATAGAGAACAGTAAAGTCTCAAGAAATCTATCAATTGTATCAATTTTTCTATTATTAGAACTATAAATAAGTCTAATTAAATAAATAAATGGTCCTACCTGTAAATTTCTTTTCCTAAAAGATCAACATAAAATAACAGAATAATTTACAAGATCATTTAAACATTATTGTAGATTTAGTAAAAACAAGGGAAAATAATCTTTCTAAATCATGACTGCAGAATTCATGACCTTCAAGATGCACCCTTAAACTCTTGATGCTATTCTTTTTTACTTCCTCCACTTCTCAAAAACAAATAAACCAACAAAAAAAAGACTAAGCAAAACCAAAATTAAAAAGATGCTCAATATGTAGTAACTGACTTCAGTAGCAATACAAATAGTGAGCAAAATAAACACTTCCTTCTCTTCAGGTCAGAAGTAAAAACCCTAATTTAAGAATCACATGATTCTCTTCCCACCACCCCAAAAAAGTAAATGAAAAACACATTAGCATGTGGTTAATAAAGGCTTCTTAAAATGTAAATCATGTTTACATGATTTACATGATGATGTCAATGAAAATCTGACTTTATAAAATGTTTTGATGAAATCTGAACAAAATTTTTAAATAATTTCTATACCTAAAGATATTACTGAGACTATTATATTTTTTAATGAATAGACTTAATTTTTACCAATATTCTACTTAACCATGTTATTACACAAGATGACAAAATGCAAACTCTGTAACTTCAGCTCCTTTTTTTTTTCTGACCTTTTAAAGACCAATTTTTGAGCATTTTACTAGTAAGTACAGTGACAACCAGGCAAATCACACACACAATCAATCAGGCAAGCAAATATTACTACAAGAATCAAGCACACTGGGTTTTTTGGTTTTGTTTTGTTTTGTTTTTCCAAAACTCAAGTGCCTGAAGATTACATAGGGTAAATATATAAGGCTGACTCAGTAAAGTTACTATAATAATGAAAAGTGCATCATAACATAACCTAGTGACAGTATTCCCAGGACTCTTTCAATAATCCAGTACCTATAAAGTAAGTTGCTGATGTTGAGTGGCTCAAGTCTAACCAAATATATGCAGCCTAGTGAAATGTGACTCACTTATAAACCACTGATAGAGAACAGTAAAGCGTCAAGAAAAGTGTTGGTCGAATAATGAAGAAATCTTAAACAACATTCCCAAAGACTGGTGATCCCTGCTTTGAAGAACTACCTGTTTCTCATGGGATAATCAAATAAACCAATTTACAATTCAATATTTTGTGGTTTGGGTTTTTTCTTTCTTTCTTTTTTGGCGGTACTGGGGCTTGAACTCAGGGCTTCATGCTTGCTAGGCAGGCGACCTTGAGCCACTTCGCCTGCACCAATTTACAATTCAATAAGATCTTTTCCTAACTATATGGGAGGTTTATTTTTTCAAAAATCTGAAACATTTTCCCCATGAGATTACTTACAAGACATTAAATATAAATCACATCCTCAAACATGAAACCTATCAGCTAAAGATAGCATCATCTATTTGCAAGGCTCAGGCAAGAAGCCCTCCAACTGAACACACTAAAATTGGGTCTTTTCCATCCCTGCATCTTCGAAAAGCACCTTCGATGTTTATAAAGTAGACAAACCAGTGCCCACATACTGTCCCAAAATAGCCGGCCTGAGAGACTCTCATCCTGCAATCTTCAGGAACGAGTCCTGTAATCAAATTCCTCTCCATTCTCACTAACTGCCAGACCAAACGACGACGTACAGCTACGACGAAAGAGGACCCTTCCCCAAATTATGGGATTCGGTACAACTCCACCCCAGCAGAAAGGGCCAGGGACAAAGCGGCAGGTGGGCGGTCAGGTAACGCTCCATGCAGGGGCGAGCCCCGCGCTGGCAGGCCAGGGAGAACCAGGTCCCAGCGGAGGGTCGGGGGCGGACCCCGGCGGCCCACCGCCCGGACGTGGCTGAGAGCAGGGCGGGGAGCCCCGAGCCCTAAGCCCAGCCCGGGAGCAGACCACGGCCCGGACGGTGACAGACAGCAAGACAGAGGCCCTTGCGGGCCCGGCCAACCCCGCCGCCACCCTGGGGGAAGCGAGGGTCTCCAGCAGGGCCGGCGCGGCTACGGCGCCGCGGCAGCGGGAAGGTCACCGGCCGCGGGAGGCCCCGAGCCGGGCGGCGACGACGCCCGCACTACCTTTGGCCTCGCAGTCGGCGCAGTACTTGTTGTCCTCCTCCCTCAGCAGTTTGGACAAGATGAGCTGGTGCTGCTCGTTCAGCTTCTGAGCCTTCTCGCGGCAGGAGCGCGTCGCCATTTCGGCAGCGGGGCGGCAGCCCGGGTGGGCTACGGCGGCGGCGGCGGACGCTGTCAGAAGCCCGGCAGGCCGAGAGCACCTGGCGCCACCGGGACCGCGGGCGGACTCAGCCCAGGAAGCGACGGCCGCGGCAGCTGGAACAGGAGGAGGGGCGGCGGTAGCAGCAGCGCCGACGTGTCCCGCCTCCTCGCCCGGCCCGCCGCACGCACGGTCGAACCCGCACGGGAAGGGCGGGGCCGAGTCCAGGCTTCCGGGCGGAAGGGTTCCCGGTCGGGCCGCTGCGCATGCGCGGCACTGCCCTCCCGCCGGGCCTCTGCGCAGGGAGGGGTCGCTGCGCACGAGGGCCCTTTGCGCAAGGTGATTCCGTACAGGTGTCCGGCCCGGCTTAGAGTGGGTTCCCCGCCTTTTGAGAGATGACTGTCGCTGAGGGCCTCCAGTGAGCTGATCTTTTACAGGGAGGCAGGCGGCTTTCACTTCTTTGCTTTTGCTGACATTATTTCTGGAAATAATGACATTTCTGGAAATGCAGAAATAATAGTGATTGGGTGGATTCATTTATTCATTCAACGCCTCTTCAACTGCAGTTTTGAAACAGGCACTATTCTAGACGCAGGAGACATGCCTGGAATGAAATGGGGAAAACAGTTTCCTACACTTTAGAAGAAGAAATGATCTAGTAGGGACATGCATTGAGAGTTCACCTTTATGGATGACTCTGTACCATGAACTATGCACTCACTTAACGGGAGCACCGCACTATGATGTTAGTCTTGTTATACAGAGGAGGAGAATGAGGCACAGGGGAGTCAAGTAACTTGCCCATGTTGCAGAGCTACTCAGTGGAAGAGTTTAGACTTAAAGCCAAAGTAGTCTGTCTCCAGAGGCTAAAACACCTAAAACAGGCAGCCCTTCCATGAAGAAGGGAACGTGTATGTACACTTAATTTTAAAAAATGAAGGGCAAGAGGAAAAAGAAATCTTTTCCGGGGGGTAAGTAGCAGTGGGAAGGGGGCGAGCACAAAGAAAGGAGGACTGAGGGAGTATATGGTGGATGTATTTTGTATCATGTATGAAAATAAAAGCTTGAAACCTGTTGAAATTGTTCTAAGAAGGGGGAGGGGAGAACAATGGAGGGGGTAAATCCAACCAAGATATATTTTAAACACATGTGAATATCACAATGTATCCCCCTGTACAACTCTTATATGCTAATAAATCATAGTAAAAAGGAATGTGTGACTAAGGAACCAAATACTAGGGGGGGTATATTTTAACAAGAAGTCATATAAACAGTTCTTTAATGCAAGAAAAGAGAACTAGGAAGAGAAGACACTCTTAAGTAGTTCCCTACTCCAGGCTCGTTGAGTTTGAACTGAGATGGTTTGAATGATTCAGCATTCAATTGTGGATTAATATTAGCAATTTCTATATGGAGCTTATATAAGCAGAATAAGCATGACCTATGCCTGAGGCTAGGCAGGTGCTAAGACAATGAGCAGGAGTCCGTGTCTTACACTTTTTTATAAGGCCAGTTAGCCTTGGGCCTGTATAAAGTTGACCCTCGTGGCTACCTAGCCCTGCTCTTGGCAGGAGGGCCAAATATGTTTGTGAAATTAAACTGAAAAGCTATGGCAATTTAAGATGCTCAGACCTTCAACAAATTAGAATTTAAACTGCACAGCCCTGACAAATAATAACTAGGGGAACATTTGGATGGGCTTCAATAAGCAGAAAAAAACATTATATAAGAGATAGAACTTAGAAGTCATGTTCTTAAGACTGATGAGTTAGACAGGACTATGGAAGGAAATACTGAGGAAAAGAAGCATGCACAAAAGCATAAAGAATTCCAGTAGCTTGGACAACAGAGTGGAGCACAGGGTTACTACTTAGGATGGACTGAAAGGGAAAGCTGGAAAAGTCAAGTATGACAGTATTATGGAAGACTTGGCGGGGGGAACAGGCAAAATCTTCTTGCCTTGATGCAGTTGACAACAGATTCTTCAACCTAGACAGCAGCATAATAAAAAGTATCTCTGGTTAAAGCCCAGCTGTAACCAGCCAAGAAACACTGTTTTTTTAGTGCCCCAATTCCTCCAGCCCCTGAAAATTCTGCTTAGCATTGTAAGTATTCAGAAAACAAAAGGAAAACTTTATCACAAATAAATGACCTACAGGATAGATCAAAGGGTTGTAGCAATGTCTGATGGAAATAAAATGCATACCATATATGTAAGTTTAAATATTGTAGTAGCTACAACTAAAACAAACAGAAAAGAAATAGATAAAGTTCATTTAACAATACGTTTTTAACTCAGTGTATCCAAAACATCATTTCTATATGGGAGTAATATAAAAAATTATTAATGAGATGTTTTTCATTATTGTTTTCATATTGCCCTCAAAATGCTGTGTGTAGACTGGGGATACAGTCCAGTGGTTTAGTGTTCACCTACCATGCAAAAGGCCCTGGGTTCAATCCCTATTACCACACCAAAAAAAAATGCAGTGCATGTTCATTACATACTTACAGCTCATTCCAGTTTGGAGTAGCCACATTCAAATGCTAATAGACACAAGTAAATACTGGCTACATTATTGAACAGTGTTTAAGCAGATGGTTAAATTAGAGGCCATTAAAATACAACTCCAAGCTGATTTATATTAAGGCTGAAGTAGAAAGAAGGAGAGTGATATTAAAAGTATCTTGGGAGAAAAAATAGCATTTCACTCATATATATTTATCAGTATGATTTATCAATCAATTTATATCCTTTTGCTGATATTCAGAAGATTTCCTGTCAAGTAAACATGTAAATAAAAAATTAATAACCACACCCTAAAGTCTTAGTAAATGGAGTTCTCTGAGAGCAAAAAGAACAGGACATTCAATGGCCTGGGAGAATCTTCTTTCTTAAGAAGATGCTTAGACTTAGTGTTAGCAGACATAGAAATTCTTCAAGTGAATGAAGGTGGAAAGAATAAAAAGGAATGCCTTGGAAAAAATATGTATGGACTTGTGAAAGTTACCAATTACATCTAGGACACAGTGATAATATGAAGTAACAGGAACCAACAGTGTATGTGGAGAACACAAAGATAGAAAAGGACACGTGGCAGAAAGGTAGATTGGGGCAAAAGGGTTAAGCTTTGTGCCAGGCTGCAGGGTTTGAATCCTGTAGACAGAGAGAGCCAACAGAAGCTTTTGTGGAGGAAAATGACTTCATAAGCTTTGTTCTTAGTAACTATGGGGCATAATGGAGAACATAGATGGGGAAAATCCATTATCAGAGGACAGATGCTGGGGGCTGTTGCAATCACAGTCAAAAGAAGATATAATGAAGGCCTATTTTAAGCCAATAGCATAGGGCTCACAAGAGACAGGATCAAATGGTGTTTTAAAATTAGAAGCAGCAAGATTTGGCATCTGACTGTATGTGGAGGGCGAGAAAATGAAGGTGAGAATGACACCAAAGTTTCTTAAGTGGAAATACAGGTAAAATGGTGATGCCATTAACCCAGATCAGAATAGAAGTGGTAGCCTTTTAGTCTGATGGCAACAGAGCTGAGCTGGCAGGCCAACCCTTCTGGCTCTTTGCCCATTCAGCAACCTGCTCTTCTGCCTGTCCTGTCACCATCACCATGACGTAACAAGCCATAACCTTTACCAAGGATTTCCTGGCCAGCTGTATTGCTACCACCATCTCTAAGACAGCCAAAGCCTTAATGAAGCAGCCAGCCTGCTGCAGCAGAGGCAACACAGTAGTAAGTGGATTGTGGCCTAGAACAACACACAAGCATCAGGGACTACATTGACTGAACACCCAAGGAAAAGGTAGTATCTTTCTGGAGGGGAAACCTGGTCAACATGATCCCTATTTCCCTGCACAGCCCTCCACTTTGCCTTCAAGGATAACTACACACAGGAGTTCTTGGAAGTGTCCACAGTTCAAGTAGTCCTGAAGGCATTTTGCTACCAATCTGGCCTCAATCGTGGTGGGCCAGAGTCACCTGTCTCTGAGTCATTTATTCCATATATTTATTTGGAACTTATCTGATAACCAATGCTGGGAAATCAGCCATACAGCAGGAATTCAAGGCCTGGGAGACTATCTGGTGATGACCAACAAGTTTGGTGGGATCAAGAACCTGAATCAGGGAGTCAACATCTCTGTACAGGCATCATCTACTTGGCATCCTACTTTGCCATTAGCAAGTACTAAGTTTTCATCTGTGACCCTAAGAATACCCACATCATAGTGAGCTGGATGATTGCCCAGATCATGTGGGTGTGGCTATAATCTCCAACTAATATCTTGTGCATAGAAACTCTTGATCACTGGGGAAATAGTCAAAGACTAAAGGGAAAGCCTTCTTCAAGACTCTGCAGCTCAGATCTACACAAAGCTCTTGGGGGCAGAGGTTTTTATGTTGGTCCTGTACAACAAGTTGAAGAAAGTCATCTAAGTGTATCTTCTCACTAAAAACGAGAACCAAAAGCATTGTGTTATATACTTTATAGCGATTGTTATAAATCATTGACCTTTGAAAAATTCCATTCATATTTGTCCTGGCCAGATTATTTCTTTGGAGGGCTAGGGAAAGCCTTAGAAAGGGGACCTGTAATCACCTTGGACCACTGGCACCTGATTCTGTGAACTGATCACTGGCAAGAGGGCATCATGACATCACTGTGAGTCCAGGTGAGACACAGAATCCAGATGCTTATAGAACCCAAGTTGTATTGGTTTTTGGTTTGTGCATGTGTGTTTGTTTGTTTATATGTTTTTACAGTGCTCTAGATTGAACCAAGGACCTCACATATACTAGGAAATCATTCTACCACTAAGCTACATCCCCAGACCAAAGTATTTTTTAAAAATAAATTAATGACTCTCATTTGAATTTAAGTACTACTTTCTATTTTGTACAGCCAATATTTGTAGCTGTGGCCTACGTTGTGAATTCTGTTGCAACATAATAAAACAGGAAACCAAATAAAACAAAAAAGAATAGAAGGGATAATGGATAGGGGTCAGTGTAGAAGAGGCATTTGCTTGAGTACATACTAAGTTTAAGATGTCCACATAACACCCAGGACTAGTAGGAAATTGTACAGCTACTTCTAGAGCTCAGGAAAGAAGTGCTGCTGAAAGTCTTTTGGGAGTCATCCACATTTAAATGGTCATAGTATAAGGATAGATGAAATTCCTCCAGACAAAGCATGTAGACAAAAAGAGAAAAGACCTAAGGACTCTGGGAATTGCCAACTAAGTGAGAAATGGACAGAGAAAGAAACCCTGAAAGGAGATGAGGAATAGTCAAGAAGAAAACAAGAGTCATGAAAGGAGAGACTTCTGAGAAGTAAGGGTGAGCACCAATTCCACTACTTCCCATTTGAGACATCACGCACAACACCAAGTTATGGATCTGTACAGTCATCGCTTTCCTTTACATCTGGCCTTCAGCCCAAGAGCGGGAGAACACAGATTATCTGGTGAGGCTTCTCAGGGATTGTGATTGAGAGTTCAGTGGAATACTGAGAGACATGGGGGTGGTTAGGAGGAAAAAAGAAGAAAAATGCATGGATAGGAAGAAATGTTGGAGTTACCTATGGAGTGTAAAGTAAGTGTCAAAGTGTGTGGGGGATTTGAAGTAGAAATAGTCAAATTATCATAGTCGTCTTTGAGGCCAGAGGCAATTTGATGTGCTTAAGAATGGATGCTAACAGCTTCACTAAAGAATTGCCTAAGGACAGCTCACAGAGGGGGTAGCAACTTGTGATGATGATGTTCAGGAAGTCAGGGAGGCTGTGGATACCTGATGGATAAGGAACAAATTTGAAGGACTGGTTCTCTATATCCTTAGAGAAGTGAGGTCCCCTTTGACTCTGAAATTCTGTTTCCAACTGGAAAAAAATGATGAGAAGAAGTTTTAGGGAGTTAAGCATAATGAAGACCCAGCACTCAAATACCAGGGGACTTTTCAGAGTGGACAGAGTGAAGTCTCTGTCAAAGATGATTTCCACACACTTCTTCTCCACCTTCCTTCAGAAATGAGTTCTTTCCAAATATACATTATTAAGCAAGTACCTAGTAAACAAAAATTCACAACATCCCACTGCTCAATGTAGGAAGAGGCAATTTCCAAATTCCCAATTCCTCATTATTTTGTACCAGTTCGGTTGTTTAATGGTCATATGGGTAACGAGTGTCTCCAGTTACAAAGAAAAAGTCTTATACAAGGAGCCAGAAGAGAACGTTCAGATCCTGTAGCCCTGTGTTGGAGACAGATCTAAAAGCAAATGTCTGATGGAATTATCGGTTAGCCAATCCTCAAGTTTGACCATGGAAACTATCCTTCATTCTTTTAAGCATTTTGTGAAAGTAGACTTAAACAATTGTAAGAAAAAGCTTTCTGAAGTTGCCCCTTTTCATCCTCTACACTCCCAAACCCACTGTCTTTTTTTTTGTAGGACTGAGGTTTGAACTCAGGGTTTCACACTTGCAAAGCAGGTGCTCTACCATTTGAACCACACCTCCATTCCAAACCCACTGTCTTTTGTGAATTGACTGGTCCCTCCATTCATTCAGTCTTCCATTTGGCAATATATTTTTGAGTTCCTCTGTGTTTCAAACACTGTGCTATGTACAGAGGGATAAGAATTAGTGAACCAAACACTCATGGCTTCCTCCCTCACTCTTGTTTATAGTCCATATTCCATAGTGAGAAGTCAGCTTCCCTCACCATCTCCTTGTTAGACGCCTCCAAAGCCTCTAGTTCCCACTAATGCACATGACATGACTTTAGCAAATACTTGCTGAGTACGTGAATGATCGAGGAACTTGAGTGCAGTGCTTATACAAGAAAAATCTGTCAAAATTAAGAAACATTAAGGAGAATCCAGTGCACAAACACCATTTTATAAATCCTGTTTATATCACTTCTAATTCACTTCCAATCTTGATCAAACTCTATATTTTAATTTGTTGGAATTTTTTTTGTCTTTTTTCTACTTAATATTGGATTTCACAGTTTCTAGATCTCAGTTTAGAAAGATAAATTCTAAATAACCAGAATGCACAGTTAAGTTCAAGGTTTTAAGCAGTAATAACAAAATTGATCTGGGGTGAGCTTTACTCAGGCACCCTCTGGCTTCACAAACCTGACCATGGCAGTCATTTCACTTAAATAAGCCCAGTTATTTGAGGGAAGACTCAGAGATAGGGGTGAATAAGTAATTTCACCCTGCTTAAGACAGGAGACATAAACACAACTTGAAAGATATATCTTCTGCTGTCTTAAAAGTGTATGAGGCATCTCATACACTTTTAGACTCCCGGAGTCTATCCCTTTCTGGGAGGAGGCAATGCCCCCATTTTACTGAAGCCAGTTTTGAAGGACTGACTGTCAAAAGTCTCTGTACTAGGTATCCAACCAAATTTGGCCATTCAGATACTTTCTCTTGAAAGATGAGCTTCAGGAGAGTAACACAAAGGCAAAGACAGCTGGAGGTCATTCATCTAGGAAAAGCTATTCCTGCTCCCTTGATCCTCATGTCTACTCCAGCTCCCATTCTTTTTTAAAACTGGCTGTTGAACTTCCCTTTGGATCTTTGACTACCACCTGTAAGTCTCCCAATGCATTCTCTTTTGCTTGTTAGATGGAAAAAGTCAAACTAAAACAAGTTCTGAGGGAGGGAAAAAGAAGGAAGTTAAGGTGAATATGATTGATATACTTTCTATATAAGAATGAATATAGAATTTTTAAACCTGTTGAAATCACCATAAGAAAAGGACTAAGGTAGAAAGGAGAAAAATAGAGGAGATGAACCAGTTTGGGTTATAATACATGTATACATGGAAATATCACAAAGAAACCAATGTATAGCTATTTTAAACAAAAATGTCTTTTTTTTTTCTTTTTTTACAAAATCAGAGAACAGGAAGGCAGAACAGGTCCTGTCTGGGAGTTGGTAACAGTGGGCTAGGGGAGGATAAAATGAAAAGGTATAGAAGAGGGAATATGATGGAAATATTCTGTACATATGTAGGTAAATGGAAAAATGAGACATGTTGAAACTATCCCAGGAATGGGGGAAGGAGGATAAAGGAGAATGATGGAGGGGGTGAATTCAACTATGATATATTGTAAAACCTTTTGTAAATGTCATAATGTACCCCCAGGACAATAATAATGTGATAATTTTTTAAAGTTTTAAAAAATAAAAGAAGTTTCTGTAGAGCACCAACCTATCTGGTAATAAGCCGTTCAATAGTTGGTGGAAGTGGAGGACAGGCACATGCTGTGGTCAGATGATTGTGCCAGCACAGAAGAATACATTGAAACCCAATCCTCAATTTGATCGAATTAAGAGGTGAGGCTTTGGGAGTTACTAGGGTAGAACCCTATGAGTGGGATTAGTGCCCTTACAAAGGAGGCCAAAGGGCACTTGTTTGCCCGTTCTACCAAGTAAGAATGAAGTGAGAAGGCTCCACCTATCAGCCACACCCCCCCCAAATTTATAGGTATCCTGGGACTTCCCAGAACTTATAGGCATTTACTCTAAGTCATTTGTATAGCAGCCTGAATGAACTAAGAAAGCATACTCTCAAAGAACCTGCCAGGCATAGTGGTCATGACTATAATCCCAGCACTCAGGAGGTGAAGGCAGGAAGATTGTGAATCCAATGCCAGCCTGGCTACATAGTGGGACCCTGTCTCAAAAAAAAGACAAAGAAACAAGGAACTTAGCCTGTAGTCTTTAAAGGAACTCATTTTCTTCATTCTGGACTTTTGACATCTAGTAACTGCTAGGACAAGACCTTTTACACATGATGTTTTCTGCCATTCTTATGTTTCACCTTTTTGCAGAAATGATGCATATCATCTCCATAACTTCAGTTTAAAAGTAGCAACATCTTAGGAGGAATGGAGAAAGGAAATGGATATGAGTTTATTTTAAATTTCTTGGAAATGTTATTTATCCTTTTGCAACTTTAGGATATCAAAGGTTTCTTAGGACATAAGATACTTTGACCATAAAAGAAAAAAATTGAAAATCAGACTTTATTAAAATTTGAATTTTCTTGCTGAGTGAAGGTGGCTCATGCCTGTAATCCTAGCTACTAGGAAAGCTGAGATAAGGAGAATAGAGGTTTGATGCCAGACCAGGGAAGTAGTCTGCAAGACCCCCATCTCTAAAATAACCAGAGCAAAATGGACCGGAGGTGTGGCTCAAGCAGTAGAGCACCTGCTTTGCACATGCAAAGTCCTGAGTTCACAAACCCATCCCCACAAAAAACATTTTTTTGATTTTCTGCTCTTCAAAAAATATCATTAAGAAAATAAATGCAAGCTGTAGTTTTGGAGAATATGTGTGTGTAATACATGATAAATACAAATGACTTTAGAGAACATACAAGGAGTTCCTACAAATCGGTAATAAAAAGACAAATGATCCCAAAAGACAGCAAAGGACTCAAAGAGACATCTGAAAAGAGATATGCAAATGACCAGGAAGCACATGAAACATCATTAGTCAGTAGGGAAATGTAAATAAGAACTAGAGTGTGCTACAGCTCTCCACCTCCTAGAATTGTTAAAATTAAGGACAATACCAATGTTAAGTAGGTAGTGAAACAATGTATTTTCCCATTGCTAGTGGGAGTATGAAATTTTATAAACACTTTGGAAAACTAGTTGCTACAATTATGCATATACTCTGGTATAATTCTACTCCCAAGAAAATGAAAATAATACATTCTCTAAAAAGACTTAAGAAAGACTGTTCATAATAACCTTATTCGAAGTAGCCAAAACTTGAAATACCTAAATGTTCATAAACAAGAGAATGAGTGAACAAAGAATAATATATCTATACAATGGAAGACTACTCAGCAATTAAAAGGAGAAAACTACTGATGCACAAGACAACATGGATGAGTTCTGAAAATATTACATGGAGGACCAGGCCTGTTGCTCATGCCTGTAATCCCAGAAATGTGGGAGGCATAAGTAGGAGGATTGTGGTCTGAGGCTTGGCCCCTGGCAAAAATGCAAGACTCTATACAAAAAAACCCAAAATAAAGGGCTGGGGATGTGGCTCAAGTGGTAGAGAACCTGTGTAGCAAGCACAAAGCTTTGAGTTCAAACCCCAGTAGTGCCAAAAAATATGGAGTAAACAAAGCACTACTATCCAGACATATATACTTTATGATTTCATTTATATGAGGTTCTAAGTCAGGCAAAACTAATATATGACCATAGAAATCAGACCTGTAATTACCTATGGAAGAGCCAGGGCAAGCTTTCTCGGTGTCGTAAATGTTTTTGGTGGTCCTATGAATCAAAACCCAGGGCCTTGCACATGCTAGGCAGGCACTCTACCACTGAGCTGCAACCCAGCCCTGAGGACAGGGTCTCACTAGTTCCTGGAGATCACTTGAACTCCTGTTTCAGTGTCCCAGTGCTGGGATTGCAGTCCTGTGCCACTACCCCGGCATAATGCTTTGTCTCTTAATTGGAGTGGTGATTTACACAGGCTTATATCATTGTAAACTCATTTTAACTGTATCCATGGGATACGTGCAGTTTTTGTACATAAATTGTACCTTAATAGAAAGAATATTGAAAAAGGGATTAAGGGACATTATACCTAATTAGTACACTCAGAAATTGAGCATAATTTGGTATCATTCCTTCCCAATTTTTTTAGTGGTAATGAAGTTTGAACCCAGGGCCTCATGCTTGCTAGGTAGGTGCTCTACCATTTGAACCATACCCCCAACCTTTTTTTTTTTTTTGCTTCAATTATCTTTCAGATAGGGTCTCATGTTTTTGCCCAGAACTAGTCTTAAACCACAATCCTCCTACCTATGCTTTCTACATGGCTGCAGTTACAGCTGCATCAACTACATCAGCTTGTTGGTTGAGATTGGGTTTCCTTAACTTTTTGCCCAGTCTGACTTTAAACCTCCATTCTCCTGATCTCTGCCGCTTGGGTAGCTGGGATTACAGGCGTGAGCCATCACACCCAGCCTTCCATTATTCTTCATTCTGTGCTGAGCATTTCCTCTTCTCATTGAAACTCTACTCTTTGAACTTCTGGTTTCCCCTAAGTCAGCCCAACTCTCCTCTGAGGCTGCTAAAAGCTCCTCTTCTAAACAGTGTGTATACAAATGGTCAGTAAACACATGAAGAAATAAATGTTCAAATCCTTAGCCAAAAAGGCAGTGCAACTCCACACTACACTGAGATTCCAGCTCTCTCCAGTCAGGATGGCAATCACCACAAACACCACAATGCTGGTGAGGATGTGTGGAAAGGAAACTTCATTTGCTTTTGTTGGGAATGTAAATTAGTGCAGCCACTGTGGAAATCAGTATGGAGTTTCCTAAAATAACTAAAATTGAACTTACCTATGACCCTGCTATACCTCTCCTAGACATAAACTCAAATGAACATAAATCAGTGTACAAATGAGGCACCTGCACGCCTATATTTATTTGCAGCACTATTCACAATAGCCAAGTTATGGAATCAGTCTAGATGCCCCTCAACAGATGGATGGATAAAGAAAATACAATTTATATACACAATGGAGTATTATTCAGCCATAAAGGAAAATGAATTTAGGTCTTTTGCAATAAAATGGATGGAATTGGAGTCATCATGTTAAGTGAAATAAGCCAGGCCCAGAAAGACAAATAGCACATTTTCTCTCAAATGCAGAATCTAGATTTAAAAAAAAAAAAAAAAAAGGACACAAGCATAAATGGGAAACTGTCTTGGGGGACCAGTGGTAGGTGGGAAGAAGAAAACATAGGTTGACGGGGGAAAGAATATGATCAAGTACATTACATGCATGTAGGGAAATATCACAATAAAACCTCTCACTTTGTACAATTACACACACTAATAAAAAAGGGGTACATAAGGCCAGGAATGGTGACTTACACTTGTAATTCCAGCTACTTGAGAGGCTGAGATCAGGAGAAACACAATTTGAGGCCAGACTGTATAAAAAGATAGCAAGACCCCCATGTCAACAAATAGTTGGACCTGGTGCCTTGTGCCTGTCATCCCAGAAGCATAGGGAAACACAGATCAAAGGATGGTTGTCCAGGCTGTCCCAGGCATAAAACAAGACCCTATCCCAAAAATAACTACAGCAGAAAGGGCTGGGAGCATGGCTTAAGTGATAAACATCTGCCTAGCAAGCATGAGGCTCTGAGTTCAATTCCCCAGTACCACAAAAAGGGAGTACACATCCACAAATGAATACTACTCAGCCAGAAAGATTTAGTGGAATCCTATGTTTCATAGAAACATGGATAAAACAAGATCTTATGATAAAAGAAATAATCCAGGCACAGAAAGACAAATAACACATGTTCTTACTTATACTTGGGAGCTAAGAATGTTGTTCTCATAGAAGTAAAGAGTAACATATTGGTTGTTAGTGGCTAGGAAGGATGGGAGGTGGGAAGATACAGAAAGATCACATAGGGACACCAAAATGCAGATGGGAAGAAACTTTGTAGTCTTCTTCTGCATAGTAGATTGACAACAGTTTACAATTTACAATATGTTTTATAAAGAACTAGAAGAAAGAAATTCAAAGGTTCCCAACAATGAAGAAATGACAAATATTTAGAAACTGGCAATGCTAATTGCTCTGACTTGATCGTTACACATTGCATGCGAGTGTCAATTATTAGATGGTATCCCAGAAATACATACAATTATTATGTGCCAATTAAAAAAATATAACAATAAAGACCAAGAGCTTTCATGTGAATGTCCAAGCAGGACTTCTCTTCTTTGTTCTGTTCCTTCTTTGCTGGTGCTAGGTCCTTACCCTTCGCTTTTCCTCTCTGAGGGCCTGTGTTCCACAGCCCCCTCTCATTTTCCTCTGAATAACTAGCATAAGGTCTATGCTTGCCCATGACAAAGTGACACGCCTTGGCAACTTTGACAATCACTCTCCTCTAAGCTAGAGATAATCCTTTGCCTGAGACTCCTTTCCATGACTCTCTCCAAATTTGCCATCGCTTCTGGAGCCCTGATGTCCATTCAGTTGGCTCCCACTCCGATTCTACATCCCTTCCTTGATACTTTGTCCTGGCAGCTCCTCTGACCATACACCTGGCTTATGAGATGCAGAATCAACAGTTTCCTTCTCTCCAGGGCACTGCCCCTCAGACTGCCTCCTTTGCTCCCTCTGTGCAGGTAAAGAGCAGAATATCCTGCCTCCCACACAGCCGGACTCCCACTGCTCGGCTGCCATAGCAGGACTCTTACAGGAGGAGATATAATGGACTTCAAACCTCCCACTTCAGCCTCACTTGTATATCTCCCATCCAAGTACTCACCGGGCCCCATCCTGCTTAGCTTCTGAGCACAAAGCTTGGAGATCAGATGATTCAAAGGTAGTGTAGCCGAAGACTCATTTCCACATCTTGAAGTGTCCTTCTGGCTATGTCTACTAGAAAATCCTGGCTTGATTCAGAAATCCAAACTCATCTTCCTCCTCATTCCGAATCACCTTCTACTGTCCCTCCCTTTAACCTATGCAACTCCATGATCTCAAAAGTCTTTAAAGAAATGAAATTTCCAATTAGTGACCTAGTCTCTCTCTCTCTCTCTCTCTCTCTCTCTCTCTCTCTCTCTCTCTCTGTCTCACTCTCATATCCAATAGTTGAATTCATCAGCTCTTCTCACTCAGATGGATTTTGTTTCTAACCTTCCTTGACCCTAACTCACCTAATGCTATTTTCTATTTTTTTTTTAGGATATATTCGTTGTACAGGGAGGATTCATTGTGCCAATTCCAACTAGGCTTATCTTGTACATTGGTTAGATTGTCCCCACCATCTCTCCCCATCCAACCCCTCTCCACCCACTTAAAGTAATCGCAAGAATTTTCTTAGTTCTATTTCATATAAGTATATGAAGTCCATTCACCATATACTCTCACCTTCATCTCCTTCATTCACCCTCCCCTGTCCCGCAAGTACCCCCCATACACACCGTACCTGTTTCACAGTCATGTCCTTTGTTATTAATATCTAAGCTGATGTTCAAAGGAGTTTCTCAATATGTCCTCCCTGTGGGTACACTTTACTTTGGTCCATTCAACCCCTTCCATTACTCTCTCTTATCCCTTTACCTTCCATACCCCATTTTCAACAGCTTTCAATACATATCCTTATATCCTCTACCTTCACAGTGTTACAACACTGCTGATGTTCAATCATTCTCTTTTCCACCTTCACCAAGTTACACAGAGTAGTTCCACTATTACAAACATGTTCTACATATGAGTTTGTGTATGATCATGTTTATTTTTGTGTATATGTTTATCTTCTGGATCTATCTTCCATGTATGGGAGAAAACATGCAGCCTTTATGTTTCTGAGACTGGCTTACTTCATTTAACATGGTGTCCTCCAATTGCATCCATTTAGTCTCCAACCACATGTCCTTATTCCTTATAACTGAGTAAAACTCCGTTGTGTATATATACCTCATTTTCTTGACCCATAAATCAGTTGTAGGGCATCTGGGTTGTTTCCATAGCTTGGCTATTGTGAATAGTGCTGTGATGACCTTGGTGTACAGGTGTCTCTATTGTATCCTGACTTATGTTCCTTTGAGTAGATGCCCAGGAGCAATATCACTGATCATATGGCAGTTCTATCTTTAGCTTTCTGAGGAATCTGCATACTGCTTTCCATAATGGTTGTACTAATTTGCATTCACATTGACAGTGTCTAATGGTTCCTGTTTCGCTGCATCCTTGCCAGCATTTGTGGTTGTTTTTGCTCTTGAATATGTCAATTCTAACTGGGGTGAGATGAAATCTTACTTTAGTTTTGATTCATATTTCTTTTGTAGCCAGAGAAGTTGAACACTTCTTCATGTATCTATTGGCCATTTGTATCTCTTCCTTTGAGAATTTCCTATAGAATTCTTGTGCCCATTTATTCATTGGAATGCTGATTCATTGGGGGTTGACTTTTTTGAGTTCCCTGTAGATTCTGGATATTAGCCCATTATTAGACGAATAGCTAGCAAAGATTTTCTCCCATTCTGTGGGCCATCTCTTTAGTCTAGTTACTGTTTCTTTTGCTGTGCAGAAGCTTTTTAGTTTGATGCAGTCCCATTTATTCATTCTTTGTCTTAGATGTTGAGCCTTTTGAGTTCTTTTAGGAAGCTGTTTCCCATGCCTCTATGTTCCTATGTATTTCCTACTACTTCCTATAGTTGTTTCAGAGTTTCAGGTATTATATTAAGGTCTTCAATTCACTTTGAATTGATTTTGGTACAGGGGGAGAAGCAGGGATCTAGTTTCAGTCATCTAAAATGTGGATATCCAGTTTTCCCAGCAACATTTGGTGAAAAAGCTGTCTTTTGTCCATCGTGTGTTTTGGGCTCCTTTGTCGAAGATCAGTTGGCTGTAGCTGGGTGGATTTATGTCTGGATCTTCTATTCTGATCCATTGGGCTTCAGGGCTGTTTCTGTGCCAACACCATGCTGTTTTTATTGTTATGGCTCTGCAGCATAGTTTGCAGTTGGGCATTGTGATGCCTCCAGCATTGGACTTTTTATTCAGAATTGCTTTGGCTATTTGAGGTCTTTTTTGTTTCCATGTGCATTTCTTTTTTTTTTTTTTGTAAAGGTAATTGGAAAAACAATTTCATTTAAATTTAAAATTCTTATTAATGTCATTTTAAAAATACAAATTACAAAGTCAACAAATCAATAAGTAGAAAGGATATAGAAGGATATTGAGTATGTATTTTGGGGGAAAAGTTAAAGGGAAAAAGTCAGAGGAGGCTCTTCACAGACAGTTTGGAGACAAGAGGGGAAAGCTTCACAATCCAGATGGAATCACTTGTGCCAGACCTCAAGAACTTACTAAAGCCAAGAGGTTTTAAAGAAGTGATCTCACACAGGGATAGTAGACATTAAAGCCCTTACAGGCACCTCTGATAGATGGCAAACTCATATTTTTGCCAAGGCCTTCTATGTAAGTAGAGACAAATTATGTTTTTGTAGTCCATACTCATGGATTCATGTGCATTTCAAGATTGATTTTTCTATCTGTGCAGAATGTCATTGGAATTTTGATAGGGATTGCATTGAACATGTAGATTGCTTTTGGTAGTATGGCCATTTTCACAATATTGATTCTACCAATCCACGAGCATGGACGATCTTTCCATCTTCTGATGTCTTCTTCTATTTCTTTCTTCAATGATTTATAGTTTTAAATGACATGACTTATATACAATGAAAACCCCAATGAGAAGAGAAATGTGAAATAAATTTATATATGTATTAATATTAATAATCTATAAAATATTGTGTTTTCATACTAATGCAAACTGTTCTGAATCTCTAATTCATTTTCTCTCTTTGGTGGTTTATGGTTTTCATTGAAAAGGTCTTTGGTTTCCTTTGTTAAATTCATGCCAAGGTACTTTATTATTTTTGAGGCTATTGTAAATGGAATTGTTTCCCTGATTTCTTTCTCAGTCTGTTCTTTGTTGGTATATAGGAAGACTACTGATTTCTGTACGTTAATTTTTCATCCTGTTGATTTGTCAAAAGTTTACAATTTCTAATAGTTTTTTTGGTAGAGTTTTTAGGGTCTTTTAGGTATAAGATCATGTCACCTACAAATGGGATTGTTTGACTTCTCCCTTCCCTATTTGAATCCCTTTTATTTTTTGCTCTTGTCTTGTTGCTCTGGCTAGGAATTCCAAAACTATATTGAATAGGAGTGGAGAAAGCAGGCATCCTTGTCTCATTCCTGATTTTAGTGAGAAAGGTTTCAGTTGTTCTCCATTTAGTATAATGTTGGCTATAGGTTTGTTGTATATAGCCTTTATTATGTTGAGGAACATTCCTTCTATTCCTATTTTCTTCAGAGCTTTAATCATGAAAGGTATTGAATTTTGTCAAAGCCTCCCCCCCACTCCACCCAAGGGTTGAGAATTACAATTCAACAGACCGGTAAACAAGGAATAGACAAAAAGTAAACAACAGGGGAATGAAAATGAGTGGAAATACCATGCACCTTTCAATCGGAACACTGAGTGTCAGTGGCCTCAATGCCCAATCAAAAGACATAGAATAGTAAATTGGGTTAAAAAAACAAGACCCAATGGTACGTTGCTTACAAGAGACTCATCTCACTGAAAAAAAATAAACACTGGCTTAGAGTCAAAGAGTGGGAAAAGGTTTTCCAAGCAAATGAACCCCATAAATAGGCAGGAGTACCTATACTCATATTTTACAAAGTGGATTTCAGACTAAAATCAGTCAGAAGAGACAATGAAGTTCATTTTATATTGATTAAAGGAACAATTCATCAAGAGGAAGTATCAATTCTTAACATATATGCACCAAACATCTGGGTACCCAATTACATTAAAAAAAAACACTAATAGACTTAAGAGCACAGACAAACCCTAACACAGTGATACTGGGAGACCTGAATACCCTACTGATACCAATAGATAGGTCATCCAGGGGGAAGATCAACAAAGAAACTTGAGAGCCACTGCACACATTAGACCAAATGGACATAACAGACATCTACAGAGTATTTTATCCAACAACCATGCAATACACACTCTTTTCTGCAGCTCATGGAATGTCCTCCAAAATAAGTCATATTTTGGGACGCAAAGCAAATCTCAACAAATTCAAGAAAATTGAAATAACCCTCAGAATCATATCAGATCACAATGGAATAAAACCAGACCTCAAACAACAAAAGAAACCACAGAAAATATTCAAACACATGAAGACTGAATAATATACTGCTGAATCACTGGTGGGTGACTGAAGAAATAAGGGAAGAAATCAAAAAGTTCCTAGAATCTAATAAAGATGAAAATACATCCTACTAGAATCTGTGGGACACAGCAAGTCTTTGCTAAGGGGAAAGTTTATAGCTATAAAAAAAAAACCCAGAATCTTCTCACCTTAAGCTTCTAGAAAAATAAAAACAAACCAAACCCCAAACTAGCAGATGAAGAGAAATAATAAAGATCAGGGCTGAGGTCAATGAGATCGAGACCAAAAAAACTATACAAAGAATCAATGAAACAAAAAGTTGGTTCTTTGAAAAGTTGACAAACTCTTAGCCAACATGACAAAACAGGGGAGGGAAAAGACCCAAATTAATAAAATCAGAGATGAAAAGGGGGATATAACCACAAATACTAAAGAAATTCAAAGGAACATTAAAGAATACTTTGAAACTTAAATTCAAGTAAACTGGAAAATCTAGACAAAATAGGTTAAATTTCTAGATGCATATAACCAACCAAAATTGAACAAAGAAGATATTAACCACCTACTTAGACCTATTGTAAGCAATGAGATTGAAACAGTAATAAAGAGCCTCCCTACAAAAGAAGAGCCCAGTACCTGATGGATTCATGACCAGTTTTACCAAACCTTTAAAGAAGAACTAATACCAATACTACTCAAAGTTTTCCAAGAAATAAAAAGGAAAGAAACACTACCAAACTCGTTCTATGAAGCCAGCATTACACTCATTCCAAAACCCAATAAAGATGAAACAAAAAAGAGAATTATAGACCAATGTATTTAATGAATACAGATGCAAAGATTCTCAACAAAATACTGACAAACAGAATTCAACAACACATCAAAAAGATCATACGCCATAACCACATCAGTTTCATTCCAGGGATGCAAGGATATTTCAATATATATATATAAATCTATAAATGTAGTACAGTGTATAAACAGAAGCAAGGAAAAAAATCTAATGTCTTTTTCTTAGGCTCAGTAGACCTCCCATCATCAACTACCCATCAGCCTGGGGAAGGTAAAGTAGCTGAGAAGGCCAAAAGTGCCCCAAATTCCAGCAGATCAGAGATTCAAGTCTCCTTTCTTATATTCATTTCACTCAACAAAAATACTGTCATCATGAACTATATGCCAGTCACTGGAGATATATTCACAACTGATAAAGACACAGTTTCTTTTTTCCCTTACAGTCTAGGGAAGAAGACAGGTAGTAGTAATCACATAACCACAGAGGTAACGCTGTGAAGGAAAGGTACATAGTGCTAGGAGGATATGCAAAGGGGAAATGTGGCCGCAGGGAAACCTTCTGTAAAGATTCAGTTGAGCTGACAATTAAAAGATTAATAGAAATGGACTGGTGCTTGTGTTGAGAAGAGGGATTGGAAAGATATAACATTCACATTCAAGGAAGTAACAGAAGACTTTATAGACAGTATGCCATTACAAAAGACAGCATAGTCCAGATGAGGCTGGGGAAGTAGGCAGGGATTGAAGCACACAGAGTTTTGGTGTGGTGCGTAACTGAGCATGGCACCATAAAACAAGAGATTTCTTAAGGGCAACATTGGCTTTGGTCTGGCCACAGCTTTCTCAGAACTTGGCAGCAATCTGAGCCTCTTCCTGCCCAGTGCTCCTTCTTTCCCCTCTTTCCGAGTGTTAGGCCTACTTGGAAGTTGGAAAGTTCTCCCACATTCTCCATCTCCTATTTATTCTTAATAGGTGAGCCTCCTAATCAATATTTTGCTTGTCTAATCTCACCTTAGCATCTACTTCTTAGAGAACTTGAACTAACAGTTTATTGGCTCTGATTGGGATTTGGTCTTTCTCTTCAGAGCAGTAGACGTTATTGGAATATTTTAAGCTCTGGGCTGACATGTTCAAATTCACGTTTTGAGAAAAGACCATTCCTGGCAGCAGCATAGTGAACAGATTGAATGTAGGCAAGAGTGGATATAGGGAGACCAGTTAACTATCTTTGGCAGATAAAATATCTAGATAAATACATTTTATATATTTTATCTAGATAAAATAGTGATGGCTGGATTAGGGTGGTTATAGAGTTGGTAAGAAATGGGTGAACTTGAGAGATGTTAAGAAGGTAAAGCCAATAGGACACAGTAATGGACAGTGGGAGTAGCAAGAGAGAAGTCGCTATTGAAAATGACTCTGCAGTGACTGTGCAGCTGGGTGGTTTGTCTCATTCACTAAGTGGAGCAACACCAAAACAAGTGTGTGTTTTAGGGCAGTCATAAGTCTCACAGGCCTTTGTGAAACGCACTGGAGTCTGAAGGTATAAATCAGTGGTTGAAAGTATAGAAGTAGAAATACATTATTGCATTAAAGAAGCTATGGAAGTGGATGAAATTACATGAGGAGGAAAAGGTGAGTAAAAACAGATGGCCTAGACAGACATTTCAGGAGCATCAATATGTACTCAGTATTGACATAAGCCAAGCATGATGAACCTGCACAGGTAACCAAGAACGAGCAACCAGACATATAGGAGGAAAATTTCACCTCAGAACTTGTACCATTTGCTCATGGCTGTGTAACTTACCACCCAAAACTTAGTTGCCTAAAACAACAACCATTTTACTGCTTGCAATTCCATGGGTCAGCAATTCTGTCCAGTCTTAGCTAGATGGTTCTTCTGTATCTCACCTGAGGTCACTCATGAAACTCTAATAACTGGGGCTGGATGGTCCCAGGTGGCCTCACTGACAAGCCCAGTGCCTAAGCAGGGATGGCTGGAATGACTGGTAATACCATGCCTCTTATCCACTTCTTATTTTCTGTGTCTGCATGTTCCCTCATCCTCCAGGAGACCAGCCTGGTCTTGCTCACACAGCAAAGATTGCAGTCCCAGAGGATGAACCCCAATACACTAAAGGTCATCTGGCTGATATCCTATTGCAAATCATATGTCCAATCTGAGAGTCAATGTGGAAGACAACCATATAAAATTACAGGCCCTGGGAGGAGTGAGTCCTTGGGAGTCAGGGGGAGTAACAATTCATCACGTAACACTCTGCTTAGGAACCTGTAATGATACCTTGTTTCCTACAAGGTCCAATCTAAATTCCCAATACAGTTACCAGTGTTCTTTCTGGTCAGTCTAGTACTTTCCTTATGCTTTTGTCCAGCTATGACCTTCATCTGAGGTTCCTTCTCCATGCCCCAACCATCTTCGTCTGTCCATTTACCCATTTTTAAAGGCTTATTCCAATTTCCACATTTCATTCACTTTATTCTCTCATCCTAGACTACCCTTTCCTCCCACAGTCCTACTATAACATCAACATCTGGCCAGTTCTAATCTCAGCTTCCCATGAAGACTCCTTATATCACTCCTACCTTTATCAGTCAGCCTTCTATGGATTGTAAATTCTTTGAAGAAAGGAATTGTGTCTTATACCTCTTACCATAATGGTATATAAGAATACTGTTCTCAAGACTATTACCATCTGACCAGGGAGAGTCCTCCACAACAGGTGATTGAAATAGAGGGTAGGTATCATTTCGAGCCTTAGTGCAGATGCTGTGGGAAAGCAGTAGATAGGCTCCCAGTTTGCTGTTATTGTTAACTTTTGGGTTTTTTCTTAGTGGAGCCAAGTGTGATCGGGAAGCTGACCTCTAAACTGAAAGTCCAATGATGATTAAAATTAGCCAAAGGAGAGTGGGAAATGGAGGAGTCTCAAGTGGGTGTTTTACAAAGAATATAGATAAAAAGGAAAGAGACATCCTGATTCTTCAGGAACTACAGGTGTAGGACTTACATATAGGACTTATTAGCTGAAGATAGAGAAGAGCAGTTGTGAGACTGGAGGCTAGGGGCCTCAGTCCAGCAAAGACCCTCCATTGTCTGAATTATCCTGCAAAATTCATGATTAATTCAGTGAGTCGTTCTCACACCTCTAGTGATGAAGTCATTAGGGCTCTGCCCTTTTGAATAGGATTAGTGCCTTTCTAAAGGAGACTTGAGGGAGCAGAGAACCCCTCTACTATCTGAGGATACTAGAAGGCACTATCAGGAGACCAGACCTTCACCAGATACTAAACGTTCCGGCACTTTGATGATCTAACCTCCAAAACTGTGAGGAATAAACTTCTGTTGTTTATAAATTACCCAGCCTAAGGTTTTTTGTTATAGCAACCCAAATAGATGCAGTGTTGTTTTGTGTGTGTTATTCATGATGCTTTTGTTGGAGTTAAGGATTGGTCACAGTGTTAGCAGGCCAATAAAGGAACCTCCTCATCAGAGGTCAGGATGGGGTCAGATAAGTCAGAAGGGAGGCCTCCTCAAGACTGCAAGACTTCCACGCTGCATCCTGTCATCTCTTGTTCAATTCTGAAGGAAAGGCCTGCAAAGGGATTTGAGCCTTAGCCTCCACCTGGAAAAATTAATAAAGACATTGTGAAAGCAAGAGATCAGAGTTACTGTTATTTCTTCCCTCAACTTGTAAAACTGCAGAATCTCGTAGTTGAGTGACAATGATTATGATGGGTTCAATCTCAAATAGTGGTTAAAAAATATGATGGGCTTTTCTCCTACAAGCTAGTGATACTCTAGCACTATGGTTAGTGAAGAGTAATTTTGCAAGCAAGCCACCAAACACATGTTTCTCTATACTTGATTTTTAAAGTAAAAATAGCTGTACTCCCCAATTAGCCTACAATACTAATTGGTCCTTTCTTCATCTTGTAAATGGCTAGTCAACTTCATTTCAGAAAAGGCCAGCTGTTTTGTGGAAAACTCATGGGGAGAAAAAAGGCAAAAATAAGTTTACTCCACCGTGCCGTTTCCGTGTGGGCTCCCAGTGAGACAGCAAGCATTCAGGCATTGCATCTAACATAGAATTTTCTTTAGACATATCTGAAGCTCTAATAGGCCAGGTCCTGCTGTGGAGTAAATTAATCCTAAATACAAGTTAGGCATTTTGCAAAATGCATTAACTCTTTCAAGTCTCCTAATCTCAAATAAATACCCTAGAACTGCCATTAAAGTTTAGATTGAATTCAATAGCAGGCAAATGAAACATTGCTGGTTATTGTGGTCTAACTGTGCTCCCAAAGGATCTACTTACATTGAAATAGTTTAGAGCAGACAGAAAGTAGCTTACTATATCTGCCTATTTCCAGCCTGAGTTTCTCCTTCCATGATTAATTTGAGGAATCATTCAGAATCTACACTTCTGCCTGGCCTCACTGGGGAGAGATTCTCAGGCCTTGTCAATTGTGAGGCTGCATAATGGAAATTAAGTTCATAAAAGCAATTTTGTGAGGTTGGCTTTAGTGCTTATTCCATTTTTCACCTGATAAGAATAATTTTATTTGTGCACAATGGTCTTAGTAACTAAGATGCAAATGATCAGTGACTCACAGGTTGTGTGTTTATAAAAGGGGGAATAGGCAGAGAAATTGTGATTAAATTTAGTTTAATTTGAGGACTATTTCAATTGAAAAGGAGTCCAACTAGCAATCTCCATGTAGTTACATAAAACTGAAAGAAAAGCTGGGTGCCGATGGTTCATGCCTATAATCTTAACTACTTGGCAGGCTGAGATCAGGAAGATGGAGGTTCGAGGCCAGTCCAGGCAAATACTTCACAAGACCTCATCTCCAAAATAATCAGAGAAAAATGGTTCAAGTGGTAGAGCACCTATTTTGCACAACTAGTTGCTTTTCCCGCCAAAAAAAAAAAAAAAAAAAAAACCCTGGAAAAAAGTTAAAAACAACTTAAATGTCCAACAGTAGGTGAATAGCTAAGTCATGTGTGCCGGAAGCACATAATGAACTATCTATATTAAGATGATAGGTATGAAGAGTTTATGTGATCATAATAATATTCTAATTTGCAGAGGAAAAATCTGGAAAAAGCATAGCAAAATAACAATAGTAGGCTTTGAAAGCAGGGCCTGTGAATAAACTTTTCTTTCTTTTTTTCTTTCTTTCCTTCCTTCCTTCTTTCCTTCCTTCCCTTCTTCTTTCCTTTTTTCCCACCTAATACTGGGGATTGAACACACTACCTTGTGCATGCTAGGCAAGCACTGTACCACTTGAGCCATGCCCCCAGTTCGTTGTTCTTGTTGTTTGTATCTCGTTTTTGAGATAAGGGCTCACTAACTTTGGCTGGGCTGGCTTCAGCTTGTGATCCTCCTGCCTCTGCCTCCAAAGTAGCTGGGATTATAGATGTGAGCCAACATGCCCAGGCTTTTTTTTGAGTCAGGGTCTTCATATATAGTCCAGGCTAGCCAATATTTTTTCCTATATTACAAAAATTGTTAAGCTTCAACCAGATGGCCAGTTTCATCATCTGAAAAACTCCATTTTTAAAAACAAAAGTACATCTTAAAGAATCACAATTTATAGGTCATTCAGGGAAACTATATTTAATGAATATTATACTTACAGTGCTTTACAGTTTCTATGTCACTTTTCCATTTGCTCTGCATTATCTATTGTGATTGGGACCTCAGCACATCATTTATTTCATATCAAGTCAACCTAGTTGTATTTCGCTTTTCACAATACAATATTAAACCTGGCAAATGTTCTGGGAGAAATAGGATAGTTCCTAAACGTAATTTTCTTTATGATTGCACTTAAAATGCATATTATGAATATGGTAAGAAAAAGCTTATGGAAATTATCATATCAAAAGTATTTTAAAACCCTCAAAATGCTACATTATTTCTGTCTCCCTACATAACATTTCAAACCTTTAAAAATGCTCTCTCAAGCCAACACTAAGAACTCCCTCAGGGTCTCCCTCCCCCCCTTTGTTTTTTCTTCTTTGCCTCTGATTTTTGAGAGACATAAAAAAAGAAACAGAATGTATCAGGCCTGTCATCAACATCTCATTCTCATACCTGATTCAGCAACATACTTGCAGGGCTCACATAATATGAAAATGCAGTTCCTTTGTTAAAAAAAAGCAAGCAAAAATTGCACTTAAAGGTGCTAATATATATAATTTTCCCTTTAAAAATCTTTTGTTACTTATAAAATCTATTAGGGACATCATATTAGGTGAAGTAAGCCAGGCTCAGAAAGACAAAGGCTGCATGTTTTTCCTCATACATGGAAGATAGATCGAAAAGATAAGCATATACACAAAAACAAGCACGATCACATACAAACTCATACATAGATCATGTTTGTGATAGTGGGACTACTTTATGGAACTCAGCGCGGGAGGGAAAGGAAAAGAATGACAGAGCATCAGTAATATTGTAAAACATAACATTTGTGAAGGTAGAGGATATACGGATATATATTGAAAGCTATTGAAAAACTGGTGGTGGGAGGGAAGGGACAAGGGAGAGAAACAGATGGGGTTGAATGGACCAAAGTAAAATATACTTACAGCAGGGATACTTCAAAAACCCCTTTGAACCTTGACTTATGAATTAATAATGAAAGACAGGACTGTAAAATAGGTATAATGTAGGGGGATACTAGTGGGAGGAGGAGGTTGAATGAAGGAGATAAAGGTGAGGGTATATGGTTGATGGATTTCATATACTTACATGAAATAGAACAAAGAAACCTCTTACAATTGCTTTAAGTAAGGCAGGGAGAGGGTTGAGGGGGCGAGAGGATGGAGACAATGTACAATATAAGCCTGTTCAGCATTGTCACAATGAATTCCCCTGAACAACTAATATATCCTAATAAAAACAGAAAAAAATCTATTAGAGGTAATAGTAATTCATGAGATAAACAAAAAATGATACCATAATTTTATATAATACATTAAGTAAGACTATTTTATTAATGTGAAATCTTAATCACAAGATTTTTCTGGTTCACTTTTCTGCAATTTCACTTACTTAGTTGTTGAATTTTTTTACTTTCAGCTACTTCAGTTTCCATTGAAATAATTAAAAGTAATGTCAGAGGCTCTTTATTCAAATGCAAAATTGTAAGTATTTTTTTAATTTAATTCTGAGAAGAATCTGCTGATGCAACGTTTAGTGAAGCTGTCAACTGTGTTGGCATGACAACATTGGGATGAATTTCCGATAAACTATTTTGAAGTACAAATTTTGGTAAAGGTAGAGTTAGCTGATGATTCCTGTAGAACAACTTCTCTAAAAATAGAAATCAGATTCCTGTTAGTTCTGAATTTAATTTTAAATGTCAATTTACATAATGATACTTTAACTGATATTGGCCTGGCAGAGCTGTAGCAGTCATCAAAACCAGGCATTCTGAGCACTGAAGTACTCTGTATTGTGACGTTTGCGTTGTGACACTTCCATCTTAAAATTTGTTTACCAAGTTTGCTGTTGAGATGCATGAGTGTCAACAGTTCTCCCCAGGGTCACGCTGAGATGTTTGTCACAGCGCAGAGGCAGAGTCAGGATCCCTGGAGACATGCCTGGCTTTCCTCTGCAGGTCCTGGAGCAGCCTGGTTCTGAGCTCCTCCTCAGTCCCTAAGCCTAGGCTGTGGCCTCCTCCTGTCACTGCTTCTGCTATGACTGCCACCATCACAACTGCCCATCAGGACCAAGGTCTCAGCCCTTACCACCCTGTCTGGGTTCCGTGGCTCTCCTGACCACTCAAATTGTGAGCATGCATGCTAAGAGACTGCCTGCTGCTCCTCACGGCCATGGGCTTAACCTGAGTGCGTGTCCCCAGCTGCCAAGCACATCTCCCCTCCCTCCAGGCCCACCATAGGAAGACAGCAAGACCATGGTGCTGTTGCAAGCCAGGAAAATTGCCGGAACCATTCCAGGAACTGAACTGGCTGGTACCTTGATCTACAACTTCCCAGTCTCTAAGCCTGTGAGAAATAAATGTCTGTTATTTAAAAAAATGTTTTTTCAAATTAGTGTATATTAATTGTGCCAAGGGATTTCATTGTGGTATTTCCATACATGCACATAATGTACTTTAACTAAATTCTCTATTACTCTTTTTAAAACAATTCTTTTTGGTGGTACTAGAGTTTGAATTCAGGGCCTTGTGCGTGCTGGGCAGATGTGCTACCATTTGAGCTGTACCGCCAGCCCTCAAAACACTTTTACATGGATTTCACTATTCTATTTTCAAATGTCTGCTATTTAGGCTACACAGTCTATGATATTTTGTTATGGCAGTCTGAGCTGCAAAGATAATTCTTATCTTACTGAAAATACCTCCTTCTTCTTGAAAGTCTTGCCCAGAGCTCTTGAGATACCACCTGCTTTTGGATCCCATTTTACCCCAACCATGGACTCCTTTTTCTCTGCACATCCCTAATATTATTCTTAAATTGTTTTGTTTCTTCTCCAACATACTATCTAGAAGTCATCCTAATGCCCAGGAGAGAGCAAAACAGCATATGTGTAAATAACTCCTGAACTCATCTTCAATCCAGACTTCTCTCCAGCACCCCAGGCCAACAGATTTGGTAAGTCCTTGGACATCTTCCCGTAATGTCCCTGAACCTCACACCTCCATCTGCCCAAGAGAAGTGGATCATCTCTACTCTGTATTTGTTATTCCTGTCTCCTGTCTCAGGTGCTGTAGGAGACACATCCAAGTCAAAAAATGGAAGCATCCTTTACTCTCCTTTCTCCATATTCAATGATAAAACAAATCTAAGGGATTCTCTAGTTTTTAAGATTTCTCAGCTTTGTTCTCTTTTTCATGGTTTCTACCTTACTTCAGGCTTTTCTGATCACTCTCCTAAAGCAACTCAAATATTTTTCTTTTGACTGTTCCCCCGCTCCACGTGTTTTTCTGTGTAGTTTATCTTCTGCTTTGTTGTAAGAGTGATTTTTCCAACATGAATTTGCTTATGTTCCTCCCCCACACACTTAAGGCTTTTCAATAATAGAAGACCTCCCACAATCTTGCCTTTGTGTATTTCTTCAGCTGTATCTCTTACATTCCTTGTTCTAGCTGTATTAAACTACCAGCAGTTTTCCTAATACGTCATTTTACTCTTCCGTGCTTTTATTTTATTTTGCTTAGAAAGTTCCTTATTCTTTTACACTTCTTCTTTTCTTAAATGTGCTCAAGGCTTCTAAAATAGCATGACACTGGGCATGAGTGCATAAGATATGAAAGTATTCATTTTAGTTGTCTTAGTTGTTTGAAGGTTTGGTTGTGTGTTCCTAAGTTGAGGTTACTCTCTACTGTCTTGCTTTTTCTTTTCCTGTGGTTTGTGCTGCCTGTCTTTTCATGGTTAAGTTGGGTTTCACTTTCTGTATGCAGAATCCCTTGCAGAATCTTTTGTAGTGGTGGCTTTGTGGTCACATATTGTTTTATCATGGAAGACTTTTATTGCTCCATCTATTTTGAATGATAGCTTTGCTGGGTAGAGTATCCTGGGGTTGAAGTTATTTTCATTCAGTGCCCGGAAGATCTTACCCCACGCTCTTCTTGCTTTTAATGTTTCTGTTGAGAAGTCCGCTGTGATTTTGATGGGTTTACTTTGTATGTTACGAAAGTATTCATTTTAGAGCCATCAAGGAAGATCTGGGATAGCCCAAGGTGGCAGGATAGTGGCAAATTTTCTAATGGTCTGGATGTGAAGTGTTAGACAAACAGAGCAGTTGAAATGAGTCCAAATCTTGAAAACTGGAAGGGTGAAGTTGTCTTCATTCCTGAATTGAGGAAGATTGAGTGGTGTAGGTTTGAAAGGATGGATGAGATGCTAGTTTGGGACATAGAAGATTTGAGGTGTCAATTAGATGCTTGAGTGAGGACGTTGAGTGGGAAGTTACATATAAGACTGGAGTTCAGGGGACAGTTCTGGGCCTTCTTCAGACAAAATCTGGGAGTAATAAACGTACATGTAGCATTTAATACTGTGAAGCTGAACCAGATCACTAAGAGAGTGAATGGAGGTAGATGAGAGAAGTCCAAGGTCTGCGCTCTTTGATATTCAGAAGGAGTAGCCAGTGGTATGAAAGGAAAATCAGAAGCCTGCTGTACTAGAAGTCAGGGAAGAACAAGGTTCAAAGGTGAAATTGGATTTTGCAGTATTGGGCGTCTGTGGGGTGGTGATGAGGAGAGGCTGATTAGAGAGGGTTCAAGAGAAAAATGGAAGCAAAGGACTTGAAAATAGTGAATATTTTATGAACTCTTTAACAATTTTCTTTCTTTAAAGGGAAAGTTGGAAAGCTGGTAATAGGAAGAAGTAGAATTTTTTTAATTTTATTTTTTAAGATGGAAGAAATTACAGCACATATTGTATAATGACAGAAAAATCCAGAATCAAAAGAAGATTTGAGGAAGTAGGAGATAGATGGAAGAATCACTGGAGTGCTGTCCAAGAGTGGTGAGAACGGGTAAGGTTGGAAGCAAATGGACGAGCAAGGAGCACAGTTTTTCTCCAGTCACGTTTGGGAAGTGGGAGAGCATATGGAGAGTTCTACTCAAGTAGTAGTGGGGTTTTGCCAAATGAATATGAAAAAGGGAAGTGGGAAAGGAGTGGAGGCCATGTTCAAGGGGATGATTATGATTCACTAAGACGCTGAAGATAGTTAAAGGGGGATCCACATAGGCGAGAAGTTAGAGACAGGAAAATGTTGTAGGGATGGAGTTGAGGATGGTGAGATTGGGATACTAGAGAGAATAATCTAGAAAATTGGAAGGTGGTGGTCAGAAACTGGGGTGTTTGAGATTGAAATTATGGGAGGATGGTGGTTTTATGTAAGTAATAAAGTTTAGGGTATCATTGTGAGTAAGCAGAGGCAATGGTCACTGAAAGAACAAGAACATGGATGGTTGGGGTGACAACATAGGCATGGCTACGGAAAGCATGGCATCTTGTGACAGGACAAGTTTGGGAAAAGACTGACACTGGTCCTGAGCTAAAATCTTCCATAATATCACTCTCCCGTTTTTCCAGGTGACAGTTTCACATGTTCTCTTCTCCCCTCACACTTTCAACACTGTCTCTCCCTGGTGTGCTCAGCAGATGTCTTGCTTCTTATTTCACTAAGAAAATGAACTCAGTCTAAAGAGGACTTACAAATGCACCCGCCACCTCTTGCTCCCCACTCTCTGCCTCCACACCATGCTCTCTGCCTTCCCTTCGGGTGAAATGGAAGGACTCTTTCCCACTAGTGCCCTGGACTCAGTCCTTGGGTCACTTCTTTCTCCATCAGCCCGATTTTTATGGTGATCTCATTCAGTCCCCATGACAAGTTTCCAATAGCCACCATCTGGAAAAGTACATTCTTTTTCACCTGAACTAATGAAGTTATCTTTTTTGCTGTTCTCCTTTATTTATTTTTTTTTTAGGTGCTGGGGATCAAATCCAAATTTAGGATCTTGGGCTTAGGAAGCATGTGCCCTTCCATTGAAATGTACCCTCAACTCTGAAATTCTATTTTAAATAGTCTTTCGGTTTACATCACACCTGTCTCCTGTTGCCCCCCCATAGATATTCCTCCTTATTAGCCAGAGCGAGCTTTCACAGGATGTGAAGTTCTTTGCATATCAGTTACAGCACTGTAGTCCACACACACACAACTGTGCTAAAGCTCCAGTGTATGCACATTAGAAAAGAAGAAAATATTTTATTTGCCTTCAGTATTAGGGGTATTTTTTTCTGGATATAGAGATATAGGTTGACTTTTTTTTTTAATAGACATTAAAGAAGTTACCTAATTTGCTTACATACAATTTTTTCCTGAGGTTAATGCCATGATTTGAATTGTTGCTCCATGGTTTTTACATGTTATTATAACTGGTTGCTTTTAAGATTTTCTCTTTACCTTTAGTTTTCAGTCATTTCCCGCTTATAACCTTTCAATGACTTCCATCACATTTAGAATAAACCCTGTACACTTCGTCATTGTTTATTAGGCCTACACCATCTGATCTCCCTTTCCCCACGCCTCCCTTGGACTCTTTCTACTTCCACAGACTCCTCACCACTCCGTTGCCACCCCCCAGCTTTCTTGCAGTTCTTCAAACATACCTGGCAGATTCTGCACACTACAGTCATCCCAGAAGTTACATTGTTTCCCTCTGCTTGGAATCTTTTCCCTCAGACCTCTCCTGCTTTGCCCCCTCACTTCATGTGGGTTTCTATTCCAATGACTTCAAAAATGCCCCCTCCTGTCTATCTTAGCTGAAGCAAAAACCTCTATTCTTTCCTAGTTTTATTTTTCAGCATAGCAGTTAGCACTGTCACTACTTGATTTTGCTTTGTATATTTGTTTGTTGTGCTATTATGAGTTATTGATACGTATTTTTGGGTTTTCTTCCACAGTGCCTGGGCTATAACCCTGCCCCTCAAGTCAGGCCATAGAAACTAGAGTCTCTCTTCCCAGATGTCAGGCATAGAAAGGAATTATTTCACTGCCTTTCTGTCTCGGACCTGGCCATAAAGAAACTGTCAAACCTGCCCCTGGTAGAGTGTCATAGACTCTTCACTCCAGTGGGGATATCCATATCATGAAGAGAGGAATGCTGCACAGAGAGGACTTGCTGAGTTTCTCAGCCCAATCTACTGGCATTGGATGAAACCTGTCTGTTAACCACAGTTCTACAGTTGCCCAAGCTTCAATCACACCTACGCCGTGGCATCTCCATAAAACCCCCAAAGGACAGGGAACTGGACAGCTCCTGGATAACAGAACTCAAGGAGGTTCCTGAAAGGTGGTCCATCCAGAGAAGTCATGGAAGCTCCATGCCCCTTCCCAAACACCTCACCCTATGCTTCTGTTCATCTATAGCCTTTATAATAACCAACTAATACAGTAGCTATTGTCCTGAGTGTTGTGAGCAAGTCAAGCAAATTAATCAAACCCAAGGAAAGTGTAGTAGGAACCCCACTTTCTAGCCAGTGGGTCAGAAGCATGGGCAGAATAACTTGGGGCTTGGAAGTGATATCTAAAGTGTATATGTGTGCAGCCTTGGGAACTGAGCCCTCAGCATGTGAGATCTGACAATATTGATAAGCAGCTAGTCTCAGGGCTGAATTGGATCATAGGACATCCAGCTGGTGTTCATTGCAGAATTAATTGCTTGATTCCTAATGGGGAGAAATACTCACACCTTTTGAGGTCACAGAATTCTTCTGTGTTGATTGTCATGTTGTGAGAACAGAAGAAAGAAAGGCACTTTTTTTTCTAATGCACTTATTTATCCCCCACAGAAGAATATTATCCTTTCTTCACTTCAGTCTGACCCATTTAGCTGTTATAAGTGATGGCTCAATAATGGTTACTTGAGTGAGTGTCTATATATTAAGCATTTATTGGATAAATACTTGCATTAAGAAAGAAAGAAAACAAAAAGCAGTGACAGTATTGGTGTTCAGAGGTGGCCTGACTCCCACAGCCCTGGCACATTCTCTACCCATCAGACATGAATCACCCTAGAGAATGTCAACCTCAGACAAGGTTACTCTGAGATTATGATAAAATGAGACACATAAAGCCACTCCATAATTTTATCGAAGAACAGATAAAGTGGGTCAGGGTAGCTCAGTGGCAGTGCTTGCCTAGTGTGTATGACACCCTCAATGACAGGGAAGGGGAGAAGGAAGAGGCGGTGGGGTTGGGGGGAGGGAAGCAAAATCAATGTGCTACCCCCAAAGTGCCAAACACTTCCTCTCTAGGACACATAGTCTTCTGGTCTTTTCTTTATAAATTAATCTTATCTTCTTTCTAGACCTTTCCTTTGGAAGGCAGCTATGCTCACCACAATACCACCAACGCCTGCTAGGCCCTTCCTTTGAGTAAGAATTTCAATCACAGAATTGTCCTGCTTTCTGATAGCAACCAGTTAGAACAAAATTCCTTTCCTTCTTCCTTAGGCTTCCTCCTAAAACCAGCAACCAAGGAACAGATGCAATAATACAATCTTTTCTTTTTCTCTTTTTTTTTTTTTTTTGGTGGTTCTTATGTTTGAACTCAGGGTCTTGCACTTGCTAGACAGACTCTCTACCACTTGAGCCATGCCCCCAGTCCTTTTTGCTTTAGTTATTTGGGGATAGGTTCTCATATTTATGCCCAGGCTGGCCTAGACTGTTATTCTCCTATTTATGCATCCTGTGCAGCTGGGATGACAGGCATGCACCACCATGCCCAGCTATGGTTGAGATGGGATTTCACTAACTTTTTGCTAGGGCTGGCCTTGTGTCCTGATCCTTCTGATCTCTGCCTTCCAAGGAGACGGGATTACTGGCATGAGCCACCAGACCTGGTCATAAATTCTTAATCAATAGGAGACCTGGTTTTAAAGCCATCGATGACATGTTTTTAGCTGCATATGCTTAGGCAACTTATTTCACTTTTTATAATGTCACTGCTAGAAGGCAGAAAGATCCTTTGCAACTTTAAGAGCTTTAATTAATATCCTTCCAAAGTTACACACTTAGTCTGTCATAATGGTGTTCAGGAATGGGGCTGTGAAGTAGGTGTTAAAATATCAAATACCAATTTTTGGGGGGGAAATGATACTGGGATTTGAACTCAGAACCTTGTGCTTGCTAGGCAGGTGCTCTACCACTTGAGCCACACCTCCAGCCCAAATGCCAATTTTTTTCTGCTTACTTTTTTCATGTGACATTGAACAAATTTCTTTATTCGTGAATCCTTTATTTTTATTTTTTTTTATTTATTCATTTATTGTAAGATTGTATTATTGCCTAAGGAAGAAGGAAAGGAATTTTGTTCTAACTGGTTGCTATCAGAAAGCAGGACAATTCTGTGATTGAAATTCTTATTCAAAGGGAATTGAACTCAGGTATCATGAATTCTAGGCAAAGCTCTACTCCAACCCTTTATTACTTTATTTTGAGACAGGGTCTTGCTAAATTGCCCAGACTGGCCTTGAAATTGTGATCCTCCTACCTCAACCTCCCAAGTAGCTGGGATTACAGGCAGATACCACTATGCCTGGTTTGACTCCTTTATTCTTATTTATAAATTATAATTCGTAACATCTGCCCTAAGAAAGATTTCCTAGGAATCATTTTGTAAAAACATGTGTAAGCTGGATTATCAGCACCTTCTTTTGTTTCTGTTGTGTTACTACTGTGAAAACCAGTTATGCTAGGTGAGGAAGATAGAAAATTGCCCTGCCTTAAGAAACTCAAAGAGAGTGGGTTACAGGGAGGTGTAAACAGATGGGTAGGATATTTAATATGAGAAATATATGTCCAAGATACAGAAGAGTAAGTGTTGGGGTATCAAGAAAGGTTTTCCAAGGAGGAGTAACTGAGCACGTTAGGAAGAATAAACAAAAGTAGGATACTTTGGAGGAAGACATTCCAAGCAAAGAACACATTTGCAAGCATGAAATAGCACTGGGTATGTAAGAAAATATAAATAATTTAGTATTACTGAAGTGAGTTATGGGGGTGCAGGTGAGGAATAAGGGTGAAGGATAGCACAGGGAGGAAAAAGTAAGAAAAACTTACTTCTAAGAGTTTTGCTTAGAAAAAGTTTTTCTAACTTAGTTTAGAAACTAAGTTTCTAAGATTTTTCTTAGCAAAACTCTTAGAAGTAGTTTATTCCAGATTCTAGTTCAGTAGGAGATGTCTTTGACTCTAGCTGAACGTCCCAGTAAGGTGGCCTGTACTCCCATGTGGCTATTTACATTTACATTACAATTGCTAAAGATAATTTGGTTCTGCGGTCATACTGATCATATGCCAAGGGCTTTTTGTGCCCTGTGGTTAGTGGCTACTAATATATTGACAGGGGAACATAGCACTGTCCCATCACCACAGAAAGTTCTGCTCTTGAGTGGTGGGGAAATGACTGCATTCCAAGCTAGCACAATCCATTTTTGTACAGGTCTGGTTGTCAGAGCATAATTTTAATTGATTTAGCCCATAATGTAATTCCTTCTGATTGCTTCCCTTTCCTTTTTTTTTTTTTTTATTTTTAGCTCCCTCCCCTCCTCTTCTGGTCCTAGGGATTGGACCCAGGGCCTCCCACATGCTGTGCAAGTGCAACGCCAAGGAGCCTCACTCGCAGCCCCTCCGATTTCTGCCCAAGAACCCTAGCTCTGGATATATGGAACAAGTTCACATTTACTTTCATTAGTGGCTCTTTGTCTACTTTCAGATCATCGTTCTGTCTCTGTCTTTTGTTTTCTTCCCAAATTCCTTCCTTGCTTTTCCCATGACTATTTCTTGATTCTTTCCCTTCTGGTGACCCTCTTCCATATTTGTCCTAGATGTTTTCCTAAATTGAATCCTTTATCTTAACTGTGGCTTGATCAGCAGAAAACAGCACTACCACTTTCCAGTGTTCTAAGCACTTTATTTTTATATATGGAACCTAAGGGCTTTTCATTTTTAAGCATCTAGTCTATTATGCATGTTAAGCTCAGTGTCCACTAATATCTACTTTGTTTTTTTAATACAAGTTACTGTTCTAGTAAGTCTCCCTGAGCCTGTATCAGAAAAAATATGATTTAAAAAAACTTGTTCAATTTTATTTTTGAAATTCTGTTACATACTCCAGGGATAAAACAGTAAGGAATAGCAGAGAAGTGAAAAATCTCTCTGCAGAGAGGTAAAAAAGTAATTAAGAAATAATATCTTATAATTTATTATTAAACCTGTCTCATAAAAATATTAAATTGGACATAAAAAGATAAAAAAGGGAAATGGTAACCTTTGGCATAAAATGGTAGTAAAATTACTAATTGAGAATGGTCTGACAGTAAAGTGCTCTTCCCACTAAAGGACTTTTAAACCCTTCTTGAGTTAATACTTTTGCTGAATTACTAAGCAATACTCCTTTGCCATACAAATACCTCTTTAATGATAAAAGTTTTAGTTCACCTTTGGAGCAATAATTTGTGGGTGAGTACATGGCCTGCATATTGCATGGGAATGCATACAGTGGTCCATTCCTGACCTGATAAGGCCCTCAGCAATCACTCTAGCTGTGTTCCATATGCAGTCTCTACCTTGTTAGGGGAAAATTCCCTTCATTCCTTTCCTTTGGAATTGTGGATGTACATGGCATTCCCAATCATTAATCTGCATTTTGAGTTACTAAATTTACCTTTTAATTAGGCATCTCTCCCTGTTCTTCCTGTTCCAGCCTTTGAAATTTCATTCCTAAAGCAACATCCAGTAGCATATTCACCAGAGCAACTGTGGATCCTAAGGGCTTAGTAATTTAAGAACATTAAACTTTATCCTAAGCATTTCTGCACCACTCCATGATCCTAAGATTGGGCATTTGACAAACATCTTTGTCTCAGATGTTTGACTAAGAATCCAGCTTACACTTTTTAGTGGGCAGCATGTCTCTCCTATTGTCTATGCCCGTAGATCTTCGTTGGCTCAGTTGTTTTGTTACCTCTTTGCAGTGGCCTGTGGATGTGATGGCTGAAATGAAGTGGTCCTTTCAGTACAGTGTCTAAAATTAGAACATTGTCTTTACACCAGGAAAAGGAGAAAAAACAGGCAAAGGAAAATACAGCAGAGGAAGAGATTTTTATTGTGAAAAGAAGGCTTTAATTTATGCCTCTGAAGAAATGTGCCCCAAACTGTTGTCCTCTGGGTCCTTTGTTCATTGATTAGGGCAGGGAAATCTGTTGACAAGAACTCTTGGATCAGCCCTTAGCCCAGGACATGCTCACATGTTGTCCTGTCCTGGGGACTATGTAGGAGGGTGTTTGTTAATCAGAAGACCAGGGTGCTTGTTATATTTGGAACATCTCAGATATGGGGATCGAGGCTGGTTCCCTTTACCCTCTCTTGGCTGGGTTCTCCTCCCTGCTCTTTTTTTTTTTTCTTGCAGTGTTAGGATTGAACACAGGACCTCACACACGCTAAGCAAGTGCTCTACAACTTGAACTACACTCCTAGCACTCTAACCAGTCGTTCTCCTCAGAAAGCTCTAGAAAACTAATAATTGAGTATCTATTGCTTTTTAGGGTGTTTTCAACCATAATCTACAAATGCTGACTAGGTAATTGATGCTTAGTGACATGAACCCTTTGGACTTGGAAAATTTCTTCATACTCACATTCATTCCTACAATCCCTCAACAGGCCAGTAGGAGTGAAATAATTCCATTTATACCTTTGAGGTTTGAAGAGGTAAAATAAGGTGTTCAAGGTCACACAGATCACAAGGAGAACTTGAAGCTCAACTTAAAAGAAATGTTTGCCACTAAACGAAGCAGGAACCTTCAGAGGAGAAACTCCTATATTAATGCACTTTCAAAATGCCCTTTCCTTTTGTTTCAACTAAAAGTTTTTGGAGGAAACTGAGCATGCCCAAAAGTTTTTGGAGGAAACTGAGCATGCCCAGGCATGACCTTAAGTTAAGCCTGCCCCAAAATGTGCCTACTACCTTTCCTTGCACTGTGACTTTAAACTGTGTGCTCAGTAATGTACATCTCAAAGTGAGGGTGGTCAGGAACGTGCCTGTTACTAAGGTGTTTTTCTATGTGAACATGTATAGGATTCCTGAATAAACTCCCATGCTTCCTTTGTTGGAGGAGGGCACTGTTTTTGAAATAACTCCAGTGTTCTTCTTACACGCTGTAGGTAAAAAAAAATCATTTTTTAATTTCTTATTATGCTTATTGACTTTGCACTTCAGTGATACAAGCAGCAAGGCACTTTCTATACCCCACCACCATGGCTTCAACTTTTCACTTATTTCAAGGAACTGGCCTGTTTAGACTACTTATTTCATCTTGGAAAGAAATAATCAAACTAATTCTATGATATGTGCTATGATTTCCAATCTGATGGCAGTGAAATTCAACTCATTTTTCATAAAATATTCAGAAGCATTCAGGTTTCAAAACACATGAGCCACCATTTCTAACGTTCATGCCTGAGGACTGAGCTGCTTGGGGATTCTCTTTAAACAGTGTACATAGCATGGTGGTAGAATTTGGGGCCTAGAAGGGACTTTCATCTTTCAAACATTTTTAAATTAGGCATTTTTAATTAAAAAGTTCATAAATACATATAGGGAAAAACCAAATACAGCAAGACATATGTGTGGGCATGCACACACACTCCCACATACACACACCCCTCCTCAACACAGTTCTCCGATCTTCCCTCTTCCCAAAGGACATTTAGAGATCCTCCCAAAATCGCCTAAGCACTGTACACATGTATGTAAATGGAAAAATGATGCCTGTTGAAACTATTCCAGGAATGAGGGAGGAGGGATGAAGGAGAATGGCAGAGGGGTGAATTCAAGTAGAAAATATTTGATCCATTGTAAGAACTTTTGTAAGTGCCACAATATACCATTTATGGGAATCTCAAACAGAGACACCGGGAAGCAATATTTATTATGGATTCACATCCAAAGGCTGAGCTCTAGAACAAAGGGGTCTCACCTTATATACCCTTGCAGGCAGGTTACAGGAGCAAAAAGCAAGGCTTAACCCACATATGGTTGTATGCAACTCTATTGGCTACTTCACCCCCAGTGCTAGAGATCTTTTTCACATTTAGAGTCTTTCAGTTTTATCTCCCTGTTAGCCATGCCTCCTGCTACATTATCAGAACACAGACTTGCTTGCTTCTTCTTTTGGCTCTCCTCCTTGCTACACCCCCACCTAGCACACCAATAAAAAAATTGTCTAAGCACACACAGCCTATAACTACAAATGTAAGCATGCTGTATATGCTGTTCTGTATGTTGTTTTTGACTATTGTTAAAAAATATATATTTTGGAGAATGTTCCTTGGCAGTGTGCCATTCTCCTTGGCTTCATAATATTCTATATTTTATTTTATTCAACACGTCTGCTAATGATAGACTTTTTTCTGCTATATTCAGTGCATTGCTATCATAAACAGCCCTGTAATCATAACCTTTACAATAAGTCTTGACTAAAAGTGGAATTACTGGGTAAAAAGATATAGATGTTCAATACCCTTTATCACTATAAGTACCTTCCTTTTCCAGTTTAATGCTTTTTCCTAACAATTCAATTTCGTATTGATTCTGGGGTTTCCGTTTTCTTTCTGTGTGATTTTGTTTGATATACCTTTGACCATTCTTTTATTTTCAAACTCTGAATCACTTTTTAAATGTGCATTCTAGTTAGTGCTTATATTTAAATTTTACTTTATAATTCAAACAGATTTTTAAAAATAAGTTTATCAGTTTTATATTATTTCTGTTCTCTGATTTTGTTAGGGTTTTCAGTTTTTAATGCTTCCATTTTTACTTAGTTCCTTCTCAAAAAAATCTTTTCCTAAAAAGAAACCCAGGTAGACTGGATAAGTGGCTCAAACTATAGAGCACCTGCTTTACAGGCATGAAGCCCTGAGTTCAAACCCCAATTCCACCAAAAAAAAGGGAATGATAACAAGAATCTAATGAAATTGATCTTATACAGGGCTTGGTGGAAATGAAGTGGAAAGAATAAGGGAGCAAGCAACACTTCTCTGAAAATAACGTTTAGTTTTTATTTTTTAATAGAGGTTTCATATATACAAAAATAAGTCTTTGAGGAAGGAGAAAAAACTAAACTTGAATATAATAAAACAAACAGACCTAATTATATTACAAATGAGTATCATAAATAAAGACAAAAGTAATGTTCAAGTATGTTTTGAACATTGTACTTTATACACGTTCAATGGAAATTTTTTTAAATGAACTATCAATAAATCCTAAATTCTACAATTTATTACACATTTTAGTTCTTTAGTTGTCTGCTTTAATAAAGGATTTTTTTCTTATTAGAAAAACTAGTTTATTAACATATAATTTACAACTAAACAATTCATACATTTGATGTATACTATTCAATGGTGTTTACTACATTTAAAGAATTGTGCAACCACTTCTACAAGGAACTTAGAATATTTTCATCACCTCCCCCCAGAAAAATTCCCATACTCATTAGCATATATTCCTATCTCCCTCTCCCTCTTCTCCTTAGCGTTAGACAAATACTAATGTACTTTCTGTCTGCATTGATTTACCTATTCTGGACATTTCACACAAATGGAATTAAACAAAATGTGGTCATTTGTGACTGGTTTCTTTCACTTAGCATGTTTCAGAATTTTATTTCCTTTTATTCATATATAATAATATTGTTATGAATATATCCACATTTCCTTTTTTCAATTTATCAAGTAGACATTTGAGTTGTTGCCATATTTTGTTATTGTTTTTGGGAATGGGATTTGAACTCAGGGCTTGAGCTTGCAAAAGAGGTGCTGGGAACTCATGAACTATTTGCCTGGGTCTGGCTTCAAACTACAGTCCCCCCAGTCTCAGCTTCCAAGTAGCTAGGATAACAGGGGTGAGTTACCAGTGCCCAGCTTGTTGCCATTTTTTAAATAGTATGACAATAATCCTATGGCCATTCATGTATAATGTGTGGACATGTTTTTTTTCACTTCTCTTGGTATAAACTTAAGAGTAGAATTGCTTGATTATATTGTAACTCTATACTTAACTTTTTCAGGAACCACCAAACATTTTTTTCAAAGCAGCTGGACCACTTCACATTCCCACCAGCAGTGTGCAAGGGTCTAATTTATTCACATTCTCACCAACACTCATTATTGTGATCTTTTTGACTATAGAGATCATAGTCGTGTAAGTGGTATTTTATTAGTTTTGATTTGCATTTCTGTAATGGCTAACAGTGTTAACCATTTGCATGTATCCGATCCTGTGTGTATCTTCTTTGAAGAAACATGTATTCTGAGACTTGGTTTTAATTTTTTTACTTTTTGATTATGTGTTTTTTTACTTATTCTGGATACAAGTCCTTTGTCATATATATGAACTGAAAATGTATTTTCTCATTTTGTGAGATGACTTCATTCTCATGATGCTATCCTTTGACACACAAAAGTTTCAAATTTTGATGAAGTTCAGTTATCTGGTTTTTTCTTTGGCACTTGTGCTTTGGCATTCAGACAGCCAAGACAGAAAGACTTCTCTCTGGGGAACTGGGGCACTGGGGCAGGAGCAATGCATTGTTGGAGCATTGTTAAATGCGACTAAGTCACTACTCATGCCATGATAAACCTTTACTGTAGGAACCCCTTTTAATGTTTATCTTTCTTTTAAGTGTGCTAAGATGTTGGCAGATGGGGCCATTGACTCCTTAATTGACAGCTGTCAGATCCCTCCCTGCTTTGAACACCCGTGAACAACTTGAAGAACATGCACAACAAGCACAGATTTCTGCTAAAGCAGGATTCTGACTCCTGAAGGCAGAGTTCCAGCAAACAGCCTGCCCAGGACTTTTTGCCATCACAAGCCAATGTGATGATCCTGCAGTCATTTCCATCCAGGCCAGGCTGGGAGTAAGGAGGACTTCTGCTGATGATCCAGCAGAAGGCCTGTGCCTGCTGCAAATTTACATGAAGGGACTGCCATGATTGGTGCAGACACACTCCCTTCCTGACTATATCATCAGGCCCTTTGTCTCACTTTGTGACAGCTAGAAGACACCCTCCTGTGCTGCCCCTTGTTGCCCCAAAAAGATTTCGCTGAAATGGACTTTGCTTTGAGTTGGTAACATGGAGGAGATTTGATGGACAAGTGACAGCAGTGACCAACAGGAGGAAAAGGAAAGAGAGACAATAAGATAAAGTTAATGTGTTAAAAATGTTAACAGTTGGGGGAGTTTTAGAGATCCCACATTTTTTAGTTTGTAACGCACAAGAAGTGCCCAGTTCTGACTTCTGAACAACTTAGGACAGGTGATACTGTTACCAGAATCAGCCACACTACAGGGACCATGTCTCCCTTTGGCCCTTGATGCCCGAGTTTGTGATTCTGTTGCAAAAAAGTATTTTAGGACACATCAAGGTAGAGACCAAGAAGGTTTATTAGTAAAGCAAAACAAAAGAAAGATAGATAGTACATGACTCAGACATGGGTGTGGGCACATTTGATGACAGGTGCAATGAGTGCTCTAACAGCAAGGGTATTTAGGGTGAAAAAGGAGATTGGGGATTTGGCCCAAATTTACCTTAGGAAGGTGCCTCTCTTCGTCTTGGACAATCTGGCACATTTAATCATTGTTGCGGTTACACTTTTTTATCACTTGGACCCAGAGATTTCAGGGTTGATTTTTTATTAAGTTTGAGTCATAAACGTTTGAGCATCCCTTTAAACAAAGGATGGGTTCTGTCAGATGCTCCTTTTAAGACAGGTATCCATTTTGAGATAAGTATTTTTCTTTGCAAACACTTTTTGTGCCCAGAGGATTCATTTTACTGTGTGTGTGTGTGTGTGTGTGTGTGTTTTCCAGGAAAAGTGATTTTTCTTTAAGATACCTGGCTCAGTTCTCATAGCACACTAATTATTTGGGCAAGCAGGCAAGGTCAGAGAAAAAGAGCTGCTCTTTTTTCCCTTTTTATTAAATGTTGCAGCTTATTCAAGGAGTGTAAGGCTTGAAGCAAAGATGATAGTGCCTGTGTGCTTTTAACCAAGCCATTCACTCACAGTGCTTATCCCTGAATTCCTGGCTGCTGTATCCCATGCCTCATTTTCCTTCATCTATCTGCCTTAGTGAGAAAGGCTCCTCCCAGTAGCCCACAGGTGAGAGGAGCCAGGTGATGACCACCTCCAAGTTCAAGGTGGTATCAAAACGACCTACCAAGAGACCCAACCCTCTTCTTCCCTTCCCTCACCTGGCAGAACGGGTGACTTCCCCTCCCTCAATAACGCTATTCTACCTCACCCATCCACGTGTTCTGCTTGGATTCTTCCATTTGGAACAAGGACCAAGATCTTCTGAGAACGTGGATTGTGGTAACATTTGTGGCAAGCCAGCTAGGAGCAACTGAGGGGTGAGATCCCAGTATACTATCTATGCTAATCCTTTTAATTTACATACATCTTTCTCTGTCCTCTGGTCCCATGCCTCACCACCTAATGTTTCAGAACCATGCACCACTACGGGTTTGGATGTATGGGACCCTCAAATTGGGACATTCACTGGATGGTAGGGACTTGTTTACAGCCCCAGCTAGGATGGGTCGCATCCTGATTGGCAGGATGCAAGATTCCTCTCCAGGACTCAGAAGCTCCCTCACCCACCCCAAGGCACAGGGTTCCTGTCTGAGTTCCCTGGTCCTGCCCTGGGGGATGGACCACACTAAAGCTAGCTGCCCCTTCCCTAACCTTACCCTCCCTAACCTTAATCCCCTCGCCATCCTTTCCTTTGCTGTGCTGTGGGAGATCATACTCCAAGGTCTCTAACTCCCCACGTGGCTGGGGACAATTAGAATGCACTCACTATTTGGGCTGGGTTTCTCTGCCCCCCATCTTTCTTATCTTCCCTCTCTCCTTCTAACCGGCAGTTTAAAAAACAAAACAAATGGGAGGCACACGTCACTCAGTCCATCCAGCCACAGGCTTCTTTTTTAGAGGAAGACAAGAAACTGGCTCCAGAGGGGCTGGCTGATGCCTACCCTGGGAAAGCATGACTGCTAGGAAAAATAGAGGAGGGAGCTGTGTGGACAGAGAGCAAATAAACTGCTACCTGCAGCTTGGGAGACTTGCGTGCCCCTTGCAATCACTCCAGGGGACATAAAACTACAGGCGTTACACCTGTCAGGGAACCAGTAATGATAAAGGGAATGGAGCCTTACCCCATTCTAAACACCACATCACAACTGTGGCCAACACCTGGGGATGGCTGGGCAGGCTCATCTTCCAGGGCCACCCTTGGGGTGGCACAGGCAGCGTGGCACGCGCAGCTTAGAGCACGTACACGGTGCCCCGGCCCGCTGCTAAGGGCAACCGCACACTCAGGGTTTCCTGACCCACTGCTCCAGGCAACTGCACAGGGGGCTTGGTGCACGCACAAGTTTTTCCCCGCCTGCCTCTCGGGGAGGACAGAAGTCCCGCTTCCAGAGGACCGGAATGTCTGGCCTCTGGCCTATTGGACTGGAGTGGGCCACCACTGCACCAAACCTCTGGAACTCCAGCTACCAGTGGCGCGGGACCTCGGGCTGTGGTCCACCTAGCAGACTGATGCTTGGTGCGGTCCTTTAGTCCCTCCCCTCGGGCACCGGCTTGAGGGCCACTTCTCAGCGTGGGCGGGAAGCCCCACTTAGCCAGCGTGGGCGGGAAGCCCCACTTAGCCAGCCACACAGCGCTGACGCAAAGCCATAACGTGCAGTGACCTTGATGGCCGAGGCAGCAGCAGCAGCGGTGTGCTGCGGTCATTACAGCTAGGGTGTCGGATGCAAAAGGGGATACAGCGCCTGCATGTGCACGTGTGCACACTCAGGCCACTGCACAGGCCGGTGGCCTCTGTCCAGCTGCCTCCAGCTGAAAGGAAAAAGTGGGAGGGGAAGCCACCTCTGGTGACCAGGCTAACCAAACTGCCTTCTTCCTATCGGCAACCTTCTCTGTCTTCCTCCTCTGACCCGCTCCCTTGCCCACCTATTTGCCATGCCCATCTGCCCTAGCCACCCCATCCCAATTCTCACCCATGCTCGCCTTGCCCCCATTGCCTACAGGGAGTTAAGAAAACACTCACCTGGAGGTCAGATCTCCTTGCTTCAGAGGCACACACCAAGGGCCTACCTGCAAGTGGTTGACATCCTTTTTCAGATGGAATTAATGAGATTTAATTCTATGTTTTAGAGCTGGTCCCTAAGTCTCCTTACTTTAGGGAAACTAACAGGGGATGATAACAAGACTCTAGCAATGGGACACTTGCCTAACAGAAGTAGGGCTAGGGGTTCAAATCCCACTCTAGTGCATTTCTATTATCTGGTGTGCTTCTCTGATCTTCATTTTCTACTCACTAGGACAATAAGTGGGTTAGCATTCAGGAATCTTCATGCAGGGGTGGAGAGACTGCTGACCCTTAGGAGAACGGTTGACTCGGAAGACAGGGTAGCCTGCCACATGCTTGCTCCAGGGACACGTGACAAAAACAGGTTGGCGGGATCTGTGTTGAGGCTTCCCAGATATATGGGGAACTCCACAGATCTTAGAAGCTCTAGTTTTTTTTCTCTCCTAAAGGGTAAATTTCCCCCTTCCCATTTCCCTCTCTCTCTCCACAGGCCAACCTGGGGCTAGCCAACTCAGTTCCAACAGATTCTCCACTTGGCTGTGTCCTAAAATACTAGCAATGCTTTGACCCTGCTAACCTAAAAAAAAGGAATGTTTGATTCATTACTGTAATGAGGTTTTGCCCCATTATCAACTGGGGACTAAAAGTTGTTGGGAAAATGGGAGTCTTGATTATGACACCCCCTTCATGGTTAGATTGGTATTGTAAAAAATGAGAGAGATGGTCAGAGATACTGTACATCTGAGCCTTTATTGCCCTATATCAAAGCCCAACCCTCTGTAAGGGGTTCACCAGACTCCAACAAGAACTTAAGGAAAGAGACATAGACTCCTTGATGATTGTCTGCTTCGAGGAGCATCTCATGTCTCACAAAGGGAACTCATACTGCCTCCCCCTTACGCTCCTGACTCTGTGGCTACATTGCCTCCACCCCAAACTCCTCCCCCCAACTCGTCCTCCCTCACTATCCCCACTCCAATGAGTGTGCCCCACACTTGAAATGGGAAATCTTACTTAGAGACTCCACAAACAGTGTTCCCATTACAAGAAGGGTCAGGGCCTGAAGGATCGATCTGTACTCACGTGCCCTTCACTATAAATGATATTCAACAGTGTAGGGACAAATTGGGGAGGTATACTGAGGACCCAGATAAGTTTACGATTGAGTTTCAGACCCTAGCATTAGGGTTTGATCTCTCTTGGAGGGACATTCAATTCCTCCTGGTCAACTGTTGCACTCCTACAGAAAGGGAAAAAATTCTCGCTGCTGCCCATAGGGAGGCAGATGAGGCCTCTGCAAGGGATCCTGTAGGCTGACATCCAGGGGATGTCACTGTCCCAACAACTGAGCCTCACTGTGATTACAACACCCTAGGAGGAATGCAGACGAGGGCCCATCTATTGGAGGCCATCCTTTTTGGAATGAAATCAGGAGCCACAAAGCCTGTAAATTATAGCAAGGTCAAAGAAATCATCCAAAAGCAAGAGGCAAACCCTATAGCCCTTTGTGATAGACTAGAAGAAGCCTTTCAAAAATATACTATCCTTGATTCTGAGTCTATTGGAGGGGCTGCTCTTCTAAATCACAATTTTGTCGATCAATCGGCCTCAGATGTTAGATGAAAGCTTCGGAAGCTGAATCTGGGACCCCTAAGCAACAGAAGTCAGCTGGTAGATATTGATTTCAGGTCTATAACAATCACAACCTGAAAGAGGAAAGGAAGAAACAGATTAAGGAAAGAAGGCAACCCAAACTTAAGGCTGTTGGAATTGGGGATGCCCCCAATGCCCAAAAGACAACCTCAGACAAAAAGGCCAGAAAGCTATCCTGCTTCAAATGCAAGAAGCTGGGGCACATGGCAAGGAATTGCCCAGAGCCACTGCCAGGAACCTGTCATGAATGCTCCAGAACAGGAGGTTACCATTAATGGCACTGGAGGATGGACTGTCCACACTCCCAGAGAGGGGACCAGCCAGTCAAGACTGTGGGTGTATTGGCTAAAACTGCACATGACTGAGGAGGCCTGAGGTGCTCTCAACAGTCCCTGCATAAGCTTGTCATCCCTTATGAGGAACCTCAGGTGGCCTTGGAAATCTTGGGTAAGCAAATTCTGTTGCTTATTGATAGTGGGGCACAATACTCTGTTCTCCCTGCTTTTGCAGGAAAGCCTTCCTCTCAGCCATGATTGTAGTAGGAGTTGATGGAAAAAAACAAATTAGTAACTTCACTCTCCCCTCCCTTGCTGTATTGAAACTCAGTTTTTTATGCATGGATTTCTTATAATCCCTAGTTGCTCCACCCCACTCTTGGGTGGGGACATAATGAAAAAGTTCGGTGTGGTCCTGGTAGTGGGCCATTTGCCAGGACTCCTAATGCTTCAAAAAGGACCAAAAGAAACCATAAAATTCCTTTAGAGTGGACCAACATATAAGCCCCTCTGCTTGGTACAATGGGTACCTGGAAGGATAAAGACAGTTATCCCTATTAAGAAACAATTTAAAGACCCCAACCACTATCTCAGTTGTAGGCAATATCCTCTTAAGCAATTGACTAAAAAAGGGACTCCAACCAGTTATTAAAAAAAAAAATCTAAAACATGGACTGTTAAAACCTTGCCAATCTTCCTGTAATACTCCTACCTTACCTGTAGTAAAACCAACAGGAGACTATAGAATGGTACAAGATCTGCGATTGGTAAACAAGGCTGTGGTTCCCATTCACTCTGTAGTGGCTGATCCATATACCATCCTATCCCAAATATCTGAAGACAGTAAATTCTTCAGAGTCTTGGACTTAAAGGATGCCTTCTTTACCGTCCCTCTGCACCAAGACTCCCAATACCTTCGCTTTTGAGTGGGAAGATCCTATTACAATGGAAAGACAAAAATATATATGGACAGTACTGCGCCAGCGCTTTTGAGATAGCCCTCACCTGTTTGCCAGGGCATTGGGAAAGATTTAAGAGAACCTCAGGTTAAGGAAGGGGGATTTTCTTCAGTATGTAGATGACCTCCTGATCTGTAGTCTAATTCAGGATATTTCCAATGCCAGCACTGTTTTGGTTCTTAATTTCTTAGCTGATAGGGGATAAGAAATCTCAAAAAAATAAGGCCCAAGTCTTCTTACAGGAAGTCTGCTATCTGGGTTACATCCTCACCCCTGGGGCCCAAAGACTGTCCACTGAAAGAACAGAGGCCACCTGTATTCTAGGGGTACCATTGGCTAAACACCAACTCCAGCCATTTTTGGGAATGGCAGGGTTTTTCCAGATCTGGATACCCAACTTTGGAGTCAGAGCAAAGCCTCTATATGAAGCCACAAAGGGAGAAGATAGTGAGCCTTTAAAATGGACTGGGGAAACAAACCATGCCTATAAAATACTAAAAATGGCCCTCACTGAGGCCTCAGCTTTAGGGATTCCCAATTTAGCAAAATCTTTTTGGCTACACATGTCAGAGAGAAAGGAAATTGCTGTGGGAGTCTTTACCCAAAAATTAGGACTAGAAACAGCCCAGGGGCCTACCTCTCAAAGAAACTAGATGGGACAGCCTTAGGTTGGCCAAGATGTCTAAGAGAGATAGCTGCTACTGCCTGTTAGTGCAACTAGAAGTTCTAACTCCCCACCAGGTTAGAGCCACCCTACAATTAAAAACTCACTTGTGGATATCTGGGGAAAGGCTGATCAAATGCCAAGCCATTCTTCTGGAATTCCCAGAAGTGACCATAAAGGCTTGTAATGCCATAAATCCTGCATCTTTGCTGCCTTCTGAACTAATGACTTAGCACACTTGTGAGTAGGTGATTGTACAGACCTATGCCAGCAGGCTGGACCTGACAGATCAGCCACTCCTTGAACCTGAGGCCGAATGGTTTACTGATGGAAATAGTTTTGTACTCAATGGAGAAAGAAAGGCAGGGATGCAGTGGTGCATCATGAGGAAGTCATAGATGCACGGCCCTTGCCAGCTGGGACTTCTGCCCAAAAGGCTGACCTAATAGCTTTAATTAGAGCTCTAACTCTGGGAATGGGAAAAAGGCTCAATATCTATACTGACTCCAAATACACCTTCCTGGTATTACATGCTCATGCTGCTATATGGAGGGAGAGAGGACTCCTCTCCGGTAGGGAATCCCCAATAAAACATGGAAAGGAAATTCTCTAATTATTAGAGGGTATCCACCTACCAAAGGAAGTAGCAGTGATCCACTGTCAGGGACCTCAAAGAGACCTAATTCTTGTGACACAGGGAAAAATCCAGGCAGACCAAAAGGCTAAACAAGCAGCTCTACAGCCTCTGGATGCCCTGCCAGCCTCCATCCTGGCTCTCTTTCCCCCACAGGAGCCTGTATAGCCTAAATATACTACTGGGAAGACATGAAGAGGGAGTTTGGTGCTGGGTGGATGGTAAACTACTCTCACATCAAGCAACCCAATGGAAAGTAATAAAGTCTATTCATGGCACTTCCACTTGGGCTGAGATGCAACCCAGGAGCTAATAAGCAGGCTGTTTGTGGGGACTGAAATAAGGTCTATGTAAAACAGGTTTTATGGGGGCCACTCCCTGTGCTCCTATAACAATCCTGGTCCTAAGCTTCCCCCACAGGTTGAGCCAATGCAGAGTGAGGCTCTTACCCAGGAGGGGATTGGCAGGTGGATTTCACTCACATGCCACCTTGCCAAGGGTATAAACAGTTGTGGATTGAAGCCTTTTGCCCTCGAATGGAAAGAGCCTCTGAAGTGGCAACAGTCCTTCTAAAATAAATTATTCCTAGGTTTGGCCTGCCCAAATACTCCAAAGTGATAAAGGACCAGCTTTTATCTCGCAGGTCACCCAGGGAGTCACCCCGGCCTTCAGAATTAAATACTGTTTACATTCAGCTTGGAGACTTCAGTCCTCTAGTAAGGTAGAAAGGGCCAATCAAACAATCAAATGAACTTTGACTAAACTTTGCCAAGAGACCTCTGGAAAATGGACCTTGCTTTTGCCTATAGCCTTACTAAGAATTAGAAATGCTCCAAGGGCCAAGATTCATCTTAGCCCTTTTGAAATACCATATGGGAGGTCACTTGTCTCCAATGACTTAGTGACCGACCCTGAGCCTGACAGTCTCTTAAAGTATATAATGGACCTAGGGACATTTCAACAAACCACCCAAAAGCTGGGAAACAAGGCCCTACCTGCCCCCAGTGAAAGGGGAAAAACTCCAAATAGAATTGGGAGAACAGGTGTTAATTAAGTCCTGGAAAGAAGGATCCCTGACTGACCAGCTCCAGCCCAAATGGAAGGGCCCTTGTCTAGTGATCTTGGCCACGCCCGTGGCTGTCAAGATGCTGGAAATAGATAGCTGAACTCACCTTCCTAGGGTAAAGCGTGCACAGAGGAATCTACTTCCGACCAAGCACAGCCCGCGGATACTTAATCCTGTGAGCCAAGGGAAGATTTAAAGCTCGTCTTCCAAAGAAGCCAAAAGACTTCAACTCACATGATAAGCGTAAGCTCTAATATGGATTATTCAGCTACACTTGTACCTCTCTCAGCCCCATCTCCCAAGTACCACCGTTCTGCTCACTGCATTAAGGGCATTTTGCCTTTTCTCCTCTTAGAACTGACACCTGGCTTTGGCCAGTCCCTAGAGGATTCACCAATTTGTACCCATCCACTAATAAAAGTAATAAATTCACCTATATGTGCCCCAGCCCGCGTGGGTATGCTGCATGAGCCTAAGAGCGACGGGGGAATGAGAAATAAAACACACACAAACAAACAGACCTACAACATAAAACAGAACGCTAGTATCGGGAGGGCTGCATGTTCCTGGTGGGAACATGAGTGCCTACCTAAGCCAGGGTGTTTATTTTATAGGTCAGTACAAGGAAAAGACTCAGGTAAAAATCAAGCTTTAACAATTCTTGATGCAAGGTGAAAGAAATGAGGTTTGGTGGGCTAATTTTCCTAAGGCTAATGAAACTGAATTACAACAGTTCTGGAATCATCAAGGCATGTAGGACACCTTATCTAAGGTATTGATGAATCTGGCATCAGGGAGTCTCCTAACAGTTCTGGTACTTAATCTAGTTTTGCATCAGGGGGCTCGTATTCAGACACAGCAGGTTGTATTCTTCAAGGAGATGTGAGAACAAAGGTCAAGACACCAGGTACTGGGAAAAACATGGTAGAAGAGGCTGTGCAAACTCCTGTATGGAGAGGCTGTGCAAACTCCATTATTCCCAGTCCAGGGTCATGCCTGGTCCCCAACAATATGCTTTCCATAAAACGCAACTTCTGCCAGAAATCCCAGGAAGTGTTTCCTTGTGCAAAACTAGTTTCTATGAATATATACTCCCTAAATGGACTAACACATCTGCTCTGACATGCACAGCCCATGATGAGGACATTGTCCTAAGCCTTTACTGCCCCAATTACAATGGCAGTTCAAATGAAGAAGGCCATTCGATTTACCTCCCTTTTAATTGGGCCAAAAACAGCTACCAAAACAAACACCAAAAACATGAGTGTAAATCCCTCTCTCTTATATTGTCAAAAATTATTTTAAAACTTTACTAGTAATCAAAAAAATTATGAAAAGCCATAATCGCACTTAAAAATTGGATAAATTCTCTAAAGGTTGTTGCTTTTCAAAATAAAAGAAAAGTAGATCTTCTGACAGCCAAAGAAACTTCCCAAATTGGGCAACAATCCTTAGATTTCTGGATAGTATTCTTTGAGACTTGGTATCAGTCCCCCTGGAAAATGCACCTGACAAGGCCCCTAATTGTTCTCCTGCCAGTGTTCACACTTGGATCATGTCTCTTTGACTTGATAATTGGATTTATTTCTTCCAGAATTAAGGCCTCTAGGGCCCAAACCATGACACAACAGGGCCATCAACTTCTGGAGTTTGGCAGGAAGCCCATGAGCAATCTCAATTTGGCTAGACAAAGATTCAGACAACAAATGTTGCTGTTCAAGTTCCCAGGGGCAGTGATAGGAAAGGAGCAATATTCTTGATAGGTAGGATCTACAGCCCCTTGTCAGCTCAAAGCAGCTACCAAAGATGGATCACCTCCCCTTCAGCAAACCCCAAAAAGAATTTTTGGAATACTGTCCCTCTTGGGGGTTTGAGGCAGGCTAGGTTATGAATAGTCTGGGATTGCTCCACCTCTTGGCTCAAGAGATCCTCCTCCAAGCCCACAGGTGACAGGAGCCAGGTGATGGTGTATTGTCCCCCACCTCCAAGTTCAAGATGCTATAAAAATGACCTACCAAGAGACCCTGGCTCTTCTTCTCTTCCCTCACCTGGCAGAACAGGTGACTCCCCTTTCCTCAATAAAGCTATTCTACCTCACCCCATCCATGTGTTCTGCTGGGATTCTTCCATTTGGAAGGCAAGGACCAAGATCTTCTGAGAACGTGGATTGCGATAATATTTGTACCTTTCTCTCCTATTCTTCTTCCTCCTTTCTCAGATAAGGTTGGAGCCTGCTGTGTATAGTATGGAGCCGATGGGAGTTGATGCCTCTCAGGTGTCTGTGGCTCTGGAAGGTCTGGTTATGGCTCTAGATGCTACCCAGACAGAGGAATTCTTTCCTCTAGTGTCCTCACTCAGATTCTTCCAGCCAGATTAGACCTCAGACTTGTCTTTAAAGCTGAAGGTGATGCCATTTGACAAAATGGATTAAAAAAGAAGATCCAACAATTTGTTGCTTACAGGAGACTCATCTCACCGACAGAAATAAGCATATGCTTAGGATGAAAGGCTGGAAGAAGATATACCAAGCCAATGGCCCCCGAAAACAAGCAGGAGTAGCAATACTTATCTCTGACAAAGTAGACTTCAAACCTACATTGATCAAACGAGATAAAGAAGGACATTCCATACTAATAAAAGGGGAAATAGACCAAAAGGAAATAATAATAATCAATCTGTATGCACCCAATGTCAACGCACCCAATTTCATCAAACATACCCTGAAAGACTTAAAAGCATACATTAACGCCAACACAGTGGTTGTGGGAGACTTTAACACTCCATTATCATCAATAGATAGGTCATCCAAACAAAAACTCAATAAAGAAATCCAAGATCTAAAATATGCAATAGATCAAGTGGACCTAGTAGATGTCTACAGAACATTTCATCCAACCTCTACACAATATACATTCTTCTCAGCAGCCCATGAACCTTCTCCAAAATAGATCATATCCTAGGGCACAAAGCAAGCCTCAGCAAATATAAGAAAATAGAAATAATACCGTGCATACTATCTGACCACAATGCAGTAAAAGTAGAACTCAACAACAAAAGTAAAGACAAAAAACATGCAAACAGCTGGAAACTAAATAACTCATTACTTAATGAAGAATGGATCATCGATGCAATAAAAGAGGAAATTAAAAAGTTCCTGGAAGTCAATGAAAATGAAAACACAACCTACCGGAACCTATGGGACACAGCTAAGGCAGTCTTGAGAGGAAAGTTTATAGTCATGAATGCATATATTAAAAAGACTGAAAGATCCCAAATCAATGACCTAATGATACATCTCAAACTCCTAGAAAAACAAGAACAAGCAAATCCCAAAACAAATAGGAGAGAAATAATAAAAATAAGAGCTGAAATCAACAAAATAGAAACCAAAAAAACCATACAAAGAATTAATGAAACAAAAAGTTGGTTCTTTGAAAAAATAAACAAGATCGATAGACCCCTGGCAAACCTGACTAAAATGAGGAGAGAAAAAACCCAAATTAGTAGAATTAGGAATGCAAAAGGGGAGATAACAACAAACACCACAGAAGTCCAGGAAATCATCAGAGACTACTTTGAGAACCTATATTCAAATAAATTTGAAAATCTAAAAGAAATGGACAGATTTCTAGATACATATGATCATCCAAAACTGAACCAAGAGGAAATTAATCACCTGAATAGACCTATAACACAAAATGAAATTGAAGCAGCAATCAAGAGTCTCCCCAAAAAGAAAAGTCCAGGACCTGATGGATTCTCTGCTGAATTCTATCAGACCTTTAAAGAAGAACTGATACCAACCCTCCTTAAACTGTTCCATGAAATAGAAAGGGAAGGAAAACTGCCAAACACATTTTATGAAGCCACTATTACACTTATCCCAAAACCAGGCAAAGACACCTCCAAAAAGGAGAACTATAGGCCAATCTCCTTAATGAACATTGATGCAAAAATCCTCAACAAAATAATGGCAAACCGAATTCAGCAACACATCAAAAAGATTATCCACCACGACCAGGTAGGCTTCATCCCAGGGATGCAGGGGTGGTTCAACATACGAAAATCAATAAACGTAATAAACCACATTAACAGAAGCAAAGACAAAAACCACTTGATCATCTCAATAGACGCAGAAAAAGCCTTTGATAAGATCCAACATCATTTCATGATAAAAGCTCTAAGAAAACTAGGAATAGAAGGAAAGTTCCTCAACATTATAAAAGCTATATATGACAAACCTACAGCCAGCATTATACTTAACGGAGAAAAATTAAAACCGTTCCCTCTAAAATCAGGAACCAGACAAGGATGCCCACTATCTCCACTCCTATTCAACATAGTACTGGAATTCCTAGCCAGAGCAATTAGGCAAGAAGAAGGAATAAAAGGAATACAAATAGGTAAAGAAACTGTCAAAATATCCCTATTTGCAGACGACATGATCCTATACCTAAAAGACCCAAAAAACTCTACTCAGAAGCTTCTAGACATCATCAATAGCTATAGCAAAGTAGCAGGATATAAAATCAACATAGAAAAATCATTAGCATTTCTATACACTAACAATGAGCAAACGGAAAAAGAATGTATGAAAACAATTCCATTTACAATAGCCTCAAAAAAAATCAAATACCTAGGTGTAAACCTAACAAAAGATGTGAAAGACCTCTACAAGGAAAACTATACACTTCTGAAGAAAGAGATTGAGGAAGACTATAGAAAGTGGAGAGATCTCCCATGCTCATGGATTGGTAGAATCAACATAGTAAAAATGTCGATACTCCCCAAAGTAATCTACATGTTTAATGCAATTCCCATCAAAATTCCAATGACATTCATTAAAGAGATTGAAAAATCTACTGTGAAATTTATATGGAAACACAAGAGGCCACGAATAGCCAAGGCAATACTCAGTCAAAAGAACAATGCAGGAGGTATCACAATACCTGACTTCAAACTATATTACAAAGCAATAACAATAAAAACAGCATGGTACTGGCACAAAAACAGACATGAAGACCAGTGGAACAGAATAGAGGATCCAGATATGAAGCCACACAACTATGAGCAACTTATCTTTGACAAAGGAGCTAAAAATATACGATGGAGAAATAGCAGCCTCTTCAACAAAAACTGCTGGGAAAACTGGTTAGCAGTCTGCAAAAAACTGAAACTAGATCCATGTATATCACCCTATACCAAGATTAACTCAAAATGGATCAAGGATCTTAATATCAGACCCCAAACTCTTAAGTTGATACAAGAAAGAGTAGGAAATACTCTGGAGTTAGTAGGTATAGGTAAAAACTTTCTCAATGAAACCCCAGCAGCACAGCAACTAAGAGATAGCATAGATAAATGGGACCTCATAAAACTAAAAAGCTTCTGTTCATCAAAAGAAATGGTCTCTAAACTTAAGAGAACACCCACAGAGTGGGAGAAAATATTTGCCAATTATACATCAGACAAAGGACTGATAACCAGAATATACAGGGAACTTAAAAAACTAAATTCTCCCAAAACTAATGAACCAATAAAGAAATGGGCATGTGAACTAAACAGAACTTTCTCAAAAGAAGAAATTCAAATGGCCAGAAAACACATGAAAAAATGCTCACCATCTCTAGCAATAAAGGAAATGCAAATTAAAACCACACTAAGATTCCACCTCACCCCTGTTAGAATAGCCATCATCAGCAACACCACCAACAACAGGTGTTGGCGAGGATGTGGGGAAAAAGGAACCCTTTTACACTGTTGGTGGGAATGTAGACTAGTACAACCACTCTGGAAAAAAATTTGGAGGCTACTTAAAAAGATGGACATCGATCTACCATTTGATCCAGCAATACCACTCTTGGGGATATACCCAAAAGACTGTTACTCCAGAGGCACCTGCACATCCATGTTTATTGCGGCACTATTCACAATAGCCAAGTTATGGAAACAGCCAAGATGTCCCAGCACTGACGAATGGATTAAGAAAATGTGGTATCTATACACAATGGAATTTTATGCAGCCATGAAGAAGAACGAAATGTTATCATTCGCTGGTAAATGGATGGAATTGGAGAACATCATTCTGAGTGAGGTTAGCCTGGCTCAAAAGACCAAAAATCGTATGTTCTCCCTCATATGTGGACATTAGATCAAGGGCAAACACAACAAGGGGATTGGACTATGAGCACATGATAAAAGCGAGAGCACACAAGGGAGGGGTGAGGATAGGTAAGACACCTAAAAAACTAGCTAGCATTTGTTGCCCTTAACGCAGAGAAACTAAAGCAGATACCTTAAAGCAACTGAGGCCAATAGGAAAAGGGGACCAGGAACTAGAGAAAAGGTTAGATCAAAAAGAATTAACCTAGAAGGTAACACCCACACACAGGAAATCAATGTGAGTCAATGCCCTGTATAGCTATCCTTATCTCAACCAGCAAAACCCCTTGTTCCTTCCTATTATTGCTTATACTCTCTCTACAACAAAATTAGAAATAAGGGCAAAATAGTTTCTGCTGGGTATTGAGGGGGGGAGCGGGAGGGGGTGGAGTGGGTGGTAAGGGAGGGGGTGGGGGCAGGGGGGAGAAATGAACCAAGCCTTGTATGCACATATGAATAATAAAAGAAAAATGAAAAAAAAAATAAAAAAATAAAAAAAAAAATAAAAAGACTGAAAGATCCCAAATCAATGACCTAATGATACATCTCAAACTCCTAGAAAAACAAGAACAAGCAAATCCCAAAACAAATAGGAGAGAAATAATAAAAATAAGAGCTGAAATCAACAAAATAGAAACCAAAAAAACCATACAAAGAATTAATGAAACAAAAAGTTGGTTCTTTGAAAAAATAAACAAGATCGATAGACCCCTGGCAAACCTGACTAAAATGAGGAGAGAAAAAACCCAAATTAGTAGAATTAGGAATGCAAAAGGGGAGATAACAACAAACACCACGGAAGTCCAGGAAATCATCAGAGACTACTTTGAGAACCTATATTCAAATAAATTTGAAAATCTAAAAGAAATGGACAGATTTCTAGATACATATGATCATCCAAAACTGAACCAAGAGGAAATTAATCACCTGAATAGACCTAACACAAAATGAAATTGAAGCAGCAATCAAGAGTCTCCCCAAAAAGAAAAGTCCAGGACCTGATGGATTCTCTGCTGAATTCTATCAGACCTTTAAAGAAGAACTGATACCAACCCTCCTTAAACTGTTCCATGAAATAGAAAGGGAAGGAAAACTGCCAAACACATTTTATGAAGCCACTATTACACTTATCCCAAAACCAGGCAAAGACACCTCCAAAAAGGAGAACTATAGGCCAATCTCCTTAATGAACATTGATGCAAAAATCCTCAACAAAATAATGGCAAACCGAATTCAGCAACACATCAAAAAGATTATCCACCACGACCAGGTAGGCTTCATCCCAGGGATGCAGGGGTGGTTCAACATACGAAAATCAATAAACGTAATAAACCACATTAACAGAAGCAAAGACAAAAACCACTTGATCATCTCAATAGACGCAGAAAAAGCCTTTGATAAGATCCAACATCATTTCATGATAAAAGCTCTAAGAAAACTAGGAATAGAAGGAAAGTTCCTCAACATTATAAAAGCTATATATGACAAACCTACAGCCAGCATTATACTTAACGGAGAAAAATTAAAACCGTTCCCTCTAAAATCAGGAACCAGACAAGGATGCCCACTATCTCCACTCCTATTCAACATAGTACTGGAATTCCTAGCCAGAGCTAGGCAATTCTTCTAGGCAAGAAGAAGGAATAAAAGGAATACAAATAGGTAAAGAAACTGTCAAAATATCCCTATTTGCAGACGACATGATCCTATACCTTAAAGACCCAAAAAACTCTACTCAGAAGCTTCTAGACATCATCAATAGCTATAGCAAGGTAGCAGGATATAAAATCAACATAGAAAAATCATTAGCATTTCTATACACTAACAATGAGCAAACGGAAAAAGAATGTATGAAAACAATTCCATTTACAATAGCCTCAAAAAAAATCAAATACCTAGGTGTAATCCTAACAAAAGATGTGAAAGACCTCTACAAGGAAAACTATACACTTCTGAAGAAAGAGATTGAGGAAGACTATAGAAAGTGGAGAGATCTCCCATGCTCATGGATTGGTAGAATCAACATAGTGAAAATGTCAATACTCCCCAAAGTAATCTACATGTTTAATGCAATTCCCATCAAAATTCCAATGACATTCATTAAAGAGTTCGAAAAATCTACTGTTAAATTTATATGGAAACACAAGAGGCCACGAATAGCCAAGGCAATACTCAGTCAAAAGAACAATGCAGGAGGTATCACAATACCTGACTTCAAACTATATTACAAAGCAATAACAATAAAAACAGCATGGTACTGGCACAAAAACAGACATGAAGACCAGTGGAACAGAATAGAGGATCCAGATATGAAGCCACACAACTATGAGCAACTTATCTTTGACAAAGGAGCTAAAAATATACGATGGAGAAATAGCAGCCTCTTCAACAAAAACTGCTGGGAAAACTGGTTAGCAGTCTACAAAAAACTGGAACTCGATCCATGTATATCACCCTATACCAAGATTAACTCAAAATGGATCAAGGATCTTAATATCAGACCCCAAACTCTTAAGTTGATACAAGAAAGAGTAGGAAATACTCTGGAGTTAGTAGGTATAGGTAAGAACTTTCTCAATGAAACCCCAGCAGCACAGCAACTAAGAGATAGCATAGATAAATGGGACCTCATAAAACTAAAAAGCTTCTGTTCATCAAAAGAAATGGTCTCTAAACTGAAGAGAACACCCACAGAGTGGGAGAAAATATTTGCCAACTATACATCAGACAAAGGACTGATAACCAGAATATACAGGGAACTTAAAAAACTAAATTCTCCCAAAACTAATGAACCAATAAAGAAATGGGCAAGTGAACTAAACAGAACTTTCTCAAAAGAAGAAATTCAAATGGCCAGAAAACACATGAAAAAATGCTCACCATCTCTAGCAATAAAGGAAATGCAAATTAAAACCACACTAAGATTCCACCTCACCCCTGTTAGAATAGCCATCATCAGCAACACCACCACCAACAGGTGTTGGCGAGGATGCGGGGAAAAAGGAACCCTCTTACACTGTTGGTGGGAATGTAGACTAGTACAACCACTCTGGAAAAAAATTTGGAGGCTACTTAAAAAGCTGGACATCGATCTACCATTTGATCCAGCAATACCACTCTTGGGGATATACCCAAAAGACCGTGACACAGGTTACTCCAGAGGCACCTGCACAGCCATGTTTATTGCGGCACTATTCACAATAGCCAAGTTATGGAAAGAGCCAAGATGCCCCAGCACTGACGAATGGATTAAGAAAATGTGATATCTATACACAATGGAATTTTATGCAGCCATGAAGAAGAACGAAATGTTATCATTCGCTGGTAAATGGATGGAATTGGAGAACATCATTCTGAGTGAGGTTAGCCTGGCTCAAAAAACCAAAAATCGTATGTTCTCCCTCAATTGTGGACATTAGATCAAGGGCAAACACAACAAGGGGATTGGACTATGAGCACATGATAAAAGCGAGAGCACACAAGGGAGGGGTGAGGATAGGTAAGACACCTAAAAAATTAGCTAGCATTTGTTGCCCTCAACGCAGAGAAACTAAAGCAGATACCTTAAAAGCAACTGAGGCCAATAGGAAAGGGGACCAGGAACTAGAGAAAAGGTGAGATCAAAAAGAATTAACCTAGAAGGTAACACCCACGCACAGGAAATCAATGTGAGTCAATGCCCTGTATAGCTATCCTTATCTCGACCAGCAAAAACCCTTGTTCCTTCCTATTATTGCTTATACTCTCTCTACAACAAAATTAGAAATAAGGGCAAAATAGTTTCTGCTGGGTATTGGGGGGGGAGAGGGAGGGGGCGGGGTTGGTGGTAAGGGAGGGGGTGGGGGCAGTGGGGAGAAATGAACCAAGCCTTGTATGCACATATGAATAATAAAAGAAAAATAAAAAAAAAACTGAAGGTGATGAATTTAATTTACTCACTGTTTTTTTTTTCATTTCTAGATGCTACAATCTCCTTTCTTTTCTTACGTGCACTATTTACATTTTTTATATCCTCTGAATATATGGTCAACTTCCTATCTATGAAACATGTGAAGTTAGTTGATTTTTCTACTTCTGAAGCACTCGTAGGTCTGTTCTGTCGTTATTACTTCTATTGGCTCCTAGGTTACCTTGCTTCCTGTGGACCTGGTTATTTTTAATTAGTTGCTAGTCATTGCCTTTGAAATATCTGTGGACGTTGTCTCAGTGTGGCCCTTTGTTTGCTTCTGAGAGTATATGGAGGAGCTGGCGCTGGGAAACCACGTGGTATGAAGTTCACGATTGGAATTCCATTGCTCACCCTGCATCCCCAGCCTCCAATGCTGGGCTTTAACGCCCTTAAATCCAAACAGGTCCTATTTGCACAGTAAATCATCCCATTGTCCTTAAAGATTCCCTTGCCATTGTCAGATCCTGGGCCTTGACAAATACTTAAGGGAAAAATGACTTCTCTGGTCCTACACCCCACCTACTGCTCTGACAAGTCATTCTCCATTACCCTAATAGTACTTTGATGGTCTATGTGGGTGTATGTACCTGTTTAAATTTTATCTTAAGGTTTTTTGTTTGTTTGTTTGTTTTTTAAAAACTGCTTTCAGTGGATAGGTTTGGAATTAAAAAAACAACAACAACAATTTTCACCTAATTAGTACCACTATGAATATGTCTAAGTATCCCTTGGTTGGAACTGAAAAATAATTTCCCCACAGGAAAGATGGATCTTCAAGTTCTACAGTAACAAAGCTCCTCTACAACTCGGAGTCTGTTTTTGACCGACTACTTATACTGAATGCTACTTCAGTGGCAAACACATTTGCGAATTCTAAATACAAAATGATTCAGAAAAAGATTATCTCTATGCACATTTGAGTCTTTTCAACTTACCCATCTCACTTTTCTTTTTTTTGTTTTTTGCCATATGGAGTTTGAACTCAGGGCTTGCTAGACAGGTGCTTTACTATTTGAGCCACACCCCAGACCTTTCTTCCTTCAGCTGTTTTTGAGATAGTGTCTCTGGGGGTCTGGTTTCAGACTACAATTCTCCCAGCCTCTGCCTCCTGAGTAGCTGGGATTATAAGTGTGCACCATCACACTTAGCTCCACCTCACATTTTTTTAGGAAAAATATTTTTAAATAGTCTAAGCATGAAGGATTGAAAGCCACATGTCAGATGATCTGTGTATTATATGCTCCATGTATATAATTCCTCCAATAAGTAAGATTCAAGTGTCCTCCATCAAGTTGTGATTTAGTTTCATCAATATTTTTAAAACCAAGAAATAACTAATAAACCTTCGGGAAATGACGTGTACCTAGACAATTAAACTGCCAATGCTTATATTTCTTGGTGTTAGAATATAATATACCTTTAAATGCCTTTCAGAGGGTCATGGGTTGTGCAGGGAAATGAACTGAAGTTGAAAGCTGCTGAGCAAAGTGTTAACCCAGCAGCTGGAGCCAGTGAAATACACTCCCCAAAGTAGGTATGGAATGCTGGCATTGACCCACCCTCTTCAGTTCTGTATGGAGTTAAGACAATAAATGGGCTTGCTGAGAATGTTTGGAATGTGAGCTAACAACTCACTTCTGAAGTTCAAAAGATAACTCAGCTTTACTGTCAATGTCACCCATTTTCTGTTGCACTTTGAAATGACTTGGAACAAGGAAAACATTAATTACTGATCTAACATATACTACTCAAATTTATCAAATTTAAACCAGAAACTTACTTTCTTTTCTAAATTAGTGACACTCAAGTTTAGTTTCAAGAGAAGCAAAGGTGGATGTGGAGGGTTAAGAGCACGGAGCCAAGCTCTGATCTCACAGCTAATAAGCAGCCTCGTAGCCTCATCCGGGTGATTTACAAGACATCTCTGCATCTCTGTTTACTTGGCTGAACAGTACTCTCGAGATCTAAAACCTATGGTTAGGATCTCATAGCAGTGATCTAAAATAAATATCTTCCCTGCATCCTGCATCATTCCTTGAACAGAGTTTCAATACTCAAGAAATAAACCTGCCCAACTCTGGTTCTAGACTCCAGGCACTGCTCACTGTTCTCAAATAATAGAATCCAGACATTATCCTAAGGTTCCCACCCTGCGTTCCTCTGTTATGTTGTTAAAATAATTAATTGGGAGGTGGTTAGAGCTTTGGGTTCCTAGTAATCAAATCAAAACCCAACTCAGAGTGATGGTCACAGCCTAAAGAAACAAAATATAAGCTTAACCCATGAGAAACCAGCATTGGCGCTGAGTGTGGTGGTACACACCTGTAATCCCAGCACTCTGGAGGCTGAGGCAGAAGGATCTGGATGTGGAGATCAGTCTTTTCAGAGCCGTCTCAAAAAGAAAAAGAAAAAGGAAAGAAACCATTGAGTAACAATTAGAGACTGTCTCAAAAAGAAAAGAAACCACCAACTAACCTCTGAATAGGAACTCTCCATTTAAACCAATTAATTATTTTCTTTTCTCCCTCTATGAACACCTTATGAGTTTTCTCTTCGTGCCCAATCCATAGAGCCCTGAACCGTTCATGGTTTGGTGTGTCCTGATTCATAAATAACTTCTGCCCAAGTTATCTCTTTAAATGTTAAGTGTATCTTCAAACACATTTGAGTAAGTTATGGCTAAAAAAGCTTTAGACAAATGAGTCAATGATCCACAATTTTCCCTTGGCTGGCTATGGGTATTTTTAGGCACTGGATCACTCAAAGCCCAGGGAATACACAGGCACGCATGTTTGTGCACATGCACACATAGCATATATTTTAATACACTGAAAAATGATATTCAATATAGATTTCCAAAACTGCCTCCAAGATTTTCTACTAAGTTATTTACAAAGGGTGATTTTCTACAGTCCGAACTTCTCATTGTTTTAAAGGGACTTTTTTTTTTTTAAGTATTCAAATCAAAGTGATTTGAAAATATTTTATTCTTAGGTGTATTGTGAAAATATAGGACACAGGATTTTATGAATATAGTTGCCTACTACTCTTTATTTCTTGAAGTTTTTCCTCTGTGCAACTGTATAAAATGGTTTGATTACAGAACAGAACAGTATACATAGGCTTCCATTTTGGCTCTGAGTGGGAGGTTGCTATTTATGGGATTTAAAAAGATTGCAGACAGATTTTAGTTTTAAAACTAAGGAAAATCAGGGTGGTGATATATCAAATGAATTTGAGCAGAAATGGAGCACTTTTTGATTTTTACATAACTGGAAGAAAAAAAATCAAGTCTCCTATACACTCAGCCCCTAGGGGTGAGCTGGGATTACTCTCTGCAGGAGAAATGCACATTTTTCTATCCCTTGCTTATGGCTTACAGTGTTGCAGGAGGGCTCAGACACAGAGAAGGCACCAAAGCTTTCGGGAAGCCAGCAACGACTCAGCAGACTTGAGACCAAAGGCTGAGCCCCAAGAACAAAGGGGGCCTTCCTTATATACCATTTACAGAAATGGAGGGTGGACAGCTTGTCCCATAAATAGTCACATGCTATTTCATTGGCCACTTTAACCTCTGGGGCGAGGTGACCCTTCTCTGGTCACCAGGTAACGTTCCCCAACTCCAGTTTTTCTTTGTTTCACTGTAGCACTCATTATCTCCCTTCCCCCTGCTGCCTTCCTGCCACATTCCTGCCTTTGATGCTTGGTCCCACTTTTGAGTCAAAGAGCATCATCTTGATCTGAGGGGCTATGTTCCCATAGCACCCGTACATGAGCAGCCGTCTTTCTTTCTATGGCCTCCGTAATGGTCCTGAAAGACCGCAGTGTTAGGGGATTAGGCAGTAATATCAAGCATGCCCCTAAGACAAGGACCACTGCCCCTATTAAGGTCTTGAACCCAACTAGGGTTGAGAACCAGCTCCTGAGCAGGTCATTGGTAATCCATCCCGTCCAGTCTGCACAGGGACAGGGCCAAGTGTTTTCATCTTGTTGGTAATCTCTTCAATTGCCTTGCCTCATCATCAATCTGTAAACAGCAGTTACTCAGATTGCACTTTTCACACCCCCCACCCTCCGAGGCTAGCAAATGGTCCAAAGCCAATCCGTTTTGGTGGATGGCGTTGTGTATTTTAGTTTGTGGTTTAGCTAATATGTTGAGGGCTTTAGCTGTTTCATTAATTATAATTTCAACCGCTGCCTGAAGCCAAATGATGCGGTTGAGCATACGGATTGGGGTGTGATGGCTCCAGGAGCCATCTTCTGCTGCCCATGTAGCAGGGCCATAATTTTGAATGATCTGCTCTGGAGGTTATTCATTATCCTTCCAGTCCCCTATTTGTAGGGCATCTTGCTTTTTCCTGTTTATCCTGTCCTTATATAAGGAGACTCATAATTTTTTGCCTTGTTTGAGGGGGAGCAAGAAGAAAGAAGGCCGGATGGTGGCCAGCACACAGGATGCAAAGCAGTCGTTGGAAGGATTGTGTAAAGCTCGTTCCCACAGATCCAATACAGCCCCTTAGGCACCTGCCACTCTGTGCCCACGGTTAGATTATTCCAGGCTATTGCGAGCTTAGGGAAGTTAGCCAGCGGGTGAGGCTGGGGCTCCGTGTGATTGGGACCCCCCCACCACCACTGAGTCTCCTGAGTAGCATCATTGCAAAACTTTTGTCCCGAGCAGATCAAGTCCCCTACCGGGGTGGAGAACTGGCCTTTTGGACGGGAAAATACAGTAATTCCCAATAATAGAGGTTTTAAGGAGCCAAATGCTCCCCCTGAGGCTAGGGAGAGTGGTTTCATTAAAGGGCTTTTGTGGGCTTAGCTCTTTTGCCTCCCATGGCTAATGGTCTCCCATATTTGTTCTCCCACAAGCATAACACAGAGTTACATTCAGAGTTTGTGCTATGCACTCAGCTAGTGAGAGGAACAGGGTTTTGGTTTTAAGTAAGATGGGAAACCCACTCTGTATCTCCTCATAAAAGGAGTGAAAGACCTGGTATGAGGAGCTCTCAGGAGTGATCATGATGAGTTGAACATGCAGCAAAATACTAGGGACTGTCCCCTTTCCATAGATTAAAATGCCAAACTTTTCCCCAACTTCCCAACCTGTTTCATTGAAGTTGAAAATAGTGAAATTTACAGGGTTACAGGTGCCAAGAGTGCAGCCAGGGGTTGCTTCCCTTTTTTGTAAAAGAACCATAGTTCTATGTGAGATCTGGACCTCCCCTTTTGTTCAAGTTGCCCACCTTTCACGACCCTGATAAGGGGAGTAGAGTTGTACATAGTATGCACAACTGGATGTCCCACTGTTATCTTCTGGGCATATATACTTGTCATTTAACCTGTAAGTCCTTTCCCAGGCTAGCCCCACTCAGTTGCTCCAAGGCCTGGTGTTTTCAGATATTGCAGCACATACATCAAAGTATATGGACACAGGTTTGTTGGAGTCATTAACCTGTCATTAACCCAGTCATTAACTGGGAAGTTAATGAGCTTCCCAGTGCTAGTGAGGCTTCAGACTTCTAGCCATTGCTCCCGAGGGCAATAGATGGGGTTAAAACAGATATACTGACCATCATGAAAGCATACTGAGTAGGTGATATGGATTTGGGTGCAAGACCCAACAATGGTGCCTGCACAGAAATAACAAGTACGGAAAACCAGAGTTTTGGTAAAAGCACTCCCCGCTTGGTTAGTGTGCATACATGAGTCACAGTCCAAAGTCTGGGGGTCCACCAGTAGAAAGCTGAGCAAGATTAACAAGAAGAATACACCGAACAGACTTGTCCTCAAAGGTGAGACGGGCGACTCCTCAAGTGTCCTCTGTGCATAGACTAGTCAGCTTCCAGAGTGACTAGAGCAGGGCTGATGTCTTGTCATCCGTGGCCTCCTGTTGTCTCCTGGGAAGCAGGGTCCTGTACGGGAAGGGTGCTGGCATTCCAAAGGGTGATTTTGCATGGTTAGGCTGGGTCAGGGATACCCTCCCATTCAAGGGAAGCTGGCTTCACTTGGCTGTAGCGGATCCAGGGAACAATCTCTGCTACCTTAACTGTGGTAGGGGTGGATAAAAAAATGACAAAAGGGCCTCTCCAGTGGGACTTTAGTGGTTGAACATTCCATTCCTTTACCCAAAAAGCATCCCTTGGTTTATAAGGGTGCGTAGGAGTTGTCAGGCTAATGAGGAGTCTCTCTCTTACCCAGTCATTGATTTTTGAGAGAGTCAACCCAAGGTCCTATATTTGCTGTCTCAGGGTGAGGTCAGCTATTTCCTTAAGATTCCCTTGCAGACCCGTGACTAAAGGGGGTGGACGCTCAAAAAGAATTTCAAAAGTGAGAGACCCATCCATTTGGTGGTACTTGACCTAATCCTGAGCAAGGCTATGGGGAGTGCTTGATCCCATTGTAGGTGGGTCACCTGGCATAGTTTTCCCAATTGCAATTTTAGAGTCCTGTTCATACGTTCTACTTTCCCCGAGCTCTGGGGGTGGTAGGCCATGTGTAGCTTCCAAGTTATTCCTAATCCCTTAGACATCAACTGTACCACCTCAGCCACAAAGGCCGGCCCATTGTCTGACCCAATCGACACAGGTATTCCGAATTGAGGAATGATTTCCTTTAACAGACACCTAGCCACTTCTCGGGCTTTCTCAGTCTGAGTGGGAAAGGTTTCCACCCATTCTGAGGAGGTGAAGACAAATACCAGCAAATATTTACATCCTCTGGCCCGTGGCATCTCAGTAAATTCCACAATCAGGTTTTCGAAAGGAGTTCCTCCAACAATTTGCACCTGGGGTGGCACTCTTGGCCCTTGTCGGAGATCCTTTCTGGCACACAAACTGCACCTCTCACATATTGTCTTGTTTATTCTGGAGAACTTGGGGACATAAAAATGCTTGGCCAAGGTGGTCTTGAGAGCTGTCCACCCTGAGTAAGTTCCTTCATGGATCTGCTTGACAAATGTGGGAGCCAGTGACTCAGGTACAGCAATGCAGCCATTAGTAAACTTCCACCATCCTGAATGGACAAATATCGATGCATGTTATGTGAAAACCCATGTATTAAGCTAGAGATTGTTCAGACTCTAAACCCAGCCACCTATTACCAGTTGATTCAGGCTCCCGGGAGCTTGACTGTTTAGGGATATGGATGAGGTGTTCTCCAGCCAGCCAGACTTGACTACAGGGTGTAAGGTAACAGTTGCTGAGTTGACTGCATGGAGGTCCTGAACTGGCCTAAAGTTTTTAGTGCCTGGTTTTTGGACAGGCAGTAGGGGAATGTTCTAGGGAGACTGACAAGGCTGTAGGATCTCATACTTCAGGAGTCTGTTAAGATGCTTTTGGATTCCAATGTGGGCATTGTGAAGAATGTAGTATTGCCTCTGGCTAACAGGAATGACTCCCAGCTTTAGTTCTACCCCCTCCGGAGGTATTTTCCAAGCCAGTCCAGAGGGTTGTCCTCAGCCCATACTCCTGGAATCTTAAAGGGAAGTTCAGGCATTTCAGGAATTTCTTTTTTAGAGGCACAGAGTTGCCATTCTTCCTCCTGTGCAACTGTAAGGGTCAGAATCTTGGCTTCGGGTCCTCTTATCTTTAAAGTTGCCATGCCATCAGAGTCAAAAGTTATCTGTGCCCTTAGTTTGCACAACAAACCTCTGCCCATCAAGGCCTCAGGGCAATCAGAAAGGTAGAGGAACTCATGCCTTCTTCCTGTGTTCCAAGATTGCATTTTCTGGATATAAGGAAGGGGCGGTGAGTCTGACCTCCCATGGCCCCAACAATGGTTGCATGTCTCTGTGAGAGAGGGCCCACGGGTTGTGTTACAACTGAATGTGTTGCACCAGTGTCCACCAGTAGGTCAATGGGCTTACCCCCTATCTTCATTTGGACCATAGGCTCCTGGGGGCCCAGGAGAATGGAGCCCAGTCTACCTAGTCCTCACAATCCTAAAAAGTGGCCAGCAAAATGATGTCTTCCTCCCAGGGGTCACTTCTCCCCTGAGCAGGCCAATACTTTCCTTCAACAACTCAGCCTCTGCCTCTGGTCAGGGGGACTTTCTGGGGGTTCCTGGGCCACTGGAGACATTCATCTTTCCAGTGTCCTTGATGAGAGTAGGCACTCTGGTCCCACCTTAGTTCCTTTCTAAGGTGAGGCCATTCTGGGAGTGCTGACCACCGCCCATGGGGATTGCCTCTCCCTCTACCATGGCCTGCATGCTGGGGGCCACCCGATTGTCTGACTAGAGCCACAACAAGGAGGAGGTCCACCTTCATTTTCATCTTTCTATCAGCCTCCCATTTGACCTCTTGATCTCAATTGACAAAGACTTTTGTGGCCACCTCCAGAAGCTGGCTGGCATTCATACCAGCAAACCCCTCAAGCTTTTGCAACTTTTGCCTTATGTCCTCCTGGGCCTGGCTGACAAAAGTTGCATTAATCGTCTTCTGGTTTTCGGCCACATCTGGGTCAAAAGTGGTGTACAGGTGGAAGCCCTCACATAGTTGCTCATAAACCTGGTGAGGGATCTCAGATGGCCCTGGGAGGACTTCTGTTGTCTTGCTCACGTTCCTGGCCTTTTTTCCCTCCTTCCTTCATGCCTCCTGATCCCGTTCAAGCTGCTGGTAATCTTGATCATCATTTGGGTCCCATGTGTCCTCCTCAGAGAACTGGCCCTGAGTGTAGGCTTGGGCATTGAGAGTGCCTGCAGGGGCATGGTCTTCCAGCCACTTTAGAGCCACCAAGGTTATACAGCATCGCTCCTCAGTATTACATAAAGTCAGAAGAAGCTGTCGGCAGTCTGTCCAGGTGGGCTTACGAGTTTGGATGATGGACTGCACTACGTCAATCAGAGCCTGAGGCTTTTCCCTGAAGGAGGAGGTATGGTGCTTCTGATTTAGGAGGTCATGGTGGTGAAGGGCTGGTAGATGAATGTCCGCCTTCCTCCTTGTATCTGACCATGCTGGTCATGATATATTGGGACCTGGACCTCTCTCAGGGGCATCTGAGGGCAGTGGGTCCCAGGAGAGAGGATAGGCCAGTAGTGGGACTGTTCAAGTGTTCCTGGTTGAACCTGGGGGCCAGACTCACAGGGAGCTGCAGAGTGAGGACTGGTGGGCTCGGAGTGAGCATGAGGTTCATGGGGCCTGAGGAAGGTGGGTTGTTGTAGTCTCAAGGACTCCTGGGCCTGGCCTTATAGGCGTTGGATGCTGCTTCTTCTTCCGAGGGTGGAGGCAAAGAGGTGGATGGTGGTGGCAAAGGTGGGTACAGTGGCACAAAAGGGGGTGGAGGTCCCCTCAGGGTCCCCTGCTAATGTGGCTTTCTCCAGCTTTTTACATTTCTTCCTGCACTTGGAAGCTGCTGCCACCCTGACTACCACGGCTCTCCATGCTTCCTCTAGGTGGAGCTTTAGCCATGTGGGCTGACTGAGGACTGCATCCTGCCAGCAGTCAATATAAAGAAATTGATCTGGGGGTCTGGGTTCCCCTACAACCACTTCAAAAACTCTATTGACCTTATTTTGTGACCCCTCTGAGGGCCATCCTACACCAAAATCAGGCCAGTCCATTTCACAGAAGGTCCTAAGCTTTCCAGGAGTTAGCTTGACCCCATAATCTCCATTAAATCCACTCTTAAAGTTCTTAACCATGCACTCTCGGTCGTGTTCTTATTCTGACCTCCTCCCATTCTTCCCATTTGCCAAAGACAAAGAGGGAGGAGGACTATGAAGAGGAGGTAAGGGGTCCTCCTCTCCAGCACACAGAGGAAAACAAATAACACCACTCACTTTGTCTATCTCTGGCAGCTTCCCTCACAGGGATTTAGGTATCTCATGGCTGTAGTAAGTCCATATAAGTCCTGGACCAGAGGTCCTGTTAGGGCTCACCCTACGGATATGAGTTCGCCACAGACCTGCGGATCAGGACTCTGCACTTGCTTCATACCCAGGCTGTGTCTCAGGCTCACACTTTCACACACTCTCACGCAGCACAGTACTTCCACCCCATTCCCTGAACCTGAAAGACATAGTTTCACATCCCAAAAAGTGGATTACTTGGGTGTCTTTGGGGGTTGATCAGACTCTCCCTTCCTCCTGAGGCAAGTCTGAATTCGAACCCAGGTTCTTACCAGTCTGATAAGCGGGGCTCCCAAGTTGGTTCCTGAGTCTTTCCAGGTTCCTTTGTGCAACCAGAACTCACCTCATCAGCTTGCTGGGAGAGAGGCTCCCTCCCCTTGGATCAAAACTGTCCTAGTCCAGTGGTGCCAGCAGGGGCGGCCCTCTTGGTGGGCTGGGAACACTGAGCTGGAAGAAGAAGGTGAAAACACCATCCTCCAAGTCCCAGATGACCACTCCAGAAATATTGCAGTAGGGCTCAGACAGAGACAGAGAGGGCACCAAAGCTTTTGGGAAGCAAGTTCATTAAGCAGGCTGGTAACAACAGAGCAGACTCAAGTGCAAAGGCTGAGCTCCAAGAACAAAGAGGGCCTTCCTTATATACCATTTACAGAAATGGGGGGTGGACAGCTTGTCCCATAAATAGTCACATGCTATTTCATTGGCTGCTTTAACCTCTGGGGCAAGGTGAACCTTCTCTGGTCATCATGTAGCATTCCCCAACTCTGGTTTTTGTTTCACTGTAGCACTCATTATCTCCCTTCCCCCTCCCTGCCTTCCTGCCACAATAGGAATAAGGAAATAATTCCTTCCTAAAATTTTTATATAGGACATAGTAACAAAAAATTATAACTGCAAATTTTTTAATTATTAACCTTGCCAACTAGGAGTAAGTGGCATTTTTGACAGGAAGAGATCTTAAATTTTTTTGCCCATGCACATATATCTCATAAATGTTTCAGCTGACAAAATAAAAGGAAAGGAATTTGAGGGTAGACACCAGCAACTGTGAAAAATATATTTTAAAAAAGAGGCACACTTGGAGAGAGAAACCAGGCAGTGAAACAAATGGCTGGAGAGAGGGATAGTCCAGGGTATGTTAGTTACAAGAACGCCAAATTGTCTCCATGTGCCCCCCTGTGCTCAGCCACACAACTGTCAAACTTAGGCCCCTAGAGTTAGGTGATTTGACGCAGTGGGAGTGGAGTGGTGAAGGCTTCCTTCCCCTCCCTCTCTGAGGCTGTGAAAGGGTACCAATGCTTACACCATCTAGAAATTTTGGGAAGGCCTCTGACTTCAGTTGTTGCTGCTAAGAATACAGAATAATCATTACCATGGCTGGCTCATTCTAAGATGTGGCTGCCTCCTACCCACCAGGCTTGGTACAAGGATCTGTGCCATGGCTTCTGTCATATGTTGAATTGTGTCTATCTCCTCAAAAAGGGTATGTTGGGGCCCTAACTCTTGGTGCCTGTGAATGTGGTCTCACTAGAAATGTGGTCACTGTAGGTATAGTTTGTTAAGGTGAGCTACTGGAATAGGGTGGGCTCTGGTGTTAGCCAACTTTCCAACCATGTGACAAAACACCTGAGAGAAATCAACTTAAAGGGAGAAAGGTTTATTTTTGTCTTGTGGTTTCAGTCCAATGCCAGATAGCTCCATTGCTTTGGGTCTAAGTCAAAGTCAAAGTAGAGTATCATGATGGTGTGAGCTTTGTGGTAGAAGAGACAGTTCACCTCATGGTGGCCAGGAAAGAGAGAGAGAGAGAGAGAGAGAGAGAGAGAGAGAGGTACACATCGGACTAGGGACAAGACATACTCTTCAAAGGCATGACTCTAGTGACCCACTTTCTTCTAATGATTCATTCAGCTATGGATTCATCAATAGATTAACCCAAGGTAAGTTATCATAGGGAAAGGTGACAAGGAATTTCTCTGCTAGGAGTTAAGAGCAAAACGTATTTGCTCAAAAAATTGTTATTTTTTACTTTTCTTATGTAACAAGTATCAATTTATAATCAGGTTGTGAGCACACAAGCATTATTCTTTTCTTTAGCTTCACTGATCTGTAACCTGACATAGAAAACAATCCCTTCCTTAACCTTGCCCAAGTAAGCAAATCATAAAGGAAAACATGTATCTAAAGAAAATATCTGAGGCAATGCCCTGCCCTACTTTCCTAGCATAAATACCCCTAAAGTTAGAACACTCAGTGCCACCTCTTCTCAAGCGTGTCCATACTCAGGTCTCAGTGTGTTTTGTCCTTTCCTTTGCTTTAGTAAATTTTCTTGGTCTCTACCTCAAAGTGGCCTATAATCCTTTTCTGTGCACATCACAAACCCAAGTCAAGGACATGGCACTCCAATTAGGGAGCTGTCCTTCTCTTGGCCTACTTTGGTCCCCAGTGACAAATCCACTGGTGAAATTAGAGCCTTCATGATCAAATCACATCTCAATACTGCTGCACGGAAGACCCAAATCTTCAATAATAAGTCTTCAGGGGACATTTCATGTCCGAACCTCCTTAATTCTCTCCTTATAAGAGGTCTGAGGGTAGTGGTGCACACCGTAATCCCAATACTCAGGGGGCTGAGGCAGGAGGATTATGAGTTTGAGACCAGATTGGGCTGCATAGACAGACCCTGTCTCAAAACAACAGGAGCAGCAGAGCAACAACAAGAGGTGTGCGTGTAGAGAGAAGGCCTGTATGAAGTCAGAGACACCGAGGAAAATGCAATGTGATTGCAAAGGCAGACATTAATGTTGTATGTATATCTGCCAACCAAGGGATGTCAGTTATCGCTGGCATAATATCAGAGGTTAGAAAGAGGCAAGGAAGCATCCCCTGGAGGTTCCAAGGGATAATTGGCCTGCCAACATCTTGATTTTGAACTTTCAGCCTCCAGAACTGAGATTATAAGTTTGTGTTGTTTTAAGTCACCTACTTTATGGTACTGTGTAATGACAGCCTAAGAAAATTAATGTAACTGTCAAGACTGTGGCACTTGGAATTTTGACCTCAGGTATCCTATCCCATCCCCTCAGAAGCTGTCCCAATCAAGGGTGCAGCTTAGGGTGCCAAAGCCTGGGACTGCTTCCCCTCCCTTTCAGAGATTCTCCCCCTTGAAGGATCTGAGCCACAACAACTATTTACTTCTCTGGTAGTTAGGTGGATATAAAGATAACCTGAACCCTAAAAACACAATACTGGCCTCTGCTTCCTGGATTGGTGGGATAGGGAAGTTAGCCTTTTTTGGTAAAGCCACAGTAATTGAAGAAAACTAATAGTATCAAGAAAAAAGTCCCTTGATTTTTTTCCTTAATAAATTACCTTACCATATTCGTAAGAAATTGTTCCATGTTCTGTGCTGTTCTAAGCATGACCTCAGTGACCCCAAGCCTTCATTGAGAAGCTAGCATTAGCAGCAGGGAGAGATATGGGAAAGTATATCTCTTAATACCATCCTCAATAACCTGCAAGTGTACTGACTCCAGCACCAGGCAAATGGGTGATTAAGAAGTGAGCAGGGCTGTAAGCTGCACATGAGCATCTATGTCAAGGACTAACTCACACACTGTCCTGTGACAATCCCCTATTCCCAGACTTGCTGGTGCCAGGTGGCCCTTGGCAGGAAGAAATGGGTACTTGCTTGAGTTATAGTTATTATATATATTTTTTACATATATAATATTTATATGTAAAATATATATTATATACTTTACAACAGACACAGCACAATCTGAAAGACTGTATGCTGAATATGTAGAAACTATACGAGATTTATTTAAGGGATAAACTGTCCTGAAGAACCTCCTCTTTATTTCCAAAGGAAAAGAGCTGGAAATGTTCTACATAATCTAAGAGAACCAAACTGATGATAATACTAATCTTCCTGCATGCAAAAGATAATGAAAATTTGAATGTATTTCCTAAAATCCATGAAATCGTTGCCCTTGGTCTTAAGCACAATCTTCTATATTTAAGATGAAACAGACCATCTGGGGGACTTGCAGTCACATCAGTTGTTTCTTTCTCAGAAAATAATATGACTTTAAGGAAATCATTGAACTTTAAGGACAGTAGCCATGGGCCAGTGCTTCTTGCTGACAACATCCCTCCCCATTGCCCACCCTGGTCAGGTTGTCCAGCCAGGGACTCATTCTGAAACTTGCTTTACATCAGAATTTATACACCTGGTCTGAAATTGTTTGCTTAAAATATCCCAGAGGAGAGAAATAATGTAAGAAGACAAATGAAGCAAAATTAGCAAATGTGGATAAATACTGCTGATAACTGTTAGACAAGGGTGATGAGAACATGGCTTGGGGTGGGGGGGCACATTACACTGTTCTTTTCTACTTTTGTAGTAAAAGCTTAATCAACAATACACAGATGACATGTCTGGTCTATTCCCACAGGAGATTGCTTCATGCCAAGTGATAATGAATATATCAATACAATTAGCACATTCAAATTAGTTACACGTTAACTTCCACCTTACTATCTTAAGCTGCATCTAGAAGGACAATTGGGAGTGACTGTAATGGGATGAATATTACAAGGTTTAATGGGGAAAAGAAAGTTTTGTGAAAGGGCCTGGATTCAGCCATGGTAAATAGGTCTTGAATTGGTCCTGAGCATGCCCTAAAAATGTATCTAGAATAGACATCTTGAAGGGGAAAATGGGAAAAGTCTTATGCTTCAATTACTGAAATAGTTGTAACATTTCATGCCTAAGAATCTTCGCAGTGGTCTGACCCTGAGTGGTGACTAGGCTCACTCACCACCGCCAGCTGTGGAGGTGGAGGTGGAGGTTTGGCAGGAAACCATAGCAGTTCATTTACCCATCTGTGATCATCTCAGCCAGGCTGCCCCATGCTAGAAGAGGCAGCTTTGCTTTGGCAGAGAACCTGAACACGTCAGTCTTACTCTTTTCTGCAACTATTTTTGTCTTTTACATTTTAACTATTCTAAATTTTGGAAAGTAAACATGGAAAAATAGCTCAATTTTTTTCTGTAGTCTGTTATTTTGGCACTTAATGTATTTATAAATTCTCATTTCTAGTAAATTTGTTTTAGATTTTACTAAAAATGAAACACAAATAATTTGGGGTGTTGTAAGTGAACTGGTGGTTCTCAGAAGTAAGCAGGGTCATGTGGAGAGTGGATTTTCAGAAGCCTATGAGGACAGTAGCACAGCTGTACCCGATGTTCTGTAGGCTGAACTCAGCACAGACCTGGCCACAGACTAAGGCTAGAGTAAGATGCAGAGCAGCTGCTTTTCCTAAGATGTTTCTGTAGGCTGAGATTGGCATAGCCCCTGACACAGAAGAGGAAAATGTGGAACAGCTGCTTTTCTTAAGTTGTTTATGTTCAGAGAGGTAGATCACAGGTTTGTCTTGTTACAATGTCACACCCCTCCCTGAGAACCGTTGCTCCACCCTGTTTACCACTGGATATAAAAGACTCACTGAAGGAGGACGTAAGGCTTTCTGTTTTTGGCTTTTTGATGTGGTAGGCTTTGGAAGGGAAAAAGATTGCTGAAGGGAAAAGAATTGCTGGAGGGAAAAAGTTGCTGGAGGGAAAGTGCTGGAGGGAGATTGCTGAAGGGGGAAAAAGAATGGCTGAAGGGAAATTGCTGAAGGGAGGACTGCTGAAGAGAAAAGAATTACTGAAGGAGAACTGCTGAAAGGGAATTGCCAAAGGGAAATTGCTAAAGAGGCGTCAATAGAAAGTCTGCACCAAAAACTTTATACATAGGCTTTAGAAAAGCTAAGCTGAAGAAAAGATAAAGAGAACATGGGACAGTGCAAGTCTGAGCACCGAGGCTTTAAGAAAGCTGAAGAGAGAACATGGGACAGTGCAAGTCTGGGGGCAAAGACTTTAAGAGAGATTATGCTAAAGAACAGCTAAGAGAAAACATGGGACAGAGTGAGTCTAAGGAAAGAGGCTTTAAAGAACAGAAAAGAAGACTTTAAAAACAAGATTTTAAGGAGAGACTTTAGAAGGAAGGTTTTAAAGAACTGTACAGGAGTAAGGACTTAAAGAATAATAAGTAAGGACTTAATAAAGATAAGAAGCAGAGTAAATGAAGAGAATAATAGAGAAAAGAAGCAATGAGGGTTGTGTGTCTCCACCAGAGGACCCAACACACCTGACCCCAACTTTCTGTCTATCCTGTGTCCTTTCTGCATCTCCTGTTGCCTCCCAGTTAGCCCCAGTTAGGTTCAGTAGTAACAGGAGTGAAAGAAAGCTCGCTCCACAGCCTTACATAATTTGAAGTCTTGGTTCATTTACAGAAAATGTAGGCAAATGCCTGTGGTTCAAATTCCATGCCTGTAACAATGGTGTTAAACCAAGGCCAGACTCAGGCATTTTGAATAATTACTAAGTGATTCATAGTCCTCCCAACTTGATGCTTCTCAGTCCTTGACCTGACTCAGAATCATCTTGCTCAACCATATCTTACTTTTTAAGTTCAATTTTATTTTCTTGACATGGGGTCTTATTGTATTGCCTAGGGCAGTCTCAGCTCCAGGGCTCAAGTGATCCCCCTGCCTCAGACTTCCCACTAGCTGGGATTACAGGCACACAGTACTGTGCCTCACTGTGAATCACTTACCCCCTGTGACTCGCAGTGGAACTTTTTTGCTAGCTTTCTCATATGGACCCTACAAATCCTAGAAGATTCCAAATCTTTCAGTTTTTGAGTGATTTTGAAAAACAGTGCAGTTTTATTTAATAAACAAATTCCTAAAAGAGTCTGGAACAACACATTTTTATAGCATCTTAAAGTTTTAAAACCTCTTCTAATAGTTCCTAAATCAAAGCAAGCAATATTATATATTGTATCAAAATGTTCTTTGAATGATTTGTGGTTAATTATTCAATATTTTCCCCTTTAGGAAACTGAGCTCAATTCTAGGATTCTAGGGTACATATCTATTATTAGAAGCTATTGTCTGAAAAGGAAACAAATCTACTATTTGAGTGGTGACTCAGACTGTAGAAAACTGAAGGATGTTTAGTCCAGCAGGCATAACACAGTATATAAAATTACCACAGTAAGCAGTGGGTGTTAGCTGGAACATATGAAGCTTCACGGGGAAGGGAGAGTCACTGTAAAGTAACAGGAATGGTATTATTGCAGATAGAACAGGCAGTTAATTGCTTAACCCTTCTTGATTAATACGGAAGAAAGCCTTTAGGTAGTAGGACTTCATTTCTGTTAAGATGGACAGTGGCAAAAGTTTGGATTTTGTGTACAAGTAATTAAAATAAGGATCTGTCTACCCAAATCACAAGAAAAGCGGTGGTGATGGTGTGTGTGTTTTGGGGGGAGGCGGTGTGGCAGCAAAGAGCTGGAGGCTTGGTTCAAGCTGCAGAGCACCTGCCTAGTGAGTGTGAAGCTCTGAGTTCAAATCCCGGTCCTGCTCCTCCCACCTCCCTTCCAAAAAAGAAATAAGAGCTTCTAATGAAAAATAACAATCCCTAGTCCAGGCACTTCACTCCCAGAGGCAACCATTTATAGCTCTTCTAGTTGATTCTGCAGGTATTCACTTCCATATTTGTAAGTACTACACATGCATCGTCACCTCGGATTTATCACTTTCACAACTATCTGCTGATGTCCTGTTAATGAGCTGTGGTGTGTGCTTTACTACCATCACTACCATCCTCTGCCCGCTTCTCCCTCCTCTCCATGCAGGTAAGTCTCAACTTGAACAAAAGTCAATAGCGAATGGTTTAAAAACTACCATGATTATGTAATATTGCTAACTTTTTACCCAGGCAGGCTGCTGTAGTTATGTATCTTTTCTGAAGTTATTAATAACTGTTTTATTTTCATAGTGTTCTATGTGCCTCATTCTCCACATTTGTCAAATGTTTACATGATCCTTCTAGTCCTCATGCATATTCAGTAGCAGGTAGCTTCCGGTCCTTGTCTCTGGCGCTGCCCTCCCACACACCTCTGGCTTCCCACTCCTGTCCTAATTGTTCTCTGCGGGGCTGCTCAGCGGGGTCCTGCACCTCTCCTTCACACAATACCTGTGTTTCTGATGCATTATTCCCTTTTGGCTTATGTCATTTTTTGGTTAAGCATGTTCTTCAGTAGTTTCCTGAGATCAAATGTGTGGGAATAAAGATTTTGGTTTTTTTTTCTCCCAGTCCTTGCTATCTGAAAACATTTATTCTATCCTCATACCTGATTGAGGGGGATAGAACCCTATGTTCACACTTGGACAGGGGAGCCTGGCTGTAACTTATCCTAAATTAAAAATTACCCTAAAGTTTCTATCAGATTGCTTTACTTTTAGACCATCAGATTTTTATAATTTATTTTATGCCATCCAGCGTCCTATGAGGAAACTTGGAACCATTTACTTTTCTATGTGGCATTTTTCTTTTCTTTGGAAGTTTTTTGATATTCTCTTTTTTCCTCATAGTCTGTTTCTTTCTTCTTCCCTCTCCCTCCCATTCTTTTTTTTCTTGCTGTTGGTGGTACTGGAGTTTGAACTCCAGGCTTTGCTGGGCAGGTGCTCTGTCATGTGAGTCATGCCACCAGCCCTTTTATGCCTTAGTTATTTTTTTCAGATAGGGTCTTGCACTTTTGCCTTAGACTGTGATATTCCTATGCATGTCTTCCGCATATCTGGGATTACAGAGAGAACCACCACAACCAGCTTATTGGTTGAGATGAGGTTTCACAAACCTTTTGCCAGGGCTGGCCTTGACTTGCAATTCTCCTAATCAATTTCTGCCTCCCAAGTAGGTGGGATTACAGGTGTGAGCCACCACGGTAGGCCTAATCTGCAATTTCATGAATTGGAGTATTATTGAGCTCTTTAGTCCATTAATACATCCTTTGATTCTGCTAAATAGTCTTACATCGATTCTCTAATTCCTGTTTATCTTTCTGGCACTGCTATTAGTTACTGAGGAAGGGATTATTACATGGGTTGGGGTCAATTAGCTCCAGATTTACAAAGAAAAGAAGGTTAGAATCCAAGAATGAAACAAAACGCTACACAACTGGTTGAGGCACAAAGACCTTGGCAGTCAGAGCTTATTGTAGGAAATTGAAACCTCACAATTTCTTCCAAACAGGAAGGGATTTAAGGGCTGGCGACATTTCTGATAGGTCCAATTAGGCAGAGTCTAGACTAGACTTCCAGGAATAACTCCAAGAAGATGGTCCTATGTGGGGAAGGGGAGATGTTTCACCTCTGCCGCAAGGACAAAGGTGGGGAATTAGTTTACTTAGGTACAACTGTCCAATGCAAGAACACCCTGCCACAGTTGCAACCCAGGAATCAGGAAGCTATCTTATGTGTGTCACTACTGCCATCGCCTCTTGACACAAAGCCAGGGACTAGACACTAGAGAGCTGCAGTAGCAAGTAAGCCAAAGTCTCTACAGCTGTACCAGTCAGGTGTAAAAACTAGCAGCAGGAAGAGATGGTCCTGCTTCACAACCCCGCTGAAACCCCAAGAGTCTCATCAACAGGATGTAGATTGGGCTCAGCACCCTCACTAGACATGTAGCTTCTTCTACAGGAAAGAAAAGCTCCCCAAAGAGTTGGAGAAGGACAAGGGCCAAGTCACCACAGCCACCGTGGTACAGATGGTAGTGTGACTTGTAGGAGGGAGGAGTTGCTGCAGTGATGTGGGTGAGGAGGGATGGTCAGTGTATTAGTTAGGTTCCCCAGGGAACTAGAACCAGCAGATTAGACAGAGATAAGCAAAGGGGCTTTATTATGGAAATTGCCTCGTGTGATTATGGAGGCTAAGAGGTTCCATTACATGTCGCCTGCAAGCTGGAGAACCAGGAAGCTAATGGTGTAATCCTTCCTGAGAACATGGAGGAGAGGGGTGTAGTTCCCTAAATCCGCAACTCTGATTGTGCTCCAGGCAGAAAGTGGATGTCCACTTCCAGGACAGACAGCAAACTCGCCCTTCCTGGTCTTTTTGTTCTGTCAGGTTCTGAAAGGGCAGATCTTCTTTACCCAGGCTACTGACACAAGTGCTAATCTTTTCCAGACTCCCCCTCACAGACACGCCCGGCAGTAATGCTTTCTCAGCTCTCTGGCTGACCAGTCTAGTTCACACCTAAACTTAACCATCACAGGCAGGATTAATTAGCTGGAGAAGTATTAAATGTGTTGTGAAAGGGCTTTTCTACTTTGAAGTAGAGAAGGCATTTCACTTTTTAAATGTATACCTAGCCTATTCCACAAAGCTGGAGGAAAATGGAAGAGACTGTAATGGTAGAAAAGGGCAGGCAGGACTCTAAGCAGCACTAAATTACTTAAAACTTGAAATAAAAAGATTTAGATTATTTTAAAAGCCTGGTTGACGTTGGTATACAGGTAAGGATGATAGCGGGTTGTGACGCACATAATCAAGGGTTCAGATTTAATATGAGACAACCCACTCAGACATGTGTGAGCAGCAGAATGGGAATGAGAGAATAACTACAAAACAAAATCTTGTATATTTTTAAAATAAGGAATCTTGCTAAGTCACTGAGAAATAAGACAAAACATAAAACTCTTCTGGCAAACAAAGAACTCAATTTTATATACTTTTAAAGTTGTAGAAGTCAATTTTAATAGTGACCTCCTATGCTAGGGAATATACAATGTTTAAAAATAATGGTTATAGTCCATCACATCTCAGTTTATAAGTTTGGAAAAAAAAACCCCACACACAAAGGGGCTATTTAAAGAGAAGCTTTGCAACAAGTGGTCCGTGGTTTTTCCTTGTGCATATTTTCAGTTTCCAGTACTTTTTTTTGCAGTACTGGAATTCGAACTCACGAGCTTTACACATTAGGTAGGTGATCTATTGCTTGAGTCATGCATGCCTCCAGCCCTTTCTGCTCTCTTTATTTTGGAGACAGCTTCTTGCTTTTTGCAGCCATCCTGGACTGCAATTCTATTTTATGCTTCTCCCCATAGGGATGACAGGCGCACACCACCATACTCAGCTTTTTTCTGTTGAGATGGGGTCTTGTGAATTTTTCTGCTTGGGCTGGTCTGGAACCATGATCTTGTGGACCTCAGGCTCCTGTGCATAGCTAGGATGACAGGCATGCACCACCATGCCCAGCTATTGGTTGAGAAGGGATCTTGAGAATTTTTTGCCCAGACTGTCCTCAAACTGTGATCCTCCCAATCTCAGCCTCCCAAGTAGCTAGAATTACAGGCATGAACCACGGTTGCCTGGCTGCAATACTATCCTAAGTTACTTTAAAGGCACTGTTGATTTTCATCTCCTTCTCACACCAGCATCAACAACAAACTCCCTTCCAATCTATCCATGATTCCTTTCACTAGTAGTAGCTAGTTAGGAGTACTTGAGGTTTCAGGTCTTCAGACAAGATTCCGTTTGCTGAAAACTAAGTTAGAAATACAATTCCTAAATCTATCTAGATCTTGTTGTAAAAGAAAGTTGGATGTTGGGCTGGAGGAGTGGCTCAAGTGGTAGAGTGCCTGCCTAGCAGGCATGAGGCTTTGAGTTCAAGACCTAGTACTTTCAAAAAAAAAAAAAAGTAGGACATTACACAATTTTAAGTAATTTCATAATTAATTAATTACTCTTCATATTCATTAACCAATGCTGTGTTAAAAGAATGAGAATAAATTATAGGCTGAAATGCTATCTCTATGGAACCATTCTCCGCAGGAGCAGAAATAAGGAAACATTAACATTTTAAGGATTTTTTTGTGTCTGCACCATTTTTTGTTTTGTTTTGTTTGTGGCACGAGGGATTGGTCCCAGGGTCTCTGCTCTACCACTTGAGCTACATCCCTAGCCCTTTCATTTTTACTTTTTGAGCTAGGGTCTTGCTAACTTTGCTGGGGTTGGCTTGAACTCACAGTCCTCCATCCTCTGTCTCCCAAGTAGCTGGGATTATAGGTATGCACAACCAACTCCAAAAATTTTGAACATCATTTCTACATCTGATAGTTCCACCAAAATGCTTTGCTAATGTCAGGCTTTGATGAACTGTACATAATGTTGAGCTTGGCTTCCAGAAGACTATCAAAATGCTGTATATAACCCCCAAAGCCACAATTAATAAACCCATTAATTTTTTTAACTTAATTTGCAATCCAGATTTGGGTATTATTCATGTTGCTGGCAAATCATTATTTTTTTTTTCTTTTATTATTCATATGTACATACAAGGCTTGGTTCATTTCTCCCCCCTGCCCCCACCCCCTCCCTTACCACCCACTCCACCCCCTCCCGCTCCCCCCCAATACCCAGCAGAAACTATTTTGCCCTTATCTCTAATTTTGTTGTAGAGACAGTATAAGCATTAATAGGAAGGAACAAGGGGTTTTGCTGGTTGAGATAAGGATAGCTATACAGGGCATTGACTCACATTGATTTCCTGTGCGTGGGTGTTACCTTCTAGGTTAATTCTTTTTGATCTAACCTTTTCTCTAGTACCTGTTCCCCTTTTCCTATTGGCCTCAGTTGCTTTTAAGGTATCTGCTTTAGTTTCTCTGCATTAAGGGCAACAAATGCTAGCTAGTTTTTTAGGTGTCTTACCTATCCTCACCCCTCCCTTGTGTGCTCTCGCGTTTATCATGTGCTCATAGTCCAATCCACTTGTTGTGTTTGCCCTTGATCTAATGTCCACATATGAGGGAGAACATACGATTTTTGGTCTTTTGGGCCAGGCTAACCTCACTCAGAATCATGTTCTCCAGTTCCATCCATTTACCAGCGAATGATAACATTTCGTTCTTCTTCATGGCTGCATAGAATTCCATTGTGTATAGATACTACATTTTCTTAATCCATTCGTCTGTGCTGGGGCATCTTGGCTGTTTCCATAACTTGGCTATTGTGAATAGTGCCGCAATAAACATGGATGTGCAGGTGCCTCTGGAGTAACAGTCTTTTGGGTATATCCCCAAGAGTGGTATTACTGGATCAAATGGTAGATCGATGTCCAGCTTTTTAAGTAGCCTCCAAATTTTTTTCCAGAGTGGTTGTACTAGTTTACATTCCCACCAACAGTGTAAGAGGGTTCCTTTTTCCCCGCATCCTCGCCAACACCTGTTGTTGGCGGTGTTGCTGATGATGGCTATTCTAACAGGGGTGAGGTGGAATCTTAGCGTGGTTTTAATTTGCATTTCCTTTATTGCTAGAGATGGTGAGCATTTTTTCATGTGTTTTCTGGCCATTTGAATTTCTTCTTTTGAGAAAGTTCTGTTTAGTTCACTTGCCCATTTCTTTATTGGTTCATTAGTTTTGGGAGAATTTAGTTTTTTAAGTTCCCTGTATATTCTGGTTATCAGTCCTTTGTCTGATGTATAATTGGCAAATATTTTCTCCCACTCTGTGGGTGTTCTCTTCAGTTTAGAGACCATTTCTTTTGATGAACAGAAGCTTTTTAGTTTTATGAGGTCCCATTTATCTATGCTATCTCTTAGTTGCTGTGCTGCTGGGGTTTCATTGAGAAAGTTCTTACCTATACCTACTAACTCCAGAGTATTTCCTACTCTTTCTTGTATCAACTTAAGAGTTTGGGGTCTGATATTAAGATCCTTGATCCATTTTGAGTTAATCTTGGTATAGGGTGATATACATGGCAAATCATTATTAATTGCTAAATATTGCTATTACAAAGTTTTCTCACTGCACACTATTCTATTCATCCAATGAACATTTGTTTTTTTGGCGGGGTATGTCTTTAGGCTTGCTCTTACAAGTTTCATAATAGATACTACATTTTGAACTATCTAAGTCCCAGAAACTGATATCAAAGTAGGAAAAAAGCTGGACATAACTGAATTCAACCCAAACAGCAAATATGAACAAGACTCCATGCTATAAGCCTTGCACATAAAATCTCAAACTATAATTTCTCAGAAACCCCCAAGCAATGTAAAATTAAAGTGCTTAAAGTATGATTATACTAGAAAAAGCCACAAGCTTTGTGTGACATTTTATGAAACCTTGTCTGTAAGTTGTTCTTTTTTGTTTGTTGTTTGTTTTTGAGACAGAGTCTCACTATGCAGCCCAGGCTGGACTGGACTCAGTCTTCCTGCCTCTGCCACATGTGCTGAAGATGACAGGTATGTGCCACCCTCCTTGGTTCCTGTAAGTTGTTCTTTACCTCTAGTTTGACTCTTAGGACCTACTCAACTACTCAACACCAGATACATATGAACCACTTGCTTACACATAATGAAGCATTTAAACTGAATCACTGTGAAAGGCTGAAGATACAAACAGTATTTGTAGCAACCCTAGAGGAGACTCAGATCATTTTGTTTTGTGGTTAATACCTGTTCGTGTTGCTGGAGCCTGACTAACTGACCTAAGCATGCAAACAAAAACCTGCATCACCAGGTCCCAGATTCCAGAAAGAGGGAGAGCCAAAGCAAATTCCTGAGGAATACATGGACCATAAGCAACTCTCATTTACCTCTGAGATTCTGAGCACAATTGATAAAGAATGATGATGAAGAGATTTAAATTGTCATTATAAAAATTTATCTGTGTAAATTTGGGTTCTCTAAGAAACAGATGGCAAGATGTGATTAAATCTGAAAGTTTCATTGCGGAGCCATCTATAAACTATAAAAGGCATGCTTCTGACACCAGGCAGGGTCTGACACCAATGAAGGGGAGAATGAAGGAAAGGAAGATAGAGTGGGAAGTCTGAGACTCTTAGTCTCAGTACTAAGAAACTTCTGGGCAGGCTAATGGGAAGTCCTTCAGCCAATGTAGCCCATCAGGGTAATGAGGCAGCATTCATATTCACAGCCCTCCCATACTCATTTGTTGGCTGGAGAAGTAGGAGCACAGTGGTGAATCCCACAGGGTAGCAGATGGGGTCTGAATCAACTCTGCTTCCCATACAAGATTCAAGTGATGTATTTCCATGGCTGCTACATCATCTTTTCTAAGTACCAAATTGATAGTCTTCAAGCTCTTTCATTAAAGTTTGAAGGACATAAAGACCACAAATAATTTTATGCCACCAATTTTACCTACGATAGTTGACATCTGTCACAAAACATGTTACTATGAACAGAAGCTAATAATTCTATTAAGACTTTGGCTGTATGTATTTTCTACTTGCTTTTAAATTAGCATATATTAGTTTATGGGGTGTACGTATTTCCTTGTGACATTTGCATATGTGCTTACAATATGTCTTAGATTCACCCCACTCCGTCATTCTCCTTCATCCCTACTTCCCTCTTCTTAGAACAATTTCAACAGGTTTCATTTTTTAATTTTCATATGTGTTATACTTGCTTTTGAAGTACATGCATTTTCTTCTCTATAACACATCATAATGACTAGTATAGGGTTTTTGTTGCCTTTTAATATACAATACAAAATAATTTTTAACATGGTATTTTTGGAATGCTAACTTCAAAAACTTTCACTAAGTTGGGCTAATTAGGCTGACTAAATTATAGACTATTTTAAAGAAGAAATGTGGTTCTTAGCAGCATGGACAGTTAACTACAAGGAGAACAAATGTTGAGTCAGAGATGACAACTGATATAAAGACAACCAACAAGTCCTAATTAGCACATTTGTTTCTAGAGAGAACACATTTTTAAAAGTTTATTCTCTTAAATAAGTCTTCTCACAGTTTTCTAAAATTATCAGCCCACTGCTTTCTGTCTTCTATAGGTTCTGCAAACCACTTCATCTAGGGGATTCAAGTACAACCTTGGGGATGAAGGTCCAACTTCTGCTGAGGCCACAAGACAAACAGCAAAAGGATGCCTTAGCGAAGCCCAGCAGTTCTGTTCTCCTTTCATTTCCGATCTGTAAACTGGACTTGACTTTTCCTGACCCAGTTATCAAAAGGCCACAAGGTAGAAGCTTTTGAGTCATCAAATCAGACTAAGCTGACTCATTCCATCTCCTGCTTTTCTCACATTTTTATATCTGAATTTTATGTTTCACAAACTAATATACATTTCAGTTCAGCTCACCCATGCAAGTAATTTTTAACTAATTACTTAACTAAGTACTTTTTAACTAATGATTTTAATTTTTAACTAAATACTTAACTATTTTTTAACTAATGATTTTTAATGTTGTACTCATATGAAACTATTTTAACTCAAGTATTTCCAATTTTTGTTTTTATTCTTTACCCCAGGAAGCCTAGGGACTTGGAAAAGCACACTCATGATGTAAGGACAGCTAACACTGAGAGGTATAAACTGTTTCAAGTGGCTTACATACTGGGATGGTTTTGTGTCCATTTGAATAGGCCACAGGGTACCCAGATTAAACATGTTTCTGGATGTGTCTATGAGGACATTTCTGAATGAGATTAACATTTATTGCAATTTTTTGAGGGGAGTGTGTCTTGCTACGTTGCAAACTCATAGGCTCAAAGTCTTAGGCTCAAGAGATCATTCCATTTCAGCCTCCCAAGTAGCCAGGACTACAGGCACCTACTATACTTCTTTTGACATTAACATTTGAATTGGTAGACTCAGTAAAGTAGCCTGTCCTCCCTAGTGTAGTAGGGCATCATGCAATCCAATGAGTATTTGAATAGGACAGAAGGAAGAAGAAGGAAGAATTTACACCACCCAGCCCCCATGTGAGCCAGGGCATCTCATCACTTCTCTTCCTCTCAGACTGGATTTATATAATCAGCTCCCATGGTTCTCAGGCCTCTGGACATAGACTGAATCACACTACTGGCTTTCTTGGATTTCCAACTTGCAAATGGCAGACCAAGGGACTTCTTAGTCTCTACAACTGTATAGCCAATTCCTCATTATAAATCTCCATCCGTCTCCCTCTCTCTTTCTCTACCACATACTACTGGTTCTCTTTCCCAACTGCCGTATGAGGTAGAATTATTTACCTCCAATTTACACAAAAGAATACTGAAGCACAGAGAAGTTTAATAACTTACCAAAGGTTATACTGATAGTTAAGTAGGAGGATAAAGATTTGAATTTAAGTAGTTTGGCTCGAAGTTAAATTTTTTTTTTGTCATTTGTGGCTATCTCAAAGTGTAATGCATTATTTAACTCACATTTTAAAAGCTACTACCATGTAGCCCACAACAGCACAATCATTTAAATAAATTATTTTATTTACATGTACATTTTATAAGCAACTGAGTAATTCAAATGGAAAAATGCTGAAATAAAGGTTTGGAGCTCTAATCATACACTACACACCCCAATATATTTAAGAGTTAACATGTGCTAATATAAAAATATTTTCCCTTTCCTAATTTATAGCAGCATATTTTCTTCTAAAGCCATCATATATATTTTTTTAAACACATGATAGGAATGAGAAGATGACTTAAAGGATATAAATAATCTGAAATAAGTAATTAAGATGTACATATTCAGAAAAAATACTGAAGTTAAAGAACATGTATTTAAAAATCAATACAGCGTCCTTTTCGTTCCCAATCTCCGTATCGGGTAGGTTCTGGGCCCCTGGGTCCACCTTTTTCTTTGGTAACTGGATTAATATCATCTGGAAATCCTAAGGAAAGACAGAAGACATAAAGTAGTCAATAGAGATGGGAGAAACAATATGGCCCATTTTGAAGGCAGGACTTCATAATAGGCTAGGTATGACTGGCCAGGTTATTACGTAGTGTTTAAATGAACTGTAAATCTGGTTCTATTTCCCAAGTTTGAAAAATCACTTGTAGCATGCAGTTTTTACATTCAATCAATGATATCATCAACATTAATAACAATCCTTGGAGAGCTTTCAGGTCCCAGTCTAGAGAGTAGCTTTGCATCTGTTACTGGACCTAAGCAGAAGGAAAGGAGCATACAGAACACAGTGCCAACTCATGGAACTTGGAAGGTTTTGACACAAAGGATATTTTGAAGGAATAACTGTGACTCAGTATCTCCATTTTTTTTTTTTACCAATAAAATGGACAGAATAATTTCAGCTGCCTTAAGGTGTTGAAAATTAAGTAAGATGATGCACGTAAAGAGTCTAACACAGTGCCAGATACATAGGATGCTGATGAATGTTAGCTATTGTTCCTATCATAGGGCTTTGGCTTCAGCAACTGGTTAGCCAGTACTGACATTTATGGACATAATTGCAAAGATTATGTGTTGTACTCTGTGTTCACAGCAGAAATCCCCATCATAAGTTAGGTCAAATTTTAAGCTGTTTATTTAACTATTTTTTTCAAATGGGGTCTCACTATATTCCTTACGCTGGCCTCAAAACTCCTGGGCTCAAGTGATTCGCCTACCTCAGCCTCCTGTAGCTGGGATTACAGGCATATACCACCATACCCAGCTCTCAATTCTGGGCACTTTATATATATTAACTCATTTAATTGTCATAATAATTGTATGAGACAGGAAGAAATGGTGTACCCATTTTAGAGATGAGAAAATGAGACACAAAAAGCTAAGAAAGTTGCTTAATGTCACACAGTTACTAATTGGTAAAATGAGTCTGAATTCAGACACTTTGACTGCAGATTTGCTCTCTGCCCACCCACTGCACTACTATGTACAGAGAGAAAATGGGAGAGCAATCACTATGAAAAAGAATTCTTCAGTTTTTCTTTTTAGGTACTGGGGTTTGAACTCAGGGCCTTGGCATGCTAGATAAGTACTCTACCACTTGAACCATGCTGCCAGCCCTTTTGGCTTTAGTTATTTTTCAGGTAGGATTTTACATTTTTTTTTGCTCTGTCAGCCTGGATCACCATCTTTATACCTATGGCTTTCAGTGTAGCTGGAGTCACAGGTGTGCCCCACCACCCCAGTTTGTTTTGTTTGTTTTTTAAGATGGGGGTCTTACTAATTTTTTGCCTGGATTGGACTCTAACTACAATCTCCTGATCTCTACCTCCCAAGTAGCTGGAATTACAGGTGAAAACCACCACACTTGGCTTATAGAACCTCAATTCTTAAACAGTCTCTTTCGAAAACTAAAAGACCATTTCCAAAATCATGTAGCCCCTCCCCAGACAAAAGATACAGAATTTATCTTGGAAAATTCAAAATATTTCTTCATGCTTTTATTTTTGCTCTACTATGAAAATAGCTCTCCCACATCCTCGTCATCATTCTGTTCTCTAAAGTAGTCTGGGCTAGAGCTGAGTGGGCACGGTGGCTCACTCCTATAATCCTGGCTAGGCAGAAGAGAGCCATAGGAGGATCGCGGTCTGAGGCTAGCCCCAGGAAAAAGTTTGAGATCCTATTTGAAATATAAATAAAAACAAAATGGGATGGAGATATGGCTCAACATATGGCCCTGAGTTAAAACCCCAGTACATCAAGGAAGGGAGGGAGCGAGGCAGGGAGGGAAGAAGAGGCAAGAAAAGAAGGGAAGGGAAGGAGGAAGGAAGGAAGGAAGGAAGGAAGGACTCTGTAACTCTTTCCTACTATGACTTCCCCTGAGGCCTTTCTAAAATAAGTTTGTCTGTCTTCTCCATCTCTGGGACTCTCTGGGTATGTTATTATTTGGGACTACAGACAGAGTGTTACTTTCTCATAGTCTAGAGGCTGAAAATCCAAGGTAAGTGTGCTGGCATGGTCAGGTTCTCCTGAGGGCCCTCTTTTCAGTTTGTAGACAGCGCCTTCTTGCCGTGTCCTCACATGGTGGAGAGGGAGACAAATAAGCTTTCTGCTGTCTCTTCTTATAATGGCACTATTTCCATCATGAGAGCCCCACTTTCATGAGTTCATCTAATCCTAATTATCTCCCAAAGGCCCCTTCTCCAAATACATCCCATTAGGAGTTAGGATTTCAACGTGCTAGTTTTAAGGGACATGAGTAAGCCTACAGCACAAGGAAAAAAACAACTGGTTGAACTAGGTGTGGTGGGCTACTCAGAAAGGTGACTTGGGAGACAGCTTGAGCCCAGCAGTTCTAGGCTAGCCTGGGAAATATAGTGAGACCCTACATCCTAAAACAAACATACAGCCAAATCGAGATGTTTCTTTGCCTCACTGCACTGCTACTTTCATTCATATTCTGGATATTATTACAGACTTTCCTTTTTTGAATTCCACACCATTCAATTGTCCAATGCTTTTTCTCCAGTTTACAACAAAGTCATAAACTATTCTATCTTTTTTGATAGGATGAACATGTGGCTAAGTTTCATCTCTCCTCCATCATGCTTCATAATACCAATATCCACATTAGTGAATCATCACACACTGAGGCCAATGAAGTTCCCAATTCTTTCCTACTGATCCTCATCTTCACCTTTGCCATCCCTTTGGCCTTTGTTATCTCCACTACATTCCTTCTCTAACTGCCACACTCAAGTGTTTCTTGGTCACAACCTCCTATCTTTCCAATGCCCTTCTTCCTCACATTTAATTTTTACCCTCATTATAACTTGACAGTTTTCTGAAACTTTCAATTCTCACCATCACCACCCTGTTTCATACTCTTGGTGTTCCATTCTTAACCAACACAACAGTTTTCTCTAATTCTTTTTTCTGACTCATGTCTTCAGCTGAACCTGTACAGGATAAATTATCTTTCTAAAGCAGAATCTCTCTTCTACATTAGGCTAAATGAAGGAAGCTAGACACAAAACATACATGCTGTATTATTTCATTTATATAGAATCCCATAGAAAGCAAAACTACAGTGATAGAGACCAGATAAATGGTCTCGGGAGGAGGGGGGGATGGGACCGACTGCCAAAAGATACAATATAACTCTTTAGGGGAAAAAATGGTTTTATACTTTGCATTGTTTACATTACTGAAGACAATTGTTAAAATTTATGTGCTATATACTTTAGATGGGTGTATTTTATTACATGCAGATACTTGAATAAAGCTGATTAAAATAATCTCCATCCATACACATTTAGAGCTTCCCTCACAGCCGACTAAACAGAGCCCTTTTGCTGTAACCTGAAATTTCAGGCCCTCCCAGATTTTAGCTAAACCTATCTTTCCTAGCCTTATGTCCTACTAATCTACTATGCCTATTTTATGCTGAATCCAAAGAGGGAGATTAGCAATCTAGCATGTGTCATGTTCTGCTCAAAGTATTCCACTTCCATGACTATGTCACATTATGTTTGTACATTCACTTGCTGATGGAAAATTGGGATGTTTCTACCTTTTGGCTATTATGAGTGATGCTATGAACACTGAGTACACATCTATTTGTTCAAGTTCCTGTTTTCAATTCTTTTATATATCTAGGAATGCTAGATCATATAGTAGAACTCTATGTTTGAGTTTCTGAGGAAGGGCTAACCTGTTTCCTACAATGGTATACAATTTTCTGTAAGAAATGCGCAAGGGTTCCAATTTTTCCACATTCTTGACATCACTTATTATTTTCCAGATTTTTGATTATCACAGCCCTCATAGATGTGAAGTGATACACAATGGTGGTTTTGCTATAGATTTCCCTAATGATTAATGATGGTGAACATTTGTATATCTTATTTGAAGAAATTTCTACTCAAGTCCTTTGTTATATTTGAATTGGATTTTTCTTGTTATTAAATTGTGAGTTTTAAAATATATTCTGGATACCAATCCCATCAATATATAATTTGCAAATAGTCTTCAAGCCTGCTGGACCAGCACTCATCACTTGAGCCACACCCCTACTACTGTTTTTTTGCTTTCTTGATGATGTCCTTTGATGCAAGAAAATTCTTAATGTGAATGAATTCCAATTTATTTTGTTGTCTGTTCTTTTGATGTAATATATATGAAATCACTGCCAAGCCCAATGTCATGAAGATTTTATGTAATGTCTTCTATGAGTTTTACTTTTGGTTCTTCCGCCTGCACTGTCATATAAGTACTGCGCGCTAACCGATTGCACAACTGGAGCTCCATACTTTTGGTCCTTAAGTTTAGGCTTATGATACATTTTGAGTTAATTTTTATATGTGGTAAGGTTAGGACCCAACTTTATTCATTTGCATTTGGATATACAGTTTTCCTAGAACCTTTTATTAAAAAAGACTGCCTATTCCTCCACTAAATGATTTTGGCACCTTTATCAAAAATCAATTGAATATATATATGTGGGTTTGTTTCTGGACTTTCTGCTTTCTTCTTGTGTGATTTTCCCCTTTTTTGATTAAAATGATACTAATGTACTATCTTATAGTTCTGGAGGTCAGACACTTAATACAGTCTCAATGGCTAAAATTAGGGCATCACCAGAGCTGCACTCTGAAGGCACAGTTTCCCTTCTCTGCCTCTACAAGCTGCCCACACCCCTTGGCTTCTGGCCTCTCTTCATTGCTTTTGTTTTGTTTTCTTTATTTGTGGGGCTGGGGATGAACCCATGGCCTTGAACATGCTAGGCAAGTGCTCTGCCACTGAACTACAACCCTAACCCCCTTCCTCCATCTTTAAAGGCAGTAGTGTAGTATCTTCCAAGCTCTAGCTGTTATGGTTTGGCTCTGTTTTTACCCTCCAAAACTAGTTCCTATATGTAACAGCACTGAAAAGTGATGGGACTTCAAAAGTGATTGGTTGTTAAGAGAAATTAAGGCCTGCTCATGGAAGTGGGTTAATTCTCTTAGAACTAGATTAGTTAACAGAAGATAGGTCTGTCATAAGGTGAGGCTGCCTCTCTTGTTTTGTCTCTTTCCGATACACTCACTTGGCTTTCTACTTTTTCACTATGAGATGAAGCAGCATGAGGTGCCAAGATCATGTAAGCCAAAATAAACTTCTCTCCTTTATAAGCTCCCAGACTTAGGTATTCTGTTATAGCTCAGATACTCTGTTACAACAACTGATTCCTACTTATAAGGACTTTTGTAATTACACTGGCCATACCCAAGTAATCCAGGATATACTATGCATCTCAAGATTCTTAATTTAATCTTGTGTGATGTTTTAAGGAAATATGGATTTATCTGTTTAGCTATTACCACCAAAAAATATTTTACTTTTAGATTATGATAACTTTTAAAAGTCTCCCTCATCTTCATCTTGGCTAACTGGTCTGGTTATTGGGTTAGGCTTGCTAAAGTACTACAATTTGAAATATTTTACTGAATTAGAAAGTAATAAAAGTATTTAGATTCTAGAAAAACATCCAAACACAAGTCCCTGTATCCTCTACTGACATGTTTTGCCTAGGATGTATCACAGCATAGGGTTATGCCTTCATTTCACTTCAAAGTGTCAGATAAGGACAGCCTTGCCAAGGACTCAAAGTGGTAAGTTTACATTTATGCCATCTACAATTTTATTTTTTAAGTAGCTAAAATTGTATATGCTCTACAAGTCAAAGGTATAAAGGATATGAAATGAAAATAAAGTAGTACTTTTAAAAACAGAGCTTTATGTTTTTTATGTTTGGCACAAGTCAAGTTTTATATGTACTAACCACAAAATAGGGACTGGGGATACCATTCAGTGGCAGGGTTCTTGGCACTGGTGAGTCCCTAGGTTCAATCCCCAGAACCCAAAACAAAACAAACTAAATAAGGAAAATTAGTGTTTATTATATTGGCACCCCCAAAATCACTTTATTCTAAAACTACTCCTTTTTTCTCTAGCTACACTGCTACAGTGAGAACACAGCCTTCAAGTGTGACTCATCTAACTGGCCACTTTGTTAGCTGGGGACACTTGGTCCCAGATTGGCCTATAAATTTTCTTCTCAGGGAATTTATAGTTAGAAGAACTTCTAATCTCGGACTAGCTGCCCTCTCGAATTGAGTAGCTGCTAGGAGCAGTTACTTTCTACTCAGTGCACTGAGAAGCTAATTTGGAAACAGAAACCAACCAAGAATAGTGGTTAGAGACAAGAAGGAAGGACAATATCCTGGTTCCCACCTTTACCCTGATGACAATCTACTGTATCTTCTGCTATTAAAACTTTTTCCAGCAGCAAAGTCTAAGAAGTTTTGCTCAAGCTCATTTGTTCTGTATTAAATTTACATATTTTTTGTCATGTGAATAATAGGTACAAAAAATAAAGCAATCAAACCAAATAAAATTAAACAACTGTTATGGGCATAGAAACTTTTTTTTTGGTGGTACTGGGGATTGAACTCAGTGCCTTGTGATTGCCAGGCAGCCACTCTATCGTTTGAGCCACACACCCCACCCCTTTCTGCTTTATTTATTTTTTTGGATAGTCTTGCTTTATACCTGGACTGGCCTGGACAGTGGTCATCCTATTTATGTTTCCTGCATAGCTAGGATAATAGGTCTGTGCCACATACCCAGCTACTGGCTGAGATAGGGTCTTAGCAACTCTTTGCCAGGGCTGCCTTAAACCAAACCCTCCCCAGTAGCTGGTGTTATAGGCATGAGCCAACACACCCAGTCAAGAAATTCTTTTCAAAAGCACATAATAATGGTCAAAACAGTGATTTACTCATTACTGAATTATGCTTTACTGTTGCTAATAAAGAATTATAAGGTATTTAATTTCTTTTCTCAGTAAGTATTTTCCTTTTTTGCAGTACTAAGGTTTGAACTCAGGGCCTACACCTTCAGCCACTTCACCAATCCTTTCTCGTGTTAGGTTTTTTCGAGATTTGGCCTTGTGAACTATTTGCCCGGGCTAGCCTCGAACTTCGATCCTCCTGATCTCTGCCTCCTAAGTACCTAGGATTACAGGCATGAGCCATTGGCACCTAGCAAAACATTTTCTTAGATACGTCACAAATTGAGAGGCTCTCCTATACTCACTTTTCAGTGGCTCTTTCTCTAAACGGGAATCCTCTGGTGCATCAAAACGGCCTACTGGTAATTTTGGCTTCTTAAAGGATTGTTTGGCAGGCTCAAAAGTTCCTTGAGAAGAACTTACTGTCTTCCAACAATGATATAGAAGGGGTGATCCTACCAAAGTAGAGAAAGTAGAAAAAGAGGAGCTCTTCACTTATTTAAAAATGGAAATAGTTTTTACTTATTTGATTTTAGTTTATACATTCATATCTACCAAAAGTTCAACAGGTTACAGAAGTGGTAGGGTTCTGTCTAGCAAGTGTGAAGCCCAAAGTTCAAACCCCAGTACTGCCACTCCTCCCAAAACATAAAAAAGGCAAAAATGGACAGTAAAAATTCTTTATTCCACCCCTCTTTTCTAGACAGCTATTTCCTTCCCTTGAAGGCAACCAGTTACTAGGATGAAAAAAGAGCTATTTAAAATAGTTAACTATTATCAAAATTGTAGAAAACTTTAGAAAGCAGTGATTCTTATATAAAGTAGTGCCCAAATACCTGGAATCACACTATTAAAAGTAACTAAATAGGACTGGGGATGTCGCTCAGAGGTACAGTACTTGCCTAACATGCATAAGTCCCTGGGTTTGACCCCCCAGCCAAAAAAAAAAAAAAGTAACCTAGTATGAATTTTACAATATTTTTTGTATGTTGTCTTACAATAATGATATTTAATATTTAATTCTTTAGAACTCACAAGGGACTGTATTTAGTATTCTTATATTTAAATCTTAATCATGGTCCTTTCTTGTCAACTGAAAATTTTAAAATGTATTTGGCATCTGCGATGTGTAAACAAGGTCATTTTCTCTTTAGGTTTTAAAAAGAAAGTTAAACTTTCAGTAATGTGAAAGAGTTCTCCAACTCCTGGCTGAGATAATATTTTGTGAGGGCAAAACCTTGCAAAAAATGACCTCACGGGTAGAAGTTTTCAACTTTTGGGGGGGGTGGGGCTAGGGGTTAAACTCAGTTTCTTGCTTGGAAAACTGGTGCTCTATTATTTGGACCACACACCTCAGGTCCATTTTGCTCTGGTTATTTTGGAAGGGTGTGTAGGGGGGTGGGTGCTTCATGAAGTATTTGCCCTGACTGGTCAAAAAGCTTGATCCTCCTGATCTCAGCCTCCCAAGTAGCTAGGGATGTATCTAGAGGCCAGAATTCAAGGCGGCTCACACACTGAAAGAAGAAAGTGAACTGCACACAAAACCACCTGGGGGATCTTGTTAAAATGCAGATTCAGAATAGTTCAGGGTGGGGCCTAAGATTCTGCATTTTTTTACAAGCTCCCAGATGAGGCTCATGACATTGGCCCAAAAAGTAAGAAAGAAGAAAATCTCTACTGAAGGAAAAGAACGATCAAGGAAGGAAAAGTGTCTTTCTCACTTAGTGAAAAAAGCAGCCACTCTGAGATTCTAGGGCCAGTTGGCTGGCTACACCTGTGGTGAGGCCGTTTTACACACTTAGTGAATAGTACAAACCGTGAGCATCTTAATATAAAAAACACCAAGTCTAAAACTGGAGTGCTTCCAAATACATGGTAATGGCAGGAACAAATCCTTGGAGCAGAAATACTCTCTCAACCCATGTCTCGTGGAAGTACCACAGATTAAGATTCCCAGTAAAATAGCCAAGAACACAAATCATCACAAATGAGAGCCAGCAGGATCAAGAGAACAAAATTCTTCAGCAATTCCATTTCACATCACGGGTTACACACATAAAAATGTGTAGCAGGCAATCCTGGTGTTTGTGGAATTGCCCAAACGCCCACTGAGAATGGAAAATCTGTCACTCGCACGGTTAAACGAACAACTACATCACACTTTAATATGACTAGTCTCAAAACAGCGTAAGCTGAAATAAAACAAAAGAAATACAAACCGCATGGAAACATACGCCAAGGTCAAAAGCGTATGAAGTTACGCAACTGTAATACAAAGTACATAGCAATCCACAGTGGAAAGTCTGTTCTTAAATTGGATCAGTTCATAGACGTCATTTTGCTTCAAAACTTATACATGCACTACGTATGCTTTTGGTATCAAATATCTCATGATTGTTTAGTGAAAAAGGGATGTTGAATGAACACAAAATTTTAAGTTATTATCTTGGGAACTGGATGATGCGAAATTTTCGCTTTCTACAATATTCATGTCTGGACCACTTAAGATTTTTACCACGAGTAGGTAATATGTCTTTGAAAGAAATGATAAAAGAAATTTTAAAAATACATAAAAATAGGGCGACTTACGAAGGCAGTAAGTCTGTTCTCGACTAACAATTTCCCGGCCGTCACCACTGACGTTCCCTTTACCATGCTCCGTGGGATGCTAACTCAGTCACGGGCTGAGAAACGGTCCGACAGAACCGTTTTCAACATGCTGGTTTCTACTGAAAGCGTGCGTGATTCTTCTAATTATTACACGTGCCTTTGGCCCAATTGTGCACCTTTTCAATTTTTTAATGTTGAAAACGGCCGCCAATCCTTTCTGGTAAGTACGGCAGTCATCCCCACTAGCCGGGGAGCCCGCGCCGCGCGCACCCGGAGACCCCAGGACCCCGGACAGTACCGCGCGGCGCCCGGCGGCCGGGCCGCGGCGCCAGAGCCCGAGCCGACGCCCTCGCACGGCGGGACACACACGGAGCACCCGCGCACTCGTCACCCCATCCGCGACCTCGGCCCCGGGGCTGAGCGCCTTACTTGCGGTTCTCCACGCCCAGGCCGAAAAGCGACCAAGCGACCCGGCGAGACTGGATGCTGTCATGGCGCCGTCAGCAACGTTGCCGCAGGCGCAGCCGCTTGTGAGGGGCGGGCGCAGCCGCAGGCGCAGGCGCAGGCGCAGCCGCTTGTGAGGGGCGGGCGCACGCCGCTCTGGGGGGCGGGGCTCCTTGCTCAAACCCCGGAGTGCAGCTGCGTGTCAGCTCATCTCTGTCTTCCCCACACCACCGTCTCCAGACTCTAGTAATCGCCATTACACATAATATGTAAAATGGTAGTAGAGTTTATTAGGAAAGGAATTTAGGATAAAAGTAGGGAAGAAGTGGCAAAAAAGAGAGAACATTTCCTGTTCCCCATGCAGGATGCGGGAGTAAAGACTCCCTATTACACATTTTATAAACAAGTAGGATAGGAGCTTACAGGCTTCATACACAAAGGAGATTACCCTGATTTTTATCAGTACATATATTGAGATTTTACACTGTAACCACAAATATGTTTTGAAAGTTTGAGATGGAAATATTAAATACCGATTTCATCATACAACACGTGTACATGTGTCAAATTATCAGTGTACTCCATAAATTTGCACGATTAGAATAAGTAAAAATAAAACATCAAATTAATCTGTTTCCCCAAGTCGTTTTTGAAAATAAATTTTAGTAACTTCAAAATATATCCCAGCGTTTTACTATTAAAAACGCTGAGTAAAATCTTTATACATTAAAAAAAAAAAGCCTTCTACCGTCGTTAGCTAGATGTAAGAATAATTTCATTAATCTAGTACTCTTTCATTTATGTAGTATGTTCCTTTTATGTCATTCTTCCCGTCCTTTCAAGAGCTCCTAATTAGTCTGTTCTTGACCCACTGGCCAACTGACCTGAAAGGTGAGATTTTTCTAAAAAAATTATTGTACCGGGGATACACTGTGACATTTACAAAAATTCTTAGAATATATTGGATCCATCCCTTCCATCATTCTCCTTTAGCCCCCTCACTACATTCCTGGAATAGTTCCAACAGGTGACAGTTTTAAGTAAGGTACAGAGCAAGAGAACGTTCTCCACTTGGCGGTCCAGTGGAGCTGCCAGCTGCCCCAGCAGCTCCAGCGGTGTTCAGAGCATATGTGGCAGATTAAGCTGCTTCATGCAACCTGTGGCAAGTCTTTACAGAATTGCAGTGAACCACCCCTCCTCCCCACCAGAATTTTGTCTTTTAGAAAACTTCCTGGCTAGCTTTTGGGCCTTGGTAGTGTGTGACATCAGGTGTCTATACAATCTATTTCTTATAGATTGAGAGTTTCCTGGTCCTCCTAGATAATGAGCTCTTTTACTACGAGGTGGTGTATACTCAAGCAATCTTCATTGGCAGGTAGCTTACACTCCTGAAGTCACACTTTTTTTTGTGGTACTGGGGCTTGAGCTACTCCACCAGCCCTTTTTTGTGATGGGGTCTCTGCTGGCTTCGAACTGCGATCCTCCTGAGTAGCTAGGATGACAGGCTTGAGCCACCTGTGCCTGGCCTAAAGTCATACTTTTCACTCTTAGCTTTCTGGTGGCTGCCCTCAAATATTTCCAATAGGATAGCAGCATTGTTAGAGACTTGACAATTACCTCATTCATCAATGATTTAAATAGTGTATTATAGTTAAATGTAGATGCCGATAAGTTCTAAGAAATATTTATACATTTTTATATGGAAGATAATTTATATCATCCATGTGTAGAGCTTTTTAAACATCAACTTTACTTTCTAGGTAATGTGGCTGTGCAATATTTTTTAATTTTATCTTTTTACTTTTCTATTACTTTTTCATGTTTTGCTAATATTTCAGTGAAACTTTAAGTCCAAATGTATGTCTGATTGTTTATTATTGGCTTTCCATAATCCTTACATCAGACTACACCTGATTAGAGGCTGTTATTGCTAGAATAGCACGGGATTTTAAATTTTCTAATTTTGGGGTATTAGCTAGCTGACTATAAATTTTACTGTTAACATTTTACTGTGTTTTAACTGGAAATAAAATTATAGCTGCTGAAGTATATTTTTGAATCTAGTACCCGGGATTACAAGTATGTACCACCATGCCCGGCTGGTATGTTTTTGTATTTGGGTGAATTTTAGTAGAAGAACTGGTCCCATTTTCTACTTTGGAAGCTGCCATCTTTGATGCCTGATACCTGAGCACTGGCACAAAATCTTAAACTCAGTCAGCCGGACATTTCCACCAGATTTTGAATCTGGAGTGAGTGATGCATTACTGCTAGCAGAAGTATACATGATGTTCCAGCACTTAAGCTTAGAACTTGGCTAGTATTTTCCTCAGCTGGTTTGTTTTGGCTTTTGTTTCCCAAATCTGGTTCTCTAGCCTTTCCATTAATTTTGTGAGCTACCTGCTGTTCTTCCAATAAACTCTTTTTTCTGCCTAAGTTAATCATAATTGTTTGTTGTTTCCAACCAAGAACTGTTTACGGTATACTTTGATGGGATTCACTAAGCGTCAATTACAGCATGTCAGACACTCACTCCTCTCCTTCACAACCTCACCTCATTTCCTACTATGGAATTTGGAGGTCAATAGTATATGATGGTTTCCCTGATAAATTGTAAATTAAATGTTAAGACTTTCAACCAAAATCATTGATAGGTTTTTAAAACTGTATCGAAACAGCCAATAACCAGTCAAATATGATCCTATGAGCAATTTATCTTTAAATACTATTTATACGGTTATGAGTAAGTGAGAGTACTTTGATAAGCCTTGGAAGCTACTCAAACTTAGAAGATCCATGATGTTTCAAACTGAGGTATATGAAGATGTAAACTGTGTGGCCAAAATATTTGGTGGACAATGGAAATATTTATGTTTCTCAGTTACAATGCTCTTAGTATATTATTGTGTAACCAATTTATGAAAAATCTGAGTACTTTAAATTCTTTTAACTACTTGGTATATACAAAAGATCGGTCTATAGAATTAGTTTAGTAGATGTAATTATAAATGAAAATACATACAGTTATTGATTGTTTAATGATGGGGACATGCTCTGAAAACAGATTTCAGTGCTATGGAAACATCAGAGTGTACTTGTAAAAACCTACATGGTACAGCCTACTACACAGAGAGACTATAGCATATACCATAGTACATGCACTTCAGTTGGCTGAACTTCATTCTGTAGTGAGTGACTGTACTCTAGCATTCTAAGAATAAGCAATGAATTATACACGTTTTAGTTATTTCTCCTGAAAGGCATTTGTTCATTTATTAACATCAGAGGCAATTAACACGATGCTAAAAATAAACATGCATTAATTATACAATGCATACTTACAAAACCTTTTGTCCATTACAACTGGCGAATGCAAACAGACCTTCCATTCACCCTTAGTGCATTATTACTTTCACAAGTAAAACAGGAAAAGAAAATAGTGAATTTTATGCTATTCAGCACCTTTAGTAAAGTCAAAAGACTTAACATCTCCATATATCAAAAACATTTGCATCTGTGTCACCAAACATGTAAATTATTTTTTCCATTTAACATTAATTATTTTACTTACATTACTCTTTAGATCAATATTTTAACAATATTTAAAAATTATCTAAATTCATAAAAGTATCCCATAAATTTCAATATTTAGTTATTATGTACATACAAGGATGTTCATGAAAAAAGTTAAAGAAATATAGTCAGAAAGTTCAAGCAACATCAAATTTAGCAAAATTCCAACCAAATCAAGGCAGAGGGCATTCTAAAATCTTCATATGCTGCTAACATGAACATGAAAAGTTCCAGTAATAAAGTCAATATGAGAAATAATGTGAAATCAACAGTAGAAAATATATTTTAATAGGCATGATATGTTTAATAGCAACAGTAATAACTTTATAGAAAACTTTGATAACATTGCCATGTGTGAGCTACCTGGTTTGATCAAATGATAAATGTGTATTTTAGGATTAAAGAAGTAAAATTCAAAAATATATTTTAGCAGCCATAATTTTATTTCCAGTTAAAACACAGTAAAATGTTAACAGTAAAATTTATAGTCAGCTAGCTAATACCCCAAAATTAGAAAATTTAAAATCCCGTGCTATTCTAGCAATAACAGCCTCTAATCAGGTGTAGTCTGATGTAAGGATTATGGAAAGCCAATAATAAACAATCAGACATACATTTGGACTTAAAGTTTCACTGAAATATTAGGTAGCAAAACATATGAAAAAGTAATAGAAAAGTAAAAAGATAAAATTAAAAAATATTGCACAGCCACATTACCTAGAAAGTAAAGTTGATGTTTAAAAAGCTCTACACATGGATGATATAAATTATCTTCCATATAAAAATGTATAAATATTTCTTAGAACTTATCGGCATCTACATTTAACTATAATACACTATTTAAATCATTGATGAATGAGGTAATTGTCAAGTCTCTAACAATGCTGCTATCCTATTGGAAATATTTGAGGGCAGCAACCAGAAAGAATTTCTCTAAAAATATTTCCGAATCAAGAACAGCTATATGTGCAGCTCTCCCAATGAGTGAATCAGCTGTATTGGGCAATGCATTGATGACATTGTATCGAACCAAATTACAGTCTTTGCTTTGTAGAACCGGGCGAAGCAAATTGTGGATCATTTCTGAATAGATCTGTCCTATAGAACAAACAGATAAAAGGAAAACTATTTACGTAAGTGAGAAAAAAATTCTATGTCAACTTTTATGTAGTTTATAAAATTTAGTTACATTATTTCTATACAAAGCAGAAAAATTATCTTTAGAGTTTCATTTTTCTTCAGCTATCTTCTTTGATCTTTTTATAGAAAATATAAGTAATCACATTATCAAAGTAAAAATAACCATTTATTATATACTGTTTTTGTCAATTTGCTATTTTTAACTCAAAGCAATGTATATAACAAAGAAAATAGTTTCCTTCAAAATTAAGTCATTTGTAATTCATTACAGCATTATGAAAATAAACCAACCATAGTGAAATACATATATTTTTCTTTTTTTAAAGTGGTACTTGAGGTTGAACTCAGGGCCTTGGATTTGCCAGTCAGACACTCTTGACACTCTGAGCCACTCTTTCAGTCCTTTTTGTGTTGGCTGAGATAGGGTCTTGCTTTATGCTCAGGTTAGCCTGAACTGTGATCCTACTATTTGTGCTTCCCCACATAGACAGTATGACAGGCTTGCACTACTCTGCCAAGCCACTGGTTGACCCAGGATCTCAAGAACTTTTTCCTCGGGCTGGTCTGGAACTGAAATCCTCCTGGTTTCCCCCTCTCAACTAGCTAGGATACAGGCTTCCACCACTGTGCCCAGCTTTAAAACATTTTGACAAGGCAAAACAAACAACTTTATAGTCTATAGCAAGTACTTTAAAACTGTTTCTATGGCAGTTAGCATTTCTAAAATATTTTCAGAAGGAAGAGCAACTTCCTATAGTTAGAAGAACAGTGTGAACTTGGCTCACAAAACAATAGGATTCCTCTTCTAAGTTGTAGTTTTATTTAATACTTAGTTCTACTTCTAATTCAACGTTGTACTTCTCTCTCCCTTTTTTTTTTTTGTTAATTCTTAGAATGGAGTTAAATAGATTATGCTAAGCATGAAAAATAAAGATTAATATACATATACACAAAAATGTACAAATTGCCCCATAAGGGGCAAAACAATGTTTTAATGCTTAAGTACTACCTATCACTAATAGATGAGTACTAACATTTCCATGGAACCAGTGAATTTCAGAGAGGTAGATTTTACATTTCAGCAGAGAGAGAGGTAGGATGCAGTCCTGAGGAATGACGAGAAGGTAAGAATATACAGAAGCACAACCAGGGCAAGAGGAGAGAGGTATTTAAGAGAAACATTAGTATCACACAACTCCGTAAAACAAACAAACAAAAACCTTTTTACTCTCACCTCTCTTCTTAGTTTTCATTATGAGTCATATTGGATTTCTGGTTCCATGCTACTTTTTTTTTTTTTTTTTTTGGGTGGGATTGGGGTTTGAACTCAGGGCTTTGCATTTGCTTGAGCCACACCTCCAGCCCATTTTGCTGTGGTTATTTTGGAGATGGGGTCTTATGAACTATTTGTCTGGGCTGGCCTTGAACCTCGATTCAAGGGACCTCAGCCTCCCAAGGAGCTAGGATTCCAGGTGTGAGCCACAGGCACCCAGTGGTTCCATGCTGTTTTTAATTATGTTTACATAGGAAGAAGTCCAAATATTTATTCATTAAATTCCACATAGGCTCACCACCCTCTCCACGGAACAGAATCTTACTGTTAAAACAAAGGACATTCATCTGGTGTTAGCTATCTATCTAATGGGTAAATCTTTTTTGAATTTGTCCCTTAAGTGGATTCTAGCCTTGGCTAGAGCAGAAGTTAAAAAAAAAAGTTATTCTGATATCACAAACTGTACAGTGTTTGCTAAATAAATAAGTACCTACATGTGCCAGGTTGGGAGGGGGAGATGGGTAATATGATTGAAGTATATTGCATGGTCAATTTACAAAGGTACATTTATAATTTTTTGCAACAAAACAATAAGGGGTGGGGTTCTGGGGAGGGAGGATAAGAAATAATAGAGGGGGTAAAGATGATCAAAGTGCATGTATGGAAATATCACAATGAAACCCCTCACTTTGTATAATTAATACAGGCCAATTAAAATAATTAAAAAAATAGAGTCCGTCTTAATGACCATTTCACTTTCACAATGCAGAAAAAGCAAAGAATTGAGAGTATAAAAATCAGCTGTTAATAGGTGGAAAAGGAGGTAAAATGAAAGAAATAACCATATAAAAGATGGGAAAAAGCACATACACAGATACAACTTCTTGAAAGACATTAGATTTACTTCATTACCCGACTGCTTGTCCTTTAAAGCTGTTTTACACATTTCAATGCGGGCAGAATGATAAGGAACATAACGATCCTGCAGCGATCCCACCAGCACAACATTTTTGAAGTAATGCAGCCCTAAGAACAGAAAATAATGAAGTATAATGCAATAATTAATCCAATTTAAAGTTTATCATATTAAGTAACCAAATATTTATTTCCTCAGTAGTAGTAAGTTTATGACCTTTAAAACATCTTATGGATCCTTTCTTTAAATTACTATATATTCTCTACAAAAAGCCAGTTTCATTTTATGTAGTCTTTGTGATAGAAGAAATGTGTGTTTGCACTGAGGGAGAGCAAGGACTGTGATGTGGAGGGAGGGAAGAAATTAGATATGGTGGTCTGAGGTTCTACAGGAAGTATATGATGACATTCCTTACATTCCAAAGAGTATTTGTTTTAGTATTTAGGGACATTTCCAAAGAAACAAAATTACACTCTTCCATAAAAACACTTATGTAAAATCATTTAAGTCTTTTTCTTTAAGTTACTTTGTTAACTCATTTATGTACTGAAATCACATTTTTTTTTTAATTGTTGTGCTGGGTGGGGGCACACTGTGGCATTTACAAAACTTCTTATAATATATCAAATATATCATACTTGAATTCACCTTCTATGTCCTCTCCCTCCATTCCTGGAAGTTTCAACAGATTCCATTTTCCATTTACATACATGTGTACACAGTATTTGCACCATATTCACCTTTCTTCACCATGTAATCATATTCTTAACCTCTCTAGTATCAGTAATGTTCTAATGAACTACTTGGCTTGACTAGTATATAAAATTTTAAGTGATTATTAAATAAGAATTGGGGTGTGTAGATATGGAGCTTTGTTCTGGAATGTTCCAGATTAACATTTTGTTACTTTATGCCCACAGAAGCTCAGATATTTAGAGACAGGCCAACTGTGGGGAACAGTATGGATTTCAAATACAGGAGGACTTAGAAACTCCCTTTTTCCTCTAGAACTCAAGACCGCAATCTGGAGAAGAATGGACCTACACAAAGGCAGGTGATTTTGATGTTACTATCTATGCTAAAAACAAGGCTATTCATTTTATCTAATGAGATTATACTTTGGGGTGACATTTTGAAAAAGTACAATTCTAGGGTGTTAAGTGAAATAATACGAATTTCACATGCATATCTAATATTTCATAAAAATATTACAAAAATTTGATTTTTCCCTGACATTCCATGAAACAAATTCATTCTACTTTTGGTATAATTTGGCCACTCATGTCTTCAACATCATTAGCAGTACTTTGGGATCATCTATACATCCTAGTGCAAAGGTCTTCAAGCTGGTATGCATTTAACCAGTGGATAATCTAAGTCTCCCCATGGTGTGGATGGGCAAGCATAGCTTTAAGAAAATTGATTTCTAGATTCAAACCTCCATATGAGCTCTTTTCTCTAAAAATGACTTGTCTTTTTTCCATTGTATAAGGAGAAAGGTATTTCTTCAATTTTAGAACTTATTAAGTTATATGATGACCCCAGGGGAGAAAAGTATCTAGAGAACCAAAGAAAATATGAACCCTAACTTTTTGTGACCAAAATTACATTTTATTTGATTATATGCCAGTGAGAAATGGCTTTTCTAATTAGGTTGTAGGACACATGTTTTCCATAAACAGAATGAACTATATCTGTAATTCCAATAGAATGTGTTGAGGTTTTATATCTTATGAAAATATAATTAAGGCATATATGTATGTGTGTATATGTATGTATACAAACACACATATGTATACACACATGTGTATGTATGTATATATGTATGTGTCAGAAAACATATCCTTTGCTTATAGAAAAAAATTCCAGTGCCATCCTTAAATTTTACAAAGGGATATATATTTTTCAAAACTCTATCCCTGACAATACTATTTTACTTCAATTCATATAATTTCCCCATCCACAAAAGTTACATGTCACCTACAATTACGTATTGTATGAATTATGTATTTGCCAGATTACATGATCATTGTAACTACTTCATAAATTCCCCAGTGATCAAGATTTTAAAAAGTTTTATTTCTCTAATTTATATTACAATAACAGGTATCATATTTTTTCAAATATGAAACTCAAAGGCCCGAGTTGTGACAGCAGAGGAACTAGGTAAATACTTCATCTGAGTTGAACTCCAGCAAACAGAAATGTCTGGAGTCTTTAGTTTCGAAGCCATATTCTAGGTTCATTTTCTCTGCTCCTGCCTTTATTCCTGGTTAACTGGCTGTGGGTTAATACTTTACTAAGCCCCAGAACTGGCTACTTCTTTGTTGAAAAGTTACTTTTAACTCAGAGAACTGAGACGAGATTTCCTTATGTGTAGAATGAGATGTGCAACTAGAAAAAAAAAATTAAAGTATTTACTTTTCAAGAATATAAGAAGATTAAAATACAACTATTATTTTGCTGGAACATGCATTGATGTAACTGACATATGTAAAGGCAAATTTGACCTACTACTTTTATCCACTCACTTTTTCCCCCAACTGTCTATTAAGTTTTAAAGTAATTCATATGAGTTTTAAAGTAATTCATATTGAGTTATCTTTTATTTATTCTCTGGAAATGGCTAAAGAAGTAATTTTAAACTGATGATTTTGCTCCAGGAGGGACATCTAGCAGTCTCGTACAGACATTTTTGGCTGTAACAATTGGGGATGGAAAGGTGTGTGTGCTACTGGCATACAGAGAAAGGGCCAGAGATGATGCTGGACATCATGACAACGCACACCAACACTTGACAACAAAGAACTTTCCAGTCCAGGATCTCAATAGTGTTGAGGATGAGAAAGCCTGTGCTTTCTGAACACATTCTAAACAATATTAAACTATTCGTATTCCTTTAAAATACATTTTTGAAAGAATTTGTTTCCTAAGATAATGTTAGCTATTGCTAATTCTTTCCCACATTTTCAAAAACAAAATATAAATACTATTTACAAACTAAAAATGATACCTATGATTGAACACCTCTGTAATCTTCTGGAAAAAAAGATTATATTGTGCCATAATAGCACAGTATTAGACTTCTTTAATAGTTATACTTTATTTGTCAGAATCCAAGAGCTGGTAAAAAGAATCTAAGCAGATGCTTTTAAGAAGATCTTAAAGTTTATTTTACTTTTAAAATTCTAATAATAAATAGGTTCTTGTTTGGCTATTTTGAGCCCTATTTATGGAAGACAAGTGTCATTGAGTCAACTTTCTCCTGTGGCAATATACCCTGCCTACTCAACACTGATGTCATCTCATTTGTCTATTAAGGCTGAGATACAGCATGCCATAACTATACTGGACAATTTGTAAATGTTTATATTTTATCAGCAATTATAGAATGCCATTGGATTTTGTGGTCAAAAGTTGCTATAAAATTTATTTAATGTTTTATGGTTGATTCTTTGAGAGGTTAGTTTTTTGAGCTCCCTGTATATTCTGGTTATTAATCCTTTGTCAGATATATAGCTGGCAAAGCTTTTTGTTCCCATTCTATAAGCTGTCTCTTAAGTCTGGTGACTGTTTCCTTTGGTGTGCGGAAGATTTTTAGTTCCACGCTGAGGTATTAAGAGTTCTATTCATAAAGTTATTACCTATGTCTTTGTGGTCTAGTGTGTTTTCTATTTTTTCCTGGATTAATTTCAGTGTTTCAGATCTTACATTAAGATATTTAATGCATTGTGAATTGATGCTAGTACAAAGTGAGACACTGGGATCTAGTTTCAGTCTTCTGCAGGTGAAATCCAGTTTTCCAGGCACCATTTGCTGAAGAGGCTGTCTTTTTACCAATGCATACTTTGGGCTCCTTTGTTGAAAATTAAATGGCTGCAGTTGCGTGGGTTTGTGTCAGGGTCTCCTATTTTATTCCATTGGTCTTCATGTCTATTTTTGTGCCACTACAGTACTATTTTTATTGCCATGGCTCTATAGTATAGTTTGAAGTCAGATACTGTAATACCTCCAGCTTTGTTCTTTTAGCTCAGGATTGCTTTGGCTATGCAAGGTCTTTTGTGCTTCCATATAAACTTTAGGATTGACTTTCCTGTCTCAGTGAAGAATGACACTGAATTTTGACAGGGATTGAACTGAACATATACACTGCTTTCGGCAGTAAATTCATTTTCACATTACTGATTTTGTTGATCCACGAGCATGGGCTGTCCTTCCATCTTCTGATGTCTTCACTGATTTCATTCTTTATTGACTTGTAATTTTCTTTGTATAGGCTGGTCACCTTCGTTAAATTTATTCCTAAATATTTTAATTTTTTTGAAGCTGTTGTAGAATTTTGAGTTTTGTGTTCAAAAGTTGCTATAAAATTTACTTAATGTTTATAATGATAATGTCTTAACCAAAAAGTTAATTTACTTTTAACAGTAACATTTCTGCAACCTTTTCTTTGCCAGATCTACTGTGTTCACAAAACAAAAAAACGCATTATCATACCAATACAGGACTTCTATAAAAAATAGTAGTTTTCAATTGTTTTAGTAATCACATGAATTATTTTAGCTTTTTAAAGTGCTTTCTTCATTTAAAAATAATGAATAGTTTTCAATTAAGGAAAGCTATTAACTGATACATTGCATAGCAAAAGACTGTTTCAAAGGAAGACCTACAAGGAGAGGCTTTCCTCAAATAAAAAAGGGGAAAAGATAAATTTAGGAACCAGACTATTAATGGGCCTCATGCTCTTACCCACAGAATCTAAACTTCATCCTGAATGTTATACAGCACCTTGAAGGATTTTCAAACAGAACCAATATTCCATGATTTATTTTTTAGCTCATTTTCTCTAACAAGGAAATGAAACTGAGTAGAAAGGACATACAGAGGTAGGTAACTGGTTTGGAGGCAAAAGCAAAAGCAATAATCTATGTAAAAGTGATGAAGGTTGAACTAAGGCAGTAGCGAAAAATAAGACAAATATTCATTCATTACTAAGAAAGCTGAATGTTTTAGGACATATAACTTAGCAGATATGGGGTGGGAGACATGGGTGAGAAAAAGGAATCTAAAATAGCTTTTAAGTTGGGATAACTTAAGAAAAAGTAAAAATGGTTTAGGTTCTGTCATTTTTTAGAAATGCTTGATAGCCCTGAAAAAGGAAATAGTTATGCTTAGGGGAGGTCACATACAAAAGAGTGAAGGTAAAAGAAGTTAAGAAGGTGAATATGGTTGATGTGTTTCTTATACAAGAATGAATACAGAATTTTTAAACCTGTTGAAATCACCATTAGAAGGAGACTAAGCTAGAAAGGAGAAGAATAGAGATGAACCAATTAGGATTATAATACGTATATATACGGAAATGTCACAATGAAACACCATGTATAAGCTATCTTAAATGGATAAAAATGTCATTTTTTTAAAAACGAAATGGAGAACAAGAAGGTAAAGCAGATCCTGTTTGGGGGTTAGTACCAGTGGGAGGGGAGAGGGTATAAAGAAAGGGTGTAGGAGGGTGAATATGGTGGAAATATTATTTATACATGTATGTAAACTGAAAAATGAGACCTGTTGAAACTATTCCAGGAATGGGGAAAAGGGGATAAAGGAGAATGATGGAGGGGTGAATTCAACGAAGATATATTCTAAGAACTTTTGTAAATGTCACGATGTATCCCCAGAACAACAATAAGATAACAACAAAAGTAGCTGTATAGCTTATACAACCATGTGAGAAAATTAAACAACTACTCTAACAACTGCTTAGTTTTAGATTCTGTGATTTCATTACTATGAAATTACAGTAGAATACTTTTTAATTATCAGGAAGATATGCTGGTAAGATTTATTTAGAAAAAGTTGTTCATGTGCATAGTCTCAAAACTGTTACTATATACTTACCTGCTTTGTTACTAAGCTTATATAAAAATGTTTGGCGAGGGTCTGAGTGGTCTCGGCATGTCAGTTGCAAAAGAGAACCTGATTTTTTCCATTTCTGCATAAACCAGAGACCTAAAGAGTTATGTATAACATGTGAATACAAATGGAAATACATAGTAACATATGCCAAGGTCATTAATCTTAACATTTACTTTGCTTTGAAAAAATGACATCTCCCAAATTAACTTTATTCTAATAAAATACATTTGCAAAATATTTCCACTTTCTGATAGCAAATATTAACATATGTACACAAGCAGAGGTTAACTATAGGTTAATGGTGGTTGATAGAGGTGTTGTTATTTCTATCCTATCAGTAATGAAACACATGATAGTATAGAAAAAAATTTGGGGAAATTGTACCTTTACATATATTAAGATGAAATTACAAAAAAGCAAAGGGAGAAAAACTTCAAAAATAGTAATAGGTACAAATGCCTACGCCTTGGGTTTTCATTCTATACATAACAACACCTAAGTTACAGTAGACTGACTCTTAGAATGAACAATAGGTTAATGTTTTCTAAAAACAGCTGGATATTACGTTTCATTTTTAGTTGTACTTCTTTATATTATCAAATGATCTTCATTTTAACAGAAATTAAATCAAATTTCAATCTTTCCAGCATTGGTTTTCAAGACTGTGGAATACTCACTTCTGTGTTCATTGCTTCTAGTGTTATACAGGGGAACATGGGAAGAAAAGGGGAAAAATCTCTTTAATTGATTAAATCTGACAGTTTTAAGGAGCTGGGAAAAAGTTTAATGAAGAAAGAAATGTATCACATGCTGGGTTATATTTCATGTTATTTAAGGATTTCATTTTCCTCTTGCTTTTTGTTTTTTGAGAGTCTTCCTATATATCTCAGTCTGGCCTTGAACTTGAGATCCTCAGCCTGCCATGTGCTGGGATTATAGGTATGCACCAGTACACCTAGCTTCATTCTCTTTTTGAAACTATAAATATAGAACTGACTGTACCTTGAAATAACCAATTTGAAATGGGATACAATATAAGTAAGTATGGCTTGTCAATGAAAAGGGATGAAAAAGAAAATAGGAAACTCAGAAAATAATACAGAAGCAACAATATCTAATTTATTCTCACAGTGGGAATCAATCAACTAAACTATGATCCATTTAAAAAAAAAATCTAAGGGAAAAACCAAGCCAATCAACAGGCAAATCAAGTACCAGATATTTCTCAGTGTGACTATTAATCAAAATTAGGGTTTTAATTTTCATTTCAATTTCTGTAGAAAATTTTGATCAATCTGTACAAATTACTTTTGTATTTCTTAATTGCTACCATGCTAAAATCAAAGCATTAACATTCTATAAAAAATATCTTATAACTTTATAATATATTAAATATCTATAGATAGGAGAATAAACACTTACTGAAAATAGAATTTAATGGAAAAATGGGGAAAAAATGCTCTTGTGACTTTTGATAAATACCATTGCAACATGAGACTATTTGATTTTCTGTAATGACTTATCAACTTATTTTATGTATGCAAGACAGAAAATTAGCTACATTTTGTTTCATAAGATTCCAAATATGTGACAAATTTGTGCTAATTAAACCAGAAAATATTAAATCCATATTTAAAATTTCTACCTATGCCACATTTTTATTATAGAACAATAAAACTTTTTACCTGTATTAACGAGAGCACTGCTATTGTAGAGTGTACCAAGGTGAGGTCCAGAAAGAGAGAGAAAGGTATGAAGTTTGCTGAGGTAATATTTAAACCTTGGCCTTGTAAGCACTGAACGGATTATTAAATTGCCCAAAGAATGTCCAATAAAACTTTAAGAGGAAGAAAAAAAATAAAAAGAGACATTTCTTGCACAGTATTTGTTTTAAATACAAAAATCAAAGCTGATACATTATACATACATTTGAAATATAGGAATTTGGAAATCTTTAATGTTTTAAAATTAGGTTCATTACTTTAATTGATGTAATTTATATTTTGAAGGGAAAAATATGAGAATGTAGGAGATTCCTACTATATAATTTAAATGCTTAAATCAATAACATTTATCAGAAAAATTTTACCTATTATAATTGGAAACTGCATAGAAACAAGTATTTTAAAAAGTAATATAATGCATACACACAAATCATTTGCTTGTTAGGTTATGATTTCCAACAAAATAATAAGACTGTAACTACAAAGGACAACTTAGGAGAAACTGTGTACCCTTTTGTCTTTGCTTCACATTTCAAAGTAGACAGTTTGAGGAAATAAGGTTTTAAATTGTAATTGACATGTAAATAATTATCTATCTATGGCTACAATGTAATCATTCAGAACATGTATACAATGTACAATGATCACACCAGGGTAATTACCATTTCCATTTTCTCCAACATTACTCATTTCTATCTAGCTTCTAGTTACTTCATATGATAAACTGGACAGTTTTGTGACAAGCAGTATTTTTATGGCACAGGTAAAACATGTGCAACCTCTAACCTACTTTCTGTCTGTATAGACTTGCTTATTCTAGACATTTCATATAAATGAAATCACATAATATGCTCTTTCTTTAGAAACTGTTAATTTTTTTCTTTTCTCTTTGAGTTGCAGTTTCTTGTATTTCAGATAAGGATAATCTGAAATTCATAGAAATATAAAAATAAGTTGTACAACATTATATAAATACCTTATTTTTGAGACTGTTAGACTATATATCTGAATATACTGTATTATCTCATCCAAAAGGCGATCAGTCATGCTATCAAAATCAGCAAAAGTGTCATTCTAAACAAAAGCAAAAGGAACGTATTAGATACTAAAATATGTATAGTCACATGAAAAACTAACTGAATATGAACTTACTTTTTCTTTTTTGGTTTGTTGAGAGAGGCTCTTGCTACGTAGTCCAGGCTAGCCTGAAACTTGCTATGTAGACCAGGCTGGCCTGGAACTCAGGATTCATGCCTCTGTCTCTCAAGTGTCAGAATTACAGGCATGCAATACATGCTCAGCTAACATTATTTTTCATTTAGGTGTTGGGGAAAAATGGTTAAGTCCAATGTTTTAAAAAAGAAGTTAGTGAATATCATATTAATTATATTAAAATGAGCAAAGAGTAAGTTTCTAAGGAAAAAGGTTCAGTAGTTATCTATTTAGCATACTATTAGTATTAAACATAAGGTACTTATAGTGACTTAATTAATTAAACATTTATATAGAAATGTGAAATTCTAGAAATGTTTCATACACGAGAACTCTTACGTCAACATGTAAACCATATATATTTTCTTTGGATATCCACTTATGTTAAATTTCATAGAAATCAGAAATTATTTCTACCACCACAGGCATATTGTAGCAAGCAAATATCGAGGGAGGAACTGGTACAAAAATGTTTGGTTCTACTGAAACCACTATCATATTGTACCTGATTTCTTTCAGACATAAGAAAATCAATTCTTCCTCCAGGCAATCCAAGTTCAATATAAGTCTTTACCAGTCGGAGATCTGCACTGTTACCTAGAAAAAGAAAAATGATGGTTAAGGATGAGATACAATAAAATGTACAAAGTACATTACCATGCATTTCTATGGCTTTTGGAAACAAATTTATGGTCTATTACATTTGTGAATAGAAAATGTGCTGTAAAAAAATTTCTCTCTTATGTCAAAGATGACTTCTATAAGCCAGACAATGCCCAGCTTTTGTTTGTTTCTTAGGAGGTTTTGGTCACATTGAGGCTTTTTCCTTTTCTGCCTAATAGTGTACCTGGTCACTAAACTGTCAACACTTCACTTTAGTGACTTCCGTTTAGGATAGCTGTAAATGACTGATTTCCTCCCATCACCCTCAGGTGGTGGCCACTTAACAATCCTCGAATGCATCAGATTTAAACTGCTGACTTTCCCTTAGTGGCGTTGGTACAGACTATCTATAAACTTATCTATGGATATAAAATATATAAATGTGAAAATTATTCTTTAAAAATTAGTGAAGTTTTGATTCCTTTGGTTTATCAGCAATACACGTCATTATCAATTGTTAAATTTTTATTTTATTCATATAAAATTTGTCTTTTAGGTATTTTGTGATTAATGTACTGAGAGATAATTATTTTATTCCTGATTTTAAAAGGAACACTGTTAAGTGTTTTGCTACTAAGTTTTCCATGGCCTGGAAATGTATTAGGTTAAGTCACATTAACGGATTAGAGACTAATTGCACTTAAGATTTAACATCTGATGCATAGTTGTCGTAACTGGGAATAAATAGTAGATCTTATCAATAGTACCTAACTGATGTACATTTTATTTATAAATTTCTTTATATTTACTTATCTTTGCAAACTTAAACTCTTTTGCAAACTCAGTTTAATATATTTGCTAGATTGATCTGTTTACTAAGTATATTTATGTCAGATTGGTCAAGTGGCTTTTTGGGAGTGTTGGTATGATCTTGTAAGATTTGGTAACAATTAGGTTTAATGAATGGGCTACTTTTCATCTTTTTCTTATTGTTCTGGTACAGTTTCTGTGACATAAGGAAAATCTGTTTCTTGAAAATTTCAGAGGATCTGCCAGAGATTCTACTGGATCAAGAAGTCTTCCTTGGGGGGGATGATTCTTTGGAAATTTTATTATTTTGGAGATAGGGAAGAAAGGTGGGAACTGACAGTATTTTATTTATTTCAGTACTTTTTTTTTTTTTTAGGGAAAAAAAATCTCTGATTACCTGAGGATTTAGTAGCAAACACCTTTCTTTAGTACTTTTTATAACCCATAAAATCTAGTTTGGTTACAGAGTGACATTATAATACAGTCATACACTGTTAAGTTTAGATATATTTGGCCTCTTTTAACAGTTTCTACATCTAGGAAAAAAACTGCTGAGTAACCAAAATAGCTGTCATAAAGCCACAGCATAAATGCCAGGTATTTAGAATTTAATGTATACTGTAATTATCAACCTTAATTCACAGGAATATTGATTTTCCTATCCCATAAGATTTAAGAAGCAAGCTAAAGGAGAACTAGGAAGAGTATCTAATCTATCAAAGGGAGACAAATGATTACCATGGGTGACAGATGACAAAACCAACAATAAAAGATAATGCATAAAGTATTAAACAAAATGTTGGCAAACGAGTGAGTATACTCTAATATTACACTTAGTAACATCAAGCCTATTTGTACTTCAGAATGTATTCAATGTCTGCTTCAGAATATATTAATTTACACAATTAAATACTTTCTAGTTTCAAAGATGAGGAAAACTAAATGAGATCTACTAAGAAAAGGAAATGTATTAATTTGTATGGGTTACATCCATAGATATCACATACCATCTAAGCCATGAACACAGACAATGAGATGGACTCCACCTTCAGAACCATCTTCTTCTTCCATGCTAAAATAAGGTACTGAGGATGCCAGCAGAGGAACATCACTGTACATGAACCCAGGGAGTTTAAGTTGCTTCAATTCTTCTTTTGCCTGAAGAAAGCTAAAATAAAATATTATAAAAAGATATTCCTATTAAAGATTATATCCAATTTTTAGAACCAAAAAGACAACCTCCTGAATTTAGAAAATTGCAGCAGAGGAGGAAACTCAGATACATACGTACTATCTTTTCTTTTTTTTGTGAACCCAGGGCCTCAAGCAAGCTAGGCAAGCACTCTACCTAAAGATTCTCTTGTTTTTATTTTTGAGATAAATCACACTAACATTACCTGGGTTGACCTCAAACTTGTAATCCTCCTGTCTCTGCCTCTAAGTAGCAGTATTTGGTTTTAAAATCATGAAAACAAGTAGATCACCTTGGTGATTTAAAATCAGGATAATTTTCTTTGCTATATTTAGTATATATTCTGATTAAATATGATGAACACATTAAGCTTGAAGTCATTTAAAAACATTCTTTCAAACTTGAAATCAACTAAGAAAATATAAGTCAGGAGCCCACTAGTGGCACATGCCTGCAATCCTACCTACTTGGGAGGCTGTGATGGGGATTGCAGCTCAAGGCCAGATTGGGCAAACAGTTCTCAAGGCCCCACTCCAAAATAACCAGAGCAAAACAGACTGAAGGTGTGGCTCAGGTGGTAGAGTGCCTGCTTTGCAAGCACAAAGCCCTGAGTTCAAACCCTAACTCCATCAAAAAAAAAAAAAACCAAAACCAAAAAAACAACTAGAAGCAGTTATCTTTTCTGTAAAATTTAGTATTGTATGCACAGAAAAACGGGGAGCGTTTATAATTATAATTTCTACAGAAAAATTTCTATGAAAATTATTAATTTCATGTTTATCATGTAATCAAATCTTTGTTCCTTTTTAACTTTACATAAATGGAAGGAAAGGAGATATTCTATAAAATATAACAGTAAGAATGGTAGTTATAGTACTCAGCAGACTTGGTTATTTTTACTTTTCCTCTAAAAATACCAATAAGGGGCCAGGCATGGTGGCTCATGCCTGTAATCCCAGCTACTTAGGAGTTGGAGACTGGGAGGATCACAGTTTAAGGATAACCTGGTAAAATATTAGTAAGACCCCCACCTCAACCAACAAGCTGTGCTGTGTGGTGGTATGTGCTTGTGGTCCATGGTACATGGGAGGTCATAGGTAAGATGAACCAGGTCCTGGGAAAAAACTCAAGACCAGATCTGAAACATAACTAAAGCATAAAAGGGCTGTGGGTGTTGCTCAAGTAGTAGAGTGCCTATCTAGCAAGTCCAAGGCCCCAAGTTCAAACCCCAGTACTGCCAAAGAGAAAATAAATAAAATAAGAACACTAGTAAGAAGAAGTAGAACCAAGAGGCATGTTTGACTATAAGTGGTGACATATACTCACTGAGAATGTCTGACAAATCTAGCCAACTTGGGGATTGCAAACATCAAAGTTATTAAGTATTTAACACTGTATCATTGACTGAAAAGTATAAATCAAAGAATCTGATCAACAGTGAGCTGACAGGATACACTGAGTAAAGACACAGAGACCATCATTTTCTGATGAATCAGAGACAGAGAGGCATCCAACACGTGGAATAATCTTTGGTCTTTTGGCTTATTACAATTTTTGCATTGCTAGTGAAACCACTGATCTCACTATCCTTAGGCTCTATCAGTCTTAACTTTATATGTAAATTAGAGTATCTGTAAACTTTAAAAATCTACTTTACAGAGACCCAGACTTCCCACCCTAGAGTTTATAATCTGTCTAGGGTAAAGCAGTAAGAATATTTTGAGAACCAATGTATACTCATAAACCTGTATCAAACCCATTTTTTGGATATTTTACTGGTTCATGAAATTTTAATTCTGGAAATGACTGATGTAACTGACACAAAAATTCTGCTGGATACAATTGGAGGACATCATGTTAAGCGAAGTTAGCCAGGATCAGAAACACAAAAGCCGCATGCTTTCTCTCATATGTGGAAGACAGATCCAAAGATAAACATATACACAAAAACAAGCATGACCATATACAAACTCAGATGCAGAACATGTCTGTAACAGTGGAACTACTCTATGGAACTTAGGGAAAGAGGGAAAGGAAATGAGATGATAGAGCATCAGTAATATGGCATAACATAAAATGTGAAGGTAGAGGATATAAGGTTGTGTATTGAAAGCTGTTGAAAAATAGGAGAGTGGGAGGTAAAGGGAAAGGGAGATTAATGGAAGGGGTTAAATGGACCAAAGTAAAGTATAACCACAGTGGTATACTTTGAACATCAACTTAAATATTAATAACGAAAACCAGGACAGTAAAATAGGTGCACTGTGTGTGTGTGTGGGGGGGGGGTATCAGTGGGGAGGGTGAAGGAAGGAGATTAAGGTGACGGTATATGGACTTCATATACCTATATGAAACAGAACTAAGAAATCTCTTGCAATTGTTTTAAGTGGGGTGCGGAGGCAGTTAAGGGGGAGAAACGATGGGGGCAATATAAATAACGCATAATAGAAGTCTAATTGGAATTGTCATTATGAATCCACCTCACCACTGAATAATGAATATATCCTAATAAAAAATTAAAAGAAAAAATAACTTTCTACTACCACCTCTTATTTATCTACTATTGTCTCATTTTCTGGATGTATTGATGAAAGTGAGCTTTTGTCTGGGAATTAGTGGGGAAAATGAAGTACTAATGAAAACAAGGGTTTTAACCTCAATTTTTCTACACTTCTAAACATAAAATGGAATTTTTTAAAATTAGGAATATCTAGCCTACAGAACAGACCATTTAGGAATTATAGATCTATTTGTCAAAGAGTATATTGTGCTCATTTCTCCATTGTAGATAGTTAATCAAAGTACTTTTTATGTTAGTGAAAACAAAACAAAATAGAACATTCAACCCTTTAGCACTATTTATGATGTTCTCTCTACATATTTAGTAGCACACACTATGAAACTCCAATTACTTACGCTTGTATTTGAGGTTTTGGTGAATTGTCATACCAGGAAATTGAAGAAGTGAAGTTGTAAGAAATGCTGCTTGGCTGCTTTGTAATGGCATCAAATTTACTTTTAGAAGAATGTTTAACACTACAAGGAGACTCTCGTGGTGCAGTTGGGAAAGATAAACAACCAGAAGTACAGACAGTAGGCATATGTATACCATCCCTCAGATGTTCATGGTTTACTTTTTCAGATTTTATAAGTCTTTCATCTGCTAGTGCATCTCTGCTTGTATGGTGAGCATATATTGTTCCATCCAAAGCTGGATAATCTGTTTCTTCATAATATCCATTTTGTACCATTTGTTGATCCTGCCCTTCCTCCTCATCCTCTTTGCCCTGCTCCTGCTGAAGATCACTAACTTCTTTTTCAAAAGTTTCCATGTGAGGGCTAACTGTATTGCTGTAGCTAACAGCACATGTGTCTGAAATACCTGTACTGCTCTGAGAACCAAAATAATTTTCCACAAGCCCTTCCTTTACTATGTCAGTACTAGCTAAAAAGGGGTCACTTGTACTCAGAAGAGTTTCACTTTCAACTGTTAGGGTTTCTGAATATATTTGTTTGAGATCTAATGGGTCACTATTTTTTCTCTCCACAGTTCTACCTTCACTAACTTCTGCATTAGTGGAAATGGAACCTGAAACAACACAAGGAGTGCCTAAGCAAATCAGCTTTGAATTTAACATAACTGCTGTTCTTGCAGAGTTATTAGGTTTATCAGGACTCTGGGAGCTTTTACAAATAGTGTCCAAGTTAAGTTTGGAGTTGCAACTACTTTTCACATCACTGGAAGTATTTTTATCTGAAAAATAAAAAGGTTCTTTAGTGCTTGAATTTAAGGAATGTATTGCTAAAGTTTCATTGTCCAAATGCCCTGAAAATACAACACACTGCTGTTGCAAAATAACACTTGACTTTTTCGTATCATCACATTTTGGCAAGTCAGTTGCTCCTAGATTTAACACAGTCTTGCTATCAATTAGATGGCACTGGGGTCCAAGAGATTTCTTAGAATTTCCATCAGGTGACAGCTCATCATCAGAAGGTAGAGAATTTATAGACGTCAAAGATGACTGTATTTCACTTAAAGCACTTGTACTCTCAGTGCAATGACTTCCTAATGAAAATTTTACATTGTAATCAGGTTTCACCAAAAGCTGAGGAAATAATCTCTCATTATTATAAGGACCTTGGCCGTGCGCAGTTTCAAAGACTATCTCAGGATTTGGATGTGTTGCACAAGAACTTGGTTCACTTTCAACACCTGAATCTGAAAATCTAGAGGAGGCATATGTGGCATTAACATCTGGTAACTTAATTGTATCTCCACTTACTACAACATGATATTCTTTCATACAAGGAGCAGGTAGATTACTTCTTAATTTAGCTAGTGATTCTCCAATAGAATGACACTTCACTTTCTGCAAAGCTTCCTTTTCAAGTGTTATTTCTATAGATGTAGATTTACCATTAGAGTCTAAGGACTCAAAGTTGGGTAGTAAATTATCTAAAAATATTTCATCTTGTTGAAGCTCTGTCCAAGGTCCTATTTTAACAGTCATTTTCTCTTCACTGAAAGGATCTTTATTACTGGGCTTTACTTCAATTGTTCTAACTCCTGAAGATGGGCTTGTTTGATGATCATGGCAATCGTCTGATGAACTTCCGGATGCCAGATTGTGTTCCATATGTGTAATTTCACTATCATCTTGACAGATATCAAGTTTACCTGAAATGGACAAATTTGCACAAAGATTTAGGCTGCCAGAGTTCAAAGGATCAAACTGGTCTGGTGGTATATTTTCAATATCTGGAGAATTTTGTTCAGTTCTCTCTGTATTAGTTGGCAAATAGCTAGCTTCCTTTTGACTTGTCTGTCTGATGCAGGTCTTTGGGTCAAAATTATATCCACTTATTGTGGAATCCAGACCTTCCTTCTGACTAAGTGAAGGATTGCCTTCAAAGCATTTAGTGAGATCATTTGATGCTGTACTTTTCAAACATTTGTAGCCTACCAAAACCACAGAATCCTTAGAGTTCTGTTTTATTAATTTTTTTGTGTTTTCTGGTTTCATTGTTTTCATGAGTTTAGTGACCTTAACCTTGGATTTATTTGATTCTTCGTTCTTTCCTTTTAGAGATTTTGTTAGCTGCTTTTCACCTTCTGTATACCAAATATTGGAGGCACCAGCAGGTCTGACCAACTCTGGGCTAGAAAGTCCTGTTACAGAGCTTTCTTCAGTCCCATATTTATCCATTCTACTGGACTCTGATCTCGGAAGATTCTGAATTCCCATCCAGGGTGCATCTAAGTCTTTTATCCAAAGAAAAAAAGATTCAGGTTTAAAACAAGTATGAGAACTCATGTAATTAAGACTACTTTCTCTAACTATAGCTTTTTAATATCCTCAAAAAATAAAACTAGAGGGGACAATTGTTTCATGTTAGGGAATTTTCTTTTTGTATGTTTGAAGAATACACTGAAAATTATATATATATATATATATAATATGTATATTTTAGTTAGATTATACTTACCTTCAATAACTGAATCTAAATACCTATCTTCAAAGATTATAGGTAATGAATTGAGATCTCCATCTAATTCACTACATTCAATAGGTAGGGGTGGAAGAGAACTGCAGAAGGAAGTATTTTTGATAGCGGTGCACATCTGTAGATGACTCTGAGCACTGAAAAATATTTCTTAAATCAGATTGTAATGAAAAAATACTACATCCAACTCCACTTTACACTTTACCCTGTTCTCTTCCCCCCACCATTCTTATCCCCTTTCTTTAAGACACAACCCTTCTTATAAAAGAGCTTCTTGGTCAGAGATAAAAACTGGTAAAATAAAAATCATGGCTTGTTGACAAATTATTTAATTTCTAGCATATTCCTTTATACTTTCTTTTGTTATTTCAAGGTGAGTAGCTAGGCTTACTGTCTGAGCTTCAAAAATTTGCTGCGAGGGGGTGGCAGAGTGGCTCAAGTGGCAGAGCACCTGTCTAGCAAGTGTGAGTTCAAACTCCAGTGCCACCAAAAAAAAAAAAAAAAAAAAAATTGCTGTGAATAACATGCAGGAGAAAAGCCTGATGCGTACTAATTATTTGATGGGGACACTGGGAAACAAGTGGGAGCCACTGTGGCTGCTTTATTTAACACATAGTCACAAATATAACAGCTAATTCAAACCAGGCATGTAACTTTTAACTCAAAATGGTTGACTTTTCTTATGGAAAATTTAAACAAATCAAAAATAAACAGAATAAAATACAAAATTCCATGTACCCACCACTCAGCCTCAATAACTAACATATGCTCTTCTTGTTTGATCTGTGTCTTAATATTCACTATTTGCCCCCACACTCTACTATTGTTTATAGGTGTTTTTAGGAGATATAGTTAGTATGAAGTGAAATATTCCACCTTGAGCACTATGATTTTGACAAATGAATACACAACACAGAACATTTCCATCTACCCAGTTTCCTCATGTCGTCCCAATTTCCCAGCCCAGGTCAATCCCAAGAGGGCCACTGTTTTGACGTTTTTTACTTTAGTTTGCTAGTTTCAGAACTTCATAATAATAAATAATATATTCACTCTTTTGTGTCTGCTTTCTTTTGCTTAGGATAATATCCTCAAAATATTCTTTAAAATCAAGAAAACCAGACCCAAGTACACTCAGTAGAAGAGATGGAAGGCATTTATTCTGCATATTTTAAGTATAAATCAGTTGCGTAACAGAAGGAAGTGCCAGTCAGACCACCCGTGAAATGTGTAATAAAAAGTGATGAATTTAAGAGGCACAACCTGTAAAAGTAAAGATCAAGATGGCTGGAGCAAGAGCTGTATGCGACTATTGATGTAGTAAATCTGATATAAGAGGAGACAGGATAAATACATTACGTTCCTTTCTAAAAAGTAAGGGGCTTTCATGAAGTAATTCATAAGATTATACCCAATATGATTAAGGAACAGATTTCTGAAAATCAAATTCCTCTACTTTTTTCTATTTTAAATGCTGTATATTCTGCCACTAATAAATTCTAAAATGGACAAGTTACGTAGAAAAGAAATAAAATCATTTTAACTTTAGACATCTGTTACTCACTGAAGTTCTTGGTATGCAATGGCAGCTTCTCTTGGATGTTCAAAACAAAAGAATGCCTCAGAAAATCTGCGAACCTAAAAAATTCCAAAAAGGAGTATTAAAAACATGGTCAATCTGGCATATAATGATAGGGAGACTGCCTCCATTACATTCCATAACCATTCCTGTGAGCATTAAACATCTGTCTTCAGTATGCCAAGCACTGGATTTTTATTCTGAATGAAATAAAAGAAACAACAGAATCTACAGTCAAATGTCAAGTTTATAGCTGGGCCCCATTTCTCCTCCTTAAAGGCAAGGATTCTATTTGTCTTATTTGCCACTACATCCCCAGTACACCTAGAGTAGTGCTCAACACATGGGAATCTGATAAAAGTCAGCTGACAACCAAATGGCTAAGTTCCTCTTTGCTGTGTGCCAGGCATTCAAGTTTATGCCTACTGAACAGACTGGCATTGTGACTTTGAGCATCTAACCTTTGAGGCTCAGCTGACTCATTTTCAAATTACACTTAATACTTGTCCTACATATGGATTTTTGTGAAGAACAAGCAAGATAATACATGTGATAATTGTTTGTAACCTGGAAGGTGTAAATAAATACACTATTATAATTGCCATAATAGCATTTACTACATTCTGCCTTAGAATATAACTGAATGCAGGGATCATATCCCCTCCTAAAGTATAATGCTCCTTAGAACTGTTTTGATGCTCTAAAACATATATATCTTGGCATGATACAGAAGAAAGTACCTGGTAAATACATATGGAATTAAGGTGAATATGTCTTCCATTATATTTGCATTTAACCCTTTCAGTTTTTAATCACAAAAGGACAAGCTTTGTCAGCTACTGGAGCAATGTTAAGCAACAGTTAGGAGATGAAAAAGATACCTTGTTTGGGGTACAGGGAGGAGGGAGAAATTATGTTACTTTTTGAAATTATAATATTATAGTGAAGATTGCTTTCTAAAGGGAAATACGATTTAGGACCTTAAAATCTTTGCTTTTAAATGTACAAATTAATTAGAGATCTATTTTACTTATCAAAATCTGGCCAAACAAGATTTTGATGTACTAAACATGTTTCCCTAGGGAGAGGAGCCTGACTCTTCAGAAGAACATGTTAAAAGGGAGTGGGGAGAGGCAAGTTCTTTCAAGTGCTGTCTAACTGCCTCTCATTTGTCTCCAACCCTAAGGAAAAGATGAGAAAAAAATATCTGTCTGTCTAGAGAGGTTTTTCCCTGGTGACTCTAAAGGTTGAAGAAATGCTAAACTATCTGGATTCCTAGACTTGCAGGTGGACCTGCAAAACTGGTAAGCTGCTTCTTTCTACAGGTTCCCCAATTCCTACAATAACCATCATTTCATGACAGTATCCTACCATCAAGAATCTATGATAAAAGGTTTATTTTCACTCTTTGCTTTAAGCCATAAAAATCCTTTGGAGGAGATATTATCATCATTTAATAAGTGAGGAAAATAAGGCACAAAAAGGTTAGCCACTTGGCCAAGATAACACAGCTAGTAAGTGAAAAAATGGGATTCAAATAAGTATTTAAGAAATTCCAAATTTTGTGCTTTAAACCACTTTTTTTTTCCCTTCTGCATCAAGACTCCACATTAATAGAAGTCTTTCTTTTCCTCTACAGGGCTCATACAGGGTTCTCTCTAAATTCTCTCACAATGGTTACCATGCTGAGGCAATGTGTAATGAATAGTCTATTAATTGTATTGTGTGGCCATAACTAAGGTATGAGTGCCACCTGATGGTAATTCAATTTAATTTTAGGCAAAAGACATACATTAAAATGTGAAATTTACAAATTTACGCTTCAACTACAAGGAATCTGTACTACTGCTCTAGTACATATGTTTATGAGTTTTGTTATATACCTAATTTAAAAAAAAAGTTGAAATTTATTTTTAAAAACTTACTTGACAACATCAACTACTGAAAATTTAGCAAAGAGCTAGGAGGAAAAAACTCTTGAGCATTCAAAATAGGTATTTGTTATTAATGCTTTACAGAGTCGAATGTTCCTTTATCTGTGTTCATCTTAATATGTTCATTTTGCAAATGTATACTGAACAATGCTCTTTAAGTTCTTGTACTCATAGCATTATATCATAAAGTTTAACTGATTTCTTAATCAGTTATTTTTTAATTTATTAAAATTTTTTTTTGTGGGACTGGGGATGTTTGAACTCAGGACTTCCTACTTGCAAAGCAGCCACTCTACCTAACTTGAGCCACACCTTCAGGCCATTTTGCTCTGGTTATCTTGGAGATGGAGGTCTTGTGAACTATTTGCTCAGTCTTCAAACTGCGATCCTCCTGATCGCAACCTCCCAAATAGCTAGGACTACAGATGTGAGCCTCCAGTGCCTGGACACAGCTCTTTAAAAAAGCAAATTAAGCAAAGGAAAATGTTGTGCATGTATACCCAAAATTTAAATTCTTGAACCACATGTTAAGTAATTTTTTTATTTTGCTTTGCCACAGGCCCTTTTATCTACTTTATTTCATTTTTCTCATTTTATTAAGGGATATTCAGGTAAAACACTACGTATAAAGTGCACAATTGAATGAGTTTTGACATATGTACACATATATATCATCATTGCAGTAAAGATACTGAACATGTTCATAAAAGCATAGGAAAATGAGTAACTGTAAAGGTGATTATATATAACCAGTTCTGAGAAATTATATAGGAACTTGAGCTGGAAAGAGAAACCCTTAGAAAAAAAGAACCTAGAACACCCTCATAAGTAAAACACACAAGAGAAATAACAAATTAATGTAACTTGGGACCTCTTAACATAATATCCAATATCCCTATATTTTTAATAGCATGGGACACTAGTGTAATTAAAGTTGTACACATTATCTGAAATTCATAATAACTGTATCATTATAAAAGGGTTAAATTATGTTTAGTACATTCAACTTTAGAAAGTAGGGAAGCATGAACAACATTAGAAAGCTTCCACATAAATAATTAAAATAATTTAAGGAAAAAAATTAACCATTTGAAAAGCATATTATTGGAAAGTGAAATTTACTTTGGATAGACTTACTGAAATGCAGGATGTTTTGCATATTTATACATTAAAAACTGTACTGCCTTTTTATGTTTATAATAATACTAAAATTGGAAGTCTGCACAAACCTTAAAAAAAATATAAAAGTACTACAAATAAGCAATTTTCTCAAAGAAGAAATTCTACTTTATTTAGAAAATATAGTTTAGTATATTAAGAATCATGTACACGGGTGTTATGAAAGAATGTCAAACCAATTAGTTTTAGAGATGAGATTCCTTAAAAGATACAAACTTCATGTCTTGAACAGACGTTACTGTAAAGAGGTTAAGTGGGAAAAAATGGCTAGACAAGTTATTTCTAACTCTTCTTCTAGAACATAAATTACATCAATTCCCTTGAAAATGACACTTCATAGTTTTATTTTTTAAAATTTTTCTAGTGCTGTGGATCAAACCCAGAGTCTTGTCCATGCTAGGCAAGCACTCTACTACTGAGTGAGGCTTTCAGCCCACATTTTATAATTTTTAAATCTCAGTAAAAGCTAGTAAAAATTCACTAATCCAGTGGTTTCCTTTCTGGAAAGTAGTAACAACACATTAAAATTTAGGGTCCATATGGTAGTCTTTAAGTACAAATTTCACAAACATGCTCATGTCACAGACAGATGCAACTGGATTGCAAGCACAGGCAAAATTTCACTTCCTGCCCTTCCTAGCAGAATGGTCTTATTCAGTCTCACCTGCAGTTAAGAAAAATTATCCAGGTGATTCTAGCATAAAGCCAGGGATGAAAGGTTTTAACCTCTCCTTACATCATGACAGAGAAACTACCCTCCTGAAAACAACTATAAAACTGGATATATTACATGAAGCAATTATTTCAAGTCTTGAAGAACATGTGGTAGACAAACAAAGAAATAGGAAAATGTAACTCTTAAGAAGTAAGTGTAGACAGCAGAAATGTCTACAAGATAATCTACATGTTAGAATGGTAGGGAATTCTACTTTTTAAATTTAATTTTTTTATTAGTAGTTTTACTTTTACAGAAAAAAAGATCATAAAGTAAAGGAGAGTTCTCACATAACATAGTCCCTCCTTCCTGGCCTCTCCTGTTTTCCTATTATTTATACCTCATTACATTTAAATGGTACATTTAAATGTTACAATTGATGAACCAATACTGACTTTATTAATGAAAATCCACAGTTTATATTAAGGTTAGCTATCAGTGTTGCAACTTTCAAAAATGTATAATGACTCATTTTCATCATTGTAGTATCACTCAGAGTATTTCTCTGCAATGAAAATCCCCTGTGCTCCACCTAGTCACAGCTCCTTCCCTTCTCCATCACTCTGAGCACCTGACAACCACTGATCTTTTTACTGTCTCCATAGCTTTTCTTTAATAAACTGTCATAAAGTTGGAATCATAATCAAATACATGATATGCATGTGTGGAAATGTCAAAGTGAAACAACTTCCTTTATAAAATTAACATACACTAAATAAAAAGTTATCCTAAAACAGGAAAATAAATAAGGAAGGAATCTGTTACACAGAGAAAGACGGGATCAAGGAAGCTACTGCAGCATTTCTCTCTTTTACCATTACACATAATAGAAATCTAAAATGATTTAGGGCATTTTAGAATGATCTAAAAAGTTAAGGGATCCCTTGAGTGCTGTGTTCCTAAATGATGTGTGACTGGAATAGGTTCCCTGTCCCTCACAGCTAAAACATGTCAGAGGCAAAAGAAATTCAATGCAAAGGAATATAAATACAAATTTTTAGTACTGACATCTTAAGAATTCTTCATTTTAGGTAAAACAAGTCCTATCTGGACTTAGTACCATTGGGAGATGGGGAGGGCATAAGGAAAGGGTGAAGGAGGGCAAATATGGTGGATGTATTTTGTATTCATAGATGGAAATAGAACAATGAAACCTGCTGAAATTGATCTCTATGAAGGGGGAAAAGGGGATGAGGGAGAAAAGATGGAGGGGATGAATTTAAGATATACTGTAACCATATATGTAAATGTCACAATGTATTCCCCTGTACAACTATAATATGCTAATAACTTTTTTTAAAAAGAATTTTAAAAAGTTGGAATCATATAGTACATGTAGGTTTTCAGACTGGCTTCTTTCACTTAGCAATATGCTTTCAAGGTTCATGTCTTTTCAAAGGCTTGATTACTCACTTCTTATAGCTGAATAACATTTTACTGCATGGATGAACAGTTTAACTGATCACTGTTTCCAAGTTTCTTTCTTTCTTTCTTTTTTTGAGACAGGGTCTCACTGCATACCCTAGCCTCGACCCTTGGGATCCACCTGCTTCAGATTCTCGAATCCTGGTATTACAGGCATGGGCCACTACATTGGGTCTGCAAGTTTTTACTGAACTCAGGACCTTGTGTTTCTTAGGCAAGTACTCTACCACTTGAGCCACACTCCCAGTCCTTTTTGGTTTTAGTTTGGTTTTCATACAGGGTCTTGTGCTTTTGCCTAGGCTGGCCTTGAACCACAATCCTCTTATCTCTGCTACTTGAGTATGTGGGATTACAGGTGTGTACCACCATTCTCAGCCCTCAGGTTATCAGTTATGAAAAGTTATTATAAATATTCGTGTGCACGTTTTTGTGTAGACATAAGTTCTCAACTCAATTAGGTAAATATCAAGGAGTATGATAGCTGGAAAGAGTATGTTTAGTTTTGTAAGAAACTGCCAAACTGTCTTCCAAAGTAGTTGCCCCATTTTGGTTCCTACCAGCAATGAATGGATTCCTGTTCCACATCTTGTCAGCAATTGGTATCGCCAGTGTTTTGGATTTTAGCAATTAGTATCTGTAGTTCCCTAATAATAAATAAATTGAGAAATTTCCTTCCCCCAAACAGAAGGCTAGAGTTGGGTATTTCGTTTCCCCCAGGTAGGTAAGGCTCTGGTAAAACGGCTTCTATTGAGATATGTCTTGTTAAGGACAGAGTGTTATGGATGTACTTTGCAATAGTGACATAACCCTTTCCCTAGCCAGAAGCATGAGGGGATTTCCTCCCATTTTCACTGTGAAAACATAGTTTGGCCCTTGGAGGTAAAACTCACGAAAGTATGGGGGTTCCCTAAGACTATACCTTCCTACCCTGGAGTTTTAATCTCAAGTTTGTCTATGCTAAACATCCAGAAGTTCAACACTTACAGTTTAAATTGTCCTATGCTGATACTGGCTTTAGTGGCACTTTCTGCTTCTGGGTTTTGCACTGTCCAGATGGTATTCTCTGGGTATTCTGGCTATCAGACACTCTGATTTAGGGGACAGCAGTTTGTGGCCATAATTCTTTGATGGATCCAAGAAAAGTTACTGATTTTCAGTTTGTTCTGCTTTCTTCCTGTTAGGATGAATGTAATGACTTCCAAGCCTCCTATATGCCAGACTGGAAATTAGAAGTCCTGGCAAATACTTTTGAACAATGGTTATAAAGTACCAGAGGGAAAGGAAAGAGAGAAAACAGAGAGTCAGAAAAATTTCTAAGCTATCATAGCTGAAAATTTCCTCCAAACTGGTAAAAATATCAACTTATAGATCCAGTAATTTTAGCAAATCCCACGCAGGAAAAGTACAAAGAAAACAAGGCATATCATAGTCAAACTGCTGGAAACCAAAGATAAAGAGAAAAATTCTAAAAGTAAACAGTGAAACAATATGTAAGTAACTGACTTCTCATCAGAAACTATGGAAGACAGAACATAATGGCACAAATCTTTTGTTTACTGAAATGGACTGGAGATGTAGCTCTGCAGTAGAGTGTTTGCTTAGCATTGTGGACAGTCCTGGGTTAGATAACCAGTACTATTAAAAAAAAAAAAAAAAGTCCTGAGACAGAGTAGAAAAAAAGTGTCAATCCAAATTGTTGATTAAACAGTTCCATCAACCAATTTGGGCTAATTTAGATTGACAGAATGTTTTACCTAATAAATTTAGTGATGTCATACAATATAAGGACAAAATGCAAAAGCAATTGTACTCTAATATCTTAGTAGCAAACATTAGGAAAATGAGATTTCTTGATTTTTTTTTTTTTTGACTTTTGGTGCTGGGTTTTAAACTTAGGGCTTCATGCTTGCTTGGCAAGCACTCTATCAGCCCAGGAAAGTGAGATTTAAAGGGCATTTTATAATAGCATTAGATAATATTAAAAGCATATGAATAAATTTAAAACACTGAAGCTATAAAAAAAAAACCTATGAAACTTCGGAAAGAAATCAAAAGAGGCCCAAATAAATGGGGACACAAGTAAATGGGAGCTATTTCCTGTTCACAGGTTGTTCAACTTAATATGGTTAAGGAAGCAATTCTCCCTAAACTGATGTATAGATTTTACTCAAGGTAAAGCAAAATCCCTAAAGGACTTTTTTAAAAATACAAATTGATTTTAAAATTTACACAGAATAGAAAGGAGAGCGATCTGGAATAGCCACAACAATCTCAAAAAAAGACAAAAACCTTGATGGACTTATGAATAACCAACTGGAAGACTTAGAATAATACCACAATAGCCAAGTGTGATACTAACAAGACAATCTGTAATAGACCAATGGACTAGGAAAGAAAGCCAAGAAACAGGCCTCTACCTAGCAGCAAATTGAGTTCCAACACAGAAACTAAGTCAATCCAACACATAAAGAGAAGTCTTTTTAATAAACAGCGTGGGAATAATTGAATTGGGGGGAGGGAATGAGGCTTGATCCCTGTACCCTGCCCCCATCAAATGTAAAAGCTGTCCATCTAATGTTTCCAGAAGTGAATACAAGAGAATATTTTTCATCACCTTGGGATAGGCAAAGATTTCTTAGGGAGGACACAAAAGCACTAAACATAAAAGAAAAAAAAAAAGAAGATAAGCTGTACCATACAAATGTATGAAAGAAATTATCTTAGCCTGTGGCTTGTGTTAGTTATAGGACAATGGACTTATATATATAAGTATTTCTAATAACTCAATAATAAAGACAAGCTAAAGTAATACTTTACAAAACTCAATTCATCACCCAAAACCTCAGTATTAATAGTTATCAGAGAAATGCAACTTAAAACCATAATGAAATTCCATTTTCTACTACAGTGGTTAAAATTAAACAATGATAACATCTAATCATGTAAGCGTGTGAACTACTGGAAATTTCACATACTGGAGGTAGCAGTTTAAAACCATATGGCCACTTTAGACTGAATTTCAGTGACCAGAACAATTCTACTTCTATGTATTTATGAAACATAAATAAAAACCTATGTTTACAAAAAAGATTCATAGAAGAATATTTACAGCATCTTCATTTGGAATAATCAAAATAAGAAAAACAAATCAACAGGAGAACAGATAAGCAAACTCTGAAATATCACACAATGGAACACTACTTAGCAGTAAAAAGGAATGAACTGCTGATATATAAAGCAACATGGACTAATTTAAAAAAATATGTTAAGAAAAATAAATTCTACTTATATGGCTTTTAAAAATTAAGCTATGGTGATAGAAATCATGTCAGTGATTGCTTATGGATGGGGTGTGGGATTTTTGCACAAGATCATTTTCTCAACTAATAAAGATATCCTACATATTGATTACCAGTGATAACCCTAATGTATTAGTTTATAAAATTTAGATCTCTTGAATTAATAAAGTTTCTATGCTATGTCTCTCTGAGGACTATCAATTTTTTCAAAAAATCAAATATGTACTAGTATCAGGCATGAGAGTCTATTATAACAAAGGTATACACATTAAATTCAGATTTAAAAGACCCTTTTTCTTCCCCCTTGCCATGTGACTTGTCCCAGTTGCATGTAATAAATTAATGACTCCAAGAAAACTGTAGCAGTTATAAGCACAATACTTTCTCCAATTAAATAAAACTTAACTCATATTCTTTAATAATCTAATCATGAACATAACTGCTGAATATATTTGCGCCTTGCTTTATAAGATCCCATTTTTTGGGGAAAAATGAATTTAAGAGTTTTTCTCCTATCCTGATGTCCTGGGCATTAGAGGACACTATCAAGAGAGCAAAAAGGCAACCAAGAGAAGAGAACATTTGCAAACCATACATTTGATAAGAGCCTACTTTCCAGAATATATAAAGAACTCCTGAAACTCAATCACTAAAAGATACACAATAGAATTAAAATATGGGCAAACAGCTTGAATAGACATTTGTCCAAAGAAGGTGTCCCAATGGCAATAAGCAAGATCATTTGTAGTTGGTGAAATGCAAACCAAAACCATAGCGTAATACAACTTCACATCCATTAGGTTGGGTACGATAATAATTTTTAAAATGTAGAAAATAACAAGTGTTGGCAAGGATGTGAAGAAATCAAAATATCCTTCTACACTACTGAAAATAATACAAAATAGTACAAATGCTGTGGAAAACTGTTTGGAAGTTCCTCTGAAAGTTAAACAGAAATTTATCAGAAGACCTAATTCTACTCCTAGACATATACTAAAAAGAAATGAAACGGGTATGAAAACTAGTTCTAGAAAAAAATTTCATAGCACTACTGTTCATATTACCCAAATGGAGGAAATAACCCACTATTTTATGAAGGCTTACAGAAAATTTTCAATCTACAGTCCAAGGTGTGTTAATATGAAAAGTTCAAATGAGCAGTATCATAGAATATTAAGTAACTGAGTATCAGAATCACCAAATGAACTTGGGTTTCTTTGCTTTAGGTTAGAACCAGAAAACTACATATTGATTTAAGTCCATATGTTTACCATAAACTGTTTCCATCCCAAGGATAGTAAGCTCAAAATTAGTTTTCTTCATTACCAAGGAATTCTGTTTTCTGTATCACACATACTTTATTTACACAAAAATATATAAAACAGGCAAATTCTTTTGATGCTTTAGTATGCCATTTGATAGGGTTGTATTGGTCATGCTTAAGATAGTATTTGCTATTTACATAAAATCCAAACTTAACTGGGCATTGTGACAGCATTAAGTATTTGGTCCAAGTACCATTATTTGTAAACATTTGGCATGACAGAACTAAAGAACTTTTCAAAGTTGGTGGACAATACAAGGAATGCCAAATTAATTGTTACTTTGACCATCAGTCCTAACAAGGGCTTGGCCAAAATATAGGCCCAGTAGAAATAAAAGCAATATTGCAAAAAACAGGTCATGTTAAAGGGAGGTCACTAATGTGAAAGGGAGAGTAAAAGAAGGAAGTTAAGAAGGTGAATATGGTTGATGTACTTTCTACACAAGAATGAATACAGAAATTTTAAACCTGTTGAAACAAACATAAGAAGGGGACTCAGGTAGAAAGGAGAAAAATAGAGGAGATGAACCAATTCAGGTTATAATACATAAATACATGGAAATGTCACAATGAAACTCCCTGTGCAGCTATCTTATATGAACAAAAATGTCTTTTTTTCAAAACCAGAGAAGAGAAAGGTAAAACAAGTCCTGTCTGGGAAATGGCACCAGTGTGAGGGGGAAGGGTATAAGGAAAGAATGTAGGAGGATGAATATAGTGGAAATATTATGTACTCACGTATGAAAATGGAAAAATAAGACCTGTTGAAACTATTCCAGGAATGGAAGAGGAGATAAAGGAGAATGATGGAGGGAGTGGGTGAATTCAATATGATATAATGTTAGAACTTTAGTAAATGTATAATGTACCCCCAGTACAACAATAATTTAAAAAAAAGGGAAAAAAATTGTAAAAAGAGAGCTTGTCCAGGGAAGAATACAAGTCTCCAATACTAGCACAAGCACAAAAGTCCGGCACTTCAAATCTGCAAACTACATATACTGATTGCCTTAATATTGGACTTACAATACTATCCCAGGCCCAAGCTATAATCAACACTAAATAAAGGATCGCTGATGTTACAAAGGGAAGCATTACAATAAAAGACACATCTCTGGAAGAAATAGCAACAAAGATTAGTAAAATTGTTGGGGGAATAAACTGCAGTGAAAGCACATTCTCTACAAGGCTTTCTATTGAAACAATTTTCTAGGGGTCTGTTGCACTTCTCCAACTCTGAACACAGGTATTGACTACTGCTTTTATTAGCATATTTTAATTGTACAAAAGTTTCATTGTGGTATTTCCATACCTGCATAACATGTGCTTTGATCAAATTAACCCACACACTGACCTTCTTTGTTACAGACTATTCTTTCAAGGAGAATAGTCTTACACTGGAAAAAGCCTAGGAGATAGAGATCTATCTTCCTTTGAAGCAAAGTGCAGATTTGCTTACAATCTTGGTAGATAAAAAGTTTCAAACAAACAGGCATGCTTAACATTCGTTACAATTTGTTTTTCTCATGTAACTCAACCCACTGGTGTGAACTTGATCTTCTTTATATAGCACAAATTATAACACTCTCTAAACTGTTATTTCTGAAATGAGATGCTTTGTCTCTAACCCAGAACTTTCATATCTTCTGCTGATATCCATGAATCAATTTATGGCAGGCTAAGGTATGTTAGTTTACAAGTAGAGCAAAATCTCAGAATTTTTGTAGTTCTTGAAACATACAAAATTCAGTATAATTCCAACATTCTTTTTTTTTCTTTTTGTAAGTTGTCTCATTGATCATTCCATTTCTCAGTTTGAAACAATAAAAACATCTTTTGCTTGGTTGTATTTTTCAGTATACAATAGTCTCTATGCTGTACTGTGAACTGTACATAGGATATTGCCTAGAGTTTCATAATTTTAGATGACTTAATTTGCCAAGAATCTTAGAACTTACACTTCCTGAATCTTGACAACATACATCTTGAACCAATATTAAACTAATCTATTAAACTGCTCTTATCAATACAGGCTTACATTTCCTCTTTTTAGTCTAATTCTTTGCTTTGTTATTTGCTTTCAAACTAGTAATGAAAGATTTCTTATCAGAGGTTCACTTCTGTGGCTTAGCTCAATTGTGCTGCTTCTGAATACATTATCAGACAACCAATATACTTTATCATGGCTAAGTCTGTTCCTTTATTGCACTTAATGAGCTTTGGACTGCTTTATTACTGTAGGCTCAGCATTGCATGTTAAGAACACTGCCAAGACACTTTATGAGCAAAGTTCCTGTTGAACTACACACATGGGGGCCTCAAGACATGATATGCTACCATTTCTGGTTTTTGTGATACCCTACACTACAGGGCAGGGCAAAGCTTATTATCCATGCTTATCAATATTAGGTCATTTTCTCCTAGTAACTTAAGACAGGGGCTACTTTAGTATTTGGAATAGGGTAAGAAAATAGAAACTTTGGGTAAAATGTTAAAAGTTTTTCTTTGACATTTTAGTTTTCTAGAAATCTGATTTTTGTCTTGGTCTCTACTCAAGTTTACCTTTTTGTTTCTACTCTACTCAGGACAGCTTCATTCTCCATAGAATATAATGTTATGAAGTTTTCCTAAACCCTTGCTATCATTCTCTTTCCAGAACTTCCATTAGGGTGGGACTAGGTATAAGCAGAAGAATTTAATGGAACTATTTTTCTCTATTAAAAATACAGTTTTTAAAAAGCATTATGAAGAGTACTTTCCCCACACTAAACTATTTCTTGTAACTGGCCTTTACTTCAACTAGCTTCTACAAGTAACCTTTAAATAGACTTATTTGTGGCCACTCAGGAGGTGTCACCTCTCCTCTTAGCTTTAATGTAGGGCTTGGCAAACTATAGCTTGAGAGCCACATCTGGTTTACGACGTGTTTTGTGTAAATAAGGCTTTATTGACTAGCATAGGTATGCTCACTTAATTTACAAACTGTCCATAGTTGCTTTCATGTTACAACTACAAGCTGAGTAGTTGTGACAAATACATGCAGCCCCAAAGCACAAACTATTTACTGCTTGGCCCTTAACAGAAGTTGTTTGCTGACCCCTGTTCTATACTATAGAAACTTGGGCTACTGATTGCATAGTCTCATATACTTTTCAAGGAAACTTGGTGCATATTCTCATGAGAGATGTTGGTATACACTCAGCTTACCTCTCTGTGGAGTGGGCTATCATGCAAATCCTGATCAGATTACTAAATTTTCAAAAAAAGAATTAGTAACATGCTTTGATGATTACCAATGCCAATTTAACTTATCATGAAAACTAGCTATATTTCTGATAATATTACCATAATTCATCACTGCTAAAAATCTTGGTATTGAAAAATAATGTTAATGAAAACTGGCTGAAGAATATGCATTGCATAAATAAATTGCTATCCAAAGATGAAGCCAGACCATCAGTAAGTTAGATATTATGATTACACTATTTTATCCATTGCAGAATCTATTCTATTTGGCCCTTTAGAGAGATGACTGAGCTTTAATAATGAGCTTCTAAGAAAGAGCCCTAAGAAACAATGGTATTTTATGACAATCCTGCTATAATGTAGCAAAAATAACAAAACAAAATACAACATATGAGAAAATTAATAACATCAAAGAACAGGTCTTTGAAAGGGCTAATAAAATGGCAGACTTCTGGTAAGACCAATCAAGGAAAAGACTGAAAACATAATAATAGCAGTAATACAGTGGAAAACACTGTAGATCTAGCATATATTAAAAAGATAAGTGAAAGCTACTATGAGCTATTTAATGTAAATAAATTAAAATATTTGAGAGAATATGAAAATTCCTCAAAAAAAATTTACCAAAATTGAATGAAAAAGAATAATCTAGTATCCCAGTAATGTGTCACCTTAACCTAATCACCAGGAAATAAAATACAAGCTCAAACTAATAGTCCATACAACTATTGGCCACTACTCTTCAAAAAAGTCAAAGTCTGAGTATTCTCACCAATCCACCCTCCCACTCCTGCATTTCAAACAGGAGGTACTTTTCTTTTCTTTCTTTTCTTTTAATATCTCCTTACTTTACTCTGCTGTACTAATACAATATACATATACGTATGTATATAAAGCATATATATATAAGAACTCTCATACGATACTGGAAGAATAAAAATTGGTACCACTTTTGAAATACTGTGGCATATAAGTCAAGAAAGAAAATATAACAGATGATAACCAGATTAAATAAAGGTACATTAAAATTGAATGCAATGTGCAATCTGCTTGACAATGGGGAAAAGGTTGTCATGACACAAATGAGATACTTGGTAAAATTTATAATGGGCCATACGTTAAAAGTTAGTATTGTATCAACTTAAATTTTCTAAAATTGATCACTGTAATGGTTAAGTGAATATCCTTGTTTCTTGTTCTTAGGAAAGATAAAAAGAGTATGTATGTGTATACCTACAGATAAAAGAAGGTAATGTTAAAGCAATGCTCCAAAATGGTAATTTGTGATTCTGGTAAGAGTATATGCCAGTACTTTTACTAATTTTGTAATTCTGTTAGTTTTTAATTATATTTTTGGAGCTCTATGCTTTGTCTTTCACATTTAAGTCTTCAACCCACTTAGAACTGAATTTTATGTAGTAATTTCTTCCACATGAACACTCAATTGTCACAACATTTATGAAAATCTCACCTTTTTTGAAGCTGATTGGCATATATTATATATAAAAAAGATATGGCTATAGGTGGCTTTTCTCTTCTGATCTTTCTACACTAAACTTCAGCTCTCCAGTTCATGAAAACATATAAACACAGCAAACAAACAAAATCCCTCAAAACCATGAAGTGAGAGAAGATCTATTTATAAAAACATGTAACAAAGGAACAAAATATAGAAAATTAATTATAAATTGCGGGGAGATAGGCAAGCTTACAGAGAAATAGGCAAAAGACTTGGAACAGGCATTTCACAAAGAGAAAACCCACACAGTCAATAATCATATGAAATGGTATTCAACTATGTGGGTCATCAGAAAAATGCAAATTAGAACCACAATTATATAACATCGCACATTCGAAAAGTTCAAAAAGTTTGCCAATGTACAGAGTTGGAGAGTATTATGGAGTAATAAGAACTCTCATACGATACTGGAAGAATAAAAATTGGTACCACTTTTGAAATACTGTGGCATTTGCTAATAAAACTGAAGTTATGTATACTCTATGACTCAGAACTTCTTGCAGGTAAGTATCTCAGTGAAACTTGGGGCTGGGATTGTGGCTCGGTGGTAGATCATTTGCTTAGCATGCTCAAGGCCCTGGGTTTGATCTCCAGCACTACAAAACCGAAACTATGTCAGAGAAACTGGACTTGGTTTATAATAACTACAAATTAAAAGTAATCCAAATGTCCATCAACAGAGTAAACAAATTGTGGGTATACTTAAATGGAGTATATCAGAGCAATGAAAATCAACAATTGACAGCAACCAACAAAAATGTGGATTAATTTCACAAAGTCCTGAGTGAAAGAAAAAACAATATACAAGAGAGTATACATACAGTACGTGATTTCACTTACACAGAACTCAGTAACAAGTGGAAACATATCTCTATTTTTTTTAAAATAAAAAATAAAAGTAACAGTAAACTGTATTAGGAGAGGAACGGGGGTGAGAAAAGAGAGAGTGAAGCATTTCCTGTTCCCCAAGCAGGAAATAGGAGTAAAGACTCCACAATCTCTATTATTTAGTGTGCATAACTGGGTGGTACAATTAAAAGTAATGTATATTCCTATGTAAGGTGAGGAAAGGAATGAGGGGGGAGAGAAAAGGACAGAGAGACTCTAAGTTTGAGTTGTTTTTCTGGTTACTGATTTCTATCTACAGTGATGCCCCACTATAACTCCAATCCTGTAGCATGTTATTTCATATTTTATTTAATTTTAGATAGTTTTCTTATAGTCGCAGGAGTTGTGACTAAGACACATGCTTAACTGTTTTATTCTATTAACTTTAGAAATAAAAAATAGCATAATAATAAATGTCTCTTTTCTTATTTATTAACATATTAAGTAAAATCAGTCTTTTTATTCAGAAGAAAAATTTAAAGATAAATAATACACATTAAAATGTTCTAATACCTTTTTTTTTTTTTTTTAGCTTACCCTCAAGGTATGGTGCTCTTGTGCTAATAGTATTCTTAATTCTTCATGTAGTGTTATAACTTCCAGAAACTGTCCCCATAAAGCCATCAGAAGTGAGCAAAGTTGTGCAAGATTCATATTTATAAGTTCTGCCAATTCATCAGGATTTTCTACTTTCTGAAATGACAAGAAAACAAAAAAACCTTACTGCTTCCTATGACTTAATGTAATATATCTAAATTTAATGTTACTAAGAACATTAATTCAAAGGCAAGTTTATGGTTTAAAAAAGAAATATGGGTGTGCTTACACCCATATGTAGAGAGAGACCAACTGACCAATGATTTTCTATTTAACTGAAGCAGTTTTCAAAAATTTAGCATTTTAAAATCCGAGCTATCTTGCTACTGAAATAATGTCAACTATAATTTAAAATTCCCATTAGAATTCTACAGATGATCATCTTCTAACACCAATATACTGGGAATTTTAAACACAATGTATAAATCATGATGAAAGTTATAAATATTTTTGAAATAAGATCATAAGACCCCCCACCTCCATTAGCTAAGTGAAGTATTTAAAATATGTGAAACACCTTAAAAAAGACTGAAATGTTTTTGGAAATACTTTGTTTCCCTCACTCTTTTGTTATTAGGTTCTGCTTTGCTGTGTGTAATCCTTTTTCAGAGCTGTCAAACACTTCTAACTTTTCAAACATTTCATTCATACATTATTGTTCATTTTTTAAATGTTTAGGACCTACATTTCTATACACTTAGGGACTACATTCTACATTCTAGGGTTCACAGTGTAGTGAGAAGGGAAAAACAGGTAAATAAGCCATTTTAAAATCCTATTATAAGTGTTCTAAGAGTGGTATTATCCCAATTATTTAAATATTCATCTAAACTGATCATAAAAGTTAAGAAGTACTAAATTATACATGCAGAATCATCTAAAAATGTAACTGGTTTTCTTGAATTGAGAGAATAAGGATTTTTAAACAAAGAATAATGGAAGACCATAAATCAGAACTTTTCTCTTGGGACAGGTATTTTCACTAAGAGGACCGGAATTTCTTTAATTCATTGAGTCAGTTTATAGTCAGATGCAAAAATATTAACAACTGTAATAATTATAATAACAACTGTTATAATTATATTTCAGCAACTAAGAAAAAGATTGACAAATGGGACTACATGAAATTAAAAGTCTTCTGCACAACAAAAGAAATGGTCACAAGACTGAAGAGGCAGCCCACAGAATGGGAGAAAACCTTTGCCAGCTGTGTATCTGACAAGGAATTAATAACCAGATTATACAGGGAGCTCAAAAAACTAAACTCCCAAAGAATCAGTGACCTAGTGAAGAAAAGGGCAAATGAACTGAACAGAAATTTTTCCAAGGAAGAATTACAAATGACCAAAAAACACATGAAGAAATGCTCAACATCCCTGGGCATAAAGGAAATGTAAATCAAAACCACATTAAGACTCCACCTCCCTTCTGTTAGAATGTCTATCATTAAGATCACAAACAATAACAAATGCTGATGAAGATGCAGTGGGGGGAAAGGAATCCTCATACACTTTTGGTGGGAATATACATCAGGTTGCAAATTTTCTTTCATATGTGGGAGACAGATTCAAATACAAATACAAACATTATCATATAACACAATATATACAGAACATCTTTCCAAAAGTGGGACTGTTAGAGGAGACTAAGAGAAGAAAATGATAGTGAACAAAATTGAAATATATCATATGTGTAAAAACAAGACACAACAAAATGCTCTGAAAACTGTTGAACAATACAGGGAAGAGAGAAAAGGGTGCAGAAGAGAAATAGAGCAGGTTTGACAGATTAAAGTACAATATACTTACAGGTAAAATACCAAGGCAAAGCCTCACTAAAGAATGGACAATAAAACAACGGAGGACAGGAATGTAAAACAGGTCATATTAAGGGAAGTGTAATCGCGGAAGTGGAGGGTAACTGAAGAAGGTAAAGGAGGGCGAATAAGGTTGACATACTTTCTAAACCTCTATGAACATAGAACACTGAAATCTTTTGAAATTATTTGAAGTAGGGGAAGAGGGTAGGAGGGAGAATAATGGAGGGGATGAATCAAACTGGGGTATAATACATGTATAAATGGAAATGCCACCCTGTATAACTATCATATATTAATAAAAATTTTTTTAAAATATGTTGAGGTATTGTTTTTATTGACTTTAAAAGCTCTTTAAATATTGCCATTACATCTTTTCCCTATTATATCTATTGTCAAAAACTTACACTAGCCTGTTGATGTGAAATCTCATAATGTCCATTTACATACTGAAATTTAAATATGTGTACCTAAAAATTTTATTAGCAAGGTGCAAATATGTATGGATCACCTAAAAATTTAAGTGCATATAAAGAATAAATTCCCTTTTACAATCCTTATTGTTCATGCCACTCTTCTATATTACTGTTAAGAATTTTGACATTTATCCTTTCAAATATTTTATGTAATCACATAAACATGATCAAACACATAGCCTTTTAGATTTACTTACATAGATAAAATCATACTTTTCTTCAATTTATGCATTTAATTAATGTAATTTAAAGAGGTTTTCAGCATGAAAACAGTACCTGGTATCATGATCAATAAATATATGGGGACTGGGGATACAGCTCAGTGGTACAGTGGTTGCCTACCACATGGAAGGCCCTGGGTTCAATCCTTAGCATCTCCCCACCCCAAATTGGGTTAAATAATCCGATTAAAGATTAACCTAATTTTTTTAAATGGCTACACAAGGTCATAATAAGTAATGCAATTTTTTACATTTCAATTTGTACATATGTATGAGTGTGATTATAAACTAGATTAAATAAAAACTGTTGTATAAGAGGTAATATGGAGATTCGTGAAAAAATCAGGCCAATTTATACCATCACCCACAATGTACACCAACACTGATTTCCCTAAATCCTTATTTACATAAGAGATTAAAAGTCACTTTCATTTTTGCAAATTTCATGGGCAAAAAAATCAAGCAAGCAAACAAAAACAAGCCTCTAAAGTCTTTATTTCCCTGTTTTTCAGTAATAAGTACTTCAGTAGTTACCAGTTCTGCTCAGAATTGCCTATTTGTAATTGCCTCTGTTTATCCACTTTTCCTGAGTGTTATTTTGAAATTACATGGGAGTTCTTTATGTATTTTGAACATTAATCCTTGCCTGTTTCAAATATTTTCCTCCAATCTATCACTTATTTTCAGCTTAAAAGTACATTGTGTTACAAGGAAATTTCAAATCACAATCTTATTTTATTTGTTCCTTTACAATTAGTCTAAAGGAGTCATATTTTATTCCATACTGAACTGCTTATATTTCTAATTTTTTGACGTTACTCCTTAGTCCATTGAGAATTGCTTCTGTAGTATGGTATGAAGAGCTAAGTCTAGCACACCATTTATAAACTCCAGTATTCTTAATAGTTTATCATTTACTTAGCTATTAGACATAAAGGTGACTATTTTAGTGTTGTTTAATTTATTATAGAAAAGGATTTGCCTTATTTTCCTATTATTGCACTTTTATATGTATTTTAGGATGCAGTTAGGCAAGTCCTATTTTTCTATAATTTTTTAAAAGTTTTTCTTAGCCATCCTTATGTTATCTTCAAATGGACTTATTAAAAATGATTAACCTGAGAAAACTAATTATCTTCCAGTGACTGTTTTTCTATGGAGGAATATATGTGTGTGTGTTCATTTATTCAATTTTTAAAAATAGATTTACATAGTCACTGCACATATCTTAAGATTATTTTTAAATGATTTCTGTTCTTTTGGGTAGCTATTTTAAGAACATTGGTGATGCTTTTTAAAGAAAATATTTATTTGAGCTAATAGGAAACCCTCTAGGATAAAATAAAAATTATTTGCATATCCTGCATATGTATGATTTTTTAAGGAGTAGGCAAGTAACTTTTTCAAAGAAGTCTAGTCATTATTAAAATTTATATACCAAGGTATACTCCTAACCAAATATATATGTATTTTTGATTCATGCCTCTAATTTCTTCCATCAACACAGCTGACCAGGAACGAATACAAATACATACTGAACATAAAAAAGTTAAAACATTTAGTTTCCTTGCAAAAGAAAATAACGAAATAAGAAAAATCCGTTCAATTTAATTAGAAGAATGAACTGGAAAAATGGCTAGAGACACAAATGAATCTGCTGAATTAAAACAAATTGTCATTTTATATGTTACAAAATATGTAGTTTAAGTGATGTTTTAAAAATCTGTCCAGAAAATCTTTGAATAAAAGAAAATGACACTTTTGATCAATTAATTGTCCTTACTAGTTCACTTATATGCAGAATATTCCTTTTAAAAAGATTAATTTGTGATTCTACTATGAGCAATCAATTTATTTTTGCAACTTAAGAAAGAGCTAAGTTTTCTTAGACAAAATATTTAGACTAGATAACAGAAACCAGTCAAATAACTTGATAATGTGAACTTTAAAAATCCAAGTACCTTAACTTCTTCACATAGTTCAGTAAGTCGAGCTTCTACATCCATTTCCTCTGAAAGGAGTAAAGAGTAATTAGAGGAAATATTTCAGTATTAGATCTGAAAACTATCTTTGAAATTATATAAATAAATAAAGTTCCCTTAAAAACACAGAAGACTGAAATAGCTGGGCTGTATATTTTCATAAATATATCACTTAAGTAATATGATTATTAGTTAGATATTCTGGTAATTGGTGTGCTTCAGTTTTCACAAGAGGCCAACACTATGAAGAAAATGTTGACTATATATGCAAGGTAACTTGCACAACTGTGTCACAGAAAAGATAAAATATATAATTGGTATAATATATTTCAGATTTTGTAATTTCTGGTAAAGTTTCATATTTGGTGTTACATGTATATGTCTTATTTTTTATAAAATCTATTCCTAAAAAGGTAAAATAAAATTAGTATTTTAATATTAAGATATTTAAAACATACCTGAAATGTAGTCTGTTTAGTAAAAATGAGTGACAAAATCCTGTTCAATAAAACCTTAGCTTAAAATTTATTCTAACAAAGTTTTCTATAGTATATTCTTAAAGTAAAGCAAATTTTTGCCATACTAACTGATTTATTTATTAAATCCTATAATCACCTACAAAAGAATGTATAATTTACAATTAAAATGACAATATTTATAAGGGAATACAGAAACTGAAAGACTATCAAGATTTATTAAGTAGTTGTTTTTTACAGGGAAGGAATTACATCAAAACCTGAACTATCACCTTTAGATATGCTTAATTTTTAACTAGAGAAATGTAACTAAAATGAGTTATCTGAAGAGAACTGTAAGAAAACAGTCATGATCACCCAAAATTCCACAATCTTGTTGGGAAGTAAGTTTGACTGATCATTCTCACACAAAGGCAAGAATTCATTCTTTGTCATCCTAGAATTTACTCATTAGCTCAGTAGTATCTAATGTTCAGTTTTCCAAAACTAAGAACAGCAGCAAACCTTGTATGAAAGTCACAATGTCCATATGACAACAACTAATTTCATATTACTTATGCTCTTTTCTTGTGATAGAAGAAACTCGTTAAAATTAATCTTAGTAGATTATACATCTACCTATGAACAAAAAAAAAGGAAAAGAAACTTCTTTGAGATTTCGATATGTTTTTCTAATGTTTGTACACGACAGCCTACGTGCTTAAAATTGTACATTTTCACAATATACTGAGAAGTACTTTAATATAAACATCTTAAAGAACGTATAAAAGCAAAACTTAACTTCAAAGATGTCAGAATTAAAATGATTTCAAAATCACATAGGATTTTAACTGAGTTTAAAACTCCATTTTAGTTATATTTTTCTTCTAAAATGACATATCATGACACAAAATGACAATTTTATAAAAATGTAAAAATGTGATCATTATCCTATATAAATTATCTTTTGGGAGGGGATCAGCTCCTTCTGGTAGCCCAAGGTTATCCTTCCATATTTTCAAGTATACACATATGAGTTTTGGAGCTAACGTTTTACAAAAATGGAATTGTATTTTATACATTTTCTATATCTTGCTTTTTTCACTAAGCAGTTCTCCATGGAAATCTGGTACTTAGCTATAAAGGCTCTTTTTTAAAATTAATTTTTGGTGGTGCTGGGGTTTGAACTCAGGGCTTTGGCACTTACTAGGCATGTGCTATATCACTTGACCCATGCCCCAGCACAGCTAAGGCATTAAAAAAAAAATAGCTCATTATTATTACTTCGTGTGGGTACATCATAATTTCTTGCTTATTTTACTCTTTGCCCAAATGCTTGTCATTATCTTTTTAGTATTTTGTCACTAAGAATAAACATGCTTATACCATGTATTTTTACATTAATTATTTCTTTGATATAAGTTATCAGAAATGGGATTACTGAGTCAAAAGGTACATGTGTATCTTTTACATTAATTTTCTAAATCTATCAATCTACCCATCCATTCAAAAGATATTTATTACACAGCTCAGAAAATACTAATACAAGGCAACAGTGTAAGGATAAAAGATATCGCAGAAAAAGTATTATTTAACTAACTTCACTATATTTTAGTTTTGAATCAAGTCTTTTCCCATCCAACCATAACTAGCCCTTTCTTCATAAAGGCCTTATGATATCAAAGAGCATTAGATACAACTACTTAGAATACTCAAAATGCAAACTGAGAGGACGGCATTACACTGTATAAACTCAAAAGTACATTTTAATCAACTGAAAACAAACAAGCCACAAATGGTCATAATTCCACACTAAGAGTTTTTTAATCTTACAGTAACTTTATATGAAAATACAAAACTATTTTCTAAAAATAATGCCTATAAATAAAATTTTAGTCTTTCTGTTTTCCCCTCATGTTAAAAGAATCAGTTTCTCTTAACTGTTTTAGTAAAAACTAGAAGTTAAATATTTCTGGGCTAATTTTCACCTGAAAAATATTGAGAAAGATTTTGTCTTCTTTATTTCCTTTTGTTTATACTTTTGACAACTAAGAAATAAATATTGAAATTTTATTTGTTAAAATTTTTACAGCTTTTTGTAATTAAAAAAATGTGATTGGTATTCAACACAAAGTAAAAACTTTCAGTATACCTACAGAAAGATAGTAAATGAAGTACAATTGTTATTCAATAAAAGTATAAAATTTAACATGGAAATATATAAGATAAAGAGATCAGAATATTTTCTTTAATATATATATAACATGGATAGTAGTGATTTGATAATTTTTTAATGTGGAATAAAAAATGCAAATTGACTAAAAATACAAAATCAAATAATGAGGATGTTTTTCTTTCTGTGATGCATGAAAGTAGCTTTAGTTTTTAATTATGTTTTATCATTAAGCCTACGCAAAGGTAAAATTACTTTAAGCAAATTTAAGGCACTATCATTCAACCAGCAAGTCCTGGCAACATATGTGGTTTCAAAAGAGTGGTCTGCATAGAAATTCACATGAGTATGTAAAAAGCCAAAGAGATCTTTGCAATTATCGTTTCCAGCTTTAAGTAGGAACTTCAATATTATGAAATAATTAAGAAATTACCTAAATCTATAAACAAAATTTATTTTACAGGTAAGTTCTGAAACAAAAGTGGTGGGGATACATTATATTAATAAGTACATTTATGAAATTAGACACTAATTTAAAGCATAATGCCATACTAATTAAAAGGGATTATTTAATTAACCTACTTGTAAACATACCTATACAGGTGTCTTTCTGGGTTCTTGATTGTTTTCTTCTGAGAAGGTGCTCATATAGGACCTGCATGTTGGCCTTGGCTAGTTATAAGGATTGTACACAGCACTAGTTACTATACTCCTTTCACAACAAAATTTACTAGAATTTTCCAACTTGTTAATAATAGACTTAGTATTGATCTAATAGTGCAGTTAGTTAATTAGTTTATCAGAATTACAAATGATGTACATTCAACTTTATATTATTTATTACTTTGTTTTTTAAATTTAAATGTATGTGACACTCATTATTTCTTATTCCAACATTATTTGTAATGTTTCTTTTCTTTTTCTTTCAGTACCAGGGTCTTGCACATGGTAGGCTCATACTCTTAATCACCTGAGCCATGGCCCCAGCCCTATGTTTTATTTTCTTAGACTCAGAATTTTGGTGTTTGTAGGGATCTCAGGGTCAGCTAGGGCCATAAACTGCATTTATAAGTGTAGATGCTATGGCTCAGATAGATTATGAGACTTGCCAAAACCTACATTCCACAAGTACTGACTCTTATTTTTAGTTGAGTTTCTTGCACCAAACTAACATTTATCTATATATTATCAAAATGTACATCATTCATCTACAAGAAAAGAAAAAGGCAAAAAAGCAGAAAGAAATTCAAGGTATTATTTTAAAAGAGGGAAAAGAGTTGAGACAAATTTTTCAATGCCTGGTGGATTTTAAGAATTTTAAATATGTGCTTACATGGAAACTCAAGAAAAATGCTAGATAATAGAAGGAAATATAATACATTCTTCAATTGAGAACATCCCCTTATTAAAACTGGTGAATATGTTTATGAAGCAATATATTATGGAAATATGTTAGTGAATTTTATTGTGCTAGGACAAAAATAAACCATCATAACTTCAGGATATGCAACAAATACTCTTACTTTTAATAGTTAATAGCATTTTCAGATATTTTCCTAGAGGATGCATTCAAGAATAAGTAGAATTTATGATAAAAAGAAAAATAGTGAAGAAAAGTTTAACAACACAAATACTACCAATAAATATTTACTGAAGATGAGTCTTAATTTTAAAAATCCCTAGAAAACTTATTCAAGCTTTGTGTTGATGGCTAAAGTTTTTCAAGTGACAATAAAAATTGTACTGTGTTATTTCACATATTCATTCACCTACTCAACAAATATATTTTAAATAAATATGTCTAAGGCACTATTAATCTTACTCTAGTTCTATGATTTACTTACCTAAAACTAAAATTTGGGTTTGCTTTAGACTTTCACTTTCTGGTAAAATATTTTAAACAAGTAATTTGCAATAAAGTTCATATTTATCTAGCAACTGATTTCTGAAATTAGGTAAGGGCTTTTTTATTATGATATCTTCTGTATTACAACTATAAACCCACAGATATACAATACAACCTGAAAGTCATCCCTACTTGAGAAAAAATTATAATAAATGAATTATGTTACAATTAGATTAATAAAATAGCAAAAAGTGCCAACACTGTATAAACTATTTAACATAAGGCTTTGATTCTGAAAAGAGAAATGCTTTGGTTTAACTAATTATAATTTTAAAATTCATAATAAAAAATAAATATATTTTGTAATTTTTGAAAAATATTTTCCCTAGGTTAAAATGTGGTTCACATGGTTTTTTATTTGTAACTATTACATGTCAATCTGCTTGACTGTCAAATGCAGGTGGACATCTTCTTTACACAGGTGTTTATAAGCCCATCTCATATAGACACACAGGGGCCTTGTTTTGCTGGGTGAGTTCTGCTCATTTCAATGCTGTGCTGTGTTGCGGTGAGAGGAGGGGGAATAGAGGCCAAAGTTCCCTAAAGATAGAGGACTATCCTTTCCTTAGTACCTAGCATAGTACCTGACATAGTAGGTTCCAGTTAAAAGCTCAAGGGAATTACACAATTAAAAAGTGTCACTGTGAGAGCTTTTGAGTGTCCTCACCTTTCATTTCTGACTTAAGCACCACACCTGATTCCTTTCATTCTTCTTACCTTGAGAATGGAAACTACTTTATGTTTATATGTAAAGACAGCAAGTAACAAAACCAGCTCCAAATGTGCACCAAGCATGAAACAATGCCTCCCTGAATTCTACCACAGTCTTCCACACTAAAATTATTAACACTTTTTCTTGCAGAATATCATCCCAAGTGGTGCTCAAGCTTTACAGCACCGCTTTTTGTAAATACTATTTTTCCAGTATATGTGATACTGTCCTTCATTAGTACTATGATTTAATAATTTTTTTGATCTGGTCATTAAACAACCAAAATTTATTAATCAGCCTACAAAAATGTTTTTGATTTACAAATTATTTAAGTGACTACTTCAGAGACTGCATTGATGTTATTTAAATACTGAGATTTTTGAGGAACAAAGAAATATACAAAGAACATTATTTAATTAAAAAATTTTTTCTTCAGTACTGGGGTTTAAACTCCAGGCCTCATGCTTGCTATGGTTTTTTTTTTGAGACAGGGTCTACTATGTAGCTTTTGCAGGCCTGGAACTCACTATGTAGCCCAGGCTGCCCTTGAACTCGCAATCCTCTTGCCTCAGTCTCTCAAATGCTAGGATTTCAGCTGTGTGCTATCATGCCCAGCTAATTTAAGTAAAATTTAGAAGCAATTCCTGATTTATGCAAACACATAATGATAAAAATAATTTATTCTAAAGAGATTAAATGTGCTTTTTATAAGCTTATATTTAAAAAAAGCTAATAAAACTATCATAAAAGGTTTGTAATAAAAACTTATCTTGCCAATCCCAGTAATTTATCTTCTGTGAAACAATGTATGTTAAAAGCATTTTGCAAACTATAAACAGTAAAGAAAATTAAGACACTATGATTTTTATTATGCATTACAACATATATGCAGACATTACTTTTTGGATTAAAACTGAAGCTTGATTTTTTAAAGAAAATGATTTATCTAATTTTCAAAATGTTAAAACACTGAATAATGTTCCTTAAAGTGTTATGAAAGGAACCAAATGTATATAAAATTGTTTTAAGTACCTACAATCTGTTTAGACTGTTAAATGCTTGGAGGTATGGATCTAAGTTACCTTCCCATGATTCAATAGATAATTACATTTGCTTTCTAAGTATATTTTAAGAGGACTACTATATTGACATATGATTTTTTAAAATAATGTAATCAAAAGACTTGGCACTGAGAAATTATAACCAAAAGTTTTAAATTGCAAAAAGTGATTATCAAGGATTGAAAAAGATGGAATTGACAGAGAAGTAAAAGCAAAGCACACAAACAGTAGTTTTAGAATATCTAAATAGATGAATGAAGAGAATGACTTGAACTATAGGATAGGTCTGGCTACTTTTAACATACCCAGTTCTAGTTTCTGACAAGAGGGAATCTCTTCTGTTACCGTAATGAAGTAGCTGTGCAATCCCTTGAAGGCTAGCAGCAAAGTGGCACAGAGTGTATAGTGAAAATGATAGGCATGATGTAGGAAGGAGTCTGCAATGAGGAAGCTACAACCCTAAACAAAGAACAGAGTTGGAATACAAAGTATTAGTAACAAAAATATAAAAACACCACTCTTGAAAAAAAAAAAAAAACCTAAGTGTTTGACAATTATTCTCAAATATGAGAAATTCAGCAATATTTAACAGAGTTCTTTCTTCACATAAGTAATTTAAACACAAAAAATGTGACCACAGCAATTTCAATTATAGTAGAGTTTTTAATAAACGAGCAGACTGAATTATGTTTTTTTCTTGAAACATCAAATTCATATTATATTTGGACTGATGGGTAGACACTCTGCTTTTACAGTTTAAGCCTACTTCCTTTTATAATAATGGCTGTAATGGCTGTACTTAAACAATTCTAAATTGGAACTCAATCTGGTCATTGTAAAAAGGCTTTTTTGGAATGATTCTCCCAGTTCTGTTCAGGGATCAATGGGTAACAGTAATAAGTTTAAGATTACTATTCTGAGGTTGACTTTTGTATTAGATAGCTATCAATTTTTCTATCATATTAATTAGATATGCAAATTACTGAGCTCAAAAAATTAAACAAATATCACATTCACAGATAAATAGTTAAACACATTTCTCTCAAAATAAGAAGGAAAAAACATTTAAAGCATATGCAATTCTTACATCTGGTGATAACTGCTTTGTGTAGTTAATACCAAAGACCACACTTTCCAGAGTAGGAATCATAGAGTCTTTGTTTTGTGCTGGTGCATTTCTGTTTAACCAAGTAGTCTTGACAGGACGAGGAAAGCTGGAAGATTAAGTATTACATTATTATTATCTTAAGAGTCTACTTTAATGTAAGATATTTACAAAAGAACATGTTACAAACAGAAAAACAAGGGTTCTACAGTATTCTTTCTGTTGATAATTTAAATAATTATTCAGAATATCAATACTAAAAAAATTAAATAGTTATGAAAATGCAATGAACATTAAAAAAAATAAGGCCAGATACTTAAGACTGCTTCTTGATTTTTGGGCTTCAGGAAATCTCAAAAGATAGTGAAGATAAAACAAGGTGGCATCCAGAGTAGCTAAATGACAATTGAGACTCAAACTTTAATTTGGAAATGATGATTTGTCAGAACCAGTTACCAAGTTTAAAATGTTATCAAATATGGATGATATTTACAAAAATAGAGCCACCACTTAAATGCAGAAAAAGAAAAATTACCAAATCTATCTGATGACTCTATAACTGAAAAATAAGATATTCCTTTAATTTTCTTCACTAAAAAGGCTTGAACTTTATTAAAATAATTTTTATTTATGCTTCAGGACATCATTTCATCACATACTGTATAAGCTGCTTCTATCAATATCAACATTATAATTAGTATGCAATAAATTCCATACAGTAAGAAGTGTGTTTCTGTTTAAGTGTTTAAAAATAATACACACTTATATTTGAGAAAGTAGGCCAAAGCATTTGGACTCGGTTTGGCAAAAAGGGAAAAGATAGGAAAGTAAACCAATTTTGCCATAAGCAGAGAGTGGCCTTTCATTTTGTAAAATCAATTGGTTTTGCAAAAATATCTTATCCCAGCAAAAAAAGGCAGGTGAAAGTCAATGGCAAATTTATTTGTTACAACGTATTTTAACAACTGAATCATAAAAGTTGTAGTTAAAAAAATTCAAGCATAAAAAATAGGTCATGTTAAGCCAGGGTTGGTGGCATACACCTGTAATCTCAGCATTCAAGGCTCAGGCAGGAGGATCAAAAGTTCAAGGCCAGCCAGGGCTACAAAGGAAAACCCTGTCTCAAAAAAAAAAAAAAAAAAAAACTGCTAAAAAATAAGCAAGAAAGCCTAAATCCACTAATTTTAAATACCTGATGTAATGAGTTTAACTTTTAAAAAAGATGTTATGAATTTAAAATTTTTCAATCTGATTAGAGGATAAGAAATTGAAGAGAAACTTGCTGAAGCATAAGATTATTCCTTTAGACATGACCCCTCTATCAGCATGCCACCAGCAAAAGCTTTCCCTTCCCCTTTCTTGCTTCCCCTTTCCAACTTCTCATTTATAGACAAAGAAAGGCAGGGAAAGTTGCTGCTTTCGGAGCACCATTCTAGCAGCACAAGAGTGGAAACAGGGTCCATGCAGCTATGCAGAGAACAGCACCATCTTAGCTATTTTAGACACCTTGTTTTTCTTTCCCAGTCACTAACCAGAGCCAACAGTTAATCCTCTTGGCTTCTGACTCTGAGGCAAAAATGTCTTCTCCCTCCAATAAAGGGGCTCTGGAAGTTGAGGTGCCCCTTTCTCCTACTAGTCTGTGGTAAAAACTCCTGCATTGCAAGAGGAAGCACACTTTTAACCACCAGGATTAGTGATGTGAGAATATCACTCGTCTACTTAATTAGGGCCTTAAAAAGCAACATTAAGAACCTGAGCTAACCTCTATGAATTGTTTGTATATTTTTCAGGAGAGAACCTAAGCAAGATTTATAGTCTTGGTAAGTTTTATTTTTTTTAACAATTTAATTATGGATTTTTAATTGAAGCTACAAAAAAGAGATTCAGAAAATTATAGTAATGTATTTTTAAAAAACAAACTTTTAGCATTAAAATCTAACATGTAATTCATATTTACTTGAGTTTCTTTTTTTTAATATTGAATTGAATTTTTTAAAAACCTACTATTTTTCAAAGAAGTTTCGGTTATAATGTTATTCCCCAATAATCTATTCCAGAACTTTCAAAAATTTTAGAAGTAGTTTATAATAAAATTATGTATTATAAAGCAAACACATTCCTGTTTACAAAAGCTATAGCAACTGAGCACAATCTCCAAAGGCCTAAGAGGTAAGAAAAAGATGGCAAAACAATCAGTTACAGATCTTTTTATAAAGAAGGTAAGGCAAATGATAGTCTCTTATACCTGGCTCTGTACCCTAAAGTAATGAGAGGCCAAACTGTGTTGGGCTTCTCTAAACTCTGAGGGAAAATCTGGAAATTGACCTACCTAGCATTCTGGTAAGTCAGCTTACCATCAAATAGCTTAAGCATCATCCCTAATAACAATTGTCACAATCAAATTTGTGTCAGAAATTTTAGATCACTTAGAAATCAAATCAAGAGTACTTTCATGTAAGTTAGTGATTTGATGTGGCCATCTACTACCTGTCCTAACTACCCAGATGATATTTTACTACATGAACTGAAGGCTTTGAATTATTTTCTTACACTGATGAAAAATAATCTGTCTTCCCAATCATGATGTCTTCCCCACAGTCAGAAAAAAAGATTATCTCAGTACATTACGGCCCAGAGTATTACACAATTTAAAACTAAAATAGCACAATGTAGCTTTAACAGGCTTAGTAAAAATCCATAAAATTGGTTAGAAAGCAAACACTAATTCTGTGTAGAGCATAGAGTTAAGAAGGTAAACTTAGTGCATTCCAAAAAAAAGACTAAGAAAAAAACCTAAAGATAAATTCATACACTCTTTAGAGAATACACAATAACGATACATAGAAATGGAAAAAAACAGGTACAGATGAAACAATGCTATATGGGTATTTCTGGATTGCATTCTTTAACCTGGTCACCTCATTTGGATTGACAAAAATTGCTTCACAGTTCTGTAATAAAAAAGTTATCAATCTCATGATCTCATGCTCTTGAATTTTATTATTTCATACTTTACTATAAAATGAAAGTGTTTCTTAATAATTATAACTTTAAAAATTCTTTACCATTTCAGTTACCTTATCAAAGTGTAGGTTTTCAGTATAAAAATGAAAGACTCATTAATACGGATTAAGGTGTTGGCTACATTTACCTTATAAGTGGCTGGTGTAGTGCAACCAATGATGCATGGACTGTAACAGATATGACAGCAAGGTGGAAATAATCAAACATAACATTAGCATGATGATGAAGCCCTCTATAGAGGCTAAAGTGCAGCTTCAATGTTCGGCTACTTATTAGTTGTAAAGCAGTAAGATCATCTGCCCTATAAAAGCAAAAAATTGGATATAAATGTGGACTGCTCAGTAAAGTATACTAATACTTTGTAGAACAGTTAAAACTATCAAAAACACTTAATTGCATTTCAATTAATAGGATGAGAGTAATTTTAAAAGCAATAAACTTGTTTGATGAAAAGTATCAACTGAGAAAATAGTCAGGTCCTATCTGTAGTTTTTCTATCAGCATATGATATAGACATTTTTTTTTTAACCAATAACCCTGTGAGTCCTTTAAAATTATCTAATAATCTCATGTTAAAGTATATTTTAGTCTATAAGGAATACTGTTATTACAAGTTTTCAGTATAACACAGGTCAAATCCTATTATAATAAATCTCCAAAGATATATCAAATTATTTTTACTGTACAAGATTTTATTAAATGTTCAAAAATAAGCAAGTTGTTGCACATTAACTATAATAAAAGATAGCCTTTGTTATTACATTTACACATAACATACAAAAAAATCTTAAAGTACTATAAAAATTATATCTATACTTCTTTAAAATCCACACATACAAAGCCAGGTACAGTGGCTCATGGCTGTAATTCCAGCTACTCAGGAGGCAGAGATCTGCAGGATCAAGGTTCAAGACCAGCTTGGGCAAAAAGTTAGTGAGACCCCCATCTCAGTAAGCAGGGCATCCTGGTGTACACCTGTGGTCCCAGCTACACAGTGGGTAGGATGATTGTGGTCTTAGGCTAGCCCCAGACAAAAACATGAGCCACTATGTGAAAAAATAACTGAAAAGCAAAACAGAATTCAGACAGCATAGTTCAAGTGGTAGAGTGCCTGCAAATGAATTCTACTTTCAGTTAATGAAGTACCTATTCGTTTCGGCTTACTCCACTTAAAGAATCTTGACTTGGTTTAAAAAGCTTGTAGTAACTATTTCAGAGGATCAGTAGTTACATATAAAAATTCTTATTCCTCTCCATGGTGGTGATGAGTACACCTAATGCACACCTTTCAAATAATGTCCTATATATAATCTAAATTCACATACAATTTTCAAGACGTATTCTGAAAACTACATTTGAAATGGGGAGGGGGGAAGTCCTTCAAAAATAAAATTGTTAATGGATCTCTGGTTCTTGTTTTGAATGAATACAGCAAAATTTGTCCCGAAAATGTAGCTGCATGTTCAGGTGTGGGGGCAAGTTCAGAGTACCAGGTCCTTAAAACTTTGTCAAGGGCTCTAGAAATTAATGAACTAGAAACAACTGTCAAGGCTGAGTCATAAAATACTTCATGGTAGCGATATTATATAAACTGTGAAATTTCTAGAGTCTAGGGAACTATTTCATATTCTGTCAGCTTCTCTGGTTTTGTACTTGGAGCTCATGGGATGAGCACAGGCACAAAAGAGCAGGCCTAACTGTTCTCCTAAGTCATAAGTATTTAAATATTTTTAAATTGCTTTAATAGCCTACTTACGAATAATCTCCATCTGTAAAGTGTAGATCCAAGGATAAAAGAAAATTCATTTCTTCAAGGGTTTCTTCAATCTGGAGAGAGATTACAGTATGAGATACCTTTTTTACTATATGTAGAAAGTTGCCAATATGCCTTAAAGTCTTAAAAAATATGTAGCTAAGTATGTATTAAGAGATGTTTACCTTCTTTTCATCCAACAACATTTTAACTTTGAAGATCATTACATCATTTAAAAGAACCTCTTCATTTTTATACAGAATTTGAAATGTTTTGCTGCAAATCAGAGAATCATGAACTGAAGCTGGAAAGGCTAAAGTCATACCTAAAACAGATAAGATACATAATTGACAGGTAAAAGACAAAAATGTAATAGTACAAGTAATTAAGTATTCTTATCTTAAAATACTGTTTGATCAAATTACTCTATTATCATTAATATTTTATAGAAGAACATTAGAACATTACTGAGTGCTTGCTAATTTCTGTGATGAAAAGTGAATAAATACGTACATTATAAGCATTATAAAACTATATGACTTTTCTTACTCTGAAAGAAAAATGAGGAAATCTCAGGGAAGATATTTTAGAGTGAACAATTGATTTGTATGTCACAGACAAAAAGCAATTTAGTCTTCCATCACTGAAGAGTAAAGAATTTGGTTGGCATTTGTCCTAAATGCTGGGAGGTAAGCTCCAAATCCTTGGAATAAAGAATTTGTTCTAACCTATGTCCCCAGCTTCTGGGAAGCAGACTCTAAATGTTTGGTGAGACCCAGTAGTTTATGCTAATGAGGTGATTCTTGGTAGACCTAGAGACAGTTAATGCTGAGGAGATGACTCAGGAGGGGGGTTGAACACACTACTATAAAGATCAACTATGTGATTATGGGCTCTCAGCCACATGAAATAAGCCTCATATTAGGAAGGGAAAAAGGATAGGAGATTTGAGCTTTGTAGTGGGGATGAGTTAATTAATCATGTCCACATAATGATACATAAATAAGAATTCTGGACATCAAAGTTTGAGTGAGCTTCTATGGTTGATTAATTGTCTGCAAATTGTCACAATATTGATGTTTGTGGGGTGATGGTAATGAATCCTGGCTTCATGGGGAGAAAACAGTGGAAACTTCAGATGTGGGAACTTTCCAGACCAGCCTTATGCATCTCTTCTTCTGACTGGTTGTAATCTGTACATACATACTTTTGCTAAAATGAAATTTCTAGTACAGCATTTTCCTGAGTTAAGCTAGTTGTTCTAGTGAATTATCAAACATGAAGGAAAATTTGTAACTAGTTGGTTAGAAGTAAGAGTAGCTTGCAGACCACTGAACTATGGTTGATATCTGAAGTGAGGAGCAGCAGTCTTATGGAGGGCAGTTTGCTTAACCTGTGCAGTTTGTTTTGCCTTTGGGTTATGAATGTTGAGTCATTCAACAACTCACCTGGAATTATAATCCTATCCTCCAGAAATAACACAATACAAGAGAAACAGTATGAGTGCAAAAGGGACAGGAAAGATTTCCATATGTGATTGGGGGAGAAGAATGCGTAGGCAGCAGCAGCCTAACATATTCTAGAGTCTAAGTACGATGAGGAGACCATCCCTGAAGAGAACTTCTTAGCCTAAAACCTCTGTGAGGTGACAAGGGGTGAGAAAGTTGTCCATGTTAGGGGAGTGACCTGGCATGAAAATGAAGCCTAAGTAGTGCAAAGAAAACACCTGTGAGGAAGAAAGAGCAGTGGCAGGAGACTGGCACATATACGGAATTAATCACAAGAGAAAATATATTAAGGATAATGGGAGCTAGTATTACTTTTGGAGAAAACATGTATATATGCCAGTGAACTACTCTTAAATGGTTCGTATGTTTGCATACGAACAGGGGGAAAAAAGTTATACTGTACTCGCAACTTTTCTGTAAGTTTGAGATATTTCGAAACATGTATATAAAGAGAAATCAAGTAGATCAGAAACCCAATTCTGAATATTTCAGAGAAGAGCTGAGAAGAAATTTTCCTCAATAAAAATTAGATTTTGTTTAAAGCATCCAGGTAATGTGCAATTAGAAGCCATTGGCCTCAAGAAGGCTTCCCCACTGTTCTTCCCTAGGAATGCTGCTTCTCTCTCAAGTAGGGGCTGTTTGCTCTCCTACACTCCTACTGACAAGTTTGGAGCTTCTTTGTTCAGATATTTGGTCTCTTTTCTCTAAAATCAGCTTTGAGTTTCATGTCACTAGATAGTTAAGTATCACTGTACAACCTCATTCATTTCTGCAGGCTCTACAAACTCCTGGAAGCTTATTTATTTTCTTCTTTTTTTTATTAGGATATATTCTTTGTACGGGGGGATTCACTGTGACAATTCCGAATAGCCTTGTATGTTGGTTAAATTGTCCCCCACCCCACCCACCCAACTTAAAGCAATTGCAAGAGGTTTCATCGTGCTATTTCGCTTATGTATATTATTTCCGTTAACTATATTCCCTCACTTTCATCTCCTCTGTTCATTCCCTCTCCTCCCACAAGTGTCCCCTACTCCCCCCTACTATACCTATTTCTGGCAGTCCTTATTTCTTAAAGGCAGTCTTTCCTCATTCAGAGTTACTTTCTCCAAAACTACTTTAATCATCACTCTTGGTATAAGCTCTCTAGTCCTTGACTTCCTAGGTTCATTTTCATCTCTTTGTGTGTTGTTGTCTTGTAGCCTTGCTTAGCTCTTTGCTCCTAAGATTATTCTCCAGACTTGAATATTACCCATGACTATAATTCCTCTACAATGTAAATTTTAATCGTTTCTTTATTTTTGCTAACTTCCTTAAATACCACAAGTCTAACAATCCTCTGACCCCACTTAGGAATAGATTCTGTGAATCTTTCTCCTTTCCATTATTTCTCTACTTTCAAGTCCTCACTTTCCTCCTACCTACTTTAAATCCTAAGACTCATCATTATCACAACCTCTTAAATATATCCTAAGGAATGCCAGTCACATGTACCTAAGTCCCAGCTACTCAGGAGGATGACCTGGAAAACTGGCAACTTCAGGCCAACCTGTGCAAATTAGCAAGATCCTATTTCAAAAGAAAAACAAACAAACAATAATCCTATTAAGGATATATGCTACTCTTGCTTTGACATGCTGGTCTGAAGGAAAAAATGGTATCTGTTGAAACTATTCCTGCAATTGGAGGGGGGAAGGGGTGATGAAAGAGAATGGTGAAGGGGGTGAATTCAAGTATGATATATTTTATACATTGTAAGAACTTTTATAAATGTCACAATATACCCCATCCAGCACAACAATAAAAAAATAAATAAAATTAAAAACGACACCAATAACAAAAAAACAATCAATATTGGCTTGTATAAATCCTAACTTTGGTAAATACAACTCTTGGCCTAATCCATTCTTTTACCTACAAAATGCATGTGCCTGGGCAGGGAGGAAAATACACAACTGTTTGGATAATCACTAATCTCAAGTGTGCCTTTAGTGCTATCTAGCAATCATACTATATTTTCTGAATACATTATTTCCCCACATTCCTAGATGACTATCTCATGAATTATTTTCTCTTCCCAAACCAAGCCTTCAGTCTGTGATAACCTTCATTCTTATTTTATAACATAATAATAAAAAAAACCCAGAGGATTTCTATAAGCTCACTATTGTATCTACCTTCAGATGAATCTGATAAAACTCCCTATTTCTCTGCTCTTTCTGGGAAGACTCCTCAAGAATGTTTGTCTTGAATTCATCTCCTTCCATTTTCTCTTTAGCTCTTATTGTGATAACTAGCCTTCAAGATGGCCTCATAGATGTTCACTTTGTGGTATCCACATTCTTGCCTAATTTCCTCATTGTACCAGGTGAACTTCTGTGAATACAGCAGAAGTAATGGCTTGATTTGTGTGAATATAGCAAAAGCAACTGGCTGAAACCTCAGAAAAATCCTGAACCTGAGGTATGCAGCTAATCCTGACACACATAATCTGAGATGTGTTGTTTTAAACTGAGTTGTATGGTCAAGTTTTACAGAGCAAAAATTAATTCACACTCTATCTAGACTTTGACCCCCCCATAACAGCTCTTATCAAGACCAATGAAGTCCACTTTACTAAATCCAATGGAAAATTCTCAGACTTCATTCTAGATTTATAGTCAGCATCTGACACAGTTATATATTTTCATATTCTTGAAACACGTCTTTAATTTGGTTTTCTGGGCATTATATTCTTCTAGTTTCACTCTTACCTCATAAGCTAGCTTTTTTTTTTTTTTTTTGTCCTTTCTCCTATTTTTCTTCCTCTCCTCATCTAGAAGCAGTATGCATAGTAGTTAAGAACACAGACTTTAGAGCTAGACAGGCTGGGTTTAAATCCTACCTCTGCCACTTACTAGATCTGCAGTCTTATTAATAATTCTTTTTCTTCCATTCCTCACATCCTTGCAGCCAATTCTTCCGCAAATCCCATGGAAAATACTAGTAAGACATACCCAATATTATTAAGTGAGAGTGCTAGAAATGCTCAAACAGAAAAATGAGTACCTTTGTGATTATTACTAAAGGGATTCTAGCATCGGATAAGAAATGATACAAATTGCTTTGGAACAACTAACGATAACCTTCAGTGAAAGTTGCCTATATACTTAACTGACATCTTTATTTAAAGCTTTAAAAAAAAGACATACAAATGACTTACAGATAATAAAGTCTTTATAGGAGCAAGGACAACAGATGCACAACTTCCTTTTAGTCATTCATTCATCTATCTAATTAACAAACATTTTATCAGTAACTATTATACGCCAGGTAGCTTCTAGGGTTGAAAATACATGGTAAGATAAAAGAAAAATCTCGGACTTCACAAAGCTTACATTCCAAAGGGGAGGTAATAAAGAGTAAACATAATAAGTAAGTAAATGATATGTTTGAAAATAACACGTGATACAGAGAAAAAGGAAAGAAGGAAGAAAAAGACAGCATGTATTTGTGTGTGAAGTATGGGTGTTTGAAGGAAGATAGCAATTCTAAGCAGAAGTTGGGCAAGTTTTTTTTTTTTTTTTTTGAGAAGGTGAGCTATCCACAAAAGACAGAACAGATTCCAAAGTATTATATGCCACTAAGCTGCTGTCCCTCCTTCAACCTAGCAGGAGTCTGGAGGGTTTTATCCCTGGAAAGGACAAAATACAAAATAGAAACCCTCCAAGCTGAAAGTCACCTGGTAAAACTGAGAGCCCAAACATGTGAGCATAGGCATACTGTATACTAAATGAAGAGATTTCCAGAATTCTTCCTCTACTATGAGCCTAGAAGGCTTGCCTACTCTCCAAAAAGGAGACAAGCAAGTCTTCTGCACCTATTCAAGAACTGTAAAGACTGTAAGATTTAACCCTACTTGCAAGGTAACAAACTAGTCTGTTATGGTTTCATGGAGGTTGGCAGAAGACATGAAACTCTTGTGTCAAAGACAAAATATTTTTATTATTCACAACATAGCAGGCAGCATGAGATTCTCATTCCTATCAGTTCCCCTTCACTCCCCCAAGTCTTATGGGAGTGATAGGAAGGCAGGCCCTTGTGGATGCAATGCATGCAGAAGGGTTTTGGTCACAATACAGGAACTGTAACCTTGGAAAACCTCAATCTTTATAAGGAGCTATATGAAAATCTGTCTAACCCTTGTACTGGAAGGAGACATCATTATTATATTGGACAGTAAAATAATTTACCCTATGCTTATGACTAAGACACTACAACTTCCAATCATTCTTCTGCTACTCTGTAACACAGGCTTTCCAAGTATCTGTGCTCATAAGATACACAGAAAAATGAGAAGCCATGGAGAAGAATTTTCAACAATGTACAGGACGTAATCTTGAAGAGTCTTAAAAATTCTGACATGGGAACTCTGAGCTGTTGAAGACTATACACATGGACTTCAAAGATTCCTCAGCAAAGGGCTCATCACTTTGAAGTGAAGTTCAAAGAGACAAGTCTCATGTATGCTCTAAGAACTGCTAATCAGTTTTCCTTTTGTTACATTTAGACAACTGAGGTGTATCAGACCAGACATATGAGTAAAATTTTTAAACATGTACGTTAGAGAACAAAACAAAGAGGAGAAAAAACTTGCAAAGAAAAATAAAACAATACAAAAACAAAACACAGCACCCTATACGTATTATTCTTAGAAAAGGACAGGCAAAGCACAAAGTATTTCATTGAGCACAGGTGTTCACTGATGCCTTTTAGCAAGTCTCAATACTCTCTACGATTAGTTGTTTGGAGGATTTTTTTTTTAACATGAGTGGGTGTTTGTCACATTATTTTCTTTTTTAAAATTAATTTTCAGCTGGCCACAGTGGCTCATGCCTATAATCCCAGCTACATGAGAAGCTGAGATTGGAAAGATTGCCATTCCAGGCTAGCCCAGCTTCCCCCCTCAAAAAAAAAAAAAGAAAAGAAAAAGCTGGTCATGGTGGAGTGTGCCTGTCACCTCAGCGATGGTGGAAAATGTAAACAGGATTGCAGTCCATGCTGGCCTAAGCAAAAAGTGAGACCCTATCTCAAATATTACTAAAGCAAAAGGACTGGAGCTGCAATCAAGTGGTAGAGTGCCTTCCTGGCAAGCACAAAGCCCTGAGTTCAAACCATGGCACTGCAAAAAAAAATTTATTACCACACAATATACACAAATATATGCATACAATGTGCAGTGATCAAATCAGAGTAGTTAGCATTGGTAGTCATTATTTTACTCACAATTTCTACATTATTGTTTGCACTTTTACATTGTTATTACCATAAGGTCTTAGAAATAAGAAGGACCAAACGTGTGTACTCAGTTTAGTGTCCTGAATCTGAAACTTCTTTTTTAAAAAATTATTATTATTTTAGTAATGATAATACCTCTATGAAGTTATGAAACCACATTTATCTTTTTCCATTTATTTTAATTTAGGATTGAGCACTCTGTCTCATACATAAATGCTTTGCAAATATTTATTTAGTTATTATTTATTTAGTTAATAATCTAACTTCTTAATTTAGTATCTTATTTCCTTACTTAAATGACTATTTTTATTCTCCCTGTCAGTTACCTCCTAATACAAACATTCAGGGCTACACTTTTAGAGACCTGTCATAATTAAATAATACATTAATTTACATTTTATTCCCTTCACTATCTTTATGCTTTTCTGTTTCCACTTAAACAAAATAACATTAGTATCTCTTATTTACTTTGTGAATAAGTAAGCAATCATTCAACCATAATTTGTTATCACTGAACTATTGGGAAGTGAAAGATATGATGATCATAAAATTTAAGAACTATACCTGTTTTCAGAGTTCTGAGTATAGTCTGGCTAGAAATACCAAGCAAATTACTACAGTGCAATGTAATGACCTCTTAACTCCCTTTTCAGCAGGTCAAGGCGAATGGCAATGAAACTGCTACTATTTCTTAAACCAGGTAAAAAGACAATGACAGGTAAAAAGAAAATGAAGCTGTTGAATCTGACAGAAATAAAATGGAGGCTCAGAATGCCAAATGAACTTAAAGTTTCATAATCTGCGCAAAGTTTATTGAAAGATAAAATATTATGGTGAGTTTTTCACTCATGGCTGTTGACATTACTCAATTACTAATAATAGTAATGGATTAGTGACATAATACGAATTTTTTAGTTTTGTATTTCTTTACACATTCCTTGTTTAAAGCACTGTTCATTAATGTACTTGATATTTGTTTTAGAATTCCATAGTGAGAAAAAATTTATAACATGGTAAGAGCTAAAAGAGATATAGAAAGCACTATGAACACATGCAGAAGAAAGTTCACGCTGCCTAGGAGAGTCATCTATGGTTTAAAAAGGAGGTTACAAGGAGAAGAGGGCATGTACACAATATAAGGTAAGTCAGAGCCCATCAAATCTGAGAAACTAGAAGTGGTTCTATAGACTCCACAGGGACAATAGTGGAAATAAAATTAGAGACAAATCTATGGTTAAATCATGAAAAAAAAAAAATCTTAACAATTCGGCAGATATCTCACCATGTCAGTGGCTCTCAAAGGGTGGCCCTGAAAAGCTGGTCACTGGACAAAGCCGGAGAGACAATAAATAGGAAGAAATACACGGTTCTACTTGCAGCACTTCAGAATATTTGCAGGTTTATTGCAAGTGGTGAATTGATCAAACCAACTGGGACAACTTCTGATTTTGATAACTAACCTTAATTTTCTTTTTTTCTGATGTTAAAATTTATTTTGAAACTGCTATTACCTGTATAAAACCTGGGTGGTAGCAGGTAGGTAAAAGAAAATGCAATGTGTATATATGTATACACACACACACACACACACAGACACACAGAATATTATCCAGGATAGACTGGAGATTTCTTTTTTGATCAAATCCAGTTGATTTTTTATCAATCTAAGTGCTTACCTAGCTCTAAAGCTTTTTATCAAAAACACAGAATGTATTCTTTCACACTAAGACCTTCCCCACACATTATCTGAAATTTTGTGCAATTTTCCCTTCTTCTTATAAATGGCACTCTTACTACTACAAGATACCAAATAAAGATCACTTCCTATGTGCTGAGCATTATGCTTTACAGATATCACTGCCAATCCTTTTTGGCAACCCCAGGCTGCAGGTATTAATATATTCATTTTGCAGACTTAACTCATCTGTCCAGGAAGTAATGCTATAGCTGTGTGCTCTAAAACCAGGGCTTGGCCTTCCACGTCACATTGGTGAACTAGTGCAAACACATGTGTACTCTTAAACTCATCACAAAACCAACATTGTAGTAGAGCATAACTGCATCATAGGGAATAAAGACCCAAAAGGGGATATATATATAAAGATAAAACAACACTAACCAGCTATCTAACTCCAAGAAAGTCTAAGTCTTGAAAACCAAGAAGGCTCCTTTTCCCCAGGCTCTGTCTTTCCTTAAATCAAGCTGGTCCTAGATCCTACAGTCTATCTTATTTCAGCTCTTTTAACATCTGCAGCAAGTTCAAGGCAGAAAGGATGGACAAGGTAAGGGAATCCAGTATTTACCAAGCACCTCACTAGGCCTCTATGCACAATTTCTAATTTAATTTTTTTTTTTTTTTTACAAATCTGCTGAGAAATGGTGATTATTATTTTTATTTTACTGATTAGGAAAGAAGGGCTCAGAGAAACTGAGTAAATGTGCTTTTACTACTGCACACTAGTGGCAGAACAAGACTTGAAACTGGCTATGTCCAAATTCACTTTCTACTAGCTTTCAAAGTATAGAAACGTAAGTCCTAGTACCCAGATTTCCTCGATATATTAAAAATTTAGGGTCACTCTTGAGGTCTCGTCTTTTCTTCAGTTTTTACTTCTTACTGTTGGCTATCCTATGTTATTCTTATCCTAGAAATGGTTTACTGATTTTTTTTAAAAAAATTAATCATTAATATGCGATGTTATCCTATGCACTGAAGAATTAATTTTATTATAACTTTTAGTTCTTTCCAACATTAAATGTGCATAGCTTCCCATTCTTTCTAATATTTCTATAACCCTAATAATGATATTTTGCATAAGTACAGTCCTTGAGAGTTTGCTAAATACTTTCATTTATTTAAAGCACAGAAACTGTGTAAAGCAGGTAGTAAGTTTCACAAATGAGAAACGGAAGTTCAGAGAGGTTAAGTAAGTCTTCCCGGGAAGCATAAAAAGAAGCTAGTCTCCAGATTCCAAGTTACTGCTTTGTTAACTATAACAGAGCTGTCTGAATCAAGTTTCTAAACCACATAAGTCTGTCTGTCTGTCTATGTATCTAATAACTACACTTCCCTTACCTTCCTAAAAATTTAAGATCTTTTCACTTAAGTTTGGATGTTCATTTCAATTTAATAAATCCTTTCCTTTCTTGTGCTACCACAAAAATACAAACACTGTTTACTTGTTTTCAACAACTGGAATCAACCAAAAGAAGATTAAACTATAAAGCAACATATGAACCAGGAAGACATTGGAAGGTACAGGAAGAGAAAATTTGAAAAAAGAAATCCTTATTATCTTTACTATGAAATGAGGGGGCTGTCATAATTGCTAAATGAGGACACAGAACTTTAAATACATTGTTTGAAGCTATAGAGATGATCAGAAAAAGATACCAGGATAACAGTATCGCTCTTATAGTGGAAGTGGCATAAATAAGATAAATTGTCTTTTATCACAATAGAAAGCCTATTAACAATGCCTGTATCGAGATAACCAGCAGTTGCATTTAGAGAACAAGCTGTGGTTTTCACTATAAGTATTTATGGCAGGAAGTACCTGTGGCACCTTATCAGATTTATCTCATCAAAGAGGTGTTCAGATAATGAAACAAGATTCAAAAATCTATGAAACATTACATATACATGAAAGGTAAAGTAACTGTGTTGGAAATGGTCTTGGGCAGGGGAAAAAGGAGATGTTTCACAATTTGTTCAGAGACAGTATACGTACAGCTCTACAGATCTCTGTTTACAATAAACAAGAGACACAAGATATTCTATGTTAAAGATTTAAAAATGAAACACACCCATACATTCAGAATAAAAAAGAGCTTGAGAAGTCATATTCGATCTTACATTTCATATATGACAGACAAAAATTTGTTATTTTGACAAAGAATGACAAAAAGGTGTGAAAGACTTTATATATATTATTTCCTCTTGTATCTATAATCTAGTTTTTGTGTTTTCTATTTCAGCTATTATCATTTAAATAAAAACATGCAGTCTCTTTTTTTTTTTGGTATGATGCTATGAAAGTATACACATGGTAATGGTTTCTGTGTAAGCTAAAATTGTGTATTATGTAAATCTATTATTTTCCAGAACCAGGTTTCTCTTATAGACTGGTCTTTGCCATTGACCATTAAAATCCCAATCTCTAAGAAAAGGTACTTTGGGCATTTCTGAAACACAACTTGTCATAATATCAAACATTCCTTTATAAATGTTATTAAATATAACCCATTTCTGTCAAAGTATGGCCTAGTGACTGAACTCTGACTTGTATCAATTTTGATAAACACAAATCTTTCCCAACTAGTCTTTAGTCAATGGAGAGAAATGATCATGGAGAATGAAATAAATTCATTTTATCTTCTACAATACTTTTTTTCTCTTAAAAAAATAAAGAAGGAACAAAATGCTATAAAATTTCCACTTTTCTAGTGAGTAAATAAAGACCAAACTAAATTAAAATTTATTATAATTATTATTTTTTGGAGGTACTGGGGGGTTTGATCTCTGGGCCTTGAGCTTACTAGCCATGCACACCACCACTTGAGCCAGCCCTCCCAGCCCCAAACTAAGTAAATTTAACAAACACATTTATTTGAAAACTGAAACATCAAAATGATGAAGTTTTTGTTATAAGACAAGGCTAAATACAAGTATCACAATATCTAAATTATTAAGGTTTCAGAGGTTAGGTGTAATATAATAAAGGCTGAATAACTGGGGCCCTCAAACTACCTTTGAAAGAAATCTTGACTGAGTATGTAGTGTCATTATCAAATAAAATAATGAATGAATCTCTGGATCTGGATCAGTTGTTACCGTAAGCAGTCAATGAAGACAGTATCAGTCATGTACTTAGCTCACAGATTACTGAAGGCAAAATACTCAAAAAGCCTTGGAAAACAACTGTATGATGTGCCATGTGATGAAAACACAGGACATTTCCTTGTTGCCATAAAAAAAATCTGTGGTCTTTAAAACACAGCACCTGAACTGAATTTTCAGGATATAACTTGCTCTTAAAGTTCCAGAAGGTACTGAATGACACAACTGTCTTTCACATCACTGCAAGTGCCAGATCCTAAGATCCCTGCCCAGACTCCTAATTCTGAAGTATTATCAATCAAGATGATGCCGTATCACTCCTGACCAGGGACAGAAAGAGGTGCTTCTGGAAGAACTATAATGTAAGTAGCAACAAGCAAAATCACTCATTAGTTCTGATACCTTTCCTTATCCTAAACTCACTAGTCAAGAAGAAAAAATGTTTTCATATACTTTAAGTCAAGATAACTCATAGAGAAAAAAGTTGTAACATTACTATGACGTGAATAATTTTCAACGAAACACATCAACCAAATTAAATACTGTGACATCTCATTTTATCTTCTATACTAAATTAAATATCTGACAAGATTTTATTTTCAAATGGTACATTTGTCTACCAGTCATTATTCCTACTGGCTATTAGTTCTAACATTCACAATCTTTCTTGGAATTACTTTGTAATACCAAGCATGGCTAAAATTTCCAATCCTTTGAGGTAGTTACAAAAAGTAAGTTAGAAATAGTTCTTTGAATGGTACAGAAAGGTGCTAAATGGTAAAATTAATGATTAAAAATGTTTCAGTTATAATAGAGAATTGTTAATCTCTTAAATGTGAAATCTATTTGTCCAAAAAGTTATTAATGATAGAATGAAGAAATCATACCTAACATTACCAGGTAGCTATTTGAGTCTGAGACAAGTAACACTATGTAATAACACAAATTAGGAAATAAACACTTTGATTTTTTTTTTTCCTCGCCCATTTCTTTTTAGCCTTTTAATCACTTGCTAAGAAGTTAGCATTTATCGTTTTTGTCTATGGTCTAGTATTTCCCCATTTCTCTTTCTAGAATGGTCCCCCACCCACACACACACATTAGATTTTTCTGGGTTAACTAAACGCTCTAACACCCAAACATTTAAAAAGCAATGCTATTTCATTAATTCCAAATTAAACTGAACCAAAAAACAAAAATGTTAACTTCAGTACAGATGAATTCACTCTTCAAAAAAATCTCTAAGGTCCTCATATGAATAAAACTTTAGCTGTCAAGAATTAATATTCAGCTGGGATCATGGGATCACCTGCCCAGTAAGTGAGGTCTTAAGCTCAAACTCAAGTATTACCTTCCCACAAAAATAGTAAGTTTTTTTTTTTTAAAAGAATATTCATAGGGGCAATTTTTTAAATTTCTCCTAACTTCATAACAAAGTAACAACTGCTTGTATTTAGGAAATCCATTCCATAAAAGTAGTTAACTTATTAACTTTTTTCACTTTATGTCAAATATTCTGTCGACACACACACACAGAATGAGATGTTTTTACACTGGAAACTTCAGGAGAAGCAAGAGATTTTATTTACTAGATTGAAGGAAATTCAAAGAAGAGTACCAAATCCATTTTGTAAGTACCAGTTGCTTTACTAACTCTGTTGAAAGCAGACTTTATAAAAGAAGGTCTTTTATGACAATAAATATATACATTAAGATATATATCAGGTCAAGAAAAAAGCTTTTGCTTTTCCTTTTTAAGAGAACAAAGCTATTATTTTGGGGGGAGGTCATAAGCATTTTGGTAATTTTTAGAAAGATAAAATCTTCATTATGTGCAACTCATCAAAATTTAACACTAACTAGCATTTTTTGTGTCTATAGTATGATAAAAGATAATCCTAATTAATTCAAATTACCTGCAAATTTCAAAAACAAATGAATCATGCTTAGTACAGCTCCAATGTTACATTATTTTATTATTTTTCTATTGCTTTGAAAACTAGTAATATCAGCTTATATAGGAACTCTTTAGAATGTTTCATGAAACATTTTACTTCCTAACTATAAGGAACAAGACAGCATACAGGTTGAGTATTCCTTGCCTAAAATGCTTGGGACCAATACTGGATTTGGGATTTTCCAGATTGTGGAATATCCACATATACATAATGAGATATCTTGGGAACAACATCCAAGTTTAAATATGAAATCTATTTATGTTTCATGTATACACCACACACACATGCAATCTTGAAGGTAATTTTTATAAAGTATTTTTAGTATACCTCTGTTTCCAATGCAGCCTATCACTGAAGGTTGTGTGGAATTCTCCCTCCCTTCCTCTCTCTCTCTCTCTATTTTTGGTGGTGTTTGGGATACAGTCCAGGACTTCATGCAAGCTAAGAAGTACTCTCACCACCAAGTTACATCTCCAGTGTGGAATTTTCTGCTCTAGGCATCAGATTGCACTCAAGAAGTTTCAGAGTTTTGGATTAGGGATGCTCAACTTGTGTGGTCTATCAAGAAAGCTGAAAAATGCCTACTGAATAGGTCAAGGGCACCAGCTTTAGCTTAAAATCCTTAAATCCTAGTGTCTTTCCTAAGAGTATCAGCAAATAATATGTCTTTTTTTTTTTTTTGTATCTTTCTGGCCTTTTGTTTCCTAGAGTAGCCAATCAAGAAAAAAATTTGGTTAAAACTATGTTCTCAAAATGCTTATTACAGCTATACCTATCTGTAATCTCGCACTGAGGCTGAGTGAAGGAGGACTGAGAGTCCAAGGTCAGCCCAGGCTACATAGTGAGAATACTGTCTCAAAAAACCAGGAAAAAAAAGGGCATATTTTAAAATTTTATCATAAAACACCTTTGTAATTGAAAGTCAAATTATGTGTGTGCATTTACTTTTTTAAACTGCAGCTTACTTAATATAATTGATGTCATTCCTACCTATGTTTGTTTTTATGGAACGTGCATACAGGCATTGAAAGAAACCCAATCCAGCCTGTTTTACTGAGGCCCCAAGTATACTTCTTCCAATGGATATCTTTTAGACTGTTTTTTTTTTGGCAGTACTGGAGTTTGAACACAGGGCATCAAGCTTGCTAGGCAAGTGCTGTACCACTCGAGCCAACACTCCCAGTCATTCTTTGCTGTAGTTATTTTTTAAATAGAAATGCCTGGCGCTGGCACTGGACCATGATTTTCCTACCTATGCCTCCCCATAGCTGGGATTATAGATGTACACCAGCACACCTGGCTTTCTGATTGAGATTGGGGGGGGGGGGTCTCATTTTTTTTGTCTGGGCTGGCCTTGAACCTGGATCCTCCCAATCTTTGCCTCCTGAGTAGTGGGGATCACAGCACAAATAAAGTGCCTGGTATAAGAGATGTCATAATGATGCTCTTTTGTATATTTATAACTGAAAAACATTTGTGAAATTATCATTGCCCATTATGCTACTTTGGATATCTTTTTTTAACTCAGAAACATGCCTTGGCTTACCTGTTGCATGTAACAAACTGGCTTCAACTCTGTGGGGAATTCTTGGGGGAATTTTCATAGATGCACGAATCTGGTAAAAACTAAAGCAAACAAACACGTCACTTTACAGCAGATTTAAAAATGTGCTATGTAACATCTATATGACATCTGCATTTCATATGTGTTAAAATCATAAAGTCAGTTTCCCATAACATATGCTATGGGTGAAAAGAAAACATATTATCAGACCCATATACCAAGCATTAGCATGCCATAAAACCCAATAAGTAAAAAGATGACAGAAACAGAAGTAATATATATAGTATTTTTTACTTTATATGAAAGAATATGATAGCAGCCTCTGAAATTAGAAAGGCATCTAAGAGTTTCATTGTTTAATTGGCTTATTAAGCTTTTTCTTTTAAAAGATAATAATCTCAAACATAATTTTAAAAAATATTAGACTAATTTTAAATGGTTTTTAAAAATTGGTTATGCTGGGCACAGTGGCATATCCCTGTAATCCCAGCATTCAGGAGGCTGAGGTAGGAGAACTGAAAGCTTGAGACCCTGTCTCAAAAATAAATGAATAAATGAAACGAATATAAATAATAAAACTGGATTCATACTATAAGTGAAAAAATAAATAAAGAAAATATTTTACAGGAGCTATTTGTTTATGTACTTTTACTTGCTTATTTGTTCTAAAGGATTTTGAAATATTATATACACATTAAAAAAATCTGTCATTCATTACCAGCTTCCCCCCCCCCCCGGGGGACTAAACTGGGATTTGAACTCAGTGCTTTGCACTTTCAAAGCAGGTGTTCTATTGCTTAAGCCACACTCCGGTCCACTTTGCTGTGGTTATTTTGGAGATGGGGTCTCACAAACTATTTGCCCAGGCTGGTCTCTCACACTGTGATCCTCCCAATGTCAGCATCACTGCACATTTGTGTATATAATGGAGAACACAGAGATCTACACATAAGCGCACGCACACACACATACACAATGATTTCCAAAAATGAAATAATCAGAAATCAAGGATAATTTAAAATGTATACTGAGATGCTGAGTATTTAGTATTTAGTCTTTTTGAATAATTTCCTCAAGTAGTTCAAAGTAACAAACTTGAAAATAATACAAAGAATGAGAGCACAGAGGCAGAATGAAAGAACAGGGAGTAAAAAGGAAAAGGGGCCTGAAAGGGACCACTTCTATAGAGATTGAGGGTTATCTGAGAGTATGATAAGGTCTCATGAGATAACTGACAACAAAAGTCAAATCAGCTGGGACCTGCGAACCAAAGAACAGAAAAGGTCTCAAGGAATCTTCAACTTCCCATGTTGGGAAGTCTGACTAAAGATTAAGTGAATATTGCTATGTTAAATGTAGGTAGATGATATAAAAGCTAATTAAGACTAAGTAAGTGAGTACAGAGGCCAGGCCTTATTCATAAGTATCCACTAACTATCCTAAATATAACAATTTATACACAGTTAACTGCTTAATATATGATTGCTGAATTTGGAGTTTTAAACAAAACACTACAGTTATCTAATGCCATTTTTCAAGGAAATAGAAAATACAATTCTAAAATCCATATGAAACTACAAAAAGAAAATTAAAAAAAAAATCCCACCTAAACCATTACCTGTAACAGAATGGCAATTACCAAAAATAGAACAAGCGTCAGTAAGGATGTTGCACAACGGCAACCTTTGTATACCACTGGTGGGAATGTAAATTATTACAGCCATTTGGAAAACAACAGGCAATTTCTCAAAAAACTAAAACTACCATCTGATCTAGCAATCCTGCTACAGCTGCAAAGGAACTGGAACTCAAGTGCATTCCCATCTTTACTGTAGCATAACTCACAACAGCTAAGATATGGGAGTAACCTAAGTGATGGACGAATGAATAAAGAAAATGAGATATATACAGACTTTACAAGAAGCAAATGCTCTCATTTGCAGTAACATGGATGAAACTGAATGATACTTTGCTAAGCCAGGCACAGAGAGACATACACTGCATGAACTCAGTTATATGAATAATCTAAAAATAATCTAGAAGTAGAGTTGAATGGCAGTTACTAGAAGCCTGGAAGGGCAAGGTATGGAAGAAAGGGAGATGCTGGGTAAAAGATACAATGTTTCACTTAGGAGAAGTAAGTATTAGCAACTTATTTCCCTGTGGTCACAGCACACAGACCACAGTTAAAAATAATGTATTACATTACTTTGAAATTTGTAAAAGGAGAGATTTTAATTGTTCTTACCACAAAAATCATCAGTAGGTGAAGTGATATCTTAATTAGCTTGATTAAATCACTCCACAATGTTTATGTGCATCAAAACGTTACACTATACCCTATAAAATATGCCAATTATTTTTTTTAAATATGAAAAAAGCCCTATCTCTGTCAGAACGCATTAGGAAAACCCTATTAGGTATTTGTGAGGGAGGAGATCCTATCTAAATATTCTCTATCGAGGGTTAACAGTTCCTTGACCATACATACTCTCTCACTCTGTGGACCACAGTCTGTGTTGTGACGATTACTCCTTTTGCTGCAATAAAGCAGCCATAGTAATAGTAAATAAATGGTATATCTCAACTTGGCCCAATTGCAAGCTGTGTTTGTGTATTCTCATAATTAGCACAGAGGTACACTGAGATACTATTTCACTTAGTATTAGATGAAAAGATGTTTGTAAAGAATATGGCCACTATTTGATTTATTTCCTAGTTAGATTTTCTGGTAATAATTATTATTTTAAAATAGAAATTAGTAAGGGGATTTAAAAAACAAAGTAAAGTACTGTTAGAAAAATCTATTCCCAAGTGTGTCCCATGGTCATTGGCTCAGCAGAATGCTATTAGATACTGTTTCAATAAGGTGTTCTATGTTAAAATTAAAAAAATAAGAGAATATAAATTTAAAAAATAAGATGATGTACTGTGGTGGGTTAAGTTATTCAAAACAACTTCTTGCTAAATACTGAAAATTGCAAGATACACTACAAAAAGGTAACTGCAAAGTACATTAGTGAAGATCTCACAAGATGGCATGGAATTTCCAACCCAAATTTAGGGACAGCAAAATCACAGTAAGGTACACAGAACAACAAAACTTTTTTTGTTCTGAAGGCACTTGCTGATCTAGTCAACCAAATTTTAATTTTTGTTTTTGTTTTGTTGTACTGGGATTTGAACTCAGGGTCCCACTCTTGCTATGTAGGTACTCTACCACTTAAACCATGCCTCCAGCCTTTTGCTCTGGTTATTTTTGAAATAGGGCATTGCTTTTTGCCAGGAATCCTAGAACTCGATCCTCCTGTTTATGCTTCCTGAATAGTTGGGATGGTGGGCCTCTGCTAACAGTGTTCAGCCACTGGTTCAGAGGGGGTCTTGTGAACTTTTTACTGGCTTCGAACAGCAATCCTCCCTACCCTCACCTCTTACAGAAGCAAGGATTACAGACATGAACCACTATACCTGGCTTAATTTTGGTTTTAAAACCTGGCTAATATTCCCAAATTATATGGAGAATTTAAAATTTGAGAAGAAAATGTCCAATTAACCAACAATGACCACAAAAAAAGAAAAAATGGTATGATAAACATTTCATAGAAAAATGCAAATGTCTCTTAAATGAAAAAAAATTTTTCAACTTGAGTTAGATAAACAAATGAAGACTATTATAACAGGATATTCTTTTTTACCTATCAGACTGACCGATATCCCAAAGTTTCACAAAATACTCTGTTGGCAAGGCTGTGTGGGCAAACAGGAATTTTCCTGTACTGCTGGTGGGCACCTGTCATCCCATCTATGAGGGGAAGCATAAATAGGAAGATCCCATCCAGGCTGGCCTATCTCAAAAATAACTTAGAGCACAACTCTACAAAGATGTTCCATGCAGTTGTAAGAAGAAATGTGAAGTAGCAATATTCCACAAAGAGGTGACTTCTAAGATATATTTTTAACCAACAAACAGCAAGATACAGAGAGTATGCAAACTATGCAACTATGACAGAGGGTACGACTATGAATTTAAAGAAGAAAATGGAAGAGTATAAAAAGATAAAAAATAAGTGGTTATCTATGGATAGGGGAAGGGATAGGCGTGACAGGGATGAAAACAATATCTATCTCAATATATTGTCCTTAAAAGCTTTGATTTGTAACTATATAATTGTTATATAATTACAAAGCAAATAAAAAAGAAACAGCAATCTCTAAGTTCTAAAACAAATTGAGCTAATATAGTATCTACTTGATTGCAATTCCACAAAGAAATATTCCTAGTGATTTTTAAAATACAGTATTTGACTGCCTAGTCCTCATGGATATCTCTTAGTAATAAAGGAGAACCACAAAGAAATTTATACATTTATCTATGTTATTGTTGGTGGTAATGTTGCTATTATATTGAAACTATTCTTAAATGTATGTGCACACATATATAAATAAAGCAAGTTAAGTGTTGTTTAAGGACCAAGATTTTTGGTGTGTAAAAAAATATAACATAAAAAAGTAAAATTTTTGTAACCTTAAATTAGAGTTGGAAATATCAGTATAAATTCATGATGTATTTTTCTCATAAAAACGTATTTGCTGCCATGCACTGGTGGCTCAGCCTGTAATCCTAGATACTTGGGAGGCAGAGATTAGGAGGCTCACAGTTTGAGGCCATCTTGGGCAAAATTAGTTTGAGATCCTATCTCTAAAATACCCAACACAAAAAAGGGCTGGCACAGTGGTTCAAGCAGTAGAGTCTAGCAAAAGGCTGAGGCCCTGAGTTCAAACCCCAGTACTGCCAAAGAACACCCACAAACAAACAACAACAACAACAAAACATATTTGCTAACTCTGCCAAATGGAAAGGTCTAGAAGTAATGGCCCAATAAAAACATTCCTTTAGCCTATGTATGATGATTCCATACTATTTTCCAGAACAAGGAATCAGCACTCCTTGGTTGAGTCCTGGTCAGGAGCAGTGAACGGGGAACAAGTAGTCAGAACAGAAAATAAGGAAGCTATGATGCATTACTTGTCCAGGGAGAAGTCCACAAAACATTTTGAAATGAAGGGCTTTGTTTGAGCATCAAAAAGAATAATGAAGGGATATTACCATCAAAATATGTTAAAACCCATGAGCTCATACTGGCAGTAAGTAAAATGTGACTGTATTTGAAAGATGCTGAGCACAATGCAATATTTTGAAATAAAGAGAAATAATAAAACATTTATCATGCCCTTTCTGTATAAACTGCATTCAAAGTACCAACTAGTTAATGAGGCAACATACCTCTTTAGAAAATCCCACTTAATAATGCCAAGAAATAGTGTATGCTAATTCAAAAACCATAATGAAACTATTATAGAAGAATAAAGGAATAAGAATATCATCATGTTGTAACCCCATGTAAAATAAAGTCTCTAGGAGAAGACTGTTAATGTATACCATCAATTAAGTGGTAGGGAACTTTATAAGGGGTCTGTTAGGTAGATAACACCTGAACCAATCTTATCACAAAAAATGACAGCCAGACATTATGTCTTCTGATGTAATGAAACAGGATATACACACTGTAGATTGAGGATTCTTCTAAAATACTCTCCTAGAATTTAATTAAAATTATGTTCAATCAACAATTGCAAATTTGAAAAAAACCTAAGAGGCACATAAACAAATGCAACCTGTGAATTTTTGGTGTACATTGATTTATGTAAATGAATTTTATTTAAAGGAATGTGAACAGAAAATGAACTATTTGATATCAAGGAATTATTTTTTAAATTTCTTCAAATACAGTAATGATTTTACAGATAAAAACAAAAGGCCTTTTCTGCCAGAGAAACTAAAAAATAGTTAAGGAGGATTATAGGTGAAATGAGGAAAAAGAAAAAAATTAGGCTATGACCTAGCCTAAGTGTTACCATACTTTGTATGATAAAGGAACAAAAACGGGCCCTCAGGGCCTAAGGCAGAAATGAATACACAGTGTCTTGTGGAATAAATGCAAAAATATTGGCAGAGCTCAAATCATGAAAAAAAGGGAGGCAGGAGACAAAAAGTAGGAAAAAAGTACAAAATAAAAAATTGTGATTACAAATGTAAATAAGCCAGTCATTATATTAAACATAAATGGACTAAATTATCCAGTTAAAATACAACACAGTGTTCTAGATGAGCACAACAAAGGATCTAAAAAATCAAAGGAAAGAGAAAAGCTGAAATTAAGACAATGGGAAAAGATGTATTTCAGAAATATTAATCAATGTAAAAGGTGGTATCATAATAATACTCATCAGACAAACTTGAGTTTAAAGCAAAAAAGCATATTAGGCTATAAACAGGGTCTTTGCATAACCAAAAACAGGTTCAATTCACTAAATAAGTATTTTAAACTGTAGGCATCTGTTCTCAAAATATAATGTGTCTGGTATAAACAGAGTATTATTGGGTTAAAGACTTAAAATCAGCCTTTGAACAGAACACCACAAAATTATTTGTTTTATGTTCCCAATAGTTTTGAATATTTGCACTTGTCATTTTATTGTTTTCTGGTTCTCACACTGATTAGTATTTCCATTCTTCCATGTGCTTGTCTCTGGCTGACTAGCCTCTATACTTTCTTTCAGTAACCATATATTATCTCTCATTGTCTTACAGGGTAAGTACAACATTCTTTAAAACATTATTATATAAAGTACTCACCGCAAGAAAGATTAAAATTTTTTTGCTGTTCATAGAAGTTAAGAAATTTAGCAATCAATTTGTCCTTTTTCATTCTCCTGTTACATGTCTTACAAATAAATGTCCAGAAACAAACTAATTCACTAATCTTTTTAATATGTAAAATGTTTTGAAAAACATTTTACATTTAATTTTGTAAATATATTTACTATTTTGACCAATTTCTGTAACTTAAAAGTTTCAAAGCAAATATTCTACTGTAACTTTCCAAATTTTGAGTTTAAATTTTTTATTCAGAAGGAATAAATAGAATAAATATTTTCTGAAACTCTGTATTTTCTCAGAATATATACCTGACTCACTACATCTTTTCTGCAAAGTTCTGAAGATATTCATTATTGTAGGATCTTACGTAATTTTAACAATAGATTTGGGAGTAGACTGTTTATAAACTAAAATTTCTAAAAACTGGATACTTCCAGACAATTCTTTAATTTCTGATACATAAACGCTGTAACTTACAATGGGATTGGACTTTGAGCACATGATAAAAGCGAAAGCACACAAGGGAGAGGTGAGGATAAGTAAGACATCTAAAAAAATTAGCTAGCATTTGTTGCCCTTAACGCAGAGAAACTAAAGCAGATACTTTAAAAGAAACTGAGGCCAATAGGAGAAGGGGACCAGGAACTAGAGAACAGGTTAGATCAAAAAGAATTAACCTAGAAGGTAACACACACGCACAGGAAATTAATGTGAGTCAACTCCCTATATAGCTATCCTTATCTCAACCAGCAAAAACCCTTGTTCCTTTCTATTATTGCTTATACTCTCTCTACAACAAAATTAGAAATAAGGGCAAAAGTTTCTGCTGGGTATTGAGGGAGTGGGGGGGGAGCGGGAGGGGGCGGAGTGGGTGGTAAGGGAGGGGGTGGGGGCAGGGGGGAGAAATGACCCAAGCCTTGTATGCACATATGAATAATAAAATAAATAAATAAATAAATAATAAACGTTGTAACTTAATGTTAATTTTTAAAATCCACTCTTTAATTTTGTCAAGAAAACAATAAGCCCAGGAGGCTGAGGCAGGAGGACTGTGAATTCAAAGGTGGCCTGGGCTATACAGCGAGCCCTCCCTCAACAAAACAGACAAAAATTTTCAATAATAGCAAAGGTTTATTTTCATTGCTTATTACCTAGTCAAACTTACTGGTTACCACTTGGAGTGTATCTTGATAGATGGAACTCTAAAATCCAGACTCAGAGTTCCTAGGCTGAGTAATACTTAGTAAAATTATCTTTTTTGGGGGGGGTGGGGGCAAGTGTCTAACTTTTTATTTAGCAAATTGTTTAACATTAAAAACTTTATTTTATTATCTTATTGTTGTGCTGGGTGGAGGTACATTGTGGCATTATCAAAGGTTCTTAAAATATATCATACTTGAATTCACCCCCTCTACCATTCTCCTTTATCCCTCCCTTGCCCCCATTCCTGGAATAGTTTCAACATGTATCATTTTTGCATTTACATACATTTATACACAATTTTTGCACTGTATTCACCTTCTATCCCTTTTCCCTGCCACCTCTCCCCATCCTACTGGTACCAACCCCTCCCCCCGTTCTGCTCTCCTGTTCTCTGATTTTGTAGAAGAAAAAGAAAAAACAGCAAAAAATGACATTTTTGTTTGTTTGAGATCAGAGAGTTTTCTTGTGATATTTCCATGTATGTATGTATTTTAACTACAATTGGTTCTTCTCTATTTTTCTTCATTCTACCTTAGTCCCTTTCTTTATGGTGGTTTCAGCCGGTTTAAGATTTCTATATTCATTCTTGTATAGAATAAGTCAGCCATATTCATCTTCTTAGTTTCTTTATACAAATTATTTCATAAGTTACATGTTTAGAGATTCAGAAAATTTTGTATTAGTATGAAAACACAATATTGTACAGGTTATTAATATTTCACATTTCCCGTCTCATTGGGGTTTGTGTTGTATTTAAGTTATGTCATTTAAAACCATAAATCACTGAAGAAACTGAAGAATACAGAAGATGGAAAGATCTTCCATGCTCACACACTGGCAGAATCAACATTGTGAAAATGGCACTATTACCAAAAGCAATCTACATGTTCAGTGTAATCCCTATCAAAATTCCAATGACATTCATCACAGAGATTGAAATATCTACCCTAAAGTTCATTTGGAATCACAAAAGACCACAAATAGCCAAGGTAATATTCAGCAAAAAAGAGCAATGCTGCAGGTATCACAATACCGGCCTTCAAACTATACTACAGAGCTATAGCAATAAAAACAGCATGGTACTGGCACAAAAACAGACATGAATACCAGTGGAACAGAATAGAGGACCTGGATATGAATCCACACAGCTACATCCACCTGACTTTTGACAAAGTCACCAAAAATGTACAGCCTCTTCAACAAATGTCCTGGGAAAACTGGGTATCTGCATGCAGAAAACTGAAACTAGATCCATGTCTTTCACCCTGTACAAGTATCAACTCAAAGTGGATTGAGGACCTTAATATAAGACCTGAAACTTTGAAGCTAGTGCAGGTAAGAGCAGGGAATACACTGGAATTAATAGGCATAGGCAATGACTTCCTAAATAGAACTCCAAGGCTCAGTAACAAAAGATGGACAAATAGGACTACATGAAACTATAAAGCTTCTGCTCAACAAAAGAAATAGTCACCAAATTGAAGACGCAGCCCACAGAATAGGAGAAAATCTTTGCTAACCACACATCTAACAAGGGAATAATCACTAGAATATACAGGGAGCTCAAAAAACTAAACTCCCAAAAAATCAATGACCCAATGAAGAAATGGGCAAATGAACTGAACAGAATTTTCTCAAAGGAAGAAGTCCAAATGACCAAAAAACACATGAAGAAATGCTCACCATCCTTGGCCATAAAGGAAATGCAAATCAAAACCACATTAAGATTCCACCTTACTCCTGTTAGAATGGCTACCATTAAGAACACAAAACAATGACAAATGTGGGGAAAAAAGAACCCTCATACACTGTTGGTAGGAATGTAAATTCCTACCGTATAAATTTACGTATATAAAACTGTATGGCGACTCCTCAAAAATCTACCATATGATCCAGCAATACCACTTCCAGGGATATACCTGAAGGAATGTTCAATCAGGTTGCAATATAGATACCTGCACACCCACATTACTGAGCACTATTCACAATAGCCAAGTTACGGAAACAGCCAAGATGCCCCACTATGACGAATGGATCAAGAAAATGTGGTATCTATACACAATGGAATTTTATGCAGCCATGAAGAAGAATGAAATTTTATCATTCACAGGTAAATGGATAGAACTGGAAAACATCATCTTAAGTGAAGTTAGCCAGGCACAGAAGGCCAAAGACTATGTTTTCTCTCACATGTGGAATATAGATCTAATACATATACAAGCAATCTTATGAAAAACATGTCACACTAAGGAGACGTCACATACAAGAGAGGCAGGGTAAATGAAGGAAGTTAAGATGGTGAGTATGGTTGATGTACTCTCTATACATAGAATTTTTAAACCTGCTGAAATCACCATAAGAAAGGGACTAAGGTAGAAAGGAGAAAAATAGAGGAGATAAACCAATTTGGGTTATAATACACATAAATATGGAAAAATGACAAGGAAACCAATGTACAGCTATCTTAAACAAACAGAAATGTCTTTTATGTTTTTTAATAAAAAATGGAGAACAGAAGGGCAGAAAAGGTCCTATCTGGGGGTTTGGTACCAGTGTGTGTGTGGGGGAGGATGTGGGGGAAAGGATGTAGGAGGGTGAATATAGTGCAAATACTGTGTACACATGTATGTAAATGGGAAAATGACTGCTGAAACTATTCCAGAAGGGATAAAGGTGAATAATGGAGGGAGTGATACATTGTAAGAACTTTTGTAAATGCCACAATGTACCCCCACCCAGCACAACAACAAAAAAGAAAAAAAAAAAAAAACCTCAAAAAGTCATGTCATTTGTTTCGAGTTTCCTGTAGACACTTTTCATAAAAACACACTGTCCTTTAATACTTTGAAAACGTGTTCAGGCTTGAACTGGCAGAGTATTGGGATGGTCTATTACTGCTGGTCCTATAACAGACTTTGAATCTATTATTATCATCCTTTAAAGGATGCATCATCCCCCTTTACCCAGGCCAAAGAATGGCAAAAATAAAATAATTTCAGTTTTGAGAACAAAAAGGAGAACACACATCAGCAGTTGTGATTTTTACAAATGCTGTTTTTTTGGGGGGGTTTTCCCCATACTTCCAAACACCAAATTATAAAAGCTTCTAGGGAAGCACAACTACTAGCCTCTTGAATCCAATATCCTGGTCCTGTCTTTCATCTGTAAAATCCTGACTCAGATGAAATGCAGAATGAAAAGTGAAGTAATGGTTAGGGCTGGCACAACAATGAATATGGATGTTCTAATAATTGATGTGACTTGTCATGAGAAAAGTAATTACTGAGTATAGAAAATGGTTTTTTATTCCTAAAGATGAAAATGGATTGGCTTCTTACATTTTCCTCACTTCTTATATTTCACTAAGACAATTAGACAGTTTTGAAGGCCTTACAGAAAACCTGAGGAGTTTCTTGTGAGTGCCAGTCACTACTACTTTACTTAAACAGAAGTTATGGGTGTGTATGTGTGTTGTGTATGAAGAGAGACAGAGATAGAGATAGAGATGAGAGAGACAGAGAAAGAGAGAGAGAGAGAGAGAGAGAGTGAGTTACAAAGGAGGTGTCTTTTTTTTTCCAGGGTTATTACCAATTCAATAATATAAAAATTCAGGAAGAATTTTCTCACTCTTAGCTGATGGTCTACCTAATCAATATTCTATATACTTTCCATGAGTTTAGTAATCTCAGAATCATAAACAGAAGGGATTTAGCACAATTTTGTTAAAAACTATGTTGTATGGAAGCTGTTTCCTTGAGTTCCACAGGGCTTTTCTGAAAGGTTTAAGTGTCATGTTTTTGTGATGTTAGTAAAGTTTAAGAATACGATTTCTAAATCCATATCCTGTTCTTCTCTATTTCTAAATTATAACATGCTCTTCACTTTGTAATAGCACATCTTATGATATGGAAATTGTGCTAACATATGACTAAGAAAAGCAGTAACAGCTACCAGTACTTAATTTAACTACTTTAACCCAATTATTAAATAAAACAAAAAAGAAGTATTACTTTTAACTTCTATCCCTGCCAGTATTTCCTCATGACTTACTTTATTGTTAGCAGTATGCTAGGTTATCGACTGTCGCAAACATCTGGAAACCAATCAAACTATGCCTAACATTTCACTTGCTTTAGTAAAGAATATTAAAACAATGCTCTGTTAAAGTTCCCAAACCTTCTCAATATTTGGAAATACCTCACCCAGTCTGCTTGCTTCCTTCCACAATGAATTAAACTAAGCCTACTCTAGAACCCATTTACTAATATTCTAAAGTTGTGTTACTTAAAATACTGAGGAATATAAACCAGTGCAGCTCTGGGAAATGCAACAGTTTGCAGTGAAAGAAACTGAATGAACTATCTCAAAATACTGTTTCAGCTAACTTTTTTTTCATAACGACACTGTCTCAATGAAGAGAGCCGTGTATCAATTTACATTTTGACAAGAGTGCCTCATTCTTCTTGAGCCAGTAGCAACCATTTGCAGAACTACTATGAATAGTAATGACCTAAAGAATTTTACAAAAGATATCCTAATAATTTTGTGATGACCTACAAAAAGAGGAAAAATTTCCCCCAGTTTAACAACTAACTGAAATTACTATACTTCAATTTCATCCCTCTTACTTAACCTTTTATGCCAATGAGAACAAATGCCAAAGGGCAATTTTTCCTCCAATGCCCTCTCCACAAGTACATTTTGAGTAGTCATTTGGGAAGTTTACTATCTTATAATCACATTACACTTCTAACACAATAAAAGTCTTAACATAATATGTATCACCGATTTAAGTAAGACTTAATATCCACATTTCACTGAGTAACAATGCTTTAGAATTTTTATTTTTAAAGACTTTATAGACAGACTACAGGAGGAATTCCAAGATGGTGGCTAGAGGGAGGAAGCAGAAAGCGTCTCCCATAGTGAAATCTTGGAGAGATGCTGGAGACACACCTTGCAGGCAAAACCACTGAGAAGAGGCAAAACTTTGACCCCTCCACACCTCCAGCTGGCACAGAGAATCTCCACTTCACATTAAACGGAAAAACCAGGAGGGCCCCAGGGCCGCCAGTCGCCTGTGCCCAGATGGCTTGGGAAGACACGAGCAAGGTGAGCTTCGCGGTACCGCGGTTCTCCCACAGACAACCCTGGGCCAGAGCAGCATAGCCCGCTGGACAGACCAACCTCCACCCGGGGAAAAAAGAGAAACTGAGTAATAGGCAATAAGAACAATAAAGACACGTTGCAAAGAAGGTGGGGCGCACTGACGCCTAAGAGAGGGGGAGGGAAATCCTTCCCGGAACTGTAAACAAACAAGCTGGGCCTGGCCAGAGAGACTCCAGCTGGAGCAGGGTGCGCCCCAGCAACCAGGAGCGGGAAAGCATGTGAGAATGGCAGAGGGAGGAAAACTCCACAGGAGAGGGGGAAGACCCACCTCCCACGTGAGCTATAAACAAACACACCAGCCAGCAGGAGCAACAGCACACGCCCAGCAATCAGGAGCGGGTTTGTGGGAAAGCTTGTAAAAGCCGTGGTAGAAGCAAAACTCCACAGGAGCGGGGGAAGATCCATTTCCCACGTGAACTGTAAACAAACACACAGGCCAGAGAAAGCAGGTGCAGTGTCACCTCCCACAGTATGCTTGGAAAGGGGAAAGCTTGTAGCAGTGGCTTGAACCCAGGAGAACACTGAGTAAACAAAGCCAGCGGGCCAGGTGAGTGTTAAGCTCACCCCTGAGATCTGCATAAATAACGCCTCCAGCAACAGCAGGCTGACAGCAGCAGGCAGGCAAGCCACAGCCACAGATAGCCATTCACAGACCTGTCTCCAGACTCTTAGAAGTTAGAAAATACTTAATTGCACACAGTACAGGGACAGTAACAACACCAAGGGCAATGATGGGAAGACAGAAAAAAACAGGGAAACCAGTTTCCCCACAGCAAAAAATTATTACAGGAACCAGAGGGAAATGAAGAAAACAGATACTCAGATCCAGACTCCAACAAAATGAAGATAAACTATGCCAAAGAACCCAATGAAGCCCACAAGAATAATTTAAAAGAACACATACTACAGGTACTAGAATTTTATAGAGATGATACTGGATATGGACAAACAAAACGTACAGGAGACACTCAAGAAATTCCAAGACTACAAAAATAGAGAGTTTGAAAAAGCAGAAGAAGAAATAAAGGAAACCTTAGAAGCACTGTATAAACACCAAAGTGAAACAGAGAACACAATGAATAAAGAGATAAATGAACTCAGGATAAAAACAGACAACATTAAAGAGGAAACCACCCAGGATATGGAAAACCTCAGAAAAAAGAACAAAACAGAACTGCAAAACAAAACAGAAGGCCAATCAAGCAGAATAGAACAAACAGAAGACAGAACTTGAAGATGAAATAGTAATTAAAGGAAAAAACCGAAGAACTATTAATTAAAGAACTCAAGACCTGTGAAAAGAAAATGTAAGAACTCACCGACTCCATCAAAAGACCAAACTTGAGAATCATGGGCATCGAAGAGGTGTAAGCAAAGGGAATGCATAATATATTCAACAAAATAATAACGGAAAATTTCCCAAATCTAGAGAAAGATAGTCCCATACAGATGCAAGAGACCTCCAGGACACCAAACAGACCAGATCAAAATAAAACTACCCCACGACATATCATCATTAAAACAACAAGTTCAGAAACTAGGGAGAGAATATTGAAGGCTGTAAGAGACAAGAAACAAATAACATACAAAGGTAAACCCACCAAAATCACAGCAGACTTCTCAACAGAAACATTAAAAGCAAGAACAGCATGGGGTGAGATCCTTCCAGGCACTGAATGAAAATAACTTCAACCCCAGGATATTCTATCCAGCAAAACTATCATTCCAAATAGATGGAGCAATAAAAGTCTCCCATGATAAGCAGAAACTAAAACAATATGTGACCACAAAGCCACCACTACAAAAGATTCTTCAAGGGATTCTGCACACAGAAAGTGAAACCCAACTTAACCATGAAAAGACAGGCAGCACCAAACCACAGGAAAAGAAAAAGCAAGAAAGTAGAGAGTAACCTCAACTTAGGTACACACAATCCAACCTTCAAACAACTAAGACAACTAAATGGCAGGAATCACCACATACCTATCAGTACTAACACTTAATGTTAACGGACTTAATTCACCCATCAAAAGGCACCGCTTGACGAAATGGATTAAAAAGGAAGATCCAACAATGTGTTCCTTACAGGAGACCCATCTCACCGACAGAAATAAGCATAGGCTTAGGATGAAAGGCTGGAAGAAGATTTACCAAGCTAATGGCCCCCGAAAACAGGCAGGAGTAGCAATACTTATCTCTGACAAAGTAGACTTCAAACCTACATTGATCAAATGAGATAAAGAAGGACATTCCATACTAATAAAAGGGGAAATAGACCAAAAGGAAATAATAATTATCAACCTGTATGCACCGAATGTCAACGCACCCAATTTCATCAAACATACCCTGAAAGACCTAAAAGCATGTATTAATGCCAACACAGTGGTTGTGGGAGATTTTAACACCCCATTATCATTAATAGATAGGTCATCCAAACAAAAAATCAATAAAGAAATCCAAGATCTAAAATATACAGTAGATCAAATGGACCTACTTGATGTCTACAGAACATTTCATCCAACTTCTACACAATATACATTCTTCTCAGCAGCCCATGGAACCTTCTCCAAAATAGATCATATCCTAGGGCACAAAGCAAGCCTCAGCAAATATAAGAAAACAGAAATTATACCGTGCATTCTATCTGATCACAATGCAGTAAAACTAGAACTCAACGACAAAAGTAAAGACAAAAAACATGCAAACAACTGGAAACTAAATAACTCATTACTTATTGAACAATGGATCACTGATGAAATAAAAGAGGAAATTAAAAAGTTCCTGGAAGTCAATGAAAATGAAAACACAACCTACTGGAACCTATGGAACACAGCAAAGGCAGTCCGGAGAGGAAAGCTTATAGCCATGAGTGCATATATTAAAAAGACTGAAAAATTCCAAATCAATGACCTAATGGTTCATCTCAAACTCCTAGAAAAACAAGAACAAGCAAATCCCAAAACAAATAGAAGGAGAGAAATAATAAAAATAAGAGCTGAAATCAACGAAACAGAATCCAAAAAAACCATACAAAGAATTAATGAAACAAAAAGTTGGTTCTTTGAAAAAATAAACAAGATCGATAGACCCCTGGCAAACCTGACTAAAATGAGGAGAGAAAAAACCCAAATTAGTAGAATCAGGAATGCAAAAGGGGAAATAACAACAAACACCATGGAAGTCCAGGAAATCATCAGACTACTTCGAGAACCTATATTCAAATAAAGTTGAAAATCTTAAAGAAATGGACAGATTTCTAGATACATATGATCATCCAAAACTGAACCAAGGGGAAATTAATCACCTGAATAGATCTGTAACACAAGTGAAATTGAAGAAGCAATCAAGAGTCTCCCCAAAAAGAAAAGTCCAGGACCTGATGGATTCTCTGCTGAATTCTATCAGACCTTTAAAGAAGAACTGATACCAGCCCTCCTTAAAGTGTTCCATGAAATAGAAAGGGAAGGAAAACTGCCTAACACATTTTATGAAGCCAGTATTATACTTATCCCAAAACCAGGCAAAGACATCTCCAAAAAAGGAGAACTATAGGCCAATCTCCTTAATGAACATTGATCCAAAAATCCTCAACAAAATAATGGCAAACCGAATTCAACAACACATCAAAAAGATTATTCACCATGACCAAGTAGGCTTCATCCCAGGAATGCAGGGGTGGTTCAACAAACGAAAATCAATAAACGTAATAAACCACATTAACAGAAGCAAAGACAAAAACCACTTGATCATCTCAATAGATGCAGAAAAAGCCTTTGATGAGATCCAACACCATTTCATGATAAAAGCTCTAAGAAAACTAGGAATAGAAGGAAAGTACCTCAACATTATAAAAGCTATGTATGACAAACCTACAGCCAGCATTATACTCAATGGAGAAAAACTGAAACCGTTCCCTATAAAATCAGGAACCAGACAAGGATGCCCACTATCTCCACTCCTATTCAACATAGTACTAGAATTCCTAGCCAGAGCTAGGCAATTCTTCTAGGCAAGAAGAAGGAATAAAAGGAATACAAATAGGTAAAGAAACTGTCAAAATATCCCTATTTGCAGATGACATGATCCTATACCTTAAAGACCCAAAAAACTCTACTCAGAAGCTTCTAGACATCATCAATAGCTATAGCAAGGTAGCAGGATATAAAATCAACATAGAAAAATCATTAGCATTTCTATACACTAACAATGAGCAAACTGAAAAAGAACGTATGAAAACAATTCCATTTACAATAGCCTCAAAAAAAAATCAAGTACCTAGGTGTAAACCTAACAAAAGATGTGAAAGACCTCTACAAGGAAAACTATACACTTCTGAAGAAAGAGATTGAGGAAGACTATAGAAAGTGGAGAGATCTCCCATGCTCATGGATTGGTAGAATCAACATAGTAAAAATGTTGATACTCCCAAAAGTAATCTACATGTTTAATGCAATTCCCATCAAAATTCCAATGACATTCATTAAAGAGATTGGAAAATCTACCGTCAATTTTATATGGAAACAGAAGAGGCCACGAATAGCCAAGGCAATACTCAGTCAAAAGAACAATGCTGGAGGTATCACGATACCTGACTTCAAACTATATTACAAAGCACTAACAATAAAAACAGCATGGTACTGGCACAAAAACAGACATGAAGACCAGTGGAACAGAATAGAGGACCCAGATATGAAGCCACACAACTATAACCAACTTGTCTTTGACAAAGGAGCTAAAAATATACAACGTAGAAATAGCAGCCTCTTCAACAAAAACTGCTGGGAAAACTGGTTAGCAGTCTGCAAAAACCTGAAACTAGATCCATGTATATCACCCTATACCAAGATTAACTCAAAATGGATCAAGGATCTTAATATCACACCACAAACTATAAAGTTGGTAGAGGAAAGAGAAGGAAATACTGTGGAACTAATAAGTATAGGCAAGAACTTTCTCAATGGAACCCTAGCAGCTCAGCAACTAAGAGATAGCATAGATAAATGGGACTTCATAAAACTAAAAAGCTTCTGCTCAACAAAAGAAATGGTCTCTAAACTGAAGAGAACACCCACAGAGTGGGGGAAAATATTTGCCAGCTACACATCAGACAAAATACTGATAACCAGAATATATAGGGAACTTAGAAAACTAAATTCTCCCAAAACTAATGAACCAATAAAGAAATGGGCAAGTGAACTAAACAGAACTTTCTCAAAAGAAGAAATTCAAATGGCCAAAAAACACATGAAAAAATGCTCACCATCTCTAGCAATAAAGGAAGTGCAAATTAAAACCACACTAAGATTCCACCTCACCCCTGTTAGAATAGCCATCATTAGCAACACCAACAACAACAGGTGTTGGCGAGGATGTGGGGAAAAAGGAACCCTCTTACACTGTTGGTGGGAATGTAAACTAGTACAACCACTCTGGAAAAAAATTTGGAGGCTACTTAAAAAGCTAAACATTGACTTACCATTTGATCCAGCAATACCACTCTTGGGGATATACCCAAAAGACTGTGACACAGGTTATTCCAGAGGCACTTGCACACCCATGTTTATTGCAGCACTATTCACAAGAGCCAAGTTATGGAAACAGCCAAGATGCCCCACCACTGAAGAATGGATCAAGAAAATGTGGTATCTATACACAATGGAATTTTATGCAGCCATGAAGAAGAACGAAATGTTACCATTCGCTGGTAAATGGATGGAATTGGAGAACATCATTCTGAGTGAGGTTAGCCTGGCCCTAAAGACCAAAAATCCTATGTTCTCCCTCATATGTGGACATTGGATCAAGGGCAAACACAAGAAGGGGATTGGACTTTGAGCACATGATAAAGGTGAGAGCACACTAGGGAGGTGTGAGGATAGGTAAGACATCTAAACAATTAGGTAGCATTTGTTGCCCTTAACGCAGAGAAACTAAAGCAGATACCTTAAAAGCAACAGAGGGCAATAGGAGAAGGGGACCAGGAAATAGAAAAAAGGTTTGATCAAAAAGATTTAACCTAGAAGGTAACACACACGCACAGAAAACTAATGTGAGTCAACTCCCTGTATAGCTATCCTTATCTCAACCAGCATAAACCCTTGGTCCTTCCTATTATTGCTTATACTCTCTCTTCAACAAAATTAGAGATAAGGCAAAATAGTTTCTGCCGGGTATTGAGGGGGTGGGGGGGAGAGGGAGGGGGCAGAGTGGGTGGTAAGGGAGGGGGTGGGGGTAGGGGGGAGAAATGACCCAAGCGTTGTATGTACATATGAATAAACAATAAAAAAAAAGCCAAGTATCTGTAGGTTTTCATTTTTGTGTGGAATCCAAACCTAAAATGATGATGATGATAACAGTAACCATGGAACTTGAGTGTAAAAGGGGGACTGTCTGGAAGAAGGGGGTGAGTCTCATGGGGGAAGGAGGAAAGGGAAGTGAAAAGATCAAAGCACATGCGCACACAAACACACACACATGCGCGTATGTATGTATGAAGATAGCATAATGAAACCCACCAAACACTGTTTGAAGAAGGGGAGGTAGAGGGAGGATTTTTCAGGTAGAGGGGGTAAACTTGTACAAAGTATACAGTACACATCTACAGAATCATCACAATGAAACCCTTCCTGTACTATTAATGTATAGTAATAAAAAGAGTGAAAACAAACAGCAGATCTCTCTTATTGCACTCCTGTTAGACAGAACCCACTACCACTCACTACAGACCATATTCATATATGGAGTAACTGCAAATGTCCTAAATTTTTTCCTGTATTTCTGTTTCTTCTATGCATCCATCACTCTAACATACCAAAGTCTTCATCATGTTAATAAGAGCTGGTTGTAAAAATAGTGATAATTTTGTTCTTACTTGGAAATGACTGGTGGCTACCCAAATCCCCAGTGTCAACTCTTCTCCAGACATTGGAAGTTCACAAGCATAAACTTGTCTTTCTTTATTACCTTTCTTTTATAATTCTCCTAGAAAACACCCAGTTTCCTAAATATTCTATCTACAAGACTTGGTTCCACTACTCTCTTGATTCATGCTGCTTTCTCCTACTACCCAAGTCTTATGCATACTTTGATCCTAATTCCTCCATAATGACTTTCCTAACAGACTAACCCAGAAAGATTCCCTCTGCTCCAATTCCTAGAGCCCTCCTTATATATACTTATTGAAGATTCATCATACATGCTTTGTACTTCTACTTAGCTATTTTGTGTGTACAACTTATTTTCTCCATGATATGCTAAGCATTTGAGAGCAAAAATGAGACTGCACGCTTTCATTGTAGTCCTCCTAATGTTCAGTACAAATTATTTGCACACGTTAAATATACTCAGAATTTTTACTAAATGCATGTGAATAATTCCCAATTATCTACTTAACAAATAAAATTTCTCAGAAAAAAATCACTTGACTAAAGCTCATTGTTTTCCTTATATATGCTGGAACAAAAGTATGTAATTAAATTTAAATTAAAACTGTGTATCTTATCTTAAGCAAAATATATCATTTTTACATTAAAATACATACCCTCTCTGGAATAAATCCACATTGTAGAATTTGTTTAGCTCTACAGAGAATTCTACCATTGCTTGAACTTCAGTCATTTTTAATTTATACCCACAGGACAAATCTGGTAACAGCACCTAGTTAAAGAAAGGGGAAAAAAAATCATAAAAAGCACAACAAAAATGCCAACTTATAAAAATACAACTACTTAAATGTGTTTCAGAGTATGACACATAGGCAGAAAATAAAAATTAAGCAGGGCTGGTGGAATGGCTCAAGTGGTAGAGCTTGCTGCATAGCAAGCACAACACCCTGAGTTCAAACCCCAGTGCCACCAAAAAAAAAAATTAATTAGTTGCTGTGCCTGACTTAGCCTAAACCAACCAATTAGCACCAGAATCTGTCCTTACTAAACAGCACTACTCTCTATTCTCTTCTAGTTCTACCCTGCACATAACAGTAACTCCAGTAATGAGAATTAACATTCTTTAATCCTCCTTGAAATACATGAAATAATTTTTCTGTGATGACTAGCACTTTTGAATTTAACTTTTTTCCTTCATTATAAAAGCCTACTCATTTTCAAAGAGGTTATAAAAGGAAACAGACTAGTGACAAACAAAATATTAATTCCATCCGCTGAAATAGTTTGTTGTATGTTCTTCACATGTGTATTAGTATAATTTTTGTAAAAGTTGGATCAATCACATATAATTTTATAACCTGCTTATTTCACCTATCTTCTGATGAATATTTAAGTCAATCAATACAGGTATAATTGTTAATTGTGACCACTCTACTGTAAGCATGTTATAAGTTAAACAATAACCTGGTGTTGGGTATTTCAGTAGCACCCATCTTTTCACTATTTCAGGAAAAAAACCTAACAATCATTAATAGCACATATTTTATTTTATTCTTTTGGTGGTACTGGGGTTTGAACTCAGGGCCTCATCCTTCCTAGGCAGGTTCTCTGCCACTTGAGCCACTCCACCAGCCCAATAGCACATATTTTAAAAAGCAATTTAGAGTAAAAAATGTTGGTAAACAATTCTCCACTATTCTTTGGCATTTCTACATGCAGAGACACTGCAGCCTTGGTTCCAGACTATCTTTAAAAGGTCGTTTGTATAGCATATAGTTTTAAAAGTCAGAGATAGTGTCTTGCAGCAGAATAAAAGCAAATCTGTGTCCTCTTCTATGTAATAAAGTCTCCCTCCAATGCAGAAATCAGGTGGGCTTATTGTCCATTATAAAGATCAAAGTTCCCTTGGCTCAGGGTGTTCTCATATACTATAACCTACTAATACATAGGTGTCACATGGTACTCTAGTTACTGCCATGAGCATAAGCCATCTTTGTCTTTGATCCAGAAGCCTCATGTTCTGCCAATATTAGGACACTGTAAGAGACTAATTTGTTAATTTGCAAGTGAGGTAAAATCTCAGACCTTTCAGTTCTTGAAATAGTTCTTCACTGAAATTTAGCAAATATTCCAATCGAGGAATAAAGTACAAAAGAAATGCTTATATTCTTACCTCTGCTGATCAAAACTTCATTTTAACATTGTTAAATAATCAATCTTGTACTTCTAGTTACTGATACTTGTTAAAAATACACTGTTCCCCCTATAACAAAAAAGCAATGTCTCAAAAAGACTATCTAAGGGAAACCTATGGTTTACTACTTAATATTCTCAATTTATATAGAATATCCCCCATAAAGATTAGAAATAAATTACAATTTCACTAATATCGACATTAACTATTATATTTCTATTAAAGGATTCACTTATGTATAATTAAAAGTACAATAACAGAGTACTTTCTTAGTTCAGTGGTTCAGAAACAATCCTCATGAATACCCCAAACAGTATAAGCCTATTATTAATTTTTAAAATACAGAACTCATCTTTTTTTACTAGCTCAGAGTAAAACAAGTAATTCTCAAAATTTCATGTATGTGTGTTTATATGCATTTATATGCATGTATGTGCATAAATGAGCCATTTAAAATATTTTGACAAGATTGACTATGCTATAGGTTTCTCATGTTTCAAAAATTGCTTAAATAAAAAAAAATCTTTTGCCTTTGCTATAATCAGGTTAAGTACCAAAAACGTTAAGATGAGGACTATGTTCACTCTTCAATAGATATTTTCCTTCTCTCCATCATAAGCATTTAGACCTTGCCGACTTTCAAAGCAATTTTCAACTTTAATAATCACATTAATAACAACCAATGTAGATCACAACAATGCTATCTTTATAGAAGACATTCTTCATCTCATGGAAATAACACTGTCTCAGACAGTTTACTTATACTTTCTTGTGTGACTGGTTTAAACATGCTCTGGTTGTGAACCTGAGTCAAGTCTGCTCAAGTCTCCACACCTTAACTTCCTCAGATATAAAACAGGTGTTCATTCAAACATTTGTTGAACACCTACTGTGGGCTAGGGATTACAAAGTATAGCTCAGTTCCTGATGCAGAGAGCTAACAACCAAGAGAAAGAGATAAATATGCTAGGTATAGCACAATGGTTAGGATTTGAGACTCAGATCCAACATTTTGGTATTTGTCTTCCTCATGTCTGCATGTTTACATTCCCTTAGATTAGGCTCAGATCCCTTAGATAGGCTTAAGATTTGATACTCAGGTCTAATTTGCCTTCCTTTCCTCATGTCTACATTCCCTTTAGGCACACAGCACCCCAATCACCTAAACTACTAAGTCAATGATAAGAAACAGAAATAAATTTTATTCTCACTGGAGCTCTTTTCATTTTTGGATCCCTCTTATAGCAGGTTGATCTTTAATACAGAAATGAGTATCAAAATTAGGTTACAGCTATAACAAAATCCTAAATAAAATATGGGTCAACAGCTTAGTAATTATGCACCAGGCATATTTATTATACATTAATATTAATATAATATTAATATATTATTATGAGGAGAAAAACAACTGATAAAACTGTTGTCTACAATAACTTGCAGAACCGGGTGTCTATAAAAAGTCTATAGTCCCTGGAAAAGTAGATGTGAAGAAAAGTACCACAACTATGGTTGTGTTGGTGGTTCTTTGCTATGTTTACCTTGGCAAGCATTGGTTAGTTAGTAAGCATAGAAGGAAATAAGAGAGCAAAATGCAAGGCCTTGCAGCCAACTACTGCTATACCCCACGTCAAGATTAGTACCTTTCTCAAAGGAATTCTAATACTTTTTGACAAAACATAGGGATTCAGCCCCATGGTTGAGATTAGGTAAGGATGCTGCCATCCACACAATACCTATTGTTTCATCTAGTTTTAAGACCTTGGGCATTAAAACAAGGGATGAAGATGCACCTCATTAAGATAAAGCCAATAAAATGTGTTGGGTGCAGAAAGAGAAGTAAATAAGACTACATCCAGAAAAGAATTTAAGTGTAGTTTAGTTACTGGCACATAGAGCTGAATGAAGACAAACGTTTTTTTTTTTTCAGCACAAGGGGTTGAGCTCAGGGCCTTATGCTTGCTAAGCAGGCACTCTATCACTTGAGCCACTCTGCCAACCCCAAAATCTTATTATGTTTTTTACAGAATTGTATTTGGTAAAGAAATTTTAGCCTAACATTTAAAAAAAAAAAAAAAACAACTGTTTTCCTGCCAGGTGCCAGTGGCTCATGCTTGTAATGCTAGCTACTCAGGAGGCAGAGATCAGGAGGATCATGGTTCCAAGCCAGCCTGGGCAAATAGTTCACAAGACCCTATCTTGAGAAAACCATTCACAAAAAAGGGCTGGTGGAGTGGCTCAAGGTATAGGCCCTGAGTTCAAGCCCCAGTATGAGTGATTCACCACAAAATGTTGGGTATGTGTGGGAGGGATGAAGGCAGAGCAGATAACTGTTTTGTTTACAGATAATAGGACTTGCAGATCTAACAGAAAAGTACTGTATCTCCCAGGGAGCTTGGATTTATACAAGCGGATGGCCCCTTGGCTGTTTCCTTGGGGAAGGGAGGCTGGTTTCAATAGGATACACATGGATATTTGTCTAGCTATATCTGTGGTACACTGCTTGTCATTTCCATTTTTTCTCCTCCCTAGCCAAATGGTCACCCAGCCTGAGACTTCATTTCCCAACTTCTCTTATGCCAAGTGAGTCTACCCCAGGAATGTGATCAAGAGATCCCACCCATGGAATATAAACTTTAGTGATACATGGAAGATTTGCCTCACTTGTTTATTCATTTTGCCTTTGTTTTATTTTTGGTTTGTTTTGGCAGCACTGGGGTTGGAACTCAGGGCTTCACACTTACGCTCTACTGCTTGAGCCACGCCTCCAGCCCTTTTTTTTCTGGTCTTAATGGTCTGCACGGAAATACTCCTATTTTGTAATTCCTGCTGGAGCTGGGGTGACAGGTGTACAACCCAGCTATTGGCTAACATTTTGCCCAGGCTGGCCTGGAGGTCTTCCCAATCTTAGCCTGTCAAGTAGCAAGGATTATAGGTATAAGCCACTGGCTCCCTGCCTTTGTTTTTTTATAGGCTGAACTACCTTATAGACAGTGACCTAGTTTTGATCACATGAATTAGAGAATGGTAAAAGGACAGAAGGATTCTGGGTTCCTGAATGTTTTACCTGCCTAGACTGCTAAGACTTTTATGTCTTTTCACTCATTGACACCAGAAATACAACCAATCTATTCCACACTATCTGATCTTCAATACCTTCTCTGACTTCATCTCCTACCACAATGCTCATTCCAAGTACACGTGCTTCCTTTCTCTATGTATCTATACAGATATATAGATATATAGATATATATCTATATATCTATATATAGTCTTGCCTTAGGATCCTTGCACTCATTGTTTCCTGAACACTCTTCCCCTTCATATATTCACATGACTCACTCCTTTACCTCCTTTTGGTCTTGACTCAAATACCAACTTCTCAATTAGGCCTTTCCTGCTCACACTATCTAAAATAGTAACTGCTCCTGGCATAACCTGTCTTTCCTCCTTTATTTTTTTCCTAAGCAGTTATCTTCATCTAACACATTAAAATTTTTACTTATTATTCTTTTTTTTCTTTCTCCCCCACCCCCCACTTGAGACAGGGTCTTACTGTGTGGCCCAGGCTGGCTTTGAACACCTGATCCTCCTGCCTCAACCTCCTGAGTGCTGGGATTACAGGCATGAACCACCACCACTGGCCTTATTATTCTTTACTGTATGTCTTTTGTATATATGTTATCTCTGTGAAGGCAGAAAATTCTAGTTAATCTGTGCACTGATAAATTCCTACTGCCAGACATACGGTAGGGACTTAATATTTAAGGAATATTTAATACACTAACATTAATAACCCCATAAATATTAGCTATTAATTATTTTTCTCCTATATAAACCAGATCAATTTGGAAAAGGGAATTACCTTGATATACTGAAAACAGAGATGTGCATGAATAAATTTTGATGATAAAATTTCTTTATCAGTAGTTCTTCAGTTATCTCCATCCTTACTCTCATATCCTGCTATGCTTTTTGTTTTATTATGGCTATCTAGTTTTCCTTAAATCCTTCCTTTCTTACAGAATACCCTCTAAATAGAAACCTGCAACTAATATAATATTATATACAAACATAAGCACGTATAGATAAATAAATGTGCTAATAAATCACTGTGACTTTCATTACCTTCCCCAAAACAACAGAAATGTTTTTATTTTTATATACTGTTAGAAGAAAAAATTCAAAGATGGGATGCAGAGACAGAACTTTTTCAAGGACTGTCTGAGTTAAAGGAGAGCTGTCTGATTTTTTTCTTTTGGTCATAAACTAATCTTTATCCACCCACAGAAAGCAAAGCTACTGCTACTTTGGCGCTAATCAAGGATTTTTAAGTCTTCAAGATGAAGTTGGGAGACATTTTTCTAAAGGTGAAATCTTAATTTTAAATACTGCAACTAATTAACCAATCAACCACCACCACCAACAACAACAAATTTACATGTACTTCAAATCAAAGTTCAACCACAGAGCAAATTCATTCTGTGGTCTAACAGTTTGAAATTTCAGTCTTATTCTTATGCCACAGATAAGCCAAAAAATCGTGTCTATCTTCTCTCAAGAACTAGTGAAGTTGTCTGGGCACAGTAGCTTATATCCATATTCCCAGCTACTCCAGGTTTCAGCTACTTGGGAAGCAGAGAGCGTAAGACAGCAGTTAGAGGCCAGCCCTGAGCAAAGTTAGCCAGCAACCCTTTCTAAAAAACAAACTAAAAATGCAAATGACTTGGGGCGCGTGGATCAAGTGTTTTCCAACAAGTGTGAATCTGAGTTCAAACTCCAGCGCCACTAAAAAGTTGTTGCTGAAAGGACTCCTTTCCTTTTTACTCTGATGATACATGGGAGACCCCATGTCAAGGAACTTTCTGTAACCACCAGAGTTTCAGAGCCTTCCTGCATAGTGTCTTGACTGGCTCACAACCCATCACTTTAATCTGAGCCTCTGAAGTTATCAGAATCTGACCTACTCTATAGGGTAAAGCTGACTTACCCTGGACTAAATCATTCATTCTTCAGGACATAGTAAACCAGTCTAAAATCGAATAATCTGGAGGTCAGTCAAAAGGGACCACTAACACATAATCCAGTGGAGCAAACTACGAGCTCCAATCCAAGATACCAGTGGGGAACCCCAAATATGATATAACTCCAATACTAAATGAGAAACTTATGCCAAATACTCTTAAAGATAGTAAGAGTATCAAACTGTCAATCAAACTAATAGGGTGAAAGAACTAATTTTCTTGTAATGTCTCAGGAAAAGTTAGCTTTCTCTCAAAGAAAGTTATTCTTAGTATTCTAGAGCTGCTCTGTCCAACACAGAGGCCACAATCAACAAGTGGCTATTCAAAAATTAAAATGTGACTAGTGTGACTGAGGAACTGAAGTTTTATTTTATTTAATTTTAAATTAATTTAAATACAATACTGAAGTAATGTATTTTTCCATTAAACATTGATAGGATATTTTACTTTAATCATTAAAAAAAAAGTAGAGAACTAGGGCTAGAGGAGTGGTTCAAGTAGTAGAGCGCTTGCTCAGGAAATGTTAAGGCGCTGAGTTCAAACCTAGGTACTACCAAAAATCAAAATGAAACAAAAAGTAGAGAACTAAAAAAAGGCAGTGTACTAACAGATATGCTGCGAGTATAAAGTATACAATGGATTTCAAAGACTTAATAAAAAAGCAATGTAAATACTTCACTGATGTTTTCTATATGGATCACATCTTGAATATTTGGGATACATGGGGTTAAATTATCTTCAAAATAATTTTACCTGTTTAAATTTTTTTTAAATGTGGTTACTAGAAAAATTTAAATTACATGTCTCACATATTCTACTAGATAGCATAGCCTAGAAATACCAAGCTCTCCCTTTAACTGCTAGTGTGTATGGTAACTACCCCAGAAATAAACCACATATAGCTTCTAAGACTACAAGGATAACTACTTCCATCAGATCATCTGAGAGACATCTAGTACCTACAAAGGAGAGCCTGGACATGGATACTGGGAAAAATGTGGGCAATACTCCAACACCATCCACAGTGATCCTAAAATACCACCCTAAATTCAGTCAGAAACCATTAACACTTCAGAACCTAAAAGAGGATATGGAAACACCTGAAACTAAGAGGCACAGCTCACAGGTCCCTCAAGAGGGACTGGAAACCACAGAGGATATTCACTTCCTCTCACAGAAAACAAGGAATAGTCCTGACTCTTCAACTATGTGACCACTGATGCCCTAAGTTTTTGTTTTGTTTTTTTTAAACTAAGGTAGAGGGAAAAGGAGTTGAACAAATGGGAGATTCCAGGCCTCCTTGTCAACCTAAAGAATAAAAAACCAAATACATTCAGAGCATATAATACTGATAATCCAAATAATGATGCTCAAAAGATACCACCTGTAAGAAAAATATCTCCTATGAACCAATTTACCTTTATAAAACTCCCTTTGAAAAGCCCTTTTTTGCCAACAGATATCATTTCTCCTTATGTATGGCATATTCACTTTTTCTTCTGGCCTTAGGAAAAAGTTCAGTTTTTTTCAGCTGATTACTAGTTAACATACTAAGCTCGGATTTGGAGCCATCTTTTGTACAAAAAATATATACGCCTTAACACGTGCATATGCAATATAGTGCAAGGATCACATTATGATACACATGGAAAGTAGTACTAAATAAAGGAACAAACGATTGACATTCAACTAGATGAAGGCCTCACACTGTAACAGGATAGATAGGTGGGAACTGTAATTGAGATTTAGGATAAGGAACCAATGGAGAGAAGAATATTTGATGTATGTAGTTAAATAGGCATATGATGGAAACAGATAAATTTTGTAGTTTGAGGTGTTAAACCAATGCATTCGATAGAGCTAGTCAAAATTTTGTGTTGATTTTTTTTTTAGGCCTCTCTAAAAGAATAATTAGAAAGCTTACAGTCTAAAGAATGATGTTCTCTTGTAAGTAACAATGAATTTTTACAATAGTCATGTCTGTACCAGACCAAGGAGAGTAGGAAGTTAGGTATCTTGGTGGAAGGCGTACTCATCTTCTACTTTCCTAAGACCCACTCACCTAGGACACAGTAGAACTATAATTCACATAAGGCTCTTTGATCTAATCTTCACCAGTCAGGCCATAAGCAATAAACTGAAGACAATCAAAAGAAAAACCAAAGCTGGGTGCTGGTGGTTTACACCTGTAATTCTAGCTACTCGGAAGGCTGAAATTTGGAGGACCGTGGTTCAAGGCAGGCCCAAGCAAATAGTTTGGGAAGCTTTATCTTCAAAATTACCAGAGGAAAATGGACTGGAGGCATGGCTCAAGTAGTAGAGTGCCTGCTTTGCAATCGCAAGGTGCTGAGTTCAAACTCCATTCCACCAAAAAAACAAAACAAAACAAAAAAAACCTGAATAAAAAAACTAGCATAGCTGTTCAAAATTTGTTGGTGTATCAACTCTTGCAGCAGCGGCTTTAATTACATTATCTTATTTAATTCTCCTGAAAGTTTGAAAGCACTATTATTTCTCCATTTTATAGGTGAGGAAACTAAGGAGCAGAAAGTTTACAAACTTATTCAAGGTCACATAGCAAAGAAATAATACAAAAGATGCCTAACTCATTCAAACATGTTAAACTCCATGGCCACCACTAGCACCTGCAAAATTCTAAAATCCACACCTGAAAGGCTGTAATGATCATCAAGCCATGAGCTACCAAAAGAAAGGCTGAAATCAGAATTCAATGCTAATGAAAAAAATTACACTTAATGAACAATATTCAATATCCCATGTAATTAACAGTATTTCCTAAGTATGAAATCCTCAAATTTCCCATACCCCACAGCCATTTTTAAAGGTAACTTTAATTCCAATTTCTTTAAAATTTGTGTTCAAATAATTCTTTATTAACAGGGAAATACATTGTTAATAATTTTAGAACTGACCTTTACATTAATAAGTAAGCATTCTCACTGGGTGCAGGTGGCCCACACCTGTAATCCTAGCTACTTGGGAGGCTTGAGATTAGGAGGATGGAAGTTCGAGGCTAGCATGGGCAAATAGTTCCGGATGCCCCATGTCCAAAATAACCAGAGCAAAATGGACTGAAGATATGACTCAAGTGGTAGAGCACTTGCTTTGCAAGAGCAAAGCCCTGAGTTCAAACCCCAGTCCCGCTAAAAAAAAAAAAAAAAAAAATTAAGTGATCTCAAAAAATAGAACTAATGCTAGAAAACTGTGTTAAAACAATAAAAGACCAATAAAAACAATTTTTAAACACAATACAGAAGGAACCATAGTACTTGTTTGAGAGTATTTCCATGGCTCATTAACTATATGAGAATGAAATAAAGAAAGAGAGAAAGAACTTGTAAGAACTTTCATTGCTTCTAATGTGACACTTAATGAAAGCCACTTACAATGTTATTTGGACAAAGGGAAAATAGGATTTAATTTATTAAAAACAGTTCATACAAACTTTTTAGGGACATATCTATGTTATAAAACCTGCCAGTAACATAAGATAGAATGCCTTTGAATATGCTTAGAATGGCCAGAATTGCCAAAACCTAGTTATCCTCCTAATAGGAAAAGAACCATAATAATTATCTAGTTCTGGGATCCTCTCAGCAATACTCAAAATATTTCTTCTTACTAGTTATCTCAATAGAAAACAAAGCTCTAAGCCTGAAAAGAATTATAACCTTCTTTCTAAAAAATATTCTGAAGAAACAAACAATATTTTCTTGATACTCTATGCTTTGTTTTCTTTATTCTACTAGTGACTTTGACATCAGACACACCAGAATTCTAATTTAGACTACCTAAACCTCAGTTTTCTCAAATGGAATAGTATGTGTAATTTCCAGCTCAAAAGTAAGGCTTAAAAGATAATATACACAAGGCACACGCATGGCATTCAGTGCTCAATAAATAGTTGATATTGATTTAATTTTATCACACTCTTTATTTATTGCACAAATAAATTCCAATTGCATGGCTTGAAAACATCATCACCTATAGGTCAGAGGACCTTAAAAGGAGAAGGACTGCCTCCAACTCAACTCCAATTAGTATCTTTAGGTCTTAGGGAAAAAAATACTTCAACTATCTACTCAAAGAACTTTTTCTACTGATTTCCCTCATAACTAACATTTCCATGGCTCACTCTGCATGAGGACTATATCAGAATTCTTCTTCCAAAATGGGACCCCTCAAAGCATTTTCATTTTGTTGTTATTATATGTTGACAGAATGGTTATTAATTTTACATAAAGGGGCTGGAGATAGCCTACATTTTAACCTTATCCACCTGAGGAAAACAAAACTAATTTTATGCCTTAAACCTGAGTGTGGATTAGAATAGTCTAAAAATCTGGGGTTCTCAATTCCAAAACCCAAAAGTGATGGTAAAAGATATGAAGGCTTCCACGGTCTTAAATCGTGATTGACAATAATCCCTGACTTTGTTCCTTAGACATCTACAGACAGCAGTATTCCTAAAATAAGCCTCTGACTTACTAGCAATTAATTTGAAGCAATCAAAGAGTGGGTGTTCTAGTTAACACTGCTCTAAAAGCAATCATGAATTTTGCACTTGCATTCTGTAAGGCATATTCAAGGGGATTCAAAAATTCTAAACTAATTGTAGTTCAGATAAAATTAAGAATTATAGCAAAGGGATATTTAATAAAACTTAGTAGAAATGTTCCAGCCTACTATCAATAAATTTCTATATAAACAACATACTTTAAGAATACTTTCCGTATTCTGAATGGTCTGAAGATTTAATCCCGTATTAGGAAATATGCTATAATTTTCTCAGAATGATTTCTTGGTTGAGAGAGAGTATGTAAGGTTTGTTTCAACAAAACAAGAACTGTATAAGGGATTATTCAAGTAGGAGTTATCTTTTAATGGTAGAATATGCTCGACACCTTTATTTTCTGTTAACAGAGATTAATTTCTGTTTTAAATTTAACATGTCATTGATAAAACCAAGTATGTATGTGTTAAAAACTGCCAATCTTTAAAATGCTAAAATCCACTTGGAGTTGCTTTACTGTATTCCTTCTGAAAAACCTGTTATCTGCCTGACAACTTGTGCTATGTAACTTTTCTGAAAAACTACCAGGTCCATTGAAGAATGTTCTATGTTACCATTCCGCTTCTCATTCCTATCTATTTCTAAATCTTCCTGATGAGTAACTCATAAAACAAAACAAAACAAAAAATCCCTACTCACTTCAAATTTATCTGCCCATCTGCATTCATTTACTTAAATAAGCATTATATAAGTAGTTTTTGATATCTAGAATCAAAACAAAGGAAATCTCTGTTCCTCCTATTCCTTAAATAATCCCCCTGCCTCCCTGCCACCCCACAGGCACACTCTCAAGGGTCTATATTTACAGAAAACAGTGAAAATACAGAAAATAAAGATGGTAAACAATGATATAACTCACAGCGCCTTTCATTATCAACTCCTGGCAAACAAGGATATATCTGTTTCACATACTGAATGCTGCAGTGTCTGCTTCACTATATGTGAACATTAATCTAGACTGGTCCATAGTTCACTAGCATTCTACTAGATTTCTCATAGAGATCTGAAATTTAAAGTTTCCGCTTGAACTTAATGGATTTAAGTAATCATCCTCTTACTATACAGACTAAAATTAGAGAGACAAAAACTAAGTATTTATATGGTAATTTTTGTGGTGGCCCTAAGCATGTTTAAATGATTAGGGCTTGCTAATGGGAAATTACTGGGTGGCCACCTTTATTACCCACGTTTTACAGGTGGAGACACTGAGGTGTAGAGGGTAAGTGGCTTCAACTAATGTCAGGAGTCAACATCAAATCTTTTGACATTTAGTCTTGTGCCTGTTGAATACCATAAATCCTTATTTTAATATCTAAGAGCACAAATCAACTCACTACACTAGTAAGAATTTACAGATTATTTTTTAAAGTGAATATTTACTTAAAAAGACTTGTCTTTAAGGAGCACAAGCTTCTTTAGAAACTGTAGTTCTCTATTTGTATTTGAAAAATCATTAGAGAAAGAAATAAAAGCTGAGGAGTTCTTCAGTTCATACCAAACACAGTAATTGCTGGGTCTTCTCAAAGTAGTGTGGTTTAATGACACCAGACCCTTCTACTATTACCTCTAAATACTTTGAGTAAGGAACTACACTTTTTTGTCTTGGTATTCCCCTGCTTAAAATAGAATCAAAAAAACTTAATTCCTACCTGACATAGATAACATAAAGAAGAATTTACTGTTTGTGGGCTGCTTTGAGATTCCAGAATGAAATACATAATCCAGCTGATCTTCAACCCTAGAATAAAGGCAAACTTCACTGAAAATAATCGCTTCAGCAGATGCCTCCAAAATAAGATACTACACCATTATTTACAGAAAAAGAAATATTTTTCAAATCAAATCTTGATCAGAATGAAATAGGGGAAAATTTTTCCAAACCTGTTCAGAAAGTTCTTTTGTCCAATTCGAAAATGTAATACTTCTATTCCCATGCATTTCTCCTTCAGTAGGCATACTAATTCTTAAGTTAGCAAAACCTGTCTGCATTTTAAAGAGAACAGTGACACCTGGGAAAATAATACAACCCATTGCAATGCTAGTGTATAACATACCAAACTGATAGTAGATTTTATAAAGCAAATTTTGTTAAAATTTCATTTAAAATTAATTCTTGAACAACTGTATTTACTGGAAGACAATAAAATCCCCAAAGTTTAAGAGCTTGTTTGTGGATCAACCTTTAACAAATACCACGAAGCCTAAGCTGGAATGACAAGTAAATATATGTCTTAAAAATTAAAGCTTCGACCAGTAATACTGTCACTCTTTTGATGGTATTTCCAGCTGGTGAAGGAAGATGAAGCAATTTTATTAAATTGGAAGGTGGACCTTAGTTCAGCTTAAGTATCGATCGGACACCTAGCTTTAAGAAAGCAGAAGAGACTACAAAAGCATGTTAGAACAATTCGGGGATTTAATAAGAAGTAAAACGAATGGGTCCATGTTAAGAGGCTCGATCTAAACAAATAGAAAAAAAAGTTTTAGACGAAAAAAGAAAAAAAATCAAGATTGGAGACTAGAGATGGGTCCAGGACGGACAAGGATGGAAGACAGGGGCCACTGGACGGAAAGCCACGAAGCAGAGCACGAAAGAAGAGCTAAGGCCTCCGGGGGAGGGGGAGGTGGGGCAGGAATGAACTCCAGCGCAAAGCGATGCTTAAAGACAGAAAAGAAAATCAGCGACTAACAAAGGAGAGGGAAGATGCAGAACCAAGAGGAGGAAAACAGCGGTGACGGTGAGACGCCGTGGGCGACGGCACGGAGCTGGGAAGGGAGGCTGACACAGTCGGCACAAGGGAAGAACCCGAGGGCGGGCACCGCGCCTCGGCGCCGGGCACCGGGCGAGGCGGCGCGTGGGCGCGGGGTCCAGGCAGACCCGCAGGGGCGCGGGAGCACGCGGCGACTGGCGGAGCCGGGGCGAGGGCCGGTGAGGGAGGGACACCGAAGCACAAGGCTCGGGGAAGGCCGGCCGAGGGCGCGGCGGGGCCGGCAGCGTCGCGGACCCGGCCTCCGGGAGATCGCCCTACTCCGCGTCCCCACCGACCTTCAGCGGGCCTGGGACCCGGCTCCACCGCGGGGCACCCGAGGCCGGAGCGGACGGGTGAGCGAGGGACGACGAGAAGGAGGCCGCTTCCTGCCTGGCCCCTGGGAAAAGGGCTCGCAGGGAGGGGTCGCGGTGGCGCGAGTCGGAGGGGCCGGAGCCGACACTTAGGGGCTCACCTCTTAAGCCTCTCGGCCTCTTCCCCCTCCTGTCGGATGGAGGAGCTCTGACTCCAGCTGGAAGAAGACGGCCCTACCCGGCTCAGCACCATCCCGCCCCGGGCCCATTCACATCGCCATCGCAGCCGCCGCAACCACCGCAGCCGAGAAGCGGGTTCGTCACCGCCGCCCGGCTCCTGGCCCAGCGCCGCCTGCGAGCATGCGCAGTCGCCTCAGTCCCGAGGGAGCCCGGACCAGCCAGCGATACCTGCGATCAACAGGTCCCCGGCCTCGCAGCCCCGCCCCCGGATTTTCTCACCTCCCTCCTCCTCCCCCGGCCTCTTCCCTCCCTCTTTGAGAATAGGCTCCGCCCCTCTCGAGCCTCGCGCCCCGCCCCTCAGGAGCCTGAGCCGGGACTCCCGCTCCGGCGCCAACTGAGATTTCTGGATTTGTTCGCCCTACCCAGATCCCACAACCCATGTTCCCGCGAGAGTGGGAGGATTGCGTCAATAAAACGCGCGTCGGCCAGGGGTTTTAGGGAACTGCTATGAAGGCTGGTGGAGAACAGCGAGCCAGAAGAGGGCACAGAGGAATGCTAACACTAGCGGTTTTTCCTCGCGTCATTCTTTCTGCTTTTTTTCTCTTCATCCTCTTTATAGTCCCGGATCCCTGAGCTACTCAGTTTTTGCAGTGGAAAAGGAAGCTGCGGGGGCCTTTGTGGAACCAATTGTGGTTGGGGCGATCTGTGGATGTTGACCTGGTAGCTTCTCGGTTGATGGCATCCAAAAGGGGACGGATGAAGTAGGCCTTTGGCTCTTAAATTCCATTAACAGAATTTACCCCATTGATTTCGCGCTTCTGTTTCTGACTAATCCAGGAGAAACTTTCGTGGTCCATAAATTTCAGTCTGTGACTAAAGCAGGATTTCGGCTGGGGTTTATGTGATAAAAATCAAATAGAAGAATGGGTAGCAGTGATGGCTGCACAACAATGTGAATGGAGTTACTGCCACTGAACTGTGGACTATAAATGGTTAAAATTACATATATTTTGATACAATAAAATGAACCAGAAGGAAGATGCTTTGTGAAGTCACTTGGGAGTTATGGTGTTGCTTTGTAGCTTAGCCCATTTGGGAGCAAGTTTTGAATATAATTTAACCTTTGGTTGAATTTTTCGCGTAATTGGAAGTGCCCCACTTACCCTGTGATAACCAGTCTTACTAGCATTTGCATTGAATGGTTCCTTCTGGGACAATTACTCTTGTCTCCATGTAAAGTATAGATTTAATCATTTGCAGATACTGAAATGAGTGCCCACGCTACTTAAGGGTAAGCTTTTTTTAGGAGGTTATATTTCTTTAATAACAAATAATGATATTGAGCAAAGCATAGTTTCATTATAGGATTTCCTTCATGGGTGCAACAGCTAAAAACCAGAAGGGCAAATGTATTACTGCATAACTTAATGTTGTAATATTTCATGACACTGGCCATGGACTTTCTGAAGAAACCATAACATAAAACTCAGTTATCATAGCAATTTTTTAAAAAAGGAAAGTGTTCTTTCATTTTAAATTATGTTGGTTACATCTGGTTGTTCATTGGAGGCTGGGTGCTTGGGGAGAGGTGGGAAGGAAGATTTAATTGTGTGTTGTCAGCTTGATTCTAGTGAATGTATTAAAGGAAAAATGGAATCTAAATAAAATAAATGCAGTTTTGTAATGCATTCGCCATAGTCGTTAATATGTTACAGGAAAATTCCTTATGCTGCCTAGTATGTTAAACTGCAAATTAGTTTTTGCTATACAGATTGAAAAGAGGACTTGTTCGTGGCAATTCAGATTACCTAGGTTTCCCAGTTGAGGGAGCATCTGTTTGGATCCCTCAGGATGAGTCTGTCAGACAGAAGATATTCCTTCCACTGTCATCCCTGTGAATCATTCCTGTGAAGTACAATTATCCACTATCAAGTGACAGCAATGAAATGATTTCTAAATTATTCTCCTCTTTAAATGACTGAAGCTTTACCATGGTTGTTTTTTTAATGTGATATTTATACTAATTATCTCTTGTTATGATAGCAAACACATTACGGCAACTATCTCACCCTTCTGATGACTCATTCGTAACTCAAGTCCTGATGGCTAAGCCAACTCCAGCCACATAGCTTCGGTTTCACATCAGTCTGTCTCACTTAGGTATCCTACTGAACGTTCTTATTCATTATATTACCTTTCCCCTTAACACACCAGCCTTCCAGTTTCTGTCAACACCCTCCCCCTTCCCATTTACTAAGCCCAGAACCTCACAGCCATATTTCATGTTTCCCTTACCATTGTCTCTGGTTCATTCCATTTCCATGTTTGAGTTTTCTTTCCAACTATTTCTCTATTTCAAAATATTTTTCAAGTCCAAGGAAAAGTAGATATGAATAAAAGAGGATCATCTCTTCTGGTGACTAGAGGAAAAGATTTAAGGCATAACATGAATGGAAATGAAGGACATTTGTCAATTTCAAATCTATATTTTTCTAGTTAAAAAAACCAAGAAATTGAATAAAACTAAGCATTGTGTAAGTTATTATAGTATCTTCTAGATTTCAGATCATAATAATAGTAATAATAGTTAACTTTCATTGAACTCATCATCTACTGAGTGCTAGTTTTAATCCTATGTGTACGTTATCTCTGCTCACAAGATCAACAAGATAGGCATTATTAACTCCCCATACAAATGAATAAACTGGGCATGCTTCTACTGCCAGTTAGTGGTAGACTGGGATTTTAAACCAGCTTTCTCTGATCTAGAAATTATATCATCACACTGCCTCTCAAATACATGGCTCTTAATAGACTCATTTAATTACATTGTCTGAATAATCAGTCTTAAAGCAAGTAAAGTTATTACTTATTATTTAGACCTAAGTTTAAATCTGAATTGAAATGTATACAAGAGGAAAACCCTTACCCTCAGCAAAATTAACTATTGTCATTTTCACATTTGCCTAAGATTATGGAACATCAAAATTCAGTGTTCTTGCCCTTTTTAGTTGTAAGATAATTTTGATAAGAAGTGTGTACTTTTTAGTTACTTCACGAATTAGGTACATAATAAAAATGAAATTTTAAAAATACCTGTGGCTATAAATTTACATAACTTTATTAATTTATTTCTGTAAGACAGGTATCATAATAAGATCCTTAGTGGGGATGTTGTGAAACTGATTATTAAAAATATCTTTTCCAAAAGAAAAATTTCCATCTACAAACTTCAGTCTTGGCTATATAGTGCTTATAGAATTATTTTAAACCACCATAAAAATGATAGAAAAATATTTTCTATGGGTAAGATCTGTCAGCAACTACTAATTCACATTTGTGAATAGTACAGATTTCTGAATATTACTGTCCCTAGCGGAGTAATGAGTAGTGCTATATTAATAGATCAACCAAACTGCTAATAATGATACCTAAGTAAATGCTGAAATTCCCCTGAAAAAGACATACAACTCTAAACCTCTATGTCAATTTCTGACCTCTATATAGAATGCAAAATTAACCACATATGTTTTAAAATTTCTCCAACAGAAAAATTCTCCTTCAGAGTTCTTACTTTTTGCATTGGGACCATTGATGGGAACACAGTAGACAAAAAAAAGAAACCACAATAAAATCATTGTCTATGTTCTAGTTGTCATTATGTTTTATTTCCTTCATGGTCAAGTACCAAATTTGTTTATCCCTAGATATCATTTGAAATGTGTATTAGTGCTAAATTTATCTGGGGTATAGAGAAAAAAAGTTTCTTTGTACTATGAAAAACATGGGTCTAATTTTTATTTCTATTATTTATTTGAAGGCTTTTAAAATCACTTTTCCAATTTCTTCAGCAACTCAAAGCAATCTGGGTCAGGAGCAAATTGTTAGCTTTTGGGTGGTTCTATTTGTAGAAACTTTTTGAAGAGGAATTATGTGCTTGCTTTTGCAAAGTTAAGGGAAATTTTTCTTGGCTATTTTTCTTTTTGTTTCATCACCATGGAGAATGTAAAAATTAACAATTGATGACAGATTTTGTTGTTGCCCATTTAAATTATATTTTACTCATTTTTATGGTAGTTTAAAATGATTCTACAAACACTATATGCCCAGATTGAAAATTGTAGATGGAAAGTTTTATAGGTGTTCTTTAACCAACATCTCTCCATTTTACTTTCAATTGTAAGATGAGAAAGTTCTGGAGACCTAATGTACATCTTGATGACTAAAATTAACAATGATATACATTTGAAATTTTCTGAGAGAATAGATCTTAAGTATTGTCATCACACGTAAAAGTAACTATGTGAGATGATGGACATGTTAATTGGCAATTATTTTGCAATGTATATATAGATGTACTTTAAAATATACATTATATGTAAATACCACATTATGTACTTTAAATATAATTTTTATTTGTCAATAATAGCTTGCTAAAGTTGGGGAAAATCCTTACAGGTGCTTTATGCGAAGCTACTTTAGATTTCAAAAAATAACTTCATTTAGATACAATTAATATAAAACCACACTTAAATAACATGTACAGGTTGGTGCATTGTTCCCTGTAAACTCTCCCATTAATCAAGAATGAACATATGCATGACCACAAAAACGTTCCCTGTGCATTTTTGTAATCCTCACCTTTTGCACTTTCCTGACCGATGCCTATCTCCATGCAAGCAATGGATTGCTTTTAAAAACAAAAAAAGGTTAGTTTGTATTTTCTAGAATTTTATATGAATAGTGTAATAACTACATATTTTCTTTCACATAGCACAATTATTTTGAGATTTATCTATGTTGATGCATATACGCTAGTTCATTCCTTTTTATTGTTGAGTTATAAATATACCACAACTTATTTATTCATTTATCTGATGGTGGATCTTTGGATTGTTTTCAGTTTGGGACTATTATGAATAAAGCGACTATGAACATTTGTGTCTGTATTTGTATGGACATATGCTTTCATTTCCTGTGATTAAATAAATACTTAGGGGTGGAATGACTGGGTCATGTTGTAGGTTCTTGTTTAATTTTTTTAAAGAAACTATCAATTTCTCCAGTGATTTAAATGTTTTACATTTCCACAGTGTATGAAAGTTTAGTTGCTTATATTCTTGCCAGTATAATGTAGGCTATTCTAATAAACAGGTAGTGGTATATTACCTGTTTTTAATACCTGCATGTCTGTAATACCTGATGATATGAAACTTATTTACCATCCATGTAATTTGGAGAGGTGTTTACTTAAGTCTTTTGCACATGTTTTTTAGATTACAGAGTTTTGAAAGTTTATTATATACTCTGAATACAACTCTTGTGACAGATATGTGACTTGCAAATATTTTCCCAGCCTTTGCATCCTCAGTGGTGTCTTTTGATGAGCAAAAGTTATTAATTTTGATGGAATCTGTTTTGTCATTTTTTCTTTTATGGATTTTGTGTTCAGTGTCATATCTAATACATTTTTTGCCTAACCCAGGGTCACAAAGATTTTCTGCTATATTTTATTATTCAGTTTTAGCATTTAAATCTAAAGTCTACTTTGAGTCAACTGTATATAATGTGAGATATGGATTGAAGTTTTTTATATGGAAATCCATTTTTTCTAGCATTATTTATTATAAACACAAATTTATTTTCTACAGAATTAGTTTTGTACTTTTGTTGAAAATTAAGAGATCATGTATATATGCGTTTGCTGATAATTTAGCAGGTCTTACATATCTTTTGTCAAATGAATCTCTAAAATTTTCTTATTTTTATGCTATTGTAAATTTTATTTAAATTCCAATTGCTGCTAATATATAAAAGTGTCACTGATTTTTCTTTGTTGATATTATATCCAGTGACTTCACCAAACCCAAAGGATCTAATAGGGTTTTTGTAGATTACATTGAATTTCATGTAGATGGTAACATTGTCTATGAATAAAGTTTTGCTTCTTTTTTATTAGAAGGCTGTTTATTTCTCTTTATTGCTTTTTTTGCCTTTACTTTGTTAAATAAAGTGATTGTTAGGGAAAAAGTATTCAGTCCCTCACCATGAGGTATGATGTTATCCTAAAATATTTTTGGAGATACTCATTTTCAGGTTGAAGACATTATTTTCTATTCTTTTCTCCTCTTTTATTTTTTTAAGAGACAAACTCTCACAGGCTGGCCACAAATCCTGTACTGAAGCAAATTTCCTGCTTTAGCCTCTTGGGTCACTGGGATTACAGACACACACCATCACACCCAGCTTCTTCCATCGTTGTTATAGTTTGGATCCTAAATGTTCCCCAAAGGCCATGTACTAAAGGCTTGGTCACATTATTGGAAGATGGTGCAAACTTTAGGAGGTAGGGGTCTAGTGGAAGGCAGGAGAGATGTGCCCTTGAAGGGATATTGGAACTTTGACCCTTCTTCCTTTGTTTCTTTTTGCTTCCAAGCCTTTATGAGGTGACCAGATCTGCTTTGCCACATGCTCAAAGTGATGGGAATAAGCAACTATGGACTGAAACCTCTGAAACCATGAGCCCAAATAAATTATTCTTCCTGATAGGCTGATTCTTTCAGATATTTTCTCAGCAATGGAAAATTGACTGACACAATCTTGATTTGCTGAGACTTTTTTTTTAAAAATAAGGATTAGATACTAGATTTGCCAAATACTTTTTTCTTAATCTACAAATATACGTGTGTGTGTTAAAATGATGAATTACATTGGGCAATTTTAAATGTTGAACAAACCTTCCATGCCTGAAATGAATCCTACTTGGTCATAATGTATTGACTGTTTAATATTTTTTAGATCTAGTGTGCTAAAATTTTGTTCAGTATTTAAATTTACATCTATTGAGTTACTGATCTATAGATTTTTTTGTAATAGTTGTCTGGTATTGGTAACAAGATAATGCAAATTTCATAAAACAAGTTGGAAAGACTCTTCTCTTCTGGAAGACTTTACATATAATTTATATTATTTCTTCCTTGAATGTTGGGTGGAATTTTTTAGTCAAACTATCTGGGCCTGAGGTTTTATTTTAGCAGTCCATTTTGCCTTGACCACTCGGCCACTTCATCACATCTGAGGTTTTATTTTAAAACTTTTACTTAAAATTTTAATTTGCTAGCATCAAAAAAAATATTTTCTGAAACTACCCTTGATTTGGGCAAAAGATATCTTGCCAAGTACTGGTGCTCACACCTGTTATCCTAGCAACTCAGGAGGCAGAGATCAGGAGGATCGTGGTTTGGAGACAGCCTGGGCAAATGATTGTGCAAGACCCTCTCTCAAAAAACCCTTCACAGAAACAGGGCTGGTGGAGTGGCTTAAGGTGAAGGCCCTGAGTTCAAGAACCAGTACTGCAAAAAAATAATTAAATTGCTTAGTAGATTTAATGCAATTGTGATTTTTTTACCTTCTGTGTTTTTTTTCCTTGAGTGAGCATTATTTGTTTCAAGAAATTGTCCATTTCATTGCTGTCCAAAATTTTGGCAGACATTCGTTCATATTACTCCCTTCCTATTTTTTTGAATGGCACTGGGGTTTGAACTCAGGGTCTCTCCCACTTATTAGATAGTGTTCTACCATGTCAGCCCCTTTCACTTTTTGCCTCATCTAACATTGGGCTTCGACCTTCCTACCTATGCCTGAGAAGCTATGATCACAGGCACACACCACCATGCCTGGCTTATTTGTTGACAGGAGGGCTTGCTAGCTTTTTGTTCAGCAAGGATTACAGGTGTGAGCCACTGTGCCCAGCCATCTTTTATTATCTTTTTATGAGCCACTCCACCAGCCCTTTTTCTGTGATGAGGTTTTTTTTTTTGAGATAGGGACTCATGAACTATTTGCCCAGGCTGGCTACGAACTGCGATTCTCCTGATCTCTTCCTCCTGAGTAGCTAGGATTACAGGCATGAGCCACTGGTGCCTGGCCCTTTATTATCTTTTAAGGTAAATGGAGAACCTTCAGTGGTGTCGCCTTTCCAGTTCCTGACATTGCTGGGTGTGCATCTTCTCTTTTTCCCAAGAAGTGGGGCTTTAGGTTTGTCAATTTTTTGATCTATACAAAGAATCAGTTTTAGATTCTTATTGATTTCTCTATTATTCTTCTGTTGTCTATTTTACTACTTTCCATTTGGATCTTCATCATTTCCTTCTGTTTTCTATGAGTTTTGTTGTTCTGGTTTCTTAACTGAGGTTGTTAATTTGAGAGTTTTCTTCTTCTCTAAAGTAAGTGTGATTGTTTTTTGCTAAATATTGCCTTAATGATATACCACATGAGACATTTAAAAGCATAGTATTTAGTTTCAAAATATTTTTATTTATTTTTCATATTGATTTATAATTTAATTCACTTGTGTTCAGAGAAGATATTCTATATGACTTGGGTCCTTTTAAATTAGATATACCTTAAGTGGTCAAGAATATACACTTTTTAAATAAATATTTTGTGTATACTTGAAAAGTAATATTGGGTGGAGTATTCTAAAAATGTCACACATTAATTAATAGCATTATTCAGATCTCTGATATCTTTACTGGTTTTCTATCAGTAGCTGAGAACTGGATATTGAAATGTCTGATTATAACTGTGAATCTCCTATTTCTCTGTAGTTTTATCAATATTTGCTTCATGTATTTTGGAAGTACAGATGGTGACTAGAAAGAACACAGGGGACTCCGAGGCAGGTCAAGTCAGGGGACTTCATTTTGAAGTACTTTTTATTACTGCATATGATGTTTAGGGCAATTAGGTCCCCTCAATGAATTTACACCTTTATCATTAAGAATGGCTCTCATTTTCATTGATGAAATTTTTTCTGCTGAAGTCTACTTAGTCTCATGTTAATACAACCATTCCAAATTTCATTTGATTCATGTTATCATGATATATAATTTTCTATCCTTTTACTTTTAAAATATTTATTTCTTTAAATTCAAAGTAAGCTTCTTGAAACTCTCATATAGATTGTCTTGCTTTTTTATCCAAACTGATGATCTCTGGTTTTTAATAGAGATGTTTAGAATATTTGCATTTGCTTATTGATGTGGTTTACTTTAAATCTACCAACTTTCTAGTCTTTGTTCCTCTTTCCATCTTTTTTCTGCCTTATTTTACATTAATATTTTTAATCATTCCAATTTGATCTCCTCTGTTGGCTGATTACCTATTGCTCATTTTAATAGTGTGTCAGGGGTTAATTTATGGCATAGTATATGCATTTTTTGACTTATCATGTCCTACTTTCAGGTGATATTATTCCATTTTACATATATTAGGGAAACTTTACAACAGTATGCCTCAATTTTTCCCTCCCAATTTTTGTGGAATTGCTATACATTTAACTTCTATATATGTTTCAAACATTACAATGCATTGTAATTCTTTTAATAGTTAATAGTTTTTTTAAAAAAGGAAGATAAATATATTGGAAAATTCTTTGTAATCCCCCATATAATTATTATTTACAGTGTTCAACACATCTTTATGTTGCTCCAGATTTCATTTGGTATCATTTTACTCTTAACCTTCAACATTTCTTATACTTCAAATACTTATGATATATACTTTCTGTTCTGTATCTCTCAAAATGTTATTATTTCACCTTTGTTTTCAAAAGATATTTTTATAGGATAAAGAGTTCTAGGCTGACATTTTTTCTTTCAATATTTTAAAGATTCTGCTCCACTGCTTTCTTGCTTGCATTGTTTCCAACAATAAATCTGCTGTTGTCATCATTTTTGTTCCCAGCTGTGTAGTGTGTGTGTGTTTTTCCCTCTGCTTTTAAGCAATTTGATCATGGTATGCCCTGGTATTTGTGTGTGTGTGTGTGCTTGAGCTTTATTGGTTCATAGATCTAGAGGCTTAAAGTTTTCATCAAATTTTGGAATATTTTTAGCCATTATTTTTCAAATATTTCTCTCTGCCTTTCTTTTCATTGGGAATTGTAATTAGACACACATTAGACAGCTTGAAGTGGTCCCACAGCTTAATTATGTTCTGTTTTTATTTTTCTTTAGTTTTTTTCTTTGTGTTTCATTTTTCATAGTTTCTCTTGCTATTTTGGGGTGCAATTAGGTTACTTGGAAACGGTTTGAACCTTTCAGATCTTGCTTATATGATTTTATAAGACCAGTATTTAATCTAGGATTAATTTTTCTCTTGTCAGAATCTCTATAGTGTCCTATGAACTATAGTACTTTCCACTTTGTCTAGTAGAGAAACACTACTTTTGACCCTCTAAGAACTCTGGAGAGTGTTTGTTATAATCCTTTGCCCAGTTACAGACAGTATTTTCACATGCTTACACTGTTCAGTGCTCAGCTGAAGACTCATGGGAAATCCTCTGTACATCTTTCCTATTCTATATACAGCTCTCACCTTGCAAATTCTACCTACCATGACCTTCCCTGACTCATGTCACTTCATATTCATCACCTCAACTCAACGAGATCACCAGGATTTGCCTGGGTTCACCTCCTTGAGCCTCAGCCTGCAAAATCTTTCCATGTAATGAATCAGAGGATTCATAGGGTTCAGTTTTCTGTTTCCTGTCTTTCTTTGCCTAATAGCCTTTTTTCTTGAAAAACATTATATTGTATATGTGCATATTATATATAATATAATGCATGAATGCATATAATGCATTAGGCAAAAAGTAGCATTCAGGATAGTAAAATCTGGTCCTTGTTATTTCATCCTGACTTGAGTGGATGTTCTCGTTGTACCTTTTTCTCAGTGCTAGGCAAGTGCTGTACCACTGAGCTTCATCCCCAGGCCATATTTTTTCAAAGTCCTTCACAATTTATCACCTTTCTAACTTTCCATCTTAGCCTTTGCTTAGCTAAACTGATCATATTTCAATGTTGGCACTTTGGCTCACCTTTTACCCCTGCCTAAAATTTCTTCTACCTTCTTGCACACAGTACTACAGGTCTTAGCTACAACAGGTTTTTAGTTTCGATATCAAAATAAGGGGTCTTCCAAAGGCCACATGTTTTCTCTCATATGTAGGAGATGGGCACAATACAAACTCAAGACATATTATGAAAAACAGGTCACACTAAAGGGAGGTCATTAACGAGAGAGGGAGGGTAAAATAAGGAAGTTAAGAAGGTGAATATGGTTGATGTACTTTCTGTATAAGAATGACATAGAATTTTTAAACCTGTTGAAATCACCATAAAAAGGGGACTAAGGTAGAAAGGAGAAGAATAGAGGAGATGAACCAGTTTGGGTTATAATACACACACACACACACACACACACACACACATGTCACAAGGAAACTCCCTGTATAGCTATCTTAAACAAACAAAAAATGCTTTTTTTTCTAAAATGGAGACCAGGAAGGTAAAACAGGTCCTGTCTGGGGGTTGGTATCTGTGGTAGGGGGGATGATAAAAGGAAAGGGTGTAAGAGAGTGAATATAGTGACATATTATGTACTCAGGTATGTAAATGGAAAAATGAGACCTATTGAAACTATTCCAGGAATGGGAAAGGGAGGAATAAAGGAGAATGATGGAGGGAGAGAATTTAACTATGATATATTGTAAGAACTTTTGTAAATGTCATAATGCACCCCCAGAACAATAATATGATAATAAAGACTATTAAAAAACAAAAATGATGAAACTAAAAAATTAAGGGGTCTTCAAATTTCCTCAAGAATTTTTACTTTAGATTATTCTTACCATAACACCAGGATAGAAGAGTAAAAGGGATTAAAATTGAAAACTATTTTTCTAAAACTCTCCTTCCTTTCATCGATACTTTCTTGAAGTAGAAAAGACTTGGGCTGAACTACTTAAAGGCAGAAAGTGTTTGCCACAAGTTAAGTACTTCTTGTCCAAAGTGCTTGGGACCAAAAGTGTTTCAGATTTTGGGTTTTTTTCCCTTAGATTTTGGAATATTTGCATATACATAATGAAATATCTTATGGATGGGACCCAAGATGCAGCACAATGTGTATTTAATACAGACATTGTATGTATAGTCTAAAGGTAATTTTATACAACATTTTAAATACTTTTGTGCATTAAACAAAGTTTCATAATGTGGAATTTTTCACTTGTGGTGTCATGTTAGTGCTCAAAAAATTTCAGATTTTATAGCATTTCTGATTTCAGAATTTCAAATTAGGGATGTTCACTTGCATTTCTTATTGTCCAAGAAGAACTGTTCTTCTACCTGTCAATTTTGTTTTGTCTTGTCTTGTCTTGTTTATTTGTTTGTTTTGAGACTGGGTCTTGCTATGGGGCCTAGGAAGGCTTTGAACATGCAATCCTCCTATCTCAGACTCCTGAGTACTGGGATTACAGTTTGTGCCAAATTGGCTCTACCTGCCAATTTGGTAAAATGAAAGGACTATTGAATTAATAAACTGTGGAGCTGGGTTAAAACCCAGGGCTGTCACTAATTGTGTGAATCTAGGCAAGACATGTAACCACCTTAGTCTTCAGTTTTTTCTTCTGTACTGTGAAAATGGGGGCAGTCATAGGTTCCACTAATCTGAGATTCTCCTTTGTAAGATAACCTTAGTTCTATTCTCTCATTCTTTTGAGATTTGCTTGGGATATTATATTAAGCAGGAGAGGATGAGTAAAATGGATTTTGTAACTAGGTTGGTCTGCTCAATACTTTACAAGCCCTCAGTTTGGATTCTAAATATTTTGTCTATAGTATTTGCATTTATGAAATAGTCAGAAATACTTCATCTGACCTGGCATAGGAAGGTATTCATCTTATATGAGTTTTTCTGGATAAATTTTCGTGCAGAGGTTTGAGGCAGAGAACATCTTTTGCTCTTCTTTCCATCTTGTATACTGCTTTGAACAAAGTGGACTTCAATAAACATATCTGGTTTTCATATACTTCATACTTAATTAAACTAAGAATGCATGTTTAATTTGAAATTCTTGACCATTGACAAAAATTCAAGTAGAAACCTTTTAGTCCTTGGTGAGTTAGTTTATTGTTTTTAGACCTTCTAGTAATAGTGTAGTAATAGAGTAATAAAATTGTATGCTGCCTTAAATCAGTTTAACAAATTCTTTTATTTTAAAGTATAAATGATAATTTTGAGAAATATAAAAATATTCATTAAAATTATAGTAGGCCCCAAGAAAATACAGCAGTTGCACAAAAAAATCTTTGCTGTTAGAGTTTTAAGTATTATTAGAGGGTAGTGGGCCAGTGCTACCTCATATATACAGTGCACTGTACATGAGTATGAAGACAGAGGTTTGAATGAATGTTATGACAGCAGAAAGAAAGCAATTAACCTATCAAATAAGGAGGGTATATAGTAAATTAAAGAGTCCTAAGAGTTATATTGATTGAGTATGTGTGTCTGTGTCTGTAGGAGACAGAAAAGGACAGATAACTTCCATTTTTGTTGATAGGTTGGTGGAGTATGCAGCCACGTCCTTACCAGATGGACGCTGAGCTATACGCCACCGGCCCTTGGGGATCGTACATTTTTAGCTGGGAAGAGTGAGTTGCTGGGGTTTTTGAATTGTCTCTCTTGGGAGGGAGTAAGTAAGCATTGTGTGGGAAGAAGAGTGAAAAGGGTAAATGGTAACCCTGAGGAAAGACTCAGCCAGGGATGGCTAGCTGTATGCCAAACTCATTTCTCCCTTCTGGCACACAGATAACATTTTCGAGGCTTCTTTGCAATTAGCAACAAACATATGAGTAACTAAGTACTTTTCAGTGAGATGTTAGTGGAAGTGATGTGTGCTATTCCTGATCTAGCCTGCATTAAAATTCCCATGCATGATCATCTCTTGCTCCCTGGATGTTGACCAGATGCCAATCCTCAAGAAAGTCATCGTATGGAAAATGGCAGAGGCTCCATCAGCCTGTGTCTGCTGATGATCTTGTGGATCATACATCACACTCCTAAAACCACCTGCTCATCACTTCCCCAACCCTGCCATTGGTTTGACACCATAAGAGCAAAAATCAACATATTTGATCAAGCCATAAAGATTTCAGAATTTATGTCTTATGACAGCTAGTGTTCTCCTATCTAATATAATATATGATACTCCTTTTCATAGTTGAAAGATATTCACCAATTTCTAATTTAACTTAAACTCAGGAATTGGCTTTAAATTTATTAAGTGCCCTTTTATAGCTATTTTTTATTTTCTTCCTTGGCCTATAAATACCACGTGTATGTCTAGCTTCCTATATTAAATTATCCTTCCTTCTTATGTGCATAAAATTTCCTTAGCTTTTTCCTTAAATCTATTTTTGAGTTTTATTTAGCAAATTTATTTAAATATAGTTAACATTTCTCCATTTATATTTATCAATGCTATTATGCTTTATTTCTCTCCTTTTTTCTTCGTTTTTTTTTCTTCTCCCTTTTTCTATGACTTCTCCTTTCTTCTCTGTATTTGTCATTTATTGGCATCAGATTTATAAAAACTTTGTAAACTAAGTTTGGAAAGGTTTTTTTTAAATTATTGCTAAAGTCACCTGGCCATACAATATTTTTATATTTTCCAGAAAAAGTACTTGTTAAGATAGGATGCTACCTAGCTTGTATTCTTCTTTGGGTTTGCTTGCCAGTTTAGTAACAAAATTAGAGTATATAGTTATAAGGAGCATAATCAAGATGAAGATTATGGCAAAAAATATTCTGCAAAGGTAACAATTTGTGTTGCTATAAATATATTTCTATATAAAATATTTCAAATATATATAAATAGGAAGGCAAGTACAGTGAGTGTGTGGGCCCTCACAACCCATCTTTTTCAAATCTGAAATCTTGTTACTTTCAGTGGTAACATGATGCTGCAATGAATTTTAGCTATATTTTGATGGAAGTACTTACTTTTCATTGTCTTGAAATGCTTACTTTGAAAATTTTATTATTTTTATTTAAAAACTGGCAAAAGTATATCAAATCAAATTTTGATATGAATTGTTATGTTTTATATATATAATTCAAACTAATTGCAAGCTTAGATATGCAGGTTACATGTAGTCACATTAGTTTTAATTAGTTTCTATGAAGGTAATATCATATACTTTTCAATAGTTCTGGCTCTTAAAAAAATGAAACAGTTATCTAAGTTTTTATTCATCTGTGCAACTCTGGGAAAATTACTGTCCTAAAGTTCTTCTTCTGTATAACAGTGAGATAATGGCAACATTATGGAGTTGTTTTGAGCTTCCTTGTGAACAAGTGTATAAGGTGCTTGACCTATCACCTATCCTGCAGTAAGAATTCAGTTCAAGATTAACTAGAATTTGATTTTGGGAAGGATTTTTTCCTAAAGAAGATTAAATTTCCCTTATGTCTTGATCTTTAGGAAATTTAACTCTGTTAATTTAACATAATATTTATATATATATAAATTATATATAATAATATAATAATTATTATTATTAATATATTATAATTATTAATATATAATAATAATATATATAAATTAATTTATATATATATATAAATTAATAGTGTCCTAGATGAGAATCTATATTTGCTCCTGTGAAAAGCAGGAGGTGCCCACCTTGCTGTATCTCCTCAAATCCACCCTCCTTCTTCTCTCCAAGTTCTCTTTTGGAGCAGGTATGTGCATGAGTGAAGGGAGAAGTGTCAAGGAAGTTCTGTCCCTTGGCATGGTCATACTGCAGGCTGCTGTAACGAAAACATACCAGTGAGTCTGATCTTTTCTTTAGTAGGGAGAAAGGCATATGGTTACATTGTTCACAATACGTTTACCAAGTAAGAAGGCATGGCTAATTTTTCATTCATTTTTAATCATTGACTGTCACTTGATTTCCCACTTCCATACTTCCCAAGATAAAATACTGCTCTGATGGCTGGGGGAGCATGGCTGAGTGTTTGGATGCTCGCTTAGCAAGCACAGGGTTCAAGTCCTGGACATACCCTGAGGTGTGGCAAGGAGAAGGAAAATGCTACTCAGCTTGATGTGAAGGACTCACAGCTTCATCAAAATCAAAACGAACAAATACTTCTTAACCTTTTCTCCTTTTGTTCAAAAGAAGACAAATGATTCTGATGATGCTAACACTACCATCTTTTCACTTGTTAGGCCTGTACACAGCTTTGGAAGCAATTGAAATATGATAGCAAATTTTCTAAGGCATTCAGCCTTCAGTTGTAGCACTAAGGGCAGATTCCTGGTTGCTAAAATATGAATACAAAAACACCTGACTCACCAAATTATTTCCTCGAATAGTTAGCTGGGTGGAGGCTCACCAAGTTAATAACTAAACCCAACCCTCAAGTCAATTGGCAAAGGGCATATTTAAGCTTAATGATGTATCCACCCAGAAAGATAAAGGAGGCTTTGATATCCTGCTCAGTGTACTGGGAAAAGGAAAATGACTCATTCGGCACCTGGGATACTGAAATCTGTGGCCTGCACTGGAAATACTTTGAAAGGTGAGTTGAACTACTAAGCCAGTCTTTCAGAGACTGCCCTGTGTCAAGCCTGAGGCAGATGGTGATTCAAGAAATAAGACTTTTAAAAGAGAAAATGTTGTGCAAGAGAAACATAGGGAAGAGCAAATAATATTTACATTATGAACATGTGTGTCAAGGGTTATGCTGGCTTAGAAAAAGAAAAACAAGTTAAACACCTCCAACAACCTTCAAACATTTTCTGTCCAAATTAATGCTAAATGACCTCAGGTATGTGAGGTGTCTATCTCAATTGTGTCACTCAGTAGACATTTCTTCTCTTCATCTCTGACCTATCCTTTTTGTTTATTTATTTCTTTTTTAACAGTAAGAGTCCTTTAAGATAACATCTTTGCATACTTTCATATAAGTTCAAATTTCCAAGGTGTTAGTGTCTCAAGTCTACCTCTCCATGTTGGCTTTATTATTAACAATTACCAAACACGACAGCAAATTTAGCCATCTACACCAAATTTCTTCCAAATGGTTCAGGAATTATTTGAGGGGAAACATTTTGGAATGAAGATTGCTAGCTCACTTTGGTACACCTTAGATAATTTGCCAAAAACAAACAGACAAATAAACAAACAAAAGCCTGTATGCATGATCAGAATGTAAAAATTTAAAATATCACTGGCAAGTTTATGTAGCCACTTATTTTAAATACTAAACTGCCAGTGTTGATACTTTAAATTTTGAACCCATTTTTTGGTCCTTTTCCTGAGAAAGTAAATGATGCAAATTGGAGCAAAATTTTACCCCTTCTGAAATAAATTATTCCTCAGTCTGGAAAAAAATTATTGCACAAATATTATTAAAAGACATTTCATTCTGAATCAGGGTGAACTGCACTGTAATACATAAAGTATTATGTGTATATGTATAAAGAATTAGCAATCTAAAACATATGGTTGCCTCTTTTTCAACTCCACCCAATCACCTATTTCATGTTTACTTAGTGTTCATGAAATCATTCTATATATTTAAAACGATTAAATTTAAGTGTATGAGATAATCTCATGACTTTTGCTAACAACATTTAATCATGCATCTCTCATTTAATCTTATACTGAAGTAAATGTATTCTTTTCTGGAATATGCTAATATTGCTATTTTCTAAAACAAAATACCAGTAAAAATCATGAGCATTTATTTGACTGAATGTATGTCCATATATCATTTTAACAGGTTGTATTTTAACTCTTTTGAGAATCCACCTTTCTATTTCATGCCTTCCCTTCCTGCCACTCTTCTTCAACAAACACCCTTTTAGGCAAGTTCTGTCAAAATAGATACAACCTTGCTGTTGGGCCAGTCCAGCTACAGACAGGATGTAACTTGTAAGAAGAAGTACTGGTGTGGCAGAAAGATTGCCCTGCCAACGGGAGAAGCAAGTCTGCCTCCTTCCTGTGGTTTGCTCTGCAGGCTTGCAGAAGTAGGCCACTGTAACCCAGGAGCCTGAGCAGCTGTTACTGTCACTAGGCTCTCTGTAAGGAGGAGAGTACAGAATGCAGGATAATTGAAGGGGAGGAGATGGTCCCAAAAGGAGAAGAAAAGAAAGGAAGATCTGAGGATTTCAAAGACTGAGAGACTTTATCTTCTTAAGTAGGGCCAGTGTGTGTGTGTACAGGAAGGAACTAGCATTGTGAAATAACCCCAAGCACTGCTGGTCAGCCTGTATCTCTTTGAAAGGCAACAATAAAAAATACTTTGAATAATTTCATAACAGGAAATAACACAATGGAAACTGAAGAATTATGATGTGGAAAAATCTTAGAACAAAAGGCTGAATAAAATTGTGTAAATTGTGTGTATAATTGACCTTGAGAGTTTAGGCACTCAGTTTAGTTGTTAGGCACTAAATAAGGTAATGAAAGTAAATAAGAGTCAAAAATATGCCAGGCTTTCAAATTTATCAATACAGTTTTTGTAGTCTCATTTTCAAATACAGTGATAAACTATATTCTCTTTGAATTGCAACTTTCTTAAATTCAAATAGTAGTAGTAAAGAACTGGCAACACTTTGATTACATAGGTTTCAGAGAAACAATTATTGGTCATGTACAAAATCTAAATAGTAAAGATGGTTTATTGTGGGACAAAAAGGCATATGTGTAATATTTTCCTTTTGTCAAATTAGAACAAGTTTCCCCTAGTATTATAGAGGTGCCTTGTTTGTGACTTGCTATTAGAGAGCCATTGGTTTATTTTGATATATTTACTAAGAACAGTATTTTGAAAATCGTTTGTCTCCACATCTAACCTAGGTACTTATAGGAAGAGGACACTGAATTTATTCATGTACCACACAAATAGTACCATGATGGCAAGTGTAAGGAATGAGGTTCTTTCCCTATTGATTGTATTTTATAATAGTCTATCAAGATCTGAATTTCTCCTTTCTTCTTTAGAACCGAATGCCTTTCCTGTCTTTTCATGAACTCTTTCTTGAATGGCCTTCAACTTTTAAAAAAATAATTGACCTGGTTTTTGTATTGAGGAATGTCAAATAAAAGAAGGGAGTTCAGAAGTCCTGCTGCTGAAAATTTTTTACCTGTTTTCCAGTGTGGTCTCATTAGTTATCATTTGTACCTTAACACCCTTCCATAGTATATGAGAAAGTTTATGTGAAGAAAGCCACTGGCAGCTCCTCATAGGCTTATTTAGAGTGTGTTTGTGCTGAATAATTTATTTTATAATATGTATTTATAAAATGTACCTTACTTTTCTTATATTCATTCTTTCTGAATCACTTTATTATTCTCCATTTTCTCTTCCTCTGCTTCACTTTCATTGTCTCATCCCTCATTCACGGACCCATTTCCTAAACTTGATGCTAAGCATCAAATCCAGGATCTTGTGCATGCTAAGAAAGTGTTCTACCACTGAGATACACCCCCTAAACCTCCCTCCTAAAATATTGACAACTGGCTCCTTGGAAAGAGAGAAAATAATGATTTTATCTTTTAGGGACTTTTAATATTGATTTTATAAAGTTTTGTGAATATTGGCTGAGATGTTTAATAAATTGGGTTTTTGAAATGATCACAAAGAAATCACTTATTTATAACTAAATAATTATAACAAACTGCTAGATGCCAAAATTGAACAAGTGTATTTTTACATAAACTATTTGCATGAATTAATTCTAGTCCATTATGCTAGTAGTGCATTGAATGAGAATTTTAAACTACATTCAAATCGAAGATAAAACATCTTTGATGCTAAGTGTGAAAACTCAGGTATTAGACTGATGCTTCTTTGTTTCAGCCTTGTACCTTCTATAGCTTGTTATATAATCAGTTGCATAGTCTTTTAGAACAGTTGACAGAAAGGCCATTGAAACAAAAATCTTTCAACCTTAGTTTCCTTTTCCATTAACGAGCTTACGTGTTAATCAGAAGATTCAAAGTTTCCTTCTCATTAGCTCTTAAAAATTCTAGGAAATACTTTCAGTGTATGCTGTGAGACATTTTATCATAGGATTAAGATCTTTCAGTAGACAATAGGCACATGAGGTGGAGTTCAGGTATTCTGTCTCATGAGCCAACGCTACACTTCAGGTAAGTCTTGAAATGGACTACATTTAATTATTTTCTACTTTTTTTTTCTGGCAAAAGTAGCCAGAAAATGTTTTGTGCCATAGCTTACCGATCTAACCATCTTGTTTCTACATCTAGAACACTAAAAAAGCTGAAAAGCTGCTGGCAAAAAAATGCAAAAAACAATTTTTTGATTTGTGGTACTACAAGTTATACTTTTTGTTCAATGTCAGCTGGGCCCTTAGGTGGCTTATCATTATCATTATTGTTATTATTATTATTATTAGAGAGAGAGAGAGAATGGGTACTTCTTGGCCATCCTGTCCTTAGCTACTCCTAACTCTCACAGTCCCCTTTACTTCTTGCACTTGGCTGCATCTGGCTTTGCTCACACTTTATAAATGAGAAATAAAAAGCACCATATTGATGGTGTTTCAGCTTTACCTATTACAGTCTATAAATATTTCTGCTTCCACACACACTCTTGCAGTTTTCTTTCTCTCTCCGCGGGAGAAGTGTCTTCCTTTCGATAAAGGCTATTCCATTCTTCATTGCTCCTGGCCACAGCCCCTCCAATGTCTTTCTGCCTTTGATCCATTGTTTATCTCCATCTTCTTTACTTTTCAACATCTCTAGCATTAGTCTGGTGCCCTGTCCATAAATAAAAATGTTTTCTACGTTCATTTCTCACTCTTTTTCTTCTTACTCTAGCACTGCTAAAAAAAAAAAAAAAGGATTTGTCTTAAAATTTTCAAATGTCAAAATATTCAATGAAATTGGGAATTCTTTTTATTATCTTCTCTCTGTATTCTCCTCGTTTGTAAATGGCACTCTGATTGTCTCCTCCATCTTTCTTACTTTCCTTCCTTTAGAGAATTACAAGCTAAGCTCTGTGGAATTTGATAATATTTAATTGTGAATATGGGCAGGGCATTTTTCTAAAAGGACTAAATGTATTATTCCATTTAATTTCCAGAGTCTTTGTGTTATGTGGGTTGCTATTAATAACTCCATTTTAAAGTTAAGAAAACAGAGGCACAAAAAGGCAAAAAAGCTTGCTTAGATTTAAACCTAGACAGTTTAATTGCAGAAATGGGTCCTTAACCACACGGTGCTGACCTTGCAACATGCCAAGATCCTAAATCCCTCTTCAATTCATTTCCTCTTCATTCTCATATTTGTGGACATGGTACATATGCTCCTTAATTTTTGCCTGTGTAGCTTCCTACCTGCTGCCCCCAAACTATTTTCCAAAGTAGCCTAGTAATTTAATACTCATCAATGTTTTTCTGGATGTTACCTAAGCAACGTCTTTGTAATTTGTAGATTCGAATCTTTGTTTCAGGAAAATTTTATTTAGTTATATATTTGAGTTTTTCCCACTCCACATCTCTTTTCTTTCAGAGCAGTGATTATTTGTGTGCTGTAAGATCTATATTCACTAGCCTTTTCTTTTTTCTTTGTATTATTATTTAATTTCATATTATTTCCTCAAACTTGTCCTCTTTTCCCAGACTATATTATCTATGTCTACTACATTTTGTTGATTCTAATGAAAGTTTCACCTCTATGATAGTTTCATTCTCTTATTTATTCCCAAGCTCCATAAACTCACTTTTCATCTCCTGTTCTGTATTCATCTCTTTTGTGATCTCCTGTTAGTTTTTAGAGCTTTTTCTTTTCTTTCTTTCTTTCTTTTTTTTAAATATACAACGCTTCATGAATTTGTGTATCATCCTTGTGCAGGGCCATGCTAATCTTCTCTGTATCCTTCCAATTTTAGTGTATGTGCTGCCAAAGCGAGCACTTTTCTTTCTTTTTTTAAAGGAAAGGCCAACTTGCCTTTAGTTTCTTTGAATCTTGTAAGAACTATTTGTTTAAAATTGATCTTTTTTAGAATAGGTCTTGAATTTCTGGATTCTTTACTTGCCTTTTGTTTGTTTTTTGTTTCTAGAACAAAAAGCCCCTGCTTTTATTAGTATATGAAATGCCATTAAATTCCTCTCAGAGTTGTTTGTCATGGGGTTATTCAGTGCTAAATATGTCCACATGCTCATTTCAGGTCAGACATTTGTTTGTTTTCCTCTGTAGTTTTCTATAGTACCTAAGCTTCCTCCAAGAAAATGAATGTTTTGAAAACAATGAGAGATTAATGACAGGTGGTAGCTTCTAAAATAAAAAAAAATGTACACAACAAGCTTTGAGAATTTTATAAATTTCTTCATCTTTCCCTTCACATATCTCAAAAGCTGAGACTGGATGACCTATCACACAGAATTCTCCTTAGTATAGAAGAATACCCCTGCAGTCAGTGGTAGTGAAGTCAGGGGCTTGCTTTTGAAAAGTAGACAAAAGATGTGATATGGATAGAGTTAAAGGAAAGCTTAGCTCTTTTCCAAAATGAAAAGGGGCAGAGGAAGAGGAGGAAGGAGATTCAAGAAAATGACACATGCCCCAGGTTTTTTTTTGCACGTGCAAAGCAGGTGCTCTATCGCTTGAGCCACACCTCCAGTCCATTTTGCTCTGGTTATTTTGGAGATGGGGGTCTCTCGAACTATTTACCCAGGGTGGCCTCAAACCACAATTCTCCTGATCTAGGTCTCCCAAGTAGCTAGGATTAAAGGCATAAACCACCAGCACCTGGCCACGTCCCAATTTTGCATGCATTGATTGAATGAAGGTAACAATGAGGACATAAGGGGGAGATCTTGTCTCCGCTTTCTATTTAGGATTCCAAGTGGAGCTTACCTCTCAGATTACCTTATAGGAATCTGGGGCATGGCTATGCAATATTCATGGAGATAAACAGAATCATTTGTTTAGAGGTGGAGTCTATAGAGTTTTGTAAGTATAGAATTATCTCCTCTGCAAACAGAGATAATTTGACTTATTCGTGTTGTATGATCTTTTAATATGTTATTGAATTTGGTTTGCAAGTATTTTGTTGAGGGTTTTTGTATCTATATTCATCAGGGATATTGCTCTGTATGTTGTACAATATGCATTAATAATTGTAATTTTAAAGGATGTAAAATGCATATCATTTTGATGGTAGAAAGGCAAAAAATTGATTGGTTTTGATAACTAAAACAACAAAGTGATTATTTAAAGCATGGGTCACTAAGAATGAAGGAATTATTGCATGAAGCTTAACTTATTGTTAATAATATACTGATTTTAATAAATCAACATAAACAATGGTTACTTCATAACTGAGGAAGTCAGGGTAAGTAAATACAAGCTAGAAATTGTTACCAATGTCTAAATTTTCCTAATAAGGAAAGAGCAGATGCCAACTTTTTGAAGTGCATTATTCTGATGGTATGTAAAGGAACTGGATTTCAGAAATTCTATACAGAAGTTATCTCAAGCATTTGTACTTGAAAATATTTAACGTCAATATATTAAATTGTATTTCAATTCTAATTTCTAATACTTATTGTGTACTTGTTAGATACCACATTCTGTCTAAAGTACATTTATATAACTCATTTAGTTCTGACAATAAGACTATATGAGGTGGAAAAATATGTCTTTTTTTTTTTTTGCATCATGCCATTTACTATCTTTGTTCCATTGTGTTGTCTTTTCTCTTTTGTCAAAGATCAGTTGAGTAAATTTATGTGGGTCTGTTTCTGGGATCTCTATTCTGTTCATTGATCTAGTCACACGTTTGTTTGCCAATATCATAGGTACCACTATAGCTTCATAGTCAGTCGTGAAGTTGGCTAACACCAGTTCTTCAGCTTATTCTCTGCTTTTAATATCATGTTGGTTATTCTTGTCTTTGCCTCTCCATATGAGTTTTAGAATTTGATTGCAAATATCCCCCAAACTTGCTGAGATTCTTTTATTGAAATTACATTGAATCTATAGATAAAGTTAGAAAGAACTGGAATCTTAACAATACTGATATTTCCTATCCGTGAACATGGAATATCTCCAAACTAACTTAGCTCTTCTATTTATTTCATGAGAATTTCTAGATTAACTAAGTAAGTTGGAGTGAAAAGCAAATTCAGACATTTAAGAATGAAAACTTGTGCAACCATTTTGGAGGAACAACTTAAGATTGTCTGCTAAAGTTGAAAGTATGCATACTTAAAATTTAGGAATTCTACTCAAAAAGATTTTTATAGAAATGTTCCCACATTAGCACAAAGAGATATGTCTAAGAATGCCTTGAGCATCTTTCTCTGCATAGAAAAAGAAAATCCCAAACTGAAATCATACCCAAATACCTTCCATATGAATATAAGAATGGGAACATTATGGTGTATATTAAAAGACAATACTTAAAATGAAGTAGATGTACATTTATTGGCATGGTAAATCTCATAAATATAATGCTAAATAAGGAAAAACATTACTGAATGCTATTATGTGATTTCATGTCATATAAAATTTAAAAACATGTAGAACCAAACAAATATATAATTTGTTCGCCACATACCAATGGTAAACCTGCAAGGAATAGCATGAAGTGATATTCACAAAATAGAACATAGCATTTACCTCTTGTACAGGAGAAAAGGAGCCAAAATTTTTTATTATGTTCTAGTTCATAAGCTGTGTGGTGGGTACATGGGTGTTTGTTTTATTATTATTCTTTAAACTGTTCACATAAATTATACTCTTGTTTATATAATGTACTTCATTAAAGTTAATCCAATTATTTAATTTAAAAGTAGCATATTAATAAACTAGGTCTATTTTTATCTCAGAAATCATTTACAGGAAATTGAAAACCCTTTAAGAATTCATTTATAAGGGCTGGCAGAGTGGTTCAAGTGGGAGTGTGCCTTCCTAGCTAGCATGAGGCCCTGAGTTCAAACCCCAAATGAAAAGAATTCGTTTGTACAGAAGCAGCTGTCACTAATTCTAATACCAAATTGTTTTTAAATTTCTAATTATTACATAACTTTAATGATAAAACACATATATTCATGATTCAAAGCAATTTTATTTAGGCTAGTCATTTTAATAATGGAATAATAAATCATAGTGATTTTCATTCTTTAATAACAAAGTTTTAGTTTAGTCTCCAGATTAAACACACATATCACAATAGTTGAGGGATATTGTTGCAGGGGCAAAATGATTACCTTTGTAAAACTCAGAAAATCACTTACCTTTTCCTTTTGGAAATATATTATTTCTCCATTTGTAGTTGGAAACCATAGAAACCATGGCTGAAAACATTGTTGGAACAAGGAAACATAACTATTTTTAAGATTATGATGGTTTGGAAAATAATCAATGCTGAACTAGTAAATCATATGGAATTAGGTTGATGATATATTTAGTGCTGAATGGATTCTGGCAACCTCTGATCAAATGCCTTCCAATTAAACATCACAGCAGCTCTAGGGTGTGAGTCCTCTGGCTAGGACACAGATAAATATTTATTTAAACCTGTTGTACAGCTGCACTCTATTATCCTAGTAGTCCATGTGGAGAGACAGCTCACACATGTATAACACCATCTAGTATCCTTTTGGATTTTATCTACTAAATTTGTCTTTTAAAAAACAATTTAAGAACTTTATTATGAAATATACTACACATACATAGAAATTCACAAACACAAAGATGGCACAATGGAAACACCATGGTAGCCTCTGCTCAGGTCAAGAAGTAGAATGTGACCAGCACATTGGTGGTCCCCATGTGTCTTTCCTCATGGCGACCCTGGCTATGCCCTTCAAAGGGAACCATTATCCTGGTGTTCATTAATTCTTGGCTTTGCTTTATTATTTTGCCTCCTAATTGTTCATTCCCAAACAATGTAGTTTATTTGTACTCCTCCCCCTTTTTTGGTGGTTCTGAGGTTTGAACTGAGACCTCATGCTTGCTAGGCAGGCCTCTACCACTTGAGTCACTCCACCAGCTTATTTGTTCTTCTTTTAAACCTTTGTGAACAGAATCATAATGTTTATGCTATATCTTGCTTCTTTTGCTAAACATTATGTATTTCTTTAGCTTCATCCTTGTTATCATACATAGATGTTTCCCTAAGTCTCCTAAATATTACTTACACCATGTAGCTGCCATACTTTGTAATTTCTACAGCACAATGGGGATAGGAGTCAATAATTCTACTTTAATATGCCTATAATTGTAACCTCCCTGTCCCTTCCACCACACAATAATACTTCAAAGTTGAAGTTGGAAGAGTGACTCCAGCAGTAGAGTGCCTGAGGGCTTGATTTCAAACCCCAGTACTGGCAAAAAAATTATCATCTTTATTGTGCTAAGACTGATGAAATGCTGTTCACATGTATTGCTATACTCAAGATAATACCGCATAGCATGTAGGTTTAGCTCATTTGTTTTGTACATAAGAAGCTGAAATTCACAAAAATAGTAAGTTCAGAAAGGAGCCTTTCTGAGATTTAGTAAACAGGAGCACAAACATTCTTTTTATTTTTTAAGAAGCTGTTTCAGTTATGTTAAGAGTGAATGAGTCAAACTGCTTTTTCATAGTAGTCTTTTTTCCATCTTTGCAACTTTTGGTATTTTGCTTTAATGTTCCGTTGGCGCTTGCATATAGATAAAAAACTGAAATGCAAGAGAGATCAAGGTTATAGCCTTAAGGAAATAGGCTTTCTTCTGCTCTTCTCGTAGTATTAACTTCATTCTGGCCTGTGGCACTCACTGTGACTTTCCTTTCATGAGCATACTAGAGATGTAAGGAGAGCAGTCTAAATAGTCAGGGCATCAGAGTGGGGTGAGCACAGAACTGAGAGTTGAAGCTGCATCAGTTCTCAATTGATCATCATTATCTAGCCATGTGGTTCGGGATAAGCCATTTACCCTCTTTGTGGCTCAGCTTTATCACATGTAAGTGAGGACATTGACCAAAAATTTTCAACCTGAAGTTTAAGTTCCATCCTAAGTTCTTGTTTTAAATGTGGGTTTCTGAACCTCATTGCCTCCTTGCCTAGGAACTTGAATGTTTAACAAGCTCCCATGAGTGAGAACTAAGGAACAGGTGTGACCTCAAGTCTTTCTGATTTTAAAATTCTGGGATAAAGTTTGGACTTTTGTAACCTTAGTGTCTTTTATCAGAGTTAAGTGCTTCTTATATCAGACTTCTTTAATTTTGTCAATGAAAATAAGTATAAAGCTATTCAAATTCAATATGCTAAATAAGTACTGTTTACCCTTGCTATGAGTAAACAACAATGACACAGGTCTAAGGGGCTAGTTATACATAACTTGAGATTATCTGCTGTTCAGGAACTGAGTGAAAATTGAATTATATCTATATTATTAAAAACTATTAATACAGTGTAGCAGGAAATAGCAACAGAGTCTCTAAGGACACAACAGCATCAGTATAATCAACAATAGATAATAGATAGAATGCCATGAGTCTTATTAGGAAAGCTAAGTCATTGTTTACACTCTCAAAAGGACTTTAAAAGTTGACTCATTTAACCATAAAATATACTAAACATATCACCCAACAGATTGCAGAGAGCCTGTTGCCTGATTTATTTTTACTTTGATGTTGAATTACTTACAAGTTTTTCAAATTCTGTTATGACTATTGAGGGAGGAAAATCTCCTTGCAATATTTAATACTTTCCTAGGGATGTTCTTTATATTCTGAGGAAGTACAGTCACCCAATTAATTGGTCTCCTTTTTTGTATTTTCTTCTTCACTGGAATAGCCATCCTCAACTGTGTAACAGTTCTGTCTTTCCCCACCTAATAGACTCAGCAGTTGTATCTCAGAGAGGTGCATGCCCATCACAAAGCAGCAGGGACTCTCAGCTGGGGGCATAGCCATTGAGGGAGGTGGATAGAAATCTCCAGGAACATTAATAATTTCAAAACCTCCCCAAGTATTTTTTCTAGCTCTTAAATTACAAAGCTGCCCAAAACCTGTCTATTATTAGAAATTGTTCATATTTTTAGCAGTAGGCTAGAAACCTTAACACAGGAGCTGCTGTCTTATTGTATAAGCCAGACATTACTATTTGAAATAAACAGGGAATTTCAACATCAAAAGGATGTAAATGAATGATAAGGAGTGTTACTATATACAAAAAATGATGTGCTTATTGATCTCTATATTAATATAGACATTGTTACCCAGTTTCCCCTTCACTTCTCTCACTTCCCTTTTTACTAGCTCACCAAGAAGGTAAAATAGTGAAATTTTTTAGTAATTATGTTAGAGTTGGCAGGAAGCCAGACATGAGAAGGTCAAGGGAATGAGTCCCCAACCCCAAATCTGAGGCATCCAAAAGTAACAAGCACCCTGGGCTTATAATGAAGGAACACCCTCCTACAAGGGCCCTACAACTGGCAATACGTGCACTTGCTCTGGCTAGTTTACACAGAATTAAGGGTGGGTCCAAGAGTTCCTGCCAACATATTTCCCCACTCTTTACTGAACAAAGGATCCAACTGGTGACAATTTCAGGGCTGTGGGGCTTTCTCTCCAGAATTGCTTGCCTCACATCTCTTCAGAGGCATACTGTCTCTTTAATAAAAGCCTCCTTATTTTCACATGCTTTGTTTTGTCTGCTTATTCTCCTTTTCCTGCTATTGGGATGGTGTTCTAATTTTAGACACTGTACCCAAAGAATCGAGGTCATTACACGCATGGACCACTGCCAATGGTAACAATTATTCACACTTCCTCCTCTTTCTTCTTTTTTCATAGAAGACTTGGGAATTAAGTTGAGACTGCTTTCCTGAGGGGGAAGAAAAACTACATGGCATTTCAGTGAGTAGGAAGAGCATGCTTAATGGCTTGGAGTGTAAGAATAGTGAGAAATCCACCTTGGTTTAACCAGGGAAGAAATGGTTATAGGATGCCTAGTGAAAATCAACCCTGGCATAGTCTTTCTCAGGCTGTAGAGAAAAATAAGAGAGAAAGAGGAAATCTTAAGGGTTTTTGAGCAGTGGAATTATAGGGGTGACTGTTGTTGTAGAAGGTTAGTTTATTAGCAAGTAGTAAGGACAGACAACGGCATGTATACAAGAGCAAGAAGCAGCAGGGAAAGTAGTTGGGAGGATTGAAGAAGGCCAGAGACAAAAAAAAATACTGATTGCAACCAAGCAACTGAAGGAAAAAGAAGGGTCAGTCTTGACAAGAGTTTGAATGATCAATAGAACAATTTTCCACTGGACTGAGAGAATAAAGAAGACAGATGTAAGGTCCTCAGTCTAAGACTTTTTCCTTGAGCCTACTTCTTTCACAACTTGCCATTTCATTTGTTTTCTTAACTGCTCCCCCACTTTTTTTTTGGAGGAGTACTGGGGTTTAGATTCAGGGCCTTACTCTTGTGAGGCAGGTGCTGTATCACTTGAGCCACACCACCAACCATCCAAAATCCTTTAAACAGTTGCATTCACTTATTGTCTCCACACTTTACTTTGCCTCTATTGCTGCACTGAAACAGCTCTGGAAAAGATCATCACTGACTGCAGTGGCCTCTTCCCAGTCCTCATTTTACTAGCCCATTCTGGTGCATTTGAGAAAGCTGACTTCTCTCTAAAATACATACTTCCATTGACTTAAAACATTCTACCCATTTGACTCTTGATAACTTACTGAAAACATTTAATGGTTTCTCTTACTCTGTTAAAACCTTATTTAATAAATTATATTATTAAATAATATAATTTTTTATATTACATTGTGACATTGTTACATTGTGGCATTTACAAAAGCTTTTACAATATATTATAATTGAATTCATCCCTGCTATCATTCTCTTTTTTCCTGGAATAGTTTCAATATGCCTCGTTTTTCCATTTTCATACATGAACACATAATATTTCCACTACGTTTAGCTTCCTTCACCCTTTACCTATATCCCCCCCTCCAACCAGTACCAACCCACAGACAGGACTGTTTCACCTTCCTGATCTCTGTTTTTGAAAAAAAGGCATTTTTGTTTAAGATACTCTACAGTAAGTTTCCTTGTGACATTTCCATGTATATATGTATTATAACTCGAATTGGTTCATGCCGTCTATTTTTCTCTTAGTCCCTTTCTTATGAACATCTTATTTATTATGAGTCTTCAGAATTTTATTATTAATCATCTTATTTCCTCATTCCCTGTGGGCAACCCCATACCACTGAAAACTTTTATCTTAACTTTGTCCATTATCTACAACAAATCCTAAGGTAAAAGCTTATGCCCTATGGCATAAACAACAGACTTGTTTTCATTACCTTTTAGACAGCTCTACTTGAACAACTCATGGACATTTCAAAGTCAACATCTTCAAGATTGAACCCAACATATCCCCCCTCCAAAACTTGCTTCCTGCCAAATCTATCCATATTTCTCCATTAAGACTCACAAATGGTTTGTTCTATAGTGTCCTGTTGGTCCTCCATCCTCTGTGCATCTAACCCGCCCTCCTTTCTTTCAGGTCTATGTAGTTTCTCAATCTTCCTAATTCATCCCAGTTCACCCAGTCCATCCTCCACACTGCCACCAGAGATATTTTTCTAAAAAAAAAAACCATCATGTGACCATAACACTTCCTTTCCTGGCTTTGTGGTTTTGCACACCTCACTCCCTCAGCTTTCCCCTGAATTCTTCACCTAATGTGCTGCCATTCTCTTATCAACTAGCAAGACACAGAAATTTTCTAAGGATTCAGACTGAAGAGGATAGAATCCTCCCAGTTAGACTCATGACATTCTTATAAATGTGCCTGAACCAGTTTATTAATTTACAATGACACCTCTAACTTTCAAGTAACTTTTAAAGTTTATTTTCACCAATGTGGGAAATCATTTCTAACAGGAAAAGCCCTGTGAGAAGCTACATTATAATTAGAGTATTAATTAAGCATGGAATTAGCAAAAGAGGACTAAGTTGGCTGGTCCTAATGGTTGTTGCCAATAAGGTAAGATAGCCTGATGCAGGCATCTACATTGTAAAGGCATATGTGCCAAGAAGACAGACTGAATGTGAAAGTGTTGCCAAGGTTTTGTCTGTCTTAGATAATCTAGAGACACATTTTAAAAAGTCACTCTTCCCTTTTCTAGACTATAGAGCTGACCATGTCTCTTCTGCTCCCATATCCTTTCTAGTCATGAAACTTAAACATCCCAGCTCTCTATAGTTGTAATTATAAGTGTACCATTGTGAGTAAATAGTCATTGATTTATCTTGCTTGGCTTTTCAGGACATTCTAAGAATGCCTAACTGAGTCTAGGCACACGACTTGGTCATCTCTTTAGGCCATAATTAACAGCAGCCTTCAGGTCACAGTATTTCCAAAGAGGTAGGGCTTCACTCTGAAATTATTCTACCTATATTGATGCATTTGCTTCTCCTACCACCTAGTGACTATAGTCATAGTGTCTGAAAAGTCTTCCTTAGCCCAGCTTGTCCTCCTTCTCTCTATTCTCCATATAGCAGCCTGTACAATTGTTCACATTCACATTACATCATGCCATTGCTTTGCTCAAAATATTCAAATGGCTCCTCATCTTACCCAGAGAAAGATTTGTCTTATGTTATTCTCTTCTTGAATACTGTGCTCTAGCTGTTTGTTGTTCACAAATATATCCTGTACACACTTATCTAAGGACCATTGTACTTGCTGTTTCCTCTACCTGGTGTTTTTCTTTTCTTGATATCCTTTTGACCTTCATCTCTCGCTATGTCTACCCTCATCTTTACCCCTCTTACTTGCTTTCTTTTTCTTCATAGTGTCTACACCATTTGCTCCAATATATATTTGTTTATTACCTGCCTTTCATCAATAGATTATAAACTCTGTAAAGGCTGAGGTTTTGTCTCTGTTCACTGCTACATTCCCAATGAGTATTGGGACAGCATAGACCTGCTACATGGTAGATGTTACATAAACATTTGTTGAATAAATAAATCCAAAGTCTTTTTCTTCACTCTATTCATGGAGAATATGTATAAAAATAACCATAGGACAAGTATTTGTCTTTTTCTTAAGAGGAGAATTCTGTTACGGTAAGAGAGATAATGTCTCTTTTGGGTGCCTAGTCAAGGTACTAGTCAAGGTTCTCCAGAGAAAGAGCCAGTAGGATATAAATTGGTTCTGGCATATTTGAACTCACCAGGATCTTCAATCACATGAGTGTTAAAAATATCAGCAGGCTGGAGACTCAGGGAAGTGATGATTTTGCAGCTTCAGACTGAAGGCAAACTAGAGGCAAAATTCCCTCTTCCTCCAGTAAACCTGAGTCTGTTTTCTCTTAAGACCATCAACTGAATAAGTTTACTGATTTAAACAATAGCATATGAAAATAAATTCACAGAAATCTCAACTGATGTTTGACCAAATACTGGGTATAAACACTTAGCCCATAAAATTAACCATTCCTGGTTTGTCTGACTCCTTCATTTACATGAGATACACTGAGAGACAGTCATTGTTGATGCTGCTGAATACTGCTGGTAGTTTGTGTTAAATATTGTGGCTACTTTTACTTTTTCTGTATCAGTAGATGCAGAAGCCAGTGGTTACCAATTTAGCTTATCAGTTCATTAGTTACTAACTTTTTCCTTCTTTAACTTATTCAACAGCTTATTAAAGTTACCATGAAAATGAATTTTAATTTATAGAGTCTTATATACTAATTTTGTTATATAATAACTTTTGAAAGAATAGAGACTTTTAAAAGAATCATAGGTTAAACTAGGTTTAAAAATACCTTCAAAGTTATTTCACAAAAAGTGATCTAAAGTTTAAAACAGCAAAAAGCATTTGGAACATGATTTGAAAGCAGGGATTTTACTATTTGTTGTCCAAGTTTTCAATAATCTACATTAAATTTAATTTTCTGAAGTACTAGTCATCTCATTGTTATTATTGAAAATTGCTTTTATTAGGGCAGTTATTGGTTGATTATTAACTCTTCTGATTATAGCTTAGCTGAGGTCAAGGTCATTGGTTCAATTCTCACATAGTCCAATTAACTCCATTTGCCTTAGGCTGCAGCATACTCCTAGACTATCTCTTGTCATTGTACAAATGGATGTTAGTGGACCAATGTGGCACTGTCTAAAAGAACGGGTTGATGTGTACACATCTGTAGTTATTAATGGAAAATCAATAGACATCCACAATCCTATTCAGGATTCAGGAATTCACAAAAAATCACATTGAAAAAAAGAGTGCTTTTAAAATTGATATCTTTAGTTATTTATTTGTGCTTTTTACCTTAAAAAAACAGAAGAAAAGAAAGAATTCAAGGGGAAGTTTCCTTTATTCTTTCTCCCATGTATTTTGAAGATTTCTCTAACATTTCACTTTTTTTTCCAGAATTTTAGCACCAGAACAGGGTCTCAAAGTTTGTTTCTGGTTCCCTTTTCCTCTCCATTTGACAACCACATCCTCTCATGCTGTGCTGGCTGCATCCCTGACAGACCATGGTGAAGGTCAGAGTGAATAGGCACTGTATTGGGTGCCTAGTCACCAGGGCTGCTTTCAACTCCAGCAACGTTGATTTGTCATCATCAACGACACCTCTGTTGACCTCAGCTACATAGTCTGAATGTTCTAGAATGATGTGAGATATGGCAAGTTCAATCACAGTTAAGGCTGAGAACGGGAATTTTATCATCAATGGAAACCCATCTCCATCTTTCTGGAGAGATTCTGTCAATTTTGGATGGGATGATGCTGGTGTCGAATATATGGTGGGATCCACTGATGTCTCTACATCCATGGAGAAAGGTGGGACTCACTGGAAGGGTAGAACCAAAAGGGTTGTTTTTGCCCCACCTACTGATGCTCCCATGTTTGTGATGGGTGTGAACCTTGAGAAACACAACTCCATCAAGAACGTCAACAGTGCCTCCTGTACCACCAACTACTTAGCCTCCCTGGCCAAGTTCATCCATCACAACTTTGGCATCATGCAAAGACTTATGATCACAGTCCATGCCATCACTGCTACCCAGTAGATCACAATGGTCCCTCTAAGAAACTAGCATGACAGCTATGGTGTTCCCCAGAAAATCATCACTGCTCTCACTGGTGCTACTATGACTGCAGACCAGGTCATCCATGAGCTGAATGGGAAGCTCATTGATTGGCACTCCCATGTGCTCACCCCCAATGTGTCAGGCATGGATATGACCTGTCATCTGGAGAAAGCTGTCAAACATGATGACATCAAGAAGGTAGTGAAACAGGCATTGGAGAGCTCTCTAAAGGATGTCTTGGACTGCACAGAGGACCAGATTGTCTCCTGCAACTTTAACAGTGACACCCACTCTTCTACCTTCAATACTGGGGCTTGCATAGGCCTTCATGACCATTTTGTCAAGCTAATTTCCTGGTAAGAAATGAATTTGGCTACAGCAACAGAATGGTGAACCTCGGTTCACCATGGCCTCCAAGGAGTAAGAGCACCCTAGACCACCAACTCCAGAAATCTCCACTCCTTAGTTTCCATTCCAGGCCCTCTGAAGAAGAGGAGAGACTTAGGAAGCCGTACTTTGTCATGTTCCATTAATAAAGCCCACTGGATCTGATTCTCACTCTCATTTCTTCTCTTCTGAACACTTTTTCTTCCTAGTTTCTTCTTTTATTGTCTATACAGTAATTATCAAGTTCTAGCATAATGTCTAACTTATTTACTTTTTATTTATTTATTTTCCCCTCCCCCACTCTTCCTTATCCCCCCTTCCTCCATTCCTGGAATAGTTTCAACAGGTATTATTTTTGCATTTACATACATGTGTACACAGTATTTGCACCATTATCACCCTCCTACATTCTTTCCCCCTTTTGAACATTTTTCATAAGGGAGGTAAGATATCTGTAAGGCACGCAGAACTAAGTATGATTTTATCTTGTGCGTCTAGAACATTTTAGATTAGGTCATGATTTTGGAAAGCTTTGAGAGATCTGACGCACAAGCAAGTGAATTTCTCACTATTCTTTCTTATCTTTTTTTTTAAACAATGTTTGGAAAGTGTGATTAATATTCTGATAAATAGTTGGGGAAATTTTGGATTTAATGCTAGAAATTTCAGTATATAATGAATAATTTAAGATAGTTTGAATGGGATAATTAAGAAATGACAAAATGGGCAATTATTTGATATTTCAACATTAGACTGTGGTTTAACAGTGGTTCTTTGAACAGGTCACCTGTTTTTTTTTTATTTCCCATTTGTTTCAGTAAATTTATTGCAGCAGAGGGTGTCAGACTGCAAGGGTGTGAAGTAAGTGTTCCTTTTCAGTATGATTGTTTCAGTTAATCTCTGACCAACTCTTTAAAGTCTGTTTTAGATTTATCAAGAACAGGTGAGAAAGAGCTCAGGCTAGTTCACCTTTTTTGAGAACTGAACTCCAAAGACATCTAGTGTTCTCTAGCATTAATACAGTTTGCCCGTTTAGCAACATTCAGATAGATCTTATCCCTTCTCCTTTTACTGAAACATCCAATGGGAGGGACTTGCAAAAATTTGTGTTAAAATTACATTCCCTAAGCCTGGAAGCCATCATTTCCAGAGTCACAGGTTGGCAAACTAGATAAATCACAATGTATTTTGCAACTACTTTCACATTATCTTAGTTTTTTCACTTTCATTATTTTCTTCATATTTTTCTTAATTAAAAAGTGTGGTTAGTTATTGTCTTAGCCACCTTTGTGTTTCTATAGCTGAGCACATAGGTAAGGTAATTTATAAAGATTAGAAGTTTATTTAGCATGTGGTTCCGGAGGCTGAGAATTCCAAAAGCATGACGCTGGCATCTGGTGAGAGTTTTCTTCCTGCCTCATAATGTGGACAGAGCTAGTAAACCAGAGATGGTTGGCTTTTATAACAAAGCCACTCCTGAGATAACCCATTAATTCACGAATGGATTAATCCATCCCTGAGGGGTTTACTCTCACTTTCTAAGGGTACCACTGCTCAGATACTAACATGTGACCTTGGGGATTAAGTTTCCAACAAATAAAATTTGAGGACACATTCAAACCATAGAAATTATATAAGCAACTCATGCATATACTCTTGCTAGAAAACAATTAGATATTATAAAGCCCAAGTCCTCTGTGACCACTCACATACCTACTGGCTTTTCTAGACTTAATCATAATTATTAACAGTTGATGTGTCTTCTAATCCTTTCTTTATACATTCATATGCATATATATGGCATGCTTACATAGACACATAACCTATGTGAGTATTCAGTTAAAATGCATCATAATGTCTTTGTTTCTAAAATGATTTCAAACAATCTTTTGGTGCTCAGAATAGCTGTTAGTTGAATTTGGCTACATTTGGTTAAATTTATCTGTGGACTTTGTCACCTTCCAGAGCCCCTTTTTCTTTTCCTTATCAGGTTCCCACACATTTCTACTGATAGCTCTTCAATTTTCTTTTTATTTTGGCCCCACAATATAAGCACCATATGGCAGAATACACAACCATCATGTACTTCATTTTATTATCAAACTTTTTAATCTCAGTTAGGAATGAAAGCAGTGATGATTCAAGCAAAATTGACCAGGAAAAATACCTTTTCCTGCAATTTCCACTCTCAATTTGGTGGCCATAATGGGAGTTTTAAGTGGCATGGAACACCTATTAGAAATCTTTGGAAACAGAAGTTATGCTTTTTAACCTTTCCTTTCCCAGAGTCATAGAGGGCTGTGTGTCCATGGTAGTCTCCAGTCTAACTGAAACAACTTATAGTCTAGGACAGAATCATTGTTTCATTGAAATGGAAAAGATAGATTAGTCAACAATATCCACCAGTGGGCCCTCTTTGTCTTTGTGCTATTGTTCCTTTAATCTACCAATAAACTAGCCAACCATGGACAATCCTGATCCAATAATGTATGCTTTGGGGATAGAGAATGAAGTTACATAGTACAAACATGGCTGTATGGGCTGTTTCCTTGGATGAAAATACAGATAAAAGTAGGTTTCAGAGAGAGAGGCTGCAGATGGAGCAGGTACCCCCCTACACATCTGGCACTAAGAACGCTCAACAATTTAATGAAATGTATTTTGGTGGATATGGCAAAATGGTTAATTATTTTCCTTTTGACAGTATTGGGCTTTGAACTTAGGCCCTCATGCTTGCTAGGCAGGCACTCTACCATTTGAGCCACTCCACCAGCCTTTGTGTGTGTGTGTGTGTGTGTGTGTGTGTGTGTGTGTGTTGGGTATTTTTGAGATAAGGTCTCATTAACTATTTGCCCAAGCTGGCTTTGAACCATGATCCTCCTGATCTTTTTCCCATTAGTAGCTAGGATTACAGGTGTGAGCCACTGGTGCCCAGTTTATTTACTTTTTTCTGAACAAGAACAATTTCCTTTTTCCTTCCAAGTAAAGGAATTGGTGCCATAAACTATGCCTCATTAAGAGCAGAGGCATGGAGTAACTAAAATTGTTGGAATGCATGAACTGATACTGTGATGGCAAAATGGGCCCAGAATGGGAGGAAGACAGAAAGCAGACTTTTCCTTTTAATTTGTTTCCTTCCAATTTGGTGTGTCTCTTCTGTTTTACAAAAATAGAAGTATAAATTAGGTTTGACAACTTAGGAACTTGACTTCATGAGTTTATTTCTTGTTTTAGTACCTGTACATCTAATACCTCAACAAGGTCTCCTGGATCTGCCACTAAAATATACTCTGAATCTAACTATTTCTCATCATATCCATAGACAATGTTATTTCTTCACTTAGAATCCTTTAATTTCTACCCACGCAGTTCAACTAATATTCAACTCCTCATGGTGGACAAGAGCCTACATGATTGAATCTTACCTTATCTCTCAGACTTCATCTCCTATGTTCTCAACCTAATATAAGGGATGAGACTATCATATTTTTAGAAGAAAAAGATGAATAAATCTTTATGACTTTTGTTAGACACTAGTTCCTTAGATATGACACCGAAAACAAAAATGACAAAAGAAGTTAGCAAATTGGCTGGGCATGGTGGTTCACAGCTGTGACCACAGCTACTCAGAGGCAGAGATTGGGAGACTCTTGATCTGAGGCCAGTCCTGAGCAAAAAGTTGGTGACATCCTATCCTACTCAACAAGCCTGGTGTAGTGGCCCATACTTTTGGTCCTAGGTACACAAGAGGTGAAAGTAGGAGGATTGCAATCCAAGGCCAGTCCTAGGCAAAAATGTGACGCCCTCCCCCCGAAAAACAACTAAAACAAAAAGGACTGGCGGCATGGCTCAAGTGGTAGAGCTCCTGCCTAACATGCAGGAGGCATGAGTTCAAACTCCAGGACTGAACAAAGAAAGAATGGAAAATTAAATTATATAAAGTACAACAAGAAACTTTTGTACTACAAAGGCTGCCATTAAGAAATGAAAACCCACAGAATGAGAAAAATATTTGCAAATCATGTGTCATAAGACACATATCCAGAACACATAAGGAACTCATGTAACTCCATAATAAGAAAACAATTCAATTTTAAATGGGCAAATGATTCAACTAGGTATTTGTTCATAGAAAACATAAAAATGGCCATTAAACACATGAAAAGATGCTTAGCATCATTAGGCATTAGAGAAATGCAAACTAAAGGCATAGTGAAATGCAGTCACCCATCACTTAGCAACAAGTATGTGTTAGGAGAAGTTTGTCACTAGCTGATTTTATTGTGTGAACATCATAGAATACACTTACGTAAACATAAGTGAAATAGGTCAATCATTGGACCTGGTTTCTTGATGTAGTCAAGAGACTCAATAAATATGACTTGTATGAGGCTGCAGCTAGTGTTATACAGCATATTGTTTTACAGTACACCTTTAAAAAGTAGAAGGAGAACTACCCACCTCTACCCGACAGCAGCTTGGAAACTCACCGGGGGCTGACCCCTGTGAGTTGGGGGGCAGAACTTCTGCAAAAGTAGAAGGAGAACACTAAAATAATGATAAGAAGTAGAATATAGTAAACACCCAAATAAGTAACATGGTCATTTGTCATCATTATCAAATCTTATTGTATATGCTGTATTTTTTGGTACCAGCCACACAGCAGAATTGTTTACACCAGGATCACTACAACATGTGAGTAATACACTGCACTGCCATGTTTCAAAGGCTAAGATCTCTCTAGAGGATAGGAATTTTTTAGTTCCATAATAATTTTATGGGGCCATCAATGCATATACCACTTTCTCATTGACCAAAATGTCATGCAATGCATGACCATACACTTCACCTCATCTAGGAAAACTATACAAACTATACCATCTCCCCTTGCCCCAGAAAATAACAAATGTTGGTAAAGAGAAATTGGGATGTTTGTGCATTATTGGTGAGAATATCAAATTGTGAAGTTGCTTTGAAAAACAGTTTGGTAGTCCTTAAAGAGTTAAATATAGAATTACCAGTAATTCTAGGTGTATGTTCTCTAATTTGAAAGCAGAGACTCAAACAGACAATTGTAGGTCATTGTTCATAATAGCATATTTTTGCAATGGCAAAAAGGTGAAAGCAACCTAAATGTCCATCAGCTGGTTGACATAAAATGGCATATTTTCAGCCATACAAAGGAATGAGATTCTGATACATGGTAACTAAATGAAGCTGGTCAGAAAAGACCATGTAACATACAATTTCATTTATATGAAATATCCGCAATAGGCAAATCCACAGATACACAAAGCAGATGAGTGGTTGCTATGGGGTGCAGGTGCCAGTGTGTTGGTGGTGGTAGCGGGATGGGTATTGAAAGCCAATGGATACTAAGTTTCTTTTGGGGGAGTCAAAAAGTTCTAAAATTAGGCCTGGAAATGGAGGCTCATGCCTATAATCCCAACTACTTGGGAGGAGGTAGGGATTGGTTGATTTACAGCTCAAGGCTAGCTCAAGCAAAAAGTTAGCAAGACCCTGCCTCAGTCAACAATCTGTGCAATGATAGTGCGTGCCGGCCTCCCAACTACACGGGAGGCTGTAGATAGGAGGATTGCTATCCAAGGCTGGCCCTGGACAAAAATGCCAAGACCCTAACCTGAAAAATAACTAAAGCAAAGAAAAAAAAAACAAGGGTGGGGGTCTGGGGGGCGTGGCTCAAGTGTTAGAGTACTTGCCTAGCAGAAGCAAGACCCTGAGTTCAAATTCCAAAAAGATATTCTAAAATTAAGTTGTAGTGATGGTCATATAACCTTGTCTATACTAGAAAACACTGATTTGCAAATTGCATACTTTTAAAGGTTGAATTATATGGTACATAAATTTTCTCAATAAAGATATTAAAATGTTGTTTGGAAAGAAAATTAGCAGGGAGATTTAGAAATAGGGAGCAAAATTTAAAGGCATTTAAGTTGTTCAATAGTTCACAGATGGTTTCAGTTTAAATTCAACTGATTTTTCAATGTGTAAGCATATGTTCCTAATATTATATATATATATATATACACATATATATTACGTATATGTGGCTCTGCTTATTGCAAAAGTAGCAGGGGGATCATGGGTTATAGTTTCTATCATTCTCCCTTTTTACTATTCTGTTGTAATAGTTCATATAGTGAAAAATAAGTAAATTTCAGGGGAAATACTTTGCTTTTACCTTATGTGTCAAATTATAAAATTCTAGTATCTTAAATTTTCTTGTGAGAAATCTAAATCGAGTATAAGGAAAGATTCCTTATTAATTCTTCTTAATTTTCTTTGACATAAGGTATTATAAACTACGCTTTTATGTTCACCATGCCCACAGGGATTTTGCACTTTGTGTTTTGTTTAATACTACTTTTGAGTCTCTAAGTCAATGCCACCTAGTGGCAAGATTAGAGAAAATATAGGTTCCCCACAGAATTTTGCACAAATGTGGGTAGATGGCCAAGATATGTTAAGAACCACCAGCAAATTAATGACTAATCTTTATGTTTACTCTTTAATTCAAAACACTGAACTATATGTTGACATAACCTTTAAAAGTTACCTTATGTCTCTTTTTTAAATGTTGGCAGATTCAAACACAAAATCTGGGAATACAAGGCATACTAACTACATATTAATTTCTAACCAATTATAATTGAGGCAGACTGGATTTTACTAAACCATTTCCAGCATATACAGAAGACAGCTGAAGAATTTGTTGATTTTTAGAATATTATCTGTATTTAGTTTTAAGTTCTGATACATGTTGGTTATGATCACTGTTTTGAATTAAGCTTCAATTGGTTGAATATATTTTTAGATAGTGATGGAGTTCTATACCATGGGTTTATTTAGTTGATGGATGAAATTATATTTGTCACATTCAAAGTCAAGAATAGACTGTCATTCCTTAGAAGATATAAAGTCTGATGTTTGTAATGTTTTTATCTACTGGCCATATTGTAATGAAGTAATTTTAATCTGTGTTATAATAAGCATATTGTATTTCATCATAAACTATGCTTACTTTAGAATGATCTATTTTGATAAAGTTGGCAGCATAAAATTTGATTTAATCAGCTGCCTTTATTCAGTGGCAAAAACATACTTCCTTAATAAAAGTGAAAAATGCCCAAGGTTATTTTAAAAGGCAAAATAAAATATGATTATTTAAAATACAATGAGGCAATTTGTTTTTATTATGGAATCATTTTGGCTCACTTCTGAGTAAACATTAATTTGGGAAAAGTCATGTTAGACAGGTAGACAACACATTTAGTAATAACTTGAGTAGAGAATTGAATAAATCCAGCTTCCAGATACTTGGTTGCAGCATTTATATTCAAATGAATCAGAATGTTATTATTAAGGATGAATTGAGAAGATAAGCTTAAAATTAATACTAAACAGATGATCTGGTTTAGAAATGACATTGGTGGACTGAATCTTTCCTTCACTTTAGAAAATAGAATAATAATCGTGTGTGGTGTCTATAAGTTATCAAGTGGTTCATTCTTAATAGGTTGCACAGGATAAGGATGGGAAATGAAAACAGTGGTCAGTGGACCATCCTTTTATATAAATGCTATTGATTAAGTCATGCTATGTTTTTCTAAAGGAAGTCTACTAGTGTATCCCCAATATTTCTGGGCAGCAGAATTCTGGGCAAAAGAACCATTTTGCTTTGTTAGCAAATTTCAACTCATAGTTACGTGAACTAGGATGAAGGCTGCCATAGCAAAACCCTTTGCCAATGATTATACCAAGACAGTACATATGCTTTCAGTGTTGTCACAGTTTGTGTATATACTTGTCTGCTCTTTTGGATATGATTATCATTTTTCCAGTTTTGATGAATTTCTAGCAAAAGTTTCTAGGACATGCACATGGGAAATAATACTTTAACTTTCTTAGAAAGACCTACATGACTTACTCTTTAAAGACTTGGATCTCATTATCTAGTCACTAGAATGCCAGGGCCAGAGAAATAAGCCAAACTATTAACTTTAGCCCAGAAATCTATACATATGGACTGTGGAAAGAGAAACCATCAACCAGCTAGGACAATAGAGAAAATAAAATGTTAGATCTTATAATGGAAATCTATGGCTTCCATTGAGGCTGTATGAAAAATTGTTAGGGGATTATTTTCCCTTAGGAGTGAAGAGAAAGAGAAAGAAGCAGATGTCTTTGAATTGTCACTTTGAAGATGTTTATTATTCTCGAAATAATTCGAGGAAATTCAGGAAAGAACTTGCAAGTGTTAACAAAGAAGTTATGAAAAATCCAGGACAGCCAGTTGTCTCTGAAGCCAAACCACGGTATAAATCAGGAATTGCTGTCAGCACTTCACAGAAACACACAGAGGCTGGAAGGAAAAGAACTGAGAAGTCAGTGATTTTGAGCACGAACTTTACGGTACCCTTGGTTTTCCGTCCACAAGGTGGAGCTGTTACGGCCTGGTAGCAGAAGGGGGCAGCAGAGAGCTGCCGAGGTGGCCTACTTGATTGAAAGTCAATTTCGTGTGTATGCACATGTGAATAAATGAATTAAAAAAAAAAAGAAAGTAAATTTCGATGAGAATGCAAGGGAGAAGCTGGAAGGAAAGCCAGAAAACCCCCAATGAGTGTTATAGCAGTGCAAAGAGGCTAATTAAGTGGTTTAGACATTCATGGGAAGTCACAAGTCTCTAGCCCTAGGATTCCTTTCCTAAATGATGGTTTTAGCACGACTGGGAAATTAATGACTCAGTTCCTAAGACAGACACCAGACTGTAGTACTTTTTCCAGAGCTTTTATCCATATTCAACTACATTAAGGGTGCAAAACCATTCGTGACGCTCAAAGTGGTGAACAAGCCTCTGCCTCTCTTGGTTGCATATGAATATCACCAGGTTCCACCTAGGCTCCTCTGATCTTTCAGTTTTGTATCTGGGAGTTCACACCTGATGTTGATTTCTGTGTGACTGCTGTTGGATGTCCATAATTTCAGAAGCAAACTCAAAGATTTCAGTACTCCAAAAGGAATCTTTCCATTGGCTCTGGTCAATGCTTTTGTCACACTTGTCCCTGGAAGTGAGGGTAGGCAGTAACCTCATTGAGATCAAGGTCTAGCCCAAGCTACTGAGCTAAGGCTAAGGTAGAACAGCTAAGTGCTATAGTGCTAGGAAGGAAGAGTTTAGTTTCTTGAAATGTCTATGAAGTGCAGGACTTACAAGCTAGGTAGATTACTATTTCATTTTGCTAGCCAGGAGTGAACACCCCTGACTCAGCCATTGGCTAAAGCCAGAAGAGGTGGCTGTAATAGTAGTTGGTTAGCTGTTGAATGATTCATTGGAGCTTATTGAGGTGTATTTGAACTAGCTTATACTGACTCCTGAGAAATGTATTTTAGCATCTCAATCATTTCACACTGGTAATTTGAAATCGGCCATAAAGGGAACATTTATGCCACAGAAACTGGAAAATCCTAAAAATAAGCTCCTTACCCCCTTTTCTTCTTGAATTCCAGCTAGTATTTGCTAGCACACCACTACCGTCATCAAGCACAATGTTAAACCCATATTCTGGTACGGGCAGAGATAATAGGATTACTCACCCGTTTCATGTCTCCTCTCATTTTTTCATTTTATTAGAATATTCAAAGGTGTTCAACATTATAAACTATCAAAGTAAAAAGTTAGCATTTTATCCCTCCCTTTTGACTTTATAATCACTGGATTTTTTTCCCTAAATACTCTGTTCCTGTGTTATGCTAAATAGTGTACGTCAGTTCTCAGAGCTGGCTGTGTGACACAGCAAACAAAGGTGGGACTAATGGACTTTGCCCATAGTTAAGTTGGGTGAGACAGACATGCTCCCAAAACCTTAGTTACTTAGGATCTCGGTCTAGCAAACTCCAGTCATTCTTAATTTAACATTCTGAAATTACACATCTAATTTTCCTTTAGAATATCAGGTTTCTATATACTTAAGGAGGGTATCAGTTGTCATCTCTAAATAATTTGCTCCAAGCTTCCATTCATGCTATAGCACTCTTTGTTTCCTAAAGCAAGCTGTATCAAGACTCAGCCTTATTGAATGTTCTCTTTCATGGAACGTTCTACTCTCCCTGCTGGCCATCTAACAAAATCCTGCTCTTCTTTGAAGCATCAGCTTCCTGGTGACACCATTATGAAGCCTTCTAGGACTTTCTCGGTTGACTTCAGTGTCCCACGTGCTCTTCTGTGTCTCGGGGCTCTGCAGCTTCAGGCTTGTAGAATATGGCTGTTTGTGCACTCCAGAGAATCTGATTACTGACTCTATCTCTTGTTTAATCTCTTGAATTATTTACCTAGTTTGGTCAAGCTTTGGATTCTGCTATTGCTTGATTTTCACTTCTCTGCCCATCATTCCCTTTTGGACTTAAAGTGTTAAGATCTCTTTAGATGTTACTTTCAGTCCCTTCTTTTTCCTGATGTATAAGGACAATTTGTCTCACACCTCTTTCAACACCTTTCTCTAATTCTTGAATTATCAAGCCTGGCCACCTGACTTAGTTTTCCACCTGCCTGAGAGGGGAGTTCTGATGAACTCTAGGAAATCCCTTGGGGAGACTATTCTTTCATTTATACATCCACTGTACCTATAATCATGTCTGAACATAGAAGTGCTTAGTGGGTGTTTTTTGAATGAATTAATGAGGCAAGGAGAATTTACCCACTTGGTCCTTGAGTATGGATTATTTCCTATAGATAGATAACCCATAATTTTTTTTGGGGGGGGGCTTCAAGGAGGATTTGAACAAATGCATATTTTTACCAGCAAAATAATGTACAGCACCCAAAAGTTTGTACAGAATTGCATTGCCTTTCCAAGTTGTCTTGAAGTCTCTTCATAAATACCAGGTAAATAGCTCATGTCATATATAATCAAGAAGCTCTGAAGGTTTTTAAGGCTGTTATCTGGAATGGCATGAAGATGATGCTTGAAGGAGGAGTTTAGGATAGACTGGGATGAGAAGTCTGAGAGTCAGAAGATCTGGGTACAAGGTGAAGAGCGGCTGGAATACAGTGTGAATAAAGAAGTGGGCAGATAGAAGAGATATTGGAAAGGAGGAATGGAGGGTCTTGATTATCAAATGCATGGAGGATTCAACTGTGTTGGTTCTTGAAATAACATCCTTGATAATGCTGAAGTTTGATCTATTGCTGAGACAACTGGCATAGAACCATATCCTACTTTTAGAGTGATAGTGTCATAAGTAAAACAAACATTTCCAATATTTCCAGCCGGTAGACTGACTTGCAGGAACAGTAAATTCGCATGCTCACATATTCACTAGCCTGGTAATTATGCATTAGGAATGTAATGTGAGGGAGCAGAGATAAGAGGGAAGGCTATCTTACAACTTATCAAAATTTTGGAACTGGCACATTTCTGTCTGTACTTTCTTCATTTTCTTCTTATCTCTTTAATAGAAAGCAGAGCACAAACTTTTCTGTAATTACATATTTCCAACCATGTGAAAAAAGTCTTCACGTTTCCTTCTATTTGATGCTCAGTTCAAACAAATTACCTTCCTGTAAAACCTGTGAATTGGGTTTTTATTGAGTTCAGGTTGGGAAGCTTTCTCATACTTCAGCAATTCCCAATCTGAATGTGTGATATTGCTAGTGTGAATGGAGCATGAATAACTCTGCCTAGAATTGCATAAAAAGCATGTGAGATTTAGAAGATATCAGGTTTACCATAAATTAAGAATAGGTATTATACATGGTCTGTGGGAATAAAGCTGCATAAATTTAAGTGTGTAAGAGATTAATACAAACTCGATCACTTGGAAATTCCTTTGATTGGAAATTCCTCTGTCAGAAAGTGGGCAAATGATGGAACATGTTTTATACTTATTAGATTTTCTGCAACTTTTAATAATCTCTACCCTCAATTTTCTTATTTCTTCTCCCAGTTTGTTTTCATTTGCTCTTGTCTCTGAGCAAGGATTCCTTCAAGGACTTTATCTGTTCACCTGTATCTTGAATTTCAGTCTTTCATTTCTCTTTATGGAAAACAGATCCATCTGTTCTCCTCTCTCTTTGCATTGCCAATTTCTTTACCTTCTTGCTTGTCAATAAGCAAGCTTTCATGGTTCATTATTCTTTCACACAACAATCCCATCTTTCTCCTTCCTTTCTCTAATTAGAAAGGAAGTGTACTCTTTTGCTTCCTGTGCCTCACCTCCCAGTCTATCTTTGTATTTATCAGGATGGAATAGATTATACCATGATAGTAAATAAACACTGAGCTCCAAGTGTCTTAGCAAAACAGATACATCTGTCCCTTCATGTCATGGTTTGAGGCAGCTGGCACAGCAGCTTTCTGACACTGTGCCGCTTCTACTGGCAGCCCCCTGCCATTCTCAACACAGCCATGTTGGAGTTAAACCCTTTGTTTTTAGCTTGACAGCCATGAGAGAGAGAGAGTGTGTAGGCAGAAGATTCACTTGATCTTCACTACTTGGACAAGAATGAGTGCATTGCTTTCCCTCACATTTGCATGGTTAGGACTGATTGATTATGTACCTCACCTTGAAGGATGAAGGATGCTTGAGGCCAGGAAGTGTAAAGGAGCACGTGGATAATTAAGCAGTACTAGTCTTGGTCCCCATACTTCAATATCACATTTCTGTCCCCAACTCTTTGAAGGAATGAAAGAACCAGTCCATGACATGGGCACACTTCATGTCCTTCAGGCTATAGCTGGCCAGGGCTTTTGGAAGACAAAGATATGGATACTAAATTAAACTTAAGATCTGAAATATTGAGCTAGCCTAGACTGGCCTGGGTTTTTTAATACTAAAATGGCCAGAAAGCCAAGGGACCTTTTTCAGATGTTGAAGGCAGGAATGAGAGATTTAATAAAGTCTATTTGAAAGCAGAGATTGAGGCAAAAAATTCATTTTTGTACTTTATCAAGTTCAAGATTGTCTAAAATGGAACCTGTGTGTTCAGTTTAGAGAATAATATCATTAGGTATAAATAAAACTATTAAGCATTTTATTTGTTAAATTTAAGCTATACAAGGAAACAAAAATTAAGAACATTATCATTTTTTGCAGTACTGGGGTTTGAACTTAGGGCTTTGAGCTTGCTAGGCAGGTGCTCTACCACTTAAGCCATGCCTCCAGTCATTTTTGTTCTGGTTATTCTGGAGATAGGGTCTTGCTTTTTGCCCAGGCCAGCCTGAACCGTGATCCTCCTATTTTATAATTCCTGCCTCACTGGAATGACAGGCACAAACCTCACACCCAGGTTTTTTGCATTGAGATGGGATCTCCCAAACTATTCACCCCTGCTTTTTGCAGGGCTGGCCCGGAACCTCAATCCTCCTGATTTCAGCCACTCAAGAAGCTAGGATTACAGGCATGCACCACCTGCACACGGTTTATTCTTTTGTTTTCACAGAAAGTTAAACAATGCCTTTACTCAGTTAACATAACAGAAAAGGGAATTTAATCATATTTTTAAACTAAATTTGAAGATACAGCTTCTAAAATAATTGAAATTTGGTGGATGCTTTTCTAGGAGTGCTATGAAACTCATAATTTGATTAATGTGTTTAATCCTCCCGGAGTATTGCAGCAAGTGAGTCAGCCTTAACAATAAAGTACGTCACATCCACGCAAAATAAATGCCACTTAATGTGGTCTCAATGACTCCCGAGTAGAGTTTTCAAAATCTCATAAATTCTCATCTATACTTTCAATTTCTAGGGATTTGAGCTGAAGTATGATTTGAAGATAGAGTTTGATTAATCATGTGTGTCCATAGATAATTAAAAAGAACTCTTCCTTTATGGAAGAAATTCTTTAGGGGTGGGGAAAATGTCTCAGATAATGCTCAGAAGGCTGGAAAGTGCCTGAGATTTCATCCCAACTCTCATCTGCTTTGAGTGGTCCCACTGCTTTGTTTATAAAAGCCCTCTGGAGAAAAAGATTTAGACATCCTAATAGTTTAAACATCCTTCCTATCACAGATAAACCCTTACATTGTTAATTATCCTTTAAATACTTTGCTGTATATTTCTTCTTGTTTCTTTCTTTTCACTGTTACATAAAACCATAGAAACTGTACACATTAATGGGGTATCGGATAATGTTTGGATACATGAATACATTGCATAATGTTTACATCAGGTCAAACATACTTAGTTATTCAAAATGCATCATTCCTTTATGGAAAAAAACTTTCAAAATCCTTTCTTATAGCTTTTCAAAGTGTTCAGCACATTGTTATCTCTAGTCACCCTAGAGCAATGACACTCCAGACCTTATTGCTCCTATGTGACTGTGACTTTCTGCCCATTGATCAACTTTTCCCTATCCCACCCATGTCTCACTCTCTCAAGCTTCTGGTGACCACTATTCTACTCACAACTTTTAGGAGATCAGCTTTTTAGATTCCACATTAGAATAAGATCATATAGTGTTTGTCTTTCTGGACCTGCATTATTTCACTTAGCATAATGATCTTCAGTTCCATCCATGTTACCTCAAATGGCAGGACTCAGTTCTTCCTTATGGCTGAATAGTATTCCATTGTATGTATGTAGCGTATTTTCTCTATGGATGCATCAGTTGATGGACATAGAGGTAGGTTCCATTTCTTGGTTATTGTGAATAGTGCTGCAATGAACATGGAAGGGCAGATGTCCCTTTGACATATTGATTTTCTTTCCCTTGGATATATGCCCGGTACTGGGATTGTTAGGTCGTAGGGCAATTCCGTTTTTTCTTTTTGAGAAAGTTCCACATTGTTTTCTATAATGGCGGTACTAATTTACATTCTGACTAGCAGTGTACAGCATTCCCTTTTTTCACATCCCCACCAGTACCTCTTATTTTCAGTCTTTTTTAATGATAGCCATTTTTACTGGAGAAGAATAGGAGAGAGGTGATAATGTATTGTGGTTTTGATCTGCATTTCCCTGATGGTCAGTGATGTTGAGCATTTGGTTTTTTTGATGGTGTACTGGAGGTTGAACTCAGAGCTTAGAAATTGCTAGGCAGATACTCTACACCTTGAGCCACTCTGCCAGCTCTTTTTGCTTGGTTATTTTTGACATAGGGTCTAACTATGCCCAGGCAAGCCTAGACGGCAATGCTCCTATTATGCTTTCCAGGGTAGTTGAGATGACAGGCATGCACCACCCAGCCATTGGTGTAAGTAGGGTCTCATGAACTATTCCCTTGAACAGGCCTCACACCATGATTCTCCCCTTTACTGCTTTTGATTTAAAGTTTGTTTTTGTATGATATAAGTGTAGCTGCTCTTGTTTTCTTTTGAATTCGATTGGTGAAGTGAATTTCTTGTAAGCAACATATAATTAGATCTTGTGTTTTAAGTTTCGTTTTGGTGGTACTGGGGTTTGAACTCAGGGCCTTACGCTTGCTAGTTAGGTGCCCTTCTACTTGAGCCACTCTGCCAGCCCCAGATCTTGTGTTTTAAATACATTCAGCCATTCTATATTTTTTAATTGGAGAATTTGATCCATTTATATTTAAGGTAATCACTGATAGATGAGGTTTTACTACAACCATTTGTTTTCCAGGTTTCTTGTAGTTCCTGTCTCCCTCTCTTACAGTCTTCTGTTGTGATTAAGTGATTTACTCTAGTATTGTGTTTTGAATTCTTGTATATTATCTTTGTCTATTGTATATTTTTGCTTTGTGGTTACCATTAGGCTTACAGAAAGCATCTTTTGATTATAATAAGTTATTTTGGAATTATAAAAACTTAACATGAACATAAAAATAATAGCAGAAGCAAAAGAACAAGAGAAAATATACTGAGAAAACTCTATTTGCACCCCACTTTTCTCTACGTTTTGAATATTTGATGACCCATTTTTACATCTTTCCATATTGCCTGTTAAGATTTTAATGTAGGTGTTATCATTTTTTAATTGTTTTGATTTTTTATTCTTCACATTTTCTTCTTCTTCTTCTTGGAGTTTGAATTCAGGGCTTCACATGCTTGCTAGGCAGACACTTTACAACTTGAGCCACACCCTCAGCCCTGATTTTTAGACTTCATACTAAAGATTGAGTTCTTTAGTATGAATTTGTATAATTACACTTTCTCCTTTTTCTCTCTTTCATTCTCTCTGTCTTTTCCTCTCTTCTCTCTCTCTTCCTCTCTCTCTCTCTCTCCCTTTCTTCCTTCCTTTGCTTATGTTAATTGTACCAAGGGGTTTCATTGTTGTATTCCCATAGATGGATGTGTACAATGTACTTTGATGAAATTAACGCCCTTTATTTTACCCTATTACCTTCTCTCTTCCCTTTTCAAACAGTTTTTAGTGGGTCTTATTAGGCTATTTTCATACATATATGTACACTTATATAATACATATATGAAATTATTTTCATATATAAGCACATTACATGTACTTATAAATATAAAATGTACATAGTTATCTATATGATGCACTTTGATTTTGTTCACCCCACAGTATCCTCTCCTTTCTCCATCCCCGTTCTTACTGTTTCCCCCTTTCAGACAGTGCCTCTTTTATTCTCATGTCCCATTATTATTATTTTATTAATATTTTTATTGATCTGGATTCCAATATGAGCAAAAACATGCAATATATTTTTTGAGCATGGCTTATCTTGGTCAACATTATGATCTCCAGTTCCATCCATTTTCCTGCAAACAACATGATTTCATTCTTCATATGGCTGAATAATATGCCAGTTGTATATGTACCACATTTTCTTGGTTGCTGGACACCTACACTGATTCCATAGCTTGGCTATTGTGAGTAGTGCTGCTATAAATATGGATATGCAGGTATCTCCATCGTATGTTGACTTACACAACTTTGGATATATGCCCAAGGGTGGGGTAGCAGGGTCATTAAGGTAGTTCAGAAAGTCCATGAGTGTTATCCTATGCATATCACATCATTACATGTTTGGAGCAGACCACTTGTTTTAATAGTTTACAGGTCTAAAGTTGGAGGAGAATTGTGCTCCAGGAAGGATTGTACCTAGAGTCTCATCTGATTTGGCACTTCAGAATCGATGAAATTTTGAACATAAATTGATGTTGTGATGGTATGAGACTTTTGGGGATCTTGAGATAAGAAAAAAGTGTATTTTGTACAGGCATACCCCAGCTTAACAATGGTTTTCACTTTGCCATGGTATAAAAAACACATTTAGTAAATAATACTCTTGTGCAGTATAATACTCTTTTAATGCAGCCAGTGAGCTGCAGCTCCCAGTCAGTCACACAAGCAGAAGGATAACAAGTGATACTCCACAGTATACTGTGTTGCTGAGAAAAATATTTGGAGAATGAGGGGCATTTTCAACTTACAATTTTTCATAACTTCTGGTGGGTTTATTGGGATGTAATCCCATAAAATTCTGGGGAACAACTTTCTTAGGGTATTAGACAAACTTTGATTTGATTAGAAACAGAGTCATAAAAACTACTGTCTCTTATCAAGTAATAGCATTGTGATTGATTATGACTTGCCCTCTCTCCAACCAGGCAGCTTGATAGCAGTAGCAGATGCTGACAAATAACCATATTAAAATAGGCCATAATACTTAAGACATTTGTGCATTCGAGAAGAGTGCAAAGTCATCTATACGAGGGCACTGTCATTTCCATCTGTTGTAATTTCTCTCTCTCTCTCTCTCTCTCTCTCTTCTCTCTCTTTCTTTCAGACAGGGTCTCACTGTGTAGCCCAGGTTGGTGTAAAACTCATCATCAATCCTCCTGCCTCAGCTTCCTGAGTGCTAGGATTACAGGTGTGACCATTTGTTGTAATTTAAATCACATTGCCAGTGTGATGTTTAAACTACTTGTACTCAAAAATTCATCAAAGAACTTCATTTGTTTCAATTTGCTTTTTTGTGATGTTGGCTTATAAGCACAGAAATGACACAGGATACCATATTTAGCGTAGCAGTTAAATCAAGTTTATAAGGTTCTTGTAAATATATATACTGACTTCAATGTTTTAGAACTTTTTCTTCTCATATGGATTGCTTTCTAAATAGTATCATTTCTAAATCTCTTCCACAAGCTGAAATAAAAGGAGTTTAGAATTTGAAAGAAGTCAATATCTAGTAGTTTATGCAACATGTTGAACTTGGAAGCTAAGTCTTAAAATAAATTTATTCCAATTATCAAGAAATTGGCCTTAGGTCACAGCAAAGTTTCTTTTTTCCCTTTTTTCTTTTTGTTTTTGGTGGTGATATAAAGATTGTGGTCAGGTAAATTTTTGGATTAATTTCTTAGATATTTTCTCTTTGAAAACTTCTCTCTTTGGAAAGTACTTAGTAGTTATATGGGCTGGAACTTCTTTGAGTATTGTGTTTGAATTCTATCCCAGAATATCATTTAGTCTTTTTATTAGCATATATTAATTGGACAGAATAATGGTTTTGTTATGGCATTTTCATGAGTGTATGCAATGTACTTTAATTATATTTATACCACCACCATCTCTTGTCCCCCTCCTCTTTCTGATGGTCTTTCCCAATTGTCTCCCTTCTGCTTTCATGTCTTTGAGATTTTAAAAACAATCTAGATACAGCACATAAGCAAAAACATGTGATATCTGTCTTCCTGAGGTTGGCTTATTTCACTTAACATGATGATCTTCAGTTTCAATCCATTTTCCTGCAAATGGCATAGTTTTGTTTTTCTTTGTAGATGAATAATACTTCATTATGTACATATACCATGTTTTCTTTATTCATTCAGGTATTGATGGACATGTAGACTGATTCCATAACTTGGCTATTATGAAGAGCTCTGCTATAAACTTGGGTGTGCAGTTATCTCTATTTTATGCTATACCAGAATGACTACTAGTTCTATTTTTAGTTTTTGAGAAACATCCATACTGATTTCCATTGTGATTGCACTAATTTACTTTCCCACCCACAGTGTATAAGTGTTCCAGTTTCCTTGCATCTTCACCAGCATTTGTTGTTTGTTTTCTTGATGAATGATAGCCATTCTGACTGGAGTGAGAATCTCAATACAGTTTTGACTTGCATTTCACTTATGGCTAACAATGATGGCCATTTTTTGGTTATTTATTGGATATTTCTACTTCTTCTTTTGAGCACTGTCTGTTCAATTCATTTGCCCATTTATTGATTGGATTATGCTTTGGGTATTTAATTTTTTTAGTTTTTTGAATATGTTCTGGATATTAAGTCCTTGTCAGATGAAAGATGGCAAAGATAGTCTCCTACTTTGTAGGGTGTCTCTTCACTCTGCTAATTGTTTCTTTTCCTGTGCAATCCCACTTGTCAAATCTTGCTATTATTTCCTGAGCTATTAGAATTCTATTCAGAAACTCCTTATCTATGCCTATGTTTTTCACCCTTTTAAAGTCTTATTTTTTACTCTTGTTGTTCTCAGGATTCAGTGTGACATTTAGAAAAGTTCTTATAATATATAGTTGAATTCACTCCCCCCATCATTCTCTTTTATCCCTCTTCACTCCCATTCCTGAAATAATTTCAACATGTCTCATTTTTCCATTTTCATACATGAGTTCATAATATTTGCATGGATTAGAAGAGCCTAGCAGTCAGTGAAGGATTTCCCATAAGCATTACATATATTGCTTTTCCATGGTGCTGTTCTAATTAGAGTTTCCTTGCTTACCATGTTCTCTTCAGTCTGATGAAAGGATTATCCATATTGAATACATTGTTCAAGTTCATGCAGTCTCTCTAACACTTCAGGTCTATGTAGGACAGGTTGCAATAGGTTTCTAGCATCACTTCTCGGTAGAGCTTCTTTTGGGAAGGATCCAAACAGCTCCATTCTTCTAGGGTGAAGTTCACAGCAACATCCTCAAAGCCCAGGGGCTCCATTTCCTGCTTCTGATGCATCCAGGTGACCTCACTATGGTCTTGTGGTCAGAAGAAATCACACAGCTGCTGGACCTGTGTAGCCAGAGCAATCTCCCACCAGCAGGCGTATGGCAATATGGGATCTCTTCAATTGTTTAGAGCTTTTATTGTAGAGATCTTTCACTTCCTTTCTTAAGGTTATTTCTAGGTATTTTTTGAGGCTAGTGTAAATGGAATTTTTTTATATTCTTTCTCAGTATGTTCATTGTTTGTATATAGAAAGGCTACTGATTTTTGTAAATTGATTTTGTATCCTGCTACTTTATTGAAGCTGTTTTTGGAGTCTAGGAGATTTTTTGGTGGCATTTTTCAGGTTTTTTAGGTGTAAGATCATGTCATCTGCAAATAGAGATAGTTTGATTTCCTTCTTTCCTATTTGAATTCCTGTTATTTCTTTTTCCTCACTTATTGCTGTAGTTAGGGATTCTAAGACTATGTTGAATAAGAATGGGAGAGTGGACACCCTTGTCTTATTCCTGACTTTGGAGGAAATGGTTTCAGTTTTTCCCCATTTAGTATGGTGCTTGCTATAGGCTTGTCGCCTATAGCCTTTATTATGTTGAGGTACATTCCTTCTATTCCTAGTTTCATCAGAACTTTTATCATGGAAGGATGTTGAATCTTATTGAAGGCTTTTTCTGGATCTATTGAGGTGATCAAGTGGTTTTTATCTTTGCTTCTGTTAATATGCTATATTACATTTAATTATTTGTGTTAGTTCAACCATCCCTACATCCTTGGTATGGAACTGACTTGATCATGGTGTATGATCATTTTGATATGTTGTTGAATTTTTATTGATGATTTTTTGTATATAAGTTCATCAAAGAGATTGACCTATATTTCTTTTTTTGTTGGGTCATTGTCTGGTTTTTGGATGAGTGTAATACTAGCTTCATAAAATTATTTTGGCTGGTTTCTTTCCCTTTCTATTTTATGAAAAGATTGAGAATATTGGCATTAGTTCTTCTTTAAAGGTCTGTTAGAATTCAGCAGTGAATTCTGGATTTTTCTCTTTTGGGAGACTCTTTATTGTTGCTTCAATTTCATTGCTTGTTATATATCTATTTAGGTGATTTATATCCCCTTGGTTCAATTTTGGATGGTCATATTTAGCTAGAAATTTGTCTATTTTGTCTAAATTTTCCAATTTATTTGACCATAGGTCAAAGTAATGCTTAATGATTCCCAAGATTTCCTTAGTGTTTGCTGTGATCTCCCCTTTTTGTTTCTGATGTTATTAATTTGGGTCTTTTCCCTCATCATTTTAGTCAGATTTGCTAGGGGTTTCTCAATCTTACTTATCTTTTCAGAAAGCCAGCTTTTTGTTTTGTTGATTCTTGTATGGTTTTTTGGTCTCCATTTTGTTGATTTTGGCCCTTACTTTTATTGTTTCTCTTCTTCTGCTTGTTTTGGGTTCAGCTTATTCTTATTTTTCTAGGATTTTGAGATGCAGCATTAGGTTGTTTTTTGAGATCATTCTGTGTTTTTAATGTATACACTCATGGTTATAAACTTTCCTCTTAGGACTGCCTTTGCTGTGTCCCATAGATTCTGCTTTCATTTTCATTAAATTTCAGAGCTTTTTGATTTCCTCTCTCATTACTTCAATGACCCACTGGTCATGGAGCAACTTATTGTTCAGTCTCCAGGTGTCTGAGTATTTTCTGCTGCTTCTTTTGTTGTTGAGTTCTGTTGTGGTCAGACAGTATGCAGGAGGTTATTTCAGTTTTCTGATATTTGTTAAGACTTGCTTTGTGACCTAAGATATGATCTATTTTGGAGAAAGTTCTATGTGCTGCTGAGAAGAATGTGTATTATGCTGATGTAGGATCAAATACTCTGTAGATGTCTGTCAGGTCCATTTGATCTATGGTGTAATTTGATTCTAAACTTTCTATGTGTTTTTTTTTTTTTGGTCTGGATGATCTATTTATTGGTGATAGAGGGGTTCTGAAGTCTCTCCCTATCACTGTGTTGGGTCTATCTGTGTTTTTAAGTCCAGTAGTTGGGTGCACTGTCGTTGGACACATATAAGTTAACAATTATTTTCTCTTGATGAATTGTTCCTTTTATTAGTATGAAGTGACCTTTTTGTCTCTTCTGACTCATTTAGGTTTGAAGCCTATTTTACCTGATATAAGTATAACTATTCCTGCATGTTTTGGGGGCCCATTAGTTTGGTTAATCTTTTCCCACCTTTTACCCTAAACCAATGTTTAAAGTAATAATAAATGTTTATTACTCATGTATTATTTTAGTTTCTGTTTATTATGAAAGTTTTTATTCCTCCTTCAATTTCAAATGATAGCTTTGCTGGGTAGAGTATCCTGGGGCTCAAGTTGTTTTCCTTCAGTGCTTGAAACACCTCACTCCATGTCTTTCTTGCTTTTAAGGTTTCTATTGGGAAATCTCCTGTTATTTTGATGGGTTTACCTTTATATATTATTTGATTTTTCTCTCTTACAGCCCTCAATATTCTTTCAAGTTCTCTGTGCTAATTGTATGCTGAGGAGAGGTTCTATTATGGTCATGTCTGTTTGGTGTCCTAGAGACTTCCTACACCTGGACGGACATCTTTTTCTCAAGATTTGGAGAGTTTTCTGCTATTATTTAAAAAATATATCTTGTATACCTTTAGCTTGTACCTCTTCTTCTTCAGTGCCCATAATTCTCAGGTTTGGTGTTGTGATGGAGTCACAGAGTTCTTGCATGTTCCTTTTGCAGTTCTTCAGTCATTTCTCTAAGTATTCCTCCGTTTTTCTTTTTTTAAAAAATTATTTATTTATTTATTATTCATATGTGCATACAATGCTTCGGTCATTTCTCCCTCCTGCCCCCACCCCCTCCCTTACCACCCACTCCACCCCCTCCCTCTGCCCCCAACCCCCTCAATACCCAGCAGAAACTATTTTGCCCTTATCTCTAATTTTGTTGTAGAGAGAGTATAAGCAATAATAGGAAGGAACAAGGGTTTTTGCTGGTTGAGATAAGGATAGCTATACAGGGCATTGACTCACATTGATTTCCTGTGCGTGGGTGTTACCTTCTAGGTTAATTCTTTTTAATCTAACCTTTTCTGTAGTTCCTGGTCCCCTTCTCCTATTGGCCTCAGCTGCTTTTAAGGTATCTGCTTTAGTTTCTCTGCGTTAAGGGCAACAAATGCTAGCTTGTTTTTTAGATGTCTTACCTATCCTCATATCTCCATTGTGTGCTCTCGCCTTTATCATGTGATCATAATCCAATCCCCTTGTTGTGTTTGCCCTTGATCTAATGTCCGCATATGAGGGAGAACATACGATTTTTGGTCTTTTGGGCCAGGCTAACCTCACTCAGAATGATGTTCTCCAATTCCATCCATTTACCAGCGAATGATAACATTTTGTTCTTCATGGCTGCATAAAATTCCATTGTGTATAGATACCACATTTTCTTAATCCATTCGTCAGTGGTGGGGCATCTTGGCTGTTTTCATAACTTGGCTATTGTGAATAGTGCTGCAATAAACATGGGCGTGCAGGTGCCTCTGGAGTAACCTGTGTCACAGTCTTTTGGGTATATCCCCAAGAGTGGTATTGCTGGATCAAATGGTAAGTCAATGTTTAGCTTTTTAAGTAGCCTCTAATTTTTTTTCCAGAGTGGTTGTACTAGTTTACATTCCCACCAACAGTGTAAGAGGGTTCCTTTTTCCCTGCATCCTTGCCAACACCTGTTGTTGTTGGTGTTGCTGATGATGGCTATTCTAACAGGAGTGAGGTGGAATCTTAGTGTGGTTTTAATTTGCATTTCCTTTATTGCTAGAGATGGTGAGCATTTTTTCATGTGTTTTTTGGCCATTTGAATTTCTTCTTTTGAGAAAGTTCTGTTGAGTTCACTTGCCCATTTCTTTATTGGTTCATTAGTTTTGGGAGAATTTAGTTTTTTTTTTCTTAATAAAAATTTTATTAATTAAAAGAACAATGATAAATAGTGGTTTTACTCTTTACTTCCTCTTAAAAAAAAAGACAATTGATTTATAATTCCTTTTTGCGTTGAAGCAGAACAAAACCAAAAGTACCTTAGAAAATAGTTGCTTATATCTGGCTAATCTATTATAAGGAATGGTGTTTTACTGTAGAATTTTTAATCTTATTTTATTGAGTAATGAAAAACATTGAGTGAATCCAGGAGATAACCCTAAAATTATACCCAGTCAGTGTAATATTGTTATATATTAAGTATTAGAAAAACACCCCCCCACTTAGTTCAGTTTTATATTTTATTAAAAAGTTACTATCAAAACTTAATTTTTAGAGAATTTAGTATTTTAAGTTCCCTGTATATTCTGGTTATCAGTACTTTTTGTCTGATGTGTAGCTGGCAAATATTTTCTCCCACTCTCTGGGTGTTCAGTTCAGTTTAGAGACCATTTCTTTTGATGAACAGAAGCTTTTTAGTTTTATGAAGTCCCATTTATCTATGCTATCTCTTAGTTGCTGTGCTGCTGGAGTTCCATTGAGAAAGTTCTTACCTATACCTACTAACTCCAGAGTATTTCCTACTTTTTCCTGTATCAATTTTAGAGTTTGGGGTCTGATATTAAGATCCTTGATCCATTTTGAGTTAATCTTGGTATAGGGTGATATACATGGATCTAGTTTCAGTTTTTTGCAGGCTGCTAACCAGTTTTCCCAGCAGTTTTTGTTGAAGAGGCTGCTTTTTCTCCTCATATATTTTTAGCTCCTTTGTCAAAGACAAGTTGGTTATAGTTGTGTGGCTTCATATCTGGGTCCTCTATTCTGTTCCACTGGTCTTCATGTCTGTTTTTGTGCCAGTATCATGCTGTTTTTATTGTTAGTGCTTTGTAATATAGTTTGAAGTCAGGTATTGTGATACCTCCAGCATTGTTCTTTTGACTGAGTATTGCCTTGGCTATTCGTGGCCTCTTGTGTTTACATATAAATTTAACGGTAGATTTTTCAATCTCTTTAATGAATGTCATTGGAATTTTGATGGGAATTGCATTAAACATGTAGATAACTTTTGGGAGTACAGACATTTTTACTATGTTGATTCTACCAATCCATGAGCATGGGAGATCTCTCCACTTTCTATAGTCATCCTCAATCTCTTTCTTCAGAAGTGTATAGTTTTCCTTGTAGAGGTCATTCATATCTTTTGTTAGGTATTTTATTTTTTTTGAGGCTACTGTAAATGGAATTGTTTTCATACATTCTTTTTCAGTTTGCTCATTGTTAGTGTATAGAAATGCTAATGATTTTTCTATGTTGATTTTATATCCTGCTACCTTGCTGTAGCTATTGATTATGTCTGAAGCCTCTGAGTAGAGTTTTTTGGGTCTTTAAGGTATAGAATCATGTCATCTTGCAAATAGGGATATTTTGACAGTTTCTTTACCTATTTGTATTCCTTTTATTCCTTCTTCTTGCCTAATTGCTCTGGCTAGGAATTCTAGTACTATGTTGAATAGGAGTGGAGATAGTGGGCATCCTTGTCTGGTTCCTGATTTCAGAGGGAATGGTTTCAATTTTTCTCCATTAAGTATAATGCTGGCTGTAGGTTTGTCATATATAGCTTTTATAATGTTGAGGTACTTTCCTTCTATTCCTAGTTTTCTTAGGGCTTTTATCATGAAATGGTGTTGGATCTTATAAAAGGCTTTTTCTGCATCTATTGAGATGATCAAGTGGTTTTTGTCTTTGCTTCTGTTAATGTGGTTTATTACGTTTATTGATTTTCATTTGTTAAACAACCCCTGCATTCCTGGGATGAAGCCTACTTGGTCATGGTGAATAATCTTTTTGATGTGTTGTTGAATTCGGTTTGCCATTACTTTGTTAAGGATTTTTGCATCAATGTTCATTAAGGAGATTGGCCTACAGTTCTCCTTTTTGGAGATGTCTTTGCCTGGTTTTGGGATAAGTGTAATACTGGCTTCATAAAATGTGTTTGGCAGTTTTCCTTCCCTTTCTATTTCATGGAACAGTTTAAGGAAGGTTGGTATCAGTTCTTCTTTAAAGGTCTGATAGAATCAGCAGAGAATCCATCAGGTCCTGGACTTTTCTTTTTGGGGAGACTCTTGATTGCTGCTTCAATTTCATTTTGTGTTATAGGTCTATTCAGGTGATTAATTTCCTCTTGGTTCAGTTTTGGATGATCATATGTATCTGGAAATCTGTCCATTTCTTTAAGATTTTCAACTTTATTTGAATATAGGATCTCGAAGTAGTCTGATGATTTCCTGGACTTCCATGGTGTTTGTTGTTATCTCCCCTTTAGCATTCCTGATTCTACTAATTTGGGTTTTCCTGTGAAGTTTTCCTCCCTCCGCCACTCTTACATGCTTTCCCGCTCCTGATTGCTGGGCCCGCTCCCCCGCTCCCACCCTCTCTGGCTAGGTCCGGCTTGTTTATTTACAGTTCCGGGGAGGATTCCCCTCCCCCCTCTTTGACACTCAGGATGCCCCACCCTCTTTGCAACGTGTCTTTATTGTTCTTATTGCCTATTACTCAGTTTGTCTTTTTTCCCCGGGTGGAGGTCGGTCTGTCCAGGGGGCTATGCCGATCTGGCCCAGGGTTGTCTGTGGGAGAACCGCGTACCACTTAGCTCACCTTGTGGTCTGCGTCTTCCCAAGCCGTCTGGGTGCAGGTGACTGGCAGCAGCCCCTGGTCCTCCTGGTTTCTCCGTTCAACCTGAAGTGAGATGCTCTGCAACGTTTTGCCTCTTCTTGGTGGCCTTGCCTGCAAGCTGTGTCTCCAGTGTCTTTCCAAGATTTCACTTTCAGAGACACACTTTCTGCTTCTTCCCTCTAGCCGCCATTTTGGAAATCCCTGTTTTTTTTCTTTAATAGCTATTTTGCCTTTGAGCCCTCAAATTATTCATTCCACTTGTTCCAGTCTGCTGGATTGGCTTTCAATTGTATTTTTTAATTTGACTTAAGGAACTTTTTGTTTCCAGGGTTTCTGATTGATTTTTTGAGACTTTCCATATCTTTGCTAATCTCTTCTTTCACATTGTGTATTTCCTTATTTATTTGGTTTATCTCTTTTTGAATAATTTCTTTTGTTTTGGTGTTTGTTGAAATCTGTTTTTGGTGGTTGGTTTTTAATATAAACTTAATGTTGCAAATTTCAAATATTTTTGTGACATTTATAAAAGTGCTTACAATATATCATAGTTGAATTCACTCCCTCGATCATTCTCCTTTATTCCCCTCCCCCCATTCCTGGAATTGTTTCAACAGGTTTCATTTTTTCATTTACATATACTTGTACCTATTTCCACCATATTCACCCTGTTGTAATCTTCTTTGAGTTCATTTAGTTGTTTTTGTGCCTTCTTGAGTATTTTGTCCATCTTCTTTTGGCATTCATTGAGCTGTTTTTGTATGTCTTCTTTAAGGTACTCCTTAAGCTTATTAAATATTCCTATCATCATTCTTCTGACCTCAGCAACTGAGAATCCATACCCTTCAGTGTCCACCAAATCCTCTCTTGTGTGATTATTAACCTTTTAAGAAGTCATATTCCTCTGCCTTCTTTTATTCCCCTTGTTTCTCTTTTAGATTTACTCATGTGTTTTTGATTACTTGGTTTGGGTTTTAATCACCCATTATCTTTTCCTTGACTTAATTTATATGCTCTGGTAGCTTAGTTGTTACCTAGATTGTTGTAATGTTTCTGTTCACTGACTTGGAGCTATAACTTAGCAATAACAAATTCATAGATTCAATGTCAAACTAGTTATTTACAAAAGATATGAAACCCTTGGTAGTGTTATTTGTAATCAGTGGATATTGTGGAAATAATAGTTGTTTGCATAGAGATTGATAATTAGGTAATTAAAATGATGGGGGTAAAAGAGGAGATGGGGTGGAGCAAGAGGTAGAAGAGGTACGAGGTGTGGGTGCTATGGAGTAATAAGGCCCTAATGTGTGTAAAGATATAGTTCGGTCATTGTGGAGAGGGAGGGTGATATTGTCAGGGATTGTGGAGGAATAGGAAGGATGGGAATAATGGGAGTTGGTATAATAGACTACTTGGTGAGAGGTTAGTGTGGAGGAGAATGAGACAGTGAGATAAAAGGGGGAGGGGAAGAAGATAAGGAGAAGGAAGGAAGAAAAAAGAAGAGAAAGTTAAAAAAGTCAGGGGAGAGAAAAGAAAGTGGAATCAGAGAGAGCTAAGCAAATTGAAATTTCAACAGAATGAGAAAAGGAGATAAGTAACAAAAAATAAATAAAAATAATAAAATAAAATAATATATATTTATTTATTGTCCAAATTTTTTCCTTGTTGTGGAGAGGGGTTTGTTTCCTCTGAGTTCAATGGCTATACAGGCTGCTTTCTTCCAATTTCCGATCCTGGTGCTGTCCCTTCTTAGGGTTCATATACTGGGCTGTATGGCAATTGATGGAGCCCCTCTCTACTGGACAGGTTTTGAGGAGTTCCACTCAAGATGTTTGAGCCCAAGCTCTTCTTGGGGAGGTGGGAGCAGTCAAGGTCAACTTGTTTGAGTTAGCAGATTCTCTGAAGTGATCACACCAGAAGCTGATGTGTGGAGCAGGTCCAGCCCCTTCCATCTGCAGGGCAAACCTGGGAGCTGAAATTAATCTGTTTGATGGAATGCTCTTCTCTGTGAAGGCTGTTAGCTTCAGTTTGCTATCAGTTTCTCCAAGGTGGCCAAATTTGTCATTATCCCCAGGCTGCAGCTGTGTTGCCTCCCCCTGCCCCCTTTCCCCCACAGGCTGGTTCAGCCCAGCACTTTATAGAGAAAGTTGAGGCTGGGTCATCCCCCCCACCAGGCAGAGATGGAACTCTTCCCATCCCCATACACACTGTTTATTAGACCAACAGCTTTGTCCAGGAGGGGTGCAATCTGCCCTCAAGCTGTGTTAGACCATGAAGTTTCCTCTAGAGCAAATGGTGTGGCACATTCACCTAGAAGGGTTGTAGTTTCTTTCACTAAGCATATATGTTGAAGTGTTTTCCCTGTGTTTTTCTCTTGCAAGTTCAAGATTTCAGGTCTGACATTAAGGTTTCTGATCCAATTTGAATTGATTTTTGTATAGGGTTAGAGACAGGAATTTCATTTCTGTCTTCTACTGTGGATATCCATTTTTCCCAATACCATTTTTGAAGAGGTCATCTTTTGTGCAACATAGGATTTTGGTACCTTTGTAAAGAATCAAATGGCTATAGCTGCATGGGTTTATTTCTGGGTCATCTATTCTGTTCCATTGTCTACATGTCTGTTTTTATGCCGATACCATGCTGGTTTTGTTGCTATGGCTCTGTAGTATAATTTCAAATCTTGTATTGTGATGCCTCTGGCATTGCCCTTTTGGCTCAAGATTGCTTTGGCTACTCATGAATCCATATGAATTTTAGCTGCTTTTTCTATCTTTGTGAAGAATCTCTCAGGGATTTTGATGAGATTTGCATTGAATCTGTAGATTGGTTTCAGTTGTATAGCCATTTTCACAGTATTGATTCTGTCAATCTATGGATATGAGAGGTCTTTCCATTTTCTAGTGTATTCTTTAATTTCTTTCTTCAATGTTTTATAGTTTTTATCATAGAAGTCTTCCACATCTCTAGTTAGACTTCTTTCTGTTTTTTTTTGGGGGGAGAGCTATTGTGAATGGGATTGTTTGCTTGACTTCTTTTTCAAACATTTTATTGTTGGTACATAGAAAAACAACTGATTTCTGTATGTTGATTTTGTATCCTGCTAATTTGGTGAAAGTGTTTGTCACATCAAAGAGTTTTTGGTGTTCTTTAGGGTTCTTTTAAGTATAGGATGATATTGTCTGCAAATAGGAATAATTTGATTTCTTCCTTCCCTATTTGTATTTGTTTTATTCCTTTCTCTTGCCTTACTGGTCACACTAAGAATTCAAGGACTATATAGAATAAGAGTGGAGAGAGTAGACATACTTGTCTTGTTCTTCAAGTTAGAGAAAATATTTTCAGTTTGTTTTATATCATGAATGAATATTGACTTTTGTCAAAGGCTTTTACCTCATCTATTGAGGGGATGATGTGATTTTTGTCATCTATTTTGTTTATGTCCTGTAATATGTTTATTGATTTGCATATATTGAACTATCCTTGCACCCCTAGTATAAAATCAATGTGATCACAGTGTATTATCTTTTTAATGAGTTGTTGAATTTTTTGCAAGAATTTATTTTATTGAGAAATTTTGAATCTATGTTCATTAAAGCAATTGACCTGTAGTTTTCTTTTTTTTGTTGTGTTCTTATCTGGTTCACTTGTTCTTGGATTTTCTTTGTTGGCAGACTATTTATTACTGCTTCAATACCGTTGCTCATTATAGATATATTTAAGTTGTTTATATCCTCTTGGTTCAATTGTGCTAGGTTATATGTGTCTAGAAATTTATCCATTTCTTCTAGATTTTCCAGTTATTGGGATATAAATTTTCAAAATATTCCCTAATACTTACCTGGATTTCATTGCTATCTATTGCAATATCTAGTTTTTCATTTTATCTAATTTTATTACTTTGGGTCTTCTCTTTCTTTCTCTTGATTAGTTGGACTAAGGATTTGTCAGTTTTTTTTTAAATTTTCAAAAAAACAGCACTTCATTTCATTTATTCTTTTAATCTCAATTTCATTAATTTATATTCTGACCTTTATTGTTTCTTTCTCTCTACCAATTCTGGTTTTGCCATATTCTTGTTTTTCCAAGATTTTCAGGTGCATCATTAGGTTATTTATTTGAGATCTCTCTGACTTTGTTTGTTCTGAGTTCTGAGACAGAGTCTTGCTATGTAGTCCAGGCTGACCTGGAACTTTCTATGTTACCCAGACTGGCCTCAAACTTTTGATCCTCCTGTTTCAGCCTCCTAAGTGCTGGAGTTACAGTCATATACCACCATGCCTGGCTTATTTTTGATTTTTAATGTAGGCACTCATACTAAAAATTTCCCTCTTAGATCTGCCTTTGCTATATCCCAAAAGTTCTGTAAGTTGTATTTTCATTTTCATTTCTTTAATGACCCATTGATCATTCAAAAGTATATTGTTCAATCTCTATGTGTTTGATTAGTTTCTGTAGTTTAATCTTGCTATAGATTTTCTAATTTTAATGCATTATGATCTGATAAGATGAAGGTTATTATTTCTTCCTTTCTATTTATTAACACTGACTTTGTAGCCTAAAACGTGATCTATTTTGAAACAAATCACTGGACTGCTGAGAAGATTATATTCTAGACCTGTTGGATTAAGTATTCTATAATTGTTAAGTCCTTTTCATCTAAGGTACTGTTTAACTCTGAAGTTTCTTTGTTGATTTTTTGTCTGGATGATCTGTCTATTGATGCAAGTTGGGTATTACATTCTCTGCCAAAGGTTTACTATTAATTACAACTAACTGTTCATAAAGGGAGGATGCTGTGTTGAGTATAAATATACTTCACCATGTCTGTGATATTGAACTAGCAATTTAACCAAAATATTCCAGAGAATTTACAGTTCAAACACTGGAGGTTTGTTGTCTCTTCAGGATCTGTGAACAGACATTTGGGAGCAAGAGGCTTGCTAACTTGTTTACTTTTAGGCAACTCTACAGTTGCATGAAGCAGTTTTGATTATAAAGAGTGTTCTCAGTTTTAAATTTTTTCTGAAAGAAGAGCTTTTTGCTTCTTGTCCTGACCTATTTATACTTTACTAGCAGGCATTGCTGGAAAAATAAGAACTTTCCTTGTTTGCTTTGAGATGCCAGAAAAACGATGAGAAGAGCACACCAGGCCCATTTATAAAATAAAATAGTTTTAAGCCACAACCAACAGCATTCCAATTCAGACTTTCCAGACTTTCTGAATTTCTGTAAATTTACAGAAACATTTTTTTACACATTAAAAAATTCTCCAAGCTCTTAGATTCTAGGTTTTTACCATTTGTACTGCATTTAAGGTATATATAGTAATGGAATTAATATATATGTGGGAGTTACTGGTCTAGTTGATTATTTTTATATAGTCCTTTTGAACTATATAAAATTGTGACTATAAATATGTTGTTTTTTGAAATCAGGTGAAATCGGGTGTGTTCAAGGTGGTATGGCTATAGACACACTATATTGCTTTTAGAGCTGGGTCATTGCTGGCCTCTGCACATCTTGAGATAAGTGGAAGTAGGATTTCCAGCAGGTATGTGTTTGTTCTACTTAACTTTCTTGTGCTACCTGGTACTGAAAACAAGGAGAGAATAATACCATATAAGACAAATTGAATTGATATTTATAAATATCATCTTGACTGGAAGACTGTGTTATGGTTAATACTGTGTGTTTTATGAATCTTGGAATTACTGAATTTAAAGTCCTAAATTTTGCTGGTCAACAAATCTGATTTGGCTTAATATTGTTGGTTTGTCAAATAATATTGTTACAACATCATACTGTTGTTGCAATCTATAAAAATAGTTCTCTTATTAAAATATTCCTTTAATAATAATTTAATAATAATGTACAACACTTATCAACGGCTTCTTTGTGATTGGCATGTGCTAAGCATTTTCACACATTATTTCATTTAATACTACTACATCATACAAGAATATTATTAGAGGATGAAATTGGCTTTGTGAGGTTAGGCAATTTAACCATTTGGCTGGTAAATTGTGTAACTGCAATAATCACTGTTAAGATTTATATAGCAAATGAGGTAACTGAGACTGCCTACAAACCCAGCAATGGTGAAATGAAAAGTTACAGAATAAGTAGTGAAACTAGAGTTTGAACCTCTCAGTTTAACCTCAATTCTATGAATATTTATCTATAATGGTGTTCTGTTCAATATGGTTGCCACTAGCCACATGCCAATTTAAATTCAAACTCATTAACATTTTAAGAAAGTTCAACCCTTCATCCACTAGCTTCACCCAAGGGCTCAATAGCCATTTGTGGCCAGTAGGTACCATGCTGGACAACACAAATTACAGTGTGCTTCCATCACTGCAGGAAGTTCTACTGAGCAATAATCTAAAAGTTTTATACTAATTTTTTCCTGATGAAATTTTAGTGAAACATGCAAACTCCAGGAAAAGATTTGTGAAGCACATTTTATTAGCAACTTGTTAACTAATAATTTTTTGGGGTAGACCTATTTAACTGATGGCTCAGTTCATTAATTTTATCTTTATTCATTTTATTGTAAATTCTGAGGGAAACAATTTCTAATGTTGTGTCCAAATTATGGGCATTCTCCTTATTTTGGCTCCATGCCTCCCTTTGTATGGGCTACATAACGCTTACTAACTTTACATTTGGAAATATTAAGTGGTTAAAACACTTTCCAAGGAGACAAGAGAGTTTTAAAAATACAACTTAAAAAGAATAAAATTATGTTGTTTGCATGTAAATGAATAGAACTGTAGGCAAAGTAAGTCAGGCTCAAATTGTCAAAGGTCACATGTTTTCCCTTATATGTGGAAGCTAGATCTAAAAGTTAAGTGTATATATAGATATATATGTGATCCCATGCATATATAATGAGATGTAGAAAAAAATTACACTAGTGAATCTGTCTGGGGGACTATGGGAGGTGGTAGAGGGAAAGAAAATGTTAAAGGATGAACAATACTGAAATAGCTCATCTATATATGAAGATAATATACTGTCCTGTGCTGTAAGCTGTTGAATATTAGGGGAATATCATGATAGAGAAAGAATAAGTAACCGGGGAATGATTTGATTAAAACACAATATATACAGGCCTTGAAGTACCAAGGCAAAACCCCCTTGGACCATCAATATACACTTTTAAAAAATGAATGGCAAGAGGGTAAAATAGATATTTTCTGGGAGTGGGTACCAGTGGCAAGATAGTGTTCATAAGAAAAGGGTGAGTGACTTGGGGATATACCTAAAAGACTGTGACACAGGTTACTCCAGAGGCACCTGCACACCCATGTTTATTGCAGCACTAGTCACAATAGCCAAATTATGGAAACAGCCAAGATGCCCCACTACTGATGAATGGATCAAGAAAATGTGGTATCTATACACAATGGAATTTTATGCAGCCATGAAGAAGAATGAAATGTTATCATTCACTGGTAAATGGATGGAATTGGAGAACATCATTCTGAGTGAGGTTAGCCTGGCCCAAAAGACCAAAAATTGTATGTTCTCCTTCATATGCGGACATTAGATCAAGGGCAAACACAACAAGGGGATTGGATTATGATCACATGATAAAGGCGAGAGCACACAATGGAGATATGAGGATAGGTAAGACACCTAAAAATTAGCTAGCATTTGTTGCCCTTAACGCAGAGAAACTAAAGCAGATACCTTAAAAGCAACTGAGGCCAATAGGAGAAGGGGACCAGGAACTACAGAAAAGGTTAGATTAAAAAGAATTAACCTAGAAGGTAACACACATGCACAGGAAATTAATGTGAGTCAACTCCCTGTATAGCTATCCTTATCTCAACTAGCAAAAACCCTTATTCCTTCCTATTATTGCTTATACTCTCTCTTCAACAAAATAGAGATAAGGGCAAAATAGTTTCTGCCGGGTATCAAGGGGGTGGAGGGGAGAGGGAGGGCGTGGGGTGGGTAGTAAGGGAGGGAGTAGGGGCAGGGGGGAGAAATGACCCAAGCATTGTATGCAGATATGAATAATAAAAAAATAATTAAAAAAGGGTGAGTGAAGGTGAATATGGTGGATATATTTTGTATTTACATATAAAATGGAAGAATGAAACCTGTGGAAATTGTTCTAAGAAGGGAGGAGAAGGAAAGAGTGAGAATGATGGAGGGGTTAAATCTAAGATATATTGTAAGCACATATGTAAATATCACAATGTATCCCCCTGCACAACTATTATATGCTAATAAAATTTTTAAAAATACACTTTAAAAATTGGAATTCATCCAATAAATGAATTTACATGTTCCTCTGCTAAGGAGAATAATGTTGTTTAAGTGACTCATTTCCCCCACATTGCATTTTCCCTATTGTCTAGTCATTTGAAGATAACCTTGTCTTTTTGAAATAGTGGGTGTTGCTCTATTTTAATGCTGCTTCAAGAATAAAATAAACAAGAAGGAATATTTTGTCTTTGGGTATCTTTTTATTTTCTTGTATATCTAAGTTGGAGTCATCATTTTTCATTTCTTGACTAAAATAATTAAATAAAGGAAGAAAACACAGCTTATCTTCTAAATGTTAGCATTCTGAGCATTTGTTGGATTTATTCCAACTTATGAAGGTGTTCTGAATGATAATTTCAGAATTGATTGGGTATATTTCAGATGGAAACATGTTTCCATGGCAACATATTGGGTTTACAGACTGAAGGACTATTCTAAACAGCATTAACTAAAGTTCCATATGTGGAGGAGGATTCTTCTTCTCCAGAAATCTCATTTTAAAATAGCCAGTAGGAGACAAGGGAGGGAAATAGGTGGGTATGATCGAAGCATATTATATACACATATGAAAATGTCATGATGAAACCCATTAAATGTACAAAAATGTTCTTAAAATGAAAAAAAATCTGTATCTGTTTTTTAAAAACCAGAGCAGGCCGAACCTAATCTTCATTACTGTAATAATTATGTATGAAAGTTGTCCTTCCTAACCCTAGAAATGATCAGTTTCAAAGCCAATATTTACTCACTGAGGGGTCTCCTTGTCACATCAGTGTCAGATACCAGTACCAGTTAGATAAGGAAGTTATTAGTTATAGGTTACTTGTGGGCACATCTTGACAAAGGTAAGTCAGAGGTGAATGAAAGATCTGCGGCTCCCAGTAAGTAGTTTAGGCACCAGAGCAAAAATAAGAATTAAGGAAAGGCTTAAACTTAATGTAGAGAAACCACAGGAGATAAAAAGGAAAGTGGGGCAATTTGGGACCAGGGTGGTGAACGTGGAGTTTCTGAGGTGGATAGTGCTATGCAATCCTAAACTTTGATTGCAAATCTTTAAAGAATGATGAACTATATATCTTAGTGTGGCATTTACTGCTTGGATGGTATTGGGAGACACTTTTCCTGGGGTTTTTTCAGTTTCTGCATCTCTCATGAACAGAGGTACTGACTGTCTTTGTTCCAGATTAATTTTCCAAGTTTACAGTGAATATCCATAGAAGCTAGAGATAGTGTCTCTATATGGTGCAAAGTTAAATCTGATTACTCTGCAGTATAATAAGTGTATCTCCCTCCACAGCAATGTCTGACAGTTTACTAATATGCTAAAACGTTTGGGTTTCCTAAGTTCTTCTACCTGACCCTGTGGAAACTGAGTATAGATGCTTATAATAGTCAGGCAATAGCTATTATAAGGCATCCTTTATCTCTGACCCAGGAATCTTGTGTCATTTGCCAGGACCTCTGATCTATAATAGCCTATCATGTTCTCTTGAAAGTAGGTTAACACCTCGGATCCTTTGCAATTCTCAACAACATGGTTTAAAAATGGTTTTCATCTCCCTCAGCTCAGGTACCAAAGTACTTTAAAAAAAAAATCTGTTGGGATCTGGTGGTTTATGCCTGTAATCCTATCTACTCAGGAGGCAGAGATCAGGAGGATCATGGTTTGAAGCCAGCCTGGTCAAATAGTGTGTGGGATCCTATCTGGAAAATACCCTATACATAAAAGGGCAGGTGGAGTGGCTCAAGATACAGGCCCTGAGTTCAAGCCCCAGTACCACTAACTAACTAAATAAATAAATAATATCACCTAAAGCACCAGCAAAAATTGGGCTTTAGTTTTCCAAAGCTTCCCTCACTGTAGGAGTTTTGGGAATAGGTAGACTGCTTGACCCTTTTACTAGGTTTCTGGCATGTATGGCTGTCCTGTTCCCAGTATCTCTAGTTTAAGAGGTATAGAGATACATTCTACAATTACACATATGAAGTGGCTTGTACACTGGGTTTTGCATTTTAGTGAGTGTCTAGTTTTAATCTTTTTTGTCATGTTCGTACATTTGTGTAAAAGTACTGTATAGCCATCTTGTTAATTTGTTTAAATGGTTTAATTTTTTATCATCGGTAGACTATATTTCCTCATATGGATGCTGACATCTACTTTTAATTAGGTTTGAGTTTTTCCACTCTTTCTTGGATTTGAATGCTGTGAACTGTCATTCAGTACTGTGAACTGTCATGCCTGGGAGTGACAATGTGCTCAACAAAGCCATCCTGGGAGAATTTTATAACATGCAAATATTCAGGACATGGAGAAGATATTTACATGGCAACCAAGAAAGATTAGAATCTTAATTATAAAGTCAAAACCCTGTAAGTATACAATAGAAAAGAATATTATTAGATTCCAAATTTATTTCCTGCTTTCTCCCCTTGCTGAGGAACAAAAATAGATTTGGTCTGCTGCTAGCAGATAGATGTTTTGAGTATCTTCCAACCTGATTTCAATGTGTTTTGCATTGGTGAGAATTTCATAACATCGGATCTAGAGTTCTTCCAGTTTATTCTTGCCCCCCTCTCTATGCCACATCATTACAGCTTCTAAGTGTCTAAAAAGCCAGATGTTTGTAAAAGTTTCTACAAAATGGAAACTGTAAAAAGCAACCTCTTCACTAAACAGTAAGAGAGTTATTTTTGTTCTCTTCACTCTCAATTTCTTCTGTAACAATGTGACCTTTTAAAAAACACACAAATTAGTAGTTTTAATTTGCAATCTCATTCACACTACAGAAATATGGAAACTCTAATTGCACGGGCAATTAACTTGTCCATTTGCGCCCAATCTTGTCTTGCTAATGTGTAATGATTGGTGTAAAAAAGAAAAGAACTGAGGTAAATAGGAAATATGACCTATAATTTATAATTATACATGCTTATTGGCTTGCATCAAATTTGTATTTTGAAATAGTGTCTCGCTTTTAGCCCTTTGAACTAGGTTTTGGCACAGAAGTAGTACTTTGTTTTATTATTTCATTTTAGACTTTATTTAGATGGCTTAATTTGTATCACTATTCAGGATACCCATCTGTTCCTTATAAGTTCCAGGAATAAAGTGAAGTTTGCACATTATTTTTTTTCCATTGAGGATGAAGCAGAACATAGTTACAGAAGGAACACATCTGCATATTTATGAGCCAAATAAAAAATACAACACAATCACTAAAATTATCAGGAGCTTACAGCTTTTCAGGTATTGCAAGTATAAAATTTGGTTTGCTTTTCTTTAAGGTTTTTTTTTCTATGATAGTACCGATGCAGCAGTTATGAAGACTTAAAAAACATCAATAATTTTAGATTATGTTAAATTTCTAAAGCACCCAATTTAAAGTAAAATGAACTAAACCTTTTTTTCCTCCCTCAGTTTTGATTCTTTTGTGTTATTTATCAGTTGGGTGAAGAGTTCCAGCCCTGACTGTTTATGTCCACAAGTGAAGTTTAAGATTTCATGAATGCTGTGACGTCCACTTAACTTCCACATTAAGTGCACAGGAAGTCATCCTTGCTACTAGAAAAAGCTGACATCTTCTAGAGAGTATGTAATCCAGGGAGGTTAAATTGCATTCGTCATTCTTTATCATGGCTAGCTGATAAAAGCTGCCAAGGAATACCTGGCTCTATTCTAATAGTGAACACTTCAGTGGTCTCTCATTTCCCTACCACCATAAAGGGTATCTAGGTTTTCCTCAGAAAAAGACTTATAGAAAGCTCTAAAATGTGCTGTGTCCAGATCTTCTTTCAGAAAAAACAGATATCCTAGAGATGGAAATGATTTCCTAAAGATATTTATATTAAAATTTCCCAGATTCCATCAGTTTTTGGTAAAACTACAATATCAGAGACCTTGAGTATAATTAATAACCTGACAATTTTAGAGCTGGTTGTTGATCGTGTCACTTGTAAATATGGTAGACTGGCCACACCTGAGACTATTTAAAAATTTTTGAAAAGTTGTTGAGCAAACTTAAGATGGTGTGACGTAAGAGCACACATTTAAAAAGTTCAATTAAAGGTCTGAACACGAAGCCTTGCCTCTTATTCTGTGGACAGAATCACATGGAGATCCTGCAATTAACTGTCACATGTTGTCAGGACTCAACTCCTGTTAACACTGAAGGATGTCAGTTCCCTTTCTTAATCAGCAGAAGGAAATCTTCTTTGCTTTGCACATTTCCAAGGAGTCAGTGAAAGGAAGCACGTAGTAGTACAGATGTGTAGTGAGACACTGGGGAGCAGACAAGAATGTCAAGTAAAAAGCAGCAGACATGAAATTCTTTAGCAATATCTTTGAAATCACATCGTTCCAAAAATAAATGCTGGTTTAAATGTATACTGAGAACAAATCTATATGGTTAGGATTTAAATTATAAATCAACAGTTTATTGCAACTTTCTGTCGGTTCTTAAATAGCAGTTTTATGACCCTGTTTTTCTTTGTAAGCATATAGGATAAGTCAAAATACAAAAATTTAAGCAACAAATCATATTTACACTAGACATTATCATTACGTATTCTAAGGAGAAATAATTAGGAGTAAAATATTTCATACACAGGAATAGAAAATGATTTTACCTAAGGTGGTATTGTATTTGAATTCTTGAAAGGATGATATAAAGAATCCTTTGAATTTGACCTTGGGTAGTTTGTAAGCCATCAGTTAGGTGCTTGTTATCTTATTTCTGCCCTATGTTTGATTGAAATCACATAGATTCTGATATTCTGATATTTTGTTATTTTCATTTGATTACTTGATTTTCCTTTAACCCATATAAAATCTCCTCTATGTAGTTTTTCTTAAAGCTTATTGTGGTTAATGGATTTCAGAATGTATAGGGCAGAGAGTGAAATAAACAGAGGCTACTCTTTGAAGTTAGGCAGAACTAGGCCTAGATCTGAGCTCTACCACTTACTATTGGTGTAGTCTTGGTGTTACTGGTGGATGGTCTTTGAAAACTCTGGTCCGAAGATTTTTTAGGTACTTGCATCTCACAAGAGAAGAATTCAGGCAGAATGCAAAAAAGTAGTGAAAATGATAGTAAGTTTATTGAAGATGAGGGGAAGGCACTGCAAGAGCAAGAAGTTGGGTCCTGCCAGATGGCATGGAAGAGAGGGTCTGTTTTCAAAGGGTAATCTATAAGTTTTGAGGGCAAACTGCTGGAAAAATCTGGGTGGTCTTTGCAGAAGGGGCTAGGGTGATTCATGGGTTTGATTGACAAGGTCTTTAATTTTATGTATGAGATGCAACCACTATGTATAAGGTCTTAAGTAAAGGATTTTACCCAAGAAGTCAAATTGAAGATAGATTCCCTTTTCTGGGCATGTACCATTTTTCTAGTCTGATCTGGCCAAGAAGTACTCTTATTTTTTGAGGCAAGGAATTTATATCTAAAAAGGAATATTCGACTGAGAGGGTGTCTGAGAGTGGTACTGAGTGAGGAGAAGGAATTCAGCATGGGTGAGTAGAAATCATTGCCATAGTTAGCTAATAATTAAGACTGCAGCATGATTTGTTTTACTTTTGACCTTTTATTTGGGGTGTGATTCTTCAGTTTTCACTGCTAATTCAAAGGTGAAGTTTTATTACTTTAAATATGAACATTTTTTACTTTGACTTCTTCTATACTTACTTGGAAACTAGAAATTAAAATAAGGAATCGCTTCCTATATATGCTGGTGATCAGGGCCAGAATTATGTAACCTCTTTGGATGATTTTTTTTAAAGTACTAAGTCCTATGGCAATCACTTTCAGCAGTAATATGCTTCTTTTGCTTTCTTGACTTTGAGTCTTATTAGCATACAATTTTCTTAAACTACTTTGCTAGCTTGTTAACAAGTTTAGTGATGCCACTTACAGCTGGTCTAAGGAAAACTAGGTCAGGTTGCTTGATTTGTCTTTCAAGCAGCCCATGACTGTGCTGTTTTAATTTAATGTTTGTGTACATTTTAGAAAATGAAAAGATGATTTGTTGAATAGCTTTGACTCTATTTTAACTTCCAATAGAATCATTATCTTAATTAAAAAGATACTAGATATAGAACATTTCTCATATATGTTCAATCACCTCTAAAGTTTTTGGGTTTCTGATTATTTCTATGCCAGTTGTTCTTAGCTGGGTTATACTTTAGAACCACTGGGGGTCAGGGTAAAGGAAGGGGGTGTGGCATTTAAGAAATGCTAGTGTCTAGGCACCCATCCCAGACCAATTACATTTGCACCTCTGGGACATATCCAAGCATTTGAAAAATTTAAAATGTACCAAGTGATTTTAATATGTTTTTTACAATAGCTATTATGTCTGAAATGGATCAAACTATTCAGAGGTCAAATAGTTCCAAAATACCAGCAATGTGTAGCTGCTTCTTTATAATTAGAGTGTAGAACATGCTTTCTATTTTAAAGTAATTCTCTTTTTGCTGTCCTAGGAGCTGTACTGGGAGCCCTCTTACTCCATGTCTGGAGAGGAGTGTGTGCACAGTGCATCTCGCTGTTTGGTGGATGAGCTAAACGTAGGTCCTTACAAGAGACCTCAGATGGAGAGAAGTAACATACTTACCTGTGTTGCTCCCCAGTGACTGACTTCTCTCTTCCCAGGCAAAGCACTACTGGACCCAAACTGGAGCTTGGGGGGAGTGCTTCTTATACACAGAAACTGGGGAGCTAGCCTTGCTTTCTTGAGTTTTTAATGTACAGTAGTGAGGAATGTGAGGTAAGTAGTTTTCATAGGAATGAAGAGAACATGAACTTAAGGGATGAGTTCATTAAGAGGGAAGGAGAGGAAATAAAGGAATATAAAAATATAGAAACCAACAATATAACAATTTGCTTTCTCCTCCCCTAAATAAACAACAACCAACAACCAAGCAACCAATGTCAATAATCGGTACAGTGATGGAAACATAGACTATTGTAAGGTTGAATATAAAAGACTAAAATTTAATTCATAACTCATCTTAATCAAGGAAACAATATGACATTTCAAATTATTGCTTAGATATCTCATCTTGTGAATCTCTTACACAGGAAATAAGAGCCAATAACAAACCAAATTATTTGTCTGGCCCAGGGGGATTTCCTTATTTTCTAAGGCTGAGTAATAGTGGTAGAAAAAAGAACAATGGAAAGAAGAGGAGGGAAGGAAAACTAAAAGAGGATCCTCAAAGTACTCGAAGATAGCAGTATGAATAATTAGTATACTGAAAGCTAAATTTGTTGGATTTGACTTTTCTGTCTTAAAATGTGTACACATAAACAGTAGGTGCTAGATGACGAGATGAGGGTAAGGAGTGATTAAGATACCACTCTACTCTCAGGGAGCCAACTCTTGTGTTTGACAGTTTTAATTCTTTTACTTAGAAGAAATGTAGAATAATTTAAAGCAATATAAACCCTTTTTATTTCTATTTTGTTTAGTTTCCTGATTATAGTGATGTTAGAAGTCAATGACTATCACAGAGTAGAAAAGTATAATCACCTCTCTTCCCTGTGCTCTTCTATTTTGAGTTCCAGTAACATTCTCCCTCTTGTCTTCTCTTTCTCCCTCTGCACTGGATCTTTTTTCTCAGGCCACAAATGTTGTCAGCTTTCCTCATTCTACTTGTGACCATTTAGGGTTATTGCATAATAAGTGAGTTAATATAGTAAAATGCCTATAGCAATACCTAACACGGAGTAAACCCCATTCAAGTGTTAGTTCTTTTATTATTATTATTTTAAAAACATACATACAAACAACAACCCCCAAATCTCTTTCTAGAGCCCATCCTTTAGCTTCCTGGCGTCTTCTGATGCTACTCTCTACTCTCTCGTTATGATTAGGTTTCTGCTGTGGCCTTGAAGAATCTGCTAACTGTACCATTACTCTCCTTGTGGGTGTTTTCCCAACTCAGCTCAATCTCCAGGGTCATCTCTACTTCTTCCCAGCATGTACCTGCCTTATAGGGCTCATCCATCTGATGTCATATCTGGTTCTTTCTACCTCATCTGGAAACAAAAATTCAGTCTTTGGAAACAAATTCTAAACTCTGATCTTCCCATCAAACTCTGAGCATTTAGTCCAAGTCTTTCTGTGTGTCTAGCTACCCAGCCCTGGTTAATTCCCAGTATGCATTTCTTTACTGAGTTTATTCTTATCTGCCCATATCGCCATTGTTGTTGTGTTTCTGTCCTTTACCTCTGGGACAGGTGACAGTGACCCATCATGTTTACCCTTCTATCTCAAGAGCCAGTTTCATGGAGGCTTGTCAAATTGAGGGGAAGTCGTGGGAATGTTGCTGAAAGTATTTACTATCTATTATCCTGTGTTTTAATTATTAAGGTGCATGCCTTCATTTGTCTATTACTATAATTAAGGCTTTTGAAAGTTAGAAATTTGTTTTCTCTGTTTTGATTACTATGGAGTACTCAAAATTGTATTCTGCATATTATAGGTGTTCCCTAAATATTTCTGAAATAACCTTTGTAGATCACTTCATGCCATATAAAGCTCTCTCACATGGATTAACTCATTGAATCTCAAATGGGACTCCATGGGAAGTCCCCATTGGGCAGAATAGGGAACAGGTTCAGCAGTGTTACAAGACTAAGTGAGGCAGGCTAGGTTAGGGATAGTCTGGGACTGCTCCCCCTCTAAGCTCAAAGGCTCCTTCCTCTAGCCCACAGGTGAGAGGAGCCAGGCGATGACATATTGTCTCCCCACCTCCAAGTTCAAGGTGGTATAAAAACGACCTACCAAGAGACCCAACCCTTCTTCCTTTACCTCACCTGGCAGAACAGGTGACTTCCCCTCCCTCAATAAAGCTATTCTACCTCACCCATCCGCGTGTTCTGCTTGGATTCTTCCATTTGGAACAAGGACCAAGATCTTCTGAAAACACTGATTGCTGATAACATAAGGAAGGGACGCTGATGGGAGGAAGGCTCATGTCCAAGTTCTCTGATTTTAGACATCCTCATTTTCTTTACTGTACTCCTCTACCTCTGAAACCAAAGGCAACATCACTTTATGTAAACAGCTTTGCCTGTGAGTGATCAGAATGGAGACGCTCTGGCAGGAGGTATCAGGGAACTCTGTGGAAGAGGTGGGGTTTGCTTGAGAAGGGCTGGAAAGCACCGGGCATGGAGTATGTCAGGCAAAGAGAAGATGAATGATTTTTCTTGGAAGATATACCACAAGAAGAAAAAAAGTCTTGTATTAAAATCAGTTTCACTAGTTCTCATTTGAGAAAACAGCAGTACTTGGTTTCGGCAGAAAGTGTTATTTTTAAAGGAAACACATAAATTGCTATGGTACAAATTATAGTTGAATTTGCAGACAGTGTAACTCTGGACACAGGGTAACAGAAATGAACATAGTGGGCTCTGTAGGCAGCTCAGCAAAATTTGAGGCTTTTTGTAATGTCTCAATTTCATTAAAAAAAGTTCTTTTATGGTTATTTATAATCCAAAAAGGGTCAATTTTTTTTTCATTTCAAATAGCTACTCACAGTAATATACTAAGGGTCTATCATTTAGCCCCTGGATATAACATGGAATTTATTTATTTCTCACCTTCTCTATTTATAGGGTATATTTATGGGCAACTGCATTGTGGTGCAAATCTGGAGCCAAATGCCATTTGCCAATATTGTACCAAGAGACTGATTTTTCCTGGTTACTTCTGTGATTCTTGTAATAACATTTTATGTGTTCAATAGTGTCCTGTCAGATAACAAATCTTAAAAGAACATTTACAGTGATGAAAACCTTGGGGGTTGTGATTTTTCTATATCTGCTTCTGAAACCAACCCCATGAAGCGGTTGGTGAGGCCAATAATTCTAGGTCATTTATTCTTTTATTGCTTCTGTACTCTTTTGTTCTACTTGAGTGAAGAGGTTTTAGGAAGTACATGGCAGGCATGCTGATTTCCATTTGAGCTGCTTCAGCTCCACTCTGCATTTTTTTTTCCTTCCTTTTGAGCTCCACTAGGAACCTTATTTCGCTGTTCAGAGGAACTTCAATTTCAAATCATTTTTTCCTGCACATAACACATCTCTCATTGTCAGGCGTGTGCTTTCACTCTTTCAGCTTGCAGTCGTCATTCAGTATGTACCCAAGATTGTCTTGAATCTTTATTTTTTTAAAGTAATGTATGTCTATTTATTTATCAATTGTACTCCAAAGAAATAAAAACATTGTTATTTGCCTTTCCCATTGATCCTTCCTAGCACTGGCTTTAGGAAAGCTTAATAATATGTTGCTAGCATTAATTAAAAAATAAAAAATTATGTAAATGGAAGCAAATAATTTGTTATATCCTGGTAAAGATGTTTTGTCTCTTTCCCGGTTGCATTGGCAGCAGGACACTTGGTGTTCCTTATGTCTTGATGTAATCTCTAAACTAAGAATAATTTGTAGACAAAAAAAAAGATTCTCCCAGAATTGTGCCATTCAGTAATTAAAACCTTTTTTTCTAGATTTCTCATGGTAGCAAATAGTTTGTTGATTTGATTTTCAAATCAGAAAATGACAAAATATTAATGTGTAAGGTAGCTTAATACAAAAAACGTCATAAACATTGTCAGATTTATTTACCAAAGACAATCTATTAACTAATTTTTCAGCCCTTACTGTGAATAATGACATAAATAATATTTTCAAAGAGCTAAGTCATGCCTTAATCATAATTAAATACGCTCTGTGCATTTTCATGTCTCTGACTTTTTAATTTACATTATTCCATCTGCCTCGTAAACCTACTGCCCTTCTCTGCCTGTGAAATATGATTCATTCCTCAGCATTAATCTAAAATTGGCGTTTCATACCTCCTCTGTGAAGTGCTTTTCCTCCAGACATTTTTACCTTTCTATATCTAGAACACTTTGCTAATAGCTCAGTTCTATTTCTTTCTTCCTGGAGTCCTTTTAGGCCAGTAAAAGTATGTTTTACGAATTCGGGGGTGTGTGTATCTGTCCTCTTTCCTTGAGGACAGAGGCATTATTTGGCTCCCAAATTTCCCTTCGTAGCCAGCACTGTGCTTAAATATGGCATTGATTGAAGTTGTGACACCTAGGAATAGTCAAAATGACTGCAACAGGTAATAAATGAAGTATGGGTGAGATTATAAATGACAAAGGCCTCTACTTTGTGAGAGTTTAGAATCCAATACAAATTTTGATATGGATAGAAAGAGAAATATAGAAATAATACCACAAACAAAATAAAATTTTAATAAATGCTCATATAAGCTGTTAATAATAAAGAATTTATATAAGGGCTATTATACTGACTTATCTGCTATTTTTTATGAGAGACTTTTCACTCCCCTCCCTTTGGTAGCTTTTATCAAGGCACCAGGGAGGTGAATCCTTGGACATAGCTCACTAAATTACGGCATCAGGTTGGTGACTAGTACCAGGGACAGATTTTCCCAGCTCCTGAAGTTCTTCAGCTTTGTACCTTAGGAAGGGAAAAAATGATAGTGAATGATTAGATATCTGCAGAGTGAAATGGAGAAGGTATTTTAGCATTTGTGTGTGTATGTGTGTGTGTGTGTGTGTGTGTGTGTGTGTGTGTGTGTGTGTTTGTGTGTATAGTCAGAAAATGACAAATTATAGGAAGAACATCAGCTTCTTGTCAGAGAACCCCAAGTTTGGTGTGGCCTGCTATCTGGAATTCCCTTATTAAGTTATTTAACACCTTTGAGTCTCATTTGCCTCACTTGTAAAATGGAATAATAATGCGTTGTGTAGATTGAAAGAGAAAACTTTTTTTTTTCAAGTATGAAGTACCGTTCCTGGCATAGTGAAGGTCCTTTCTTCCCTTTCCTGCTTATGCTGCAATACTAGAAAAAGTCCTGGAAGTCCTTGGTCAGGACAGCCTAGGATAACACCAGTCAATCCTGACCATCCTGTATTTCCTGTCCACCCTTATATCTCTGCTGGTTCTCTCTGGGCTGATGACTCCCTAGAATTACCATGTGCTAATGCTAGGGTCTTTCATCAAGTTCAGTCTTTGAAAACAAGGATCTTTATCGCCTGCCTGTGTGTGTCAGTTGCAACTGCTATTCCTGGTGTCAGTCAGGGTTTCAGAGATATTTGAAATGAAAAAAAAGTAGGAGGCAGGACTCTCCTGTGGTTACTCTTTGGTGCCATTGGAATGTCTACATATGCCTTGTGGCTTTCTGGTTACTTGGTTGGCTGTCAGTTTACAGTCCACATGACTTTGAGTGAGTAAAAACATCAACAACAAAAAAACACCCATCTTTTTAAAACCACTAACTGTTGGAAGATTCTCTGTCAGCTACTCAAATATCTCTTTCTGTATAGTTGTTTTCTCTCTTGAGGTTACAGTAGTTAGACTTAAAAGCTGTAAATTTAACTTCAAGGCAAATTCTTACATCTGGGTTTTACTATCTATTTTGTAGTAACATGATTGCATTTACATTTTGTGACAGCAAATACATAAATGCTTTAAGTGATGTGCGTTGAAGAAGGTTGTAAAACTTTGTACTGTGTAGACTATGACCACAGATGATGTATAGAAAAAGGACTCAAAGAAAACATACTAAAGTGTTAATAGTGAGTTATTCCTAGATGGTGAAATTATGAGTGATTTTTTTCTCTTTTTGTCTATTTCTGTATTTTCTGAATGTTCAAATATTACTTCTAAAGTGAAGAAACCAGTTATATATGCATTAATATCAGACTTAGCAGCATTGGTCATCATAGGTGCCAAGCTGTTTCTTGTTCTACAGTGATTGCTGGAGTACCCTTTTCTTTATACCTGGTCACAGCTCAGTCAGTACACCTGGATGCCTCCTTTGTCACTAAGTAACTGTGAACTCAGGCAGGTGTCTTCACCTAACTTTCTTTGCCAAGAAAACAGGATTGTCCCATCTATCTTGTTGGATTGTTGTGAAGCACAAATGAGATGATGACAGGAAAAAATTTTGAGAAATCACGGAACATTGTGAAAGGCAAGGCATTGTGGATGATGGCTTTCAATTAATTTACTTTGATATTTCTAGGTGGGGTTTTCATGTAATCATGTATATTGTCCAGGACAGTTTAAATGAACCACCACTAACTGGAACAGAGTGGTCGAAGAAGGATAGAGGAGAATGAGTTATAATAACAAAACAAATCAAGCTTAAGATTTTTTGAGTGCCAGTTACTATTTGAAGCTCAAGTTTAATTCGCAAAGTATACCTGTAAGGTAAGTGTTCTTGTTATTCTGTTTTTACAGATTAGCAAACTGAGGCAGGGAAGTTAATTACCTCTCCATACTTTACCAGTCAGAAAGTGAAATTTCTAAATTGTCTGGCTTTAGGGCCACACTCTTTACCTATGGCTCTACTAGTCATAAGGCTCAGACGGTGGTGGTTACTGAGGACAGAGTAGAAGGCTTATCTATTAAGGCAGAATTAATATTTGTTGTTCATTTACTGTTCCTTTTGTCTTTCTTCTTCAATAGGCTTTCATGAACAATCGGAGTATATTGTATTTGTGCATTTATTCTGAGAGCAACTCTAAAATTGAATTCATTGTATATTCAATTTATACCAAGAATGGACTATTTGCACGAAATCAAAGTTATCTACTTGGCAAAGGGAAATCAAATTCCAGTCTTTGATTCCTTGGCTCAGGTTTCAAATTTCAGGATTGCACTGCCACCTAGTGCAGAGAAAACACATTCCCAGCATGTGGGAGCTAGAGAAGTCATAGAATACTTCGTAGGATGCAAAATAAAACAATTTATATTTAAGGTTTCTTCATAAAAGAGAAAGAGATTTCAGAATTAAGGATCTTCCTATATGTTGTTGAAGGTTAACATGCAATTTGGGAGCTCAGTGTTATTATTCATATTATTAGGTTGATAAACGATAATAGCACAGAAGAGGTTTTGTTTTCTATATCCTATTCTGCCAAGTAAATTTCCTGGATACATGTCTGGTGAGGAAATTATTGCATTTTTTATGAGCCCAAAAGTTCTCAAGAGACTATATGAGCTAAATTGATAGTTACTTTAAAATTTTATTTAGCAAATACTTATCATACCCTTGCATCTTACAAGTCAGTACCAGTTTTAACAAAGAAGACGTAGCTTACCCTGACTGTAGGAGCAGAAGTTCTAGGTGGACCAGCAGCATCAGCACTATCTGGGAGCTGTTAGAAATGCAAATGCTAGTCCTCACCCTAAGTCTTCTTAACCACAAACACCCAGGGTAGGGCCCAGTTATCTGTTTTTAAGTAGCCACCTAGGTGATTCTAATGTAGCTTTGGGTTCCAGTGTCAGAAAAGAAGGCTTTATAGTATGCAGAGAAACATGCAGACGGACCAGTATGCCAGGTTTAATGGAAGGAGCAAAAGAGGCTTAGGACACAAGTCGTGCTGCTAGAAACTTGAAGATCCATAAGGCTGCAAATGTAGCAAAAGCTCCTGGAAGCATGTGTGCCATGGAGAAGAATTGATTTTTCTCTTCCTTGGGGAAATGGAGCTGCTCTTATTTTAGAGGAAGCAAAAGTAATATGCTGAAAGGCTTGGGGATGGGGAAGGTTTATGTTAATATGTTTTTGTGTTATTATCTATGGTGAGAGCACATTTATTTGTGAGAGGAATGGCTATCACCATGGGGCTCTATTTGCTTGCTATGGATGATTAGGCTACAATTATAAGTATAGAACCAAAATAAGCTGATTAAAAATAGAGCTTTAATTATGGTAAAATTTCTTTACAGTAAAACTGAACCCAATGCAAGACTGTGGGAGTCTTGGTTTTAGCAACTCTGATTGTTAACCTCTCAGCCAGAGATTTCTGTGATAAATTTTGGGCTCTTGCTATGGCTAATTTGTAGCATCCTCACACAACTGATATGTACCACTAGGTATTTTGGGTCTTTGACTTTTAAAGTAAATTCAGATGGAATAAAGCTTAAAGCTAGATGCTATCAAGAAGCTAATTTTTAAAAGCTTCTCTCCTTTATTTTAATCTATACGACAATTAAAATGGGGTTCATGGCATCTTTAATGTTACCAGTTTACAGTTACTTTAAAGAATATTTTAAAGTTTATTTTTAAAAATATATGCATGTTAAAATTAAGGAACTTGTCCTACTATGAGTTTTATGGGGTGTCTCAACTTTTGTGCCTTATATCAAAAAACAAGAGGAAAAAATATCTTTTGGCATTTTGTTCCTATTGTGTTCTAATCTGAGGTTTGTCAAATGAAGGGTTACAATCTATTACCTGGTTCTAAAATAAATTTTTTGAGTTGGCTATCCTTATTAAAAATGAGCTAGAATAAAACAGAAAAGGCATTACACTTGCATAGGATACATTATTTTCTGCAACTTGTGTGTGTGGGTACTGATTGATCACACCAAATTCAATCCATCCTTCAAGCAACTTCAGAACCATCTTTCTAAATACACATATAAAAGTCATTCTTGACTTCAAATTCTTCTCCCAGTTCCTGAAACAGAATAAGTTCAAAACTTTCATTGTCATTCAAGATCTCTTACCCATCTCCTCCTGCTTGGAATTTCAAAGTGACATCACTTCTTAGTTGCTCAAGCTCAAAACCAAGTAGTTGTCTTTGCTTCCCACCTCTTTCCAATCTACCCTGGCAGTCTTACCTCTTCATTCTCATCCATCTGAGTTAAAATTCACCATGTCAGAGTAGCCAGCCTTCAATCTCGATCTCTAACGCTCTAGCGTGCATCACCATGTTTTATGTTTTTCACCAGAGTTTCAACTAAAGTCATCTTGTAAATGTGTCTGGCATTACACCAGTATGTAAACCCCATGGGACAGAGATCTGGTCTTTCTCTGTTATATTCCTAGTGCTGAGATAAGTTCAGAGTTCATGGTAGAAGAGGCACCCCTAAATATTTACCAAATGAAAGCGTTCCTGAACTAAACTAGTTATTCTTCAATTGTTCCCTTCCACCCTTTTGTTCTGCTGCTTTCTCTGCCTAAGATACACTATACCCACTTATTCTCTTGCTAGGCTTCCATTCATCCCTTAAGATTTTGTCTCCTGTACGAAAAATTTCCTGATGGCTACAGATAGAGTTCACAGTTGTTCTCAGTGGTTGTCCTTTTTATTTTCTGTGTTGCTATCATCTTTCATTCCCAAGGAGATTGTGAGCTTCCTCAGGACAAGGCTGTGGTTGATTAGTCACACTTCTTGTCTCCTCAACTCCTAGCATATACCTGACACATGTTCCATATTTGTTGTTTATTGAATGAGTCAGTAAACAAGTGAAAGAAAGTAGATGATCAAGAAAGATGGTTGTTGGTGATGATGCTTACTGATTTAAACTATAAGTTCACAAGCTTTTTGTATATTCTGTAGAACAGATGTGTACAGAAGCTGAGGGGCAAATATATAAATATTCTGTATGGAACATTTCTATTTATAAAATGGATTCTTTTAAATGCACAGTCATAGTAGTGCATTTACAATATGCTATCATTGCTCAGATATCCTTTCCACATGGGTTTTCAGAGGGAACTCCTAGGTGAAGTAAGGGAGCGGTGTTAATGGTGAAAAAGTTTTCAAGCCTTTGACTTCAAGGTACGAAGAAGTCAAAGCAGAGCAGAGCAGAATAATGTGTCATTTGCTCTGCTTTTTTGTGATGTCATGTCAGGAAATATAATTAATAACAAATGGGATGGAGGGAGAAGACAAAAGAATCCATAGATGGTATACATCTTCAAGTCCTCTGGATTTACATTTTTTCTTAATAGAAATTGTTGCTTGTTCTTTGTCATCTTAAATAAAACTGCCAATCTCGAAAGAAGACAGATCACTTATGAGTCAACCTATTTTCACCTCTTCAATCTTTTATGAAAAGGTTCTCTTACCTGCTTTCAGATTTTAGTTGTAGAGAGTTCTTTAAAGTGGGTTGAGGAGGAGCAAGTGCAGAGGTGAGATCTCTGAAACACTTAAAAGAAGTTCTCAAATAATTAATAGTATAGGAAAAGCTGTCTCTCTTTTTTCTTACTGGAGTAAGTAAAAGAGATGGTCCATATTGCAAATCAAGAACTTCAATGGAAGCCCTATTGGAACATGCCTTTCTACCTGTGGATCCAGGTTCAGGTTAATAGATTGCTTCATTCAATTACCCCTGACTGGTTTAAATAAATAAGCAGGGCTCTGACCATTCATATTTCTATCCTGAGCCAAGACGTCAGCCTTAGGAAATGAGAATTTTGATAAAGGAGAACGATAGAGCCTGTGGCACATCCTAAGCATGAAGACAAGGATGTTCCTCTGTGAGAGGGAGGCAAGACTCCAACCTGTGGGCCTGGAGTAGACAAGGAATGGGGAAGAGCATGGACATTGCAGTTTGCCTGTTCTCAATTCACTGAGGGAACTCTCCAGCAAGTGAGAGAGGCAGACAATGAAAGAACTTTTAATGAAAACCAAAGAAATGAAAAGGAAGCAGTAGTGTTATCTGTTTTTTTAATAGTTAAATAAAAATTGAATCAGTGGAAGAAAAACTAAACTAAAGCAAATTCACAGAAGCAAAACCACTTCAAAAAATACTTTGTACTAAATACCATGACTTATTAAGATCATTGGATCTTCTGATCACAAGAGTCCCTGTTTTCAGACTTGACATCCATGTCACCCAAGCAAGATAGGGCCAAAAATAGGTCATCCTGCATGGGTGAGGACAGGCCTGGTGGGCCTTTTCGTGAGATACTTGGCTTTAGGGGAGGGATTGGGCATGTGTGACAGGGCTGTGAGTAAAACATCTCTCTCTGGGTCTGCATTCCTAATAATTTGCTCTCAACTTTTTTATGGGGGATAATATTGACTTCCATTAATACTCTGCTTGACTAATAATCTTAGAGATTAGAGGAAACAAATAGGGGGCTTTATGTCACATTTTATCAAAATTGCCACTTGTGGATTAGAGAGAGCCTATATGCATTGAGTAATAGCTGTAGAGCTTTGTGCAAGTTACCTCATACTGTGCCTCGGTTACCTCGTATCTGTGCCTTGGTTACCCCATACCTGTGCCTCGGTTTTCTCATCTGGCCAGTGAGGATAATTTTAGTCTTACCTTGCAGTGGTTGTGAGAACTGAAATGTCTTTAGGCTTCAAGCAACAGAGAGAAGCACATTAGGAAGTGTCAGACATCAGGACAATTAAGGACGACAAATGATGAGTTTGGTGTTAGACCTTAAGCCTTTTCTAATCATTTAATTAATAAAACTTTTTATGTAAATATTTACATCCTGTTTTATAGCTAAGGCAGTTGAATAACAGAGGGGTTAACTAACTTGCCCAAGATCATACAACTAGTAAGCTTCAGAACAAATGGGGGCTTCAAACCAAGGTGAACTAGGCAGCAAGGCTCCTGGGAGTTCTTCCACCTCTGCCTTCCAATAGGCAGTTCTTTACTAGATCCCCAGTCCTCTAAAAGCTTCCACTGTATTCCTATAGCAGTTCTGAAAGCTTTCACTGTGTTCCTATAGCAGTTCTGAAAGCTTCTACTGTGTTCCTATAGTGGCTTGCCTGGGTCTTTCTGGTGAATTTCTCCACATCCTGATGTTTTTTTTTCTTTTCAGCAAACATTTCCCTCTGTTAATCCCTCCTTCAGTGTAACCTTGTTAGCTTTGAGGACACACCCCTGGCTAGGCCTGAGCTTACCCAGCTGTCTCTCCCACCCCTTTCTCTGCTTCCATTTAAAGTGTGACCACATACCTCTGGTTCTCTCCCTTTGCTTTTAGCCCCTACAGGGGCAAGAGGAACCAAGGTTGGGGCCAGAACTTACAGTCCCAGAGAAACAACACGGGGGTTTTAGGGGAGCAGTGACTCCCTTCCAACCCCTTCTTCATAGGGACTGTTGGATACCCAAGAAAACCTATTGGGAAAATGAAGAACTACTGGTAAGACTGTGATTCTGGAAAGCTGGGGGAGACTAGGCTAGGACCCCTCAGAACCAAGGGTCTGTTTTTGTGGTGGTGGTGAAATGAGAGGAGATGAGAGAAAGAGAGAGGCAGAGATAAAGATGGATGAAAGAGTAAGGAAAGAGAGAAAGCATGTGAGGTAGAGACAGAAAATCATAAAAGAAAACAGAGACAGGGAAATAGGGCAGAAACATGAGAAAGTGAGATAGTGAGAAAGAAAGATTGATAACATGACAGGGTCCATGGGAGCCAGAAGAGTTCTGATTCATTAAATCACTAAGTAAGATTTCAAAGTATAAATGAAAAAAAAATCTGTCTTGGGGTTAAATCAATTATATTAATTGGATTTACCAAGTTTAAAAATATGAAAGTAGTTCCCATCTGGAGGGATTCCTATTTGAATCATTCTCTTTTCTCCTCTTCAGGAAAATTTCAGTTTTCTTCTTTGTGTGCAGTTTCCTGGGACCCTGGGCATCTGCGACTGTCAAGCGCCGTCCAAGTAAGGGCCAGAGTTTCTGGACTTTGGAACTATCACTTGTCACCAAAAACAGCCAGGGGTGTGATAAGGCATGGGTGTGGCAGAGTGAAGACTGAATGTAGCTCCATGCTCTTTCACATCTTCCCTCTTTGATCCTGCTTTGGGCCATGGAGCTACTCTGTGGTTGGTTTTCTTGCTTAATGCTGAATCTGAAAGGGAAGTCCTGACTGTGATTATAGTCGGCAGTACTCTAGTGCCTAGTACAGTACCTGGTTCAGATGGTGATTGGTAAATATCGGGAGGATTCATGGATGAGTAGATGGGTAGATGGATGGATTGGCCTCAATAATCAAGGTCAGGGAAGATATGAAGAAAATGTTTTTGTACTCTGATGGAGAGGCCAAAGCTCTATAACTGGAAAGTGCTTCTTCTGAAGTCTGGGAAGTCTCTGTCATCAACTGAGTCTTATCAAGTCTCTGGAGTTGGATAGTTACAAGAACTCTTCTTTGGTGGCACAAAAACTCCCTCACTACAAGCCTTCATTTCTGTAAGGGGCACCCAATTCAATTCAGGATTTTCTGTCAAATTGAGAGTTTAATTCTTCTCATGGTTAGTTTCTGCTTTTTATTCTTCCCAACTCTAGGATACTAGCAATAATCCAGTTGAGACATTTATTTGATCCCTTAGAATGAATTTATCAAATTAAATGCATCCTGTGTATTTTATTTAGAGTTAGTAAGTACTAAAACTACCAGACTCCTCTATTTGACAAAGATGTGTAAGAACTTCACTTTCCAGAAGCCCCATTGAGCTGGGTCAAGGCTGGCTCTGGATTCTTACTGACATTCTAAAATTGGTGATGTTCAAGGAATATTTTCTAGCCCAAACCACCAGAAATTTCCAAATAGGTTTGTGACTTTGTGCCATTCAGGACACTGGGCAGCTTTGGTTCCAAAGGAACAAGTTCCTACCCTCAAAAGGAACATTTTTCTTAGCACAAATCATTAAAGCAACTTTGTGCCTTTCATACCTTCCAGAATGAGTTGAAGATGGATGAATTATGAACATTGAGGCATAGAGTAAAGCTAAAAACACTACTATGTAGGCAAGCTTGTATAACATTGTACTTTAAACAGTAGCTCAGTTATTAGTATTATTAGTGGTATATCTGCCATCTTTGTAGTGAACAAAGTTGGATGACATGCTATCATTTTTGCAGGATTCCCTATCAATTCAAACTCTAATGATGGAAATGAACTCTGTCCCAAGATCAGGATTGGCCAAGATGACTTGCCAGGCAAGTAGCAATGTATCATATTTGAAACAAGTTGTCCCCCAAATGAGAAAGCTGTAGAAAGGAATAAAGTCAATCTCATTTTCAACTTTTCATTTTGTTTTCCCTTTCTGTAGGGTTTGACCTGATCTCTCAGTTCCAGGTAGATAAAGCAGCATCTAGAAGAACTATCCAGAGAGTGGTGGGATCAACTGCATTACAAGTGGCTTACAAATTGGGAAATAACGTAGACTTCAGGATTCCAACCAGGTAATCTATCAAAAATATTTTATCTAATAATCTTCAAATGTGTTTTTAAAATGGACAGCTATGCTCTGCTAGAGAATTTTCTCATGCTTAGCACTTCCTGGATCATGATTTTATTTAAAGATGAAGGAATTTATTCATCTGTCCAGCGTTAGTTCCTGAATACTGCTCTTCATATTTTCAGTATGTAATTTATTTTCTATTCCAGGAAAAAAAATCTTTGAGACTATTATGCATTGATCCAGGACATGTTCTTATTACCTCGCTTTCTGTTTTTCTATAATTTGTCTGGTTTTGACTGAAAGGACCCTCTGTGAGAAGTGCCAGACATGAAGCATAAATTTAACTAAGAGCCACACAGTGGTTAGAGGCTCACAATGGTGCTGTTCAAGTGCCTTGGTGCTGAAATAGAGTCACGTATGGAGTGCTTAGCTCCCAGCATACACCAAACTAGCAAAACTAAAATAATTATATCAGAAACAATGGTAGTGATAATAGCAGTGATAAATCTTCCATTTCATTGGTGTCCTTTTCTGGAATTAAGCCTTCATGCCATTATGTGAATAGGCTTCAGTGATTTAGTTCTTATATTACCAATATACCCTATTTGTGATGATTATGATTAGTATATGTTTTAATGCATTGCAAAAATAGAATTAAAATTCCTTTAATAGATGAACAAGAAAATTAGGACTTGGATGGACATAAGTAAGAAAGATAAATGACTAATTACAACAATAAAAGAATATCTAAATGGTTATAAATGAAAAATTTCCTCAGGTTAGAAGAGTCTGATATAATATAGTGCCAGACTGCAATCAGACATTCATATTTTGAACATGCCATATTGTATAATACAATAGTGTACTCTATAAGCTTTTTATTATTTACTAATTAATATTAATCTCAACTTCCTCACAGCCCCATGAGATAGGGACATTATTGTCCTTATTTAATGGAGGAGGAAAAGTTAATACAGTTGTGTAAATGAGTTAAGGGTTGGTCCTACTGGGAGGCTGGAAACCCAGCAGTGTGGATTCACATCTTGCGCTTCTAACCACTACTCTATGTTGAGCCTGGAAAACCATTCACATTAGGAATGATTAAGGGTGTATGTTCTTTTCATGCTCAGAGTGCTGGTTGTATTCTTTTTTTATTGTTTATTCATTTATTCATATGTGTATACATTGTTTGGGCCATCTCTCCCTCCTACACCCTTGCTTCTAGGCAGAACCTGTTCCACCCTCTTCTCCAATTTTGTTGAAGAGAAGACATAAGCAATAATAAGAAAGACAAAGCGTTTTTGCTAGTTGAGATAAGAATAGCTATACAGAGAGATTCCTAGCATTGCTTCCATGCACATGTGTATTACAACCTGAATTGATTCATCTCTACCAGACCTCTTCACTACTTCCCTGGTCACCTTCCTATAGTGACCTCTGTCAGCTTAAGATTACTTTATTCACTCCTCTACAGTGGGCATATCAAACACTTTCAAGTTTTAGGTTTCCTTCCCTTTCCCTATTCCTCCTGTATGTGTTCTCCCCTTAGTGTTTGACCCATGTCCAACAATATTACTGCATTTGTTTTAGGTCTAAAGTCTGCATATGAGGGAGAACATTTGATTTTTGGTCTTCTGAACCTGGCTAACTTCACTTAAGATAATGTTCTCCAGTTCTATCCACTGACTTGTGAATGACAAAATTTCATTCTTCTTTGTGGCTGAGTAAAATTCCATTGTGTATAAATACCACATTTTCTTAATCCATTTGTTGGTAGTGATGCATCTTGGCTATTTCTATAACTTGGCTATTGTGAATAGCGCTGCAATAAACATGGGTGTGCAGGTGTCTATGGAGTAACCCAAGTTGCATTCCTTTGGGTATATCCCTAGGAGTGGGATTGCTGGATCATATGGCAGATCTATGTTTAGTTTTTTAAGAAGCTTCCATGTTGTTTCCCAAAGTGCATGTACTAGCTTTCATTCCCACCAGCGGTGTATGAAGATTCCTTTTTCCCTGCATCCTCGCCAGCATTTGCTGTTGGTGGTGTTTTTGATGATAACTATTCTAACAGGAGTGAGGTGGAATCTTAGTGTGGCTTTGATTTGCATTTCCTTTATGGCCAGGGATGGTGAGCATTTTTTCATGTGTTTTTTGTTCATTTGGATTTCTTCCTTTGAAAAAATTCTGTTTGGTTCAGTTGTCCACTTCTTTATTGGTTCATTGATTTTAGGAGAGTTTAGTTTTTTGAGCTCTCTGTATATTCTGGTTATCAGAACTTTGTCTGATGTACAGACAACAAATATTTTCTCCCAGTCCGTGGGTGGTCTCTCCAGTTTAAAGACCATTTCTTTTGTTGTGCAGAAGATTTTAATTTCATGTAGTCCCATTTGTCCAACCTTTCTCTTAGTTGCTGGGCTGCTGGAGTTCTACTGAGGAAGTCCTTGCCTACACCTATTGCTTCCAGAGTATTCTCTGCTTTTTCCTGTACAAACTTCAAAGTTTCTGGACTGATATTAAGGTCCTTAATCCACTTTGAGTTGATATTAGTACAGGATGATAGACATGGATCTAGTTTCAGTTTTCTGCAGGCAGATATCCACTCTTCCCGGCAACATTTGTTGAAGAGGCTGTCTACTCTCCATCTTATGTTTTTGGCACCTTTGTCAAAAATAAGGTGGGCATAGCTGTGTGGATTCATATCCAGGTCCTCTATTCTGTTCTACTGGTCTTCATATCTGTTTTTATGCCAGTACCATGCTGTTTTTATTGCTATTGCTTTGTAATATAGTTTGAAATCAGGTATTGTGATACCTCCAGCATTGCTCTTTTTGCTGAGTATTGCCTTGGCTACTCACTGTCTCTTGTGTTTCCAAATGAACTTTAGGGTAGATTTTTCAATCTCTGTGATGAATGTCATTGGGATTTTCATGGGAATTACATTAAACTTGTAGATTGCTTTTGATAGCATAGCCATTTTTTACTATGTTGATTCTACCGATCCATGAACATGGGAGATTTTTCCACCTTCTAGAGTCTTCTTCAGTCTCTTCAGAGATTTGTAGTTTTCATTGTAGAGGTCATTCACATCCTTTGTTAAGTTTGCTCCTAGGTATTGATTTTTTTTGAGGCTATTGTAAATGAAATTGTTTTCATATATTCTTTCTCAATTTGTTCATTGTTGGTGTATAGAAAAGCTAATGATTTTTGTAAGTTGATTTTGTATCCTGCCACTTTGCTGTAGCTCTTCATGGTGTCTAAGAGTTTTTTGGGTCTTTGAGATATAAGGTTATGTCATCTGCAAATAGGGATACTTTCACAGTTTCTTTACCTATTTGTATTCCTTTTATTTCTTCTTCTTGCCTAATTGCTCTGGCTAGAAATTCCAGTTCTATGTTGAATAGGAGTGGGGAGAGTGGGCATCCTTGTCTCGTTCCTGATTTTAGGGGAAATGGTTTCAGTTTTTCACCGTTAAGTATGATATTGGCTGTAGGTTTGTCCTATATAGCTTTTAGAATGTTGAGGTACATTCCTTCTATTGCTTGTTTTCTTAGAGCTTTTATCATGCAGTGGTGTTGGATCTTGTTGAAGGCTTTTTCTGCATCTATTGAGATGATCAAGTGGTTTTTGTCTTTGCTTCTATTAATGTGCTATATTACATTTATTGATTTGCATATGTTGAACCACCCCTGCATCCTTGGGATGAAGCTGACTTGATCATGGTGAATGATCTTTTTTTCTTTTTTTGTTTATTTTTATTTTTATTTTTTTTCCTTTTTCTTTTATTATTCATATGTGCATACAAGGCTTGGTTCATTTCTCCCCCCTGCCCCCACCCCCTCCCTTACCACCCACTCCGCCCCCTCCCTCTCCCCCACCTCAATACCCAGCAGAAACTATTTTGCCCTTATTTCTAATTTTGTTGTAGAGAGAGTATAAGCAATAACAGGAAGGGACAAGGGTTTTTGCTGGTTGAGATAAGGATAGCTATACAGGGCATTGACTCACATTGATTTCCTGTGCGTGGGTGTTACCTTCTAGGTTAATTCTTTTTGGTCTAACCTTTTCTCTAGTACCCGCTCCCCTTTTCCTATTGGCCTCAGTTGCTTTTAAGGTATCTGCTTTAGTTTGTCTGTGTTAAGGGCAACAAATGCTAGCTAGTTTTTTAGGTGTCTTACCTATCCTCACCCCTCCCTTGTGTGCTCTCGCTTTTATCATGGCTCATAGTCCAATCCCCTTGTTGTGTTTGCCCTTGATCTAATGTCCACATATGAGGGAGAACATACGATTTTTGGTCTTTTGGGCCAGGCTAACCTCACTCAGAATGATGTTCTCCAATTCCATCCATTTACCAGTGAATGATAACATTTTGTTTTCTTCATGGCTGCATGAAATTCCATTGTGTATAGATACCACATTTTCTTAATCCAGTGAATGATCTTTTTGATGTGTTGTTGGATTTGGTTTGCCATTATTTTATTGAGGACTTTTGCATTGATGTTCATTAAGGAGATTGGCTTATAGTTCTCCTTTTTGGAGGTGTCTTTGTCTGGTTTTGGGATGAGTGTAATACTGGCTTCAAAGAATGAGTTAGGTAGTGTTCCTTCCCTTTCTATTTTGTGGAAAAGTTTAAGGAGAGTTGGTATTAGTTCTTTAAAAGTCTGATAGAATTCAGCAGAAAATCCATCAGGTCCTGGACTTTTATTTTTTGGGAGACTCTTTATTGCTGCTTCAATTTCATTTTGTGGTATAGATCTATTTAGGTGGTTAATATCCTCTTGGTTCAGTTTTGGATGGTCCTAAGTATCTAGAAATTTGTCCAATCTTCAAGATTTTCAAATATATTCAAAAATAGGTTCTCAAAGTAGTCTTTGATGAATCCCTGGATTTCTGTGGTTTTTGTTGTTATTTTCCCTTTTGCATTTCTGATTTTACTGATTTGGCTTTTTTCTCTTCTCATTTTAGTCAGATTTGCCAGGGGTTTGTCAATCCTGTTTATGTTTTCAACTTTTTGTTTTGTTGTTGCTTTGTATGGTTTTTTTTGGTTTCTATTTCATTAATTTTGGCCCTTATTTTTAATATTTTCTCCTTCAGCTTAATTTGAGTTTTACTTGCTCTTGGTTTTTTAGGAGTTTGAGATGTAGCATTAGGTCATTTATTTGAGATCTTTCTGTCCTTTTAATATATGTACTCATGGCTATAAACTTTCCTCTTAGGACTGCCTTTGCTGTGTCCCATAGGTTTGATAGGTTGTGTTTTCATTTTCATTAACTTCCAGGAACGTCTTAATTTCCTCTTTTATTTCATCAATGACCCACTGATCATTGAGCAATGTGTTGTTCAGCTTCCAATTGTTTGTGTAATTTCTGCTGTTGTTTTTGTTGTTGAGTTCTAGTTTTAATGCATTGTGATCAGATAGAATGCATGGGATTATTTCTATTTTCTTATATTTGCTGAGGCTTGCTTTGTGCCCTAAGATATCATCAATTTTGGAGAAAGTTCCATGCTGAGAAGAATGTACACTGTGCGGAAGTTGGATGAGATATTCTGTAGACATCAGCTAGGTCCATTTGATCTATGGTGTGATTTAGTTCTAGAATTTTTTTGTTGATGTTTTGTTTAGATGACCTATCTATTGATGATAGGGAGTATTAAAGTCTCCTACTACTACCGTGTTGGAGTCTATATATGCTTTTAGGTGCTTCAGAGTATGTTTGATGAAATTGGGTGCACTGACATTAGGTGCATATAGGTTGATAATTGTTATTTCCTTCTAGTGTAGTTCCCTTTTTATTAGAATGAAATGTCCTTCTTTATCTCAGTTGCTCAATGTAAGTTTAAAGTCTACTTTGTCTGAGATAAGTATTGCTACCTCTGTCTGTTTTCGGGGGCCATTGACTTGGTAAATCTTTTAGCCTTTCACCCTGGTTGTATTCTTAAACTTCAAAAATTTAGTTTTTTTCTTTCTTAAATAAAGTAATGGTATAGCATAAGACTTCCCTTCCAAGTGCTGATCTAATTTTCTCTTCTATGATTTAAAGCAGAATCTGAACTGCCATTAACTCTAAGTTCATAGTTTGATCAACTTGAGGTCAGGTAGCCCCTCTATCTCCAGCTCATCTTTGTTGATTTTCTCTAAGTGCCTAGGTCATTACTAATATTGTACATAGGCCATAACCAATGTGTCACATTCACTACCTCTCTGACTTCTTGTCCCCACAAAGACAAAAAAAACCCTCTTCTTTTAACTATAAAACTTATTAAGAGGTGAGGAAAGAAGGAAGAAGAAATTAGAAGAAGGATTTAAGAGAAGGGTTATCCATGGTCCTGAATATGAAGTAAAATCTATTTTGGGGCAAGTTATTTTTTGACTTTTTTATTATTGTTGTACTGGGGGTACATGTATTTGGTAAATGTATTGTGACATTTACCAAAGTTCTTACAAGGCAAATTATTTAAGCTTGAGTTATTTCACTTTAAATTTAGAAATAATATAATAACTATGTCATAAAGTTGCTATTTTGAGCAAGCATTAATACATGGTGACAGGGCCTGGTCGTTGGTGGTGTCAGGCAATTATACAATTAGTGGTGGAGTGTGGTAGAAGGGGAGAGGGTGTGCAGGTGACACTGCACTCCTTAGTAGATCCTTTCTTTCTAAGCCGATTTCCAAGTTCTCATTCAAAAGGCAGGTGATGAGGAACATAGGAATTATTCTCAGAGAGCAGCTAACCTTGGTTGAAAGGGACCTTCCATACTGGAGAATGTAGGTTCTGAGACATCAAAATCAAACCACTAGCAGGATCTTTGTGGGAGGAAAAATACGGCATGTGGAACTAATATGACAGTCATAATTTATCTTTATTTACTTTTCATTATTTTTCTTAAAAACCAGAAGATGTAATTTTTTGCTGCTTTTTATCTTTTATTTTATGCATTATAGCTTCGTATTCTCAACTCCCACTTATAAACATGTTTGTTTGTCTTGAAGTCACACACCTTAGCTTTGTTTAGATTAAAACCACAAATATTTCAAGACCCAAAGACTATTTTTGAATCTTTTATTCAAATCTGTGTGGTTTTCCATTCAATGTATTCCATGAAGATTATATAATAAATAAATCATTTCTAGACACAGCTTCTTTTAAATTATGTATGATGTCAGGTTTATTTATTGATATGCATAATGTATATGTAAGAATAGAATCTCAGGTGTTCAAAAAAGACAATGGGCTGACTGATATTAAATTTGAAAGGCTTTTAAATGATCTTAAGCAAATACAAATATGTATATATTTTATTAATATGAGCAATAAAATGAATTTTCTTTTCTTAATATATTGACATACTATATTAGTCTAGGTTTTTTGTGGTACTAAGGTTTGAACTCAGGGCTTCATTCTTGCTAGGCAGGTGCTCTACCACTTGAACAACACCTTTGGTCCTTTATTTTTTTGCTGTTATTATTTTTGTCTTTTATTTTTTGAGATAGAGTCTTGCTTTTTGTCTAGACAGTACTGGACAGTGATCCTCTTATTTGTGCTTCCCCACACAGCTGAGATAACAGGTGTGGACCACCACACGCAGCTACTGGTGAAGGGGGCTTGCAAACTTTTTGCCTGGGCTGGCCTCAAAATGCAATGCTGTCAGTCTCAGCCTCCTAAGTGGCTAGGATTATGGGCTTGAGCCACATACCTGGCCTCCAAACTGAATATTTTTAAATGTACAGGCTAAAACCTCTTGTACACTTGACATACATAAAAGATATTTAATGAATTGAAAACTTTGCAGTAAGAGCAGCACAATTACCCATGATTGTTAAAAAGTGTGGACTGATAAAGTATTTCATCCAGTGCTATAAGCACAAAACAGTCATATGAGAAAAATAATAGGACTGGAGGTGTGGCTCAAACAGTAGAGTGCCTGCTTCGCAGGTGTGAATCCAAGTTCAAACTCCAGTCCCACCAAAAAAAAAAAAAAAAAAAGAAAGAAAAAGAAAATAATGAATTAAAGGAGTACTTAGGTGTTAAGCTACTCACATGAATAGTTTCTCATGTTTACCTTGGACAAAACAATGAAATCTTTTTGAGATAGTTGACACATCTTATTGATGGTTTTAAAAAATATTTGCAGAAAAAACTGAAACTAGATCCATGTTTATCACCCTGTACTAGTATCAACTCAAAATGGATCAAGGACTTAAATATCAGACCCCAAACTCTAAAGTTGGTACAGGAAAGAGCAGGAAACACTCTGGAAATAATAGGTATAGGAAAGGACTTTCTCAATACAACCCCAGCAGCCCAGCAACTAAGAGAAAGGATGGACAAATGGGGGTTCATAAAATTAAAAAGCTTCTGCCCAACAAAAGAAATGGTTTCTAAACTGAACAGACCACCCACAGAGTGGGAGAAAATATTTTCCAGCTATACATCAAAGTTCTGATAACCAGAACATACAGAGAACTCAAAAAACTAAACTCTCCTAAAATTAATGAACCAATAAAGAAATGGGCAACTGAACTAAACAGAACTTTCTCAAAAGAAGAAACTCAAATGGCCAAAAACCATTTGAAAACATGCTCACCATCTCTGGCCATAAAAGAAATGCAAATCAAAAGCACACTAAGATTCCGTCTCACCCCTGTTAGAATAGCCATCATCAAAAACACCACCAACAACAGGTGTTGGTGAGGATGTGGGGAAAAAGGAACCCTCATACACTGCTGGTGGGAATGCAAACTAGTACAACCACTCTGGAAAAACATTTGGAAGCTTCTTAAAAATCTAAACATAGATCTGCCATATGACCCAGTAATCCCACTCCTGGGGATATACCCAAAGGAATGTGACACAGGTTACTCCAGAGGCACCTGCACACCCATTATATTGCAGCACTATTCACATTGTGAATAGCCAAGTTATGGAAACAGTCAAGATGCCCTACTACTGATGAATGGATTAAGAAAATGTGGTATTTATACACAGTGGAATTCTACTAAGCCACGAAGAAGAATGAAATCTTATCATTTGCAAGTAAATGGATGGAACTGGAGAACATCATTCTTAGCAAGGTTAGCCAGGCTCAGAAGACCAAAAATCATGTTCTCCCTCATATACAAACTTTAGATCTAGGGCAAATACAGCAATGTGGTTGGACTTTGATCGCATGATAAGGTGAGAGCACACATGGGAGGTATGAGGATAGGTAAGAAACCAAAAAAACATGATAGTGTTTGATGTCCTCAATGCAAAGGAACTAATGCAGAAACTTTAAAGTGACAGAGGTCAATAGGAGAAGGGGATCAAGAACTAGAGAAAAGGTCAGTTCGAGAAGAATCAACTTAGAATGTAACACATTTGTACATGGAAGCAATGCGAGGAATCTCTCTGTATAGCTATCCTTATCTCAACTGGCAAAAATGCTTTGTCTTCCTTATTATTGTTTATACTTTCTCTCCAACAAAATTAGAGATAAGGGCAGAACAGATTCTGCCTGGAAGCAAGGTAGTGGGGGGGAGAGGGAAGGGGTGGGAGGAGAGGGAGGGGGAGAGGGTAGGGAGAAGAAATGGCCCAAACATTGTATGCACATATGAATAAATGAAAAAAATTTGCAGAAAAAATTAAAAGTTTTAAATGAAATCATATGATAAAGTTTTATAGTTAAATCCAAAGTAAAGATAAAAATCCTAACATACTAAGTAGTTTCATTTATTGCTAAATATCCTTGAAACTAAGGAATTTTCTAGTGTAGAATTTTAAAAAATTTTAGCATAAATTAATTGTAGAAAGGGATTTCATTGTGATATTTACAACATGTATATATTTTGAACAGATTCACCCTGTCTATATTTCTCTTTCTTTTTTATTTATTGTGGTACTGAGTGGGGGTACATTGTGGCATTTACAAAAGTTTTTACAATGTATCAAAGATGTCATACTTGAATTCACCCCCTCTACTATACTTCTTTACCCTCCCCCTCCCCATTCCTGGAATAGTTTCAACAGGTCTCACTTTTCCATTTTTATACATGTACACAGCATCTGCACCATTATTCACCCTCCCATACCCTTTCCCCACTTCCCCCTCACACACTGGTATAAACCCCCCATGCAGGACCTGTTCTTCCCTCTTCTTCTCCAATTTTGTAAAAGAATAAAAACTGACATTTTTGCTTGTTTAAGATAGCTACACAGGGAGTTTCCTTGTGGCACTTCCATGTATATATGTATTATAGCTTGAATTGGCTCATCTCTTCTATTTTTCTTCTTTCTACCTTAGTTCCTTTCTTATGGTGATTTCAACAGGTTTAAAAATTCTACACTCATTCTTGAGAGTACATCAACCATATTCACCTTCTTAACATCCTTCTTTTACCCTCCCCTCTTGTCCGTGATCTCCCCTTGATGTGAACTGTTTTTCACAATATTGCTTATATTTGTAAGAGTTCTATATTCTACATATGAGAGAAAATGTGTGGCCTTTGGCCTTCTAAACTGGCTAACTTCACTTAAGACGATGTTCTCCAGTTCCATTCATTTACCTGAAAATAATAAAATTTCATTCTTTTTTGTGGATGAGTAAAATCCCATTCTATATAAATACTACATTTTCTTAATCCAATATTTCTCTTTCTTAACCACTCTCTTTTCTCCCCCCTAATTTTTAATAGCTTTTGTAATAGCAGCAGCACACATGCTATTATAAAAACCTTGCATGTTTGTAAAAATGAAATCAGTATCCATTGAGGTCTTTCTTTCTCTTCTTTACTCTTCACAAGAAGGAAGCTACATAACAAGAGTTTGAACTAAAGGAAGGTTATTTGGAACTCTGGGTCCTAGTTCATAAATGTTTTCAGAAATGTTAAATCTTATATCAAGTAAACAAAATTCATTGGTGTTTAGTTTTCCAGCATTTCTTCCCTGCTTAGGATTTTTTTCTATGCTTAGAAGAAAGGTAGCTAACTTTCAAGTCCTTAAAAGATGATGTTTATATTTAATACTCCCTGAGTTTTAAAGTCTTCAGCTCTTAGTAGCCTCACTTCAGCAGAAAGTTCAGGTAGACATCTATGGTAGCCAGACATACTGGAGATGCCTGAGTGATACTACCTGTTTTTTGCTGCCATTTAAAGTACACAGGAAGTAGCAATAACACAGTGTTAGTTGGTTGGTTGAGGAAAAATTGGGTTGGAGTAGAGAAATAAGAATTAGTCGCCTTTCACTTGTCATACATCCAGTGACAAACAACCAGCTGCTACTTAAACACCATACTTTTAACTCCCTGAAAAATACAAACATCCTCAGTCTGATGAAACTTGTAAATAACATGCATAGTTACTGAATCTCAAAATGCTTATGTGGGGTGCAAAAACATAATTGTAAAGGAAAATACCCCTGCAATTATGGACATAACAAACAATCTTAATATGTTGCATAGAATAAAAAATTAAGTTCTACTTTAATTAAATAGTTTCAAGCAGTAGAGCTGATTTGGGTTCCACATGATCCCTTCTCTCACTTGTAAAAGAAATGTTGCCAAGGACTTTGCAAGAATGTGGTTTTTTTGACTGCTACAGAATTGCTGAATGGTAGCTCTTTGGGTAGCATAAATAGTAATATTGTTGGGAATATGTGGCACTGGCAACCTTCCTTAGCTATGAGGGAGGGGTTTTTAAAAATGTGTATTTTAAGATGGAGCATTAAGGTGCATGAGTGATTGAATGTCTGCGAAGGTCTTTATGCACTGTCATGAAAGAACAAATCCTGCGAGTTTTTTTTTTTCTGCACATCTAGAATCTTAAAAAAATCATGAAAAGGGGAAATGGTAAATATGTATGAGTATAGAAACAAGATTTATATTTACTATTTCTGAATTTTACTCAGGCATTTATATCCCAGTGGACTGCCCCAAGAATATTCCTTCTTAACTACGTTCCGGATGACAGGAAGCACACTTGAAAAGAGCTGGAGCATCTGGCAGATTCAGGACTCCTCCGGGAGGGAGCAAGTTGGCGTGAAGATTAACGGCCAAACAAAATCCGTTGCATTTTCATACAAGGGGCTGGATGGAAGTCTCCAAACTGCAGCCTTTTCAAACTTGCCTTCCTTGTTTGATTCCCGGTGGCATAAGATCATGATTGGTGTGGAAAAGACCAGTGCTACTCTTTTCATTGACTGCATCAAGATTGAATCCTTACCTATAAAGCCAAGAGGCCAAATTGATGTGGATGGCTTTGCTGTGCTGGGAAAACTTGAAGATAATTCTCAAGTTTCTGTTCCAGTAAGTATAAAATCACATGCACTGTAGAGAGAACAAAGCCAGATGGCTAAAACTCAAAACTTCAGACATCTTAGTTAGGATGTCTTACACAATAGTTACTTACTTATTCAAAAAACCTTCAGTGCCAATATTTAAAAACATATTAGCATATTATAGTTGTACCAGGAGTACATTGTAACGTTTACAAAAGTACTTACAATATATCGTAGTTTCACCCCTTCCATGTTTCTCTTTTATCCCCTTCCACACTCACCCCTTCTTGGAACAGTTTCAGGAGGTCTCATTGTTCTATTTTCATACTTACATACTTCACCAAGTTCACCCTCCTTCACCCGTTTCTTATGCTCTCCCCTCCCACTGCTACCAGTCTTTGGACAGGACTTGTTTTATCTTCCTGTCCTTCATTTTTTTAAAAAAAAGACATTCTTGCTTGTTTATGATGGTTATACCAGGAGCTTCAGCACCAATTTTGAGGGTAGCATTGCCTTATAGAATGGGGAAGTCCACGTAGTTAAGCAGATAATCATAAACTAGCTTAAGGCTACATGGGAAAGTGTTAGAAGCCCACCTGGAACTCCCAGAATCCTTCTGAGGCAACTTAGAAAGAAGCTCACAGTAGTGTGATATTTTTTGTGTGTATTTATTTAATGAGAATATTCAAAGTAAGGTTAAATATGGATTATGAATCTAATGTGCTGAGAAGTCCATGGATCTTGGAAGCAATGAATTTTGAACCAGAATTGTCAAATCCAGCTGAGGGAAAGACCATTAACAGAAATAGAGTCCAGAATAAGTAGGCCACATTCAAAAGTCTAGGGAATAGCTTATTTGGACGATATGTGTATATGTATGTGTATATATATATATATATATACATAAATAAATATATTTTATGTATTTATATAAATACAAAACTGTGTGTACATGTGAGAGGTGGATGAGGGAGATGAACTTCAGAGTGGTGAGAGATGAAGTTAGGAAGTCACCTGGTATCTAATCAACAATAATGAAAATCATGAAGATGATATGGCAAATATATTTAGAAGTTGGTCTTTCATGGCATTATAGAAGTAAAGGATTTTAAATCTCTGTTCATGGTTTTACAGAGGCCAATTAATGTAAATATAAGGAATCATACAGTAACACAATTGTGCCACCTACTACCTTATAGTTATATCATTTGAATTGTTTTCTCTGAGCAATCCTTTAAAAGGATATTTTATAATATTATGAGAGGAATTTTAAAAATATAACCTTAGAGGGCAAGTTCTTTTGGTGACACTGAAAAAGTTTGTACTCAATATAAATAAATCATTGATGATAATGTCTCTCCCTTTCTCTCTCTCACACTGCTACAGAGCTGTTAAATTCTAGTCACAAAGCCCACATCATGGAGGATGACAAGGGTGTTATGATGATTTTGAATTGTTTCTGCACAATTCTGCAAAAAAATAGTTATCAGGAATCTCAGTAATGGAATTGTTCAAATAACTTGTTTTTAAGGGAAGAATTGTGATTGGTGTGAAAGGTAGTGTGAAATTTCTATATTCTGTGATGGGCAGGAAATAATTTGTAACTGCCACATTACCGCTCTGGCATGTGGACTCTTGAGAATGTATTTTTTTCATCTAATGGGTTATCACATCTCAAGTGCCTGGGTTAGGAAGCTGATGGGATCACTGTTGTGCCGTCTTGAAATCTTGAACAGCAAGACCTTTGCGATGACACTGGACAGGTTTTCAGACAACCCCAAACTTCTGTAATACTTGTGTTGTTTCTGGACCATGGCAACGGGGAAGAAACTTTAGGTTACCTTCTCATTGGGATGAATATCAATCAAGTATTTAAAATTTTGACTTACTGATCTTAAAAAATCACCTCAAGTGTTTATAATTCTAGGTGCTTTTAAAAATGTTATTAAATCGTCTGATTTCCAGAGAGGTCACTTACAATCTCAGTGTTACGTTATTAGTGTAGTCTTACCAAGACTGTCATAGTTGATTGTAGATTTTCTGACAGGTTTCATCTCATCACAGTGGAGACCAGTTTGTACCCGTTATCCTCTATTTTCCTCTACTATGTGCAGCAACACTTCTAGGAATCTGGAAGCTGGTTATGCTTCTGGTCTCCATGGAGTTTTCCTAAATCACTGTAGTGTAGCCAATATTAAAAGTATTTGAAGTAGGCATGTAAAAATTTTTTCCCTTCAGAATGCATTCTGACACATACCCCTGCCATCAGGAAACATAAAGACTTGCCCAACGGCTCGTTAAAGTTCCGTATCAGATGGTGGTGGTAGTGGTAGTGACAATAATAACTAAATTAGATCAAGATTACGAACCAGAGCTGTTGGAGTGGCTCAAGTGGTAGAGAACCTACCTTTATCTTCTCACTTGAGTGTAAGGCCCTGACTTAAAACAAAACAAAACAAAACAAAACAAACAAACCTTAGTGTTGCCGAGAGAGAGAGAGAGAGAGAGAGAGAGAGAGAGAGAGAGAGAGAGAGATATTACAAGCTTCCCCTCACCCCTGCTCTGAAATCCTGCCTACATTCAAAGACTGGAAGTCACAGTGTCAAACTCAAACTTATCACTAAAATGTATTCCTCAACCTTCATCCTGATAAGACCAAGATAAAGAAAATTATGTAGGAGAAACCATGTGTGCTTTAAAAACTCATTAGTACATTTCATATATCAATTTGAAATTTTCAAAATGCTTTTCAAGCAAGTCGCTGGGCCTGGTTAGGCATAAAATTTTTAATCTAACTTATTTTATTTTATGCCAATCGTTTTTTCCTTTGGGAAAAGGTAATATACAACAACCACACATCTTTCTTTATAAAGCATCTCATCATTCTTATTTAGGAAGGCATTTGTGATTTGTGTAGATTTTTAAGAATTCACTTTTCAAGACAAACAGGAAGATTGTACAGTATAAAACATGTCTTTAGACATTAATCCTGTTTGTTTTATTCATTTAGTAAGCTTTCATTGCATGCTTGTACACTAGGTGTACAGAGTCAAGGAAAGACAGATGTTGTCTTCATAAGTCTATGGAGGATGAGGAGCAATAAAGAAGATAAGGACCATGATAGTGAAATTGCCATGGCAGCAGTGAAGTTGGGTGAGGGGCAGGGTATGAGATTGGGGGTCAAGGATGCTTCCTAAAGGAGATGATGTCTGAGAGGAATTCTGGGAGTGAATAAGAGCTTTTCAGGAAAAGATAAGGAATGGAATTCCAGGTAGATGGACTCACACTTAGGAGTTCTCACATGTATCAGTTCTTCTCTTGCAAGCTTTGTTTGTATCCCCACACGCTTTTTAAAACCAAAGGTGGTCAAATCCAAGCCCATAGACAAAATGTACATGAGTTGTCTGTAGACCTTTGTTTTTATGTTTAGCCTATCATCTTGGATTACTCATCAATTTGGCTAAAATCTGAAGTTGTTGGAATTACTGAAGATCAACAATGACTACCTGTCCTTTAGAGTTCTTAGAGGGCGATGGGAAGTGATAGGCACATATTCTGAGCGGTGGAAGAACTCTACTAATAGGTCACCCTTCTCTTCATTTGGATGTAGAAAACAATTCAATATTGTAAGAACTTTTAAATTGAAATGAAATAACATGAAGAAAATAGCATGAGAACAGTAAGAAATAGTGTGTTTCTCAATTTTTCTTCATGCAATTGGATTCATTCTACTCTTCCACACTTTTCATTCATTGAATACTTCTTTCAGGGCCAATGATGACTTTTCTTTAATAAATAAATCCAAAGGAAAATGTCTTTTCTGTAGGTATTATCAATTATTAAAAGTTAGCCTTAACAACTTCAGAATAAAAATGCTAAAGCAACATTTGATAGGTCACTAATGCTAAAAGATACACTTATGTTATGCACGTTTGTACTTTTCCCTGCCCATACTACCTTTCATCCTTTTCTTTTTCCTTGATTGGAAAAGGAAGCCAATTTCAAGAAGTTTTCATAAGGTTTGTAATGCAGCTGTTCATGTGGTCTGCAACCCAAACACCTTCTCACCATTCATGGTTATTTGGAGGGCTCAGAGCATTTTATATTTTTTCCCAATGTACTGCTGTAAGTTTGTTAGTTTTGGTTTTAAAGCAATAAATCCCCTATTTCCTATTCTCTTTTGTCCCCATATTTTAGGATAGTGCCATTTGTCCCCCTGCAAAGCTCAATTTCCTGGCAGGGTACCATAAAAACATGCTATTTTATGACAAGTTCTTTATTGTTTGTTGTCAACATGATTGCCTGGGAGAGTTATTGGGTGCAGCTCTATTAGTAAACAAAATTAGCCTTCTTCCCTTTTCAAGAATGTATATGGGGAGTTTGGGTTTGTTTGAGGGAGGATAAAAGTTTATATGGCTTTACAAATACATGACTGAAATCATTCTTCTTTTTACCTGCACATATTCCAAATAAGTCAATATAGAAAATGAAAATTTACTGTTTTTAAAAGTGTATCCCAAATGTATTGTTTTATAGTTTTCATAGAAAATGCAAGAGCTGGCAAAACTGTTGATGGAAAAGCTATGTGTGCTTTTCTGTGCTCCATAGTATTGAGTCATGCTAACTTCGAAGTACAAAAACTGACAGTTTCATGAATCATAAAATGAGAAAACAAATTTTGAGGCAGAAATTTTATTTCTGGTATTTGAGAAATACCATAGGAAGTTAGTTTTAGTCATTTAAGGAATGTAGGAATATCTACTATGCATATCTGAACTACTGGATGTGCTTATTAGGTTATTTTCCGACAGGTATACTTTCTTGAAATACTTTTATACTTTGAATTATTAAATAAATAAAAATAAATGTGACTCTTATCTATAAATACCCATGGGAAAATTTTTGCTTTTTTCTTTTTTTCTTCAGTTAGGGTCTTGGCTAGGTAGCCAAGGTTTAACCTTAAATTTGCAAACCTCCTGCCCTGGCCTATTGAGTGCTGGGTTATAGGCTTTTGCCACCATGCCTGGCTGGGAAATACTTTTTATAACACTGATGTGATTGAAAAAAATTTTTTTTTGCGGTGTTGGGGATTGAACTGAGAGCCTCACGAATCCCTATCCCTTGAAATATTTTTAATGTTGACTGTCAAATCAGTATTTTTGGAAATAAAACCTTGCCTGCTGTATTGTAGACTATATTAACAACACCAGCTGCATTTTCCACTAGGTGGCAATGAAATGATAATAGAGTTGCTAACAGTAGAAATCATGACTGGAGGAAGGAGTTAAGAATGACTAAAATAAGAAATAAATGATGCCCAAACTTGCTTTCAGTCAAAAAAGTGAAAACACTAAAATTTTATTGGTCTCAGCTGTGCCCATACTGTTGCAAAACAAACAAACAAACAAATAAGAAAAACAACCAGTGCTGTTGGTTTTTCTATTTCTATAAAAATATATATAGACTAAGATCGTAAAGAAATTTTTGTTCCTGTTAACTTCTCTATGGCTAGTTTCTTGGTTACAATGTGGTGCCATTAAAATTGTGGGCTTTCTGAGCTGGAAGAAAGTTCAAGTCCAAACCTATAGTTTATACATGAGGAAACTGAAACCCAGAGGGGATAATAGCCTGCCCCAAATCATAATGAAATCAAAAGACAAATACAATCAATTCTTCTTCAGTATATCACTTATACAGCTCTATCTATTTGTTCATTAATGTTCAACAACTATGTATTAAAGATCTGCTAAGTTCTAAGCCTTATTTTAGGTGATGGAAAAAGACAAAGGTTTACGCTCCAATATTGAGAGGAGAGGAGAGGCACAATGAGTGATTGGGTAAATGTTTAGTATGACAGGTGATCACCAGTGCTGTGGGGGAAAGAAAGTGGGAAACTAGAGGGTCTGGAAGGAGGGCCTTATTGAGAAGTAAACACCCTAGAGAAAACCTGAAGGCAGTAAGGGAACTAGCCTGTGGTCATCTGGAAGAGAAGGATTCCAGGAAGAGACAACAGCGAGTGAACAGGGTTGGAATTGGTATTGTCTACCATTTGAGGACCACACGCAAAGCCAAGTGGCTAGAAGGAGTTGAGAGCAACAGGTAATGAGGCTGAAGAGGTAACATCATGGAGAAGGGCTGGAGAAGCTGTGTTAGCACATTGTCTCTCATGCTTTGTGAGATGAGCACCAGTCAGATGGTTTTCTATAGATAAACAGCGTGTTCTCATTTTCTGAAAGGATCTCTTTGGTGCTATTTTGACAATATACTGGGTGTGGGGTGGGGGAGGGAAAGAACAAAAGTCCTTAGGAGCAAGGGAGACCTTAAGAACCAATAATCAGGCAGGGATGATAGTGGTGACATTGTTGCAAAGCAGTCAGATAATGAGAGTTTGAGGATAAAGAAAACAAGATTTGGTGTATAAGAGGTAAAGAGAGATCACGATGACATCAGTATTTTTGGTATGAGTAGTTGGAAGTAGAAGTTGCATTTTACTGACTTGGGAGACTAGGAGAGCAGGTATCGGGATAATGTCAGGAGCTGGTGTGGAATATTAAGACTGATCAGGAGTTGGTCATTGGTAGACATCTAAGTGAAGAGTGAGTAGGCAGCTAGATGTGTACTTCTGGAGTTCACAAGACAGGTTTAGTTGGGAGCTGAGCTGTGAATATGCATGTAGTATTTAAAGCCATGAAACCACCAAGAGATAAGTATTGTATAGAAGATCTAATCCTGAAATTACCAGCATTTAGAGGTTGCTAAGATTTGTCAAGAAATGAAAGGAGGAGTCTGTGACATGGGAGAAAAAGAAAAGATTGTGATGTTCACAGAGTAAAGGAAAGCAGTATTTCAAGGAAGACGAGTAAAAAATTGGCTCAAATGCTATGGAGAGGCCAAGTAAGAGTGAGGCCAAGAATTGACAACTGAACTTAGAAACCAATAAGGGTGGTTTGGGCAAAGAGCCATTGGAGTGTTGGGAGTAAAGATTTAGTTGGAAAGCATTCAAGAGAAAATGAGGAGAGGAATTGGAGACCATGAATACAAACAACTGTTTTGAGTTTTGTATAAAGGGGAGCAGAAAACAGGATGTAGCTGAAGGGCATGTGGGACAAGGAGAGGTTGTTTTCCACTGGCAGATGACTTAGGATGCATCACTATAGTCCAGAGTGTAACAGTTCTTGATGCTTTACTATGCCAGCTTCCTTCTGCCTCAAAGGAGCAGGCATCTAGGATCAAAGGAATCTTCTTGAAATGTCCTTCTGAATATGGCCACCTTCCCCATTCCCTGCCCCATGAAGAAAAATCTTTGATGAAAATCCAATAATTATCTATCATAAATAGTCAATTTCCTAGCTTAGAATTTAAGGTGAAAAAAAATCTGATGTCTACCCCGCTCCAGCGAATTTGGGTACATTTCTTTATACACTTCCTGTTCTTGGGCCTTGTCCACTCTCTCTTCAGAACATTAACCTTCACCTTCCTCATCTCTGCTTATGGAAATCTTAATTGCTCTTCTGAGCTCCACTTATGTGTTACGTATTATTTGATCCCTTTGTTGATGACTTTAGCCAGAAAATTATTTTTGCCATCTCTATAGTATTTATTGTCAAATAATACTATATAATAATACTACCTTATATACTTTACATTTTTTTGTCTTCCATAGTATTTATTTGAAAACACATGATTGTGTTATATAAAGGCACGTTGAGGCTCACAAGTATGATCTAACTACTTGGGAGGTGGAGATTAGGAGGATTGAGGTTTGAGGCCACCTGGCTAAAAGGTAGCAAGACCTTATCTCAAACAGTAAGTTGCATGTGGTAGCACCTATCTGTGGTCCCAATTACATGGGAGGCCATAGGTAGGTGAATTGTGGTCCATGTTGGCCCTGGGCAATTTGCAAGATTCTTTCTAAAAATAACCCCAAAGCAAAAGGGACTGATGGTGTGCCCAGCAAGTTCAAAACCCAGTACCTCAAAAAAAAAAAAAAAAAACAAAAAACCCAAACAAACAAAAAAACCAAAAGACACAGAAATCAAAAAATGACCAGGTTCTAGATCTGCAAACTCCAAGTCTACCAACTTTCCCTCTCTCCTTTCTACCTCAGCCTTTGTTGTGATTCCTGTGAGTGACACTTACTCATTTAAGAACGTTCTCAGCACTGTGTCTGAGCTGTGTGGCTCAGACTACAAGGAGTTGGGGAAATTCTGATTTCGAGGCAGCTCAGAGCTTCCTCCTCAGTAACCAGGAAGCTTCCTTTACGATGGTGGTGGAAACCAACATTTCATCATGAACTGCAGGGAGGATAAGATTTGAGACTTGAAGATTTTTTGTTTGTTTTTGTAGCTCTGAACTCAGGGTCTTGTGCTTACTAGGCAGGTGCTTGAGCCGTGCCCCACTGTGTGTTTTTGCTTCAGTTATTTTTCAAATAGAGTCTTGCATTTTTGCTCAAAGTTGGCCTCAGACTACAGTCGTCCTACCTACAGTCTCCTGCATATTTGGGATCACAGGCCTGGACCACCACACCCAGCTTTTTCCTTGATATGAACTCTTGCTAACTTTTTTCCCCAGACTGGCCTCAAACCATGGTCCTCTCAATCTCTGATTCTTGAGTAGCTGGGATTACAGGCATGAACCATCCCACCTGGCCTGAAGTATTCCTTGAAACCTCTGTTGCCACTGAGTAGAGAGAAGTTTAATGAAGGAAACTTTTGCTTAAAAAGTTATCTGTGGTTCCAGGAATCGCAGGAAGGGGGATGAAAGAGAGCAGCTGAAGGGGTGAGTTTGAGTATGAAATATTTGATACATTGTAAGAACCTTTGTAAATACTCTAATGTACCCCCACCCAGCACAACAATAATAAAAAAAGTTATCTGTGAAAAAGAAGAGCTAATTCCGGGTGCTTTATACTTGTAAAACGTAATCATAATTCAGTTTGTAAAAGTCAAGACTTGTGTCATTCTCATTAATATTGAGCCAATTTCAAATATTTTATTAATCTTCCTCAGCAAAAGTTTATTAATTTTTCTTAACAAAACAAGTGGAATTCACTAGTCCTATTAAAAAATGGTGCGTTGAGACCAAATTCCTTGCTTAAATGTGTTGTCAGCTGGGCATCACTTGAATGTTAGGAGTGAAGTTATACCAAAAGGATTGGATAAAGCCAGATCTGGACAGACGTAGATACCTTACTTACTCTCAGGTTCTCCTTGAGACAATGGAGAAGCATTTTATATTGAGAAGGATGTATTTTGCTAGGGCATTTCATGTTCTAGTTAATAGTTTTTAAAAATACTTTATTTTTTTCTTATATTTTTCTGAAATTACAAGTCACACACTAATTGTGGGGAGGGGAATATTTTTGGTTTCCCTGGAATGTTTCCTTAGTCCTTAGCTTATATTGGGACTTCAAAAATGTTGACTGAATGACTAAATTAAAATATTTGCCACATATATTTTATCAGTGAGTATTCAAAGAGAAGAATGATTCTAGGTATGAAAATAAGAAACATGTGGAGATCAGCATTTTAGCTGTGTAATGGAAGTGACTTTTACTAAAGCACTCTGCCACTCTTCCTTCAAAATAATTAGCATGCAGATTAGAATTCACATAGCATGCCAAAAACTCGTTGTTGTATAGATGATTATTTGTGCGTAGGTGGTGTTTATGTGGATTTGCAGATGTGTTCAGAAACCCTTGATCTATGGGGCACTCTGAATAACCTGCCTGTATGCACAGATGAATTACATTTCATTCCCCCATTATTTTGTGCCACAATTGCATTTTGCATATTTAAACAGGTGTACAAAATTTTCCAGCAAGAATTACATTTTTGAGAAAACAGCTTAATAAATTACCTCACATTTGCAATAAGTAACTTTAATGGGCTATCTAAACAAAGGATATAGGCTTCATGATTAGCCATACAATTAACGTTTCTCAGATGACTAAGGTCTGAATGAGGTTTTGAAACCAAAATATCCCATGTGTGCAATGCACGCCTAGTGTGAGTTACCAATCCACCAAGTGAACACAATTGTGTGAGTGGTCTTTTATTTTGAGGTTTGGAAAGGAGGAATAAATCTTTTCTTATTTTGGAAAGATTCATATCTAACCATTGAGGAAAAAGAACTAAAATTCTCTTCTGTGTGATATTTTGTTATACACATGAATATGCAACAGCATATAGACATAGCTGTAAATTTTTAGAGGAATACCAGTAATTTTCCTTCTGGATCTATTTCTATAACAAGCATACAAAATGGGGAGAGGCTTCAATTCTTATGAAAGTTTCTTAGTCTAGTTCTGAAGTTTTCTAGCAGATGATGGAAACAGGCTTAAACAATTTTAACTTCTACTTCTTTCTTCTTTTCTATTTATCCTTACATACAAATGTTCAATCAACAAATGCATATTTTGAAAATATGATTCATCATGGAGACAGTATGCATATTTCAGTGGGATCAGGAGGGATAGACAGCAGAAAAAAATTCTTAATTTTAGTGTCGGAAAATTTGGAAGGACAGCTCTGCCTGCCATTTGCCATCTGTGTGACCTTTTGGCAAATGAGTTAACCTCTTGTTCTCAATCCATCTGTGAAATGCCTCAAATACCATAGTTAACAGTCTTTAAGGAAAAGTTTATTCCATTCTATTTTTCATTGTCCTTATAAAATTTCCACTGTAACTTAAAGCAAAACTCAAATAAAATCCCTCTCAAGTAAACAAAACTACTTTTGATAAAAATAGTGTTTGACAAAGTGATTTCATTAGCTGTAAGAGGTTGTGTAGTTTGGAAAGCTGTCTTCTGAAAGATGTCAGCATACCATGGATACACAGATCAGCATAATTCTCATATCATTTACAGGTAAATTTCTATCTTAAAATATGTGCCGATTCCACTGATGCAATTTTTTTCATCCCACATAAGTCATTTTCTCAAATGTCCACATTTTCTGGAGAAAAGGTGTAGTAGGATTGAGAAAATCAGGTGGGAAGGTGTGCCAATGCAGGAATGTGGCAGATTAGGAAAAGTTTCTTTTTGCAGTAGAAAACACACATTCAACTTCATTCTAGATCCAGCAGATCTCCAGTCCATTTAACAGGTGGGGAGGAATGGAAATCACTACTGGATAAAAGAAAAGAAGTAATGGTTAGATTTGAGACCCGGCTACCGAATCAGATATTGTAAAATGTCAATAGGATCTACTGACCAAGTACATGGAACTGATTTGAAACAAACAGTAAGGAACCTCTTCAGTTTAAGAGCGGCCAGTGGTGCAGAGGATGTAGTTCAGCAGGCAGAGCTCTTGCCCATGGCATGTGGTGCGTGATTTCAGACTTCTTGTTGAATTTGCCATTTTTTTTTTTTTGTCACTTCAGGCTCTTTCAGATTTAGACCTGGTAAGTCTTCCCTTACTCTGTTTCTTTCCTGTTACATTCTTCCTCCCTTAATACCTACTAAAAGTGGAAGATGCTGTCAGGATACATTTGGATTTGAAGTGTCTAGGAGATTATCTTTAACCAAAGAATACGATTATGCAAATTTTAAATATTTCACCTTCAGCAAGCAAGCTTTCTTTTTCCATGGTAAACTGTGACCACTCTATAGAGAATTTTCTCCAAGACTGGGTTTTCTTTCTTTTCTTGTTCACCTGGCTGCCACCTGTTTTGCTCTCTTTGTCTCTAATCTCCTAGCTAAAATTTTAGAGCATATATTTCCTGTGGAGTTCAGCAGGCCTGGTTTCCAGTGTCCACTCTGACACTTACTGGCTTGTGACTTGGATGATTTCTTGTTCTCGCTGAACCCTGTTTTAATAGAGTTTTACCTCTTGAGGGGGTGGTGAGAACAGAAACAGGAAGTCAGTGCTAGTGGCCTGTTTCCTGCTTAGGGCTATGCTGGAGGACATATGAGGACATCTACATCCAACAATCAGAGAAACCTGGGAAGGGCTTCCAGCCCTCTTGCATGAGAAAATTTGTATTCAAGGAAAAGCAAGCATCCTGGTCCACTGAGCTCAACAAGTTCAAGGTGGTTTCCATTCAGTTAAGGATTAGACCTTAACTGAAATCTCTTTCTTAAATAACCAGCTCTGCCCTCTAAAAGAACCTTAACTGACTGCTGCCTTTCACCAGTTTGAACTTCAGTGGATGCTGATCCATTGCGACCCCCTGAGACCCACGAGAGAAACTTGCCATGAGCTGCCCGTCAGAATAACGGTGAGTACCTTGGCGAGCTGCAAAGCCCACTTCCATCCACCTCGCCCTGCTCCACTTCACCAGGCCCCTTCCCCTTTCCCATTTTCATTCTCTAAACAATCTGCACTTTACTGCATCGACCAGTCAGGTATTAAGAAAGCAGGAGTTCTGACTCATAGGAAACACTCATGGTGGGTGTCTGGCGATCCTTTTGTTGGGGCTCTGCAGACCAGTTCCCAAAAATGTCCCCAGAAGTCTACTCGCCTACAGTGGCACAGGCCACCTGGGAAGACTCCTAGGACCGCAGCCAGAGGCAGCCCTGGGGCGGATGGGGCAGAGGCAGAGCTGCAAGCTCAGGTCTTGCCTGTGTGGCCGCGAGGAAAGGGTTAAAAGGGACTGTTGTCATTCTATCCGAGCTCGCTCTCCTCCAATCCCCAGGACCCTCTCTAGGGCCATTCATAAACAGAAGGAACGTGAGTCTCCCAGCCGGGGCACCTTCGCAACCACTGCTCGTGGGGTGGGGTGGGGTGGGGGGAGCTTTTTGCGGGGCCAAGTGCGGATCCAGAAGCCTGGCTAGGCGTCAGGCTGCAGAGAGGGGCCTGGGGATTAACCGAGTGCATCAGGCATGGCCTGGAGCGCGCGGGACCGCGGGGCCCTCGGCCTGCGACTGTTGCTGTCCGGGCTCTGCTTGTGTGCGGCTCAAGTAAGTTGGGTACGACTTTGCGGGGACATCTTCTCAATTTCTCTTCATCTTTTCTTCTGCAGCCCAGCCAGACTACCGATGAGGTAAGCTGAGGGCAAAAGGCGTGTGTATTTTCCCCGGCGCGCACAGGAGAGGTGGCAGCGCGGCCGTCGGGGTGGCGGTGCGGAAGGCACCCCGCATCCCCAGGGCTGTCAGACCCGCACTGCCCCCCAGCCTCCAGCACCTGCAGCGAGGGCGTCGCAGTCTGGGGCCTGGGAAAGGGGACCCCGTTCCCCACTTGGGCCCCAACACTGAAGACTCAGGCATCAGGGCTGAAGTTTTAGCCCAAATTGCTGCTTGCCTCCCCTCCCCCCATCGTGGGCACAGTCAGGAGCAGGCCTTGCTGGAGGAGGCAGAAAGCCAGGCCAGCTCTCTCTCCAAGCCCTTCCAGCCCAAGGTGGCCGCAATAGACCACGAGTCCTGCGGGTGGCCCCGGGATTGAACTCTGCAGCCTCGGATCCCACCTGAACCTCAGCCGCGTCCCGAGGTTCCCCGCCTTCTCCTCCGCCGGGCGGGGGCGGGCGGGGGAGCTGGGCCGAGGTCTGAGGTTTCTCTGACAAAGACCCCATTGTAACCTGCCGGGTCGCTAGAGTTGAGAAAAACAACGTTTTCCTTGATGAAAGAAGCTTTCTTCTCCCTCCCTCCCGTCTCTCTTTCTTAAATTCAGAATTGGGGAAAAAATATCGCACATTCCCTAAGCAAAGAGCGCTTACTGTTTCAGGCGCCAGCATCCCCTTGGGCCCAGCTGTTTGTGGGCGATAAAAGGGGTCGCACCGGTAGGGTCAGCCTGGGGTTTGGTGCAGTTTTGAAGCAAGGTGCAAAGACCTCGTGCAAGGGGATGTCAATGCAGGTAGCACTGAAATAAGACCAGGCACTGGGTGTCAAGCTCTCCTGGGGATGTAAAGCCATTCTGTAACCAATCTGGTGGGCGTCCCCTTTCTTCTTTGTTCCATTCTGGCCAAAACACCGACCTGCCCTTACTTATTAAATACAGATATCAGATGACCCCCATTTTCCCTTTTAGTCCGGTTGGGGACGTTGGACCCTCCTTCTTCACAATCACCCTTCTTTCTAATGCGCGCACTGGGAGAAGGGGAAACCCAGTGGCTCCTGCTCCAACTCCCTCATTCCGAATATGGCAGCCCCGAAACCTGCTGCAAGTTGGAAACACATTTATTATGCTGGGCTTCAGAAACTCAAAGTCTTCAGGGAGCGACTTCCCAAGGCGGGTTGGGGCATGCTGCGCATCGGTTACACAATGGGCTCCACAAACTCTGTGTGCTGTCTTCCCAGAGAGGTCCTCCAGGCGAGCAGGGGCCTCCCGGGCCTCCAGGGCCACCTGGAGTTCCGGGCATCGATGGCATCGACGTAAGTTTCAATATTGAGGCTTCCTCGGGTCCCCAGTTCTGCTTTTCCCTTCCCTTTTTCCAGTGGCTGGGAATGCTGTTTTTAGAGGGTCAGGTGTCTCCCTTCCTGTCACCCCTGAAAAGTCAGAACTGGGTGTGGACGAGGAGTTGAGTGTTGATACTACAGCCTAGGGATTATCAGAGATGTAGTCCTGTCTCTTGTCCCTGATGGTCATAACCCCCCATCTTCATCCCTAAATCTGTGATTAGCATGCTGCTTGAGATTGTCTTAGAGGGGACCCTAGCTTCTCCTACTTAAGTTTGTTCTTGTCTTTTCTTCTATGCTTCCAGGGTGACCGAGGTCCGAAGGGTCCCCCAGGGCCTCCGGTGAGTTGATCAGCGCGGTAGCGCTCCATTTTCCTTCCTTTAGGTGTGCTTTGCAGCCACATGTGTCCCAAGAGTCTCAACTTTGCAACTTATTCTTTTCCAGGGTCCTGCAGGAGAACCAGGAAAGCCAGGAGCGCCGGGCAAGCCTGGCATACCAGGCGCAGACGTGAGTAGGGAGAAAGCTGGAAAGCTTGTCCAGCCTGCAGAGTGTGTGTGTGTGTGTGTGTGTGTGTGTGTGTGTGTGTGTGTGTGTGTGTAGAGAAGAGAGAGAGAGAGAGAGAGAGAGAGAGAGAGAGAGAGAGAGAGAGAGAGAGAGAGAGAGAGAAGCTGGAAAGCTTGTCCAGCCTGCAGAGTGTGTGTGTGTGTGTGTGTGTGTGTGTTGTGTGTGTGTGTGTATGTGGAGAGAAGGGAGAGAGAGAGAGAGAGAGAGAGATAGGAGTGTGTGTGTGTGTGTGTGTGTGTGTGTGTGTATGTGGAGAGAAGAGAGAGAGAGAGAGAGAGAGAGAGAGAGAGAGAGAGAGAGAGAGAGAGAGATAGGACCTGGCTGAAGATACCGCCAGGTCCTAGCACTTCCTCAGAAAACTGCAAAACAGGACCTATGTTACAGGTTACTCTCTAAAACAGTCAACTCCCTTCATTCCTTCAGCTCTCAGTCCCACTAAGGGGCATCTGGAGCAAAGGAGGGTGGGGCACAGGAAGGGGGTGAGTGGCTAAGGCTCACAGCAGGTGAATTATACAAATGGAAATTATTTAACTTGTTGGCTGTCAAACTCTGAAATTGAATTACTTGAAATTGTCCTGCCATAATAAAAATGTCTGATAAATGCAAGGCAATTAAATAAACTAGTAGCTTAATAGAAGTTGAATTTTTTTCTACTTTTCTTTTGAAACTTTAACCAGCCTATTAGATGAAAAGAAAATTTCGGATGAAATTTAAACAAAAATTTTGGTAGTTGAAACAGAAACCAATCACCCAAAGTTTTCTTTTGCTATGGAGCCCAATATATTTTCAGACAGAGTGGCAGGCCTATCTGTCCCTGTTTGTTAATTATTTTTGAGACAGGGTCTTGTTGTGTAGCCAAGGCTGGCCTGGAACTCACCATTCTCCTGCCTCACTGAGACTGGAGAACTAGTTCCTTAGTTTAAAAGTCTTTTGAAGCTTGCTTAGCAACTTCTCTGCCCCATATCATAACACCATGAAGATAATCCCTAGTTGCCTTTTACAAACTAATTTCCCCACAGCAACAGGTATTTTGGGTAAACAAATGAAAGGACTTTGAAATTTATAAAAGTACAATGTAAAAAATCACAAGTAGTTTCTTTGTCTATATTTTCAGTTCTACAGTGTAAAACAAACCACATTTTGGATATTAAAAATTGTAAAAGAATAAGGCCACTGAGATCATTGAGCTTTGACCCTGAGTGGTCCTGTGGAAGAAACATGAGGAAATTGTGACAGTTTCTGGGGACAGAGGTAGAAAGAAAAATAAAAAAGAAAGGAAAGGAAAAGAGGGAAAAAAGGAGAGACTCCATGTATGTGCCAGTACTTAGAAATTTCTTACATCTAAGGAAAAAATTGACTACACTATTTGCATTTGTTTAGAGCTTTTTCTTCAGGCACTGCCACAAATATGATTTCCTTTAGGCTTACAATAGCCTAGAAGGTGGTTTGGTCTAATCTTATTTTCCACAAATAAGGAAGCTGAATAATTATAAGAACAAGTGGTTTTCTCAGGGACCCAGAATTATTTAGTAGCTAAGATAGCCAAAGAATCTACAGTCCTGCTGTATGCAGATATAAGTGAGGCTCTTAATAGATGAATATTTGAAGAGACTGGAGGAAAAAAGTGATACCGAATTTTAGTACCTCAGTTACCAATCAAGAAGAATGATATTAATAATTCAATAGATATTGCACATAATTTGTAATTGATATTTTATCATTATAAATACTGGTATGGGCCTGTGTAATCATGGGACTTCTGGTACTGAAAAGTTTTCTTATTCCACCCTTTGGTTGATTTGACATTAAAAATATATCTTTTACTCTTATTTACAGTGGACATTTTGAGAATCCTGAATAAGTAACTAGACCAGTGTTTTCTGAATTTGTGTCTGGCCCTATGAGAACTAAGGAAGTAGGAAAGCTTCCAAAGTCCTTTCTGGGTAGTGAATCTGAGGACCTTAATTCTCCATTCTTTTTGTCTTCTGCTCTGTTGCTCATTGTAAAGATTCTGGTAATGTTAGAAAATGGTTAATTGGATGCTTGGAAGAATCTAAAAGGTTAAGTGGATTTTTGGCAGGAAAGTGAAAAGAGTCATAGTAACTACGCTTGTAGGGGTATGTCTTTAGCTGAGTGTTGGAATGCTGGAAAGAAACCAGGAAACCGGGAATACTGGAGACCAGTATTCTTTGACCAACATCAGCATGGAGTTCAAGACACAGTCTCAGCATTATCCCATATGGAAGTTTGTCTTCATAGACATCTATGTGAACTCAGTTCTCTCCGCACTGTGATATTTCCCTCTATAGTTTCTTTGAAAAAAGATTCAGAGAGTTTTACTGCAAATTGGATTTTGAAAATTGTGCCTGTATATGTATATATACATATTTCAAATCTCTCTCTCTAGTTTAGTTGATTTTTCTTTTCCCATATGAACATATAAAATTAGAGATGCCAGAGCTTGGTTATACCCTTGCACTGAAAGGACAGCTGTGTCATTATCATGAATAATAATCAAAAGATATACTCTTATAGGTGCTATTAGTTGTAAAATAATGAGAGTTCTGTAAACAGTATTTTATTATTTCTCATAGGATACATATGAAATAGGTAGAAGAATAATTATAATTAAATGTAAGAATTATACTTAAATCACTCTACTTTTTGCAGGCAAGATGTTAGGTGCTTTATATTCTCTGAATTCTTACAACTTTATCCTTAGCAGATGTTTTATAGGGAGTTCAGAAACTTTTGAACAGTGCTTGCTTCAAGGTCCTGTACCATCAAAAAAGAAATGAAGGCCTGTGAGGAGGCCGAGAGGTGTAGTGCTGTGGTTAATACTAAGAATGAGGAACAGCATTTAGAGCACTGTACAGGATTGCACAGCTTCAGTAGCAGAGTCAGGATGGGAGCCAAAATAAAGATACCATGAAATAACAAGTGCAATGTCCTTCCACCTAAAAGGCCAACCTAAACTAACACACCGAAGTGTGTAAGTTTCCATGGGCAATGTGCTAGAGCTATGACAGCTGTGTAATCCTGTCCTTTTGGAAATTACGTTTTCTACATAGTTATTTCATAACAGACTTCGCTGTAACTTCCAAAACCAGAATCCATTTTCAACTTAATTCAAAGGGCTTCCAGATGATAGACATAATTTATCATGTACACTGGAGGGTGTTTTAAATATGAAGTGACTTGGTTAACAGCCTCCAGGTTACGCGACCATTTACTTGGTTCTGCTTTATTATATTGCAGCAAAAATCCTACCATATATAGTGGTCATTTGTTGTCCTTTATTTATCAGTTAGTCCAGTCACAGGTTGAAGAAGGTGAGTTAATTGCATTATGAAAATTGACTAGGATTGGTCTTGGAAGGTAAATACACTCAGGGTGTTAGAAGAGCCATTAGTTAAATATGTCCTGAGGTTTCTAAAAGTTAGTCTTATGTGCATCTCCAGAAAGCGCTCCTGGATGTGCAGTGACTTTGTTGAAATATGAAAACAAATATTCCATTACCACTCTAGCTCAGCACCTAATTATCAGGCTTGTTCCCAAATCACAGTGTTGTAATTAGGCTATGATAATTTGAAAATCATACATAGTCTATCAAAAACTCTTCTGTGTGCGTGTTTAATATTTTCTTCTTTGGTAAATTTTCAAGTATTTTTGTCTAATTTCTTTGATCCACTCTATAGAGTTTTTAGAGAAATTGATGTAGAGAAATGCAAAACTATTGGGCAATGAACTAGTTTCTATATGAAATACATGAAAGCTTCATACTGATAGCTGTGCAGATGATTTGGCAGTCCATTTTAAAGTAGGGCTTTAATGTTTTCAGGGGCTACTCCCCTAAATTAATAGCTTGAATCTTTTTCAAAATCTTGATAATAGATTTTATAAGACATTTATGTATTCATGTGTACAAATACACAGATGCATTATTTATCTTCTTTTATTATTTCTTTATGAATGTATAATTTCAAGATTGCATTATGAAGACAACTGAAAGTGTCAAAGAGCAAAAAAATAAAAAAATGCATCTTTACCAAACATGGAAATTCATGTGTATATGTAGTATAACCATGATTTCATCTCTATTTATATTGAGGATGGTGATAAAATAAGTATTAGAGGAGACAATGAAAATGTATAGAAAAATGTATTTAATATATCTTAGTACTGGGTATGATACTAGGCTTGAATTATACATAGCAAGTGACGTGCGTGGATGCATTTGCTAAGAAAGATAATGTGAACATGCATGTTTCCTTGACCTTATGAGTTAACAGTCTTCTATAGGCAATTGTCTTTGCTAGAAGATGGCTAGAAGTCTTTAAGAGACTGAAGGCAATAATGAGATTGTGTTTAATTCCTATTGAGGAAACATTTTATTAACTTTCATTGTTTTCTTGTAGCTTGAAAGACACATGGCATTTTTATTTTATATGTGAAGTAAAGGAGGTGCATAAACTGGGTAAATGACAGAGCCAGGACCTACCAGACTTAGAACACTGTAATTGTTGTGTTGCATTTTCTCAAATCAGAGACAAAAGCCACTAGATCACTGAACCTTGTGACAAACCATGCAGTTAGCAGAAAGTTAGGAATATTATATAATTCTGAACAGAAAATAAGTAGCAAGCAGATCTCATGTTAAATGTTGCCTTGAGTAAGAATATAGGCAAGTTATAACTTTACAAATATTTGCATTATACATGTGTAACCATCCTGCAGATAATCAATAAAATGAAATTTTTCCCATCAGTGGTTTGCCTAAGAATGCTATAACAGTTCTAATGTCATTATCTTGCTTTGTTAGGGATTGACAGGACCTGATGGCTCCCCTGGCTCTGTTGGACCAAGAGGACAAAAAGTAAGTTGACCATCTGGTATTAGTTGCTGGTAGTGATTAGATGCCAAAGCATACTTTCATTGTAGTGTTTGCAAGTCAATCAGAATACTTTAAAATAAAGTTTACTAATCAACTAAAATTCTTCAAGTCAGTTGAAATACTTCATCAACTAAAATTGTGTCTAAAAAAAAAAGATGGAGTACTTTAATGGTTTCAATAATTATGCAGTTTTGATATTTATGTATTCATGTTACGAAAATCCAAATTCAATGAAGCTATTTTTATTATTAGGGAGAACCTGGTGTGCCTGGATCTCGTGGATTTCCAGTAAGTAATTATAAAGCAATAGAATAACAACAAAAAAAAAAATCTCTTTTTTTTGGCAGTACTATGGTTTGAACTCAGTCAGGGCCTTGAGCTTGCTAGGCAGGCACTCTACCATGTGAGCCATGCCTCTAGCCTTTTTTTGCTTTGGTTATTTTTCAAATTGGGTCTTGCATTGATGCTCCGGTCAGCCTGGATCGCTATCCTCTTATTTATGCTCCCTGTGTAGCTGGGATGATGGGTGTGAGCCATGGCACCCAGCTTTTTTCTTTTTAATTGATTAAGATGGGGTCCTGCTAATTTTTTGCCCATTAGGCCTCGAACTGCAATCCTCCCAATTTCTGCCTCCCAAGTAGATATGATTGTAGGAATAAGCCTCTATGACCAACTGAAAATCTTTTATCTTTAGGCAAACTAATGCAATTTTCTACATAACATATATGACAAATGTTTTATGACTTATCTGGTATGGTAAATATTCCTACTGTGAGTAGACACAGTACAATACACATATGTCTATTTGCAGGTGATATTTCTCAGACAACTTCCTCTCTACTTCACTGCTAGAAAACACTTATATAACAGGAAATCTAAGTATTTAGTGTTTAGACTATTTATCATACCACTTTCTTCACAACTGGTTTTATCTCTAATGACATTTAACAATGAGTTCTAGCTGATTCCTGGCTAGTTGCTCAATGCCTCAGACTTGTGTTACCTGTGTGTAAAGGAGGGCTAGGATCCCAGGCTACTTTTCCTTTCTAATTTTTTCATTTTGTTTTTCTTTTGCTCATTAATCTGTGTTTCTCTCCTTTCCCACTGTTTCTACTGTTTTCTTTGCCATATTTCAGCATCTATCAATTTCCCCATTAAAAGCCTGTTTTCAGAAGTGAGTAGCACGCTGACTTTTCTCTCGTATTTTTCAACTCATATCTCGACATTTTGTAGAGATGCCTTTTTTAATGTTTAGTGAAATTTGTCAAATATTTAGATCTCAGATAATAACTTATTGATTGCTTTAGTACATTCAAGCATAACATGTATTTCTCAAATTGATCTATGAATGAAGATATTCAAATTAATTTTTCAAAGAATACCTTGCAAAGGCGCACTTATTATTAAAACATACTGCCCATATGAAGTTCTTGCTTTTTTGAGCTGCCTAAATAATTAGAAATAGCAATATCATTATCAGAGGGTGTGCATTTATCCCATGGGATACTTTATATTTGGATATTTCAGAAAAGCAAGCCTAGAATGAGTGTGGTATCATAAACAACTGTGGATAAAACCTGTTCAAGACAATCTAGATGAGAAAAGAGGAATGAGAAATCCCAAAGGGGAAAACTGAAATTGGGAAGCAGAGAGAGAGGGAGAAAGAGGAGAAGAGATTCTAGGTAGTAAACATTCAATTTTAAGTTCAATAGCATATTGTTAGAGTTTGTTATATACTAGGCCATGTGTAGGTATTGCGACTAGAAAGATAAATAAGATGTGGTTTCAATTCTTGATTATATGGAGTCTGGTGTTGATAAGGACCTAGAATGTGTAAAGGACAGGGAAGGAAAATGAATAGCTTTATAATCAAATTTAGTATATTAAACTAGGATCCCATTGTAGGTTGTTTCAGGAGTGAGCCAGTTTTTTTTTCAATAGCTACCAGATTTTGTGTCTGGAAATAGGGCCTACCTGTGAAAAGGGAATTGTGTTTCTGACTCTTTCCCCCCCAGCCTTTCTGTGATGGATTCTTGTGTGGAGAATTTCTAAATACCCTTTATCATAAACTGTAAAACTATATTGTCTTGAATGTAGGTTTCTTGTACAACACTACAAATGAATAGCAATTTAAGAGTGTCTGGTTGTGATGTGCCTCTGTGAGAGATGGTACGTCCTCCTGAGAGCAAGCATAAATGGCTTCTTTATCTTGATTTTCTGTAAAAAGCATTTAAAAAAAGATTATGGCTAGCATAGACATCAAAGGACTTTTTGAGGGGCTGAAACAGACATCCACTTCCTTTGGAAGCAGAGCCATGTTTGCTTTTCACTGCCCAGTGCTTTCTTTAGAATGAGCATCCTATACTTTGTAGTTTTTGGTTTATTTTTGAACTAAGTTATGTCTGCATTATACTTATGTATAAACCATAGGCCATAACATTTTTATTTTCATCTTTTAGGGCCGTGGCATTCCTGGACCCCCTGTATGTATCATTCATCATTTATTTTTATGTACTCTAGAAAAATGTTCTATTTCTGAAATCCTGATCTTACTTTCCAACTATGACTCTAACCAGCGGGGTTTACTGGGTTTTACCTACATGATCTTAGGTAGCTACTAATAACAATACCCCTATTGTGCTAAAGAAAATATTTACTAATTTAGGAAAATTCTGTTTCATTTTAAGTAATTAGAGTTTGGTCAAATGAGTTATTGTCATTTTGGGTTGATTTTTTTTTTTTTTTCCTGGTTCTGGGGTTTGAATTCAGGGCCTTCACCTTGAGCTGCTGCACTAGCCCTGGTTTTTTTGTGATGGGCTTTTTTTGTTTGTTTTTTGAAATAGGGTCTCTTGAACTATTTGCCTGGGCTGGCTTCGAACTACAATCCTCCTGATCTCTGCCTCCTCAGTAGCTGGGATTATAGGAGTGAGCCACCAGTGCTGGAGTTATTGCCTCTTTGGAAAGCAAAGCTGGCACAGAAACACAATTCTAACTCTGTTACTTTTATCATAGTAGATAGCATTTATTATGGACTGTAACAATATCCACAAATCACCTGTCACTTTGATTTTAGGGTCCTCCTGGGTCAGCAGGACTCCCTGGAGAACTTGGCCGTGTAGGACCCATTGTGAGTACCATAGTGCATTTTATTAGATATTTCTTGATTTAATATAAAGTATTACTAATGAAGGCAAATCTCCCTTACTGTGTGTTTCTTCCTATAAATCTAAAAATGGCAGATGTATTTTATCCCAGTTAATAATATTGTTGAGGACTAGGGATAAAAGTGCTACTTCATTTTTTGCAGTCAATTTAATTTTCCCCAAAGTTTTCAGCTATTCTTATCTTCTCAGCTTCTAGATTGTCAGGTAAGGGGACATCACCCTCATCTTACATACTCTCATCCAGGATTAGAGTCTAGTGGCTTTTCTATTAGACTTTCCATATGAAGTAAAAACTAGCCTTCAGTTATTACCATGTATATTTGTGTCAGGACCATTAAATAATAACCAGAGTTTAATTTTAAACATGAATGAGGTGAACTTCATAGATTAAATTGCTGATAAAAAGTACTTCAGGAAGGTATTCAGTAAACATTTAAAAATGTTGAAGTGTTGATGTTATGAGAAGGTTGATGTTATGATGACTGTGAAGTCATCAAGGGAGAGAGCCCTGTATTATACATCGTCTTGCTTCTCTACATGTGTAAGTAAATTTGCAAATTTACTTACTGAACACATCAATGGGCATAAAATGATTGTATATTTAAAAATAATCATAAAATGCTTCTGGCTTTTTATGGTTAAGCATTAAGAAGGAAGCCATGCCAAGGGTAAACATTGGATATTAACAGTAATTGAAACCATCTTTCATCTGAATGGCTTACTTGAATTTAGCTGTCTTTGCCTTTCTTTCCATCCTGAGTGCAATGACAGACCAGGTGATAGACTATTAGATGAACAGCAGCGGCAAGAATCATGCATTACAGAGATTAACTGTCCACTTCCAAGTTCAGGCTGGCTGCAAGCTTTCTTTTGCTCTAATTAACTGGATGGCACTAGTAGCATTGTCTGTTCTAGTTCTGCTGTAAATCGACTAGAAAAACACACCAGAATTACAGTCTTTTTTTTCAGAGAAGATACTCTATCTCCTCTGATTGTTTTACAGGGGAGAATCGGCTTTACTTTTATCCCTGTGTTCCCCTTTGCTTTGTTTTATACCTAGGTGAGATTAGAACATCATCATTATTCTGGTATTGTAGAACTAATTAGATTTTGGTGGCAGGTCTCTGCATGGCTAAGCTCTGCAGGGCTTCTAGTAATGCCATTCTCTCATGCCTTGCTGGTTTTATGCACTGTGTTTTGACACTTGTATAACCACTGTGTAACAATTTTCAAATGACTTAGGGTGACCCTGGGAGAAGAGGACCGCCTGGCCCTCCTGGCCCCCCAGGACCCAGTGTAAGTTATTTACAGTTTGAATTTCTCTTTGTATCTGGGGGTAGGTATTGAAGAAGTCTAAGAACCAAAAATAGAAATCCCTATTAATTTAGTCATTGTTCTACACTCCCAAAATGGCTACCAATGTTTTCATTCACTCAGAGTGTGGTTCGTTTTAGGGATGGAAAGGTAGAGGGATCACAGTAATCTGAAAGGTAGTTTTCACAGAGCAGGTCTTCCTCATTACATTTGAAATCTTTTGACACTTGTGATTTCTCAAATGATCAAAACCTTTACATACAAAAGAATTTTCAAATGAACTGGTTTTGCTAAGGTTTCACAGTAACAAACTAAAAAAAATAAGAGTTCAAGGAGGAGATAATCCAGATTTTTAATTTATGCATCAGGGTTCCCTCTTTTTTTTCTATTCTGTTTCATATTTCATTTTTTAATCCTTTGTAAGAACTAATCTACTGCAGTTTAGGGGTCTCCAAAAGGAATCCAATCACAAGTCAAATCTTTAGAATATTAGCATTTTGTATCCTCCTGCTCTTTGTTTCTTGTATTTTATGAAACAAGTGTACTTATTATATTTTTGCCCAATGGGCTTTCTATTACTGGTAGGATTGAGTTATTTAGTTATTTTCTTAACTTTAATATTTTATTTACTTTAGGGAACAATTGGCTTTCATGATGGAGACCCTCTGGTAAGATGTTTTTCTTTGAACAAAATGTAGTTTTAGTTCAAAGGCCATGCAGTCTTAAAGTGATCTGTCTATAATACTCCGTGCTTTTGTGTTTTACTTTTACTCAAATGACAGGGCAAACTATAGCACCGGGGGCCTGGAGGCTTGTACATACTGAGGCTGTAACAACTTTTCATTATATAAGTATCTGTGTTGTGCCATAATCTCTTTACTTTATGCCTAAGATATTTTCACCAGAGCAACCCAAATTTAGGAATGTTCTGTATATATATTCATAGTCAAATGTTGGGGATATATTGCATTAAATGCAATTTTAGCTCATTGGGGAGGGGATATGAATCACAGGACAGGGCTATTCCAGTGGATAGAGAGGAAAGTAGATCAGGTCATGATCCAATCATTGTGGTAAACATTGTTTTTCTTTAATATATTAGATCTGAAATAAATATGGCAAAATATTAAAATTCATTAAATCTGGATGGTGAATACATGGGAGGGTATTTGTTGTATTCCCCACACTTTTCTCTAAGTTAGAAAAATAAATTTTAAAAAGGAAAAAGATATTCAGAATTATTTAGTGACTATAATTGCATTGTGGTTCTATAGCTGGAATCCTTTTTAAAAAATCTACCTTGTTACAAAGTAGGGCTCTAACTTATTCTCTCTCTCTCTCTCTTTCTCTCTCTCTCTCTCTCTCTCTCTCTCTCTGTTTCAGTGTCCCAATTCCTGCCCACCCGGTCGCTCTGGATATCCAGGTCTACCAGGCATGAGGGTAAGAGAATACTCTCATTATTTTATTTTCAGAAGTGTTAGTCACAGAAAAATGGAGCCTTCACTTTCAGCTCTGCCCTTCTTAGTGCAGAGACACTACTTGGATGAGCTAGTCAACCCTGTGTGTGCTTAGTCTGTGTTTTAGTCTGTGGTACAAATTCAGCCTGGAAGTTCCAGCTGGTGCCCCTGATAGGTGCTCTTAGCAAGATGGAGGCACTTAATTATAGAATGCCTCTGTAGTTCAGGGAAGAAATGACAGTAAAATACATTGGATTAAAGATTCTAGCAAACCAAATCAAAGGTCAGAAGTTTGCCTCCTGTGGAAGAAGATGGTGGAAGTGTGGGGAGAGAAATGTGCACATAATGTTTTTGAGACAGCTCTGGTTAAAAAAAAAATTGGAAAAACTGTGCAAGATAAACAGAAAAAGAGACTTTCCTGAAAGCATTTTCCCTCCCTTGGCCAACATAATTACTTAAAAATATTCTGTAAAATGAAGTAAATGAATGTTAAATGCTGTGGGTAAAGGACTTTCTACAGTCTCTGAGTCTAAAGTGATTTTGAGAAATTTCAGACATAGGGGGTTCTGTTAGGTTTTCTCTAAAGGTAATTTTGACTGGTTCTCTCAACTATGGAAGATCTTGGTCTGGATTTGTGTCTTATTTTTCCAAAAGATTTGAGAGGGATGAGAGTTCTAATAGACTTAATTTTGGAATGCTTGTCTCACAGTTTGCGAAATGTTACTGCCCACAGCACACACGCTTAGAACAGGTTGCCTGACTAAAAGACAGGACTTGTTTTCATGTTCTGCAGTCTTTGTTACTGCCCTTCAGTGCCTTCCTTTTGCACTCATCATTATATACCCATGATACACGGGAAGGGGCAGAAAGTTATGTACTGGGGAAGTCTACTTCTTGTGCCATCCCGTTCTCCACCTCCAGGAAGGAGGTGGATACAGAGGAGGCAGAAGGGTTTTCAGAGCAGCCTCCAGAAAGCTGAGGATAGTAGGGTGAGGGCTGTGGCTTCTGAAAAGGATGTTCAAGAAGACTTCATGCTCCTAACCCAACTCCAGGAGTAAGCTGGGGAAACTGTGGTCTTAGGAAGAGTAGGCAGGTGTCAAGGAGTCATGTCACTGAACTGAGTAATGGAGAATTTCTTATTCCAGAACAGTGTTTTCCCATTGACTAAAACTGGTGTTTATTATATGCAACAGTCATGTAACACACATGGTGATCTTAAGGCCATTTAAGGCAGTAATTCTCTTTGTGGCATAACCTTTTTCTTAGCACACTGACGCAGATTTAGGCTAGTAGGATCATTAGATGAGCCTTCTGACCACTTTTGGTGCCAAGCCCAATACAATTTCATTTTTGCATTTTTTAGGGTCACAAAGGTGCTAAAGGAGAAATTGGTGAACCAGGAAGACAAGGACACAAGGTAAGAAAATGAGTATTTAATGGTAAATTGTGATTAGAAAGTAGTGATCACTTTCATTACAAGGAATTATAAGGAATGATAAAGCATGTTGTTTTATATTTTACCCTTCTCTCAAGTAATTCTTCATGTGTTCTCAGACTATGTGCTCCTTTTCTTTGGTATTGAAGAGCTGGAGAGGCAATTTATTACTGTCATCAAGCACTAATATCTTTTAACTCCTTAGCTAAAATCAGTCTGCTGAATAATCTTACTTAATCAGGATATATATAGGCCATTTATTTTAAGTCTTTTATTATTTAGAATCGTTAAGGAATTTTATTTATCTGGAATGTAACAGCTGGATTTCTGATGTCAAATTAGAGTAAAACATAAAAAAAACCTGGAAAACTTTGGAAATTTATCCCCATGCCCATTCCTCCACTGAATTTTAAAATTTTTAATTTTGAAAATGAAAAAAATGCTTATTAAGCACTGTTACACTCCATGGTTTTTTTTAAAAAGTTGAGGTCATGAAGTGACCATACACACACACACACACACACACACACACACACAAAACCACAGGGGGGACTGGCTATATTAAATATGACATATTTGTGTAATAGAAGATGAGCTAACTACAAAAGCAGGAATGGAAGAACATTAAAAGTACATTAATAGGTATTTGCAATGAAATACATATAGTAAAGCAGACACACTAGACTTCTGTTAGTTTTGATACTTTGTTTACCTTCCTCTTCCTTTCAGTGACCCTTTCCTTTGGAGAACATTCACTCCTCATCCCATGGGATTTGGAGGTGTTGTTGCCAATGGGGGTGTCCTTCTACTTTTCCCATGAAACTAACATTTTTGTTACCTGCACAAGTTAGTTATCTGGACTTTCAAATTTGGTTTGGTGTTAAGTGGGAAACTTGTAAATTTTTTTGGAGTGTTGGATAATTGACGAAATTTATCATTTAATGTTAAAAATTCCTTCAGATTATTTTACATTTTTTTGTCATCTCAAACTTTAAGTGGTGACTTTGGAAATTGATATAAAATGATAGGATGACATAACTCATTCAGGAATGAGCACTAAAATAATTAACAGGTGGACTAAAACAAAACTGAAATCACAATGATAAAGAAGAGTTGGGGGCCTAAATTTCACATTCAGATCCACAAGTTTCCCTGAATTTATCCTGTGATTTAGTTAAGGAAGATTTTTAAATGCTGTTTGTCAATGTAGGGATGAATGGCGAAACTTCACTAATTGAAATATGGCTTTGGTAATATACAGCAGATCAGTATTCATTCAAAAATGTTTTGGAAAATGATAATGAATTGTTTCTCCTAAATTTGTCATTTTATATTTGTGATTGTTGATTAGGTGTATGCTTTTCATCTACAGGTGAAATACTTTATCTAAATATATTACTCCACTGTTTGTGGAGACTGTGGGAAACATTCCGTAGTCTGCTAAGAGAAAAATGCAGAGGACATATCAATCATCACGGCTCCTGCAGCAGTTTTATAGGTCATCTACTCTATGAGCTAGCTACCTCACAAGCTTTTAATGGGACTGCCTCTTCCTACTGTCAATCAGAGGTTCAAATGGAATATAATCTGAATATAATTATGACAGTAAAACCAGTACCCGAGACACACATAATTCATTTAAAAATCAAGTGTAAATGATCTAGGTATACAACACAGTTCTTTGCATTTTGTGCCTAAATATACTAATACTGCTGTTAAATTTTCTGTCCATCCTTGTTTTGTTGTGAAAAATCCTAAATGTATGGCGTATGAAAATGGGTGAATTGAAATATGTAATAAAGAAACAATAGAAATGAATCTAGTCTAATATTATATACATAATGTTACAAATGAAGACACTTTGTCATGACTAACTTCCCAATTTATCTATTACCACAGAAAATGTAAGGCAGTATATCTATCATACTGTGTTAGAGGGAAAGTACTTTTTTCTCAGCCTGGAAAATAATCTTTCAGTAAGAGGCAGGAGTTAGACCTCCTTTTTGGAATACTCTAACATTTTAAAGTATATCAGAGAGTATGAAATAACAAAAGGTTAATATAATAATTAGAAAATATGATGGAAGGAGATTTCATTGACAACAGCAACCAAATCATCAAAATACTTCAGACCAAACTTAGGAAATATTCAAACCTAATATAAAGAAAGGAAGAAAACTTTTATTTATGAGAAGAAAAAGATTTTACTAAGTAGGGAGATGCAATGACTTCTAGGATAGAAATATTCAATGCTGTGCTAATATAAAGCAAGGAGAATTTCTGTGAAGATCTGCCTAATGATTATAAAGATCACCTGAAAGAGTGAAAATGTAGGCAAATCTGAAAAATAAGAGTAGCTATAAATGAAATGAGAGGCAGGGGAATTCTCCCTACCTGAGATGAAAATGTGTCGTGAAATTTCAGTAAGTAAAATGGTCTGATATTGGTAACAGCAGGTCAAAAGAGCACAATAGGAAGCTTAGAGACAAGTGCACCTACCAATTTAGTGTATTAAAGATGAAATTCCCAATATATGTGGAGAGTATTATTCAATAAATCTTATTGGAATAAATGGCCAATTACTTGAGGAAAATGTATATTTTTATATGCTATGTCTTACATAAAAATAAATTGCTGATCATTAAGTTTTCAGAATAAGAAATTAAACTATAGAATTACTCAAAGAAAAATGCAGATGAACACTTACACATTTTGGGGGTAGAAAAAGGTTTTCTATGAGTGACATCAAAGGTAAAACCCATGAAAAAAAAGACTGATTTGAATGCATTAAAAAGTTGTTTATGGTATAGGAATCATAATGAGAAAAGCTAAAATGTAAATTATAATTAAAAATAATATAGTTTATGGAAAAGTTTGCATAATATGATTACATTTTCTTAATAACACACCCCCAACACACACACACATTCAGACGTGAGTAAACACATTTTCTTTTCTCTGTTTTTTCCTTCCCCCCTTTAGGAAAACTTTGAAAGAATAGCATCTAAAACATTCCTGCTATTTCTGATTAAATGGTGGGATTTAGATGGCTTACATTTATTTGTATGCTTCTCTGGATTTTCTGATATTTATAATTAGTATGGACTAACCACATAAAATAATTTAAGAAACCCTAATAGAATTATTCAGAGGATGTCAAAAGAATTTAAGAAGCACTGAGCTAGACTGAGCCTATTTCTATATTCATTTGCTGCAATAACTTTTATTGTGCCTTTCTCTTGCTGTTTAGGGTGAAGAGGGTGACCAGGGAGAACTGGGAGAAGTTGGAGCTCAAGGACCTCAAGTAAAGTGTTTCTCAAATATATTTAACTTAAAATGCAAATATTTTAAAAATTATTTTTGGAATATTTTCTTTTCCCCACCAAGCAAGCCTTGAGAGATAACCCCTTTTCCAAAATAAGAAATGGTCCTCATTATTTATTTGAGCACCCAAAGGGGACAGAATATATTCTATATATGATTACAGGTATTTGATTAGTAGACTCGAGGGACAGGCAACCTGAAAGCAAATATTGAGAACAAGAGTGTGATACGTCTTTATGTTCTATAATTCTATCACATGATATAAAGAGAAAAGTTTGTGAGACTTGAATATGAAGTCAGTACATAACCCACTGGATAAATGTAGCTCATTTTAGCATGCAATTATTACAACTGGAACATTCTTAATTGTTCCTAACCATGTCTTTTAATAAAACATGAGTCCCTTGTGCTCTGGCAGATTGCTGCAATAATATGTAAGGTAATTGGGAATAAGCACACTTCAACTTAAAATGGTTATTAGATTTGAATTTATGCTCCTTTTGTGCTGTATGAAAGTAGACTTGCTATATATTTTCCTTGGCAACATTAAGGAAATGTTAATCATAGAAAATTCATAGAACATTGTAGCTAGTCAAGCAATAGCCTATGTAAAAGACATAGGGACACACTAAAGAGTTAGGGATGACAATACAGGGATACCCTATGTGAACTCACAAGACTAAGGTTTTAACAGGGTTCATGGAGCTGTGGATTCGTGTTTACCAAGAGTTTAAGGGAAATCAAGCTAAAGGAAAAAGAATCAGAGAGTCTGGAAGACATGGTCTCTGACTACAGGCCATGTAAGCACATTAAGGGACTTTGTGGAGGAGTCCAGGCAGGCTGTTGGGTTCCCAAAATTTGCCTTGTCTGATGTGACACAAGAAGGAGCTGGACCTTATTTCACTGGTGGGAGATAGTGATGAGATAGCGACAGAAGATATATGCTTTTTTGACCTGATGAATTTTGGCGGGGATTTTTTTTTAAAACGTCATTCTCCAAGATCACCAGAACAGGGTTTTGCAAACATTCTAAGAAGAGTTTTTATGGATTAAGGGTCTCTGTTGAGTGCTGCATAGCTCAGGTGGACCCACTGGGGGATATTTTTAGTGCTTCCTGACCTCCTGTTGTTTGGGAGTAGGTAAGTCAAAATGTTTCTGTATGTTTCAGATTTTAACTTTTTAGATATATATGCACAAGTGTAAAGTAATGTAGACTTTTTGGCCTATTTTTACAAAGCTCTGTCTCTAAAAGTAGTTAGCTCAAGAGACTTTGTGTGGGTTCTTAGGTCACTGCTATTGACTCAAATATATTTTTTAAATTATTTGTGTGGAGATACCTTCAGAGCCAGTGAATGAGCTACACAAGACAGAACCTTTTAATCTGACATGGCAGCTTAAATCCTAGGTGGACCTAGGTGGCTTATCCTGCACATTTGAATTTCAGGTTGTTTTTGACTGATGTGTACAGAATTTGTGACTGATTTGGGTGAAAAGTTGGTTATGGACTTGCCCCATTTTCTCCATGTGGGGAAATGAGGAAAACGAGTAGCTTAGAGATACTTAAAGTCAGTATGGATAATTAGCTAGATGTTGGAGAAGCAGCAACTTTCCTGATGGAGCATCCACTCAGCTTCTCCTAGGAAGCACCCAAACGCTTCCCACCATTACTGAATACTATCTGGAGCCCTCCTGCTCTGGGGCCAGCCAGTCTAATATGGTGACATTTCAGTTACACCTACACTCACCGCTATTTTTAGAATTATTCACTCTTGTGCCTGAGATGAGGTAAGAAGTTTCTGCTGTGCCATGCTGGTCTTGGAATGCCTTTTGTCATAGGAATGGTATGATGAATAATGGGTACCAATGGCTGATGAAGATCCAGCCCCATTCCTAGAACATAAGCTTTTGTGGGTCAGAACTGCATACATTGGGGTGAGGGAAAGTCTTATCACTTGTAACCAAGTTACAAAGCATGAAGGACATAGGGACGGTAGTGTAAGTTCTGTATATGAGTTAAAAGATGCTGAACGTGTTATCACAATTCCTCTTATGCTAACGATATTTACTTTTTGGCATCAGTAATTGTACCACTTCAATTGGCATAAGGTTTGTATAAGTCTTCAGAATTTTATAAAAGAATTTTGCTGTCATGATTCTTGACTTTTCTTTCTTAACTAGAAAAGTTCATTTATAGAATGTCTCTATTTCTTAGTTTAACTTTTTAAAAGTATATTTTTTGATAGTAGTGGTGTTCAAACTCAGGGGTTTACATTCAAGCACTCTACAACTTGAACCATGCCTCCAGACCGTCTTGCTTTTGTGAAATTTTCAAATAGGTGCTCACTTTTTGCTCAGGACTTGGCTCAGACCACCATCCTTCTACCTCTGCCACCCAAGTAGCTGGGATTATAGGCATGTACCACCACGCTTGGCTTGTTTTTTGAGATAGGACCTGGCTAAATCCTCCCTGTCCTCCTCCTGCTGGCCTCAAAAAGCAATCCTCCCATCTCTGCGTACCATGCAGCTGGGATTACAGACATGAGCCACTACTCCGACACTTAGTGTTACCTTTGGTTATGATAACAACCTTCTTCTGGATCAGCTTCTGTGACAGCATTCTAAAATAATCTACTCTTCTTTTTTACATTTCTAGGGAGCTCAAGGTTTGAGAGGGATCACTGGCATTGTTGGAGACAAAGGAGAAAAAGTAAGATAGTGATGATAATGATACAATATCAAAATGTGTTACATAGTTTAAAAATTGACCCTTGAAAATGACTTCCTACCTTTAGCAATATCACTTTTCATTTGATGTTTGTGTAGATGTGTGGTTAGGTCCTCACATTTCTGTTGAGGACAACAGAACAGAACTTTTGTTGTTGACAAAAGTGAGTACTCTGTATGATACCTTGTCATATGGTCATCTCTCGGTACCCATATGGAGGTTTGGTTGTTACAGGACTCTGAACCCCACCCAGGATACCAAAACCTGCAGGTGCTTGAGTGTCTTGTAGAAAGCAGAGTTGTCTTTGCACATAACCTGTGAACAACCTCCTGTCTCCGTTAAACCTCTCTAGATGAGTTATAATACCTAAGGCAATGTAAATGTTAGGTACATAGTTGTTATGCTGCATTGTTTAGGGAGTAACGATCTGAAGTGTCTGTACGTATTCAATATAGAGACAACTTTTTCCAAGTATTTTTGATCCACACTTGGTTTGAATCCATGCAGAACTTGTGGATAGGATTACACATTTTAAATTATCTTGATTGAATTAGAGTAAGTGGGTATAATATTTTCTTTTTATCTTTATCAGTAGTCAGCACTGATAATAGCAACCCAGTTCCTGTAGTGCTTCTGGTTAAGCAAGGCAAGGAGAGGGGAAGACAGAAAGGGAGAGATGAGAGAAGGCAGGGCCTCCCAGACCCTAGGGCCATCCTTGGCTCCCCTGAGTCCGAGCCCTGCTCTACGCTGGTCATACACTTGTGACCTGGCCTTAGCCTTGTCTCAGAAGTCAGATTTTCCTAGGTCTTCCATTGCAATGTATCCACAAGTTGCTGGGAAGCTTTGAAAAAGAATAAGGCCTGTATCCAGTTTGTTACTTATTTGGAAAGAGAAATAAGCAGACAACTATGATGTGTGCAAGGGAGACACAAGTCTGAAGGTAGGTGATCTGAGGGACAGCAGAGAAAGCAATGGGTTCATCTTGACAGGGGAACTGGGAGGGCCAATGAAGCAGGTGCCATTAGAAGGATGACCAGCCTAAAAGGATGAGGTGCTCTGCTGTGAAGAATGGACAACAGGTAATGCCTTGTTGAGTGAATATCATAAGGAAAAACAATGAGAGTCATTCACTGTATCCTCAGACATATCTTCCTTGGTATGGGTGTGCATGAACGTGTGTGTGTGTGCGTGCATGTGCAGGAGCATGTCTAGCTTCTTTATCAGAAAACAGTTATCACTTCTTAGAAAGTATATTAGGAAAGCCGGTTTGTAGGCCACAGAAAATTAAAAAGCATCTTTATCATCACTACTTCTGACCCTGGCCTTATTCTCTTCAGAGTTACTAAAGCTAATTTGTGTCAGTTCCACAAAGCAGCACAGAGCCTTTTAACAATTAAATAAAAATAAGTTGCACATTGTTGATGCTCAATACATTAAACTGAGTCTTTTAAAGAAGAGCTGTACATTTTGTGAATTGAAAGTTTAGCATATCTATTGTTTTTTCTTTCAACATCCTTTTTTCAGTCTCTTTTTGAATCTTCTGGGTATTTTCTTTCTGTCTGTTTTCTCCTTCCATCTCCTCTAAACATTTCTTTTTTGAAAACAACTGTATTTTAAAAAAATACATCTGAGTCCTAAATATTTCTGTATTTGTGTTACCTTAAGTAACAACCTGTGTGCATCTTTTCTTTTATTAAATAATAAAACCCATTTATTTTGATGCTGCTGACACCTAGGTCTTCAGTTTTTCTGGATATAAATCATTCTCTAAAATTTGTGACCCCTTTCTTTGAAACCAGTTACTGTTCTTGATAAGGTCTTTATTTGAAGTATTTTTATACCTAAAATTTTTCAAAAATTCTCATTTCCCTTGATTTCTGTCAAATTGCTTTAAAAAAAAAAGCTCTTTTTGTGAACTCAGCCATGAAATGGTTACCTAGTAACAGCAGTTTGGGGCTGAGCTCACATTGAACAGCAGTAAGACAGAGTGGGAGTGAGGGCATCAAAGCCATTTCTAAAACGGAAAGGCTGGGCTCTGCTCTCCTAATGCAAGGTGAAATGATGAATTCAAGGTCTTTTTCCTGTCTTCCAAATTCTTTCTTCTCTGGTGAATGTAGAATGCCTCTGCTCTGTTTTAGTTTTTAGATATCAAAGATTTTCAAGGCTCTCTGGTCCCTTTGCTTCTGCTGTGGTTTTCCTTTGATTCTACCTTCTATCAAAGGTTTGAACCTTCCATCAAAGGTTTTCCTAATTTTTAATTCTTACTACAGATGCTGTGCACCTGGTTTTCCTAGCCTGACCTCTATCTAATACTTAACTGCTTTCCATTTATTTTATCATTTCCTTATCTCAGCCTTGTTCACTAGAAGACTGCTTACTTATGTCCTTATGATTTCCTATTCACTTTGTACACAAGAGCAAGACTTAAAACTGGGGTTGCATTTTGTCCAGGGGCATATGTAGAGAGTACTAAAAACACTGTACTTTTGTTTTAAAATCACATTTTGATTCTTGTAATGAAAATAAGGAGATGATACATAAAATATATAGATAAGTCAGAGATCATTTGCACATAATTAGACACAAAAAAACTCTGGATAGTTGGTAGGGTGGATCTGTTGTGGAGAAAATAGGTCAATTATTGTAACATCAGTGCAGGGTGGAAGAGGGAATTCTCAGGCCCTTCTAACAAATCATTCTTCTGAACCACATGGGTGGACTTTTTATTACAGGTCTTAGGGGCAGAGCCAGAGTTCTGGAATTACCTCACATGGTATGGCATCACAGAGACCACTGTAGCTGTGATGGCTCCATGGCCTTTGCCATTAGTGAATTCCCACAGTCATTCTGAGAGCCCCAGAGAGTGACTGCCAAGTCTCTTTCAAGAGATTTCCCAAGTTCTCTGAATAAAAACCAGGTTTTTAGTTCAAGTCCACAGTTAAGCATGGATGCAATGGTAGCTTAAGTATTCAGAGAGGTAGCAAAGGCTGTATTTAAGTCCTGTTGGTGTGGTAAGTAGATGTAAGCGTTTTCATTTGTGAAGTATCAGGGTTCACTGATGAATGCAGTATGTATTTAAACACAAGCCTCTCTTTATGTGGCTCTTCTATTTCTTTATAAAGATTGTATGCTCTTACATACAATTAACATACATGCCCAGTTTCATTTCCTTGTCTTGTTTTCTGCAGGGTGCTCGGGGCTTAGATGGAGAACCTGGGCCTCAAGGTCTTCCTGGTGCACCTGTAAGTGGTTTTCCTTTCACAAAATCTGGTTATGGATTTTTTAAAGCAATGATAGATTTTTTTGCACATATATATATATGTATATATATATATATATATATGTGTATATATACATATATATTTATGCAAGTAGCTTGTACATGTAATTAAAATGGATAAAATGGGCAAAATTTTTATATTTATTTAAAAATTATAGTTTTTCTCTTGGGCACAGAGATTTATTCCTCTGACTTGATTTTATTTTTATAGGGTAAGTCCAATTGTGAAGTATTTATGTTTGTGGTGTGCTCCTTTTGCTCCGGTTGTCAGGATGCTTTGATTCACAGTAAACATCTCAGTTACTGATATATGATTTTCTGAACTCATGATTCCATACTTTGACTACCATGTGTAAATGTGTCATTATTTTGCACATTTGCTGACTCGAGCATCTTTTTTGCAAGTAAACACATAGAAACATCCCATATTAATCATCACATAAAATGTAAAAAATTTTTAAAAAGGGAAAGGATACACATGAGTTAGAATTTCTTACTATCAAGTTCCTATGGTCAAGTGGGAAAGACAGAAGGTAACTCAACGGTAAACTACAAGATCAGGTGCTAGAACACGGGCCAGTGGCAATCTGTGCACGAGGACCTTAGAAGAAGGAGTCATTCTGGGTGGGAAAGGCAGCAGAGTACAGAGGGTGCTGTGGTGGGATGGGTGTGGATGCTATCACAGTGGCTTGCCATTGCCTACATTTAAGCAGTTTGTGTTGAGAAGATGAGGTTGAATAGATAAGGTAGATCCACGGTATGGAGAATATTTAATGCCAATCAACAATTTGAACTGATTCAAATAGCCAGGGAGGTATTTGAGGTCTGGAGTAGTTAAGCAACTCAAAAATATATATATATAGTTAAGCTATATTTTGGGAAGATACATCCTCTTATCTATTACCACCTTCAGCATATATCAGCATTAGTTGAATAATTTTGACAGAAACCATTATGAGTGAATGAGGAATTAAATAATATGGAGAAAATATTGACAACAAATCCAAGCCTCCGCTCACTGTAATAGGCAATGAGATTAGCTTACTTGTAGATATAGCTAACTGATGTTGTTACCGGCAATATGCAACATAATTTATTTTACATATAATCCAAATAGCATAGAAGTGTTTTGCATTTCAAATGAAAACAAAGAACACGCAAGTCTCAATTATCTTGATAGCAATATTAATTTTTAAAGATATAATTTTTATAAAAAGATTTCTTGAGCTAGGCATCTAGGATACATCAGTCATTGTGGTGAACTAACAATATTGAATAATATGGGTGATGCTTTCTAATTTTAAAAAGTCCATCAATAAGTAACTTTTGCTTATACTAAAAATTTTATTTTTATATAGGGTGATCAAGGACAGCGAGGACCTCCAGGAGAAGCAGGTCCCAAGGGAGACAGAGTGAGTTCAAATTAGACTTAGTCACTACAAGCATCCTGCCTTTCAATGTTGTCTGTGAATTTTGCTTATCTGTTTGACATGTCCTAAGTATTGCAGTCATTGAACATGTCTTGTTTATTTTTTCCCTTCTGCCCTACAGGGGGCTCAAGGTTCTAGAGGAATTCCTGGATCCCCTGGGCCCAAAGGAGACACGGTATGTTCTAAACTGTAGTAATCAAGCACATCTTCTAAGTGATGGTTGATTTGTAATAAAACTTTAGAAAACAATGCTGGGAAGAAGGATATGACTGTTTCTAAGAGACAGTGTGTTTCTTTGTGTCTTTAGGGCTTGCCAGGTGTGGATGGCAGAGATGGGATACCTGGAATGCCAGGAACAAAGGTAGCTGTGTGATTCAGTATGAATGAGTGGGGCTGTCTCTGCCCTGGCCAGCTGAGCACAGCCGCCCATTACAGCATCACCAGAGATTTATTTAGCCAGCTTTGGCTTTTTTCTCCTTTTAATTTTTAAATCAAAAGTGTCAAATGTGAAATTCTTATTAAAATAGTGTAGTTACTTGCTTTTAGAAATGCAGTAAAATGGCTCAATTGATGAAAATATGCTGAAGGAAAGTGTGAGTTTGATTGAATTTATGTCCTGTGTCCTACCCATCCTACCTCCTGACTTCAGTAACATTTTAAAAGTGCACCTAAGGTCAGCTGTTGGGAAGATCCTTTTACTTAAAAAGCTTTGTACTCCTCTCTTAAAACAAATGCAGCAGTTCAAACAGGTTCAACAATGTGATAAAAATTTTTCTTTCAGGGTGAGCCAGGGAAACCAGGGCCTCCTGGTGATGCAGGATTGCAGGGATTACCTGTAAGTATTTGATGATTTAAATGTTTAATGGTTTATGTACATGTTTTAAAGATGTGAATTCAGAGAAAGAGATATGTTAGATGACTTGTTACATTTTAAGGAAGATATGATTTTTTTTGTAGTTTTATACTTTGCACTTTTGTTTTTTTTTTCTCTGAATAGCTGGTAATTTTTCTAACAACTGTAAATATAGAACAGTTTAATTTTGTGTTTTAGCTCTGTCTTCTCTCTTTAGTTTATTGTCTTCCTTATATTATTTTATTAACCCTGAGCAGTGGCCACTGCTGTATACTTTGTTCTACTTTTAACCAGCCTTGGAGTTCTTATTAGCTGAGTTGAGCCACAGGAAGTTTGAGTATTCTCAAGGAACCATGTGAAGTACATGATATCATTTTTGGATTATGTGATATTTTGAAACAATCAAATTGGTGTTTTCCTTCAATAAAGGATACTTGGTAATACCAAGGACTGGTTCTCAATCTTTTGTGACATCTGACACTTTTTAAGCAATCAGAGGTGAGCAGAACTCCTAGTACCAAATCTTATGCCCAGCGTCATTCTACCATTCTCTTTTTCCACCCCCAATCCTAGCATTTTCCATAGGCCCTCCTTTTATTATTCTGTACATGAAACCATATCTCTGTAACAGCTGTTCTGTCTAGAAAAGTGCCTGTTGACTCAAAAATGGTACTGTAGTCTAGTGTGGAAATTCATCCTTCAAAAATAACTTTAGTTGAGAAGTAGGATTTGCTTTAAAAGTGTTCATCCTTAACAAGGCACATAAGTAAAATAATGCCCTGCACACCATGAGTACTTCTGTAACCGACTGTCCAAGTTTGGGGACCAGGTAGACTCTCCCTCATACTATATATTTGAGGTTGCCATGGTCACCTTGGCCTTTTAGCAGGTGTAATGTCCTTAGCATCTCATGGATCCTCAGATGAGGTCATTAAACCAGATTCTGTGTACATTCTTTTTTAGGGTGTACCTGGAATTCCTGGTGCAAAGGGTGTTGCTGGTGATAAGGTAAAAGATTAAACCTCTAAATTAATATTTAATTTATTCCTTTATGAATACATTCTTTATAATTTTTAATAGCTCCAGCTTGCCTTTTATTTTATATTTGACCCCAGGGAGAAATCAAAAAGTGAAAGTTTTAAAGCTTTAAGTGGTAACCTTTTTCCCAGCTGCAGAAAGTTGCTGATGAAACTTTCTTTATGAAAATACCATCCTTTGCCTGGATAAAACAGAAAGTTCTTTGATTCTTACTATTTAAAATAAAGAAGGTATTATTAAACTATAGAGCTTATGTCAGTGATGTTAAGATAATTTAGCTTAAGCTGAAAAGATATTAAGTGTTTGTTTGTGTACTGGTCAGCCAGTGCTTATACAGAAGTAAAGTGACATGCAATTACAAACAAGAGGTGAAAGAAAGAAATTAAAGGGATAAAATACAGCTTTGCTTTAGGCTACACTAGGTAAACTGTGGTTATGTAGAAGTTAGTCACTATTAGAGAACATGAGTACAGCCTTCAGTTGTAGCATCGCACACCACCTTGAGCAGAGTTGGTCCCTAACAGGGGCTGTGAAAGATGGATAGTGGGGGCATCACCAGACACACACTCTAACTGGAGTGTGCGGGAAAGGTTTTCTCAGCAGTACATCACCTTGTTCCCTCACGCTGAATTGATTCTTCTTTTTTCTTCTTCTTTTTGTCGGCACTGGGGTTTGAACCTCAGGCCTCACACTTGCTAGGCAGGTGCTCTGCCACTTGAACCACTCCGCCAACCATGATTCTTAAAAATTTTAGCTGTGTCAATGCGAGGTAAAAGGGCTCAAAGAAGTGTATTGGAGGTGGAAGTGATAAAAGAAATACATATATAATTAATATTTTGAAAGAAGAAAAATCTTCAGGTTGAAGGGGATTCCTTTAAATGGAGGCTAATGACCTTCATTATTTGATATTTGACCTCTAATATGCTTCTGGGACTGAATCTTAAGGACTTTGATGTACTCATAGAAAGAGTCTACAGCCTCATAAATTACCAGTGTGAAAGCACAGATTACTGGTACTTAAATACAAGCAGCCCATGGTCTAGGTGAGGCAGGACAACGATTAGGTTTACTTTACAATCTGAATGTTGCCTCTTACCTTTAGGGTAACACAGGTGCTCCAGGGAAGCCCGGGCAATTGGGAAATTCAGGCAAACCGGTAAGATGCGTTTTCCCTTTCCATCAAGCATGACCTGTTGTCATCAGGGATTGTTAACTTTTTCTCTACTTGTCTTCCTTGTACCAGGGCCAACAGGGGCCTCCAGGAGAGGTGGGACCCCGAGGACCCCGAGGGCTTCCTGTGAGTATGCCTTTTCTATAGTGCCTTGCCAAGACTTGGCCGGGTGTTCCTCAGTTCATTCATTAGTGTAGGATGCCTTTATTTGGGTGGGACTGCTGTTTGAACTCAGGGCTTCATTCCTGCAAAACAGGCACTCTATCTCTTGAGCCATCCATCCAGTCCATTTTGCTCTGGTTATTTTGGAGATGGGAGTCTCTGAACTATTTGCCTGGACTGTCCTGGAACCTCCATCCTTTTAATCTCTGCCTCCCAAGTAGCTAGTATTGTAGGTGTGAGCCACTCCCAAGCTCATGGATGCCTTCTGATGTTTGAGCATGCACTAGTTCAGATAAACAATGAAATGGGAGTGCTGTTTAGATATACAGTACATCTTCTTTTTAGAAAATAGATAAGAAATGAAGTGCTTAAAAGAGGCATGATGACCTCTCTCATTTCATGTTTTTTTGTGTGTGTGTAATATTTTTGTGTCACTAAAAGAAACCTTATTAAGATAGAATTCACATGTTATGTAAATTACCTATCTAATGTGTATAATTTACTGGTTTTTAGCATATTCACAGAATTATTCAACCATTACCACAATTTCAGAACATTTTCATCACCCCAAAAAAGTCATCCTGTGCAGACTTGCAGTCATTCAGCATTTCCTCCCAAATCCTTTCAGCTCTTCACAGCAGGAATCCACTGTCTATCTCTGTTAGTTTACTGATTGTGAAGGTTTTGCATAAACAGAGTCATACAGCCTGTGTGGCATTTTATAAATGATTGTCTTCTCCGAGCATAATGTATCAATGTTCCTCTGTGCTGTAGAATGTATCAGTGCTTCATTTTTTGTTGCTGAGTGGTATTTAATTGCATGGATTAATGGTGAGGCTATGTCACACCACTATTGATCCATTCATCTGGTGATTGGCATTTGGATTATTTCCATTTTTGGCCATTGTGAATAGTGGTGCTATGGGTGTTTGTGGACAAGTTTTTGTTTGGTAGTATATTTTCACTTCTGTTGAGTACATACCTAGAAGTGGAATTGCTGGGTGATACAGTAACTCTATATTTAACCTTTTAAGAAACTTCTAGAATCCTTTAAGCGTAAGTTTGTAAATGTATTTATTTTACAACAGATTCAACAATGTATATTTTCTCACTAGATACAATGTAACCCTTAAAGAGAAACAGATTCAAAACTTAAACATTATGCACTGAAATTTTACTTTAAAAATACTCTCTGGGCTTTAGTATCAGTTCTTATTTTCAGTTGAATAACAAAAACAAAAAAACTCCAAGTGAGAACACAGAAACACTTCCAAATATCATTATTACTTCTTTTAAAGTATTTCTTGAGCATGTTGAACAAATATTTTCATGCTTGAGAAAATTGAATGGTTCTAGCTGTCTTGTGGCATAAGAGTGAGTTTTTCTACTTAAAAAATTTTGTCAACTGACCTCTACCAGGTAGTTTCCTGAAGTTTCTCTGGAGCTAAAGAAAGCAGCCCTTACTCAGAATTATGCTTATTATTTTCTTCTCTTTTACTTGAAGCCTAAGTAAAAATGCCAAAAATTAACTGTCAAGGCACTGAGATTATAACCATGTCATATTTCTTAAAGGGTGCTGTATGACAGGTTCCAGGAGATTTAACAGAGTGGAATCATTAGAACTTTGAGAGTATTTGAGGCACTGTGGTTCAAGCCTGTTATCTCCAAGCTACTTGGGAGGCAGGGATCAGGAGGATCAAAGTTTGAGGCTAGCCCACACAAAAAGTTCTTGAGACCCCTATCTCAACCAATGGCTGAGCATGGTAGTGTATGCCTGTCATCCCAGGGAAGCACAGATAGGAGGATTGTGGTTCAGGGCAGCCTGGGCATAAACCAGACCCTATGTTAAAAATAACTGAAATGAAAACAAAGAAAGGGCTGGCAGTGTGTTTTAAGTGGTAGAGCGCCCACCTAGCAAGCACAAGGCCCTGAGTTCCAGCCTCAGGACTGCCAAAAAAAGTGTTCACTATTACATCTGCTATTCACTTTTTAAGCAGAAAACTTTTGTGTAGTTGAAGGAACATTGAGCACCTACGTAGCCAGGGTGATATGCCCTGAACACAAAAAGAGGCAGAAAGTAGAGAATTCTTGGCCTGTCTCCAGCTAAGTGCCAAGGTATATATAAAACTGAAAAAGTAGAGGCAGAACATTAGAAAGGGATGGGGTCCACTGATTCCCATATGTGCAATGAGGTGGACATAGGTTTGGGGCCGGATTTCCTAATTTCTTTAAGTCTAAATCCTTCTCCTGGTTCCTGCCACAGAGGCTCAGTCTCCACTTTCTTCCTCTAACACATTTCCTGTCTCAAACAGCACCTTCTCATTCTGCCATCTTTTCAAGATCTTTTTTTAATTAGTGACTATTAGTTGTACAAAGTGTTAATTGTATATGTGCATATAATATGCTTTGATCAAAATCACCCTTCTATTTATATTTGCCTTGGTTTTCTACTCTGATTTCCTCCACCCTGGCTCAGGTCATTACCTACTGCTTGAATTATTATAATCATTTCCACATAGTGAGAACCCTTTCTTGAAAAAAACAAACTAAAAACAAAAACAAATAAAAAACCCTTCAATGGGTTTCCAGTGACAAGAGAACATCTAAAATCTTAAACTGTCTGGTAGCCTCCTCATTTTATTTCTCAGTTCTACCTTGCTCAGGTTCTGTGTTCAGGTTAGGACAGACTCCACACAACTTCCCTTATCCTCTCTACTTTTCAGCCTGTTTTCTCTTTATGTCAGATTCTGCATTAAAATGGAGTTCTTTTTCATTTCTCTAACTCAATGTTCCTTGTGCCCTCTTATATGTGAAATAAATGTGAAATCTATCACTGAATACCCCCAGTCACTGTCCTATCCCTAGATGGAAGCAATCATTCTTTATTCTGAATTTCTTCTTCATGTCCCCTTTGTACCCTATGCTGTGGCTACTGCAGGAAGGCAGGGGCCCTCTGACTCACCTCTGTGTTCCCTGCATCTTTTTACTCAGGGGCTGCCATAGAGAGTACTCGATAAATATTTCTTGAAACGAATGCTGCTTTCATTGGTAATAATTGACTTCTCACCGGCTCTAATTTTTTTCAGAAAAACATAATAATATGTTATAAATATTACAACTCTGGAGCAATGTTCTACCATGACACCTACTCACTGGAGGGTACATTTGTTCTTTCGTTTTACTTGATTAAATTCAGTTTTGTAGATAGGTTCATACACTTCCAAATATGCCTTACAAGTTTGATCAGTTTTTCCTGATAATCTTAAATCAAGCTGAGCAGGAGGAGTGAGAATTTATTTCTTATGTGTCCTAGGAGTATGTGTTTGAAATTTAGTGTATTTCCATCAATTTTTTTTTTTTTTTGCTAATGGTACTACAAAAACTACTCATCTTTTACTTTGACCCCTCCAGTAATTTATACGAGCACCTGTCTCTACCACCTGGGTCACACTCCAGGTTTCTTTTTCACACCTCATTACAAGGTCTCCATTTGGCTTATGCTTGGTCTGGTGGCTCCTGGTTCAGAGCAGGCAAATAGCCTGGTGTCTGACTTGGTGCTTCCTTCTAGTGGCTCCTGGTCCATCTCTATCTCCAGGCCCCTTAGACTAGCCAGGGCCTTTTCTGTGTGACTGTGTTTGCTCTGTTCTCATGAGTGACAGGGGTGAGCACTATGTTGACCTACCTCCAACTTTCTGAAGATCATATGCTCCTGGAGTACGGAAGCCTGCCACATTTTTCTTGGAGGCTCTCATACCACCCCTAGCTGTGCTGGGTGCTGGAAGGGTGGTTTTCATCACAGCTGTAGGAGCATAACTGGTTTACCATTTTCTTAGGACACTGTTGCCAGTGCCATGGTTGATAACTCTTGGTAGAATATGTTTACAATTTTTAGAGATTACTATATCTTGACTACTCATGTTCATTTTAGCTTCATAGGAGAAATTCCAGAATTTAGAGATAGAGCATATGCATGTTTTTGAAGTACAAATAATCTGTAAGAATGGCTACCAGAAGACTTTGTCTTAACACTTTGTTCATAAATATTTAGTAACTATTGTGAAAATAAACATTACTGTTTTTCATGGCAAGGTGGTTTCTATAGAAATACTGATGCTTAATGTAGCCAGCGATTTATAACATGGAAATGAAATAAGAATGAAGAACCACACATCATCTATTTGTGCAGTAGCAGAGGAGCAGAAGGTCTCTGACTGTTCTCCTGGTCCTATATGGGTTAGGCTCTCATGGGCACATAAGTTCAGCAGAGCAGGGGTCTACAGTGGGACTCTGAGCCATTCACAGGCATTACCAAAGGCCTGCCATTGTTTGTAAAGTGCTTATGAATTGAATAATAAGAACTTAAGAAAGAGAGAGAAAATAAGATTCCAACACAGGAAATCTTTGGGAAGATAATTAATCTTACCAAAAGTAAATGAAAAGTTATATAATCCTATATATGAACTTATCCCTTTGGTTTATGGAAAAGAAGTATACTAATCATCTTTATTTTTGGTAAGGTAGCATAATGATTCCTTTATTTAAAAATTAGTGTTTTAGGTTCTGTTGAGAACTAAGCTTTCCCTTTTCTGATATTATTAATTTTTCTTCACCAATGGCTATTAATTATTTGTGAAATAAAATGTTAGACCAATGATGTTTAGAATGCCAATCATGATGAAGTTCAGAATTGTTGGAAAATGCCAATGGAGCAGACACACTACAGGAACTCTGTCTTGAACTTTGAAGTTCTAGGCCAAGCTAATGGAACAGAAGCCATTCTACTTATAGCTGAATAGAAGAATCTATTTGCAATGGCTAGTTCCACCCAGATTTATATTCTCCTGGCATCCATCCTCACAGAGCACAGCCTCTGGCTTCCAAGCTGCTCATGAGGACCAATGTATCATACCAACCTCACATCCCAGACAGGTAGTTAATAAAAAATGTTGTAAGTTATAAGTATCTAAAAGCATTTAGTTTAAATCACCTGTAAGTCAATGACTACCATGAAATTGTAACTCATACCTAGAGACTATTGTAATATGACCAACATTTCTTAATCCTTTATGGGAACTAAAAATTCAGAAGGTTTATGGATCTTCATACCTAGTCAATTTAAAGATGGGTGAATAACACGTGGGTCAGAACAGAATAATCTTATTAGAATCATTTATAAATATTAAACATCAAAACCAAACTGTCACGTCATTTTAAAGAGAAAGCACTCAAATGACTCCTTTCAGACATAAATATATCTTCTAGGAAATGGGATTATTTATCTAATAACCTCAGTATGCACCTTAGTGGGACACATGCTAGAAGAAAAACAAATGTTTATCAGAATTCATAAAACTATACATGAAGTTCTCAAGAAAAGTTGATGAGTTCGTATGCTTTTCTCAAAAGTTTTTAAAAGTTTAGAGTTTCAAATAAAAACTTGAAGACTTAGATTTCAAGTAAAAAATTAAATTTTACCCATAAAATAAAATTGTTGTTCTTAGTGTATTTTCATTATGAATTACACTTCTCAAAAACTATTTAATCTTTTAAGACATATTTAGAGTAAGAATGAGTAAAACAAAGCAATTTCAATCTTAAAAACTATAAATTTCTACCATCTGTGATTTTTTGAAGTTGCAGCAGTAATTTTAGGTTAAACATGTGTGTCCTTTGTTTCTTTTTTCACTATTTTGGTGGTAAGAGATCATTTGCCAGATGTGGCTTTCAAATGTTCTGTAGACTAGAAAATTTACTGCATATTTTGGACACTGTGCAGAATGCCAAGTTAATTTGTACTTAATACTTCAAGAACACATGATCTAAATGAGGGGATAAAATATATACACAAGTAGCCATGATATAAATTAGAGAGTGACTTAGATGCTGAAAATGGCTAATTGCCATTTCACACATATGTACCAGATATTTCCAATGGTCTGCAATACAACAGACAGCACTAGAACATTCAGTGAAAGATGAACAGAGGAATTTGTAGGCACTTAATAGCCAACATCTTCAGTTGAAGGGTAGGGTGAATATTTTGATGACTTTTATATTTAAACAAAAACCTAGGTAGGATGTTATTTTATTTACATAATAATTAAGCATTTGATTTTGGACAAATAGCTACTTGACAATGATGTTTGCGTTTTTACAGGGCAGTAGAGGAGAAATAGGACCAGTAGGATCCCCAGGCATACCAGGTAAACTGGTAAGTGAGGTCTCCAATCTCTGCAACAGAATACATTTTTAAAATAAGCAAAGGAAGAAAAAACAATATACCAAAGGTCATTTAAGCAATTGTATTTGATTTCTATCATTATGTGAATGTGTGGAAATGTAAACATGAAACTTTGAGACTGTATCTTGGATGTCCTCAGAGGATATTTGAATTAGTGTGGTTCTCAGTATACATTTGAAAACCAAGAGACATAATTTGGTGCCTGGCTGTTCTTGGAATGGAAGAGAACGTGGGTGAACACTGCCTTTTGCTTCTTGTACAGTCCTTGTTTACACAGCAGAAGTGGCAGCACATTGCCAGGCTTGACTGAAAGAGTCCACTGTTGCAAAAGAGTGCAAAGGGAATTGAGAGCCTCAAAGGTGGACCCTCTTGCCCTCAGAGTGTGGGAGAGAGGCAAGCTGAGGAGCAGAGTTATACCAACCACAGCATGTGTATTGTAGACATAAGTCAACACACCAAGACCCTGTCTGACTTGTGAGCTCTCAGCATTGCAGAGACAGTGACTCTGGGGACTCTGTGTTTGTTTTCCAGGGACCTCTTGGCAGCGCTGGCCTCCCTGGCTTACCTGGACCCCCTGGGCTTCCTGGAATGAAAGGTGACAGGGTAAGAGATCCAGCACTCCATAAAGAGCCTTAATTTAGAAGGCTGATTTCTAGTATGTTGAGAAATCAGGCTTGCTTTTGGTCCAATGAGGGATTTTTCTAGAGTTTGTCAGAGAGAGCTATGACAGGTATGAAATGTATGCTAAATTACCATGCTAAAAATATTAATAACTCATTAGAAAGCTAAAAAAGTAAGAAAAATAAAACTTTTAGCTGAAATCATGCCTTCTATTTAGTTCTAAATTTACATTTTTATTAAGTGAAATTTTATGTAGATGTGATCAGAGAATGCCCCCAAGTTACCAGAATTTCTTAGGATAATTGTCACTTTGTCCTGGTTTTCCCCAGTTCTTGCTAGGTGGTGAAATCATATAAACAACTGAAGTTATGTAAACAGCTCAGAATACTGAAAAAGTATTTTATTTTTCCATTACAGGGTGTGTTTGGAGAACCAGGTCCAAAGGGTGAACAAGTAAGTAGTACATTTGATTAGTGGTGTTTGATACACACCACTTCACAAATATATATGGGGAACAGGCTGGTTTTGGGGTGTGACTGAAATGATGGAGACTCATGGTGGCTTTTGCTGTACTTCAAAGTGCTTGAAACCCATAGTTGACTTTGATCTGTGGTCTTACCTATTGTTTTAATAATGATGGATTGTCTCCTGGACGCCATACTGTCCTTCCTTTGAAGAGGGTAGTCCTGTCTCTTTAGTTCACCAGTTTGACTTACTCAGATCTAATGGAGTCTTCCATAGCCACATCATAGTGTTTGAAGTTTTCTTGATTAAGACCTCAGCAAACACCCTGTGCATATGAGTTAGACTCAGCCATTTCTCTGGGTTCCTTTTTCTACTGTAAGAGCCCTCTTTCCAGGGTTACCAAATTACAGACTTGCTGGACAGGGCTGTTAATTTAATTTAACTAACTGAATTACACTCAACTTAATAGCTGGAACACATTTTCACCTCCTCATTTCTTTCTAGGCTTTTTTTTTTCCAGTTTGGATTAGTCTGCTAAAAGGAACACTATTGAGAACTTTTTTTTTTTTTCTGCATGATCTTGGAACATTGTGGGCACTTTTGAATGCTTATCAATGTTGACTGGTTAAAGTTGGCCCATGGACTAAGAATTTTAAAATGTGATCTTTTATCTTAATTTTTAGGGTGCCTCTGGTGAAGAAGGTGAAGCAGGAGGAAGGGGTGACCTGGTGAGCTTCTTTTTTTCTGGTTAAATTGTGAAGTTTTACCAATTTTGAACTCTACTAGAAATCTTTCTCTCTCTCTCTATATATATATTTTTTTCTGTTATCTTTAACTCACCACCTTTTTGAAAGTCTAAGATGTTTCTTTTCTAAGTGAACAAAAGACTTCCAAGATTGCAGCCAAGATCAAGTAAAGGAGAGAAGAAACACCCTGCAATTGATAAACCTGGCTTTAAATTTTTAGAGGACTCCCTTACAGATGGTGAATTCTCTTGTGGTCTTGCATCTAGTCGTTCAAAGTTACTTTTATAGAATTATAGAAAGTATGAATAGTGCCTGTCATGGAAACAAAAGTGAAGATTTATTGTAGATAGGAAGCTGTGACTCACAAGTCTGACCAAGCATTCTCTTTACCCTAAAACTCTCCAAAGGAGTGATCTCTATCTCCAGAGAATGACTGATAAAACCCCAGGAAAGCAGTAAGAATGAGAACAAGTTGGGCTGGCGGAGTGGCTAAAGTGGTAAAAGCACCTGCCTAGCAAGTGAGAGACCCTGAGTTCAAACCCTAGTGCCATCACAAAATAAATAGAATGAGAACAAGTTATCTGTACTGATAGAACTGCTTGGTCTGCTGGCTCATAGTTGTGGTTTTGACACAAACTAGCATGACCTAATATGGAAACTTATGTTTTTGTCCTTTGGGGTCAGGATAAGAGATTTTTCATGAAATAGCTCTAGAGAACTTTTCATGCAGGAAAAGATTCTAGAAATGCTTTATTCAGATTTTCAGAGTTTACAGTAAATATAAATGTAAGATTTGAGTTGGGCAGAGTTTCCTAACTACTAAGTTTGTGACGAGATTATTCCATTTTATTTTCTGTAAAACTGGTTCATTTTAGAATGTTTTAAATTATTCTGTTTTGTATGGAGGTTATCAGATGAGCTGAGCTGAATTAATGGTGGAAGATGTTTAGTTTTTATGCCTGAAGTCTGCATATTTGTTTGATAGACTTTGAGGAATGAATTTACATTACCATTTGAGTTACAAAAATGAAGTTTTAAGTAGATAGGTTTAAATGTCTCTTGTTTTGTAACAAAATGCTATTGTATTATCTTTGACTTACACATTTCAGTTCTCGCTGCCAACCCTTTGAGGTCTGGATGGAACTTGGGTAGCTTTGTTTGATTCCACCCTGCTGTTTAAAGGATCCTGTAGCCAAAGGCTGGGAGGTTGCTCAGCTCACACAGGGTCACAGAGTTCAGTTGCAGAATTGGGACTAGAATACAAATTTTGGGTCTAGTATTTTTCTGCAATGCCAGGATCATAATTTTCTACATTTCAACTGTACAATAGCTTTCATAGTGTTTTAGGAAACTATCAAGTGTGAATATGTTGTTCTAATGTAATTTTGTTTTCCTGATTTAGGGAGATATAGGATTACCTGGTCCAAAGGGATCTGTAAGTATAATGAACGTAATGGCATAAAAGATTAAAAATATCAATAAAGATGTAGAAAATGTAATGATCTTCTTTATGAAATCAATGTATAAACTTCAACTTTTAGAGGTCTTACCTTCAAGGAAATAAATGTCTATAATTACTCTTTCTGTAGTGGATTAATCCGAAAGAAAAAAAAATCACAACTGTGTAAATAGATCTACCTTTTTTTCCAGACAGGGTCTCATGCATCAAACTCACTAGGTAGTCCAGGTTGGCCTTAAACCAGGAATCATCCTGCCTCAGCCTCTCAGAGGCTGACATTACAGGCATGTGCCACCATGGGTGGCTTTGGATTTATCTTTTGAACTAACCACTCTAAAGGAAGTTTCTTTTTTCTAATACAAATGGCTCAATTTGTACATGGGAATACTTTTAATTTCATCCCCAAATGGGTCACTTTTAAAGAGTTTCCAGTGGGAGAGTATAACTGAATTTTATTGGCAAAATATTTCAGTAATTTTCTTAATTTCTTCTATGTTCTAGTTGAGGAAGGAAGATAGAAGTGTAAGACACAAGAAAACATAAAAGAGAATTATTAGAACTAGAAAATGATCAGCTTGTTCAATTTCATCATTTTATAGAAACTAAACCGAGGACCTCAGAGATTAGATGGATTCAGAATTATAGATTCAATTGGTATGCAACCTGGGGTGATTTGCTAATTTGCAAGGAATGTACGTCCACTAGACACTGAAGAAAATATAAGGAGAAAAGGTGAAGCTCAGATCCACCCCCAGCTCCCCATGCATTTATAAGTCCTTCCTGTTTCTGGAATATTCCCATTTCTCTGTCTCTATCCAACAAATTATCCTCACGGAAGCGAAATCTAATTTAAACGAAAAGAAAACCTACTGTGCAACACTCCTTCACTCAAAACCCTTCAAAAATAACATTTTATAGAATAAAATCTTAGCAAGGCATACAAAGCCTTTGATGAAGTGTTCTTGGGTTTCAATTGCATATCTGGAACTTTACTCATTTGCAGTTCCTTTTATGTGCCATGTCATTTAGCATTTTCACTGTTCTCCTAGTCTGGAATCCACTTCCTCACACTTACATGTTGGGTTCATTGTCTGCTTTACTTTGTCCAGGAGGACCCACCCCGACTTGGTTACAGTGCCCAGCCTTGGGCTCTTGCACACCACTGAAATGGATATTATAATATGAAGTGATTTACCTGCCTCTAAACACCAAGTGATTTACCTGCCTCTAAACACCAAGTTTCAAGTGACATTTGTTGCCTAAGAATCCTTGAAGGGAGTGGTTTAGGATTGAGCAAGTGAACCTTATAATGTATGGGAATAGGAATCCTATGTCACTGTCTGGAAATACTCAGTAATGTTCCCTGGAAAGAGTTCAAATGGTAAAAGAAAAAAATCAGTCATAATGCAGGATCAACACAAGTTAATTGTATTTTAATTTGGACATAATTAGGAATTAGCCCTTAGTTCATCACTTCTGTCCTATCCCTTTCTTACCTGGCACTGCTCAGGTAATGTGATGAAATTGTGTTGCCCTGTCCCAGAATGAAGGGAAATGGTTACCATAGACTTTCACTTTCCTTACTGATTGCACCACAGATGAAGTGGGTAAGGAGATGTCTGTCACCGACTTCTACTTCTGTGTACTACTCTTCAACTGAGGAATTCTTCCCCAAAGATCCAGGACCCTTAGGACATCCTAGCCATGTGGCCCTTGATCTTATCAGAAGGTTTCTGCCCCTTAGTCTAGCAGTATTTTAGCCACGGCCAGCAGAGTATGCTCTGCTGGTCTTTTAGTGCACTTTTCAGTTCATTTTTGGCTTCTCTTATGGTTGTTTTAGAAGTTGTTAAAGTTTTCCACTCTGGGAACCTGACAGTTCTGCAGCTTTCCATAGTACATGTTTAGCTCTCTTTTTGACACTGTTTTTCAGGAAACCTTTTGTGTGTGTGTGTATGAAACTGGGGTTGGAACTCAGGGTCTCACACTGGCTAGGAGAGAACTCTACCACTCGAGCCATTCCCCTGGCCCTTTTTGGTTTAGTTTCTTTTTTAGGTAGGGTCTCCCTTTTGCCTGGGCCTGCCTTGGACTGCATCCCTCCTACCTATGCTTCCTTTGTAGCCAGGACACACTTGCCACGATTCATCTGGATATGCCTAAGGAAAGCACTGCTTCTTCACCTTCTTCCCTTGGATTTAAAATACTTGGACATTTGAAAGAGTTAGCCCCTTTGTAGATAACTGCTGCGTATGAAACAGAGGCAGGATGCCCTTGCTTTGTGACCATCATGTCTTGAACGCTAGCCTTCCCCTTGCTGCCTCTGGTCCTTTCATCTTCTCCTTGTCACTCTCAGTATCCGTTGCATTGTTGCTTCTCTGCCACAAATTCTAATGGAGGAATTTTAATAAATTTTAGTTTCACAAAAACTTAGTCTTCTTTTAAAGTCTTTTTAACTTAGTCTCTTTTAAAAGCAACCACTGTAGATGAAGAGTCTTTTAAATGCTTTTAGTGATCTGCTTTCAGAAAAAAATTCCAACTCTTACATGCTTTCATGCTGAGGAAACAAGTGGATTGTAAGTTTTTTAATATTTAGGTTTTAACTTCCTTAATTCTTAAACTGTGAACCTGAATTTTTTTGACTCAGTATTTTAAATACAGCATTTTAAATGTGGTATTTTAAGTACATTGGTTTAGTTTACATTAGTATTTTGTATTTCCTAGATATACCTAGTGTTTTCAGATTCACTAAAAGAAGTGAGGCTACGTAATTTATTTTTCTGGAATTATCTTCATTTTATGATTGCTATATTGTTGATACCCAGATAGCATATCTTGAAATAACTCAGTGGCCAGAAAATGCTAACAAGCCTTATTAAAAACTAGCTTCCATGGGGTGAGTGTGTAGCTAAGTGTGTGCTTAGCATGTGAAAGGCACTGGGTTCCATCCCCAGCATTAAAACAAAACCAAAAAAGAATCCCAGACTACTATCTTGCTCATAGGAAGTAGCTAGGTATGAAGAATGTGGTTTTTAGACTATAATTAGCCCAATGATTTTGAAATAATAAATAATAAATTTTTTTACAAGTTTCCCTGGACTGTTAAGCCTGTTGAAATCACTATAAGAAAGGGAGTAAAGTAGAAAGGAGAAAAATAAAGGATATGAACCAATTCAGGTTATAATACATATATACATGGAAATGTCACAATGAAATCCCCTGTATTATTTTTAAAAACAAAAATGTCTTTTTTTTTTCTCTCAAAAACGGAGAACAGGAAAGTAAACCCAGTTCTGTTCGAGGGTTAGCACCAGCGGGAGGAGGCAAGGATATTAGGAAAGGGTGTGGACGGTGAATATGGTGGAAATAGTATGTACTCATGTATCAAAATGGAAAAATGACATCCGTTGACACTATTCTAAGAATGGAGGGATAAAGAAGAATAATGGAGTGGGTGAATTCAACTATGATGTATTGTAAGCACTTTGGTAAATGTCACAATGTACCCCCAGTACAGCAATAATAGGATAGCAAAATTTTTTTTTAATAAAATGAAGTACACAATGATTAAAAAGAAACAAAAACAAGAGGGTGAGTTATGGAGTGGCATTACGTATCTTCTGAGAGAAACTACTTAGAAGATAGAATGTAGGAAACCTAGAATTTCCTGCAAGTGTTTGTATTGTACTCAACTGGCACAATACTTGTGTCTAGCTCTGCTTTTACAGTGCTCTATTGTGTTCCAGGAAGGTAACCCTGGGGAACCTGGCTTGAGAGGACCTGAAGGAAGTCGGGGACTTCCTGGAGTGGAAGGACCAAGAGGACCACCTGGACCCCGGGGTGTTCAGGGAGAACAGGGAGCCACTGGCCTGCCTGGTGTCCAGGGTCCTCCGGTGAGTGCTGGGCAGTTCTTGTGGTTCCCCTAGCAGTGGGCACACTACATACCAGTTCCTCAGCAGCAAGCTCCCTTGTCAGTCCAGCCCCCAGATCCTTGCAGTGGCTGTCACTTTACAATTTAACCATGTTCTCATTCCAGTCCAAGAATAAACTGTCTTGTTCTTTCCTGTCTCAGGGCAGAGGTCCGACAGATCAGCACATTAAGCAGGTTTGCATGAGAGTCATGCAAGGTAAATAAATCACATGCTTTCACTTTTTCCACCACAAACTCTCGCTTCTTAAGCTTTTATTCTTGCAAGTATGCAAGGGTAGCTGATAGTAATGTTTTGCATGCTTTAAAGGTGGACGATTTTGAGTAATATTAACGCCAATTTTGTTTTATTCAATTGTTGTCATCTCTAACAGTTTATGGTCTCATAGCAAAATAAGCCTTTCTGGGTTAGCCTGCTTTCTTTTTTCTCTTTTCTTCCAAGGGATTGGGAGTAATTTATGACAAAGTATATGTACATATACCCACTCCCTACCTTTTCCTTTCAAACACAAATTCTCGGTACCCTGTTCCTTATATCCTACCATTTAGTGTATATCTTGGACTATCCTAGATTTCCTTCTAAATTATGTGAGAACTAAATGACAGACTCCATGCCTATAGGACATTATTTCTACTCGTGTACTATAAGTAAAAAAGCAATGACAGTATCTTTCCAAAATGGTGATATGTTTTTACACTTGTAAATCTTTATCTAAATTCACCTATAGTTGTGGTGATTGTTATTTGTTTCAGAACTGATCTAGTTATGAAACCTCACAGAAAATGAAGATATGCCAAACATACTCTACAACTAAGGAGGTCCTGTGACCTTGGAGTCTTCTCACAGAAAATTATTCTGGTGTAACTAACTCTGTCCTGAAGAAATACTCTTCTGTATGCTCACTACCCAGTCCCTTTTGTCTGACAGACTTTTGCAGAAGCAAAGAGGAATGAAATGAACTCTTCTATATTTGAAAGCCAAATAAAGTGCAGACACTTTATCCCAAAACTCCATTTCAATCTTAAACATTTTGTATCTAGACAATTATAATTTTATGTTTACTTGAAGAAGACAAATTTAGAATATTCACATTTAAGTAATTTTCAAATGTTGGCTAGAAATTTGTTTCCAATTCAGGTTCTTGTTCACCCCCCTAAAGCTTAAAAAATATTATACTAGCATTATAAAATGCTCCCTGAGAGCATTTTAATGAGGGAGATTTCTTGCATTCCATGACTTCAGTGGGTGATTCTGAATCTATTTAAATGTCCCTGAAAAAGCCCACAGTTACTAATTTTTAAGTCAAACCTTGACCATTCTCAAGGAAAGGTTATTTTTAATGATTGCTATCTTTTCCAAACTTGAAAAAAAATGTGAAGGGAGAATTTATAAGAAACCATGAATCCTCATTTTATTACATAAGAATATCTTTTAAAAGTTTTTGATGCTGGGTCTCAAACGATGCCGGTCCTGAATGCTAATTCTGGATGATGTCCTTGGTCTTAAAAAAGCTTCTGGACAGTACTTCCACCCATGTTAAGACACTCAGTTTTCTCCCCATCATGAGTTTTCAGATATCCAGCTGGGATTCAGGTAGCACACTCATCGTTCCAGAATACTCCTCGTCCCACAGCTGTGCAATTTAGTGCTCCCTCACTAGCTCAGTGCAGCAGGAACAAATGCATCCAAGAGAGCCGAACATAAAACAGCATGAGTGATGCTTCCTGCCAGAAAGCCCATGGACAAAGTAACCAACTTTATTCCTTTCTTGCCTCTGGTGTCCAAGCTTTGGTGATGTGTTTAGGAAAAAAAAGGCATTTGGAACTATGGGTGACTCACCTGGGTTGTGTCCATCATCTTTCAGAGCATTTGGAACCTCTGTTCATTGACTCTCTGCCATGTCTGACTCACCTGGGTCATGTCTGTTATCTTTCAGAGCATTTTGCTGAGATGGCTGCTAGCCTCAAGCGTCCAGACATGGGTGCCTCGGGTCTTCCTGGAAGGCCTGGCCCCCCTGGCCCCCCAGGGCCCCCTGGAGAGAATGGTTTCCCAGGTCAGATGGGAATTCGTGGCCTCCCAGGCATTAAAGGTCCCCCTGGTGCCCTTGGTTTGAGGGGACCTAAAGGTAAGCTATTTTGCCCAGATGGAGCCAAGGAACACACTGACCTTGAATATGAATAAGTAATCTATATTCAAGCTCATGACATTCATGTTTTATCAATTCCTGAATATCTTACGAGATAATATGTGTTATTCTGTTTTACTGTAGTGATAGTAAAGATTTGAAAACTCTTATATAATATTCTGTTGACCAAACTAGAACTAAGCTCCCTTGGCATTTAGTACTCATCTTGCTCAATTATACTCTGTCTTAAACAGAGTTCAAAACAAACCGTATAGGATCTGATAAGGGATGAGTCAACAATTTTTTTCTAGGTCTCTAAAGTCATTGAAGAGTTCTTCTGAAATTGCAACCATCTTTAGAATGTATGTCTTACTAAAACTAAAACAATTTGTTAGCAGGACAAATCATCATACATAAGAGTGGCTTCCCTCTTCTTTTACAAAGTGACATTGGTTATTAATTTTTGATGCATTTTCTTCAGCTCTGATGTACACTCTAACTCTATTCCCTATTTAGTACTTGAGTTTGTTCACTTTTATTTTAAACACGCTAAGTCCTTCCAGAAAGACAGGGCTGTGAGTGTATAAGGTAGTCTGCAGGACTGGCTTCAGTCCATTTCTTTTGGCTTGGTTGCCTGAGGTGGTGTCTGCTAGTTGGGGTGAGTAGTATGTCAGCTCGAAGTGCATGTGCCTTGGATAATTTACAAGGATTAAATAAAGTGAGGAGTTTCTATATCATGATGAGTTACTGACAGCTCTCTGGGGAGCTTCAGAAAGAAATGGCCTCAAAACTAAGAGGTCTTTTTTTTTTGTTAATATCCTGGTGCTCCAATTAGGGATAAATATTATGGTGTGGATGGTCAAAGGCCAAGCAAGCTGCCTTTCTGGATCTATAAATGAATTGCTGATGCAGTTGGCCTACTAGACCCTCAGCTGGAACAATTTTTTTAATTACTTCTTTTTGGCACATACAGAACTGCATGTTAAAAACTGAGCTCTAATTGGGACCTCCTGTAAGGCTGGCACAGTATCAAAACTTTCAGAGACTGGACAATTCATACAGAGAAGGAGAGTGAGCTGAGAGGAGAGTCCATCTTAAAGAGACCTGCACTTTCTCCAGAAAGTCACCACACCTCCTCCAAAAAGTCACCACACCTCCTCGTCTTTGTTCTGTCACTAGGGAGTCCTGGGTGCTTTCTCTGGGTCATCCCACTCACTCTGCCACCTTGGGTGGGTTATTGGCTTACTTGGATCTGTTGGGCACAGCCCTTGGAGAATGACGTCGCCTTTCCTGAGTCTCTTTCAGAACAGTGGTTGTGAGAGGTCCCCTGGAGCATCAGCATCACCATCACCAGGGATCTTGTTTAGGGCCATGAATTCTCTGCCCCATCCATACCCACTGAATCAGAAACTCTGGGGTAGAGCCTAGCATGCTGGTTTAATAGGATCTCTGGTGACTGATGCAGCAAGCACATTGGCATGGAGAAATCAGTCGGTCATTTTCCTATGGAAGGAGAACACCAAACAATTGCAGCCCTGTTTTGTGTTGTTTGTTTGTATCTGAAAGGAAGTCTCCATACTTGGAACAGAGCTTCACTTTGAGCTAGCAGCACAATGCTTCCTTAAGAAACGAAGATGTGCATGTTCCTCTGCTGGAGCAGCTTGGGTAAAGTTGCCGGTCTTGGCTTTGGCCACACATTGGCATCATCTGAGGAGTTTTTAGAACTATCCATGTCTGGGTCCCAGGTCCAGAGATTCTGATTTAATTGATCTGGGCTTTGGGATTTAAAACTATTTCCCACGTGATTTGAATGTGCAGCGATGGTTGAGAACCTCTGAACACAAAAGTGAGTTGTTGGGAAACTTTTGGAGAAGCTCTTAGCCACATTGAATTGTGGTGAGGCTGGACTGGTTTGGTTAAACTGAAAGGAAGAAAAGTATATTTCTCTACTGGAACCTGGAAAATGTCTTTAGCACTAAGTTCACTTGTCATCCAGAGCTGGATCATATGAGCTAGCTTCCTCTATTTATTCTTCAGTATTTACAACAGTCTGTCTTCTGAATGACTTTTCTCTTCCAAGCTTCTATCCCTTACCATTTGAAGTAGCCATCTTCCTTCAGCTTTACTCTGAAATTTGATGTGGCAGCAGGAAAGGGTAATCAGATTTTTTTTCGTTGTTTTTAATCAATCAATGCTGTTAAAATTTGTAAATATATAATTCTAGGTACCTGAACTTGACCTTTCTTGTCCCACCAACAGCATTTAATATAAAATATATATTTTCTATTATCCAAAGGTTTGCAGCTCAGTTTTTCCCTCAAAAAAACCACACACACTCCACCATTTTTGAAACTCAAATTTTCAGCAATAGGAGAAGAGATGTAGTTTATTGCTGCCTGTTGTTACCTTTCCCCCATCATTCCTAGCAAACAGTGGGTAGTATTAGTCTTGCTCTACCATAGAGTCACTTGGAGTCTTTTTCCAGAGAAATTATTACATAAATAAGATAGCTAGTTTTATTAGAAATGCTTTTAACAGCTCAGGCTATGTCTTCGTCAATGTTTTCCTCCTAGAAAATACACTGAACACCATAGTGGAACATTTTCAACAGGAGCTCTAGAATCCTAGTCAAAGCTTAAATCACATGTAATTTCTTTGTTTTTCACTGACGTGCTTTATATATTACACAGACTTGTAGGTCCAAGGCATAATGAGGGATGTCAAAGTGGCCGTATGCTCACTTTGCTCAGTATTACATCAGTCTCTCATGCATAAATATTATTTTAAAAGACTCACAGTTTGGATTACTTTTAAGTCTTTTTGGTAAGGCAATATATTTTAGATATTTTGGTGTGAGCCCAACAGAGCTGTCAATATGTAAATGAAAGTTTGAGAAAATAGAGATGTTGTAACAGGGACTGACACCTTTTTCTCCATTAATGTGCTCACAGGGAGAGTGTGTCAATCACAGCTTGCCAACAACTGAAATAAATAGCAACTGCACAGCAACAAGAATTTCCACTCTGTTTGTGTGGAGTTGTGTTTCTAGTTATACCTGATGTAAAACTTTTTAATTTTATTATTTTTTTGGCAGTATTGCGTTTGAACTCAGAGCCTTGTACCTCCTAGGAAAGCCTTTTAAAAAGAAGATCTGTATCTGTATTTGCATTTTCTGACTGAGTAGGCTAACAAAGGGGGCTTTGGCTCTCAAGTCAGTTTTTTGTACATCTCAAAGTAGAGATGACCATAATTTGTAAAAGTTGATGAACCCGTGTGTAAAGCAGCCAGCACACATGGTGCGCGTGGAGCAGCAGTTTGCATGGTGGCTCTGTCTTAAAGCTGCCTTAATTTTTTTCCCCTATGGCCAATAACCCAAAGACAGCTTCACAAGACAGCAGTCTTACTTCTTGCAAATAATGTTTTACAGTTGGTGTGGCATCAGGGTGGGATGTGTAAATAAGCTAAACTTTCACTGTCGATGTGATCGCTCATCTCCTCATCTCCTGAATTCAGTCAGTGTGGCACATTTGGAGATTGTCTTCTCATCAGCCAGCCTCCAGATCTACAGAGCTATGACATTTAAATTGCTAAGTTAACAAGACTTCTTCAGCTGTTAGTTTTTAAGATGCAAGTTGCAAATCCTCCTAATATAGTAAGGCTGTATTGATGACGAGTGAAAAAAGAGCTAGTCTTTGTGAATATGAATTTCACATAGCTCTGTGTCCTTGCATGGTACTTAAACAAGTTTAAATTGTTTTGAAAATGTAGTTGACTCATCATTAAAAAAAAATCCACATACGAGTATTTACAGCAAAAATCAAATTATGGTGACTTTAAACATACACTTCATAATTGGCTTTTGACTATTTGATGAATGTGCAGATGACTGTAAAGATACTCTTCCTGCTTTTGCTGTGCACCCAACTTTGTCCTTTAAACTATAACAAATTTGACTCAGTACTGAATAAAGATGGTGTGATATGGATGTTTGGAGAAGGCGATTGTGTGTCTTCACATTGCTGTGAAATGACGTGTCTTCTAATAGTTTAGCAGAACAGTAATGTATGACTGTACTAGTGGGAGAGTAGGGTGGTAGACCTCATTTAGGACCAGTTAACCAAGCTATCAAAGCATTTTGTTCGTCAGGCCAGTTTCTGGATTTGGTCTCTGCAGGGAACCAAAATTAATTAGTACATCTTTGTTCTGTGGCTGCTAAATGCCCAAATCCCATCAACTTGTGTAAGTGTCTCCCAGTGCACACAGTTGCTTCCAATCCAAATTTATATCCTCTATAAATAATGGGTCAAGAGTGGGAGACACTTGTGATAGCACACTTTAAATTTTTTAGATTCATTAATTTATTTTTGGTAATACTAAATTTACATTGGTCCAAAAATGTCTGAAAGGCATTTAGGGAAAAATTTCTCTTTAGCCACTTTCTCCCACCTGCTTGGTTTCCTTTATCTTTACCATTATTATTAGTGTCTTACAAGTCCTTATAAACCATTATAGTAAGGATATATGCGTATGTATTTTCCCTGCATCCTTTAAGAAACAGAATCACATTGTCCTTTAGCAAGCAATCTGGACCTTGTTTCTTGTTTTTTTGCTTAACATTATGTCCTAGAGATCATTCCAAAAAGCTTCCTGGTTCTTCTTCACAGCTGCATGGTATTCCATTTTATGGACATCCCATAATGTTTAACTTTTTAATGAACCTTTAGCTTGCTTCCAGTCTTCTGCTATTACAGCAAGGTTGCATGAACAACAATGTTTATCTTTGTACAAAATATCAATGTACACTCTTATCTCTACCTCTAATTCTATCTCTAACCATTTCTAGGATACATTTTTAGAAGTAGAATTGCTGAGAAAAACAGAACTTCACTTTGAAATTTTGGTAACTATTGTCAAACTATCCTCCAGGAAGACTGTACCAATTTACACTCTGATCATTAATATGCAATACTGTATTTCTCTATAACTTGCTAAATATGTTTAACTTCAGAAATTTTGCTGATCTTATTGTTAAAATAGCATCTTTGTTTTTTAAAATTTGCATTTATTTTGTTATGGTAGTGAATTCAGAAACTTTCTCATGTATTAATTTTAGTGACTTGCCTACTTATGCATTTTGCTCATTTTAAATTGTGTTGTTGGTCTTTTTTGTATTCACTTTAGGAACGAACATTGCATATTCTGAATTATAAGTAGATAGGCCAACTCAAATTTGAAGTTTAAAAAAAATCTGCCTTACTTCCTCCTGGTTCTTAAATATTTGACCCTTTTGTAATTTGTCCTGGAATGTGGTATGAGGTGTAGAGCTATGGCTTTAACTTTTTCCCGTTGACTGCCCACTTCCAGCACCATTTGTTGAACTGAATTGTTCCTTTCCACCTTTTCCACCTGCTTTTATTACGAATGAATTCCTGCTTGCTTTTGGCCCTGGTTTGGCCTTTGTCTTTTGCCTCACTGCTCTGTCTGTTCATAGATTGGTACCACAGTGGTCTGTCTTCATAGCTGGTGGGATTAATTCCCTTGGTGTTGCTTTTCTTGGGGGTGGTGGCTGTGGCTATTCCGACGCACATGATTTTCTGTACAAGCTTCAGACCCACCTTCTCTGGTTGAAAATGTTTGTGTTGCTGTTGTTGTTCGGATCATGGTGATTATTCAGCTTAGGGATGGCCATAGCTCTGTATCTGTTAGAAGGGCTCTATTGCACTCATGTATGTGCATATTCCTAGTGACTTAATATTTTAATTGTTATTTACATGGTATGCGTTTTAAAACTATATCTTACAGCTGGTTGTTTATATATATGAAAATTATTAATTTCTATATATTAATTTTGTACCCTGCTAGTTTACTGAATTCTTTTAGTGTATGTAGTAGATTTGGGGTTTGTTTTCTAGTTTTAAAATCTATACTCGTATCATGTGACAATAGGTGTGTTGTTAACTTCCCATAGCAAATGGTGTACAGCTCGCTTCTTTGTTTCCCAGTAAGCCTTAGTGAGTTTTTGGGTCAAGGTGAATACCGTGTATCATATTGAGGGAGTAGCCATTGATTCTTATTTTATTAAATGTCTCACCAAGTAAGGATGCTTGTCCAATTTGATGAAATGCCATTTCAGTGTCTGTGGTTATGATCACTTGACCTTTTCTTTTTAGATCTGTTAATGTGATGAACTTGGTTTTATCTTGCTAGATATTTACTGCAATCTAGTTTATAGCAACCTTACGCCCTTTGGTTTCTGGATTTGGCTTTGCTTACAGTTTAAAATACAGAACTTTATTTTTATAGATATATAGAGAACTAACATTTCTTTAATGAAATGCAGGTGACTTGGGAGAAAAGGGGGAGCGCGGCCCTCCAGGAAGAGGCCCCAAAGGTTTGCCTGGAGCTACAGGTCTCCCAGGTAAGTGAGTCTGGCAGGATGAGGTGGAGAAGCTGTTAGGCTTCTGGATTGACTAACACTTCTCAGTATATCTAGTGATTATAATAGCTGGCAAAGATTTTTCTCGACCAGCTTTAATGAATTAAATGATCTATAAGTCATAATTGAATTCTTTGTGAGAAAGTACATGTCAATATTAAAATACTAATTTCTTAATTTTTTAAGAAAAATGGTGTCAAAGTTCAGCCATAATCCACTTGTTACAAAATCTGAAAGAATAAAGTCATATTCATTATTAGCCCATATGATGGTTTCTCATTAAAAATATTATTATTATTATTAATATTTTGTGGTGCTGCATATCAAATCCAGGGCCTGGCACCAAACCCAGAGCTGTATCACTGAGCTTTGCACACCAAGCCTCTACTTTTTAAATACACAAAGTCAGAGCAGTTGGAAAATTAATCCAAGTTTTCAGCTATTCCTGTTGCATGAGGAATAACTGAAACTTTATTTTAAAAGTTCTCCTTTCAAACATCCAGATCCTCCAAAAATCTTTATCCCCTAAAAAAAAACAAACCCAAGCATTCCTACTCATAGCCACAAAGAACCCCACAGAGCCACAGATCACAGCTGCATGGACAGCGGCAACAGAGCTGCCTTTGTGTAAGGAGCCTGGCTCTTACTGGGCATTCGGTGTTCTTCACACACTGACTACCCTGTCCCAGGGTGCAGGTTTGAACACACACATTCCTTGGGAAATGATCTGCGAACCCAAGCAGCACAGCAGGACCAAAAGCCAGCTCAGTTTGAGTTTGAATGATGTGTAGACTTCCAGCAAACTCATGGTGGCTGAGGTGATGGCTTAGGGAAGCCCTCCAGCCCTTGGAAGTCTGTTGCTGGGCAGAGCCAAGATGAGAGGGTTTGCAAGCTAAAAAAAAAAAAAACGTGAGGTGGTGCTGGTGCTGGGTTCCTCTATAATAGAGTTAGAAAACTTGGTTTAGGGGAATTTAGGAAAAGAAATGGCCATTTTGTAATTCTGCCAGAGGCTTACATATTTAATCATGGCTGTATTTGTAGCCAAAAACATCATTGTATTTCAATTATCTATTTCGTTGCTCCTGGGATTGCTTTCTTATTAAAATTTTAAAAAAGCATGAACACATTTGGAGATGGCTCAAACACTGCCTTTCTAAAACTATGATTCATGGGCCTCTCAAAATGTTTTCACAAATTAATAATTATTTTGTGACTGGAAAAGGAAGTGTCTCTGATTGCAAAAGGGAAGAAAATCTGTTTGAAGCAAAATAGGATCAAGGGAAACTTTTAGGGCAGGAAAAAGTAAGTGTGGATTCCCTGATGGATGTTTAGGAGAAACCAAGAATGCCTTCCTTCCACCTGTGGGAGGGATTACAACTAGTTAAATGTCATTATAGCCATACATTTATAGAATTGCCTAACAACTTCGTCTCCATTTGTTGACAAATTATTTAATAGTTCCTGAACCAATGACTTTTGCTACTATTAGAAACATTTTCCTTTACTGAAAATACATAATGGTTTCTACTGATTCTTACTTTCAAAACATCTGAAGGTAAAAGACATTTTAATTTTAAAAACAGATTTAGGAACACCAGCTCTGCATGTGCAGTGCCCCAGGTGGCACATTATTTGCCACCTGCAGTAAGTCAGTCACCTGGAGGAACTGAGTCTGACTCCACGGGTGAACAGGGTGCTCCTCAGACACTGCTTTGCTGGTGTGCTTTTTCCTACATTGGATCATCGGTGTGTGGGTGGGATAAAGCCTGCCCTGGTTCTCATCTTTGCGCCTCTATGAAGAAGAGAGAAAATCAAGAAAATTGTAGCTCGTCTTGGGTTTAATACCTAAATATGATTTTTAAAAACATTTTGTGGACTCCCTTTTTCAGGCCTCCTAAACCCTGCCCTTTTCCTATTCCTCTTCTTTTCTTCCTTTGACCAATCTGGTAGGACTTCCAGAACCATCCCGGTTCTTTTTTTTTTTTTTTTTTTTTATTCATATGTGCATACAATGCTTGGGTCATTTCTCCCCCCTGCCCCCACCCCCTCCCTTACCACCCACTCCGCCCTCTCCCTCTCCCCTCTACCCCCTCAATACCCAGCAGAAACTATTTTGCCCTTTTCTCTAATTTTGTTGTAGAGAGAGTATAAGCAATAATAGGAAGGAACATGAGTTTTTGCTGGTTGAGATAAGGATAGCTATACAGGGCATTGACTCACATTGATTTCCTGTGCATGTGTGTTATCTTCTAGGTTAATTCTTCTTGATCTAACCTTTTCTCTAGTTCCTGGTCCCCATCTCCTATTGGCCTCAGTTGCTTTTAAGGTATCTGCTTTAGTTTCTCTAAGTTGACATCCCGGTTCTCTGATTGCTACCCACCCCTCACCTCTCATTTTCTTCCTTCTCACATTGAATTTCACCTTCTCACTTTCTTTCCTGTGTCTCAACTTTGTGTTTTGAGAGGACTTTTGTTACATTTCAGTTGAGAGGATATCTGACATTACTTAGTGAACGATCTCAGTTCCAGATTGTTTCTCAAAACTACAGGTTAACTTTCAAAAGCACAGTTACTGGAGAAGGGGGTCAGCTGCTTGACAGTATTCTAAGAGCTTCAGCACACAGACACACTCATGACACAGATCAGGTCACATGCCTTGGTGAAGGGTCTCAGATTATGAGTGACAGAGCGACATATTCTTGCTTCCCAAACCCAGGTTCATGAAGTGGGTGAAATGATGGTTTTTTTTTTTTTTTTTAATCATCCTAGCTGTGTGACTAGGGCATATTCCCAGCCACTTAGTATCTCACTTCCTTTTTTGCCTCTGCCCCAGAAATAGGTGGATCATATTAGTGATCCCTGGGACTTTGGTCTCCCCGAGCCCTTCCGAACCCTTCAGTTTGTGTTACTGGGAGACTGGCAGTTCATTAAGATGCCTGCTGCCACTGAACCTGGCATGTGTGATTAATTCCTTGGCCACTGAGGATTTTAAGAAAAAATATTGAATAACAGATCCTGACTTCTTTGAGCCTTGAAACTCACTAGGGAAAGGGATAAATTAAATAACAAATCTTACAGGAATGTGACCCGTGAACTGACATGCTTTTCCCATCTTGGCCACGGAAGTTATACTTGGCTTTGTGCAAAGTTTGCAGATAGGTGAGCTTTGCTTGTGAATATTGAATGGAAAAACAAATGTTCAGTTTATGTTTAAGTTTTGTGATGGCCCTTTATTGGTGCAGTTATTTTATTTAGTTGTAAAATCTTCTATAAACCAATTTACACCAATTCCTTAAATTTACACTCCTTTGTCAAATATCACAAAAGTAAGTTCAGTATAAGAAATGTAACTTTTGGTTCATTCAGAAAGTTTACGTAACCATTGGGTTAATCACTAGATAGCCTATTTAATGCTGAAAATTACTTGCAGCTTTTTTTTTTTTTTCCTTTTCTTTTTGCCTACATACAGTCCCTTTCATTCTACAGCGTGTAATTAACTTCCTCTTTCAGAATGTTCCAGCCAGGATCAGCCTCCATCCATGAAACATGGCTGCCCTCTAGTGTTCACACAGAGAATGACATGGATACCCATTTTACCATGTAATCAGTAGTCAGTTTGTAGAGCTAATTAGGGAAAGCAGAACGAGAACGCTTCAGATCCACGCTTTCCCTTCCTCTTAAGAGATGCAAAGTAGCACTCGGATATTCTTTAATGTAACTGCTGGAGTAAATATGCTATTTGTGAACAGCGGTAGCAAGTCAGCTTCACTTCTCGCAATACCCGGACTGTGACATTGGGTCACCCCAAACGAGGCTCCCACCCTGCAAGTTTAGGGCATCCTTGAGAGCAAACGAATTGGGCCATGGCTCACTAGAAACTGACAAGCTACTCCGTTAAGGCTGTTTATTTCCTCAGAGCAACACTTCATAAAAATATCTTAGTTTTTTATGATAGAGGTCTGTAAGAATCAATCCTATCTCTCAGTTATTGTTGCTTTTTTTTTTACTTCATTTCAACCGAGGACCAATGAACTAAATACCACTACCACACACATGCCCTCTGCAGAGTTGCCAAATCAACGTGCATGTGTTGGAGCCATGGTTCAGGCCTCATTTCTGACTGCAGCACTTTCTGGCTCTATGACTATGGTAGCTATTTAGCCTTCTTAACTCAGTTTACCCCGAAGGAAAAGGGGATCAGTAATGAGCACAGTGCATGGCACATAAGAAAGGGAAATTTTAAAAAGTGCTGATGATGGTGGTGACATTATCCAAAGTTCCAAAGGGTAAATTGCTGTACTTGCCAGAGGCAGAATGGGGCTCCATGTGCTTTTTGTAATATAAATTGAAGGCAGACAGGATGTCTTCATTGACTCTTTCCTCAAAGAAGAAACAGGAATTTGGAGTAAAATCAACAAGCTAAAAGAAATTATCCTGGAATGTGCTAAAATGTGAAATCTAAATGTGAAAAGCAAAAAAGTTTTCCTTTTTTTTTTTCTTTTTGGCAGTGTAGCAGTTTGAATTCAGGTTCTTGCACTTGCTAGACAGGTGCTGTGCCATTTGAGCCACACCCTTCTGTTCCTTTTGTTCTTGTTTTTTCCAACAGGGTCTCCTATTTATGCCCAGGATGGTCTGGGCCATGACCCTTCTGTTTACGTTTCCTGCACAGCTGGGATGACAGGCATGCACCACCACGGCAGGGGGCTAGCCTACAACTGTTAAAGAAAATGTTGAGTTAGTTGTTAGCATTTAAAACTCTAGAGCTATTTATTTAAACACTCAGCTCCCTGGCTTCTCTTGAAAATTATTGGGTGTTCTGGCAACACTGGCCCACGTCCCCTTGCAGCTGTCAGCAGAAGCACACTGCTCACCTTCCAGTTAGTCCCTCCCCTCACTCCCTCTTGTCTCCCAACCCTAACCAGGAATATCAGAGGCCATTTTCATTATTCTTGTACTATAAGCTTTCTTCTAATAAAGGCACCAAGGAATTTCTTTATGACATCAGGGGTCAGCAAAGTTTCTCTATAAAGAATCATGTGTTTTGACTTTGAGTGCCAGGCGGTCTCTCTCACAGCTACTCAACTCTGCCCTAGAACTGCAAAAACAGCCACAGGCAATCTGTAAACAAATGACTGTGGCTGTGTTTTAATAAAACTATTTTTAAAAAAATAAGATTTGGCCTGTGAGCTGGGGTTTCTTCTCCCTTGATCTATATGACCACGGTCCTTCATGGGCATCATCATTTTCTCCTCCTAATCGCGATTTGATTTTGTTAGGGCAGACCTGGTATGTCTTAGTGGGGACATGCCTACTGATGAAGTACATGGAAGTCATCTTTTTTATGTAGCCAGATGTGGTCAATCTTCTAAATATTAAAAGAAACAAAACCAACTTAACCTTTAGCTGCCGTCAGTGTCAGAGGTCCTGACAGAATCTGCTTAAGGCACAGTTACAACAGCCTTACCTATAGATGCTGTAGATGGAAAAAGCTTTCTTCCACTAGAGGAAAATACATAATCTTATCTGCTTCATTACAACTTAATGTAATTGGATAAAAGCTTATGGGAGAAATTATTGAAAATAGCCTATCTCTGCTTAACTATAGCCCTGAGATGCATAAATTCAAAGATAATTGTTCTCCCTTAAAACTTAATGTTTTGCCCTCTGATATTCCTTATGTAGGTCTAATTGTAAGCACACAAGGAAGAATGAGATACTGTATGTAAACCAGGGTTTCTAACCTACCTTCTTCTCAAAATATGTGAGATACCACTGAACAAGATCAGGTCACTATAATAAGACATATAGAATAAGACCACTAAAATAAAATAGAGTGAAAACCTCTGGAAAAGAAGAAAACTAAGTAAACCTAAGCAGCATATAATTACGCATGCAGATTTGTTTTTTGGCTTTCTGGATGAATGGCTGAGTTAAAAAGTGGAGATGGAATGAGGACCTCCATACTATGTTATCTCAGCATAAACAGATTGTTTTCTCCTGATTCCTTGCCATTGCCTTTGTATCATCTTTGTCATGGGTGCCATGCCTCATGAGTGCCATGCCTCAGGCAATAAGCCCCACTGGTGAACATGACAGTGTCCTCTATTGTCCCCAAGGTGCTTGCTATAGTGGAGTTCATGGCATAGTCTTCTAAAAGAGTGTAACAAATGACATCTAAGCAATGGCAGTAGTCCCCATGTAACAGATGGTTTCAATCATGGGATTTAACTATAAGGAAGGCATTATCCCATGTTGTAGATAAAGAGACTGGGCTAGTGACTTGCTCATGTCATACTATTCATAAATGACTGAGTTAGAACTAACAAAGCCATTTGTCTCCAAAACCTGTGTTTTTAACCACTGAGCTATGAGTCTGTCTGGATGTGGTTTACCTATTAGAAATAAGCAAATATTGTGTACATATGCATTTAAATGGAAAAATGATATCTATTGAAACTGTTGCAGGAATGGGGAAAGAGGGGATGAAGGAGAATGGTGAAGGGGGTGAACTCACATGTGCATGGAAGCATCGCTAGGAACCTTTCTGTATAGCTATCTTTATCTGAAGCTAGCAAAAACACTATGTCTTTCTTTTTGCCTCTTACGTTTTCTCCTCAACAAAATTGGAAAAGAAGGCAGAAGGAAGTGAGGGGTGTGGGGGGGAGTGGGAGGGGTGGCCCAAACAATGTATACACATATGAATAAATGAATAAACAATTTAGAAAAAGAAATACAATGAACCTCCCCCCAAAAGGAGAATTGTAGATGTGCCTGTAATTCTGAAGTTGAAAATTCTGAAGCTAAAATAAAAATATCATTTGTGAATTATAGAAAAAAGAAGGCAGTGAACTCAAGTATGATATATTGTAAGAACTTTTGTAAATGCCACAATGGACAACTAACCAGTAAGTAATAAGAAAAGGAAAAAGAAATAAGGGAGAGGAGGCTGTTACTGCAACATTGTTCCAAAAGAAATAAAAAATAAAATAAAAGCCACAAATATACATATTGTGTGATTTTAAGTCTAGGAATCACATTAAATCGGTGAAAAGAATCGGGTGAAATGAAATTTAAAGTACAGATGGTCACTGACTTGAGGTGATCAGGGCTTGTCTGCTTTATGATGGTGTGACAGTGATACACGTTCAGTAGAAGCCATAATTAAATTTTGAATTTTGATCTTTTCTGGTGATGTATGGTATGATGCTCTCTCCTGAGGCTGGTCAGGGCAGTGAGATGCAGCTCCCAGCAGTTGTTTCCCAAGGGGAAAACAACTGGTACTGTCTGGTTTACTGTGGTGCGAGGCTAGGATGCTTGGTAGGCTAGGTGCGTTTTTGACCCAACAATATTTTCTAGAATTTAAGGAGTATTGATATCTTTATTTAACTCACTAGGTACAAAATGTTATTTCATCATGTAATAACCATAACAATTATGACCATATTTTATACTTTTTTCATAGTAAGTCTTCAAAATCTGGCTGGAGTTTATTCCTTCAGTTCTTCAGATTGGCCTTGTCACACTTAGGCACGTACGGTTAGAGGCTACCATGGTGACAGTGCGGCTCTGCTGATGGAAGTGTGGGTTACATAGAGGTTTCCTTCAGCATCTAGTTTCTATGAAACCCAAGTCCAAAAAAGGAATTTCTTCCCCTTCTTCTTCATCATCATCCATCTTCCAGAAGCATTTATTCAGCCCCTTACCTCACACTGTGAGGGTCTAGTGCCTTCTGCTAGTTTGTATACAGGCATGAGAATTTTCCTGTTCACATGTGCAATCTTTGTGTATTTCAGGAGACCCAGGCCCTGCCAGCTACGGGAGAAATGGCCGGGATGGCGAGCGAGGCCCCCCAGGGGTGGCAGGAATTCCTGGCGTGCCTGGACCCCCAGGACCTCCTGGCCCCCCAGGTTTCTGCGAGCCAGCCTCCTGTACCCTGCAGGCTGGTCAGCGAGCGTTTAGCAAAGGGCCAGACCAGTGAAGGGTTAGTGCCGCTTGACTGTCGACGTTAACCACACCTGGTGAAGAAGCTTGGAGGAGAAACACCACCCAAAGCTGGGACCAAGACGATAATATATTACCTTCAACATGATGACAGAAGTTGTACTTGACAATCACGTTTAGAATAATGGTGCTATTCAGTAAGTCCTTTTCCCTTTCCCATAGAGGGAAGACAAGGGAGTCAACTGAAAAAAACTTTTTAAGTCTCTTTAAGTAAATTTATAATCCTCTTCCCAGGACCTTGAATTTTGAGTGCTATACATATAAGATATATTGTGAGCCACTGTGCCAATAAACAAAAACAACTGTTTGGCTTACCTCAGTTGAGTAGTTTTTTTCATTTTTAAGTTAGATGTTGTTCTCAGATTATTGATTCAGCTACGTAGATATCACAGGCTAGTTGTGAAGAAACCCCACTACATTCAATAAAATTGGTGCTTTAAATCTCATCACTGTGCCCTCTTGGGATTGGCATGAAAAGGTTGTGTCACAGGGAATAAGTTCCTTACATTGTATGTTGGTTGTCATCTCAGTCTGAATTTTTGTTGACTTGCATGTTCTGTACCTAAAATAGCGGTATTTTGAACTCGTCTATATTAAGGCAAAGAAGCAATTATGATACCCTGACACTCATAAGTTTTACTGATGAGATTACCTATTTTAAAGGTTTGAGGTAACATCTCTAGTTGTACCAAAGAAGAAATAAATATGATTTCTTAATCTCTTGCATGTTTTCTTATAAACAGTCATGTTCAACAAAATCATTGATTAGATACATTGAAAAATTTAAATTACCTGCATTTCTATAAGTGTGTGTTTATAATAACAGTGATTTATTCTAACCAGAGTAATTTAAAAAGCTCAAAATGTAGAGCTGTATGAACTTTTTCAAAATTGTAATGAAAACTATGAACACAGCCACTAGAAAAATCCAGGTGCAAATGAGTATACATATATTTAGATAGTATTTCAGAGAATTCATGGACTCTTTTAAGTTTAGTCTCACTTCGCCTAGGATAAAAATCACTGCCCTCATTTCACTGGCTTCTTAGCCACTCCGTAGAACTTCACTACTTATCTTACACCATTTCTCCTAAATTCTACAAAGCAGTCTAGCTAAAGTGCTATATTATTTTTTATTGGTACATAATATTTGTACACATTTAGGTGGTACTTTATGGCAATTCAGAACATGGATCCAATGTGTAATAATCAAATCAGGATAATAAGTATTTCCATCTTATCAATCAATATCTCTGTATGTTGGGAAATCTTGACTCTTATGGTCATTTTGAAATATAGGTTATTTAACCAATAATTACCATCCTGTGCTAAAGAAGAACCAGCACTAATTTCTCTGTTCTGTGCTTTGGTGCTCCTTGAGTCTCTTTCTGTCCCCTCCCCCTCTGCCTTTTCTAGACTCTAGTAACCATTATTCCATTCTGTTCTACAAATGACTGAGGACATGTGGTAGTCATCGTCCTGTGTTTGGCTCATTCCACTTAACATAATGATTTCATGTTCCATTTTGCTGTAAACAACAGTAGGATTTAATGCTTTTTTATGTTTGAAGAGTATTCCATTGTGTAAATATACCACATTTTCTTTTTTCATTCATCCACTGAAAGATATTTAGGTTGCTTCCATACTTTGGCTATTGAGGATAGTGTTGCAATAAGCATGGAAGTACAAGTATCTTTTTAGCATAATGATTCATCTCCTTTGGATATGTACCCAGTTGTAGAATTGCTAGATTTTATGGTAGTTCTGTTTTTAGTTTTTTAAAAGAAATCTCCATGTTGTTTTTGATAGTGATAATTTATACCAACAGTGTATAACAGTTCTCTTTTCTCTGCATCCTTGCTGGGATTTGATATTTTTTGTCTTTGTGTGTGTGTGGGGGGGGGGGGTAAAGCAGGAGACTTTATTGACATAAGAAAGTAGCAAAGAGTAGAGCTCCCAGAGCTGGGAGGCGTCCCAATAGAGGGTGTCTTTTTGATCATAGCCATTCTAACTAGGATCAGACCATCTTATGTTTTTGATTTACACTTTTTTGAAGATTAGTAAAATTGAGAATTTTTTTCATGTACTTGTTGTATGTGTTTGGTTCTTTAGCCCATTTTTAAATTTGATTCTTTTTTGGTGTCTTCAGCATTTTGAATTCCTTATATATTCTGGATTTCATTCCCTATTGGAAGAATAGTTTGCACATGTTTTCTTCCATTCTGTAGGTTGTCTCTGAATTCTATTATTTCCTTTGATGTGCAGATACTTCTAAGTTTGATATAATTCCATGAATCTATTTTTACTTTTGTTGCCTAAGTCTATGGAGTCCTTTTTTTGTTGTTGTTGTTGTTTTTTTTAAACTATCTACACCCATGTCTTGAAGTGTTTCCCCTATGTTTTATTTTACTAACTTCATAGTTTCAGTTTTAAGATTTAGGTCTTTGATCAGTTTCAGGTTGATTCCTATATACACTTCTGCATATATGTATCAGTTTTATAAGCACCATTTTTGAAGACTGTCTTTTCTCCACTGTATATTTGTTGCACCCTTGTCAAATATCAATTGGCTGTATAAATGTAGACTGATTTCTGGGTTATCTACTCTGTTTCTGTTGGAAATGTAGGCCCCAAAAGTGACCACATGGAGAGGCCAACCTCAGTACAAAGCTTCCAACATCTACCAGCCAGAAGACTGGAAGATGCAGGTCCCATCTAGAAAGAACAAAACGTTAGGATCCTGTCTTTTAGCTAACAGCAGGCAGCCTCTTTAATAAAATGCTACCTTTTTAACGAAGAAATCATTTGTAAAGTTAGAGAAGGGCATTCAGAGGGCATTTCAGGACAATAACAGTGCCATACGGGACAACTAGTGTTAATATTTGGAGGGAAAATTTTATGCTGAGGCCAAAGGTATACAAAATTCTAAATGAGAAATTTAGAGACCACAGTAATGTCTATTTTGTTATTTCTGGAACTATAACCTTGAGCTAACAATTGGCTTACAAGGGCTGGGTCTGATGCCCTGAGGTGTGAGGTGGGGCTGGGAGCAGGACTTGTGCAAGGCGCCACTCCCTCCACACACACCTGGGACAAATGACCCTGACTGCCTAGGCCTGATCCTGCGGCCTGTCGCCCCTCCCCCCTTCCTGTGTACTCTGCACACGTTTATTCAAGGGGAAGTGGCGATGGGCCGCAGTCATCACCATGTGTGGCTGGCAGCCCAGGATATACTGGGTCCTCTCTATGGATTTTCTTAGCTATGGCAGGCGTTTTTGCTGTGTCCAGAAGCCAGCATCCTGTGCACAGGTGCGCCTGTTTGCTTTCCCTCCTCCCCTTGTGGGGGCAGAGTTAGAGCGTGAGCATCACAGCTGCAGGTTTTTGTAAGCGTTTTTGTAAAGCAGCTGATTTAAAGTTACTTTAGACTGAGAGGCCTGGCAAACTAGTTGGAATAACTTAAGTCATAAGGTACCAAGCTACAAGTTTTCATGGAAGGCAGGGTCCCAGTAAGCCCAGGGAGGGGAAGGCAGACAGAGACAAAGGACATGTGGGAGGAGATAGGTATGGTAAGCAGTGCAAGAAGTCTGTTTACATGGGGAAGGAGGAGGTTTGGAGAGGAATTGGCTGATTTAGAAACTGGTTTACAGGCTGATAGAATCTGTGCAAGGGAACAGAAAGTACAGAGGGAGGGTTTGAAGTCAGCTGGATTTAGACGGAGGTATGAAAAAGCTTGGACATAATGGAATCTCTCCCCATTGTCCCGATCGCTCACAGTAGTTATATGTCCCGTAAAAGGTTGGGATCTAAAGACCCGAAAAGGGGCCAGTGACTTTGGTTGTCTAAAGGATAAGTGGGCCAGATTTGAGTGCAAAAGTGGATTAAATTTTTTGGTTTTATCTCTGGGGTCAGACCCAAGGTGTCTAAATTATTGAGGAGGCATTTTAGTGGGGAGTCAGATGGCAAAGAGGAGGTGGCCCCCATAATGGGAGCCGGTTGGAAGGATATATGGAATCACGGAGCATCCCCACGTGGCTCGAATATCCTGAGAACGGTACAAGGCGCACGAGAAGCAGTCATCACTGTGTTCAAGTGGCTTGTGGGACCTCCAGGGCCTGGAGGCTGTGGGTCACCCAGCGCCAGGATTTGCAGATGGGTGGTGTCTGAGACCGATGACAAAAATAGACCCAAGCTGAACAGAGGGAAGGGAACCCCCCTCTACTGTCTGAGTCCCAGAGATATCTGAAAAGGGGGGGTGTTTAAATCCCAGAGATACCAAAGGGAGAGACCGCAAAGGGAGTCCAATAAGGGTATGTGGACTCACCAAAGAATGTCCAGTGTTGGATGCAAGCAGGGTGATCGGGAGGATGAGTCCTGGCCAGTCATGTCCTCAGGGTGGTCGTGGGGTGAGTTGGAATGGGGGGTTCCACCAGGATTAGTGGGGAGCCCCCATCCAAGTCATGGCACCAAAATGTTGGAAATGTAGGCCCCAAAAGTGACCAGTGGAGAGGAGTGATCTCCCCAAGAGTTTCTTTATTGCCAGGTGGGAGAGGGAGAGGGCCAAAAGAGCCAAGAGAGAGAGAGAGGGGCAGGGGCTTAAATACCCCTCTGTGAGACTCGGCATGATCTGATTGGTTAGGATCTTATGGTTCATGCTGATTGGAGGTTGGGGCAGAAGGAGGATTCAAGCTAGACTTGAGGCAGGACCGTGACCCTGGAAAACAGAAGCTTAAGGGTGCAGTAAGAACCAAAACCCATTGGTGTCATTATTGCCAATAGTTTCAGTAGTTTATGTGTCTGCTTTTAGGTTAATATCATTCTATTTTAGTTACTATAGTTTGTAGCATGCCTTGATGTCAGGTTTTGTGATACTTTTTAAAAAATTTGTTTTGTTTTGTTTTATTTGTCTCTCAGGATTGTTTTGGCTATTCTGGGTCTTGTGGTTCCATATGAATCTTAAGATTATTTCTATTTCTGTGAAAAAAGTCTGGTGTTTTGCTGGGAATTTTATTGAATCTATAGGTAGTTTGGGGTAGTACAGTCATTTTAACAGTATTGATTTTTCTGATCCATGAACGTGGACTATTTTCCTTTGTGTGTGTGTCTTGTGTATGTCTTCTATTCTTTCTTTTGTGAGAGTTTTGCTTTTTACATTGTAGAGGTCTTTCACTTTGTTGTAGCTTTTGTGAATGACATTGTTCCCCTTTTCTTCAGCAAGATCATTAATAATGTATAAAATGCTATTGAATTTTGTATATAGATGATGTATCCTGCAACTTCAATGAATTTTAAAATAAATTACAACAAATTCTTATGCGGCATTTATGCATAGAAAACATAGTGTTTTCTATATATAAAATCAGGTCATCTGCAACCATGGATAATTTAACTTGTTTCTTCTTAGTTTGAATGACTATTATTTCTTTTTCTTGCCTATAATCCTTTTGAATTCTTGTCTGGAATTTCATCCACTTCACTTTTGTTAATCTTTATTCTTACAAAATTGCTGCTTTTTGGAGGAGTCATGCTTCATGTTATTTCTTATTTCTTGTGGTTCTGTGTTAGGATTTGTACATCTGAGGCCAAGTTACTGGGTGGAAGTTTTAACCACCTGCAGTCTTTCTGTTCAGGTATTTCTGTACAGGCCTGAAACTGGTTGAGATGCAGTTTCTCAGCACTGGACCAGGAGTACAGTTGAGTAGCCAAACATTTGCCCACCTGTTCAGGGCACTGGGCTTTATCTCTAGCACCTTTCAGATAGAGGAAAGTTAGCTGGGGTCTCTGGTAGTTCTGAGTGCACAGATTAGTGTTATACATGGGTTGGGGATGGAACCAGTCAAGGGTCAGTTGTCTGCTCCATGTTGCTTTCACTTTAGAAGCTTCCCTTCTTTGTGTACAGGGAGCCGCTGCTGGTCACAAGGAGTTTTGAAACTTGTAGACTAGAAGGGTTCCCACTTGTTCTATTGGCCCCTCAGTTTGTGCCCCTATGAGCAGCAAGTGTCCTAGTCTAGGGATATCCCCTGAGTGCATCAGACAGTGTGAGGAGGCAACAGAGCACTAAGTTTTTGGAGGGTCTCAGGCATTCTGCCTGCTGGTCTCAGTACTTTCAGACCCTGTGTCACAGTTCACCACCCTGAAAAGGGGGGCTGGAAAAATTTCATGGTTCTCAGGATCTGATCTCAGAGATCTCAGACCAGCCCAGTAACAAATCCCTGCAGCTGGCAGGCAGCTTGCTGAAGCCTATCTCAGTGCTTTCACAACCTGTCCAACAGTTCCTCAGCCTCTGGGAGGAAGGGAACTTGGAAAGCATGTGGTTCTCAAGGTTCCCATTCTTTCCTGGCAATAAAAGTCTATAGCTGGCAGGCAGCACCTGGAAGAGAGTGCTCTGCCAGCTACAGGCTTGGTGCTATGTTTCTGCAATAAATAATCCTCAGGTAATGTGACTTCTCATTGTCAGGAGGGTGTGGTCATTGACAATTATGCCCTTCAGTACCCGAGTTCTCTACTGCTTAAACCTCGCAGCAGAAACACCTCAGACCCTCTCCCTCTCCATGACCACCTCCTATGGCCATCTCCCACCCAGACATTGTGGAAGGATGTCCCAAGACTCCTGGGGCTGTGATTGTTGCTTGTTTTTAAGTCTCCAGAGTATCCCAGACTCAAACAATAGGCCCCCTCTTGCTATGGCATCTTGCTTCAGGATCACTGGGAGTGTAAATGTCTTTCTTCTCTGATGCTAGTCTGTGGAAAAGTCATCCCCACACTGGGTTAAGTCTTGAAGGATGTGTGGGCTTGTCCTGCATCTAGGTCTGTTAGCCTGTCAGAAAGACCACCTGGCTTGCCTGGTGATGGTGGCTTCAGCTTCCTCTCCCCTGTGGTGAGCGAAGGATAGAGTTACATACTGATTCCCAATTTGCTTGGTTGCCTTTGTTTCTCTGTTTCAGCTATCCTGTCCCACTTTTGTGAATCATGGTGCTTTTCCTCTCTCTCTCTCTCTCTTTTTAAAAATACAGTTTTTCCTTGTTACTCTGACTTTTCTCATTCATGGAACCTTCTACTCTGCTAATCTGCCCCACCTCTCCAGTACTATATTAAATTAGAGTGGTAAAAGTAGACATCAGTGTGTTGTCCTCAATCTTAGAGGAAATACTTATAGCTTTTCCCTATTCGGTTTGATATTGGCTGTGAGTTTTTTTTTTCATAGTCTTAAGTGTTTTTAGATATAATCCTTCTATACCTAATGTGTTGGGAGTTTTTTTTTTTTAATCATTAAGTGATGTTGAATCTTATCAACTGTTTTTCCTGCTTCTATTGAAATGATCATAAGGCTTTTGTCCTTCATCTGTTGTTGTGTTTGTTATATTGTTTTTGATTTGCATGTGTTGAACCATCCTTGCAGTCCTGGGGTGAATCCTATCTAATTGTGGTGCATGATCTTTTTGATTTGTTGCTTAATACAATTTGTCAGTATTTTATAGAGAATTTTTGCATCTGTGCTCATAAGGGATATGAGCCTGCACTTTTCCTTTTTGTTGTTGTTGTCGTATCTTCATCTGTTTTTGGTACTGGGATAGTAAAAAGAATTTGGCAGAGTTCCTTCCTTTTCAATTTTAAGGAGCAGTTTGAGAAGCATCAGTGTTACTTTTTCTTTGAAAATTTGGTAAAATTCAACAGTGAGGCCCTGAAGATTTGGGCTCTTATTTGTTGAGTGACTTTATTATTGATTCATCCTCATTGCTAGGTATTGGTCTATATATGTTTTTATATCCTTTTGGTTCAATTTTGGCAGGCTATATGTATTCAGACATTTGTCCCTTTCTTTTAGATTTTCCAACTTGTTAGTATATAGTCTAAAAAAGAATCCTCAATGTTCTATGTTCTTTCGAATTTCTGTAGCATTTTATTTGGTTTTCTTCTTCTCTTTCTTCTTCTCCTCTATGCCTCTCTCTTTGTGTCTCTGTCTCTCTGTCTCTCTCTCTCTCTGTTAGTCCAGCTAAAGATCTGTCCATTTTGTTCATATTTTCAAAGAACCTGCTGTTTGTCTCATTGGTCCTTATTTTTTAGGCTCCATTTCATTTATTTTTTCTCTGATCTTATTTCTTTCCTTCCACTAATTTTGGGTATGGTTTGTTATTGCTTTTTTAAGGCCTATAAATACATTATTAAGTTGTTTATTTTTAAACCTTCTATTTTTATGTATGCATTCATTGCTATAAACTTTCATCTCAGTGCTGCTTTTGCTGGATCCTGCATATTTGATATGATACCTTGTGTTTCCATTTTCATTTTTTCAAGGGATTTTTTTTTTTTGTCAGTACTGGGGATTGAACTGAGGGCCTTTCACTGGCTAAGCAAGAGCTGTTCACTCTACTATGAGCCAAACCCCCAGTCCTTTTGCTTTTAGTTTGGTTTTCAGATAGGGTCGTGTGCAAACTTTGCCAAAGCTGGTCTAGAACTAGGATCCTCCTACCTTTCCCCCCTAGTAGCTGGGATTACAAATGTGCATCAGCACACCTAGTTTGTTTTTGAGACAGGGTCTCTCTCACTAACTTTTTGCCTGGGTTGGCCTCAAACCCTGATCCAGCTGGAATTATAGGCATGCACCACCACCAGCACACCTGGCCTAGGAAATTTCAAATTTTCCTTCCTACTTCTTCAGTGACCCACTATTTATTAAAAAGTGGGTTGTTTGGCCTCCATTTATTTGCATAATTTCTAAAGTTTCCCTTGCTACTGATTTCTACTTCTGTTCTGTTGTAATTAGAAGAGATACGGGATACGATTTCACATTTTTTTGAATTTGTTGAGACTTGTTTTGTGTCTTAAAATACAGTCTATGCTAGAGAAAGTTCCATGTACTGATGAAAAGCATATGTGTCCTGTAGCTGTTTTAGGTAATATTCTGCACATGTTTGTTAAATCCACCTGGTCTAGAGTGTAGTTTAACTCTGCTGTTTCACTGTTGTTTTTTTGTTTTGTTTTGTTTTGCTCTTTTGGCCTGCATTACCTATCCATTGGTAAGAGTGAGGTATTGAGATCTCTATCATTGAATTGGAGTCTCTTTCTCTGTTTAATAGTGTTTGTTTTATACAACTGGCTGCCCCATTATAAGATGAATACAGATTTATTATTATGTCTACTTGATGGATTGACCCTTCATCATTAGTGACTTTTGTGTCTTCTTAATGTTTTTGTCTTATAGTTTAACTATAAGACACACACACACACACACACTCATGTTTGTTTTTAGATTCTTTTTTCTTGAAATATCATTCCCATCTTTTCAGTCTTGGGGTGTGTGTGTGTGTGTGTGTGTGTGTGTGTGTGTGTGTGTTCTCACTGCTAAGTTTCTTGTAGGAACCCTACTGTGGGTCTTGTTTTATTAAATCCAGCCAGCCAGTCTGTATCTTTTAATTAAAGAATTAAGACTATTCACATTCAGAAGTATTAATTTGGTATGGATTTGTGCCTGTCATTATGTTGGCTTTCTTCTAATTGTTTTGAATATTCTTTGTTCGATTCCTTTTTTGAGTCTTGATTACTTTTGTTTTTCATTTAAACTGATTTTTTAAGTTATTGTACTGAGGATACATTGTGACATTACCAAAGTTCTTACAATATATCATACTTGAATTCACTCCTTCTGTCTTTTTATTTTATCCCTCCTCTCCCCATTCCTGGAACAGTTTTAGTAGGTCTCATTTTTCCATTTTCATAACATGAGTGCCTAATATTTCCACCATATTTACCCTCCTACACCCTTTCCCTGTGTCTGCCCCCTCTCACTGGTGCCCACCTCTTTGTTCAATTAGTTCACTTATCTTTGTGTTTGATGGTTTACTATACAGTTAATTCTTTTCTATTTCTCATTTGTATATCTAGTCTTCCAGTGAGAATTATTCTTTCACATGCTATCATGATGGTAGTGAAATTTCTTCCACTTTGGAGTGTAGGATCCTCTCAAGCATCTTTTGTAAGACTGACATAGTGGTCATGAATTGTCTTAGATTTTGCTTTTCTTGAAAGGTCTTTAGTTTTCTGATTCTGAAGATACCCTTGCTGGGTATAGTAACATTGAGTGGTAGTTATTTTTTTTCAGGACTTGAAATACATTATTCCTTGTCCTCCCAGTCTATAGAGTTCCTGCTAAAAAATCTGCTGTTAGTCTAACAGGGTTACTCTCAAATGTAACACAGCTTTTCTCTTGCAGGTTTTAAAATGATTTCTTTTTTTTTTTTTTCCTTTACAGTTTGACTGTAGTATGTCATAGTGAGGATCTTTCCTGTTCATATCAATTTGGGGTGCAATAAACCTGTACATCTGACTGTTTATGTCTTTGCTAGTATTTCATTGAATGGATTTTTTATCCCTCTTGATCCTTATTTCTTTGCCTGTGAGTATGCTGATGACCCAGATGTTTAATCTTTGAATGGTGTCCCAAAGATCCTGTGTGCACTCTTCATTCTTTATTTTTTAATTTATGTCTGAATATAATAGTTCAAAAAACCTGCCTTTCATGTTCTGAAATTCCTTCTTCCACTTGACCTAGTCTATTGTTGAGGCTTTCAATGGAATATCTTATCTATTGAGCTCTTTTTTTTTTTTTTTTTTGCAGTACTGGGGCTTGAACTCAGGGCCTATATCTTAAGCCACTCTACCAGCCCTTTTTTTGTGATGGGTGTCTTTTAGATAGGGTCTCGAGAACTGTTTGCCTGGGCTGGCTTTGAAACATGATCCTCCTGATCTCTGCCTCCTGAGTCACTGGGATTACAGTGTGAGCCACCGGCACTCAGCCTCTATTGAGCTCTTAATTCCCAAGATTTCTGATTGGTTCTTTTTCAAAATTTCTTTATCTTTGCTGATTTTCTCACTCATAGCCTGCATTGTCTTCCCAATTTCATTTAACTGTGCATATTCTCTTAGTGCTCATTGAGCTTTTTAAACATCATTGTTTTGAACTCTTTATCAGGCATTTCATCCACTTTGATATCCTTGGATTCCTTTACTAGAGAATTATTAACTTTAGGAAGGAAGCATCTTATTACCACTTCTTCATATTTCTTGTATACCTATATTGACATTTGTGCTTTTGGTAAAATGGATTTCTCTACCCCTTTTATGGGATAGCTTTCTATCTTGTATCTTGGGATTATCAGTTCATTAAACAGTGTTGAGTTTAGTTCTAGCTGTGTACCATAGCATAATCTCCCTATAACTTGTTTGGCTGTATTACTAAGTTTTGGCCCAGTGTGTATTAGAGTTGAAGAGACTCACTGACTCTGTAAGTCCACAAGAATGGGGGCACTCCAGCAGTCCAGGAAGGTGTGGCATAGATAGCAGGATGTGTGAGATGCACTCCTTTCTACAATGGGAGTGGTGTCCCCTGTCAGGAGATGGGGGTCTCCTCAGTGCCTGAGGAGAGGAGTGGAGTGGCATGAACCACAGCTTCCTTTCTGTGTACTCACACGCAGTCTTGTCAGCAGAGGGTGAGCAGAGAAGGTGCAGGGTGAGCAGAGAAGGTGCAGGGATCACTGGTTCAGGGGACCCACACAGGTGAAGAGGCAGCAAAAGTTGTGTTATTCCGTTCTGTTGCCATTTGTGCATGTTTACCCAGGAGTGGGATCTCAGACACCCCCTTCCTCAGCCTTGAACACCAGGGGGTGCAATGTTAGCTGAAGGATTTTCTCCCTCATTTTTTCCAGTTGTAGTGACTGTCAAGGATCAAATGGAAGAGGGTTATGGCTGAATATGGGCAAAATTCCTCAGATGATGTGCTTACAGAAGGGAGTGAAAGTGAAATGTAACTAGCACTGGGTAAAGTTTCTCCCTAGACCTTATTAGGCTGTGTGCCTTGAGGGCAGGCTGAGGGCTGGGTAGTGCCCACCAGGGATGGAGAGGGAGTTGTTTGTGGCAGGATTTTGGTAAATTTTTTTCTCAGCTGAGGTGCTTGCAGAAGCAAGAGAGAGCAGAATACAGCTGTCACTAGGCATAGTTTCTCTCCAGACTTTCTTAGGCAGTGTGCCTTGTGGGAAACTTCCACAGCACACCTGCCTCTGTGGGTGGGTGAGCAGTGGATACACAGAGCTGTTTCTCTTTCTTGTTAACTGGCACCTATGCATGGCACTGGCAGAGGGGTGGGAGGAACCATATGAGCAACTGCTGTCAGTCCTGGCACCTTGCAAAATTACACATGACTGATGTGACTGGCTTAACCCCCCAGCTTCAGAGGTCAAGCTCTGGGATTCCCTGGTTCTTGAGAATGGCACCTTCCACAAAGCAACACCTATTCCTCATTATGCAGCACTCTCAGTGGGGTTGTGTCAGTCACTCTGCTAAGCTGTATCTGCCTTCTGAAGTAGCAACCCACTGAGCCAGAGACAGGAATATGCAGGGGTTTCTGATCACCAATGCAGTCCAAATTCAGACAATGGGTCCCCTCTCAAGTGGCTCCTGACTAAAGCACTCTGTGGTTATGAAACTTTCCAATTTCTAGGATTGCCATATTGATGCTGATAGAGTTTGCTGGAACTCTCTCTTTCACCTTTCCCCTAGTGGAGGGGAGATTTCTCCCCAGCTGTGGAGCCCAATGGCTGGTGACAGGATATTTTGTTGCTCTTGCTATGTAGCTATTGCAGGGCTCCAGATTTTACCAGGTTTCTATTTCTCTATTGTTGAATTCCAGCATTCTTGCATGGTCACTCACCTCAGGGTGCAGCTCCGCCCCTGTTGCTGTAGTTCTCTGTGGGGGAAGAGGCAAGTGCTGGGTATCTCACTCAGTTCAGCCATCTTGCCCACCTCAGGTGATTTTCAATTACTGTTTCAATCTTGATATGCAGTATTGACTTTATATTTTTTATTCTTGATTCAATTTTGGTAGGCTGTATTTGTTCAGGAAATTATTGATTTCTGCTAGGTTTTCCAGTTTTTCTGGTATATAATTTCTCATACCAGTTTCTTATGATCTTTTGTATTTCTGTAGTGTCAATTATTATGTCTCCTTTTCATCTCCTACTTTATTTGGATCTTCTTGCTTTTCTTGATTCGTCCAGCTGTGACAGTTTGCCAATTTTGTGACAATTATCTTTTTTTAATAAAACTTTTGTCCTATTAATATTTTGTATTTTTTAATTTCAATTTTATTTATGCTCTGATTTTTATTCTTTCTACTAATTTAGGGTTTGGTTTGTTCTTTCTTTTCTAAGTCCTTGGGGTGTATTGCTAGGTTATTTGAAATAAGCTCCATATAAAAATTCATCTTCCTTTTTCAATACCTCTTTTGTGTATCCTACAGATTTGGGTATGTTATCTTGTCATTTTCATTAGTATCTACAGAATTTTCCTTTCCATTTTAACTTCTTCCATTTCTAGTTGTTCATCTAGGAGCATGTTAGTCAAAGTCTTTATGTTTGCATTTTTTTCTATTCTTGTCATGTTGACTTGTGGCCTTTATCTGTGGTGGTCTGAGAAGATACATGATACTAGTTCAGTTTTAAAAATTCATTGAGTTTTGATTTGTGGCCTAACATATGAACTGTCCTGGGGAATGATGTTCTGTTTGCTGATGAGAAGGTGTACATTCTGCTGCTGTTAGGTGGAGTGTTGTGTAAACATCTGTTAGGTCCATTTGTACTGTGGTATGGTTCAGATGTTTCTTTGTTGATTTCCTGTTTGATCTGTCCAATGAGGAGAGTGGGATGCTGAGGTCCCCCACTATTATTATATTAGAGTCTGTTTCTCCCTTTATAAAGCACTGTATTCTTAACTATAAGATATTTCCAGACCACTCAAGTACTTAATCACCATTAACATAATCACATTAGTTTCCTACTTCATCAATATGTTCTTGAACTGTCAGTCAAACTTACTGTGCTCACTATGGCACAGTGCATGGGAATGACATAAAACAGGAGTTCAGTGTCACTAACATTTTTAGTTTATGGAACTCACTTTTCTCAAGTTGGGGAAAGCAAACACTAATACCATTTTTGTTACCAATTTTTTCACATGTGTATTTTCTATACATTTTAAAATTCTAGTCTGAGTTGCTTGGTTAAAGCAATCATGTAATCTGTAATTTGAACTTCTTTAGAACTGCTTATAGCACAAACTGTGTTTATGGAGAAAGGCTCCAACTTGGCCACATCTATCAGTATAATTTACACAGACTAAAAGGATGTTCTTCCTCCTGTTTGGAAGATAACTTTTGGGAACAGGCATCTGCTATGGCTTCCTATGGCAATCTTTATAAAAACAGTATAATTTCTCAGGAACCAAGATACATCATTTAAAAAAAGTGCAAGGAAATGATCTTTTCACAAAGTGCTTTTATTTTAACTAGTGTGACATAATCAAATACAACAAAAGAAAAATTTGATAATCAAATAAACATGTTTCTCAGTTTTATAATATCACATTCATAATAAACTTTAAAAAAATAAAATTTCAAAGAACAGTTCACTCAACTGTTTTACAAACCTGATATATATCAAGCTCCACAGAAGACAGTAAGTAACATTGGGAACAACTACTTACAAATGGATTATGCAAACCTAGCACATTCCAAATTGTGGGAACAATCCATTATAAATTTCAGTTAAATAGAATAGAATAGAAGCACTGGATTCTTGATTAAGAAATTGCAAAGAAAAGTGCCTAGCAAATCCTCCCCATGCATGGCAGCTAATAGACATTGAATTAAACCAAGTATGTCTCTCTGGAAAAATAAAGTCTCCAAATCCTCTTTGTGATATTTTAAAATGTTGGATAAAGTGTCATAGAGAACTTTCCAAGAGAGAAATGTTTACGTGATTAAAGTTGGTTAGAAATGACATATTAATCAGGAGCAAATTATGTCTGATTTATTTCTAGTTAATGCTTCTACGGCAGTATGATAGGATTTTCATCTCAAATATACAGGTTGGTTAAGAACTACGGAAATCACTTCCTAGTCTGAGCACAGATTTAGTAGCACGGTTTTGGGTGACCATCTTCTGTATAGCAGAAGAGTATGAATGAGTGATCATATAAAATTAGGTGACTGACTTGAAATACTTTCTATTTATAGCTGGCTTGATCAGTATTGCTATTCTTAAACATCATTAGTGAGATCTGATTTATTTGTGTCCTGAAATGAGCTTAATGTAATTCCCTGCTTTAGAAGATCATCTATGATTGTATTGTTTAATTTTTTAGCTCTAATAGTGTTTCTGAGGTATAAAATCTCTGAGTTTAAAAATAAAACAGTATAGGTGGAAAGTAATTAGATATGCATTAAATCATTCTAAATACCAAGAAAATTTCTTTTAAATATGTGCTTCTAACCCTGGCAAAAGGAATGAAAAAATAGTATTAAGAAGAAAAAATTAGCAAACCAGTTATCTTGATGTTTACAAATGGGCAATATATCTGAATAACTTTAAATCTTTAAAAAAGTATTTTTTGTGTTTGATAAGTGCAGACCGTTTTTCATATGGTGAAATAAATACCTTTGAATTGTGTAGTTGGTTTTTTGTGAGCTTGTGATATTGGACATGGCAGTATTGTGATGAGTGCATGTGGCTCAGTAAGTATTGAGTATAAATTGGCTAACTGTGATACTGTCTACAAATATTCATGCTCAAAGGATATTATGAGGATTAATGAAGGAAATGTAACACATTTGGTAGATCTGGTTATCAGGAAGAAGATGCTGACTGATAATTTTAGTCTTAATAAGTGGCAATTCATGTTTCTGTTTAACATGCCTTCATACCTTGCTCTTGACTCCAAGTTATCTGTAACTGGAGTGAGAACAAAGGAAATTGGTTCCTAGGAATTTTATTTTGAGATGTGAAATATTTGTTTATTTAAGCTTATTTTGATTGATTTTATTTGGCCTCCAAGTTGAAATTTTGTGTGTGAAAAGACAAAAGCATTCCTTAGAGAACACCTAGTTAATTTATCATAAAGGAATATAAGATAAGAATAGTTAAGAATTATGTAAGTCATCACCCTGTCTAAACAAACATAAATCTACTGGCATGTTCTGATGTAATTAACTTCTGTTAAGAAAACATGCTACGTTTCACTGAAGTACTTAGTACTTATTCTGTTATCACTAATGATTTAAGACCTTACGAGAATATTGTAAGATTTCTTATCTCATGCAGGGACCACTAGAGCCTGGACTCTTGAATGACTTTTATAGAGGCCATCACTGGGAGACTAAAGTCCCAAGGGATTGTCCACTCTGATTTTTGTTTCTGTTTAACATTCTTATCTGAAATTGTTATACTAGTTTTTTTTTTTTAAATGAGCTACCAGGGATATAGGCTATAAACTTAATTATTACAAGTTGAGCAACAATTCACATGACAAAACCAATTACCAGCATGGTGTACATGTATCCTTGCAGTAGACCAGTTACAGGTTTCCTGGATGCCTGTGGGGCTTAACCTTGGTAGGAGAATGGTTTTGGAGCTTCATTGTAGACCTAGTAGAATGGAGCTGATGTGATGGGTAGATATGGTGTTAACAATTGCATCTTAGAATTCCTTGATTTAGGTTCAATTCTTTTATTGCTGAGATAGGCAACAAGCTCATTATGCAAAATGAACACATAGGAATCAAGACCTCAGAGCATTATATCCATTCAGTTTAGAATAAAACTAGTGCTGTTCCACTTAACAGGAGCATAGAAGTTAAACCTTAAATAGTTTGATGAGGTAAGAAAGAGAACAAACAAAATGGGATAAAGTACATCTTGAATGTTATTTTAAAAATAAATAGTTGTAAAATATGCCATAATACAATCTGATTTAAATAGGTGAATACACAAAAAATATATAGACTTAAAATATACTTTAAATGACACAGCAAAATAAAAAGTTGCAAAATATTATCTTTATAACCATAAGCTTATTGTGGTCAAGCAACACACACATTTCTGTTTAATCTTACATACTACCCTTAAGTTTAGTGAAACCTCCTACTTTATTATTATTTACTGTTGACCAACTCATGAAGAAAGTAACTAACTCCTTGGATTGTGTCATATATCACTCACTATTGGATTCAGTTAAAATTGTTTTGCATTTAGATTTTATTACACTAAGCTTTGGTCCTATAAGCTCGTGTTATCTTTCAGGTAAGTTTTTTCTTGCTGGGCGTACTGTTTTGAATGAGTTTTCTCTCTGTTTACTTAGTACTGTGTTCAATATAACCAAACTGATCAATTTTTCTGGCATGATTTTGTCGAGTGAAATGTTTGGATTTATAGCTCCAGCTGTATCAGAAAATAAAAGTGAAAATAACCATTTGTCCTATTTCTTGAAGGAAATTTCTTCTAGTAGTTGGACAAATTTAATGTAATTAATGCTACTTTTGCCAGCCAACTACTAAATGAACACAATTCAATTAACTAAATTACTTTGAAGTACATAGGCATAAAAGATACTAATTGAATTCATTTCTGCATTTCCTCCTCTTAGAAGTCTGGGTAATCATTGTGAGAGAAGAGGTATACACTAAATAGTAATCTAAAGTATTGAGAAATGAGACTGAGAAACCAGGACAGCAAACACTTGTGAGTCTTAAGAAGTTGGGTACAGACACACAGGCAAGTGTGAAAAATAATTTAAGACCAAGAGCAAGGGACTAATCTGCAAAATTATTCTGAGGATTTATTGAGACAACTTGAATCTCAGGTATTAATACCAATGTTAGCAAAAAATGGTATTTGGAACAACATAGTTCTCATCTTACTTTTGTAAATAGTGATATAGTTCTAGAAAAATATAGACATAATACAAATCTAATTGCAAAAATTTATCTTTAATAATATGGAGTTTAGACATTATATAATTTTATAAATAGTCTACTTCTTGTGATAAGTTAAATGCTTTTTGCTTATCTGTCAAAAGACCATCTGTCTTGTCTGAAAGTTAGGATGATTACTTACGCATCTTCATTTAAATCACTAAAATATTAGGGTAGTATGCAAGCAAAATTACAAATAATAAATTTGCATGTTGCCTAGGTATCATAAACACACTGAAGAAATAAAATTGAAGCAGTCAACAAACCAAACATTATTGTGTCTGCTTCTCAAAGATACTTAAAATTAGGAAAAGCACAAATTGATCAAAAAACATAATTTAACAAAAATTATTTACAAAAGTAAAAAAAAAGTGCAAGGGCAAAGTTCTAATTTAGTTGTCTACTAAACTTTTCTGACTTTTGTACTTCTGTGAGACAAAAGGAGGTATATCATAGGTTCCCAAGCAATGAGAGCTACTATGGAAAGCCTAAATCTTATTTAGTGCCTGAAACATATTCATAAAAATTCCTTTATGAGGTGAACATCAAATGACAACTCTTACAGGCAACATTTCTTAAAATAATTACTTAAGCTCTGGAAGTGGCTAAGATTTAAAAAAATTTCAACAATGTCATGAAATACAGAAAATAAGCATATGAAGTTAAAATCATTAGTGAATTACTTTGATCAAGTGAGAAGTTTAAAAAATTAAGACTGGTTATGTTTCTGTTATGGTTAGAAGTAATAACATTTTCAGCTGGAGAGACAATGAACAAGTAAGTGTGCGAGGTTTTCTGCCTTTTTCCTTTAAATTCAAAGGCCATAAGCATTACTTGAAACCAGACCTTATCCTTTACATAGGAGGATTTCTATTTAAAAGTGGTAGCTAATCTTGGGATAAAATTTAAGACCAGAATTCAAATATATTTGTAGAAGGAAAAGAGTTTTAATATTAATTATAATCACGGCCCATAATTATTTTGCACTTAAAACTTATGTCATCTAAAGTGCATATGAGAGAAATTTAATAATTCTCCCCTGATGACATCTATGTGGATGTAAACAAATATTTTGGAATGAAAACAAAATGGTAGAAGAGAACTGGCAACCAGCAAGTTATTTAGGGGAAAGTTTCCCATGCTACTTTGGGATCCAAATTATCCACTTCCTTTTTATTAAAGGAATTGAGCACCTGACAAATGTGTACTTCATTTGATGTTGTGTTAGCTGGACCTTTGTTGCACATCACGTGAATTTAGCTGAGGCAGGAAAAGCAGTGGAAGGTGAATGGTTAACAGTGGGGTCAGGGCTTGTACCAGGTGGACACTGCCCTGTTTCTCTAATTACGTCAGATGTCATCAGATGTTCTGGTTACAAAGTAGGCTTTAATCATTGTGACAGTTCTACTTTGTAATATGCATCATATTTTACTCCCTACCTTCCTCAAATCACTTGAAACAGTAGTAAACCAGTCAAGCACTCATGAAATTTAGAAAAAAGGCTTCCTAACTATACAATTCGTAAGAAATGATGCTGACATAGTCTGTAGAATTAAATTGAACAGAATTTAGAAAACAAGAAAATGAATGGCATATATATATATATGAAAAGATCACCTAAAAAAATACTGATCACCATCAGCAAATGAAAACATTGAAATGATAAAATAAAAAATTTTGAATTAGCCAAGAGGCAAAAGGATAAGCAAAATATTGATTATTATGGAATAATAGTCTTTGAAAACATATAAAATATTTAGCTTTGTGACAAATTCAAGTAAATGTGTCAGATAAGTTGTAAGCATTCAGAAAACTCAACAAATTAAAAGTTCAAGATATACACATAGCACCAAATTTTAAATCTATATACACAATTTTGTATGAATTATTTTACTAAGAAACACATATGCAAAACACATATGTAGATTCTAATTGTGTAAATTTAAAACACAGCACCATTGTAGGTATTGCACAGGAAAGAAAATGAAAAAAATCAATTTAAGAACACTTAAAATAAATAAAACATCCTTGGAAAATAAATAAACTTGGATTTGAAATATACAGCAAAATTCAATGTGAAGTAACAAAGGTTGTATGTATGCACAGCCCTGTAGATCGTACCTGACCAGCAGTCATCATTTATAATGAAAACCAGTTCAAATCATGGGTGCGTTTAAACAAACTCTGCCTTAATTTAGGCATGCTCTCCACACACAACTCTGTTCATAGCTTTTTTCAACTTCAGTGGGCTTGCTTTTCTAAACTCATTTTTTCAATTAACAGACAAAGCAATCATCCTATCCTGTGTTTGCCAAATTGGAATCTGCACTGCTCCTTGAAGAGGTGTGAAGTCCTGAATTCTGTGATGAGAGGGCTCTGGTGGTGTGCTCCCAGCATCTGTGCCACCCACCAGCTAGATTTCAACAGCATTCTCAAGGCCAGCATTCTAGAAAATCAGTTGTCTTTCCACCAAAAGTTTCTCAAAATAATGTAGGCAATAAAAGTGCCATTTAGTAATTCGGTTGATGAGCACTAGATTTTGGTTTCCTTTCAGAGCACACATACTTGAATCAAGTATTAACTCTTTTGTGAGGTCTGGTGCCCCAGCTTCTAAGAAAACATTCTCCTAAGAACATCTGACCTCACCCTCTCAACTGCACTTGCTGACACCACACACTCATCTTCTAGGGCACGTAGGTTTCTTTTCCAGTTGCTACAAATCCTGTCCTTTGCTGATGGCCAGTTTTTAAGTATGATGATCGCAAGGCCAGAAGAATAATGCAAACAGGGACCCAAAGGTCTTGCTAGGCTAGGGAAGTTTCCAGAGTACAAAATACAGCTTGGTGCCTTCACCACCAAGCACTTCTTAGGGAAAGCAGCTTTCTGTTCTCCAGATGAGAAACTCAGTGAAGGACTGCAGAATGTTAGGCTTTTCTTGTGGAACAATGAATTGTGATTTGTTCTTTTGTCATGCAATAGGTATTCATGCCAATGCTGATTGCTTTGAGTTGAGGTCATTATAAAGAATTAACACAATCATTTCTGTTGGCTATGGCGAGTTTGGGGACTTCCTTATGAAAAAAAAAAGTCTCCTTGTATTTTTCCAAATCGTAAGTTATAAAGTAAGTTCTTATTGCCTATCTAGTTTTCTGCATAAGTAGGATCAATGTAGTTTGGTGTAAGAATTCCTGTTGTAAAATGCTATCAAAAAATAGTCAACAGGGGTAATGCAATGTCTCAAAAAAGTTGACCTCATTTTTAGCAGTCATAGTCTGAAACTTCAAATTCAGGAACCAAAGGCCAACCACGTGCTGAGGAATCCACAGAGTGTTCATCACTGTCAGACTACCAAATCATATGATATAATTTCTTTTTGAAGAACCAATGGCAAGATTTGCTTGCATATTTCACATAAAATTCTGAATAAAAAATCATAACAATGATAAAGCAAAACATATGGAATAAATTTGGGAAAAATCTGAAAGTAGTGATTTGTAATTACTATAGGAATAGGATTAAATTGTTGCTTTTACTGTCTGACCTACACACACTAAGAAAAGAAGAAAAGAAAAGCAGCTCACAAATCTTGAGAAGCTGACAGCATTGAGAGAGCTCCACTGGCAAGGAAATACCACCAGGAACCAGGTCTTCCTCAGGTGTGTTCATTTTCTACCTGTCTGCTGATGGACATGAGACACAGGATAGACACACTCTTCGGGCTTACATCTTCCACTGGGTCCTGGGGGGCCTTGGGGCCCTGGGGCACCTGGTGAGCCCGGCAAACCCAGAGCTAATGAAATAAAAGATCCCATCAGGATGCAGATCATATGTGGCCCTGTTTCCCTTCATCTAACCAAAACAGATCATTCAACTGGACATATAAAACCAGGGGGAAGAAGGTTTCTGTTTAGTGACACTTGCTTGTTTTGAGAAAATACCACTATTACCTGAAGACCCAGGAAGACCTGGACTCCCTGGCAGTCCGATTCCAGGTTCGCCTCTCTCTCCCTTTTGTCCTCGGTAGCCTAAGTGAGAGATCAATAAAAAGAGAAACATAAGACCTCAAATCAATGACCTAATGATACATCTCAAACTCCTAGAAAAACCAAAAACAAGCAAATCCCAAAACAAATAGGAGAGAAATAATAAAAATAAGAGCTGAAATCAATGAAATAGAAACCAAAAACACCATACAAAGAATTAATGAAACAAAAAGTTGGTTCTTTGAAAAAATAAACAAGATTGACAGACCCCTGGCAAACCTGATTAAAATGAGAGAAAAAACCCAAATTAGTAAAATTAGGAATGTAAAAGGGGAGATAACAACAAACACCATGGAAGTCAAGGAAATCATCAGAGACTACTTCGAGAACCTATATTCAAATAAATTCGAAAATCTTAAAGAAACGGACAGATTTCTAGATACATATGATCATCCAAAACTGAACCAAGAGGATATTAATCACCTGAATAGATCTATAACACAAAATGAAATTGAAGCAGCAATCAAGAGTCTCCCTAAAAAGAAAAGTCCAGGACCTGACAGATTCTCTGCTGAATTCTATCAGACCTTTAAAGAAGAACTGATACCAACCCTCCTTAAACTGTTCCATGAAATAGAAAGGGAAGGAAAACTGCCAAACACATTTTATGAAGCCAGTATTACACTTATCCCAAAACCAGGCAAAGACACTTCCAAAAAGGAGAACTAAGGCCAATCTCGTTAATGAACATTGATGCAAAAATCCTCAGCAAAATAATGGCAAACCGAATTCAACAACACATCAAAAAAATTATTCACCACGACCAAGTAGGCTTCATCCCAGGAATGCAGGGGTGGTTCAACATATGAAAATCAATAAACGTAATAAACCACATTAACAGAAGCAAAGACAAAAACTATCTGATCATCTCAATAGATGCAGAAAAAACCTTTGATAAGATCCAACACCATTTCATGATAAAAGCTCTAAGAAAACTAGGAATAGAAGGAAAGTTCCTCAACATTATAAAAGCTATATATGACAAACCTACAGCCAGCATTATACTTAACGGAGAAAAATTAAAACCATTCCCTCTAAAATCAGGAACCAGACAAGGATGCCCACTATCTCCACTCCTATTCAACATAGTACTGGAATTCCTAGCCAGAGCAATTAGGCAAGAAGAAGGAATAAAAAGAATACAAATAGGTAAGGAAACTGTCAAAATATCCTTATTTGCAGACGACATGATCCTATACCTTAAAGACCCAGAAAACTCTACTCAAAAGCTCCTAGACACCATCAATAGCTATAGCAAGGTAGCAGGATATAAAATCAACATAGAAAAATCAATACCATTTCTATACACTAATAATGAACAAATGGAGAAAGAATATATGAAAACAATTCCATTTACAATAGCCTCAAAAAAAATTAAATACCTAGGTGTAAACTTAACAAAGGATGTGAATGACCTCTACAAGGAAAACTACAAACTTCTGAAGAAAGAGATTGAGGAAGACTATAGAAAGTGGAGAGATCTCCCATGCTCATGGATTGGTAGACTCAACATAGTAAAAATGTCTATACTCCCAAAAGTAATCTACATGTTTAATGCAATTCCCATCAAAATTCCAATGACATTCATTAAAGAGATCGAAAAATCTACCGTTAAATTTATATGGAAACACAAGAGGCCACAAATAGCCAAGGCAATACTCAGTCAAAAGAACAATGCAGGAGGTATCACAATACCTGACTTCAAACTATATTACAAAGCATTAACAATAAAAACAGCATGGTACTGGCACAAAAACAGACATGAAGACCAGTGGAACAGAATACAGGACCCGGATATGAAGCCACACAACTATAACCAACTTGTCTTTGACAAAGGCGCTAAAAATATACGATGGAGAAAAGACAGCCTCTTCAACAAAAACTGCTGGGAAAACTGGTTAGCAATCTGCAAAAAACTGAAACTAGATCCATGTATATCATCCTATACCAATATTAACTCAAAATGGATCAAGGATCTTAGTATCAGACCACAAACTCTAAAGTTGGTACAGGAAAGAGTAGGAAATACTCTGGAGTTAGTAGGTATAGGTAAGAACTTTCTCAACGGAACCCCAGCAGCACAGCAACTAAGAGATAGCATAGATAAATGGGACTTCATAAAACTAAAAAGCTTCTGTTCATCAAAATAAATGGTCTCTAAACTGAAGAGAATACCCACAGAGTGGGAGAAAATATTTGCCAGCTATACATCAGACAAAGGACTGATAACCAGAATATATAGGGAACTTAAACAACGAAATTCTCCCAAAACTAATGAACCAATAAAGAAATGGGCAAGTGAACTAAACAGAACATTCTCAAAAGAAATTCAAATGGCCAAAACACACATGAAAAAATGCTCACCATCTCTTGCAATAAAGGAAATGCAAATTAAAACCACACTAAGATTCCACCTCACCCCTGTTAGAATAGCCATCATCAGCAACCCCACCAATAACAGGTGTTGGCGAGGATGCAGGGGAAAAAGGAACCCTCTTACACTGTTGGTGGGAATGTAAACTAGTACAACCACTCTGGAAAAAAATTTGGAGGCTACTTAAAAAGCTAAACATTGATCTACCATTTGATCCAGCAATATCACTCTTGGGGATATACCCAAAAGACTGTGACACAGGTGACTCCAGAGGCACCTGCACACCCATGTTTATTGCAGCACTAGTCACAATAGCCAAGCTATGGAAACAGCCAAAATGCCCCACTACTGACGAATGGATTAAGAAAATGTGGTATTTATACACAATGGAATTTTATGCAGCCATGAAGAAGAATGAAATGTTATCATTCGCTGGTAAATGGATGGAATTGTAGAACATCATTCTGAGTGAGGTTAGCCTGGCCCAAAAGACCAAAAATCGTATGTTCTCCCTCATATGCGGACATTAGATCAAGGGCAAACACAACAAGGAGATTGAACTTTGATCACAAGATCAAAGCAAGTGCACACAAGGGAGATATGAAGATAGGTAAGACACCTAAAAAATTAGCTAGCATTTGTTGCCCTCAATGCAGAGAAACTAAAGCAGATACCTTAAAAGCAACTGAGGCCAATAGGAGAAGTGGACCAGGAGCTAGAGAAAAGGTTAGATCAAAAAGAATTAACCTAGAAGGTAACACACATGCACAGGAAATTAATGTGAGTCAACTCCCTGTATAGCTATCCTTATCTCAACTAGCAAAAACCCTTGGTCCTTCCTATTATTGCTTATACTCTCTCTTCAACAAAATTAGAGATAAGGGCAAAATAGTTTCTGCTGGGTATCAAAGGGGTGGGGGGGAGAGGGAGAGGGCGGAGTGGGTGGTAAGGGAGGGGGTGGGGGCAGGGGGGAGAAATGACCCAAGCATTGTATGCACATATGAATAATAAAACAATAAGAATTAAAAAAAATAAGAATTAACTTAGAAGGTAACACACATGCACAGGAAATCAATGCAAGTCAACTCCCTGTATAGCTATTCTTATCTCAACTAGCAAAAATCCTTGGTCCTTCCTATTATTGCTTATACTCTCTCTTCAACAAAATTAGAGATAAGGGCAGAATAGTTTCTGCCTGGTAGCGAGGGGGTAGGGAGAGAGGGAAGGGGGTGGGGGAAAAGGAGGGGGCAGGGGGAAGGGGGGAGAAATGACTCAAACAGTGTATGCACATATGAATAAAAGAAAAATTAAAAAAAAAGAGAAACACAAGAAGGGAAAGTGTTTCATGGCCACACAGCACACACAAGAACCATTTTCCAAGAATTCATAAATTTATGTCATTTTGTCACTTAACAGAAATAATATATTAGCTATCTATAATCTTACATTAAATTTAGATATCAGATTAGGTACTATATAGCAATAGCGATCTTTAAAAATATGTGGTATCCAAAGTAGTCAAGCTCTTGATAGTGAGATTGCTAGTACTACAGATGATAGCTAAATAACTCAAATAAATCACCTCTTTTCTCACATGGCTACAGTAAGGTGTACAAGCCCTCTTCAGCAGGAATTCTGACAGGAATCTAGGCACAGCCTAAATGAAAGTATTCTGAAAGAGTCCTGTTTCATAGGAGAATGAGATAAAGCCTGACCTAGTACAAGAATGAAGTGAAGTGAAAGGACGAGCTACTCGTGATTTAATAAATGTCATCAGGAGTAGGAACATATGTGAGTCAAGCATCTGAAGAGTCAGGTCACTGTCTGCAACAACACTACATGTTTTAACATGGCAGCTTCTAACTCCAAAGAACCAAGAACACCAATAGTGCTAGAAAAGAAGAGGGGATTCAGCAATCCACCCAAAAGCACTTCATCACCTAAAATACTTTAACAAAACTAATTAGGTCTAAGGTCTGCATTCATGTTAAAATGAAATCATTCTGATGTACTTGCTGTTGTCTGAGCTAGACTAGTACAAGGCAATTGGTGTCTCCAGAGGTCTTTATCTTGGCTTTAAAAAGGCATACAACAAGCTGATCTCAGTGGCTCACACCTGTAATCCCATGTACTTGGGAGGTGGAGATTGGGAGCATAGTTGTTCAAAGCTAATTCTAGACAAAAAAGTTAGCAAGACCCCATTTCAACAAAGATACCAGGCATAGCGGCAAGCACCTGTTCTAGCTACTCAGGAGGCATAGGTAGGAGGGTAGAGGTCTGTGGCTGGCCCTGGGCAAAAACACAAGACCCTACCTGAAAAATAACTAAAGCAAAAAAGGAGGAGAAAGTTTCATGCTGTTTGTGAACAGTGTGTATGATAAAATTGCTTCTCATAGCTGTTGAGGATTAGACATTAGTTTTGGCGTTACCGTTCTCGATGTTGACTTGACCATATTACTCCGTAAATAATATCAGGAATCTAACCACCATCCAGTTATTTTTTTTAGAGATGTGACTGACAATAAATGTGAGAATAGTGGAAAAAGGATATAAGGAAATATTTTCAAGTGTGTATTGGAAATACATGGAGCAGGAAATCTTCACACATTCATATCTGAAAACTATGCTCAATACAGTCCTAGATCCTACATGGAACATGTGCCACAATATCCTGAGTTGATTCTTACTCAAGTTTAAAATATTTCCAGGATTTCTTTGATGTAAGTGGATTTCATTTAACAAGACAAGGAAGAATGTCTGTACTTAGGGGTCACTTGAATGCATCCTTTCAAGTCCATTATTTAAATATTTTTGGAGCAAAGCAGCATTTATAGTCTGAGGTTTACATTGATAGTTTAAAGTCAGGTCTCAGATTTTTTACAGTGACGGTGAGATTAAAGTTTACTAGGAAAGGAATTCACTTTCAATAGACTGAAAGTGGGTCATCTTTAGAGTGAAAATGAGAACAAACTCAGATTTTAATATTATGCAAAAAAATATAATTCCACTGATTCAGTGCATATGTGTCACAAGACGAAAAATGACAATTTGTGTATGTGTATAGGTCACATTTAGTCTCCGGTCAAATGTAACAATTTCTTTATAAAAATCTCTGAGTTCATTAGGTTAATGTTAGTAATAGATAAAACAACTGAGTTACACAACAACAGGAGAGCTTTCTACTCTTGAATTTCCTAGTAAGGTTCCAAGGTTGTTAATTATAATAACTGCTCCAAATCCATAGGCTCTTATTTTATAATTGCTGCAGAACAAAACTTTCAGATAGGAATGGTAACAAAGTCAAGTAACAGTTTCTCCTTTCTGAGGATTTAGCTTTTAACTTCTTTAGGGTAGATCTCAAATGAGTCTGGTCTGTCTGCAAACATACACACACGTATTTCCACAGCCTGGGAGAACACAGGGTGACACTTTCTCATCACCACAGTTCATGTGGGAAGAACAGGACACCAGTGGTGTCATAATGTAGGGTGGTGCTAGTCACTGCTGATTCTGATTCTAGATTCACAATCTAGTGTTTTTGTTAAACTATATTTACAGAATATTGTGCCAAGAATGATTTTTGGATTTAAAGATAGGAGGAGTAGAGGGAGTAGGTGGAGGAGGACTAAGGAGTTTTCTTGTGTGAATGATGGGTGAATGCTATTTATGTGGTAGGTAGATTTGCCTCGTTGAGTAATGGTTAGCATGTATAGTGGTTAGTATGTATAAGGCTGTGATGAGTGTCTTGGCTGCTATGAGAAGGATGGTAAAATTGGATCATGGAAATGAGGAGGTGATGATTATTAGTTCTCTGATCAGGTTAATTGTTGGGGGTAGTGCAAGGTTGGTTAAGCTTGCTATGAGTCATCATAGGGGCATTAATGGGAGTATTGTTTGTAAGCCTCGAGCTAAGAGCATGGCTCCGCTATGTACTCGTTCATAGTTTGTGTTTGCTAGGCAGAATAGGACGGATGAGGTTAAACCATGGGCTGCTATCAATGCTGTAGCTCCTATAAAGCTTCATGGGGATTGGATTAAGATGGCAACAATTACTAGTGCTGTGTGACTGACTGATGAGTATGCAATTAGGGATTTTAGGTCTGTCTGTCGTAAACAGATTGAGGTGGTCATTACTGTGCCCCATAGTGAGAGTAATATGAATGGGTATATCATGTGGTTTGTGATGGGTGATAGGAGGTTGGTAATTTGTATTATACCATATCCACCTAGCTTTAATAGAATAGCTGCTAGTACTATGGAGCCAGCGATAGGTGCTTCAACATGGGCTTTAGGTAGTCATAGGTGCAATCCATATAATGGTATTTTAACTATAAATGCTATTATGCATGCTAGCCAGAGTAGGTCATTTGATCAGGATAGGTTTAGTTGTTCTGAGTAGTTGTTGAGGATGTGAAGGTTTAGGGATCCTAGTGAGTTTTGTAGGTAAATTAATGCAACTAGAAAAGGTAGGGATCCAATTAGTGTATAAAATAGGAAACACAGGCCTGTGTTAAGTCGTTCTGTTTGGTTCCCTCATCGTGTATTGATAATTAATGTGGGAATGAGTGTGGGTTCAAATAAGATGTAAAATAAGATTAGTTCTGTGGATGTAAATGTTATAATTAATAGGACTTGTAGTAGTACTAGTATGGTGATATACATTTTTTTTTCGTTCTACTGGTTCTTTGCTCATGTGTTGTTGACTAGCTATAATTATTAGTGGTAGCAGTAAGGCTGTTAGAATTAAGAGGGGGTGGAGAGGGAGTCTGAGGAGAATAATAGTGAGAAGTTAAGGCTGTTTTCGTTTGGTTTAGGGTAAGTAAGCATAGTATACTGATTAGTAGACTGCAGGCAGTGGAGTTAATTCAGATTATGTTGCTCTTTGAGAATCATGTTATAGGAATGAGTATGATTGTGGGTATAATAATTTTTAGCATTGTAAGAGGTTTAGGTTTTGTACATAGTCTGTTCCGCATGAGTTTGATATTATAATTAGTAGGGCTAGTCCTACGGAGGCTTTGCAAGCTGCAAAGACTAGGATGATAATGGGGAATATAAATGATAAGGCGATGCTGAAATTCAGGGTAATTAGGGTTGCGGTGATAAAAATTGATAGTATTATACCCTCTAAGCATAGGAGTGAGGATATTAGGTGTGATCGATAGATTAGTGCTCCTAATAGGGATGCTAGGAAGGCTAGGAAGAGGTTAATTAGGATAGGGGACATTTTGGTGCTTATGAGTGGTTCATAATCTAATGAGTCAAAATCATTTGCTTTGTGTTAAACTAAGCACCATATTCATTTCATTCTAATCCTTTTTGAGACCATTATAGGCTAGTCCTAATGATAGGATGATGATTAGGGCTAGTGCTATGAGGACAACTGGATAGAGGTTGTTTGTTTGTAGTGCTCAAGGGAGGGGGAGAAGTAGGGCAATTTCAAGGTCAAATAAGAGGAAGGTGATTGTGATTAAGAAAAATTTTATTGAGAATGGGAGCCGTGCTGAGCCTATAGGGTCAAATCCGCACTCGTAAGGGTTTGATTTCTCGTAGATGTTAATTTGTGGGACTCAGAATGCAATGGTAATTAAGAGGGTTGCTAGGAGGGGGTTTAGGGTTAATGCAATAATTAGGTTGATTGCTCTTTTTTGGGTTTATACCAAATGTAGCTGATTGGAAGTCAGCTGTACTGATTAATACTAAGAGAGCATGAGCCTCATCAATAGATGGAGACGTACAGGAACAGTCATACCACATCAACAAAATGTCAGCATCAGGCTGCAGCTCTGAAGCCAAAATGGTGCTTTGATGTAAAATGGAATTTTAGTTGTCGAGTTAGGCATACTAGCAGGAATGTGGAGCCAATAATTACATGTAGGCCGTGAAATCCTGTTGCTATAAAGAAAGTTGAGCCATAGATACCGTCGGAGATTGTGAATGAAGTTTCAAAATATTCGGAGGCTTGCAGGAGGGTGAAGTAAATGCCTAGCAGAATGGTGACTGACAGTGCATGGATTATATTTTTTCGGTTTCCTTTCATTAGACTGTGGTGAGCTCAGGTAATGGATATGCCCGATGCGAGAAGAACTGATGTGTTGAGAAGAGGGACATCTACGGGGTTTAGTGGGTTAATGTTGGTAGGTGGTCAGCAACCACCTAGTTCTGGGGTTGGGGCAAGGCTTGAGTGGTAAAAGGCTCAGAAAAATCCAGCAAAGAAAAATACTTCTGAGGCAATAAACAGTATATTCCATATCGCAGTCCTTTTTGGACAACAGGGGTATGGTGGCCTTTAAATGTGCCTTCTCGTACTACATCCCGTCATCATTGATATATGGTTAGTGAGTTGGTGAGTAGACTGCATTTATTTCCAGTAGGGAGATTTCGGATTCAATTCCACAGATTTATTTTCTAAAATCATGCACCTGTGCCTCTATGTGCATTCCAGACAAGTGAGGCCAGAAAAGGGTGCTCCTGGCATTTTTGGAGGAACAATTCTTCATGTGGACAGCCTGCTTCATGCCTCACAAGCTGTTTAGTTTCCCTGGTTCTGGTCCACTTGCTGACAGTGCCTTTTAGTCATTTTGACTCACTTTAATATGTACTCCTATATAAAGGATATATATAAAGGATATATAAAGGCCCTCACTGATAGCATATTTGGAAGGTCAAAACTATACCAGTCATATAAACTACCCTATGGGCCATTGGATTACAAAAAAACAGGTTTTCCTTCATTTATAAACCAATAATAGCAAAATGGTAAAAGTTCAAAAATAAGAACTACTCCCAATGCTGTCCTTTCAAAACTGATGGAGGGTAGATGGATTAGATGCATGTTTTCTTCCCATTAACCCCACATGTCGGGTTCTTTCTGAAAGGAAATGACTTCCAAGACAGGTAGCTGTTCCTGAGTTTATGGCAGTGGAGAATCAACTGTGTTTTGAAGAAGTTTAAATGAAGTTCTTTCTCAAAAAACTCACCCATGAGCGGGGAGTCAGTGGCTTACACCTATAATCCTATCTACTTGGGGAACGGAGATCAGGAGGGTTGTGGTTTAAGGCCAGCCCAGGCAAATAGTTTGTGAGACCCTATCTCAAAAATACCCAACAGGAAGAGAGGAGAGAAGACAGGAGAACAGAGAAGAGAGAGGAGAAAGAAGAGAGTTCTCCCAATGCAACTTTCAGAACCCACAGGATAAGGTGGCTAAAATCAAAACTCTCTGGAGAGCTTTTGAATTTCAAAGATAACAGTCAACCCTTTGGAAATCTACCAAAAATGCCCACAAGGTGACCAACTCTGAATCCTAATTGATGGCCTCTATTTTTTGGAGAAGGTTGGGTTGCTGGGAGAGAATGCACAGGTTTTCACTGATAAAGCCCTGCACTGTGCTTCTGACAGCCTGCACTGTGCTTCTGACAGTCTCCTAGCAAATGTGTCAGTGCTCTACAGTCTCCAGCTTCTCAGAATAACTCAGGAAACTGCAAGGCACCTTGACACGAAAAAAAAAAAAACTATTGGGGTTTGAACTCAGGGTCTTGCATTAGCCAGGCATTCTACCATTTGAGCCATGTCCCTTAAACCTTTTTTGCTTTAGTTATTTTTCTGATAGAGTCTTGTGTTTTTATCCAGGGCTGGGCTCCTCCTACCTCTGCCTCCAGTGTGGTTGGGATTACAGACAACCCACTTCGCTAGGCTTGTTGATTGACATAGAGTCTTACTAACTTGCTGTAATCCTCCAGATCCCCACTTCTTGAGTAGCTAGGATTACAGGCACGAGCCACCATGCTTGGCCAGTAGACACATTTCTCTTTCTGAGATGCATTTCTCACATAAAGCTTTCTTCACACTCAACCATCCTGTGTCATGATGACCAAATGAGCCAGCAACATTTGAGGTTTGCATGGCCACTAACGTAGTCATGGTTTTATTTGCATTTTTTTTTTCTTTTTTGAGAAAGGTTTTAAACTGAGCAGAGCAAAGCATGGTTCCATCCTCTGAACACCATAGAAAAACCCTTTAGCTCCCTGTGCCTACCTGGAGAGCACCAGAAATCTCACAGCAGGCCCTTTTTCTCTTTCTTCTTTCTGTAAGATTTCTCTGTGCTTTTAGAGTGTTATAATTGGTACAGCATGACTATATGCAAATATTCTTTTTAAAACAAACTCCACTTTTCTGCAAGTTTCATTTTCCTGCTGCACTTCTGACAAATTTAACAGATATTGAAAGGCTGAGGAGTCAGCTAATAAGTTATAGTCAAGATTAGGAGCCCCGTGATGGGACAAAAGGTTGAGGTAACAATTACTACATTATTGTCAAAGTACATCTGTTGTCAGAAACCCTATGGTAGGACAACAATATTTATCAATTTTAGCAAACCTTGGTTTAAATAAAATTGGAAATTATATGGGAAAATCCTTCAAATCCAAGCATTACATCCAGAAGCCTTATAAGGAGAAGTAGTCTATGTCTCCTTGGCAGACCAGCAGATATAACCCATGGGCAAATGGAGTAATGGATAAAAGTGTTGTTGCCCAAAACCTCATCAATACCATTAACTTAGAATGGCCTCTGCTGGGAGCCTTCCAGATGGGCCTTCCCAAAACCTGGAAGTGTGCCTAGAGCCAGGTGGTTGTGTGGAGCAAGTGACTTCAGGTCAAAAGCTGTTTTCCTTGACCTTTCCGGTTTTCCATTCTTAGTGTTCTTTTGGACCACTGATGTTTGAAGGACTTGTTGAAAGTTCTTTTCCTGTTGGTATTAACAGTGCTTACTCTTTATGTTGTTTGAGGCATAAAACATCTTCAGATGGGATTCAAGATTTTCTTTCTAGTTCTCATATACTCTGACTTTAGAACAGACCCAATTAACGAAAGATAATAACTATCCTCTACACAATGGTGTACACACAGGTTACCTCTGATTCTACGGGGTTCTTTTCACTTCAACTCTCTGTTAAACTTCGTGTTTAAGAAAGCTAGTGTGAGGGCTGGTGGAGTGGCTCAAGTGGTGGTAAGAGCACCTGCCTAGTATGAGGTTCAAAGAAGAAGAAGAAGAAAGAAGAAGGAGAAGGAGAAGGAGAAGGAGAAGAAGAAGGAAGAGGAGGAGGAGGAAGAATAAGGAGGAGGAAGAGCAGGAGGAGGAGGAGGAGGGGAAAGAAAAGAGAAGAAGAAGAAGAAAGAAGAAGAAGAAGAAGAAGAAGAAGAGGAGGAGGAGGAGGAGGAGGAGGAGAAGGAGAAGAAAAGAAAGAAGAAGAAGGAGAAGGAGAAGAAGAAGAAGAAGAAGAAGAAGAAGAAGAAGAAGAAGAAGAAGAAGAAGAAGAAGAAGAAGAAGGAGGAGGAGGAGGAGGAGGAGGAGGAGGAGGAGGAGGAGGAGGAGGAGGAGGAAGAAGAAAGAAGAAAGAAGAAGAAGAAGGAGGAGGAGGAGGAGGAGGAGGAGGAGGAGGAGGAGAAGGAGAAGGAGGAGAAGGAGAAGGAGGAGAAGGAGAAGGAGAAGAAGAAGAAGAAGAAAAGAGAAGAAGAAAAGAGAAGAAGAAGAGAAGAGAAGAAGAAGAAAAGAGAAGAAGAAGAAGAAGAAGAAGAAGAAGAAGAAGAAGAAGAAGAAGAAGAAGGAGGAGGAGGAGGAGGAGGAGGAGGAGGAGGAGGAGGAGGAGGAGGAGGAGGAGGAGGAGGAAGAAGAAGAAGAAGAAGAAGAAGGAGGAGGAGAAGGAGAAAGAAGAAGGAAGAAGAAGAAGAAGAAAGAAAAAGAAGAAGAAGAAAGCTAGCATGATTTTGAAGCTGAGCAGTGAGACCACATCTCATGCCTCACTTCCTGTTTAACCTCACATAACCTATCTTCCACAATAAGCAGGTGAAATATTTTCCTTCCATTACCACATCACAAGAGGGTGATGTGGTTAGTGACTCTAGCCTGTCCATTGTGTAGTATGTCAGGAACACCATATGGACAAACTAATCACTTGTTGACAAGAACAGCTGAGGAAATAATGATCTTTGAAGAAACAAAAGCACCTTGTGGCCAGTTGCAACTAAGATCAGATTGTGTCATTTGGTCACAAATCTACACTTGTGACAAGGTGCTCACCAGCCTTTGCTCACCTATATCTGCACTCCTAAATTGACCTCTTGCCCAGATGGCCTTTTAGAACAGCATAATAAAGTTCTTTCTGTACCACCCCCCCAGTCTGTTGTTGGCAGCTCTGCCCAAGGCTGGCTAACCTCAGACCCACAGCCTCCTGGATGTGTCTCCAGTAACCAACAAGGCCTTTCGCCTTGTAGGGCTGTCCTTCCTGCTTTCCTGCCCTGATGCAGCATGCCTGCAAACACACTCATGGTGGAGAAACACCTGCCTCTGTGAGCCAAGGGATTCAATTCTGCTCCATGAGAACTCCTTTCCCATACATCTGGCAACAGAGCATTCTGTAGGAGTGGGGATAGTTATAGGATGTCACTCAGGAGGTAGAAACCTATTCACCTGTGTCAGGGTCTGTCTTCCATGTAAGGCAGGGCATCTGACTAAATCTGGGAACCTATTCACTAAGCTCTGCTTTTCTCTGTGTGTCTATTCATCTGTGTGCAAGGAATGGGGGATGTGCTGCATGTCCCCACACGAGCACACTGGGGCTTATTCTGAGCAGATGGTACATGAAAATGGATTCTGGAGGAAAATTTAATTCAAACTCACCAAGGTCCACTATCCCCCAAATTCCTGGGAATAGCGTTGGTGGAGATGCCTGAAGCCTCAGGCTCTCTGGTCTGGCTATGTACTCAGTGAATTTGGCATGTCCCTGCCTGAATTTATCAGTTTTCTAAACCCAGACTGATTTGACCAGTTTGCTGGTGGCTAACCATATTTCTACCAAATGACTTTGTCAGAATAATTTAGTTAAGCCAAATTTAACATCAAGTTGTCAAGTTATAAGTGGAACAAAATTTTTGACAAATATAAAGTTGGCTTAAAAAACTTTAGAAGTCTGTATGATAGGTTTTTTTAAAGTTCAACAGTTATCATCTATAGCAGATTTTAAGATTTCCCCCAATATACTTTAGGCTCAAATGACTATTTGTAGTACAATCTCCCAAGACTTTCCTGAGTTTCTTTGAAAGTTTAAGATAATGAGTCTTGTTGTCTAACTTAAAGAAGCATAAGCAACTCTAGGATTCCTAGGTACACATTATTGCTGTTACATACTAAATATTAAAACACATTTACAGGAACAGGTAATCACCAGTTTTAAGCTTGAAGCAGGAGTGAATATCTACTGCTAGAAAATCAAATGTTAATAATATATTCTAGACTAAATCATTTTATCCATATTAGATATTTGTATTACTTTAAGTTAACATGTTATAAACACCGAGGGTTAAAAATTGGTAAGCAAATGTATTACACCTGAAGCAAATGTATTACACCTTACCTTGAGGTCCAGGGTCTCCTGGTGGCCCAGGTAACCCATCCTTCCCTGGTGGGCCTGGCCTCCCATGAGCTTGTGCAGCCAACATTGCTGCTGGCAGCTTCAGCTGGGATAGAAACACAGCCATCCTTTCTACATTTATGAAAGAAAAAATAACCTATTATGTAATGGGAATACTTTATGTCAAAATTTTTCAAAAACTTTACATGAAATTAAAAAATCCAGTTTCCAATTTAAGCACATCTAATCTGCCAGCTATTCTGACTGCTGAGTGTTTATGATGAGACACATAAAATCAATTGTACAAAGTTGTTTGAGTATAGAGGCAGAATATCTGTGTCTCTCAGAGGGTCTAAGAATTTTCAGTGCTCTTGAGATGTAGCAGAGACAGAATGACTTGTAGAGATAATTCAAGTTCACGTTACAAAGTGGTTTTAACAATAACCGTAAGGCACTTCCAGCAATGTTTGTGAATGTATGGCTCTTTGAAATATGATCACAAACTCTTTGACACTCCCTTCTGAAGTTGGAGCCTAATTCTCCTATTTTTGAGTGATGGCTTGACCTTTCATTTCTTATCAGTAGAAAAAACAGAATTGACAATGTACAACTAGAAAGAACAAGTCATAAAAGACAGCACGGCTTTGTAGTTGCTCTTCTCAGATTGCTCACTCTGTGAGAAGTCAGCTGCCATGGAATAAGAACACTCAAGAAGTCCTGTGGAGAGGGCCCACTTGGGGAGGAGCTGATGCCACCTGGCAACAGCCATGTAGGGGCAGGAGCCCATCACTAATAAGTTGTTAAATGGCTGCAGCCCTAAAAGACATCCTGACTGTAACTTCATTGTATAGAGCCAGAGCCACACAAGGAAGCAACTCTTTGAGTCCCCAACCCAGAGAAAGTGTGAGCTAATGGATATTTATTGTTTTAAGCCTCTACAGTCTACAGGTATAGGTATTTTCTTACATAGCAATGACAACTCATATGGTATGTGATTGTTACTATCCTTGAACAAAACTGCATTATTAGTAGAGAGGATTTTTTTATTGAAAAGATTGTCATTGGCTCCAATATGCACTATGATTTCATTATTTCAGCGCCACAATGGGCAAATATTGTTCCCTGGAAAAAGCTTTTACTTTTAAAAGAAGACATCTTATATATCCTCATTATTATCCACTTTCTGGTTGCATATCCAGTTAGTGTGCGCTGTGGAGTTTTAGTGTCTAATTGCACAAAAGAAAGAAATTCATCATTGGTGAATTCTCTCTGAATTCTAATTGTAGACCCAGTGAGAAGAGCAAAATGTTTCTGTATATGTCTGGGAGCCCGAGAAAGCATCAAAACTACAAATACACAAGTTATGGGATACTGACAAATTATCTGGGACATTCAAAATGTTGATAAATGTACCAAAATCTTTTGTTAAAACAGAGTGATGCAACCTTTATGAATTAATTTAAATAAGCCACGATGCCTGCAGTCTAGTACAGTGTTGGGTCCTGGAGAGAGTCACCAGGAAGGACAGAGCGTTAATTAAAGATACTTAAGGCCAGGTCAGCCATTAGCTCAAGGAAATACCTTTACAGTTGGCATAGTGAGATGCAACAAAATACTTGGATAGTTATGAATGAAAATGAATATACATTGTAGAAAGTTGGCATATTCATGAAATTTAAGGAATCCAGGAAATGAAGTTCAAGAAAAGTAAATATGGAAATGTAAATAAGGTTTTTCAATTTAAAACAATTTTCTGCCTCTCTCTTCTCTGTATTGGTAACAGCTCTCTTGCCACAGCCCCTCCAAGTTCATCTCCACTCCCTCCTTGGTCAGGAGCACCTCTTAGCTACTGAACCTACTACTATCGGCAGTGGTACTAAACTGACAAGAGACACTGCCAGATGACAGCCTCAGAAACTTGGCAGTCTGATGACCCCTGACCTCACTTGTCCCTAGTCACAGCTTCCAAACCAGCACCATTTCAAGGAAATGGTCTTTCTCATCCTCTTTGCCATGTGAAGGAGTTATTTCTCCCATGTCTTGTCTGTCTCCCCAGGAAGTCTGGGGAAAGTGGTTGGCTTAGGATTTGACAGAGGGAAGACAAATATTGTATTAATAAGAAAAAAAATTCTAAGCAAGATATATTATTAACTAAATTCACTAAACACTCTTTTTATGTAGGACCTTCCATGAAGAATTCTCTACTTTCTGTGTTATAAGTTCTCCTGTTTCAGTATCATGGAGAGATTATCATTTAAATAACCCTATTGTCCATGCTTTGCAAGGCCTATATACTATAAAGATTATCTACTGATAATCTAACAACTGGGAATAGTATGATATAACAGATTATGCAATTGTTTATATAAGGTATTCCTTGTCGGAATTACTTTTTTGAGTATTTACTTCAAAATTATACTTGTCATTTATTGAATTCTTGGTTGTTAATCTCACATAGGCCATTGTTCAGTTCAATTTTACTGCAAAAATATGTTGAATATTTTCCTATCTGGAATTAATTTTGGTAAAATCATTAATTCACGGAAGGGTCATTATAAATATAATCGGTCACTGGGCTCTTTATTTAAACTTGCTTTACTTATATTTTGTATGGATGACACTGTAAAACTCTAGTACGTGGATAACTAGGCTTAAAATAGGGAACTGGGCATAATAATAATGATAAACATTAACTGCCCTGATGTTTTTCTTTTCACATTGTTTCTTTAGAAAGCAAATTTTTTAGCAATTCAAATGACTTCTATGTGAAACCAAGACAATTTTTCAAGAAGTATTAATAACATAAATATTAAATGTAAAAAATTCAGCCTGTGCCTGGTTCAAATTTTCCAAAAAAGTTTTTTACTGATGAAATTAATGTTTATTTTGTAAGGAATAACCAAGTGACAGCAACATACTAGAAACTATAGCTGTTTGTTAGAAAAAGCAAAGACCAGATCATATGGACCTTGCAAGGACTTACTTCAGTTTTCTCTGGTCTTTTCACTCAGCTTAGTTCATGTAAGGGCGTGTTTCACTGGAACATGTATGTGTGTTTTTCAAATTTTTTGATAAAAAGTAAATTACTTCTGAGTACACTTTTTTTCCTATTGACTTCCAAACAAAAAACATTGTAAAATGTAGGCCTTTCAACTGCTTAGGAAAGTAAGCTTTTTTCATATAGAATTATTAAGAAAAGTCCCAATAAGTGTTAAACATTAGCTGTATTAAACACTCACATTTTTAAGTTACAGAGCAAGCAGAATGGAAAGTCACAAAATTCCCAGGACTAAAATCCTGGCTACAGACTGGATGGCGGCTTAGAAGACAGATGGGGATCTCATGGGAGCCCCTCCCATGGAGTGACATGAAATATCTGACTTCCCATGAAGCTTTCATTACCTGACAAACCTGGGGTGTTTGGTGGATGTTAGTGCACTTTATCCTAGTAATTGAATAGATGAAACAAATATGTAATCAAAATGTACTTATAGTTTTCAAATCATCATGTCAAAAGCAAATAAATCTCATTATACTATAAAATGGGTACTTTACAATAGACATGAAATTCAATGATTACATATTGAAACTGCATATTTGTTTTCCTCTAAAGAGAAACTAGGTATTTCAGTCCAATTTTTATTTACTTGGAATATCTCTCTTTCAATACCTCAGTGTCTTAAACGTAACTATTCACAGTACTAATTTTTGATATGGGAATTTTAATGTCGGCATTAACAAGCACTTTGGGTGCTTTTAAATACCCAAATTTAGCAAATAATTTAGCAAAGCAAAATTATTTTAAACAATTACTTGTAGCTGTAAATTAACTGACTTTAAGATACATTAAGAAATAGTCATTTAACATAAGGCTAATTACCTCTTCTGAACCCTACCCAAATGCTCTATAATTTGGACTAATATGTTTTTGAGCATCTAAATGAATTGTGAAGAGCTATATTCTTAATCACCTTTTCTCCGTTTTCAGGGATCCCTAGTAAATTAAACTGTTTTTGGCTTTGCCTTTTAATGAGGTAGGAAATTGAAGACTTTAGATAGATGTGTATGCATAAACCAAACACACGCATTCTGTCTGCCAAGGCAAAGCCCACAGCAGTCATTCTAACAAATGAGGTCAACACTTGACTTTCTTGCAGAAGGGCACACTAATACAGTGCAGACATTGCTATCAGTGTGATGATAAACTGTGCTACTAGAGAAGGAGGGAACATTCACGAGTTGACTGGCCTGTCTACCTTCTGTTCCACAGACAGAACTTGTAACTGTTTTCAAAGGGAAATTCATCTTTTTCTCCTAATTCTCATTCAAATGTTTAACTGCCTATATTCTTTGTCTAATTTCTACTTATTTTCTTTTGTTACTCCATTACAAAACAATAGTTATAGGACTGATTTCTCAAGGGAAACACTCATTACTTGCTAATATTGCTACCTCTTACCCTTAAGGTTAAATCACTTTCATTCATAGGCTTGCTAATCTGTTTTGTAAATCACTTTTTGGTTCCGTTATTCCTGGACTTTTCCATATGTCTCTTAAATGTGAAACCAAAATTACATATAGCTTTCTCTTAAGGGGCAAAAATATCAGAAGTGTAATATCCTGTGGTAATTATCCAGTTTCACTTTAACTGTTTATGTATTTGTTAATCCATCATGAGGATTTTTATTTATCTTCCGGTTCATCATGCCCCAAATGTGGTTGCCACAGTATTCGGACACAGTCCTTTGCCACGTGTGTAAGCATGTTGCTCTGAAATGTTATTAAGGGTAAAAATGGTGCACTGAACATGTTTCTGCTTTAACTACATCCTGAATGCCTGAAAAACAATGGCAAGTTACTCTTAAAGGCATAAAGGTCAAGAATGAGTAGAATATGAAAGGAGACAACAATAACAAAATATTGGAAGCTGAGGATCACAGGGCCAAGTGATATTTGTCTTAATAAACTCAAGAAAACTTTTACACTAAAAGCAGAGAAACAACGCCATTTAAGGTCACGTGATTTTAAATCAGCTGGTGCTGGTGGCACACGCCTGTAATCCTAGATACTCAGGAGGCAGAGATCAGGAGGATCATGGTTCAAAGACAGCCTGGGTAAATAGTTTGCAAGACCCTATCTTGAAAACACCCAACACAAAAAAGGACTCTGCCACTTGGCAGAGTGGCTCAAGTGGCAGAGAATCTGCCTAGCAAGTTTGAGGACCTGGGTTTAAACCTCAGTAATCCCGAAAGAGAAGTAAATATATAAAGAATAAAACAAAATCTTCAAGAGGTTCAGGAAATGGCATTATAAGTTACCTCTGGAAGTGGGAGAGGATTTAAAATAAGGAGAATTGCTTGAAAGGTCATTTATGAAGTAGCCTTAGAAATCTTTCTCTACCCTAAACAGCTGGGCAGTTATTTCTCCTCAACCTCAGCCAAAGACTGGTGTTTTATTATATGAAAAGGGCAGAAAGACCATCTCTGCACTGGGGATCCTAGACTTCTCTGAGACTCTGGCTTCAATACTGAAAAAAGGGAAAAATCAAACATTTGCATTTTTAGGACTGAGTTGGCAGCAAGGTAGGAAATGGAAATGTCTCCAGACCAAACCGAGAGACTTGAAGGAACTGAAATTGAAAAACATTAGCTAGCTATCCTGCAGTGACACTTATAGTTGTCAAGTCCCACCATTCTCTCAGAACTTTCCAGTTTTTGGAATCTGTCCTCATGTGTGAACAGACCACCATATATTACTGGACTTTGAAGAAATGCTGTAAGTTATGTAAGCGTCACAAACAGAAAGAAGCAAATTAGAAGAAATGCAGTGTTGAAAATATTTTTAAAAGTTGTATTTCCAATGAGGTGTATCTATCAGATATGTATAAATACCTTACACAGGAAAGATATTAGAGATAAGAGAACAGATAGTGTATTTACACACATTCATACATATGTATGTGACGAAATATATGTGTGGAAAATGGAGAATACATAGGTAAAGGGATTTCCTGAACACTGAAAATCTGGAGGTGGAATATTGTTCAGGGACACAGTCCTACTTTTCCTTTTCTTCCTCAGTTACAAGTATAGCCTTGTCAGTCTCGTTTTTAAAGCCTGGAAAGAGCTAGGTGTTTATGTATGTTTCTTCATAGATTGGTAAATTCCTTTTGCACGTTGATGTAAATCTCAAATATAATAGGGTAGTATCATAGCAGAATTATGCTTCTGACATCTGGTAAGACCCTGGCTTGTGTGGGCAGCTGAATAGCTCTTATAAAGCTAAGAGATGCTGTGCTGAGACATGTGGATAGCATCTTTCCTTGCCCTGTGTGGTCACCTTACTTGAAAAAGGCCTTACCCTGTTAGCCAATCAAATTTGAGAACTTAATCTAACTTTGGCATAGATGCATATTTGTGCATTTTGATCCAACTGTACTCTAGTCTTGGGACTGGGGGAAAGACACCCCTTCCGCCATCAGGGTTGGGAAGGAACATCAGGATGCTGAGGACATCTTGGTGGCCTGGAGAAAAGTCAAAGGTGTGAGATCTGTGGGAAACCTCAAAGGGCTTGAGTTTTGGGGTCCTACTGTGGGTTTCACTAGAGGCTCCCATCTCCAGGCTATCTACCTGGGGCAATAAAGTGGGGGAGAGGATCTCTTGAAGACACCACTAGGTTCCTGCTGAAGCAAAAGAATGACTCCTGTGGTGGAGTGCATGGAGAGAGAGAAGCGTGAGCTGCTACGGACACTGGCCTTGGAGAAACAGCTAGGAAAAAGGGAGGAGGATGGTACCACTGACCTGAAGCACTTAACGGTACTGTGCTGCTCAACTGTGGCTGTTTTAACATGTGAAAATTCATCTTAGCTTTGGGAGAGAAAGCTTTCTAATAAAACGGAAACATGACCTTGTAGCACTATGATTTGTGAAAATGGAGTTTTTCCTTTTTTCTCTCTTGCAAATGTGTTCAGAAGCCATAGAGAAGGTGACTTCTAAGTGGAAAAATCAAATGGACTAAATTGAGACGATCTGAGGACAAATTAACTTAAGTGCAAAATGACTAAATTCTGGGTTTTAGGTGCAATTTTATTTGGGAGAACACAGCCTTGCTGAAATGATGTCAAGCAAGATAAAAGGATAGGGATATCACATATGGAGTCACAGAAGTTTCAAGGAAAAAAATTTCCCTATGGTCTTTTAATTTATTCATTTTTTTATTTTTGTAGTACTGAGGGTTGAACTCAAGGCCTCGAGTTTGGCAAGTGCTGTACTCTTTAAGCCCCACCCCAGTCCTTTTTGTTTTTAGTTTGTTTTTCAGTGATCCTCCTACTTCCAACTCTGAGTAGTGGGATTACAGATATTTGCTACCATACCCAGCCTTTAGGTTTGTTTAGAATACTGATTGAGGTCAATGTGTGTACCTTCTGAGGGAGCACTGGATCTTGGGAGTGGGGAGGAGTGTCCAGCCACTCACCTGGATACAACCAAGCTGCACAAACGGGAAGGCAACAGGAGAGATAGGTAGGAAGCCAGAGGAGACATGGGGAAGACTCCATATCTGTGAGCTTCTAGACAGGAAGCTCTAAGAAGGGTAGGAAGGGTAGGAAGTTGAATGGGAAGGATGCAGACTTAGAGGAAGAGCTGCTCAGAAGTATAAGCCAGGTGAGGCTGCTCCATGGAGAGTGGCCCAGTTCCCCTCACTTCTGCCATCAGAAGATTGGCAGCCATTCTTGGGCACAGCTGTGCAGTGGCTTGAGAGTGGGCAGCATGGAGCTTTCTTCAGGGGAGGTAAGTGTCTCTTCTGCTGAACACCCAAGACAGGCTGCCAGGTCATGCCTTTATTTAATGCACACTGGACTTACAAAATGAACGCCTCCCAGACTGTTACACATCTTTTTTTTTTTCTGGTAATGCTTGGTTATAATTTTCTGACTTTTTGTTTTGTGGTGATGGGGATTGAACTCAGGACTTTACGTATGTTAAGCAAGAGCTGTCCTGTGGAGCTACATCTCAGTACCAAGTTTCTGACATTCTTAGTTAGCCTTCAGAAAGCTGAACAAATTATAGATCTATTAATTTTTTTATCTAAAGCCTTTTAAGAAATTGAAGCTCAACATTAAAGTTGCCTTACTAAAAGATAATAACTCTAGAGCCCATGGAAATTAGGAGTGAAAAGAGAACTTTAGATTGCAGTTCAAAACATGTTTGGTGGCATTTCTCATTTTCTCTCTGTGGTCAACTAAAAGATGGATGCTGTCTGAGATCCTAAATGTCCTGAGCTCAGGAGTAGCTTCACGGACATGTAACTGGACAGGGGTCCGATGCTTAGCTTAATGTTCTACTGCTGATATCTTAAAATTCTTAGTAATTTTTGACCATTTTCATTTTGCACTGAGCCCTGAAAAATTTGCAGCTGTCTATACATTCTTCAGTGTCCCCCTAAAGATCAGGTAAGGTCTTTTTCCTCCTAGACATGTGATGTTTGAGGAATTCTTATTGAGGGGAATGGATATTTGAACTGCAAAATTTAGCACCTATTGCATGGTACTTGATTCAAAGGTCATAAAACAGAAAATAAAAGGGGGATTTCTCAATTTAAGTGCAACATTAAAATTATCAAGAACACTGGCAGCTCCAAAAAACAAATGGGAAATTCTTTTAATAAGTTATTTAAAGCAAGGTAAGGATATATACTAGAGATCAAAGTAAATTTAAATCAACAGCAAGAATTCATGACCTTATTTGTTTATTTATTTTTGTGGCACAGGGGTTTGAACTCAGGGCCTCATGTTTGCAATGGTAGTGTTCTTACCACTTGAGCCACTCCATCAGCCTCATGACCTTATTAAAAATAACTTTTTTCTGTTACTGATGCTGCTAAAAGTCACAGTGTGACTCTGCTCTACCTCCAGTGTTCATGTTAAACAAGATAATTTGCACCTCAAATTATGGTGATTTCACCATAGACTTGGTATCTTGTGATCTCATTCCTTACAAAATTCAGTGATCTATTTTTGGCTTACGATGTTTAGCAAAGGAAGTAAGAACCATGTGATCCAATATTCCAATATGGATTTACTTGTGAAAAGCATATAATTTTCCCTTTGTTAATCTTAAATTTGAGGAGAATGACCATGAGGTTAGCAAATCACTGAAAAGGTATTGTGATATCCTTACAAACAGATAAAGAGATGTAGAGAGGATTTCAGGACAACTGTATGGGTTTGAGTTCACTGAACAATAGACACACAGATCATTTACCAGTGGGTGAAGGAACCTCATAGCATTTAGAAAGCCCTGATCCTTGACTCTTGACTTTTCAGTTCAACATTTCTATCAACAACTAGAATGATAACATGCTTATAAAATTTAGAGATTACCTAAAGTTATAAGGGTCAGCCAACTTGTTCTACAAAAATATTCCAAAGGATATCTCGAGGATGGAACAATGTAAAAACACGAATAACTTGATTTTTAAAAAAAAAAATTTGCAGTGTTGGGGATTGAACACAGGACCTTTAAAGTTGTTGCCTGGTCATCTTTCAAGAATGTGACTGAGGGATTCCTCACAATGGATGAGAAGTGGGCATTAGTGAAAAACTCAGAAATGTTATAAAGCAAAACTAACCTTCAAAAATCCTTAGAACCTCTTGATTAATGTATTTTTTGATTTCTTCAAGAGAAACAGCATCAGCCTAAAGAAGGAAAAAGAGTAGTCTGTTAAGATAGAGGATAATATAAATGAATAAAGAACAGGAATACTGGGTTTTGTCTACTTCTATAAAAATACATTTATCAAGAAAAGTGCTTTAGGCAGCTGACTATACTGGGCCATAGGTACATTTTGATCAAATGTTGGGAATAAGCTGAAGTGTCCAATGCTTTAAGAGCTATGGGCTGGAATTATAACAGTAACTTAACATTTTTTCCTATTCATGGAGAAACATAACTTCACTTAATTCCTTATCTCATTTTATAAAGTTAAAGAGTCCAAACAGTGCTATCATCATGTTGGTAGCTCAATCGCAATTAAACTTCTAACCAATCCCTGGACACTGGCCAAATCCATGTCTAACTGAGATAATGCATCTTCAAAGGAAGAAAATCGGGAAGAGAAATTCAAGTATGCTGGATTATTCTTTAAAAGGCTTTATTAATTACTAAGATTTTCCTATTTCATGATAGTTTATTCTATAATTTAAACATTGCAAATACAAATGTATTAAGCAGTTTTTTTTCAATAGAAAATGCTGTGAGACCTGGTAAATGGCAAGTGGTGTCAGTTAAATTTTTAACCCCTTGACAAGTAAATCTGCATTTATAACAAAAGATTATAATATTTATAATACTAATGTACCTTGATATTTTCAAGAAAGAACTGTTATTTTACATGATGGTTAAGATTTCAGAGTATTTTATTACTATTCTTTTCATTTGGTGGCTATCCTCTGAAGGTAGATGTGGCAGTAAAACAATGCAATGCAGATGAGGGGCTGTGACATAGTCAGTCACCTCACTCCCCGTCCCAAGCGTTTACTTTAAGACATTAGTTGAACACATGTGATAATGGGCAGAAGAGACATGTGAAAGCTCAGTGGGAAATTGTCATGCAATGTGATTCTCACACTGGAGCACAGCCTCAACTCTTCTCTACATTCAGTGATCCTTTCTTTGATGGTAGGTTCCCCATCGTTTTTCCCCACAATTACTTCCACCTTGTTTCCATCCTGAGGATGTTATGATGATGTCATGTGTTTTCCTAAGGTAACAGTGCTAGTTCCATTTGCAACAATAATTTCATTTAGAATGAACCAAAAAAAAGACAATGTGATGGGCTTATAAAGTGAAGGCTTCTGTTGGACAGAATAGTTCCAAGAATGCTCTATTTAATTATCTTATTTTCACTGCGTATGGACAAATGAACTTCAATTCATGGACCTAATACTAATTACTAGCACAGCGCCAAGAGTTCAAGTCACATAGGCTTTATTCAAGTAGAGATTGGTGAGATTGGGTAAAAGTAGTATGAAGATTGTGGAGAGCCCCGTTTTGCACTTTATCTGGTATTGGTCTGAGAAGAATATGTCTATAATTCGCCTTCTTCCTCCAGCATCCTCCTTTTCCCCTCGTGGATATTTTCAGATTAATCTCTTTTACTACTCCTGAGGGTATTAATAAAAATACAGCCTGCTTTATCTGAACATGCTTTCTTAGCCTAAATAATTTCTACTTCTAAGCGCTATGCAGGGCAGACTCCTTGTTTTGACATTCAACAAAATCGAGTTCTAATGTGAAACACACAGGTGGTTTCTGTGCAAAGAGGCATTATAGACACATAGTATTTTAAAACCATGGATTTAGAGACAGCCAGATCTGAGTTTGGTCCACTTAATTATTCTCTGACCTTGAGCAAGTCACCTCTGTTTCTGCATTTATAAAAGTGGGGTGGGAAGGACAACACCCTCTCCGATTGGTTGTGGAGATCAAGTGAGGTAATGTAGGATCTGACACGTAACTGAATAATGACAGAGACCAGTTTAGGTGTATTTCATCACTCATGATGAAACCCTTACCATGCACAATTTAATATACACCAGTAAAAACTAAGGACAAAGCAAAACCAAGCATTATCATGGCTTCTGTTATAGAAAGAGTGCATAGGCCATATGAGGCAGAAGCCCTGCAGCTCTCAGAATGACTTACCGGAGCACCAGGGATGCCTGGGGAGCCTGGAGGGCCTTGGTGGCCAGGGGATCCCATGGAGCCCTTGTTTCCTGGTGGACCCACAGGACCTATGGCCCCCTTCATGCCTGTAAGGCCTGGTTTTCCTCGTTCACCTTGCGGGCCTCTGTCTCCTGGGATTCCCTGATCACCCTGTTAGGGGAATAAGGAATGATCTTCTCTAAAAGCACATCAGCTGTGGTTAAGAGCAAAGTTTTGGATTCATATTGGCGTTTATTCACTGTGGAATTTTGGGTAAGTGACTAAACTCTTTATGCCCAGCTTCCTCTTATAAAGTGGGGGTGTTAATAGTGTCTACTGAATGGACAATGTTAAGAAATAAATGACTTAACCCAATTAAAGTTCTTAGAACAATGCCCAGAACCTTGGAGCATTCAATACATAAATGTGAGTGTCAATGAGAACTGTACTCAGTGATCAATCTAGAATGATGGCATTTTGAAAGTCAACTCTAGCTGTCACTTCAGGCCTGGGTCTTCTTTGCAATAACAAAGGATGATTGTCAAGAGGAACACCTTGACATAGAAAACCCAGAACACTCAAAACCTCTGCTAAATCTTGTGCTCGCCTCCCCCGCCCCTCACGTTCTCCTATTTGTGTGGTCTCTATCAGACTGTTTGGGTTTGTTTTCTTGGTTGTGTTTTGTGTGTGTGAACATCCATGTCCTAAATATATACAGCTCAAGAAGATGGGAAAGCAGGATCTTCACAAAGTTTCAAAGCAGGTGAGTAGAGGGGAGAGCTGTCACTGAGATAGTTTACTCAACAGCATAAATGAACTATAAGAATTTGTTGAGTAAGACGTTAGAGTAAGTGAGGAACAGGATATATTAGATGTGCCTGAATCTGATAATGAAGTTTCTTTAATGCTATCTTTTGCCCTGAAATGTGTCTACTATTGAATGTCTTTGTGCAAGAAGGGAAGAGAGCGATCATGGCAGGTGTTTCAGATACAGATTCTTAAGTATTCACTCCAGGAAGTGAGGTCCATCCCAAATGTGATGGAATGGTGCTTGAGGCTGCCCTGCATTTCATCATAGTATTCTTTTACTCACAACTGCTCTGTAAAAGGCCAAATTATATTTTTCTTGATTTTAAAAGCAATGACAATAAGTAAACAATTACAGAGATCTATGTGATCTATGTGATGTGAAGAGACATAAAAGCCATGCAGAAAGAAAACAGAAGGACTTTGTATCAATGCAACCGTCTTAGTCCTATTGGGAGACTGTAGGTGTCTACATGCACAATCGTGTTAACCCAAATGATGGGACAGTTGCATCAGACAGACTTGAATAGCAATCACAGAAATAATATACATACACGTTCTCCTTTGGGGCCTCTATCTCCAGGCTTACCCATGACACCCTGAAAAACACATGTCAACATAAAAATCACTGCTTGCAATTATTTTCCATCAGTCTGATCTGTATGTTGGTAGGTATTCTGGAACCTATGCACGTTAAAGTTCATACTGTTTTAAATGGTATTTTCCATACCTGAGCACCTGGTAATCCATCTTTTCCGTTTATTCCCTATAAAGACAAAAATGAGTAATATTTCTAATTCTGCATTAATAGACATAATTAAATACAAAAGAGAAACATTTCAAGGACATTATCTTAATCATATTTCTTTTGAGATTTTGGTGAGTCAGTACAATCAGACAGCCCTGAGGTCAAATTCTGACTCTCACACCTGCTACTTTCATGCTAGGGCAATTCACTTGACCTTAGTAGCATCAGCTTCATCACTTACATAGTGAGGAACCTAGTAACGGACTTACAACCAAGGACTAAATAAAATAACACAAAAGTTGCACAGTCTACTTGTAGATAGTCACCAAAGGTTATTTTCTCTGCTTATTCTCCCATCAGGTACATTCTGAGGCAAGCAGTTTTGTTGCCTTCTGTTAAGTTTCGTGTTATTCTTAGTTAATGACTTCAGTTGCTGCTGAGGGAATTTCATAACATGACCAGAGTCTGATCCTACTATGAAATAAATTGTCAGCCAGAAAACAATTGCTATTTTTCAGTTAGAAAATAGAGAAGGAAAGCAAGAAATCTGTAGTTGTGGTTTTTGAGAGTACTAAACAGTGACTTTTTATCAGAAAATTGGAAGTTTCTTGAACTTTAAAAGGCAGTTTTTGAAGTGATAATAAAGCCTAGCCCTGCTTGGAGATTTACGAGCCTGGGAGAACTACTGGCTGGAGCTATAAGAAAGCAAAGTACTTGGGGTCAACCCAAATACCAAGGGCCCAACGGCAGATGTTTTTCTGCGATTTGATTTGAAGAGAGAGATCAAGGTGAGGAACGCAATTTCTCAGCCAGCAGGCAGCTGCATGAACATGCTCCTCTGAAAAGCCTGAGAGACTTTTATTGTGCTGGGATGGATTCTGTGAGGATGGAACTGCAGACAACCGCATGTTTTCACTGCTGTAAATTACACTGAAATGTGTCACAGGTGATACCCAATCATAGTCTCTCAACTGCTCTGAAATAGCTTGGGAATGATCTAGAGTACTTTTAACTAAGAACATACTACCTGAAGTGTGTGGTTCAAAGAATTTATTACACGCAGGAACACAAGCAAAAAAGATAAAGCTGATTAAGGAGAGGATGTGAAAGAAACAATTGTGTCACTTGAATAAAAGATAAATATAGTATAAAATGTAATTTATGTCTTTGGCAACAATATAAGAAAAGAAATAACCCTATAACTTTTTAGCCTCTAGTACTTGATCGAGGACCATCATGAGTGCTATCTTTTATATACAGAGGTGTTACTTTCTATCATAGGGAGTCCTGCTTTTAGAGGCCTTTCCCTTTCTCCCTTCATCTCACTTACCTGGCAAAATCCTATACTTCAGCATAACCATCTTCCTGCAAGCCCACACCTGTATCTGAGCAGCTGACTGGTTGGAGAAAGCTAAATATCTTTGTTCACATGTTCTAACTTGAATATATATGGCAGATTACAAGCAGCCCTCAGCACCCCTAGGGCATCCTTCTAGGTTTCCCCATTTGATTCTCTTTCTTTCTCCCCAAAAGAACTTTTTTTCATATTTTTCCTGTCTCTCCAAATTCCAGCATTACCTCCCCATTCCTCATGCTTAGCTGAGGACTTCAATTCTTCTTTTGCTAGGAAAACAAACAGGGGGCGAACCTCCCCACTTTGCCTTCACCAACCCCATCAATCATTTATACCCCAATTTCTGCATTTCTACCCCCACTCCCCTCAGTTAAGAAGGAACAACTGCCACTCTTCCTAGTTAAGAGAAATTTCAACTTGAGAAGATATCATCCTCTCTCCCTACTTAATCTCCACTCTCTTGTATCCAAAATCTCCCCTTTCAACTGGGGAGATCATTCTTATCAAGATATTAACATGCTGTAATCTCTCCCACCATATTTCTAAACCTAGTGAAAAATTATCAGTCTTCATGTTACTTATCTCTGTGTTGATCACTTCTCTTTTCTTTGTTTAAAAATGCTTAGCTCACTTGACACCCAGTAAACTTCATTTGTCCCTTGCCACTCTACTTGGTGGGTCTCCTTCCTATCAGCTGAAATCCTCTCTTTCTCCCTGTTCCCAGTGACTCCATTTCATTAAGGTCCAGGTTTAAATGCTCCAAATTGGTCTCCCCAATCCTGGTGTCTCCATTAATTTCAGATGCACATATCTACTGTGTACTTGACATTTCCACTTGGATATCTATTAGTACTTCAACATGAACACCTCCAAAACAAAGAACCTTTGATTTTACATCACAATACCACTCCAGTTTCCTCATTTCACTAAACAGTACCCCAAACTACTGCTCTGATTTGTCTCCTTCCCTCATAATTCACTTCTAGTCTATTAGTAAGTCTTGATTTCTTTCCTGTTAGTGTAAACCCTAAGTTACCCTACTCATGACCTGCCAGTTCCCAGCATTCTTATTTCTCATAGAGATTTTGGCAATGCTTCCTCACTATCTGCTTCTACCCTGCTTTCTACTGTCTATTATCCACACAATAATCAGACTGAGTCCTGGCATGTAGTCCAATCTTTGCCATTAGCTACTGCACAAGATCCAAAGGGTTTCTATCCTATTTCAGATGAAATCCAAACTCCTTTCCAAGACCTAGAAGTTCCTCATGCTCTCTCCCTCCTGTCTCTCCCACTCTTTTTCCCTTTTGTTCTTTCTCAACTTCATAGCTTCTGCTATTTTCTGACCTCACAGGCTCACTCCTCTATTAGTCATTTCTTACATCTGAAACAATGTTCTCTCCAACTTCCTCATGGCAGGTTTCTGATCAAATTGCAGCCCTTCTCTGACCACTTTATTAAAATCATACTAGAGAGCTTCACTTGACTCAGCTATTATTCTACCTGAAATTGAGTGTGTGTGTGTGTGTTTGTTGTCAGTGTTCCTATTCTAGAATGCAAACTCTGTGAGTTTTCAGTACCAGAACAGTGCCTAGCATGTAGTAGGTACTCAAGAAATACTTGTCAAATGACAAAATTGCCTTCTGTAGAGTCTCCTGGGAACCCATGGCAAGCTTTTAGAAGATGGCTTATAGGGGCAGGGGATGGGGACTTGGTAAGGGGGTAAGGGGGCGGCAGGGAATAAAGGCAGTATTACTCAGCCCTCTTATGGCCAGGCAGTGGAGACACTTCCAATATGTCATGTCACTGGACTGACTCAGGAGACCCTTGGTGTCACAAAGCAGACTCTAAGTTGCACATGCTTTTCATCTTTCACATTGCCTCTTCTGGGGAGAGGATGGTCAGAGACTGCACCAACCCTAGGTTCCACAGAGATACTGAACCAGCTTCATGACCTTTGTGCTGCTTATTCACCTTCAGTCTTCCCTTCTTAAAATTCCACTTCCCATAAACATTACAGTAAATAATTAAGCAAAGGGAACAGTGACCGTCTATAAATTCCAGGTATTTGGGAGGATTGTGGTTTAAAGCCAGTCTGGGCAAAAAGTCAGGAAGACCCCATCTCAATCAATATGCTGGGCATGGTGGTCATCCCTATAGTCCCAGCTCCAGGGAGGCATAGGTAGGAGGACTGAGCTCTGAGGCTAGCCCTAGGCAAAAATATGAGACCTTATCTAAAAAATAAGTAAAGCAGAAAAGGGCTAGAGGTAGCTCAAGTCATAGAGCACCTGCCTAGCAAGCCTGAGGTCCTGAGTTCAATCCCCCAGTACTGAAAAAAAAAAAAAAAAGGAGAGAATAAACCCAAGAGTGAGAAATGATTGATTGATGAATCTTTCTATGCAGCTCCCTCCAGGCCCAGCACATCCTCAGTGAACAGCAGGGACTAGATGAATGCAGGTTGAACAGGAAGGATTGCTACAATACTGCACCAGTACTGTATATCAAAAGCTAAGAGCTCTTTTAGGACACGAGAGTATTCAGCAGCAGTGACTAATGACAGTATAAGAACAAGGTCCCCATATAAAGTAAGGAATTTGAGAAAATAGTTTCTATTTTAGTCTTTAGCTTAACATATAGGTGTTAATATCTGTGAGTCTTCAGTTTCTTTATATTTTAGGCTGTGACAGGCCATTTTATTATTTAAACTCTGTTGACAACATTAGACTTGTAACAAGTCTACTTTCCTGGCACTTAAAAGTGCCAAAGGCTCACGCCTGTTATTCAAGTTACTCAGGAGGCAGAGATCAGCAGGATCGTGGTTCAAAGCCAGCATGGGTGGATAGTTTGAGAGGTGCTACCTCAAAAATGCTCCACACAAAACAGGGCTGGCGGAGTGGCTAAAGCAGTAGAGCATCTGCCTAACAAGTGTGAGGTCCTGAGTTCAAACCCCAGTACCGCCAAAAAAAAAAAAAAAAGTCTCACCATCATCTACAAATAACGACATGACAGAAAGAGTTGGGAAACTTGAGATTCCCCACCCATGCCCCTAAAGTCCACTTGTGGAACTTGCTCTTACTTCTTTTGAAGCTTCTCATTCAAGTTTCTCAGTGTCTGAAGACATCGGTAAAGAGGTAATGCATGGGACATCTCCCAAAGCAGAAATTTTAAATAGCAAAAAGTACTCACTGGCTTTCCTGAAGGTCCTTCTGGTCCAGGGAAACCAATATCTCCAACAGGTCCTCTTTCACCCTATAAATATATCCTCAGAAAAATTAATTGCTAAAAATGTTTGGAAATTGAGTGCAAGTACATCTGCTATGAACATAAGGGCAACTCACCGGCTCCCCTGGAACACCTGGAGGTCCTGGCATACCAGGTTTTCCCTGATAAAGCAAATCGCAGAGAAAAGTCAGGAGCCAAGTTACTGAGGCCAGCTTCTTCTACTCATCTAGGAGTTTGCAGTGCTCCAGGGTGTGTCTCTAAACTAAAATGGCATTCTAACAGACAATCCAGAACAAATGCACTCAAGTCTGCAGGCTGTGAGGTGGAATGTGTGATTGTGTGGTGGGGTGAGAGAAGAGGATATTTTTGAAAATGTAGAATCAATGTATTGTCATTGTTGAAAATCCCCTTTATGTCCTCTTCTCCTTGCAGTTCTTTAATTTAGAAAGAGGTAGGGCACAGAGGGTCAAAGAAGCCTTTTCCTGGGCTTTGAGTTTCACAAGAGGGGTTCTCGTGTTGTTATTAAGATATCCTGAAAAAAGCATGTTTGATTTGAAAAGCTGTGTTTTGCTGAAAGAGTGAGGAAAAGATTGGTTTCTTCCAGTGCACCAGGACCTTGAGAACCGAAAATAGGGAGACCCAGGAGAGAGATACAGGAAGGGATGAGAGGATGGTGGTCCAGGAGAGACCAGAAGTGGAGAAGTGACAAATGTCAGACCAGGCTTACAGTGTTACCCCTGGGAGGAACCACCTTCTACACTGTGCATTTAACATGGCTGGGAAACACAGGCAAAGTCAGGAAGTAAGTGGGGAACTGAAGCCTTAGGAACCCCAGTAGGTTTTGGGGGATATGAAAAGGGCCTTTTTATCACTTGCTGTTTAGAATTTCCCCCATCCCAATAGTTGCGCATGCTCACCTTTCTATTTCTGCAACCTCTTAACTTTTATTTTCTGAGCTGCAGTAAGTTCCAATGATTAAAATAATTACACAGTTTCATGCACAATTTTTACCCCTTCCTGTTTATGCAATTGTCAGTGAGCTTACTAATGAGGCATGAAAACTGCTTTTACAGTAAATAGATCTTAGATATCCAAACACATACAGGCTTGCCTATATTTCAGTCATGCCACATCCTTTGGAAACACTCTAGGAATTCCTCATTTAGACTGTCTGTTGAGACCACTGCACATGTTTTAATTACTTTCATTGACGTCCAATAATTTTTCTTTAAAGATAGACTTAATTTATGGTACTACCAAGAAGAGTTTTGTAGTCACGCCTAGGAGAATACAGTGGGAAATTAAGCATCACTGTATCACATGGAAGCCAAACCAAGGTGTCAATATAAGGGGAACAGGTTGTAAAGATGTTCTTAGGACAATTCAGAAACAGTCCCAAATATGTTCCTAGGAATGCTAGTGAGTACAGGAGGAGAGAGAATGCAATTGAATGTGTATCTACTTTCAAGAAGAATCCACCTTTTATTTAAAAAAATTCTGGAGAGCTTGCTAAAGAAAATATTTACATTTTCACTTTTATAATCATACAAATATTTATCTAGATCTGAACAAGTTAAATAAAGGATGGCATTCTCAGTAAAGGATATAGATTATAGATGGGGTTTCAACTTTTGTTATTTGACTCAGCAGTTAATTGGAATGATATAGAGTGGCTAATGCCTTCTCAAAGATGAAGGGAGTGGGAGATGGCAGTGGGTGATGGTTGGGGGCTAGGGGTGGTGGGGGGAGGTGCTAGGTGGCATCAGGTGTCAGCCGATGTACCGTAGGGTGATAGCAGGACCCTTTCTTATCTTCGTTCCTGTGATCCAAGCACATGACTTTCCTGAAATGTCATCCTAGACCTGCCCTGCAGGGGCACCTAGCAAGAGGATAAATGGCCTCTTATTCATAAAGTGTGACCACAAAATTTTAATTAGAACATCATGAATGAAGATCAGAGTCATCCTTAGGGCTCAAGAAAATGATTTCAACCTTTCCTGGAGCACTTCCTATTCATTTGAAAAGACCTTGATGAGATTAAAACATTTGACACCAGAGAGCAACAAAAATGATTGAGAGGATCTAAGGGCTAGTTTACAAGGCTCCATCAGCAGCAATAAAACTCAGCTAATAACCCAGGGCTAAGGGATAACTTGGGCAGATTGCAGCTTCCTATGAGGAACCTGAAGTACATCCTGGGGATGAGAACACTGCCTTTTAAAAACCAAGAAACCCTGAAATATGACAAGAATAGAGAAACAAAACAAAACAAGTTTTTGGAGCTGTGCATATACATTAATGTGCAGTCATAAGTAACCGGAATTTTCCTCCTCCCCCTTCAAAGTTCCTTGGGAAGTAAAAAAAAAAAAATAAGAAAAAAGTGAAAATAAAGAACACAGCATTCTTGAATTGATAGAGGGATAGGTGGCTTTAGCTTCTGAACTGGAAACTGATGCCTCTGGAGTTATGGTGTGTGCCCCATTCCTTCTTGATCATTGGCCACAGGTTTATTTATTGTGGAGATGGAAACATTTACCTGCAAAATAATGTGAGATAATAAGAACTCACCGCCATCCCGGCTACTCCTGGGGGACCTGCTGGGCCTCGATCTCCCTGTTGGGATTAAAATTAAAATGGCCACTTATAATGACATCTATAAAATGTTTATGTATATAGTTAATGCCCAAATAATAATTTGGATTTGGTAAAGCTTTTGTTTGAAACTGATAAATACTATCAATATTAGCTGGTATGAAGGTAGAGAGTACACAGGAAAATAATAAAGTAAGTACAAAATTGACCAGTTATAGCTTCTTTTTCTCCATAAAACCAAAGTAAATAATAGTCTTAATAAAAAAAACCATTCATGTTATTTTTGTGATCTATTTTTAATAGGATTTCATACATACAGATAAAATTAGTCAGTAATTTTATTCCATGCATAGTAAAAAACCATGGCTTGAAAGATTGAGCTGATTGAGACCGAGTGTCTTCTAAAAATTGTTTCTTATACTTGTCTCTTGGATATGGAGTTAGAATAAAAATATTTAGGACTAAAGATTTGTAGTTTTTCTCATTTGGCCAATCAGAAAAATGTCATTAACTGCTCTGAAAAATAGAGTGACTCAATTTCTTTTAAAAAGGCAATGTAGTATTTCAGATAAAGCTGACAATACTAAAAATACTAATGATTATATATGGGATAATAAAATGGCAATTTCATTAGAACCTACATTGAAAAAACCTTCATAACTTCAGTTAGGGATATAAAAGAAGACTTGATTAGATGAAAAAGATATGCTTTGTTCCTAAAGGATAAGACAATGTTATAAAGGTGTCATTGTTACCCAAACTAATTTATGAATTTATGAATTCTTTTATACATTTATGAATTATGAATTTATAAATTTATGAATTTAATGCAATTGTTACAAAATTGCATTTGATCAAAAGATATTAAAGGTCACTTGAGATAATTAAAGGATAAAAGAAAACAAGAATAACATATACTAGTCATACCAATATTTAAACATGTAATAAAGCTATAATAAATGAAATGAAGGAATACTGGCAGAATGTCAATACAATATAAATCTCAGAAATAAACCAGCATTTACAATAGGATTCTAGTAAAGAAAGAGATGTATTATTCAATAAATAGGCTAATAATTGAATAATTTGTTTGAAAAAAAGTTTGATTCCTTTCTTTATATCATATACCATGCAAATTCAACACAGATTTCTATAAACACAAACTAATATGAATTATAAATTGCTAGAAGAATGTTATCTTGGGTTGAAAATCAAAGTAAATATTTCATGTATAAAAGCAAAACAAGAAATCGAAAAGAAAAACTTTTAGATTTGACTACCTTAAATTTATATTTACAGTAAAATTAAAACATAAAATTGAAAGGCAAAGACCAGCTAGGATAACAACACCAGCATATAGATAGAGGCAGTATCTTCAACATATAAAGCATAGTCACTGTGGAAACTAACAGAAAAATATGGCATGGTCTTATGCATCTAAAAAACAAGGTTGTGTAGAAGTAGATAATGGAACAGTGGCTACCAGGGACCAAGGGGTGTAGAGATGAGGGAGGACTAGGGAGAGGCTGGTCAATGAATACAGAGTTACAACTAGATCGGAGGAATGAGTTCTGGCATTCTATTGTACATGAGGGTGACCAGGGTTAACCGTAACGTGCTATTCACTTCAAAATAGCTAGAAGAGTAGATTCTGAATGTCCTTACCACAAGGAAATGATACATGTTTGAAGTGATGACATGATAATCCCAATTTGTTCATCATACATCGTATGTATCATGGAAACATCATTTTGTACCCCTAAAAATGTACAGTTATTATGGATCAACTAAAAATTTAAAAAGAAAACTAGGCAAAGGATATAAATAGGTAACTCGCATCAGTTTCTCTCCTTTCCTATTAAATTACAGGATTTTCATCCTTGAATACTCTGGAAGTTTTCGTTCAGTAGAAAGATGTACATGCCTGATGAAGATTAATGTTAGGAGAACTTCCAACGTCCAGGGTCTCTCATTTCCTTCAACAACTCTCCTCTAATCTTCTCTAATGATTTTTGCCTCATGTTCCCATAGTTACAACCACAACCTTGTCAATAAAAATATCTGTACTCCCCCATACCCTCAATTCCATACGTTCCACCCTTGGACCACCATTTCCCATCATGACTCACTCCTTCAAATACCCTGAATTCCAAGAACTCTAACCCATTGATAGTACAAATATTTTAATGTCCCTTCCTCTGTGTGTGGCCTGTCTCTCTTTTTTGTCTAGTTTAAGTTTCATGGTCATCTGTTATAATCTTTTCCTTGTTGATAGTGTTAACTCTCTTGCTCTATTTTTGCTTTTAGCACTCACTTGTCCAAACTAGGATATGATTAAATCCAACTCCACTACTATTCTGTGCCTTTGCCTAAAAGTCTGTACGTGGCTGGAGAGACACATGCTTTTGATGACTGGCCTGACTTCAGTTCATGACCGTGAGCCTCAAGAGGGCCTTAGGTCAGCTATGCCATCGCACTCCTGTGGCTCCAGCGCTCGCTCTATCTTAGAAGTCCTTCTCCCTTCATCTCCAGCCACTTTTTTTTCTACCTCATTCTTACATAATGATCTTGCTTCTTCCACATTAGAAAACTCAAGCAATGAGAAAAGAGCTTGTAGCGAGCTGAGTGGCTCAATGGTACGGCACCTGTCTCACAAGCATGAAGCTCTGAGTTCAAACCCCAGTACTTCCAAAAAAAAAAAAAGTAAAAATAAAATAGCTTTCATAGAGTCCAGTATATCTTCCCACCTGCCCACCCATGCTCTCCTTTCACACCTGTTCCTAATATGTTGCTTAAAACCTTCCCTTCCTTCTTAACTATTTAAAAGACATTATTCCAGCAATATTCATTCCCCTACTTGTCTCCCCTATATCTTCATCACCATCCTCTCCCTTCCTACTGGATCATTCCTTTGGCAAACAAATATTCTGGTATTGCTATGGCCTTAAAAATCCATCTTATAAAATCTGACCTTACTTCCTCTAAGCATTCTCTGGCCCATTTCTTTACTTTCCTTTGCAGAGAAACACCTTGAGCTCATTTATATCACACTTACTGTCTCTATTTTAATCTCATTCTTTCTTTTTTTGTAGCCATGGAGTTTGAATTCAGGCCCTTGTGCTTGCTAGGCAAGCACTCTATAGGTGGCAGTGACCCACAGCCCCAGCCCTTCTCATTCTCTCTTAAATACATCAAAGTCCAAAAATTGCTTCTCCCTTCCTCATTCTTCCTTTTCTTTTTGATCTCTTAATGGAGGGCTTCAGGGTTCAATCCTTGATCCCCTTCTCATTTTAAAGTCTACTGTCATTCTCTCAGTGATTTTATTTAGTCTCCTGGCTTTGAGATAGCATTATATGCTTAGAAAAGCCAAATTTATATCTTTACTACTTCTTTTCCAAACTCCATACTTTTGTATTACACTGACTATTTGGTACCTCCACTTTGCTGCTTAATAGAAATTTCCAAATTTGGCCTCATGTTCAAGTTAAACTTCCCATCATCCTCACCTCTCCAAATATGCTCTGGTTATACTCTTTCTCATTTCAACTCACCTATGTTTCTCAGGCCACTAAGCCTACTGTCTTCCTTGATGCCTCTTTATTTGCTCCTACCCACATCCAATCAATCAGAAATCCCCGCTGGCTCTTTTTTCAAAATATATCTAGAATCCACCCAGTTCTCAGTACTTCCCCTGCTTCTGCTCTGATCTGAGTCAATATCAACTCCCATCTGGATTATTGGAATGGTTTGTGCTATAGCTTGAATCTTGAAAGTCCCCCAAAGGCTTAAGTGTGGCACCATTGGAAAGTACTGGGACCTTTAGTAGGTGGGGCCTAGTGGAAGGAAGTTAGGTCATGCAGGGTATGCCCTTGAAGGGGAGACTGGGACCCAAGCCCTTCTTGTCTCTCTCTGTTTCTCAGCCACTATATATCCCTGCCATCATGTATCTATTATCAGGCGACAAAGCAACAGGCTGACTGAGCATGGACTCAAACTATAGGCTCAAAGGCTTATGTGAGCAAAATAAACTTTTTCTCTATAGGCTGATTAGTTTGGGTATATGTTACAGTAATGGAAAGCTACAATAGACTTCTAATTGGCTTCTCTGCTTCTGCTGGTGCCCTCCAACTGCAGGCTTTGTCATTAGAAGCCACCAATGGCCCTGCATTTTACTCAGAGTAAAAGATAAATTTCTTACAATGGATGATGAGTTTCTTTATTAGTGCTTCTCAAACAACCTGTTTTGAAGCAGCAGTTTATTTACTTACTTATTTTCTGATACGTCTTGAACCAAGATAAATCTACTAATAACATCTTTGCGAGATAATTTTAGACAAATTACTGAGCAAGTTTTAGAGGCTTATTCTCAGTCTCTGTACCAATCCTTGCCACTGAATGTATCACAAAGTTTTTGCAGACCAGCACTGGCCACGCTTTGAGTAGCACAGCTCTCAAGATGACTCCAGTCTTACCTCTGACCCTACTTCTGTGACCTCATCTCCAATTCCCTGCCTCTCCCTCCCTCACGCCCCTGATTTCCTTGTATGTGACAGGAAGTCTTATTTCTCAAAGCCTTTACACTTGCTGTTTCCTTTTCCTGGAACATTTCTTTTTTCAAACTTGGCTGACTCTCTCATCTCCTTCAAGTTGTTTCCCAGACCCCATGAATCCCACCTCCCAAGCACTCCTGATCCCCTTTACCTGCTGTACTTTCTCTTTCTTTCCATAGCACTTACCAAGAACATTTATTTTATTGTTTTATTTATATTTACTTTCTTCACTTCTGTATCCCCTTGGATACACAACTGTTTCAACGGAATAGTTTTTCATCTGTTTTGTTTTCCTATGTTTCCCCAAACCTATAACAGTTCCTGGCACAATGCTAGGTACTCAATATACATTTTTTAATGTTGAATGAATACATTTCTAAACTCTGCACTTACCTTTACACCTGGAAATCCTTCAAGTCCTGGCAGCCCCATCGCACCAGGCTCTCCCTGTTAAATATGAACATAAAAAATGCAAGAACAATGATCAAAAGGGTTTTAAGCAATGCTTTCAAAGATTTTTTTTTTGCCTAATTCCTTCTCATATTGCCTACCTCTAACCTAAAACATTGACTTGCAATTTAGCAAGTAAATTGTATGCTCTATTTTCAAACAATGTATTACTGTGTTTGATACATGAAAACAGTTCAAGAATAAAAGCTATTCTTCAGAGAGGTAGGAGTATATTTTCTCAATATTTTCACTCTAAGAATAAAATCAGATGTATCTCTATAGTCACTAATAACCCCAATTTCAATAAAAATTAAAATGAAAGGCTGGAGTTTAATGAAATTTGCTTGCTAATTGGGAGGTACCCAGGGCTGGAAGATTACTAGAGAATAAGATTTAACTCTTTAGGGTGGATCTCAAAGCAGAGTTTATCATTTTTAAGTTGGTCCATAGCTGAACATGAATTGTAAATGCTTAAGAGGATGATCCTGGGAGCAGCATCTCCGACAGTTCCAAGTTGTTGCTCAACCCAATGGGTCATTAAAAGGGGATGGGCAAGCATTTTTCATTAAAAAATACTTTACGTGTCCGATAGTAAGTTCCTCATGGAGGAACATTTGAAAAACCTGTGGTAAAAGAAGCTGCTCCCTGAACAAATACCAAGAAAGAGGGAATGTGGGGAGCTGTTTGATACTTTCTTCTTGACAAATGACTGTTAATTGCAAGTATTTTCTCAGGATACTAGATGCTATAAACATAATCACACAGAAAAGCAAGCTTTCAAATTGTGTTCCATAAGTATAAATTTTTATACATGTAATTCTAGTCTGCTTCAAAAATATTACCAAAGTTCTAACTGCCATTATTTTTTATGTCTTTAGTATAGACTACTTACTAGTGAGCATATGACTTGGTACTTTATATGTTTCAGAAATCTTTTTAATTGCCCACTACTATGTAACCTGTCAGTCATAAAAAAATTAAAAGATGTTCAGATTCTATTCTCCTTAAGGCTTGGTAAGGAGACCCTGTGGTGTTAACAAGTGAAATACACACTTTGATTCTTTGTTTATATTCTCAACAGTACTTAGGATAGAAGAGGTGCTCAATCAAGCAAACTATTTGAGAGTAGCTAATAATTAAATATTTAATTAAAAATCACTTATATACTGAATACCAAACTAATAAAATGGTTTGCCTCAAAAGATAATAAATTCAATTAAGGGCAATTTTTCCCTATAAAGGTAACTGAGCAGATTGGAAATAGTGGTGCATAGTACTGTATGTATGGCTTGGGTCTTAAATGTCCCCCACAATTTCATATATTTAAGACTTGGCAGTAGCATCCAGAGGATGCTACTTTGGGAGTTAATTGGACCATGAGGGCCTTGACCTCATTAGTGAGTTAATTCATTATGGATTAGTACTTTAGCAGGGGCTGGAAGAGGGACTGAGTTATAAAAGCAAACTCTCTTTGCTTCTGGCCACCATGAGGTGAGTATTTTGTTGCATCAAGTGCTCCCTGACCTGATGTTCTGCCTCACTGTAGACCCCAACATAGTGACAGACCCCAACTGCTGATCATAGACTGAAACCTGTGTAACTGAGCCAAAATAAATCTCTCCTCAAGTTGTTTATCTCATGTGTTTTGTCACAGTGATGAAACTGACAAAGCTGTCCACCATGGGACTTGAAGGATATTGGAAGAGTATACTTCTCCCTGTCCACCTCACGATGGCTTTTCAATTTTCTACTCTGTGATCTGTAATTCTCCCGTTCTGGCTTCTTTGGCATGAGGTACAGTTTTCTTCAAATAAGACAAATGGTGGGGGATGATGGAGTTGCATGGTGGTGCAGAAATAGGATCCAGAAGAGTAATTTTACTTTTTCTCTAGGAGAAGTCTGAAGGTTTACACAGGATTTGATTTCATGGTTTTCTATTTCTGTTTTTGTGTTCATTCACTTAATTCACATCTCTAAAAGCAGGGAACACTCTTCAATTAGTTTTTATTTTTTCTCCTTTTTTGCAGCTAGAAATCTGAGGCATAGTCTCTTCAAATTCTACTCAAACATGTCCTCATTTTTGTTGCCAGCTGCTTTCTAGTACAAGTGAATGTCATTTACCTTTTTAGACTACTTAACTCTCACCTTGATGTGCAATTATTAATGTAAGAACTTGAAAGAATGCTCCAGAACAGTGAGTGAGAAGTCTAGGTGCACCTACATGACTCAGAGTAGCTGCTCTGTGTGGGTTTGAGTGGGAAAGACCAGGAAGAAATTTTGTCAACATGGTGAAAAAATTAGTATGTGAATGAATGATACAGTAGGTATAGCATGAAGAACAGTTACAAGGAAAGGATGGCGTAAGTAGCAAAACAAAGGAAACCTCTACACTACATAACTGGGGTTCAGAAGATAGTACTAAGAAGTTGAAATAATGCTTTAGGGGAAAAGCAAATTGTATTGTAATATGTACTTCCCAATAACAAAAAAGGCTCTGTAACACATCTCCTTTGGAAATATATTACATACCAAATTACACTTTTTATGATTTGTTCTTTTGCTTGTTTAATATTTGTCCATAGGGTCCTCTACCATAATAAAAGGACTTTACATTTTTTCACATGGTCAGTAGAAAGTGGGTTGAAAGTTTATTTTAGCTTTAGGTACATCTGCATTTCAAGTTTATGCACAAAGGTTAAAAGGATATACAGATGGAACATGAAGGATGGAACATATGCTTGAAAAGGACATGATGGGAAGAAACGCCAAGGATTCAAGGAAGTCTGATTGAATTTGGCAGAACGTCTGCAGTGAGACTTCATGGTTGAGAAAGATGCTGACAACAATTTTCATCCTTTTGTAGCTGAAGGACACGGGCTCCTTCCTGGCTGTGTTAACCTCTGGACACATTCCACCTAATGAGTGGGTTTCTGACAGTACATCTTCCTTACAGGATAATTGCCCAAGACATTCAAAGCAAATGAACAGTCCCTTCCTTCTTTTTTGTTGGTGATATGTCAGACATATTAAGGAATTTCTCTTCCATAAGTATTTCTCTTCCATGATCTACTTAAAATCGAATATATCATCAAAAGAACATCAAGAAAGTGTTCCATTTATCAAGCGCTTTGTATGTGCCTTCCTACATCACAGGATGGTTTTTAAAACACACCGGTGGAAGGAAACGAACCTCAAAGGCAGTGACAATGTAGGACTAACACGTCTTAAAAATAAAGAGCACACTGCCAGCATTTCTTCAGGTGCTGGCTTGTTCACTGACATGTTTGCTGATGAACACCAAAGAAAGCAGGCCATCTCTGCCTGATGCCTGTCTTTCAAATGTTAAAGACCTATTTTGTAAATGACACAAAAACATGGGAACATACATACCACTGGGCCAGGATCACCTTTTGGACCCTAGAAGAAAATATGGAAAAACATTTTTAAATAATGACTAAAGCAAAATTATAGAACATGAAGCATTTTTGTCCAGTTTGCTTATATGCATGTAGGAATAGTTGCAAGTTTTGCTTTTGCTACAGTTTGGATTTGAACAAAAAATTATGAAACATAATGTGATGTGATTCCCGTGAAAATGATTGTTTGGACATTGATTTAGTTCTTAGATTTACAATGAAAAGTGAAATATGCTAAATGGTAATTTCCATTATTTTAGCTGTGTACATTTTTTAAATCTTATGATTGTTTTTACTTAAAATTAGGTCATATTTGAAATGTGAACTTTTCCGTGAGCTGAGGAGTACCCCACCCCATCAAACTGTGCTTGTTGATAAATGGCTATACTTACAGGGGGACCAGGTGGTCCTGGGTAAGTGGGGACACTCACACCTCCCTTCAGAAAAAGAAAAAAAGATGAGAAGAATTTATAGCAACTTCTAAGTGGAAAGTGATTTTAAATAATTGCAAATGTAAATACCTGGATTTTATATAAACTGCTCATGCCATTTCCTTCATTGAATAGTACACCCTTAGGAAAGAAATGAGACGCAAAATTACTCTAATACTTAGCATTTCCATCTTTAATCATCGTATCGAATAGCATTATTCATACTCTATTATTTTAAAAAAGTTTTCCTGTTCTGCTTTTAAAGTGGGTTTAATATTATAAGTAAAATAATACCATGTTTCCACTCTTAAGTTCCTCAAACCAAATGTAGGGAAGGAAATGAAAGAGTGGGAGCTTCACCTGCAGTACATGGATGCTTTCAGTTGGGGGTTTGAATAATGTTCAGGTTTGACAGATGAGATATCAATGCATTCAGAGGAAAATAGTATTTGCTCATTAAAATTCAGTTTCTGAATTGCCAGTTTATACTAACTGTTCATTGTCTGCCTGCAGGCAACACTGTGGTAGTGCTGATGGAGATGTGAATAGAGAGCAATGTGGCCACTGGAAAGTAGTGTTTTTCCACAGCCTCTTCATACCAAATAGAAAATTAAGGTAAGTGGGAAGATGACTTTATTCATAGTCCTGTGTGGATGTTTCTACCAAAAGCATGTTTAGAACAATGAGGACCGCTGATTTCCTAAAAAAAACCCCAGACACATGAATAGAAAGTCCACGAGTAATCGATACTTCAGAAGGAATTCATTCTACAGTTTTAAAAAAGCATACATTTTAGCATTTAAGAAAAAACTGTATACGAATATTTTAGTTTGGAAAATGTTAAAAAAGATAAATGATCCTCAGAATGAAAAGTCAAATTGCATTTTCCTTTACATAGTTTTTCACATTTCAGTTGCAAAATTGAAGAAGCCACTACTTCATTGTTCTGGGATAATGGTGGGAGTGGTGCTTGGTGAATACTGTTTGCATGCGTCTTCAAAACAATAGCAATGAAAGAAAATGCTCTATCCACTTATTCTATTATTTCTCCATTCATTTGGCAATTACTTAAAATGTGCTATATTTTAGTATTCTAAGTCCTGAATAGACAGAAGGATACTTCTGTCAGAAGAAGTTTTCCAGAGAAACTTGAATTATTTTGGAGAATAAAGAGGAAAAAGGAACATTTCTTAAGCCTGTTATAAAGTCATATGCCCTTTCATGAGTTCGTGGTGATTTGCTATTCTTCCTCTGGGTAGGGGAGCATATTTTAGAATTTGAACCACAAGTACTTTCTGCCTTGGTTGCTTGTCAGGACAGGAGGTAACAGATAAAGAACAGGTTTAGGTAAACAGTGCTGATCTTGTCATTTGTGTGCAAAGTGTGCAAGTGCATACAGACTAGTGACATATGCCTGCTGCTTTCCGAAAGCTACAGTTGGATACTGCCCTTTCTCTAGTAAGCTTGACTTTTTAAATTCCTGAGCAATTTCAGCTCTGCTGCATTTTGAGCCTGGACCCACATGAGGGCACACTTGCCACAGAGAGCAGCAACTCTCTTCTCCACAGCCTCCCTGACAGAGTGCATCTATCTCAATCACCAGCATGAAAACTTCGATGGCTCTTGTACATTTTGTTCACTAGGTGCTGTAGAAACTGAGTTTCCTTGCATCTCACACATCATGGATGGGAATGAACACGTATAACATAATACCTTTTTTTTTTTTAACTAACTTTCATTGCTAGAAAGGATCTCTTAAAAAACCCTTTATGTGAAAGCACTTCCTGCCTGAAAGACAGGAAGAGTCAGAGTACACACTCAAGAATCCCAAGTCCATGCTAGAAGGCTCAGGTACACAAATCTGAGCAGTGTGGACTGGGGCTGAGCCAGAGTGGGAACAAATTAGGTCTCCCCAATGCTGCAATGATGGTTATTTATATCTGTATGTATTGATCTCTCTCTCTAATATATCTTATATATATATATATAATCTACATGTATATTACACATATCATATACATTTATATCTATAAAATGTACTTTGTATAAAAATAGACATTATATATATTTATCTCAGAAGACATCTTTGAGACTATCTAAATGTGATCTGACAGCTGAGTAATAGAAATCATAAATAAACACATGGATGTTAAGTTTGAAACCTGAAACAACTCACAGGTGGTCCGGGTGGTCCAGGTTTCCCAGGTTGTCCCTCGCTGCCCTGAAAGGATACATAGGCCAAAAGAATGAAGGGCTGAGACCTTTCTACCAGAGGTTCATGAACCAGATTGTGCTTGCCAGAGAGCCATCTTCTGAAGTCAAAATGGCCCACTGTTTTGTGTCAGTCTTTCAGAGTCTTAATCTGCTTGGCTTTCCCCTTAACCCAGAAAAGTATGTTTCTGTAGCCCAGGAAAGGTGAATGCCTTTCCTGACACCATCCAGATTCTCATTATGTGAGCTCTAGAGGACAAAGCTTATTTTAAATGTGCCTAGACAAGCCAGGTGATTCTGTCCTGGCCTTTCTCCTCCTGTGCACGCATGAGGGTACAGGGCAGAGGTCATCTGAGCAGGTGGTGGGCTCTGGGAATGTGGCTATCTGGATCAGGCCTCACTTTTAGCTTCACCTCCTCCACTTTTATCTTTTGGGAACCAGGGGCAATATCCACATAATTTGACCAAAGTATAAAGTCACAACCCATGTTGTGTATGCAGGAAAAACTTCTTCCATTTCCTAGGTTAACAGCAGACTTTTTAACCAAGTTAGACATATCCTGCTGAACAGAAGTGACTATAGTTTAACACTGTCCAAGGGAACTGGTTTAAACAATTTAAATAGCTATAGATTTCTACTTTAGGAGAAGCAAACTGAAAATGGAGTGTTTTAAAAAATGAATTCAAGTTGAAACCTGAAAATTTTATTTGACTTTTAATTTTACAAGTCATGGAATCATAATTCCACATCTGGAATTATGGACTGGAATACTTACCAGTCCATAATTAAGCAGATTGTAGTCCTTTGGGTCTTTTACCAGTTGGTCCTATAACTATGCATTGCTTTTAGAATAATAGCCTTATAAAATCTTTTAAGTCACTCTCTTTCAGAGGCAATGGCAAGAAATGGCTGATTAAAAAAGGAATCTGGGGGAGTGAAATAGAAGAATTTCGAGGGTTGTCAATCATTTTCAAAATTTAATTAAGGTTTTCATTTCAGTACTCACCCATTTTCTAGTAACAAAAGAAAGCACCATAGTAAAAAATAAACTGTAAAGATTTTCATGCAATGATTCTGCCTGAGGGTGTGTGACAAGAAAACAAGGATGCTGTATCTTTCCCCAAACTGCTTTGATGGCTGCTGTCTCCCTAAGACATGTCCTATTCTGCTGACTGCCGGCACTGTCCTTCAGAGAATTATGTCATAGTTCTCATGAGTCAACAAACAAGATGTGCCCATTGAAAAGACTTCTTTTTGCCCATGGCACATGAAAAGTCATATTTTCATTGTCACTTGTGCTCCCAAGCTCATCACAGTGTGGAATTCCTATTAGCTTCAAAGGCAAGTCTATGACTGAAACATTTCCATGGACCAGAGAGGAAAAAGGCTGGTGGAGTCAGGCAAGCTCCTTGTGCTATTACCAGAAAAAATGTGTTGAGACTCTCTAGAATAAGCACATTCTTTGTTCCCTTTATATTCTGTTGGGATTTTTTTTTTTTTTTTTTTTTTTTGGTTCTTGATGCCACCACGCACCATTTTGTTTAGGGAACTTGTATCTTGACAAGTGGGTGGAAGATACTTTAAGTGGCTCATGTGGACCGTGGGTTCTTCTTTCCCTAATCTGAATAGGTATGAGTATTTCACTTGCTTTCTGGCTTTGCCTGAGCTAACATTGTAGGGCCAATTTAGATACTACGTTTATTGTTTATTTAAAAAAAATTTTATTATTCATTTATTCACATGTGCATACATTGTTTGGGTCATTTCTCCCCCCTGCCCCCTCTCCCCCATTTTCTCTCCTCCCCCCCACTTCCAGGCAGAAACTGTTCTGCCCTTATTTCTAATTTTGTTGAAGAGAAGACATAAGCATAATAAGGAAGGCAAAGCATTTTTGCTAGTTGAGTTAAGGATGGCTATACAGAGAGATTCCTAGCATTGCTTCCATGTACAAATGCGTTACAACCCATGTTGATTCATCTCTAACTGATCTTTACATTGGTTCCTGATCCCCTTCTCATGTTGACCTCTGTCTCTTTAAGGTTTCTGTATTAGCTCCTCTGGAGTGGGGACATCAAACACTTTCATGTTTTGGGTTTTCTACCTATTCCTATATCTCCCATATGTGCTCTCCCCTTGTCATGTGATCCAAGTCCAAACACAGTGCTGCATTTGCCCTAGATCTAAAGTCCACATGTGTGGGAGAACATAGATCCTACATTTAGATACTGCCTGATATTCCTCTGTTGTTAGTCCTCTCTTCTGACTATAGCAGCAACACTTTGTCCAAATATTGGTCTCCCAAGGAAACATGTTCCTTAGTGACCTATGACCTTCCAGGAACAGAACTTCCTAATTGTCTCAGCAAGACCTTTGGTTATTTTTCCTTGCCCTGATAGCCAGCAAGGTGTCTGGAGCCATGACACTTGATATGGTCTAAATGTTTGTGTTCTGCCCCAAAATTCATAAGATGAATCCTAACTTATACAGTGATGTATGGGAGGTGATTAGGTCGCAAGGATGGAACCTTCATGATTAGTGCCCTTATAAAAGAGCTTGGCTGTGCCTGAACTATGCGAGGACATAGCCAGGAGGTGTCACCTATGAACAAGACACCACATCATCCAGCATCTTGATTTGGATTTTTCAGTTTCTGGAACTGTGAGAAATAGATGTTTACCAGCCACCTAGTTTATAGTACTCTGTTATGGAAGCCTGATCAGTGCTTGTGGTTAGAACTCCCTCATACAAACCACCTTACTGGCATGTCCTTAGGAGGCTTTCCCCCTTATCCTTCCATATAGATGGATGCCCAGGTCTTTGAATCCAACTGGAGCTTTTGCTATATGGCACCAATGTTCTATTCATCCTTTCCCCTAGGAACATATCTCTTGTATTCAGACCAATTTTAGACCTACATCCTTCCAAGCCACTTCCTGAAGCCAGGTGTGGTGGTACACACCAGTAATCCCAGCACTTGGGAGGCTCTCAAATTCAAGGCCATTCTGGACCCTGACTCAAAAAAAAAAAAAAAAAGTCACTTACTGATATCACTTCTACTTTCAGACTTTTCCTGATTTTATGAATCTCTCAGTAAATGGTCTCGCCCTGCCCCTAACCCAAACCCCAATTGGAATGGCAACTGAGGCTTTTTCTTCATACCTTGTCACCTTTTGCTCCAGCAGGACCAGGATGTCCAGTTCTTCCCACTAAACCCTGTAAAAAAGAAAACTAAGTTTGTTTAAAAAAACAACTAAATATCCAAAGGGTATTGGAATTTGATTGCTAAAACTTACACATTTTGAAGGTCATTTGATCCTAATTAAATCAGTTTTATAAGCTTATATTGCTTGGTGCTAATACAGCAGCTGTATCCTGCTGATAAGCCCTTGGAAGGGTAAAATTTGTATTTGTGGTTGCTTTTTCACCTTGGCCAACTACATTTAATGACCTTAATTGGAACCTTTTGATACATTTAAGAATCTAGCCTTGCTACTTAAGTGGCAATTTACATAACATTATGCCTTTCTAAATGAGGTATAATTTTGGTTGTGATCAACATTTTAAATATCCTAAGACACAGCAGACTTAACAATGTGAACATTGAGTTTTGTGATCTGTATTTTCCAAGGGAAAATAAAATTCAATTTTAATTCTTCTTTGAGAATACAGTTAGTTATAATTTTCATAGTTCTTTTCACAACTCTTTTCTGTAACTTTTCATTTTACTGTACAGTATTAAGCCAGGTTTTCTCTACATACTGTGGTGAAAATGTACATGATAAAATTTTAATTATAGTAAATCCACAGTTCTAAACATTAAGAAATATGATTACATTCCTACTTGTGTGGAAAAGATTTTATCTGTTCAGGAATTTTAAGAAAGGAAGAGAGAGAGAAGTTGAGACATGACTTTGGTGGCTAGATTTAGCAAATAAAATACACTATCTGAAACAAACTTATACTAAACACTTCTTTATTTATCTGAAATTCAAGTGTAAACATGTGTCCTATCTTTTATTTGGCAACTGAACTCTAGAATTGCACTCTGAATAAAAGATTGGGTTTGGCAGGTAGGAAAAGAAAAGAGATTCTGCTTTAAAAATAATAGGATAACCAAAAACACAAAGGCCATGATGGTGTGATTTCAGGGCAACAAAAGCCATGAATAAAACAGTTTTAAGTTCATATATAGGAATAAAACTAAATTAAATCTGATAATGCCCCATTTTTCCTCTAAAAAATTAAAATCTTGGCTTGTATTTCCCTCTGAGAATCTCTTCAATATTAATACCAAAAAAAAAAAAAAAAAAACCCTAAAAAGAGAACACTCTTTCATGTCTAATTTCTATTTCAAGTGGAGTAACTTAATCACAAACTGCTCTTTGGCCCAATTCTGAGGACAAGTCTCCAGGATGCTAACCAGCTTTAAGTAATACTAAGTGAAAATCCAAAGCTTTGCTTGAGGTGACCTTTCTAGGCAATAGCTGGACAATTAACATAGAAGTGCAGAGAAGAAAAGGCAGTGAGGATTATTAATTCACTGTGTACCATTCTAGCATATGAGTTGTGAGTAGAATAGTTTAGCAAATACTTACAGGAGGCCCAGCTGGGCCTTGAGCACCTGGAATACCTGGAATTCCTTGAAGACCCTAGAAAAGATAGTTCCTACCATAAAATCTGTTATGGAGAACAGATATTTGTTTTAGTTCATCAAATATTTTTATTATTGAAAAATCAAACATATTTTAGCTAATTAAGAAACAGGACGCATGTTACATATAAATATCCACTTTCAAAGAGTAAGAATGATGAGCTGAAATGCTATGATGTGGAATCCGTAACAAACATAACCTAAACTATTTGGTGAGTTATAGAGCATTTCTGATCTTACAGAGCCACCCCACTACCAGTACCATCACTGAGAATCCCATACTGCCAAAGCATGGAAATACAAATTTCAGGAAAATCGGTGATTACATTCATTCAGCTTTAGTGTATACAATCCACATATAGCTGGTCAGTTCATTATAAGAAGAATTTTGGTTCATTGGTGAATTTGAATTTGGAATCCTTTTATGGCTTACATGTAAAAATGAATGGATTTTCCCTCCCTCCCATCCTTGAGTTTGTAGAATGATGCTAATTACACTGGAGTGGATTTAAAATGATACAGTTACAAATATCCAGCAAGAATTTGAAAGGTAATTTATGTAACTAATTTTGTTCCTTCACCAAGTGTACAAAAACCAGAATATTAGTTAAAAAATTACACAAAATCCAAAATATGAAACATTTTGCAATGATTAAAATCATGGTTCTGAATACTATTGTATAGCATGGAAAAGTAAAAGTCATAAATATTTCATAACATAGTCCAAATGTTTAAAGAATTATGTATGTATTTCCCAAAATATGAGAGTGATAGTGATTTTTATTATTTTATTGTGGCAAATAGATAAATGTTTTGTCTGGAAACTTCAGCATCAGGCATGTTTCAGAATTTTTGATTTTCAGATTTTTCTTAAAAAGGCAACGATGCAACATTCCGAGTATTATGAAACTCCCAGGAATGCCTGCTGCAGCATTTTCTAATAATTCCTATAGCACAAATATTCCTATAGCAAAACATCACTGTATCAGAATACAGTGAAAAAACATACCAGAGCCATGTGAGTTCAGGTTAGAATTTGATGCCAAATGAATTTGCAATAAACTTGGCAATTTTTGCTATGGTTTTCAGGGTTTTAGGATCACGGATGAGGGACTGTGGCCTGTAATGTTATTATTACCAGCAGTCCTCCCTGGGCAATAGGAACAGAGATAAAATTTATTCTTTTGGTATTTTTGTGTATTTCCCAAATTTTCTTTAACAGATTTGATCACCTCAATAAGCAGAAAAAAATTGAATATTCTTTAGTGAGTTCAGATAAGCATATAAGACATCAAGTTCTAGAATGAAGGGGGGGGTGTAGGTCAGTGGTAGAGCAAGTGCCTAGCACTCCCAAGGTTGAGATTCTACCCCTAGCAGTGTCAAAAGAACAATAACAAAAAAAATTTGTAGATTGTATGATTCAACTCTTTCAATATTTAATTTCCTTTATTGAGCAAACTATTCTTTTTAAATCACCAAAAACATTTTTGTTATAATAGAATTCTTTTTCTCCTTACTGTGATAAAATATGAATTTCTGTACACATTGTAAATATTAGATGAAGTGATCGTGATGAATTATCACATACTTATTCAGGAGAGTTCTATAGATCTGTAAGCTGGATCAAGGCTCTTTGCATGGATGGGATCAAGGGCCAAGCTCAGCTGGTCTGCTCATCCAGTGCCAAAGAAGATCACATGTTACTTCAGGTTTATTCATGCAATAAGTTATAAGGAAATCCAGAAAGATTCTCCTTGAACATGCTGGAATTCCTCATGTAATAAATCTTGAACAAAATCTTGTGTATGCTTGTGTTAAATAATGTAGACATATTCTTTATTCAAGATTGTATCGATTATATATACCACTCTCATTGGCGTGTGTGTGTGTGTGTGTGTGTGTGTGTGCGCACATGCACATGTGGACTATACACACCTATGCAATGGACTGGTTCTTTTTATTTCCCCATCATTAACTTTATGAGTTTATAATTTTGTAAGTGGAAAGGAAAAATTTTCCATTGGACATGGTATTTCTCAATGACTGGCAATTATATATGTTATATCATAAATTTTATTTTGAAATACATTTTCATAGAATTCCTTCTATATACACACATATAAGATATGCATATAAATATGTATTCTTTTTTTCTTCTTTTAGTCTAAACTCTGAGTCAGTCCAGAGATGCTGAGTGAGTTTTTAGGTAGTCTAATTTATAAGCATGGGACTCATTAACCTTTGATGACCACATTAAACTTTAAAATAAACCTCAGTCCATAAATAAAAAAAAAATCATTCTCAACAGTCTTTCTCTGAACAAGCTGAAATTTTGCAATAAGGGTAAAAGTTACTGTAGATGAATAAAGGGCAGTAAGATAATTTTAGAAGACAAGCTGGTCATTAAAGAAGACAAATACATATTAAAGGGAAGTCAATTTAACATGTAGTGCCAAACTAAAATACAAATTAGAATTCATTGCATATATATTCAGGGATTATTAGAGTCAAGTTCTTTCCTGCTTTGATATTTTGATTTTGCCAGTACTAGCTAAGAATATTTATTTTTCTATTGTCATAATTTATGGCTGACAATATTTTTCATATCTTGTTTATCAATTATTATCCTGGAATATTGTAGGAAGACCTGCATTGCAAGCAAGATTATCTCTGAATAGGAGAGGTGGATCTGTGTTCTATTAGCATCTTACAAATTACTGCCTTGAGTTGTATAGCAACATGTGAAAAAATATGGATGCTACTTTTCTAAGAGCAACAACTAAACAAGCAACTCATCTACATCTTGAAATAGATTAAATTGAAGATACTAAAATCAGAAGTCCTCAAGGTGCCGGACTGCCTCTGTATCTTTTCTGCTAAATAAAAACTAGACATTTGAGGTGTGTAAGATGAGAGATGATGTACCTATGTTAAAATGATGCGGTCTGTCAGCCAGTTGCAAATGCATATGTACTTGGTCAAAGTTTTATTTGCTTAAATTCACAAGCTGCGATTTCAGGTAGTATCTGAGTCCACATATATGATGAGATTATGTTTGCTACTACTGATCTGAGGGACAAAAGTTATACTACGCTCTTCCTCTAAAAAGGTCCAAGTAAGTCAATGTGATTCCAGGCTTGTTCATATTACTTGAAGAACTAGGGAAAAGAACCTCCTGAACTTGCTGGGACTCTCCACACAGTGAGTTCTGTGCAAAATTTTGTGTATTCCGTGTCAGAGAATCCATAGGGTGCACCCAAGAAAGAGCATACTACAATAATGGAGGAATATTAACAACGTATTTCAGTTCACCAAGAGAGCAAGCTACCTTGCAGAATCCATAAAAATTATCTTCTAGTGAATTTAACTTAGAGTTACTTATAAAAAACCTGAATTCCAATTATTTCCTGATCTTTTGGTTATTACCTTCTCAATTGCCTCTAAAGCTATCTCTTGAATCTAGGCAGTTAAAGGCTGTTGGACTATTAAAATCCATTATTGTGCTTGTACTTCAGTGAAACCTTCTGTGGTACTTGAGAAAGGAAAAGCTCATTAACTCTTACTTATTTTGAGAGCAAAATGTTGCTAATGTTTTATTTATAGATGAAAACAAATGTTATATTTCTCATTCTTTAATTTTTATCTTGGAAAAATACCCAAGCCAAACTTTAAAGGTTCCTAGAACACAATTAATATTAATTATAAACAATAATACATGATGATAATTTATAATGTGAAATATAACTCTAACTAGAAAAGTTAATCTACTTTTTACCTTCATAATTTTCTGCACTAACATCAAGGTTAAAATATGCCAGATGGCTTACTTACTTTCATTAAGAACTATTAGTATCAAAACTGTTTAAACTAACAACAATTCATCCTTCTAATTGGTTTTTCTAAGAGTTAATGTGACTTTATGCAGGACAAGAATGATATCCTGAGCATCACTGTGGCTTAGAGTCAGAAAACTACAATCATTATCTCAAAAGCAATTGGCCTTGGATCCTTAGTCCAGGGGTGAGTCATTGGTCTGAGCTAGTCCCGTCAGGTCCTTTTCTCCCAAGACTTTGGGAGATGAGCAGAGATACAGACAAGTGAAGGTTGTTAAAGCTGAATCAGGTTGCTGCAGTATTCCAGGGAAGCTCTGTTGAGTTTTGGAGTTGCCTGGAATCCTATGCTCATTGGTCAAATATCCCTTCAATTCTCTTAGTTACCCTGGGATTTCGTTTGGTGAATTTACTCTACTCTTTCTCCTTCCCCTTACTTTTATTGTGAGAAAGCTAGAGTTGTCACCATAACTGATATGTTAACTTCATACCTTCTTATTTTCCTTGTCTCCAAATCTGGACCACTGGTGAGGAAAATGATGGTTTAATTATATAAAATATGATAACATTAAAAGAGATCTACCTAGTGTTTATTTTTATTGGTTTAAGCACTAAATATGAGTTACAGAAAAACTAATGTTTTTCGTCTGTTGAAAAAGTATAGAAAATCAAAAGCAGGACTCCTTCAGAACAGAATCTCTTACCTCGTCGCCTTTCTCCCCAGGTACTCCAGGGTAGCCCTGCTCTCCTTTGCTTCCCTAAAAAGACAGCGAGTTCAATATGCACTCAGTCATTTTGTTATTTTTTCAAACAATAAAAACAGTCTTTTATCAGACCACTTGGGGTATGTAATTTGGACAGGGTTAGGGAACAAATCAAGGGCAAACTTCCCAAATGGCTTTTATCCCCAAATAATTTTTTTTTAATATTCTATTTTAAAATGGGGTTTTCTTTTATTCACACAAAATTGAGGACTTTCTTACCTTGGGTCCCTCTCTGCCTGGGATTCCTGGAGGCCCCCGCGGCCCTATATCACCCTAGGGGATAGATGAGTGACAGAACTGAGAGAAGGCACTCTGTGTTCTGTAGGACCCATAAACATGCAGTCAGCCTCCTTACCTTCCTGACTACAGAATCAAACTTTCCAGGCTCACCAGCGCCTCCTTCATCCCCTTTGTTGCTTTTTAGCCCAGGGACATTGGCTTGGCAGTTGCCACAGAAGTTCTAATGAGTACAAAAAAGTAAGGTTACTGAGAGATTCATAAGAGCAGTTATGAAAGTGAGGTTTAATCAATTTGAAGTTCAATTTGAACCTTCACCAGAGATGAGTGTAGAAATTAAACATATTTCTCCAACTTGAAAATATTACTTTTTGAGGCAAAACTTTTTTGCAAATCTTTGTTTTGAACTTTTATTGAAAAACCTATGATATTTAAAAGGAAGATTCCAAATAAATAAGGGAAAACCCCATAGCTCAAGAACACAGACCAACTTTCAAAATGAGAGGTAGTATTAAACTCTGGAATAAGCAGCAAGTTTACCAAGCTCATAAAACCAACAGCATAACTCAGTAAAAGTCAAAGAAAGACAAAAACTGGGGGGAAAAATATATCCCCTTTGGAGCAAAGTTAGTTGAGAAGCCTCCACAGAGTTCACTAATACTTATTTGTCATTGGAGGCACTCATGTGAAGAAGAACAGGTACCTGAGTGACTTAAACTTGGGCCCAATGTCTAATACAAGAAGAGATAGGAAATCTATGTGGAATTACCTTTCCATTGCCTTCTCTGTTACCTTCAGCTTCTCTCAAAAGGCTTGGATGTGAGTGTCTGAGCTCATAAGATATACATAAATCTTATCACATAGCTATGGAAAAAAAATCTGTGAAAAGCCCTTACAAAGGTTTCTTTTTAAATAAGTTGTGGGAATAAGAATATGACTAGGAAAGGCATAGAGTAAGGACCACTGAGTGGGGAAGACAGCTTAACAGTCAACAGAAGGTTAGATAATATAAGTTTCTATTTATTCATCTTTTCCAATAATGGGAAGTATCTTTAAACATTAAAAGGGAACTGAAACTTGCCATGGATGAGAAGTTGGCGAGAAAACTCCAGGGTATTCACAGCCAATATTTTTGACCCAAAGAATATCAGCATTATTCTGATTCCCAAAAACATGTTTCTTAGGAGATGAATGTTTCATGAGATTGAGAAGGTTCTGAGGCAAATTGTCTCAATAATGCTGGATTAAACAGTTATCTTCATGATGATCTTTTCTTAGAGTTTGAATGTGTAAAAGAGAGCCAGACTTATGGGCAGTGTTTCCCAATTTTACCACCTGTATATTTCACGTGGCTATGTATTGGTAGGAGAGTTAAAAAAACACATATGTAATTACAGAACCACCGACCACCTCTGAAACACTACCAAGAAGGAGGAATGCTTGAGGGCTTAAGAGAACAAAAAAGGTCTCCAAACTTCAAAAAGTATAAGAAAGATGAATTATGTCTTTACACATGGAAGCAGGGTGTTATCAATTGGAGCAAAACCATGGCATATTGATTTGCAGGAACATTTTAGAATGAATGTTCAATTGATTGTTTTAGTAAGATATTAAAAAATGGAAATCATGAGCTAGGAATGGTGGTGCATACCTATAATGCCAGCACTGTGTGTGTGGAGGGGGTGGCGGCAGGAGGGTCACAAATTCAAGTTTAAGGTCAACCTGGGCCACATATGAACACCCTATCTCAATCAGACAAACAAAAATGGCAATCATGAATCAATAGAATATTCTACGAATCATTTAGCAATGATCTGATTTTCTTTAGGTAAGGTTTATTAGAATGGTAAATTAGGAGAAACTAGGTTTAATAAAAGTTCTTGAAAAGGTAACTTAAGATTTTCTTGAGGAAAGGATAAAAACACATCAACCATTAGCCAATGCACAATCTCATTCAAAAAGGAATTAATGCACAGATTAATCTAGAAGAAGGACTATGAGGGGGGTACCACTTGACATTATAATTAGGCTAATTCTTTTCAATACTTTAATCAAAAATATTTTTGAAGACAGAAAGCAGGATTATCAAGTTTGCTAATGATTCAAAGTGGATAGGTTGAGTTAAAGTGGTTTTTGGATAACAGGGTCAGGCTTGACCATTATATTAGATTGGACTGAGAGAACTACCCCTAAACTAAATCCTTGTCTTTAGATTGAGTTTGAGGAACTATTTGGTTCCTTCTTCTTCTATTGAATACAGTTTGTTGGGACATCAGTTGGGTGGTCCTGCCTGCCTCTGATCAGTTGGCTCTCTTGGGACTCAGAACTCTAGTGAGATGATGCTGGTGCATTCTTTAGAGGGATGCTGCCCTGGTGAGACTGCAATTACTTCATTCCTGAGAATCCCAAAAGCCCTGTTTCCCATTCTCATCAGAGCCTATTCACAGACTTTTTGTCTGTTCTATGAGGCATCCCATATTCTATCAGCACATTTATTTCTGCTTAAGTGTACAAGTTTCTGACCATTAGAGAATTCTTACTATTCTGAAATGATGTAGCTCCTACAATCCTACTATTTCTAACACTACTGACCTGTAAAGAAACTACAACTTAGTATCTGAGGACCTGTATTCTTGTATTAATGCAATACTCACTGCCTATGTGACTGAGCAAATTACTTAACTATTGGAACTTCAGGTTGCTCATCTACAGGATGAGAATGCTACTACAGTCTGAACTCATGGCACTGTGGTGAAGATGAAATGGAGTGAGATGAGTAAAGCAGTGCAATAACTGACATGTGTTTTTTACTCAGCAATATAATATCTTCCTGAAACCCCACAAATGTTCTTTTTTGTCTTACAAGAAACTGTTGCTTTTTGGAGGTCTCAATAACCCCTCTAAAATGTTTATTTTTATGTTCATAAATCTGTTCTCAAATCTCTAATCACCCAACAAATACATCCATTAGAACTCTTGAGTCTTTTGATTAAATTTAATAAACATTTCCACATGCCTACATACAAGTCATTGTGCAAATGATAAGACCAAACACTACAAATACAAGTGAAATCACATATACACAGCTATATGCACGCACACACACATGCATACACTTTCTATTTATCCATAGACAGATAAGCTATACAAGGGGTGAATATAAGTAAAGGGCTGGTTCACTAATCAAATTAAACCACACAGAACCATGCATATATACAACCTGACTCATTATCAGAACGCTACAATCTTATCAAAAACTCTGTTTTTATAGACAAAATATAGAGAAGTATTAGCAAAGAAAAATGGTAGCAAGATTAATTCTTTATGAGATAGATGATAGGTAAATTTTTATTTAACAGGGTAATAGGGTAAGTGCTGATTTTGAAATTTTATAGCTTATTTTGTATAATTCTGTGACATATAAACTCAGCCTTGTAAGCTGGCTGCTTATTGAACAGTACTGGTTTTCACTGTGGGACCAAACAATGCAGACACAGTGAGGATTAGGTTTCTCAGCTGAAATCCAGGGTGGGTAAACCACCATTAGGAGAAAGCTGTGGGTCAGGGGAGAGCAGGATCTACACAAGGGTGTTAGAAATATTATTCTTTCCCTGTGGCTCATCTCATAACCATCCTTCCCCACCTGCAGACCCCAAATTAGAGACTAAGAAAGAGGAGAGTGGAGAGATTTGTATAAATGGCACAAGTTACATTGATACACATGACTTTTTCTATCTTAAAGATATTTTGCCATATAAAAGTGGAACTGTTGTTCAGCCTAAGCAATTAACTTAATTTCTGCTAAAAATTTCTTTCTTATTTTTCCTGTATATTATCTTATAATTTCACTCATATAAACAGAATACCTTGAACAAGGCGCCAATATCTCCCAAGAGAGGAAGCGCAATCTGTGGTTAGGGAAGAAGAAAGGCAACATGGGAATATGCACTACACTAATCCATATGCTATGAACATGTAATACAATTGCATGCGTTTCTTCAAAATGTCATGCCACTTGAGATTTTTGTCATGGAGTTTCTAGACTCTCACTGTTATTATTATTGGCTTAGCACTGGGCTTCATGTTAAGAAACCAACACACGGCACTCACAGAATCCAGAACACTTTTGAGAAACGTTCACTTTCCTTCACAAACACTCAAACTCATACATATCATTGCTTTGATTCTATAGCATTATTTTATAATTTCACAATGTGGTGACCTTTATGTTTGCCCTATATTATTTTTAAGAAATATATAAGGATAAATTGCTCATTAAAAGAAAATCACTCCTGTGCCAAGCACATTATCAGGCTGTTGAGAAATATGAAGAGTACAGGATAAGTTTGTCTTGAAGTTTGTCCTCATGTAAGTGCAAACAAGCCACAGATTGGCTTAAGTGGTGGACAAGACAGATGCCTAGTGAATTTTGTCTGTGCTTTGGCCACAGATCTGAAAATGCACTTTCCAAGAGACATCTGTACACCCAAGTAACATTTTCCAAGATTTGCAGATGATACACACATGACATACTCAGGGGAAGTTAGAGGACAGTTTAGGCCTCTGTATGTCACTTTTAAAGGCACACAGGCCAAAGCAGTGTGGGAGGTAGAAAGGGATTTGTGGGGCTGAGAACTAAGGGGCCAGATTTGGGTTTCACTATACAAAATTCATAATACAATGTCATGTACCATATGGCCTCTCAAAATTATAACTGCTGAGTCTAAGGCTATTTAAAGGAATTTCACTGTTGCTCAAAGCAAGGTTTAACCTCAAATAAAACTTTGAAACACACGTTTAGTGTATAAATCCATTTTCTAAGAGCCTACTGAAGCCGGTTTTCATAATTTTATCATCTCAGCAATTTAAACCCACAGAATCAATGGACACATCCCATCTTGTGGGCAACTTACCTGCTAACTTTCATTTAGAAAATGAAATTCACTTAGTCACTACCATTAGAAAGAATAGATATTGTGGTTATATATCTTATCTAGATTTTCTATGGAACTGAATGAAACATTGTATGTTAGGGTTCAGCCTAGGGCAAAATTGTACAGCTGAATTATATCCTTAGGAAATAAGTATTCATCACACACACACAAATGCTGACCCAGCTTGAATTTTGTCCCCTCCACAAAATAATGGGGATAAACAAAATCACCAAGCAGTCACTGAGCATTCTAATTAGTTTGGACAGCAAAATTTGCTTGATAGGCTGTTTGGCTTCTGGGTACACTAAAGATATACAAATTAGGCAAAGTCTATCTACATACCGGGTCACCTGGGGGGCCTGGCAGGCCTGGCTTTCCATCCCTCCCTGGGACTCCCTGAAAACAGAGGCATCAAGTTCAAACCTTTCCAAATTGGCACAGATGCACATTAAAATGGAGGTGGGGTGTGGGAGAAGGTAAAGAAGTTCCTTACATCATTTCCTGGGGAGCCTGGAGTTCCTGGCAACCCAGGGAGGCCTCGAGGACCCTGGAAAAGGAAGAAAATAAAAATAGTTGCTTAGGAGGACAGTCTTTCAGTAATTTCCTCAAAATAAGTAAGTAAAATTTGCTATGCTGAGCAACTTCCTTAAGTAGCTTACCTGAATACCAGGCTCTCCAGCTGGTCCTTGGGAGCCCTGGATAAAATGAGATACAATTATCAGATTTCTACCAGGACTGTCCATAAATTATCTCTTATTGACTTGGCAGAACAACAGGATTTGCCATCATGCACAGTCTTGAAAGTGGCTGCAATTTCAGGTCGAAGGCACACATTTAACCTGCTACTGGAAACAGTGCTTTTGCTCAGATACCCAAGCTCTCTCTCTCATTCCATCACATATCACTGTACACTCGTGAGCACACAGACACGGCCTGCGGATTCTATGTGATCCGAAGCTGACTGCCCACGGGGGCAACTGGCCCAGGGCTTCCTTTCCTGTCTTTCTACTTTGAGTCACTTCTCTCTGAATAAAGATGCAGGGCATGAGTTCAGTGACAGAAGTAGGAAGTGAAGCATCATGACTTATTATTTTCTAGCATTCGGAGTAACTAAAGTGAGGCTGAGGTTATCAGAGAGCCCAATGGCACTCATATCCCTATTCCATGTCCATGGTCACTGCATTAGGAATTTACATCCTATGTCAAGTAAACAGCTGGTTTCTTAGTTATTTAGTAACTGATCACTGATTTTCTTTTCTTATTTTTAAAATATCAAAGCCTTTTGCTCCTTTCTGATTTATACTGTGTCCCTAAGTGTTTTTTTCTTAAACTCATTATCTTCTTAGTAAGTTCTTGATATAATTTTTTACTTTAATTTCCCATCTCCAGTAGCCTTTTACAGTTTTGCTATTATGGTGTTTTGAAAATGTTCCCTTAAACCTCTGGATTTGGAAATTTCATCCCCCAAATCATGTTAATGTCATTTGTAGTTGGGGCCATTGGGAGGTGAATGGGGCTGCCAGGATGGCACTAGTGGCTTTCTAAAGATGGAGGAAGACCCAAGCTAGCAAGTCAGCTTGGTCTCACACAGGATGTTTGCAGCCACATTGTGATGCAGCAAGAAAGCACACACCTGATGCTGTACCATGCTGCTAATGCTTCCACCTTTATTCTTTATAAATAACCCAGTTTCAGATATTCTGTTACAGCAACTGAAAATGGACTAAAACATTTGCCCTGAAAAATCAAACACCAGCCATATACAACGTCACCAATCATTATGCTTTCTTTTAACTTTAATTATAACTGTAATACAAGGCTGTGATGCTGTGATAACAAATATACATATATATATTTAATAACTTAATGTAGGCATTCTTATCATCTTGCAAACATACATATTTGTACTTTTAGTATATAAAATAGAAGTATAAAGGGTTAAATGATTGCTTCTAATTCCAAAATCAGTGTATCTCTGCCTAGCATCTCTAAGTCAACAAAATATAACCCCAATGTTCATCAATTTTCTCTGTACAGTGTTTCCTTCTCTGACCTTCTATTATTTTCTCCTTATTAAGACTTGTCATTAGAAGACACGGGGCCTGGCTCAAGTGGTAGAGAAGCTGCCTAGCAGGCACCAGGCCCTGAGTTCAAATCCCAAGGACCACAGAAAAAAGACTTGCCGTTGCATTTTGGTTTCTAACATTGAAATTAATTGGGTTTCAAGAACTCAATTGAATTTTACTTACCATTCTGCCAGGAATTCCTACCCCTGGTGGGCCCACATCACCTGGGGAACCGTGGACACCTGGCAGTCCTCTTTCACCCTGTGAAACAAGATGTTCTCGTTAGTGCAATGTTCAAGAAGCATGGATTTTTCTGTCACATTTTGTTAACATTAATTCTTTTAAAATTAGTTATGATATTTTTATACCTTTGGCCCACGTGGACCAGGTACTCCAGGCATTCCATCTAACCCCTAAAAGAAAGGAAAATACAAAAGGAAGTGAATACATTTCTTTTTCTAAAAATATTGAAAACAACATAGAAGTCATGATTCAAAAATACGTTGCGTTGCTCTTCATTTTACTTGAGTAAGCCTTTTTTTTTTTGCAAGGAAGAATAAGGAAGGACTAGAAACAAATTTCAATAGATTACAGATGCTACATAGTTACTATGAATGTAAGAGGTACTTATGTATAAATAAAACATCTACCACTGAGAACTATAATTGCCACTGCTAACAGACATAGAAGGTTTGAAGAGGATGAGAAAAAAGGCACACAAAACAGGCGTGTTGGCTACTTAGATATTCTGGTCATGCAGTTTTCTATGTCCTGGGAAAAGGCTGGATCACGGAGACATTTTCTGTGAATGACAACCTTTGGCAACATCTGCAAAGCTCTGGAAGGGCAATGTCAGGCATTTGTCTTAAGGCAGAGTCTTAGGAAGGTTCATGGTTTTAAACCAGTGTACTAAGATCCATGGATCCCTCAGGAATCACACAGGATTCAGAGGGCCTATGCATCTTCCAAAATCAAGTGCAGAAGAATGGGTGCACAGGCTTTTCTTCAGAATAGAGCCCCTAGCTTACATCAAACTTTCCAAGGTGTTATACCTCTGATGTAAGGAACAGGATGAATGCTTCTTTTCTGGCAGGCCCACTCTTACACTTGTGCCCTGAAACTGGGAGCCCCTAAGTCAGAGTGAATGAACTTTCAAGGAAAATCTTAGTAAAAGGGCTGGCACTTACTGGTTCCCCTGGCAGACTCTTCCCTGGAGGACCTGCCTCACCTTTTGGACCAGGAAGCCCAGGAGGGCCTGCAATCCCACCTGGGTCTCCCTGCACAAAACAAGATGAGATTCTTAGTTTGCTGCTCAGGTTTATGATGGGAAGTGGGAAAAGACAGTATCGATAATCCATTATTTTCATTTGTCATCACAACCAGTCAAACTTCATTCATTCATTTATTCACTCATTCATTCACTTACTCAGTTCTCCAATAATACATGCTGAGCGCCTAATTCACTTTAGGCACTGTGCTAGTTACCTTAAGTGCATTTAGATTTTGTAGTGATTTATGTTACAATAGGTTTAGCAGTATCACGAAACATATATACATGTGCATAAACGCAGGCACAAAAAGTACGTGATTATTCATGAAGTTCTTTAGATGACGTTTACGTTTTCCTTATTCTCTAATGATTCAATCTTAATGTGCTTTTACCACATAGATATCAGTAAACAGATCCTGAAAACCTAAGAGATTTCTTACTTCTATACCACAGTTGGTACTGCGCCTGACAGTGTCTATGTTCTGACATCTTTATCCTTAAGTTAGCTCATCTATGGAGTTTGTGCACCAGAACCTGGGCCTCTGCAGTGCACAACTCAGAGGCAGCCATTCACCACATCGTAGTTTATATAAATGTCTGTCCCTTGCACCAAACCACAAGCTTTGTGCTGTCCTTTCACTTCTCCGATACCCTATGATGCTTGGTCTCTTCCCTACCTATTTACTTGATACACAAAATGAGTAAAATATGAACTATACCTTTTCTCCTTTAACACCTTGTTTTCCTGGGATACCATGTTCTCCTGCTGATCCCTAAAAATTCAGAGTTAAAAGGAAAGAGCAATTAGGACATCTGCTAAGAAATAACATTTCTAACTGTGAATCTTTGTAAATGAACAGAATTTTAACCTATAAGCTATAAGGGGATGGGTTGATTTTGTTCTGTTAGGGAAAAATATTAGTTGAAAATATGTGGCTTATTGTTTCAAGTGAAGTCAACTGGATACAATGGGAAAGAGACAGATAGATAGACAGATAGACAGACAGACAGATAGATAGATAGATAGATAGATAGATAGAAGTGTCATACCCATATGATTACCAAGAAGGGTAGTATCACATCATAATTAAAAAAGACAATAAGGTAATGAGAAATATGTTCCATTCTGCTTTGCAGCCATTGCTCTTTTCCTTTTCATTTCACTCTCTTTTCAGCTCCAGCCACTATCCTTAACCTCACTTGAGCATCTTGTGGTTCCACCTGTGCAACCAGTCTGTTCTCTCTTTCTATAAAAGATATCTACTAGGTACCCATGAATTGGTTCAGTAATTGGCTTTGGGCAGCAATAAAACACTTTGCTCTGGATGTCTGAAGTACCAAGCAGAATGAGTGATGACCAACAGACCTTGGGAGGAGAGAAAGAGGTCAAAGAGATGCCCTAAAAGTTGCCTAACGAGAACTCTAACTGTGGTCAGATAGTGATCAAGAAGTTGTGACCAAGGGTTTTTCTTGTTTTGCTCAAGTGTGGGTTGATGGGAAACTCTTAGCTTCCAAGTTTTCAGATGGCTAGCGAGGTTGTCCAAGGCACAGAAAGTTGATCTGGGCAAATAGGTAGACAGATGTTTCTAAGGAAAATGAAAGCAGGTGTGTATGTGTCTGGGGCAGGGATATTATAATGTTGCTTGATGATCTCCCTCCAACTTCATTATAGAAATATTTTCACCCAAAAGACTTAAAGCCAAAGTGTTTTCCTTAGATGGTGATTTGAACCCAGGGTCATGCATATTGGAAATGCTTGTGTTCTCTTGGTTTTCCCTACTTCTTTTGACACCTCCAGTCTCCCTTATTGAAGGCACATTACTACCAAACATGTCCAAAATGATCATTTAGTTAACTTAGCTTCAAAGACCTACATATTAGGTTAAGGTCCAAAGGCCCTTATATGAATACATAAAGGGAGGATGAACCCCCGCTAAGAGCCCAAGGTACGAGTATGATCAGTTTCAGTGGCAGAGATGGACCACGTCTTTGGGAAATGTAGCATAACTCCATTACACGAACAATACTGACGTTCTTTAAAACTTGTCTTAGTTTTGATTTCATTTCAAAATAATGAAGATACTATACATACAACATCTCCTGGTGCTCCTCTGGGCCCCGTGGAACCTGCAGGTCCTTGCTGACCCTAAATAGAAAGTGATATATGCTTTAACTTTGTTTGAAAAATAGAGAGAGTGTGCCTGATATTTTTTTTTTTCTTTTGTGGTACTGGGGATTAAACTCAGCGCTTCATGACTGCTAGGCAAGTGCTGTATACCACTTTTTGTCTTTATTTCATTTTTGCGATAGGGTCTCACTAACTTTTGCCATGATGGCCTCAAAATCATGATCTTCCTGCCTCTGCCTCCAGAGTAGCTGGGATTACAGGCATCTACCACTATGCCCAGCCTGTACCTGGATATTTATAGAACATGACATGACATTTGTTTGTAGACAGATGGACTTTTAACCATCTCACTTCTATGTACAATGATCAAATTGCTGTGGACTTACCAAAATAGTTTCTTGGTGTTTCATTTAATGGTTCTATTTTTACCAGCAGGTGATGACTGGGTAACTTGCCTTATCAATTGGCTGGAAGCACATCATATGACTCTCTTCCACATTTCCCCCAAACTGTTCTTTCTTGGGACAAACCTGCAGACTCACATGAGGGAAACTCAAGCACCTCAGGGCTGCATAAGTTTGGTTTGGAAACAGAATCCTGAATCCTGCTCCTTTTTAAGAATACAGCTCAAGGTCATAAATTTAGCCCACATTGTTTACTCTTACAGCTTTTAGGGATGTCACATGAATATGCTCTGAAAATGCATGTTAAAATCCTAGTGTGACTGAAAAAGTAGTTATGTGTATGCAATGGCATAGCCAGTGTGTGTGTTGCGGGGGAGAATCACCATGCAACAAGATAAAGTCTCTGAGAACATCTGTGACAAAAATGAGAGGCACACCAAAGCACTGTTGAGAACAAAGAATGGCTTTGTTTCCAAATATACTGACTCCCTAATACGTATTAGCTACTTCTTATATACCTTTAGTCCTGGGCTTCCCATTAAACCAGGGGGACCAGGATCTCCAGGTTCTCCCTAAAATTGAGTGGGAAAGAAAGTTAAATGTTAACTAGCATTTTCACGAGCTCCTTAAGGTTGTAGAAGCACTTGAAGAATCCTAAGAGATTACCTTTACTCCCTGTGATCCTGTCATCCCAGGTTCTCCCTGTAAAGAAAGCAACCACCATAAGGGTAATGCAAGGGTGCGGATGAAGCTAGACATCCCCAACACATTACATGGGTTTCCACTATTAACACACAAGAAAGAGGGAAACCATGGAAGACATAAGGAAGGTTCATTCTAAAATATGACTCAAAATACTTATTGCTAATACATAAGCAATTACTTCTTATTTCATTTCTTCTTTATAAAATTTTTCTGACTCATGTTGCATTAGTGCTACATTCTCTTCTTAGCTAACACTGTTATGATTTGCCACCAACTAATTTTATCTCCCAGAGAATTAAAACTCCAGATAAGGGTTGGGGGAAGAACAGACCCTATGGTGAAATGTGTGGTGATTCCACTATTAGGTACTGTATAGGTATTTAATAAAAAACAGAAGAAAGTAAGATATATAAGATACAATATTGCTTTCCTTATTTTTCATGATAATAATATGTTTGATAAACCCACTTTGTGTTTTTAAAAGAAATTTTTAAAAAACTCTATCCTCTGTTGTAATTTTGTAGTTTAGATGTTATAACTAATATCTTGTAACATTCATGCTAGTGTATGCTAGTGTAACAATCACTAGCAGTAATGGGTTAAAGAAACCCTGTGTAACCCAAACCAAAAGTTAAAGTATTATTACATGACAGCACCTAACAAGGTTTAAAATGGTCAAAAAAATCACAGAAGTAAAAGTAAATACTCAGGAAGCTTATTTTTATCAAATGTATTAGGCTCTAAAGTAAACATAATAGAAATCATAGAAAGAAATCAATGAAGTAGAAAACCCAAGATAGTGATAAAACATCTACTTACTCTATCTCCCTTTTCACCTTTTGTTAAAGGTTCCCCCTAGGAAAATGGGTAGAAAACAGAATCAATTATAAACAGTTTTAGAAATAAGCTCTCCAAAGCTAGGTGTGGATAAACCCTGCAGGCCAAAATTACACCTCCACTGCACATGGTCTTCTTTTAGAGCTGAAAGGCAGAGTATGAGAATTAATTTATAAACTCCTTCGTATTCCCAAGTGCACACTGAGTTAATCATTCTAATATTATTAGAGGATCCCAAGTGGTTGACAAATTGAAATGCTGCCCAAGGCCAAAACTTCTTATTACCCAATGAAGATGAATAATCACACACACACACACAAATTGGAGGCAGAGTGAGTATGAAAACAATGAAATGTTAAATGGAAAGGCATTCACAGCTGAATTCTTCCAATGGCTAAATTGTGTACTTAAGCATATAAAATCATTATTTAAAAAATACTTTTACAGTTTTCATTTTTTCTTTAATGAAAATGACGTGAAGGGGATAATACTGCGTAAATAATATTACACGGGTTTCCAACTGATAAGGGTTCCTGTTGTGTTTAGGTATAACAGTCCTAGGGAAGAGATAAAAGCTATGGGGGATACTCCTTATTAACCGACACTCTTCCACTGTCACTGAGTTACGCTGCCACAATGCAGCTTTGGTTCTCTAAGTTACTAAGTACATCATCTCGTTGATCTTCATGGCAATGTGAAGAAGATATTACTATCCCTTTTCAAGGATGAAGAAATGAAGAAAATACTCAGGAATGTTCAGCAACTGAGCTGTGATAGATCCCTCTATTTTTCTACAATAGCATTCAGTCTACTTTATGTTTCTTTGTCTTATGTTGGCTATATATTTTGTTAGTATTGAAATAGAACCCATCTTAATACTCATAGCACTTTGGTGTCTCAAATAGATATTTACATTGTTGGTATTCAGTCAAGGTTTACTAAATTTGGGAATTTAAAGGAGTGCAGATCTAACAGTAATAGCTAACATTTATTGAGTTCTTACAATGTATCAAACATTGTTCTAATCACTTTATACATATTAACATAGTTAAATCTCAGGTGTCAATGTGGGGAGGTGCTGTTAGTATATTCTTTTAAAGATGAGGATGCTAGGACAGAGAAGTTAAATAATCTCCCTAAGACTACAAAGCCAGCAAAGGATGGTCCAGGATCTAAACCCAGGCAGCCTGGTTTCATTCAACTCCAGGCTTTACTTGTTCAGCTGTCTGATTTGATTCTGTAATCAGATTTATGCATTATTTGAATTGAGTGTATTGCCAATAAGATAGAAACCATAAACTTCAAAAAATTATTTTACATATGAAAGTCAAGAGAAAATGTGAGAACCAGCATGGTAGATATTACAACTCTCAGAGGTTGCTTAAAGATCCCTATCCTTTTGAATGAATGAATCACTTGTGTGAGATAAAATGACCCTCAGTGATTTTTACCATGTATCCTATGTGTTAGGGACTATGGGCTCACCTTCTCCCACATTTCCTAGCTCCATTACAGTTATATGGGGCTAATTATGGCAACAAAATCAAACCAGAAATGACAAGATGAGGCAGTGAGAAGTCCTTCATAGCTCTCCAGTCCCACTTCCCTGGGGTGGTGACTGAGGTGACTATATATACCAAAGGAGATGTAGCTATATGGTGGTAATCAGCCTGGAAACTGAATGGGATGGACACACCTCCTGCCCCTCTCCACTGAACCATGCTGAGCATATTGCACAAGCAAGAGAACCTTCCTTGGGTTAAGCCACAGAAATATCAGGGTTACAGTTACTCAGTATGACCTAGCCTATACTGACTAACATACCCCATATGGACCCAACATGACCAAATCCTTCATTATTGGTTAACTTCTATATACTAGATCAAGGTTTTCTTTATATTCTTCTTTTTCAGGCTTCATTCTAAAACACCTATGTAATTTTGAAGATTTGAGATGAGGTTAATTACACATGAGTTGTGGGTCACATTACTTCCACCACCGCTTATTTCTGCCGATGTCATACTCGTCCTGCCATTGCTTGTTGAGTGTCACTATCAAGCTCAAAATTCATATCAACTAAAGTGGCTTGTACGAGGAAAACGTCCAGGGGGTTGGCTGTATATAGACTTGATATTTAGTTCTAGCTCCAATGGCTATGATATGTGGGCAAGTTGTTTAAACTTTCAGAGTGCCTTTCCTTTCTTTAAAATCATGGAGTTCAACCAGATGGTCGCTTTAAGTATATTTTAGCTCTGATGTGTTGCACATCTAGTCATATTCTCAATGTCCAGTGGAGGAGGGGGACAAATTGCCATTTTAAAGTTACCATTCAGGATCAGTGGTTCAGAATTCCACTTTGGATGAAGGATGATGGCTACGCTTCTGTTTGAGCCTTTTGGCTATTATGCAAAGTCAAGTCTAGATCCTGTTCTATAATGGAATGGTTGATACTGCTCTGCACAGTAATATAAACTTGGGGGAGGAAGGCAAGCAAAGACTTATGGAGAGAATAGGGTAATGATGGGATCAAGAGAAGAGTTGGGGGGAAGAGAAGCTTGTCCTCTTGGATAAGTAAGATGAGGCTAAAGCCCGTCATGATGTAGCAGGCAGGCTCCCCTGAATGGTGATGGTGGGAGAGAAAGCCAGAGGGACCAGCCCACCTATGTGCAATTCATGGCTCTCATACATATTAGCTGTGTACCCTAAGGAAAGTCGCTTAATCTCTGTGTCTCGCTTTCCTCATCTGAAGAATGGAAGTGATAATAGCTTACCTCTAGAGAGGCAAAGGCATATAACCCCTAGGAAACCATGAAATTCTCCAATTCTTGCCTCTTGAAATGTTGTCCATGGACCTACAGAACCAGCAGCACCTCCGAGCTTGTGAGAAATGAAGGCTTTCAGGCCCTAACCCAGATCTACTGAGTAAGATTCAACAGGAATCAAGAACACGTTCACATTTGAGGAGCACTGCTCTAACTCAATGAAACCTTTTCTTTTCGCTCTTCCTGCCTTTCCAGCGAAGTTTTACTAAATCTTGATGCCAGAAATTAAGAGAAAGGGTGTCAATGTTTGGACTTGGAGTGAAGACGGTGACGACCTGGAGAAGAAGCAAGCAGATGTTAAGAGGAGCCTTCAAATGTGGACCATCAGGAGTGAGTTGGAAGGTGTGGAAGGGGCAGTAGCCACTGGGCTGGATTTGTGGAACATGAGATTTTCCAGACATCCTTGGAAACACTGAGTTGGAGAACTCTACTAAAGACTGTTTGATCCCGCATCACAGCAGGGAGGCTCAGACCAGACATGAAGGACAAGCATGACCCTGAGAGTAGAATAACTGGGTACATAGGTACAGTGTTGCTTTTAAAGCTGCCTCCGAATATTGCCATGGTTGCTAAAGATGGCTAAGTGTTAAGGTGAGGCAAAGCGAAAGCTTGGCATTAAATACTTTCACTATTGTTCTTGTTTGGCATTTTAGTGACCTCTTCATTTTTTTATCCCCTCAGAAACCAAGATTCCTGATTCACCGTGGAAGGAAAATGGGTAAAAGTGATTTGAAAAGCTGTATTACATTTAAAAAGATTGTATGCTAAGCCTGTCTCTTGTAGCCTTCTAGGTTTTTGGTTCTTTTTAGTCCTTGATATTTTTTATGAGCACCATTAAACTAAAAAGTCGTTTTTTGTAAGGTGGCTTTTTGTAATCTCTTTAAGTGATCCTACTTAAATATAAATGAGATAGCAGGGTTTTTAAAAATCTTCTCTCCCCCTACCAAAAGAGATGTTTCAGAAGAAACTGGCCACAGCAATATTGAAAAGTGGCTTGGGAAGTCACTTTTATCTTACAGAAAACAGAAAGGAAAACAATTTCAGAAATGTACTGAGAGCAGTTATTTGAGCAAATGCATAAACGTTTCCCATTTTTTAGATAAATTAGTACAGTCTTTGGACTTATTGATTTTAATACTCATTTTAGCTATACTGCTTATTTATATCAGGGAGGTTTAGTGGTTTTAAAGCCTGGGTCTGGAATCAGCCCACCTATGTGCAATTCATGTCTCTCATACATATTAGCTGTGTGCCCTAAGGAAAGGTGCTTAATCTCTCTGTGCCTCGCTTTCCTCATCTGAAGAATGAAAGTGATAATAGCTTACTTCATGCAATTTCTTTATGGATTGTGATAATACATGTTGTAAACTTGCTTAAAGATCTGATCTGTTGTTCATGACAGAGTCAACCAAAGTCTATGAAATAGGGGCTGATGGGAAACATATTTTTAATTCAATTTTTTTAATAGTCTTCCTCTGCCCTCAAAACTTAAATACTCACAGGCTCTCCTTTTTGTTCTTTAGGGCCAATAGACCCTGGAAAACCTGGCAGTCCAGTTTCACCATTTTAAGAAAAAGCAGAAAAGAGATTTTGCATGAGGTTAGATAAGTACTGTTTGACTGCAGGTTCAGAGTGATTGACTGCTTCCTTTTGACCCAGGAATCCATCTACTAGTTTTCAGAATCTAGTCTGGCTATTTGCATAACTAAGTGTTTATCAGCACCTTCATTGCCTTTAAGTCTTTTAGAAATCCATAACATTTCACTATGATATTTAAAATTAATGTGAAACAAACGTCAGTTATTTTCTCAAGGAAAGAACATCTAGAGGAGAAAAAATAATGATTTTTGTTCTGGCATATCAAAACATAAAAAAAATTGTGATCTCAAAGATATCAGAGAGTTTAAATGTCACAATAATCCAGACTCATTTTCTTTCAAACCCTTCTTCTTTTCTTTTTCTAGGTAGAGAGTCAGTAGTCACATGAAAAAAAATGAGTCCCTCAGTTGTTCTCTTACTGCTTAGATGACCAGCTCACTGTGGACAAAGAAGGCATTTTCTTGTCAGGTGGTGACAGCAGCAGCTAAGAAATGTCTAAGATGTTCTAACCATAACATCTTACAGAGGGATTTGTATGTGACATATAAAGAGTATTTGCAGAGAATACAATTAGAGGGATAATACTTGTAGAAAGGAATTATGTCACTAATCGGACTTCAGCAGAGTCCTGGCACTGTACATCTTGTAGTATTTAGCAGGGTCCCTCAATAACCACCTAATTCTTCAACATAGCTATTAGAAGATATGCAATTCTGGTTTTTCTCTCCCACCTCAAGAGCATTTATGTAAAATGATTTTCACCATTACATTTCTGGACTGATATCCTGGGGTTTTTTGCTTCCAAAAAACAAATAGAAAATAAAGTAGAATATGGTAAACCTTCATGTACTAGGCACTTAAAATGAAAGAAATTAAAGAATTTATAATCAAGAAGAAGCCCTCTTTATTTCCTTTTCTCTTCCCATTCCAGAGGAATTCACTCTCATGAATTTAGTAGTTACCTTTCAGTCTATATTTTTTCATTTTTACTGGATGCATGGAATCATAAACAACATATTACTTTAAGTATTTAACACAAATCCCATAAAGACCTTTATCTTTTTAAAATCAGCACAAATTAATTATACCAAAGGGTTTCATTGTGATATTCCACACATGCATGTAATATACTTTGATCAAATCCTTTCTTATTCCCCCATCCCCTCCAAAAGTTGCTTTTAGTGGGTATCATTATGCTATTTTCATACATGTATATGTGTATATATATATTTTAATCTATAGCATTTTGTAACTTGTTTTTTTCTTTCACTCAACTTTGTTTTTAATATCCATCTGTATTGACACATGTATCTCCTTCATTCATTGTAACTACTGGTTACCATCTAATGTGCTGATCTCAGTCCAATTGATGGACACTTGGGTTGTTCTCCGTTATGAACAAGGCTGCAGGGAGCATCTTAACCCTGTCTCTCTTGCATGGATGTGCGCATGTCTTTGTTTTGAAGCCTTAAACAACAGTCTACCCAATTATTACAGCCCTAAAATCTTTGTCATATTTCTACATTTCTATAAAAATCCGTACTTTTGGATTTTGTGTAATGGACAGTCATGATCATGTTTTTATTGACCTGTCTTCTAGATTTATAAACTATATTTAATGAACATAATATTGATTTTATTAAATTTAAAAAATCTCAGTACTAATTTTTCATACTACCAAGCTTTTAGTCAGTAATGTTAATGCCCTGTTTGGGACAACCAAGTAACCAAATTGATAGAGTCAATTTACAGACTTGTTGGCATGTAAATTCTACAATAGTGCTTCTCAAAGTTTGGTTATCTGCATACAAACTTACATAGTGTCTTCTAAATCCATATGCTATCTATATATCCATAGATTATTTTTCTCTAGATATACTCACACTTTAAGTTTAAACACTTAATATGTTCTTTAAAGTAATCCCATGAAATTTAGAGTTTAGTGAGCTACATCTTTTTAATTTAATTTATTTTTGATTTTATTAGCATATGATAGTTGTTCGGGAAAATATATTGTGATATTTACATATGTGCTTACAATATATCTTAGTTAGATTTACCCCCCCATCATTCTTCCTCCTTCCCCCAACCCCCTTCTTAGAAAAATTTCAACAGGTTTCATTCTTCTATTTTCATATATTGATACAAAACACATTCACCATATATATATCCTCATTTCCCTCTTCCTTGTGCCCTCCCCCTCCCCGCACCCATCCCCAGAATAGCTAAGTTTTGGAAGCAGCCCAGATGCCTCACAACTGATGAATGGAATAAGAAAATGTGGTTTATGTACACATTGGAATTTTATTCAGCCTTAAAGAAGAATAAAATTATGTTGTTTGCAGGTAAATGGATGGAACTGAAGAACTTCGTGTTAAGCTAAGTAAGCCAGGCTCAAAAAAACCAAAGGTCACATGTTTCCTCTCATATATGAAAGCTAGATCTATAAGTTAAATGTATATGTAGAAACATATATGATCATATATATGTGTGTGTATATGTGTGTACCTACACACATATATGTATATGTAGTAACAGAGAGAACAAAATTATATTACTGAGTCTGTCTGAGGGGGCTATGGGAGATGGGAGAGAGAAAGAAAATGTTAGAGAAAGAACAATAAGGAAACAGCCCATCTCTATATGAATACAACATAATGCACTATACAGTAAGCATGGGAATAGAGAATAAGTAAATAACAGGGGAGGGGTTAATCTGATAAAAGCAGGATACATGCAGACCTGAAGTACCAAGGCAAAATCTCCTTGGACTATCAATATATACTTAGATAAATTTCTTTTTATCCTAATATGCAGTAAAATATAGAAGCATGTTTTTCTAGCATCTAAACATCTTAGAGTAATCTATGTCTTACAATTATCACATTGTAGGAGAAATCATTTTTTCTTTTAGAGAGAGTAAATTGTATTCAAAATAAGTAAAGAGAGATTTTGGTGACTACTTTAAGGCATGAATGTTGTGGATTGAAAGAAGAAATAAACAATTGGCCAGCACTAAAGTCCCTAGTATACAGGTGTAAAGGAAAAATATGCCTATAATTAGACTAATCTAATAAACAGAAGTAGAAAGCACTAAGTGCTTCTAGAAACTAGTTATAACAATCACATCAGCCCCAAATCAAAGAGGGAGGGGTAGGAGAATATCCATGGAGAAGTAATTGGGCATTTGAGCTGATGAAAACAGAGCTGAGATAAAATCTACAGAAAGGACTGAACAGGGGTGTGGTCCATCTCTGCATAGTCCCTGGGTGAGGTTGGCCTTGGAGGGAACCATAGGAACTCATTCCTCATATAAAATTCTGCAAGCAAAAGCATTATACTCAATATTAGACACATACATGCTGTTTTTCATATTTAAAATGAACATGAGTTGAAACACAAGTGATGAATTTACTGAACATCAGGAAAGACCATCCTTCAGTGTAACACGTTTGATGCTATTTAAAAGGTCATGTGCTATTGAGACTCCACCTTGCCTACTTAAAGTCTGCTCCAAAAGACACCTGTTATTTTCTCAGGAGTCCTTATTCTGCCACCTTCTTCCACTCTATAAAGAGCAGCTCTCCTCAATATATTGCTAATACATAATCCCTTCACCATCTTTTCTGTCTCTGGCAAGCCACAGAGTGGGGTTGTCATTTCAATTTTGGTAGACTGCATACGATGGCCTCCATTGCCATTTAGTGTTAACATCCGGTCATGCTCCTTGGTGACTCTCCCTTAGCATTCCTGATAGAGAATGTGACTATTAAACTGGAAGTGATTTATATGTACATTCTAAGACTGCTTGTGCGTATTCTGGTGCCTCTTGATGAAACTGCTTTCCAAATATAGGCTGCCTTTTGTAATCCTAATTTTCTGGTATATGGAGGAATGGTGTATTATACAGCAATGATCAGTCATTCATGGGTTTAACTTATATTTATAGTTAAATCTCTTATTTTACAACACAACTCAAGTTGTTTCTGTTAGAATTTTGGAGGTCAGCACAAAGAGGAGCAAGACAATGCAACAACTAATTATGAAAAAGAGTTAAGTGAGACCTCATGAAAGGAAAGAAACTTTAAAATAGATGAGTAGGAAAGAACAGCTCTTCAGTGATGGCCTAATGTGTGTTAGAAATTGTGTTTTGGGGTAAATTCATATCATTTGATTTTAATCTTCCTATCTACTCTTCATGTAGATATGATTGTGCCCATTTTGTGACAGAAGAAACTGGTACTTAGAGAAAGCAAGGGGCTTTCCCAAGGTGGCACATCTGTTAACGCCACAGTCAACTTTTGTTCCCAAAGTCAATGTTCTTCCCTCCACTCAGTGGTTCTCATCCTTGACTTCCTGTTAGAATACCTGAAGCACCTGTAAATAGTGGAGACAGTGGTCCCTCCACCATCAAAGTCTCCACAGACCGGGCTTCACCACAGGTGTTTTTGAAAAGCTCTCCAGGTGATTGTACTTTTGCAGCCAGGGGAACCATTGGGCATAACACAGAAACTGTGATAACTCATAAAAAACCACAATTAAAAACTAATATATTAATCCAATTATATTTACAACTTCATCTTTATACTTCATATATATTTATATTTCATATGTATATGTTATAACTTCATGTAAGTGAAGTTTATAGATTGTAAATGAAGTTATAAATATAACGTATACATCTAATATGAAGTTATAAGCAGCGTTGATTTTGCTCTTCTAACCACTGTTATACTTATGTTTCATTAGTTTATTTTATGTGTTACTTATTGGCAGAATGTTTCCCTTATTTATGACAATTAAAAAAAATTCTTTTATATGTACATTTATGTCAGGAACTGCATCAAGTTCCTTGCAGACTCTTTCTAGGTGATTTATTTGGGTAGGAAGAGGGAACAGTTTGCCACTGGCTTTTTCCAAATCCACTTAAGATTCTGAAGCAATTAGAAAAGATTTTGAGCAACAGAAAAGGTCCTTAGGGGTTGAAATACACCTGTTTTCTAGAATCAAATTTCTCATCAGTGAGGTCTTATGAATTCCTAAGTAACATATGCTTCCTAATGAACACAGCAAAACAGAAGCCAGCTGTTTTCTTCCAAGAAATGAATCATCATTTAAATGCTTTAAAAGTGTCACAACTCTGTTCTTTGCTCAGCTGTCCTGTGTGACAAGCTTTGTGGCTTTCTTTTGGTCCCCCATCCACCCTAGCCTGCAGGGGTCTAGTAGTAATTGCTTAAAATGCAATGCGTTTGTTATGGTGGGATATAGTTTCTGAAAGCTATTGAGTTACAGGATGCAGTGCTAATGTACTAGCAGGAAGATCCAAGACACAGAAGTGACTTACGTTGCTGTGGAATCATTTTTCAATCTTTTAATGTTTTATTAATTTATTTATTTTACAGGAATTTTCATTTTTACGGTTAATCTATAAGAAGCTCCTAGTTTCTGTGGATATTATTTTTCAGCAGTATTTTCTGGTGAGGGCTATACAATCTTTTGAATAGTTTGGCTGTGCTGATTTATTAGGCACAGAAATTGTATTTTCTTGGATTTATGTTGAAATACCCTGCCCTCAATCAAGAGAATTTTTACCAGGTGAATGAATGAAGGTAGCACTCACAGGCCACCTTCCCTCAGAGCATTTTCAAATCTACTTATTTCTGTCTGTAGATTTACTATGCATTGTTTTTTTTTTTCTGAAAATGGCACATTCACAATGAACCCAAGGTCATCAAGAATTTAGAAGCAAACAGGAGTGAAACATCTTTTTGAGTAGAAAAGTTAATCTGTCATTTTTGCCAGTAATAAAATGAAATCTACAAGTGATGACAATAAGAATGTAATGGAAATGTGTGAGCATTTTTACTTTAAAGCTGTTTTTAAAATAACTATTTATCCATTACTGTGCATTATAAAATTCCACCAAGAATGCTCTCACGATGGCCTAGGTTTTGGTGCTTAGAAACACACAAAACAGTGAGACTTCAGATTGGTTTTGCTACCTACATGAATTCATGAACCATCTAACGTGGGTCTTCATTTTCTTTACCTTATTAGTTATTTGCTTGACATGCCCCTTTCTTGTACTAAATTGCTGCTCTGTAGTGATCACCGAAGAGAGTAGCTGCCTCTACAGTGGAGTCCAGGCTGCTGCCTGGTCAGGAGGCAGCTGGGGCTCCAGCTTGCTGCAGGCAGGACAGTCTCCCTGGATGAGGTGACTGCCAAAGTGGAACTAGCCCTGATGTGAGTGTGTAAGTCGCTTCAAACCATGGCCCTTTTATTCACTTTAAAATCTTATTACCTTCTCTCCTTTAGGGCCACCAGCTACATGTTCACCTTTTCCCTAGGTAAAAATAAATGAAAGAAAACAGAAAAAAAGTCTACTTGTTTTATGCATTCAGTCCTTACTTGAAAAAATACCACCATCAAGTAATAGTACTGTAACAGCTTTTGTTAATGGCTATGTCACTTTTGCAGATATCTTTGTCTTTCTCATCTTTTAAAAATATTGTGGTTAAATACTCTGTTAAATAACTTCAACATTAGAGACCCCATTGTCTTTTTTGTGACATCCCAGGAGATGCTTTCTTGAGAAATATCACACCTCTGGGGATAAAACCTTACTTTTTCAAATGCACACCTGGAAACCTCAATGTTCCCCTCTGCCCAGGTGAACTTCTCTGGTCTCCTGCTCTCTCCCCTCTGGAATCTTCTTCATTGCTGTCAGATCACTAATTTCTCTCTACCTTCCATGAGCAGGTGACTCTGCCTGTGACCACACTGAAACTACCCCCCCCCACACACACACAAATTCTTAGACGGCACTTCAAATTCCTGCCACTAACTGTGCATTTGGCTGTATGTAGTCAGTGAGCAGGCTCTCCTCACACCAGGGTCTGCTTCTTTTGTAAGCCCTCTGAATCCCAAGTCCTCTGCCTTCTTAGGAGATTTTCCTTGTTAATGCCACCTATTGCCATTTGATAAAATTGGTCAATTTGGTAAAATTAAGTAAAATGTAGATAAAATTGGCTAATTTCTTTAACATTTCTCCTTGTTTCTCTGTCTACCCAACTATTCTATCTTCCTCATATCTAACACCTGGGCACACATTTCCTTTAAGACAGTCAGTGTGTGTGTCTGTCTGATTCTCTCTCCCTTCCCCCTTCATTCCCTCTGCCTTTCTCCCCTCATTCTTGGACAATTTTCTTTAAAGTAAGATGGCCTTAATGTTCCCATCAGTGAAAACAGACTTTGGACAAGCTTCTTCCTGACTGTAGACCCTGCCTCCCAACCCCTTCCCCCACTGCCTTTTCTTAGAACATTTACTTGTGCTTGGAAATTCTTTTTGTCTTTATCCTTTTGAGATGTACATTTTTTTTAATTTAAAGCTTCTCCTTAGCTTACTTTTCCTTTGGGCAAAGTCAATTAGTAAACACAAATACAGTTGTCCCTAGGTATCTGTGTATGGGTGGAGGGATTAATTCTAGAACACCCCTCCATCCCCACGGATACCCAAATCTATGGATGTTCCATTTCTTTACTTTCATATAACCTAAGTCCATCCTCCCTTTCACTTTAAATCTTCTAGAGATTACTTATAATATAAGGTAAATAGAATACCAATACTTGCTATACTTTATTGTTCAGGAAATAATATCAAGAAAAAGTTCATATATTCAGCAAAGATGCAATTTGTTTTTCAAATACTTTGATCGATAGTTTGTTGATTGAATTCATGGATGTGGAACCCGCAGATATGGTGGGCGAAGTATACCTTGTGTTTTTTCTCTCACTGCAGCACTTGAGAAAAAGCGCTGCTTTTGTTTCAATGGAGTTGAGTTCTGACTGAGTCTTGCAAAATCGCTTTCCTAACTGTTTAATTGTGTCAGCTGTTTTTTTTGCTTTGGCATCATTTATCCATCTCGATATACTCCTAAGCTCACAGCAATTTGGCTTTGGTCCTAACCACTCCACCGCTATGGCTCTCTAATGCCATTAAGGGATCTTGCTGCTCAGTCTAGTGAACTTTTCATTAATGACCTCTTGGCGTCAGTTGTCACTCTTGGCTCACTCTCCTGATTCCTTCTTCCCTTTCTCTGTCTTTTCTTCTTCCTTCTCATCGAGCTGTTAAAGGTTGCCCTTCTTCAGGACTCTGTCCAGATCCTACTTTCTCCCAGGCACACTTGTCTATCCCCAAGGTCTAGGCATCATTTACACAGAGGTAAATTTATGTGTTCATCATGTACCTCACATAGACTACTCACACAGTCTGAGTTTTAGGCTTATATCTAATATTCTACTTGGTATATTCACTGCAATTCTAGGAGCAATTTATATTTTAAAAACCCCAAATATTAAATAACATATAAGTGCATACACAGATGCATAGATGAAAGGAAAAGGTAGTGGAGTTACATCAAATTGTTAACATCGGTAAGTTCAAATGTGAGAGAATGATAATTAATCTCTTCCCAAATCATTTTTGTCTTTTTTAAATGAGCAATTCCATTTTATAATTGAAAAAAATCCAGAAAGGAAAGAAAACCTGAACTCAACCTCTTCCTTTCATAGAACCCCTCCTTTTTCACAGTCTTGGTGTCATTCTTACCACACTTCTTTTTTTTTTTTTCTAATGTACCATTAGTCATTCAAGCTCACTGACTCTGTTTTCCCTGATTTCTTCTCTGTGCTCCCCGCTCGGCCACCATCATATTTTTTCAGGATCATTTGAGTAGCTCCCTAACTGGACTTCTATGATTCACTCTTGCTCCTCTGACACATACACTCTCTACAGAATGTCAGAGAGGTATGTTTAAAAATATTCTGATGCCCTTCCTTCCAAATCTTAACAGCCATCAAATTCCTGTATGACCTGAACTCATTACCTCTCCAGCATCATCTTGGACATTCTTCTCCCTCTGTGCTTCCAACTGTAATGGTCTTCTCTCAGCATCTCTCATGAACCAAGATCCTGTATCAGCTTCTAGATCACCACTTTTTGTCTTCCTTTGTTCTCAAGTATTATAAAATGTCATTCTGAAAACCTGCCTTGGGTCTCTCAGACAAGTTCCCCTCTCATGCAGTCTCGATGAACACTGTATTTTCTCCTCATAATGCTAAGATTTAATTTTTGTTGTAAATTTTTTTTGCATCTCTTACACTAGAATTTAAACTCCATGTTGCACCAGAATTGAATCCTCCATGCCAAGCACAGTACCTAATATAGGAAGCAATGAATCAATACATTTTTGTTGAGTAAATAAGCAAATAGTTCTAATTCATGTGCTTTTCATTTAAGTCTTTTTTTTTTGAAAAATACATGTGTTGGTAGAAAAACTAAAAACATTAGAGTATTTAAAAAACAAAATACAGTCACCTATTCAGATCACTGTTGCTTTGGTTTGATATTTTAAATATTCATTTCTTGTTATTCATACTACTCTAAGAAAAAGTAGCTTAAATTGACATTATTAGCAGTCTTATAATAGATATTATAGACTGTTTAAATTTTTCTATGATTAAATTGAAAGTAAAAATTTTACTTCTCACGATCCTGACAGCTACACAAACCCATAATGCATCAGCAGTTACAAAATGGTAGGTTTCTTGGATACAAACTTCATAGAAACAAATTTTAGAGATTCCCCGACACCACTAGTCACTTAAGCATGGTGTCAGTCATTGTGCACAAGGCAGCTGCATCTCCCCCTAGCCGTACTTTTGCTATGGCATTTTTAGGGAAGCTGTAACATGGTTCACATTATGACTTGCTCAGAGATGATCTTTGGATTAGGAGGCCCCCAGGCTCTTTGACCATGAAGAAGAAGAGCACCCAGAGCATCTCTGATGAGAGTACAATGTAGCCCAACAACCTAGAGATGCTGTGGGTGGGATAGAGAAATGCCTCCATAGCTTCAAGTCATATTGCTTTATTGATATGATTTATGATTTCCTAAATCTTTATTTTCTAGTGGCTTTCATACTCAGAAAGCCCAAAGGGCCATTGATTACCTTTCAGAGCACTATATTTGTTTTATTCAATAACTAGACTAAGAAATTCTAATTAAGGGTCCTCAAGGGACCTTGAGATAACTCTTGGGCAGAATTCAAGGTTGAACTTCAGTAACATTTGTTCACCGATATGTGGTATTTTTTTTCTCCATTTTCTTCAGGCTAATGACACCATACAATCACCTGACTACAGAAATAATAACAGACACAGTCTTTGTGTTTTTGGAACTGAAATTCTGGTTTAGATGCTATTATACTTTTTTTATTAGTTTATTTCAGATCTTGGAATCATTTTGAGGGTTTTTGAAACCCTTCCAAGTAAATATAATAGTTGTACAGTTTTGAATGTGTTCATTAAAAATTCTTGAGAATAAGTGGTGATAGTGGTAGGGAGGGTGTGCTAATCTGCCTGCTCATTCAATGATTCTGGGATGTAGCACTGTCCTTTGTTGTCTTGTGGCAATTGATGAACAGAACTTTGAAACCTATGGTCAGGCAAGTGGGAAGATTTCAGCTACTCTGGTTTTCTTGAAGAGGATATTCTATGAAAAGAAGGGAATGCACTTGAATATGGACAAATTGAACCATAGAAGGTCATTTTTTTGTAGGCTCGAAAGAGTAAAATTATCACCAAATTCTTATGGTTCAACTAATGAATGAAGCCAAGGACATAACTCCCTTCCAGAACAGGAGGTTGTTAAAGGTCCCCTAGGTTAGCTCTTCAGGAACTTGCTCTGATATCCTAGACATGAAGAGCCATAAAGTTAAAAAACAAAAAACAGGTAAACTGTATGGATTACACTGTGTACCTCCCAGCCTCCACTCACACACTGGAGTCCTAACCACCAGTACTTCAGAATGTGAACTTATTGGCAGATAAGGTAACAGATATAACTACTTAAGATATATTGGAGAAAGATGGGCTCCTACTTCAACAAGACAATGTTGTTATAAAAAGGGAAATGTGGACACAGCGACAGGCATGCTGGGAGAATGTCATGTGAAGATGGCCAAGGAATCACCAGAAAGCTTGGAGACATGCTGGGGCCACATCTTTCCCTGGCACCATCAGAGAGAGTCGGGCCCTACCAGTCTTTCATCTTGGACTGCTGGCTGGTATGGCTGAGAGACAATAATTTCTGTTCTATTGGCCGTTCAGTTTGTAATACTTTATAGTGACAACTCTAGCAAGTTAAAACATTTATATTTATATGTGGCCTAAAAAGACTGTGTTCACTTGAAGTAAGACTTGAGAGTGGCTCAAACTCCAAGGTCGCAGTTACTTGCAAGGAAACATTCTACTAATTACACACTAAGTGTATGTGTTGGCAGGGGTGGGGGGAACCCAGGTAAGATCTGGGACTCTCTGTAACCAAACCAAGATCCAAAAGTCTGTATGTCTGTGCCTAAGTCCAGATGCTCCCTGAAGCCAGTGGGTCCTGGGGCACTGAGGGAGAAGGGAAATTAGGACCCAAAGTTAATTTCTAAATCTTTGGGGTTCTCCTGAGAAGGGTTTTCCAAAATCTTGGGGAAGTTTTTGCTTTATGTGCCATTGCTGGGTTTAACTCACTGCTTGGAAAATCTTAAATATTTGTTTATGGACAAAAGTTTTCTGTCCTTTCTAGTCTGTGAATAGTAAAATGAAGTTATGATTTGGTACATGAAAGGAAAAACAGATTATTTTGCTATCAAATTGGTTTTCTGGATCAACAATTTGCAGAAGTAAACACTAGAATTGACTGCTGAGAGGCCTGGCATCAATCTCCAGCATCTGAGACTGAGTGTGGTGATGGAAGATAATTCAACTATGCATTTTCAATGTGGATCTTTAAAAACAAGATCAAATGTAAAATCCGCCATTTCTTGGCCTCCACAGATAACACTTTTTTTCCCCACATAGGGAGCTCATGGCTTTAGAAGTTGTCAGAGCCTATCAAATTTTTACTAAAATCCCCAGAGCTGGAGACAATGAGGAACAGCTTGCAGGAGCAGACTTTCCTTAAGGGGAAGGATAGGCTCAGCATTGTTGCTTTTTTTGCAAACGATGTTGCAGAATGGGAGCAGCTGTTTCCCAAATTATTTTTGTGATAGGAAAATCGACCTTTTATTCTTTGCATCTGCAATGAGCATGCTAATATACACATAAATGCACATATAATTTTCTAGACTTCAGCTCTTTCTACTCCGCACTTCCTTTTTCTTTCTTTTTTGATTTGTGCCTTGAGGATTTCTTTATGCCTGAGCTTCCCCCCCCCCCCGGGTGACATAAGGGAAATTGTCGGGAAAAGATCAATTCCTGTATGAGGGACAAAGGAAAGTGAGAATTCCTGGTATGAAGATGAACCGTGGGGCCTTTTAGTTTAGAACAGGAAGGGGACATACTAGAGTAGTCTGCGGCTCATTCTCCCTTGGGTAGCTGCTCAGCAGAATCTGGACTGCATAACTATTGGATCTGCTGCCAGCAAAGGAGCTGAGGTCCAGGGCTCAAGCACAGAACTCACATAAATCAATGCCAATTTCAAAGGGAAGATTATTTTAACCTTGGAGTGTCACTTTATATGTCTCAATACATGGTCCATTATTTAATCTCCAGGAAAGTTTCACTCAGGCCCCTTCCTCTGTGCTCATTTGTTATATCCAGACCATCAGGCATGCAACAAATCGCAAAATGAAACATTCTCAGTATCCCAAAACAGATGGGGGTGGGTAGGAGTCACTGCCAAGTGAAAACATGCTTCTCACTCAGCACAGCACATTTGGACCTTTCCTTTGTGAAGCTGAGGGTGAGGAGGAGGTGGTTATTACAGAAACATCAGTCGGAGTGGGTATGGGAGGGGGACCTGCCTCTCCCATTCATCCTGGTGGGACCTCAGTCAAAGAGTTCTAAGTCCTCTCAGAAGAAAATGGAATAAAGTGTTTGGTAAATTACCTCCTATTAATCCCTAACTAGGTCTAAAGCCTCCTGGTACTAGTTATATTGCGTCATTTGGTAAAAAATAAGGGATGGTCTTTCCTCTTTACCCAGTGATCTTCCTGTTCCAAAGTCACATTCAGAGTACATGGGACTAAAAACTGTGAGTCAGTTCTGTATTGGCAATAAAGGTAACTGGAGTTATTTTAGGTGAGATAATAGCTAAGTTCCAGTTTCTGGTTGACAGCTAGCAAGTCTCTCCACTCAGCTATGATGGTCAGCTCCCATTAAAAAAATGTAACCTTAAAGTTTAAATTTTGAATTTTAGACTCTAAAATATAAAGTTTCCATATATTTTCATTTAAGGATAAACTGACTCACTGGTAAGATAAAATATATATAGTAGTGTTGGGAGACCTGAAAAGATATGAAATTTAAACTTTTGCAAGGGTCAGCAAATACTTAAATAGCTGAGTATCAACTTAGTAAATTTTAAACCAAGGGTGATAGCAATGTCAGGAATTCATTAAGATTTCCTATTTGACATTGTGACATCAGAGACAACTTTTCCTCATTATTTTGAAGCATTTATGATAAGTCTTACTTTATACAGTAGATATAATTACAGATGTCATCACATTTAAGTTTAGATATACTTCAGCTTACTGATTTCCAGTTGTGTCCAAACCTAATGTTTTGAAAAACCTAGTATATACTTAAGTGTTTAATAAACATTTAGAGAACATATCCCAAACATTCTTCTTAATATAATGTTCTCTGAAAAATCTAAGTAAATGAGAAAATTAAGATAGAATCGCTATCTTGAATTACAAAGTAGGAAAAATTGTTCACGTTTGATTTTAAACTTATCAAAAACTAATTATCTAGGTCTTTATGTTGATCTTAATTTGATAAACAAAGAATTGGGATTTTTGAGTTAATTATCTTGTCATTGAATACTTTTTTGGGTACCAGGTATCCTCAAGATCACGGCTGGACAATAGTGTCTTTGGGATTTGTAAACAGAGAGATGCAGTAGTAGTCACAGGAAAAACAAGACAAAAAATAAGTAAAACCAAGAAAACATAGCGAAATTAAAAAAAGAGGACCATCTCTAATTCTTTCTGTGGTACAAGGTATCAATGATGAGCTATAGTGTGTCTGTTAACTGATTAGCATCCCCTAAGTGATCAATCAAACTCCATGTGTTTGCTGTTGAATGATGAGTACATCAGTGATTCAGCTCCTTAGATCGGAACATGGTCACCAACACCCATTCTCATTCTCTTGTGCTTCCTTGTAGAATCAGGAGTAAAATGGCCTTGCTTTTGTCACCCAGATACTTTCATTCAGCATTCCACTTATTCAGCTGTGATGAAAAGACATTGGGGAGTTTAAAAACTGCTCCTGTCTGAGGCTAGGGACTCTCCTTCTTGGCCTGTGGTATGCAAACATTTGCTTGAGATTTTGGTGCAGCACCGAACAGATTTTTTTTTTCTGGTACTGGAGTTTGAACTCAGGGCCTTGTGCTGAGCCAGGTGCTCTATAATCCTTTCAATCTCTGCCCCCTGAGTAGCTGGGATACAGGTGCGAACCACTGTGCCTAGCTGGCACCTGTGAGTATTGATAAGAAATCCATCACCAGAGTCTATAACTTCCTTCTGCTCTAAGAGAACCTAGGTAAAGAACATCATCAGTGATGGAACACATTTTTTTTGTATTAGCAAACTTTGAACTAAACTTTATTTTTAATTTATAAAAACAAAACCCTGCGTTTATAATAATATTATGAGTAAAATATTTATAAATATTTTTATTTTTGGAAACATCTTTCACTATGGAAAGATATTTAACTATATGTGATCATGTCCCAAGGTCTGAGAAGTTAGGCATTAATAAGGTTTTTTATTCAAAAAACACAATTGCATAAAATCTTTATGTATACAAATTGTGGAAAAATGAAGCCGTACCTTGTTAAAATATCCACTAAGAGTCTGTTGTATTCCTTGTGATCCAGGAGGTCCCTGAATTAGAAATAAATCAAAGACAAATATATAAGCATTCATCAAAACAATGTATGTTGAAATAATATATCAAAAACCCTTGAAATCATAGTTTAGTCAAATACTCTGATTAGTAAAGAATTTCATGGGCATTAACATATAATCAGGTTCATAGAGTTTTTTCTAGGACACATCTTAAAGAATCCAGAGAGGTTCTAAGTAACATGGCACATTTTACAAGAAGGTCAACCATCAGAATGTCCTTTACTAAAGGAATTCACATATGTGACTTTTTCAGGGAAGAAATTGTAGCTTCAGTTTATTTTTGGCACATCTCACAGGGCTTTGATAACATATTACAGAAATGCATACTATTAACTTAGAAAATATGGGGAAATATTTTTCTATTATTTTACTCTTCTGAATTAGTTGTATGAAAATGAGCTGCATATGGTCTTTGGTGCTAGAAAAAGATGTTTACTATAAGACTTCAGACTGAAGATATTTAAATACTGGCAATTTTTGCTTCCCTCGAAATATTTACTGAGCACTATGCTGAGCTTGGATAGAAAAGAAGTAAAGAATTCTGTCCACTTCTAAAGATTCCAGGAACCAAGGGAGAGAAGAATTTCCCAAGTTCTTCAGGGATTGCAATTTGGGAAGAGGGGCATAAGAAAATAATAGATCTTAACATTATTTTAGATCAAGTAGTTCCAGACAAGATAGGTTCAGCTGCTGAGGGTGTGGCTCAAGAGGCAGGATGCCTACCTGGCAAGTGTCAGGTCCTGAGTTCAAATCCCAGTACCACCAAAAATACTAAACAAAAAGATAGATTCATGTGTCTCACATGAAGACTTCGAGAGCTAGGAGTTGAGAAAATATTATAGAGGAAAAGTTCCTAACATTTTCTCAGAAAATAAGAAGATGACTGAGCAAATCAAACAGCATCGTATCATTATATAAAGATTACTTTTAAAAGGGAATTCAAGTTTTGAAAACTGAAGAAAAAATTTAAGGAGCAATTGCTAGCTTTACTTCCTGCTATAGGCAACACCTTAGGTATGTAGAAAAAAATAAATATTGACTTACATTTATGCCAGGTGTTTCTTACTAATGGCTTGTGACTGAAGAACTCTTCTAATATGAAACCTTGGCATTGTGCCACTAAACATGAAGGACACAAGTATGTGGTGATGGATGCTAGGGAGCAGGTTGGTATAACTCTTGAGAAAATAATGGGTCTCGAGAGTAGTGGAGCTGGCTGTGATTGGAAAGACAAACGATGCTGTTACCTTACTGAAATAAAAACAGAGCTGATGTCAGAAAGGAATTCTCATGATATTGTATATTTTTCGTGTTATTTTTCCATCTGCAGCTTTGTATAAAGCATTCTAGGTCAGTTAGATGAAATAATGAGGAAAGCAATCATTGAGTTGAAGGCTGTTGTACAGTTTCTACCCAAAAGCTTGCAAGTTAATAACTCATTCTTGAAACTCAGCAGACATGAAGTTTCACACACAGGTCCTTCTGCAAATATATAATGAGGCAAGGAGGAATTTTAAACACATAGGTAAGAACATCAAAAGTTAGCAAGTCTTTGCATAGCAGGCATTCGGTGAATACGTGTCAATAAGGCCCATTAGATCAAAGAGTAGAGATGGGGTGAATAAATTTAGCTTCATATATATTCTTTCTAGTGAAAAGTGAGAGTCTTAATTATTTGGGCTCCTAATATAGCAGAACAATTATTAATACTGTCTCTTGAATAGAGTAGAAGAATTAATCAAGTATTAACAGCCAACATTTATATGTACTAATTGTGTGTCAGACATTATAGCAGTTTTATATGGGTTGACTCATTAAATTCCTACTATGACACCATAAGGAATTTATTTCTGATTGAAAGATAAAAAAGTGGGGGTTGGAAATTGTTAACTGGCCCAAGATTACACCACTGGTTAAGTGGTAGGGCTAATATTTAACATCAGCGTTGGGCTCGAAGCAAGCTCTCATCTTAACATAAAGACAGACTCTAAGCCTAAAATCACTTTTATATTGTTTTCTTTTTGTCACGGTATTGTGTTGCCCTAGAGAGTATCAGGTATGTCAGATAATCAATTTTCCATGGTCTTTTCACTATAGTGCAATTGAAAACAAAAACAAAGCTTGTATTAAGCACTTCTTACAAGCCAGCACTGTGCTTGCCTTTACATGTAATCCTACCATGTAGTTGAGAGAAGTCCCTCTGTTTCTTATATCTCACATCTATCTTGATGCATTCTCTCAACCCATGATAGGAGAGATTGTGCCTAAACATTCCAAAACACAACTGTCTTCCAAATGCATCCTATCTTTGTTGGTATAGCAGGTGGCCAAAGGGGGCTGGGTTTCTGGAAGGCAGTGGGGAGAAAGAAGCAACAAAGCAAATGGGGTGGTACAGCTTGCATAGCACAGAAAAACAATAGAATGGTGATAAGTTTTGAAAAATTAGATGAGAATTGGGTATGTTCCTTTGCCCATGGTTATCTACCCACCAAGTTTAGCTGCATTACATAAACACAAATTATATTCCTCACCTAGAATTCTGATCTTAATGTTGAGCTTTGACAGTAAGAAGATGGGTGGCTCAGTGCAGCTGCTCCCTCTAAAACAATGGCAAGAGCACAACTACTGTAAAGAGCCATGAGTCATTAGAAAAGCTTGAACAATATTATTCAGACACCCAGAAGATTAATATGCCCACAAAAGTAACTTCCATATTTTCATATGTTCTGTTCTTGCTATAAAATGTCATATCTACAAAATAGTGCTCCAAATGGTTTGATCTAAGTTTTAGGCTCTGCTGCTTAATCAGGTGATGAGCATTTATGATGACATTTCCTTTCTAACTTTTTTAGTTACTGAATACTTGGGGTATCATAAATTCCAAGATTAATGTAATAGAGATTTATAGCTTACAGTCTACCTGCAGGCAGTACTTTATACAAACTCTGTCAGAGGGCTGAAGGAACCCTGCAGACACTGACACACAGGCAGAGAGCATTTAGAAAGTGTTATGTCTATGCTGACTGAAGTCAGTGTTACAATGATTCACTTGATTGTTTTGAAACTGTTAGAATGATACAACCTCAATCAAAGTAGGTGATAATGACTATGGATAAACTCTAAGCGTATAAATGCCAAGAGCAACTCTCTACTAAGGGTTAGAAAAACAATGTGGATCTTGGTGTCTTGGAATTAGTGGCTGTCCTATGGCCTCATCATCAAGAGATTCTCTTCTTTTAGATTTTCTATTCTGATTTGAACCCTGGCTAGGTAAGATTCAGGGAGTCATTTGTTTCTAAGTTTAGCAAGAGCTATCAGTCTGTAGATTATCAATCAACTGAGAAAGGAGAAGTTAAAGACTTGGGGTAAATGATGGGTCTCCTGGAGTCACAAGGTGTTGGTAGGTACTCCAGGTTACTTGAGAGGGCACTTTCTCTGAGGTCTGCATTGAAATGACCCATTGAGAAGACAGGTCCAGTGGAGAACAGAGGCCAGCTACAGAGGGCATTGCCAGCCTTGGGCAAAGCTCTTAGGAGCTCTTCTAGGAAAACCAGTTGAAGGTTTTTGGAAAGAAAAAATACCCCAGGGTCTTTGTCATAACATGTTCCACAACACGCTGTACGGCAATCATGGCTATGTAATGCCATGATTTGATGTTGCTCTGTTTTATTCCACTGGTACTGGATTGGGAGATCAAGGGCATTTGAGTTAATGTAATGAGTACACAATTACAGAGCAGTTTTAAAATATTAATGAACTCCAGGGAGACACACCTGTTTAGAACTCAACTGTACTGATGTGCAACTGTCTGAGGGGTCTATAAAAACTGAGTATGGGTAGAGTTCTGAAGTTGTTTTCTACTGCAAAGAATCATACCTGGTGTGATGAAGTGAATTAAAACAATATCTAACTTGGAAAGTACATACGCTCAGCAGTCGTTTTAGTAGTATTTTTTAAAGTTTTGGTTAAAAGTCTTGCTGGAGGTAAGAAAACTGAAGTACCATGATGTCTGTCACCAGAGTTATCAGATGTACAGTGTAAAAATGATGAACCGTTTGCATTATCATTCCCTCAGTAGATTTTGGTTTTGGTAGCACATTCGCAAAGTTTAAAAGATGGGAAGAGTTCTCTTTTAAAATCTGTACTTCCTGTCCTGGATTAGCTGCATGCCCACTCTTCAGCCAATTCACTGAGTATGCTGAGCTCAAAGAGTCATATTTTTGCCTTTTTTCTCTCACTATTCTTTGTCATGAGCTTTATGTGCACATCAGGGTGTAAGCTTTTCGATTTAGTGTTAGCACATCCTACACATCAAGAATCAAGATCTCCATGGCTCTGTGGTCAACTCTGCTCACTTGCTGATACTCATCCTAAACTCTCTTCCTTCTTCTTAACTTTGCTACACTCCTCTTCTCTAAATGCATTCTTCAGTTCCTCCTAACTTCGCTGACTAAGGATCCTTGAGCCACCTGGATACCACTTATCTCCATGCACTAAAGCTCTTCACTCTCCTCTTGGCAGCTCCTCCCAGGATTCACAAATACTTATTTTTGGGTTACATACAACTGCCTCTGGCCCTGTGGATTTTCAATTAACTCAGTAATGACCTTTGAAACACCAAAAACTTCTGCATGTTTCAGAAACACAACTTCTGAAGTTGTACTAATAAACTCTCTTCAAAACATGCTAAAAAATAGCTTTGCTTAAGAACAGACCTATAAAGTTTGCTGTTGGAAAGTCATGTGGACTCATTTGAAAGAAATATTTCCAGTGTTCTAATGGCTAGTAGAAAAGGCAGAGGTCAGTAATTAGTTTTCCCTTGGTATTTAAAAAAATTAATTAGGAAGCCTGAACTCAGACGTGGGAATAGCAAAATGAAATAACAAATAATGGTTGGAAAAGCTAATGTCAAAAATGAGTTTTTCCTCTCATATATGTCTCCATCTACAACACATTATACATAACTTAGCAAAACACATTAACACTGATTCAGTGACTTGTGTACATGTCTATAGTCTCAGTTGAAAACTGAGGGCAAGAACTTCTATTCTTCTACATCCATCATAACACATAGAAGCTTCCTAACTCACTGCTCCCACTCCCAGCACCAATTTTTTTTAATTCAGTGAAATTTCTTTTATAAGAAAAACCTTGTAGGGAAAGTCAAGTTTTTGTTTATTGGTTTACTTTTAGTTATAAATGGTTTAAAACAGAGCAAAGGCTTGTTGCTTCCAGATTTATAAAAGACAGGATCAATAGATTTAGATTAATCTAAGAATTTTGCCACTTAATTGAAAGCAAAGCTGTAGTAAGTTCCAGTTGAGTAGAAAAGAGCTCATGGATGGGTTTTTGACTGGAATTACAAGATTTGGAGAGAAGTATTGGAACTCTGAAGAAAAAGATCAATAATGCTCCTTAGAAAATATTTGAGAAATCAATTCCGTTGTTTTCAAAAAACCAGATTCTTTTATTTGTATTAATATTTGCTCTAAATGAAAAAAATTTAAAGTGTCTCTTGGGATTTAATTATATAACTTATATCGTAACTATATGATGGATTATTTTTCTAAGAATACTACTACAAATTTTTAGTGAGTGAGGAAATGTCAATAGCTCCTCTCCCTCCCCACTCTCTAAAAAAGTTACTAGAAAATCTTAAACTTCAAACTATGATTTCTGAGGCCAGAATAAGATTGTACTATATTTGCATTTTTTAACGGAGACCTCAAGCTCTCAATAGATCACCCTATGGAATATGGAACTGACAGTAGACATTAAATGAAAATTGAAGATTTTTGGGTAGAGTGTTTTTTCCTCCAAATACCCTTCCCACTCTGTGATATATGCTCAAAACTTTGTAATGAAAGGCTTATTTATTTAGTATTAGGTTTTATCATCAGTTCAAATACAAATGTTTCTAGGAGATGTAATAAGCAATGATCCACATTTCCATGGCTCAGAGCAAATCTAAAAGTATTTTCATGGATGGTAAGTAATGTGATTATAAAACATATTATCTTAGTTGCCTCTCATAATAAATAAATGAAGTAGGTACTATTATATTCTCCATTTGACCAATGGACAAAAGAAGAGATTTTTCTCTAAATCACATGATAAAAATGGTAGAACCAAGTCTGAATCCATTCCACTCTAATATATACATGTGAATTGCTCATTAAGTATTTACTAAGAGCAAGTGGGGTGGGACAGGAAAGGAGAATAAATAGATAGCACTTCAGGATAGGGACAGGAGGGTGACAGCATCAAGAGAGGAGAGGAGTACAGGTAAGAGGACCCTGCAAATTGCTTCTTTATCTACACCACCATCAGGTCAAGGGCTCTCACTTTCTGGCATAAAGCTCTAAGAAATGTAATTACTTCTTTTGAGTCAAGCCTTAAGGCTAACTTCAATTTTAAGAGGTAGGGACTCAAATGGGAATAAGTTCAGAGAACACTTGGGTTGGGTTTCCGTGCCAATTGGAAGGACATATTTCATACTTTGGCCATTTCACAGAGACACAATCATGAAATTTGAAATGTTCTCATTCTTGAACAGATGTTCTCAAGTGCTGTTATTCACATTGAAAACTGGATGTAACAAATTTCTCCAAGATGATGAATAAGTCCATGCATATTTTAGGACAACATTCTTGCATGAAGTATCTTTACAAAGATTTGAAAAGAAGAAAATAGAAAGGAGAGAAGCAAAGCATATAGAAGAAAAAGTTATAAGTAGATGATAATGAAAGAATTATGAAAAGTAGCAACCCTTTTGCCTTGGAAATGGTAGGTCCTAGACTAAATCCTGGGAAACAAATAGAAGAGTAATAAGATAACAAAATATGGTACAATTAAAATAAAATATTAATAAACAATTAATTGCCCTTGAGAGTAGTAATTGTGTGATAGCTTGTCCTGGTCTATTTGTGCTACTACAGCAGAATACTTGAGACTGAGTAATTTATAAATAACACAGATTACTGCCTCACCTCTGGAGGCTGGGAAGTCCGGGATTAAGGCTCTGACCTTTGGTCTGATGAGGGCCTCCCTTATTGTGTCATCACATGGCAGGAGGCAGAAAGCCAAGCTAGCAAGCTAGCCAAATGCTAGGAAGCTTCTTGCACAGGTCCTTAATCTAACTAATGGGATTAAGGCCCAACAGATTTAGATTAATTTAGGAAACTGGCTAATTAATTGAAAGGGAAGCTACAGTGAAGCATTGGTCTAATTACCTCTCAAAGTTCCCACCTCTTAATACAATCACATTGGAAATATGTGTGTTTTGAAGGAGACACATTAAAATCATAGTACAAGTACATGTCTTATTGCATTAACTCTTACAACAATCCAATGAGGGGGTGCTATCCTATTTTACATGTAAAAATGGTTAAATATTTAGCTTAGGTCATACAACTACTAGACAACATCTAGGTTTCAACCCCTGTCCTGACTGACCCTGCAGTCTTGATCTTTTAACTCTTTCCACTAAACTACCTTATAATGAGGATGATAGGAGAATAAAGTATCGATCACCTTAAAGCTTGTTAAAAAAAGAAGAAGTGCATTCTGTGGTAAAAGCTCACAGAATCCTTAATGAGATATAGAGTAAAATAAGGACCACAAAAAGAGAGCTCTGAGACATGGTACAGTAAGCATTTTCAAAGTCTTGGATGACAAGAAGAGATCAAGAGGAAAGAGACCAAAATGGGCAGAAGGGTAAGGATAAGAGAGAGGAACAACATGAAGATAAAGAGAAATCACTGCAGAATTAAATTAGAAAGACATAAGGAGAAGGCAACAAGCATTAGCTGAAAATGAAAAGGAAGTCAGCTATCTCAATCAGCATCTTAACTGACCTTTGAGGTTCCAATAACATCAAAGGTGAGGCATTTATGAAGTGGTGGAAGAAAAGTAAAAATAAAAATAAGCAAAGGAGGTAGAAAAAAGGCCAGTTAACCAAAAGAGTAATACTACTTGGTATGATGAGCTGAAACTCCTACGAGCATGAAATGGCAGTGGAGAATACTCATGGGAAAGTTGTCATATAGAGAAAACGAAGTATTCTTCTAGTAAGACCACAGTAGTGCCGTGGTTTTCTGTCATGGAGGAGAGATTTGGGTATCAGCATTGTGGGAATCTGAAGGTTTTAAGTGATACAACATTTGTCAGACATTTAAGCTTTCATCAAAGACAAGTTTGGGGGCTTTTTCCTATAAAAGGTAATAGCAGTTTGGTTGGAAGCCAGCAGCCACATGCTCTTTCTTGGTGACACTCTGGAAATTCTGAGCAGTACTGGGATCTTCTCTTTCTCAGCTATTTTTTTTTTTAAATTGCCCATAGTGGGTTATACCTGTACCATACTTTGAAAGATCTATGGTTCCTAAGGTGTCCTGGTCTAAGATATCATCAGTGTCTCTGGTTCAGGAATTCAGAAGCAGTGTGATTAACAGGTAAAGGATTGTGGCAAAGGCAGCTTCAGGATCATGCATTAGAATTTTTCACATCTGCCACACTGGACATTTTTCAATTTCATTCCTCTGTATTTCAGGAAAGTGCTCACTTGAGCTGGACTTGTCTCTTCTGGCTTGCATACTGAGCTGTGTAATTGAGGGAACTCAAGCATAGGCAGTTTATGGTTGTATGAATAAGCAAAATACTCAGTATGTGACCTGATTGTTTTCCAAAATTGCACAGTCCCTGGTTTCACTTGTCATTTTAGAACAGGAGGGGGAGGATGAGACTGTGACAGTGAATGCATTCAATGGGTATAATTAACTCATTTCATAAAAGCAGATTTTCTAAATTATGCTGTGAAGCTTACACGTTTTTTTAACCTTTTACAGTCCAAGTAGAAAAAAACATAATTTTTTGAAGGCACTTATTTTTTCAGGTATCAATCTGTTTGGTATAAACCTCACTGCATTGTTGATAGAATGGGACTTTTTGACTGCTTTTCATGGTATGATGGGTAGAAAAAAATGATGCTTTCCCCAATGCTGCCATTCTGCTTATTCATCCATAAAATGTTTCATACTCATCTCTCCCCAGTATGTCCTGTGAAAGGAAAAATATTATTTGTCAGCTTCCTGCACTATAAGGAGCAGCGGGAATCTTTCAAGTGCCTTGCTACCTACAGAAGCAACATCAATGGCCCAGTATAAAGTGATAAAAGCCACACAGGCATGAAAGCTGGCAAGGGTGGGAATGTGTGAAACAGATTATTTGTATCCATTGGTGTCCCCAAAAGATCACCACCAACAAAAGCAGTACCTTGGGAACAACTGTGTCTCCATCTCCTTGTCTGCCCTCAGGAATTCCTCAATATGTCCCCCAAATCAGGAGGAAAGTCAGCTTACACAGACCCCACAGGCAGCCTTCACCTCTCAACACTATGAGTTTCTGTTTACTGAAATTAAGTGATGATAACATTCACTCTTTTAAAAGCATTGGTACAATGACAACTGCTTCCTGTGCAGAGAAAATGCAATTTCCAAGGTGTACTGCTGGGAATTAAGATAACAGGCTGATGGCCCTGGCTCCTACACTGCCAGGTACAGAGGCCAAGGGCACGTGCAAAATTCAAATAGCTGCATACATTCTGGTTTGCTTCAAAAAAAAAAAAAGCAAAATGAAGAATCTGAAGGTTTTATTTAGAGGAGATTGTAGTCTCTACTTTCCACTCAAATGTTTGATATCAAATTTTCCCTCAGATCCATAGATGCACTAATGATAAATCTACAAATGTCAAGTCTTGGCTCAACCGAACTCCATGGTTATAGAAAGTGCACTCAGGGCAGTTCTAGGGAGAAATACTTAGCTCCAGTCCACAAAGGACTTCAGGCAAAGAGGACGATACTGATGAGCTTGGCCACTGAAGAAGTCATTAGTGATAGCAAGCCTTACTCATCCAATAGGATAGGTTTCCTGTTTCTTAAAATGAGTTTCAAATACTTTCAGCATGCTAAGGAGTATAGAAAATAATGATGAAGTGTCATGAATCCACAGTCCAGTGTTGTCAAACCTTAGCCATTTGCCATACTTGCTTCAGACCTCTTTAACATTTAACATCATTACAGATATACAGAAGTCCCTTCAGATCTTATTTTCTATTAAGTTCCTTTCATGTTTCATTGTGTTGAGCCCCAACACAATTCTGAAAGTTTGTTGTCTGTGTAGTCATATAGTTTCTTTGGGTCTTTCCTTGACCATAGCAGACTGTAGTTATTGTGCAGAGAAAACTGCGTATATAGATTTAGCTGAGCTTGTTATTTGCTGGGGCCCAGAGTTTCCTTGTTAAAATAGAGACAGTCTTTTTTTGCATGACTCATAAAGCTATTCAGCAGTAAAATTAAATACTACATGGAAATCCTTTTGGAAGCTGTATCATCAAATGCAAACTAAAAGATTATTTTGGAAACAAGTCTCCCTTTCTGAACATAAATGGTTCTAATAAATCTGTTTGGCCTTTGATTCCTCAAACCTTAATGTTTACCCAAAGCAAAGAAATGATACTCAATACATGCATTGGCTCAATGAATTACAAGTATGGGGACTATAAATGAAGAATTTCAAATATTATGTCTTAGCACTGCTATAAATAATACAAATCAGTCCAGATGTCTCCATACTGCTTTCTAGAACATGATCCTAGATGAAAAACTTGTCAGTGTCTATATGAAGATAAAAATTCTTTTCTACCATAATTGGCAACAAAACAAAACAAAACAAAACAAAAAACCCAAAAACAGAAGTCAGAAAGTGGCTAAGTAATGTCCTACTGCTGCTGTTCATGGAGAGAGACAAAGAGAAGTAATCTGGAAATCAACCCCAAATGCTAGTTTTTGAAAGCTCAACCTGATACCCTCGAAATGCCTAGCATGCATGTGTATATATTCTGTGGTCACAAGGTGACAGTGGAATTTTAGCAATGTTGACAACAGCTGTTTTGTCTGGGACCATGACCCCAGGATGGGACAAGTGGCAATAAAAATGATTAACTGGCTAAGTCTCCACTTTTTAGGTCTTGTGTGTCTATATTGTTAAATTTGAGGATGTCATCTTGTTTTAAATAAGAAGTGAAATTACTATTCCCGTTGACTCAAATAAATGGTTAGGTTCATTTTCTCTGAATATATTATCATTAAAGTGCATGGCCTTTAGTCACTTAATAGACAGAAGAAACTGAGGCTCACTGCTGAAAGGAAAACCCAGAAACAAAAGCTCTGATCAGATCAAGGCTTCAAGAAAGGATGTCAGTACATGATCAAATATGTATGTATACATATTTGATCATATACATATACAGAGATAAAAAACAATTGTATTAGTGGGTCTGTCTGAGATTATGGGGAGGTAGTAGAGCAAAAGAGAATGTTAAATGAAAAATTTTGAAATATTGCACCTCTGTATGAAGATAATATAACATAAGCTGCTGTAAGATGTTGAATAATAGAGGAGCAGGGAGATAGAGAAAGAGTAAGTAATGGGGGTAGTTAATTTGATTAAAGCATGATATATACATATATGAAATACCAAGGCAAAAACCTCCTTGAACTATACACTTAAAAATTGAAGGATAGGAAGGTAAAACAGGTCCTGGCTGGGAGTGGGTACCAGTGGGAGGAGGAAGGGTGTAGGGAGAGGGTGAATTTGGTAGTGTATTTTGTATTCATGTATGAGACATAATGAGCCTCAAAAAGTGCACACAGTTGCATATAAGGTAAATTTTAATAAGAAATTAAATGTTTCAATCAGGTATTTTTTTTTATCTGCCTCATTCAGGAGCCCAAACTGTGTTTTAGAATAGTAACTTGTTTTGGATATGGATCTTGCTTTATAATGGAAAAAATAACTTTGTTCCTTGAGTTCTTAGTGTCTAGTAAATAAAGTTGTAAATGGAAGATACACAAGTTTAGGATAGTGACTGATACTAGGGTACAAGTACATTAGTGCTATGATGTTTTGAGGGCATTATTTTTGTTGCTGTAACTATTCATCTGACCTGTAGCCCATCAGAAAGAAAGTATCCTGGTTAGCTATGGGGGAAATGAAAGAATGACCTCTAATGACTTATATGTGGCAGAACTGGCCATCTTTAATGAAAAATATGCTATCAGTAGATTCAGTCAAGATTGAAATTAATTGGGTTACAACTGAAGACTTGTTCACTTGTTTTTTTCTCAGCAAACAGGTCTACTGCTTGTATATTCAAAGACTAAGGATGACAAGACTAAATATGATATTCTGTTCATAATAATTATTTAAATCAATAGAAACAGTAACTTCACCACATTTAAAAATAAATATCTAGTCACCTCAAATACAAACACACAAAGACTTACAAAATGGAGATGTGACCAGCTGTCTATTTTCAAGGCTGTTATACCCTCTGGCTCCCACACTGCTCTCAAACCCTTTTTGGCACTTTTTTCTCCTAGCTCCTTCATATTTATTGACTATACCAAGCTTTTCTCCATCTCAAGGCCTTGGTCAGTTCCTCCTCAGGTAATGTCATCCAGTCAGAGACACCCCCCTGGGCCATTCTGACCAGAGTAACACCTCTTCCTTCTAGTCTTTATCACATTACTTCATTTATTCCCCTATAGCACCTCACATTCAACTGAAATTGTTTTGCCTATTCATTTAATTGGTTATTAACCATTGCTACACCCTCCCCTATCTATAATAATGTAAATTATCAAAACCTTTACTAATGCCTTCTTTGTAGTTTGTTTTTGAACCACTGCATATTCAGTGTTTCTAACAGTGAATGACATATGACAGATAGTCAATGGTATTTTTAATTATAGTACTCCCTCTTCATCTGCAGAGGATACATTCTAAGATCCTCAGGGGATGCTTGGAAACTGTGGATATCAAAAATCTATAACTTAATGCCCTTTCCATCTTAGCTAAGTTATTAATCATGCACACATACTTTTGTAGTCTGATGTGCAATGATAAAACTAGAAATAATTTCTCAAGGTTTGAAGCCATTATTAAGTAAAATAAGGGTTATTTGAACACAATCATTATGATATAGTGACAGTCAATTTGATAACCAGATGGCTACTAAGTGATTTTGCCTAGAAGGCAAAAGAGGACAAAGAAGTGATTCATATCCTGAGTGGGACAAAATGGGATGGTGTGAGATTTCATCATGCTACTCGGAATGGGGTGCAATTTAAAACTTATGAATTTTCCATTGAATATTTTTGGGTCATGCTTGACCACTATTAACTAAAACCATAGAAAGCAAAACTCAGATGGGGCACTGTTGTTAATGAATTGAATTTCATGCCCAAAATTTACTCTTACCTATGTAAAGTGCTATATAATCATACCTTTGAGATTGTGTAATGATTCATGCTTTAAAGGAAGATGTCTTTGTACAATGAAGTTAAAGCAAAAATAACATGACTGTAGATATTTTAAATAAGATCATTGCCTTAGAAAACAAACATACATTTCATTGGGGTAAGCATCCCCAGAATAAATGCTGCAGAGTTCCACCTGTGTTTTATAACAGATGGCATTTGAGATGTCCATGAGCTAAGTGAGGATTCTGATCTGAAGAGATTATCAAGTTGATGTAAAAAAAAAAATGACTGTTGAGCGACATTTACATTTAAACTACAAGACATACAGAAAATACAACACTCTAAAATACAGTATTTTCTGAAAGTAAAATTTGAAAATAATATTGGCTTATAATTAAGCATTAAAATACTAAAGTTTCCATATCTGCAACACTCTCCACAGGTCTGGAGGTGTCGTTCTTTGTCTAGGAGTTTTCCAACGTGAACAGTAGAGGGAGCTGCTGTTCTGTGTTACACGTCTTCAATTTCTATTTTCAACCTAAATTGCTATGCACTGAAATGTGACACACATTAGCCCACTGCTGAATTCTCAGACTGCAATAATGAAACAGTGCACAAAAACAATACCAGAAAAAGACAATCAAAGCCCTGCCTGCAATAGAAAGAAATAATAACACATTGTAAAATTGATGTAGTTTTTAAAAAATGTTCCTTATGGTGATGATGAATGAGAAGTAAAGTTAATGTCAAATGGGTAGGCTAATACATACTTCCTTTAATGGCTCATTAGTTAAATCCTCTGGCTTTTCCTCCTGATCCACCTCATTTCCAGCTGCTTTCCCTTTTTTATCCTAAGGAAACTAAAAATCAAAATTCTTTGAAATAAACTGAGGCATTCCAAGTCTGAAGACTTTCTAAGGTTCATTATCATAATACAAGGACACTATTTTCTATTGTACATGCTACTAAAATTACTGGGAGGCTTTTTAAAAAGAATTCTTTATTGGAGTGTGAGGAATAGTAGTTGAGACTTAGAGAAGATCATAGCTAATTAAATGCAACAGCTCATATCACGGACAAATTCCACAAATGAGAAAGAGGCTGTGAAGCTGAAGGAGAAAAAAATACCATGAATTCCTTGATCCAGGTGTTATTTGGAAATAACTTTTATTTTTCTTTAAGAATGGATTTATTTTAAATCCTCAGAATTGTATTCCATTCGAGCAATACAGTGATAGACATTCAAATTCTTGTTAACTGGATTTTGGAAAATTTATAAAGAGGAAAATATGTGTTGATTAGCATTACAGATTTAAGACAAGCTCTTCTACCTAAAATATAAATGGATGTTCAGAATAATAGTAGATCTATTTAGATAAGGTATTCTATTTAGAAGAAAATTCTTTCACATACCTGGCATTTGGTCCTTCCAGTAACTGTGGGAAGTAGGTGGGGCAAATACTGTCACTTCAGATTTACAGAGAAAGAAATGAAGGTGTGGAAATGTCAGGTGAATTGTCCAGCATCGGCTAAGGAGAAGTATTAGGTTCCTCACCATCATCTCACACTATTTCATTGTTCAGAGTCAGGGTAGTGCCATGAATTGGCATAGAAAATTCAAACAATGCTTTGTGTCTGATGTTTAAGTAAGGCTGATCTTAGTCAAATCATAAACTAGAAGCTTGCCTTTCACACTATACTTTATTGTGTCCAGCACAATAAAGGTAGGTTTAGGGATCAATTCCTGGGTTACTTCTGAACCTATTTTCTTTCTGAGAGAGTTATTTACTGCTTTTATACTTCAGCTCTCTGAAAAATTGCTCTCAGTCATAATCTTTGTGTATCATTAATCTAAAATATCTTTATTAATGGTTTTCTTCTGTTATGATGTAATGTGCCCCCCAAATTTTGTATATTGGAAATTTAATTCCTATTTTCATGGTGGGATTTAGAGGTAGACCTCTGGGAGGTACTAAGGATTAGATAAGATAACCACAGTGGGAGTGGCAGGAGCTGTCAGGGAGGGGGATGATGCAATCAGTGACTTTGTAAGAGGCGGGAGGGAGATCTGAGATGGTAAGCTTGCTCTGTCTTGCCATGTGATAACGTAGCACAGAGCCCCTCGTCAGATGCTGGCTCCATGCTATTAGACTTCCCAGTTGCAGATCTGCGAGGCCAGTACATGTTCATTTTTATAAATTACCTAGCCTGTGGCACTACAAAACAGACTAAGACACTCTCCAATGAATATTTGTTTAAGCAGGAGTGTTTTGGGAGAATTTGGGGGGTTTTTCCTTTGTATAAGTAAAATTGGTTCTGCTTTTTAATAGGAAATTGAACAAGTACTTCATAAAAAATATGTTCAACATAAGAGGTTGTCTACAACCCTATCAACCAGTTTATTAGTTCATTAATTACAAACACTGATTAAAAATAATTTTATTATATGCAAATTAGTGTAAACTGTAATAAGTCTTCCTGAGAACTGTAAATTTTCCTTAAAGAAAAAATTGCTATTGAATATGGGGAGCTAATTTGGAGTAATGTGTATGTCCTTCATGAAACACTGATTTGCAAAGATAACTTAGTAACATTAGTTCAATCAATAAATTTACTTCCTTATTAAATTTATTTTCACCTAGGAGATTTAAAGGTTTGTGGAGATAAGGTTGTATACACATACACATGTACACAGACAGACACACACACAACGTATTAGCTAAATGCAAAGTTGTAGAAATTATTTTTTGTTAACAACTTGTCTTTTTCGAACAAAAACTTTTTAAGAAAGTGAGAAAATACAAATTTGGCTTTAGTATAAAGACTTACAGGTAGAAGGATGGGTGAAAGCATTTTAATTATTTTGAGTTGCTGTAGGCCACGAGAGACTTTTTCTTTCAGTTCCACTTCTTCTAATCTGAACTGACATTCCCCTAAACAACAGCACTGCCTCTGATTTAGAGAACACCTTTAAATTCCCAAGGGGAAGACCATTTTCTTGACAACATTGAGCAAAATGTGCTGCTATCAAAGGATTTGGGCCTCCTGATAACTCCTATTCCATAGTTCTTTTCAGATAATCATAATTACTTTGCATTTCAAATTGTACAAAATTCTAACACATGCTTCCGGAATCTCACATTCTGACCACTAGGGTGAGTCATACACCACCTCCCAATTTGAAGAATTTTGGCCCCTACCAATCTTTCTCTGTTCTCTTAATTGCCTTCTTTTCTGTGTGACTCATGTCACATAGGGTACAATGCAGGAAGTGGCAAATAAGTGAAAACAAATAAATCAATGTCCACATATAGACTGCAGTTTCGCTTAATCTCTCTCTCTCTATGTTGTAATAAAATACAAATAGCTGCATGGAATTTCCAAACACGGATAACACATACTCTGCTGATACTCTGAAACAGTGAGCACTGTGATAGCTGCAATGAATCTTTCTCTCTGAGCAATCCACCTCCAGTGTGCCACTAGAGTGACCCATCAAAGAAATCTGCCCGGGGACAGAATTCTTTATGTATTTTCATAGTTTTATGAGCTTTGCTAGGACCCTGCCTGTGCTGACTCCATCACTGCTGGCCGAGTGTTTGGTGCTTCAGCTGTGTGTGGCTGGCTACTTAGCCCCCCTGCCAGAGGCTCAGCATTCTATGTTTTTGTTCATACTGCCTTCCTCTGCCAGTAGTACCTAGCTTACTAGCTCCCTTTGCTTTGCTTTACCAGATAATCCTCAAGCTTTACACCTCAATTGTCAATTCCAATAGGAAACCAACCCTAACCATTATTTTTAATGAATTTTCTTCACATTTCTGTGATCTGAATTTGAATCTCCTAGAAGGCAAGAACAATATCTTGTTCAATTTCCCAAGCCCAACTGCTCACAGTGTTAGGCACACAGTAGGGCCCAAAATAAATGTTTGTGAAACAGTAAACAATGTGAATTAAGACCACATAGATTTTATAAACTCATTTCTTAAACTGTTAGTTATGACTTTGAAAAGATTCATTTTGAAGAACTCCATTTGTAGTCACTTGGGAAATAACTCTTTATAAAGTACATTATGTTTAGAAAAATTAAATATTATGGTGGCAGACAAATGTGTGGAGACAATTATTTTACCTTTCTTTTTAATTTTGTCCTCAGCTAAGCTCTTGAAGTATGGATAGGTACTTGTCATCAGTTTAACCCATGATGTGAGCAATTAAAAAAAAATCCAAAAGGTGATGAAAACTATACCCTAAAGTGAAGTTTAGATGACATTTGTATGAGGGAAAAGATATTTTAGTCAATAAGGGGGGTCATTTCAGAATCAGAAAGAGAGAGGTTTCTGTAAGTCACAATTCTTCAACAGAGAATAAGCCAATGGCTTAGACTATTTTCTTTTTAAACAAATGATGACCTACATATAAAAATCTTTTATATTCTGCATACATTTTCCTTATATCTTTAGCCTAACATATTGTATATTGTATTGTATTAAAAAGTTAGTAAACCATTTTTATTTCAAGTACTATATACTCAGGATCTAATGAACACTGTATCAGACTCATAGCTGAGTTTAAATACTAAACCTAATAAAAATAAGCAAACACTCTGCCAACAAAGTAAAACCTATAGAACTATTGAAAACCTCTTCACATGTTTCTTAATCTTCTAAATTCTTCAGTAAACTCATTTGATCAATAGTTGAGGACTCATTCAAGAATTCAGCATAATCTTCTCTCTCCTAGACATTTGGCAAGTGTGTCACAAATACCTATATCATTCAAATTCCTCCTTTGAGACAATAATTATCCTTTCTTTACAGTAGCATCAAACATTTAGAAAGCTTACACAAAGGTCTAATCTTGCCTGTTAGCAAAAACCAGCTTTCTTCTTTAAAACACAAAACAAGTATTGAAAAATATACAGTATGCTCTCTATTTTGCCAAGAAAAAATTGGAATAAAAATCAACAATGCTGATACCTTAAAGACTGGATTCTAGGATATCAAATTCATGATCCTGTTGCTTTTCTAATCAATATTAATGCTGATGCATTGCTAATAGAAAAATCCACTCAATTGCATAAGCAAAATAACATCTATGGCCAAGAAGCAGTCATATTCATTTTTGCCATGTGACCACATCCTAAGGGATTCCTAGGGTGCTGGGTGTGAAGCTCTCTAGTGGTTCTATAAATTTGTAGGCTCTCAAAAAAAAGTCACTTATTGGTTCTCATTTTCTTATTTGCAAAATCTGTTCATTTGTTTACTCATTCATTAAATAAATAGTCAATAATAGCATGATACAAACCAGAAACCATTTTAGGCAATGGTGACAAAATAGAAGTTTACAAAAATCTCAGTGCAGTGGTCAGACAAATAAGGAACATATAAGCTGGAAAGCAATGTGCTGTACCTGAAGAAGGTTTATGGAGGATGGCACCTCAGATGCTGAGAGAGCTGGCAAAGACTATGTAGAATTGATGCTTACACTGAGTTATGAAGATAGAGGAGAACATTTGCAAGGCATGGCATTTTGTGATAGTAGGAAAAGATTACATTTCAGATTACAAAAGAAAGAAGGGCATGGGAGAGGATAGAGCAAAGGTAGGTAAAAGGCCAACTATAAAGGCCCAGAATAGCATGGAGAAAATGTGGAAGTCATCTCTTTGGAAGGAAAAGGAAGCTATTGAGGAGTTTTAAACCAAATAATTTTAATCCTTTAAACAGTTTTAAGCCACTGAAGCCAGCCTGGAAGTTAAGCACTGAGTTACACTATGAAAGTCATGATTTAGTGATATTACTCCACTTGGAGAAGGCAGAGGCAATGACACCAGCTTTTACACAGCTACAAAACATATAGGTATGAGCTGACAAAGGCCTAAGCTAAGGCAGTGGCAGTGAGGATGCAGAGGAGGAGATGCACTCATGGTTACAGGAATGTAGAACTGACATGATTCAGGAGCTATCTCTAAAAGAAGATAAAAAGGTAAAAAAAAAAAATCTAGGATGATTTTTGAGTTTAGGAAATGCTTTTTTTCTCCATGTAGAGATACTGAGCAGGCGATGGGTTAAGTGAGCCCAAGACTCAGGAGGAATATGTGGTTTGAAACAAAAGATTAGAGTTTATTAGTATCCCAACATGTAGATGAGTACAGACAGAAAGTTTTTGAAAAAGGAGACAAACGGATGGCCCTAGAGTTAGGAGTGAAAAATCAGTACTGCTAAACCAAGAAAACAAAGTTTCTTTCAGAAACAGGGAAGGAGAGGGAGAGGGAGAAGGAGAGAAAGAGAGATGCCAGATGAAGCCTCAAAGTACCCATGGAATTTGGCATCTCAGAGATTCTTAGTGACCGCAGGGAGGGTGGTATCACTGGAGTAGCTTGGCCACAGCTACCTGGACAGGTTAAAAAGAGTTACTGGAACCATGAGAAATAGAGCTCTTTTTCTAGAAGCTTGGGGTAAAAGAATGAGATAAGATCTTTATAGCTCTTTTTACCAAGTATATTCTATGAAATTCTACTAACAATACAGTTTTGTATCAAGAAAAGCAGATGAAAAGTCAATGTTCCCCTAGTCGCCCATCATATTATCAGGCTGGATGTTAAGAATTTGAGGAAATGGAGTTCAGGTACACTCAGAACAAGATTCATCTATTTGACACTTGCTTTGGGGATGCCCAGGCAGGCAACACACTTGTTCATGCCCACATGGTGAAGAAGTGAATGAGGTGTGTGGGCAGATAACAGTCTCCCTTATTCCTTAGTTTTGCAGTGGTGATGTAGTGATATGTGGTGGTGGAGGGATATAGGGAATATAAACTCGTCGTTCAAGTGCTAAAACTAGTCATTCTATACAGTGCAAAGAAGGACATCATCCACAGGAGAGTAAAATAATCTGTAAGCAATATACAAAAATAAAAAAGACAATCTCTAAAAGGGACAGTCATCCTATTATTTACTCACAGGTGGTCCTGGAGGTCCTGGTTTTCCTGGTGGTCCTGTTTTTCCTCGTCTTCCCTTGAAACCAAAAGAAAACACATAATAAATGCCGTGGCCTAATTTCAATTTAATATAAAACAACATGAAATGGCAATATGGAAGACAGTAAAAAAAATAACAAGAGTTAAAAAGCAATTCCAAGTCCATATGACTCTTAAACATCAATGAATTCTAACGGCTGTGGGTCACCATTAGTTCTCTCCACCAAGAATATGGTAACCAGAATGAATGAATCGGCAGTCTTTTTACATGCTCTCTGACTCCTGACTCGATACTCTCGGACAGCCAGGTAAAGTATCCAAACAATGGCCTAAGACTGGCATTTTATCCAATGATTCTGCAGCTTCAGATGAAATAATAAATGCAATTTGGATGAAGTAATAAATGTTTCTCAAAGAGGGGTCTGAACTCTTAATTTTATAGGAGTTACCTGAGGATGAGCTTGGGTGTTAAACATGCATGTTCTTTTATTCTTGCTTTACTTTACTTGTTTAGAATCTCTGGGGATGAGAGCCAGGAATCTTTTTAGAATTACCTCAGGTAAATCTTATGCTTACTAAAGTTTGGAAAGCATTGTGTAAAGATATAATTATATAGCTCATCTGAAGCATATTAAATAGCACTTTTCTTCCCTTTGAATAAGTGAACTAAAACATATAATTCTTGCATATTAATCTTTATTTTATTTTTTTTATTGTTTTACTGGGGTTTGAACTCAGGGATTTGTACTTGCTGGGAAGGAAAACTTGAGCTATATCCCTAGCCTAATAATCTTTATTATTGTAACTGAACACTGACTGTCCCAAGTTCACAACCAGCTAAATTCTAATTGCAAGAGTCAGAAAGATAGGTTTGTGCTACATGTTTAACTATTCATCTAACATTATTTAAGAGTGGTAGTTACTTGTTATAAAATCATTTTCTTAAATTTGGAAACTAAGCTTAGGTTTGGAAAGCACACCTTTTGAATGAGAAGCATTTCTGAACACACATTTTCCAAATATTGTCATTCTATTTCATTGTTATTAATCACAATTTGATTACCATATTGGTAGAATATTTATACATATAAAGGCTTAGTGATACCTAGCACTAGGTTGGTCTTTTCAATTTTTTTGCTTTTGTTTTTGAGAATTGTATGCATGAGTTCAGAAAGGACCATTTTATTACTAATTTTCTTGCTCTGAAAGTGTCAAGCAAAATTGCTTGATCTCTCTGGTTTTCATCTAGGCTTAGAGTGGGTAGGGAAGTCTAAATGCAGACAGACCCACAGAGTAAGCTTTGGGAGGTACACAAACACACACTATGCTATGATTGGGTGAAAAATGTGCCTATTGTTATCTAAGGTAAGCTAAGAGCATATCATCAAGGGCTTCGTATCAAAACAGTACCCTCTTTCATAAATAACCCTACCTAACATCTATAGAACAGAATTTTAAAACATTAAAAAATTAAAAACAAAGTCTAGTGCTGGTGGTTCATGCCTGTAAATAGTTGGTGGTTCCTAGCTTCTTGGGAGACTGAGTTTGGGAAGATCAAGGTCTTTGGCCAGTCTGGACAAAAAAGTTAGCAAGATTCTACCTCACCAACAGCTGGGCACAGTGGCATATGCTTATCATTTCAGCAATGGCGGGAAGCTTAAAATAGGAGGATCATTTTGTCCAGGCCGGCTTGGACAGGAAGTGGGACCCTGCATTCAGAATAACCACAGGAAAAAGAACTGGAAGTATGGCTTAAGTGGTAGAGCACCTGCCTAGTAAGCGCAAAGCCCTAAGTTCAAAATCTTAGTACCACCAAAAACATTAAAAAGTGAAATATAATTAGTGATGTTTTCATATATCTTCCATTTTAGAGATCTAAATGTTAGATGGAGTTCTTTGGGGAAACTATAATATTGGAATTAATACATAATTATATAATTTGTGTATTTAGTATGTTTATATGTATATAAACATATATACATATAAACATATATATATACATATATATATATATATATATATATATATATATATATATATGCCATTTTCTAGTCTTGAGATTTATATTTCCTGAAAACCAATATATTGGGTTTTTTGAAAATATAAGTTCTTTGAGGACTGATCAATGACAAAAAGTTTACTTAGAAAGTAATTTATTAATGCAGAAGCGTGCAAAGGAACAAAATCAATGGTATCCAAGTAGGTGATCAGCCCTTTCTTTAAGCATGCATTAGGTTGAAGTAAGTTAAAAACAGAGGATCAAGTTTTATTTACACTCCCCTTTCTTCAAAGGAGACATGTATATTGATTTGGTCAGGAAGTGGGGAAAATGAGGCTGACTATGGATCAATTTTTATCACAGAGTTAATGTTTTAGACAAACCAAGTGTCAGCTATTGTAGCACAACATTGACATGTGTTAAAATGAGGAGTAAAAAAGTATTCACAATTCAATATGGTAAGGGCAAGCATCCAAATTCCCACATCTCTCCACTGATTTACACAATCATTTAAGTCAGCCTCACCTCGGTCAGAGTACCGACGCGTGGGTCCTAAGAGTGCAGAGAGGGTCCATTTGTTTATGCACCCTTTCTAAGAGTAGGCAAGCAAGTGAAATATTTGGGCTGTTAACTCAGTGGAACGTGTTTGTGTAGACAACTTTGACCAGTACATATTTCAGTTTAAATCTGTTTTCCATGCCTGCATTTCTAAGTAACTCCCTGAAGCAGATTTGAACAATATTAAAGACATACTTTACAAAGCAGCATAATTACTTTTTTGCTAGCTCTATCACTGCACACATTATAGGAACAGATAAGGCAAACCCTTGGGACTTAAGTTCCATGTCTTAGTGTCCTATAGGGGGCACTCTGGTTCAGAGCAGAGAGGTGAATGGATGAGAAATATGAGTGGAATCTCCAGAATACGAGAGTGCTACTACGGGGCCACGACTTCTATCAACATAATGGTTCAAACTCACTCCCAGATACCATCTTCCTTCTCTCCAGGAAGCCCCAGGAATTAACTAACTCTCTTATTTCCCCTCTATAAGGTCCATGACTGCACTGAATACAGTTGCACAATCTCCTATTTCTCCAAAAGATCTGTTTCACTTAAAAACATTAAGGAAAGGAAAAAGCCTACCTAACTAATAGCAGATTTTTTTGTAGGGTGAGTTTCATTATTTAAGCAGGATAATTTAAGGAATATTTTTTGTTAATAATTATGCCAAGGCAATAGGCATAAACCACAACTCACATCCTAGGACTAAAATCAGATTCCTCCATTTTTGAGAGGAAAGTATAATCTGTGAATCTTTGCTCTTTTCCTCACAAGACTCTGGGGCAGTGAATGAGGGTACCTGGGGCCAGGGGCTGGGGCTGTTGATGGTAGAGCTGGGAGAAGCCTTGTGATGATGATGGAGGAAGAGGTGTTACATGTGTGTTTCCACTTATGTCTCCTACAATTTGTCCTTCCGTTACAAGGCTTGCTATAGACCCGCTCTAAAGGGAGGCAAAATGTGGGAGTTTGGATGTGGATGAGGATGAGAATCTGGCAGATAACTCAGATAACTGCTGAGCTGGGAGAGACTGTCCTGGTTAGGGAGTCTGTTCTTAAGTGGCTATTTGTCTAAAAGCAACTCTGCTCAATGAATCTGTATAGGTAGAACCAATCCAAATGTCATGGCTAAATGGACAAGCAAAATGTGGTACAAACATACAATAAAATATTATTCAGTCTTTAAAAGGAAGGAAATCCTGTCACATGTTGTAACATGGAAGAAGCTTGACGACATTACAAGAAATGAAAAAAGCAGTCACAATAAAACAAATGCTATATGATTCCACTTATATGAGATATCTAAAGTATCCAGATTTCTAGATGCAGAAAGCGGAATGGCTGTTACCAGGAGCTGAGGGAAAGGACAAAAGGGGAGTTGTTTAATGAGCAAAGAGTTTCAATTTTTCAAGATGGAAAAGTTACAGAGATCTACTTTACAACAATGTTAACATATGTAATACTACTAAAACTGTACACTTAAAAATGGTAAAGATGACAAATTTTATGTTATACATTTTTATCACAATTAAAAATACTTATCACAAAAAATAAATAAAAATACCTATCACAATATCTGGTACATGGCAGTAATAATGTTAGTCCCGTTCCACACTTCTACCACTTTCTACCAAATTTTCCATATAAAAATATCTGAGAGTGTCTTAAAGAAACCTAAAATAGATAGTGAACATCCTTTCAAAAAGTGCAATCAACTCTTAACTATAAATATGTATTTAAAAAATCTAAAATAATCAGATGCTCATTAGAAGTAGAAATAAAATAATATATTGTGACTTATTCATACTTTGGGATTAGAATGAATAGAATTAAACTACAGGTAATAATATGGATGTTTCTCACAAGCATAATGTGGATAATTCTACATGAGGAACAACCAGGAAAAATTCATCTATGCTTTTAGAAGTTACAGTGGGTTACCAGGTGAGGGGTGACTGAAGGAAGCATGAGAGGGATTTCTTGATGTTCTGTTTCTTGAAGTGGGTACTGGTTAAGTAAGTTATTCATTTTGTGAAAAAGCAACAAGCTGTACTCTTGTGCTACATATATTTTCCCAAATATACGTTATATTCAATAAAACTTAAAAAATGAAACCGAGAGATTCCCACAATGGAATAATTTTATTTAAATGATCAATGACTTTATCCATCTGTATTTGCTATGTCAAAGGTCACACAGGGTCACTATTCTCAGAAAAAAATGAAAACCAAGCAAGCCTATTTAAGTGACATCTATAAACTTAACAGTAAAATATAACTTGATCCTTCCAGGATGACTTGCAGCATGAAAGCATATGTATCTTAAATTAGGCACTTGATTTATAAACTCTTGACCCTCCAGGAGGAGCATTAAGAAGAGAAGGAAGAGAAGAATGCAAATAATTGACTATTGGTACTTATCTGATAGATTTTTGTTGTTGTTGATCAGGGTGATGAGGATGCAGATGAGGTTATAGCAGTAATAAGACTCAAATAATGGATGGTGTGCAGACCCCAAATCCACAAGATAAAACATGTGCCTACCCCCTACTCTCTCTGAATTGCCAAGGGTCGCTAATACAGTTGGTGCCTTTCAAATATTTCCCTGTTTCCATGTGTGCATTTTGCACACTGTTAGGCATCAGTTCATCCTGAATGAGGTATCAAGGAAATGTCAAGAGGAGGAGAAAGGGCCTTGACTGGCACACACAACTGTGAATGAGGTGTTAATTACACAGGAAAACATTACAGACTATCTGGGAAGTTTAGTTTTCCTTTTTTACATTGTGAACGGAAGTAGATTTATGACTAATGTTATAAAGAGTTACCACATTTTGAAATAAAATGGTATGTGTAAAACCGGAGTAGAATACTTCCGTGAGGAACGCATAATATCTTAAGTGCATGTTATATCTTAGCAGATATTTAAAAATACATCTATGACAACAACAACTCCAGTCCTAAAGGTCTCATTACTTCTGGGATCAGGCAATTGGCACTTGTAGGGACAAGAGGAGAGGAGAGGATGTAATTCAATAGGAGCAAGAGATTTCAAATAGGTTTAGAGCTGCAGAAAGATGAATCCATTCTGCTACATCTAGGTTGGGGTCTTAAAATTTCCAAATCATTTCAAACTGTCTCCATCTCTCTTTGCCCTTTTCCTTTCTTTTCTTTAACTGGACTACACAAATAACTAATGACACTTTTCAAAACAAATTAGAAGTTGTTGTGACATTATTGCCTAAATCTCTGAGCTACAATTGAATAAATGATAACACTTCATTAAGACAGATTAGGGTTTTCTTCACATGGACATTCTGATCATTCACAATTTAACTTATTTTCATGCTGTAATCCCTTTTATTAGTATTTATTTTTAATTGACATACTAGTTGTACATATCTGGGATATGGCATAATCTGATACATGTATATGATGAATAATGATCAAACCAGGGTTATTAGCATTTCCATTTCTCAAACATTTATCATTTCTATAGGATGGGAACCTTTGAACTCTTGGCTTCTAGATATTTAGAAATACAAAATAAAACACTGTAGGCTATAGTTGCCTATCATAGTAAACAGTATTTGGTACCAGAATTATCCAGCCCCTCTCCATACCCCTCCGACTGCTCCTTCCTAGCCTCTAGTGACCACCATTGTACTCTCTTCTAAGAAATCAGCATTTTAAACTTCCACAATGAGTAAGAATATATAATGTTCTTGTTTTCTCCAAGTCAGACTTTATTTTTTTTTTCATTTTTTTTTTATTATTCATATGTGCATACAAGGCTTGGTTCATTTCTCCCCCCTGCCCCCACCCCCTCCCTTACCACCCACTCCGTCCCCTCCCTCTCCCCCCTCCTCAATACCCAGCAAAAACTATTTTGCCCTTATTTCTAATTTTGTTGTAGAGAGAGTATAAGCAATAATAGGAAGGAACAAGGGTTTTTGCTGGTCGAGATAAGGATAGCTATACAGGGCATTGACTTACATTGATTTCCTGTGCGTGGGTGTTACCTTCTAGGTTAATTCTTTTTCATCTAACCTTTTCTCTAGTACCTGTTCCCCTTTTCCTATTGGCCTCAGTTGCTTTAAGGTATCTGCTCTAGTTTCTCTGCATTAAGGGCAACAAATGCTAGCTAATTTTTTAGGTGTCTTACCTATCCTCACCCCTCCCTTGTGTGCTCTCGCTTTCATCATGTGCTCATAGTCCAATCCCCTTGTTGTGTTTGCCCTTGATCTAATGTCTGCATATGAGGGAGAACATACGATTTTTGGTTTTTTGAGCCAGGCTAACCTCACTCAGAATGATGTTCTCCAATTCCATCCATTTACCAGCGAATGATAACATTTCGTTCTTCTTCATGGCTGCATCAAGTCAGACTTTAAATGTTCCATTTGTTTATTTCTTTTCCCATTGAATTTAGGGTGTCCTAGTTTCCCTTGTCCTGCCTCACTCTCTACCCTGACTCTGCAGGCCAACCCAACCCTTCCATTTGGATTTGCCTAAGCACTGATATCTAGCTCTGCTCTCTATGCCTGCAGGCACAGCTTGCCAATGCACTTCATTCATCTTGGTATCAAGAGTGGGACAGCAGTAGGGTGTGGCTAAAGAATTTTCTGAACATGCTGTGATACATTTTAACACCTCTGTACCGCAGAAAAAGGGTGGAAGCTGGAAGTGCACTGTGAAATGTTCCTTCACATTTGGAATGCTCGCAGTCTGGAGAAGGAGAATCTGGCTTTACCCACTGTCTTCCTGTCTGAGAATTAGGCCATTGGGTTTCCACATCTCTAAAACCAATCATTATAGAATTTTATCTTTCTCTCTGAATAAGGTAATGATTATGCTTTTAGATTTAGAGCAGATAAAGTCAACATGTAAAGGGATAAAAATGCACATAAAATGATAGTATCTTACTAGAAATGTTAAGGTGAAAATAATGTGAGGTTTATCAACAAACTGCAGATACGTCAGATGAATCTAGGCCTGTGACACAAGAACAGATGATATTGGAATCAAGAAATTGTTAATGAAATTTTATATCCTGATTTCAATGAAAGTAAAGCTACAGTATGTATTTTCAACATTTTTGAGTTGCATATTTTAAAAGACTACCTTTAAGGTCTGGGATTTTAGAGCTGCATGTTCAATCTGAATAGCTAAATTGACTAGCACCAAGTAAATCCATGGAAAGACGTTTTGCAGTTATTCAATAAGTGCCTGACAAATGAAGGGAACACCAGAGGATCCTTAAGATGAAACAGAAAGGTCACCCAATTCTGAAGCTGAAAATTTTTCATTGTCCAATTCTCAATTCATTGAGGTGAATTTAATGGATTAAGCTGCATTTGGATATTTAAATGCTGACTTTGGAAAAATTTCTATCAAAATGATATGAGTAAATTTCATTCAGGAAAAATTTACTATCTGTGTTTTATGTACTGCTGCTAGGGGAAAGTATGTTAAGATGACTAAGACCTGGATCTTGCCTTTAAGGAAGAAGAGAAGGGACAAGAACTGTGATGTTTGGGTAGACTTGTTCATTTGGTTACAGTAAGCTCAAGTATTCCAGTGAGAGGAAACAAGAATTAAGTTTCTTTCCAAATGTGTTACCTTTGAATAAATTCTCTTTAGTCTTCCTTTCAGGCAGAGGGATCACAAGGATAGGAGGATGAGAGGCAAATGTGGGCAGAAAAGTTGTCTGTACATCCTTAGTAACAAGACGAGACCACACCCTGAAAAGTCTCCTCAAACAGGAACTGCTTTCCCGGCACTTCTCCACTAACACTTTGGTGTGTGTCATCTTCAGTCCTCTGATATTTATCACCATCCTTCAGATCAAGTGTTTATCCATCCCACCCTCTTTTTTCTTATATAATTTGTTTAAAAATTGAGAAAGTATATTGATGACTTGCAAAATCTAAACATTTGGGGACATACCATTATGAAAATACTGGGTATATATTTTTTAATTTCAACACTAATTTTCATTTCCTATAACCTAACATGGGATGTCAGTTGAAACGGCGACTGGGTAAAAGTAATTTGGACTCTGTCCTTATCAATCTTCCTCCTCTCAGCACCTGACATTTCCATTTCCCAGAATAAAGTTAGGATTTCCTGGGAAAGCTGGTGCCCTAGTTAATCCTTCTAGCCCTTAGGATCACTTACCAGATTCTTTTTACATTCTTCTTGACTTTTTCTCTATTTCCCTCTAGGGAAGTATCCTACAGACAGGAACCCAAACACATCTTGTTCCCAGCATTGTTGTTACATCTAGTAACACATATACACATACATAAAATGTAGATAACCACATCAGCTTTCTCAGTTTCATGAAATCTCCATTTTCACTTTCCTACTCCCCTCATTTGTTTACCTGCCATTTCTTCATTGTGTTTTTGTAGAATATTTTCCCCACTTTCAGCTAGTGTATATTCTCAGTCATTCATTAGTCAATTTAAGAAACATTTATGGAGTCCCAACTATGATCTGCATATTTTTGTGTGCTTTGGAAATACCTTAAGCCCTATCCTCATGGAGCTTATATTGCCATGGGGGCAATAACAGAAACAGATAATAAAAGACCTTTAGTATTTGGCAGACACAACTCAAAGAAATTTATATCTACTTATTCATTTAATTCTCAAAATATCCTTCCGGGATTCCCAGTTTATAGATCAGACAAATAAGTATCAAAATAACTTACCCCCAAGGTCATGTGACACAGAGCCTGAATTCAGGTAACTTGGCTGTACTGTTGCCAATCACTACCATTACATTGTAGTTATTACACATACACATTAACTCAACAAATTACTATATGAATTTGAATAGGGATAAGAATTACAAAAAAAATAAAGTGGGGTAAAATGGTAAGAGTTACATAGGAAGATGAACTGTTTTAGATAGAAAAATATGGAGAAGTTTCAGGAGCCAAATTCATGGGCCATGCAAGGTCTGAGAAAGAGCATCAAGCAGAAAAAAAAACCTCAAGAAACAAAGCCCTGAATAGGGCTTGATCAGGAATCACAAGGAACAGGTGGCTGGCAGAGGGCAAGTGAGTGTTCGGTGGTACATTAGTTGGCCAGATTAGTCTGGGTTTGCAGAGTGCAGTGAGTACTCAGAGTTGTATTACCGTGATGGACATGAGAAGCCAAGGAGCATTTTGTCTTTAAAAGGACATATGATTTAGAATGATGTACGTGCCTATTCAGGTAGATAATAGTCTAGAAGGTAAAATTTCTACAAACTTTTCATTTAATACAGAAGCTCAATAGAACTTATTTTAGGTTATCCAATTTAGATTGTTTATAACAGTTGCTTACACTTGTGCAGACAGTCAGAGGTGATTATATGTAAAACATTTTTATTTATATATGCAAAATATTTTTACCTTACATTAACTTTGTATGTTATAGAACACAATATCTACTATCCTCTTATACTCACCCAGAACAGATATATGAAGAAGCGAGACATATTTAAACATTCATTATGAACTATGGTTTTTAAAATAGAGAAATATGCATTCTGTAAGTTATCCTACAAGACTTATACAAGGATATTAATAATTTAATTAACTTGTACTCAAGGGGGAAAATGTTCTTGAAACATGTCAGGATAAATTTTCAAGGAAAAGACCTAATTAGCAGTGTCTGAAGCATATGTCATCACATTTAAAAAACAAGAACTGGTCTCTGTGGACAGGATGGTAGGCTGGATTTCAAAACACTAACTACTCCAGTTAATATGCATGATTAATGAGCGATATGTCAGTTGGCTGGCCTAACTCAAGTGAAAGACCTTACATGGGAAAAAAGGATGCTTAAACCCATACACAGAAATAGGAAAATGTAGCTTCTAATCTCATCTGTATTATGATCAACTAATAATGTAGAGTCATAGAGGGAAATAATGTCACAGTTTAGTCATCTCTTAAGATACAGGATTAAAATTTATGAAGATGCCCTAAAATGGCTAGAGGTCCCACCAATGTTGCAAGTGAGAACTCCAGGGGCCTAATGTAGGAAGAGGCTCTCAAACTTAGGACATGCTGAGAAAGAAACAACTGCAATAAAGTATGAGTTTAAAAGTTATGCCATTATTATTTATTACATATAATAAAGTATTTACCAGACGATAATTTCAGAAAGTCATATGAAGGAAACTTAATTTAAATCCATTCAGAACACATGCAGATGGACTCCATTTGATGTCAAGATCTCCAGAGGCAAAAAAGAAAAACCAATCACATGTCTATGAAATTCTAAACATAAAATTACATGGTATTATTCACATGTTTATTCGGATGTTTGGGCTCCTGAAGACAAAACTTTAAATCTTCTAGAATCAACATTAACTAAAACTATGAGTTAATGGTGGAGACAATCAAAATTACATTTGTTTATGAATTTAATGAGAAACCACCTGCTGATAAGACACACGAGTGAGCAGAGAAACAAAGAAAACAGAAAATCATATCAATGATAAATATTTATTCATTTATTAAATATAGACTATATGCTGCTTATTGGAGATTAAAGAGAAAATTAAGCACAGATCCTGCCCTTGAAGCGCTTTTAATCTGATACTAGAATGTTTCTCCTTTTCTGTCTAAGTCAGTTTTGTCCCATACAAAAAATTACGGCTGTTTAAAGAGACCCACTAAAAGATGGGTCTTTTATTATATTCAAGAATTGTAACCTTCATTGAACTTGGACATGCTTGAGTAGCTTGGACATACCTGACTGGGTGGAGTAGCCATACTCCTATTTCGGCATACTTTAAGTATGTGGTGTGCTTGTTGTGTGGTTATGTTTTATATTTAAGAAAGGACTATGTTGAGACAAAAGTATATTTTGTTATCTATTTGACAAAAAATAATTTATCATTGGCTAAACAATTAAAATAGAATGGAAAGTAAGTCGCATTGCATTGAGAAGTCAGAGATCTGTTCGTTAGTACTTTCTCTTTAACTCACGAACTAAGTAAATCTGACCAAGTCACACAGTCTCTGAGCTTTAGCTGTTTCTACCATAAGAATAAAAAATGAGTACAAACGTAACTGCCTACATCTGAGAGGCATTCACTTCAAGAGAAATACCTAACTTTGTAAAGAAATTTCTATAATCTTTTCCGATTATTAGACTGTAAACTTCTTGAGGCCAGGGTTAGCGCCTCCCATGGAGTGAGCTCTCCATAAATATCTACCCAGTTTTCTGGGGTAGGGTCCAAGATTTCCCAGTGGAGATAAGCTACATGGGGGGATGGAGAAGGTGGGTATTATATTCATATGAAGATCAATTAAATTTCTGGTAAACGCCCAAGAAAAATGAACCCTAAATGCTGTATTTGAAAGGCAGCACTGTTATTATTGTTGCATTTTTGGCGCTGGCAATTGAACTCAAGGCACCACACCTACTAAGTGCACGCTCTGCCACTTGGCAATACCCTAACCCCTAAAATTAGCTGAAAATAAAGCCTTAGATAGAACGTACTGACGCTAGTGTCAACGTGAAAAGTTATGGGAACAATAAATCACAAAAATGTTTCTCAAATAGTGGAGTCATGCAGCCAAGATCTGCCCCTTCTGTTCCCTTCTCAGCACTGGTAAGGACTGGAAGGATGGCTGGCAGAGTCAAGAGTGAGCTTTTCAGAAGTGAATACTGTTTTATATAAAGAGGTGCTATCCATAGTTTTAGCCTCAGTCTTTAAGTGAAATGAATACTCTCGATTTCACAAATAACAAACTTTGGTCCTTATCAGTAAAAATTGAACTCCTGACAATGACCTGCAGGGCTGTGTTCAACATAGTCCACAGACTCTCCTCTCTCTCATTCCCATCCCAGACACACTGGTCTCTTGAAGCTCCCTGAAATTCCTTACACAAAACTTTGCACTTGCTGCTTCCCTGCCTGGAAAAAGTTTCCCCAAATTTCCACAGGGTCTACCTTTGAGCCCTTCAGCCATGCTCCCAGCCTGCTTTAGTTATTTTTAGAATAGGACCTCAAGTTTTTGCCCAGGCTGGCATGGACTGCGATCCTACCTATGCCTCCAGTGTAGCTGACATGACAGAGGTGAGCACAAAACAACGCCTGGCTTGTTGGTGGAAATGGGGGTCTCGCTAATGTTTTGCTGTGGCTGGCCTTAAATTGCAATCTTCCCGATCTTTGTTTCCCCTGTGCCTAGGATTATAGGTATGAGTCATCATGCCCAGCCTCAAATGTCATCATCTTTACACCTAGGTTTTCTCTGATATCCTCTCAACTCTTCTTGTCCCCTCCCCTGCTTTCTTACTTTTGTTTATGTGTCACCATATACACAACTATTTATTCATTTTGTTATTGTCAGTCTCTGTCATAGGTTGTAAGTCCACAAGTGTGGAGATTTTTGTCTGTTTCAGAGACTGGAAAACTGTTCCTGTAAGGACAGTAAGTAGTTTAAGGCTTTGAGAGTCACATAGTTTTTGCACAGCTATTCATCTGTTTAGAGTAGCCATAGACATTATGTAAGCAAAAGGACATATATATTTTCCAATAGAGCTTTATTAGCCAGGTTTTGCAGCTCACCCCTGTAATCATAGCTACTTGAGAGGCTGAGATCAGGAGGATTGTGGTTTGAGACCAGTGCTAGGCAAAAAAAAAAGTTTGTGAGAACCCCATCTCGACCAATAGCTGGGTGCTGTGGTTCGTGCCTGACATCCCAGCTATCTGGGAAGCTGAGATCAGAGGATTGCAGTTCCAAGCCAACCAACTCAAAAAAGTTTTTGAGACCCCCATCTCAATGGAAGAAGCTGGGTGTAGTGGCATAAGCATAAAAAAGGAGGATCACAGTCAGGGATGGCCTAAGCAAAAAGCAAGATCCTATCTCCAAAATAACCAAAGCAAAAAGGGCTAGGGGCGTGGCTCAAGTGGTAGAGTGCCTGCTTAGTAAGTGGAAGGCCTTTAGTTCAAACCCCAAAACCACCAAAAAGCAAAACAAAAACAAAAACAAAATCTTTATTTACAGAACGAGGTGGTGGACCAGATTTGGCCTAAGGACAAGTGTTTGATGAACCTGTGATTGTTGTATCCTCATTGTCTTCAACTGTGCCTCACAAACAACTGGTATATTTGTTCATGTTCTTGGAGTGAGCTAAAAATGAAATGGAATTAAGTATAACTTTTTGGAAAGGTACTGGACAAATGAGGAATTGCACTAATGAGAAAAACTGTGACTTGCATTACTATATTTTTGTACAAGTATCAACATCAAAACTGTGAGATATTACGTCTTAAAAATTCTTTAGGATCTGGGGATATTTTTGTTGTTATTTTTGTTAATGCTATCATAAAATATACACAAACATTTGTAAGTAGTTTCAAACTATTTTACCAAGAAAATTTTAAAAATGCAGATATATAAAAATAACACCATAACAAACAGATTATTTTTCCATGGCACAGAATGAATGACTAGCAATATTTTATAATATTTTCTTCAAGTGTTCTCTTTTTTTTTTTTATTCATATGTGCATACAATGTTTGGGTCATTTCTCCCCCCGCCCACTCAAGTGTTCTTAAAAATAAAAAAGATGTTACAGATTAAATGGAAATCATTTTTGACCACCTCTAGTCATATTTCCATCACCCCTCTTGGGGTAACTCCTGTCACAAATTTCATGTTATCCATTTGCTCTGCAATATTATTCTTCTGATCTGTTTTATACAGATATATGTATATGTACATATGTATATATTTATATATTATATGTAATATATTGTTTTAACATCTTATGTGTATGTATAGATCACTATTTTTAGCTGCTGTTGATGCTAAATTCCATTGTAGATAGATAACATTTCTAAATGGAAATATCTCCAAGTATAAAAATACAGAAACACAAGTACTGCGAGGTCATTTATCATATTAGAGGGCAACGTGTCAATCGTTTTTCAGGTGGTTTATGTTGCTCAAGTCTGTCATTCAATAAAAGAACTAACAAGCTAAGGAATCAAAAATTAGCATCATTCTATTTTTCTCTACTAGAAACACTTATCCTGAAAAATGTCAATTCAACCATTAACATATGGTAAGTGCTGTAACAGAATAACTCAATTCCAATATTATCCAGCTGAATTTTAAAACACAACATTGGATATCAGATGGGACTTTTCTCTAAGAGCACAATAATAGAAAATATTTTTAAAGGAAGCTTAAAATATAAACTGAGCAATCTGAAATTAAATCTAGGTCCACTGATTCAAAGTATCATTTTCTTGGAGCTTTGAAATAGAGTTTTCAAGATGTTTGGCTATATGGTGACCTAACATATTCTGACATATTTCCTAACATCAAGGAAGGGAGGCAAGAAGAATAAAGACTCCTTATACATTTGTAGACCATAAAACATTTCAGAAATATTGATTCCTGAGGTGCCACTGGTTTTACAAGTGTTTATGTGATGACAAAGAGGAGAATTTCTCAAAATTGTTCTAGAATACCTTTAGAAGTGCAAATACTTTTTGGAGCCAATTATAGTTTATCTGGCACTTTGTCAGGTGGAAAAACCCACCATATGGGACCTCTAAGGTTCCAAAGGATAGTGCTAAGTGACTTCAGTTAGTAGATGTGGTGCTTTTGGGCTAATGACTAAAAGGCACCTTTCCTCTTTAGCTGCAGCCCTACACTGAGGCACACTGCTGGGTAGTGGGACACAGGACGAGTTGGACAGGTTTCATCTCCCAAGTACCTGTTCATTGGTCACAATGCTTTGGAGTACAACCTGGGCGACTCTACTACGTAACAAACCCAGAAAAGTCTCTGGGATTCTACAAAAAACACCAAATCTTTTCATAGTTTTAGTGGTAGAGGATTTCACTGCACTCAAATACTAGAAGTTAACATTATAGTATGATATAAACACCATGAAATACATCCTGCCCTGACTATGTTACACACATATTCCCAATCCTGGCTCTGGCCTTGGTATCATTAGTATTGTTTTGGCTTTGAAACTGAAGAACAGAGACCCAGAGAGGGTAGGTATTTCCTGGGTCATCCAGGGAAGCCAGAGTGAATCCAAGAGTTGGAAGGACTCTAGTATCCATGCTCTTTGAGCTCTGCAGTTGTGAAATTATACAGAGGCTGACACCTTATTAATAAAAAATTTAAAGAACCAGATCTCCATACAAAGCACTAACTGATGAAATGATGAGTGGCCCTCCTTCCACTGGCGAGGTCTGTGGGTTGTTCTGGCTCCACCAGGGTTACTCTTCATCCAGCAGGGGGATTTTGTCCACCTACCACTTAGTGTTGTAAGACAGGAAGAGAAGGAGAGTCAAAGAGTGGGAGGGTGCAGGTCAGTGGTACAACATGCATGTCCAGCATGTGTTCAACCCCCAGCATAAGAAGGAAGAAAGGAACTAAAAAAATTAAATTAATAAACTAATTGTGGAAGTCAAACGGGTTAGCAGAAGAATGAGTTAGGAAGCCTTGAGACAGAGAGGGGTCTAGGCATAGAAAATAGATGGAGAACTTTTTAACAACACCAGGTGTGGTCTCTAAAAATCCACTTTCCTCTGCATTGGTTAAAATCATTTGTATATTCTATTGTATTTGCCCTATCTCTTTAAAAATGATCTAATTCTAACCCTCTAGCACACAATCTGAAAAGCATAACTATTGTAGAATTTACAGTAGACTTAGGTTAGAACCTGACTACCTATTTCTTTCTCTGTGACCTTAGATAAAGGTCACTTTAACTTCTTTAAACCTCAGTGTCCTCATCTGAAAAGTAGATCTAATAATCTTTAATACACAAGGGTTTTATGAGTCATCAGCATAATACAGAATTACCATATACACTATGCATGCTATTTTTATTGCTATAATATTGCATATATTATTAGTACCGATGCAGGATAGCACCACAACAGATAAGGTGGCCTGAAATTCTGTAGTTTTGTCACTAAATCAAGTTTAGCTTTCCAACATTAAATGTGTTCATCCTACCTCCATAAAAAGCCCAAACAAACACAAAACAAAAACCTACCGCTATAAGCCTAAGCTCTGCTGTGGAGCACATTATCTTTACAAACCCTTCCTTGGACACCATAGACTGTACCTTCTTTTTGCCTGTCAGTTGCCTGAATTCATCACACAATTGCCCTTTCTGCTGAGTTCTAGGGCGTCTTAGCTGTGAGTGGCCATGTAATAAATCATCTGCTTAAATCCATTGTGTAAAATGGATCATTGGATCTCAAAAGGGGAAGTCAGACTACTCTTCACACTTTGTTCATTCACTTTCATTTTAAGTACTTCCTCCCCGGGGGGAAAAATGTGTGTGTGTGAGAGAAAGAGAGAGAGAGAGAGAGAGAGAGGAAATGACTCTTTCCTCTGAGAATACTTATCAGAGATTACATTTACAAATCACCTTTAACCACACAGATTATCTTGCCATGCATGCATGCTTCAGAAGAACTATTCCAGGTAGCCAAGAATAAAGTAGAACAGATAATGAAGTGTTATCCTTACTTTAAACAGGATATGGTCATTTGCTTTCTAAGTCCTGTTAGCACAAACCACATAGATGAGAACGAAGTGCCTATTTTACTGGTTAATTCGGAAAACTGACCTGGCTAATACTCATTTCTCTTAGTTACTACAATATCAAACTATTTAAAAAGCTTAACCAGTAATACTATGATGAAAACTCTTCTGCTGGTGGTTAAGTGTTTGTGGTTATAGTTGTAGCCTACCTATAATCAATGCAGCTCATGCACCAGTGCCCCTCCAACACTATGGTGTGGACTAGGTTTTAAAATTTCCAATCTGTTGTGCACCAGTACTTTTATCAAATACAATAAAACTGAATTGCTAGAAAAAGACATACAAAGAACAAGTTCAAGTGTTGTTATTGTATTTAGCAGACATAAAATCATACTTTAATAAATATAAACAATACCAAGGGGATAGGAAAAAAATTACAAAAATCTGTGCACATTGCTGAAAGTGTACATACAGGCAGTGGAAGAGTCTCTATCACATTTATAACCTTTCTGAGTTTTGTAATTATAATGAAAAAAAACTACAAGTAAAGTAGTTATTTCCAGTATTAAGTGCCTGTATGCACTCTTTAAACAAACAATGTTGAATCTGTATGTAAAGTTTTTGATGTAAAAAATGAGCTTGGATCTTGCTTTCTATTATTTCTAACCTAAGTTAAATTGACAACACTACTTCTTGTAGGGAATATCTTTTATCTAAAGTGCTTCATTGTTTTGTTTTAATGACACAAAAGGTAAGTATAGGGATAACTTTAGCAGACGTATGTTGAAAGGAATGGAAGAAGAGATTTCACAGTACTTTCAGTAAGCTTGGGAGAATATTCTTTATAACTTTCATTTTTTTTCAAAATGGAGCAAGTGTTACTGTGTTTTATTCATCTTCGATCCTCTATCAGTAACCAGTTCCAGGAATTCACTCCGAATTTTCTGTTAAGTTTAAGTGATCTACCAACGAAATAAGTGAATTTGGCTTCCTGGAATCTCTACATTTGAATCTTCATTTGATAGAAAATAAAATTAAAAACATTCTACCACATTTAAAAAGTATTTGGTGATAACTTTTTGCTGATGCAGAATATCAAGATCACCACTTATTTCTTTGATAATTATGATACATCTATGAAAATATATTGTAAGTCAGGTATGGTGGCAAGTGCCTGTAATCCCATACTCAGGAGGCTGAGGCAGGAGGATCACAAGTTCAAAGCTGCCTGGGGCTACATAGGAAGAACCCTATCTCAAAAAAAAGTAATGATTTCTAGAAACTTCAACCTTTTCCTCTTTGATTTTTTTTTTTGCCATTGTAAACCACATTACATTTCTGCTTTGCATGGAATTGCTGATCTAATAAAAAATAAAGAAGATAATCAGACAAGTGGACAAGTCTGTCAAACTGTTTAAATTTCATTTTTTAAAAGGGGAGAATAAAGTGTTTTCTTAACTTGCAGGAACAAGTAGCTCATTCTGTAATTCTAACATTCTTAAGAAAAATTGTACTTGCTGACCATGCAAGAATAGTTGTTGTGGCCAATTTCTAAATAATCTCAAAATAAAATATCTGAAACTTAACACATTAGTCTCTACGAGTTCACATTTTTACCATGTCATTAAGTCTGCTGTTTAGCTCAGCTGGCATTTATTTGCTAGCAAGAATTTCTTAATGGAGGAAGCAAAGAGGGTTGCACTATAGTGTAAACTCGCTTTTCTGGGGGGCTGCTCCAGAATGTCTTCCTGCCATTGTAGCTGTACCCTCACAACCTATTCTTATATAAGAACTGAATTCCAAGCCATATTTTTGACAATATGATCCTTCATAGTTTTCTACAGTGTAGAGCTAGTCATAGAAAGAATAATTTAAAGCTAAATGATCATATTTTCTAAGAGTTTTGCAGTTTACAATCTCACTTTAGAAGGTCACAGATAATGCGGTCCTGATGTTCATGACCAAGAGGCAATGAGAGGAGCTGTGACTCATGAGTTCATTCACTCACAGTCTGTTCTATTGGGGAGTCCAGTAATCACAGGTTGAGATTACACAGTGACATTAAATTGTATCTTTCTAAATGTGTATTTTCAATTTCTGTACTCATCACAATCTGGCAATAATTTGCCTAAGTAGCATGCTTGAAATCACATCTCTACACTGCACTGATGGTTTATTAACTCTTATTTCCTTGGAAGAGACAATTCTTTCAATTTTTCTACTTCCTTCTAAGTCCTTTTAGCTAGATGGACAAAAGTCTATACCTTAAAGAAAAGCAAACACAAGGCTAGCTATGAAGGAAATTCAGATAATGTAGGGTCTATTTTCCTCTGTCCTTTTCCTTTTTGTTGTTTCATTATCTGTTCAACACTCATGTGTTGAACCCTTGGTCCCTAGATAGTGGCACGATTTTGGGAAGCTGTGGAAACTTCAGGAGGTGGGGCCAGTTGAAGGAAGTAGATCCCAGGGGGCATGCCTTTGAAAGTTATTCCTGGTCCCCAGACCCCTTCCTCTTTCTCTGCTTCCTGTGTAGCATGAGGTAAACAGCCTCCTCCTCCACATGCCCCTGCTACCATGATGTTCTGCCTTACCACAGGCCCAGAATCAACAGAACACCAAGGACTATGTACTGAAACCACTCAAACTGTGAGCCAAAATAAATAATTCCTCCCTTGAAGTTGTGTATGTCAGGCATTCTGGCACAGTGATGAGAAAACTGACTGACACATTATCTCACAGTCCTCACAGAGACTTTGTAAGCACAGCATTCATGATCATCTTTGCCAATGGCTGACCCTTTCCCATTTAATGGATCATCAATCTTAGTGGTGGTCCACCTCATTCTAGTATCTCTAGAAAGTGATGGTGCAGACATTCTTGTAATAGAATCAAATTGAGGTTAGTAAGTGAATATAATTCTAAGTCATAAAATATTTTCTAAGCCTGTATTAATTTGAACTTTCAAAGGAAGTCTGTAAAACTCACACTATAATCATGAATAATAAGATCTAAGAAAGTTTCTTAGATTTGTTCGTCTTTTTAATTGTGCTCAAAAATGTGCCTAATTGTTGGAAATGATGAGGCAAAAAAAGAAAGTAAGTAAATTGTTTGTTTTCAAGAAGACTCATTATTGGTAATTAGGTTTGAAATTGAATAGCAAAATATAAAGAAGGAGTATGGAGGTGGGGCAGGAGGGAGATAATTAGGAATTGTAAGTCTTAAGAATAAAACATTAAAAATGAAAGCCCCATTCTACTAAATGCTGTGGGGAATTCACTTACTTCAAATTTTTTGCTTCAGTTTTTCTTATGTGAGAAATTATCTAATAAAACTAAATTAGGTACACTGAAGTCATGTAATTTTGACAAAATATAAAATGAAAGGGAATAGCACACCATTTTCAATATTAAATTAGAAGCATAAATTTTGAATTAGTAATTTTTATGCCATCCTCATTCTACTTTGAAAAGGTTTTTATCTCTATGGTAACAAGTGCAAAGGAATATACCATATTCATTCCTATCAGCTCCCAATGAAAAATCTTTTTAAGCTCACCGTAAGTTAGCAGGATAGTATTCTAAAACTTATAACCCCAAAGATTTATTGCTAAAAAGACACAGAAAGGACTACTTATATGGTAAACCAGTCCCTCGAAATTTTCTCAGTTGGGAAAGATACTTAATTAGCATGTTTCAGAAATTTTATATCACTTGAGAAAAATGGTTTATTCAATATGTGCAGAGATATAAAATGAGGAAATTCTCAAAAGCAATAAAGATAAGAACGACTTAATTTGGACAATATTTTAGTTCAACATCATTTATATTATAGCAATAAAACAAAAATTTTTAAGGAATTAGAATTGTATTCTAGCAAGATGGAGTTATAAAACAAAATAAATGAATTTAGACAAATGCCCACAATAGAAATGCTCTTGAGAGACACCACTGGTAATGTAGATAGGAAGGAGGAGGACACATAGACAGAAGGGGTGAAACAAAATGCTTATATTTTCACCAGAAGCATGCACAACCTAGCAAAACCCTAAAACTGCCATAATAGACCTTTCTTCTCCCAGCATCCTGGGAAGCTTGGCTTCTTTACCTTCTGTATTCCTCTCTGCTTTTTCTGACTTGGGCTCGTTGTTTGTAACGGAAACAAAGTAGAACCCATAAAATTTCTTGGCTGGAAAACCCTGAGCAATCTCTAGAGTAATGCCTCTTATAAATAGCAAAAGTTTTTATAAATCATATCCACTCCGAAGCTTTTCTGAATAGGATGAGTATACATGTGTAACATGAACATGCACTATACTTTTATCCCTATTTTGTCCCCAGAGTCAGTGCTCGCAAGTCCTCACAGTGGAGGTGCTGACCCTCATGTTCATGTGAGCCTTCTTTCCCAGCCTCCTCTGGGTACCTATGGATTATTTATTATTTTCTCCTACTGCTTGAACTTTCAGGTTCTCTCTGTTCATTGATTTTCTTGCTTCAGTTTGTAAACATTTTTCAAGTATGAGAAGAAAATCTCTTCCTCACCTCTCCAAATGTGGCTTTAAGCCATCTTTATACCTCAGCTTCTGAAAAATAATAGTCCATTATTAACTTTCTCAACACCTGTGACACTAAAACTGTGAAGTCACACTTGCCTTTGTGTAGCATAACCACTCTTAGAAACCAGCCTGCTTCAAAATCAATGGCTTTTCCACAGACTACATCCCCCAATCCTTTTAACTTTCTTGCTCACTTCCTCATCTACTCCTATAAATAAGTTAAGCTTAATTTAAAGGTCTGTCCTTAGTTCTTTTCTTTCTACAGTCTATTCTTTGGCTATCTCACCCACTGTGGTAGCTTTGATTATTGCCCATAAATTGGTGCCTTCCTAATTGTAAATCCTGTCCTTCTTCTTATGCTTTCCACCCAGGTTTTAAGGGGCTGATGCACTTCCATCTGTGGGTCCCTTCAGTAGCTATAATGCTGTACACTTTAAACTGATTCATCTACAAAGTCTTCCTCCAGTGTTTTCTACTTTGGTGAAAGGCACTATCATCATTTTAGATTTGTTATTTCAGAAATCTTTTCTGATACTTAAGCCCATTGTCTTGTGTCTCTACTCATTCACTTTCCTTGATGTTTGTACCATCTAGCCATTTCTCTGGTTTATGCAAGCACATCCTGAGTTTATCCCTTTAGTACTTAACTGATTAAACTGAAAGAAGACTTCTTTTATCTGATTCAATGGAAAAGACCAAACTATCTCTCTTCCCCCTTTTGAGATTACTATCATCAAAGTTATTGCATTACTATAAATTGAATATGAAATGCCCTCTGAAGGTTCATGTGTTTTCACATGGCTTTGTTGCTAGCTGATGAGCTTTTGGGAAGTAACTGGATCATGAGGGCACTAACTTCATCCTATTTATGGATTCATAATTTGATGACATTTTTGGGAGGTGGTAGAAACCAGGAGACAGAGCCTAGTTGAAGGAAGTAGGTCATGGGGGGCAGCCCAGAAGAATATGGGATATAGTCTGTCTCTGGAACCTTTGTTCTCTCTCTGCTTTCCAGCTGTCATGAGATAAGCAATTTTACTCTACTGCATACTCCTTGTCATTTGTTCTGCCTTATCACAGCCTAAAAGCAATAGAGGTCTGAAACTTCTCAACTATGAACAAATATAAATCTTTCTTCCTTTAAATTGTATTCTCATGTATTTTCTCAAAGCAATGGAAACTAACACCAACATACTTCTGTTCAAATTCCATCAAGGACTCTGCTTTGCTGATGTAGAAGACTGTGTTGTATTCCACCACTGATGAGAGATGTTGCCAAGCTTGGTTGGTGCCAAGCTGACATTGGTACTGACTGCTACTGACTTCTATGATTGCCTCAGACCAAACTCAGTTTGAACATAACTGAGAACTTATTGCCCATCCCTACCTAGTAGGGGCAAGCCTAGCTCCTGCCTCATGCTGGGACAAATCCCACAGTGCCCCAGAGTGTCTTGTGGCATCAGGCAGAGACCATATTTCTCCTGAAACCAAATCTTGCTTCATTCTTCTCTTCCTTTTTCTGTTTTCTTCACTCTCTTATAGCTTTCTTTGGTAAATCAGTTACAGAAGTGTTCTGAAAAAGTTCTGCTTTTGTGGAAACCTGACCTAAACCAACTTCCATAGTGTCTCATACAAAACAGGCATTCAAATATTTCCTGAGTAAATAAATAGGCTCTTGGGTCACTCAAAGGGAAGTTTTATTTTGTTGTTGTTGTTGTTCAAATGTAGCTACTTATTATCAATATTGACATTTTTCTTTTTCTTTTTTTAAATCCTTTTCTGGAGAAAGTCTTGCACAGCACAGCCAGCAAGGCATGGTCTGCCCTGGGAAAAAAGCCCCATGGCCTTTTCTTTTTCCTTTTTTGCTTTTCTCCCAACAAGCAGGAGACAGAGTAGAGCATCAATTGGAATCAAACTCTGCGACATCCTGGACCCCTAACCTGAGGAAGGCCACCCTACTCTACACAGCGTTGAGAAAAGTGGCACCATTTCTCTCTGCCAGCTGGGTTCAAAGCTGCTTGCATGAATCTGCAGAATGAACAGGTGAGCATCATGCACCACATGCAACTCCCTACCTATCCCCCAGGAACATAATCCAGCACAGCCCCTGGGCATACTGAAACCTCTGCCCCAACAAAACTAAAAAACATAAACAGCAAACTGTAATCTAACACTGACAGCAGAGGTGGAGGTAGAACTCTGAACCTGCCCCAGAGAATGGGGGGGTGGGGCAAGGAGTCAAAATCTCAGTTAATGAACCCAGGAAAAGCAACAAAGGCTGAGAGTGGTGGTGGGACGACAGGTCAACCTCCCAGAGGAGCTGAACTAGCACCCAGCTGAGGTTGGGAAAGGCACAAAGGCTGAGAGTGGGGGTGGGGGTGACAAGCCAACCTCCCAAAGTGGGGCAGGTGATAGATTCCGGAGCTGGTCTCATGGCACAGAGGGCAGTATTCATATCTGAATTGCCCCACCTTGCTCAGGGAGGAGCTGACCAAAGACAGTTGCAGCTGTAGGGCAACATAGCTGCTGCCTGGTGAAAACAACAACAGCTCTGATCACCTTGCACAAACTGGCAATTAACTCAGCTCCTGATTGCAACTTTCCCTGTGGACAGAAGGAACCAAATACCACTCACAAGCCAGTCACCTGGTGAGACCACATCAGAGTTCCCACTTATATGCCAATACCTAAATTGGACACCTAAGGAATAACTCCAGAACTTTTACCAAACAGATTGAACTTTTTTTGTTTCTGGACCTGGTATTTTTTTTCTTTCTGTATTATTAACTTCACCATCCTATTCTTACCCCATTCACTTTTCTCTCCTTTGCTACAATCCATTATTCTTCCTCCCAATTGCTCTTTCTGCCCATTGTCATGTACTCTCTTCCCTGTCTTCACCAACCAGTCACCACACTACCCCCCCCACACTCACCACCCACTGACTAGCCTACTGTACACACTCCCAGACTCTTGCAATCCCTGACACAAGCACCCTCCACTACAACAACAGAAATACACCCAAACATGCACAAGGGTCACAAAATCCAGCAGCCTCCATACCTCTTCCCCCACCTCTCTCCTTTTCTTACTTCTCCTTTTCCCACTCCCCCTTAGTGCCAGTTACCCAAGTTTCTATGTCTAGACTAATAACCATTACCCGCCCCCACAACTCCCACTGTTTATAGATATTATCACCAAGGGTTTTATATATACTATATAAATAACTGGTCTGGTATTGAACCTGTTAATTTGTTATTGCTAAATTACACCACTAGGCCAGGGACAGAAAGAACATATCAATCTAGTTAGCAACCAAGACAGTCACAACACAAAAATTAAATAAAGGAAAGAAAACAGGCAATTAAAACCACCAAGTAGCCTGTCAAGAACATAGTTGTACAGCACCAAGAGGAGCGATGGAAAGAAGAAGAAGGGATGGAAACAACGCTCCTCAAACAAATAATTCAGTAGAGGATTCAGTGGGAAATGAAGAAAATGGATACCCATTTCCTGATCTCAACAAAACAATGAAAAATGTCACTAAGGAGCCCAGTGACGCCCACAAGAAAAACCTCAAGGAGGAAATCTTGGAAGATATCACTGAGAAACTCATGGAGAAAATACTAGACATGGTTAACCAGAATGTATAAGATGTACTCAAGAAATTCCAAGACACTAAAAATAAAGAACACAAGAAGACACAGAGACAAATAAATAAACTCAGAGATGATTTCAATGAACACCAAAGTGAAACAAAGAACACTATAAAAAAAGAGATAATGAATTAAAGATGACAACACAAAATACAAAAGAGGATTGATCAAAGATATGGAAAACCTCAGGAAAAAGAATCAAATAGAAATCCTGGAAATAAAATGTCCCTTTAGTCAGACAAAACCCAGTGGAAGGCCACTCCAGCAGACTAGAACAAGTAGAAGACAGAATCTCAGAGCTTGAAGATAAAATAGAAATTAAAGAAGTCTTAGTCAGACAACTCAAAAACTGTAAAAAGAATATGAAGGAACTCAGCAACTCCATCAAAAGACCAAACCTGGGAATCATGGGCACTGAAGAAGGAGACAAGGTGCAATCCAAAGGGATACATAATATATTCAATAAAATAATAAAGAAAATTTCCCAAATCTTTAGAAAGTTTTGCTCATCCAAGTACAGAAAGCCTCAAGGACATTAAACATACTTGATCAAAATAGAACCTCCCAATGGCATATTGTCATTAAAACAATAAGGACAGAGAACAGAGAAAGAATACTGAAGGCTATAAGAGAGAAAAATAGAAACATATAAAGGTAAGCCCATCAAAATCACAGCAGATTTCTCAACTGAAACCGTAAAAGCAAGAAGGGCATGGAGTGAGATATTTTGGGCACTGAATGAAGATAATTTCAGCCCTAAGATACTTTACCCAGCAAAACTATCATTCAAAATTGATAGAGCAATAAAAATCTTCCATGATAAGAAACTAAAACAATATATGACCACAAAGCCACCACTACAGAAGATTCTACAAGGAATTCTGCACACAGAAGATGAAAGCAAACAAAACCTTGAGAGGACAGGAAGTATCAAATCACAGAAGAAGAAAAGAAGTAATCAGAGAGCAGCATTGATTTGGCTGCACACGATCAAATCCTTAAACAACAAAAACAAGTAAATGGCAGGAATCACCACATACCTATCAGTATTAACACTTAATGTCAAGGGACTCGATGCCCCCCCCATCAAAAGACACCACTTGCCAAACTGGATTAAAAAGGAAGATCAGACAATCTCTTGTTTACAAGAGACCCACCTTATTGACAGAATAAAAGGGGCAACACATCAAAAGGAAATAACAGTTTTCAACCTATATTCACCCAATGTCAGTGCACCAAATTTCATCAAACATACACTAAGGGACTTAAAAGTACTTATAGACACCAACACAGTGGTAGTAGGATACTTTAATACCCCTATCTAATACCCATTAGATAGGTCATCCAAACAAAAAGAGTCAACAAAGAAATCCCAGAACTAAGTGACATCATAGATCAAATGGACCTAACTGATGTCTATAGAATATTTCATCCAGCAACAGCACAACATACATTCTTCTCATCAGCTTGTGGAACTTTCTCCAAAATAGATCATATCTTAGGGCACAAAGCAAGCCTCAGCAAATATAAGAACATAGAAATAATACCCTGAATTCTTCTATCTGATCACAATGCAATAAAACTAGAAATCAACAACAAAAGCAACAGCAGAATATATGCAAATAATTGGAGGATGAATAACACATTGCTCAACAATCAGTGGGTCATAGAAGAAATAAGAGAGGAAATCAAAAGGTTCTTGGAAGTTAATGAAAATGAAAATACCACCTACCAGAACCTATGGGACATAGCAAAGGCAGTTTTAAGAGGAAAGTTTTTAGCCATGAGTGCATATATTAAAAGGACAGAAAGATCTCAAATAAATGACCTAATGCTACATCTCAAAATCCTAGAAAATCAAGAATAAGCAAAACCCAAAACAAGCAGAAGGAGAGGAACAATAAAAATAAGGGTTGAAATTAATGAAATAGAGACCAAAAAAAAAAAAAACCATATGAAGAATCAATGAAACAAAAAGCTGCTTGTTTGAAAAAATGAACAAGATTGACAAGCCCTTGACAAATCTGACTAAAATGAGGAGAGAGACCCAAATTAGTAAAATCAGACATGAAAAAGGGGAGATAACAACAAACACCAAGGAAATCCAGGGAATCATCAGAGACTACTTTGAGAACTTATATTCCAATAAATTTGAAAATCTTGAAGAAATGGACGAACTTCTAGATACTTATGACCATCCAAAACTGAACCAAGAGGATATTAACCACCTAAACAGATCTACAATACATAAGGAAATTGAAGCATCAATAAAGAGTCTCCCAAAAAAGAAAAGTCCAGGACCTATTTCATTAATTTCAGCTGAATTCTACAAGACCTTTAAAGAACTAATACCAACACTCCTTAAACTCTTCCATGAAATAGAAAGGGAAGGAACACTGCCCAATTCATTCTATGAAGAAAGTATTATACTCCTTCCAAAACCAGACAAGGACACATCCTAAAAGGAGAACAATAGGTTAATCTCCTTAATGAGCATTGATGCAAAAATCCTCAATAAAATAATGGCAAACCAAATCTAACAACATATCAGAAAAATCATTCACCATGACCATGTCAGCTTCATTCCAGGGATGCAGGTATGTTTTGACATACACAAATCAATAAATGTAATACAATACACTAATAGAAGTAAAGACAAAAGCCACTTGATCATCTCAATAGATGCAGAAAAAGCCTTTGATAAGATTCAACACCATTCCTTATAAAAGCTCTAAGAAAACAAGGAATAGAAGGAATGTACCTCAACATTATAAAGGCTATATATGACAAACATACAGGCAACATCATACTTAATGGGGAAAAACTGAAACCATTTTCTGTAAAATCAGGAACAAAACCAGGGTGCCCACTCTCCCCACTCCTATTCAACATAGTCCTGGAATTTTTAGCCAGAGCAATAAGGCAAGAAGAAGAAATAAAAGGAATACAAATAGGTAAAGAAACTGTCAAGGTATCCCTATTTGCAGCTGACATGAACCTATACCTCAAAGACCCAAAAAACTCTACCCAAAAACTCCTAGACACCATAAACAGCTTTGGCAAAGTAGCAGGATAAAAACCCAACTTAAAAACCAGTAGCCTTTCTACACACCAACAATGTACAAATTGAGAAAAAATATAGGAAAACAATTTGATTTAAGATAGCCTCAAAAAATCAAATACCTAGGAATAAACTTAATGAAGATGTAAATAACCTCTACAAGGAGAACTACAAACCTCTGAAGAGAGAGACTGAAGAAGACTGCAGAAAGTGGAAAGATCTCCCATGCTCATGGATTGGCAGAATCAACATAGAAAAATGGCTATACTACCAAAAGCTATCTACATCAACACAATTCCCATTAAAATCCCAATGACATTTATCACAGAGGTTGAAAAAGTCAATCCTAAAGTTTATTTGGAAACACAAAACATGACGACTAGCCAAGGCAATACTGAGCAAAAAGAACAGTGGTGTAGGTATCACAATACCCAACTTCAAACTATACTACAGAGCCACAGCAATAAAAACAGCATGGTACTTGCACAAAAACAGATATGAAGACCAGTGGAATACAATAGAGGACTCAGATATGAATCCCTGTAGCTACGCCCACCTTATTTTTGACAAAGGCACCAAAAACATATGATGGAGAAAAGACAGACTCTTCAACAAATGTTGCTGGGGAAAAGTGGTTATCTGCCTGCAGAAAACCGAAACTAGATCCTTGTTTATCACCCTGTACTAGTATCAACTCAAAGTGGATTAAGGACCTTAATATCAAACCCAAAACCTTACAGTTAGTACAGGAAAGAGCAGGGAATACTCTGGAAGCAATAGATATAGGCAAGGACTTCCTCTGTAGAACTCAAGTGGCCCAGCAAATAAGAGAAAGGATGGACAAATGGAACTACACGAAATTAACAGCTTCTGCACAACAAAAGAAACGGTCTCTAAATTGAAAAGACCATCCACAGAGTGGGAGAAAATATTTGCTGGTTATATCTCAGACAAAGGACTGATAACCAGAATACACAGGGTACTCAAAAAACTAAACTCCCCAAAAATCAATGAACCAATAAAGAAGTGGGCTACTGAACTAAACAGAACTTTTTCAAAGGAACGCATCCAAATGGCCAAAAAACACATGAAAAAATGCTTACCATCCCTGGCCATAAAGGAAATGCAAATCAAAACCACACTAAGATTCACCTCACTCCTGTTAGAACAGCTAGCATCAAGAACATCACCACCACCACCAAATGTTGGTGAGGATGGAGGAAAAAAAGGAACTCTCACACACTGCTGGTAGAACTAGTGCTAGTACAACCACTCTGGAAAACAATATGGAGGCTCCTTTAAAAACTAAACATAGATCTGCCATATGATCCAGCAATCCCACTCCTAGGGATATACCCAAAGGAATGCGACTCAGGTTATTACAGAGGCATGCACAACTCATGTTTATTGCAGCACTATTCACAATTACTAAGCTATGGAAACAGCCATAGCTGTAAGAACGATTAAAAATATATATATCAATGGAGTCAGAAGTTCTGGTGTGCTCTTGCACAGTAAGGTGACTATATATAACAATGATGTATATTTTAAAAAGCTTAATTGAGAAAATTTTGAACATTTTTAGCGTAAAAATAAGGAGATGGGTTTTTTAGTCTGATTTGAACACTTTCATGACCTATATATGTACCAAAATATTCATGGTATCCCATAAATTTGTATAATTTTATGTTTTTATATATAATTTGAACTTCTTTTAAATTAAAAAAATCAGAAGTAAAGAAATGGAATCAGAAAAAAAGTCCTGTTCTTACTTTTTATTAACTCTTGTCTTTTCCTCCCAGCATTAGAGATTTTGGTTTGGTTGCCTTTATGAGACCCTAGAATACTTCTGAAGTTAAAGAAAGTATAAACATGATTAAATAAATGCATGAAGCATTTATTTAAGCTATGGAAATCCTTCTCCAAAATATCTGGAGTACTGCACAAAATGCATGGCCAGTGGAAACATGGCCCTTAAAGGAACAGAGAGAAAAGGGGAGTCACTTTCTCTTACTCTGCTTACACATTCCATGATTAGTTCTCTTAAGGTGGAATTATTACTGAACAAAAATAAAATACCCCTATTATTTATTGCAAATAAATTGAGCACACAGTACGGGGTTTGAATTCAGAGCCATGTGCCTGCTAGACAGGAAGTCTATCAGTTGAGCCACTCCACCAGCCCTTTTTGTGTTGGATTTTTTGAGATAGGGTCTTGCATTATGCCCAGGCTGACTTCCACCACAATGCTCCTATTTATACTTCCTGCAAAGCTGGAATGACAGGCATGTGCCACCATACCCAGCTTTTTACTAATTGAGATGGGATCTCCCTAACTTTTTCCATAGGCTGGCCTCAAACTGTCATCCTCCTAATGTCTGCCTCCTGACTATCTATGATTACAAGTGTGAGCCAACTGCTTCCAGCTAATTGTATATATTTATCTTGTTGGATTTTATGTGCAATCAAGGCATTAAGTGTACTTTAAAAAATTTTTTATCCATTCTTTTTCATAATCCATAGCTGAATTGTTAACATCTCTGAGATAAGCAATACAAATAGCAATCATTGCTAGTGTTCAAAAGTGTGTATTGTTTAGTGATTTTAGAACCACAAATGATAGCACAGTACAGTACTAACAGCATAGATTGATACTATTGTGAATTTACAAAGCCTAATGGATAACACACTTACACACATACCTATATGTTTATACTGAACATACTAAAACTGTCAAATAGATATCAAATGTATCCATAATGATTCATGAAAAAATTCAAGTAAAATTTACTGGCTTTTAAGGAAAATGAAGAAAACTAGGTTGTATGCAATTTCTGCAGAATTCAGAAACTACTTTGAATAGTATTCTGCTCAGACACTAGCAATTACATTCCATAGAAGAGAAACTTTCAACTTTTCCTAGAATTGTTACATCATATTTATTTTGTAATTGCTGCTCTCTTCTCAGAATTTTAATATATTGAAAAATTAAAGGACCATAAAATTAAAGTTGCTTTGAGAATTCTGTGCTATTACCTAAGGTAACTAAAACTACAATAGTATTTTACGAAGTTGAGGTCTTGATTACTTATTGGAAATAGAATATGCTGACTTTCACAGTCATTATGCCATAAAAATGCCTCATGTTCCACATGCCTTGCCATTTTGCAAACTTATGTTTATATTTCCCAAATTGATTAATAACTTGTGAATAGTTCTTGGTTTTGGCAGTCACCCACATGCATTCACTGTACTCCAAATGGATAAATAACTTCCTAGCTGACATTTCCAGTGGCAAGTGTATCACACTGTGATGGCAATGCAGATGCAGTGAGGACAAGGATGCAGGAATATTAGCATATCACCACTTTGGCAGTAGGTGCTTTTTTCTTTTCCATCCTTTGTAAGTGTTTCTGTGTTTTGGAAGGTAATATTTATAAGATACTTACACACACACACACACACACACACACACACACACACACACCTGTCACCAGAGTGCATTTTAAGTGCTTCTGGCTTAATTCCATAATAAATTGTGATAAAACATATTTAGATTAGAATTTGAAGTGCTTTGCCTAAAGTCTTGACTTGGTCCAATCCCACACAGGAACAAGAATACTTCTCTCACCCCTACTTCCCCACTGACCAGGAAATGTTGGTTACCAACTGTTGGTGCAGGATAAGCAGGGCACAGAGACAGAACATGCTCTTTTTAATGTGTGGACCACCAACGGATTCACTGTATTCTTGCTCCTTACAATGTGTGGCCTTAATTAGAAAAATAAGTGAGTTTTAAGTCAGTGTTTGGCTAAATTCTCAATATTCTCTATTTTAAAGACATGAAAATCTGGGTTTTGCTGTGAGACCACTAACCAGCTAGTGTTTCTTATTATATAAAGTAGTTAAACAGAATAAACAGCCTTGGAGGATTGCTGAATTTTTCTGGGCCTCACTTTCCTTACTTGGTGAACTAGAATGACACCACAGTTCTTTATCAGTTCTAAAATGTGGCAGTTTGATAGTGTGATGTTGTTGAAATCCACCCCTTCCCCCATCAGACCATCTGAGGCTCACAGACTCTCTGGGCCCCAGGGACTGGACATCTCCAGTTTGAGGGAGCCCCACAAGATGGTGTGCTCTGCCATAACACAGAATGACTCTTGCATCTCATAACATAAATAAACAAACCATTTGGAGTCAGGATCCTATCTGAAAAAATATGAAACATTTTTGCTTTGCAAATCCAAATAACAAGAGATAATTCATAAAATTATATTGTTCTAATACTAATAGTGTCATTTGACCTTTTGTTTAACTGATGTAAGAACCTTGGCTCATTGTGGTTTTTCTATCTATATAAGTGTTGTTGGAACTAAACCATGGGCTACAATTTTTTTCTCCTCACTGACAGTTTTTCCTGGGCATTTTGTTGCTTCTGCTTTAAGTGTACTGCAGATACCATTAATTAGAGTGAAGTTTACCACAAGGGGAACAGGCACACTGTCATTGACTAACTGTGTGTGATATTTAACTTGATTTAAGGGATGGCCGGTTCTCACATAGTCTAGCCTCTGTCTTGTACTCTCTTTTCTGCTTGATTTTAGTTAGACTGAGCTAGACGTTGTCTCTAACACCTTGTTCCTTCGATTTATATTTCTCACCAGGAACAGAATAAGAGCTGAAAATAGACGGTTCTTATCCTTGCTACTGAACTTCACCCTTGTGGACATTTGCTTGACATTACTATGTAATAGCCTCTTTTTCCCTCCTTCCTGATTTAATCCACTGCTTCAGAGACTAAGTTCGATCAAGTTTTTGGAGCCAGAAAGCATCCCAAATCTGTTATGGACTTCTGCAAATAGGACAGCAGGGAGAAGTTCAGATTTGGTCATTTTTATCCACTGAGTTTCATATTTGGTTTGCAAATTCAAGCAAGGTGTTGGGGAAGTTACATAGCTCTTGCTTGGGACCTGAACAGGGCATATAATTTCTCACAGATTCATCTAGAAATGTTGATAGGATTAAAGACTGTACCTCTCATAAACTTTCAATACAATCCTCATAGAGATATTCTAAGAAAATATAGAAACTAAATGGAAAAAGATGTCTTGTTTACACTAGTAAGTTTACACTGTGCAGTGAACATGAATGATGACATGCAGAATCCAGAATGTCTAAGATGCTATTTATAACATGTGTATTTACATATTTAAACGGAGACATAAGCAAGAAAAGATGCTTGTTTTCCTCTAATTTTGTTCCACTCAGGACTAGAATTAAAACTATTATTTAAAATAATGGTTCACTTTTTTTTTGTTGATAATACTCATTCTTGATATAAGGGTACCAGTCATAACCTTAGTGAGTGAGTAGAAATTCTGGATACACTCACTATTTTAAAAGTTAACCAGTTTTAATACATAAAGATGACAATGTTAACTCTCCCTCTCATTTTGTGTCACACTAGTGAAATCACTACCTGAAGCTGAAAATTCATTACTATTTGTTGTTTTCTCTTTAAACCCTCCTCTCCCAAATTTAAGCCTGTGTAAGGATGTGAAATTATGAATAATTAGTGATTTCTACCAGGCTCTGAACTTGCTTCATTGGAACAATGAAGTCATTTCCATAGTTGTGAATTTAGCACTTTGAAGTAAGAAAAAACAATCATTATTACTGTCATTTTTAAAAAACCACACTGCGAGGCAGGTCTGATGTGCTTTACGGGCTTGCTGGATTCTATAAAGCTATCACTGAATATGAGCAGGGTATAGAGGCATAATTTCACTTGAAAAATATACTGAGCCCATAAAAACAAATGAGCTTAAGGAAAAGTTTGTGTGGATGAGTTCTGTAGTATATGCTGACTTCCTAGAAGCAATGATTTTGATGTCCTTTTTCCTAACAGTATCATAAAACTCAGTAATTATTAGAACATAAGTTATATTATTGTACTACCTTAGCTATAATATATAAACTAGTTAAGAAACACATAAGCAAAGAGAAACAAGCGTTTTTCCATGAAAGTCCTGGTAAGCACAATTTATTCACAAAACAAATATTGAAGCTTCAATCAATCCACAATGGGGAAATCAATTCAATTCTCTTCTTTAAAGCAAAGGTCACTATTTACTCAACATTCATAAACTTTTATATACTTAATTTTATATCATGCTGCATAAACACTGGGCCTCATGAAGCTTCTGGGGCACGGCCTCCAGATAAAGTAAGAATTCAGATAAGAGTTAAATAAACTGTGTTCACTGAAGAAGATTGAAGTAGTAGAGAACAGTCATTTTGCCTTCAGTTATTTTTCTTGACACATTCTTTTTTTTTTTTTTTCAGTACTGGGGTTGGAGCTCAGGGCAGACACTGTGAGCCACTCCACCAGCCCTTTTTTGTGATGGGTTTTTTTCCAGATAGGGACTTGTGGAACTATTTGCCCAGGTTGGCTTTGAACCATAATCCTCCTGATCTCTGCCTCCTGAGTAGCTAGAATTATAGGCATGAGCCACAAGCCTCTGGCTGACACATTTTCTTTAATCAAGTCTTGATATTTTCCTTCCTTTCTTCCTTCATTCATTCCTTCTTTCCTTCCTCCCTTCCTCCCTCCCTCCTTTCTTCTCTCCCTTTCTCTTTTTCTCTTTCTTTTCTCTCTATCCTCTCCCTCTCTATTTCCCTTCCTCCCTCCCTCCTTCCTTCCTTTCTTCTTTTTCTTGACAGTACTGGGGTTTGAACTCAGGACCTCACACTTGACAGACAGTCACTTTACCAGCCATGCCCGAGCCCTATTTTGTGTTGGTTCTATTTCAGATAGGTTCTTGCAGTTTTGCCCCAAATTGCCTTCAGACCCCCATCCTCCTATGTATGGCCTCTCTCAAAGCTGGGATTATAGACACATACCACTACACCTGGCTTATTGACTCTAATGGGGTCTCACCAACTTTTTGGTCAGGGTAGCCTTGGACTAACATCATCCTCATCTCTACTTCCTAAGTAGCTGGCCTGCACTGCAAGTCCTGATATTCTGATGCTGTATACTTCCCTTCCCTTCCATAAATGTCTTCAGGTCATTGGGTTGGGGTCAAAATGATCACAACAGCTAACGTACTCTTTAGAATAGCCCTTTGGGGATAGGTATTATTGTATTATTATAATCTCCATTTTCTAATGAGTAAACAGGTGTGGGGAGGTGAGGCACTCAACCTGGATCACATGTAAGTGGCTAAGCTGGGATTTGAACTCTGGTGGTCTGGCCTGTGCGCCACCCTCCGTGCTAAACCCCACACTGCCTGCACCATGAAAAACAAGCAGACTTGCTGCTATCCTGTCCTCCCATGCCTTTGTAACCTTCTACCTCCTGGTGGAGATATGACCCAGTTCCTTTGCCGTCAAGTCCAGGCAAGTGCAAAGGGACACCTGTATCCTGACGGGGGTGGGGCCCAGGAGCTCTGTTCTCTGTGTGGTTTAGAATGCAAGGAATCCTGACCCCAGACAAGCCTTGGAGCAAGCACTTCCAGGGAAAGTAAAATCTGCACAGAAATCAAAGCAGGAGGGAATGACAGGAACGGCTGCTGGGGTGGGAGGGTTGGCTGGCAAAGCAAGACAGAAGAAGAGAAGGAAGGGGCAAATTAGAGGAAATTTAAAACAGAATTTCTGTTTAGGATTAAAATTAGGACGCAACAGCAGCGCTGGAGAGTGAGGGGTCATCTTGGTCTGGCCACATGTGCTGACTCGCCAGCAAGTGTCTTGGTTTTTTCAGAGACACAATGTGATTAGCTTCCCTTAGGTAGTTTTATACTTAAAGCTCACATTTTGCTGACATGCATTTAATGTAACTATAAAGGAAAAGTCCATAGCTATGTTTAAAAAATTATTATTTTCTATTAGGAGCACCAAGAAGCCCTAGAGGAATCTCCCTCTCAGAGGACACGGTTGTGACTGCAAGCTCTTTTGAGATGCTTCACATTTGCATGGTGAACACACTCAGCTACATGAAGTGTCCACTCTTCAGTAAGATGCTTCTTGGGGTTGCTGCTCGTTCCTGTCCTAATTGATCGACCACACTCCCCATTGCTGCTACTTCTTCCTCACAATTTATCCATTAATTTCCTTAAACCTTCGCTTCCCATTATTTTTTCCAATGCCATCTCCATTATTCAATTAAAACTTCTCTTTCATCAGGCACCAGTTCCATCCATTTCTTTCATCCAACATGTCTCTGCTGATTTTGTTACAAATTTTAATACTGCTAAACCCTACAACACTCTATTAAGAACTCTCTCTCTCTTTCTCTCTCTTCTCTCTCCTCTCCCCTCCCTGCTAGCCCTTCTCCTCCTCTCCTTTCCCCTCCTCTCTCTTCTTCTTCTTTTCTCTCTCTTTTTTTTCCCTCTCCATCTCTCAAGTAGCTGGGATTCCAGGCATGAGCTATTATGCCTGGCCTGAAAACTCTCTTCTTTTGACTTAGTCACTCTCTCGTTTCCTGGTTCTCCAGCTGGCTCTCTTCTGTCCTCACCATGGGATGAACACCCTCTCAGTCACCAGGTGGGCTGTTTCCTTTGCTGGCCTCCCTCACTGTCCTCTAACACATTCTCATCTGTGGTGTAAGGGCAATATTTAACACTAGCTGAATTCTAAAAATTGTATTGCTGGATAAAGTATGTTAAGACTTAAAAATGTATCAGCTAAGTGTTTTGCCTGCAGGGTTTCAAACAGTGAATAAAGTTAAAAAACTTAATGGCATATAAAAAATTCAAAGAAAAACAGAAGGCTAAGAAAAAAAGCCCATAACATATTTACACACACACCACACACACACACACACACACACACACATTATTTTTTTTATTGTTTTATTATTCATATGTGCATACAAGGCTTGGGTCGTTTCTCCCCCCTGCCCCCACCCCCTACCTTACCACCCACTCCACCCTCTCCTTCCCCCACCTCAATACCCAGCAGAAACTATTTTGCCCTTATCTCTAATTTTGTTGAAGAGAGAATATAAGCAATAATAGGAAGGACCAAGAGTTTTTGCTGGTTGAGATAAGGATAGCTATACAGGGAGTTGACTCACATTAATTTCTTGTGCGCACACACACACATTATTGAGGCTAAAAGTAACTTTTAAATATAAGAAAACTGCTTCTATATTTTATTAAATTAACAGTTTATAAGCTAAGATTCAGCAGGTTGAAAGACAATGAAAAAACAAAATCAACAAATAAACATTTCAAACAATTTTCTTGCAGTACCTGCAAAATAGTATTCTTATTGTACTTATAGAAAAACTCTACATAAAGGGTTAAAAAGAAAAAATAAAGTACATATCAGAATCCCTATGTCTTAATAAAAAGTAGCAATATTAATATGATTATATGTTTGATATTTTTCAAAGTATGTTTATATGTAACACCTGAGTTTGAAACACACCATAATTGTGAGATATTAGCAGAGAAGTAGCTACTATCTGTTTAACCACTGATGAAAACCAAGAAGTTAATAATTCACCTAAAATTAAATGTTCTTGATTCATTAAAAATATTATGCCAAGAAGTATGTGTGGCATAGGACTTGTCACATGTTTTATATCTCATTCCAATAACCTTAATGATAGTTAATGACATCCTGGTCAAAAATCCATATTCAAGAATTTTGTTGACAATGAACCAATAAACTTTTAAAAATTAATATATGTTTAATTTTTATATTATTGCAAACTTCAGTGAAATAGAAAAGTTATTAGTGTTAGATTTATGTTTGTGTGTATATATACATATGTAAGCACATTCATACACATTCAAATATTTTATGTCTGAAAGCTGAATGTTGTCTTATCCTTGAGCAGAGAAGAAACAGTGGCACTTGGATAGATCTAAACACAAATATGTAAGAATGGTCATGTCTTAAATGTATAAAGTAGAACAGATTACCGAGCATATTTGCAAATCATTTGTAAATGTAGGTAATGTCAATAATATCTGTTCTAGCAACTTCCTGAAAAATATGGCCCTTGTGAGAGAGCAGTAGCAATAGTCAGCAACTATCCCTCACTGAGACCATAACCTTCTCTACATTTTGTAGTGCTAGTACACTGATGCTCTTGACAGAAAATAAAAAGATATAAAGCTTATTGGACTATACACATTTATAAATGGAATAAATTTGAATAAAGTGTGATTGAGCCTTTCAATTCAAATAATTGTCTCCATAATTATGATGAAAGTACATAAGCTTAATTTATTCTTTAACCCATCTTCTTCTGAAACACAAGGTTTGCTAGGGTACAATTTCAATTTGAAGCTTATTATTTTTGAAAAGAAAGCCTCACTTTAATAATTTTTTATTTCAGCTAGTATATGACAAGTCTCTCATAATTATCTTACAAACAAAATTAAGAAATGTGGGTGGGGAGGAGGTAGAGTTCAAGTGCATTTGTACATGATTTGATTATCATGTCACAAGAACATCAAAAGTAGGAAAGATGGCATGTTATGCTAGTTTTACATAGGATTATCAGGCCCTGTTCTATTTAGGATTTACTGATGATTTGAATGAAGGCAGTGATAGGCTTACTAAATGCTAATATGATATAGAGATGACAGCTATTTCACTGGAAAACAATTTTTGAATTCTCTAAAAATAACAACAAAACAACACCCAAACAACAGGATGATATTACAGACTAAAATACAAAAGGCAACTATAACAAGGATCTCTTCCTCCTCTGAGATTCAAAAAGGCAACTATATAACAGGATGGATGAAGATTTGACTTGGCAAAAATTTTCATTAAGGCAAAAGACTACATGTTAGTATAAGTCAAAAGTATGATACCAGACAAAGAATTTCGCTCTCAGGCTACAGGAGAAGTACACTGTGCTATAGGGCTGACTTGTCACATTTTACTCTGCCCTCAGAAAGACCATGTGTATCTGCTCCCACTCCTGACACCTCCAAAAGGTCAATTAATGTTTTCTGGGAAAACCTATAAGCCTGGAGGGGGTTCAGGAATCCAAGTGATAGGAGAAGGAGTTAAGAGAATTGGGATTTTATCAACCTAAAAAAGATAAAACTTGGTAAAATATAGCATTTCTCCTCAACTATCTGAAAGACTGATGTATTTGAGGGAATTGGAAATAATAAATAAGAATGACTTAACAATGGGCTTTGAGTTAATATACTGGGACAATAAAAGAAAACATAGGATCTAGGCTCAGAAGCCCAAATTCAGGTAAGACACCTAAAACCCATAAATTACCAAATCATCATCTATACAATTACAGAGCTAGTAAAACCTGTTTTGTTTAGCACAGACTTTTTTTCATAAACAATCATATGAGAACACATACAGAAATGTTCTGAGACTTTTGAATGATTTGAAAGTATAATGACAACAGTGAGCTGCAGAAATGGGATGCCTACTGTTCAAAGGGAGTTGGCCAGTTGCCATAACCCTGCCAGGTTTCCTTTCACTGGGGGACGATGAGACTGAGCTGACTAAAGAACGAAGGTTGGTGCAATACTTCCAAAAACAACTATAACGCATTTACTTCTTTCCATTTTGTCTCAGTTAAAGGCAATAAGTAGCAATGAAAGGAAAATTAGGGTCACTAATGTCAATCAATAATTTAATTCGGCTAAGAATATAGTTAATATCCACAATTTTTACAGAATCCAGAAACAGGCTGGACTTCCACAAATACACTCATTAACTCAAAAATGGAACATATGGTCAAAGTGTTCTTGACCAAATTAGGGATCGTTCACTTTACCCAAACAATTACCTCTGCACTTGTGCTGCCAATCTTGAAAATATATAGAATTTTGTGTAGTAAAACCTCTGTCAAATCTCTAATCTTAAATTTCAGCCTCTGGATAGTTGATACTGTCCTAATGCCCATCTGCTAGCTATATTTTAGCTTTATTTTTTTAAGTGTTCAGAAATGACTATTCCCATAAGTAACGCCTACCAGATGTTTCAAGTCTACTTACCCTTTGACCTTCTTTTCCAGGTGGACCTTGAGGGCCTTGCATCCCTATGGAACCCTATGAGGGAAAAGGAGCAAATGTTAGTAGACTTAAGTACACCTGCCTCAAAAAGAATGTTGTAAAATTAAAACTAATTTCATTAAATAAACCAAACTTTTTAAGTGCTAGAACTCTTCCAAGGTTAAGCTATACAATAGATTAAAAAAGATGGTTTGCTCTTCACTGGCTGGTTTATCTTTGTAGCTAGCTCCAGAAGAGAATAAAGGCAGTTCTGAACCAGGTGTGAGATTAAACATTCATCCCCTATGACTGAAATCACATCTCACCAAGAAACCACGCATAAATGGTAACAGTATATGCAAGCAGAAAAAACACTTTTCATATGTTTAAATTCTATAAATAAAACTACATTTCTGTTTGACAGTAACTTTGCCGTGCGTGTTTGGCTAGTACTGGTGTTTGAGCTCAGGTTCTTGCATTTGCAAGGCAGGTGCACTATCGCTTGGAGACATAACCCAGCCTCTTTTTGCTGTAGGTATGTTTCAGAATGGGTCTTGCTCGGTTATTTTTTGTCTGGAGCTGGCCTCAGACTGTGATCCTCCTACCGATGCGATAGCTGGGATGAGAGGGGTACACAACCACATGCAGCTTATTGGCTGAGAAGAGGCTGTTGCTAAATTTTGCCTGGATTGATCTTGCAGTGCAATCCTCTCAATCTCTACCTCCTAAGTAGCTGGGTGAGGTGTGAACCTCTGTGCCTGGCCTGTAAATATTTTTTAAGAAAACACATGATTATGGCACTGGCTTCAAACATACATCTTTGTAACATTTAATGTTTAGTATCATAGATGTTATTTAATGATTTTTCACAGTACTGTCAAATATTTGGGAAAAGAGTCATTTTTTTACATCATAAAGAACTCCCAGGAAATCCAGGTGTTGTTAATTTGGAAGTCAAGTCTCTTCATTTTTACAGATATTTACTGTTACGTAGGAATTCTTAGCATGAAACTCAAAATGCTATTGCTGTTTGTTTTTTATCTTCAGCAGTTATTACTGCTGCTTCTTAGACTTCCTGCTGCTTCCTCCTTCCCTTTCAACCTGCAAATATGGTTAAAATGTGGGGAATTTTGGCTGATTTTCCTCTCAGTTGATACTCTCTCATTGTGATCTCGTTCTTATGGGCTTCAGATTCTGAAGACCCGTAATTACTAGATTTTAGCCTCAGTTTGTCTTCTGCATTATATGCAGATCCAACAGCCAATTGCCTGCTTGCTATACACACTTGGATACCTCACAGGCACCTGAAATTTAGCTCATGGAACACTGAACTCAGGACTCTCCCTCTAAAACTTGATCAGAAGCCTCCTTCAATAAACCCACAACAGGCTGCCAATGCTCTTCTAGAAATCTAGAACTCATACCCCATACCACCTCTCCCTCTTGTAGTTATGAAGCCTGGTTGATGTTCATCTCCAAAGTATATTTGGATCCATTTCTCCACTTCCACTGCTCCCATGATCATGTCTTGCTCATTAAAGCTTGTGAGTTAAATCTACATCACAGTCAAACTTGGGAAAACTCAGCTTCACCCTCCCTGTCTGTCCATAGGAGTTGCCTGCTTCAGTCTTTTGAGTCCTGTGAACTTCCCTTTAAAGTAATACCACAGATTCATTCACATCATTTTCACATATTGGTTTGTTTCTCTCACCAGACTCTATACTATAATAGGTAGAATCTGTCTTTTACTTATCTTGACTGTTGCCTATAAATGACTGAATGAAAACAATTCACATTAGGAAATCAATCCGCTCAAATGAAAGTTTTTAGTTGACGACTAAATGCCTTATATGGTTGGGAAAAAATGAAAAATCTAATGATACATATTCAAAATAATCTAAATTCACACTAATTTCAGAAGAAACTTTCTTTCATTACCTAATTTAAAAATAATTAGAATTTTTTCTGTTTTGGAGCTGGGGATCAAACCCAGGGCCTCTTGCATTCTAAGCATGTACTCTACACTGAGCTACACTCCAAAACCCCTAGGATTCATTTTTATAATATGACCTTTTTTTAAAAAGTGATGAATATCTTTATTCTAAAACACCAGATATGTTTATGATCACCCATAACTATTTATGTTTATATTCATTTCTAATTGTTTCATAGAAACTAAATTTTCATAAAGGAATGCATGTATAATTATAACATCTAATTTTACTTTGAATAGAACAACTGATAGACATATTTTACTTTTTTCATTCAGATAGCTTTCACTCATTAAAGTTGTCAGAATTTAGTATAAATTACTGTAACTAATTTTCAAATAGCATTAGTACAAAAAATTGTGCATACGCTATTAAATCTTAGTGCTCCCCAAATCTTTCTGACTCCTCCACAATAAGATCAAAACTTAAGCATCGATCTCTTACATTTTGTTACATGCTTTTGGAACAATTTCATACTACAGAAGCACACGAAACTGTATTTTACTGAGTTAGGCAGGAATAAAATCCAGAGAATGAAAAAGTAATCAGTTCTGTTTGTAGTTAAAAATAAAAACCCTGCCAAATGATATACAATCAAGGACAGTTGGCTAATTAGGCCAAGTTAAGGATGGTAAATTCCTAATGTTTATAAGAGCATGGTAAATTCCAAATACACCAAGTATTAATTACAATATTACAAAGGCACAGAGACTTGTGCATTTTTGTAAGACTGACACAATCTTGGCTCTAGATTAAACGCTTCCCTCTTGCCCTTAGGAAAACTATTATCGTTTCACAAATAGTCAAAGTAACATGTAACATTTCTGACATTCATCCAAATTCTGACAGCTCTTTAAGTGTTTTTAAACATGAATTACTGAAACATACACACATCAAATGTCACTAGGGCATATGCTTAATTCTGAGAAACTTAATTTTAAAAGTCTACTCCCTTTATTAATTGGGAAAATTATGTAGAAAAATCTATACAATGCAAAAATATTTAATTTTTTGGAATTTAGTCAACAGGTGAAAATATTTAGGACACCCTTTTGTGTGCAAGGTCTAAGTGGTACAATATGGTACCAAATCACATGCATACCATGTGCATGTGATTGCATACCATACAATCATACTAGTTGGATCATACATACATACTAGTTGGATGTATACCAACTAGTATACATCCTGAATGCTCATAAGGCTTAATCTCCATCCAGTTTTGCCAAATTTAGGACCCAGCTAGGAGTTTAATGAAAAATTGGTAAATTCCTCATAATCTTTAAGAGAATTGTCCATGACCTATTTTTAATCCTGGCAGTGTTGCCCTAATGTTCATAGGTTTTTTTTTGTTTTGCTTTTTTTTTTTTTTTTGTGGTGCTGAGGCTCAAACCTTGCATGTACTAGGTAAGTGTTCTGACACTGAGCTACAGTTCCACTCCAAGAACATATTAAAATTGTCTTTACTGAGCATTAGCTGACATTTATAAGAAAAATGACTTTAATGTTGACAGTAAAGCACATCAATCAATTACACAAATACAAAAATCTTTCCCAAACTATGAAGTTATAATTTTGGGATAATTCATTATTTACAATTACCCAGGTCGTTGTTTTTTCCATTTAGTAAAGTAAAACAGTGGATTCATTTATCACTTACTATGAAAAGTACAGATATGCCTAAGCTATAGCATATGTAATTTCAACTTGGGTAGAACTCAGCATTTGTCTCAGACTACTTGTTATTCTTTTTTACATTGGGTTTGTAAATGTCACTATGTGTGTATTTTTCTTATCCTTTTAGCTGACTATGAGTTACAGAGGATAGAATATCCTTATTTATCTTCTACCTCACTTATAGAAGGTCTTCAATAAATACTTGTAGACTGGATCATGAAGAAAACACTGAAGTAGAGCAATACTGGATTTTGATGTTAGGGAATAGGTTTTTGCTATACATATAATTATTTTTATTTTCATAACTTGGAATTAACACATTGGAGAACTCTGTCTTTTTGTTAGCATATATGAATTGTACAAAACTATGGGCTTCATTTTAACATTTTCACATATGCATAAAATGTACTTTCATTATATTTATACCTCCATATTATGTTCTCAGTCCCCCCTTTCCCTGGACCACTTTTTCTTCTACCTCCATAATTTTTTTTAAAAAAAATCCAGATTCCACATGTGCGATAAGCATGCAATATTTGTCTTTCTGAGTCTGGCTTATTTTGCTTAACATGATGATATCCAGTTCCACCCATTTTCCTCCAAATGATGTTTCATTTTTCTTTATAGGTGAATGACACTCTATTGTGCCTATATAACACATTTTCTCTATCCATTCATTTGTTGATGGGTACCTGGCTAATTTCATAACTTAGTTATTGTGACTAGTATTGCAATAAATATGGGTATGCAGGTATCTCTTGATTCCTTCAAGTATAGAACAAGAAGTGGCATAGCTGGGTCATATCGTAGTTTTATTTTTAGTGTTTTCAGGAAATGCCACATGGATTTCCATAGTGACTGGACTACTTTAGATTCCTACAAACAGTATATAAGGGTTCCTTCCCTGCATCGTTGCCAGCAATTCTTTTTTTTTTTTTTTTTTGATGACCGTCATTTTGACTGTGGTAAAACAAAATCTCAATGTAGTTTAGATCTATATTTCCCTGATGGCTAAAAACATAGAACTTTTTTTCAGGTGTATTACTGACCATTTGTACTTGTTTTGAGAACTGTCTGCTCAACTCTTTTGCCATTTATTGATTGGAACTTTTTTCTTTTGGTATTTGATTTTTTGAGTTCCAAGTATAATCTAGGTATTAATTCCTTCTCAGAAAAATAGCTGGAAAAAATTTTTTCTCTTTCTGTAGGCTACCTTTCACTTTGGTGATTATTTCCTTTTCTGTGCTGAAACTTTTTAATTTGATGCAATTCTATTTGTCAATTCTTGCTATTATTTCCTGAGCTGCTGAAGCCTATTGAGAAAGTCCTTGTCTAGGTCTGTATCTTGAAGTTTTCTGTAGAAGTTTCAGAGTTTCAGGTCTTATAGTTTTTAATAATTTTGTACAGAGTGACAGAAAGAGATCTAATTTCAGTCTTCAACATGTGGACATCCAGTTTTCTAGTACCATTTGTTAAAGAAATATGTTTTAGGTGCCCTTTTCCTTTGACAAAGGTGGCTATAGCTGTGTGGGTTTATTTTTGGGTCCTCTTTCTATTCCATAGGCTACATGTCTCTTTTCATGCCAGTTCTATATTGTTTTTGTTACTATGGCTCTGCAGTACAATTTGAAGAGAGGTGTTGTGATATCTTCACCAATGCTCTTTTTGTTCAGGATTGCTTTGGGAATTCTGGTACCATATGAATTTTTGAATTTTTAAAAATATTTCTGTGAGGAATGTCATTTGATGGGGATTGCATTGAATCTGTAGAACACTTTCACTAATATAGCCATTTTAACAACATTAATTCGGCTTATCCATGAACATGGGAGGTCTTTCCATCTTCTAGTGTCTTCTTTTTTTTGGCAGCATTGGAGTTTGAACTCAGGGCCTTACACTTACTAGGCAGGCACTCTTACTGCTTGAGCCACTCCACCAGCCCCAGTGCCTTCAAGTTCTTTCTTCAGTGTTTTGTAGTTGTCATTGTAGAGGTTTTCTCCTCTTTGGTTGGGTTCATTATTAAGTTTTGAGGCTATTATGAATGAGATTGTTTTCTTGTTTTTTTTTCTCAGCATCTTTATTATTGGTATATAGAAAAGCTACTCACTTTTGTATGTTGATTTTGTACTCTGATACATTCCTGAAAGTGTTTATTGGATCTAGGAGTTTTATAGTGGAATTTTTAGTGTGTTTTAAGTATAGGATCCTACTATTTGCAAAGAATGATAAATTCATTTCTTCCTTTCCTATTTTATCCATTTTAGTTCTTTCTAAAGACTATAAAGAGTGGATACCCTGCCTCATTCCTAATTTTAGAGAAAATGCTTTCAGTTTTCACCAACTGGAGAATGTTGGCTTTAGGTTTGTCAAATACAGCCTTAAGCATGTTGAAGTATGTTCCTTCTGCTCCTAGTTTCTTCAGGGATTTTATTACGAAGTTTATTGAATTTTGTCAAAGACTTTTTCTGCATCTATTGAAATGTGACTTTTGTTCTTTATGTTGTCTATTTGTTTACTGATGTGTGTATGTTGCATCTGTGGAATGAAATCAAGGTGATCATGTGTATATTTTTAATGTGTTGTTGAAGTCAGTTTGCAAGGATTTTATTGAGGAGTTTTGTATTTTTTGCTATTTCCTCATCCAGTGTTGGTATCAGGGTAATACTAGCTTCTTAGTATAAGTTTGGAAGCATTCTTTCCCTTTGTATTTTATGGAATAATTTGTGGTTTACTGGTGTTAGTTTTTCAAAGGTCTGACAGAATTCAGCAGTTTATCTGGTCCTGGGCTTTTCTTTGTTGGGAGAATTTTTACTACCGATTTACTCTCATTGCTTTTTATAAATCTGTTTTGGCCATTTGTATCCTACTGGTTCAATTTTTGTGGGTCATATGTGTCTAAAATTTATCCATTTCTTCTAGGTTTTCCAGTTTATTAGAATATAAATTTTTGAAATATTTTCTAATGATACTCAGGATTTCAGTGGTATCTCTTGCAATATCCCCTTTTCTATGCTGTTTTATTAATTTTGGTTTTCTTCCTTTTTTGGTTAGTTTGGCTAAGGGTTTGCCAATCTTCCTTATGTTTTAAAAGAACCAACTCTTTGATTTATTGATTCTTTGTAGTATTCTTTTAGTATTCATTTTGTAGTATTTATTGTTATTAATTTCTACCCTAATCTTTATTTTTTTCTATTAAATTTGGGTTTAGTTTACTCAAGTTTTGCTAAGAGCTGGAGGTGCATCATTATTTATTTGCAATCTCTCTGATTTTTTAATGTAGGCACTCATAGCCATAAACCCTCTTAGAAATGCCTTAGCTGTATCCCAAATATTCTGGTATGTTGTATTTTCATTTTCACTTGTTTCTGGGAATTTTTTATTTTCCTTCTGGTTTCTTCAATGACTCACCGATCATTCAATGTCCATGTGTTTGTATAATTTCTGCAGTTTCTCTTGCTATTGAGTTCTATTTTTATTCCATTATGATCTGATAAAATACAATAAATTACTACATGTTTTTAATTGGTTAAGACTTGCTTTATGGACTAAAATGTAATCTATTTTGGAGAAAGTTTCTTTGGCTGCTGAGAGGAATGTCCATTCTATAGGTGTTGGGTGAAATATTCTGTAGATGTTGCTTAAGTTCCTTTGATCTGTGATATAGTTAATTTCTGAAGTTTCTTTATTTATGTTTTTTGTCTAGATGATCTACTCATGAGAGTAGTACATTGAAGTCACTCACTATTACTGAATCTTTACCTATCTGGTCCGTTATGTCCAGTAGGTTTTGTTTTATGAAATTGGGTGCATCAACATTGGGTGCATATTATGTTTGCAATTCTTATATCTTATTGATGGATTGAAAACTTTAAATCTTAAGTGTTTTCCTAATGATCACAAAGTGATCATTCCATTCTCTGATGTGTAAGACTGTCATATGGCTTATTTAATAATAAAATATTTGTGATCTGTAACTTCATCTCTATTGTGAAATTTATTCAAATTTTTAACTACTACATGATGTTTTATAGATTTATATATTTTTCTAGTTAGAGAATCATATCCTTAAATATCTTTGTACACATGGCACATCTGTATGATCTGTGTATTTTCTCATTGATTTAATTTACCAAATGATGCCTATCTATTTTTTCTATCAGTCTGTTATAAAAATAACTGTAAATTGGGTTATTTCTAAAACTGTACAAGTCTATAGATATCAATATGTGAAAGAGAAGTTTGAGAATATTATTTAGGATTTTCATGACATAAATATCTGTTCATGTGATTTCTAGAGGGATGAGGGCACCTGAGTGACATCACCCAGCATCTTGCCTCACAGATACACCTTAATAAACAGCTTTTCTCACACAATTCCCTGCAGAACTGCTAAGTAAGTCAGTGCTTGTGGCACAGTGCATTGGAGCAGACCCTCAGACATCACAGGATAGACTACTTGGATTCCAAAAAGCAGCAGGGACAGAGCTGGGTGAGAGAAGCTGTAAGTGGTGGAGATGTCTGGTCCAACCAAGCTGGGTCCACAGTGGAAACCAAGGAGTAAACACCAACCACATCACCACAGAAACACCATAAGACAAAAGATAAGAGTCCTGAGCAATGGCATAGCTCTGCTACTCTCTCAGGTTTACCTAGATAATCTTGGCAGAGTGAACCTAGTGGTGTGACTAGGGAGAGTGCCAGAAAACCCACAGTTTCTGGTCTAGGAAATGAAAGATACCTGTACAGAGAAAAATAAACACTGGCACCCCTCCAAGTCTGTAACACTACACAACTTGCACTATTCACTAGCAATGCCCCCCATCTCCTTCTCCTTACCACCTTAATTAATTAAAGTCTTCCTAGTCCATGAAATATCATCTTTGCTTCTTTATCCCACTTAAGATACTGAAGCAGTGGCAGTGCTTGGTCTTTATTAGGGATTGCTGTTTTCTCATGGTGACAGTGGGTATCAATTAAATCTGATAGCTTCTGAGGCTAAGCTCCCTCTCTGTGGTGAATGCAGTAGGGGGCTGGACCTAGTATCTTGAGCACTGAGCACTATGGGTGACTGTTTGACTACTGACTCCCCCCAACTCCAATTCAGTGAGGAGAAAATATACCACAACCTAACCACTCCCCAGTCTTAAATAGACATTGTGAAACACCACTGAATGCACACAGGAGATTAAGGCTGCCAATCAAAAAACTTGGCCTCAGATGCACAAATTCCAATGTAGAAACATAAGTAATATGAAAAAACAAGGCAACACATCTCTTCTAAAAGTTGACAATTTCCACATAGAAGGACTTGAATGATATGTGAAGTAGATGACATTTCAAACAATGAACTAAAAGAAAAAAGAATGGCAACAATGATCAACAAAATTGAAGAGGATGTGTATAAGCACCTGAATGAATTCAAAGAGGATACACATCCCAGGGATGCAGGGGTGGTTCAACAAATGAAAATCAATAAACATAATAAACCACATTAACAGAAGCAAAGACAAAAACCACTTGATCATCTCACATGATGCAGAAAAAGCCTTTGATAAGATCCAACACCATTTCATGTTAAAAGATCTAAGAAAACAAGGAATAGAAGGAAAGTACCTCAACATTATAAAAGCTATATATGACAAACCTACAGCCAGCGTTATACTTAATGGAGAAAAACTGAAACCATTCCCTCTAAAATCAGAAACCAAACATGGATGCCCACTATCTCCACTCCTATTCAACATAGTACTGGAATTCCTAGCCAGAGCAATTAGGCAAGAAGAAGGAATCAAAGGAATACAAATAGGTAAAGAAACTGTCAAAATATCCCTATTTGCAGACGACATGATCCTATACCTTAAAGACCCAAAAAATTCTACTCAGAAGCTTCTAGACATCATCAATAGCTATAGCAAGGTAGCAGGATATAAAATCAACATAGAAAAATCATTAGCATTTCTATACACTAACAATGAGCAAACTGAAAAAGAATGTATGAAAACAATGCCATTTACAATAGTCTCAAAAAAAATCAAATACCTAGGTGTAAACCTAACAAAAGATGTGAAAGACCTCTACAAGGAAAACTATATACTTCTGAAGAAAGAGATTGAGGAAGACTATAGAAAGTGGAGAGATCTCCCATGCTCATGGATTGGTAGAATCAACATAGTAAAAATGTCGATACTCCCAAAAGTAATCTACATGTTTAATGCAATTCCCATCAAAATTCCAATGACATTCATTAAAGAGATTGAAAAATCTACTGTTAAATTTATATGGAAATGCAAGAGGCCACGAATAGCCAAGGCAATTCTCAGTCAAAAGAACAATGCTGGAGGTATCACAATACCTGACTTCAAACTATATTACAAAGCAATAACAATAAAAACAGCGTGGTACTGGCACAAAAACAGACATGAAGACCAGTGGAACAGAATAGAGGACCCAGATATGAAGCCACACAACTATAACCAACTTGTCTTTGACAAAGGAGCTAAAAATATACGATGGAGAACTAGCAGCCTCTTCAACAAAAACTGCTGGGAAAACTGGTTAGCAGTCTGCAAAAAACTGAAACTAGATCCATGTATATCACCCTATACCAAGATTAACTCAAAATGGATCAAGGATCTTAATATCAGACAACAAACTCTAAAGTTGATACAGGAAAGAGTAGGAAATACTCTGGAGTTAGTACGTATAGGTAAGAACTTTCTCAATGAAACCCCAGCACAGCAACTAAGAGATAGCATAGATAAATGGGACCTCATAAAGCTAAAAAGCTTCTGTTCATCAAAAGAAATGGTCTCTAAACTGAAGAGAACACCCACAGAGTGGGAGAAAATATTTGCCAATTATACATCAGAATAAGGACTGATAACCAGAATATATAGGGAACTTAAAAAACTAAATTCTCCCAAAACTAATGAACCAATAAAGAAATGGGCAAGTGAACTAAACAGAACTTTCTCAAAAGAAGAAATTCAAATGGCCAAAAAACACATGAAAAAAATGCTCACCATCTCTAGCAATAAAGGAAATGCAAATTAAAACTACACTAAGATTCCACCTCAGCCCTGTTAGAATAGCCATCATCAGCAACACCACCAACAACAGGTGTTGGTGAGGATGCAGGGAAAAAGAAACCCTCTTACACTGTTGGTGGGAATGTAAACTAGTACAACCACTCTGGAAAAAAATTTGGAGGCTACTTAAAAAGCTAGACTTGATCTACCATTTGATCCAGCAATACCACTCTTGGGGATATACCCAAAAGACTGTTACTCCAGAGGCACCTGCACATCCATGTTTATTGAAGCAGTATTCACAATAGCCAAGTTATGGAAACAGCCAAGATGCCCCAGCACTGACGAATGGATTAAGAAAATGTGGTATCTATACACAATGGAATTTTATGCAGCCATGAAGAAGAACGAAATGTTATCATTCGCTGGTAAATGGATGGAATTGGAGAACATCATTCTGAGTGAGGTTAGCCTGGCCCAAAAGACCAAAAATCGTATGTTCTCCCTCATATGTGGACATTAGATCAAGGGCAAACACAACAATGGGATTGGACTTTGAGCACATGATAAAAGCTTTAGCACACAAGGGAGGGGTGAGGATAGGTAAGACACCTAAAAAACTAGCTAGCATTTGTTGCCCTTAACGCAGAGAAACTAAAGCAGATACCTTAAAATCAACTGAGGCCAATAGGAAAAGGGGAACAGGAACTAGAGAAAAGGTTAGATCAAAAAGAATTAACCTAGAAGGTAACACCCACGCACAGGAAATCAATGTGAGTCAATGCCCTGTATAGCTATCCTTATCTCAACCAGCAAAAACCCTTGTTCCTTCCTATTATTGCTTATACTCTCTCTACAACAAAATTAGAAATAAGGGCAAAATAGTTTCTGCTGGGTATTGAGGGGGTGAGGGGGAGAGGGAGGGTGGTAAGGGAGGGGGTGGGGGCAGGGGGGAGAAACGACCCAAGCCTTGTATGCTCATATGAATAATAAAAGGAAAAAAAAGGGAAAACAAAACAAACAAAGAAACAAACAAACAAACAAAAAACAAAGAGGATACAAACAACTGAATTAGCATAAAGAGAATTCAAATAAACAGCTGAATAGAATAAGGAAGACAATACAGAATCTGAAGGAGAAATTCAATAAGGATAGAAATCCTGAAAAAAAATAAATTGAAATCCTGGAAATGAAAAGCTCTCAACACCCAAACAAAAATTCAAATAAAAAAGCCATGCTAATAAAATGGAACAAGTTAAAAATAGTGTGTCAGAGACAGAAGATATAGGAGAGGAATGAGAACACTGGGGCTAAGACAAATATAAAAAGGCTATGCACAGTGGCTCAAACCTATAAACTTAGCTCTTTGTGAGTCAGAGATCAGGAGGATTGCAGTGAGGATGAGGCAGCAGGGAAGGACTCCTCATACACTGCTGGTGAGAATGAAAATTTGTACAACAACTCTGGAAATGAGTATGGAGGTTCATCAAAAGCTAAAAAGATTAGATTTACTTTATGATCCTGCTATCCCACTCTTGAGCATACGTTTGAAGGTGTAAATCAACATACAAGGGAAAAACTTGCACACCCAATTATCACAGCACTACTGACAATAGCCAAGCTGAGGAATCAACAACTGATGAATAAAGAAAATGTGATATATATATAAACATATACACATACACACACATATATACATACATAGAACAGAGTATAACTCAGCCATAAAGAAAAATGAAATGACATCATTTTGTCATTTGCAGGAAAATGGATGGAACCGGAAGTGATCCTGAGCAAAATATTGCATATTTTCACTTATTCGAAGAATCTAGACATAAAATGATAACGATGATAGTAATAACGATGAGATATGAATGTAAATGTCTGGGGGCAGAAATCAATAGGAATGGAGAGCAGGGAAAGGAAAGGGTGTTAGGTGTGAAGACAATTGAAGTTCATTATATATAGACATATAAAGAAATCCACCAAATACTGTTTGAAAGTGGGGAAGGAGAGAGGGGATTGAAAGGAATATAATAGAAGGGGTGAATTTGTTTAAAGTACACTACACAAATCTATGGAATTATCACAATGAAACCTCCTTGTACTATTAATGTATGCTAACAAAAGTAAGTTTAGCCTGTCATGGTGGCTTAAGCTTGTAATCTAGGCTACTTGGGAGATGGAGATTGGAAATAAGCACCATCCTGTGCAAACAGTTCATGACACCCCATTTCAACCAAGACCTAGGCATGGTGTTGTATGCCTGTCATCCAGCTATGCAGAAAGTATAAATAGGAGGAGAGCAGTCTAGCCAGGCCCAGGCATAAAGTGAGATCTATCTCAAAAATAACAAAGCAAAAAGGGCTGGGGGCAAGGCTCAGTGGTAAGTATGCCTGCCTAGAAAATGCAAGGTCCTGAGTTCAAATTCCAGTATAGCCAAAAATAAATACACAGATAAATTTTAAAAGTGAAAAAATCTGTGCATGTCTACACAGGCATTCACTGTCTTTTTTTTCCAGTTCACTTTTGGATATTAAAAAATGTTGACACAGAATAAAATTCATGAAACTGTTACTTCTTTTGGATAGGATAAAAATATGCACAAAAACAGTGTGAGCCATCTAAGCCATTTTAAATTCTAGTGGATAGCTCCTACAATGTGTCATATTTCACATAGCTTCCTCTGGACAATCTTCTGATTATTTAAGATAAGTTGGACTTACCATTTTGGAAGCCAATGTAAATATTTAATGGAGAAATTACTTAGAATTAACTGGTTCAGAACAGAATTGTGAACTGTTTAACAGATAGAGCAGCTGTTTAGTAGAGTTAATAGGGTAGATTAATTGCATTTGAACACATTTCCATTTGTGTAGAGGCAAGATCTATTCATAACTTCTCAATCAAGGAAAGGAACTGAAGTAAAACAGAGAAGTTTCATTTTAAAGTATTATTTGCACTTCCTTGCCAGGAATGTTGCAGAACATATGATACGTAATACTCACTTCAACAAAAATGTTATGCAAGTAAGTGTATTTTAAGTGTTATGATTATTACCCTGGAATGTGCTTCAAAGACTAGAAATATAAGATTAAGTAGAATCTGCATAAATTTGTGAAATACTACTGGGGGATTTTTTTTATTTTTCAAATAGAATGCAAAAAATTAAAATGGAAACTGTCTGCCTTCACAAAAAATTTCTTACCTTTAGTATGAGGATAGGAGGAACACATTTTGTTAGGTTGTGAGCATCAGAATAAAATTTCATTTTACGTGTATACTTGATTCTTTATTCTATGATAGGAAATTAAGTTTTATAAAAGCAAATGCAAACATGCAAAGTCGTATAGACATATGGTCCAGTTACAGAAAGTTATTTTTATGTTAGTTATGAGATGTGAAATTTTAAAATGCTTACATTAATTAAAGGAATTATTACTTTTATGTTATTTTAGAGAATTAACATGACAAAAGAAAGATATCTTAGGAAGTGTAAGTATTCAGAAAATGAATTCTATGTTTTCACAAAATCCTTTCATTTTACCATAAGCAGTTGTCAGTGCATACTAGCAAACAGATGTCTTTGAAATGAAGAACAATAGAATTTCTTCCACATGCTAAAAATGCCCTTGCAGACCTTCCCAGTAACAATGATAATAATGAAGAGAGCAGTCACTGGGAGAAACTCTTAAGAAACACTAATATGGACAGGAGTGATTCAGTCATTATCAGTTGCATTAAACAAGTTCTCTTACTTGGATGAGATTTTATCCTACCTACAACAATTTAAAAAATAGAGGTCATATGCTACTTTCAAAGCTTAACAAAGGCCATCAAAGGCCTTGGAGCATTTCAGACATGGGACACAATTAATTATGACAATTAATGTCATTGAAGGGATATAGTTTAATAGCAATCTTTTAGCATGTTTCTGAACACACATCTCTTTTATTATACAGATTATAAAATAGCTTGTTCTCAGTCACTATTATGCATCCAATAAAACTAGGAAAATTATAAATTAAATAGTAAAACCCATGGTCTGTGAATCTGGAATACTGGAAGACATCTGTGCTCCCCACAAACTTTCCTGCAGTGTTGATTTTTGCTCATATCATGAAACTTTTCATTTTGGCAATACTGGGCCTTAAACATCCTAAGAAGGTGCTCAACCACTTGAGCCACACCTCCAGTCCTGGACTTTCCATTTTGTTCTGTATATATATATATATATATATATATATATATATATATATATATCCATAATTCTTTCCCACTATGCATGTTGTCTAATGCTGTATCTTTCATTTAGTGGTGTTGAATGGATGAAAGACTGCTAAGATTCTTTATTCTATGATAGGAAATTAAGTTTTATAAAAGCAAATGCAAATAAGCAAAGTAGTATAGACATACTTCTATTGAAGACTGGTGGAGTGGCTCAAGGTGAAGGAACTCAGTTCAAGCCCCAGTACCACAAAAAAAAGGATATGTGAAATCTCAGAACATTTACTTTCATTTCACTTTTCTTCCCCCCCACAAGTTGTTTAAAGATATTTAAGCTCACAACAAATTAAAGAATAAAAACAAGTGAAGAAGTAAGAGGGAAAAGAAGAGGTAGTGGAATCAACTCAGAAAAAATAAAAGAAGTCATAAGAAGATATTCCTGCAATTGGCCTAGAAAACTACCAATCATGGATATAGTAAAAGGAAACAAGAAACAATGAGAGAACATGAAAAAGGGAGAAAGTGATAAAGGGAAAACAGACAATTAGAAACACCAGGAAACAAAGCAAAATAAAACCAACAATAACAAGAAATTACTCAAGAAAGAAAAGGTATACTACTTGGTCTGAAAATAACAATATTTAGTCATAAAATATAAACATTTTTAACAAAATAGTACTATAATTCTATTAACCCATCATCTGTAGCGGACATCTAGGTGGTTTCTATTCTTTTACTATTACAAACAGATGAGAAACCTTGTACATGCATAATTTCACAGACGAGTGAGACTACTGGCAGCAAAATTTTCTGTTTTAAAGCAAATTGCACTTCATAGAGATTGTATCCAGATATACTTCTGCCAGGATGTATATGTTTTTCCACATTTTTTGTCAACATTGCATACTATCAAACTTTTTGATCATTTATAGTCTTATAAGTGAAAAGTAGTATCTCAGAGGTGTTTTAGTTTACATTTTTTCTTATTATGAGTGAATTTGGGTATTATGTGCTTAAGACCCAACTTATTAAGAGTTATTTTTGCCTATGAACTCAGTTCACATCTTTGATCATTTTTTAAAAGAACTGGATCATTGGTCTTTTTAATTGATTTACAGGAGTCTCTCTGCATATTAGGAAGTCTGGTCCTTTATTATGATATAAGTTGCAAATATTTTTTCCATTTGGCCATTTGATTTTTTTGTTGTTGCATTTGTTTTTCCAGTACGAGGGCTTGAACTCAGGACCTCACATTTGCCATGCAGACACCCTACCACTGAAGTCATACCTCTAGCCCTGGCCATCTGAATTGTTGACTTTTTTTTAACCATACAGAAGTTGTTTGTTCATATCCTCAAACATACTAACCATGAGTTTTTCATTTATACTTGTTTTTTTTTTTAATATTTAAGAAGTTATTTTCTATTATTTAAAAAATTCCAATAGCAACTATAGAACTTGTTTGGGTTAGTGTTTTTTACCTTTAAAATCCTGACTCATTCAATATTTTTATTGATATATTAGTCATGAGGGATCCAACGTTGTTTTTCTAAAGACTATACAGTTGTCTCCCATTCATTTATTGAAATGCTTTTTATTATGAACCTTTCACAGTAATGTTTGATTTTTAACTTTGTAAAAGTATTTATGAGAAGTATTAAAATTTTTATTTGAAATACTGATTCAAATAAATAAGCTTATTCTCAAAGTTATTGCAGGCATATTCAAACATAGCACTTGAAATAGTAGGCATTGACTTAATTTTCATATCTAGCAAGTTCTTCTAGGAGCATGCAGAAGGTAACTTGCCATTACTGTCAACAGAAGCTATTGTTACATTGCAATAATTTGCTATTAATTTGGATAACACAGAATGACTGTTATTATCATGTAAAATATATTTTTAATCATTGCTTTGTCATTAGACTCAATTTGTGCTTATCGGTGCCAGAGCTAAGGAGATGAGCTTTAAAGACTGAATGAATATTGCACAACATTTGAGAAAAATGCCAAGGTAGCTTCTTAAACTGTGAATAGTTAATTCTCAATTCACAAAATCAGTGAGTAAGCCCTATGAGTGAAGAACATATGATGAATTTCCATAACTTGTGCATTAATAATAAAAAAGTAGTATTATTTATTTATTGGCCTCTTGAGAGTGTCACATGGAAAAATGTGTGCTAGCAGTTTTTACACTAATAAGAAGCCTGATCCTTGAAAATGTTACTGAGATTTAATTAAACAAATCTGAGAGTTAACTTCATTTTCGTGGAAATTATATTGCAGGTCAATGGACAAATCAGTATATATACAAATATTTCTGAGAACACAGTCTTTCTGAAGCAGAGTTAAATTACCAAGCTATATAATTGCATCTATTTTGCAGATGGAGGAAGTCATATCTGTGTCATTATAACTCCAATTCAGTGCAAACTGCATTAATGAGATTGGTCATGACATGCCACATAGACACCAAGGATGTTCTAGTGTCACTTTTCAGTTTACAAGGCTAGTAACATGGGTTGAACGTGCTCTCCAAAAAACTAGACTGCAAGACTAAAAAGCCAAGAACAAACGACCTAATTTTCAATTTACCAATCAAATACTAAAAGTTGGCATGAAAGTAAATTATAATCACTGTTTTCTTAATATTTCAATGAAATAAAGTAATCAAAAAGTTATTTTCAAGCTTCTGAAAAGAAGTAACTAGTGTATAAATGAAGATAATTTGAGAGTCCAAGGTAATTTGAGAGTTGATATATTCTGTAATATGGACTTTAGTGAAGAGCTATGGCAAGCAAACAAACAATAGTGAGGAAAAGGCTAACATGAACAACAAAAAGATTCATGCTTACACAAAACCAAAAGACAGGTCCTACTGCAAGATTTCATCATTTTAGTAAATTCTTTGACAACCTCCACACATTCACAATAATAAGTTAGGAAGGAGGCAGATAATTGACATTTTATTGACTATCTGCCAGTGTACCAAGAATTCCAGTAGTTCACTTTACATATATGATTTTATTTAAAGTTACCAACTCTAAGAAATAGAATTCTTCTACAACCCTCCCCAAAGATAACCCTGCAAATAAATGGTGGAGATGAGTTTCTAACTCAAACATGTCTGTCCCCGTGACCTCCTTCTGCTTCTAATATATTCCACTTCACTTCCAAAGAAATCTTTGGAACAAAAGATATATTTGAACATGCTTCATCTTAAATTGCTAATGAGGATTTAGGTAAATATTACCAGATTTAATACACGGGATGACCCTTGACATTTTTGATAAATGAAGGTATTAAAGTTTCCATAACATACTATATTAGGAAACTAAGGAATAGCTGTGAAATTGGATGGCATTCTATAAAAATGAAACGAAAAAATCAACAGTAGATATTTATATCTAGTGTTTAACTTTTTCTCAAATAATGACTTTATTAATGCTTTAAAAACTACAGAGCTTCTGATTATGTATGTAGAATTTTGAACAGAGGATAGGATTCCTTAATTAAGGACATAATTTCACTTACCCACAAATAACATGACTTTCAAATTGATGTTATTGCTGAAAATTTTTCAATATAGGAGAAGGTGACCACCTACCTAAACTGTAATGAGTTAGCTTTGCTGGCTGGAGAGAGTGGATCTGTTCTTCACTGTCATGCCTAAGTCAGTGATTTTACAGTGCTTTTGTGTAGATATTCTCACTGTAGGATCAGATGGTATTTTACTTTAATAATGCATTTGTCACGAAAAATATTTATTTCCTCTGTCTATGAAAAAGAAGTATTTATTGACTACCTCCATGGTGTGAAGTACTTCAGTCTCTGTGAATGCCCCTGAAAATTAGATAAGGTCCCTGTCCTCTGGGAGGTCACACTGGTGACAGAAAACAAAACATCTAGAATTCACTTTACATTTAGTAGTTTTCTTAAAATGAAAGAATTCTAGCCATAAACACATTGTAACTTTACAAAAGTTACCCTAAAACATTTCAACAATTATTTTATAAATGACTGTTTTGTTCATTCCTACTGATATTTTCATCACTCATATTAGCATAATCATAATCATAATAAAAATAGCTAAGTGTCAAATGGGGTTTAGCAGCAGCCAGTCATTGTTCTAAAATTCTTACATAAACTAATTCATTTAGTCACCACTGCCACAATGTGCAACAGGAAGTAATATTCTATTTTGTAGATGATGAAACTAAGAGACAAAAGTCAAAAAACATGGTCAATATAAATCCTAGGCCATACTGCATGGGTCTGTGGTTTTTAAAAACCAGTGGAATAGCTAATTGGCACAAGTATAATTCCAGTCCTTGTTAGAAAGCAATCATTTTTTAGTTCCTCTTTATGGACCAAGACAAGGCTCCACCACAAAGACTTTTAAAATGCTTAAATAGAATGGAATTGAATTAAACTAATTTTAATGTGGATTTATAACTTAAATAAATACATGTTTTGGTGAATATAATTTTTAAAAAGGTTTGCTCACTTTATAATTTTCTAATGGCCTTTTCGATTCATTTTAATCTATTTTCTTAGATTGCTGAGTATTTCAACATGAAATAAAATAACTACCATAAAAGTCCCAAATTGCCAATGCATTTCATTTTTAGGAAAGAAAGTTTACTGTTGAGGTTTGAAATGTGTAATTTAGACATCTGATGAAAACAATCTGAAAGGTCTTTTGAAACAGAAACAAACTATAAACAGAAGGGCAGAAGGAGCTATTCTCAAATCACTCATCTAATGAAAGATATATAAATCACGTTTGTGTCAAATGAGCTGACTGAAAGTTTTTCCAAAACATAAATCTCTGAGGCTAACACATAAATCTAAAGCCTTAAGCATCAACTTGCCTATAATTCTGCTCAGAGCAGATAAAAATAGCTTTATATTATAGAAACAGCTTCTATTTTAATCAACTAATTCACTTATGTAAGTCTTTTGCTCACAAGTAAAAAAGAAATTGATTTTTAAAAATATTTCAACTGCCTTTTTCCTACTGGCCCACAAGTACCTGAACAATCCTAATATTGAGTTGGATCATTCATTCAGAAGGTTCAGAGTGAACTAAACATGAATTTTGTAACTTTTTAAGACTAACACTATTGATTCAAATTTAGGCAACTCACAGAAAGACCACATAAATAATTCAGACTTTGATATATGAGGAATTTAATCTTAAATTGAATTGCCTGTTAATTACTATACTATAGTACATGTATTTATATAGGTACATATAAACATGTATAATACATTTATGCTCTGGAGCATGCTATTATTTTAGTTAACCCAAAACCAAATTATGCAGGTTGGGCATATAAAAAGAGCTTTTCTATTTTATTTACCTTAAAAGATCTGGCTAAAGTTCCTTAGAACTTTAATAAGAGAACTGTGTTTAATAGTTGAGTTGATGAGTTTAATGTAAAATAAATACCTATATTACAATGTAAAAATTCTAATAAAATTATTTTCTTTGAAACAATCAGATGTTTGTGTCTATTACCATAAATACAGTTGTACAAATATGTGTAGACTATTTATATACTAATCGTGAATTATCAGTTAAAAATAATCAACTTTAGCCAACTGGTTGCTCAAACCAGTTGAAGACAACGGCAGTGAGGACTGTTTATTTCTGTGTCCCCTGTGCTTAACACCGTATCTGGCACATGGTCAGCACTCAACTGAGTAGGTAAAGGGAGAGGAAAAGGGTGGGAAGGCACCATATCATTCACGGAACAATTGTTTTTGTGCATACCAATTTAGAAAAAAGAATTATTCCAAGACTTCACTATGTGGATACTATGTGATCTTCTAGGCATTAGGGCCATCTGTTAATTGAGTATCATTTGATTTATAAATGACCAGCTGAGATGTCTGTCTAAATTGCTCATGGTGTTTTAAAGTAGTTTCCTTAGACTGAAAGCTACGCTCTCTTTCTGTACCTTATTTCCACTTAAGTTGGATTAATCTGGGCCCTAAGGAGCTGGCGTTTAAGTATCATTTTGTATGCATGTCTAAGGCACTTCTGCTGTTGACTGACTTAACCTTTGGCTTCTGTGTAAACATTTGGTGCCATCTGGATGGGTATTTATTAACTCCCCAAAGAGACAGAGCTGAGCAACACAGTCATTTTTCTGAGAACTAAAATTAGTGGATATATCTCACCAAAAAGCACAGTTCTGCCTTTTCACTTGTCTTTTTTCTGACATGACATGCAAAGGCCAGAAGAGGAATGAGGGAAAGAGACACAGGTATTAGCCAACTGTCTTATCGCAATCCTAGTCCCTGCTTTACTGCTGAAGCTGCAGTGGGGCATTTCAGAAAAATTTTAGTATAAATAGTAGTATGTTATTTCTTTGAAGGGAATCTGAAAATAGTGGGTAAAAGAAAGGATATGGAGCATTCACAATTTTAAGAAAATTCATATTAAGATACCACATTCATACACAACTTAGACTTTCACAACAAATGAAAATTAATCAAAGAATCTGAGCTTATTATAACCTGCATATTAAACACAAGAAAAAGCTAAACCAAAATGTTGTTAATTCCAATAACATAAATAAACCATAAAGTATTTACCTTTAATAAAGGATTTCTAGGTCAAAATATCCATGATTTCAGAAGAAGTCATCAGAATCTACCTTTAATGTAAAATTTCATTATGATTTTAGGTAAATTACATTTTGATAAAAGGAATTTGGATACTTCTGATAAATATGTTTTCCTTATTCAGCTTGTTATGGCTCAAATAAATCTGCTTTGTAAACCATAAATGTCAGCAGAAAAAAATGCTTTAAATTCACCAGTAATTCACTGTGTGCAGTGCCTCAAACCTATAATCCTAGCTACACAGGAGGCAGAGATTGGAAGGACGACAGTTCAAGGTAATCCCAGGCAACAACTTCAAGAGACCCCATCTCAATTAATGTTAGTGTGAGATGATACACACCTCTTATCTCAGATACACAGGGAAATACAAATAGGAGGATTGCAATCCAGCCCTGCCTGGGCATAAAGTCAGACCCTGTCTCAAAAGTAACCAGTACAAAAGGGCTAGTGGCATGGCTCATATGGTAAGGCATCTGCTTAGCAAGCATGAAGCCCTGAGTTCAACCCCTAGCATTGCCCCACCCCCAAAAAATTCACCAGTTATTCACTGGATAAGTGTCATATTACCATTAAGCACTTAGTTTTCCAACAGTCAGAATATAAATGTCTTAGGAAAAATACTGATTCTGAATATAGTTTTCTTAATTGAATAACATAAAAGAAATTTCAATTCTTTTTTTTTTTGCAGTCCCAGGATTGGAACTCAGGGCGTACACATTGAACCACTATTTTGTGATGGGTTTTTTTGAGATAGGATCTTGTGAACTGTTTTCCCAAGCTGGCTTCAAACCACAATCCTCCTGATCTCTCCCTCCTGAGTAGCTTCGATTACAGGCATGAGCCACCAGCGCCTGGCTAGAAATTTTAATTCTTTACCAGGCTAGTCAGAAGTAGTTTTTCCAATCTATCACTACTGTGTTTCAGTACTTGACAACAACATTATCAATATGACCATTCCAGATATGGAGCCAGAGAGCTTTCAGAAAAGTACAATCAGCAGCATTTTCTAAACTCAGAACTTTAAAAATGTCAATATGTATAGAGCTCCACATTCTGTGTATAAGCTCTGTCCAAATGTCTGGCTGACTATTTGTCCAGTATAGGTTAAAAATTTTAAAAGGCAGGATTTCAGCTGTGACCATTTGCAAAGGAAACAAAAAAGTCTGCCAAATGAATCCAACCAATTTAACTGCCTCATTAAAAGCATATTAATGCCCTCCATAGAAACACAACAGAACTCAGAGTTCCTATGCCATTATTCACAGCATCCAAAATATAATAAAAAATTACTCGACATACAAGAAAGCAGAAAACATGGCCCATTCTAAAGACCAGAGATAATCAATAGAGACCAACTTCTCATGATAGAATTATTGGAAAAATATTTTAAGGCATCTATTAAAAAACTATCCTCAAGAACAAAAAGGAAAATATGCCTCTGATGAATGAAGAGATAGAAGATATCAGTAGTGAAACAGACATCATTTTTTTAAAAAAGGAAATTCACAGCTTAGAATACGGTCTATAATGAAAAATTCACATGAGAAGTTAAACAGTACAATGAAAATACCTGAAGCATGAACGAGCATAAACAATAGTTTAGTAGAAATGACTCATTTCCAAAAAGAGAGAATTAAATGGAAAAATGAACAAATTCATGGGCAAGTAGAGCATTATTTTAAAAATATAACATATGATTCACATCCCAGAAGAAAAAATAGGTATAAGCAGAAAACATACAGGATAAAATAAAAACCAAAAATGCCCCAAAACATGTTGAAGATATACATTTACAAACTTGTGGGTTAGAGATAAATATACCCCAATGCATCATTGCCAGAAGCTAAAATATAATGATAAAAAGAGAAATATTGAAAACCATCTATAAAAAATGACATTTTCCATATAGGAGAGAATTAGTGAGATGACTGTTGACTTCTCTTCAGAAGTAATGGGGGTCAGAAGAGAGGGAAAAAAGAAAAAAAGAACCTATCAAAAATCAGAATTCTATGCCTTTCATGAATGTGGCAAAAATATTCATCAGGACCAAGCAGGACTTATCTTAGGACATCAAGAGTGGATCACACTCAGAAAATACATAAAGGTAGGTTATCACAAGAAGGTATTAAATAAGAAAAAATATGTGGTTATTTTAATAGGTGCCAAAACAAAAGCCCTACAAAGTTCAACATATCGTCCAGGTAAAACTCTTGGCAAACTAGAAACAGGAAGATATTTTTCATAGAAAGCAAACAAAATAAAGCAAATCCAGGCTTAACACAAGACTTTAGAGCATTCATATAAGAAAAGACCAATGCCAATATTTTCTTTATCCAAGATTCTTTAAACCACCCCCAAACAAACAAATGGAAAGATCATATTTAATGCAAAACATCAGAGCCTCCATACAAGTGTCAAGGAAAAGACTAGGATAATGAGGACATTTTGTAAAGAAAGATAAACTGTCACAATTTGAGGACAATATGGTCATCTATAAGAGACTATATAGACAAACTATGAGAACTAATTTGATTCATTGACAAGGTTGTAAATAAATAAAATACACAAAACAAATATTATGAAAAAGAAAAGTATTTTTCTGCCTTTTGGGAAAGCCAATTGTCCCAGTTAAATTTCTGGAGTAGTCTGCTCTCTCCTCCAGTAATTTGTAAAGTTTCCTTTATCACATTCCCCAAGGCCTTATTTGTATTTATGTGTGTTTCTGGGCTGTATGGGTATTAGAAACTAAAATGTCTAAGAATGTTAAATATTGTCAAGAAATAGTTATTGTGAGAATTGCCATAAGTTGAGGAATACATTGATAATTAGTATAGCCATGTTAGAGAAAGCAATCTGGGAGTATTTTTTTAAATTGAAAAAGGGCATACTTTCTTACTTGATGACTTTACTTCTAGGTTTATAAGCTAGAAAAATATCTCACTCATGTGCATGAGAGACAAGCAGAAATATATTCTCATTGTACAGTGTTAGTAAAAAAAAAAGGATAAAACCAAATGATGATCAATTCAAAAGTTCCTAGTAGTAGGGTTATAACGGAAGACTACAGATCAGTTGAAAAGAATGAACTGAGGTACAACATCAATGTCGATTAAGCTCATAACCAGGACCACAAGGAAAAACGACAGCAAACATGTACTTACCAAAAGATACCACTTATATTAACAAAGAGATGCAGAGTTTAACATTATTTTAGCTGTATATATGAGGCAAATGTATAGCAATGCTACTATCTTCATTAATAGATAAATAGGTTGAAATAGGTTGAAAAGAGAGAAAAGTAGGCATCTAATGATATTTTTGCTTGTTGAAAAATTAGAAGTAAATACTCTCGATTATTAACATTTATTTATTTTAGATAGTAAATGCATTCTTTAGTTATATTACATATTGTGCACTGAACAGTCTCGAAGTAGTTTTTCATCTGATTTTGTTACGCTGAGATAGGTGTATGAGCCTGGTCACAGCTCAGCATGCTCATTTTTACAATGGACTGTACACACGTTCATACTACTGCCCATCTCTGCTAAGCATTTTAGTTTTTTAAATGTTGGCTCCTAGAGAAAAGGAAATTGTATTTAAAAATTTAGTTTTATAATAGTCTAGAATGTTTTGTTAGTATTTCTTTATTTCCTAACCTAGAGTTAAGTAACACAGTAGAAGTTAAAATCTTAAGCTGTAGAGTCAGTCAAATTTGTATTTGAAAATTAGCTATGTTATCATCTCTGTAAACTTGGGGAAATTTTTTAGATTTTCTAGTCCTAAATTCCCTCACTTGGGATGTGGAAATAATCATTTTATACCTCATAAGCCTACTTAAGGGTGGTTCAGATAACAAATAATAAGCCCTCAACAAGTGTTTACCTTTGGGCTGGGTTGTGGCTCAGTGGTAGAGTGCATTCTTAGCAAGCACAAAGTGTTTGATCCCCAGCATCCCATTACCATAATTACTATTGTTCAGAATCTAACAGAATGTTTTGCTATTTTAAAATGGTAATCAGTCTGATATATAAAAAGGACACAGAATGACCAATCAGTTAACTTAAATCAGGTAGATAAATTTTGTATCGATTTTTTTAGAACTTTTTAATTATACTTATTATAGGCTTCTATAATAGCTTACTGTGCTTGCACAATACTCAGCATAGAACCAAACTAATTAGTGAATTTGGCATCTTCCAAAAAGAAATCAAAGTGGTTTGATTAAATTTTTTATTTTCAACCAGCTGTGTTTGCTGAAAACATGACTAGCAAGAGATACATGGAAGTGGGTTTACGGTGGCAAGAATAGATTTTTTTCTTCTGAGCTGAATGGAGCATCATTTCTTCTTACCATGTCTCTAGAGGACATTTTGAAAAAAGAAAATAAAAAGTATTTAGGGAAGATTCTTGGGCACTGTTTTATAAACTGCTTTCCAGGTGTTCCACTTACAGACTTACAAAGTTGTTCTTGAGCTTATTCCTTAATTTTTTTATGGTTAGAATCATCTGGAAAAGCTATAAAGTAAAAAAGATAACTGGGAAGATAAATACAGACCCATTCATGTCATACCTAAAGTATTAGTCAGTTTTTTCCAGCCAAGTAGGCTGATAGAATATTTAAAAGTTATGATCAAAATGATAGTGTCATAGCGATTACTCTAATCTCTTAATATTTACAAGCCCCAGTTTTTCCTTCCTTCCTTCCTTTTTACTTTCCTTCCCCTCCCTTCCCCCTTTATTCCTCTCTCCACACTTTTTTCTTTTCTTTCTGTTTTTGTTTTTTAAGGTCCCCCCCTCCGAGGTTGTCACTTTGGAGTTCTCTCTCTAAATGGCCTGTGAAGATGCATCTGTCTATAGAAGAATCAGAATGCTCTCAAAGGGATTCAATTGTGTGGACTGGTGAAGTGGTTCAAGTCATAGTGCTCCTGCCTAGCAAGCATAAGGCCCTGAGTTCAAACTCCAGTACTGCAAGGGGAGAAAAAAAGTCAAGCAATTGTTGAATTTTGAGTGGGATCTAATTTCCTCAAATAATAAATGCATTTAGTGCACATTATGTTTGCAAACTGCAGTACCATTTTTGATTGATTTTCTTTTCTTTTCTTTTTCTTTTTTTAATTCATATGTGCATACAAGGCTTGGGTCATTTCTCCTCCCCGCCACCACCCCCTCCCTTACCACTCACTCCGCCCCAACCCTCTCCCCCTCACCCCCTCAATAATCAGCAGAAACTATTTTGCCCTTATTTCTAATTTTGTTGTAGAGAGAGTATAAGCCATAATAGGAAGGAACAAGGGTTTTTGCTGGTCAAGATAAGGATAGCTATACAGGGCATTGACTCACATTGATTTCCTGTGCGTGGGTGTTACCTTCTAGGTTAATTCTTTTTGATCTAACCTTTTCTCTAGTTCCTGGTCCCCTTTTCCTATGGGCCTCAGTTGATTTTAAGGTATCTGCTTTAGTTTCTCTGCATTGAGGGCAACAAATGCTAGCTAATTTTTTAGGTGTCTTACCTATCCTCACCCCTCCCTTGTGTGCTAAAGCTTTTATCATGTGCTCAAAGTCCAATCCCATTGTTATGTCTGCCCTTGATCTAATGTCCACATATGAGGGAGAACATACGATTTTTGGTCTTTTGGGCCAGGCTAACCTCACTCAGAATGATGTTCTCCAGTTCCGTCCATTTACCAGCGAATGATAAGATTTCATTCTTCTTCATGGCTGCATAATATTCCATTGTGTATAGATACCACATTTTCTTAATACATTCATCAGTGGTGGGGCATCTTGGCTGTTTCCATAACTTGGCTATTGTGAACAGTGCCGCAATAAACATGGGTGTGCAGGTGCCTCTGGAGTAACCTGTGTCACAGTCTTTTGGGTATATCCCCAAGAGTGGTATTGCTGGATCAAATGGTAGATCAATGTCTAGCTTTTTAGTAGCCTCCCAATTTTTTTCCAGAGTGGTTGTACCAGTTTACATTCCCACCAACAGTGTAAGAGGGTTCCTTTTTCCCCGCATCCTCGCCAACTCCTGTTGTTGGTGGTGTTGCTGATGATGGCTATTCTAACAGGGGTGAGGTGGAATCTTAGTGTGGTTTTAATTTGCATTTCCTTTATTGCTAGAGATGGTGAGCATTTTTTCATGTGTTTTTTGAATTTCTTCTTTTGAGAAAGTTCTGTTTAGTTCACTTGCCCATTTCTTTATTGGTTCATTAGTTTTGGGAGAATTTAGTTTTTTAAGTTCCCTATATATTCTGGTTATCAGTCCTTTGTCTGATGTGTAGCTGGCAAATATTTTTTCCAACTCTGTGGATTTTCTCTTCAGTTTAGAGACCATTTCTTTTGATGAACAGAAACTTTTTAGGTTTATGAGGTCCCATTTATCTATCCTATCTCTTAGTTGCTGTGCTGCTGGGGTTTCGTTGAGAAAGTTCTTACCTATACCTACTAACTCCAGAGTATTTCCTACTCTCTCCTGTATCAACTTTAGAGTTTGTCGTCTGATATTAAGATCCTTGATCCATTTTGAGTTAATCTTGGTATAGGGTGATATACATGGATCTAGTTTCAGTTTTTTGCAGACTGCTAACCAGTTTTCCCAGCAGTTTTTGTTGAAGAGGCTGCTAGTTCTCCATCGTATATTTTTAGCTCCTTTGTCAAAGACAAGTTGGTTATAGTTGTGTGGCTTCATATCTGGGTCCTCTATTCTGTTCCACTGGTCTTCATGTCTGTTTTTGTGCCAGTACCATGCTGCTTTTATCGTTATTGCTTTGTAATATAGTTTGAAGTCAGGTATCGTGATACCTCCTGCATTGTTCTTTTGACTGAGAATTGCCTTGGCTATTCGTGGCCTCTTGCGTTTTCCATATAAATTTAACGGTAGATTTTTCAATCTCTTTAATGAATGTCATTGGAATTTTGATGGGAATTGCATTAAACATGTAGACTACTTTTGGGAGTATCGACATTTTTACTATGTTGATTCTACCAATCCATGAGCATGGGAGATCTCTCCACTTTCTATAGTCTTCCTCAATCTCTTTCTTCAGAAGTGTATAGTTTTCCTTGTAGAATTCATTCACATTTTTTGCTAGGTTTACACCTAGGTATTTGATTTTGTTTGAGGCTATTGTAAATGGAATTGTTTTCATACATTCTTTTTCAGTTTGCTCATTGTTAGTGTATAGAAATGCTAATGATTTTTCTAAGTTGATTTTATATCCTGCTACCTTGCTATAGCTATTGATGATGTCTAGAAGCTTCTGAGTAGAGTTTTTTGGGTCTTTAAGGTATAGGATCATGTCGTCTGCAAATAGGGATATTTTGACAGTTTCTTTACCTATTTGTATTCCTTTGATTCCTTCTTCTTGCCTAATTGCTCTGGCTAGGAATTCCAGTACTATGTTGAATAGGAGTGGAGATAGCAGGCATCCTTGTGTGGTTTCTGATTTTAGAGGGAATGGTTTTAGTTCTTCTCTGTTAAGTATAATGCTGGCTGTAGGTTTGTCATATATAGCTTTTATAATGTTGAGGTACTTTCCTTCTATTCCTAGTTTTCTTAAGCTTTTAACATGAAATGGTGTTGGATCTCATCAAAGGCTTTTTCTGCATCTATTGAGATGATCAAGTGGTTTTTGTCTTTGCTTCTGTTAATGTGGTTTATTATGTTTATTGATTTTCATATGTTGAACCACCCTTGCATCCCTGGGATGTAGCCTACTTGGTTGTGGTGAATAATCTTTTTGATGTGTTGTTGAATTCGATTTGCCATTATTTTGTTGAGGATTTTTGCATCAATGTTCATTAAGGAGATTGGCCTATAGTTCTCCTTTTTGGAGGTGTCTTTGCCTGGTTTTGGGATTAGTATAACACTGGCTTCATAAAATGTGTTTGGCAGTTTTCCTTCCCTTTCTACTTCTTGGAACAGTTTAAGGAGGGTTGGTATCAGTTCTTCTTTAAAGGTCTGATAGAATTCAGCAGAGAATCCATCAGGTCCTGGACTTTTCTTTTTGGGGAGACTCTTGATTGCTGCTTCAATTTCATTTTGTGTTATAGATCTATTCAGGTGATTAATTTCCTCTTGGTTCAGTTTTGGATGATTATATGTATCTAGAAATCTGTCCATTTCTTTAAGATTTTCAAATTTATTTGAATATAGGTTCTCAAAGTAGTCTCTGATGATTTCCTGGACTTTCATGGTGTTTGTTGTTATTTCCCCTTTTGCATTCCTGATTCTACTAATTTGGGTTTTTTCTCTCCTCATTTTAGTCAGGTTTGCCAGGGGTCTATCGATCTTGTTTATTTTTTCAAAGAACCAACTTTTTGTTTCATTAATTCTTTGTATGGTTTTTTTGGTTTCTATTTCGTTGATTTCAGCTCTTATTTTTATTATTTCTCTCCTTCTATTTGTTTTGGGATTTGCTTGTTCTTGTTTTTCTAGGAGTTTGAGATGTATCATTAGGTCATTGATTTGGGATCTTTCATTCTTTTTAATATATGCACTCATGGCTATAAACTTTCCTCTCAGGACTGCCTTAGCTGTGTCCCATAGGTTCCGGTAGGTTGTGTTTTCATTTTCATTGACTTCCAGGAACTTTTTAATTTCCTCTTTTATTTCATTGATGATCCATTCTTCATTAAGTAATGAGTTATTTAGTTTCCAGCTGTTTGCATGTTTTTTGTCTTTACTTTTGTTGTTGAGTTCTACTTTTACTGCATTGTGATCAGATAGTATGCACGGTATAATTTCTATTTTCTATTTTCTTATACTTACTGAGATTTGCTTTGTGCCCTAGGATATGACCTATTTTGGAGAAGGTTCCATGGGCTGCTGAGAAAAATGTACATTGTGTAGAGGTTGGATGAAATGTTCTGTAGACATCAACTAGGTCCATTTGACCTATTGCATATTTTAGATCTTGGATTTCTTTATTGATTTTTTGTTTGGATGACCTATCTATTGATGATAATGGGGTGTTAAAGTCTCCCACAACAACTGTGTTGGCGTTGATATATGCTTTTAGGTCTTTCAGGGTATGTTTGATGAAATTGGGTGTGTTGACATTGGATGCATACAGGTTGATAATTATTTCCTTTTGGTCTATTTCCCTTTTTATTAGTATGGAATGTCCTTCTTTATCTCATTTGATCAATGTAGTTTTGAAGTCTACTTTGTCAGAGATAAGTATTGCTACTCCTGCTTGTTTTCGGGGGCCATTGGCTTGGTAAATCTTCTTCCAGCCTTTCATCCTAAGCCTATGCTTATTTCTGTTAGTAAGATGGGTCTCCTGTAAGCAATAAATTGTTGGATCTTCTTTTTTAATCCATTTCGTCAAGCGGTGCCTTTTGATGGGTGAATTAAGTCCGTTAACATTAAGCATTAGTACTGATAGGTATGTGGTGATTCCTGTCATTTAGTTGTCTTAGTTGTTTGAAGGTTTGATTGTGTGTACCTAAATTGAGGTTACTCTCTACTGTCTTGCTTTTTCTTTTCCTGTGGTTTGGTGCTGCCTGTCCTTTCATGGTTAAATTGGGTTTCACTTTCTGTGTGCAGAATCCCTTGTAGAATCTTTTGTAGTGGTGGCTTTGTGGTCACATATTGTTTTAGTTTCTGCTTATCATGGAAGACTTTTATTGCTCCATCTATTTTGAATGATAGTTTTGCTGGGTAGAGTATCCTGGGGTTGAAGTTATTTTCATTCAGTGCCCGGACGATCTCACTCCATTCTCTTCTTGCTTTTAATGTTTCTGTTGAGAAGTCTGCTGTGATTCTGATGGGTTAACATTCTTTGCATGTTACTTGTTTTTTCTCTCTTATAGCCTTCAATATTCTTTCCTTAGTTTCAGAACTTGTTGTTTTAATGATGATATGTCGTGGGGTAGTTCTATTTTGATCTGGTCTCTTTGGTGTCCTGGAGGCCTCTTGCATCTGTATGGGAATATCTTTCTCTAGGTTGGGAAATTTTCCATTATTATTTTGTTGAATAGATTACGCATTCCCTTCGCTTGCACCTCTTCTCCTTCTTTGATGCCCATGATTCTCAAGTTTGGTCTTTTGATGGAGTCGGTGAATTCTTGCATTTTCTTTTTACAGGTCTTGAGTTGTTTAATTAATAGTTCTTCAGTTTTCCCTTTAATTACCATTTCATCTTCAAGTTCTGAGGTTCTGTCTTCTGTTTGTTCTATTCTGCTGGATTGGCATTCCGTTTTGTTTTGCAGTTCTGTTTTGTTCTTTTTTCTGAGGTTTTCCATATCCTGGGTGGTTTCCTCTTTAATGTTGTCTATTTTTGTCCTGAGTTCATTTATCCATTTATTCATCGTGTTCTCTGTTTCACTTTGGTGTTTATACAGTGCTTCTTTGGTTTCCTTTATTTCTTCTTTTGCTTTTTCAAATTCTCTATTTTTGTTGTCTTGGAGTTTCTTGAGTGTCTCCTGTACATTTTGGTTGACCCTATCCAGTGTCATGTCTATAAAATTATCATTGAGTACCTGTAGTATGTCTTCTTTTAAATTATTCTTGTGGGCTTCATTGGGTCCTTTGGCATAGTTTATCTTCATTTTGTTGGAGTCTGGATCTGAGTTTCTGTTTTCTTCATTCCCCTCTGCTTCCTGTACTAATTTTTTGCCGTGGGGAAACTGGTTTCCCTGTTTTTTCTGTCTTCCCATCATTGTCTTTGGTGTTGTTACTGTCCCTGTACTGTGTGCAATTAAGTATTTTCTAGCTTGTAATAATAACAATGGTAATATTTAGAATGGAAGGGTGAGCTGCGATGGAAAGCAAGAAGTTAAAGAAAGGGGGAAAACAAATATACAGACAAGAAGGAGAAAACAGAACAAGGTATCAGACAAGACAGTTTCAAAGGTATAAATAGGGAGCATTAGTGTACTAATTGACAGTAAGCTGGTCCGCGTCTTCCCAAGCCGTCTGGTGCGGGTGACTGGCGGCCCGGGGACCCTCCTGGTTTCTCCGTTTAATGTGAAGTGGAGATTCTCTGAGCCAGCTGGAGGTGTGGAGGAGTCAAAGTTATGCCTCTTCTCAGTGTTTATGCCTGCAAAGTGTGCCTCCAGCGTCTCTCCAAGATTTCACTATAGGAGGCTCGCTTTCTGCTTCCTCCCTCTAGCCGCCATCTTGGAATCCTTCCTGATTGATTTTCTTACTAAGAGGTGTGCTGTTATACTAGTTTTATTAATAAGAGAAAATCTGTACAAAAAGGTACCAGTCAATGGTAGTAAGGACACTTCAAGTGGTAAGAAGCGAAATAATTGTTTGATTGAATTTATCTCACTCTGTTATCCATCTCTTCTCTTCCACTGAGACCCAATTACATATAACCAGTCAGAAAGTACAAATAAAAAAAGTAATATTTAATGAAAAGACATGGACAGTTTTTTGTATTGGATTATATTTTTTATGACCTCATTCCATTTGACTTTTTCACATAAAATCAATAGCCAAAGCATAATAATTCATAGGGATACTGAAATAAAAACAATCTTCCACAAAAATTCTGCATCAAACCTGGCATTAGTAACCCAGTGTTACACTGTACTCAGTTATTATTTCTCTTCATTTCTTATTAAACAAAATGTTATATTAAATAAATGTAAAGTAAATAAGAACATATGGCTTAGAAAAGACAGTGTTCAGCTTTTTTACCTTCTTTATTCAGGGTGGTTCGGCTATGTATACTTGGATAGTCTCTGGTATTCTTGGATAGTCTCTGTACCGGAATTGCCAATGCTTGTGGTCTTAAGGAAAAAAAGTCATTGTTGGACTTGCTAATGGTTGTAAATGTGGAAGTGGAAGTTCATCTTCTACAATGAAGTCACCAGGAACCAAACATTAGATGTCACTAATGAATCTGGCCCCTCCCAGAAGCTCCTGAAAGTAATCAGGTTGGGTCTTTTTGATACAAATACTGGATAATAAGTAATTTTTAAATGTTTGCTCAAGAGGTGAAAGACGAAGTCACAGAGAAAACTATTAAAACATGATTTCAGAGCATTAGTTCTCAAACTTGAATTTAAATCAATGAACCTGGACCCTTTTCTAGGGGTTTTGGTCTTAGTAGTATAGACTAAGGCCTGGAAATTGGACTTTTAAGGCCCCTGAACTATTTTCCATGTGCAGTCAAGACAGACAATCACCGATCTATGGGACAAGGCAGTGATTTGGGGACAGAGTGCTAAGTCCTTGTAACTCAAAGTTTGATCCAAGTTACCAATAGCATCTGCATCCCCTAAAAATGTAGAATTTCAGGAGTCACAGAATAAAAACATGCATTTGAACAAGACCACTAAATGGCTCTATGCATATTAAATTCTGAGAAGCTTTAAGGCACCTGGGCCTGCAGGAGTATTTGGATGGCTGGGTTAAGGTTGTAATTAAAGGTACATTCCTAGCCCTAATCCTCTCCACTTACCAAGCAGGCTTCAGTCTTAATTGAGTTCTATTCTGTATCTCCCTAATGAAAAGAGATATTTACTACTATGCATTAAGTGGAGTTCAAATGAAAGCCATGCTTCTCTAGCATTCTAAAAGAATTTCGGAGTAGCAGGGGAGCCCCAACACTACTACTTTCTAAAGCTCTCCAGTGGATTTTAGTGTCTCATTTAATCCAAATACAATGCAGTGAGTCATTTTGACTTCCTTGAATACTATTAGCAATTACTTCAACTAATAGCATATTAACCTACACTTTAAGATCAGTTAAATATTTAGTTTGTAGCAGATCAGTATTCATTTCAATTCATCCCTATTTTATAGGTAACAGTTGATTGTCTGCATTAGTAAAGGAAATAATGGCAAGCACATAAAACAATAATACACAAGTGATACTAACATTTTACTTTATGAAACAGAACATTTAATAGTGTTTTCACCTTGGCATATCTTTAGTACAAAAATTAGCTCATACTCCTTAAGCTCATCCCAGTTGAATGGTACAGAGACATCTACAAAATCAGCAGAAAGAAATCAGCTTTTATGAAAGACCCACAAAACAGATATAAATCCAATAAAATTTTCTACCCAAAATTGTATTTCAGGTGAAGTGATACACATAAGTTGCATATTGATCTTCAAAATGAGTTGAAAATGACAAGGATACCAAATAACTAAAAGTGAAGTAGATGAGCTTATAACTTAGCTGAATAAAAACAGACCACATGCTTTGCATAAAATTGGCAGACTTAACTGCAAATCACTGCCAAATAACTTTTAAATTCCACAAAGCATAAAAAATGAAATATTCAGGTAAAACTCTGTCTACAATATTTTTTATTCCATCTTGAATATAAAAACTTGAAGCACAGAAAGAATTCCATTGTAAATTGAATTTGGTTATTCCCAAGTAAATCAGCTATTTGGTTCCTTAGGTTTCTTACCTATCAAGAGATATTTTTCCTTTATATGACAGTTGTAAAGTTTATTTTTGAGTAAGACATTATTATTATATTGTTCATAATGAGATTTCCAAGTACCCAGATAAATACAAATGTTATAAAAAAATCACACAGCCTTTGAGATTCCTGTGCTTTGCTAACAGGAAGCACTCCATCCAGATCACTGGAAGACAACTTTAAGCTTGACCTTCTGTGATCAGGATAAGCTTTTGAATACTGATGATTTAATGTTTCATTTATGTCTTTAGGTAATATCAATGTAAAATCTGAGAGACTGCAGGCTATAAATGATGTTTAAAAAAAACTTTCCTATTTTCCACTAAAATTAGAATCTTTCTTAGACCAAATTTTTAAGTTAAATGAGAATCTTTAATGATCTATGAAGAATATCTGTAATTGTAAATTATATCTAAATATAAAAGCATTATATCTTTATGATTAAATGCTTAATAAGTGATGAACCAATTGAGTGCCATTCCATTTTATGCACATTACAAACTTCTCTCTTAAATCTATTATTGAAATATTGCCATTCTATGATTTGCAAATCTTAGAAACAAATCACATAGGAAAATAACAATGGTCTTGGACAGGTTTGGGGAAATGTAACAATCAGCTGAAGCAGATATCTGTTTTACCTATTGGATGATTATAGTTTTTTAAAACAGTTTTTACACTAAATAGAGCTGTCTGCTTCCATTTATTCTTAGTGCATTTTGTATTAAAAAAAGAATATGAAATCAAACATCTCAGGGTTACAATTATGAGCCATATGAAGGAAAAGAAAATCACTCAGGCTAGATATTTTGTATGGTCTTTTGTAGTAAGTACCTATATGACCTTGGGTCATATATGCTTGGTTGTATATACTCTGAGGTCATTTTGAATTCGTGAAATACTTTATGATTTAGATTCTAGTTTAGTCATGATGCAGTATGAATAATCAGTAAGGTAACCTATTTCAATTTTGAATTTTCATTTCAAGAATACTCACAGGTAAGGCCAGTGGTCCTGGCGGTCCCATTTCACCCTAAAATAAAATAAAAGTTGCAATTACCCATAGCCCCTTTTCATGCATTATTTGTGAATTTCTGAGTATCAAAGCAATGTACATAGGTAAATTTTGAAGGGGACAAAAATAGAATTTGTTTTGTGCACTGACTCTGCACAATGAAAAATTTATTGTGTTCCCTTTAGCATTCATGATATAAAATGCCTCATTCATCCTCATGTTTTTGCAGAACTTGTTTTGAAAAACTAAAATAATCTAATTTCCTATTCTTTTGATTACTAATCCAAAATTAGAAAAAGTATTTTTTCAAATATGGTTACTTGCCAATGAAGCAGCTGGGAAGTGTCACAGTGATAGATAATTTTTCTGACAAAGTTAGTAGGAGGATCAGCAGAAATAATAAGTGGATCTCCCCAATTCATGCCTCCCAGCTGCGATCAACGGTTCCCACGGCCTCGTCTAAGCCCTGCTGAATCGGCATCACACTTGCCATCAACTGTAAGAGGCTTTTCCTGTATTTGTGTATTTTCAAATGTTAAAATTGCTTTGCTGACCTATGTTAATACAAATTTCCAGGTGTGTATGTTGACTATTCAAAACCTTTAAAAAGTGGTTAATCTAAAAGTTCAATACATGTTATTGCCCTGCTTTACTGTCTCAGAAATTTTATATACTTCATAAGAACTCTCAGTTATTAAGACAAGAATCATTGGTGTGACTCTTCAGCTGGACATTAGGGAATCCACATGCCCATGATGTGTGCCACAGGGCATGAGGATGTTACATTCTCATGTTGAGAGTGTCTTTAGAATTTTCTCTTTTCTCATCAAATTTAGCTATCTCAAAAGTTAAGGCTTAGCATTATATCTATTATTTTTTAGAATAAAATAACCAGTAATTGTTAAGGAACTTTGGTGTAGATTAGACCAGTCATTAAGAACCAATTTGCTGTTGAGGGGTTTGGGGGGAGAGGGAGGGGGCGGAGTGGGTGGTAAGGGAGGGGGTGGGGGCAGGGGGTAGAAATGACCCAAGCCTTGTATGCACATACGAATAATAAAACAATAATAAAAAATAAAAAAAAACAAAAACAATAATAACAATAACAATAATAAAAAAGAACCAATTTGCAAGATCATCATTAATGTTGAGATAAATGTTGAAAACACACAAGGATTTCTAAATGTGCTGAGAATGGAGAACAAAATGTAGTATAAAACACACACATAAACAATTCTTATCAAATTGGGATCACCTAATGGCTTTCTTCAACACTACTCTTGCTTTCAATATTCCTTAATTAAGGTGGTGGCTGGTGTTACTGGCTGAGTTCCCTGACACAGAACACCTTTGCTAGTTTAGTGATTGAATTGCTCATGCTGTTAAGCAAGGGTAAGAAAAGGGAAATCTTATAAACATGCATTAATGTTGACTCATAACTGTACATTTAGTCTTTCCAAACTAATTAAATAAACCAAAAAGCTTTTCTTGTTCAGATGTTTCTAATGTAATAGGCTTTGGCTAATTTTTAAATGTTTTTGTCAATTACAAGTATCAATAAGAAGTTATTACATAAGTTTCCAGAGTTTTCTTAAAATAAAGTTGGCACATTTTTGGGTAGATACAATACCTTTTCTCCTTTTGGGCCAGGTGGACCATGAGGACCCAAGTCACCTTTCAGGCCCTGTATAGAGAATATAACCAATATAATTTCCATATACAGTTCACAGAAAGCTTCAGTTTCTAACAAGTCATTAGAAACAAAATAAATCACAATTTATGAACTCCCAAATCTCATTCTTCCTTTTGTAGCATAGAGAGAAATAAAGACAACTGGCACTAAAATGGTAAGCAACATCTGTGCTGTGGTGGGTACAGATACATTAAACCAGCACGAGTCCTCAATACTGCATATTTGTGCAACTTTGCTTCCTGCTAAAATTACATTAATTCACCATCTGGGAGAACATCATTTGGATCTATATGAGCTTTTAAGTATCCACTTTGGATTAAATTTGTGGATGTTGTAAATACCTCTGATTTAGCATTGATTTGGCCTTTATAGAGCTTGCCAAAAATTTCAAGAGTTAAATCAAAAACATTTTTATGTCTCTGTCAAGAAATCTAATTGTAGGGGGAAAAGAAATGAAAGATATATTCTTTTTCTGCCACTCACAATGCTGGAACTAAAATACAATATCGTCCCTGTTTCAAAGTATGTTTTAGTTTTCTAATTCCTTTCCTTTTTAAAACCTGGACTTAGAAAGATATCAAATGGAACTACATAAGACATAGACAGAATATCAGATAAATATTTTTACAAATCCTCTGGACTGTTGTGTGTTTTAATGTGTATTTAGTAGATCTGACTCAGAAATGACAGCTTTCATGAATACCACAATAGATTTCACTGGAGGGATCAGCTGGATGTGTTCACAGTGCAAACATGTCTGCGTGGTAAACAGGAAAAAAATACCTTCCTTCATCTCTAGTTTAATACATGGGATAAAGGAGGAACACAAATGAAAGAAAGAAATATTCTAAAGCCACATAATGAACAGGAAGTCTAGGCATTGTATTGCTTCTAGCTGAGGGATCCAGCTATTATTATGCCCTAACGTTTTACAGTGAATAAATAATGCCTAATGACATCACATGTAGCTACTCAATATATAAACCAATGAGGGATTGAAAGAAACAAAGGAAAATTGGATACTTAAAATAATCTTGTTGCAGAGAATGTGAAAAACCTGTAGTTTCATACATTAAGAAGAAAATTTAATGGATGAAAACAACATCTAATTAGCCAAAAAACTTTACAGTTGCATAAATGCCTTTGTAGATATAACTCACATTTTTCTATCACTACTTCAGAATATTTATAGAAAAGGGAGGAGTGAAAAATTAAATGGTATTTATCATATGGCATTCTCTTGAGATATCCATTCCTTCCCGAATCAACAATCACACTTATTTCTAGAGTAAAACTTGGCATCAGAATATCCTTTGGGGGTAGTACCACATGGGATGGGCAACTGCTATATCTGTGGATGAATTTTTATCAGTCATAGTACCACATGGGAGGGACAATTACTATATCTGTGGATGAATTTTTTCAGTCATTCTTTCATTCATCCATTTATCGAATAAATATTTATTATATATATTATGTGCAGTCACTCTTCTAGCCTTTAGACCTGTACTTTCCAATATAGTAGACAAAAGTACATTTAGCATTTGGACCCTTAAAATATGACTCATCTGATTGAGACGCACTTTTAAGAAATTAAAACATGATTAGGTTTATGATATCTGGTGGTTCTATTTATTGTTTTTTGCATTTCTGGGGGTTGAAACCAGGGCCTTACACATGCTAGCTACATTCCCAGCATCGGTTCTGATATCTAGTATTTGAAAATTATATGAAGTATTTCATTAATAATTTTTATATTCATTATATGTTGAAATAACATTTGGATGTGATGGAAAAGTGAAATTATTATTTAAAGTATGTACACCTGTTTCTTTCTACTTTTCCTAATGGGGCTACTAGAAAATGTAACATATTTATATTTGTCTTGAATTTGAGAGTTTTGTTATATTTCTATTGGATAATACTGCTTTAGAGATGCAGAAGAACAAGAAACTGATGATGAATATTCTTTTCATGACCAAACTTCAATCATGCTCCTTTGAGCCCCATTTGCAACTAAGTCTAGATCTGGACCACCTTCCTGATCTTAGTCTGCACAGCCTGATTAGAGCAAAAATCTTGCAAAGTCAGTTTAGAAAACATCCCCCACCCTTGATACCCGCTCTTCAACTTTGACCTTCGATATCTAAGTTGTTTACTTGTATTAGCAAGAATTCTTTTAGAAAAGTTTAGCAAGTCTTATCCCACCCTTGATGTCTTCTCTTTGTAATTTCATATTCACTGATCCCTCTTTATTTTACCCTTTTCCTTTACCCCATTTTCCTTATTGGATTTGGAGTTGAGCCTGGTTTTTCTCCCTTATTGGACCCTCTCCCCCATGGCAATGCTCTTGAATAAAAAAAAAATCTTCCTTGCCATTAAAAAAAGTGCATATGTACCACATTTTCTTTATCCATTCATTATTTGTTGGGCAAAGAATGAAATTATGTTGTTTGCAGGAAAATGGATAGAACTGGATATCGTCATGTTGAGGGAGAGAAATCCAGCTCAAGAGCCTAATAGCCCATATTTTTGCTTATCTGTGGAATCTAGACCTAAAATAATGATGGTGATGACAATGATTATAATAATAGTGAGGAATGTTGAATGGGGATCAGTGGGAGGGAGGAGGGGGAAAGAAAAGGGCCCTGGGAGTGAAGAGTATCAAAGGATTTTTATATACATATACATATATCTATATCTATCTATATATATATAGATATATGTATCATAATGAAACCCACCAAAACTATCTGAAAAAGGGGGAGGAGTATAATCAAGGAGGTGAACTTGTTCAAAGTATATTGTCATACCTACTGAAATATTACAAGGAAACTCCCTTATACTATCAATGTATGTTAATAAAAAATCCAGAAGGAAAAAAGTAAGTATCAGAATAATATTTTTCTTTAACAAAGTCAAGGTCTCACCCTTGTGGAATGCACGTAGTAAGATGAGTGAGACTGAAATTAAGCAGGTTAAGTAGACTGAATGTGATAAGTGAAGGAGAGAATACCTGCTACTTCAGGTAGGGTGTCCAGAAATGGCCTCTGTGTGCAGGTGACGTTGTTTCAGAAGGATCCAGCCACACAATGACTGTGGGAGGTAAGTGTGAGGGAAGTGGGAAGAGTCAACACAAGTCCCCAAGGCAAAAGAAAGGTCAACAGCACACAGGTAAGGAGTGGGATATTAAATCCAGATTGGCCAGAGATCAGCAAGTAGGGAATTTCAGGCCTGGTGTGGAAGACTTAATTTTTTAAGTCACTTAGGTGTGTGTGTGTGTGTGTGTGTGTGTGTTTAAACAGGAAAACAACATGATCTCCCAGTTTAAAAGAATCACTTTTGCTATAACCTAGGACATACATATCAGGCACCAAGACTGGAAGCAGAAAATGGGTGATGACAGCTTTCTAGACAAGAGAGCAGGATGGCTGTGATCAAAGTTGGCACATACTGGGAGGCAGGACTGGCAGATGTGCTGGGAGCAGGGACCAGGAAAAGGAAGTATTGAGGCTCATTTGTACTTGGCAAATATAAATGGATAGGAGGTTGCACTGAGAAATTTATTATAAAGAGGTTTTCTCTCTTCTTGCTCATGCAAACTATAAAAAGCCAAACACGAAAAAAGAAATAGCTGATAAAGATCCTGAGATTCATTTATTAAAAAAGTTACTGAATATCCACAAACATGTATGATTAAAAATTTTACTCCTTATATAAATATGTGAATAGGAAAGGTAATTTTGAAAACAGAAGGCTAATGGTTAATTCTGGAGTGGGGGGAAGGAATAGGGAGACTCACCCAGGAAGATTCTAGTGGAAGGATGATTCTAGTTCTTACATTGAGTTCTGGATTCACTGGTGTCCCAGCTATAACTATGATTCACAACCACTTTATTTTATATATATATAAAATAATAGTCATAAACTTAAAGCTTTTTAAAGATTAAAAAAATTAAAGATTCCTACCTGATAAATTAACACCAATTTTAACTTGTAGGGAAAAGACTTATTGGTAGTTGAGTCAGGTAACTATCCTGGGTTCAATCAAAACTGTGGCCAGGAAGGGGATGAGGAGATGATGCAACCAATTACAAATCAACTGAATCACTGTGAATACTGCATCTATCATAGAAGTATATAGCTGGGGTGAAGGGAGCAGTTCCTAGGATGGCTAATTCTACTGGATGTGTTCAAGATGGAGTAAAGGATAATTGGAAGAGCAATGGCACTATATGCATAATCTTGGGTAGTTTTAAGCACCCCCATAAACTAAGTATAAGTAATAGCTAGTTTGAAGAGTTATTCTGAGAACCTCATATTATAAAAATATTTAGTACATTGCAAGCTCTAACAAATGTTGCTTTTATTTTTTAAGTACAAGTTTAAGGGATAATTAATAGTTCTTTCTGCTGTTTTATACTCAGTTTGATGGATGTGTACTTTAATTCATATAGAATAAAATGCAATTGAGAGGTACGTATTCATCAAGCTTCTACTATTATGGCCACTGCAGTGGACTCATGTAACTCATGTCCTTCTGTGACAAGGTACAATGCTGTTAAGGCCATGGCTTCCTAATAGGCTCTGAGAAGCTGATCAGTAATGCTTTTCTCAAGTGCATCTTTTTCTCCTGTCACACTGGTGCTACTCTCAACGGTTATTGAATGCTGGGGAGAAAAGACACCATGCATGTCAAAATGGAACAGACTCTGAACTGAAGACTGAATGAGATGGGTATCTATTAAGAGTTTCAATAAAATTCATGGAAAGATTCTCAAAAGCATAGCAGTTGACTCTGCATTTAATGTGGAGACAGGAATTCTTTTCTAAAGTCAAAATTGAAGCTGAAGAATACTGTTACAATGGAAATTTTAAAAAGCAAGTAGGCTATGAAATTTTTATTGGAAGACCCTCTAACTCATGGGATGTAGCATCTTTAAAAAAATCAGAAGATGTGACAGAATGCTATTTGTTAAAAAATTTTAACCCATTAACTAATTCCTTGTCCCAGTTTCCACTGACTGCATCTTACTTCCTAGCAACAGTAGCAGCTGTCACCAGCTGATATCTCTGGCTTTATAATTTCAGAATTTTTATATTTAGGAGTACAGACTGTACTGGTATAAGGAGATTAACATGATTATTCTAGAAACATCAGATGCAGTAATTTTGATAAGGGATATTTGAAAGACCACAGTAAAGATGCAGAGAAGACTAAACTCAATGACTGAAATCTACTTTTCTAAGATTATATAACCCTATGAAAACAAATAAATAAAAAGCTATCTATTAGCACTAAATTTGCTTTGTTTAACCATTTCTAATAACAGTAAATGTTTATATATTTCTTACTACATGCTAGACACTGCTCTAAATGTTTTATGTACAGGAACTTTTTGATCCTACCAAAAACCCTATAAGATAAGTACAATTAATATTAATAACATTTCATTTTCAGAGCCCAACTGTGCAAATCAAGAAACAGAGGTGCAGAGATGATAAATAAGGTTGTATTCCATCTAGTCAGCAGTAGACCTGGGATCTGAATCCAGGTAACTTGGACTCAAAGGTCACAATAATAACTTCATGATACTCCCTCTCAAGTCTGTTCTAAGATAGCATTGTTGAATGTATCTCAGGTTAGGCCACAGTCAAAATAATTTAATTATATACTAGAATATGCAAAAATGAGATTTTACATTCTGAAGGTTAAAGTCTAGCAATTAAATTTTTGACCACTGCAATACATGTTTGATATGCATTATTTAAACTAGGAGGGAAATATGTTTATTAATACCATAGAGATCAATCAAAAGTTTACACACACACACACACAGAATCAAGGAAATATATGAAATGATACCAGAGCATTTTTGTTGTCCCAATGACAACAAAATTTAATATTGGTTGGCAAGCCCCAAGAATGCTAAACATCCTGCTTCTTACAAGATAGTCCCACATAGTAAATAATTGTCTTGATCAAAATGCCAATAGTACCCTGTTGAGAAAGACTGAAGTACTGATTGTTTCCCTTTTTATTAAGGCTTACATTCTCTAAAAAGAGCTGGCCCATACTTTGGGAAAGTTGACACGGGTATGAGATACACTGACATTAAGCTAAATGTAATATGCAACCATAAAGACTCAAGAAAGAAGGCTGTTTCAATTCATTTAATATGAATATGAAATCATTCCAACTTACTGTGACTTGTAAAGTAACTTAGAAAGGAGTGCACTGGTGCACTGAGTTTGTTCACTATGGATTCCACCTGAGCATTTCTGAAGTTACAATTGCCATCGTGACTTGAATTTAATTTGGACTGAAATACCATTAGAACACTCTTCATTCCTTATGAATGTATACCTGGGCTTATTGACAGGCAGAATAAACCATCATAAACACAGAATTACTTTGGTTTGCAGAGTCAGCTTTTAGCACTGAAAAACAGGCAGTGATGTATGGCATGATTTAGTGGGAAAAAACGAGGTTTTTCAAACATTTAAGGTTAAAGGCTGATTTTACTATTTTGCAAAATAAAGTTGCTTAATTTCCCAAGCCTCTCTTTGTTGTCTCTGAAAACAGTAGTGCTACTTTCCCTACTCTAAATAGTTCAAAAGCTGAAAGAGGACAGAATCTCAAATTTCTTGTGAAAGCATTTTACAAACTATAATACAGTACTAACGCCACCACTACCAGTGGTGCAGTAACATCACTTGATTCCTCATTTCTAGTGATAGTAAAGGAGAAAAAGCAGAACTTTTATTACTTATTCTCTTTTCCTGGTCATGACTCCTGAATATCTTTGGTGAAATTAAGGAAAGGAAAACAACACCATCTACGTATTAATTAAGTAGCCAAGTGAGAAAAGTTAATGTGTTTTGTTATGCTTTATGGTGTTCTTAATGAGCTATATTAAACAATTATGATGCTAAAGAAATAGCATCTCTGTGATTGGGGCATTTGAAAGACTCCCGCAGGATCCTCCTGAGGAGAAAGGTCACAGTATTCACTAGACTGAGTGCTCAGAGCAGTTCTGCTCTTTTTTTTTTTTTATTTATTTTTTTCTTTTATTATTCATATGTGCATACAAGGCTTGGTTCATTTCTCCCCCCTGCCCCCACCCCCTCCCTTACCACCCACTCCACCCCCTCCCGCTCCCCCCCCCTCAATACCCAGCAGAAACTATTTTCCCCTTATCTCTAATTTTGTTGTAGAGACAGTATAAGCATTAATAGGAAGGAACAAGGGGTTTTGCTGGTTGAGATAAGGATAGCTATACAGGGCATTGACTCACATTGATTTCCTGTGCGTGGGTGTTACCTTCTAGGTTAATTCTTTTTGATCTAACCTTTTCTCTAGTACCTGTTCCCCTTTTCCTATTGGCCTCAGTTGCTTTTAAGGTATCTGCTTTAGTTTCTCTGCATTAAGGGCAACAAATGCTAGCTAGTTTTTTAGGTGTCTTACCTATCCTCACCCCTCCCTTGTGTGCTCTCGCGTTTATCATGTGCTCATAGTCCAATCCACTTGTTGTGTTTGCCCTTGATCTAATGTCCACATATGAGGGAGAACATACGATTTTTGGTCTTTTGGGCCAGGCTAACCTCACTCAGAATGATGTTCTCCAGTTCCATCCATTTACCAGCGAATGATAACATTTCGTTCTTCTTCATGGCTGCATAGAATTCCATTGTGTATAGATACCACATTTTCTTAATCCATTCGTCTGTGCTGGGGCATCTTGGCTGTTTCCATAACTTGGCTATTGTGAATAGTGCCGCAATAAACATGGATGTGCAGGTGCCTCTGGAGTAACAGTCTTTTGGGTATATCCCCAAGAGTGGTATTACTGGATCAAATGGTAGATCGATGTCCAGCTTTTTAAGTAGCCTCCAAATTTTTTTCCAGAGTGGTTGTACTAGTTTACATTCCCACCAACAGTGTAAGAGGGTTCCTTTTTCCCCGCATCCTCGCCAACACCTGTTGTTGGCGGTGTTGCTGATGATGGCTATTCTAACAGGGGTGAGGTGGAATCTTAGCATGTATATCACCCTATACCAAGATTAACTCAAAATGGATCAAGGATCTTAATATCAGACCCCAAACTCTTAAGTTGATACAAGAAAGAGTAGGAAATACTCTGGAGTTAGTAGGTATAGGTAAGAACTTTCTCAATGAAACCCCAGCAGCACAGCAACTAAGAGATAGCATAGATAAATGGGACCTCATAAAACTAAAAAGCTTCTGTTCATCAAAAGAAATGGTCTCTAAACTGAAGAGAACACCCACAGAGTGGGAGAAAATATTTGCCAATTATACATCAGACAAAGGACTGATAACCAGAATATACAGGGAACTTAAAAAACTAAATTCTCCCAAAACTAATGAACCAATAAAGAAATGGGCAAGTGAACTAAACAGAACTTTCTCAAAAGAAGAAATTCAAATGGCCAGAAAACACATGAAAAAATGCTCACCATCTCTAGCAGTTCTGCTCTTAGTCAGGTTTGGAACTCGTACAGTGGCTGCCAGAGCCCTTGCACATGCAGTAGGGCCTCAAGTGTATGTGTATTTCAGTTGATTAATTCTAAAAATCCAATTGCCTTACTCTTGACAACATAAGAAACATTTCGTTTTATTAAAATGCTTAAAGAAACCCTTTCTCTGGCTCCCTACTTCAGGTCCAACGTTATCTTTATGCACTTCTAAAAACTTTTGTTTTACTTTTCTATCTCAGAGAGCCTGGTTATCTTTTGTATCACTACAGTCTATTTCTTTTGAGGCTCTTACATTTCTAACAAGCTAATAATATCCTTTCCATAAATAATGGTCAAAACATTGAGGTAATTTTGAGTTTTCATTCCAGTGAAGTGCTGAGTTATATACATCCTTATCTCTGCGATACCTCTGTCACTCGCTTCTACTGTTATCCTAATTTAGGCTTTCATTACTGATATGTTAGACAATAACAATGCTCAGTTTTTTCACACTAAAATTTAGCAAATAGGTATTGAACACATCCCCAAATTAACTAGGTACTAGGGACTCTAAGACATTGTCCTTGTTCTCTTGAAGAGTACAAAAGAAAGAACAGAAAACCTGACAAAGGCTAAAACTGTGTCCATGTCAGAACACAGTGGAAAATGAATCATCATTGAAAGAGTGGGCCATTTCTCTCCTCTGTGCCCAGGAAGGACAGATGTCCTCAAATCCAGTATTTCCTATACTCTGCCTCCCACTGTTTTCAGGGTTTGCTTTCTCCACAGTGTCTTCCATGTTGCAGGAATTTAATAAACCTGAATGAATGCTTCAGATCTCATCATGGTTTTTAAGCTTAACCTCCTTGTGTAAATAGCATAGGACTCTAGTGATGGGGACTTTAGAATCTATTCTAATTCTACCATTTTGCACTTTAAGAAGTGATTTACTCAGCTAGTGACACAACTGGGGCACATGCTAGGACTTGACCTTCTACTCCAGAACTCCTACCACTGTACAGGTCCTCCAGTACAGGGATAGGAAGGTGAGTCAGGTGCTCCATTTAAATGCATGGATCAGTATCTGAACATGCAGGTGGTAAGGGAGATGTCCAGCTATATGCTACCTGTACCGTGCTAGTGCCCATTATTGGGGGGAAAGGGGCACAAACAATGTATACACATATAAGTAAATGTAAAAATGATAAAATAAAAGAAGAAAGAAAAAAAGAAGTGGACTGGAATAAAAATGATGGTCAGAGTGAAGAAGAAAGTGTTGTTTCCTGGGAACAAACCAAGAGAGCCAAGATGTGGGGCTCAGAGCCTCATGCCAGTGTTAACCTCTGTGATTATTTCTCTTTTGGAGGAACTCCCCTCAGGGATCCTCTTACTTCCTTCACAGTCCCCAAAGGTTGGTCTTCAGCCTCCCTTCCCATTGTAACAACTGAGCTATGGCATACAAGATGGGTCTCTTAACACCTCTAGGCATTAGAGACTAATTTTAACCTCATGCAGAGCTTCCATATTCTTTTACCCAAAAAGCAGATAATGTGACCTCTCAAGTCCTGTCAAAACTTATTTGTGGCTTTGCCCCATGATATGTAGTGCCTCTCCAAAACACTGCAGGAGAAGCCAGGCCTTGAGTCTGCACCTGCATGTTCCTCGAACTCCTCAGAGTCCTGTGGACAATGACTGAGGAGACAAACCATGCAGGAAACAATGTATGATAAAAAACAAAAACTCAAACTGTACTTATATAAATGAGAATAGGAAACTGAGGGCAAATAATTCTCATTTTGGATACTTCCCTCAGCAAAGTTAGCATATCATAGCAAATGGTGAGTTTGGTGACTTGAGATAAGACTACATTTCTGAGAAAAGCACAGATTTGGGCTACTGTTCAAATTTCATTCTAAGGACTGGAGTGACATTCTGGAGTGGGGGAGAAAAGATGAGTGGGACTCAAGGGTGTCACAGGTATAGTATTCCTGGGGGTGAGAAACTGTTTTTTGGGAATAGGTAATCCAGATACTATTTCCCTTCTCATCTTCTCTTTCTTTCATCCTGCAATTCTACCAACACAGACCTCTCATGAAAGGGAGATCCAGGTGGAAGGATGGGCGGGAGCACAGGTCACTGTAGAATATAGTAAGAAGAAAAAGGAGAAAAGAAACCTTAAAAAAAAAAAGTAATCTCATAACATCAAAGAAGAAGAAAGAGCCATATAAGATATATAAAGCCAAAGAAGTACCTATAATAAAACCAGAAACACACTCATTGCTGTATGATAAGCCATGTAAAAAACTGCTTTGACCCTCAATTTTGTTTGATTGTGCCTAGTTCTGCCAAGGACTGTCAAATCTTAATAGCATTGAACAGCACATTCCAGTGACAAAATGTAAACAGAATAGCAGAAAAAAAAGAATATTAGACTTACATCTTGTCCATTAAGGCCAGCCAGACCTGGGTCTCCTTTTGCTCCTTGTTCACCCTAGAAAGAAACAATTTATACAATGAGAAATGTTGTATCTGAAAACCTTTATAAGAAAAAATAAGAGAGCTACATTGTTTGGATATTTATAACCAAGTGATTACTTTGTTGATCTTTTGAAAGAAACATGTATTAAAAAAAACCAATTCTGAGTCCTAAAACCAAAGAGAAGTTTAAAGGTTCAAAGAAAAGCTGCGTAAAAATGATTAAAGGGTGGAATTAGAACAAGGATTATTTATTTTTTTTCTATAAGCATCAAAGAACTTTCTGGAGGGCAATTTGGTAATACATATCAAGGATCTTAAATCTATTCATTTCACTTGGCCCAGTGATTTCACTTGTAAGAATGTATCCTAAGGAAATGATCAGAGATGAAAAGTTTAAGACACTAGTGTGTGTAATGCGTTGGTATTTACAGTAGTTATGGGAGAGACAAACTCTAATTGCCCAGAAACAGGGAACTGATTAAATAAACTATGCTACATAGATTCAGTGGATAGATCATGATGCAGCCACTAAAATAATGTTTATTAATCTTATTTTATAGTATAGGGAAATTCTCATGATATAAAGAGTAAAATACAATTAACAAATTAACAAATTCAGTGAATAAGTGTTAACTTATAGCAATTTTTATTACCTTAAAGTTAAAAATGTTCAAAAAGGTCACTAATTATATGTGGATGACACATAACAATAATTACACATTTTTTGTTTGATTTCCATTTGAACGGTGTATACATTTACTAGTATACTCTGCACATTTATAATACAATTTTGGTTTCTTAAAAAATATATTTTGTCCATCCATCTATCAACATATCTACCTGCATACCTGTCTTCCTATGGGTCTTAGAGACAATACTGGGAGAAAACAATCCAAAACAATTAAAGTGGTGATCATAAATGATGCTTTCTTCACTTTACTTTTCAGTGTTTTTCAAATTTCTTCTACCAATAAATCACTATTATTTGTACAATCAGTACTTAAAAATAAAATATCACATATAAAAAGAATTTAACTGAGTTTATTACTGTGTATGTATATGTGCGTATTCAAAGGCATACACACAGGAGTAGGAGTAATCTAAGATTATTTTTATTTTCTTCTATATATTTCTATTCCTTGTTTTTATAATGAACTTCATTTTTACTTGCAAAAATATTAAGGAACCCAATTTTAAGAAATAGTACATTAAATACCAAAATATCAAAACAAAAATACATGTGGCTCAGTTTCAACCATCAACGAACACTGAAAAATGATAAATGAAGTAAAAATAACTTCATCACTGGAACATAATGTATATACGTACACACATACATATGACCCAAAAGTACAAAAATCACATTCAGTGAAATAGGTGAAGACAGAATGAAGTTGATGATTTGATACTGAAAATGGAGATGAAGGGTTTCTTTAGAGCTATATTGTCCACTGGCCACATGAGGCTATTTAAAATAACTGAAATTAACACACTTTAAAAATACTGTTCCTCAATTGTCCTAGCCACATTTTGTATGATCATTGGTGCCCACCTTATTGAACTGTACAACTTAGAACATTTCTGACATCACAGAAAATGTCATTGAACAGAGGTGATACAGAGATCATGTATAATGGGAAACAGGGGTTGAAGAATGATGGCCTAACATGCATGAAAACCTGGATGCAATTCCTAGAGCCTCCAAAAAAAAGAAACAAAATTACAATAAAGAGGCTCAAAAATACACACAAGAAAGTATTTATCTTGTTAGGAAGTCATATCCAATGTAATATCTTGTTAGGAGGTGTTTAATATGCATTAAAAAATGAAGTGAAATTTTTGACACAAGAAGATAAATGTAATTTCATCAAAATCATCATTGACTCTTATGATGTTTCTAAAAATGAAAGCAGTCTTTATTTTAAAATAATCCTCTGAAGTTAGGGGTAGTTCTCAATGATAGAACTACATTTTTAAAGCCCTTGGTTCAATCCCCAGCACCCCAAAAATAGGATAAAATAAAAATAATGATTCCCATAGATGGAAAAAATAAGCAGTCTGTGTTAAAGGGATATGTATCTACAAGGAAATCTGCAAGCTTGATGATGGTTAAAAAAGTGAATCCAAATTAAAAAAAATAATAAAGTAAACACATTTGATACTCTGACAGAGTTTATGCTGTGAAGCAAGAGGATGAGTGACATGGCAGAAGCTAAATAAGAAACATTCTGCTTCAAATTGATATTGAGCAAAAATATGCAATGAATTTTTAAAGTATGTATTTAATATAAAAAGTAAATAGGACTAATTTTGAGCAAATAAAGTTCATTAAAAGCATATTATTTACCTTGTCAGTATAATTTTTATCAAATACTTCTATAATATTTACTTTGTGCCATGCACTGTTAAAGCATTTTGAAATTCTATGACAACCTAGGATACAAATATGATTACTACCCTCATTTTAAGATGAGGAAAATGAGACAGAGACTGAGCAGAGCATCTAAGGCACACTCAGACAGCATGGTACAGAGCCTGTGCTCTAAACTATTAAGTTCATTTAAAGCAGACCAGAAATATCAGGAAATATAGTGTATTTGGGTTTCTTCAAAGCCAGAGGCAGTCTCTCAGTCTCCCTTCAGTGTAGGGAATAGCAATATAGGCTGAACAGTATTACTTCTGGTGAGAGTGTGACTGGAAGGAGAATGGAGCATAGTAAATATCTGTCTGTCTGTCTGTCTATCTATCATTATCTATATCTATCAAGGTCTTTTAATCTTGGAACTACTGACAATTCTTTGGTGTGGGGCTTCTTGTACATTGTGTACATCATCCCTGGCCTCTACTCACTAGAGGCCAGTAGCCAGCTTCTCCCTGGCCCCCTGTACCCAGATAAAAATGACTATGAACCTTGCCAAATACCACCTACAGGACAAGTTTACCTGAAGTTAAGAACTACTGATCATGTCATCAATGTGTATGTGACAGATTCATGATACGAATTATTAGAGCAAAGTGAAACATGCTACAATAAACAACATAAATAAAGTGTGAAATCTTGCATTTAAGTTAATTCTGGATAGATAAAAGAGTGAATGTAAAAATATTAAAGGACTAGAAGAAAATGTAGCTGAACACATCTCAGAGCATGGTAGATAATGAATTTCTAAGCATGAAACAAACAAGTTCATAAGAGAAACCAATAATTTGCTTGACAAAACATTAACATAAATCCATAAGGCAAATATATTATAAACTAAACTAAGGCAGATGGCAAATTGGGAAAAATTTCATTTGGTGTCCTAATTGCTAACAATATTCAAAGAGTTTTGTCATTTATAAGAAAAATAATAATATTCCAACTGGTAGTTGAGCAAGAAATATGTCAGGCAATATACCACAGATGCATGCTTGATGACAATTAATACTACTTTTACTAGCATTAATTAATCAGATTATATATCAGGACCAGATGCTCTCTAAGCCTTCTCTCTATTTTAACTTCAATCATTCTTTGTAGAAAAGAAGAGGCGGGTTCTACATCCAGACAAGAAAAAACATATTCATGTGTTGCATATTTAATAAATCCCAAACAAAAGAAACTTGACAACAGTAACCAGCTGCTCCTTTCTTTTCACTGAAAAGAAAGTAAGTAAAAACAAAATTGCAGCATGAAAGATTTACACTGGAATTAAAGAATCTTGACATCAGAGGATATTATAAAGTAAGGCACATTTAGATCACTTCTTGGTGTTTGGATAAATTCAGAAGGAGTAAGATTAAAAAACAAAACTAACAGAACATTTCTGGAGATTTCTTTGAAACTATAATAAAATATTCTGACCTGATGGAAACCTGAATGCAATCCTAACCAAAGGATAGAGAAAATATGGAAACCAAATTACATTTCTCAACAAGTGGATTGGACTATGAGCACATGATAAACGCGAGAGCACACAAGGGAGGGGTGAGGATAGGTAAGACACCTAAAAAACTAGCTAGCATTTGTTGCCCTTAATGCAGAGAAACTAAAGCAGATACCTTAAAGCAACTGAGGCCAATAGGAAAAGGGGACCAGGAACTAGAGAAAAGGTTAGATTACAAAGAATTAACCTAGAAGGTAACACCCACGCACAGGAAATCAATGTGAGTCAATGCCCTGTATAGCTATCCTTATCTCAACCAGCAAAACCCCTTGTTCCTTCCTATTACTGCTTATACTCTCTCTACAACAAAATTAGAGATAAGGGCAAAATAGTTTCTGCTGGGTATTGAGGGGGGGAGCGGGAGGGGGTGGAGTGGGTGGTAAGGGAGGGGATGGGGGCAGGGGGGAGAAATAAACCAAGCCTTGTACGCACATATGAATAATAAAAGAAAAATGAAAAAATAAATAAATAAAATAAAATAAAATTTTCTCATTTCCTATTTTTCATGAAACTAATTTTAAAACCATGGGAAAAGTTAATGACCTTCCAAATAAAACTGCAGCATCTTGGCATACAAAATATTATTTTCAGGTAAGTAGTGAAACCACTTACAGAATTTGAACAAATACCCCAACACAGATAGTTTATAACAATAGTAATGAGTCTTTCAATATATATTAGCAATAATATAAAAGCATTTGATCTAAATGTCTCACTCTACATCCCAGGCTCTGTGTTAAGTACTTTGTATAGTAAAGGCTCCTTTTAATTCTAGAAGGAACCATACAAAGCGAACATTGTCATCCCAATTTACTGATGAATCTTAGATTATGTCAGTAACTTTTGTGGTAAAACAATTCCTCCTACTATAACAAGTTATTTGTTCAAGTAAGGTAAGAACTCATTGGTTTATTTCACCTTATACCACATGCCCTGGGTCTAATTTGGTTCTCAGTTTAAATGGTGGTAGACATTTCTCACAGAGTCTTGGATACTGTCAAATCTTTGTCTCTAACAAGGGTGCCCACTATCCCCAGTCTTATTCAACATAGTACTGGAATTCCTAGCCAGAGCAATTAGGCAAGAAGAAGAAATAAAAGGAATACAAATAGGTAAAGAAACGGTCAAAATATCCCTATTTGCAGATGACATGATCTTATACTTCAAAGACCCAAAAAACTACCCAAAAACTCCTAGACACCATAAACAGCTTCAGCAAGGTGGTAGGATACAAAATCAACTTATAAAAATCATTAGTTTTTCTATACACCAACAATGAACAAATTGAGAAAGAATATAAGAAAACAATTTCATTTACAATAACCTCAAAAAAAAATCTAACAACTAGGAGTAAACTTAATAAAGGAGGTGAATGACCTCTACAAGGAGGACTACAAACCTCTGAAGAAAGAGATTGAGGAAGACTATAGAAAGTGGAGAGATCTCCCATGCTCATGGATTGGTAGAATCAACATAGTAAAAATGGCTATACTACCAAAAGCAATCTACATGTTTAATGCAATTCCCACCAAAATCCCAATGTCATTCATCACAGAAATTGAAAAATCTACACTAAAGTTCATTTGGAAACACAGAGACCATGAATAGCCAAGGCAATACTCAGCAAAAAGAGCAACACTGGAGGTATCACAATACCCGACTTCAAACTATATTACAAAGCAATAGCAATAAAAACAGCATGGTACTGGCACAAAAACAGATATGAAGACCAGTGGAACAGAATAAAGGACCCGGATATGAATCCTACCTTATTTTTGACAAAGGTGCCAAAAACATATGATGGGAAATAGACAGCCTCTTCAACAAATATTGCTGGGAAAGGTGGTTATCTGTCTGCAGAAAACTGAAACTAGATCCATGTTCATCACCCTGTACTAGTATCAACTCAAAATGGATCAAGGACCTTAATATCAAACCCAAAACGCTGACGCTAGAAAAGAGCAGAGAATACTCTGGAAGCAATAGGTATAGGCAAGGGGTTCAATAGAACCCCAGCAGCTCAGCAACTAAGAGAAAGGATGGATAAATGGGACTACACGAAATTAAAAAGCTTCTGCACAACAAAAGAAATGGTCTCCAAACTGAAGAAACTACCCACAGAGTAGGAGAAAATATTTGCTAGCTATACATGCAAAGGACTGATAACCAGAATATACAGGGAGCTCAAAAAACTAAACTCCCCCCAAAGCAGTGAGCCAATAAAGAAGTAGCCAACTGAACTAAACAGAACTTTTTCAAAGGAAAAAATCCAAATGGCCAAAAAACACATGAAAAAATGCTCACCATCCCTGGCCATAAAGGAAATGCAAATCAAAACCTCACTAAGATTCCACCTCACCCCTGTTAGAATAGCTATCATCAAGAACACCACCACCAACAGGTGTTGGCAAGGATGTGGGGAAAAAGGAACCCTCATACACTGCTGGTGGGAATGCAAGCTAGTTCAACCACTCTGGAAAACAATATGGAGGTTTCTTAAAAAACTAAACATAAATCTGCCAAATGATCCAGCAATCCTACTCTTATGGATATACCCAAAGTAATGTGAGTCAGGTTACTCCAAAGGCACTTGCACACCTATGTTTATTGCAGCGCTATTCACAATAGCCAAGTTATGGAAACAGCCAAGGTTGCCCCACTACTGACGAATGGATTAAGAAAATGTGGTATTTATACACAATGGAATTTTACTCAGCCATGAAGAAGAATGAAATGTTATCATTCTCAAGTAAATGGATGGAAGTGGAGAACATCATCTTAAGTGAAGTTAGCCAGGCTCAGAAGGCCAAAAATTGTATGTTCTCCCTCATATGCAGACTTTAAATCTAAAACAAATACAGTAATATTATTAGACTTGGTCACATGCTAAGGGGAGAACACATACAGGAGGAATAGGGAAAGGTAGGAAACACAAAATTAGAAAGTGTTTGATGTGCCCACTGTAGAGGAGCTAATATAGTAACCTTAAAATGACAGAGGTCAATATGGGAAGGTGACCGGGAAGTAGTGAAGAGGTCTGATTGGATGAATTAATTTGGGTTGCAATACACTTGTGCATGGAAGCAACGCTAGGAATCTCTGCATAGCTATCCTTATCTTAACTAGCAAAAATGCTATGTCTTTCTTATTACTGCTTATGTCTTCTCTTCAACGAAGCTGGAGAAGAGGGGGAAGTGAGGGGGGTGGGGGAGAGAGGAGGGGGCAGGGGGCACTGGGGAGAAATGGGCCAAACAATGTATGCACATACGAATAAGTGAATAAAAAAATTTCTGTCTCTAGTACTTTCCTGAATCCCAGAATTTGTTTAACCTTTGCAAGGCAGCATAGAAGAGTGCAAGGAGTTAGTGCTCCTGGAAATAATTCTTCACCAAAGAGTGACAGGAGTTAGTGGTTGAACGTGTCAGTTTCAATGTTCCTAAGAGGATCTCCAGCAGGACTTGGTCTCAGTTGCCCACAATGATAAATAGCTCAAAAATTGCAAACTTCAGTTCGTTTTCCCTTGTTTCTTACCTTATTCTCTCTATTCTGTCACTGTTGCATGTTGAGATTCTTTTCAAAAAACTACCTGAGCTCAAGACACTGTCACAGCCTTTGTTTCAAGGGAATCATGGTGAATATAACATATGTCAGTGCCCAATATAATTTTTGTCCAGGTCCATCGTCTGTCTGTTCAGTAGCTCTTTTATCGTTACTTAAAACAGTCTTGTTCTACTGTCTTTCCAATGGAACCGATCCTATGATGCAAATAGTGTGTATACAACATGTATGTAAATGGAAAAATGAGACTTGTTGAAACTACTTCAGGAATGAGGGGAGGGAGGGTAAAAGGAGAACAATGGAGGGGTTAATTCAAGCATGATATATTTGGTGTACTGTAACAAATTTTATAAAAGTCACAATGTACCCTCCAGTATAATGATAATAATAATAATATCCTAGTGAATTCATATGTCCATCTCTTCTCTTATGCCTAGATTACTAAATACTCCTAGAGAAAATTACATTGGTATTATTGTAAATTCATGATCAGTAGCTTTATTGAGGTCCTTAATCTATGCAATTCCCCTCAAATCTTTGGTATTATAACTTCTCTTACTCTCAGAGAAAATACAAGCTATTAACCTCTTGTTAATGCCATGAAATCTACAAATTCACCTACATCAATATCATTCTTTATTCTATACATTTGAGAGTTGTCTCATAGTGTTTAATTCTAATTCCTCTGCTTATGCTTTCAATCCCGACCTTCTCTAACTTCTCCTGAAATTGATGTGTAGAAACATGCTCCCTCCTCTGATTCTTCAACTTCCTTTCTCTTACAAACTCACACATAAGGTTGATTCTTCTGTTAAAACAATTTCATGCTTCCAGTAGCATTTGATATCCTTTTGACCATCCTCCTCCCAGAAATACTTGCTGAGACACTATATTCCTTTGGGTTTTATTCCCCTTCTATAGCAAGAGTTTTTCATTTTCACTTTTGCTGGATTCTCAAAACACAGCTGTTGGAAATTGTTTTTTTTAAATGCCTAGTGTACCACTAATCCACATATATTGATCAGTTAAGAAAATGTAGTTATAAAACTGTTTTCCTTTCCAGACAAGAAATTATTTTCTATCTTAAGAATATCTGTAGTTTATCCTTTAACATAGCTTATAATGCACATGAATTTAGTGTTTTGCTGTTGATGATGTGAGAGAAGTGAAAAAGCTGACAAGTCAAAGCCTAAGCTCTAATTGTGCTCTAGAGAACTGAGTTCCAGGGCTTGGAAGTAGAAGGCCTGATTCTAATCACAGGTCAGCTCCTAGCAGTCTGAATCCACATGTGTCTTTCCATCACTGGTCTTGTGATTTTTAACTGACAGAGCAAGTAACTCCTGAATGTACCTAAAGAATATGGCAACAATGCTGAGATAAAAAAGAATTTACATATAAAGAGATATACTATGAATTATATTCACCCATACTCTTATAAAATGATGACATTTCAAGGATGAGTGCAGATAAAGTTTCAGAGACCAGTGTTCAGAGAACAGTGCCTCTGCCTTTTGAATAACTTACCTAGAGAGACTTTGTCTTCATGAAAACTTGTTATATCACACACTATTTGTAATTCTTTTAACTAAGTGAATTTCAGCCAAGATTACTCACCTAATTGCATTTGTCACATAAACCTAATTAAGTCCTTGCTCTAAGGGGAGAAAACTTAATTTAGCAAAATAACTTCTACAAAGCTTGTAACTATGAATACAATTATTGTGATAATTATAGATTATATTGTAAATTTAACTTATTCATATTTTGTATATAAACAAACCTTCCCTCAAGAGACATTTACTGATGCACCACAGAATATTTCTAACATTTAATTCTAATAGTCCATTATCTCAAATAATTTTAAATATAAAAAGGCCAATGTAATTTTTAAAATTAGATGGTCCTTAGCATTCAAAATAGAAAATCTTTGATTTGTTAATTTTTCTACAGTATAGTTCTGGTTAAATAAATAATTGTATTTGAAAAGGAGTCCTCTATTATTGTTTCCCTAGTCTTGGCTACCCAGTTAACTTGGCTAATTGCCACACTGACTGACATTGATGTGAGCAGTCTAGAATTTAAAACTCTTAGAAAGTAAGACTTTTGGGGGAAAGCTACTGTTAGGCAATGGTCATTCACAGGTATTAATGTAGTCTTGGAGTTTTTAGGCTTCTTAAAAAATGACTTTGTGGTATAGGCATGAAAGAGATATTCACAGAAGCAATTCCATGACTTCTTCAGAGACTAAGATATGACAGTAAGTGTATGCATCCATAGAAATGGCTCTCGTGTAACATGTTAGCTAAACGCTATGCCATAGCGTACCCCTCCTACATTGTGGTTGTCACATTGTGAACAGCAAATAATAAGAGGCAAGTCATTTTCAGATTGGATGAAGAGGGAGGGAGGAAGAGATTTTAAGGAGGGGAGCAACATAGCAATAAGTCCTGGGTAGTGAGATATAAAAGAGGATGCTTCTTTGGGGAAGCCAGACCTAAGGTGATATCTGGGGAGGTAGATGGATCAAGACCTAAGTAGTATGGCAGATGAGCTGATACACGCTCATTCCTCAAAATTATTAAGATGGTGTACCTCTTCTCAGAGGTACACAGGAAGAGGCATGCAGTAGATGTCCCACAAATGTCTCCTGAATAAAATATCATGAAGAATTCTGGATAAAATAATAGCATTTTAAATAACAGTTTCAGGCTTACTTGGTACTGGTGCCACATCTAGGATGAATTCTCAAAAGTGCCAAATCATCTGTGTAATAGTGTGACAATTTCCACATTATAGCAATGTCTGCAATAATATTTCAGGCCCTTTCCAAAACTTCCCATTCATTTCATTTTGCTGATGAGGAAAGGAAATGAAATTTTATACTCATCTGGGAGAGGCAGTTCAGTTTATCACAGCTGCTGCTTGGGAATCCAGTGAGAATGACAACCAGAAGGAAATTCTCCACAATCATAGTAGGCAATGCGGTCCAATGACCTTGCTGTTCTCAGTGGTTTGTAATTTGTCCCTTGCTTAACAAAGGAAGATGGATTAGAGGAATTTTTTTCCCCCTTTGCTTGTTTTGGGAAGTAAATCTTCCAATAGCTTTTCTAAGAATTCTCATTTAATTACAACTAATAAGATGTTAAGACCAAAGAATTTTCTTAGTAGGACCATGACTTTTCTGAGCTACAGTTTCTTTATCCATAAACTTGAGCTATAGTATCATCTATCTCTTGGCACTATTGTGAACTGCTGCTGTGAAATGTATTTATAATTGCCAATAAATTATTTATTTTGGCCAAAATTGAAACACACAATTAATGAAAATTCATTAAGCCGAAAACTGAACTATGGTTATATTAGAGAACATCACGAGTCGTACAAAACACACACTAGAGAGCCATACTTCAAGTTTATTCTCAATCATATAGAAAAAAATACGAACACTTCATCTATACTCTGCATAGTACAGCACTATTTATTTGCTGTTTTTGTTTTCACAACTTATTGTAAATTTTAAATTATTTCTTAATATATCATTTTAAAGTTTTTTTTCTTGGTTATTTTTATTATTATCAAGTTCTGGTTTAATTTAATTCTGCTCATTGAACCTTAACTGAAGAAATTTAACCACTTACATGATACCAGAAAACATCTGAAACTATCTTAGAGTCATAAACCCAATAATAAGCAAGATTATTTCCACTGAATTCTGGAAAGGTTTACATAATTATCAGCCCAGTTAACACACTGACCGTTAAATGGTCAAACACCTGAACACATGACACTTTATGGAAGGGTTTCTGCCAAGCACTGTGGATAAAGTCTCAGTGTTGTTGTTTGGGGAAGACCAATGCTTAAGAATTTCCAAAGGAGCCCACAACCTTGAGATCCACAGGGTTCACACATAAGGAAAGTCATAAAGGCAGCTGTGATGAGGTCTTTTGTATTGTGGACACAAGCCAGGTCAGCTTGTAAAGTGTGGTTAGAACTTAAACAATGTGTAGGAGCCTGAAATACATCATCCTAACAGGTAAATGGAAGCTGTCAAGATGTATGGCTCACATAAGACTAAAGTGTACAGCATCACACTGTCTAATATTGTCTGGTATCATTCAGCTATATTGAAGAAAATAGTTTCTGAACTTTTCCCACCTTTATACTGTACTGGCAAAGCAAAAAAAAAAAAAAACAAAAAACAAAAAAACACCAAAAAACCCTTGAAAGCATTAAAAAAGTATCTTTATTCCAGTAACTATTGCTATTTCCAGTTGCCTTATATAAGGATGAATACATTCAACAAACACATCTAAAATACAAAGTAAACAATGATTTTTATCGTGAAATCTCATAGATGGAAAACTAAATTGTATATTTAGTCCATCCATTTCATTTTACAATAATCTTGCTGCTTATTTTTGAACCATGTCTTTCAATTATCTGATTAGTAAAAAAGAAAGAAAACTAGGGCTGAGGCCAGGACTGAAGTAGCAGAGTGCCTGCCTAGCAAGCATAAGGCCCTGAGTTCAAGCCCTAGTACCACCAAAAAAAAGAAGAAGAAAAAGAAACCCCAATCATTTAAAAAAAAAAATGTATGGCTTATGTTGAAATGACTCAGAGGTTACCTAGAGGAGGTTCATTCTTACTGACCAAAACTGGACAATCTGAGAATCAATAGGGCAACTGCAATGGATTAAAACAGGGTCATAATACTAAAGAAAAAAAAAACAAGCAAGCAAAATAAAACATAACTAGAAACCATATGAAGATGCAAGGAAACCAACTCATTTAAAAAATAGTATATAAGTGCATAGAAATATTTATTAAGACCTTCCTTTGTGATTCATACACTGGGTAATTGGAGAAGAGATGGGGAAAAGTCCTTCCTTATAGAAATATTGCAGCCAATAAGAGTAGAGGGAATGATAAAATTAAAATATCACCATTTTGCTACCCTAAATGAAATAATGGGTCTAGGTATTGATGATCATTGGCTGCTATCCCTAAAAGAGATATTTCCAGATGTTATGTGGATCCTGGTAAAAGAATACCACACAACTTATGAAACAATCTTGCCAAAAACATCATGCCTATATCTCATCTAATCACCGTTAAAGGGAGAAGATAGAGATATATTAAATTATACCACAGAAATGCAACCAGCAAATCCAGACTGTAGAAAATGCTGTAGAAAAAACAACCCTGATTCTTTAACAAATAATGTATTGAAAACAAACAACAAAATGGAAGATGAGGGAGAGACAAATTAAAAGACATTTAAAGCAAAGCAAACAAATGGAATGTGCGGACCTTATTTAGATCTTGACTAAAGCAAAATGTTAAAAACTATGTTTTCTGATGCTTTTAGAAATATGAACACTGAATGACTAATGATATTAATAAATTATTAAGAGTGACAGAAGGGCGAATTTGATCAAAGTATATTATCTGAATGTTTGGTTTGGAAATATTACAGTCAATTTACACTAATAAGAAAATTTATTTTTGAAAACTTTAAAGAATGACAATGAAATGATAATGTGATAAGAGAAGCTCTTATCACATGCCTAAGCATTTCTAGATGAAGCTTATACTATCAGGGACTGCCTGAAAATAATACATAATGGGTCTTTCTGAGACAGGGTTGGCTGTGAATTGAAGTCAGATGATGTGTAAATAGGAGTTCATTATGCTAGACTATAATTTTGTGTTTGGCTGAAATTATCCATAATAACTTTTTCATTATTTCTAAGTATAAGTCCTGTATTTAATATTAAGAAAAATGCAGTGTATTTCACATAGTCACAAATTTAGAGATATGTTACTTATACATATTCATTGTTAAACTTTTTGACACCTATGTAAGCATTTGATAGATAAGGTAGGGGCCTAGAAATGAAGGCAAAAATTGTTCATTCTCAAATGATGTCTAGCATTGAGACACTATTCTAAGAGCTTTAGTTCATTTATCTCATCACCATAGTATGGGTTAGGTCCTACCATTTTATACTATTTATAGATGAGGAAACAAAAGTAGATAAAGGTGAAGTATTTTGACAAGAGTTAAGAAAAGGCAGAGCCAGGGTCTGAACGCAGGCAGTTCTAGGAATTGGCTCTTAAACTTCAGTCTGTATCAAATTCCGTAGCTAATTACTGAACACATTCCTAGGCTTTAGGCAAGATCTAGATATAAAGAAAAGGGAGGGTCTATTCCATAACAAGAGAAAAGTAAAAATAAAGACATATGTCAAGACCACCAAGTTCCTGGGCTTGGGTACACATGGGATTCTCAAAAAGAAGGGAGGCAGAATTAGACTGTGCAAGGCCATGAAGGGCAAGCTTGGGGTGTCTTAACTTTTCTTGTAACATTGGAGAGGCACTGACTCTTTATGGGCAGAATCCTGGCATTGTACTTTTTGGAGATTAATGAAGCTAGGCCTGTCAGAAAAAATTAGTGAAGAAACAGATTAGAGGCAGGTAATTCAATTAGGAGGTGATTCCTACAATTTAGGCAAAGGAAGGTCAGAAATCAGGGCATAAACATGACATGGGAATAAAAATAAAGGCAGTTACGAGAAATGAGATGCAAGAGAAGGAGACGAGAGAGAATGAAGAATTAACAAAAATAACAAGTATCAGGCCTGGTCAAAGCTTAGGAGGAGACAATGTTACCAGTGCAAGTAGAATAGAACAAATGCAGGAGAAGAAGCAGACATGAGAGGAAAGAGAAAGGGTTTTGTTTTGGACATACAGTGCCAAACTAAAGGAATAAATAGGACATTCAGAAGGATGTGTCTAATAGGTAGCTGGGCAAAATGGATCAAACTGCTGGCAAGAGAGCTCAGGTTGGGATGTAGGTGGGGAACCTTCCTCCTGAGATGAGATGGCTGAATTGGTAAGACAATTCGAGACTACTGAGAGACAAAGGGAAGGTAGTTGGTCTCCAACACTATTATGAGTCTCTTCACACCTGGATGTTTTAAATTTCTTTTTTATTTTCCTTTCCAGCACAGTACTCAGTAAACTTTTTTTTGCTGGATTCATGAAAAGGTTTAAGAGGCACTAGTAGGGTTTGCATAAGCAATGTGTCAACCCCCCATATAATCCAATTTGGCATTTATTAGTAGCTAGGATTTTTTTTTTAAACTTTCTCATTGGGGCATTAACTAATAGGGAAAGGCCAAATCACAAAGGCCAATTTATAATAAAGACCAAAAGATCCTTTCCAGATAATTCAAACTTAAGATTCTACTTTAATCAATCATCATCTTCTGGTCTATCTTACTCAAATAGTGGTGGTACAATGATTCACTACTGAATTTTAACTCAAGTCTAGCCAACATGAGAAGTAGATGAAATAATATGTAAATTTTCCCCTTGGTATAATAAATCATAAATAATGCTGCAGTTAAGTGAGCATGCGCTTACCAGAGAAGGAACTTGGAAATAATGTTACACTTTTGCACAGTTAAATAACTTTTAACTTAATTTTAAAACCTTCATAAGACTTAAACATCTGTTTCTTAGAGCAGGGCCCAAACCAAACCATTGTGGAGACTTTCCCAGAGCCTATATGAGCTTCAGGTTATTCAACTTAAAGCTTTAAGGATCCAAATGATTGTCTTTTTTATGTACCCAGTTTATTCTTCCCATGTCAGAACTAGATGTTCACACTTAATTTCAAACTTCTCACATTTTCCATTTACTGCAACCTGGGGTTGAGAAAATGCACGACTTGAGTAGATTTTATAAGGTACTTTTATGGTATTAACAACTCTATTCCAGTAGGGGTTCTCTGGAAGAGATGGAGAATGTCAGAGGGCTCCCGAGTAAGCACAGCTGGGAATCCTTACCAACAATCAAGAACCAGCCCCTCAATGCCGTTAAGCACAGTTGGGAAGCACTGTTACATTCAAGTCTTAGGAGCCAGTGAATAGAAGAGCAGAGATGCAATTGGTGCTGCTTATGTCTTTAACTTTTGGAAAACCACTTGCAAGCACATAAGGACCTCTGGGTGAGCCTAGATGTTATAAACACTGTGCTGTTTGTGAAACCAGAAACCAGTAAGTTCTTTAAAGGACTTTAAACCTCTACTGTGAGATTCCCTTTAAATTTCTGTCAACCAGAACTCATGTTTCTCAGTAGCAAATTGAGAATTCTGCTGCAGTGTACTCTTGCGTATAGGGCACAGATAAGTGCAATTTTCACTGATTCCAGGGGCTACTGTTTGCACTTCTAAAATAAGAGAACATAAGGAAAACAAATTTAGAGATAAAGTTATAGGTAATATAATTCCATTTTTTAGGAAGACTATGGAATGAAAGAACATGACAGGATTTTTGCTTTCTTGTATTTTATGTTGGCATAGCTAATGGTGTGTTATAGATAAGTCAACTGTAATCACCGAATACCTATAGGACTTTGGGTGGACAACTCTGGGGAGGTGCTTTTTTGGTTCTGACCCACCAAAAATGGGTTTTAAGAAAAAAGCAAAAGTTTTAGAAGAGGAGAGAATTTCTAGAGGACAATTGCATTCAAATCTGTACTTAAAACATTTCCCAGCTGACACTTCATAATTAGAACTCTGTGGCTCAGTGTTAGAGCCACAGAGCTGGGTGACTCCCCATAAAATTCTAAGATGGTAGTAGGGACTAGGACTGGCTCCTTGGGGAGTTTAAGGAGTTGTAGCATACACTTCAAAGTCAAAGTGTATAGCAGTGCTCATTCTAGATAGGACTCTAGGTATTACACATATACATATTACACACACATATCTCTGCATGTATAAACAGTGGTTATTCATATATAATCACTGCTCTCAAACGTGTACAAGGATCTCTGAGAGCATTCGTTACCACATACACTCCTGAGGCATGTGTGGAGACTTCTGATCCAGCAGATCTGGAATGAGGCTCAGAAACAGGCATTTTTAGTATCCAGGAGATTCTGATGTAGGTGGTCTGCAGATGATGTTAGAAGAAACTCTGGATACAATTTATATTTAATGCTTCTCATTAAAGTACATCCATTGATAATTAACAATAATAGCCTCAGCTTAAAAAGCATGCACTCCTTCACTTTTCTGACACATAAAAGGAAGATTTTTAATGCAGGGTGATCTGTAAGTCATTAAATGCTTTTACTGGCAGCTATTATTTTTAATTGACACTTTTCTATGTGTGCTTCTTAAAACTAAAAAACAATGTAATTAACTGAAAAATGTATTTTCTCCCTGATTCAGTAGACTGCCTTGCTGAAAAAAAAATTTTTCTATTTTTATTTTGCCTACATAAGCAAGACAAACACATTCTGGGTAACTAGAGCAAACCCTCTACTTAAAATATGACAGAAAGAGAATGTATGTTTTAACAAGGCCCTGAACTGTGTTTTCCAAAGACCTTAATGGACCCACTGGAGTTGTTATAATCTATTAAATTCAATTTATGTAGGTGGAAAATCCTTAAATATGTATTTTATGATAATATGCATTTTAAGGTATCCCCTGATAAATGTTATGCTCACTACTAGACCATAATAGCTATTAACTCAGTAAAATTAATAATATGCATTTTAAATGATCCAAACTTTCAAAGAGTCGCAGGAGAGATTTTTTGAGTGAAGTTTTGAAAGAAGGGAATTTCTACAATTTTGTGGACCAAGAAATAAAAGTTTAAAGAATTTTTGAAAATGTTCAGCAGTGGTGAAGGAAAGTTAAGTTCTAGGATCCTGGCTGTTTCCATTTATATTCAGTCATTCTTTAGTCATGTCTCTAATTTCTACTCCCAATATTCATTTTCAAGTGATCCTAATTTTTCTGATTAAGCTGCTCTCCAACAATCTAAATGAAAAATTCTGAATCTTCTTTCACCCTTTGTCTGTGTTCTAGTAGAGCTGAATTCGCCCTTGGGTCATTGATTTCTGGATGGCAGAAATAAGTAAAAGATGATTACATTGCCTCCATGTTTGGCATCAGTCATTTTCAACTTACTCATAAGAGCTTTCTTCTCTTTCTTTTTTCTTTCGTTGTTGTGCTGGGTGGGAAAACATTGTGGCATTTACAAAAGTTCTTAGTTTTTGCTGTTATTTTATGTGTGTGTGTGGTGTGTGTGTGTGTGTGTGTGTGTGTATAATATTTGAACGCACCCCCTCTGCCATTCTCCTTTACTCCCACTCCCCCATTCCTGGAACAGTTTCAACAGGTATCATTTTTCCATTTACATACATGTGTACACAGTATTTGCACCATATTCTTTGTAAGTTAACCACCAAACAGAACCAACATCCACTGAAAGTCATTGAATCATAGGTAAAGATTCTATAACAACTCCATACTACAAAACTTAGGTTGAATGCAACTTTTAACCTTGTATTATCACATTTTCAATAACAAGGAAGTCATTTTTCAGGCTTATAATGCCCATGGAAATAATTCCTCCCCTAAAAGAAATATTTTGAGGCATAATTTATGTTTTGAACTTAACTATAAGTAGCTGGGGGAACCTTTTGTACTTACTTAAAACAAACCTAGGAAAATATTTTCCCCCAAATGCTAACAGCACTTAAATGCAGACTTTAAATTATATACTTGACTATTACATTTGTTTATTCTTTCTTTAAGGTGAAGCAAATTTTCACTGTCCTATGACAAAAAGTTTCAGGCACGGCAACATTCAATACTCAATGACAATAGACTAATTGCTAAAATGTTCCCAAGGAAACAAACAGTATACCAAGAACTGTAAACCCAACTGTTATGAAAGTGTAAAGTAAAAGTCATTTTTTTGGGTGGGGGGAGCTCAATATATTCTGTATATATATTTTTCATGAACTTTTTGAGCAGTTAAGTACCAGAAGACAAAATCAGCCACTCAAGAGAAAAACTGAATTATAGAAACTGTAGCAAAAGACTGAAAATGAATGTAGATACCGTTTAACTGTAGGACTAAAAAGAAAAAAAAAATCAGTGATTGTGGTAAAAGAGCAAAATGTAAATATTGTAAATTCTGTGACATGTTGAAATTATACTTCTAACCAAAATTAGAAGGGAGAAAATACAGGGTAGCAATGTGACTGTAACAAGTCCTTTATATTTTGCAATGAGGTATTTTGTCTTGAATACAAATTTAAGTTGGTTTTAAAAACAAATTATGTGACAGAGAAGCATATTAATATTATGAAGACAAAAACTGAGAAAAATAGCATAGTACATTGAAGTCAGACAGTAGCAGGTTTGGGATAAATGAAAACATATTAAATATGCCAGTTCTAAGAAGGAAATCAATAGGCACTGACTGGACAAGTGGAAAACTTTGTAAATTTTATGTTGTTCTAGTCATAAATATAATCATTATGACAAAAAATTTTTAAATTTCAGGGGAAACACAAATTAGCAATTAAACCAACAAAATTGTTAAGCCCATAAGTTAAAATATCTTTAAAAGGAAAGGTGGATATCCTGTTGGCTTTTTTAGTCATTTTCTTTTTCAGTACTGAAGATTGAACTGAACCTTGCATATGCTAGGCAAATGCTCTACCACTTGATCTATTTCCCAAGACTTTTGTGGCCTTCTTTGATTTTTTTTTTTTGCGGTACTAGCGTTGTAGGATGTTGCTAGCTGAGCTACAAGACACTGAGGTAAATTAGCAGGAAGCCACATTTTATTGTGCCAGCACAGACTCAGCAGACTCGTGTCCAAAGGGTGAGTCCTGTGAACAAAGGGGTCTCACCTTATATACCCTTGCAAGCAGGTTACAGAAGCAAAAAGCAAGGTCTAATCCATATATGGTTATATTTAATTTTATTGGCTACTTTACCCTAGTGCTAAGCGACTTTCCCCTCCCTGGTGCTGCGTGACCTTCCTCATGTTCAGATTTCTCAGGTTTTATCTCTCTGCTATGCCATCTCTGCTCCCTGCTGCTTTATCAGGACTCAGGCCTACTCTGCTTTCTTCTGATCCTCCTCCCTGCTACACTAGGGCTTGAACTCAGGGCCTTCACCTTGAGCCACTCCACCAGCCCATTTTGTGATGGTATTTTCAAGATAGGGTCTCAAGAACTGTTTGACTAGCCTGGCTTTGAACCATAATCCTCCTGATCTCTGCCTCCTAAGTAGCTAGAATTACAGGTATGAGCCACCAGCACCTTGACACAGGGTCTGCTAACTTGGTCCCCAGCCGATCTGGAACTCAAGACCCTCCATGTCTGCCTCCCCAATTGCTGGAATTATAGACATGTGCTAACATATCCTTTTGTGCCATTGTTTAATTAAAAACTTACCTAGGTCTGGAGATTTAATTCAGTGGTAGGTCACTTGTCTACCAGGTGCAAGGCTTTGGGTTTGATCCCCAGCATGGAAAAAAATTACCTAAACCATACATGTCAGTTGACTTTAAACACATAAAACATATACGTTAGTACAGACTTTAAATGTTTTCTTATGAAATATTTATGCATGAACAAGAATACATGTAATATACATGTTCTTGAACACAAAGGATATGTTTGTACATGTTTTACAAAAATAAAATTTGTAAGTAAAAATTTTATAAAGTAAGTATAAAACATTTAAAAATATTTATAAGTATTAATGTGCATAATATGTACATGTTTTGAAATGTAATCGTAAAGCATACCCTTCTGTCCTTTATTTGTGTGGGTGTCAGGTTTTTCTCTCTGGACATTAGATTTCCATCAACTTTGTATATACACCTTTAATCTTTTCTCTAAACTATATAATCATAAATCATAAATCATGCCCTTTTAAGTGATTGGTAATTATATATATTAATAAATATAATCTGCATTTTTAATTTTTTCCCTTAGCATTACCTTCTATAAATCAATTTAGATTACTCAGTAAAATCCTAATTTATTATTTTAAATAGTTCCATAATGCAAATATATCATAATTTCTTCAAGTATTTCCTGATAAGAACATTCACTCTGTTCCCAGTTTTCTGCCACTATGAGCCATACTGCAACAAACACCAATCCCATTCCATACCAGTGAGCACTCGACATGGCTGTTTTTGTATACCTAAGAGTTAATATTTATGTCAGACATTTTTGGCCAACTCCAGAGAACCACTGTTCCAGGAACTTAGTAATATTTGAATTTAATTGAATTTGTGTTAGGAGTTGTATTAAAGTTTCACAATACTTTAAGAAGAAGCCCCATGAGATGAGATTCTCAAGAAGAGAATTGGCAGGTAAAAGGATATGCATTTTTCATCTTTGAATAGACACTGCAGAACAGCTTTCCAACAGGGACTGTAGCTCAGCACAAACCACCAGCATGTATGGGAATGCCTCTGCCCTCAAGTCACATCCAGCAACAGGTGCCAGGGTGATGGTGTGAAGTCACATCTCATAATTGCTTTAAATTACATATCACTGACTATTAGTAATCTGAGGCTTTTATATGTATGCTAACATTGTGGATTTGCTACTTCGTGAATTGCTTATGCATACATTTTTCCATTTTAAAACTGAGTTATTTGTCTTTTCATCAGTTTTTTAAAACTCTAAAAAGTACAAATATTAATTGGTTCCCTACTATAATTTTGTCAGAACTATCATTTTCTAGGTGATTTTGATTATGGTACTTCAACAATTGAACTATTTGATTTTATATGTACAATAAATCTATTTTTAATTTATAGTCTTTGCATTACAAATCTTTGCTAGATATATCCTTGTCTGTATCTATTACATATGCAAAATATTTATTTTGATTTTTGCATAAATCTTTCATCCATCTGGAATTTATTTTGGTATAGGTGTAGACATTATGGTGTCTGGTAAACTAACACTTTTTATTGTCCTTTCTCAAGATTTTTTGACTATGTTCAAGTATTTGTCCATATAAACTTTGAAAATTTTACCCAATATTAAAATTTTAAATATTTTAGAATTCCTATTTGTAATGCATTGTCACTATTTTATTGTCATTTTAAGAAAATTCTTGAAATCACCATAAGACTTATTGTAGAAAGGAGAAAAATAGAGGGGATGAACCAATTTGGGATATAATACACCTATACATGGAAATTACATAAGGAAATGCTCTGTATAGATATATTAAATAAACAAAATGTCTTTTTTCTCAAAAAATGGAGGTCAGGAAGGTAAGACAGGTCCTATCTAGGGGCAGGGGTTGGTACCAGCCGGAGGGGGAGGATATAAGAAAGGGTATAGGAAGGTAAATACAGTAGAAATGTTATATACTCAAGTATAAAAATGGAAAAATGAGAACTGTTTGCCTTAGGACATTAACTAGCAGAATAAATTTAGACTGAGGCCCAATATATTTCCCCTCTTAAACTAAAACATTTAATTTCTATAAATTGCAAGAATGAATAAAACAGGGAGATTCAGAAATTCCTGGGACATGCCACACAGAAAGCTTAAAGAAAGTCCTACGTCTACCAGCCAGAGGCATTCAAAGGAAGGTCAGCTTCTAATCTTTTGTTCAGAGACTTCAGATGGCTCCTCTAGTGAGAGTATTCTCCCAGAAACATCAAGGTTGAGCCACACTGCTTGCTTGAAGGTCAGGTTCTACTTTTATCAGAGGCCAGTGAGCTAAATTTGTTGACAATGGAATTCTCGGAGGGCTCCTCTTGATGTTATGTCTTGGCAATTCTCCCTCTTGGATATTTTGCCTAAAGCTCTGCTTCTACCAATTTCTAAAAAGTCCTTTATTTTCCCTCTGGTGGTCACAATTTTTCATTATGACATACAACATACTCCATGCAAGAAGTTCCCTCTCTGTTCTTTGAAATGAACTGTTTCATTTGCTTCCTCCTTCCTCTGAGAACTCTTACCCATACTTCAGGACTCACTAATGAATCTTTATCCAAACTCGCTTCTTCCCTGTCTCAGGCAATTATCTTCCCTTCTCTTCTTCATACAGCATCCTATGCAAACCACCATGAAACATTGGCACACACCTATTTGAAAGCAGGTTTTGTCACTTTCATCTCTGTTACCCTACTGGTGCACAAGGATCTGGTATACAGTAGATCCAAAAATGATCAAATAAGTGGGTGACTGAACAAACAAATGTGTTTTAAAACCCAGTTCAGGGAGGAATTCAGTATCATATTGGGTTCTATTGAAATCAAATAGCTTTAAAAATAATTGAAAGCTTTTTAATTAACTGACTCTAGCTAACAACCCTTGAGACCAAGACAGACATTAGGATAGGAGAGAGCAGATTAAGAACAGATAACTAAGGGCTCATGGAGACTGTCACTGAAATGAATCCCCAAGAATCCTGAATGAGGAAAGGCTCACATACAATAATCTCTCTTCATTTAAAAAATATATAAGAATGATGATTTTTGTTATCGATACTTGGAAGAATTCTAGATTTATTAAACAAATTGTTTGTAAACTGTTCATGAAGAATGTCAAGAGGGAAAACCATGTTAAAAAACAAAAAAAATGTCCTGTGACTTCAATTCAGTAAAATATCTCACAATGGAGTGTAAATAGATGAGGATTAAATTTCAGTGAGGTAAGTATATTGTTAAATAAAAATACTCATTTTATGTTCACTTATGTTTGGTTGTTATCTAGAAAGAGTAGTCCATTGTATGCCCCAGTGCTGAGCTCCAGCCCTTTTCTTATTCAATATTTATATTAGTTACAAATATTGATATTAGTTAGTCAAGGAACCAGAATCCATGACAATTACATACCTGAAGAAAATGACTATTGTAATATATGCAAGAATCAAGACTTCAAAGTTCACAATTAGGAATACTGGGCTAAAAATTCCACAATAGAAGTTATTACATATAAATATAAATACATTCTGACTCAAGAAAACAACTGCCTGACAGCAGTATGAACCCTACATATTTAAAATTCATTCCAGCTTGAAACATTTGTGATTCTGGAGGTAACACAGCCTCACCTCTACTTTTACAGATGAAGACTTTGAAGCAGCCATGCAATTAACTGGAGCTAGAACTGGATAAGGACTTAGTTCTGTTCACTAATGTACTCTAATACACTGCCTAGATTATTCACTGCTCAAAGCACAATAGAATAATTCTATCCACTTCTGAACATTACATATCAGTACAATGATGAATGATAGCATCACAAGATGAAGGCCATGAGAAATAGAAGGAATCAATAAACTGTGACACAGGAAGCACAATGAGATACTGACTACAACCTGAGAGGTTAACATGGGATTGTTCAAGAGAATGCATCAGCTGTTTTAAACTCTCCAAAATGTTGTCAGTTACAGAACTGATCTGTACAGATTGATCAAAACAGGGAATAGATTTTGGCTTAAAATACAGACCTTAGAATTGTCTAGTATTAGCATGAATGAGAAGAACCTGGTGCACCATCTGTCAAAATCTGAATAAAGAATGAGAGTCAGTGTAGTTGGCCACCTTGGTTCCCATTAACTTAAAATAACTTGGTTCAGTCTGTTTACTGGGTGCCACTGTGCACCCTAGCCCCATGACTTTTACGAATATATCAACTCCATGATTCGTCTATGCGCACAAGTAAACCTCAAGTGGGAGGCAAGATCACTATCAGTGAGCCTCTGGAATATAGCTAGCTAGAGCCATCTGCATTGCCACACTCCCCAGGACTAGACAAGTACAGGTATTTAAAATAACATTCCACAAAACGTTTTCCCAAAGCATCAAGGCTGTATAATTTCATCTTTATTTTTGATCAGTTGGGATGATTATCAACAGAAAATGAGGAGCAGGAAAGAAAAATGTAGAAAGGACAAAGCAAATGTTAATCATTTTCTGTGCCTTGTCTATTTGTCCTCCACTGCTGTTAAAACAGACCATTGATGGGGAGTTAGTTATGTGGCTTAGAGGGGATTGTGAGGATTAACAAGGAAAAGTAAAAACCAAAGATAGTTTCTTGAAGATAGTAGACTAAGGAGCAATGGGTCACAAGCCCAGATGGCAACTTCTCACGCATTCACCACACAGGATCCTCTTGGGACAGCAGCTGCACAAATGCCTCTGCCGTATGCTAGGGATTGTGCTATTCAGTCTGGTGGTACACACTTGCTCAGTAGCTCCTATGCAGTGAACTTCTTTTACACTACTTGTGAAAGAATTTCATGAGCTAGTGGCCTGTAAATAAAAATAATGCACCTGTTAACTAATATTTGGTGATGCTGAACTGTTAACTGATACTTGGTGACCTTGCATTAATTATTTTCCTGCCTTCTGGAAAGCTCAAAGAGATTTGGTTATTAACATATTTGCGAACTAAGATTTACTAAAAGCAGTAAACGACTGTGAATATTTGACAATTGTATTAAGCAAAACAAGAGCTAGATTAATTTGTAAATCAATTCCATTAAAAAATTGTAAAACCTTGCTTTTTGGCCTTTCTAGGGATTGAACTCAGGGCATAATGCTGTGAAGCAAGTACTGTGCTCTACTACTTGAGCCTCACCTCCACTCTTCTGCTTTAACTGTTTCCTACATGGGGCCTCCCAACACCACCCTCCTGCCACTGCCTCTCCAGTAGCTGAGATTGCAGGCATGTAAGGTTGCTTTCCCTTATATTTCATTTAAAACTCAGTCTCATTCAGAAACACTCAAGGATGGTGGCAGTGTGTGGGTGGGTGTGGGGGGAACCGCATAATAGATCTTTTCCTTGTTTTTGAAATCAAAAATACTCTAGACACCTGCTCATGGATTCATATATATAATATTTCAATCTATATTCTCTTCTTCAGCTGCCAAAAATAAAAGATGAAAGAAAGTAACCAGAACAGGAAATCAGGCAGGAATGGGATGAAAATAAAACAAGTGGGAAAGGAAGAGGGCATGGCAGTGAGATGAGAGGGCCCCACAGATCACAGAGGAGGCTGTACATGGAGAAAGAGGGACCAAAACTAGAACAGAAATCCAAGACTCACAGTTGGGGTGAAGTCACAATAAAAGCACAACATAGGCAAACTGTAAAATCACTTCTTTAACTCAGCACTGATTAACAAAAATTATGAAATGACAAGTTGCCATAATTATTATATAAATGAGAATCATGGCTTTTCTATGTATTCCTTGTTATGTGTCCCAAAATTTCCATATTTCTTTGCCCTTAAATTGCATAAAATAGTTAAAGGAAAAATTTCCTTAATGAAACCAGCAATGGTCACTACTGTTAACAGCCCCAAATTCCACTGTAATTGCAACAAAAATTACAATATAGAAGTCAACAGATCACTTTTAACACTCCCACTAAATCTGAAAAACACTGTCATACCTGTTATTAATAAAAGAACTATATTACTATTATTTTAACAGAATAAGGAGCTAAATAGTACCTCCCAAAAGGCAATGTAATTCACAAATAATAAAAGTGGAGATATGTTAACTGCTTTATTCTGTGAATATTTTAGTATACTATTAAATATATTAATGTTTTATGTCTTGTCCTTTTATAAACAATTCCAAGGGTCATACATATAAAATTAATGTAATATGGTAAGCACATGTATTCACATGTTACTCTGAATATGTAACTATACCTCACAAATTCCCTAACAGGAATCCACAGAAAAGCAGAGTTGACAAGGAATGTATATTAAATACTTTAGGGAAGCTAGGTGTGGTAACATATACCTATAACTCCAGACACTCAGGAGTCTGAGGCAGGAAGATTGTGAATTGAAGGCCAGCCTGGGCAAAGTTAGCGAGACCCTGATCAAAAACAAAGTAAAAACAAAAAGGCTGAGAGCCTAGTTCAGGTGGTAGAACACTTACCTAACAAGCATGAAGCCCTAGGTTCATTCCCTGGTACTGGAAAATAAAAATTAAGGAGCTAAAAGGAAACACTAGTTAACCTTGTTTATGCTATTCTCCTGTGGTAATGAGTAAATTATTTGAGTTATTTTATGTGCCAGGTGTTGGAGATAAAAACGCAGACAAATGTGGTCCCTTCTGTCATAGAGCTTCTACTCTACTGAGGGAAACAGAAAACCAAAACAAGCAAAAACCTTACGTTAGGAAATTTATAGTTCTAAGTTGTGACAAACGCTGAAACGTGAACCACTGTTATCAAAAGTATAATGAGAAATTATGACAGAAGCAATAAATGTGATCAAAGAGTCAAGGAATCCTAGGAGAGAGGGAGGTCATAAGTGAATAGAAGTGAGCTGACACAGAGGGTAAATAAAGTATTTCAGTTAGCGAGCACAATGGAGAGATGCGAGGCAGAGAGAACATGGTGAGGTCAAGGAGCTGAAATAAGATAGGTGGGTTGGAGCAGAAGCAAAATGGGGGTGAAGAGAGATGGCTGGGCTCCTTAACAAATATGTTAGGGATTTGGATCTCAATGGGAAGTAGCTAAAATATTTTAAAAACAGCAGCCATATGATTCAGTATTGTACAGATCCAGCTGGCTGTAACTTGGAGACTGAATGAGAGAACAAGAGTGAAAACAGGGAGCTATTTTAGGATGTGATTAATAAATGATTAGGGTTTGGTGATATTGAGGCAGATGAAGAGAAATGGATAGATTTACATTATATTATGTTTTGGAAGTAAAACTTATATTGGCCAGAAATTCCAGAATATTGTTAAGTAATAATGGTGATATTTTTTGTCTTGTTCTTGATTTTAATGGAAATACTTCAAATATGATATTATTACTGGCTTTAGTGTGACAGTCCTTTGGAAATAGAAGACATTTGCAATTCTCTGTATAAGTAACTTAGTCTGTACTTTTCTTTTGGCTCAGATCTTGGTTCAATAACATTTCCTGTCAAGGATCTTACTTTGCCAGGTATGGTAACATGTGCCTATAATCCCAGCTATGTGGGAGGTGGAGGTAGGAGGATCATCATCTGAGGCCAGCTCCATGCTAAATGTCCAAGACTCTTACCTATTTGAAAAATAAAGCTAAGAGGGCTACAAGTGTGGCTTAAGTGGTAGACAGCTTGCCTAACAAGGCCCTGCGTTTAAAACCCCAATAGGTCCAAAAAGAAAAAAAAAAAAGTATCTTGCTTTGGATTTAGGTGAGTTACCATTTCCATCTTCTATAACCTACACTACCTCCAGCTACTGTCCTACTGCCTTTGCCCCCTTCACTGAGAATTCCTGAGAGATCTTCTGCATGGCTTTGTTACTTGTCATATATCCAGTAATTTATCCTTCAACAAACTCTAACCTGGCTCCTACTCTCATTGTTACACCAAAATTATGTAGCCAAAGTCACCAAAAACACATATGGGACCTTAAAATTGCACCAAGTAAATTGATGAATAAAACATTACATATTAATATAGTGAAATATTATATAATGATCAAAAACAATACTTTAAAAGTAAGTAGTCGTGATAATTATTCTCCTATCTGTATGTGCCTCTCTTTTTTGATAGTTGATATTTCCTATAATTACTAATAAGTGGAGTGATGACAGAGGGTTGAACATACTTCACACTAATTAGTTATTACCTAGCACAGTGAAGCATCAGGAGAATAGCACACAATCTGCAGTGACTAACGTTAGGTCTCTGACTTGGCAGTGCCATTGCCCTTTCTGCTACCACAGATAATTAAAAGTTGGCGTGGTTATTCCTGTACCAATTTTCAGTGACCACAGAGAAATTGCTCTGATTTTTGAAATCATAGTTATTATTCCAGTACATCTGTTCACTTCATTTTTCAAGTCAGCTGTCAAATTAAACAAGTAAGTCCTTACTAAAAGTTGTAGAAGTTTTACACATGTTATTATGGTAAGTGAAAGAATTGTACAGCAGACTGATGTTTAGTGAAATTCCCCAAGGTAAACCAAGAAAGAGCTCCCAGGAAGTGAGGTGACACGTTGACAGCTGCTTTAGAATGAAGATGGGAGAGGGCTGTATTTGTAATAACAGTATTTAACATTCTTGCATTAGTTTTGAATACCAGGCATAATGCCAAGAAATCTTTAACAGTGAGATCCTAAAAATACATTTCAACTGTGACCCGCCTTTTCCATTTATTGGAGCCTCAGTTAAACTTTAGCTAAAATTAAGAAGCATATGATATTACATGACAGTCCAAAGTCATTCATCAGTTTAATTATTTGACACACTGGATTTCTCTGTTTTCATTACAATGAAAAGTTTCATTTTCCATAATATTTCCTTTTCATACCAAAAGTGGTTCTATCATTAAAATCTGAAAATATTTTTGACATAGTCTCCAAATCCTACTATGTAAACATAACTAAGCATTATTCTTCAGGTCAGAGGAGAATCAGAAAAATGAGGTAAAATTGATAAAGCAATCCAAATTTTCTATTCTAAAGTAGAGTTTAGCTGCTAATTTAAAAATAAGAAAATTTTATCTCATTTGTGTTACATTTGTTATAAAAATGTCTCCATGTTCCACTCCTTCATATACCCTCATGTTTTGCAATGTGACTCTCAATATTCTCTCACTGAAAGGTGAGCTCTATAGTCCCATCCCTTGAATCTAGGCGAGGTTTGGCACTTGCTTTAGTCAACAGAATACAGAGAAGCTGATGGTCTGCTAGTTCTGAGCCAGGAATCTCAAGAGGCCTACATGATTCTGCTGCTGCCTTTGGATCCCTGCCTTGAGAGCAAGCTAGGAGAACTCCTGGAAGAAGAGAGATCACCTGGAAGAGCGACATGCTGCCTAGCAAAGGCCAGGCCATGGCAGCCAACCACAGCCAATGTGAGATACCTGAGCAAACTCAGACAAGACTAGCTGAGCCCAAAGAACCACTGAGATAAGCCCATTATAACTTGCTAAGCTGTGGAGGAATATGCAAAAGGAAAAAACGAATGTTGTTTCAAGCCACTAAGTTTTAGGAGTGGCTTGAAAAACTTATTCAAGCCAATAAGGTTTTTACATATAACCAGCTAACTACTATATTCTCTTATATTCTGTTCACTTTTTCAGAAAAAAATTAGGAATTAACTACACAAGTTCAAAAAATTAATTTCTATTTAACCTGCTTTTCTCAAAATAATAATATTTTATATTTTCCATATTTTGGCTGTTGATACTAATACTTACTTAGCACTTTCATTCATTAGGTATTTAATTCCTACCCATCCTATCAAGTAGGAATTAAGTTTATTTTATAAAAGAGAAGATCATGAACAAGAACGCAAGGAATATGTCCAGGTCTACACAGCTGGCACAGCAGGTCTGCATTGGAACATGGAACACAGGAAATCAGGCTGTCATTGGTTCCACAAGAAATAGTCAATGCAGGCTCCTTTTGGAGTGCCACTGTATAAATTAGAAGTGTGTGTTCCTGGTTTGTTGCATAAAATATGGGTGAGTTTGGTTCATTCAAGAGTAACATTTACCATGGCACATATAATAACAAATTCCACTCCTTTTATCCTATCTTCAAAGCAACAATGAGGAGGCAAAAGGCTGCATAGGAAATTAGTGCTAACAAAGTCAACTTTAATAAAATCAACACTGAAACTAAATGTATTTTATTTTAGGCTGACATTGAAAATTTGAATTATACCCTTTAAAAATTATCTGATGTTGACTTCTGATGAGAGAAATACAAATGTTTGGATGCATGTCTTAATTATAAATAACCCCAAGTAGTTCCGGGTAGTAAAATACACATGTACTTTATTCTTGGTTATAATACACATTTTATAATTTTACTCATTTGAATATCACATTTTATACAGAGGTAAACAATATATACTTAAATAAATGAAGGACATGACCAGTAGAATGTTTCTCCAATAGGTTCTGTCAGGTAAAATGTGTACAACTACTTTAAACTTGAGTAGTAGATATTTAATTTAAACAGAGTGTTTTAATTTACACACGTATATCATACAGCATTTCAGAACTTACATAGCACTCTGGTAACAACACAATAAAAATTTCTCTAGAAATTTACAATGACAATTTTCCAACAACTGTTTTAAGAGATGAATTAAAGTAGGAGCCAAATGCATTTGTAGATTTGTGGTTGCTTTATTGTTACTAGTTTAACTTAGAATTGAAGAAAATGCACTAAACAAGACAGTCAGAGCAATGCCCATAATTGTGAACAAGGAGTGGAGCCTGCTCAACTGTGGACACTCCCAGCTACAGAGTCTGTCAAATGTTGGATGCTGTCTACACCTCCTTGAGTCAAGTGGTTCATTTGAGTATTTTCCTCTTTTCACTAAACTTAGAGACCTTCAAAGACCATATCATTTTAATTCTCCTAATGGAAAAGTCCACACTAGATGAAATATCTTAGAGCCTTTAAGAATCTGTTACCATATGTGCCCATGGTAAAAAGTCACTCTGAGCAAACCAAAATCAAGTACATTTTAGGTAACAAATCAGGAGAAATGTGGCTTAATTGGCAGTTTTAACTGGACGGTTCCCTCTCTGACATGATATTTAATGACAAGTTTGGCAGGGTCAACTTTAACTCTGACAAAATTAGTTCTTAAGCTTCAACTTATTCAGAGCTTGAATGACAACATAAAAGAAGGATCATCTTAAAACCAAACTAAATTGGGCAACCTGAAGCAATTACTTAAAAATATTGAATGCAATAATGAAGCAGATAGTCCCATTTCTTTTTCTGTTTGCTTCTTTTCACAAATGTAACCAAATAATACTTCCAATTTTACAAGAACATGAAGCGAAAACCCAGTCTCAGAATTTAGGAATAAAGATCACTTCAATGAACCCCTGTGAAATGACCTTTTCCTACATGATGTTAAGAGCTTAGTTCATACATTTACATCTGGTTTTATAATAAGCTTAACTAAAATGCTTCTAGTAAGGCTGTTATATGGGGATAAGTCTCATATTAAGAGGAGGAGCTCCATTTTACTTGCCAGTGGCAGCAGCCTACTCAACACCTATAATAATACTGAAGAAATCTAAGGAAAATCCCCCAAAGACTGCTCCTGGAGAAGTCAGACATGGATATTTCACAAGTTATGCTGCTGAACAGTCCAAGGACGATGGATACCTTGAAGCTGCCAGCAAGGGATGGGGATATCAGGAAGCATCATTTCCATGTCTAAATGATAAACAAGAGCATGGTAAAGTTGAGAATAGCTGTCTTCTGGGAGAATCCTTTCTGTGTAAAGAACTATTTTTTGAGACAACTAATCACCCCTTAAGAAAAGTTTCATTTCAGGACTGACGTGGCTGAACTGTGTTTGCTCAGTAATGTGTGAGGTTCTGCCCTGTTGTTACAAGGAGCTACGGGTGCAGGAACATAGAGTCAGCCCTCATATCTGTGAGTTCCACATTTCTTGATTCAGCCAACTGCTGATCAAAAAATATTAAGAAAAAATTGCATCTGTACTGAGTATATACAGAGTTTTAATCTTGTCATTATTCCCTAAACAGCTACTTGCACAGCACTGACATTGTATTAGGTATTGCAGGTAATCTAGAGATGATTTAAAGCACACAAGGGAGGTGCACTAATTGTGTATAGCACTTCATATAAGAGCTAACATGCCTATTGATCTTGGTACATGAAGGAAGCCTTAAAACCAATTCCCCATGGACTCCAATGGATGACTGTACTTTCAAATAAGGTCCTGTGTACTTGATCAAGTTCTACAAGTTCTCCTCTGGACCAAGGACATCTGACTCTGTGAGAAACCACTTGGTCATTCTAGTAATGCAAACTGACCTGAAGTCTACTTTTCTAGTCATAGTGAGAAGCAATCGATTTCTCAACATGGTTTCCACTGGTTTTAGAAATATCACCTGAAAATCTTAACATAATGTTTTACCTTTCAAAGTTTATAGATTTTTTGACCAATAACCACATGTCCTTGGTAGACAGAACTCTGACCAATAAGGACTTCCAGAACTATTTCATTTTATAGCTCATGAATTGTGTCACTCAAAATCACCAAATTTTAAACAGAGTAAAGGGTATGATAAGGTAATTTAAGAAGAAAAATGTGTCTTTTTGTAATTACATAGTCAGTTTCCATAAAGAACTTGTTTGGTTTAACTCTAAAGACAAAAGTCCTGCCCAACCTTAACTATTTAGCTTACAGAAAAATATAAGTTTTATGGATCAGACAAAATCCATGTATTTTTGAGCATGGAATATGGAAAAGGTTCAAAAATTTAAAATATACTAAAGAGTAATCAAAGAGGAACATTTTTAGGATAAGGGTTATTACATCAATTTTACATCTAACTGTAAATCACTGAAATTATGATTCTCATTCAAGGTATTGTCTTTTCTCTTTTGTGCTTTATCTCCTTCTAGTTCCTTTCATTTCTTCTTCATGAATATTTTTATCTTATAGTGAAATTGGCTTTTTGAATGCGGCAGTTAATAGATATGAAGAAGTAGAAGGGAATTTTTTTCTTTCTTTTATTTTTATTTTCTGAGTTAGGGTCTTGCTATATAGCATAAGCTTGCCTTAAACTCACACTGGACTTGAGCTCACAATCCTTCTGCCTCAGCCTCCCAACTGCTGGGAATATAGACATGCACCACCAGCTCAGAGGGGAAATCTCTGAAGCAAAAGATACCAAATGATTTTTCTATACTTCATAGCCTAAGAATCCTTTTATTAGCAAGCAATATTAACTATGTATATTGAATAACAAAATAACCACTAAGATTTAAGTGTATTACTTACTAAATTAGAGACTATATCTGCCTTTATTTAGTTTCACTTATTCCAGCAGATAAAACCCCATTAATAAGTAAAAATGTGTGTAAATAAAGCATTTACTATAAAATATGGTTTTGCAATGACTGTTATTCTAAAGCAAAAATGTTCAAGGACTTTTAAGAAAAGAGACCCACTTTTTAAATAGTTGTAATTTAATGGACTTCTCAACTGCATGGTTATTACATGGTTATCTTTCTTTCTTCCTCACAGTTCAGTAAGGAAAGTAATTATCATGTAGCTCACAAGTATAATTCATCTTATAATTACAGTAGATTCTCATTGTCTCTATAAATACTTATTGAAGAGAGAAATAACTGATCACTGCCAAGAAAGCTAAACACAGGCAATAGTGTCTAATTGAGATTATCTATTCGTCTTTCTAGTCTGCCTGCTGGCTGTCTAATTGCATGACACTTGATGTAGACAAGAGTTATAAAACAAAAGAATGGTAGTGTTTCTGCTGTATTTAAAAACATGACGATGTTTCTGAAATATGGAAGGATTCAAATGACTATGTGAAGAAAAATTTTGGAGATTAGGCACTTCTGCTCTTGGTACTTTCAATAGAAAGCTATACATTTGTAAAACTGATTGCTTAATATTTTTCCAGAATTATCAAATGACATTGGTTGTTACTTATTAAAGTAAAATACAATCTTATAATATAAAATTACTTAGTTCTGGTACTTAGCCCAGAATTCACTTTTGTGAGGTTACTTGAGATGACAATATTTGGGTTAGGGGCTTCTGTCCTGGGTCCTTCAAGGTCCACTGTCTACCTATCCATTCTGCTATGAGCCCCGGGAGGCTGGTTTGCAGTCTGCTGTCATGACGCAGTTTGGTTTGGCCAGTGGCAGCCACCAGCAGGGAAGCTTAGGTCTGGAGGGCAGTGAGGTGGAGGTATTTATTGTCCCTCTTGGGACTGACCACTTCCCTCAATAACCAGCCACAGCTTTCTCCACGCAGTTCTCCCTGTTTCTGGGTCTGTTAATCACGTGGGGATTAAAAAGTCCACTTGTAATCTGACTCAGGATCCCACAAATCCTTGTGATATTCTTGTATACCTCTTTATACCTTTTAAACAATCCCTTTGTGAAACCCTGACTGTTAGAGTTAGTTCTTCTCATTTATTTCTTCAGGAAAAATTCCACTGATAAACTAAGCAAAGCATTTATTTAAAGTCTCAAGCCCAGTGGATCAATGATAAAAACATAATGCTTAATAAATATGTAAATAAATTTACATATTTTATACATCAATGGACTGCACTTAATCAGAAATGTCTAACTGCCATCTAAATTTAGAAAGATTTCTGACAATCACCAATACATTAAGTCTACTTTAATTGGAGCAAACACTTTTAGTTTTTCTATAAAGTTATTGACTTTCTTATGTAGGACACACAAAAGAAGTTAGAAATTACATTTAAAACTCTTTTCAAGAATGCAATTTATTTTACAAATCATAATAAAGAATGAGACTTGCCTTTTCGCCTGCTTCTCCTTTGCTGCCTTCAGTGCCTTGCTCTCCCTGTACAAGAGGAATATGGCGTGTATAGCAATAGGAACAACATTTAGAACACATGGCATTTTCATAATAATGATGTTTCTAACAGTGAAAAATCATTCATTGTGAACACTAAGCTGATATGAAGTAACACAAAATTTAAATAACTTGAAATACTAAAGTAACAATTTTCTAGGGGTTTCACTACTTCCAAGGTAATTTAATCTCCATAAGTGTTTCACACATGTGTTTTCCCATGTCTAAGCAGGAGAAATATGTCACCTTCCTTGCTGATTTCCTTTGAGACTTGCATGTATCAGCACAGTGACCATCACAGACTGTTAGCCATTCTTGTTTTTCAGACTATTTTACTAGATTTAGGAGAAATAGACTTGTAAAGATGACCTCTGTGCTATATTGTTCTAGTGAGTTTCTTAATGATTCAGTTCAGGTTTGGACCTCTGAGTTCTGGCTCCATCTCTGACACCATTAACATGCTTTTTGCTGCTCGCTGTCCTGCCCTCTCAGGCCAGAGAGGAGTGGCGCTATCAGGCCACTGCCTCTCCATCAGCACATTTATTCACTAAATTCTCTCCGATCTTATTTTCCTGCTTAATTTGGTATAGAGTGCTGATGTTCCCTTCATAAATTCAGCAAATGTTCATTGAGCGCCTCCAACCTGTCATGGCAGTATAGTCAGTGAGTGAGGGTCGGGACAGGTGTGTGAGCCCTCCACTCTTGGAGTGGCTTGACATAAAAGGCATTAAGAACGCATTTCCTGAGTGTACAGATAAAGGGGATGAAGTGTTCTTTATCTCCATTTTTTTCCTCTGATGCCTCAACAAGGTGACACTTGGTATAATTAAACTCCATATTATTATGAAACATAAAGCCAACTTTTTATATATGAATACATATATAACATGTGAATGCATTATTTATACATACACACATGATCAAATGCATGTACATAGTACATTCACACATATGATTAGTTATTTTTTGCTTCATTTACTGAAAAAAAGTTACCAACACCAGCACTGTAGGAATTTTTACCACTTTTTTTTTCCTAATGTTTTTCCTAAAATATTGACATTTGCTCCATCTGTTAATTCAAGCTGACACTGAAGCCTGCTAAATGACTCCAGTACCTCAGCCACAATGTCACATGATGCAGCCACCACAAACAGCTGCTGGAAAGTCCAAAACTATTTCCCAGAAGAGAAATCTACACATACCTTGGCTTGCAACTCGACTTTCAGATGTAGCACATACTGTATCAATGGGTTTTGTCTAGAACTGCCGTGAAGAAATTCAGAAGCTTACCATTCGAGTCTTACTATCTTTATTGGGCCAAGTAAAGGAAGACTTTTGAAAAAGGTATAATTATAAATGAGTAAATATCTTTTTAAATGATATTTTCAGCTACAGAGAAAAACCTAGATGCATAGTACCTTTGGACAGCTTTTTGCTAAAACCTGTACAGCTTCTCCAGAACCTAGGAATGGCATGCTTGGTTTTGGTGGTCACTGAAATTGCTTGGGTAATGCTCTCTACTATTGTGGGATTATCTGGGCTGTATCATGACAGCTGGCCCCACATGAAGTGAGTCCTCATCCCTCTAGGAAAGTAGAATATGCCAGTCTCTGTGCTGCCAGAAGTGCTGCCATGCAATCAAGAGACAGAAAGCAGTCCTTGGAGAGTAAAAGAGAAAGGAAGTTCACTGTGGTAAACAGAAAGATGCTGGGCACAGAAAGAAGCAAACTGGCCAGCAAAAACTTCTCATTTATCATGAACTTGTCATTCTGAAAGATGTTTTTGGAAGAAAGTAGTTGTCTGTAACATGTTTGTAATATTTAATATTTTATGTCATTGAGACTATCAGGCTTAGCTCAATCTGGGATATACAAAAGAAGGATGGATAATAAGTAACAAAATATAGTCAAAGGCAATAGAAGCTGTTCCACTGAATATTTTAGCCTCTGACCAGTGACACCAGAAACATTTCTAGAACAGATATGCACTCTTCTCTGGCCCCTCAAAATCATGGTTGCTGTTTAGCATGTTGCTAAAGCCCTCTGAAAAGCTCTCTGATAGTGGTGTTTTAAGAGGAGTTTCCATGGGTCTCTTTGCAAAGACTTATAATTAGTTTTCTAAGAATCTTTGATGGGAATCAGTTTTTACCCAGTACATTTTCTGAATCTCTACTACATTTTGTGCAGACTCAATTGTCAGGATGTTAACGTTCTCAGTTCATATATAACACTTTAAAACTCTTTACCTTTTCGCCGGGTAAGCCTGGAATACCATGTAAACCATTTTCACCCTGAAAGAAGCAAGCACATTAAACAAATTTTATTAGTCACAAAAAAATGAGCACAGACATTATTTGTGTAATCTTCAACAACTAGCTCTAGTGTTGTGAGGAAAGGTAGCCCAATACTGAATACTATCATGAGCTCTCACTCTATACCTTATCTCACAACTGCAGGACTGTCACCTCAGTTTTTTAAATAAGGCAATGATGGTGGCTATGAGTTGTTAAATACCATGCTTAAAGTCACCCAACTTGTAGCATTACCTGAGATTTGAGCAGATCTGTCAATGATTTCATACCTTATATTTTCTGAATAAAGCTATTCGGTAGTTATCATTACCATGATCATCTAACAGATGACTAGACAGTAAGTAGGTGGGGGTGGCTGGAATTCTAACTCATGCACTTTAGTTCTGTGCACCTAGATGCTCCCCTACACTGCTGCTGGGAACAGATTTAATTCTGGCTTATAAGTGTCTTTCGCATATATACATCCTCTCTCTCTCTCTCTCTTTCTCTCTCTCTCTCTCTCTCTCTATATATATATATATATATATACACACACATATATATCATATTTATGTTCTTATATAAATGAGCATGTTTACTTTCTTATCCATATCTGTTGATTGCCTTTCAGTGGACTATGAAGTCATACCAAAGCCATTTTACATGAAAAAAATTACTTGGAAGAAGTTTTGGTTCTTTCCATTCATCTGGTTCCTGTCTTGGGTGTAAAGGTTTTCAGCAGATGCCTATCAGCTTCCATTACTGGAATTCATGGGTCATCTCTTTGACAAGTCTCGTTTGTGAACAACACACCAGCTAGAAAGAGATATTCCTGGGAAGATGTGCACATTCTCAATGGAGCCTCAGGAATTTAGCTGGCTATAGGAATTTACTTTGGCTTCTGGATTTCCAGGTTTAGGCAGCTCAAAATAAACTAACATTTCTATTGACCTGTGGTATTTCTATCAAATATTTATAATTAATTTAGAAAATAGCAATTTTCAGCATTAGCTAGAACAGAGTTAGATACAATTTCTAAGAATTATTTAAACAAAATTCAAACCTATGGAAAAAAATCACATCTTCAAACTTTAAAACAACAATGAAATAGTCTACCTAAATTTAAAGTGATTTTATTAATACACTTTTGAAAAGTTTTAGTGGTTTTTACCCCCATTAAAAATATGCTATGTATTATACACATATTATTTTAAAGACTCAGATTCTTCTTAGCTTAGATCACAGTATTCTATAGTCTAACTGCTATCATCAAAAAAGGGTAAAACTTGTGTAATTAAGTGTTGAAACATCAATAAAGTATATTTGTCTATGCAATCAATAAACATTTATATCATTTAAAGTTATTATAGTTCTAGACTGTAGGCATCATTCAAGTCCAATAAAACTTTCACTATGATTTGATAAAGTGATAGAAAAAGCATATTAAGTATCTGAAGCCAAACAACCTTCTATGGAAAAAGAGCTTCTGTTACTCATCACAGAAGTATGTCCACTTGTTCATAAGGAGCAGATTACTTTCCAGTTGATCCAATATAATGTTTTATATCATATTTCCAGTTACACATGATAACAAGATATGGCATATCATCCAATAAAATATAATTATACAGTATTTACACTGCCAAAAGTACTATGTTGGAATAAGAAGTAGTGAGAGTATCTCCTCCGTCCCTTTGCTCATAGCCACATGCTATTTGTACTGGTGACTGAGCGCCTCCCTCTGCCATGCACCAGGTTAAGGTAACCCCCAGACACACTGTTAAGTAGGTATGAAAAGTCTCTAGAGTTCTGATATAGAGAAGGTATCTTTAATTGACAAAGGCTTTGTGATTGCTGTAATTAAATTCTGTGTTTTGCTATGGTCTCTCCTTTTTTGCTGACTGGAAGTTTGTTTTGTAAGCATAATTCTAGACTCCAGGGTTACTGGTTCAATGCACATAGGAAAGGAGTTAGCCTCTTGTGACAGACCAACACATCAAAGTTTCTGAAATACTGTTGGTAATTTTATATTTTTTCTTTTCCTTTTCTTTTTGCCTTTTTTATTTTACAAAATAATGAGTTTCCAATGTGATATTTCCATACATGTAAACACCCTGCCATTACCTTCTCAATTACTCCTTCCCTCTCCTGTTGGTTCCCATCCACTTTCCAAAAGCCTCCCTTCTAATTTCATGTCTGTCTTTAAAATCTAGATTCTGAATATGGTGGGAATGTAAATTATCCCAATCACTATGGAAAGCAGTATGGAGGTTCCTCAAAAAACTAAATGTAGAGGAATTTTCTTTCTAAATAATGATACTGAAACAACTCTATGTCCATATTAAAAAGAGAAAAGAAAACATCCAGCTTTTTTGAGTTTTTAATGTAATTTTAAGTTTTTTTGTATCTCTTGTTGGCACTTTAAAAGCTTAAGTTTGGAATGTTATTATTCAGAAATTTATTTCTTTTCACTGTTTTGATTGAAGTTACCATTGATGCCCTACTTAGAATCTTGTGAGCATCTTAATAATTTATCATTATTCTAGTCCCTGAGGGATAAATGTGCATATCTGATCTCAAAAAGGAAATATTTATTAATTAGCATTAAGAACTAACAATGAAAATAGCCCCAAAGAGTACAATTTTCTTTTAAAAGACTTCTAGATGATGTTTCTATTAGGACTTTATCCAAAACCTAATATACATCAGCAAAACAAGACTCTCCTTATGCTTATTCTGAAGCACAGGCTCAAAGCCTGAGGTGTTGCAGGCAATTTGAGATCAAATTTAATTTTACCTATAAAATAAATAACACCTACCTAACATTACTGGAAGGATTCACATTATTTTTTTTCCCCTGAGATCTTGCTGTTTCTCCTTCCTCCCAGTCTCATCCCAAGGAAGACATAGCATGCTTCTCCTTTCACTTCCAATTTATATTTTAGTTCATTATTAACAGAAAATCATAATTGATGGTTTTAAAGCACCTATGAGTTTTAAAACTTGTTTCTGTCTATCATGGGTTTTTCTATCAAAAGACCTGTGTCCCTTTCTAGTTACAAATTCAAGCTACAGAAGGACAAATGAATAAATATGTGCAATGTAAAGCAGAGCAAACTGCTGATAGTGCTGTTGCCTATGTGGTTCCCATAACACATAGCCTGTCTTCAACTTCCTGGAACAACCAAAAGGCACCCTTCTCAAAATTCAAAATAACCTCTTTGAGAACCTTTTGGGGAAAGAAAACCCACTTAGGTGATGTTTAGGGCTAGCTAGTGACCTCCAGAAAAACTGATCAAAAGATTTCATTTTACCTGCTTTTTATAAATCACTATACATTTTCCAGCAGTTGGCATAGCTAAGCACAAAATATAAATTATTAGTTTTCTGGGTTTCTGTGACATTGGAGTCAGGGTCTTCTTATTCTACAGGACATATATGTTGTCTGAAAGACATCTGATAAAGAATCATATTCTCTCAGCCTATAGTTAGCAAATCTTAAACTAAGAAGACCATCTAAGGAAAGTAGAATAAACAGGTAAGTAAATAAATTGCAAATAACTAGAATTAGGCTTGGAAAATGGAAACTTATTTACTATGTTATAGTGATTATTTCTTCAAAAAAGATAGGCATTCAACCTTAGATTTAAAGTCTGAGATCCTATTATAATATTATTTATTAAAATCTAAAAGCTGACCTGTCATTTCACTTAGATCATATTTTCTAAGAACATAATCTTTGTTGTGACTTAGGTATGTACTTGGAAATACATCAATATTTCCCCACTAATTGATGCACATTGAAGAAAATTAAATGTTAAATGAAATAGCTGGAAGGAATAACTGACGTCAAATGCCACAATTCTAGCATGAAAACCAATAAAACAGGAGAAGTATATCTGATTTTGATTTTGTGTATCTTTATGCCCCACCTACATATCTGACTGTAGTGCTGCTTTACATGGCATAATTTTCAGAAACTGAACTTCATAAGGTTCTTAAATTGTTGACAATCTAAAAATACCTCCCATTTTTCAGATATATTTTGCAATCCTGGTTCATTTACTTTGGGAGAGGTATTTTTTCTTCTATATTTTGAGACTTCATAACATGAAATAAATGATCAAGCTAATATATACATATAATATAGATACTGTATATTGTGAAGGGTTTAAAATGTCAAACTTCTTGAATTTTCTGAATATTTTAATCTTAGTTCAGTTAACACATGGAGATTTATTATCACATTAATTCTCAGGGTAAGAAAAATTTAAAACATCCTTAGTAAGAAAATAAATGAGAACCTATTATTATTTATTCTTAGGAGTAATTTAAAGAAGAGAAAGCCAGCACCCAAGAAAAAGTACTGTTGACAAATGTAATCACAGCAATGTAAGTATGGGTAATGAGTAGCAGCTGAACTCGGCATCCACTCTGTCAAAATCTGTTGTGCTGAGGGCATATGTGTATGTGCAAAATATATGCAGGTACATATACCTATAAAATTAGTATGATGGATATTCTTAAATAAAGGTTAGTATGAAATCATACATTTATATTCACCACTGCCACCAAAGAATCTATCAGGTTCTTCCCACACTTAGTTCTCCACCACTTGAGTCAGGCGCCAGTCCTTTTGCTTTTACTTTGTTTCTTAGACAGGGTCTTGTGCTAACATTGCCAGGGCTGATCTCTAACTGTGATCCTCCTACCTCTGTCTCCCAAGCAGATGGAATTACTGGTGTGAGCCACCATCTAATGAGGTTCTAATTCTATTAAAAGTTTCTTTAAGCCAGGCACTTTTGCTGTTTAATTTACATTGTGGAAAGGAAAGAGGAAAAAACATCCACATTTGGTTAGTGACTCAATGCTTTCTAAATTAACTTCCCTAGATTTCTGCCCATTAGTCTGATTTCTACTGTCTGAAATGACACAGGAAAAAATATCTCACAGATCTTACATGTGACATCTTTCTGTGTCATTATAAGCTTTCTATTCAGGAAACCATCAATGATAGCCTCAGTATTATAGTCCCTGTTCTCTGAGTATACATGGTTGGTCAGTATGTCTTTTAAAACATGGTACCCAAAACTCAGCATATCATTTCAGAAATGGTCTTACACAGAACAGAAGGCAGAGCCATTGCACACACGTACACACCACACCCCTTGTTCTGGAAACTAATACTTCTATTAGTAAAACTTTCTCTTTTTAAAATGAAATTGCTTACCTATTCTAAGTTTGTAGTCAACTACAACCATCAAGTTTTCCTTTCAAAGTGATTTTCACTTCATAATCCTTTTTCAAATTAGTAAATGAAAATTATACTGAATTACTCAAATGAAAAACAAAAAATAAATAATTTTGAAATGATTTGGACATGTAAAAGTCTTCTTTCATATGTAGCAAAGTTAGAGAGCCTCAGCCCATGTTATAGGATCTATTACAAAATCGGGGTCCTTATGTAATTGTGGTGATTTTCTTAAAAGTGGATCTGTTAGGAACAAGGGTTTGTACTACTCACTATTATGGGACTAGCCATAAGACAGCCTTTAATTAAGTTTAAAACTACAAATATGTACCAGAAAAATACAAGACATTTAACGTGAATCATCTACTAAAATGTCTGAGGTATGCTAACTGACATCTGAATCAAGTATTCTAACAAGCAAAAGATGATTTAAGACATAAAGAGGACAGTGACATCATCAGCTCCCAATCGGGGACAGTGAGAGAACAGGCACTTCAGATTACTTCCTGTCCAAAGTACTCCTTGTGATGAGAGTTAAAGAGTACGCCTCTGTATCAGTTACTTCATCTGGAGCTCAAATGCACTAAAGCCATTTGTTGTTTGTCTTCAGTCCTGTGGTAAATGGTTGTGAAGACATGGAGAAAGACCATATCCTTCAATGTTATAAGAAGAGAGTTTTTTCAAGACAAGTTTGGGTAAAAAGAGAGCAAGATAAAAAAGATTCATTACATTTGAGAGAGAAGGGAGAGCATGGTTTCTCCAAGAGAAAATGAGAAACAAATTCTGGAGATGTACACCTTGTCTCTATTACATTCCATTCTAGGAAGTAACATTGATAAGCTTTGCTAGGTAGAGGAGAGATTCTCCTTTCTTATATCCTGAAATTTGCTTCTGCAGAAAGTATGGAGGAATCCTACTGATGCATCCCTGTGGGGGGAATGAGGGGCAGAGGAGTAAGAACATAGGGGACCTTTTCCAACTTCCCCCTCAGCATGGTTACCTAACAGTCATCCTTTATTTCTCTCCTCTATTTCTGGCTTGGAGCTAAGTTCTCTTGAGTTCTGACCAATTCAACTGACATTTATCCAGAATCAATCAGGTGTCCTCTATGGGGTTGGGTTCTAGGGTTACAGAACTGAGAAGAGACACTAAGTCCTTCTCCTCCAGGACTTTGTGTTTGAGCAGAGGATATGGACATACACTGTATTGGTGATATAAACAATATGCTATGTGAACAAAATGGAGGAGCTGTTAATTCTGCCTGGTGACCAGGAAGACTTCACGAGAAAGATACATGAACTTTCAACTTAGTAATGTGTGAAAATGTACTAATGATGTTATGGAAGAAAGAATGAATTCTCTGTGGCCATTCTCTTTAATCGTCTACTCTTACCTGACAATTTCTTCCAGTACCTTAAACTTGGTATGGCTGTCCCAGCCTGGTTGGTTAAATAAGATCCTTTGGACAGAGATGCTTTAAGAAAACTATAATATCCAAAGTTGTGTATGTCTTTATAAGATATCAGTTACATCTTTAAATCCACATAAAAATAACATAATTAGCCATTAAACTATGTAAAGAAACAGAGTGTGTGATCTTTTTTATGGCAATATTTTAATATTTATGTGCTGGACACTGGTAATGCATTAAACCAAAGAGGAATACTAGCAGACTAAGTTCTTGAAATCTGGCTAACAACTTAGTAAATAAAAGTCAAGAGCTGGGTGCCAAATACACTACATGTATTGGGCTTGTCACCCATCTGTTGTATTCTCTGCCAACTGCTCTACTTGGGATGTGAGTGGAAGGCACTAGAAGGGAATAAGAAACCATTAAGAAATAAAATCAGCTGCAGAGTGAGCATGCTTCTTTTTCTTTTTCCTGTCCTTCTATTACCTCTGTCCTTCTTATGTTCCTGCTTATTTTAGTGCTGTACTGTATCATTATATGCCTACAGATAAGACAATTAAGTGACACTCCATGTAGAAGCAGTAATTTTTCACTGATAATTCAAGTTTCATTCTTGTAGTTTTAAAATGTGAAGCCAACAAGTTGACTGACAAAACTATTATCTTTACGGTTATTTTTTCTATGAGTGTTGGTTATGACAGATATTTGAATCCTATTTTTAGATGTTATTACACCTTCACTTGCTATAGAATGTTCTAAAATACACAGACATACAGGTGATTCTGTATTTAAGAGGTATTTTCTCTACCATAAAGTTGACACTTATTAGATCAGTCTTGAGAAATCCATAGGAAGCAAATATCCCATTGTTAGGATAAAGCTGGGTGTTCTCTTTTTCTCTCATTTCATGGTTTCAATTTCCACAATAAATTATCATATGCAAATAGGTATTTTAATTTTTTTAAGTTGGGGGGTGGAAACTGTAGAAATAAGCTTAACTCAGAATATCCATGGAAAAATTAGGTGAGACTAAAAATACAGAGAGGAAGCCAAATGACAAAAATTCTATTCACTAAACGCCTACAAGTTTCTGAGTCTCTGAGGCATTAATGCTACATCTGGACCAGGGCTGTCACAGAGTTCATTATAATTCACAACAGCCTCTGGCCTTGCCTGCATTTACATAAACTGTAACAGCATCTGCCTTATTTCCTGAAGCTGCAGTCTTCTTATAAAATGTCTCTTTAGAAGAAATCAAGATTTGAAGATCACTGTCATTTCATTTTCCAATGAAAGGAAACACAAAGACTGTTAGGAACAATGGCTCTGCCTGTTCAGTGTCATCCACTGCAGTGCTGACGCTTTGGAGTTATGGTGAAAAGAGCGTCAAAGCACCTTGTGAGGAGCACAATTGGTTTGGCTATTTTTAAGAAATGCAAGTTGTCAACCCTCTCATCCCTTTGTCAGATGCAATTTTTAAGTCCTTCAATGCATATGGCTTTTTACCTGTAGAAGTTTAATTTAGTCATGGAACTAGCCTATACATTTTCGTTTTTGATATAATGAAGATAATGTGCATATGTGTGTATCAAAAGCATATTTGGTGGACAGAGTAAAAGGAGAATTGTCTAGTCCCTGTCTAGGTTAAGCGTTCAATTGAGGCTAATCTGGGGAGCTTCCTAAAGTGGGGATGTAGGATCTCCAGTGGGACAGATGTGTAAACTCTGAAAACATATTTCAAATATAATTGTGGCTCTGTAAAACAAACAAAATAAAACCATCTTATTTTCGCAATACTTATTTCTGAAGGTAAGAGTAGACAAAATCCTCTTGTTTGGTGAAAAGGCTTGTGATGATTCTTAAGAGGTGGAGACAAAGAGTGGAGGAGCCAAAATTCTAAGGGTGGAGCAGTCAGAATCTTTAAGGTTGTAGTTTGAAAGGTACTTATAGACTTAAAGAAGGAGTGGAGCCCTCCCTGGAGCAGAATGCACTAAGCTGGCAGGCATGTGAATTTCAGGTCGCATTCAGAACTGTGTGTGTCAAGGAAATGTGGATGTTCAGGCACTTGTCCAAATGAAGTCATATGGCAAAGGTGCAAGAACTAGGGACTCATATGGACAGAAGGTCATAGATTAACTCCACTATGTGTAGGCTGTACACAGTCTACAATTGAAATATAGCGAAGTTTTATTCTCTCTACATTTCAGTTTCTTAATCTATAAATTAGTGACAATAAATTTAACATCAGAGAAATAAGGATTGAGTGAAATAACATAAAGGAGGCTCTTGACAGTTCAGCATATAATAATTATTGCATAAAGGCTGCTATTATTCCTGTCATAAAAGTTTATGCTTGTACACATTTTTCTTTTAAGTGTAGAGTTCTTTGATTGCTAACATGTAGTTTGTTTTAAGAAGTCAAAGTTACAGAAGATTAGTGACTTTTGTCATTTTCTGCTAATAAATTTTGAAAAAATTTATTTTCTCAATAATGAGCTAGAGTTAAGAATAATAGAATCTGTTTACCTTAATTACATCTGTTGCTTACAAAATATTTATACAGAAGGCATTGAGCTGGCACTTTTATGCATCACTTCATTTAGTCTTTAAGTTAAAACTAAAGTGGGTACAGTATAATTCCCAATTAATCATAGAGAAAATTAATGCATAGAAAGAGTCTGACCTGGAATTCAGATCCAAGCAGTGTAACTCTGTAGCATGGTACATTAATGGTGGCTTGTATTTACTGGATACTGACTCCATGAGGAGCAAAAGTAATTTAGTAAGTTTCTTCATCAGAAAAAATAATTTAGGACAAATTTGAAGTGATTCAGTAGAAAAAATAGTATTTTAGCACAAATTAGGTTCTCTGTTTGTATCATTTTTACTATCACATTATAATTAAGATTATTGGAAAATTATTTCTATTTTTAAAAAATATCCCTACCTCTCAAAACTCACAACTGTTACACTGACACATAGGGAAATAGGAAATGAAGCAATTTGTGTGTGTGTGTGTGTGTGTTTCTGTGTGGAAAGTGTAAGTGACAAAAGCAAGCACAGTGTGAGGGCTGTGCTTGAGCAGGGGGAGGGGTGTAAGGTGGCAGGATTTACTCCCAGTGTCCAAATCCTCATCATTTTCCCACTTTGTACCAGGAGGATTCAAGCTATACATGTCTGGATGGATGGATGTTTGTGTGTGACCTTGTGCATCAAGTCACTTACTTCTCTTGGAAACAGACCATCCTATCTACTCATTTTGATTGACAATGGCTTCTGTCTATCCAAATTTACCAGAAGTCACCAGCTACCTCCATAATACTTGCTACACAGAACAGACTTTCTTCCGTGAATCCCTATGGAGAATTTACCAAACCTCCTAGGCAAAGCTGTAGCTGTGCTGAATAGATGCAAAGCAGGAGTTATTTTTCTATGATGTTGGACAGAGGACAGTAGATTAAGAATGCCTGATGGAAGTCTGTACTGGGTGATAAACATAATTTTTTGAAAAGAATATAATTACATCTTCATGCTTAAAAGCCCCTTGACTCTACATTCCATAAGGAGATTTCATGAAATAGTGTTGTTTAGCATACTCTTTTTCTTGTAAGTCTCAGAAGAAACATGAATGCCACCTCAGTAAACTAATATTTTGTTCAGGGCCTTGAGTTAAAAAAAAATTATTGCTATTATACCACCAAACTTCAAAGTGTACATTTATTTTAGAATAATGAGATTTACCTATAAATCATTTAATTTATTTACAATATCACATTGAATGATAAAATTATTAAATGCTTAAATTAATAAAATAATAAAATTAATTTTAAATTAATTAAAATGATTAAATTGAACCTAATATACAAATTCTACTTTATATTGTTCAGAATATACTTCCCTCTATTAATATAAATCAGTTTTCTAGCTTAAATACTAAACCTTAAAAATAAAAAAGTTTACTTTGAGAATATTGAACCTGAGATGTGTATCCTATAGCACTTTGCATACGTTCTTACTCCAAGTAAAATATTTAAACAATTCATCTTTTTATTTTATTTTTAACAGTACTCTTAAGAACTTCAAATTCTCAGGGGAAAAAACCCCAAGAATCACAAAGCTGAGGAGCAGAATCTAAGTTAAGTTCAGGGATGCTGTACGGACCACTGTAGAAGAAGCAAATGCATCACATTATAGAAATAGAGTGTGAGAGAGTTCCAAGGATTTGTATATTTTAAGAAATAATAACTTTTCTCTGGAAATTTACTTAGAAAATCAAACTAGGTGTTTTGATCATAAAACAATGGGAGTCTTTTACCATAAACAAAAATTTTATAAGCATGATTTAAAAATTTTGAAAACTTAAAAGCTTGATATTTTTTACTCAAAGTATTTTGTAATAATAGTAACTTTCTTGCTATTTTCATTTTGTAAATATTCATCATAATTATTTAAATAAATTGGCACCTGTGGACCATAAAAGTGAGAGAAAACACTCTTCAAGGTGGTGTTTTCTCTGTTTCTGAGTGTTACATCCTTTTCACAGTTAAATAAAGTGACAAGTTAGAAGCAGAGCTGGTACCACCAGTGACTGGGTTCCTGGGGAGAGTGTGGTCAAAGACTGAGTTTCTACAAACATTGGGAAAATTCTGGCCAACAGACAGAGTCTCTAGCGATGCATGAAGAGAACCAAGAACTAAATGCGACTCAATACCATATTTAGCACACTGGAAGTCTCAAGAATTCAAGTATCTGTGAGATTCTTTAAGAGTGACTCAAGCAAATTAAACCCAAAGAAAACTACTTGAGGAAACATGGTAGAGTATCTGACAGAACAATTTTTCCACAATTTTAGAAGAACATAAATAGAACTTTTCTATCACACTGGCTTCTTAAGTTTTCTGGACGCTGTCCTCACAGTTACTGATGCTAACTGACTGCAAGACCCTCTCAGTCACCATTTGACTGTGTGAGTCCCAGTTCTCAGAACGAGTTTGCCCAACTAGATTCTCAGTAGCTGATAAATTCTTTTGCATTCACTGAAGTTTTACTTTTAAGTGGAGTATAAGAAGAATCATCACACAGATTCTTCCTCAAAAGCAGGCTTCCAGGAAAAGAAACAAGACCTTCAATTCTGAGTAATGTTTGTCTTGCTCCAGTTCCACTGTATTACCCCCCAAATGCCATTTCTTTTCTAAGAATTTCTATTTTTTTCCTAAAGAACTTCTTGGCTTCCATAGAACTTTTGAGACTACAGCTTTCTTATTATTATGGCCCTTGAAAGTGAAATTGAATGGATCAACTTTTGAGAGGTTATGTTATCGATCACTGATTTGCTGCATTGACTACAGTCTGCTGTGAGCCGAGAGCCTGGTTCACAGGCAAGCAGGAGCAGTTTACACCAGGTTTCCATAAATAAAGATCCAGGTGCTGCCACGCTGGAATACTGAACTTAGTGGCATTTTATACCAATCTTAATAAAGTCCCTTCAAGTATCCTGAGGGAGTTTTATCCTGTGTTCCTGTCATTTATCATGTAAAAGTATGTCTTTCTTTACATCCCACAGCAAAGAAATCTAATAATGTACTCTACAGTCCAGCGATTTCACCATTGGTTGAAAAAAATGAAAGAAAAGAGTCCCATATTCATAATAATTTGAAAAATCCTCAAGATCTGAGATTTAAATAATCAGACTTTATGGTGTATTTTATAAAGAGATAGGTAGAATAAGTGTATAAAGCAAATTTAGCTTATGACATCTTTTCTTTTCCTTTATTGGCAGTACTGGGATTTGAACTCATGGCCTAGCATTTAAGCCACAATCCAAGCTCTAGACTGAGGCACCACTTTAGGAGTTAGGGATCTGAGTCATACTCTCTAGAATAAAAGTATTTTGAAAGGAGTAGATCTTTGAGCAAATAAGTATTTGAAAAAACCTTTTTTTCCCCTAAAGTACTGGGGTTTTGAACTGATGCTAACTGATTGTACAAGACCCACTCAGTCACCATTTGACTACGTAAGTCCCAGTTTTGAACTTGCTCTATCATTTGAGCTACTTCTCCAGCTCATTTTGGTTTTAAGTAAGTTTTAGATAAAGTCTCACACTTTTTTGCTTGGCCCTGGCCTCAGATTGTGATTTTCCTACCTCTGCCTCCCACATAGCTGAAATTGCCGGTGTGAACCACCATACCTACCTTGTTCTTTGAGATAGAGTCTTGCTTACTTTTTTGCCCAGGCTGGTTTCAAACTGCAACATTTCTACTTCTGCCTCCCTTGTAGCTGACATTAAAGATGTGAGCCACCATGCCTGGCCCAAGAAACCTTTGATGAACAGTCTTCCATTAATGCTATCAGCAAGCTTAATCAAATAGACAGCAGCCCAAATAAACATTAACTTGCTTGGAGCAAAGTATTATTGTTCAGCAAAGTTTGCCGAAATTTCATAGTCCAAGAGTTACATTCAACAAGTAGTAAAGAATTCAGATTGAATAATTTCTAAAGAAAAAATAAACATCATCAAAGAAGCAGAGATATCAGATATCAGAGGTAGGTTTAAGATCTCAAAAAATATCTGACAGCCTCTGAACTCCTACCAGTTTAGCTTCAGTTATTCCTGTGTCAACTTTAGGTGAATAATGCCACAAGGGTCATGGCCTTCAAGATAATGAGGCACAAAGGAATCACTTGATCACTAGTGCAGCTAAGACAGTTATAAAAACTTATACTAAACTTATTTTAGTGAGGGAGAGTTTTCTTAGCATCAACATGTGAAAACTTTAATAATTTAGCAGTTATTTGAATTAGTACATATAAATATAGTAAAAAAAGATAATTATAGTTTAACATACAAATATAAATTTTTAGATGACTGTATGAAAACTGAGTGTTTTCTTGTGGAGTTTTTTTGGGACAGGGTGCCTCTGTATAGCCCAGGCCAGCCTGGAATTCATGATCCTCCTGCCTCAGCCTCTGGAGTGCTGGGATTATAGACATACAGCACCACACCTGGCTTCTGAACTTGAATGATATGCTGAATTATAACGGTAACCTTCTGTGAGTAACCCATTATTTAGATCTACTCTTACAGTATTAGAGAAGGAATATGAATATCAGCCATTTTATAAGCTAAATACTACATGATAGCATTTTATTGATGGATTGAAATATATTTCTTATATTTTTAATCATATTATCTCATGTGGCTCTATGATACGATACAATATAGTTATTTAATTTGTCTGCAGTGAAATACATATTAAGACACTGCATCATACATAAAATGGTGAATGTAAGAAGCCTTCAAAGCTGTTAACAGAATACTGACCATGTTCTAGAGTAGAGTTCAGCAAGGTTTTTTCTACAAAAGGCCACAGACTTTGCAGGCCAGGTAGTCTCTGCCACAAAGACTTAAAGCTTTAGTATAGCACAAAGTTTTAGACCACACAAAAAACAAGTCTGACTGTGTTCCAGTAGAAGTTGAGTTATGAAATCACACAATGAGGGTTTCTTGCTGCCCTATGATAGGGCCAAATTTTGATGATACATAAACACTTGTTCTGTGTGTCTCCCTATCCTGTCTGATACAATTTTATATAAAATAACCACAAGTTTAATCAAAGAGCAAACTAACATACCCTTTTCCCAGGAATTCCAGGAGCACCAAATTACTACCAGATGTACCCTAAAGTATATAATTTGCTCATTGGACTTTTTAAAAGGGTACATTAATTGCTAATGTCAAAGAGAATCTACCACCTCATAGATGAGTTGCTTTTGCTTACACCAAAATTTGTATTTCCTCATAGTGTCACGAGTTATTAGACTTTTGCTAATAAATTGTCAAAAATTACTGAATATCTAAGTAATAATCAGAACAAAAACTAGATATTATCCACAGAGATATATATTTCAACTTTGTCATTTTTGTGTGTTTATCAAAACTAAGGTATGATTCTACTGCTGTTACCTCAATTAATATCCGAAGTAAGTTTGAGTTAAAAGCTACTTCTGACTTCATCTTTCAATTCAAGTAAGTCATGAAATTTCAGACTCTGGTATATTACATACCTAGTGTGTCTGACCTTCCTATAAATACTCTAGGAGAAACCTGAAGGTGGGTTAATCTAATTGTCACCTTCCCTTCTCTTGCACCTACACAGCCAAGCAAGACTAAAATATCTACCCAATGAAGTCTATGGGTCACCCATGGCTGCCTTAATGGCTCTGTCATAAATTTAATCTAATAAAATTACCCTTGAAAGAGTGAAAAATAATGAGAACATTTTGAATGAGTTGCTCTATCAGTAATGCTTGGTAGAGATTAAGAAATGTAATTTTTTGAGTATATGATACCATCATTATACTGACATTATTTGTGAATTTCAGATTTAAGGTATACAAGAAAATTTTACCTTTAAGATCCTGTAGATGATAAGATTACATCAGATTGGATAAAACTGATATAAAAAAGACCTGTTAATTAACTAGATATATTTAGTATGGGATTAGAAACATTTCTTATTCTTACATTCACATAGGCAAAGAAGTCAGAAACATGATACTAAATCCTACTTCTATGAAGTTATTAGGTATTCCTTCTCTTAAAAATCATGACCATATTCTAGTTCAGTTAATTTTATTGATGTCATATGGCAACAGAAGAAGCATATGAGTGATATCATATTGGAAATAAAAAAACAACTCACTAATAATCCCTGGACTAGCACCTTAGACTGCTCAAAATGGAAATTGCCATAATGGGATTAGAGCATGAGAAGCAGAAAGGAATCAATACCAGTGTCTGATCCCTTAAGGCATCAGATAAGCTGACTTATTTTAAGTTGTTTTATTTTCTCCTAAAGTATATCAGCAAAGCAATTACTTCATAAAGCCAACACATTTTGGGAAATTAACTGGAGATGTGGAAGGTAATAACACAAAAGTAAGATGGAAAATAATTCCCCAAGTGGACCTTAGACCACACTCCTCCTCCCTTAGGTTCAGGAACTTTCAAATTTATAAAACTCAGAGAATTTCAACTCTGAAGTAGGTGAGGGCATTAGTAAGAGTCTTAAAGAACTGAGAAAGTAATGTGGTTGCTAAGTAATTAGGTTGCTAACTACACTTGCTAACAAAAGGGAATTAAAAGATTCAGAAAATTATAATAATTGAGTCTGAATGAAAGAAAAGTATTAATTATTATTTCAAATAATGTCATACAGAGCTTAATCTTGGGCAGAGGGCATGGTTATAATAGCTTGATTAGGTGTCCTGATATAAAATACTGATCACAACTAGGGTTTAAGTAAAAGTAGTGTTATTTCAAACCATATCACTCCATGAGGAATCATCAGCTTTATGAAAAAAAAAACAAAGAAAAGAGTACATACTAAGGGGGGGCTATGCATGGGAGGGATACGGCAAGGGAAATAAACTAAAAACTTGAATGTGGTTGATGTGCTCTGTGTACAGGAATGAACATAGAAATGTTTACTTGACTGGAGCCACTATGGGAAGGAGACTAGGGAGGAGTGAAGAGGACCAGAGAAGTTGAACCAGCTGGGGTTCTAATACATACAAGCATGGAAACAACACTAGGAAACTCCCTGTGTAGCTATCTTTATCTCAAACTAGCAAAAATGTCATGTTTCTCTTTTTATCTTTTATCTTCTACAAAATGGAAGAACAGGAGGGCAGAACAGGTTCTATGGGGGCTGGGGGGCTGGTACCAGTGTGGGGGAGAAAGGGGGTAGGAGGATGAATATAGTGCAAATAATGTGTACACATGTATGCTAAAGCAAAAATGATACCTGTTGAAACTTTTCCAGGAATTGGGGGAGGGGGGATGAAGGACAGCAGTAGAGGGGGTGAATTCAAACATGATATATTTGATACACTGTAAGAATGTTTGTAAATGTAAATGCCACAATGCAACCCCACCCAGCACAACAATAAAGGAAAAAAAAAGAAAATAGTAAATCACATTAATGAACTTCATACTATGGATGAAAATAATAATAAACAGTAAATCATGCTAAAACTTGGGACTTAGTTCTAAATGTTTAATTTTTTATTATCTAGTTGGAAATATCAAGATAAAATTGATCAGATCAATACATGAAGACTTTGGTTTTTTTAAATGGAAAAGTATAGCAGGACACTAATGAATAATATAAGAACACTTTTCTAAAATTATCTTATCTAGTTTTCCTTAAAAATTGACTCTGCCTTCTGGGGCAGAATCTCCTGGGTAATTGGGGAGTAGAACTTACAGGCTGGAGAAACAGATGAGTTAATGATTTATACTGTCCTTGAGATACAGTATTCATTCATTCGCTCACTCATTTTTTTAGTTGCTATTATATGTTGTTCTGTGTATGGAGCTCACACAACTCATATTCTAATAGGAAAATATATAGATGCATAATAATGTATCAAGTTGCAATTTTTAAAGTTCTAAGAAGAGTAAGAGAATAGAAGTGGGATGGCAACCTGTGTTTTATATCAGAAGACATCTGATATCTCAAGGACCTAATTCTTGTGAGGAAAAAATCAAGCAGATTCCAGAAAAATCTTCCTCATTTACATGACCTTGTGCAGAGAACGTGAAGCAGGAATGGTCAAAGGGAGAAGGTAGGAGACAATACAGGGAGTGGGAAGTGAATAGGGAAAGCTCTACATATTGTGAACAGCTGTCTGGTCAGAGGTTCAGGGGCTGTGTTAAGGAAGACAGCAAGTCATCAGTGGGTTTTACCTCAAGTTTTAAATCAGGATTTACCAACATGATTATTCAGAATAGTTATCTGACTCAGTGTTCTTTATAAGGTTGCTGCTACAATAACAATTCTCAAAATTTAACACCTTTAGAAAAATTTAGTGATTGATACATAATTTAAAAAGAGATTTGAAATTAGTATTCTCAAAAGGTTTTCTCATTTTATTCTCTTGGGCCAAAAGTAAAATGCATGAACATTTTACCAACTTACAGCAAATCAGAAAAAAGCAAATTATTATAGTGCCTGAACTGCTTCCGATTCACATCATCAAAGTATGACCACGCAAGCAATCTTTTCAACACAAATATACTCTATCCAGAAAAGGTCAGATATTATTGGGAACAAAGCATAGAGTTCAATATCCATATCATTAATCTTTGGAAGAACTAAACTATCCATCAACTATTAATATTTACTACAAGTAGCATATAACTATCTGGGATTTTAATACACTAAAATGCATATTCAACTGAAAATTCTAAGGTATTATCCATAAATGAATATGCCTTTGTTTTTGATCAATTCACATATAAAATTATCTCAACTTAAAAGGACTCTTTTCGCCTCTCCTTCAATATATGAACAATTACACTGTGGAAAAGAGATCAGAGAAAAAACTTATTTGTTAGCCATCTATAATGTGCCAGTTTCTGTTCGTATGTGCTTTACATACATTATATTGAATTTCTTCTTCAATCAGACATTGACTATTAAGGATTTATTTCAAAGACACTAAGAGGTGGACAGAATTCAATCCTAAGTGTTTCAGGCTGAGAAGTGGTACTTTTTCTAATATACTGTCTTTTTCTTGGAAGATGAAAAAGAAAACCTTAGAATAATATCTGGTTCCCTTAGTAACTCTGTACTTCTGACCGTTCACAAAATTAACTGTTCAATATGTCCAAGAACAAAATGACTGTCAACAATCAAGTTATGCAGATAATTTAAATTTATGTGCCAGAATCAAAGCCTAAGGAAAGCCCTCTTTACTTTTTGCACATTAAAGTTGTAGGATCATATAGTATAATGGGAACAGGAAGAGAGTCATCATCAACTGCTTAAAATTAAATAGTCCACTGTGTTAATTATAACAGGAAAGTTTACTTCATTCTCGGCCACGATTATCTGGACTCATTTTTATGCTGTAATTAAATGATGATACATGTACTGAAAAAAATTTAAACAAATTATCATTTGCTTTGTTTTGAAGATTATCAATTTATTTAAACTCATCTGTTTTTACTCTACCACTAAAATCTCTTATGATTATGAATCTTGAAATTTAAAACAAATTTTAATATTTAAAAAAATACAGATGGAAGTCATATAACAATATAACTGCAAGACACATTTTTGTATTTTACACATTTGACATGAAATACATTTTCTAAGTTTTATTATCTTTACTAGTTTCTTCCTTTTCCTTTTCTAATGGAAAAGAATGTTCCTTAAACAAACCGTCCCTCGATTATAAAACCCAGTGAAGTCAGGTCCTGTGCTTTCTTGTTACTGTTACTGCTATACAACTGGCACAGTTTTTGTTATAATATTAAGTCCTCAATATATAATTGTTGTTGATGAATGCATGAAATTAATAAAAACAGAGGGCTGGAGGGATGACTCAAGTGATAGAGCACCTACTTTGCAAGTGCGAAGCCCAGTTCAAACCCCAGCCCCACCAAAAATTTAACAAAAATAGATATTTAGATATAGTAGGAAGCATTTACTTAAAGAGAATAGAGAGGAAATTATGTCTTTAAAAGGTCTACACTAATGGGTTATTGAATGGAATTTCGCCCTGTGCCAGCAATCTCAAATATGGTAGAACTGGTAAATCAAAGAACAGAAAAGCTGAGCTAAGGAATATGTATCACAAAACAATCACCAACAATTAAGCCACACACTTTTTCAAAGAATTTTTGTGTCACCTAATGATGTAGGCAGAACAGATTGACCCCCTTCTTCACAGATAAGAAAAGTAAAGCACCTAGAGACTGGTGGTTTAGCCAAATTCACACAGCTGAACAAAGCAGAGCTGGGATTAGCCCAGAGATTATTCTACTCTGAGTCCTCTGAATTGTGTTACCTTGGGCCCATCATTTTACCTATGCATGGTTCTCTCAGCCAAAAGATAAGGATAAAAATATTAAGTTGACATTCTTTATGAGGTTATAAGAATAAATTATTATAAGATAGAATCATAGAACGATCATGGAACACAGGTAAATAATACTGAAATCCTTTTACTCATTTATTTTTATTCATGTGTTTGGTGGTACTAGGGTTTGAACTCAGGGCTTGCTAGGCAAGTATTCTACCATGTGAGCTATACCTCATCCCTTTGTTACTTTCAGTCGTTTTTCAGGTAGAGCCTTGTATTTTTTTGCCCAAGGCTGGCCTCGGACAATGATTCTCCTATCTAAATCTCCCACATAGCTGGGATTACAACCTGTGCCACCACACCTGTCCCTGAAATCCTTTTAGAATATAAAGCAGCTTTCAAAATGAATACTGGTTAAAAGAAAGTCACTGGAGCTCAGAGACGTGAGTTCAGATTTCAATGTGGGCTCAAGCTATATGGCCATCAGCAATAATTTAACCTCCTCGAGCCTCAGATTTTTCATATGTAAAATGATAAGACTAATTCCTAACATGAAGAGTATTATGAGAATAAAAAGACACATATAAAGCACTCTTCTCAGTGGTTGACAGATGGTAAGCACTAAATAAATACTAATGCTATAATGACTTGTATGTTCAGTTGATTGAAGTAGGCCTCATACTACTTGTTTAATTATTTTTGGATTTTTATAGAATGACATTAAAAACAATGGTATCTCAATAACTATGGTCTAAATAAATCATAAATGCCCTGTTTCACCTCAAAAATCTCTTTTCCAAAAGTTGCTGAGGTGCCAGATGTTCCCATGCATGGTACAATGGGCAGACATTCCTCCAAGATTCAAATTACTATAATTTTGTTGAAGCTCTGAGTTGTCATCAATCTGTTAAAATTAAATTTCTTGTATTTTAACAAAGAAGTCCAACAAGGGGTGAACATAGTGATGCACACTCAACAGGAGCGTGGCTCAAATAGTACAGCACTTGGCTAGCAAGTATGAGATCATTAGTTCAATCCTTAATATTGGAAAAAAAATGAAGTTCTATTAGATTATGTAAATACCTTAGAATTACAGCAGTCTAAGTTATGGCATAAAAGGAATTATAACCTGTCTCACCTTGGAAAAATAACAATGATGAACTACTAACCATAGTACAAATTAACTTACTTCATTAGTTAACAAAAGACATGATTCAAAAGAATGGAAAGCATGAAAGTTTGAGGTGGGGACAAGGGAAAGCCAACCCCCTAGACATGGGATCTTGCTTAGGACTGAGTGCTTAGAGGTCCAGCTCACTCGCCATCTCCTCCATTAAATTCTTCTCCATCTCCCCAGGTTGTTCTCTCAGCACATTTGCGACTCTCATGTAGCATCTAACATGTATGGCTTTCTAATGTCCCTTTATCTCCTTGGATTTAACATCCTGGAGAACAAAGAACGTATCCAATCCTTATTTATAGCCCCTAAATATCCAGCAACATGCCTCCCACAGAAGATACTGAACAAAGGTTAGCTATTGAAAAATCCTTAGTGAGAAACTGTCAGTAGAAAGGAGAAATAACAGTTCATCAGGCATTTGGAGAAGACAATGCTAAAGAAACCCAGGAACAATTGAAAAAGAGACCTCCTTCACAGTTTTGTTTAGAGCTGATAGATAAAAAGACTTGCAGCTCTATATCTTTCCAAATTTCATACCAGTCTTTGAACATGAACTCAAAAGCAGATTTGAATGCTGATACACTCTCAATTTTCAGCAACCAACATCTTAATATAGTCCCTGACAGTCTTTTACAGAAACATGCATTTGTATGGAAAAAGGATATGGACACATCTTTTAATACACTTCTGAACAACCCCTTTTGTCCCAATAGTATTTTGTTGCATGTGGCTTACCGGCTGTCCTTTCTCTCCTTTCTGCCCAATTGATCCTGGAGTTCCTGGTAATCCTGCTTCTCCCTGATCAAAAATCAATTTCTGTGTTAGCAAACATTCTGCCATTTGTATATACATTTTAATCAAGAGCCATTTGTACATACATGTGAAACTGCCAAGAATAAGCTAAAGCTTTGTTCTCTGAGCTATGTCCATCCCTCATAGGGAAGCCTTTCTGCCCTCACTCATGAGGCACACTACTCCTGACCCTTCCAAACACCATTCAGCATCTCACCTCCAGCTGACCTCCCATGGGTGGAACAAAAGCTGCTCCCCTACTTCCATCCCTTTCCCTTACCTGTACTTGTCTTTTTCATGGAGCTTACTATGCAGTGTTATCACTAGAGGAACACTGCCTACTTTTAGCACAGGCCCCATAATGGCCATGAATACCCACAAAATAAGTTCACGTAGGTCCATGGGCCCAGCTTCCCTGACCACAGGACCACATTGGTTCGGGTGAAACAAATTATGTGCATACCTTCCCCTCCCCAAACACAATCGTGACAAATGGAGAAGAGAGACAGCTGGTTAGAAATTTGGGGCTACTGGACAGAAACAGTTGTCATCACACAGTGTTTATTGAACTCTGTCATCACACAGAGTTCCCAGACTGCAGCTTATTCCTAACACATGCTAAGTAGCCAGTACTTGCCTGTATAGGTGGTTCCTCCCTTCACCTTTTTATTAATTCTAATTTACACTCTGGAAAGAAGGTCAGATGGGCTCAGAACTGTCTAGGTAAAAATCCGAGAAGTCCTATCACCAAACCTCTTTTGATGACTCACTCTGGTGATGACTGTGTGGTTTTGTGAATTTGTCAACTAGCGTCAAAGGACAAGAAGACACATTCAGTGCACTAGAGACCAAAATGAATGAGCCTGGCTCAACTGTCTGGAGTGGCTTTTCAGGGAATACAGATTAAAATTAGTATACCTTGTTTGGAATGCACTGGCACAGGTCTTTAAGTTCCAGCTTTGCAGGCAAGTAGGGAGAAATTTTTCCATCGTGAGCAGTCGTCAATGATAATGTAGTACTTCCAAAGTCATCCTGCTCTGGGCACTAAAACCCAAAAAAGGGAAAGTTAAAGGTATGACTTCAATTTTAAATGCTTACTCTTAACAAGCTAGAAATGGCTGGTTGCCTGCAAGAATTTCCTTCTTATTAATGGAACACTGACATCTGTGTGTGAAAATTTATCACACCTTGCTCTATCACTGAGCACCCAGTGTGTTTAATCACACCAACACCACACAGGTAATGTATTAACACTGATGATTTTAGTGAGGAATTCTACAGCTATATTAGGTGACTTTATGGTAAATGCAGTGATACTGTAAATTTGTAATAATTACTCTTTTACAATAAAATAATTTATATAAGCAAATGTGAATAGATATTTAGGGGAAAAATAAAAGCATGAAATTTGAATATATAATGACAGTTACTTCACAAGATGAATGTAAAGACATGTAAGGCAGAAAACTCTTCCTTTTTATACTCTAAGATGATATTTATTTAATCAAAATATACCTTATTCTTGTCCAGTGTCCTTTAAACATATTAAGATGGTCTCCACTGTAGCATACAACAAATGGTGGGTTTTTTTATCTAGTGGATTTAGAATATGCTGGACAACATGAACTGAAATTTGTTTTCAAAGAAATGAACTCTTTTTTTCCTTAAAACTTAATCCAGATAGAGACTCTGAATAATACACGAATCATCCTTTCTTCTCAACATCACTTAGCAGGCTCCTCATTGTGATTAGCTCTGAGTTTGCAGTTTCAATGGAGGGTAAGCATTAGGAGGAAGAGTTCACAGGGTACTTTGTAATCTACTAATCATATATATGTGGAAAAGTGTTTTCAGGATTTAAAACTAAATATGGCAGTGATTACAACTGTGGTGTAAGGTCCTGACTGATATTTATTTCCTTTTTTTGTATTTGGCTATATTTTCTAAGTTTTCTAAAATAAACAATGTCTAGCTTTTGTAATAACAATTCTATTTTGAAAAATGGATAGTTCTCTAATGATTGTGGTAACTAACAATCTGGAACCCAGACACAGTGACTAGTTTCCTGTCTGCACTACTCATTCTTTCATACCTGCTCTCACTATATTTAGGGATTATTTAGTTATCTTAATAAATTTACAAGACCAAAGTCTAAAAACTACATATAAATAAGTAAAATTATCACCAAAACAAGAGTATAATTCCACATGACTTATTACTTCCCACCCAGAATTCTGCCACGGATGTTTCCTGTCTGATAACTAGGACCCTATTAGAATTCACATTTTTGCCCTGGATATTTAACAATTAAATTAGAGGTTAAACTACTTTAAAACTATGTCTTAGAGTTCACTATAAAATTATGCACCTCCCCAAAAGTGCCCAAAGGCAACAACAAGCATATGAGAGCTTGTCTCATAAATGCCTCTGGTTTTGATTTGACATGTATATAGTTAATTAACCCTCAAATATTTAACCACTTTTCTCATTTATTTTCAAATGTTTTCCCAATCTCCTTCTTTGTATTCTTCATTCTTGTAGCATATGCCTGCAGTCATGAAATTTGACTCAGAGACTAAAAATGTAATTTAATAGAAGTGAAGAAGCATGTCTATAGATTGTCTTAAATAACTTTTACCTATAAAATACTCCACAAAATATTAGCACTAATGTGCATGATTTGAAATTCCAGGATAAAATTAGAGTTTTAATCAGACACTCTAAAATTTTCTGATTTCAAGACATTTTGCAAAAAAAGAAAAAGAAAAGAATACAGTTGACATCAGAAGTATAGCAAAGACACTTAAAAGGCTTTAATATAGTTATTTGTCTTACATATTTGTTTGTGAAATATAGTGTGCTTCTATTTACTTTAATCACTGATGGTGATGTGTGCCCCCCACGCCAAATAATTATCAGCATGAAAAATAAAGGTTTTGGTTACGTTTTTTGGCAGGCAGAAAAGAAGTTAAGTAAAGAAAGACAGAACATTAGCGTGGATGGAACTCAGAAAGACTGAGCCACGGTTACTTTTTTTCATAGTTGGGATAAATTCCTAGCTCATTTCTATTCTGAAACTAATTCCTAAATAATCTTTTTAAAACTTGGTTTTTAAAATTAGTTTACAATGTGTGTGGTCATGTCACTGCTTTTATTTTCTTATGTCACTGCTTTTAATTACTAGAACACTTCATCCAATCCATCACTTAGACATACTTAAGCAGTCTTTTTTCATTATTCAGGTTGGAATGTCTAATGTAATGACACAGGGAAGTGGCTGTTTTTCAAGAACATAATATTTACATATATCAAATGTCATTATGTTACTTTTCAATCAAATAAAACTATTATTTTAGGAGCTCTTACAGTAAATAAACATAATTAATTTAGATGTTTTTGGCAGAATAATATCTTCAAGATTTAAATGTATGGCTCCAGCAAGTCTTGGTATTTCAAGTCTGTAGATTGGCATCCTAAATTATCTCTTTAGATATTTATAGAAAGATATTTGGCTGACTTTCATTTTACTTGGAATGAGAGCCATAAACTAGGTTGGAGATGTGCTTTATATAGCCAAGTTACACAAGCAAAACATATAATATTTGAAAGACTGCTATATTTTGAGTCACTTGCATATATTCCTGTTCTACTACCCAAAGTACCTGAGAGAAGTTAAATATTTTGAAGCAAAAATTATTGATTAAATTTTCATATAATTTTCTTGGCAAAGGCAGAACTTCTAGGAAATTAAGATTCAAAGGAAAAGAACTTTTCATCTTGTACTTTTCGTATGTTCTTTTGGTAAGCTTTTTAGAATTACTCCCTTTCAAATACCTTTCCTTTAGTAGTTGACAAGTGAGCAAGTCAAGAAATAATGCTTGGCTACATACTAAAACAAAGCACTAGATTAAGAGTACAAATGTAAAGCAACTTCCTTCTCTGGGTCTAAATTGTATTTGAATAAATTAAAAACAAATGTAATTGTATCTAATAATGCAAGAGGGTACACATGACCAAAATGAGAGATATAGAAGTATTGCATCCATTATTTTCGTTGGAATGAAATATAGGTATAAGAAAGTAATAGTTGTACAGTTAGGTTGAGAATACTTACAATGCAATACTAAGGAACTGGACTTGTATTTTGTTACAAACAAACAGGGAATGACCTAAGGCTTTGAGAAAAAAGATGGATTAGGAACATATCCATGTTTGTTAGTTCTGTAGCATGGGGCTAGAACAACAGTGTTTTTTGAATAATAAATATTTGCTGTGAAAAAGTAAATGAATATACAAAGTAGTGATTCACAAACTTATTCTGGTTACACAGGAGATGGGAAAGGCAGTTGATGTGATGGCACAAAAGTCCAGGCATGAAGTAAAGTGGACTTTGGCAATAGCTGGGGAAAAAAGAAGGTAGAGTATAATGTGCATCATGAAGGAAAACAAGCCAGGAAGGATGTGGTGGTTAACCACTGCCAATTTGATTGAGAGATGACTAGACTAGGAAAGCATACTTCTGGGTGTGTCTATGAGGGCATTTCTAGAGATGCTGTCTTTATCTGCAACTAAGAGGGAAAGACCTGTCCTGAATATGGGTGACACTGTCCAATCATCTGTCCTGGGAGCCCAGATGAAACAAAAGTGAAAGAAGGAAGCCAGTTAGTGTGTGCAAACTGTACGCTCCCTGAGGGAGTGCATCTATTACTGTTGACATTGCCTATGGGTATCAGACTCTAAGCTTAGCCTTTCAAATTGAACTCACACCAATGACTCTCCAGGGAATTTCTAGGTTTTCAGCCTCAGCTTGGGGTTATTTCATCAGTACCCATTGTTCTGACATTTACAGCTTCTTGGATCAAGCAGCTACCAGGTTCTCTAGCTCTCCAGTGTGCAGACAGTATGGTTGGACTATCTAGCCTTCGACATTTAAGCCTATCTAAGGAACAAACCAACTGGTCCTTTTCTTCTAGAAAACTCCAGCTACTAACACAATGGGTGGCAGGCTTGAAAAGGGAAATGAGTGAGATTTAAGTTCTTACTAAAAATTTAAAACTTCTTAAGTAGAAAATAATGAAGTTACTATCAGAACATAGTATAGGGAGAAAGGCATAAATTCTCTTCTAGTAATGCTGAATATAAAGTGAGGATGTATCAACCCCAACATGTCAATCTCCAACTCTGGGAATGAAATTTTGAAAACTATGGGAAAACACTAAGAAGGCTTTCATGTTTGTCAAAAATTGAGTATAGGGCTTCAACAGAAGATATTCGGCACTGCCCTACATTTAGAATCTACAGACTATGCTACTAAGAGATAACTAGCTTTCTTCTTATATAACATGCCAAGAAAATTAACCTACCTTAGTAGATGATATTTCACAACATGTTTCTTGAGCTAAGAAGTTTGTGTTGCAGTAGATATTAAGGTGGTGAAGTTCAATCTATTAAAAAAATTAGTAGCAATATATATATATATTAGTTTTTTTGAGAATCACATTTAAGCAGAAAGATCTAAGGTAATTTAACTAGAAAGAAAAGGAAGCTAATGTAAAGTACAGGTAGATCTTTTTAATGTTTTGTTTAATTTAGGATTCACTGCTTTAAGGACCACCTGAGAAACAAACATAGTGGCAGATACAGAGGCAGACCTATAGACAAAGGAAATTAGATAATGAAAGCAATTCCAAATCTTGACTAATTGTCTTAAGCAATAAAAAAAGAAATATTTGATTAAAGAAAGAAATTTCTATACACTACAATAAAGTATGTGTACAAAATGGGGACATTTCAAAGTAAAAATTTCAGAGAAAAAGTGAAGTCAAAAGTCTAAGCATGTGACAGAAAAGACTTTATCTGCAGTTCCAGACTATTTGAGGCACAGAAATAGATGCATAATTCTCAATAAGGAAATAAGATATTTAGTTTTTATCTATGTTTCATGAATTCTGTTTAAACCTAGGGAAGTTATATTTTACTGAATCCTAAGCATGATTCACAATCTTTAAACAAAACACTCGATAACCTCTATTTGCTAGAAAGCAGATTCATATTTTTAAATTGGACATGAAATTAAATAATCATGTCTTTAAATGAGATGCCAAAATGATTGTTCAAGGAAAGGTAAATAGTACTTACAGTATTTACTATTGATAAAATATCAATATGATAAATGCTTAACTAGGCTGTTCAAACTCCTTAACCTCTGAAATGTTGTATTATATAGTGCTTTATACAAGTAGGTATTGATTGGAACCTTGAAATAAGTTTGTGGTTGCAAATTTAAGAATTTAATTAACAGTTAATTGTATGTTAACTTGATGACTAACATGGGTCAGGAACTTACCCCCTTCTTCTCCCCCTCCCCCTTTCCTCCCCTTTGCCTCTTTCTCTTTTTCTTTTCTTTATCTTTCTCTATTTCCCAGTGTAAAAGAGCTTGACTATGCCATACTTTGAGATTAATTAATAAGCACTTTCTATACAAAGACCAAATTATAATGTTATAATAATTATTATTATGGTAAGAGAAAGCAGACATCTGTGGTTAGCTGTGAATTTCTATCTTAATACCATAAAAAGCAAAAAGGAGGGGAAAAAAAGCTACAACTTCTACTGAGATTAGAAGTGTAGGAATTCCAGATCTCTTGCATATCATGAGCAGCTGAAGATTTGCAGGTAATGTAAAACTCTGAATAAGTGAAATTTCATGATTTCCTTTCAATGACTTTTCACAAAGTTACTAGGTTAAGTTTTACTTATAAAATTTAAGTACACTGTCTTAACCTAATGAAATATTGGCAGTAACATACAAGTTACATAGAATGAAGCATGGGGATTCCAATTAGTTAATATTGTTCATAGCTAAAAGTTATCATCATTATTATCAAAAAGACCCAATAAATATTGAAATTCTATGCTTGGCCCTACATATGAATTATTTTATTTAAAACATATTTTCAATTTCCAAAGGATTAGCATTTAATTGAGTACCCATGACATCGAGCCTACAATCACCCTAGTTTAACTGCTTTCTGCATTTGTTAGAAACCTTAAAATACTTCATTGACACAGCACTTTAGAAGGAAAGTGTTTAGAGTTGAGTCTATACTGACTCTTGTCAAATTGAAGATTTCTTTAAAAACTCTTTTCTATCACATTTGTCATCTCTTTCTTACAAAAGCACATGTATAATATATGCAATATAAAACCCAATCATTAGAATTTTTGGTAACATACATTTGAATATGTAAGATATTTCATACTACAACTCTTCTTATAAATCATAGAACTTGTTTGGGGATGATGAAACATTAATCCACTCAGTTTGTGTAGGACCGACCAAGAATCTCTAAATGGATCTGCATGTATTTTGCTGTTAATTCAAACAGTGACTATCTTGTGACTTGTCTTCACGTTTATCCTCAAATGAACAAAGAATCTACACTGAAGTATGAAATCACCATAATACTGTGCTAAAATCTTTTAAACTGTGTCATTTTTATAAGGACACACCTGATAACCTTCAGCCTTAAGTTCTGGGGTCAATAATTTCCTTGGGCAAGAAGTTTATGAGACACAGAACACTGTTACTTTCAAGGGTATTCCCACTCTTGAATGAACTCACCCCTCTCTTTCTGCCACCCCTCTCAAACATGAATTTATCTGTTTGCTTTTTGGGTTCTCCCAGATCCTCAGGAACCTGAGCGTACTTTGCTCTTACTAGTCTGGTAAGAGACCAGATTCCAGTCTGTACTTGAAGCAGATGCTAGCTGTCATTCCCCACTAATGCTGTGAGAACTCCCAGAGCTGACTTGCTCTCTACCTAGACCCCCTATGCTGAAAGTCACAACTCTGATGTTCTGGCTGCTGGTCCTACTACCTCCTTTCACTTTTGGAGAGTCCTTTCTCAATAATCTGTACTACTGTTGTTATTATGATCAATAATAATATTGTTAGCAGCCACCTTTACTGACAGATTTTAGTCCTTCTTTAGCCTTTGTGGTTGCTGAGAATAGGAGCAGTAGTTTTTTGTTTGTTTATTTTTTTCCATCTTCTTATAATAGGGTTAAATGCTGTCTGGCCCTGAATAGATAAATGAATCTATAGAAGCTGATTAGACACTACTGCACAGACCCTATACAATTACAACTAGTAACTCCGCCAGTTCCGTTTTATAATTGAAGATACTAGGGCTCAGATGAATGAACAGCTGGTTAAATAAATTAACAGATCACAACAGGTTAGGTAGCCAAGTTATGATTTACAAATTCTTCTGACTCCCATGCCAGCTCCCTCTCCCTACTGTCATGGTGTCTTGACCGTAAGGTGGGCTGCATCTGCTCTATCCTGTTTTGCTGGTCATCACTCTTCCCTAGTTAGGACAGTCTTGCTGACTTGCTTACCCACTGTCTCCATGAGAAAGTATTTATTTTATTTTTATTTCTTTACTTTTTATTTGTTTTTACTTTTTCTTTTGCATAGAAGTAAAGCAAAGTAATGCAAAGCCAACCAGTATTACTCTTATATTTAATGTTTGCAATTATATCCAAATTAAATGTGATGACATCAACATGCACATTATCCAAATCACTAACTGCCTGCCCATTTTCCCTCCTAAACTTGCACATTTCCTACTGAACTCTAAAATTTTCCTATGGATGACTGGGATAACTGTGATATGCCTCTCAGGCAAAGGGAGCAGAGGCAGACTAACAAAAAGGGTCCAAGGAGAAAGAGCATGTCTTAGAGGTACAAGAAAAAAAGCAAAGGTAGAAATGCATAATTGAAAGATAGTTCCAACTCTTATGAGTAAAAATACAGATTCTTGAACAATCTGTAAAGACAACTGCCTTTAAAATACGGAGAAAGTAGATTGTCTAAAAGAGAACAGTGATTAAAGTCATTTCTGTTATTTTTCTTTAGGCCATTTTTTAACATAATTAATTTGAATTAGAATACAAGGTTAAAGCAATTCCAAATTGTCAGTAAATTTAGGTCTTCTAGAGAGTTCTATGGAAAAATGTTATAGTTATTGCCTGTCCTAATTTAAGCAGTTGGTTCTACCGGGCTTGGTCATTTCTAGTTGGGGACTATTCCTATAACCATAAAAAATTTAGATTGGTTCAATGAAGAGAAAGTATTTTAAAAATAATAGTTTATACTATTATTCATCCTTCCCAAAAGGTCTTTAGAAATAGTAATCTGGCCAAATCATATTTGCACAAAGCCATATTTGTAAAATAAAATTTCACTGTTAGTGTTTTCGGGTTAACAGCTCTGGTATTTATTATTGGTAATTGACATTCAGATTTTTATGTATTTTCCTATCATTCTACCTGCAATAAAACATTTACCTATCAAATTTAGGTATATCTCACTTTAAAAAGATTATAGACCTTGTTTTCTAGGAAAATAAATAATAAATATACATCATCTTAATTTCAAATGTAATTTTTTAAAAGAACTTCTCATCTGAAAGAGTTTTCCTAGTCAATTTTGCTGATCTGAATGACCTACTTATATACTTAGTAACTATATTTTTGCCTAACTGAACCCCCCAAAACCATTATAAGTTATGGAAAATAGTCTGCAATACAATACAATTGCTATTGTGAGTATAAATAAATGACCTATTGTTCTTGAATGAAAACACCAGGTAATCTGGAACTATTTAAAGTTCATCTTTTTCTAGTCCTTTTTATTAAAAACATACGGGTTTAAACCAAGCTTACATTTTGTATCATATTTTCAATTTTTCCTAAAATTTACTTTTAGCAATCTTATTTTGTAAGAGATAACCAAACTGTTTTATGTTTGCTAGCTAGAATAAATGGGTAAAATAGAAGATAATGATGTGAAAAAATGGTTGGAATACAGCTATCCTTCCTGCATTTGATAGCATGCTAAACAGAGATAAGAAGAAGGTCTATTACATAGTAATGAAACGAAGACATTCTGAATAAGATACTTTGTTTTAACTTAGAAATGGTGTTAGCTCTCTTCTACAACTACCACCACAACTTACATCCACAGGCTTGCCATCTGAAGCTCGTGCAGCGATGACTGCCCTTCCATGAGAATCTACAGTGTCCTTCTCATTGGTTTGCCGACTTGCAATTAAATTACAGTCCATGTAGAGAGAAATGACTCGGGATTGTACACTGACGCCAAGTTTATGCCACTGACGATCAAACAAAGCACGGAGTTCTCGATTTTTAAAAACGTAGTTCAACATATCTCCCTCAGCAGCTTGGAACATAAATTCTACCACTTTCTTTCCACCATCAATCACTATCGAAATCTGCAAAAATGCAAATTGTCTTTAATTTTTTTTAAATCAGTGTTCAAAATTAGTAAAGCACACAAAAGCTCAAGATGCATGGTAGTGTGGTACAATGGAAGTACCCAGTAACATGTTCTAGATAACGCCTATGTCCACCAAATGTATTAACATAGAAGAATAGCAAACACCCAAATGTAAAAATGGTTTAGATTCAGGGTATTCTGGGGAATGTAATATGCTCCTCCTAAAGAGAACATCTAAGGGTGTAGATGAGTATATAAATACACAATTATTTTATGTAATTTTATAACTGAATTATATATTTATAAATTAAAATGTAATTTTACATAAAGTATTAAAATTATATTTTAAGTTATACTGCATAAATTATATAATTTATATACAGGAGTATAAGTTTGTGACAAATTGCTCTATATTAATAATTCTAAAATTCAAGGCTACCAATTTAAGAAGAATAAGACACAATCATTTATTTTTGTGTGGAAACTGACAGCAACTTCTTTGACCTTTGATAACTGGCATGGCAAAAGAATACATTTCATTCAATTAACCTTACCATGAAACAGACAAAAGGATCAGCAAAAAACATGAATATGGAAAGAAGTAAATATAAAATGCATGATGCTAATAAGTAACTTTAAGGTCTCTGGTGTACTTCTTCCATTTTCTAGTCCAAATGGCATTTCTTCCATAACTTTCCTAGATTCCTGCTCTCCTGTCTCCATCCTCTACTTCTGGTGAGCTACCTTCTTCAGCTGTCCTTCATTCTGCCCAATGCCAACACCAAGCTTACCTCTCCCATTGCATCTTCCACTGCATCATAAATCGTGCTGCACAATGTTCTAGATGTCTCCCCCTTATGCTTTATGCTTCCTGAGGACAGGAATTCTGGTTTTTAAATCTCCTATTCTTGTCACTACCTAACACAAAGAATGTGTTCCCTAAAATCTTACTGATGAAATTAATAGCTTATTAATTCATGAAAGACTGTCAGGTGAAACAATGAATCACTTTTAAAATAATATATATTCCAGAGATGACAGGTGAAGTTACTGGTGAGGCAGAGTTAGCCAATAAGACAGTTATAAAGGAAGAATAGTTCCAGTGTCTTCAGGAAAATGTGAATCTCTAAGTTAAAAAAGAACCAAGAACCTAGTCCTGTCTCATCTGCCAGACTCTCATGTTACAGATCTCAGCAAGACTAACCTATTTATAATACATGCATTTCTCTATTGGTGATTCTTCTAAAACACAGAATATTTCACACTATATCTCCCAAATTTGGGCACATAGTTCAAAGATTCACCTGGCCTAATTACACAAGAGTAATTGTTAAGCACATTAATTAATAAGCACATTACCTGTGGCATATTCTGTTGGTTTAAAATCTGCCATAGAAACCACCGCTCCTTTTTGGTGCTTCTTCGTACGCGAAACATGGCTGCTATGGCATATTCCTCAGGAAGGCCATTGGGAAATATCTTACTGTGGAATGAAAACAAAGAACTACTGTGGGGAGACTGAAAATGGCCAGAGAAGAGAACTTAGGTATGAAGTTCCATGTAACATTTCAGTCATAGTTTTTCTCAATGAGTTTGTAATTTACTATTCATTTTTATCTACCTAATGGAAATATGGAAGCAGCCATGCTTATATTTCCTATGTGATTTTTATTCTTATTCTCTCCCTTTTTATAATCACCTGGTACAGTGTTGTTAAAGTTTGGCATATGTAAAAATGTACTCATTTTATAGGCTACAGTACAATGTTGTGAAACTCTTACTCAGTGGGATGATCCAACAGAGAAAAATTTTAGAATCCACTGCAATCTGACAAATAGCAGAGATTTATGAAGGACATAAATAGTACTTCTGGATTTTGTTGGTAGAAAGAGGTACAAAGAATTTCAAAGAACACTGATGATGAGGAAATGCAAATTTTTCAAAGCACTTTTACCATATTATACTCTTGCAAACAAGTTCCTAATACTGATCTATGAGTACTAATTTATAACAACACTAAATATAATAAGGAGGTTTTAGCTTTATTTTGCATTCTTATGGAAAATTTTAAAAATCATTCTAGGTAGTAGATAAAATCTAAAGACAATCCAAATATCCTTCTATCTCAATCTCACTTTAAAATATTGGTCCCACTAAAATCATGAAGAAACTCAAATAAAAGTCCACAATATACATACACTGAATTTAACTTTTATTAGAAAATGAGAAATGTGTTTCTCTGATCTGAGATTTATATTTATATTCACAGTATATGAAAACTGCAACATAGGAGTCCTGCTTTTCTTTAGGAAAAATATTGCCAGAAGTTGTTTTATATAAGTAAAATGCCATACATTGAGATGGTAACTACTAACTGAATATTACACTCAGCTCTACTGAAATTAACAATCAACTACTGAAATTGACAATCAACTCTCATGGAGAATTCTGAAATTTTCTTTCTATTCTTTGTGTTAGAGACAGTCACATGTGGTAGAGAATTCAGAAAAAATAAGAAAAAGCTGTGCTTGCTTAAGGTTTTAATTTACTTATGTGGTTAAAAAGAACATACACATATGTATGTATTATATTTATATGCACACATATGTGTGTGCATATATGTGTGCAGAGACAGGGAGACAGCAAGCAAGTCTCCAGATTATGGTTTAACTTAATGATCATTTGACTTTACAGTGGTGTGTTTGGTGTGATGATAACCATTTAATAGAAACAGTACTATTTTGAATTTTGATCTTTTCTGGGCTAGAGATCAGTAATATATTATACTTTTTTGTGATACTGGGTAGTGGCAGGGAGCCACAGGTCTCAGCCAGCTATGTGATCAGGAGGATAAACAACCCATACTCTGCAGTATATTGTATTGCTAACCTTTAGATACATTTTTTTACTTATGGTACTTTCATTTTACTAAGACCATCTGTGGGTGTACAAATTCACCTATATACACTCTACCTTTTCCTGGAGGTTTTTTAAAAAAAGAAGCAAGAAACTTTATTTCAACCTCACTTTATATCCACTCTTTTTTTTTGATGTGGAATGTCGTAATTTATTTTTATTTTTTAAATTTTTTAACTTTTAAAAATTTTTTTATTATTCATATGTGCATACAATGCTTAAATCATTTCTCCACCCTGCCTCCACCCCCTCCCTCTCCCCCCCACCCCCTCGATACCTGGCAGTATCCACTCTTAAGTAAGCAATAAGCAAATAATTTTTCATCAAAAATTTTTATCAAAAAATGTCAACAATGGGATTTTTCTCTGGACTGTCTGTAGTATCAAATTAAATTTTACTAAGTTATTAATGACAATTACTGTATTGCTTTAAGTAATGTTGCTTAAACAAAACAAAAATAAATACTCTTTGATCATTGGCATTTCCCTTTGGGAACAGATATAACCCTGAAAGGTAACACATGTAGGGCTGAGAGGTGACACTAAACATACTTCCAAATGGAAATTTTGAACTAGTTATAGCAAAACTACATCCAGCCCCACAGCAGTGCCTCTACCACGTGTAATAATAGCTAGTGGCTCCACTTTGCTTCCAACTTCTTGCCTCTGTTCTCTGACACCCTACCTTGAAGCTCTGAAGTTTATCTCAAATGTTTGGAATTTGACAAGGCTGTTATCCTGGGCATTATTCTTTTACTTACTGTATTGAGTACATTTTTCAATGTGGTTTGTGCATTATGAAGATGTTTTCTATTATTTTCTCTTACTCCTTTCCAGGAACTCCTTTGTCAGGTAGTCATTTAACTCCTGCATCTCTGAATATCTCTGCTTCATCCAGGTTACTTTTCCCTATTTGACATCTTGGTCTCTCTTTCATGTGGAAAGCTATACCCATTCCTCCCTTGCTATCCTGTTTACCCTCAGTGTGGAAGCTCTCTGGCTTAGTACACACATATGCCTCACCAGCTCTGCAGGGCTCTGGTCCCTCCTAATGTGAGTCTCAGGAGTCCAGTGAGGTATATTCATTTTTCAGCAGAATTCTCCACCCTGAAACACTTTAGTTCCAGCATTTTCCTGTTTGTTGAGTCCATCATCTTACAATTCTAAGATATACTGTAATCTCTCTGTGTGTTTTCATATCCCATTCTTTAGTGATTTTTCATTTTAGCAGGTAAAACTTCCTTTTAAATCTTTAATCTGTCCTTTCCCACTGGTCTCTTGTTTCTTTACAAATGTACACACATCTTCCCTTGTTGTAGATCAGACAAAACTTCCTCCAACCTTTCTACCCCATTGTTATCCTCTCATCTGTCAACCAAACTTTTTAAATGAATACTCTGAATAGCTACATCTTCACCATTCATTCACTCCTTACCTAATGCATTCTAAAAGCATTTGCTATGAGGTGAATCCACTGGTCTCTTCTTAAACCACATTCCTCTCACTCCTTCTGTAGGTTTTAACACTGAAGACATCCTTCCTTCATTATATAAACAATATTTATAAATGCAATGGCTAGAGAGCCTAGCTAAGAAATGTAAGGTCCCTGACCCCTTTGTTTAACCTTCTCACCCTTTTTATCACCAGCATCTACAACAATGCCTTCATATGGCAGGTACTCAATAAATATTAAACAAATCAACAAATGAACAAAGTTCAGCATCTTTGGAGAAAAACACATGACCTTCTCTGTAGCTTTGATTTTGTCATCTTGTATACAAATGTGCATGTATGAAATATTAACTTCCTTCTTAGCACTTCTATAAGAAAAACAAATAGAGCAAGTGAGTTAATAAAAGCAACTGATACCAGTTCTCATGTAGAGGACACATGTGTGGACTGTGGGAAATGGAGAGTCCATCCCTCTATAGGGGCAGTTGCTATACTATGCCAGCCAACTGTTACCATATGGGAATTTGGGCCCAGTGTTGCCACATCAACCTACTTGCCAAAAAAAGCCCAAAATGTAGAGTTTTATCTGCAAAATTCGGCAACCAATTTTGGCAACCAATTCCAAGTTTTTCATAAGCAATGACCAACACTGTACAAGACAAACAAAACTTGTGACCACTGGTTGGTAACCATGGATTTACACAAACATTTCCTGGATACCCACATGTATAGAACACTGTGAGGCTTTCAAGAATGGGAAAAGAAAGGTCCCTGTCCTAATAGCTTCTCAAAATTACATCAGGGTGGGGAAATCTCCACAGGTACTATAAAGATAAAAATTGAAAAAGAATAGGGGCATATTGAATAAGGCTAAAATTAGAACTCCACGTTGTGAATGGAAAACTGGATGTTAAGAACAAAATTGTTTTAAAATCCAATTAGCAGCAGAGCAGGATGACATCTTGTAAAGAATCCTGAATAGACCTGAGGAAAAGACAGTAGCCACTGAAAGGGATGTGAAGTAGAAATGCTTTAAAAAAATCTCATCGCAAAGTCATGAGTTCTAGATGAATGCAGACACTACAGATCTCTAGGCTGGCAGAACACTTCATTCTTCTGGGACTCTGCCACCCTTATTCAGTACAATACAAGTGCTTGTAAAGATTATTTCCTTAATTCACTTCTTTTGATAAGATTTCTCCTCACCTCATTGTGGTCACCTCTTCATGGATGATATCCCAATCTTTATTTCCATCCCCCAACATAAACATAAACCCCATTTCAATGTGTTGACTGGACAATCTCTCTGTCTATAGAGTTTACAGTCCAATAGAAGACTCAGCACAGTAACATATCCAACCTCATCATTTCCTGTTCTGAGTTTGCTCTTTTACCACATTCCTACTTAGTAACACCATTTTCCCATTCAGAATAGAAGCCTTGGACTTATTACTGGCTGTTTCATTGATTTTACTATATCAAGTTCTATAAATTTTACTTCTATGATTTTGTTCCATATACTCTGCCCCTTTGATCTTCCAATGACCACCACCTTAGTTTTGGCTCTCTTTAATTTCCACTGAACAGCTATGCTACATTTCCCTGAATTCCTTGCCTCTGTTCTCTCTCCCCCTAAATCCATTCTGAATTACTGCCAAAGCAATTTTTCATCTGTAGAGTTCCGATAACACATCTTTGCTCCAAAGCCTTCCTACTGTCCAACTCCTTGGCCTGGTATTCATAGTTCAAACCTGAAACTCCGTCATCAGCTTTATTTCCATCTCTTCCCCAGAACATATTGAGACTAGAGTAAACATAAACACTTTACTTCCTTTCATGCTCTGTGTACTTCTTTGCCTCTTTGTCCTTGTTCATAGTGTTTTTGCTCCAGTCTGCCCTTCAATCCTATAGGGCTCTATTTCATAAGTTCCAAGATCTCAGTGCAGGGCTATGTGTCTAAGTCTTTTCAACACCTCCAACATAGATAATCCCATCTTTTCATTGTAGTGAGCCAAGACTACAGTAGAGTGGTCATAGTGTGCCCTTCATAGAAGCATATGCTAAAGAAGACCTAATTAACCCAGGATGATGCTTGTGGTAGACTGTTTCTAAAAATAGCCACAATAGCATTCATCCCACATGACTTTTGCAAGACTTTGTCCCTTCCTTCATCAAAAGATGTTCCTTCTCCCTACCTTGACCCTATGATGGCTCTGTTTTGACTAACAGAGTGGAAGTGGTAATGTAGTTTTCAAGATCAGGCCTTAATAAGGCTGGTGGCTTCTGCTTATCAGTTATCTTATTATATATACAAAATTAGACAACTATTTCCATTAGCTACTTCTAGAATGTTTTTTAGGGGTGCCCAAAAGAAATCTAATACTTCTTATCAGTCAACTCATTTACCCCTCTCCAATAATTCTCTCATCTTCACCATTTCTATTTTTCCTTTTGCTTTAGGTTGAGTTTGCTCTTCTTTTTCCAATTTCTTACTATGGCAACTTAGGTCAATTGTTTGAGATACAGTTTTTGAAATGACATGTGCATGTAACATAAAATTAGCCATTTTGTCATAATCAACTTATTGATACTTAGTACATTTATAGTGTTTACAACCACCATCTCAATTTAGTTCCAAAACATTTTCATCACTCCTTAAGCAAAACTCTGTAATATTAAAGTCTCTCCTTATGCCATCAGTCCTTAGCAGTAGTCAGTGATTTTTCTATAGATTTGTCTATCATGTATATTTCATATAAATGGAATAATGAGCTATGTGAATTTCTGTAGATGATCTCTTTCATATCTTATGTTTTACAAGTATCAGTATTTCATTCCCTTCAATAGCTAGATAATATTCCATTACATGTATACACCACAGTTTTTCTATTCATTCACTGAAGGAAATCTGTACTGCTTCTACCTTTTAGCTATTTGAACAGTGAGTCTAGGAGCATGCCTGGGTATCTCTTTTCAGTTCTTTAGTTCTACGATGAGAATTTCAGGGTCATAGGTAATTATGTTTAACTTTTCAGAAACTGTCATACTGTTTTGTATAGCAGCTGAACCATTTTACATGCCCACCAGCAATGTTTAAGGGTTCCAACTTTTCCACATTCTCACCAAGAGTTCTTATTTTCTCTGGGTGTGCATTCTCATTATAGCTATCCCAATAGTATGAAATCATTTTGTTTTGATTTGCATTTTTCTAATGACTAAGGAGGATAATGCTTTCATGGGATTGTATTTTTGTTGCTGAATTGTAAGAGTTCCTTGTAATATACAGTATAATAATATAATATACATATACATATATAGTGAATTCTAGACCCTCATCAGATATGTGATTTTCAAACACTAGCTAGGCAAGAGCTCTAGCAATAGAGCCACACTCTCATTCATTTCTGCTTTTAGTTTATTTTTAGATAGCATTTCATGCTTTTGCTTGGTCTTTCCTTGGACTGGGACCCTCCTACCTCTGCCTCCTGAGTAGCCGGGATACAGACATGAAAGACCAGGCTCAGTCCTTCCTTCCTTTACTTCTAGTGAATCCTTTTTACTTTTATTTGGAATCTGAACAGCATCTATTTTAGATCATGTATAATTAATTCATGGGTTTTTTTCTATATCTATTCTACAAATATTTGCTTTTTAAAAGTGTTCATTATTTACATTTAGTATAATCATCACTAAGATAGGATTTGTCATTTTGCTGTTTGTTTTCCATATATCTTTTGTTTTTTGTTTTTCTATTCTTTCATTACTGCTTTCTTTATATTAAATAGATATTTTCTAGAGTACTATTTTAATCCCGTTTTCTTGTTTTACCATATTTCTTGTAATATTTTCTTACTGGTTGCCATGAGGATTACAATTAACACTTTAAACTTACAAGACTGCAGTTCACAACCAACATAATTTCAACAGTGGGTAAAAGCTTTGATCCTATGTAACTATTTCTTCTCCCTTGATCTGTGCTACTGTTGTCATACAAAATGCCTCTAAACTTCTTGTGTCCATCCATGCAGATTAATAATTATTGATCTATCTATGTATCATATATTAATACAAGTATATTTTAAATTTTGTAAGAGAATAAAAGAGTTATGAATAAAATACATTATGTCTTTATATGTATGGATTTAATTTTACTGATGTTCTTACATTTCTTTGTAAATACTTGAGTGACTATCTAGTTGCTTTTCATTTGGCTTGAAAGAATTACTTTAGTATTTCTTGTAGGGTAGATCCACTTTTGCTTATTCATAATTTTGCCTTCATTTTTAAAGGATAGTTTGGTTGGATATAAAATTCTTGATCGACCGTTTCTTTTAAAACTGTGACTGTCATCTCACTGCCTTCAACTCTCCACTGTTCTGATGAGAAATCAGTATACTCCCATTGAGAATCCCTGGTACAGGATGAAACACTTCCTCCTTGCTGCTGTCAAGATTATAGCTTCGTCTGTGTCTTTTGGTAGTCTGGCGATTATATGATAGTTATGGATCTCTGAGTTTATCCTTTGAAGTTTGTTTAGCTTCTTGAATGTACAGATTAGTGATTCTCACAAAATTTGGAGAATTTGCAATCATTACTTCCTCAAATATTCTTTTTCTCCTTTTTTTCTTCTCCCCTCCATCCCCCGTCCTCCCCTCTAGATGGTGTCATAGAGGTCTCCAGCATTCATTTTACTTCATCTTCCTGTTTGCCAGACCAAATCATCTCAATTTGCATATATTCAACATATCTAATTCCTTTTTCTCCCAATTCAAATCTGTTCTTCAGTGTCTCCTATAAACTTTTAATTTGTTTAGTATTTTTTAACTCTTAAATTTTGGTTCTCTTTAATAGTATTCTCTGTTTGGTGACATATTGTTCTTATGCTTTATTTTCATTAGAATTTCCCTTAGCTATTCGAATATATTTAAAACAGCTGACTTACAGCCTTTATCAAGTAGGCCTAAAGTCTTGGTCTCCTCAGGGACAGGACGGAATCTAGTGACAGGATCTATTTTCTCTGTGTGTAGCTTCTGTGTATCTGGTAAGTTTGTGCATCGTTAATGTTTTTCCTTGGCACACATTATAATTTTTTAATTGAAAAGTAAACATTTTAAATAATACCATATGAAAACTCTGAGACTCAGACTGTCCACCTATCAATGGTTTACTGTTGGTATGTTTATTATTTTGGTTGTCATTGTTGCTACTGTAACTGTTCTCACTTTCTTGAACCTAATCTATTTTGTTTGTTTGTTAAGGTGCTGGGATTGAACGCAGGGCCTTGCACATGATAAGTGAGTGCTTTACCACTGAGATACATCCCAAGCCATACATTCCTGAACTAACTCTATAAGTGTGCAGTCTCCATCATGTGTGATCACTCAGTGAGTTTTGCAGTCAACTAGTGACTGCACAGTTAAATTCCTTTGACCCATAATCATTCCAGCCTCTGCTGAGGGGACATGTGTGTGTGTTGGAGAACACTTTATGTGCTCAGGCAGGCACTTTATAACTCTCCTTAACTTTCATGTTCTGTTTTTTCACAGCTTCAAGACTGGCCATAGCTAAGAGCTTAAGGGTGTTTTAGTTCTTTCTTGAGCTTGCACATGGTCCAATGCATGTAAATAGGTGTCAGGATTCCCATAAATAATGCTGTAACTTTCTAATGTTCCCCTGGATATCTTCTGCCTCAGTTTTTCCTTTGAAGCTTTGCATTGGCATCTTGTTTGTCTCAACTGTAATTGCTGCCTTGGGCAACTGCAATATTAAACGATGGCCATTTATTATTTTCAACCATTGCCCAAGAGAAAATGACTTCTTGTTGAGCAAGCTCTGATCAGGTAAAAGAAGATAAACTATTGGTCAGGGGTTCCAGGGAACTACCAGCCATAAAATAATGATAATTCTCTGGAAATAGGGCCTTTAATGAACTTCAGCCCCCTCCCTCCATAATGGCTGTTCAGCTGCTAGTTTTCACCTTGACTCTGGAGCTGCAGGGTTTCAAGCCTACCACTGTGTTGGGGCAAGAGGTGTGTATGGGACAGATTTAAATGCTACAAGGCCTACTAGTCTTACTGAGGTTCAAAGTTTTCCTTAGATGAACATTTGTTAGATTATTATAACCCTTGGTTCCTTTACAGGTCTGATAATATTGATTTTGACATTTCATTGCCATGTTCATTACTTTTATGAAAGAGTAGATTTTTCTGAAATCCTTCAGAAAATAATAAATTGACATTTTAAGCCAAAAAATTTTCTATTTGTTTGGAGCAAAGCAAACAAATAATGAAAACAACTTTCTCCTTGTTTTTGATTTAGGATTATGCTCACACAGGCATTCTCTGTCACATCTCTTATTGAGATCACAAGCTCTTTGAAGGCAAGGATAGATAGTACAGGTTTATTCACCCACAGAGCCTACACGTGGTGCTGACAGGGCACACTATCATTATGTGTTAATGAATGGGCGATCTGCAAATGAAACAGATAAAGACATACTTAATTTTAAGATGATACTTAATACTTCATAAATAAAAACAAAATATAATTATTTTTAGTAATTTATAATCTACTTTTAAAATTTAAAATATTTTGTATCCCACGCACAAATAAAAAATAATGTAGTTAATATTAATATGTGATAACTATAATCTTAAAATACACATTAAAGTAAATTTAGTTATGTTTAAAGTAAAATTATTTTTTCTTTGTCTAAGTTCATAATGGATGAAATTCCTTATAATTACTAGATTTCCCTTTCAGAAATTTGTATTTTGCTTTCAAGGTCAAAAATGACTTTGGATTGTAATTTTTGGAGAAAAAATTTCTGAGTTTTAAAAATAAAATGTTAAAAAGTGTATGCTTCTTCTTTATACCACACAAGCACAAACACTTAATGCAACAAGAATAATTTCCTGGGTCTTGCCAAAGTTTCTATTAAAAAAGAGACCATACTGATTACTAGTCTGTTACCAGAGAGATATAATGACAACTTGCTATGTTCAAGATGTCCATGCCTGATGTTCTACTATAGGAAATCCTAACCATTGCTTATTCAGTGGTACTCCCATTAAGAAAAATATTATTGATTCTTACTTGCCAAATTGATGCACATATGTACGTATATTTATATAAGTTATGTATATATGCAGCCACATGTGTGTGTCTATATATATAGATAGCTGGAAATATATCTACATATGTGTGTGTGTGTGTGTATATATATATATACGTATATATATATACGTATATATATATATATATATATATATATATATATACGTATATATATAAATTTTTAGGCTAGAAATCCTCAATGGAATATTTTCTGCTTTCCCTCCATTTTAAGCACAATGCATCCAATTCTATATCATAAATGCAAATTTTATCTATGTTAATATCAATCTACATTTGAAGAGCTCAGACTCAGTGAAATTTAAATGTAATTAATAATTTATTTTTCCATATCTACTCTCTACATATTAATGAAAGCTACCTAAATGTTCTTGTGAGGGTACAAGTATACCAAGTAACAGTGGTCAATATAAAATCAGTATTTTAAAAAATGACTAAGTAAAAATCAGAGTCAAACTAAAGTTAATCTAACTTATCCAACAATGCCTAGAAAAGGAAACCTGCCTCCTGCCGTGTCAACTTTACACTGGATGCTGAGCGGGATCTAGTGCTACAAAGAATCTGGAGTGTCTCTGCAGTCTATGATTCACATTTCTTAGATGCCTTTGAACTTGTAATTTACTTCAGTGTTTCAAACATCTAGAATGCAGTTTCCGTGTGCTTCCTGATGTTCACTATGACTAGCAACCTCTATGCAATCATAAAGTGAAAGGAAATGGAACCAAACCATGGAGGAAACAGGAGAAGATCATAAAAGGGCCTCCTTAAAATGACAAGTTACAGCAGAAGGCAGTGTCTGAGAACTACCAGTGTGGCTTGCCCCCAACAAAAAATAAATTTTATAAAAATCATAATATCCCAGTGCTTTCCTCTTGGTATTAAAACTAAGAGAAACTTTAATTTTCTTCTTTATGTTTTCTGTACTTTCTCAGTTTTTATGAGGAATGTGAATTGTATCAATGATCATTTTAGTAAACAAACAAACAAGGATGGTTGCTCAGGCCCATAATCCCAGGTACTTGGGAGAAGACAGGAGGATCAAAGTTAAGGCCATTCTGGGCAAAATGTTAGCAAGACCCCATCTTAAAGAGCAATCTGGGTGCATGCCTGCAATCCCAGCTACAATGGAGACAAAGCCCAGCCTGTGCAAAACTGTAAGACCCTATCTGAAAAATAATTGAAAGCAAAAAGGGCTGAGGGTGTGGCTCAAAGTGCAAGTCCTTAAGTTCAAACCCCAGCACTACCACCAAAAAAATAAAACTATTCCCATTTTTGAGAAAAATTATCTTAGCCTCTAAAATGATCTATAAGTAAACTCTGTATTCTTCATCTAGAAGAGGAAGAATTAACATAGATCTCTCCCTTACCCATTTCCCTGTATCTCCCCCAAAAGGCCATATGCCTCAATATGTTAGTGATGAAGCAAGCTCTTTTAATATTTATAAGGGACTAGCATATATGCTAATTTTTTCTATATGGCAGGTAAATAATTCACTAATGTACAGTTTTACTCTATACTGAGTGAAACACTGAAACATTAAGGATGGAAAAAAATCTTCCCATGAAAATGCACTCATGTCAATATCTTCTCTGTATATGTAAAATGCAATAACTAATTACAAAATAGTAGTATCTATGAATGGGGAATTGTATAAAAGTTAACAATGTATTAGCCACTAAGGACCTTAAGAATGAATTATATTTGTCCAAATTTCATATTAAATGTATTCTGTAGGCTTTTCCCCACCCAATTAATGAAAAATATTTTCCTAGTCAGAATTCATTTAAGACCATTAGCAAATACAAAAATGGATGCACTCGAAAAGGTTCTATATTACAGGGAAGCTCTTGGCATGAAATAGAGGGAGCATTTAATCACTCCCTGTATATATAATTATTATTAAGTAGTCTTTTGAATATGTGGCATGAACTCAAAAAGTATTGGAAGATGCCAAAATTCTCCCTAATCACCAAGTGCTTTCACTAAAAGCCAAAACACCTAGTAGACACCTACTAGCACTTTCTTCCTCTCTGGAAAACAGTCCCCAAAAAGCCAGATGCATATTACTAACAAATTGTCTAATGATTTGTTCTCATCTTGGAAAATACCAAGCAGAGATCTTCTAGGATTACAACAAAGGAAGGAAGTCTTACTGGGGAAGACAGAGAGGAGCAGCATAAATTCAGGGTAAGAAACACCTCTGCGTTAGCCAGACCCAGACGAGATGCCACTGATGTGAGACCTGAGCAGGAAAAGTATTACTTTTAAGGTACTGGGAGCTTGAGTGAGAGTTCCAAAAAAGGTGGAGATGCCAGATGGGAGAAGCAAACAAGGTAAAGCTTGTCTATCTTCATTTCCTGTGCTCTGGACACACATACCTGAGTCCATACTGGCATCTCCACTTGGTGGTTGAAGGTGTCTCTACTTACATAACTAAAACTGAACTTTTTGTTTTTCTGCCCCAACATTATACCTCTCCCAAGATTTCTCATCTCTTAAAGACATGGCCACTAACCCAGGTGCTCCAGCCAAATCCCGAAGTCATTTCTGATTCTTGCCTTTCCTTTATTATCCCACAACCATTGGCGAGTCTTACTCCTTCTATCACCAAAATTGTTCTCGATACTGTCCACTTCTCTCCATCTCCACTATCACCACCCTAGTTTAAGCTGCTTCCATTTCTCCCCAGGACTCCTGTTAGTGTCCTAATTATCCTCCCTCTTTCCCCTTCTTTTCAGCCCAGACTGCACATAGCAACTGGAATAAGCTTCTAAAATCAGACCAAATCCCTCCCTTACATCTAATCTCATAAATGCATTCCAAGGATTGGAGAATAAAATGCACATGCCCGATCATGGTTTATAGACCTGATGTAGTCCTGTCCCTGACACATTAGCTTCTACGTAGCACTAAGGCTCCAGTCACAATGACCTATGTTCCTTGAACACACCAGGCTTACTGAGGCTGTAGGCCTTTGTACTTCCTGTTTCCTCTTCTGGGACAGTGTCTGCCAGACATCTCATTTAGATAGATTCTCCTCATGGATCAGGTCTCGGATCAAATGTCACTTCCTCTGAACAGTCTAAAGTTGTCCTCACCCAGGTCTCCATCTAACACATTACCTTGTTCTATTTTCTTCACAGGCTTGTAAGAACCTGAGTTTCAAATAGTGTACTGGTTTATCTTTCCAACTACTGTAAGATGATTTTCATGAAAACAGGGCCCTACTAGATTTGTTGCTGTAAGTCAAGCATCTAGATTCTGACCTGCTTCACTCATAGAAAACTCATAACGATATCTATGACCAGTCTCAGTAAGTGTTAAACACCTGTATTTGGCATAAAAATCTTTGTTAGCTTGCATTTTGCCATAAAGTTGAGGCCTAAGAGACTGGTATATCCCATTCATCAGGAAAATAGCAAAAGAAAAAATCAAGTCCTTTAGAATCAAGTGATTCTAAAACAGGTTAATTTTAAAAACCAAAATTAAAAAAAAATCCAAGAACAAACACTAAAGTTTCTTACTTTCAAAAAGAAGTTAAAATTCTCTACAAGTTATAGCAAAACATAATAGCTGCTCTAAGAGGATTTCACCAAAAGTTCCTGCAGCAGTCATCTTCCAGGCCTTGGAAGTGTTTCAGTAACAAGAAACCACCCACAATATTTTCTTATAGTTCCATACTTCTAAAGCTGAAAGGAACCTTGATAGTAATTTAGGTCAACCACCTCACTTCAAAAATGAGAAATTAAAGTCACAGAATTTAAACAGCCACCCTACTTTGCCAGGCAGAGATCAGGATGGAACTTGAACTCATGACTCCTAATTCCAAGGTCTTTTTTTTCCAGTATATCAAGAATATCCTCTTTATTGGGGGGAGAGGAGATAAAGGAGAATGAGAAAGGGGGTGAATTCAACTATGATATATTTTAAGAGCTTTTGTAAATTCCATAATGTACTCCCAGAACAACAATAAAGAATAAATGCAAAAAATAATAATAAAGCCAGGACTATCTGAAATAGAACAACAAACAAATAGAGTAAAATTTGCCTCACGGTTATTGACCTCACTTACAAATAACATTTATGGACTCAGAGAAAAAAGACTAGTTTTTGAGCATTGGGGAGGATATATAAATATAAAATATCATTTTAAAGAAAGGAATAAATAACTGAAATGTTTACGATCATACTACGATATTAACAAAAACAATAAATTATATTTGGGGCTCCAAGGAAAGTAGTCAGTATGATATTTGCACATCCTGACAAGTATCCCTGAAAGGTAGATTATTACAGTTCCTTCCCTTAATGATATTTTGAGCACAGACCAGGAAGTTATAGCAAAACACAAAGTAATATCTTTAAAACAGGAATTACTGTCTGTCAGGCTGTAGGAAAGATATACATGCTAAAGAAGGTGAAAACCATCCAGGAATATTTTCTCGCTATGCCTTAGACCATGTCTTTAAAAAAAAAATAGGAATTTTTTGACATGTGTTTCTTCAATACTGAGTGCCATTTTCAGGAAGTAGAGAAAATTATGAGAACAGATACACAGGTAACTATATAATGGGAAGAAAGGTATGAAGTGTTTTGATTAGAAGTGCTTTTGTGTTTTTACAGAAAAGAATTAATACTGGGATTTTAATACATTAGGAAATAAAAACCAACAGAATGGCAACCTACGTAAAAAGATGAGTAATTGTTCAGAATATGAAAATAATGATCATGAATCTGACTGTCTCAACTGTGTGTAGAAGGAAAGAGAACCCTTTGCACGAATCCTACATTACTGCTTTCTTGGAATACAGACCAGTGGCCACCAAGTTGTACCATCAGTGCCTGACATTGTTACACACAAAGTTAACTTAAGGAAGTGAAGTGTCTGTTCTCTCAGGAGCAGAGGCTATCAACTGAATAAACAGAGGGCATTCATTGCTGCTCAATTAATGAGAAACTTAAAAACTGTCCAAGAGGATAAACTGCTTTTCACCTCCCTTCCAGATGGTGAACATCAAAAGCATGGTGAATTCAGGGATAATAAAAACTTTTTTTTAATTGTTGGCTTTTTTTATTTTTTAGCTGTTTTGATTCAATTTTTTTTCCTCTTTTATTTTACGGTTTTTACATTTACTTACATGTGTATACATTGTTTGTGCCACCTCCCCGCAAACCCACTTCCACTCCCAGGCAGAACCTGTTCTGTCCTCTTGTTCTCCAATTTTGTTGAAGAGAAAACATAAGAGATAGTAAGAAAGACATAGCATTTTTACTAGTTTGAGATAAAGATAGCTATACAGAGAGATTCCTAGCGATGCTTCCATGCACATGTATATTGCAACCCACATTGGTTCATCTCTATCAGACCTCTTTGCTACTTCCTAGTCCCCTTCCCATTGTGGCCTCTGCCAATTTTAGATTACTTTATTCACTCTTCAACAGGATGCACACCAACCACATTCAAGTTTTAGGTTTCCTTTCCTTTCCCTATTCCTCCCATGCGTGTTCTCCCCTTAGTGTGTCACTCATGTCCAATAATATTACTGCATTTGTTTTGGGTCTACAGTCTGCATATGAGGAAGAACATGTGATTTTTGGCATTCTGAGCCTGGCTAACTTCACTTAAGATGATGCTTTCCAGTTCCATCCATTTTCTTGCAAATGACAAAATTTCATTCTTCTTTGAGGCTGAGTAAAATTCTATTGTGTATAAATACCACATTTTCTTAATCTGTTCATTGGTAGTGGAGCATCTTGGCTGTGTGCTCTTTCAAAGTACACACAAATATGTATTGGCATAGTTGTTTTGTAGAGAGAAGGAAAAGGAGAGAAGATCGCATTTATTCTCCATGACTAGGCCCTGGTGATTTACTTCAAGAAAAATAAAGACTATAGGAAGCTCACAAACTTGTTTGCTTCTTAGCATATTAAGTAATTAGTAATTCACTTTGAAAATTCACTTTGATGTATTTATTCTGTATTCCTAAAAGAATCATAGTTTTTAATATAGCAAGCAACATCTGTTTCACATATAGAAAAAGTAAGTATAAAGCTCAACTATAGGATACAAATAATTTTAGGAAGAAAACTTCATGATTACCAAGTTCTTTTTTGTTTTTACTTCATTATATAATATTTTACTCCTTGTAAATATAAAAAAGAACAAACATTAATAAACTTTCACAACTTCAATGCTCATAAACTAAAAAGCAGGAGGACATAAATTATTCTAGAGAAATTCCATTTTGTAAATGATGTTACAGAAATCAAGTGCAATAAATACTCAGATAGCAAAGTGTTCAAAAAGTTTAATTGTGGATTACAGTGGTTCCAAGGGTAATTCTTTACCAGTTCATAGCACAAGTCTTGAAGCACAGTCCTTTTTTTAAAAAGTGCTATTTTGGTAGAGCTAAAGTGAGTTTCCCAGATCATATTTAACAAGACAGACATTTGTTTATTTTTTTGCTTTTAAAATGAATGGTTAAATGGAAAGAATCTATTTTTAAATATCAAGGAACAGGCTTCCAAATTAATTCTTCCATTCTGAATAAGTGTGAGGCAGGGTTTATGAAGAACTTCCGTATTTACAAGTATCACTGGGGCATCTGACTTGCTGAATATCTTCCAGGAAGAGAAATATGATACAAGTTACATTTCCTGAGAGTGAAGTGAGAGATGCTTGGAGTTTATAGTAAGTCATTTCTTTCCCAGCTGACATCTACCATCACCTGTCATGTTATAAGCAATTTGGCCAGCAGGACTGGAGGGTTTGTCTGAGATGCCTCCCCCTCCTTTCCCCCTGCACATACACTCCCTGGGCTGGGCAATGATGCCTGAGTTCCACAGTCACAGAGACTCTGAAATCTTAGCCTTTTTCTGTTTGCTAAGGGATTCAGATAGATAGGTTGTTAATGGGAAAACAAAGTTTGGATGATGTTCTAATAATCTCTCTCATGTTCTGATTAGCACTTACTCTTCATCGCATTGTAAATGACTTCCTATTAAAAAGAAGCCCTCCTACCAGATGCCAATCACAGATATCAAAAGTCAAGGGTGACTTGGAGAAGATGCTCCTCAGACACAGGGACCATTTGATAGTTTTTTCGGGTGTTCAAAATATCCTGGGTCAAACCCAATCCCACCCCCAAGAACTCCTTTGAATTTTAAAATGTCCTTCTTGGGGCTGAAACTCAGTTCCTGTTTCAAGAGCACTCTGAGACTTAACTGAAAGCTGTGATTTTTTCCTAATGGTATACATTCAGCTGGGTTTTTTTCCTAGAATGTCTGCCATTGCTCCTATAACTTCATGTTTTTATTTAATTTTTTAGTCAAATATACTGACTGCTTATTGGAACTCTAGTTCAAAAGCAAGTCTTCACTCTACAAACCACAGAACTAACATAAATAAATTGCTGGTAGAAAAAAAATCACACATTGCTGTTTGCTTTCTATCTGGTGCTGGGTAAGCTGACGGAGTAGGAATCAGATCCTTTTTTAATATCTACATCAAAGTTATATTTATTAGCTCCCTAGGTAGAAGAGACATTTAGACAGACTAGTAGTAATAAGTCTATTTGAAAAGTTTTTGATCATTCTATTTCATGTATGTATATGAAGCCCATCAACCATATTCTTTCACCTTCATCTCCTCCATTCATCCTCCCTCCCCCTTCCCACAAGTACCTCCTATACACCACACACTGTAGCTACTTTACAATCCTATCTTTCATTTTTAATTCCAAAGTTGATGTTCAAAGGAGTTTCTCAATGCATCCCAGCTTGAAATATACTTTACTTTGGTCCATTCAACTCTTTCAGTTCCTCCCACCCCCCATTATTCAACAGCTTTCAGTACATATCTTCTACCTGCAGAGATGCAATGTATTTCAGTATTGGTGACTGTCATTCTCTTTTCCTTTCCCTCCTTCCCAAGTTCCACCGAGTAGTTCCACTATTACAAACATGTTTTACATATAAATGTATATATATGATCATGTTTGGTTTTGTACATATGTCTATCTTTTGGATCTATCTTCCACATATGAGAGAAAATGGGACTTTAGTCTTTCTGAACCTGGCTAATTTCACTTAACATGATGTCCTCGAAATCCACCTATTTACCTTCAAACCACATAGTTTCCTTCTTCTTTATGGAGTATATTTGAAAATTTTTGATCATTCTACTTCATATATACTTTTTGTCTTAATCCATTCCTCAATTGTAGGGCATCTTGGTTATTTTCATAGCTTGGCCATTGTAAACAGTGCTCCTCCAATAAATACTGATGTGCACGAGTCTCCATTGTATCCTGACTTACATTCCTTCAGGTAGATGCCTAGAAGTTTTATCATTGGATCATATGGCAGTTCTATCTGAAGTTTTTTACACCTTCATGTTTTTAGCCAAATAAAGTTCAAGTCCCCCAAGCCAGTATATATGGCCTTTCAGAAACGTCCCATTTTCAGCCTTTTCTGCATCCAGACACACTCACACCTGTGTTCATTAACCACACAGGATTTCTCAGTATCCCTGAAACTATCTTGACCTTTAAAACCACCATGATACTCCCCTCAACAATCACAAACCATGCTGGCTCCCTGGGTCACACAGCAACTTCATACTTCAAGCCTCAAAACTTCCTCTGTGAAGTTTGTCCTGGCATTCCCTGTTCTCCCACAATTTATCTAAAAGTTGCTACCACATTCCACAATAGCTAATTATTGCCTCTTTGTCATCCTAGACAGAAATAACTCAATGGCAGGGATTGTGTCTTTACTCATTTTGAAGCTCTTAGTGAGTATCCATTATCATTTAGGAATTGAATTAAATACTTTGTTAGAATTTCTTTTTTGCACTGGCATCAAAGCTGAACTTAATAGTGACACTAAATCAGAGAATATTTTTCCTATATAGCATTTTAAGGAGAGAGAATTTTATATTATCATGGGCAAATTAAGAAAGCTAGGCAACATGAGGATAATGAAGTGGACTACCTAGTTTCTACATCTGCCAGCTTTTGAACTCCATGTAGGAAGGAGAGCCAGGAGTTGATGCAGATGTATTTATTACACTCTGTAAGCTCTGTGGCAGTGCTGCCTCAGGATGCAACAGAGTGAGCAGAGGGCCATTAAACCCCTGCCACTCCCCTCCAAAACACTATGTACATAGACATGGCTCAGTCATAAGCTGCAGGGCAGCCCTGGCACCTGAGGACTGAGGATGAGCAGCCCCACGCAGAGGTTGACTGTATCTTGTGGGGCAGGATTTTCATGGACAGGACTCCCAGAAAAGGCAGGTTAACATGCACTGACAAGGAGATTAGAAAACATCAAGAACAGAAGTGGACTCTTTTTTTTTTTTCATGCTGGGAACTGAATCAAGGACCTTGCACACACTATACAAACGCTCTACCACTGAGCTACATCCTTAGCTCAACGTACACTTGCTTTTGAACATGAACACATAGCCTACAACCAGGGGGCTCCCAGAAGAGACAAATATGAATACCCATGGAAAGGGAATTGATGTTCTGTAAGTATACAAGAGTAGGAATCATAGCAACATAGGCTCTGATGTTGATATGACACCATTTGAGCCCTTCCATAAATGAGACTATTAGGAACACATAGATGGTATAAACCATAATGAGATCAGAATTGTGTTATAGTTATAGACAAAGTGTATTGGGCCACAAAAAATGAAGGGAATTTGAAGACGTCAGTAAGGGCTGTATGTAGAAGTTAGTATGTGTACTAAGCTTTTTAGGATACATAGAATTCTAAGGGGCAGAAAAGCAAAGGTTTGACAGAGTAAGAGAAATGGGTTCACAGAGGCAGTTCAATGTAATACTTGTACTAGAAACAAGATATAGTGATCACCACCAAATTAAATGGAGAATTTCCACAGGGTCCAAGAATTTCTGGTTAGATTTGAATGGGTTAAGAGATATTTGAGGAAGAAAAAAATGGTCAGTAACATTATTCCTCTGAGAAGTTTGTGAAGGAAGGGTACTGTTAGAGAAAATGTTTCTAGAATAGGGAAGGATTAAGTATATGTTTGTAGACTAAGAGGCCAGGATACGGTGGAGAGGCTGTTGAAGACACAAGAGCAGGGGGATCATGGTGGATCAAGGTCTTAGAGGAGGCTGTCTAGGAGGGGATTAAGAGCACAAGTGAAGGGTTAACCTTCAGGAGGGTAGCCTCTGGAGAGGACAGCTGAGGCAGAGAGACCCTGAGGTGGAAACGGGAAGTTGAGATGGTTCAAATAAGAGGAATATCTTGGTCAATTCAATCTCATATTCCACCACCCAAATGTTAATTCTGCATATCACCACATATGTCCATATTAATTAAAATTTCACTGAACTGCCGATCATTTCCAAATTACATAGATCTAGTCATAGTAAATGAAACTTATCTAGTCAATTATTTGAATATTTTATTCTTTTGTTTAAAATTATAAAAATGTCACTAATCTGGAATAAATGTATTTCAGGAAATGTAATTGCTGACTCTAATGAGATTATAGGCAATGTATACCTAACTGATGTGACTCACATTGCATAAGCAGTTTTTCTGCTACCCTACTTATTTTTTTTGGTTACATTTGTGGCTAAGAATTTAAATTAATAATAAATTAATGAATATTAGGTGGCACAATTATTCTTATACTACTTTTTTACTATTTTACTATTTGTGTCCAATAGTGAGTAGACTATTTAATACTATTTTAAAAATATAGAAACACAGAGTACTATCAATTACAACAAAATTCTAGAGTTATTATAGTTATTGTTAAGTATTAATATAACAAAATATTATGCATTACTATAATCAATTTTTCTGGCTAACTCAGAAATTTAAGGTCATGATTATCTGTTTGTAGGTTTATATCCATCATAAAAATAATATATTTGCAATCACATTAGATTAATTTCTAATCAATCTTTACAACATTTCTATGAGCTAAATAAGAGTACAGATGACTGAAGAACATGCCTACATGTCTGCTTTCTTTTGCATACTTTGAAATCCTGCACACTCCACAGATACATTTATGCAACCTCTCCAAGCAAAAGCTCAGCTGTCCCTTACAGGATGAGATTCATTAAATAAAAAGTTACTGAAAAAAGAAAAATATCTAACATATAGCTAATAAAAGTAGATTAATCAATTTCTGTTAATTGGTCCAAATAATTACCAAAACAGAACACCTTTATTTGATTACTTTATTAATGACACTTGCATTAGTATGACTGCTAAGGATGACATTTAATTGGTACTTCACCACTCTCAAGGTAGATGTCATACAGATATTTAAAGATAACTTACACATAATTATCCATAATAAAATAGGAAATAACTCTGGATTTGAGGACAGAAGACCTGAGCTCTAGATCCAACTGTTCCATTTACGATGTTTGGAACTTTACACAAACTACTTTATTTCATTGAAATTCAGTTTTTGCATGTATAAAATGGTGATTTGATATCTATATCACAGATGTCATTTCAATTCCAAAATATATGAGAAGGCAAAAGCATTTCATAAATCATAAAACATTTCACAATGTAAAGTGTGATCATTACCATTGTTGGAGACGAGCTAATTATGTGTGTTACCCTGGAGTCCTCTCTGTGAGAGATTTGGTAAAGGGGTTAGAGGTTATGTACTTCATTTTTTGACTTGCTAGTGAAGAGATATTTTGGGTTGCCTAAAATATGCAAATAGGTATATAGTATACTAACAAAATTAAAACACCTCTTGAAATATTTAAACCTAAGATGCTGTAGATTCAACTACCATGTATCAAGTATTACTTACTATGAATTAGGCACCACAGTGTACACAAACATGAAACAGTTGGATGTAATCCCTAATCTGCTAAATTTACAAACATGAACAATGACCTGGCCTACCCAAAGAATATGAGTTCCAATGTGGGCAATGGAGTCTAAAGAAAAACAACACAACTCTGACCCTATGATAGTTTTCAAGAAGCCCATTCCCAATTTTAAGTGATCACAAACTTTCACAAGGATTTAACCTATCTGGATATTGTGAGGGAAACTATATATCAGTTTTGTGCAAATTTGCAGACTTAAATAATGTTCAGAAGCATCAGAGAAAATCAAAGCATCTGCCAATTTTGATATGGATGAATTGAGTTATCAGTGCTTTTTCTAATGTAGCTAAATTCTCCATGTATTAACCTCCAGGACCCTGTGATTAATTTATGGCATTTGCTCACCTGAGATGTTTTCCCTTTCCCCACCCTGACTCTCAATATTCCCTTCAGTCTTCAAAGCCCAAATCAAACCCACAGTCTCCAATCTTCTCATCATACCATCTACTTGGGATTCTGTCCTCTGAAGAACACTAAAAGCACTCACTATATGCTTAGCATGATAATTACTTGTTTTCAATTGCTTCTCTTATCATTCATTCCAGAAGCAAGAACTGTATCTTATACGTCCTCAGCAAGCCCTGAAGTATTAATGAGCTATGTGTCTTATGCCAATGTTCTGTGTTTCAACAAGACAAATGAGAAGCCACCTTGTTTTCCCTCAGAAATGAAAACCTAACCATTTTTCTTTATGTGAGCCTTTTTGTGTTTTGGTAATTTAATTGCTAAAAACAGACTCTTTGAAGAAAGGCATAATTGTTTCTCACTTTAATAATCAAATATTAAATAGAAACAAAAATTAAGTAAATAAATCTATGATTTCTCCATTTTCAACTCATGAGAAACAAAAATATTTTAGTTGTATAAGATTCCATCTACTAGCATTCACAACTGAACATGAAACTTTAAAAGTTCCCGCACGTTTTAAGTAAAATTATTTATCTCAGGCTAATAGACTAACTATTGAAGCTCAAGAAAAAATTTAATTAAAGTGATATCAATGCTGTAGAATCTGTACACTTATAACCAATTACTAATACATTCTACTTTTCTCAAAATAGTATGGAACTATATGAAATGAGCAAGAGGAAAATCAAAACTTACTTATATATGATAATAATGATGATATGAAACGTTTCCAAAACTACTAAACAAAATTTTATGTTATTTTACATTTTAGTGCCCATTTTTATACTAAGCAACTAGTTTTTGGTACATATTAAAATCCCTTAAGTTTCTAGAAAAAAAATAAGTTCTTGTGATTATTGAGAAGTAAATATTTCCATATATTCTTAAAAGTCTATGTAAAAATAATCTTGAAATTCTGTTATCTAATACCTATAATTTTGCTAAGTTGACTTAAAGAATTCAGAAATCATGATCCTAACAGGCTTTTCTTTTCATTTTAAGAATGTATGACTTAATGACTCACCTCACATTCTTGGCATGCCAAACTATAATTAAGGAAGTATAGTGATGACATACAGAATTATGTGTAACGGTCAGTCACTCTCATAAAAACAGCTGGACAACTTTTTAACTAAGTCACATGCCCTTATATAGGAAACTTCCTATCTACAAAAGAAAGAATGTCCACATGAAAACCCAAGAGAGCAAACACAGTCATTCTCTATAGCTTAATGGAATTGTAAACTAATCCTCCTAAAATGTTCAGCAAATAGAAGCTTCAGTGTCAAAGTTCTGACCATAGTCTTGAGTCTCAGAATTTAACTGGTTTTGAGTACTTGGAGAAGACCCAAAGAAGAATAATAAAAATGAAACAAGGATTAGAAAAATAGGCCCTTATGAGGGAAGGAATGGAACTATTGAAAACTGCCCTCATGTGTTATGCTTAAGGAAGTATAGCCTTTCTTTATAAGACAAGGGGTCAGAAAATAAATTTCAAGTCACACCTAACATTTATAGTCTCAGGGATTTAAAGGGGAATAGCATTGCCTAAAAGTAGTAGCAACTTTTCCAAGGTAGCCTAAGTTTGAATGATATAGGCCAGCAAGAGGGAAGTAAAGGCTTTTCCTTACCCTGCATTTTAGGAAGCCAAGACTAGACCTTTATTTGTTCACCAATGGAAGCCCAGAACCTAGTGAAATGCCAGTCCCCAGTAATACTCAAAACTGCTTACTGAATAAAATGATGAGCTTACACTAGATTGCATTTATTTCAGTGGCTTATGGGTGATAGCCCTTATTCACCCTTTAGGCAAACAAACATTTTAGGAACCTCTAAAACACTTATTTAGCACACTACAGCTTTTGTTTGTAATTGCATACATTTTAAGTTTAAAAATAAAACACAAAAATTTTAAATCACAGTGCCTAATTTTACTATAGATATTGAGGAACATGTGGAATAAAAGGATAATGCCATGATGGAATATAGTTAGTGTTATCTATCAAGACCCCTAGAAGTAATTTACATTTCTAAGAAAATCAACTTCAGGAAAACAATCCTAAATGCATATAAAATCAAATTTCCTAGATGTTGGAGTGTTTTCTATCACAATAAAAATATGGATACTAAATAGAAAAGACATACTGATGGCATAAATTAGCAGCAAAGACAAGTACAAATCATGGTACACTACACATAATCTGCTCATATTTAGAATTATTTCCAAGGGACTGCTGAAATCCAGAGAACTTAAAAGACTCTAAAGATTGCTACACATCTTCCAAATGTATTATTTTAGATCTTCTACTTGTTGAGGATTATTGTGCTCATAAAAACATAAATGCAAATTAGATTATCTTCTACATACTATCAGTTTTTCTTTGAGATATGTTCATTTTTATTTGTATATATGTCATTTTCTTAACATTTTGATACTATCTATTGACACTTCTTCCCTGTAAAGTGAGTGTCAAATTTTCTTCAAAATTTTTAATTGTCTTTTGACTTTAATTTTTTAGCTGATACATAAAAACATAAAAATTGTACACATTAAGGGGTACCATGAAATGTTTCAATACATGCATAATATTTAATGAGCTAAACCTATTTACATCCACAATTATTTATTTTCTTATGGTGAAAACTTTCAAAATCTTTTTTTTCTAGCTTTTGTAAGTGCACAGTACATTACTGTTCTCTGCAGTTAACTTACTGTGCAAAAGGGCACCAGAACTTCTTGCTCCTAACTGTAGCTCAGTACTCCTTGAACAACTTCATCTATTCCTACAACCAAGTTACTCTTCCTGACTTCACATAACTATCGTTCTACTCTCACCAACTATCTATTTTCTTCCTTGTTAAGTTATGAAATTAAATACTCCTTGCTTCCATAAAGCAACCACCAATTGAAAGAGAGAGACAGAAAAAGAAAACTCCTTTTTACTGGAGATTTATTTATTTGTAACAAAAGCTAAGGGTCCATATTTCTTGTTTACATCATGGTGTCCAGTTATGCTATCCAAGCTCATAAAATCTATTAAATTTAACCCATGTTGGCTGTTTTTTCATGCATAACCTCATTTCCCCCATTTCCAGGGACTGCTTCGATTGCAAAAGCCACCAGCTTACAGGGATCATCTTAAATCAGAGTGGTCTGGAAGACATGTGAGCACTCCTCACTTTCTTATTTTTCCTAATGGGTCACAGAATGTTAATCTTCTGAAACCAATATGGCTTCAGCATCCTTCTCATCACAGTTATTCCAGATAGCCACTAGGTATCAAAATCCACAGTTGAATTCAATAATAAATCAGAAAATTCATTTCCCTGATACTTTTAAAATGTATTTCCTGTTGACCAATCAAGCTGAGAGTGTTCCAATGAGCTTAAAGAGGTACTCAAAGAGTTATCTCAAAAAGAAACTCAAAGAGGAACTTAAACAGAAGCTTATAGAGAACATACATAAACAACTCAAAGAATATCAAGAGAACACAGGTTTAAAAACCTTGAGAAGACACAAAAACAACTAAATGAACTCAGAGGGGTCTTCAACATACTCCAAGATGAAACTAAGGAGATGATAAAAAAAGAGAGAAAGAGAGAGAGAGAGAGAGAGAGAGACATGAAATAATGAAGATAGCACAAGATATGAAAGAAAAGTTTAACAAAGGTATGGGAAATCTCAGAAAAAAAAGAATCAAATGGAAATTGTGGAAATAAAAAGTTCCTTAAATCAAATAAAAAATAGTTGAAAGCCACTTCAGCAAACTAGAACAAGTGGAAGAGAGAAGTTCAGGGCTCAAAGACAAAATAGATGTTAACGAATAAACAGAAGAATTCTTAGACAAAAGACTCAAGAGCTGCTAAAGGCATATGCAAGAACTCTGCAATTCCATCAGAAGACCAAACTTGTGAATCATTGGCATTGAAGAAGGAGAAGAGGTGCAAGCCAAAGGAATGCATAATATGCTCAACAAAATAATAGCAGAAAATTTCCCAAATCTCAACAAGGAGATGCCCATTCAGGTACAAGCCTCCAGGACACCAAGCAGACATGAACAAAATAGAACCTCTCCACAACATATTACTTAAAACAACTATCATGGAGAACAAGGAAAGAATTTTTAGGTTGTAAGAAAGAAAAATTAAATAGCATATAAAGGTAAACCCATCAAAATAACAGCAGATTTCCCAACAGAAAACTTAAAAGCAAGAGGGCTTGGAGTGAGGTATTTTAAGCACCGTAAGAAAACAATTTCAGTCCTAGGATACTCTACCCAGTAAAGCTATCATTCAAAATTGATGAAGGAATAAAAGCCTTCAATGATGAACAGAAATTAAAACAATATCTGACCACCAAATCACCATTACAGAAGAATCTGAAAGGAATCCTTCACACAGAAGATGAAAACAAACATAATCATGAAAGGATGGGAAATATTAAACCTTAATAAAAGAACAGACAAGTAATCTTCTATGCTACAAGAGAGTAGCATAGAATTAGTCACATATACACAAATCCTTAAACAACAAAAGCAATTAAATGGAAGGAATCATCACATACCTCTCAATATTAACAATGAATGTTAATGGACTCAACTCCCCCATCAAAAGACACCGATTGGCAAATTGGAATAAAAAGGAAGACACAACAATGTGTTTTTCACAAGAAACCCATCTTATTTACAGAAACAAACAATGTCCGGGTGAAAGGGTAGAAGATCTACAAAGCAAATGATCCCCCAAAACAGGCAGGAATAGCAATACTTAGAGAAAGTGGACTTCAAACCTAAATCAGTCAGAAGAGACAAAGAAGGTCACTTCATACTAATAAAAGGAGCAATACATCAAGAGGAAATAATTATTAACTTACATGCAGCCAATGTCAGTGACCCAACTTCATTAAACATGTGGACTTAAAAGCACATTTAGAACCCAATCAGTAGTGGTAGAAGACTTTAATACTCCTCTATCACCAATAGATTGGCCATCCAGACAAAAAAATCTACAAAGAAATTGTAGAACTGAATGACACCATAGATCTAATGGACCTGATAGAGGTCCACAGAGTAGTCCATCCTGCAACAGCAGCATGCCATGGAACTTTCTCCAAAACAGACCATATCTTAGGTCAAAAAGTAAGTCTCAAAAAATATAAGGAAACTTAAGTAACCCCCTGCATACTGTCTGACCACAATGCAATAAAACAAGAACTCAACGACAAAAGAAGCAGCAGAAAAATACTCAAACAACTGGAGGCTGAAAAATACTCAAACAACTGGAGGCTGAACAACACATTACTCAATGATCAGTAGGTCACTGAAGAAATGAGAGAGGAAATCAAAAAGTTCCTGGAATTTAATGAAAATGAAAACACAATCTATCAAAAACTATGGGACACAGCGAAGGCAGTTCTAAGAGGAAAGTTTATAGCCTTGAGTGCCTATATTAAAAACACAGAAAAGATCTCAAATAAATGACCTAATGTTACATCTCAAACTCTGAGAAAAACAAGAACAAGCTAAACCCAAAACAAGCAGAAGGAGAGAAATTATAAAAATAAGAGCAAAAATCAATAGAAAAGAGACACAAAAAAACCATACAAAGAATCAACAAAGCAAAAGGCTGGCTCTTTGAAAAAATAAATAAGGTTGACAATGCCTTGCAAATCTGACTAAAATGAGGAGGGAAAAGACTCAAATTAGTAAAATCAGAAATGAAAAGGGGGAGATAACAACAAACACCAAGGAAATCCAGGAAACCTTCAGGGACTACTTTAAAAAACCTATAGTCAAATAAATTGGAAAATCTAGAAGAAATGGACAAGTTTCCAGATAACATATGACCATCCAAAATTGAACCAAGAGGATATTAAACACCTAAACAGATCTATAACGCACAATGAAATTGGAGCAGCAATAGTATCCCAAAAAGTAATAGTCCAGGACCTGATGGATTCTCCAATGAATTCTACCAGACCTTTAAAGAACTAATACCAACACTCCTTAAACTTTTCCATGAAATATAAAGGGAAGGAACACTGACAAACTCATTCTATGAAGCCAGTATTACATTCATCCTAAAACTGGACAAGAACATAACAAAAAAAAGAGAATTACAGGCCAATTTCTTTAATGAACACAGATGCAAAATTTCTCAATAAAATAATGGCAAACCAAATTCAACAGCATATCAAAAAGATCATATACCATGATCATCCCAGAGATGCAAGGATGGTTCATCATATGTGGATCATTAAGTGTAATACAACATATTAACAGAAGCAAAGACAAAAACCACTTGATCACTTCAATAGATACAGAAAAAGCCTTTGATAAAATTCAACATAATTTCATGATAAGAGCTATGATTAAGCTAGGAATAAAAGAAATGTACCTCAACATTATAAATGTTATAAATGACAAGCCTATAGCCAGTATTATACTAAATGGGGAAAAACTGAAACAATTTCTCCTTAAATCAGGAATGAGACAAGGGTATCCACTCTCTCCACTCTTATTTAACACAGTCTTGCAATTCCTAGCCAGAGCAATAAGACAGGAAGAAGAAATAAAAGGAATACAAATGGAAAAAGAAGTTAAAACTATCCAAATTTGCAGACAACATGATCTTATACCTAAAGGACCTGAAAAACTCCACCAAAAAACTCCTAAACACTATAAACCGCTTCAATAAAGTAGCAGGATACAGAATCAATTTGCAAAAATCAATAGCCTTTGTATACATCAACAATGAACAGACTGAGAAAGAATAGAGGAAAACAATTCCATTTAAAACAGCTTCAAAGGAAATCAAGTACCTAGGAATAAACTTAACAAAGGATAAGAAAGACATCCACAAGGAAAACTACAAGCTACTGAAGAAAGAAATCAAAGACTACAGAAGATCTCCCATTCTCATAGATTGGCAGAATCAGCACAGTAAAAATGGCTATATTGCCGTAAGTGATCTACATATTCAGTGTAATTACCATCAAAATTCCAATGACATTCATCATAGAGATTGAAAAAACAACCCTAAATTTCATTTAGAAGCAAAAAAAGACTGCAAAAAGTCAAGGCAATACTGAGAAAAAAAGAGCAACACTGGAGGTATCACAATACTCAACTTCAAACTATACTACAGAGCCACATCAATAAAAACAGCATGGTACTGGTGCAAAAACAGATACAAAGACCAGTGAAACAGCATAGAAAGCCAGATATGAATCCATGCAGCTATGCCCATCTAATTTTTGACAAAGATGACAAAAACATACAATGGAGAAAAGGTAGCCTCTTCAGCAAACATTGCTGGGAAACCTGGGTATCTGCATTCAAAAAATTGAAACTAGATCCATGTCTTTTACCCTGTACGAGTATTAACTCAAAGTGGTTTAAGGACCTTAATATAAGACCTGAAACTTTGAAGCTAGACAAGAAAAAGAAGGGAATACACTGGAAGCAATAGGCATAGGCAATGACTTCCTCAATAGAACTCAAATGGTTCAGTAACTAAGAGAAAGGATTGACAAACGCAACTATGTGAAATTAAAAAGCTTCTGAACAACAAAAGCAATGGAAACCAAATTGAACAGACTACCCACAGAATGGGAGAAAATCTTTGCAGCTATACATCAGACAAGGACTGTTAATCAGAAAATATGGGGAGCTCAAAAAACTAAACTCCCAAAAAATCAATGACCCAATAAAGAAATTGGCAAATTAACTAAACAGAGCTTTTTCAAAGAAAGAAGTATTTTGACTAAAAAACACATGAAAAAAATGCTCACCATCCCTGGCCATAAAGGAAACACAAATCAAAACCACGACAAAATTCCACCTCACTCCTACATCCAGGAACACAAATAACAACAAATGTTGGCAAGGTTGTGGGGGAAAAGGAACCCTCATACACTGCTGGTGGGAATGTAAATTAGTACATGGAAAACAGTATGAAGGCTCCTCAAAAAACTAAAGCTAGAACTGCCATATGATCCAGCAACACCACTCCTAGAGATATACCTGAAGGAATGTGAGTCAGGTTACAATAAAGGCAACTGCACACCCATGTTTATTGCAGCATGATTCACAATAGCTAAGTTGTGAAATAGCCAAGATGCCCCACTACTGACGAATGGATTAAAAAAATGTGGTATTTATAACAATGGAATTCTACTCAGCCACAAAGAAGAATGAAATTTTGTCATTTGCAGGGTATGGATGGAGCTGGAAAACATCATCTTAAGTGAAGTTACCCAGGTTCAGAAGGACAAAAGTCAATGTTCTGTCTCATATGCGGAATATAAAACATACAAATATAACAATATTATGAAAATCAGATCACACTAAGAAGAGGTCACACACAAGAGGGGTAGGTTAAAAGAAGGAAACTAAGAAGGTGAATATGGTTGATGTACTCTATACAAGAATGAATACAGAATTTTTAAACCAGTTGAAACCACCATAAGAAAGGGACTATGGTAGAATGAACAAAAATAGAGGAGGTGAACCAATTTGGCTTATAATACATATATACATGTAAATATTAAAAGAAAACTCCCTATATAGCTACATAAATAAGCAAAATGTCATTTATTTCTCTCTTTTTTGTTTTTTCTTCTACAAAATCAGAGAACAGGAGGGCAGAACAGGTCCTGCTAGGGGTGAGGCAGTGGGGAGCGTATAAGTACCTTTGGGGGAGGTGGCAGGGAAAGAGGATAGCAGGGTGAATATGGTACAAATATTGTATACTCATGTATGTAAATACAAAAATGATACCTGTTGAAACTATTCCAGGAGTTGGAGGGGGGGAATAAAGGAGAGCAGTGGAGGGGGTGAATTCAAGTATGATATATTTGATACATTGTAAGAACTTTTATAAATGCCACAATGTATTCTCACCCAACACAACAATAAAAAAATTAAGTCCAACAAATCTATTTACTAGTATAGAATGATATGGGGTAGCTTAATTTTTCCTATAAACATTCAGAGGCAATATCACTCACTAAAATGCAAAGGAGTAAGAATACAATTTGTTTTCTCTATATGGATTCTTTCACTTGACATAAAGGTTTTGATGTTTCTCAAAAAAAAAAAAAAAGACAGAGAGAAAAGCTGAGTATGTTATCCCTTTAGGAGCAACAGTACACAGAAATTCAAAATTTCTGAACTGTCCCCATGGTACGTGTGTGTTTGTATCATTTCTCTTAACTTTACCAATTTGCTCTGATAATTGCCAAAACACATTTAAAAATAATCAAAGTATGATCTTCTGGGATATAGCTCTTGGTAGGTATAAAATAATGAGCCATTTCTTTCACATAACCAGAATACTTGCAGATACCAAGAAACTAAGGAAATTTACACTAAAAAGAAAACTAGATAGCATGCCACCTAGAATCTTTTAATGCCCCTAAAAACTTACCATTTGTTATCGCATTAAAGACTGAAGAACTGGAAAGAATTTAAAGCAAAATACACCAACTCCCTTAGATTTCTCCTGAGCCTGTGTCATTTCTAAGTGTACAATTATATGTGTGTGTATACTAGAGACCATCTGCCAGAGCAGCCTTTGGGAGGCCCTCATTAAGCTGGGCTCAAGGAAGTGAGCATACCTATTAGGTATCTTACCATCACATTTGTTAAGGTTCTTCCCTCATGAATCTCACCTGGTATATGCCAGAATGATAAAAACAAGTTCAGGCACAGAACACATCCCCATTTTCTATATAAAATAACATCTGCCTTTTCCCATGCTGACTCTGCAAGACAGCTTATTTACAAATATATAAATAGCTGCAACTTCACTCCAGTCTCATTGAAAAATCAAAATGGCATCATGCAGGAGAAGCATCCTAGCATACTTGGCTGGTGAGTGAAATGTAAGTGGAGATGAGCCAAACGACTTGACTTGATACTCGCTAGTCAGCTTAACCAGATACCCTCCAGTTTCCTGTAGTGAAGAGCCCAGGGCTCTGCTCCACCAAGCTGGAGAATGCACTTACACTGCTTGCCCAGGAATTGGGTAGTGATTTAGAATGAAAGACCGGAAAATAAATTTCAAGTTATAACATTTATAATCTCATGGATTCTAAAGGGAATAGCATTTCCTAAAAACGGTAGTAAGTTTTTCCAATGTTGCTATTTAAAATTAACTAAGTCTTCTTTCATACAAGTACAATGAATTTTTAAACTATTTCACTCCAGTTCCTTATATCATCTGGCCAGAATTTAGGGATTTAAATTGGCAGAAAGAAAGCAGTAAGAAAAAAATGCATCTTCATTTATGGAACAGAATTACTGCCTTTTCTAAATCTATTAATCAAAATTATCTACTACTAGTTAAGAAAAAACATATATGGGAGATACTCTTCTTACATCACATACATACCCAAACACGGAACCACTGTACTATCCTCAACACCCACTTGTAAAATCACACATTATAGCATAGGGCTATACAGTTATGTCTGCTGAAGCACCCCACCTGATGATCACCTGTATCCCTCCCCAATATCAAATTACTCTGTTCCTTTAACACTCTTCTTTCTTGCCAGTTTACTCTCTTACAATTTACTTTTAAGGAACCATGTAATTAAACTAAAATTCCCTAAATCATCACAGAACAGGAGGTTTTAAAAGAAACTTTTGTCAAGGAAAAAATGTTAGGAATCTAGATTGTACAAAGCATTTGAGAATAGGCAATGAGATGACTGATGCTATTTCCCTTTGAGAAATCAAATGTTGAGGTTCTTAACAACTGTGTCTGAAACTTAAATATTAGGCTACTCATCAGGAAATGAGAAATCCACATACGTTTTCACGCAGACATCTATGTTGCACATTAAGACGAATGGACTTTTGATGACTTTTCATTGCAGGAGTATTCATATAGAAGAATGCTCATATTTGTCTCAAGGAATAATACCATGAATATAGGCCACCCATCTTCCTAATGACTAGCTTTCTGAATTTCTATCAATTCATCCTCAAATTCTTGCCAACCATACTGGGATTGTTGTCTCGTATAGTTATTTATCAACTGTTACTATTTAAATGGCAAGAGATTTTTTTTCAAAGGTAAACTAATATAGGAAATTTTTGGTAAATTCATTTTGAAATGAAATGAGTATCAAGATCAAAAATAAAACTACTGTACTCTGTACAGTATATGAGGTATACACCTAATGCTAAACACTTTAATTTATCATGAAGCATAGTAAATATAGGATAAATGCAACGAGTATCAGTCTTTTGTCTCTTTTTATACACCAATGTGTCTTCTTTTCCAAAGTTCACATTTTAAAACCCAATATTGGTTCTGTTTACTTTAGCCGTAAATACTATTTCTTGAGAACTGTACTTAATTGCCATTCTCTAAAGATTATACTTCTGGACACAATATACAATATAAAACAAAGATCAGATTGCAAAGATTTTTATAAATAACAAATACATAAACAGCTCATTTACTACAATATTCTATTGGAGCTGATACTATTGAGAAGTTTTTATATTTTTAACAACTTATTTGGAATCTCCTTAAAAATAATTTTAATTTATTATTAAAAAGTAAAGAAAATACTTACATAGTATCTCTGATAAGAAGTCCATTTCCCAATCTGAAACAGGTTTTACCACCTTCACAAAATGCACGTCTCAGAGAAAAGCTCTCTCCTAGATCAAAACCTATAAAATGTGACACATCATTTAATCTTTACTTTTTAAAGATAGTAAACTCACAGAAATATTGATTTTTAACAGGATTTTTGTTGTCCTTATCTATAAGCAGAAATTATTTCAAATAAAATCCTGCTGCTTGAGATCAGCAAAATTTCTTTCTTTTTTCTTTTTTTGGTGGAATTGGGGCTTGAATTCATGGCCTACATCTTAACGCACTACACTTGCCCTTTCTGTGAAGGGTTTTTTCGAGATGGGTCTCACAAACTATTTGAACAGGCTGGCTTTGAACTGCCATCCTCCTGATCTCTGCCTCCTGAGTAGCTAGCACTACAGGTGTGAGCCACCAGCTCCCAGCATTAGCAAAATGTCTTGATTTCATTTTTTCCTTTTAGGGTACCAAAGGATGAGATTCATTTCCATACAGTATGTATAGCCATCTTCATGAAGGAAATTCACAAATATATTTCAAAAGACTCAAACACTAATTTCTTTTGGCCTAGAGATTACCCTAAGTAAGTAGAGTAGTTCATTGTAGTATCTCTGAAGTGTAAAGACAGAAAATTAATCAGACAAAAAATAAGATGGTTATTCACTTTAAATTTAGACAGTCTTTCACAAAGCCATGTGTTAGGAAAATTATATTGATGTGGGAAAATGCTGGGAATTCAAATGCAATATATGTATTATCATTGTGTATATGTGTGTGACAGAGAGTGAGAGAGAGAGAAAGAAACAGAGAGAGAGAGAGAGGAGGAGGAGGAAGAGAGGAGAAATAAAAAGATAGGAATGTTAGTTGAGTTTGGTCGTGCAAGTCTGAACTCCCAGAAGGCTAAGGCAAAGGGATCACAAGTTTAAAGTCAGCCTGGGCTACACTATCTCACACACACACACACACACACACACACACACACACACACACAACTGAGAAAAGGAGGAGGGGGAGGGGAAGAGAAGAAGAGGAAGAGGAGGAGGAAGAAGAGAAGGTGAGGGTTAGGGAGAACGATAGGAATGTTACACCGAAATAGTAATCATGACTGGTGAGGTCTTCTTTCTCATAATTTTTTTTCTCTTTCAGACTTTTTACCATGGATACAACTTTCATAATGTCAAATAACTTTTTTTTTCCCAACAGGCTGAGGTGTTGTTAATCTTAGATTAAACAATACAGAACTCTGCTCTCAGCATTTTTTTCTACAGCATCTGCTTTTATTTCTTTGTCAATGCTAGATCTCAAATTGAAATGCCAAAGAATCACCTACAGTGTGCTGCGTACCTGGTGATAATTTCACACGAAGGATTACAATGCTTACCTGAAACTTCAGGTTTATTTCTGTTGTCTTGTATAAACTGATATCCCTCTGTTCTCAGTGTAGGACATGGTTTTTCTATTTAAAAAAAAGTACACATTATTTGTACAATATTTTCCATCAAACTTCTTCAAATAAAATTAATCCTTCCATACAATCTGAAACTTCAGATTAAAATGAAGATAAAAATAATTAAATAATTTTATTAAATTTCTGTATAATAAGGTTAAGGTTACTACTCTCCTCACAGTGTGTCTGTGAGGATTTCAGATGTTTATTTGTATAAATTATTTAGAATCTTGCCTGGAATATAATGTTAGTTTTAGATATTATTATTATTATTGCCACTATTACGTGAACATTATTCATTCTTATAATTTGACATTAGGAAATCAGCTAACTTAACTACATCATTAAACTTTCCAAAGTATATTCTAGTAGTAAAACAAGTGAGCAACTACTACATTTTGACATAAATTTCATTCAAGTTTTGGTGTTAGGTGATATTAAACTTTAGAATAGAAGGGATCATGAATGGAAATAACTACGGTAAAATTGAAGAGTCAAATAGTGAAGATCTCTGCCATACAAAAGTAATCTATAATGAAAACAAAAAGATAAAAGCATCAAGAAAGTATTAATGATGTGCAAATTTTTAGCGATACTTAAAAAAATAAAAGACATTCTCCATTCACAGTGAACTTACACGTCAATACTACCTCAGTAATGCATAGTCCTGCACTAATTTTTAAACATCTGGGGCTATATTTAAATCTAATTCAGGCTAGAGTCTAGTAATATAACAATTCATCCACACAAAACTGCTGCCTATTTTCAGATAATGTCATGGTAACTATATGACTAGACAGCTAAGATCTTAAACTAAATCAATTAAATATTTTGACATCATGCAATCTCAAGTTTAATTCTCCATGTCTAAAATTTATGTTTGAGTTTCATGACTTAAAAAATTTTAATGTAGACAGGAGATTTATAACCAAATCGATCTTCTGCTCTGTGGGAAGTGGAAATTGCTGATTCTCCAGTTCAACTGCTGAGCACTTCAGCACATCATTTGATAAATATATCACAGACTTCAGAGGTGGTGACAAGGCATCACTTAACATATTTAACTGAGAGAACAAATTATATTCTAAATAGTACAATCACTTAAATTTAAAAGTATAAAGCAAAACCCTGCAATATTATATATATTTTGAATACACTGAATAATTTTAGAGGTTGCTTGACTACTTAGGAAATTCCTACCCCAGAGAACTTAACATGACTTCAGAATGTAAATAATATTAAATTAATAGCAAATAATAAATGATCATAAATGTGAAAAGTAACGCAATAGAGCAGAAGCAGGTAAAACATAAAATCTTCACAAACTTGGAAAGGAACAGAGTAAGTGTTGCAAAGTAAAATTCTGATAAATGGGACTTTATTGAAATTAAAGTTTTTATTAATCAAAGGACAGCATTAGAAGTGTGAAAAGGCAAGCCATAGACTAAGAGAAGTTATTCAAAATACATACATCTAAAAGCTAAAAGACAAGACATAGATCAGGAGAAGATATTTGCCACACATATATTCAATATAGTATCACATCCATAATAAAAAAGAGCTCCCACAAATCAATAAGAAAAAGATTGTAAAGCTTTTTTAAATGTGTGCAAAACTAAAAACAAACAAAAAATGACCTGTAAGCACTTCGCAAAAGAAAATGCAAAAACAAAACTTGTAAACAGCTCACAAAAGAGAAGAGAATACCCAAATTTCCAACCCGCATATCAAGGTGCACAAAATTATCAATGATCAAGGAAATACAGAGAAAAACTATGAAGAGCTACCATTAAATAGCTAAAATTAAAGAACTGACAGCACCAAGTGTTGATGAGGATACGATGAGGAATGAATGGAATTCATGTTTTCAATAATATCTATATAAGTATTTTGTCACTCAAACAATAGCTCTTCTATATTCCTTGTAGTAGTGTAAATTAATATGACCTCTTTAGAAAACTGTTTGGCAGTATTTGCTAAGGCTAAATATACATAAACTCTATGACTTAGAAATTCAATGACCCAAGAAAACTGACAGTGAAGGGAATTAGTGTAGATGTCCCTTTTAGATAAGAATATTCATGATGGCATTATAAATAATAGACTAAAACTGGAAACAACCCAATAATTCATCAACAAGAGAATAAATTGTGGTATAAACAGCAAAAAACAACATAGCAATAAAACGAGTGAACTAATAACATATGCAACAACTGGATGATCTTCACAGATATAATATTAAGAGGAAAAACATCATTTTCCCTAAATACATATCCTGATTCCATATATATTAAATTCAAGAGATTATACAACTAATCTGTGTCACAGTAGTGGTTATCTTGGTAAGGTGACAACTGGGAGCAGGTACAAAGAAACTTTCTGGGATTCTGGAAACATTCTATATTTTGATCTGAGTGACAGTTATACAAGTATATAAACACATAGGTAGAAATTCATTACATTGTACACTTAACATTTGTTGATCTTAATGTGTATCATACCTCAACAAAAGGAGGAAAATGGAGTCTCTAAGAAAATATTTTGATCTAAAATAATTCTTCTAAAATGTAAATAAAACCCCTAACTTATGATTAAATTTATATAATGGCTACAAATGATTTTATATATATATTAATTCCATATATATATATATATATATATATATACACACACACACACACACATATATATATATATATGGAAGCCTCAATAGATGATTGGCAAAGTAAATCTCAAGAGAGCAGAAAGGAACTTCCCACTTTGGTACTTGGGTAATTAGGGGAAGGTATGATGGACTATTTCCAAGTTGGAAACAGTATATAGCTTATTTAAATTCTCCCAAGGACTCAGTGAATATATGATAATGTTCAAAGAATAAACCTGTCATTTTGAAATGAATGGAACTCAACATTTCCAGTAATATTTATGTATTTGTCCACAAAAGAATTTGGTTTATGAAAATCAAATGTCATTTCATATCTTTAGAACATGTGCTTTGTTGTGAAAAGCTGAAAGAAACAAGTTAAAACTAAGTGTTAATTATTTGGCAGTAAGATTTAAGGCACAATAATCTGAATACATGAAGTTTTATGAACCCGCTGCATAAAGATGGCAAAGCAGTGAAAATGGCTACCACAGGTTGGATATGTTAATTTATTTAAATGTAAACATATAAATATAGATTTTAATATTAATGTGCCTTAGAGATTTACAGATAAAGACTCAAATATTGCTTCAGGTAGGCAAAGACCAAGCACCACCATCACAGTTTTGCTTCAAAGGCTCTCTGGAATTTCAAAAATGATGACTAAAATTTTACCACAGAAGATGTACTGCTTAGAGAAGTAACGAACAGGTTCTTTCAAAAGCAAATACAAGGGTCTTTAACAAATTCTCGCTAAGATATTAGTGTTAATGGTTGTCACACCCACTTTCTTTCTCACTTGGCTTGCAGGACCTGGGCAATTTACAGGGTTGGATGAGTACTGCCAAGAGCCATAGGAAAAAGAAAAGCAGGCTATCAAGGTCAGATTTTCACATCGCATAACTGTACCTAGATTACACACAAAGAAAGTACATACTTCTTGATATTTTTTGCCCCCTCCCTCCTTCTAAAATTTAGAGTCCGTGGCACTTGACAACAAGTTATCAAAGAATGGATTACATAGCTGCTTCATGATAGAGTTGAAATTAAACATCTTTTCCATAAGCCAACTTTTCCCTGCCACAGTGAATACTTCCTCTTCAACAACACATCTTAAACAAAATAATAGCAAACCCAAAGCGACTCTCATCATTCTTTAGAAGAAACGAATTTTGCTTCCACTGCCTGTTCTAAACATGTGCTTAAATAATAAGCTTCCCTTACACACACACACACACACACACACACAATCACCTTTCCCCTTGATCTCTAAATCCTTCTACTATTGTTTTTATCTGCTGGCATAGCCTCCTATACTTTCATCTTTTTAAAATTAAATTTATTTTTAATTGATGCATGGAAACATAAAAATTGTACATATTAATGGGGTAACAGGCAAGGATTTCTGGAGATGTCCCTAAAACACAGGAAACAAAAGCAAAAATAGATAAATGGGAATGCATCACACTAAAAAGCTTCTGTACATCTTACATCATTTGAAACATATTTTTCTCTATATTTTTCTGTTTTTTTTTTTCTTTGGTGGTACTTGAGTTTTGAACTCAGGGCCAGGGTTTGCTAGGCAGGTGCTCTACTGCTTAAGCCATACCACCAACTGTTTCAAATTTAGTTATTTTTCAAATAGGGTCTTACATTTATACCTAGGAGGGCTTAGACCACAATCCCCTATTTATGTGCTTCCTGAATAGCTGGGGTAACTGCACATGCCACCACATCCAGCTTGTATTGCTTGAGAGGAGGTCTTGAGAACTTTTTGCCAATCTCCCAATTCTCCCAATCTCCACCTCCCGTGTAGCTAGGATTACAGCCATCTGGTATTTTCCACAGCCGTTTACATAAAAGCCTCCAGTTCAACATGGTCTTCACTGAAAGTATGTCCATGTTCCTCTTTTTCATTTTTATTATATACTGAAAGTATGTTGAATTCCCTTTCTTCTCTCAGAGAGCTATGGTGAGCTAAAATTTATCCATTTTATATTTTCAAATGATTTTTTATTCCTAAACGATGTGTGCATGCTTCCATGCTTACACTGAAAATGGACTAGTCATTTCTGTGACTCTGACCTTAGGAAAAGCTAGGTGAGGTCATTCCATGCACACTACAGAGGCAAAGGAGAAAGCAAAGGTACAGAAATCATGGGTGACTAGTGTAAACATGTTCTGTTGCACTCTTTATAGTTCATTGAGCGTTTTTAGTCTTACATTATTTATATATTACTTTACTGACTGCAGAGAAAGAAAGCATTTAATTTGGCAATGATATAATTTATATCTTAACTTTGTTAAAGTATGCAGATATCCATATATCTGCACTTTAGTAATAATGTATTATGAGTGATAGAGTACATTAGTCCTCCTTATCTGAGTTATTGCTTTCTGTGATTTTGGTTACTTGAAATTAACCAACGTCTATAATTTATAAGTTCTAAACAACTATTATCATTTATTGTCATCATTGTCTATTTTATTATTAGTTATTATTGTTAATGTTTTACTGTGCCCAATTTACAAATTAAACTTTGTCACAGGTGTGTATGTATGTATAGGAACAGCATATACCTATACATATACGTGTACATATACAGTGCAGTACTATCCACAGCCTCAATCACCAAATGGGGGTCTTGGAATATAAGCCTTTATGGATAATAGGGACTACTATATTACAATACTCAATTAAATGTGAATTGTCTTTCAAAAAGATACTATGAAGTATAAATTCAGAAGCCTGTCCATTTGTATTTTATCTGTCCTACAGAATGAGGATTGGTCACTTCCCAAGAGGTCTAATAGGACAGTATGTATTGCTTTGGTAAATTTACCAGAATCTGTGGACTAGCCTTTGACCTTGCAGACTAAGAAATCAGGGTTTTTATAACTCACAAAATGCAGATCCATTCTCATGTGCCCCCCCTCATTCCATTGACTAGTTAGTCTTTTAGCCTTGCTTGCTGTTTCTCCCATATGCTCAACTGTCCTCTGCCATAGGATCTTGGTGCTGATTGCCTTCCAGATGTCCACGTGCCTCACTCTCTCACAGCCTTCTTGTTTCTGCTAAAATGTCCCTACAAGGGCAGCCTTCCCTGACCAGGCTGTCCTCCCTTTACATCATGCAGGATTGCCAAACATACAGATGAAATACAAGATTCCCACAGACCTAATACAAATACACCAATATTGTAAAGAACAGGTCACATGAAGGGGAGGTCACATTTGAGAGAGGGAGGGTAAAAGAAGGAAATTAAGTTGAATATGGTTGATGTACTCTCTATACAAGAATGAACATAGAATTTTTAAACCTACATGAAATTGTCATAGAAAGAAGAAAAACAGAAGAGATGAACTAATTCAAGTTATAATACATATATACATGGGAATGTCACAAGGAAACTCCTTGTATAGTTATCTTGAACAAACAAAAATGTCTTTTTTTTTCTTTGACAAAATCAGAGAATAGGATGGTGGAACAGGTCCTCTCTGGGAAGATGATACCAGTGGGAGGGGGGAGGATGTGAGGAAAGGGCATGGGAGGGTGAATATGGTGCAAATACTGTATAAACATGTATGTAAATGGAAAAAATGATAACTGTTGAAACTATACCAGGAATGGGGGAAGGAGAATAAAGGAGAATGATGGAGGGGGTAAATTCAAATTCAAAGAATTTTTATAAAAGCCACAATGTATCCCCAGCACAACAATAAAAAATACAAGTGTCCCAGTCAAATTTGAATGTCAGATATAAAACAAAATATTTTAATGTAAGTATGCCCATATAATATTTAAAGTATAGTTATACTAAAAATCATTCATTATTTCCCTCTACTAGAAATTTACCTTGCTATTCTATATTTTATCTTCTAACTTTATTTGCTTGCCCACACTCTGTGAGCTAGATATGATGTTACCCTGGGCTACAGGGATGGCAGTGAAGATGCAAAAACAAGAAGGAGTGGAGAAATAAGAATCAGGAAGGCATGATAATGGGTTGAATGTAGGGAGGAGAGAGCATTGACTTGCTTAACTGGATAAAGGTCTAACTTCCTGAAATCTCATCAGAGAAATGAGTATTTTGGCAAAGTGTAAATTGATCGATACTGGAAGAGAGAAGGAAACATGAAGTCAGAGATGCAATTACTAAATTCACATGGAAAAGTTATTAAATAGATGCTTAGAAATAGGAGTATGGGATTATATAAAACTAAGAAGCTTCTACACACCAAAGGAAATAATCAACAGAGTGAAGAGACAACCTACAGAATGATAGAAAATATTCAACTGACAAGAGATGAGTCCTTAGAATATTCAAGGAACTCTAAAAATTCAAAAGCAGAACAAGACTCAAAATAATCTGATTTAGAAAATAGGCAAGTGAACTGAATTTCTCAAAGGAAGATATGCAAACCAGGTTCAGGCAGCTCATGCTTGTAATCTTAGCTACTTGGGAGGCTGAGATCAAGATTATCATGGCGAAGCCAGTCCAGGCAAATATTTCACAAGATCCCATCTCAAAATTAACCACAGCAAAATGGACTGGAGGCGTGGCTCAAATGGCAGACTGCCTGTTTTGCAAGTATATCCAGTCCCACCCAAAGACAGACAGAGAGAGAGAGAGAGAGAGAGAGAGAGAGAGAGAGAGAGAGAGAAAAGAATAAAGGAAAGAAGGAAGGGAGGGAGGGAGGAAGGAAGAAAGGCAGGCAAGCAGGCAAATGGCAAACAATACATGACAAAATACTCAACATCACTAATCATCAGGCAAATTAGTAAGATATCATGTCATCTCAGGATGATAACTACAATGAAATATTATCTAACCCCAATTAGAATAGTTATTATCAAAAAGATAAGAAATAAATACCAAAAAGGATGAATAAAAAAAAAGGAGCTCAAATATACTTGAGTTATTGGGATTGTAACTTAGTACAATCTTTGGGAAAAACACTATAGAAATTCCTCCAAAAGCCTAAAATAAAACTACCTACCATATGATCCAATTATTCCACTACTAGACTTAGATCCAAAGGAAATTAAATAATTACATCAAAAAATACTTACACTTCTATGTTTATTGCAGTGTTACTCACAATAGCCAAGATACAGAATCAGAGGAAACGTCCACTGGCAGAAGAATGTGTAAGGAAAATACTACGTAAATGTACAGCAGGATGTCATTCGGTCATAAGCAAGAATTAGGTACTGTCATTGGTGACACCATGAGTGGGACTGGAGAACATTATGTTAAGTGAAATAAGCCAGGCACAGAAAGACAAGTACTTCATGTACTTGCTCAGATTTTGAAACTTAAAAAGTTGATTTCATTAAGCAGAGAGTCAAAAGTTAGGAAAAGCAGGGGAGAAGAGAGAAGGGTTGAATAATGGGTACCAAAATGCTACTACATAGGAGGAACAAGTTCTAATGTTCTGCAGCATAATAGGGTAACTACAGTTTACAAGACTTTATTGTAAGTTTTATAAGGAAGTAGAAAGTGGGAGCTCAGAGAATTCCAATATAAAGAAACAATAAATGTTTAAGGTGAGGGAAATGCTAATTATCCAGATTTGATCGTTACATGTTATATGCATGTACTGAATTCTCACATTGTACCCGTAAGTAGGTACAAATATTATCTGCCAATTAATAATTGTTTATCAGTAAAGGAAAGAAAGAAAATAGGAGTACAGAACTCAAAAGATAGATACAGGGTATGAAGCGAATTGGGGAATAACACACAAGTCATGCTTTAAGCCACAGGGATGGAAGAGGTCATGTAGCAAGACAAGAGGGGTGAGGACTAACCCTGAACCTCGCTCTGACTTTTCTGTTTCTTCATGTCCACAAGAACACACATGACACCTATGGAATTGTTATTATCTTAAAATCATAATTAAGTATGCTTAGTCTGTTAGCTCCATTTAACAATGCAGGTTTCCTTAACCTGCATTAAGGAAAATTGTTTTCTTTATCAATAGTGGCAAAACTCATGATACAACCCTTTCCTCAAGACGGCAGTTGGGGAAGTAAAGAGCAACAGTTTACCACAGACATAGAACTGGCTTGCCTGACTTTCATAAATGGATGGAGGAGAGCCTTTTAGGTATTTTGCATTTTTTAAAAGCTAGAACTGCCTTCTTATGGGATAGAGGGAACAGAAGATCTTCATTTCATTGTTACTAGTTGTCCTCAGGCCCTGCTGTGAACATCACACTTTGCCAATACATTTGATAAAAACAGTGGCTAACAAAAATAGACAAAGTACACTGGACCAGAATATAACAAAAAATAATATGAAAAAGTGACCAAAGGAGAAAATGGGAGCATAGCTATTTTAAGAGAGAAGTCACAAAAGGTCACAAAAGCACCTTTCACGGCTTAGCTTTGATCCTAAACTACTATTCCTCCAAAGGAAAATACCTAGCTAGGAGCTATATTCTTTGTAAGTATTGTGAAGCTTTCCTCCACTTTCAAAATTTAAGAGCTACAAAGTACTTGTCAATACTAGGATTTTTACACAGTACCATACTGAATACTAGGATTTCTTAAAAATTTTTTTAAAACCCCACAAAATTCTCTATATGATACCATACTTTTAGCCCTAAGTATAAGAGTGAAGTGTCTGTCATTAAGTAAAATCCATATTTCATAATTATATTTTTCTTAAATTTAGTAGGTAACTAGTGTAACAGGGCTCATGTGTACAGCTTTGGGGCTACATTAATAATCAACTCAATCTAGACACTTCACACGAAGCTTCACTGTAAAGTTAAAATTTTTATTTAAATGGCATTCTGTCGTCTTTTAGCCTTTTACCTAGGTTTTCTGTTTTTCAATATTGCTTTTAATTTAATACTTACACCTTAGAACACATTAAGGAAAATAGAAAAAACTAATTATTTGATACTTAGCTTTCTATTGTAGAGGAAACAATTTTAAGCAACTGATTAAAGCAAGAGTTAAGATTCTCTAGCATTGACTATAACACAATTCTCTTCCCCACCTTCCTTAGACAACTAACTAAACTAAAACTATCACATTAACATTGAAATTCATGGGTAGTATGAAAATATACAGGTATAGTTATCCAGTATAATAATACTAAAATTGTGAAAATAATATGAAGTAACTCCATTCTTAAGTTAACAACTCAATTCAAGACTTTAAAATTCAAGTGTTATTTAATCTTCCCATATCATTCTTGATTTCTATCCAACCTCAAATATTCTAAATAATCATTAAACATACCAAAGAGTTGTAATGAAGCAATTAAAAAACTCGATTTATTCTTCAAATATTTAGTTTTAACAATAAACTGCTGACAACTTCACAGACTCTAGAGCAGAAATCCTAGCCTCTCCCTCAGATTTGTTATATTTTATTTTTAGATGTAATCACTTCCCTCCGTAAGTGGTTAATGACCACACGCACAGGTCTGCACATGAGCAAACTAAAATGGGAACGTTGTGCGGTGAATCAGACACACAAGACACAAGAAGAGTCCCTGCCAGGCTCTGCTCAGTGTGTCATATTCTTCAATAATACCTGTGACAGTGCTTTGCTGACATTTTCAACCAATGCAAATGATACTTGAAGGGAAGCAATTCCCAGGACATCTTCAGTATGTATTGCTCTGTGTGCACCATCTCCAAATGGCATGGCAAAAATCAATGTGATGTTTTTCCTCATAAATTTCCCTTAGTGCCTCATATAATGTGAAACTTATTACAAGTCAGATTAATTTTGAATTCACGTTCTTATGAAAATTCTTTGAAAGGGATTAATTTGGCAAAATAAATTGGACCTGAAAATACTCATTTTGGTAGGCCTGTAAACAAACCTGAATAAAGAGTCAAGATAGTAAAAATACAAAAGCAAAACATCTAGGAAAATCCCAAAGTGGGGAAGTTGTGTTGTATAAGGTGATTAGGTTCTAGAGATACGCTATGAACACTGTGATTTATAAACATTATGCTAGAAACAATTCTGTATTTGTACATTCAACTTTTGTTACAAAGGCAGATGCCAGCGGAGTATTCTCACAATAAAAAAGAGCTACTAAAGGATAAAAATAGATAAGAAAAAATTATAAAAGATAATAAGCTGAGGAGGAACGGGGACAGAAAGAAAACTAAAATGTCAGTTAATAGTCCCCAAAATGGATGCTTCATTAAGGTATGTCCCTGAACATCCTGCATCAGATCCACCTGCCAAGTTTGTTAAAGAGACAAATTACTCAATCCCATCCCAGCCTCACCTGCCTAACAGGAATCTCAGACAGTGCATTCAGGAACCAATACTTCAAGTCATTCTCACTTCCACTAAACTGGAGAACCACTTATGCAGACCCTTCAAATCACTGTTATTACTAAGAACTTTTTAACACATTAGCATGTGCCAAAAAACTGTTCTGCTCAACCCAACATTCATTCTCCTTTCTAACTACAGAAGTCCTACCACCCTGATTAAATTGCAAAGCACATTACGCCCTCTTTCTTAACGAGACATAAATTCAAAAGAGTAGCAACATTATCAGTATAAACTTCCTTGCTCATGATTTCTTTCTTTAACATAGCTGTAGTTGCTATGTGCCACTGCTAATTTCTCCCTGGAGAAAGTACTTTTCCTCAAGATCGTATGACTGCTACAGGATACCATTTATATAGTAAGAGAATATTTAAACTTTCAGGTGGATCACTTTAGGAAATGTACTTTCTGCTAAATTAGTGAAAAATCAATACTAACATACACCTCTGAAAGACTAAGAGTTGTACCTTTGTGATTGTTTTTACTTTGTGTACATCTCAAACTCAGATGTCTCTACTAGAGGAAGTTAATACCCATCCAGCAAAAATTATTACAGAACTATTGAAAGAATAAATGGCACCACTCAGTCTCAAGATGTGCATGTCATGTAGATGACGATCGCATTGTATGAGATCCTTTGAATAAAAGGATTTCAACTCTGTACTAAAAGTGCATCTACATCAGTAATTGATACGTAACCAATGTTTAAGGGAAGTTCTCTAAATTAGCAACATACAGTAATTAATTTTAAAAATCAGAGATGGAAGTAAATTGCCTTTAAGCCCTTCAAAAATATTTATGAGAAGACTGAACAATTGAACATTGAAAAATTGAAAATAAATACTGTCTATTTAGTTCAAAAGGTCCACTAAAGATGTGTCAACCTTTTCCTTATCTGAGATACCACGAAGCTGACATTTAGTTAAACCACATTTCCTTTTACACTTCTTACTCTATTTTTCACTTCCCCTAATTAAGATTAGATATGTCTTCATTAATCCTAATTAGTGATGAGTTTCTGCACTTGGAACTTGAACAAGTACTTCTTAAAGGGTAAAAAGCAAGATAATACCATACATATGCACACACAGACATACATGCATATAATTATATTTATAAATATCAACCACAGGAAGGGAAAGCTAGTGAGACATAATACGCACGTGAAAAATGAGGCAATTTTAGAAGTTCTCAGTGAGCATTATGTGAAAGTCAGTGGTGGAAAACAAGGAATCTTTATTCTATACGAATAGATCTAATCTATAGCCTCTTCAGCATTAAAAAGATTTGGCTTAATTATTTTTTAAAAGTGATTTAATAACACTTGGTAATTGGGCAAAGAGGTGACCTGGATACCTGGCTTATCCCTGACCGTCACAGAAGTGGAAGCAGGAAGTAGCAACACTGCCACCCAAGGCCAAAGTTTCCAAGAGCCAGTGCGCCTCATTGTGTCTTAAAACCATGTGAACAGGGGCCACGGATCTACAACAGAAGAAATGTTCAAGTTGAGTTTATTATATTCTACTCAATCATGTGCAGAAAATCCTTATAAAAAAAGAAAAAGCAGATTTTTACATTATATACAATCATATATACTATGCAAAATATATACCTTAATCTTTACGAAAGACCTTGAGACATATTTCTAGTTTCTAGCTGATTATCAATGTCACTAGTCCCTTACAACTTAAATTTTCTTTCTTTTAAATGGTTTTCAAAGCCATACCATTAACGATGATTTGTATTTTTCATTTTAAAAATTGTGGCAAAATACACACAATATAAAAGTGACTTTCTTGGCCATTTTGAAGTGCACAGGTCAATGGAATTAAGCATATTCACGTTGCTGTGCAGCCATCACCACCATCCATCTGCAACTCTTCTCAACTTGCAGAACTGAAATTCTGTGCCCATTAAACAATAACTTTCCATTCCTCTTGTACAAACCCATAGTTACCATTTTATTTTTTGCCTCCATGAATTTGACTAATGGATGTACTACACATAAGTAGAATCATTCAATATTTGACTTTTTATGACTTTATTTCACTTAGTATAATGTCCTAAAAATTCATCTATGTTGCAGAATGTGTTAGAATTTCCTTCCTTTTTCAGGCTGACTGATATCCCATTATATGAAAATAGCCCTCTGTTCATCCATTCATCCATCAGTGGACATTTGGGTTGCTCCACCTTTAGGCAGTTGTGAATAATGCTGCTGTGAACATCGATGTACAAACATCTGTTTGAATCTCTACTGTCAGTTCTATTGGGTATACACCCAGAACTGAGACTGCTGGATTGTATGGGAATCCTACTTTTTAATTTTCTGAGGAACCACCATTCTGTTTTCTATAAGAGTGGCACCATTTTATATTCCCACTAATAATGCACAAGTGTTCCAGTTTCTCCATATCCACTATAAGGCATGTAATTTTCTTTATTTTTAATAAATGCCATAGTAATGGATATGAGCTGGTTCTCTTGTGGGTTTGATTTGCATTTCCCTATTACTGATATTGAACATCTTTTCATGTATATGACCATTTGTAAATCTTCTGTAGAGAAATGTCTACTCACATCCTTTGCTATTTTTAATCCAGCTATTTGTTAAGTTGTAAGTGTTCTTTATATATTCTGACTATTAACCCCTTATCAATTTATGATTTGCAAATATTTTCTCCCATTGCATGGATTTCTATTTCACTCTGTTAATTGCATCCTTTGATATACAGACATTTTTTATTTTTATGTAGTTCATTTATTTTTTCTTTTGTTGCCTATACTTTTAGTATCATATATAATGATTCAAAATTTTAGACATAATTTTATTATTCATAATTCTGTTTATTCTTCTGAATATTAGTCTTACATTTTTTGGCTTATTTTACAGAAAATACATATTTTCTATAAATGTAATTTTGCTATTAAATTGCATACTGTACATATGCAAGGTAATCTTTTATTCTACTTAAAGAGAAAAATGCATATACATATATATATATATATATATGCATATGTAATACCAAACTCACATAAACTCACTTTTCACATAATATTTAATATTAATGTTACCTCCCATAAATGTACTTATGAATGTAAATTTCTACTCCACAAGTATTACAAGGAAAGACTGGTAAATAAAATTCCTGTAATGGAAAACTTTAACATCATTTAAATTAACTATTGTAGCAAAGTAAGTTGCAAGCAAAAATACATTGGCTCCCTAAGTGTATTTGACAATTGCAGTATTATTAGAATAGCTAATACAGTTCTAAATATACAAATAAATGTTATAACACTTTTTGCCATCATTCAAAGTTTAATGAAGAGTCAAATATGAAATAATTCATAATACCAATGTCCAAATTTTATCAATCGACTCTCTTTAAAGGAAACTAAAGGTGCCATCTTTGGTGCACTGCATGCCAAATACCCTAAGATCAGCATTTTAAAATTAATTCAGGGTTTTAGGTATTTCTGGATGAATAGCTAGCGACAGTAATTACAATATTATAAGAGTATATGTGGTTCTAAATATCCAACAGCTGGCTTTAGGTCTCATTTTTTATTGAATTTCTTCATCTAGATATAGTCCTGATCCTCATATGACCTTGCAAACTTATCCTAGCTATTATTTCATGTCAGTTGATAACTGTGAAAGAAATTAGCTCTATTTCAAATAAATGAACAACCAAATATTTATCTAGTTTACAAAGAGATCTACAATTGTATTTTGAACTGAACTTATTTCTATTAGTTGATAAATCAGCAATAAAACATAGTAGTTAAAAATCACAGATTTGTGCCAGGGCTCTACCACTTGTGAAAAAGTTACGGAACTTTTCTGAGACCTAATTTACTCATGTACAAACCAGAAGTACTTGGAATAAGTTATTTAATGCATGGAAATTGTAGCGTATGTGGCCTTGAATATACTAAGTGTTCTACAGCAACTGCTATTATGATATTACCTAATCATATAATATTACATTATAATAATAGTGCCTTATATTATCATAATTTTATCATATAGCACATATTAATAAACAATCAGTCTAAATTTACAATTTTACTTGTCTCTTCAGCCTAAGGTTCGTTTGGTATTTGAAAAACAGAAAAGCATCTAAGAAATTTATTTTCCTTGAAGCTCTGGCTCCTGTTACAGTGACAAAGAACCAAAGAGCTGTAACCATAAGCCCATGAATTCAATCTTGACTTTTTTCAACTACTCCCTTGAGCCACTTAAAGGATGATAATACTTAGCTTCAATCTCGTAAGAGTTTATGGTTGGGGATATAGCTCAGCAGCAGAGCATATATGAGGCCCAGGATCCACCCCAGCACTGCCAAATTTTTTTTTTAATTATAAAAAATTAGAGCCGGAGGTATGGCTTACATGGAAGAGTGCCTGTCTAGCAAGCATGAAACCCCAAGTATGGCCAAAAAAAGAGTTAAAAGATAAAAACATGCAAGCTGGGAATGGTGGCATACACGTGTAATACCAGAATACAAGTCCTCAGAAGGACAGGCTGAGGCAGGAGGAACAAAAATTCAAGACCAGCCTAATCTATATTGCAAGACCCTGTCTCAAAAAGTGAAATACAAATGATTGTCATTTGATCAAATCTTTTAGTTATTACAGAATTGCCACTCCACTGGCACTTATCTCACCAAGCTCAGCAAGAACCTGGTAGAAGAATCATTTTCTCACACCTTCTAACTTGGCTCCCAGTGGTATCTCACGAGCTGATTGTTCCCTTCTTCTGTACTTTTTTTTGTCTCCCCCACCTCCTGGTATTTCCTTGTAAATTTCCTTCCAAACCTTTTATTTTTCTACCTGATTTCTTAATGTTGGGACATGTGGATCCTTCTCTCTTTTCTCTTTATAATGTCTCTCTAGGTGATCTCACCACTATTGTGGCTTTACATAGTATCTGTAAAGTGTTGAAGCTAACATTTACATATCAAGTTGAATCCTCTTCTCTGAATTTTGGACTGTGTATTCAGCTGCCTATTCAGTATTCCCCTTTAATATGTCCACTATTAACTAAATAGTCCAAATTAAGCTCCTGATTCCCAACCACAATGTTCTTCTCATTCTCTTTATAGTCTCAATAGTTATCAATAGTTAAAATGCTCAAACCAGAAGCCCAAACATCACATTATTCTTATTTCTGCTTCTCATATCCAAGCCATCAACAAGTCACATCAGCTGACATTCTATATACATCTCAAATGCATCCACTTCCCTCCTACTATTCTAATTTAGATCACAGTGCTTCCTCAATAGCTTCTTAACTGGTTTGCCCAACCTTTATTGACCGCTGACCAAATTCATTCTTTATAAAACACTTTTCTTAAGGTAAAAGTTGAATCATATCACTTTCCTGCTCAAATTCTTTAATGGGTTACTATTATATATATTAAATATAATCCAAATGCCTTTCTGTAACCTGGAAAACCTAAATAATTTGGTCCCTACCCACCTTTCCAGCATCATCTGACAGTCCACTCCTCAAATTTCCAGGCTTTTTTTAAGTCTCAAAGGTTTTGTGTATTCTATTTCCTCATCCTGGAACTTGCTGGGTCCTCTTCATCCTTCATCTTTCACCCGAAATGTTAACATTTGGAATATCAGCCCTTATCTGACCAAGAAGTGTTCTTGCCCCATTATTTACAAACTCAGTCTTCATTTTGTCTATGTACATATATTTATTGTCCCCATTCTAACTCAAAGCTACGTGAGGGCAGGGTCTATGTCTGTTATGCATAATATATATCCTGTGGTCTAGCATGGTAACTGGAAGAATGGAAACTCATAAATATTTGTCAAAATTTTAAAAAGTAAGAGAGTGCCAGTTTATATATCTTAAGATATATTGAGATACACTTTATTTTTGAATCCACAGTGATTAATGTTTTCATATTTTTATAATTCTTAAGGACTTCAAGATTTTGTATTTCAAGGTTGTATATCATTAGCTTTTCTTCTTATGTAGTTCTAAAATCTCTTTACTATTTGAGATTTCTGTTGTTCAGATCCTGATTGACTGAAAATGTACTGCAATCAGCTAGGAACATGTGAAAACTTTCATCAAGGACTCAAAGTAAATTCCTGTATAAACCACCCAAATATATCTTTAGCAAGTAACGAATGATGGCAGAACTTTAAAGAATTAATAGCAAAACTCCTCCAATTTTCCATGAAATAGAAAGACAAGAAATATTACCACACTCATACTATGAAGCCAGTATTATACTCCTCCCCAAACTGGAAAAGGACATGGCAAAGAAAGAGAATTACAGGCCAATCTCTTCATGAGCACAGATGCAAAAATTCTCAACAAAATACTGGCAAACCAAATTCAACAACACATCAAAAAGATCACAATGATAAAGTCCATTTCATTCCAAGATGATCAATAAATGTAATGCAGCACATAAAAAGAAGCAAAGAAAAAAATCACATGATCATCTCAACACATGCAGAAAGAACCTTGGGCAAAATTCAAAGTCCTTTCTGGATAAGAGCTCTGATGAAACTGGGAACAGAAGAAATGCACATCAACCTATATGACAAACTGTAGCCAACATCATACTAAATGAGGAAAAACCGAAACCATTTCCTCTAAAGTCAGGAGTAAGACAAGGGTGTCCATTCTCTCCACTCTTATTCAACATAGTTTTGGAATTCCTAGCCAGAGCAATAAGACAAGAAGAAGAAATGGAAGGAATTCAAATAGGAAAGGAAGAAGTCAAATTATCCCTATTTGAGATGACATGGTCTTATACCTAAAAGACCCTAAACACCTTCAGAAAAGTAGCAGGATACAAAAATTAACAGACAAAAATCACTAGTCTTTCTACATACCAATAATGGACAGACTGAGAAAGAATTTAGGAAAATAATCTCATTTACAATAGTCTCAGAAATTACCTAGGAATAAAGTTAACAGGAAGTGAAAGATCTCTACAATAAAAACTATAAATCTCTGAAGAATGCTGATGGAACGGCTCAAATGGTAGAGCACCTGCTTAGCAATTATGAGGCCCTGAGTTCAAACTCCATTACCGACAATAAAAAGGTTAAATCACTGAAAAAAGAAATTAAAGAAGGTATCAGAAGATGGGAAATTTTCTCATGCTCAGGGATTGGCAGAATTAATATCATGAAAATGGCTATACTACCAAAAGCAATCTATATGCTCAATGCAATCTCCATCAAAATTCCAATGGTATTCCTCACAGACAATAAAAAGTATCAAACCCTAAATTTCATCTGAAAGCACAAAAAACTGCAAATAGCCAATATAATACTGAGCAAAGAGAGTAACATGGAAGGTATTATAATACCTGACTTCAAACTATACTACAATCCGTATCAATAAAAAAAATAGTACGATACTGGCACAAAAACAGACATAAAGACCAACAGAAGAGAAGACCCAGATATGAATCCACTCAGCTACAGTGACCTGATTTTTGACAAAGACACCCAAAACATACGCTGTAGAAGAGACAGCCTCTTCAACAAATGTTGCTGGGAAAACTGGATATCTGCATGCAAAAACTAAAACTAGGTCCATGTTTTTCATCCTGTATGAATAGCAATTCAAATGGATCAAATATCTTAATATAAGACCTGAAACTTTGAAACTAGAGGAAAGAACAGAGAAAACACTGAAACATATAGGCATAGGCAATACAAATACAGCAATATTATGAAAAAAAAGGTCATACTAAGGGGAGGTCACACATGAGACGGGGAGGGCAAAAAAAGGAAATTAAGAAGGTGAATATGGTTGATGTACTCTCTATACAAGAATGAATGCAGAATTTTTAAATCTGCTGAAACCACCATCAGAAGGGGACTAAAGTAGAAAGAAGAAAAATAGAGGAGATGAACCAATTCAGGTTATAATACATATATACATGGGAATATCACAAGGAAACTCCCTGTGTAGTTATCTTAAACAAAAATGTCATTTTTTTTCTTTTACAAAATTGGAGAACAGGAGGGCAGAACACATCCTGCCTGGGGGGTTGGTACCAGTGGGAGGGGGAGGAGGTAGGGAAATGGAGTGGGAGAGTAAATATAGTGTGAATACTGAGTACACATGTATGTAAATGCAGAAATGATACCCCTTGCAACTGTTCCAGAAATAGGGGATGAGGGTGATAAGGGAGAAGGGAGGAAGGGATGAATTTAAGTATGACATATTTGATATACTGGAAGAACTTTGGTAAATGCCACAATGTACCCCTATCCTGCACAATAGTTAAAAAAGAAAATGTGGTATATATATATATATATACACACACACACACACAAATATATGTTATATACACACACAATGGAGTATTATTCAGCCATAAAGAATATAATTTTGTCCTTCACAGGTAAATGGATGGAAATGGAGAAGATCATGTTGAGTGAAGTTAGGAAGGTTCAGAAATACAAAGGTCTCATGTTTTCTCTCATATGTGGAAGACATATCCAAGGACAAATATACATATATATATATGTTTCCAAAAGTGGGACTGTTAGAGGAAAGTGAGGGAGGAGAGAAAGAAGAAGAGAGTGACAAAGAGTGAATAATATTGAAATATACCTCATCTGTATAGGAACAAGGCACATAGCAAAGCACACTGAACAATACAGGGTAGGTTGGAAAGGATAAGGAAGGATAATAGAGGGGGTTAAACTGCTTGAAGTACAGTATATTTACGGATAAAATTCCAAGGCAAAATCCCACCGAACAATGAACAGACACCACAATAATGAAGGACAGGAGTGTAAAACAGATCCTGCTAAGGGAAGAGTACTAGCAGGAAGGGGAGGGTAAAAGAAGGGTGCACATGGTTCGTGTATTTTCTACACCTGCATGACTATGAAATACTGAAACCTGCCAAGACCAATTTAAGAAGAGGGATGGGGAAGACAGAAAATAATGGAGGGGATGAACCAACCAGAGTACACTGTACACATATATGGAAGTGTCACAATGAAATCCCCTGTACAACTATTACGTATTAATAAAAACTTTAAAAAATAAAAAATAAATTCCTATACATACTTATAAACACATTTTCCAGAGCTTTAACTTCTGTTGGAGATATTTTCAGGAGTGGCCCCAACAAAATTGCCCAGGGAGAGACTTTTCTGGCAGTGCTGAACCCTTTTCTCGATCTTCTAATTATCTTCAGATACTTGCTCTTCTCTAGCTGCTTTTTGCTGCCTGTTTGCACCACAAGTGCCTTCCTTAGGTTTCTCAATTTCTGGCTGTGTCCACAAACTTCCCAATCAAAACTTTCCAAGCTTCTATCCTGTCCCCTCTGGTCCCAGATAAGTGATTATCAAGACAGTTTTATTTATGAATACAAGCCAAAGTTATCACAGCCCAGTGTGTTGCTCTTCCCAGGTAAAATTAAACTTTAAGACATATCTTCAATGCTTTCCCAATGGAGTGACTAATATAAAACCTCAAGATGTGAATGCTGAGGTTTAAGTCCCTCAAACCATTTTTTGCCAAATTTGTACAAAGATGTCTCACATATATTTTTTAAAAGAATATAGAGAATACTGGCCCCATATGGTCTTATTTTTCTGAGCATGACTTCTTTTTATGTACTTTAATATTCACAATAATGTAACATAATAACTCAGTAACATTAGCAGTTTGCAGGGTAAGATGGCCACATTACCTATGCCTCAATATATGAAAGCTATAAAGTTAGTGACATTAATAAAAACGTCTTCTTCTTACAGCTAAGCAAACGTCATCACAAAGACCTGCAAGCCCGGGTCAAGTATGGAATTTAAACACAGCAGGCTAGGTGAGATGAGGTGGTCTCTGGCCTGGACCAAAACTCAGTCCTCATTTTTTTTCCATTTCTGGCTCCATCTGCAGCATGAATGTTCTCACCCACACATCTGTGAACCTGGCAGTGAGTCTAAGTTCTGCCTAAAGAACTGGCAAACAGCCACCTCTTGGTGATTCCTTAGATCTAGGCATATTAGCAACAGCAGCTTGGTCTGTCCCTTGAATTATGGACTCAAAGAAGAGGTCTTCCAAGCCCTACAGGGAACAACAGGTTATGCAGTCAGGGAACATCAGGACGTTCCTTACCCAAAGTATGGTACAGAAGTTTGGGCTTTGTGTGGTCAGTTTCCCTGCTCGGTGGACTCCTAACCCTGAGAACAGATGCACATCCAGAGAAAGGTCATACCAAGCTCTTCTAAAGTACAGCACTCATGGCATGGACCCTCTTCCCCAGCCTTAAGGGTTGTACTGAAGATAGGTATCCCAGATCCAGGGATTCAAGTCCATGTTTGCTTGCCAAAAAACCCTTTGATATTATACAGGATGTTCACTATTGAGATATAAGACAGACCTAGCACATCCTCATAAACTTCCACTTAAATGGTCAGCTATTCTTTGTCAAGATCCTAACCAGAACTCAGTTTCTTCCCATCACCACAAAGTGTCAAAGTTGTCCTTGTGAGAGTGCTCAGCACTCACAGTCTTGAATACATTGAATACAGCAGTGACAGAGCCTATGAACCCTCCAAACCACCCTGCCTGTGACTGATTCCTCACTGCCATGACGACAAAGAGATAGAGGATGTCCGATGGCCTGGCCCTGACTGCTACTTTCAATCCAATATTCTCAGTATCCTTTGCCAACTGAAATACTTTGGGATATTGATTAAGTAAAGGAAAGAGAAAAGGTTGCTGTCCCTTAAACTTCCTTGATCTGCTTCTTAAAGTCTGTAAGAAATGACTATTGAAACTAAGAATATTTGAATTAAGCCACAGATTTTTAAAACATTCCTTATTAATCTGTATTTGTAGACAGAAAACGAAAGAAAGACACAAAGGAACCACAGGAAATCTTAATTTTTTTCTTTCCACTGATAGGATGATGTTCCTAATATGCGCCAATCATTGACCATATGGCAGTGAGTAAAATAAGAAGAAATGTCTGGTGTCATCTGGTCAGGGAGACCAAAAGAAATAAACAACAAACACATACATTATCATTGACAGACAGGCAATAGGAAGGACAGGAAAGCAGAATAAATAGAATGCTAGAATGGGGGTTTGCTTGATAAAATGATCAGAGGCCGCTCTGCATGATTTTGAGTAAGCCAAATCAAATCTATCTTTGGAACACGACATTTAACATTTTATAATGTTCATCCTGAATCTCCAAAGTCTTATAGTAAGTGAGGGATTAGGGCATCAGAGCCACCACGAAAATAGAAAACAGCATGAAGAAGACAAGTGTAAAAAGAGAAAGAGGAGAAAACAGAAAAGAAATTCTGATTCATTTTACATAGGTTGTTAAGTGAGTAACATATTTCAGCTTTCAACAAAAGTAGGCTTGACCTGTCAAATAACTGAAAGAAGCTGTATTTTCTGAGCATTCTTTATAAAGACAAATCCTGTGTGATTGGGTAAGGGATCAACTTTTAAATCAAACCTTCCTGACTGCACTCCAGTATGCCTATACATAACTCCACCAGGAAAATCTAGTTATACTGTTATGAAATGAGGCATTGTGTCAATAAGCAAAACAGCAGGTGTTGCACATCTGTTCTTTTACCAATCTTGAGACTATCTCTAGTGAAGCCATACTAGAACCTAAAAACTCTTAGAAAAAACTAGCTAGAAAACAATGCATCAGAATGAAAAACCTAAGCGAATAATCAGACAAATATCCCTCAAGAGTTTAGGTCTAGAAGTAAATGATTTTACAATTTTATCAATGATTTGAGTAATAAAACAGAAGTAAGTTTACAGAGGTCTTCTGCAAGTTCTGTGAGGTTTCCACCCGCATCGTACACAGGCCTCTTAATCCTCATATTTTAGTTACAAGCATTATCATTAACTTAGGAACAAACATAAGTCAGGAATTTCAAAATCATCTTCAATTACCTCTTCACCTCTCCACATATCAGATCTCTACTGATGTCTATCAAATCTGCTCGCTCTCTCTCTCTCTCGCTCATATATATATGTATATATATCTCCCTTTTCCCTCCCTCCCTCTCCACTTCCCCTCTCACCCACAGTGGCTTTAAACTATTTCTAAAACAGAGATCTAATCACTTACAAGCCCTCCTGTAAAGTCTTCTATGTCTTTTCATGGCCTACTCTGAAGTGAGGCACTCAAGGCTCCTTCATAGAACGGCCTCAACTCATCTGCCCAGCTTCATGTTTTGCTACGTCTTTCCAAATAAACTACTCCACCAAACTATTCACAACACCCAACATGTACTGTGCTTTTGCATATGCTTGCCTTTGCGTTATTATTTTTTGGAGGGTGGGGGATTCTGGGGACAGAACCCAGAGCCTGTGCTTGCTAAGCAAGGCTCTACTTCTGAATTACAACTCCAGCTGATGCTGTTTTTTTGCTTCTGGGGTTCCTTCCATTTCCTCTCTAGCTGGGAATCTTTGTCTTCATCATGCAGTTCAAATGCCATCTCCTCTGTGAAGCCTGTGAGTACCTTTCCAGGCATGGTTCATAGCCACTGCCTTGTGAGCCAACAAAGCTCCATACCACTCTGCTTCAGCACAGACTACACTGCACTGTAATAACTCACTTATATTCTGTCTCACTCTATATTGAGCCCGGTAAAGAAAAAACCTTGCATTTTATTCATCCAGTTGTTTTTAAACTTGGCATTTAGTAGGTACTGATGTGATCAGTCTGTAGGATGAATATGGTCTAAGGCAAAATGTTTGGTCAAAAATAAACAAATTAATGATTGAGAATGTTAACTAATACATCCAGATATGGACTAAACATTTGTAGAAGGATATATATGAAATGAAGAATTATAAAAAAGTATAGTAAAAATTACTGAAAAAAGGGTCACTGAAAATATTTCAGTCATTTAGAGAGAAGTTGCCCTTCACCCCTATGAAAAATACATTCCCTGGTTCCTAACATTTGTACTCCTCAATGCCTGGCCAACACAGTTTCTCCTGTCACTTTAAAACTAGTGCCTATTTCCCAGAAGGTCTCAAACCTCAGGTGTCCTGTGAGTGTGCTTAGCCAGCTCTCCATTCTCAACAACTGTCTCATTGACATACTTCTCTGAGCTTTAGTTGGCGCCACTAACTTTTCTGATACTACTCTCATTTTCAACCACCATAGCTGACCTATATTTTTTCCTGATTACCATTCTCTAGTTCTGTTTTTCCACAAACATATCTTGGTTGTTGATATGTCAGATAAAATTGTGTGTGTGTGTGTGTGTGTGTGTGTGTGTTTCCTAATTCACTCACTTTTCCTGGTTTTTCATCTTAATGGCTCTGCCAGCTTTCTGATATAATAATCTTTCAAGCTCCTGACTTATCTTTGGTTTCTGTCAGAGTGAGGGACCCTCACAAGCTATGCATGGATAAGACCAGTCCATTGGTCCACATTTCCATTCACCATCTTCCTATCCAATTCAATATGCAACTTCCTCACCTGCTTGGCTTACACAACAAGAGCCCACTGCCTCTTAGCCACTCCTTTACAGTCTCTCTTTAGCAGGTGCTATCTATTTTCCTCATCTCAAGTTTCACCCCAGCTTGGATTCTGTCTTACCAGGCACATGACAGCTCACCGCCACCTCCAAGCCTTCACACATGCCATTCCTTTGGCTGGAATGCTCTCCCGACTTGCTCTTCTCTGCTGAGCCTCCTGATTGTCTGTTTGAGATATATGCCCTCGATGTGGCTTGCCTCAAGTCACACAACTCTGGTGCCATTCACTCTGGAATTTTTTTTACTAGTACCCTTTTAGAGTTATATATTAGCAACCCTATAGTCCTCCTTCTTGGTATTCCTATTTGTTTTTCATTCTTCACTTGAATTTTCATTTATGCCAATTAGTCACACTGCCATGGTTTCTACCTCCACATCTCCTTCCATCTTGAGAACCATCCACTCCAGACACTACACATTTCTGCCTGCTTCAGAAAAGCAGGAGAGATTAAACTGGAGGACCAGAAAGTAGATGGCAATTCTCCAATTTGGAGAAAAGCATGGACTTCCATCTGTTTGGGATGGTTTTCTTGAATAACAATAATTCAGATACAGATATAGTCACATTTGGTTTTCTTTTGCCTTTTCTGTATTTCTTACCTGTCCATACCAGGCTGACTCCCCTGCTCTATTGCCACATCTTCTCCCTCCTTTTTCAGGAAGCCTCACTTAATTTTCTTGTCACTTTGAGAGATCAGTGTGGACAAAACCCCACGGAAGTACCTGCCAGTTACTCTCTCCCTTTCCTATCCCAGGGGAGAGAATTGTTTACCTGGCAACTAGTCCTCTTCTCCACTCTGAAGAGATATTCCTAAGCAAAGAACTCCTCAGGAAGGGGCACATACATTTTTGCATCACCTGAACACCGCCCATCCCAGTTCCTCCTTTGTAGACACGTATCAAAGTTCTCTCCACTTAGGGAGCTCCTACAGGTTTTGCTCACCTACCACCTGGGAGATCGCAACAGACCCCGAAAATCAGCAGGAGTTTTTCTTTAATCTCTTAAAGAATCGCAGAAGTACTTGATTTGTGTAGAAGGAGAATTAGCATTGTTCTTTCGCTCTCTTTTCTTGGTGGAGGGTGAGGGGTAATTTACTGGAGTGAATTTATTTCAGCCTCTCCCAAATCAGGAAGATGTAAATCCCTCTAAAGCGCCCCTACCATCCTCACGTCCTTTTCCTCCTCAGCTCCCCCTCACCTCCACCCCTCCCAAGGAGAAGACAGAACTAAGTGTCTTGGGATTGGGGGTGCGGTGGAAGAAGGCAGCACCACTGATTTCCACTACTCTTGCATTTCCCCACCTCCAGCTGTGGTCCCCATCTCCATCTCCACTGCAGCAATTCTGGGCGCTTCTACAGAACCTCCAGGCACTTTCAGCACGGTGGGCCCTCCCTCCTCTTTTTGCTCCCAAGGCCACTGTCCCCTGAGGCTGGCACTGCGTTCCTTCTACCTTCGCTCGGGGCTCGGGTATAAGTCGGCCGGTCCCGGGACTCACGTGCCCACCCCGTGGCGGGCTGGGCCGGGCTGGGCTGGGCTTCAGTTCGCTCAGGGACCTCTCTGGGCAGTTTGGCTCACACGCCCGCCTCTTCCAGCGGCGGCGGGCTTGGTTCCCGGCCAACAAACTTCTTCGGGACCCTGCAGCGCCCCGGCCGGGCCGCGCGGCGCCGCCTCCCTCCTCGTCCTCCGGCCGCGGTGGCGCGGGAGCGCGGACGGCGCTGACGGCGGTGGCGGGCGGGGGCGGCGTCTCCCCGCGCCCGGCCCGGACGCTCCCGCCGCGGCGGCGAGGACGGCGGGGACAGCGGGGACAGCGGGCGCCGGTCCCGCCGCGCTGCGCGCGCTGCAGGGTAATTAAGGAGCAGGACCGGACGCGCGGGGACCAGCCGGGCTGGGGTGGCTGCGTCGCGGGGTCACCCGCCCAGCACTTGCGAGCGATGCGCGCAGGTCGGACGAGGTAACCTGGGGCTGGGGAGCCAGGCGCCGGAACCTCCGCTGCACAGCATCTCCAGACACAGACCCAAAATAAAAGCTCTAGTGGCCCTTGGACATTGAGTTTGCTCTGTGCGTTTAACCCCAGGGATTGTTTTTCTTCCGTGTTTGATGTCTGTTTTCACCGCATCTCAAGCACACATAACCAGCAAACCCACCGAGAACTAAAGTGCAACGCATGCAGTCTGCATTATGTGCACAGAAGAACACCAAGTACATTATATGGAGCCTATTAAAGTGGCCGCAGTGTGCCAAACGTTTTTGGTCCCCCCCACCCAACCCCCAAGGAACTACCTATGGAAGGCATAACTGCAGGTGTGCGCACCAATCCAGCAAAACACGTTTACACAGGGAGCACAGTTTTGACATTTTCTTGAAAAGCAGATGCACGCAAATGGCCAGAAACCTGAGCAGATGTCATACACCAGGCACGTGCGATCAAAGGAAAGGGCCGTCGCAAAGCTGCGCAGCTTACCTTGAATTTGTGCCTGAGCCCCTCAAAGGCGCAGTGGAGTCCGGATCCGGCTGCCGCACCGCACCACACCGCCCCGCACCGCCCAGGAGCGGCCCGAGCGAGCTCCCTGCGAGTGGGGAAGGGGGACGCATTTCTGCCCTTATTAGTCTCTCCCAGTGTGACCCTCCCACTCGGCGAGGACGAGGACTCAGCCAACTCATGCACAGGTTTCCTTAATTACTACAATGTTGCGTTAGGGCTGGGAATAATGCCTTTCAGGTTTATGTTTTAGTAACAATTTCACAGACACAAGGACGGTTGGGTGCAGAGGCTGAGTTTCTCACCTCTGGTTATGAAGTGTCTTTAAAGTATTGTATATGCCATGTAGTCACAGGTACATAATAGGCTTTTTAACAGTTGAGCTAAAAAAGGGTATCATGTATGTTTCGTTTTTCACTTTTATGTCAGGAGTTTATATGAACTTAATCAACAGTCTGCCTGCCTTCTTTCTAATCATGCGTGTGTGTGCCGGTTTGTGTGATTTGGCTTGTCTTACTATCCACAAAAGCTATGTTGTGATTTTAAAGTATATCTTTCTATGGGTTGATGCTACAAATCGTGGTCTTTGGTATCTCCTCGATTACGTGAAGGTGCTATTTTTCTGCAGGGGGCATGTGTGTGGAGAGAGACACAAGCAGAGATGGATGGAAACGAGAGAACTTACGTGTGTTTATATGAAGGTATATTAAACAGATACATATTAAAAGTGTATCTGTGCATTTGTGCATACATACACTCACAGTAGATATGTGTGTGTATATATATGTTTATACACACATAGAGAGTGTGTTTGTGATTTTAAAAATTCAGAAAAGTAAGCCATTTAGAAAATAAGCTTTAGAAAATATAATTTGGTTTGGTGCTTATCAGTTCAGTTTTGCCTCAGTTGGGGGAAAAAGATAAATTATATTATTTATTCATAATGGTAAAAATATTATGCTTGAAAGTTACCTTAGACCCATAGAAATAAGCTTCACATATCAGGGCTGACAAATCAGGGAATAAGTAAAATATAAGGCTGGCAAAAAATGAAAATGTTACGAAAAAATTTTAAAGGTAGCTCATTTTCATGTCACTGGAGTGCAGTGAAGTGAATGTCAACTATTGGGTTTTAAATCTACTTTTCATCCTAATTAAAATCCTTGCGGTTTTCAAGTTTACGTCCACAGTGATACAAACCATGTTTATCTGTCAGGATTTAAAACCACCTGATGTGTTTCCTTCTCATATGATTTCCATCACTAATTTTTGGTTGACAGTGGAAAAAGGCCAAGGAGGGTGGATATCAAATGAGTCACGCAGCTCAAATGGCCATTTCAAAAACACGATTCACAAACTTTCATTAGATTTTTGGTGATCGTTTCTATTTTTTAAAGTATTATCCCTGTCTAATTTTTTTCACCAAGCAATTATGTTTTATATACCTTTTAATTACTAGCGAGTTGAATTAAGAGGCTCCGGGCTTTATTTTTCTATTAAATTCACCTATTTGCATTTAATTGATTGATGCTATTTAAAGTAAAGTTTTAAAACTACCTAACAGGGAACCCACAATTTTGCCTCTAGTTTGTGTTTTATAAGCCAATCAACCTCATCTTAGCATTATTTTCACAAACATTTAAATAATTTCATAACCTTTAAAATATGTATGAAAGCTAAACACATATTCTTGTTTCTATGTCAAAATGTCCCTTTTCCTATTTACGGTATTGAACCAAACAAAATTTTGGAAGAGTGAAGTAAATAAAATCTAAAATTATTTATTTGCTCTCTGTTCCTAGATACATCAACAGTCTCAGGTCAATAAAAGATTTCTCTACTTTTCTTTCAGGTGAGAGTTTGGATCCAGGCTGTTTTTGTGATCACAAACTGTGTATCCCTAGGTTTTGGACCTTTATCAGATTCTTTTTATTGAATTTTAAAGGAACTTCAAGTAGAAAGAGTCATTAACTAAACACCTTTTTATTTAACTAAGCCAAATACAATTTTAAATGATCAGGCTTTCTCCTTGCTTCTGGAACTACTGCTGATGAACAAATACCTGAAAATAATAGGGGAATCTGACAAAACCTTAAATTCTGAGAAAAAGTTTGCAGGACTTCTAATGCCCAGTAGAGCATTAGAAGTGTGGTGTGTGTGTGTGTTTGTGTGTATGTGTGTGTGTGTGTGTACTTAAAACTTTTAAAGATTTAAAAACATAAACTGCTTTCAACACTTAAGCCCTATGGAAAACATAGTTAACCATTTTTATGTCATAAGAGCATTTAAAGCATTAAAAAAGGTTCCATATTTGTAATGCCCTACTTACATAAATTGAACAATCTAAAATGAACATTGCACCCTATTTTGATAATTTGGGTATAATAAGTGTAAAGAAATGTGTTTCTTTTAAATCTCACAATCTCTTCTGTTTTATGTTTCTTTCCATTTTTTCTGTATTTCTGTACTCCCAGCTGTGTTGCTTTTCTTTTTCTTTTTTGTAACTTCACTTTTATCCTCTTTCATAGTTTCCATTTTTCAAGAAGGAAGAATTTCAGCATTGCCCCCAGCTAATTTCTTCATTACCAAACCATAAAAGTGTTCTTTCTTTATTGACTTTATAGGGCATGGCCATACATGACTTCCATACGTACTCTATGGAAATCCTTCAATGCGTCAATGGAGGATGAACAGACTTACTGTTAACTGTAGTGACCAGCTCTGACTTGTCGTCCCTAGTATGCACTTTCCATTGTATTCCTTCCTAAGCCAGCACTTAATATGGCATGCTTAAGAGTAAAAAGAAAGTGATCGTATTAGTTTTAAATTCTTATTAATTGCCAAAGTAGGTATTATATCTTTTAATTTCAAATTCTGGTTTTACTGTTATTTCTGGAAATTCTTCTCATAGAGAAATTAATCTTCCACTGGTTGCTTTTACATTGGCTTCCTTTCCTGGAAGACATTCTAGCTCATGCCATACACTCAGTGTAGAAATGAGAGGATCACAGATGTGACTTTCACTTACTGTATTCGCCCTCTTGCTAGGATCAGCGACACTGAGAGGAAATATGATAAAAGACCTGTGACTGGCTCAGGGAAACTTTTATTTACATACACTCAGTTCTCAAAAACAATTTAAGAGAAAGTGAGAGACAGAAATACTCCAGTAGAAAAATAGGTAAATACACCCAAAAACTGAGAGACAATTCACAAAAGAAATACAAAAAGGTCAATAAATTCATGGTAAACTATTCAATTTGGTTAACATGTAAAAGTGCACATTTATAAAGGAATCATTTTTCCCTAATCATTTTGCCTGGTAATGGCAGAAGTGAAGATCATTCTCTACAGCTCTAGAAAGAGTACAAAATAGTTAGGACTTTCTAAAGGTCAACTTACCCGTGCGTCTTAACAGCTTAAAAAATGCATGTAAACTCTGAATCACAAATTCCTGTAAAACAGTAACTTGTTATTTCTGGGTTAGGATTAGAGGGATTTTGATTTCTTTTACTTATCTGTAACATAAAGTTTGTACAGTGAACATGTATTACTATTGTAATAAAAAACATGACAAAGCACAGGCTTTATCTATGACATATTAATAAAGCAGTGGTCTTAACAGAGCCAAGGAAGTAGCCTTCCAAGTACTATTTCCAATCTGCATTTCCAATGCAGATATTCTGAAGGAAAAATTAAACCATTTACACTGAGTCTAGTAATCTCACTAAGAAGCAGATAATAACTAAATCATTCATTCAACCCATATTTTCAAATGCTTCTTAAACTAAGCTTTGCAGGGTTTACAGAGATAGGCTCCATGTGGACTCCACCTCCTGGAGTTTAGCATTTGGTAAGAAAAGGAACACATGCGTACATATATAATTATAACTTGAAAAGAAAATGCAAACTACAATAAAGTCGATAGCGAATACTGAGAGATCAAAGTTCATATGAACTATGCTCATATGTGGAAGCACGAGGGACAAAAAATTTCAGTCGGCAAAACGTCCATTTTCATCACCCATCCTAACTGGAGGGGCATTGTAACTGAACAATTACTCATGAAATTATGGGTTTATTGTTTCCTTAATAAATGTTTATTCACAACACCAACAGAAAACAAGCCTACTTCTCTCCTTACTCAGATGAGGAACATGAGGTTTCTTATTTCCTGCTCAATTAAATCCTTTCCCTGGAATTTAAACACTGTCACCCCATTCTGCTCTTACCAGTTCCCTTAAATGTATGTTAGGCCACATCCAGATTTAGTGACTTGTAACTACAGAGTGAGCGTGTCTAATGCCTACTCATGTTGCTGCCTCCAGCTGAAATGTGAAATGCCTCTTGAAATTCTGCCAGTCCTTCAAGGATTATTTAAGGTGTTATCTATAACATGATTGCCTTCCTGCCCTTCTCCACCATGCAAACCCGCCCCTGCCTCTGCACCGTGCAGAGCGGAGCATGGTTTGTGCTGCTTTCACAGCAGTTCGTTTGCATTCCTCTGCCTTGCTCACAGACATTTCTGGGCCTAATCCTCTGACTTGATTGTAAGCCCCTTGAGGACTGGAATTTTGTCTTCTCATTTTCAGTAATTCCTAGGGCACCTAGTACAAATTAAAGTATTTTTTCTTTAATATAGTTTTCAAATATTTGTTAGAGATTAGATAACTGAGAACATACCATTTTTTTAATGACAAAGTATGGATTCAGTCTCAGAGTATATATGGAAAAATGATAGGTTCATTTTTGCATTGTATCTAAGGGAATTATATCAGTACTCTACTGATAAATAATCACAAGAAAAATTATTCTCATCTATAAAAGACTCCCAGAGCAGGGACTCTGAGGACAGCAACATGTCAAGACCTAATGGTCGCTAGTTTAAAATGTTATCATATACACTCTTTGCTTTTTCCAAATTTAAAGTTAATTTTAATTACAAATAACACAATACTGTTTAATTATTCTTGGAACACGAAACAGTCTCTAATTAAACTTTATTCTAACTTCTAAACATTTTTAAACAACCAATCCTATCTACAAAATGTTTTAAAAGAAGAATTCAATATTGGCACATCATAAAGGATTAGTCAGCTAATACATTATATCAAGTTTATAGCTATAAAATTGGGATTCTTTTCATTGAAACTACTTATTTAGCTCAATCATAGGTCTCATAAAATCATTTAAAAAAATCATCATGTGTTAGGCTCGGTGCTAAGTGCTTTAACATTTTATCTTTTAAATCCTTTGGTGATCCATTGTCCTGTTGTTATGGGTTAGGACTAGGGCTGTTAACAAATCCCTGACAGAGGGATTTGCATCCAGAGCTATCTCATTCCAAAGTCAAAGTTATTATTCACTAGAATCTAGGACCTTGCCTTCAATCACTTTCCATCAAACATTTTCCAAGCACTTGCTGGCAACACAGAAGTACAACACTTGAAGGGGGGACAGATCAATAAGTGCTCAACTGAAGTAGAGACCTCTAAATTACCTGCCAAATTACATCATTCCATCATTAAATGTTATAAATAATAAAAATATAAAATAAAACTATACATCCCTATTTAAGATAGGAATTAATGAAGAGAAAACCATTTTCCCTTCATTAATGTATTCATTGCACCTAAAGTTATCTTATTGGTTCAGACACTGTGCTGCAAAATACCCTAGTGAGTGCTAAGTTAAAAAGAAAAAAAGTAAAGGATAGCAAAGAGCTTTGCTTAGTTAACTATTCAACTAAGGAAAAGTAAGATAAATTTGACTAGACTCTGTTCTCTATCAGCAGTGACAGATTTACCTGTCTTTCTGATATTCAAGAACATTCTTGCTGTCAAATTATTTTACCATAAGCCCATTTTTACCCATCTGAAATATAAACTTCTATGTTTATAAAGCCCCTTTCAAGTAATTATGAGAAGTCATAAAACATAGCAAGTGAAGGAAATAATGATAGTTCATAAATCTATACATATTTTAAATCACTTTAGATGTTAGCCAAAAAATATAGATTTTTTTTCCTTTTTCCATATAGAGCTGTTTTATTTTTAATGATAGCTACATAGCAACTTTTAGTTTTTCAGATAGCCACAGTAACCATTATCTATTCTTCAGAGAGTTGCTTGCTCTGGCTATCTGACAGACGTTCTCATCCTAATCCTATCCCAAGCCGTGGCCACTGCTCAGCTGGTTCTGCAGCAGTGCTGTCATGCATCTTTGACCCCAGCCCTAGGGATGTGGCTACTGAATGTGTGTGTCCCTCCAAAACTCATGTCAAAGTTCTAACCCCCAACTTGATGGTACCAGGAAATGGAATCTTTGGGTGATGACTAACTAGGTCATGATGGTAGAGACCTTGTGAATGGAATTAGTGTCCTTTTAAAAAAACACACATCCTTTCCACCATGTGAGGACACAGCAAGAAGGCAGCCATCTGTAAGGAAGCAGACCCTTTCCAGACACTGATTTTACTGGTTCCTCGATCTTGGACTTCTCACTCTCCACAAGTGTGAGAAATACATTTCAGTTGTTTATCCAGTGTGTTAGTCAACTTTGATGGCGGAAGAATGTGCTTCCTCCATGAAAGTAAGTTAAATGTTAGTGGTTTCCATTAGAATGATAGAGTCATAGTAGACCACATACATGGTATTCTCAGGCATTGTTCAGTCTCTTCCTCCACTGCAGTATAATAAACTAACCCCAAACCATAAACAGTAGCTATTATTGCTCATGAATTGGATAGTTTCGTTTTGGTTTGGTTTCATTTTGTCGGTACTGGGGTTTGGACTCAGGGCCTCACACTTGCTAAACAGACATTCTATCCTCTGAGCTACTCTGCCACCCCATGAATTGGGTAGTTGAGGTTTTTCTGATCTAGGTTGGCTTTGGCTGGTCTCAGCTGATCTCAACTGGGATAAGGCTACCAACTGCTGGCAGATCCAAAGAGTAAGGGCTGTCAGGAAGGTGGTTCGGTTAGGACAAATCAGCTGTGCTACAGCATAATATTCTGATCCAAGAGATCACAGGGATTCAAGACATAGTGAAAGATCATGAGGCCTCTTGAGCGTAGTCTCAAAACTGGCACACAGTTGCTTCTACCACATTCTACTTGCTGAATCAAGTCATAAGGCTAGGTCAGAATCAAAGCTCCATCCCTTGATGGAAAAGGCTTCAAAGTCACATGGCAAAGAGCACAGGCACAGAGGGTGAAGAGTCAGGGACATTAGAAATTTTCTATGGGTAAGAGATGTGCAGAGGGCGTTTTCACGCAGCCCCACCAGTTTCATTTCCTCTTTTGAATGTCTGCTGTCTCCAGAGCTGCCACTACACTGCTGCCAGCACAACAGCTCTAGCTGTAATATCCTTCAGTTAATTCCAGTCTCTCTCAAATGAGATCAGGGAAACAGAAGAGACTGCACTGCAAACTCTCCCTGATGTGTGGAGAGCTAAAATATGAGTTTCCCTACCTGCTCCTTCTTAGAAACTCTAAACTATAGTTTCTGTATGCTCTGCCAAGTGCAGGGTACTCTGGCAAGCTCCTCTCTACAGAAACAGAAGAAACAGTCTTGCCCCACGTTTACAGAAACACAAGCCTCAGGGGAGACAGACCCCGCACCTCAATATGGTGCAGGATCCCTTCCAACCTTTCTCCTGTAGTTTCCCTTGCTTTTCTGGTGGCAAATACTATCAAGCCAGTTCAGCCTTCTTCAAACCACGGAGAACCCTGGAGGGGAAGGTACCTTTTTCATGCAGCCTTTGGGAATTTAGCATTTAAAAAAATAAAACTGTTCTCTGTACAATAACGCAGAACTGGTGTGATTAAAAGTTTATAGAGGAAGGTTCGAAGGGTAACTTTAGATGGAATGGCCATAGAAAGGCCTCTCTAAGATTGTGATATTTAGAGCTGAGAGCTGAAGGCCATGGAGCCAACTCTGTGAAGATCAGAAAAAGGGAACAGCTGGTGCAGAGGCTCTGGGTGATCAGAGGTTGGCCTGTGCAGTGAACATACAAAAGGCCTTAGCCCTGGAAGTAGATGAGCAAAAGAGGCTGAGTAGTCTGGGATGATATAGTATGGGCTCAGATCCTGCAAGGTCTACTAAATATTAGTAAAGAGTTTGTATTGTATACGAAAAAAATGTAGGAGGTGTTCAAGGGTTTTAGCAGGGGAATGATATGAACTTATTTTTTTTGTTTTTGTTTTTTTTTTGACATTTTCTTCTTTTTTTATTGTTTTATTATTCATATGTGCATACAACGCTTGGACCATTTCTCCCCCCTGCCCCCACCCCCTCCCTTACCACCCACTCCGCCCCCTTCTCTCCCCCTGACCCCTTCAATATCCCTGTCTTCTCTATGGGAAATGAATTGTAGCAAGGCAAGCATAGAAATACAGACTACTTCTGAGGTTGTTGTATCTGGACAAGAGGTGGTGATAGCTAAAATGAGGACAGTAGTTATAGAAGGTAAGAAGTAAACAAATTCAATATGCGTTTTAGAATTACGCTTGACAAGACTAAAGGGCTGGATGCAAGGACTGGAGGAAACAGAAGCACAGAACAAACCTGTATCTCAGGGATGCAATGTATTGAAAATAGTTGGGATCAATTGTGTTTCTATGCACATTTTAATCAGTAAAAATTAAACTAAAAATTTGTTCTCAAATTCAGATTCAAAGGGGGGAAACATCTAGTATAAATGATAGATAAGCCCATGTGTTAGAATTTGTATTAGAGTGTCAAGGAAAAGTACTAGACCTCCCAAGTGACCCCCTATCACGCTGTACAGGAGGGGTGCACAGGGGACAGGGGGATGACCTGGAATCACATTAGCTTCTCCAACCTTAAACAGCCTGAAGCAGCAAGTTCTACAAATGAAACCGTGTTTTCCCACAGAAGGAAGGCTATTCATAGCTCTTCTTGTTCCCTGGACTTCAACTAGAGTTGCTATAGACCAGGGTGATTCCTATCTAATCACCCTGGAAGGAGAAAAAGAAGCAGTAGGAGAAAGTGAAGGGGATTCCAGAAAAAGATGTAAATAATAGACTGGTTTTACTTTTCATGAATCATAATTATCAACACAGAGACTCTACAGATATACAGAAGTGAAGGGGAAAATTCAACTCTCTATTTTAGAGTTATTTATGGGCTTACAGAAATAAATCAAACTGAAAAATGCTGTGTTGAGTCAGTGCTAGGATTTTTTAGAGTGGGAACCTAAAGCTACTCGAAAAAAGAATTTTTTTTTTTTTGGTCATCACTGGGGTTTGAACTCAGGGCCTATGCACTTGCTAGGCAGGTGCTCTACCACTTGAGCCATATTGCCAACTCAAGTGATTTGAGCCTTAAAGCCCTCAGCTACAACTCACCTGAACACCTTCGGTCTTGTTGGAGAGGTCCTGCTTTGTGCAAAAAAACAGATAGACTCCTACCATGTTAGGTTGTAATCGATGGGAAAAAGAGACTAGTTTTCTCAACATGTCTTCATTTATTTAGTAATCCCTCAATGATTGGGAAGTTATGAGTTTATTGTAAGAAAACAGAAGACCAAAATATCATGTTGTAAATGATTAAAGTATATCTTTCAATTTAAGTAAATAATTTCATTTTAAAGGAAGAGAAGGTAATAAACCAATTCTGAAAACTAGTATTTGATGTATTTTTTTAACTTTTGAAGCTTCAATGGTGTTCATATGAATGAGATGAATTTAAGGTAAAAAAAACTGTTCACATTTTAAAATGATTTATATACACACATGAAAACCTAATTTTGAAATTGTTTACAAACAGCAAGATGTATCCTTTAAGTGACCAAAAGTAATTAAATTCGTAGTTCTCTCCATGTCTCTCATCTTAATGAGTCTCTCCAAGGGACTGTGCTCTCCCAGGGTGCGGTCTATTAGGAGAAAGATCTGAGATGACTTCTGCCTTTGCAACAAAGAGGCTTTTCACTTGATTGTACATAGAGGGGTTTTGATAGGGCAGCTAGAATTTATTTCCAAATAGACACACTTTCAAGAATGAAAGGAAGCCTTATGAATATTATAACAGGAAAATTGGCATAAATGCTTGCATCATGGTCCAATATTTAAAGCAACAACAAACCAACAGAAGGTCAAAAGACAGAAAAGCCTAGTGTAGCTACCTTTAGATTTAGAATTTATTTCCAAGAATCAAATCTGAGACCTAAGTCACTGGATTAGTGAGAGTCCTTGATCATTGTTCTGGTATCATAAGCTTCTGTGCAAGTATTGTTAATTTGCCACCTTATCTCCAAACATTAACACTCCCTCCAAGACTGTGCTGCTGTGCTATGTATCTTACAGTTCTAAAATAACTCCCTGGATGCTTGTGAGTTAAGTGCTTCTCTAAGCACCTTCTACCAGAGTGTGACTTGTGCCCTAAGCAAAATTGAGTCTCCTGTTCCAACATCTGTTTGTTGCATATTTAAGGTAATATTACAGTTCTTAATACTCATGTTCAATTTCTTCATGGTTTTATATTGGCCCCATATAAGTGACTTTAGTATTACAGGTGTATTTTTACATAAAAACCAAAAACCTCAATCTAGGATTATATTACTGCATGCTGTGAAAAAATAGTGGAGTTTTAAAATGAATACAAGGGTAGGTTTTCTTCAGAGAATGCGGAATATGTTGTGGACCTTAAGGAATCCTCATAAAGAAAGATTGTGCACTATAAAAAAATTGAAGAGTATGAACAAGAAAGATCAAATGATGTATAATACACCAAGGAGAACACATGCTCCAGTTGACTTCTTATAAAGAGAGGGAATTTATAAGGTGCAGTTGGCTTTGGTTAATACCTTGGTAATTTACAAGGTTGAAGCATTTGGCTTTTGGTTTTAATTGGGGATACAAGAGAAAATAGAATCTTTCTTCATCAACAAGAGAGTCTAATGTCATACAGCTTTGTATATAGTTCAATATATACATAGCATATGTAAATAAACATACATATATCCCAATTCAACAAATACATAAAATTTGTACTATTTTTACTTCTTTGGAAACAGCTATCAGTAGGACAGAAAAGATTCTATGTTCCTTATATAAATTGTTCATTGAGATGGTGATAATTCCAAATCTTGACATCACCACTTCTGATTTAGCCCGTTGCAGAGATGTGTAATGATTCTTCTAGATGTAATGAGTGTACGACAATGTCTTTGTGTGCCAATGCTATGTTCTAATTAGAATATTGAATTAAATTTTGTGAATAATTACCTTCTAATGGCTTAGAAGAGCTGAAATGCTCCCCAAAGTGTTTCCTTATTATGCTTTCAACCTTTACCTATTCATCAGATATTTATTGAGTGCTACCATGTGCCAGGTACTGTTATGGTCATTGAGATACAAAAGAGAACAAAATGAATTTTCTTCCCTTATGGAACTTGTGTCCCAATGGAAGAGATGGATAGTAGTTGCAGAAATAAGTGAACAGTGTATTGCATGTCAGAGAGTGACCCAGGGAGAGTGCTGCTGTGAGAGGATTTCTCCTTTAGAAGGATATTCGGGAAGGTCTCACTGCAAAGGCAACATTTGAGCAAAAATATGAGAGAAAAAAACAGGTAGGAAAGGCGAATATGGTAGTGCAAGAGACTGAGCTAGAAATGGGCTTGATGTATTGCGGAAGCACTGCAATGCCTGTGATGTTGAAACAGAGCAACAACAAGGAGAAAGCAAGAAAGAATCTGAGGAATTGTGTTGCTTCCAGTTGCTACATGGGAGTCTGTAGTAGAAAATAAGCTAATAATAAAAGAAACATTGATTTTAATCTATTTATCCTGTTAAATTATTTCTAAGCTTTTTATTTCTAATCCTTATGATTAAAATATGTTAACTTTAGACTACATGTATAAAATAAGGTTTCTTAACTTTGCTTTTCTGATATTTTCAAAAATTTATTTTTTGACAAAGGATACAGTATCCACTCCCTGAGGCAACATTCAAAGGAGAAGCAAGGACATTTAGTCCAGTTCTGGAAATCGCGATATATTGAGGTGCTAGACAAGCAAAAGATTTTCTAGCAGGATTTTCTCTGAGAAGGAAAACATTCTTTCTCTCCTGTATATTTATATAACTTTGTATATGTAATGTGTACATTTGCATTTAAAAAACCCTATTCTTAGCCTATGGAGAAACTAGGCCTGTGATGAATTGCATACAATCTTTTGAAATTCTGTACTCATTAGCTGTTGGGTATGAATTGATGAAAGAAAGGAGGTATTTTCTTACTGGATTGGAAGAAACATCAAAGAAGAGGAAAAACTAAACTTCCAGAAACAATATTTCTTTCATATGTGTGTGTGTGTGTGTATATATATATATATATATATATATATATATATATATATATATACACATATATATGTATCCACACACACAAATATATATATATGAAAATATATATGTATGAAATAAAAATCTGCATATATATGTGCATCTATATATACTTATGTATCTATCCTTACAGATTTTGAATTGTTCACTAAAAGACATTTTTCTGTCCTTATGCTTAAAACCTTATGCATCATGAAGGCATGGTTAAAATTGTTAGTGTCAGACAGAACTGAGTGTAGGTTTATCTTTTGCTACTTTCAGGTAGTAATTAACCTTACTCTAAATCCTTTTCTTATAAAGAACTTGCAAGTATGTTCTCATATAGTGTAAGTAGAATATTCAGAATAGTATCTAATATATAAATGATCAAATTAGCATACTAATAATCCTTTCCTTACCTCCCTTCTATTTTTAGTTCCTAAATTCAGCCAATCACCATTTCCTATTATTCCTTCACCAGAAATGCTATGAGTACTGTTCCTTTATTTGTGTTTTGAATACAATTAACTAAATCACTCATTTACTCATTCAATCAATACTTGTACACAAAAAGACAAAGAGGTGTCATTAACCTTTTAGTTCAAATCATATCATCTTGAATATTAAATTTAGATAAAGTGTTCCAACCTATAGCCTGCATCATACTTAATGGGGAAAAACTGAAACCATTTCCCCTAAAGGCAATAATGAGACAAGGGTGTCCACTCTGCCCACTCCTATTCATCATAGTCTTGGAATTCCTAGCCACAGCAATAAAGGAAGAAGAAGAAATAAAAGAAATACAAATAGGTAAAGAAGCAGTCAAACTATCCCTATTCACAGATAACATGGTCTTATAACTAAAACACCAGAAACACTCTACACAAAAACTCCTAGATGCCATAAACAGCTTCAGGAAATTAGCAGGATAATATGAAATCAACTTACCAAAATCAGTAGCCTTTCTATACACCAACAATGAGCAAAGAAAGAATATCGTAAAGCAATTCCATTCACAATAGCCTAAAAAAAACCCAAATATCTAGGAATAAACTTAGCAAAGGATATAAATGACCTCAACAAGGAGAACTACAAACCATTGAAGAAAAAGATCAAAGAAGACTACAGAAGGTGGAAAGATCTCCCATGCTCGTGGATTGGCAGAATCAACATAGTAAAAATGGCTACACTACCCCAAGCAACCTACATGTTCAATGCAATTCCCATCAAAATCCCAAAGACATTCATCACAGAGGTTGAAAAATATCAATCCTAAAGTTTATTTGGAAACAAGAAAAAGACTGTGAATAGTCAAAACAATACTGAGCAAAAAGAGCAACCTTGGTGGTATCACAATACCTGACTTCAAACTACACTATAGATCCATAGCAATAAAAACAGCATGGCACAACAGATACGAAGACCAGTGGAACAGAATACCGGACCCGGATATGAACTCAGTCAGCTATGCCCACCTAATTTTTGACAAAGGTGCCAAAAACATACAATGGAGAAAAGAGCCTCTTCAACAAATGTTGCTGGGAAAACTGGATATCTGCCTGCAGAATACTGAAACTAGGTCCTTGTTTGTACCCTGTATAAGTACATATCAACTCAAAGTGGATTAAGGACCTTAATATCAGACCTGAAACCTTGAAGCTAGTACAGGAAAGAGCAGGGAATACACTGCAAGCAATAGATATAGGCAAGGACTTCCTCAGTAGAACTCAAGCAGCTCAGCATTAAGAGAAAACATTGATAAATGGGAGTACGTGAAATTAAAAAGCTTCTGCACAAAAAAAGAAATGGTCTCAGCAAAGGAATATATATGTGTTCATTTTATCATTACTTCTAAAAGTATGCATGGATGTTGTAAATACATTTCACAAAAAAATCAAATAAAGTTCTGAGAAAAAAAAAAGAAATGGTCTCTAAACTGAAGAGACCACCTACAGAATGGGAGGAGAAAATCTTTGCTAGCTATACGTCAGACAAAGGACTGATACCAGAATATATAGGGAGCTCAAAAAACTAAACTCAAAAATCAACGAACCAATAAAGAAATGGGCAACTGAACTAAACAGAACTTTTTCTAGGAAGAAGTCCAAATGGCTGAAAAACACAATAAAAAATACTCACCATCCCTTAGCCATAAAGGAAATGCAAATTAAAACCACACTAAGATTCACCTCACTCCTGTTAGAATAGCTACCATCAAGAATAACACCACCAACAACAAATATTGGCGAGGATGCAGGATAAAAGGAACCCTCAGACACTACTGGTGAGAATGTAAGCTAGTACAACCACTATGGAAAACAATATTGAGGCTTCTTTAAAAACTAAAAATAGATCTGCCGTATGATCCAGCAATGCCACTCCTAGGAACATACCTGAAGGAATGTGAGTCAGGTTACAAGAAAGGCAACTGTACACCCATGTTTATTGCAGCATGATTCACAATAGTTGAGTTACAGCCAAGATGCTCCACTACTGATGAATGGATTAAGAAAATGTGGTATTTATACACAATGAAATTTTACTCAGCCACAAAGAAGAATGAAATTTTGTCATTTTCAGGTAAATGGATGGAACTGAAGAACATCATCTTAAGTGAAGTTAGACAGAATAGAAGGCCAAAAGTCACATGTTCTTTCTCCCTCAAATGTGGATTATAGGCCTAAAACAAATGCAGCAATATTATGTGACATGGGTCACACTAAGGGGAGGTTGCCACAAGAGGGATAGGGAAATGGAAGGACACCAAAAATTTGAATGTGGTTGATGTGCTCACTGTACAGAAATGAATATAGAAATCTTAAACTGGTTGGGGCTACCATGGGAAGGGGACTAGGGAAGAATGAAGAGGTCTGGTAGAGAAGAACCAGTTGGGGTTGTAGTAGATATATGCATGGAAACAACACAAGGTATCTCCTTGTGTAGCTTTCTTTATCTCAAACTAGAAAAAATACCATGTGTCTCTTTTTATCTTTTATGTTTTTTCTTCTAGAAAATCAGCGAATAGGAGGTTGGAGCAGGTTCTGCCCCGGGTGGGATGAGGAGAGGTTGGCGCTGGTGGGACGGGGAAGTAGCAAGGAAAGGGGTAGAAGGATGAATTTGGTGCAAGTAACATATATACACATACATAAATGCAAAAATGATACCTGTTGAAACTGTTCCAGGAATGGGGGGGGGGGGTTGAAAGAGAGCAGTAGAGAGGGTGAATTCAAGAATGAAATATTTGATACATTGTAAGAACCTTTGTAAATTCTGCAATGTACCCCCAGCACAGCAATAATAAAAAATTTTTTAATAATAAAAGTGAAAAAGAAAAAAAAAGTGTTCCCACAGCATCTAGCAGTGTCTAACGTTAGGGGTATTCCAAAACAGCCATAGACCTTGTCTTGTATAATTATGAAAAAAACCTAGAGATAATCTTGTATAAATTCCTTGCTTTTAATCAACATTTGGAGTTAAGTATAGCTTAAGTAGCAATAATAGAGTAGATTTGTCTATTAAAATAACAGACATCTTTATTGATAGATGAGAAACAATAAAACAGGGAATTTATATTATCCAACACTAGAATGATAGTTAGGGTCAGAGATAGGACTGGAAGACATTGGAGTTAACAGATGTGAACTTTAAAGTGACTATGAGTAACATGTTCAAGAAATTAGATGTTAAGACAAAGAAATTTTAGCAGAAATGGAATTATATGAACAATAATCAAGTGAAAATTCTAGAAGTAAACAAACACAACAATTGAAGGTAATAAAATAAATGAGTTTATAACAATAAATTAGATACAGTAGAAGAGGAGACTGGTGAAACTGAAGAAACATCAGCAAAAAATAACCAGATGGAATACAAAATAGCCACGGTCTTCTGAGACACAATGAATTATGTATAACCTGGGTGTAACTGGAAGTCCTACAGGAAATGAAATAGAACATAGATCGACAATATATTTGAAGAAAAGATGGCCAATATTTTTCTAAGACTATGAAAGACATAAAAGGTACACATTCTAGAAGTGCTATAAAACCAAAGCAAGATACTTGCAAGGAAAACCACAAGTGAAAGTATAAAAATTAAAGCCATGTTGAGGTGGGGAGAAAAAAGACAGTTTCAAATGAGCAACGTAACATTGACTGCATGAGTCTGAAATAATGCAAGCCAGAGGCAATGGAATAAAATCTTTAAGGTGTTAAAAATAAGTGACTGCCCTAGAATTTCAGAACTTTAGAATTTCAGAATTATAGAATTTCCAAGTCATCCTTTAAACCAAGGAAAAATAGAAGCAACTCCAACCAAACAAAAAAGAGCTGTTTCACAATCAATACATTCTAACAGATTGTGTATACTAAAGGGAGTTTTTCAGACTGAATGAAAATAATTCTACATGTCAGCAAAAATCCAGGAACAAAGAAAGATCAATAGAAAAAGAAAATAAGTAGGTAAAGTCAAATAAATTTTAACTGACAAAATCAAAATGTGAATTTTTAGTCCAAAATATATGTATTCATATACTTCTACATATAAAACAGCACAAAATAATTATATATGTGAACAATTCTATTTATATGTATATATGTGTATTTATATGTATATATAAACATGTAAAATGTATGTGTGTATGTGTTTAATAGCACAAAAGAAGGTAAATAAGGTATACAAAGGTCATTAAATTGTTTAGGAGTAGTAGAGGGACAGAATTTTATGAGATTCTAATTAGTTAAGTATTCATGTTTCATACTCTAGGATATCTATTTTGAAAGGATACATAGATGCTGGAACAACAAATGGGAAAAAAATAAAATTTAGAAGTACTTACATATGTTAAAGAAAGCAAGTAAGGAATAAAGGATATAAGGATTAGAAAGAAATAGAGTTCCCTTTTTAATAGATAATATAATTGTTAGAAAATTAAACATATTTTTAGATACAGTAGTATCCACAGGAAATATATTCCAAGACTCTCCATGGAATGTATTTGAAATGGTATATGCCTATACTGATATGGTATATAACCTACATATTATTTTTTCTTTATACATGTATACCTATGATAAATTTTAGTTTATAAACTAGGCACAATAAGAGATTAACACTCTGATGATGATGTAAAATGATACAATCCCTACTTGATAAGATAAGATGAAGTGAGGAGAATGACAGAAGCATTAGAACATAGCACATTAGGCTACCATTTGTCTTCTGACAATAGTTACCTGTTTCATTTCAGATAGAAATGACATAAATTTTATCACATTAATCAGAATGGCATAACTTAAAACATGTATTATTTATTTTTAGAATTTCCAGTTTAATATTTTAAAATTATGGTTGACAACATGTAACTGATACCATGAAAAATGAAAACCTGAATACTGTGTGCTACTTATACAAAAAATTTATTGTATTCTGGTCTGGCAATAGATAACTATAAAATGAAATTTTTAAAAATTTCAGTAGCAATAAAAACATAAAATGCTAAAAATGTATTTTTAATAAGGTTGTGCATGACTTTCATACAGAAAAACTACAAAACATCATACAGGAGGTATGGCTCAAGTGTTTGTGCACTTGTCTAGCAAACATAAGGCCCTGAGTTCAAAAACCACAACTGCCAAAAAAACTCACAGAAAATACTTATACTATAAAAGGGAAATAGTAACTTTATAGTGGAAAAACCTGACAGACAGACATGCTCTTAACCAAATGCTGATGTTAACATTGTGAGTAGTAAGATGCATTGACATCTTGTACCTCTTGATAAGATGTACTGAAGGGTGCAGCATAACTCCTATCATGCTCTGATGGAATTGCATTATCTCTGTGTAATGGTAAGAAAATATCAGACAAACCCAAGTTGAGGAACACTGCAAAATAATGCTTGATGAATGTCAAAGGCATGAACTATCTCAAATGAAAGAACACTAAGAAAAAATGACAACTAAATGCAATGGGGGATCATGGATTGGATCCTGGGCCTGAAAAATAACATTAGAGGTGCAATTGGTGAAATTTGAACATGGTCTTAGATTTATTAAGAGTATTAAATCTATTTTAATTTCCTTTGATCATTCTACTGTGGTTATGTAAGATGCTATGAAAATCCTATAGCCATATAATAATGATAGAATGCTTTCTTCCTTAAGATTGAAAAATGTCCTCATTAGTTTTTCATTAGTTTTACTCAATATTTACTGAAGTTTGTGTCCATTACAATAAGACATGAAAACAGACAAAAAGTGTATGGATTGTAAATAAGTGAAATTGTCTTCATTCATTATTGACATAATTTTGTATTTAGAAAATTCTTAGTAGCGTATCACAAAACTGCTGCAATTAGAAGTTTACTATGATTCCAGGAAAAAGAATAAATGGGGTACATACCATTTTCATGATTCGATAAAGATATCAGTTTCTTCCAAATTAATCTGTTAAAATGTAATCCCAATCAAAATCTCAGAAGTTATTTTAAGTTTATGTGTATTAATCAGCAAGCAGATTCCAATATGTACATAGAAATGCAGTAACTGAAGAAATCTTAAAGATAATGAAAATTGGACTTCAACTTCTAAATAAGGTTTATTGTAAAACAACAGTAATAAAAACTGTAAAGTCTTAATATAAATATAAACAAATAGACCTGAATCAAGGATCTAGAGACAAACCCACATATATGTGATCTCTGTCAAAAGTGTTATTCATGACTGTGGAGAAAAGAGAATCTATCAAAGCACACTTTCAATACAAATGAGGATTTTACTCCTCCATGCACTGTATTTTAAAAAATCAATGCCAACCAACTGTAGATCTACGAATAAAGCATAAAGTGAAGCTTTTGAAAGATGATATAACAAAATATATCTATTACTTAGCAATAAGCAAAGATTTTTAATCAGAACACAAAAATTCACCAAATAAAATGAATGAACTTTGTTTTATATTTAATGCTATTTTCATTTAAAAATTTTATTTCTCTAATTAGACCTTTTTTTTTTTACTACCACAATGCTTTATACAAAATATGTATTTGTTTTGAGGTGTTGAAGATCAAATCCAGGGTCTTGTACACACGAAGTAAGCCCCAAAATACATATTTTTAAAAATCATTTTTAATTTTGAATGTTTAATGTTTTTCTTCTGCTGAATAACCCTTTCTTTTATAGCTTTTCTGTAATTTATGAAACATTTATACATGTAACACACTTTCAAAATGCTCTATTGACATTTTTGTTTATATGCTCTCTCACCAGAGGCTAGTGCTCCATTTCTATAGAATCTTAGAAACAATATTCTGAAAGAAATACACAACTAAATCTCTCTCTATGTTATTTATTTATAAACCATGAATCAGAGAATTTTAGAGTCTGAAAGACTTGGAGACTTGAATGAAGAGATTGAACAGGCAGGTGTCTATAGTGCAGAAAACTGGGTTTCAGAGATATTAGATCTGTCCCACACTCGCTAACACTAACACCATGGTCAACTGAAGAACTGGGTCCTTCATCCCCAGATGGCATGCTTTCTTTTATACATCTTAGCAATTTAAGTACAGCTCAGGGTGTAGCTCAAGTAGTAGAGCACCGGTCTAGCAAGAGTGAAGCCCTCAGTTCAAATTCCAGCACTACCAAAAAGAAAAAAAGAACATAGACTGCCTGCACTGTGAGCATTTGGAAAACAGAAGAATAATGCTTGATACTCCTGCCATCCTGATACAGTGTTTATTTACAAATATATATATATATATGCACACATATATGTGTGTTTGTGTGTGTGCATGTGTGTGTGTTTGTTAGTTATAGTAACAGCATATGTAAATATGAGAATGGCTTTTCTTTCCTTTAAGTATGAATACATTTTGTTTTGTTCCTGGTAACCTGTATTTATAATGCCTCCATATTATCTTAACAATTATCTGTAATCATCCTACTTTGGAAAATTTAACTCATTACCCCTTTTTTGCTACTGAAATGAGAAAGATGACTTCATTTGAACCTATGAAATTAGAAATCCCTGAAGCAGGAAAAAAAAATACCAAAAACACCTTGAGCTTTCTATGTTGTTAGTCAATGAATTCCTTTTTTGGGTTTAGCCAATTTGAATTTAAATTTATATCACTGGTGAACAATATAGATGCTAGTATTTCTACTGACTAGCACACAGTTGCCAAAGGGTTTATACACCTCTTTTATATTTAGATTCTTTCCAGAGGACTAAATTTAGATTTATGAGGAAATATTTTTTATCTCATTGATCCATGTGAATGAAGTAGAGTTTCTGTTCATTATCTCTTAAGAGGTATTAGTAACTTGGTAATGAATATCTTGAAGAGTTTGTGTGTATTAAATATTTTTTTAAGTAAGTAGCAACAAGATGATCAGAAATGACATGTTAATTGTGCTGGCCATCCCATTTCAAGTATCAAAGGCAACATTTTCTTCTTACTTTAACCATAAAAGCAAGTCTAGTGATAGAAATATCATTATTAACAGAAATAATCAACTCTGATACTTTAGATTTGGTAATAAAGTGTAAGTTACATTTATTATTTTTTTGTATTGTGCCTTGTCATTTCTTTTTTATTTTATCATTTTTACACTTACTCACATGTGTATACACTGTTTGGGCCACCTTCCCCCCCACCCCCTACATTTAAAGTGTGTGACAGTAGGTTGATAGATGACTTGAAAGCTTTTATAGTATTTGCTTACAAATTACTTACAATTTGTATTCTAGAATATTTTTGTAATGGTCCTAGAAGACTATGAACCAATTTAATAACTTTTAACAGCACCAACATCCTTTAACACAAAAATTGCCTTTGTCTAGATTGGGGTTTCTATGAGTTCTGTAAGAGTAAATATTTCTGTTTGCAATAACTCAATCATTATATATCATGAGGCACCCATTGGTAGACATAACCAGGGTGTGGCTCAAGTGTAGGATGCCTGAGATTCTAGAGAGTCTCAGAAATAATATTCATCTTAAAAATACACAATGTGTTCTTCTTTTGGGGTCCTGGGTAGGCAGGAGAAGGTAGTCCAGTTGTATCTCATTAGCACAGTGTTTTGACAGGCTAACCATGTTCATTGTGGAATTGTAGCATGTACAATATGTATAAAACCATATACACTCTGCTAAAAATTAGATGTGTTAGCCCTGTTTCTAAATCTGTCTTATGCATAACCATTCTGGTTATTAGGAACAAAAATAGAATGTTTTAATGGTTCCTTAATGCTATTTATATTTTTGAGTGACAAAATAAATCAAATTTTTAAAAAATGGAGACTGAGTATATTGTCACCAAAATTTTAATAAAACCAAACTAGCATTATAAAAATGAACCAAAACTGGGCACCAGTGGCTCATGCCTGTAATCCTAGCTACTTAGGAAGCAGAGATTAAAAGGATCAAGGTTCGAAGCCAGTCCTGGTGAAGTGTTTTGTGAGACCCTATCTTAAAAAAACCCTTGACAAAAAAGGGCTGGTGAAGTGGCTCAAGGTGTAGGCCCTGAGTTCAAACTCCAGAACCGCAAAAAAAAGAACTAATCTTGAAACTAGACCTTCTGTTACTTCAAGGAGTTTCTTCAACCTAATTTTAAAAAGATTTAGACTCAACACTGAATATCTGAATTCATTACTAAAGCTACACACTTTCTTTCACCCCTCGTAATTCAGTTGACAATGTACAATAAACAATAACTTCACATATTCCTTTAATAAAAATTGACTGTCAGAGTTGGAACTTTCTTTTTTATGAAAAATTGACATAAATAACACATAAGCTTTCATAAAGAGACATGCAAACTATAGTCAAAGAAAGGAGCAAAATTAATACTTTCTCAAATTTTAAACTTTCCTTGAAAGAAAAAAAAATTTAGATAATATAATAAAAATCTACTTATTTATTTATTTTTATTTATTTATTGGTGAAAGACTGTCCTGAAGCTTTTAACAAAGATAAATCCACCCAATTAGTATTTATCCGAGCCAAATTTTAAATGAAACAAAACATTTCAAGTAAAACTTGTTTCTTCACCCACGCTTTAAATATAACAATATAAAACAAAAACTTTATATACTTGACTAAAATGTTTATAGTGTTTTTGAAAAATGTATTGAAATTATTGTGATGTGATCCAAGCCTTCTCTTCCACAGAGGAGGCTATCATATCAGGCAGTGCATAAAGCAGTCAAGGAGGTGAATTCAAGTGTGATATATTTGATACATTGTAAGAACCTTTGTGAATGCTACAATGTACCCCCACACAGCACAACAACAACAACAACAATAATAATAATAATCACAGAGTATTGTTCCGGGAGTTCTGTTCCTCTACTGTCCACCACACAAACTGGACCACTCCTTCTATGCCTCTTTGGCATTGTGTTTCACACAATTTTAGTTTAAAATTGTATAAGAATCACTTTGGGAGCTAATGATAATTCATTTTTTATTCCCAATAATTTGTATTGCCAGTTATAGTCAAATATTTGATAAAAGGAATGAATAAGTTGATAGAAAGGCGAATGAGCAGAAATGAAGAGCGCAGGTTTGCATTCCTGGCTTTTGCACGTACAAGCCACTGACATCGGATCAGCCATCCACCCCTCTGGGTTTCAGTTTCCTGAAGTGTAAAGCAGTGGACATGGATAGATGACACCTGGCATGTTCAGAATTCACATTGATGAGAGGATTACAGTCACACAATGATCTGCCTTTGAGAAAACACCCCTAAAATGTGTATCACTTACAATCTATGATATGAAAATTCCCCGAACTTAATATTTCCTTGATATCTCCTATCCAGTAATAACCTCTGTGATGCTAGTAAATAAATTTAGTATAATTGAGAACTCTGGGAAGGCTGATTACATTCATATTTCTGTATCTTTAATATCTTCTTAGTGATTGCAGGAATACAAATTCAACATCAGCTCACTGAGCAAATTCCTAAAGAATCCTGTTCTTTAAACTTTTTCTTACCTATTTTATAAAGCTTTAACTTCTTTCCATTTTTCTTTCTAAATTGATACTGTGACGTCTAACTATAAAAGGGTCTTACATGTTGAATCTGTATCTCTACTTGTAGGACAAAAATTTTTAATTGAAATGTAGATAATTATGGGCTCAAAGGCTTTGCAAATAATTATGTATGTATTTTTCTAAAGCAAGTTTACCAGAAAGAGGTGAATAATTATATTTCAGTACTCAGTTTTTGCTTTAGCATAACTGAGCCTACACACATCTGCTACTCGCAGACTGAAATAGAAAAAAGTGATTAAAAATAAGAATAAGGAAATCAAGAAAAACCAATCTAAGATGAGATTCATGCAAGAGAATAAAGACATTAACAATTTTCATTTAAGATTGAAAGCAGGGCTGGGAGCCTGGTTTAAGTGGTAGAGTGCCTGCCTGCACAAGGCCCTGAATTAAAACTCCAAACTCCAGCAATACCAAAAAAAAAAGAAAGGGATAAAAAGAAAGACTTGACAATAGTGAAAAGATATTGCAGAACAAAATTCACTCTGAGACAAATCTTGAAAAAAAATGTTTCTCAGATCTAAATCTATAAATATAGACAAATTTTTTATTGGAAATGGATACTTAGCCCCAAATATTTTCCCATATTTCTTTTCATGTATCAAAGGCAATCAATAAAAGGCAAAAAATGTTTTGGACTTATTAGTAGACAATGATTGTGCAATATCGCTAAGCACTATATCTTAGTTAGAATAAGAAAAAATATTTTAGGATGTCCCATCATGGAACCAGTAAGTAAACAAAAGGCCAGGCAACAGGGAAATTTGAACTTTCAGGGTATATGGGGAAGTTAAAGTCAGGGGTGTGGAACAATGATAATGTTTCAGACATGTTCACAAACTGATTGAAAAGGAGGCAGTTCTGTGATTAGTGGGTTAAAATATAAACACACACAGGGAGACATAGGCATGAAGAGAAATTAGATAGATAGGAAGTAATACACATTTCAGGTGGTAGGCACTCACTCTGAGCCAATACCTCCCTGAGTAGGAGGATGCAAAAGAGGGCAGAGATGAGTGAGGTTGGACTTTGCCTTCCGGGAGCTTAGATTCTAAAGGAATAGAGAAACATGTGACGAGGGCTTCCTGGTCAGGATAGAAAGATATCTCTCTTCAACAAAATTAGAGATAAGGGCAAAATAGTTTCTGCTGGGTATTGAGGGGGTGGGGGGGAGAGGGAGGGGGCGGAGTGGGTGGTAAGGGAGGGGGTGGGGGCAGGGGGGAGAAATGACCCAAGCCTTGTATGCACATATGAATAATAAAACAATAAAATAATAATAATAATACATTAAAAAAATAAAAATGTAAAACTTATTCTTAGCTCACAGGATGCACTTAAAGGAGGCAGTGGTCTGGATCGATCCATGGGTCACAATTTGCTGACCCCTGATTTAACAACCAAGCTACTGCAATATTAGAGATGTTCTCCTAGGCATGATCACATACAGAGCAGACTGAACCAAACAGCAGGATTTGGCACATGTCCAATTAAGGTAATACAATGGAAGAAGACAAGGCAAAGGTTTTTCAACTTCAAAGAGAGGAGAGATTTTATGTGTTTATTGTTATTTTTAATTTATCTTACCCATTTACATATCAAAACTGATCAAAATTAGCCATCTCATTGTCAAACATTGCCTCTGATTTCCTTGAAAAAAAAGGATAGAAAGATATGAATGATAAATAGTATACATGTCTGAAAGAGAGAAACAATTTTCTTTCACAGAAGAAGAGAAATATCTTAAATTGGGTTAAAATACAGCATAACAAAGCCTCAGAAGCAGCAAAATAAACAGTTGTTTCAAGGGCTCAACTGAAGTGTAGGAAAGGTGTAGAAAAGTCTAGAAAGTTATTAGAGGCCTTATAAGAAATGTCATGCTTTATTCTTTAGGCAACACACTGCAACTACAAAGTGTTTCGCTACATATGTAATCTGATCGAAGTGTTAATCTCCAAAATATTTTCCATAATTGACTATATTAACAGTTAAAAGTACATTTCTGGCTATTTAAAAAATTGTTGTGCCATTTGAAAATTGAACGGTTTAAGGACAGGCTCTAGAGTTGGCCTCATGTGGTTCAAATCCCATGTCTCCCACTTATTATCTCTATGGGGCATTGCTATTTAATCTCTCCATGCCTTAGTATCTTCATCTGTAAACACATGCATGGTGTACAGGAATAATTCTATGAAAGGAAAGACAATGAGCATTGTAATGATGACAAGAAAAGAGAGAATAATAGAGGCTGTGTGCAAGCAGAAAAACAGTTTTTTGAGACAGGGTCTCTGTGGCCTAGGCTGGCTTCCAACTCAACATCTTCCTGCTTCAACCTCCCAAGTGCTAGGATTTTAATTATGTGCTGCCATGTCCAGCTGCCTTTTTATTGTTTTGAACATTTTTATTTTTAAAAATCCACTTTTTTTCAAGAAAAGGAACTTTAAAAATCAGGAACTTATGAATGTATTATATACACATAGGTGTGCGTGCATGTGTGCACCGTGTCTGTTTTAGTCAAGAGCAATTAAATGATAGCCCTGTTTGCATGCACCATGCACAGAGCAATGCTTCTCAAAGTCCCCTAGCAGCAGCAACAGCATCACCTGGGCCTGGTTAGAAATGAAAATTACCTTGCTTCACCCTAGAATTACTAGATCAGAAGTTCTGGGGACCAGTCCAGTACTCAATTATTCAAAAGCTCTCTATCATTCTGATTCTAATGTTTAAAAAACAATGCATTAGAATTAAGGGCTTCTCTCCGACGTGTGAGGAATCTATTTATAGGTACTCTGGGAGAGAAATCCCTCCCTCTTCAATGCAAGAGGTTATCCAAGCCAATATATATAGGGTGGGCAAGATTTATGAATTTGAGAAACTACCTAGTGCCTGAAATGGTGGTGCATACCTGTAATTCCAGCTATTCAAGAGGCAAAGACAGGAGGAACATGAGTTCAAAGCCAGCCCAGGCACAGTTAGCAAGACCCTAATTCAAAAACAAAATAAAAACAAAGGTTCTGGGGGTACAGCTCAAGAGGGAGCGTGCTCCCCTACTGCCAGACCCTGGGTTCAATCCCCAGTAGCCAAAAGACAAACAAATAAAAAACTAAGCTACCAGTGAGGCAATCTGATGCCAATTAGGTCAAATAATTACATATTCCTATTCCCAGGATACAGGGCAATCTTTTTAATATGAATGTACTTTTTGTCATGTACACTGAAGTTCTTAGCTAAGTTTATTTTAGTGCCAAAGAGAACTTGACACTTGTACTTAGAATAAGAAAAACATAATGAAAAATAAATCCATAAGAACCAATCCATACTCCTCCTAGAAGAAAACATAGAGAAAAAGCTCTTTGATATAGGCTTGATAATGATTTTTTGGCTATCACACTGAAAACTCAATTGGAACAAAAATAAACAAGTGGGACTACATCAAACTAAAAAGCTTCTGTACAGCAAAAAAAAAAAAAATAAAGTAAAATAAAAAAGGCAGCCCATAGGTGGGAGAAAATATTAGCAAACCACATGTCTGATAAGGAGTTAATATCCAAACTATAAAAGGAATTCACACAACTCAATAGCAACAAAACAAAGTAAAACAACCAAAACCCCCACAATAACAAATAACCTAATTAAAAAACAGGCAATGGACCTGAATAAATATTTTTTCAAAGAAGACATACAAGTGGCCAATGAGTACAATAACATACACAGTCATCAGTGAACTGCAAATCAAAACCACAGTGAGATTCGCTCCACACTTGTGAGAATGGTTATTATTAAAAAGTCAAGAAATAATAAATGTTGGTGAGGGTGTGGAAAAAAGGGAACCTTTATACACTGCTGATGGGAATGTGAATTGGGTCAGCCAATATGGAGAACAGTATGGGGTGCCTCAAAAAATTAAAAATGGAAGTATCACGAGATTCAACAATCCCTCTGTTGAGTGTGAATTGAAGTCAGTATGGCATAGGGATGTCTGTACTCCAAGTTCACAGAAGCGTTGTTTTCAATAACCAAGATATGGAAACAACCTAAGTATCCTTTAGCAGGAAAAGGGCTCAATTGTGATATTTTCTTATGACAGAAGATCATTCAACTTTTACAAGAGATATTGCCATTTGTGACAACATGGATGATCTTGCTAAGTGAAATAAACCAATCACAAAAAGAAAAATGCTGCATGATTTGTTATATGATGAATTTTTTAAAAGAAAAAAAGTTGAGTAGAGAGTAGAATGGTAATTACTATAAGGAGGGAGATGAGATGGAAATTAATTCAAAAGGTTCGAATTTGAATAAGGTAGGATGGATAAGTCTAAAGAGTTAATGTACAACATGAGGACTATAGCTGATAACGCTGAATACTGAAAATTTGCTAAGAGGGTAGATTTTAGGTGCTCTTCACATATTCGCAAACATGTAAAAGTTAACTATGAAAAGTTGATGGCTGTATAAATTTATTTTGCCCATAGTAATTACTTCACTGTGTATATGTATATCAAAACATGCTGTATACCTCAAAAATATATAACACAATTTAAATAAGAAACAACAAATACACAAAAGTGAATATTAAAGTACCATGATGAAAAAACATCCTTAAGAGACAATAAACTTTTAAAAATATCTCGTGTCTTAAATCTTAAAACACAAATGGAATTCAGTGACTAGAAGGAATAGTTTTGTAAGAGCAAAAACTGACAGCGCATTTAATATAGCCAAGTATAGAACTAACAGCTACAGTCCCTAAAATAAAATTACAAAGACTATAAATCTTCCTCCTTTATGGTATACTGCTGGAATTAAGGAATAAATCTACTTATGTGTACTCTTAATAGTTCTGAGATTTCTAAGGTCTTTTTTTCTTTCTTTTTTGGGCCTTATTCCAGCTTTGCCCAACCTTACTATGGCATTTGGAGGATGCATACTGCAGTGGGAATATATTATATAAGAATGATCTATGTTCAGTATCTCAGTTAGTTAGTATTCCTCATTATTACATATTACCAAAATACATGATAATATGTAAATTTGGAGCCTGAATCCTGAGTGTTTCCAAGTATATGGTAGCAGGAAATAGAAGAAAATGCAGTGAGTTGTGAATGTGGACTGAGGTGTTTTTCAGCCAAGTGAGATTTGGGCCGTGCTAAGAGCACCGTGTTCACAGGCAACACAATAGCCAAATAGTATCTGTGTAGCCAGGTTATATATAGACACAACACAGCACAGCAAGATCACAAGAATACAATGAGGAAAAAGGAGGCATTCTTTAAGGGTTTTTAAAAAGTCCTTTAGTTCTATCCATAGAGAAAATAAAGTGCCAAGGAGAAACCATATCTGGAAAGACTAAGTAATGAAACTGAAATTATTAAATGTTATTTCAGCCTTTATATTGGTCATTTATATTGGTTATTTATATTGATCAGATTCACTGGATAATCACCCAACTCCAGTTGGTGAGCTGTAAGTGGACATAAACCGTTTACTCAACCCAAAAATAAATGAGTTTACACTATCAGATGGACACAGGAATTCAGAATAGGAGTTATCAAAGTTGCAGTAACATGACTAGAAATGACGTCAAAAGCATTTAAAATAAGCAGAAAACTTAATTTCAGTGAAATTGCAGTGTTTGTAGCATCTAAGTGGAACAGATGTTTCTAAATTTTTTCATGTAAGTTTCTTAAATTTCCAAGTAGGCAATTTGTTAAGCCAGTCTTGAAGAGGTGATAATTTAAAAACGAAAACAGTAGCACCCTTAGACTAGATTAATAACAATGTGGAAAGATTTGTGACCTTTAGTTGTTTGCATTTCTTGCCCTTAACCTTTTGACCTTGATTCCTTACCCACCTAAAGGAAATTGTACATTCAGGGAAAGGTACCATCATCAAATATTCCCCAGTTCTGTCTGTTGATTACAGTTTTATATTATTCACCTGGCTGGGATGTGCCTCACCAATACATTGTATTCTCATCTCATTCTGATGTCCAATATTTCTCTTCAGCTATATTGGAAACTTTTTCTTCTTACAGATTATAAAGAGTCAAAATACATTTATGTCATTAAATGCTAACAACACCTATATGAGGATGTCAAAGTAATTATCTACCCTACGTGTAGTACAGTAAATACTACAGAGATCACCGTGGGTTTGTAGTCAAGCGCAACCAATGACTAGCCATGGGTGTTTTGAGAAGTCACTTAATCTTCTGGTACCTCAGTTTACTCATTTGTAAAACATGGACAAAAATAGTACCTGCTTCAAATGTTGCAACATTTGAGTTGTTAATGCTTATAAAGTGCCTAGAACTGTGCCTGGAAAATATGAGGTTCTAAATAAATAGGAGTTGTTCTCAAGTTGGAGGTAAATCTGATTTTGAATCCCAGTTCAAAAGCTTACTAGTTATGTGTGCCTTTGGAAAATCTCTGCACTTATCTGATCATTCCTTTTCTACTGGGCAATTTGGAAATTAAAAAAGAATTAGGGCCAAGCACAGGGCCTCAAGTTTGTAATCCTAGGAGAGGAAATCAGAAGGATCACAGTCAGAGACTAGCCCAGACAAAAAGTCTCCATCTCAATCAATGATTGGGGTTGGTCACGTGCACCTGTCATCCCAGTCACGCAGGGAAGCACAAATCAGGAGGATCGTGGTCTAGGCTGACCCAGTGTAAGGTGAGACCCTATCTTAATAACCAACACAAAAACAGCTGGAGGAGTGACTCAAGTGGTAGTGTGCCTGCTTAGCAGGCACAGGATCCTGAGTTCAAACCCAGAATCACTAGTACTACTACTACTACTAATAACTTAAATAAGTCTAGAGGTGTAGCTCAGAGGTACAGTACTTGCCTAGCATGTATCAGGCCACAGGGGGAAATTGAAAAAAATATAAAATAAATTTGACAAAGGTGTCATGGAGATTTAATGGAATAAAATATATCATGGCTTTTTGCAATCTCTGCAGCATAAAAGTTGATCATGATGGCTAAGAACTTTTGGTGTCAGACATCACAGATGATAGATTGATAGATGGTAAATAGATGATAGATAAATAGATGATAGATAGATGATAGATAGATGACATAGATAGATGACAGATAGATAAATGATAGATAGATGATAGATGATAGATGGATAGATGATAGATAGATGACAGATGATAGGTAGATAGATAGATAGATAGATGATAGATAAATGACACTATCTATATATGATGCTAACCTACCTAGATACCAATGTTCACTGGCTTTCTAGATCTGGGAGTATATCCCAGATAAGTGCGTAATAAAGGAAAGTAGAATTGTTCCCTAAGCTATCAGGCTAACCTGCACTCACCATGAAAAGTGACAATATTAAAAATTATGCATGTAACAAAGTTATGCATGATCCATTTCAGGATAAGCATCATTTCTAGTTATGTGACAATACTATCATCAAATGTTGAGAAAAGCTATGAACATATTACAAAATGTCAACTGTAAAATTAATTTTAGTGGAACAAATTCAAGAAGTAGGAAAGAGTCATTAGCTGGAGTAAGACCATCTTAATTATCAGTCATCACAAAGTGTCTCATTGAGCATAACCAAGGTCACACAGAGGACAGCTGCTGAGATTCTGAATTATCATGAACCAGAAAGTGAAGCGTATTCAGAAATCAGTGGAGAAAATGAAGGCTTTAATCTATGAAAATGTAATCAAAGACAAACACTCTCATGTCTCCAAAATACATGACAAGCTAGAACAAAGTGAATGAAAGACTGAGAAGGGAAAAAACATAACTTTCCACCTGGTGAAGAGACAGTTTTAAGGATCCCTGCTGAGTGCTGGTGAAACGTCTCAAGTGGTAGAGTGTCTGCCTAAACAGTGTGAGGTCCCGAGTTCAAACTCCAGTACACCCAAAAAAAGGATCGCTGTTGAGCTTTGGTATTTTTATGTACCAGGCAGGAAATGGAGGTCTTATCCTGAAGGCAAGGGTATTTCTTGAGAATTGTGGCCACAGAATCTGTGGCTGCTGTGGCAGTACCTGGGGGCAGGTTCTGGTTCTTCAGTCCTTTCATTCAGGGGATCTGATTTAGTCATTCTTCCTGCAGTTCTAGAATAATTTTGCAAATAGATGCAAGTAAGTGCATGCTTAATGAATAAAACTTTATACATGTCTTACTTACTATATTTATTAAGAACTTGAAGGAAGAGCTGGCAAAGTGGCTCAAGCAGCAAGAGCCTGCCTAGCAAGCATGAGGCCTGAGTTCAAATCAAACCCCAGTGCTGCAACAAAAAAAATTGAAGGAAGAAATCATGCCTTCTGTTGCTTCATATTCTTTGAAGTGTACAAGGTATAATAAACCTAAATATAGGTGATTGCTAAAATTTAACTGGAGAAGTTTTATTTGTTTTTTTGAGAAAGTATAGTCATGGCATATGTTGTTGATTTCTCAGTGACTAGTAAAATTGTGACTCAATATACTTTATGTACATCATAATAAATAAAACAAAAAGCAAAGATTTATGATTAGACCTTTTCATGTACTTAAAACAGAACTTTATTGTCAAGGTAGAGAGGCTCCTATCTGGACACTGTCACTGGCTAGCAATTTGAACTTAGAAATGTTACTTTCTATTCATAGTGCATCAGAGTTGGTTATTAGATTAAATGAGGTAATACAGGACAGCACATTGTACAGTGTAAACCTAGAATTATGGTGTGCTTACTGTAGACAGAAACAAAGAAAGAGACTGTGACTGCTTTTCTGGGTATGCCAATTGTAGTTGTAGAAAATCCCATTAGTCTGGCAATTAGGGAGAGTTGTGAATTCTTAACCTGCAATTTATAACTTTCAGGAAGTACTCACCCGAATTCAAGATTCCTCACATACAAAAGAGAGGCCATTCATCCACACTACCTTTGATTGCTTCAGAAATAAAGAAACATACATTAAGTTTTTCAAACACTGCCTGGCACATAGAATATGCTTACTTGTGAGCTTTTTGTTTTGTTTCCCTCTGTTCTTCCTGGTCTTCCTTCTGTCTTCCATCAATAAACCCTCAAATAGTAGACAGGAAACAATAAAGAAAATTCAGGGAGGAGATGGCAAAAGGAACCATACACCCTGGTATCATAATGACCTTCATCTGATTGCCTATACTTTCTCCCAAAGATCTGGGTGTTAATTCTGGCTATGAGTTTTACTAGCTGTCTGACTGTACCTTTCTTTAATTATTACTCTAGGATTTAAGTTTCTTCATCTAACACTTGTAAGTTTGATAGTACAGGTGGTGAATAAGGATTGAGAAGTGTGGCAAGAAATAACCAAGACAACAAACAGGGGAAAAAGTAGCTCTCATCTCTTAAGCAAAGTCTAAAGAAGAAGAAAGGGAGAGGAATCAAATTTGAAACTCGTGAAATACATACTCAATGGAGCCCTTAAATCCAACTACTTTTCATGATCTGGAAACTGACTTGAAGTACTGGCAACTGTAGAGCACCATCTAGTATTGCTCTCTAGAACTGCAGCAGGGTTTTCTGATTCTTACAGCACGTAAAGTAAATGGGTGGCCGGGGAACAGATTTGCTTTAGTGTTTTGAGTTGTTTAATGATTAAAAATTTAAATTACAGCTCTTGCTTCCATATCTCTCAGACAAATCAGCATTCTTTGAAACAGCTGCTGTTCATTCGACAAATTAAGAAATTCTCATGAAAATGAAATGATCCATAGGTAAATAAATATGAGATATAAAATAGATCACAGCATCAAAGGTTTATTTATTTATTTTTTTCATTTTTCTTTTATTATTCATATGTGCATACAAGGCTTGGTTCATTTCTCCCCCCTGCCCCCACCCCCTCCCTTACCACCCACTCCACCCCCTCCTGCTCCCCCCCCTCAATACCCAGCAGAAACTATTTTGCCCTTATCTCTAATTTTGTTGTAGAGAGAGTATAAGCAATAATAGGAAGGAACAAGGGGTTTTGCTTGTTGAGATAAGGATAGCTATACAGGGCATTGACTCACATTGATTTCCTGTGCGTGGGTGTTACCTTCTAGGTTAATTCTTTTTGATCTAACCTTTTCTCTAGTTCCTGGTCCCCTTTTCCTATTGGCCTCAGTTGCTTTAAGGTATCTGCTTTAGTTTCTCTGCATTAAGGGCAACAAATGCTAGCTAGTTTTTTAGGTGTCTTACCTATCCTCACCCCTCCCTTGTGTGCTCTCGCTTTTATCATATATTTATCATATATTTTATATATATATATATTTAAGAAGACATCAGTGCTTTTATTATGACCTTTTCAAAGCTTATGAATCAACTGCACAAATTTACGAGTTTAATTTTGATGTATCAACTCACGTACTTTAGAAAAAACTGATTTTAATAAAGTCAGTATTTTATTAAAAGAACAAGGCTTCATTTACCCAATAATTTTAATGTCAAACGTTTCTTTTAGTCTTAAAAATAAAAAATTAGTTGTACTTCTCTGAAAATATTTTAAAACAGGGAATGTTTTGGTCATCTTCTTTTCCTTTGCAATTACATTACACATTTTAGCAAATCACGTATTCTACCCTGAGGGTCAATTTAAACACTCCTCCCATTGAGTTTATTGCATATGTAACTATTTAGACATAACTAAAAGAAAGGGAAAAGTTTTTTTGTTTGGTTAGTTGGTTTTGAGACAGAGTCTTGCTGTGTAGCCAAGCTGGCCTCCAACAAATCCTCCTGTCTCAGCCTCCCAAGTTCTAGGATTACAGGCATGAACCACAATAGCCAGAAGGGAATAAATTTTTACAAGAAGGATTTTTTAAAGAATGAGAATAGATTGATTTAATTAACTTGAATTTCACTTTTTAAAAAGACACTGTTCATGCTTGGCAGCTCACCACAATATTCATGTTATATTTCTACACAAGTTTTTTAAACATCCATTAGTTACAATGAAGATAACCACCTGTAGTCTAATAATGATCTTTATGAGGTTCACATTGAAAAAATATGACAACTATCAGTGCTTCAAAATCATAATACTTTGAATTTACATAGTATTGTAATATTTCAAACACTTTTTAATAAATCACTAATTAAAAGACAATCATTTCTCCAACAATAAACTTTATGTAACAAACTAACCACTTGAACCTTTATCTTTTCTAGTCTTCAATTGTTCTATCCATAATTAACTTAACTTCTGGGATCATTTTTTCTTTTGCTATTGTGGCTAAAAATATATTTGTTTCTCCAGGAAAATACCTAACTACTTGATGCCAGGAACAAATGCGAGAAGTAAAGTTCTAACATTCAGGCCACACCACCCTGGAAGCTTCTCAGGAGCTAGCACGTAGATAAAACTGAACCCCATGTTCAGTTTGCCCCACAGTAAGACAGACTTACCCTTTAGTCTACCCTTCTACAATGCCCTGATGAACTGGCCCCACCCATCCATGTACTGCTCAACCTGTTTGTCACTTATTAAATAATAACCTTTATTCCAGTTCCAATACTTCATGATAGTATCCTATTATTAGTTTCTGAAAAAACTATGTTTCCATTCTTCTCCAAAATAGTGCTTACGGCTCTAATCCTATTGAGTCATTTTTGGTAAAAATGGCACCTATCAGGTAATCAGGGGACAATTAAGAGGAAAACAGCCAAATCACTGATTTTCTAGATAAGACAAAACTCACTTTTAATCAGGGATTAGATGTGGAATGATCAGTTCTGTCAAAATTAAACCAGAATGTTTTGGACATTTGAAGGAAATTGGCAGATATAATTACACTTTTATTTTTGATTTGATTTTTGGCATACAAATAAATGTTTTAAATGGCAAGGATTAAAATTATTTGTTAACTCACTTAAATTATGACTGCATATCTTACTTTGTAAAGAATTATCAAATGTATTATTTTGAAAAGATGATTAATTTGTAAATATTTTCCCCTCCGAAATAGAATTGGTATCATCTTTTGACTCTGACAATCTAGGAGCAGTTGGATATGCAACTGTCCCAAAATTACTATTTTAAATTGTTATCTAGATAGACAATTCAAAAATAATATATGAATTATACTGTAATACCCCTTGCAATGAATGCTCCAAAAGAGTATATTTCTTAGAATCAGTTGAAATACAAAGGGTAAAGAGAAAAGTCTCTAATTAAAGGATCTGGAAAAAAATATAATCTTATGAACAACTTTAGTAGTTGACAGATAAGACAACTAAACTGTACTAATATAGAATCAAATACATGAACTTTGATTAATTGTCTAAAATTGTTTCTCTTGAGAATGTGATGATAAGCTTACAGTACTGGATCAGAAATAATCCTAAAACAAGTATTGTTTTGGGAATGTCTCTTTTTGCTTTATATTTCTTAAGTGGGATCATGTCCCTAGTTTATTAGTAAGAATTTTTCTCTATCCCTAAATTTCTCCTGGGACAAAAACGTTGGTATTCATACAAATATTAATTAATTTCTTGAAACGAAAGGTGCTCCATGATAAATTGTGTGTTTTATAATGATAGAATCACTCAAGTCTTGAATTATTTGGAATCTTATTATTAGTGGTGACTTGCCATTAGAGGGTGACCAGACAATGACAAGAGAAAGTGTTACAAGGCAGGAAGGAAGAATCTGCTAAAGGACAGAATTCTAAGAGGTACAGAGGATCAACTTCAGTGGCAGGTCACAGCTGACAGAATGTGTAAGATGCTGGCATATCAGGATGATGTGTGTCATCGCATATCTCCTCAGAAACATGACAGTCCTGTAGATGCAGATCCAGCTTCCCATTGATTTCTATTTTTCCCATACCTGGACTACAGCACATCACAGAGTTTCAGTATTCTATTCAAGAATTTTCTCAGTTATAGTCACATTTGCCTCCAAAACAAATTCCATGAAGAGTATTGAGATTAATAAAAAGTGAACTCTATCAAATGAAATTTAATTTTTCCTTGGTTTATATTCCTTTTGTATCAATTGGAATTTCCAGTGGTTCCAGAATTTAAGCCTATCTGGTAATAACAAAAAATTGATCAAATTCTTGCATTATGTGTATACTTTTGATCCATTTATCTATCATTTTAAAACTAGTCAGTTGGGATCCATACTTTGTCATTAAAATTTATAAAATTATGTGACAGATGAAGTTTATTTGCTAATTATTGGAGAGTATGTAAATCATTAAAATAACTATATGTACTAATGCACACTATTAAAGAATAAATCAACTTACAGTTTCTTTTGTTTGCCACGGTATTAATTGAAGACTTGGAGAATCAAGTAGCCAATTCTCTGGACCATACCTTGAAAAATTAGAAGACTAATCCTCGGCAAGGAATGTTTTTTTTTTAACAAGGTCAAAATGGTAAGCCAAGGATCTCTTATTCTACATTAGTGGAACAAGTTTATGTACTTGCTTAACTGTGTTCCATGGTCGTGTATTTTCACAGTGAAATGAGTGCCTGGTAGAGCAGTAATATTGACTAAAGCTAGTTCTTTCACAAGATGTCCAACTTGAATTGTACTCACAGTGGAGTCAGACACCATTAGGTGACAGTTAAATCTAACATAGGAGAAGTAAAAGAACATCTAACCCTTAAATGTGCTAAAATTTCCAGGTCCAGATAACTGAATCATGCCTTTAATTAGGCAAGTCAAAGTACATGACATGCTTACTAAGTCCTTGAAAATGTGGAGTGAGGTAGTTCTAGTTGGGAACAAGATGTGAAAAGAAAGCTGCTTGTAAGTATATAGCATTTGAAGATTAGAGGAAGCTAACCTGACCACAATGAGAGGAACAACTGATCAAAGAAGATTAAAGCTAGCTTTGTTACCAAACAATGTACTCTCAAATGCAGGCAAGAGATCTGATTAGTTGTATAATTCAGACACTAGCAGAATCTCTACTGACATTTCCTGGGGAAAGATGACTTAGCAATGAGCTAAGTCAATGAGGCGTCAACTACTGGCTTAGGTTCAAGTTGCTGTTTTAGGAGGCTGTATCAATTAAGATAGCAAGGCAACTAAAACAACAACAAGTACATAAATATGAAGGTGAGAATCTGATGGGGACCAAGGATTTAGCCTTGTGATTGGTACCTAATAGCACAGGAGTCTTGTGGCAACATGGGAGTTGTACAGTGAAATTGGATTCTTGATATAGGAAACAAGGCTACTTTCAAAGCTCCTGATGATAAAATTTCCTGTCTCAACTGTAAAAATGGACTCCTGAAGATCTTGATTAATATAGGGTGGATTTTTGTTTGTTTGTTTCCATTTGTGTGGCTCAAAGATGACTAAAAACTAAAACAAACAAAGCAAGGGTTGAAAATGACCTAAAAGCTAATCTTGATGATTTTGTTGTCACATTTTAGAGATTACAGGATGGAGTGTTGCAGAAAATCAGAGGTAAGTAAAAGTAGCCTTCATTTTCAAATCAGAAAAATGGATAAATCACTTAAAAATTCCAAAAGTAAATGAATAAAGAATAAAGATAGATTTGGCTTCCTGGAAAATTTTCCATTTGGATTAGTAAGTAGAGGAATTTTGAACTTTGGGAAAATAGTGTAGCAAATACTAAATAAATTAATGGGTCACTTGGATAAAATACCAAGATAGCATTATTTCATTTTTTAAATAAAACCCTTTCTACATAAAGTAAAAAGCTCAGTGTGCTGTGTGTGTCATATTGAGCAAAACACTGGTTCAAACCCTTCTCGATGGCCCCATGGAAAAGATGGTAAAACTTTAGGTAAGTAATAGTATAGATATTAGCAGTGTAAATTATTTAGAAATATGTTACAGATTCAATGTGAAATTGAAACTTGCTTTGTCTGACTATAAAATGTCCTCACATATCATGACATTAGCTATTTAAGTTTTTTCAGAAATATAGAACTTTGACCAGATGAAATCAGTGCAATTAATTTCAAAGTATATATAATCACATATGCCTCATATTGCCCATTTCTTTATAATTTTCACATTTTCATCACAATTACTTCTACTAAGGTAGGCTTTGATGGGAGAGATCAGATGGAATTGAGACTGTCTCATCTTGTCTAGGCTTGCATTTCATGGCACCTTTATATTCTTTTTGTTAGATGTGTTATAATAGATAATGCTTTTTCCAACATCTTGAAATTTCTGTGAAGACAGGACCACCTGGAGGCCATTCTATTTTCTCTTTTTATAGATTCTGATAAGAATGAACTTTGATAGCAATTTCTCTGTTTCTGGGACTGGTTTTTGTGACCCTGTTGTTTTTCATGCTTTGATATGTAGACATTCATCCTGAGTCGTACATTTGGAATGCAGAATCTTGGGTGCCTGGATATTGTGAAATTTTAACAGGCTAATGATAGTTCATGCAGACAAACAGAAGTCATAAATACTGAGTGCAACTCCAAAAAGTTCACCACTTGTCTTTCTGATGAGAGCCCACCTGTTCTGCATCAGGGAATGTGAGAGGGGAGCCTAAATTGGAATGGAGTTGGAGAAAGTATTGTGTTACAGCAGAGAGTTAGCTCATTTTAGGTTTGGCTCCAGCTTGAGGCTGTTAAGTTTCACAAGTCTCTGCAAGGTACATTAGTCTGTGTTTTTTGCAATCCTGGGCTCCCAAGGCAGATGTAACTCTAATAGTGCAACACTGCCTTAAGCTTTCATTTTTCTATTTTCCCTGTGTGACTATTTTCCTGCTAGTCCATTGTTAGTCTTTTCTGTCATCCTCCTTAACAGTAAGCTTCTTCTTTTTCCCTTCTTAGCAACCTTCCATTTTGATAATCCTAGCTAATTTCTTATCTCCTGCCATTTTGTCTATGTGAAGGACTCCCAAATCCTAATTGAAGTCTTGACCTCTTTTCTAACCCCCAAATTTCGTTTGAATTGCCTGTGTAACTTGATGGACCATTCAACTCAACATTTTCAAACTTATTCTCTAATTTTATGCTCTCAATTCTCAGACATAAAAACAAAAATCTTGCTCCTCCAACTTAAAAAAACCAAACTTTTGTAAGTGGCATCACTAAGACTATATTTTTGTTCACTAAATATGAAAGCTCAGGTTTCTTTTCTGATTGTCTAATTGTGGACAATGTTCCCTGCTATAATATATTCTACTTTTAAAATTAATCATACATACACATGTATATATGTGCATGCACACATATATTTGTTCATTTTAAAGCTACTCCCTAGTTCAGGCTCATTTTGCCAAGACGATTATGGTACTTGTCTATTGGTCTCCCCAACTCCAAACCACACTATATGTAGTTGTAACCTTTATTCTTAAAGCATAGGAATAATCATGTCACTTTGGTGCTTATGATCTTGATAGCTCCCCATGTCTATTAAATTGAATATGAAATCCTTGCCTGATATACTGACAGCACCCCCTCATCCTATCTTTTGACTTCATCTTCAACCATTCATACCAGAGATGAGTGACTGAGGTTTTTGTATTGCTTGGTGCAAATCCCTGGATTCTTGTTAAAATTTATATTTTAAGGTCTACTTTTTAACCTATTGAAGCAAAATTTCTATGAGTGGAGGGTTGGAATTTTCAGGAAACCTTCTTATAGACTTTAAAGTTGGGAACCATTATTCAAAAATTCAGTCAAACTTGAGTTTTTGCTGACTGCTACATATGCCCTATACATTCTTGCCTCTTTCCCTGTGTTCATGTTCTTCCCTCTTCCTTTCAATCTCAACCTATTTGAATCCTAACCATTCATCACAACCACCCCAAGCCCATAGTAGTGGATAAAAAAAGTAATAACTTTTTTCTTTGACAAGTTCAACTTCCCTAAGTCACAAGTTCCTGAACATCAAAAGGATTGTTTCAAACCAAATGATCTCTAGAGTAAAGTTCATCTTCCAAATTGTGACTCTCATTTTTACATCTCTTTTTGGTGCTTATCACATTCTCTAATGATATATATTTGTATCTTTATCTTTTCACCTTTATACTATGAGGAATATAAATTACCCCTGTTCCTATCAGTGCCCTGAAGTGCTTTGAAACATATTTGCCACATAGATGGTATTAAATTAATGATAGCCTCCTTGAGTTTTGTTAAAGGGAGTAGATACATATTTAAATTTTTACTATGCTTTTGCATCCTGGATTTTCCTGCCTTGACCATAATAACTTAGGTACACTTGATTTATATTGAGACTGAATACAAGATGCCATCTAAAGTGATTCACTATTTATTAATTAAATACTACCATGTTAACACCATCTATTTTGGTATTAACATAAAAGAATGTGAAGTGTGAGACATAAAAATCAAAATTCCATTAGAAGTGATATTCTTAGTTCCCTTCAGAAACATTAGGATAGTTCAGTGTGTTTATGATATCAGTGAATTCTTAATATGTATAATATATCAACTGCAATGAAATGGTATCAAAGAAAAAAGCTTTATTTGAAAGAAATCGAACATATATAAGCCTATTACTGAGTTCTGAATTGCAAAAATATAGAAGATTATGCTTAATATTTAAGTATTTTAAGAAATATGCTTGGAATTTAGCCTGCAATATTAACAAGTTGTCAAAGGATTTTGACTATTTCTAGATATGTGCAGATATATTCTCTGATAATGTGTAAAGATTTCCACTAGATTATTCAAGAAATACATAAATTATCTATCACCGGAGAAATGATGAACATAAGGAAGAACTTGATATACTATGAGATCTACAAAGTCATAGAAATAATATTAGAAGAAGGAAATATTAGGTTCTTCTAGAAGAGAAAAAGATCTTTTCTGTCTGCATTATGCAAATAGGTCACAAGCACATACCAGTTATGTCATGTGTACAAATATAAATAGGGCTTGTTATGGGGAAAGTTACAAAAGAGGTAGTAGAGGCCACACTAAACTCTCATCATCCATCCTCCCATGGCTTAGGTCAGGCAGAGACAGTTTGCAAGTGCCATGTATGACAGTTCAAATGAGCTTCCCCTCAACATTCTACAGATTGACAGGAAAGAAGTTTGGGGAACATCTGTATGATCTGTAACAATGGAAACTCTTTTTAAGGAAATGGCCTTGAGGCAGACTAGACATTAGGGAAAGTTTGGGACTTTTAAAACCCATACAGCCTGATTTACAGCACCTAGTCCATCCCTCCCTTATCCATCCCCTCTGAACCCAGAGAACTTCTTTCCAATTGCAAATCCTTTTTTAGGTTAAATTAGGACTTAGGGTACCTGAGAATCAGCATAGGTGTATGCATGAGTTTGCCCAGATCCTCCCCCTGGCAGGAAGACCACTGGAGATGGGGAGTGACACAGATTTTCTCCTAACCTCCAAGTTACGGATTTTACACACATATATAAAGTCCTTCCCTTTTGTTTCTTGCATGCAGCACTTCCATTCTGCCTGGGAGAGACAACCCCCTTTCTCCTTTCCTATAATAAAACTCCATTACTTCCCTTGCTACATCCATGTATCCATGTATTCTGCTTGGATTCTGCCTCCCTAGAGTGCAAAGACAAAAATCTTCTGATTAGAATCGTCATCCTTGTTAGAAAGGGGTCACTTTGGGAACCATTGTCTGGTATCAGCCAGTAGCAATAACTGACCTGCAGAAAGTGTTTTTGGAGAAGCCACTGAAGGGGGAAGAAATAAGCCTTGGACCACTCTGTTATGACTGTCATCAGCCAATCCCTTGGGCTCTTAGGGATGCGCTAAATCTAAATATTTCCATCAGCTCTGAATGACTCCAGCTGGTAATGCTTTCTATACTGTTCTTGGGAATAAGGCAGTTCTGAAGTGCTGACTGGGAGGGAAGCACCATTTCAGATCCTCTGCCAAGTTTCCAGCACCAGTCAAAATGAATTAACCCACTACACTTCTCTCTCACCCATTAATACCACAAACTTTGGGCAAATATTGTAAGAAACTATCTGAAGACTCTGAAAGCAAATAGATAGCAAGCAGATTGCAGAAGAAAACCAAAATGTGAAGGATGACTGGGATAGTGGAGAAGAATATTCTACTTTCTTGGATTTCCTGATTTCTTCTCTTTTTTCCCTCCTTCGTCCCCCACTCCTCCTTCCATTCCTACTTACCTTTCTCCCTTCTTCTGTCCTCCCTTCCTTTCTCTGTCTCCTGGTTTTGTCCCACAATTTGTTCTGATTCAGCAGCAGACACTAAAAACTCTGATAGAATCCACCACTCTAAACAGAGAGCCATAAAAAATGAGCTTCTGTGTACCAGAGAATTGGAAGGGATTCCTATTTTTTCTCTATGGCCTTTCTGAAACGAGCACTGTTACAGTACCAAACAGCAATCAGTATGAAATCTGTAATGAACTGCATCTCTGCTACTGCCATATCGTGATGGTGCAGGCATCTAAAACCTTGAATATTTGGGTAGAAAATTTTGGAAAAGGATGAAAAAGGCACCACATTGTGCAGAAAATAAGGGGTAGAAATCCCTGTTAACTTTCTCTGTCTTGATTTCCCAAAACATCATACCAAATGTACCCCATTCACACAAAATTGCCCAACAGCTTGGGGACACCAGGACTGAGAAAATTCAAACTTTGGGGGCAGAACTAGAGGTCTCTCAAAGCCAGAGAATTTGGGATAAATTTCAGAGAGCAGAAAGCTAAGCTGACACAGGTCTTTAGGCTCACTCACAGAACACAGCCAGCAAAGCAAAGCAAAAACTCTGAGAACCAAATTAAAAGATAAACCACTGCTCGAAGTCCCTGATTAACTTCTGAGTAGCTTGGACAAAGAGCAGACACAAAGAATATAGCAAAAGTGTTACTACTAAACCAATGTTGCATACAAATTTGAGCCACAACTTTGTGGAAACAAAAGAAAACAAAACAAAAATCAACATTCTACAGAGGATTTTAACAGGATACAGAATTTCCCAACATAAAATGCAAATTTTTAACATAAAAATTATAAGGAATTTTCAAGGGGAAAAATTGAACAAATGAAAACTCCATGATCTAGATGTTAAAATTATCAGACAAAACATTACAGTAGTAATTACAACTATCATCCTTGAGGAGTTCAATTCTCAAGATGAATGGAAAACTAGAAGTTCTCAGAATCTATAATTTTGTTAATGGAGGTGGGGGTGGTAGGAGGGGGGAGGTGGCCCAAACAATGTATATACATGTAAGTAAATGTAAAAACAATAAAACAAAGAGAAAAAAAGAAGATATGCATTTATTGATTGTCATGTTGTGCATATGCTCAAGTCAAATGTGTTAACTGTATTCTTTAAACCTTCTGTATTCCTGTTGATTTTTTGTCTACATTTTTCAAACAATTTTTGAGACAAATTCTATAATTGTTCATATCTTCTTGTAACTGCCAATTTTTCATTTATAAATTTTAAACTTTATTTAGTGCATATATATTTAATATTTAATATCTTATTTAGATGAATAATACTTAGCATCACAAAGTTACTTTATCCTTAGTAATTATTTTGCAGTTAGCCTCTATTTTGTATTAATATATAGTATTAATCAGATTAAGTATATATAGTCATGCATCATTTAAAGATGGAGATATATTCTAAGAAATGGGCTCTTTGGTGATTGCACTGTTGCGAAAACATCTAGACTGTACTTTTATGTGAACTATAATGGATACAAGGTGAAGATGCAACATAAATTTATGGGGCTACCTTGGTACATGTCATCTGTTGTTGACTGAAATATTATGTAGTACATGACTATATATAAGTATATGAAATATATTATACATATTAAGTATAACTAACTCTCATCTAGAATCTGTCATGGGTTTTTCTTCATTTTCCACTTTGAACTTATCTTTAGTTTTTATATGTCTGCTGTAAAAAGCATGTGACTAGAATTTCTAAAATACAATTTGACATTTGTCTAGTTAGGCTTTACTCTCCTATCTTATTTTCTGCTTTTTTTTTTTTTTTGTAGTCTGTTCCATGTTTCTTTCTCTTGTCCATTTGAACTATTTTTAGCATTTGACTTTTCCACTACTCATGTGAAAGTTATATAGTGTAATACTTACTTTGACTTTATTGCAGAAGTTATAAAACATATCACTTCTCAAAGTCTAACATTAATAAATATTTTTATTCTTTACAAGTGTGGTCACATAGTCCTTATACTACTTCAATAGGTATTTTGTAGTTTAAAAACTATTTTACAGTTGTGAAATACATTAAATGTATGTAAGTATATGTAACATGTAAGTACATTTTTAGGAAGGGAAGGAAAATGAACACTCAAAGTTCACTGAGTCTAAAATAAAGCTTTAAAATCTGTTGAAGTTTCCTATAACCCACCCTTCACATCATTTTTCCACAGCACAGGAAACCACTATTTTTATGTTTATCATGCCTTTTCTGTCTTGGTAGATTTATCACATATGTATCCCTAAATAATATATTGCATAATTTTCCTCATTTAAAAATACTATATTAATAGAATAATACTGTACATATTCTTTGCTACCTGGCTTTTTTTTTGCTCAACCTTACTTTCTGAAATTTGTTCACAGTGATGTGTACAGTAGTTTATTTCACCATTACATATATTATTTCATTATATGAATGCTCTATAATTTTTTCTTGTGAGGAGACAAGAATTTGATGGACATTTTGGCAATTTCCATCATTTTGTTATTAATTTTTAAAGTGCTGCTCAGTCATTGGTATGTGTGCCTTTTGGTGAACGTGTGCAGAATTTTCTCTCAGGTGTAAATTCAGGAGTAAAATGCTGGGTTGCAAGGTGTAGGCCCATGTTCAACTTCATATCATAATAATGCCATATTTTTTCCAACTTGTTCATATTTTCCAAGATGCCTCGAACAGTTTTCATTGCTCCACATTTTTTCCAACACTTGAAGTATTGTCAGACTTCAAATATTTTTCCATTGGGATAGTTGTGATTAGTTTTTATTTATTTAATTTATATTTCCCTGATTATTGGAGTTTGAACATCCTTTCAAATACTATTGGCCACATATATACTATATGGATCCATATAGCAATACAAAAGTAAAAATAGGCAACATTGATCTATTGTGATAGAAGTCATAATAATAATTACCACGTAGCAAGGAGATGGGCAATTGTTGATTGATAGGGGCCTGAAGGAAGAATTTTGAGGTCATATGTGTTGGATAGCTTGATCTGGGTAGTAGCTACCAGCTGTATACTTAAGCAAAAATTCATTTAGATATAAACTTAAAATTTGCGCACTAACCTATAGCTGTTACACAGCAACAAAAAAGGGAAAAAAACCCCGTCATCTAATAAGGTAGGAAAATGAGGCCTAGAATGGAAGTACCTTCTTGGGTATGAGAATGCATACACATGTTGCTACATGTATGCTATCCGTGACTCCATGGCACTTCTCTAAACAGACGAGGCATATGGCTGGAAATGCTGTCTGTGGGAATGCTGTTGGGAGCTGTTTCTCTATCAGGATAGAAATCTGGTGCTGCCTTTGCTCTTTGTTACTGGAACCACTGTTGAGAAATGAGGGTGAAGCAGATACTGGCATGATCTCCAAGAAGTTCTGGCACACGGAAACCATTTATGGAGCTACTTACTGGTTCTTCAGTGTTTGGATAGACAGGACTCCCTTATGACAATGACATATTTTATCTGCAAATTCATTTTTCTCTAGAGACACTGACTGTGTTGAAAATGGATATTTCTGCAGGGCTAACGAGCAGACAGACAGAATGCTACTAGAGCACAGGCTGGTCAGCTTCATGAGAATGCCACCTGTAGTCACATGAGGCCTCAAATTCAGAAGGGCCCCATGCTTAGTCTAGTACTCTGCTGTTACTACCTTGAAATTCTTAATAATTGCAAACTTGTTTTATTTTTAATTTTAATTTCTTTAAGTGAAGGTCAATAGGGTGATGGGGTCTGTACCTGAACAGGAGAGATATGAGGAAGACACGAAAAAGTTTTGTATTTTAGAAACTTTAATGGCTCCTTCTCCCTGCTATTGAACAAATTATGCAGTCAGTTTGGAGTACAATGGTAATGTGAAACTAGCTCTTTCCAAATTGAGTAAGTATTTGATATATGTCCTAAAATTCTATCAATCATTAATAGTCAATAGTAAAAGCAATAGCTGCTGTGAATTAGTAAGTGCTTTTGGTTGAGCAAAAACAAGGTCTATAGGACTGAATCATAAAATAATAATATACACATAAATATATTATTTGTATTATATGTATATCATAGTTCTAATACTAAAGAAAACCAAGACATTGGTGTGGAGCACTAACCTTTGGAGATTATAATCAAGGCACCTCATTGTGCATCTCTGAGGTAGAATGATTGGATAGATAGACATAGTTTCTAAGAAAAGCAGCGATTGACATGCCTTGGAATTTAGAGACTTCCAACCCGTCCTGTATGGCTGATGTATGAGGGTGGGAGGTCAGGCAAGTGTGTTTGGAAGATAGAATATGCTTCAGAGAGGTTTTCTAAAGTGGCAGCTGGATTACCCCCAGAAAAGCAAACAGAGCAGATGGGCATGGGAGGGTAGTAGGAGGGTGCACCAGTAAATGGGCATCCCAGCTGCTGAGTGGTTCAGACCCAGGACGTGTGGGAGTCAAGCTGGATGGCATACCACAGCAAGAGCGGTAACATTCCCTTTTACAAATATGTTCAGAGAGAAAGAAGACCACAGGGGAAAGAAAAGACCAAATACTTTAATAAAGAGGCAAAAGTTATATAAAGAATAACCAGCTAATAATAAACCTAACTAACTGGCTTTATAAAACCTGGATAAACTGTAGTCATGTCTCCTTGCAAATTAAAAGGGGTTGTTAAATCTCTAATGAGTCTTTTATCAGGAAGTTCAGTGTCATCCTCTTGGGTCATTCTCCACCCATCCCACACAGCAACCATCCAGTACCTCCAAGAGCATCCTCATCCTGAAGGCATTTGTGCAGAGCCAGGGCCAGAGAATACATAAGGAACACAACTCTTGCTCTTTCCTGTTGCTCAGCATTGTGAGAAACTGGCGTGGTCCAGCTCCAGAATCTCATCCAGCTCAGCAGGGCTGCTCTCTCTTGTTCAGGATTGTTCACAAAGTCTTAACAGGGCCCCAGCTTGGGAGGCAATGTGGCCTGTCCACTAAGTTAACTTTTTGCTTGGTATTTAGGTCCAAAGCCTAACAGCTGAGGCAGACTCAGAAATCACCTTCTAGACCAAGTTGGAATAAATCCACACAGAAAGCTTAAGGGCCAATTTAGACATGTTATTTCGGGGACCTATTTTCTCAGGATGATTTTATTTCAAAGTCTTCTTGGTCCTTCCGGAACCCTCCCAAAAACCACTGTGACAGTCCACACAGCTGAAATTTCCAATTTCATATCTCAAGAATCACAGTTTTGGAATTAATTCACCTTTCTCCCAGAAGGCCCTGGATCTCTTCTCCACAAATGACCTTCTGAATACTATGACCCTTAGGGAAGGGCAGCACTGATCAAAGAAAGAAGGTCCTTTGCATATTTTTACATGCCCACCACCAATGAAGTTTCCTTTTGTTGGAAATGTAGGCCCCAAAAGTGACCATGTGGAGAGGAGTAATCTGGCCAAGAGATTCTTTATTGCTGGATGGGAGAGGGAGAGAGCCAAGAGAGAGAAGCAGGAAGGTCAGGGGCTTAAATACCCTCAGTGGGACTCAGCGTGATCTGATTGGTTAGGATCTTATGGTTCATGCTGATTGGAGGTTGGGGCAAAAGGAGAATTCAAGCTAGACTTGAGGCAGGACTGTGACCCTGGAAAACAGAAGCTTAAGGGTGCAGTAAGAACTGAAACCTATCAGTGCCATTATTGCCAACATTCCTCCCTTTTTTGTTTGTTAAGGAAGGGGGGCGTTGTGTTCGCTCTGGCTTCTTCGAGCTGGCAAGAGAGGGTTAGTTGGCAAACAATGTTGGGTTGGTAAACCTCATGATGGCGTACACCCAGGCTCTGAAAATGAAAATTTCCTCTTCCCTGAAGTTGATGAAGGTCCTTGCAGCCACAGGTCATAAAGAGTCTCGAGCCAATCTTCGACCTTCGCATGGTGGGTATCAGCCAACTATCCTTGCGTTTTGGAGAGGTTGGTATCCCTGGAGGTACAGCTGGTTACATTTTTGATTAGCAATAGCAGACATGTAGTATGATATAAGGAAGGAAGCTTAAGAATAGGAGAGCAAGAATACAGGCATTAAGATGGGCATTGGCCAGGAGAACCACTGTGAAATGTTGTTCCCTAGACAATTTCAAGAGTCCTCCAACTACAGAGAGAGAAATGGGTGGCCATACATTATCTAAGACGATAGTAATATTAGGAGGAGCATAAAAAGGTGTCTGTTCAGGGACTACATACGTAGGGATCTAAATTCTGCAAAATCCTATAACTGCCAGGAAAGCTGTAAGCTGTCTTATGGTATGAGGGTTGGGAAATGGAAAATTGGGTTGATGCATTTATGACTCAGGGAGTGAGTCTTTCCCTTTAAGGCCACACGTAGGTAGGTGACCTGTGGGAGGCAGGGGCTGTCAGGATTTAAATGTAACACTCTTGGATAAAAGAGAGCTTTAGCTCATTATTTTATATAAATTGACACTTTGAACCTTTCAAATGTTTGTACCATGTTTAGATAAAGTATAACATAGCACTGTTACAAGGTGGTCATTTAAGACACATAAGCAAATTTGTAAATGAACTCTGACTTAGTAGTACTTAAAGCTTGACAAGATCAGCAGAAAACACAAATAATTTCTTTGATAAAATCTTTCTGTGTAATGTTTTTTGTAGATGTTACTCAGAGCAGAACAATATTAAGATAACCTTGTTATTTCATAGATAGAGGATTTGATTTTAGTTTGACATGACCCTAAAAATCTTTTAGGCAACTCTTAGATTACATTCAACTTTAACTTTATCACACACCGAAGATTTTATTATACACTTTTCAAACTTACTCACACCTTCATACAACATACTAAACCCTTTGATGGTTTGTCCTCATCTTTCCTATTTGAAACAATCTTTAGGACAAACTCTTCTTTACAAAATCCCTTCTCATCCAAAAAACCATTCCTTTTTCCTTTAACTTCTCAAAAAATACATTTATTACCTATTTTGAGTTTTATTTGAATAGGGAGGGCTGTCCTGGCTCACCCTACACTTATCTCATCAGTCCACACTGTGGAATCTCTTTGTTCCTGAAGGAGGGGGCAGCAGAGATAGCTGCCTGGGGCGGGGGGGTGGGAAGAATTTGAGCTTTTAATTGAGATAGTAAATCCTATCCCATCAGGGACACTGGAGTTTTAGGTACTATGAGGAAAGAATGACAGAAGAGGAGGTCTCCCCAAGAGCAGGCCAGAGGCCAGGTAAACTAGCGCTCCAGGGGCAGGCCAGATTTGCCCCAAATGATAACTTTTGTCATTGGACCAGGGACCAGGAGAAAAAGGTAAAACAGAGAAACGGGCTCCACTGTCTAGGAGGAAAACGGCCTTTTGTTTTTCTGCCATTATGGCTCCTCAACATTGATGCCAAGAAGTGGAGTGTGGACAGGAGGCTGGGACCCATCAATATATAAGAGGTGGCACCTCACCTTCCATCTGGTGATGGGAGCACTTAAACCTCCAGTGGTTACCCTTGCAGAAGGCAGGGTCCCAGTTGGGGTCAGGGCTGTCTCCTGGGCTGTCCCCCCTTAAGCATTCTCTGCAGAAGTGCCCCTCCTGTCCACCATGGTAGCAAGTTCAGGATTCAGGCCTCAGTTGGGTGGGGCCCTCTCTGAGAGCAGCAATGAGGCCATGGTGTCTCTTATCTTTTCTCTTCTGTTAGTAAGGTCCCAGACATACAGACGTAGCCATAAATACAGACATGGCTAGCTGTGTTACTTGGCTCAATGACTTTTCCCTTCAGCCACAGTCTGAGTTTTTTACAAATATTTGGGGCTGACTGTTAGAAATTTATCTTTGAGGAGAACCTCTCTCACCTGTGACTCTGAGTCCTCTGTGGTATGCTTTCTGATAGCATTCTTAATATGCTATAGAAAGGTAAGAGGAATTTTTTTTTAAGTTGTTGCTATAAAGTAGTTATTTTACATTGACACCTGACACTCTGGAGTGTCTAGGTTAAACTGTTTTTATTCTATGAGATGGCTGAAGTGACTTTGTATAGGGGACCTCAGTTTACTTTTTTACTTTTATAGAAAAGGTCTAATTGGAGTATGGTATTGTAATTTAAGGAACCCTGTGAAGGCCACTTCTCTTGGTCACCCAAGGCATACTGAGGCCGGGCCTCAGTACAAAGCTTCCAACATCTACCAGCCAGAAGACTGGAAGATGCAGGTCCCATCTAGAAAGAACAAAATGTTAGGATCCTGTCTTTTAGCTAACAGCAGGCAGCCTCTTTAATAAAGGCTACCTTTTTAACAAAGAAATAAATCATTTGTAAAGTTAGAGAAGGGCATTCAGAGGGCATTTCAGGCCAATAACAGTGCCATACGGGACAACTAGTGTTAATATTTGGAGGGAAAAATTTATGCTGAGACCAAAGGTATAGAAAATTCTAAATGAGAAATTTAGAGACCACAGTAATGTCTATTTTGTTATTTCTGGAACTATAACCTTGAGCTAACAATTGGCTTACAAGGGCTGGGTCTGATGCCCTGAGGTGTGAGGTGGGGCTAGGAGCAAGACTTGTGCAAGGCACCACTCCCTCCACACACACCTGGGACAAATGACCCTGACTGCCTAGGCCTGATCCTGCGGCCTGTCACCCCTCCCCCCTTCCTGTGTACTCTGCACACGTTTATTCAAGGGGAAGTGGTGATGGGCCGCAGTCATCACCATGTGTGGCTGGCAACCCAGGATATACTGGGTCCTCTGTATGGATTTTCTTAGCTATGGCAGGCGTTTTTGCTGTGTCCAGAAGCTGGCATCCTGTGCACAGGTGTGCCTGTTTGCTTTCCCTCCTCCCCTTGTGGGGGCAGAGTTAGAGCGTAAGCATCGCAGCTGCAGGTTTTTGTAAATGCTTTTGTAAAGCAGTGGATTTAAAATTACTTTAGACTGAGAGGCCTGGCAAACTAGTTGGAATAACTTAAGTCATAAGGTACCAGGTTACAAGTTTTTCATGGGAGGCAGGGTCCCAGTAAGCCCAGGGAGGGGAAGGCAGACAGAGACAAAGGACATGTGGTGAGACCATGGAGGAGGCAGAAAGGTGTGCTGACATCTTAGGTAAGGGAGGGGAAGGCAGAGCCTGGAGGCATGACACATGCCTGAGGAATTAGCCATCACCTGTGCCTCTGGGTCGCTCCCATTGACTGGTACTGGCAGGCTTTCAGCAAAATAAAACCTCCACTCTCCAGTCACTGAATAAATCTGGGGCTTTATCTCAGCCCAGAGGAAGGGAACATGAGCTCTCCCAGAGCTGGAACCGCCTTGAGGCCAGAAGTGGCAAGGAGTGGCTTGCTTAACTCCATGACAGGGAAAGTTTTTCAGGAAAATAGGAGGAGATAGGTATGGTAAGCAGTGCAAGAAGTCTGTTTACATGGGGAAGGAGGTTTGGGAGAGGAATTGGCTAATTTAGAAACTGGTTTACAGGCTGATAGAATCTGCACAGGGGAACAGAAAGTACAGAGGGAGGGTTTGAGGTCAGACAGCCAGATTTAGACGGAGGTATGAAAAGGCTTGGACATAATGGAATCTCTCCCCATCGTCCCAATTGCTCACAGTAGTTACATGTCCCATAAAAGGTTGGGATCTAAAGACCCGAAAAGGGGCTAGTGATTTTGGTTGTCTAAAGGATAAGTGGGCCAGATTTGAGTGCAAAAGCGGATCAAATTTTTGGTTTTATATCTGGGGTCAAACCCAAGGTGTCCAAATTATTGAGGAGGCATCTCAGTGGGGAGTCAGACGGCAAAGAGGAGGTGGCCCAAATAGTGGGAGCCGGTTGGAAGGACATATGGAATCACGGAGTGTCCCCACATGGCTCGAATATCCTGAGAATGGTACAAGATGCACGAGAAACAGTCATCTCTGCATTCAAGTGGCTTGTAGGGCTCCCGGGGCCTGGAGGCTGTGGGCCACCCGGAGCCAGGCTTTGCAGATGGGCGGTCTCTGAGACCGATGACAAAAATAGACCCAAGCCAAACAGAGGGAAGGGAACCCCCTCTACCGTCTGAGTCCCAGAGATATCCATAAAGGGGGAGTGTTTAAACCCCAGAGAAAAAGAAGGGAGAGACCGAAAAGGGAGCCCAATAAGGGTATGTGGACTCACCAAAGAATGTCCGGTGTTGGATGCAAGCAGGGCAATCAGGAGGATGAGGCCTGGCCAGTCACATCCTCAGGGTGGTCGTGGGGTGAGTTGGAATGGAGGTCCCACCAGGATTAGTGGGGAGCCCCCATCCAAGTCATGGCACCAAATTGTTGGAAATGTAGGCCCCAAAAGTGACCACATGGAAAGGAATGATCTGGCCAAGAGATTCTTTATTGCTGGATGGGAGAGGGAGAGAGCCAAGACAGAGAAGCAGGAAGGGCAGGGGCTTAAATACCCCTCAGTGGGACTCAGCATGATCTGATTGGTTAGGATCTTATGGTTTATGCTGATTGGAGGTTGGGGCAGAAGGAGGATTCAAGCTAGACTTGAGGCAGGACTGTGACCCTGGAAAACAGAAGCTAAAGGGTACAGTAAGAACTGAAACCTATCGGCGCCATTATTGCCAACACCTTTACCTGCTGGTAATAAAGTGAAGGAGACCTTCAGGAATTCCTCATAAAAGCAAACAAACAAACAAGCAAAAATAAAAATCAGCTGCTGAGATTGTCTCCTTTTTTTTTTTTTTTTGACAGTACTGAGGTTTGAACTCAGGGCCTTGTGCTTGCTAGGTAGGTACTCTACCACTTGAGCCATGACCCCAACCCTTTTTTTGCAACTTTTTGGATAGAGTCTCACTTTTTGCCTAAGCAGGCCTAGGACTGTAATCTTCCTGTGGCCTCAGCCATAGCTGGGACAACAGGCATGTGCCAAACATGTCTGGCTTGTTGGTTCAGATGGGATCACACTAACTTTTTGCCAAGGCTGGCCTCAAACTGAGATTCTTGTGATCTGATTTCTGCCTCCCAAGTAGCTGAGATTATGGCATAAGCCACTATACCCAGGCTGTCTTGCCTTTCTGAAGCTACCAGAAACACCAATAACTTTTCTTATTAAAATACATGTGTGACATATGCATGGAAACAACACAAGGAATCTCCCTGTATAGCTATCTTCATCTCAAACTATCAGAAATGCTATGCTTTTCTTTTTATTTCATATGTTTTTTCTTCAACAAAATCAGAGAACAAGAGGGTTGAACAGATTCTGCCCGGAAGTGGGGGTTGGGGGTTGGGGAGGTGGCCCAAATAATGTACACACATGTGAATAAATGTAAAAATGATAAAATAAAATTAAAAGAAAGCCACATTAATGAGTAGGACTAATGTATCTGCCATACTAGGCATTCCATTTTGCACAAAGCACTATACATAGAAGTATTTAAAGACTACTGTGTGTGTTTGTAATTTTTTAGAGTGGCAGTTTCACATTTTCATTTGACAAGAATTTATGGATAAGTAGCCTCAGGCCTAGAGGTTCAAATGAAGGAAATTGATAAGCAATTAGACCATGTGAATACAACAAGGTGCAAGTAGAGGAAAATGATAAGCAACTAGGCCATTTTAATACAACATAGCAAATGCTTGTGCTGGCTTAATGAGTACAGTGTTGTACAATTACTTTAAAGGCTCTATTAAGTAGGTCTTTTTTGTTGTTACAAATGTCTTAAGTCATGTGGAGTTTATTAAAAGGCTCCATGTGGAAATAAGTAAAGCATAAATAGTGCTCATTCATTCAGCTTCCTGCAAATCCAGGAAACGGTCTCAAAACAGGCCTCACAAGAAGAACTGGAATCTTCTTTGGTAGGGTTGGATTTCATGAACTTCAGGAATGTAAAAGTCATTTAGGATCCAGTCAGTTCTATCATTAATCTGTCCAGTGTTTCAATCCTTTATCTTGTCTGCTCTTGCTAATTAAATTTTCACTTACCTGCTTCTTTCTAATTTCAAGCATGTATGTCTTGCTCCTTTCTCTTGGTTTTTGAAAATTCACTGATTCTGCCTTGTGACTTCTATTGCCAGGGCACTGCCTTCTTTCTGTATATCTTTTTTCTACTCTGCTTACCAACTGAACATCTCTGTTTTGCATTGTCTCTCTCTTTCTCTCCCTTTGTCTTCTGAATCAAGACTTCATGAGATCACATTCAGTTTATCCTCATTTTCATTTGGCCAAACTTCTTGGGCCTCCCAAATCTCTCACTGTCTGGTATACAGACTGTTTGCTGTTCTCTTCCTCAGCCTCATCATCTGACCAAGGAACCAGAATCATACAGAGTGTAACATAGGCACTAATGTGTCCTAATATCAATGTGATGAAGGGTTATGGCCAGGTTCAAGGGGTCTGTGGATATGAAATGTACTTGGAGACAAGGTCTGACATTACAAAAATGGAGGTCAGTTTTTAAAAAACCTTGTAAAATACTTAGACAGCATTCAAGTTGTCAATCACAAAACTTTGTTAGAAATATTGCATGAGGGGGTAAGATACCTTTATAAAATGAATATAAAAGCTTTTAGGCTTGTATCTTACAGATTTCAAGGTCTTGACTTGAAGCTACAGATGAGTAACGTCACGTGTGAGGCTTTAGGGAGTCACAGTGTTGTAGTTTTTTGCTTTCTCAAGTATTCTCTTTTACTATCTGGTTTAGTATGTAGGCTACACATACAGAAATTGTAAACAGCTGGTTTTTTTGAGACTATAAGATATCTAAGCATAACCATAGGCTAAACTCACAGTCAATTTTAGAGGTAATTTTATCAAAAGCAGCATTTTTGTAATTCTCTTACTTTGTAAAGCACAATAGCAGTAAATGTGACTTCTCAGAGTCAATTGTTTGCATTCTGCATTTTAGTTTTCATAAAGTCTTACAAAATGAATATAAACATATATCTAGTCATTTGAATCATTGGAAATACCATGTAACTGAGTGCTCATTTGTAGTTTATATTTCGTGTCCATTGCACCGAGGAAAGGTCAGATGACATATGACCATACAGGCTCACCACCTTCCCAAGAACCTCTTTCCTTAGCCAGGGTTATAATCACATTGTGAACAAATGGTTTTAAGACTCCTTTCTGTATGTCCCATTCTGTAATAATTTGTTAAGACAATATATGCAATGATAAATAGTTCTATTTTCAATTCCGGCAGTAAAATTGCCCTTCATTAGTGCTAATACTCTAATTATCTGCAAGTGAAAAAGAGAATTCTCACAATTTTCAAGTGACTAAACTTTGAAACTGACACTCAAGTATTACTCATTAGCCGAGATTTAGGTAAATATAAATTCTGATTATACTTAATTAGCAGAAAAAGACTTGAAAGTTACTATTTTGCACCACACACTTAACAGGAAGAGGCATTTTCTAGATTTGTGTTATTGAAATCAAAATTCCCAAACAGATTAATTTTAAAACCAGACATGAGTGTTAAACCCAGGGCTGGATGATTTTTGTTTCAGCAAAATATCATCATGCACATATTAAAATAATGTTATTAAAATGGATCTTCTTTTGAAGTTTTGCTTGAACTTTTTGTTTTAAAATGATATACGATGTATAAGCTCCAGTCATTTATACATAGATTTATGTTTTTATTTAAATAGCATCATAAAATAATTTAAATTAGCATTGGATTTCCCTAAAAATGTTTTCCACCTTAAAAGGGATCCATCCATATATTATGAAAGTTTGAGAACCATTGGCCAATCATGTGAAAGATAGAGGATTTTATCTGCACTTAATTTGAAACTAGAGAGCTACTTCCAAAAAAAAAAAAAAGCAGTCAGAGAGAAGAAAAACAAAACCTAGCTACTTTGCAGGAGATGTGCGAGTGGAACAACATACACAAAAGTTCAACAGAAAGATGGATAAAGAGGGAAAACTGTTTCCCAGGTGGTGGTACTTACAGCGAAAAGCCCGCCTGTCTGGCTGTTAGCAGAGTTTTCTAGGAAGCATTCAGAGAGAAGAGGTGAGAATCTTTTTTCCAGGGGACCAAAAGTTTTAACTTTGTACATGGAATCTCCTTAAGAAAAAGAATAAAAATTGTGAATACAAAGTTAGACTCAAAAGTAAATTTTTATTAAGAATGAGAAAATAATTAAAAATGTTCAATGGTTGACAAATAGCACAGATATCACAAAATCCAGAAAGTATCCTGGATTTAATTCTGGCTCTATACTTTCAAAACTTGGGTCTCCTCTACTACCCAAACTTCTGGTGTCAGGCATTATGAGAAATATTACCATACAATACAGATCTCTGGTCTTGTCTTTTATGTCATGGTGCTCAGTAAATTGAAGTAGTGGGCAAACACTCTTGGAAGTCATTCGGACACCTGGATGCCTAGTAATAACTTACCTGTACCTGGAGAGTATATGAGCTACATGAATACGTCCCTCTAACCTAAACTAAAAGGATTCCTAACCCTACCTAAACCTCATTGGATTCTCAGAATGTCTGCGGCCACTCAAATGACACTGGTGTAAGGTTCAAGTATGATGGAAGGATAGTTAAATGGAAAGAGACAGTCTTAACAGATTGAAGTGAAAATACATTACTTACAAAAATTTTACAAAAACCCTAGGACCACGTGAACACATTGGTAGGGACTCTTAAAGCCTGTGTAAGCGGGTCATTAAACCTAATCTTCATTAGCATCATGGTAACTGCGGCTGCAGATGGGTGAAAGTAAACAAGAGTAAGGGCTGAAAAGGATGTTAAACCATCTTATTCACCCAAATTATGCTTTGGCAATTTTTGAGCAGACTGAATAAAGATTTCATTTGCTTTTAATTATATTTTTATGACCAACTGGTGTTTCTTTGAATGTGAGTTGATAAGACTGGATAACAAGGAGCCCCAGAAGTATACAGGTTATAACACAGTCATGTAATAGTAAATAAATGGTTGATTTGGATCAATAGTAAACACTGAGTGTTACTCAAAAAGTTTAGAAAACTGAATTTGCATATGCTTATCAGAAAATAAATCTCCCTTGAGAAAAAGTGAGCAATAATCATCAGAAGTGGAATAATTCTCTATCTTGTACAAAGCTCTATCTTTCCCTTAATACTACATTTTAGCACAAGTCAGAAATTAATTGGTATAGTGGCTTAGCAAAAAAAAAAGTAGGTTTATTTTTTGGCTTCATATCGTAAAAGATATGAAAAAGAAACTTCTTGAGGATTTCTGCCAAATCTAACAACCAAAGCTTCCTTCCCCTTCGACATGAGGAAGGGCTTCTCCAAAATGACAATCAATCCATGAAGTGTGCTGGGGGACTATTTATTTATGTACTAGTGGAATTGGCTTTAAAAATCAAAATTTGATATTCTACCAGTTATGGGTCTGCTTCCTCCCCAGGTCTCATTTGTACAAATAATATTAATTTTTCATTTGGTACAAACCTTAAGTTTTCTGCTAGCTAAGGGTTACTAAAATGGCATTAAAAATGAAATAGGTATGCAATCAACATTACTAAAGTCAGTTTGTCTATCAAGACTAGATTAATTATATCACAGAGTCAAAAAAAATCCTAAAATTGAAGTGAGTAAATAAATCTCTGCCTTCAAAATTAGTTGGAGATACTAAAGACCTACAAAAAGCTGTTCCTTTTTTTCCTTCAGGGCTAAACCTAACCACTGGTAGTTATTTTTTTAAACATTAATTTATTCATATTTTTGAAATAAGAAACATCTTTTTAATGAGAAAACTGCATTTTAATGTAAAGATGAAACATGCAAGTAGTTAGTTATTCTGCAGAGAATTAGAATCTTTTCTAAAATGTAGTTATCATTGGCTGTCTTCATTATACACAGTGCAAAATGAACAATGGATTTTAATTAAAACAAGGTTATTGAACCTTTTGTTGTTTAGAAATATCAGTTTCTCATTAACTATGCAAAAAATTACAATAGCATTTTTTTCCCACTACTGCTAGAACATATCATAGAATCTGTGAAAAATGCCTCCTTGGTGTTCACAGGAGTCCGTGTGTCCTGGTCCTTACCCCATGTTAATAAGTCTGTCCTTTTCTACTGAGTATCTTCCATTTGTCCCCTAGATTCAATTTCCAACTCCCCTTTTTTGGTTTTACTTCATTCTTCTTTGAGTCATGTACATTAATTGTGCCGAAGGATTACATTGTGCATATAATGTATTTTGGTCAAATTTACTTTCTTATCCTCCCCCCCATTTTTTAAAAATAATATTAATGGATATCGTTATTCTATTACCATACATGGCCATTTGTATTCCCCACCTCCAGAAAGTGTAAAGATACGAACCACTGTTTTGAGTCTTCACCCCCATTTTCTGTGTGGGAAGCAGGAAATGTTTCTCCTTCCCCCCCTATTATTTTTCAATTTTTCCTACTTTCTCCTATTATACTAGAATAAATCATTGTTAAAAGTTTCACCTTGTGAGACTCTCTTTTTTGTGAGACACCTTGAAATTTTTTTCACATGTGGCTCTCAAGTTCCCGATTTTGGGAGGGACATTGAGAAGCTGGGGAACCCCCTCATTGCTCCTAGGACAGTGGGGTATTTATTTCTATTTACTTTAGAAAGAAGTTTAAGTCTGAGTCACTTCTAACAAAACCCTCTTTCACCTCATTCCTTCTGTGTAGCTGTTTTTATTACTCCTTCTCTCTTTACTCAAACTTTCTTATAGTTAACAGTCATGACCTCTGCTGTCCTAATTCTTCATTCCTCAATCCAATGCAACTTTTCTTCTTCCTAATCACTCCACTGAAATCATTCTGGAAAAGTCCCCAATGAATCCCATATTGACATCCTCAGTGGGCAACTTACTGCATTTGACACTGACAACTGCTCACTGATTTTCAAGCTTTTCTTCTTTCATTCGTAAGACATGTTCTATTTTTTTCTAACCACTCATTTTCTTTTGTTCCTCCCTTTAAGTGCACTGTTTTTAAGGGTTGTTTATTTAGCTATTAGTCATACTTATACTTGTTTTCCTGAGGAATTTCATCCATTTCCATTGCTTTAACTTTCACCTGAGCATAGATAACTCAAAAAATCATATCTTTGTGGTGGGTCTCCTACCTACACATTCTCTGAATGAGAGCTATCCATGTCCCCCAAAGATCCAAAGTAAGTCCACAATCTTACTGCCTTCAATTTAATATGCCATTGATTGTAAGATGCACCATCTAAGAATAGGGGGATGAGGGATAAAGGAGAATGATGGAGGGGGCGAATTTAACTAAGATATATTGTAAGCACTTTCGTAAATGTCACAATGTACCCCCAGTACAACTATAATATGATAATATATATTTTTTAAATTAAAAGACCAAAGTTTCCTAATAACAACAACAAAGAGCAAAATGATGTCAATTATAGGGGTAAGACCCCATCAATTTTTTTTCATTCTGAATCTTGCTTTTTATTTAACATGATGATCTCTAGCTCCATCAATTTTCCTGCAAATTAAATAAGTTTATTTTTTTTTATGGCAGAATAATACACTACTTGTCTTGATGGCACATTTTCTTTTTTTTACACTTAATTTTTCTTCTTTTGTTTTATTGTGTGTGGGTAGGGGTACATTGTAAAATTTACGAGGCTCAGAACAATGTATCAAATATATCATACTTGAATTCATCTCCTCCACTGCTCTTCTTTATCCCCCCTCCCCTCATCCCTGGAATAGTTACAACAGGTACCATTTTTCCATTTATCTATTTGCATATTCAGTATTTGTACCATATTCACCCTCCTATCCCCTTTCTCCACCACCTCCCCTCCCACTGGTATCAACCCCACCCCCAATCCACCACCCCCAACAACAGGACCTGTTCCACTTACTGTTCTCTGATTTTGTAGAAGAATAAAAGAAAAAAAGACAAAAATGACATTTTTGCTTATTTGAGATAAAGATAGCTACACAGGGAGTTTCCTTGTGATATTTCCATGTGTATATGTATTATAACCCAAATTGGTCCATCTCCTGTATTTTTCTCTTTTCTACCTTAGTCCCTTTCTTATGGTGATTTCAGCCAGTTTAAGATTTCTATACTCATTCTTGTACACAGAGTACATCAACCACATTCATCTTGTTAGTTTCCTTCTTTTATCCTCTCCCTTTCACATGTGACCTCCTCTTAGTGTGACCTTGTTTCATAATATTGCTGCATTGTTTTAGGTTTATATTCCACATATGAGAGAGAACATGCAGCTTTTGACCTTCTGAAGCTGGCTAACTTCACTTAAGATGATGTTCTCCAGTTCTTTCCATTTACCTGCAAATGACAAAATTTCATTCTTCTTTGTGGCTGGGTAAAATTCCATTGTATATAAACATCACCTTTTCTTAATCCATTCATCAGTAGTGGGGCATCTTGGCTGTTTCATAGCTTAGCTATTGTGAATAGTGCTGCAGTAAACATGGGTATGCAGGTGCCTTTGTAGTCACCTGAGTCACATTCCTTCAGGTATATCTCTAGGAGTGGTATTGCTAGATCTTGTGGTAGATCTATTTTTGGTTTTTTGAGCAGCCTCCATACTGTTTTCCATAATGGTTGTACTAATTTACATTCCCACCAGCAGTGTATAAAGGTTCCTTTTTCCCCACAACTTCACCAACATTTATTGCTGTTTGTGTTCTTGGTGGTAACCATTCTAACAGGAATAAGTTGGAATCTTTTTTTTTTCTTTTTGCAGTACTAGGGTTTGAACTCAGGGCCTTCACTTTGAGCCACTCCACCAGTCCTACTTTTGTGATGTTTTTTTTTTTTTGAGATAGAGTCTCACGAACTGTTTGCCCAGGCTGGGTTCAAACCACAATCCTCCTGATCTCTGCCTCCGGGGTGGCTAGGATTATAGGCATGAGCCACTGTGTCTTAACATGGTTTTGATTTGCATTTCCTTTGTGGCCAGGAATGTTGAGCATTTTTTCATGTGTTTTTTAGCTGTTTGGATTTCTTCTTTTGAAAAGGCTCGGTTCAGTTCATTTGCCCATTTCTTCATTGGATCATTGATTTTTTGGGAGTTTATTTTTTTAAGTTCCTTATATATTCTGGTTATCATTCTCTTGTCTGATGTACAGCTGACAAAGATTTTCTTCCATTCTGTGGATAGCCTCTTCAATTTAGAAACCATTTGTTTTGTTGTGCAGAAACTTTTTAATTTCATGTAGTCTTACGGGGTTTTTTTAAGGGGGAGAATGGAAATATAATGTAGGGAGTGAGCATGTTCATGTACATTGTAGACATGTATGGAATTATCACAGTGAAATCACCTCATATTATTAATGCATGATGATTTTAAAATAAAATATTTTTTTAAAAAAGAACTTATGGGACTGGTGGAGTGGCTCAAGTGGTAGAGCTCCTGGCTAGCAAGTGTAAGACCTTGAGTTCAAACCCTAGTACCACATTATAGAAGGAAAGAAAGAAAGAAGGAAGGAAAGGGGGGTTTTTTTGTATTCATATTCTAACTTGTTTGGTAAGAATGTAGAAAACCAGTAGAATGTAAGATGTTTGCAGACTCTGTTCCATTTTATGTTCAAAGAAGTGGCCATAAAAGTCAATCAGCCTCAAGGGATTGAATAAGAGGAGGCATTCCAGAAAACCTATCAAAACCTAGACTCCTGCCAAGATGACTGTGGCTCATACCTGTAATCATAGCTACTAGGGAGGATGAGATTGGGAGGATCTTGGTTTAAGGCCAGCCCAGGCAAATAGTTCATGAGACCTCATCTCCAAAATAACCAGACCAAGGACTAGAGGTGTGGCTGAAGTAATAGAGCTCCTTCTTTGTGAGTACCAAGCCCTGAATTCAAATTCCAGTCCCCCTCTCCCACAAAAAAACCTGGACTCCCTTGTCTAATTAAGAGAATTACAAATGCTATAGGTGTCTTTGCTTGAGTGATCCTGATGGGCTGGAATTGTGAAAGGATCTCATCAGGCCTTTGGCTAGAGATTTACTGCATCTGTCCTTGGAAGAGAAAAAGAAAAAAACAAAAGAAGAAACAGCGAGTTCAAAGTCCAAATTCTTATTTTATAGATGTAAAATGTCCTGGTTGCTACAAGATTACCATGGTTTTCAGCCATACTCTAATGGTGGCTCTTGATGTAGTTGAACAGTGTTCTCTGCTTCAAGGAGGAAAAGCCTGGCTCAAAGAAGGTTATTCATTTAGAAGAAAGTAACACTAGTGATTTATTCAACTTCCTGAATTTGTGCTTTCTCACAGAAAGCCTTATCATAAATTCAGTTACTCTACCAAGATAATGTGATTACATTTGATTTTGCAAGCAACAATAGCTATTTTTTAGTGTCAGTTTTTCAATGAAGTTTTGATTATGAACAAAAGGCAAGAGAGAAGCCAGGCACCAGTGGCTTACACCTGTAATCCTAGCTACAGGAGGCAGAGATCAGAAGGATTGGGTTCAAAGCCAACCCCAGGCAACTAGTTCACGAGACCCTATCTTGAAAAACCTTCACAAAAATGGGGCTCGTGGAGTGGCTCAAGATTCTGAGTTCAAGCCCCAGTATCGAAAAAGATATATATATATATATATATATATATATATATATATAGAGAGAGAGAGAGAGAGAGAGAGAGAGAGAGAGAGAGAGAGAGGAGAGAGAAGGAGAAGGAAATAAAAAGCACTGGAGGAAAGAAAGTTGGTAATAGAGCAACTATTCCTTCATTCTTTTGTATTTCAGCTTTCCAAATAATTCCTCTACCTGAAATCCTGATTTAGAAGGCAAGGAAGATGATTACTCATGAGTTTGGAGAGTGCAGCTTGAATTTTGGGAGAGGTCCTGTATTTTGCTCTAACTGCTAAGAATTGCTGACTCATAGAAGTGTCTGGTGCTAAGTTGACATAAAAATCTGCCCTGAGGAATATCTTGGTGCAGAAAGTATATGGATTAGCTCCTTCCCATATTCTTCCTCTTCACCTCTCACACATTAGCCCATTAAACTGACACTGAAGGCTTTGGTTCTTCACTACTCCAGTGAATTATCTCATCTATGTACTTATTACCGTGGAGGGTTAAGGAGATATGCAACAACTTCCACTGATGGAGGCATTCCTGAGAATGCTCTTGGCCTAGACCAGGGAAACATGAACCATAGAAATTCCTATTTGGATCCAAATAGGAAACCAAATCAGGTAGTGATGACCTACAGAAAGTTCGTTACAATACCCAAACCACACAAAGAGAATAAAACCTGAACGCTACTATAAACCTAGAAGCCAAAACTCTCAAAAAACGTGTTCATGAAACAAAAACAATCACTCCCCTCACCCCTACTCCCATGGCATTCAAGGAGTTCCCTCTCCTTGAAGTTGGGAGTGGGGGTTGAGGGTAGATTTGGGGATGAGGAGGTAATGAGAATGGTTTCTCATTCCCTTTATGAGGTGCTTTTGGAAAAACAAAGGTAGGATTATGATTAAATGATATAAACTAGAAGAAAAATTTGTAAAAATAATCTTGAATCTAGGAATCAGTAGACAGAACGTAAAGGAGACTGAAAGTATTAGTAAAGATGAAAGCCGGGCACCGGTGGCTGACACCTATAATCCTAGCTCCTCAGTAGGCAGAGATCAGGCTGATTACCAGCCTGGACAAATAGTTTGCAAGACCCTATCTCAAAAAACTGGGCTGGTGAGTGTCTCAAGGTGAAGGCCCTGAGTTTAAGCCCCAGTATCACAAAAAAATAAAATAAAATAAAATAAAATAAAAAGATGAAAAAAGAACAGGGGAGAAGAAATATTTATGTCAATGGGACACAAAGTTGATAATGAGAATAAAGAAAGGAACTGTTTCTAATCTCAACATCCAGAAACCAAGAAAAAGGGTATAGAGGATTAACTAGACCTGGAGCTGAACAGTAGAAGGTGGGTGACTCAAGCCTCCTGGGAGAGAGAGGTCTGCAATCTGAAAGATCTGAAAGATCTTCATAGGAATGGCTTCAGAACTCAACCCCTGAACACCAAGTCAAGCTGTGACAAGATGGGAACTGCAATGGTGAATACGGTTTGTACCCTGAAATTATGTTTAAGCTAGTGAAGTTCAGCTATGTGTCCAAATTAACTGTGTGCACTGTACCACTGGTTTAACATGTTTGTGTTTTTATAACTGATTATTTTGTCAATGTTTAAAATTTATTACTTTCTTGGACACTGAAAGCATTGGATAATCCAAGTCCAAATAATATACTTAGAAAGCTTTAAATTTGTCTTTCCAACTGTCGTTTTGTCAGTACCTATTGCTCATAGATAATCCTCCTTCTGATTGACAAATTCTTTCTTTAGATATTTTGATACCTCCAGTCAGGTTACAATTAAGCTTCGCTGTCTAGTGACTTTGCACATGTCTGTCCTGATACATAGTGTTTATCTAGTATTTAGTTCTCTGTTGTGCTCTATATACCCCTTATATTTAATCTTCTGTCAAAAGGACTTAACTGTGATCTAGAGTGAACATTAATGTAGACCTAAGGAAGTATAAGCACGCTTGCCTTTTCTTCCCAATAATATATCATCTCCCTTCCCTCTCAGCAATTCCATCCAACTAAATGCTCATCACAGTACAGTCCTGGGAAGTTTCTTCTTTTCTTTATGAAAAGGCTTAAACTATGCTCAAAAGGTCATTGGTACATATGGTGAAAGGCCCATTGATTCTGGTAGAACATTTGCTCATTATGTATATCCCAGTGGGGAGTCAGAGGATTTTGCACAGGAGCCAATTCATGAAAAAAACTTTATGGTCTATACTTATTTCATTCAAAATCAAAATAGGTTTCTTTTAGCTCAAATGTCTAAGGTATATCTAAAAACATAGGTAATCTGTATCATTAAATAGAAAAAAAATGCCATGAAGAAAATGCCACCGAAATGTTAGTATCTGTGTGTTTTTTGATTTGACACCTAGGCAACTTTCCAAGTTATCATCCTAAAATTAGACTGCACACAGTATCATAATGTGAATTGTGAAATTCATGCCTCCATATTTCTATGACTATGAACTCTTAATGGATACCATTTATAACGTCTCCAAATGGAGCAAGAATTCCCACCTGAATGGGTAATACATGTTAGTTTTCTTCTTAAGAATTTTCTGGCTATGAAAGAAATGATTTATTCATAGTTTAGACATGTTAAAATATCACTTAATGCCTCCAAGTGTTTTTCATTGTCAATTCTTAAACCTCGTGTCTAGGTACTTCAAGATATAAAAAATAAACTTGCATATACAGTTCAAATGTAAGGTAATGCCAGAGTCCAGCTTGCGAGCAGAAATTATAATGAAACTGCTTTTAATTTATGATGGTTAAAAATTATGCATCACACACTGAATAATTTTAACAAAGTATGAAGTTTTTTTGTTAGTTTATG